>NC_139461.1:227922500-237922500 GCF_057233095.1 Heloderma suspectum
TGCAAATTGAAACATAACAGCCACAGGCACGCATATGAATATATATGTTTATGTAGACCTAGACAAATTAAGGTTAGCCAGAGTTCTATACATACCATGACAAAAAAGTACTCTGTCCCAGTCCCAAACTTCATCAGCCTTCCCCAGTGTGGTGCCCTCCAGATGTTTTGAACTGCAACTCCTATAATCACTGACCACCAGCCATCCTGGCAGGGGCTGATGGGAGTTGCAGTATAAAATACCTGGTGGGCACTATGTTGGGGAAAGCTACTCTATGTAAATGTAATAGGGATGAATGGTATAACAATCTCTTCCTTTGTCATTTGTGTTTGTTTAATAGTGGCTCTCTAATCTTCATTCTCACAGAATTGAAATTTACATCTCAGAACTCTGGGGAAAAAAACCCTTAGCATACACTAGTTCTATAGAAGATCTGCAGGAATCCAACATGGAGAGTTGTTATAGCCAAAAAGATGCTTAGGTTTCATTGCAATATTTTCACATGATTTAGAAAGCTGAAATTTGGTACATACATACTCAAAGAAACCTTGATTACTAAAGCAAAACAAACAAACAAAAAGCAGCTTGGCATTTGTACATCTTTCAGTCATAACAAGGGAATCAAACAGTACCTGTAAATGTTTAAATGACTTCCACATTACCCAGAAAGCTGAAATCTGGTGTACATGTAGGACAAGATATTAAGTCTCTTTGAGTGCCATTTTTCTTGGTAGAAAGGCAGGGTACAAATCAAATCAATCCATAAACAATAAGATATTCTAACTACTACAAAAATCTGAAAATGGGGCATTTATTCATCTCTCCCTGAAAAGACAGGTGGTAAAAGTATACTTTAAAATAGTCACGTTACTTGTATATCACTAAGCTGAGTAATTTTGTATACAGGCAGCCCAAGATATCCCAAATCACTGGTAAGACTGAGAGGACATTTGTGCAGTTGCTCTTTAAAAGGAGGTGTTGTAGACATCCAAATAGTTAAACTACTCCCATACTACTAAGAATATGAAATTTGGCGCATAACCCAAAATGCTCTAATTATTATGAAAGTTGCAAAACAGGGCAGTTTAAAATTTAAAAAGTCAGGACATGAATGTTATCTAATAATAGAGTATCATCACAGACCAAACAAAATGATGTGATGGGATGTTGAGCTGTGAGATTTGTGTTGCTCCATTCACGCACTTGAATCATCCCTGAAAGGGATTTGCAGTAGAGGCTGCAAACGCCTATCTATGCTTGCAGAATGCAAGCATCATTTACTTGTACACTTCCTCTAAAGTAAAAGGCTGCATCTAACTTTGTATGTTACTGTAAAGTCAAATGGTAGAAGTCAAGCTGCACACAAATGGTTTGCACAAACCAATGCCAGGCACATGCAAACCCAGGTAGCAGGGGGTGTTTGAGGGTTAGACCTTAATAAGCCCTACCACCTGGGTTCACATTACATGCCAAGCTGGGCGCCCAACACAATGCAACAGGCCCCGCAGGTAAATTAAGCCACAGTGGGCTGTCGTATCATGCAAACCAGAGTATTTAGTTTGAGATATTTACTATGGAAGTGTTAGCCTCATGTGGAAAAACCATGGATTCATGAAGTGGACTTATAGTACCACACAAGTTGTAGAACAAAGTAGTGTGATATTTATTTTGACTTGCCTGTCAGTTTCTTAGGTTTTAACACGTGGAGAGCCATGGAAAAAATAAATGGGTAAGGAGGGGGCATTAGACATGGAGAAAGTATGTTTCTGAAGGACAGTTCTCCTTCCCCCATAGACAATCTCTCTCAGAGCTCAAAGGATCCTGCGGGACAAGAAAATTGAGTTTGGAGAATTCACATCTGAGGGCATACGTCCTCTGAGGCCAATTTCCCTTCCTCTGTAGTCTTCTAAGCCTGAAGGAGCACTCCCCTTCACAAGTTAAAGGTTCCTTGTGAGGAACGGGAATAGGATCCATAGGTTATACCTCACAGGGTGCACATCCTCCATCCAGTTCCCTTTCCCATCACTTCTGTTATTCATTTATTTAATGTGTTTCTGAGTTGGCCTGGCACTCAGTGACCTATTTAACCCATGATGAGCTGCGATGTGTGCTGGGTGTGTGTTGTTTGTTTTGAACATACAGCTCCCAATCGGGGGTAGCAGCATGTTGCGTGACCTGGCCATCGTAGGTTTTCGAGGGCTAAACAACCCCCACATAACCCTCGATTACTAGTAGGGTTATGCAAGGGTTGTTGGCTCAGTTCGGAACCATGATGACTCGGTTCGCATGACACATTGCGGGTTGCATATTCAAAATGGTGGCTGCACATGGGTTGAAAAACCCTGATGCTGTCATGCAAACTCACCCAATCAGTGCTTGAGGTGATTTACAGTAAAATAATAAAAACAATAATATACAACTATTGTAAGCAAAACTAAAAACTGATTAAAAAAAAAAAAAAACATTGCTTTTAAGACCCAAGCTAAAGGGGAAAGAAAGCACTGACCTCCACCCCAGCTGGCTTAGGGCTCCCTGGCAGCTTGCATGTGCAGTCCTCTGCCCCTGCTGTTTGGTGTAAGTCAGGGGTAGACAATCTTTTTTGGCACATTTGGCAATTTGAGAAACTGTTGTGGGCACCACCACAAAATGGGGACATTGCAGGTAAAAGCATTGGTCTGCTGTCTCCTGCCATCTTCATTTCCTAAGAATGTCTCTGAGCCCCATATGTGGGCCAAAGGCATTCCTGGGAAAAGAAGATGGGAGCAGCTAGAGATCCTCACTTGCTTAGAAGCAATCACAGCTGCCAGTAATAAGTTTTGTTATTTGTTGTTGTTGTTTTAAGTAGGAGGGGTAGGATACCTCAGCAGGTGCCAATAAGAGAGCCTGAAGGCACACTGGGGCTCACGAGCGAAGCATTGCCTACCCCTAGTGTTAGGTGGCCTAGTGTTAGGTGGTCTCTGCTTTCAGTATAGATTCTTTCCTACAGTGCCCTCTATTTGACTGCAAGTGAGTGAGACACTCAACACCCACTTTGCTAGTATGAGGAATTATATTAGTCCTGTTCAGGCGTTAAGTCTGAACAGGGTTCATAAAGTGATGGGGACATGGAGCCATGCATACTGGCCTTACCCCATACATGCCAGTGTGCAGTCAGTTCTCATCCTCGCAGCAAGATCTGAACAGGGCTTCTGCTGGGATTAACTTGAACATTCTGTGTGATGAGGGACCTTGATAAAGCAACGTAAGGCACAAATCAACCTTCCATTAGCAAACTACAAGTTCACATGCTGGTCTTCCATAACTTGCAATGATGGTGGAAAGCATAATATACTTCCAGTATTTTCAGCCAACTTTTAAGGTGTTGATGTGTGACTACATAGTTAAATGTTCTGCATAGTTAAATAAATAGGACAAAATAAATAGATTGGGGAGAGGAACACAAACAGGCTATAGTGGCTGAGATAAATGTGTTAATTCCATGCAAAGTAAAGAACAAAGATATTGTAAGAAAGAATGTTTATTGTTGCTGAAATGTTGGTTTGCTATATTAGGAAAACTTTACACACAGTCTTGTACAATTATAAAACTAATGCATTTTTTATTGGATGCCTGAAAAAAAACCCGTCTAGTCTGCTCTGAATATTAAAGGAGCTATTTTGAACAAATGGCATATTTTAACCTTTATAATATTGGCACTGGGTAGCTGTTAGGCAATGCACAGAGAGCTTTATGTGCAAGAGCTTTTAGTTACTTTAGAAAAATGTACATTTTAAAGATTAAGGAACTTTAAGTAACATTAAGTGAATACATGGCAAATTACCTGTTGCCATACGTTTTTGTTGATAAAATGCCACTAGTGCCATGCATAATGATGGGCCAACAGTGCAAAAATCTCATTACATTTGAGGCTAGTTTCATGAATAATTATATCATGAAGGGAAAAGGCACCCCAGAAGGCCCATTAGGGTTGGAATAATTTGTTGAATCCATCCGTTGGTAACACGATTGCTTGGAGTTTGCCAAGGAATTATATAGCACTGAAAAAATATCCCGTAACTCTTTTTGTTTGCCATCCAGCGTTTTCTAATGCAGTGAGGTAAATGGCATCCCACCACAGACCATCATCATGCCAAGTGGTTGGTTGATATTATTTGTGAATATAAAGTAGATTCCTTTTTCTTTTTTCTTTATCCTGATATCTGTAAGCAGAGCAAAGTCAGAAATAAAAACATCTACTTACTTCCTTTATATTGTGTTATCGGTTTTATTATTTTATTATCTGTTTTTTATTATACACAATCATCTATTCCCCATGGCCTTCTGTAACTAAGCCTAAGTATGAGAAACTGAAACCATCACATATTCTTTCCCTGTTTATACCAGTCACCCCTTTCTTCCTCTGTCTCCCATTGTTGAATGAATGATTGTAAACCCTCTATTCTCTTATATTTTGTAAAACACAATGCATATTGATGCCATATTGGTGGTAGTGGTAGTAGCGATGGTAGTTATTTATCATTCTTCTCATAGAATAAATATTTCGCTAGCATCGTCATGCTCAATAATCCTGAAGCTGTAGGGTGGAGTGGAGAGGGAGATCTGGTCATCCCACGTTGGTCCTCATCTATGCAATGAAAATCAGGGTCCTGTGAGGATTAATGTGATTCCACAAGCTGGGAGATCAATCCATCCCAGTATAATGGTGCCTTCAAATGAAACACTGCTGCAGGGATTTCCTCTGTAGTAGCTGCCAAAGTCACAGCACATTGATTAAAACTATGTTACCTTTTCTCTCTCCCTAGTTTCATATAGTTTAAGTGCAAACTCTATAGCTAAGTGGTTTGTGGGGCACATATTTAGCTGTATGTTGGCCTGTGAAATTTGATGAAATATTAAGCTTAATCTAAAACAAAGCTCATAGACTGTGAGTCACACTGTCATTATTTCACAATTCCTGATACAGGACATTCACGATTTGTGGTGCAATTCCTAAAGAGTTAAGTGTATAATTTTTCTCGATCTGGTGCCCTGCTATGATTCACTTCTTTTATTCCACTTCAGTAAATTTCAGCTTATGGAGGTTGTATTTTACTCATTTGCTTCAGGCCATTTACATGTATTTTGGATCAGAGTGTTTCCTTTTCACAGGTGTATTCATTAACAAATCCATTTGAACAATTTGGCATTCATATGAATTAACTGCTGTGTAATAAGGGGAAATAATGCTGAAGAACTAGAAAATTGGGAAATGTGTCATTATTTGCTAGCCTATGAGTAAAGGGCATTTGCTAAATTAAAGAGTGCAGGTTGTGGCAAACATGAAGTTCATGTACTGTTGCTTTGTCAGAGCACATTAAGGTCACTATGATGGGAAAGTATTTTCTCTGCCTGAACTAGAAATCTTAAGGAAGAATCCACAGTGCTTTCAATTGGCCTGGGGTTCAGGTTGAGAAGAGACTAATGAAAAAGGAAAAACTATAGGGAAAAAAGTGCCCGTGAAAATTAATTAACTTGAGAGCTACGATTAGCCTCATGGCAACTGATACTTCATCAGGTTCCACTCTTATGTCTGTAATTTTCCCCAACTTCCAAGTGTCATATGTGGCTGTGGATTTATTTGGGGGAGGGGCATGGGATTTTTTTCACTTTTTAAGATTTTAAAAGATTTTCATTAAACAAAATATTCACTGTGGTGTTTTTAAGTAACTAGCTTAAGGTCTGTCAAGTCTGATAAGCAGGGGAAGAGAGATGGACAGTTCTAGTCTTTTCCCAACTTCATTCACCACACCCACTTCTAGAGTAGGGAAAGTGGTCTGATTTTCCTGCTGCACATCAGGCCAATAATTACGTGAGGTTGTTAATAAATGCTAGCAAAGGGTCTGTGACTATGGCAGGTGGGTTGTGTGTGGAGGAAGTGCCTCCATGTTGCACTCCCCAGGCGCTATCAGTTGGCAGAGTGTAGGCCATCTATTCTTGGGGTGTTGGAGGGATTTTGCTCTCATTGTAATGTGGTCCAAACGTAACCATTGCATTTTCTTATCTGATCCACTTAGGCTGCAATCCTGTGCACAATTACTTGGGAGTAAGTCCCATTCATATCAGTGGAATACATGCATAGGATTGCATTGTTACTCTTGCAAAAATTGGCAGAATCTAAATTCTTACTACTGTTCTTCCTAAAAGTTGATTTGGCCTGTGCTTTACTAATATACACACTGGTGCCTTGAAGGAGCTGAAATACCTAAAACCTTTGGCACTCCCCTTTCATAATAGCAGAACTCAAAAGGGGATTCTCTATCTAGCATGTATACAAACAGGCCTTAAGTATGGATTGGGCTTGCAGGTTACTGTATATGACATCAGAATATAAGAAGGAAGAATGCCAGGCAACGTAACAGCTATAAACGTCCAACTAAGCTTTTTTCTTTAATTGTATTTGTCTAAAACAAGACATTGTAACTGTAGATTAATTCTTTATATTAATCTTCATCATTGTTCAGACATCTACCATGGGAACCTTTCTGCAAATCTCCGAATGAATTTCATGCAACCTGTATTAAAGGGCTTAAATTACATTTTCGGACACTGTTCTCGGACTTGAATTAGAAACTTTTCTCCTCCTCCTCTCACTTCCTCTAAGTTAAACCTGTGATAAGTAATTGTCACACTTAGTGCCTTTGTACAATGCTAATTCGAAGTGACATGTCCAAACTGGCCCTAGTAACATGAAGAAACTTAACAGGTGTGAGGGGTGGATCTTCCCATGGGCTCTGCTGCACTTCTAACTAGAGAAAAAC
Organism: Heloderma suspectum; assembly: GCF_057233095.1. Classification (NCBI taxonomy): domain Eukaryota; kingdom Metazoa; phylum Chordata; class Lepidosauria; order Squamata; family Helodermatidae; genus Heloderma; species Heloderma suspectum. The sequence continues at coordinate 227,929,298 of NC_139461.1, forward strand.
TAGAGAAAAAGTGAAATGAACCTTGAATAAATCTGTCAGCAGTAATTATCTCAGCAGCACTTTATGAGGGGATAAAGTAAGCATTATTGCTAGTGGTACGTGAACACACGCTACCTTAGTGGTTTTTCCCTTTCCATCCAGTTAGTGTTTAAAATAAAAAGTTAATGGCTGACATATTATGTGTTGTTTTGAAAATTGTAATATATAAGTTATAAAAATTATTATAAAAATAAGTTCACCCCCAGTGAAAAGATAAAACTAATTGTTTTTTAATGCAAACCAAACAAAGCATTGAAATTATTTCAGTGGAATATCATGCTCTTTTGAGAGCTATGAGATTGGCTGTGTTTGGATGTCACAAAAAGATAAGCCATGGTTTATCGTGATGGGAACAAGCCTACCGCCCCCCCCCCGACTTATGCACTCACCCCTCCTCCTCTGGCACTGGCATTTGCTTTCTATTTTAATTAATCACAGTTTAGTGTTACAGCTGAACCCAAAACTCTGGTTAATCTTAACTATGGTTTGTTGGAACAAGACAGTCTCATAAACTGTGAGGAAGTTGGCTTGTTACACGCAAATAAATTAACCACAAAAAAGATTAACCACAGTTCGTTGGGTTCAGGTGACACAAGAAGAATCAAAAACAGAAACAAATACACCTGCACGAAAGGATGAGAGGGGAGGGGGAACATGCAAGCCCAAGGGCAGACTAGGCTCATTACTATGACGTCTGAACACAGCCAATGTGTCTTTTTGGCCTTGCCACCATGGAAACCTGAACCAGTTCACTAGCTTTTGAAATCAATAGACCTATTCACTTCTGCTTGGCATGTCTCCACTATATTGATTTAGAAAATGTATAGCCCAATTTTCAAAATAACAACTCTTAAGACTGGAAACAAATATTAAATATATAAATAAAGCGTTAGAAATATATGAATATGGAACAGATGCTGATGTTCTTAAGCCCTTTGTAATTGCAAATGTACACAAAATGCAGTAAAAAGTAGGATGAATAAAATAATTTGTAAACACTTCCAGACCTTCCTGTCTTCTCCAGTTGCTGAGAGTTCTTCATCAGTGACACTGTGTGCCCCTTGACATGATCACTTTTCATCTCAGTACCTTCCAGTATGTTTGGTTTATAACTAAACAATTTTTTCTCTCCGGTTTCCAATGTTTATCAGGACAACCTGCTGAAGTTTGAAAAGCAGCCTCCTTTTCCTTATGGTTGAGTAAAGAGAAATGTTTATTTTGTGCAGACACTTTTTAATTAAAAAAAGGTCTGGCGTATTCGTTTCTACTTGGGCCTATTATACATATATTGCTAGATACATACATTATAGTTAAAAATTTCTCCCAGCTCTCTTTCAGCTGATACGTACATAATGCTTGTGATTGCTGTTCGTTGTTTATTCGTTCAGTCGCTTCTGACTCTTCGTGACTTCATGGACCAGCCCACGCCAGAGCTTCCTGTCAACCGTCACCACCCCCAGTTCCCCCAAGGTCGAGTCCGTCACCTCCAGAATATCATCCATCCATCTTGCCCTTGGTCGGCCCCTCTTCCTTTTGCCTTCCAATTTCCCTAGCATCAGCATCTTCTCCAGGGTATCCTGTCTTCTCATTATGTGGCCAAAGTACTTCAGTTTTGCCTTTAATATCATTCCCTCAAGTGAGCAGTCTGGCTTTCTTTCCTGGAGTATGGACTGGTTTGATCTTCTTGCAGTCCAAGGCACTCTCAGAATTTTCCTCCAACACCACAGTTCAAAAGCATCTATCTTCCTTCGCTCAGCCTTCCTTATTGTCCAGCTCTTGCAGTCATAGGTTACTATGGGGAATACCATTGCTTTAACTATGCAGACCTTTGTTATCAGTGTGATGTCTCTGCTCTTAACTATTTTATCAAGATTTGTCATTGCTCTCCTCTCAAAAAGTAAACGTCTTGTGATTTCCTGGCTGCAGTCAGCGTCTGCAGTAATCTTTGCGCCTAGAAATACAAAGTCTGTCACTGCCTCCACGTTTTCTCTCTCTATTTGCCAGTGATCAATCAAGCTGATTGCCATAATCTTGGTTTTTTTGAGGTGTAACTGCAACCCAGCTTGTGCACTTTCTTCTTTCACCTTCGTCATAAGGTTCCTCAGCTCCTCCTCGTTTTCAGCCATCGAAGTGGTATCATCTGCATATCTGAGATTGTTAATGTTTCTTCCAGCAATTTTGACTCCAGCCTTGGCTTCATCAAGCCCAGCACATCGCATGATGTGTTCTGCGTACAGGTTATGCTGTTTTCAAGCTACCTTTTATGGCTTCAAATTGGAAAAGAAGATCTATATTTTTAAACAGCATGTCAGCATGATAATCTCCTACTTATGCAGGAGACTAGCTGATTGACAGAGTATAAGGTACTAGTGTAAGAACAAGGCCCTGTCTATTAAGGCACCCCAGCTGTGGAATGAGCTCCCTAGAGAGGTTTGCCTGGTGCCTACATTGTACTCCTTTCAGCACCAGGTGAAGACGTTTTTATTTTCCCAGTATTTTCGCATTTTCGGTTCCTAGTCTTTTAGCTCTGGTGTTTTAAATCTGTATTTTAAATTTCTGCATTGCTGCTAGGTTTTATTCTGGTTGTACTGTTATATTGTGGTTTTAAGCTTTCATATTTTATGTTGTTTTATGCTGCACCTTGTGGTTTTAATTTTTGTGAACCACCCAGAGAGCGTCAGCTATCGGGTGGTATAGAAATTAAATGAATACATAAATAAATAAAATAAAAGTGAATGATTGTCAAATGGATTGTCTTGGCAATAGTTGTGACCCAAGAGATTTTCAGTCACCTTGATAATGTGTATTCAGTCACCTTGGTAATGTGCTCGGAGCAAGTTCTCTCATATTTTCTGTTCATTTGGGAAATTTTGCAAGCTTCTACTCTCTTTGAAGCACTTCGCTGCCCTAACTTGACCTTCAAAACAACTCTGATTTTGGGCGAGCAACACTGTAGTGGACTTAACTGATTCTCTATTGATTTATGTCTAATCCGAAATTTATAATTATGTGGAAATAATCCCATTACTGCCATTGAAATGTATGTTCTAGTGCATAAGAGCAGAGATTCTTCCATGGGGAATTCCTCCAGGAAGCGGGGCTTGGAGGCTAAGCCCTGCTCCCTGGAGGATCCCAAGCAGGCTTCGCGGGACAGATGTGGAATCTCCGCAGCCGGATTAGGCCTGTGAGCTGGAGGTTCTGCATCCTTGATCTAGACTCTAGAGTTTGGCTATGTATCTTATTGTCATTTTTATGATAGTTTTTAAAATCATTGATGATGGTAATTGCTTTGGTGGGGGGTGTCCCTAGATGAAAAGGTGGGGTAAAATGTTTTATTCAATTAAAAATGTTTTAAAAAATGAAATTGAATTAAAGTTTATATTGTCTCTAGAACATTCATATAAATATACAGGGACTGTATCAGGTGTCTAACAACTCCCAGTGTTAATGCTTATGGCAGCCTTCCCCAAACAAGCACCCTCCAGATGTGTTGGACTACAACTCCCAGCATAGCTATCTGGGGAATGCTGGGAGTTGTAGTCCAACACATCTAGAGGGCACCCAGTTGGGGAAGGCTGGCCTATGGGGTACTCCTATGGAAATTCATGCTTTCCCCCTTTCTATTCAAAACCTCCTAGAGGTATGAGTAAAAAATGATGCTGACCTCTTTATCTTAACTATTGCCTTGTCCATTAATGTTAGGAAACACAGGGATGTCAAGTGGCCAGTGACTTGTTCATCTGGTTTTCCTTATCCAATACTCTGCCCTTCAAAAACAGTGTAAAACTGGGGGAAGCCATCGAGTGTAAGACCTTGGATTTAGTTAGTTGGCCATCACCACACCTCTACTGGAATGTGTTTATCACCATCACTTTTCTTTTAATGTACTGCTTAGAAAGCTTAGATATATGCAAAATCTCACAATGGAAGTTTATTTTTCAGTACTACATTCCAATAACATACTGAATGAAGCATGTGATATAAAATGGCAGTGCCAGCATTACAAAGGCGAGTGTAGATTCTGTGTTATGTATGAAAGAGTTTCACTGATAATTGAGCTTGACCTGAATGTCTGCTTTAATATTTCATTTATTCCAAAATAGTCATTTCCTTTTAACTCTGTGATTTTTAAAATTGTGACTAAACTGCAATTTAACCTTGCTACAAGAATGTGGCAGCAGGCTAGTCCAGGCAGGTCAACACTCACTTGGTTAGCTAGCACACTTAATCAGCTTGCTTTAACCTGAAGCAAATTAAGGCTTTTATGAATTCTAGCACATGTGATTAAAAACACCCTGACTTGAGGATAAAAACAGAGTATTTCAAGCATACTTGGTAGGCTTTGGATTAGCCAACAAAGTGACCAGAAAGGTAGAATTTTTCTCATGTTTTAAATACAGCATTTTGTCAAATCATTTTAAATTGTTACTATAGTAAACAGTTTATGAGAGACTACACTTCATTTCTGTGTCTTAATAATATGTGTATTTTTATCCTACAAAGACATGTTTGTACAGCTTCTTATTAATCCAAAAGACTTACGTGTCCACTTGTAGTCCAGGGGGTGGGGGTGGGGGTGGGGGTGGGGGTGGGAAACCTAGAAATAGATGTTTTTAAAATCCCAACCATTAGACAAGTTAAATGTAACACTAATGTTACTTTTCAATATTGTAGTTACCTTTTCCTGTACAAAGTACAGCTTTTCAGTAACTGTTAAAGAACTGCTATAAGTGTATGAGGGAAATAATTGGATTTTCATGTAATATTCCCTTAATTCACTCTTTGCAAAGAATTTCAGTTAATTCTGGCAAACTTAACTTAGAATTGACTAGGTACAGAAAGTATGTCCGTATGCAAGCAAGTAAGTTTTTGTTGGCTTCCCCACCAGTCGAAGCATGAACTGAACTACGCTATACAAAGAAAAACTGCTATGGGCTAAATCCAGCGTTATCCCAGTGGACTTCCACTTGTGCAACAGGCGTTTCCTTTCCCCTCTTTCCCCCTGCAGCCCTAACGTGCCTCTGAAATCTGCTCCAGAGTATTTGGGGCACATGCAGGAGTGGGGGGGAGGCAGGTGGAGAAAGGGAAAATTTGATGTACTAGAGGTGTCCTGCTTGTGGAAGGAAACCATTGGATACAATCCTATATGTATGTGTGTGAGGGGAATGAGGAGTATAAATTGTCAGCACCTTTTTTTACAGTGTGACTATACGTTATTTGCAAGCTACTGCCTACTACACAGGTACAAGTTTCCATAGTTTCTAGTTAGCCTCACCCTTGTGGGAGCTTTAGGACAATATGGAAGGATCTAGCCTGTCAATACCTGTCTCCCTACAGTTTCCCAGACACTACATAACCTTTCCTCTCAACTATTTAGGACACTTCCTTGTCACCATAGCTGTTGTTGTTACTGGCTTTCAGTCTCCACAATCTGGCTTTTTCCAAATAGACTCTCCATGAAGGCGAGAGGGTTCAAAAGGTTGTGGGAATTGTGTGCAGTAAAACTGGTTCCATTGTTCTTTAAGCACTTCTTTAGCAGCTGTAAATCTGTGTGGTGCTTGCCTCCAACTATACATATTTGTAAATGTACAACATATGTATAACATATACAAACACATTGTATGCATAACATATACAAACACCCCTGCCTCCACCACTGTCTTGCATCCTCAACTGGTAATGGTTTGGGAATTGCCTTCCCTTTCTCTCAGTCACCACTCAGTGGTGATAACCTCTCCCTATCCCTCGCCCATTGTCCTGCCTGTCTGGCCACCTCTGGTTAAGAGAAATATAAATGAACAGGAGAAAATGTTGAATGAATGATTGCACTTCTGATTTTGACAAATGCATGAACTTAGTGCAGACCACCTATATAGAAGTAATGAGGTCACTAGGTAGAACTGTTTGGCATGATGTATAGATCTAGAGAACCAAAGTGCATCGTTTAAGAAAGGATACCTTGGAATGATCTTGAGTATTGCAACAATATTTATTTATTTGATTTGTAGCTTGCCTTTCAACAAAAAAAATGGCACTGAAGGCAGCTGTCAATATGTAGCCTTTCTGACAGTTTCTTTTTGTATAAAAGTTACATCAGGTGGAAATTGAATGTACCACTCAATTTTTTATTTTTGTTTTGGTTCATTCAAGTCTACTACAGTTTGATTTTGGCCACTTTCACCCCAAATCAAGAAATTAATGCAACAATGTATGTCTCATTCTTAGATGACTCTAGCAGCATCAGGGATCTCTTATCCTTGCCACCGACTTATAGTTGGAAGACGATCTTCACCAGCACAAACCAGGGAACAGTCGGAAGAGGTAAAAGCATCCCACCTGCAACAATCTTATATTCAGATACACCCCTTTAAGCCCTGCTGGAAATTGAATTTGTACTCCTAATTACTGCCCTCAGATCTGAATTTGATCCTCCTATGGCATAATCTGTGCTGTTTGGGCATGTTATTTGATATAAGGAAAAAGAGAGTAAAATTAAAGAAAAATGGAGACAAAATTATCATGAAGTACATTTAAATGGAAACTGAGAACTAAAATATAAACTCCATATTATTAATAGGCACTTCAAACTAATCCCAGAAATGGGGTTAGTTTGAAGAATCTCAATTATTAACTAAGATTATATTGCTAAATTGGTGTTAACTGGTAATAGATGATGCCATATGCCTCAGTTTATTTATTTATTTTATTTATTTATTTCATTTCTATACCGCCCAATAGCCGAAGCTCTCTGGGCGGTTCACAAAAATTAAAACCAAACAACACACAATAAAACAATTTAAAATATATAGAACATTAAAACCACAATATAACAATACAACCACAATAAAACCTAGCAGCAGTACAGGAGTTTAAAATACAGATTTAAAACAGCAAAGATAAAAATTTAGAAAGCTAAAATGCCTGGGAAAATAAAAAGGTCTTCACCTGGCGCCGAAAGGAGTACAATGTAGGTGCCAGGCGAACCTCACTAGGGAGCTCATTCCAGAGCCGGGGTGCCACAACAGAAAAAGCCCTCCTCCTAGTAGCCACCCGCCTCACTTCCTTTGGTAGGGGCTCACGGAGAAGGGCCGCTGATGATGATCTTAAGGTCCGGGCAGGCACATATGGGAGGAGGCGATCCTTCAGGTAACCTGGCCCCAAGCCGTTAAGGGCTTTGAATGTTAACACCAGCACTTTGAATCGGGCCCGGAAACGGACTGGCAGCCAGTGCAGCTGGAAAAGTACTGGCATAATATGAGCTCGTAGGCCAGTCCCTGTTAACAATCTTGCTGCCCTATTTTGGACCAGCTGAAGTTTCCGGACCATTTTCAAAGGCAGCACCACGTATAACGCATTGCAGTAATCCAGACGAGAAGTTATCAGAGCATGGATAACTGTAGCTAGGCTATCTCTGTCCAGATAAGGGCGTAGTTGGTATACCAGCCTAAGCTGATAAAAAGTGCTCCGTGCCACTGAGTTCACCTGTGCCTCAAGTGACAGTTCTGGATCCAAGAGCACCCCCAAACTACGAACCTGATCCTTTAGAGGGAGTGCAACCCCCTCCAGAACAGGTTGAATATCACCTAGCCATTGCTAGGTTGCTAAAATGTAGTGGAAATTATATCTCTTGGATGAGAAATACCTTCTTTTGTTTCAGCAGAAGTCAATTCTTCTACTGAATTTTTTAATTACACTTCCATACAACAAAACCTCAAAATGTCATTTATTTTGGAGTAATTGTTTTGGTTAAATACTGCAAGATATTTTTCTCAAGAATATCTATATCTATATCTCCCCCAGGAGTTCTTTGTTTCAAATTGGGTAACTGTTATACTTGAATACAGAAAACTGCTAACATTGGAATATGCATTTTTCAGTATTATGATTAACTATGGTTTTTACTAAATTAGCAATGCACAGATGTACATATGGTTAGTGACAGTGATGGAGATGACTTTGAAGATGCTACAGAATTTGGAGTGGATGATGGAGAGATGTTTGGTACACCTGCAATGAGGAAATCTCCAATGAGTAAGTAGAGCTATCATTTATCCTGTAAAGAGCATGATGTTATGTTGACTACAATTTAAGCAAGAAGAAAGCAAGCAATACCTTTATATTCCAGCAATGTCAGTTTCTCAAAAGGAGAGTAAAAAGGGGGAATGACAGTGCAAATCTGTGTAAATGCATTCTGTTTACAGTCCTCCTAGTCGTCAAACAACTGTTTTTTCTCATTTAGAATCGGGGGGGGGGGGGACCCAAGTTAAACAAAATACATTTCTAAAGCAAAATAAAAATGATTAATAACAAAAACAGTTTAAATCTGAGATTAATAAAATGTATTGGGGCCATTACATGTTTTTATTTTGATCCTGGCAGTGACATTAATGCGCGTAGGAAGATTTTTTTAAAGCGCTGTAGCTTACAAAAATCACTGCGCATTCAGGGTGCAATTTCCATAATCACCACGCAGGTGTGGCTTGTTATGTCATGCGAACCCAGGTGGGGCATGGCTTGTTGGAGGGGAAACAGCCCTCCAATAACCCTGCAATAACCCATGGCTTGGTGATTTAAATAAGCCACCATACCATGATAGCTTATTTAGACTGTGCGATCCAGCCCAGTGTCAAGCTTAAATTGTGGTCTTTTCAGCACCAGGTGAAAACTTGTTAATTCTCTCAGGCTTTTTAGCCCTTCGGTTTAAAAAATTGTGTTAGTGCATTTTTAGATCTTTGCACTGCTGCTGGCTTTTATCTTGGTTACTACTGGTTTTATTCTGTTTTAAACTAGCGAGTTTTATATTATGTTTTATTATGTTACTATATTTTATGGTTTTAAACTTTGTCTTGTAAACTTTCCAGAGAGCTTTGACTAATGGACAGTATAGAAAACTAATACATACACACATACATACATACAGTACATAGCTGAAAGTCCCTTTGGAAAAGGGAAAATCATGTGGTTTAGAAGAAGGCTGTTTTCCCATAGTCCTAACCCAAGAGAGAATGGCTATAACATCACTTAGTTTAACTATGAAGCCCCCACCCCTCAAATAACCATATACCAGGCATGGGGGCTTCTAAAAAGTTCCATCCATCCTCCTCAACAAGGGGGGCGCACATGTGCACAAAGGTGGGAGTTAAATTCGTGGATGTTCAGAGGAACAATTTTAGTGTTCCTCTTAAAAAACAACAACTAACACAAAAAATTCTCACAATTCAAAATCATATCTTCATACCAGCAATCTATCTGCTGGCCTACATAATTTCCATTTTTTTCTTTGAACTACTTTGCACAAGTGGTGGCATAGTTTGTGTTGTAGTTTTAGAGGTATGATGAATCTAAGTTGGTTCTGTGATTTTTATGCAAAATGTCGTTATAATATTGCTTATAATCTTCTAACTATAGTATTAAAATAATAATACTTTCATATGCAAACCTGATTTATTATTTATATCTGTATCTTCACCTTCCAAGAACTGTTTCGAAATTTTGTTTCTCCAAAGTATCATATTATCACTCCTCTCTTAATTAAGGGAATTGCGAGTTATTTGAATAACGCATGTGTAGATTTAAGAAAGGAGTGAAAGGAATGTTTTAAAATCATATATTAATACATGTTTGTAATGTTTTCCTTTCCTTTTTTAGTGCCAGAAAATGCTGAAAATGAAGGAGATGCCTTATTACAATTCACAGGAGAATTTTCTTCAAGGTTAGACTTGTAACTATGGATAATCTATCCAACTGTAGGAATGATAAATAAACTATTGTATTAAAAACAATGTTGCACAAGCAGACTTCCACTCACACGATGGGACTTCCCCTTGTTCCTCCTCCTCGCATGCCTCCCAAATCTGCTCTGGTGGATCTCCCAACCCTCTGGTCCAGTTTTGAGGGGGCTGCATTGGCGGGGGAGGGGAAACCATTCCAACAGCAGTTTCCATTTCACCGGTGGATGGTCAGGGTTCAAGACGACCATCATGTTCAAACCTTGAAGTTGACACATTCTTTAGGAGGGAAATTAATTTGTAAATCTAAAATGTTTGAGCTGCCTATCAGCCATCCCTTTCACTCCTCAGCCACACATGTCTGCTCCTGAGCCAAATCTCTCCGCTTCTAAAACAGTATGACAGCTCTTTGCACAATCTGCTCCTCAGTTTTCTATAGTGAGGATAGAAGTAATGAGTGGACATTCTGTCTATATCATTCAGGATGGAATTTAGTTTCTTTGAAAGTACATTGTACACTTACTTGGCTTTTGACAAAGTCCCTCACCAAAGACTCCTGAGCAAACTTAGCAGTCATGGAATAAGAGGAGAGTCCTCTTATGGATCAGTAACTTCTTAAAGAACAGAAAGCAGAGAGTAGGAATTAATGGTAAATTCTCCCAATGAAGGAATGTAAACGTTAGGGTCCCACAGAGATCAGTATTGGGACCAATACTTTTCAACTAGTTCATAAATGATCTGGAACTAGGAGTGAGCAGTGAGGTGGTCAGATTTGCTGATGACACCAAATTATTTAGGGTGATTAAAACAAAAAAGGGATTGTGAGGAGTTCCAAACAGTCTCTCCAAACTGGGAGAATACGCATAAAATGGCAAATGTAGTACAGTGTAAGCAAGTGTAAAGTGATGCACGTTGGGGTAAAAAATCTCAACTTCAAGTATAAGGTGATGGGATCTGAGCTTGCAGTGACTGATCGAGAAAGAGTTCTTGGGGTTGTGGTGGACAGCTTGATGAAAATGTCAACCCACTGTGTGGCTGCTGTAAAAAAAGGCAAATTCCACATTGAGGAAATCTCCAATGAGATTAGGAAATTAGGAATTGGAATTAGGAAAGGCATTGAAAATAAAACTGCTGTGATCATACTTCTCTTATATAAATCTATGGTGCGACCACACTTAGAATATGTGTACAGTTCTGGTCATCGCACCTAAAAAAGGATGTTGTAGAGTTAGAAAAAGTCCAGAAAAGGGCAAGTAAAATGATCGAGGGGCTGGAGCAACTTCCCTATGAAGAACAGCTGGGATTGTTTAGCTTAGAAAAAAAGCCAGTAAGAGGAACCATGATAGAGGTGTACAAAATTATGCATAGTGTGAAGAAAATGGATATGGAGACATTTTTCTCCCTCTCTCTAATGTTTGAACCCGGGGTCATTCCATGAAACTGATTAGTGGGAGATTCAGGACAGATAAAAGGAAATACTTCTTCACACAGCACATAGTTGAACCATGGAATTCACTTCCACAAGATGTAGTGATGGCTGCTAATTTGGATGGCTTTAAAAGGGGATTAGACAAATTCATGGAGGATAAGGCTATCAGTGGCTACTAGTTCTGATGGCTATATGCTGCCTCCAATATCAGAGGCAGTATGTCTATGTACACCAGTTGCTGGGGAACATGGGCAGGAGGGTACTGTTGCACTCATGCCCTGCTTGTGGGCTTCCTGTGGGCAGCTGATTGGTCACTGTGTGAACAGAATGCTGGACTACATGAACCCTTGGTCTGATCCAGCACAGCTCTTATATTCTTACCTTCTGAAGTTCTCTTCTTCACAGATACGGTGGGACAGTCAGATATCCTGTTGAGAGTATTTTTGTCCCCAGTTAAAGCCTGGGATTTAAGGGGAGGAAATGCAGTTAGCTGAGGTTGGGTCAACTACTTAAGAATAACTTTAAATGGCTGTGGTAGGTGAGGAGGCACACTGTTTGTTCCATAATTTGTTCTTGTAGCTAATGTGGCTCCATGGAGCTAACTCTACCTTGAGCGTTTTGTTTGCTCCGTCTTTTGGTTTTGAAGCGTTGTTATTCTGAGTAGCTTCACATATTCAGGGAAGTGGCAGACAGCAGATATGTGTGTTTGGGGAAGCTTATGCTTTCTGTGCTTCTGGGTAACATGCAAAGAGGAAACCTGCATGTGCCACATGGAAAGCAGCTCCCAGCTGGTGCCATTTGGAAGTGGGCCCCTTTGCTCCAGAAATGTGGATAAAGACTATCTCCCAACTGGAACCTATCCTGACAGGATCTTTCCACTGTCTCTGAGAAGAAAATTAAAAAATAAGAACAGAATTTCCTTTCCATGGCATCATTTTTAAAGCTTTCATTCTATCCTTTAATATGGCGTTCTACATTGAATACAGAATTAAGAAGAATGTCTACAACTAGCCATGTCAAATTCATATACTTGACATTTTTAAAAAGGGCAATCTTCTGTAAGATCTTAAAAGGCATAGTTGCATTTTCTGCCTTTGCAACACTGCAACATTTGAGGAGTCGTATATTCCTCAAAAATACTGAGAAGTCATGCATAGATATAGAGATAGATCAGTCAATCAATCGATAGATAGATAGATGTGTGTGTGCGTGTGTGTGTGTGTGTGTGCGTGTGTGTGTGTTGACTGAGCTACTGAATGTCTAAGGCCTATAATTACAATATTTAATATATTTCTGCAAAAAGGAAATTTAACGAATCCATGTTTTTAGAATGAAAACAGGCATTTTAATTGAAACATTTTGGTATTTAAACAGATATGGTGACTGCCACCCAGTATTTTTTATTGGGTCATTAGAGGCTGCTTTTCAAGAGGCCTTCTATGGGAAAGCCAGAGATGTAAGTACATTTTTAATACTATTCTACTCAGATGAAAAGGTGCCACTGGCATAAAATGCTTTCCAGACCCTTTGGCTATACTTAGGGGTGCACAAAAGCCACTTACCTGGTCTCGCAGCTTGCTTCGCGGTGGGGGGGAGGCGCTTTGCTGCTCCCCCCGAAGTTCAGGCCGGGGGGGGAGGCTTCCCTCCTCGTCTGGCTGAAATTCAGGCCGGGGGGGAGGCTTCCCGCCTCGCCCGGCCGAAATTCAGGCCAGGGAGGAGGCGCCTCCGGCCGCGAAATAAAAAGTAAAAAACAAAACAAAACGCCCCCGTGATAGGCTACGTGACGATTAACGTAGCCTATCACGGCTAGATCTGCAAAGTCAGCCGTGATAGGCTACGTTAATCGTCACGTAGCCTATCACGGGTGACTTTAAAAAAAAAAAGCGCGTATGCAAATGGCGACCCCCATAGGGAGCCGCCATTCGCGTTCCTTATTTGGTCGCTGTAGTCTACGTAAATCTTTACGTAGACTACGGCGACCAAATAAGGAACACGAATGGCGGCTCCCTATGGGGGCCGCCATTAGCCGTACGCGCTTTTTTTTTTTTTTAAAGTCACCCGTGATGGCTACGTGACGATTTACGTAGCCTATCACAGCTGACTTTGCAAATCTAGCCATGATAGGCTACGTTAATCGTCACGTAGCCTATCACAGGGGTGTTTTTTTATTATTTTTATTGGAATGGCAGTGGCGGCAGCCGGTCGAAAGACCGGCTGCCGCCTCTGCCCCTGTCGAAGACCTGCCGAACCGCCGCCGGGACCCGCCGCCGGGAGGGACATTCGGGAAAGGTAAGTCCCATCCCGGGGGGGGGGGCGAAGAATTTCTCCCCGAAACTACTTCGGGGGGCCGAATACGTTGGCACTCGGCCCCCCGAAGTTTCGGGGAGAAATTCTCCCCCATCCCTAGCTATACTAATGAACTGTTGCAGGTTTGCACTGCTGCTGCTAGAACAGGGGTAGCAAGGTTTTCAGGCCATGGATGCATTTATTGTTTTTTCCTGGGCCTGGGGGTGCATTTGCCATTTTGGGGGCGGAGTCACTCTTTTCTGCCCCCCTTCCACTGTGGATTCCCCCCCCCCATGGATTCTCTTTTCTGCCCACTCCCCCCCGCTCCCCCCCCCCGCTGCTTGGGATTTCCTTCCAACATCACCTCTTCTTCCTTCCTTCTTTCTCCCCACCGCCATGCTCACATCCTCTTCCCCCTGCCTGCAGTTTCCTTCCCTGCTGCCACCACTGCACTCACACCTCATCCTCCTCATGCCCACGATTTCCTTTTGCTGCTGCCCACCTACTTTTGCCGCCGCCTCCCACCTGCCTGCCATCTCCTTTCCCCCACTGCCTCACCTGCCTGCTTCTGCAGCCTCCTCCCACCTGCCCACAATTTCCTTTCTCCTGCTCGCTTCCGCTGCCTCTTCCCCACTCCACTGCTTCTGTTCCTCTTACATACATGTTTGCTCTCCTCTCACCTCCTTGCACACACTTCTGGGCTGCCACTTCACCTACTTCCCTCCACCGCCGCCTCCATTGTTCTGCCAACTTCCTGCTTCCTGGCAATGGAGGTAGGGGAAAGTGGCGAGGGGTTGGAGGTAATGAATGGGTCTTGGTGGGTGCTGCTGTGCCCACCGGTGCCGTGTTACCAACTCCTGTTCTAGAGCAGGTCCCTTGGGTTGTACCCAATTGGGGCCCCTCTGCTGATGTAACACTCAGAGGCTAGCAGAGGCTTCCATCAATGGAACAAGAAGGGAAGCACTTTTTGGCAATTCCTCCTCCACCCTGCAGTTTCACATGCCCCCCAAATCTACTCCAGAAGGTGTGTGTGTGTGGGGGGGGGGCTTTTGAAATAGCATGTGAGCTGCAAGGGAGAGGGAGAATCACTGAAAATTACCCCCGCCCTTTTTCACTAATGGAACCTTCTGCTGGATCAAAGACTATTCCATCAGTGGACAGATACCAGTTAGATGCAACCCCTTAGGATTAGGATATGAGCAGCCCTGCCCGTGTTCCAAATAGCTGCTTGTGCTTTGCTCCTGTACCGTGCCATGCTTTTCCACAGTGCCAGTGGAAAAACACCAGTGGTAAGGAGGTAGCCATGTATTTGTATACTGGAATTGTATATTCTGATAGGTCTGTGTTGCCCTATAGGAAAATGTCCATGTAATATCATATAAAAGTGTATCTCATGTTCTACACAGTTTGAAAGTACTTGATAACAGACCTAATGAAATGCGATGCACATGAGAAAATAGTTTGTTATATTATATAACACATATAAACACTTCTTTAATAAAAAAATAATGAGCCTGATCCTATTTATAGCACAGTTTACACATCACCCATTGAAGTAGATAGAACTTACATGTGCATTGCTTACATCACTATTAAAATTAACAGTACAATACTCTGAATGTGTACTCAGAAATAAGTCTAATTCAGCTCAGTGGGGGATTCTCTGCACAAATAAATGTGCACAGGATTGCAGCCTAAAAATATTTTAATAAGATTTCATAAAAATTACTATATAATCAAAAAAAATATTGGATATTTTAACATAATATAACTTTTTAGAAAAGTCACTGTCTTGATACTTTGCATACACTCTCAGGGTGCAATCCTATGCATATGTAGACAGAAAAAGTCCTACAGCTCTCAGCATTCCTCAGCCAGCCATGCTTGCTGGGAGTTGTAGGACTTTTTTCTGTCTAAACATGCATAGGATTGTGCCCTGACTCTGCATAATCTAGAAATGACTTTGTTTTCAAAACAAAAATTCAGAGAGCATTACACCGGTGTGGTGTAATGGTTAGAGTGTTGGACTGGCACTTGGAAGATGTGGGTTCTAGTCCACCGTTGGTCATGAAGCACAGTGGGTGACTTTGGGCCAGTCACTAACTCTCAGCCTAACATACCTCACAGGGGTGTTGTGAGGATAAAATGGGGAGGAGGAAGACTATATAAACCACCTTGGGTCCCTTGCAAGAGAAGAAAAAGTGGGATATAAATGTAATAATAATAAATAAATTATTTAATTATCTTATTTTGCTTTTGGAAAAAGGATTCAATATAGAAGAAAACTTCACTTACCAATCCTCCCCCTTAAAAGCCTACATTGTTCCTAAGTTAATATGTAAAGTAACTGATTCAATAATATCATAACATAACATTTGGTTATGTTAAAAATAACCAACTCTTCTGCAGTCTTACCTTATTGCTATTATTCCTTGTCCTTTCAAAATACTGTTTTCCTAATGAGAAGTTTTAATTAAGAATAGTTATTAAGAGAATAGCAACTTAAAAAATAAAATGGCGCATATATATATATATATATCTTCTGAAATATTTGAAATATGAAAGCAAATGTTTTAATTTGAACTGCAGAGGACACTTAAATTTACCAGGGCAACAGATGAGCTTCAAGCAATAGCATTCTTAACTTGAAGTGAGAAATTGAGTTGGAAGAGTAAATAAAAACAAGATTGAAGGTTTAAATCCTCTGCTAGGCTTTTTGAACTTATATGCTCATTAAATGTTTATTGGAGTGGTGGGATTACGAAGGATTTGGGGAGCTTCATCAACTGGTATATAGTTAATCACTAAGTAAAACACTACATTTGATAAAGTGTTTCTCACGATGCCACACTCAATCCATCTTAATGAAAACCACTTCAAACTGATTTAATTTGAGAGCACTTTGCAGCCAAGAGTGCATGTAGACCTTGTCCTTTTTCTTGGGGAATTTTCACCGTTGTCTAAGAGAAGGCGCTCTGCACAAAAACAGTTTTCGCAACAGAGCAAGAGGTAGTTTCTTTCTACATTGTTACTCCTTTGTGGGAAAACATGTTGCAGTTTTTGTGAATAGGAAGAAAGGTGAGATCAGATGGATGGATGGATAAACAGACAGACAGACATAAAAACAAAGAATAGAACAAATTAAGTAAAGGTTCTGGTTGTCAGAAATTATATTTTTCATGTGTACTTGGTATATATTTAGCAGTTCAAATATTTACAAATGGATGAAGTCATTGCAAATTATTGCATAATCTGTTATTTTTTTAGGATATTAACTTAAAATGCACTATTGTTTAATGCAGAGGTCCACAACCTTTTCAGACCCATGGGCCACATGTGATACTGGCTTATGCTTCAGGGACCACACATTCATACACATAGACACATGCACGCACTCACACACACACACACACACACACACACATGCATACATCAGTAATCCTGATAACACATCACTCTTTCTTTGCTGAGAAAGAGCACTATGTATGTATGTATTAGGATTTCTGGAGGAGGGAGTAGAGAGGACAGGTGGTGGTGGGGAAATTCACTAGCAGTGGGAGTGCCAGGACACCCTTGGGGGGCTGTATGTGGCCTGCAGGCTGTGCAGTCCTGGCCTAATTTTAAAAACTCTTTCCTACTATAAAAAAACTAATAAATAATAATGATAACAAATTATTATTATTATTATTATTATTATTATTATTATTATTATTATTATATGATTCACATGGTTTTCTTTTTACATTAAAGATGCTTGGGGTCAGAATTGCTCTATCTCCCAATAGATAAAACTGGTCACAGCATTACCTGGATTTACAAATAGGGTTGCATGTGATTCACCATGGATCTCTGCTTGCATTTCAGGGTTTGCTGTCTTCACAATCCAAATGTGTGTGTGAGGTGATAGCACTAAATCATCTGGTGTATGTTCACATTACTATGTGTTTCATATTGCTAAGACGGTTATGAGGACACCTGATGTTCTCTGTCCTTGGCAGTGAGAATCCTCACCTACTGTGTAGCACAATACACCACAGGTTCATAAGCACTTGTTCAGTATAAGCAGTTGCAGATGTAATGTTGTCATCCCTTAATCGTGGTTAAAACATCAGGAACAGATGATGGTTTCACATGCTCCCTTCCTTCAGCTCTTCACGTATCACACATAAATTCATTCTTGTAAGCCTTAACCATGCTTGATTGTTGCGTCTGCACAAACATTAACCGTGGTTAATTCTGATTGATGGTAATCATGGTTAATGTCATTGCGGATGTAATGTTTTACTATGGTTAATGTAGAGTGGGAGGAATTTTCATATGTTAAGAGAGGAGCTGGGGTGAGGAACCATGTGATCCTTCAGCTGGTCCCTAATCATGCTTAAAGGATGAGCACTGTTACATGTGCATTACATCTTTCTTGTATAGCAGGTATTATGTTTACCATGACTAATGGCAAACTAGCATTGAGTTTATTTTAAAATACATACATAACTTATTTCAGTAAACTGGAGGACATGCAGCAATAGGGATTGGTGACACACTTACACTTTAAAGGTATATATTGAGTCTACTTTTCTTCTTTTTGATCTATCTATCTGTCTTCAGGAGGGCATACACAGGAATTCAGGAGGGCATACAAAGGAATGCCCCCCTCCATTTTCCCCCTCACAATAACTCTGTGAAATAGTTTGGCTGCAAGAGAGGGCTGGCCCAGTGAGCTTCATGGTTGACCATGGGCTTAAATCCAGTTCTTCCCAGTCCACCAAGTCCAATGGTCTGTCCACTAAACTACATTGGTTTTAATTTGTGAACAAAAACAGGTCTTCAGCCCTTGAAGCAGATATTTATGTGAATGAAGCCTGTGATTGTGGTATAGTATCTTATTACACATTTGTATAACATGTAATGTCCTTTGTTTCAATATTAAATGTTTTTAGAAGTTTTGAATGATTGCAGTCTAGCAGCTTGCTGCGATCTGGCAAATTGTTTTGGAAACTTCCTTTGTTGTTGCAAGTTTTTTGCACAACAGTCCAAGTTAGGAATCCCCTATCAACTGTTGTAGGAAGTAGTAAAAGTGCTTAATTTAATTCTCTTGGTCTCTGGTTCCACCTCGCACTTTTAAGTACAAAGAATTGGGAATTGACAGTAAGTTGCAGTATAAACACCCTAGTAATTCTTCTCTAGAAATACCTGCTCCAGAAAGTACTACCTAATAAAGAGCCATAGTGGCTCTCAGTTTGTGTGTTTTATAAATTATTTGAAATCCTTCAAAAATATGTGACTTATTTAATATGCATGGAACAAAATGTCTACTCCGCCAATGCAGAATAGCCAGGCACCCCACCAGAGCTTCCCTTGCCAAGGGCTATTGCAGCATCCTCAAAGGTTTGCTAAAGTGTGACGTAGGTAAGGTCTCTGAGCAGAAGGATTTGGACAGAGAGCCTGAATGAAGGTCAGAACCCATTATTGGCTGATTTTTGACTGGTGAAGTCAAAGTTCACTTCAAGTGGGATGGTTCTATCTCTAGATCTAGGCAGCTTGTGTGATATAGTGGTCAAAGAGCATGGGCTTCACATTCTAAGCTCCTCTTTCAAATCTCAGCTCAGCTGTGAGCACACTGGATGGCTTTAGTCAATCCAATATCTTGAAACCTCCAACCATAATACAGGGCAAATAATACTGGTTTACTTTTAGTGTGGCTGCAAGAAACCAAGATAATTATGTGAAACTTTTTGAGCACTTACGAAAAAAGCTTTCTAAATATATTCTTAATGTTCCAAAAAGATTATATTGTATGCTTAGGTTCTTATGGATAAAAAATACATTCTCCTTCCTTTTTCTGAGCAAAAAATTAAATACACACTGTCCAGAATCCCAACAGGTATACCTGCAGAAGCCCCTTTGGAGATGAGACATGAATACAGAATATTTGAGGCACTGGAAACACCCATCTGTTGTGGCATCCCACATCTTGGAACTGATTATCTGTCTGCCTGTGTTACTAAAATGGGATCCGTACACATAGATGTGCTAGGAGCCAAATGGTGGAAGTGCTGGGAATCAAATGGGAGAAAGGCTGAGTAGGCATAGAGCCTCTAAACTTGCAGGAAGATATTGGCAAATAAAAATGACCACCTGACTCTCTCTAACCTCCCAAACCAACTTGTGGGTATGGATGATGTGTGTGCCTACTGCCATATGCTTCCAAGGAATAATGCCAGCAACAGAGGGGAGTTCATAGATACTAACTCTTCACTAAGGATGGGAGGTTAATTGTGTTGGCTGAGAGAGACACCCTTTCCTGAGCCAAAATCACTTCCCCCAGTGGTTGCTTGAGAAGAGAATGGAGGACTTCAGTTCTTGGCATGTTTTCTCTGAGCCCAGATCCTTTCCCCTAGCAGTTGCCATGGGGACAAAGTGGGGCTGAGCCCTCCATCCTCCATGCAATTATGCAGGAGAGGAAGAACACATACTGCAATATTTTTACACAGGTACACAATTGTGAAATTGTATAGGGAAGCCCAGCTTATCTCTCTGGATTATCTGAGATAAAAACCCATAGATTTTATTGCAACTCTTAACAGTGTAGCACACTTCTGACATCTGTTTCATCATCAACTTGATCCTCACCTTAATACAATTTTAAGATTATACTCAAGGTTTGCTGGACTGTAGTTGGTGCCTTGAATGGTTTATGGCTTCTTCTGGGTGTTAGCACTGTGGACCCCATAATGTTTATTTGATCAGTCTTATAACAGACTGGAGGAAATTGTTCTATTTTGGATTAAAGTTCACTTCAGGAAAATATTGACGCCATATTGTATATATTTTTCAGCTTTACTTTTTGAAATGTTTTCATTGTTAAATGGATAGGCCTAGCTGTCTGGCATCTGTTACTAGCTTTCTCAAAAAATTCTGGCATATACAACTGCTAAGGTTACCTTTAAGGATTCCAACATCTATGGCCCTATTACGGTGGCATCTGGTGGCAATTCATAGATTACAAATTGCTGCCAGATGCTACCATTATGTCCAAACAGGGTCACAGATGTTGGAATTGTGGGGATGTGCACAAACTACATCTGGGTTCCTGGAACAACCTACAAATGCACCATTTGTAGGTTGTTTCCATGATGTTCAAACCCAGGCATTTAGGATTGTTCATGGGTTAAATAACCCCAAGTTAACCCGTGTTTCATCAGAAGCGTCTTGTACACATCTCGCATCCCCGTAAATTCGTCCGAACAAGATCAATGTCTTTAATAAATACATAAATACTTTGAGCTGACCCTCTGCTAACAATTCATGAAATTGCAACTTGATATAACAAGGGCAAACTCCAATTTTTGATATTATTTATTAAATGACAAATATCTTATTAAGCCAAAATATCAAATGGTTAAATTAATTATAGGTCAAATCTCAGGTTGCACAGAGTGGAATATTTTCTGTTGGGGTTCTGTAATGCTTGGTTTCAAGTTACTGAAGTACCCACACTTGCCAATGTGAACTAATTCAGGTTCCCTAACCATTTCAGCATATATCAACCAGCTGATTCAGTTCTGACTCACATGAGAAAATTTAAATTTAGGGCACATTATAATCTTGTACAGCGGGTCAGAAAAAGCTAATATGTCCAAAGCTCTTACAACTAAGTGTTGGCAGTAAGTACAATGAAGCCTCCCATGTATTATTTCAAGTTTAATTCTACAAAAAGCAAATGAACACCTAATTTGTTTGCACACACAGCCTCTCTAGCATCAATTTACTAGTCATACCACGGGACCAGGATTCCTCCAGCAATCTTTTGTTCAGTCATACACCACTTACCCCCATGCTGCCTGACATCCTTCTCTAGTCTTTTGAAGACTGCTAACTCTCAGCTGTAGTCCCGGCGAGCTAACTGCCTCCTGCCCACATACACATATTCCTTTAGGTAAGAGTTTCCTCTTCTAGACAGTGTATTGACTTGACTGTATATAGATTATCTATCTGGCATATGGGGTGTTAAACTATTTTAAAGCCCCAGGAAGGCAGAAACCACCAGAGCCAGCTCAGAAGTGGAATATTCTCCGATGAATCTTCCACATTCATACCACATTCTCCATTGCCTGAACTGAGGGCTCCTTCATGCTTCTTGGGCCTGGGGGAGCCTGCTCACTCACCTCTGTGATTCTCAGGGTGTGGGCACTGAGCTAGCAGGCTGCTATATTCTGCTCCACTTGGAGCCCTGCAGGCCTCACCACCACTGATACACTGTTCAATAAAAAACAAAAAAAAAACAAAAATGTATACAAACCTTTAGGTCAGTAGTTAGAAAGAAAAAGTTTCAAATCAAGTCAGCAACAACTTAGTTTTTAATACCTACCGACAGGTACTGTCTGAGCACTGCAGCATGGAGGAGCTGTTCTTCCAACAGACTGTCTTTACAGGACACTACAGTAGTTTCTGCCTTAAAGAGAAATCAGGCTTCTTGTCAAATCTCTGCCTAATGCTTCTCAAGTCCACTTCTCTTGAGAGAATGCACAGTAAAGAACCTCAGTTAAACCCCAAAATATAAATCTTCCCAGACATTTGTTCTATTTTATTAACCTATTCTGATTCATTTGAGTTCTGCTGGAACCATTTGGTTTACCAAATCTGCTGTTTTGAGTCAAATCCTTATTTTGAATCAGTATTTTTATTTATTTCTTTTTTTATTTGTGGGTCTGTTCTGGTTCAGGTTCAGCAGAGATTTTGAGGTAATGGTTCAGCTTCTATTCCAGTTGAGGAAAAAGTAAGGGTTCATTTAGGTTTTTCGTTCAGGTTGTCTTTCACTTCCCAGTTCTAGGGGCATTGTTCAAAGTAAATCAGTTTTTAGCATGCTTGCTATTTATACACCCACAGTGTGTATCATAATATTTGAAGGGGAGTGATGAGTCCATAAAGATGCAGTGTATATTTGCCACTGAGCTGCACCCAATCCAGCTCCCCACTCCAGCTCTGGGCCATAATGCAGCCCAGATATTTGCTCTATTGTAGAATATTTCATTGTTTATACCACTGGTGGGGAACATTTGGCTCTCCAGATGTTGCTGGACTGAAACTCCTATCAGCATAGCCAGTGGTGAGGGATGATGGGAATTGCAGTCCAACAACATCTCATGGAGGGCCACGCATTCCCCATCCCTGGTCTAAACTCAGGAACCTATTTTTAATGTGTAACATTTAATTTGACCATTTATGCTCTGTTGTGAATCTCCGTTATTCCATATGGCTGAAGAGAAAGCAAGAGTTTATTTAGCAAATATAATTTTGGACAATATTGATAATAAACCAGGGAGGTGCTATTGTTTGATGACTGATTCTGCAGGCTGGTCATTCGGATGGCCTAAAAACCAAGATACCAAATGCAAAGTATGTCACAATGATTTTTTTTAGGGTTTGTCAACATAAACTCTATGACAACCATAAGTTGTATATATACTGGGAAGCAGTAAGAAATGATATATTGTCCATGTTGTTGCATATCTTTTCTTTTTGTAGATTCTCCAAACTGTGTTCCTAGGGTTGGCACAGGTACCAGGTTGTCTGTATATGCATTAAATACATTTCATCATAGATAGAAAAATAGGTAATTTATGTGACTATATAGTTGTGAGTTATAAAGGTTAGGGTCTGTTTTCCAGGACTGTTAAAAATCAGGAACTTCAACTGCAGTGGAAAATCAGCATTTATGAGCTGAAATTCCATTTTACACAATGAACTACTTTAACTGTGCAAATATACCTATGGATGACATTATGGCCCGGTTCTCATGTCACAGTGACAATCATGAACAGCAGCAGCTAAAGAAATGACAGACCTTCCATTTGTGGTTTGGTTAGCACTACATGTGGACCATGAACTGGCTTGTCTCTCTTTGAAAAGCCAGAGTTCGTGGTTTACATGTAATTTATTTATTTATTGCATTTATATCCCACCTTCTTTCCTCTTGCAAGGAACCCAAGGTGGCTTACATGATCCTCCTCCTCTACATTTTATCCTCACAACAACAATCCTGTAAGGTTGGTTGGGCTGAGAGTCTGTGACTGCCCCAAAGTCACCCAATGAGCTTCCGTGGCCGAGTGGGACTAGAACCCAGATCTCCCGGCTCCCAGTCCAATGCTCTCACCACTCTCACCACTAACCAAACCACTGAGGTAAGGTCCATGGTTTGTTTAGCCACTTCTGACTTGCTCATTCATGATAACCCAGAGTTTTAAAAAAATCTGAGTTATTGTGATGCATGGATCAGGCCACTAATTTCATACCCTTGGTAAAGGAATGCTTCATTGCTTGTTGATGAAGTGCAATGTAATGAACTGCGTAAACACATAGCATAAATTCACATAATCCATTTTAAAACCTTAATATTTGATAGTGGAACAACTCTTGACTATTATTTAATTTAGACGCTATGAAATAGTAATCTCCTCAATCTTGCACCAATTTCTTCAGAAGACAGTGCATGTAGTGTGCCAAAACAACTTCGTTAATACCTGCCTCTGTGTATGGTCAAGACTACTTGGGCATACATAGCTATCCTGCAACAGAACTGCCCCCTTCTCCTTCTCCTTCTCATAGAACAAATCTTACATAATTTGGACCTAAAACTAAAGGCTGATATGACCACAAACAATGATAGGATTGGCTATCTGTTTTATATTTTCTTTAGATATAATCTTACTACCATTCTGACCAAACGTATGTTGAACAGATGACTACATGTTTTATCAGTGCCCTTTATTCTTTGGTTTCTTAAAGCTGATAGGGGAAAAAATTATCTGCCAGTATAAGAAAAGAGTTTATGCTAGATTTAAGAATAATTTATCATTCCTAACTGTATTTGCCAACTTCAAGAAGCAATTAGCTTCTCAGAATTAAGGGATAGTTGCCTATATTTCTCTATAAACTTGTTGGCATATTCTGACCTTTAGGTTTGAAAAAAACAAAACTTTAGAGCCTCTTCTAAGTTTGGCGAAGGAAAGTATGCACTAAGGAAATGTTAAAATGCTGACAAATATCTGATATTTAACTGCTGAACCATGGCATTATTTTCTCAAATACTCTCTTAAATGGAATTTGCTAAAAACCAAACCAAACCCTGAGGTATATTTTAATTTCTCCCATCTCAAGCCAACAGTTCAGGTAGGATTCAAAAACTAGGATTTTGATAGCTAACCCAGGTGCTTTAAGAAAACTGTTCCCCAGAATTAAATAGAGGTGTCACTTCCAAGTAATACTTAAAAAAACAACCAGATAATGCCCTTTTAGTAATCCTGTTACCTTACTTCCCCTCACAGAGGAAGATCTAATGAGACAAAGCTCTTATTATCTTAATACTTTAAGGGACCCTCGCTGATCGGCTACCCACGACCACTCACTATTTTGGCTGTGGACTTTCCTAGGGTTTTTAAAAAACAATTTCACCACTATTTTGTCCAAAATAATTGTTTTATTTTCTGAAGGCTTGATTGATCCGTTTGTAGTACGCTTTAGAGACAGCTATTTTTTGGCCTCAAAACATCTCATCTCAATTTTTACTGTAAACAAATCCAGACAGACAGCAATTGCAGGGATTCTTGGTGTTGTAAGTTATAAAGAGCTGAATTAACACATGTAAGATTTCCTATATATTGCATGCATTTTTTACATGGAAGTATTAATGTTCATAATAACCTTGAACGTTTTGATTTGCTAGTGGTCATTTCCCCCTAGAGTATTTTGGGGGGTCATTACTATTCCATTGTCATCGTCATCATCATCATTTAACAGAATCCCCAGGAGATCTACTTTTAGACAAGAGATGGTTCTCTTTATGCTATATGTAACAGCTACAAATTCAAATTGCAGCCAGAAAAGACAAAATTTAAGTACCAGAATTTGGAATGTGAATGGCATTTCTGTCCACAAATGGTGGTTGTTAAATGTTTTTAGACATTTCCTTGTTTACATACACTAAAGTGTGCACCTGCCTTGTTTTCAAGTATTTGGCCCCAACTCCGCGCTTTAAACTGTACATATTTTGGAAGGTTCATTCACATGGAATCTTATATTTAACAGTTTCATGGGGTTGTTTCTTTGGGACGAAAGGAGTTTCTCAAGAGCCTTTTTTTCTGTGCTCCCAGTGAAAAGAGGAGAGCAAAGCCATCCGCTTACCACAAAGCAGTCCCACCACAAAGGAAAGATTAAGGGTTTAGGGAGAGGTCAATGTGGGTTTTTCTCTAACTAAACACTTTCCTAAAGTTTCCTTGTGGAAAAAATAATGAAGTCATCTAAGAGTTTTTAAAGAATTTTTATTTCTTTTTCACCGTCTGCATTCGCTTGTCTTCTCAGCATGGATGTTTAATCTTTCTAGGCTTTGTGAATTGGCCCAAATGAATAAGTGGTGAGCTGTCTCTCTAGGAGCTAGCGGCTTATTCTAAGGCCCTAATCACTGAGTAAACACATCTTTGCCCTCCCTCTCTTACAACTGCTATATAATAGTGGAGATTCTAGCACAGTAACCTGGATATTGCAGGGATCCATGCTTTGAAATGCAGAATGGCTGATCCTCCAAAACAGACAGTGCCTGATCTTCTCCTGCCTCTTTCTTCTTTTTTAAATTAAATATCACCACAGAGATGCTGTTTTATTGCCTGATATTGTGCATTAGTGCCCTGGATTTTCAAGTTTAGTTTCAGTCAACATTGTTGGCTGCACTTATATGGAACTGTGCATGTTAGGCTTATTGGTGGCCTTTCCCGGCGCATGTGTACTTGGTTTTGAATCACTTCTTAAATTAAAGCAGACAAACATTAATGTAAATGTCTAATCCCTTTTCCAAAGTCAACTCTTCAACTGTTCTATACTTTTAATAGATTTTTAGGACTTTTCCAAACCTGGCTTTCTTATACTGATTTAAAAGAAATGAATTGTTACAAAATCATTCTTTATGCATTCAACACATTTCTTTTTAACTGGCAATTTTTAGTTAGTTAAACACATTGGCTGTGATTTGGGGCTTGGGCGCACCTAGTGCCATTTTTTTACTCTCAGCAACAACCCCATGCCACATCACAAACTGTTTTAGAAACTTTTCTCTGTTTCCAAAGTAGTTTTGCCATGGATGCTGATCCAGAAATGTAACTCTATCCAGAAACATAACTCTAAAGCCCACTTGAATGTGCCAAGCTAATTGCATCCTGTCCTTCCCTGCAGGTTTGAATGTATCATGAAAATATAGTATTTTCATGGGAAACATCTTGCTCATTATTACACTTGTCCATTTTTTGTTTTAAAAGAGAGGCATTTTAACAGACTTGTATTTAACAACTTGCCTGGTAGCCATAGGTCACAAGGATTTCCATGCAGGTGAGTACATGGAAATTTGCATAGATGAGTGGGCAGGTTCACTGAGGAAGGACAGATAATTCTCTCTCTCCTTCACCAACCCGCTTGGTTTCTTTGCTGGCTACAGAAGAAAGGGCTTCCTCCTTCACAGCCAGCATGGAAATGTACTGAGCTGGTCAAAAGGGGTGGCGCAACCCTCTCCACCACCAGTCCACTTGGTAGAAGGCACTTTTTTTTAGTAACCTTTGTTTCCATGCTAGCCATGGAAATGCAAGCTACTAGCCCCTTAGGCTAATAAAAAAAATACTTGCAAGCTAGCAACTTTTGTTGACTTAATTACAAGGCTGTATATTTATTTCAACCAATTATTTCTGCTGCTGGTTGTCTACGGAAGTTGAGATACTGGGAGTCAAATTGCACTTTGTCATTTTGGGGTGCACTGGCATGTCTGCACTTCTACAATTCCTACCTCCATTTATAAAACCCTATAAAACTAATATCCCTATAACCCTGGAATACTTTTGATGAAGGGCAATTGCAAATATTTAAAATAAATATATTTATCAAAGCATTTAATTAATGAGATTGTACTTTATTTTCCAACATTACCTTTATACTTATTTTCCATGCAGTGGTTAGTATCAGAATTTTTTTTAGGACTAGTGCAGTTTTATTTTCAGCAGTGGGACAAGATGTCCTGCTCCCTGAGGCAAGAGGACATGGACCCATCACATGCACCCATCATGCCCGCCGCCGCCCCGCCCCCATGAGAGATCAGGTGGGCGGCCTCTCCAGAGAGGTTCCCAGGCCCAAATGACTCACTTGGAAGGGACTTTCCTCAATGTGCGGCATTGTGAGGTGGTCCTGGAGACTGCCTGTATCACCTGGGAGAGTCCTCAAAGCGAGAGTTCGGGCAGGCAGCCTCTCTCGAGAGCACCGCCCCCAGCTCTTGTTTTGAGCCATTTCCCAAAGAGAGCGGTATTTCTCCAGAGAGCCTGCCTGCCTGATCTCTTGCTTTGGGAGCATTTGCTGCAGCGGGAAAATGGGGCCAGTATGGTGGCGGCAGTGCCCACAGGGTCTCTTCTGGTGGGGGGAGGGCATGATCCACCACCCCTCCTGATCTTCCATCTTAGCAGGGGATTCACCCTATTTCATGGGAGGGCTGGCCCTGTTTGTTTTTATATCAGAAATTGTATTTTTAAATGTATTTCCGATTCCAGCAGATTTGGTGGTTTTGTATCTTCTCTTGTAAACAAAGCCAGAACATAGTGCAATGTGGTAACTTTATTAAGTTTTCTGTAAACTAAATTATTCCTTTCTTTTAAAAGGAAAATTGTAACAAAAGGTACAGTGTTATGAAAAAAAAACTTTGAATATAGTGCACAAACACATTTTATCCAAGTGGCCTGGGAAATAGGTAGATGATCAGAGATTAGGATGAACAGGAATGCTGTTTCCATAGAACTACAACTAAGAGATGCATATGGCTTGGCAAATATGACAAATATATGATTACAGGGGTTATACGATATGAAGTTTGTAGTATATATAGTTACCCCAGATCCAGAGACAGTTAGGGGGAACTACACAGTATAGGAAACATGGGACTGCCACTGAAAAGAGCATCCCCTTATTGAATTATTTCCCTCCTCTCCGCTCCCTAATGTGTAATAAAATCTTCTGTCCTGATGTCATTGCATTAAAGACTGTCATTGATAATGGTAACTTTTTGCTTCAGATATATTGTAAATTGTATTTTGGTATTCATAAGAAAATATAGCCATAGATGTTCTTCTTTTTATGTAATATCTACAAAACTATTACTTATGTAGAATAACTTAAGCATTCTTAAATAAAGATTTTTGGTCATGGGTTCTTGGCTGCAAGTTCAAGTTCTCTCTATAACACCATTAAACAGAAGAATTGTTTCTATGGTAGCACCATCTATATAGTCTAAGTTGAGATACTTGGAAGTATGTTCCACTGAAATCAAGAGGATGCTCACACCAGGGTTAGGGTGTGAGACGTAAATTGCATTTGCATTTGAAATAGTTTTGTGTGTGCAGCACTTATTTCAGATATTATACTAATAGTTTGTTTCCTCTTCTTCAGAGAAAGCTTCTTGCTGTCTACCTCCACCACGATGAAAGTGTGCTAACCAATGTGTTCTGTTCGCAAATGCTTTGTGCCGAATCTATTGTTTCGTATCTTAGTCAGAACTTTATAACCTGGGCATGGGATATGACAAAAGAAGCAAATAGAGCAAGGTAAGTGGTTTCAAGCTGGGTATTAAACTGCTTTAAGATTCAAAGCTTAGCATATGTTTGTATGTTCTATAGTCTAGTGTCTATTTAAATAGTACACTTTTTGATTTGTTATGTATTGATCAGTAACTTCATTATACAAGCTAACATTCTCAGGATACAGCCACTGCCCATCCATGACCCTTCTGTTTTTCCATCTGTCTCCTAGACCGTTGTCTTTCTCCTCTCTTCTGGGACTAGCAGGTGGGAAAGGGCAGTGGATGAGGGGGCTGTTGAAAGAAATGGGTGCATCCTGGCTGCATCCCGTCTTGGTGTCTTGGAGCATTTTTAAAGTATAGTCACCATCTCTACATTTGGAGGCCATCCTCACAGGAGCACCTCGGGACTTCATGGAGACCATGGCTTCCTGGGAGCTGCACCATATTCTAACTGGGCCCACCCATGTAGCCGGTCATGCACTAGAACTTGTGTTTGTTTCTGGAGAAGCGGGGAGTGATCTGGAAGTCGGGGGTATATCCACTACCCCCTTGTCATGGTCAGATCACTATCTGGTGACGTTAGACTTCTCAGTTCCACAACCCCTCCGCAGGGGTGGAGGACCCATTAAAATGGTCCGCCCCAGGCGTCTTATGGATCCGAATGGATTCCTGAACGTGCTTGGGGATTCTCTGGAGCACGCCAACAGCCACTCGGTCGAGACCCTGGTGGGTGGCTGGAATGCCGCAATCACTGGGGCATTAGATCGGGTGGCTCTGAAACGCCCTCTCCCCCTGAACAGGGCTCGGACTGCACCATGGTTCAATCCACAGTTATGAGCTCTGAAACAGGAGGTGAGACGGCTAGAGCGCCGGTGGCGGAAGTCTCACTCCAAAGACTATCAGACACGGGCTAGAGCTGTATCTTCAGCCTATCACGTGACGGTGAAGGCAGCAAAAAAGGAATATTATGCTGCCTCTATCGTGTCTGCAATGTGCTGTCCCAGGAAGCTGTTCCAAGTGGTCCGGAGCCTGGTTGGTCCTGTGGCTCCGAAACCACTGGAGCATTCTAAGGCCTCTTGTGAGGCCTTGGCAAGGCATTTTGCAGATAAAATTGATCAGATTAGGTGTGTTACTCTGCACACTGTGGATACAGTTAGTGCGCAAGAGGCGGCCTGTGGCAAACCGGTTTTGTGGGATCGGTTCCAGCTTCTTCCTTCTGGTGAAGTGGACAAGGTGCTTTCATCTGTAAGGCCGACCACCTGCTTACTTGATCCTTGCCCATCTTGGCTCATTATGGGCTGCAGAGAGAGACTGGGTGAGGGGATCTGGGCGGTGGTGAATCCATGAGGAGGGAGTGATGCCATCAGCCCTCAAGGAGGCAGTGATAAGACCGCTCTTAAAGAAGCCCTCCTTGGATCCCCAAGTTCTGAACAACTTTCGCCCAGTCTCAAATCTGCCATTTTGGGGCAAGGTGATTAAGCGGGTGGTGGCGATGCAGTTGAAGGCACACTTGGAAGAAACTGATTATCTAGACCCATTTCAGTCGGGCTTCAGGCTTGGGCATGGGACAGAAACTGCCTTAGTTGCCTTGGTGGATGATATGAGGAGGGCTCTGGATAGGGGTGAATGCTCCTTCCTTGTTCTCCTCGACCTCTCAGCGGCTTTTGATACTGTTGACCACGGTATCCTCCTGGACCTCCTGGAGGGGTTGGGCATTGGAGACACCATATTAGGGTGGTTCCGGTCCTTCCTTTCTGGCAGGAACCAGAGGGTAGCACTGGGAGAGGAGGTTTCAGACCCGTGGCCACTCACTTGTGGGGTGCCACAGGGTTCCATCCTCTCCCCGATGCTATTTAACATCTATGTGAAGCCACTGGGGGCTATCATCAGGAGGTTTGGGGTGCAGTGTCATCAGTATGTGGATGACACGCAGCTCTACCTCTCGTTCAAATCTTCACCAAGGTTGGCCGTAGAATCCCTGTCCAAATGTCTGGAGACGGTGAGTGGCTGGATGGGGAGGAATAGGCTAAAGCTGAACCCTGACAAGACTGAGGTACTTTTGGTGGGAGACAAGAGGAGGCTGGGGGATGTTGACCTGGTGTTGAATGGGGTACGGTTACCCTTGAAAGACCAGGTCCGCAGCCTGGGGGTGATTTTGGACTTCCAGCTGTCCATGGAGGCCAGGTGTCAGCTGTGAGCAGGATAGCGCTGTATCAACTCTATCTGATACAGCGCCCCTTCCTTCCCGACCATCTGCTCCCATCGGTAGTACATGCCCTGGTCTCCTCTCATTTAGACAACTGTAATGCACTCTATGAGGGGTTACCCTTGAAGACAGTTCGGAAGCTGCAGCTGGTACAGAACACGGCGGCTCGCCTGATTAAAGGCAGCCACCGGCAAGATCACATCACTCCAGTGCTGAAGGAGTTTCACTGGTTACCAGTTGTTTTCCGGGCCAAATTCAAGGTGTTGATTTTGACCTTTAAAACCCTATACGGTTCTGGCCCCGCCTATCTTAAAGAGCGCTTCCAGCAACACCAGACAGGCCGCTTAACAAGATCAGCCTCGGATGGCCTTCTCTCTGTCCCATCAGCCAGGACAGCTAGACTGGTGGGGACGAGGGAGAGGGCCTTTTCTGTGGTGGCCCCCACTTTGTGGAACTCCCTCCCTAAGGAACTCCACCATGCCCCCTCTTTAATGAGCTTCTGCCGTGCATTAAAAACATGGTTGTTCAGGCAGGCATTTGGGGTGGGTTAGGGTATTTTAGAAAATGTTTTTATTGTAGAATTTTATTGTTTTAAACTGTTTTATTATATGGTGTACATCGCCCAGAGTGGCTGGGTGACCAGCCAGATTGGCGATTAATAAATTTAATAAATAAAATAAATAAAACTGGTAAACCTGTTATCTACTAGTGGGACTTGCAACAAAATGTTTCAGTGTGGAGTGCAGCTGTTCTTGATGCTACCCTGCCTGTCAGCCAGCCATGCCCTCTTCTGGGATACTCCATTCCATTCCCCTTCCCCCGTGGTTTTCGATGTTGCACCCCACCAACAGTCAGTCAGCATTCTGTGCCCACTGAGCATGCTTAATGGGCACAGAATGAGCTGCTGGGTTTGGGGGGTTTTCCTTAAAAGGTTTGTACTTTGCAAACCTTGGAATTCCCCCAAGCTTGCTGATGCCTCAGTCTTGTGCATGGATGGTGCTGTTTTGGCTACATAAACATCCAAACATGGAAAATGAGTTCAAGGATGGTAAAAGACTGGGAGTAGAATGAGCCACTTGAGGAAATGGGTGCAGGGGTTCCTCAGGACTGGGGAGTAGAGGCTTAGCCATGAAAGAAATTGCTAGGGGCATCTATAAGATTCATTCAAGTCACTACTTATTCCTATCTCCTTAAGAAATACATAGATGCTATTATGTGGATTTGCAAGTATAATATAGGAACAAGGCCTTAGCTCTAAAACCATCCTTTCCCCATCTGTTTCTTTGTAATTAATGACTGATAATACACCACATGAAGTTTAGCTTCAAGAGGTTCTGTGCTGAGCTCCTGTAGGCCCATCTTGCGATATGAAAAACATGCAGAATTGCTATATTGGGTTTAACCTGATCTATTTGGCTTCCAGCAAAGAAGTAAAGCTGTGTAACTTTTTCATTATAAGTACAGGAGGAAGTTTTAATATTCCCATAAGATAATATAATTGTTAGGCCTTATATTGCACATAATTCTCTGGTGGCAATTCTTTCTTACTAAAAGTCTTTATATAACTGGTAGAATATGTATAATATGTCATTCATCATAATACTTTAAAAATATTTTCTGGTCCCGCTTTCCAGTGTGATTTTATATTTGAAAGAGCCTATGAGCATCTATTTTTATGATGGAGTCTTAAAATTGTAATAGATGGAGTGCTTTTTAAAGTTTAGTTCCACGTTCATGATAACAACATGGAGTGATTATGAAATCATGTGGTTTTGCCTTCCTTTTAGGCTATAGGTCACTTGCATGTGCATTTTCTCCTGCCGCCTCGTTGTAACATAAACATGTCAAATTAAATTCTTATATAATAATCCACAAATTACTTTAATATATATAACATAATTTTAGTGTAGATTAGCCCTATCGTGTCTTTATTTGTTTTATTTGTTGTAATTACCATTGAAAGAGAGATAAAAAAGTACTTTCAAAACCAGATATGAATGAAGCATCTATACTTTTTAATAGGGCAGAATATGCAGACAAGAGATTGGGCTAAATCTTATACTACTGCCATTCACTATGAGTAAGGAGTCTCCCCCTTTCCTTTTATCCTACAACTTGATGTCGAAGGAAACACTATTTCTAAACCATCTGCAGTGGCTAAGTTCAGTCGACTACCTGCTGTTACATTGTTCTAGTCTCTGTTTAATTCTCTAGTTTCTTTTATTTTACAATGACAAAAAATTGTGGTGTAGTTTCTTTTGAAAACTGTGTTTGAGGGAGTTTTTTTATGACTGACAATCAACAGGCATGTCATTGCTTTGTTGTGTTTAACTAAAGAAGTCTATTAAGTAGCACAACTTTGATACAAGAGTTATAAGAGTTTGCAGGTTATAGAGACACCTGTGGTGACCAAAGCGACAGAAGCTGCTTATTAGAAAGAGTCTGTACAGCTGTGTCCTATTAACTCCTTATGACACTTTTAGAAACACTAAATAAAAGGCTTGTTTAAGGCTTTATAGCTATTCTCAGTGAATCTAGAACCTGATTGTATATAATAAGATGCTTAAGCCTACACTTCTTGGATTTGCTATCAGTTTATGACAAAGAAACTATCATGTAGCAGTAAGGTTTTGAAATGGCTATGTATAAACAAACTACAATTAATTCTTAATTTATGCATAACAATACAGATTACTGTTCAATTGTGGTGCTCTTATGTGGCATAGGACATGGGGAGGAATTGCTGGCTAGAGACCATGGTGCTTTCTCATGAAAAACATGAAGGGTACTTTAATATAAATCTGATGCCTAAGGGTAATCTTAAATTAATATCTTCCTAACACAATATATTAAATACACAAAGTCTCAGTTATGATACTGACTTATGTGTGTCTACAAATATATGTTAACTTCTTGACGGTTAATATGGACTTATCACTTCAGTGGTATCAAATCATTTTAAAATTAGATGTTTTATTGAGGATTAAAGCAGTTGGATTGGATCCTAAGATAAATGAATAGAAGGAAATTTACAGAACAAAAGTTTCTTGTCCTCTCCTCCCTCCAGCAGCCCTCCATGCCCCATCACACATTGTTCAGGTGTGGGGGAAGCTAACCCTCTGTTGAGGTTATGGAAAACTTTCCTTCCATGAGCTTCTGTTTGCTTTTCTTAGGATCTAGGCCATTATGTGTATCCACCCACTGTTGAAAACCAATGCAGAAGTGACTTGCTGCAAGTTATGAGGCCACATTTTAGCTAGCTTCTGGAGTAGTAAACTAAGTTAGAAAACAATAGTTTAATCAAAGAATGTTTCATATTTTAGTCCACATGTTGACATATTTTTTGACCTTCAATTGAAGGAACCACAGGGGCTGGGCCAGCCAACAGCTTGGCTTCATTCCATGAAATGGCACATGCTTTCCAAGATACGTTTATATGGGGAAAGAAGCACATAATTATCCCCTGCCCTTTTGACTCCTTCATCCAAAAGTTATATTTGCAAGAATATAAGAATAAACCTCCGCACTTAGAGTGGAATCATTGAAATGAATGGAACTTGTTGGCCATGATGAACTTAAGTCCCATTCAGTTCAATGGGTTTACTCTAAGTAGAACTAACACTGGATACAACTCTGTGTGAGCAGAACTGGATCATGACAGAAACTAAATGCTCTCAGATGTGCAAGAGGTCAGAGAAATGAGCAAGGAATTACTACTCTTCCAGGCTCACATACTGCCAAAGACTGCTAGGAGACAGAGAATGAACACAATAAAGACTGTAAAGTACTTTCCTGATATATAAAACAAACAACATAAATAAAACAGTTATTTGTATTTGAATGGTGAAATATATGGCCTGACAAAATTAATGTTGATCACTGATGCATTCTTTTGCTAGAAAATTCATATACTTTCACCTTGGATGCTTGAATATAGTCTTTTTTTAAAATTCAGTGATTGTTAAATGCATTGTAGAAATTTGTACAATTGTGGGACATGTTCATCACATCCAGACTTCTGACTTGTGGTACAGAACCAGGGATACTTTCCCAGAGTCCAAAAAAGAGGCATTTGAGTCCAATGTTTAAATGTGTAAAACCTCTAAATGGGAATTGACTGATGGCTGTTGATATGTTTCAAAGTATGTTTAGCCCTTGCATAGATTCTCACCCAAGTGACTTGAGCCCCCTCCCAACATCCATTTAAAAAAACTGTTTAGTGGGATGGCTTCATATTTTATTGCACTTGTAATTTATTTCTGTAATTATTTCTATGCATATATAAAATATTTTATCATACACAAGGATAGATGAATGTGCATAGTACTACCATAAAGGCACAGACACTGACACAACAATTTTTTTAATCAATTTAATCCTAGCAGTCTCCAGAAAACAACTGGATGCTGAACTGCTTCTGGTGTGCATAGGCCCTCTGACTGAGTGAACATTATATCCAGTTTGACCAGTGAAGAGGGGGACCACGCTGCTGCATCCTGTGTTGGGGCTACACTGCTATTGGTGTTTCCCCATTCTGCAGTCTTAAATCAGAGTTGCTGCTATCTGTGTGAGGGGTGGGGTCAGACCCAACTTGACAGTGACCCTTCCTCTCGTTGTGGTGGAGGTGGATGAAAAGGTTTGAAGGAGGCAATGTGGGGTAGGGCTGCTGGAGAAATCCACAGTGGATTCAGATGAATTCAGCTTTCTATGACTCCGAACTGTGGATTCCTCAGTGGAGCAACTTTTTCTGAATCATGCAGATTCTGCAGACTTGCGGACTGGTTTATTACTTTTGTGGGGGATTTGTTCATCTGCAAATGCACATTTATGCTGATGTGCACTTGCACTAATGCACATTAGCAAAGTGTACATTAGCAAACAAATGAAATTCTCATACAAAAAATTGATTCTGTCAATAAGCAGACGATGGAATGAAACATGTCTCACAATCTGCAAAACACAATGGATTGGATTTGACAAAATCCATACCTCCCTAATGTGGGGGTCAGAAAGTCCACATGGTGGACTTTCTTACTCTTTCCCTACTATATCTGATGGACATATTATTACTAATAGGAAATAAAGCTTATTTTAATTATTTATGTGTTGCTTTTCCTGCACCCAAAGTGACTCACATAAAACATAATAAACCAACAAAAACACAAACCTAAATCATAAACAGCTACTGAAAAATCTTATCAGCTTATGTGCATTTGCACTTATAATACATCAGCAGGTTGAGATCAAACCCATCCATCAGGCATCTGAGACTGCTAATTGTGTTTAGCTTTTGAACCCTATGCTGTAGGGTACAATATACCAAGCCTTCTCTTGACAGGTGCTTTTTAGTCTTAATGTTCAAATGATTCCCCACCAGCACCACCAACACTTAGTCTCAGCATACGAAATAAATAATTGTCAAAAGTATTAATGTATTTCCATGACCAAATTATTATCCAGATTCACAGACTGCTTATCATTTTTAGAAGTCTTCTGATGTACAGTTGGGTGAAGACCAATTTATTCCACAGCAGCTATAGTGCTCGTGTACAGTCTGTATGAATTGGACTCAATAACCGATGGTGCACACACAAATGATGATAGATACTTCGTTTAGTCAGGCATGTGTCACTTCTGAATGTTGATAAGGTAGCTGAGAAAGTGGAAGAAAACCATTAGATACATCTTCTCAAGTATTTTTGTAATTGAGGGCGCAATCCTGTGGCCGCTAGTCAGCAGCTAGATGGCCATAGGATTGGTTGGTTCCCAGAACTGACCTGCGCTCCAAGGTCAGTTCTCGGAGGACCGACCTCCATCCCATCCCGCACCACCTCGTAGGCAACACGTATTGGCTCCATGCTCAGAAGAGCAGCGGGAGCAGGGAAACAGGGCATTCCTGGGGCGGGCCAGGGCGGGAAGGTCGGAAGTGCCAGTACGACACTTCCTATGTGTCATCCAGCCTCCCCATCCTGCGCTCTGAGGTCCTGTGGCTAGACAGCCAAAATCGGCTGTCTAGCTGCAAACGTGGGGTGGCAGGAGCACAGAGGAGATACACTCCTCACCACTCCTCCTGCCCTGCAGTAGAGAGGCAGTCATGCCTGGGTTTGGAGGCGACCGTCAATCCCCATAGGATTGTTCTCTCCCTTTAAAGACACTGCAATGCAATAGTCAGTTTAATATGCAATAGTCAGTTTAAGCATCACTCACCCATCTTCATTTCTGGTTACTTCTCTGGTTGCTTCTCATGGAATGAAAGCATTCAATAGAGGTGGCTTACAAAATAATCGCAAATAATTGCAAAATAATCTGTTGCTTTCTAACTAGTAGTTCATTCTTGGACTTCAGTTAGAAGTTTGTCAAAAATTACTTTTATTTTGTCAATAATAATTTTTAATATATGGTCTAATTTACTTTCAAAAGACACAATAGAAGACACTTAAAGCTGCCCAGGTCAGGGGTCTAATTAATGTTTTTAAAAATAAAGATTCACAAACACCAGGCAAGTTTGTCATTTTGTCTATGGTTTGTTTTGTAGAAGAGGCAGAGAAGAGAAGGTGAGGAGGGAACCCTCCTGTTTCTTGATTACATCCCACCCGCTCATTTTCTCCTTTTCTCCTTTGCTTTTGATTTTAGTGGCGGTCTTAACAGAATGTCAAGATCAATTTGCAGCATGGTTAAACTCAAGGTTTGCATTCTGCCAGCAGCAATTGTCCCTACAAACAATGCTGTGTGTTCTTGTAACTTCAGAAGCTTTTAAAAGGATCATGGCAAGGGCAGCATCTAATGACTTTATTAGTATAGGGTTTCAAAACAGGCTCAGTAATTGTTCACATCTTTTTGTCATCTAGTCATAATTACTGCATAACATTGTTCAGGGTTGCACTTGTGAATGGTTTCCTAATAGCAATGAAATGGGAAAAAGGGAAGGGATGAAAAGTGATTGTCTCTTCACACAGCCTGTATTCAGATAATGCATGAACTGTTTGTAATGCTTAATATGTCCACTAAACAAGGAAAATCCATATCTACACATATATACACTTTGAGATGATAGCTTGCTACATGTTTTGAAGTATGTATTAAAAGAACATAATGACCTCCAAACCTAGGGCAGCAAAGTTATGATTGATAAGATGAAGATTTTTTTGTGTTGTATTAGAACATAAAGGCACAGCATTTTCCCTCCATTGCTCAGGGATTTTTGTTTAAATTATTCCAGGTAATATTATGTGCTAGTCATATTCACTAGGTGCATTTCAACACATTAATATGCAAAATTGCCTCAGTGAAAAATAGAATTTGAAAAAAATGTATTCAATATGCAGTCCTCATCTTATTTTCTAGTGTACAAGGACTGAGATCATAGGATTGGATGCTAGGCTCCCTGTAATAGCATTTCTTGGCTGTCCCATGTAGTAGGTCAATAGCAGCCATTGGTGCTGCTGTACCAATGCTTTTGGGGCTGTTTTGGTGGAAATTTTGCTGCCTGAGGCAAAGATGGCACCCCTACCCAATGCCACATACAAAAGTTGACTGGCCTGGCAGTTAAACCTTACTTCACAACTGGCAATAGATCAGCAGTTTCCACTGCATCAGAGGTCAGCAGATTAGCTTAGGCAGTGCAGGGCAGGCCGCATGGCACACACAGCTGAGCTCTGTCCTGCAACACTTTGCAGCTGTTTGCACACAGGTCCACCTGGCACCAACTTGCTCTCCACTCAAGCAAATGCTGCAGTGCAACAGGGGCAGCACCAGCGTGTGTCATCTGAGCCAAGCAATGCATGCCAGAGTGTGTGGCCTGGATTGGCTCCGTCTCTGCCAGCAAGACAAACAGATGCAAGCCAGGCCAACAGCAAGCAAGCATTGCCACCGTGGTGCTGGCGCAGCAGAATGGGAATGGCATGAGGTGGGGCCAGCTCAAGAAAAATGGTTGGCGTGGTGGTGGCTGCCACTGCCCTTCTCAGCCTGAGGCAGCTGCCTCTATATAATGGTAGAGCCAATGCTGTGCCACAGCTGTGTCATACAGGGGTTTTTGGGAGGCAGGAATGAGGTAATGTCCCTCGCTTCTCATCCTAAGTGGCCCCGTCACTTAGAACTAATGCAACTCTGTGCTACACATGACTATAGAGAGTGGTGCATATTTTTAAAAAGTATTTTTATAAGCAGGGCAGAGCAGAAGTGTGTACACCCATTTACTATGGAAACAATGCTTAGTTGTTGCTGCACAGTCCACAACAACTAAAGTCCACTTGTAGAGCAGAATGGGTCATATTGCCCATAACTGCTCTTAAAATAATTGCAAAAGCAGAATCTTTAGTCTATGAATTAAGTATGGATACAATCCAGAAATTCTACTGCCCTGATGTCACTCATTACTCCATGCCATATAGTTGAATGGTGGTGCCTATCCTGGAGTCCTATGTCACAGCCCTTCTATAGAAGGTGTCAGTGGTCTGCATCTGGTCATGGAAAGAATGGGGCACCATGGGCTTACGACTCCTGGCTGTGAGCTGTTGAAGCTACTCTTGTTGTTCTTCAGTCGTTCAGTCGTGTCCGACTCTTCGTGACCCCATGGACCATAGCACGCCAGGCCTTCCTGTCCTGCGCTGTCTCCCGGAGCGTGCTCAAGTCCATATTCATTGCATCAGTGATGCTATATAGCCATCTCATCCTCTGCCGTCCCCTTCTCCTTTTGCCTTCAGTCTTTCCCAGAGAGTTTTCTCTTCGCATTAGGTGGCCAAAATATTTGAGCTTCAGCTTCAGTATCTGTCCTTCCAATGAGCACTCAGGGTTGATTTCCTTTAGGATGGACTGATTTGACCTCCTTGCAGTCCAGGGGACTCCTAAGAGTCTTCTCCAGCACCACAGTTCGAAAGCATCAATTCTTCTGCACTCAGTCTTCCTTATAGTCCAGCTCTCACAGCCATACATTACTACTGCGAAAACCATAGCTTTGATTAGACGGACCTTTGTCGGCAAGGTGATGTCTCTGCTTCTTACTATGCTGTCTAGGTTTGCCATAGCTTTCCTCCCAAAGAGCAAGCATCTTTTAATTTCATGGCTACAGTCACTGTCTGCGGTGATCTTGGAGCCCAAGAAAGTAAAATCTGTCACTGCTTCCATTTCTTCCCCTTCCATATGCCAGGAAGTGATGGGGCCAGATGCCATGATCTTAGTTTTTTTAATATTGAGTTTCAAACCAGCTTTTGCACTCTCCACTTTCACCCTCAACAAGAGGCTCTTTAGATCCTCTTCGCTTTCTGCCATTAGGGTGGTATCATCTGCATATCTGAGGTTGTTGATAATTCTCCTGGCAATCTTACTTCCGACCTGTGATTCATCCAACCCAGCGTTTCTCATGATGTACTCTGCATATAAGTTACATAAGCAGGGTGACAATATGCAGCCTTGTCGTACTTCTTTCCCAATTTTGAACCAATCGGTTGTTCCATGTCTGGTTCTTACTGTTGCTTCTTGACCCTCGTACAGGTTTATCAGTAAGGTGGTCTGGTACCTCCATCTCTTTAAGAATTTGCCAGAGTTTGTTGTGATCCACACAATCAAAGGCTTTAGCGTAGTCAATGACGCAGAAATAGACGTTTTTCTGGAATTCTCTTGCTTTCTCCATGATCCAGCGAAAGTTGGCGATTTGATCTCTAGTTCCTCTGCCTCTTCGAAACCCAGCTTGTACTTCCGGTAGTTCTCGGTTCGCATACTGCTGAAGCCTAGCTTGTAGGATTTTGAGCATCACCTTGCTGGCATGTGAAATGAGCGCAATTGTATGGTAGTTTGAACACTCTTTGGCATTGAAGCTACTCTACCTTGCTGTATTTTGTGGTACCGCTGAACGATGCAGTGTTTAAGATCCAAAGTATGCCTGCAACTTGGTAGAGTTCAGCTCGCTACACTATTTCTCTCTCTGAACTGGTCCGTACATAACAGAAATTGTAGGTTAATTAACCCACGAATTGCCAAAATCTAGCAGGAGCAAGCGAGCGTGCTGCCTCCAGTGCATTCACTGCTTCCACTTTCAATTAACAACCTACAATTCTCCCCACCCCCCGTTCTTAGGGTGTTAGCGTGATGTCCCAAACTGGACATTCTGTGTTGTTTGGGGGTTAAACAACCCAGAGCTAACCCAACAACAAAACATTAGTTAACTCTGGGTTGTTTAACCCCTAAACAACCCAGGGAGTCTGGGTTTGGACCTCATACTAGCTGCAAAGGAATGGGGCAATCGTACTAGGTTGTTAATTAAAAGCAGAAGTGACAAGCTTGCTTACTTGCTTTCACTAGATTCCAGCAATTCATGGGTTAATTAACCTATGATTATTTTTACATGCAAGCCTTGTCTGTGTGAATGTAGGTGTGTGTGCACGAGTGCATCGTGAGACTGCTTTGTTTTGGATCATGCTCTAAATTATTACAGTTTAGGGTAAGGTTTTAGATAAATGGGAAAACAATATCTAGAACTGAGAAATTTCTAGACCTATGCTGATGAGGGCCTTTCCTGACAAATATGTTTTTATTTTGTTATCTTCTTCCTAATGTATTTTATTGTTTATGACTATGTAAGCTGCCTTGTAAGAGTTATGCCCTTATTATATATTCATTCCAAGTATTTGTAAGCCACTTTTTAGGGCCAACGTGATGTTCCCAAAGGAAATGGGACAATAGTACATTAAGCAAATCATGTAAAAGTGCAACAAATAGATGTATTAGAAAACTGCTTTAGATTGTACAGTCATCAATTCTCTTAAGGAAATGCAGTAGTAAAAATAAAAGTTTTTAGTCTAATCCCCTTCTAAATCCGTCCAAGATGGTGGCCATCACTACATCTTATGGTCACAATTCCATAGTTTAGGCACTGTATGAAGAAGTACTTCCTTTTATCTGTCCTGAATCCCCCACCATTCACTTTTTAACTAGCTCTACTTTTTTAGATTAATGAACACTAGCAAGGTTATCCCTTCTTAACTCTTCAGTAAACTGCCTTGCTATGTTATGACAGTTTCAAAAAACCTTTTAAAAATCCTTTGGAGTCCTCCCTGTTACACAGAGTATACATTCGTGCATGGACATAATCACAGTAAGGTGAACCCCATTCTTAAATTGTTAAAGACAGGATATTGCACATTTTATATATTATAAGAATTTAAACCCCACCCTTCAGCTGGATAGGCTCCCAGAGTGGCTAACTTATCAATAAAATCAAGGCAGTTTCTGCCCTCAGGCTTACAATCTAAAACCAATCTAATGCAATTGAAAGAAACTTGCCAGACTATGGAGCAAAGGGCCCAGTGTAGCTGGGTATGTCTTGATAGAATGTATGGAAGTCCCTCAGTTATTTGATTGAAATTGGGATGGTACGTTCCCTTAAGACCCACGAATACGTAGTTTTAATTCAAAATAATAAATTACAAATTAGGAGTTGTGATACAGTGTAATATGGAGAATTCCATCCCTGCATGAGGCACCAAGAGCTACATTACTAATGTGTTAATTCAGGTCAAGAGAGTTATCATGTTGTAGATGAGAAGCTGTATTTGCTTTGTAAAAATCTGATGCGACTGTAACCTCCTAGCATTTTATCTGCATCTTACCCAGTGTCTACTGAATACATATGTCATTCAGTCAGTCTCATGCTTCCCTGTGTTGAGATACTCTGGGACTGGTGTGAAATTACAAGGTGTGAAAATTCTGTTGTAGAACTGTGCACCATGACTTTATTGATAGCAATGCAGCCTAGACGCCTTCAGTGTCAAGTCCTTTCGTCACTCAGACTTGTGGAGCAGAAGGTGCAAAAGAATAGGATCCTGTGGTGCTATTTGTGAAAGAGCTTTGATGCAGAAGAGTGGTTGCCTGATGATGACCTCTGAGAAAAAGGAATGAAGGCAGTTGGGCACTATTCCATTTGCACTTATAAAAGCCCACAGCTGCATCAGTAATACCTTAAGGATTCTGGTATCAAAATGACATAGAAAAATTCACAGAATCTGTGTGGATGCTTGACCTTTGCTTACTAGAAAGATTCAACAAATAACAAGATCATTATTGCTAGTTTCTTAAGGTGTGGAATCTGATGATCAGGCATTGTAATGACTGGCATTGTATTTGTAGAGAGCTGCCAGTATTTAAAAATCCCTCACGGTTAGACATAGAGCCGCTGATTTCCTGTGATGAGGTAACGTCTTCACTGCCAGGGATTACTCCAGGGTAGCAGCTACCCCTCCAAAAATACTTTCTGCTACCACTTTTGCTACCCCACACATCAGATCACAAAAGTAGCATAGTTGTCTGGATCACAGGAAAGTAATTAAAGAAAATCACAGCAGATTAACATTTGGGTTTGAAGTTAAGCCTCGTGTGGCGCAGAGTGGTAGGTGGCAATATTGCAACCGAAACTCTTCCCATGACCTGAGTTCGATCT
This sequence comes from Heloderma suspectum, assembly GCF_057233095.1. Classification (NCBI taxonomy): domain Eukaryota; kingdom Metazoa; phylum Chordata; class Lepidosauria; order Squamata; family Helodermatidae; genus Heloderma; species Heloderma suspectum. The sequence continues at coordinate 227,973,011 of NC_139461.1, forward strand.
CAGTGGAAGCTGGGTCCCAGGTAGCCAGCTCAGGTCGACTCAGCCCTCCATCCTTCCGAGGTCAGTAAAATGAGTACCCAGCTTGCTGGGGGAAAGGTAGTCACGACTGGGGAAGGCAATGGCAAACCACCCCGCTATAGTCTGCTGTGAAAACGCCAGCGTAAGCGGCGTCCCTCTAGCAGTCAGCAATGACCCGGTGCTTGCACAGGAGGAACCTTTCCTTTCCTTGAAGTTAAAACATTCAAAACTTGCAAATGATTTTAAAATTTAAAAATGCTTCCCTCCCTCTTTCTCCCAAATTGTAATACAGTAAACAGAAGCCAGTGAAGATGGCTGGGAAGAATGCAAGGTTCCAGTCAGGCTGGGGCCAGACCCCCATCCCAGTAACTACCTGGCATGGGACAATAGGAAAAAAAAATCCTTGTTCATTCAGCAATTATCTTTCCTGTTATTTTGCTTCCCCTTGAGCACGCTCCGGGAGAGAGCGCAGGACAGGAAGGCCTGGCGTGCTATGGTCCATGGGGTCACGAAGAGTCGGACACGACTGAACGACTGAACAACAACAACAACACTGCTGCTTATTGTTCTCAGTTGTGTGAGTTTATAAAGTAACCCAATACAGCTGGGGGCGGGAGGGGACATGTTGCCCTTCATATGTTTGAGTCTACAACTCCCATAGGGCTGATGGGAGTTGTAGGCCAAAACATCTGGAGGGCCACAAGTTGCCCACCCCTGCACTATAGGGAACACACACTTCAGTGTTCTTCTTTGTACCAATTTATGCATTAATCTCCACCTCTTGTTGCCACTCTAAACTCCTTTCGTAACACAGTGGGGAGTAATGTTTAAATGCCTCCTCTATTCTTCTCCTGTTTAAATGTACAGCGTTTGAATTCCAGTATCAACTGCTTCACAGTTGTGCGATGCTAGTGTAAAAATGTTCTACTCTTAGAGACAGACATACAAGGTGTACCTTAAGCATGGACCCCCATCTCCCCGCTGCCACCACATGGATAACCTATAAGCTTTCAGTGACAACCATGGGTAGTAAGTAGCATATACATCATCCCTCTGTGACTTACAGTAAGATGGGGCCTATATGTGTCTGCAGCCTTGTATTACTCTAATGGCCAATTCACCCAGCTCAACTGAACCTTCTTTGGGAATTAACTGATGAAGAGTGACTTTGGCAATGAACCCCAAATAATCTTAATATTTGAAAAGAAACTTTCTAAACATAGGCAACTACTTTGCTGCTGAATTGAGTGGTTGCAATAAAAGACATTGCATGCAATGGGATGTAACAAGGTGTAAAGTCTTAGTAAAAAATAGCAATTGTCCTTAAAGAAAGTCGGGGTTAAGTGGATAACATGCAGACAGTACTGAGATTATCATGCATAGATATTCTGTTTAAATACAGCATATCCTCCAGTTCTACATTTAAAATTTAAATGTTAATACATAAAATGTTATTCTTAAATTAACATTTTAATGAGACTTATATTGACTTTGCACAGTATAAAATTAATAATGTTAAATAATTAGATGACTTACATGTTCAATATTCAACAAGTATTCTTTTTGCCTTTAAAAGACACTACCACATCTTTGATAATCTGGCATAGTTCTAAGCTTCACAGTTTCTTTAAACTAGGTCAGCATGTATGGGGCGGTTGCTAACTGCTTTTATCTTCAAAGGATTGGTTTTATTGACCAATCCTATAATTGACCTGGGGGTCATGGGACATCAAACTGATGGTTAAGGTAACAGTCTTCTGTAGAATTTAATCTTGATTTTGAATATAAATCACATAATTACAGTTTATCTAAATGGTGTGATTAGAGCATGGCTGTATCCACCCCAGATTTTATTGGGGCAGTGGGGTACCATTCTTCTCTCCACCACTAGTTTAGAATGCTGAACTGACCAGTGCATCTTCTTGAGTGACTTTGCTCAGGGAGCAACCCAAAGACATCACCAATCCATGCCAGGCACTATTAGCCCAGGCACAGAGATTTCACAGTGCAACCCACCCTGACCTGCCTCTGTAGCTGCCAAACAACACCCTCTGGTAACATCAGGGTGTCCCTTCCATCACAGCCCTCTGGTTTCCACTCGGCAATAGCGGCCAACTAGTCCGTTCAGATCCTCCACATGCACTGTCACTACTTTGAAATATTTGTTAACCACATCTAGTTATTAAGGAAAAGGCTCCTAGCATCCATCCTCAGGTTATATATTCTATCAAAATTAGGCCAATGAAACTGAAAAGTTAGCTCTAGTTTGTTTAAAAACTTTTAACAGCTCTCAAAAGCAAGCCTACTTTTGGCACCATGGGCTTCTCTTATTTGGCATTCTAGGTTTCTGAAGTGTAGATGTTGAGATTGTTTTACTACTAATATGAAAATTAAGTGTCATGATTCTGTTTTGGATTTTGATATCAAATGCTTCTCAGCCTGTGACATTTTAATGCAGTTTGTCTTTTCAAATAGATTTACCTTCTAATGCATGAGACAACAGGACTTTGCTCATCAGACAGTGCATACATTTCAGATCAGTTGTTACCTAAAATATTATCATAAGGCATAAGAAAACACACGATTTAAGTTGCCTTTCATGAACATAATTAAGAATTAATAAGCCTGTACCAGTGGCTAGTCCTCAGAATTTCCACTGTTTTGCCTTTTGTGACCTGTGTTATTAAAAGTCCATTATTTTTACAGACTTTATTAAATTGGATCTTATTAAAGCATTCTATATTTGCATTTGGTCTTTCATAATTCATTATTATTATGACATTTACTTTTTACCATCAGATCTGAAAACATATCATAAGCTACCCTTTTCTCTTGAAAGAAATGCTAATTTCAAACAGTCCTCTAATGGAAGAGAAAAGCTTTATCAGTTTTTTCATTTATTCAAGATCGTGTTAAGAATACTAATGCCAGACTTCAGTATGCTAATGGATGAAAGCTTTTTTGGTCAAAAGCTTAGAATTATTGTTTTTAAACTACACTAGTAAGTATGAAAGTGAAGAAGGCTGGTACTTCATCCAAAAACACAACTCTAGAGTACAATTCCTTTATTTATTTTTTCATTACTACCCCTAATTAACTTACTGAAAGATATATCAAAATATTCTCTCTAGCTGTAAAGTGGTATATATATTTTAATAGTTAAAAACTCTGCATCCACAACTTTTGTTCTGCACTTTTTTTCTGGATTTTGTTTTGTTATGAACTCCTTAAGTTTTAGCACCTGATACTGGGACAAGGGTTCAATCCACAATACCTGCTCTCATGCAGTTTCATATAGTCATACGTGCTTGCTTGTGCCCCAGAATGGGTAGAAATTTCCCCTGGATGGGAAAAGTCTGAGGGTGAAATACAGTAAAAGTCTGCTTTGCTTAAGTCCTTTGGGACCAGTTCAATCAACCACTTCAATACAATGGGACTGTAGGATGTTAATACTTCTCAGAAGTGGTGCTACTGTGGGGGAAGGTGAGCTGGGTTGCCTCAGGTAGTAAATTTGAGTTGTCATTCAACATTGGTTTGAGCCTAATGTGTTTTGCGGGGTGGGGTGTCAAAAACACACTCACACCACCACAAATAAATCATCCTCGCAACCTCATGCACAGCGACAGCAGTACAGGGCACTTTCAGATTCAGCACCTAAGGATTCAGATGAAAAGGCATCATTGCTTTGAGCCTTGTAGGTCCCTCGAGTCTAGTGCATGTGGAGCAATCCTGAGCTGCGAGCCCATCCTGCCAGCGTGCTGCCCAACCCTATCCATGTTGATACAAAAGTAAGTCCCACTGAGTTCCCACTGTAATAGGGCAGTGTGTGTATATGATTGTGTGCAATCACTGCAATAGGGCAGCGTGTGTATATGACAAAAGTAAGTCCCACTGAGTCACACTGCAATAGGGCAGTGTGTGTATATGATTGCAGTCTTAACTTCTTTCTGTATCATTGCTACTCTTGTGAAACAGGTGGCAGTTGGGACTCAAAAGTTTTATTTTTGAACCGTAGGAGTAGCTTGCAGAGTGCTAAGAAGGGGGAGCAACAGTCATTGCTGCCGGACTAAGAGTCATGTCTTACGGAGATGTGAAGTCTGACATTTCTGTCTTTCCCAAACAGTGGAAAGCAGTTCTCTTTTGCCCTTTAGATTTGTGTTTTAGGACTAAAGCAACAAAACACAACATTGAGGGCACACTGGACTCTTGAAAGATTTGCTTAAACAGGGCTAGATAACCTAAAATACTGCAGGAGGTGCAATGCACAAGAGGCTATGATAATATGTACGCTATTTATTTTTTTAAAAATGTAGCCCACTATTTTGCCTGACAACAGGTTTCCAAGATGGCTGACAATAAGTGAAAATTAATACATAATAACATAAGGTTCTTTTTAAAAAGGCAATGGTGACTTATGAACGCTCTGGGGGACAATGATGGAAATCAAAGATGTTGGTGGTGTAGTTGTTACAACTGCTGCTCTTTGGAGGTTCCATGGTGATCATAGGGGAGAATAGCCCTCCCAATATGTGCTTCCTAGCAGCCAGGGGCCAAGTGGCAGCAAGTGTTTTTTTTGCAGGGGGAGGGGGAGGCATCTTACCCAAGCATTTGAGAAATCTATACTCCTGGCTCTTCTCAGTGGCAGAGGGACCTGATGAAGGCTCTGCGGGAATAATGTCCGTTCCCCGGGCTTTAGATGTTGCTGCTGTGGCTGCTCCAGCTATTATGGACCTGCCCTCTTTTTATCATGAGGTTGGTTACTGATTATGTTATGTGATTAAACTTTAGAAAATCTCCCCTTTTATGACAGCTCTTCTAGGTTATATTCTGATGAACTGATTGATACCTAAATGTTGTCAGTGGTTGCTTTAAATGCTGTTAACAGCCAGAGGATAAGTATTGATGGCCTGGGATCAAGAATTCCACCAGACATGAGTGTGTGGCAACAGGACATGCTTGACCTGGGACCACATGAGAGGGGAACATACTGCAAACAAGGGAGTGAATATCTTGAAGCATATGAAGATGTATTATTGTAGGACTGGGAATTTACTATTATAATTTAGCAATGTCTCCCCCCCCCCATTTGTTTTTTCTTTAGTAAGATGGACGCTGCTTACAAACACTCTAACCTCTTTTAAAAATTTCTGTTCTTCAGATTTCTAACAATGTGCACAAGACACTTTGGCAGTGTTGTAGCTCAAACTATTCGAACTCAGAAGACAGATCAGTTTCCACTCTTCCTGATTATTATGGGGAAACGATCGTCGAATGAGGTGCTGAATGTAATACAAGGTATTGTTTGTATCTTCTGTTGGGCAGAAGTTCTTTATTGAAACTTCCAAGTAAACTTATTGCCAGTTCTCTTTCTAAAACATAGTTCATCTTCTTAAATTCAGAAGTACTTTTCAGTGAAATGTAAAATGTAAAATTTGCAGTGACTTCTGTCTGTCCGATAAACATCGATAGATTAAAGATTTTGTTTACATCTCCCCATAGGATACATTCTTGTGAGGAAGGTAGAGAGCATGTGGTAGATCCTGGTTCAGATCTCCACACATGAAGCTGACAAAGTACAATCCTGGACATGTTTACTCAAAAGGAGTCCCACTGAGTACAATCCTAAGTGTGTTTAGGATTGAAGCTTTAGTAACCATGGACAAGTTATTATGTCTATGTTAACCTTCTGCATAGGAATATTGTGAGAATTAAATGGGATAAATATATACTATAGCCAATCCAAAGTTCTTGAGATGAAACAAGAAAGAAATCTTTAAGGAAGGGGTGGGCAACCTGTGGCCTTCCATATGTTTTGGCCTACAACTCCCATCATCCCTCATCATTGGTTATGCTGGCTAGGGCTGATGGAAGGTGTAGACTAAATCATCTAGCAGGCTACATTTGCCAGCTTTAAGGCAAGTTGCCTGCTTTAATTCATCAAACTCAGCTAGCTTGTAAAAACCGCTAAGCTCTAAAATCTTGAAACGTTGATTTCAAGCTGGGATTTGCATAAGTGAAGAAGTGCATTTGGGGGCAAAGCTAGGGCTTAGATCCAACCAAAGTTTGGCCAGTTTTATTTTTTATCATATATAAAGTCTCCAAAGTCTCTATGTATACTCTTGGCTCTTGCTCATAGAGGCATCGAAATGTTTAGAGTTCTTCTCCAACTGCTAAAAAGTTGAGTAGGCATGACTTGTTGGAGGGGGAAACAACCCTCAAATAACTCAACAACAGGCCATGGGTTGTTTAAGGGTTGTTTCCCCTTCCAACAAGACATGCCACCCAGGTTCAGATGACAGAATAAGTTGCATCTGTGTGACTAATTAGGGAAATCGCGTCCCGCATGCGCCATGGATTAAACAAGCCACAGTGGCTTGTTTGACACTCAGTGATCATTCAAACCAGGTCACAGTTATACCTATGACCTGAAATTCACAATGTAAAATCTAACAATGCCAAAAGCAGCCAATACTCTAGCAGACACAAAGGAAGACCTTACATACCATGGAATGTAGAAGAGTGGGATTTCTCTCTTGTATATACATCAACTCAGCTTGCATTGGCAATGCCACCCAAAAATAGAAACCTGACAGGCCCTACGTGCTGTACAATGGAGAAGGGTGGGATTTTCACCTTTTAACTATATTTTATCTTTTAAAACACATTTTAACTATATTCAGGTTAGTGTAGACGTTTGTTGGGCTGGAATTTCCAGGGGCAGCAAGCTATATATTGTTCTTGTTGTTCAGTCGTTCAGTCGTGTCCGACTCTTCGTGACCCCATGGACCATAGCACGCCAGGCCTTCCTGTCCTGCGCTCTCTCCCGGAGCGTGCTCAAGTTCATATTCATTGCATCCGTGATGCTATCTAGCCATCTCATCCTCTGCTGTCCCCTTCTCCTTTTGCCTTCAGTCTTTCCCAGCATCAGGGTCTTTTCCAGGGAGTTTTCTCTTCGCATTAGGTGGCCAAAATATTGGAGCTTCAGCTTCATTATCTGTCCTTCCAATGAGCACTCAGAGTTGATTTCCTTTAGGATGGACTGATTTGACCTCCTTGCAGTCCAGGGGACTCGTAAGAGTCTTCTCCAGCACCACAGTTCAAAAGCATCGATTCTTCGGCGCTCAGCCTTCCTTATAGTCCAGCTCTCACAGCCATACATTACTACTGGGAAAACCATAGCTTTGATTAGACGGACCTTTGTCGGCAAGGTGATGTCTCTGCTTCTTACTATGCTGTCTAGGTTGGCCATAGCTTTCCTCCCAAGGAGCAAGCGTCTTTTAATTTCATGGCTACAGTCACCGTCTGCGGTGATCTTGGAGCCCAAGAAAGTAAAATCTGTCACTGTTTCCATTTCTTCCCCTTCTATATGCCAGGAAGTGATGGGGCCAGATGCCATGATCTTAGTTTTTTTAATGTTGAGTTTCAAACCAGCTTTTGCACTCTCCTCTTTCACCCTCAACAAGAGGCTCTTTAGATCTTCTTCGCTTTCTGCCATTAGGGTGGTATCGTCTGCATATCGGAGGTTGTTGATAATTCTCCCAGCAATCTTAATTCCGACCTGTGATTCATCCAACCCGGCATTTCTCATGATGTACTCTGCATATAAGTTAAATAAGCAGGGTGACAATATGCAGCCTTGTCGTACTCCTTTCCCAATTTTGAACCACTCGGTTGTTCCATGTCTGGTTCTTACTGTTGCTTCTTGACCCTCGTACAGGTTTCTCAGGAGACAGGTAAGGTGGTCTGGTACTCCCATCACTTTCAGAATTTGCCACAGTTTGTTGTGATCCACACAATCAAAGGCTTTAGCGTAGTCAATGACGCAGAAATAGACGTTTTTCTGGAATTCTCTTGCTTTCTCCATGATCCAGCGAATGTTGACGATTTGATCTCTAGTTCCTCTGCCTCTTCTAAACCCAGCTTGTACTTCTGGTAGTTCTCGGTTCGCATACTGCTGAAGCCTAGCTTGTAGGATTTTGAGCATCACCTTGCTGGCATGTGAAATGAGCGCAATTGTGCGGTAGTTTGAACACTCTTTGGCGTTGCCCTTCTTTGGAATTGGAATGTAAACTGACCTTTTCCAGTCTTCTGGCCACTGTTGAGTGTTCCAGATTTGTTGGCATATTGAATGCAGCACTTTAACAGCATCATCTTTTAGGATTTTAAATAGCTCGGCTGGAATACTGTCATCTCCGCTAGCTTTGTTGTTACTAATGCTTCCTAAGGCCCACTTGACTTCACTCTCGAGGATGTCCGGCTAAAGTTCAGTGACCGCACTATCATGGCTATCAGGGACATTCAGATCTTTCCTGTATAGTTCTTCTGTGTATTCTTGCCACCTCTTCTTAATCTCATCTGCTTCTGTTAGGTCCCTGCCTTCTTTGTCCTTTATCATGCCCGTCTTTGCACAAAACGTTCCCTTGAGATCTCCAATTTTCTTGAAGAGATCTCTAGTCTTTCCCATTCTGTTGTTTTCCTCGATTTCTTTCAATTGTTCATTTAAGAAGGCCTTCTTGTCTCTCCTTGCTATTCTCTGGAACTCTGCATTCAGTTGGGTATATCTTCCCCTTTCTCCCTTGCTTTTCGCTTCCCTTCTTTCGTGAGCTACTTGTAAAGCCTCATCAGACAGCCACTTGGCTTTCTTGCATTTCTTTTTCTTTGGGATGGATTTCGTTGCTGCCTCCTGAACAATGTTACGGACCTCCGTCCATAGTTCCTCAGGCACTCTGTCTATCAGGTCTAATCCCTGAAATCTATTCCTCACCTCCACTGTATATTCATCAGGGATATGATTTAGGTCATACCTGAACGGTTTAGTGGTTTTCCCGACGTTCTTCAATTTAAGCCGAAATTTTGCAAGAAGCAGCTCATGATCTGAGCCACAGTCAGCTCCAGGTCTTGTTTTTACTGACTGTATGGAGCTTCTCCATCTTTGACTGCAAAGGACATAATCAATCTGATTTCGATATTGACCATCTGGTGACGTCCATGTGTAGAGTCGCCTCTTGTGCTGTTGGAAAAGAGTGTTTGCTATGATCAGCATGTTCTCTTGGCAAAATGCTATTAGCTTTTGTCCTGCTTCATTCTGTACACCAAGGCCATGCCTGCCTGTTATCCTGGTGATTTCTTGACTTCCTACTTTAGCATTCCAATCCCCTATGATGAAGAGGACATCTTTTTTTGGTGTTAGTTCTAGAAGGTGTTGTAGGTCTTCATAGAACCGATCAACCTCAGGTTCTTCGGCCTCAGTGGTTGGGGCATAGACTTGAATTACTGTGATGTTGAATGGTTTGCCTTGGATTCGTACTGAGATCATTCTATCATTTTTAAGATTGTACCCCAGTACTGCTTTTCCCACCCTTTTGTTGACTATGAGTGCTACTCCATTTCTTCTAAGGGATTCTTGCCCACAATAGTAGATATGATGGTCACCTGAATTAAATTCGCCCATGCCTGTCCATTTTAGTTCGCTGATTCCCAAGATGTCGATGTTCAATCTTGCCATCTCATGTTTGACCACCTCCAGCTTACCTTGATTCATTGATCTGACATTCCAGGTTCCTAAACAATATTGTTCTTTACAGCATCGGATTTTCTTTTCACCACCAGACACATCCACAGCTGAGTGTCCTTTCGGGTTTGGCCCAGCCGCTTCACTCTTTCTGGCGCTACTTGGAAATACCCTCTGCTCTTCCCCAGTAGCATATTGGACACCTTCCGACCTGAGGGGCTCATCTTGCGGCGTCATATCTTTTAGCCTTGTGATACGTTTCATGGGGTTTTCTTGGCAAGAATACTGGAGTGGGTTGCCATTTCCTTCTCCAGTGGACCACATTTTGTCAGAACTCTCTGCCATGACCTGTCCGTCTTGGGTGGCCCTGCACGGCATAGCTTATGGCTTCACTGAGTTACGCAAGCCCCTTCGCCACAACAAGGCAGTGATCCAAATGCAAGAGAAATGTCTTTAGGAATTGGGTACAATTGGTAATACCCAATGAAAAAGTGTTTTGTGATAATGTTTTCAACCTTTTTTTTAATAATACGTTGTGAACCTCCCAGAGAACTTTGGCTATTGGGTGGTATAGAAATGTAATCGATTAATTAATTAATTGATTTTCTTCTGTAAAGTTACCCTGAATTTTACACGACAGTTTGAAAATATTTTTAAAAGATGGTTAGAACTAACTAGCTACATCAAAAGAAATAAAGATCCCCTTTTTCATTTTATTTTCCTGATTAGTGATCCTGACTTTGATATCCTCTCCACTATGAAGACACAACTGAAAGCATCATTAATCAATCCAGGAATAAATATTTTCATTTAGCCATGTATTTACACTTGCTGGAAAATTTAGAAACTTTTCTTAAAAACACACAAACTCAAAATATTCTAAGAATCTAATCACCTTTTCTTATTACAACTTTAAAAAAAAAAAAACACCAGTAGGTACTACTTTTGGATTATTTCTAGAATGACTTTCTGGTTTTTTTTAATAACTTTAATAATATGTTCAGCAATCTTTCCTTGTTGCTAGGTAACACAACAGTGGATGAGCTAATGATGAGGCTGATGGCTGCAATGGAGATCTTCAGTGCTCAGCAGCAGGAAGACATAAAGGATGAGGTGAGAGCTGGACATCACTATAGTCACCTAATGAATTTAGAGTGAGGGCCTTTCCAGATAATTAAAAATGCTGGATGCTGTGAAATAGTGCAATGTCTATGCTAGCCCCAGTTCAGTACCAGTTGTGAATAATGTAACCAGATGCTAAAAACACGGCTCCTGCACCTTTAATATTTGTGTGATGAGGACATTTTTGAAGGTTGTTATTGCAGAGCTAAGAGAATCTGCACCTGACAAAATTACTTATTCTATACAACTGAACAGGAGTGCTGTTCTCCTTTTCATTAGGCTGCCCTAATAGCATGATACTCTATCCCATGTAATGGACCAGGATGAAGGGGTAGCCTTGCTGCAGCAAGAATCATCATCTGCAACTTTCTAAAAAAAAAAATCCAGGACAGATGTGCACCACAGTGATAGAAATGACTATTATTGTTCAGTCGTTCAGTCGTGTCCGACTCTTCGTGACCCCATGGACCATAGCACGCCAGGCCTTCCTGTCCTGCGCTCTCTCCCGGAGCATGCTTAAGTCCATATTCATTGCATCAGTGATGCTATCTAGCCATCTCATCCTCTGCCATCCCCTTCTCCTTTTGCCTTCAGTCTTTCCCAGCATCAGGGTCTTTTCCAGAGAGTTTTCTCTTCGCATTAGGTGGCCAAAATATTTGAGCTTCAGCTTCAGTATCTGTCCTTCCAATGAGCACTCAGGGTTGATTTCCTTTAGGAAGAAATGACTATACAGCCTTTAAATAACTTTAAAAGAATGTAGCAACAGGTTCATGATATCATATGATATGCTACAGACCAAAGGGAGTTCTATTAGGTATTTTCCTCTTTTTAAATGGGAAAGATGAATATTCCATTCTGAGGTGCTATAGCAATGGAGTGCTCTCTAAACTGGTAAGAAATACTAATATAGCACAAATTAATATAACACAAACTGGAGGGGAGGCATTATCAAATTATCACAGTTATGATACTGGTGTCATTATAGTGATGGCACACGCACTGTCCAATAGGTACCTGTAAATCTCACAAACTTTCACACCATTTGCAAAAATAATGCAGTGACAAATATTGTCTTTGAGTACTGGGAAAATGGAGTATTCTTGCAGTAAAAGTACTGTCTTGAGGGAATGCATCTGGATCCTGTGGAGAAAATGTGAAGAAACTTTGCATTTATTGCACTAGGAAAATGATCTGGAAAGACTCAAATATGAGATTGCAGAATTAAAGATTGTTTGATACTGCTCATATTATTGTTATTTTTAATGAAAACTTGTTAAACAGTACTTGTTTTAAAGATGTTACTGTTTACCTAAAATTACATCCTTAACAAGGGGGAAAATGGAAATAATAAGATTGCCAGCCTAAAAATACCTTGCATCAGGGTAATGCAATTGAAATCATGGAACTATTCTGGAATAGGAGATTTTGGTTGCATGTTTATGTTTACTATAGGCTGTTCAAATAATCAAAACATATTTATACATGGATATTGTTCATGACATTTCTTTTTTCATTATGAGGTTTGGCAATATACTACATAAACATTACCACTATTTTTTCTTCCCTACCTTTAAAATTAAAGATGGGAAAATAAGCATAGTTTATACTCTAGCAAAGCAGAATTTATTATAATAATATTAATAATCATAACAAATATTATTAGTATTAAATAATATTATACACTTCCATGGAGGTCTCTTTTATGAAAACTAAAATGAACACTTGCAAGTATAAAGTTTTCCAGAACTGTCAGTGTTTCAGTTACACACAAAAGTAGACACAAGCCAGGTATACAGTAGTGAGATGTGTATCTGTTACTCTGTAAATTGAGAGTGACATTTGCAAGTAATGAAGTACTTAGTTAGGAATTTGTAATAATGGATGTGTTGCCATTCAAGATTATTGTTATCCTAGGTGTAGAGACACTGATTGTCAATAATGCACTAAATACATTATTCAGCCATTTAAATCTTGTGTCTCGTTAGTACAAAATTTACTGATTATATTGTATAATAATCAGAATGTATTCTGCATTATATCTACTCTGTCCATTTTTTTCTCTACTTGTTTCTCCATAACTCATTGTCAATGAAAATGACTTTAATTCCTTTACATTCTCAATAGAAATTTTAATTATGGGGTTGCAAAATTAAAATCCATGGCAGAATGTAATTGAACATTTTGATTGCAATTTAGCAGCAAGGAGTCAAGAGGTACAAATTCTCTCTCTCTCTCTCTCTCTCTCTCTCCCTCCCTCTCTCTCTCTCTCTCTCTGTCCCTCCCTCTCTCTCCCTCTCCCTCTCCCACACACACACACACACACACACACACGGTCTAAAACTCAGGCCACAAATGACTGGACTGTTTAGTAGAGTATATACTATAAATAGATTATATATTACCTTGGCATGTAAGTGTGGGGACTGTGGTTGCCACCATTTTAAATTGGTGGAAACTAATTGATGTACCTGCTTAAATTGTGGGCTTGTAAAGAATCATTAATAGATTCATATGACTTAATCCAGCACCCCAATTCTTGCTGGCTTTTGGCTGCCAGGGATAGGGTGATGCATGGTAGAATTTTAGTAATTTCTTTTAACAGGCTGCTGTTCCCTATCTATATTAGGGTTTAACCCTTGTTTTATGCAGTGGGCTCTGGTGCTGTCGCCTCTGCCTGGAGCCTTGCTGAGATCAATCACTATCCCTGCAGTTAGTGAAACTGGGCAGAGCTGTATTGCCACTGTCTGCATGATAGGGAGACTAGTTATTTTCTGGGTGAGGAAGAATGACTCTTCCATGTGCCATGATGACTGAGCAGCTACCAAAAAAAATGGAAACTTCTTGGTTGAGTTGGCTGCGATGTTATCATAGCCCTGCCCCCTTTCCTTTCAATTATCCAAGACAGGGCTGCACAACTCATAACCCTTCAATCCCAAATACAATACTGAATTGTGGCCTCCTAGTGCTTGTCAGAACCACCACCAACCTGATCTTGTAGTATTTAGCTGTCGGTGGGGCTGCCATACGTAGCTGACCAGAAAATGTAGGATGGCTTCTCACTTTCAGAGAAATGGCAAAAAGTCACTTTACAGTTGAAGGATTTCCAAATGTCTTGGAGTGGGGGTAGATGCACAACATGCAGTGGAGGCTGGTGGCTCAGATTTCGGTGGGGCTGTGAATCCATTCGGTGGGGCTGTGAATCCATCAGTCAGAACCAGCCAGAACTCTGAAGAAGCTTTCCAAGGTACTGAACATATTTTGGGGATAGGTCCTTTAGGGTTCTGTCTGGTTCTGACTCAAACCCATAATGGATTTACAGCCCCACCAAAATCAGAGCCACCAACCTCTACTGACAGCACTCATATACACAGACACACGCGCACACACTTTCACATATGCTGGAAGCACAAGAAACAATTGCAAGTCATCTGTGCATTCACTTTTTGATTGGGGGGCAGAGGGTTGAACATGCAAAGTGGCTAAGAGTTAATCAAAAATATATTAGCTCTGTGCTGGCTTTCACCTGCAACATGAGTGTATCTAAACTGAGGAGGTGACATGCTTACAAAGCTCCCTGCATTTCCCCTGCCTTATCAAATCTTCACACTTAATGTATGAAGATCTATGAGGTAGCTAGGCACTCGTGGACACTGGGGATGAGAGTGCATGCATGTCCACATCCTGATTAAGGCTACTCATGGGGCAAGTGAATGCCTGCGTAGATCTTGTGTCAATCATTGAGTGCAGCATTTAGGGTCATTTGAGGAATGGACTGGCTTTATTCTTCAGAATGATTTTAAGAGGAATAATTCACTGGGTAGAGTAATGTGCTGAACAGGGAGTGTGTAATAAACAATCTGCTATTTATGTACTTAAGAAGAGGCGTTGGCATGTGAAACAAAATATTGGTTTTTAGTGGTTTGCTAGTTAACATGTAACATCTTTTTATAAACCCTGTTCCTGACAACTTGTGTTTAAATAGCAACTTCTTTTTTCTAGCGAAGACTTTAATGCATGTACATGACGATTCATTCAAAATGTGACAATAGCAAGCAGGATACAGATTCCGGTTTCTGCTACTGTTTTCTTAGTAGCAACAGTAAGTCATCATAAACCACAAAAAGATAAACAGAAAGTTCTTCTGAGGTTTTTGGTGTTGTGTTTTTTCAGTCAACACGTATACTTATATTGTACACTGAAGCACAAAAGATGCTTTTGTGTGTATATTTCAGCTGGAAAAAAAAATCAGTAATAAGGCAGTGCATGCATTTTGAGCTTTACCTTTGGTAGTTTTGTAACTTGCATGCCTAATGATCTTCAAACCACATAAATAGCTATGTAATATACTTCAGCCTAGATGGTGTCTTCTGATATGGGTACCAGGCTATAGGACAGGAACTTTCATAGTTACAGTGAACCTCCCTGGATATAGGATATAGTTCTTCTAGCCTCACTGACAGTAACTGAGGAAAAAAAGTAAGACAAAAGGTTTATGTATAATGCCCAGTGCTGTCTCAGCCTGGGAGCAACCTTATCAAAGAGCTGAATGCACTCACAGCAAGTTAAATCTGTCTCTTTACTCTTTTGTGGCGTGAGAGTGACCCTATAAAAATAGATTGCTCTGCTCATAACCAGGAATGGGGCACTCTGCTTCTTGTATGGCCTTGGTATGGAGGACATGGTCCTAAGCATATGGATGAGGACAGGCCAGAGAAAACTTTATACCTTCCTTGGCAACTTCCCTTTTTGAAAACCACTGCTGTATTTATTTGGTCCTAGACCTCTAGAGATAGTAGAAGCAAACCTTATGCTGTTCCCAACTCAGCGTGCTACTTCATCTCTTGTTGCTGCCTTCTCAGAGAGGAACAGCAGCAGTGGTGTTAACTGTTGGAGACAGTGCTTCTTTCCTCACGGCACTGGCTTAACTCATTTTGCTGCTTGAGCCAGAGCAACAAACTGTGCCTCCTCCTGATCTTCTTTCAGAACCAAAGGAACCAGGATCCTTTCCTTGAGCTTGTATGTGCCCTTTTCTCAAATTCAAGGGCACATGCAAGAGTTCTTTGAACCTAAATAGTTTCTCTTTCAGTACCCTTTAACAATGTTGTGATTGAATATATGATTAAAAATTATTTAATAACAAGCCTTGGCTTTTAATTTAATGAGCTTTTACTCAGAAAAATGGGGTGATTAAAGAGTGGTATCATCTCCCCACCACCACCCCTACACACAGACACATATAATACATGCCTATGAATGAAATACGTGTTCTGTTCTGCAGAAGTGATAGTGAATATGGAGTGGGAATGGGAATCCAGATTAATGCATATAGAGCAGATCTCTGTATTTATTAACCCAGATATGTTATGGAAAAACACGGGCTTTCCTTACATTAACATAGACTTGAGTTACCAACTGTAAAATAATCTGTTGCCTCACACCAGTAGTCCAAGTTGCTATTGCATAGTAGATCTCAAAACAGAAAGTCTGTAAAAATGGATAAAGAAACTCACAGTTAAAATTATTGAAAGCTGAATTTCAATAAGTTATAGCCCTCCACTATTTGGCCTAACGATGGACAGAAGTTAGAAATCAGAAAGTAGTTTCATTGATTTCAATCAGTCTTACTCTTAAGTATGCTTAGGACTTCAACCTTGCAACAAAATACAATTGATTTAGAAGTGAGTTCTAATGAATGCACCACTGCTTGATTCCATAGTTGCATTGCAAATCCTCACAGGGCTTCTGTTTCTTAAAAGCAGGGATGGGGAACAAAAGATGATGACTACAACTCCTATCTTCTCTCACCATTGGCTTTGCTGGCTAGGTCTGATGGAGTTGCAGTCCAACAACAACATCTGGAGGGCTACATTTTCCTCACCACTGTTTTTAAGCTTCAGCATTCCCAGGTTAAGTCCTATCTCTGCTTAACAACAACCACCTTACCACATTGCTGGGTGCTGAAAAATTAGCACAGGGTGGCTTGAGCATGAGATACGAGCAACTGCTTTATAATTCAATTCATGGTTCCCGCTCGAGATATTGAGAGTGTGTTTGTCTGCCCCTTCCCTCTTTCAAAGCATGAAATGCCTCTACCAAGATGGCACCTGCCTCCTGCTGTTTCTGTTTGATGACCAAGAACATGAAGCAGTAGAACCCATCTTAGAAAAAGCACTTACTCTGTTAAACCTGGAACTACCCTGATTATTAAATATTTAATTGTAAGTTACGCAATAAGTACATAAATTATTTAAAATCTGCTGCTCCCGACAAACTACCACCTGAAAAAGTAGCCCACATCACTCTGCTTCATTGTAAGAGGACTTCCAGTTCTGTGCTACTCTTGTCTCTGCTATTAGTGAGCAAATCCTTTGAGACATTAGCAGAGGTAACTGAGATATGGAGGTTGCTAACAATGAACCAGCAAACTTACTGGTCCTGATGACTAAAATTCAGGTAACTGAAGTACTTTATATAAATACTATAGTTCCATCCTGAGTCACCAGTAGGTATCTTTCAGCCCTGCAACACTGGCTTCCCAGAATGTTTGAGAAAGATAACAGCAGTATAGGCAGCTAAGTGGTTGTGGACTACATTGTAATGTATTGTCCTAATACATTGGCAATCCTATCCTGAGCAGTAGTGTCCTTGAGAGGATGTGAGCCTCTGTTCAGTGGCTGTTTCTGTTCCTAGGGAAACCAATTTTAATTGGGCAACATAAAGTCCTCCAGTTTTAAAATGTGAGTGGGTAGGCCTGGCTGGGAGCTCTAAGAGAAACAGCAGACATTTATTCAGCCTTTTGTGTTTGAGGAGTGTACAGTGTTAAAAAGACATGTCCACAGCTTCATTGTTTACATTTGGCTTTTAACTTGACTGTTGATTGATGATTTTAGCATTGCATGATAGGCAAGAACAGATCCTGAATTTGTCACATATGAAACTAATGAGAAGAGATCTGTGCTTAAATAATGGTATTACAATTCAACACACCTGTTTGAGCCTCCCTTATGCATTTTTTCCACTCTTGCCTGAGGAGGAGACTTCTCAATGGATTACAGTAACACTTTTTGACAAGCTTATACAGGGTGGAGTTCCTATGTACTGACAGGGCCCATTTGATGATATCTCGATAATGCATTCTTTTTATTTTTGCTGTCAAAATTTATTACTGTAAAAGCATTGACTGTTACACAGCTGGTCTGACTTGTCCACATTTTTAAGTTAAGTAACAGTAGGTCTAATATAGTGTTTATTTTTCTTGTTATGCAACATTTAGCCCTCATTGCTTTAGGATAAGATTCATGGTAGATATATATTGTCTTACAGTTGCTTGGGAAAAAAACCCTCCCTTTATTTGCAAATCCCAGTTGAAAACCTCTATTCACTTTGACTTCCCATCAGCTAATATTTCATTCTTCCTTCCAAAAAACATGGTGGTGGTTGTTTTTAAACTGTGGAAGTGAGAGTAACACTGATAAAGGCCAGGAGAGGGATTCTGAGCTCTTCAAATTTGTGAACTGTTTTTCAGTATTTGTACAGTGCAAAATATATGCCAGTTTGTGTTTAAATTATGGATCTAGAATGAAAAAGATGTAATCAGAAAGAAACATATTAGGTTCACAAAGCAGCTACTTCTAAAATGTCTTACTTACCTGTTCATGCACAGTTCTATTTCTAGGGAACAGTTTTCCATTTATCAACTTTAATATGCCAGTTTGTTTGAATCACACTTGGAATTCCATTGTACAAATGAAAGTCTAATTTCTCTTAACTTACTATGAGTTTTCTGTATAAATACTACAATTTATAGAAAGTGTCACACAATCATACTTGCACATACACACATAATAAAATTCAGTTTTATTCAAATAGGGTATTTTCTCATAAGACCACAATATGCTTCTTATCTGGGAATATTGGGAAACTGGACATTTTGGAATATTGAAAAGCTTGGCATTTCTGTCATTTCTTCTTGTCAGATCTTGTCTCAGCAAAGGGTATCCTACAAATTTTATGATTCTTTTTCATCTCTTGGTACCATTTAAGTTTCCTTAGTTACTTAAGAATGAACATTACTTAAGCTTCATTCACCCTGTTGTGCTTAAGACAATTTATATTGTCCAGCCCAATTATTCATAGCTGCTATTTTTTTAATCTGGTACTACTGCCCTACATAATTTTGGGAAAGCCCATTCTGCCCTTTGCCCTATGTCTGTAGTACACATTTTGTGATATGTTGGGGTGGGTGGGAATACTAGGTTAAATTTGTTTCTGCTATTATATAGCAACATATTTACAAAGTATTTCTCTCATGAGGAGATCTGGTAAGTCGGAAAGTGACATATACAATTTTAATATAAATAACTAAAACTGATTTATTTTTAATTGCAGATTAATGTGTAATTTTTACACATTTGACACATTTGCATTTGGACAAACATATTATTAGGCCTAGATATAAGTGAGCCTTTTGCCTATTCACACAGCCCCTTCAATCCTTCCTTCATGTGAGTGAGCAAACAAACCAGGAAGTCCTCATATTTTCTCATTTTCCCAAGTGAGGAAACTCTGGATATCAGCTTTGGAACAAGCCAGGATATTAAACCATGGTTTGAATTAAACCAGATAATTGGGTAGTGTATGTGTGTTCAGGGTTTTCATGGAGGATAGCTATTTGCTTAACATCTGATTGCCATTTGTCCTGTGTTCAGTTAATTGACATTTCCTGTGGTGAACCCTACAAGCCCTTTGCTGAAGTAATTTTGGGACAGGTTTGTGATGGTAAGTGCAGTTACAAGGACGTTTTAAAACTGGCTGGCTCTGGCTCTGTGCCTTTGACAGCAGCCTGAGATACAGAAATGACGAAAGTGAAGCTTTATCCCTTCACTTTATCTCAAAGACACAAAAAGTTTAACTTCATAGATTACAGGAACAGTAAAAAAAATGGCAACCTTAAAAAAAAAGTACTTCAAATATGTGTATTGAGGAAAGGCAACCATCTGGGGGAAAAGCCAATTGTGAAGGGTTTTAAACAGTTCTTTTCAAAATGCAACTGCAACAATAACCTTGGGAGAAGCCTCTTTCAACAACAAAAATCTGTACTAAATGTTGCTCTAACAAAATTGTAAGAAGAGCATTAAAGGCTATGGGTTTCATTTGGGCAGCTTTTATGTCCTTTCTTAAACATACACTTTATTATGTATTACGTTATAAAATATACAGGAGTGTCATCGTTACAGGATCAAATTAATGTTTTCTATTATGATGTTTTGTTTAGACAAGCTGGGTGTTTTTGTCTTTAACACTCCCATGATTAGCTGTAGGCAGTAATAGTTTTAACTTCAGGTGTGGCTCAATAAAAACGTTGAAATGGATTCTCATCCTTTGCAAATGCAGAATATCTAGGGTGAATTCCTTGGTTTCTGTTTCTTTATGTGAATATGTAGCTTGTTGAATTTCAAAATGTTATGGACTGTGTCTTGTTCTGAGGCTCCGCTAAACTCTCTCACATCTGTAACATTTAATTGGTCCAGAAATTATTAGAGACTAGCCATTTACTTCAAACTGTCTTGCACTTGAGCCTGCAGAGAGGCAAGCTAGAGAGGCATATACTTCTTTGAGTGAAACAATTTGTTTTTGAAAAAAATAAGATTTTATTTTCTTTCCACTGCCACAGTCTTTCTCAAATTGAGAGTCAAACTAATGATGACATTCCTCCACAACATTTAGAAATGTAGGTTCACTTGGGTTCATGTAAAGCTGCTCTTTGGATTATGACCATTGTATGTAAAACAAAAAACTAAAAAAACCCTCACAGTTGGCTAGTATATTCTTTAGTAGACCCAAATAATAACTAAATGACTGCTCTGACATTACAAAAGAGAGAGAGAAAGAGAGAGAGACTTCCTCTTGGTGTATTACCAAAAGTAATAGTTACAATTAAATAGTTTAGGTTTAGTCTGGAATCAAGTTAAATGCTTAAGGTTGACATCCTTTACATAGCTACTTGGGAACATGGCCCATTGAATACATACCACAATAAGTTCAGTAGAACATAATTGCAAATAAACTTGTTGAATTGTAGAGAAGTGTCCTGATACAGAAATGGGAAACACATGTTCCAGTGGGTTCTGTGTGTGTTTTCCTGAGACTGAAAAAGCTGAATCTGCAGCAGGGCCCTGTTCAGGGTGTCTTGAAAAGGATGATCATCAGGATGATTAAAAGGATGATTCTCCCCAAGACAGAAAATAAGTGCTATTCACGACAACTTGCTCATGCACATCCCCTGCTCCTGCATCAGACATCTGAGCTATAGGGAACATATTTATTTGCTTATTTTATCTATTTAAAATATTTTTATTCCACCTTCCAAAGATCCTCAAGATGACTCACAACATAAGCAAAAACAATCTGCAATACGCACTCGATGATGATGATGATGATAAACTAAGATAAGAATAGGAACAGAATCAAAACTTCACAAAATAAAGCAGACATAAAATAACAGGGAATGAACTAGCTGAAGGCCCAATGGATCAAGAAGGTCTTAACAGCCCATCCAAAACACCACTAATGAGGCAGCTAGTTGGGCCTCGTCAAGGAGGAATTCTACCACCTGGGCTCTTCTACAAAGAAGGTGCTGTTCCATATCCCCTTCTGATGGCAATGGGATTCAGAGCGGGACCTCCCATGGCAACTGCACTGGATGGGCCAATACGCCTATTGAGCACATTGTTTGCACATGTGTTTCCCCTTGGTTAGTTGGGGCCTTAAAGTGTTGTATGTAAATGAATGCTGGACCAAAGTATTTAGCCCAGACCATTTTTTGATATTAATCTTCAGGAGGCGATTTCTCAGAAATTTCAGGTGAAGGGGGTGGGGTGGGCTTCCCTTTAAATATGAGGTGGCTGGAGGTTCTTAGTTTTCCAGAAAAAGAAAGCTTCACTGCCAGCTCAAGTAGAAGCGATTTTGCTCTAATTTGGGACAGAATAATAGCATTATTCCCAAAGGCATTCTGTCCGAAATGAGCAGGGAATGCCACAAAACTGCTGAGAGCATCTTAGTCACCATCTGAAGCAGTGGTGAAGTTTTCCCCTGCCCTGCTATTTTTTTTAAAAAAATCCTCAGCCACCTTATCTTTAAAAGTTAGCCAGCTCCCCTACCCAAAGATTCCGACCATTTGACCCCCTGCCCCTTCACACAGGAATTAATGGTTCCATGAAAGTGCAGGTGGGGGTGGGGTGGGGTAAATTCAGCCTGGCCTTAAAGTGAATTGATTTTTAAGTAAAGCTTTTTAAATAAAATGTGGGTTGTTTGGGTAAAAAGAATAAAAAAATAATTGCAGCTTAGCTGCAGACAACATATTGCCAAAACTGTAATCTTGCTGTCAGTTTAATTTATTTTTAAAAGATTTCACACTCCTTCCACTAAACTGCCAACTAAATGTTGCTATGTTGTCATACTGACATCATCAGATCAATAGTATAACAACAACAGAGGATGTGCCTCCGGCGGGAGGGCAGCTTGTGGTACTGGGAGATTCGATCATTAGATACATAGACAGCTGTGTTTGTGATGGGCATGTAGACTGTATGGTGAATTGCCTGCCTGGTGCGAAGGTTGTGGATATCATGCACTGTCTAGATAGCCTAGTAGATAGTGCTGAGGTGGAGTCAGTGGTCGTGGTCCATGTTGGTACCAAAAATGTGGGGAAATGTAGTCATGAGGTCCTGGAAGCAAAATTTAGGTTGCTAGGTAGGAGGTTGAAATCCAGGACCTCCAGGCTTCTCCTGAAATGCTACCTGTTCCACGTGCAGGGCCAGCTAAACAGGCGAAGCTGAGGAGTCTCAATGTGTGGATGAGACACTGGTGCTGGGAGATTTGTAAGATTTGTAAGGCACTGGGGAATGTTTTGGGACAAGCCGGGCCTGTACAAGGGGACGGACTCCACTTGAACCAAAATGGAACCAGACTGCTGGTGCTAAACATAGGGTGGCAGAGCAGCTTTTAAACTAAATCCTGATGGAAAGCTGACAGGAGCTGGGAAGCATCCGGTTCAGGTTAAATCATCCCAAAGGGATGAAGATGAAAATGTTTTTGATTGCCCAAAGGTAGAAGGGGAGGAAATAGCCCAGGAGTACATGGTAGAACATAATAGCCAATCAAAGGGGACAACGTCCCATAGCAAAAGATGCACATGCTATAGGCATCTGGGGAGGGAAACCATGTATAGGTGTTTTTATGCAAATGTTAGAAGCCTCCAAGCCAGCTGGAGTGCTTGATTTTAAAGGAAACCCTGGATATAGTGGGCATTGCAGAAACCTCGTGAAGCGGAGAGAACCAGTAGGATACGGTCATCTCTGGATATAAACTTTATAGGAAGGACAGGGAAAGGCGTACTGGGGGAGGTGTTGCCCTGTATGTCAAAGAGGGCATAGTGTCGAGTGGACTAGAAGACCTAAAAGGGGTAGGCTCTTCCACAGCAGCACTGTGGGTGACAATACTAGGCTCCAAAATGAATTTAGTTTTAGGAACATACTATCATCCCCCAGACCAGAATGCTCAGAGTGACCTTGAGATGGAAAACGATATCAGGGAGGCCGCCAAACAAGGAAGTGTTATAATAATGGGCAACTTCAGTTACCCCACATTGACTAGATTAATGCATGTTCCAGCCATGACAAAGAGGTTAAATTTCTCAGCGCCCTAAACTATTGTGCCCTAGAATAGTTGGTCATTTAATCCTAAATGGTGTCGCCCAGGACCTAATATGAGATGTAAATGTTGTTGAACCAATTAGAAACAGTGATCACAGCACTATCAGATTTAATATATATTTAAGTGAAAAATGCTCAGGACATTTGTCACCAACTCAAATGGTGACATTTGTCACCATTCTCAACACAGTCACATTTGACTTCAAAAGAGGAAACTTCTCTAAAATGAGGGAACTGGTGAAACGGAAGTAAAAAGGGGGAGTCACGAGGATTAAATCCCTTCAAAATGCTTGGAGATTACATAAAACCACAATAATAGAAGCCCAGCTAAAATGTATACCACAGATTAGGAAAGGTAGCACCAAGTCCAAGAGGTTGCCAGCATGGTTAACGAGCAGTGTTAAGGGAGCTATTAGAGAAAAGAGCTTCCTTCAGAAAATGGAAGTCTTGCCCAAGTGAGGAAAACAAAAGGCAGCACAAGCTTGCACAAAGGCGATGAAAGCAGACAATAAGAGATGCAAAAAAGCATTTTGAAGAGCATATTGCAAACAACATCAAGGACAAAAAAGAATTCTTTAAATATATCAGAAGCAGAAAACCAGCCAGGGAGGCAGTTGGACCGTTGTATGACAATGGAGTTAAAGGAGTACTGAAGGAGAACAAGGAGATTGCAGAGAAGCTGAATGAATTATTTTCATCTGTCATCACTGCAGAAGATCTAGGACAGATATCTGTGCCTGAACTGTGCCAGACTCAGGAAGGGAGTCTGAGGAACTGAGGCAAATAGTGGTGACAAAAGATGAAGTTCTCAGCCTTATAGATAAATTGAAAGCAAATAAATCACCGGGCCCAGAAGGTATCCATCCTAGAGTTCTCAAAGAACTCAAATATGAAATTGCTGATCTTCTAAAGAAAATATGCAACATGTCCCTAAGATCATCCTCTATACCAGAAGACTGGAAGATGGCCAATATAACACCAATTGTCAAAAAGGGATCCAGGGGGGATCCAGGAAATTGCTTAGCTTAACATCTGTTCCGGGTAAATTGGTTGAAGGCATTATTAAAGATAAAATTAGTAAGCATATAGAATGACAAGCCCTGCTGAAAAATAATCAGCACGGCTTCCGCAAAGTAAGTCCTGTCTCACTAAATCTTTTAGAGATCTTTGAGAGTGTCAGTAAACATGTAGACAGGGGTGATCCGGTAGACGTTGTTTACTTGGACTTCCAAAAGGCTTTTGACAAAGTCCCTCACCAGAGACTCCTGAGCAAACTTAGCAGTCATGGAATAAGAGGACAGGTCCTCTTATGGATCAGTAACTGGTTAAAGAACAGAAAGCAGAGAGTAGGAATAAATGGTAAATTCTCCCAATGGAGGGAAGTAAATAGTGGGTCCCACAGGGATCTGAATTAGGACCAGTGCTTTTCAACCTGTTCATAAATGATATGGACAAGTTTGTGGATGACACCAAATTATTTAGGGTGGTTAAAACAAAAAGAGTTTGCGAAGAGCTCCAAAAGGATCTCTCCAAACTGGGAGAATAGGCATCTAAATGGCAAATGCAGTTCAATGTAAGCAAGTGTAAAGTGTTTCATGTTAGGGGAAAAAAAACCCAGCTTCAAGTATAGCCTGATGGGATCAGAGCTAGCAGTGACTGACCAGGAAAGAGATCTTGGGGTTGTGATGGGCAGCTCAGTGAAGATGTGAGTCTGGTGTGTGGCTGCTGTAAAAAAGGCAAACTCCATGTTAGGCGCAATTAGAAAAGGAATTGAGAATAAAACTGCCAATATCGTACTGCGCCTATACAAATCTATGGTGCGACCACACTTGGAATACTGTGTACAGTTCTGGTCACCACACCTAAAAAAAGATATTGTAAAGCTGGAAAAGGTGCAGAAAAGAGCAACTAAAATGATCAAGGGGCTGGAGCATCTCCACTATGAGAGAAAGTTACAACATCTGGGATGGTTTAGCTTGGAATAAAGGAGGGTAAGGGGAGACATGATAGAGGTCTGCAAAATTAGGCATGGTGTAGACATGGAGACATTTTTCTCCCTCTCTTAAAATACTAGAACCCAGGGTCATCCTGATTGGTGGGCGATTCAGGACAGATAAAAGGAAATACTGTGGAATTCGCTACCACAGGAAGTAGTGATGGCCACCAGTTTGGATGGCTTTAAAAGGGGGTTGGACAAATTCCTGGAGGAAAAGGCAATCAATGGCTACTAGTCTTGATGGTTGTGTGCTACCTCCAGTATCAGAGGCAGTATGCCTATGTGCACCAGTTGCTGGGGAACATGGGTGGGAGGATGCTGATGCACTTGTGTCCTGCTTGTGGCTTTCCTGTGGGCAGCTGGTTGGCCAGTGTGTGAACAGAATGCTGGACTAGATGGACCCTTGGTCTGATCCAGCATGGCTCTTCTTATGTTCCTAACAGTGGAGTGGTGGTGTTCATATTCATACAGCATTTCTGAAGGACAGCTAAGCAATGGAACATTTCAATATTCATACCAATGGAATGTAGAATAATCACTGTAAAATCTTTTCTGACAGAGTGAAAGTTCTGTCACTCAGCTTGATTAACAGATTTATTGTTCTTGATGGGTTTCAAATGACAGCCTTTTTCTTATCTCTAAATAGGCATCTTGATATAGTACAGGGATTGTCATGCCTTTAAATAAATATAGCTATTTTCTCTTTATGTGTATCATTCTACTTACCCCATCCATAAGCTTTCCTCCTCATCTCCTTACTCTGTACTTTTAATACACTATTATTTCATGATGGTTGCTAGCTGAACTCTGGCATAGGTGATGGGGCTAAGCTCTGGCTCAAAGAAGCTCTGGAGAGGATGCATGGCATGCAGTATAATTTTTGCATGCAGTTTCCCAGACTTCTAAGTGGGACTTTTGACCTTATGCATTCAGCTAGCAGTATGACACACTCACAAAGCTACTGTGGGTGCTTCCAGAAGAGGCTTTTATCACACGATCACCCTGCCTTATTCATGGAATTTTACAGGGTGGGAGTGGTGTCCAGATGATGTCGTCTTCCACTTGCAACACTCCCGTGCTATGTCTGGCTGTTTTCTTACTGCAGAAAATCTGTTAGGGAGAAAAAGACAGAATACCTGCACAACGCCTTCTAATGGTTACCGCCAGGAGTCCTCCACTTGGAAATACCCTGTGACATATTAGTGGGTCCTGACATTTAATTTGGAATCACTGATAGAGACATAGGATGGTTACATAATTTGTACTGTTTCCACATATGAAAGCTTCTGCATACTCATCACATTTTATCTTACATATTTCTAAGCATACTGAGGCATAGTTTTATGCTATAGATTTTTAAGCATTTCATCCTATATGAAACCATCCGACGAATTAAGATATATTCCTAGGAGTTAAATGTTCTGGGATTTCAGCTAAATATAAAAACTGATCATCAGCAGCAGCAGACAGCAATTTGAAGAGCCTATTCTACACACACACACATTTTTTAATGGTTTTATCTGTGATGGTGGTTACAGCAGAACCGAGACACTGCTTTTAAGAAACAGGATCACCCATTTTTGTTTAGGCAGGCATTGTTTGACTGACTTTATGGCATCTTGGAGTTGTGGATAGATTTTATTTGTGGTGTCCTCCACCCCCCTTTTTTTTTTCATAAGCTACCTTCTGTTGCCATTTTATAGCAGGAAAGGTAAGGTATAGGTGGGGTGGGGGGTGGGGATAAACAAGCTTCCTTCTCTCACCTAGTTACTGTTCCAGACAAATTTCATATCTTCCAGCCAGCCAGGGTTTCAGGTACAAGTGTGTTCATCTAATTTTAATGAATAATAATTATCTAAGCTAAGTGCTTGTTTGCACATTATGCTTTTGAATCTGGACAAAATTAAATGTTTGGTGTTCACATTTTGCCAATGACTTTAAGTGAGCAATATTGCTAGATGGCTGTCAGGGAAGTGAAATGTCACTTGGTTTCCAGTGGCCTGTAAAGCAGCACGCATATCTTAAAAAACCTGCATTTAATTACTTGGAGTAGAAAATTAAATGGAGGTTCCATTTTTAAGGGAAACTATTTTTAAATGTCAAATGCTTATATCTGTAGTCCTTAAGAAGAATCTAGAACTTTATGCTCTGCCAACAGTGCCAAAAATGAAATGCTTTACTTAACTGTTGTTAAAGCTGAGGGGGAATGGCCTGATATTTACAAAACAAAAAACAAAAAACCCTGAATAAATACAGATATTAGTACATGAATGCAGGTTATTTACAAGAACTGTCTCAAGTTTGGGAGTGACCATAGCTCAGTGATGGTTAGGGTAGCTATGTGTCTTTCCCTACAGGGGACAGGCCTCTATTTCGAAAGCTGTCCAGCCCAAGCCTGATTTAAAGATAAAGAAAACCATAAGAAGGAAGAGCAGAGCTTGAGATTGCCCATCAATACGTAGCGCTTGGGCAGCGGAGTCAGCAGGCACACGGATCATCTGGTCACGGTCTTCCCCACCATGCTGAGTTGTATTGTATTTCAAATTAAATTATCATAATTATGTCTCCATTTACATCTATACATATAAGTTATCATATTTTAATGGCTGTATACAAGGCAGCTCCTCATTTCTTATGAATGAAAACATAGTACAAAATTAGAAAATCTATCTATTTGCATTTATTTAAAAATATTTACATGCTGCTTTGATAAGTATATCAAAGCGGCTTACAAAATTAAAATAGTAAAACAAGGAGAACAAGCAGCAAAAACAGCATAAAGCAAGGATAAAAGCAGTCAATTCTCAAAGGCCAACTGAAATTAAAAAAAAAGGTTTTGCTTACCTTTGAAAAGCAAGCAAGGGAGAGGCAGAATCGGCTTCCTTTGGAAGTGAGTTCCATATTGGGGCTTAAACAGAAAAGACCCTGCTCCTTGTGGAGACTAATCTAGCCTCCCCATAGGATGAAATCTAAAGCAGGTCCACATGAAGACCTCTAAGTGGCAGTAAACATGTGTTCTGTGTTATAAAGGTGTGTCTATAGACAACTGGCACAGCTGTCAATGGCTTCGCAGGATTTTGATTACTAGGCAGTATTACTTCCATATGCAATTTTATTTCAAAGTGCTTCTTCTAAATTAGTATCACTTACCTGCAGTTTCACCTTTCCCCCTACTCCTCAAATATACACAGTCCTTCCCCCAGCAGGGACAAAGTTTTCATACTGACCTTGGTACTAATCTTATGCATATTTACTCCTAGTAAGTCCCATGTAAGTGTGTGTAAAGAATTGTTAATTTCCTTACAACAAACTCTTTCTGAAAACAATGGCTAAAGAAGAAAAGGGGGAAACCAATAACAAAAAAGCAAAGAGTTGATCTATACAGGAACCAAAAGCAGTGTATCATTTAAAATTATATATCTGGCAGGCTAGAAGCCTGCTGCAACAAAAAGATCTTCAGGTAATGATGGAACGTCATGAGGGAGAGGACCAAATGGGTCTTCCTGAGCAGGGAGTTCCAAAGCCTAGGCACAACCGTGGAGAAGGTCTTCTCCCACATTCCAGTCGACTGCTCCTCAGATGGCGGTGGGACACATGAGAGGGCTTGCCCGGTTGATCTGAGGGGTGGGGCAGACTCACATGGAAGGACCTAATACTTTAGATAACTTGGTTTATGGCTTTAAGAGTGATATCACCACTTATAATTGGGTGCAGAAACAAAGTGAAAACCTTGGGTGTTAGTAATAACAATTAACCAAGGAGAATTTACCTACTCAAGACAGATAGAATTTTTATGTTGAGTGCTAAAGTCATTGCTGAATAAGTATGTGTTATGAGTACCTTGTCAATCCAGCTTAATTCTAGCCCTGGACTCCTCTTTTGTGATAGACAATTTTATACTTGAAGCAAAAAAATATACTTTTTTATAATATTCAATTTTATACTTGAAGCAAACTGATTCGCTCCTCGTCCCTGCACTATATCCTGGAAGCCATTCTTTTGGAAGCAGGAGAGTGACTCCTCCTCTGGAATCTGCTGCCTGAAGGGGTTGCTTCGTATTGGTCCATGGAAGCCATGAACCATGCTCACTCAAAAGCAACAGTGCAGCCCTGCTCAAGTAGGTGGCAACAGATTTGCTCATGTGTCTTGTTGTGAAGAGGGACTGCTGTTCTGCACCATTGACACAATGCTTCTTTGTAAGCCCTCCTGGGAACTTGTTAAAGGGTGAGGTATAAATCCCGAAAATAAATAAATAAAATGAAGCAGTAAGAGGAGCTCTCACAGTTGAATAGTGTCCATACAACAACCAAGGGCTGAAGGTGGCTGACCCAAACCAGGTCTAACAGTAGGAAGGAAAAGGAGGAAGGCAGGTACATAGTTTTCTTACTAGGGGTAGTTCTACCTTGGTACTGCAAAGTCTGAATACAATTGCAGGTGGAAGCAGTGCAAAAGAGATATGGCCTTCGCTGATGCTCCAAGGGCCCAAGAAACCTTGGGAGCAGGGCTGTTTCTGGCAGTATGCAAATATTTATTTTTGCAGGTATGAAAGGTTATCACAGTTTTCTCCGTAATCTTTTCTTACACTTCAAATTACTTGCTCTGCAATGCAACATTAATCTTAATTAAAACATAGTATTACAAAAACCCTATGCCAATATTTTAGGTAGTTAAATCTCTTACTTGGATAAACAATTTTCCATTGTCTAACCATGAACTTGATAAGAAGGTGCATCTGTGTAGGAAACTGTTCACTTTGAAATGGAGGTTTAGCTGTGGCATTTTACATCTTTGTGCCATAGCAAGGCAGTCATGCATAATACATCTTTACATTCCTGACATCCCTTTCATAGTCCGTTCTAAAGAATAATGCTAAGGGGAGGAAGAACTAAACATTGGGGAAATGCCTTAAACTCTCAACTGTCTGTCGGAAAAATACAGTGTCATAGCTGCCAACATCTGAAAATCTCGTTGAGGTATATTTCTTCTATTCATTCTCACCATCTCTGACTCAGAGTCCTCATTCCCCAACCTGAAAGTTAAGTTTAGAAACCTAGATCAGCTATTTGTATATTCCTACTCATTCCGATCCTATTTCTGAATGTATACTAAAACTAAGGACAAAAAAAGTTGAACAGTAGATTACTCCCTGTCTCTACTTTTCCTCCTCTAAGTTTGCTCATTTCAGATTTAACTGATTTTCTATGGAACATTTTCAATGCCAGACTTGATTTTTTTTACATATAGAGGTTCTTACAAGAAGCTATAGTAAATGTTGCTGATTTATTAATTAATATATTTATACCCTGTTTTTCAATCTCTCGATCTATATAGTGACTAATAAAGTATTTTACAGTGACTGTACATTATAGAAACATTTTGTTAAAGCAAGCAACACAAAACCAGAGTGGAAGGTAGTTGTTCAGTAACATGCACAATCCATGAACTCCAAAAGCATTCTGGAATAGAACCACCTTTGCCTGGCTCTTGTAAGCCAATAAGGATGGGGAGAAACATGTGTCTCTAAGAAGCAAATTCAAAAGCGTTGGCATGCCCATTGAAAAGGCTCTGACTGACATGATCACCCACCATACATTTGACAGTGGAAACTTTTATAGCAGGTACTCTAAGAAGGAGGTTGACATGCATGTAGGTTCCTGTGGGAGAAGACAGTCTTTACGGTATAAGGAGACACTTCCTAATGGTACAACCTATTTAGTACTGGAACAGATTGGAGGTGGGTCAGCTATCCTTTGGTGAAAGTATTTAAGCAGAGGTTGCACAACTGTCAGGGGAGCTGTAGATGCATTGAGAGGGTGGGGAGTTGGACTAACTGCTAAATGATCCCCAAGGTCCATTCCAATTCTATGATGCTATTATGAAAGCAGAAGAATGGTGGCTTTATTTACATTACAAATGCATATTTGTCAGACCAAACAAAAGCATTCTTGATAACTTTCTGCTGTAAGTTGTATTTGACAGTCTGGTCAAGGCAGAGGTAGTCCTTAGTGTGAAATAATGTACCTTTCTTCTTGACTAAATGAAAGCTGTTTGAAAGCTTGGGTGTTTGGCAAATACAGAATAGCTCTTTGCTTGGCCAAGGGTTGTTAAGCTATTTGGATCAAATGTCATCAAGTTCATCTCCCACGCCCAAAGACAGCACTATTCACTCACCAGCTCTCAACTTGTGCAGACCAAACTTTAGTGTGCTGTAAGCAAAGAAGAAATGTGCTGCAGCTGACTCAAGCAATGGAGCTGATAGTAACAACAAACAATGAAGGTAACAACAAAGCTAGTTTGATCTGGGCAGATCTGATATAATTGAGCAATTTGGTAATACTTGCTTAAAGCATCCTAGAGATTTTCTGACTTCTGAAATGACTCTTTGGATGTGCCAGACTAGTAGAATTGTTACTGGCCTCTTGTTTTCCTTAAGCAAAGAAACAATACTTTCAGGTGATCTTTCCATGGGGGGAGTCTGGGTGCTGCTTAACATTTGTGTAAACTTTGAGAGTCATGCAGACTTTAAGGTACCATGTTACAAATAGTAAAGGATGAAAATGTTTTCTGTTCAGGCAAAAGCTGCTTATTCCATCTTGTCTATAAATGGATGTGCTCACAATATTTATGAGAAATTCTAAAGCAAATATAGGGCGTCTTAATATGGCGGATGGATGGATGGATGGATGGATAGATGGATGGATGTTTCTTGTGCAGAGCCATCCTATGGTCTCTGAGAGAGCATGCCTAGGGATCATAGGATGTAGTGGATTTCCCCTCCCTACACCATAGACACTGCTATGACCTTGGAAGGAGAAATCCAAACAGGGATTTCCTTCCCGCCCTCCCACCTCTTGTAGCCAGCCACTGCAGTAAATTCTGTGGCGGCTTCTCTTTTGAGATCACAGTTGTGATTTCAGAAGTGGGTCAAGGAAGGTAAGAAGGGGATGTGCTGGTGTGTGGGGAGGGGAGGGAACGGAGAGGACGTGGGTCCACAGGATCCTCAAGTCTTTCTGTTCTTGCCCATGCCCCAGGTAAGCCAGCAAGCTGGACAGGCTCAGAGGACCATCTTAACTAAAAATAGCTGACAAGAGGAGTGGGAGGCGTTTTCACCTGTCGTTTCTTGCGCCCTACATGGCAAGGCATAGGATAGACAGAACCCTCCATCTATAGAGCATCAAATACAGAAACAGTAAGCTATCATTTAAAACAAAAAACCCCACTACAGATAAAACAATTCAAAAGGCCCAGGTACAGAGATGTGTCTTGACACCTTAGAGACTGGGGACCACTTGTAGCTGTGAAGGGAGTTCATTCCACAATTTAGGAGTGACACAGAAGAAAGCCTTTCCACATGTGCCCACCGAGCAGACCTGTGCAAATGACAGCATCCTCAAAAGGGCCTCTCCTGCACACCTTAGTTACTGGACAGGTTCACAGCAATACAGGTGGTTCTTTAGATAGTCCCTAAGTATCTAGAAGAACCAAGTCAAAGGAAAGATACAAACTTATGCTGGAATATACCCCAGTGTTCTATTTGGGTTTGTACTACTGATGTCTGCACATGATTTGGTGTTGACTTGCATTGGTAAAAGATAGTTACAATTAAAAGACAATTTATCAGATGCTTTAAGAAAGAGCCAAAATTAAATACTTGAGTTTTCAGCACTAACCTGTTCTGGGTCCAGTTCCCAGATGTTTGAAAATAGTTCCTTCAAATACAAAATCAGATCATTGATGGCTTTGCTTAGGGAAAAATGTACCATAATTTTTGGGGTGCCATTTAGCCTTAAAGTGACCTTTTGTAACGCAAATCATTTTAAAAATGGTCTTCCTTTTGGTAAATGTAATTTTGTATTTGTTAATTGGGCACCAGTGCTGGGGAACAGGCCTTTCCTAATAAACTTTGGTTACTTGGGAGTAAGGTCCATTGAATTCAGTGGGACTTAGTTCTGCATAAGCAGCCATATGATTGCAATGCATATGGTGTAACTCAGAAGTGGGCAGAATAATTCAGAGGTGGGCAGAAGGTAAATCACCAGGTAGATCACCCAGAGAGCTTCAGCTATGGGTGGTATAGAAATATAATAAATGAATTGCTTGGAACTTCAGCTCCCAAAAGCCCCTGCCAGCATGACCAATGGTCAGAAATGCTGGAAGTTGGTCCAAAAGATCTAGAGATTTACGTTCTGCCCATCCCTGATGTAACTAACCAGTATCTCCCATATTCCTGGGAGTTTTCCTGTGGCTTTGGTGAACTACTATCATTTTTTTTGTCATTAAAACATATACAAAACCAAAACATTTATTGCATGTCTAGTATGGATATTTTGCCATACCATGTATGTGTGTATAAGTATATATTCTGGACAGCTGTGTTGGGTACTGAAAACAAGATTGCTCTATAAATTCAGCATAGATGGAAAAGAAATCTAGTAAATTCTACATAACCCTGAGTAGGGGTTGATATTTTTATTGTTAAATTAGACTGTATTCTTCTAGTTCTTAGTCCTATAATGCAATCATACAGGAAAGTTATCCAAGTACTATTATCACCTAGTATAAAATTACATAATATTGGAGTACAAATCTGATTCTTGGCCTCCCTTCTTTTTCCCCCTCCCAGGATGAACGTGAGGCCCGAGAGAATGTGAAGAGAGAACAGGATGAAGCTTACCGAATTTCTCTTGAAGCTGATAGAGCAAAGGTTTGTAATGTGTTGTGCTAGAATACGTAAAAATATACAACATTTAAGATTAAGAATCCGACTTGGAAAGCTCAGTTTGGAGAAGCCTTATTATGAGCCCAATTCTGAAATCAATTCAGACTTTATTTTGCCTCTAAGGAAGTATGATAAGAGCTAGTCCCAACCCTTTTCAGTGAACCTCCAATTGCCTGTCTCCCACCACTCACTTACCTGGCTTAGTGCTTCTGTGGTGGAAGGGAGGGAGGTCTCCTACACAATGCCTGGCACTCTGGGAAATGTAGTTCCTCCAGCAGGAAAACTGCATTTCCCAGTGCTCCTGGTGCCAATGAGGGGAGCCATCTTTTCTAAACAAAAATAAGAATGGCCCTGGGAATGATTCTGTCCTACATAGGGTAATTCCCATTGAGCCATTCTCAGTCAGGAATGTTGCTGGGCTGCTGACACTTATTACAGCTCTGCTGCTGGTTGAAGTGATGGCAAAGTTTTTTCCAGTAAAAACAGAACTGCAGTGCTTCTCTGCCTTGTATCTGTCATGGTAAGCCACCCCACAAAATACGAGAATTTTCCCCAAACTCCGAAATCTCCAAAAATGCCCCCCATTATGAGTGGGAGACAGTTTTACCCCAGTGCTAGAAAAATACAATAACAATTAACTAACTAACCATTTCCCTTTCATGACTCCCCAAATCAGAAGTCTGAGGCCACTTCCTTCTGCCTAATGGTAGAGCCACCCTTGTCAGGGCCAGCTCAAGATATTTTGCTGCCTGAGTCAGAGCAGCAAGTCAAGGTGCTTTGTAGCAAAGATCAGTCAAGTTATTAGGGCATCTGAGCAGAAAATTCTGCAAACTGGTCTCACCCTCCCTGGCAGTAAGAATGCAACACTAATATGTTAAGTAACTAACAAATTGCTGTCCTTTCGTGATACCCCAAAACAGCTGCCTGAAGTGGTCACCTCACTCTGCCTAATCAGGGGTGAGCCCATCGTGGCTGTTTGTGTGGCCCCTGGTCTCCCTGCCACTACATTTGCTGCTAAAAA
This sequence comes from Heloderma suspectum, assembly GCF_057233095.1. Classification (NCBI taxonomy): domain Eukaryota; kingdom Metazoa; phylum Chordata; class Lepidosauria; order Squamata; family Helodermatidae; genus Heloderma; species Heloderma suspectum. Next base: position 228,008,111 of record NC_139461.1, read on the forward strand.
GTTTCATTGCCACCAGAAGTTGTTGCACTGCCACAGAAATCCCAGTGATTTCTGATAAAATGAACAAGGGGCTGGAGCATCTCCCCTATGAGAGAAGCTTACAACAGCTGGGATTGTTTAGCTTGGAAAAAAAGGAGGGTAAGGGGAGAGAGACATGATAGAGGTCTACAAAATTAGGCATGGTGTGGAGGATGTGGATAGGGAGACATTTTTCTCCCTCTCTCAAAATACTAGAACCCGGGGTCATCCTATGAAGCTGATTGGTGGGAGATTCAGGACAGATAAAAGGAAGTATTTCTTCACACAGTGTATAGTTAAACTATGGAATTTGCTACCACAGGATGTAGTGATGGCCACCAAATTGGAAAGCTTTAAAAGGGGGTGGGGCAAATTCCTGGAGGAAAAGGCTATCAATGGCTGCTAGTCTTGATGGCTATGTGCTACCTTCAGTGCCAGAGGCAGTGAGACTACATACACCAGTTGCTGGGGAACATGGGTAAGAGAGTGCTGTTGCGCTCGTTTCCTGCTTGTGGGTTCCTGATCTACAGCTGGTTGGCCACCGCATAAACAGAATGCTGGACTAGATGGACCCTTGGTCTGATCCAGCAGGGCTCTTCTTATATTCTTCTTCTTCAGGGAAATAAGGTGTGCGCCCTTTGGGGGCCATACCCTTCCCCTGTTGCCACTGGAAATCCCAGGTATTCTGCTGGGAAACAGGGTGCATGAGAAGCACACCCCTTGTTTTCCAGCAGAATCAGGCACTTGACTGCCTGCCAAACAGCTGGCTCCCCTTGCACACCACTGTTGTGCAGGCTGTTGGGAGCCCGATTCTGCTTGGAAAAGCACTTCCTGTGCGCCCTCTTTCCCAGCAGAATAGCTTTCTCAGCAACTTCTGGTGGTGGCCGGGGAAGGGTGCAGTGTGGCCCCCCAATCCCAAGAGGTTGCCCACCCCTAGCCTAACGGTAGGGCTGGCCCTGCCATAGAAATGTAAACAGGACCAGATTATCTGATATATTTATTAAGTAGCATAGGTGCTGAAGAAATATGCAAATGAAGAATCCTGTTTAATATTACTGCTTTTTAGTGACAAATGAAGATATTAGGATGCACTCTTTTTGCAGCAAGGGCTACCCTAGAAAGGTTCACATGAACCCCTTCGTATGTTCAGTGCACACATGAGGGGTTATCAGGGCACATGGGCTAGCCTTTCCCACTGCCACAACTGCATGCCACCTCCCTTGATGAAAGTCCAATAGACATTCATAGGAATGAATGATCCGCACATACACGAGCTCCTACACTTAATGAGGCGCTGTGACTGGGCAGGATGCCCTCCTTGAGTATAGAAGCTCTCCACAAGTGCATCTATATGTGCAGAGAACTCGCTGTCATCAACATCCACCAAGCATTCATCAGGGGAGGTGGTGGGAGGTTTTGGCAGTGGGTGAAGCTAGCTTTCAGAGCCCCACAACCACCTCTGTGCATTCTTTTGATTGGTGGGAGGGGCTTGTGTTTACCCCCTCCTACGGAATTCAATTTACCTTCCTTCCTATGTCTTGGTTTGTGAATAGCTTTAAAAGAAGAATTAGTCACTAGATGAGAGAGACAGATATGTGAAATACTGTGGAATACTTACTGTTTTGAATAATCAATATTTTGTGACTTTGGAAACAAGGGCCATTAGAACATGGGAGTGCATCTTAATTATAAAGCACAATCTGAAATTATTTCTTCGTTTTCGTTCTGTAGAGGGAAGCACAAGAAAGAGAGATTGCAGAGCAGTTTCGTTTGGAGCAGATTAAGAAAGAACAGGAGGAAGAACGTGAAGTAAGACATTTCATCCTTTTGTCTAGTTGTAGGATTTTTTAAAGGTAGGAACTGACTTAAACATTAGAGTGAAAAACAGAAGGCAGAAAGAGCTTTCATAATAACCCATTTCAGAACTGATATTTCTGCTGAAAAATATGTACCTTATGGCAACCTCCACCCCCCAGCAAACTTTTATTATTAGAATATGGGATCTTGTAGTTTATCCATTTACTTTCTACTCCCATGAAGGAAACAGAAGGAAATGTGGAAGAGGGAGTATACAGGACCATAGCTCACTTTCGATCCCCATCTCAGATACACCATTGTAGGTGAAATCTTCCAAAGAGGTTCTCATTTTGAATATTACTTTTTAAAAATATTATTATTTTTGTGAAATGCTTTTGCTGCTTTCCTGTCTCTCCCATTCTAGATTATTACTTTCCTTTCATTAATAAACTTCCTGCTTTTTGTAACTATAAATTGGTTCAAGGTGGCTTAAGGAATACTGTACTGAACTCTGACTGTACTCACTATGATAAATATTTCTCTGTAGATCTGGTGGCATAGTAGGGATGTATTTTAAAGAACTAATGTTCTTTGAAACTAATGTTCAAAGAACTAATATTCTTTGAAAACTAAGAGAACTAAATACAAAATGTTGCATTTAATGCTAGTGCTGTGGAAAACTGAGGCCTAGCTAATCATAACCCAAGTAGAGGAGGAATCATAGAATCATAGAATAGTAGGGTTGGAAGGGGCCTACAAGGCCATCGAGTCCAACCCCCTGCTCAATGCAGGAATCCAAGTCAGAGCATCCCTGACAAATGGCTGTCCAGCCTCGTCTTGAAGGCCTCCGGTGTGGGAGAGTCCACCACCTCCCCAGGTAATTGGTTCCATTGTCGTATTGCTCTTACATTCAGGAAGTTTTTCCTGATGTTCAGCCGGAATCTGGCTTCCTGTAACTTGAGCCCATTATTCCGTGTCCTGCACTCTGGGATGATCAAGAAGAGATCCTGGCCTTCTTCTCTGTGACAACCTTTCAAGTACTTGAAGAGTGCTATCATACCTCCCCTAAGTCTTCTCTTCTCCAGGCTAAACATGCCCAGTTCTTTCAGTCTCTCTTCATAGGGCTTTGTTTCCAGTCCCCTGATCATCTTTGTTGCCCTCCTCTGAACCCTCTCCAGTTTGTCTGCATGCTTCTTAAAGTGTGGTGCCCAGAACTGGACACAGTACTCCAGATGAGGCCTAACCAGTGCTGAATAGAGGGGAACTAGTGCTTCCTGGGATTTGGAAGCTATGCTTCTATTATTGCAGCCCAAAAGAGCATTGGCCTTTTTTGCAGCCACATCACATTGTTGGCTCATTTTCAGCTTGTGATCGACAACAATTCCAAGATCCTTCTCGCTTGTAGTGTGGTTGAGCCATGTATCCCCCATCTTGTAACTGTGCATTTGCTTTCTTTTTCCTAGGTGCAGAACTTGGCATTTATCCCTATTAAATGTCATTCTGTTGTTTTCTGCCCAGTGCTCCAGTCTATCCAGATCACTTTGAATTTTGTTTCTGTGTTCCAAAGTATTAGCTATCCCGCCCAATTTTGTGTCATCTGCAAATTTGATCAGCATTCCCTGCACCTCCTCCTCCAAGTCATTAATAAAAATGTTGAAGAGCACTGGGCCCAGGACTGAGCCCTGTGGTACCCCACTCGTTACCTCTCCCCAGTTTGAGAAGGTCCCATTGATAAGCACTCTTTGAGTCCGATTCTGTAGCCAACTGTGGATCCACCGGATCGTTATTTCATCTAGCCCACTTTGAGCTAGTTTGCTCAACAGGATATCATGGGGCACTTTGTCAAAAGCTTTGCAGAAGTCGAGGTATATGATGTGTACAGCATTCCCACGGTCTACAAAGGAGGTGACTTGATCAAAAAATGAGATCAGATTTGTCTGGCAGGACTTGTTTTTGACAAATCCATGTTGGCTTCGAGTAATCACGGCATTGTTTTCAAGGTGCTTCCAGATGGATTCCTTTATCATCTGCTCCAGAATTTTCCCAGGGATTGATGTCAGACTGACTGGTCTGTAGTTCCCAGGTTCCTCCTTTTTACCCTTTTTGAAGATAGGGAGAACGTTAGCCCTCCTCCAGTCATCTGGTACTTCCCCCGTCCTCCATGATTTCTCAAAGAGAATAGACAGTGGTTCTGAGAGTTCTTCTGCCAGTTCCTTTTCTGGCCCTGGAGATTTGAATTCATTCAAAGTAATTAGGTGTTCCTTGACCATATGCCTATCAATCTCAAGCTGCAATCCTGCCCCTTCAGCCTGTACTTTGCCTTTGCCAGGGGGCTCATAGACCCTCTTTTGGGAGAAGACTGAGCCAAAGTAGGAATTGAGCACCTCTGCCTTTTCTTTGTCATCTGTTATTGTTTTGCCATCCTTATTTAATAGCTGAACCACCATTTCTTTCCTCTGCCTTTTACTATGCACGTAGCTGAAGAAAGCTTTTTTGTTGTTTTTAGCATCCCTTGCTAACCTCAGCTCATTCTCAGCTTTAGCCTTCCTGATGCCATCCCTGCAATTCTGTGCTATCTGCCTGTACTCCTCCTTTGTTACTTGGCCTTCTTTCCACTTCCTATATGTGTCCTTTTTTGTTTTCAGGTCATCCCTAAGCTTTTTGTGAAGCCACATTGGCTTCTTCTGTTGTCTTCCACCTTTTCTTCTTGTTGGAATTGTTTGTGATTGTGCCTTGAGAATGTCCTTTTTTAAAAGCTCCCACCCATCTTGGGCTCCTTTTCTCATTAGAGTCGCTTGCCATGGGACCTTACTGATCATTGTTCTGAGTTTATTAAAATCAGCTTTCCTAAAATCCAGGGTACGCATTTGACTACACTCAGCTTTTGCTTCCCTTAGAACCAAGAACTCAAGTACAACATGGTCGCTTTCCCCCAGAGTTCCTGTAACTGCTACTTTATCCGCTAAGTCATCTCTGTTGGTTAGGATCAAGTCAAGGATAGCCGATCCTCTAGTTCCTTCCTCTACTTTCTGTAGGAGGAAGTTATCCACCACACAAGTCAGGAATTTCCTGGAGGGGCCATGTTTTGCAGAATTTGTCTCCCAACAAATATCAGGGAAATTGAAGTCCCCCATTACTACTACATCATGCTTCCTTAAAACATTGGCTATTTGCTTTTCAAAAGTTTCATCCTTGTCTTCTCCTTGATTGGGTGGCCGGTAGTAGACTCCGACCACCAGGTTCTTTTTATTCTTTGCTCCATTTATTTCAACCCAGATGCTCTCGATGGGGCTACCAAGCTCCTCCTCCTGTATTTCTTTGCAGAGATATATATTTTTCACATATAGTGCAACCCCACCTCCCTTTCTGTTCCTCCTGTTCATTCTGAACAAGTTATATCCTTCAATTGCTGTATTCCAGTCATGAGAGTCATCCCACCAAGTCTCAGTTATACCTATCAGGTCATAATTTCCCTCTTGTATTAAGAGTTCAAGTTCGTTCTGTTTGTTTCCCATACTCTGGGCGTTAGTATATAGACATCGAAGACAATGTGCTTCATAGTCTGGCTTTCTTCCTACATGTGTCTGAAGACTATTATTGGGCGCTATCAGAGCTGTTCTCTCCATTGCAGTGCATGCACCTACGTCCATTATTACCCCCAACATTACATCTCCCTTCCCCATAGGATTCAGTTTAAAGCCCTTCTGATGAAGTGGGGGGTTGCCCACCTACTGCTGCTGTGGTCAGAATTTGGATGCTCATGTTTACATGGAACAGCATCACATATGACTCAGGGAGCAGAGAGTCCCCTTGAGGTCCAGGGCTACTCAAGAGATTTCACAACCAGCTGGATTTGTACTTGTCCTGTGTACTTTCTGTTCTTCAAAAATTTTATTTGACACATTAAAAAAGTGATTGCTCTACTTTATTTATTCTTTCCTTCCCATACATTTGAAAATTGGGCTATCCAAATAATTCCTCTTGCATGCAACTTTTCGGAAACCTCTAAACAGTGCTAAATTATAAGTTGTATATTTAGTCAATATGACTGTTTTACAACAGCAATACGTTTTTAGAACAAGTAAGATATTACACACAGAAAACTAAGAGAAACACACTAAAGTTCTGGGGGCGGAGAGTGGTGTACAAATATCCACCTATCTTCAATTTTTACTCCAATTTTGGTTACCAGGGAGAGGATATTTCCTCTGATGGTAGCCTGACCTTGGAACTCTCTTCCTAGGGAAATTTTCCAGGAACCACTAATACTATCATTTTAGGTGCCAGGCCCAGACAGTCCTATTTTCTTGAGCTTTTAGTTATTAATAATGGGGTTTGGCTCCATTGTTGGCTTGTTGATTTTGTTCAGAGCTGTTGATTCTTATTTTAGTTCCATTTATTGAGGTATTTTTAAATGAATTTATTGTAGGCCACTATCCATTTTTATAACGGAAAGGCAGAATTATACATTTCATAAATAAATAAATAAATAAATAAGTGAGCATATAGTAGATTATGTTAATTTACACACGGAATCACAATGGCAGACCCAAAATTAAAAGATGACTAGTAGTGCAATCCTATACGTGTCTATTTACATGTAAGCCCTATTGAGTTCACTGGGACATGTAAGTGTTTATATAGGATTGTGTCCTTAATCAGTCTTTTAAAAATAAATACATAAATACATACACACAAGAGTTCTTCGTCTTTGTAGAATAAATACTGTCCAAATAGGTGAACTTACCCTGCCTCTGGACACAGTGGTCTTTTGGAAACTGTTTTCTTACACAAAGCTGCAGAATGAGTCCTGATTTCAATCTGTAACTGGGCCTCTACATTTAATGCAAATTGCTATAATGAAAAGAAAATAAGATATATTTGTACAGCAATAGAAAAGCATGGCTAACAATGATGTTTACTAACACTCTCCATGTTAAAGTGTATGGATTACCTATAGTCTATTCTTGTGCAGCAGTGTTTGCTTATATGATGGACTTTCTGTTCAGCCTGTCTATTTGAGGTTCAGTCATTCATCTGTTCTCATACTGAATATGTCTCTTTTTTTAATCAACAAAATGCAGATTCAAGAGTTGTTAACTTTACTCTTCCCAACATTGTTCTTTAAATTAGTCCACTGGTGTGGAATATCCATTGTAAATAGCCATGTTATGCTGAAGCACTGGAGACTGGTTACTTTAGAGGGGGAAGTATTCTTTGCACAATGAAAACAACAGCTCTAATGAGCTACTGTTGTTTGTTTTTCTCTGATATAATTGCTTAGGTTCAGTAAATAATATTGCATCTGTTGTACAGCAATGGGAAATGTCAAAACACAAAGATAGAAAGCAGGTGCTTCAGTACAAAAACACACAAAAAGTATAATAAAAACGCACCTATTTAAAAATGTTTAATGCAAGTCATTTAGACAGGTAAAGACCAAAATAATTTTAAAATATACATGTATGGACTTCCTTGAATTTCAAAATCTGTTTCTAAAAATAAAAGGTATGTCAATGGATAACTCCTTGAAAGGTCTTGAATCTTGAACTCAGACCGTGTACATGATATTGTGTGTTGTCCACTGGGAGAATCCAGGAACCACATGGCTAGTACTGTGCATGCAGTGGGGGTTTTACAACTGCTTTGGATGTTTGTATGTGCGTTTGCAGTATTTTTTTACCAAATAATTTGCATGTCATACTACTTTTGAAGCTTGGAAAGTATTGAAAGCATGGAGGGGCAACAGAAGTCCAAACCTGTGTTGAGCATGTGCAGCTCTTGGGCATACTAAAGGAGTTCTCTGGACTGTAGTCCATAACTTTGGGGCCCTTACGATGTTGCAGAAGGAGTGTGCCTATTTGCTTGGATTCATGCTTTGACCTGTTGGTCTTCGTACTCGTTTTATGACTATGACACTTCACTCTCTTAAAAAGCAAATTAACTTTGTATCCACTCCAGTTCTAAAATGCATTGGGTTAGGTCCAGACTTAGTCATACCTAGAACAGACCCATTAAAATCAACATGATCTAAGTTAGTGACACAAAGTCCTGGTGATTTCAGTGGATCTATTCTAAGTATGACTAAGTCTCGATCCAATTGTATGAGCAAAATCTGAAGAAGCTTCAGCATGCCAAAAGCTCATTAAAATCTGTGGGATTTCAGTAATCAGTTTATACATTCACAAGGTTTCAAAATACATTTAATCAAATATATTTATAAAAGAAATGCCCTTTACATTGTTTCGTTGACATGAAATTACATTGATGATATACACTAAATATAGATAGGACTTGGCTCAAATTATTTTATTGCAAGTTTATTTGTGGAGGATTCAGGCCTTCCTTTCTTGTGTTCTCTTTTCAAGAATTTTGCCTGGGAGAAGGTTATAGGATTTTAATAAATTAATTTATTTGTCTAAATATTTAATGGTTTTGATTTTTATGCTTCAATCTGGCACTTGACAATTATTCCCTCAATCAAAGTTTCCTAAGTCCTTTCTGTCTAACAATTAAATTACCTATCACCACTATGCAGCAAACTATAGATTTAATAATGTGTTATAAGAGGAGGATTTATTTTAATTAGTTGTTTTCTGAGCTGTTATTAAGAAATGAATAAAGATGGATGCGTTATTGAGATATAAATCATACTGTTGTGTGGAAAGGAACTTCTTCAGAAGCAGGAGGACAGCTTGAACACTTTCTTCCAAGAAAAGGGGCTCCTCATGCTTAAAAATTACAAATAAAAAAGAAGAGAAGATCACCCCCCCCCCAATTGGGTCACCATAGCAAGCTTAGGCAGCACAGCCAAAGAGAAAGATCTCTAGCACTGTCTTATCATAATCAATGATGTGCCAGTTCTGGGCTGTTGACAGCAGCAGTATGCGAACCTGGAGTCATGAGCCAGACACAGTGGAGACTGCTATTGCCCAGGGAGTGTCCCAGCCTGAGCAGAAAATCCTTTATCATCCTTCCAGGTCTGGGGGAGTTGATGGTTAGCCTGGGTGGGCAAAGTCACTTTGAGCTGAGGAACCCTTTACTGATCCCTAGGACCAGAAAGTACAGCAGACGCTCTCTCCAAAGTTTAATCTCTGAGGTTCCATTCCCTGGAGTGGGGGATAGAAGCATGGACCCTGCAGCTCAGAAAAATAGCCCATTGTCAAGAAAGAGGGGTACAGTATCTCATAGGGCACAGGAGTTGCCCCTCTCCTTTGGAATGCAAGGATCAACGGAAGGAAAAGTTCTGATATAGCTTAGATGTTTGGATAGTACTACAAAATGTAGATCAGCTACTGTTAGCAAGAGGTTGCCTACTCCTCCTCTTAAGAAAAGTCCAGACTGCTTCACAGATGTTTAATAGAAAAGGGGTCAAACATCTTGGGGAGATGACCATAGCACCACTGATGAGACACTAAGTTAAATTTAATCAGAATATACTCTTTTCAGTACAATGAAATGCCATTCTCAGTAACAAAGTTATAGAAGGAAATGGAAAAGTAGCTACTCCTTCATCTCTGAAGTTGAAACTCAGTGTTGTTTTCTTCTTTCCTCAGGCAATTAGGCTATCTCTAGAGCAATCTTTGCCTCCAGAGCCAAAAGAGGAGAGCAGTGAATCACTTAGTAAGCTGCGTATCCGAACACCCAGTGGAGAATTCTTTGAGCGACGTTTCCTGGCCAATAGCAAGCTGCAGGTTGTCTTTGATTTTGTAGCTTCCAAGGGATATCCTTGGGAAGAATTCAAGCTACTAGGGACTTTCCCCAGGAGAGATGTAAGTAAACAAACTTTCTTTGGTATCCTTATTCCATTTGTTTTATCAAGTCGTGGTTGATTCACTCAGTGTTTGGGTAGTTGTGAATGCCCAAAGCCCGTAACTATTGTGTGTCTTTGTGTGAATCCAGTTAGTCATTGTGTAAATACAAGTTATTGCAGAGTTGAAAAGGTCTGCAATATCAGCAAAGGAGAACTTCTGAGACACTGTCAAATAGCTCTTACAGTTTTTGCTAATGTGCAGCTGAAATCTCCCATTGGTTCTAGTCCTGTCTTCTGGAGCAACAGAGAACATGTGTGGCATCAAGCAATCTTGATAGAATAAAGCTTGGATTAATGAAGTTTGTTCCAGTGTTAGTCCACCCACCCTGTCATGTGAATACTCTCTTCATATAGGAATGAAGATGTATATTGCATTTTCGTTGTACTTAATAGTACGAGGACACTGATGGTGTGGCTTGTATTATCCATTCATGCCTTGTATTATGCCTTGTATCCATTCATTGTATGCCTTGTATCCATTCATGCTTGTATTATCCATTCATGCCGTACTAACAAGCAACGTGGGGGTTCCCCTATATCTGTTACAATGTTTGAATGATACAATTCAGACTTTCAGTAACAAAGCCAAAAAAAAAAAAAAAGTTGAACAGAGCAATCCTACGGTCGCAGGGATATTTAGGATTTGCCCTCCCGAGGCTGTAAACTTTGGAAGAGGGAAGCTGGCATTAAATCCCTCCCCCTGCCCCCATCCCTTCCCAGCTGTTGTGGGAAGAACCACGCTGACTACTTTTTGAGGTTGCAACAACGAACTTGATGACCTGGTAGAGGTCAAAAAGGGGATGACCCAGTGGGCAGAGAATAGAGGGATAAAGAGAGGCCAGGATCCACAAAATCCTATGGCCTCACTGTTGCCCACCCTCACCCTGCACCCCCTGCCAGTAAGTGAGCTAGATGGGCTGAGAGGCCTATTTAACTCAGTATTTTTTTGGAGGAGGAGGAGGAGGAGGAATGGGAGGTGAAATTGCATCTGACCTCCTCCTTCCCTGCTGGCAAAAGAATTCTCAGAGGCTTCCGGTCAGCAATTCCATATAATTGAATGGCTTAAGATTCCCCATGTGTTTGACAATGAATCTCAGCCCAAAACTTAATGCCGTGGTTTTAACTTTGACCTCTATTTTGGTTACTCTATAGTATTCCATATATTCACACAGTGAGAAATATCTATCTTATCCCTTCAAAGGGAAGTTTATTTACCCCGGTATCATTTTATGGTAGTTGTGACAAAGTCTGTTTTCTTATAATGGCTCTTGAGAAGGCATACGCTTTGGTAGTGCTAACAGACATCTAAAACCAAATCACATGTTTTTTTCAGGTAGCCTGGCCCAAACAAAATGACCTTGTCTTCAGATTTGCTTTTCTAGAAACAATCTGTGCATGTCCCTCTTCCACTGCAGACAATAACGTTTCTTCTCTAATGCGTTCATGACCTAACTAGAGATAGCCTGTTTGAGCTCACTGTCTGCTACATGCAATGTGCTTGTTCATCCTCTTTGCCACCATGAATTCAAGTCTTGTGTCACCTCTGTGTTGCTTGAGGATTCACCATCATGGTAAAGTTCCCAGGTAACTGCTTCAGTTGCTTTCCTATCTCTATTTCACTCTGAAGCCAATTACTGGTATACTTTGCCCTCACAGTATTCTCATTGATAATAAACGTTATGCTGCCATTTTTGCACTACAATTCCGTGAATGACCACTTATTGCTTCTGGATTAGCATGCATTTATAGGAGAAACTTCAGGTACTGATTCCAAGATGAGTGCTGATATGTTATGGAATGAATTATTCAGATCACAGAAGTTTGATAGCCATGTGTTCTGAAGTTTTCTCATTGAAGAACTGGTAAAAAGAAAGGGCCTCATAATTGTTTGTGTGTGGTGCTGTAATTGTCAGCATCCCTTTAGACAGTCTTAGAAATGTAATGTTGTATTCATCTGCAAAGTTCCCACCATGTTGTCCCCTCCAGGAATGCTCTCCAGCCACCACTCTTTTCCTTCTGTGTTCCCCATCATTTCATTCCTATCCCAACCAAGTGCCGGTAGTATAATGCTATTTCCCGCAGCAGTGCTCCAGCAAGAGATTTAAATCCTTTTTCCTTCAAAGTCCTTCTACAATCTACAGAGCATTCCTCAAGGAAGAAGATTCTCCAATTACTGCATAAACAAGACTTCTTAAGATGCTGGTGTGTTCTTGTTTTTTTAAAATATAAGAAGCTGTAATCCTATAGAACAGCTGTCTAATTAAGTACTGAATACCCTTTTCCCAGTCTGGAAGATGTTGATCAGCAGTTCTAGTGTAGCATCAGGTAGTGGATTTTAATTACAAAGTTAAGGGACTCATCCTGCAATACTCTGAGCACTTCCTGCAAGATATTGGAGCTTTTGACTTCAAGAGCTTTTATGGGAGCTAAGGATACTCCAGGACTAATTACATAAGATGCTACGTGATTAAGAAATTGTAAATGTTAACCATTTCTTAAATGTGATGAAACACCTGGCTGCTGTAGAACAGCCTTAAGCAACTAATTTGCAATCAATCTTGTAGCATTACTTGCTATATATTTATTTGTATAGATCAGTTAATCTTTCACTTTATCCTGAAGGCTTAGGGCAGGCAATACTATGTATATATTTATTTAAAACATTTTGATGCCAACATTTATCATGGCAGATTTCAGAGCAGCATACGTCATAAAAGAAATACAAAAAAATAGACTATCAGAGCAATCCTACAGCTGGCTTTTTTTATTCACCACCACCACCACCACCACTTACATTCTCTTGTCAGGCTTCCTTCTTTCCAGTTAAAAATGCCAGCTCCAAGGCTGATGAAGTTTTGCTGTCGGTTTGTGGTTTGTCCTGTTGGTGAAAGGAGAAACCAGGCCATTTTTGCCAACTCCCCTTTCCCTCTTCAGCCCCCTGTACCACCTAAAATCTGTTCCTGAGTTGGGGGACCCTTCAGAACAGTGTGGGTGTGGTGCTGCAGATGGCAGGGGCAAACAGCAAAAATAGTGTCCACCCACTTCCACCAGTGGGAGTTTTGTGCTGGCTCGGAGTCCCAATGTAGAATCCATGCCAATGTATTTAAAACATATCTATGTATCTATTTCTATCCCTCCATATAGGTCATTCACGCTCCAAGACAGTGTAAAACAACAATATAATAAAATTATACACTTTTAAAACAGTTTTTAAAAACATAACAACAATATTAAGTAACATTAAAATAACAGCAAGAGATAAAACCAATATTAAAACAGTGCAGTAACATCACATAAAAGCAGACTGGAATGCAAAGGTGTTGAGGGCTCTTCTAAAAGCCATATGCATCTTCCTCAAGAGGGTAACCCACAGATGGGTGGCCAGCACAAATAAGGCCCCGTTTTGATGATGCAAGCAAACATTTGACTGTATGAGAATTGAACATGAGTTTAATGTCTGTGGAAGTGTTTGGGATTTGAGGTCATCCCTACCCGTTCTTCCAAGGGACATCCCAACGTATTCCATTCACTCCCAATCCAAACTTTCTATTAACTTTACATTTCAGACAGAATAACTGTATGTCGACCTTCATTCATTGAAAAGTGTTTTGGATGGTTTATAGTCATCATATACCAAAATAATGATATAAATCCATTTTGTTTTCTCAATTCCTGATTTTTATAACTGGAGAATTTCCAGACCAAAATGAGAGAAAAGTCCTACTTCTCTTTTTGTATTTATTTTACATTTTCCCTTCTAAAATAGCAAAGAAAAATGTGTAATAAAGATGAATTGTAGATGTCCATGAAATAATCCTATTATCCACTAATTAGGTTTATCCCCATACAAGCATGTAACCTCATTTTTAGTGGAACCAAAGTGAAAAAGCCATGTAGAGATGGCTGCCATATTATAGATCTACCTTACTTGAAACAGTCTGAAATAAACATTTTGTATTTAAAATAGGATGTTACTATCTTTAAATACCTAAAAATATTCTCTAACAATTCTTACGTGTATTCTGAATAATGTTACCACTTCTAAGTACTTTAAAAATGTAAACTACCTAGTATATGGCCTCCAGCATGTTGCCTTTGCTTTCCTTTTTAAAAAAATGGCATTCTGCTGAGACATGAGGATTCCCCAACCTTTTTAGATCAGGGGCACATTTGGAATTTTGAGAGAGGGTTGTGGGCACTCTCAGAAAATGACTACCATGGGGGTTTGCCCATTCATAAAATGGCTGCCATGGTGGACACGGCTGGTCACAAAATACTTATTTCCCAGAATGCAAACTGGTGAGACTAAACAAAAAGTAACCTGTCCAAGAACCAGAGTATAACGGAAAGGTGAGTCTGAGCTTCAAAATGAAAAACCACTCTTCTGAATCCACAGTTTTCTGCTCCAACACCCACTTCATAGAAGGCAAACTAATAGCATGCAGAGATAAGTAAACAAGGCCAAATGCCAATCACATATTTGCCCCCACAAAGCACAACAAAATACCGATTTCGCAGAAGGCAAACTGGTGATGCTCAGAGAACCATACGCACCAGAGAACTACACACACAACCTGGGCAAAATCACACAAGAAAAATTCATACCATGTCAAAACAAACAAACAAACCAAGTCACACTCACAAACACACACACACACACACACACACCAGACAAAAGATACACACAATACAGGCAAAATGCTCCCTTGTTCTCCACAACCCCCTCTAGACCTCTAGGACACCCCCTGTCACTCCCAGTTTGCCTTTTTCTTTTTTCTGGGTGGCTGAGCACCTAGAAACTGCTGAGCTGCAGCCAGCCACCATTTTTATTTTCTAAGAATGCCTCTAGGTACTAGGTGGGGCCCAGAAGAATTTTTGGAAATAAATATGGTGCTGGAGAGCAGAGCTTCACCTTGGAGCATGACTGTCTCTCAGTTAAAAATATATTTAAAAATAACACAAAAATCAGGAAAGGGGGGAAGGAAGGGAGCCTGGTGGGCTCCAAGAGAGGTGGGTGCAGGCACAGTGGTGCCCATGGACACCATGTTAGAGACTCCAGAGTTAGATTACTGTAGTACTATAGGAACAGTTTTAGCGTTGTTGAAGGGAGAATGCTATAGCAAAGCCATAAAGGTGTATGGCTTTTTCTTCAGAGCCACAGCATGGCTCTGAAGAAAGTCTCGGTTGTCCTTCTCTTTTAATTCTGGTTCTCTAACATCATGGTGGACTATTTATATAACTATATATAGTTATATAACTATAGCAGAGCCAGTGTGGTGTAGTGGCAAGAGTGTTGGACTAGGAGCTGGGAGATCCTGGCTCTAGTCCCCACTCGGCCATGGAAACTCACTGGGTGACTTTGGGCCAGTCATAGACTCTCAGCCCAACCCACCTCACAGGGTTGTTGTTGTGAGGATAAAATGGAGAGGAGGAGGATAATGTAAGCCGCCTTGGGTTCCTTGCAAGAGGAAAAAAGGCGGGGTATAAATGCAAAAAATGCAAAAAAAATGCAATACTCATTTTGAATGTCAAGTAGAGCTTACCACAAGAATGATGTCATGATCAACCACCACCCTGACTAGACAGAAGATAGTCAGTCTGGGGAATCTCTTTTAATTTTGTCAGATAGTATGTGAGTGGCTTTAGCTTAAACAACAGAAGTGTAATATGCTGGTATATCTGCAGCTACAGGGGCAACTGGAAAGTAGTAAGCAGGGTTTAGTAATTTTTCAGTGTTAGTATTTTCTGTAAAAAAAGTGTTTTTCAGGAAGGGAGAACTCCGCATGGAGTATACCTTTTCCACCCCTGCATGACCTTGTCCATTCCTGGCAACTGCTTTGGCATAATTTTTTTAAGTGTTTTCTTGCTGAGTGTATAACCCAGCCAAACAGGGACTATGTACCTAGCATAATGGCATCACTGCATCACCAGCCATATCTGGCTTCGTAGCAATATAACTGAACGCAAGCAAAGCCTTCACATGCCCTCACATTGCTCTCTATTCCCAAGTATTTGATGGTATATGATGGGGCTTTGTAATGTTCGCTTTTTATTGGGCTCTGGTAGTTTTGTCATTAATTGTTTTTAACTGTTTCAAACTGTTTTAAGTTTTTGTATGTTAAAGGTTTTATATTATGTTTGATCATGTTGTGAACTGCCCAGAGAACTTTGGCTATTGGGTGCTATAGAAATCGCATGAATGAATGAATGAATGAATGGGGCGAGAGGAAATGCATATCTGATTTAGCCCAAAGGAAGTATATTGCTTCCTTTAAGCAATATACAGATGGAAACCTACTTCTACTTCCACACCGCCTTAGTTGGATCAGATCACCTGTCTTATCATGCTGTGCTGGTGGTCCCATTGCCTGCTGTGATTGAAAGCATATTTCTCCTTCTTCTCCTTTGCCCTCACAAATTACTGAAAAGGGAGGCTGCTTTTCCGAGTTCATGAAAATATTCGCAAAAATCTGCTCCAGTAGTAAGAGCTCCTACTTTTAACTTTGCTCTTCATTCTCCATCAGGACTGGAAGCAGGCGATATTTTGTCACTTCTGTTGAATTTTTGTCCTTGGAGTATGGGTGCTAAGGAACCCTCAAATCCCAATGAAAGCTCTAAGATATTCATCACACCAAAAATGTGATAAAATATTGGTCCCCTTGTTATATAAACCCTATCTTGTTATTGAAATTTCAGAGGTTGTTTGGAGTACAATGCATTGCTCTGACAAAATGGTTTGCCAGTAGCAGAATATATTAGTAAAGCCACCAGGCCAGGTATCCCAATTAAATATTGAAATATGTTCACTTCTCCAGTAAATATGAATTCATTAATTCCTTTTTGTACATTCCAGTCACTTTCACAGACATCCTTGGCTGACAAAGTCAGTATCATAACCCTATTGTAAATACAAACTTCTACAGTAGAGTAAATACTAAGATTAACCTTTTCTAGAGATAACTTGAAGTTCTCAAAACAGCAGTGACATTCCAGAGCACTCAAGAACATGCAATGACTAGTTGTTAAGATTATGTTACTCACTATGCTATCCTTCCAGTGAAATTACAAGGGGATCCAGTGATTTCCCATTATTTATACATGATGATGATGAAGAAGAAGAGTAAAAACATTTTATGTCTGTTTCCATATAAGAACAGGTAGAGGTGTATGTGTAATTAATATTAATAATAAGAATCAATATTAATACTTACACATAGACCTCTACCAATTCTTACATGGAAATTGAAACACAACTATTCCACTTACGGTGGTGGTGGTGGTGGTGATGGTAATGCTGGTGATTTCTTAAGCGCCTAAAAATAAGGTGCTGTACAGTATATGATAAGATTAACAGCACCATCCTATGCATGTCTACTCAGAAGTAAGTCCTATTAAGTCCAATGGGACTTACACCCAGCTAAGTGTGTATAGGATTGCAGCCTTATAATGACAAAAGCCTTTCTGCAGGCTTACAATCTAAATTATTTTTTTATTAGTGAATGGTCTTGATTAGTGTTTAATGTGAAACATGGAGGCTTGCTTACATTTGGATGGT
Source organism: Heloderma suspectum (assembly GCF_057233095.1). Lineage (NCBI taxonomy): Eukaryota > Metazoa > Chordata > Lepidosauria > Squamata > Helodermatidae > Heloderma > Heloderma suspectum. The sequence continues at coordinate 228,025,294 of NC_139461.1, forward strand.
ACTGTGAAACAGTTAAGTATCATGGCTATCAAAGTTCCTGCCTCATTGTAGAAGGTTGAGCCAAGCCCCTTCCCACCATATGATTTAATAAAAATCTACAATAAATATTTATATCTGCATCTTGGAATCTTTCACAAGTTGGGGTCGAGTTTGTGTTCTAAATTACCCATAAGTTTGAAAATTCTTCCAACCCTTTCCTTTCATTTGCCCCATTCTATCCAGTTCACGAATCCCAAACCCATTCCCCAGTATCCATTTCTCATTGACCTACTCTCAGTGGGTGCTTCCAGACAAAGCGCTTCTGTCGCTAACAATCAAAATACATTGTGTAGCTATGCCGTCTTTTCTTCCTTAACAGATTTTTTGTCCTAGCAAGAAAAAAGACAGAAGAAGCCGTGGGAAATCACAGGAGGGTTACAAGTGGAAGACGTTGTTGTCTGGACTCCATAAAAATCTGTGAATGAGACAGGGCAGTTGTACAATACAAGCCTTGTTTGGAAGCACCCATTATGCCCGTTGACATCTTGAAGAATAAAGCACAGTTTCATGGGCAGTTCCTGCCAGTTGCTTAGGGCATTACTGTATAATGGAACAAAGGACAGCAGTATCAGGAAATGGTAGAGTGAGTGTATTGTCATAAAACCTTAAAGATACCAGGTTCCCATCCCAGCTGGTATTTAACAGCTCTAGAATCTTGTCTAAATTTCAGCTTAGAAGTACAACTTAGGCACATAGTGAAATGGTCATCTGACTTCTTCACACGTTTGGATAACTGATTTTCCTGTGATAAGCTGAGCAAAGGAGTGGGGGAACTATACCATGAGGTAGCGTGAGGCAGTCGCCGGAGGCAGCAGTGGTGTGTTAGAGCTGTGCATCATATGGCCTCCTCTGCACCACGTAAGTTAGCCTGCTGCCTTCAGTGGCAGAGCAGGACACTGTCCCATCATCATTATTGAAGACAGACTGATCTGCCAATCCAGTTGACTTTTTGTACATGGAATGGGAGGAGGTGCCATCTTGTTCTTCGCCTCAGGTAGCAAAATGTCTTCCATTGTCCCTGACTATAAGTACCTGAACAACAAGAAATAAAGTAAACCTTCAAGTGAAAATTGCTATATCCAATTGATTCTGAAAGGGGAATGGAATTAAGAATGAACAAATTAGATTTATATGCTGAAATAAGTCTTGACAGCAAACCATGCATTGGATCCAGATTTACACTGCATCAAGTGCGGTGGTGGAAGTGGACTTCCCTGCCCCCTCCTTCCCACTGCAGCCTCTCCAGCCCCATAAAAATGCAACACAGAACAGCAGGAGAGCCTGTTGAATGGGCTGAGCTATGGTGTGTGGGGGACAGCAAATCCACCCAAATCAGGTGGACAGGCTCTCCGTGAGCAGAGCCCTTCTTCTCATGGAAAGCAGATCCTGTATCCAACCCAAATATTGTAGACATTTGTGTTGACTCATTAGGAAAATAAATTCCCAAGAAAATGGTAGGGTAATATCTCTATTAGAACCTACTAAAAGAGCAGAGGTCCTTTATTATAGTATAATAACAGTATTGCCTGACAGTTTCTTTTGGATTTTTTCTAGTGATACTCTTTTATTGCCAAGATTATATGAGAGAAGAACACAACTCTGATGACCACTCAAAAGTGGTTATGGCACTGTGTTTGTATGGCATTTGAAACATAGGATGTGGCCCCTTAACATCTCCCGAGAGCACTGGCATGTCTTAACACTCTGCACCTGCAAGCTTTTCTTGTAATCAAAATTAAATCCTGTATTTTTCCTGTCCTGCATTTCCTCTTTAAATGTACACTAGTGAAATCCATTTATCGGAGAGTATGTCTTTTACAGAATGTGTGCTGGAGACTTAAGCTCTTTATTTACTGTATCTGGAGGCCTTAGTAAGCTAAGACTTCTACAGTATTTCACATTTATTTATCTGAGCTGTAGCTTAGGATCAGGTGGCAGCTAAGTCACTTAAGGTTATTCAAATGCATCTAAAATGTTGCTTAATAATTCAGAACCAGTTTGTTCTGTTTAGAGTATTACGGTTTTAAAAATCCCTTTAATTAGTCAATTCCAGCAGCAGTTTAAATAAACAAAGAGGGAGGAAATCTATTTCTCTGTCTTCGCCTTCAAAACAGTAGTTAAAATAAATTTAATCTACTCAAAGAGTACAGTGCATCCAGTCAAGAGAAGGATTTAGATTGATTTAGGGCTAGATTGTCTGGTGATTTCATGACTATAAAAGATAGGTGATGGATTAAGAACACTTCTGGCTTTATCCTTCTTCCCTTTTTTTGGTTTTAATTTTGATTACGGACAGGTGTTGTTGGGGTTTTGTATATGTTATGTACTAGAGATGGGACCTTGAAGTTGTTGTTGTTGTTGTTGTTCAGTCGTTCAGTCGTGTCCGACTCTTCGTGACCCCATGGACCATAGCACGCCAGGCCTTCCTGTCCTGCGCTCTCTCCCGGAGTGTGCTCAAGTTCATATTCATTGCATCGGTGATGCTATCTAGCCATCTCATCCTCTGCCGTCCCCTTCTCCTTTTGCCTTCAGTCTTTCCCAGCATCAGGGTCTTTTCCAGAGAGTTTTCTCTTCGCATTAGGTGGCCAAAATATTTCAGCTTCAGCTTCAGTATCTGTCCTTCCAATGAGCACTCAGGGTTGATTTCCTTTGCGAAGTGTATCATCATTCTGAATGTAGGAATAGTGTATTGTTGGATTAGTCACCAGTCCCTCTAGGCCAGAATTCCACAGCAACTGTCCAGATGCCTCTGGAAGCTCACAACTAGGATATGGAGATAATAGCCATCTCCCGTGGCTTGTTCCCAACCATCTGATGATACTTGGATGTATACTGATCTGGAACAAGGGGGTTCAATTTTGCTTTTGTGGCTAATTGCCATTAATAGATCTAGGTTCTGTGAATTTGTCTGATTCCTTTTGGAAACCTATCTGTCCTAGTAGTCATGATAACTTCTTGTGGTAGCGAATTCCATATATTTGACTGCACTTACTTTTTGCCTGTCTTGAAGTTACTGCCAGTTAATTCCCATTGTGCAATCCAAGGGCTATTTCTAGTAAAAAATTATCTCTCTCTACTCTTTCCACATTTTAAAATTAATTTTATAGTCCTTTATCATGGCACACATATAGCACAGTCCTACTCAGTCTACTAAGTTGAATTCCAGGTAAGTGTGGAAAGGATTGCAGCCTAAGTTAACCTGATTTTTCTAAATCACTTCCAAAGTTCTAAAGAAGGGCTGTTCAACCTCTTTCAACCGGAGGCCATTTAAGAGGAGCTCTTAGGGGCCACATTCCAGTGGTGGGTGGGGTCAAAGGCAAAAGGGGTGGGGTGGGGCCTGAAATACCAAAAATACCAGTATATTTTCGATTTAATGCTCTTACTACCAGCAACTAAGGTTTTAGGGGAGGCATTTCAAACTTCTAGAATGGAGAAGAAACTGCACCAAAGCTGGAGAGTCACCAAACAATCAGTGGTTGCAGGCAATGGGGTGGGGGCAGAGGAAGGAGGCTTGGCTCTCTTCAGAATCCCAGTTGGTTGGATTTGGACCCTGAGCCTGCAATTCTACAGCCATTCTCTAAAAGAATATTGGATAATCTATGCTGAGTACTAAGAGCTTGGTAGGCATCTTTATCTGGCAGTCATTTCTCAGGAAACTACCAACTATGAACATTGAATGATACAGACAGCTGTCTACAAGATGAAAGTATTTTGTTCAAATGAACCACTGGTCTTTTTCCACCCTCCCCCAATTTTCATTATGGTTGTTTCTCTCGGCTGGTTTCAAACTTTATTTGATTAGCTTGTTGTCTGATCATTTCTGGAGGATGCCGAAACAAGTTGTCTCTTTCAGTAACCTGTTAAACTATCCGTGTGTGTGTGTGTGTGTGTGTGTGTATGTATGTATACTATGTTTTCTCATTCTTAGCTTTTATTTTATGAATTTTTGCTAGAAGAAAGAAAGTGTAGTAGCAAAATGCCAAGAAATAGCCTTGGCAACATTAAGATATTAACATTGCTGTGTCTGCTAACTAGAAAATTTAATGATCTCCTGCTGTTTTGGTAATTGGACAAGTAAATGCATCTTAATAATGCTCTGATCCTCAGTGATCCTTCAGCCCAAGCCCTGTTCATTCCGATGAGGTTTGCACTGCCAGAACTCTTTAAGAATCTGTAAATTACTACGGCAGTTTTGTATACATGTTATTGATTTAATCTGTATATCAGTCAGTCATAATGTAGCATCTGGGCACAATGAGTTCACCATTCCAAGTCTTTTTTAGAAACATTTCCCCACAATGATAATTATAAATGTGCCTTCATTTTAATGGCCATTCGTTTCTTATCATGCCATCTATATTCATTACTCTATGTCTCAAACTCTTAGTGTCAGTAGGAAATCTTCATGTTCATCTTCATAGTTCAGGACAGTGGGGTAAGTTCATTTAGATATTCTCTTGCTCAGAAAACTGAGGCAGAAAATGTTTTCTACATCTTTTACAATGCAAATATTTTAATTGTCAAAATGGAATCATTCAGAAACCCATAAACTGGGTGCATAATATACTGACCTTCAGCAACCCATAGAGGAAAAGATCCCATTGGATTTAGGATTCCTTTTATAACCACTAAGAGTTCAAAGTAGCTAGGCATAAAATATGCATAACTGAATTGGTGCAACCCATTAATTCATTAACCAGTGATTTAGATTTGAGTCAGAGCTGCCCCTTTGAAAGAGAGCTCATTTGTGGTAGTATTGTTTTAAACGATCTGCAAGTACTTCTTGATACAAGCCATAATGATATTCCCAACAGTAGATTCAATTCAGATTTGTCATGAGTCTACCGAGTAGACTCTACTGTTAAGTATGACTAACTTAAGTCCCATTTATTTCAATAAGTCTACTTTAAGTGATTAAGTCCGGATCCAACCCAGTGAATGTATTTACTCAGAATGAGGGACTGTTTCAATAAAATAGTCTCAAAAATATAACCTATACTGAAGTACTGCAATATTTATTTTATTTTACTTTATTTTATTTTATTAGAATAGAATAGAATAGAATAGAATAGAATAGAATAGAATAGAATAGAATAGAAGAAAGACAGTTGATTGGTTTTAGCCTTATGATGTGATCGAAGAAACAAGTTGTTTTAAAGCATTGTATTATGATCAAGATTCTAACATTTCAAGTACTTTTTTTCTTTTCTCATTATTCCAGTAAATTTCTAAAGTTCAAATAAAAACAATTGGCAGATTAGTGTTACTAAATCAATCAAATTGCACACCTCCTTCAGTGTGTGTGTGTGTGTGTGTATTTGGTCCCTTATTTGAAGCTCTTAACTACAGAATCCTATTTTACGTAGAGATTATTATTTTATCAGACAGAATGGATTCACTGTTCTTGTTTTTGTCAGACTGTGATATTGCAGATTTTTAAAAAGGATTTCGTCGTTCACCAGGTGTGCATTTTAAGTGATTTTCACAGCACTTATACCATGATAAGGGGGATTAGGAAAGAAAGTTAAAGGACTCTTTGTCCACTAGATTCACCAGAGTAAGTCATGCATGTGTAAAATGCAAAGGAAGTTCACCTGCTTGAGAACTGGATCTTGTTCTAGGGTGTTAACAAAAGTGCTGACTATGATCCTTGTTACTCAAGTTTGACTTATAATAGTTGTATATTTATATCATTGCTTAAAATGACCTGCTTGGGCTGCTTGCCATTATTTCACCTTGCGTTTTTCTCCTGGCCTAGGGTGCGTAAGAAGCTATATCTAGTAAACAAATTGCAAGTATACATGATGTGATTTGGTGCTAGGTGTTGGGTCAGCTAAGATGAACATGCAAATGTGACTTTGGGTAGGAAGAGCTTTATTAAAGGTATTAGAAATGTATTGGAATACCAATCCACTACACTAGGAGAAATCAGGTCAAGATTTCAACCACCATTGTACTGTAGCTCAGATAGGTGATTTACCTATAGGATAGGTATAGACTGGGAAAGGAGCATCAATGCAGGGAGGCCCCTGTCCTCAGCTGGGGATTATCTGTCCCATGGTGGAGATGGGTTAGTGAGAAGATATCAACTGCTAGTTTCCTAGCAATTCGACAGTGGTTCAGAATGTCCTTTCTTGTTTGTTTTTCTCCTCCAATTCAAATATTTACCAGCGTCTTACAATACATAATACAATAGGCTGATAGTAGATTATAAAAACTGGAATAATTTTAACAAATTCAGTTGACAGTGTAATACCTTCCTTAAATTGGAATACATATTACAAGAGATCAAGCCTGTTGCTAGCATAGAAAATGGTGGCAACTTTATAAATTATTCTGGAATCCAGATAAAAAATGGAAAGATTCATCTTTCTATGCTATTATCCCTCAATATGTTTATATGTATATATTTGCATTTTTGTTCCCTTTCTATGGGTATTATTTAACTACCAGTTAAGTGATGTGTATTTTGAAAAATAGCTGTATAAGCCCTTGGAATCATGTTATTCTTCAGCTTGACAAGATGTCAGTCTACAAAACATTTATTACAGTGCAATCCTATTCATGTTGCCTCAGAGGTATCAGTGACTTGGCTCAATCAAAACAGTCTACTGTGGGTTGTTTAAGCCCTGGTGGGCTGTGGTGTATGCCAGGTGGGATTTGCATATGACAGGCTTGTCCTGTCATGTGAACCTGGGGACTGTGGGTTATGCGAGGGTTGTGTCAGGAGCGCCCTAGCTGCCTCTTGCAGTCCCCACCAATAGCCAACTCAGGACACAGACGACGAGGATTCTTTCCAAGGCTTTATTCCTTTATTACTTTATGACTCAGATACTAATCACTAGTGACTAAGCAAGGAACAGCACTGGGGAAAGATAGTAGAGTAACCTAAGCTCCAGGTAAGGCAGTTGGTCCCCGTTTGAAGGAGAACCACGGGAAGACTCTGAACTTATGGGCTGGGGAGAGATCCTCCCTCTTTCCCTTGGGTCCTTGGGATGCGACCGTTGTTTGAGCGCCAAATGAGCGGAACGCTTCCTTTCGGCACCCTCCATCTGTCATTCCTCCCTGCGTCTGCGCCGAGCGTCCAGCAAGCCCCCCTCCAGCGCTCTCTCACTGCCAGGGTCACTATCTATCCCAGGAATGCTGGCAGGAGGAATCTCTGCCAGCTGCTGTGCTTGTGAGAGATGAGCGAGCTCCTCTCCCACGGATTGCTGTTCCTCCTCAGAATCAGAACTGCTCTGGGGCTCTATGGGCTCAGTTTCCACCCTGACAGGTTGTTTAACTTATTACCTTGTATCATATCAGAATGTGGGGAAGTGGCATGGGAGAGGGGAAACCATATCTTGAAGACAGCTCACGCTGTCACCCTTGGTATAATCTCTGAGTGAGGTGGGAGGAAGTATTTTCAGAATAGGCCCAGAGATAGAATTGTTTCTGATTCTGCTTTCAGTTGCTGTTGCTTTCAGTTCTTTTGGTTGCCATCTAGAGCATATCTTCTGGTCAGAGGAATGATAATAAAGCTTCTGTTTTCCTGCTAAAGCAACATATTTACATACCACAAATAACAAAGTAAACGCCACAGACAGGATCTGGCGTGATAATTAAGTACAATGGCGACCCATATGAACAGAAAATGCCAGGGAGCTAAAACAAAGCAACAACAGCTTTGTTTGTTGACAGATGTAGGAACCATATTGTTAGTTAATTGGGTAATGGTGTAAACATTTGCAAACTCTGCAGTCCCTAGGTGAATTAAAAAACCGGCAGACATGCTGAAATCAAGGGTGAAAGACAGCAAACCTCCTCTTAGCACAGGTATGCAACCAAGCTCTGATGTTGAAAGCACATGAGAAAAGGACATCGCTCATAGTTGTTATTAAGGGTAACTTGAGTTTGCAAACCCAAGAGTTCTGATTAGGATGTGCTTCCTTAATTATACTCAAGTGAATAATAGGTTTCCATCTGGTTACAGTCTGGAGGATAGTGTTCATTAACCCAGCCTCGCTTTTCAAACCAGTTTTCGCCTGATACACAGAAGACTTTCTCGCTCTACTTACCTTTTCTTGATTTTGCAATAAAGGGGTTGTGGGATTTGGAAAGTGAGTGGATTTAATTAGATACAGACTTGAACTCAGCAGAGAAAGAGAATTGCTTTTCTCAGGTGCACTGTACCTCTTGTCCAGAGGATGGTTCAGCACAGTAGCAGTGAAATGTGGGGATTTGATATTGGAAGCAAAAAGCTTCATTAGTATGCTTCTCTAATTGCAAACATAAAATTCAGCATTTTGGCAGTTTTTTAAAAAACATAGCATCTTTTATTTTCTGAGATAGCTGCTTCTCAGTTGTTTTAAGTGGCAGCTTTTCTGGAAATCATAATTTGTTTACAGGTATTACTCTACATAAATCCTTTTCAAAGGGTCCTTAAAACATATTATAAACTCTACCATTTACCTTATAGTGTTATGCCATATGTATGTATATTCTATACTAGATTCTGGATTTTAAGAGCTACGCTCCTTAAGGAACATAATAATCAAATTATACTATAAGTATATAGTGGATACACTTGCAGTGTAACCATGCACAACTGCATATAATAAAATAGCCTATTGCCTACAGAGGCTTATCCCACAATAATATTTCTCTTTTATACTCTTATGTGTCTGTTTTCATTTTATCCGTCAACTGCCCTGACAACAGATGTGGAAGGATAGTATAGAAATATGTCAGTAAAATTAATAAAAATGAACCAGTTTGGTCTGTAAGGTATTTCAGCACTTTACTTTCCCCACTTATCTGGAACGTAACAATACACTATGATATTTATTTATTTATTTATTTCTATACTGCCCAATAGCCAATGCTCTCTGGGCGGTTCACAAGTTGTAATATTTCATTTCATTTATTATATTTCTATACCGCCCCATAGCCAAAGCTTTCTGGGCAGTTTACAAAAATTAAAAACCATTAAAATTCATTATATATAAAAAACATGCACATAATGACATAAAACAAATAAAACATGCAGCAACAACAACATATTTCTAAAACAATTTAAGACAATCAGCCAGAGACAATCAAGAGACACATTATATGCTACCAAATGCCTGAGAGAAGAGGGCAGTTTGAACCTGGAGCCGAAAAGATGACAATGTTGGCACCAGGCCGGCCTCATCAGGGAGATTATTCCAAAACTGGGGAGCCATCACCAAAAAGGCCCTCTCCCATGTTGCCTCCCTCCAAGCCTCCCTTGGAGGAGGCTCCCGGAGGAGGGCCTTAGATGCAGAGTGTAGTGTACGGATCAGTTTATGCTAGGAGAGGCATTCTGTCAGGTACTGTGGTCCTGAGCCATGTAGGGCTTTACATGTCAAAACCAGCACTTTGAATTGGACTCGGAAACATATAGAAGCCAGTGCAAGTGGGCCAGAATCCGTCTTATATGGTCAGACCTTCTAATATTACAAATTAAGTTGTAATATGAAGCTGTTCTATTTATACAAAACTATCCGACTTGAAACTGAGAGGATGCTATCATGATTATGCTTATCAAATAATGTTATTTCTGTGCCAGCATTTTTTTTTACTAACTCACCCCCCCCAAGTCTTTCAGAACTAATATATTATTTTCTTAAAACTTGCAAAATGTTATTACGTGTTAATGAAGGTCAGATCCATCCTAGGGCCTTATCCAACCGACCACAAAAATGGCAGAAGGCTGTGTTCCTGCTGTGGCGTTCACATAATGTATACATGCCCCACCTAAAATGTGATCAGCAGTATCACCATTGATGTCCACTTAGGCTGTGTATAGTGGAGGATGCTCTGGGACTTTTTTCAGAGCAGGAGCAGTGCCATGCCCTAATCTGCCAGAACACTGGACATGTGAGGTGATAATGAGGTTTTCAAGTTTTACTATTGTTTGTGAAACATTAGCATAGAGGAAGCAGATAAAGGAAATCAATCAAGCAGAGACTGGATACTTCTTTCCTTTTCTTTGATAGGGTTCTTACTTCACAAAAGCAATTGGTAACACTTCTTTGTAAGATCATTAGCAGTTCTAATTAAAAGCTAAAGGTTACATTTCAGATGGCTGAAGATCTTTTGTTAAAGCTCGATGGGTTAGATTCAGATTGGTCATTCCATGAGCTAGAGGAAGGAGTCAGGGGTCATGCTCCACTGATCTCCCATTCCCTCTGCAGCCCCCTATGTCACCCCTCAGATGGTCCCCCAGCCCCCCAGAGCACCTTTTCAGGAGGCACAAGAGGCTGCAAGGGGAAGGAGGAATCGCCAAGACTGCCTCCCCACCCCTTCTTCTAGTGCAATCAGAACTCTAATCAGCAGTCTGGATCCAACCCATTATGCTTTACAAATTGAACCTATGCGGTCAGAAGTAAGCACCACTGAGTTTAATGGAGCTTATTCCCAGGTAACTATGCATAGGATTGCAATCATGCTGATCCCAATAAGCTGGGTATTATGCTATGTATTGCTGCTTTGTGTGTTGGGTGTGTGTGTGTGTGTGTACATATGTTCATGATGATCAAAATTTCAAAATTTAACACTACACTTAGTGGTAAGAGAAGGATAAGGGGGGTCTAGTTCTCACTTGGATCTCCCTGCCTAAGAGGTTATCACTCTCAGAACTGACACTACTGATTCATCTTAGGCAGTGAAGGCAAGGTTCAGAAATGTCACTTACACAGCCCCATGAGTCAAGTGTGATCTCTCCCCAATAACCTTTTGCTCTGTGATGCAGCTGATACCAACATAGGCATCTGTTTCACAAGCTAACTGGTTTCTTTGGGTTAACTGATTGAAATTCAAATAGAATATGTCCCTGTTAATATTGATAATTCTATTTATTTATTTATTTATTTATTTCTATGCCGCCCAATAGCTGAAGCTCTCTGGGCAGTTCACAAAAATTAAAACCAAAGAGCACACAATAAAACAATACAAAATATATAAAACATTAAAACCACAGTAAACAATACAACCAGAATAAAACCAGAATAAAACCTAGCAGCAGTTCAGAGATTTAAAATACAGATTTAAAACAGCAAAGCTAAAATTCTAAAGAGCTAAAATGCTAAAATGCCTGGGAAAATAAAAAGGTCTTCACCTGGCACCGGAAAGAATACAATGTAGGTGCCAGGTGAACCTCACTAGGGAGCTCATTCCAGAGCCGGGGTGCCACAGCAGAAAAAGCCCTCCTCCTAGTAGCCACCCGCCTCACTTCCTTTGGTGGGGGCTCACAGAGAAGGGCCGCTGACGATGATCTTAAGGTCCGGGCAGGCACATATGGGAGGAGTCGATCCTTCAGATAACCTGGCCCCAAGCCGTTAAGAGCTTTGAATGTTAATACCAGCACTTTGAATTGGGCCCAGAAATGGACTTGCAGCCAGTGCAGCTGGAAAAGTACTGATGTAATATGAGCTCGCAGGCCAGTCCCTGTTAACAATCTTGCTGCCCTATTTTGGACCAGCTGAAGTTTCCGGACCATTTTCAAAGGCAGCCCCACGTATAACGCATTGCAGTAATCCAGATGAGAAGTTATCAGAGCATGGATACCTGTAGCTAGGTTATCTCTGCCCAGATAAGGGTGTAGTTGGTATACCAGCCTAAGCTGATAAAAAGTGCTCCATGCCACTAAGTTCACCTGTGCCTCGAGTGACAGTTCTGGATCCAAGAGCACCCCCAAACTACGAACATGATCCTTTAGGGGGAGTGCAACCCCCTCCAGAACAGGTTGAATATCACCTAGCCGGGCAGACAAACCACCCACTAACAGTACCTCCGTCTTGTCGGGATTGAGTTTCAGTTTATTGGCCCTCATCCAGTCCATTACCGTGCCCAGGCCCTGATTCAGAACAGCCATTGCCTCGCCTGGGTTTGATGAGAAAGAGAGGGTAGAGCTGGGTGTCATCCGCATCCAGCGGTTTCATAGATGTTAAACAGCAAGGGGGATAAGATAGAGCCCTGTGGAACCCCATGGCATAATTGCCATGGCACAGAGCAATCATCCCCCAGCACCACCTTCTGGAGTTGGCCATCCAAGTAGGAGCGGAACCACTGCAGTGTGGTGCCTCCAACTCCCAACCCAGACAACCTATCCAGAAGGATACCATGGTCGATGGTATCAAAAGCCGCTGAGAGGTCCAGGAGAATCAACAGGGTTGCACTCCCCCGTCCCTCTCCCAGCAGAGGTCATCCCACAGGGCGACCAAGGCAGTTTCCATTCCAAAACCAGGCCTGAAGCCCAATTGAAAAGTCTATATTTGTTTATCCATAAAATGTATAAACTGCTATTCTGCTGGGATGCACAAAGCAGTATACAATTAAAATATTAAAAATAACACAATAAAATAAATATAATGAAGAAGGTATATAAAATGAAAACTGTACAAAGAAGTTAGACTACCTACTTCTATACAAACTGTAGGTGCGTAATGTGCGGGAGGGGGGATGCAGATTGTTTACTCCTTTAACTACTCCCTGTCGGTGTATTTTAAATGTTTCGTTAGATAATAAGTGTTTGTAAATCACAATGCCTAGTTTTATAGACGTGGATAAATAAGTAAACAAGTATCTTATGCAGTAGAGATTTCAATTATGCACCTTTTAAACAAGGGTTTTAAACCTGGTTGTAACTGGGATAGTGTCATCACATCCAAGTCCTTGTTGTTGTTGTTGTTCAGTCGTTCAGTCGTGTCCGACTCTTCGTGACCCCATGGACCATAGCACGCCAGGCCTTCCTGTCCTGCGCTCTCTCCCGGAGCGTGCTCAAGTTCATATTCATTGCATCCAAGTCCTAGTGAACTAATAATGTCAATGAATTTACACATATAATGAAGTTCTGTGTGGCATTGAAGATGAATGATCACTAACACTCTCTACAATGATTTGCAGATGAAACTGAAATAATCAGAAGATGTATAATCCATTTACGCACTTGGAACACCAATCAAATTCAGTGAATATTGTGGATCTATGTAGAATACAGTGTCAGACATGTGATTTCTATCCCCTGCATCTGTAACATATCAATATTCTAACCAAAATGGTATCTGCACTGGCAAATGCTGTTTGACTCTCTAGATAAAGTAAAAGAGCTCATGACAGGTGGAGATGTGGGCGTAGCTAACAATACACCTATTTTCGTGCTGTCTGTTCCAAATGTATACATACTCCTGTTAGCAAGAGTGAATGAATGCTGCTTTCCTGAATCTCATAAGCAAAAAATTAAGACAGCTCTGGAATGAGTATCAGTCTGCTTCTGAAATGTATCGGAAGGCTACCTATACCTATACCTGACTTTTCATGTTTTCCCTTTTTTTTTTAATCTTCACAGGTGACCCAGCTGGATCCAAATAAATCATTACTGGAGTTAAAATTGTACCCTCAAGAAACACTTTTCCTAGAGGCAAAAGAATAGATGAAGCCAGATTGGAGGACTAAGTAATCCTTTGATAACGAATGAGGCACGGCGAATGCTTTATCCAAATCACCGTGTACTGTCATTTAACTCAAAAATCAGTGTCACAACTCTGCCTCTTTCAAGAAGCCAGGAGGAAAGAATATAGATCCTTAAAAGTTTCCCATACATGAGTATATGTTCCCAACCTCATTTAAACGAGCAGAGAAAAATACTCTGCTGTAAACACTGAACAGTATGACTCTGTTGCTCACTTACCATCTGGCTTTTGTTATAATTAATGCACTGTTAAAATGTGAGTGATTGTCAAGTGGAATTTTTACTCCTCAATTACCCCCTTTTTCACCAAGAATTCTTGGACATTTCTGCCTGTACTTTTGACACTAGAATACTGTATATTTGATATCTCGCTGAACCAGTGCTCTCATACATGTGCATTTTCTTCCTGTGTTTGAATTTCTACTTCACCGCCTTTTTTTTTTTTAAAGGCAGAAAATAAATAAATGGGACATTTTCAGCCTTGGAGATTTAACAGTATTGTAGTAGTAGAAAGCAGAGAACTTTTTCATTGGTACTTTCTGACTCCTTTCATAAGATGTAAGGTTTTGTTTGGAGAATATAGTTTGACATATATGCAAGATATTTATTTACTGATTTTTATTTTATGTTTTGTTTTGTTTTGGATCTCAGTTCAAATTCAGTTTAGGAAGTATTTTCCATTACACTGCAGTGTGCTGAACTGCTGATGATGTGAATATCTAAATAATGTTCAGAAATGGGCCAGTACCAAATAACTGGTATTTAGCTGACAGTTCAGGAATAAGCTGATATAACTACCAGCTTCTAAAAATGTTACGAATAGCAGACACAAAAGTCTTTTGCTCATCGTTGTGGAAGAAATTACAGACCCCCCCCCCTTTTCTTTTTTCTTTCTTTCATTCTGGCACTTGTTTGTATTTTTTTCTGCTGTTTTTAAGCACCTTGTTTATTTCAGCAAACAATAAAAAAATGTAAAATTACAGTGTATTAAGAAATTTTCCTCATTGCAGATTTTGATTATTGATCCTTTCTGAGAAATGTGTACCTGTACCCAGGGCTCTATTTCTATAGTCTGAAGTGTAGAAACCAACTATCCTGGCTGCTTAAAACTGCATCCATAGTTTTGTACCCCCCCTTTTTTTTAGGCATAAAACTAAAAACTCTAGGCTTAGAGTGTAGTATACAAAAGCACCATGAAAACATCAGCTACTAAACAGAGCATTTGTTTTTCCCATGTTTTTCTGCAATTAACTCATTTTTTTATTATAGCAGATTGTATCCCAGTTTGAAGATTTAATACAAATTAGAAACAAACTTATACACATCTTCAATCTTGTTCTCCTTTTGAGAGGGGTGGAGATATGAAATTAGTGTGTGACTATTAATTATTAAGTGTTCAGTGGTGCTGATACATTGGGTTTTTTTCTTTTTACCAAAAATGCAAAATGTGGAGGGGTGGGGGGAAACCTTACTGTCTCTTATAATAATTCTGTTAGTGAATACACACAGGACATATATTAGAAGAAGTGATGTATTCATGTCAAATGAAATATATGTACGCGTGATATGTTTTAATCATCTACAGTACATAAAACTCATCAAATTGCCAAAGGGGAAGATAAATGTTACGGGGGAAAAAACTTACCTTAAATAAAAAGCCAAACAAGTTGCAAACTGAGATAACAACATAATACATTTTTCCACATGTAAGCAAGAAGAATGAAATCTAGCCCAAGTGAGAAACGCTAAAAGTCCCATGGATTGCAATTAGTGAAAGTTAAGGATTTTGAGAAAGAGTTCCATTGAAATCAATGGGACACAAAAGTGCTTAACTTTGGCTGCATGACAACCTAACTTAGCAGCCAATAACTAAGGCTGTAGTCCACAACTTGTTTATCCAGGTAGTCCGATTAAAATCCTTTAGATGATTCTGAAGCAAGTGGGATTTCTTTGGCATTAGCAGGCATTTACAAATACTGTTTCAGTCTGTTTTCCATTTCATTTATAAGCATACTTCTATTGAGTGGACTTGCTGAAACATTGATACAACATTCTGTTGGATGCAGAGTTGACCTTCTGCAAATGGAAGGGCTTCTCTTGGTGGAGCAAAGCAGGATCCAGCATAGCATCCCTGCTGGAGGAAGTGAGCAGAGCAGTGATTTTCACCAATTCCTTCTTTTCCCTGTAGTCTCCAGCACCACCTCACACACTATTCTGGAAGGTCCCCCAACCCTCCAGAGCAGATTTTCAGAGTACAGGGGGCTGCAAGAAGGAGGGGGAATCAGACAAAATTGCCTCCCCCACACACCCACCTGTCTCCTGTGTGATCATCCAGTTTGTGGAGTTCTGCTCTATGCAACTCTGGATCTAACCCATTGTATAGGATCTCTGAAGTGTTATCTTTATGCTGTATAATATATTTCATTTGTGAGGTATCATGCTTTTTTCTATTGCTTAGCTTTATTTCTAGTATTTTGGCTATATATTCATTACTTTTATATTAGTTCATTAAATGTAGGATAATCTTTTAAAAGTCTATTCTGCCCCATGCTTCCATTTTACCCATCCCAACTTCAACATTTGTTTACTAATTTCTTCTCATCCTACATAATTTGTTGTCACGGTTGAAAAAACGGAAGCTATAATTTACAGACTAGGCTCTGGAATAACCCATCACTGGCTCCCGTGAGTGTGATTTTTCTGTTGGGTGAATTCTTATAACCAGGACACAAATATACCCTGATGCTTGTCAGGAGTAGTGGCAATTGTTCCATTTCTTTAAAAAGTAGTTTCCCATACCCTTCCACAACTTGATCAGCATTTGTGGGCACATTTATGCTGTGTTAGTGAATGTACACATCTAACATGAAATTGGCCGCCAACTCCTCTTGTGCAATCCAGTTGTAATTTTGGCCATGTAACAGTGCTCCAACAGTATTGCTGTTCTCTCTGAGACATCTTTTTGGAGGACTGCAAAAATCCATATCTTCCTACTGAAATAAAACATTGTAAATGATTGGTCAGTTCTCAATGTTTGGATTTTTAGTATAGGACACCATTTAAAAAAACAAGCTGTGATCAAAACTCTTTACAAATACGGGCCCACAATGCTGCTTGTCCTTCATGTAGCAATAGTATTTTATAGACAATTTTATATGTGCCCTTTTTCTGTCTGTTCCAAAACAGCCATAATATTCACATTTTCTCTGCTGTTATCAATTCACCGGCCCTTTATTTTCATTATGTAACTTGTTACCCCACTCAGCTATTACACTGTTACTATACATCATATCCTGGATTCCATTTTTACATTATCAGCTCCCTCATATTAATGGATTATCATTAATGTCTTGAATGCATTAGTATTAAATCTTAAGGCATTATTGTTGTCAATTAATGGAATCTTGCAATGAAGTGTTCCCTTTTGACTACTACCCCATTCAATATGATGGGAAAAGAGGGAAGCTCTTTTGACAGCAGCAACTGCAGTTTCTGGTGTACCTCTCCATTTTGACATTGCTGTCTGAACTGATATTAGAGATTATGCAAAACCCAAGTGTCTCCTTTGTATTCTCTTCACCAATGCTTTACATTTAATGGGGATGAGATTTTTTATGGAACTGCCTTTAAACAAAACATGTAGCAGAACAGGACTATGGCTTTCATAACTTGTACCTTTTGAGTAACATTAGAAACATTAAATAAATTTGCAATTTCACTGAAGTTTCTACTAAAATCTAATTTACCTTTGTCTTAGAAGATTCTGTCAATGTACTTTCATTCCTTGGTATGACTAAGAGAAATAAAGTCTTAATCCAGAGGTCAAACACTGGATAGCCCAGGGATGGACAGTGTGGCCTTTCTTGTGTTTGTTAGGGTGTTTAAAGTCATAAGAAGAATATAAGTATAGTGCAATGTATTCCCATATACTCTTAATTTTATTTTGATTATATTTTTTATCATGAGCAACTGTTTAGTATGGTAGATCTGGGGAGTAACCTAGCGTATTACTAGTCCCATGCAACAACTATTTCATTTCTATTAAAATGTGTAACTTTCCTTTCTAAACATGTTGTTACTCAAAAAGGTTTCTAAACCAATATTAAAAGTGTAATGAAAGCACATTGTACCTTAAAAAAATCTCCTTTTAAACAATCTATATAAATTAGCACTGGCATACTGGCCACAGACAGTGTCCTGTTTCAACACAGGCAAGGGCCTTGGGCAAGGCGCAGATAGTCCCAGAAGCAGCAGTGAGAGAGCAACCAGTTCAGTCCAAGGTCATACACAGGCGTTCCGGGGAGGTTTTGCAGACACAGGCAGAGGCGAGGTCAAAGCAGTCCAAAGGTCAGTTCACAAGCATCAGTTTTATCAAGCGTCAAGGCCTGTCATGGGTGTCCAAAAGTGTGGTCCAGATGGGTAGCCCAGGGTCTAGGAGCCTGTCAGATCTGGTATCTTGGAATGCAAAGCTGAAGTTAAGGCACTGTTGTTTGCAGCAGAGAGCTGGCGTGGGCGAGGCTGATTCATAGCTCAGTGGTCGTTAATCAGCACAGCTGATGTTGCTTTTAAGGGAGGCCCCACGCTGTGACTTCCTTTTGTTCTTTTGCTGCTCACGTCTAATTCTACGCCATTCAGAGGGGTGGATCATCTCAGGCTCTGCTTCCAGCATTTGGGGAAATTCAGGAACTGGTCAAGAGGGGCCAGGTTGCTCCTGTAATGTTTCCAGGGGACTACTGTCAGCCAAGGCCTCCTGTTCCTTGCTTAGCTCTGGCTGGGGCCCATTGTGCTGGCTCTCCCCCTCTTTCCCCAAACAAATCCTCCTCCAGGTAGGGATGACAGACAAGAATATGCATCCCTATTTGCATAAAGGGACTCAACCAGCCAGTTCAATGGAGCATAGGTGATTTCTGCTAATGCCACCTCCCCCTTTTTAATTATTGCTTTTAGGTTCAAGTGCTGTAAAGAGACGTGCTGGCCCAGGCAGCTGCAGGTGTAGCCACTTCCATCTTCATTTTTTTCTTTTTTCTCTGTTATTACATTTACAGGGACTCCTACCAACAGATATTCTCTGGGCAACTTACAGAGCAGAAAGCAAAACAAATACAATATTTAAAATACAGTATACAGGGGGTCACCTAGGGGCATGCAAGGTGATGGCTGCCTAGCCTGATTGCTTCTTGCTGGACTGGGCTAAAACAGCTGTTAAAACAGAAAGATCTGGTCCACATAAACTCTAAACCCTGGGCAGGATTGGAAATGTCTCAAGGCACCCAGCTAGTTAAAGAGCATGACTTTAAAACTAGGGACGTACAAAAGTCACTTACCTTTTCGAAGGGTGACATTTGCGGTGGGGGGGAGGCACTCCGTTCCTCCCCCCGAAATTCTCTCCGGCCGGCTCTGCTCTGCGGAGCTGCCGGCCGGGGCCACCCACAGCCAGACATCCAGCTGCTGGGCAGCCTGCAGGGACGCAAATGGCAGCTGCCATAGGCACTGCCATTTGCGTCCCTGTATTTTGCCGTGATAGGCTACATAAGTATTTACGTAGCCTATCACGGCAAAAACAAAAACAATGGACGCAAATGGCGGCAGCTATGGCGGCCGCCATTTGAGTTCCCTTTTTTTTTGCTGTTTTAGCCTACGTAAATATTTATGTAGGCTAAAACAGCAAAAAAACACCAAAAACAGCAGACGCAAATGGCGGCGGCTATGGCGGACGCCATTTGTGTTCCCTTTTTTTTTTGCCGTTTTAGCCTGTGTAAATATTTACATAGGCTAAAATGGCCAAAAAAAAAAAGGGAACGCAAATGGCAAAAACGGCCAAAAAAAAGGGAATGCAAATGGCGGCCGCCATAGACGCCGCCATTTGCGTGCGCTGTTGTTTTTTTTGCCGTGATAGGCTATGTAAATATTCGTGTAGCCTATCACGGCCTCCACAGGGCATCCCTGCGTTAGCTGTGATAGGCTACATAATTATTTACGTAGCCTATCACGGCTATAATGAGGAAGCGAATGGCGGCCACAGATGCGGCCGCCATTCACAAGTCAGTGTGGACGGCAGCAGGTAAGTGCTCCGTTTCACGCGCCTTTCATGGGGTGGGGGGGCGGGGGGCTTTGTTCCGCCATGGATTTCGGGGGGCCGAATACACTGGCATTCAGCCTCACTGAGATCTGTGGCGGAATTTTCTGACATCCCTACTTAAAACCTATTTGGGGCCCTGTAATCCTGCAACTCCATTAGAGGCCTTGAACAGGGAAGGAGACAAAATGGCCTCTCATTTTGATAACGGCACAGACGGAATATGGTGGCAGCAGATTTAGTAATGGAGATTACAGCAACCCTTCACAAACACAGGGAAGACATGGCACAGGATTGGCATCCACCTTTCAGCCACTTGAGAAAATATGTTTAACTCCCTAATATTACCCCAACAGTGGATGAAACTCTCTGGGTGGCAATACAGCGCAAGAGCAAATTGCAGAGACCTATGCAGGCCACCCCAGACATGTGTCAGAAGCTTGAGAAATTGGAAAACAGAAGCGGACACCAAAGTGTATTCGTGGCATTCTTGAGTCGAAGGAAGGGAACAATACAGCAGAATTTCTGGTGCACTGGCTGTCTGATATCATCCTAAACTTGCAGCTTTTGGCAGGAGATATAGAAAGGGCCCATTGCAGAGTTGGCCCGATGCCTCATGAGGGTTCTAGGCCTAGAGACATCGTAGTTTGCTTTGTGTACTTTACAGTCACTGAAGTGCACTGATGAAGGCACTCTGAAAGTCTGGGCCTCTCAGGTTTGAAGGCAGACCTGTTATGATTTTTCAAGTTGTGAGTGCAGAGATCCTTCAAAAGAGGCCCTTCACAGCTAAACTCAGGAATGCTAAACTCAGATATTGCTGGGGTTCCCCTTTCACCTAGTGGTCAGCAGCGAGGACACCACATACTTGGCCAGTGCTGTTTATGAAGCAAAAGCCATGTTTTCATTACTATAGCTCAAGGGGCCACCAGATCCTGGACAATGAGGAAGAGAAGAGAGCTGCCCAGCAGATAACCCAGTCTAGAAAACTGCGACCAGGAAGGCCATTCACCAACTAAGGAGAAGGAGACCTACTACTTGATGGAAGATGTCTACACCTAGGCTAAGTCAATCAGAAGGTGTAGACATTAACAGAGATCACACTGAGAGGACCCTTGATGACCTACCATTTCTGAAAACTGTGGGTGAAATTAATGGAAGATTGCAAGTACAGACAGAGACCTTGACTGCATACCAGCTGACATGAAGATGGCAAATCATGCTTATGTGTGCTAAGATGCACGTGGTGGTAAGCTCATCTAGACTGAAGCACACACAGGGGTATTATCAATGTAAATGCATATCAGTTTTATAAAAACGATCGCTATTTACAATCTGAAAGTAACACTTTTATATATTAGCAGTTTGGTGAGACTGAGTTGTTATATGCTTCATGAATACCCCAAGCACAAGCAGACAACTCTCTGAGTTGCTGCGAGAGGGAACCTAACTGGAATCCCTTCCATATGCTGGCAGAGTGTTTTGATGTTAACTTTTGTTGTTATTATTTGTTATACAGTTCAGAACAGCAGACAGTGAGAATACACATTCCAGTGACAGCCCAGGTAGCAGGACTTGTAAATTTTATGGTGGTTGTATACCATGGGGGAGCTTAAAATACTAACCCTAAACTTAAAGGGGCTGGGCAGTCTGGTAAAAAGATGAAAATGCAATGCAAAGGTGAACTAAGGGACCCAGGGGTAGATTTATGTTTATCAAGGGGAACTATGGTGTCCATACTTTCACAACTGGAACAATTTATGTTCGAAACTCAGGCCAGTGGTGGTTCCTGGAGACTATCCTGAAACACTGTGACGCCTTTAAGGATGGTGAGGTAATATTGGTGGAGACTTCAGCTGCATCAGGGATGGAAATTTGGGCAGGCATGGGAACTAACCAACTTTGAGTACACCAAAGTGGAATTTAGACAACCTAATACAGTATTATGAATTGCTGGACTCCTGGAGGGATCACAAACCCACAGAAAGGGACTACACATACATCTCTCCAGGGCACCATACCCATATTGAATACATCCTACTTCCAGGATCCTACACAGTGCCATAACACACTCAGTAATTGGGAACTTGAGTGTCTCAGACACACCCCAGTCATAACCATATTTTAATATCTATGAGCAATTGTTGTTCAGTCGTTAAGTCGTGTCCGACTCTTCGTGACCCCATGGACCATAGCACACCAGGCCTTCCTGTCCTCCGCTCTCTCCCAGAGTGTGCTCAAGTCCATATTCATTGCATCGGTGATGCTATCTAGCCATCTCATCCTCTGCCATCCCTTTTTCCTTTTGCCTTCAATCTTTCCCAGCATAAGGGTCTTTTCCAGTGACTTTTCTCTTCGCATTAGGTGGCCAAAATATTTGAGCTTCAGCTTCAGTATCTGTCCTTCCAATTAGCAGTCAGGGTTGATTTCCTCTAGGATTGACTGATTTGACCTCCTTGCACTCCAGGGGACTCATAAGAGTCTTCTCCAGCACCACAGTTCGAAAGCATCGATTCTTTGGCACTCAGACTTCCTTATAGTCCAGCTCTCACAGCCATACATTGCTACTGGGAAAACCATAGCTTTGATTATACAGACCTTTGTCGGCAAGGTGATGTCTCTGCTTCTTACTATGCTGTCTAGGTTGGCCATAGCTTTCCTCCCAAGGAGCAAGCATCTTTTAATTTCATGGCTATGGTCACCGTCTGCGGTGATCTTGGAGCCCAAGAAAGTAAAATCTGTCACTGCTTCCATTTCTTCCTCTTCTATATGCCAGGAAGCGATGGGGCCAGATGCCATGATCTTAGTTTTTTAATGTTGAGTTTCAAACCAGCTTTTGCATTCTCCACTTTCACCCTCAACCAGGGGCTCTTGAGATCCTCTTCGCTTTCTGCCATTAGGGTGGTATCGTCTGTGTATCTGAGGTTGTTGATAATTCTCCCAGCAATCTTAATTCCGACCTGTGATTCATCCAACCTGGCATTTCTCATGATGTACTCTGCATATAAGTTAAATAAGCAGGGTAACAATATACAGCCTTGTCTTACTCCTTTCCCAATTTTGAACCACTCGGTTGTTCCATGTCTGGTTCTTACTGTTGCTTCTTGACCCTCGTACAGGTTTCTCAGGAGACAGGTAAGGTGGTCTGGTACTCCCATCTCTTTAAGAATTTGCCAGTTTGTTGTGATCCACACAATCAAAGGCTTTAGCGTAGTCAGTGAAGCAGAAATAGACGTTTTTCTGGAATTCTCTTGCTTTCTCCATGATCCAGCAAATGTTGACGATTTGATCTCTAGTTCCTCTGCCTCTTCGAAACGCAGCTTGTACTTCCGGTAGTTCTCTGTTCACATACTGCTGAAGCCTAGCTTGTAGGATTTTGACCACAACCTAGCCTACCACATATGTATGGAGGCTTAACCCACTCATTTTAATGACAAGAACTACTGACGAGGTGCAGGAAGATATACAATAACACTTCCAACTGAATAGCATTGGGGATCTTATACAAGGCACAACCTGGGATGCCATGAAGGCAGTAATCCATGGGTCCTGTATAAGCCAGACTGCGGCCCTTAGGAGAACTAATGAAACCAGGCGTACAATTGGAAATAGAGGTAGCCAAATTAGAACAGCTTAATTTAAAAAAGGCTCCACTAGTGTGTACAGGGCTTGTCAAAGAAACTGAAAACAGCTGAAGGTGCTAGAACTACAGAACATTGCTATCGAACTCCTGTTTTTGCAACAGAAATATGAATTCGGAATAAAAATTCAAAACTTCTAGCAAACACCCTAAAGAAAAAAGTAGCTAAGGAATAGAATCATAGTACTTCAAAATGAGAAGGGAAGCATAGTGCACTCCAGCAAAGATAGCTGTGAAAATTTTGCTAAATTTTACAAAACTCTCTACATGGTGGAGATTCCACAGAGGGAAAGAACTGAAAAATATCTAGACTAAATGGAATTCCAGTCACTAAATGAAGAACACTGTAATAGACTAAATCAAGGCATTACTGAGGAGAAAACACTGCAAACGATAGCAAGACTCAAAAATAACAATTCTCTGGGCCTATATGGCTGTATCAATGACTTTTACAAAATATTTAACAAGAGCTGATGCCTCACTTAGTAACCTTCTTTAATGGTATCCTAGCTGACAATCCCACCCATAAAACATGGAGAGACTCCCATATCTCACATAGAGAGCCAGTGTAGTGTAGTGGTGAGAGTGACGGACTGGGAGCCGGGAGATCCGGGTTCTAGTCCCCACTTGGCCATGGAAGCTCACTGGGTGACTTTGGGCCAGTCACAGACTCTCAGCCCAACCTACCTCACAGGGTTGTTGTTGTGAGGATACAACGGTGAGGAGGAGGATAATGTAAGCCGCCTTGAGTTCCTTGCGAGAGGGAGAAAGGCGGGGTATAAATGCAATAAATAAATAAATATTATAGTGATCTTAAAACTGGAGAAGGACTCCAAGCTGGCCCAATGATACAGGTCCTAGCAGTCCTAAATCAGGACATGAAGCTTTTTACACGAATCCTGGCAACTAGAATCAGCAGCTTCATAACCCAGTACATCTATCCAGACCAAGCAGGCTTCATGGTGAGCAGACAGTTAGCTGATCCAATGTGACAGCTTCTTAATGTCATCCATTTTAGCAAACAGTCCTAGAGACACCTTGCTTTCCTGACATTGGATGTCTGCAAGGTGTTTGACTGCTTAGAATGGCCTTTGCTAATAAGATTGCTCAGGAAAATGCAAATGGGGGATGGTTTATGAATACCATATCTATCAGGGTCAATGTGCTAGATGTACTGCCCAGAAGGCTTCATTGAGGACTAAGCAGGGGTGCTTCCTCTCCACTTTTATTTGGCCTCTCCTTTGAGCCCTTGACAAAGGCTTTGAGAGTCAAAGGGCTAGAGCTGAATGGCTTCCACCATCTTCTCAATATGTTTGCATATGATGTTGCCCTATTCTTTACTGATCCCCTTACATCAGTCCCACTGGTCCAGAAAGAACTACAAGAGTACGGGAAGGTGGCAGGATTAAAAATTAATTATAATAAATTATATTTTGCTTTAATATCCCTCCAGGAATCCAGCAACAAATCGGAGCCTTATCAGGCTTTGCTCCAAGTTACAAATTGTTGATATACTTTTGTGTGACTGTCCACAAGAACCTATCCAAACTGAAACAGCTTAACTTTGGCCCAGTCATGTCCCAGATCAAACTTGACCTTAAAAGGTGGGGGAAATGACAACTGTCCTGGTTTGGGTGTGTGGCTGCAGTAAAGATGACTTTGCTTCCAGAACTTCATTTCTTCCTCCAAGAACTGCCACTAGAAATTTCTGATAAGGAACTATATGGCTGGCAGAAAATATTTGACACCTTTATACAGAAGGGAAAGCAAGGCTCAGGAAAGATGAACTATATGAAAATGTAAAACAGGATGGACTGGGGGTCCCTAATATTTGTCAATACTATGAGGCATTCCACTTACAGGAACTTCTAATACTCAACCAGAGCCCTGGGGGACCCTTGGGCCCAAATGGAATAAGTACCCCCAGTGGGTTTTCATGGATAAATCTTCCCTTTCTCACAAATGCTCTTAATAAGGAGGTTAAACACCAGATCAATCTATTCTTGAAGTGTTCCCCACTTGTGTGGAAATGGTGGTGTACAAAACTGGTGCCTTATATGTCCCTGCTACTACCACTCCTAGACCACCCCTCCCTCTATAGCCAAGATAAAAGGGCCTGTTTCAAACATTGGGAAGCAAAGGGCTTACAGTATATTGCGTAGCCAACATCTATGCAAAGAAGCTGCCACTGACCATAGATCAACTGAAAGATAAGTTCAACAGGAAGTACAACTGATTGGCTACAACTACACCAGGTTGATTACTTCTTCACAAACAAATGCATAAAAGACCTGGAGGCTTGATCCTTTTCAAGATACTAGAGCACAATATAATTCTAAACAATTAGTGCCACCAATTTATAGGATTTCAACCTGCTACACAATAAGCAATCTTGAAGACCTTAAAACAATTTGGGAAGAAATCAGACAGCAAATCTCGGAGAAAAATAAGTGACAGTGCTGAACTGGAAACCATTACAATCAGTCCCTGCACATGTAAGGAAACTGGCGCTTAAATTAATTTGTAGGTGGTATATTACACCACTAAAACTTTCACAAAAAGTGGGCACACACCCACTGGAATGTTGGAGAGGGTGTGGTTGTAAAGGTATTTACTACCACATGTGGTGGCTGCGCCTCTTAGTGGAGTCCGTTTGGGATACCATTACTAAATAAATTTCAGCAATTACTGTAGATGCTACAGATTCTCAGGTGGGGGGAAAGCTGGCAACAGAGGCTTCAGACTGAGAATGGGTGAAGCAGCTAGATCGCTGTGTTTCCTCCCTGGAAGTGCACAACTGGGGTTTTATGACTGGGCAACACAGGCTGTAGACTGTCAATGGGTGAAGTGGTAGATCCCTGCATTTACTCCCTGGAAAAGGAGAAAGTGGGTGGGAGCCCTAATTCCCTGACTGTTGGCTGGAATGGGGCGAAATGGCAAGGGCAGGGTGCTCTCATGAGGAGCCTTCAGATGCTGTCGGGGATAATGTGGCAGCTGGGGGGAGCTTGGACAGGGGCTGGAAACAAGCCTCTCTTGTTGGTTGACTAGCACCTGCTGGGCTGATGACATTCAGTTCTACTCCCCCCACCTGACCCAGAAGTATGATGCTTTCAAGTGCTGCGTGCCCTGTGAAAATCCAGTTTTTAAGGTATGGTTACACTTGGCTTTTCTTGCTCCGTGTGTCCCTGACAGACCACAGCCGATTCCGTGAAAATCCCAATAATGCGCCAACGCACTTCTCATTCTGTTGTCATGAAGATCTCCCCAGGGTCACACGTCCCAAACTCTTTCCCAATAAAGGTCATCCCACAGGGTGACCAATGCAGCTTCTGTCCCCAAGCCAGGCCTGAAGTCTGATTTGAAATGGATCCAGATAATTAGCTTCATCCCAGAGTAAATGGAGTTGGCTAGTCATCCACAAAGTTTCTGGGCCAAATGAGGCATGCTGGAGATTTGAAGATGGTGGTGGCTGCAGGTGCTTCGGCCAGGACTTTTCTCAGGGCTGGGCTGCCTGCCACCATCCAGTCCCATCGTCACCTGCTGATGCCAGTCTCCATCCAGCTCCCCTCAGAACCAGGGTGGTGCTGGGGAAAACCTAGAGTGCACTTTGCCCAGCCCCCCTCAAACCTAGTACCAGCCCTGGTTTGCATTGCAGATGTGCAGCCAGATGCAAATCTGTATTGGCCTTTGCATGTGTGGAAATGTGCTTCCTTGCACTGATCTCCCTTGCTGGATCAGAGCGCACATGCTCCAAGGAACTGATATTCATAGGACTAACTGAGGATAAGTACATTATTCCTTTATGTACATAAGTAGCAATAGATCACATGAAAATTGGCTATTTGTCAGTCCCCCTGCCCCCAATATATGCATGCGATTCTGAACATTTTAAAAATTAAGTTGATACCATAGGCAAGGGCTATGTCTTTAAGAGGAAGTAGGGGTTGTTCAGGATTCTGGTGAGACTTGCATGAGGCAAATGAAACCCAATGTGGCGGCTTTCAAACATCATGCTTTCCCCTGCTTTCTCACTAACTGCCAGGAAATTAAATATCAAATTCAAAAGTAACCGAAGTTGCAACATACATAACTAAAATCTCCCAAAATATGGAACAGTAGCAAAGTCTCAAACCAGCCTTGACTGCAACTTAACTCTCATACTGAACACAATTCTGTTCTGATATTATTGTCTTGTACCGTATGGGTTCAGCACCTAGGATAGCTCCTTTAGCATTCTGACTGGTTCTGACTGAAACCCAGAGTGGATTTACAGCCTGACTGAAATAGGAGCCACCAGCCTCCACTGTGAATAACTTCTGTTACAGCACTTTAAAACATTGATTTGGGATTGGATGTGCGTGTTTTATGAAAATGCAGTCAGGAGGGATGCTGTGAAGTTGATTGAATTAGTGACACTGGGGAAACAGGCAGAGGCCACAGCTCAGTGGCAGAACACATGCTTTGCATGCAGAAGGTCCCGGGTTCAATCTCCAGGGAGGGCTGGGAAAGAACCTGTCTGAAAACTTGGAGAGCTGCTGCCAGTCACCGTAGACCAGGGCTGGGAAGAAAGTAGATCTCCAGATGTTTGGGATTTCACATCCCAGGAGACCTAACCATCAGCCACGCTGGCAGGGGCTTATGGGAGTTGAAGTCCATACTGAGCTGGATGGATAAATCATCTTACTTGCTATAAGGCAGCTTCTTTTGTTGTTCCATTACTTTCCTTTCAGCTTTTTTTTTTCCTATCAAAATTGCTCCCTGTAAGAAGAGCCCCCCATTTTTTGATCACTCCCTTTATTTCCTCCCTTCAGCAATGCTGCTGCAGTCAACTCCCCCCCCCCCAACATGCCAGGAAACTGGATAACTACACTGCACTACAATCTCAGCACCCCCATCCCTGGCCAACAATATGGGAATAAAACATTTGATTACTTTGCCCCCTTGAAATATGAGTATAGTAATAACAATTTCTTGCATTTATGACATTTTTTGCATGAAGTAAGAACTGATTTAGAAAGAGCATGAACTCCTGCCTTTGCTGCTGCCTTTTGTTTCTGGGTGGCCATGCTACTGTAAAATCCTGAATTTCCCCATTGTTTTCTATGCAGAGCTATCATTGCTGTCATAGGAAGACCAAAGTGGAGGGAAACCAACCAAGGATTCCCTTCTCCAGGGCCCTGCTTGATCTGCACCTCCTCAGAAGTAATTTAAAAAAAGAAGTCACTTTTATGAGTTCCCCTATTTGATTACTTGCAACTTCTTCAACAGCCAGTCCCACTGTCTGTTACGTTAGTGGCCACCACCGAAGCCTTATTGGTGGTGGTCCCTAAACTTCAAATCAACTTCCTAACATAAGTGTGATCCATCTAGGAACTTGCCCCCTTTAAAGCAACTGGTTAACGTCTTCTTTTTCAGATGACAGTTAAAAAAAAATATGACTGTAATTTTTTTTATACCATCTGCTGACTTTATCTTGTCCCTTTTCTATTTTTATTGTTGCTTTATTACCTCATTTGTATTGTGAATCTTAATTGTGCCCTGCTTTGGGATATGAATGGAAAATGGTTAAAAATAGTCTTCCTAAACAGATAAAACCGGCAGCATAATAATTAATACAAGTTTGGGAGGAAAATTATGATCACCATATGCATCCAATCTTCAACTGATGGTCTGAACATCCCCCACCCACACTTGCATTTAGTGGGTACAACTAATGCAAAGTCAGCCACTGTTCTGTTAATGACCTTATTTGAATGTGCCTGTGCATAATGAATTGTTTGAGTGTGCTTCCAGACAAGGCTCTTCTTGTGGAATTGCCCTGCCTCATTCACAGAACATTGCAGGGGGTTCAGACATTATCTTCTTCAATTTGTAATCTCCCAGTTTTCTCAATGTTTCTTCTGTCTTTTTTCTTACTAGGAAAAATCCATTAAGGAGCAAAGGGTGCACAATGCCTTTTGATTGGTAGTGCTAGGAGCTGTCCATCTAGAAGCATCTTGAAAGTCTGACCAATGAGAATGTCCCTGCAGAACCTTGAGTACCTAACTTACAGCCAGTGTCCTCAGAAGTCAAGCATTTCAGCAAGTAATAGGGCAGATCTTCTTCAGCAGCTCTCCATCAATATGTGGATGACGTGCAGCTCTACCTCTCGTTTAAATCTTCACCAAGGTTGGCCGTAGAATCCCTGTTCAAATGTCTGGAGATGGTGAATGGCTGAATGGGGAGGAATAAGCTGAAGCTGAACCTTGACAAGACAGAGGTACTTTTGGTGGGAGACAACAGGAGGTTGAAGGATGTTGACCTGGTGTTGAATGGGGTACGGCTACCCTTGAAAGACCACGTCCGCAGCCTGGTGGTGATTTTGGACTCCCAGCTGTCCATGGAGGCTCAGGTGTCAGCTGTGAGCCAGACAGCGTTGTACCAACTCCATCTGATACGGAGGCTGCGCCCCTACCTTCCTGATCATCTGCTCCCATCGGTAGTACATGCCCTTGTCTCCTCTCATCTAGACTACTGTAATGCACTATACGTGGGGTTACTCTTGAAGATGGTTTGGAAGCTGCAGCTGTGCAGAACATGGAGGCTTGCCTGATTAAAGGCAGCTGCCGGCGTGAGCACATCACTCTGGTGCTGAAGGAGTTGCACTGGTTACCAGTTGTTTTCCAAGCCAAATTCATTCAAGGTGTTGGTTTTGACCTTTAAAACCCTATATGGTTCCGGCCCAGCCTATCTCAAGGAGTGCCTCCAGCAACACCAGACAGGCTGCTCAACAAGATCAGCCTTGGTTGGCCTTCTCTCTGTCCTATCAGCCAGGACAGCTAGGCTGGTGAGGACAAGAGAGAGGGCCTTCTCTGTGGTGGCCCCCCACTTTGTGGAACTCCCTCCCTAGGGAACTCCGCCATGCCTCTTCTTTAATGAGCTTCCACCACGCATTGAAAACTTGGTTGTTCAGGCAGGCATTTGGGGTGAGTTAGGTTATTTTTAAACAATGTTTTAATGTGTAATTTTACTGTTTTAAATTGTACTGTTGTACATCGCCCAGAGTGGCCAGGTGACCGGCCAGATGGGTGATTAAGAAATTTAACAAACAAACAAACAAACGAAGGAAGGAAGGAAGGAAGGAAGGAAGAATTGAGAGGCAAAAGGAATATTTCTACATTGCCTCTCAATGATAACATGAGGCACTTTTTGAGCACCATATAAGCCCTTCTATCAGGGAAATTAGATAGATTCCTTAGATATTATTCAAGTGCATGTTTATATTTAAGGTTAGCATAACATGAGGTAATTTTAGAGTTGGAAACTTAGCTTAGGTCACTCTGAATAGCGAGGTCATGTACACTATTAAAGACATACTTTACAACACTTGGATTTATACGAGAAAGGTATTCAACAGAATCCTTCCCCCCCCCCGCCCCCATTACAGATCATATATACAAGTAGGACCTGCAACAAAATGATACAGGGTGGAGTGTTCCTGTCAGAAATGCCTTCTTCCACAATACTCCATTATTTTCCTCTTCCCACCTGGTTTCTGCTTTCCCCCCTCCAACAGTCAGTCCCTTAGGGTTTTTTTTTTTTAACCTCCTAAAGATTTTTTGTACTTTGGCATACTTTGGGGCTCCACTGAGCTGATACCTCCCTATTGCGCATGGTGATGCTGTTTTGACGACATATGGATCAGCACCCACACCTGAACATCAGAAATAGAGGAAAATTTAATTTTTGTGAGCAATCTTTTGAATTATGGAAACTGTCCCTAGACTGTTCAGGAAGACTCCTCCTCCTCTGCAGTCTTGCCTCGCATTTATACAGTTGTGGAAGTTAAGCTAGTATATAGTGTGACAGTTTTGCAATGGAGTCTCCACTTGAAAAGTTTTTGTTGGAGTATAGTGATGCCATGCTCCAAAGGAAGACTCCAATATGAAGTCTGCCATTGTGCATTTGATTAGAAAATTTAATACTGTGGAATTTAGTCTCAACAGATCCTGGGAATTCCTAGCTCACTAAAGAAAGTAATTGTTCCTCTATTGGTATTTGTTTATGTCATAGATGTTGCTATTCCTATTAATTACCATTGACTGCTAGTTGGGAGCGGGGCACACCCCTGCTGATTGCTTCTTATGCATTTGATTGGATTTGGTATTCATTGTCATGCACCATAAATGCTGTTTGAAATTGAGATACTTGTTGTATTGCCACCCTGCCCACAGCAGCCACATGTGCAAGCAGTGCAGATGTGCCCAGAATGTTGTGTGGCAGAGGCAAGTGTGATCTTATAGAACAGATGAGGAATAGGCCAGTCATCTTTAAAAATTGCAGCCCAAAGTAGAATGTCCTTCAGGATATTAGTTCATTATCCTAGAGCAGCTGTGGTTTCAGGCAGCATGCTATCAGACAGGTCCCTATATGTGCCTGGAAAAAAAGGAGGCAGAGGGAGCAAGAATGAGAGAGAGAGAGTGTGCTGGTCAGGTTGCCTTAGAGAGCAATAGGCCAAGAATTGAATGTATGGCCCCATGTTTATTATGGCACATAGGTGAGTGCACTGTCTGATACTATCTTGTGTTTATTTTTTTCAGCACGTAACTCCTGGCCATGTAATTACATCCTCAGCCTGCCCCGAAGTGCACAGATTTGGGGCAGGGAGAGGGATTGAAAAACACTCCCCTAGGAATGAAACTATTGATTTTGTATGGCACCTGTGCTAGGGAGACAGCAGGCCTCGGTGTGTGCATTGCACAGCCTTTCAACAAGTTGTGCCTTGTTCCTGGGCGGCCTGCCCCACTGGAAGAAAATACTTCTGTCAATGCTACCAGTGTGTGTGTGTGGCTGCCCAGCCCCAGCTCTAAAGATAACACACATTTCCAGGGGAAGTGATACAAGCACCCACCCACCCACCCCCGGCTTTGTTGGCGGGAAAACCCGGAGTCTGGTTCCACCCTCCCTTCAGCTCTGGGATCTCAGACTAAACTAACCTGAGGGGTCATTCAAAGTTTACTTTCTCAGAGCTGTAAGCAGGAGCTCCCAAATGCTTAAAGGGTCTTTACATCTTAAACAGCTGTGCCCCAAATAAGGGTGTCTCATCTTCTCAACTTCTGTTTGCATTGGAGGGTGAAGGGTTGTGTGTGTGTGGGGGGGGATGCCTCCAGCTCACCCTCTATGCCTCAGGAATGCACAGGACAGCAGTCCTCTTAGGAGAGCTGATCTAGACAGCCACACACCCAATGTGACCACTCGGAGAGACCTCTCTGAGAGTTTGCAACCTCGAGAGTTTATGGTTACAGATATCCATTTGCTTCAAGGGAGGTCTCTTTTATGAACATAACAGTTCCCTCGAACATGTTGATGCCACTTATTTCAGAAAGAAGTTGTGTTATACAGGCACCACAGCCCCATAGTCATCACGTCTCATTATTTTTGCAATGTTGATCTGATGAGGCAGAAACACTTACTCACTTACTGAACAGGCAGGTGCGGGTTTGTTGGGGAAGAGCGATCTTTACTCAGCTTTACTTGTGGGTGTTTGGGAGAGCCTGTGCAACTAAATTCTTTTAGTGCTTGTATAACATCCCTTGGAAACCAGAACCTTTCTCATTTTAAGACAGCAGGATCTAAATAGACTTTTCAAGCTCTTTCATTCCCTTCCCATCAAGTCTTCATCACAAGTGTGGAGGTTTCCTGCAGGCTCACACATGAGGGAACGTAGCAGCTCATGTCCACAGAGATGAAAGCTATGAGGAACCAGTAAGTGAAAGAGCTAGGGACCCTAGTGCAAGGACTGTTGGACATTCTCTCTCTCTCTCTCACACACACACAGCTCCTATGCACCCTCTCAGAAGTGAAACCACACATCTATGCAACAGTTCTCCTGGCATGTTGGCATAATTGGATGCTAAGCAAAATAGGTTACTAATTCTGAGGTATGCCAAGCCCACAAGAAATTAGTGTCATGGAAAAGATAATGATCAGGGCTGTGTATTCCTGTGAGCTTCCTGTTGCACAGAAT
The DNA here is from genome assembly GCF_057233095.1 of Heloderma suspectum. Lineage (NCBI taxonomy): Eukaryota > Metazoa > Chordata > Lepidosauria > Squamata > Helodermatidae > Heloderma > Heloderma suspectum. Next base: position 228,058,526 of record NC_139461.1, read on the forward strand.
CTAGACATTAGTGCAGAACTTGGCACATGCGAACAGTTACAGCAAAGACAGATGGTGTTGTTGCTACATTGGCGTCATATACATGGCAAACGAAGCAAGTCCCTCTGGTCCTCCAGTGGCAACACACACGATCCATATTTCCTCCCCATATCAGATCAAGTTTCTCTTTCAATATTACCTCAGCCACTCCCATCTTTCTCAAGCTATTATAGTTTCTGCCTCCCCTCTTGCAAGCAAAATAAAGAAACTTCTGTTCAGAAATGCTGAGCCTGTCAGGTGAGCAGAGGAAGATATACATGCAAAGTGATGCCTATACATTGGCATGATTTTACACAAGTCACAAAGAACTGAGTTGTCTTAGGGTTTGGAAGAATATGTGTTCATAAATGTTTCCGTCATACCCTTTCCAGTTTCTAGCAAATTTAAGCACATCAGGCTGCGTTTGCCCATAACATTCATAGAGAATGTTTGAAACTACTAGGGGCGTTTACTGTTTGGATAGGTGTGTTGTGTAGAATAGGCACAAGAGGGGCTCTTAAAATCCCAGTGGAATTACCTTAACCCCATTCGTAAGCATTCTTATCTGTCCCTTTTTTCACTGAAAGGCTTCAGAATCACTGAACTGGTCTACCCCAAGCTGTCATTCAGTGTCCAGGCACTGATCAATGTGTTATATGAGCCTACTTTATACTAGGTCAGCCCATTGCCCCATCTTCTGACTGGCAGTACATCTTCAGGGTCTCAGGCAGAGGCTGTTCCCAGCTTTGCTACCTGGGATCTTTTAAACTGGAGGTGCCAGGGATCAAATTGAGACTTTAAGCACACAAAGCATGTGCTCTACTATGGACTCCTGTATAGCAAACATGGGGAACTTGTGGCCCGTTGCTGGACTACAGCTCCCATAATGCCTGGCCATTGGCCACGTTGGCTTGGGTTTCTTGGAGCTGAAGTTCAAAACATCTGGAGGTCTACCTTCTGCCCGCCCCTGTATTAAATAACTGTAACCCAAGTTGCATGTGGAACTGTGGATCCTAGGGTTGCATTCAATATTAGTCCTACTTAGAGTAGACCTATTGAAATGAACAGGACTTCAGCTAGACTACCATTGGATACAACCTCTAACTCTAATTTATCACAACTTCGGTACTCAGCTTCTAGGCCTGTCTACCCAGTTCTCATGTTGACATTAGTTAATTATTGATAAGAAACTGCCCAGCATTCTTTTTGCTGCAAATTAAATTATGGCTGGATCCACACTCTATAACCCAAGAAGGTCTGTGCAGCCAGGATGCCTGACAGCACTTTTGCTCCTTGATACACATTTCAGGATGGAGATACTCCCTGGGCTTTACTCCTTCTGCTTTGAGTAATGAGTCCACTTCTACTGCATTCTCTTGAGGATCACTAAGTGTTTGCATACGTGTGTGCCCAAATGTGTATGTGCTGTCCTCCCTCAACCCACACGGGACCTACTAGACAGTTTCTTTCTAAAGTGAAATGCCAGGGATCAATTTAGCCTGAAAGGTGCACACCAAACCCTAGATGTGTGGGAGCTGCTATTGATTCATTATTGCATAGGGAGATGGACTTTGTACATGCTCAGAGTTATTCTGTTCCTTTCTTCATAGTTTTATACGCTTTAGGAATGGATGGCTCAAATTAAGCCCTTTTAGCCACATTGTTATCTTGGGGACACCCATGAAGAATGTACTTAAAGGTGGTGCATTGGTCCTTTGATCCCCTTCGACTTGGACATTGGATTCCACTCTACCCAGTTCCTACCCACAAAGCTCAATTGCCTGGCATTGAAGAGGAAACTAGTGTATGATTCGGCCCTTTCCTTCTATGCTCCCTCCATTTTGCTATCCCCACCCCATTTTTTTGTAGTGAGAGAGACACACTTGGAATTAGAGTGGTTGTGACATTTAGGTGGCAGGCCATTGTGCGAGACCTTGAAAGTTTAAAAAACAAGTGCCATAGAACTCGGAGGGCTTAAAGCAGCCCTCTTTGTGGAGCAAAGGACGGAGTTTTGATTCGGGACAATGGTGTTTCTCAAATTTCTTCCCAAAACCTGCACCCCATCTGTGATTTGAATGCAATCGCTTTTCTCTCACCCTGCAATTCATTTGGCAAAGACGAAGCAGATGCAAGAGACGGGGGCTGAATTTTAATGATTGGGTTTTACCTGAAACAAAACAAAACAAGCAAAAACAAAACAAAACAAAAAGAGAGAGAGAACCCGGCGGATCCTTTTTAGAAACAAAACAAAACACATGTTTGAAGTTAGAGAGAAGGGTAGGGATAATATAAAATATCATTTAAAAGGGCTCCGATCATTAGTTGCTGAGGAGAGCTCTGCTAATGAGCCTCTCACAAATGAGGGAAGTGCCGCTTTGCCTTGGTTTTCTGCTTGGCTTGCCACAAAATTGCCTACCTGGGGTGGTGTGGGTGGGTGATTGCACAGTTTGTACCCACATGATAAGTTGGGGGTCAGCCCCCATTCTTATTCCCTTGGCATGATCACCAGATGTTTCAGATTTCTGTTGATGTCTTTTATTTGATTTCTAGCAAAGTTAAGGGAGATCAGTCTTTCCTGTGCACACCACTAACACTACACTGCATCCCAGTTTTGAGATTCTTGATGTGGCAACACTATTTGATGCTGTATATAGGCATGTTATAGATTTTATGCCCATATGAGGGACTGGATTCCAGCGTCAAAGCTGAGGCAGATGATTCAAGATGTCCCAGCCTTGAATTATTGTTTTTAAAGGCCCAGCCTATGTGAACTAAAAATAGAAGCACCCCTAAGTATACACAGAGTTCTTTTCTTCCATCACTGTGCATCAACAAGCCCCCATCTGGGATTAGAAGGGATTACAGGTGGTCTTCTCTTCTTATTAATGAATAACTGGATATACTTCTGTAACCTCTTCAACTAGAAACCACTTCCTCTAATGGCTGAGAGGTTGAGGGAGTTGTTAAATTGTTATACTGCAACTCCAATGAGGAAATGCCAAAAAACTTTAACCAGTGAATTCAAAAGAGGATGACACAGTAGACACACTTGGGAGTTATGCAAGGGATAGAAAATGTTGCACTGCCCTTCTATAAATCAGAACATCCACTCATCAAACAGTGTTTATTCTTCTAGTCTCCCCCCACCCCACCCCCACCCACTTTAAACAAAGGTCCGTCTAATCAAAGCTATGGTTTTCCCAGTAGTAATGTATGGCTGTGAGAGCTGGACTATAAGGAAGGCTGAGCGCCGAAGAATTGATGCTTTCAAACTGGGGTGCTGGAGAAGACTCTTACGAGTCCCCTGGACTGCAAGGAGGTCAAATCAATCAATCCTAAAGGAAATCAACCCCGACTGCTCATTGGAAGGACAGATACTGAAGCTGAAGCTCAAATATTTTGGCCACCTAATGCGAAGAGAAAACTCTCTGGAAAAGACCCTGATGCTGGGAAAGACTGAAGGCAAAAGGAGAAGGGGACGGCAGAGGATGAGATGGCTAGTTAGCATCACCGATGCAATGAATATGAACTTGAGCACGCTCCAGGAGAGAGCGCAGGACAGGAAGGCCTGGCGTGCTATGGTCCATGGGGTCACGAAGAGTCGGACACGACTAAACGACTGAACAACAACAACAACAATAGTACAGCCATCTCTAACCTGGTGCCCTCCAGATGTGTCATACTACAGTTTCCATCATCCCCAACTGGCACAAATGTTGGATATGCTAGCTGAGGATCATGGGGTTGTAGTATGACACATCTGGAGAACACCAGGTTGGACAAGGCTGGCATACTGCTAGTGCAAAAGGCAACAACGGGTGTGGAATGGTTTCAGCATGAGGAAAACTGAAAGCTAAAAAAACTTAGAAGTTCTGTTTAGAGACCATATAGATAATATATGCTGTCTGGATATGTAATGTCAAAGATTGATAAAATCACAAATATCATACTCCGAAAAGATGAAATCAAATCTCATTTGGATGCGGAATAAGCAAAAGGCAATCATATTTTTGTTTGGCTCCAGGAATGATTTACTTATTTATTTAATAGATGCAGCTACTGCTGGCCATATTTTAAAAATATATCTAAGATATGTAATGAACCTTTAGAACGCCGAGCCAATGCGCATGGAGACAAGATGGCTGAGCGTGTGTAAGCTGTTCTTTAAACTGTTGCCGTAATTGATGAAGTGATGTTGGAAAATGTGGATTCACCTAAAGGATTTCGAACATAGCCTTGTCAATGTGCATCATTTTTCCAACTAGAGACTATGCCTAGTTACAGGGCAATGTACAAACTCACCTGTTTCTGTGGCCCATTCGTCCACATTTCCTATGAATGTGTATGAGCACCAGAATGTATGCCCATTCCTCCTTTGACTCGAGTCAAAGAAAATTATATATCTCTATAAACAAGGATATAAAGAGTTGCCCTATACTGAATCAGACCTATCTTGACTCTGTATAATTAACTCTTGACTGTAGAGATGTGCTTTCTGAGCCTTGCTGCCTGAACTCTTGTCATCAAAGATACTAAGCACTGAAGACACAGGGCCCTTCTACCATGGCCAGCCCTACCATTAGGCAGAGTGAGACAACTGCCTCAGATGGCAAATGCGGAGTGGCTGGGCAGCTCCCCAGCCATTCCTCCTGAGCTCCCCAGCTGTTTCCCTCTGTTGGACAACAGAGCATTGTGTGCCACATGGCTTTCCCTGCAACTAGCCTGCTGCAGTGGAGAGCGTTGTCCCATCGCCAGTGATGCAGGTCCAGTTCAGTTCTGTGGTGGGAATGGGGCCCAGGGTGGGGGGCTTTATCTTGTCCTTTGCTTTAGGCAGCAGTGTCTTCAGCCAGCACTGCCTTCTACGCGCAGTGCATGCAGGCTGCCCGCTCCCTGCATTCCACATGTTATCTCTTTGCCCGGATCCTAGCTTTGGTCATTCAGATGTGGCCCTCAAGTACAGGACCAGGAGTGTGGGAAGTTCCTACCCCTGTGTTGTCCTGGCTGCTGTTTCAGGCGGCAGACCTGGAAGATGGGCCCTCGCTCTGACCCAGGAAAGCTGTTCTTAATGCCACAGCTCCAGCTGCTTTGGATGCATCTGAGGCCTTAGCGGAGTAAAAAAAAAAAGTGGGGGTGGGGAGCAAAAGCGAGGCCAATGAAGCTCACAGCCAATTCCCAGCCTTTGCTGTAATACTTTGTACCCAAACTGTTGCTTCTGTTCCACCTTCAAGTGTGGATAGCTTTGTAGTTCTCCCAAACACGCACACTCCATTGTGTTCTCGCAGAGCTTTCTCTCCCCTCCCCTCCTCCCCACTCCGCCCTATTCACATTACCTCAAAGTGCATTTAAGCATCAATAAGGTGCGAAGGGAAAATTGTCTGTCACTTTAATCCGGGCCTGAGGGGCTGGGAAATAAAAAAGGGAGAGAAAAGGAACGGTTCTTTAAGAGCCTAAAAATCCATACAATAGCTGTGGGAATGTTGGTCAGGCCCTTTCCTAGCCCTTGCCTCCCCGGTGATCCCTCAATTAGCACCGGGGCCTTATTCTATAGGAGCACTTGTCTTTCGAGGTGAGCCTGCTTGTTTAAGGGGGCTCTTTTCATATTTGCGAAGTTTGCCTCTAGAGAGAACCAAGGCCGGGGCGCCTGGGGAGTGCCAGGCCTGAAGAGGAATTTGGGGGCGCCAAGGGAGAAGGGCCTTCCAAGCCCCAGAGTGTCCTGTGTGGGTTTGTAATGGCGGCGGAGAAAGGCTTGGGGCCTTCAGATTTTTTAATAAAATAAAATAAAACTACATGCAGTCCAGAGCTGTTCAGATCAGGGGGAGTTTTGCCACAGACTTTACTGTTATGTGGATGATCCCCCTAGTATACACCTGTTGCTGTTTTAGTGTTTTAAAGCCTGGTTTTGCATGGTTGGTGATGAACTTGTATTTGAAAGGGAGCAGCAGAGAGGCTGATTTTACAAGGGCTGATTAACTGGTGTAGCTAATCCATGAATTTGGCCACTGTGTATTAATCAGGTTCAAACCAGAGTTGTCCACTGTGAATGGCTGAGCTGAGCATTGATCATATTGCTCGGAGCAATCTGTGTGGATCTCTTGATTCTGGAGGTGCGTATGAAGACGGTTTCCCAAGCAATAAATGGGTTGCTGGTGCTATGTAATAAAAATAAAACACTGGCTTCATTAAAAAGATAACATTTTGCTGGTAGAGAGACTGGATTGTTAATTTATTTATTTATTACATTTCTATACTGCCCAATAGCCGAAACTATTGGGCAGTATAGAACGGATCAAAAAGATGAAAAGGTGAATAAATTAAAAACCATCAACCAGCAACCCGATTTACAAAAAGAAGCAGGAGAGATCCATTGTGTGTGTGTGTTTAAATAGATTAATGATATGTTGCAGAACATGGCTGCTACAGATATACATTTGGGTGCAATGTGCCCATACGGCACACCCTGGTGCTTAAGAGCTAGTCCAGACTGCCTCTAGATTTTCTGCAAGGGGTCTATGGAATGGGCAGTGATTTAAGGGAGGTCTTGCAGGGATAAGTGACCCTGGCCCCATGATGCAGGGAAGAAAGGGAAAAATAGAGGCAGGGGCGTTTAGGAGACGTTTTAGAGAAGAGCCTCATAGGGCGGAGCAGGTGGAAACAATGGTTATTTAATAGGTGGAGAAAAAGGGACACCCCGAAATGGATGGAGGATTCTAGGTTAAGGTGACCGATGGGGCAGGAGTGCAGCAAACGGAGAAAGGGGTCTCGCTTGCTGCCCCCACCCCCGCTTTTTCCCGGGTAGGGAAATGCAAGGGACATAGGAGAGGGCAGGAATCAGATCCCCCCTGAGGCCCCGTCTGCCCGCCCGGGGTCCCCGAGCTCGCGCGTCTTCAGGCGTCTCTCCCCGCGCTCCGCCTTGTCCCCGGCTTCTGCTCTCGCCGTAGCCGACGGAGGACTGCCTCTCGCTCTCGCGCTTTTGGCCCCAAAGGCTTGGGAGGGGCGTGGGGGCAGAGGGAGAGGCGACGCGGCGCAAGGCAGGCCGTGGCGCGGGGGGAGCCCGGGCCGGAGGGGCACTCGCCCGGCCCGCGCCGGCCTTCTCCGCGCCAACTCGCGTTAGAGGCGCGGATCCCCGCCGCTTCCCAGACTCCCCGCGACCGCGGCGAAGGAAGGACGAAGGAAGGCGCGGGGGCCCTGCGGCTGGAAGAGCCGCTTCCTCCCGGCGAGAGCGTCAGCAGACAGGCAGCCGTCGCCGCGGTCCCTCCGGCGGGGGACGAGGGGCGCGCAGGCGGCTTCTTTGCCAAGGACGGGCCGGGCTCAGCTCGGGGGGGGGGGGGGGAGAGAGAGAGAGAGAGAGAGAGAGAGAGAAACGAAGCAGCAAGAAGCAGCCGGGGAATTAAAACTGTTCCTTCGTAACTTTTAATTAGCCCCCTCGATTTAATTAGCAAAGTTGAAACATGCAATTAAAATTAGCCCAGTTTAGCAGGTCTGCAAGGGAGAACGGGGGGGGGGGGAGCGAGGCCAGGCGGGAGGGAGCGCAGCAGGGCGGCCGAGGGAGGGGATCGCGATCGCTCGAGGAGGAGGCGGCGGAAGGCGACGAGGCCCCGCGCCGCACAGCGCAACCCTCGCCGCGGGACTCCCCTCCGCGCGGGGGGCGGCCGCGAGGGAGCGGCGGTGGCGATCCTCCGCTCTCGCGCAACCGCTTTGGCGCGCGAGCGGCGTCTAGTCCGGAGCCGCACCGAAGCGAGGGCCGCCCTTTCCCCGCGTCTGATGGGGGATTCTGGGGAGTGCGCGCGCAGACGCGCGCGCGGAGTTTCTTCCAGCCGCTCAAGTGTCCGGGAGTCCGACTGGCGACTTGCGCCGCCGCGGAGCCGAGCCAGCCTCCGTTCGCCCCCTGGCTCTGGCAGGGCAGACGGCGAGGCTCTCCCGCGTGCGACCGTGGGCGCGCGGCGCCGAGCCCCACGGGGAGCCAGCCGGGCGCCGCGCCCACCCTCTCCGGCGGGGGCAGTGCCGCGGATCCTACCCCAGAGCAGCAGGGCGAGCGGGGAGTCGTGGCAAAGCGGCCCGGACGGGGAGCGGATTGGCTGCAGCTCGCGCTCCGCCGGGTCTGGCCGGAAGCTGGAAGGCCGCAGACCGCAGCAGGAACCCAGCGGTGGCGTGTTTGGGTCCCCGTGGAGGGCTGTCGCAGTCCGGGACATACCCACGCCTCAACCACGGGTGTTTTTTTAGGGGGGGCCGGGGGGGGAGTTTGAAGAACTGTCAAACAGAGGCCCAAAGAGGTGTTCTCAGGGTAATATAGCAGATTCAACATGTGACACATCGCGGCGTCTGGGTGGCACTCGCCCCCAAGCCCCCTTGAACTGTTTTTGTTAACGGAGGAACGTTTCCTATTTGGGTTGCTAAAGTATATGTGTGTACGTGTGCATATGAATGTGAGAGAATATGCGAATTATCGTTAACATCGGACTTCTTGGAGGATTGGAAGGTGGCCAAGGTACCACCAATGCCGGCTAGGGGAATGCTGGAAGTGATAGGACTTTTTCTGTCTAAACATGCACAGGATTGCACCCTTAAAAACAAACAAGGAGGTAGGAAGGGAGAGGCCTGTCAGTCTAATTTTTGTCCTTAGTAAACTGCTAAAGCATTGTTCAAGCTATAGAAGAACAAGCTTTGCTGAGGATGAAACAGCATGGCTTCTGCAACCGGAATTCCTGCATCACCACTGACATTTCAGAATTATTTTCATGTGTCAGCAAACAGAAGAGTGTGATCTGGTAGAAATTATTTACTTAGGTATCCCTAAAAGCGTTCCCCCGCCCCCTCACCAAATGCTACTGGGTAACATTAGCAGTCATGGGATAAGAGATGGGGTCCTCTTATGAATTAGTGCAGTGGAGGGGGCACCTGTGCCCCCCAGATGTTGCTGGCTGAGGCTAATGGAAGTTGGGGTCCAACAACTCTGAAAGACCACAGATTCCCCACTCTTGGATTAGTATGTGCCTGGTTGGAAGCCAAGGACAGGAATTAATGGACAGTTTTTACAAGGAGGGAAGTAAGTCGTAGGATCTCCCAATTATCTATACTGGGACCAGTACTATTGAACCTTTTATAAACTTTTCCAGAGTCAACAGTGACTGGTAAAGTAGGCAAAGTGTTCCTTATCCTAGAAATGCAAGCAGACTGCAAAAGAGATCCAAAAAAGCATATCTGAAAACTGGGTGAATGGACAACAAAATGGTGAAGGATATTGAATGTCCTTCAGTGTAAAGTCATGCAAAAATAATCCCAGGTTCAAATATACACTGATGGGCTCTGAACCAGTTTTTGTGTTCCAGGAAAAAGATCTTGGGGCTGTGGTGCACAGCTGAATGAATGGGGGAAAAGTAATTTCCAGTTCAGATGTTGTTAAGAAATGGATTTAAAATAAAATTACCAGTATCGAAAGCCTTTATATAAATATGTGGCTATTCATTGTACTTTTTGGAATATTGTTGTTGTTGTTGTTCAGTGTCCGACTCTTCGTGACCCCATGGACCATAGCACGCCAGGCCTTCCTGTCCTGCGAGGCTCTCTCCCGGAGTGTGCTCAAGTTCATATTCATTGCATCGGTGATGCTATCTAGCCATCTCATCCTCTGCCGTCCCCTTCTCCTTTTGCCTTCAGTCTTTCCCAGCATCAGGGTCTTTTCCAGAGAGTTTTCTCTTCGCATTAGGTGGCCAAAATATTTCACCTTCAGCTTCAGTATCTGTCCTTCCAATGAGCACTCAGGGTTGATTTCCTTTAGGATGGACTGATTTGACCTCCTTGCAGTCCAGGGGACTCCTAAGAGTCTTCTCCAGCACCACAGTTCGAAAGCGTCAATTCTCCGGCGCTCAGCCTTCCTTATAGTCCAGCTCTCACAGCCATACATTACTACTGGGCAAACCATCACTTTGATTAGACGGACCTTTGTTGGCAAGGTGATGTCTCTGCTTCTTACTATGCTGTCTAGGTTGGCCATAGCTTTCCTCCCAAGGAGCAAGCGTCTTTTAATTTCATGGCTACAGTCACCGTCTGCGGTGATCTTGGAGCCCAAGAAAGTAAAATCTGTCACTGCTTCCATTTCTTCCCCTTCTATATGCCAGGAAGTGATGGGGCCAGATGCCATGATCTTCGTTTTTTTCATGTTGAGTTTCAAACCAGCTTTTGCACTCTCCTCTTTCACCCTCAACAAGAGGCTCTTTAGATCCTCTTCGCTTTCTGCCATTAGGGTGGTATCGTCTGCATATCGGAGGTTGTTGATAATTCTCCCAGCAATCTTAATTCCGACCTCTGATTCATCCAACCCGGCATTTCTCATGATGTACTCTGCATATAAGTTAAATAAGCAGGGTGACAATATGCAGCCTTGTCGTACTCCTTTCCCAATTTTGAACCACTCGGTTGTTCCATGTCTGGTTCTTACTGTTGCTTCTTGACCCTCGTACAGGTTTCTCAGGAGACAGGTAAGGTGGTCTGGTACTCCCATCACTTTAAGAATTTGCCACAGTTTGTTGTGATCCACACAATCAAAGGCTTTAGCGTAGTCAATGAAGCAGAAATAGACGTTTTTCTGGAATTCTCTTGCTTTCTCCATGATGCAGCGAACGTTGGCGATTTGATCTCTAGTTCCTCTGCCTCTTCGAAACTTGTACTTCCGGTAGTTCTCGGTTCGCATACTGCTGAAGCCTAGCTTGTAGGATTTTGAGCATCACCTTGCTGGCATGTGAAATGAGCGCAATGGTGCGGTAGTTTGAACACTCTTTGGCGTTGCCCTTCTTTGGAACTGGAATGTAAACTGACCTTTTCCAGTCTTGCGGCCATTGCTGAGTGTTCCAGATTTGTTGGCATATTGAATGCAGCACTTTAACAGCATCATCTTTTAGGACACCTCCTTGGTGGCTCTGTTTATCAGATAAGATGGTATATCAATGTTAATTACAATACTATACCACTTTTTGGAGGAATTTGGAGTACTTTTATTGTTGGGGGCCGGGGGAAGGCACAGAAAAGAGTAACCAAAATTATCAAGGCATTGGAGTACCTTATCTACAACGAAAGGTTAAATGTTTGCAGGTTCTTTTTTAGTTGGGTTTTTTTTTCCAGAAGAAAGAGGACTGAGGGAACACATGACAGAGGTCTATAAAAACACGAATAGTCTGAAGAAAATGGATAGAGAAAAAGTAAACAGAGAAATCATCCAAAGAAATGGATTGCCAGTAGAGCAGGACAGACAGAAGGAAATACTGCTTCACATGGCCCACAATTAACCTATGGAACTCATGGCCACAGGATGTGGAGATGACCATCTCTGGCTTTAGAAGGAGACTGGGCAAATTCGTGGTGGATAGGTCTATCACGAATGCTATTCAAGGGCAGCATGCCTCAGAGATTATACCAGTGGCGGGTGCGGGGGGAAGGTCTTTGCCATCGTGCTTAACTTGTGGGTTTCTTCGAAACATTGAGCTGGCTCTTGTCGGAAGTAGGGCGTCGAACCTTTGTGTTGGACTACAAGTTCCATCATCCACAGCTGATGGAATGTTGGAATCATGGGGATGTTGGGAGTTGTGGTCCACACACATCTGGGGGACACCAGCTCGGGCAAGGCTGCAGTAAGGCTTCGTCGTTTGTTCTGTTTTGCTGGGTTCCCCTTTAAATGGAAATATACCCTATATTTGACTTGAAGGAGTGTAGATTTGCACCCACCAGGCTGTCTGGAGTCCCATAGACTTTCCACTGATCTACGTACAGCCACTCAGTGGGACACGTTTGGGCAAATATTTCTTTTTTGCAAGTACATACACGCGCTCCTATGGTTCAGGGTAAAAATATGGGGAAGGGTGTGAGCGGAAATCCTTCCAACTTGAAACAATCTTCTGGATCTGATGACACGCTCTCCCGGCCTCCTCGAGTCCTCAAACTGAACCCTGACAAGAATCAGAAAACACACCTTACTCGGGCGGCCCCCGAACTCCAATGATATAGGAAAAAGAGAGCTGGAAGCTTCTCGCTGAAGGGGAAGTTTAGTTCTTTCTATTCCGTGAGGTTTGAGACGTTCTGAAATACAGGAGAGCCTTTTGAAACAGGCAACCTCAGTTACAAACCCTGCTTAATCCAAGTCGAAAGCAACGGGCTATCCCGAGAGAAGCAACATTTGTCTGGAAGACCGTTGATGATTTGAAAGGTTCCCAGCGATCCCTAACCCCCTTAACTTGGAAGCAAATTCTAGTGGAATGCGTTTCTAGTCCTCATTGAGATTGGACTGGATTAGACTGTATCTATAGATTTTTCCAAAACAAAGTCTATCTTTAAGATCCAGTGCCTATTGAAATAACAATAATGATAAATTTAATTCGGTTTAATGGGATTGTGGTTGGAAATTCTTGAAAAGGGGAGGAAGAATATCTGGCAGGAAGGAAGTTGGACAGCAGGAACGCAGTGGGAGCAGAGACTCCGCGATGCTTTCTGATTCTGAAGCCATCCTAGGTTGCAGCCACCTCACGGTTTAGGGTGGAATAGGAGAGCGTTCCCAAACGTGGAAATGGGGTTTTACAAAAACAAAACAACTCCTTAACATTTTTTTAAAAAATGTTTCCAATCTCGTTTGAGTGTCAAATTAACTGAATCTCCAGGTTAGAAGCCCGCGTAGGGAGAGTTTTTTTATTTTTTTGCTTAGAAGGAGAAAGACGCCAGGGAGGGGCTGTGGGTAGGGTAATTTTCATTCTTGTAATATTGGTTTGGGGATAATTACTTTTAATGTCAAAAAGATTTAGTTTAATATCATCTCTATTAGGCTGCTGGGCGGATAATTAAAAGTGAAGCTGATAGCAGGAGGGAAAACAGATGGGATTTGCTTACTTTGATTCAGTAGGTAAATAATGAAAAAGTCAGTGACAAAACCCCCTCGAACAATTGAAACCTTAAAGATCACTAACATTATTGGAACCACTTGGAAAAGTGCCTCCTTCCAGAGGAGCCAGATAAATATATACCAAACGAGAACTATATTTCTCTGGAAAGCTCCCATTTCCGCTCCACACACCCCCACCTCGTAGAAGAGGTGCCCCTTCCCCGCCCTCAATAGGAGACAGTAGAAATAATCTTTTAATTAAGATTTTTTCGTGCAAATAGTAGTTTGATTCCCATGATCAGAAACTCTGGCAAAATTACTAATTGGCACTTTTAAAATCATTTGAATAATAATAAAACATCTCTATATATCGAAGATAGACTTTAAAAGGGGGGATTAAATGTCTGTGTCTCTGTAAGTCATGCCCATATCCAAGTTTTATGGACTTAGAAATGTTTGGATGGTGGCGGCAAGCATCGTAACACTGATCGTGGAATGAAAGTGGCTGAATTCCATTAATGAGGGTTTCAGAGTCTGAGCGCTACTTGGGCGTAAACTCCACTTCAGTGAACAGGGCTTCCGTCGAAGTAATTTTCTTTCCAGCCCAGGCGGTAAGACCCCCGGAATACGAAGCAGATAATGGAAGAACATCACTACGGGAATAGTTAACCAACTTCATTTAAAAAAACAAACAAACTTACAACTCTCTCAAGTGTTTTACAATCGTCATCAATATGTATGCCGGTTCAGGGGCTTGCGGACAATGAGTAGGAAACATAACGTTGATGATAATAATAATAATAATAAAGCTAAGGCCAATAGTGATTGTGCTAATTATTATTACTAATAATACAAATCAACCATATCATAATAAAATAGCACCTTCCATGACTAATCTTCTGCCCTTTCAGACTCAAGACGGGAGTTATCTTTCCCTTTCCCTGGGCTTTCTCCCCACTTTCGTCCTTTCCAATTTGTTCGATCGGATTCCCCCCCCCCCCGCCCAACCCGTGAAACCAGCAGTATTCGCGGGGGCTCCCGCTGATCTGGAGAGAAGCGGAGGTGGTGCCCCCCCTTTTAGGGTTGCAGGGTTTTTTCCCCTGGGGGGGAGGCCCTCCGCCCCCGTGCCGGACTTCCCCCTCCCTCCTTCATCGGATGAGGAAGCAGAGCGCCTGCCTGCTACTTGACCACGAAAGCTTCTGCCGTCGCTTGGCTCAGCCCGGCTGTTGCTTGCCAAGTTCCGTTAACTCCCGATCCTTGCAGCTAAAAGGGCCAGTTGTGTGGCCCTGCAGGGCTCCGAGGCCCGAGCGTCTCCAGGCTGGCTAGGAAGCGAGCGCTGTCCTGACCTGGGCCCGCATAGCTACTGTTACGGGGGGGGGGGGTCATTACAGGCACTGCGAAGAGGACAAGGTGGGGAAGCGGACAAATTCTGGGAGCCCGAGCTAGAAGTTAAATTAAGGCTGGCAGAGCAATTACAGGAAAACCCAGAATCAACTGAATATATGCTCCCGGCGCTTCCCCCCTAAACTACCGATGGAGAACCCCATACGCGTAAGGGCTGGAGGAGGACTGGTTTTCAGCTTAGGAACAACCCTTGATCGATAGTTTCTGCAAATCCTTCCAGTAACTCAGGCCCCATTGCTCTTGTGGGGGCACCCTGATTGCATTCGGGCTCTCTTTAGACACCGATGTTTAAGGCAAACAGTAAAGGCAAAACAACAACAAAACAGTTCTCATAACCATACATATCTTTACTGTGATCCATACGAACCCCCCCTCCCCCATGTTTTTAACACTGGCAAAACCTAACGTTTATGCGCCAACCCCACTCACGCGGCCACCCGGAATTCGAAAGGACCCAGTGCCGAATCGCAGCCTGAATTCGATTCGAGCGGTGAGGCTTTAAGGGTGCGAACAACGCGCAAAATTAAAACCATCTGTGTCTGCGGAAAGGATGAGATATGCAGACTACTTAAACCCGAATTTAAACCTGCTCCCAGAGTTGCAGTGGTTTGCACTGCCTTACAGGGGTAGTGCCTAAAAGGCGGCTCCGTTACTTGGGAGTAGTAAGGTCTGCTGAAATGAGTGATAGTTAACGATTTACTACCAAAATAAACTCTATTTAGGTTCCGGGCATTCAGGCAACAAGCGACAGAAAACTCTCCTGGTAACTGCAACTAAGCGCACGTTTGCCTGGGCCGGAGAGTGTCAAGCATTCGCGGAGTTCCCTTCGTGGAGGCGGGATGGGGAGGCGGGGATGGCTCGTTTGCGTGGAGACCTTGGCAGTAACTCCACGATCCTGCTGCATCGGGAAGAATGAAGGAGGAGCCGGGGGGCGCTTTCCTATCAGAGACTCCACCCAAGCAACAAAGTGGCGGCTTTTGGGTTCCCTTTAAAAACAACAACAACAACAACAACAGCCCAACAAAACAAGAAAGAAAAACACTCAAGTTAGTTATCCCATCAGCAGCAGTTGTACCACAGCTGGAAACAACTCCAGTCTACCCAGAAGGAGAGAAAGGCTACTGGTGGTGTAGAAAACCGACAGGAGGTGCCTTCCTTTATGTTTATTACGCGTGCATCGTTTTCCGGAGATCAGGGCTTCCTCACTTCCCGCAAGGGAAGTAAACACTTCGGTTACTTCACTGGCCCATACAGAGAGAGAGCCCACGCCCATCGTCCGCCGAAAGGGACACGCGTACTGTGGGGGCACAAAGGGAAAGAGAATTGAGGGCATCCCGCAAAGAAGCACAGCCTTTGCGCTATTCTTGGGAATTTCATCCTGACTCTTGACAGCAGAACATCCCCACCCCCGCCCACGCATCCTAAAACGTGTTTACTTGGAAGCAAGTCTGATTTCAAGGAATTGCATTGAAATCCACGGGGCTAAGTATTTTTTAAAAACCACTTCTTCTTCTCAATCCTTAATAGTAAACATTTTAAACATTGAAACTTTATCCAGAGTTTCAGTTGTTCGCACCTTGGGGCAGGGATCTTTCTTGCTTGGGGTTGCATCCAATGGAGTTATATCCAATGTTAGTCTAACTTAAGTCCTATTCATTTCCATGAATTCTACTCTAAGTAGGGCTAACATTGACGACAGCCTTTCTTTCTTTCTTTTCTTTCTTGTAAGACAAATAACAAAGTAAGGCCGTATGAACAGCAGAAAATACCTCTTAGGCGATGTTGCACAGTCTGGAAACAGAAGCTGACAAAATACATAATCTCTCCTAAATTGTAGCCTTCCAGAGAAATTCCCTTCTTTTAACAAAAGGTTTATTGACTGCAAACAAAATGTGTGTAGAAAAGCTAATTAAAATCTTACTGTGATGTGTATCTGAACAGGTAAGTAAGGATTATGGCTAAGTATGATATCGGTGTGCATATATGAAGTAAGAAAACACACACACACACACACATATATATATATCTGATCGGCCAGCCAGTTTAAGTGGTAGTAGTTGGGTTTAAAGAGACCTAAATCCCATCCGTTTGGGTGGTGTGATGGGTGTGTGTGTATCAAATGACAAGAGACCCTTCAGCTTGCTATCAGAAGCACACTTATTTGAAAGAATTTACATTTAAATCGGTGAAACTTTGAGCCAACCAAATGTGTGTAGACCTGGAATGCTATAAAATATTATGGTGATCCAACCCTTCAGCTGTTGTAGATTTAGTGAAGACACACACAATTTTATCCTTTTATATACCTCAGTATATCAGTATAGAATGATATTTCATTATAAGATGTAACGAATAAGTCATACTCTTTTACATTGCTCACGTGAATACTTATTTTTTCAGTATATGACATATTCAACTCTTATATTACATGCACCTTATATGTCCTTGTTGGGACTTGTATGTTTTAGTCTAGGCGTAGTATCCAATTCGAGTCCTACTTTGAGTAGACCAATGGAAATGAATGGGACTTCAGTTAGACCCATTAATTTCAAGGAGTCTACTCAAAGTAGGACTAACATTGGATACTACCCCAGGTAACCTTTTATTATCACAATTCAGATACTTCTGTATAATTTTAAAAAGTGGACTATATAATATGTAGTTGCACATACATAATTGGCTGCACGTACTTAACTATGTTCTCCTTTCTTAAATATCATTCACGTTTAAAAAAAAAAAATCAATTCACACCACCTCTCTTAAACACGGGCTAATAAGAAAATGTCTGAAGTCGCAGAGCGAAGGAACATCTGAAAGCCAGGTACAATTGAACAAAGTACACGTGTATTTCACAGAGATCTTGTTATTTACAATTCTTAAAATAAGAGGTCTGTCCTCGAAAACCATTTCGAGTTTGTTCCAGTCTTTTTGGAGAAGAAAACTAGCGGATACTTTCATGCCCAGGAGCTATTGGGAAACTGGTGACTGGTCATATCAGGCTGCTCCTCTTCTCCCAATAGTCTCCCAGAATTATGTTTCCTCACGGACGACAGCTAACACCCCGACCACCTCACTCAGGCCCTTCAATGGCCAAAGGGGAGGGGGCCTCGGGAATTAAGTGCAGTCCCCCACTTTGGAGGGGCAGCGGGCAGCACGTTCGGGGGCTATAGGGGCAGGTAAATTCCAGCAAATCAGGCGAAAAGCTCATCCCGGGAAAAATGGGAAACCCTTCGTCCTCGTTTCACCAGCTGGAGAGAGAAAACACAATCGAAATACATCCATAAGTTCTCCCCAACCCCTTGAGAGCCTGCGAAGTAAATTCTTGTCCTTACCCAAATGGCAAGAAGCCGCCCTTCTTCCGGCCGAGAAAAGTGGTTTTAACTTCCTGAAGGGACCTGGCGTTAAATCGAGATGTAACGCATCCTCTTTTCCCCGGGAGTGGGGAACCTGCGTTTAAGAAAACGTTTCCCTCCACTCGTATGCTGGTTGGGATATGGTTTAACTAAACTCCCCCCCCCCGGATTTAAGGGGGAGGTTTTGTCCTCATATAAATCGTATTGAACAAACACGGGAGAAAGGCATTATGGTTTCCAAAGGAAATAAAAGCTCCTGCCCTGTTTTGCCAGGATACATCCTCCAGAAAGATGGAAGATGGCCTTAGATATACCATCTACACTACATTTCCCCCTAGCTATGAAGTGGTGGTGGGGACACACTAGAAGCGTTAAAAATATAAATCAATGGCTCTTTCCGTTTTCTCTTGGCAACAAAAACACCCTCTCCAAACTACACTGAATGCGAGTTTCCCATCTGCCCAACTTTACAAACTCCCTGTAAATATTTCAGACACGCACCCACAGAGAGATCTTATTGACTCAAACGCTTTTTGTGGGTGCCATTTATTGGCGAGAATATAAAGTAGCAAAAATATAACGAATCAGTTAAACGAAATATTATTAATAATTCCATCACCCACCCACCCCCAACCAGGATAACGGCAAAAGTTGCCTGACCCAGCGGCCGTAAAGACATTCATTTGGAAGTGAGTAGGAATGCTGTCATGAAACTTACTTCCAAGCAAATGTGTCTTGATCTGTGTTACCTCTTCAAAACAAGGTGGTCCCAAGTAGTGTGACGTCAGCCGGCGTAGGTGAAGTAAAGGACAATCGAAAACAAAACATTTTTTTTTAAAGCGAATAAATCCAGTGATAGCAACCTTAATTGTTCACGGATCGATTCCCTGTTTTAATTGTCCCCATGGAAAGTCAGAAATATTCTTGATTGATTTTTAGTTAAACAAACAACTAGTAATTGAATCTGAGGAAGGAAAAGAGACCTACAGAAATATAAAGTAATTAAATTAGCGTCGCCGATTAATCTCGCAGTTTTGTTTTCGAAGTATAAAATATAAAATCATACCTCTCATATGCCAGCCTTTCATAGCAGCCACTGGGATGGGGAAATACACCTGCAGATGTAGAAGGCGTAAGAGAAAACAAAAGTTAGTTTGTGTTCTAAAATAAAATCACCAGGAAGACCATTAATTTAATTGTCACCTTTCCATAAGAGGTTTCCTCCCGCCTCTCTCCTCCCCACCTTTGAAAAGTGACACCCCTAGAAAATGCCAAATGCAAAGCGCACAATTGGCAACGCAACTACTGTTTTCAGTGGATTTAACAAACTATCAGACAACGAGGTATCCGAGAAATTTTACACACAGAGAAAGCGAGCGAGCGAGAGAGAAATGGAAACTATTTGTCGGGTTTTTTTTTTTCCAATGCAACTCCCCCTCCCCCCCTTTGGACCCTTCTAGCCCCCCCCCCTTTCTTAAAACAGTTTATTTGAAAGGAGATTCGGGTGGACACTGTAGACATCCGAGCGGCCAATCAGAGAGGCTCTTTCCTCCCCTGGCCAATAGCAGGCGCCACATTGTTGTCAAATGTTGTCTAAGGGAAACGTAAGGAGCAACAATAGAGCAAGCGCTCGCGGGCGGTTCGGCGAAGATTTCTATCTCTTGGCAACTCTCGCCCTCCTTAGTGTCACACATGCAAAGTTGGGGCTGAGGGAAGCGGGGGAGCGGACTGGGTTCCGCCGCCCGAAGAGGGGGACTGTGGTTGTCTGGCTGGCGGGGTTTTCGTCTGGAGGAAGGGACAGGCAGAGATGATCGCGGGAGGCTGAGAGGCGCTGTAGGTGCGTGTCAGGAAGTTGGAAGCTGTTGTACTCTGGGAGTACCAGGCGGGGATCCCCGGGCTGCTCCGTCTTCCCGACGCTGCTGGGTTGGGCCGTGGTGCTTGCTGGAGCGAGGGAAGAGCCGAGCCCTCCTTGGACAGGGCGCTGCTCCAGGAGGTTGGGCGCGCTTCAGTCGGGACAGTGTTTTGTAACATTGGCAAGCGATCGGGCGCACCTGGCTCCTTCGCACCGAGTCGCCACCGGTTGTTGGAGGGGGCGGTTGCCGCTGCTATTGTTATCGTCGAGCTGTGTGTTGGTAACTTCTCGAGAGATAAGAAATCAACAAAAGAGAACCAGGGAACAGGGTCTAGCTGTGCTTTGCGGAGCAGCCGGGAAGAGATGGGATGGGTCGGGTGTCATTTCGATGGCTCGGGGACTTTAGGGCTTTGACTGATCCTTAGCCGCGAGGAGGCCCCTGCTCCCCCCCCCCCCCCAGCCAGGGGCTGACACTGATTCTGTGGGACTACGTCAGAGAAGCAGAAAGGGTCGGGGACACTGCTTTGCCTTGGTCTTAAGACTACGTAAAACAGATAGTGTCCTAGGGAAGGGCGGAGACTGCAGCGGCAAGGGAGGACGCAAAAGTTTCAGGGTTGTTTCGGGTGAAGAAAACTTCCTAGACCTGCGCAAGTTGCCCAGTTTAGAGCTGCTGTCGGAGTTTGGAGGACTGATGTTAGGGGGTTTGAGGAAGCTGTTAAAGATCTCTGGAGGTTTATGAAATAGGCGGGCGATTCTTAGGGGCCCCGGGTGTTTACATAGCACCTATCCTGGGGGGCGTTAACAGAGAGCGGCCAGCTTTTAGGGGAGCTCGGCGCCTGAGTAATCGGAGTGCGGGCGGGGGGGGGGGCGGATAAGGCCCGGCGCGTCTTTGACTCCCTGCTCGAGAGCCGCGGCTCCCCTTCCCTGTCAGGATGGAGCTGCGATCTGAGATGCCCAGCGTGGCCGCGGCACCCCCTTCGGTGCCCCCCAGTTCGGTGGCGGCGGCGGCGGCGGCCGCTGCGGCCAGTCTGCCGGTGAGCGTGGCCGGGAGCCTCCTGCGAGCGCCGCCGCTGCTCCTGCGAGCCGCCGAGAAGTACCCGCGCACGCCCAAGTGCGCCCGCTGCCGCAACCACGGCGTGGTGTCGGCGCTCAAGGGCCACAAGCGCTACTGCCGCTGGAAGGACTGCCTGTGCGCCAAGTGCACGCTGATCGCCGAGCGCCAGCGCGTCATGGCCGCCCAGGTGGCGCTGCGCCGGCAGCAGGCGCAGGAGGAGAACGAGGCCCGCGAGCTGCAGCTGCTCTATGGCACCGCCGAGGGGCTGGCCCTGGCCGCGGCCAACGGCATCATCCCGCCGCGGCCCGCCTACGAAGTCTTCGGCTCGGTGTGCAGCGCGGACGGAGGCTCGGGGGGTTCAGGTGAGGCAGCGAGCGCACCCCGATCCTAAGAGCTGGGCTGCGAGCCACACATCCACACACGCCCCGTCCCCCGCACACCAGTGGGATGATGTAGGTGGCCGCCCTAAACAAGCTTACAAAGGAGTAAGTCTCGTTGAGGTCGATGGAACTTACTTCCGAGTAAACACGCGTAGGTTCCTGTGCTTAAAACCTGATTGGCTCCAACGGGACTTAAAGGCGTTTAACTTTCTGGGAAGTGTGTATCCCATCTTCAGGAGAGTTTACAGAATGGAACTCACTTCCAGCTGAGCGCATAGAAAAAAGTCCAGGGCTTAATATAACCCACTTGAATCTGTCCACCTAGCTTCTCAGCCAATCCGTATATTCTTCGTCGCGTGTTCACTTTTTCTACCACTGTCTACACCTCCCCTATCCGCCCCTGCACGCACACACGAAACAGCCTCTTCCCAGTCTATTTTTCTGTCCATCTCCACCACGTACCACCTCTTGCGTTCATTGTCTCCATTCATTCTCACGCCATCTGGGTCTCTCTCTATCTCCACATCTACCAACAGCTCATCCCTACTTGTTGGAATTAAGCCCCAGTTATGTCAGTGGGTCATGATTTCACCTGATATGTTTATGATAAGGTGTTACCGGGTTGCTTACAGCCTTAAATAAGCTCCGTTGGAATCAACGGGTCTCCAAGCCTAGGTGTTTAACATTGAGGCACCAGCCAGCCATATATCTTGTATATCTTTTATATACTCTTTCTGTAAACTCGGAAAGGGTTCACCCCTTTTAAACTATCCTCCATACTTATTCCCTATCTGTCTATCCAGCTGTACATCCACAATTCCTTCCTTTCAGACCCATCTATGACCAGGGCTTACTACCTCTATGATGCATCCATTTTATTGCTTGAAGCCTCTGTTTACGCAGAAGTAAACAGGCGTCAATTGGATTTTCTTCCAGGTAAGTACGTTTAGGATTGCCACATTGTCAGTGACCGCTCTGAAACAGGGAGCCCGGCGGCAACTTGCGTCAGCTTCGCGTTAGAGTTCTTTCCTGGACTTCTTGGCGAGCGCCCTCCGCCGCCGCCTCGGCCTCGCTCGAAGAGGCGAGAGAGAATGGCGCCCTCTGCCGACCCCAGCGATCTGGCCCTGTCTAGAGGTGCTGGGTGGAGTGGCGAGCGGTGGCCTCGTTTGCTAGACTGGCTCCCTAAAAGGGTCACCAAGGTGGCATCCGCCAGGAGGAGGCCTCTGGGATGGGGAAATGAGGTGGGTGCACATTGGTAGGAAGCCAGAACAGGCAGGGCGGATGACGGACCGAGTGGATGAAGGCAGGCTGCTGGGCACACCGCACCTAGTCTGGAGATGTGCGGGTTGAAGGCAGGGCGTGGGCGTCTTGTGGTGTGTATGGGTGTTTAACTGCAGTGAGCCCATTTTGGCCGGCTGGGTGTTGGGCTGAACTGAGCTCCCTGTCTGCTGCGAAGTCCACACCCCGTTATGTTGAGGTTGAGAGCCGTTCTGTCTTTTCTCTGCCAGAGGTCAAGCTGCAGAAATTCGAGCTGTTCCCCAAGACGCTTCTGACCAACCGGGCCGTGACCCCTCAGCAGGCCAAGCCCCTATCGCCGGATGGAGCGGACGGCGCGCCAGGCACCTCATCCCCGGAGCCCTCCCGCCACGGCTGCGGCTCGGGCTCGGAGAACGGCGACGGCGAGTCCTCCGTCAGTTCGCCCGTCTCCAAGGGCCCCAAGGACGGCAGCGGCGGCGGCGGGGCCGAGGAGGAGAGCCCCGGCTCTATCAGCCCGCTGGGCTCCGACTCCGGCTGTTCCGAGGTGGAGCGGGAAGAAGCGGGGGCCCCTTCGCCGGGCCTGGCCGCGGCGGCGGCGGCGGCGGCGGCGGCAGGGGGGAGCCGGCAGCAGCGGACCCCGTTGGACATCCTGACGCGCGTGTTCCCCGCGCACAAGCGCAGCGTTCTGGAGCTGGTCCTCGCCGGCTGCGGCGGGGACGTGGTGCAGGCCATCGAGCAGATCCTCAACAACCACCACCACCACCCCCGAGGAGGAGGCAGCCCGGGCCAGGGACTCGCCGCCTCCGGGCTGAGCTCGGCCGGGCCGGACAAGGCGAGCGACGAGAGCTGGGCGCGGGCTGCAGGAGACGCGCCGGGAACGCTGGGCGGCCTGCAGCCTTCGCCCGCCGGCGCCGCCGCGCACCACCGCCCCCTGCTGGCCGGCGCCATGACTCCCGCCATTGGCGCGCTGGGCAGCCGCTCGGCCTTCTCGCCTCTGCAGCCCAACGCCACTCACTTCGGCGCGGCGGCGGCGGCCGAGGCCAGCGCGTACCCCCTGGGCACGCACCTGGGCTTGAGCCCGCTGCGGCTGGCCTACTCGGCGGCGGCGGCGCACAGCCGGGGCCTGGCCTTCATGACGCCCTACTCCACGGCCGGCCTCATGCCCACGCTGGGCTTCCGGCCGCCGATGGAGTATGCCTTCAGCGACCTCATGCGGGACAGATCCGCCGCCGCCGCCGCTGCCGCCGCCGCCGCCGCCAGCGCGCACAAGGAGCAGACCTACCCGAACGGGCTCTACGGGCCCCTGGTCAACAGCGCCCAAGAAAAGCAGTAGGGCCGCGCGGAGCCAAGGACAGCGAGCCCAGACCTCACGCGGACTGCAGATGTGTCAGTATGTAAATATATGCATAGAAAGATATATGTGTGCGCGTGTGCGTGTGGAGAGACAGAGACTGAAAGGTGTTGGCACGAGCGGACCAGAGGAAGAAGGGTGGAGAGATCCTGATCTTCAGGCTGCTATGGAGTAACATGATCTAATAACCAAGAGTTTTGTCTCCCGCAGTGACCGCAGCAATTATTAAAGATAATTTCACTCAGATGCGAAACACGTCACTTGGAAATAAGTTCCCTTGGAAGTGCATCAGTGGAGCTCCTTCCACGCTGAAGCCTTGGGAGACTCAGCGCGAGAGGGTTTTTTCACAGCTACGATTTCAAGTAGCAACCAATAAAAAGAACGCAGTCTCCCTGCTTTATGGTGCATTCCCATGCGCGTCTACTTGTAAGTAAGCCCCATTGAGTTCAGTGGGACTTACTTTCTCAGGTAAGTGTACATAGGATTTCAGCCTCAATGAATGGGATGTTTAGCGCAAGCTGGCATTTTTCAAAATGTAAGAGCACAAAAGTTATAAAATATATATACAGACACCAATTATGCAGAATTCTGTTGTTTTCTGTGACTAACAATGGAAGTTAACCTTGCCCCAGCCCCCAGCCCACCTCAATTGCCCCCAACTGATGTAGGTTGTCAGGATTTCATTTCACTCTGTTTGTTGCAATGA
Organism: Heloderma suspectum; assembly: GCF_057233095.1. NCBI lineage: Eukaryota > Metazoa > Chordata > Lepidosauria > Squamata > Helodermatidae > Heloderma > Heloderma suspectum. The sequence continues at coordinate 228,082,760 of NC_139461.1, forward strand.
AAAGTGATCAAATGTATGGGACTTGACAAACTTCTAGATGTATTGAATTTTTTAAAAGGTAAACACATTTTTATTGTTAAAATTGTCAATCATTTTTATCTTTTGCTTATGCCCATAAGCATGGATATTCCTCTTGGTGCGTTGTGAGATATATATATATATATATATATATCCCCCATACATATATATGTATCCAGCAAGTGTATAGTATAATGTTATAAAATGAAAATCTAAGTTATTAATGTAATTTGTAGGTGAATTTAGTATTAACGGTAAACTAAAAGATTAGTCAGTTTTCAGTTTTAATCATATGACGTATAGAGATTAAATATATTGTAAAGAATTTTAATGCTTCTTTTTATTCACCCACTGGGGGGAAAATACAATTTGTAAATAAGGTTGAAAAGTAGATATATTTGTAATTGTTCTTTGGACTTGATCCAAATCCTGTGACTGACATCATTTTAATGAGTGATCCGCAAGAAAAAAAAGCTCTCTGGTTCCAGTGTAGCAAACGTCTTGCTGTTTCAAACAGTTTTTGTCTTTTCTCTATGTTTTCATTTCATAGAAATCCTAGAAATAAATGTTATTTTGTATTAAAACCCATGTTATCCATAACTCCTGCTGTTTTTATTTGGCAGTGTTTTGATATACCCTCTTAATGACAAGTCACTGCGAAGTTGTAACAAATTCCAATCTATAACTGACTGGTTTAAGGCAATTTGTCTGAATTCTCATAATTCTACTAATCAAATTGTGGATCAGGCTGCTCGACATGCTTCTTAAAATGTTAATTAGTATACCATATTTGAAATACACAATTACAGGAAAATCTGTAAACAATACAACAGAGTATACAAATCGGCAGTTAAAAAACATACCATGAAGAGAAATAATGTTTTATCTGGGTTCTTTTTTTATAGTGGTTTTGGAAAGACATTACAGGTAGTATTTTGAAAAATGTATTTTATATTTTATTGATCTATTCTGCAAAGGATTGTTTATTTAAAATTTGTTTCCAGTGTTGAATTTGGAATACGATCCTAAATGCACATCTTGGAACGGAGTACGATTCAGACAACAAAACTCTAAGGGTGCGATCCTATACACAGCTACTTGGGAATAAGCCCCATGGCTAAGAATACGTGTATAGGATTACGCTGTCAATGTGTTTTGGATTGAGTGCAAGGCTGTGTTGCAGTCATACACTCTTATACCCTCCTGGGCTGCAATCCTTGTATATAGTAGGAAGTGATACCCGTGGAGCCCAGTGGCAGTTCCTCCCGAGTATACATATTTAAGATTGCAATGTTAATGTCAATGGGATTTGTGCCCATAATTCCACTGGATTATAGCCATTGTGTGTAATATACTTAAATTGAATTTTTGTATTGCTGATTTCTTTAGCAGTTTTGTGATCAACATGAGCAACTTCCGTCAATTCAAAAGCAGAATGCTAATTCAATTGAATTTAGCAAGAGAACGTAGATATTATTTTTCTTTTAGAAATCCCCTCCCCTCATTTATTGCAAATAGGGAAAGGCAGTATATCTTGAATTTCGGGAGGAGAGGCTTTCCTGTTTTTAGTCCACAGATTGTCTAGTTATTCTTCCAGTGAAACTGACCAACATTCTATATACAACGCCCGCTCACTTGGAAGTTTATTCAAGTCAACCGTCAGTGTGTTGACTTGAAACTAAATTTAGTGTAAACCAATGAGACATACTTAGTTTTGAGTAATTTGTTTAGGATTGGGAGTTCCTGGAAATATATACAAATCAGCCCTAATTGCACTTCCTGGGAAGTACATTCAATAGCTAAAAAAATACGTTTAGGAAAGGCAAGCTAGAAACAGGATTCTCTTTCTTTCTGTAACTGGTAAATGGATGACAGGCAACAAAGCTCGTAGGAATTTCATACTGTACCTCCAAAATGGCAGTGCTTATATAGGAGGGATTTTCTTCTCTATCCTGGGGAGTGTTTGGCCCAGGAAAACTATTACTCACAAAGAACAAGTTCAGTGCATGGTTGAATTAAGACTGTAAAAGCTCCTAAAATTGGTTGGTATGGAAACCTAATCCCACCCAACTGTTCTGTAGCGCAGCTGGACTGTTTACTTTCTCACTTCAAATATAACTGTGTAAACATTGGCTTGAAACTGACAGCTCTGCTCCTATAACCAGTTAATATATTGGGGTGGATGGGTGGAAATGTGGATTCCTTCGTGGATATTGGAAGAAGATGGGAGGGGATAATAATAATAATAATAATAATAATAATAATAATAATAATAATAGAAAACCCTCGTAACAAGTAAATTGCCATTTTATATCCTCTTTTGGAAATGTCTTAAACACTATTGAAAGGCTTTGGGTGTGTTATGTCAGTGCAATCCTGTGGATGTCTACTCAGAAGTAAGCCCCCTTGAATTCAATGGGGCTTACCCCCAGTTAAGTGTAGGATTGCAGCCTGTATGTGTTAAATATTGTAGATTACACTTTAAGTTAATTCTTTGACCCCAACCCCTAAAGCGGCCAAATCAGTATCACAAGGGAAAGGGTTTTTTTGGTTTTTTTTTTTTAAGAGTCTCAGGTTCCGAAAGTGGTTGAAATGTAATATTACTACAATAAAATGGTTTAATAATGAAGGGCTTTAATAGTGAGCTAATTTGATTGAGTTTCCTAATTCCACTTTAATTGGAAAAAAAAAACCTGGAGTTGCCTGCTCGGTTATAATGTGAGAGGGTTATGTTAGACGGAGGGCGAGTGGGCGGGAAGGGAGCCACAGGGAGAATCATATGTACTTGAAGTGTTAGAGTCAATCTCTCTCTCTGTGTCTCTCCCTGTCTCTCTCTGTCTCTCTCTCTCTGTGTGTGTGGTGTCTATTGGGGCATCTGATTACTTGCAAGCTGTATCCCAGATCTGGGATTACGAGGAATGGGGCTACAGAGGACATTTTTTTCTTTTTACTTAAGGCAATAAGGTGGACACAGTTGTCACTTTCCAGCTGTGGAGAGGCTAATGATTTAGGAACCCCCCTGCGCTGCCCCCACTCCTTGGAAACAGGAGCAGAATGAGCTGAATACATTGTTTCAGTCTCCCCAAGTCGCTTTTAGACCAGCTTTTAATGAGACTTCTCCACAGACTCATGGGTTTTGAGGTATCTCAGAGGTTATCTAGTCTAACCTTTAAGTCTTTGGGATTTTCTGGACTTAAACTGTCTAGACATTGATAAAGTCAGAATTGGAAGGGACCAACCCTGCCCACCACGCCCTAAGCAGATACAACAGTCCACTAACTTTCCAGCCAGCTTGCATAATCCACACCATGGTATGCCATACGCAGAGAGGGGGAACACTTACTGCAGAAAGGTACCTGCAGAGCAGTAGCTCTAAGGGCACAATCCTATGCATGTTTAGACAGACAAAAGTCCTACAACTCCCAGCATTCCTCAGCCAGCATGGGAAATGCTAGGAGTTGTAGGACTTTTGTCTGTCTAAATATGCATAGGGTTGCATCCTAAATGACTTAAGAAAGTGAGCAGAGCCAGACACTGCAAGGGAAGGATACTCTATCCAATTTGACAGGGGTGGAGGGTGGGTGACCCGGAGAAAATCCCTTCTAGACCACAAATATGGCAATCAATCAGAACTTGAGCATAACTGACCCCCCAACACTGCCGCCATGAAGTTACAGCTTAAAAACCACCCAGTAAAGCAGACTTTATTGGCAAACTGGTTGGCCAGTTTGCTAACCAGTTTGGAGGTATTTTTCTACTATCTAAGCTAAAAGGAAAATTACTTCTTGTTCTTCCTCCTGAGGTCTTGCCGAGGAGTTGTCCTCTCTGTGGGTTAAATCAGGGGTGAGGAACCTGTTGCTGGATTACAACTCCCATCAGCTCCAGCCAGCATGGCCAGTGGTTAGGGATGTTGGGCAGTTGTTCAACCACATTTGGAGGGACACAGGTTCCCCAACTCAGGTTTAAGTTTTCCATGACCAACAAGATATAATGATCAACTTTCCTACAGTACCTCTGGATTGAAGAGCTGCTGGATTGCTGGCCTCCACCCCGGTATTCCAGGAGCATCCTAAACTGCTGGTATGAGGCAGGTATGGTCATCATGATGGGGCAACAGTACTGAGGTGGGGAACACAATGTGTTGAGAATCAAGATATGAGCTTCTTAGCAAGTCACAAGAGGAAGATCAGCCATGTTATAGTTCTTCCAAGCCACAGATCAACATCTTTGCTTATCTTCCAAGTTTCACTGTTGAGTTCAGTCTTCCCCAACCAGGTGTGCTCCAGATGTGTTAGACTACAACGATTCCCCAGCCAGTGGGGTCATGGTGGGAGTTGTAGCCCAACATATCTGGAGGGCACCTGGTTGGGGAATGTTGGTTAGGAGGTTATATACTTCTTCCTGGTCTCCCACCTGGGAGGAATCAGTTAAGGTCTCTCTGGTGGGCAGGGTAGCTTTTTCTCCCAAGGGATGGAGTCTAAAAGGCATTAAACTTCCTGTCTGCTTCTCCCACCCCAGCATAAAATTAGAAAAAAATAAGTTGGCAGTTGAATCAAATTCAACAAAGCAAGTATAAATAATTTGTAAACGGGAGAGGCAGTGTGCCAGCATTTGCAAACTTTCCTGTTAATTAAATCCTAATCCATTCAGTTGCATTTTCACAGTTTGGCTGTGTATTGAGAGTGGGGCATGTCCAGGAGGTTTATTATTAGCCGTAGTGTTTAACAGAAATCAACTATAATCCACAACATAATAAAGATAAAATTATACTAACAGTTTAGTAGCCAAATGACACTTCTCATCCGAAATTAACTTCTTCCCTCCTCACAACCAGGTTGTTCAAAAGAGGAAAGGGTGCTAGGTAACCATGGAAGAGACTCCTTAAAAAGTTAGGTTGTGAAATGACAGGTTTGCATACATACTGGCCTTCATGCTGTTCGGCCCTGATCTAAACCCCTGCTTTCAAATCATTATAGGCTAACTGTTATTACTCAGAAATGATGGGACACAACACTGCATATAGTCAGAGGCACGCTTCATTTTTGCTTCACAGATCGAGCTGCCCAGTGCCCAGCATAGAAGGGCTTCCTCATTACATTAAATGGAGGGAGAAAAACCACACGTGCATTTCTTTGCACTGTCCATTCAACTAACCATTGCAGTATCAGTATTATCCACTGAAATGAACACGGATCCCCATGAATCTGGAATATCTGGATTTGGGCACACTTATTTATTAATGCAGATCAAACTGTATAAATGGTGTGAGGAGAAGAATTCAGAATAACAGATGTATGCAGTTTTTTGATCTGTAGGCAAATACACTTACTGACCTTCAAAGCTTGCTCGCTCTTTCTTTCTTTCATTCATTCCATTTCTATACCACCCAATAGCCAAAGCTCTCTGGGTGCTTTACAAAGATTAAAAAGATTTTTGTTAAAGATTTAAGATCTTTTAACAAAAGAAACACAAACAAACACAAAAGCCCACTTTTGACTCACTTTAATTTTTTTGCTCAATTCATCATTTTCATGTCATAGTTTACTGAATATGTTGTAATTCTTTAAGTTTGTAATTTTATAACTTTATATTGAATCTGACTGCTTTATATTAGAAGATGCTTGGGAAGTCTTGAAAGGTTAAAATATATATATATATATATATATATATATATATATATATATATATAGAAATTGGTAGAAAATCAGCAGTGTATAATATATGAAGTAGTTATCCAAACTTTGAAGAGCTGAAAACCGGCTTATGTGAATCTAGCATCCCTTTCTCCCATGCCCCACAAACCTATGCAAATAACTATTAATTTCAATCTAAGCCTCTCTGGGTGTTTTGGAAGGTCTCCTGTCCTTTCAGATAAATGGGTGATGCTGCAGATAAAGATGATAATTTATAAGCTGTTTTAACTGGCACACTTCCACCTGCACCAACCTTGCATAAGTGCGAATGATCCCTCAGTCCAAAACATGTTCCTAGGTAGGATATAATTGTGGAACAGGCAGCAAGAAAGAGCAAGCCACAGGTATTGGATCGAACCAGGGCCACATTTTATTAAACAACAAATTCTGTGAGGGTGTGTGTCAGTGTGGGAACTAATTACTTCTTCAGGCAACTAGCCTGATGGATTTTGGTTGAGCCCACCCTGGCTTCAAGGAGGGTGAATGCATGGGCATCTGCAGAAATCTTTTCGGGGGGGGGGGAACTGCAGTTTACAGAAGATAGTGGTTGTAATTTGTGCATGCAGTGCATGCTGCTCAACACACCTGTGCACTTCTGTGTGCATTTTGTTGTTAAGTGTCACATTCCATGACATTTAGAAACCTACACAGAGTAATAAAAGATCATGGGAAGTGAACAGCACTAATGCAAAAACATGCATGCCTAGGAACAAGAGGAATGCCCCCACCCCATGCACAAAACACAATACAGCTGTCTTAAAAATATCATATTGGATGTTTTATGGCATCACTCCCCTTAGCATTGACAACTTCACATGACTTGCTTTCAAATATTTCCTTCAGCCTGCATACATTGGCGAACACTGTAGAGCAGCCTTCTCCTTCTCCAACCTGGTGCCCTACAGATGTTTTGGACTACAACTCCCACACACCTGACCACTGGCCATGCTGGCTGGGGCTGATGGGAGGTGAAGCCCAAAGCATCTGGAGGATACTAGGTTGGGGAAGTCAGCTCTAGAGAGTAGCAGTTGAGTCTGTGGGGAGAGTCCTTAGTAGTGGGAGGAGAAGTGGGTCTGCTTGATCAGGGTTTAGGGTTCTAGAGGAGCCTGGACTACTCACTTTTCACATTGTTATAAGCCACTTTTTACACAAGCTAACCATACAACTTTTGCATGGCTTGGATTTTGAACTGCAGCAGTGTTATATGGAATTGTACATGTTTCCTGGAGCTGTGCAATTTGTATGTGATTGCACATTTTTTTTAAAAAAGCCCTGATAGTATCAGAGAACAGGTCCGCCATTTCTAGTAGATCTGGTGACTGAGCAGTGACAAGGCCTGGTCACCATGTCTATTAAGATAGGTAGACCTGGCCTCTGAGAAATGTTATACCAGGTCTACCCCTCTGTTGCTTCTCAATGGGTAGACATGGGGTCTGAACAATGTCTTCCCTTGACTCCTTTCACCCCTGTAATGGCCCTTGGGCCAACAGCCATTACAGTGGTGAAGGGCATGGATAATATGGTGTGCGTCTCAGCTTGCGGTCCACTTCTATGCTCTGCTGTGTAGGCAATGCACAGTAGAGTCAGAATCACAGAATAACCTTCGTAACAGTGTCATTTATGACTATAAGAAATGGGGAAACACTAACCTCTGAGGAGCTGTGTGCACACTGTCCCATCTCCAAGGCTTGCACTAAGAGAGAGAGGAGAGGAGGCTCCACTTGGACTTCCTGCAAGAGCTAAAAATGGCAGGTTCTCTTCAGACTATATATACACAAACAACCCTCTGTAGCCCTTAACACATTGCACTGCTGCTACAATCAACTTCACAGCCCCATCTGCATTTACGTAGAAAAGCCAATGCACCAGGAGACTGGATAACAACACTGGACTAAACGGCAGAGTTGTCTTCCATTAGTCTAACAGTGCCTCCTCCCCAGCAAAATAGGAATAACAACAATTCTGGGCTACTTTGCAGACTAGTATAACACACTTTCTCAGCCACAGCCCTGCCTCCAGCAGTATGGATATAATAACGATAAATTTTATGTGCACACATTGTCAGAGAATTTTAAAAATGTTTATAAACTCAGAAAAAAAATATTAACAAGACCTGAGTTAGAAAGATCATGAACTCCTGTCTTTGCTGCTATCTTCTGCTTTTCGGTAGATACACTCCTGCCCAAACTCAGCTACAATCAACTCCTGGATTTCTTTCTTCTTTTTTTTAAAATGAGGCTGCAATTACTTCCTGACACGGAAGACCTCAAAAAGGCTTCACACATCCAAAAGGGTTAACACACCTAGATAGCGGGTGTATTAACAATTGCTATGACTTCATTAATTGGCTAAAAACACTGAAAGGCGGGAGCAGGCTAGTTTCTCACAAAATGAATGGGCAGACTAGTGGCTGCACGTTTTGCCTCATATCTTGGGTTATATAAGGGTAGAGGCTTGCTTAGTTTTTTTAGAATGAAAGCTTGGAATCTGGGGATTAGGGCTTATCTGTGGGGGCAACTGCACTCCCTTGCCCCTTCCTGTGGATGTCCATGGGTGGATGGGATATCCCCCTTTCCCAGTGCCACACCTTCTAGGCCTTCCTGTGTCACCCCCCTCCCTGCCCAGTTACACAACTCTAAGGGAGTGAATCGAGTCAAGTCTCTAAAGGTGAACCATATCTTGCCCACAAGTCTCAGAGCCCTGAGCCGCAAGACTCAGGAAGCACCAACTACTGTAAAGCTGCCTCAGGATGCTCATCTACCCTCTCCCTTACCTGGCTTTCCCACATTTCCCTGCCAAGGGAAATGTGACCAAATAACCTAACAGAAACATACAATCCTATTCTCACTTCAGTGCAGAGTAGGCAAAAGAAACCTAGTCACCCCAGCTAATCTGGTGGCTAGCAAAAGATTCCTACTGAGTCCCAAAAGGCAACCAGTGAACCAGGGATGGGGGGAGGGAGGGTGTGGGCTGCAAAAAGGTGGAGGGGGCTGTGGCTGAGGGTGGGTAGCTTATAAACACCAGCTTGGCCCCACCCCTTACACAGCATGTGCTGCTGCAGTGTCTCCTCTCTTCCACCGCCACACCCTCAAAAATGCCCCCAAGCCAGGTGTACTAGGAAAACAAACAAGCAAACTGTGACCAGTGGATGATTCTCCAGGATGAAATTATTTCTGTGCACCCTGACAGAATTTCTTCAGGGAGATGAACCTCTTGCTCTGGGGATCCTCTGGAGTCCAGGAGTGCATCAACTGTAGCCTTACAGGTGCTGTCCTTCACAAGAGATTGCAGAGTTGTTGCTTTTGAAGTTTTTTTTCCCCCCTTCTTGGAGGTGGGCATGATACTTTCTGTCTCAAAAAGATAGGTCACTCAAGGAGGAGGTGGTGGTGGAAATAAGCAGTTGCAGCTAGGGATGGCGGAGAATTCCGCCACGGATTTCAGTGAGGCTGAATGCACTGGCATTCGGCCCCCCGAAATCCATGGCGGAACGGCCTGCCCCCCGCCCCCCGTGGATTCCCCCCGGGACGAGACTTACCTGGGGCAGATGTTCCGGACAGCAGTGGCTCCAGCGGCAGCTTCGGCAGCTGGTCTTTCGACCAGCTGCCGCAGCCGCCATTTGCATTCTGGTCTTTGCCGTGATAGGCTACGTAAGTCTTTACGTAGCCTATCATGGCAAGCCAATAAAAAAAACACGCAAAAAACCAGCGTACGCAAATGGCGGCGGCTATGGCGGCCGCCATTTGCGTTCCCTATTTTTCGCTGTTCTAGCCTACGTAAATATTTACGTAGGCAATTATGGCAAAAAAAAAAGGGAACCGCAAATAGCGTAGTGGGCGCTATTTGCGTTCTTTCCCCCCCCCTCCGTTTTATCCTATGTAAATCTTTATGTAGGCTTTTACGGCGAAAAAAAAAGAAACGCAAATAGTGCCCACTACGCTATTTGCAGTTCCCTTTTTTTTCGCCGTAATTGCCTACGTAAATATTTACGTAGGCTAGAACGGCGAAAAATAGGGAACGCAAATGGTGGCTGCCGTAGCCGCCGCCATTTGTGTATGCCAGGGTTTGGGGGGGGCATGCTGTGATAGGCTACATAAAGACTTACGAAGCCTATCACGGCAGCCTGAAAGGACGCAAATGGCAGCCGCTACGGCGGCCGCCATTTGCGTCTGCAGCAGCCCGTCCGCAGCCGGAAGTCCGGATTGTCCACGAAGCAGAGCCGGCCGGGCAGGATTCCGGGGGGGAGGACTGGATCACCTCCCCCCCATCAAGGATTCCGGGGGGAGGGACAGAGCGCCCCCCCCACCGTGAACAGAACCGTGAACAGGTAAGTGACTTTCGTACATCCCTAGTTGCAGCAATTCTCTTCCAGGTTCTACATCAGGGGTGTGGCCCCCTGGCCCACGGGTGAGATATGACCTGCAGGAGGTCCTCATCCAGCCCCTGCCCATATCTCCATCCAGCCCCTACATGAATGGGTAAAAGGCCCTTGCACAGAGAAGCGGGGTAAAATAGCTCTTCAGCATGTTCAGCTCTAGTCTATGAATCACAGACTGGATCACCTGTGAAGCTGCCTGGCATGGAGTCAGAACACTAGTCAGTCTAGTTCAGCACTGCCTGCTCTGACTGGGCTTCAAGTGGAGCATCCTTTGACTGGAGATGCCAGTGACTGATTCTGGACATGCTGCGTACAAAGCACATGCTCTCCCACTGAGCTGTGGTCCTTCCCCCTAGAGGAGGAGTAGGGCATCTGAACCCCTCCAGATGGCATTGGACTCCAACTCCCATCATCCCCAGCCCACATGACCAATGGTCATGGATGATGGGAACTATACCCCCAACAATGTCTGCAGGGCCACAGTGTCCCTGCCCTAAGGGGTTGTCCTCTAGGAAAGCCTGACGAATCACTCCTGCCAACACAATGTTCTTGTGTATATTGTCTGTTCGTGTTTTTTTTTTTTTTATGGAATTGGCTTTAAAATTTGTATATTGTATTTTTAAATGTTTTTAATCTTTGCAGCCACCCAGAGAGCTTTGGCTATTGGGCAGTATAGAAATGTAATAATAAATGAAATAAATAAACACCCCTTTGCCTACCTTAGCTGCTGCATCATAGGTCTCATAATGGTGTGGAGGTCCAAACACCATAGCAGCCTGCTATGGATGCTAGGGGTGTGGAATCTTTTCCCAGTTCAGAGTTCTTGCTGGAGGCCACCAAAGATATTCTAAGGGCCCAGCAGCTTCTGGACATCATACTCTTTCTCCTGGTAAGAGGCTGTCTCCTTACATTAACAAATAAGTATGCATAGTTGCAGTGGTGTGACACGTATAGCTACTGCGTTATCACTTTTTTCTTTTTTCTCTCCCACACCCAGTACTTTTTATATATACACATAGGTTTGTATATATCCATAGCAATGAATACATATGAAATTCATATGTGTGAAAATACAACTTTCTAGCAATTATACATATGCTTCAACAAAAGCAGACCAGATATCCAAATACATATCCATTCAAAGGTAGTGTCTATATGCCACCTGTTCAAATATTGAAAGCATTATAAGGTCCTTAATCCATTGCATTATAGGAGGTGAGTGTTTATCCTTCCACTGTTGTAATATCAGTCTTTTGGCTGTCAAAAGGGCATGGAGAATCCATTACACTGACCATTCGTTAATTTCCATGAAGCAGGAAAGTAATTTAAAAGAGCAGGTACATCAGCAAAGATTAAAGAATGTTCCCGTACAAAATGTATCCATATAATAATCTTCCAAAAAGAAGCAACTACTGGACATTTCCAAAACATATGTTTAAAAAGAAGCATTAGCTGCATTGCACCACCAGCAATTAGCCAAACTAGACAAACACTTATTAAAGAGACGTGGGGCATCTAGTAGACCCAAAACAAAAGTTTTTGCTGAATCAAATGCATCCACAAACATGGCAGGTATAGACGCTAAAGCAGAGATCCATTGATTAGGCAAAATGTGACAATCCAGTTCCCTATTCCATTCCTGCTTAACACTACTGTGTTATGATCTACAAGTCTGACAGGGCAATTTCAGGAAAGAAAGGGCATTGATTTGTGTGCTGAGTGCAGGTATAACAGTTTATTTCAAAATATCTGGTAGCTTTATGTAGGTAGCTTTATGCCTGCTGTGGCTAAATGCATAGAAGTGCACCAAAAATCACATTCGTGTGTGTGCGTGTGTGCGCGCGCGCGCATGTGTATATGTGTATGTGCATATCCATGTAGGATGGATGGATGCCAATTCTGCTGAGCTGGAGTCTGGACTTTTGCCCTGATGGCACCACCAGCTGGGATTCCAGCTGCTTGTGGCCTGTGGCTTCCCTACCTGATTTGTGTGTTCAGGTGAAGTGCGAAAGAGGCGACACACATACAAATTGTATGTGCAGGTGGGAGGTAAGTCATGATTTTAGTGTAGATTCTAGGGATCAATTCAGCATGAGTGTACGATAGTCCTACTGATTTCTTGGTCAGGTTGTAATGGCATCATTACAGTTAATTGTGATGTGATCTACAACAGCAGAAAGTTGAAGGTTTAGCAATCGTATACCCTTGGTATAAATTCAGTGTGGCAAGTTAATTGTGGCTAACAATATGATTTTGAGTGTGATTCTTTCTACTGAACAAGTTGCTTACTCCTGACCACATGAGATAAGGATATATTCTTTTTGTAATAATAAAGAAAATAGCTCAGTCTAATTAACACTTTGAAGTGTTAATTGTGAGTCCATCTTCTGTGGTTTTCAGGGACATTTATTTTCCAAATGCTGTTGATGAAATGCCAGACAGAGGTTATAAGGTTTGCGACTCCTGCTATTATAACATTGTGCTTAGTTGTAGCTATTATAAAAAGATAGATGGCAATCAAACAAGGATTAAGAAGGATTGTATACTGTACTGTACCATTTTTTAAAAATAAACTTGCGCAGGTAGTGATCTGAGCATCATAATTACACAGAAGACTACAGTAAAAGCCATTAGAGCCAGTGGTGTATTGTTTTTGAAAACAGATAGCAGTCCAGTCTTAAAATTTGGTGCATTAGCATACGCATGCCTAGAGTACATTAAGATACTCAGAATTATTCCAAGAAAATCTGCAAATTAGAATATTATACAAGGATTGCAGACATACCATGTAAGTGTCAAAGATAGATACTTTGGCGTAAATGTTTACGAGTGAGCTCGCCAAAAAGATCTGTTAGTCTATATATCCTTCACTCCTCCCACAACTTAAATTGGTTATACTTATATACTTATACTGGTTATATTGGTTATAACCAATATTTACATCATGGAACAAGAGATGGCCCAAGAGTAGCAGGACAGGGGAGACAAAAGGAACCCATTTGTTTGATCAGAATTTCCTTAGAAAGAGGCTGCGTAAGTTGTCCAATGTATGCAAAGCAGAGGGTAGGATTGGCATATCTGTAACAGAGGGAATTTGACTTGAATGTTCCATTAGAACTGAGCTGGGCTAGATCTATACTAGTGCTTTTATTGGTACTGAAGTACAATGATAACTGCTGGGGCACATTCCATATACCACTATTCTAGCATTATATCCTGCTTTTTATTCTGTATTATGCAAAAAACAGAACAGTTGTCATTGTGTATGCTACGAGATATAAACGTGCAAGAGCAATATAGTGTCACCCTGATGGGATCATATTGATATGACACAAAGTATAGATCTGGTCCAGTTGCCTGTGTTCTGAAGCACAGTTGGAAGGCATCATGGAAGGCTCCATGGTGTTTTTCCAATTTATTGATTTATTTAAAATATTTGTAAACTGCCCTTCATCCAAATGAATTCCAGGTATACAAAGGCATGGATAAAATTAATCACATCAGTGTAAATATACAATACAATAACACATCAATAACAATTCAAACAAAAAAGAGGCAAACTAAATTGGCAAAAACACAAAGCACATGGCGGCAACATTACTGTTCAAAATGCTTCAGCAAATAAAGAAGTCTTAATCTGGCATAGAAAATATTGCAATGTTGATACCAAACATACTTCTTTGGGGAGTTTGGTCCAAAGTTGTAGTGCCATTACAGAAAAGACCCTTTCCTTTCTAGATACATAATGAACCTCCACTAAGGAAGGCACTTATAGTAGAAGATCTTAAGACACGCAGGCTGATACAGAAATATGGGAAGAGGCACTCCTTCAGATACTTGGATCTGAGGCCATTTAGGGCTCTATAAATAAGTACCAGAACCTTGAATTGGCCTGGAAGCAAGTAGGCAACCAGTGCAGTTCTTTTAAGATTGGAATGATGTGAACCAACCTGGCTGTATCAGTTACAATCCTGGCAGCCAAATACTGCACTAATTGAAACTTCTAAGTCATCTTCATTGAAAGTCCCATGTATAAAACATTATGGTAATCCAACTGGGAGGTTACCAGAGCATGGATCACCATGGCCCGAGTATCCTTGTCTAAGAATGGTGAATAGACCAAGCCAGATACTTTGCACCACTGAGGTCACCTGGGCCTCCAGTAACAAACTTGGATCATGGACCACCCCCAAGCTATGAATCTCCTCCATATGTGGGAGTGCAACCCCATCCAGAACAGATTGAACACCCACTCCCTAGGCACATCGACGATTTACTCACAGTACTTCTACCTTGTCAGGATTCAGTTTTTGTTGGCGCTCATTCAGTCCATTGCCAATCCAAGCACTGGTTCAGCCCTTGGACAGCCTCACCTGACTCAGATGATAAAGAGAAGCAGAGCTCCATATCCCTGGATGATCTCACTCAGTGGGTTCATATACATATTTAAAAGCATGGGGGATAAGATAGAGCTTGCAGGACCCCATAATATGTGTCATGGGGTCAAACAGAATCTGCCAAAGCCACCTTCTGGAAATGGCCCTTCAGGTAAGAGTGGAACCACCATATTACTGTGCCTTCCCACCCAACCCACCGAGTGGTTCTAGCAAGATACCATGGATGATGGTGTCAAACATAGCTGAGAACTCAAGGCAAACCAACAGGATAACACTCGGTCCTGACATAGGCCATTCATTAGGTTGACTAAGGTTGTGTCAGTGCTAAACCAGGCTGGAACTCCGATTGAGTTGGGTAGAGTTAATCTGTTTCATCCAAGAGTGCCTGGAGTTTAGCCACCACCAGTATCTTGACCAGCTCTCAAAAAGAGGGGATATTTACGACCAGGTAATAGTTACTACAATCTTTTGGTCCCAGAGAGGGTTTCATTTGGAGTGGTTGCATAATTGCTTCTTTCAAGGGGGTTGGGATCACTCCATCTATCAAAGAAGCACTAATAATCTCCCAGAACTACCCAGGCAATCCCCTCCTGCTAGATGCAATTAGCCAAGATGGGCAAGGATCAGGAATACAGGTAGCTAGTTAAACCCCTACAAGCACCGTGTCTACATTCTCATCATGACCCTTTTCTCTTCTGATTCTGGGTTGCTGCAGAACCTAAGATTTAGTTACAGTTTTTCAGGTTCTCTACTGCAGCTTATACTAGACAGTTTGTATTGCAGCTTCCTCATTGTACTAGACAGTGTTTCAGCTCCATGTTCGGCGAGTTTTATAGCTACTTTTTGCTCTAATGGTTAAATAGTAGTAGCCAACAACTCCTCAGCAAGGTTACCTAAGTTGCCTTAACTGAAATGCTACCTTGGCCATAGGGCTCATTCCACCTGCATCTTTCACCATTTTGGGGTGCTTGGGCATCATGTTGGAGCCTTTGTCCTCATTCATGTGCTCAGTCATGGTCAAAATGTCATACACACCAAAATATTTTAATATTTTATTTTATTTTATTTATTTTATTATTTAATTTATTAATCGCCCATCTGGCTGGCTACCCAGTCACTCTGGGCGATGTACAACATACAATAAAACAATAAAATTCTACAATAAAAACATTTTCTAAAATACCCTAACCCACCCCAAATGCCTGCCTGAACAGCCATGTTTTTAATGCACGACGGAAGCTCATTAAAGAGGGGGCATGACGGAGTTCCCTAGGGAGGGAGTTCCACAGAGTGGGGGCCACTACAGAAAAGGCCCTCTCCCTCATCCCCACCAGTCTAGCTGTCCTGGCTGATGGGACAGAGAGAAGGCCATCCGAGGCTGATCTTGTTAAGCAGCCTGTCTGGTGTTGCTGGAGGCGCTCCTTAAGATAGGCTGGGCCGGAACCATATAGGTTTTAAAAGGTCAAAACCAACACCTTGAATTTGGCCCGGAAAACAACTGGTAACCAGTGCAACTCCTTCAGCACTGGAGTGATGTGATCTCGCCGGTGGCTGCCTTTAATCAGGCGAGCCGCCGCATTCTGTACCAGCTGCAGCTTCCGAACCGTCTTCAAGGGTAACCCCACGTAGAGCGCATTACAGTAGTCTAAACGAGAGGAGACCAGGGCATGTACTACTGATGGGAGCAGATGGTCGGGAAGGAAGGGGCGCAGCCGCTGTATCAGATGGAGTTGATACAGCACTGTCCGGCTCACAGCTGACACCTGAGCCTCCATGGACATCTGGGAGTCCAAAATGACCCCCAGGCTGCGGACCTGGTCTTTCAAGGGTAGCCGTACCCCATTCAACACCAGGTCAACATCCCATAGCCTCCTCTTGTCTCCCACCAAAAGTACCTCGGTCTTGTCAGGGTTCAGCTTCAGCCTATTCCTCCCCATCCAGCCACTCACCGTCTCCAGACATTTGGACAGGGATTCTATGGCCAACCTTGGTGAAGATTTGAACGAGAGGTAGAGCTGCGTGTCATCCGCATATTGATGACACTGCACCCCAAACCTCCTGATGATATCCCCCAGCGGCTTCACATAGATGTTAAATAGCATCGGGGAGAGGATGGAACCCTGTGGCACCCCACAAGTGAGTGGCCACGGGTCCGAAACCTCCTCTCCCAGTGCTACCCTCTGGTACCTGCCGGAGAGGAAGGACCGGAACCACCGCAATACGGTGTCTCCAATGCGCAACCCCTCCAGGCGGTCCAGGAGGATACCGTGGTCAACGGTATCAAAAGCTGCTGAGAGGTGGAGGAGAACAAGGAAGGAGCATTCACCCCTATCCAGAGCCCTCCTCATATCATCTACCAAGGCGACCAAGGCCGTTTCTGTCCCATGCCCAGGCCTGAAGCCCGACTGAAATGGGTCTAGATAATCAGTTTCTTCCAAGTGTGCCTTCAACTGCACCACCACCACCCGCTCAATCACCTTGCCCCAAAATGGCAGATTTGAGACTGGGTGAAAGTTGTTCAGAACATGAGGATCCAAGGAGGGCTTCTTTAAGAGCGGTCTTATCACTGCCTCCTTGAGGGCTGATGGCATCACTCCCTCCTCAAGGGAGGCGTTCACCACCGCCCTGATCCCCTCACCCAGTCTCTCTCTGCAGCCCATAATGAGCCACGATGGGCAAGGATCAAGTAAGCAGGTGGTCGGCCTTACAGGTGAAAGCACCTTGTCCACTTCATCAGGAGGAAGAAGCTGGAACCGATCCCACAAAACCGGTTTGCCACAGGCCGCCTCTTGCTCACTAACTGTATCCACAGCGTACAGAGTAACACACCTAATCTGATCAATTTTATCTGCAAAGTGCCTTGCCAAGGCCTCACAGGAGGCCTTAGAATGCTCCATTGGTTCCGGAGCCACGGGACCGACCAGGCTCCGGACCACTTGGTCCTCCTGGGACAGCACTCTGCAGACGCGATGGAGGCAGCATAATATTCCTTTTTTGCTGCCTTCACCGCCATGTGATAGGCTGAAGATACAGCTCTTATCACTTGTAGTGTAGTAAATCTTTTTGTAACATACCTTTAAAGGTAGAAATGCAGAAATTATTGTGTTTGCTGTGGTTGAATCTGCTTTTTAAAGACACTTTTAGTACAGTGGAGCGAGACATTCTCAAGTGATGCCACCATCTTGTGCCAAGAGCATGACCACACTGCTTGCAAACAATTTCTTCACCGCCATACAACTTGAAAACTTCTTCTTTTTAGAAGTTCAGGCTGTATTAAGAATGCCAGAATCCACTACTACATATAAGACAAAATACAAATAACTGGGCCTGTGCACATAAATGCACTGGACATCAATCTTCAATAGATTGGTGAAGCCATTAAACTGAACAAGGAATCATCTCATGCGTACCTACTCTAATCATTATTATTAAATGTATTATGCATTAAGCACATTAATTATTAAAAATCATTTTAAAATTACAGCCTGTGTAAGAGAGTGAAAGATATCTATGATGATCTTGGGCCTCTTGTTAATGGGGCAAGATGGTGGATTTTAACATATAGTCATAGGCCAGGTGAGGGAGGGAGAGATGGGTGCTTCTGCACCAAGGGCTTAATAATAGGGTAACCAAATATAAAGGAAAGCAGTTACTCTGTACCTTTAATAAGTAGTGTAGAAGGGGGAATTTTGGAAGCTTCAGCATATTATGCTGAGGTGATGAAATCTGAATTTATTTCAATGGGTCTACTCAAAGTATGTCTAAGACTTGATCCAACCAATTGTCAATTAAAACAATATACAATCCATAAAACAATACAGATGAAGCAAGCTAAAAACTAGACAAAATCACAGAAGGAAAAACAAAAACAAAACTAAACCAAAGCCAACCTAAATCACAGCAGAACAAAAAGCACTTTGCAGCCCACAGAAACACCAATAAAGAGGGAGCCAACTGGGCCTCTGAGGGTAAGATGTTCCATGACTTGCGCCCTGCACTTGAAAAGCCTGTATTCTGCATCATAGATATCAGGATTTCTGATGGAAATAGGGCATAAAGCAGAGCCTTCCCCAACCCGGCACCTTCCAGATGTGTTGGACTATAACTCCCATCATTCCCAGCCAGCATGACGAAGGGCACTACAAGACATCTGGAGGACACCAGATTATGGAAAGTTGGCATAGTCAATACTATTGAAAGCTGCTGAGAGGTCCAGCAAAACTAACTGGGATACTGTGAAAGGTACTGGAATGCAGTGATGGTCTCCTTTGATAAGGCTCTTCTTGATATTTGATGAAGAACCAATATAGTGGTCATGCTGAAGAACAATCATTATGTTGCCTAAGAGGAAGAGATGAAGGCAGGTCATTCAGTCTTATTCTTTGATGCCTTCCAGGTGGTGAAACAAAATGTCATATTTATAAGCATTTACTGATATTAGCCTTGATCCACTGGCACCAATAGAGTACTACTACCTACTTATGGGAGGAGCAGTTTTGCTGGGAAGTGGGGGATGGAGATAGAATTGCTCAAGGAGATAGCTTGTGAATGGCTAAGAAAGAGGCGTTCATATGTGTGTACTCCAGTGCTGGGGAGGAGGTATGTTGTTGTTGTTGTTCAGTCGTGTCCGACTCTTCGTGACCCCATGGACCATAGCACGCCAGGCCTTCCTGTCCTGCGCTCTCTCCCGGAGCATGCTCAAGTTCATATTCATTGCATCCGTGATACTATCTAGCCATTTCATCCTCTGCCGTCCCCTTCTCCTTTTGTCTTCAATCTTTCCCAGCATCAGGGTCTTTTCCAGAGAGTTTTCTCTTCACATTAGGTGGCCAAAATATTTGAGCTTCAGCTTCAGTATCTGTCCTTCCAATAAGCACTCAGGGTTGATTTCCTTTAGGATGGACTGATTTGACCTTCTTGCAGTCCAGGGGACTCGTAAGAGTCTTCTCCAGCACCACAGTTCGAAAGCATCAATTCTTCGGCGCTCAGCCTTCCTTATAGTCCAGCTCTCACAGCCATACGTTACTACTGGGAAAACCATAGCTTTGATTAGACGGACCTTTGTTGGCAAGGTGATGTCTCTGCTTCTTACTATGCTGTTTAGGTTTGCCATAGCTTTCCTCCCAAGGAGCAAGCGTCTTTTAATTTCATGGCTACAGTCACCATCTGCGGTGATCTTGGAGCCCAAGTAAGTAAAATCTGTCACTGCTTCCATTTCTTCTCCTTCCATATGCCAGGAAGTGATGGGGCCAGATGCCATGATCTTCATTTTTTTAATGTTGAGTTTCAAACCAGCTTTTGCACTCTCCTCTTTCACCCTCAACAAGAGGCTCTTTAGATCCTCTTTGCTTTCTGCCATTAGGGTGGTATCGTCTGCATATCGGAGGTTGTTGATAATTCTCCCAGCAGTCTTAATTCCGACCTGTGATTCATCCAACCTGGCGTTTCTCATGATGTATTCTGGATAACATTGTCATTTTAAACTGGGGAGGAGGTATACTTAGTTTAAAATGACAATGTTATCCACAAATGTTTGGATCCTAAGATAAGTTAATTCAGGGCACAATCCTATGCATGTTTAGACAGACAAAAGTCCTCCACCTCCCAGCCTGTTGGGGAATGCTGGGAGTTGTAGGGCTTTTGTCTGTCTAAACACACATAGGACTGAGCCCTTAAGAAAGTTCATGGAAGGAAAGTTTCCTATCCTGTCCTCCTCCCAGCAGCCCCCTATGCCCATTCCACTTTGTTCAGAAAAGCCCTTGGCACTCTCAAGGCTTTTTGGGAGTCACAGGTGGTGCTCCTGTAGGGCATAGGGAGAGATGGGAAATCCATGGACTCCATTAAGTTAATGTCTCACAGTCCTAAAAGGTTCATGCAGTCATGAGGCATTGCTGCAGTGGAACAGGAATGATATTTTGGATGTTAACCCCACTTTTGTTTTAAAGCAAGGGTAAGCAACACATGACCCATGGGCCACATGCACCCCACGCCACCCCTAGTGTGGGGTCCCTGCTTCCCCCCACATTCAGTGGTGGTTGTAGTAGGGGGAAAATAGCTGATTTTAGCACTACAGAGGGCTAAAAGAGTCAAATGTAGCTTGTTCCTGTAGCATTTTGTAGGGGGTTCCCACCAAATTTTGGTGGCAAACCACCAATTTTTTTGTATGGGAGTGCAACCCATGGGGCATGGGTCCAGGTGGGCAGAAATGGTCCATGGACCTCCCAGTGTTGCCCACCCATTTTAAAGGGATGGAGAACTTCCTCTAGTTGTGCAGCACCGCCTTTTCTGAAAAGGGAACAAAGTTTGATTTATGTTGATAAAAAGATGTGGGCCAAGGGAGGCAGGAAGAAAATTATAATGTAATACCAGAGATGCCACAAGCAGCAGTGCCTGGGAGTGCTGGAATGATATCACATTCCAGCATTAGTCTAATTCACTCAGTACTTGAGTGGCTGGCTTGGTCCCACTGCTATATTTTGTGCAAGGGAAAATGTAGGCTTCCCCCAGATAGTGCATTCAGAGACACTTTGTTTGCGTGGAATGTAGTCCTGTGAGTACTGCAGGCACTTATTGGATATTCTCTGTCACATGTAACGACAGCCCAGAGTACAGGTTGAGTACGGGTTGTTGTTGAATCATGGGTTGTCGTTGAATAGTGGGTTGCCATTATGTGCAAACCCTGCACTATGGTTTAACTATGGATTGTTAACCATGAACAACCCAGGAAGAGAACTTACAGTTTGTTGTAGGGTTGTTTGTAGTTAACAACCAATAATTAAACCATAGCATAGGATTTGCACATAATGACAGCCCACAATTCAATGACAACCCATACTCAACCCATACTCTGGATCGTTGTTATGTGCAAACCAGGTCATTATTAATGATGGGGAGCACAAAACCTTCCACATCCACATCATTTTGTGAAATGTCTCTTTTTTTTGATGTTTTAAAAAATAAGAACACATTGATGACTACAATGTTCCTTGGTATGCATCCAGGGCACACTTCCCCAGCAATATTTAAAAATATCAAATTGGGGTTCCCTTCCCCAATATTGCTGTGCCATTTTTTTAAAATCAGCGTTTGTCTAGTGTTCTCTAAATTCTTTGGAGGCTGTGTTAACTGCCCCCCCCCCCGCCAATCCAGCCAAGGCTGGAAAAGGGACTAACAATAGCAAAGCTTTCCACTACACAGCAAGGCTATCTACTCCCTGTCTGCTGCTGTTGCTGGATTAGGGCTTTCAGGAGCATCAGAGAAAGGCTAAACTGTAGCTGGGGCAATTCAATAGGCATCCAGTTGGAAGGTGGCAAGGAAACAACCTCCCATATGCCACAGCTTGGGGGATTTAGGCATGAAGAAGATTATAGTCAGAGAGCTACTGGAACTGCATTCGTGGGTGTGCTCAAATAAAGAGAGATTGTACAGCAGGGTTTGGGTTTTGCTGCCACTGTGTGGCTGAAATCTGCCAATTCGGCCAGGCTGGTCACAGAGAATAAAAATGTCATGTGCACTGAGAATCTTACATTCTTTCATTAGCATAATTGGACCAAAAATGTATCTTGCCATCCATTTTGTATCTCTCAGTCTTTCAGAAAATCCAATTGTAGTTACATGTTATGCTTTTTAAGGGGAAAAGCAGCAGTGGGAAATTTTCAGTAGCAGAAAGGAAATGAATGGGGAAAGAAAGATCTTTCTTGCTCATTGAAGAATTAAGGTGCTTACTACCAAATAAACCACAGAGACATATTAAGGGCTGTTCCTGTGGCCATGCAGTACGGGTGTCCTATGGTTGTGTGCTATTTGCCTCCTTCTACTGTTCTCTGCCATCAGCCTTTGGAATCTGTCTTTCCCATAGACTGTGGCAACACATATGTATCTTGAATGTCAATACAGAATTTTGGAATTGTATTGAATGAAAACTGCAAATGGGATATGGCTCTTTGTTTTCTGTGCTCTCCCTTCCCTTGATTCCCTCTTTTTGTTGTCTGTAGTTTATAGATTCAGAAGTTCATCATTTCTATGTAAAGGCAGTCCTTGATCTTATCCTTCCTTAGACTTTGGTTGTGTTTGAGGTATGCTTTTAATATTTTTGAATGTGTTTTGTGTAGGAAATGTGTGTGTGTGTTTTAATACCATTGGGGTACAAAGAGCCAATAGGAAAGTTTTCTAGAGGTGCAAGCAGCTGATGAGGGTTTGCAGATCTGGGCAGGACTGTCTTCACAGTTCTGCCTATAAACTTGCCTGGGCCTTAAGACTGGCTTCAGAGGACCACCTGTTGACCCAAAGGGTCACTTAGATTGATGGGAACTTGAGAAGGGCATTTTCAGTGGTGACCTCTAGTTTATGGAAATCCCTCCGATGTGATGTGCAATTGGTTCTGTTAGAGTCAGCCTTCAAAAAGACTTCAGAGACCCATCTGTTTTAATCTGCTTTTAATTAAGTGGGTTCTATTATGGTTGCTGCCAGTTTTCAAAGAATCTTGTATGGATTACTAGCAACTGGATCTTGGTTATTTTTTATTCTTGACCAAATAATATTTAAAGGGTTGGTTAACTGCAATAACTGCTGGCTTCTTGACATGCTGTTTGTAAGTTATGTATTTATATTATGTTATTGGAATGGTGATGTTTTTTGTTATAGGTTTGTAAGCTACCTACTGTCCTGTTTCAATGCTGGCAAGGGCCTTGGGCAAGGCACAGATAGACCCAGGACTAGCAATGAGAGAGCAACCAGTTCAGTCCAGGGTCATGCACAGGAATTCTAAGGAGGCTTTGCAGGTAGAGGTGAGGTCAAAGCAGTCCAAATGTCAGTTCACAAGTGTCAGTGTTATCAAGCCTCAAGGCTAGTCAGGGGGTGTCCGAAAACATCATGCAGGTGGGTAGCCAAGGTTCTAGGAGCCTATCAGGTCTGATGTCTTGAAATGCAATGCCGAGGTTAAGGCGCTGTTGCTCGCAGCTGAGTGCTGATGTTGGCTGGCCGGGCTGATTTATAGCTGGTCGTTAATCAGCACAGCTAGCTAATGAGGTCAGTGTGTTGCTTTTAAGGGGGGCCCCACAGTGTGACTTTCTTTTGTTCTTTTGCTGCTTGCAGCTGATTCTACACTTTTCAGAGGGATAGATTATCTCAGGCTCTGCTTACAGCATTTGAGGGAATTCAGGAACTGTTTCAGAGGAGCCAGGTTGCTCCTGTAATGTTTCCAGGGGAGGACTGTCAGCCAAGGCCTCCTGTTCCTTGCTTAGCTCTGGCTGGGGCCCATTGTGCTGGATCTCTCCCTCCTCTTTTTCCTCAGATTAATCCTCCTCCAGGTAGGGCATGACACCACTCCCCTCCCCACAATCACCCCTCTGGGGGTGTAAGGGTCTGGACTTCCCTGGGAACCCTTGATGGAAGTGGCAAACTAGCTTGGGGGCATGAACATTGGAGGCATCCTCCCAGGATCAGTCATCTTGACCATATCCCTCCCAGTGTAGGAGGTACTGCAGGCGGCCTCAGAGTCGGTGGAAGTCCAGCACCTCACTGACTTCGTACCCCTCTTTCCCACTGACCAGCTCTGGGAGAGGCGGAACAGCATGGACACAGTCTGGGTTGGTGGGTTCTGCAGGGACCAGAAGTAAGCGGTGGAACACAGGATGTACTCTGAGGTATGTGGGCAGTTGCAAGCAGAAGGCTACTGGATTGATCTGTGCCATGATGGGATAGTGTCCAATAAATTGGGCATCCAGCTTCTGGCTGGGTCAATGGGTGGGTAGGTGGTGCGTGGAAAGCCAGACCTGGTTGCCCACCTTAAGTGTGGGGCCTGGTTGTCTTTTGACATCTGCAAAATGTTTGTAAGTCTGCTTTATGAGGTCTAGCTACTCTTGCAGAAGGGACTGAGCAGCCCGAAGCTCTTGTAGCATTTGGTTGGCTGCTGGGATGAAGGACTGTTGGGCTATGGCAGGGAAGAGGCAAGGGTGGTAGCCGTAGTTGGTGAAGAAAGGGGTCTGCTGTGTGGAGGCATGGAGGGAATTGTTATACACAAACTCAGCAAGCGGTAGCAGTTCCATCCAGTTGTCCTGCTGGAATTTAGTGTAGTACCAGAGGTACTGCTCTAGAATGGCGTTGGTGCATTCGGTCTGGCCGTCGGACTGGGGGTGGTATGCCGAGGACAAGTGAGGTTTCACCTCCAGCTGTTGCAGGAGGCTCTGCCAGAACTGGGCAGTGAACTGAGGGCCCTGAACTGACACCATCCCCTCTAGGAGCCTTTGGAGATTGAAGGCGTGCTTGACAAACAGCTGGGCAGTGTCTTTTGCAGTGGGAATCCCTGGACAGGGAATAAAGTGTGCCATCTTCATGAAGAGATCTATGATGGCCAGGATGGCAGTCTGCCCCACCAACAGAGGTAGCTCAGTGATAAAGTCCAGAGCGACCATTTTCCATGGCCCAGAGGGGGTGGGTAAGGGCTGGAATAAGCCCACTGGATTGCCAGGCTGGACCTTGGCATGGCAGCATGTGGGACAGGTTTTTACATAGCGCTCCACCTCCACATGGCCACCAAAATTCCCGGGTGAGTAGATGGAGCATCTTGTATAGGCCAAAGTGTGACATTGGTCAGCTGTTGTGGCACAGCCGGAGTACCTCCAGTTGGCTGGGCTTTGGGGGAACATAGATATGGTCCTGGTGATGCAGGAGCTCATCCCATAGCATATAGGGGGAGTGTCCATTTCCCCCCTGTGCACTGAGCTCCTGGCAGTGGGCTTGAGCAAAGGCATCTTGGCCTTGGTGCTCTTGAATTTGGTTATAGAGAGTCTGGGGGGCTTGGGTAACAACAAAAAGTTCAGGGCAGAGAATGGTAGCACAAAGCTCTTCATCTATGGATGCAACATACTTGGGTTTTCTGGATAAGGCATCGGCCTGCCGATTCCGGGAGTGTGGAATGTACATCACCTTGAAATTGAATCGGGCAAAGAACAGGGACCACTGCATCTGTCTCTGGTTTAACTTCCAGGATGTCTGAAGATATTCCAGGTTGCGGTGATCTGTACAGACCTCAAAAGGGTGTGAGGTGCCTTCCAAGAGGTGCTGCCTGGTCTCAAAAGCAACCTTAATTGCCAGGAGTGCCTTAACCCAAATTGTATAGTTCTGTTCAGCCTGTGTCAGTTTCCAGGAGAGGTAGACAAATGGCAGAAGATGGCCATTGGTCTGGGAAGGCTGGAGTAACACTACCCCAGTCACCACATTGGAGGTGTCTGTTTCCACCATGAATGGAGTATAGGGATCAGGGTGCTGCAAGATGAGTTCAGACACAAAGAGGTTCTTCAGCCACTGGAAGGCCAGTTGGGCATTTGGTCCCCAATGGAATGGGGTCCTGCCCTGGAACAGGTCAGTAACTGGGGCAGTGATCATGGCAAAGTCTGGAATGAACTGGCGGTAGTAGTTTGCAAACCCTATAAATTATTGGACATCCTTCACATTTTTAGCAGATGCCAGCAAAGCATGGTCTCCACTTTGGAACTGTCTATCTGCTCCCCAGCAGAAGGGATGTGGTGGCCTAGATAGTCTACTGCCAAGAGGTCAAAATCACACTTTTCCAGTTTAACATAGAGCTGGTGCTCCCGCAACTGCTGTAGCACAGCTCGTACATGGGCATTGTGTGCTGTCTGATTGGGCGAGTAGATCAGAAAATTGTCTAGGTAAATAATGATGAAATGGTCCAGATACTCCTGGAAGACATCATTCATGAAATGCTGGAAGACACTAGAGGCATTGCAGAGCCTAAAAGGCATGGTGGTGTATTCATAGTGCCCATAACGGGTCTGGAATGCTGTCTTCCAGTCATCCCTGGCACAGATCCAGACCAAATTGTAAACCCCCCCTTAGGTCCAATTTGGTTAAAACCTTGGCTGTCCAGAGCTGTTCCAGAAATTCTGGTATGAGTGGCAGAGGGTACCGGTTGTGACAGGTGATCCAGTTCAGGGCCCGGACGTCATTACAGAGACAGATTTCACCACATTTCTTTTAAACAAACAGGATGGGAGCCCCTGCTGGGGAGGTTGAATGAGTGTATGAAACCCCAACAGAGATTGTTTTCCAGGAAGTCCCGTAAGGCAGCAAGTTCTGGCTCCAAGAGTGAGTAGATCTGGCTGGTGGGGATGGGGGCTCTGGGGACTAACTTGATAGCGCAGTCATAGGGCCAATGTGGAGGCAGGCAATCTGCTTCTTTTTTAATCAAATACATCCTGGAAATCCTGGTACTTAGCCAGGAGGGAGCATGAGGGTGCTGGGAGTTCTGGGTCTGCTGCTGCTGATGTCCACTCAGGCTAGCAATGCTCCTGGCTGTAGTCCTAAGTGAAGAGTAGTTCCCTCCAGGACCAGGAGATCCAAGGATCATAGAGAGTGAGCCAGGGCATGCCAAGGACTAATGGAAAGTTGGGTACAGTGGCCAAGTAGAACTGGAGTTGCTCTGTGTGACCCTGAATTTCCGGGTCAAAGGCACTCTCTCATGCGTGACAGGGCCTGACTGGAGCAATCGTCCATTGATGGTTTCCAGCTGGCAAGTGGGGATGTAATGGGAAGCTTCTTTAATGAGCTTCTGCCATGCATTAAAAACGTGGTTGTTCAGGCAGGCAATTGGGGTGGGTTAGGGTATTTGTAGAAATCTGATGTTTTTAATGTAGAATTTTATTGTTTTAAACTGTTTTTATTGTTGTACATTGCCCAGAGTGGCTGGGTGACCAGCCAGACGGGCGAATAAATAAATAAATAAATAAATAAATAAATAAATAAATGGCAACGGGAGAATTCAGCATCCATAAAGTTACTGGAGGCCCAGGCATCTGCCATGGCCCATACCTGCCAGGTCTCACTGTTATTGCCCCATAAGGAGGTTGCCATGAGCAGAGGCTGCCTGGAGGTCCCATGAGGCTCTCATGCTCATCCAGCCCCAGATCAAGGAGCCCTTCTAAGCCTGGGGTCGGTCATTTTCCTATTGAGGACATAATGCTATAACAACAGCCAAAAAGTCCTTGAAAGAAAGAAAGAAAGAAAGAAAGAGAAAGAAAGAAAGATTTGAATTACAGATAGTTAGACCTTTGAAAATGGAAGCTATCATCATCATCATTTTTAAACTGCCTTTCAGGATAACTTATCCTCCCAAGTAGACTTACAGTAGTCAGTAAAATAATATAATAAAAAGGTAAAGGTGTCCCCAGCCAGTGGTGTCCGACTCTAGGGTGCGGTGCTCATCCCCGTTTCTAAGCCGAAGAGCCAGCGCTGTCCGAAGACGCTTCCGTGGTCATGTGGCCAGCATGACTGAACACCGAGGTGCATGGAATGCTGTTACCTTTCCCGCCGAAGCGGTACCTATTTATCTACTTGCAATTTCTTGCTTTCGAACTGCTAGGTTGGCAGGAGCTGGGACTGAAGACGGGAGCTCACTCCGTCACGCAGCACTCGGGTCTCGAATTGCTGTCCTGCCGACCTTCCGGTCTGCAGTTCAGCGTCTTAACCACTAAGCCAAACAACATTAAAATAATTAAAATTACAGAAGCACATAAATAAATCAGATAAACAATGACATAAAAATATCAGCAGCCTATCCCAGTCTCTTATCCCAGTCACTGCACCTTAGGTATATTCCTAAGCCTGGTATTCACTTTGTGGAAACATTCCTTCAACTGTTTTCTATGGCATATTGGGCAAAATGTATTTGCTGGCTACATGGAGCATTTAAACATAGGAATGAACTGTAATGAGAACCCAGACTGTAGTTCAATAGTCTTGATTCTGAGCCTTGTATTTCAGAGGCTGTTTACATGTTATATAATCACAGGATCTCCATTTCTCTGTTGTTTTTAAATATGTAATGAGATATACTACAAAATAACTTGCAAAAAATTCCATTAACTGATAAATAATTTGATCTTCCTTCTGAACCCTTCCAGCTGACAGGCTGGAAAAACCTGTTGCAGCAGTGTCCCCAGTACTTCTTCACTTTGTCCCACCTGCATGCTGACATATGTAATACTTGCTCTTCTGAACCAAGCAGATGTATCACACAACAAGACCAGGAGGCTGGGTACTTCTTTCTTTGGCCTTTATTCTTTGGCCATATCATGACAAAGAAGTCAATTCTTGGGGAGTATGAATGTTCCCATTCTTCTCTCTGCTCATGCTGTATAGTTTATCTACTTGGAATCCCTCATGGCTGTTCCAATTCCTTGGAAGACAGAAACAAAATTCAAAGTGATCTTGATAGACTGGAGTGCTGGGCAGAAAACAACAGAATGACATTTAATAGGGATAAAAGCCAAGTTCTGCACCTAGGAAAAAGAAACCAAATGCACAGTTACAAGATGGGGGATACATGGCTCAACAACACTACAAGCAAGAAGGATCTTGGAATTGTTGTAGATCACAAGCTGAACATGAGCCAACAATGTGATGTGGCTGCAAAAAAGGCAAATGCCTTTTTGGGCTGCAATAATAGAAGCATAGCTTCCAAATCCCAGGAAGTACTAGTCCCCCTCTACTGAGCACTGGTTAGGCCTCATCTGGAGTACTGTGTCCAGTTCTGGGCACCGCACTTTAAGAAGCATGCAGACAAGCTGGATAGGGTTCAGAGGAGGGCAACAAAGATGATCAGGGGACTGGAAACAAAGCCCTATGAGGAGAGACTGAAAGAACTGGGCATGTTTAGCCTGGAGAAGAGAAGACTGAGGGGAGATATGATAGCACTCTTCAAGTACTTGAAAGGTTGTCACAGAGAGGAAGGCCAGGATCTCTTCTCAATCATCCCAGAGTGCAGGACACGGAATCATGGGCTCAAGATACAGGAAGCCAGATTCCGGCTGAACATCAGGAGAAACCTCCTGACTGTTAGAGCAATACAATAATGGAACCAATTACCTAGGGAAGTGGTGGGCTCTCCCACACTGGAGGCGTTCAAGATGAGGCTGGACAGCCATCTGTCAGGGATGCTCTGACTTGGATTCCTGCATTGAGCAGGGGGTTGGGCTCGATGGCCTTGTAGGCCCCTTCCAACCCTACTATTCCATGATTCTATGATTCCTTTGAAAGCCAGTGTGGTATAGTTGTCGGAGTGTCAGATGAGAGAGGCAGTTTCAAATCCCAATACAGCCATGAAACATAATGGGCGACTTTGGCCCACTGATATCTCTTAGCCTAATGTATCTCTCAGGTGCTTTAATGCAAGCATATGGGGTCCCAAACCTGATCAGGACCACCACACATGAGTTGAGAAGGTGTCAAACGATCTTAACCAGTTGCTTTCCTCACGTAATACTTCACCCCCATGTGGGGGCTAAAGAAAGAAAGAAAACCTCCATTAGCTCTTTCCTCCTCTATCCCCCACATGGGGGGAGCATATTTAGGGGAAAAATGGCTAGGTGAGTAGGTTTAACTCTCTCTACCCATGTGTGGTAGTCCTAATCTGGATTGAGGCCACGTGCTCCTGCACTATAGTAAAAAAAAGTTAGGATCAGCTACATGCTACTCTCTTAACATATAGCAGGTAGTTTAGCCCTCAGGCAGCTGATTTTGGGTGTCATGAAAGGGCAGCAAATTTAATTTATCATTATTGTAGTTTTACTGTTAGGGAGGGGGATATGTGTTTCTGGGATTTTCTGCCTCAGTCAGCAAAATGTTTCAGGTCAGCCCTGCCCACAGGGTTGTTGTGGGGATAAAATCCAGGGTGGGGAGGATGTTGACCATATATAGCACCCTGAGCTCCATGGAGGAAGGGTGAAATAAGGTTGTAATGCATTAAGATTTTGATACTTCTTATTCTGGAATGTCTTTTACCTGTCACAGTAGATACCACCATTTACAATGGCCTTAAACTTGATCATAAAAATAATAAACTTCCCACAACATATGATTTAAAAAGATAACTGGTCTATAAAAACAAGCTTTCCTGCTTTTGAAATGATGCTAAACTCTATTAGTAGTAACAGATCATGGCATAAAATCTTGTTTGTCAGGAATTTGGAAGTTTAGGGCATGATCCTTCCCTATGCAAAATGCAGTACTTGCACACAGTAAGAGTGTGCTAGAATTTGTGTGGGGGGGGTTGCATTTATTTTTGTACCTAAAAGTCTTGTTTGTCTTCAATGTTTCCTCCATTGAAGTTGCATTTATTTCACATTTCCTTCAGTGGCCAACCTTTCATTTCAGTACTTGCATTTGTCTTTGGGGTGTTCCCCTGCCCCCCTTTCATTTTTTAAACATTTTTGTTGCTACCCGGTGGCAGGGGAGGAGACATCACTAGCCACTCCTAGAGGCTCCCCCCTCCCCAAATGCCTCATGGCTACTCTTGGGAAATTGACTTCTTTGTGATGATATGGCCAAAGAAAAATGACCAGGGCATGCTGTGTGCGTGTGCGAGAGAGAGAGAGAGAGAGAGAGAGAGAAATGATGTCTTGTACAAAAAACGGTGACCCTCCATCACTGACAGCCACTGTTGTTTTTGTGGCAACTTCCACTCTCATTGCTTCTAGGGTGGCAACTTATGAATCACCCAAAGAGAGGAAACTATCACAAAGAAGAGAACCAAGGGAGATGGCTATTTGCATACAATTTGCATATGCTATTTTATATGTATAGATGCACATTTAGCAATTATTATAATTTATATAGAAATATTGTACCTCTCACCATAGTGTGGAAGACTGTGACCAGGTGATGGTTTGCTCAGTCTGCTCTCCAGTTGCTGTTGATGGGCAGCTTCAGGCCCCAGCTCTTCCTCCTGATGGTTCCTTATCTGATGTAGACTTGACAGTCCTTCAAATAGAGGACACCTTCAAACTGGAGGACAGTCCTCTGTAAAACACATGGCTACCTAGTTGCCCCCCACCCATTCCTGATACCTATTTTGCAACCACCAGAGATCATAAGCACTCCCAACCATAAATGGATATGGCGAAGAGCAACACATGGGGCTCCCATTTGTTTCTTTCATAGCATCATAGGGCTGGACGGGGCCAACAAGACCATCAAGTCCAACCCTGCTCAGTGCAGGAAGCCCGATTCCCAGGCGGTCTCCCATCCAAGCACTAACCAGGGCTGACCCTGCTTAGCTTCCGAGATTCTATAGCAATTCTTTGTGCATTAGTCTTGTGACAAATGCAAATTTAACCAAATGGACCTCACTCAGCTCAATTTTCCATTTGTCCCAAAAGGAATGCACATCCCTCAAACAGAGGCATCCCCACCTGTTACTTCCCTTTCCTCTTCTTGGGGTGGGTGTATGCGAGGACATCCCTGGGTATGAGAAGGTTATGTGCAGCTCCCATAGATATTTTTATCCAGCTCTAGTAATGAACAGTATAATCAAAGCTATGTTTTTCCCGGTAGTAATGTATGGCTGTGAGAGCCGGACTATATGGAAGGCTGAGCACTGAAGAATCGATGCTTTCAAACTGTGGTGATGGAGAAGACTCTTACGAGCCCCCTGGACTGCAAGGAGGTCACATCAGTCCATCCTAAAGGATATCAACTCTGACTGCTCAGTGGAAGGACAGATACTGAAGCTGAAGCTCAAATATTTTGGTCACCTAATGTGAAGAGAAAACTCTCTGGAAAAGACCCTGATGCTGGGAAAGACTGAAGGTAAAAGGAGAAGGGGACGGCAGAGGATGAGATGGCTAGATAGCATCACCGATGCAATGAATATGGACTTGAGCACACTCCAGGAGAGAGCGGAGGACAGGAGGCCCTGGCGTGCTATGGTCCATGGGGTCACAAAGAGTCGGACATGACTTAATGACTGAACGACAACTAAGTAATGAACAAAGAAGAGAAAAAGGGCTGGATAGGTATGTGATAAGTGCATATGGACCCCTTGTGATGAACATGGTTTATGTTCGCCTGATTTCTATGGTTCAGCCAGCAGGTCCTACCATTTTAAGGGCTAGCCAAAGCTGGCTAAATAGCTAGTTTTTACTATCATTATTTATAAAAGCAGACAGGACGCACACAAAAATTCACAACAAGGGTAAAACAAGCTACAAAAGAGAAATGAACCCCAGTATGTACAGGGACTACATTCAAGGGGGAAAACATCATAACATTTCTAAACAGCATTGTAAACAAATAGATGGCATTTGCTTTTCAGAAGGTGATGAATGGTGACCACTGAATAATTATTCAGTTGTTCTCTTTCTTCCCCTCATACTCTTATATAGTTAAAACAGCTCAGCCAGTACAACATCATCCCCATAATTTTGTAATCCATTCTTTAGTATTAGGCATATTTGCTGTCTTTCAATATTTT
Organism: Heloderma suspectum; assembly: GCF_057233095.1. Taxonomy (NCBI): domain Eukaryota; kingdom Metazoa; phylum Chordata; class Lepidosauria; order Squamata; family Helodermatidae; genus Heloderma; species Heloderma suspectum. The sequence goes on from NC_139461.1 coordinate 228,115,514, forward strand.
GCATAAAGAACTCTAGCAGCTATAGTCATATAAATAGCTTGTTCATAATGCTGCCTAAGAAAGAAAGAAACAAAACCAAACCAAGCTAGTTTCAATCACTTTGTGGACATGTTGCATTTCTTTTCTGTGCTCCTTATTGCCACAAACAGGAAATGGCTTGTCATATTTTGCCTGGATCAGGTCTTGTTAGGAAATGATTTGTGGATTCTGGCTGTATCCTTCCCAGACTCCCCTTCTCCATCACCCTCATTTGAAATGTTAATCCCGTTGCTGAGCAGAAGTTCCCCTGCTGTACACATGACACTGTTTCATGTCTTTCCTGGATTAGATGTTCACAAGCCTTGTCATGTAAATTAACAAAGGCTTCTCATTCCAAAGGGCTCTGGCTACCTTTTCTCCCTGTGAGGGAGCTTCCCATATAAAAGGGCAGAATCTGGATTTCTGGGAAATTCAGATTTCCAGTTGGATGGGAATTTCATGCCCCGAGAGGGGAAAAAACCAGGCCCTTTTCATCTTGCTTCTTTGTTCTAAACAACATGTGCCTTGGAGCTATGGCAGAGAGCCATGTGCCTTTGGGGTTTGGAACTTGTTGACAATGGACTTTGATTCCTAGAATTTTCTAACTATGCAAACATGTATACACCTTGCCTTTGTCTATCGTAGGCAAAGAAGGCCCACTTTTCAGTGAGATTTTGAAATGCTTTTTTTCCTTTATGCTTTGAAATACCATGTAATATCAATCTCCTTTAAAATAGATTTGTTTTCTTTTTCACTCCTGTGCCTTGATTTAGCCGTAATGTACACCACTCTAAAGGTGCTACATGCTATCAGTCAGATATTTATTTATTTGCTTGTTTGTTGAAATACTTATATACAGCTTTTCCAAAAGGCCCAAAGCAATTTACACCATAACAAAAATACAGCATAACCCCCCCTCAACAATACAATATAAATATTGACCATGGCATAAAACTGACCACAGCAAGCGATATTGTCAGCCAAAGTCTTGATGGAAGAGATGTGCCTTAAACCACTTCTGAAAAACCACCAAAGAGGTCATTTCCCTCATCTCTTCACAAAGGAGGTTCCACACATGTGGGACAATGACCCTAAAATCCCAATTCCTGGCCATCACTGTCAAGACTTTCTGCAAAGATGTCATGGACAGTATGGCAGGCAGGTGGGCCAATATGGGAAAAGACAGCCTTCAAGATCTGATCGTCCGAGGCTGTGCAAGGCTTGAAAGGTTAAAAACGGCACCTTCAACTAGACTCATAAGCAAGCTGACAACCAGTGCAGAAATTACAAAACAGGACACACAAGTGCCCATCTCCCAATACATACTAGGATGTTATTTGGGCTTTTTATAAGAAAGAGTTGCCCCCAGCTAATTTTGTCAATTCACTCAATTACTTGACTGACCCCCCCCCCCCCATATAAACTGCTTGTATATGTATTGAAATCGCAAGTACTTTTATTAGTTTGGCCTGAAGAAAGGCTCTGAGGTTCAAAAGGCTTCAATACACTCACTGACCTATCCAATAGCACTGGCTTTATCTAGGGTTGGTATTTTATTTTTTTGTGGGATTACAGTTGTGAACCTGCAAAAAACAGCTTGAGGATAAACTGTTACCTTTTACTGGAGAATTTGTAAGAGCACTAGAGGGCAGCAGAGACTGTGCTAAAAGATGTCAGCTTCAGCAGCAGCTGCAGTCAGTGCAGTCAGTGTGTGTAAACCATTGCTAGAAAAGATAAGCCTTACTGGCACCCACTCTGTGGCCCGTTTTTTCACCACACTGTTTTGTTTGGGGTGCAGCATCCATTGTGCTAGCATAACGTCATGGCCAGTTGTGCTACATTGGCATCAAACACCAATCAAGAATAAAGCTGGTCTAGTAGGGTGAGTTATGCACCAGTGTTTCTGGGAAACACTAGATGCATCATTGTGCTTTGATGCTAACCTGCTATGCTCTGAGCAGAGATGATGTATAGTAACAGTGGAATGAGGACTGACTCATCTACACATCATCCAAAAAGCATTTCAACCACCCCACAGCCATATATGGCACAAACCTACACATGGTGTTATGCGCCAGTGAGACCTTACAATTACATTAAATGAACCTGCTGCTCCATTTGCTTCCATGGGATTTCGTTCTCCTGAGAATGATGCAAGCTATGAGTCCTGGTAAGGCTGGGTCAAAACTGGGTGGGGCAAATGCACACAACCATGTCAGGAGCAGGCGGTGGTTAGAAAGACAGTGTGACCATTCAGAAACATGGGTAGTGCAAAAGGCAACGTCTTCTAGCATAAGAACCAGGAAGCTGAAAGGCCTGTGCTGTTTCAGCAGCTACCAGACCTTAACTGAGGGCTTATGTAGTCTTGTCTCCTGGGCCCCACTGTTACTGAACACCCTCTCTGGATACGTGTGCATGTATGTACATGTTCCATGATACCCTCATTAAGGGACCATTTAACTTTGGCAGTAGCATGTCTTGACAGAGGTGATGATACACACATAAACAGGTCTCTTTGAAAATAGGGGGACTTTGATTAAGCATACAAGAATAAGAAATTATACACAATGATTACTTTGGGGAATTAGCTTGGGAGCAAAAGGCACCTTTCACGAATTCTAAAATGGATTCAGTTAGTTCACAGGTGACAAATACACCTAAGCAGATTACCAAACGTAACAAAAGGCAAAATGTGGGATGGAAATATCCATGCACCAGGTTCAGATGGTGGGGAAATTAGTTTAAGTGTCCACTGAGCAGCTAAATTGAGGTCTGTGGTGCAAGGACGACTAGGCCATGGGCATGTGTGGATTGTTTGGGATGAACTGGGTTGGACTTTGGCTCTGAGAGAGAGCTGCAGAGGTTGGGGCTAAGCAAACTGGGCCTCTGGAAAGGAGAGAGAAAAAGAGAAACATTCAGGGGGTGAGCTTGCAAGAGCAGGGAGGAGACAATAATTCATGGAGGCTTGCCTTGGGCAGTGGCTGTGTGTCAAGGTTAGTATTTGTGCACAGTCACTGTGATGAAAGGGGAGAGCAGGACTGGGGTTACCTATACCAAAGTTGCCTATACCCAGTGAAGCTCTGGGTTTCAGTCAGAACTAGGTAGAATTCTAAAGGAGCTGTCCAAGGTGCTCTGTAGAGTTCTGACTGATTCTAATTGAAACCTGGAGCGGATTCAACACCCCACTGACATCAGAGCCACCAGACCCCAGTGCCTATACCTAAGGGGTCCAATTTACAGCGCCTTGTGTACAATCAACTTGCTTCCTTTTCAAGATATGTATTCTTCACACCTGGAAACTTTTGAGACTCCAGTTTACATATGTGTTAAGCCAGCTTCTTTGAAGAAACTAGCTTGATCACAAAGGGAAGAAAGTCTGATAAGGAAGCCTGGTTGTGATTCTTCCCACTAGTTGACCAGGGGAAGGCTGCACAACCTGGTTCAAATACTGACCAAACTGTAACACACTCATACACACACATGATAGATAAGACAGCACAGAATAGGAGGTTACAGTCTGTAGTTGGAAGACCTCCAGAGGATAGTAGAAGGCTTCCCGGATACTTTTCCTGGGATCTTATTACATCCATTCTGTCGAACGTGGGGTGCACTGAAATGCCTGAGGTTTCCACAACAAAGGGGGTCCTTAAAAGGGCTTGCGGTAGGGACCTAGGTAGCCAGACTTGGGTGCTTTGGAATAAGTGGGTCGCAAGGGTAAGTAGCAGAACTCTGGTGTTCTGTGGCTTAAGGGAAGACACAACAGATGCAACCAAGATTAACTGGGCTTATCATGCAACAGCAAGTGGGTGTCGTTGGAAAGCCACAGAACTATGGAGCAGGCCATGCACCAGGAGTGAGTATAGTACCCTGGCTATGTGTGGAAGGCCAGGAAACCAAGTGGAACTGGTGTGGGTTAGTGGGGCCAAGCTAGTTATGCAGCCAAGTGGGACTAGACAGAGACAACAGAACACTGCAGGCTTGAAGCCCAGGTTTCTTATAGGTACAAACAAAGATGACAAAGGGACAAAAGAATCTGGGTCCAAAAATAGTCATCAAACAAAAGTGAAGGGATGACTCTCAGGCAGAGTCAATAGTGGCTTTTGGCCATCAATCAAAAGATTGAGATGGCTTGTCACTAGAGCCATCAAGGGTCCTGAAAGGGCTGGCTCAGAATGGGCCCAATCTAATCAAGATACTTGTTGTTCAGTCATTCAGTCATGTCCGACTCTTCATGACCCCATGGACCATAGCATGCCAGGCCATCCTGTCCTGCACTCTCTCCTGGAGTGTGCTCAAGTCCATATTCATTGCATCGGTGATGCTATCTAGCCATCTCATCCTCTGCCGTCCCCTTCTCCTTTTGCCTTCAATCTTTCCCAGAATCAGGGTCTTTTCCAGAGAGTTTTCTCTTCGCATTAGGTGGCCAAAATATTGGAGCTTCAGCTTCAGTATCTGTCCTTCCAATGAGCACTCAGGGTTGATTTCCTTTAGGATGGACTGATGTGACCTCCTTGCAGTCCAGGGGACTCGTAAGAGTCTTCTCCAGCACCACAGTTCGAAAGCATCGATTCTTCGGCGCTCAGCCTTCCTTATAGTCCAGCTCTCACAGCCATACATTACTACTGGGAAAAACATAGCTTTGATTAGATGGACCTTTGTCGGCAAGGTGATGTCTCTGCTTCTTACTATGCTGTCTAGGTGTGCCATAGTTTTCCTCCCAAGGAGCAAGTGTCTTTTAATTTCATGGCTACAGTCAGTGTCTCCAGTGATCTTGGAGCCCAAGAAAGTAAAATCTGTCACTGCTTCCATTTCTTCCCCTTCCATATGCCAGGAAGTGATGGGGCCAGATGCCATTATCTTGTTTTTTTTTAATGTTGAGTTTCAAACCAGCTTTTGCACTCTCCTCTTTCACCCTCAACAAGAGGCTCTTTAGATCCTCTTCGCTTTCTGCCATTAGGGTGGTATCATCTGCGTATCTGAGGTTGCTGATAATTCTCCCGTCAATCTTAATTCCGACCTGTGATTCATCCAACCCGGCGTTTCTCATGATGTACTCTGCATATAAGTTAAATAAGCAGGGTGACAATATGCAGCCTTGTCGTACTCCTTTCCCAATTTTGAACCACTCGGTTGTTCCATGTCTGGTTCTTACTGTTGCTTCTTGACCCTCGTACAGGTTTCTCAGGAGACAGGTAAGGTGGTCTGGCACCCCCATCTTTTTCAGAATTCACCAGAATTTGTTGTGATCCACACAATCAAAGGCTTTAGCATAGTCAATGAAGCAGAAATAGACGTTTTTCTGGAATTCTCTTGCTTTCTCCATGATCCAGTGAAAGTTGGCGATTCGATCTCTAGTTCCTCTGCCTCTTCGAAACCCAACTTGTACTTCTGGTAGTTCTCGGTTCGCAAATCAAGATAGTACAGAGATTCAAACTTTTGATGCTAAAAAATTGGGAAATTTCCAATTAATGAATGAGTCACCCTTGGAAGAATATCATTCAGTGCCTGAAATTTGCCTAGATGTATATGTATATGTATATACACGTATACATACACATACATACAATCTAATTTATGTTTCTGGGTCAAAGTAATCAATCATGGATCACTTAATCCAGTGCTGGTTTGACAGAGCACATTACTTAATTTAGATCTAAGTACATGACTTAGGGCACGATCCTATTGTATCTGCTTTGGGTACTTGTAAGACTCTGAACTTGGAGAATTGCGAGTATCCAATGCAGAGCGGGAGGTGCAATGCTGCTCTGCATTTGAGCTAGACTGGTGATTTTACCCGTCTAGTGGAGACTTCGGGAGCAGGAGGGAAGGAGGCTGGGGATGGCTGGGGATATCTTGCATCTCCATATCCCCAGTCTCCTCCACTTCCTGCCCCTGGGAATGCCCCCTTTCAGCCCCTATACCAGGAAAGAAGGTGAGCTCTGAGCTCTGAGTCAGGAAACAAATATCCTGTGTCTCCCAGATGCTTTCTAGAAGGCATAGGATTGCTCTCTTAATATTGTTTCCCTTCTGGCAAGATTGTTTGGCTAATCATCTAGTCATGACTCCAAGCCTCTGTCTTGCTCCATTCTAGACTGAGTCTCTTAAAATGAATGCACCAAAGGTTGCCAAATGTTGCAGGGCCTGGCTGTGCCTGGTCTGTGCCAAGCAGCTTGCCAACACCACCCAGGTCCAGCTGCAGGCACTTACTTCTTCTCTCAAAGGGTTCTTTACTACCAAGGAGCTCCATATTAATGAGTAGGTCTGTTACTTTGGCCTTTCAGATGAACATGTCTTTGTCAGGTGACCGCCTAAGCCTACACTTTCTGGGATATATGCTCTCTGGGACTGGAAGGCAGTTCAGCTTCCCCCTCTTACTTGGAAAGGAGTTTTTCTGGCATAGGTGAGCTGGAGCCTTACCCCAAGGGTCATTTCCAGGGCATCCTCTAGAGACAGATCTGGTGAGGTCTTTCTCTGGATATTGGAGTTCTCCATGCATCCACTGAAGTGGGCTAAAGTCCATGAAAGCTTACACCAGAATAAATGGGTTATTTATTAGATATGTGAATGATCAAATACACTGTCAGAGATCAACTGTCAAAGATCAACTGTCAAATATTGAATTCACAGGTTATTGAATACAAATATCAAATCTTTGGTGAATATTTGGATAATATTCAAAACTTCAAATAAATTCTGGAGAATATTCAGAATCAAAATGCTCAGAGGAAAATTTTGAACAGGATTTTAGGTTTAGCTAAGATACTTTCAAGAGCTTTGCTTCTATTTTATCTCCAAACCACATAAACAGTAGTAGTATCTCAGGATAATTACTCTGGAAATACTTGCCTTTTACAGCCATGGTTTTAGGCACCAGTGAAACATTTTCAACAGTGCTTAAAACAAAACAGTGTTTATCGGTATGGACTGTTTACAGAATTGTTAAAAACAAACCTGTATTTGAAGAAAATGAGAAAGCAGCAAGAGAAGAAAACGATATGCTTTTTCCGACTGCATCAAAATAAGATCACTGGAGCACAGAGATACATTTGCAATAAATGCTTCCCTTTCAGCATTTATCTAATCACAAAAAAGCCTTATTGCTACAAATACTCCAGTGTCTCAAACATTATCCCTTAATTATTCATCAGCAGTTTATATCTATAGCTAATTTACCAGCTGCACTTTTCTAAAGCCAAAGACTGTTTCTTAGTTACATTGGACTGGTCGAGGAGCTTAGCAACTAACATATTGATGGGCTGGAAATAGGGGGACGGAGCCTTGGTACTTAGATCCATCCTACCAAGATCACTCAAAACCAGTAGACAGTGTTTTCCCACCTGTACTAGGAAAAAATATTGGCTAATCTATTGTAAATCAAGGCAGTTTTAGCACTGGCCATTTTCTAGGGGTGATAGATGTGAATTAGCACACCTCTGTGGGTTGCTCATAGTCCACAGAAGCTAATCATCAGGCATCCTAGTAGGGATTCAATTTCATCCTTTCAGAAAGAGATCAGATGATGGCACCTGTAGTGGTTGCTGAACCAGCTATAAGGCTTCTTATCCCCATGCCCACCTGAAAAGCAAGATATGTAAAATAAATGCAGTACAGCCTGGCAAAGCAGCAAATGGGAGGGACTTTAGTTAAGATGTATCCAGTTTATTAAAACAAGAGTGCTAAGTGGGAGAATGGAAATCAGTAAAATATATTATTTGTGCCTGTCATCATTAAGTAGAGCTACTGGCAAATGTAACAAGCTTCTTAAATGTAATATAACAACCTTTAAACCCTATATGGTTCCAGCCCAGCCTATCTTACGGAGTGCCTCCAGCAGCACCAGACAGGCCACTTAACAAGGTCAGCCTCGGATGGCCTTCTCTTTGTCCCATCAGCCAGGACAGCTAGACTGGTGGGGACGAGGGAGAGGGCCTTTTCTTTGGTGGCCCCCACTCTGTGGAACTCCCTCCCTAGGGAACTCCGTCATGCCCCCTCTTTAATGAGCTTCCGTCGTGCATTAAAAACGTGGTTGTTCAGGCAGGCATTTGGGGTGGGTTAGGGTATTTTAGAAAATGTTTTTATTGTAGAATTGTATTGTTTTAAACTGTTTTATTGTACGTTGTACATCGCCCAGAGTGGCTGGGTGACCAGCCAGATGGGCGATTAATAAATTTAATAAAAAATAAATAATAAATAAAGGTGTTGTCTCCAATTAGAGATTAGCTATCATTACAGCTATTTTTGTTTTTGATGCACTGCTCTGAATAGATGTATAGAAGTATGGCTGAACCATTCCCTCAGATTCTTTAACCATGATGTTCGTCTTCTTTCTGTTGAGCTTTTTCCTTCCATTTCCCCTTGTATAATGAGTTGGAGTATGGCATATTTTTCACCTCGGATAGTATGACCAAGGTATTGTAACTTTCTTCTCTTCATGGTCTTTACCAGTTCTGTTTGTTTGCTTGCTCTGTGTAGTACATTCTCATTTGTTACTTGATCAGTCCACGGTATTTTCAGCATGCGTTGGTATATGTACATTTTGAAGGATTTGATTTTCCTCAGATTGTTTTTCTTAAGTGCCCAAACCTCCACTCTGTAATATAATATTGAAAACATGTAGCATTTTACCATCTGAATCCTTACTGCAAGATTAAGGTCCCGATTACATAATAATTGTTTCATTTTAACAAACACTGTTTTTGCCATTTCCACTCTTGCGTTTATCTCTTGTGTTTGTTCATTTCTTTAACTGAGCCAAGTTCCTAGGCATTTGTATTTTGTGACTCGCTCAATTGGTGTATTATTTATCATAATATTAAATACAATAGAAGTCTTTTTGCTTATCACCATATATTTTGTTTTCTTGATATTCATCTTAAGGCCATATTCATTACTTTATTAATCTGATCTAGTAATTTTTGTAAGTTGGATATATTGTCTGTCATTACTACAGTGTCATCAGCATATCAAACTGTGTTAATTATTTTTCCATTGATGTTTATGCCAGCCGTTTGTTCAGCAAGTGCTTTGTTAAATATAGCTTCAGAATATAAATTGAATAGCATAGGTGACAGGACATAGCCTTGTCTTACTCCTCTTTGGATTTGAATTTTTTTGATAACTCTCCATCTGTACGAACTGAGGCTGTTTGATTCCAATACAAATTTTCTATCATCCAAATCTTCTGTCCAGCGATATTGGCTTTTCTCGGTATGTTGATCAATCACTTGTGATGAACTTTATGAAATGCCTTCTCATAATCAATAAATCCCAAGCATATGTCTTTATTCATATCAAGACATCTTTGAATTAAGATGTTAACTCCAAATAAAGCTTCTCTTGTTCCCATCCCACTTCTAAATCCAAACTGCGTTTCACTTCTATACAATTCTAATTGCTTATACATTCGATTGTGAATACTCTTGAGAAATATTTTTAATGCATGGCACAGAAGGCTAATTGTTCTATTTTTGGAGCATTCTTTAACATTGCCTTTTTGGGGCAATACTACGAACACTGATTTAAGCCATTCTCTTGGCATGATACCAATTTATAGATAGTATTATATAAATGTACCAAGAGGTGTATTTCATCCCCTTCAAGTAACTTGAGTAGTTCAATTGGTATCCCATCAGGGCTGACAGCCTTTTCCCCCTTTGTATTCCTTATAGAATATTCTACCTCCTCACACATAATATCAGGTCCATGTCTAATTCCATCCTCTTTATTCAACTCTCGTCTCATACCATCAAATAATTCCTTAATGTATTCTTCCCATCTCTTAATGTTTTTGATAATTCTACTATAATTCTTCCATGTTTGTCTTTTTAGTAAACTGGACTGTTTCTTTTCCCCTACAGCTGTCACTTTCTTCATTTTTTATGTAATCCTAATGTGTCATGCTTGCTTTCCAATCCTTCAGTTTCTTTATATCTGTCTACTATAAACTCCTCTTTCATTTCTGTGATCTTATACTTTATTATTTTATGTATATCATTACATTTGATCGTGTCACGTCCCTTATATTTTCTTCTTTCTTCCATCAAGGCCAGGCCAGATTTTGCTTTCCTTTAAAACTATTCTTTTTAAAATTGGTCTTACTTGCTTTCTTGTAATAAGCAATTTGCCCGAATGTAAGTAAGGGACATTGCAAAAGGTTAATACCCCCAATTAATGAGGAACAGACTTACCAACCAAGAACAACTTTGGATGTGATCATCCAATCAGCCAAGCAAATGAGCTCTCATCTTTGCATTTGGTTGCGGATGCAGGATTGCCACATCCCAATGAAGTCCATCCATCAGATGGACTACACTACTAGTTGAATGGGGAAGTAATCATGCATTTGGCTAGCTATGTATAGGGCAGCCATGTGTCTTCTTCTACAGACAACAGTCCTCTATTTGAAGGCATCTTCTATCTGTCCTGTCCAATTCCAGTTTAAAGATAAAGAACTATGAGAACAGATAGATGCTCATCAGAAGATAGCACTTGGGTTGAACAGGCAGTCACACAGCTCACCTGGTCAGTCTTCCACACTATGGTGAGATTCACTTTATTTCTGTTTACATGATGATAATTATTTCTAAATTTGCATCTATACATATAAATACATAGCCCATACAAATTTTATGCAAACTTGTATTATCTTTTGCCCTCTTTTTTCTTATATTTTCCCTCTTTGTTGTTGATTTGTAAGTGGCCACCCTAGCTACGTGGGACCATTCTGACTGAAGCCATTGTTAATTGGTGCAGGCTGCACAATGAAGTGAGGTCTGCAGGCTTTCCTTCTGGGGAAATCTCCTGGCCTGGACATACCCAAAATGGCTATACTGGGTCAGTGAGCTTCTTTTTTTGATTTGCACAGAAGTGACAATAAAAGAGAGAGAAAAAGAAAAGAAAGTGCCGCTAATTTAATTTGCTTTCTGTCAAGAAACAACAACATAGAACAAAACGTCTTTTCTCTGGAGGCACACACCTTGAATTGATGAACCCCTGCAGTTATTTAGACAGTGCTAATAATTTGCTTTGCTTTTATCTCATCAACTGTCTGCAGTGACATTTAAGTTACATATGTGAACGGATTGGCATTTTTAGATTGTCAGGAGCATTACTCGATGGGGGAAAAAACTGATTGTGTCACGGGACATCTGTTTTATTGTTAATTAGATGAAATAGGAAAGGCATCAGAAGCATACACTCTGAAACTATTTCATAGTTCCTGTTTAAAATCTTACTTTGATCTCTTGAAATTAATGATGCTTTGCAGATTTTCACATTTTGATGTGAATTTCATTTAGGAAGTTTCAAGAACAAATGAGAAAGGGAGTTGTTATCCATCTGTGCTTCTATCTTTACAATTCAATTACTTGCTGCCATGATAACTCCCTCCCCCTTTCAGAACTATCTGGAGAAAGAAAATTAGCCAGCAGCAGCAGTTCATGTATCACCCCCCTCCCCCAAATATATGTATTTGCTGCGCCTCATGTTTTGTGCCCCTTGGTTTCCTAGAACTGTAAAATTGAAAATGATCTGAAGTCGTCTAAAGTCACTCACAGTGTGGAGATGGGTTCTTCCTTCTATGCTTTAGACTGCTCTTAAAATATAAGCTACATATCAATGTGCTCAGATTATAGCAAAAGATGGGGGGGGGGCTTAATGTAACCCAGAAGCCTGATTCCCCCTTCCCAGTTTTAGCCAAATCATACCCCCCATAGTATTCTCATAAGGACATAAGAACAGCTATGCTGGATCAGACCAAAGGACCATCTAGTCCAGCATTCTGTTCACAGAGTGGCCAACCAGCTGTGCACGGCAAACCCACAAACAGGGTGTGAGTGAAACAGCACTCTCCTACCCATGTTCCCCAGCAACTGGTGTTCATAGACTGACTGTCTCTGATACCGGAAGTAGCATCTCTTCTCAAAACAGAAACCTCCCTGTTTCTTCCTGGCCTCCCTGCAATTCTAGCACTGCTACACTTCATCAACCCACAGTATACCACAAGCAAATTGTAGTAACTGGCACCATATAAGAGTAAGGGGCACCAGATCTGGAAACTTCATTTGGGAAAAAAAGCAGCAGCAAGGGTGCTGAGCAAAGAGTCCAGTGTCTGATCATAGCATGCTGGTGTTATATCACTTCCTGGATCTTGCCTTTCAAGTCCTAAACTGCTTAGGACTAAGCTATCATCTCATCCTGCATGAACCTGTCCACATTTTGCTGCAATCCTATACATATTTATCTATGAGTAAGTCCCATTAAAGTCAATGGGGCTTATGTCTGAGTAGCCTTATATAGGATTGCACTGCATGGATTGTAACAGAGATGTGCCAGACACCCCCACTTTAGAAGTAGCTATTCTCCACTTCATTGAAATACAGTGCATAAATCTGGTGTGTGCGCGCGCCACACCTCTTATTGTTCATTGTTTCACCTGTATACGTGTTAGTTTGCATGAGTGTGTGCATAAGGACATGCATCAACAACTGTAATAATGAAATTATTTATTTTCTATCTGCATTTGCCTTTAAATATACTGAGTTGGAATTGGCTGTAGTAATATTTAAAGTAGGCCCAATGAAATCAGTTAGACTTAAGGTAGTCATGACTAACTTAAGTCCCACTGATTTCAATGGATCAACTCATTGTATGGATACAACCAATACTATGGGCACAGACATACAACTTTAAAGGCACAAGGTGTAACAATTCCCAATGATAGGACATTCGTTCTGGAATAGTCTCGAGCTAAAGGCCTCTCCAGATGATTTAAAAATGGATTTAATCTTTAGTGCTATATTCATACTACCTCTGCCCAATGCCAGTGGTAGGAAATCCTTTCAAAGGCAAGTCTTTTCTTCCCCTATCTGTAAAGCAAGACATCTGAGGCCACATTCAGGAATCAGATCTCAAATGCTGCTGCTATCAAATGTAGCTTAAAATTCTGTATTTGTATTGCTTTGAATACAAATATTGTTTGCTGCAGGTCTGTGAAGCGTAACATCTGCTTCATAAGATCTGTCTCTTGAGAAGTGCATGCTTACTCAGATATGGACTCCAAGTGAAGATGCTTCATATTGGGACAGAATAAAATATTAAGACGCTGACAAATGATCTTGACTTCAATCATAGAATCATAGAATAGTAGGGTTGGAAGGGGCCTACAAGGCCATCGAGTCCAACCCCCTGCTCAATGCAGGAATCCAAGTCAGAGCATCCCTGACAGATGGCTGTCCAGCCTTGTCTTCAATGCCTCCAGTGTGGGAGAGCCCACCACCTCCCCAGGTAATTGGTTCCATCGTCGTATTGCTCTAACAGTCAGGAAGTTTTTCCTGATGTTCAGCTGGAATCTGGCTTCCTGTCACTTGAGCCCATTATTCCGTGTCCTGCACTCTGGGATGATCGAGAAGAGATCCTGGCCTTCTTCTCTGTGACAACCTTTCAAGTACTTGAAGAGTGCTATCATATCTCCCCTCAGTCTTCTCTTCTCCAGGCTAAACATGCCCAGTTCTTTCAGTCTCTCTTCATAGGGCTTTGTTTCCAGTCCTCTGATCATCTTTGTTGCCCTCCTCTGAACCCTCTCCAGTTTGTCTGCATGCTTCTTAAAGTGTGGTGCCCAGAACTGGACACAGTACTCCAGATGAGGCCTAACCAGTGCAGAGTAGAAGGGAACTAGTACTTCCTGGGATTTGGAAGCTATGCTTCTATTAATGCAGCCCAAAAGAGCATTGGCCTTTTTTGCAGCCACATCACATTGTTGGCTCATATTCAGCTTGTGATCGACAACAGTTCCAAGATCCTTCTCGCTTGTAGTGTTGTTGAGCCATGTATCCCCCATCTTGTAACTGTGCATTTGGTTTCTTTTTCCTAGGTGCAGAACTTGGCATTTATCCCTATTAAATGTCATTCTGTTGTTTTCTGCCCAGCGCTCCAGTCTATCCAGATCACTTTGAATTTTGTTTCTGTCTTCCAAAGTATTAGCTATCCCACCCAATTTTGTGTCATCTGCAAATTTGGTCAGCATTCCCTGCACCTCCTCCTCCAAGTCATTAATAAAAATGTTGAAGAGCACTGGGCCCAGGACTGAGCCCTGCGGTACCCCACTCGTTACCTCTCCCCAGTTTGAGAAGGTCCCATTGATAAGCACTCTTTGAGTCCGATTCTGTAGCCAACTGTGGATCCACCGGATCGTTGTTTCATCTAGCCCACTTTGAGCTAGTTTGCTCATCAGGATATCATGGGACACTTTGTCGAAAGCTTTGTTGAAGTCGGGGTATATGATGTCTACAGCATTCCCACGGTCTACAAGGGAGGTTACTTGATCAAAAAATGAGATCAGATTTGTCTGGCAGGACTTGTTCTTGACAAATCCATGTTGGCTTCGAGTAATCACGGCATTCTTGTCAAGGTGCTTCCAGATGGATTGCTTTATCATATGCTCCAGAATTTTCCCAGGGATTGATGTCAGACTGACTGGTCTGTAGTTCCCAGGTTCCTCCTTTTTACCCTTTTTGAAGATAGGGACAACATTAGCCCTCCTCCAGTCATTTGGCACTTCCCCCGTCCTCCATGATTTCTCAAAGAGAATAGACAGCGGTTCTGAGAGTTCTTCTGCCAGTTCCTTTATTACTCTAGGATGCAGTTCATCTGGCCCTGGAAATTTGAACTCATTCAAAGTAATTAGGTGTTCCTTGACCATATGTCTATTGCTCTCAAGCTGCAATCCTGCCCATTCAGCCTGTACTTCGCCTTTGCCAGGGGCGTCATAGACCCTCTTTCGGGAGAAGACTGAGCCAAAGTAGGAATTGAGCACCTCTGCCTTTTCTTTGTCATCTGTTATAATTTTGCCATCCCTATTTAATAGCTGAACAACCATTTCTTTCCTCTGCCTTCTACTATGCACATAGCTGAAGAAAGCCTTTTTGTTGTTTTTAGCATCCCTCGCTAACCTCAGCTCGTTCTCAGCTTTAGCCTTCCTGATGCCATCCCTGCAATTCTGTGCTATCTGCCTGTAGTCTTCCTTTGTTACTTGGCCTTCTTTCCACTTCCTATATGTGTCCTTATTTGTTTTCAGGTCATCCCTAAGCTTTTTGTGAAGCCACATTGGCTTCTTCTGTTGTCTTCCACCTTTTCTTCTTGTTGGAATTGTTTGTGATTGTGCCTTGAGAATGTCCTTTTTTAAAAGCTCCCACCCATCTTGGACTCCTTTTCTCGTTAGCGTTGCTTGCCATGGGACCTTACTGATCATTGTTCTGAGTTTATTAAAATCAGCTTTCCTAAAATCCAAGGTACGCGTTTGACTACACTCAGCTTTTGCTTCCCTTAGAACCAAGAACTCAAGTATAACATGGTTGCTTTCCCCCAGAGTTCCTGTAACTGCTACTTTATCCAAAGTCTTCTCTGTTGGTTAGGATCAACTCAAGGATAGCTGATCCTCTAGTTCCTTCCTCTACTTTCTGTAGGAGGAAGTTATCCGCCACACAACCAATACATCCCAGCATGCTCCAGTTCTGTCCTTGCAGGCCAGGGCTTCCTCCTCCTCTGTTTTGGAAGGCCCTATCATATAGGGTTCCAGAACCTCAGGCATCGGGGCCAAATCCAGCTCTCCTGGAGTTCTAATCTAGCTCTCCAGGGTTCTCCAGATGGCCCTGCCCACTTCCCTTGGCCCCACCCCTTTCCCTGCAACCACTGCTTAGTGGCTTCCTGAGTTTTGTCCAGTTTCTTCCCCATTCTAAAAGGTTGGAATGCCTTTCCTAAATCTTAGTTATTGGCAATAAGAGATTTAAGCTGAAATATTCTGATCTATTTGGTATTGTTGTCCCTGCCCTTTGGCCCCATTTAGCATTGGAATGTGCCCCTTGATAACTTCTCTGAAATGGAATTCAGCCCTTGAATTCAGCACCCCTGCTGCCATCCTATATCCTCCTTTGACCAAATGTGGTATAGTGAGAAGACCCAAGTTCAAATTCCCATTCATTTTTTTCAAAATAAATGCTTCAGACTCCCTTTGGGTGACCTTGAGCCAGTTCATATATCTCGGCCCAACCCATCTCATAGGGTTGTTGTGACTGATGGCAAAATGGAGAGACGGACAATGTACAGTGTTTGGAGATCCTTGGAGGAAGGGTGGGATGTCTGTCTATCTGTCTGTCCGTCCGTCCATCCATCCACAAATGTTTTATGCACCAGTCAAATTGAAAGAGCAGCACATTTCAAACAGGAGCACAGTTTGCTGCTCCTTTAGGTGATTCTAGGGATGTGGAAATCAGCAGAACTCATGCTAGTTGAGGTTCTCCGAGTTCCGCCTTGAAGCTCAGTCCAACTTGTGTCCATATCAGATTGAGTTTTTTCCTTTTCTGTTCACGCTAAAATCGTGAACTCCTTGGGTGCGCATTCAAAAACACCCAATCTTCTCCCATTGAATAAAGTGCATTTGTGTGCACTTTTTAAAAAGTACACTTTTCATGCATATTTTTCTAATGTGGACATTTTTAATGCATTTGTCCCCCCACCCCCCACCCATGAGCAGCATTGCAAGCTTGGGAATGTATGAGCTTTGGCTGCAGATTGCACTCGCATTCATGTTTGGGAGGTGCGAGTGGAGTAAATCCTGGTTATAAATGAACTGAAAGTAATTCCTCATGCATTCCTAGTTGCGCCCCAAGCAACTATCCTCCTGCTTCATGTATGGGCAATCTACAATCTGGAACTGACTAATCCAAGGCTAAGTTTAGAGCAGTTGCTCCCAGTGGCGGGTCTTCCGACTTTGCCTTGTCTTGATACTCCAGCTGTAATTTTGGATGTCACTGTACTGCTTTAAAAAATAGATTTGATTTTATCTACGGCGGAGGGATGTAGCATTCCACTGATATTTGAACAATACGCATTATGTAGATGAATATATTGTTCATGAAGCTTGGCAAGAGGCATTTGGAATATACATGGGTGTCAACCCCTGAAACATTGGTGTCTGACTAAAAATGTGCATGACAACTGAACATCTAATTTACATGTGTAAATGTCAGACTAACCAGCTGCGTGTATACGCAAATACAGATGTCTTTAATTCTAGGAGTTCTTTAAATGTGATGCAACCAGAATATAAAAGATGACTGAACTCTATCAGAAGTGTAAAATGGAGAATACATACAGTATGTGCAAAAATGAATTAGTCTTGACTGGATAAGGTTCATCGACACATTGCTTTAATTTAAGACTTATTTTATAATGATGGGTTGGATCCAGATTGGCTATTTCGTAAACGGAAGGGCTCCTCCTGTTCACAGGAAGCATTGGTATCAAGCAGATGATCCCCTCTTCCCCCCGTAGCCCCCTGTGTCACCTCTCTTGCTGCTCTGGAGGATCTCCCAGCTCTCCAGAGCTGCTTTTCAGGAAGCACAAAGGGAAGGAGTCACCAAAGGTCATTTCCCCACCCCCTTTCTCCAGTGCAAGTGGAACTCCACTAAATGCTGGACCCAACCTTATGTACACATCTATGTTTTTACAAAACCCAGGCACTAGATTTTAGAAGCACTATAATGTAGGAGACATCTGTAATTAGTTACTTTGGAGCTGGCCACCTATGAGAAGGAGCTTCTTACTTCATGGATTATATATCTGCAAGGTGTCCAAAAGTAATCTATTACTTGCACTCATCTTGGACAGGATCCTCCTTTTTCATTATTCCATACAGATTAACCATCTCCATCCAGATTATGATATGCTCCAATAAAGTGAAATGAGGGCCAAAACAGACATTACTTCAAAATGCCATTTTTATTCTAGCATAGGTGAAGGGGCACCAATCTGGGTCAGGACCCTGGCAGTGGGTAGGTGGGTTTTAATCCTGCCATTTTTATTGCAAAATAATGATCCATAAAGAAATAGAAATTGCAGGCATGCTCTTCCCATCTGGATTGGGCCCACTGTAGTGGTGGGTGAGCCCCCTATCCCCAATGCAAGGGTCCTGATCTGGATCAGGGCCCCATGCCTACTCCAGAGTGAAAATGAAAAAAGAAGCCAACCTGTTAAGAGATAGGTGAACAACACACAACTGAAGTTAGATTTCTTGCTTCATGTGTACACAAAAGATGTCTTACATGTACACAAAGAACATGTACACACTATGAAATGTGACTAATGTGCATCATACAGGTATGCTCATCAAGAGTGTTTGGACTGACCACAGCTTCATGCCTTTTCTATACTTGGTGGCAAACACAGGTTTGCCATTGTGTAATGTATGAAAGTGCCTTGACCTAAGAGAAAATTCTCTCTGTGCCATGCTCCAAATGTGGTGATCAGTTTCACCTACTGTGTGAAAACAAAATCCATCACATAGATCTCTTCAGATGAAACATTTTTAAAGGCACGATCCTATGCATGTTTAGACAGAAACCCCTCCCCACAACTCCCAGCATTCCCCACCCAGTATGGCTGGCTGAGAAATTATGGGAGTTATAGGATTTTTCTTCTGTCTAAACATGCATAGGATTGTGCTCTTAGACCCTTTTTTCCCACAAGCAAATTACACCTTCTTCCTTCTCAAGGAGAAGAAAAAATCCAAGAAATGTTCTTCGTATTTGGAGAAAAAATGGTTGGTAAACTAGATAAATAACAGAAACTATCTAGCTCTGCTTTAAAATGGTTCTATGGCATTGCGTCTCCCTGGCCACATGTGGCCTGCTCCCACTAACCTTAAAGTTGCAGATGTTTCTGGGCTGGATCAGACCAATGACTGGTGCATGTTAATTCAGTATTACCAGAATTAACCAAACTTGACAATATGTGAAATATTAGATTGCATTTTATGTATCTGTTTGTTTTTTGAATACCATCCATGGAGGGGGTGGGGGCACTGATCAGTATTGGGACTGTGGCATATAGGGTTTTTTTTTAACCCTTTCCTCCTGAACCTCAGCCCCTCCCCCAAAGTTGTTATTTCCCTCAGGAGGGCCATTAGCTCCATTAACACCAATCATAGCTTTCCTCCTGCAGAGAACAGCTGCTTTAGAGGGCAGGGCTGACTTAATATATTTTACTGCCTGAGGCAAAGGACAAGATGGCCTCTCCCCATTGCACTTACAAACGCCAACCCAGCTGGCAGCTGAATCTGATGTCAACACTGGTGATGGGACAGTGTCTTTACTGCACCTGAGGACAACAGGCTAGCTTATGGAGTGCAGGACAGGCTATGTAGGCCACATAGCCCTATCCTCCAATCCCTTGCCACTGCTCTGCACCTGGGGCTAGGCTGGCCATGTGCCCTATTTACAGAGGAGAATCCTCTGTTTCAAGGGCTGCCAGAGGACTGTCCTCTATTTTGAAGGTGTTCTCTATCTGAAGGGCTGTCCAGTCCAACTCTGGTTTAAAGATAAAGAACCATCAGAAGAACGAGCTGGGCCTTGATGTTGCCCATCAACAGCACCTGGACAGCAGACTGAGCAAGACGCAGAGGTCACCTGGTCACAGTCTTCTACACTGTGGTGAGATGTACTGTATTTCTATTTAAATTATAATAATTATTTCTAATTTTGCATCTATACATATAAATGAGCACATGCAGATTTTACGCAAATTGGTGTAATCTTTTATTCTTTTTTTGGTGACACGTTTCCTTTTTTTAGGCCACCATGTGTATATGTGGCCACCCTATGCACCCCCCTGCCCCACACAGCATCAGCTGCCTGAGGCGGCTGTCTCACTCTACCTAATTGTAAGGCCAGCTCTGTCAAAGGGTTTGTCTGAATATTCCTTGGGACTGCAGCATGGGAGAAAACGGTTAACACCCTTCCCTTTGTACAACAATCCTGATGTTGTTCAGGGCCCCACCATGGCTGTTTCTTGGTTTGTTTTTTGTTTTAATTTGCATAAGTAAAACACAACCACATTTCATGCATTTTCTAGTTTGGAGCAGACTCTACAATCAGGGCTTTCTTGGTAGAGTTCAGCTATCCTTCCAAGACAATTTAAAAATTTGAATTCAGTGACGATTTTCTTTTGACCTCTGAAAATATTGGCCACAAGTCCTAAATAATGAGTTTTGTACACTTTCTAGCCTGCATTACCTTTGGCCTAATTAGTGCCTGAACCTGCAGGTGATGAATTAGAAGTTTGGAGAAGGACTATACATCTGTCTCATGAATGACCCTTTTAAGCTTGGGGGCCTCTTTGTGAAATTACAGAAATGTCATATATATATATATATATATATATATATGGCATGCACATGCACACGCACACACATTTGTCACTTTTTCAGTCAACTTAGGGTCATTTTTAAAAAATGTATAACATCCACTGCATTGGACACCCCCCCGCCCCTTGCTGTCACATTGACTTACTGGCATTGGCTCACATGGAGGATGAAAGTTTGCAAAACACATCTTATTAGTGAGACTAAGATAAATGTTTAGCATGATTCCGTTATGAGGGAGAAAGATTAATATCCTTTCCTGGTAATATATATATAGAGAAATTCCATATCAATTCAGCTTTGGAGTTTATGATATGAATGGATTGGCAGCTGATTTAATGGAGAGGAAAATGTTCATATCTTGGTGGGAGGGCACCGAAAAGCAAAGTGTGTGTGTGTATGTGTGTGGGAAATCAATGAATCTAGACAGAAAACTTTGATCTCCTCCTCTTCTCTCCTCGGGGGGTGGGGAGGAATTAATTATTGTAAAATAACTTAGAAAAGGTGCAGGATTTATAGGAAGCAAAGAGGAAAGCTCCTTGGGAAAGCAGAAGGATGACAATTTGCCTTTTGGATTCAATTCTTGAACATTGCACTGGTTTCTACAGTCAGGTGTTGAAGGTACACTGCTCTTTCCCTCTGATAGTGTCTTAGTTTTCAAATTCACTTATAACCATAATATAGTAAGGAATAGCTTTGTAAGAGATTAAAAACACACAACAAAACGGAAGTTACCTCCTGCATTTAAGAGTTAAATGTAATGTATGCACAAACCTCTAGAGTAACATTTGTTTTTACTGTCTGTTGCTGCAGAGATGGGAGAATGTCTCAGTCTAGGACTTCCATATGTTATTGTGCTCCAACTCCCATCATCTCTAACCATTGGACATGCTAGCTGAGGTTGACGATAGCTAGAATCCAACAAAATCTGGAGGGCCACAAGTTTCCCATCCCCAAGTCTAGATGGTTGAAGTGATCAGGAGACCAGCCTGTTACAGGAAGGCAATAGTTTGGGCCTAGTTACTCAGGTGTGACCAGCAGAAGAATTGGATATGCCATTGAAACGGTGCATTTTCTTCCTGGAGAAACAAGGAAGCAATGAGGACAGGAGATGTTGCTTTCACCAGTTGGTAAACTCAAGAACTGTCAGCAGATGGTTAATTGAGGGCATTAGGATGGCCACTTATGCATTGCCAAAAAGAGGAACTGTATCACTAAAAAAGAGGACAAAAGGGGCCATCAATTTGCATAACATTTGCATATGCAAATTTCTATGTAGTAGTGCAAATTTAGAAATAATAACCATAGTTTCAATAGAAATACAACATATCTCACCATAGTGGAGAAAATTGACTGGGATACCTGTGTGTCTGCTCAGTCTGCTGTCCAGGTGCTAACTGTTGATAGGCACCTTCAAGGCCCCTACTTTCTCTCCTTATAGTTCTTTTGTCTTATAGTTCTTTTGTTCCCAATTTTGTGTCATCTGCAAATTCGATCAGCATTCCTCCTCCAAGTCATTAATAAACATGTTGAAGAGCACTTGGCCCAGGACTGAGCCCTGTGGCACCCCACTCGTTAACCTCTCTCCAGTTGGAGAAGATCCCATTGATAAGCACTCTTTGAGTCCGATTCTGTAGCCAACTGTGGATCCACCAGATCGTTGTTTCATCTAGCCCACTTTGAGCTAGTTTGCTCATCAGGATATCATGGGGCACTTTGTCGAAAGCTTTGTTGAAGTTGAGGTATATGATGTCTACAGCATTCCCCCAGTCCACAAGTGAGGTTACTTGATCAAAAAATGGGATCAGATTCGTCTGGCAGGATTTGTTCTTGACAAATCCATGTTGGCTTCGAGTAATCACAGCATTGTTTTCAAGGTGCTTCCAGATGGATTGCTTTATCATATGCTCCAGAATTTTCCCAGGGATTGATGTCAGACTGACTGGTCTGTAGTTCCCAGGTTCCTCCTTTTTACCCTTTTTGAAGATAGGGACAACATTAGCCCTCCTCCAGTCATCTGGCACTTCACCCATCCTCTATGATTGCTCAAAGATAATAGACAGTGGTTCTGAGAGTTCTTCTGCCAGTTCCTTTATTACTCTTGGATGCAGTTCATCTGGCCATTGAAATTTGAACTCATTCAAAGTAATTAGGTATTCCTTGACCATATGCCTATCGATCTCAAGCTGCAGTCCTGCCCCTTCAGCCTGCACTTTGCCTTTGCCAGGGCAGGACATAGACCTCTTTCGGGAGAAGACTGAGCCAAAGTAGGAATTGAGCACTTCTGCCTTTTCTTTGTCATCTGTTATTATTTTGCCATCCCTATTTAATAGCTGTACAACCATTTCTTTCCTCTGTCTTTTACTATGCACATATCTGAAGAAAGCCTTTTTGTTCCTTTTAGCACCCCTAGCTAACCTCATCTCGTTCTCAGCTTTAGCCTTTCTGACACCATCCCTGCAATTCTGTGCTACCTGCCTGTACTCTTCCTTTGTTGCTTGGCCTTCTTTACACTTCCTATATGTGCCCTTTTTTGTTTTCAGGTCATCTCTAAGCTTTTTGTGAAGCCACATTGGCTTCTTCTGTTGTCTTCCACCTTGTCTTCTTGTTGGAATTGTTTGTAATTGTGCCTTGAGAATGTCCTTTTTTAAAAGCTCCCACCCATCTTGGACTCCTTTTCTCATTAGAGTCACTTGTCATGGGACCTTACTTATCATTGTTCTGAGTTTATTAAAATCAGCTTTCCTGAAATCCCGGGGTACGTGTTTGAATACACTCAGCTTTTGCTTCCTTTAGAACCAAGAACTCAAGTATAACATAGTCGCTTTCCCCCAGAGTTCCTGTAACTGCTACTTTACCCACTAAGTCTTCTCTGTTGGTTAGGATCAAGTCAAGGATAGCTGATCCTCTAGTTCCTTCCTCTACTTTCTATAGGAGGAAGTTATCCACCACACAAGTTGGGAATTTCTTGGAGGGGCCATGTTTTGCAGAATTTGTCTCCCAACAAATATTGGGGAAATTGAAGTCCCCCATTACTACTACATCATGCTTCCTTGAAACATTGGCTATTTGCTTTTCAAAAGTTTCATCCTCATCTTCTCCTTGATTGGGTGGCCGGTAGTAGACTGTGAGCACCTGTTCTTTTTATTCTTTGCTCCATTTATTTTGATCCAGATGCTCTCGATGGGGCTACGAAGCTCATCTTGTATTTTTGTGCAGAGATATGTATTTTTCACATATAGTGCAACCCCACCTCCCTTTCTGTTCCTCCTGTTCTTTTTGAACGAGTTATATCCTTCAATTGCTGTATTCCAATTATGAGAGTCATCCCACCAAGTCTCAGTTATACCTATCAAGTCATAATTTCCCTCTTGAATTAAGAGTTCAAGTTCATTCTGTTTGTTTCCCATACTCTGGGCATTAGTATATAGACACTGAAGACCATGTGCTTCATAGTCTGGCTTTCTTCCTACATGTTTCGATTACTGGGTGCTAGTAGAGCTGTTCTCTCCATTGCGGTGCATAAGCCTTCGTCCATTGTTACCCCCAACTTTACATCTCCCTTCCCTGTAGGATTCAGTTTAAAGCCCTCCTGATGAAGTTCTTCATGCTGTGGCCAAACACATTCTTCCCAGGCTTCCCTTGCCAACAGTCCATCTTCCAGGAAGTATAGCATGTGGTCCCAGAATCCAAATCTCTTGTGCCGGCACCACCTTTGTAGCCAGTCATTCACCTGGAGTATATTTCTTTCCCTTTCTATCCCTCTTCTAACTACTGGAAAGATGGATGAGAAAACTATCTGGGCCTCAAAGTTCTTGAGTTTCCTTCCCAAAGCTTCAAAGTCTGATGTGATTTCTTCGTAGCTCAGCTTGGTGGTATCATTTGTTCCCACATGGATGAGAAGAAAGGGATACCTGTCAGTGGGCTTTATGAGTGCAGGCAACCTTTCAGTCATGTCTCTAATCCATCCTCTCGGGAGACAACATACTTGGCGAGTCCACGGGTCTTCACAACCCATGTCATAGCACCTTTAAACCTCTGATGAACTATAATCTGTACCCTGCCTGAGTTCCCAAAGTGGTAAAAGCCAGGTGTTAATGGGTGGTTGTTGTTAGGTAAACCCAAGCCCAACTCACTGGGCTTGTGGAATTAGTGGCGAGGTTTTCTGGAATGCTGCCATTTAGTCTTATCTGAGCCTAGTTTTCATTCCCCATTGACCTAAATACTTCTACCATTCACAATTTTTACTTTTCCTGTTAAATAGAATTTGGCTTGATGTATTTTTGGGGGTTTTTTTTTGCGCACATTCCTAACAGGATATGGCCTGGAGCCTGTCACACTCACTGAGATCATTTTTGGTTTAATGCGGAGCTTACTGGAAATGCCAAGGTATGGAGTAATTTTCCACAGAAGAACAATATTTTAACATATGCTAAAATAAGCACTGGGAAAGGTGTAGAAATCTTGAGATAGCACTGGAAATTATGCTTCTGTCTGTAAACAATAAGGATATACTGTAGATTTTGAGCACCTCCTTATCCAAATACAGGATGGTATTCACTATAAAACCCATTATGAAATGGGCATATTTTAATGGACAAGCATCAGCTGGACTAGAAGCTTATTATACATTTAGTGGTGGACATAACTTCTAAGAGTAACAGAACAAGAAAAACAACAACAAACTTCTGCTCTTTTGTTCTCCCTTATGATGTATAAGGGCTCCATAAAAGATGAATAAGCAACCAGCAGATGCTCATTTTAAAATGCAAATGGTTTATGTACAGTACTTTACAATAGCTTCCATATTATGTGTACACATTCCACATTTAGCTCAGTGAAATCATTTGCTGGCTTGCTAGTGAATTACCCCGTCAGATGCTCTGGCACTGCTGATTTATTTTCCTGTGCCTGCACAGGAAAGCCGAAGCATGGGATCTAATCCTGGACCTGTACAATGACAAAACTGTACACACAGACTGATGGTCTGTACAATGTTATGTCAGTTACGATGCACTGTTTTCCACATATCAGTGAATGCATCTTTAATTCTGAGGAACATAAGGACATAAGAAGAGCTGAGCTAGATCAAACCAAACGCCTATTCAGTCCAGCATTCTGTTCCCATAGTGGCCAACCAGATGCCTGTGGGAAGCCCAAAAGCAGGACATGAGCGCAATAGCACCCTCTCTATCACGTTCCTCAGCAACTAGTATTGATAGGCATACTGCCTCTGATACTGGAGGCCATCATGACTAGTGGCTGTATATAGGCAGGCAATTGTTCATTTTGGAAAGCATTCATACACAATTCTCCAAATGCAAGCAGTATAATAATCTCAGTTGCTCCAGGCCTACCAATGGCTTGGTTGCCATGCTGCCAGAATTACATGTTGGGATGTACACAGGATGGGTGGTGGTTGTTGTTTAGTTGTAAAGTCGTGTCCGACTCTTCGTGACCCCATGGACCATAGCACGCCAGGCCTTCCTGTCCTCCGCTGTCTTCTGGAGTGTGCTCAAGTTTATATTCATTGCATCGGTGATGCTATCTAGCCATCTCATCCTCTGCTGTCACTTTCTCCTTTTGCCTTCAATCTTTCCCAGCATCAGGTGAAGGCTAACAAGTTGTCAGGACTGACCAGATTAAAAATCCATAGACTTGGGCTGGATCTACACTTACTGCCTTTTTTCGCTTCCAATGAGGTTTCACCGCCCGCCTTTCACACTACGCAGTACCCGCCTCGAATTAGAACCGGAATTTCCCACTTCCATGCTCCCGCTTTCAATACCCTAATATCCTGGTATTTCCCCTTAATGTGCTCTGATTTTCTGCCTTCGCTACCATATCCGGCCCTAGTCCCCTCCCCCACCTGTCCATATATGGCGGTGTTTGTATTTCCCTCCTGTCCAATCACAGCTCTTGACAGCCCCATGTCTTCTTCCTGCTACTGATCGCATAGCTTCATCAGCAGCCCCTATTTCCTCAGCAACAAGCAAAGGGCTGGATGTGTGCGCGCTTGTCTGATCTCGGAAGCTAGGCAGGGTCAGCCCCGGTCAGTAGTTGGATGGGCGACTGCCTGGGAATCAGGCTTTCTGCAGTGAGCAGGGGGTTGTTCTATCCCTTCAAATGAAACTAAGTTTTACCCTCTCCTATCCCCTGCTCCGGATGTTTTTCTAAAAATAAAGGCATTATCCTTGCAGAATCGAGGCTTCTCCACAATGTTTTTTTTTTTTCTAATTCAGGCATGATCTTCGAAGATTCGAAGTTGTGGATCAGCGGGCCGACCCCGCTTAGCATCCGAGTTCAGACAAGCGCGCGCAGGAAAACAGCACAGCGCTCGAGCTCACGCATTCAATGAAGCACTGCAACGGGGAAAATGGGTGAGTGTGAATAATCATGTTTAATGTGAGAGCGTTTAACTTGATGGGACACCGAATTCAGTGCAATGGCGGGCGCAATGTAGATCGGCCCAAAGTCAACTGCAATCAGTCACATGGAATCTGCATCCTGGTGTCTCTGATTGTGAGCCATTCGAAGCCACAGAAAGGATGGAGAAGGGGCAGTGTTCTCCTCCGCAGGCATCATCATGGGACTCATCTGTAGCATCCAATTGGTCTTCACTGTCCTGGCCTTATATATAAATATTTCTGGGTTTTATTCCAGTAAAGACTGAGGGCTTTACCAGGGAAAAGTCTATCTTGTCAATCCTCTGTGATTGTTTGCTCAGCCTCCCTCCTTCTGCCATCTATCTATCTATCTATCTATCTATCTATCTATCTATCTATCTATCTATCATCTGCCTTCCTGTGCTTCTGTTTGATCCTGCTCAAATACCTGTCCTTGGATCTGACCAGTGCTATGGGTATTCCAGAAAGGTTTGACTTTGACAATTTTCCAAAATATTTTCTGATGCTTTAATCCAGCCTGCTCCAACCTGATGCCCCCCAGATATGTTGGGCTACACACTTGGCTCAAGATGATGGGAACTGTAGTTCAACTACAAATCCGTTGGTTTACACATCTGAAGGGCACCAGGTTGGGGAGGGCTGCTTTAACCAATTGGGATGTGTTTTTGCATGTTAGACTTATATTTAGTAAACCAAACTTAAAAAGTATCCCATGTTAATTTTGTGTTCTGTATGCATGTCTCAAAAGCAAAAGGAGCTGAACAGAAATATTTGATGAGGAAAAGGAATCAATAAAGCGCATACAGTGTGCTTTATATTATATTAAAACAAATTCAAAGCTTTACTTGGAAATTATATTTATTGGAATACTTGCAAATATGTTAACATATGACAATTTGGTAGCAGTCATTCTTCTTACATTGTTTGAATTTTAAGAAAAAAATGAAGGCACTGAATATTGACATATTAATTTTAGCACATCCAAAGAGCTATGTATGCATCTCTGTCTCTGTCTCTCTCTTAATATGTAATTCCTAGGGATAATCACATGGAAAAGTTAATTCTAATTCTGAAGCTGACCAACTCTAATTTGCCTGGTATTTTACAATTCATTGTGCTACTAATTAATTTTATGAAGAAAATAATTTTTAGAATTAAAACGGGGTCTATGCATGTAATGCCTATGTGATTTCGCAACCTGCTTGCCTTTCCACCCCCATGGGGGGTGGATCATGTGAACAGGGCCTATTTGTGGAAGTGCACAGTCCCCAATTCACAGGTAAGGTACTATGAGTAGTGGTGAAGGGCATAGCATAGTGTTGGTGTTTAAATCTGGGTTCAAATCTCCAGTCAATCATAAAACTGACTTGGTGACCTTGGCCGGTCACCATCTCTCAGCCTAACCTCACAGTATTGTTGTGAGGGTAAAAGCAGAGCAGGAAGAACAATGTACACCACCTTGAGCTATACAATTAAAAACAAATGATAAAATAAAAATAAAATAAAACGACACATTTTACACCCATATCACTGCTCTAACTACAGACCCTGAGCAAACAAAAGATTGCCCTTTCTTCATTGTATCTACATAAACTTGTTTGCTATTTGTGGTTTAGTCCTTCCTGAGCAATGATGACACCAGGAAAAAAATACCATAGAGGGGCATAGAAGTGGAAAAGTGCATTTCTGGCGAGGTGAACTTTGAGCCACATGTTAGATTTGTGAAAGAGAAATAATTGTACATTTCAAATGACTCTGAGGGAAATCCTGTTGATTTTGATGCAGTTTTATTTTAACGTCTGGTTTTTGGTTCAGTTACAGTTTGTATGTGAAATGTGCCTTTCCTTCAAAGAACCATAGAGGTTCAGCATTGGGGTTGGGGGGCAACCTGCATGTCAGTTTGCCCTCCTTCTCCCCCCTCTGTTCCTACTTACGGTCCTGAGAGATTTTGTTGGGCTGTGAGGGACTGCATTGCATTGGTTCCATTCCTATCTGTCTGCTTGTTTACAAAAAGTGTTGCTGGAAGAGCTATTGCTTCCCTAATGGGGTTTATCATATTTTCTGTTTTCCCGCCTCCCAGCTGACCAGAGAAGAGCAGAGAAAGCTGCTCCAGCTGGTCTAGGGACTACAGAAGCAAGCAAGCTCCCAGAGAGCGAGCGATCAGAGCGAGCGAACAAGGAGAGCAAACAGGAATTTGCCAGGGGAGTTTGGCAGGGGAGGCCAAAGAGGAGGCCCCACACATTTTAAAAATGTTTTTTCTTGTAACATACACTTCCATACCAGTGGGACTCTGTTGTTAACCTCCAGTGAATAGAGGACAAAGCACAGGCTATTCCAGTACAATCAGAAAGCTAGTAGAAACGTAAAGGGAATAGAGACTATTCAAAAAGGAAGGAAAAGACTCTCCAGTGGTGGTGACCTGCAAAGTCTGTGCAATGTTTGTTTTCTTGCCTGAGAACAACATGGCCTAAATGTGCAACAAGTGCAAGTTGATCACACTGCTGGAAGAGAAAGTAAGAGGACTGGAGCGGTGAGTGTTGACCCTCCAGGGAATAAGAGAACATGAAGAGTTCTTGGACAGAACGGTGGAACTGCAGCACCAAAGTGAAGAACAGAAGCTAGAAGCGCAAAAGCAAGCTGAGGCAGAAGAGGAAAATGCTGAGGTGACGAAAAATGAAGTAGAGGATACTCTTTGGAAAAGGGTGACAGTTAGGAGCAGAAGAACTAGAAGCCACTTGACACCAGGGGAAGAGTGGCGCTATGGAACTGTTTCCAGGTACTGGAGGATGAGACTGGAGGACAGCCTGCAGAGGAAGAATTACTAGGGATGGGAGAGAATTTCTCCCCGAAACTTCGGGGGGGCCGAGTGCCAACGCATCCGGTCCTCCGAAGGTTGTTCGGGGAGAAATTCTCTGCCCCCCCGCCCCCCCCGGGGTGGACTTACCTTTCACGAATGTCCCTCCCGGCGGCGGGTCCCGGCGGCGGTTCGGCAGGTCTTCGTCAGGGGCGGGGGCGGCAGCCGGTCTTTCGACCGGCTGCCGCTGCCGCCATTACAAGAAAAGTAAAAAAAAAAAAAACCGCCCCTGTGATAGGCTACATAACGATTAACGTAGCCTATCACGGCTAGATTTGCAAAGTCAGCCGTGATAGGCTACGTTAATCGTCACGTAGCCTATCACGGGTGACTTAAAAAAAAAAAAAAGCACGTACGGCTAATGGCGGCCCCCATAGGGAGCCGCCATTCGCGTTCCTTATTTGGTCCCTGTAGTCTACGTAAAGATTTACGTAGACTACGGCGAAAATAAGGGCAACACAAATAGCTGCATTTATGCAAATGGCTGCATTTACCTTAAACTAAGGCCTTTACAGCTGCAAATGGCATCCCGGATGCCATTTGCGGCTGTGCCGCAGTCAATCCGCCCAGCCAATGATATGGCAATGGCAGCCATATTGCTGGCACTTCGGAGCCGGCCGGCGGCTCCGTGGACTTGCCCCTGGAGCGGAGCTGGCCGACGAGGATTCCGGTGGGGAGGGATGGATTGCCTCCCCCCCCGCGGATCCCCGTGGATGCCAGGTAAGGGGGTTTTGCACATCCCTAAATGAAACTAAGGCCTACAACAAGAAGAGAAGAGGAGGAGGAGTGGGAGACTCCTTGCTGCATGGGATCAAAACTCAAGTATGTTGCTAACACCCCTGGACTCACCAGGTATGCTGTCTCCCAGGAGGACGGATTAGAGACGTGGCTGAAGGGTTGCCTACACTCATAAAGCCCACCGATAGGTATTCCTTTCTTCTCATCCATGTGGGAACAAATGATAGCACCAAGCGGAGCTACAAAGAAATCACATCAGACTTCGAAGCTTTGGGAAGGAAACTCAAGAACTTTGGGGCCCAGTTAGTTTTCTCATCCATTCTTCCAGTAGTTAGAAGAGGGATAGAAAGGGAAATAAAAATACTCTGGGTGAATGACAAAGGTGGTGCCAACACGAGAGATTTGGATTCTGGAACCACGGGCTATATTTCCTGGAAGATGGACTGTTGGCAAGGGAC
Source organism: Heloderma suspectum (assembly GCF_057233095.1). Classification (NCBI taxonomy): domain Eukaryota; kingdom Metazoa; phylum Chordata; class Lepidosauria; order Squamata; family Helodermatidae; genus Heloderma; species Heloderma suspectum. The sequence continues at coordinate 228,146,183 of NC_139461.1, forward strand.
GGGTTGCACCTCACAAAGGCTGGGAAGAATGTGTTTGGCCACAGCATGAAGAACTGCATCAGGAGAGCTTTAAACTGAATCTTACAGAGGAGGGAGACGTAAAGTTGGGGGTAGCAATGGAGCCCACTACCTCCCTAGTGGGCTCTTCCACACTGGAGACCTTCAAGATTAGGTTGGACAGCCATCTGTCAGGGATGCTTTGACTTGGATTCCTGCATTGAGCAGGGAGTTGGACTGGATGGTCTTGTAGGCCCCTATTGTTCTATGATTCTATGATATGCATTGGATGAGGGCTAGCAAACCGAGAACAAATACACATAGGGCAGAAGTTGTGACAGTTGTCAGCCCATGTGACTTTGGAGAGATGAGGCCGGTTTTACACAATGTCCCACTTATCCTGAAAGAGCAGCTTCATAGTCTGGATGTGATCTACCAAGGAGGCAGCCATGGCCAAGGGTGCCTTGTATTAGTTACGCCTGATTCACTGGTTCAGATACTTCTTGGAGAATAAGTATAACCATCATTGCTATGCATACGTTGATAACCTCTGGTACCAAACTAGACTCTAGAGCAGGGGTGGGGAGCATGGGGCCCTCCAGATGATGCTGGACTGCAACTCCCAGCAGCCCTAGTCAGCATAGCCAATAGTGCGGGATAATGGGAGTTGCTGTCCAACAACATTTGAAAGGCCACATGTTCCCCATCCCTGATGCCAAATTAAGATCCTAAGACAAATGGCTCCTTTCACTAGCACTGTTTCTCTTCAGAACCAGGCACTAGACAATAAACTGCTTGTCTTCTATGTTAACTGCCAGGTAGAACTGAACTACCTTCACACTATGTTCTAATCCTTGCATTTATGTGTTCTGTTGATCCCTGAAAATATTTCTTTTCTCTTTACTGAGCCTAAATAATGTCTTTCTGAACTAACTGCATCTTCTCTCAAATGCTCAATGTGTTAAAGGATGGTTTGTGGGACCAATAGTTCCACACAATAAGAAGCCTAGGAACTATTGGCATAGACAGATGGAAATATTAGCAGAAGATGCAAAGGTAGTGTTCCATAATAAATAGCATCTTATGCAGGAAGCTTAAATTTAAACAGAAAGGCTATAATTCTTTAATGATAGCCTTAGATAAAAATCTAAAACTTATATTCTACCTTTTAAACCTCAGTTTTATCACAATGAATTTTAACGTATAGTTTCTATTACCTGCACCAACTTTATGGCTGTCTTTCCTTTATGTATCCCCCTAAATATGTATAAGACAGTTTTACTTATTGTGTTTATGTGTATTCTCTCTTTGGACATTTGTCTTGATCACCACATAGCATGTTTATGGTAATTTACTATAATACATGTATATCGGAGGCAGTTTAAATGACTCTTAGCCTTGAATATATTTAAGATGTTTTTCTTGTAGCCACAGGGCAGTCAAAAGATACATGGAAAGCTATTAATTTTAAGATGATGGTAGTGTAAACAATATCAAGACATGAATGTGTTGTTGGAACAGTCAGGAAGAAGTATGGTCAGGTTTGGGCATTTTGTGGTCTGTAATATATATTTTTAAAATCTGAATAAAGTGCAACATTTTTATTCCTTGAAGTAAACTGTTTAAATAGTACCCTGATGTAATAGGCCCATAGGGAAGCGTGGTGGGGCCAAGAAGAAAAGAGTACAAGGGGATATCATAACAATGGAATGAGAAGTGTGTTGGAGTATTATCTGGATTTTCATGGAATTGGCTTTGGTCCATCAGGGACACATGAAGCAAGGTAAGCTGAGTGTACCATACCTTTAAAACCCAGTTTTCATGGTTTACACAGTGCCTGAAAGGAACATACTTCTGGGTGAGGTGGGGGGAGTAGAACTGAACTGAACCATCAAACTGGCAGGTGCTGCTCAACCAACGGGACAGGTTTGTTTCCTGGCCCATGCCCAGGCTCTCAGGTTCTCAAGTGTAGCATCTGAAGGCTCCCCCTGAGAACAGCCCATTCACCCCCAATTTCGCCCCATTCCAGCAAACTGTTGCAGAGTTATTGCTTCCACCCCCCTCCCCTGTCTTTCTCTTTCTCTGGGCACTTTCTCCCTGCTTCCAATGACAGGTTCCTAAGACCTCGCCAGATCATAGAAGCAACTTTACATATCATCAAAGAAGCGACTTTACATAATATCAGAGATGAAATTCAACACAACAATGGAGAAGCAAAGTAATGCCAACATCAGAGAAGTGCATCATTACTGTCAAAATGGGAGTGCAGGGCAATTCTGAAGGCTGGAAAGGCTCAGTGAGGTCACGGCTGGGTGAAAGACATAGCCTGGGCAGTGCTATCATGTTGAAGTAAATGCAGAGGATAGGGGCACACAGCACCAGAAGCATGGAGAACCCAAATTAAAGAAATGAAATAGAGTAAAAGTAGTTTCAGAAAATCCAGCTTTTCCACTGGAAATCTCTGGGGTGGCTGCAGATTGGCCACCATGTCATCTGCCACCAATGACCTCAAAATGTTCCCAATTCACAGCAAATCCCCCACAGGGACAGCCCCCAAGACAGCTGGTGATGTTCCATGAGCCAAATTTGGTCACAGGCCGGCAGTTGCCCACTTCTGTTATGGGGTGAAAATGAATACTTCACACCATTTAAGACAAATGTTATTAGTTGGAAGGTTTCAGGATCAACGTTCCTGCAGTGAACATTCCTTCAGTCCTTATGTTATTCAGTACTTGTGCAGTGAACACTCTTCAGTCCTTGTGTTATTACCTAACTAGTGTATTTCTGCTTCCCACAGTCCTATGAAGTAGTGTCACCTGCCCTGCACCCTTCCAGGATCAGGGTCTGATATTCTTGGAAGCATAGTTAACACAATAAGGGATCCTGCAGAATTACAGGAATTATTATTTTATATATAAGAGCCAGCATGGTATAGTGGTTTGAGTGTTGGACTGGGAGCTGGGAGACCCGGGTTCTAGTCCCCACGCAGCCACGCAAAGTCATTCGGTGACTTTGGGCCAATCACAGACTCTCGGCCCAACCTTCCTCACAGGGATGTTGTTGTAAGGATAAAATGGAGAGGAGGAGGATTATGTACACTGCCTTGGGTTCCTTGGTAGAAAAAAGCTGGGATAAAAATGCAATAAAATAAATAAATAAATAAATAAATATATTTAAAATATTTACATTTCCTGAGGCAGCTTACAATTAAAAATAAAAACAAGAAATAAGACCAGAAACAGCATCAGAAATACAACAGCATTACAAAAATTGAAAAAGCAGAATTAGCAAAATACTATTAAAAAGCAACATCAAGGGCATATGCCACAAGCTTAAAATACATCAAAACCAGTGAGAAAATACCTTAAAAATACTAGTGTCCAGTAAAGCTTGAAAAGAAAAAAAAGCAGCATTTTAAATTGGTGCCTAAAGCCATCGAAGAAGGCACTGATCTGGTACGTATGTAACAAGAAGCCACAGTGGGGGAATTTCCGCACAGGGCTTGTTGTTGTGGTGGCGGCCGCCATTTTGAATATTCAAGCAGTGGCAAGGGCATGCTGTAGCTTGTTATGTGCAAACCTAGTGAGGGTGGGTTGTTGGGGTGCTTCACAAGCCACCTGCAACCCTAAAACAGCCCATGGGCTCTGCATGGCTTGTCAAGCACCCCAACAACCCACTCTCACCAGGTTCTCACACAACGACAAGCTACAGTGCACCCCTGTCATGGCTTGAATATTCAAAATGGCAGCTGCTGTTGTGATGACAAGCCCTACTGGGAAATTCCCCCCATGGTGGCTTCTCATTACATGTGAGCTGGGCTAGTGAGTAAATGCACAAAAGGAGGGCATTTTATAACAGAGGCCTTGTATTTTGAGAAGGTCTTGTATTTTGTTGCCATTAACCTCTCTTCTGAAGGTGGGAGCATGCTGAGCAGGCCAAATAACTGATCAGAGAAGAAGTATAAGGTAACAGAAACTCAGGGGTCATTCACAAGTTACAATATTCCCAGAATTTAGACATGGGGATGGGGGAATAAAGTAAGCAGGTGTGCTTGTGAATGGGAAAGAGTTTACTACTTGAAAGGCAGGCTGGGTAACTTACTGCTTACACATAGACTTGGTTGCCCATGGATGGTCCTCCGGACGTTGCTTGATTCTGACTCCCATCATTCCTGACCATTGGATATGCTGACGAGGGCTGATGGGAGCTGTAGTCCAACAACACTTGGAAATTCACAAGTTTCTCATAGCTGTATTAGGGGTAAGATTTTCCAGCTGCTTGTTGCTGTTTCAAGCAGTAAGTTTGAAGGAGTCAGTATTTCTCCCAATATCTTTTCAGGCAGTGTGATAATGTGGGAAAGTTAGCACTTCTCTAATGAGGTGCTGACTTTCTGACAACATCCAAAAGTTGAACTGTACTCAGGACCAAGAACATACTACACAAAGTGTTGCTGGTGTCTCTTGGGACATATCGTGGGGAAGGAAAGATTGTGCAGAAATGTTCTAAGATTCTGAATAGGTACAAGTCCCAGATATGTTGATTCGCACAACATGAGGGTGGTTAATAAGACACGGTGGCTTGCTAACCACCCTGCATGCGTCAGTCACATGCCAGCCCTATTTACATAATTACCCTAATTGGGCACACCTTGCCTAGAACCCATGGCCTGTTTTAGGGTTGTTGGGTGGTTTATTAACCAACCCAACAAGCCACTATTGCCAGGTTTGGACAGCACAAGAAGCAGTGGTGGTGGTGGAGGGTGGAATTCACAACTTGGCTCCCATGGGCGCTGCAATCCACCATGTCTTAAATAAGTCACAGTGGGCTGCAGTGGTTGTGAACCAGGTCAATGACTGTTCCTTTCTGACTGCATTGGCATGACACACCAACCATGGGTTGTTTTCCTGAACAACCTATTGTGGGTTGGTGTGTCATGTGAACCCAGACTGGTTTTATCAGGGTGGGTGGTTTCCCCCAAACAACCCACCCTAATAACCCACAGTCTGCAGTAGGGGTTGTTTTACCCATGATGGGTTGGCATTTGGCTGAACCTGGGCAAGCCAACCCATTGTGGGTAAAGGGCATTGGCCATTGAGCCAGTTGGCAAGAGTGGCAGGGACCCCTGCTGCTCTTGTCGAGCACAGACACAATCACTTTTTTGTGATTGTGCCCAAGCTGCTGCCAGTGCCCCTTTCCCCTTGCCAGCACCAGCCCCTCCAAAGTGCAGTGGGGAAGCTGGCATGGGGAGGGCTGAGCTAAGTGGGGGACCCCACCATGGGTGTAGTCCACCCTTAAAAAAATGGGTGTCCCACTGTGAAGTGGGTAATTTTAAACAGTGAAAACACTTCCCTAGCCCAGCCCTCCCCGTGCCAGTCTCTCCACTACTTCATATGAAACTAGCCGCCAACCCCACTTAACACTGAAGATTGCTCTCCCCACTTCTGTTTTGACAGCTGCCAAAATAGAAGCGGCTTCAGTGATCTTGAGGGAGAAGGGCAACTGCATGTGGGACATAATGAAAAATGTGTGCAGGGGAATAGATAGAGCCTATCCTCAACTTCAACCCTGCACGTTTGCCAAGTGCAACATGCAGGGCTCCAGTCGGGGCAAGCTGGTTTTCTTTGTTAACCTCAGTTGTGGAGTGTGCAACAGTGTTAAAGTGAAGGAAAAACAAACAAACAAACAAACAAACAAACAAACGGGACATTTCTACACATTCCCTAGGCCCTGCCCCCAGTCCTGTTTTTGTGCAAAAAAGGGGTTGGGAAATTTTTTTAAAAAGGGCTGTGCCCACAATCAGGATTAAAGCCGCGACAGGGGACTTGGTGGCAGACAAGACGGGTTCTACTACCACAACTTCTGGTGTGCCAGGTGGAGCTGGTTGGAGGACTGGGGGGCAAGTGGGGGACGAAAGCAGCCAATGCACTGTGGATGGTGTGCCTCATCATCTGGTGGGTGCACCAACCACACACTATGTGTTGTTTGCAAAACAACCTGCATTGCGTGGCTAGCCACTGACAGTGGGTTAGTGTGTTGCGCAAACAGGGCCTCTGTCTCTTACAGCAGGGATTGCTGAAATAGACAGCCCTGGGTTCAGCGTTCCATTGTTCCTGATGCATCTTATATCTAGATTAAAACTCATCATCCTGCTGGTATCTAAGAACCTTGTAAGAAAAGAGATAGGATTTGAGGCAGGTTGTCTTGGATTTCGCAAGCAGCCAGTGGAATTTTTTTCTCCCTCTCTTTGTTCTTTCCCTGTTCAGAAAGTTAGTGAGTGGAATGTAAACATCTAAATTTCCATGCAGTAGAACTCTCCACTAGCACTGATCTATTGATGCATGTAACAGCTCAGTACTGCAAGGTTTACTTTAATTTCCTCCTGCCTTTGTTCTTTTGATTCAGTGCTTTTTAACAAGATTCCACTCTTCAGCTGAGCTGCTTAAAGGGGCAGAGAGTAGCTAAGAAAGTCATTGTGTGTTTGAGTCTAAAATTAATTCAGAGAAAGTTAAGTGAGTTCAGTTTACCAGGGATGTTGAATGCACATCCAAGCACTCATTGTACCACTTCCATTGTTTTCAGTGGGGCTGAAGCACAGTTTCGTTTGAGCAGACTTGGGTGCTGAACATAAGAAGAGCCATGCTGGATCAGACCAGAGGCCTATCTAGTCCAGTGTTCTGTTCACACAGCAGCCAACTAGCTGCCTGTGGGAAACCCATAAGTAGGACAAGAATACAATAGTACCCTCCCACTCATGTTCCCCAGCAACTGGTATTGACAGGGATACTACCTTTGACAGTAGAGATAATATAGCCATCATGACTAATAGTTATTGTGACCAGTAGCTATTGATAGCCTTACCCCCCATGAATTTCAAAGCCATCCAAGTTGGTGGCCATCACTATATCTTGTAGTGATGCATTCCATACTTTATGTGTTGAAAACAGCTTATATCTTAGAAGTGGCTCTAGCAACTGCTCAGTGGTATCTGTGGAATCACTGGTGACCCTGAACCATCTGCAGTGAGAAAATATTCTATGTTTTGCATGGCACCTCGCTGGTTCCAAATTTAAATTGCTTGTAGCAATCTGCTGCATATTAGTAACATTTAAATCTCCCACTGCTCCCACTGCTCCTAAATGCTCCATTGTAGGTTCCTCTGTGGTGGCTCTCCGTCATTTGCATTTGTTTTTCATTCTCTCAGAGGAGTGAACAAAACAAAACTGGGGAGATTCCGGTTCAAATCCATACTCAGCCATAAAGCTCACTGGGTGACTTTGGGACAGTCAGTCTGTTTTAGCCTAACCCAACTCATAGGGTTGCTGTGAGAATAAAACAGGGAGGGGGATTAACCGTGTATGCCACCTTGAGCTCTGTAGAGAAAAGGTGGAATATTAATGAAATAAATAAATTGACAAATGTGTCATCCAAATGCTGGTACAGGATTATCACACCCTTGGCAGCTTTAGCAACAGGGCCAGCCCAAGACATTTTGCTACTTCAGGCAAAGGACAAGATGGCGCCCCCTCCCCTTCCACATACAGAAGACAACTAGACTGGCAATTGAATTTTACTTCAACATGGGTGACAGGGCAGCGTTTTCCACCACACCTGAGTGCAGCAGGTTAGTTTAGGGAGTACAGTGCAGGCCACATGGCACACATAGCTCTGGCCTCCAATATTTCGCTGCCATTCCCCATCTCCCAGTATCTGCCACTTGAAGCAGTTGTCTCACTCTACAGTCACAAGGTTATTGTGAGGCTCAAACTGGGGGAGGAAGACCATATTCACCTGCTTGAATGTCTTAGAGGAAAGGAAATATAATAAATGAATGCCCAGTGAACTGCACTGCATGGATGGAATGGCTCCTTTCTGGAAGCTCTTTGTTAGGGAGTACTTATTGTGTTTAAACCATTCACCTGCTGGGCCTACATGGTAAAATGTAGCTGAGTTAAAAGCCTTCCATGCAAAGAGGCCTCCAGGCCACAACTTCTCTGTCCTCATCACTCCCCATGCGCAACTTTTCACCAGTGTGTCTGGTAGAAGGAGAATCAACTTGTCTACTCCCTGCAAGTCCTTAAAAAAACACCCCACAACCCAAGTGTGAGCGAAGCGGGAAGCCTTGTACTGCAACTGGAGTTGATGAGCCAGAGAGAGGAAGAGATACAATCTGGCTCCCTGCCCACACTAGCTGATTCAGATTAAGGACAGCTGGACTGGACGGGGTGGGGAAGCAGAAGTGTGTAATGAGCAGTAGGACCAGCTTTTGCTTTATAAACAGCAGAGAACACTAAGGAGGCGAGAGAGAGGAGGCACACAGGAAAGAGAAAGGCTTCAAAAGAGATGTAGCACTGAAAGCACCAGAGAAGAAGAAAGACTCTGGTGATATTTATATATTTATTTATTAGCTGCCCAACTGGCTGGCTGCCCAGCCACTGTAGGCGGTGTACAATACTAATAAATTTACATAATCAACTGAACAAAACAACATAACAAAACAACACTGCTCTAAAAAACCCTAACCCACCCCAAATGCCCTCCTGAACAGCCAGGTTTTTAAAGCCTGGCAGAAGCTCATCAAAGAGGAGGCATGGCGGTGGTCACTAGGGAGGGAATTCCACAGAGTGGGGGCCACCACCGAAAAGGCCCTCTCCCTAGTCCTCACCAGCCTAGCTGTCCTGGATGACGGGACAGACAGAAGGCCTCCTGAGGCCAATCTCGTTGAGTGGCGTCCCTGGTGTTCTTGGAGGCACTCCTTAAGATAGACTGGGCCAGAACCATATAGGGTTTTAAAGGTCAATGCCAACAACTTGAATTGGGACCAAAAAACAACTGGTAACCAGTGCAAGTCCTTCAGCACTGGACTGATGTGGTCTCACTGATGGCTGCCTTTAATCAGGCAGGCTGCTGCATTCTGCACCAGCTGCAACTTCTGAACCGTCTTCAAGGGTAACCCCACATAAAGTGCATTACAGTAGTCTTGGTGAGAGGAGACCAGGGCATGAACTACTGATGGGAGCAGATGGTTAGGGAGGCAGGGGCGCAGCCGCTGTATCAGATGGAGTTGGTACAGCTCTGCCCAGCTCACGGCTGACACCTGAGCCTCCAAGGACAGCTGGGAGTCTAAAATGACTCCCAGACTGTGGACCTGGTCCTTCAGGGGTAGCTGCAACCCATTAAACACCAGGTCAACATCAGCCAACCCCCCCTTGTCTCCCACAAAAAGTACTTCGGTTTTGTTGGGGTTCAGTTTCAGCTTAGTCCTTTCCATCCAGCCACTGACTCCAGACAGTTGGACAGGGTTTCTACAGCCAACCTTGGCGAGGATTTAAATGAGAGGTAGAGTTGCGAGTCATCTGCATATTGGTGACCCCAAACCTCTTGATGATAGTCCCCAGTGGCTTCATATAGATGTTAAAAACATCGGGGAGAGAATAGAACCCTGTTGCACCCCGCAAGTGAGCAGCCAAGTGTCTGAAGTATCCTCCCCCAGAGCTACCTTCTGGTACCTGCCAGAGAGGAAGGAACGGAACCACCGTAATACAGTGTCCCCTATGCCCAATCCCTCCTGGCAGTCCAGGAGGATACCATGGTCAACGGTATCAAAAGCCACTGAGAGATTGAGGAGAACAAAGAAGGAACATTTGTCCCAGAGCTCTCCCCATATCATCTGCTAAGGCCATTTCTGTCCCATGCCCAAGCCTGAAGCCCAATTGAAATGGTTGCAGATAATTGGCTTCTTCCAAGTGTGCCTGTAAGTGCAAAGCCACCACCCACTCAATCACCATGCCCCCAAACGGCAGATTCGAGACCAGGCAAAAGTTGTTCAAGTCTTGGGGATCCAAGGAGGGCTTCTTTAACAGTGGACTTATCACTGCCTCCTTGAGGACTGATGGCCAGGGGTAGGCTCTGTGGGCACATTTTGGAACTTTGGATCCATGGGCACATTTGGGGCCTACAGGCACATTTGGAAATCTGAGAAACTGTCTTGGGCACAACCATAAAATGGTTGCCATGGGTGGGCATGGCTAGTCACAAAGGACAAGTAACCTGCCCAGAGGCATTCAAGGAATATTAAGATGGCAGCAGCTAGAGGCCCCCACTTCCCTTTGCAACAATCCCAGCTGCCAGTAAGGCAATATAGAAATACTTTTAAATAAAAATTGGGAGGTGTAGGGTGTCTTGCTGTGCACCAAGGGGCACACTGGTGCCCATAGGCACCACATTGCTTGCCCCTGGATTAGGTGGTTTGGAGAAAGGAGAGATGGACAGACATCAACCATCTCATGTGATGAGCTGGGGCTCCTAGGTCCAAAAACAGAGACCTGAAGTTGGTCCAAGCCCTGTCCTCTGATGTAAGAGGGGGCTGAGAATGCTCTTGGGGGTTGGGATCTTGCAGAGAATCCTATGCTGGCCTTAGAGACTTCACCAATGGACATTAGATTACAGTTTGAGACCCACTGCTCTAGTGTAACTGTTATGTCCTGCAAATTAGGCATGTGCTTAAGTGTCCCACTAAACTGGAGTCTCCCTAGTTTCCCTGTTTTCACTTAAACTACAGTGAACAGCTTGTGCTTAGGATAGTAGTGACTAATTTCTGCCAAAACCAACATACTGACTAAAGTAAATTAATTAACCTTTTCATCAAATCCACTTACATCCCTTGTCTGCTTCAGTTGAGATCACCCTCTGGGATTTTTTTTTTTAAACCTGCTACTACTTTATCATCTTCATCTGTAAACTAATAAACTGTTGGCCCCATTCCTTTTTGCTTTCTTATGCTGCAATCTTTCCAACCCCACTTGCATGCCAGCTTGTTATGACAATGGCTTTTCCACAGAGACACAGAGAAGCTGCTCCTGTACTGTGTAACATAACTCCATTCCTTTAGGCTAATGGGGTATTTTATTTTTGGTAAAATACATCCCCATGTTTTCACCTGTATTTTTGTCTGTCTGAAAGCATATATTCAATTTCTACCTTGTTTATGAAGAAATTTGCAAACTTTGGTGAGTTGTTATCAAACAATGAACCAAATGAAATTCTCATCCATCTACACTGATCAAATTTTGTAGTTACAGCTTTTCCTATCATGGAGAGAACCATGCCTGCCATGTAGCTGTTAAAGATGAGGAGCCTGTCCCCCCCAAAAGGGGACAACCCTAATTCAGCACCACAAATATGACTGAATACACAGGGATTCAAGCACATTACAGTAATATGAACATGAGGTTAGCAATGCGTGGACTACAATAGTAGGGCTATCCCTGTCCAAGAAAGGCCATAGATGACATACCAACTGAAGCTGGTGATAGGGGCTCCTTGCCACCAAAGCCACTTGGGCCTCTAATGACAATGATGAATCCAGGAGCACCCTCAAACTATGTGCCTGCATTTTTCTGAGGGAGTGCAGCCCTGTTTAGAACAGGCAAGCCCCCCCCCCCCGCCCCCAATTCCCATAGCTGGGAACCTCCCACCCATGCAGTCTCTGTCTTGCTGGGATTCAGTCTCAGTCTGTTGGCCTCGTCCAACCCATCACTGCATCCAAGCACTGGTTCAGAACATGCACAGCTTCTCCTGATTCAGTTGTTACAGAGAAATAGAGCTGGATGTCATCAGCACACTTATGACACCTTGCCCCAAATCTCCTAATGACTGCCCCCAGCAGCTTTATATAGATGTTAAATAGTGTGAAGCACATTGTTGTGCACGTCGCAACTGAAGCAATATATACGGCCATCTAAACGCCTCCACTAAGATAATTTCAAATGAATGACCACCAGCTTTCATCAGTTCAACCACTGCCAAAAAAAGAGAAAGTCGCTTATCCTGAATCTGCTGTGCTCAATTCTGGGTCAAGGAGTTCTAGGTTACCTCTTAGATCTGTTACAGCTGCACCGCAAAATGGCTACAAAGCAGTGCTACTAAGGGCGCAATCCTATGCATGTTTAGACGTAGAAAAGGCCTACAACTCCCGGCATGCCCCCAAACAAGCACAGGATTGCACCCTAAGACTGCTAGGGTATTGTGTCTTTGAACAGCATATGGCTGGTTCCCACATATACGTATTTCTGTTGATTTTCAGCTTCTAACTAGTGCTAGTTGGGGTTGCAGGTGGCAACTCACAAAAGTCATCATGGGATAGTTGGATATATGCACGAGCAGCTTTTATACAATTTGGCCTTTCATTTTAAGTTTCACATAACCAGTGGTTAGCTGGCTGAGAAATTTCTGAAAGGCCCTACAGATTCCCTTTTTTACTGGCAAACCAAACTAAATGACCAGGCTTGTTGAGCAAATCTGCCCTAGTGCAGTTTTGCAGCTCAAATGTTCTGCTCTGCAGCTGTGTACAGACTCTTTTATGGATTATGAATGCTGCAATTTGCTAGGATACAGTTCCTTTTCATAACATTTTCAAAGCTGCTTTACAATTAACAACACTGGCAAAGCTGTCCCCCCAACTTTTTGCAATAATCATTTACTTTGAGCTTGTGGATACTACTCCACTTAAAAACACCACCACCCAACTACTATCTTTCCTGGAAAAATAATATTCTTTGGCTTCAAAGAAATTCTATCATTAAGACCCAATGCCACCATCATTCTACAGCTCTTTAAGGACACTGCTGAACAAAGGCCTCCCCATTCTTGAGTGCCAAGTCTTTGGATTTTTCACACAACTGAATGTATGAACACATATTTTATTTAATTGATGGCGGGTACTTCTCTTTCATAAGATGCTATCTTCTAAGAACTTTCTGGATGATTTTTCATTTGCCCTTCCCTCTTCCCTCTTCCCCCTTCCCTCCTCCCCCTCTCCTCCTCCCAGTTTTTTCAGCTACTGCAGTCAAGGTAAATGATACCATTTTGTTTCTGGATCCACACAGTGTTTTCTTTACACTTTTCTGTAGAATTTACTTCCACTTCTTGATGACTTGTCAAGCCCATGTTTGTTTTAATGAGCAGCGGTTAACTTTCAGCTGCTAAGACAGGCAAACTGGACAAGCAATACAGCTTTTCAGCCTTAAAGGTAAAGGTGTCCCCAACCAGTCGTGTCCAACTCTAGGGTGCGGTGCTCATCCCCGTTTCTAAGCCGAAGAGCCAGCGCTGTCCGAAGACGCTTCCGTGGTCATGTGGCCGGCATGACTGAACACCGAGGTGCACGGAGCGCTGTTACCTTTCCCGCCGAGGCGGTACCTATTTATCTACTTGCAATTTCTTGCTTTCGAACTGCTAGGTTGGCAGAAGCTGGGACTGAAGACGGGAGCTCACTCCGTCACGCAGCACTCGGGTCTCGAACTGCTGACCTGCCGACCTTCCAGTCTGCAGTTCAGTGTCTTAACCACTAAGCCAGCATGGTCCCCTAAATTAATTTACATAGATCTAAAACACAGCATTGCCAAAACTCCTCTTTTAATTATCTTTTAAAATTGCCTGATGAAATTTTGAATTTATGTGGTCAGCATCTAACTAATTCAGACCATTTGGGATTGTGGAAGAATCCTGGTTTGTAATCCCAGGATTTCTGCCTCTCTTTGGAGCAGGTAGTATGACTCACTTGCTTAATATTCTTTATACTGACAATTTATATTTCTTGACCTTCCAGTCCTCTGCCAAAATGTACTTTACTTTTTATTGTTATTTGCCTGATGTGCTTCTATGACTTTAGATCAGTGGTTCCTAACCTTGGGCCCCCAGATGTTGTTAGACTACAACTCCCATCATCCCACAGGCATGGCCAAATGGTCAGGTATGATAGGAGTTGAAGTCCAACACCTGGGACCCAAGGTTGGGAACTACTGCAAAATATGTGCTCTTTTAGTGTTCTCAGTGCTGAAAGATCCTGTCTAGATGCTGTCTGTGGTTCTGTGCCATGTGCCATCTGTGCTAACTGTGCTATCTGCCTTCCACAACGTGAAATGGGTGACTTTATTCAGATTATCATCTTCTATAAAACACAATGGGCTGGCTCCAGGCTAAAGTAGTCACACTTTACTCCCAGTGAAATTAATGGGACTTAAATTAGTGTGACAAACTTGTCCCATTGATTTTGGTGGGACTAAAGCAGGGCTAACTTTGCCTGGATTCAGACCAATGCCTTCAAGTAGTGCAATGCCTAGCTGTTATCGTCTATTATGTATTTACACCTTTAATTTTGCATTCCATATTTCTTGCTTGAAATGTTAAAAAAAGGAATAACCACCAAATTTTCTTTGAAAGTGAGTATCTTCCGGTTAATTTTCTCTTTCAGGTCAGTCCAACAATTCTCCTCCTTTCTTTGTAAAACATAATAAGCAGCGCAGGCCTTGATGAACATTCCTGAGGAAAGTTCTTCACATTGGCAAGATGCCACTTAATCCTCATGCAGCCAACACCTTACTAAGATGCCTTGGGAATCCCATACACCACTGCTTTCTTCTTCTGATGTTTTCATTCTCTCTGGAGTGGGGCTAACAAATAACTTTCAAAGATGCATCTCATCCATGAGCACATTTTATTGGTATTATCTCAGGGTTTCCTTCTCAAGTGTTTCCAAATGGAAGTCAAAGTGGCTGCATGATGAGAGAAACTGAAATCCCCTTTGCCCTCTGCCAACCAGTGGCCCTCTCACCTCTTATCAACCTGAGGGGCAGAAGGTGCCAGATCTCCAGAAGCCAAGTAGCAAAATGTTCTGCAGTGCCAGTCAACCCATTTGTGTAAAATAAAATCTCTCACAGCAATGAGAGGCAAGAATTAGACCACAGCATTGTTTCACCTGATTAAACATCCTTCTCCTCCTTTCTGAAGTAAATGGGAACAAACATATCAAGAAAATCATACAACATCTGGTGGGATCACTGTAGCTAACTATCAGCATGGTCAGATTTCTTCAGCATATCTGGCAAAGTCTTGGAAAACACTACAACTTTGCAGTTTCCACCATGTCAGATTGTCTCTGTTTTGCTTTGGAAAAGTGCCATATAAAAACTAGCTGCTTTGAAACACCAATGTTGTAGATTTATGACTGCATTTGTATAATCATTTCTTTCCTTTTTTTGAACAATGCCTACCAAAGGATGGGGTAGCCTAAATTAGCCTTCCCCAATCTGCCTCCTCCAGATCTGTTGGACTACAACTTCAGATCTGTTGGACTACAACTTATCTACACAAGCATGATGGAGGATGATAGGACTTATAGCCCAACAGATATTGATTGTGCCAAGCTGAGGAAGGCTGGCCTAGATAGTTCTGTGCTGTGTACCATCTTCTCTTCCCAGACCCATGCTGCGGCAGAGCCCTTACTTTCCCGCTCGGTGCAGTGCTTCTTTCCCACTGCCACTATAGTATATCACTCCTTCAAATCTCCCTGGCTCTTTCTATAATCTATGGGCTAGGGGTAGGCAAAGTAAACTGTGCTTTCCCATGTTCTGTGGACCTGCTGTTGAAGAAGTTCTCCCACAGGCTGCAGCAAACACGTGAACAGTTAAGGCCAACATGCATGCTAAATTAATAAACTATACATCTTTTAGTAGCATGTCTGGATTATTTCCTCCTTCTCCTTTCTGTGTCAATAAAAAGGTTGGCCATTCCTTCAGGTTTTCAAGATAAGTTAAATTTTAAAACTTGGGATCATCCACATAAGATCTGGCTCAGCAAGGCGATTTGGCTCAGCAAGGTGCTTACAGATCAGGTATCTTGGTGCGTTGTCTGGCTTTGTGGCTTCTTTAGTGTATAACTGCTGCTTCAACACAAAGCCATATATTAGCACTGAAGTGTATTATCTCTTGGAAAAACTTGGACATGTGGGATGAGCTAGAGAGTGGTGAGTAGTGAGATCTTGGTCTGAATGTATCATATGCCACATCATTTCCTTGGGGTAGACACAGCCAATGCACACCCAATACTAACCTTGAGCTCTATGGATAGACTCAGTTCAGAAATCCTGCAGTATCAAATCCACTTGAGACAGACTAGGGTTGTGTGAATCAGCAAAACTCAAGCTTGCCGAAGTTCTCTGAATTCCTTCTTGAAGCTTGTTCCAATCTGAGTCCATATTAGATTGTGAGCTTTGTTTTTTTCTTTTTGAATGAAAATCCATGTGTATTTTCATGCGCAGTTTTTCCAAATGTACACAACCATTGTGCACATCTTTAAATGTACACATCCTTCTCCCAGTGATTAAAGCATATTTGTGTGCATTTTTGAAAAGTACATATTTTCAGGCACATTTTTCAAAAGTACACATGCTTTCAAACACATATTTTTGGCCCGCAAATCATGTTGCCAGCTTAGAAAAGTACAGACTTTGACCGCAGCTTGCATCTGAGTCCATGTCCAGTCTGGAAGATGTGAATTGGGTAAATCCTGATTACAGATTTCTCATACATCCCTAAGACAGACTGAGGAGGAACCCATGAAGACTACTCTGTGGAGGAGGACAAATTTCATCCACTGAACCTCAGTCTGGCATTTTAGATTGGTCAGGTGAGGAATGTCCGTGAAGAAGTGGGAGGCAGGTTCTGGTGCTCAAGAAAACAACATTTATTGTGCTCTATGTGTTTCGGAATATTTCCTTCTTCAGGAGCTATAAATCAAACCAAACATTGACATTAAAAATACTGTCTTACAGATAACACCATATTCCTATATTATAAAAGTTCAAAAAACATTTTTGTATTAAAATGTTAAAATTCCACCACCGAAAACAAATCAATTCCCATTTAAACTTAGTATAAAATAATCCCACTCATTAACTTCTAACTCAAAAGATAACAGAAACGTTAGTCTTCTCACAGTTACATAGCTTTTAACAAACACATGAATGAATAGTCATTATATGACATGCAGCCCTACCTCTCATTCAAATCTTCACCAAGGTTGGCCGTAGAATCCCTATCCAAATGTCTGGAGATGGTGAGTGGCTGGATGGGGAGGAATAAGCTGAAGCTGAACCTTGACAAGACCGAGATACTTCTGGTGGGAGACAACAGGATGTTGGGGGATGTTGACCTGGTGTTTAATGGGGTATGGCTACCCTTGAAAGACCAGGTCCGCAGCCTGGGGGTCATTTTAGACTCCCAGCTGTCCATGGAGGCTCAGGTGTCAGCTGTGAGCCGGACAGTGCTGTACCAACTCCATCTGATACGGAGGCTGCACCCCTACCTTCCTGACCCTCTGCTCCCATTGGTAGTACATGCCCTGATCTCCTCTCGTCTAGACTACTGCAATGCGCTGTACGTGGGGTTACCCTTGAAGACGGTTCGGAAGCTGCAGCTGGTACAGAACACGGCAACTCGCATGATTAAAGGCAGCTGCCAGCAGGATCACATCACTCTGGTGCTGAAAGAGTTGCACTGGTTACCAGTTGTTTTCCAGGCCAAATTCAAGGTGTTGGTTTTGACTTTTAAAACTCTATATGGTTCCGGCCCAGCCTATCTCAAGGAGCACCTCCAGCAACACCAGACAGGGCTCTCAACAAGATCAGCCTCGGATGGCCTTCTCTCTGTCCCATCAGCCAGGACAGCTAGACTGGTGAGGACAAGGGAGAGGGCCTTCTCTATGGCGGCCCCCACTCTGTGGAACTCCGTCCCTAGGGGACTCCTCCATGCCCCCTCTTTAATGAGCTTCTGCCACGCATTAAAAATATGGTTCTTCAGGCAGGCATTTGGGGTGGGTTAGGGTATTTTTAGAAATATGATGTTTTAATGTAGAATTTTATTGTTTTAAAACTGCTGTATTGTTGTACATCGTCCAGAGTGGCCGGGTGACTGGCCAGATGGGCGATTAAGAAAACAAACAAACAAACAAACAAACAAACATCAACTCTTATCTTTCAGGCAACAACTGACCTGTTAAAAGCTGTTTTCTCTCTTGTTCGAAAATACACAAATATTCTTTCCTCTGGACATGCTACTCTTGAAGCCTATTGCTCTCACCTCAGGTGCAGATCCTGAAGTGTGTCTTATATATCCAAGATGATTTAAAGCTGAACACCACCCCAATGTATCTTCTATCATGTACTGTTCCTGTTGCAACTCACAGAGAACATTTTGCACATGATATTTATCATTGGTATTGCACACTTCTGCAATTCTCTATATTTAGTTTGTATTATTATATCATGTAATGCATCATTTGACATCCTATATCTTTTATTGCCTTTATTTAAACCCAGAGAAATCCAAATCCTCATTACATCCTATGGGCCGCATACTTTTTAGGGAGATGATCCAGAACACTTCTCTTTTGCTTAATAATCTTTCATCCCCATTCACCTTTTTGATAGCCCTCCCCCCCCATGATGTTGTTTGGTTTATGTCGTTTTTCACTGAAATGCTTGACCATTGGTGCTCCTGCCCTTTGATGTCTTAAACGGCACAAATTCTCCCCTATTCTGAGGAATGTGTCAGCTCAAGTCATTCTGTTGTCTCCCCAACCAGAGATTTCTAGGGAAGCAGACAGTCTTGGGTGGTTGGTGAGCCAATGCTGGGACAGCATGCAACTGTTAGCCACAGCACTCAGAGAGGGAGTGAACTGGTAAGTCCTTTGCATTTTCAGCTCCAGGAGTCAACGCTCTTGATCAGTTTATATAAGGGCACGTTTGGAAACTAGCTTCTGATGGAGATATGTATCAGCAGTAATGGAAGTGGCAGCACATTCAGAGCACTCAGTGGAATTGCAGCCCTTACTACCATAGTACTGGCTATTCTGCCACTTGTAGATGTTGTCACCATGCTGCCCATCCCACTACTACAGCGTTCCCCAACCTCATGCCCTCCAGATGTTTTGGATGTCAACTTCCAGAATTCCTGCTCATTGGCCATACTGGCAGGGGCTGATTAGAATTGAAGTCCAAAACATCTGCAGGCCACTAGGCAGGGGAAGGCTACCTTACTGTGTTAATCTGGCTGATCTTGCTGAGCATCATCTTCCTGCGGGAATGGGGTGGGGAGGTGAAACGATTCCCCCTTCCCCTACAATCCCCTATGCCTCCTGAAAAGCTGCTCTGGAGAGTTTATCACCTCATCTACTATTAGTGAGAACCAGGCCTAAGAGTAAAGAACTAGAATAGAAAGAGCTGTGCCTTTTTAAATGCAGCACATTGCATTACTGATGCCACGGCACTACCATTAACAGTTCATATAGTTCTCTTTCACACTGCCAGTTCTTGTTTTCCTGCCTCCTTATCCTGATGGAAAGCTGACATCCCTACAGATGTATCCAAATGGCAGACAAATTCTAGGCTGCAGGAATAACAGTGCCCAACTGAAAGGACCAATTAATAATTGTATCTGTCCTCAGTGATTTTTGCAAGTCAGCTAGGCATACTGCACCAACTATCCAGTCTTCACACTTCATGTCCAGTAGGATATATGTCTTTTTAATGGGATATAATACATTAAGTCCATCAGTTGTATTTCTTCTCTAAAGCTTCTAATTTACTCCTATAGTCATTTATGTATGAAAAAGCACATCAAAAGTGTTTCATGAGGGCCAGTGTTTAGTGCAATACTTAGGATACTGGCTTGCAACATGGGAGATTAGCCCACTCATAACGTTTACTGGGTGGCTTTTGGCAAACCACTATTTCGTACCCTAATACCTTACTTATTTATACCCCACTTTTCCTCTCCAAAAAGGAGTCACTGAAAGCAGATTGCAATATATAAAAACACACATAGAAATGGCAATAATCCTTCATTCAAACAGAATGGCCAGACTAAAAGCAGTACCAAAAGGCAAGAATATCAAGAGCAAAAACTAACAATTAACAAATTAAATTAAGCAACAGGAGAATCAAAAGCTGGTTTAAACAGAAACGTCTTCACTTGCCATCAGAACTCAAACAGAGGGGAAGATAAACTAGGGATGGGTGAACCCTCCCCGTGTGTGTGTGTGTGTCTGCAACTGGGAAATCTGGGCTGCTTAGGGCCCTGTGGATTTCCCTGGAGCCCTGGTACGTCCACCATAGTTTGCAGAGAGGCTCTCCAAAAGGCGCGTTAGGTTAATGGTGTCCATCATTATTGTGGGAAAATTATGGCCTTTTGGGCCATAATTTGCATAAAAGAAAGTGCTTTACGGCCGCAAATGCTGTAAACTATGCAACTTATGGCTGTAATTTTCCCACGATAGGCTAATCATGGGTGCCATTAGCCTTTCATCCCTTTTAGAGTGCCATCCCACGAACTATGGAGGATGCACCAGGTAAGGGGGTGTTGGTCTGCTGCAGATTCCAGAGGTCGGATTCTTGGGAATCTGATGGCCCTCGTTGGAATCTGTGGCGGATTTCTCAAGCATCCCTAAAATCAACTCACTTCTTGGGGTAGGGAGTCCACATACAGGCACCTCCACAGAGAAAGCTCTGTTGGGCATTGCCACCAATGATGGCTCAAAAAGCAATGGCACATGCAAAGGGGCAACACACCTGTTATTAAAGAGTGGACAGATTCACACAGGAAAAGATGGTCCTTCAAGTAGCTTAGTCCTACCCAGTGAGTGCTGGAGGTGATTTACAATAAAACCATCAAAAGAATAAACTATAATAATTAAGAAAACCTAAAAACAAAACAGATAAAATACATTACAATAATACAAGGGGACTATGTAAAATCAAGAAACGGCATTACTTACTGAATGCTCAGCAGAACAGTATAGTTTTTGCCAGCCATCTAAAGGTTAATAAGGAGGGACTCAACCTAATCTCCCTGGGAAAGGAGTTCTGCAGCTGGGCTGCTGCTACACTGAAGCCCCTGTCTTGAGTCTCCATCAGCCTCACCTCTCTAGGAAGTGGAGCACAATAACAGGGCATCATATTGTGATGACTCTGAGCCCCAAGCCATTTAGGGCTTTATAGGTAAGAACCAGCACCTTGAACTGGGCTAGAAGACAATAGGAAGCTGGGTGATTAAGGCATGGACCATTGTGATCAGATCTGCTTTCTCCAGGAGGGGATGCAGCTGGCACACCATCTACAGCTGGCACACCACCTGCAAAGGCACTTCTGGTCACCAAGACAACAATTCAGGTCTTCCACAACCTACTTGGCACCAGTTGA
This sequence comes from Heloderma suspectum, assembly GCF_057233095.1. Lineage (NCBI taxonomy): Eukaryota > Metazoa > Chordata > Lepidosauria > Squamata > Helodermatidae > Heloderma > Heloderma suspectum. The sequence goes on from NC_139461.1 coordinate 228,167,211, forward strand.
GAGAGAGAGCAAGAGCACTGTTATCATTGACATAATGATGAGACTCAACCCCAGAACTCTGGATGACCTCTCCCAAAGGTTTCACATAGATATTAAAAAGTATGGGAGACAAAACAGCTGGCTACCACCTGCCATGCATTGACTTTACTATTGTTTACTCATAAGAACATAAGAAGAGCCATGCTGGATCAGATCAAGGGTCCATCTAGCCCAGCATTTTGTTCACACAGTGGCCAACCAGCTGCCCACGGGAAGCCCACAAGCAGGACAGGAGCACAACAACACCCCCCTGCCCATGTTCTCCAGCAACTAGTGTACATAGGCTCACTGCCTCTGGTACTGGAGGTAGCACATAGCCATCAAGACTAGTAGTAGTCATCAACACTGATAGCCTTTTCCTCCAGGAATTTGTCCAGGAATTTGTCCAACCCCCTTTTAAAGCCATCCAAATTGGTTGGTCAATGGCTACAACTAAGACAATAAAGATAATCTCTGGATTAAATGATTGCATGATAAGTTTGTATATTTTCACCTGTTCATCTTTTTCCATGTGTCTGGCATGAAACTGCATTTGGAGTTGGGGCAAGTGGTGGCAGCTGCTATATGTGGCAACTTTATTTGTGGGGTATTTCTTTTAGCACTAAAGAAGAAATGGGATAGGGACTTAACTTGTATTGCCTTCAATGCCACCAAAAATGTTATCAGAATGTGGAAGTTCATGTGAATTCTTATTGGGAACACTTCACATATTGTGGGACATAAACACGTTATTTTCAAGATGTGTATATGCTGTGGGGAACCCCAACCACTTGCTGGACCTGTGGCATATATACACATTCCTAAGAATACATTTGTCTTTTTTCATGTGTTACACTTTTAATGTCTGCAATATTTATACACACTAAAAACATGACACATGGGATGCCCTGAGAGAATATAATGTTGAACCATAAAATTCATAAAGGGAGTGTACTTTTAAACTCCTGCCAATAGATGTCAGCAGCAGCTTGAAAACAGCAACATACACTAAATAACAAAAGAATAAAATTTGGTCAACTCCCTTTGTGCTCAGCATCCAAACATTTGACCCAAAAAACATGTTTGGAAGTCAAAACACTGTGAATACTGCTAACTGGTTCAGTAGTCTCTGGTTCTCTGTAATTAAATGGATTAGTGCAAAAATGAAAGGGATAAAACAGAACAACTATATTGCCCAGTTTATTTAATTTTTCTGGGCTTGGTAGCCATTTTTGGTTTAGATATTAGAGGCTGCAACTTCACACTAAACCTAATGTAGTGTGTTGAGATTTTTGTTTATTTGGGGGGTGTTTAGCTTGACAAGGATGCATCTGGTGAAGGAGGACCATACCTACAAAAGCTTATGCTGCATTACCTTTGTTTCTGCTAGCCTGGTGTGTGCCAGCTGTTTTGGACCTCAACTCCCTTCAGCCCCAGCCAGCATGGCCAATGGTCAGGAATGCTGGGAGTTGTAGTCCAAAACAACTGGAGGGCACCAGGCTGGGGAAGGCTGGTTTAGGCACTGAGGTGCCACGGAATCCTCCATTGTTTCTTGACTCAAAAGTCTAAAGCTGCCATCCTATATCTACTTTCCTGGGAGTAAGCCCCATTGAACTCAATAGGCCCTACTTCTGAATATACATATGTAGGACTGTGCTTCAAAGCAACTGCTCTTAAGAAGTTGTCCCTGCCTGCAAAGAAAATCTTATAGTACAAACAGTGTCAGAATCCCTATTCTTACAGAATAAAGATCACAGAATTATGCAAAAGATTGAGGTTGGACTTACATTGGCACTTACCACACTTAGTAGTAGACTGTTAAGGCGGCAATCCTATACCCACTTACCTGGGAGTTAGCTTTATTGAACTCAATGAAACTTAACTTCTGAGTAGACATGTATAGGATTGTGCTGTAGAACTCTCACCTTGTGGTAGTTTTAACCATGTAGAGAGTTGCTTCTAATCAAGTCATAATCATAGTGACAAGTGATAACCAGACTATTAGCATGCCCTTGGATGTGCCTGAAAACTGGGGAAGTTAGATTTCCACTGAACTCCATGGGATTTGGTTTTGAGTAAACACTCCCAGTATCTGTCTGTGTCATGGTCTCTCTTAAAGTAGTTTTTTTTTTAAAAAAAGATTTTAACTATTCTTTATTTTATTTCCATTACAATACAAGTACATTAGCTATCTGTACAACTTTATTCAACAAATACATAATAAATTGTACAACAATTTACAACTTATCCATGCTATCAACAATGATAAGATGTACATATTTTATTCTGAAGAACAAATATATAACGTAAACTAAACTTTTGCTGCAATTCTTTATGTCTGAAAACATGCATTGCAATTTGTTAATACATATACCTTCTTATTCTTAAAGTAGTTTTAAAGCCCCTATGCATTCAAATCTTGATTGAATTCACGGGGCTGTGCACTTTACATGAATGTGCTTGGAGCTTTTATTCTAGGTACATTTGCTAGATCAAAATCCAATAGATAAAAGGACACAATAGCTCTGTGAGGTCTAATTAAATTTAGTACTGTGGCTAGGAGTGCTCTAAAAGATTGGACATCTGTTATATTCTATAGATAATCATGCTCTGAACTAAGAGACAATCCTTTAAAAACAAGAGGTGGGAGGTCTCATAAGTTACCCTAAATGTGGGCCTGTATCTTCTCTGGGAAGGGATATTTTCATTCGGTTGCCTTCAGTAGCAACCAAGGTTCTTTTCGGTAACTGCTGGAAGCAGTGGGCAATGCCACAGACAGGTACTGGCCATAGGATGCTATGAGCTGTAGCAGGACTTTGATGAGCGTGTGGCTGGCTACAATGCCACTATGCAGCATCATGAACTTGTTTTGGCTGCCATGGAGCCAGCTATCTCACTGCAAGGTGTGGCATGTAATATCTGGTAGTAACCTTTTAGAGTCAGATTCCAAAGAACAGACAGTATAGCAGAATGGGCTCAGTCCAGTTATTAAGTGCAGGATGGTGCTGTAACTGTGTTGGTACAAGCTGGTTAGACACAGTTGTATTTACATAATTATAGGAATTGGGTGTTTTTACCCAGGGATCAGATCTGGCGATGTTTGTCTTATATTCTCTTCCAATGTACAACTCTATATTTCTTTAAATAATCCCTGGGAGCTACTATCCAAATCAGTGTTTTCAGGCTGTTGTCCTTGTTGATGTGGATGAAAAGATTAAAACAGAATCTAGACAAGATGGAGGTGATGGTGGCAGGGATTCCTTGAGAGCAGTTCATTTGCCTGTAATAGATGGGATAATATTGACAGTGTCCCTTTCTGAGCAAGTGCAAAGGTTAGGAGTTCTCCTGGGTGCATCGCTGTTCCTGGATAAGTAGAAATGGGCTAATGGTGGTAGCCAGGGTGGCTTGCAACAATTTAAGGCAACAATGCAATACAACAATACAATTTAAAGCCACAACATAATATAAAAACCCATATGTACAGTAATAAAATAAAATAAAATATAGAGGCAGAGACCACAGATAAAACAATTGGGCTAGGCAGACTGATGGTCTTACTCAGGAGACCGTTACTGTCATTCAAATGAATGTGTAGGGCATAGAGCAGCAGCATCACAGAAACAGACTCCACCCCAACTGACAGTCATGTAAGGCACAATCCTATGCATATTCGGACAGAAAAAACTCTTATAACTCCCAGCATTCCCAATGATGGGAATTATAGGACTTATTTCTGTTTAAATATGTATAGGATTTACCCTTAAGCATCTAAAAAGAAAAGATGTGGGCTGGTGCAGGGTTCCCAATCTCGTGAGGGCATTTAAACAAAAAAATTTGCAGGTGGGGGTGGAGCCTTCCATCACAATAGCGCTCCTCCTTCTAGGGATGGGCCAATCTGTCAGTTTCACTTCCTCCCACATGTAGTTTTTTTTAAAAAAAACATTGAATTCTTTTTGTGCTGAATATGGAGGAGTGGCTGGCTGGACGGAGTTGTAGGACTTTTTTCTGACTAAACATGCATAGGATTGTACCCTTAGCAGTTTTTCTAACAGCAGTTAATGCATTCCGTGCAGTCAAACATGCCAATAGCACCCTTAAAAAAAAGAAATACTTAAAAAAATACAAATACAAAGCCTTCTACACACCATTATATGCTAGATATAAAATTACCTTAATTTTCACCAGGCTGGTTCTTGTTAAAGGTGTTAAAGTCAGTTGGTTGTACTGTAGTAATAGTGGTGAAAATTAATAAAAATAAATAATTTTACCTTTTATGGTAAATTTCCTAAGACAAGAACACTTTTGGACAGAATTAAGTCTATTTACCCTCAAGCAAGGAGTTTCTTTTCTCTGCTCTCACCATGAGCACAGATCCAGTGCCCATAGCTTTATAATGTCAGTGTCAGTGCTTCTGTGGAGTCATGATAGCATTTTTGGTTGTTGTGACTTCTGCGAAGAGTAATTCAGTGTTTGTTCTCCACAGAAACTTAGAACCTGGCATGTGTGCTGCCTTTTGTTTTTAATGGAAAATTGATCTGGCACCATGACAGAAACTTATAAAAAAAATTGGCCAGCTTTTCATATTGGATTTTTGTCTAGTGTTGATTTTACATTTCATTTGCCTGCAGTGTGTTGCTATCTAAATCACATGGGGGTCTTACAAAAGGGGAGGATACTCTGGTGAGAGGAATCTTTCCAATATGAACTTCTTTTGTAAATAAAATAGCTCTGGAGCTGCTGCAAAATGACTATATTTGAGGTAAACAATGAAAAGTAAGAAGTTTCTGTTCTTGTTTAGTCACAGTACAATGATTGCCAGAGTCATGGAAGGAAATATGTTGTTGGAGTAAAAATATGCACAATTCTCAAAAAATGTTTAAAGAATCACAAGAGCTTGATTTTAAACCATACCATTTTACAAATGGAGGTGCAATTTCATGCCCTCCAAAATCTGGCACTCCAATGTGATCTCATAATTAATTTCAGAGAGCCCCATCTTTCATATAATGAATGAAATGTTCCAGGTTGTATCCAGTGTAACGCTACTGGGAAAGGTAGAAAGGGTGGCACTGTTCCACTAGCAGTTGTGTGCTCCACTAACTAGGGATGTCAGAGAATTCCACCACGGATCTCGGTGAGGCCGAATGCCAACGAAGTCCCCGCCCCCCCAACTCACGAAAGGCGCACGAAACGGAGCACTTACCTGCTGCCGTCCACGCTGACTTGAGAATGGCGGCCGCCCTGCAGCCGCCGTTCGCTTCTTCATCATAGCTGTGATGGGCTACGTAAATACTTATGTAGCCTATCACGGCTAATGCAGGGACGCCTTTTGCGTGCCTGTGGAGGCCGTGATAGGCTACCTAAGTATTTACGTAGCCTATCACGGCAAGCAAAAAAAAAAAAAAAAAAGAGCATATGCAAATGGCGGCGGCTACGGCAGCTGCCATTTGCGTTCCCTATTTTTAGTAGTGGGTGCTATTTCCCCTCATAGTTCCCTATTTAGTAGCGTAGTGGGCGCTATTTGCATTCCCCTTTTTTTCGCTGTAATAGCCTAGGTAAATATCTACGTAGGCTAAAACAGCTAAAAATAGGGAACGCAAATTTGCGTATGCTGTTTTTTTTTTTTGGCTTGCCGTGATAGGCTACATAAATACTTTTAGGCTACGTAAATACCTATCACGGCAGCTTTGCAGGACGCAAATGGCGGCTGCTACGGCGGCCGCCATGTGCGTCCGCAGCAGCCCGTCCGTGGCTGGAACTCCAGCTGCGGATGTCCCTGGCAGGGGGTTCCACGGAGCTGCCGTGGAGCGGAGCTGGCCCAGGGAGGATTCCGGGGGGAGGGATGGAACACCTCCCCCCCACCGCGAATCCAAGCTGCGAAAAGGTAAGTGACTTTTGTACATCCCTACCGCTAACAGGAACAACTGGCACAACTAGCACAAGTAACAACTTGTGTAATGAAGTTGTAATCAGTTGTGAAAGCACTTGTGCAATGGCTTGCACAAGCAGAATCAAAGAACTGGATTGAACACTTGCATGAGAATGAAAATGGGGTTTCTGCAAGCAGTGGAAGCTTTGTGCAAGCAGAATGACACCACTGGATACAACCCCTAATCTTTACGGGTTTCTCACTGTGCCAGTACCTGGCAGCTAGGGGTGTACAAAACCCTGCTTATCTGGCTCCGCTGGGTTCTGCAGGTGGGGGGAGGTGATCCGTTCCTCCCCCTGGAATCCTCGATGGGGGGGGAGGCGATCCATTCCTCCCCCCTGGAATCCTGCCCAGCCGGCTCCGCTCCGTGGCCAGGCCGCAGAGCCGCCGGCCGGGCCAACCCATAGCGGGGCCACCAGCCACTGTCGGGCTGGTGTGGACGCAAATGGCGTTCTGAGTGGGGGACGCCGTTTGCGTCCCTATGGTAGCCCATGATAGGCTACATAAATGTTTACGTAGCCTATCATGGCTAAAGCAGGGACACAAATGGCGTCCCCTATGCCATTTGCGTTCCCGTTTTATCCGTGATAGGCTACGTAAATATTTACGTAGCCTATCACAGGCTACCATAGGGACGCAAATGGCATCCCCTACTCAGGATGCCATTTCCGTCCGCACCAGCCCGACAGCAGCTGGAGCCGCTGCCACCGCCAGAGCCGAAGCTGCAGCCGGAGCCGCAGCCAGGTAGGCTCCGTTTTGCGGGGCTTTCGCAGGGTGGAGGGTGGGGGGCTCTGTTCCGCCATGGATTCTGGGGGCCTGAATTCACTGGAATTCAGCCCCCCTGGGATCCGTGGCGGAATTATCTAACATCCCTACTGGCAGCATGCTGATGTTGCAGCAGTCCAAGACTGACAGGACTCCTGCCCAATGAGGAGAGGCCAAGCTTGACACGAGTGTGAAAGACACATCAGATGGAGGATGGATTTAATTTCAGCTCAGCCACCTGGAAGTAACAGCAAGAACAATGCCCCATCTCTTGAGTTATGCATTGCTTAGAGAAAAGTCTAAGCTTGGCTTTCTCTGACTTCTGTTGTCAGAAATTCTCTGCTTCTCACAGAAGTTCAAAGTCCAGGTAATCCTATAGCAACAGGTCTTCTGATTTTTGGTACTGATTTACGTGATTTTGATACCACAAGGAATTTTCATATAACTGTGGTGGCAGTGGGCCTTGAATCGGAGGTGAGCCTCCAGCAGCCACACTTTTGCACCATGCCTCCTGTGCCACCCATGCTCTAGTTTGTCAGTAAGCCGGGCAGATTAGGCTCTGGGGATCAAGGGTGCCCCTGGTGTACAGACAAATAGGGACACACCAGGCCTTATGAAAACCTCATTCCAAGGTAGGGTGGCCACTTATGTATTTTTTTAAAAAGAGGAAAAAATGATTTGCATTTGCATTTGCAAATGATTTATGATTTGCATAAAATTTGCATATGCTAATTTATATGTATGGATGCACATTTAGAAATAATTACTATAATTTTAATCAAAATACAGCACATCTCACCATAGTGGAAGACTGTGACCCAGGTGACATATGTCCCTGCTTTGTCCACTGCCAGGTGGTAACTGTTGATTCATAACTCCAAGGCCCCTGCTTTTCCTTCTTGTGATTCTTTATCGTTATACTAGACTTAGACTTGACAGCCCTTCAGATAGAGGACACCTTCAAATAGAGGGTTGCCCTCTGCAAAGTAAGACAGATCATCACCCTAGTCCAAGTTAGTTCCTCATTGAGTAGTCACAGACAGACTCTCTCCCCTCCCCTCCCATCCCCTCCCCTCCCCCACAAGCTGCCTGCACTCTTTGACTGCAGCAAGAGGCTCTGTCACTGTGGTTCCTTGTTTGCGTGCAACAGAGGTGCCCCCTCCCCAATACAGACTGCCCAGAGTTTGGCCAAGGCCTGACATTGATGGCACAAGTTGTCTCCGGTGGAGAATGCGAGGGGGTGCCACTGGCAGTGCCCCTCCAGACCCATGCTCCTGAACTGGTGGGAGCAATGGTTGCTTGCCGCTGGCCTGGGCTGCTTGGCTGTTTTGCTTAGTTGCCTCTTCTTAACACATCACAGTCAGCACTGTTTTGAAAGGCCCCTGGCAGTGAGCAAGCACCAGATGGAGTGGGCAGAAAGTGGCAGCAAGGTATTGGAGGACAGAGCTATTCTGCTCTGATCCCCTTAAGGTAACCAGCTGCCCTCAGGTGTGGTGAAGGATGCTCTTTCATCACCAGTGTTAAAGTAAGATTCAGCTGCCAGACTGATCAGCATTTGTACTTTGAAAGGGCTATGTGTGCCATCTTGTCCTTCGCTTCTGGCAGCACAATGTCCAGCCCTACGCAAGTAGACAGACACAGAGAAAGACAACTCAAATCTCTTTCTGACACACATAATATGTTAATGATGGGATTTCCCCCCCCCCATATCCTCTGTCCTTCCCTTTCTGTCTGTCTCAGGACTGGTCCTACCATTAGGCAGAGTGAAGCAACTGCCCCAGGAATCAGATGCTGATGTGTGGGGAATGGCGGTAAGGGCTTGGAGGACATGAGGCCTGCCCTGTGCTACCTAAGCTAGCCTGCTGCCCTCAGGTGTGGGGGAGGACACTGTGTGTCACCAGTGTTGAAGTTAGATTCAACTGCCAGGCCAGTCAGCTTCTGTTCATGGAACGGAATGGGGTACCGTCTTGTCCTTTCCTCAGGCAGCAAAATGTCTCAGGCTGCCCCTCTTCTCTTTCTCTCTCGTTTTAATTCTGAGGCCTGTACCAAGCAATGTATGTAAGACATTTTCCAGTTTCATTTCTTGCTTCCTCTCAAACTGCTGGTGTTACATTCCACAGAGAATAATTTTATCCTTGGGCAAAAATAAAAATAAAAATGGAAGCCACGTTCAGTTCATCTTGCTGCTTTCTGCAAAGCTGCTGATAATGGATCCAGGATACTCTGGGCAAAGTTAGTTATTTTACCTGAAAGCTAGCCATAACTTCCAGCCAATAGATTTGTGATCTGCAATTTAAAAGTTGTTTATTCCTCTGGTTTGTTAATACTATAGGCAGAAGAGCAGGTCAGGGTTGAGCATTGCAGAGTGCTAAAAGTTTTATCTCTGTCTTTACACATGGTACATGTTGCTTATGATAATATAGCTGTATACGTGACTTCTATATATAGTGGCATGTCCATCTATGCAGTCCTCATTTGCTGGTTTCAACTACACTGATTTCTTTAGTCTCACTAGAACTAAAAGTAAAAGCAGTCTTTTCCCACCTGTGAAGGATCTTTGACATGTATGCGGGGTTATAGTCGAACAACATTTAGAATGGGAGGTGGGGAGGTTGGAAAAGGTCTAACTGGCAGCAAAGAAGGCCAACCATTCCAACAGTAGCTCAGATAATCCATTTTGCAATATTGCCATAAGGTATAGAAAGCTAGCACAATGCCAGAGAAAACAGGAGCGGACTGGGAAGCAGACACAGATGTCTCAGCAGTTTTCAAGCAAATATTTTCCCAAAGAAAACTTCTGAGAGTCTTGAGTAGACAACCACATACTAGGTAGCAATGTGCTGCAGCACACAGGCAACTATCCACATAGTGAAGAGACCTTTATCATGTACAGCAGGGGTGCACAAACATTTTGGCCCTGAGGGGCCACGGGTGATGCTGGCTCGTGGGTCAGGTCCCATACGCACACTCTGTCTATCACACGCAGAGGCACATATACCCAGGTACACACAGACATCCCTGTGATCCTGAGACAGAGTGCTCTTTCCTTGCTGCTACCAGCAGCATTGGGAAAAGAGTGATCTGTATCAGGATCTCAGGGATGGGAAAAAAGAAATTTGTATTCAGAAATGGAGAGGGGATTCAGCAGTGAAGGCCTCAGGAGGCCACAATTAAGGCCATGAGGTGGGTGGGGGGAAGCACATGGGTTGTGCTGTGCAAACCAGGGCCAGATGTACACCTCGTGTCATATCAATACTATCTGATCATGGTGATCCTATATCTCTCTTGCACATTTATACCTTGTAGTACACACAGGGTGCAATCCTAACTAGATAGGCAGTTGCCTCCAAACTTGGAGGTGACCGCCTATCCAAAGCAAGGCAGGAGAGGTATGGGGGGGATCATTCCCTCCATGCCTCTCCTGGCTTGCTATTTTTCTCTGGACAGCTGGTTTCGGCTGTCTAGCAGCAGGGGGGGGGGGACCCGGAGAGGAAGCTGCCGTATGACACATTGGATGTGTCGCACGTGCAGCTCCCCTCTCCCCTCCCCGGAATGCCCCCCAGCCCCGCCTCTTTTCAGTTGCTCTGTGCTCCTCTTATGAGGGCGGAGGATGAGGCTTCTCCATGCTGCCTCTGAGGCAGCATGGACAAGGGGGGAAATCAGTTTTCCAGGAACCGGCCTTGGAGCGCGGGCTCTGAGATCGGTTCCCGGAAATGAGCATATCCTATGGCCCTGTAGACAGTGTCTAGTGGCCATAGGATTGTTCCCACAGTGTCATTTGTTGCGGTATTTTGGATAATATGGAATAAAAAGCAGGAAATAATGCTAGAAAAGCAGTATATGGAATACGTAATGTGCCCCAACAGTTATCAGTGTGCTTCCATACCGATTAAAAGCACTAGTGTAGATCTAGCCCAGGTGTAAGAATTGTACCTCTTATGGCCCATGCAAATGTACAAACCTAGCCATAGAGTTTTCCTATCACCTCGCATTATCTCCAGTACAGTACTTTCCAGCAGAGTCAGTTCACACATTCAGCTGACAGTCATCGGGTGTACAGTAATCAAGTGATGTACATGCATCTGTGAACTAAGGCAGTACATGATTTTTTTTTTTAAAAAATGGATGGCATTGTGAAGCATCCAGAAATCAAGAGGAAAGCTACATCCAAAGAAAACATGCCAGTGCTTTACAGAGAGATTAGACCCAGTGTGGAACTCAACATTTGCCTTTAAACATTGAAATGAAATGGTGACTACCATAAAGCAGCTGCTTTAGAAATGAGGCTCTTATTGAACTGTGATGATTCCAAGTTACTTTCATGGTATCAGATATAAGCATGATAAACAAAGACAGTGTCATGTTTACCCGTGCAGCCCACTTTCCTCTTGGCGTCTTCCATCCGCAGCCCTACTCCTCCCAGTTCATCCAGGGACCTAGATTATCCCCCCCCCCCGGATTAATCAGGCTTCTGCCTTTGGATAAAGGTCAAGGAGAGGAAAACTGGGCTCTTCTTGGTTCTTTCTGTGCTTGGCTGAGATAAAAATAAAGGGAACAGGGTTGTTGAACTAAATGGCTTTTTCCATTCTAGCAGTCTTTATGTCCTTGAAATTTCATTTGAAATGGAGCAGCCTGCTATTTCTGCTTCAAAAGGGGGAAAAATCAATACAATCAACACGCTAAAATGTTCTCAGTTACAATGAAAAAGTATCTGGGGAAAGAAGAGACAATACGCTTAACAAACATTTTTAAACTTAAAGGCCATCAGCAAAGAGGGCATTATTTTAAAGCTTCTGGGGGGAGCAGGAGGCAATCAATGGGTGCCATGAATGCTTCAGCCCCTGTGCTTGTTTCCTATGGGTTTAGGCTTGGAATAAAAAACAACAACAATAACAACAACAAAAGATATAATGCCTCTGTGCATATGCAGAGAATCTTTTTCTCTTTAATGGATAACTACAGGTCACTTGACAATATGGGATTAGACATTTCAAGGTGTGGTTCCATTGAGATGATCCTCAGAACTATCAGTTTTCCCTCATGGGGAAGTAGCTTCAAGGGTGTGGGATGTAGTTTAGCAAGAGAGCACAGGAGGTTCCAAGTCAATTCATTCCCCTCCTATGGAAGAAAATAAATTAAAGATATCCAATCGTGGATTTCCAACATCTTGTCTTGTTGTTGTTCAGTTATTCAGTCGTGTCCGACTCTTCGTGACCCCATGGACCATAGCACACCAGGCCTTCCTGTCCTGCGCTCTGTCCCGGAGTGTGCTCAAGTCCATATTCATTGCATCAGTGATGCTATCTAGCCATCTCATCCTCTGCCGTCCCCTTCACCTTTTGCCTTCAGTCTTTCCCAGCATCAGGGTCTTTTCCAGAGAGTTTTTCTTCGCATTAGGTTGCCAAAATATTTGAGCTTCAGCTTCAGTATCTGTCCTTCCAATGAGCGGTCAGGGTTGATTTCCTTTAGGATGGACTGATTTGACCTTGCAGTCTAGGGGACTCGTAAGAGTCTTCTCCAGCACCACAGTTTGAAAGCATCAGTTCTTCGGTGCTCAGCCTTCCTTATAGTCCAGCTCTCACAGCCATACGTTACTACTGGGAAAACCATAGCTTTGATTAGACTAATCTTTGTCGGCAAGGTGATGTCTCTGCTTCTTACTATGCTGTCTAGGTTTGCCATAGCTTTCCTCCCAAGGAGTAAGCATCTTTTAATTTCATGGCTACAGTCACCGTCTGCGGTGATCTTGGAGCCGAAGAAAATAAAATCTGTCACTGCTTCCATTTCTTCCCCTTCCATATGCCAGGAAGTGATGGGGCCAGATGCCATGTTTTTTTAATGTTGAGTTTCAAACCACTCAACAGTTTTGCACTCTCCTCTTTCACCCTCAACAAGAGGCTCTTGAGATCCTCTTCGCTTTCTGCCATTAGGGTGGTATCATCTGCATATCTGAGGTTGTTGATAATTCTCCCGGCAATCTTAATTCCGACCTGTGATTCATCCAACCCAGCATTTCTCATGATGTACTCTGCATATAAGTTAAATAAGCACGGCGACAATATGCAGCCTTGTCGTACTCCTTTCCCAATTTTGAACCACTCGGTTGTTCCATGTCTGGTTCTTACTGTTGCTTCTTGACCCTCGTACAGGTTTCTCAGGAGACAGGTAAGGTGGACTGGTACCCCTATCTCTTTCAGAATTTGCCACAGTTTGTTGTGATCCACAAATCAAAGGCTTTAGCGAAACTATGAAGCAGAAATAGACGTTTTTCTGGAATTCTCTTGCTTTCTCCATGATCCAGCGAAAGTTGGCGATTTGATCTCTAGTTCCTTTGCCTCTTCGAAACCCAGCTTGTACTTCCGGTAGTTCTTGGTTCGCATACTGCTGAAGCCTAGCTTGTAGGATTTTGAGCATCACCTTGCTGGCATGTGAAATGAGTGCAATTGTACAGTAGTTTGAACACTCTTTGGCATTGCCCTTCTTTGGAATTGGAATGTAAACTGACCTTTTCCAGTCTTGTGGCCACTGCTGAGTGTTCCAAATTTGTTGGCATATTGAGTGCAGCACTTTAACAGCATCATCTTTTAGGATTTTAAATAGCTCAGCTGGAATACTGTCGTCTCCGCTAGCTCTGTTGTTAGTAATGCTTCCTAAGGCCCACTTGACTTCACTCTCTAGGATGTCCGGCTCAAGGTCAGTGACCGTACTATCATGGCTATCAGGGACATTCAGATCTTTCCTGTATAGTTCTTCTGTGTATTCTTTCCACCTCTTCTTAATCTCATCTGCTTCTGTTAGGTCCCTGCCTTCTTTGTCCTTTATCATGCCCATCTTTGCACAGAATGTTCCCTTGAGTTCTCCGATTTTCTTGAAGAGATCTCTAGTCTTTCCCATTCTGTTGTTTTCCTCGATTTCTTTGCATTGTTCATTTAAGAAGGCCTTCTTGTCTCTCCTTGCTATTCCCTGGAACTCTGCATTCAGTTGGGTATATCTTCCCCTTTCTCCCTTGCTTTTCGCTTCCCTTCTTTCGTGAGCTACTTGTAAAGCCTCATCAGACAGCCACTTGGCTTTCTTGCATTTCTTTTTCTTTGGGATGGATTTCGTTGCTGCCTCCTGAACAATGTTACGGACCTCCGTCCATAGTTCCTCAGGCACTCTGTCTATCAGGTCTAATCCCTGAAATCTATTCCTCACCTCCACTGTATATTCATAAGGGATATGATTTTGGTCATACCTAAATGGTTTAGTGGTTTTCCCTACGTTCTTCAATTTAAGCCGAAATTTTGCAACAAGAAGCTCATGATCTGAGCCACAGTCAGCTCCAGGTCTTGTTTTTACTGACTGTGTAGAGCTTCTCCATCTTGGGCTGCAAAGTACATAATCAATCTGATTTCGATATTGACCATCTGGTGGTGTCCATGTGTAGAGTCGCCTCTTGTGCTGTTGGAAAAGAGTGTTTGCTATGATCAGCATATTCTCTTGGCAAAACTCTATTAGCCTTTGTCCTGCTTCATTTTGAACACCAAGGCCATGCTTGCCTGTTATCCTGGTGATTTCTTGACTTCCTTCTTTAGCATTCCAATCCCCTATGATGAAGAGGACATCCTTGTTTGGTGTTAGTTCTAGAAGGTGTTGTAGGTCTTCATAGAACCAATCAACCTCAGCTTCTTCGGCATCAGTGGTTGGGGCATAGACTTGAATTACTGTGATGTTGAATGGTTTGCCTTGGATTCGTACTGAAATCATTCTATCATTTTTGAGATTGTACCCCAGTACTGCTTTTCCCACCCTTTTGTTGACTATGAGTGCTACTCCATTTCTTCTAAGGGATTCTTGCCCACAGTAGTAGATATGATGGTCACCTGAATTAAATTCACCCATCTTGTCCATTTTAGTTCGCTGATTCCCAAGATGTTGATGTTCAATCTTGCCATCTCATGTTTGACCACCTCCAGCTTACCTTGATTCACTGATCTTACATTCCAGGTTCCTAAACAATATTGTTCTTTGCAGCATCGGACTTTCTTTTCACCACCAGACCAGACACATCCACAGCTGAGTGTCCTTTCGGCTTTGGCCCACTCTTTCTGGCGCTACTTGGAAATACCCTCTGCTCTTCCCCAGTAGTATATTGGACACCTTCCGACCTGAGGGACTCATCTTCCGGCATCATATCTTTTAGCCTTGTGATACATTCCATGGGGTTTTCTTGGCAAGAATACTGGAGTGGGTTGCCATTTCCTTCTCCAGTGGACCACATTTTGTCAGAACTCTCTGCCATGACCTGTCCATCTTGGGTGGCCCTGCACGGCATAGCTTATGGCTTCACTGAGTTACGCAAGCCCCTTCGCCACAATAAGGCAGTGATCCATGAAGGGGAACATCTTGTCTAGTTTGGTCCTTATCCTGAGGTGAATCAAATGCCCTGTTTATATTAGAAATTGATTGTCTCTGTCATTTCACTCCATATCCCAGTGGAACTGACCATATGGAAGACTCATTTATTGTCTGTCTGGTGACCTTTCGATAGCTCTTCACTAGACCTCACCCTGGGACAGGTTGTATGGCTGACCTGGAGCACTTGAACGCTGGTTTAAAAGCCAAGATGTGATTCTTATTCCACTTGCAGTAGGGCAAATAGGACAAAGTTACAGCTTACAATAATAAGCAAATATCCATTAACGTTCACTTTCTCAATAAGCAATCAATAATCCATTACAAAAGCCTATGTATAAAAAGTAGCAGCCACCATGGGGAAGGATGCAAACAGCAGAGATGGGTAGTAAATCAAGACAGATCTAGCTAATGGTGAACAAATCTGAATATATTCAAAAGGTGAGTTCATCAGCTCTGCACATTAAAATTCCACTCTGAAACTTCTAGTGAAAGCTGAAAGTTTCTTATTTATTTATTTTGTTTCATAGAATGTTTGTCACATACATTGGGGGGGACACTCCTATAATGCGCTCTCTCTCTCTCTCTCTCTCTCTCACACACACACACACGACATTTACCATGCACTCGGCATTCCCTACTCATGCTTGTTTATGGGTTTTAGACACTGTTGTGACCCTCCAGTTTTGCTTCTGTGTCTAAAAAGCACTTTTGGTGAGTTTTTTTTAAAGCAGGGAAAGTGGGTATTTACTTGAAAAAGCAAAAGAAAACACTTTTTTCACTTGTGTATTTGTGTGATTCCACAATACCACAGCACCACCTAGAGGTCATGTAGCAGAAAACCAGGAAAGGAAACACTCTGTAGTGCTCAGATCTCAATTTTGCGATGAAACTGAATATAGCAGATTAACAGTGGAGTAGATAGCATCACCGATGCAATGAATATGAACTTGAGCACACTCTGGGAGAGAACGGAGGACAGGAAGACCTGGCGTGCTATGGTCCATGGGGTCACGAAGAGTCAGACACGACTTAACAACTGAACAACAACAACAGCCTCATGTAGAAAAGCTCACACTCAAATGTGCAGTGGCGTCAAATGGAAAGGTAATAGATTAGACTTGAAGGCAGTCAAGGTAGGAAGTGTGCCTCCTGGGGGGGGGGGGGAGGAGCCAGCCCTCATCTCAACTATTCTCATTGCTTTGGAAGTATGTAAGTGGTGGATGGGGATATTTCTGAGAAGCTGATGGCGGTAACTTCTTTCTGATATTTGGTTATAGGCTCCTAATGCAACCAAAATCAGTGTCTGAATAATGTTCTGACCACATTAATGCTCCCCCATGGAAACATCTTTAACTTGCATAACTGCCTTTCCAAAAGTTATAGCATTCCTATCCTGCTTGTACCGGTTGTTTCCTGGGGGATGCGTCCTGTTTTTTCATATTTTACCATTTTTTATTGGTTTTTATATTGGTAGCACTTAACATTTCTCCTGGATGATACTGGCTATTGTTACATTCCCTTACTGCAATAGTGCTTGGGATGAATGTTTTTTGCATGTGTTTGTGAATAATATCTGGTATGCCTGCCTTGAAGCCTGATTTCTGGTAAAGGAATATATTCTATGTGTCAGAGATAATATGGGGTCCCTGTATTTGATTAGACAAAGGGCCCCATGTCTGCTAATCCAGTGCTGGTTGCAGTATTAAAAAGTTAACTTGAAGTTTTCCACATTTTGCAGTTTGCCTCATGCCCCACCCCCCTACCCCCACCCCTCACATGCCCTGCATTGTCCCCAGAGTGAGGCTTGTTCTTTTCCCACTCTGTTATCTTTTCTGTGTTGACTTTTGAATGCTGATAATAAGGGAGCTCTATTTGGCTATTGTCAATCAGGTACATATTTTCTGGTTAAGACTGGCTGGCTGGAGCTGCTTTTTGTAACATGTACAAACCTGGTATCAGGAATATATATTTTCACTCTAACTCCCTGCTGCCTAAAATGCCCATATAAATGCATCAAAGATTTAAAGAAAATATGTTTTGCATCAATCCAATCTCCTGTCTTACAAATTGGCTGCTATGAATTGGCAGAGATACTTTGTCAAGACAGCTTATTTATGGATTTTAGTAATCTAGGGAGAGATCATCGTTCTTCTTAATTTAACCAATTGAGAAAAAAGATGTCCTGCCAGCTCAGGAGTGAGTATTGTTTGGCATGAATTACAAACAGCATTGCATTTTCCCTTGAGAAAATTTGGCTGGTAGAGTGCGCAGTCCCAGAGCAATAACATTAGGGGAAAATTTATCACAAACACCATCATATGCAGCTATTTACATCCGCTTACATCAGGACAACTCATCACAGACCTGAGTTTAAAGCTCACCTTTGAAACTAACAAATGCAAGATCTCATCTTCCCATCTGGCCCCACATCACAAGTGGGGAACCCCTCCCACCCCCTGGGCTGCATTCCCTCAGGCAAAAGTTGTCACCTCTCTGCAGTGCCCATCATTCTATTTTCTAGTGCATGACCTCTCTGCAGTGCCCACCATTCTCTTTTCTAGTGAGTGCCATCCTGTATTCACATCTTCCTGGAATGTCGAGACTGTCACAAAAATGGTGGATGACTTCAATCCCCAAGAATTTATTTAAGAGCTGCATTTCATCCCTTTTTAATTCTGCGTGCACGTGTGTATGTGTGCATGGCACAAATAGCTTTTTTCTGATTGGAGGAGCTTACTTGAAAAAGTACATAGTGACTGAGATTATCTATCTACCTACCTACCTACCTACCTACCTACCTACCTACCTATCTCCATTCCAAATGTTCTATCACACCTTAGTGTCAGAACCCTTCCCAACCTAGGAGGGATGTATGCAGAGAAAGGGATAGACCTATGTATACAGGCCTACATCTGTTCTCAATAGTCCCCATTGAATTCTAGGATACAAAATAAACATACTGATTTAATACTGAAATCTGGGGCAGTATGAGTGCAAGAATAAGAAGCAATCTCTGCTGTTTGCCTGGGACCTGGTAGCCTTCTGGTTTGAAGCAGATGGTAATGCAAGTTGCTATCAGTGGTTGATGTCAAGGGAGAAGTGGTGGGACCTATGCAATATGGCATCTCTTTATTTAGCAGAGTATCCAGCATGCATAGCAGCTGTAACAACATCTGTTTGGGTTGATAGCCTTGTATTAATTCATATGATGTACTGGTTAGTCTAGAAGTTAGTTGATATGAGAAGAGAATAAGGGTTAGTTTGTAAAGCATACTGGCAGGAGGGCCAGGCAAAATAATATTCAGATTCTCATGAAAATGTAATATGTTTTATTTGATTATGCACACAATTTAGTTTTTGATATGGAATTCAACATCCTGAAAATCTCTGCTTTCATTTTTTCCAGAAGCATGTTTCTAGTCCTTATGACTGCAAAGACAGGTTTTGAAACTGGAGGGCAATGTGGCAAAATTTACTAATCCATAGAAAAGTTAAATAGGACTTTCAGTGATCAGCTGTTGGACCTTTAGAGTCAAGCAAAGACTGGTATTGCTCCTCTCTATAATTAGCAGAATCAGAATTTGGCAAAATAAGAAAATATGTGCACATTGGCCCAATTTGTGAAAGCTATATAGGTCACATAATCCAGTTTTTCTTGCCACAGAATTTGGATTACCTTGATGCATGTTTTTGAGGGTTTATTTGAAGGGTCACAGAGGTAGAGTACCCCGTGACTTTAAACCATGTAAAAATACTTTACATTGTTAAGTAACTTTAACTTTACTAACTTTAAACCTAACTTTAAACCATGTAAAAATACTTCATATGAATTTGCCCTTATGACAGCCACTTAACACATGACATATTTTCTAGCCAGATATCAATTCCATTTAAGAAGTGGTGTGTTACTCACATGTCCATTTTCAGGTCTGTTGAATGCACACACATCTATTTTGCTGTTTGTACATGCCACATGAATACTGCCAGTTGGTTTTTTTTCTTTGAGTATACATGGCAGAATTGACATATGATGGTGTACATTCACTTTCAGCCATGAAGGTGATCTGCGTAGGAGATGGATCATGTGTGAAGTGGCCATTACACAATCCGACAAAGCTAAGCTAAGGATGTTCTTAACTCACCTACTGAAATCAATGAAACAAAGTTCTTAACTTTGGCTCAATCGTGCCTTTTGTGTGTCGAGTGTGATAATAACTGAACAAGAAGCAAAATAATGAATAAATTTGGAGAAATGAAGAAAATCAGCTTCTAACCTTCCTGTCTATTCATCTTGATGACATTTCTATAGAATGTACAGCAAATCTATGAAGTAAGTGCAGAGTGATAGAGACAAATAACATTTAATTATATTAACATAAACAAATAAACATAGCAGTATGGGGGAGGATTATAGACCAGGCATCCTCCTGACTTTTAAAAGCACTATTCTACATTTTTATTTACAGCCATACACATTTTCTTCATACAGTTTCTTTTTGGCTGGGCTGGAAAAAAAAATTCAATGAATATTTATAACAAATCCCTTCTACCAGAGGACACATTAAATCTCGCAGCATAACAAAACTGAATTACCATGAAATAAACTTTCTTAATTAAACCAATTAAATTTCTTCCCAGTATGTAATTTAGAAACTCTGATAAACCCTGGTTGAAAAGGTTTGTTTTAGCCTTAAGCTGGCCTAAGAAAGGGTGAACATCTGGCCTGCATACGAAAGGACTTATTCAGGCCTTAGGCAGTTTGTTGAAACATTAGCCGCTGTCCATGGTGCTGATAGAGTTTGAGTGGCCCCAGGGCTTTGCTAAAGGACAGTGGTTTCATTAGGGCATCCTTGCACTTAAGGAATAAGCTGCATCTGCAGTGTGAATCTTCCTACTGATACCACGTCCATTATATGTTGTATGGATTACTCTTTAGATTCCCCCCCAGTACCTTTATATTTTCTAAATCAGGTATAATATTTAAAGACTTTGCATATCACCTAGCATATTCAACTTTTTCACTCATAAATGAAAACAAAACAAAAAACTCCTGCATTATTATCCCTTAAATATTAACAAGACCAAGCAACATCAGGATAAAATAAGTATTATTTGCATTTCTAAGCTTCCGATTAGTGCCAATATCTGCAAACAGCCAATGTGGAGTTGTAAAATTATTTTTATGTTGTACTATTAATTATGCTTCTGCTATTCATGAGGATGGGCAAGAAGGTATACAGCATACTAAAGCCTATCCCTTGACTACATAGGGCTTCCCTACACCAAGCTTTTTACTCTGCAATTTACCAGGGCTTCTGCTTCTGGATACTTTGTGGGATAGATCAGCTCCTTTACATGGGTGGACACATGCTTTGAATCAAAAACATCCTCTCTTGGTAAATTCTATACATTTGATTATACAGCCCCTAGATGGTGCTGATGATATATTGCATTAGCATCACTTATTGCTTTATCTCTGATCCTTTTTAAAGCAGGATAAAGGGGGGGAAGTGCGAGAGATGTCCTGGAGGTTGATGACATTGTGTAAAGGACCTGCAAAATTCTGTGAGTGGCCAATCATGAGTGTGCAATAAATCACTGGTGTAGAAATGCTTATAGAGTTCACACATTGACAACTTGATTTCTCCCCCCATCTTCTGCAATTTCACCAGAACAACATGTTACTCATCAAGTTGAATGAAATCCATACACCATATATTATTCTTGCCAGGTGCTTTAAAACCCTCCAGTTTTTGCAATCCAAGCAGGCAGCAGAAACAAAGATTTATCAAGCCCTTGGTGGGCCATTCATGGTTGATGGTGTGAAAACTTGTATCAGATTGTGCAGCTTTTGTTTTTTCTGTTTTTTTGCATTCACAAGGGCTAGAACCTTGTGGTTTAAAAAGTAATTTGCTGCTAGTCTAACTAATTAACAAATGTGTTACTAGCATGTTTCCTTGGAAATGATGTTGTAGGTTTCTACATTTTTTAAAAAAAACCAGTAAAGAAAGAGCCCAATCAGACATACTGTATAGCATGAAGATACAGTAATAGAAACAAGCAGTATCAAAAATAACAGGAAATATCTTGAAAAGAAAGAGGAAATGCATCTGTAGTAAAGCTAAGCCATCACCCTTTCTCTGGCATTTTCATGTTTGTTCAGGGACAACTTTAGGTCAAGAATAAGAGTGAGAACTTAAAGACAAATCCAAGGACACTTCAAAAATATGCTATCAGCTAAGACTGAAACATAACAATATGACAACTGGTATTGCTGCCTCAGGATGGAGCTCTGGGAAGATGTAGCTATTTAAAAAATGAAGTATTCATACATGAAAATGCAGTGTGGGCACATTTTATTGTTAAAACAGTTACACAAGCAAAGTCACAAGCCTGACCAGCTAGTTGACAAAAACAGCTTTTAGAAGAAGCCAGCATTAGCCCATTAGGGTATGGTTGTGTTTGGGAAAAATCAGTATGTCAGCACGTCAAAAAAAATCTGGAAAAAGCTGTGTAATCATTTCATTTTATTAAAAAGGGGAACAAAGAGATGGATCTCTCACCAAACTGGAGGGTCAGGAAATGCAAAAGAACTGTAGATATTACAGAGCTGTTCTGTCAAAGCATCAGGAAATATTCAGTTCAATGCTAAGAATTTCCCTTACATCGCTGTGACATGAACAGTGGCTTGTGCTGCGGTCAGGTAAAGCAGGATCATATGCTTGGCCTTTGTAGGTGAAAAATGTTGCTGGGCTGCTCTTGTCAAAGTGGCTACATATGGGCTGATACCGCCCCCACATGTGGATGCTTACATATGGGTTGATGGCACCACTCTTTTGCTCAACGAACTACTGCAAATTCCTTGTCTAAATATTGAGGTGGGGGGCAGGGAAGCATTTGTGCAACAACTCTATTGGCTGTTATCATGATGACAACATGTGCTGAGAGGGTGGGAAAGACCTATATGACTAGCCCCACTCACATCACTAGAATATTCCCATACACACCCCAGTGGTGTGGGATCGTACCCCAGTGAAGCAGCCCCCACAACAGTATGTGAAGGTGACTTGGTGAATTTGTTCTGGATCAGGAATAAGATGAACTTATGGTCAGAGTAGTAATCCACACTGCATGTTTAGGAGGAAACAGTGGTCACCTCTTTGGCACAATTCTGAGTAAATGTGCACAGGATTGGAGTACATGGCTGCAATTTTAAGCATAGTTACACTTCAGGAGTCTGCTGAATCCTTTGGTGTCTGCCCAATGGAGAAGCAAGTGGAACTGAAATCAGCAGAGAAAATCCATATTTTAAAGAAATCCAAAAGCGACAGTTTTAGGAATTGCATCATCTTCAATTTGTTTACATGAGCATAGAAGGCAAAGGAGTGGAACTGTTTTCCTACGGGATAGCAAATGGCACCTCCTGCTGTGTTATCAAGTTTAATGTTGGCAGCCTCCTGTGCCTCTCTGGTTCTTTGCTTGGAGGCTGGCGTCTGATTTCCTGGCGCCAGCAGGACCACAAAGGTGTCTGACAGATGTGGACAGAGAGACAAGGATTGCGTACTTAACCTTGCTATGCATCTGTTCCATCAGGGTCCTCCACCTGACCCATGAGAATAGGGGAGGCTCCAGAAGCTGCTCAAGGCTTCAATAATTTACATATATCCAATTAATCTTTCTTACATGTAACTAATTAACAGGGGAGTATGCATAGTGCTTTGACTTTTTTTTAACCTCCCCCCCCCCCATGAATTTGTGGGAAAACAATGAGGTCATAGAATAAGGGATAAAATCTAAATACTTCAAAAACAACAGCACACAAACCAACAGTTTGATAAACATCTTAGCAGGAGGAAATACAAACTAGTGAGTGCTTTTTGGACCACATGCTTCTACTTTGCTAGATTTTATAAGATACCATGCCAAAGCTATTTAGCCCAATGGCTGATATTGATTTGTGCTCATTAAGATCTAATTCTGCAAAGAAACATCCAAACATGAGTGAAGGGCAGGCCTGAACCTGTGACTAAACTTACTCAGGAGAGCATTTGCAAATTGAGCTCTTAATTGACATGCCACAAAAATGCCTTTTAAAAATGTTTACTCCCTGGCACCTGTGTGATGCAGCAGATCCTGTAAGAGCATCATTAACTACTTAACGTACCAGCTAATGACTGGTAGAGTTTAAAGGAAGTGGCTGCATTCTGGGATCTAGGTACATGGAGGGGTAATGATGCCAACTGGTTTAAACAGCCTGTAGGAACCCTCACACAAGCGCTGGCAGTGACCAAGGTTTTAAGAAGAATTCTGCCATAGGTTGAAGCTGACAGAAGTGCATCAGAGCTGTGTAAGGGAAGGGCAAAACATGCACCTTTCACTACTCAGCTCTAAGCATATTGATTTGCAACTGAAGCCCAACTTATTTCAGTGGACCTTTCTTCCAAGGTAGAGCTAATTCTTACTCATTCATGCCTGATTACAATATCACCGGCGGCAGGTGGCTCCAATGTCATGGGGCAGTGATTCCGCTCTGGGGTTGAGTCAGAACTCTAAAGGAGCTACCCAAGGTGCTGAGCCTTAATCCCAAAATAACTTCAGCACCTTGGATAGCTCATTCAGCCTTCTGACTGGTTCTAACTAAAACCCAGACCAGATTCACTGGCCCGCTGACATCAGAGCCACCAGCCTCAGCTGCACCATCGACAGTGCGAAGGGCACACATGTGTAGAAGGAGGGGGTGAGGGCCACAGTTCAGTGGCAGAGCGCACGCTTTCCATGCATTAAGTGTTAAGTCAGCCTCCCCCAATTTGGTGCCCTCTAGATTATTTGGACTTTAGCTCCAGCCAGCATAGCCAATGCTCAGGAATATTGGGAATTGTAGTCCAACTACAACTCCCAGGCTGCGCTAGCATATCCAGCTAAAACTGTGAAATTCTTTTGTATGAAAACCTGGAGGGCCACAGCCAGTCAGAATATATAAAGTCTGAGAGAGATGAATCCACGGTCAGACTCAGTAGAAGGTAACTTCCTATGTTTCTATTTAGGAATATATTTCTTTAAAAACACACACCATAAAGGTAGTTTGTGAAAATGGACTGGATGACTGGCATGAGATTGTTTTTGCTGCTGTTGTTTAGGCCTCACATACCTCATTCTGCATGCGCAGCTTACCCATCGCACTTGAAGTAGCAGACCTGTATTTTGTACTTGGCTATGCATCTCTGGATAAGAAAAATAAAGTGACAATTATTATGATGTGCATAAGAACTAAGCCTTTGTTATACCTTTGGAAGTATACACAGATGAGCATGTCATTTTAAATTCTCCCATCCATCGAACAAAGATGATGATACAGTTGATTAAGTGGCAGGCAGTGAGACTATATGTGGGAAGGTCACACACAGTTTCAGCTGTGGGGAAGTCAGCTTCCTACATAGAGCTGCCACTTTTTACCCCAGCAAAGCTTCTGTGCCTTAAATTACTGCATGGCTACTGAATCTTTTCCTAGAGCAGGGATGCGGTGGGGAGGAAAGCTTCACCTTATTATATTTCAGTTCTTGGAAAGCTGTTATGGTAAGAAGCTCTGCTAGAAAAGCTCAGCAATCCTATTCTTGTTCCTTTGTCATTGTCTATAATACAAAGCAAGAGCTATAACCATTCTTTTCCTTCCAAAAGCACTGTCACATGCAAGCTGTATGGCAGGCAAAGCTTCAGCAGGTGCAGCTTTCCCCTACCTCTGTATTACCTGTTGAGAAAAGGTACATGGCATATGCTGAATTTCTGCCAACCATGTATTTAATAAAGGAACAACTGCAGCCTTATATAAAATGTATAAAATTTGCCCACTTTCCTATTGTTCAGTGGGCTGCAAAACAGGTAAGGAGTTAAAGACATAAAGAATGTCTTACTCTGACTCTCCTGGAAATATAATTAGCATCCAATGTTGTAAAGCCCTTAGTCTAAATATAAACCCGTAACTTTAAAAAGGATAAAGAATAAAACCCCTACATCAGCTACTAACACTTAAGCGGATATAGATTTTTAGATGCATGTAGAAACCTTGCAGCATTGCAGTCCTACTCATCTTCCTTCCGGATGTAAGCACAATGAAATTGTTGGAAGTAAAGGGGGAGGGATACCATTTGGTAAGGGCTGGCACAGGAAATGGAACACAGTATGTGGAAAACATATTTAAGAAAGAAATTAGGATCAAGTGGCAAGTCTAGCATTTACCACAAAGCGCCAAGCTGATTTTTCATAAAATAAAAAGTCCCTGAATTGAGAAATATGTGTGTCTTTTAGATTGGATTGTGCAGTGAAGAGTATCAAGAACTAAGCAATAATAAATCATTGGGCTGTATGTCAGAGTAAATGGTACAAGATAAACCCCTGTTGGAAATTGTCAAGAAGGTGACCTTAGGAGCTGCAACAGAAGTCCTTAAAAAAAGAAGAAAAGATAGAAAACAAAAGATCAATGTTTTCTTTTAAAACTCTGAAGGATATCTATGTAGGCACTGTCTTCCCTTAAATTTGTTTATTTTCAGTTTTAATTTTCTGTTTATTAAATGAATTATGGCCCTATCTAGGGAACGCTGCATGACAAAATTATTGAAGATGCTGGTGGTGTAAAGCTATTTGTAGCAAATGAATTCCTGCTGTGTGCAATTCAGAACATCATATTGAACCAGCTACAGAGGAGCATCTGTGTACAGCTCTTAAGACTTCAGCCTTGCCTTAGTTAGGTTGGTGGGTTTTTTGTTTTTGTTTTAAATCTTAAGTTATTGATTCAAAATTCATCATACACTGGTGTGCAGACAGAATGGCTTCATGGATGCTGGTCTTGGAAACAGGTCAAGCAAAAACAATAGGCATAAAATTTGCTGATTCTTTGAACATATCAGCCCATCCCAGAAAGAGCTTGCAGAGCTAGAGATCTCTCAGCACTGACACTTCTATGAAATTTGCAGCATAAAGGGAGATACAGTATGCGTGAGAGATGAGTTGTGTTTATCTGCATAGGGGTTAATGTACTCATTTATTCAAGCCGGGTAATGCTCAGAAGAAAATCATCAAGTCACTCAGCCTTAGGAGAGGCATTTCAGCCTTTTAGAATGGGGAAGAAAGCTGGGAAGCCCCCAAACAATCAGTGGTCAGAGGGAAAAAGCAGGGTCAGGGAAAGGAGCATTCCGGAAGGGCAGGTTGAGACCCTGGGTGTGAGGTTCAGCACCCCTGATCTAAACAGGCTGCCTTCCAAAATGGGGAGTAACCACCAAGAACAATGTTTACATGCCATTGCTTTTTGTTGACTTGGTATATAGAGGGTAACACCAGGAGGCTGCTCTTGGTTAGTTCTGAAGTTGGGATGTAGGTACAGAGATATTAAGAACAAGAACTTAAGAAGTAGGGCTGTGTATGGACCCCCTGATCTGACCTGGAAGCCATTTCAGGGCTTCCGAGGCAGGCCTGATTTAGCTCGGGCTGATTCGGGGGCCCCCAACCTGCCTTGGCCTACAAAGCCAAAGCAGGATCCGGACATCCAAATTCTGCTTTGGCCCCCCCAACATACCCCCCAGCCCCCAGCTCCTTACTTGGGCCCTTGTTCCAGGGGGGTGTGTGTCCACCACTGCCGCTGGTGCTGGCAGGGAAACTGCTGCCTATCGCAACCCACCAACCACCGATGGGCACGAGGGGAGGAGTTGCCCTCCAACTGCGCTCTCCCCCTTCCTTGGAAGGAGGGGAAAGTGCCTGGTTGGAGGACGACTCCTGCCTCTGAGCAAGTCTTCACAGGTTCCTTGCTTGCGAGGAGCCCATGAAGGCTTGAGTGAGGCCGGTGGTGGCAGCTTGCAATGAGAGCAGGCCGCCGCCAGCTCCTTGGTCCTCTGAACATGCTCCAGCAGCCATTCTGGGGAATGGGGGGAGCCATTTCCCCCTGTTTTTGCATTGTGGCTGTGCCCGTGAATAGTAGATCCGTGATGTTTCTAGTTCAGTCTGTGGAGACAGATGTGCTCTGTGATATGACACTGGTTTGGGGGATTTGCTCTGCAAAAATCATATGAAATCAAGAGGATCCCTGCCAAGGACCCATGTTTTTGCACCGTGGCTGCATCCATGAGTGGCTGATCTGTGATTTTTCTGATTCAGTCCATGGAGGCAGATGTGCTCTGTGATTGGATGGTGGTTTTGTGGGTATCCCCTTTAAAAATCATATGAAATCAAGAGGATCCCTTTTTGATTTTATGGATCCTCGTTTTACCCAGTTCCCATAGCATGCGCTTTCTTCTTGGCTTTGTTCTGCCAAAGGAGAGTGGGAAAGGTTAAGGCTTCCTCTGGCATAGACTGGGACAGTTGCTCCCAGTGGCTACAGCAGAGGCAGGATAGGACTGGAGTAGAGAGAGAAATGTGATGGAGATTTCCTCTCAGCTCCCATCCCTTCCTGTTGCTGCCACCGCTGTCACCATCATTGCACACAACGGCAGCTCATCAGGGCAGCGGGAGACTGCTCAATTATATCAGGTGGCTCGCACACCCCAATGGATTGTCTTGCACCCCCCCGGGGTGCATGCACACCACTTTGGAGACCACTGCTCTAGCCAAATAATGTTCAGGTAGCCCTCTCCTCTCCAGTAACACCACCTCTCCCACAATGAGTAAACAGAGGCTGACTCACAGCAAAGCTCACTCACTCCTTCTCCTCCTCCCCCCTCTTCTCTCCCCTTCCCTCACCTCTCCCAGTGGCTGTATCTCTCCCAAATTGATATCTTCGGTGCCTCCATGTCCTCTCACCTTCCCCCTTCCCTTCTCCTCCTCCTCCTGCCCCTCCATGTGATCTTTCAGAAGTTGATACATTTTGGAGACAGCCTGTCTGGGCTGCTCAGAAGACATAAGAAGAGCTCCGAATATACAAGGTGGACGATGCGCTTTGTGGAGGAGCCACTTTGCTTCAGGGTGCCTTGGTACTGGTCTGATCTGCTTCATATCACATCGAGGCACCTCCAAATCAGCCCGCTTCATCTTCTTATTTGAGCTTCATACCAAAGCAGTGCACAGCTCTAATAAGAAGAGCTATGCTGGGTCAGATCAAGGCTCCATCTAGTCCAGCATTCTGTTCACACAGTGGCCAACCAGCCGGCGACCAGGAAACCATAAGCAGGGCATAAGCGCAACAGCACCCTCCAACCCATGTTCCCCAGCAACTGGTGTACATAGGCTCACTGCCTCTGGTACTGGAAGTAGCACATAGCCTTCAAGACTAGGAGCCACTGATAGCCTTTTCCTCCAGGAATTTGTCCAACCCTCTTTTAAAGCCATCCAAATTGGTGGCCATCACTACTTTTTAAAACTTATGTAGGATTTAAGAAGCTTAGGACTGGAAATGAATTGTAGGCCTGCTTCCTTGTTATAAGACTGATGACATGATAAGATTAATTGTGCTGTATTGAATTGCAATTTTATCAGTGTTATAGGTATAATTTTTAAGTGAATGGAATCTGAAGCCTGTGTGTACCGGAGTTTAAATTTAATCCTTTTAAATATTTTTTTTCCTGCTCTTTTTCTCCGTTTTTTTTTTTTTTGCTCCTTTCTGATATTGTTGTGTCCTCTTAAGAATATTGTATTGTTGGGAAACTGTAGCTACCGGTTAGGTTGTTAGTATTGTTTATTTCATTTATAGAGATAAAAAATAAAATAAAAAGTATTTAAAACAAAAAAAGAAGAAGCTTAGGACTTCATAGAATAAATTAACCACCTAGCATTATATTTAAGTGGTGCTGCCTTCTGCATTAGCTGGAGTTTCTGACAACAGGTCTTCAGGGACAAATGTGAAAATGTGTTTTTAATGATTGGGTTTTGTTTTTATATTTTGCAAGCCACTTGGAGTGACTCATTTTTTTGAAGGGGAAAGGCAGGACAAACATTTCTTAAAGAAATAAAACCCACAGTTAAGACAAGTGAATCTTCATTATACAGAAGCCCCAAATTCTCTCCCAATATTGGATCAAACTCTAGGACAGCCATCCTCAACCTAGTGCTGTCCAGAGATGTTTTGGGCTACCTGGTGCCTTCCAGATGTTTTGGGACAGGGAAGGATCCTCTAAGGGCTGCCAAGAAACATAGGAAGCTGCCTTATGCCAGGTCAGCCCCCTTCAGAAGAACCGCGCATGTGCTGAATCCACATGTTTGTGGGGCTGCACTAAGTAGTCCTGCCCTGATATCATGCACAGCAGCTTGTACAGCATAAACACCTGCAGCAGGAAAGCCTGTAAGGGTGAAGGCTTCCCTGCTGCATACATTTGCAGTGTATGTGGAGATGCCAGGAGGTGGGTCAAATTATTGTGCACAACAATGGGGTTGGGGGCTAGTCAGTACAATCCCACTCCCAACTGATGTGTTGATTCAATGTGTGAGTGGTTCTTCTGAAGGTACCTTCTATTTCTCCATCTAGGCCAGTATTCTTTGCCAGTAGCTGACTGTCAGCAGCTCTTCAGAATCTCAGACAGATGTCTTTCCTATCACCTTGTGACCTGATTGGAGATGTTGGAGAAATCCATTTGGGGGGTTCGAGTTTGATGCATTTTCCCAGACTGAGTCCCCTGGATTTTGTTTTGGTTCCTGCTGTGGTGCCCGACTCGAACTGCAGTGAGTTGGGCCAGTTCGTGGATTTTCTGGACATATTGTGCATTTTTTCTGCAGATTCTGCAATTTGCACAAATATCTGAGCAATTTTTGCACGTTTCTGAGCAATTTGTGGAAACTCAGCTGTAATTTGTGCAAATTTGGCTGCAATTTGTGTAAATTCGACTGTAATTTGCACAAATTCGGCCATAATTTCCACAAATTGCTCAGAAATGTGTGCAAATTGCAGAATCTGCAGAAAAAAATGCACAAAAAGTTCCCAGAGTTTGGGGAAAAGCCGACAACTTGATTTGCAAACACAAATCGAACTGTATATGCCACAGAACTCCATCGAGTCGAAAAAGAACTGGAATTCCCAGGGATGGCCATTCCTAGACCTGATCCATCTAACAGAAGATGATATGGTTTAAATATTACTTTCTGCTTGGGTCCCTCTCCAAGAAAAAGAACTTAGGATAGAGTTACGTAGATGAATAGGTTTGATTCTCAATGGCATGGTTCATCAGTTAAGGGCACAATCCTATGCATGTTTAGACAGGAGAACGTCCTACAACTCCCACCATGCCCCAGCCAGCATGGCTGGCTGGGGCATGCTGGGAGTTGTAGGATTTTTTTTTCTGTCTAAACATGCATAGGATTGCGCCCGAAGTTGTCACTGCACTTGTGTCCCTGAATGACCACTTAGAAGATGAAGCATTGCATCTGTCTGCAACCCTTGACTCCCTGGTCCAGTCCCTCTGCCTACAGCATGCTGGGATTATTAATATTTATTTATTTAGGTTGGCATTTCTATGCCATCTTCCAGGTCAGAAAAGCTCTCCCAAGCCAGCTAACAGAAATGACATAAAATACGTAAAATATATACATATAACTCATTAAAACTAAAATAAAGCAGCATAAAACAACTCAAGCCCAAATGATCAATCCACAGAAAACATAATCTAAGCAGTGGCTCATTAAAAAAATCCAGACCAGCATTAATTAAAAGTGGACTGGAACAAAAATGGCCTTTACAGCCTATTGAAAGACAACTAACCAAGGGTCAAATATACATCCTGTGGGAGGGAGCCCATCAGAAGAGGGCTGCCATTGAAATGGCCCTCTCTCTTGTGCCTACCAATCTGTATGACCTTGATGATGGCCCTGTGAGCAGGGCCTCTGCAGCTGATCTTGGACCCAGACATGTTGATAGGCGTGCATGACATAACCTGGTTCCAGCCTGTAACCACAAGCACTTAAATTAGGCCTAGAAACTCACCAGTAGCCAGAGTAGCAGGCACAGAATAGGTGTTACATGCTTCAATTGCTTTGCCCCCAGAAGTAACCAGGCAACTGCATTCTGTACCAGTTGAAGCTTCCAAATCAGGACTGTGGAAGAATGTTTCCCTTCTATTTAGTGTTGGCATCATTCTTTTCCTAAGAGAAGCCCTGGGCATTATCAGCTGCACAGGAAGGAATTCAGCAGGTGTAGCTTTCCTCATTCTGTTTGGGAAAACTTACCCCTGCTGAACGTCTGCCTCTTATCGAGCTGCTAAAGGCAGCTTTGGTCGGAGAAAATAATTGCTACCCTATTGGATATTGCTCAGGAGCCAACTGTTTTTCATGCCAGTACACACATGCCAATTCTATTGAAGGGGCAGGAAGCTACCTTCCTGCCCCCTCCTGCAACCCCAATCACATGCATACACATCTTTCCTGAGTATTGCATTCAGATATAAACACAAACCCATGTACTGATTTACAATGTCTCATGGAGTCTCAAAGAAGGCTGGATGATTCTCTCTCCACTATTAAATGAGGTCCAAAGGACAAGTTGTGGAAGAAATGAGCTTAAGTATTATAAGGATTTGTCTTACAAGGTGCATTTGATTTGGAAAAAGAGAGAATAGTTCAGTATTCAGAAAGCATCTGAATAAGTGTTTTTAAGAAACATGGGCTCTATTGCAGTTTAAATCAATGCTACTGAATTGGTTCTTTTGAAATCTGTACAATGTGCATTCCACACAGTTTTGCGAAGTTTTTCTACTCGAATAGTGAAGGGTTGGCAATTTGGTGAGCTGAAGGGCTCTCCTTCTCTCCAGTCCAGCTGGAGTGGAGACAGGTGTTGTTCCAGTCTCTCAAATGGCATTACTTTAGGTCTCATTGATTTGATCTCTCAGGAGTGCTCTCCACACCAGCTCAATCCAGTGTCATGCGACAACACAAGTGAGTCTTAGCTCATTGCATCATGTGACAACAGGAGCGAGGCTTAGCTCGTTGGAGCAAAGTCTGTAACTGGTTCATTTACATTGCACAGCACAAAGAAAGTAGTACCTGGACTGGGAATATACCAAACAATACAAAGCAGACCTCTCCATCCTTTTGCTATGGGTATAGTGCAGCTTTCTTCGGCCTTGAGAGAAAAGCACTTATTTTTTGTAACACTATGCAAGCCTTCTCCAACCTGGTGCCCTCCAGATATTTTGGACTACAACTCCCAGCATTCCTGTCCATTGGCTAGACTGACTGGGGTTGATGGGAGTTAAAGTCCAAAATTATCTGGAGGACACCAGGGTCAGGAAGGCTGGTATGGTGTATCATATAATAGCTGCTTTTCACTCAAGTTATAGAGTAGAAGCATACTAAAGAAGACAATGCTACTTTACATAGTGCTTCCTTTTCCCCTGCCAGATAAACATGAGTTACTTATGCCAAGCCATGCTTTACAGTCTTAAATATATAATCCTACCCAATCACCTAAACCTTTCTCCCACCATTCTTAGAAAAATAGGAGACTGTTATTTCCCCCCAACATGTCTAGTAATATGTGACCCATCCTGGGATTATTTTGTTATGAAGAGTGGGATGTAAATTTTCTAAGTAAATAAATAGTAGATTTTTGAAACTTTTGGAGCTAGTGCCTCTAGTTACTGTTATGATAATATGCACATACTTATATTTGGGGCGGCTCCTTGTTTTCATTTATGTCTGGGGCAGCCACTTGCACTGAAGTACAGTAACTGTGCTGTAGGGAACATTTTGGTTACAGAAAAGAACATGCGAGTTTTATAGAACCATTAGTAGCAGGGAAAAATACAACAGTTAATATTTAATTATAGAACATCTTTATTGCTGCAGGGGGAAAATGGCTATATTTGAAGGTGAAAAGAACAGTACATATATTGTCCCCATAAAAATGACCCACGTAGTTTCCAAGACATTTTGCTTCTCCAGGCAGCGACACCATGCAAATTAGACATGTCCACCCCAGCATCCTCTGTAACCTTGCATGGGATTCTGGGATGCAACTTTCAGATCTTTGGCTGCCTCACTGAAAACATTGCTTTTCCAAAGTTACTGCTTGGATATGCTTCCATTCAGTACAATGTAAACACGATAATAATGCCCCTGTATTTTCTTTGCCAAAAGTGCCATATACATTCATATATTTTTAAATAAAACACACACATTTTCCAATAATGCAAGAGGTCAGAGTTCTGTTTCGTGCCACTTAATCTTTTCTGTGCCATCTTTGTCCCTTGTTGGTGAACAGCCAGCAAGGAAAAAAAACAACTTCCATTGTTAGTTCATTCATCTTTCCACATCAGATTTAAATTGTTTGCATTAATTACTCATGAGGTTTAGGTCTATGTTTTCCTCTGCAAAACCAGGAGATATAGAGGCTATCTCAGTCAACAGAATTAAATTAGAATCTACCCCTCCCTTTTCACTCATTTTAGTTAAAAACACACCCACTCTTCTTTGTTAAAATTTTGTTTTCTCATAATCACCAGGAACTGTGTGATCACAAACAGCATAAACTTTGTTGTATGGGACATGAAATCTATTTGCAGTTAAACTATACGATTTCCTATATATCCTGAAGCCAAATAAAAGCTGTTCCTCCTCCTAGAGCAGAAGTTACAGATATATTGATTTCTGTTTCTAAATGGTAGTATATATATTTTAAAATAGTAACAGACAGCAAGTAAAATATTTATTTTAACAAATACAGTTGCTTTGTTATTGCTTTAATGCTGGTCAAAACTCTGGATTAGGGAAAGTCAAAGTTAAAGTCAACATTGAAGTTGGCTGTATCCAATGTTATACTAGCAAAAAAAGTAAAAGAGATGGTGTTGTTCTGCTAGCACTTGCACAGTCACTAGTGGAACAATGAGCACAACTAGTGCAAGCAACACCTAACCTAATGAAGTCAAAATGGGTTGTACAACAGTTTGTGGAACAGCTTGTGAAAGGGGTTGTGAAACAACTAGTGCAATGGCTTGTGAAGCAGCTTGTGGTGTTCCTTGGGAGATAGCTTGTGCTATGGCTTGAAAAGAGAGGTGCCAGGCTTAGTGACTCTGCAGCATTCACCATCTTCCTTCCCTCAATTGTCTCTGGCCCCCAACACAGCTTTCTTGGGGGTGGGGCCCAGAGGCACTGGGGAAAAGGATGGCAGGCACTGAAGCAGTCCAGACTAGCACTTTTCAGCAGCCCCCTCTCTCTTTCTCTCTCTGTGAATATATCTATCTGTCCTAGTGTCAGCCACAGTGGGCCCTCTGGGCCCACGGATCCCAGCGTTCACCTGACCATGACAGGCGCTGATGCCAATTCCGGTATTTTCCTTTTTCTTCTTTTTCACTGACTTTCTTTCCACTGTCTTTGGTGGTGACCAAAGGATCAGCAAGGGTCCTTTGGAAACCACTCTTGGTTGTGGCCATTTTGTTTTCCCTCAGTGCTTTGGATGTTGTGTTGCTTCAGGACACGTGGGAACAAATGGCATCCCCCAGTGAAGGCAGCCCCTTTTTTCGGTGGCAGACACCATTTTTTCTGCAGAACAACACAACAGCCAGGGAATGAAATGGCAGCTGTCAAGAATACTGCTAAAATCAGCTCTGCTATCCCCACCATTGGAAAGAAGCAAGCTCCCCACTTCTGAATGAGTGACAAAAGAGTATGGATGATACACCTATTTGTATTTATTCATTACTAAATGCATTCATTTTAGAATGAATATGAATGAGCCCCATTCAGTTCAGTTTTTCTTTTGTTCTAAAACAAATGCATACCCTTAACAAGCAATAGGTCACGGAGTTATGGTAAAAGTATACTGGGAGCTGCTCAGTCTGCTGTCCAGGTGCCAACTGTTGATGAGCAACTTTAAGGCCCCTGGGCTCTCCCTTCTTAGGGTTCTTTATCTTTAAACCAGACTTTGACTGGACAGCCTTTCAAATAGAGGACTTTCCCCTGTAAAGTAGGACACATGACCAGCTCAGGCATGTAGTTCCTCCCCAATGTCCCCCCGCCGGGGGATGGGGCATGGCATGGCACCATTGCTAGGTTTCTACAGTGATTTTCCCATTTAAATTTCCAGGAGATGCAACTAGAGCAGCCCTCCCCAACCTGGTGTCCTCCAGATGTTTTGGACTACAGCTCCCAGAATTTCTGACCATTGGCCATGCTGACTGGGGCTGATGGGAGTTGAAGCCCAAAACAAATGGAGGGCACCAGGTTGGGGAAGGCTAGGCTAGAGGTTTCAGGGGAAGGCAGTAGGGGACAGAAACAGGCCTAAAGAGTGGACCTTTGGGCCATGATTGGGACCTGCAAGCTCTTTCTATACATGAGGGAGATCTCTCCCTAATTTTCCCAAAAGCAGGGAAATGTTGATGTGGATGGATACTCATGAACAAGTGACCCCCATTTGCATTCTGAGGACCAGTCACATAAAGGACTGTACCACACACCCCAACACCTGAATTGGATCCCAATCTTACTGTCTGAAATGAGAAATGTAGCCAAGGGGGGCGGATATCCACAGAGTGCTCAAAATAGCCTAAGTGAATCTGGTGTCTGATGCATTCAGAATCACGCTAGTTGTGACAGCTTTGTATTACCTGACAATTTTAGGTGTTCATTTTCATTTTTGTTCTCCCAGTTAGGAGACAGGGGAGAGGTAAACACAGAAGCCTTTGAAGTAAATTACACCTCTGATTTATTTCTGCCTTGCTTCTTCAGGAGCCAATGTTGTTGCTATTTTTCATTGTATTTTGAAACATTAGAGAACTAAACCAAGCATTTTAGCTCCAGAAAGCTTCAGTCGCAGAGAATCAAGGATTCGTTTATTTCCTGGACACTAAACTCCTTCCTTACCTTGCTAAAAATGAATGGTAGCAGCAGCAGCAGCAGCAACAACAACAACAACAACAACAGAACAAAAACAACTTCCCAACCCACCATGTGTGGGTTAGGTGGCTAGCATGTAACAGGAGAGATGTGTGCCAAGTACAAGGAGTTCATTTCTGTGATAAAGAGGACCAATTCATGTGTGAACAAATTGGAAGGTTGACAAAGGGTGGTCTGAGTGGATTGAAGCAGCTTTGTGGGGTTGAGTAAGCTAGATTTGCAAGCTGGGTATATGTCTACTTTGCCACATGTCGAACTCTGTATAAATACAGTCAGCCCATATTCTCAACAGACCTTGTAATCAGGTTCATACTTCTCAAGAGTCCGAACCTGATTACAAGGCCAGCCCTACCATTAGGCATAGTGAGGCTGCCTCAAGCAGTGAATCCTAGGGAGCAGCACTGAGATGTTGGAGGACAGAGCTGTGTGGGCTGTGTCCTCCAACATCTGCCCTGCACCCCCTAAGCTAGCCTACTGCTCTCAGGTGTGGTGGAGGATGCTGTCCCATCACCAGTGCTGAAGTAGGATTTACCTGCCTGTCCAGTTGTCTTCTATACATGGAAATGGATAGTGGGTACCATCTTGTCCTTTGTCTCAGGGAGCAAAATGAATTGGGTCGGCTTTGCCTGAGAGTGAATACAATTCTATAGGAATGAAGGTGGGGCACTGCTTTTAAAGGGAGAGAGGCCTGGTGATGGGTTAAGATGTGGGGGACCTAGAATAGGTAGCCCCTGTACCAGGGGTAGGTAATCATTGGCCCTCCAGATGCTGTTGGACTACAGCTCCCAGTCCAATGGTATCTGAAGGCCCACAGGTTCTTTACCCCTGCCCTAAACCTTGAAAGAAGGGTTTGGTTTGGTTTTATCATATAGCACTACAAAATTGAAAGGACTGCTACGAAAAAAAGCATCTTCAAAGACTCTTGGGTTGTACATTACAAATGAAAAAAAAGCCATGAGTAAATGGAATCTGACCCACTTCTGTTGCAATTTTATTTCAGGTAATTTCAGCTGCTTGATTACAGATACTTTCCTTTTCATGTACATTTCTCTGTCTTTCCTAATTCCCTGGAATTTAAAACATGTTTCTTGTATCTTTCTCCAGAGTGTTTAGATAAATGTTTGTACTGTGTACACAAAATAGTTCTCTTAAAAAATAAAAATCTGAACCTCTGGATTAATCAAAGGTTTTGGATAACCTAAGGCCCTTTGGATGAATAAAATTGTACACTATTTTAAAATGGCATTTTGTAGAAAATATTTCCCCACATGATTTCTGTCCCACTGCAGTGAAGGCTTTCCCTAACAACAGAAAGAGAATTCCTCCCAAGCCCCGTGAAAGTGGCAGGCTGGGATGTAGCCCTGGCCTCCTCCTGTGGCATATAGGAGTATTCAAAAGATCATGGTCTTGCATGCCTGATTCATTAGCCTGATTCATTAGCCACCCCCTGATTCCAGTATCACAGCTGCTATGACAGATTACAGTCAACATTCCTTCTGTTTGGATGCATACTCAAATTCATATAATGTGAATATATCAACTCTTTGCAAGGTTTAGCAACTCTTGTTCACAGCACCAGAATGGCAAAAGCATGCTAAAAAGCCCCCCCCCCATTTTTTTTACCGTTCCCAGTTGAAATTGCTCCACTTGGGGGATAAAGGAAAATGCCCATTATGTTCCTGTCTTTTACCTTTTCCATGAATAAAGGCAGCTTTGTGGGGGTGGGTATAATTTAAACCAGGGAAATGGCACTGATGGTGGTGAGAATCAAACCTTTTCCCACAACACCATGGCCACAGTCCAGTTTAGGCCCCCTGTTGCTTTTAAGTCTTTTAAAATGTCCATGAATGTATCTCCTGCATCATGTGTTATTTGGCTCCTGGTGACATAATCACATCTCACGTGAGTATTAATGCTATGGTATCTGATTGGCTCTTACCATTAGCTCTTACCATTGGCTCTTGGCTCTTACCATTGGCTCTTACCATTGACTCTTACCATTTTATTGGCAGAGCAACTGCTGCATCCAAAATCC
This sequence comes from Heloderma suspectum, assembly GCF_057233095.1. Lineage (NCBI taxonomy): Eukaryota > Metazoa > Chordata > Lepidosauria > Squamata > Helodermatidae > Heloderma > Heloderma suspectum. The sequence continues at coordinate 228,205,148 of NC_139461.1, forward strand.
TGCTGGCTTCCTGCAGCCAGGGTGCAAAGTGTGTATGTATAGGTGGATTTTTCTATTCTGATTTTCTTCCATTTCCTTCCCCTCCCCTTCATTGATCACAATGGGAGGGAACTAAAAATGTCAGCTCCATTTGAGGGCCTGCTTGGAGGCATGTTGGGGAAGGACAAGGCTTAGGATCCTGCAGATCTACAGCCCCCCCACCCAGCAAGCCACAGAGTGCCCCATTTTGGCTTTCCACCACTGCATAGGGGTGCTCCTTTACCGTCATTCTCTTTTCTTTGTGGGATTAGACTGGGAGAAGACATCCATCTGACCTCATCTGTGGATGTTATTGCTAATGATAGAGAAGAAATAAAATAAAAATAGCACAAAACAATGTAAGGAAAATTGCATTTTTGCATAATGTCTGCCGGTTAGATTTTTAAAAACCTATCCCATAAAAATGTACATTTTTGATATGAACATGGAGGAGTGCAAAAAATGTAATACAGCTCTAAGGATTAATTATTGAGCTTTTAGAGCTGACTCTGTCTTTTTTTTGCTTTGCATTTTTGTGATGCTGCATAGCCCTGTGCATATAGGAAGTAAAATTGTATTACATTATGTGTGACCTGAGTACAAAGGTTCATATCACATTTTTCTTTAACGCTGCATTTGTGATTATGTTCCTGATTATACAGTCTTTTAATAAAAGCCAAATTACTGATATGACACATTCAAAGCAAAGGTTAGGTAATTAATTCCAACATCATACCACTTGCCTTGGCAGCTTTCAAACATTCCTATGAGTTTATTATATATACTTTTAAACGACCAGTTCCACAATGACCTTTACGATTATGAAGAGTTGTGTTTGATTGTATTTTTGTACACTGTAGTACAAAATCTGTTCTGGATTCTGTCACATAGTGGCACCTTCCACAACACAGGCCATCTTGCCACAGACACACAGTGTTAACTAGTCACAGAAGTCAGTGGATTCTCTTCACTCATTGGATACGATGTTAAAGAACTGGATTTGATGCCATTGCTCTTATGTGACAGAATTTGTTGTACAGGAGTTAGGGAAGAGGCTTGAAGGCTCTAGCCCAGTCTGTGCTAAAAGGGGAGGGACCATAGTTTAATAGTAGAGCACATGCTTTGTATACAGAAAGTCCCAGGTTCAATCCCTGACACCACCAGTTAAAAGGCTCAAGTAGACAGTGGTGGTGGTGGTGGTGGTGGTGATGATGATGGTGGAACTCTGCTCTGGGCAATGTAACACAATTTCTCAAAGCCCCAAAGTGTTAAGTAGGATTTCCTGTGATCAGGTGTTGGAGCTTCAGGGTCCAATAGTGCTATCACCATAGCTTAATGGTAGAACAGATGCTTTTTATGCAGAAGGTCACTGGTCCAGTCCCCAGCATCTCCAAGTAGGACTGAGAAAGTCCCCTATCTGAAATTTGGAGAGCTGCTGCCTGTCAAAGTAAGACAATACTGGACTAGATGGACAAAAAGTCTGATCTGGTATAAGGCAGCTTCCTATGAAGACTGGCACCAGAGCTCATGGATCATGACCTATGTCACCTAGAATGGGATTGGGCCTCATAGGACTGGGCTGCAACACTGTATGGAATTAAGTTTTGTAAGTATTATATAAATAATATTTATCCTGGCTTAGCCTTGTAGTAAACATTTACAATTTCATGCGCACTTTCTGTTAAAAGTGAGTTATAACAGCAATATAGACGGTTCTTTAGAACTGGCATTTTTTAAGTACACCTGAGAACCATTCTGCTTACCCTGTTATTTGTGAATTGACTGAGCTGCTGCTGAGACTACAATGCACAATGCAAACAGTAAGATATGTCTCCATTTCCAAGGCATTCCAATAGTTACTGAATCACCCACTGAACCACAAAGTTATGAGCCAAAGAGATTACCATGGTACAATGCTATGAGAGTGTAAAACCTGGAGGTAATATATGTCAAAAACACCTTACAGTCTTCGAGCTTTAGCCCTGTTGCCCAACTCACTCTTCTTGGAGACACTCTATATCATTTGCTCACAAAGAGATTATTAAAGTGATCACTTAGACAGGCAGGATCTCTCTGCATGGAGCAGTGCTTAGTAGTAGTTGGACTAGAACCAGTGAGAATTGGGCTCAAATTCCTACTCAGCCATGAATCACACTTGACCCAGTCACTACCTCTCATCCTAATCTACCTCACAAGGTTTTTGTGAGGATAATGTGGACAAAAGAATGTGTATGCTGCCCCGAGGTCCTTGTGGGCTGGGCAGGATAAATGAAGAAGTAAACAATACCTATGAAACAGCACCTTGGTTGCTGTCTCGCGTCCACAAGGTTCTTGCATAGGGTTTTGCCTGCTGATTGTAGGAAATGATAGGTAGGTATGTATGATTATTGATAAATCTTGGTAAATCTTCTGTACTTACCCAAATACGATGATCATGAAAACAAAACATATTGCCTGAAACTTCCCAAATCCAGACTTCCTAATCTTGTTTGTTCAAGGTTGCTCAAAAGCACTACCTCTTGAAACAAACAAACAAACAAACAAACACTTCCCACTATAGATACATGAATTAGAACATGGAAGAGATCACAGGCCAAAAGGATATTATGCAGGTGAATAATGAGTGCATTGGCACAAGGCTTGATAAACCAATTACTTGAACAAGCGCGAGTGGGGGGAAATCTGGCAGTCTTAGAATGTGATATCGCACTGTACATATGCACTCTCAGTAGTGCTGTGCAGGGAGCTATATTACACTTTGGCTGTGTATCATTTGTATTTGGGCATTCATGCACCCAGATATATATAATAGAGGTACAGCTGCACACATGTGCTGATGTGGGGCACAATGAGCAACATGGTGGCAGCAGGCAGCAATGGCAGAAACTCTATAAAAAGGAAAGGGCCCCAGCATGAATAGGAGCTGATCCATCGGGGCTGCATTGGGTCTTATCCAAAGCTGTATGTGCAATTCCACTGTGAAAGCAATTATGAGTGCCGAGTGCCTACTGTACCATTCCTATTTCATTAGTAGACGCCCGCAGTCAACCAAACATATGTTATACAAACAAGATGCATACCCCTACAATTATAAATGTCAAGTGACAAGCTACTAATCAGGAAACCATATTATGAGTTCTGAATTTACCAAATACTGAATTAAAAAGTCATAAACACCTCTGTGAAAAGGAGCAAGCATGCCTCTAAAGAGAATTTATCAGATCTGTGAAATTCATTGGTCATTGCAAATATTTGACTCAGCTTTCTGTTTTTAGCTCTCCTGAACAATGCAAGGTCAAAAACAAGTCATTACCATCATTTAGATAAATGTTAAATAATCACTGAGATTAATGATTTTTCTCCAACCTACGACATCCTTTGTCTACTCAGACTGTTAAAATCAAAAGTCACAACGTGTGCTGTTCATCCATGCAATTAGAAATATCTGATGCCACCAGTCCCACTTCCTTTGTGATATTTTTAAAGAGCTGGAGTTAATGCTGAATATAATCGCCATCCAATCAATGGTATTGTGCTTCATCCAGTGAAAACCACATTCAACATAACTGCTGCTAGTTCCTGTTTAAAGTCCTAATCAGAGATGGTGCCAACATGTAATCATAATGCAGAATAAATTGTTGTAATATAAAGTGAGTAGAGGAGATTCATTTTTACAAGCTAAAAAGGCATGGAATCTTTTAAACACTATTATCAAAAGGTTTATTTTTACATGTCTCAAAGTCAGTCTAAGGGCCAAGTGGCTATAAATGGGAGGACATAACTAAGGATATATCCTAAGAATCCCTTAGGATTCAAAACGGATTAAAATGGTTAGGGATATAGCCCCCACCAGGGCAGAAGAACTGAGGCTGTGGTTGTTGAAGAACTTGTGTATAAGTTACCAAGCGGCTGGCAGGCAATCTGGCCAGATATTAGAGATGGATCTGGACAGTTGCAGGTTACATTGTTTATCTTACCGTGAACATCCACTGGCCTGAGCTTAATATCAAGGATTTGGTACAACAGGGATTGCAAAACAAGCAATCTTATTTTCCTTTTCTTCCCACTGGGCAACTTTTTTCTTTCTCTCTCTCTCTCTCTCTCTCTCTTGCATGATGTTGGAATATTGTTCGGTGGACTTGACCAAACGAGTGCTTGGCAAGAATATGGTGTTCATTCCAGAAGTGTCAGGAAAAGACAAGAGGTAATATCCCATTCAGCACTGCCATTAATATAAATTGTATTGCGCTAGCCTAAGACATCTAGCGCAAAGCCAATAGCATTTGCTGGAGTGCTGAGTTTCCCCAGAAACCATGTCATACTAGCAAATACTATTGGTGTTGCCCTAGAGGTCGCTTAAGCTAGTGCAATGTAATTTATGTTAGCTGTAGCGTTGAATAGGATACTGCCCATGGGCTATTAAAGCATGACACTAGCTCTGTAAACCTCACACTGGCTACAGTTTCATAATGAGTGAAAGTATACAAATAGGTGAATAATACCACAGAGTCTTGTGTCACCTTAAAGACTAAGGGTTGTATTCAATGGTGCCCACTCCATTGACAGAAGACATCTGCCAGCGGAATGAGAAGGGGGCGATTTTCAGTGCAGTCCTTCCTGCAGTCCTCTTGACCCCCCCCCAAATCTGCTCCAGGGTTTTAGGGGACCCCCTAGAACAGATTTGGGGGGTGCACCACAGGGGGAAAGGGAAATTGTCCAAAATTGTCTCCTGCTGGCAGTCTTCTTCCATCAACAGAGTTATCACCATCCAATACAATCCTTACAAATGTATTATGGCATAAGCTTTCCATGAATAGTTGTTGTGATCTCCTGTATATGGGCGAACTGTATTCATGATCCAAGTCTGTTTCTTTTGAGAGAATCATTATACAATGGCAAAGTCTTCAGATGCCAGGTATGTTATGCCCAGGACTCTTGGATGAGATGGTGACAGCAAATGTGCTATTATATTCTATTATCACACACAGAGAAGCCTGATGTTTTTTGCACCTAGCGATGTTAGAAACACAAGCAGTGATATTGCAAAAGTTTTCAGTTTCTTCACTTACAGCATTAATATTGGATCTTTTCTATACAAAACATTTTATTGTGTGTTAATTATTCCCTACTCAGGGTTGTTTACCAGTACTTTAGGTGACATGGTGACCCTACAGTTTTGCTTCTGTTTTTAAACAGCACTTCCAGTGAGTTTTTTACAACAGGGAAAATGCAGCGTTATTTGTGAAAGCAAAAGAAAATGCCTCCTCCACTTGTGTCATTGTGCTATTCTGCTATACCACAGCACCACCTAGAGATTATGTAGTGGAAAATCAGGAAAGGAAATGCTCCTCGTGTAGTGCTCAGATCTGAATTCTGAGAGAAAAATGGAAGTAGATACAGTGGATTAACAGCCTCATGTAGAAAAGCTCTTGGTGACTCATAATACTTGCCTTCAGCACAAAGATCGGCATTATGGTAACCGGAATTCTTCTCTGGCTCAGATTTTAATTTGAACAGGAGTAGAACTCCATTCACTCACCCAGCTACTCGCTTACCTGGATGCTATTGTGGTGGCTACAGAAAGGAGGAAGTGGGGGTTCATAGCAGTCTTACAGATGCTAGGGAGGGCAGAGGAGAGAGACCCTTCTCCCTCCCTCCCTCCTAGCACCTAGGAGCACAGTCCTCCCAAGAAGGACATATATGTATACAAATAATTGAACATACAATCAAAAGATGTTTCATGCATTTCAAGGTATCTACAGCCTAAGTATGACACTACAGATCGCAGAAGATGTGAACAAAGGGACAAGGAGCATGCAAGTGTTTGTTACGTGTTACTTATCCTCTATGCACAGAGGTTACAGTCCAGCTCTATTAATGCTGAAAGTCCCCAGTTAAATCTTCAGCACATCAGATAAGATGGATGCAACCTTACATGAGATAATTTTGAAGCAGCTGTGAACAGTAAGATAAGGAGCAGCCAGAACATGCCAGTTGCCTAGTCACTATTGGTTTCATTTCTTAAACTACATTAATGATTCAGAGAAATCTCACATGAGGGGGTCTTGCAGAGGAAAATGAGATTTAAAATGTTTTCTGAAGCCAGCCCAAATCAAGCACAAGCAGAAGAGTTGACTTTGGTTCAAGTGAATAGTCAGGCCAGCTTTCCCCAACCTGGTGCCCTCCCAATGTGTTGGACTGCAAGTCCCATCATTTCCAGCCAGCATAGCCATATCCTTCAGCTGTACTGTAGGATACTGTTTTGGCTGTACTAAAAATGCCAGGCCAAGAATAACAACAGCATGTCTGTTTCCAAGCAGATCACTCCCAATCAAGTTCCTCACCAATCTTTCATATTTCCCGCTCCTGGTTTGTTGGGTTAACAGGGTGAGGAGGTTCCCAGTCTGGCATTGCACTGTTAACCAGGTAGAAGAAAGAGCCTCAAATTGCCCTGGCATTTGCGCTGTCTCGCAAGGCATTGAACGCCTTCAGGTAAGAACTCTAAGCTTCACCTTTCCTTTACTGACAGGTATTGGATCATTAGTCAACTAGTCTATGGTATGAAGAATGGGCACAATCAGAAGAGCCCGAAGGGGCAACATTACTGGACGGTACCAGTTCAGACTACAGGTGAGAGTACAACAGATGTGAATTCTTCCCCATAGAGAGATAGAGAGATAGAAGCACCTTATGTAAAACTAGCATGTCAGGTGTAATGTTTAGAAGTCTGCTTCATGTTCTTCTAACATACCAGAAACTGGACCAGTTCCAATCCAGGTTTTGTTCAGGACTCAGACTCTCCTTTTTCTATAAGCTAGACTTTTTTGGGTAGCCATTTAAGATTCAGGTAGGCGTTACTCTATATACCTGTTCTATTCAGCTCAGACCTTTTTGCTACTTTTAGGACATGGGATGAATACTGAAATGAATCTTCAGGGGTGGGTGAAATCTAAGAACTTTCTGGGGCAGCCATCTGCTTCCCCTTAAAATGCCCCTGGGAATGATACTACCTCATTACAGAGTGTCATTCCCATGGGGTGTTCTGTTCCAAATTGCAAAGAAAACACTGTCGGCCTGCTGACGTCAGCCTAGTTGCTGCTTGAAACAGCAGCCAAGCTTTTTTATTGTTGTTGTACACGCCCCCGCACCATTCCCCACCTCGCCTTCTCACCTCACCCCAAAGTTCTTTTAATCTGCGTGCTCACCTGAAAGTTGCCAATAGCACCTCCCCCCCCCACACTTTTAGAGGAGACTAAAGGTCCTGTCAAAGTCTGTGTGTGTGTGTATGTGTGTGTATTTGCCCAGCCATTGTTGTTGTTGTTGTTGTTCAGTCGTTCAGTCGTGTCCAACTCTTCGTGACCCCATGGACCATACCACGCCAGGCCTTCCTGTCCTGCGCTCTCTCCCGGAGCGTGCTCAAGTTCATATTCATTGCATCCGTGATGCTATCTAGCCATCTCATCCTCTGCCGTCCCCTTCTCCTTTTGCCTTCAGTCTTTCCCAGCATCAGGGTCTTTTCCAGCGAGTTTTCTCTTCGCATTAGGTGGCCAAAATATTGGAGCTTCAGCTTCAGTATCTGTCCTTCCAATGAGCACTCAGGGTTGATTTCCTTTAGGATGGACTGATTGGACCTCCTTGCAGTCCAGGGCACTCGTAAGAGTCTTCTCCAGCACCACAGTTCGAAAGCATCAATTCTTCGGCGCTCAGCCTTCCTTATAGTCCAGCTCTCACAGCCATACATTACTACTGGGAAAACCATAGCTTTGATTAGACGGACCTTTGTCGGCAAGGTGATGTCTCTGCTTCTTACTATGCTGTCTAGGTTGGCCATAGCTTTCCTCCCAAGGAGCAAGCGTCTTTTAATTTCATGGCTACAGTCACTGTCTGCGGTGATCTTGGAGCCCAAGAAAGTAAAATCTGTCACTGCTTCCATTTCTTCCCCTTCTATATGCCAGGAAGTGATGGGGCCAGATGCCATGATCTTCGTTTTTTTAATGTTGAGTTTCAAACCAGCTTTTGCACTCTCCTCTTTCACCCTCAACAAGAGGCTCTTGAGATCCTCTTCGCTTTCTGCCATTAGGGTGGTATCGTCTGCATATCGGAGGTTGTTGATAATTCTCCCAGCAATCTTAATTCCGACCTCTGATTCATCCAACCCGGCATTTCTCATGATGTACTCTGCATATAAGTTACATAAGCAGGGTGACAATATGCAGCCTTGTCGTACTCCTTTCCCAATTTTGAACCAATCGGTTGTTCCATGTCTGGTTCTGACTGTTGCTTCTTGACCCTCGTACAGGTTTCTCAGGAGACAGGTAAGGTGGTCTGGTACTCCCATCACTTTAAGAATTTGCCACAGTTTGTTGTGATCCACACAATCAAAGGCTTTAGCGTAGTCAATGAAGCAGAAATAGACGTTTTTCTGGAATTCTCTTGCTTTCTCCATGATGCAGCGAATGTTGGCGATTTGATCTCTAGTTCCTCTGCCTCTTCGAAACCCAGCTTGTACTTCCGGTAGTTCTCGGTTCGCATACTGCTGAAGCCTAGCTTGTAGGATTTTGAGCATCACCTTGCTGGCATGTGAAATGAGCGCAATTGTGCGGTAGTTTGAACACTCTTTGGCATTGCCCTTCTTTGGAATTGGAATGTAAACTGACCTTTTCCAGTCTTGTGGCCACTGTTGAGTGTTCCAGATTTGTTGGCATATTGAATGCAGCACTTTAACAGCATCATCTTTTAGGATTTTAAATAGCTCGGCTGGAATACTGTCATCTCCGCTAGCTTTGTTGTTACTAATGCTTCCTAAGGCCCACTTGACTTCACTCTCTAGGATGTCCGGCTCAAGCTCAGTGACCGCACTATCATGGCTATCAGGGACATTCAGATCTTTCCTGTATAGTTCTTCTGTGTATTCTTTCCACCTCTTCTTAATCTCATCTGCTTCTGTTAGGTCCCTGCCTTCTTTGTCCTTGATCATGCCCGTCTTTGCACAAAACGTTCCCCTGAGATCTCCAATTTTCTTGAAGAGATCTCTAGTCTTTCCCATTCTGTTGTTTTCCTTGATTTCTTTGCATTGTTCATTTAAGAAGGCCTTCTTGTCCCTCCTTGCTATTCTCTGGAACTCTGCATTCAGTTGGGTATATCTTCCCCTTTCTACCTTGCTTTTCGCTTCCCTTCTTTCGTGAGCTACTTGTAAAGCCTCATCAGACAGCCACTTGGCTTTCTTGCATTTCTTTTTCTTTGGGATGGATTTCGTTGCTGCCTCCTGAACAATGTTACGGACCTCCGTCCATAGTTCCTCAGGCACTCTGTCTATCAGGTCTAATCCCTGAAATCTATTCCTCACCTCCACTGTATATTCATCAGGGATATGATTTAGGTCATACCTGAACGGTTTAGTGGTTTTCCCGACGTTCTTCAATTTAAGCTGAAATTTTGCAAGAAGCAGCTCATGATCTGAGCCACAGTCAGCTCCAGGTCTTGTTTTTACTGACTGTATGGAGCTTCTCCATCTTTGGCTGCAAAGGACATAATCAATCTGATTTCGATATTGACCATCTGGTGACGTCCATGTGTAGAGTCGCCTCTTGTGCTGTTGGAAAAGAGTGTTTGCTATGATCAGCATGTTCTCTTGGCAAAACTCTATTAGCTTTTGTCCTGCTTCATTTTGTACACCAAGGCCATGCCTGCCTGTTATCCCGGTGATTTCTTGACTTCCTACTTTAGCATTCCAATCCCCTATGATGAAGAGGACATCTTTTTTTGGTGTTAGTTCTAGAAGGTGTTGTAGGTCTTCATAGAACCAATCAACCTCAGCTTCTTCGGCCTCAGTGGTTGGGGCATAGACTTGAAATACTGTGATGTTGAATGGTTTGCCTTGGATTCGTACTGAGATCATTCTATCATTTTTAAGATTGTACCCCAGTACTGCTTTTCCCACCCTTTTGTTGACTATGAGTGCTACTCCATTTCTTCTAAGGGATTCTTGCCCACAATAGTAGATATGATAGTCACCTGAATTAAATTCGCCCATGCTTGTCCATTTTAGTTTGCTGATTCCCAAGATGTCGATGTTCAGTCTTGCCATCTCATGTTTGACCACCTCCAGCTTACCTTGATTCATTGATCTGACATTCCAGGTTCCTAAACAATATTGTTCTTTGCAGCATCGGATTTTCTTTTCACCACCAGACACATCCACAGCTGAGTGTCCTTTCGGGTTTGGCCCAGCCGCTTCACTCTTTCTGGCGCTACTTGGAAATACCCTCTGCTCTTCCCCAGTAGCATATTGGACACCTTCCGACCTGAGGGGCTCATCTTCCGGCGTCATATCTTTTAGTCTTGTGATACGTTCCATGGGGTTTTCTTGGCAAGAATACTGGAGTGGGTTGCCATTTCCTTCTCCAGTGGACCACATTTTGTCAGAACTCTCTGCCATGACCTGTCCGTCTTGGGTGGCCCTGCACGGCATAGCTTATGGCTTCATTGAGTTACGCAAGCCCCTTCGCCACAACAAGGCAGTGATCCATGAAGGGGTTGCCCAGCCATAGTTTCTACTAAAATCATATTAATAAAACAATGTGTGCCCTGAACATTTTTTTCTGGATTTTCCTGGGTCCCTGAAGAATCTTACATTAGAAAAAGCAGTTTATATAATATCCAGTCCACTAAAAGTTGTCATTCATGTGCAACCGGTCTACTACTGAAATGAAATGTAAATAATAACTTATAATAGCCAGGCAGCAAACATGCATTTAGTCCGTAGCATCCATTGAATTCTGTAATCACGGCTTCTGAACATCACTACGTATGTCTGCTTTCTATAAAAAGCAAGTCAGATTCTCCATGTCAAATCACACCTGGGCACTCTTCTGTGGGAAGGAAAGCATGTTCAGATCTTTTTTGCATTGCTACTTGGGAATATGTGGATCACTAGTAGAATGCAGATTTCCACATCTTTCCGCTGTCCCCTATATTATTGCACAATGTTAACATGAAATTTGCAGCCGTTTCCAATCAGTTGTGTCAGCAGATTTAGTTCATCTTTGAGCCCTAGCAAACTTGACAGTGTATTTGTTATTAAGGTAATAAATAAACAACTTGTTTATTTAACTTGTCAGAAGCATAACTGGTCGGTATGCCTTTGTGAGATAAATGCTGCTGTTGAACAGACAAATATTTATGAACTTGGAGGGCAGCATTGTCAACTTAGCTAAAAATCTTACATTTGCCATTAAAGCAAAATACATAAATAAGCTATTTTTGGCTTCTGTACCCAAAAGGAGCAGAGATGAGTTGACTAATAAGAATGTAGCTGCAAATTTCATAGCAGCAGGTGGAGCATAATTCAAATGCTCCATAATAAAATACATCATAAACGTTCCCGAGGAGATTCCAGGAGTGATTGTGTTTAAGTAGAGCAACCTACACTGAGCTTTTTGCATCAAAAAGATGGTTTGCACAGTATCTTGGAAACAGTATTTTGGGTAATACACACAATTTATTCACTACAGCTGCATGACGGGAAGAAATCACTCAGGGTGTGTGAAAAGCCTAAGACACCAAGGAATATCAGGAATAGTGTGTTATCTGTAGTCTTTTCCCTATCTAGCTACCATTGCTGCTTGACAAAGTACACACTGCAATCAAGTTTCCTGCATTCTCACAGGGCTCAGATTGGGAATCCCTCTGCTATTCAATATTTTTGTTTTTAGCACCTTTCTGCTATGGCTTTATGTACCCTATGCCACTGCTATATTATTATCTAGAGAGCGAAAGAAACCCAGTTCTCAATATTCTTCTCCACTCTCCCAATATTTTGCCACATTGCAGCACAACTAAGAAACAGAACTAGTGGGTGGTGCTATGGAGATAAGATATGATTGAGTATCCATGGCTTTCACTGGGCTCTACAGACAATGTGAACGAGTTCCAATCTGTTAAGAGGGGACAAAAACCTACTTCTCACACTTCATACAATGGAGTTAAGAAGGGTAGTTGGCAATGCTTGCCCATACTTTAGGGTTGTCCTGCTTGCCTTTGCTGTCTTGGAAATTGTGTGGCCTCTGGGACCATGAGGTGTTCGGTTTTCTTTCTTTCTTTCTTTCTTTCTTTCTTTCTTTCTTTCTTTCACCCCTAACCTCTTACAACCAACAGTTATTTAGCATGTGTGTTTGTTAGTTCGTATCCAGTTTGGAAAACAGGAAGCGGGTCCAGTTTTGTGGAAACAGGCCTGGTTCTATAACTTGCTCTTTCTGAGGCAATCACCTCAATGTGCATGCAGCCCAGGCATGGACATGTGATTCCATCTAGGAATGCTATATCTGTGTGCATACGGTTCCTAGCTATCTTAGGGTATCTTTCTGCTATCAATAATTGTGGAGGCTCAAATAATGATTTCATAATGGAATAATGAAACTTATTATCTGAGAATCTGTTGTAATAGTACCAAAATCTTCCATATATATTGGCTTCATTCTCTTTGAATTTTGAATCAGATGGGAATGAAATGTAGTGTTCATGTCTTTAAGGAAACACATTTTCTGCATGCCTCAGGCTGCAGTCCTATATACACTTACTAGGGACTAAGCCCCACTGAACGTAGTGGGACTAGCTAATTCTTGAAATACTGTTTTATGAGGTAGATGCAATTACATCATTCACCTAAAATAATTTGTTGCTATTATTGGTTGTGCTGGCTCCTGATTCTATCTCTGCCCTCTCACGTGATTTTCTTAAATATTTTTAAAGCTTACATTTTATTGAGATAGCATTAAATTGTATATTAAAAATAAACATTTAAAACCAAAAGATCTTTTGACTTAACATCCCTTCCAATATCTCATAGTTTCTAAGGCTATTGTCATATTTGCCAAGCACCTACGAAGCTACATGGCCATCTTCCATGTAAGATTGAGACAATCAAAATTAAACATCATCTAATTTCAACTTATATTTTCACTATTGTGTATAACACATGGTATGACAGACAGAGCAAGATCTCCAAGGGGTTTGGCTGAGCCACTGTCTGGCAGCCTGGGTGGTAGAAAATATATTATTTATCATACTCAATGGAATGAGGCGGGCACTGAAGCTACTTACTGGAGCAGCTGTGAGCCCCCCCAGACTCCTCAATTTTCCAAACAGGTAATTAACTGGAAAGTCATTTATAATAACTGCTGACATCTCTGGAGATCACAAAATGGACTGTTAAGTTTGTAGCATTGCCGTAGTGATGTATTCAATGACAGTTCATCATTTGAATTTGTCAAAGGATTTTGATTGTTTGTATTGCAATAAATACATATTTTAATATGTCTAATGTTAAAAAATGGTATTCAGGAGAAATAGTTCATGACACAGTCATTTGGGAGAGGAAAAAAGGGTATGAAAGGCCATATTTGCTACCAAGAGGGGATTATTTCCTAGTAGTGGTCTTCACAGGCCTACAATCTGATCCTCCAAAATGGGGCTTAAGTGAATGTTTGTAGAATTTGCATGGTAAAAGGATTTAATAGGATGTGTTCAGAAGCAATATTCTGTGTAACAGCATAATAAAAGCTGTTGAAGTCTGAACAGAATATTAAAAATTTTGATTATCCAAATATTTTGGATGTCCCACTAGACTGCCAAGACTAATGAAGTTGTGATATGTTCAAATTTCAAAAGCAAAATGTTCTAGTCTATCTACAAATATAGTAATTAGTCTGAATGTAATAATTATTTCCAAGAAGAATCAGGCCTCTGATATACTCCAGTGAAGTACATATCCTTCATGGCTACACTAATTTGCTGATGTCAGCTGGATCATAATTTGCTGATACCAACTGGAATCATAAACATATTCAACACTGACCTGTTACCAGTTCCACTGAAGTCAGTACTAGTAACTTCATCTAGTTCCGCCAACTGTGAATGCATTTGACAATCAATTTCCACTCGCTGTCACAGAGTTATCAGAAGTTCCAGTGGATATGTTCTTCAAGAGAATAGCATTAGTTTTCGTAGGGATGGCAGAGAATTCCGCCACGGATCTCGGGGAGGCTGAATGCCAGTGCATTCGGCACCCCGAAATCTGTGGCGGAATGGCCTGCCCCCCCCCCGTGGATCTCCCTGGGGTGAGACTTACCTGGGGCAGATCTTCCGGGCGGTGGCGGCGGCTGCGGCGGCTGCGGCGGCGGCTGTGGCAGCTGGTCTTCTGACCGGCCGCCACCGCCGCCATTTGCAAATTTTTTTTTTTTACACAGACGTGATAGGCTACGTAAGTTTTTACGTAGCCTAAAACGACTGGGTAAAAAAAAGAAAAGAAAAAGGCGTACACAAGTGGCAGCTATGGCCGCCGCCATTTGCGTTCCTTATTTTGGGCTGTCTTAGTCTAGGTAAATAATTACGTAGACTAAGATGGTGAAAATAAGGGGAACGCAAATAGCGTCCGCTACGCTATTTGCATTTCCCTTTTTTCGCCGTCATAGTCTACGTAAATATTTACGTAGATTAAGACGGCCAAAAAGAAGGAACGCAAATGGCAGCGGCTGTAGCCGCCGCCATTTGCGTACGCGAGGGTTTTTTTGTTTTTTTTACCCAGAGCCCTCCGCGGCCGGAAATCCGGCTGTGGACGGCTCTGACCTGGCTGGGCCTGGCCGGCTGCTCCGCGGAGCTGCTGCGAGGCACAGCCGGCCGCGGAGGATTCCGGGGGGGAGGAACGGAGCGCCTCCCCCCCGTCCAGGATTCCAGGGGGAGGGACGGAATGCCTCCCCCCCACCATCAGCATAATCCACGAAAGGTAAGTGATTTTCGTACATCCCTAAATTTTCGATAGCACAGCTGGTGTCAAATTATTCCAAAAGACAGAAATGCCATGCAGTTCAATCCTATGCATGACTACTCAGAAGCAAATCCTACTGAGTTCAATGAGACTTACTCCAGTGTAAGTGTGTATAGGATTGTGATTGCAGCCTTAATTTTGTTTCAGAAGTGGTATAATGCACCACATTCTGCTATCATCTTATGTCCCATGATGACACTACCTAAATTAATTCATTCTCACAAGAGCCCCTCCAGCTTACTGTGTACAAGTTTAGTGGCCCCAAAACTTCTGTTACGTACTAGAACAGATTTTTTGTTGCCATGTTTTCAAGTTTGCCTAATTTAATTGGCTTTTGCCTATTGAAGCAGGGAGCACATCTTCCTTCTTTGCTGAACATAAAATTAGCTTTCACTGCTGATTCGTGTTTGTTTGGCTCTGTATAAACCCTCCGTCTAAATGAGTTTGTTCTTTCGAAAGCAAATATTGCTCACATATTTTGAAAGTGCTGGGGAAAAATGGTAATCTGCTTTCTTCATTCTCTTTATTATGTTCTGTTAATTTATGTATACATTAGCATGTATTTGCATGATTTATTCATTTAAAATTGTATGTGTTTATTTGTATAGCAGCTCAGCAAGCTTTATCACGAAAAGTAAAGGCTAAGTTTCAATACCATTCATGGATTATGGTCTTGGATTTTAGCCATGAGAGAGAATGATTCTGAGGTTTTGTCAGTTGGGTAAGAATGTTTCCAAGGAAGATGTTTACACTGTTCTATTCAGTAGTAGTGAAATTTATCCATTAAAACGGAGTCCCTGGGGTGGAATCACTGTGTCATGAGGCTGTAGCAACTGTTCCAGCGACTATTGGGTGCCTGTGTGTGTCCATGCTTTTGTTAAATGTGGTAGCAAAATTTGAGATTCCTGTGCTGAAATCCAAAACAGCAGAGATATATAGGTCTTTATTCCAAGACATGACCAGAAGGCACAAGATGTAGCAACTTTGCTGAAGTTCAGCTGAACTGGGTGTGGTCTGGTCTGTGCCTGAGACCAACTTGGGAACCCTAAATACATTGCCTTCAGTTTTGTGGGGAAAAGATGGGATCTAAATGAAATAAAGAAATAAAGAAGCTAAGCTAATAGTTATGTCCAAATGACATAAAAAATAACAATATATTAAATTCTACTGATGGCATCCATTACTACTGCAGACTCCTTATTTTAAATTGATTAGAAGAACCTCTTTTGGTTAAGCGGGAGAAATGGATAAACTAATTTTTGTAAATGATTTGAATAAAAATGGACTTTGGAGATAAATGAGTGAATAAAACCAATGTGTATTGAATTACAAGCTTTTGTGTGATAGCGGATATCTGTTTTTGTTTAAATTGCCTTTGTTTCTGTATATAAGCCAAGATTATATACGTGGTTAGAAAGAAGGGGAAGGAGAATGGGCCATTCCTGGTGTCTCTCTCCAGGTGAAACAATAATGCAGCTTGCTAGTGTTTGTGGAGGATGGAATGGTGGCTCACCACAGCTTCCATAAAATTCCACAAGGCTACATCTGTCTAGAACATGATGTTCTACTGACTGAACTACTTTGGCACCTGGGATGTATGGCTACAAAAGGCCTCTCCTTGAGACCTTAGAGACCTGCTGCTATCACCAGGCAGAATCTATGTTACTGAGCTAGATGGAACAGTGGTCTGACCTGATAAAACACCTAGAGCATAACAGCAGCCATGTCAGGTCAAACCAGTGTCCATCTAGTTAAGTAGGCAATGCAGAACTGGCCCAAGATATTTTGCTGCCTGAGGCAGACAAGATGGCACACACACACACACAACACCCCAACCATTCCATGTACAGAAGCTGACCAGACTGGCAGTTGAATCTTACTTCACTTCTGGTTGTCTCTACCACATCTGAGGGCAACAGGGTAGTTTAAGGCTGCAGAGCAGGCTGTAGGGTATACCTACAACTCTGCCCTCCAATACCTTGCTGCCCCTCCCTTTCTGCCATGATCTACTGCCTGAGGTGGCCACTTCACTTTGCCTAATGTTACAGCTGGCCCTGAGACTGTATCCAACTTCAGTCTTAAGACAATTTTGGAATTATTGCCACGTGTCATTCACAACTGAAATCTCAATTTTGCATGGTATTCCACATAATATTTTGAATGGAAAACAAGACTTTGCTGGACAAATAAATATAGTTAAGCATTGACCTTAATCCTATATGTTTTATGGGCAGAATAACGTTGACATCAAGTGAATTATATGCATGTAGCTGTTTTTAGGAGTAAGACAGACCACTAATCTGAATTTTCTACTGCTAAAAGCAGCCTTGAAGGTCCTGGTTGCACCGTAAGATGAGGCATAAAGTTGAAAAATAAGTTAAATAAATGTATCCTCTATAAAATGAAATATTCAAAAGTGAAAGGATTCCCATCCAACCTCTTGGCATTCTGATCTGCTCTTTTTGCACACACATCTATTTCTCTAATGTAATTGCCTCCATATCTTTAATACTCCAAAGAGATGTCACCACCTCAGCCCATCCTGGATCCTCTTTCAGACTTGAAAAAGTGCCAAATGTGACATAGACATAGTGAAGTTAAGGGGAAAATTGAAAAAACTGTAGTGCTGCATGGTACTGCATAGAATAATTGACATTAATTGCTGTTTGGAGCAGGAAATCAGTAATTTTCAATTGATGTTAAATGGAAAAATCACTTAATGACAATTGCTATTAAATTGACACAACTGTAGAGAAATATAAAATTAGAACAAGAAAGATTTGGTGCACAGGAAAAAATGGCAATTAGAGGGATTTTCCACCAAGTGAATTGATAGTAACTGGACTGAACAATATATTGTGGGATTGTATGAAATACCTTGACAGCACCATTATAGTTCTGGCCAATGTTTCAAGGAGCAATCCTATGGCTGTTAGACAGTGGCTAGACAGCCATAGGATATGCCGTTTTCCAGGAACCAACCTCCCCCCACTTCTGCGCTGCCTCAGAGGCAGCACAGAACAGCCTCATCCTCCATGCTCACAAGAGGAGCGTGGAGCAGTAGGAAAGGGGTATGGATGGGGCTTTCTGGGGTAGGGAGGGCGTAGCTGCATGTACGACACATCCAATGTGTCAATAAGCACCTCCTTCCCTGCTCCGTGCTCCTGCGGCTAGACAGCTGCAGTCAGCTGTCTAGCCAAAAAAGCAGGGCAGGAGAAGCGTGGAGGGAAGGATCTCCTCCGTGCTTCTCCTGCCCTGCTTAGGATAGGCAGTCGCCTCCGAGTTCAGAGGTGGCTGCCTATCTCGATAGGATTATGCCCTTAGTCTCCTTTCAAAACAGGCCCAAGTGTCACAACAGAGGGGAACAACAGGCAGCTGGATTCTATAGATCAGCGATCTATCCACAATTGGGATATAGCACTTGGTGGGGGGGGGGGGGCGGGTCAGTCAGCTCTGGCAAGTCTCAAATATACGTGGTACTGGCAGATTGTATTGGGATGCACTATGCAAATGATAGGAACAGCCACAAAAGCTGCAGACAAGAGACTGCCTGCTTACCGAACCCGAGTCTTAGGCTGGCACCTGCTGTGACAACTCCGGTTTGAAATATTGGATTCCAATGAGGTAGAAGAGTGCCCCCAAATTGGGGGCCACTTAAAAATAATCTGCAGGTTTGTGGTCAACCCAATGCCCATGGAGAGTTCTCTATGCAACCGTCAAGCTGCATCACATCCCCTAATCCAGGAGTGCAGAACCT
This sequence comes from Heloderma suspectum, assembly GCF_057233095.1. Taxonomy (NCBI): domain Eukaryota; kingdom Metazoa; phylum Chordata; class Lepidosauria; order Squamata; family Helodermatidae; genus Heloderma; species Heloderma suspectum. Next base: position 228,223,747 of record NC_139461.1, read on the forward strand.
TAGGTTTGGGATGGCAAATCTCTTCTTCCAGGGTTCCCCAGAAGATCACACTCCATCCCCTGGCCCCATCCCCTTTAAGAACATAAGAGCCCTGCTGGATCAGACCAAGTGTCCATCTAGTCCAGCATTCTGTTCACACAGTGGCCACCCAGCTGTCGACCAGCAACCCCCAACCACTGTTCATTTGGTAGTTTCCCGGCTATTGTGTAGCTTTCCCTCCATTCTAAAAGGTTGAAATGCCTCTCCTAAGGTTTAGTTGCTGGCAGTAAGAGCTTTAAGTTTAAATATGCTGATATTTGGGTTTTTTTGCCTTACCCCTTTTGCCTCCAGCCCCATCCACCACTGGAATGCAGCCTCTGGGAGTTTCTCTAAAGTGGAATTTGGCCTTCGGGCTGGAAGACATTCTGCATCCCTGCCCTAAGAAGCGAGCCTTCATTGTCCAGTTGGGTTTACTATATTCTTCCCCAGAAGATGTTGCAATCCTTTTAAGTAAAGTCTAGAGGTAAAAGCTAAATATAGCAGGAAGCATCAAGCTGAAGTCAAAAGAATTTTGTTTTTAAGTGGCTCAGTATGCCATTCCTTTCACACATACCCACTCTCACATGCTCTTGATGTGCTGCAAATAAATAAATGAGCAACCACCAGTTGCTAGTTGGCTAGGTTGAAGCTTCGGATTTCATGGGAATAATGTAGGCATAGAAACATGTGTGTGTGGGGGGAACAGCACTAATGAGGTTCTGCATATTTGAGTGAACCCAATAGAAAACATTCGTGACTGATCATGCAGGCTAGGATTATATAATTAGCAGAGGGTGGCCGACAGGGGACAGAACCTTACACAGTTTGTTTACATGGTTGGACAATGCATAAGCACAAAAGGCGAAATAATCCAAACTAGTCTCATAAACCCCAGTCTGTCCAGACAGAAATCAGCATCCCCACTGTTTATCTTGTTAACTTGCCATTTGAGAGTGGAAGCTTTCATCTACTAAAGGTGAGTACTTTCTAAAGGTAAGTTAAGTTAAAGGTATGCTTTCATCGAACAGCAAGGACACCTGTCAGATATGAAGTTATTTTTCTAATATGAGGCAGGTCTACACCTTATGATGTAAGCACATTACAAACCAGTTTAACCATCACAACTAGCCACTGAAGAACCCTGGGGACTATACTTGCATGAAGATGTTGAATGTGTGCTGTTAGAGAGCCTTAGCACTCTTCACAAAGCAACGATTCCTTGAGATCTGTGACAGATTTGAAACTGGTTTAAATTTGCAGAGTGGGAATGCTGTAGGATTTATTTCATATTTCAGAATGTTTTGGAAGCCTTTATGATATTTAAATAATGTATAAACAGACATGATGGGGTGGGACAGCATTTCAACAGTGGTCAGTGCTCAATATTGGAGAGATAGTTAAAATGAGCACAAAGCAATAATGTTGAGGGCTCTCTCACTTTTGAAATCATGCGGAGTTTCTAGTATGTAAGGAAAAGCAACACCTTTAGCATGAGCAGGCCTGACATCAACACTTGGCATCTTTGGGCTGCTGCCAGGGCCATAGCCGAGCCAATCGGGGCTGACACTTGCTCGGGATCAGGCCCACCAGCCTGCCTCTCCCTTCACCAAGTTCTGGTTTACCTATCAGCAGCGATAAGCAGGTAGCTGCCAGCAATTTTAAATTTGCTACAGTGCCACTGAATGAGACGATGTTGGGACATTGTGCCTAATTAAAATGGTGGATGGATTAGTGCTGCTGCTGCTGCCTATTGACACCACCAGTAAACCCACGAATCATGGGGCAGGGTAATGTTGTTGGAAGGGCCGCAACAGGGGGTACTTTGCTGTGTGTCCCCCCCCCGCAAAACCTGCAGCCAGTCCTAAGCATGACTTCCTTGACCAGCTTGAATGATGTGTGTGTGTGTGTGTGTGTGTGTAAGTGTGTATACACATGATACGTACACATACGCATACAAACACACTAGTTGGCCTCACTAGTACTAGGCTGATTTTTTGACAGCGTGATTAGTTATTTTCAAAGCCCAGGTTCAATTTTTTTTAGTAGGTTCTTCTTTAAGGCTTGTTATTTTTAATGAAAGGTGGAAGTACGAATATTAATTGCACAGTAAAATATCATTATGTGCTGCAACTCTACTTAGAATGTTAAACTTAATTCCCAGGCTCCACTGATCTTCTGACTCTAGACTTTTCCCACTGAAATGTCTTTGTTTCTGAAATAGCAGCACATAATACTGATTTGCTCCCACCTCCTCTGCTGAAGTTTTGCTTCCTCACCCTAAAATACCCTTTTGTTTTCTTTTGTCTTCTTGACCCCATAGAATTCATCCTTTTGGCCATCCTGCAGGATCTTCACTTCCATTGTTTTTGTCAAGCTTTTGGCCTTCCTCCATTCCAACTCCTGGAAGGCTTCAAAAGTATTGTTTGAAACAGTTCCTGCTCTTTGCAGTAACATATACCCAGGGCTGCAGTTAAGGTTTGGTTTGATTTTAAAACATTTTGGAGGAATAATAAAAAAATATCCTGATTAAGCTTTCTAAATAAAATGTAAATGGCAATATCTTTTATAGGAGCACACGGGGTGTTCATTATTTCTCTTTTCATGTATTTTTTTTTCCATCGCAGAGATGCCACAGCCATTTAGATTGCGCCATGAAACCTCCCTCTCCACTAGTTCCTGCCAGCTTGTGCCAATTCAGAACAGTGCCCATCATCTCTTTAGACAGTTATATTACTAAGAGTTAGTACCTGACAAGGGAGCATGAGGTGATGACACTATGTTTCACCTTCTGTTCCTCTTCTGATGACATGTTCACATTTTCGGACACTGTAATGTTATTACTATTGGATGTGTATGCCATAACCATATTATTCTGTCTAAGTATATTCTGTTGTCCTTTGGATATCCAGGTGGTGTCAGTGGCCAGGAATGCTTTTTTCCAGCTTCAGTTTGCTCACCAACTGCAGTCTTAACCTAGAGAAGGGGGATCTGGCCTCAGCTATACTAGCTACATCCATACTGGTCTACTGCAATGTGCTCTGCAAGGGGCTCCCTTTAAACATAGGTCAGAAACTGCAACTGGAACAAGATGCAGCCACTAGGATGCTGATAGGAGCAAGAGAGTCAGAGCATATTACACATGTCTTACACCAATTACATTGGTCACCAATTCATTTCCAGGTGCCAGAAGAAAGGAATGAGACAAGGGAAGAGGGAAAAGGCATCTTTCACCCACCAGCATCCTAACACCACCCAACAGTACCATGAATGATAAGATGACAAATAAAAACAAACAATAGCACCCAGCTACTCCCCAACAGTATCCTCAACAGACACTGTCCCAGGGGCCATAGGATAGATCAGAAATTCTCTGCTGAAGTTGGAGAAACAGCTCTGATCTCAGAGGAGGAGATCCAGTCTTGGATCCCTTTTCCTGCCCCCATGGAATTATCATGCCCCTCATCTCTCTGATGTTGGAGAGGAGAAAAAGGGGGAGGATCAGGCTTGTAGTGTGGGAAGGATCCTTCAGATTCAGGGCCTTCCCAGCCCCCAACCATGCTGCCAACACAGGGGAACATTTAGACCAGCCCTCGTCCTTCCTCACTTCCTGCAGGAGCCTGGTAGGGCTTTGGAAATGTCAGCAATGACAGCAACACCAACGCAATGACAGATTTTCCCTGTTAGTCTGAATTACTAAGCCTAAACAAACAAAGAAACAAACAATGAAATATGTCCTTGCTATGTGAAACTGCCCAGAGAGCTTCAGCTATTGGGCGGTATAGAAATGAAATAAATAAATAAATAAATAATGTGAAAGCAGAACTCGCACTAACACTACAGTACACCTCAGTAACAACTTACTCCATAGTAACCAAATTGTTTTATGGGAAATGCTTTCTAGGGTTAGGTTGTGAGGGGCTTGGGTGTTTCTCAGGTGCATTGCCAGCATGTTTTGTTGTCAGCTGGGATTCACCACAGTGCTATGGATTTGGTCCTCAGGCCTCCAGTTACTAATCCCTAATTTAAATCAGCCCAAACAGTTCTGTTAGCTGCATGGCCGGAAGTGGCAAAAGACAAGCTGTGCCGTGTTGAGATTGATTGTACCAAAGTTAAAGTAAAAATCATACATCAGGTGAGAATTAGGTCAGTACACGTTGGCTCTCATTTCAAGATTTGGCTGTCCACTTCTGTTCCTGGTGTGCTTTGACTTCTCCCACCCTCTCTGGAGAGATGCCTTTGTGCAGCATTTTCAGGAATTTCCTCCCTCAAATTGATTGAGGTCTCCAGGATCACATGCTAAAAGCTTAGCTGTATTCAAAGTGCTATAAAATGATGTGGTTTCTGCAACAACAACAGCAGCAAACAACAAGAAAAGGACTTTCTCTTTCACCTGTTATCCTTCACCCTTGGCTCATCCCATCCCATCCCATCATAGGCTTTCTCCACCATTTTGTGATTCTTTTCCCATCAGCTGGCACAACCTACCCAAATGTTCTGTTTCAGTCACCTTTTCCCAGATGTATCAAAAATGGTTGTGCATTTCCTAGTTACTCTTCCCCACATCTATGCCAGCACTTAAACCTTGATTCTTTAAAAAAAAAAATTATTAAGAAATCTAAATGGGTGGGATTTATGTCCTCAGTTTAACTTTTAGATTTAAAAATGGTTAACAGCCATTACAGTCATTTATTACAGCTGCTGAAAACTGTCTGGCAGACAGTCCTTTAAAATGACTTTTTTCCTCTCCCTCCCATAATAGCTTCCATATTCAGAGTTAAATCACAGGGGTATAGTGTCATCTCAATGACAGAAGGCACACTAAAGGTAGATAAAAACATTGTTAAGGAATGCTTCAGAAATGTAAAGTAACTGAAGATCAGTATTTTTTCACTGGTGGCCAGACCTAGGGATGTCAGAGAATTCCGCCATGGATCCCAGGGAGGCCGAATTCCAGTGAATTTGGTCCCCTGGAATCCATGGCGGAATGGAGCAATCCACCCCAGCACCTCACGGAAGCCCCCTGGAACAGAGCCTACCTGGAACCCCTGGAACGGAGCAACCCGTATTTATATTAATTTATTTAATATTTATTAAATAATAAATATTTACGTAGCCTATCACGGCAAAGAGCGGAGACGCAAATGGCGTAGCCTATCACGGTTCAGCGAAGGGATACAAATGGCAGCCGCTATGCCGGCTGCCATTTGTGTCTGCAGACCTGCTGCAGACCTGCCGCAAACCTGCTGCAGCCGGATGTCCAGCTGCGGATGCACCTGGCTGGTGGCTCTGTGGAGTCGCCGCGGAGCGGAGCTGGCTGCGGAGGATTCTGGGGGGAGGGCTGGAGCGCCTCCCCCCCCACCGCGGATGCCACGTACAAAACAGGTAAGTGGTTTCATACATCCCTAGCCAGAGCTATGATTCTGGAAATGGATAAGGCATTTTGCTGCTTCCATGCTCAGGATCAGAAAACTAGAGTTTTCTCTTTCCCCTGCTTTTACCCCATTACTTCCTTGTTAAAAACACTGTAAGACTTCAGTTCAGCCAAATAGCTTAACAAGGCTTAGTTCCCCAGGTACATACTGAATGCTATACAAGAAATGAAAGGATATCTCATTGCCACTTTGCACTGACCACATTTGCATGTCCTCTACCTGGATACTAACCCAATGATGCTGATACTCTTACTGTAGGCAGTCGCTATCATTTTGTAATTGATGTTTGCTAAACCCATTGAGTGTCGTGATGCTCACATATACTATGGCAACATATTATAGTTTTTGATTGCTATTTTAATACTCCATTCTGCTATGGCTGGGCTTTAGACCCAAAGCAACTCATTCCCAGCTCTGTCTGTAAAGCATGGGGCCAATGTGGTTTGATTCATGTCCATCCTCCAGTCTTTATGAAATGCAGCACTTCTAGATTCAGCATACTCAAGTTATTGAGCAGCCTCAAAATGTCACATCTGTAAAGTGAACCATTGAAAACTTATTGCTTTCATTAGACTTGGGCATGGAGAAACATGGAATGCAACGATGGAAAACCATTATGTCCTTTTATGTGCATAAGAACTGAATCTTCTCTAGCTGGGATAGTCAAAGTGGTTACAATTTATTTCCTCATTATCAGATGTAATTGCTCTATTAATATGGAAATAAGACTGTCCTCTATAGATTCATCAGGGTACTTAATGCAGTAAAAGCAAGAGAATTGTTTAGGTTAATGCAGAACAAATTAATATGTTGTTCATTATTATATCTAGGGTGAAGATCAAAAGAAGGTTTCTGCAAGGGTGGAATTCTGGAATAGACTTCCTTCAACAACCATGGAAACAAAGATCCTCATTTGTTTTAAATATGAACAGTATAAACATAGGGAAAGCATTTAAAGATTGTTTTTCTTGCTTCATTTGCTTTTGGGATGGATATTTGTTGTCCTGATTTTGTGTTGTTTCCTGTATCCTCTGAGGAAAGGTAACCATTTTGACCACAAGTAAAATGCCAAAATTCATATTCATGTAATACCTAAACATTGAACATGCAGAGAATGTGACTTCACCATCAAATAAGGCTTTTTTCCTCCCCAATTCCACCCTCCTCCAACCCCCTGCTTTTTTTTAACATTCTGCCTGATGAACAGATCTGGAGGTCTTGAAAGCTTGCACATTTTTTTGGTTATCTTTTGGTTTACCAAATGAAGATATTACAAGAATATGCTTTATATATGTTACCTTTTCTGGTATTGAGATTAATATATGTGTTGGAATAATGCATTCAGTCTGTAATGTATAAAGCAGGGGTGGGCAATACATGGTTTGTGGGCCACATGCAACCCTCACCACCCCCAAAATGTTTTACCTTCCCCCTCTCCAAAAAAAAAAAAGAAAGAAGAAAAGAAGAAGAATCATCCATAGCAGCTAGAGAGTGCCAAATGTAACTGAAGTTACTTTTGGGATAACTTCAATGCAGCCTGACAGTGGGATGGGGCAATGGCCCCCTGACCTCCTGGAGTTGCCCACCCATGGCATAAAATGTAACATGAGTGCCTTTTCCAGCACTAAACTCCCAACTTCTCTCACTGGCATCACAAAATGAGTCTGAGAATTTCCCATATGTAGGCCATTTGCAGTTCAGTTCAGTGGGTATGAATTTCATAGCAAATATCATTCACATCTGCTCTAATGAACAGGGTTTGCAGACCCCGAAGGGAAAACAAATACCTGGTCAGTGGTCTTAATATAAATGGGTGTGACTGTTTCAGGATTTGGTCTTATATAGCAGGGTGGGCAGCCTTCAGGTTTCTCAGATCTACTTTAGTGTTTACTAGGACTCCAAGATCCATAAACAAGAGTAGGTACAGAAGACACACACCTAGAATTAAAGAACAGGGAATCCTTCTGAGCCTAGGAATTTGTTTTCAGTACCAGAACTGAACTGAGTTCACAGTACTTTCCCACAAGCAGTGGAGGCCAGTGGCGCCAATGTCATGGGGCAGTGAATCCGCTGTGGGTTTCAGCCAGAACTCTAAAGGAGCTATCCAAGGTGTTAGGAAAACCACCCCCAAATAGGTTCAGCACCTTGGATAGCTCCTTTAGAATTCTGTCTGGTTCTGGCTGAAACCCACAGCGGATTCATTGCCTCACAGTCTAATTTAGGTGGAGAAAGTCATGTGGTTGTTGCTACTGTTTAAAAAATGGGGAGCTGGAAACCCTTGCTGATCTACTGCAAATCACTCAGAGATCTGCCAGTAGATCCCAATCTATGTTCTGTCCTCTCCTGGTATGTAGATCCTAATCCAGGACCATAGGCATTACCTGGTTGGATAGGGAGCATTTCCATATGATATGTCCTCCAGTGACTATAGCAACATCACAGGAATAGTAACATGAATTATCCTTAAGAAGAGCAGTTCCCAATACAGGGCTCTGGAGCAATCATGATTGGTTGGGTGCTACCATTGCTTCCATGTCTGCCTCATAGGTGTGAGATGCACTGAATTATTTGCAAAAGCACAATCCGCCCCACAAAGTACTGTCCAAGGCTGATAATGGAACAACATCAGAGTAATGCTGCTACAGAAGGGTAAACACAGCCTTGTGAGCAGCCTGGGACCTCTGACTCAGCACAGATGGCAATCATCAACGTTTGGGGAACTGCCTGTGGGCTGGTGGTGGTTTTAAGCATGCAGCCACTGCTTACATTTGCACATCTAGTGGGAATGTTATATAGCTCACTCAATCCTGGTTTTACAGAAGCCTCTTCAGTAGACACAGGCAGCTCATACTATTAGCACATTAACATAACACCAAAGCTGTGAGGCTGGGTGATAAGAGCGATAGAAGTATCGGTTTCACACCACAGCCTTGTTTCTCTAGTCCATCTTTCAATGACTCACATCTGAGTCCCGAAGTAAGAGAACATTTTTAAACATAGCTCTTGGTTGTCACTTTGCACCTATGAGCCATCTTCATGTATAATAATTTGTCAAAACCTTTGGGATTCAGCTGGATTCAATGTGTACTATAAACACCAACTAGAGTTTCTACCTTTGGGAAAACCAAGGAATCTAAAAACGGAAAAACAGGCCAAGATTTTAAAAACTAAATCTATATGTAGATATGTAGAATCTATATGTAGATACCTAGTGGCAATCTAAGAAGTGTCACCTTGTCGGCTAGAGCAAAGAAAGTCTTCCAAGTTTGTCCTCTTTTCTCCCTCTGTACAGATAGGTGCTTAATTTAGTGATGAGGAAGGTTTTCTTCCCCCTCACCCACCAGCAGCCCAGTCCTAATGCCTGAGTAGGTTTATCATACAGTTTCCCCAAATATCCCCAAGAAGGTTAGTTCTCTTTAGAAACTCTACAAAACCCCCCAAAAGGGATTCTGCATTATGTTACATGATACAAGCATAAACAGAAGAACAAGGAAATTCATGTGAGAGGAATATATGAAGAATCAAGGGTAACCAAACATTTTTGTCATGGCAACTACTGCAATACATGTGAAGCTTTTTCTCCTCACCATGAAACATGCTCAGGAAACAACATATTCTGCCTCAGCATGACTGTTCTGACATCCCAGCTTGAGTCCAGGTTACCTGAGAACTTAAGAACATAAGAAGAGCCCTGCTGGATCAGACCAAGGGTCCATCCAGTTGAGCATTCTGTTCATACAGTGGCCAACCAGCTGGTGACCAGGAACCCACAAGCAGGGCATGAGCGCAACAGCACCCTCCCACTCATGTTCCCCAGCAACTGGTGTACATAGGCTCACTGCCTCTGGTACTGGAAGTAGCACATAGCCTTCAAGACTAGTAGCCATTGATAGCCTTTTCCTCAAGGAATTTGTCTAACTCCCTTTTAAAGCCATCCAAACTGGTGCCACCACTACTTCCTGTGGTAGCAAATTCCATAGTTTGACTATGCACTGTGGGAAGAAGTACTTCCTTTTATCTGTCCTGAATCTCCCATCAATCAGCTTCATAGGATGACCCTGGGTTCTAGTATTTTGAGAAGGAAATATTTTGAGATTTTGAGGAAGAAACATGTCTCCCTATCCACATTCTCCACATCATGCATAATTTTGTAGACCTCTATCATGTGTCCTGTTACCCTCCTTTTTTCCAAGCTAAATAATCCCAGCTGTTGTAACCTTCTCTCATAGGGGAGATGCTCCAGCCCCTTGATCATTTTAGTTGCCCTTTTCTACACCTACTTGTTGTTGTTGTTCAGTCGTTCAGTCGTGTCCGACTCTTCGTGACCCCATGGACCATAGCACGCCAGGCCCTCCTGTCCTGCGCTCTCTCTCGGAGCGTGCCCAAGTTCATATTCATTGCATCCGTGATGCTATCTAGCCATCTCATCCTCTGCCGTCCCCTTCTCCTTTTGCCTTCAGTCTTTCCCAGCATCAGGGTCTTTTCCAGGGAGTTTTCTCTTCGCATTAGGTGGCCAAAATATTGGAGCTTCAGCTTCAGTATCTGTCCTTCCAATGAGCAGTCAGGGTTGCACCTACAATGCTCTACAATATCTTTTTTTAGGTGTTGTGACCAGAACTGTACACAGTATTCCAAGTGTGGTCGCACCATAGATTTGTATAGGGGCAGTATGATGTTGGCAGTTTTATTCTCAGTCCCTTTTCTAATTATGTCTAACATTGAGTTTGCCTTTTTTTTTTTTTTTTACAACAGCAGATGCATGCTGGGTTGACATCTTCATTGAGCTGTCCACCACAACCTCAAGATCTCTTTCCTGGTCAGTCACTGCTAGCTCAGATCCCATCAAGCTATACTTGAAGTTGGGATTTTTTGTCTCAACGTGCACCACTTTGGACTTGCTTACATTGAACCGCATTTGCCATTTAGATGCCCATTCTCCCAGTTTGGAGAGATCCTTCTGGATCTCTTCACAATCCCTTTTAGTTTTAACCACCCCAAATAATTTGGTGTCATCCACAAACTTAGCCACTTCACTGTTCACTCCTAATTCCAGATCATTTATGAACAGGTTGAAAAGCATTGGTCCTAATACAGAACCCTGTGGGATCCCACCATTTACTTCCCTCCATTGGGAATAGTTACCATTTATTCCTACTCTCTGTTCTTTAACCATTTACTGATCCATGAGAGGACCTGTCCTCTTATTCTGTGACTGCTAAGTTTGGTCAGGTGTCTTTGGTGAGGGACTTTGTCAAAAGCCTTTTGGAAGTCCAAGTAAACAGTGTCTCCTGGATCACCCCGTCTACATGTTTATTGACACTCTCAAAGAACTCTAAAAGGTAAGTGAGACAGGACTTACCTTTGCAGAAGCCGTGTGGTTTCTTTTTCAGCAGGGCTTGTCCTTCTATATGCTTACTAATTTTGTCTTTAATAATGCCTTCAACCAATTTACCCAGAACAGATGTTAAGCTAACCAGCCTGTAATTTCCCGGATCCCCCCTGGATCCCTTTTTGACAATTGGTGTTACATTGGACATCTTCCAACTGTGTTGGACTTCCTGGGCAATTTTCCAATTAAATATATATTAAATCTGATAGCACTGTGATCATTGTTTCCAGTTGGTTCAACAATATTTACATCTCATACTAGGTTCTGGGTGACACCACTTAGGATTAAATTCAGGGTCACCTCCTCTCTGGTTGATTCCATGACCAACTGCTCTAGGGCACAATCATTTAGGGCATCTAGAAATTTAACCTCTTCCTCGTGATTGTAACATGCATTTATTCAATCAATGCGGGGGTAATTGAAGTTGCCCATTATTACAACACCTCCTTGTTTGGAGGCCTCCCTGATTTCATTTTCCATCTCAAGGTCACTCTGAGCATTCTGGTCTATGGGATGATAGTATGTTCCTAGCACTAAATTAGTTTTAGAGCCTGGTATTGTCACCCACATAGCTTCTGTGGAAGATCCTATCCCTTTTAGGTGTTCTAGTCCGCTCGACACTATGCTCTCTTTGATGTACAGGAATCATCCCTTCCTACCCCATCCTGCAAGATCTCTAAAATCAGAATGAGATCCCTTCTCTGTGAGATATGGTTGATGGTAACAACAGATAGGGCCTTCTCAGTGAATGCACCAATAGAATGAAACACCTTGGCCCATGAAGTGTGGATGGCTCCTTGTCTTGCTGACATTTGCCACTTGTTAAAGACATTTTTATTCTGGCAGGCATTTGCCTAAGTATAGTGATGAGGCACAAGGGGTAGCTGCCAGAACCACATGGGCCTCTTTCAGTCCTAGCTTCACTATACTCATAAATCTGACAGATTGCCACCTGAAGCACTTTTTAGCAGCAGCAACAAAGAACGCAATAAAAAGCATAACAGAAAAACCAGAACAACAACCATGAAATACCCTCACTGTGTAAATACCTGGTTATTGGCAAGTATTTGAGAACATCTGTACCGCATTGCCTAGACAGTTGCTACCCCTTTAATGGCGCAATCCTATACATGTTTAGACAGAAAAAAAGTCCTACAACTCCCAGCATCCCTCCAGCCAGCGTGGGACTTTTTTTTTGTCTAAACATGCATAGGGTTGTGCTCTAGGAGTCCTACGTGCCTCTTCCAGTGCCATTAACAAACCAAATTGTAGGCTTTATAGCAGAATTCAAAATGAATTTGAGTTCAATGAATAGTACTAAGATTCACTGAGATTCCTGGTCAGCAGGTTAACTGAATGAAGGAATGGAGAAGCCACAAATGGAGCCATATAGGGCCCTGACCAAATACCTAGTAATGCTTTCCAATATGACCTACAATAGCAGTAATGCGTTTGAGTACAGGAAATTAATGAAAAAATATTTTTTATTTACAAATGAGACGCTTCACAATGAAGACACAGATATCTTAAATCAATAGGATAACCTTGGGCAGAAGACAGTAAACACTAGGAAAACGTAGTTCTTTTTAGGAAGTGGGTGCAAAATCAATATGAATAATGTGAAAAACCCAATAAAATAAATTGACCTAAAAGCAAACGCCAAACACACAGGTTATATTTTACTGATGTCATTCTGGAACAAATAACACTGAAGGTGCATTTTCATTTATAATATTTTAACAGTACAATCCTATACATGTCTACTCAGAAGTAAGTCCCACTGGTATGTGTGCGTAGGATTGCAGCCTAATAATATAGCTATCAATGTCAAAGAAATGGTCAGAGTTGATTGACGTTCACTGGTTACAACAGGAAGGTTGTTCTGTGGGCAGCAGTTGCATCAACTCTGAATTCAATTTAGAGATTGAGTTTAATATGCATAACCTATTCAGTTTGCAAGTATAAAGGGACTCAAATATTTACAACAGATAGAAGTCAGAAGTCTAAGGGACACTTCACAAGATAAAATGTACTTTATGTTCTTTGAGACACAGCAGTCTCTGAGGGTGCAATCCTATCTAGATAGGCAGCTGCCTCCGACGACCGCCTATCCAAAGCAGGGCAGGAGAAGCCCGGAGATGATTGTTCGCTCCGCGCTTCTCCTGCCCTGCTTTTTTGGCTAAACAGCCGATTGTGGCTGTCTAGCCACAGGAGCACGGAGCGGGGAGGGAGGCTGCTGTACGACACATAGGATAGGATGTGTTGTACAGGCAACTACGCGCTCCCCACCCTGGAACGCCCTCAGCCATGCCCCTTTCTGGCCGCTCTGCACTCCTCTTGCAAGGCAGCACAGAAGTGGGGGGATGTTGGTTCCCGGAAAACAGCATATCCTATGGCTGTCTAGCTGCTGTCTAGTGGATTGCTCTCTGAATTGCACTTCAAACCCCCACCCCTCACCCCACTGTGTGTAATCTTTAAAATTCATTTACAAGGAAGGAGATAGTTAATAATGTGCCATTTTTAAACGTTGGCAATGCATGCACATCAGCAAAATCTTATCATCTTGAATAATTTAGGACAATATGGGCATTATTTTCTCATTGTAAGTTAAAGAGAAAACTTGAAAAATGGGATAGAACATAATGCTCTGAGTGATTATAGATGTTCTTTGGGGAATCCATTGAGAAGTTAGTTATTCCTGTATATATATATATATATATATATATATATGTGTGTGTGTGTGTGTGTGTGTGTGTGTGCGCGCGTATATATATATATATATATATATAACCTGGATTATTCAAGTTGCTGCTTTTTCTACCATTAATACTGGACAAAAACAGGAGAACAGGAAAACCATTGAGAAATGAAGGAATATTTGCTGATGTTTCAGGAAATGGAATTATTAATTGTGGCATGCTGATGCATTGGTGTGCTGGATGCTGCTGACTGTTCAGTGGTTTTTGAAATTATGTTTATTTGTCTAAGATGGTTTTTGTTTGACATTCTTTGGGCGGATGGAATTTCTATGCTTGAACCCAAAACTGTTTAGGCTCTGTCCTTTTCACTCTTGTTTGTGGTACCGCGACAGCAGCAGCAGCAACAGAAGCACACACAGTTACTAGCTAGGTAGCTTATTATTGTGGTCACACTCCAGCACACAGCATACTTGTTGGAACTTTCCAGAAATATTGCACTGCAGTCATTTTCCTCGCCGTTATGCTAATGGAATCAGGAAAATCAATTGTCCTTAAGGAACAGGGGAATGAGATGTGCTGTAAATGCCACAGGATGAGTGATTGGTTGATTGCAGGGATGGTGATTCAAACGCGTCTCATCTCTACATTATCCTGATGAATTTTTATGGCCCTGCCTTTTTTTCTTCTTCTATAGCTGTGGAGGAAGGTTTATGGCTTGCAGCTTTTTAGTTGATTGAATGCAGCTGGCATTGTTGCAGTGCAGAACAAATAGGTGCTTTTTCTTTACAGCTTTTTTTTTTTTAAAGGGGGATGGAAGATATTGCACACCAACATTTTTGCAACAAAAGCATTTTGTTTTTTGTTTTTTAAAACAACAAAATGTGGATACTTTATGAAATTAAATTGGTCCCCTTTGTTGCTAGTAAAAACCTTAGTAGAAGAAAAGGTAAAATAAATGTTTTGAAATTCTAAAGTATCATCACACCATTAAAAAAAATCCTTGTATTGTTTTCTATTAACAAAGAAGAAGAGAAAGAAAGACCCTCAACCTGTATTTTTGTGTTGTACCTAATAGCAGGTTTGGTGGTGGTGGGCTTTATATCTGGGAAATAGGATTGGAGGAAGGCTTAAACAGCCCCTCACCCAGGGATGCTGTTCCAATCAAGTTCAGACCCCTTCCCCTTGCGTGTTTTAAATATTTTTTTTTTAAAAAATCATTGGAACATTTGATCATGGACTTCCTGTAACATGTGTGGTTTGGCCCTTACTATCTTTCTGTAACTATTTCAGACGTGATGCATAAAGTAGCAAAGATAAAGGATTCAACTAGCCCCCTGTATATTTAACATTAAATACTGTACCTGGTCTTATTGGATTGATTTAAATAACACAGATGATTGGCTTTATGAGGACTGAATTAGAGGACAGCTTAAACAAAGTACTCAGGATCCTTCCATCTGGGTTAAATTAAATTGCTTATAATGTATTCTGCCCATTTCTCTGCATGCTACCTGCTAAAATGTTCTCTCCACAATGTGGGTTTATATTATCAGTCTTTGGGCTGAACAAAAGAAAAGTCTGTTTTTAGGAATATTTCCTTACATATGAAAGCTTCTTCTCTTCTTCACATTGCACTCATAATATCTATCATTTGTTCAGTCGTTCAGTCATGTCCGACGCTTTGTGACCCCATGGACCATAGCACGCCAGGCCTTCCTGTCCTGCGCTCTCTCCTGGAGTGTGCTCAAGTCCATATTCATTGCATCGGTGATGTAATCTAGCCATCTCCTCCTCTGCCGTCCCCTTCTCCTTTTGCCTTCAATCTTTCCCAGCATCAGGGTCTTTTCCAGTGACTTTTCTCTTTGCATTAGGTGGCCAAAATATTTGAGCTTCAGCTTCAGTATCTGTCCTTCTAATGAGCACTCAGGGTTGATTTCCTTTAGGATGGACTGATTTGACCTCCTTGCAGTCCAGGGGACTCGTAAGAGTCTTCTCCAGCACCACAGTTCGAAAGCATCAATTCTTCGGCGCTCAGCCTTCCTTATAGTCCAGCTCTCACAGCCATACGTTACTACTGGGAAAACCATAGCTTTTATTATATGAACCTTTGTTGGCAAGGTGATGTCCCTGCTTCTTACTATGCTGTCTAGGTTTGCCATAGCTTTCCTCCCAAGGAGCAAGTGTATTTTAATTTCATGGCTACAGTCACCGTCTGCGGTGATCTTGGAGCCCAAGAAAATAAAATCTGTCACTGCTTCCATTTCTTCCCCTTCTATATGCCAGGAAGTGATGGGGCCAGATGCCATGATCTTCGTTTTATTAATGTTGAGTTTCAAACCAGCTTTTGCACTCTCCACTTTCACCCTCAACAAGAGGCTCTTTAGATCCTCTTTGCTTTCTGCCATTAGGGTGGTATCGTCTGCGTATCTGAGGTTGTTGATAATTCTCCCGGCAATCTTAATTCCGACCTGTGATTCATCCAACCTGGCATTTCTCATGATGTACCCTGCATATAAGTTAAATAAGCAGGGCGACAATATGCAGCCTTGTCATACTCCTTCCCCACTTTTGAACCAATCGGTTTTTCCATGTCCGGTTCTTACTGTTGCTTCTTGACCCTCATACAGATTTCTCAGGAGACAGGTAAGGTGGTCTGGTACTCCTATCTCTTTAAGAATTTGCCAGAGTTGGTTGTGATCCACACAATCAAAGGCTTTAGCATAGTCAATGAAGCAGAAACAGACGTTTTTCTGGAATTCTCTTGCTTTCTCCATGATGCAGCGAATGTTGGCGATTTGATCTCTAGTTCCTCTGCCTCTTCGAAACCCCGCTTGTACTTCTGGTAGTTCTCAGTTCACATACTGCTGAAGCCTAGCTTGTAGGATTTTGAGCATAACCTTGCTGGCATGTGAAATGAGCACAATTGTACGGTAGTTTGAACACTCTTTGGCATTGCCCTTCTTTGGAATTGGAATGTAAATTGACCTTTTCCAGCCTTGTTGCCATGGTTGAGTGTTCCAAATTTGTTGGCATATTGAATGCAGCACTTTAACAGCATCATCTTTTAGGATCTTAAATAGCTCAGCTGGAATACTGTCATCTCTGCTAGCTTTGTTGTTAGTAATACTTCCTAAGGCCCACTTGACTTCACTCTCGAGGATGTCCGGATCAAGTTCAGTGACCGCACTATCATGGCTATCAGGGACATTCAGATCTTTCCTGTATAGTTCTTCTGTGTATTCTTTCCACCTCTTCTTAATCTCATCTGCTTCTGTTAGGTCCCTGCATTCTTTGTCCTTTATCATGCCCGTCTTTGCACAAAACGTTCCCTTGAGATCTCCGATTTTCTTGAAGAGATCTCTAGTCTTTCCCATTCTGTTGTTTTCCTCGATTTCTTTGCATTGTTCATTTAAGAAGGCCTTCTTGTCTCTCCTTGCTATTCTCTGGAACTCTGCATTCAGTTGGATATATCTTCCCCTTTCTCCCTTGCTTTTTGCTTCCCTTCTTTCCTCAGCTACTTGTAAAGCCTCATCAGGCAGCCACTTGGCTTTCTTGCATTTCTTTTTCTTTGGGATGGATTGAGTTGCTGCCTCCTGAACAATGTTACGGACCTCTGTCCATAGTTCCTCAGGCACTCTGTCTATTAGGTCTAATCCCTTAAATCTATTCCTCACCTCCACTGTATATAAGGGATATGATTTAGGTCATACCTGAATGGTTTAGTGGTTTTCCCTACGTTCTTCAATTTAAGCCGAAATTTTGCGATAAGAAGCTCACAATCTGAGCCACAGTCAGCTCCAATTTCTTGCAATGATGTGTTTGATTTTTCGCAATAATACTTTTTTTGCCTGAAAATTTGATTTATTTCAACATTGCTGAATCGGAGTCCAGAGGCAGGTATTTGTCAGAGATGCCTCTCACATATTTTGATAAATGTGCTTGCTTTTGGGGCCTCTGATGGACAGGAATGCTAAAATGTGCTCTCCGCAATGTGGGTTTATATTATCAATGGTTATTTCTCACACTGCAGCAGAAACCTTGATGTGTCTACTCAGAAATAACCCTACTATATTCAATTGGGCTTATTGCCAGGTAAGTGTGTACTGCCAGGGTGGGTAACTTCAGTGGGTCAAGGCAAGGGGCTATTTTCCATCTCTGGGGGCCACTGCTGCACCACCAGTAAAAAAACCAGCAGTTTCAAATTACTGGGTTTTTTGCCACTGCCATGTCACCAGGTTCCATGAGGGCCATATGCGACCTGTTGGGTGTTGCCCTCCCCTTAGAACTACAGCCTAGGAGGCCTAAAAATCTTGAGAGTGTGCCCTGCTATAACCTGGAAAGCGCTACCCCAAACCAAGGAATTATGTGCACATTATACATCTACTTCTTTTAAAGCACTTGTTCAATAATAAGAAGAGGGGCCTGTTTCCAGTGGGTCCATCCTGCATATAAATCATTCTGCCATCCACCACTAATGCACACATAGCTTTGAGTGTGATAATTTTGGAATGTGTATGACAAACCATTGCTTCTATAGAGGTCATGTGTATTTGCCCCAGGAGCATAGCCAAGTCATTTATAGTGTTAAAGGGGCCTAGAGATCCATAATGCTTGCTTAAGTTCATTATTGGTGCAATTCCCATGCTAGTAAGCCTCTGAGCATATGCAGATGAGTCAAAAGGCCTGTAACAGCCTTCTCAGAACATTCCTTGCTAATGAGGAGAATGCCTTATCACTGATGAGCCTGAGAAGCAGAGTTTGTTTACCTTAAAGCTGCAGGTGGCTGTGCTTGAGAACCAAGGGCTGTCAGTTTATGCTGGGAATGAATGCTAGGGGTGCTTGGTAGCGCTATGCTGCCTTACTGCCAACATGTAGAGTATAAGACCCATTGTACTCAATGGCTCGGGGTTCAGAGAAGCTGTCTGATCCAACTGTTGGGTACGCCTGCATGCTGTAAGTTACTCAATAAAGTCTCCTTGTAAGCAAACCTTTGAGTCTGATTTATCACTATCTTGGCACTTCTAACCTAAGAGTTCAACACCCACTGCCGAGGCAACACATCATGCCATGACTGTTGATTGCAAAGAGCATGGCACTTGGAATTCAGTTCTAAATTGCAGAAAGCACAGTAATATGCTTCTGGATGGATTTTTTTTTTTGTATTGGCAAAATTATAAATGTATTTATTTCCAATCATTTATATTCTGCTTTTTTACCCAAGTATCAAAGCAGCTTACATATGCAGATTTTTTTTTAAACTACTAACAATAAAATGTACTAAAATATAACAAACAACAACAACCCAGGGGCATTAAATATGATCAGATACAAATGGAGAAAGTATTTGTGGTTTGTGCCAACCGTACTTCATCTTCCCTACAGGATATGAAGAACAACTGGCATAAAGCATAAGCACCTTCTCCATTTGTATTCTTGCACATCTCTAAATAATTTCTATGAGGTTTCTTATGGCAGAGACAACTTTGGTGGAGTGTGACGGCTTATATCTTGAACCAGTTTTAACCTTTCTATTAGCAAATGCTTCCTTCTTCAAAAAGGAGAAAGAAGTGCCAGGACAATAGCCATCCCACTTATCTACTCTCTAAACAACCACAAGGCAAAATAGATTTGCAGTCTGACCCTAATTATGTTTACTCAGATGCTAGGGTGGCCATGTGTTCCATGTGTTCTCTTTTACTGCCAGAGGACAGGGCTGCCAGAGGACTGTCCTGTATCTTGAAGGCCTCCCCTATTTGGAGGGCTGGGCTGCCCAGTCCAAGTCTGGTATAAAAACCCTCAGAAGGAAGAGCCGGGCCTTGAAGTTGCCCATCAACAGCATCTGGACAGCAGACTGAGCAAGGCACACAGGTCACCTGGTTTGTCTTCCACACTGTGGCGGGATGTACTGTATGTCTATTTAAATTATAATAATTATTTCTAAATGTGCATCTACCCATAAAAATTAGCATATGTAAATTCAATGCACATAGGTACCATCTTTTGCTTTCTTTTTTCATAAATGCGTATCCTATTCTTAGGAGATTCAGAAGTGGCCACCCTATCAGAAACTAGTCCTGTTAAGTTCAGTAAGCCTTAGGGCCAAACTACATGTGATGCTAATAGTGCAATCCTATACATGTCTACTCAGACACAGGGTTGGATCCAATAGTGTCATTTCCTTGGCAGAATTGCCTACATCAGTGGAACTGGGAGAAGGGTGATTCTCCCTTCCCCCTGAAGCCCACCCCCTCAAAATCTGCTCCAGGACACTAGGAAACCCCCCCCCGAGCAAATTTTCAGGCAGTGCAGTGGAGGGGGGGGCAGGTGGGAGGAGAGAGGCAGAAAGTCCCACTGTACCAGCAGACATCTCTTAGTATGACATTGGATTTAGCCCATAAGATTACTCTCAGGAAAGTATGTGTAGGAGTTCAGGAGAAAAGTGCCACTGCCAATCACATCAGGGCTTTTTGTTTATTTAATAGTAAGCACACACATGCACGTACACACACACACATTTTTGTCAGATCCACAGCATCTTGGGAGGGGAGATTTTACCCTTCCCTCCTCATCTATCATCTCTGCAAAAACCATTCCTGAGCTCAGCAATTAGCAAGAAGGAAAAAAGTAAGATACCATTGGCACCTCTTTTCACTATAGGTTTGAAAAGCTTTTGGAATGCCCCTAACATGCATGCCCCTAGATTTTGAACCTCATCTCCCTTCACAAAATATTTCAAGATTTTGCAACCTTAAAGCACATTTTCTTTGAAATAGGTTGTAAAGCATACACTGGAAAATATCAACACAGGTTAAATTAAAACGGCACACATATTTTCAACCGTCTTCAGCAATCCTCTAGTAAGCAGTGCGGGTGAATGTTCCTGAGGCTTACCTTAGGAGACACCACAATATACTGTGTTTTATTTTATCATATGTCATATCGGATATCGATAACACAGCATTCCAATGACATTGGGACCAATTTTATTTTTATTCTTTTCATTTTGCTACACTTTCCCTAACATCATCTTACATTTCTTGCCTTATTTTCTGTCAGAAAATGATACTATGGCTTGGGCCCGTAGTTTCTATATGTAAGACTGTGCGCATTTACCCTGCCCCATATAACCTGCTCCCATATAAACTGTAGTTTGTATACCCTGTGTTGGGGATCTTTCAAGGGACATCACACCACATATCCACACACAAATGCTGTGTGATTAACAATAGAGCAACTGATTAAAACTGGGTTGTGGAGGT
Organism: Heloderma suspectum; assembly: GCF_057233095.1. NCBI lineage: Eukaryota > Metazoa > Chordata > Lepidosauria > Squamata > Helodermatidae > Heloderma > Heloderma suspectum. The sequence continues at coordinate 228,244,544 of NC_139461.1, forward strand.
GCTAGGCAGCATTCTATGACATTTGGAAGTATCTCATTAGCAGTTTATGAGCAGAGGGCTGTGTGTGTCTCGTATGCCTACATGCTGCCTTTCAGCAAAGTATTCTGATAGAAAATCTTGTTTCCCAAGAACCTTTGTTTGCTTTTCTTTTTAAATTAAACCTTTTTCTGTCCCTCATTCATGTGAACAAAGGTTTTTAAATGTAAAATATAAAGAACTTACTGTGTGGTAAAATTCATACTGGGATGTCCCACTGCAGACTGCAAGGGGAAGGTTTGCATATTGAATGTATCATGCAATATGTACACACACACGCACGCACGCACGCATACATACATATCCCCTGTAAAGAGAAAACTCAAGTCAGAGAAAAATGATCCTAGGTAAGTTTGTTACTACTCACCTATCTAGAATATGAATTACACCTCATAATGCTCTGCTGAATTGCAAATCAAGCATCATTTACCCAAGAAATTCTTCTCCAGCTTGAAACGTTAGGTAAGCTTCTGGCATGTACAGATCAGTTATTACTGCTGGGACATATAGTTTTCCAGGGCACCTGACATCCTTACTGAATAGTCAGGCACCCTGAAAAACTACATATTCCAAGCTCTTTCTGCCTGGAATACTTGCTAGACAATGTCACAAGAGCAAGGAGCCCTGAAATATTCAGTTTCCTGAACACCAAATGACGCTACTGAGTACCCAGCTGCATTTCCTGGGGAACTTGCAGAGTGGCATCTTCATGGCTAATGCTGCCAGGTAAGTTTTGGCTGAAGGGAAGGGCTCAGGGACTCATGTGCTGAAGATCTGGACAGCTCACAGGGGAGTTTGGAGGGTTATTGGAAAAAGTATTAGGTCCCTTCACGTTTACAATGCAATTGTAGAGTGCAATGGGATTTCTAAATTTTGGAACGGGCTCAGGAGAAACCAAGCTATTTTCTGGTTATTATTCTTTTGGGGTAAATAGCTCATATGAGCTGAGGCCATTCTTCATTGAGCTGAGGGGAGTTTGTATATCTCTAGAACAAAGCTAGCCTTCGCCCTGAGAAGCATGAGAGGTAGGGAGACATTCAGCGGGAGGGAAGGAGGCTGGGGAGGCCAGAGGTTTTGACGTAAGCTAGCCTCCCTGGTCCCCTCCCCATCCACAGAACTGCTCCCTTTCCTTCCTCCCTGAGGTCACCTTTGTGACCTCAGAGAGGCAGCTGGCATGGTTCTATCCATGCTGGCTGCAAGGGGGAAGGGGTGGAGGTGGGGAGCTCAGATTCGTGGGTCCAAGGTCAGAGCGCTGCCTGTGACCTCGGATCCAGGAATCTGCACTATCTTACAGCCCCCAAGATGCTTTCTAGGGGCCATAGGATTGCTCTTAAAGCCTTAAACCTTAGAAGAGCCTCAGAAGAGGCATTCCAACCTTTAGAATGGGGAAAACTGCACAAATCCAGGAAATCATCAAATGATTGGTGGTCGGGGGGTGAGGACAAGGAAAGGGGGCATGGCCTGGAGGGTCAGACTGGGACCCCAGGAGGGTTGGATTTGGCCCTCAGGCCTGAGATTCTGCACTTCTGGTGCAGAACCTGAACAAAGTAGAAAGGAGCCCTGTCAGTGAATGCAGGGCAAACAGTGGTGACCGAGATCACATGAAAGATCTGATGACAGGCTGGCAAGAAAGGACCTCTGTCTCCAGATGCTTTGATAAGTTAGTCTTTTCCTCCCCCTTTCCATTCTTCTCTCATCCTGCCCTCCTGGGTATATCTAGTAGGAAGCTTTGATAGGAACATCTGAGAAGTTGCCTAAACTGAGAGCTAGTGTGGTTAGAGTGTTGGACTGGGATTTGGGAGATCCGGGTTCTAGTCCCCATTTGGCCATCAAGTTTACTGGGTGACTCTGGGCCAGTTACTGACTCTCAGCCTCACCTACCTCACAGGATTGTTGTGAGGATAAAATGGAAAGGAGGACTATGTAAGGTGCCTTGGGTTCCTTGCAAGAGGAAAAAAAGGCAGGATGTAAACATATTGGATAAATAAATAAACCAAGAACAATGTAGTATGCCAGTTGTGGCTGTGCAAAATGGCTTTATTTCTGTTTTCCTTATGTAATTCAGTTTTCATATGCCTTTTCACTGACACTCCAGTGGTAAGAGGCCCTGTGGCATCAAGAAATTATAGACAACAATGTAGGATTACCACAAATGGCGCTGAAATGATGTACAGAATAGGTGAACCTTGCTTTTGCACTGTCTGTTCCTCCACTTTTTTCTTTTTTTGTCTTTGCTTTTTCAACTGTCTTTGGTTAGTTTAGTCTAATTGTTGTGCTGTGTGCTAAAAGAAATGAAACCGTTCCAAAAATAGAATGACTTTAAGAAGAGAGCTGATCCTGTAAATACAGAAAGTGTTAAGCAACATTGCACAGCACAATTGCCTCATGGCAATTCAGGAGCAGACATGAAATGTTCAGATAAAAGGAAAACTGATTCCTTGTTAAGGGGGGGGGGAATCTGAAGTTTTGCACTGCTGCAAGTCACTGTGTATATGCCAGTGGCTTAACATAGAAACAAAGAGATTTAGGAGCAACCCCTCACTTGGTTGATCGCACATAAATCTCACTGAAGTCAAATGGACTCAACTGCTCTAGAGCAACGGCAGGATTGCACCATCCTCATGCGAACTGAAGGAAAAATGAATGAAAACAGGTATTTGTGTTAGTCAAAAGGAGCCCACTAGAGGGTGCAAGAGAGTAAATTATATTCGGCATGCAAATATGCTGAAATGAAAATTGTCATTTGTCATAAAGCAGTTCCTAGAGTGAAATATGAAATGCAGTAACCTTCTATACCTGAATTGCCTGGGGGACCTCCAACACATTTGGATAATCAGAGGTTCCTGCAAAAGGAAAAGCTATTTGCCTAGGGTTACATTAACATGGGTCTGCACAGAAGAAGCATTGTGAACTCCCTCTCACCTATTAGTTCCTCTTACTTACCAATGAGAATCCTGCACACACACTTTAAACACATGTAATTCTCATTGAAACAAATGGGTTTTACATGCAGGCAGCTGTGCACCAACACTAAACACACACACACACATCATGTAAACTGTGCCTTGTGTTGTAGGCCATTAAGTGGAATCCTATGCTTGGCTCGTGGAGCAGAAACACTCCCAAACCCTCGCAACTTCGTTTTTAGAGACGTTGATGCTGAAGTGACTGCAGAGCTCCTGAACTGCAGATATGGCAAATAGATCTATCCTACCTCGTCTGTGCCACATCATTGCAACACTGACATACTGGAGGCTGTGGAGCAGCATTGGCGAAGCTGTAGTGGTGATGACTGCTGTTGCTGCTAGGGGAACTGGCCACTTATGCTTTCAAGGCTCAAAACGTACCATTTTAAAAACTATGTATATAGATGGAGAGAGTTACACACGTTTTCCAAAGCAGACATTTTCTCTCCAATACTAGTGAATCTAGACAGCCAGTAGGCAAGAGGAACCAACTAAGATCCATTTGCTCAGTTAACAGTGTTCTCTTTTCTGTGTTTATGATGCTCAGTTTCCAGGCTATTTTCTGATAATAGGCATAGATTTCATTTAGATTTGTCTCTTTAAAATGGGGACAATGATTCAGCTGGATACTTCTTAATTAAAATAAAAATCCAGCTATAAGCCATCACAGTATAATGGCATTCTTAGATAAAGAAATTTAAAGACATGTTCAGCTTCTGCCAGTACAATAGCAGCTGACATCAAGCCAAGGCGTTTACTGTACAACGCATTCTAGTAAGCAAAACCATGTATATAAAGATGCTGGGCATTGTTTTCTTCCAACTTTTTAAAAGATAACAGTCACAATCCAGTTGTTGCCTTTAAGAAAGCTGTCAGGAAACTGTCCCTTACATTTTTACATTAAACAATTTTGTTTACTAGCATACACTATTTTTTTCCCCATAGTGTCAGCTGTTGTTGTTTTCAGTGGGCTTAAATGTGCCTTAGATGGGCTAGATTGCAACCAGTATTCCCCCAGTTCCGTAACTAAGCACACAGTTGTGTGTTCCATAACAAGTGGCTATTGTTTTATCTATATGTCTGACATATAGATAAAAACTTACATCTGAATTATCTGCATGTTTACTCAGAAGTAAGTTCCACTGTGTCCTATGGGGCTCACCTCCCAAAACAACACACTTACTTTATTTTGGGCTTGTAAAGTGTGATTTATCATCATCATCATTTTATTTAAAACATTTCTATCCTGCCCTAAATCATTAAGATCTCAGGGCAGCATACAGATAAAATAGTGGCTTTAATGTTTTAATATGGTTTTATTGCTTTTTATTTCTTTATGTAGTATTATTTTTATTTGTATTCTTGTATACTGCCTTGGTGACATTTCTGGAAAGGTTGTATATAAACATAATAAATAAGTAAATACACAAGCCCCATGGAATACAGTGGGGCATACTTCTGGGTAAGCATGCTTAGGATTGCTTTGTATATCCTCATCTGGGGATTTCCTCGAGCTGATTTTGTGATGCACGAATCACGCTATATGCAAATGGCATGAAATGATCCAATGTACTATGCTCGATTACCGTCAGGAAGGACAGGGCTGCTCATCTGGCAGGCAGGCTGGCTACCGCCCATCTCATACTATCAGATGTTGTATGTGCCAGTCTGCACCAGAAACACCCACAGGACAAATGCTTCGAGGAAACCTGTCATCTCCTGGCCACTATTCCTTTTGCAAAACAACACAGAGAGAGAGAGCAGTTCTCATTCTGCTGCACTAACTGAAACAGGTTCTGTTCGGAACAAAACAATGGCTTTACACCTGATCTTAAGGACCACTCTTGCTGTAGTGAATATTTCACAGCTTAAAACAGGGGTATGCTTGTAACATTTCAATTATCCTCCCAAGAATTGCTGCTTGACCCTTTCCCTTTCATGGTTTACTGTGAAACAGCCTATGTCCCATCAATTTTTTAAAAATAAAAAGGTAAGACTGGGATGAACCAACTGTTCAAAATATATTTCAGCCATTGTCGAATATGAAGCGATTCCTTATCTACATTAGGTGCATTAGAGAGAAGATAATCTATTGTCCACTCAGTTGTTTGACTTCTAGGGACTTTGGGGAGGCAATTGAACCCTGAAGAATGATAATGTTAAGCTAAAAAGCAAATGAACAGGTATCCCTAAAGATCAAAAATAGGGACAAAATATGGTTAGTGTTTCACTAAGAACTGAAATCTGAGAATACTGGCTGTCCTTAGGAAATAGGGACAGTTGGAACATATTTGGATTTTTGCAGGCATAAGAACACCATCCTATGCATGTCTACTCAGAAGTAAGCCCACTGAGTTCAATGGTACTTACTCCTACAAAACTGTATAGGATTGCAACCTAATTCTGCATTACCCTTCCCTCCAGAACTGTTTTAAAGCAAGCCAGTTTGTTTGCATCAACTACCTCTATTATCATGGGTTTGTGAAGTACCTGTGGTTGAACCTTGCCACTTTAAGCCAGGTAGACAAAAGTCATGTTAATGAGGTTACTGATGATTCTTTTGTGAGATCCAGAAATTGGGATGGTTTCTCCACCCCCAGTATCACCTTGATGATGAACTTAAACCATCGTGGTGTAATGTTGTCATTATACAAAGCCAACTGTCCCACTGAATGGACATTTAGAAGAAGCTTTGAAAATAACATACATGCCTGTCTTGCTTCACAGAAGCAGCAGGAATACACTGTTAGTGTTTTCTGTTCACTTGTGTTATCTTTAGGCACCTATGTTGATACCCCAGAGGTAAACTGGCTACCAGTCATCCAACAAGTGGTCTGGGGTGGAAAATAAGTGGATCAGGAGGAAGGAATTAATAATGGGTCATATCTGGATTGGCCATTCCTTGAATGAAAGGTCTCTTTCCATTCACAGAAGACATCAGGATCCATAGGAGGTTTGGATCTTCACGAATTCTCCCTTCGCCCTATAGTCCCTGTGCCACCTCTCATGCTTCTCCAGAGGTTCCCCCAGTCCACCAGAACAGCTTTTCAAGGGGCAGAAGAGGCTGGAGGGGAAGGGGGAATAGCAGAGATCAAATCCCATGCACTGCTTCCGGTGCGAGCAGAACACCACTATGTGCTGCTACACTGGACCCAAGCGGCTTTCACAGCATCGTATGGGCCGACGGCAGAAAGAACGGATAATGCTCCACGTTCTTGTACGTTTCCGTTGACTTGGGGGTTGGGCTCGATGGCCTTGTAGGCCCCTACCAACCCTACTATTCTATGATTCTATGACTTGCATCCTGTAAGTCATTTCCCATACCTGCACAATAGAATCTCCTCCAAAGGTTGACATAACATTACTCTCAGTAAGGTAATGGTGAGCCAGCAGTGCTTGAGTGAAGTCTTCGGTGTGATGGAGTGGTTCCATATGCTCCATTTAGGCACTAAAGACCATGTAGATCAAAACTGTGGAGACCTCTCTGATCCAAGACAAGTCAGAGACAGCCACCTCATTTATGAGTTTGTATTCCCCCTTAAACCGATTAGAAGGTGGATCTGGATTGACTGGTAGACCTTTGGGTGAAAGAACTGTGAGCTCAGTTTTGGTATAGAAAACAAATCCTTAGGCTGAGCAAGTGCTCAAGCATGTGCTGTTTCTGAACTTCAAGGCTGTCTGCCCCACCCACCCCAGTCACTATTTTGCATGTGGCTCCTGCTGGTGGTTCTCAGGGGTCTTTTAAAGAACAAAATAGATCCCACACACCTGCAGTCTGCCCACTGCTGTGCTGGGCCACACAGCCAGCATCTAGACTCCATGCCTTGTATGGCACTACTGCTCTTATCAGCCACTACAGAATCAAAAGGAAAGACTTAGTGCAGGCATGAGGTGCCATGATGTGGCCAGGCCCATCTTGGAGTATTACAAATAATGATTCCTATGCAGGCCAGGCAGAGCAGCTGATTGGAGCACCTTCTTCAGGGATGTGGGCTACAGGATTTGCACAAAGGGAATGGCTTTTTCCCAAGCATCAACAGTGCCAGATGGCTCCTTTTGTAGCACAGCCAGTATGGCCTGGGCTGAAACAATCAAGAGAATGAAAGCTGCTTGCAGCTCCTGGCACCTCAATTCCATGGTATTTAGATTTGTCTAAAATAAACTGACAATGAGACAAATAGACCCAATATTATGGAACACATTAATAATGTGTTCTGTTAAATATTTTTTGTTGTTGAAAAAGTGTATTGTTAGGCCTATTAATAACTGCTCTATGACAAAGAGAAACCAGTTCCTTCCAACTATCATGTGGCCATATGGCTATGTGGAGAAATTAACATTTGCCACAAAATCATCATCTAACTTCTGCCTGTCCTAAGGATAAATTTAGGGAAGCCCATTATCACTAGTACTCCCATTAACTGTATAGAGGAAGAATCTACTGCTAATTCATTTCACTGGATGATCCTAGCCCTGGTTAGGGATTCTAATCTGTCTTTAATCAACATATCAGGGAGGGACAGGATGACTGTGAGCATATTAGCTCCACCCCCTCATTGCTATTCCATTGCCCATGAGATGGAAAGATAATGTCTGAAGCAGGGAACCACACCTACTCATGTATGCTCCCCATGCACTGATTTTCCAGGATTTGAACTCACAGAAGGAGCCTAAAGAAGTAGAGAACAGTGGAAGTTGGTGTCTCTGATTTCAGTGGGGCAGTTATCCGCCCCGGGTTTCAGTCAGAACTCTAAAGAAGCTATTCAAGGTGGCAAGGAGTTCTGACTGGTTCTGAGTGAAATCCAAAGTGGATTCACCGCCCCACTGAAATCAGAGCCACCAACCTCCACTGGTAGAGAAGGTTCCTTGTTTTAGATATTAACTCAGAGTGTAGCAGCCTCAGGCCCACGGGCCAAATCTGGCCTTCCTGGTAGGCCAGTCCAGCCTTCCAGGGTTTCCCAGGTGGCCATGCCCCCTTCTTGCGGTCACACCCTCTTTCCCCCAACCACTGACTTTTGTGCAGTTTTTTCCCCCCTATTCTAAAAGGTTGAAATACCTCTACCTCTACTAAGAGGTAGTAATGCCCCTACTAGTAATGCCTCTACTAAGGCTTAGTTACTGACAGCATGAGGTTTAAGCTACAACATGCTGGCATTTTTTGTATTTCTGGTCTCAGCCCCTTTGCCTTTGGCCCTGCCCACCACCACTGGAATGTGACTACTGAGAGCCTCTCTGAAACTGAATTCACCCCTTGGGCTGAAAGAGTTAACCGCCCCTGCTCTTTCTCATGAATACTGATGGGGCGAGAGCTACTGTGCTTGTCCTCGCCCCCCCCCCCCCGGCATGTTAATTAAAGATAGAAAGCCTGAATTCCAGTATCTAGTAATACTCCTGAGTTCCAGTATTATGAGATTATTCTGTCCCTTCTTTCTGCATCATGCACCATTCTATAAACCTCTAAGTGTCATTCCCCTTCCTCTGGTTGACTTGCTTCTATTCTTTGTTGTTCAGTCGTTCAGTTGTGTCCGACTCTTCATGACCCCATGGACGATAACACGTTAGGCCTTCCTGTCCTGCGCTCTCTCCCTGAGCGTGCTCAAGTCCATATTCATTGCATCGGTGATGCTATCTAGCCATCTCATCCTCTGCCGTCCCCTTCTCCTTTTGCCTTCAGTCTTTCCCAGCATCAGGAGTTTTTGCATTTGGTGGCCAAAATATTTGAGCTTCAGCTTCAGTATCTGTCCTTCCAATGAGCAGTCAGGGTTGATTTCCTTTAGGATTGACTGATTTGACCTCCATGCAGTCCAGGGGACTCCAGCACCACAGTTCGAAAGCATCAGTTCTTCGGCGCTCAGCCTTCCTTATAGTCCAGCTCTCACAGCCATACGTTGCTACTGGGAAAACCATAGCTTTGATTATGAAGCCACAAATGCATTTGTTAATTTCGTGTGTGTGTGTGTGTGTGTGTGTGTGTGTGAGAGAGAGAGAGAGAGAGAGCGAGCCCAAATGAATTAATTATTTCCTTGGAAAGTAACAATTCATCCAGTGCAATCTTGGATGAGAGTTCTCCTTTAATTCAAGATCTTATTCTGCATATATAAGGTTTTGCATATGCGCCATGTCAAGCTAGATCTTGGGAGCTATAGTTTGGAATTGTGTAATGTATCATTACATCAATCATCACCACGTTATGTATCTCTTCCTGATTGGTTCCTTCCATGTGGCCTTTCCACATAATGTTTACTCAACATTGCTGATTGGTGTATGAAGGAGAGTTATATGGATCGTAGAATCATAGAATAGTAGGTTTGGAAAGGGCCTACAAGGCCATCGAGTCCAACCCCCTGCTCAATGCAGGAATCCAAGTCAGAGCATCTCTGACAGATGGCTGTCCAGCCTCGTCTTGAACGCCTCCAGTGTGAGACAGCCCACTACTTCCCTAGGTAATTGGTTCCATTGTCGTATTGCTCTAACAGTCAGGAAGTTTTTCCTGATGTTCAGCCGGAATCTGGCTTCCTGTAACTTGAGTCCATTATTCCGTGTCCTGCACTCTGGGATGAAACCTACATGGCTGTTTCTTTGAACATAATTGGTTTGTGGAAAAAGTTAAAATGCCAACCTTTCCCTAAAGGGTAAAGTAAAGTGACATAGTAACATTTCCGCCTCAAAGAAAAGGTGTAAACCAACCAACTCAGTGAATGCACAAAAATGCCATAGTTTAGATGCAGACTGTGCATGCTCTGAAATTCGCAATCGATTTTGAAATTAATAATGAATTTGTAAGATGGTGATCCAAGCTCGCTACAAAGGTGACCATTACAAATGTATGTTTTGACCAACGAGCTGACTAATTATAAAATTTGGCGGCATTGCTAATACTTTTGAATACTGAAAATAAAAAGTAAAAATGGGAGGAAAATGGGAAGCCCAAGCACTTTAGCCTTTTCTCTTAGGGAAGGTGCTCCAGCCCCTTCCCCTCCAGCCTCGGTCCTGAATGGACCAAGAGCCTGGTATAAGGACTGAATTTTCCCAATGGCCCACGAATAAACCATAGGACACTTTTCAACCTTACAAAGAATGGTAAGAGATGCTCCCTCTTTGCATGGGAAGCTAGCTAGCTAAGCTGTGCAAGAGTTCAGGCTCATGTGCTGCTTCTAGAAGAGCAGGCACTCTTGGAATTGTTTTGCCCTGCATGCCTATCTAATGTGACGGTACGGTACAGATAGTCTTTGTTATTGCCATATGTACCTGTCTTATTATGTGGACCTAGCAACAATTCTCATTACCAAACCATTTCAAATCATACAACATCAGGACATTAATTATGCAATATCTATCTGCTGATACCTCGTGCATTCCTAGAAAGTTCAGCACAACAAAAGAACGCATCAAAAAGATAACTACATAACACTGCCAGTGCTGCTGCTAGGCAATTGTAGACCCTGGACGTAATGGCTTTATTCCACACACCCTTTGGACAGCCATGTGTATTACTTCAGTTGTGAAGCACACAACTCATATTTCACTTCTCCCAAGCCCCCTCCCATGCCGTGCTTTGCTACTGCTTCTACATTCCTGATATGTTTGCCAATCCTGATTTTAAAAAGAAAAAAGAAGTATTTGGGGCATGTGTAGTTCCACATTTTAAACTCACATAAATCATAGCACTATCATTAGTACAGGAATAAAACGGAGTTTGCTTCCGCTGCCCTGATGCTACACCCAGTGACTTGGGAATAAGCATCATTCCCAAGGATAATATATTTTTAAAGTAAATATAATATGATGAGCATCTGGAACCATGTACATGCCTGGCCAGCTGCCCCCTAGCTGTACAATGTTTTTAAAATAGAAAGGATGCTGCAGTGAGCAGCATCAGCTCTCGTGGCCCAGGCCAGCTCCATTGCTGATGCTGGCCTGTCTGCTGCTGCCCCCATCACCTGCAGCTCTCTGCATGGTCATCTGGGAAACCCATGGGCTGCAGGGCCTTACACCTTGCCCCCAAGGTCTGGCCCTCACTGCATTACTGAACACTGCAACACTCCACGTCAGCAAGGGGGAAAAGCAACAATAGAACAGAAGCTATGTTATGTCTGGACACTACCTGCAGCTAAACTCTAGAATATCGCAGGATATTGGTCAGAGGAGTTTCACCTGCTATGTGGGAACACATCATTGTTTTATACCAAACCTCCTCAAAGGATTAGGCATTGTGTTGCCAAGAAACATACATTCTACTCTGCACATTAGTGGTAGGAAAAGGAGGGTCATATAGGAGGTGCTTCCACTGTAGCAACTAGCTGAGCTAGCATTTCAGTTTAGATGTTCAGTGTAGGATGCGGACGGTGATTTTTAGGACAAAGCCAAAACACAGATGGGAAACAGATTTCTAACAAAATTCTCAGAATGAGGAAGCCAGTTTGTCTGGAGTAAACTAATTGGAAACTGTTTCCTGTGAGATCAGGCTCTAGAGAAAAGGCTTTTTTGTTCCTTTGGGAACTCTTCTCTCACTTTGGTCTGCCTTCTCCAGTACTATTGAGTGCTTTCTAGGCCATTTCCTCCTAGGTAATGCACTTAGTTTTGTAATTCGAAAATAGAAGCTCATTATTAATTCATATGAAAATGTTTTTTTTAAAGGATATACCCACAGTATGACTGCTAAGAGAGCACAAAGGCTATGAAACTTCCCCATACAGATGCAGCAGTCATGTGTCAATGCAGATGGATCCTCTTAGGTGTTTCTCCCACCCCATACACATGTGTGCACATGCAGCAAATCACCAGAACAGTTGGGAGAATGGAAGGCTATGTGCGCCTTCTGATTCTGCATCCTGTTCCCTCCCTCCTCTTGCTTAGACCTTGCATAACTTGAGTGAGCAAAGGGAGAAGAGCAGAAGAGGGAATGGAGCTCATTTGAGCCCTATGGAGATCCCTTTGTGCAAGGGCATTGAGATAGATTATGTCCCTGCTTATCTCCTGAATATACAAGTTTCTTAGGAAAAATGAGTTAGATCTATTGCCAAACTAATATTGTCTTACTAATGTCATCTATCTATCTATCTATCTATCTATCATCACTGATGCAATGAATATGAACTTGAGCACACTCCGGGAGAGAATGGAGGACAGGAAGGCCTGGCGTGCTATAGTCCATGGGGTCACAAAGAGTCGGACACAACTTAATGACTGAACAACAACATACATATATATATATATATATATATATCCTCTCCATCTACTTTCCTGCACTGTGTTCAAGCCAAAATTGCTCATATTTTTCCCATTTCATTTGAGGGTGGGGAAAAACATGTTTACTTATCTCATGAAATAGTTCCATTGGGGGCTATTTTTGGAACCCCTCTTGGTATTTGTCTACCTGTTTTGAATTCTGAAGCACTGTAGTCATGCAGGTGACATGATGATGTCTCTCAGTAATACATCACAACATCCTATTTACTCTAGAGTATGTGGTTGGCTGCAATCATCTCTTGCATCACAGTGTAATGCCATCCTATTTGCTACGTGGTATCTGATTTGGTGCAGAGATCCATTTAGAGAAACTATTGTCAAAGATGGAGGCAGAAGCAGCGATAGCTTTGGCAGCTGCTCCAGCAGCATGACTAGAAGTATAGTTGGTGGGGGTGGGGGGAGAACTGGTTTCGTTTTTGTTTTTAAAATTTGCCTTATGATCTGATGATGACTACCCCACCAGAAGTGTTAATTTTATTATGACGCACGAAGCCATGGACATTTAGCACAGCCTGTTCACTTTAGGGCACCATGTAACATGCTGGGTTCAACTCACAATGCTCACAATAGTTTGGGGTCAAAGTGTCTAAGAGAATTGCTCATCCTCTGTGGCGTGGGAGGGGGGTCATTTGGCCCAAATTCAATTTCAGCTCATTTCTCAGGGGTTGCATTCCAGTGGAGGGCAGGGCCAAAGGCAAAAGGGGTGGAGCCAAAGGCAAAAAAAGGTGGGGACAAAAGCAGGTATTTTAGCTCAAAGCTCTTCCTGCCGGTAACTCAGCATGGGGAAGCAACACCATAAAAGTCGTACAGGAACCAAGAATGGATCTAACCATGCACCAGCAGACCAGAACTCATGCACAACCTTGTGCAAGGGAGTACTTTTCTTTAATCTTAAGATATTTTTGCAGAGAGCAGGGGTTGAACCTCAGGCCTGTGGGCCAAATCCAGCCTGCCTATAGTCCCAATCCAGCCCTCTGGGGTTCCCCAGATGATCCTTTCCCCTAGCTACTGCCAACTGTGTGGAGTTTTCCAAGCTTTTGCAGCTTTTATGGTTTCCCATCCTAAAAGGCTGAAACCTTTATGGTGTTGCTTTCCTGTGCTGAGTAGCCAAAAGCTTTTTCAGAAGCACAATTAGACTTTTGAGAGTTGATTGGCTTTCAGAAACCAGTGTTAAGACAGCCATGGGCCAGCTTAGCAGAAATATTGTTTCTGCCATAATTTGGTTGAATGGATGCTATAACCATTCTTGATTTATTGTTAAGTGCTGATCACCTCTTGGTGGGCAGGAGAAAGGGAAGGGAGTATCTTCCTTTCCACTGAACTGGCCATATCTTGGTCAGCAGAATGGAGGGGGGCGGACAGTTCCGCATTGGATGTGCTGTGTTCCAACTTCTGCACTTACACTTTGCCCATGTTCAAGCTGGACTACTTTCCCACCATTTTGCATCACAGCCAATGCAGGAAATCATGGGACCAACAACATGCGCAAAGAGCATGAGGAGATACATTGGTGCAGGATTCTTTTGTGTCATCTTTTTCCTGCTCCCTGAGAGCTGCAATATTGGCAGCCTTGCCAGGAAGGCAATCTTCGGGTGTCTTTCTTCATGTAGGATCCACTTTTTGTCAAGTGGATCCCACATGGTTTGGGCTGATTTTAACCATACTAGCAGAACCTCTCTTTTATGATATATGGGCCCAGTTTACACTAATGGCTTCCCATATTGTTTGTCTTCTTGACAGCTGAGCAACTGTGCTGCCAGCATAACATGCAAAGCAAGCTTCATATTCCTGCTACTCCTGAGCAAAGCAGGAACAAGGTAAGCTCAATGCAGTTGCAAAAGTGACTCCGCACCAAGGAATGTCTTTCCATATATCCCTAAGAGATTAATTAGTGCCGGCTCCAGGTTTTTGAGGGCCCTTGGGCAAGACACTCTCAGTGGACCCCCCCCCATCAGTGAGTCTACCTTCTCACTGCCATTGTCACCAGCTGCTATTTCTCCCCATTCTCTTTCTCATCATTGCAAGTGGGCTGCTCAACTGCTCCTCCTTCTCACCATCCCTGTTGTCTGGGCCAGAGTGAGAGGCAGGTGAACAGGCAGGTTGCAGTGGTGAAGAGGAGGGACAAGTCCATGGGACTTTTTTCAGTGGGCCTGTGATGCCGACCTTTGACGCTGGCCCTGAGACTAACCCACAACCAGGGAACAGGTGCAATCGTGGCCACTCACGCACTTACTTCCTTGCTCAGTTGAAGGCTCCTCCTCCCCAAGATCTAGGAAAGCTTATCTTCTTGCAACTGAAATCCTTTCATCCTGATCCAACAAATCATGCACTCTGCTGTAGCATAGGAGTGGAGAAGAAAGCACACCCAGCAATGCAGCAGCACACACCTCTTATCACAGTTGTCCGAACATGGAAACTTGTTTACTGGGCATTGTGTCTCTACTACCAGTAAGTGGAACATATATGCAGCCTGTTGCTCTTCCTGTGCCTTTTGAGTTAGGGGAAATTGTTTGCAGCAGTAAACAGCAAGTGCTCTTTACTTTCTTAGAAGCAGTCCTTTGATACTGGAAAATTGTTGCAAATGCTTCCCCTGCCATTTTTTCTTAATGCTAGAAGTATCTATTTCTTTTAACCTTTCCTCATCTAATTTGTATTTTTCTGCAAAATCCTGAAGGGTAGTTGGACTTGGAGACATTTGACAATGCCTGGTAGACCTGCGTAATAAGGGAAGTATGCTTTATGTCACCAAGACAAAAGAACAAGAAGGAATTAAATTGGACGAAGGAGTGATTTGTTTTGCCAGAAAGGCAGTGTGAATTGGCAAGCAAAAACAAAGATAGAGTGATTACCTATGATGCTGGAAATGTACTAATCAACTTTAGCAAAGCAGCCTCAGTTCTGGATGATAATTATCAAGTGTTTGACCTCCTTGTTGACCTGGCCGAGAAAATAAATCTGTGTGAGATGAAGGGGTGCATATAAGGACTTCGTAGCATGCAGCAGGAAAACTGAGTGCTTTCCAATTCAAAGGCATACAAGCAAAAGTGAATTGTTTGGAATAAATACTCCACAGTTAGGGGAATGGAAAAGTCAGAAATTGAGGGGAAGAAAGGAGGCAAAACAACCAGTGGGAGGCAGAGAGGAGTGACGGAGAAATAGCAGATTTATGCACATCTCTAGAAAGACGGGGTTTCTAGTAATGGGGTTCAAACAGTGGAAGGTCTGACAGATATTTTGGGCTAATTCAACACAGAATAAGCAGCTCATGGAAATGACAGATTTGCCTGAAAATGAAGAGAAAATCACTCTGCATTGTGCAAAGATAATGGAATACAAAACAATTTCTTCAAAAATGGCTTCAAAAGCGGCTAAAAAATACAGTTCATTACTACACATGCTATGGTATTTTGAAAGAACCAGCCTTAAAAAATTAGAACTTTTCTTCTGGGCCAAAAGCAGAGAGGAACTGAAACAAAAATGGGGTTGTGCCTTTGTTTATAATGTGGATGATAAAGAATGAGTTGTGCTGTGTGCATGTGTGCTGAATTATCATGCGTTTTAAATACATTTACTTTCGCATGTCAAGAAACTGTAAAACCAGTTCTTAATTTCTAAAAATAACAGACACATGGAGCTTAAGCCAGGTTAGAAATCATACATTCTCACTTGAACCCTTTAGTCCAACCTGGCTGTGCCTAAGCAGTGTGAGAAGAGAACTGCATGATATTGTTGTTGTTGTTGTTGTTGTTAAATAGGAGTCATGAATGCTTCAACACCTGCACATTTGTGGCTCATCACTGCCTATCTTAACACACTTTTCAGATGCATTTCAGCATTCAGTAAGTCATCGTAGTGCACTGTGTAGCACACGTGAACAAGAAGGTTACTTGCCACACTGGGGAGGGGGGGATTTTGAGGGTGCAGCAAAAGGGGAGAGGAGGGATAACTCTTCCCTCCCCAGCTGTGATCCCCCTGAAAATCACCCCCTGTATGGCAACTAAGCTTAGAAAAAACCCTTCCATTGGCAACAATAGACACTCAGGGCTCTTGGAAATAGAGTCAGGGCTTGGGCCTCTATGGGCAACACCGAGCAACACATCAGATCCCCGGCAGCATCTCCAGGTAGAACTGGGAAAGCATCTTGCCTGAAAGCCTGGAGAGCCATTGCTGCCAGTCAGTGTCAACAATACTGGTCTAGATGCATCAAGGGCCTGATTCAGCCTAAGGCATATTCCCACATTCATTTGCCCTATTTGCCCAAAGGGCTGGATGCGCCTGATCTTGTCTGATCAGCTAAGCAGGGTCAGCCCTGGTTAGTACTTGGATGGGAGACTGCCTGGGAATCAGGCTTCCTGCACCGAGCAGGGGGTTGGACTCAACGGACTTGTAGGCCCCTTCCCTTCCAACCGTATGATTTTATGATTCCATGAATCACTATGCCAAAGCTTTTTCTCCCTGCACCAAAATGGTATCCCATGATAAGAGCCTATGTGCATAATGATACTTCAAAAGGAAGACCACATATACATGAATTATTAAAAGCAAATAAAAATATGGAACTCTTCAAATTTCACTGTCCAGCTCAGGTCTGGCCACCAAATTAAAAAGAAGAACTTGTGTATAATATGATGGAATATCTACTGCACTGCAAGACAAAATATGGTAAAAAAAAGACTTTGGTATCCTTCAATATTATCATGCCCCAGAGCGACTGAGACTTTAGAAGAAACCCCTGGGAAATTGCAAAGGCTGAGATGGAGTAAAAGAATGTAAAGTTAAAAAAAAATTAAATATAAATCTAAAATTCACTGGGGTAGAGAGTCTAATATTTATTTCAATGATATTTGAAGAGGGATTTCTTTTTTATATAAAAAGTGTCTGCCTCTAGGGATAAAGCAAATAGCTCCATTTACTCTAACTGTTTGATTAAATTCCCAAAGTAGCAAAGTCACTGGGCAACACTAATAAAGTTTGTAGCTATGTAAGCTAAAATAATGATTAGTGCAATCAAGTCTAATGCTTCAAGGCATAAGTTGATCATCTGCGGAGATCAGGAAGAAAAATTTCTTCCTCCGTTCTGCAATGGATAATTTGCTTGGTATGTTCAGGAGCTTTTTATTTCACTGCCTTCCGAGCACCAGATATTAGTTACTGTTGTATTAATGTGGCTGCCTCCCACTGATAAGAATGACTAAAACAACAACATGTTGGATTGGAAATCATATTCAGCTTATACTAGCAAGGAAAAACCAAGAGCTGGGAGGCAAAAGTTGCTGCTGTTGAGAGGCATGGACAAAATTCTCTGGTTAACACTATCTCCACTTGCTGTTGTTGTTCAGTCATTCAGTCATGTCCGACTCTTCGTGACCCCATGGACCATAGCACGCCAGGCCCTCCTGTCCTGCGCTCTCTCCCGGAGTGTGCTCAAGTCCATATTCATTGCATCAGTGATGCTATCTAGCTATCTCATCCTCTGCCGTCCCCTTCTCCTTTTGCCTTCAGTCTTTCCCAGCATCAGGGTCTTTTCCAGTGACTTTTCTCTTCGCATTAGGTGGCCAAAATATTTCAGCTTCAGCTTCAGTATCTGTCCTTCCAATGAGCACTCAGGGTTGATTTCCTTTAGGATGGACTGATTTGACCTCCTTGCAGTCCAGGGGACTCGTAAGAGTCTTCTCCAGCACCACACAGTTCAAAAAATCAATTCTTCGGCACTCAGCCTTCCTTGATCTTGGAGCCCAAGAAAATAAAATCTGTCACTGCTTCCATTTCTTCCCCTTCCATATGCCAGGAAGTGATGGGGCCAGATGCCATGATCTTCGTTTTTTTAATGTTGAGTTTCAAACCAGCTTTTGCACTCTCCCCTTTCACCCTCAACAAGAGGTTCTTTAGATCCTCTTCGCTTTCTGCCATTAGGGTGGTATCGTCTGTGTATCTGAGGTTGTTGATAATTCTCCCGGCAATCTTAATTCCGACCTGTGATTCATCCAACCCGGCGTTTCTCATGATGTACTCTGCATATAAGTTAAATAAGCAGGGCAACAATATGCAGCCTTGTCATACACCTTTCCCAATTTTGAACCAATCGGTTGTTCCATGTCTGGTTCTTACTGTTGCTTTTTGACCCTCGTACAGGTTTCTCAGGAGACAGGTAAGGTGGTTTGGTACCCCCATCTCTTTCAGAATTTGCCACAGTTTGTTGTGATTCACACAATCAAAGGCTTTAGCATAGTCAATGAAGCAGAAATAGACGCTTTTCTGGAATTCTCTTGCTTTCTCCATGATGCAGCGAATGTTGGCGATTTGATCTCTAGTTCCTCTGCCTCTTCGAAACCCAGCTTGTACTTCCAGTAGTTCTCAGTTCGCATACTGCTGAAGCCTAGCTTGTAGGATTTTGAGCATCACCTTGCTGGCATGTGAAATGAGTGCAATTGTGCGGTAGTTTGAACACTCTTTGGCATTGCCCTTCTTTGGAATTGGAATATTAACTGACCTTTTCCAGTCTTGTGGCCACTGTTGAGTGTTCCAAATTTGTTGGCATATTGAGTGCAGCACTTTAACAGCATCATCTTTTAGGATTTTAAATAGCTCAGCTGGAATACTGTCATCTCTGCTAGCTTTGTTGTTAGTAATGCTTCCTAAGGCCCACTTGACTTCACTCTTGAGGATGTCCGGCTCAAGTTCAGTGACCACACTATCATGGCTATCAGGGACATTAAGATCTTTCTTGTATAGTTCTTCTGTGTATTCTTTCCACCTCTTCTTAATCTCATCTGCTTCTGTTAGGTCCCTGCCTTCTTTGTCCTTTATCATGCCCGTCTTTGCACAAAACGTTCCCTTGAGATCTCCGATTTTCTTGAAGAGATCTCTAGTCTTTCCCATTCTGTTGATTTCCTCGATTTCTTTGCATTGTTCATTTAAGAAGGCCTTCTTGTCTCTCCTTGCTATTCTCTGGAACTCTGCATTCAGTTGGGTATATCTTCCCCTTTCTCCCTTGCTTTTTGCTTCCCTTCTTTCCTCAGCTACTTGTAAAGCCTCATCAGACAGCCACTTGGCTTTCTTGCATTTCTTTTTCTTTGGGATGGATTGAGTTGCTGCCTCCTGAACAATGTTACAGACCTCCGTCCATAGTTCCTCAGGCACTCTGTCTATCAGGTCTAATCCCTGAAATCTATTCCTCACCTCCACTGTATATTAATAAGGGATATGATTTAGGTCATACCTGAATGGTTTAGTGGTTTTCCCTACGTTCTTCAATTTAAGCCGAAATTTTGCAACAAGCAGCTCATGATCTGAGCCACAGTCAGCTCCAGGTCTTGTTTTTACTGACTGTATAGAGCTTCTCCATCTTGGGCTGCAAAGTACATAATCAATCTGATTTCGATATTGACCATCTGGTGATGTCCATGTGTAGAGTCGCCTCTTGTGCCGTTGGAAAAGAGTGTTTGCTATGATCAGCATATTCTCTTGGCAAAACTCTATTAGCCTTTGTCCTGCTTCATTTTGAACACCAAGGCCATGCCTGCCTGTTATCCCGGTGATTTCTTGACTTCCTACTTTAGCATTCCAATCCCCTATGATGAAGAGGACATCCTTGTTTGGTGTTAGTTCTAGAAGGTGTTGTAGGTCTTCATAGAACCAATCAACCTCAGCTTCTTCGGCATCAGTGGTTGGGGCATAGACTTGAATTACTGTGATGTTGAATGGTTTGCCTGGGATTCGTACTGAGATCATTCTATTGTTTTTGAGATTGTACCCCAGTACCAGACCACCTTACCTGTCTCCTGAGAAACCTGTACAAGGGTCAAGAAGCAACAGTAAGAACCGGACATGGAACAACCGATTGGTTCAAAATTGGGAAAGGAGTACGACAAGGCTGCATATTGTCACCCTGCTTATTTAACTTATATGCAGAGTACATCATGAGAAATGCCGGGTTGGATGAATCAGAGGTTGGAATTAAGATTGACGGGAGAATTATCAACAACCTCCGATATGCAGACGATACCACCCTAATGGCAGAAAGCGAAGAGGATCTAAAGAGCCTCTTGTTGAGGGTGAAAGAGGAGAGTGCAAAAGCTGGTTTGAAACTCAACATTAAAAAAACGAAGATCATGGCATCTGGCCCCATCACTTCCTGGCATATAGAAGGGGAAGAAATGGAAGCAGTGACAGATTTTACTTTCTTGGGCTCCAAGATCACCGCAGACGGTGACTGTAGCCATGAAATTAAAAGACGCTTGCTCCTTGGGAGGAAAGCTATGGCCAACCTAGACAGCATAGTAAGAAGCAGAGACATCACCTTGCCGACAAAGGTCCGTCTAATCAAAGCTATGGTTTTCCCAGTAGTAATGTATGGCTGTGAGAGCTGGACTATAAGGAAGGCTGAGCGCCGAAGAATTGATGCTTTCGAACTGTGGTGCTGGAGAAGACTCTTACGAGTGCCCTGGACTGCAAGGAGGTCCAATCAGTCCATCCTAAAGGAAATCAACCCTGAGTGCTCATTGGAAGGACAGATACTGAAGCTGAAGCTCCAATATTTTGGCCACCTAATGCGAAGAGAAAACTCGCTGGAAAAGACCCTGATGCTGGGAAAGACTGAAGGCAAAAGGAGAAGGGGACGGCAGAGGATGAGATGGCTAGATAGCATCACGGATGCAATGAATATGAACTTGAGCACGCTCCGGGAGAGAGCGCAGGACAGGAAGGCCTGGCGTGCTATGGTCCATGGGGTCACGAAGAGTCGGACACGACTGAACGACTGAACAACAACAACAACAACTGCTTTTCCCACCCTTTTGTTGACTGTGAGTGCTACTCCATTTCTTCTAAGGGATTCTTGCCCACAATAGTCAATAAGATGGTCACCTGAATTAAATTCGCCCATGCTTGTCCATTTTAGTTCGCTGATTCCCAAGATGTCGATGTTCAATCTTGCCATCTCATGTTTGACCACCTCCAGCTTACCTTGATTCATTGATCTGACATTCCAGGTTCCTAAACAATATTGTTCTTTACAGCATACAGATTTTCTTTTCACCACCAGACACATCCACAGCTGAGTGTCCTTTCGGCTTTGGCCCAGCCGCTTCACTCTTTCTGGCGCTACTTGGAAATACCCTCTGCTCTTCCCCAGTAGTATACTGGACACCTTCTGACCTGAGGGGCTCATCTTCCGGCATCATATCTTTTAGCCTTGGATACGTTCCATGGGGTTTTCTTGGCAAGAATACTGGAGTGGGTTGCCATTTCCTTCTCCAGTGGACCACATTTTGTCAGAACTCTCTGCCATGACCTGTCCGTCTTGGGTGGCCCTGCACGGCATAGCTTATGGCTTCACTGAGTTACGCAAGCCCCTTTGCCACAACAAAGCAGTGATCCATGAAGGGGATATCTCCACTCCCTCCCCACTATTGACATCTGAGAACTCAGGATTCTCTGATAACAACAATTATTTCGCTGATTGATTCTCCAGCTGTTGGACTGCAATGTCCAGCATTCCTCACCATTGGAAATGCTGGCTAGGGCTGAGGGGAGTTGCAGTGCACTAACAACTAGAGGACCACTTCTGTCCTACAATAAATTAATGCTTCCTTAGCTCCAAACCCTGTGAAAATTACTTTGTACTACATTCCGAGTTGTTTCCCAGAATGACTTCACAACCGTACATTTTTCTCCTAATGGGCTCCTCGGAGGCCCCAACCATACCTAACTATAAGAGATGGTGGTTTGCACTCTTAGGCCTGACCAGGAATTTTTTTAGCTGTTTGCTTTTTGGAACTTTTTGGAAGGAGCCATTGGTCTTTGGTTATGGTCAGCCCCACTATTAAGCAGAGTGAAGCAGGCACCTCAGGCAGCTGGTTTGGGTTGTCATGAAAGGGCAGCAAATTATTAGTTATTTAAGTTGTTGTTGAGTTTTTACTGCCAGAAAAAGATGGGGGGGGGGAGATCACCACTTGCTGTTCCACCTCAGCCAGCAAACAACTTGGGCCAGGCCAGTCAGTGGTAGAGCACATGCTTTGCATGCTTTGCATGCTACCAATAAAGAGATACTGCAGTTATTCCATCTTTCCCTCCTTAAAGGATTTTCTGTGCAAAGACAAAAAACAGACACAGTAGTGGGCAAACACAGGAGGATTAAAAATGGAAGATGGTGTTCTCTGTAATATTCCATGAAAGAGGCAAGGCGATTGCACACAAGAAAGCCTCATCTGGAAGCACCTCATGACATCTCTAGATAAAAGGATCTCATGGAATAGGTGCTGGGAAAAGCCGTAGAGAGCTACTTCCAGTCAGAGGAGACATTATTGAACTCAATGGACTAATGTTCTACTGTATATGGTAGTTTCATAACTCTAGAGGGGTGGAAAAAAGAAGTGGTTGAAAATGCAAAAATCTCTTCTACATTGATTTTCCATGTTCTTCAGTATCAGGCCTGTGTGAAGGCAGAGACCAACAGTCCCTGTTTTCATAAGGTGCTCTTTCCTTGGCTATCAGAAAAGCAGATAGTAACAAACCCTGATTTGTTTGGGGCCACTGCAGCTTTTGCAGCTGCTGCCACTGAAGTTATTTCCTAAAATGGAGTAGGTATATTTTGCAGGGATGTTATCCAGCATTATGAGAATGGGGTGTGTGTGATATAAACCCACTGCAAAGATAAGAAAGATCTGGATTGTGAAGTCATGAATCTGATCTGCCACAAGGAGAACGTTTACATGTATACCTGGAAACCTCTTTTCAAGGCACAGAAACTCTCAGGCATAAGTTGTAATTTCCATGGGGGGCTGTGAAAATTTAAAGGCTTAACATTGTGTTTGAAAGTAAGAAATTAAGTGCTTTCATTTTTCAGCCTGCAGAAAGAGTTATTATAAAATCAAGACCAAGAGCAGGCACAAAATATAAAACTGATACATGTTGATAGAAACAAATATCAGATCCTACATTTCTGCATATGACACACAATAATGGACTCATAGCACAATTCTATGCATGTCTATTCAGAAGTCCCATTGAGTTCGGTGGGATTTACTCCCAGGTAAGTGTGTATAACTGGGAGGGGTCACTGTCTCCCAGCTGTGCCCTCCTGGGTACTTGGTGCAGCACCAACACCGACTTGAGGGTCGGGGAGGGGGGGTTGCCATGGTCTATAGGAATTCAATCTCCCTCTCGAGGCTTCCTGCTCATTCGAGTGCAGATCTTGAGTGTTTGTACCTTGTGTTGGGTACCCGGGACAGATTAGGGATTCTGTTGGTGTACCGCCCACCCCGCTGCCCATCAGACTCCCTGCCTGAGCTGACAGAGGTGGTCTCGGACTTGGTGTTGAGGACCCCTAGGATGATGGTCCTGGGGGATCTCAACTTCCATGCCGAGGCCGCTGTATCCGGGGCGGCTCATTAGGGATGTCAGAGAATTTCTCCACGAATCTCGGGGAGGCCGAATGCCAGCGCATTCGGCCCCCCGAAATTGGTGGCGAAACGGTCTGCCCCCCCCTGCCCCTCCCTGGGACGGGACTTACCTTGTGCGAATGTCCCTGGCGGTGGCAGCTCCGGCAGCAGTTCGGTGGCGGTTCGGCGGCAGCGGCTGCGGTGGCTGGTCTTCCGACCGGCTGCCACCGCTACCATTTCCAAGTTAAAAAAACAAAACAAAAACGTGATAGGCTACGTAAAGATTTACGTAGCCTATCACGGCTAGATTTTTAAAAAACACCATGATAGGCTACGTAAATGTTTACGTAGCCTATCACGGCTGAGTGAAAAAAAACCAAAAACCCACGCGTACGCAAATGGCGGCGCCCATGGGCACCGCCATTTGCATTCCTTATTTTGGCACGTGTAGTCTACGTAAACATTTATGTAGACTACGGCGAAAATAAGGGGAACGCTATTATCTAGATCCATTTCAGTCGGGCTTCAGGCCTGGTTTTGGAATGGAAACTGCCTTGGTCGCTCTGTGGGATGACCTCTGCCAGGAGAGGGACAGGGGGAGTGCGACCCTGTTTATTCTTCTGGACCTCTCAGCGGCTTTCGATACCATCGACCATGGTATCCTTCTGGATAGGTTGTCTGGGTTGGGAGTTGGAGGCACTGCACTACACTCCTATGGCCGATTCCAGAAGGTGGTGCTGGGGGATTATTGCTCTGTGCCATGGCAATTGTGACATGAGGTTCCACAGGGATCTATTTTATCCCCTATGCTGTTTAACATCTACATGAAACCGCTGGGGGAGGTTATCTGGAGGTGTGGGCTGAGGTGCCATTAATATGCGGACGACACCCAGCTCTACCTCTCTTTCTCATCAAAACCAGGTGAGGCAGTGGCTGTTCTGAATCAGGGCCTGGGCACGCTAATGGACTGGATGAGGGCCAACAAACCGAAACTCAATCCAGACAAGATGGAGGTACTGTTAGTGAGTGGTTCGTCTGCCTGGCTAGGTGATATTCAACCTGTTCTGGAGGGGGTTGCACTCCCCCTAAAGGATCAAGTTCGTAGTTTGGGGGTGCCCTTGGATCCAGAACTGTCTCTTGAGGCACACGTGAATTCAGGGGCATGGAGCACTTTTTATCAGCTTAGGCTGGTATACCAACTACGCCCTTATCTGGACAAAGATAGCCTAGCTACAGTGATCCATACTCTGATAACTTCTCGTCTGGATTACTGCAATGTGTTATATGTGGGGCTGCCTTTGAAAACGGCCCAGAAACTTCAGCTGGTCCAAAATAGGGCAGCAAGATTGTTAACAGGGACTGGCCTGCGAGCTCATATTACGCCAGTACTTTTTCAGCTGCACTGGCTGCCAGTCCATTTCCGGGCCCGATTCAAAGTGCTGGTATTAACATTCAGAGCCCTTAATGGCTTGGGGCCAGGTTATCTGAAGGATTGCCTCCTCCCATATGTTCCTGCCCGGACCTTAAGATCATCGTCAGCGGCCCTTCTCCGTGAGCCCCTGCCAAAGGAAGTGAGGTGGGTGGCTACTAGGAGGAGGGCTTTTTCTGCTGTGGCACCCCGGCTCTGGAATGAGCTCCCTAGTGAGGTTCGCCTGGCACCTACATTGTATTCCTTTCAGCGCCAGGTGAAGACCTTTTTTATTTTCTCAGGCATTTTTGCTTTCTAAACTTTTAGCTTTGCTGTTTTAAATCTGTATTTTAAACTCCTGCACTGTTGCTAGGTTTTATTGTGGTTGTATTGTTATATTGTGGTTTTAATGTTCTATATATTTTAAATTGTTTTATTGTGTGCTGTTTGGTTTTAATTTTTGTGAACCGCCCAGAGAGCTTCAGCTATTGGGCAGTATAGAAATGAAATGAATGAATGAATGAATGAATAAATGAATGAATGAATAAATAAATATAAGATTGCAGTCTTATTGCATTCTTAAATCCAGCTCCCAAATTCCCCCACTTTCAATGGAAAGTTTATGAGTGCCCTTTGTTAAGTGCACATTAACCAATTATGAAGTTTCAAGAGCTATTACGATAGATATGGCACTTGAGGTGTTCACATCTCAAAATAGCTGAACAGTGATGGGTCCAAGTTTCCTTGCATGGTAAAAGTTAGTAAGCATACCCAAAGGAAACCAGATGAGAACATCATAAGCAATTTGAGTTATAGATGTGACAGTTATATACTGTGTAAAAGAGATCAGCAGTAAGGAAGAAGAGTAAAAAAGAGCATTACTTTAAAAGAGAGTAGGCATGTGAAGAACAAGAAAACAGCACAGCTGATCCAAAGTGGAGGGTGCTGTTTAAGGGGTGAAGAAACGTCCTGTGAAATATGCCCCTCCCCCAGTTCAGTGATAATTGATGAGGCAGCAAAATGGGGTGAAAAAAAATATTGTGCCATTAGAATGAAGGCAGGAAGGAAGCCAAATTAGATTGGCTACATCCTGCTGACTACATGATCCCTGATTGGCTGGATCACATAGCTATCAAGAAGAGGAACTCCCTTTAAAAAAAATGTTCCAAAAGCAACTACTAAGGGGCTATGAACAAGATAAAAATGGAACAAAACAGTGCAAAAAAGGGGAGAAAGGTTGCGGGGGCATCCTTTTGGAAAACATTTCAGGGGCCCTGAAATTTCCCTTTTTTGCACTGAGAATTTTTTTTTTTTGCACATCCATAAAAATTCAGCTCAAAAATGTGCTCTAGTTGATAGGAGCAGGAAGCCACAGATAGTACACACTGTTCATTAATTGTATTATCTGCTAGTTATTGTGCACTCGTGATGAGAATTTAGCCCTCTTCAGGATATTTTAATTGTCTGGAAAGGAGTTCTACATTTGTGGAAGTCAGGCACCGTCCTGCCTTAGAGTTATGGTTGGAAATTAGAATAGTGGCAACTGTAGGTTGACCAGTTACTGTTATATACACTTCCTTCTGCATGCAACCCTGCAAGTTTGTTTCTTTCAGACTCAAGCTCCCTTGGTAGCAGTAAGCACTGGAGAGCCCATGAGTCTCCCAGACAATATCCTGGTGGGTCTGGTTTGTAGACCCTCTTACTCATGCCTTCTCTGTCAGTGTAGCCTTCTTCTGAATCCTGCATCTGCATGCTGTCTACCTTTTGTATCTTGCCCCCAGAAGGGTATATCTGTTCTACTGACACTGGAGTTCCCAGACTGTTTGCTCCTGTTGTGTCCTGATGCTGATACCATTAAGAATATGTCCTGGTCATGTTTATCTGCTGTGCAGTTCCTGGACCCAGTTGTTGATCTCTTGTTCTATGCCTGCTCTGTATTCTGATCCTAATTTTGAAATGTAATTTCTATATTTCTTGGAACCTCAGAGTTCTTTCAGGATTCTTGTGTCCCTCTAAGAATTACATTTGCAATTCTTATATCCCCCTAAGCCTCAAAGCCATGAGATCCAGACAGTGTGACGCTTCACACCCACTCCTTTCCTAGCAAATTTTAAAAATCCCCCTGCCTCCACCAACCCACCCTGGAGATTTGGCTTACTTACAAATTCATTGCTGCTATGTAGGCACCTTTCTATGGCAAATTATTATCATCTTATAACACAGTGTGGTCTGGCTTGCATAGTGTGATCTGTGGGGAACTAGGGAGTGGACAGTTCTACTTTTTTATCAGAAGAGTGTAATAGGCTGTTGTGTGTGTGTGTGTACACACACATGTGCCTTTCCATTTTATGATTCCACATGATACCACATAAATGCATCTTTCTTTCTTTCTTTCTTTCTTTCTTTCTTTCTTTCTTTCTGATAGCTTCAGTCACTCACTTGTGATCTGATCTGGAAGCTAGCTGTCTGGTGACAAATTACTACTACTACTACTACTACTACTAATAGTAATGGCTTTGCCCATCCTTTAATCAGACTCAGCTCCAAATCCCTCAGATTACAGGAAGAGCTTCCAGGTTAGATGGTGTGACCCCCCCCCCCCCCGGACAGAGTTCTGGTATCTAGCGGAGGCTGGTGATTTTGGTGGGGCTGTGATTCCATTCTGGTGAGAAAGAGTAAATAAACCTCTCCAGTTCCATGGATGGGAATGCACTGTGTGTTACACAAAGACAAGACTGTGGGAGGAGGAAACCATTACAGATCAATCACTACACTGAGAAAGGGCTTTTCCAAAACATGATAGAAGACCCACAAGTTAAAAACAAATGATCAAAGGGTGGCAGATAACAGAAAAAACTACTTTGTCTCTCATGTACATTCATTATTACTTTTTACCACTGAACAACAGTGAAATACTGGTTTCAAAAAATAATCCATCACTTGTGTGAGGAGCCATTGGGGGTTGCTGTACAATCCCTCAAGTTTCCTTGGTTGCCCAGCAACTGTAGGCAGTCATATAGGCAGGACTGGGTGAACAGAAGAAAAGGGGATCCAGACAAGGGCTCTTTAAATGGCTCAAAGACTCTGAGGGAGAAGGAGAAGGTGGGGCAGAAACACAGGACAAAACCTGAATGCTGGAAGCCCAGGGGGAGAAGAAGGACAAAGCAGGAGCAAAGAGGCTCAGCGGGAGCACTAGGCATGGAACAAAGACCAGAAGGCACAAACAAGGGGTAGCAGGAAGGGAAAGGGACTAGTGAGCTTATTAGAAGGCCAAGGAGCTGCTACAAATGGCAAAAGAGACAGCAGCTGATTGGAAAATACAAGATCAAGTGGATAAGAAAAGACTTTCCCACTTCCATGGCAAACTCACCACCTGATCATCCTGACCACACAATCAGTCAGCTTGGGCTTGCACCACTATGTAGGCATTCTTTCTGATCCTGCAGATACTTACCTGTGTTGCTGGATTGACATTCACCCTGGTCCTACAGCTTCTTACTGATACTGCTTTGTGGGAACCTACCCTGGTCCTGCAGGTACTTACCCACTCTGTGGGCATTCCTTCTGATTCTGCAGATATGTAGCCATATCACAAGCAGTCATCCTGGTCCTGCAGCTATTTATCTCACTCCATGAGCCTTCATCCTGGTCTTGTATCTACTTACCAGTATTGCTCTGGGAACATTCTGCCTTATGCTGCAGCTAATTACTTCGGACCCCAAGAAAGGATTCTGCTCCTGCAACTACTAACTTGAAGGATCCTATGCTATAACAAGGATTAATAAAATCTAGAGTTGCTGTATTTATGTTGTCACATCATTCCTTTTGGTGGAAAGCAGAGGCAGTGATAGGTCCCTTCTGATGGATGTGGCATCCCTTGTGACACTTTGACCATGGTGATTGCAAGCTCCATTGCAAATATTGGCTTTTAAGGACCTTTTGACTTTAAACCTCTCACTTGCTTACTCATATTCTGTCTGTCTGTCTGTCTCTCTCTCTCTCTCTCACCCCCCCCACATGGGGGGGGGAAAGGCACTTACACCATCCAGAAAATGTTGCATGGCCTTATTACACAACTTTCTTGTTCACAGACCTAGTATAGCAGACTTCCTCCCTCAACAAGGTTAGCTATTTTAAAAATATACTGACACAGATACAGACTTATGGTTTTCTTCTTATCCACAGCATTTATTTATACCACAGGAAACTCGTTGATGTTTAATATTTGTTCAAGAAAACCTTCAGTAGTAATTTGTATCAAGCGAAGCAACAAAATTCACAAGAAGCAAGGCTGAACTCCGTCAAAAAGTCATTTATGACTCCATTCAATGCTTCGTCTTTCTAAGGGCAACAGCAAATGTCAGCATGGTTACAGTCTGGAAACTCATCACTTGACATCAGGAAAGAATGGTGACCTGCCCAATAATGGAAGTCCTTTCTCTCCTTCCTTAATGGCATCACACAAAGTAATGTGAGAAGTTTACCGGGCTTCACCTTGGCATTTGAAGAAAGAAAAGGAATGGTCTCTGCCCAAACTGTGTTAAATTAGGGCCCCATGACAACCCTGCCTGTAAAAGCGGAAGGTTCAGGAAGCAGCAGCAGCAGCATTCTTAGAAGAAACAGGCTGTCTTCTGGAGTGGGAAGGGTTAATGAAACATTGATGCCCTTTGTGAGAAAAGGAGGCTTGAAAGCTGGCAAAGCCACTTGTCAAGAAAACTGAAGAAATGAGAAAAGCTCTCATAAAGTGTGACTTTTTGTCACCATTAACCTCCTACCACATGCTAAAGCAGATGGGATTTCTTTGGGCTTTTGCCAAACACTGAGTTCATAAGAGACTAGAAATAAAAAGCTCAGCCCCAAATACAGCCAATGAAAAACAGAGAGCTTGTTCTTGCACGTTTCTCTGGTTGCAAAACAAAGGCAAATGCTCCCAAGGTAACCCACAAGTATCAGCTTCATGTCAGGTGTGTTCTCACTAGGGATGTACGAAAGTCACTTACCTTTTCACGGATTCTGTTCGTGGGGGGGGAGGCGCTCCATCTCTCCCCCCGGAATCCTCGACGGGGGGGGGAGGCGATCCGGTCCTCCCCCCCGGAATCCTCGACTGCTGGCTCTGCTCCGCTGCAGCTCTGTGGAGCAGCCGGCCAGGGCCAGCCGCAGACGGATTTCCGGCTGCGGACTGGCTGGTGCGGACGCAAATGGCGGCTGCCATTACGGCTTCCATTTGCATCCAGCCAGGCAACCGTGATAGGCTACGTAAGAATGTACGTAGCCTAACACGGCTCACCCCCCCCAAAATGCAGCGTACGCAAATGGCCGTGGCTACGGCGGCCGCCATTTGCGTTCCCTATTTTTCGCCGATTTATCTTACGTAAATATTTACGTAAGATAAAACAGCAAAAAAAAGGGAAATGCAAATAGCGTAGTGGATGCTATTTGCGTTCCTTTATTTTTCGCCGTTCTAGCCTACTTAAATATTTACGTAGGCTAGAACGGTGAAAAATAAAGGAACGCAAATAGTGCCACTATGCTATTTGCGTTCCCCTTTTTTTCGCCGTTTTATCTTACGTAAATATTTACGTAAGATAAATCGGCGAAAAATAGGGAACACAAATGGCGGCCGCCGTAGCCCCCGCCATTTGTGTACGCTGCGTTTTTTTGGGCGGGGGGTGAGCCGTGATAGGTTACGTAAATTCTTACGTAGCCTATCATGGCTGCAAGGACAGCAATGGTGGCGGCAGCAGCCCAGCTGCGGCCAGCCAGGAGACCAGCCGCTGGAGCCACCGCCGCATCCGCTGCATCCGTCCCAGGTAAGTGCTGTCCCGGGGGGAATCCATGGGGGGGCGGGGGGGGCATTCTGCCACGGATTTCGGAGGGCTGAATGCCAGTGCATTAGGCCTCACTGAAATCCATGGCGGAATTCTCCGCCATCCCTAGGCTTTATAGATTAAAAACAGTGCCTTTAATTGATCTTGGAAGCAGATAGGCAGCCAGGGAAGCTGGCCAGAGTCAGTCTTGTATGTGTGGACCTTCTAGTCCCAGTTATCAATCTGGCCATTGTACTGTGCACTAGTAGGCAAATAGGGTCCGTCCGGGGAGAATTTCACGGGGTGGCAGGGGGGAGTAGTCTGTTCTGCCACAGACTCTGAGGGGCAGATTCTAAAGAATCCAGCCCCATTGGAGTCCGTGGCGGATTTCTCCGCCATCCCCAGTTCTCATGGTCTTTTCCTAACATGGTCTCTACTTCAATCTGCTATTGCTGCTTCACCATTCTGTCCTATTCCATAGAAATATATACCAGTTTTATGCTTCATGCTGAAAGTGTGTTGGTTCTGAAGTTTGGGTAGGTTGACACACTGAACCTCAGAAGGTGACACTGGGGCATCCAAGTGGAGTGATTCCAATATCCAAAACTTTGAATCTGAATGCAAAAATGGGATCAAATGCCTAGCCATCCCAGTGGGAGTTTTGTTGAGCTACCTGGTAAAATCCAAGACTGGTAATATTCACATCCAAGAATTTCCACCTTTATTTAAGTCCCGCAACACAACTCTCCTATGATACTTCAGTCTTCCAAGCTACCTTCCGAGAAGTAGAAAGATAGCAGCAAGATTGTAAATTTTGACCTTGCTCATTGTTGGGTGCTCAAAAGACTCTGTATTCAATATATACCACCTCAAACACAGCAAGAAGCATTTACAAGAAGCAAAACCAACATCCCTCCCACACACACATAAACACACACATGTAACACAGGAAAGGAACTGTCCAAAAATATACTTTGGATAATTATACATTACCAATAAGCAGACTAGGAGCCAATTCATATGATCAGTTTATTAGGTCACATTCTTGTCTGGAATTGCTCAGACGTACTGTAAAGGACTGATTTTATGAGACCAATTTGCCACATGAATGAGGCAGAAAATAATCTTATAGTGATTTTTCCACCTAAAAGAACGATTATGTGGATTGAATCTTAGGCTCTATGCCTTTGCCTTAATTTTTTTAAAGCACATTTTCCACTGTCCTTTTCAAAATCCCAGCATTTGCTTCCACACAATGTTTGATCACGCAGTGGGTAGAAATTAGGGCTCTCCCTCCTCCCCCCACTTTAAGCTGCTATCTGAATTTCATTGGGTGTCTTCCTGTTCAATGAAGTATAACAAAAATATCCACAAATACATACTCCCACAAATAAACCCACACAAATCCAGACGCCTGCTCCCATATTGAAAAGTACTACATCACTTGAGTCCCAGTCCACTCTCTCCAATGCCACAGCCTGTGCAATAGCTGGCTACATCAGTCATATGTCTCAAGTATAGAATCTTACAGTCAGAACATTTTGTCAACTTTTGTTTCCAACTCAGATAACTTTGTAGAAAAAGGAAGGACATCATCTTCTCTCTGTCCCCATTGGCTGCTATGGAGACATTAGCTGGCCTCTGTAGTCTTGTTTATTTAAGTTTATACGCTGCCTTCCCACCACAAATGGTGCTCATGGTGACTAACAAAAATACAATACAAAATAAAATTCAAAATTATAATAAAAAACATAACAACAAATAAATTAAAACACATCAAGAAAATTAGGGCGCAATCCTATGGGGATGGCTGTAAGCCTCCAAACTTTGAGGCTTACGGCCATCCAATGTAGAATGGGAGGAACGGCGGAGACAAGCTTTGCCTCCACACTTCTCCCACTTTGCATTTCAGCTAGATGGGCTTCTTTGCCCATCTAGCTGAAGTGTTGGGGCCAAGGAGGGAAGGAGTCTGGGAGGATTCCAGGAGGATTCCTCATAAATTGGCCTCCCCAGTCAACTCCTCTCCCTGCCCACAGGAAGACCCCGCCATCCCCCTCTTAAATGAGTGCATTAAAAACGTGGTTGTTCAGGCAGGCATTTGGGGTGGGTTAGAGTATTTTTAGAAAATGATGTTTTTATTGTAGAATTTTATTGTTTTAAATTGTTTTATTATACTCTGTACATCACCCAGACCCCTTCATGGATCACTGCCTTGTTGTGGCGAAGGGGCTTGCATAACTCAGTGACGCCATAAGCTATGCTGTGCAGGGCCATCCAAGACGGACAGGTCATGGCGGAGAGTTCTGACAAAATGTGGTCCACTGGAGAAGGAAATGGCAACCCACTCCAGTATTCCTGCCAAGAAAACCCCATGGAACATATCACAAGAAGATATGCCTTATGAATATACAGTGGAGGTGAGGAATAGATTTAAGGGATTAGACCTGATAGACAGAGTGCCTGAGGAACTATGGACAGAGGTCCATAACATTGTTCAAGAGGCAGCAACTAAATCCATCCCAAAGAAAAATAAAGGCAAGAAAGCAAAGTGGCTGTCTGATGAGGTTTTACAAGTAGCTGAGGAAAGAAGGGAAGCGAAAAGCAAGGGAGAAAGGGGACGATATATCCAACTGAATGCAGTTTTCCAGAGAATAGCAAGGAGAGACAAGATTTCTTTGAACAATGCAAAGAAATCAAGGAAAACAATAGAATGGGACAGAGAAAACTCACTGGAAAAGACTCTGATGCTGGGAAAGATTGAAGGCAGAAGGAGAAGGGGACGGCAGAGGATGAGATGGCTAGATAGCATCACCGATGCAATGAATATGAACTTGAGCAAACTCCAGGAGAGAGCGCAGGACAGGAAGGCCTGGTGTACTATGGTCCATGGGGTCATGAAGAGTCAGACATGACTTAATGACTGAACAACAACATTGCCCAGTGTTGCTGGGTGACCAGCCAGATGGGCGATTAATAAATTTAATTAATAAATAAAATAAAGACCCTCTTTACCTTCCCTCTGAGGCAGCCGACATGGTTCTCTCCATGCTGGCTGCAAGGGGGGGGGGCAGGGAGCTCAGACTCCTGGGTCGAAGGACAGAGTGCTGTTTCTGACCTCAGATCCAAGACTCTGAACTATCTTATGGCCCCTGCAGATGCTGTCTAGGGTCCACAGAACTGATCTCCCCAGAAATTAAAAATTTCAGTAACTGACAAGTTAGTTTGTCAAAATCGTGTCTGAAAAAGAACATATTTGCCTGCCAGTGGAAGGAGGTCAAAGATGCCTGGAAATGTACTAGTAACCCATGAAACTGTTGTAATAATTGAGTCACAAAGTCCTTATTACTGGCCCCAGTAGTAGTCTGGCTGCAGCATCCTGGCCCAGCAGAAGTTTTTGAACACTTTTCAAAGACAGCCTCATGGAGTGCATGTAACAGTAGCTCAAATTACGCATGTGTCACCATGACCACATGGGGCCAGTCACCAACTGAGACAGACTCATGGTTGCCATGGAGGCATGAAGTCCTGAGCTACTCCTGGCAGGGCAACCTCAACATGTATGTTGACGTCCCCCAGCACAACAAGCTGAAGAATCTCCAACACCACTCCTGAGACTAACCTGGCTAGCTCAGGAAGGGAGACAGTTGGGATTGGTGATATAGTGGCAGAATCCTTATTCTGTCTCATGTACCTCATTCTGTCCCAAATTCCTGCCTTCAGATGCATACATTAAAAACTGAAAGACTGCAAGGTGGGGCACCTGGTCAGGGGGACAGAAACACAATAGTCCAGGAGTAGACAATTTTTGGGGGTCTGTGGACATGTTTGACATTTTGGAAATGTGTCCCCAGCACCACCACAAATTGCCATGGGGAGGAAAATCTTGGGACTGTCCCCCTTCTCTGGATTCTCACTTTTCTTGCTGGGCTTCACTTTTCTTGCCTCCTCCCACAATTTTTTTTGGCAGTGGACTTTGTCCCCACCTCTATTAAAGTCAATGCAGCAACATTTCTCCCAGGAGGGAGAAAGAGTCCCCTGCCAAAAAATGGCTGGAGCGTCGAGAAAGCCTATCCCTGCCAAGGACCCTGTTGTTCCAATAGAGGTACCCAATAGACATAGAGAAAAGCAGTCTTGTGGGCACACGAGGGGTCCTGGCAGGCACCAGTGTGCCCAGGGTGCTGCACTGTCAACCCCTGCAACATCATTGCACACCACCTCCCTACCTCAAGTCTTGCTTGCTGCCGCATGGAGAACCCAGGTGGTCAAATGTGGGAGAGATTCATATGCACATGGCTTTTCTCCATACGTCCACTCATAGAATACATTCTTCTAAGACAGTAGCAGTTGTTGGCAGAGTGGTTTTGAATCACAGGTGACATAAGCGCTATGCACCTGCTCATGTGCAGGGCTGATATGTGTAGGAGAATGTGGGCACACATGTAAGACTTGCCCCCGGCGTCCTTGCACACCCAGTACCTGGTTGGACCTTTGTGCATTGAGCGCAAAGCTCTGAAGAGGGCTCTGTAAATGTGTGCAGCTGAACGGGCTTACAGACTTTCCACAATCGTAAACCTTGCCTTATCAGGCTTTCTGATCATGGGAACTCCGTAAGCATGTTCAGCTGAACACATTTATAGAGCCCTCTTCAGACCTTGATGCTCAGCTGGGAAGCTAGGGGCGGGGCTTGCATCCACACCACACTTTACCCCTACAAACAGGCAAACACCTGCACAGGGCTACTCTGGCATCACATTCTGGACTGGCTCACAATACCAGTGCAATGGCATGTGGGTGCCAGGATCATTGTTCTTTATCCTAAGCACTGCTTTACAAGCACAATGGATTGTAGAATCTGGCTGTAAAACTTATTGTACAATGGCCTCCATAAATCCCTCCATTTCAGGAGCTAAAATAAAGTGGACTAAATTATTACTTCGTTCCAGGCCTCACCTTATCTCATCCCAGAGATGAGAAAATACTGTCTACACACAGATAATTTATTCACAGTTGTTTGTATAAAGTACAGAATGGCTGGAGTAAGCTAATACATTAAAGAGATCCAAGTAAGTGGCAGACAAATATAAGACACAAGAGAATATGGAAGTTTTAGCTCCTCCATATGGGCATAAAC
This sequence comes from Heloderma suspectum, assembly GCF_057233095.1. NCBI lineage: Eukaryota > Metazoa > Chordata > Lepidosauria > Squamata > Helodermatidae > Heloderma > Heloderma suspectum. The sequence goes on from NC_139461.1 coordinate 228,280,522, forward strand.
CTATACTCTCACTAAGATAATCATAAATAATACACATTTCATTTTAATAAAAAATGTGGTTCCAGAGAGAGAGAAGAATACATTTGATTTTATTTTGATGCTGTTTCTACCAATCATCACTTAGAATATTAGGAAACTGTGTTTTATATTTTAAATACAATTGTATGTTCTATCCACATAATGTTTTTGGTCCCTATGGTAAATTAAAATATATACCACCCCCACCCCAAATTAATAACTAAAAGAGAATTTGTTTGGTAAATTGCTTTGATGCTGATCCCTCATTAGGAAGTAATTTAATTCCCAGGTATTTTGCAAATTCATCTCAACACAATAATCTTTGGGAATGCTTAACATTTCCCTGTAGTTGGCCAAGGCTTCGTTCCAATAAAATCTTTCAGATAGATGGTTATACTGAATCTCTATTAATATTAATTCTCTATTGCTTGGGGATGCTGCTAATAAGCAGTTCTTCTTCCTTGTCCTTTGATCCAACTACCGACATCTATTGGGTAAGCGCATGTTCAGCTAAGGCCTAGAAAACATTAGCCCTGTTTATGTGACATATCTGTGGAAATGAATGTGTGTACAGGGGAAACAAGATTGTGCCTGGCCTAGCTCCTCTTCTTCCTGAAGGTTTAAACATAAACATATGGATGAACAGTCAACACGACTCGGGACCTTGGCTTTTGCAGAAATACTGAACACACTTTTTTATATTACGTCTTTGTTACGTTATATTTTGGGATTGTAATTTTTGTGAACCATCCAGAGCTTTGGCTTTTCAGTGGTATAGAAATGAATGAAATGAAACCATCTCTCTGCCCCTACGACAGCTGGACTAATCGGCATGGAGAGGGGTGTGTGGAGGCTGGTGAAAGCTGCAATAGAAGTGGCAGCTGTAGCCGTATGGAGCCTGTCCAGTGTTTACTCATGGAGGGGGTGTGTGTCGTACGATAAAAAAACAGTAAAAGGAAAGGCCTGTTCCAAGATATGAAATGACCATCCACAAAAGAAATGCACACAACAAGCGACGCAGAAAGATTTTCCACTACAGTCATCCAATTGCCTCAGGGACCATTCCTTTTACAAGGTCACTCAATTGTACCTTTTATTGTCCACAACTTTGAAAATTGTGCTACTCTTCAGTTCCTTACCCCCCCCCCCAAAAAAAAGGTCAGGTGCTTCTAGACAAGGTTTTGAGTGTGTACTTGACCAACAACTTTCATGGAACCTTATGAGGCCCCAGACATCATCATTTTCCATTTGTAACCCATACTTTCCCACTGCTTCTTCCATCTTCCATCCCCCTGAAAAACTGTTAAGAATGGAAGGAGAGAACAGCTGCACAATGTCTTTTGACTGGTAGTACTGGCAGCCTTCCATCTGGAAGCACCCTCTGAACTTCAAAAATAAATAAATAAAATGGAACCGGCATTGTGAAACACAAGAGGAGGAATATATGCTGATGACATCAACTCGCTATCCTTTAAAAAATGAGTGAAGGAAGCACAGCTATTGCCACTTCAATTTCAAACCTACACTCACATACCTGGGCACACGTTCCATTGAACTCAGTGTGGTTTACTTCCGAGTACACATGTATAGGACTGCACTGTTGGTAAGCTGGGCTTATGCTAAATATGAACAAAGCCTAGGTGCTTTATGATATTACCACAATGAGCAAAATGGGATTATTTATAGAGCAAGTCCCTGCAGTGGAGGGTGATGGCTCTGATGTCAGTGGGCTGGTAGATCCACTCTGGGTTGCAGTCAGAACCAGTCAGAACTCCTTGGCACCTTGGATAGCTCCTTTAGAGTTCTGACTGAAACCTGGGGCGGATTTACCACCCCACTGACATTGGAGGCACCAGCCTCCACTGATCCCTGTGACCTCCTGGGCTGAAGTGCTGGAGATGTTACCCTCTAGGGTAACACCCTAACTTTGAAAGAATGGTCCTTCTCCTCCCCCTTTAAAACAATTTGTGTTTCGTGATGAATCTGCAAACTGAGCCTTGGTGTTTTAATGACTAGAAATCATGAATATTAAACCCAAGAAAAGTTGACAGTATTTAAATGAGCATCATTAAGAGACACATAAATTAACAGGATTTTTAGTTCTTGTGGAACTGCCGTTTCAATGTTAATTAAACAACTGGAGTGCTCTTGTGCATTCCCAGCAAACTGTCCCTAATGTGCACTGCTGAATATCATTATGGGTGGCTGACTTGCTGTTTAATTATTTTCAAGCTGATATTTTTCCCCCTGCTGCTGTGGTAGTTTTATGCTTGTCTTGCATTCAGAAGGTGATGGGGCTTATTCCCCAAGGAGTCTGTCAGTTTGATCTACATGTGGTGCTTATACTGAAATACCCATTTTTGTAACTACGATAACATGCACATAGAATGTTGCTCCCTAGCCCTACTGAAAAAAGTCTTGATTACTGACTGCACTATCTTTGTACATAACAGCCATTTGATGACTTACTGGGATTTTAGCAGACATTCTCCATCACAGTGGCAATCATTATTCATTCTATTCTCAACATGCAGGTGGTAAAGAATCTGAATTTAAGAAGGGGGAGGGGGAGGGAGAAGCAAAATAAGCAAGCATCAAACTGATTGATCTCTTCTCATTATTTCACACATGTGAGCTGAAATGGTATACTGACTGACGAACCATATCCCACTATCATTGTTTGGATACTGTTGTTCACTTAGGGCACAATCTTATGCATAGTTATACAGAAAAAAGTCATACAGTCTTCCTTGGATGCATCCTTCTTGGGAGCTATAACTCTGGTCAGTTGACGCTCACATGGAGAAAAGTAACTGTAGTCAACTGACAATGATGGCATGATGGAAAAACATCTTGGCCCTATTCAGACATCCTGCTCCCTGATGTATAAACCATGGTTTGGTGATTGGGAGCATCTTGAAGGTTCACGTGTTCCTCCCCCACCATGCAAATTCCCTCCCCACTTTCCTGGTTAAGAATAATTATAGTTCATTACAGGCTTCCCCAGCCTGGGGCCCTCCAGATGTTTTGTACTTCTACTTCCATCAGCCCCAGTCAGCACAGCCAATGGTCAAGAATGCTGGAAGTTGTAGTCCAAAACATGTGGCGGGCCCAGGTTGGGGAAGGCTGGTATACTATGATATCTGAACAAGTAAAACCCTAGTTATCACTAATAGTTGTTTGCCCTTAAAACAGAATTTGAAACTGGGGTCCTGATATGCAGGTTCAGATGTCACACTAAACCATAGGGCAGGAATGCAGAACCTCAGGCCCAGGAGCCAAATCCAGACTGCCTGGGCTCCTAATCTGGCCCTCTGTGGTTCCCCAGTTGGTCCAACTCTCTTCCCTCAGCTCCATGCCTTTCCCCCAACCACTGATCATTTGGTGATTTCCTTGCTTTTGTGCAGCTTTTTCCCCATTCTAAAAGGTTGAAGTGCCTCTTCTAAGGCTTAGTTACTGGCTCTAAACTAAAATATGCTGGTGATATTGGCCCCACTCCTTTCGCCTTTGGCCCCACTCACCACTGGAATGCAGCCCTCAGGCTGAAAGAAGGGCTGAAACCCCAGCCATAGAGGCTTCAAAGAAATGAACGTCAGTGATTTCCTCACAAGCAACAGAAACTAGAACCTCCTGACAAGTGTCTATAGGTATTTTAATATCTGTGAATTGTTGGGGCAGGATCCAATGGTGCCCTTGCGCAGGCAGCCAGGTCCATTGGTCCCAGTGCATGTGCAACCATCTCGATTGGCTCCAGTGCACACATGGCCCCTACCACTGGCGGCCGTGATGTAGCACTTCTGGGGGCAAGCCCAGAAACAAGCAAAAACACTCATTTCTGGAAAGGACAGTCATTCCCCTTGCAGAAATGAGCGCTTCTGCTCATTTGGGGGCTTGCCCCCCAAAGCACTACATCAGGGCCAGTGGGGCTGGCTGCATGCACACCGGGACTAGAGAACCTGGCTGCCCGTGCAAGGGCACCACTGGATCCTGCCCTCAGTGTCAGAATCAATAAGAACAGGGGTTCAGAAGCGTTTCCCTAGTTATACCGAATATGCTCCTTACATAAACAAACACCTTGGTTAAAAAGGACAGATTTGTGGTTGACATTACGCATGCTATATGAAAGTCAAGTGTAATGGAAAATGAATTATAAATGCCTTGAACTAAATGGCGCATGTATTTTTCATTTCATAAGCTTAAAGGATGTTTATAATGCCCAACCACCTTTGATGATCACTATCACCCTCCAGTGAATCTGTCTTTAAAAGGAGGGGGGACTGGAAACCCTGGGAGTGCTGGTACTGCCATTACTAATGCAGAAGCAAAAATGACATGAAGTGGCAGATCAGTGGAGTGGAAGGGGAGGAGAAGACGGCCCATCTCACCAGCACTGCTGCCCTCCATTAACAACCCCAGCTGGCCACAGACAGTGCTTTGTTCCACACTCCAGGTAGACCCACAGCCACTGATCTTCACTTGCCCTAATCTTGTCTTCATTCTTATCCTTGGAACATACCTCTCAGCTACTGACTACACACATTAGACTATGTCTCAGCCCTAGTTCTATTAAAATGGAAATATCATATCTTGTCCTTGGAAACTACACAGGGAAGTTAGACTGTGTTTTAGTCCTGTCCTCGTACTTTGTTCTCACTTGACCACTCATGGTGGTAAGCCACAGACAGAAGCCATTTGCCATAGATAATAATCTATTTGCATAATTGATACTTAAACAAGAAGTCTTTGTCTTCTGCAGCTGAATTTGGATGGGGCGGGTGGAGAAACAACATTACCAAGAATACATTCAATTTTAAAACAGCCCTGTTTCTCTTTCTTTACCGTGTTAGCAATCCTGCACCATTGTTAATCCAGCCATTTATGGTACCTGATTTTCATTTTCTGTCTCCCCAGTGATATATCCCATCCACTCCCATGCACCATTTCTGACAATGACAGTGCTTCACAAGTGGGAGCTACAGTATTTCTATATTCAGAGAAGGCGGAACAAAACAGGAGATGAATTGCTAGTAATAATAGAAAAGAGGGGACAGGCAAGAACAAGGTGCTGCAAGGACAAAGAGCAATGTAACTGTAAGTCCTCCATGGAAAGAAAGCAAGAAAATGGAACAAGGATAAAGGAGCTCATGTGAGCAAATCAGTGGTGTATCTAGCCACATTGGTCATGCTCCCAAACTTCTATTTTAATTCTGAAATTATATTTTCTACATTTCTGAAATTACACCATGGCCCACCCTGGGACTTTTCTACCATGCTCTAAACATGGCAGTGTGTGTATGATCTAGACATTTACTCAGATATTTTGGATCTATAAATCCTACCTTCAGTGGGAAGTAACATGGGCTACCCTTTTGAAAATCATTACAATGGATAGTTCCAGATTTAGCCAAATGTAGTGAAAATTCATCAGTCCCATGATATACCTGCTAATGGAGGATTACATTTCATGCGATCTGGTGAAATGGGCTATAGTGCGCAAAAGTGAACACCATAATAAATTTGTTCGTTTTTAAAAGACTCCTTGTTGTTTCTGCTGCCACACAACAAACCAACACAGCTACCCCTCTGGAACCTGATTATTATGGTGTTTTTCTCCTCCCACTAGCTGTCCATCCCCTCTGGTGTATACACAAGGAACTCTAGAACTAGCAGTGCTTGACAGACCATGTCACATGGGGAAGCACAAATCTCTCTGTGTCTCAAACTGCAAGTCCTAGTTTAACTACACAAGCACACTGTCTGTGCTAGAGAAGGACAGCAACTCTGTGTTCAGAATGTTGTTTGTTCTGCTCTACTATTGCTTCTGATTGGCTCCAGCAAAACTCACATTTGGACAAAGGTACACAGCTACAGGGAAATAACTTCCTATAAATACCCTCAAGCATGATCTTTACCTCACTTTGTCCTTCATGGTAATTGAGGGTATAGCCTGGGCCCTGCTTATGTGTAACCCATCCCCCTGCCATGTTGGGGCCTTGAAGAGTGGCAGGTTTCAACTTCTCATGTGTAAATCCTGTCTATGATCCATACATTGTTTATTTTCGCTTTCAGGAACACCCACTACTATCAACTACAGTAACAACAGAGAAAAGAACAAATGTTTTGTCTGTTGTGCTATATAATTCATAGAACTGACCTGCTTTTCATCTAAACATGAAGATATATGAATGTGCGGATTCAAAATATGATAGTCCCTTAGTCTCCAGGATTATCTTTCACTCAGAAGTAAGACTGTGCAAAGTTTTAAAACGGTTGTCAAGGAGATGTGATCAAGCATTTTTTGAGGTGGGAAAAATGTTTTTCATTCGGAAATCAGTTTATGCTGCAATTCTCTACATGGGGGTGGGCATCTTCCAGGGATCGGGGGGACATATTGTCCCCTTGGACCCCAGTGGAGGCTGCACCCCTGCCCCATTTGCCCCAGCAACACCACACCACTCAAATTTGGCAGCAAGCAGCAGTGGGGGAAAGTCCATTTTAAAAGGATAATGGTTGGTTTGTTGCTGAAGTTTGGCAGTGTGATGGCAGTGGCAGCAAAAAGGAGCCATTTTGCTTTAAAAGGGCCCCCTTTTGCTGCCACCAATGCCCCACAAAAATCTGGGGGCAAACTGACGACTTTCCTTTTGAAAGGGGATTCCCCCCCTGCCACTGCAAGTGGGGGCTGCATGTGGCCCACAAGTTGCCCACCCCTGCTCTGCACACTTATCTGAGGGTAAGGCTATTTGAAGTCAAAGGGCTTACTTGTAAACAGGCATGCATAAGACTGTGCTGTTGATTAATTAAAAAGTTGTTTCTGAATGTTCTTCTTTCCTACCTATCCATAGATGCCTGTACTAACAGGAACGGGTGATAGATGTCTTTAGTGGAACTTCCTATTTAATTAGTGGATACTTCATACTACATCTTGCCAACAGAAACAAAATTAAAATAAGCAAACAAAACTAATTATGTGATACTATGCCTATAATGTAGCTGATCCAGTATTTTCTCTCTTAGTATAGAACATTGACTAACAGGAATTTGCACAGCTGTATTGCAATGTATACAATTGTTACAATACAAATATACATTTTGGTATCTGCGCTTAGGGCCATTTTTGCTGCCCATACTTGTTTTATGTAACTCAACGTTCCCAGTGGGTTCAGACTTCAGTTCCTAAAGTGTGCTGAATAGGTTAGATAAGTACTTTTTTATATTGGAGAATTTCTCCAGTCTTAAGTTTGGTTCATCCTGAGCACTAAGATTTTGTTTTAAACATTCACATGGACATTCATAAGCCTTTTGTGCACATTTCTTCCAATACTTGCATTTTTGTATGCAGTTTTGTGTAATATACACATTTTTCAAGTAATTTCCCTAATAGAATGCACTTTTGAAAGTTATTTTCCTTAATATATGCATGATGGTACACAATACTGGATTCAAGAATTTCATTGCAAACTTTGGAGAGCTGCAAATATCAAAGGATAACTGAGTTTCAGTTTGCACAGTGATTCAAAAGTGCAAAATTAGGTAAGTTTGCAATAAAATGCAAACTGAACAAATTTCCCTCCCATCCCTAGCTAAGACCATGAAAATCTGGATACCTGTATCATTACACCTCTGGAAATTTTTACTCAGATGTTTTCTTCCAGCCAGTATATTTTAGGATCTGAAATCCAAGTAGTTTTAGCAGCCTCTATCTTGTCCCTCTCTGACCACCCTTGTACTTTCTACTTTCCTTTTCCTGACAATAGCCTGTCACGTGTGTATGGCTTCCTAGTCCTGGTCTTCCTTGTTGCTGCCTGTATGTGTGTGTTCCCTGCCCTGCCTTCTGCTCCAATCTATGGTTTTTCTTGACTGCTTCACTCCCGTACCTGTCCCTGCATCACTCATTTGGATTGATTTCCCTAGAACTAAGCCTACAAATAGTTCATGGACTGCAAGTTTACCTACTAATATAGGTGAGTTGCCTCATCTTGCTCAGTACTTATGAAAAACAGCCATTTACTTCTTGTTGGCTCTGATACCAGTGCATGTTAGAAGCAAAGGATCTTGCATTGCTAAGATTTTACTCGTAACCCATCTGAGGACCCAACCATGTAAGGAAGCACTAGTCCCAACCTGGCACAGCATCTAAACACTCAGACATGGAGGAAATTGAATCAGATCAGATCACTGGAAAGTGATAAAACAGTAGTCATGATTGGAATGCTGGCATTGATAATTATGAGCTACAAAGGAAAGACAGAGCTATCAATAAGATTGCATTATACATCCAACAACACAACTGCACTGATGATTATACTGTATGAGAACAATCAGTCATAATCAGTGTGGCCTAAGATCTCTCGAGGCAAGGATGGTAAGAATGGTTCCAACTGAGTTAAAATTAAAGATGTGCTAGAGACCTTCAGACTTGGACAATACACCAATCTGCATTATGTATTTATGTTATCATGAATGACTTTAATTTTCCTGATTATAGATTTGGAAATAAATGCATGAAAAAAAGAAAGTCCCAAGTACTTTGGTATGGCTAATTCAGTTCTCCATAATCTATCCATTCGCCAACCAAGATGAGATACTACATTACATTTGGTTCTGGTAGTGTAATGAAAATATGAGAGGAAAATGGTAAATTTGACATATTCTAGGCAGGACAAGCATCAAAGGTAGGCATGGGGGGGAGGGCATGCCTGTCATGGGCCTACATGCCAGCAGGGGCCACTGGTAAGATCCCCCTGGAGTTGCTCCTCTTCTTCATAGTTGCAACCTGCTTGTTCACCTGCCTCTTGCTCCAGCCCTGATAATGGTGGTGGTGAGAAGGAGGAGCAGTAGATGCTACTGCTTACTTGCTCCCTGGTTCTCTGCCTGTCAAGCAAGTAAGAGGTAGTAATGATGAGAGAGAGAAGGAGGAGCGGTAGCAGCTGGTGGCAATGGTGATGAGAACGTAGAAGGAAGGGGCCCATTGAGGGTGTCTTGCCCTCAAACACTTCAAAACCTGGAGCTGGCACTGTAACATTCGATCAAATTATCAAGAATTGATTCCATTTAATTTAACAAAAGGGACAGCTGAAACTGAAACCACAGCTATGCAATTTGATTTTTTAAAAGGCATATATTATGATATAAAGGAAATTAATCAGCAGGATGAATTTGAACCAAGGGCCTTATGGACCTAAATGCAGAAGAAAACAGCTATGCCTTGCATTAGATAATGCCTGATTCTGAAATCAGTGCTCACACTGGAGAAAGCCATAACCACTGCAACAAAAACAAAGGGAGTTGTAGCAGAAGCAAAAGTAAAAGACTTAGATACAACAAACATTGTTCAAATTCCAGATCTACCTCAAAAGTGATGAAATGATATTTCAACCAAAATAATAACAAAAGGAAATCAAGTGAAATAGGCACGAACTTGGTAAACTCAAAATATGGAGGGAAAAACGAGTAACTGTTACTAATAGTTACTAATATTAATAAGGGCATTTCTGATCACCATCGACCCGATTTTTTTGTTGTCATTGTCATCCACCATTTATTAATTACATTGGTGCTGGGTATGATAGTTCAGTTTTGGTGTTAGGATTTCTGTTATTTATGCTGCAATCCTATACCTACTTGCCTGGGAGTAAGTCCAGTTGAACTCACTAAGTCTTACTTCTGAGTAGACAAGTATATGATAGCATTGTTATACATTCATTCTTTCTGATAGCTTCATAAATGTGGTGCTTGAAGGAAAATTATTCCAGAGAGCTTCGGCTATTAGGCAATATAGAAATGAAATGAAATGAATAAATAAATAAATAAAATCTTCAAAAGTGCAGAATATATCATTCCCATGAACACAATTTCCCCTCCTGTTTTGTATGGGAAATGAATAATTTCTTTTCTGGATGTGCTTAGGGAAATTTATAAATCTGTGCCATTCCAGTTGTTTCTTGGAATTTTTCTAAAACAGTGATTTGAGATAAGAGGATCCTGGAAACAATGGATTGGTCCTTTCCTAACAAAGGAAATGCAGATTTCAGAATTACATCTGGATCTGGACAATTCCAGTTCTAGAAAGCATCCGTCTATGCCTAAACAGATTTAAGGATGTGCATCAAACCTCCAGACATACAGATTTCCCCCCCAATAACTTTTCTTTGAGAAAATATTTTAATGTTTATTTTTCCCTGATTGTAATGACAGTTCTAGTTAAAATAATATTGCATCATTTGGCTCAGGTTACTAGATAATTAGAGTATTTAAAATAGATTCTCAAGTTTAAAGTAATGGAGACAATTTATAGTAGAACAGATGGTTGGCCTTCATTTGCCTGTTGACAGGTAGCGTGTTGTCAGCACTTCAGGTTGTTATCATACAGAGAACAGCAGTTCAGTTTCTTAATTGGGACCCTGAAGAATACACTGTATAGCTATTGATATATGTATATTGGGGTGTGTTATATATATGTGTAACATTTTAGATATTACTTTTTTTTCTGTCTACCATTTTTTCTGTCCACTTTGGTCCATTGAAGTTCATTGTGACTAAGTCCCATTAAAATAAATGGGACAAGTTACTCATGACAAACTTATTCCATTGGTTTCAATGGTCCTTGATCACAATTACATTTAACAATATTTAGGTTTCTGAGCACACTCCTGGAGACAGCGCAGGACAGGAGGGCCTGGCGTGCTATGGTCCATGGGGTCACGAAGAGTTGGACACGACTGAACAACTGAACAACAACAACAAGGTTTCTGATGGGTGGTTGTGGTGAGGAAAATACATAAAAATAATTCAGATCATCAAAGTTAAGCCAGAAGAACTTTCCCTGTATATCATGGGTGCCTATCAAGGATGGATAGGAGGTTTTAGTCCAGGCATGGGCAACCCATGGCCCATGTACAGCCCATGCCACCCCCAGTGCAACCCCCCCTGTTTTTTTATTTTTAAAAAAGGGAGAAAAAGTTGTTTTTGACCCCTATCTCATGCATCTTCACCTCCTACCCAGGATCACTCCCTTGCACCATCCAAGCTGTAGGAGACCATCTTTTGTGGCCCACTTCCTTTACATAAAAGCTTCTAAGTGTGCACATGCCTCCTGCATCTTTCTGAAATCTTGTGAGGCTTGCAAGTCTTGAGATACGATGGGTCAGTGTCCCCATCACCACAACAACCAGGCTGCCACTTCCTCCCTCACCAAGTCTCCTTGAGGTATGGGAGGACATCCCTGTTGCCAAGACAACTGCATAAGCCACATGTGCAGAACTTCTTTCAGCCTGAGGGCTGACTTCCAGTGGTGGATGGGGCTGGAGGCAAAAGGGGCAGGGCCAAAACCCAAAATGCCCCCAATACCGGTGTATCTTAGCTTAAAGATCTCACTGCCAGTAACTATGGGTGTCTCTACATCAAGGAAAAAACCCGCACCCTTACCAGGCTTTCTTCTTCTGGAGTCTTTCTGCGTTCACTTTGGGCTTGTTTAGATAGCGACCAATGGTGACCATGTGATTTGTAATTGAAAACTTCCCCTCTCCGCAGTACTCACAAGGTTTAATGAAACAACACCATCTAGTGGCTGGAATATAGTGCAACGCCAACTTTACATACTGTGGATATCCTGCAATATCCCATGATAATTTTTAATAGTGCATTATTTCTGACCTTTTTAAAAGCAAGATTACTGGGGGAAGGCACAGGAGACATCCTGGAGATTGACAATGTTGAGTAAAGAACCCGCAAACATCCGTGAGTAGCCAATCAAAACATAAGAAGAGCCATACTGAATCAGATCAAGGGTCCATCTAGTCCAGGATTCTGTTCACACGGGGCCAACCACCTGTTGACGGGAAACCCATAAGCAGGCTATGAGTGCAACAGCACCCTCCTGCCCATGTGGTATGTCTTGTGGTAGCAAATTTCATAGTTCGACTATGTGCTGTGTGAAGAAGTACTTCCTTTTATCTGTCCTCAGAAACCAACAAACATCAGTGATTGGAGGAAATAGGGTGGGGCCACAGGAAGGAGGGCATTGCTACCTAGAGAACCCTGGAGGGCCAGGTTTGGCCCATGGGCCCAAGGTTCTGCACCCCTGCTGTAAGCATTGTGCATCACCTAGTGCAGCTGTGACCAATGGACACTGGGAGCTCCCATATCAGTGGGGCAGTGAATCTGCTCCAGGATTCACTCAGAACTGGTCAGAACTCTAAAGGAGCTATTCAAGGTGTGAAGCCGAGAGTGGATTCACCACCCCACTGACATCGGAGCCACCAGCCTCCACTGGCTGTGACTCTGCTTCTCTGGCCTCCTCTGTTGCCTGCTGGTCTGGCCCAGCGGCCCCACCCCTCAAATCTGATGCCTTAGTTGCTGCCCTGCCCCATCTCTCTTTCCTTCTCCCGTGCCAACCTCCCCACTCTCTTGTACATGTTGCTTTCTTGGCTCCGGCTTTCTTCTGCTCTCTTCCAGGCTGACAGATGTGCTGTTCATGGCAAGGCATCACAGCCCAAGTGCAGCGTGGTCTAAGACAGTGCAGTGGATAGATATAAATGCAACATTCCAAAGGCCAGTCTGAAAATTCATAGGTTTAAGTATATTAAAGTCAGACAGTGTTTGTTGTTATTTGTTTCACTAATCAAGGCAATTTATACCCACTGGAAAAGACAGAGACAGCAGAGGTTAAATATTCAGGGTGGGGATTAAGCTGCATGAATCCCCATTAAGGTTAATAGGAGTCGCACTGCTAAATCCCTAAACATCACATGCTGAATAGTCAGTCACCCCTGTATGCTAGGCTTTGGCAGGAGCTAAGAAGTAAACACCAGCAGCACTGGAGAGACAGCTCATTGGATGAGTTAAATGAAACAGTAATTTTGCAAGACAGTGAGAAACCTGTTTTAACAATGATTGCTTTTGAAAGTTAAGGTACACTGAAGGATAGAGGAGACTTGAGACAGAAAATTCTTACATATTTCCCCAAATCCTTTGGATGCCTGCCTTTCAGATGCTCCTGTGCCACAAGCATCTTTGAGGTCCACTAAAGTTCTGAGAGTGCTAAAATAAGCCAAATCCTATCTGCAGTCAAATATGTTTACACACAGCCATTTTTAAGGCTTAGCATTGTTTTCTATTAGGGAGAATGTTGCAGCTTGCCTGCCAGAGAATCAATAGAATTTTTTTTTTTTTGGTAAAGTGGGTTTAAAATACATTCCAGGCTGTAATTCTATGTGCTGAGCCCTTAATAAGAGTACCTCAGAAGCGCCAAGAAAACATTATACAGTTTGGGTTGGGGACAGCGAGTCTACTGGTGTGGTTGGGGGGTGGAGCTGGCTTTCCTTACTGGCAGATTGCCTTCTTTATAAGGGTTCCCTCTCCCCAAAGAATTACAATAAGCTGCCATCAGTCAGGTTGAACCTCCTCACACAGCCGACTCACTCTAGTCTGTCCAGCTTGGAGAATTCTAAGCCCTTCATTGAAGGACCCCTTCCCTCTAGGAAAAGGAGATGATGATGATGATGATGACGTTTGTGCTGTCTCCATGCCAATGTGTCCTGCATGTAGACACTTTTCAGCCAATTTAACTCAAGCCTCTCTTTAAATCCAACAAACAATTTTTATTGAACAGTCTCTTTCAATGGAACAACAAAGAAATAGTAAACTCACAGTCCACAGGAAATAAGGAGGTTGTCACAAATTAGGGTTAGGTCCAGTGGGAAATTATTGGTGGACACTGGCTAAAAAGGGGTGAGGCCTGATAAAAGCAGAGTATTCCCTCCCAGGTCTTCTGAGCCTGAGGCTTCTTTGCTGGCTAGACCGAAGGCAAAGAAAGACTCCAGGCCAAAGGAAAGTTTCTAGTAGTTCATCTCAGACTTCTAGGATCCAGCTACAGCGGGCCTGGCTAGGCTAGCAGATCCTTGATCTCTCCACCCACAGTATAAACATATGCATTTCTTATACTTTAATACAATACAGAGCTGGGGGCAGCACAATGTTTATTTGCCCTTGGATTTACTTGTGCTCAGCCCAGAAGACATAGGCCATACCCAAACTTAACAAAACCTTGTGAAATATCGTAAGAATACAAAGGATAGCTTAGCAATTGTGCAGTCTCACACATGGGGAAGATTTTATTGAGAAACTCCCTTTTAAAACAATGAAGCCAAATGTCCAGATGTAAAAATAACTCTATTTCATGGGGTGGTGGGGAGAATAAAAGGGAAGAATAAGGAAAGGGAACAATCACACACAGAGAATTCCACATAAAATAAATAAATACTTGAGCTGAATCTTGGGTTTGGGCACATATGCAGAGTTCCTTGCAGACAGGATATTTTGAGAGAGTGCATCTTTGGCCCCCAGGTTGGATATTGTCAGGAAGACAGACTGAGGGTGAAGTTTCACATTTTTATGGGCATCTGAGACTGGCGAAAAGCAGCACCTTAGCAGGGTTGGATTGTTGTGTTGTCCAATTATGCAATAAGCTCAATTTCTGGTATCAGTGGTCTAGCCAGCCAGGCAGAAAATCATGTCAAGGCGAACTCCAACACCCTAGCAACTTTGGTTTTGAACTTACATTATAAAAGAGTTGGGTAGTTCCAGCTAGCTGCAGTATTATGAAAGAGAGATTAACTCTGGATGTTTATTCCGAAACAAAAGACAGGAAATATGCTTACTAAAGGCTTCACAGTGGGGTTCAAAAAAAGCCAGACCTTCTGGCACTGTCAAGCTACCTCAGAATATAGGGGTTTGACACACCTACTTATATCAATGAGTTCAGTAATGTGATGGGAGTTCCAGAAAAGTATGTAATTCATTTTCACCATCGGACTCAATACTTGGCATAGGGCAGGGACAGTAATCAAATAATAAAGCTGAAGTATGCAAGTGTTTGAATAGACTGAGAGCCTTCTGTAATTTAAAAGCCTGTATGCTCTTTCTCCAGATTCACTATGAAGAGTTCTATGCCTGTTCACAACGTTCCATGATCTTTCATCCATATCATTTGATTCAAATAAAGGAATTATCATACCGATTTTGTCTCACGCATTTTTCAGAACCAACACAACAACCCTCCAGCTCAGAAATTTGGGCCTTCTGCTTTAGAACTCAAGTGAGATCTCATTATGAAATAATTAAAGGAATACACAGACACAAGGGGGTAAACTGATACCTTTTATTGGGCTAGCATCTGTCGGTGAGGGAATGTGCAAGCTTTTAAGTGCTATTCTTCATGCAGAGTTCACTGAGGTGAAAAGCTTGAACTCTCTCACTAACAGATGTTAGACTTATAAAAGCTATTTTCTTACCTTTTTGGTGTCTCTCATTCTCTGGGGTCAACATTTCAACAACATTCTATTTGAAGCTGTTAAGGAATTGCTCATATGGCCTAAAACAAAGTATTAGATTTTGAAAGTGTGCCTTTTCTTGCAACATAAATAAGAAGTCTGAATGTCAAGCTGGCTTCTGTGGAAGTAGATCCTATGCATAACTACTTGGAAGTAAGTCCCACTGAGTTCAATTGGATTTAGGACCAAATTACATATAACACTACATCTTTTTAGGTCTTTATTTTAAAGGAGTCATGAAAGGTGATCCTTAACAGGACCATGGCAGGGTTAGAGGGGGTTAACCTTTCCCTATGTGCTACAATTTCAATGGATCCCACCCCCCAAAGCTGCTATTTGTCCTGGGAGAAAAGCTGCTATTCCTGCCAATAGCAACTTTCTTCCAGAGCAGCAGGGGCGATGATTTTCACTGGGACCATGGCACAGTGGGAAAGAGGTAACCCCTCCTTAATTTCTGTACAATCCTAATCCAAATCAGTGTTCCCTTTTCCGGTTGCTGCCACATTTAACATACCATGTACTTGGCCATCACTCTTAGGTTCATGTGCATAAGTGTGCATCACAGCACACATGGTGATTTTAAGATTTTAAGAAATCCACAGTCAGGATTTCACTTCTACTGGATTTTTCTTAGCAGTTTTCACAAGCGATGCTTAACAAGCTGTTTGGTCTGGAATGTGTCAGTTGTGAATTCTTTACCTATGAGGCAGAAAGTGTGAATGTGAGCTATTTTAACAACTAATATACATTATATTTACTGTGACTTTTTTCACTAAATTTGGACGAATGTGTCAAGGGAAAAAAAGATTTAGAATCACTTGTGAAAATGGCCTTAGTAGTTATCTTAAATGAATGACATATCATACATCTACTTTTTAAGTGAATAAACATACCATTCCTGTTAAGGTAGTTCCATCTAAGAAAAGAAAAATCCCATAAATTATTTTCACCAGTGCAAAATGTTTACAAGTGCCATCTGTTTAACCAGTGTTCTCAGCAATCATCTAAAACCGTGATGTGATGGTTTCCTCCTTGCCCCTTTGCTTTGTGTAGTGCCAATGAATACTCCAAAAATCAAGTAATATTGATAAAGAGTGACAACTGAGAAGTGCTACTCACAGTGTTAACAAGTACAAAGGAAGACAATAAGCAGTAGTTAGCTTGCTTTAATTTTGGTAAAGTCATATTTGATTAGTGACTCCACAATATCAAAGTAAGACATACATGTCAGCACTGGTGGCTGGTGTCCTTTGCGACTGGTAAGGTGGAGGTCAGGATGAACATGGGTAGGTGGAGTCAAAGCCAACAGTAGGTGGAACCAACTAATTCTGGTTTAATCCCCATCCTCCTCCCTTGCGGTGAACACTTAAACACTGCAGTGTAATTCCTTAAGAGTTAACTGAACTTAAGAATAGTCTCTTACTTTGGTTTAGTTGTCTTCCATGCTATCATACTTGATTCTCTGCTGGGCGGTGGGGGTGGGGAGCATGGCCTCTACCATCCCTATCCTCCAGTTAAGCCATCTATCCAGGGTGAGAAAGGGCAAGCTTAGAGATAGAGGGGAGACAGATCACACAGCAGCATGCTCCATCACCATCCTACACATGAGCACACACAGAGAGAAAGATAGCACTGAAGTCATCTTCTATAACTGGACATGATGGACCTGTTCTCATCTCAGTCTTCTGGCATACAGTCTGATAATTTCCCCTGTGCTGGGCTTTAAAACAGAGATAAAATGGGTGTGTGGATGGCAGGTTGCTGTGCTGATCTTCCTCTCATCTCTGCTTGGAGAAGGAGGAACGCTCAAACAGCCTAAGGGAAAGGCCCTTTGCCAATGGCTACAGGGTCTGGAGAGCCAGGACCTGCACTACTGTAGGGATGGGAGAATCAGTGAGGCTGGAGCTCAATGAATTTCTCCACCCTGAAGCTCAGTCCACCTTGTTCCCATTCTGAAATGCAAGCTTTTGTTGTTGCTGTTCAGATTCTGCTCCATCTGTGGAGTGGCAAGATACAGAGGGTCACTCACCTGATTGCATCTCAGTGCCCAGTCTGGCACTGCAGAACCTATTCTGCTTCCTGGTATACTTGGGAGCTATGGACAATGAAACAGGCTGGATATAGGGATTTACGAAAGTATTACCTGGCTCCGCACTGGGCAATCCGTGGTGGGGAGGAGGCGCTCCGTCCCTCCCCCCAGAATCCTCCCCAGCTGGATCCGCTCCGCAGCAACTCCATGGAGCTGCCAACCAGGGCTGCCTGCAGCCGGACATCCGGCCACTGGGCTGCACAGGGACGCAAATGGCGGCTGCCCTAGCCGCCGCCGTTTGCGTCCATGTCTTTAGCCATGATAGGCTATGTATATATTTACATAGCCTATCCCGTCAAAAGACAGGGGCACAAATGGTGGCTGCTACGCCATTTGCGCTCCTGTCTTTTGCCATGATAGGCTACATAAATATATACGTAGCCTATCATGGCTAAAGACACGGATGCAAATGGTGGCGGCTACGCCATTTGCGTCCCTGCCCTGGGCCGTGATAGGCTACGCAGATACTTACGTAGCCTATCACGGCTTGCCAGGGACGCAAATGGTGGCTGGCATAGCGGCCGCCATTTGCGGCCACAGCCCAGCAGCAGTTAGAGCCGCCGGAGCTGCCGCTGCTGCCGGAGCTGCCTCCACCACCACCAGATAGGCTCCGTTTTGCGGGACTTTCACGGGGTGGTGGGGTGGGTTGCTCCGTTCTGCCACGGATTCCGGGGGGCCAAATTCACTGGAATTCGGCCTCCCTGGGATCCGTGGTGGAATTCTCTAACATCCCTACCTGGATATTGGCTAGAGCACAAATGGTGTAAAACTTGAAGTAAAGTTGACCAAGCACGCTCTAGAGCATATTATTGTGCCTATAGTGCTGCAGTGCAGGCAGCAAAGAAGGCTTAGTCTTTGGGAGGGATCAAAAAAAGGATAAGGTGTTCAACAAAGGGATATGCAACTGGGATATGGAGATTTAAGAAATAGCCCGTCTCACCCAAGATCATGCCGCTTATAATAGAAATGGCCATCTTAAAATCTGAATGTGTTGTACTGACGCCCACCCTCTGGGGTGCTGTAGACAACAGCCCTTCTCATAGTGACGGCTCTTTCAATATCTGCTCATTGGTGTATCCCTGCAGATCTTTGCTTATGGTGAGTGGTTATTTCCCAAAAGCAGAACCTGGAATTTCTGACATCATCCCACATTGGGTGTAGTCTTGTGGTGGTGTTCAGAATTCAAGTTCAAAATTGATCGGGAACAGACAAAGTGTCTTCCATTCACCATGTGCAAAGAGCTACAGGGAGTTATCAGTCATGCCCTGGCAGGAGTAAAAAGAAATGGCTCCCCCCACCCTGCCCCCCAGCAGTGATATTTAGTAGACCTCACATACATCACCTTCCAACCCAGAAATTCTCATCCCCAGGCTCATGCTGAAAGTAAAGCTCCTAAAACTCCATCAGTGAGGAGGAGGAGGATGATCTTGCATTAATTTAATTCACATTTCTATATTTATGTCAAATGCAAGAGCATTAAAAAAAATTTCACTCAAGAGGCTTAAAGCAGTTGTGCCTCAACCTCATGTTAGTGCACACGTAAAACTGACATTGTCCAGCATGCTCATTTGCACTACAAACGCCACTCTCCTGCCTTTGGTAAGTCAGTCCAAACTGCAGATGCTAGGTTAGCAACTCGGATTGACCAAAGGGATCACATCTTGCCAGTTCTTAAGCAACTACACAGACTGCTAGTCCATTTCAGGGCACAATTCAAGGTCATGGTGCTTACCTTTAACACCCTGAATGGCTTGGGACATGAGGATTTAAAGAATGGCCTTTGCCCACATGAACTTGCCTGAATACTAATGTCATGGTCAAAAAGGTCCTTTTCCAAGTCTGAAGTGACTGCAGAGGGGGACTTTTCGGTCATAGCATCCCTGTGTGGAATGCCCTGCCTAGGGAGGCTTGCATGGAGCCAAGCCTGTTGTCTTTCTCCACCTAGAAAATAGCTTTTTATTTATCCTGGCTTTCCAGTGGGTGACCAGGAGTTGGGCCACACAACAACTATACTGCGGAGAACCTGACTTAAGGAAAAGAATCGGACTTAAACTAGTCTCAGGAAATCCAGTTTTTCCACAAAAAGCTTCAGGTTGGCTGCAGAATGGCCATGATGTCATGTGCCCCGGATGACCTTGAAATGCTGCCAGCTTGCAGCAAATCCACTGTGGAGACACCCCCCAGATATGCCCTGTGGACTCCTGTTCAAGGTCAGCACCAAACAGCAAATGCATGGTGATGCTGAGGCAAAACCAGCATCGTCAATGCCCCACATGAACCAAGTGTGATCCTTGGCAAAGTGCAGGGCTTTCTCAGCAGATGAGGTGACCTGGAAAGGGATCCCAGACAGCAGAAAGATATTCATTTCAAATACCCAGGGCACCTTAAACATGATGATTTGTGAATACACCTCCAGTGACCTCGAGAAAGAAGCTGTTTTCTGTAAGTAACAGGAGAGCAACACAGGAAATCTACCAATATGCACAGCAAGCACCGCAGGCTCTAAAAAGGGCAAGCTTGTGACTGTCACTTTATAGACTTTGCCCCTTTAGGATAATGTGATGTAGCAAAGAAGGTGTGAATGAGGGAACTCCGAGGCCCAGGTAATTCAGCTCACGTTTGAAAGGAGGTTTTGCTTGTTGATTAGGTAATCCTTCTCAAGGAAATGTGCGGCACCAACTGCTTTTCATGCTAGATTAGTGCTCCCGTGGTCAATTTGCTTTTACTAATGTCAGGGCCCTACGGTGCAGGTTCATCTGTCGCATAGCAACTGCCTCAGCAGCAGTGGAGGTAGCCATGCATAAAAGATTACACATGATGGCAGGGCACAAGTGTGAAGATTTTCAAAATTAGATACAATCTCAGCATGAATATGAACTGCCGAATTGACATGGAAGGATTTTTTTTTTTCAAGTCATCAAGTTTTCCATATTTATCAGGTAAAAGTCGTTTAACTGCAGTGCACGTAAAACTGAGAAAATTCAAAGGGCAGTCATTTAGGTGGAGAAAAAACCAATAATGGAATACAAATACATGTAAACAGAAAGGCCCTATGCCTCTCCTGCTTTTGACAGCAAGGCCTACTTCAGGTGCCTTGCATTACAGATGTCCTTGGCAGAATTGCTGTTTGAAAACATTTTCCATTTCCCTCCAGAGAAGGCTGATCTCTTCAGTTTTTCCAGTAACTAGCAAAAGGGTAATGCAGATGACTGCAGTTACAAGGGATACTTAACTAATACTGACATTTCTTCAATCACACATTGAATTAGAATCCTAGAGTTGAAGGGGGCCTTGTAGCCCCCATCTAGCCCAACTCCCTGATCAATGAAGAAAATCCAGAGTGAGAGCATCTACAACAGATGGCTGCCCAGTCTCTGCTTGAAGACGTTCTGCGAAGGACAGCTCACTTACCCCCCAAGTAATTGGTTCCATCATCAAACTGCTCGTATTGTCAAGCAGTTTCTCCTAATGTTCCACTGTTCATATTTTGTGAACTTCCCAGAAAGCTTTATAGAAATGTAATAAATAATTAACTGAAAACTGCTCTCCTCTAACTTAAGCCGATTTCTTCTATCTAGTCCTGTGGACCGGAACAGTAGAGAACAGGTCTTTGCCCTCTTCTGTGTGACAGCCAGGGTGCCCACCTGTTATTCAACAAACAAGAGGACATGCACCACACAAAAAAGGAGACAAAAGAAGACACTGATCTGCATAAAATTTGCATGATAAATTATAATCATACATGCAAATGTAGAAATTATCATTATAATTTAAATAGAAGTACAGTGCATCTTACCATAGTTTGGAAGACTGTGACCAGGTGACCTGTGTGCCTGCTTGTTCAGCTTGCTCTCCAGGTGCTGTTGATGGGTGATTTCAAGGCCCAGCTCTTTCTTCTCATAATTCTTTATCTTTGGACCAGACTGCCCTTCAAATTGAGGATGCCTTCAAACAGAGGACTGTCCTCTGTAACAGAGGAGACATGGCCACCTTAGGCCCTTCAGGTATTTGAAGAGTTCAATCATGTCTGTTTTCAGTGTTCTGGGCTAAGAATAGCCAGTTTCTTCAGCCTTGCCACATAGGCCTTGTTTTCCATAATGCTGACCCATCTTTGATGGCCTCCTCTGAAACTTACTGAGTCTATATATTGCCTATATCCTTTAAGAAATGCAGCAACCAGAACTGGATGATAGCTCAGAAGACATCTCTAAGTAGAGCAGTATAAAGTGGAGTTATTATTTCCCATTACTTAGACACTGTGGGCCAAAACAGATATTACTTTAAAGATGCAGCTACGTCTTTCTTTCTTTCTTTCTTTCTTTCTTTCTTTCTCTTTCTTTCTTCTTTCTCATAGAGTAAGTGCAGGGGCCCAAGTCCAGATCAGGACCCTAGCAATATCCCTGCAATTTTCATCCAATTCTGCCAAGAAATATAAAAGGTATCAGCAGTTCCCTTAAAAAAATTCAAAATAAAGAAATGTGTAGCACAGAACCTCCTGCATCTATTTTTCTGACACTGGGCAGGTGTAATCCCAATTTAAGGGACTACTGTGCCTGCAACTTTCATCCAATTCTGACCAAGACGAAAAAAGTAAAAGCCATTGTTTTATTTCTCATGATAATCAATGGGAAGCATGACACCCTGGTTTTCTAAATCTCCACTTAGGTTTGGCACCAAGTTGAAGCGGACTGACTCCTATTTGGTACAAGCAGGGTCCAAGTCAAAGTGTGCATGTGGGGGGAAGGGGGGGTGCACACTTCTAGTTTGCATGCTCACTGTTGTCTTAGCAGGAATTGAGTATTACGTGGCATCACATCCAAGGTACAGAAGTGAGAGTCAGGATAAGCACAGGGTTCTTATGCTTTTTTTTTTTTTTTAACTTAGGACATGAAAAAATTAAAGATTATTGTAATACAGTTACGTCTATGAGTTTTGAGGTTTTGTGTTTCTATGGTAGCCTGCTCTGAGCCTTTGAGATAAAATGGATTTTAAAAAATCTAAATAATAACAAGGGGCTAAGTAGGGATGATGAACTATTTACTGTATGTCCTATCCTGGCAAACATGTCTGGTTTCTATATATTACCATATAATTTTCTCCATATTTTATGCAATTTGTTGTTCAGTCGTTCAGTCGTGTCCGACTCTTCGTGACCCCATGGACCATAGCACGCCAGGCCTTCCTGTCCTGCGCTCTCTCCCAGAGCGTGCTCAAGTTCATATTTTATGCAATAGATGTAGTTAAATTTTTGTTTCCTCAACAATGGTCTGTACCTCTCCCTATGTAATTATAGAAACCACATTTTAAGGGATACAGAAGTGAGGGTAGGTATCTGCTATTTTATGATAAAGCATGAGGTATTGAACTCCTGTGCTTTGGTTCTTTTCTACCCAATAGAAATGGGTTTTTAAATGAATGCCTCAGAATTCTAATAGAAATTGAATCTGAAAGATGTTTTCCCCTCATGCGTTGGACTCTTTTTTCCTCCAAAGTTGTGCTTTAATACTCTTATTTTTATTTTTGTGTTTTTGAGTTCCCAAAGACTGCACAAGCAAAAACAGTCCCTTACACTTTGATGGGGAGGACAAAAGACTCAGATAACTCTGCAGGGAGCTTGTGGCTGCTTCTCACACATGCAAGAGCAGCAGACTGCTGAAAAGAGGAACCTGGGAGGTAAATCAGACTAATGAAGCAGCTCAGGTGGTGCAACTTGCGTTACTTCATTGCCACAATTACTTGAAAGCCAAGTCGCATATGGCACTGAGAATTTGGAAGGCTAGAATATGTTGGGGGGAAGTCTAAGAGAAAGCTGTTCCATCAAGTCCTTTGAGCTTTTGTTTAACTAGTAGTAATTAACTCCCTTTCTCTTGAGTTAGGAAAGTAGCAGCCATTCCTGTCCCTGGACAAATGTGTATCCGGGCAAGAAATTATATTGTGACAGTTGCTGTCTTTTGATGCTAAAAAAGTACTTTTATTAGGACAATTAGAGCTTCTGTACTCTGGGGTAGCAGAGACACTGAGGCAATGATGCTTCCTCAAAGAAAGGACTTTGTTTAAAATGGCCTTTTGCTGCAAAGAGAGCAGGGCCTTCTAGATTAATCTTTGGATTTCAGAGATTTCCCAAGGATAAGAAGCTAAATTGTTCCCCATCTCAAAGGAGGACAAGACACAATCTGATTTGACTAATCTAAAACAACAGCTTCTCCTTGGAGGGCATCACCAATCCTCATGATTGGTGGATAAAATAATTGAAGTTCTCAGGGGTTACGTTTGAATACTAGAGACATTTCTCTTCCAGAACTGGTTGATTAAAGTGACAAAGTTACACTTCAGTGTAGGTCAGCTCAACCCTCTCACACAACTACAAACTTATAATGGGTTTGAGCATAGAGAGTTGTTTTTTGGGGAGGGCAGAATGAGGAATGTAAAAGCCACAATTCTAACAGCAGATAATAAAGAGAAATTGTATGAACTGATTTGAAGAAGAAAAAGAGGGAAGGCACTAATCCAGTGTCAAAAGGGAAGCAAACCTTAGATGCATAAAACCCTGCTTATTTGGCCCAGTGTGGGGGGAAAAAAAAATCTCCCTCAGGGGTACTGTAAAACACAAATGCTGTGCTCTGTACTTAACATTGTACCTGTGGGCTGTTGTTTTGGATTCACATTTCTTGGGATCACCTGCCCACCGTCAAACTGTCAGAGCTCTAAACCAATCACTTTTATTTTTTTCTCTGAGTGATCCACTGGCATCAACAGAGGCCTTTTTTCTTTTTGTTAAACCCCGCCCCCCCCCATGGAGAGGGGGAGTTCAGGAAGCAAAGGGTGTGTCTGTGTGTGGATGTGTGTGTGTGGGGGGGTAGGTTTAAGCATGGTGGCCCTGATCCAAACCAGGTGCTTACACTGGAGTAAATCAAAAGACAAGCCTCAGCTACATGACTGGTGAAACATGTAGTTCAGGTCTGAGTCATCACTCTCTCTGCTAGTTGCCTCCACTACATAACCAATTTTATCAGCCACCCCCAGGCCCAGCCCATCAGGAGTTCTAGATCCTGGAGCAGGAAAAGCATTCTGCTTGGGCATACCTTCTGCATCTGTCCATGTGTTAAACCACCCACTGAAGGTTGTTGTTTGTTCAAATTGGGACTCCCTAGAGGTCAATCCAAAATGGAATCTTTGGCACCAGCTCCTGGGTCTCAGAGGGCTCAGCTGCCACATCATCTCCATCAGCCTCTGTCCCTTCATCCTGCAAGCTGAGAGGGAGACGGTCAGATTCCTGGACCTCTGATCAAAGTTGTGGGTTCCATCGGGCTGCTTCCTTGGCTGTGGCAGCAGCGAAGACAATTGATTTCAACATCTTGTTCCTTGCCCCACTTGCTTTGTAGGAGCCTCTTCCACTTCCTCTGGCGCACTGAGGACCTGGGATGTGGAGGACAGCTCTGGGATTTGAACTGGCAGTTTCAGAGAGTCAGGGAAATGCTGGAAACTGCTCTGAACCTTCTTAAAGAAGATTGGGATTGCAGAGATGGCGCTGTCAGTGAAGAGGTGGCGGTGCTTAAAGGGGGACCTCTTGGGGGTTTCTCCCAGCTCTGAATTGCTGGTGGTGCAAACAGAGGTAAAGCATCATCCGGGCACCAAAATCCTCTTGCAAGACACTGTTTCTTGCCCCAAATCATTAATTTGGATTATAACATTTATAGCTGACCTTAACCACCTTTGCTTAGATGTAAGTCTTACATCTCACAGCATGCCCCAGCCAGTCCTGGTAGGGCATGCTGGCAGTTGTAGGACTTTTTTTTCTGTCTAAGCATGCATAGGGTTGTGCCCTTGGGATCTCAGGTGTAGCCTTATTGTCCATACCTTGCACATAACATTTAATTCTAACAATAACAACAAAGACTGTTAAGGGCTTGGCCTCCATGGTATCCTGCGGCAACAGGTCTTTGGGGTTTGTTATTATTTGAAAATGGCTTTCCTTGATCAATTTTGGATTTGACACATTTGATATGTTCTTTGAATGTGTTCTTATTCTTGTTTGAGACAAAATGAATAGATGTCCCTGATCTACTTTCTCCCCCAACCATTCACTAGTTAAGTTTGCTTTTCTTTCTTTTTTAAACCATATTGCCTCTTGTGAATTTTCTTCCTTAGAGTCACAGTCTGAATTCTTTCAGTCTTTCATTTTATGTATCATAATTGTGCTAATCATACCTGACTAATGTGAATGTGCAAAGTATATACAATATAGCAAAATATTTTTTTTAACTCAGAGAAAGTGCTGTATGGATGAAAATTATCCTCATTATTATTTACTTATCCTACTCTGTCAATTTCTTCCTTTAACATGTCCTTTCTTGACTGTCTTTTATCCTAAAGTAAAAATCCCTCAATACTTTAGCATTTCCTCCTAGAGAAGGTACTCCAACACCTAGACCATGTTGGTTACCCATTCTGCACTTTTTCCTAAATCTATTATATCTTTTTCAGGTTGGGGTGACCAAAACTGTGCACAATATTCCAAATATTGTCATGAAGTAGAGTTATGTAAGAACATTATGAAACTGGCTGCTTTCTTTTAAGTCATTTTCCTAATAATCTCTAACATGGAATTTGCCTTTCATCGTTGCTCCTGCTGAATGCCAAGCTGATGGTCTCATTGAGCTATCCACCACACCCTCATTATCTCTCTTTCCTGTAGAGTTACAGCTAGGAATGGGGGAAAAAGATGCATTTTCGAACAAATACCCATAGAACATAGAATAGCAGGGTTGGAAGGGTCAAATAAGATAATCAAGTCTACCCCCCTGCTCAATGTAGGAATTCAAGTCAAAGCATCCCTGACAGATGGCGGTGCAGCCCCATCTTGAACACCTCCAGTGTCAGAGAGCCCACCACCTCCCTAGGTCATTGGTTCCATTGTCGTATTGCTCTAACAGTCAGGAAGTTTTTCCTGATGTTCAGCCAGACTCTGGCTTCCTGTAACTTGAGCCCATTATTCCGTGTCCTGCACTCTGGGATGATTGAGAAGAGATCCTGGCCTTCTTCTCTGTGACAACCTTTCAAGTACTTGAAGAGCACTATCATATCTCCCCTCAGTCTTTTCTTCTCCAGGCTAAACATGCCCAGTTGTTTCAGTCTCTCCTCATAGGGCTTTGTTTCCAGTCCCCTGATCATCTTTGTTGCCCTCCTCTGAACCCTCTCCAGCTTGTCTGCATTCTACTTAAAGTGTGGTGCCAGAACTGGACACAGTACTCCAGATGAGGCCTAACCAGTGCTGAGTAGAGGAGAACTAGTACTTCCCGGGATTTGGAACTATACTTCTATTAATGCAGCCCAAAGGAGCATTTGCCTTTTTTGCAGCCACATCACATTGTTGGCTCATATTCAGCTTGTGATCGACAACAATTCCAAGATCCTTCTCACTTGTAGTATTGTTGAGCCAAGTATCCCCCATCTTGTAACTGGGCTTTTGGTTTCTTTTTCCTAGGTGCAGAACTTAGCATTTATCCCTATTCAATTTCATTCTGTTGTTTTCTGCCCAGCGCTCCAGCCTATCAAAATCACTTTGAATTTTGTTTCTGTCTTCCAGGATATTAGCTATCTGCCCAGTTGTGTGTCATCTGCAAATGTGATAAGCATTCCCTGCACCTCCTCCTTGAAGTCATTAATAAAAATGTTGAAGAGCACTGGGCCCAGGACTGAGCCCTGCGGTCATTACCTCGCCCCAGTTTGAGAAGATCCCATTGATAAGCACTCTTTGAGCCCAATTCTGTAGCCAACTGTGGATCCACCTGATAGTTGTTTCATCTAGCCCACTTTTAGCTAGTTTACTAATCAGAATATCATGGGGCACTTTGTTGTTCCAAAGTCAAGGTATATTCTGTCCACAGCATTCCCACAGTCCACAAGGGAGGTTACCTGATCAAAAAATGAGATCAGCTTCGTCTGGCAGGATTTGTTCTTGACAAATCCATGTTGGCTTCAAGTAAACATCGCACTGTTTTCAAGGTGCTTACAGATGGATTGCTTTATCATCTGCTCCAGGATTTTCCCAGGGACTGATGTCAGACTGACTGGTCTGTAGTTCCCAGGTTCCTCATTTTTGCCCTTTTTGAAGATAGGGACAACTTTAGCCCTCCCCCAGGCATCTGGCACTTCCCCCGTCCTCCATGATTTCTCAAAGAGAATAGACAGCGGTTCTGAGAGTTCTTCTGCCAGTTCCTTTATTACTCTAGGATGCAGTTCATCTGGCCCTGGGGATATGAACTCATTCAAAGTCATTAGGTATTTCTTGACCATATGCCTATCAATCTCAAGCTGCAATCCTGACCCTTCAGCCTGTACTTTGCCTTTGGCAAATTGAAACTCAATTATCCTTCAAAATTTGCACTTCTCCAAATCCTGCAGTGGAGTTCTCCAATCAAAAAATGGGTACAAAAATGCATATTTTAGGGGAAGGTGCACACACAAAAATGTGTGTACTAGTGAAAATAACATTTAAAATGCATTATAGAGAACCACTGTGGTATAGTAGTTAGAGTGTTGGACTGGGACTCGGGAGATCCAGTTCTAGTTCCCACTTGGTCATGAAGTTTACTGGGTGACTTTGGGCCAGTCACTGACTCTCAGCCTAACCTACCTTACAGGGTTGTTGTGAGGATAAATGGAGAGGAGGAGGGGGAGGACCATGTAAGCCACCTTGGGTTCCTTGAAAGAAGGGAAAAGGCAGGATATAAATGTAATAATGAATAAATATATTAGGAAAATTGCTTGCAAATGTGTGTATATGAGGCAAAATTACATATAAAAATCCAGGTATTAGGAGAAATTTAAACAATAAGCTATACAAATTGTCATGTGAAGTTTTTTAAAAGTCTGAAGTTTGGCACAAATTGGATTTAAGATTGGAAAAATGAGAAACCGAGACAAACAGAATTATTATTATTATTATTATTATTATTATTATTATTACATTTCTATACCGCCCCATAGCCAAAGCTCTCTGGGCAGTTTACAAAGATTAAAAACCATTAAAAGTACATTTTACAAAACGTAAAACCATTTAGATAAAAACATAAACAGACAGCACACACACAGGGAACATGTATCTAAAAACAATTTTAAACAATCAACCATAAGACAAATCCAGGACTTGATTAAAAACTCATCATATGCTATCAAATGCCTGAGAGAAAAGGAACGTCTTAATCTGGTGCCAAAAGATAACAATGTTGGCGCCAGGTGGGCCTCGTTGGAGAGAACACTGGGGGGCCACCACCAAGAAGGCCCTCTCTCTTGTTGCCGTCTTCTGAGCCTCCCTCAGAGGATGCAACCTGGAGGAGGGCCTTAGATGCTGAACATAAGTAGATTCATGTCAGGAGAGACGCTCCATCAGGTATTCTGGTCCCGAGCCATATTAGGCTTTATAGGTTAAAACCAGCACCTTGAATTGGGATCGGAAACTTACAGGCAGCCAGTGCAAGTGGGCCAGAGTTGGTCTTATATGTTCAGACCTTCTTGTCCCTGTAATCAATCTGACCACCGTGTTTTGCACAAGCTGCAGCTTCTGAAATTGACAGATTTGTCCATCCTTAGTCACAGCCAGTTCAGATCCAATTAGCATGTAGGTAAAATTGGATCATGCACTCCAGTGTGCATCATCTTACACTTACTCCAGTGATGTGTTGTGGAAAGATTCACCATACAATACACAAAGAAAATTATTAACCTGCATAATTGGGGGGCTGTGATTCTTATCAAAGTCTCTACATCTCTGCAAAGTTGCAGCTTACATGTGGGATTCAGCTCATAGCTAGCAGGATTTCATTATGGTTAGAGGGTTTTGTTTTTGGAGTGGAATTAATTTTAATTAAGTCCTCTGTGTCTTTTCCATCTTTTTACTGCATTTTTCATAACAAATAATATATTCTAGTCATGTAATAAGCAACAGTGGCATTGCAACTGTGATACTTCAAATCTAATGGTATGATTAGTGAATGCCAGTTACACAATTGAAACCAGCGCGTGTGCCTTTTAGGTAGTGAGATGGATGCTACAAATGTGTCCGACAGGTTTGTGCTGTGGCAGCTAAAGCTTGTGCCCTATGTCCCACTTACCATTACAAATTCCTTTGACTGATGAACAGAAAGATGCAATCTGGCTTCTGACTGGTGCTGCATACAGGCAATTATTATCCTACCTGCTTTCTGTCCTCCACCAAATTATGGCAGAGGGGCAGAACATAAATCCCTAACATACAAAAGCTGTGCCAGACAACATTCAGATGGAACACTGAAGCTAGCCTAAGTGTGAGGAACCAGCCACACTCTCTTGCTAGTAGCAGGATCCTTACTCAATAGGCCCATCAGAGCAGTTAGGCCAGCCTTCCCCAACCTGGTATCCTCCAGACATTTTGGACTTCAACTCCCATCAGCCCCAGCCAGCATGGACATTATGGGGATAGGGTTCAGCACCTTGGATAGTTCCTTTAGAGTTCTGGCTGGTTCCGACTAAGACTATGGAATCACAGCCCCACTGAAATCGGAGCCACCAGCCTCCACTGCACCGTGGTTTCCCACCAGGTTATTGCAAGGCTCAGACACTGTTCTGATGTGCTTGGGTAACTGCAGAAAGAGTGGAATACCCTCTTTCACTGGTGAGACCATAGAAGAGATTACATTCCTTTTACAAAAGTTAGAATTGGAATTCCTCCTTGGTAGCATGGGAACTTTTACTTCCTCTTTCTTCTGTTATTTGTGCTTCTTCTTTCACTTCCATCCTGTAGAATTTATCCATTCACAGTAAATTTTCCCTGGACCTCACTGAATTTCTTGATTCCACCCAGCCAAATTGTCCAAATTGTAATATATTTCTCTTTGAACTCATATGCAAACACAGTAGATGAAACAAGGGTGTAGTGCATATGCCTGGCATAGAATAGAAAGAAAAATAGCCTTCATTTATTTTTGTCAGGTAATAGCATTTTGCTGCTTGAAGGAACAATCATGCTTCCCATTTTATCACATTTTGTGTTTTTCTCTATTATACCTTTTCAGCATAATAGTATTTTGCTATCTTCTTTTTCCACATGATACTTTGTTCTTTTGCACTGAATGTTCCATTGTGCAATTAGCATTTGCTAATTAAAAACAATATAATATTTCAGTATTAATAGTTACTATATCTTCTTTTCTCAGCACTGATGCACCTAATTTCTCATTAACTATTTCCCTCTACATCAGTACAGATTCCATAGCCTCCATCCATCAGTTGTGAGAATTCTTCTTATTCTGCTCTCGTTCATGGAAAAAAAAACCCAAAATATATCCAGCTGTAATCTCTGACTGCTACTATAATAACAATAGTGTGCAATCTCATTTATCCAAATGGCCAGAACATCCCAAACATGAATGTAACATTTTAGATAGCAGTGCTTCGACAAGGACATCTAAGGATATATGGGTAATGTATAGAAGACCCAATCCTGCTTTAGATACACACAACAAAAGGGCCCTGAATAGGAATGTGCATCCCCTCCAGATGAACAGATGAGTCAATCAAGTTCAGATGAGCGTTGCAATATGGATTTACATTTGTATCAGCTGTGTATGGAAAAGAGACTTCTGAATCCCTCTCTGCTCAAATTGTAAGTGAATCTGCAATTCTGAGTTACATCTGTGAACATTAAAAATATATCATTTTTTTTCAAGAGTTCTAAATTGGCTTACAATTATTGCGCATGTATAATTCATTGCCAGGGTATATGCGCACTGCTGCTTGGGAATGATAGTGTGAAGGACAGGGGAAGGCAGTGTGTTGCCTAGGCAACTCTTTCTTTGCATGTATGTTGTGCACACTATTATTGCTGTACATATCTTGCACCATGATTCGTTGCTGTTACATTCTCTGTGTTTACAAACATGCGGTCCCATGTGGAGGAGCACCTCTGACAACAGGGGTGGCTGGGGCATCGGCAGCAGCAATAACTGCTGCACGTTCTGCCCTGCATTTTAGCTAGATGGGTGATTTTGCCAGTCTAGCGGAGGCTTCAGGAAGGGGAGGGAAGGAGGCAGAGGGTGGCTAGGGATAGCTTGTATCCCCATGGTCCCGGTCTCCTGCCCTCCCTGCCCACCAGCATGCCCCCTTTCACCCTTCTACGAGCTTGTGTTTGCGAGCTTGTAGGAATAGCCGGTGCGGGTCTTTCCACAGCAGCTGCAAGGGGGTGGGGCAGGGGAGGGGAGTGTGGTTTTCTGGCTCTGAGGGCAGAGCCCTGTCTTCAGCCTCAGAGCCAGGAAACCAAACCATCTTCTGTCCCCCAAACACTGTCAAGGGGCCATAGGATTCCTCTCTAACTATCTGTAGATGAGCCACTTGTTTTAATGCTGAGCTCTGACTAGTAATTTGACCCAAACAGAGACAGATGAGGAACAAGGGATAAGGGACAAGAAGTAGCTTTTGCTTTAAGCTCCCAGGTCCATAGCAGAGGAGAGCAGACTGCTCTCTGGACTAAGTGATTCCTCTTCAGTAGCATCAACATCTTTGCACTGAGCACTGGGGTTGGAAAAACATCAGTTTTAGTTAACGTGGTCAGCCAGACAAAACAAAGAGTCCAGTCCTTCATTCATAAAGCTAAAGCCAAAGACAGATGGCAGATTTGCATTACAAACTTACACATTGGTTTTCTACCACTTCAACTGTCATGATTTCCCCCCAGTGTGTTCTAGGTTTTGTATTTTGGTGAGGGTGCAGAGAATTCTTGGTTAGAGATCCCTAGCTTCCCTCGCAGAACTACAGTTCCCCGTGGAGACAAAATGGCTATAAAGGCTACAATCCTGAACACGCCGACTACAGAGTAATCCTCATTGAACACAGTGGGAATTGTTACCAAGTAAACATGCAATAGGAGTGTGTCCTGCACATCAGTTTAACTCTGTGGTGTAGATAGATGTGTCCTGAGTATACACATAAATGATGTATGATCCTTTTATTCATTTTGTCGACAGAATTGAGATGGGAGTTGTTTTCGTAGATCATTTTTCAAAATAGTATTTTAAGATTTGTGTTTTGAATGTATGAGCCATGAGGCACCTTAGAGACTAACTTCTTGTATTATAAGGGGGGGGGGAGCTTTCATGGAACATAAGTGCACAAGAACAGCTCTGCTGCATCAAAGCAAAGGCCCATCTAGTAAAGCATTCTGTTTCCCACTGTGACCAACCAGATGCTGATGGGAAGCCCACAAGTAGGCTGCAGCCTACATCATCCATTTACCGAAAATTGAGTGAATATTCTAAAAACAGCCTTGCTGCTAAAACTCCATGTTCTGACATCCAATGAACTAAACTGACATATATAAAATCTTACTGTCTTATAATACAACATTCTCTAAGGACCTACACAAGCAATACATTAAAAAATATATATACAAGCACTAACATGGCTTAATATGAATGTTTTGATTGTGTTCTTAATATTAACTGTCCTGAGCCTTCAGCGATAAGGCAGAACAAAATTTCATAAATACATACTACATTTTTATCTTCTTACAGTTCAATGATCATTGCTCTTTTTAAAGGAAAGGGTAAATACATGTTAAAATCAAGCTCTGTCCAATAGTAATTTCCCAATTATTGTCATTGGATCTGAAGGGATGCAGTTAAAAATTCCAATTAGAGTTCTTGGATATCTGTAATTAAAACAACAATATTTGTTGTTTAAACAATCCATTGAGTTGGTTTAGGGCAGACCTTCAAACTTTGTGAAATTGCACTGGGGGTTTCATGTAAAATATGAACAAGTACCCAGCTGTTTTTTCTCCTTTTCCAGAAAGTTAAAGGTAGCTCTTCACACTGTGAGATTGTACGGATAAATGTAGGTGCAGTGACCTCTACTGCGTTACAATAATTTTTAAGTCAAAAGACTGGCCCTTTTAAAACCTTATGCCCACTTATCCAAATTTAAATGCACTACATCAGCAAAGGACAAAAACACCATTTGAAATATAAATTAAGCCAAGCTAATGTTTCTATTGGATTTCTTTCTTGATGGGCCTGGTAAAGGCCAAGAAATGTGAAGTTTCACACAAGTGGGTTACGGTGGTCACAGCAAAATAACTCCAATTAGAGGTTTTGGCGATGGATTCCTCCTCACTGATTTGTGGGAGGAGTCCTTCAGGGATATACTAGAGACTAGAAAGGGTCATAGAATCATAGGATAGTAGGGTTTGAAGGGGCCTACAAGGCCATCAAGTCCAATCCCCTGCTCAATGCAGGAACCCAAGTCAGAGCATCCCTGACAGATGGCTGTCCAGCGTCATCGTGAATGACTCCAGTGTGGGAGAGCCCACTACCTCCCTCGGTAATTGGTTCCATTGTCGTATTGCTCTAACAGTCAGGAAGTTTTTCCTGATGTTCAGCCGGAATCTGGCTTCCTGTAACTTGAGCCCATTATTCCGTGTCCTGCATTCTGGGATGATGGAGAAGAGATCCTGGCCTTCCTCCCTGTGACAACCTTTCAAGTACTTGAAGAGTGCTATCATATCTCCTCTCAGTCTTCTCTTCTCAAGGCCAAACATGCCCAGTTCTTTCAGTCTCTCTTCATAGGGCTTTGTTTCCAGTCCCCTGATCATCCTCGTTGCCCTTCTCTGAACCCTCTCCAGTTTGCCTGCATCCTTCTTAAAATGTGGTGCCCAGAACTGGACACAGTACTCCAGATGAGGCCTAACCAGTGCTGAGTAGAGGAGAACTAGTACTTCCCGGGATTTGGAAGCTATGCTTCTATTAATGCAGCCCAAAAGAGCATTTGCCTTTTTTGCATCCACATCACATCGTTGGCTCATATTCAGCTTGTGATCGACACCAATTCCAAGATCCTTCTTGCTTGTAGTGTTGTTGACCCATGTATCCCTCATCTTGTAACTGTGCCTTCGGTTTCTTTTTCCTAGGTGCAGAACTTGGCATTTACCCCTATGAAATGTCATTCTGTTGTTTTCTGCCCAGCGCTCCAGTCTGTCAAGATCATTTTGAATTTTGTTTCTGTCCTCCAAAGTATTAGCTATCCCACCCAATTTTGTGTCATCTGCAAATTTGATCTGCATTCCCTGCACCTCCTCCTCCAAATCATTCATAAAAATGTTGACGAGCACTGGGCCCAGGACTGAGCCCTGCGGTACCCCGCTTGTTACTTCTCCCCAGTTTGAGAAGATCCCATTGATAAGCACTCTTTGAGTCCGATTCTGTAGCCAACTGTGGATCCACCTGATAGTTGTTTCATCTAGCCCATTTTGAGCTAGTTTGCTCATCAGGATATCATGGGATGGGGCACTTTGTCGAAAGCTTTGCTGAAGTCGAGGTATATTCTGTCCACAGCATTCCCACAGTCCACAAGGGAGGTTACTTGATCCAAAATTGAGATCAACTTAATCTGGCAAGATTTGTTCTTGACAAATCCATGTTGGCTTTGAGTAATCACTACATTGTTTTCGAGGTGCTTACAGATGGATTGCTTTATCATGTGCTCCAGAATTTTCCCAGGGATTGATGTCAGACTGACTGGTCTGTACTTCCCAGGGTCCTCCTTTTTACCCTTTTTGAAGATAGGGACAACATTAGCCCTCCTCCAGTCATCTGGCACTTCACCTGTCCTCCATGATTTCTCAAAGAGAATAGACAGTGGTTCTGAGAGTTCTTCTGCCAGTTCCTTCATTCCTCTAGGATGCAGTTCATCTGGCCCTGGAGATTTGAACTCATTCAAAGTCATTAGGTATTTCTTGACCTTATGCCTATCGATCTGAAGCTGCAATCCTGCTCCATTGGCCTGTACCACGCCTTTGCCAGGGGGGTCATAGACCCTCTTTTGGGAGAATACTGAGTCAAAGTAAGAACTGAACACTTCTGCCTTTTCTTTGTCATCTGTTATCATTTTGCAATCCTTATTTAATAGCTGAACCACCATTTCTTTCCTCTGTCTTTTACTATGCATGTAGCCTTTTTGTTGCTTTTAGCCTCCCTCGCTAACCTCAGCTCGTTCTCAGCTTTAGCCTTCATGACGCCATCCCTGCAATTCTGTGCTACCTGCCTGTACTCTTCCATTGTTGCTTGGCCTTCCTTCCACTTCCTATATGTATACTTTTTTGTTTTTAGGTCATCTTTAAGATTTTTGTGAAGCCACATTGGCTTCTTCTGTTGTCTTCCACCTTTTCTTCTTGTTGGAATTTTTTGTAATTGTGCCTTGAGAATTTCTCTTTTTAAAAGCTCCCACCCATCTTGGACTCCTCTTCTCATTCGAGTTGCTTGCCATGGGACCTTACTGATCATTGTTCTGAGTTTATTAAAATCAGCTTTCCTAAAATCCAGGGTACGTGTTTGGCTACACTCAGCTTTTGCTTCCTTTAGAACCAAGAACTGTAGTATAGCATGGTTGCTTTCCCCCAGAGTTCCTGTAACTCCTACTTTACCCACTAAGTCATCTCTGTTGGTTAGGATCAAGTCAAGGATATCCAGTCCTCTAGTTCCTTCCTCTACTTTCTGTAGGAGGAAGTTACCCACCACACAAGTCAGGAAGTTCCTGGAGGGGCCATATTTTGCAGAATTTATCTCCCAACAAATGTTGGGGAAATTGAAGTCCCCCATTACTACTACAACATGCTTCCTTGAAACATTGGCTATTTGCTTTTCAAAAGTTTCATCCTTATCTTCTCCTTGATTGGGTGGGCGGTAGTAGACTCTGACCACCATGTTCCTTTTATTCTTTGCTCCATTTATTTTAACCCTGATGCTCTTGATGGGGCTACCAATCTCCTCCTCCTGTATTTCTGTGCGGATATACGTATGTATTTTTAACATATAGTTCAACTCCACCTCCCTTTCTGTTCCTCCTGTTCTTTTTGAACAAGTTATATTTATTTATTTATTTATTGCATTTATACCCTGCCTTTTTTCCTCTTGCAAGGAACCCAAGGCGGCTTACATT
The DNA here is from genome assembly GCF_057233095.1 of Heloderma suspectum. NCBI lineage: Eukaryota > Metazoa > Chordata > Lepidosauria > Squamata > Helodermatidae > Heloderma > Heloderma suspectum. The sequence goes on from NC_139461.1 coordinate 228,316,924, forward strand.
ATCCTCCTCCTCTCCATTTTATCCTCACAACAACAACCCTGTTGAAGTATCCTTCAACTGCTGTATTCCAGTCATGAGAGTCATCCCACCAAGTCTCAGTTAAACCTATCAAGTCATAATTTCCCTCCTGTATTAAGAGTTCAAGTTTGTTCTGTTTGTTTCCCATACTCTGGGCTAGGGATGTACGAATCCCCCTTACCTTTGTTTTGCGGGGGGGGGGGAGGCGATCCGTTCCTGCCCCTGGAATCCTCTACGGGGGGGAGGCAATCTGTTTCTCCCCCCCAGAATCCTCTTCAGCCGGCTCTGCTCCATGGCAGTTCCGCAGAGCCACTGGCCGGCTCCAAAGCCTCAGCGATACGGCCGCCATGGCTGTATCGCTGGGGTAGGTAGGATGAGTCTCCGGACACAAATGGCGTCCAGGATGCCATTTGCGGCTGCAAAGGCCTTAGTTTAAGTTAAATGCAGCCGTAAATGGCTGGATGCCATTTGTGTCCGTGGTTTTCATTAACATGATAGGCTACGCAAATATTTGCGTAGCCTATCTCGTAAAAGCAGGGACGTCTGCTCATGTTTCATTAACATGATAGGCTATGCAAATATTTGCGTAGCCTATCATGTTAATGAAAACCACAGATGCAAATGGCGTCCAGGATGCCATTTGCGGCCGTAAAGGCCTTAGTTTAAGGCAAATGCAGCCATTTACAGCTGCATTTACCTTAAACTAAGGCCTTTACGGCCACAAATGGCGCCCCCCATCCATTTGTGTCCTCAGTCAATCCACGCAGCCAGCGATACGGCCATGGGAGCCGTATCACTGGGGCTTCAGAGCCGGTGGCAGGAAAGATCCGCCATTGAGGACTTTGCCCTGCAGGAGAAGGTGGAGATCCGATCCTCCACGGACTTCGGCTGGCCGGATTCAATAGAATCTGGCCTCATTGGGGTCCGTCGAGGATTTCTCCAACATCCCTACTCTGGGCATTAGTATATAGACATCGAAGACCATGTGCTTCATGGTCTGGCTTTCTTCCTACATGTTTGTGGAGACTGTTATTGGGCACTGTTAGAGCTGTTCTCTTGGTTACGGTGCATGAGCCTTGGTCCATTGTTACCCCAAACTTTACATCTCCCTTCCCCGTAGGATTCAGTTTAAAGCCCTCCTGATAAAGTTCTTCATGCTGTGGCCAAACACATTCTTCCCAGGCTTTGTGAGGTGCAGCCTGTCCCTTGCCAACAGTCCATCTTCCAGGAAGTGTAGCCTGTGGTCCCAGAATCCAAATCTCTCTAGTTGGCACCACCTGTGTAGCCAGTCATTCACCCGGAGTATTTTTCTTTCCCTTTCTATCACTCTTCTAACTACTGGAAAGATGGATGAGAAAACTATCTGGGCCCCAAAGTTCTTGAGTTTCCTTCCCAAAGCTTCAAAGTCTGGCGTGATTTCTTTGTAGCTCCGTTTGGCGGTATCATTTGTTCCCACACGGATTAGAAGAAAGGGATACCTGTCGGTGGGCTTTATGAGTGCAGGCAACCCTTCAGTCACATCTCCAATCCGTCCTCCCGGGAGACAGCATACCTGGTGAGTCCAGGGGTCTTCGCGACATACTTGGGTTTTGATTAGGGATGTACGAAAGTCACTTACCTTTTCGCGGATCTGCTTCGCAGTGTGTGGGGGGAGGCGCTCCGTTCCTCCTCCCGGAATCCTTGATGGGGGGGGAGGCGCTCCATCCCTCCCCTCGGAGTCCTGCCCAACCGGCTCCACTCTGCGGGGATTCCACAGAGCCACCGGCCAGCTCCGCCAGCAGCCGGACATCCAGCCGCTGGGTAGCAGGGACGCAAATGGCGGCGGCTGTAGCTGCTGCTGTTTGCGTCCCTGTATTCAAATGTGATAGGCTACATAAAGACTTACGTAGCCTATGATGTCTGGGTTTAAAAAAAAAAACGCGTACGCAAATGGCGGCGGCTACAGCTGCCGCCATTTGCATTCCTTATTTTTCGCCGTCTTAGTCTACATAAATATTTTTTAACGGGGAATGCAAATAGCGTAGCGGGCGCTATATGTGTTCCTTTTTGATTCGCCATTTTAGCCTATGTAAATATTTTAGACTACGTAGACTAAGACGGGGAAAAATAAGGAACACAAATGGCAGCAGCTGTAGCCGCCGCCATTTGCGTACGTGCTTTTTTTAAAACCCAGACATGATAGGCTACGTAAGTCTTTATGTAGCCCATCATATCTATGTAAAACAACAACAACACACAAGCAACCAGACTACAAATGGCGGCGGCGGCAGCCGGTCGGAAGACCAGCCGCCGCCACCGCTGCCGAAGCAGCTGCCGGAGCCGCCGCCGTCCGGAACATCCGCCCCAGGTAAGTCTCGTCCCGGGGGGGATCCATGGGGGGGGGTGGCAGGCTGTTCTGCCACAGATTTCGGGGGGCTGAATGCACTGGCATTCGGCCTCACCGAGATCTGTGGCGGAATTCTCTGACATCCCTAGTTTTGATTCCACGCAGCAAGGAGTCTCCCACTACTACTACTCTTCTATTCCTGTTGTTGTAGGCCTGGGTTTCATCGCCTCTGTGTCAAGGGCTCCTTGGAGGCCTCTCTCAGTCTAATCCAGTAGCCAAGTCCAGACACAGACAAATGGATTCTTTTCAAAGCTTTATTCCTCTTTTACAACTTAACAACTCTACCGTTAGCAACTAGATATGAGCAGCAGAGTACCTATGCCCTAAGTTGGAACAGTTGGTCCCCGTTTGAAAGGGAATTACTGGCAGACCCCTGAACTTAAGGACTAGGGAGAGTCCCTCCCTTTTTCCCTTGGATCCTCTGGGCGCAGCCGTTGTTTGCACGCCAACCGGGCACTACGCCTCCTTTCTGCGCCCTCCATTTAGTGCCGCTCTCTGCTTTGGCGTCGCGCGTCCATCAAGTCTGCTTCCCGCGCTCTGTCACTCCCTGGACTGCTATCTAAGCTAGGAATGCTGGTGGGAGGAATCTCCGTCAGCTGTTGGCCCTGGGAAAGAGGAGCATGCTCCTCTCCCAGGAGCGACTGCTCTTCCTCAGAATCAGAACTACTCTGGGATTCTATGGGTTCAGTGTCCACCCTGACACTCTGCTTGGCTTAGGGATGTACGAAAGGCACTTACCTTTCACGGATTACGTTTATGGTTGGGGGGGAGGCGTTCCGTCCCTCCCCCCCGGAATCCTCACCGGGGGGGAAGGTGCTCCGTTCCTCCCCCCCCCCCGGAATCCTGGCCGGCCGGCTGTGCTCCGCAGGGATTCTGCAGAGCCGCCGGCCGGCTCTGCCAGCAGCCGGACATCCGGCCGCTGGCTAGCAGGGACGCAAATGGCGGCGGCCGTAGTTGCCGCTGTTTGCATCCCTGCAGTCAGCCGTGATAGGCTACGTAAATGTTTACGTAGCCTATCATGGCTGACTTAAAAAAAAACACAAAATAACGCGGGTACGCAAATGGTGGCGGCCACGGCCGCCGCCATTTGCATTCCTTATTTTGGCACGTCTTAGTCTACGTAAACATTTACGTAGACTAAGACGGCGAAAATAAGGGGAACGGAAATAGTGTAGCGGACCATAGTGTAGCCGCCATTTGCATACGTGCGTTGTTGTTTTTTTAAAGTCAGACATGATAGGCTACGTAAACATTTACGCAGCCTATCACGGTTTTTTTTTAAAACCTTTGCATACGCGCGTTGTTTTTTTTTTTTAAAGTCAGACATGATAGGCTACGTAAAGATTTACGTAGCCTATTACTTTTTTTTTTTTAACTGGAAATGGCAGCGGTGGCAGCCAGTCGGAAGACCCGCCGCCGCCGCCGCCGCCAAACTGCCGCCGCCGCCAGGAAGATCCGCCCAAGGTAAGTCTCGTCCTGGAGGGGGCGGGGGGGCAGGCCGTTCCGCCACCGATTTCGGGGGGCCGAATGCGCTGGCATTTGGCCTCCCCGAGATCCATGGCGGAATTTTCATACATCCCTAGCTTGGCTGACCTTCAGCTTCTTGCTCACTCTCATGCAGGTTCTTCCTCTGCAGGCTGTCCTCCAGTCTCATTCTCCAGTACCTGGAAACGGTTCCCTAGTTCCACTGCCTCCACTGGTACCGAGTGTCTTCTAGTTCTTCTGCTCCTAACTGTCACCCTTTTCTGAGGAGTATCCTCTACTTCATTTCTTCTCACCTCAGTATTTTCCTCTTCTGCCTCAGTTTGCTGCTGCTCTTTTAACTCCTGTACTTTGCTTTGCTGCTGTATTCCTACCATTCTGTCCAAGAACTCTTCATGTTCTCTTATTCCTTGGAGGGTCAACAGTCGCCGCTCCAGTCCTCCTACTTTTTCTTCCAGCAGCGTGATCAACTTGCACTTGTTGCACATTTAGGCCATGATGTTCTCAGGCAAGAAAACAAACATGGCACACACCTTGCAGGTCACCACCACTGGAGAGTCTTGTCTTTCCATAGTCTCTTTTACCTTTTTGTGTCTAGCTCTCTGGTTGTACTAGAGTAGCTTGTGCCTGGTCCTCGACTCACTGCAGGTTAAAAACAGAGTCCCAATGTTACAAAATATATAAAATAAAATAACTCTCTCTCTCTCTCTCTCTCTCTCTCTCTATATATATATATATATATATATATATATATAATGTTATCCCCCTTGACCTCCCCTGCCAGACTCCCCTGGCCAACTCCTGTTTGCTCTGCCTGTTCACTCGCTCTGATCGCTTGCTCTCTGGGAGCTTGCTTGCTTCTGTAGTCCCTCGACCAGCTGGAGCAGCTTCCTCTGCTCTGCTTAGCTGGGAGGCGGGAAACAGACTGATGCTTCCTGCCCAACAGCTGCTGGGAGTACTCAGGCCACACACCCCTGATTCAGTTGGAGAAGGAGAAGGTCAAAAGGTACTAGGCTGCTCTCCTTCCATGTTAAGGTGCACTAGGTCTGGGTTGTGGCTGAAAAAACAAAACAGACACAAAATCCCAGAAATGCCTGCTTATTTTTGTGCCAGCCCACCCAGCGTTTCAGAGATAAACTCATTCCTCAGGGACTACCTGCACTAGTCAAAAATTCCTTGTCACTGACATACCCCTCAGGAAGAAGTTTATCTCTGAAATGCTGGGTGGTCAGGCACAAAAACAAACAGGCACTTCTGGGATTTTCTGTGCGGGGGGGGTGGGTGGCCTTGCCTCTCTGAGCTGAGTCTTGGCTTCATATGCCATTAGGGTTGCCACTTGTGAATCACCAAAAGAGGAGTCACATCACCAAACAAGAAGACAAATAGAACACCTATTTCCATAACATTTGCATATGCTCATCTATATGTAGATTCTAATTTAGAAATAATTACTATAATTTAACCAGAAATACAGTACCTCTCACGACAATGTGGAAGACCGTGACCTGTGTGTCTTGCTCAGTCTGCTGTCGATGGGAAATTTCAAGGCCCAGTTCCTCCATCTGATGGTTCTTTATTTTTACACCGGACTTGAACCGGACAGCCCTCCAAACAGAGGACACCTTCCAAACAGAGGGCAGCCCTCTGGCTGCCCTTCCAATAGAGGACTGTCCTCTGTAAAAGGGGACACATGGCCAGCCTACAATATCATTGCTGCCTGCTCCACAGAGAAGGGATTGTGGTGGTTTGGGTTTGCTAGACCAGGCTGAGGCTTAGCACATCAGCATACCAAGACTGGACAATTGTTGCTGCCACCCCTGTTGAGGAAAGAGCATGTTGCCCTTTTAACAGGAATAATGGCAGTGTGCTGGGCATGGACCTAACAAGAGAGCCCTTAGGTCACAAATTATTTAAACCACCAGAGAACATCCAGAAAAATAATCCAGTAAACCTAAACTATTTTCAGACTGGGATTAAGTAGGTTCGCCCATCCCCAGTAAAACTGAATTGTGCCATGTTAAGTGGGTTAGTTATTCCACTCTGAAATTCTGAAGGCCATTTTTGTTTGCTTCAGTCGTCGTTTGATGAAGCATAGCATGCAACAGGAAACCAGTTAGTCTCCCAGGTGCACTTTTGGTCTCCTGGCTGTGACAGATGGTAATCTAACTTGTGTGACCCTCAACAGCTTCTGCCAGTAGCGACACACTGAATAACTGTACAGTTTGCACCCATGATGAAATGCATTGATGGTTACATTGCCAGTGGGCACTTCAGTCAGCCCAGAAAGAAAATAAGTGACCGGTCCTAAGGCTCATGCAACTTAGCCTTGTATTGCACCTGGACTGATGGCAAAACTGGGGTCTGTCCAGAATGTGAATTGGGGACATTATGCTCCAGCTACTCCACTATTCCACGGACGTTCATGAACTTCATTTCCAGAAGGCCTATTAGCTGGAGGACTATTGCTCCGCCCCATGGTCCTTATGCTATGGTCTGCCTTATGCTGCATGAAATGGCTGAATGAGGTCATCTGGAGATTAAGGTTGAAGGGCAATTAAACTGATGACGCCCAATTAGGGATGGCAGGGAAATCTGCAACAAATTCAGATCAGTTCGGATTTCTGTGAATTTGACCTGAGGATTCTGCAGCAGACCACCAGCTTTTTCTGAGTCACACCAATTCTGCCAACTTGCAGACCATTTTTTCACTGGGGGTGGGGGGGATTTGCACTAATTCACGTTAGTTAATCCTCATTAACTAATGTGCATTAGTGCATTTGCCCAAATGTGAATTAGCGCTAATGCAAATTAGTGGAGGTAGAAAGGAATTGTGAGAAAGAAAATTCCAGTTCTGTCAATGAGTGGATGATGGAACGAAGGACGCCAGACATTCCATGAAACACAGATGGAACGGATTTAACAAAATCCATACATCCTACACCCAACTCCATTTCTGGATTGTGTTACTATTTTAATTCTTTCGAAGCTTTGTCAGCTGCTCTGGAGATCTTTTTGGCTTAAGGGTGGGATACAAAATATTGTAATAAATCAAGATAAAGGAAAGGAAAGCAAAGGAAAGGAAAGGAAAGGAAAAAGAAGAGAAAGCAGTCCATCAATTTGCCGTTTGTTGGGATAGTTTCAGCATTCACCCAGCTTTCTGTTTGACACTTGATAAAAGAAGTTTAAAACGGCATGTTTGCAAGTTTAATTAACTCTTTGGTTCACATCCAGACTATCGCTTAGTCAAGTGGAGTTCTGCTCATGTTGGGAAAAGGGAGCAGGGAAATGATCTCCACAGGCCCCTTTGCACCTTGCAGCCCCCTGGCTCTCCCCAGAAAACTCCTCTGCAGAGCTAGGAACCCTCTGGAGCAGCCTGAAAGGTGGTGTGGGAGGCTGCGGGGTCAGGGGGAACTGGCAAACCTCCCTGCCCCCTTCCTCCAGCAGGGAGGTTCTGCTGGATACTGGTGCCTTCTGTGAATGGAAGAAACCCTACCATCTACAGAACAGCCAATCTGGATCCAACCCATAATTCATTGAACAGGAATCACTCCGTCATTTTTTTTTTTTTTACATATGTAGCTACCTGAAATACACCTTCACTCAATCTTCATGTCAGCTATTATGGAACTTGAGCTAAAATCCTTGAAATGTTGGTTTTTTTATGATTTTGTACATTATGCTGAGCATCCCTTCTACTGTAAAGGTCACCAAGAAGTGGTATAAATAAATAAAATTAAAAGGCTAGCTCAAGGAGAAGTTTATTAGTTAATGTTAGCAGGTGCAATGCACTGTACTTACATTTTTCTAGGAGAAATAGTCCTGATAAGTAAGGCATTTTGATTGTTCATTCATGCCTTGTTTAAATGGTACAGGTCATTTTTTTTGGTGGATCCTTCCGTTTTCTGCATCTCTACCTTTTAAAGAGAAAAAAGTGAGAGAAAAATATCAGAAATAGTTTTAAATATAAGGATTTACTCAATGTAGCCATCATTCATCTTCTTTTGTACTACATGCTATAAGCAGGATATTGCACTCATGTCCTACTTGTGAGCTTCCCATAGGCACCTGGGATGCTGGACCCAGTAGGCCTTTGGTCTGATCCAGCGCAGGTCTTCTTATTTGGCCTGCACAGTACACACTTATCTGGCATATGTGGTCATGTAGTCTCTTTGCAACCAGACCTGGGCAGACAAGAACTATCTCAGTACAGAGATGACCTGCTTGGGAAGAGAAGTGAGTTGTCCAAAAGTCAAGGACATTACTTACCAATATGAAGAGCCTCTTGTTTATTGTTACTAACCCTGGAAAACTGAGTTCAGGAATAAATAACAGGAAACAGAACTAAATGGAGCTTGTTCATGTCTGTATGCATGCATGCAAAATTTGAAAGGGCTGCACTCCTAGCAGTGGCCGTCATCCATGAGCAGTGGCAAGCACTCTGGCTGGGTGCCTGGATTGTTTGCTCACTGAGCAAGGCAGCACACCTGTGCCCTGCAAGTAATGTTAGTGCTGAGAGGTCCTGCTGTGGAAGTTTTGTGCAGTGTGGGGAGGGTGGATGAGCCGCACCGGCTCGGATCTTCACACTGAGCTTACAAGGCAAAGGAACAGAGGGTAAGTGGTGGGTTGTCCACAGTGGTGTACTGGTAAAATGTGAAGTGCAGGCACTTCTCATGACAGTCCCCATAGCCACGCTGCCAAGGAGAGTCCAAAATTGCAGGCAGTTGATCCACAGCAACATACCAGTTCTAGGAGATTTCATCGGCTACAGGTTGTTTGGAAAGCTAACGGCTCTTGACTGCCCATTTGAGACCAAGCTACCCCAAAATACTTTTTTTTAAAGGAACAATGTATTGTTGCTGGGAAACTTCATCCCCCCCCCCCCAACTACGGTGAGAATTGGAGCTGAGCTCCAAGGGAACACGGAATTTGGAGGGGGGTGGGGAGGGGGTGGCAGCTGGCATCACCATTCCTGCTGAAAAACAAGTGCCAGCGCAATATCCCTGCAAGCCCTGGCTCCGTTTCATCACTGGCTGTCCAGCACCGGAGGAAGCTCTGTGCAACTCTGCCCCAGCCATCATCCCCAAACTCTGCATGCATGACCACGTGTGAGAAGGTGTCGGTTTCTTGTTTTCTGTCTGTTTCTGTGTGAGAGTGTTCGTGTGTCTCTGTGTATACAGGGATGTGGGAACAGAGTTTCTGCAGATGTATGTGGAAGGTAGTGGGAAACTGTTTTCTACATGCTTAATTCCTTGACTCAGTAATGCAGACAGTGATTTGTCTGTCACTTCGTTCACTTTCTTAAGTGATCTACTCTGCATGTGTTTTGTATTTGCATTTTCTCCCATGGATTCACTGACTGTCTCAGCCTTAGTGTTACCCATCAGTGAAATAAATACATGTTTTCTAGAATATCCTCTAAATTCCTTACTAATATGCTTCATATTATTACTAGTTATGTGACTTGACATGTTGCCTGCAGGTGGGCTCGCCCACTGAAGTTGCCCTGCTCAAACTGGAAGCTTTCAAGAAATGGAGCACTCACTGCAGTAAGTGCAACAGGCACTGTGGATGGGACTGCAGTAATGACTGCTGGCAGCAGCCAGTCCAGAACCTGCACCTGCAGCCTCCCCCCTGAATGCTTCCCTAAGTCTTGCATCGCTGCTAGGTTTTACGCTGGTTTTATTCTGGTTGTATTGTTATATTGTGGTTTTAATGTTTTTATATTTTATATTCCTTTACTACTGCTTGTTGGTTTTAATTTCTGTGAACCGCCCAGAGAGCTTCTGCTATTGGGTGGTATAGAAATGAAATAAATACATAACTACACCATCACCAGCAGCCAGGTGAGATGTGTGTATATGTGTGTGTGTGTGTGTGTGTGTGAGAGAGAGAGAGAGAGAGAGAGACAGACAGACAGACAGAAGAAATGAAAGCAGGAGAAAACAAGATGTTTGCATGGGATTTCAATTCTCTCCATGGATTCACTTGGTGGGGGGGGGGGATCTTCATAACAACGGAATGAGAAGCGCATTGGAGTATTACCCAATACTGGATTTTCATAGAAGTGGTTTTGGTCCGTCAGGGACACACAAAGCAAGAAAAGCTGAGTGTACTGTACCTTAAAAATCCAGTTTTCGAGGGTCACACGGCGCTTGAAAGGAACATACTTCCGGGTGGGGTGGGGAGAGTATAACTGAACGTCACCAGCCTGGCAGGGGCTGTTCAACCAAAGAGAGAAGCTTGTTTACCACCCTTGTCCAGGCTCCCCTATGCTACTATTTTATTATGAATGGACAGTAACTAATTCACAATTCTAAAGGCTAGAAACAGCTCTAAAAAGGCAGGCTAGATATTCGCTCCCCATGAGAGCCCCCCACCAGTGCAAATAAACCCAATTCCAGCAAACAGGGAGTTCTAGCTCCAATCCCCCTTTCTCCTTCTCTGCTTGCAGTGACAGGCTTCTCCGCTTCCTTGGATCCCTACTGTGATTAAAGCCTTATGTGGATTTATTTAATGCCAAAGGGAAGAGGAGAATAGGGGAAAATGGGGGGTTAGGGTGAAAAATGCTCACTCTTTCCTGAAGAAGCTAAAATCCCCAATTATCCAGTGCAGCATCTGAAGGCTTCCCCTGAGAGCACCCCACCAGCCCAATTTTGCCTTATTCCAGCAAACTGTCACAGAGTTTTAGCTTCAATCCCTTTTATACTGCTCTGGGCACTTTCTCCCTTCCTGCAATGACAGGCTCCCATGATCCTGGGACCTTGACAAATCGCTACTGGAATAAAGCTCTTATGCATCAGAGAAGTGACTTTACACAACATCAGCAAAGCGATTTAACACAGCATCAGAGAAGTGAAGTAATGCAGACATCACAGAAGTGCATAATTACCGAGGCTAACTACTCCTAATGGTGAAAAGGAAGTACAGGGTGATTCTGAAGGCTCAAAATAATGCTCTAGGGCTTTGATATGTTGGAAAGGCAGGTGAGTTACTTTAGTTACCTAGGTTATCAAGGGCACAGCCAAGTGAAAGACACCCCCCCCCCCAGGAATGCCCTGATCATACCAAATTTAAAGTGGAGGGTTGGGCACACAGCAGCTGAACTGCAGGGGAGCAAAATTAAAGAAAAACAATGGAGTAAAAGTACTCTGCAAAAATGTGGCTTCCCCACAGATAAACTCTGGAGTGGCTGCAGACTGGCCACGACATCATCTGCTGCAAAGGACCTCCAAATGCAGCAAATCACCCATGAAGACAGGCCCTTGATCTGAAACCTGTGGCTTGGTTCATTTCCTTGAGTAATCTGCTTTACATGGGTTTTGTGTGTCTGCCATTCAGGGACATCCTCCATACTAGAAACTCACAGCCTCAGTGTCTATCTGTATCATGAATAAATTGTTTTCCAGAATGTCTTTTGAATGCTGAACTATAACATATATTTGCATTAAACATGTAACTTTGGTCAACTGTAGTTGCGCTTGCTTACTTAAACTACGAACGTTTAGGTTTTGATTTGTACTTGTGACTTAGTTAGAGTCTGGACTGTATTAGGTTGAATGAAACTGAGCTGGAATCATTATATGGATGTATTGCTTGGTGCCAGAGGATTTGTAAGCACTCAGAATAGCTGTACATGTTAACATAGCATTTCCTGTGGGATTCATCACTTTAGTACTGGGTTTTGTCCCCAGTTGTACACGCTCCCATGAAAGTGAGTCCCATGTTGCAGGTGGGACATGCTGAATAGCTGTACAGGCTCTGTGAACCACACAGAGAGCTTCAGCTATTGGGCGGTATAGAAATAAATAAATAAATAAAGTTGAAGACCACTCTGTGAAAACACAGTGTGTACATGGAAGCAATCAGTCAGAACTGGTTGGGAATACATAAGCAAGAAGAGAAGCACTGGGAAAACAGACACCGTAATTGTTTAATTGTTCTTTGCAGGAAGCCAGTAGCAGTACAAAGTAGTAGGCCCTTGAAGATTCCTCAGGGTTATCAGCAGCAAATCCAGATAGGGGTGTTACAGAAGCTCTAAACATACTTGAACAACTCACTGCTCTCTCTCTCTCTCTCTCTCTCTCCTTTGCCAAGTCTTTTTGCAGCTTATCTCTGGCAAGAAGGACATACTAAGCAAGATTTGAAACACACACACACACACTTTATTATGTCCTTTCCTACAATCCCTGCCCTTCTTCTTCCCCCATCTTCCTCTTGTCCTTTATGCTTGAGCATAGTGGAAAGCTGAATCTTGAAGTCCAGTATAAGGAAACCCTAGAAATATAGACCCCCAAACCCAAGCAGTGGAGTATGCGGCAGCTATAAGGATACAAAACCTTCCTTTCTGGCACCCACAGTCCTTTCCAATACACATGAACGAGAATGTTTATGACTTTCAGTTTCAGCGTATACCCACTGATGACAGCAGGCACTTGACCTGGACGCCCACACTGTGCCACGAAATGGTTGTCAATGCACTGGTGCAGGATGTCGACAAAAAGTTTGAACTCTGCCTCTGTTTTAGATTTTGAATTATTTCCCCACCGCTACCATCACGTCAGCTAATGCCATTATTTTAAAATTCATTTAAGTTTCTAATCTCCTTGAGAACTGTACCATTAATTTGGAGCCACCTTTTTTTTGCTTTGTTACCTACCTGCTGAAGATGCAAAGATGCCCACTTCTATGATCTAGTACACATGTATGTTTATCTTTGGTAAAAAGGTAAGTGTGACTAAGAGTGCAATCCTATGCATGTTTAGACAGAAAAAAAAGTCCTACAACTCCCAGCATTCCCCAGCCAAATTGAAACATTAGCTACCTGGCAAGGCAAAACCCTTCCAGAATACAAAGGTCTTCCCTAACTAGTAGAAAACAGCACAAGAGGAGGCCAGTGGAACCTCATGGGACAAGGTGTTCTCCAACTTGGGTGCTGCCACACAGAAGGTGCTCTCTCTAGTCATCACCAACCGTGCTTTCACCGTAGGTGTGTCAGGGAAAAACTGGAGGCTAAAATTTCAGGGTTCCTGGCAGTAAATACCCAGGCACACCTACTTTAAAAAGCTCCAGTTTGGCCCAGATGTTGTAGGTGAGGTTTCTTTGGGAACTAAGACCAGGGTGTTCACATTCACCCAGATATACTTAAATTCTACAAATAAGGACTAAAACAACGACATAAGCTAAATGAAGACTGCTTTTATCTCTCATGCCTGCCTCTGTTGTATTTTACTGATTTTATTATATCATACTTTTAATTGATGTAGGCTGGCTTGAGCAATGGCATCAGAAAGGTGTGGTGAAATATTTGTGCTGCAGCAATTGAGGTCTTTTCCACTCATAATTTCATTGTCATCCATTTTGGCCAACTGCTTCATGGAGTCATGTGATTTGATCAAATCCTTGTATTGGCCAATTAAGTTTTGCATTTCCTTGGATATGCTCTGTCATTTCATTTACTTGCTCAGCCATTTAGTTTGATTTATTCAGTGATCATCCATGAGAACCTGAGAATGTCACCATCTGAATCAGTGGTATTTGATGAGTACCAATGTCAATTCAATTGTCATTCAATGTCAATGTCAATTGAAGAACGTAGGGAAAACCACTAAACCATTCAGGTATGACCTAAATCATGTCCCTTATGAATATACAGTGGAGGCGAGGAATAAATTTAAGGGATTAGACCTGATAGATAGAGTGCCTGAGGAACTATGGACAGAGGTCCATAACATTGTTCAGGAAGCAGCAACTCAATCCATCCCAAAGAAAAAGAAATGCAAGAAAGCAAAGTGGCTGTCTGATGAGGCTTTACAAGTCGCTGAGGAAAGAAGGGAAGCAAAAAGCAAGGGAGAAAGGGGAAGATATATCCAACTGAATGCAGAGTTCCAGAGAACAGCAAGGAGAGACAAGAAGGCCTTCTTAAATGAACAATGCAAAGAAATCGAGGAAAACAACAGAATGGGAAAGACTAGAGATCTGTTCAAGAAAATCGGAGATCTCAAGGGAATGTTTTGTGCAAAGATGGGCCTGATAAAGGACAAAGAAGGCAGGGACCTAACAGAAGCAGATGAGATTAAGAAGAGGTGGAAAGAATACACAGAAGAACTATACAGGAAAGATCTGAATGTCCCTGATAGCCATGATAGTGCGGTCACTGAACTTGAGCCGGACATCCTAGAGAGTGAAGTCAAGTGGGCCTTAGGAAGCATTACTAACAACAAAGCTAGCAGAGATGACAGTCTTCCAGCTGAGCTATTTAAAATCCTAAAAGATGATGCTGTTAAAGCGGTGCACTCAATATGCCAACAAATTTGGAACATTCAACAGTGGCCACAAGACTGGAAAAGGTCAGTTTCCATTCCAATTCCAAAGAAGGGCAACGCCAAAGAGTGTTCAAACTACCATACAATTGTGCTAATTTCACATGCCAGCAAGGTTATGCTCAAAATCCTACAAGCTAGGCTTCAGCAGTATGCGAACCGAGAACTACCGGAAGTACAAGTTGGGTTTCGAAGAGGCAGAGGAACTAGAGATCAAATCGCCAACATTTGCTGGATCATGGAGAAAGCAAGAGAATTCCAGAAAAACGTCTATTTCTGCTTCATTGACTATGCTAAAGCCTTTGATTGTGTGGATCACAACAAACTCTGGCAAATTCTGAAAGAGATAGGGGTACCAGACCACCTTACCTGACTCCTGAGAAACCTGTACAAGGGTCAAGAAGCAACAGTAAGAACCAGACATGGAACAACTGATTGGTTCAAAATTGGGAAAGGAGTACGACAAGGCTGCATATTGTCGCCCTGCTTATTTAACTTATATGCAGAGTACATCATGAGAAACGCCAGGTTGGATGAATCACAGGTCGGAATTAAGATTGCCGGGAGAATTATCAACAACCTCAGATATGCAGATGATACCACCCTAATGGCAGAAAGTGAAGAGGATCTAAAGAGCCTCTTGTTGAGGGTGAAAGAGAAGAGTGCAAAAGCTGGTTTGAAACTCAACATTAAAAAAACGAAGATCATGGCATCTGGCCCCATCACTTCCTGGCATATAGAAGGGGAAGAAATGGAAGCACTGACAGATTTTATTTTCTTGGGCTCCGAGATCACTGCAGATGGTGATTGTAGCCATGAAATTAAAAGATTCTTGCTCCTTGGGAGGAAAGCTATGGCAAACCTAGACAGCATAGTGAGAAGCAGAGATATCACCTTGCCGACAAAGGTCTGCATAATCAAAGCTATGGTTTTCCCAGTAGTAATGTATGGCTGTGAGAGCTGGACTATAAGGAAGGCTGAGCGTCGAAGAATTGATGCTTTCGAACTGTGGTGCTGGAGAAGACTCTTACGAGTCCCCTGGACTGCAAGGAGGTCAAATCAGTCCATCCTAAAGGAAATCAACCCTGAGTGCTCATTGGAAGGACAGATACTGAAGCTGAAGCTCAAATATTTTGGCCACCTAATGCAAAGAGAAAACTCTCTGGAAAAGACCCTGATGCTGGGAAAGACTGAAGGCAAAAGGAGAAGGGGACGGCAGAGGATGAGATGGCTAGATAGCATCACTGATGCAATGAATATGGACTTGAGCACACTCCAGGAGACAGCGCAGGACAGGAAGGCCTGGCGTGCTATGGTCCATGGGGTCGCGAAGAGTCGAACACGACTGAACGACTGAACAACAACAATGTCAATTCAAATATTTTCTGAAATATTGTGACGTTAGTAGGATGAATGCCTACTAATAAACTACTAGCCAAGAATTGAGTTGCCCAGACAATGAAGGTTTAGTCAATCCGGTGTAGCAGAAACTCATTCTTTAAGCATTAACTAAGGGGTTTTGGAACCAGTTGCAAGGTTCTTTTAGCTTACACCAAAAAAGCATTGTGTGGTAATGCTTTATATTTGGAAGTCAAACTCACAGCATGAGCTCAGCTATTGCTATGAGAGATATATGTGATTATCCAGCGTTAGATTAGAAAAGCTGATTTAGGGATTCATAGAAAAGAAGCATGTACCTTCTCTAAAGGTTAACTTTGAGTTATACAAAATGCATTAAAGATGAAATGCTCCCTGCCAGTATTAAGACTCTTCAGAATTTCACAATGAATGAGCAACATGGCATCAATTATTTACGGAGGGCTCCATAGCATTGCAGTTCCAAAGTAATATTGAGATCTATGTATCCTGAAGGTTGCTGGAATGGAAAAAAATGTTGCCAGTGATATTTGGTGGAATAAGTACAGTAGAAAGGTCATCATGAGAGGAGGTATAAAATTTCAGGATATCTTGGTCATGAAATTCAGCTGAAACAAGATCAGAAATTATTCATCAGCCCTCAGAGTGAAACGGTGCATCGACAACTCTATAGTGAACTAAATTTCACTTAGGTTTTTGTTTTAAGGGGAAAACTGAAGGCAAGTGTGGAATCATCAGCACAAAGTTTTCAGATTTTCCCCACAGTATAATGTTGTTTTGACAGGGTTTTAAGTTTCAGCTGGCAGCATCTCCCAAAAGAGTTTTCCCCACCCACTTTTTCTTATACAAAACAGAGTTTAGTTCTCTCTCTCTCTCTCTCTGTGTGTGTGTGTTTGCCTGAAGCAATCAGGAATACTAAGTTTTCCTAATAGCTATTCACATTTGATTTTCATATTATTGCTCTTCAAGGTTTGCAATGGTATTTTAGTTTTAATTTGACAGAAATTAATAAGTAGATGGGGAAGAAATTGTACATCAGGCCTGCATGGCAGTAACTGTCACACTTCCTAATTTGTTAGACAATAGGAATAATCTACCACTTCCAATTTAGGCTCAGCAAAATAAACACATGTATATTAATGATCTTCAAATATTTCTGTGCAGCCAAGCATGTCGCCTTTATATAGAACAGCATCAGATCAATAATTAGTGGCCATACATTTTAATAACCTGAGTTTTCATTAGTATTGGTAGTTTGTTTTTTTGTTTTTGCATTTTGCATTGTAATGTTTCACAAGTTTAGGAAATTTGTTTTATCTGAAGGATAAAATATTAATAAATAAAATTCACTTCACGTTGAAATACATGAAAATCACTTCACATTGAATTAACACCTTCCAAATGAAATATGCAAATATTCGGTAGAACCTATGTTTATAATAATAGGATGACGTTCATAGAAAGCTTGCAGAAGAAGTCCCATTTAGTACTACTTTGCTCAGCACGTTAGTATTCTCCATGGTACTTAATTATTCACTGTTCTAGATTTTAAATTAAAAACAAATACCATGCATGAATGATAATTTGTGTGTAAGGATGGCAATACACTCTCAAGTCCAACATACAGTACATTCCCTTTAGGTGTGTGTTTTGTCTGTGGTGCCTTCTCTTGAAATATATATGGATTGCTACGGATTAAAACAAATTTCTTAAGGGGTTAAAATAAAAGCGATGGAAAGGAACAAGCTGAAATTGCTATACACTGAAGGTTATTATTATTTATTATTATTATTATTATTATTATTTACAATCAATATTTACATATAGCTCCATATCAGAAGATTTCAGAGCACTGAACAACAAAGACAAAAGAATAAAACACCAGGTTAAAACAGTTAAAACATTTTTTTTAAGGCAAATTCCAATAAGGTTGAATTTAATAAACTGCGGCTGGTCATGCAAGGAAGGCCTCTCAAAATAACAACGTCTTCAGGAGGCACCGGAAGGAACACAACGTTGGTGCCTGCCTGACCTCCAGGAAGGGAGCCACCCCGCTGAAGGCTCTCTTCCTGGTGGACTCCAACCGGGCCATAGGTCCATGTGGAACCACCAGGAATATGTTCTCTGATGACAGTGACTGGGCAGGTCAGTAATGAAGAAGGCGCTCTCTCGGGTATCCTGGTCCCAAGTTGTTTAGGGCTTTGTACATTAGTACTAATGCCTTAAATCTGGCCCAGTAGCGAACAGGCAGCCAGTGCCATTCCCTCAGTACAGGAGTTACAAGCTGAAAAAGGGCAGCTCCCAACGACAGCTGAGCTGCTGCATTCTACACTAGCTCCAGCTTCCAGACCAGCCTCAAGGGCAGCCCCACATAGAGTGTATTGTAGTAATCCAGTCTTGAGGTTACTAATGCCTGTACCACTGTGGCCAAGCTATCCCTGTCCAGGAGAGGCCGTAGCTGGCAAACCACTCCAAGCCGCCGCAGCCACTTGGGCCTCCAGCGACAATGATGGATCTAGGAGTACCCTCAGGATACAAACCTGATCTTTCAGAGGGAGTGCAACCCCATCCAGAACAGGCAATGAGCCTATCTCCCAGACTCGGGAACCACTCACCCACAGGGCTTCCGTCTTGCCAGGATGCAGCTTCAGTTTATTGGCCCTGCCTCTCTGAGCCCATTACTGAGTCTAGGCACTGATTCAGGACTTGCAGAGCCTCTCCTGGTTCAAATGTCACAGGGAGATAGAGCTGCATGTCATCAGCATACTGATGGCATTTAGCTCCAGATCCCCTAATGACTGCTCCCAGCGGCTTCATATAGATGTTAAACACTGGGGACAAGATGGTACCTTGCGGGACCCCATAGCTCAATTGCCAAGGGGCCAAGGAAAAGTACCCAATGTTCCTCTCTGAAATTGGCCCTGTAAGTAGGACCGGAAGCACTGTAGCACAGTGTCTCCAATACCCATCCCATGGAGTTGATCCAAGAGGATACTATAGTCAATGGTATCAAAAGCCAATGAGAGACTGAGCAGAATTAACAAGAGTGCACTCCCCCTGTCCCTTTCTTGATAAAGGTCATCCATCAGGGCGACCAAGGCTGATTCAGTTCCATAACCAGATCGAAACCCAGACTGGAATGGGTCTAGATAATCAGTATCCTCCAAGAGCACCTGCAGTTGCTCCGCCACAACCCTCTCAAGTACGTTCCCTAGAAAAGGGGTATTTGCAATTGGGCGGTAGTTGTCTAATACCATTGGGTCCAGAGTGGGCTTCTTCAGGAGTTGTCACACTACTGCCTCCTTAAGGACAGCAGGGACCACCCCTTCCTGTAGGGAAGCATTTATCACTCCCTGGACCCACCCACGCATCCTCCCTCAGCTAGCTTTTATTAGCCAGGAAGGGCAGGGATTGAGAGGGCATGTGGTTGGTCGCATTGCTGCAAGCACCTTGTCTACATCATCAGGCTGCAATAACTGGAGCTGATACCACAAAGTCAGGCAGATGGTGGCATCAGACACCTCAACTAGAACTGCACTAACAACAGTGTCCAGTTTGCTGTGGAGACAAGCGATCTTGTCCTCAAAGTGCAATGCAAAGAGGTCACAGTGGGTCCTCAATGGGGCCAGGGCCCCATTTACTGGGGAAGGTGTTAACAGCCCCCGGACCACCTGGAAGAGCACCGCTGGACAGCTACTTGAGGACACAGTGGAGGCAGCAAAATAAGCCTTCTTTAAAATAATAAAGTTTATTATTAACTTTAAAATAAGCCCGCACTGCCACACAGTTTCAAACATTTTATTACTAAGCACATGTGGAAAAAAAATGCAAGAGATACTACCTTTGTAAGTGGAGAGTCAGCTGTTCAAAGTTTTCATGCTGCATTGTCTTATTTTTAAAAGGTTGACCAAAGAGGTATTCCCTAAAAGTCTTAATGAGATAGAAGACACATAGTCCATGGCAAACCCCTGATACTGCTAGCAAAATATTTCAACAAAGCTGTAACCCTATGCGAACTTACCTGGGAGTAAGTCCCACTGAATTCTATGTAACTTGCTTCTGAGTAGACATGTATAGAATTGCACTGTAAGTTCTTGATCAAAGCATCACCAAAATAATCACGCTAAAGACAAATGTCTTTGTAACAGTGACGGCCATTCACATAACCGTTTAAGTAGTACTTGAGTATGGAAAATGCTACTCAAAATGGAACAGTAGACAACTGCATTACTGCCTCACCATTCAGTCTGGGTACACACACACACACACACACACACACACACTTTATGTATATCTATCTATCTACACACACACACACACACACAAAATCAGCATCTAGGACCATGGAGGGGTATTCAAACAATTCCTTCACCACCTCCACATGACTTAAGTCTCAGACGTAATGGTATGAATCAGCCCTTTCCCCCTTTTTAATAGCTAGTTCTGGCATTAGTGCCCCTTGAGCTACTTTGCATGGTTTGTCACCAATGGATTTTCCCAAGAAAGGGCTGCTACAAAGTAAATTTAGTATTTGTTTATTACCAATACTACAAACATTCCCCCAACTGGCAGTGGGTGGTGGGTGATTGTTTCAGTTCACTTCATAGCAATTTGAAATAGTTGCCGAAACCCAATAAGGTTACCAGTTTGCCACTGAACTTTGGAGAAGTCCCTATTCTATGTGTCCCATTGCTTTCTAAGTAAAACCTAGAGTGCTTTCCTTTCAATACCACCTGTATGCCATATCAGTACACCAAGGTAGCATTCTGAACTGTCTCTATATTTGTGCAAAAGCATGGAAGCATGCATTTGAAAATATTCTGTTGCAGTGCTTTCGGGCAGAGGGCTACTAGGCTACCAATGAGAAGGCACTGTGCAGCTATTCATCTTTTCTTTCTTAATGGATTTTCTGCAACAAGAAAAAAGATGGAAGAAGCCATGATAAAATGTGGGAAGGTTGCAAGTTGAAAATGATGTTGTCTGGGCTCCCTGTAAGATTCCATGAATTTCATGGTGCCATAAAAGCCTCATATGGAAGCGCCCTTGCTATAACAGTACTTTTGCACAAGAACACTGCTGAAAATAATAATTATTTGAAAAAGTAAGCAATACAAATAGAGACCATGAGATGATGCTTGTAAGAAGATTGGTGAAAATGATCATAGATGGGAAAGAAACAAAGCCTGAAGGCAATGGTGTAACCACGTCCTTAGTTTGCCAAAGAGGATTTTGCTAGAGTGTTAAGGTGTGGGACTAGATTACCTTTGAGATCATCTTCAGTCACACAATTCTAGGACTCCATCATTCTTATATGTGTTGCTATCTACTGTAAAGTTTGTAACATGTACCCTAGGGGCCACATAGGTAACAAAGGATGCAGTCTAACAAGCAAGTAATGTCCCGTAGCATACACACACGTATACCCCAACATGGTTTTGGTACAGATTACTTTGGAGCAGAATTCCGTGGACTGCACCCAAGGTAATAATTTATTACAATGGCAATGAGGAACGGATCTCACAGAAAATTATATGCAGGAACTGTGGTATGATTGTTTTGTCATCTCTCTAATGAGAGAATGGTGTTCTTCTGGTTAGGCTTACTCCCATTGTTTCACATTCAGAGAGCTTTAATAAAAAAAATTAAAAGGAAGGAAAAGGAAGGATAAAAATAAGGCAGTATTATCTCAGTAACATATTCCTGTTAACTGGGGAAGCAAATCTAGTGATCTGGTCTTAAATTAATACCAAGGGACCAAAATGTGGGACATTAATAATCTTCTCTACATATATTAGGACCAACTGATAGCTTCTTCTCAGTGGCTCAAAAGTTTTATGCAAAGCAGTGAAAAAAACTGACCTCTGGTTTTTGAGCTTGCTCCACTTGAATTTTAAATATTTAGATGGTTAATAATTATATGAAAAGGTATGAACTATAGCAGAGATAGATGGACAATAAAGCCCTACATGTGAAGATGTGCTCACACTCTTTTTTTGCCCATTGGCTATTGCTCCTGTAATGCATAGAATCTCATACCTATTTCCCTGAGAGTTTAACAATGTTGTGTGTATGTGTGTGTGTAGGAATGTTATATATTTTCATGCAAGTCGAGTGCTACCTAGATTTTTAAGAGTAGTAAAGAGTTTAAGAGTGAATGTAACTGAATAAAGTGCAATTCACTGCACATGACCTGGCTGCCGCAAATTGTCCTTTGTTACCACTTTCTCCCCATGTTATTGAACTTGGCTGTTCAGTCATTGGTTTTCCCTGGAGCATGAAACCATATCCGTGTGCCGTTGTCTTTCTGACACAAGCTCAGCAGGTGTCACAATATTCCCGCGAGGTAAAGGCTAGACCTGGCAGTTCACAAGGTGTCCTTGGAGAGGTATTACCTGTTGACTGAGATGCTAATAACAGCTAGGAGTTATTGCACTGCACCTAGTTATTTGCACCTGCACCTAGTTATTTGAATATAAGTTATATTCCTTAGAAAGACTAGCAAACTATATTTGATAATGTGAGGTACGATATACTCTTGAGTATTGTCTATGTGGAGGGGCAGCACACGTTCAAGGTCTAAGGCAGAGCTCCCCCTCCACCACCTCTTGCTACTTGAGATCATGATTTAAACGAGATAGGAGGAACTGGACTTGAGATGTTATGCATGCAACATATGTGCTCTACCACTGAGCTGTGGGTCTTCCCCTAGTGACCTCTGAACCCCCGCCTTATAGGAACAAGGTATGAAAAAAATGCCTATGCTGAATCAAGGGAGTTGCTGACTGAAAAGAGTGGATCTAACGTTATGAAGAAACTTAAAAACAATTCAAGCATCAATACCCAGGTTCTAAGTGTTAGGACTTCCGTAACATTTTGTGTCACCTCCCCCTTTACCTGAAATGTCAAATGTAAACTGAACTAGTGTTGAGGCATTGAAACAGGTGGCCTGGATGTTCAGTCCTTATTAAATAACATCTATTTTATTGTGTATTGACAATCAGGTAGATGGGGGGGGGGATTCAGATCAGAGAGATGGAGGGCAATAATGGGGAGAAAGTCCCCTTAGGCCACTTGACTGATATTTCTAAGATCAGAACATCTTCCTTAAATATGACATAGCTTCATATTCTCAGGTCACCAAGGCTTATCACAGGAGCAATTCATATGTGCATTCAAGGGTTTTAATGTTCTATATATTTTAAATTGTTTTATTATGTGTTGTTTGGTTTTAATTTTTGTGAACCGCCCAGAGAGCTTCGGCTATTGGGCGGTATAGAAATGAAATTAAATAAATAAATAAATAAGGGGGCAGACTTTGCATGAGATGGGCTGAAGGTCCCACCTAAGGTGTATGGTGCAATCTGGTGGCAGCATTTGCTTATTATAATAATTTATATCCCACCTCCTTATACTTCATGCCCAAGGCAGCAAACAACCATAAAAACACAGTAACATCACAAATCATAATAACAAAAAAAGATAACATATTTTGGGCCTTAACTCACTGATGGCTAGTGAGGGAGTTCACAAGCAGTTCACCAGCAGCACCCACTGCATGTCAACTGATAAGCAAGAAGTATTTACAGCCTTAATTTCTGGTGTCAGAAGGCAACGGTGGAGCCAGGTGACACAGCCTGCACTGTGCAAGGACACAGTTACTGACTAGAGAGTTCCTGCTGATAGCAGCCCATGCTGGGCAACTGTCCAATGAACAAACATGTGCTTCACTCTCAATTGCCACACAATGTCCATCAGTGGTCTCGTCTAGCAAAACTCCTAACCAGAGACTGCTGTCTTAACCTCACCAGCTCCAGCTGCTTGCAGCAATATTGGGTACATGCATTGCACAGAGATTTCCTCAACAACTGCTTGCTCTAGCCTGCAGAAGGCTTCAAGCCTAGCCTTCTTGCTGTGGGCCATCAAATGAGTGCTGCCCTGTGTGCGTTCTGGAGATAAGAGAACTGTGCAGTGTGTATGGTTGCAAGTCTGAACATCTTACAAACCTGCTTTCCAGACAATTACTAGTTCCTTAAGCTCTCTGCTTACATCTTCAGAAGCAACGCACAATTCCAACAAGGATCATTTTAAAATGTTTTAAAGTATCAAAAACAATAGAACTATAGGCCACTTGTTTCAAAATGATATGTTTATGAAATTCATAACACTACAAATGAGCTAACAGGGAAAACTAACTTTTAAAAATTACTTGCAGTTAAATTATATTAGAAATATTTCTAATAATATTTATTACCCAAGATCACCAACAAAAAATGGGCTTTAATTACAGTCGAGGTTATTTAAGGAGCTATGGAAGGTAACACAGACATTTTTTATTAAAAAAAATAGGTGAGGATTCCCAAGGATCTCTCTAGAAGAATGGAAAACCCCATATGTTATGCTTGGGCCATAGGTGAACTTGCATAAGCTAGAGAGGCTTGAAGAATTTGATCTTTGCGAATTCTGATGAGAACAGACTAAAGCTGCACCCCCAGGACTAATGTGCAGGTTGGAATGTAATTATCCTTCAGATTATGCACTTCTCCAAATTTTACAGTGTAATTCTTGGTTCCAAAAAATACCAAAATAATATGTTAGAAATGCATACATGTATATAAAATATGCTTATAAATGCATATTTTGTGAGAAAATGTGTTCAAAAATATGTATTAATATACACATTTATCTACGGAGGTTTTTGGCAATTGCATGTTAATGCAGAAACAGGATGAAACAGATTTAGGAATAGAACACATGCGAAATTGGCATGAACCAGAAACGGATGCCTCCATCCTGCCCATAAGCTAACATAATCAACTCTGAAGCAGGAGTTCTGACAGAATTTGGTCCCAAACAGATCAGGAGACAAAATGGAAAGATTCAAGGAAAGCCAGGCTGTAAAGCTAGTATTTGGCAGCTAAGGTTAATATTGGTGTTTTGTTTTGTTTTTTCCTGACAGAGGGTCTCTGCTGTTAAAAGCTGTGTAACAGGCAGAAATAAAAGAGTTGCAGATTTCCCATTTAATATGGCAGGAAAGGCAATACATGATGAATGTCTGCCTTTTCATGTAGCTGTTAAAGTTGTAGAGCCTCTGTAAAGGAAAAGTGGAAACCTAAGGCAGCCTTCCCCAACTTGGCTCCTTCCAGATGTGTTGGACTACAACTCCCAGCATCCCTAGCCAACCAAGCTGGGAGCTGTAGTCCAACACATCTGGAGGGCACCAGGTTGAGGAAGCCTGCCTTAGTGGCATTTATTCTTCAGAGGGGGCGATTGCTGCTGCAAAAGAAACACTCATTAATCACAGTGTAGTTGAGAATAGGGTGCTGCTCTTGAATATTCATTTGCATATCTTAATTTACTTACATACACATTTTAAATAGCACTAAGGACTATTTATTTATTTATATTTATTTATTGCATTTATACCCCGCCTTTTTTCCTCTTGCAAGGAATCCAAGGCGGCTTACATTATCCTCCTCCTCCTCTCCATTTTATCCTCACAACAACAACCCTGTGAGGTGGGTTGGGCTGAGAGTCTGTGACTGGCCCAAAGTCACCCAGTGAGTTTCCATGGCCGAGCGGGGACTAGAACCCGGATCTCCCAGCTCCCAGTCCAACACTCTTGCCACTACACCACACTGGCTGGTTTTTTAAAGCTCCAGTGTAAACAAAAATCCCAGCTCAAGGTGGTTTGTAACCGGACAGGTGGCTCCTAACAATATCGTAATATCATACAATTTGTTCCTGTAACAAGTAGCCCAATGTTATATTTATAGTATCAAACACCCCACTCAAAAAGTCTTCTCTGTTCTCAAAACTGAAGTATACTGTGTGTAAAGAATAGGAGCAGTAAAATGGGATATTTTCCCCCCTTATGGGAAAGTGTTCTCTTGTAATCTTTGCCGATCTGAGAAATGTAACAAGTACATGAAAATTACAAGCTGCTATAAAAATTACTGAGACTAAAACTGCCATTTTATCCTGCATTAGACCCATTTTACCATTGTTAGAGGAATACATCTCTGCAATTTTAAAATTATGTGAGTAATGACAGAAAGACTCATAACTGCAATATTTATCTTTCAATTTCAGATTAGGACGTTCCTTAAGACTTGGAAAGATGACACATGATGGTGCTTTTTGTGGGCATTGCAGAAAAGTTTCACTGGCAAGAAATGCATCTAGATTAAAGCTACTGATGATGTAGGATTTAATTTTATCTGTTTTGCATTCATAGTATAATAAATAAAAAAGGACTTTAGCTGCCACCAAAGAGCTGCGCCAGCTACTAACAGAAATTCAATTTATAGTTGCATATTTTTTAACAGTGAGCTTTAGAATGCATTTGATTAAATTCTGCTTTCCTATGGACTTAATGAGAATTTTAATTCTCAAGAGATTTTCTGCAGGCCCAATGGTAAAATGAGACTACCGAGTCTCAGCGAGTGCAAGAAGCTGACTCCTTTGAACATAAATAAAATCCATAAGTGTGCCTGCATATATTTTAATATTGCCGTGATACATATTGGCAGAACAATAAATAGCACAAGGATTTACAAGCCATTCACTCTCCGTTTCCCACTATAGAAAAAAAGATCTCTATTGTGTCTGTTCTCCAGAGAGACAACACAGCTTTTTTTTCCAGAAATCCATTATTAACAGTGGATTAGGTAATTTAGGCTGCTTTAAAAATAAACCCTCAAAAATCATAGAAGTCCCTGATGATGGTTTAGCAAGCTAGCTATCTTATACTAGCAGTCCTATACTCACAATCTTATACAGGTCAAAGGGGCTTAATTCTGAGAAGATCTGTACAGAATTGCACTGTAGAATTGCATGGCATATTATTATTAATTATATTTCTATACCGCCCAATAGCCGAAGCTCTCTGAGTGGTTTACAAAGATTAAAAACATTAAAAATACAATATGCAGAGACGAAAAACCATTTACCTAAAAAAACACATGAACAGACAATATACACAAAAGAAACATATATCTAAAACAACTTCAAACAAACAATCTCAAAAGCAAACAACCATGACCATAAGACATTCCAGGATTGATTAAAACTTATCATATTCTGCCGAATGCCCTGGAGAAGAGAAAGGTCTTAACCCGGCGCTGAAAAGATAACAATGTTGGCGCCAGGCAGGCCTCGTCAGGGAGATCATTCCATAATTTGGGAGCCACCACTGAAAAAGCCCTCCCCCTTGTCGCCGTCTTCCGAGCTTCCCTCGATGTAGGCAGCTTGAGGCTCTTGAGATTGCTGAACATGGATTAGTAAACACTTAAATATGATTTAATCATTATTAGCCACTGTTTGCACACAGCCTCAGCAACTACAATAAGCTATGAGGGATGATATTTTTCCTTCCAATTATTTTCAGGTATGTCATTTAAAGCATTTCCATACTCCTAGGTTAATTCTGGTATCTTACCAACATTATAACACTGATTTATGATATTTTGGCATTCATCCAATTTAATATTTTAATGCATACTTGAATTCAGGAAACATTTGGTGCACCTAGTCTGGATTTCATCTAAATCAGCCTTCCTAAACTTGGTGCCCTCCAGATGGGTTGGACTACAGCTTGCATCATCTCCAGCCAGCCAACGGCCCTTCTAAACTGAGCTGATCTAGATTAATTATCCCTGGCACCCTCACCTGTACGCTGCTTTGATTTCTCTCTGGCAAGGTAGGACAAGTTGGTGACTGATTGCCTTGTGACTGCATGGGGTAATTAAGGATTCTGACTCTTCTCCACCCCACCCCCCTCCATAAGCTTTCCTTATAACTCCATTCTCATGCTGGTAAAGACTAGACCTGTTCTGCAAGTGTTAAAGGTACAGAGACCCATGCAAGAAAAGGGTGGCAGCCATGTACAGTTTAGGAATGCCAACTCTGCAAGGAAGAAATACTGGCCAGAAACAAATGAACAAAAACAGAAGAGTTTGAGTTGTGGGAGGATGATATCTGATACATGCTGGTCTGTGATCTGAGCACTCACTTAGCAGTGGATGGTGAACTACCAGGAAACATCAGAATGTGATCAAATAAAGCCCAGTAGACAGCATTCTAGCCCCTTAGCTTACTGCTTGTGACAGAGCTGGAGATTACTCAAGCTCCTTTATGTAGTCACACACCCTTTCAGGGCCCAGATCAAATGTCTTGGTAGTGTTTTTTAGTGGTTAGGTCACATGGGGAGAAAAAGGCCCTCTCCCTTGATTAGAAACCTCAATCATACACTTCTCATCCAAATCAGAAGACAAAATAATGTATTATATTAAAAAGCTTTTACAGAGACAGAAGAACAGAGGATGTACTTATACAGAAAACAACCCTAAGCCATTGACAATTTGATCTACACAGACTCAGACTTACTCCCACTAGTCACCAGGGAATGCCTCACAAACCACCACTGCCTTCTCCTTCTCCTTCTCCTCCTCCTCCTCCTCCTCCTCAGGAGGGCACTCAGGGTCCAGAACAATAACACAGCCAGCTACCAACAAACCTCCTCGAGTCTCAAAGAAGGAGCAAAAATACCACATCCTATTATCAGGGCTAGCCATAAGAGGAGGGCAAAAGAGTGATGCTCCTGATTAGGCTGGAGTGAGAAAGGGGCCAGATGTTAATTAAGAGAAAGATACTTGGCCCAGTTCCAGCAAGCCGGCTGTCTTAAAGAGACTTGATAGAAGAAACCAGGTGTGGTAAGGCAGCCCCACACCACATTGCTAAACACAAGCGTCACGAGCATCAGTATCATAAGCAAAGCAGCATTCACTGCGTGCTTCTAGGTGAAGTTTTATTGTGCAATCACCCTCCCTCATTCATGGAATTTAATATGGTCCAGACATTGCCTTCCATTTGGAACCCTCCGTGTTTCCTCAATGATTTTGTCCTTCTATTTTCTTATCACACACACATCAAAATCTATTAAAAAGGAAAAGGTGGAATAGCTGCACAGTGCCTTTTGATCCTGTCTGGAATGTATGGGCTACGCAGCTCTGTTTCGTCTGGGTCTTGAATCAGCATTCTTGACCCTGGTAAACCTTCCAGGTTTTGGCCAGTATCCAATCGGGTGCTTAGACCACTGCCAATTCTCCGGTGCCCTGCTGATTCTGTTGCACAAGTGGCCCCCACCACCTGCTCGACGGCAATTTAGTACTTCCAGGAGCAACCCAAAATGAGTGGAAATGCTCACATCAGGGAGCCCCACTGACCTGCCTCCCCGAAACAAGCATTTCTGCTTGTTTTGGGCTTCCCCTAGGAAGTTCTAAATCTCCTTTGCATAACTTGTGGGGTCCCACTTGTACAACAGACTTGGCAGGACCCACCACTTGTGGACAAAAATCAGTGAGGTGGAAGGGAATCAGAAGGGCATAAGTGCCCCATTGGATACTGCTCTTTGAAAAGAAATGGGAAGCTGTTGTAGTTTTCCAAAGATTGTGATTCCTTTAGAAATTTCAGTGTATGCCCTTGTCACAGATTTTTTTTTAAAGCCAGAGCATTACCTCCACATAACACAATAAGCCCTTCTTGTTTAATCTCATCTTGAACAAGGTGTAAAAATACCTTTAACACCACCTTTTTCTAGATTGTTCAGGGCTAATTCAAAGAAAGCCACCACCTATCCCTGGCAGCTACATTTCCTCAGAAAGGTTCACTGTACTCTCTAGTCTATCTTTGAAAGGTGGTGTGCTCTGGACACACACAACCATGCTGCCGCAGTTTTAAATCTATCTATTTTCTTTTGTGCCTCTTCCTTTGTGCATCTGCTCTCTGGAACAAAAGGATTGTTTGTCATTTGATGCATCATTTTGGTGGATAATTAAAAATTATTTGCCATCTCATACATATATTTATGAAACTATGTTGTTGTTTATTTGGTCAGTCGCTTCCGACTCTTCGTGACTTCATGGACCAGCCCACGCCAGAGCTTCCTGTCGGCCGTTGCCACCCCCAGCTCCCCCAAGGTCGAGTCCGTCACCTCCAGAATATCATCCATCCATCCATCTTGCCCTTGGTCGGCCCATCTTCCTTTTGCCTTCTACTTTCCCTAGCAACAGTATCTTCTCCAGGGTATCCTGTCTTCTCATTATGTGGCCAAAGTACTTCAGTTTTGCCTTTAACATCATTCCCTCAAGTGAGCAGTCTGGCTTTCTTTCCTGGAGTATGGACTGGTTTGATCTTCTTGAAATGGTGGTGCAGCTAGGACTGGAGCTCGGGACTAAAGTCCAGGGACACACAGCCTGGAGGGGTGACCACCCAGAAGGTGGCAGGTGATCGAGGCAGTGGCAAACAGGGCCAGTGTCAGCACCTGGGCCAGCATGGGTATTTATAAAAAAGCATGTAGTCAGGGGGCAGCTGGCCAGGCATGTACGTGGTAATAGATGCTCATTTTATTATTTTTTCTTAAAAATATATGTTATCCTTTTCTACAACAAAGTGGTGCTTCTTCCAAAGTAAATGTGTTTAGCATCAGGGCAGCTGAAGCAAATGCCATTTTATTCCTCTAGTCATGCGAGTGCTTTGATTTAAGGGAATTTCAAGTGCAAAACTACACACGCTGAGAGCATTTCATTTTTATTAGGGTTAACAAACAGGGTGTTTGTTGTTGCTCTAACATTTCAGGAATGTAGAAGCAGTTGTAAAGCATGAAATGGTGGTGGTGGGCAGTGAAGAGAAATGCTGTGTGTTTCACAACTGAAGTAATACACATAGACATCTGAAGCTGCCCCTACCCCCATAAGACCATTAAGTCCAGGGTCTAAAATTACCTAGGTGCGCCACTGTTGACAAAACTTCTCAGAATTTGAAGAGACATTATACCTGAAGCAAAAATCTTTTAAAAACCTAAAGTAGTAGATGAAGGGGCCCCAATCTTGAGTGGAACCATGGCACATGGGCAAAGTGGGTTACACCTTCACTACCACATCATGATCCACCAGAATTATGATTTAGCATGAGAGAGAAGCTCTCTCTGGGGAGATGTTTATACATGGGAGGAAAGGTTAAAAAAAAAACCCTCTCCCCATGCACTGTGACTCCAGTCCCAGGCCCATCCCACCTGCTATTTAATGTTTTAAAAGATTCGAGCACCTGCAAGTGATGCTTTTAGCAGAATGTGTCATTTGACCCTCAGTTCTTTATCTAGAAACTTAGAGAACAATCCTGTGTCCCCTAGACAGTGTCTGGGGGAGATAGGATTTTTTGGTTTCCCAGCTCCAAGCTCGTAGACAGAGCTAGGAGCACATAGCTGGGAAACCACGCTCCCTGCCCCTCCCCCTTGTAGCGGGGGTGGAAAGAACCACCGCGGCTGCCACTCGGTGCCTGTCTGTGCTCATAACACGGAGGACAGGCAGGGTGAAAAGGGGTTTTTCCAGGGGTGGGGAGGGGAGGAGACCACAGAAGCTGTTTTAGGCAGCTTTCTATGCTGTCTCCAGCCCCATTCCCACCCCTTCCCCAAAGCTGCACTTAGACCCCCACAGTCGGGTGTCTAAGGCAAACTGCAGAGCATCCAGAGCATGGAAGGAATCCTTTCCTCTGTGCTTCAGCCACCCTACATTAGAGGAAGTCGGAGATGACCATCTATCTCAATAGGACTGTGTCCTTATTGTCTCATGGCACCATTTCAGACATTATCAAATTCTTGCCTAGAAGGTTCTTCTGTGTAGAATTACTCTGCAAGCCTGTATTGTGTGTGATGAACTTACACATGAGTTTGCCATCCTGTGATGTAGATGCATTGGAAAATCATGACTGCTTGTGGTTTCTCAGTGCACATACATGGAGACAGAAGAGTCCTCTTTAAGAGAAACAGTTGTGGAATGATAACGTCATTGTTTCTCATGGTTACACAGCTTTTATTTTTGTCCCACTGTCCTCACTAGTTAAATAGTTGTTTTGAAGTATTACAAAAAAATCTATGTATCATTAGGGGTGGAAGAATCAGTCAATTTCGGTTTCTCTCAATCTCTAATTTTTCCAGTCTTAAATCTGGTTCATCATGAACTTAGAGATTTTTTTAAACATTTCCATGAAAATTCAGAAGCATTTTTGTGCATATTTCTCCTAATACATGCATTTTTGTATGGATTTTACCTAATATACACATTTGTGGCAAGCATGTTTCCTAATATAATAAATTTTTGTATATTATTTTCTCCAGTATATGCATTTTTGTACACATTTTTTGACTGAAAAACTCTATTGCAAAATTTGGGGAAGTGCAAATTTTGACGGACAACTAAATGTCCATTTGCATAGTAGTTCAAAAATGCAAAACTAGGTATGCTTGCATTAAATGAGGTAAGTTTGCATCCCTATATATCATATGAACAGACACAACAATAGAATGAGCATGCATCCCACAACTAATGAGGCCTCTACCACATCACCTTTAATTCTCTGAAAAATACAACGACCTATTGCCCATCTCTGTGAACATACAGTAGTAAACTCACATGTAGAATTATCACACATAGCAATCCACACAGGTGTTCATATCAATGGGAATCAGCTACAGGGTGATTTAGGGGGAAGAGAATTCCTACTGTTACTGGTAACTGTCAGGACATGGCAGCTGAGGCACGGGTGCCCCAGTTAGTACCATAAAACTATGTTTACAGGCAGCAAAATCACAGCTAGCCAGTCTGTAATCATGCACTTGTAGAGTGCTGACAAAGACACTGTGTACCTCATTGTCACCTGCCAGTAGTTATTGGTAAGAGCAGGAATTCTCCTCCACCTCCGTTACCCTGTAGAAACAGCCCATGGTTCCCAGTGCAATCCACCTCACCAGCTCTCACTGATGCTTACACGTAAAATATCCGTCAGTTCACTAAAGAAGCCCTAAGAATAAGGGAGCCTTAGACTTCTTACAAGACAATACCCTGTTACTAATCCTTCTGGGCCTGGTTAAAAGAGGGCTACTACTATGGTAACCATCTCAGCAAGTTCCCTCAAGCAGGCTCACTTAGAACTGGGATTAGGGATCACTGTGGAAACTTTCCCACCCCCTGCCCATGTCATCTATTAGAACTCGCTGTGTGAGTCAAGCAATAGTGTAGTGGCAAATTCAGAAGTGCAGGATCCCTTCACAGCCACACCCCTCACAGCC
This sequence comes from Heloderma suspectum, assembly GCF_057233095.1. NCBI lineage: Eukaryota > Metazoa > Chordata > Lepidosauria > Squamata > Helodermatidae > Heloderma > Heloderma suspectum. The sequence goes on from NC_139461.1 coordinate 228,349,628, forward strand.
ACGCCCCTTTCTAAGATTATACAACCTTGTACAATTATACAATAAAAATGAGCTTTCAGTCACTTTATCTGTAAGCCATAATTTCTCCCAATTATGTTTGCTCAATACAAATCAGCGCTACATCTGTTTACTCAGAAGTCCCATTAAGTTCAATGGCTTTACTCCCATGTAAGTGTGTGTAGGATTGTAGTCTTCATCTTACTTCTCATTCATGCTATGTGTAAAGTAATAATGAAGAACCATGTATCCAGCAGTGCCAACTACATGCCTCTGGGAAACTCACAAACAGGGCAAGATGGAGAAAGCCATCGCCTCCTGCTGGACACCAGGATCTGGTGGTAATCAGCTACCCTGCCTCTGATGATCGGGGGTAGTACCCTGCCTCCCAATAGCACTGCTTGCACTGAGGATAGTTAGCAGGAAAAACCAAATCTCACCCGCTCCTCCATACAACATATTCTTATCACACGAGTGCAAGTGATTTGCAAAAGAAAACAACAGCAGTGCACAATTAACATACAGAATTCCCTGACACAAAGAAGTGATGATGGCCACTTTCATTGGCAGCTTTTATTCATGTAGGATGGTTCCATAAGCAGCTATTGGCCATGATGGCAGTGTTGAACCTCCATGTGCAGAGGCAGTATACCTCTGGGGACCAGACGGTGCAGTCAAACCACAGGGAAAGTTAGACTTTTTTTCTGTCTAAGCATGCATTAGATTGTACCTTAAATAGAAGGACTGGAGGCTGGGTCACAAATTCAGGCAGAAAAATCCCCTTTCAATTGAGCCCTTTCAATTGACTTGTTCACAGATTGTTAAAGTGGAAAACACCTGGATATTTCCTCCCCGCTGTTTATTTATTGTTTATTTATTATTTAATTTATATTCCACTTTTCCACCAAGAAATGGCACTCAGTACATCTGATAATAAAATACAGATTAAAAACAAAAACACAGAACATAAAAACAAATACATTAAAAACAATAAAAACACTGTAAAAATAATTAACCAGCATTTTAAAAAATAAACATAAAATTCTGCATTTTAAAGGAGCTAGCAAACAATGGCATTTCAGCTGCAATCTTATACACACTTACGTAGGAGTAAGTCCCATTGACTCATTGGGGCCTACTTCTGAATAGATATGTAAAGCACAGCTTAGAAGCCAAGCAAAACCATCTCCTCTCAGTCCACCGCTTCATTCTGCCCAATAGCTCTACACAGTAAGGAGTTTTAAAAATTATTATTATTCAGTTGAGGTGGTGCTGCGCAGCCCATACAAAAACAGCTATACCACACACTCCACACACAGACATGCACAGTCCTCCTCCCAAACGTGATCTTGCCCACTGATCTGAGAAATTCAGGCCCCTTCCCACCTCCTAGGTCACTTTTACCTTACCTTCTCCTCCTCCTCCACCTGCCACTGAGCGGGTTCTCCCTGGCTGGACTGCAGCTGCTACCCCTAAAACTCTACTGCCTCCCTCAGAAGCTGGCTGTGGAGGCCACGGTCTTCGCTCAGGCAGGAAGTCATTCTCGGAACGCTTACGCTGCCGCTGCCCAGCGTGTCGTGAACAAGCTGAGCTGAACACAGTCAGGTGGCAGCATCAGCACCACCTCTGCCTCCCCTCCTCATGCCCCTGCTTCCCTCTCCGTCTTGAGAGGCCACAGCCAAGGGGGGAGAACAAAAGCAGGGCCAACGGCCTGGCACGCACGGTCACTCCCTCCCTTGCTGGCTCACTGCTGGGGAAGGGGAGGGGAGCGGCTGGGACCCGTCTGCAAAAATAGTACCAGGTTGAAGACCTGGTGCAACCCATCATGACTACAAGCCTGGAGTCAAGATCATCATGAAGTGAGGCTCAGTTGTAGCTGAAAATGACAGTATAATTTTGTTCCAATAAACACAGCTGTAGGATCCATCTTCACATGGGCTTCAATCAGAAATGTAGCAAGTCAGTTCCAAATGGGCGGGTTTTCCTAACTGTGCATTTTTGGTTCCTGCAAGAGATTAAAAATAACCTTCTCAAGCAATACATTGGTCAAGAGAGCCAGTGTGGTGTAGTGGCAAGAGTGTTGGATTGGAAGTTGGGAGATCTGGGTTCTAGTCCCCACTCAGCCGTGGAAGCTCACTGGGTGACTTTGGGCCAGTCACACACTCTCAGCCCAACCTACCTCACAGGGTTGTTGTTGTGAGGATAAAATGGAGAAGAGGAGGATAATGTAAGCTGCCTTGGGTTCCTTGCAAGAGGAAAAAAGGCGGGATATAAATGCAATAATAAAATAAAATAATAAATAAAATAAGATAGTAACAAGACTAAAATCAAAGTGAATTCTAGGCAATGAAATATTAATGCTACAATATTAAGCTGGGGGGAAATCATAAAAATTCATTTTGCAGAGCTCTATAGATCAGACTAACTAACATCCTAAACTAGTTAGCTACATTTTAATGGACAGTGTTTTCACCCACTGTCCTGCTCATGTGTATATTCCTTATTAGGAGCAAGGGAAAGCAGATTTTCCACCCAGACATATAACTGCCTCAGCAGCTGAGAACGAGCTGAGGTTAGTGAGGGATGCTAAAAACAACAAAAAGGCTTTCTTCAGCTACGTGCATACTAAAAGGCAGAGGAAAGAAATGGTTGTTCAGCTATTAAATAAGGATGGCAAAATGATAACAGATGACAAAGAAAAGGCAGAGGTGCTCAATTCCTACTTTGGCTCAGTCTTCTCCCAAAAGAGGGCCTATGACCCCCCTGGCAAAGGCGAAGTACAGGCTGAAGGGGCAGGATTGCAGCTGGAGATCGACAGGCATATGGTCAAGGAACACCTAATTACTTTGAATGAGTTCAAATCTCCAGGGCCAGATGAACTGCATCCTAGAGTAATAAAGGAACTGGCAGAAGAACTCTCAGAACCACTGTCTATTCTGTTTGAGAAATCATGGAGGATGGGGGAAGTGCCAGATGACTGGAGGAGGGCTAATGTTGTCCCTATCTTCAAAAAGGGTAAAAAGGAGGACCCTGGGAAGTACAGACCAGTCAGTCTGACATCAATCCCAGGGAAAATTCTGGAGCAGATGATAAAGCAATCCATCTGGAAGCACCTTGACAACAATGCCGTGATTACTCGAAGCCAACATGGATTTGTCAAAAACAAGTCCTGCCAGACAAATCTGATCTCATTTTTTGATCAAGTAACCTCCCTTGTAGACCGTGGGAATGCTGTAGACATCATATACCTTGACTTCAGCAAAGCTTTCGACAAAGTGCCCTATGATATCCTGATGAGCAAACTAGCTCAAAGTGGACTAGATGAAACAACGATCCAGTGGATCCACAGTTGGCTACAGAATCGGACTCAAAGAGTGCTTATCAATGGGACCTTCTCAAACTGGGGAGAGGTAACGAGTGGGGTACCGCAGGGCTCAGTCCTGGGCCCAGTGCTCTTCAACATTTTTATTAATGACTTGGAGGAGGAGGTGCAGGGAATACAGATAAAATTTGCAGATGACACAAAATTGGGCGGGATAGCTAATACTTTGGAAGACAGAAACAAAATTCAAAGTGATCTGGATAGACTGGAGCGCTGGGCAGAAAACAACAGAATGACATTTAATAGGGATAAATGCCAAGTTCTGCACCTAGGAAAAAGAAACCCAATGCACAGTTACAAGATGGGGGATACGTGGCTCAACAACACTACAAGCAAGAAAGATCTTGGAATTGTTGTTGATCACAAGCTGAATATGAGCCAACAATGTGATGTGGCTGCAAAAAAGGCCAATGCTCTTTTGGGCTGCATTAATAGAAGCATCGCTTCCAAATCCCGGGAAGTACTAGTTCCCCTCTACTCAGCACTGGTTAGGCCTCATCTGGAGTACTGTGTCCAGTTCTGGGCACCACACTTTAAGAAGGATGCAGACAAACTGGAGAGGGTTCAGAGGAGGGCAACAAAGATGATCAGAGGACTGGAAACAAAGCCCTATGAAGAGAGACTGAAAGAACTGGGCATGTTTAGCCTTGAGAAGAGAAGACTGAGGGGAGATATGATAGCACTCTTCAAGTACTTGAAAGGTTGTCACAGAGAAGAAAGCCAGGATCTCTTCTTGATCATCCCAGAGTGCGGGACATGGAATAATGGGCTCAAGTTACAGGAAGCCAGATTCCGGCTGAACATCAGGAAAAACTTCCTGACTGTTAGAGCAATACGACAATGGAACCAATGACCTAGGGAGGTGGTGGGCTCTCCCACACTGTAGGCATTCAAGACGAGGCTGGACAGCCATCTGTCAGGGATGGTCTGACTTGGATTCCTGCACTGAGCAGGGGGTTGGACTCGATGGCCTTGTAGGCCCCTTCCAACCCTTCTCTTCTCTTCTCTTCTCTTCTCTTCTCTTCTCTTCTCTTCTCTTCAGGAATTGGAAAAACTGGGAGTGCATGGTTATAGTTTAATGAAACTAGGAGTCATGTGGAGAACAATCCAAAGAAAGCTGCTTCACTAACATTGGTATTGTGGCATTGTTGCAGAAACGGAGACAGAAATATTTCTAGAGCAACCACATTTTTGAGTGAAATAGTGAAATTATATAAAAATAAAGGGGTATGTTTGAATTTCACTTACTGCTTCATCTTTGTATACAACAAGGGTCTACAGTGTCCAACAGAAGGCTTTACTTCAGGCAAAGAAACCCACAGAACTCAGAGGTGAGGGCCAAATTAAACTGTGTACATTTTGCTGCTTTACATAGTCTATTTGAATTCTTTAGAAAGTCTGCTTGGTAAATGGGAAATATATGTACTTATTTATTACGTTTTTATCTTGCTTGCCCTCCAAGGAGTTCATCGTTCCATCTGTCTATTTTCACAACATCCCAGTGAGGCTGAGATACGATGCACTGGTTGCCAGTCAGTTTCCAGCCACAATTCAAAGTGCTGGTACTGACCTTTGAAGCCTTACATGGCTTGGGTCCAGATTACCTAAAGTTCTGCCTCCTCCCATACCAGCCCACTGTCGAAGATCTGATGGAAAGGCTGTTCTCTGTGTCCTGCTTATGGTGGACGTACAGTTGGTTGGAAGGAGCAAGAGAGCCTTTTCAGTGGCTGCACTCCAGCAGTGAAACATCTTGCCCCAAAAGGCTGGCCTGGCCTCCTCTTTAACCACTTTCAGCCAGTTAGTAAAGTCTTTTTTGATCTGTCACTTTTGTTATTTATATTGCTTTATTTTTTAAATTAAATTGATTTGTTGCCTGGTAACAAAATGTTCTATGTGTTATGTACAAATTAAATAAGGTTTACGCAGAATATGCTGGGCAGGTAATGGGTTAAATTCAACATCACACAAGCAGACTTCCACTTGTGCAAAGGGACTTCCCCTTGCTTTCCTCACCCCACGCAGCCCCCACATGCCCCCCAAACTGTTCCAGCAAGTTTGAGGGGCACATGGGGACTACAGGGAGGAGGGGAAATCACTGAAGGCTATCAATGGCTACTAGTCCTGATAGCCATATGCTACCCCCAGTATCAGAGGCAAAAGGCCTATGTACACCAGTTGCTGGTAGGGATGTCAGAGGATTCTGCCACGGATCTTAGTGAGGCTGAATGCCAGTGCATTTGGCCCCCCGAAATCCATGGTGGAACGAAGCCCCCCTGCCCCACCACCCTGCGAAAGGCGCATGAAACGGAGCACTTACCTGGTGCTGCTCACGCTGTTTTGCAAATGGGTGCATTCGAGGGTGCATTTGCTTCCCCATTTTTGCTGTGATAGGCTATGTAAATACTTACGTAGCCTATCATGGCTAACGCAGGGACGCCATTTGCATCCCTGAGGAGGCCGTGATAGGCTACATAAATATTTACGTAGCCTATCGCGGCAAAAATGGTAACGCAAATGGCAGCCACTGTAGCTGCTGCCGTTTGCACCCCTGTTTTTTTTCTGTGAGAGGCTACATAAATATGTAGCCTATCACGGCAAAAGACAGGGGCGCAAATGGCGGCCGCTATGCCATTTGCGCCCCTGTCTTTTTGCCGTGATAGGCTATGTAAATATTTACGTAGCCTATCATGGCAAAAAAACAGGAAAGCATAGCCGCCGCCATTTGCGTCCACAGGCTCCGCACGCCTGCGAATGCACCCAGCCGGCGGCTCTGCGGAGTTGCCGTGGAGCGGAGCCGGCCAGGTTAGGATTTCGGGGGGAGGTGCGGAGCGCCTCCCCCCCACCGCGAATCACCCCTTCGAAAAGGTGACTTTCGCACATCCCTAGTTGCTGGGGAACATGGGTAGGAGGGTGCTGTTGTGCTCAGGCCCTGCTTGTGGGTTTTCTGTGGACAGATGGTTGGCCACTGTGTGAACAGAGTGGTGGACTAGATGGACCTTGGTCTCATCCAGCATCGCTCTTATGTTCTAAATCCAATCTGCCAGTAGTTTCTATTCCACCGGTGGATGGCCAGTATTGGATACAGTCCAGTGTTTTTATCTAAAATGTTTTTTTAATCTCTACTCTATTTTGTTGACACTGCTGTTTTATAATGATATTCCGATTTTAGTTTGTGTAAGCCACCCCAAGTGATGTGTATACAATAGGGAGGTAAGGGTAAACATTCTTATATATAAAGAAACATAGCAACTGGTCCTAGTTCACCCAGAGTGTTTTATGGCTGAACAGGGATTTGAACCCAGATCTCCAGGTCAAAATCTAAAATGTCTACATATCTCATATTTGAAGTATATCTTCAGTTCAAATATTAACTGGACAAACCATGGGAAAACTAAAATAAGAAACAGAAATCTTAGCATTCCTACTGGAAAATATGCCGCAAAAATAAAGTTTGACTTTTTAACCCAGCCTTTCCAGTCTGATTGGTAGTCCATGTAGAAGTATTACAGATGAATATACGATTGATAATTCAATGCACAAAACATACGGAATGTTCATTTGGTGCAGCTTCATAATTTGTAATGGGGCAGCACTGGAAAATCAAAGAAACCACATGGTTCTTGTTGTTGTTGCCTTAGATTAACTACTAGAGCTGTAGAAATCCTGGTGAACATCAGCATGAGAGAAGGATCTAAGAGAAACATGGTTCATTGCAACAGAGGTGCAGTATTTTCTGTGGAAAATACCTGTGTGAGAGTGAGCAAGAGCCAAGAGGCTGAAGTTCAGTCAAGCAGAGGCGATGAAACCCAGGCCTACAACAACAAGAAGAGAAGAGTGGTAGTAGTGGGAGACTCCTTGCTGCATGGGATCGAGACCCAAGTACGTCGCAAAGACCCGTGGACTCGCCAGGTATGTTGTCTCCTGGGAGGACAGATTAGAGACATGACTGAAAGGTTGCCTGCACTCATAAAGCCCACTGACAGTTATCCCTTTCTTCTCATCCATGTGGGAACAAATGATACTGCCAAGCGGAGCTACGAAGAAATCACGTCAGACTTTGAAGCTTTGGGAAGGAAACTCAAGAACTTTGGGGCCCAGATAGTTTTCTCATCCATCCTTCCAGTAGTTAGAAGAGGGATAGAAAGGAAAAGGAAAATACTCCGGGTGAATGACTGGCTACGAAGGTGGTGCCGGCGCGAGAGATTTGGATTCTGGGACCACGGGCTATACTTCCTGGAAGATGGGCTGTTGGCACGGGACGGGTTGCACTTCACAAAGGATGGGAAGAATGTGTTTGGCCACAGCATGAAGAACTTCATCAGGAGGGCTTTAAACTGAATCCTACAGGGAAGAGAGATGTAAAGTTGGGGGTAACAATAGACGAAGGCTTATGCACCGCAATGGAGCGAACAGCTCTAATAGTGTCCAGTAATAGTCTTCAGACACATGTAGGAAGAAAGCCAGACCATGAAGCACATGGTCTTCTATGTCTATATACTAATGCCCAGAGTATGGGAAACAAACAGAACGAACTTGAACTTTTAATACAAGAGGGAAATATGACTTGATAGGTATAACTGAGACTTGGTGGGATGACTCTCATGACTGGAATACAGCAATTGAGGGATATAACTTGTTCAAAAAGAACAGGAGAAACAGTAAGGGAGGTGGGGTTGCACTGTATGTGAAAAATACATATCTCTTCACAGAAATACAGGAGGATTAGCTTGGTAGCCCCATCAAGAGCATCTGGATAGGGATGTACGAAAGTCAGTTAGCTTTTCGAAGGACATTCACGGGGGGGGGGGAGGAGCACCGTACCTCCCCCCGAAATCCTACCCTGGCCGGCTCCGTTCTGCGGCGACTCTGTGGAGCCACCGTCCGGGGCATCTGCATGGCAGGTCTGCGGACGCAAATGGTGGCTGGCGTAGCAGCCGCTATTTGCGTCCCTTCGCTGAGCTGTGATAGGCTACGTAAATATTTATGTAGCCTATCATGGCTCAGCGAAGGGATGCAAATGCCGTAGCGGCTGCCATTTGCATCTCCGCTTTTGCCGTGATAGGCTACATAAATATTTACGTAGCCTATCATGGCAAAAGCGGGGACGCAAATGGTGGCTGCTGCACCATTTGTGTCCCTGCCCTGAGCCGTGATAGGCTACGTAAATACTACTATTCTATGATTCTATGAAAAAATTGTTGAAAAGATGAACAATTGGATTTAATGATGTGTTAGATGAGTGAGGAACCATGTAAACTTAAAAGAGTGGATAAAACAGTTTTTGTTGTTTCTCCAAAATTGTTGTTTCTCCACTGGCATAACTAATGACAGCCTTGATCCACCATTTCTGACTTACACATCCCCTTTGTGTTCAGAAAGACTGGACTAATATATTTTTTTTCTACTTCTGATCCCAGTTTGTAACATGACATATGTATCCTGAAATTCCTGAAGTTTCCAGAAAGTCTTCAAAGTTAGCCCAGTGTATGAAGTATGTAGATATTTATAAGATATGTAAAATATGTTTATGATTGGGATGAAAGCCTGGTGGAATTGCAGACACATGAGGTCCTCATATCTCTGAATTCCTAATTCTGGTAAGGAGCACTCTTGAGTGATGTTATTATATGCTAGCACAACTTTCCGCACTTGACACCCTCCAGATGTGTTGGACTGCAACTCCCATAATTCCCATTGGTTGTGCTAGCTCGAAATTATGGGAATTGCAGTCCAACATATCTGGAGGGTGCCATACAATACACTATGGTTATTGTGGTTGATTAGGAAGGGTAGGGTTGATCTAAGCTAGGTTGTCTTTTGGTCCCTTCCAAATCTATGATTCCATAAAAAAAATTCCTTTAATTCAGTAGCTGTCTAATGCTTCCTCTGAAAGGACTTGTGCAGGTTTTGATGGAGCAATTTTAGCATAATCAGTCTTAATGGGCATGAGCTACATCCAGAAATATATTATAATAGGAAAGTGTCATATCTCTTCACAAGTTATAAAACTTCCTCGTGCAGTTTCAATTACCCATGATCCTGCTCTGCTCATACTTAGTTAAACGTGACACTAATAGAAGCAGTGTGTAAATTAATCCAGTTGGGAAATCCGAGTTTGAATTACAGAAGTGCTGTGCTGTAGATAAATCGTTGCCATTGTATTCAACATTCTGTATAACTGGGGGGAATTTGGGGTTTTGGAAACTGAAGTTAGAACACATCTCAGTTGCAGATATCATCTTTCAGGTAACCACTAGTTGGCAGTACTTTCAATGTCATTTGGAAAACACTTCTTAGGAATACCTAGGGAAGAGTGGACAAATTATGACCCTGCCAAGCTAAATGCATCCCAACGGGGACTCAGTAAACATCCTTGCCACCTATCTGGGACAGCAAAAACACGTGATTTGTCAAGCACCTGGAAAGCCACAATACCTGGCTGGTGAGGGTCACAAGATGTGAAGGCCTTGCCTAGGATGTCTTCATTAGAGAGAAAAGGACATTCCAGTATTTTATAGGCTAGAGCCGACTTCCCCAACCTGGCACCCTCCAGATATCTTGGACCGCAACTCCTATAATTCCCAGCCAGGTTGGGGAACGCTGGACCAGAGACCGGATGGGCAGACTTCAGGCTTGCAGGATCTACTTTGATTTTTAGTAAGAACCCCAAGGTCCACTAACTGGAAGCAGTGCAAAAGACATACACTTAGGATGTGGGCCAAAACAGACATTACTTTAAATCTCTATCAGTCACGTCTTGTTTTCATTTTTAGTTTAGAGTAGGTGCAGATGGACCGATCTGGATCACAAAAGCCAACCTAACTCCCATGCTAGGGTCCCAATCTGGATTGGGGCCCCTGCACCTACTCTAGAGTAAAAATGAAGGGGGAAAAAGATGTGTCTGCTAGACACAGATTTAAAGTAATTTCTGTTTGGCCCTGACAGAATTCAGGAACTTGTTTTGAGTACCAGAATGGAATGCAGCTAACAGTCCTTCCACAGAAAAATCCACTTCTGGTTACTCACCCTGCCCCAGTCTTTCTTCATTTCAGCAATATATTTGTGTGTGTGTGTTGTGCGTGCGTGTGTGTGCGTGTGTGGGTATTTTGTTGTGCCATTGTTCAACTATTAGGAATCAAAAGTCCATGTCTATCTACTGCAAATACCCCAGAGATCTACCAGTAGATCCCAACCTACCTTCTGCTCCTTCCTGGACTAGAGCATATTCATACTTTCTATCCATGGAAATGTTCCATTAGCAAGTAATATCCATCAGCATTTAGTGGACATTATGACACAAACATAGTGAGAGGTGACAGACAAGTGACGAGGCATTGGAGTGGGTGGCTGGTGCCATTTTGTAAACTCCAATGGCTCATGCCATTTTGCAAACCTTTTGGTTTTGCATTGTTCTGGGTTTTTAAAAATACTTTTGAGACTGTGTGTTGTCCTGCTATCCAATTCATGCATGAGAGGAGATACAGATGCAGATTTCTAAAACTACTAGTGAACAAAAGCAAGACAATTTGATGGAGTCAACCATCCTACACAAATTGTCCCATCCCACCCTGAATAGTGGCCAGAACTGTTAAAAGGGACATGACTCCTATGTCTCTCCTATGGAGAGCCAGTGTGGTGTAGTGGCAAGAGTGTTGGACTAGGAGCTGGGAGATCCGGGTTCTAGTCCCCACTTGGCCATGGAAGCTCACTGGGTGACTTTGGGCCAGTCACAGACTCTCAGCCCAACCCACCTCACAGGGTTGTGGTTGTGAGGATAAAATGGAGAGGAGGAGGATAATGTAAGCCGCCTTGGGTTCCTTGCAAGAGGAAAAAAGGCGGGGTATAAATGAAATATATAAATAAATAATTGTGCACATCATCTTCTAAGCTAGTCTTGCGCTGACTCCCCAAATGCCAGTTTGAATCCAGGAGAGTTTAGGGCAGGAGTGGGCAGATGTTTTGGACTTCAACTCTCAGAACCCCTACTAGCATGGCCAATGGTCAGGAATGATGGGATTTGAAATCAAAAACATCTGGAGATCTACTTTCTACCCACCACCTGGTTTAGGGAGTTGTGCATTTCCAAAAGAGCAGTTCAGGGAAAACATGGAAATTCTCATGTAAAGCATGTGAGCGCACCGCTCTGGTTGGAATTAGAATCAGATTACATGTTATGGGAAGATATGTGACCACTGCCAACTCACAACTGCAAGCCCCGCTTAACTCCACTAAGGCGTAGTTTTAAAAAGGATACATAGTAATCAATTTTGTTTTCCCACATCACACTCTAATTAATTAGCTACCACTTGCAGGGATGGGGGAACTCTAATGTAATGTCACAGGTTTTTTTCTAGCTACACATTACCAGGGAGATGCCTGTCGGCATGGCCCATATACACCTCCCCCGCCCACACACACACACACACACACACACACTTTAACAGGTAGCTTGGGCATTACTCTTTATTTAGTTACTAGATTTCTATCCCTCAAGGAGGTGTACTTGGGTTTCCCTTCCCATTCCCATTTTTATCCTCACAACAACCCTGTGAAAGTAAGCCAAGACACAATGACTGGCCCTAGCTCAGCCAGGAAGCTGTGTGGTCAAGTGAGAGTTTGAATCCGGATCTCCCCAGTCACTTTCTGACACACTACACCAGACTGGCACTCTTGGTACCCACAACACAGCATTTGCAGCATTTTATATTCATGGAAATTATATTAGAATTGATTTAACATTGGTTCACAAAGGGAGCATGCAGCATCTATGTTGGATTCCACCACAACCTGCCTGAACGAAGCCTAAAGTGTGGGAATAACTTGGAAGAAACCTGTTTCAATCACCTGTTGTTCTGTAAGCTGTGTGGGTAGGCTAACCTATGCCATGACAATACAGCAGTGGGAGAAAAAAAGACCCCAAGGGAGATCCTGGTTGGGATGGCCAGCACAAGCTAGTCTCTTACAGAACATGAATTTCTGAAAGGAGGTTGAGGAATAAGAAGCTTGGTGCTATTCAAAGGAAAAAAGAAAAAAAGGTCAGAAATCCAAGTGGCTGGTGCACCTAAAAGGTAGCTCTTTGTAGCTTATCTCAGGGATGTGTAAATCTGAAATACCTACAAGAAAAAACAGTGGTCTCTCAAAACGTTTGTGAAAAAGGCCTGTTAAGATTAAGAAAGCACCACTCCAGATGCATTTCAAGAGCAAAGAGTTCCCTGAAATTGTACGTAATAAATAAACCAAACGTCTGAAGGACACACTGTGTGCTTTCTTGCTCCCACTCCAGAGTGCTTGGCACTTTCAGAAAACGCTTGCTCAGTGTTTGCCTTTGAATAATGAAACAAAAACCTGATGGTCAGCAAAGTGAAGTCATTAAGAATAAATCAGCTCTGTTTCCATCCAGAAACAGCTTAATGTTACACTTTGCAGTACGCCATTGCAGCCATACTTGGCTCTTATATTGATTCCCTTCCCCTCCCCACTCCACAGCAGTGAACATACAGAATCAGCAAGCTCCCTCCTGCACTCAGCCGCATGAAAAAGACAGAAAGCAAGTGTATCTTCAGGCTTACAGGATGTGTACATGCAACTATGACACCTGGCCCTGACCAATGCATAAACATGCACGAGCAAGGCAAAAGCTTGCTGATTCTGCATGTTCACTGAGGAGGAGGTAAAATCAGCAGGGAGCACTGACCTGCATCCTTTCTGCAATGCACAGTTGTACAGAATCCCAGTAGAGATAAAAGTCCTGATTTTTGCCAAACACACATTGGAACAGGGAGGTCTGAATCCATCTCTGAAATGAAAAAAACACCTCTCCACATTTTTAAATTAGCTGAAGTAGGATAAAAGCATCTGTTTCCCTGCAAAATGCTGCTTTAGCTTTTTAGATTGATGTATTTTCTGGCTTTTCTGAGAAAAATTCCTATGTAAATTCTACAGTGCTTAATTTTCATTCAGTCTAATTTTGTTTGCCATGACTGAAGACTGGTGGTAATTCCATTTGCATTTGAGATTTCTGATAGACATAATCCATTAGCGTTTCAAATGTTTGAAAAGAGCCTTTACTTTGCACCTCTCAACCAGCAGTGTTTTAACAGCACATGGCAATTCCTCCATCACTCCTTTAATTAGACACTCCAAAAAGTGAGGAATGACACTAATGAATGTGAAAGTCCCACACTATTAATAACTCAGCAACTCACTGTATATTTAGACACTTCAAAATCCTGCTCCGTTCAAGATTACTAACAAGTGCTTTTCATGGCCATAGGTTTCTTCAAACTCCAAAATTACTAAATAAGTTTGCAGTCCAGCTTATAGATGTGGTATGAGCTAAGACAAATGTCTTTCAAAACCTGTATAATATATACCAGATTATGGAAGGATTTCAAATATGTAGAGCTCATTTCTGCAATACATTGAAAATATTGCCCTTTTAAGAGTAAAGCACTACCTAAAAAGCGTATATACTGGAAATCTGCAACCAAATATTGGGCTAGTAGTTTCTAATCAAGGAATGAAACTCAACCCTAACCAACATCCTTGCCCCCTCTGCTTCTTAAAATTCTAGGCTTACTATTTTCATAGCTCCATATTTTATCTATCCTGCTTTCATTGAAACCAGCCCTGTTGTGAGCTGTTTCTCCTGCAAAGCATTCTCAGCAGCCTGTTCTTCCTTCAAGTCCCTGTCTTGTCCTACTTTCTCTCTTCTGCCTTTGTTGATCCTTTCCTCTGGTTCCTGATTCAAAAGTCAGATCTGTCCTATTTTCTTTAGCCACCCTGCCACCTGGGCCCATCTCCCCACCCCAATGTGCGCGTGTGTGCGCACGCGCACGCATGTACACACACAGAATCTGCATTATTTGCTGATGTTCCATGATGGAAACTTGCCCCTCAGCATAAGTGTTTCAGAACATTCTAGGATGTCAGAAGATGAGCCAATGGCTAGATAGTCTTGCAGATTTTAGCTTTTACTATAAAAGATTATTAGTATACCATAAAGAAAAATGATATGGCTGATCTGATGCGGGATCCTCCCACCAGCCTCAGTAGCTTTATAGTGTTCCCCATACAGTAAAGAAGCTTTACCATGTTAGAGGGCAAAATATAAATTTAGCAAGGAAAAAACCTCCCAGAAGGGTCAAACAAACGAACCATGTCCTCAAATTAATTCTCAGAGCCAGGGAAACATAATAGGTCTCCAAAATATCATGCATTTCCGTTATATTTCATTATTCTTTCAAGGTCTACCCATCAGGCACTGCAGTATCAGTATGAATTTTCTTGGCTTAAGGCTGAAAACATTTGTTACATAAAAAGGAAACTAAGAGTGCTCCAAACACACTGTGAGCTCTCTTTTAAACATTAATATCTGTCTGTAGTCTACCAGTGATTCAAATGCTATGTCATTCTTGCACCTCCCCACTGACTCTCCTGCCCGGTTACTCCTACTGCTATTTCCTTCTCCTCCAGCTAGAAAACAAAGCACCCTGCAGCTGGGTACCTAAGACTGGAAGAGGTTATTGCTGCTTCCATCTTAGTCACCATGGAGGAGAAGGAGGAAGGTAGCAACTGTACAGGACAGAGAGTGAGGCAAGACTGACATAGCATTCGATTTGTTGATTTGCTAGACAGTACCGGTCCAGTTTTTTTTGGGGGGGGGGGGGTCTTCGGGCATGATGTCCTTAGTGGGACCCCTTCCCTGAGTGGGTTCTCCTCCTTGCCATGGTCACAAATGTCCATTTACTTGCCCTCTCCCTTAGGGACTGATGGCCTGGAGAGGGCAAGGCAAATTAGGCTGCTGCTTCTTGTTGCTTTTTTTTGCTCTTTGTGCGCTCAGAGAATGTAGGTGAACAGGCAGCATCTGCAAGGAAAAGCAGCAGCAGGGACAGCACACCAAGGGGTTGGCAATGGGCCCCCTGCAGTGGATTGGGCCTCACTAGGTGCCCAGCAATGCCAGCCTCTGACACCGGCCCTGATGCTTTAGAGGCAGATGTTAATGTAAAAAGAGATCTGACAGTGTATTCACAGACCAGCGAGCTCCTTTGTATAGTAGTTCACCGGTTATTTGGTTACCGCAAAGAGCACTAGGTAACTGTTTGAAGGACCTGGTGCTCTTCCAGTTTACTTTGAGGACAACTTTCTTGATTTGATTTTGATTGTCGGTAGACAGTATCAGATACTTACTTACCAACATATTCTTAGATCCTTTTCAGACTTAGGTATTTAAAGTATTTCAGCCTTTGTCACAGTAGCACACGCTGGCAGTTGTTGTGATCATACTTTTAGAAGCAGTCATTAGGTTGCTTTCTCATGTCCTCTGACTATATATTGAATCTCTCTAACCTGCAAACTGATGACACTCACCTGACACACTTGCTACTTCAGTATCAGTGCTTATACCAGACCATTGCCATTAAGCCAACAGAAGGATGTCATAAGGTTTTGATGCTAAGGGTAGGATCTGATTGACTTACTCAAGTATAAATGGGTGAAGTTTTCCAGCACTAAGCTTTTAGCCATTGGATAGAATGAGAACTCTGTTCATAATTCCTGATCTCTGCAATCCTACTTTTACTCCAGGATAGTTCAACCAGGGATAAGGCAACTACTCGTAGATAGTGCTGGGATGGAGTCAGTGGTTGTGGTCCATGTTGGTACCAACAACGTCAGGAAATGTAGTTGTGAGGTTCTGGAAGCCAAATTTAGATTGCTAGGTAGGAGGTTGAAATCCAGGACCACCAAAGTGGCTTCCTCTGAAATGCTACCTGTTCCACACGCAGGGCCAGCTAGACAGGTGAAGCCAAGGAGTCTCAGTGAGTGGATGAGGCGGTGGAGCAAGGAGGAAGGGTTCAGATTTGTTAGGCACTGGGGAACGTTTTGGGACAAGCTTGGCCTGTACAAAAAGGATGGACTTGACTTGAACCAGACTGCTGGTGCTAAACACAGAAAGGGTGGCAGAGCAGCTAAACTAAACTCTGGGGGAAAGCCGACAGGAGCTGGGAAGCATCCGGTTTGAGTTAAATCATCCCAAAGGGATGAAGTTGAAAATGTTTTTGATTTCCCAGATGTAGAAGGGGAGGAAATAAGCCAGAAGTACATGGTAGAACATAACAGCCAACCAAAGGGCCCAATAGGTGTTTTTATGCAAATACTAGAAGCCTTCGAGCAAAATGGGGAGAGTTGGAGTGCTTGATTTTAAAGGAAACCCTGGATATAGTGGGCATTGCAGGAACATGGTGAATCAGAGAGAACCAGTGGGATACGGTCATCTCTGGATATAAACTCTGTAGGAAGGACAGGGAAGGGTGTACTGGGGGAGGCATTGCCCTGTATGTCAAAGAGGGCATAATGTCAAGCGGACTAGAACACCTAAAAGGGGTAGGCTCTTCCACAGAAGCGATGTGGGTGACAATACGAGGCTCTAAAACTAATTTGGTGCTAGGAACGTGCTATCATCCCCCAGACCACAATGCTCAGAGGGACCTTGAGATGAAAAATGAAATCAGGGAGGCCTCCAAACAAGGAACTGTTGTAATAATGGCCAACTTCAATTACCCCCACATCTATTGGATAAATCCATGTTCCAGCCACAACAAAGAGGTTAAATATCTCGAAGCCCTAAAAGATTGTGCCCTAGAACAGTTGGTCAAGGAACCAACCAGAGGGGAGGAGACCTTGAATTGAATCCTAAATGGGGTTGCTCGGGGCCTAATACGAGATATAAATGTTGTTGAACCAATTGGAAACAGTGATCACAGTGCTATCAGATTTGATATATGTTTAAGTAGAAAATTGCCAAGGAAGTCCAACACAATCACATTTGACTTCAAAAGAGGAAACTTCTCTAAAATGAGGGAACTGGTAAAAAGGAAGTTAAAAGGGGGAGTCAAGAGGATTAAATCCCTTCAGAATGCGTGGAGATTACTCAAAACCACAATAATGGAAGCCCAGCTAAAATGTATACCACAGGTTAGGAAAGGTAGCACCAAGTCCAAGAGGTCCCCGGCATGGTTAATGAGCCATGTTAAGGGAACTATTAAAGAGAGCTTCCTTCAGAAAATGGGAGTCTTGCCCAAGTAAGGAAAACAAAAGGCAGCACAAACTTGCACAAAGGCGATTCAAGCAGACAATAAGAGATGCAAAAAAAGCATTTTGAACAGCATATCGCTAACAACATCAAGGCCAACAATAAAGAATTCTTTAAATATATCAGAAGCAGAAAACCAGCTAGGGAGGCATTTGGACCATTGGATGACAGTGGAGTTAAAGGAGAACTGAAAGAGGACACAGAGATTGCAGAGAAGCTGAATGAATTCTTTTCATCCATCTTCACTGCAGAAGATCGAGGACAGATACTTGTGCCTGAACTGATGTTGTCAGGAAGGGAGTCTGAGGAACTGAGGCAAATAGTGGTGACAAAAGATGGAGTTCTCAACCTTATAGATAAATTGAAAGCAAATAAATCACCGGGCCTAGATGGTATCCATCTTAGAGTTCTCAAAGAACTCAAATATGAAAGTGCTGATCTTCTGACCAAAATATGCAACTTGTCCCCAAGATCAGCCTCTATACCAATTTTCAAAAAGGGATCCAGGGGGGATCTGGGAAATTACATGCCCATTAGCTTAACGTCCATTCCGGGTAAATTGGTTGAAGGCATTATTGAAGATAAAATTAGTAAGCATATAGAAGGACAAGCCCTGCTGAAAAAGAAACCACACGGCTTCTGCAAAGGTAAGTCCTGTCTCACTTACCTTTTAGAGTTCTTTGAGAGTGTCAATAAACATGTAGGCAGGGGTGATCTGGTAGACATTGTTTACTTGGACTTCCAAAAGGCTTTTGACAAAGTCCCTCACCAGAGACTCCTGAGCAAACGTAGCAGTCATGGAATAAGAGGACAGGTCCCCTCATGGATCAGTAACAGGTTAAAGAACAGAAAGCAGAGAGTAGGAATAAATGGTAAATTCTCCCAATGGAGGGAGGTAAATAGTGGGGTCCCCCAGGGATTTGTATTGGGACCAATGCTTTTCAACCTGTTCATAAATGATCTGGAATTAGGAGTGAGCAGTGAAGTGTTAGGCTTAATTAGAAAAAGAATGGAGAATAAATATCATCCTGTCCCTATACAAACCTATGGTGCTACCACACTTGGAATACTGTGTACAGTTCTGGTCACCACACCTAAAAAAAGATATTGTAGAGCTGGAAAGGGTGCAGAAAAGGGCAACTAAAATGATCAAGGAGCTGGAGCATCTCCCCTATGAGAGAAGGCTACAACAGCTGGGATTGTTTAGCTTGGAAAAAAGGAGGGTGAGGGGAGACATGATAGAGGTCTACAAAATTAGGCATGGTGGAGAATGTGGATAGGGAGACATTTTTCTCCCTCTCTCAAAATACTAGAACCCAGGGTCATCCTATGAAGCTGATTGGTGGGAGGTTCAGGACAGATAAAAGGAAGTATTTCTTCATGCAGCACATAGTTAAACTATGGAACTCACTACTACAGGATGTGATGGCCACCAATTTGGATGGCTTTAAAAGGGGGTTAGACAAATTCCTGGAGGGAAAGGCTATCAGTGGCTACTAGTCTTGATGGCTCTGTGCTATCTCCAGTACCTGAGGCAGTGAGCCTATGTACACCAGTTGCTGGGGAACATGGGTGGGAGGGTGCTGTTGTGCTCATGCCCTGCTTGTGGGTCCCTGGTCGCCAGCTGGTTGGCCACTGTGTGAGCAGAATACTGGTCTAGATGGACCCTTAGTCTGATCCAGCAGGGCTCTTCTTGTGTTCTGAGTCAAGGAATTTCAGAGCCTCCTGCCTGAATGGCCAACGCAATGTAATATTGTGTTCTTCCCCATAAGCTCATAGGCTTCACTTTTCTGAGGTCTTCCTCCAGAACTATCCTGGAGTATGCAAAGGATGATTCATATGTTAGTGCTAGAACAGGTCCACCTCTTGAACTTTACATCAGGCTTCCCCAACCTGGTGACCTCCAGATGTTTTAGACCCAAACTCCCAGCATTCCTCATCATTGGCCATTCTGGCTGGGGCTGATGGCAATTGAAGTCCAAAACGCATGGAGGACACCAGGCTGGGGAAGGCTGCTCTACATGTATCCTGTAAAGTGTGACCCAGTAAGCATATTTTTTCCACTGTTTTACGCCATGTATACACGCAGCAAAAAGCTGGAGCCAATGGCAATTCCCTGCAATGTGTACATATTGCACATACACAGTGAAAGAACAGCATAAATCCTTCTCAATATCATGAGGATAACCTCATGTATCCTCCTTTACAAGATACAGTTCAGGTACATACAGCTTAACCTCCTAAACTTTGAAAGTGTGAAGTGGATGTAAGACTATGATTTGTTGACTTTGCTCTTCATTCTCTTAAGAAGAGGTTTAGTTTTAAATTAGTACCAAAAGTATTCCTTAGCTAACCAGTGCTGGAGATCCAACATTATTTCATCATTCTCATCAGCAAAACCAGCACATGGGGTCAACTTAATCAGCCCGGGCAGAAATGTATGGCCAGAGTGGAAGAGAAGAGAAAGGGTATGAGGTTACTTAGTGAGAAAAGGATTAAAAACAAATGAAAACCAAGTGTAATCATTTCTCTATGAAACTGTAGTGTATTTTGGTAGTGTTTATAAAGATAAAATAAATAAAAATATATTCAAAAAAGAAAAGAAACTGTAGTGAGTACAGACACATATTTATTCATTTTTTAAAAAATAAATTCCACCTTTCCATTTTAAAAAGTCTTCAAGGTAATTTACAATATGCAATTTAAATCACAGCAGTATCAAAATACGTACATAACAGAATGCAGAAGTTGTTAAGAGTACAGGAGTAGATTCAGCATTAGTTAGTCCTGCATGAAAAAGGTTTATGCGCTGGCTTACAGCTTTTATGAAATATTCCATTTATTGCTACAGTGCATTTATATCGAGTAAGTCTGTGTCTGTCTTAAGAAGTCACCCAGGCCATTAATTTTGGAAACTGAGACTGAGATCGTGAAATGTTTACATTTATGCCAGTCTGAGAAAATGTAACAATTTAAGCAATCCTTTCATAAGCATTTTTAGACTTGATATATTAAGGGAGCAATCCTATGTGGAGAGGCGACCACCTATCTAATGCATGGTGGGAGGAGCGCGGGGCGGCTGGATGATGCATAGGAAGCGTTGTACCAGCACTTACACACTCCCTGCCCCTCTCCTCACCCCTGGGACTGCCCCCCTTTTCCCCACTCCCGTCTGCTCTTACAAGTGCGGAGCCCAGTGACGATCTGTGCCAGCTACAAGGTAGCGGCTGCGGGGAAGTGGTTCTCCAGGAACTGACTTGGAGCATGGGCTCTAAGGTCGATTCCCGGAAACTGACCCATCTTATGGTGTCTAGCCGCTGACTAGTGGCCATAGGATTGCACCCTAATGTTATTTATATTAATTATAACATCTAAATCTTCAACACGCAACCTATTTTATTTCAGGAAGTGCCAGAAAAGCTTACTTTTGCTAAGCCCATACCTACACACACACTCCCCCCACCTTAGGGCTGATAACTTCATGTATAATCATGTTAGGGCAGGAGAAACCTTTGCTAGGATTCTATTTATGCTTCAGATTTTCCCTTTAATAATTTCTCTGTCTCCCCCCCACCTCCCAACAGTAACTTGACTATATTTATTTCCTGTGCGGTCACAGCAAATAGAAGTCCTGGATGATTTGGCATTGTGCAAGAAACTGAACTGTCTGATTCTGATTAATGATGCTATCCATCTAAACAGATAGTAATTCTCTCCTTCAAATTTTAAAGCAGGGCTGGCAGAAGATGGTGGCGGGGGGAGAATGGATTAACCATTGAATTCATACTTCGCTGTTTTTCTGGGGCATTTTTAGCATTTCATAGGATGCTGGGTTGTTAGAGCAACTATGCCTTTGGATAAGGGGCAGCCCAAGCCAGTTGGCTGCCCATAACGGGGCCAATGATGCTGCCACTGCCACCATCCTCACTCCACCGCCCATACGCCCTGCTGCGCTACCAGTGATTTAGTTCAAAGGACATGGTATTGTACAGAAAGCTGCTCACAGTCTCATGTAGCTTTGCCAAGCCAGTGACATGAGACTTGGCACAGGGAAGGGGCTATATAAGGTCTTTCCCCACATGACCCAGCCAGTCTGTGAGCAGCCACTGCCCAGTCTGGCCTTCCAGCTGCCAGACAGCCCAGCTGGATGCAGTTGACCATGGAGGGCCTGGGGAGCAGCCATTCCTTGCTTTCTCTTGCTTACAGTGCATCAGCTGCTACACTTCAAACAAGAGAGGAAGTGACCCACCAGAACTGCTCTATAGCTGGGGTGTTGAACCGCAGGCCCACCTGGGTTTTCAATCCAGCCCTCTTGGGTTGCCCAGATGGTAAAAAGCCCCTTCCCCTCAACCATTGGTTGTTTGGTGGTTTCCCAGCTTCTGTGCAGTTTCCCCCCATAAAAGCTTGAAATGGCTTTCCTAAGTCTTAGTTGAGCTTTCAGCTAAAATATGCTGATATTTTTGCCTTGCCCATGTTTGGCTTTGGCTGAACCTCAGACTGAAAGGTTCAACCCCCCTGTTCTACCATTTGACAGAGAGCTGGCCTTGCTGTGAAGTGTCCAGCTTGCGGCAGTTCTTTAGAGATCCAGCGGGGAACTGGCCTGCCTGCAGAGCATTCAGCCAATGGCAGGGGCCCAGCTTGTCTCTGAAGTGTCTGGCCAAGGGTTGGAGCGCTGTGCACTGGAATACTTGGTTGCCAATTCCTGATGTTATTCAGGGTAAAGGCAATAAGGAAGAACAACGTTGAAAGTATTGAGCCTGGAAGCTTATACAAAAAACCGAAATAAAACAGGTATCCTATCACTGAGTTATGACCTCTTCTGTGCCTGGGCACATAATTTTTAATGGAGTTCTGGTGTGTACATTCAGGGTGCCCAATCCTGACAAACCACACGACCCACATGATCTCTTACATATTAATTCAGTTTGTGTGGGCTATCAGATGTACTCACCTCCTGACTAAAACAAAAATACATGATTGTATCTAGGCAGTTTTAGAATAGTGGCACTGGCCACCTGTTACTGAGTGCATTTCAAGTGATGGGTATTACCTAAAAAGCTTTAAACCATCTTGATCCCATGACCTGGACCAATGGTGTAACTGGCTTAATCCAAGTTATTGTTGGAGGGGTAGGCAACCTAGTGCCCTCGAGATGGTTTGAACTAGAACTCCCTGGACATTATGGGTGGAGCTTATGGGAGCTGTAGTCCAATATTTCTGGAGGGCGCTGGGTTGCCTACCCCTGGTCTAGCTCATTCATGGCCCAGGATGCCTTTCATTTTGCCCAGCCCCTTCAGTTCATCCAACCATGCCTCTCCCATGCTCATCTGCTTGCTTCCCAGTAGATATCCTTGTTTTTGTGAGTGTTGGCTGCCTGCCCCATTGCCTGTGGAGAGATGAGAAAAACACACAGTGATAGTGATGTAATAATGGATAACAGGAACAGGTGGTCCAGAGCTACAGAACTCCCTCCCTCAATCTAGTCTGCTCTTTGTTTAGTTTAGCCTTTCCTTGAGTTATTTCATGCTGGCTCCTTGTTTTTTATTTTGTTCTACCAGATGTTTCATTTTATATTGTATTGTTATTGTACTGTTTTTAATTATTTAATTGTAAGCCACTTTGTGAAGACTTGATCCTGAAAGGTGGATGAAGACTGTCTTTAAATACATACATACATACATACCATAGAGAGTGCCTCTGTCCATATGTATTCACCTGACCTTTAAAATCTGGGGAAGTAATCAAGCGGTGAGGTTGACTTCTCCACTGTGCTTCTCTCCATGCAAAATAGATTACCCATTGAGATGTGCAACAGTTCTTGCCTGGTTATTTGTTGACTTAGGCATGCTTTTAACTGAGTTTTAATTAACAAAAGGTTGATTTTATGTATTTTTAGATTTCCAATTTAGTTTGTAGTTTGGGGATTATGTGATTTTTACATGGTCAGGCACTTAGAATTCTTAGAAATTAGGTGGGTTAAGAATAATAGACAACCAATCCATCTGGCAGATGTTCACCCATGATGCAGGAACACTGTGTTTCGTATCCTGTCCCCTTTGGTGCCACACTGTATGGTGTATGAGCACCTATTTTTTCAGGTACTACTTCTGGCACTTCCAATTTTAAACAGGAGTGCAGAAAAACAAAAGTTGGAGCTTTAAGACCATATTATCTGCCATTGTTTGTTTGAACAGGCACACCAGCATATCATCATGGTAATAACAGCAAGACTTCATACATTACAGTGATTCGCTTACATTATTTCACTAATTCCTTTCATCTCCCTGAGGCTGCCTAGCAAAATCATGGCTCAGCAGAGATATGAATGAAGGTCTTCCCAGTTCATACTCTTACCTATTACACCATGAAAGCTGCTAGCCCTGCTGGATGTGTTCATGTTTGTTTCTGGCTAGCATAGCAGTAGTTTCTGCATCACTTTATAATTTTATGACAGTAGTTATGTTAATTCATTTTGTGTGCTATGCTGTAAATAGTGATAAGAAATAAAAGAAAAGTGGGTGTTGGAAGTTTTCATTTTTTCTTGCAGCCAGGGGAACAAGATCAAAACAAAAAGGTGGGAGGACTACCGATTCCCACAGCAGACAAATTTGGCCCACTGATTGCCCGCATTGGCAAGCAAAGATCAGAGTATACAGTTGTGAATTGCATTGATTTTCAAATGGTGGTACTCTGTTCTCTAGTCCAGTTAAGACATCTTTGGGATGGGGTAAGGAGGAGCTTGTCTTTGCTTCTCCCTATGGATACACACCTAACACTTGGATTATCTTTGTCAAAAACAAAAACTAAACATAGCTTCATCCCAAGTGCTTGTATGACTCAACACCAGTGAAGCCAATGTAGTTTTGTATCATTTTATATTTAACTTCCCAAAGTGCCTTGGACTAGAAGGAGCAAGTTCATGGTTGGCACATCACAATGAATCGCCTTGTTGGTTTATCTGGTCATAATGGCAACAGAAACCCCTTTGCTCCAGTTAAAGATCTGTCAGGAGTTCCATTATTAAAGTCCTACCTCTCAAGTGCTTATAATTACGTTGAAAGAATTTACATCTGCATATAAATGTAGTTTGATATATAGCACTAGTGTGTTATATTTTTAATACTGAAAAGGAACAGAGTTTTGGCAATTTATACCTGTATTCCATGCAATCGCATTTGTCTGAAGGGCAGATTTGGATAATCTATGGTTCTTGCTTCTCTCAGGAGGAAGGGCAGGGGGACAACCGACAATTAATTCTGCATATGTGAATTCATTAAAATGTTTGCAAGTGTCTAAAATTCCCATTTAATAGCTCTGAGGGAGCACTAACATAAAGACTGTCCAGGGGAACAAAAGAATCACTCAGAGGGCTAGTTTAAAATTACGAGAGTAGCAACCATATAAACTGTTAGATGTAGAAATACATCAGTTATTCTTTACAGTGGTTTGCTTACACAGGCCTGTACTGAGACACAAAGTGAACACAGTGGAGGTGACCATTTATGAATGTATCTGAACTCCCCAGCAGCCAGTGTCATGGGACAGCATCGTTGGGTACATGCTAAGGCCCATGCTCCTGTGGGAGTGGGAGGGGGGCTACCACAAAAAGCTGTCTGCCCCATGGTGCTGCTACTATCTGCTGTGGCTGCCTAATGTGATATTGGCAGCCACATGCAAGACGACCTTTTCCTTTGCCGCCCCTCAGTTGTGGAATGACCTGCTGGTTGAAATGCATCTGCTGACCTCTTTGAAGGTCTTTAAGCAGGAATTAAAGACTCTGTTATTCTGGCAGGCCTTCCCTTTTTAGAACTCTTGTTCCCTTTGCTGACTTTTGTATGCTGTTTTTAAGCTATGTTGTTTTTGAGCTATGTTGTTTTTGAGCTGTGTTGTTTTTATTGTTAGATTCTTTGTTAAACTTTTTTAGTTCAAAGCTGTTTTTAGTTATATGTCGTTTGTGTATATTGTCTGTGTGCTTTTATGTAAATAGTTTTCAAACTTTGTACATTGTATTTTAATGTTTTAACTTCTGTAAACCGCCCAGACAGCTTCAGCTATGGGATGGTATAGAAATGTAATAAATAAAAATAAAATAAAATAAAATAAATACTACCCGCTTCCCTGCTTGCTCTTTCCCTAACGCCGCAAGGAGGCGAATGACACAACAGAGCAAGAATGCTGCTCATGTATTCTTTCCTTGGCAAGAGAGCTGGAAACAGTGGAGGGGAGAAGCAACAGCAGTAGGCAATGGCAATGCCTGCAAGGAGGAGGTGGCCCCACTGAGAAAGGAGAGACCCACACAGAGTCTTGCCCAAAGGCCCCCAAAACCTGGAGCCGGCACTGCAACTCCAACTACTAACAACCTGGATTTATCTTAAACTGAAATGATTAGATGAGTCTTTGGATGATATGACATGCTGATGTTTTAAAGCCCCACAGATTTCTTGGGATTGCCAAAGTAATGAAATAGAAATGACAACAGCATTTGCTACCCTAGAAACAAAAGCCTGGGTTCTAAGTTGCTTCTCCATTCACATAAAGGAGGAGTCCTGCCATCTCTCCACTCCATCTGCACCCTCCCATCCCACACTATTCCCAAAGGCCCCCCAACCCCAAAATCAGCTTCTGGGGGGAGTGCAGGGGGCCAGAGGGAAGGGGAGGATGGGAAGCGCCTGTTCCATGAATGTGAACTCTGCTCTCTTCATGGGGAAAAAGTTAGGATCCAAGCCAAAAAATTTTCTCCCATCATTTTATGATACAACCTCATTTATCCAAGTAGCTGGATACAACAAATCTAGCAAACTAGGTATTCAGAGAAATAGAAAAGCAATTTAGAGCCACACAGGTAATATATACAATTCATTTCAATACCATGACTTCTAATATGCCTGGAGACCTGATCCACTCAGGGCCCAGTCAAAACAGATTCTTCAGTTACCAAGATGAAACGAGACCACTTGTGTAAAAGAACGACATAAAAAAAGGTAAAGGTGTCCCCAACCAGTTGTGTCCGACTCTAGGGGGTGGTGCTCATCTCCATTTCTAAGCCGAAGAGCCAGCACTGTCCGAAGACGCTTCCGTGGTCATGTGGCCAGCATGACTGAACACCGAGGTGCACGGAATGCTGTTACCTTTCCCGCCAAAGCGGTACCTATTTATCTACTTGCAATTTCTTTTTTATTAAATACACAGTTGTAATACAGAAGCAAAATATAAACTATGCAAAAGAAAGCCTACACATGTCCCTCAATTGGTAGATTACAGTCCCCTGAATTGGTGTTGCACTGGTTCTCTGGATGCAATGGGGTGTTGTTCTAAGGGCTTTGGGTCTCTGGGTAGGTGGGCGCCCTCCCTCCCTCCAAAGTGAGATGAGCAAGCCAGTGTGTTTGGGTTTTATAGGTGTCTCTCCTAAGTTCCAGAAACTATCAGAAGGCACACACACATCCCTCTCTTCACCAAGGAGAAAAAGTGGGGCCTTAATTTCTTGGCTAGAAAGAGAGCTTCTCCCAGCAAAGAAGAACAGTCTTATCAGAAGGAAAGTACAAAATGTACAGGACAACTGCTGAGCATTATCTGCTTGGTGTTAGTAGCATGAAGCACTGACCCTTACTATATTTGTATACAGCTCTGTAAACCAACTCGAACTTCATAATAGTTGCCAACTCCTCTACTAAATAAATATACATATGCTACTAGTCACTGTATATGGCTCTGTGAAAAGTTCACAGAAGTTCTTGCCACTCTGTTCCACGAAAATCCACTACATACACTATGCCTTATGTTCACCATTATTCAAACTAAGAACAACCAAAGAACCTTGGTCCAGAAAACATTTCCATACAAGTTTCTGCTTCATGCACTACAGACCACCCTTCCCCAACATGGTGTCCTCCAGATGTTTTGGGATGACATCCCCCGATGCCCAGGCTGGCTGGGGATGATGGGAGTTGTAGTCCCAGCACATCTGGAAGATGCCAGGTTGGGAAGACTGTTTTAAACTACACCTGTCAACGTTTGTGTACACATAAAAACAGGGTTCGGATGAGCTGTGGGCACCAGGTTGCATATCCAACCCCACTCAGGGGTTGTCATGTCATGCGAACAGCCTCAAAATGGATTAGCACCTCAAATGTGTTGGGACTGGCCTCAGTTCTCTGACAACTGTATTCCCTGTGGCAAACAAGGACTTGTCAACATTTATTGTAGAACATGGCCTTGAAAACTGTCTGATTTCCAAAATGGTGGACAGTAAACCAGCGCATAACAACCAAAGAACTGCCTTGCTGTATCAGATCAAAACAGAAGTCCATCAAGTTCAGCATTTGGTTTCTAATTATTCCTAGCCACATGCCTTTGGAAGCACACAAGTAGGGCATGAAGTCAGCATTCCTCATATATTGTTTGGGCTGACCATCTGGTATACTCCCAGTGCAAGCCTCCACATGTCTACTCAGAAGTAAGTCCCACTGAGATCAATGGGGCTTGCTCCCAAGCAGCCTCAGGACAGTTTATCGCTGGGGATAAAATAGACCAGGAAAAAATTCTTGAATGACCAAGAGAGGGCATGGTCATATTAAATATAGATATTTTCAGGGTTTTAAGTAGTGAGGATGGAGAAAGCTCCCCCCTCCTCATTTATATTGCTGTGTACCACATTGTCCTATTATGCAAACTCCCTCTTAGGCTTAGCCTAACTGATTGATGGGCAACTAATGGCACATTAGATTATCAAGCCACCGGGAATGCAAATTGTATGCACCTGCCACTGTGGAGCTCAAACCAGTTTTGGCTTCAAGAGAACATGCAAGAAGAACTGGAAAAAAGCTGCATCTGTTGGTGTTCATTGGCAAAACTGATACTTCTTGAGCTGATTTTGGGGGTAGTGGGATTGGATGGATATTGCTATCAATCCGGCCTGTGTTCCCTTCTGGATTATGGATAACAGAATCCATAGTCTCCCATGTGAGCCTACCCAGTTCTTAAGATCATCCGGAGAGGCCCTTCTCTTGAGACCACCACCGTCAGAGGTGCATTTGCTGGCAATGTGAAAGGCCTTCTTGGTGGCCACTCCCTGGGTGTGGAACTCCCTGCCAAGAGAAGCTAGGTTTGCTTTATTTAAGCAGGCCTTTGGTCTGAAAGCAGGTCTGTTGAGCTGGATGCTTTTTTACTCTGTTATTGGTGTGCTTTTAATTGTATTTTAATTATTTGCTTAATATTATTTTTATCAAGTTTTATTGGTGATTGTAAGCCACCCTGAGTGCCATTTTTGGTAGAAAGATGGGATACAAATCAAATCAATGAAGAAATAAATAACATCTGATCAATCTGGACATTTGTAAACAAACAAGGAACAAAGTAGATGTGATGCTATCCACAAGGCTATCACCAAAACATGAGTTACATGTTTGGTTCTCTAGCCTTTGTAACATCTAAAACAAATTCCTATGATGATTGGCTGTATTAACACATCACCCACCAGCAGATGCCAATGAAGAGAGGAGAGGGGAAGCCTGGGCTGGCTTCAGGTTTTTGTGGGCATTGGGCAACTGACCTGCCATAGGGAAATTGACCTGCATTTCCTTGGTACACCCTCCTTTCCGGATAACTCTGGTGAGGAGCAGTGGTGGTAGTGGCTGCTTCACCTCGATGCTGGGAAAGGCCCAGCATTGCAGTGGCAGGAGATCTGAGCAATCTGGCTGGCTGAGCCAAATGTTAGGAACAGATGATGGAGCCACAACTAGGCTATCACAAGGGAGACATGTGACAGTAGCCCCATTGTTGGTGTGAATACCTCCGCCACCTGGCCCCATCACCATCATCATCACCCTCCACATGTTGAGGGATAACTTCTGAAGCTGGGAGCCTTTTTTCTCTGTGTAGGCACTCTGCATGATATACGGTCTGGCTTTTCCAGGTTTCTTTATTGCATGGGGAGCCTACACTGATCGAAAAGGCTCCCTACTGCAGAAGTTATCGCTCAACACGTGGAGGACAACAAGGAAGGTGATGGGGGAGGAACTAGCATGTTAATCCTCACTATCTTATGTTCATTAAAAAGTGAAGCGGGGTAAAAGAGTTGGCAGCAGCAAGTAGCTGCCATCACCACCACCCACTGGCAATTCAAGGGACCTCTGATCAGTGATGGGCCCCCTGTTGTTTTGTGGGACTCCAGCAGGTGCTCAATAAGGCCAATCCCCCACCTGCTGCAAATATGGGCAATATGTGTAACAGTGACATCAGGACATGTTTAAGTTCCACTAGATGTTACAGAAGAGTAAAGACGAACTAAGTGAATGGCTGCTGTTTTCATTTAATTTAATGTTTAGTTTGGCCCACGGACCCCAGAACTTTATTGCAAATACTTCTTCTGCCAAAAGAAACTGGCATATGAAAGCAGCCCATCACTTGGTGAAGCAGGAATGCTAAATGCTGTAATTTATGGCGAGGACATTCAAAAGAGAAAGCAGCCTTTCCCATGATCCATAGATCTGAAAAGATGCTTGCATATGTACAGTTGGAAGATATGGCATCTCCCAAGACCCAAATCACTCTTGCCTTGGCTAAATCGGCTATTTCTTGTTCTCAAGCACTGTCACCTTGAGAACATTTGAAGGGCAGTCTAAAAATATAATGAATTAATTTCCAACAGTTATAGGGAAATTAATACATTCGAGATTGTGAATCATCACAGATTATTGTCTATTATCACCTCCCAGCTTGGCCCAATATTCCATGCGGAATGGTCACAAGGTAATTTCCCCACTAATTTCAGAAGGATGAAACTTGCTTCTAAATGCACCCACACAGTGTGATTAATATTTACAACTACTTGAAATGCATCCAGTCATTGCTGCCAGCAGCAATGGTAGCATTCAACCAGGAAGCGCAACAGAAAGCAGCTCCACTATGAAGTACTTCATATTGTGGGGATTTTAAGCTACCACTGTTGTTTGCCGCCCTGATAACTGTGCCATTTGCACCGATCCTGCAAGTTCATCTGGACTGGCACTGACTGGCAAAGGGATTGGCATCCTGAACGTGTTATTGCAGATAACTGCAGTTCTCATCCAAAGTACCAATCATCCACAACAAAGTACTTCTGGAATAATTCTTCGAAAACAGGAGCTGACATTTTTTAAAATCTCTCTTAGCTACATGCAATATTCAGTCTTAGGGATGCATCAAACATTACTCAACTGCTGCATTTGTCCAGTTTAGCTACAGTAAGAGGCTAAATGCCCTGAATTGTTCTCTATAGTAGATTGCAGTTGCTGTGCATCAGACAAGGAGAAATGAAATAGAACAGCTCCAACACTAAAACTGCAAACTCAGGTGGAATCTAGTAGTGAAGAGGCAACCCTTCCAATTTTAGAACAGGCATCTAATTTAAAGGATTTCAAAAGAACATGCCTTGATTATGCTGTTAAAGCATTTAGTATTTAAAGCACTTATTAATCCTCTTTAATTCATGCACACAAGCACCTTGGAGGTAGGTTATTCTTCTGTTTTCTAGGAGGAAATCTTGATGATTAACAAATTACCCAGGTACAGTTCCACCATAGTTGAACTGTTCTGTGAACCAGTACGAGGCTAGTATTATTTCTAATGGATTATTAATACATTTTCTCGAACATTCCTTGTTCCAAATTCTGGAAAAGTCCCATTTGAAAATGATGCAGCCAGCGCAGGAGTTAAATGTCTGATGAGATAAGATGTAGGCTCAATGGAGGGGGAGGGGCCAATGAGTAAAGCTGGGGAGAAAGCAACACTGCGTTCAGCAATCTGTCACAAGGTGCTCTGAAAAGGCTAAAACTGATTCATGCAAGGCAGGGTAATGTGAACCAGAGGAGTAAAATCTGGTCATGGTAAAGTGTAACCAAATAAAGCCAGTTGACACCTTGGATGATATGTTTACTGGTTCTTTGAACCTGTTGGACCTTTCTTTTGTTATAAGGTTGATACATATAATTGGCAGCCCTTATTGTACATTACATTACTTATTAAGATTTACATAGTTAATGTTGATTTTTTTTTACTATATGCTGACATATCCAACAAGCTGTACTAGCTTCAGTAACATTGCATCAGCTTATCCTGGAAGATGATCTTTGTGCAATGATACTATTACCCATTTCAGTCGGGCTTCAGGCTTGGGCATGGGAGAGAAACAGCCTTGGTCGCCTTGGTAGATGATATGAGGAGGGCTCTGGATAGGGGTGAATGCTCCTTCCTTGTTCTCCTCCACCTCTCAGCGGCTTTTGATACCGTTGACGATATTCTCCTGGACCGCCTGGAGGGGTTGCGCATTGGAGACACCGTATTGCGGTGGTTCCGGTCCTTCCTCTCCGGCAGGTACCAGAGGGTAGCACTGGGAGAGGAGGTTTCGGACCTGTGGCCACT
Organism: Heloderma suspectum; assembly: GCF_057233095.1. Taxonomy (NCBI): domain Eukaryota; kingdom Metazoa; phylum Chordata; class Lepidosauria; order Squamata; family Helodermatidae; genus Heloderma; species Heloderma suspectum. Next base: position 228,381,496 of record NC_139461.1, read on the forward strand.
CACTTGTGGGGTGCCACAGGGTTCCATCCTCTCCCCGATGCTATTTAATATCTATCTATGTGAAGCCGCTGGGGGCTATCATCAGGAGGTTTGGGGTGCGGTGTCATCAATATGCGGATGACACGCAGCTCTACCTCTCATTCAAATCTTCACCAAGGTTGGCCGTAGAATCCCTGTCCAAATGTCTGGAGACGGTGAGTGGCTGGATGGGGAGGAATAAGCTGAAGCTGAACCCTGACAAGACCGAGGTACTTTTGGTGGGAGACAAGAGGAGACTGGGGGATGTTGACCTGGTGTTGAATGGGGTACGGCTACCCTTGAAGGACCAGGTCCGCAGCCTGGGGGTCATTTTGGACTCCCAGCTGTCCATGGAGGCTCAGGTGTCAGCTGTGAGCCGGACAGCGCTGTATCAACTCCATCTGATACGGCAGCTGCGCCCCTTCCTTCCCGACCATCTGCTCCCATTGGTAGTACATGCCCTGGTCTCCTCTCATTTAGACTACTGTAATGCGCTCTACGTGGTGTTACCCTTTAAGACGGTTCGGAAGCTGCAGCTGGTACAGAACGCGGCGGCTCGCCTGATTAAAGGCAGTCGCCGGCGAGATCACATCACTCCAGTGTTGAAGGAGTTGCACTGGTTACCAGTTGTTCTCCGGGCCAAATTCAAGGTGTTGGTTTTGACCTTTAAAACCCTATATGGTTCCGGCCCAGCCTATCTTAAGGAGCGCCTCTAGCAGCACCAGACAGGCCGCTTAACAAGATCAGCCTCGGATGGCCTTCTCTCTGTCCCATCAGCCAGGACAGCTAGACTGGTGGGGACAAGGGAGAGGGCCTTTTCTGTGGTGGCCCCCACTCTGTGGAACTCCCTCCCTAGGGAACTCCGCCATGCCCCCTCTTTAACGAGCTTCCGTCGTGCATTAAAAATGTGGTTGTTAAGGCAGGCATTTGGGGTGGGTTAGGGTATTTTAGAAAATGTTTTTACTGTAGAATTTTATTGTTTTAAACTGTTTTATTGTATGTTGTACATCGCCCAGAGTGGCTGGGTGACCAGCCGGATGGGTGATTAATAAATTTAATAATAATAATTACCATACATTCTCATGCAATTAGTAACCCAGGTGCCACACATTTTGATTTTTAGCATAAAATTGTATAGCAAGACATGATCATGCATCCCTAAACTTCATTTTACTGTAGAGGTGGGGAACCTCATGCACAGGGCAAAATCCAGCCCTCTGGGGTTCCCCAAATGGCCATACATCCTTTTGCTGGCCCCAACCATTTCCCCCAACCACTGACTGTTTGGTGGCTTCCCACCCAGCTTTTGTGCAATTTTTTTCCCCATTCTGAAAGGTTGAAATGCCTCTCCTAAGGCTTAGTTACTAGCAGTAAGAGCTCTAAGCTACAATATGCTGGTGTTTTTACCCTACTCCTTTTGCCTTTGGCGCCACTAACTACTGTAATGTGGCCTCTGAAAGCTTCTCTTAAACTGAATTCAGCCCTCAGGCTGAAAGAGGTTCAACATCCCTGTTTTATAGGAGTTACAACAGAGCTAAGTAAAATTAGCTTACTAATTGTAGATTACAGGGGAGTTCTGAAAAGTAGGTATTGGTCATCAAGATAATGGCTTCTCAAGATTGAAATGTCTCAGGAAAAACAACAACATATACCTAACCAAATAATGCAACCCTACCTATTGTCACCCCATCCTTGGCAAGCTGTTGCTTATAAGAGAATAATAGTTGACTACAACATGATTGTTTTTACAAGTTCCTTTTGCCATATATATATTTCATATGTTGAAATTAAATTGTTATAACTTTCATATTTGCCAAATTTTCAAACACAGAGAAATCTAATCTTACAAATAATAAATATTTGACCTGATGTTCCTGTTCTAATATTCTTATGAAGACCTGCCCTAGATTGATCTAACAAGTATAGGTAGAGTCATTTCCATTACAACTAAATTCAGCAGTGCTCGGACTATAACTGAATAGTCTGCAAACAAATAGTTCACTGTTTTTATGGTAAAAATCATAACCATTTGATTACCTTCTTAACCCTTGATTACATTGACTTAATTTATGATGTTTGAAAATACTGCTCGAAAGCCTTGGTAAAAATATGACACTGTACTTAGATGGTGAAACAAGAATTTTGCATATGGAAAATTAGCATGTGGTAGAAGTGTTCTTTCAACAGAACCAGTATATGAAAAACCACTGTTAGAATGACTCACAGGAAACATTTGTTGTTGTTTTCATGATCTTTTGCAATGTGTTTGACGGTTTCCACAGCCTTGTTTAAATTCAAGCAAAGACCTTTTTGCACCAGCTCTGTAGGATTTCATTTGCAAGTTGTATGTTTAATTCTCCATAGCAGATGGTGATGAGTGGGTGAAGTGCTGTATATTTGCGACAGATTCCTTATCCTACAACATTAATTAAGTGCTTCATACCAAGACTTAAAATCAGAATTGTATTATTTGTTAGAAACCAATTCTTACGGGTTTAAACACAAAATTTAGCGTTTTAGTGTTTTGTTTAGTGAGTAAATAAATCCAGTCATGACTTCCAGCCTAAAAAGCTACTGCTGCTGTATATTTGAAATTTGCTTGTAAATAAGTGTCATATTTTCTGCTTGAGCATTAGTTTTTCCAGATGTTGCTATGAGGAAGGTTGCTAAGGAAATTAATCAGCACGCAATTATACACAGTACAATAGAGACCTTAGAGTGCTTATGTTTTCTACAAGCTTCCAAATCCTACAGAGATGTTTGAAAGAAGAAATCAAAATGTAAAAATAAAGACAACTGCTTGCTTTTTGCAGATAATTTAAAATGTGCTTTAAAACAATTGGAGACTCTCAGTACTAAATGCATGGTTAAAATACTGCCATACTAGCAGACCAACAGGCAGTCCATCTAAGCAAGAGTCTTGCCTCCAACGGTGGCCAACTCTGAATATATCAGAGAAAGCATAAAAAGGAATAAGAAAACAATGGTAAGATGTAGCTTTCATTACCAATTCTCTTCCCCCAACCCCCAGAAACACACCCCCATACCCAAGATGTGCCTAAACCAGTTCATCATTTTTAAATACAATATCCTGTGGCACAGCTCCATATTTTACACAATGCAATGTAATACATTCTGCACAAATTCCGGTAACCTTGATAAATTGTAGCAATGCACATTGCTACAAATACTAATAATAAACATTTCAAAGTATGTCACAAATAGAAAACCAAATAAAGACATAGGGCCTATTAGATGAAAATAGTAGACAGAAGCACTGAATGGGACAGGGAAGAGCTGATTGCAGAAGAATTGATTGATGCAAATAAACTCAATCTTCACTGCAGAAGTTGTTGGGAGGATGCCCACCCAATCTCTTTCTGGTAGTGCATCTGAAGAAGTGTATCAAATACAGAATAAAGTGTATTGAATAAAGTTTGAAATTACAGACAAGTTAAAAGTCTCAGCTCTCTAGGGCTCAATACCTTTCATCTGAGAGGCGACTCAAAAGTAAAATGGCTGAACTACTAAAATAACTATGTATCTTCACTAAAATCAGCCTTTTCACCCAAGAAAGGTGTCAGCTGCAGGCAGTGTCGATCACGTCCCAACGGAGATCTAGCAGAACTGAAGTTCAGGGCAGGCTTACTGCAGCAGCCAAGTTAATCAGTTGACATGGGCTGTTGACAGTTCAGAGATTAACCAGTATATTGTCCGAAATTAGTCTGAGATCAATAGATCTGTTTAGATGGACTGGAAGCTGGGAAGATGCAAGGAATACTCAGTAGATGGTGAGTATGCAGGATGAATGGAAGACAAAGCTGGAGATAGGAGAGAACAACGAAGGGTACCTGTTGTCTGCCAAGCTTCTAAGGCCAACATTGGACATTTACAGACATCCAGGTTCAGCAGGAACTAGTCACAATCTTATGAGCACAAATAGCTGGGATGTCTCCCCCAGAGAGCAGTCTTCTGTGAACTATGCCTGCGTCTCTGAGCTGCTATGAAATGAAGACCCGCTGGGGGGTACTGTATTGAGTTGTTGTACAAGGATCTCATAGGATTCAGCTAATTACAGAGAAGTCAGTATAACTTCTGTAAAGCATTGCTGAAGGCTAGAATTGTTTAATATGTAAAACAAGTCTTGCTGCAGAAGAATTGGAATTGCTCTTGCAAAGGGAAATCTTGCTTCAGAAATGCAGAAATCTTTGAAGGGGTTATAGGGTGTAAAAATACACACTCTACAACCCCTACCACATTGGGGCAGCCATATTCTTGAATTTTCAATGAATGTAAAGGTTCCCTTCCTCCACTGAAATGTAAACCTTTGAATCTAAAGGTTTCACTTCCTCCACTGGGAGGAGTTCCTTTTATCACAAGAAGACAGTCTTTGCATCCAGCCCACAGCCCTGTCCCCCTCCCCACCGCAATGGTTAAGAAGGCATGACTTCTTTCTGGATAGCCAATTGACTAAGACACGAAGTTGTAAAAATTTTCACAATAGAGAGAAATGACAAGAGGAATCCCCTAAGGATCTGCATTGGCAAGTAAGGGAGCTATCCTATCGGGACAGCCAACTGCCTCCGAACTCGGAGGTGACTGCCTATCCAATGCAAGGTGGGCGAAGCGCGGAGGGGATCTTCTCCTCTGTGCTCCGGCTGCCCTGCATTTGTGTCTAGATGGCTGATTTTGGCTGTCTAGCCTCGGGACCTCAGAGTGGGGTGGGGGAGGCCGGATGACACATAGGAAGCATTGTACTGGCACTTCTGCATTCCCCGCCCTCTGGAACACCCCCATTTGCCCTGCTTCACGCTGCTCTTACGAGCCCGGAGACAATCTGCGCTGTCTACAAGGTGGTGGGGGAGGGGCCAGAGCACAGGCTCTGAGGTCGGTTCCTGGAAACCAACCAATCCTATGGCTAGTCGCTGACTAGCAGCCATAAGATTGCGCCATAAGTGAGGTTTTTGGTAACTTATTCCAAGTTACCACTGGTTATTTTCACAGAAACTCAGAAATACAAAATATAGCATTAACACAAGTTCTCTAATTTCTTTGTGGGTATAACTTTAAATAAGAACACTGTAAAAGGTCCACCAGCTTGTTAGAGCAGTTACTATTGCATAAATTACAGTTTAGTAAGCCTGTATGTGTGTGTGTGTGTGTGTGAGAGAGACTTCTTTATACACCAACATACCCCACGAAGATGGCCTCTCTGCCTTGCAAAACCTTTAACAAACCCAGTACTAATGAACCCAGTACTGGAGTCTTAACATCCCTGGCAAAGTTGGTACTCGCTTGTAACAATTTCATGTTCAATGGCAATCACAAGTTACAACTCCAAGGTACAGCAATGGGAACATGTATGGCCCCATCATGCGCCAATCTATTTATAGGACAATTCAAATAAACTATCTGCAGAACTTCTTCCTACAACCCTAGCATATGGTGGCATTACACAGAATACATTTTTGTCATCTGGGACTATGGAAGGGCTTGGAGATTTTTACTGAATTTATCAACACTATCCACCCAGTGATAACATTTACCAATAACACCACAACTGAAAACCCGAAATTACCCTTCTTGGATGTCCTCTTAACCATTGAAAACAATCAAATTGTCACAGACTTACTGTAAACCTACAGATTCCCACCTGTACCTTAACTTCTAGCCATGTCATCCAAACCATCTAAAGAAGACCATTATATATAGTTTGGCTCTTCAGATAAAGCACGTTTGTAATAAAAAAAGAAAACTTCTTAAGAAGATGTAACGAACTTGAAGGACATCTCCAACAATGCAGATACCCTAGTCCCATCATTGACTACAACATCAATCGAGCACCAGTAATATCCAGGGATACCCTTCTTTGTGAAACAAAAGGCTAATTCTTTGAAAGAAAATCACATTCCATTTGTTGTGGTCTACCATCATGCTGCCCCTAATTACCACATGATAATTAAAGACATTATTTAATTAAAGATAATTAAAGACCCTATTACATCCTATTGTGTTTAATGGAAGCCCTTACTTCTCCACCATGCATCGCATTCAGAAAACCATCCAATCCGCGTAAATTGTTAGCTAAAGCTGCACTTAAACAAGATATTTGCAACCCAGGATCATACCATTGTAAATGAATGCGTTGCATTACCTGCAGTTATCTCCAAAAAAACACACTTCTTCCAGGAGCACAGTTGCTAACAAAACTTATTGCATTAGCCAATCAGTAACTTGCACTTTTACTAATGTGGTTTATTTAATTGAATGTAAAAAAAAATGTATGTCATATGCAATATCTAGGGAAAGCTACAACAGACCTATGAACAAGATTTGGTAACCACAAATCTGTGATTCTTCCCAGAAAGCTGGAGCAGCCTGTTGCAAGTAGGGATGGATGGGCTCACTTCCGTCCGGGGTCGTCGATCACTTGCTGCACCACCTGTGCCCATTTGCTGCACGAGCCCCTCAACAGCTCGGCAAGTGACCATCAAGTGAGCCGCCATTTTGTGTAGAAATAGCGGCTCGGGTCTTTCCAGAACAGCAATGTTGCACAGATTGTGGCTATATAGGGGCGATCTATGCAACATTGCAGGCATGAATGCCCCACTCACACCTGTAATGTTGCGTGGATTGCTTTATGGCCACAATCTGCTCAACGTTCCTGTTTCAGAAAGATCCGAGCCATTTCTATGTAAACTGGCAGCTCAGGGAAGGAGCTGGTGGGCTGTCAGACACTCGCGGATGGGTCCAGTGAGTACTGTGTGGTCTACAAACGGGTCTGGGGGACCGAGCGTGGGGAAGAGTCCATTGGACTCCACCCCGTATCAGGCACCCACAACATCCCTAGTTGCAAGGCATTTCAACTCACCTTCACATAGTCTCTCAGATTTACAGTTGCTTCCAATAGAACAAACAAAAGACACTGACGTGCTTGACAAAAAGAAAATTTCTGGATCTATAGACTGACTACTCTTAGTCCAAATGGCCTTAATCTGGAGGACAATTTGTAAGCATCACACCCGTCTTACCTCTGTTTTTTCTCCTACGGAACTTTCATCTCCAGGCATTCCAAACTTCCACGATACACAGTTAACAGCACAGCTACTGATGAGGGCGGAATGTTTAGCTTAAAATATATATTTTTGAACTCTTTATTAGTGTTTTGTTCATGGGGTTCTGTTATACTTTAATGTGCCCTAACCAAGAAATTGAACTAAGGGTCAAACTACACATTCTGTTAATTATGTAGTGTGCAGCTGACCCTCTTGTTTGTTTTTACTCCAAAGTAAGAATGTGGTGGTCCCAATCTGGATCAGGATTCCACATTCTTACACTGGAGTAGAAAACCCCACAAGAGGGGCAGCTACATGCTACATAATTAATATAATGTGTAGTTTGATCTTAAGGATGGGAATGTGCAGACAGAGAGTGGGTCCATTCTCAGGTAATGTAAGGTAAGGGTGAAAACCTATGCATGTTTAGACAGAAACAAATTCGCAGAAGCTCCAGCATTCTGCGGAATGCTGGGAGTTCTAAGACTTTTTTCTGTCTAAACATGCATAGGATTGCCCCAAATGGGTTACAATCTGATATACAGTTGAGAATGGAAGAACACTGACCATTATCAGGCACAGTTTCAACCCCAATTCCAATGGTGTCCCAGAGGGAACATGCTTATTTCCTCCATGTAAGTGAGTAAGAGCTACATTTCAGGACAACACTGCAATCCTTCACATCTCATCTCCCCTAACAGACACCCTGTGAAGTATATGGCCAAAGTGTTTAATATTGCACTTGCCAAGGCTCCTAAAATATACATCTCTTTCTTCCACACCCACCCATCATAATTTCATTAGTTATATATATATATATATATACACACACACACACACACACACACACATATACATACACACAGGAAACTGATGACGGAAGGCTATTTCTCTCTCCCACATCTCACAATATAATCATGAATACTCAGATTTATTTAAGAAGGCTGTAAGTTGCAAAAACTCATTCCACAGCATGAAACTAATTATTTTCACCACTATGGTAATTTGAACTCTTGCAAAAAGAAACAGTTTGTTATTAGTAAATGTCCTGAATACCTGCACATCATCATGCAACTCACCAATACACTTTTTTCAAAGCTTGGCCATGAAGTGCAGTGTTGCAGTTTTAGGAGGTACATATTTTCAATAAGCAAGAGGACCTGAAGAAAACATAGAGTGAATATTTGTATTTAATAGGATTCATGATATATTTTCAGAGGAAAAGTTGTCCTGGCTATAAACAAGATGGAAAAACCTATTTAAACAACAAATGTATTTCAAAATACTGCACTACTCTTTAGAGGTATACAAGGCAAATGCATTGAAATCTAGGTCAACATAAAAACTTAAAATCTAAGTCATAGATAGTCATAAATTAATTCAGCAGGCACTACCGCTGTGTAATCTATGTTCATTTCAGCAGGGCTTGGAAGTATCAGGGAAATGAACACATTTTGTGTAGCCAATGCCTGATGATTTCTGCCTACTAGGAGCAAACAAAAAAGCTTATTTATTTAAATTTAGTTTTAAGACTTGTAAGGGTGGAACTCTCCCAACCCTTCAGGTTGCTTAAGCTGTTGCTGTAGAGATGCTTAATTGATTGCACGAAATGATTTCTCTCTTGGCCCAAGCTTTTACAAATCATACAAACAGTCAGGGAATAATAATCTATTGTCTGAGTGTTTCATTGCTTGTTAACATGATTAGAAAGTCAAAGAGATGTGAAGGCCTGGAAAAAAAAGGGAAAAATTCAGGAAAATAACTGTTTTTCCCAGGGACCATTTTTGTTTTCTGAAAAATTGAACAGCTTTCGATTATGAAATATTTTCTTTTAGAATTTAAGACAAAGTATTTATATATAATTACCCAGCCTTTACTCCCCCCAAAATGATTTCTAAAAACTATGTAATAAGAACACTTTTATAGAAAGACTGGTGATGTAAAATGTCTGGAAATACTGAAGCTGTGGGGAAAAATGTTTGTTTAATCCTCTCTGCATGATTCCCAGCATAGTTGCTGTAGTTCTTTCATTCCCTATTAAAATTATTGATCTAAAATATGTTTTATTGATAGACATTTATGCTTAGTTTCCCAGCATTTGAGCAGAGTCACCACTGTGCATTCTTGACAGCTTGGGTTTCGTTCTATAGAGTCCTGTGTTGCTGATGCTGTAGCAGTCATTTAATGTAGTTATAATCTATTCAGACAATAATTACAAATTTTCTGAGTTTACTTTTAAAAGTTTTAAAATATAATGATAATTTTATGTGTAAACTAAGTAATACATAAAGTAGCGTTAGGAACAGAAAGGCTGCTTTACATTCCTAAAGCAGCCCTCCCCAACCTGGTGCCCTCCAGATGTTTTGTACTCCAGTGTCTAGCATTCCTGACCATTAGCCATGATGCCTGAGGCTGATGGGAGCTGAAGTCCAAAATATCTAGAAGGCACCAGGTTGGGGAAGGCTGTCTTAAAGCAACAAAGTGACTTTAGATCTGTAAAGCGTGCTAAAAAAAATAAGTACTGCTTATTTTCCCAAAATTTCATTTTTTTCTGAAAAAAGAACCCTTTTTTTCCTGTGGCCTCAAAATTTCTGGAAATTTTACTTCTCTAGGAAGTAGTAGGTTATCACTAGATAGCTATGTTAAGTTTACCACTACCTACACAGAGGAACTCCAGGATGTTTCAGATTTTCCCCATTGCTGACTATCTTGGGTTATTTGTAGGGATGGGTGAAAAATTAGTTTCAGTCCACTTCTGACCAGAATGAATCTCCTGGAACTGAAGACAGACTCAAATGCCATCTGTGGTCAGGATCTGTGAGATCTGTGCAACAAAAATGTGTTCAACAAAGGTCTACATAGAAAACTGCACATGAAAACACACACACATTTTTGTTCCAAAAAAGAGCTCACAATCTGGTATGGTAACAAGTTGGAATGAACTTCGAGGTGTAAACTGGAGAACCTTGATGAGCTTGAGTTTTACTGAATTATCCATCCCTAGGTATTTTCTATTTTTCTGGAGTACTCTGTACTTCACCTATATCTGTATAGTAGAGGTAATATATCTATTATTGTGTCCATGATCACTTAACAAGAGATGCAAGACAGGTGCATCAAAAGCCTGGTGGTTAAGTGCTCTTGATGCTTTCAATAAGCTTTAGAGACTGATTCATGCCTTCAAAGTTTACATCCAAAGGCTACAGCTATTTTAAGTGTTGTGATTCCAGGATGATTGATCATGTAAGCAATTTCTCTAATGCCATTCAAAACCTCAGATTTACTATATCCTGCATTCTTAAAATTCTTCCAGTAAAGTTGTCAAGCCAATGTTATGGTCTCTCTTTGTCAGGATGAGTGCGAAGGAGGTAATGAACCTGGACATATCAGGCTGCGTGATACCACCCAGTATGATACCACTCAAGGCTGTGTGATACCACCCAGCTGTGGCTAAAAGAGGGAACTACAGGAAAGTTAGCCAGATGAGGTGGGAAGCCTCTTAACAACAATAGGCCAGAGTGGATCACTCTCTGACCCCTTAAATGTTTCCAGATTAAGTTATTTCACTCATTTGACTAATACGTGGACTTGGCTGCTGCATTCTCTATGAGACCAGCCTCACTCCTTCCTACCTCTGCTTTGTGCCTTTCCTCCTTTCCTTTTCTGTCAGGTTGACAAGAGTGGAGTGCGACAACCTGAAAGATTTTTTTTCAGGAACTATATTGTATATTTGTTTCTAATCACTTAATCATGCAGTAGTGCTGTCTGCCAAATTATTCCTGCCAGTTCAAGGCACTGAAGCACGATCAGCCTCCGGCCCCTGGATAAGAAGAATAATAGAATATTTTTCTATTTGGCACTAGCAGTAAAATACCTCTCTACCAAAATAGAGACTGTGATAGCCTCCTGTTACTGGGAAGGAGAGATACAACTGATAAAAGCCCTCCTTCCTAGACAAGCTCTACCAAGGCCAATTTTAGCTACACCAACAGAGCTTTTAAGAATCAGAGATTGCTTCACCATACCACAATAGCAAAGTGTGGTTGGCAAGCAGCAGGCTTAGTTATGAAACAAAATGTAAACATGTGTTCTTATGCATGCATTGAAAAGGAATAAAGGCTGGGTTCCAGTACTACAACTGGACAAAATGGTACTAGAATTAAAACCGTCCAAGTTACAAGGTTAGGAACTATTTAGATATGAGGTAGCTGTAGTTACGAAGACATCTGAACACGTTTAAAAATATGGCAAGTCCATAGCCATTCTACACACTTTCATTTATTGTCTGGACAATTTAAATACAAATAATTCAAACACAACAAGGTTATGAAAAAAACATTTACAATACTTCCCCTCAGAAATGAACTAAACTAGCAAGTTAAACATGAAGTCATACATTATAACTAAATTTTTCAACTGCCTGGTCCTAAGAATTTTTTTTTAAAATTCAGATAGTAAAACACATTGTAGAGAAAAGATTCTGACATGCCTTCCCCACTAATGCTTAGAAATTGCATCAAAACTTTCCCAGCAAACTGCACTCTTTCACAACAGATGATGTAGAAAGGTTTTCCCCAAACATTGAATGAGGGTATTGTCTTTTTTGTTTGAAACTAAAATCACTTAAAAATGTAAATGAACTGACGAAATTTAGGATGCAGCCTCTGCTTTTAAATTATTGGTCTACAAGAAAATGTCTGCGTCTTCAGTGTGGGAAAAAAAGGAACAACCAAAGCAAAAGAGTACTTGGGTTACATGCAGTTAGTGGGAAAAAATACACAAAATAAGCACAGGTTATAAAGAACCATAACGTTTTATTACCATTAAGACTAAACTGGTATTGAAAAGATTTTATATAACAAGACAAGAAAAGCAATAGCAAATTTAACTATCAACTAGATTATGCATAGCGAGTAACTGTTTCTAGTACTCAGGGAAGAGCATGACCTTTTTTGTTTTAAATATATAACCATACAAAGCACAAACATACGAAAAGGATCAGTGCACTGGAAATGGGAGAGCACTCCCTCAGTCATTTTGTTCCCTTAGCTCTGTTTCCCCCAATCTGAATTACATTAAAATAAAGACCCAGTTGTTGTTTTTTTCTACTGTGCAGTAAGAAAAAAAATATTCACAACAAACATGACAATATATCAAACAATATTTCTACACAGGTTACCTTGATACCTCTTGCCACTTAAGTATCATAAGAAAACATTTTAAGACATATACAAACAAAACTAGCAAAGTGTTACAACTTAGAATAATAAGTTAACAAAAAGAAAAAAAAATAACTTTATATATATATATATATATATATATTTATATTATATATACACATACACACACAACGAAATGACACAATAATATGCTTCTTCCCATTGTTTAAGTAAACAAATAAGTAGACTAGCCAAACTAGCAATATCTGATTTTGGCATATGCGTCACATCAGCAATTAAATAAATAAGTGTTTCAAGCAACATAAAGAGTGTTTCAAATGTGCCAACACAGCCCAATTTATATCAGTATGGGCTAGAAAGTGAATCTGAAAATTCTTAATGAATTTAAAGCAAATGTACTTTTTTTCTCTAAACACATTACATTGAACTATGATACTAAGATATGTAAATAATTTTGTAGCACCTACTGCTCGAACAAAGGAAGTTTTTGATTAAAATTAATTTTTTTTCCAAAACTTTTGTTCTGCTGATATCCCATACTGATGACTTAAAGAAAAACCATCCTGCAACTCATCTCCTTGCTTTTGGGTTTTGACTGTGGGTAACTGTGTGCCTGGGAAGAACACTCTCCCTTTCTGTATTTAATATTTTTATTACATGCTATGAAAAGATACGAAGATCATCTGTTTGTAGCCCATCCTTCAAAAAACAATCTACTTAATCCAGTTTAAAACACACATCTTGATCTCTAAAAAGTTACCAGTGCAGTATGAACATGACAAAGTTGTCAATTTCCCCTAAATTAGCCAGTCAAAATATTTTTTTTCTCAAATCCAGATTCTCTTGTAAAAATTCTTTATATTTTATAAAAATAGATTTTTCTTGAAACCCATTTTCAGCAAAGAGACCACCTCTTTGGCAACATTGTTAATGTTATTTAAACTGTTATGTCATCAGGTATCCCCCCTTTTACCCTATCCCTAAGAGAAGACTGTCTAGTTCACATGATATAAAAGAAAAAAGGAAAAATAAAAAAAGTTGCAAAATTATGTTTTTTGTTTTGCAATTTTTATTGTTCCTCTTTAATTTATGTTGGGGGTTTACCAATCTGATTGGATCAAACATTTTGGAAAAAAAGAGCACAATCTGCTATTCCCATTCGTTTGTAAAAATGGTTTTAGGTTTTTCATTTTTTATCTTCAAATGAGTGAATGGTCATCTTAAAAAGACCCACCTTCAAGGAAGGTAGTAAAACTAGCTGGCCGGGTAAAAATCCCTGCACATTGTTATCTATGTATATTATATTCAACAACGACAGCTATGAAAGAACATTCAATGCATCAAAGTTTTTTTTTTCTAAGCATTATAAAATCCTTTCCTGTTCACAGGATATCCAATGTTTTAATACTTAGGCAACACTGGCTTATAAAAGTCCATGGTTGTATATAAGCCTTGAAGAGTTTTTTTTTTTGTTCGTATATATATTTTTATATATATATATATTTATAATAATAATTATTATTATTAAGGATATGAAATTCAGGATTTATGGGTTTTGTTGGTTTTAAAGGAAACTTGCAATACTCTGTCTCCTAAGCGGTATCCGTTAAGGCTGGCGATTGCCATGGCAGCTTCATCATAGTTGGTCATAGTGACAAAGCCAAATCCCTTGCACTTGTTGGTGTTGAAGTCGCGGATCACCTTGACATTATTGACTGCTCCAAAGGGGCCAAACAGCTGCCACAGCACGCTTTCATCTGAGTCGGGTGATAAGTTGTAGACAAAGATGCACCATCCAGTCCCAGTATGGCCAGGAATATTCATTCCCACAAGGCTTGTCATCCCATCAATTGTAATTGGAGAAAACCTACCAGATTAACAAAGAAAAACAACAAAAAGAAGTGTTAATCTAGATCACATTTCAAGCATAAGTAACATAAAACCAAATCCCTGACTCCTCCCCTGCCCAAAGCCTGTCAAATTCTCTGTAGTTAAGAATACATGTCTAGTTGTAACATTCGGTTATACAAGTACTACTGAATGCCTCAGAAACAACAATTGTTTCACTCAAAATAACCCACTGGAATTGGGTGTGGCTTGGCACTCTCCTTGGAGAATGTGGTTAAACTATGTTGCACCCTGCAGTTAAAGGAACTCTTCTTTATGCTGTAATATAGCACATGCTTTCATCTGATTAGGCTCTAGCTAACAGCTTTTCTGCCTGATGAAAGCTTACATATGCTAACACCTAGTTGGTTCAATAAGAGTTATCACACTATTTATTCTGTTACCAAATATGAATATATACATACATACTGAAAATACCACTAAATACTCTCTTAGTTGTGGAAAAAAAATATACTGGAAATCGTGTGGGTATTAATAAAATTACCTGGGAAATGTATTTGAAATGACTGAAAGCCTAGAAAAAGTGTACGATAGGTTCCAACTGATACCCCATCAAACATGTGGTGTGAAATTTAAATGTGCACTAGAAGGGTGAATTCTCTCCCTTTAAATGTATATAATTAAAGTGGGTATGGGTTTGCCCAGAAGATACACTACTTCTTTGTAATGACAAAAAGCAGTGAGCACTTCTGTTTTCTACCAAATACTAGACTTATTACTTACCATAGCATAGCATAGCATGACGAATGTTTTCAAACGTCTAGAAGAGTTTATAGTTTGAGATGACTAACAGGCATTTCTAGGCACGTCTACTCAAAAGTTAGTCCCACTGAGTTCAGTGGGGCTTATTCCAAAGTAAGAGGGTAAAGGAATGCAGCCTTAGGGCTTCTTCATAGATAACTTTGTCGTACATGAAGATAATCTCCAGGTGAATTCCAAAGTCTGTGGACTATGTGGTAACTGCTTAAAAACTTACCACATGGGTATTTGTAATTACATGGGAAGATGGCAGTCGATAGTTTCCAATCTGCAATTAAGCCTCTCCATAGCCACACAGAAATGAAGGGAAGCAAAGAGCTTATAATCACAGAGCTTGATAGTGTGTTCAGACTATTCAAACACAAGTGCTTACTCACATGATTCTAAGCACCAGGTGGTAAGCTTTGAAGTGGCCACTGTACATCTTTCTGTCATCTTAATCTATCCTTTGTGCAGAGAAAACACATACACTCTCACTTCTGAAGTACACCATAAATAATAGAGGAGCAATATGTGTACAATATTGGGGCATGGCTTTTCTTGAAGATGTTCCCCCATGGTTCAGCTTATTATAGTTAATTTGAGTCTTGAATGGTTGCCCCATTCTGTATCATTTCAGAAGACAGACCAAGTACTCATTCACAGTACTACAATCCACAAATACTGTACATGTGCTGGTGTATGTGTACATAGGTTACAGTACAAACTGTTTGCGTGTGATACTCCAGATTTCCTCAATACTTGCACCTTTATTTCAAGATGAATGGGTCACAGGAATGGGACATATGTGCACACAGCTGTGTATGGGATTGTGGCGATTGCCACTAGGCATGTAGCATTTCTGAATTTTAAATGTGTGAAACAGTCCTTAATTATGATATTTTATTTAATGTCTATGCTAACATATGTGGATTCTTAACAAAGAAGCCATAGTAATGTAACGTTCTTATGCTGTCATGACAGCATTTTCAAATTTCCAGTGATCTAAATATGAAATCCAATTCAAAACAAGCAAACCTCAAATTAAAAGCAAACAAATCAAAAGCTCCAAATTACTGGGAACACTTGTTAAACCTGTAACAAAGAAAACGTAGGTCTGATTAAGGTGCATACAGTTACAATACTTTAAGAAAGATAAGCAGGAGAAAAGATGTGGGCTCCCTAATTTTTTTAAGTCAATATTGGTTGCGACAGTTTTGCACTATCAGCCCTGTGACACTAAATCTTTGTTAATAAAACTCTGATTCGGTGAAACTTAAAAACCATTAAACAGAACAAGTTGGGAATCAGAACGCTTGTAGCTGTTGCACCTAAACCATCTTAGAAGACCTGCAACAAAAGAAAAGTGAAACAAAAAAATCCACACGCTATTGTTGTATGTGTTTGTGCATGGTGTTAAAGAAAACCAACTGAAGTCCAAAAGAAAAGATAGAAAACAATTGGCATGCTGGTGGAAAAAAAGGAAGGAATTAAAAAAAAATAAAGTTAGTGAATTAAAAAAAAATATAGCACCAATCTGTGCCAACATGGACATCTGGCAATCTGTGGAATTCTAATTACCTCTTTACGCCATAGGCCATATTAAGCAAATTGTCCAGCCTGAAAAGAGAAGGAGGGTCTCTGGGTTAATGTCTCACAGATGGCAAGATTGCTCAATGGAACTTTTATTAATAATGCTCCATTTTCAAAGAAGAAATTGTCAACATCATCTCCTGTATATCTAGTGGGTCTAATCAATCAGCAGCTATAAAGCTACTTCTACTTCCACAATAAATGAATGCCATTATTAGCTGTGGTGGTAACGAAGAAAGGTAACGTTCCACCATCTCACAATTAGATTCGGCACAGAAGAAGTCCCTTATGATTTTGCTTTTGCACACTGTATTAGTGTGAAATTGTAACAATTACCATAGTTTCAGCTATTTATCTTTGCATTGCCATTAAACTTGTGAATAGAATTACATACTAAAAACTTTAGGATGAACATACTAGCTGTGGCTATTTAGGATTCCAGGTTTTTCCACTCTGTACAGACATTCTCCTTTTGATGGGAAGAATTTACTTTTGATCTTTAAAAGTTTGTAAGGGCAGATTATCCCAACATTTTGTAGATCAAATCATTAAAGAAAATTGAGAAGGCTTAGCTTGATGGGTAGTCAGGTAATACGAATAAAGGCCTCCCCAACTTTTACAATACATGGCTATTTTGATATTAATGAATTATGCAAAGGACTTTTTTTCCCCCCTCTGCAGTCGGCAAGTTTTCAGGCAATAAATAATAAAATGAAATAAGCTACACTGGTCAGAAAAAATGGTTTGTTTGTTTTTTAAACCCTTAACATTTATCATAGCTACTTCATATAAATCAGTAATTGTTCTTTAAATTGTTCTTTAAATATATATATTAAACAGGCATTTGATGGTCAGTAGCCCCATACAAATGTACTAATCCTTCCTGTCACACTAATTCAGAGAAGTCAATGCACTCCACAAACAAATGAAAGACAGGGTAGCTATTTTTTATTTTTTACATGGAGCAATAAGTCACTTAAGTTATCCCATCATATGTTTGCTGAACAAAATCTAGTTGAACCACTGATCTGGTAACTTAATAACCTAGCTGCAGCTAGTGATGGTGCATCCAGCTCCCATTGATTAGATGCTTTAATTAGGTGTCTATATTTTTTTAGCATAACTCTTGACCCACACTATGATAAATAGAATAATATAAATTATTTTGGAGACAGTTACCTGAATCTTTGAGCCTGGTGGTGGAGAGGTCCTGGATAGCGTCTGTTGGGAGACTGATACAGCTGGGAAAGGAGGGCTTGGCTTGTTTTCTGACTAGGGTTATTAGCAAACTTCACAGTAATCGGTTCTGTAGCACCACTAGGTTTCTGGCCATTAAGTCCCTTTATGGCTTCTTCTGCCTCTATTCTCTTATCAAAACGGATAAATCCCACGCCACGAGAAACACCTGGAAAAAGAATATGGAATTTAATTAAGTAAAGGAGGATAAAAGGAAACTTCAAGAGCCTACACAATACAAAGGGAAATACAACACTGGTCCTCAATGAAATCTATTACAACCTTAATAACTCCATCTATATGTAGAACATTCATGGTTCTATAAGCACTTGGGTATGCAAAGAACTAAGTTTAAAAATAGATATGGGGCAGTATCCAATACTGCCAATGGCACTCCCACTGTTTCTGTTCTGCTAGTGGGACCCATGGCTTCTGTGACAGGAACTAGCACTTCCAACAGTAATCCCAGAAATGAGCAGAAATGCTCATTTCCAGACAGGACAGGTCAGCAGAGCTCCTTTCTGCAAACTCAGCTGACCTGTGCCATTCCAGAAACAAGTATTTCACTTGTTTTTGATTGCTGCAGGATCTGCTAACTTCCTGTTGCACTAGTGGTGAGCCCCAGTAGCATGTGTTCTGTGATGGATACGGCCCATGCCATTGTAAACATGTGGCTGCTTTCATTCATTTAAAATAAAAATATCAGACATTCCTATTCCTTTTTCTAATGAGAACACGAGAAGAGCCCTAGTGGATCATACCAAGGATCCATCTAGTTCAGCATTCTCTTTACATGGTGGCTAACCAGCTGCCCATGGGAAACCCACTAGCAGGACATGAGTGCAACAGCACCCTCCCTCCCAACTGGTGTACATAGGCATACTGCCTCTGATACTGGAGGTAGCACACAGCCATCAGGACTAGCAGCCATTGACACCCTGATCCTCCATGAATTTATCCAATCCCCTTTTGAAGCCATTCAAAGTGGTGGCCATCGCTACTCTTGCTCCATAGTTTGACTCTGTGCTGTGTGAAGAAGTCCTTTCTTTTTTTCTATCCTGAAATCTCCCAATGCAGGAAGCCTGATTCCCAGGCAGTCTCCTATCCAAGTACTAACCAGTGCTGACCCTGCTTAGCTTCTGAGATCAGACAAGATCAGGCACATCCAGCCCTTTGTTCAGATGAGTCATTCAATAAAAAAGAAAGAAAGAAAAGGGTGTGTGTTTTTTAGGGATGTACGAAAGTCACTTACCTTTTACGAAATTTGATTCGCGGTGGGGGGGAGGCGCTCCATCCCTCCCCCCGAAATTCTGGCCGGGGGGAGGCGCCCCGTCCCTCCCCCCCGAAATTCTGGCCGGGGGGGAGGCGCCCCGTCCCTCCCGCCGTGAATCCTGGCCGGCCGGGTCTGCAAATGGCGGCGGCCGTAACCGCTGCCGTTTGCGTTCCTGCAGTCAGCCGTGATAGGCTACGTAAATGTTTACGTAGCCTATCATGGCTGAGTTAAAAAAACAAACGAACGCGCGTATGCAAATGGCGGCGCCCATGGGCACCGCCATTTGCGTTTCTTATTTTGGCACGTCTAGTCTACGTAAACATTTACGTAGACTACGGCGAAAATAAGGGGAACGCAAATAGCGTATTTTCGCCGTAGTCTACGTAAATGTTTACGTAGACTAGACGTGCCAAAATAAGGAACGCAAATGGCGGCGCCCATGGGCGCCGCCATTTTCATACGCGCGGTGTTTTTTTTTTTTAACTCAGCCGTGATAGGCTACGTAAACATTTACGTAGCCTATCACGGTATTTTTTTAAAAAACTAGCCGTGATAGGCTACGTAAATCTTTACATAGCCTATCACTTTTTTTTTTTTAACTTGGAGATGGTGGCGGCAGCAGCTGGTCGGAAGACCGGCTGCCGGAGCCGCCGCCGCCAGGGAGATTCGCCCAAGGTAAGTCCCATCCCGGGGGGGTGGGGGGGCAGACCGTTTCACCACCGATTTCGAGGGGCCGAATGCACTGGCATTCGGTGTCCCTGAGATTCGTGGTGAAATTCTCTGACATCCCTAGTTTGTGTGTGTAGCAGGGAGGGAGGATTTGACCCTTCTGCCTTGAAAAGACTGAGGGGAGATATGATAGCACTCTTCAAGGACTTGAAAGGTTGTCAAAGAGAGGAAGGCCAGGATCGCTTCTCGATCATCCCAGAGTTCAGGACACGGAATCATAGGCTCAAGTTACAGGAAGCCAGATTCTAGGTGAACAGCAGGAAAACTTCCTGACTGTTAGAGCAATATGACAATGGAACCAGTTACCTAGGGAGATGGTGGGCTCTCCCACACTGGAGGCATTCAAGATGAGGCTGGACAGCCATCTGTCAGGGATGCTCTGACTTAGCTTCCTGCATTGAGCAGGGGGTTGGACTCGATGGTCTTATAGGCCTCTTCCAACCCTACTATTCTATGATTCTATTCTATGATTGATCCCATCAATCAGCTTCATGGGATAACTCCATGGGAAAGCCCACATGATGACTTGAAGTCCAAAACGTCATGCCAACTTGTGACAACAAACTGGTGACACATTCACAAGGCCTTCTTAAATCACTGATTAGTCATTTGGGATGCACAGTTCATGTGGGATGCACAGTTCATTTACTTCTCTATCAGTAAATTGTAATATGTGGTTGCCTTTAAATATTTTTAAACCTAGAAAGCACTTCATTTTTAAGTTGGTTCACCATCGGTGTACTAGTTCACTTCAAAAAACAAATGGAAGTACCCAAGAAACAAATTCAAGTTTAGAAACATGTAAACTAAGAAAATCTTTTTCAACCTGTGACTTGATCAACCAGAATTCGTGAGGTGATGATGCGCCCATATTGTGAGAAAAGCTGCTCTAGCTCTTTCTGGGTCATCGTTTTTGGAAGGCCGCTGACATACAGATTAGCATCTCTGATTGATGCTGAACTTGGACGGGCATAGGAAACCTAGGAGTTAAACAATATATGATTAAATAGCATATTATGTTTTAGGGAAAGGCATAGTTAACAGTCTGTTTCAACCTTTTGAATTCTGACAGCTTGTTTAAAGCAACCTGCTCGCTTGATTCTCCCTACTCTTACTACAGCAACTGAGAAGTAAAAAAGAAAAATACTGAGAACAAAAGAAAAGTTGGAAATAATTTAAAGACAGATGTAAGGATAAGGGAATCTATACACAGGAATATAAACAGTGATTGAAGATGGGCAAATTAATGTGCAGCCTCCCACACTTCAGCTTTGTAAATGTACCCCCATGGGTTGTCGGTATATAAAATGATTTACTGTATCCAGCACAATCTGAATAAACCTAGCATGTGCAGGTTCAGGGCTATTCTATGTTAATGGCTGGAAACTGATCAGATTCTTTCCAGAAAGATGTTTTCTCTTTATATATTCATTATAAACTGGCTAACTCTGCCTTGATTATATTATAGAATAACTAGTGAAACATCTGCTCAGTAAACTGCACCCTTCACACCATCATTTTATTTGCAACTCAGTTTAAACTATTCCTTACACAAATCAGAAAAACTTTAAAATCCAGCTGATGCCTACTAATACATTTCAAAGTATTATACAGCTGCTCTAATAACATTTTAGTGAAGTACATTGTTTTGAAATAATTAACTTTCATTTTAATAATTGGACATTTAATAATTTTAATAAATACATTATGTAATTTGTACATAGACATTTGTACGTGTGTAATTTGTACATACTATTTTTGCATTTAAATCTCAATGAATTAACTTCAAAATCTATCACTCTATCTCACCAAAAATTATTCCCTTCCAAAAATTATTCCTTGCTAACAATTCCAGACAGAATATAAAACATTATGGGTTGGATCCAGTGCTGACCATCTGCAAGCAGAATGGAAATCGCTGACAGAACAGATTTTCCCTCTCCATAAATCTGCTTCAGAAGTTTCCCCAACCCTCCAGAGCAGATTTCAGTCATGCTTGGAGTAGTGGTGGTGGGACAGGATGACTGCAGGGGCAAGGACAACAAAAGGAAGTTCTACTGCATGAGCAGAAGTCTGGTCACTCAATGCTGGCTTTAACATATGCGCACTGTAATATGCGATATACAAAAGTAACAATTTTCAGAAGATTTCCAATTTTATCTAATAAAAAGTATTTCAAACCAAGCTTATCCAAAAATTACTTATGCAGCAGTATGTGTAGAGGGGTTTCAGTCACGAACATGACAAGCAACACCCTTTTCTACAGAACACAGTTGATAGATGTATATATTTTCTCCACTCCTAAAAATAGATATTGAGTCAACACAGAAAGTGATAGAGAATGACTAATATTTGCCTCTACAGCCGTTATTTTAAAAAGATAAACACTTTACAGATTTACATTACCAAGAATTTGAAACCACCATTTAATATTCAGGAGTTAGGTATACTTTCTTTTCTAAATTATCACAGTGCAATATATACAAACATTAAAAATCACAATGAAAAGGGAACGGAGAAGTGGTGTTCAAACTTTAGGATGCTTTGTTTCCTATAAAGGGCATATGGAATGGGAGCACAAAACTGTACAAAGCAGTAAGACACTGAAGCAGGTAGTGTCTTCATTCTCCATTAGGCAAGTCTTGGGTAGACTGAATGTTCCTGGTCCATACTGGATTTGTGGGGAAAACCGCATCCCTACTGGCCCCTCATCCCAAATGTGGTTTGGAAATAAGAAATTTCAGTAAGAGCTGCCTAAGGCCTCCCCATGAATGGCTTTAGGAAGATATAAGAGATAGCATGGTATATTCCTCTTCTCATGCAAGCATGGTATTACTTCTCTTTCTTTAACTGCTGGAGCAGGGGAGAGGTTTTTTTGGGGGGGTAGGCTGTGAAGGGAAATGTTCCTTCCCTCCATGTGTGGTGGCCCCAATCCATATCAGAACCCTGTGCTTAAAGTAAAACAAAAAAGACACAGAACTTAACTTTATGTCCTTAATGTAACATGAAGTTTGAACCTTAGAATACCAGGTCATGCATCTGACAAAATGGAAAGCTTATGCCACAATTTTGTCTAAGGTGTCAAAAGACCTTACTCTTTTTTTGCTACAACACACTAACAGAGGTAACTTTCTGAATTTCAAAAGCTTAAATAATATTCACTACTTGCTAAAAAACTGCAATTCCACTTATGCTATATATTTGTGACTATATGCATATGTATATAGGATCATACAAAAATGTTTGGATCATCACACATTTGTCCAAACAGGGAATTCTATGTACATCATTACATTGACATGTGTCAGTGTTCAGTGAGGTTTGCTCCCAGTTAAGCGTAGACGGGCAAAAGACTGGAAAGTACATACACACATTTCCTTTGCAAAAATACATCAGATCTAGGTTCTTTTTTTACTCAAAGGTCAGTGGATTCTGGAATAGAATATTATAAAGCAGCCTTCTCCAAGCTGGTGTCCTCCAGATGTGTTGAAATACAACTCCCAAAACTCCCCAGCCAGCCATGCTGACTGGGGCATACTGGGAGTTGTAGTCTAATACATCTGGAGGTCACCAATTTGGGGAAGGCTGCTATAATGCACTCTCAGCTAGGAATGTCAGAGAAGTCCATTTGGGGGGGTGGAGTTTGATGAGTTTTCCTAGATTTGGCCCTCCTGACTTATTTCTGTTCCCAGTACAGCACCCAACTCAGCAGAGAGTAGGGCCACTTCATGGATTTTCTGAGCATTTTGCACATTCCCCCCCCTACAGATTCTGCAATTTGCACAAATTACAGCCAAAATTGCGCAAATTGCAGAACTTGAGCAAAAAATGCAGAAAACAGTTCCCGGAGTTTGGGGAAAAGCATGCTGTTTGGTTTGCAAATGCAAATCGAGTTCTACACATGTGGAAGTCGAGTCAAAAGAGAATGGGATTTCCCAGTGATAGACATCCCTACTCTCAACTAGTCTCAATATCTGAAGGCAATAATTTCTGCTTAAGTAGATGAATGCAAGAAAATAAGATGATTGTAATTTATCCTCTTTCATTAAGCTTCAGCCATGCCATGCCTCTAGCTCAGCCCATTCTATATCTACTTGTTTGAGTGAAACATCTTGATTTTAAGGTATTCTGCCATTAAGGGTTCACTATGTTTTGCTATGCTTTAGCCAACTTGCACACATTAACATGTCCACCTCACCATGCTATTTGCTAGATTTCATGTTATCATGTAGACATGACAGAACAAGCTTCCATTTTGTTCCTGAAAGCCATACAACACTTCCCTACATACATTTTTTAAACCCACATTTTTCTTCCATTAAGATTTTTTTTCAGTTTGCTTTTAATAGTCTTATGCTACTGTTGTAAAATCGAATCACAAGTCTTCTTGCAAGACATTCCTGTTTAAGATTCCAAACATTCCAGACTGGTAAGAAAATAGTAATGTAACTTTCCATGCTTCTTATAGTTGTAAAACACAGATAGAAGGTGAATCTCTATTTGGAAATGTGATTTGCTCTTCCTTAGGAAAACTGTCAAGGATTCTCATAGGATATCCACTTAAGGATATACAGTCTAACAGCACAATCCTATCCATGTTTACTCAGAAGTAAGCCCCAGTGAGTTCAATGAGGCTTATTCCTATGTAAGTATGAATAGGATTGCAGCCTAAATCTCAAATGCAGGAAATTCCTCCGGCACTCACTCAACTACATGGATATTTTTTCAAGGTCGACCGTTGCTTTCTGGTAAAGTCTCACTCTCCACACTATAATGGTCTTGGCTCCTGGCACAGTCTTACTATTAACAAGAAACACAGATCTCTTGCATAATACCTAAGATTTTGATTTGGGCCCTTCCAGACTCTCTTGTCTAGTAATGATTTGATTATATCAGCAAAGGAAAAAATACTTCAAGACTAGAATTGTAGACGGGAATTAATTGTATATTTTCTCCTCATCATAGATCTATGGTCTAAAATCCAGATTTATGATTTCACAAGTATGGAGGTCTCTGTGATTCAGCTCAATGATAATTTAAATGCATGGACAACAACAACAACAACAAAAAAAGACATTTTTGAGCTTTATGCTGTGGAAGTGGCCTCCTATAAAAATGCATACAAATGTAAGGGTGGAGTTAAGTGGGCAGTTGTAGTTCATATTAAAGGAGGGAGTTAAGTATTCAAGTAAGAAGCAAAGCAGATAAAAAGAGCTTCAGTGGGAAGGGTCCAAGGCTGCATTACAGAAAGGCATCAAGGACTCAGGGGGTGACTGAAAATAAAAAGTTACACAAGGAAGTATTACAATCCCACATGACAAAGTATGAAAAAGAGACAAAGGAAAAAAACCTGAATGGCACATAAATCACAATTGGAATGAAGCTGAGAGTCTAGGAGTGCTTTCAGACAGATGGCTCTTATTGCTAATAAATCATTGCCCTTCTGCTGTAAGCTACAAGAACTGCTGCAGTTGACTTTTCACACTATCAGGGGAAACCGGGCATTTTCTGTTTATATACCTCACTATGTCCCATCCACTCCAGTGCCCTTAGTGCATATCTTCTGTCTTTTTTCAGGGGTATATTTTTGACATGGGAACTGACTTATTGGGCAGCTGAACCTATGAGAACTCAGCACACATTAACTATACCCATTGCAATGGTCACAGCTTTTCTCACCCATTTCTTTATGTATTTAATATCTTTCAAATAGCACTATAACACTTTTCTGTTAAATTATGTACAGAGAAAATTAAATGAATGCTAATGCAATATAAAAATCCTTTCCAGTCACAGTGATTTTAGCAAAGTGATTGGAAAGGTCTTTTTTAAATTGATTTTTTAAATTAGCATTATAGGGGTATAGTCCTCTACCCCTATAATGCAAATTAAAATATCATTAAAAAAAAAGTCCTTTCTGGGCACCTCCATTAAACTCCTTGCTAAACTATCAGTGACTGGAAAGGGCTTTCCCCCCATCATTTTTCAATATATGTATTGCATTATAGAGATATGGTGCCATAGCATGCTTTCATTTAAGTAATATATTGCTATTTATATAAGATACACACACACTTTAGCACTACTTAAAAGATCAATTTTTAAAAAGGTGATAAAAATGGCACCCATCACAAAGGTTATACTGAATATGTGCCAGGGTATGATAGGTTCACCTGCATATGTCACCCATGTCAAAACCACACCTCTTAGTAAAGATGGAAGAGATTGGGCATTTACACCCATAGAGATTGCATTACTTTTCCATCCTTCTCAAAAAAGTTGGGCTTTCTCCAGTAAGAAAAAAGACTGAATCAGCACTGTGAAAACACAGGAGGATTACAGATAGCTGATGCCATGTGAACCTCCTATAAAATGTGAATGAACGAGCCACAGTGATTTCACAATAAATCTTCATCTAGAAGCAGTCCAAAGTAAAAGAATGACAAATCCCGAAACAGAACTAACAGCTGACTGAGAATAGTAGTTGAATGGAATGGTAGTAGGTATGGCAAAATGACAGTGTCCTGAACTAAATGTGGTATCCCTTTCATCTTTTCAGGTGTTTCCAGACAGATGGCTCTTAGTGCTGTCAATTAAAGACACTGTGGCTATTCTGTCTTTTTCTCCTTAACAGATTTTATGTGGTAAGAAAGAAGGACAGAAGAAGTGGTGGCAAAACATGGGAGGATTATAAATGGAAGATGGCTGGATCCCCTGTAAAATTCTGCACATCAGGCAGGGCAAATGCACAATAAAAGCCTTGTCTGGAAGCACCCATCTTTTGTCATTGTTTAATCTTCACTGAATCTGTGAGTTTTTGTGGTTCAGCTGTACTGCAGTATTTAGATTTATCATTAAAATTCCATTCACTAGAAATGTCATTTGATATTTTTCACATTTTCAGTAATCATTTCAGAAGATACCATTACTTCTGACAGTCATTTGATTTTCTGACATTTCTGGATTTTCTTGTTACAAATTATGTTCTGTTCCATACATGGGACAGGCAAATATCTAAAATACCTGCTAGAAATTGGGATATATAGATAGGTGGATATGCTCTCAATGAGAGGGAAAATAGACTCATGAGTCTGGAACGCCCAAAGGCCATCTATTCAAACTGTCTGCCAAAAGGCAAGGGTGAGATAACCTAATCCACAGTCAACTAAGCAAGAACACGAAGTATACAAGGTGTCCATAGTGTAAATAGTTCTAAACATCTATGTAAGACAAAGCCACAGACTACAGGAGAAGAGCCAAAACAGAATTTCTTTTTGTGAATGTTCACATGTTCCCCATCATGTGAGGGGGAGTTTGGGGATGCATTTGCTGTCCCTGTCCCATCTGTCCTTCTTGAAAGCCCAGCTCTGGAAGCCTCCACATGTTGGGGCTGAACTTATGAAGTAGGGAGAACAGGCTCCCTGCTCCAGAAGTTCAGCCCCAATGCAAGGAGCCAGGAACACAACAGAGGTGGTGGGGCTAGTTCATCTGAGCACTGCCCCCCCATATGCAATGGGGAACATGTAAGGCTTGAATGCCCAAATAGGGCTAAAATCTATGTCTAATTAGACCTGAGAGGAAAATCCTTTCTAATACTAAATTAGACACTGAGCACAAGGACGGTCCATCCACTGAGTCTTCCAAGAAGAAACTGGAGGTTTACAAACCCACACAACACCCTTTCCCTAGTTACCACAGTCCCTGATGTTACAGAAACAAGGGAGAAACCCCTGAGCCATCAGAATAGCATTCACAAGAAGTCTAAATCCTGTGGAGTCTAGATCTGGATGGATCTTGCTCTTCTGGAAAACCATAGATTATTCTAGTTTTTGGTCTGCTCCTTGTACATCACTGCACATGCTGTCCTTATTCCTTTCTTCAATGACAAATGATTGGACTATCCTAAACTTATGCTAGACTACTCTACCAAACTGAAGAGAAGGAGTAACCAATGCTGTCTCCATTTTATATAAGAAGCATATGCCAAAGTTCAATAGAATGTACTATCAGAAAACACACACCAGGATAGATGATGGAAACTACAATGGCAGAAGTTCAAGAGATGGTGAAGCTGAAGTTGTGGGACAGAAACGGGGGTTGGGAACTGGACACTGCAGTTGGAAAGGCCTACCTTCTTTTGAAATGAAGGAACAGAACCCCCCTTCCTTCCTGCAATTACAGCCACTGACTGTCTGCTCCACAAAGTAGAGTTGGATTGGAATTCTTGGGGAGAGAGTGGATTATATATTAAACATTTTGGCTTTAGTAGAATTCTTCTGTATCTGTTAACTCTGTGTTCTGAAAGACCATAGGAACCAAATATGGCAGAGCTTAGTAAATGACTTGCTTTTACATCCACACAGACAGCAGTGAGGAAAATTGGAATCCTTGTATAGATAGAGCTTTACACAATATTTTATATTCACCTTTCATAATGTACAAGCTCCACAGTAGGAACCTTTTAAAGCAGGAAGATTATGCAATTTAGTTAAAATGGGAACTTCAATAGTTATTAAGATGTTCCAGGGGATACAGACAATGCTTCAGATTATCCCTAAACCTGGAAGTATGCTGTACAAGAAAAGAAATAGATCACTTCATTGTCACTCTTACGTTTTATCTGCTGAATGAAATACTGTCCATTGCTGGATCTGGAATCTGGAGCTAGAGTTGGGCCATTTGATTACATAAGGATAGATTTATTGCATAGGTGAAAAAGACAAAGAAAATGTAATGTTTAATAATGTCAATTATTATAAAATATTTATTGTGCCAGTAACATAATAGGCATTTTTACAGTACACAGAGGTGACCCAGCTGCTTCCCAGGGAGCCTGCATGTCAAGTGCTGCATGTAAGATGCAAGTGTGGAGAGAGGAACAGAAGGAGCAATAAGTTAGGAAGAAAGGCAGCTTAACAAAGGAACGGTTGCAACTCATGAAGGGCTTTGCAACAGGAACAACTGTGAAGATATCTGTAGTCCCTTGCTTCCACTTATGTTATGCAACACTTTGGGATTAAAGGAGCCCTAAATCCCAATTGGATGAAGCATCGACAGAATATGCTACCAGATGTGCCAATATTGTTTCTTGCACAACATGTTCCTGGAAAAATCATTAACTCATCAAAATGGAAGAAGGTAAATGTCGCAGGATCTAAGCACTTTTTCTTTGCACTAGGTCTGGGTAGGAATAATGATGAATATTTAATTTTTTTTAAAAAAGGCAAGAGGGTCTTATCTTGGCACTTCCAAGGCAGATATCCAGAGATAATGACCAACCAGCATTCTGGGAAACATCAAGTGCGCTGCTAAGAGGAAATAATTTCTCAGCTTTGTGGAATGAATAACGCTCCTTGGAAAAAACTTTATTTAAAAAGTAAGAAATCTCTGTTACACCAAATGCATAAAATTCAGAGAGAAAGACTCTCCAAGTGAACCTTGAACACAGCAAAACCTAAAAGAAATCTCATTAAAAGGGTGATAAATAATTTATTGAAATGAGATTAATAACATCTAAAAGGTTAAAAGAATTTCCTTCCAATGGAACAAAAACATGAAGTCAGAAAGATCTCAGAGATATCTGGACAAAGATTTCTTAAAAGAATAACTTCACAGTATCAGTCTTGAAAATTGCCTCTTTCATACTTAACAAAGGCTGCAATCCTACACCGATTTACCTGGGAGTAAGCCCCATTAAACTCAGTGGGACTTTCTTCTGAGTGGACATGCACAGGATTGTACTGACAAACTTGAAACTCAGTAACAAAATGTATTAAAAAGTGTAAGTAAGAAATAATATAATCCATGTACTATGCTATTTTATAAAGAAAAAATGGGCTAAATGGATCAAAATATGTATCTAACTCTAAAAGGTTGGGATCCCTGATCTACGATGGTTTGCCTCATACTGGAATTTTCAAATTAATTTCTGTTATTCCGATTCAGCATCAATTGTTTGGTTGAATCAAGGAACACATAGCATATTATAATTACAGAATACTCCAGCTATGATCAGAGGTTAAGTCAATATCTTCCATGCTTATGGTCTATGTGACAAACATACCAAGCATAGGAAGCGATTTCCCATTCTCCAAATCATACTGATGTGTATGGGAGGCAGATTATTCATCTTCAACTGCAACATTTGGCATCACTCACCTGCTGTAGTTCTTATTTATTTATTTTTACTTTGACACAGTTCAGACATCACAACAAACCACTGTTAAGGAAGCTGAAGAATAGTTTAATGTGATGTCAGAATCGACAATCCATGGCTTGGGATCAGCTAGAAAACCAGAATCAGAAACCATGGTTTGGCACAATATCTGAGTTGAAAATGATACTATCTTGCCCCCAGAGGCTCCTGCACTATATTAATGCAGGTGCTGAGCAGATGGAAAAATTAAAAGCGATCAGACGGCTCTAAGCTAGGTGTTGCCTGTTCATTTGAAGTTCATTCCATGGTTTGCACGCACTATAGTTTAGAAGCCAAATCAAGGTTTATAATATTTATACACTCATTTTTATGCATTTGTGAGTTGTATTCTCTGTCTGTGGTGCCTGGAGCCCTATGAATCTAGGAAGTCATAGAATCATAGAATCATAGAATAGTAGGGTTGGAAGGGGCCTACAAGGCCATCGAGTCCAACCCCCTGCTCAATGCAGGAATCCAAGTCAGAGCATCCCTGACAAATGGCTGTCCAGCCTCGTCTTAAAGGCCTCCAGTGTGGGAGAGCCCACCACCTCCCCAGGTAATTGGTTCCATTGCCGTATTGCTCTGACACTCAGGAAGTTTTTCCTGATGTTCAGCCGGAATCTGGCTTCCTGTAACTTGAGCCCATTATTCCGTGTCCTGCACTCTGGGATGATCAAGAAGAGATCCTGGCCTTCTTCTCTGTGACAACCTTTCAAGTACTTGAAGAGTGCTATCATATCTCCCCTCAGTCTTCTCTTCTCAAGGCTAAACATGCCCAGTTCTTTCAGTCTCTCTTCATAGGGCTTTGTTTCCAGTCCCCTGATCATCTTTGTTGCCCTCCTTTGAACCCTCTCCAGCTTGTCTGCATCCTTCTTAAAGTGTGGTGCCCAGAACTGGACACAGTACTCCAGATGAGGCCTAACCAGTGCTGAGTAGAGGGGAACTAGTACTTCCCGGGATTTGGAAGCGATGCTTCTATTAATGCAGCCCAAAATAGCATTTGCCTTTTTTGCAGCCACATCACATTGTTGGCTCATATTCAGCTTGTGATCGACGACAATTCCAAGATCCTTCTCGCTCATAGTGTGGTTGAGCCACGTATCCCCCATCTTGTAACTGTGCATTTGGTTTCTTTTTCCTAGGTGCAGAACTTGGCATTTGTCCCTATTAAATGCCATTCTGTTGTTTTCTGCCCAGCACTCCAGTCTATCCAGATCACTTTGAATTTTGTTTCTGTCTTCCAAAGTATTAGCTATCCCTCCCAATTTTGTGTCATCTGCAAATTTGATCAGCATTCCCTGCACCTCCTCCTCCAAGTCATTAATAAAAATGTTGAAGAGCACTGGGCCCAGGACTGAGCCCTGCGGTACCCCGCTCGTTACCTCTCCCCAGCTTGAGAAGGTCCCATTGATAAGCACTCTTTGAGTCCGATTCTGTAGCCAACTGTGGATCCACATGATCGTTGTTTCATCTAGCCCACTTCGAGCAAGTTTGCTCATCAGGATATCATGGGGCACTTTGTCGAAAGCTTTGCTGAGGTCGAGGTATATGATGTCTACAGCATTCCCACGGTCTACAAGGGAGGTGACTTGATCAAAAAATGAGATCAGATTTGTCTGGCAGGACTTGTTTTTGACAAATCCATGTTGGCTTCGAGTAATCACGGCATTGTTGTCAAGGTGCTTCCAGATGGATTGCTTTATGATCTGCTCCAGAATTTTCCCAGGGATTGATGTCAGACTGACTGGTCTGTAGTTCCCAGGTTCCTCCTTTTTACCCTTTTTGAAGATAGGGACAACGTTAGCCCTCCTCCAGTCATCTGGCACTTCCCCGGTCCTCCATGATTTCTCAAAGAGAATAGACAGCGGTTCTGAGAGTTCTTCTGCCAGTTCCTTTATTACTCTAGGATGCAGTTCATCTGGCCCTGGAGATTTGAACTCATTCAAAGTAATGAGGTGTTCCTTGACCATATGCCTGTCGATCTCAAGCTGCAATCCTGCCCCTTCAGCCTGTACTTCGCCTTTGCCAGGGGGGTCATAGACCCTCTTTTGGGAGAAGACTGAGCCAAAGTAGGAATGGAGCACCTCTGCCTTTTCTTTGTCATCTGTTATCATTTTGCCATCCTTATTTAATAGCTGAACAACCATTTCTTTCCTCTGCCTTTTACTATGCACGTAGCTGAAGAAAGCCTTTTTGTTGTTTTTAGCATCCCTCGCTAACCTCACCTCGTTCTCCGCTTTAGCCTTCCTGACGCCATCCCTGCAATTCTGTGCTACCTGCCTGTACTCTTCCTTTGTTACTTGGCCTTCTTTCCACTTCTTATATGTGTCCTTTTTTGTTTTCAGGTCATCCCTAAGCTTTTTGTGAAGCCACATTGGCTTCTTCTGTTGTCTTCCACCTTTTCTTCTTGTTGGAATTGTTTGTGATTGTGCCTTGAGAATTTCCTTTTTTAAAAGTTCCCACCCATCTTGGACTCCTTTTCTCGCTAGCATTGTTTGCCATGGGACCTTACTGATCATTGTTCTGAGTTTATTAAAATCAGCTTTCCTAAAATCCAGGGTACGCGTTTGAGTACACTCGGCTTTTGCTTCCCTTAGAACCAAGAACTCAAGTACAACATGGTCGCTTTCCCCCAGAGTTCCTGTAACTGCTACTTTATCCACTAAGTCATCTCTGTTGGTTAGGATCAAGTCAAGGATAGCCGATCCTCTAGTTCCTTCCTCTACTTTCTGTAGGAGGAAGTTATCCGCCACACAAGTCAGGAATTTCCTGGAGGGGCCATGTTTTGCAGAATTTGTCTCCCAACAAATATCGGGGAAATTGAAGTCCCCCATTACTACTACATCATGCTTCCTTAAAACATTGGCTATTTGCTTTTCAAAAGTTTCATCCTTGGCTTCTCCTTGATTGGGTGGCCGGTAGTAGACTCCGACCACCAGGTTCCTTTTATTCTTTGCTCCATTTATTTCAACCCAGATGCTCTCGATGGGGCTACCAAGCTCCTCCTCCTGTATTTCTGTGCAGAGATATGTATTTTTCACATACAGTGCAACCCCGCCTCCCTTTCTGTTCCTCCTGTTCTTTTTGAACAAGTTATATCCTTCAACTGCTGTATTCCAGTCATGAGAGTCATCCCACCAAGTCTCAGTTATACCTATCAAGTCATAATTTCCCTCCTGTATTAAGAGTTCAAGTTCATTCTGTTTGTTTCCCATACTCTGGGCATTAGTATATAGACATCGAAGACCATGTGCTTCATAGTCTGGCTTTCTTCCTACATGTGTCTGAAGACTATTATTGGGCGCTATCAGCGCTGTTCTCTCCATTGCAGTGCATGCGCCTACGTCCATTGTTACCCCCAACATTACATCTCCCTTCCCCGTAGGATTCAGTTTAAAGCCCTCCTGATGAAGTTCTTCATGCTGTGTCCAAACACATTCTTCCCAGCCTTTGTGA
Organism: Heloderma suspectum; assembly: GCF_057233095.1. Taxonomy (NCBI): domain Eukaryota; kingdom Metazoa; phylum Chordata; class Lepidosauria; order Squamata; family Helodermatidae; genus Heloderma; species Heloderma suspectum. Next base: position 228,414,877 of record NC_139461.1, read on the forward strand.
GGTGCAACCCATCCCTAGCCAACAGCCCATCTTCCAGGAAGTATAGCCCGTGGTCCCAGAATCCAAATCTCTCTCGTCGGCACCACCTTCGTAGCCAGTCATTCACCCGGAGTATTTTTCGTTCCCTTTCTATCCCTCTTCTAACTACTGGAAGGATGGATGAGAAAACTATCTGGGCCCCAAAGTTCTTGAGTTTCCTTCCCAAAGCTTCAAAGTCTGACGTGATCTCTTCGTAGCTCCGCTTGGCGGTATCATTTGTTCCCACATGGATGAGAAGAAAGGGATACCTGTCAGTGGGCTTTATGAGTGCAGGCAACCTTTCAGTCACGTCTCTAATCTGTCCTCCCGGGAGACAACATACCTGGCGAGTCCACGGGTCTTCGCGACATACTTGGGTCTCGATCCCACGCAGCAAGGAGTCTCCCACTACTACCACTCTTCTCTTCTTCTTCTTGTAGGCCTGGGTTTCATCGCCTCTGTTTGACTGACCTTCAGCTTCTTGCTCACTCTCATGCAGGTTCCCCTGTGATTCTTCCTCTGCAGGCTGTCCTCCAGTCTCATCTGCAAGAACCTGGAATCGGTTCCACAGCTCCACCGCTTCCACTGGTGCAGAGTGGCGTCTAGTTCTTCTTCTCCTAACTGTCACCGTTTTCCAAGGAGTATCCTCTACTCCATTTTTCTTCTCCTCAGCATTTCCCACTTCTGCCTCATCTTGCTGTTGCTCTTCAAGCTTCTGGTCTGCCCTTTGCTGCTGTAGTTCCCCCATTCTGTCCAAGAACTCTTCGTGTTCTCTTATTCCCCGGAGGGTTGACAGTCGCCGCTCCAGTCCACTTACTTTTTCCTCCAGCAGCGTGATCAACTTGCACTTGTTGCAGGTGTAGGCCATGTTGTTCTCAGGCAAGAAAACAAACATTGCACATGAAGTATGAAGCCCAGGTAAATTATATTTCATTGTTGAGATACTGCTGTCCTGGTATGCTGCTGAAGAACTTACCATCTTAAACCTTCATTATCTAGAGTAGGAGCATCTTTCTTCATAGGGCTGTCTACCACCAACTACCTTGTGGGAAGGATTCCAGGAGAGAGAGGAAGGCAGGCAATGAAGACCTCAGAACCTACTCCAGCTGGACCCCCACCCCTCCACTCTCATACCGTCCAGCATCAGCTGACCTGTGAGAAAGATCCTGAAGACAGATGCTGATATTGTTTATTGTGGTTTTTAATTTTTTATGCTGATGTTACTTTTAAGCCATTTGGAAGGATTTGCATAACAATACCCTTGTATCATCATAATTATCCAAATTCAGACACCACAATTCTTTATAGATAAGAGATCACTCTGTTGAGCTGGTTCACGTTACCCTCACAATGAGCCAGTGTGGTGCAGTAGATAGAAGTTGTACCAGAAACATTCTGCTTGGCCATGAACCTCACTGGATGGTCTGGGGTCAATCACTCTCTCAGCTTAACCTACCACACAATAATGCTGTAAAGATAAAATGGGGAAACCCCATGTATGGTGTCCCGAATTCCTCAGGGAAAGGGTGGGATAAAAATTTGATAGTTACATACATCTCTGAGTATATGGTGAACAGCAATATCAGGGCACAGAGTCAATTTTCAATGCATGGTGACTAAGCAGCACTACTTGATTTTGCAAGCAGCTTGTAATATGCATAATGGACAGTTAGGCATGCAGTAAAAAAGACAGGTGACCACTTTGCCTCATATTGTGGACTCAGCCCTCAAAAGCTGAAATTTAACGCATACTCAGGGCCAAACAGGATTGTGTAAACCAGCCCTCAGTGTACTTTTATGCTGATTTATGTTTTCTGAGAAGGGAAAAGGAAGTACTCCCATACTAACAAAAATCTGCGTGTTTAAGAAACTTTCTAATTCATGCCTTTGTTCTCTAGACTGAACTCCGTAAACCATTGTTTTTCTACTGTTCAAATATTCTGGCTGTGTTCAAACAAAGGCTTTCAACATTCCCACTTGTTATTTCTCCAAAGAAAAGGTCCCCTGATGTTGCCCAAAGATACTTGAAACTGGATGGGTATCATAGGGGGTGACCTATGCCATGTCAGAATTTGAGATATGATATGGGGCATGAGAAAAGTAAAAATAATTTCTTTAGTAAGGATATTTGAAATGTGTGTTGACACAGACAGAGTATTCTCTTATCTGGCAATTGCTATCCTATTAGAATAGTGATCATTTGCTAGCATCTTTTTCTTAAATGCTTGGCATTGCAAAACTGGAGCTACAGAGAAATGCACTGACCATCTTCAGTGGTCTCTGACATTATGTCAAAAATGACACAGGAGAAAGAGTTTAAAAATGAAATTGCACCAGATGCTAGTGATGTATTTTCTTTTAACGACAGCCATTTATGTGACAGAATTTAACTACTTGCCTTCATGCAATTACTTTGCTCTTTGTTCAAGTGGAAGGAACAAAATTACTTGCTTAGCTCACAAACATGCAGCCATTCTTTAAAAAGCAGCAATACTGTTGGCATACCATCAACATTAACTAATGCTAAAGATGTCAAGAATTTTTATATAACCAAACATCATAGTGGTTATTACTGGTAGTAAAATCTGCTATGGGAGAATATTTTCCTGACAAGCAAGACTTACAGAATAATTTATTCTGTCAATATCAGGGGAATAGAAATCTCAGGAAAAAAGCCAACATAACCAAAATAATGGTTGCCACTGGTTGTTATGAAGTCTTATACTTGCAATACACAGCCATTATAATCAAGTAGACCTTGCCATGACCTCAATGGGATATGAATTATACCGTATATCTACAACAATGTTATTTTCTTCTTCCACATCCTGAGATAACTATGCTGCAAATATCCAAGCAGCTAGCAACAAAATAATACCCCAAGAGAGCTTTACAGTAGCATGTGGTTGAAAAAGAGGCTTTTTTTTAAAGGAGAAAACTGACATATTCCCCCCACTGTTTTAACCTGCAAATGGCTTGGGATCCACAGTATGCAATCACTTCTGCTTTCAAAATCTTTTTCAGAGCAGTGTACTTTCCACTGCATTTTCCCACATGACTGCTGGTGAACATTCCTCCGTCATTCCATTTAAAGATGTATCTTTGCTCTCATATCACAATACACCGTCTGTGACCTGTGCTCCTCAAGCTCCACCAACCTCAGATGTGCATGCATCTCCTCCCTTGAATGCTGTTGCCCTTCCTCCCTTGCTGCCCCTTAAGCAGGGGTGGAGAATCTGTGGCTCTCCAGATGTGCACATCTGGAGGGCTACCCCCACCCTCAAGCCTAGAGCTGCTTCACAAGAACATCTGAATGATGCTACCTCTCTTATTTCCTTCAGATCTCTTTTCAAAACCTGCCTTTAATAAGAAGCCTTTGGTACAATCCTTAATCTCATATACTACTGTAACTAAGCCTAAGAATCTGCAAATTAAATTAACACATTTTTGTTGTTGTTGTTCAGTCGTTCATATTCTTCCCCTATTTACCTTGGTCTCCCTCTCTCTTCTGCCTCTGCAGTCTCCCCTGTGTCAAGCTTCAGACTATAAGCTCCTTAGGGGAGAAAGCTGTCCTCTTATACTTTACAAAGTATCATGCACATCATTGGTGCAATATAAATAAATAAAGCTCCTTGATTCTTTTATGCCACTTAATTTGTCTCATCTTCTAGCCAATGTTCAGCACACACAATCAACTTTGCAATTAAGCTTAAATTAAAAGTAGGGTTTCTTATTAGGACTATGTAGAAGGTCATAAAATCAAAATAGTGACATTTGTCTAATTACATATGTTTATCACTTTCATGGACAGACAGAAGTAACCATCTTAAAATTGGCTCATAATGTTAGGAGACTGAATTTTTTTGAGGAAGTGATATAATTCTTCATCCACTATTAATTTTAGGTGTAACAACAAAATAAATAGTTGTTCACACCTCAGGATATTTTGGCAAAATTATGTGAACCCTATAAATTAAGTTGTTATCACTGAAATATCTACTATGATTAACAATGTAATTAAATTTTAAATCATAATCTAGCACTAAAATTTACATACATATTTTAGATTTAGACTCTAACTCTCTACACACAAATCCCTAACTATCCTTGTTTTATTTAAAAGGAACTTTAGTTAATTAACTTCACCATAGTTTAATCAAGCATACTATCAAAGGCATTAAGCAAGCTCTATCTATGCCATGACTTCAGAGATCTATGGAGTTTTAAGGATTGGTCTAAATGGAATTATGCCACATGAAAATGCAATTAAGGGATCACGTTTTCCCAAATTTTAAAAAAATCCTGCCAACAAAATGCTAACATTTCAAGCGGTTCTAGTTTAGCCTTCCTAATATGTTATTTTTCTATGTGCAGAGAATTTCGTCTTATTTTTTAATGTGAAAAATGCAAAAGATTACACACACCCATCTCACTACCCCTGCATATATTCACTGTTTCTCATAATTAGTATGTGTGTGTGTGTTGGCGGGAGGGGCACCTTAGTACGCGGGAACGAAATAACAAAAAATAGCAATGGCATTTCTAGGCCATAAAAAATAACAAGTTCAGGTCACACCTGGAATTATTTTTAAATTATTAGATTGCAAGGTGATGCCACTTAAGTTAGTATACTAAGTAAGACAGCTGTTATTTCACAAAATAATAATTATTATTTTGCAAGGATCTGCAATCCTATAAACACTTACCTGGGAGTAAGTCCCACTGAACTCAATGCAGTTTACTTCTGAGTAGACATGTATAGGATTGCACTGTAAGATACTTAAATTAATATGAGAACCTTGGACTCATTGAAGACTACAAATATGAGAACACACTTAGAATGTCTGCATCAGGATATATCTTTCCTTTCCTGTTAGATATGTTGCCAAGTTAAATATCAATTTGAAGAAAAGGCTTTGAAGAAAAGGCTTATATGTTAGAGAAACAGGTACGAATGAACGCAATCTCCTCTAGTTTGTTTACACAAATCATATCACGATGGGAGAAGTATACAAGGAGACAGAGGTGTTATATATGAGCAAATGGGTTGAAGTGGTAAAACACTTATTCTTTTATTCACACACTAACCAGCAAAACAGACCTGTCTTAAGGAAGTGACAAAGATGGTGATTTTTACATTTTTAATTGTTCCTTCATATTTCTGTCATGCCTCTAACCTAAACAGAGCAACTGGGCTTTTCCTGAATTATTTCTTAGCCAACAACCTCTATGTACCCCAGACCAAAATCACTAGTTTGCCTTTTAACAGAAAATATTCATAGCCTCAGAAAATAAATATGTAAACTATCCAAATATGTAAACTATCCAAATATTTTTATTAAATGAAGTTAGCCTTTAGTAGCCCCTAGAACAATAAATAACTGTTCCCCTCCTCAAAAAGACACATTTCATTTTAAAGAGTGCTAGACACCAAAGTACTTCAAAATTCCATGATTTCCGTTTCCTTACTGAAATGGGCCAACTATATAAATCCAATCTCAGCAGACCTATTTATATCCATGCATTTTATAGAGGATATTGGTGTCAAAATTGTACATCTTAGCCAGTACATTCTGGAGTTCTTGTATTCTGCCTATAATAGTTCCCTCCTGCCTCCCTCATTTAAGCCTTATGGTAATAAAACCAGAAAGCAACTCAAAAACGGTAAAGGAATGATAAAGCTTTCAGGCAAAACAATCATGCACAAAGTGAATGCAACACTAAAATCATCACCATGATCCTCAGTTTAAAGCAGGTGTAGCTGATTAAGACAGATGCTAAACATTGGTTTTTTTTAAGGCAACTTTCCCCCCCTTGATGGTAGGCTTTCATGCAAAGTGAAAGCAGCAATTTTTACCTTTAATGTGGAACTGGACAAGCAAGCTGCTGACTCAGTATTACATTTTACTGCTCAGCATTTGATAAGAATGTTTTGTTTTCTTTCTCTATATTAACTAATTGAAGTAAAATAAATATGTAGTAACTGCAGGAGATCCTGCAGTAAACAATTTCATACTGTGTAAAAGATACCAAAGCTGGTATTCTGTTAAACTGATTTAGAAACAGTTATATATATATATATATATATAATTATTACATCTGTACTCAATACCACAAGCATGTGGCTTTATTATGAATCAATTTCCATGGAACGTTCCTCTCTGAAATCAGGAGGACATCACAGCACAGTACTATGGTTTCTCCTGTATACTACAGTACGGAAAAGCTAATGGAATGAAGACAAACTCTTTAAGATCAAGCTCTCTTAATCTTGGGTTTCCTTCAGGAAGTTTGCTTTCTGGAAAACAAATCCCACAATGAACAGTATTTGGGCAAGATCAACGTGCTACTAGAAACTGGTACATGATCAATGTCAAGAATTGGCACTGGATTGCCTGTTATTGTAGGGTAACTCCAGATGTATTTTGACACCAGGGTGCCTACTGTATGCCTACTAATCTCATGGCAAGATAAAGGTAGTTTTAAATAGGCAACAAAACCCCATGCAGTAACAATTTTGTAAACAGCCTTTAATTTAAAAAAAAAATGCTGCTATGATATTTATGGATGACTCCAATGCTGAGTTTTTGACATTGTAACTTGAAATCCTGTAATAGTCATTAAGGCTGCAATCCTATACACACTTACCTGGGAGAAGTCCCACTGAACTCATCAGGACTTACTTCTGAGTAGACGTGCATAGGATTACACTGGTAAAGATGTTCTGCTTGTTGTTGTTTTTTAAATGAACAAAAACAGTAGCAGTTTGAAAAGAACAAAAATGGCATCTGCTATATACCTTTCCTTTCTTCTAAATTAAGAGCTAGCTGCACCCTTTGGTCTGTTAAGAATGCAACATTGATGAGATAGCCAGACACTGTCTTAACTACACTCTTCCTCCTGAATTTAGCAAAACACTCTTTGTATTCTCTTACCTTTATGGTTTTGGTCTGGAGTCTGAGTCCATTTAAAGTGTTAATGGCTTTCTCTGCATCCTTTGGATCAATATAGTTAACAAATCCATACCCTAAACTCTGCCCTGTTGAAACATAAGAAACAAAAAAAAAAGGACTCAGTATTCTTTGCAGCACACGTGTACGATTTCCAAATGGGGGATTGAAATCCTTTTCTCTGATAACCTTTTTCACCTAATGTTTTCATCCCAATCCAGAAAGCATACCTGTACAGTTAGGACTGCTCAGATATAGAGGTGGGTTTTTTAATCATGGGAACCTCTGTGTTTAACAGGTGCTGATTCTTCTAGATTCCACAGTGCTCTTAAAACTGTGAAAACTAACATGAGTATATTAAAAATGTACTGAAGTGGTCACACTTACTGAACTTTTTTCTACAAGAATCACATTAAGAGAACAGACAACAAGAGACAGGTAGCAGCAGCATTACATGCACAAGTTTTACAGCTTTGTGTTATTTTAATTAACAGAATTAAAGAATTGGTTGTACAAGCAACATAAATTCAATTTAAAGTGAAATAAATATAATGCTTAAGCCAAAAGAATGTTCAGCAATAGCCAACCAAATTCTCACAAAATAAAAACCTTATGACGACCCATATGTACTTATCTCAACTGGATTATTTTAAAAAACAAATTATAATATTTATATACCGCCTTTCAGCAGAAAGCGGTTCACATTAAAAAGTGAAACAGTAAAATATAATACCTAAAAATCAGAATGATCACTAAAAGCTAACTTCTAACAGCCAACAAATTAGCTTTCTGCACTGCTGCCTTGATAGTGACAGCACAAACATGATTAGAAATGGCAGATTATCACTTGCCAGGACAGATGATTAGCCTGTACTCTCTGCACTGTGCTCATAGGGTGAAGCTGGGAAGAACAAAACAGCAAAACTGTTTCTACATTCGGATGGCAGGAGCCCATTTTAGCAGCCAAAACAATTTCAGCAGCTTCAGTTTTATTGGTAGTGTCTGTCTTTATGTTTTACAGGGCATTTTGATCCAGTACAAACATCTTAGTTTGGTAACAGGATGCTAAGTATGGGATTCAGACAAATCAGGGGTTCACCTTGGGCCTGTAATGTACTGAGAAAGTTTGATCAAGGCAAACTGATCTCATTCTCCTACAAACAAACAGGAGAACATACCCCTTGCCCTCTCTCTAACACACACACACACACACACACACACACACTATTAAAATGGTAACCAGCACCAGCCAAAACCACTCAAGTAACCTTGAGTGCCTCAATATGTTCAGCACTGGAAAACTACAATCATTTTACATCCACATGTGCTATGTTCCCCCACCAGAGAAATCCTTTGTATTCTATACTTGACTTTTGCCCATTTGGTTTGGTTCAGCAGCTTTTAATACCATTGAACACAAAGTACTGGTTATGCAACAGTAGAAGCTGGCCAAGAGATAAATGGAGTTCTTTAAGTCTGGGAGGTCAATCCCACTGAGTAGAGATGGGTGACTGCAACCATCTTCTTTTGTTCAGTGTGGTCTTTTAGATTTCCATCTTATTTCTTTATGAGGCTATAAGGGGAGACTGACATTCAGAGTGAGATGCCATCAGCACTCTCGGTGTTTTCTGTCTATCTTACACTCTCTGATTTTACAAAATGCCTGACCACCACTGGGGACTAGATGTGGACAAGGCAATTGAAATTGCATCCAGAAAAGATGAAAGGGCAAGTTTTTAATGTTCAAACTGACAGCATAATTCATCATAAGAAAGCCAATGCAGTGTAGTGGCTAAAAATAAGGAACTTACAAACAAGGAAGCCTGGTTCGAACCTCACCTCTGCCGTGAATTCACTAGGTGGTTGGCTATAGTGTGCAAATACACTCTGCCTCTCAGCCTCCTTCCTGCAGTATGAAGATATCAATACTAACCTACCTTACAGGCGTGTTTTAAGGATTGGAACAAGGTAATCTGTAATCCACTCTGAACACTCTAGTTTTGTTGTTGTTGTTGTTGTTCAGTTGTTAAGTTGTGTCCGACTCTTTGTGACCCCATGGACCATAGCACGCCAGGCCTTCCTGTCCTCCGCTCTCTCCCGGAGCGTGCTCAAGTTCATATTCTAAATAGCTACATAAATACTAAGCATCTCCATCATTGTGGAATGAATCACTGTCTCTTACTGGGCCTACTATTCATCCAAGGTGCAACACAGCAAAGGGCAGTATCCAATGCTGCCACTCTGTTTACACCACTGATGGTGCACTAGAGTAAGCAACCTCTATCGCAATGCTGTCGTGCCAACATACACTATTGGTGTTGCACTAGACATCGCTTACAGTAGTGCAACATCAATGGCATAAGCAGAGCAACAGCACTGGATACTACCCAATAACTCACAATGCATCACAACTTCACATTATCAAATGATCACTACAATCACCTTGTGAAGAACCTGAAGCACAAATTCACATGGAAATAATTATGGTTAGAAGGTTCTGTCAATAGGCACTTCAGCTGCACTACACTACATGCAGGGCATCGGGCAGCACGATAAAATTCATTCCAGCTGCTACTGCTGCTTCACAGCAAGTGAAGAGGGAGGGAATTCTTGACTCATCATCAACAGCAGTATTTCTGCTGTAAGTTCAGGGGATGGAGTGGGAGACAGGTGAGCTTTACGCTATGTTGACAGACATTTAACTAATATTTTAATTATATCCAGTGAAGAATTTGTCACTTGCCCTTTTTAGAACATCTATAGCACTGAAGAGAGGGTCGAGTGGAGAAATAGGTGTGTGTGCATGTGCGTGCGTGTTTACAATTCTATACACTTATGCAGCATTAAGTAGAGGAGAACAGAACTTTGAAGTATAATCACTTTTCTGCCCAATATATCAGAAATGGCCAGGTGTGTTAATTTACTTGTAGTAAATTAACAAACACAGATGGTGCATAAGAGCTCAGTCTTTTATTTAGCCTTTTCGACCACCAAATCTCAAACTAATTTTTACACCTGCTCTCTGATGTAAAGTCCCAGGAATAGAAAATGGAAATGGTAAGAGAGGGTTTCTCAGGTAATTTAAAAATTATACATTTAAAAAGCAGTTTAGGGATTTATTATGAGAGCTTCTGAAAAAGAGACAGACAGGAAAACTCTAGAATGCAAGATATTACTCAAATATATGTATGTGTTTGTGCATATCATCTCATTCGACTGCAGTTGAAATATTAAGAGAATGATCTGGTCTGAAACAAGCAAAGCACTCATTACTAAATTCGAGTAACCTAGCTGGGAGTACAGATGTAAAATTTCCAGAAATTTTGAGGCCATGGAAATGGAAAAATAAACAATACTTACTTTTTAGCGCTCTTTACAGATCTAAAGCCATTTTGTTGCTTTAAGACAGCCTTCCCCAACCTGGTGCCCTCCAGAAATTTTGGACTTCAGCTCCTATCAGCCCCAGGCAGCATGGCTAATCATCAGGAATGCTGGGCACTGTAGTCCAAAATGTCCAGAAGGCAACAGGTTGGGGAGGACTGATTTAGGAACATAAAGCAGCCTTTCTGTTCCTAACGCTATTTTATGTATGACTTAGTTTGCTCATAAAATTATCATTATATTTTAAAACTTTTAAAAATAAACTCAGTTAGTAAATTTGTTAATTATTATCTGAATAGATTAGAACTATATTAAATGACTGCTTACAGCATTAGAAACACAGGACTCTACAGAACAAAACCCAAGCTGACAAGAGTGCACATTTACTGTCAAGAATGTACAGTGGTGACTCTACTCACTTGTTGGGAAACTGAGCATAAATGTCTATCAGTAAAATATATTTGAGATCAATAATTTTAATAAGGAATGAAAGAACTAACTATGCTGCGAATCTTACAGAGAGGATTAAAACATATTTTTCCCTCATGGCTTCTTTATTTCCAGACATTTGACATATCTAGTCTTTCTATAAAAGTGTTTTTTGTACACAGTTTTTAGAAATCATTCTTGGGGGAGTAAAGGCTAGGTAACAATATATAAACATTTTGTCTTAAATTCTAAAAGGAAATATTTCATAATCCAAATCTGTTCAATTTTTCCAATTTGGGGGGGGGGGGAGAACAAAAACAGTCCTTGGAAAAAAATAAAAGGAAAAACCTGGTTGCCCTGAATTTTTCCCGTTTCTTTTCCGGGCTGTTACTCTGGGAGTAGTGAGAATGTTTGTTTTTCTCATTTTGTTTAGTTTTTCAAATATGGACTAGGAAACAACATACCCCTAAACTATATTTCTGAGAAATATCATCTGTCATCTTGGGGCCAAAGTTTCCCAAAATGAACTTAAAAAGGTTTTAAACAAATTTTAAAACTATTCTTTGTTTCAGTCTCTACCATTTGTCTGCACCCTTGATTTTGGAACTTGAATAGCCCTAGTCAGGTGAACACTCCCTACTTCTCCAAGCGTACTGGCCCTGTCCACCTCAGTTCAGACTTGCTATGTTGAAGGTCTGAAAGGGAGTTCTCGTATTCATTGGAACACAAGTACAACTCTCCAAGCAATCAGGAACCCTGGTAATGCCTTGTTCCTCAGTTGCTTGGTGTGACGTGGAAACCCCAAACTCTGGGTTGCTGAGAGGGAAACAATCCAGAGATTGTTGTTAACCCAACAACAAACCCCAAACTCTGGGTTGTTTTCCCCTCAACAACCCAGCAGTTTGGGAAGGTGCCTTTGAACTTTACTGCTCAGAGGCACAATCTATGCCTTGGTTTTTATGTTGGATGGACAGGAAGGACCTTCACCTCTGCATTCAGCAGAGAAATGCAGCAGGGTGGAAGTGGAGGGATGGAGCAATCTGTGCCTCTACCACTAACCCTCTTGGTTTTATTATCAAGAGTAGGCCTCAGTTCTGATAAGTGGCAGAATTGTAAAGAATTGAACAGGCCTCTACCCTGCACACCTTCCAGGTCTCTCGGGCTGATTTTGCTGTTCAAAAAAGGACAGAGGGGGAAAAAAAAATGTAAGAATTCTCTGTAATGTGTAATTTCAGCCTAGGTACATTCTGGTTTTTAACCACTTGTCTTGTTGCCACAAGGACTAGGAATTTCACCCAAGAGAATGAGCAAGCTGCAAGAAGAAGGACAGAGCACTCGGCTCTTTCTGTGGCAGCCCATTGCATTTCTTTGCTGGGTAGAGAGAACGGGAAGCCCCCCCCCCCCCGCCTAAAAACTGAGAACAAAGTATTAATTTTTATATACAAGCATTTTCTACCTACAGCTGGGAAACTGGAAACACACCTCTTGCAATGACATCAATGAAGTCAACTTTTCTCCTTTTTCTCCCTCTAAAATATTTCTCTCTGTGTTACTTTACTCACTAAATTTGATTGTGGGAGCAAAAAACCATCCCACCCACTCAAGTAGGATTGTTACTTGTCCTGTTTTACTCCTGCCTAACTACTTTTATTTTTGTTTCTTAGCCAATGTTTTTTGCATAGCCCTGATTGTTGTTGTTGTTTATTCGTTGAGTCGCTTCCGACTCTTCGTGACTTCATGGAGGAACCCACGCCAGAGCTTCCTGTTGGCCGTCGCCACCCCCAGCTCCCCCAAGGTCGAGTCCGTCACCTCCAGAATATCATCCGTCCATCTTGCCCTTGGTCTGCGATGTTTTAAAAAATGTATGCATTCACATGTTCTGAAACATGTAAATGAAGAAGCAATCAGTGGCAACTGGTATTTGAGATGTACCCTCTGAGACTGCTGATACCATTAACACCCAAACACCTAAAGTTATAATCACAAAAGCAACACCAAAAACCTCACCAGTCTCAGGCTTCTGGTATACTGTACAAGTATGAAGCATATATACTTTGTATCTCAAGTTTCGTTTTGGCACTGCACCTTCATGATGTTGGCAATGAGAATAAAACAGGCAAAAAATTCCTGAATGACAGGCAATGACTAAATAATGGGTAGTGGTATTGCACAACTGTGACTGAAGTCACTTATCCTGGAGCAGGCACTTCAATCTCCCTAAAACCAGACTCCATCTGTCACCTATAGAAGCAATTTGGAGGAAGGTTTGACAAATATGAAAAGCAATTCAATCAGAAAACCACCACACACAAAAAGACAGACCCCTTTAAAGACAACATGGTTACTACAATTTGCTAAATTGTGCTGCTAAATCTATCCATTACCTATTTTAATTCCTGCCTTCACTTCCCTCCCCTTCCCGTTATTTCCTGTGTCAATTTTTAAATTGTAAGATCCTCAGTGCAGAGACCAGTGCTCTTGTAATCTGTTAATGGTGCTACATAAACAATAACAACAAATAACAATCACTAGTATGCAGATAAGGAAGAATCAATCATCATAGTTGAAGTGGAATGAACTAAGTTTGCTAACCAAGAATTCTATTTTTATTTTCTTCACCAAATCATGGGGCTTCCCTCACCAAAAAAGTCCTCTCCCAGTTGTTCTCATTGAAATCTTTCAAGAAGATTTTAATCTAAAGAATTTCAACATAATATTGCCATCCTTGTGATGTTGCTACCACCCAATGTTGACCATTTTGCTAAATACAGTGGGGTCCTTGATAAACATGACAGCACAAAGTAGGTGTATGAGGAGTGAAAAGAATCCCATTGGAGGTAGGCTGACACAGCTACAAAGGTCAACCAGAGTTCTTTTCAAAACCTAATAATTGACAATACCCTGTAAAATCCTAGAATTGTGGTTATTAGGGCAAAATAAATATAATGAGCAATAGAAATAGAAAAAACAGCTTGAAATGAAAGGAGAGGCAACATTCCACAGTAGTTTTTGATGGCTGAAAAAGAGTTCCGTAAGTAAGTAAGACAGGTCACTAACAACCCTAGAAAAATCACCCTAATATCTCTGTGTTATACCATTCACAATTGCTAGTCTTGTGCTCCTCCCCAAACCATACCTGTAGATGACCATCCAGACTTACTCTATTTTTACAGCAAGCCCCACTCATAATGGATTGTGCTATTGAACTGGGCAGGGCTAGCGATATAAACAAGTGGGCTTACATGGATATAGCATTTCACTGGAATACAAAGGGGTGGCAGTGCTGCTTGCAGGGGTGAAGACTGCCATCATGAATCAAAGGCACGACTTGAAAACGCACTTGGCTCTGTAATGGCAATTAACGTTTTGGTTTCAATTGGGCAGCACTGATACTAAGCCATGGTTTCAAGGTGATCATAAGCAATATGTCCATGCATCAAAACTGACTGAACTTTGCTTACTGAAGAGTGTCCTTCAGTTTTTTGTTTTTTTTAAAATTTTAACTTATATATATATGGTCAGATGGGGATGGATGACAGAACTCCCACAAGAAGAGTCTCATACAAACACATTGTACACTACACTGTGAAATGTAATGCAAATGTAACACTGCTGGAAGAAAATATAAACAGTACCTTTGGAGAAGAGGACTATGTTCAAAAACAATGTAATGCAAGCCTGTAATGCAATGACTAGCATAATACAATAATAAGTATACTAATTTCAGAGAAAGAAAACTATCAAAATGGAATGGGCCAGAGAAGCCCACAAGTTCTTAAAGCTCTGGATCTGGCAGAAGAGATTAAATGGGGCTGAGGAATTTATAAATATGAATAGGAATTATTTAACAGAAAAAGAGAAAACATACAGAAGATGTGATAATTCAAAACACACACATGAAAATATATGCGTGTGCTTGTGTGTATGTCTCATTGTTTTAATAACATCACACATGTACCATAACACCTATACATACCCCAGAAAACATCCACAGGTACTTGCCACATTTTCTTCTTTCTTAACGAACAGCAAGAAGGCATTTACCTCCACACATGTTCATTTCTTTCACATAACTATATTGAGGTGGACAGACCTTTCCCTATCACATCTGTAGCTACTCCTAGTCTCTTCTCCTTGGTACTAAGAAACTAAGGCTGCAATCCTATGCACACTTACTAGGGAGTAAGTACTACTAAAATTACTGAATCTTACTGCTGAGTAAACATGCACTGATTATCCACATCTAGGAATTCACATATAGTCATATTCTCTTTGAGAAATAACTATGATGCTCCAACAAGGTGAGTATAATACAGCAGTACTGCACTGGGAAAACTATGAAAATCCTATGATTATGACCATAATGAATGAACATTCAAACATTTCCACCACTAAAATCATGCTGGATTTTAACAGTTCTTTTCTCATCCTATCTGGACACACCATGAATAGAAAGCAATGCAATGCAAGCAATTCAAGGTAGGAAAGAGATTGGAAAATATCACATATAGGTATACTGTGGTTAAATATAAACACAAATGCATCACAGACTGAAGAGAGCAGTCTCAGCAGTACCCTGTTGTGAGATTCTGGACATAAGAAATAGATTATCAAGTGCGCGCACGCACACACACACACACACACACAGCAAGAGCTAAGAAGTGTTAAAGAATTATTATTTTAGAAAGATAATGATATTACAAACGGGATTGTACTAAAAGGCACAGCAGCCTACATCTATATGAAATGTGTAAACACTAATGAAGAAGAGTAAGAATTCTTCTGTGCTATATCTGGATGTGATTATGGGACACAGAAAACCAGAAAACAAAGAATTCAGGTTGGATTTCCAGTGAGAGCGCTCCTCTTTGGGATGCTTCTGCCTGCTTTCTAAATTCAGCATTAACACTTGCTGAACACACAAAATGAAAGCAGTTGTAGAATACAGACAACTTGCTGAAGAGAGATTTGAAGAGGAGCTTTCTCTTCATCACATCCTTTATTAGCCATTTGGACAGCAACAGCTGGATGGATATGAAGACCTGTCAGGGTTTACCCCTCTGGGTCAGCCTTCTCTGACTAGGTGCCCTCCAGTTGTATTGGATTACAACCCCATAACCCCCCCGCTAGCCATTCTGGCTGTGGATGATGGGATATATAGTCCAAGAAATCGGGAGGGCACCCAATTGAAGAAGGCTGATCAATTTATTTAGCTGAAATAGAAATAGCCCCCACATTAAAAAAAACTAATGGGGCGGGGGAGGGAGAGCAATACAAACTATAGAGATAACTCAACAATATTTGATAAAGAAAACAGTAGAAAGCAACTTTATCTCCAACATATTATATAGAAATATAAATGAAACTGCACTACAAATGTCACTAAGAACTGATCAAACTGAAGAACAGCAAGCAGTGGCAAATACAGGGCAGCAGGCATTGGCAGAAGTGGGCCGAACACAAGGGGACAACAGTGTAAGTAGTATTTATTTCAAAACAGGAACAAAACATGAGGTAAGGACATGGTTTTCTTGAACTCCATATAAGTGTAACCTCACCCTTCAAAGCTTAGTTGAGCAGTGGGCTGGACTTGATCGTTTTGCAGGCCCCTTCAAACCCTATGATTCTATGAAGTGTCTCTAAGCAATCCAGCGCTGAGAAATCCCACTCACCCCCAATCTAGCGAGGGCCAAATACGCATGTGGAAGCAAGTGCATATAGGGATGCATATCCCTAGCTGGATCAGGACCCATTGTAAGGGTAATTAAAAAAAAGGCAATTGCCTAGAGTGCTGATCTGGGGACAGGATGGGGTGCTGTTAACATCTCTGAATTCCTGTGTTCTTTTCTCCCTCACTGAACATTGTTGGAGCCAGCTCTACAGGTGAAATGGCAGATTGTGGGAGGTGCTAAGCGAGCATTCACTTCCCCGTGCTGTTCTCTCTCTCACACACGGGATGAGGGGAAGTAGCCAGGAGGATGCTAGGTAGCCATGGAGCATCCATCCTGCCCCCCCCCCCACACACATACACACACACTGCAACTGTACCATCAAAGGTGGGAGAGAGGAGAAGAGAAAATGAGCAAGCAGCAACTGCACCATAGAGGGAGAACTCAGAGATGAAGAGAGCAGCAGCAGCCTCCACACCTCCAGTTGGGAAATCCCCATTTCAGAGCAGAGCTGGTTGTGGAGTGCCTGTGCTGGGGGGTGGGGAAGGGGAGGCAAAAGCAGGAGGGGGCAGGCACAGCTGAGCTTGTTCCCTGTCTCACTGTTTAGACACCACACTGTAGGAATCCCTACAGTCCTGAATAGTTGTTTCCTTCCCTGTCCCTTTTGCCCTCATTTCTCTTGGCACTGAGCTTGTTCTCTCTCTTTCTCTGCTCTGTTCTCTAGGCAGGAAATACTTTTCTGCTTCTGTCTCATGTGCTAGTCCTTCCTGTAGACATAAAGAGCTATCAGCTCTACTCTTCCCTTCTAACATTCAGAATGGGACAGTTCACATGATACGACAGCCCATCATGGGTTAATTAACCCTTGAGGAGCTATGACCACCATTTTGAATATGCAAGCTCTGATCAGGGGTTTGTTGTGTTGTCCCAACCGGCCATCAGGGATTATGCAGGGGTTAAACAACCTTTGCATAACCGTACAATAAGAACAGGGTTATGTGAAGGTTGTTTTACCCTTTACCATCACCATGCAGCATCATTTCCACCTAGATGCAAATGTTAAGTTACCCACTGAGTTTATACTGAGGAAAAAAGTGTGCAATTGTATGTTTAAATACACTATTTTAGGAAATCTTCATTCCTCACTTATTTTGGTGCATTCATTCATGTATGTAACTTTGATGCAGATGTTCGATAGCTAATTTTTAAAATTTCATTTGTTTCAGGTTATATTTGCCCAACCTGTTCATAAACATGTGGGAATATGGGTGTGCAGTGGCGCTGATAAATGTTGTAACATTAAAAGAATTTTTAAAAAGAACAAATCAATATCACAGGAAACTCATGGTTTCCCCCCACCCCCATTAACCTATTTTATCCTGTTAAGGAAGTAACAGCGGTAGCGATGGGTGCCAAAATTGTACCTTGCCTAGGGCAGCAAATACCTTGAGATGGTTCTGAGCTGGATAAGGAACTGCATATGCAAATGGGTGTTGTGTGTATGGTCTCTTTCTTTGACCTAGGTGCTACAGCTGAGGAAATGCAGACCTATTTAAAAAGCGAAAATTCCACTGATAAATTGTTCAGGAGGGAAAGGGGTGGGATACACTCCTCCCACTTGCTCCGCCTTCCCCACCAAACAAATGATCAGTGGAAATATTATTATTATTATTATTTTAAAGAGATCAGCATGCTCTCTGACTGGAAAACCAGTCATTTTGAACAATGTCACGGAACAGATGTTTCAGAGGCAAAGTCATACTTTTAAAAAATTGATGCAAGCCCATGTAGCCAGTTTTCACCAATACATAAATGCATTATATTTCAGAAAGTTTAATTTACAAGCACACACGCTGTGTCTTCAACACTTTAATCTAACCATCCAAGTAATCAATTAAAAGCAAACCTAGTTAATATATATGAAGCACACAGAACGTGATCCCTGGAAAAATCTCCACAAGCAGAACCTACCCCCCCCGCCGCCACCTCCCCTCCACCAGTCAAGTTGGTATCTTCAAAAACTATCACGGTTCTTCAGTAGATCTGTTTTATTGCAAGCATTGTTTGGAAACTTTCACCAGATCCCTAAAGGAGCACTGGAAATTATAAATAAATTAAAATGGAAATAGGTTTTGGAATTTTTCTTTTATTAATTTAAGAAGACTCTTGCCATGTTCACACCCGATATGCAGAAAGAAGTACTTACAAGTTCAACTTAGTAAAGGCCTTCACACTTCAACAACACTTTAAAACACCTTTAACATCGTGTTGGTTTAAAACAAAGGAAGAAGCAGCTGAAGGCCTCAATTCACACAGTTAAGTAAAAGGACACCCACAGTCCTTCTTGCATGGTTGGCTACCATGGAGGAACAGATCAACAAGAAATCACTGTATTTTTTATTACAGGCATTTTCCTTCAAACCCCCCAGCAGGAATGGAAGGAGGAAAACCAGTGGAAACACTGAACTTTCTGAATACTTATTCACCCCGGTCCATAGATTATACTGTGCCACTGCACATGAGAAACTCTGCATATCAATCCACAAAACAGATAGATGGCTCTGTGTGTGTGTGCACACACATGTACGGCAAGGTAATTTTCTAAGTGGAGCCCAAGTTCAGAAAATTTTAAGAAAAACACAAGGCTAGGCTGCCAGTCAATTGGTCAAACATTTTCAATTGACTACCTATGATCTCACTATGCTAAAATTCTGAGGAATTTGTTTTGAGTACCAGAACTAAATTGAGGTCACAGTCCTTTCACACAGAAATCCAGTCTTGGTTACACCCACTTCTTCAGCTTTCTTAATTTCAGCAGTATAAATTAAGGAATATTGTTTTGTTATCACTATTGTTAAACAACTGGGAATCAGAAATTCTTGCCAATCTACTGCAAATCACCCAGAGATCTGCCTTCTGAGCACCCATTTCTATGCGACTGGGCTTGTCGCACAGTAAAACTTCTAGGAAGGACTGTGGTCCTTTGGAAGACACCATTTTCGAAACTACTGAAACCCTCAATGTTTTTTATTACTGTTCTAGAAATATAGAAATGCTTTAAATATTGACAATTATTTTACAATACTTCAAGTTTTTTTTTGACTGGTTAAATGCCAACCCTAGAAACACTAATATCTAGTGGTATGTGAAGGCAATATGGGTTTGGTGCTGATACAACACTATCTCCAGCAAGTACAAATAACAAGAGAAAATACTGAAGTAGAGGGATGTTTTTATATTTTCTTGTCCTTGTTTATAACACATCTTATTCCTGTGAATGCACCTGGTATGTAGTCAGAGGTATATTTAATTACTTCCAAAAGAAGATGACTGCATTTTTCAGGATATGTATTGTGAAAAAATTTGAGTATTTATAGAAGTCTTGTTTACAACATTGGGAGGGGGGATACATGTGATATGCATAATACGGATCAATTCGAAAGGGATTAAAGTTTCTGTTTTCTAACTAGTCCCTGGGAAGAAGACAGTAAGAGAGATAACCATCTGTATTACAAAATGAAGTCTTTAATCACTTCCCACTCATTCACATCACATTTTACCTTCTCAAAAATAAAAATGTATAGCATTTCAAAGCCTTAAGCACCCTACTTAACCCCCCCCCCCCCGACCATTTAGACCAGCTGCCAGGGAAATGACCAGCTGCCAGGAAAAGATCATGGAGAGATTATTCTCTTTCCACTCACTTCTGAAGACTCAACATACAATTCATTTCTATAGAAGATACAACACTAAAAAGGAAAATAGAAGGACAGGTTGCTTACCTGCAATTGTAGTTCTTTGAGTGGCCATCTGTGGATTCAAACATATGGGTTCAGCACCTGCACAGAGCTCCATCAGAACTTTCTAGAGCGGAGACATTTAGGCAGGAAGACTACCCTTTCCCTCTCTTGCACGGCACTCCTACCTTTACCCTCAGTTTCTCTGAGTGTCAAGGGCTCCTTGGAGGCCTCTCTCAGTCTAATCCAGTAGCTAAGTCCAGACACAGGGATTTCTTTCAAAGCTTTATTCTTCTTTTACAACTTAACAGCTCTACTGTTTGCAACTAGATCTGAGCAGCACAGTACCTATGCCCTACGTTGGAACAGCTGGTCTCCGTTTGAAAGGGAATTACTGGCAGACCCCTGAACTTAAGGACTAGGGAGAGTCCCTCCCCTTTTCCCTTGGATCCTCTGGGCGCAGCTGTTGTTTGTGCGCCAACCGGGCACTACGCCTCCTTTCTGCGCCCTCCATTTGGCACCGATCTCTGCGTTGGTGTCGCGCGTCCACCAAGTCTGCTATCCGCGCTCTGTCACTCCCTGGACTGCTATCTAAGCTAGGAATGCTGGTGGGAGGAATCTCCGTCAGCTGTTGGCCCTGGGAAAGAGGAGCGCGCTCCTCTCCCAGGAGCGACTGCTCTTCCTCAGAATCAGAACTACTCTGGGATTCTATGGGCTCAGTATCCACCCTGACACTGAGGATGCCACAGTGGCAGCCCCAGATCGAGAGGAATAGTGAAAACATATTAGAACACCTACAGTGGGGTGGGTTGTGTGAATGCACAGATGATCACTCAAAGAACTACACTTACAGGTAAGCAACTTGTCTTTCTATTTGCCTACCTGTCCCCCAAAGCTTGCTGGGGAAAGGTAGTCATGACTGGGGAAGGCAATGGCAAACCACCCCACTATAGTCTGCCATGAAAACGCCAGCGCAAGCGGCGTCCCTCTAGGAGTCAGTAATGACTCGGTGCTTGCACAGGAGGAACCTTTCTTCTTTCCTTCTTCTTTGTGGTCTCTGTGCATCACACATATGGGTGGTTAGCCAGCTGACTTGCCGAAGAAGGTAGAAACAGGTGGTCAGGTCAGTACAGAAGCCAGCACTGCCCATCCAAAGAAGGCATCTTTTCATGTGCAAACATCTAGGCAGTAATGTTAGGTGAACGCTGTGGGCTATGACCAGGTAGCAGCCTTGCATAATTCCTGAAGAGGAATGCCTCATGAAAAGGCAACTGAGGTGACAGCCTCTACTGCCTGGGGTACCAGGAGCCAAGGCAGAGCATAGCAAAGTTTAATGGTTTCTGAAATCCAAACTGAAAGGCTCTGAGCTGGGATAGCAAGTCCTTTATTTTTGCTCCCCCAGCAGACAAAGATTTTCTGAGTCTTCTGAAACAAGGATGTTCAATGAAGATATAAAGCCAGAGTCCTCAGTACATCTAAAGTATGGAGGGAAGATTCCAAAGATGAGGTCAGGTTTGGAAAAGACAGAAAGGGTAGTATCTTGGGAAACGACCTTGGGCAGAAAGGTTGGGCTGGTCTGAGTACCACGTTGTCCTTATGCTGAACGGGAGCCTAAGAGCTGCAGGTTCACTATGACAACTAGGAAGAGCACTTTACAGGTGAATAGTCCAAGGTCAGATGTGGCAAGGGGTTTGAATGGTTTGGACAACAAAGCAGTCAGTACTTTGGACAGACTGTAGATAGGAACTGGCCTAGAGACTGCTGGGTATAAGTTCTTCAGACACTTGAGAAATTTTCAAACCATCTTATGGAAGAACAACATGTTTCCCTCGATACTACAGTGAAATGCAGACAATGCTGGCAAATAAACTCGGAGAGATGACAGAACAAGTCCCTTGTCGTGAAGCGTTAATATAAACTGTAGAATGTAGTTAAGAGACCAGGTAACAGGATAATCTGAAATAGATGCAGCATATAATTGGAATGCCCACCATTTGACAACATAGGATCAGTGGGTGCTGGGCTTCCAAGCTGCTTCTAAAATTCATTTGATGTCTGGATGAACAGACAAGGACAAATTTGCCAAGCCATCCATTGGAGGGAAGCAAGATCTGGATGCTGCACCTAGCCATTCTGGTGAGTGAGGAAGGACAGAGAATGAGGCAGTGTGCTCTGCCTCCCAATAACAAGGACAGCAGCATGGCAAACCATGATTACCTGGGCCACCATGGGGTGAGAAACATGATGTGCACAACGTCCTACCTGATCTTCACCAGTACCCTCATAATGAGAAGAATCGGGGGCGGGTGGGGGAGAGCATACAGAAGGGTGGAGTCCCAATGATACAGGAAGGACTGCCCAAGAAGTGGTGACTGGAGCCTGCTCTGCAACAAAAATGGACAAATTGGGAGTTTGCATTGGTAACAAAAAGGTCAACTTGAAGACCCAACCTGAATATGACATCCATCTGTGTGAAGTTCCTTCCAACCATTTTAGCATGTAGGCAAAGATGATTCACCCTGAGAGCTTCGGCTATTAGGCAGTATAGAAATGTAATTAATTAATTAATTAAAATAAAATAAGGTGTTCTCCACCCTGGCCAAATTGATAGCACACAGCTTGATACCTTGAGCTATAGCCCATTCCCAGATGTCTAGATATCTAGGATGTACCAAAGAAGAGTTTTTGACCTGTCTGTTTATATACCAAACAGTGTCACCTGATGTAATTTGCACAACCTGGTTTTGGACAATGTCTTTGAAAACAATCGAGGTTTTCGGATTACCAGAAGTTCCAGAGTTCTGATGTGGGGTCATTTTTCCTCGGAGGACCATAGGGCATGAATTCAATATTGGCCACAATGGGCTTCTCAACCTTAGTTGGATGCGTAAGTAATCACTAACCCAGACGGATGTCAGTGCCGGAAGGGAAAACCTCAAAAAATGTTGGATCCAAGGTGAGTGACATTCAGGGCAGAAAGTGGTTAGGAACCACGTCTGAAGGATACAAAGTTTTGTGAATGGGGTGACAGAGGTGGTTGCTTCCATAAGTCCAAGTAGGCACCAGATGTCAGAAACATAAACCAAATTCCTGGATACAATTAAGTGTGCCATCAATGTGAGGGTGAGTGGCCAATATAGTGGGAGAAAAGTTTTGGCCTTCCAATGCCAACATGGCTCCGATGTATTAAAAGTGAATGGCTGGGATTTGGAAGTGTTGATGCATAGTCCTAGGTTAGAAAGAAGAGTAGAACGAAGAGTACAAAGGAGTGAAGATGGTGCCATGATGAGCCATTTGTCAATATATGAGAATATTGTGATGATCTACAGCCAAAGAAGGGTGGCGACCACAGCCATACACTAACTGAAAACGTTAGGTGGGAAGGCCAAACGGCAATACTAGAAACATATAGCTTCATTTGTTAATGACAAATCTTAGATAACAACAGTGGAAGGGTGAACTGAGATGTATAAATAAACATATTTAAGATCCATGGAGGCAAACTAGCCTGTTCCCTAAAGCAAGGGAAGAATTGAAGTGAGGGTTACCATTCAGAACTTCTTTGGTCAGGTAAAGGAATTAAAGTCCCTTAAGGCTAGGATGGGTTGGAGGCCCACAGCCTTTTTCTGTACCGCAAAGTAATGGAACATGAACATTTTGTTGTTTGTTGTTCAGTCATGTCCGACTCTTCGTGACCCCATGGACCATAGCACACCAGGCCTTCCTGTCCTGCGCTCTCTCCCAGAGTGTGCTCAAGTCCATATTCATTGCATCGGTGATGCTATCTAGCCATCTCATCCTCTGCCGTCCCCTTCTCCTTTTGCCTTCAATCTTTCCCAGCATCAGGGTGTTTTCCAGTGACTTTTCTCTTCGCATTAGGTGGCCAAAATATTTGAGCTTCAGCATCTGTCCTTCCAAGGAGCACTCAGGGTTGATTTCCTTTAGGATTGACTGATTGGACCTCCTTGCAGTCCAGGGGACTCGTAAGAGACTGCTCCAGCACCACAGTTGGAAAGCATTGATTCTTCGGCGCTCAGCCTTCCTTATAGTCCAGCTCTCACAGCCATACGTTGCTATTGGGAAAGCCATAGCTTTGATTATACGAACCTTTGTCAGCAAGGTGATGTCTCTGCTTCTCACTATGCTGTCTAGGTTTGCCACAGCTTTCCTCCCAAGGAGCAAGTGTCTTCTAATTTCATGGCTACAGTCACCGTCTGCAGTGATCTTGGAGCCCAAGAAAATAAAATCTGTCACTGCTTCCATTTCTTCCCCTTCCATATGCCAGGAAGTGATGGGGCCAGATGCCATGATTTTAGTTTTTTTAATGCAGCGTTTCAAACCAGCTTTTGCACTCTCTGCTTTCACCCTCAACAACAGGCTCTTTAGATCCTCTTCGCTTTCTGCCATTAGGGTAGTATCGTCTGCGTATCTGAGGTTGTTGATAATTCTCCCAGCAATCTTAATTCCGACCTGTGATTCATTCAACCTGGTGTTTCTCATTATGTACTCTGCATGTAAATTAAATAAGCAGGGCGACAATATGCAGCGTTGTCGTACTCCTTTCCCAGTTTTGAACCAATCGGTTGTTCCATGTCCGGTTCTTACTGTTGCTTCTTGACTCTCGTACAAGTTTCTCAGGAGACAGGTAAGGTGGTCTGGTACTCCCATCTCTTTAAGAATTTGCCAGAGTTTGTTGTGATCCACACAATCAAAGGCTTTAGCGTAGTCAATGAAGCAGAAATAGACTTCAAGAATTTTCTTGAATTCTCTTGCTTTCTCCATGATCCAACATGAACATACTGGGGATTAACTGTCTGGATGGCTCCTTTCTGGAGCTAGTGAGGTAACCTCCTCCAGAGGGGGAGAAGAGGCTGTGACCCTCAAGGAGCCCCTTGTCAGTAGTAATGAAACACCATGCAGTATAGAACCTACTTTGACAGGAGCCAATTGGGGGGGATCTGTCTTGTTAAAGTGTGAAAGTTGAAAGGCGCTGTTTTTGTCCATCACCTAGTTTGTGATGCGACTGCTGTTGGTATTATATTGAGTGGAGGTGTAGGCTTGTTTGGATTCCTGAGATCTGCTCTTACGAAAGGAGTGGTCATGAGAGCTGTATCCAGGCTGCTTTTGGTGTTGAAACTGGCTCCAAAGTCTCAATTTGAGTAGTAGGGTTGTTGGGTCGCACTGATACTCTTTTTTGCCAAATTTAGGATGTGGTCTAAGGTGTCATCCTTAGCCGAGTTGAACAAGCCTTGTTCATCAAAGAGCATGTCCTCAATGAGGGATCATACCTCCTTGGTGAGCCCTGCATAACATAGCCATGTGTGTTTGCATAAAGCGATTGTCCCTGCCATGGGTTTTGCTCCACAGTCCACTATGTGCTTAGTTGCATTTGCTTGCTGTTTAGCTAAGTTAATGGCTTCAGCCTTGAACAATCTGGCGATCTCCCTTTCATCATCTGGCAGGTAGAGGGTGGCAATCTTTTGCCACAGGAAAAATGGGTAAGGAGCCATACAGACTCGATAATTTGCAATACGAAACATAAGACCTACTGTAAAGTAGCTTTGGGGCTCAATGCATCCAATTTGCAACCCTCTTGATCAGTTGGCACTGAATAAGGCTTTGATGATGCCTTATTATGGCCAGACTCTACAGTGATGGGTGTCGGGGTAAGGGTGTTGAAATAGAAAAGTGCAACCATGCAGTTAAACTTGGTACACGTTCTCCATTCTCTTTGATGTTGGAGGAGGGCTTTTTCCAGGATTCTCTGGGAGCCCTGAAGTAGGTGAGAGTTGGCAAGGCCATAAGACCAGAGATTTCTAAATGGATAAAGTACATTATTGGGCCATTGACACGTGTATCTGCTTGCTGTATCTCCAAACCCAAGGATCCAGCCATGCGGAGTAACTGTTCAGTGTAAGGATGGTTGTCTTCTGTTGGGGTGGCAGAGAATGACTGACCACTCCCTGATCAGGAGAGTAGGCGGATGGTTGAGCCAACTCCAATTCACATAAATCTGACTGATAATCTTCTGGATCAGATTCCAACTGCACTGGTGATTCTAGCAGTTTTGGTATGTTTGTCTTCAAGGCTTGAGGGGCATGAGTGAAGTCTATGGTATCATGGTCTGAGGGACATGTAGCAAGACTTGAGCTGATGGTAATATGGTGGCAGATGCCACCAGGCGTGCAGAGGTCAGGCTGACTCTCGGTTGCGGTGCCAAGCCAGAGTCTGTGGTACCAGAACGGTCACTTCTGAAATTGGTGGGCGTGACTGTATAGCTGATAAAATATAAGTTCTATGAGTGGTTGGTCTGGGCTCTGGTGACCTCCTGTAGTTGGGGGAATCCCTTTGGGACCATGGTGGATATGGTCTGAAATACCACAGTTGTTCCCTGGAGGGGAGTCTCTTCTCTGAAGTGACCTTCTATCCCAAGATTGTGATAGGGAGCGAGAGGATTGATCTATATGGGGTTCTCGCCAGTCTGTGTAAAAATAGTCAGAGTCCATGAAGTAGTATGTGTCTGGTCATAAATGTCTCAGCTCTAGAAAGTTCTGAGAGCTCTGTGCAGGTGCAAAACCCTTAGGTGTAATGCACAGAAACCACAAATAAGAACCAGCAGCTCTACATTTGGCAGGATGGAACTTTTAGAGATGTATGAGAAATTGTTTCAGTGCGTTCATGATCTGATTTTCCCCATTCATATGTCCCGAATCTGAACTTGAGCACAATCTATGTTCAAAGCTCGTACACTCCAAAGCAATGCTGTCCAGGCGGGGAAAAGGTGTTAGAAAAATTAGATTTTTTTTCTAAATCGAATTTTTACATTAGAAAAATATGCATGAAAAAATGCATACTTAAAAAAAGTGTGCACAAACACACTTTAATCAATGGGAAAAGACTGTGTACTTTCAAATGCCCAATTACACACCCAAGTTCTTTGAGATTTTCATGCAAAAAGCAGAAGAAAAGCTCACAATCCGATATGGACATGAGTCAGACTGAGTTTTGAGGTGAAACCCTAGGAACCTCAACAAACTTGATTTTCACTGATTTTCACATCCCTACTAAGTGAAGTGGGAAGAGCCAAAATCAAGCAAGTTGACTGAGGTAGGAGTAAGCAGTTGAGAGTAGTAATGTCACTGGTTCAAGCTGACTGAAAAAGTAAATAAGATAAGAAAAGCAAGCAGCAACTATCACAGGCTGATATTAGTTTGGAAGGAGCAGAGATCCAACACAGATCTCTGTTCAGTTAGTAAGAGGTGAAGAAGGGATATTTTGTAAGGCACACATATTCCCTTCCTCATTAGCGATTCATGATGGCCAACATGTCAGATCTCTCAAAACTCTTTACGACAACAGACTAGTATTGCATCCTGTCAATTCAAACGGATGGGCATTAACTGAAACATGCACTGGCACAAACATTGCTGCTTACTCCACCCTGATACTCTGTCAAATGAAATCTCATCTGCCCGTTAATCCTTTGTCTTTGCCTCCACTACCTCCATCTCTCTTGGGGGTGGGGAGGGGGGAATGCAACAATGACCAAAAAAAAAATACTCAGGAAGATCTTTTTAAAGCGGGGGTGTACCAAAACCTGAGATACCAATCTGCTTCTTTCAGCATCAGGCCAAGATAAGGAATGTGAATCTTCTTTGTGAAGAACTGACTGAAATACACAAATACAGAACGGTTGCATCTTGATGGAATTAGTGAGGACTGCACTCATACTTTCTGATTTGAGGTGAGGACATGGTTATATCTTTTCAAATTAAGAGAAAAATATAAAAAGCAAGACAACAGAAACACAAAAAATACACTTTCAGGACTTCCAGACAAGGCAGGTTTGAAATCAAAGTAATTTATTCTAAAATTCTGTATTTATCTCTCACTCCTAGCCCCCTCAAGCCTCTTGCTATATGCTAAAACATTCTTCCTGTGATGAGGGACCTCCCATCAATCTATAGGATAAGCAATGTAACAGAGGGACACGACAATTCCCACTAGCAACCAGCCAATAAGGGCCAAACTAGACAAGATACTAAATGTGTTGTTGGGAAACACGTTCTGTTTTTTAAAAAAATAATAGGAGTCTTCACCCCAATCTTTTTATTGGGACTGTAGAGGGAGGGGTTTTTTGTCCTCCCTTCCCCACTGTGGTCCCATACTCCCTTTTTGATAAACACCCTACCACCACTGACATGATTCACAACACTGTGTTTAGCATCATGTCTAATTTGGCCCTTAGCCTGACTACCTACACAATGGTAGCATTTGCAGTAGCCTGACCAGTCCAACAATGACAGAGAAGCAATTAGGACAGACCATTCATTCATTCATTTATTAAATTTGTTAATCGACCATCTGGCCAGTCACCTGGCCACTCTGGGCAATGTACAATAATACAACAGTTTCAAACAATAAAATTCCACATTAAAACATCGTATTTCTAAAAATACCCTAACCCACCCCAAATGCTTGCCTGAACAACCACGTCTTTAATGCGTGGCAGAAGCTCATTAAAGAGGGGGCATGGTGGAGTTCCCTAAGCAGGGAGTTCCACAGAGTCGGGGCCACCACAGAGAAGGCCCTCTCCCTCGTCCTCACCAGCCTAGCTGTCCTGGCTGATGGGACACAGAGAAGGCCATCTGAGGATGATCTTATTGAGCAGCCTGTCTGGTGCTGCTGGAGGCGCTCTTTGAAATAGGCTGGGCCAGTATAAGGTTTTAAAGGTCAAAACCAACACCTTAAATTTGGCCTGGAAAACAACTGGTAACCAGTGCAACTCCTTCAGCACAGGAGTGATGTGATCTCGCCAGCGGCTGCCTTTAATCAGGCGAGCCGTCACATTCTGTTTCCGAACCGTCTTCAAGGGTACCCCCATGTACAGCGCATTACAGTAGTCTAGACGAGAGGAGACCAAGGCATGTGGTACCGATGGAAGCAGATGGTCAGGAAGGTGGGGCACAGCCGCCGTATCAGATGGAGTTGGTATAACGCTGTCAGGCTCACAGCTGACACCTGAGCCTCCATGGACAGCTGGGAGTCTAAAATGACCCCCAGGATGCAGACCTGGTCTTTCAAGGGTAGCCGTACCCTATTCAACACCAGGTCGACATCCCCCAACCTCCCCTTGTCTCCCACCAAAAGTAAATCAGTCTTGTCAGGGTTCAGCTTATACCTCCCCAACCAGCCACTCACCGTCTCCAGACATTTGGACAGGGATTCCACGGCCAACCTTGGTGAAGATTTGAACGAGAGGTAGAACTGCGTATCATCCGCATATTGATGACACCGCACCCCAAACCTCCCGATGATAGCCCCTAGCGGCTTCACATAGATGTTAAATATCATCAGGGAGGATGGAACCCTGTGGCACCCCACAAGTGAGTGGCCACGGGTCCGAAACCTCCTCTCCCAGTGCTATCCTCTGGTACCTGCCAGAGAGGAAGGACCGGAACCACCATAATACGATGTCTCCAATGCCCAACCCCTCCGGGAGGTCCAGGAGAATACCGTGGTCAATGGCATCAAAAGCCGCTGAGAGGTGGAGGAGAACAAGGAAGGAGCATTCACCCCTATCCAGAGCCCTCCTCATATCATCCACCAAGGTGACTAAGGCATTTCTGTCCCATGCCCGGGCCTGAAGCCCGATTGAAATGGATCTAGATAATCAGCTGACTTCCAAGTCAGCTTCGCCACCCTCAATCACCTTGCCCAAAAATGGCAGATTCAAAACTAGGAGAAAGTTGTTCAAGACTTGGGGATCCAAGGAGGGCTTCTTTAAGAGCGGTCTTATCACTGCCTCCTTGAGGGCTGATGGCATCACTCCCTCCTCAAGGGAGGCGTTCACCACCACCCTGTTCCGCTCACCCAGTCTTTCTCTGCAGCTCATAATGAGCCAAGATGGGCAAGGATCAAGTAAGCAGGTGGTCGGCCTTACAGATGAAAGCACCTTGTCCACTTCATCAGGAGGAAGAAGCTGGAACCGATCCCACAAAACCGGTTTGCCACAGGCCGCCTCTCGCTCACTAACTGTATCCACAGCGTGCAGAGTAACACACCTAAGCTGATCAATTTTATCTGCAAAGTGCCTTGCCAAGGCCTCACAGGAGGCCTTAGAATGCTCCACCAGTTCCGGAGCAACTGGACCGACCAGGCTCCGGACCACTTGGAACAGCCTCCTGGAACAGCACTCTGCGGTTGCAATAGAGGCAGCATAATATTCCTTTTTTGCTGCCTTCATCACCACATGATAGGCTGAAGACACAGCTCTAGCCCGTGTCTGATTGTCTTCGGAGTGAGACTTCTGCCACCGGTGCTCTAGCCGTCTCACCTCCTGTTTCAGGGCTCGTAACTGTGGACTGAACCATTGTGCAGTCTGAGCCCTGTTCAGGGGGAGAGGGCATTTTGGAGCCACCTGATCTAATGCCCCAGTGATTGCGGCATTCCACCTACCCACCAGGGTCTCGACTGAGTGGCCGTTTGCATGCTTCAGAAAATCCCCAAGCTTGTTCAGGAATCCATTCAGATCCATAAGAGGCATGGGGTAGACCATTTTAATGGGTGCTCCACCCCTGCAAAGGGGTTGTGGAACCAAGAAGTCCAACTGTCATGATCAGATAGTGATCTGATCATGACAAGGGGGTGGTGGATATAGCCCCAACTTCCAGATCACTCTCCGCTTCTCCAGAAACAAACACAAAGTCTAGCGTATGACCGGCTACATGGGTGGGCCCAGTTGGAATAGGGTACAGCTCCCAGGAAGCCATGGTCTCCATGAAGTCCCGAGGTGGCCCTGTGAGGACGGCCTCTGAATGTACACTGAAGTTCCCCAACGCCAGTAAGTTAGGGGACTGTACACGCACATCAGAGACCACCTCAAGCACCTCGGCCAGGGAGTCAGTCGTGCAGCGGGGTGGGCGGTACACGAGCAGAATCCCCAGACTGCCCTTCAGGCCCAACCTCCAGTACATGCACTCAGCAACCTTGGTCTCCCAGAGAGAGGGTCTGGTGAAGACGAAGGATTCCCGATAGGTAACTGCCATTCCCCCTCCCCGATCCCCAGCCCTCAGGGGCTATGAGTATGAAAATCTGGCTGGGCACACAGCCGCAAGAGTTGGAGCAGCAGCCTTAGCCAGCCAGGTCTCCGTAATACATGCCAGGTCTGCACCCTCATCCCGGAACATGTCATGGATGACAGATGTTTTCTGGGTAACAGACCTGGCATTGCAGAGCAGCAAATGAAGGCCAGAAGGTGGAGTCACGCCTCTGCCAGCCATCCTTTGGCTCTGGACAGGCCCGGAACAGGGGATAGATATGTCACATCTCTCCCTTGTTCGCCTTACCTGGCATGGCCTGCCCCTAGCGCTCCACCAGCGCCTGCTACCCCCAACACTCCCCCACTGCCTCCATCAGGTGGACACATGCCCCCTCGCTTCCGCCTATCAAGCAGGCTACCCACCCCTAAAAACCTACCCCCCCAACAGTTAAACAAAAACCAACAAAATACGTGCCCCTTACAGATACTGGCTCTCCCCCAACTATCTGAAGAGGAGTCAGGTGCGTACTCAGAGTGGGCAGTATGTTCTGAGAAAAGTACAGAAATTCACCATGAATTTCTTCTGCTGCACCTGTGACTAGAAGAACATTCCAAATTAGAACATCAACACACTTCAAGGAGGGAAATGAATCCCCCACACCAAAATATCTTGGTAGTCATTATGCCCTAGGGCAGGCTTCCCCAACCTCATGCCCTCCAAATGATTGGAACTAGAACTCCCAGCATGCTAGACCGTTGGCTATGCTGGCTGGTACTGATAAAGGCTGCACTAGAGACTGGAGACCTCTCTGCAATACCTCTGCCCCAAAGCTGCCACCAGTGAAATAAATGCACCCCCTCTTATAATGCCTTGAAAAGGTATGAACTGAGGCCTAAGTGGCTACCCTACAAATCTCTTCCAGTAGGGTTATTTCCCCAAAGGAGAGCAATGTATTTTCTCTGCCAACATTACAGTGCATCTATGAAAGCTTCATATCTTAGGGAGGGAGGGCAGAAAGAGACAGTAAACCCCTTATTGTTATGTAGGGCCTCAGTGAGATCTATTCAACACTTTGTTTGTTGTTTATTCGGTCCGTCGCTTCCAACTCTTCGTGACTTCATGGACCAGCCCACACCAGAGCTTCCTGTCGGCCGTCGCCACTCCCAGCTCCCCCAAGGTCGAGTCCGACACCTCCAGAATATCATCCATCCATCTTGCCCTTGGTCGGCCCCTCTTCCTTTTGCCTTCCACTTTCCCTAGCATCAGCATCTTCTCCAGGGTATCCTATCTTCTCATTATGTGGCCAAAGTACTTCAGTTTTGCCTTTAATATCATTCCCTCAAGTGAGCAGTCTGGCTTTCTTTCCTGGAGTATGGACTGGTTTGATCTTCTTGCAGTCCAAGGCACTCTCAGAATTTTCCTCCAACACTGCAGTTCAAAAGCATCTATCTTCCTTCGCTCAGCCTTCCTTATGGTCCAGCTCTCGCAGCCATAGGTTACTACGGGGAATACCACTGCTTTAACTATGCGGACCTTTGTTGTCAGTGTGATGTCTCTGCTCTTCACTATTTTATCAAGATTGCTGTCCTCTCAAGAAGTAAACGTCTTCTGATTTCTTGGCTGCAGTCAGCGCCTGCAGTAATCTTTGCGCATAGAAAGACAAAGTCTGTCACTGCCTCCACGTTTTCTCCCTCTATATGCCAGTTATCAATCAAGCTGGTTCCCATAATCTTGGATTTTTTGAGGTTTAACTGCAACCCAGTTTTTGCACTTTCTTCTTTCACCTTCGTCATGAGGTTCCTCAGCTCCTCCTCGCTTTCAGCCATCAAAGTGGTATCATCTGCATATCTGAGATTGTTAATGTTTCTTCCAGTGATTTTAACTCCAGCCTTGGCTTCATCAAGCGCAGCACGTCGCATGATGTGTTCTGCGTACAGGTTGAATAGGTAGGGTGAGTGTATACACCTGCTGTACTCCTTTCCCAATCTTAAACCAGTCCGTTGTTCCATGACCTGTTCTTACCGTTGCTGCTTGGTCATTATACAGGAGGCAGACAAGATGACTTGGTATCCCCATCCCGCCAAGACCTTACCACAATTTGTGATGATCCACACAGTCAAAGGCTTTAGAATAGTCAATAAAACAGAAATAGATGTTTTTGAAACTCCCTGGCTTTCTCCTAGGGATGTACGAAAGGTACTTACCTTTCGGGGATTATGCTGATGGTGTGGGGGGTGGCATTCCGCCCCTCCCCCCGGAATCCTCGCCGGGGGGGGGAGGCGCTCCGTTCCTCCCCCCCCCCGGAATCCTGGCCAGCCGGCTGTGCTCCGCAGCGATTCTGCGGGACTGCCGGCCGGCTCCGCCAGCAGCTGGACATCCGGCCGCTGGCTAGCAGGGGCGCAAATGGCGGCGGCTGTAGCTGCTGCCGTTTGCGTCCCTGCAGTCAGCCGTGATAGGCTACGTAAATGTTTACGTAGCCTATCACGGCTGATTAAAAAAAAAACCCGCGCGTACGCAAATGGCGGTGCCCATGGGTGCCGCCATTTGCGTACGCGCGTTGTTTTTTTAATCAGCTGTGATAGGCTATGTAAACATTTACATAGCCTATCACGGTGTTTTTTTTAAAATCTAGCCGTGATAGGCTACGTAAATCTTTACGTAGCCGATCACTTTTTTTTTTTTTAAACCTGGAAATGGCGGCGGTGGCAGCCGGTCGGAAGATCGGCCACCGCCGAAGCTGCCACCACCAGGAAGATCCACCCCAGGTAAGTCCTGTCCTGGGGGGGTGGCGGGCCGTTCTGCCACCGATTTCGGGGGGCCGAATGCGCTGGCATTCGGCCTCCCTGAGATCTGTGGCGGAACTTTTGTACATCCCTACTTTCTCCATTATCCAGCGGATATTGGCAATTTGGTCTCTAGTTCCTCTGCCTTTTCAAAACCCAGCTTGTATATCTGGCAATTCTCGTTCCATGAATCGCTGGAGTCTACCTTGCAAGATCTTGAGCATTACCTTACTGGCATGGGAAATAAGTGCTACTGTTCGATAGTTTGAACATTCTTTGGTGCTTCCCTTTTTTGGTATGGGGATATAGGTTGATTTTTTCCAATCTGTTGGCCATTCTTGTGTTTTCCAAATTTGCTGGCATATGGCATGCATCACCTTGACAGCATCATCTTGCAAGATTTTAAACAGTTCAGCTGGGATACCATCATCTCTTGCTGCCTTGTTATTAGCAATGCTTCTTAAGGCCCATTCAACCTCACTCTTCAGGATGTCTGGCTCTAGCTCACTGACCACACTGTCAAATCTATCCCCGATATTATTATCCTTCCTATACAGATCTTCCATATATTCTTGCCACCTTTTCTTGATCTCTTCTGCTTCTGCTTGATCTCTTCTTTTCTTGCCATCCTTGTTTTTGATCAACCCATTTTTGCCTGGAATTTACCTCCGATGTTTCTAATTTTCTGGAAGAGGTCTCTTGTCCCTCCTATTCTATTATCTTCTTCCGCTTCCGCGCATTACTTGTTTAAAAATAATTCCTTATCTCTTCTGGCTAACCTCTGGAATTTTGCATTTAATTGGGCATATCTCCCCCTATCACTGTTGCCTTTTGCTTTCCTTCTTTGTTGGGCTGCTTCCGGTGTCTCAGCAGACAGCCATCTTGCCTTCTTGGTTTTCTTTTTCTTTGGGACTTTTTTGCTGCCGCCTCCTGAACAATGTTGCAAACTTCCGTCCGTAGTTCTTCCGGGACCGTATCTACTAAATCTAGTCCTTTAAATCTATTCTTCACCTCCACTGCATATTCATGAGGAATATTAGTGAGCTCATATCTAACTGATCTGTGGGTCTTCCCTATTCTCTTTAGTCTGATTCTAAATTGTGCAATAAGAAGTTCGTGATCTGAACTACAATCAGCTCCAGGTCTTGTTTTTACCAACTGCATAGATGTCCGCCACCTTTGGCTACAAAGGATGTAGTCAATCTGATTTCGGTGTCGACCGTCTGGTGAAGTCCATGTATAAAGTCATCTCTTCGGTTGTTGGAAGAGAGTGTTTGTTATGCACAGTGAGTTGTCTTGGCAAAATTCTATCAGCCTATGTCCTGCTTCATGTTGTTCTCCTAGACCATGCTTGCCTGTAATTCCAGGTGTTGTTTGACTACCTACCTTAGCATTCCAGTCTCCTATAATGAAAATAACATCTTTTTTTTGGCGTACTGTCCAGTAGGTGCTGCAGATCCTCATAGAACTGATCTACTTCTGCTTGTTCAGCATCTGTGGTTGGGGCATATATTTGGATCACTGTGATGTTAAATGGCTTACCCTGAATTCGAATTGCGATAATTCTGTCATCTTTTGGATTGTATCCAA
The DNA here is from genome assembly GCF_057233095.1 of Heloderma suspectum. NCBI lineage: Eukaryota > Metazoa > Chordata > Lepidosauria > Squamata > Helodermatidae > Heloderma > Heloderma suspectum. The sequence continues at coordinate 228,450,476 of NC_139461.1, forward strand.
GCACTGCTTTAGCCACTTTATTATTAATTATGAAGGCTACTCCATTTCTTCTGTGGTCCTCTTGTCCACAGTAGTAGATCTGGTGGTCATTTGATGTGAAGTGGCCCATTCCAGTCCATTTCAGTTCACTGACACCCAAAATGTCTATATTTAATCTTGACATCTCCCCAATAACCACATCCTATTTGCCCTGGTTGATCTTTAGAACATCGGATTCGTCGTTCACCACCAGCATCATTGGCTGCTAGCCGTCCTTTCAGCTTTGAGCTAGCTGCGTCATCACATCTGGGGCTAGTTGAACTTATCCTCTGTTCCTCCCCAGTAGCATTTTGACCATCTTCCGACCTGGGAGTCCCATCTTCCGATGGTATACCAATATATCTCTGGTTGTACTGATCCATTTAGTTTTCATGGCAAGAATACTGGGGTGGGTTGCCGTTTCCTTCCCCAGGGATCGTATTTAGTCTGACCTCTCTGCCATGACCTTCCCGTCTTGGGTGTCCCTTCACGGTTTAGCTCATGACGTCATTGAGGTGCTCAAGTTCCAGCACCATGACAAGGTAACGATCTCCTTTGCTGAAGATACAGCACTTTAGTGTGAGGCAAACATTGCATGTCAATTCCATCCCTTAGGATTCAACATGTGTGGGCAAAAGGATAGCAGTATGAGCTTCTGAGCACTATGGAAAGTGGAATCATTATTAAGAATAAAGAAATGGTCTTGGAGAGGATAACTTTGCCAAACTGCAATATACACTCACTTTACAGGAAAATGCAAGCCCAAGGAGGTGGCCCTCTGGTGTGAGGAAATGGCATGGCCTCCTGAACCCTCAATATTGCCAGAAAGGGGAGTCACCTACCTCCTCAGAGTGATTTGCCAGCACCTGGAGTCCAAACTGTCTTGAAGGAAAAGCAAAATGTTATTCACTGAGGTTCTAAGGACAGATGTGTAATGTTGGCTGCAGCATGGAAGGAAGGCCTTCCAAATATTATTGTAGGGACAAATAGTAGAAGGTTTGTAAGGTATGAGAAGAATGGACACCAGTCTGTGATAGCAGCTGAAAACTACTGAGACCTGCCTGTCAACAACTGAGCAGTCAGATGAAATGATAAACACGTTCACCTTCTTGAGGTCCAAAACCTACCTGGTGTGTACTGATTTCTTTGTAATGGTGATAAAAACGGAAAGCACTCCAAGGAAGAGCTTATTGGGCAGGGCTCGTCCTGTAGCTCGCATTAGGGGCGTGCGAATCAGCAAAACTTGAGATCGATTAAATTACCTGAATTCCATCTCAAAACTCATTCTGACTCAAGTCTGTATCAGATTGCAAGCTGTTTTCTTTTCTTTTCTCATTAAAATCTGTGGCATTCTTATGTGTATTTTTTCAAATATGCGCCATCAGTTGTGCGCATCCTTAAAATGCATGCGTTCTTCTCCCACTCATTAAAATGTATTTGTGCACATTTTCAAAATTATGCATTTTTCATGCCTATTTCTCCAATGTACGCATGCTGGTGAACACATGTTGCTTTGGTCCGCAAATCACATTGCAAGCTCAGAAATGTTCGGATTTTGCCCGCTGATTGCATCTGAGACCATGTTTGATCGAGAAGGTGTGAACTGGGCAAATCCTGATAAAAAAAGAGTTGAAATGAATTTTCCATACATCCCCAGCTGGCACCTCCAGAAGATGCTCAATGGCACTGGAGAACCTGGTGTGCTTTTCCAGACTGCTCAAACACCAAGAGGCGATCAGGGGAACATGAGAAAACTCTAGGGTATAGCCTTCCCTGATCATCTGCAGGAGCCACTGGTCTGAACACTGAAATGACATCGCTTCATATGGCACCAATGTTGAAAGCATCTCTCTTACTGGCAGGGAAGAGGCAGAAGAAATCTTCCTATCAAGAAGAGGAGGCGAAAGGCTTTTTTCTAGAATGCTGCTGACTAACAGAGATGCCTTAGGTCTGTAATTTCATCTACTATGATAGGAGTAAAATGGAGGTGAAGACCAAAGGGAATGTCTTCCTTCTTGGTGTCACTGGGAATCCCTCCTTCTTATGACTGGTTGTAATTAATATGGCATCAAGAGGATCACCACACAACTTCTAGCCAATGGGGGTGGGATGGCAGAAGACACCACTTAATAGATGGACTTTCAAATCATTATCCCAGGTGACTGAGCAACATGCTGCACCTAGCCAACATACTGGCAGTATGTTGGCAGTAAGATCTTATCTCCATTCCCATTGCATCCAGTGAACATCTGCAAGGCTGAGATTAAGGAAATATCCACTACATTTTGCTATGACAATGTTCCATTTAAAAATACATTGATTCATAAATTGATTAGTAACTTTTTAGAGTTGACTAACCTTAGGAAGCATATATATTTTTTATCATGCCCAATATTATTTGTCTTTAAGGTGTGTGTGTAAGTGTCCTAGGGGGAGAGGGGTGAAAGGTAAATTTAAACCAAAATTACACATAACCCAAAGACACTAACTCAAATCCTGATCTATTTAGGGTGTCAGCAAAAAATACCAGAAAACCTGCACTGCTGCCCTGGGGTGATGGGCTCTCCCAATTGTAAGTGCAATTTCTCACTCCAGCTACAAGAACTGAAACAGGGGAAATATCAGTACAGCAGTGGGGGTGATGTGGAGTCAGAGGCCTTAAGAGTGGAGCTTAGCTAGTTGATAGTTTTAAGGCTTACTCCAATCCAATGGAGTATTTTGCCTATCGTATGTGCGCATGAGACTAAATTGAACGTCTACTATACTCATCTCACTGTCTGGGTCTTCAAACTGGTTCGGATGTCAGCAGAGATCAAGCGGCTGTAAGATGCGGCTTGGTCGTCCGAGAGCGTGGAAGGGAAGAGGGAAGGCAGTACTTTTCACCAAAAGGCCCAACTGATATGATACCTGAAGGGTCTTGGGGCCTCCCTAAAACCAGACACTGATGGCAGGCCCCTCCTCCCAAGAAGAGGCTCTTAGCTTTGCCTTTCTAGTCCCTGAGGGTGGGACCCAACAAACAAGGAATGGTCTCTTGTAGGGATGCTAGAAAAATTTGTTCTTTTGCAATTTCCTATACAAAGTTACCTGAACCGGGGACCCATATTTTGCACTTCTCCAAATGTTACTGTACAGTTCCCAGCACTATAAATGCATTGAAGTAGATGTTTAAATACAAATCCTGAGAGAAAATGAACATATAAATATGTATTTTGAAATTACTTTTTAAAAATACAGATTTATGTGGAAATGAAACGGAATGGAATTATGGTAAACATGCAAAACTGACATAAAACTTTGTCTATCCTAGTCCATGAGGGAAGGAAGTATTTGATACAAATGTGACTGTGTTTTCTCTGTGTTTAGTGGAGACATCATATCAACCAAATTTATTTTAAAAATCCAACAATAAGATGAAGATTCTTTTCTCTTCCTTGGAGCTAAATGACATATTACAAATACTGGGCCTAGTAATATAACTGAATTGAAATATGTCCGTGTGTTATAATAGATATTATATACACAAGAACATATGCACTTGAGGAAATAAAATTCTTTAAAAAAAGAAAGCAGAGAAAGGGGGAAAATAATGTACCGAACTAGAAATAGCGGGTTGTCCTGTTGGGATGGGGAGTTCCTAGTAACTCTCAACTTCAGAGTCAATCAGCACTTTAAACATTGAAGTAATCCAGAACATCCCTATTTTGAATTGACAAGGTACGTATCTATAACATTATTGTGCATCTTCTTTAGTAAATAGTACTTCACATACAACATTATGCTATAACAAAATTTAAGCACTTTTAATAACATAAGTGTTAACTGTTAGTGGGTGGTTCGTCTGCCCGGCTAGGTGATATTCAACCTGTTCTGGAGGGGGTTGCACTCCCCCTAAAGGATCAGGTTCGTAGTTTGGGGGTGCTCTTGGATCCAGAACTGGAGGCACAGGTGAACTCAGTGGCACAGAGCACTTTTTATCAGCTTAGGCTGGTATACCAACTACGCCCTTATCTGGACAGAGATAGCCTAGCTACATTATCCATGCTCTGATAACTTCTCGTCTGGATTACTGCAATGCGTTATACGTGGGGCTGCCTTTGAAAACGGTCCGGAAACTTCAGCTGGTCCAAAATAGGGCAGCAAGATTGTTAACAGGGACTGGCCTGCGAGCTCATATTACGCCAGTACTTTTCCAGCTGCACTGGATGCCAGTCCATTTCTGGTCCCGATTCAAAGTGCTGGTGTTAACATTCAAAGCCCTTAACAGCTTGGGGCCAGGTTACCTGAAGTATCGCCTCCTCCCATATGTGCCTGCCCGGACCTTAAGATCATCGTCAGCGGCCCTTCTCCGTGAGCCCCTGCCAAAGGAAGTGAGGCGGGTGGCTACTAGAAGGAGGGCTTTTTCTGCTGTGGCACCCCGGCTCTGGAATGAGCTCCCTAGTGAGGATCGCCTGGCATCTACATTGTATTCCTTTCGGCACCAGGTGAAGACCTTTTTATTTTCCCAGGCATTTTAGCTTTTTAAATTTTTATCTTTGCTGTTTTAAATCTGTACTTTAAACTCCTGCACTGCTGCTAGGTTTTATTGTGGTTGTATTGTTATATTGTGGTTTTAATGTTCTATATATTTTAAATTGTTTTATTGTGTGTTGTTTGGTTTTAATTTTTGTGAACCGCCCAGAGAGCTTCGGCTATTGGGCGGTACAGAAATGAAATGAATGCATGAATGAATAAATAAATAAATAAGAGCAGCCCTGCTGGATCAGACCAATGATCTGGTTAGACTAGCATCCAGTTTCCATCAGTAGCCAACTAGGTACCCCGGGAAGTCTACAAGTAGGGTAAAAATCCAACAGTATTCCAACTGTTTGTGCTCTCCCCTATTGTATTCAAAGACAGGCTGCTTCTGAATATGGAAGTTCTTTTTGGCTAGTATAGCTAATAGTCATTAAAAGAGCTATAGTCCAAGAATTCTGGTCTAATCCCCCTATTAAGCCATCTAAGCCACTTGACATCACCACATTGTGTAGCTCTTTGCAATAGGACTGGGTATGCTGCCCAGTGACCCAAACCATTTTTATTTCACCTCCCACTGCTAGATGGAAACTTCTTCATCACATTATTCAGGATAGGACAGTGTTTCTCCTAGTGTGGAGGAAAATAAGATAAAAACCAAAGCAGATGTACTACTTGGACTAAGCGTTTGAGCTAACAGAAAATAGCCTTGACTTGGCAGACAAAATTGCCAACGCTAGAATTATTCCACTCTTGCTCATCTCATAGAGCAATCCTACAGGTGAGGGCAGAGAGATCTGAAGGTGAAGGAACTGCCTTATCTAAAGCCCTAGTGGGCTTGCACTGGCAGGGCGGAAGGAAGGTTGGTGGAAGTGCTTCTCCTCTTTTTTCTTCTTCTCTCTTTCATGTCTGTTAACCATTTTTCTCTCATTGGAACCTCTCTCTGCTTTTGGAAGGGAGATCCAAAGTATCCTATTGCACTAGTACACCTTGCCAGGGACCACAGGATTTCAGCCGAAAATGATTTTTGGTCTTACAGTTAAGACCCAAAGATATTCATAACTTTACTTAAGTTTACCATTGTTAAATTTTAGCAAAAACAGTACAACTTCCCTAAGGTTAAAGAATATCAATACAACAGACATTTGGCTTATATTGAAAGAAATTACTTTTTAAATCCTGGGTTTCAGACCCCCATTCAGAATAGTGTTTCCTTCTTCTGACACTGTTACTTCTCTGTGCAAGATAGTTCCTTAACTAAGGTTCTGTTTTTTGTTTTTGTTTTGGGAGAGCAGCTGATTAAAACTCACAACTAGGTTATTGGACGAAATATGCTGCAGCTATGAAATGATACAGCAGGGACCAGTTTCACTGTTAATTTAAAATGCTAGAATTAATTAGGTAGTGTAAATGAAGAATTTAATAAGCACACTTTACAACTAGAAGTTCTGCTTTTATTAAACATTCCCAAATGTAGCTAAATCTCTTCCTTGTCTTCCTTTTTTCCTGGCTTTGTCTTAAAAACTCTGGAATTAGACATTTCTCTATTACAAACCTTTTGTCACAATTAAGATTTGCGTGATTTGTTAATATATAAATCACTAGGATTTTCTGCCTGCTACTAAACAAAATTGAAGTTTACCATTTTGGTTTTGAAGTCCAAATTAAAGGCTGTCTTGGAAACTGTCATTCCTAGTCAACTTAGTTTGATATACTACCAAATTAGCATTTTTCCATAAAAGAATATGTTTAAACCTGTGCAATGTGCGGTGTTATGGATCAGCTTCTAAAAGAGAGCCAGTGTAGTGTAGTGGTGAGAGTGATGGACTGGGAGCCGGGAGATCCGGGTTCTAGTCCCCACTTGGCCATGGAAGCTCACTGGGTGACTTTGGGCCAGTCACAGACTCTCAGCCCAACCTACCTCACAGGGTTGTTGTTGTGAGGATACAATGGAGAGGAGGAGGATAATGTAAGCCGCCTTGGGTTCCTTGCAAGAGGAAAAAAGGCGGGATATAAATGCAATAATAAATAAATAAATAATAAATAAAAAGTCTATATACCTAAACGTCAGCTTGAAAACTTTGAATGTTATTGTTAACTGAATACTGGGGGGAAAAATAAAGTCTGATACGTTAGTAGCACCCTAGATTTAGATACTGAGGCAGGTAGGTGACTGGGATTTATTCAATCTTGCAATAACCATTTAAATAATTATTTGAAATATCGTAACTGCATCCCCTTCATGGATCACTGCCTTGTTGTGGCGAAGGGGCTTGCGTAACTCAGTGAAGCCATAAGCTATGCCGTGCAGGGCCACCCAAGACGGACAGGTCATGGCAGAGAGTTCTGACAAAATGTGGTCCACTGGAGAAGGAAATGGCAACCCACTCCAGTATTCTTGCCAAGAAAACCCCATGGAACGTATCACAAGGCTAAAAGATATGATGCCGGAAGATGAGCCCCTCAGGTCGGAAGGTGTCCAATATGCTACTGGGGAAGAGCAGAGGGTATTTCCAAGTAGCGCCAGAAAGAGTGAAGCGGCTGGGCCAAACCCGAAAGGACACTCAGCTGTGGATGTGTCTGGTGGTGAAAAGAAAATCCGATGCTGTAAAGAACAATATTGTTTAGGAACCTGGAATGTCAGATCAATGAATCAAGGTAAGCTGGAGGTGGTCAAACATGAGATGGCAAGATTGAACATCGACATCTTGGGAATCAGCGAACTAAAATGGACAGGCATGGGCGAATTTAATTCAGGTGACCATCATATCTACTATTGTGGGCAAGAATCCCTTAGAAGAAATGGAGTAGCACTCATAGTCAACAAAAGGGTGGGAAAAGCAGTACTGGGCTACAATCTTAAAAATGATAGAATGATCTCAGTACGAATCCAAGGCAAACCATTCAACATCACAGTAATTCAAGTCTATGCCCCAACCACTGAGGCCGAAGAAGCTGAGGTTGATCGGTTCTATGAAGACCTACAACACCTTCTAGAACTAACACCCAAAAAAGATGTCCTCTTCATCATAGGGGATTGGAATGCTAAAGTAGGAAGTCAAGAAATCACCGGGATAACAGGCAAGCATGGCCTTGGTGTACAAAATGAAGCAGGACAAAAGCTAATAGAGTTTTGCCAAGAGAACATGCTGATCATAGCAAACACTCTTTTCCAACAGCACAAGAGGCGACTCTACACATGGACATCACCAGATGGTCAATATCGAAATCAGATTGATTATGTCCTTTGCAGCCAAAGATGGAGAAGCTCCATACAGTCAGTAAAAACAAGACCTGGAGCTGACTGTGGCTCAGATCATGAGCTGCTTCTTGCAAAATTTCGGCTTAAATTGAAGAACGTCGGGAAAACCACTAAACCGTTCAGGTATGACCTAAATCATATCCCTGATGAATATACAGTGGAGGTGAGGAATAGATTTCAGGGATTAGACCTGATAGACAGAGTGCCTGAGGAACTATGGACGGAGGTCCGTAACATTGTTCAGGAGGCAGCAACGAAATCCATCCCAAAGAAAAAGAAATGCAAGAAAGCCAAGTGGCTGTCTGATGAGGCTTTACAAGTAGCTCACGAAAGAAGGGAAGCGAAAAGCAAGGGAGAAAGGGGAAGATATACCCAACTGAATGCAGAGTTCCAGAGAATAGCAAGGGGAGACAAGAAGGCCTTCTTAAATGAACAATGCAAAGAAATCGAGGAAAACAACAGAATGGGAAAGACGAGAGATCTCTTCAAGAAAATTGGAGATCTCAAGGGAACGTTTTGTGCAAAGACGGGCATGATAAAGGACAAAGAAGGCAGGGACCTAACAGAAGCAGATGAGATTAAGAAGAGGTGGCAAGAATACACAGAAGAACTATACAGGAAAGATCTGAATGTCCCTGATAGCCATGATAGTGCGGTCACTGAACTTGAGCCGGACATCCTCGAGAGTGAAGTCAAGTGGGCCTTAGGAAGCATTAGTAACAACAAAGCTAGCGGAGATGACAGTATTCCAGCTGAGTTATTTAAAATCCTAAAAGATGATGCTGTTAAAGTGCTGCATTCAATATGCCAACAAATCTGGAACACTCAACAGTGGCCACAAGACTGGAAAAGGTCAGTTTACATTCCAATTCCAAAGAAGGGCAACGCCAAAGAGTGTTCAAACTACCGCACAATTGCGCTCATTTCACATGCCAGCAAGGTGATGCTCAAAATCCTACAAGCTAGGCTTCAGCAGTATGCGAACCGAGAACTACCGGAAGTACAAGCTGGGTTTCGAAGAGGCAGAGGAACTAGAGATCAAATCGCCAACATTCGCTGCATCATGGAGAAAGCAAGAGAATTCCAGAAAAACGTCTATTTCTGCTTCATTGACTACGCTAAAGCCTTTGATTGTGTGGATCACAACAAACTGTGGCAAATTCTTAAAGTGATGGGAGTACCAGACCACCTTACCTGTCTCCTGAGAAACCTGTACGAGGGTCAAGAAGCAACAGTAAGAACCAGACATGGAACAACCGATTGGTTCAAAATTGGGAAAGGAGTACGACAAGGCTGCATATTGTCACCCTGCTTATTTAACTTATATGCAGAGTACATCATGAGAAATGCCGGGTTGGATGAATCAGAGGTCGGAATTAAGATTGCTGGGAGAATTATCAACAACCTCCGATATGCAGACGACACCACCCTAATGGCAGAAAGCGAAGAGGATCTAAAGAGCCTCTTGTTGAGGGTGAAAGAGGAGAGTGCAAAAGCTGGTTTGAAACTCAACATTAAAAAAACGAAGATCATGGCATCTGGCCCCATCACTTCCTGGCATATAGAAGGGGAAGAAATGGAAGCAGTGACAGATTTTACTTTCTTGGGCTCCAAGATCACCGCAGACGGTGACTGTAGCCATGAAATTAAAAGACGCTTGCTCCTTGGGAGGAAAGCTATGGCCAACCTAGACAGCATAGTAAGAAGCAGAGACATCACCTTGCCGACAAAGGTCCGTCTAATCAAAGCTATGGTTTTCCCAGTAGTAATGTATGGCTGTGAGAGCTGGACTATAAGGAAGGCTGAGCGCCGAAGAATTGATGCTTTCGAACTGTGGTGCTGGAGAAGACTCTTACGAGTGCCCTGGACTGCAAGGAGGTCAAATCAGTCCATCCTAAAGGAAATCAACCCTGAGTGCTCATTGGAAGGACAGATAATGAAGCTGAAGCTCCAATATTTTGGCCACCTAATGCGACGAGAAAACTCTCTGGAAAAGACCCTGATGCTGGGAAAGACTGAAGGCAAAAGGAGAAGGGGACGGCAGAGGATGAGATGGCTAGATAGCATCACGGATGCAATGAATATGAACTTGAGCACGCTCCGGGAGAGAGCGCAGGACAGGAAGGCCTGGCGTGCTATGGTCCATGGGGTCACGAAGAGTCGGACACGACTGAACGACTGAACAACAACAACAACAACAACAACTGCATATACTGTGTTCCAACAGATTCTGTAATTCAAACAGACTTCATCTCCTAATTTTAAATTATTTCGGAGGTTAAGTGTTATTTTATTAAAATCTGAGTACTTCCTTTGCAACATGAGGAATACTGAGGTTTTCATTAAGTCAGTCAACTCTCTACTCTGAGCTATAAATATGAACGATTTCATATATTACAATTGTGTCAGCCACAATATAAATGTATTCTTCACTGTGAATGCACATGGTCGTTCTGACATAACAAATCACTGAACTTGTTTGTATTGACATAAATGAGAAGTCACAGGAAAGCCTTCAACACCACACCTAACAATGTGTACCTTCAACACCTATCGATATATTACCAAAACATGTCAAATTGTATAAATTAATGCAAGTCTTCTACAATTTAGGGAGAAGTTGAACTAGTTCTCATCAGTACTGCAAAAACCAAGTTTCAGGATATAAGAATCTGGGTCAATACATATGCCGTAACATCCCAATCTCCAGACATTATAAACAATAATACTGAGGCAGAAGGAACCTCTATGCATAGAGGTCTGCTGGAGCTTTCCTCAGGAATCCCACAGACAGACTCCAAGCCAGCTTGAGGTTCAACCCAATGCAGAACAGATGTGTTACTCTAACCACAAGGCCAGGGGTTAAACTTCTCTGGAAAGGAACCAGAATCCACAGCTCCATAACCTCACCAACTGCCTAAGACCCTTATTCCCCAGTAAGTTCACAGCAATAAAGGAAAAGGGTCCACCTGGAGGCTCGCTAGCAATGCTTGAGTGAAGGGCTCCAGGGCAAAGGCTGTACTCGATTCAATTCATGGAAAATCTCAGGTACCGCGAAGAGATTAGATGCTCAGCTGGCCTGCTATGTTATTCAGCTGGGCTAAGCTGAATGTCCCCCAACCACCTTTGCAGGAGCTTCTTACCCTATGAAAGTGGGGCGGGTTCTGTGACTCTTCTGGGGGACCCAGTTATGATGTTGCCAGTTTGGAGAGGTATTTAGTATTAGACAACATGCCCGAGCAGTGTTCTCCCCACTCCTCTTAGTACAAAGCGCAGAGGTCCATCTCACTCCCACCCATACAGTTCAGAAATCTGGTTGGGTTGAACATACAGCTCAGCCCTATTCTTTAGATGCTCAGTGGAGCTCCTATCCCTGTCAAAGCAATTCCTGCTCATTCTCCCAGATCCTGATCCCTCCATGCTGATCTGGAGATGGCTTCCTAGAATCAGTTATTTGTTGCTCAACACCTACTGACAGATACCAAACAACTTCAGCTCCAATCAAGCCTTGTATGGTTTCCCACAAGCTCGCAGCCCAGCTGGTACAGGGCATGCATGGCCTCACTACAGTCTGTTTGTCTTGTCCTTTATTTATTCTGTCAGTAGCTGTATTACTTCTGATGTAGTGCAGCTAGTGACAGGGTCATAGCTCACTGGAGAGGACATGCGTTGCCTGGGAAAAGTACAAGTTTTCAATTTCTGGCAACTCCACATAGGTCTGGGAAAGATCCCTGTCTGAAACACTAGAGAGCTGATGCTAATCAGTGTGGACAGTATTGAGCTAGATGGACCAAGAATTTGCAGTATAAGGCAACTTCCTAGATTCCTACTTATGATGTACCAATCACAAGTGTGAAACTTTGGATATTCCTCCATAGCGTGGAGTAAACTGGGCCATAGAACTATCCTACACTACCAGGAAACGTGATGTTGCAACCAACAGCTATTTCTCAACCAATCTATTTGTCTACTGAACTGCACAGTGACTAACAGATGCAGTTCATTCTAAGAGATGCTGAAGAGAAGGCCAACTGTCTTATCACCCATGCATATACATATTTCTCTTGAATACATCACATTATATGGTGGGACTTATTTACTAAAATATATACAAAGAATTTAATTAATAATATCCCAGTCTCAATAAAAATACAAACTACTGGACATTGTCTACCAACTAGGACCACAACATTCTCTTCCACAATTTCTTTTCCACATTTGTCAAAGTTTCTCCTTCACCTATTTCCCAATCTCACCAAAAAAGATTTTGTAATCTTCAAGGAGAACTTCAAAACATCCACTTAGAATTTCTGTCTACATCCCCCGTCCCTTTGCCATTTTATCTTCCTCACCCCTGTTTTCCCAATTCTGAATCAACTCATCAGCTTCAGTTCCATAACTTGAACCCTATCTCCTATGGTCTCTTCATACCCCCACCACTCACAGTATCTTCTCACTTACTTGTCTTCAATCTTTCTATCATACCACACTTTCAAATTGGCTTAACCCCATTACCACCAACTAACACTTTGACACTCTCCATATGGGCAATGTTAATTCTCATTGCTTTTTCAACCATCTTTGTACGGGTGTTTGTTTTTGTTACACTACTGGAGATACCATTACCCCATCCCCTTTTCTCAAAAACTCATGATGCTGGAGTGATTCCTGATACCTTCTTTTCTTTCCTTACATTCAAGCAGTCTGTGAATCTTTTTCAATTTGCTCCCTAATATTCCATTTCCTTTTTATAGGAAACAAACGATTCCTATGGGTAATCCCAAGCACTTCCATTTTTCTTTTTTGTTAACTTCAGTTCTACATGCTATACAGAATGCCACCCCGGAGGATCTCATTACTTCGGAAGTGGATTTTGGGGTGATGCAACAGTCTGTCAAATGAAACTAGGAGAGGGAGGCTTAAGCCCCAGCATGCACATGAAAATTTTGCACACACAGGTCTTCAGTACCCAGTCTATAACTAATAAATAATTCTTATCCATACTCTGCTCACCTCTTTTCCACACAACCAAACCTTCTCCTAGGTACATCTCCCTCCAGCCATCTCTGCCCTCTTCAGCCAATTCAAAATATCTTTCTTACATTGATTTCCTATCGTCCTATCACATTCCAGAAACACTTCAATTTCACTTTTACTGGACCCAATGGTATTAGACAACTACCGCCCAGTTGCAAATACCCCTTTCTTAGGTAAGGTTCTGGAGAATGTAGTGGCAGAACAACTGCAGACACTCTTGGAGGATACTGATTATCTAGACCCATTCCAATCTGGGTTTCATCCTGGTTATGGGACTGAATCAACCTTGGTCACCCTGATGGATGACCTTTATTGAGACAGGGACAGAGGGAATGCAACCCTGTTAATTCTGCTCAATTGCTCATCAGCTTTTGATGCCATCGACCACGGTATCCACCTGGATCGACTCCGTGGGATGGGTATTGGAGGTACTGTGTTACAGTGGTTCTGGTCCTACCTGTGGGGCCGATTACAGAGAGTAACATTGGGTGACCATCCCTGGCCCTTTGGCAACTGAGCTATGGGGTTCCACAGGGTACCATCTTGTACCCAATGTTATTTAACAATTATATGAAGCTTCTGGGAATGGTCATTAGGGGATTTGACACGCAGCTCTGTCTCCCTGTGATATCTACATCAGGAGAGGCTGTGCAAGTCTTGGACCAGTGCCTGAACTCAGTAATGGGCTGGATGAGGGCCAATAAACAGAAGCTGAATCCTGGTAAGACGGAACCTGGGTGAGTGGTTCCTGAGTACAGGAGATAGGCTCATTGCCTGTTCTGGATGGGGTTGCACTCCCTCTGAAAGATCAGGTAAGTAGTTTGGGGGTACTCCTAGATCCATCACTGTCACTGGAGGCCCAAGTTGCCATTGCGGCTCAGAGTGTCTTTTATCAGCGTTGGCTGGTTCACCAGCTACGGCCTCTCCTGGACAGGGATAGCTTGGCCACAGTGGTACAGGTGTTAGTAACCTCAAAACTGGATTACTGCAATGCACTCTATTTGGGGCTGCCCTGGAAGCTGGAGCTAGTGCAGAACGCAGCAGCTCCGCTGTTGTCGGGAGCTGCCCCTTTTCAGCTTGTAACTCCTTTGCTGAGGGAACTGCACTGGCTGCCTATCCACTACCAGGCCAGGTTTAAGATTTTAGTACTAGTGTACAAAGCCCTAAACAACTTGGGACCAGGATACCTGAGAGAGTGCCTTTTCCCTTACCAACCTGCCTGGTCACTGAGGTCATCAGAGGTCTTGCTCCTGGTAGTTCCACATGGACCCTTGGCCTGATTGGAGTCCACCAGGAGAATGGCCTTCAGTGTGGCAGCCCCCTTGCTTTGAAACTCACTGCCCCTGGAGGTCAGTCAGGCACCAACACTGTGTTATTTCTGGCATCTCCAGAAAACAACACTGTTCCAGGAGGCATTCCTTAATTGACCAGTCATGGTTTCTATTGGCATTGTTTTTTTTAAAAAAAGCATAATTTTAATATGGTTTTAATCTTTTTATTTTTTTACTGTTTTATCTTTGGTGTTCACCGCTCCGAAATCTGTTTGAGATATGGAGAGGTATACAAATATTTTAAGTAAATAAGTAAATAAATAAATGCTCTCCATCTCTCCACACTGAACTAGATCCCCTCCTTCATCTGCATTTCTTTGCCTTCTCCCTTTCAACATTCATCTGAGCCACCCTTTGTCCTCTCTCAATTTCATCACTGCGCCTTCACAGTACTCTTTATGCCTAGAATAGCCTTCCTGCTTTAACTTCCTATGTTGGCCCACTTTTTCATCAGATCCTTTTCTGAACCATTGGAACTTACCTGCATCTCCACTGTTACCTGACATTCCTCACCCTGTTCCATTAAAATGTTAATCCTCAACCTGTTATTCCTGCAGCTGTTCATCTAATGTAATTTCTAAGCCTTTTGGCTAATGAGGGTTGAGTCTACATACTATGGTGTACCAAATTGTTACTGTGAAATAAATGGAGTGAGTAGGAAAGAAATAAAAGCCAGATCTAATAACCATTCTATGAAGTTTGCAAGTTTCTCTGGATATCCTGGCAACAGTCTTCTCATTTATGAAGGAGGTAAACTAAGGGATGAGCTCTTCTACCATAGTTAATATGGCAGCTTATTAACATACTGGCATGTAACCTCAACAAACTACATCCAAGTGACACCACATAAGGCGACCTCTCTGATATTGTGAAGTCTAGGCAGTGTTTGATTACCAGACTACATCTACAGACAACAATCCATAATTATGAACCAAACTGAACTACCAGAAGATTCGTATTTTCACTTATAAGGATATGTGAGGCAAAAAGGCTTAGGAGTAGGATGATATCCAATCACCTGAGAGAAGGTACATCCCGATTCTATAACTAACTATCCGTCTACACACACACACACACACACACACACAGAGAAAGTAAAATGGTGCTAATTTTGAAAAGTGAGGTGAAATCATGAGTTCACTGTGTGACCGTGGAGTCAGTTGCTATTTGCAAAAAGCCTCACCCCCATGATTCCCAAGCCCTTTCTACAAAGTTTTAGATACTTAGTCCACATGAAATTCCTTGCTTTAATTTTGTGAGATACAAATTCACCACTTAGCCTACGCGGTACTCCGCTCACAGTTAGCATCTATTCAGGGCATGACATTACTGCCTGCTTACCTGGATGATATACTTTCATCCAGATTCACAGTTACAATATGGAGCCAAGGAGTTGCCTTCAACTCCCTCTTCCAGCCCTCTCACACATATGCATGTGAGAGTTACTCTTTTCGCAGCACCTCACATCACTGGTGTTTGAATGAAAGAGAAAAGGATCATAAAGAAAGGCAGACACCAAATTTCTACATTAATGAGTAATGCAAAGTGTTATATAAAATGATGTAGTAATGACAAGTTATAATGAGCTTGCAAGAGAGCATAGAAACACAAGCCCACAGCACGTGAGTCCCAGTCTCCAGAAGTAAGAAAAAAACAGTAAAGCACTTTACCTGTAATTTTGTCTCTCACGAGCTTGCAGGATTCTATTTCACCAATGCTCCCAAAAAGGCTCCTGAACTCTTCCTGGGTCATATTCTGGGGTAAGTAGTTGACTATGAGGTTGGTTTTGCTGTCATCTGTAGCAGCCCCTGTCTGCATAGGGGAAGGGCAGTTCCTACTGTTACTGGCAGGTCCATTGGTTGTATTGGATGTAGGGCCATTTGACACCTGAGGCTCCATGGTGCTAATTATCTAAACAGAAAGGAAAGGGGGGAAAATACCACCTTTAGTCTCGGAAATACAGTTGCTGTTTTTTTTAAAAAAGATTCTTACAAATGAACATATAGGTAGCATTCATGGCCAATTTAAGACAGCTAACAAAAAACCCCAGCTTGGTTCTTCTGCTATTGTTGTAAAGTAGGTCATGCTAGTCTTTGGCAGAGAGCACATGCTAAGATGCAAAGGCAAATAAAACCTCCCCCTGCCCTTTTTTCTCTTTTTCTTTTTCTTGTTTTAAGGCAAAGCTAATTTCACTTTTCATGATGCAATCATTTTCACAAATTTGTATTTACACCACACACATTTAATTATGATCTAAGGTATAATAACTGTGATTAAAATTACACTTCCATTTAAGTGGAAGAGTCCCATATAGAAGTAGAAACTGAAAAGGTAAAAATACATTAGCTATTTAATTACTGAAACACCCAGTGCTATGACAGGTTTATTTAGGCAATTCAAGCTATAGAAAGCCGTGACTGTGATCAGCTTGAAGCAATAACCTCTCAGCATTACCAATCACACTTACTTGCATCACTGTATTCTTCAGTTACATTTGTCACCAAGGTCTTCTTTTGAGTCTTTACCAAATAAAGCTCTAAGACTGCAAATACTTATATATGATCCAATGCTACTCAAGTAAATAGCCCCACTTCTGCTGAAAGTGGAAGAGCTTGACTTTTTTTAAAAAAGAGATCCAGAATATGCAATGGAAACTTTTATTGAACAAACCACCGCTCTTGGAAAAATATGCACGCTTTAAACTCGTATCAAACATTGTATTTCACATACCTCACAGTATGTAACGTTACAAACTGCTCAAATCCAGTGCCTTTTAAAGAAGCCATCACTGTATGAGTATGGACTGGCCTTAGGACTGTCGCATATATATTCAGAAATGGCCACCATTTGCATTACCCACCTACTTCTCTCCTGCCTGCTGTGGGGCAAAACTAGTGCCCTACTTGCCATGGAAGATATGGGGAAAGAATACGTAAAGGAACTGTCAGATTCTCTGGGACAGCAAACTTATCTGGTCCTAAAGACACTTCTACACTTTGAACTTTATTTCAAAATTCCAGTGGTGTCATTCCACCGGAAGAACAAATACTGTTCGTGGGACCTTGTACCCCCTGTGCACCACCCTAATCTGCTCAGGCACATGGGGGACCCCCAAGAGAAAATTAGGGGGGCACATGGGGGTGCTGGGATGAGGAGAGGAAAAGGAAGTCCTGTTGCATGAGCAGACATCTGTTCATGACATGTTGGATATAGCCCTTCTTATGTATTTGCGTAAACAAAGCAATGTTCCTCAACTCATGTCCTTTGAAAGCTCTGTTCCTATCCTGGAAGGGGGGAAAAAATGGAAATATGATCCCATGTATAACATAAATGTTTCATGGAACCCACATAACTGTTTTTTTTAAATCACAAAATTTTCAAATACTGGAGATATCAAACTAGCTATGCTTAGAAGGCCAATAGCACTGAAGGTGCAGGGTATAAATTTTAGATATGAATAAATAAAATATGCATAAAAGAAAGCTAGTTACGCTTTAACAGTACACGGTGCAGTGCAAAAAGAACACAGAATTAGGGGACAAACTGTCTTTCTAGCCCCTTTGAAGAACAAATCACTCCTATGCAGCAACCAATTCACAAATGACATTTATTCATGTACTGGGGAATAAACCTGCACATCATGCATATCCTGCCATGTGAGTATGTGCCAGGAGTACAAAAGCTGGGAATCAGCAACTCGCAGCTCTGCCATGAAGCCCCTTATACTGCACTCAGTCACCTTCTTGCCATTTTAGAATCTTCCTGACACACATCAATGCTTATTGGATTCCTAAAGTATCCTGGGAGTCATCAACCTGGTGAAGCACCCCTAAACTACAATAATGGCTCTAGGCTGAACTTATGCCTTATACTGGACATCCAGTTTATGGAAAGGTTCACTGTGTCTTCTAAAGTGATAGAAATACCATCAAGGAAGTAACATTTCCACTTTTTAAAATTAGTGAGAGACAATTCAACAGGCCTCAGTATGACTATTCTAGGGTCTGTTGTTTGGTGACTTACAAACTTAGAAGAAAAAACACATACACTTACGCAAAAAATACCAAGCAATAAGAAGCTACAAACTCTATTTAATAAGCTATCTTGTTGTTGTTCAGTCGTTCAGTCGTGTCCGACTCTTCATGACCCCATGGACCATAGCACGCCAGGCCTTCCTGTCCTGCGCTCTCTCCTGGAGTGTGCTCAAGTCCATATTCATTGCATCAGTGATGCTATCTAGCCATCTCATCCTCTGCCGTCCTTCTCCTTTTGCCTTCAGTCTTTCCCAGCATCAGCGTCTTTTCCAGAGAGTTTTCTCTTCGCATTAGGTGGCCAAAATATTTGAGCTTCAGCTTCAGTATCTGTCCTTCCAATGAGCAGTCAGGGTTGATTTCCTTTAGGATGGACTGATTTGACCTCCTTGCAGTCCAGTCATACATATTAATAGCAGACTCACTGATACACACAAAAGGGACATATCAATAGAGGAAGCCCAAGGTTTAGAGAAATACAACAAACATTTTCCTCAAGAGGGGAAAAAAATATAATAGCCCATTCTCAGTGGGCATAGAATGATAGCTGACTTTTGGGAGGGAGAAAACGGAAAAGTGGTGGGAGTGGGAATGGAATTGAGTGGTTGGAACCAAAGAGGAGCATCGCACACTGTTTTACTGCAGGCTCCACTTATTATTAAAATAATTTCTTAAGAACTTGCATGTTTCATAAAGTTTACATGCGTTATCTTGAAGGGGGGAAAATTAACCTTCTGCTTAACTTTCCATTTGCTTCAAATTATAAAAGTGTTAGCAAAATCAAAATATTATTGATTTCAATATTTATCTCAGTATTACTTTTGAACTTTCAGAATGCAATTCCCCACTCAGTATTTTAGATATAAATGCAGCAAGCATACACACTTCAAAAGCAGCTTTGAGAACCTCTTTGTAAAGGGCAGTTTACTAAATCTGCAGCTAAATAGGTCTGTTTGATACCCTTTGTGAAACTCGCTATTCTGAGACACTATATGTGAATTCCAGTAGGCCTCTGCAGCCTTTTTTCAAATAATAAGCATCACTGATGTAGGGGATCACAGTATTTCTTCCATCTTACCCACACTTAAATAGGTAAGTATCAAGTATTTATTTCTGCTTGATTCAGGAAATCATCTGGTTCAGATCTTCCTCCTAAAAGTTAAGTTCACGAACATACTATACAGTACATTCAAAAGAGGTTACAATAATATGAACTGCTGCTAAAGTAACTTTTTCTCCCCTGCCCCTGCTTCCAATTTCAAACCTTCTGAAATCTTAAACCTAATCTTTCATTCTGAAGTTTCAGTTCAACTGAACATACTTTTTTCATCTACACTGTGGTCCTGCAACTGCATCAAGCAGATTTATAATCAAAATAATAACTAATTCTGTGTATCAGCAAAAAACATTAAGAAGCAAAAAACGCATATTTCTTTGAGAGAGACAGGCCAACAGATATTCTGTGTATACCCTGAACAGAGATGCCACCTTTGTTTTTCTAAGCAAAATCACATGGAGCTGCTTTCCTATCAATAGGAGGAAAAGACTGCCTAGTAGAGGAAAGGACTGCGTGTATTTGTAGAATTTTGAGGAAACAAATGGCTGCCCTTCCCCAACCATTTCTCCACTCTGTGTGAAGGCACTCTTGGTTGCTTTGCATTTAAAGAACACTGAGAAAAACAGTTATGGAACTGCATGTAATATGTAGTTCGACTTTTACAGAAGCTGGGTAGAGGAAGAACACCAATCCAGTTTCCTGTTATGGCCCAGAACTGAGAGCCCTTGGAGACTGAGGTATTCAGCAGCAGCTAATCCAAGGAGGAATCACAGTGCGTTCCTGGACCTTCAAAAATGGGAAGCTTCATCATGGATCCTATCCACTTGATCCCCTGGAGGTGCCACTGCCCTCTGACTCTGAGAAATGGGTCTTGGACTCCTCCACTGAGCAGGAAGGCCCTGGGTTGCCTTCCCCAACGAGTTCCTCACTGCTCAGACACCTACCCCCCAAAAGAAGCAATGACTATGGGGAAGGGCACTGACCCTTTAAAAAAGCAGATGCAGGATTTGAGGAAGTGGAGCTTGCAGAAGGACTTTCCTGGTCTGGCTATAAAACCCAGTCAGTTAGTCTAAGGTTTACCTTGCCTAGGTAATTTTTCTTTACTTCATCTTCAGGATTGCTCTCTATGGTTCTGAATCTGAGCCCAGAGTCCCTGAATTCAGAACCTGTCCAGGGTACTGAACCTGCTCTTTTCCAGACCTACTTTAGCTGCCACTTAACCCTGTGCCCCTCCCTTGATTTATCATCTAGTAGAGACAATGGAATCTGCAATGGAACTGGACATTTCCTTTTATCTTCCACTTTATGCTTACAAAGCTCTCACCAAATTTCTCCATGGATTTTGGGTTTCTGAGTTACCATGGTAGTACTAACGCAATAATGATCTGCCATTTTTTTCATTTTGCCCCATATTTGATTCAGACTGCTGCACATACTTAGCTTGCATCTTTTGTTTCCTTACAAGTTTTAATGAACACTAATGCATCTGTGTATTAATTAAAATGGTACACATTTTTAATCAATGCACATATGTGCTCATATGCACTAGTAGCCTCTAAGGAAAAAAAAAAGACAAAATGAAAACTGGAAAATAAGACATGGATCTATTGAAAAATGTACCTGGACTTTCTCCTAGTTAAAACAGAAGACAAGCAAAGTGGAACACAGGGAACAGCCACCCATTGCACAGTAACAACCACAAACAAGTGACATTCATCTCCATTCCCTTTACATACATCCTGAATATTTTTTGTAGTTTCCTAGATCATTTTTCTTCTATCTCCCTTCCACCCACTATCTTTCTGCCCTTCGCAATCCTTTAATTATAAGAGACTCCTTTCAATTTCATTTAAACAAAAAACAAATCATGTATTAAAAGGGAGTATCACTATGGAGATATCATTTTCCACAAATGTCTTGCAAGAAATGCTTATGTGATCTTGGAGCAAACCCCACAAAAATAGAAAGAGTATTTTAATCTCAAGCCTGCTTTTTCTATATCATATCTTTGTAAAAACATTAACTCAAATTTAAGATGCTGATATTGATATCGATTCTAATAAGATTACCAGATTTTCTTTTGAATAAAATACATTTCATACAAATTCAGGCTCATATATTGTTGGTATGTTAATGATTTATCTACCACTGAGGCCTGTCACTGAATTTTGCATTTGATATGATGAAGGTATTACAAAGCACATATAGGTCTTCAAAATAATACCCACCCACCGACTCTATGCAAAATCCAAAGGATATTTTACCTGTAAGGAAAAAAAAGCATGGAGCATGGGGTAGAAGTCACCCATAAAACATAATTTACCAAAGAAAGAATAGTTTCCCCATTTTATCAGACTACAAATGGTAGACATCACTAAAATGCCTTGTGCATTAAAGGGTTTGAATTTTCCTGGTAAGCTTCATCCAAGGGAAAAAGAAAGGCAGTTTTGATACACAATAAGAATATAAATCAAAGACGTTACCCTCAATGATGAAAATAGAGTAACAACAAAACATAAAAATTGCCAGAGCCCCACTACTTCCCAACACCTATAATTCTACAGGACCATGCTAATTCTGATACAGAATTAAAAACAAAACAAAACAGAATGGTGCATTTTCACCTGCATAGTTTGTGTGTATGCCCTGAGAAGGTGTGATGTGAGCCAGTTGGATCTACATATTAAAAGCATAGTGGTCTGTGATACTGGACTCACAATGCAGTATGTGAGTCAAGGTCATTTTGGTGCCAAGTTAAAACATGGCTTTTTATCAAAGCCTTTGAGGGCTAAATGCATTCCCTAAAGTTACAGGCTGTTTTAACTGTTTTACTGTTTTAGTTTTTAATTTGTATTAGCTTGTTTAATGGTTTAGTATGTTTTTAGCTGTTTAAATTATTTATTGTTTTATACTGTTTAAACTGATTTTATCTCTACACCGCCCTGAGATCTTAATGATGTGGGGTGGGATACAAATGTTTTAAATAAACAAACAAACAAACAAAATGTGTGGGACTAAGGAGAACTGGCAGGGGAAACTACTCTACAGACCTATGGGGATCTCCTCTTGCACGCACAGGTGGAAGGATGGATCATTCTCATTTTTTTCTATTACTGCCATGTTTGTGAGATTCAATTTTCACTGGTGCCTCACAATTTGTTCCTTATATTTGTTAATTTGTTCCCTATATTCTCAAACAACATCTGGGCACTGAAGTGCAGAGGACTTCATTGATGTATTTTTACATGTTCATGCATAAGAAATAATAATCCCATGAATCCCAATCTTATTTGTATATGTACATCTGAAAACACCCTTATCCCTGAATGTGCTACAAAAATAAATGAGTTGCCCAATTATTAAAGCAAGCCTGAGCAACGTTCACAAACAACTGGATTGGATTTGGTTTTGGAAAAATGGCAGGCAGTCTCGTGTGAATTTGTCCAGAGTTATATGCAGCATGTAACACAATGTTTAACAGCATAAGCACACTAATTTGCTACAGCAGCTGGCAATTTTCATGATTTTAGAGTTGGTTCTCATAGCTGTGTTCGCATACAGTGAAGGCCACACTTTTTTGCCGCTAACAGAAACTAAAACATAGCACAGTAGTTGCTTTGCACATAGCTAAACGGTTTGTACCTTCTGACTGATAAGGATGCTCTTCCTATGCTGTGAGAAACCTATTTTGCTGCCAAGAGAGAAAGTCCCCCCCCCCCTTTCTCCTTTTGGGTGAAGGGAGGGGTGAGTGTGTGTGTTTTCTGACAGTTTGAACTAAATGATGACACCAAGCACTTGAAAATCATGAGCAGACTGGCCTGCTACCTGTTGTCATCTGAGAGGGGGAAGGCACACCACCTGCTCAGATAACCAGCCCAGTGTAACAACGCCCATCGCTCCCCTGGGAACCAGAGCAACTGAACCGAGAGTTAAGAGTATGTGTAAGCTTTCTTTGCTTTTGCTTTCTCTGCATCCATTTTTCATCAATAAATTCAATCTTTCTTTCACACAAGTGGACTTGAATTACATTGGTATCCTCGAATCCTGTTAGTGTGGGTCCTGATTGCACCAGGCCCCAGTTTAAGACAACAACCAACTTCTTAGCAACCAAACCAAACTGAAAAATATGATGAAAAAAAGGAGTCGCTTTCAAATTGTACAGATGGATTCTGAAATTTTAACAAAATACGTGTAGGGATGGTAAATGGTTTATTATGGCAAGGAAAATGGTCATGGTAAATTACAACTCATGAAAAATGCATTAAGTATACATTCATAATATTTCTAAACAGTAATTGATGAACAAACTTGGAACATTCTTTCATAAAAAGAACATTGATAAATAATGCAGAATATTCCTGTCAAAGGCAGCTATTTTATTAACATTGTAATTAGTTCATTTTTGCATGTCACCACAAACTGTCACAGAGGGGTCCCATTGCAAATGTAAAACATACAGAAATACACTTTTAAAAAGAATTACTTTTAACAATGTGTTCAGATATGATATAATTGCTAATTGAAATATGTATAGAAGCCATTTTCAGGATATGCCTGGCAGATTGGGGTAGCTCAGGCTGCATATAAAATACATTATACAAATTGTAGTTATTCTAATTTCTTAATGTTTTGAATTCAGTCTATATCCCTATACTAATTTCAATCTATATCAGGCTCAAATGACAAATAACCCCCCTCCAACTAGTCAAATATGTTGAATACCTGCTAAGTATTCAGCTAATATTCTCAGCTCAACCCATTAGAAGTCTCAGCAATCATGACTTTAAGTATTTCCAGACCTGTGATGCCCTGCAAGCTACTTGTGCACTGAGATGTTTCTTCTCTCTGTGTTTGTACATTGCCTGGCATCACAGGGGTCTCACCATTACTATAATTTTAAAAAGCCAAAATAAATTTTACCAGCAAGATGGCAATTCACCAGCTCTATGGCACTAGAAATTTTTATTCCTGGAATTGTTCATGTTCAAGGAAAATATGTGGTGAGATACCGCAGCTTTCAATACCACTATACACATTTTGACTACTTCTCAATTCCTCCTTTGTTGCTGATTTATCAGTGCTAGTTCAAGGAAATGAAGGATTTAAATGAAATCCTGGATCTTAAAACCTTTATCTTATGCAAACATGAAAAACCCATCTCTCATGCTAGCCAAAAATGTCACAGGAGGAGTATTAGAAGAAAGCCAAAGTATACACTCCCAAAATTGTAATCAAATTATGGCAGATTAAATTTATTCTTTTTCCTCCAGACTACCCCTCACTTAGGGCTGACCAACATAAAGAACCCTCTCCCTCACAAGATAAAATTCTGATGTTTAGGTCATGATCCAGTCAAGTTTAAATACCCTTAGATCCCACTGATACCAAAGGGTGACTCTGCAATCCTATACCCACTTACCTAGGAGTGAGCCCCATTGAACTCAGTGGTCTTACTTCTGAGTAGACATTATAGGATTGCATAGTTAAGTGCATACTAAATCTTTTCTATTGAAATCCTTTAGACAAAGTGCTTAACTTTGGCTGGATTGTACCATTAATGTTTTCTTATTTTTATGTATTAACTATTTCATAGTGTTATAAATATTTTATTGTAAGTCATTCTGATAATGTGTTTGAAGAACTGGGTATAAATATGAATGAATGAATGAATACAATTTCTGTTCCTTAAGCAGGGTAATGTCTGAAAAAAAAGTCCTGAAAGGCATCGAAAAGGCTTCTTTCTGGGACCTTTAAAAGCACATTTTCTCAATAACACAACTGCCAGGTTTCAGTGTCAATTACTATTTTTATTAAAGCTTCTATAGTGAACAACTATACTTGCTATTATTTACTTAATAGATACATCATGAACAAAAAATAAAAAGGGAAAACTAAGTTTCAGAGCAGCTCTGTCTCCAGGCAAATCCAATATCCCCAAAATAAATATTTAACCTTCTGCATTTTGACTAACAGCTTGCAAAAAAAAAAAGTGTGTTTCTATAAGGGTATCTTCTTCCTTTTTAACTATTTTCAATAAAATAATTCCTTATTTGCAAAATAACTCATCAAGAAAAAGAATAAGACTCTGAACTAGCACTTAGCAATGTTTGGATTTTTGAGTGACAGAATGTTACAGCTTTACTATAATAACTGGGATTCAGTCCACAACATGAGTATGTTAAAAATGGGCACCTGTGTGGTTTTTATACTACTGGGAAGCATAACTGCCAATCCAAGTAGACTACCAAAATATAGAGCAGGAAAAAATGATTAAAGCTGCAATCCTAACCCCACTTGCCTGTGACTAAGCCCCCTGGAACTCAATGAAACTTACTTCTGAGTAGCCATATATAGGATAGCACTGTAAAGTTTATTTATTAAAATATTTATATACCACCTTTACATACCTCAAGGCAGTTTACAACAATTAAAATCTCAATACAGCTAAAACCAGAAAGCACTTAATTCAGGATCAAAAGAGATCCACAGTGGGCTAGATCAGCATCCACCAAGAGGCTTGTGGAATTAGAATATCTTAACTGTCTGCCTAGAAGTTACCAGAGAAAGGGCCAGTCTAAATGCCTTTGGGAGGGTTCCAGCCAGGATCAGGGCACCATCACCCTAAAGGCCCTGTCCCATCTTCCCACCAATTGCACCTCTCTTGGCAGCAGAATACAGAACAGTGCATCAGACTATGACAACTGATGGGCAGGTTCATGTGGAAAGAGGCGCTCCTTTGAATATTGTGGCCTGGGCTATTTAGGACTTTAAGGTAATAATAAGAGCACCAGCAACAAATGCTTGTGAATTTGGCTGTAAGTAACAAAATAATCCAGCCCAGCACAATCTTAGGGCTGAACAAGATTGACAGGGGAGATCCATGAGAGGAGATTGTTGTCTGAAAGCCTGGAGAGTTGCTTCCAATCAGTGCAGACAGTACTGAGCTAGATGGATCAATGGTATGACTCAGTATAAGGTAGTCTCTTATCAGGACTGCAACAGGTGTGTGTGTGGGTGGAGGTGTATGTTTAATCCTTACATCCTCACCACCCCCACACCACTGTTTGGCTGAAAGTTGCCCCACCAATGCTTTTTGCCCTGCAAAGGGGAGGGAATACATGTACTCATGAGGGGAAATAGCTTCAAGGGTAACTTTATTGGGAAAAGGCATCTCCCTCCCACAGTACTGCATTACTGATCAGATCTCCAGTCCCCCTAGCTATTAAAAGTGTTACATTTCACTTGGCCCTGAGTGTGCTACTGAGCACCCAATCATAGAGTAAATCAAGACTGGGAGGCTTGCTCAGTCCTGAAGGTCATACTGGAAACGTATCATAGCGGGAAGCCTACAATTAATCTGAGCGCTTATTTGCATGCAATGCAGCTTTATTTGCATGTTGTTTTCATGACCTTGAAAGATTCAAGACTACACTTGTCAGACATATCCAACTTCTTGCACACTATTATCAGCCTGCAACTGTTATCCTCAAATGTGAAAAATCTGAGCTGGCTCTTGACAAACCTTGATGTGTGAAACTTGCGAGAACAGGAAAGTAACAATTCCAAGTCTTTTGATGATCACAATGCTACACAGGCATTCGAACCACTTGCTATATACCCTTACATAGACGTTCATAAGCATCAATAAGCTTTTTATTCACAATGATGAAAAATTAATGGAGAACATCTGTTTTTTTTCACAGGAAAAGAATGATCTCAGAAACGGGCATATGACACAGAAGTATGTCAAATTTACTCCAGTTATTCAGAGCAGGCTGTAAATTCCTGCATAGATTGCTCTCTTGGGCTACTTCTAGCACCACAAC
The DNA here is from genome assembly GCF_057233095.1 of Heloderma suspectum. NCBI lineage: Eukaryota > Metazoa > Chordata > Lepidosauria > Squamata > Helodermatidae > Heloderma > Heloderma suspectum. The sequence goes on from NC_139461.1 coordinate 228,477,550, forward strand.
TGAGCCATTACTTAACATTTGCATTTGAGGGATTTCGTCTGACATTCTAAGAGAAAAAGAATGGAAAGGAACAGAACCTTAGACTACAACAAGGCAATTCTTAAGAATAATATGTAGTGGTTGATCAGATCTCGGAAATGTCAGTAGCCAGCTCCCTCAGTTTGACAGATATAGCCCAACAAACATAAAGAGAAAGAGCAAATGAGCATCAGCCATACTCTGGTATAATTTCTCACAGGCTATTCAACAAAGCTATGAGAAAAGTGCATGGGTCCAACCCCACAAATTTAATGCTCTTGCCAAAAAAGCAAAAATCAATTCTGCAATTTCCATTCCTTCAGAATGTAGTCTACTTTTGCCAATATTTCTTATAATGGTACATCAGGCAACCATGAGATATTCACTAGAATTACATTAATATCTGTCTTGGCCCCTATGATGGGCTAAACAGGGCAAATACATCTCAAATACACATTGTAAGAACAAGGTTAACTTTCATTGACATTGCAGTGATGCACATTAATTGCTAATGAGTCTGGTCTCCTACTTTGCTGGGTAGTATAACACCATGGAGTTCTTAGGGCACCCATCAGCTGAATTATGTCTTAGTTTGGCATTTACTTGTCTATATTAGCTGCTGCCCCGTAAAATGAATGCTCTCAACTTCTTGTTCCTGCACTGGATCACAAGAACTTTAAATGGACCATAGGGTTTCTACAATCCACCATTGTAGAGATCACTTAAGTGTCTCATGCCATATTGGACAAGGGATGGGGGAAGAGTGCTTAACTATTTTGCTAGTTTGCTAGAACATTGTGGCCTGTGCATGTGGAGTCCTATATATGACATGGCATGGAGGCCATGAAGAAATATTATTTCATTTTACAGCTACACAGTGAAATTTTAAAGAAGACAAATGGTACTTGAATTATTAACAGTGTGATCCTATCCATGTTTACTTGGGCTGCAATTCTATGTACATGTTTATCTGAGAATAAGCCCCAGGGAATGCAATGGACTGCACTGTTATGTTCTCATTCTGTTTATTGATTAAAACCATGGTTACATAAACTATGGCATGTGTCACGGCCCTGTATCAGGAAGCTCGGAGTTACCCCAAAGAGGACTATAAGCCGAGCAAGACACTGGTCACCCTACTCCAGGAAGGACCCCAAAGAACCCCTGATGCATCTCCCAGAGCCAAGGACTTGGCCCTACCATCAACATCAACCTCCAAGAATGGCTCGTCCAAAGCCTCTCAGGTTCCGCAGCCATGTAGGAGCTTAAGGCTGCTGAAATGAGCATGGGGTCTTTAAGGCCGCAGTTAGTACTCAGTGGAAGGTGAAGCTTCTGAGAAAACTAAGCTGACCAGCCTACTTAAACCCACAGTTGCTGGTAGCCCCTTGTTGGAAGGACAGCTCCTTTCATGAGGAACTACCCCAACCTAGCAGCTCCTGAAAAGCTCTGTCTGAGGTGCTAGTAGTCTCTGCCTTGCAGTGCTCTTGTTTGCTAGGCATAACTGCTGACCGAACATGACCTTTGTCTTTTCAGTTGTAGTTTCCTTCTACCAAAACCCTCCTGAGTGTCCAATTGGCCAGCCGCTTCCCCTGGAGCCCAACCCTAGCATGCAGTTCTGTTCAGTTGTTTAAATTTACTCATTTAGGCCATGAACCTTAAAAATATTTAACAGACAAATATAAAACACAAAAACTATCATAATAATAGAGGCATCAAATACATTTAAAAAACCAAGGTAACTGTCTCATGACAATCCACTGTAACAGAAACTGTTAGGATACATTATTGTATATCAGACATCTAGATTAGAGTTTTACTTACGTTTTTCTTATTTTTTGACCATTTCCCTATAACCAAAAACTAAGTGGCCACTTTCTGTGTAATCTCCATCATTATTATTATTATTAGTAGTAGTAGTAACAGCAGCAGTTGGAAGGGGGCATTCAGGCCATTGAGTCCAACCTCCTGCTCACCGCAGGAATTCAGTTTAAAGCACCCCTGATAGATAACTGTCCAGTCTTTATTTGAACACCTCCAGCGATGGAAAACCCAGCACCTCCCTAAACAGTTGGTTCCATTGTCTGGCTGCTCTGACGGTTAGGAAGTTTTTCCTGTTCAATCAAAATCTGCCCTTCTGTACTTAAGCCCATTATTTTGCATCCTACAGTCTTGGGTGATAGAGAACAGGTTGCACCCCTCTTCTCTTCGACAACCCTTTAGGTACTTTAAAAGTGCTATTGTATTTCCCCTTCTGTCTTCTCTTCTCCAGTCTAAACATACCCAATTCCTTCAATCTTTCCTTGTAAGACTTAGTTTCTGCTTCCCTGATCATCTTTGTTGTCCTTCTCCGAACTTATTCCAATTTATCTGACTCCTCCTTAGTGTGATGTCCAGAACAGGACACAATATTCAAGGTGAGGTATCATCAGAGCAGAGTAGAGTGGAACTATTATTTGCAGTTATTTAGGAACTATACTTCTGTTGATGCAACCTAAAATTGCATTTGTCTTTTTGAAGCCACATCACACTGCTGACTCAAACTCCAAGATCCTTTTCACATGTATTATTGTCAATCCAGGTATCTCCCATCTTATACCTGTACATTTCATTTCCCTTTCCTAAAGAGATTATCATCATCAACATCATCCAGGTATTCTATGAATTGCTGGGCTGACCAGTGTTCATGGCTCCCAGGCAGAAGCAGCAGCTGAAGGAAGATCCCATTAATGGTAAGTAGGACACAGCCAACTCACTCAGGTTTGGTTACAAAGGGGCCTCTACCAATACCTTTCTGGCAAGTAATAGTCCAGTTTGGGCCTGGACCTCACTGCAGCGAAAGCCCTAAATGACCCAAGAATGTCACAGTACAAGAGGGGTATAGCTGAACTTGTCTGTTCCACAGCAAAGCTACATAATTGCCCTGACATGAAAGTGGGAAGGAGATGGCACAGACAATCAATATTTGTTGCTGTGTCAGCAATGGTGCAACAGCTGCCTCAACTGCTGTGGCTGCCCTGTCCTCTTCTATATGTATTACAAACTGCTCAGGTTGTACATGGAATGAACTATACTAATTCATTTTGATCTAGCTTGCATTCTTAAGTATACTTGCTCCCTATTGAAAGACTTTATTTTTCTCCATTTAAAATCATTATGATGCACTTATATATTTTCTCCTGGCTTTTTATGTTTTGATGAACTGCAGTGCTTCTGGTATTTCAGCATGCATCTGGAAAGATGAGCACTCCAAAGGGCACCATATACAATTGCAAACAGCAGTATTGAACATAGATTGCTTGCAGAGCAAAAACTTTTTTGCTAAAAAATATTAGAAAACGCTGCAGCATAACCATACTGTGTATATGTTTCTTTCCTACGTACTCCAAGGGACGATTATTTAACTATATATTTGTTGTACTGTCCAAGTATTTGGAAAAGCCTTCCATACACTATTCATAGGTTTAGATTCTCCCACAACTCCGATTAGATAACGTGAGTTATTGGGCTGGGAAAATACCCTCAATAATAAACCTACAGAATTAATTGTCATAGGATATTGCCATGACCACTAGGATAACTAGCATTTGGAAATAAAATGTCCATGTACAGGGGGAGTACACCTCCATTACCAGATACTAGGGACAAATAACAGGGTGGCAATCATAGTGCCCTGTTTGTGAGCTTCTTCATTACATGAGGCTGGCCACCATGATTCACAGAATGCTAGACTAAAAGATCCTTTGCTCCTATCTCAGTAGTCAATCTTATGTACATAAAACAAGTTTCCTTTCTCCACAGTCACGTATGCATGAGTAGTGATTCCAACACTGATGCTCCACATATCCACAGAGCAATGGGCAATGCTAATGATCTGCTTCCAATCTGCTATTGCAACAAGCAATTTCCATTCCATGCTACTGAAAATAGAGTAATTAATGACAGTGTCTTTGATTCTGTACAAGGAACTATCTTTGAAGAAATAAAGTAGCACAGAAGAGTATTTTTAGGAAGAGAATCAAGGCTAGTATTAAATATGCAGAAAGCAATGCAAGGAGATATTGTCATTCCTGCCCCACCCCCATGTTTGACTCTCTCCTTCAATGGTTACTTGATTAGGTTATACTAAAAACTGAAATTAAAAACACATTATCTTCTCTCATCAAATTTCCTGAAAAATGCTCATCTTTTTACTGTCCTATCAAACATTAAAACGGACTATGACTTTAACAAAGAAATGCACCAATTAGGAGTTTGCTTCCTTCATACTGAAAAAGATGACAAACAACCATTCCTTGGAAAAATAGTTACAATCAATTTATAGGGCAGATTTAGGATGGAAGGCTTTATTTATTTATTTATTACATTTCTAATCTGCCCAATAACTAATGTTGTACTGTTTCCTCTCTGAGGAAGAGACATGCCACCTTTAAGTTTTAATATTACTATCAACTATAAAAATATTGATGCTGTTGTTAAATGAAAGCTCACATATGGAGGCATAAGCATATTCCGAAGGCAATGATGCAGCAACTTTGCTGATGCTAAGCACGGTCTGATGACTGCCTGAGCAGGGTATCATTTGGGAACTGTATATATGCTACCTTGAGTTCCATGATGAAATAAAAGTAGGAAGGATATGTATGTATTTTTTAAAAAAACAAAACATCCTTGGGAATCGGACATTAGGCGGTGGTAACAGATTACTTTGAAATGTTTATTTTGGAGATTTCAGTGATATACACTTCTGCCTTGTATTCTAGGTGTGCAAAAATATTAAATACGGTAATTGATACGTGGATAAAGATCAGACTGATTTTCATTAACGGCAGACAACTGACACAAAATATAACGAAAACAATAAATGTTATCCATAAAAATTAAAAGGAAAAGGAACAGGAGCCCTTTTATGTATAGATGCCCAGAAAGGCTTTGATAAAGTAGAGAGGCCCTAACTGTTAGATACAGTTGAGATTGGCTAATCTTTCAGAAAGTGGATCAATACTTATGTCTTTAAAACACTAAAGCTAGAACATTTATTAAAGGAGCCTTAACAACAAGTTTTAACCTATCTGAGGGAACCCAACAGGGTTGTCTCATGTCTCCATTTTAATTTGTTTTATATATGAAAGCATTAGTGATCACTCTTACAAAATTAACACCTATCAGAGCGGCACTGATAACTAAAACTATCCAAAGTACTGATGTATGCCACTGATAAGGCAATAACTTCCATGGATCCAGAGAAAGTAATGTCTAATATAATTTGTTTATTGGAGAGTGTACAGATTTTCGAGGTTATAAAGTAAATTTTACTAGGTCTATGTGGATGGGACTAAACATGGAAATTCAAATGAAAGATAAATTAGCAAAAAACAACCACCACCACCCATAATATTCAATGGAAACTTTTTGAGATTATACATCTGGGAATATGATTATCCAAAGATAGAGGACAAATAGCTGCTATAAATCATAAGAAGCTGTCTCAGTCTCAATGGTGGACATGAACGAATGGTCTAATATTAAGCAGTTTACCTTGATTGGAAAAATATTCACAATCAAAATAAATGTACTCTGAGGAACCTTATTTTTCCTAATAAATATTCTCCTAACTTTGAAAATGACTACATTAAGGGATAGCAGGATATATTAACAATTATATTCGGAGGGTGGGAGCATCCTAAAAATTGCTCTATTTTTATTTCTATTTCTATTGGAAGAAAGGGTTATCTCAACCAAGTTTAACTACTATGAGGTCTGTAATACCAAATATCTGGGATTGGATTAATGATGCAAGGTTAATATACTATGAATCAGATAAGACAGGTCCATTTAAAAAATGCTACGGTTTTACAAAAAATAAGACTGGGTGGGGCAATTAAAGCACTAAAACAATTTTTGAAATCTGCATTAGATATAGGGATAAATTGGCCTCAGGCCTCTCCGCACTCACACCTTGTTAGTAAAATGATCAAATTAATGATAAACCTATTTTGGGGGACATGTCAGGCTGGGATAAGACAAAGTTAAATTCCATGAAGTATTTTATAGGAAGTGGTAACATTTTGTCCTTGAATCAGATAATACAGAGACCGAATCCTTATACGCCTAAGTTTTTTTTCCAATTGTAAAGATCAGACCTGGTATTGAAACACTGATATGAAAATACAGTTCCATTCATGAGTTAACTCCAGTAACTCATTGGTAAGATACACATAATACTTCAAAATATACAAAATAGAGATTCTGCAACATACCAGTATAAATGGGAGAAAGATCTATGGATATATATATCAGATGGACAGAACGTAGGAAAACATTTCATAGCAATGAATTTAAAACATACTTTAAAAAAATCTACATAAATGGTATGACAAATGTTAATGATGTAATTAGGTGCTGATAAATTTACATTTTTTTGGAAATGTTCAAAGATGACACTAGCTATAAATTCCCTTGTCACCCCCTGTACATTTTATTAAATTATTTAAAAGGCGATGTGGAAAATGACGACCTTGGAATAATTGTTAACTTATTGGTTGCTGCTAAAATTTCCATTGCCTCTTTTTTGAGAAATAATGTTTCTTTCCCTTTATCAAGCTGGTTTCTTACGACTTGGGATATTGCAATAATGATTAAGTTGCAATCATTACTGAGTTGCCTACTGTTAGACGGAAGATTCCAATCTCAGAGGTTTCTGATATATGAAGTTTATTTTGTAAAATCATAGATGTTATTCATTGAATAAGTACAATGATCATTTACATTCTTTCTTTACTTACAATAATATGATTTTTTTTAAAAAGTATTCCCTTATGTAGATTTGTTGCTGTGCAACACACACAGTATAGAATTGCTTTCATAAATGTTTGCAACTATGTTTACATGAAGGGGAAGCTGTAATGCTAATGGTTTAAAAATCCACATTAAAGGGAAAAGGAGTGACAAAATTTAAAACTATGGAAGAAGTTGGAAAGGAGGCAATATATAACATCAAATGCTTCTTGTGGTCAGGGATTACTATCCCTATTATTTGTTTTTGCAAGTAGGAACACTCGGAAGTTATTTTCTATTTCTGCCAGATGAACTCCATTGCATCAAGTTACACAGGTTACCCCCCAGCAATAGTACACTAATGCTGAAATCCTATATACATTTGGATGGAATGCAGTACCACTGAATTCAATGGGACTCAGGTCTTAGAAAACGTGTTTAGGATTGTTCTGTAAATTAGTTGTCTTATGTTTGGAAACACTTCTCCAGTATCATATTCCACAGGTGATGTTTGGTCATGTTTAGAAGCTTACCACCATCACACCAGTTACTGATAAGTAATTACTTTAAGTAATTACTTTATTTAATACCAGTGTAGTGCCAGTGTAGTGTAGTGGTGAGAGTGACGGACTGGGAGCCGGGAGATCCGGGTTCTAGTCCCCACTTGGCCATGGAAGCTCACTGGGTGACTTTGGGCCAGTCACAGACTCTCAGCCCAACCTACCTCACAGGGTTGTTGTTGTGAGGATACAACGGTGAGGAGGAGGATAATGTAAGCCGCCTTGAGTTCCTTGCGAGAGGGAGAAAGGCGGGGTATAAATGCAATAAATAAATAAATAATACCTAACAAGCACTACTCCAAAGCAACATATTTTTAAAATGCTTCTTAACACACTCTCTCTCTCTCTCTCTAACGGTCCATTTACAATGCCTTGGTTACTACATACTTGTAGAAAATTCGTAACATAAGAAGAGCCATGCTGAATCAGACCTGTGGGAAGCCCACAAGTAGGACATGAGTGCAATAGCATCCTCCCGCTCACATTCCCCAGCAACTGGTATAGAGAGCCATATGGCCTCCAGCGCTGGAGGCAATGTATAGACATCATGTCTAGTAGCCAAGCAAGGACTTGGTAGGTACTAAAGTACATACTAGACACCCAAAGGTCTTTGGAAATGAGTTCTAGCTTAAGGAAAGAACAGATGTACTCCTGATTCTAGTTTATATGTAGATGCCCACATTTCATCAATAAAATCTTCACAGTCCTCCTGGATTAGACCAAGGGTTCACCTAGCCCAGGGCTCTCTCTTCAAGAGATCTCCCTAGGATGGTTGTGGAAGGTTCAGGCTGGAGGTAGCCATCTCCAGCGGTTTATCTTCTGCATCTGTTAATCACAAGGGAGCTTTTCTCTTTTCTGCATAGTTTAAAATCTAATAATCCTTACATGAATTTACATTTTAATTTTTATCCTAATGTGAATAAAATAGCACTCATGCTGAACAGATTTTAGGGGTGTTTGGACAAGGCACCTTTACTGAGTCTCCTTAACTTGTAAAAAAACCCTGTTATACCCATTTTTACTTTCTTGGACGTTCTGTGCGAAGTGAGAATGGTAGCACTGTTGTGGTGGTGCACCCTTGTTGATTTTGGATCCCTGGCAAACATCCAGCTTCCCGCTCCCCTTTGAGATTGATTCTGATATTGAATTTCATATGTTGTCTAGCCACCCACTTTGGAAAACCTGGAGGCTTAAACAATCTGCTAGGGATTTTACAATCCTGAATAACAGAACTGGTATCTTCATACTTGGGTATCTCATTTTTATCCTAAATCCAGATCATTTATGAAAAAGACTAAATAGCATCTTTTCCCAAATTTATTTTTAAATTTTTATCAGATGCACTTATATTCCCCCCGCCCCACTGTTGTAGCATCCAGGGCAGCTTACAACATAAAAACATTACAAGACCAACCATATTTTTTAAAGTACAATAAAACCAATAAAAGAAGAATACTGAACAGGTAAGAGTATGTGAATATTCCATCAGCCTGAAAGGCAAATGCCTGCTAGAACAGAAATGTCTTCAACTGGCAGTAGAAGGCCATGGAAAAGGTGCCAATGGATTTCCTGAGGTAGGGAGTTCTACAGTCTAACAGGGTTGATTTGATTTAAATCAAACTGATTTAAACCATGATTTAAATTGCTTTTCTGAAGGACTCAATTTTAATGATTTAAATCACAGGAGAGGAAGATACTATTTAATCATCATTTTAGTAGAAGTACATTATTGTTTAATATAACCTTAATATATATTCAGAGATGTAGGTTTCATTAGAAGGTAGGTACACACTAAGCAATTATTCTGAATTATTTTCAGATTAATTTTCATCAAAAATGGGATGATAATTTGGTCATTTTAGTACTAAAGCAGAATGAATTAGTGAAGTCATTCAGGAGGCAAACCAGCTCCAACTGTTCAATTAATCATGATTTTGTCATGATGTGCCAGAATCACCACCACCAAACAGGCTTTTAAATTGTACTAATAAGATTGTTGAAGAAGAAAACTAACCAAAAGAATAAACAAACTATATTACAAAACATAAACATGGATTTTTATGGAGGATACATGCAGCAGAAGTTTGCTCAGGCGTCAGGACTGCATGAAGATATTCTGTTCACTTTTGGTTTCACTTTCTATTCCCCTCCCCTATCCCTTGCACTTATATCCAGACTCCTCGTCCTTGTTCAGATCTACTCCATCTCCCCAAATTTTCTATTCATTGACCTTCTCTATCTTTGCACTTAGAGAGAGGCAAGGCCAAAAAAGAGAGAATCCATTTCTTTACACCTTATTCTGCAGTGCAGAATAGGACTGATCAGGTTATTATCTCCCATCTCCATAAACTGCTGTTACCATAGTCATAGAATATATTTAGAAACTCTATAATTAGTATTCATGATGATATTTGACCTAGGCTCTCTCTCTCTCTTTTTTTTTTACTGATGGTTTAAAGAAAATTTCAAAATCTGATTTAAATCAAAAACTGATTTATTTTTTAAATCATTTTTTTTTAATCAACCCAGCAATCTAGGCAAACATCCACCTCCCTGCCCCCCTTTGAGATTGACCCTGATACTAAATTTCATCTGTTGGCCTTTCCCATATCCCAACCAATATTGCCTTAGCCACTGTTAGCAGATCTTTAGCAGATCTTAAAAAATGGTTATGATGGTATGCGAGGAGGTGGTGCTTACGGTAATCATGAGGCAAATCATTTAAACCTTTAAAGATAATCACCAGAACTTCGAAGTGTGCCAGAAACGGACTAAAAATCAATGCAGCTGTTATAAAATGGAAGTCATATGCTCCTAGAGATAAGCACCCACCAAACATCTAGCAGCCACATTCTGGGCCAAATGGAGTTTCTGTAGACTCTTTAAAGGCAGCCCAATGTAGAGTATACTGTTGTTGTCTAATCTAGAGATAACTAAGATATGCATCACCATGGCCAGCTTTGAACATCCCAGAAACAGGTCTTGCTGGCACACCTGCAAAACCTGGGTAAAAGCACTCCAATGCAGATCCTTGGAAGTTCCTGGCCTCCTTCCATTGTTAAAACAACAGCCGCCTAAGGAATGACATGGAACAAGTACAGTCTAAAGATGACCTCATCCTAACTCTAGGTAGAAAATGTTCAAATTCAAGGGCAAAGTATTTGCAAGATCCATGTAGATAATAAAATCTGCTACTGGTACTTCTGTATCATTTTTTGAAGTTTTTGAAAATCAAGATTAGATAGTGTCTTGCTAAACCAGGTTGTGCCAATATGAACTTCTTAAGGTTGCATATGCATAAAGATTTCATTGCTTTTAGTAACATGAGCAGCTTTTAGTAACACAAGCAAGTGCTATACTTAAAGGTGAATAGCAGGTAACACATTACAAATGGGAGATATCTCCTGCATAAAGCTCAAATGACCATGGTTAAGTCAGCCCGATGTATAAGTTAGTAATAAAGCCTTTTAGTATATCCTTTGACAGAGAATAACGAGGAACACTTGTTAGACAATCAAGTTTCCATTGTTGTTAGCAAGCCAGGTTAGCAAGCAAGGTTAGCAAGCAACTGAATATTTTCAATTATTTTGTATTGCATTGTATTCTTTTAAATATTTGTATTGTATGCTATATTTTTTAGTGTTTATCTGGCATCGTAACCCCTATTCATGCGTTACAAGACAGGGCCACACCATATTATAGTCCTGCCCCCCTGACATCACACCATATTGTTGCCCTGCATGAATGACTGCAGTGGGAAGGCCTTTGTGCCTACAACTGTACATGTGCAGGCTTCCACGCAATTCGGAACCCTGTGTAATCAGGGTCCTGAATTACACGAAAGCCTACACACATACAGCTGTATACACAAAGGCCTCCCCATTGCAGGAATCTATGCTGTACTGGTGGACGCCTATGGTTCAGGCTACAGTACGGCGTGATGTCAGAGGGCGGGGTTACGCAAAGCAGCCCCGTCCTAACTCACATGGTGCGTTTCACCACAAATAGGGCTTTACTCTTTTAACTATTTGTAATCCACCCAGAGAATATAGGTTATTGGGCGGATTAAAAATATAATAAATAAATTTCAATATCATACATGTGTATAGCAATTGTCACAAAAAATCTCAATCTAAGAATACTAAAATCTTCAAAATTCAGTACATTCTATCAAAGCTGGGAGCTAATTCTTGGAAATGAGAGGGCTGAGTGAGAATCTTTTGCAAGTACTGAAGTTGAGCTTGTTTCGTCTTTTCCTCCCAACAGAAGCACTTAGCCTTAACAAATAGATAACTTGGTATAAGTTTCATATACAAATGTAGTACATTACAACTGTATCCACTATAACCATATAGTTGTGTTTTTTTATGTGTAACCCATCCTATAAGGAAGTCTGACAACCACTGGAATATAGGATAACATTTAAGAAAATTACTATACCAGGTTGAGTGTTTCTAAAAAGTTTGTTCACCTGAACTTGATTATGGTGCTGCATACCACGAAAAAGGACCGTCTAGAGAACAAAAAGTAAATTCTGGCAAGAGTAGCTGCTTTGCTCGTACAGGATCAGAAACAGCCTGCAAATACTGCATATCACACAATTATTGTCCTCTGCACCTACAGTGTTTGTTTACAAATTCTAAACTATCCACCAGTGCATTTCACTCATGTGGGAAGTTGGAATGAGGTGATGAAAAACTGGGGGCTAACTACATCATTAGGTACCACCTCCATCTGCTGAGGAGCAACTTAAGCGTAGTGTACACATACAGCAAAATGAGAAAATAAGGTGGGAGGGACCTGATGTGGTTGGAGGCACATTCTTTTATTTTCTACTACATGGATAGCTCCCCGCACATAGAAAACTAGCACTACAGGGAGTGGGCTTGGCTAGAATTTTCTCCCTGAGGTGCTAGTTAATACTTTCAAGAAATGTTCTTTTCCTTTGTGAAAGTGGGTAGAGGCTCAAGATTCCACTACCTCATTCTGTTGTGTCTGTATACTACACCTTAGACTTCTGGAATCAAAATTGACTTCATATAAACCATGGTGAAAAAATATTGCTTCTCCCTCTTTTACCAAAATGTATCCAGCAATGTATTGCTAGCTCACACCTGTTCCATACTTAACTAAATCTCCAAATAAACTTGTATGATAAGGAACATGGTATTCATTTCAGCTTTATTTTCCACATCATCAAATATTCGAGTTACAAATATTTTCTTCAGATCCAGTGCTGACAATGAAAAGATACTAAAAATATGCTCATTTTCCAGGATTAGCAGTTCTACAGTTAAATATATACCATACCTCCTGAATTACCAAACATGACGTCAAATCATTAACCACATTCAAGATTTGCTTTCAGAATAGGGAGGATTTGTAGTGATATTTTTCAAGTGTTCCAAAAACATATGTTACTGTGTAAGACTACTGAATTAGTTTCTTCAATAGACATATTCAAAGCTGTTTCAATCAATACCCTATTTTTTTTTTTTTACTTTCTTCGACCTGTCTCTATCTCATCAATTCTCTGGAATAGTTGCTCTTACCAGTCTACAATCCTATACCTACTTACCTGGCAGTAAGCCTCATTGGACACAGTGTGACTTACTTCTTAATACACACATGTAGGATTGTGCTGTAAAAGCAGTATTTCCACATAGGCTGAATCTACACATAGCAGTTATACTGTTATCATACCGTTATCATAACTATTGGTACACATGACACCAATGGGCATCAATAGTTATGATAATGGTATAATTGCTATATGTAGATTCAGCCATTTTCACGTAGACCTGGCATACATTAGAAAGAGGTCTGTGTAACTGTGTAATTAAAAGTTACGTGTAGATTTACGTATATGTATTTGTATTTCACTTTCAATAGCATCATAGAGGTGCAGGCCAAAAAAAGAGAGCGCTTTCTAAAACAACTGATCAAACTATTCTGAAACCAACATGGTGGTGTGCATTTCAGAAACAGAAATATGCTCCTGACCAAAAGTTGCCTGAATGCAGACTAGCTGAACATCACACCAAAACCTGTAGTTAAACTAGAACCAATATGTTACTGATAACCTTCAGCTCAATAATTAATTCAGTACTAAGCAATGCTTACAGCAGCAGCGTACATTCGTGTCAGTAACAGAGAGCCAATTCGTGAATCTCACTTCCAACATCACACTGAGAACAGAAGTAGTTTACGCTACTTCTTTGAATGTATAAACCAGGAACTAATGTAAAGCATTGGAGATAGTGGTGTGATCTTCAGACCATGTTTCTGTTTCATCACACAATAATTGGTGGGCATACCTGGTTTTTCTACTTTCATTTCATATGGTTCAACCTTGTCCATGTGTGTTCTGCTTGAATGTTTCACTTTAGCATAACTGCTGGTACTTGAAACTTTTAAAAACGCCCTGAAGGTGACACTAGATTTTGGAAAAGATTTCTAAAGGTATCAGTAGAAATTTTTACCTGACTCCAGAGGGCATTACATGTAGGTTCTAGTTCTGTAGGTGAACAGAGTAGTGTAATTCATTTGTCTTTTAAGTTCAGTTTTGGCTAGAATCCTGCACAGTTAGGTTTCTTAAATTTCATCAAGGCCAATGAGATTTAAGCAGCCTGTGTACAGAACTGCAGCCTTTGTCTTTTAGGCTTGTGCTACACACCACACTGATATCCAATTTTGTATATACTGATAGGATGCTTTCAAGGCCAAATGCATGTTAACACAGTGCTCGTTTGAAATATGCCTAATCTTAATTATCAATGTGCTTTAGTTATGATAAACATAACAAAGTAAGAATAACCCTGTATTCCAGGAACACTAGAATACAACTATAACTTTATTCATCAGAAAGCTGTTTTAGGAACAACTGACCTTACAAAAACAAATATACACTTGGAAATGTTGGAAAAGCTGGACTTTTTGAAACTTATCTTTCCTATGATACTTCTGTGTGCAGATACCCTTGGGTCTTCGCTGTAGGAGGCCAGATTTAGAATGAAATGGAGAGGAAGGTTACCTCTTTGGTACTTGCCTGTACATAAATCCCCCCCCCAAACTTTGTTAGGCAAATGTGGTGGGAAAGACAATGTACTTTATTACTTGTAATTCAGCTTGAGGAGCTTTTAAAGGTAACTGATTGCTATAGTTGATTTTTCATAGCTCTTTCCTCATGCTAAGTCTGGTAACAGAAGGCACTTCATGCAGATGGAGCAATTCTGATTTAAAGGGAGACCAACCTAAGTAAGAAGTGTCTAAAATATAATATCAATCATCAAACAAATATGCCTTAGGCACTGCAAAAGTGACTGGAATTGAAAGACTTTGACTACTGGAAAGGTTCCAATGGTATCACAGTCCAATGCCAACACTCAGGAACACTTAAGCACACACAGAAGTGCTTTGCATGGATTTTCCTTAAAGCGTTACAAATAATTGTACAACTTCAACATTAATTTGCATTAATTTCAAAGCAAACAGGCAAAATAGAACTTCCTCTTTATTATCAGGATTTAGGATCACGTAAATGCCACCAACACACTGCATTAATATTAATTCAGTATTCCTGCATGTATAAATAATTGCGTATGTCTATGGCATCCTTTCTGATGGTTTCAGTAATACAAGATCAAGTCAAATTAAAGTAGTTCATAAGAGGCCAGGCCAAGGACATTTCATTGGTCCACCACTGTAAACTACTGGGCATAATTGTGTTCACCTTAGCAACAAAGGAGCACTTCAGCATTTTATATATGTTCCTGTTCCCAAATATAGCCAAAGTCAGCCTTGCATAGAGTGTTTCTGAAAAGCATGTTCAGCCTTTAGCTGACCTTATTTCTTCAACTTTCTCATTGCCTTTTTATTCAATTTAATTAAGGGCTTCTTGCTGCTTCTCAGTATTTCCTGGCTCTTCTAGATTACTACTTCATATTAAAAGGTACAGTTAGGGGAAGAATAATCGACAAGAATTACTCTCAGTTCCCTCTTTACTTCTACAGGGCCCCATAGGCACAAAAGCTGTGCAATGGCTAAAGCAAACTAATGTAGTTAGTTACTAGAGGAAATAAATAGCCCTAGCCATGGAGGTAATTCTTAATGAATATACAAATGATCTCTCAATCTGTGGTAAGACAACATTAAATTTTTATGAATATTAAATATGATGCCATACACAATATGGCTTTTTAAAGACACTGATATTCCCAAACCATATTGTCAAAATACTTACCAACAAGGGATCATTTAAAGGGGGGATTATATGTTTAAGAAACAACCCTCCAAAGTCAACCTACTGAGAAATCAATGGCCTTCACTCTTCTAAACCAAGTCAACATCCTTCCTTCATTACCTCTCATACTGGATTGGGGCAGTCCCTCGTGTTTATCCCTTCATTCCTTTCCTTCCTTTTTTCCTAAGTGTCTAAGCTTAAACAATTTGTGCCATGATATATAATTGTATTCTCCCTGCTTTCTTTGCTTTAACTCTATAGGATCTCTAAAAATCTTTGGCAACCAGAAGTGTTTATGGGATCAATTGAAATAAAGGGAAATGTAAAATTTTAAGTAAAATGTTTGAGTATTATTGATGTGTCCAGTATGTAGTTAAACATATATTAACATAAACAAACTTATTCTTCCTTGGTTATGATAAACCAAATATATACTATTAGTTTAGCCTCAGCACTTCATAAAATGATGAAGAAATAATGCTTTTATTGAATTACTTATTTTTCTATCATACAATTAGGCGCATCTCCTGCAACCTCGTCTGTTCTCACAGATGACCCAGTGTGTTTAACTTTACTATACCAAAGTGCTAGGAACGCAAGTGTGCACATGCTCACATGCATAAACACAGAGGCACATACACGCCGCTCGTTCTTCATCTATCTCTGAGAGAAGAGAAATGGCAGAAGATGGATAATTGCCTTTTCAAAAGGTATTGGTCAATTTTACAAAATCTGATCCCATCAGTGATTTAGTCCTGCATAAAATTTCTTGCAACTCTTTTCTCCCCCAAATCCCAATGACATTGAAAAAAATACTGCATTGCAGCATTTGCCAGTGTATCAGAGGGTATTCTGTCAGATGCCCCAAAGTCAAACAGTAGAAATTCAAAGACATTTAATCACATAGTAAGCACCACACAATAAGGAAACTAACAAGTGCTATACTGTGCATGTGTGTATTAAATATTCCAACTGCATGCAATATAACAGCCCATTCTGTGGCTTAAGTCCTGGATAAGGTACAAGATATCAAGGATTACTACATACATCCCAAGTTACTTTGTGGGGATAATCATGCACCGCCTAGAACCATAACCTCTCAGCAAGGCTATGAAAAGATAGGACTTAATGTTACAGATGTGATAACTCGTAATAACAAGGATTCCCAGCAGCATTCTAAGTATTGAAAAGTTTGAAAAACATAACTCATGGGGACAAAGTTGTGCGAGATTTAAACTAAAGTCACCCGTTAAGCTTCCTAAACAGTGAAAATCTTCCACTTAAGCTTAAGCTAGATACTCAAAACTATTCTATGCTTATTAAAAACTGGACATAACCATGTCAATCCCCTGAAGTGGCTAATTCTTGGGTGTCCTTTTGTTGTGGTTCTCCAATACATTTTGGTTCTCCTTTGATTAACACACCCAAAAGATGTAACATTAACAAAAAGAAGGGAAAGAAACCAAAGGAAGGATGTCCACCCAGTAGGGAGAGTATCTCTCTACGTAACATGCCAACATGATTAGTTAAGTGCACAGCAATAGGAAGAACTGTGTATTAAAGAACGGTGTCAATATTTAACACCTCTAAATTGGAATGTTTAACCAGATTAGTATGTGTGTATATACATAGTTACACACTTTTGACTTGCCTTAGCTTTCCAATGAAAGATTATGTGTAGTAAAATCCACCAATTTTACAGGATATTTCTTCTACAAATTGAGGTTCTATCCATTAGGTTTTATGTGCCCAAGAAACACCTATGTGTATAAAATAGTAAATAAAGATTCAAATCTACACAGAAACTATGAGTATTATATCAGTCTCTGGACACCCAAAATTTGACAGAATAGTACCAGGGGACATATGAATAAGGAAAAAAAATCAAAATTGTGTATTGTTTAAGCCACTAACAATGCATAGAATAAGTAAATTAAAGACAAAAAATGAGAAATCAATAGAACAGTATGCTGACAGTATTTGAGGATGGGGGAGAGAGGTACTTTATACTGATAATGAAGATTGCGGACATATAAAAATGCTACTGAAATTATATTTGTAAAAAACTATCGGCTATCACATACATGAATCCACACAACTTCCTTTTACTACACAGAAGGTCAATTGCTTCTATCCTGATGTCTGCAACAGCGTTATTTAGGGAATTAATTCAAATCAGACTTGATTTCTCAATATTTTAAGCCTTCTAAATATTTTTATTTAAATTGATCACTCAAATTAAACATGTGCCAAAAGAATGGAATATGAAATTTGCACAGCATATGAGGTGTGCCTGGTATCTCTAATATGCTTCCCTTATTCTCACTATACACTCAAGATATGAGCACCTTTAGCCCTTTTGCATTATATTTTCCATCATTTGCCAACCAATGTCTTCTGATGCTTTACATACCCATCACCCTCTTTTAATACATGCTACTATTTCATGCTATTTTTTGTGCCCAACAACATATAGTGCCATAAAAATTAGCAACAGATAATTAAGTTTGTACTTAACAGCACCAAGCTTGTATCTTAAGGCAAATATTGTTTTTCAAAATATAATGTATTGTGATACAGAATGGCAATACTGTAGAAATTAACTTGGGTAGGCAAAGGAATACAGTTTCATTATTTTTGGAAAATGCTGTCTGTGCATAAAGCGTACAACAGGGTGTACTTAACTGATGATTCTGGCAAAGAACATGGCATTTCATAAAACACACAACCAATAGCACTTTCGCACAAAAATCTTTACTCAGGGTAAGTTTGTGTACAGTTCCCACACTGACATTTGATGAATACTGTTATGATAGAGAATTTGCAAGTTTACTAGCTCCATTCAGAACTCTATATCTTTATAGTGTGCTGCTTCCCTTGTTCCTTGTACTTTCTTCCACACACAATTTTACATCAGAAATAAAATGGTTAAAGAGCCCCCACCCAGCCAGTGCAGAAAAAGAACAGATGCAAAAAGAAAGAAATTCTAGAAATCACCATAAGCTTTAGCTAGAAATGTAATTAACACTTATTTATATAGAATAATTTAAGTTGTGACTAACAAAGAACAGCAAAGATAATTGAGGTAGCCCCAGAATTTTTTTTCACTGTTTGCTGTATTCCCACATGACTGCCACCTGCTCCCCCACTCAGCTTCCCCTATGCTCGTTTCCCCGGCAACCTTTCATTGGCTTTTCCTCCCAGCTATCGCTTTCAGTTCGGCTGCTCAGTCTAATCTTATTTGTTTTACACCCATCAAAACAAGCAGCTAGACAAAGAAAATCCTATAAGAATAGGGGAAAATACCACAGCTTTGTTTCCCAGTTTATAATAAATATCCAGACAGAGAAGGAGAAGGAGGGAGGGAGTGCCTGAAAGATGTTTAATTGAAGCAAAAGTAGGAAGAATGAGATGAATGTTAATGTCTTTTTCCTCCTGCTGCCCCCACCCCCTGACTTGGTCTGTTCTGCAAGATTTAAAAGTCCGTATTTGATCTAGCCATTTTGCACAATCTATAAGGAAAGCACAAAAAGCAGGAAAGGGGGTGGGGGCAGGGAACAAGTCATGTAGTTTCTGATTTTTCTGCCAGAAGACAACTCTAAAAATAGAAATACTATCACATCAACAGATTTAATTTCCTTCTGTAGAAAAGAAAGAACCCTTGTTTCACAATAGCATTAAGATTCTAAGGAAACAGTACATGCAGTCATTAGATTTCTATTCAACTTAGCACTTGTGTAGCACAAATGAAGATTAAAAGACATCATGTGCTGGGTATACAGTACAAAGACACCGTGACTGTCAGCGGAGATCATCCCGATGCATGCTCACTGGATGAGGCGCTCAGTGCCATGACACTTGCCTATATTTATATAATAGTTGTACATACACATTACATACACAGGTGCCCTCATTAAAAACCAAAATGACCTATAATTTTATTTATAGCTCACGATCTGCCATCCTATGCAAGCATAATTCACGAGGCATACAAGCCATACGAAGCCTATAAGCAGTTCGTTGCCAGCATTCACTTACCATTTTCAAGCCATTCCACTCCATCTGTGATCACAAAGATGGACCCTTACAGCCCCTCACAGTGTCAAAAGCAAAAAGAACGTTATGTAAAAGCTGACATTCCTTCTTACAGAACTCCTGCCCAACGATGCAACAAATCGGCATATACTAGGCGCTGGTACACATACAAGCCGCCTCCTCTTTTTATGAGGTCATGACAGGAAACTCTTTGAAATACAATATGCAGCATTTACTGAAGCTCCTATAAATCACTCTCTTAAAAAAAATTACCATGCCTACTGCGCAATACACCAAACCAAAAAGTATCAGTCCCAAGGCATTGCCTTATTTTTTTTCAAGGGTTCCATTTTGCATATGTGTTGCCCGCATGTGAATGTGGGAAATTTAACCATCCCAACCACCACCACCCTTCACCATTTCTGTTGGCCACACGCAGCCTCATGTTGGAAGTCAGCCTTTTCTTTATTCCAAAAGGAAAATTATAATGACCTTAAAATGGCAAAGTACATCCCTGCTGCCCTTTATTAAAAGCTAGGCAAGTATTTAAATACAGGGGAGAAGGGTGGGGGGAGGAACAGAAATGAAGGGAGAAAGACATTTAACAAATGAGCCAGCGGGTGCAAACTAAACTCATGTGACAACACATACTGATCAAAATGCAGACTTGGGGAAAGCTATATGTTCTACACACAGACTATGAAAGACTGCTGCAACAAAGAGATTTTAAAAACTACTAATACCTACCATAACCATTCTTAATGGCAAATAATGGGTCTTGCAAGGCTTCAATTCCTCTAAAGGTCTGATATGGTTTCAGGGAATTAAATGTTTTATTGTATCTTTTTTTAAGAAAAAAAATCCACAAAATACACAGTGCAGATGTATGATGCAGCAAAAGGAAGAAAAACCAAACCAAACCCAAGCACTGTGTTGAAGCCCCCTGATTTTAGAATGTAGATAACTGAATAGAGCTTTGATGAAATTGGCTAGCTTCTCCTTTTTACATCCATTTATGGGACCATCTGTCAGCTGAAAGCAAGATCGGATTGGCTAGGGAAACTAAAGGAGGCGTTGCAACATCAGGTGCTATTGAAATTAGCTTCTGCCAGATTGACAATGTTAATGATTTGGTGACCTCTACAACAACAGAGACCAGATTTCTGAACTGCTGCTTGTGTCTAGTAATTAAGGGCCAGTTTAAGAACATCACACATGCATGGATTTTACTCACACCTCCCCCCCCGCAACTCTCTCTCTCTCTCTCTCTCTCTCACAGACACACACACACAGGGGCAGTTCAGGCCACACCTAGAATTTCCAACACACTGATATACAAGTGTTACACCCCAGTCATGCTTTAATAACTGCATCCTCTCACCTCTTCCATCCACGGCTCTGAAGTCTAGGCTATTTTAACCACCTTATTTTTCTTGACAGTTGCTTTCCAGAAAAATGCATATTTAATGATTTGCCTCTAGGCTTAAAAGATATGACAAAAACACTTTAATGTGCATTTTAACTATATTTATTCATAGTTGCTATAATTTTTATCTTTACGTATTTCTTGAATCCCTGTCCATAATAAAGGATGTCCACATATAGGTATAGTTCTATACATATTTTATAAACTGGATTTCAAAATCACTAGGTATTTCTTAAGACAAAAATTTAGACAGCGTGCTCAAATAGAAAATGATTTTTTATTAAGTTGTACAACTGCTCTATTCTGATTTAAGACAATGGATAGTAATGATTTACTACACTATACACGAAACTGTTTTATGCTATGGCTAGAATTGGACGCTGATTTACTACTTCCATCTGACAAAATAACAAAACTCCAATTACAACCATGTTTCAGAGTCTTCACAGTTCAAACATTTAGTGAAAATTGTTTTGATTGGGACACTTTTAATTTTTATTTGTAATAAGAAGATACCCCTCCCCCAACTGTATTTATTATTGACATGTTTGGTTCAAGCAACCTAGGCTATAAACTATAAGGTGGTCAAACCAAGTTGGAGTAACAATTTTACACAAAAAGTATGCTGTCCTTGTTCTGTGTACTACTAAACATACTTCGCACACCATCTGAAGTTGACAAATATATTTTCAAGTCATTTATAATTGATGTGTTTGTCAGTTTCTGCTGCATTAAAACATAACATTGTGTAAAACTGGCATGGGCCACAATATACGATCATCTTCCACTGAAACCAAAATATTACTGAACAAACCAACAAACATAACCATAATGAAAATACCACAATGAAAACAGAGAAAAGCTAGGTTTAGAAGAAAATCAAGTCAAATCAAGAAAATCAACCCACAGAAAAATTTAATGCAACATCTGTGAACTGTTTAAGCAACTGGAAGCTCCCCTTTTGCATTTGGATTTGACTGTTCTTTAGAACAAACTTAACAGAGATTCAGCTAAACAGTTTCAAAACTGAAAACATCAATAAGTATGACAGTAAATTCAAGGACATGCTGATGACGCATCCCAACTGTAACACAATGTATTAATTGAAAAAGTTCCATTTATAATGCTAATTTTGAATTAATGTCTCGTTGGGGGTTAACCAAAATTACACAAGGAATGAAGAAATCTTTTATCCATCCTTTCTCCTGTCTCAACACACTTCATTAGGCACTGTTTAATGATTCTGGACATCAAAAAGATTCAGTTCTTTGTCTTAAAAAAACCCAACAATTGCAGATACTACTACAAATTAGCTGTCTTGCCAATCTAAAAATCCACACATTCTGTAGATTATGCACCCACATGCAAAACTGCACAAGGAAAATGCTGAAGAGAATTGTAAAAAAAGAAAGAAAAAAGAAATAAAGCAAAGAAAAGACAAAAGACAAACACACAAATGTCCACAGAGGCCTCTCTCTAAAGACAAAGGCAGAATACTATTGTTTTTTTTGGAGGGGGGATCACTATTATCAGATTTCCAATAGGACCATTCATCTTTCAGGGTGGGGGGCTGACTACTGCATCACCAGCAGTGACAAAATTTGTAAAGCATCAAAATTTTCTAAAAGTCTCTCAACCATCAACCGGAGGGCTCCAAGTAAAGGTGTTATTTTCATGCAACAACCTCCATCTCCCCCTCCCCCCAAAACTTGACTCAAAATACAGCTAATCTATTTTCAAAATGAAGCCATAGGACTGTTGTTTTTTCCCCCCTCCCTCTTCTTCCTTACCATAAATGAGCAGTTTCTTGACTCATTAATGACAGTTTCCCTTAAAAGAAGTGATCTCATAGCACTGTGTCCCTCTCCACCACGCATACATCCCAAAGGTTGCGGGTATCTTAGCATCAGAAACCGCTAGCAAGCTCTCTCATACAGAGCCCAGATGGACTATACTTGAAGCCAATTCAGCGTTAATAACTACCTACTCTGTGCAGTTAAGAAGCCTTACGTGGCATAATGTCCTAGGCAACAGCAGCTGATTAAAACCACAAATAAAAAGACAATCCTGCTATCCAAAATGATTAAAGGGGATGTAGTTAAAAAAATAAAATGAAGGAAGATTCCCCCCCCCCGACTTTTCATTTGAATCTCTTTCTTTGAGGATGGAATCTTTCCTAAGCATATGGAGAAGAAGAAAAACAGAATACTGCCCAGAAGATGTGACAAAATATTACCTCATTATTTAACAAAGCAGCACTAAGCGTCCTGGTGATTTCAAACATCTTGCCACAGATTTTGGTTTTAGAGAAACAGAAAGAGAATCCTTTGCAAATCCAGTTCTATTTGCACAGGGGACGTCAATTTTCCTGCACACAATAATGTTTTCTCCCTAGAGTTAGCACATTAAAACATCTAGTCAGTGAGCTGCATTTTCCCTCTTAGCATACGGAGTAGACTCACTCCTGTAACATGTACTGCTCTCTTTGCTAGAATAGCCTGCTGCCCCAAACATGGTTGTTTCTTAAACTATTCTTTAAAGTAACAGTTCGCTTTCTAACCGCCAGGTGGGCAGTGTGGAATGATTCAAAACGAACATCTTGAGATTGCTGGCTGAATAGCTTGTAGCTGTGATACTTCATACGCAGAAAATGTGAAGTGTCATAAGAGACTAAGGTGTAGCTTGCATTCTTTTAGCTTCTGTCTTGTCAAATACATGAATCATGCAACTCTCAGAAAAAAATATTTAAGAGATTAAAAAAATTATGAACAGGCCTTTTTCCCTTCTAAGAAAACAAGCCATCATAAATGGAAAATCTTGAACATTTAGTAAAACAAGTCATTCAACTTTAGCTCTGTCTGCTCCTCTAATATCTGTGTCATTCTATAATAATCCTATTTAAACCAAATTCTAGTTATTTGGATTAAAGTTTGGATGAACAACCCCCACTGCAAAACTGATAATGATTATAGAAAACCTGAGCATCCAAGCTTTTTTATGCCACTTGCAAGTTCTTCCTTGACATTTGTAGCCCTCATGTCTGAAACAGATAGCTGAAGATTAAAGTCTATTAATTTAAGAATCGAATAAAAAGAATTCCATGTTCATGTATTTGTTCAGCTCATGATTTCTAAGCAAAATCAAAAAGAATCAATTTCAGTAGTTGGGGGAAAATATTACCTCTCTGAGCAACTGCAAAGCCCTATTTAGAGATCTGTGTTCAGATCTGGGCATAACAGTTCAAGGAGACTGTAGCCAAGATGCAAAAGACTACAGGAATGCTACATTATTAATAATAAGCATGACATTATTAAGATTATTATGATAAGATTGTCATATTACATTATTATCATTATTACCATGAAGAAGAAGATTAAGAAGAAACATCACGGCACTTTACAAAGTATAAGAGAACAGGACCTTGCCCCAAGGAGCTTAAAGTCTAAAACTTGACACAGGGAAGACAACAGACAGAAGGAAGGGAGATGGAGGAAAAAAGTGTATACATTCAACTGAATGCACTTGGCCTCAATTTCTGTAGGGTATGGGAATAAGAGGGTGTGCCAAAGGTTTCACTAAAAAGGTGAGTCTTGGAAAGTAATGTGATGTGCAAGGCATCAAAATATAGATCAGAGGCATGACTAAGTCCATATTTGCTGGCAAACAGAACTGTACCTGATTCCTACACAATCCATGGGAAGAGCGTTTCTGTGTCCAGTGAATGATTGCAGGATCGGGAGGGGGGAGGGCTGGCCAAATAATCCACCATAAATAATCTGTTCTGGTACTTCCTGAATACTGAGTTACATTGCCTGGTATGTCTAAACCCCCAGTTAGGGCAAGACAGCCCTCTCAACTCTACCATGTCAGGGGTTTCCATACCTATTCAGCAAGGCACTGCCAACAAGTAGGCTTGAAGAATGCAAAGTATATTAAAGAGTAAATGCAGAATATTTGCAAGCTGCAAATTCTCTGGTGGGTTTTCAAAAATAACAACAACAGAAAGATCATTATGAGAATATGGAAAATAAGGGCAAAGTAAGAAGGTAAGTTCCTCAAAAGATGGGAGACAGAAATGAAAGTAGTAAAACGAAGTTACCACAATATCATTTCAACTTTTAGCCATAAATAATTACAGCCAAATAGCTGTTAAGCTTTGCCAGTCAAACATACATACATATTATGATTACAGTTCAACTTTGTTTAAAAAAAAATTCTGTCCAGGACAGTGAGACTTATATTAATTCAATGTTATGAACTCATTTATGAGTCAATGTGACATAGAGTCATAACACAAGATGCAATCACAAAGGCATACCCTACCCACAAGTGGTGTCAGCAAAACTGAAGGTGCCCCCAAACCAAAGGTGGAAGATGAGTGTTGTCAGCATATTATGCACAGTTCTTTATTGGTGTCCCAGTTTTCAGTACCTGTGTGGGGTTTTTTCTTAAATTTAAACAATGTAAGAGAAGTACATGCCATTGTCTTTAAATTTTCACAAGTATTTAAATACAAATATCTATATAACATAACATTTTAATCACATTAAGGGCACAATCCTATGTACATGTTTAGGCAGAAAAAAGACCTACAACTTCAGCATTCCCCACCCAGCCATGCTGGGAATGGTAGAACTTTTTTCTATCTAAACATGCATAGGACTGCACTCAAGGTATACTTATTCCCCCCCCCCCCCCGGCCAAATATTTCAGGTCATATATTTATGGTGCATTGTGATAAAAAATTAATATGGGGTGCTTTTTTTTTTTTTAGCTCTGTTTACTAAATACAAGTAAAGCAAACATCGTAAATTAGATCACTCGCTCGATCATCTGAAAATTTTCTAATGCAAAATGAAAATGTTACGATGCAAATTAGCCCAATTTTCCAGAAAATTTTCCAGAAAACCCACATCACTAAGAACGAACTGACAAAATATACCAGAACTACAATTTAATCCAAATTACAGAGCAATCCTATGGTCACTGACAGAGCGTCCAAGGGACCATACGATATTTGGGATTCCCACTCTTAATGCTGTAGACATCCTTACAACCTTGGGAAGTGGAATGTGACATTGGATCCGTCCCCCTGCAGCCGTCGCAGAAAGTCCCCTACTGGCTCCTTTCTGAAGTTGCAACAGTGACCTCAGATGACCCCACAGAGGTTGAAAAGAGGGCGTTCCGGTGGGCGAGGAATAGGGGGAGAGGAGTTTTACACGCAGCCAAACTGAAAACTTTCCCTTCTCTCAAAGTAGACTGTAAAATTTTAACAGGTTTGTTGCTGGCTGCTCAGAATGTTCATGAACATTCCATGCCATCACATCAGCTTAGCCAATTGTATGAAACTTTTTATTACTACAAATGTAATAAATATAGACAATGAAACCACCACACGCACCCACCACTTAAACCCTATTCAGGCATTCTGAAAACTACTTACTTTCACATGTGATCAGGCAGCGGGGAAGTGCTGCTTAGCGCCCCCCCCGTGCTGCCTCCCCAACATCCACACATAAAGCCCATGCACATTGGCCTCAACATGAGCTCAAACCCCCATGCTATTGAAAAAACATGTTCTACATCACACACACATTTAAAGAACTCCATCATATGTTCCCAGTCCTCATTTTTCTAAGTTAAATAGCCCAAAACATATTAGACTTTCCTCATAAGGAAGGTGCCCCAATCCCTTAATCTTTTTGATTGCCATATTTTCCAAACCATTCTCAGATCTACAATGTCTTTTTTGAGACTGGCAACCAGAACTGCACACAGTATCCCAGATGTGGATGCACTATGGATTTCTACAAAGTCAGTAACTTTCCTAGTAATTCCTACATGGGATTTGTCTTCTTCACTGCCAAAGCACACTAATGGCATACTTCTAAGCATATTAACTCCGAAGTAAGTCCTGCTGAAGGCCAAACTAAACATTTGGCTAATCACACTAGTATAGCTACACGCGATAGCTTTATTTACCTTCATGTAAGCATATGTGGCCCCAACTCCTATTGGGATCATGGCATTCCAGGACGATGGTTAAACACCCCTTCCCAACACCCCTATTTTCCCCCTGAAATTGGACTAGATGGATCCTTGGTCTGATCCAGCAGTGTTCTTCTTATATTCAATAGAGTCAATGGATCCAAATAAGGGCACTGATTGCCTACCGAAAGGTAAATATCTATCTCACATACTACACTGCTACACTATGAATGATTGCCAAACATTTAATTTGGTCCTGAGTTAAATGTGCTTTACTAGGAAGTGCATTTGGAACTGCACTGTTGGAGAGAAAATACATATGATGTTAGTCCTATATTTAAACAAGCATGCTTAACCTGGCCACTTTTATTTTAGAGAAAAAGCAGTTACAGGGCCCTGATCCAGGACATGTTCCCGATACAGGTCTGAGACTGCTTTTTCTCCAAATAAAAGCAGCCAGGCTTAAGCATACTTCTTTAAAAATGTGCCTAATGTCATATGTAATTCAGTCGCAAGTCAATGTTGTTATTTGAGGTATCCACCATGACCCCAAGATCTTTTTCCTGGTTAGTCATTGCAGATCGTTTCGTGGTCAGTCGTTGCCCATCGGTATATATGTGGGGTTCTTTGCCTTAATGTGCATCATTTTGCACTTGCATTTTACACTGAAACCCTTTTGCCATTTTCTGTCCAGTTCACCAAGGTCTGCTTGGAACTCCAGCCATCTGTTTGTGTTTTCATTTTCCTGAACCATTTGGTGTCTGCAGACTTGGCTAGCTTGCTGCTCACTCCTCATTCCAGATCATTTATAAATAAATTAAATAATACTGGTCACAATATAGACTGTTGGGGTACCCAGTGTTGTTCCTAGACAGTGTTGAATTAGAAATTTTTCTGCAAAATTTTCCAATGCAAATTGCATTCATTTGCATATGGTCATTTGCATAGGGAAATTCTCTGTTGTACTGGAAAATTTTCCAATGCAAATTCAGTTAATTTACACAGGGTCATTTGTACAGAAAAAAATCCAGCTTGCATTGGAAAATGTTATGATGTAATGGAGAGATCTAATTTAACATGTTTATTTTACTTGTATTTAGCAAACGAATCTAAAAATAAGTACCCATGTTATTTTTTGTCCCAATACACCATACATATTTGACCTGAAATATTTGAGGGGGGGGGGGAAGAAAGCACACTTACTGTGTTTTAAATGATATAATATGATGACATTTTATTGGAATACTTCTAATAATTTAAAGACAATAGCACGTACTTCCCTTACATTATTTAAATTTAAGATAAAGCACACAGAGGTACTGAAAACTGTAGACACACTAATTAATTTTAGCAACCGAAAGAAATGTGCATGATATGCTGACAGCCACTCATCTATTTTGACTGTGTTCAACTTTCTTCCACTAATATTGTTGAGGCACCTTCAGTTTTGCTGTCACTATTTATTAGTCCCATTTCACTCTGAGACCTATATGTATTCTCGCACATACTTGCTAAGGATAATCACCTGAAAAACATTAATTACAACTCTGAAACTGCCAAGCCTGCCTAATATTATATTTGCAATTGGCAAACACTCATTTTTACTAATGTATGGAACTTATAAAATGGAAAAATAAAGTACTGGAAAAAATGCCCGCTCCACATCACTGGGGAGACCCAATTAATTACATTCCTTCATTATGAAAACTGCCCATTTATGCCAACCTGCTACTTTCTACTCCTAGGAGAATAGGCAACACAATGGCAAATGGGATTCAATCTTTAACAAGCTACTAATCCGTAACAGGACGCCCTCTAATTCAGAAGACTCTGGCGAGGGATTTTATTTAAAAAAAAAAAACTATTTTGAAATCCAGGTATACAAGTATATAACTTGGAAGTCCAAGAATACGAAGTATTGGAATGCTAGACCCAATTGTGATAACGGAAGAACAGCTCTACTAACGTTATCCAAGTGCAAAATTGTTTTATTTATGAGACATACCCTCACCTGATCCTACTACAGACAAGCTAAATATTTTCCAACTGAAATAAGAATATTGATCCCAATCATTTTCTGTTTCTTCATGTAAACCACATACTGTCTGGTATTACTATTTATCCCACATTCACATTTAAAATAAATATGCATATTCTTCCCAGGGAATAAAGACACCTGCACTTCTGCTTCAATTTGGTCTCTCTGTTCATGTCTTGAACATTAATTTTAAGACAACACATAAAAGCATAATTATTGTAGTTAATGAAATACTCATGGCTTCCTGGTTTGGACATTAATGTATTTAAAGAGTCTGGATGCACTGATGGAAATTTCACAATTTTTATTATCCTGTTTGTTAAGTCAAATGGTAAAGGGAGAGTGGAGGTGGGCAGTAATAAAACACATTTTTAAAAAACTGAACTCATATCCTGCCCAGACAATCAAAGCCAATCAATATCAAATCTCTGATAAGCCACCATATGCTATACTGCAGAGAAAAACGTGACTGGAACAGAACTTTAACAAAACAGCAGCCTTCTTATTTTCAATCTGTTCGTAAGAACGTAAGAACAGCGGTGCTAGATCAGACCAAAAGTCTACCTAGTTCAGCATTCCGTTCAACCAGATGCCTGTGGGAAGCCGACAAATAGGATATGAGTGCAATAGCGCCCTCCCACTCATGTCCCCCAACAACTGGTATTGAGAGGCATACTGCCTCTGACACTGGAGGACATATACAGCCATCATGACTAGTAGCCAGTAATAGCTTTATTATTCATGAATTTGCCAATTCCCTTTTAAAGCCACCCAAGTTAGCGGCCATCCCTACATCTTGTGGTAGTGAATTCCATAGTTTAACTATGTGCTGTGTAAATAAATACTTTGTATCTGTCCTCAATCACCCGCCACTCATCTTCACTGGGTGACCCAGGTTCTTCCAGTATTATTTCTCAATGTTACACACCTCTATCACGTTTGTCATTCCTTAACTTGACTTTTTCTAGTTAAAAAAAAAGTAACCTTACCTCATAGGAGAGTCGCTCCAGAACCTTTATCATTTTGGTTGCCTTTTCTGCACCTTCTCAAGCTCTTTTTGAGTTGTGGTAAACAGAACTACACTATTTATTTACCTTGCTCTTCAGGCAAAAAAGGCTCTCAAAGTGTGGTCACACCATAAATTTGTGGCAGTATGATATTGTCAGCTTTATTTCCTTTCCTAATGATCTCCAACATGGAATTTACCCTTTACACAGCAGTCACACACTGGGTCAATGCTTTCATTGAGCTTTTCACCACAACACCAAGATCCCTTTCCTGGTCATCATCAGATCAAACCCCATCAATGTGTATGTAAAGTTAGGATTTTTTGCCCCAATACCCAAACTTGCTTACATTCAACTGCATTGCCATTTTAATGCCCATTTTCCTGGTTTGGAGAAATCCTTTTTGAGCTCTTCACAATCCTTTTGTTTTTACCATCCTGAATAATTTGAGGTCACCACTAAACTTGACCATCTCACTGCTCACCCCCAACTCAAGATAATTTAGGAATATGATCGAAAGCACTAGTCTCATACCAATCCTTGGGGGACCTCACTGTTAACATCCCTCCACTGAGAGAACTATTCATTTCTTCCCAATCTCTACACAAGAACTTTCATGCGCAAGGAATGAATACTGGCTTGAATCCAATGGTGTCCTTCCACCAGCAGAACAGAAAACACTGGCTGAAGGGATTTTCCTTTTCCCCTGCATGCATCCCAAATCTGCTATGGAGGGTTGGAGGACCTTCCAGAGCAGATTTGGAGGGGCAGGGTGCAGGGGAAGGGGGGGAGATCTTCTCATGCGACATGATTTAAGCCACTGTCACAAGATTTTCTCAAGATGAATTCAAATGTTACAGTGACCCAACCCCCACAGTTCCAACACCTGATTGGTTCTTCAGTGTGAAGCAGTTCAGCCACCATCACTTATACTGCTTCAAAATATGTGTGAAATTGAATGTACATAAACAGATGAGCGTACAATGAATGATTGTGGCAAATGTCCTATTACACTGAACGAAAAAAAATATTTATGCCAAGCTAATGTGAAAACAGTAGTCTATTTAAATGATGCATTTAAGCGAGAAGGATCTTGGAATTGTTGTCGATCACAAGCTGAATATGAGCCAACAATGTGATGTGGCTGCAAAAAAGGCCAATGCTCTTTTGGGCTGCATTCATAGAAGCATAGCTTCCAAATCCTGGGAAGTACTAGTTCCCCTCTACTTAGCACTGATTAGGCCTCATCTGGAGTATTGTGGCCAGTTCTGGGCACCACATTTTAAGAAAGATGCAGACAAACTAGAGAGGGTTCAGAGGAGGGCAACAAAGATGATCAGGAGACTGGAAACAAAGCCCTATGAAGAGAGACTGAAAGAACTGGGCATGTTTAGCCTTGAGAAGAGAAGACTGAGAGGAGATATGATAGCGCTGTTCAAGGACTTGAAAGGTTGTCACAGAGAGGAAGGCCAGCATCTCTTTTCAATCACCCCAGAGTGCAGGACACGGAATAATGGGCTCAAGTTACAGGAAGCCAGATTCCGGCTGAACATCAGGAAAAACTTCCTGACTGTTAGAGCAATACGACAATGGAACCAATGACCTAGGGAGGTGGTGAGCTCTCCCACACTGGAGGCATTCAAGACAAGGCTGGACAGCCATCTGTCGGGGATGCTCTGACTTGGATTCCTGCATTGAGCAGGGGGTTGGACTCAATGGCCTTGGAGGCCCCTTCCAACCCTACTATTCTATGATTCTGTCTCCAGTCTCATCCATTTCTAAGGATCTACTGAAAACTAAGCAAACCATTTAGAAACAACAAAATTTTGTATCAACCACATTTTTTTCCTACATGTGTAAGAAGTACTACAGAACACTATTCTCAGGTAGTCTTCTGGAAGAGATAAATCTTTAAAAAGACAGTGAGGCATTAACACTACACTCACCACACAATCAGAACTTCCAAGCATTAAGTTTTTACTTCCTCTCACTGAAATATTTCCACTCTAAATCTCATAGAATCAATGAGACTCACATTCATGCAAGAAGGCACATGACTGCAATGGAAGTCTCTTCCAATATGCCTGACAAGGATGAGCCTTAACACACCCGGCAGAGATACCATTTTGTCAGTAGAGAGGGAGTGTTCTGTAATTTTCTTTTATTATTAAATTTTTGTTATCCCATCTTGAATAACAACATTCCAAGGCAGCTTACATCAAAATAATAATTATGCTACAATTCACAGAGCTATCCTATGACCCCTAGTCAGCATCTGGGATGCTATAAGATGGTGCAGATTTCCACCTGCGCGCCCATATACAGAGCTATGAGTGTGGAAGAGATCCAATTGTGGATTTTCCTCCTCTATTCCCACCTGCTATGGAAAGCTCCATGGTGGCTCCTCTTTCCAAGCTCGCAATAGTGGCCTCAGAAGAGGAAGGGGAGAATGGAAAGGGGGAGTGCTGATGGTCGGGGAGAGGGGAGGCCTGGATCCATTCAATCAAAGAGCCTCTCAGTCACCCATCCCTCCCACCAAGAGGTAAATCAGTTGGTCTGTCTAGCTGTAAATATTCTTTATGGTGGAACAAGAGGTGTTTTCACCTTTGTTGTTCCACCTGCTCTGCCTGGCTCTTGCTGGCATGGCTTTGGATGCGTGGAGGGCTCCAGTCCCAGAGCTCTCTGTCTAAGGGAGGCTGGATGATGTCAAGGAGGCGGGAGGCTGGATGATGTCAAGGAGACTTCCCAAAGCCCTGTCCCCTCACATGACATCAGCAGCAGCACTACCCCACCCACTTTTTCCCCCATGCAAAGGAGGCACAGCTCTCGCTTTGACTCTTCTGCATGGAAAGCAACTCAGCTGGCGCTTGCAGGAGCTGGCTTCTGCAAACACTGGCCAAGTCAAGAGAGAACCTGGGGAATCCTCTCCCCCAAAGGGCAGGGCTTGGGGAAGGCAGGGAGTGGGGCCCGCAAGGGGTGCTCAATCCTCTGCAGGGGGATGGGGCCCCAGTGCAGGCCAGATTAAGGCCATGGGCCAGAGGTTGCCCTCCGCTGATTAAAGATCGGATATTGCATAAGATTGCACTCGAAAATATCAAATACACTTAAAATGCATCAATATAAAAACTATATACAAAATCCTTTTAAAAAATAATTACAGAATACAAACATTTTCAGGGCATGTTTAAAAGTGGCAAAGAGGAGGCTTGGCAGACCGATATTCTATAGTTCCCTTTTCCCCATGCCATTTCACCTATAGTTCCCATGAGATTTTTCTCATCTCACTCCCACGATGAGAAAAAAATGAATACTTGCTAATTTACAAGCTAAAAAGTTTTCAAACTTTGAACTGAATTTTCTAGAAACTTAGACAATTAGCATTTTTTAATTGCAGAAAAGCTAGCAACTAACTTAAAATAGCAGCACAGAAATCTATACTGCCACATGCTACTAACTTCCATTTGAACATTTCCACGGCTGAAATAGATTTATGTTTTTTTCTGGCAATTTTCCTCACGTTTTATAGGGATTCTTCAATGCAACAACAAGCACTTTCTCTTAATAGTATCACTGCATGCTTTGTTACCTGTATCTAGAGACACCCTGTTCTGCTCAGATAAAACTTAATTGTTCTTCTGACATTGAACAATAAGGGACCTTTAAACTCACCTAATAAACTAGAAGCGTTTATTTTTGGCATTGTTTCAGACTGAAAACAATGGCACTAGAAGGCCCCATTACGACACTACAGCAGATTAAAAGCCACTTTTATTTTAAAAATATCCTGCCAATTTATAACAATGCCAATATTGATGATATAAAATTGTATTTCATTAAAATTGTATGTGCAATCTTAAGCACACTTTTCTGGGACTAAGCCCCCGTGAATACAATGAAACTTATTTCTGAATAGATATTAGCACTGTGCTGCCACAAGATCATTTTCTTTGAAGCAGATCTTTTACAATGTTTTTATTACGTCTCATAGCTCTATAAAATAAAGGAAAAACTTGAAATGGACATTTTTAAAGAGTTTCTCACAATAGTATTCCAGCAAAATTCCTTTTCTATAGCTCTTAAATTCATTTCTACAGCTCCTATCCTGGTGTAAACCTAAAGAACTGACCACACACACACCGCCTAGTGAGTCTAGCTCTAGTAAACTTCTAATGCAGATTTGCATTGAGAAAAATACTACATTATAATTGTAATGATGGCAAAGTATGTGGGTTAATTATTTCCTAAGGGGTGCAATCCTGAAGCAACAGCTCCAGAAAAAGAGGTTTGAAGAAGGGGCCATTTGAAAACAAATTATGGCCAACTGCAGGTGGTGGTGCAGGGATATTATTGCTCTGTCACTTGGCAGTTATGGGGTGCCACAGGATTCTATTTTATCCCTCATGCTGTTTAATATCTACATGAAACTGCTGGGGGAGGATATCTGGAGATAAAGACTGAGGTGTCACCAATATACAAATGATACCCAGCTCTTTATTTCCCTTTCATCAAATCCATTTGAGGTAGCAGGTGTTCTGAATCAGTGCCTGGGTGCAGGAATGGACTGGATAAGGACCAATAAACAGACTCAACCAGAAGAGTCAGAGATAGCGTAAGTGGGTGCTTCTGCCCAGGCAAGTCATATTCAACCTGCTGCACTTCCCCTAAAGGATCAGGTTCATAGTTTGGGAGTGCTTTGTGATCCAGCATCGTCACTAGAGGCATAGGTGTCCTTGATGGCACCTATATCAGCTTATGGTGATATACCAACTACAACCCTATCTGGATACATTTGGATTACTGTCACACGTTATATGCCTTTAAAAATGGTCTGGAAGCTTCAGTTTGTCCAAAATAGGGCAGCAAGACTGTTAACAGGGACTGGTCCATTTGATCATATTACAGCAGTGTGTGATCTGCACTGGCTGCCAGTCTGCTTCCAGGCCCAATATAAATGTGGCATTAACCTACAAAGCCCTAAATTACTTGGGTCCAGATTACTTGAAGGATCATCTCGTTCCATATATACCTGCCTGGACCCTAAGATCATCCTCAGAGGCTTTCTACTCACCATGAATGAGGAAAGGCGGGTGGCTACTAAGGAGCAGGTCTTTTCAGTGGTGGCACTCGGGTTGTGGAATGCCCTCCCCAGAGAGGCTTGCTGGTTGCCTACTTTGTGCTCTTTCTGAAGCTAGGTGGAGACCTTTTTATTTTCCTGGGATTTTTCTTCCTTCAGAAACTGCAATCTTTGTATTGCTGCAGACTTTTACCATGGTTTTTACTTCTGGCTTTGTTCTTTTTGAAATATACTTTTTATTATGTTTTACTATACTATTGCATGTCATGGTTTTAAGTTCCATTTTGTGAACTACCCAGAGAGCTTCAGCTACTGGGCAGTATAGAAATGTAATAAATAAAAATAAAGTAAATGTTTTCAGCCCCCGCAGGGGGCTAACCTTGATGAGCAGCAGCAGCCGCAGAATTTGTGCGTGTTCTTTTTTTTCTGCAAATGGGAGTCTCATATAAAGGTCTTCCAGAGGGATTGGGGCTGTTCACATCACATGACAGCCCACCGTGGTTATTTAATTCACAGTGAGGCTGCAGCACACGCAGCCACCATTTTGAATACGCAACTCTTGCTTGGAGGTTGCCATGTCGTGTGAACACGGTGAGAGGGGGTTATACAAGGGTTAAACAACCCCCCCATAACCCATAGTCTGTTCTAGGGTTATGGGAAGGTTGTCTAAGCCTCGCATAAGCCATGCTCACCAGATTCATATGACACGACAACCCCTGAGCAAGGTTTGCATATTCAACCAGCTCATTATAGGTTAAATAAGCTTCACGTCTTCCAAACCCAGTCACTGAGAGAGAAAATGGCACCCCACAATAACACACATATGCTACCACCATCACCATTTATCAAGGTAACCGCCCGCCAGAGGCTGAAAAGATTAAGAATTTCTCCTCCCACAACCTGAAAATTACTTCCATTTTCTTTGTCCTTTTCTCCTCATCTTTCTAATTTTTTTGGAGAAAAAATATTTGAAAAGCATTCTAGCATAGCTCTAGTAAACAACCCATAGTTCCTTGAAATAGGAAACTGGTTTGTTTAAAAACTGGAAGCAAGTGTTTCTGAGCTCCTCACCCACCACGCAAAAGGGGGGAGGAGAAAGAGCTTGTTCAAATCCTGGGAAGCCATGGTTTTCCAGTATGTCTGAAAAAGGCAAGCCACTAAGTATTCCAATACCAAACAGTGCAGCCAGTCAAGTGTTGAAAAAGCACAGTGCAGAAAGCCAGTGGTAGCAAGCTGCAAGATAAGTCAACAGGTGGCTTTTGAGCAACGATAGAGTCTCAAGAGTGGGTCCCCTTAAATAAGCAAAAATTCTCAAATGAATCAGTCCAGAAATCCATTAAATGCTGAAACTATTTTTCTAGATAAGGTCATAATCACCAGAATAATGATTTCTAGTTTATTTTCTTTTGATGGGAATTCTCTGAGAATCAACGCATCCAATACTGACCTCTCTGTTTTCCAAAGTTGTTATTTTGCTAAAGAACAGTTATGTGTTCTAATCAACCCAAATCATAATTCTGCTCCCTACAGCAAGATAAAAATTTTTGCACATAAGCATACACACACAACTGAAATTACTAGATTAATAAATTTAATAATAAAAATAATAGAGCTGTAAACCACCATAATATGCTGGTCCCAGAGTCAACCTAAAATTAATTTCTCCCAATAGAAGTAGCAATGAACAAACAACCCAGTTATTACTGTCCTTCACCTTGTGCTACCACCTCCAGGGGAGGACAGAT
Organism: Heloderma suspectum; assembly: GCF_057233095.1. Lineage (NCBI taxonomy): Eukaryota > Metazoa > Chordata > Lepidosauria > Squamata > Helodermatidae > Heloderma > Heloderma suspectum. Next base: position 228,514,457 of record NC_139461.1, read on the forward strand.
ATGCTATCATATACAATGAAATGTCCACCCTTCCAAGAAAACTGAGATTTCTGGCATGTTAGCAGGTTCTCTTAATTCTGAACCCTCCTTCTAAAGTGAGATATACATAGTTGCATGTAAATTGTTTTGTCTACAAAATATAATTAACTTTGGAAGATGAAATCTAGATAGCTAGACGGCCACAGGATACGTGGTTTTCCAGGAACTGACCTTGGAGCTCGCACTCCAAGGCTGGTTCTTGGAGAACTGACTTCCCCCCTCTCCATGCTGCCTCGCAGGCAGTGCGGAACAGCCCCGTGCTTCGCGCTCAGAAGAGGAGTGCAGAGTGGCCAAAATGGGGCGTTCCGGGGCAGAAAAGGCGGAAATGCCGGTATGACACATCCCATGTGTCATCCGGCAGCCTCCTCCCCTGCTCTGCCTTCCCACAGCTAGACAGCCAAAATCGGCTGTCTAGCCACAAACGCAGGGCAGAGGAAGCACAGAGGAAACAATCCCCTCCGTGCTTCTCCTGCCCTGCATTGGATAGGCAGTCGCCCCTGAGTTTGGAGGCGGCCGCATATTCCCATAGGATTGCGCCCTAAGTGTGTCTTATTTTATTTTTCTAATGAAATGTTTCTGTTCAGCTACTTTTGGTTATTGGGAGAAAAAACTGAGTAATTTATACTGAACATAAAAGAACATGGCATACTTTGTTTAGTTTTGTTTACTAAATAAGTCAAGCAAACATGACAAATCAGACCTCAATTTAATTAGTGTAAAACTGTGTTAGTATTGTATTTGCTCCCTGTTCTTCATTTTTTAATTCTATTTTTAATTATTCCAGAATGTTTTCAGAATCAAAATTTTCTGCAAAACCTACAATACTGTGAAGAGGTGTGCCTCAGTTTAAGAGACAGATGCAAAGTCCCCTGAAAATAATATCTCAAATGTTGTCTGTGATCAATGCTCATAAAAAGGATGCAACTGCAAAGAGTGCATACTCAAACTCTTGATTACAGTACCATGTTAACAAATCTCCAATCTTTTAAAAGAATTTACAAAGAAAACAACAGAAGCTATTATATAACAATCTTTATGGCATGTTTTAAAACCTATACATGAATTCACCTGTTTATACAGCAATATTTTAAAGTTCATTATTCCAAAATAATATTGTGAATTTTTAGAATGCTGGTCTAAAACCCGGAATTATTCCAAAATTAACTAAGACATAGAGCTCGTTAACACCTAACAATTGGGAATGAACAACTGTGAATCATGCCTCACCACCAACAATCCATATCCATTCTACTGGGTCATAACTATTTCTTATAGCTGATGGGTTGCAATCACATAGGAGCATACAATGAAGAGAAATAAATCTAAGTCTGAATAGAGTTTCAGACATAATGGAGGTTCTACTAACTACGCTCCTTTATCATTTCTTCATACTTCCAATCAAATTTACTTCTAGAAAAGTGTCTGACAGGAGAATAGCATTCATTCATTTTTACTCATTCATACATACGTAGGCACTTTCATACAAAGAGAAGCCTGCGAAAGAAACAAGAATAACTCAATACCATTTAATTCTATTTTTAAACACGAAATATTCATTTAGGATCTCTCCATCTAGGTGTCACAGGCTAGGGTAGGTCACAAAACATCTGCTTGTTGAGCTAGCATCTGTTTGCACCTGGACACAACTAAGAGATGACTATTTGTCTACATAATTCCCCAAAGGGGGGGTGGTCATTTGGGGAAACCCAGAGCTGAAAACTACAGTAGTATTAGTATTATTTTAAGCAGCAGTTTAAACATTATGTTAAATAGCAGTATTTTAAAATGAGACCAAACATAAGCCAGACCACAATCATCAGCAAAACTAAACTTTTCATTGAAAAACTGGTAAGAACATCTTCAAATTTGGAAAATGATTTGAGTACGGACTCAATCTTCTATCTAAAAAAGTGTTATTTTAGGATCCAAGCAACTTTGTTGGTTTTTTAAAAAGCCCTTGGATATATACCATTTATTATATTATGGTTTGCTAGTGGTAAACTTTTGGAGCTGGTGCAAATGTAATGCGTACTGTCCCTGAATCATAATTAAGGGATCAGGGTATGAGCTTCAGGTTCACATGCTTGTTCACCCAGCCCCTCCCATTTTCTGCCCGAATTATCCCTAATTACCTTAATCATGATTTGTCATTATATCTACACAAGTGTAAACTATTGTTCATGCTCACTAGAGTGAGCTCGTAATCCAGGATTTTTAACCAGCCCCACACTGTGTTTTCAAATCCTGAATTATACTCACATCCTGATTAGATTTAACTATGGTTAACCAATAAGAAAACCACAGTAAAGGACAAAGGGGAAGAAAAATGGGTGTCAGTGGGAGGGGAGAGAAGGGCTTATGGTGAAAACATGGAATCCCATGGTTCAATCTCATAGATATGGTTAAGGAACAGGAAGTATTACATCTGCAATATAGCCTGTGGATCTGGGGGAATAATTCTTCAAAATATAAATATTCTGAAATATACAGAAGTAACATGCCTACATTCATGTTTAAATTTGCTTGAATGACATATTTTGTCATCACACTTCTCAACAGCTTTCTTTTCAAATTCATTAACAACCCTCCTATTCAGAATACAACCTTTTATTATGTCTTATCTGTATTACTATTATGATTTTTAAAAATAAGACATGCTGTACAGCTGCACACTTTCTTCAGGAAGAGTCTAAGAAACATGACACAACCAGCAATCTTTTCATCTTTTAAAAGAAAACTGCAAAATATTTCACACAGCTTTGAGATGAGGGTAAGCAATCCAGAAGACTGCAAGTTTGTCTATGAGCAGCAAGGATACTAAAGCTGTTATCAGAGATGATATTCTGAAGGCTTCCATCCTTACATGATCTAAATTCAGAGGTTGTAATCCCAGGGTTATCATGAAGTAACACCTGTCTGTATACAGAAAGGTGTTTCAGCAACACTGCCTCTAACTCTCTCAGGTCACTGATTTCACATTTTATAAGCAGGTATTCATTAAAATGCTAGGGAAAGTGGAAGGCAAAAGGAAGAGGGGCCAACCAAGTGCAAGGTGGATGGATGATATTCTGGAGGTGACGGACTCGACTTTGGGGGAGCTGGGGGTGGCGACGGCTGACAGGAAGCACTGGCGTGGGCTGGTCCATGAAGTCACGAAGAGCCGGAAGCGACTGACCGAATAAATAACAAGTCATTAAAAACATGTTCTGTGCACATTTATACCCAATCATAACACATGTCACAGATCTTACTCTATAAGTACCATGTGGAAGTACAAGGTATATTGTGCATACCCTGTGGAAGCAAGCACCAGGTTTCTTTAGTATATGGAAGAACACGTAGGGTTGTACCCAATGTTACTCCTACTTAGAAGGAGATCTATTGAAATGAATGTGGCTTAAGTTAGACTAACATGGATACAATCCATAGACATGTAGCCATGCCATATGTTACAAGGGGAAAGGGGGCACACAAATTCTTTTAAAGTTTAAATGCTTCCACTTTTAAACTGTGAACTGGCTTTCAGTTTCACTTACACACCATGCCCCAGTAATGAACCCTACACTATTTAACTAGGGACTGGGCTGAGTTATGTGCCCACCACATACAAGCAAGAACAGCAGCTTCCAAAAGGGGTGGAAGCATTTCTAAATCCAGGACATAACTGCTTTCTAGCAGGTTCTACATCTGCTTCAGAAATAAAGGGAGGCCTCCAGGACAGAAAGTGTTTTTGTGTCTCTCCCCCCACCCCACCTGGAGGCCTCGGAACATGCACAGTGGGGGTACAGTATAGTTCCTGTCTCACATATGTGTCATTATATAGGAAACTACAGTTTCTTCTAGGATTTTCCGCATAAGTCCTACATGGATTTGTTTTTTGCCTGATTCTTTCCGGGTCTTCCAAGGGAATGTTGGATTAGACAGACCTTGGTCCAATTCAGAAAGGTAGTTCTTATGTTCTTAGGTTATCATGAAGCTTCTCAGTCAATCTAATTTAATCCATTTAAGTCTGTGCCTTTTCCTCCACTGCATCTTAAGATTCTGACCATGCAGATTTCATGACTGCGTGGAAGCAGTCATCAACTCATCCCCCAAATCCTGCTTTTTGAAACATGTTGCCTGATAGAGAGATCTGAAGATCTCAAAAGCGTATTTGGTCCTAATAAACATATTGCCTGACAGTGGATTTTATATTACATTTACAAAATAATCCTTTATACAGTTTGTGTGAGGCTTTTTTTCCCAATTGGCTTTGCACTTAAGTTTATCAATAACATTTTTCTATGCCTTTTGTAAATGCGGGGTGGTGGGGAGAAGAGGCAACTTTCAAGTAAGTCTTCTTGGGAAATTGTCAATTGCTCTCTGATAGGTTTGCTGCTTTTTCACGGACATAATCTCAGTATCTGAAAATGTGAAATTGTTCCTGTCACAGCATCAACATGCTGGGATGAGCTCCACCTGTTGACTTCTGCCTGATATACAGCTGGTAAAGGCACTGAGGAAATGTTCATAAATATCAGCCCTGAATATTAGTATCTTTAAAGTGTACTTTAGTACTTTAAAGTGTTCAAAGCATTCAATAAAACAGAGAGGAGGACCATGTAAGCCGCCTTGGGTTCCTTGCAGGAAGAAAAAAGGATGGATATAAATGTAATAATAAAAACAACAACAACACAACAAATATACATTCAGTGAGGTTGCAATCCTATGCATATGTACCTAGAAGTCCCACTGAACTTAACAGGACTTATTTCACAGTAGACACACATGGGATTGCATTGTTAACCTTTCAAGAGCTCTGTAATGTAGGTCAACATTATAATCCCCATTTTGCAGATGGAAAGCTGTGGGATTGATACTACGATTTGTTGAAGGCCACCTAAAGAGCAACTGGAGGTGTGGGTTCAACCAGGGCATTCCTAGCTCAAATTCTTAGCCATTACACAGCGCCAATTCTCATTAGCCACCCCAATTAAAAAAAACCCTTCAGAGGCCACTGCGCTTTTGAACAAGGCTAAGGGAGGATAGGAAGGGGGCGGGGCAACAACAGAGAGACCATGGAAACGTAGGTAGCAATCTTGAGATTCGAACTGTTCAAGAACAACACCAGTCTTAAAAGGGGGAATATTGTTACCCAATATAATTGTAGACAGGGAGGGCAGTAGAAGGACTTCCCACAATGACAAATTTGAAATGACATTTGAATTTAGCAAAATAAGTATGTTCATACTTGAAATAAACTGTATGCATGGGTTTCAGAGTAGAATGTCTGAACTTCCCTCAGGGACTGGGAAGCAATAATCTATTAAGACTGCAATCCTAAACACACTTCTATGGAATAAGCCCCACTGGACATATTATTGCAGAATAAACATTCTATCATTTTAAAGCACGCTTAGTGGGAACAGTGAGGAATTCTTGTTGAGCTCAGTGGGATTTAGGGCACAACCCTATGCAAGACAGTAAAGTCCTACAACTCCCTACATTCTCCAGCTAGCCAGGGTCAGCCCTGGTTAGTACTTGGATGGGAGACAGCCTGGGAATCAGGCTTCCTGCACTGAGCAAGGGGATGGTCTTGTAGGCCCCTTCCAACCCCATGATTCTATGATCTTTCTGTCTAAACCTGTATAGATCGTGCTTTTAGGATGCAATCCTATGGAGATTTAGACAGAAAAACATTCTACAGCTCCCAGCATTCCCTAGCTGGGAGTTGTAGGACTTTTTTCTGTCTAAAGAAGCATAGGATTGCCCCTGGAGGAAGCAATGCTATCAGAATAGGCAGCCACCCCTGAATTTGGAGGTGACTATCTATCCAATGCAAGGAGGGCATAGTGTGGAGGAGATTGTCTCCTCCATGTTCCGGCCACCCTGCATTCGCTTCTAGATGGCTGATTTCGGCTATCTAGCCACAGGACCTCAGAGCCGGGGGGGGGGGGGGGAGGTGAGGCCAGACGATGCCCAGGAAGCATTGTACCAGCACTTCCATGCTCTCCACCCCTGGGAACACCCCCTTTTGCCCTGGTCTGCACTCCTCTTACGAGCCCTGGGACATTCCAATCTACCAAGGTAGCAGGAGCGGTTCTCCAGGAACTGACTTTGCAGCATGGGCTTGGAGGTTGGTTCCCGGAAACTGACCAATCCTATGGCCATCTAGCTGCTGTCTAGTGGCCACAGGATTGCACCTTCCATCTCTTTAGTGACTTGACTCAGACCGTGTCTCCACAACAAAGGAAGGAGAAGCGAATGGAGGAGTATCGGATTTTTTTAAAAGGAATCAGCTTTGCTGTGCTTTGGTCTGTGCAGGGCTCCACGAGTGAGTGCTCTGCACCAGTAAAAATCACTTCACAGAACATACTTCCTGGTGGGAGTGTGGGGTGAATGTCATCTGGCTGGCAGGGGCCATTCAACCAATAATAGAGGCTTCCCTCCTCCCGCTCTCCCCCCTCCTTTCTCCTGAAACTCCAGATGCACCCGCATTTCAGAAGCAAACCTCACTGAGCACAATGGAAGTTACTTCTGAGTAGACACACATATGCTTCTGCTGGGAAAGAGGTTTGGGGAAAAAAGGGATGGAAAACCAGCTCTCTTTCTAACTGCAGGATCTCTATAATGAAGGGTTGAAGTAGTTACTTCCCAAGTCAATAAACCAAGCCATGGAGAATCGCAGGCTTGCTAAAGTGCTTTTCACGTTTCAGGGAATCAGTGCTTTAAGCTGTGTATTCAATTCAGGGGATTCTCTGTAAATTCTGATGTGGGCATTCAGAAAGGAAGTCTCATTCCACACAATAGGAATTACTTCTGAGGAGACACTAATGGGTTTGTTGTGGGAAAGAGAGCAGTAAACACACAGGCTGGAAACCAGCCCCCATTGTAACCCGATGCCGCGCAGGATCCCTATAGCAAAGGGTTGAAATAGTTACTTTCTATGGCAATAAACCAAACAACAGAGAATCTGAGCCTTGAGATAGTGCTTCGCAGGACTTCGGGAATTTGGGCTTTAAACTGTGCCTTTTCAATTTAGGGGGATCTCTGTAAGTTCTGATGTAGGCATTCAGGGAAGAAGCCTCACTGACCACAATGGGAGTTACTTTTGGGTAGACACTAATTGGTTTGTAGAGGGACAGGAAACACACAGGAAACACCCCTTGACTGGGGTCACTGTGAAAGACACACCCTTGGGCAGGGCTAGCATATCAGAGGTAAACGTGGTGGGCACACAGCAACTCCACTGCGGAGAACCCAACTTGAGGAAAAGAATGAGACGTTAAGCAGTCTCAGGAAATCTGATTTTTCCCTGATAAGCTCCAGGGGGCTGCTGGATGGCCATGTCATATATCCCTAACAACCTCCAAACACAGCCAACTTGGAGTAAATCATTCATGGAGACACCCCCTCAGACTGTATGCTGAAGGAACAAATCTTACTAAGAAGCAGCTTAGGTTGCAATCCTATACATGTTTAGATGGAAAAAAAGTCCTACAAATCCCAGCATTCCCCAGCCATCATGAAGTAGTAAGTGTCACTGAGTTCAATGGAACTTACTATCAGGTAAGTGGGAGAAGGGTTACATCCTAAAATCATGATCCTTAAGGACACGATCCTATACCCACTTCCCTAGAAATAAAACCTCATTTAATTCAACAGGATTTACTTTTGATTACACACGTATGGGATTGTGCTATTAGTTAAGAGTTGTCTCCAGAAGTAAAGAAACTCGGTAGCCTGGTGGAACCCTTTGCCTCCAGATACAAGCATGAGTAAACGGTACTTTTTCAACGCATTCGCAACCCCCCCCTTTTTTTTCTAGGTATCTTATTTCCCTCTTGTCCTTTTCATTTTCGGAGAGAAAAGACATCTATCACGATGGGGGGGGGGGAAACTTGGGGAGATATCTTTTTATAAAAAAAGACGTTTGCTTTAAGTTTGGGGAGATGGCCTTGTGACACTAGTAAGACATGTACACGAGCTGACACGTCTCTGAAGTGTGGAAATAAACGCCCCTAAATGCTTTTAATCACCCCGTTTCCCTTTTGGTGGAGATCTCAGCTACGGAAAGGGGGCTGCCGCAAGCCGCAAATACCTGAGTGGAAGCGATCCGGGCTGCATTCTGATCCCGACAGAATCGGCCATGATGCACTAGGCGCGGAGGGGTGGCCGATACTTTTCCTTTCAAGCGCATTTTTACTTGGGACAACAAAGGCAACGTGCAAGGCGAAAGCGAGAGGCCAGGGATAGGAGCAGCCGGGAGGCCTCCGGCCCGCGGCAGTAACGCCCGAGCAAGACGGGCCCGCTCGTTCGAAGGCTGCAGAACTTTCCAAATGTTGGCACGTGATGAGGCCCGCCAGGGAAGGACGACGCGACGTTCTAAGCGCGCGTGACTCCGCCAATCCGAGCGCGGCACTTGGCCTGCCGAGGACGAAAAGCGGGAAAAAATAGCCCGTGCTCCCGGGGAAACGCGAGGCACAGCCGGAAGGGTTCCCTGGTGCGCTCATTTATCTCAGTGCTCGTTAGTGCTCCGAGGCGACAATCCTAAGCGTATTTACCTGACAGCAAAACCCATTGAAAGCAGCGGGTCTTACTTCTGCGTAGACGTGCATAGAACTGAGCTGTAGTGTAAATTGCTTTGGGTATTAAGGTCTCCCGACATGAGGGATGTTTGTGTGGGCTAATTTCGGAAATAAAGGAAACGGCTCTCTCAGCGTGCAACCTCCTCCGACTGGAACAGAAAGCCCTTCAGTGATAGTACGGGTGCTAAGTTATCGAGCATGCCTTGTTTCTAATCCCAGATGTATCTGTGGGGAGGTGCATAAGCATGGCCGGGGAACAGGAGACTAGAGCTGCAGTATTTGCAGTATCTGCGGTCGGAGAGCCCCCACTCCTAAAACTCCCAAACATCGCATGGCTCAGGGATTTCTCCGTCGCCGCCGCCGTTTAAATTATGTGGGTCAGTATCGAAGGTAGACTAAGGCTGCAATCCTAAACTTACTGGGGAATAAACTCCGTTGAACTCAACAGGACTTGTTTCCAAGTGAACAAGTCTAGAATTGTAATTTTTACCTTTGTATCCCATTCCTAGGGTCCTGTTGAACCCTATTGAGTTGAATAGGACCGCCAAGTAACTTGCTAACGGCGCAATCCTATGTATATTTAGATAGAAAAAAGTTCTACCATCCCAGCATGGCTGGCTGGAGAAGGCTGAGTTGGAGGGCTTTTTCTGTCTAAGCATGCATAGGATTGCGCCTTAAGAGGAAGGATGGGTAAGAATCCGGACCAATCCGGAGGTGGGGTTTTTCCCTCTGGGGAACTGTGAATACAAGCTTGTGGGGAGGAGTCCAACAGTCTATAATCGCTAACGATCTTAGTTTTCTCTCACCCGCCTGGCACATTTGGGATGCAAAAGAACGGGCCCTTGTATTTACAATAACTATAGAAAACGGACATTGTACAAGTGCAGTTCTCAATATTATTATTATTATTGAATTTATATCCTGTGTTTTCAAGGCAGCTTACAATATGTAATCAAATAATATAAAAATGGAATCACAACAATAAAAATAATAAACATAGTTTTAAGAAGTTAATCTAACGCTACTTTTTTGTCCCAAAGCTAGGACTTTTCATGTACACTGAATATCGCCTAACCTTCTGTTAAGGGTCTGTTCACACTTGCCCCCAGATTTTTCGAAATAAGCAACAACCTGACTGGAAGCAATTCATCAGTCCCCTGAAAAGTGCTGTTCGCCAGGGGGAGGGAGATAGCATGCCCTTTACATCTACACAAGTATACAAAACAGTTACATGCATCTGCTGAAGTATATGTATCTGATGAAGTGGTATAATAAATATTTATCTTATAATAAGTCTTTAAGGTAGCACAAGACTCTTTGTTGTTTATGGTAGTTATTTAATCAGTGGAACTATTTAATTGGTGAAAGTATTGTTAATTTATTTTTTCCATAGAATTTTCTTTATGTTCATGTACACTGGGTGAAATAACCATATATGCAAAGCACCATGAACTATTGTGGCATTGTAGTTGTGTCAGCATTTCTTTAATGAGAGGAAACACGAAAATTATAAAAATCATTTAGTGACTTCCTTGCAGCCAGATTTTACAACTGATGATGAGGAAGTAAATCCTATTTATTTGAATGGAATTTACTTTGCCATGACTGTGCATACAGCCTTAGCCTAAGCTCCCTGTTACTTCAGCCCTAAACACATACTGAATAAGATAATAATTCTTTAACCTTTGCAAATCTTTATCATCCACCTACACTGTTGTCACCCTTGTAGTCCTGTGCTAATGTATTTATAGCACTCCTTTTACTTGAAATTATGATTGTCTAAACATCTTTATTATCTTGGTCAATATGGATAGCTGAGATTATTCTACAATGTTTCAAGTCTTAAATTCAGAAATGTAGTTAATTATATGTGGAGTGTATGTACCAGTTCTAAGTTTCTACTCTGTGTATTCATTTTAGTGGGATTTCTAACACAAAGCGAAAATACCCTAGCACTCAGTCATTAAGCTATTGAACATGTATACAGGTAACTTCAACACTGATCTGATCCGCATGTGTGGGATTATGTGGCAGTACTGACACTTGATTCTGTTCATTGACTTTCACACCATTTTGTATTGTCATTGAAACGAAGGAAGGTACTAAAAACATTGTTCCTCCCTATGTCCTATACTTGAACAAAGGCACGGCTCCTATCGGATTAACATCAAATTACATTCATACTGGGTGTGGGATGAAACCCCATCTGTTTCTAATATTAGCATATGGACGGCTGATCTCTGGCAAAATCTGTTTAGTTCAAATACACCCTGTTTTAAAGAATTACACTATAAAAAAAATGTCAGATGTATACCACTTAAAGAAGATAAAGGGCCAAAGACTCTGTAATTCATGATGTCGGTTGTTTGTAGTGTATTAATATGCACATGATTATACACTGCAGAGATACAGAATGGGATTGGCAAGAATAATATATAGTTCTGATGGCTTAAAATGAATACAAACAAAATATGATAGTTTCTATCATATGAAAAGAACTCCAGACATTTTAAATGGTATATTATTTCTTTCTAGTCATATATATTTCTCTTAAAAGAGCAAAAACGTCTAGTACCTCTCATTTTTAATAAACAATAAGCAATTATCCCAAAATAAAACTTATTTATTTATTTATTTATTTATTTATTTATTTCTATACTGCCCAATAGCCGAAGCTCTCTGGGCGGTTCACAAAAATTAAAACCAAACAACACACAATAAAACAATTTAAAATATACAGAACATTAAAACTAGATGCACTCGAACAACCTTTCCCAACCTGGTGCTCTCCGATTGTTTTGGACTACAACTCACAGCATTCCTGACCACTGGCCATGCTGGGTAAGGCTGATGGGAGCTGAAGCCCAAAATACCTAGAGGATGCCAGGTTGGGGAAGACTGAAGAATCGTTGTCACCAAAAGGCACCCAAATTCATGAACAATCCACCATAAAACAGTTTTATGATAATAAAAATAAAATATGAAAACAAGCAAAAAAACATTTTAAAAGCCAGATTGAAAAAGAAGTTGACAGAACATCAGCATATAACGGATAATCAATTAGCCATATCAAAACATTATCTGGAACAGTGCGGTTTTGACTTGATAATGAAAAGCCAACAAAGAATGTGCCAAATATGCTTCAATAATCAAAACATTTCAGAACATAGGTGCCGCTACTCTTTTTAACAGTTTTAATGATCACACTATTACATATAACTCATGTGCATCTATCTCTGTTTGAAATCTATGTTTCTGTAATACTCAATATTATATAAGTATGTATTACTTTCAGGGTGGTTAGGATTTTGCCTAAGATTTAATACCATACATTTCACTCTAAACGTCCAGTCTAAAACTATTCACGCTCAAACTATCTTCTATATTTAGGAACTAGTTAGCAGCCATGATCACCCTCCCCCCTCTGAAAAAAATACTTTTATTTAAATAGAATTGATGCTTTGCATTTCAGTCATTTGACTGGTATTTTAAATGCATTCCAGCTTATTTTGCAAAGAATAATTCTGTGTTCAAGAATAATTCAGTACATTCCTTTCACAATATCTACATGTTTCATATGTATTGACTTATGCATAATCCAGTGAAAATGGAGTACTTTGATTTAAACAGTATGCGTACTTTGGGAGTAAATTCCACTGAATTTGCTGGGACTTGCTTCCAAGAGAATGTGCACAGAATCAGACTGCAAATCCAATAATGCCATTATAATTTAATAATGAATAGTAATCCTAAAACTGGTTTAACAACAGTCCTTAAAGTATTTACTTTGGAGTTGTTCCACTGAAGTCAAGGGGAATACTCCAGAAATAATTTGAAAATCACAACCAAATTAGCTTTGGGATTAAAATGCAAGGATGTGATCTTAAAGGCTGTAAAGAGCAGTAATTCCACACATCTTATTTCTGGAATAGCCCACCAATAGTCATTTGAATTATTCCAGAAGCAAGGAATTAGAGGATTGCTGCATAATTTAATTTACTGTCACAGTACCAATATATTGTGCAAAAGTTGCTTACTGCATATTAGTTAAAAATGAACTACTATTCTAGTAGTCTTACATTACTATACGGCCTTACATTAAGCCTCAAAATATGGTTACAATTTATATTAAAATAACAGAACAAATTACAAATTGTTGCTCCATGTTGAATATGTCAGATTAATAGCTTGGAAAGTTAATACTTTTAATGTTAACATAATAATTTATATACTTGCCATATAAACCAAAACTTTTAACTTTCTCAAAAGTAGTAGTAGAATGAAAACTTACATTATTCGTTCACAGAAAAAAAAAGTCTTGTACAGAATCCAAATCAAGGCTATGAAGTTCCTAATCAATTGCAAAGGTTTTGAGAGTGAATGAACTGAAAAGACACCTGTTTTTCTTTGTCTATATAGTGTTGTTTGTACCTGAGCATGTAATTTGCATTACTCCTCCCACAAACCGCCCTGTTTCTTTGTCTAATCTCAGTGATCCAACAATAACAACTTTGCAACCTCCGACATGAGTAGATATGAAGAGAATGGATCCAATTTATATCCAACTGACAGCTTACTCAGTTCATAACAGAAATCCTAAGGCAAAATGTGATATTTTGCTGATGCTGTTTTCCAACAGAACATTAAATTTAGATTCATATAGTTACTTTGAAATTTCATAGTGCTATCAACCAGCAAATTATAGATTCATGAATTATACCCTAAATCTTCATGTCATTAGACACACCACACTTTAAATAATTGTGAATAGATAATGGAGTTTAGAAATAACAATTTGGTAGTACTCAGGTAAAAAGAGAGAGAATACTATGCATATTTTAAAGGTGTACTTGCAAGGTTTTTATAATACTTGAGGGTGGGGGTGGGGGCTAGAGAGTTGAAGTTATATTGCTATTCTTCAGTAAACGGGTTGACAAGATTAGTGTTTAAATATTCAGAACTGCCACTGTTCCTTCTCTTGGTGCATTCAAATAGTTCCAAATGGTTGTTTCATGGAAAAGTATGGGGAGCTACCACTACTAGGTGGTGCTGCCATTTTGAACTTGGAAAGAACTGTGGGAAGGGAGCCAGTGTACTGCACCAGACAGAGAATTCTGTTGTACACCACCTTGGGAGGGTTCCTGCTCTGAAAGGCAGCCGATAAATATTTTACATACATTCTAGGAGATATAGGTTAAATTTTGTCATTATTATTATTCCGGTTTTCTCCATCAAAGATGAACCCAAAGCTACTGATAAAAATAACATCACACAAAAGCATCAGAACACTAAACTGAATATAAATAATAAAATACAAAAACACAAACCCCATATGCAAGAACACCCCTCCCCCCCGCCAAGGATAAGCATTCCTACAACTCTGATAGTAAATTCTACACAGTAGCAGGGGGGGGGAAAGCAATAATATACAAAAGCCAGTGCAGGGAGCACCTCTCAAATTCTTGCTTAACCTTACAGTGCAATCCTATGCATACTACTCATACTATGTTACTACTCAGAATTAAGTCCCACAGTGTTCAGTGGGGCTTAGTCCCAGGTAAGTGTGTACTGCTGTACCATTTCAGTTACCTAGGAGTAAGTCCCATTGAACTGAATGCGGCACGTGCACATGCGCGCACACACACACACACACACACACACATATATATATATATATAGGATTGCACTGTTAGAGCCATATAGAAAGTTGGTCTCTCTGCTTTAATTCCTCATGTATAAAATGGAAATGACAGCAACAAGATTGTTGCGAGGGTAAACATAAAACAGAGCACAAACCACTTTGCAGGTGTAAAATAGTTGTAAACAGTTTGAAAGGGATACCTTTTATTGGGCTAACAACTAGTTCACTAGTCCACCTCAGCTCCCATTTCAGCCTCATGTAATTGTGCTTCTAACTGTGGAAAATACCACAATTTGCAGTATTTAATAACCTTCAAAACTTGAAACTGAAAACTGGATTTATCAGTAGCTTCTGTTTGGTTGGTCCAGAAAATTATACCCTTTGATGATGTAGAAAGCATTCTTCAATTTAGCTTTTGTTGATAATACTGCTATAGTTATTATGAAGTTAAAAGAGTAGACAAAATTAACTGAAGGGAGTAAACTTTGCTGAGAATCTGTCTCTGCGCCTTCACACTGAAACAGCACTCTTGGTTTGTAGGCATATTAATTTCAGAATGGAATGAAAATACTGGAACAAAACTTATTAGTGGATAAAAATAATGGGCAAAGAATAAAGAAGAAGCATTTTGAAATAAGCAAAACTATTTAGGGATGGGATAAAAATGGAATGGATGAGGTTAGAATCATTCCAAACCATTCAAACCTTCTGTGCAGTTGTGAAGCATGAACTTTTAAACTATACCCAATCAAACATTATTTGGTATACCCACTGAATGCTGCAAGACAGATTGTAGTTAGTAGAAAATAAGCAGTTATTATTATTATTATTATTATTATTATTTATTAAATTTATTAATCGCCCATCTGGCTATGTCATATATTTGATGTATAGGTGTGAAGGATATCATAAGGAATGAATAGGGACCATATGTGAAATTTGTGCTAAAATTCTAATCTGCTATTATAGGATTATGCCTTTTAGTCGTTCAACAAAAGCAGGTCAAAATCCTTAGCAGATAATGTCTAATCCAAGATAAACATTTATAAATACAAAAATAAGATTAAGTCTTTACCTTAAATATCCAACAAGCCAAGGGAAATGAACACCGTTGCTTCTCAATTCATAGTGTGTCACTGGCTAAAGTGTCTGGACAAGTCTTACAAAATATAGGAAACAGGTATTGTGGAAATAAATTGTACTATAAAACCATCATTGTATAATTTTGAAAGGCAAGTAGCTTAAGGAAGCTAGAGTCTTGCACTATAGGATTTACTAGGCATTGGTCAGGAATGTTTTAGGTCTGTTCCAATCTTATGTTTGGTGATCATAGGATCAGAGTATCTTGTGACTAGTGTTGGGATGTGAAAGCATTGCCTTTCTACTTTTTTGTTTGTTTTGCTGAATTCATATATATTAATGACAGCTGCTTATATATACCACTGTTCATTGACAGCTGGGGGCTTCTGTACTCATATTCAGTCCAACAAATACAGAAGCTAGCTCCCCGAACACCATACATAGGCTGAACAAGGATCACTTGCCCAAGGTACAAGGTGAGCTAATGGCTGAAGAGTGGTTTGGTCTCAGGTCCCCCTAGATCGAGTCACACACTACTCAATATACCAAACTTTCTTTCTGTAGTGCTATTAACCAAGTAGCACTACCTGGAAGAAGCAGAGGGGAGTTCCTGATCTCACAAAGCCACGGACCTTGTTACTATCTTAAATAACTTGCTGAACAATCTGAGGGCTTCTTCAGAAGGAGCTTTTATCCTGCTCTTGAGATTGCTCACTCATGGACGTTTGAGGGCCCTTTCGATGACATCGTTAACCTCCAGGGCATCTCCTAAACTAAGGGAGCAATCCTATCTAGATAGGTGGCTGCCTCCGAACTCAGAGGTGACTGCCTATCCAAAGCAGGGCAGGAGAAGCACAGAGAGGATCATTCCCTCCGCACTTCTCCTGCCCTGGTTTTTCTGCTAGACAGCTGTTTGTGGCTGTCTAGCTGTGGGAGGATGGAGCAGGGAAGGAGGCTACTGTCATACAGGCAGTTACGTTCTCCCCATCCCAGAACGCCCCCAGCCATGTCCCTTTCCGGCCACTCTGCGCTGCTCTTGCAAGCGTGGAGGATGGGGCTGTTTCGCTCTGCCTTCACGGCAGAGCAGAAGTGTGGGGAGGTTGGTTCTCCGGGAACCAACCTTGGAGTGCAGGTTCCGAGGTATGTTCCCAGAAAATAGCATGTCCTATGGCCATCTAGCCGCTGTCTAGAGGCCATAGGATTGCTCCCTCCGTGACCTTTATTCTATTGTTAAAAAGATCAGAGATAATGAGCTATTACATTATCCTGCTTGAATCCCCTCCCTGAAAGAGGAAAAACTGCAATAAGAGGAGCTAGACCATTAAAACATGTGGAAGATTCAGATAAGGAGGAAAAGGAGGGGGGAGGAAGCACATGTAAAGGAAGTCTGTTCCTTAAATGTGATCCTGCATTTAAAACGGAAGCAGAAAGCCCTGTTTTAAATGTTGGATTTTAGGCTGGTGTAGAGATGCTCTGAGAATGCACATTAGGAATACAACAGGGAAAGCCTAGAAGTGGGTACCCAGTAGCACTGTAGTCCTTCTTTTATTGCTCTGTTATGCCTCTTTCCCTCTGTTTGCATGCAGATAAACTCAGTTGTGATGTTCCGCACTATGTTTTGATTATTTCTAAATTGGGATATTGGAAGCAGGCTAAACCACTATCTCTGAAGGGAGAATGGTAAATTCTGTGCCTTCACATTAATTTATCTTCTCTGAAACAGCAGTCCAGCCTGACTTACTCTCTTTTGGGGCTAATATCCTATACCTGGAATTTGGGGTTTTTGCTTTTGCTGTCAGAGTGGAGTCGTGGGGAAGGAGTTGGTTCAACTGTTCCCACATATGACTCACATCATGCTGCTCCACATACTCCATCATTCTCACTGTTAAAGGGGTCTGTTCAAATCCCTCTACATGCATTTGAGTTGTTTATCCAATTCATAAAGTTTTTCATTGTTCTTTGTTATTCTGGGGAGACAAGGGACAGTCTTTGGTTTTGGCAAACTGCTTTAGAGCCTGCCTCTTCAGAATAAATCTTCCCAAGCAGACAGACTCATGGTCTCAGAGAAGAAAAGAAATTCAGAAATAATCACAGAATTTCCCATTTCTCTCCCTTTTGTGAAAATGTAAATTGTAAGATACTCCAAGCAGAAACCTGCATTCCCCTCTCCCCTGGTTTACTTCTGCACAACACATTACATACTCACAATATGGTATAATAATGTAAATTAATGATACTCCTTTAAAAAACCCGGCCGGGGTGGCAGGCGGGGGAGCATTGAATAATGTTATCTGTTAACTACTTTGTAACTATGGTCAAATTCTTTTTCCAAGAAGGATTCTCTTATGATCAATGGATCCTCTGTGTTAGTACTTTTGATCTGCCTCAGTCTGAACAGAGCAATATTTTTTTCTTACTTAGCTGTAAGCTTCATGCTTGAAATTCCTAAACTCACTCGACCCACATGCTAAAATCCCAGCAGAGCTGACTCACCTATTCATCTTCCTCATATAGATGGCACTGTTATTGTGTGTAGTGATGTTTATCAGATAAGAATTTAAAAAGAGAAGCCCTATATGATCAGTAAGGATATAAAACACACATTTTTTGAGGTAGATATTTATGACCATGTGCCTAGTTAAAGGTAATTTTCCAGAAGGGTCAGGAACTTGCCTACATTTCTAAAAAGGGCAATCCTATCCATGTCTTACACCTGCTGGGCAAGGATAAGATTGCTCATAAATCTTCCTGTGGCAGCGGAACACAGTACTACACAGGTGGAAAAAAATAAACTTAATGGAAGGACACTTCTGTGCTAGGCCAAGTTTGGGAACCACTGGACTAGGGGAATACTATTGCCGATATTATGCCAGTGAAGCCCTGTGAAAAAGGGACAAAGCAGGGGAGGAGTGGAGCAGAGTAGGAACCCTTGGCTTGCTCAGAGCTTCTTTCCAAGCTCTACAAGAGTCACTCTAATATAACACCCACAAAAGAGAGTGTGCAAGTTAAAACATTCCTATTGGAGTCAGTAGACATGCTAATATGACTGCCCCTTCCATCTCCTTTCCGCCCTCATAGCAGCAATAGAGGATGGGACCTTGAATAATTGCAGCCGATCACAGCACTCCGCCTGGAATATTTAAACACAGATCTCACATAGCAAGGCATGTGGCATGAGTCTACTTTAGTTAGTCCTCCTGCCCACAGAACTTAGAGCATACAAGTAGGAATGGTGAAAGGTCATTTTGTATAACAGTGATTTATCTCAACAAAGTGGAAAGAATATATTGCTACTGGTTGTCTCCTCTGTGGTATTTATCATATTCCTTCACTTTGATCACTAACTGTGTCTATGGGGCAGTTATCTGATGCTATAAATAATGGCATAGAGGGAAAGAGTGAACTGCAATCTCAGGATTCAAGCCTATACTTAATTAACTATAAGGGAACCACTCCAGACCATGTGGTTTGGGGGCTGGTATTGTAATCTTGTGGGACTTGGGCATGAAGGACCTGAATTGATAGTAATTATTATAAAATTTCTATCTGTAAAATACAGCATCTGGGAGGGCTTTTGCCACTATTATTACTGTTTATTAGTATTACATTTATATTGTGCCTTTCTTCCTCTTGCAAGGAACCCCGGACGGCTTACATGGTCCCCCTCTTCTCCATTTTGGTGCCCTCATATGATGTCATAGATTCCTGTTGTGCAGTAGTATTTTGCCATTTATCTGGTAAAATGTACACAAACATATTTGCTCCAGTGTACAGTTATGATCCCTACAGATATCTCTGTTCTGTCAAATTGGAAAAAAAACCCCACCCCATGACTTATCTCAAGATCATCTTAAATGGTGGTATTCTAGGTTTCTGTAAGTATGTTAACAGGCCCCCAATAAAATATATGTGATAGGTAAACACACACTCCTTCTTCTCATATGTATCAATGTCACCTGTTCTCCAGTAACTGGATCCAGACAGAGGAATTCCTCTCTTTAGATCCATTTACTGGAAAAGAGTTAACATTGACACACCTGAGAGGAAGGAGTGGCATTGAAATCCTCCAGCTAGCTAGACAGAAAAAAAAGATGATGTCTTCACATACCAACTTCTTCATAAGCCATTTAAGGTGCAATCCTATGGATGTTTAGACAGAAGAAAGTCCTACAACTCCCAGCATTCCTCGGCCAGCCAGCTGTCTAAACATGCATAGGATTGCACCCTTAACATATTACGGGGTAGTATACACACATTATGAGCATATACTCAAGATCAATCAATGCAAGTTAGCTCCCCCTTAATGTGAATTAACAAATACATAGACACACATACTATCACACTCTTTACTCTGTGTTAATTCAAAATCACCACTCCCACATTCCTTTCACTAAAGTGGATTAGAACCCCCCCCCCCCTTCACTCATTGGCATGAACTGAAAAAACTCTGGCTGCTTATCATTTTAAGAGCTTAGAGATGACAGAGAGGATGAAGCAGTGGTGTCTCCCTATCCATTACCTAACCTTTTCTGCTACTTCCTTTAGCAATGTATTGAGACACTCGCTCTGCAACCAGTGAACAGAGGTACACTGTACCTCTTCATTCATTCTGCCTGAATGAAGGGGAAAGTGAGACAGAAAGAGGTCCATTACCATGGACTCTCACACTGCATCACAGTGAAAGTCAGGGTCTGTACCTTACTTTCAATTCCTGCTTATGGGAGAAATGGAGTTTCTAATCAGTTTAGTGACTGTATGACAACAGGAAGTTTTAATTCTTCTAGATTAATTAATGTGGAATACAAGCGTGTGTGATCCTGCACATATGGCATAAGTCCCTGGCTGCCACACACAAATAGATCACCTGCCGTCTGAGGGGGATGATCCCGCACAATTATTCCCATCTTGCTAAAGGGCGTCAGTGCTAGGCCTCCTAATTAAATGGGGGGAGGGGATATTCATGACCAGCCTCCTTATCACTCCAGGGAGGCCCAAGGTCGCATCATTATAATGACGCCCTATAGAAAGGAAGCCTTGACTGCAAGATGGGGAAGCCACGAACACATTCCCTCCACTGGTGGGTTACTTTACTTTAATGACCTCATGCTCAGCTTTACAGCGTCGGTGTAATAATCTCTCTGGGATTGCTCACTGGTTTTTGGACCAGGAGGGAGTATAAGATATCTCTTCCATATGGCCTCGTTTATTCATGCGGTCCAAGTAAGAAGAGAATAGAGGCACTGTCTCTTTCCAAAGTGATGCTAAGGTGGGGAGGAGGTTCTTTTTCTACCACTCCCCACAACCTCTTCCTGTTTATGCTCACACATGTACTGCTGGATCTGGATGGATCGACAGCATCTTACACACAGCCTCGATCGTGCAAGGCAGCCTTTTCTTCTTTCCGTGGAAGTAACTCCCACTGAGTTTATTGGAGTTTATTCCCAAGAAAGGGTGCATGAGGGCTGCAGCCGTGCAGCCAGAGCCTAGGCATGTTTACTCGGAAGAAAGGATGGCTTAACTCGGTGATGTGTGCCTTGGACTCAGCGGGTCTTCTTCCGAATAAGCATGGCCAATGCAGACTGCACACGTGTGGCACATTTGCAGCCCCGCGGCTCGATCCTGTGACATGACATCACGTTGATTTAGACTGTAGCGCCACAGTGCTGAACCGCGCTTGCTCCCAACTCAGTATGGCTGGCTAGGTCGTCCCTGGAACGGGCCGCGGACTTGGCTCTGCTTCTCCTTAACATTAAGCCCTCTTGCTCACAGGCACCAGCAGAAGGAACAAGGGACTCCCCGGGCTGTGACGTGGGTTGCCATGGTGACGTCCAGACAGCGTCTTGCGGCGGGAGGGGGAGGGGGAGGGGGAGGGAAAGAAGGAATGAAAACAAACATGGCGGAGAGGAGCAAGACTGCGGACACGGGTTCGTCATTATTCGTGGCTGTCCTCCCGGGGGAGGCGAGGGCTGGAGGAGTTGGCTGGAGTCCGTGAAAAGAAAAAGCGGCGGCAACAGCCCTTTCCTTAGGGGTCAAAGGGAGGCGACTTTCGCAAGGGGCACCAGACCGGGACCGCGGGCCCCTTTGAGGGAACGACCTTGCGTGTCATGTAAGAGGCGCCATGGTGGGCGTGGAGAAGGGTCCCCGTTACGCGAGGGAGAGGGAAACGCGGACGTGCGAGCGTTACTCCCCAAGAAGCAAGAGGAGCGTTACCCTCGCCGGTGTGAGGGCCGAAAAGAGACCCGTCCCTAACGGGCATCTTGAGAGACTAGCCCCCCTTGACTAGGAAACGGAGAGCCTGCCCCCCTTTCCCAATTAGTGGTAGAGTGGCGTATGGCGTCTTTCACAGAGGTCCGTTCTCTATTTGAAGGACTCCCAGAGGACTGTTCTCTATTTGATGGCAGCCTCTGTTTGAAGGCCCGTCCAGCAGGGACGTTGCTATGTTCTTAAAAGATCCGGGGCACAGGCTCATAGCACATGTGTAGTTATGTATGTGGTTTGCATGTGGTTTGAGATATAGAGATATATAGTGATATATAGGTATATATGTCTGAGTTGAAGCAGGGGGTCAGTGCACACCTCTAATATAATGTGTGTGTGTGTGTGTACACCCCCCCCACACACACACCACTGAATCGGTGTCTGAGTTAAAGTTGGGGGTGGGGTCAGTGCACACGTGTGTGTGTGTGTGTATATATATATATATGCAGATACACATACATACATTAGAAGTGTGCACTGACCGCCCCACCCTTCAACTCAGACTCTGATTCAGTGGTGTGTGTATGTATGTATATAGGCCAATTTGGAGTCAGTCCACTTCAGCTCAGTATCAAACCCAAGTCAAGGTTCAGAAAACTGAGGCCTTGTGCTTCCTGTTGACTATCATGGGAAATTAAAAACAAACAAACGCTGTAACTTTTTAAAATCTTAGACAGAACTGGATGATAATAGTAGGCATATTAGCCCCTTAAGAGGCGATTACATATGCCCAATGTCAAGAAATAGGTGCAGAGTTTTTGTGCTATGTGCCTTTATATTTTGTTTTTTTTAAAAAAGGGAAGTGCCAATAACTTTTTTATTCCTTGGACAAATTGGATGAAAATTTGCCCCATCAGAGCAGATCATGTCTGCAAAATTGCAGAAAGATAGCCACAGAGGTTTTGTGCAAGGGTAGCCTTGACATTTTGAGGGTCTCTAAAAGGGGGCATATTTGCCTATGTTCCTTGTGGACCATTGTTCTGAAAAATAACAGACATCCTAGAGGTGTCCCTAAGTAAGAAACCAGCAAAGTTTCAGAAGGATAGGCACAGAAGTTCATATGGAAAGGGAGTTCTCCAATTTGGGGGAGGGAATGATTCACTTTCACTTCATCCCACCCGCCCCAGCCCAGTTTTTGGTTAAGTTTATATGAAAATGCACAGGTCATAGAGGTGTCCTGAGGCAACCCCCTGCCCCGCAAAGTTACAGAAGGACAGGAGTAGGGGCTAGGGAATTATGATGCTTGAAATCTAGTGTAAGGCTTTTTCATAGTGAAGTGTGCTGGCATTGGAAGAATGGCCATCTCATGGTCACATCATTGCCCTCCCTCAAAGGACAGTGATGGGATCCCATGGTAAAATTGTGCCCTAGGATTAGAAAACAAAACTAAAGCAAAATATGTTATTTTGTGACATAAAGACTGCCCAGTTCTTCTTGGACTTCAACCTTGGTCTGAATTCAGTGCACATCTCTAAATATATGTGCACACAAATTTAGAATTACTGGAATTCATTTGCATTTCACCAATGTTAACAGCAGGGGAACAAGAGTGGGAGGGTGCTTTTGCATTCATGTCCTGCTTGTGGGTTTCTGGTTGGCCACTGTGTGAACAGAATGCTGGACTTGATTGACCTTGGTCAGGGGAAGCATGACTTTTCTTATGTTCTTAAATATAGAGTGCCTCTGAGCATATGCAGAATGCTTTTCTTTCACTACTGAGTCTCCCTCCACCATTCTGTTCCTCTCCATTCAACAATCTTCCATCCTCTAGCAATTCTTCATAAAACAGATGTTTTGTTTTGTGCAACTCTCCTCTACTTCCTCCTCCTTATACACAAGCTCGCATTGTATCTTCCTCCCCATAACTTCATTTGTGCCAAGACTTCACCAGGATACAGCCAAGGAGTATGTTTTCAAAACTAGGGCTAAGTTATGGAGAAACTCAGAGCATGTATTAAGTGCGTTTCCCTCACCACTGAAGCTAGAGTCCATGCAAAATGAAAAAACACAAATGACAAAACATGCATAGGACTGGGCTGAAAGGGTAGCCAATTCATTGATTTGTAATCAGGTGGGCAGTGTATTAAGCCTGCAATACTCTCCTCACAACTCAGGACTTGTTTCTGAGTAAACATGTAGAAGAGCAGGCTGCAAACCTCCCTGCAAAAGTAACTTGTGCTGGAATCCTAGGCACACTTTCCTGGGAGCAAGCCCCATTAAACATAACGGGGTTTACGGCTGAATGGACATACATAGGACTGTATAAGTGAGCAGTATTTATCTCCCCTCCACTTAAAAAAAATTTAACTCCTATTTTTTATTAAAGCTTTCTGTTCATAGGAACGTAGGGAGCTGCTATATACTGAGTCAGACCCTTGGTCCATCAAGCCCAGTGTTATCAGCACTGACTGGCAGTGGTTCTCCAGGGTTTGAAGCAAGATTCTTTCCTACCCCTACCTGGAGATACCGGGGATTGTACCTGGGACCTTCTATATGCCAAGCATGTGCTCGACCACTGAGCTACACTCCTTTCTATTGTTGGATAATGGCAACTGACAAACAAAATAGCCTCAATCATTCCTCTGCAACCATGTGAACCCACTTTTCTCAAAGAACTGGGTGGGAACAAAGAGGAGAAAAAGAAATCCTTGTCTGTTTGTGTAAAGTCAAATACAGTTCAGAACTTCTCTTGCCCACCAAAGAGAATTCTCTTTTAAAATTCTCCAAGATATGCTCTGGGTGGAATAAAGAAGAGAAAGAAAGATGAGGACTGGGAAGGGGAAAAAAAAGAAGAAAAGAAGCATGGTGATTGGAAATGGAGTGGGGAGAGAGAGAATTCCCCAAGTCAAATGACTCCTTTCAGAGAGATAGCACTTCAGAGGAGTTTAGGAGGCTGAGGAAGGTTTGCAAGGATAGCACATACTTAAATTAACTTTATGAGGTGAGGTGGCTGAGGCCCTTTTCTTGTTTTTTTTAAACAGTTAAACCTCTTTAAAAGCCCCACCTGAATCATGACATCACATAGTCCTAATCCTCCTTTTGGTACAGTCAGAGGTCTGCAGCTATTTAGGAGAAGTTAAAGTGGAGAGGGAGAAAGAAGTGTGTGGAGGCTGATTGAATCTTTTGCTATGCAGAAGCTACTGAACTTCTGCAGAATCCAAAGCTTCTGGTTTGGGGCAGTAAAATCAGATGCTCTGTAAAATGCCAGTATTTCACATGGAGCTCTTTCTGCCTTCCCTCTCCCTCTTCAAAATTTCATTGCAAGCAAGCTCCCAGCAGTGGGCATGTAAGAGAAGAAAAGCAGGGGTGGGGGTAGGGAGCGAAAAAAACAACAATGAGCAGACTGTGGGAAGAAAGGTGGCAGCCTCCCCTCTAGTTTATAAGGCTGGTGCATTAATGCTACACTCCCTATTAGTCTGCTAAGGGAGTGAGTCCTAAAGTCTAGTAACTGCATAGTTACTGAGCTCAGAGGGAAGAAGCAGGCTTGTATTAAGGCAGATAATGGCAATTGGGGCTGCTCGGAAGATCTGGGGCCCATGCTGAGGTAGGCTCTCATCTAACAGCGGCCATGCGTGTCCAGTTCAGTTTGGATTTAAAGATGAAGAATCATAAGAACTGTGGCCTATCACCACTGAGCACCTGGACAGCAGTCTGAACAGGCAGACACAGAGGTTACCTGGCCACAGTCTTCCACTCTATGCTGAGCAGTACTGTATTTCTATTTAAATTATAGTAATTATTTCTAAATGTCTACCTATACATATACATTAGCATATTCAAATAGTATGCAAATCACTGCCCTCTTTCCCCCCCCCCCTTTGGTGATTCGTAAGTGGCCACTCTAAAGGTGACTCCTTTAGGCAAAGCATTTTACTAAGGAGGAGGGAATGCCCATTGGAAACAGTGAGTGCTATAGTAGGTTCAAAGGAAATAACGGCTGCTGCGAATGACAGTTGACATGACTGGGCTCCATTGAATTCAGTGCAAGCTTGGATCCTGATAGGGAATGAAATGGGTCATGGGGATAGAAATGAAATTAGATGGTTTATGTTTGATGTTTTGCTATAGTATGATTTTAATATGTTTCATTTCATTTATTTCATTTGTATACTGCCCAATGGCCACAGCAATCTGGGCAGTTGGTGAATATTAAAACCCAAAATACAGCATGATAAAAACATACAATAAAATCTTTAACATATACAAATTTTAAACAGATGACGATGTTGGTGCCAGCCAGACCTCAGAAAATATTCTGTTTGCTATTTTGTAAAAATATTGATATTTTGAAGTGTGGCTTAGAAATCTCTTATATAAAATAAACAATCAAACAATATAATGCACTTGAAAAGGAGAAATGATGGGGAATAGCAATGACAGACCAAGAGAGACTGGAATCATGTCCACTGCCAGACCTGGTACTTGAATGATAGTCCCTGGGGCCCTCAGAACTGGAATTAGAGCCCCTGGTAATGGATTGACAGCTGTAGGGAGAAGGATGAAAGGCCCACAGATGGAATAACGACTCCTGAGAGTGGTTTGATGGGCCTTGGACTGGAATGATGTTCCCTGGGAGACATTTGTGTTATCTGTGAATTCAAGTAACTACATTAAGATCATAAGAGACATTTTGGTCTTCAAGTTTATTTCTTCCATCATAAAATAATGTTAACTGTGTAGTGTTGCTGCATATTAATGAACAACTTTCAAGATGAAATCTTTCTGTGTAATTAATGATGATGGGGCAACACCTAAAAATTCAGTAAGCAATTCATCTGCCCCACCCCCATATATCATTCAAACTTATTCCAGGACTGGATATTTTAAAATAACTGCTTTTGAAAACAGCTTCAGTTTAGTGACACCAGACACCTTGCTTCCAAATGGTATGCATGGTTTTTGCAAATAGATTATTATTGAACAGATTGTTCTCTACCAGGTGATGTATTGGTTTCTTGGTGACATAGGAATGCAGTCCTAGCTGCTGTGATGAAGAAACATGCAGTGCTTAATTACCCATTTTTGAGAATAGAAAATCAAGCTGTTACCAGTATCTTTGTCCTTCCCTAGGTGAAAAACAGCTTTTCCTTGGGAGGTAGACAGCAGAAGTACAGAGAAACTAAGCTGTTTTTATATTTAAAGAGCTGGAGATTAATTTTATGGGATGTACTATGTAAAAGGGTCAACTTAAGTGACATTGGGTGCCCTTGCAAGTCTGTTGTCTATTTCCAGAAAATGCACCAGGAACTTCTTTACATGACAACAGAAGTGCAGATACAAGAGGAAACACTCTTGTAGTACCTCTTAATAAAGTAGTAAGCAGATGGTTGATATGTGCATAGGATTCATGCAAAGGCAACTTCTTATTGAAGGTTTGGAGTGTGTTTTGTTGCAGCAGCAGAAAGAGGTATGCTGCTTCCTGCCATAACATTATAACCAGTCCATCACATTTCATTTGCTGAAAATGTTTACACTAGCGCAAAGCAATTCAAATATGTGGTGCCAAGGTACTAAAAATGTTTTTGTGTGTGGTGCAAAGGTACTAACAATGTTTTCACGGACAGTCCTGGAAGAAGCTGAAAATGATATGCACAAAATACATACTCAAGGTGTGTGTGTGTGTGTGTGAGAGAGAGAATTTGAGGTTTTGCTTGTATATTTGGGTATTGACTCATCATTAATCACACAGATTAATTTTATGGTGAAAGTTGTTTGTTTATGTGTATCTCTACTACACAGTTAATTATATATGATGATGTAAGAAATAAATATGAATACCAATATTTCTCCGATCAGTGTAATGTAATTACTTGCATTAATTGATGACAGGAACAATGTTCAGTTGCCATCACTGAACTCCCAGCAGCCACAATTCCATAGGTCTGTCATTCCAGTCACAGGGCCCCATGCTCTGTCATTCTTGTCCTGTCATTCTACTCCCAGTGTCTGTCATTCAAGTATGGAAGCCCTAGGGTCCACCATTCAACTCCCAGGGGCTCTCATTCCATGCCTAAGAGCTTTCATTCCAGTTCCAGAGTCCATCATTCTATTCCCAGGCATCATTATTCCAATCCCATGCCTGTCATTCTACTCCCAGGGGCCATTATTCCATTCCCAGGGGTTGACATTCTGATCCCAGACCAGTTATTCTACTCCCAGAGGCCATCATTCCAGTCCCACATCTGTTGTTCTATTCCCATGAGTAATCATTCCAGTCCACAATCTATTGTTCTACTCCCAGGGGTCATCGTACCAGTCCCAAAGGCCCTGGTCTCTGTCATTCCAGTCTCCGGACTGTCATTCTACTCCTAGGGGCTGTCATGCCAGTCCAAGGGCCATCTCATTTCATATCTATCTCCACAACGCATTCCATTCTGTGTCATGATCCATTCCTTGCTTTATCTGTAGCTTTTTTGAAGGTTGCCTTGATTTCAGTGGAGCCCAGCTATGTTAGTTGTCATTTGCAGCTCCCATTATTTCCCACAGAGTTTCTTACAGAGACCATAAGAAGAGGACATTTCACAAGTTATGAAGGGGAGGTCAACAACTACAAAACAAGCAGAAAAGTAATTCATTTAAATTACATTTCTAATCATCTCGATGCTGCAGGCTAAGGCTGTAATCCTATGCACGCTTACTAGGGAATAAGTCTTACATTTAGGATTGTTCTGCAATATAGGTAACCATCACATATTGCAGCCCAATTGTTAGAAAAGGCTGGAAGAACTTGCTGCATTAATTCCCCCGCCCCACCTCAATGCTGCATGCAGCTGAGTTCCATGTATGTTTTCTGAGAAGGCCCGTTGCATTCAGTGGGACTTATTCTGAACCTAATGTGAATAGGATTACAGCCTAAAAAGGACTATGCTGATAGTTTTCAAATATGTAAGAGGAATAAAGAACTGAGAGGTTAATTGTCCACTGAAGATAACACAAGAAACTATAATTTTATGAAAATCCAACTCATGGAGGATAAGAGTTTTCACTGAGTAGGAGTTCCTAACTCTTAAGACTGGGGGGTGGGGGGATGTGCAGGCCTTCAGATATTGGTGAACAGCTGCTTCTATCAGCTTGAGCCAGCATAGTTGATAGTGAGGAATTATGGGAACTGCAGTCCAACAACATTTGGAGGGCCACATGTTTCTCATCCCTTTCTCTAGGCATCAAATGAAAGTTTTGTATCCTGCAGAAAGATACTTGGTTCCAGTGGGGTGCTGTTTATTTGCATAGAGTTGTGAGAGTTAGGATAACAGGGAATGAAGGCACGGAAGCGGGTTGTTCATACATCTTTGTAGAAGCACATATTTAGCATCATCTTCTTTTGTAGCAGTGCCTAGTCATATCTATGCTAGCTAACATTTTGACCTTCAGGATTCTAGTCTTTTGGGAAAGCCGTAGTTGTAATTCCTAACTTAGCACAGTTTAAGTTTCAAGAGCTAGTTTGAAATACCAAACTGGGGAATACTACAATCCAGTGTATGTTTACTTAGGAGTAAACATACTGAATTCAATGGGGCATACCCCCAGATAAATGTTCACCCTAAAGAACTTATCTCACTGCATATAAAAAGGATTTTCACCTGTATCTTTTAATCAGAAGAAAGAGAAGCAGGAATCAGTCCCTTTTAAAAAAGTGATGATTTTGTGTCTGAAATAAACATATAATAGTTCCTATGTTGCAGGGGGATCTAATCTCTTTTATCAAGATAGCATTCTGTCATGGGGGTATTGCATTTTCCTAGCACAAAATACTGCATTTTGGATGCTGGAATTATACAGGTTGTGCCCCAGTACCATATAAATTATGAGTACTTCGTGCAGTGTTTTTACGTGAATGTCATCAGCACCTTTTGGATAATGTCTGTGTCATTATTGAGATGTCATTTTCCCATCTCATGCTATTGTGGACATTTAAAATTATTTTCTGCTCATTCTTCAGAGGCAAACACTGCCCTGCAGTGCCAGTTAAGCACAAGAGTGCTCATATGAGCCTTTGGCACTTTTTGTTCTTCTTACACACCCATAGAAATATCCTGGAATTTCATTTTCATTTTGATTTTTATTTGGGGTATGGGTAGCAGTTAAGTTATTTCTGGGTTCCTTTAAAAAAAAAAGTGATGACAACAATTCACCTCCAGCAAGGTCATACTCCACTTCAGTTATATGGGAATCAGAAATGGATGCTGGCTTTCAAAAGAAACTTGTGGGAGTACTGTTTGAAATCTAAAGTGTAGCAGGCACTCGCTTTCTTTGATCATGTGGAAAAGCCCTTACATTTTGCTTGTGGAGTCTAGGACAAAACCTAACTGATCAGGGTTCACTTTAAAGCTTCCCAGTCTGATACCTTGTTTCTGTTCTCCTGTGGAAGAAAGTTCTTTAAACTTGGATGCTATCAACTCCTTAGCAAAAGCATTGCCTTATTAACATTTCTAGCGGCAATGGGCTGCAACTATGAAGTTTCTTTAATTCAAATACAAGAACACACCTGAGTTCTGATCCTCTTAACAACCTTTCTTGTTACATGCTGTGCTGATACGGATGATCTTTCCTTCCTGACAGATACAATACAGTGATTTATCATTCTTCAATAAGCCAGATTTAACTTTTGCTGGTCACCAATCCTTCCCCAAATGGCCACTTTATCCTGGTAAATCTAAATTATGTGCAGATGTGTGGGGAGTGGTTTTTAAATGAGTAAAGCATTCTTAATATGCAACTACCCTTGTATCATGAGAAAACAGTATGGAAATTCAAAGTAACTTTGTATTTTATTTAAACAATAGAAAGGAACTCTAGTAAACTTTTGGACAAATGGATGCATACAGCTAGACACTTATAAACTCTGGCTTTCAAGCCCATAATGAACAAATAGTACATAGGTATTTGCTTACATTTATTGATATGTGAAGTGGATTTGTGGCTGCAAGGCAATACTTGTCTGTTTAGATTTCTACAAAATATGCATTATGAAGAATACAGTTGAAACCCAATTTATATGAGAAAGGTAGCCTTAATCTTACAAATGATGAATTTGCTATTTCCCTCTTTATGTGCCTCAAAGCAACTAGCTTCTTTTAGATGAGTTATCAGAAGTAAAACTATATGGGGAACATAAATGAAATGAAATGAAAAACGCTTCTCGTTCCCAGGAGCCTATTTTGGAGGTAGGGGGAGATTACTGCATCCACCATCTGGTCTTGACTTCTTAAGTCTTTTGCAGTTTGGGGCCAGGATAATGGAAGGCTCACCTTTCTTTACATGTGCCTGCCTATGTTTTGAGATCGTCAGTGGAGGCTCCTCTCTGGGTTTCCCCACCAACTGAGGTGTGGCAGGTAGCTACCGGGGAGGGGTGCTTTTCATTTGTGGCACCCTGGCTTTGGAATGCCCTTCCCAGAGAGCTTCACCTGATGCCTACTGCAGTGTTTTTCTGTCACCAGTGAAGACCTCTTCATTTCCCCAGACTTTTAAACTTTTGTTGATCTGTTTTACTTGGGTCATTTTTTAAGCTCCTTTTCATTTATTTTGATGTATTTGCTATTTTAGGGGTGTTGTTGTTGTTTATACTTCATTGTAAGCCACCTTGATAATGTATTTGAAAAGCAAGGTACATTTAGAGAGCAGTCCTGTGTCCCCTAGACAGCGTCTGGGGGGAGATAGGATTTTTTGGTTTTCCGGTTCCAAGCACTACAAACTCGTAGCTGGGAAACCATGCTCCCCGCCCCTTACCCTTCATAGCTGGGGCAGAGAGAACTGTGGTGGCTGCCCCTCTGTGCCTGTCCGTGCTTGTAATACAAAGCACGGACAGGGCGAAAAGGGGGCGTTCCCAGTGGTGGGCGAAAAGGGGGCGTTCCCAGTGGTGGGAAGGGAAGGAGACCGCAGAAGCTGTTTTAGACAGCTTCCTATGCGAACTCCACCCCCATTCCCACCCCCTCCCTGAAGCTTTGCTTAGATGCCCAAAATCAGGTGTCTAAGGCAAACTGCAGGGCAGCCAGAGCATGGAAGGAATCTGTTCTTCAGCCGCCCTGCGTTGGATAGGCAGAGAAAGTCTGAGGCGACCGTCTATCTCAATAGGATTGCACCCTTAGTCTATAAAGGGGAATAACATATGATTATATTAGCTTCACATATTTAGCCTTAATTAGAATAGATTTTAAGTTTTTTCACAAGTACACATGAAGAAGGCTGTCCATTTTAACTTAGCAGCACAAGAAGGTGAACACTTGATTTGCTTTGAAGGCAACTCAAACATTCCATTTGGTAGGTGATAAAAAGCCCTGTTCAGGAATGCATAAGGGCTTAAACTGGGAAGGAGCTGGAGGTGCACATGCAAGTCCCAACACCAACGTCCTTCTGCACACCACCTCCACTTCAGAGGCCTGCAATGGGGATTTTAAGCGCATTCAGTTGAATGTGCCTAAAAGCCTTCCTGAGATAAGGGAAACCTGCGTTATCTGGGTTCCTGGCTTCTAAATGCATTCAGCTGAACACGCGTTGAAGCCCCCTTTAGACCTTCATATTGAACGTGCAAAGTTCTGAAGTAGAATTGGTGTGCATGGGATATTTGGAGCAGGGCTTGAATGGATGTCCCTGTCCCCTCCTCACTTTAAGCCTGCACACTTTCACTCCAACACCTAAGAGTTTTCTGATGATAGGTAAATACATCAAACATCCACCGTTAGTCTGTACCTTTATTAGGACCAATAAAAATGTCACAGAAGTGTGTGTGAGCTTTTGAGTTCCCCAGAACATTTCATCAGCTTAGGTCAGGGGCAGGCAGCCCCTGTACCCATCAAATGTTTTGGACTATAATACTCATCAGCATAGCAAATGATCATGGATTATAGTAGTCCAAACCATCTGAGGGGTACCAGGCTGCCTATCCCTGTGCTAGATGATAAAAAAAGTGGAGCACGGGGCACAAACAAATATAAAGCTTAGAACGGATAGTGTGGCCATGAAGTCTGCATCTAAAACAGTCTTAAGATGGAGATTGCAGACTGCATTAATTAGTCACTGGTAGGCTTTGCAGGTATCAGATTACATCTAGGATTCTGGGACAAAGAAGCAATGTCTTACCCTGATTTCTGATGGCCAACTATAATAGATTCCTGGCTAGACAGAGAGCAGAAGTAAAGAGAAACATTTTAGGGAGTGTAAAACTCCCTACCTAGTTTGACTAGGTAAAAAAGTCAATAGATGCCTAATGGTGTAGAATTACCTAATGGCTGGAGGAAATGGAATCTTTAACATTCAAAGTCTCTCTTCAGGTAGCAGAAAAACAGCTTCCTCTGTTGATAGAGATCTGCTTATCTCATGGCCACAACATCTGGCCTAATCTTTTTGTACTGATGAAGAGTTGATGCAGATTGTAATTATAATGTCTAATAAGGCCTTGATACCATCACCTGTTATTGAGAGCACTGAAACTATAGTATTGTTGTCAGATCATTAGCTGCTTAAATTTCATTGTTACTGGGAAATGCTGTTTATCAGATAATACTTGTTATATATTTGGAAACTATCACAGCATATGACTGAGTATTATATTTCATCACCTGTACAAGCCATTAAAACTCCAAAGGAAGAGAGTTGCCTTATTCAATTTTGTATCAAGTTCCCAATAATATCTAATTAACTTCCATATGTTTATTCCAACAGGTAGTGACATAGGAATAGATGAAATTATCACAGGAAACTTAAGCAAATATACTGCTATTCCATCAGGTTACTTTGGACAGCCAAAAAAGGGTCATCTTGTATTTGATGCCTGCTTTGAAAGTGGTAAGTAGAATGTTATGTATAAAATTATATAAATAGAAAACATATAGATTTCAGACTTAGACCAGATAATGTCTACAATATCATAAAATACAATTCAGTACCATATATTACAATTAATATATAAAATAATGTTTGTGTGGTGTACATAGGTCTGTAACAAAAGCAAAGCCTCAACCATCTGACCTTAAAGGGTTCTTTGTCTGCCATAGATTCTTTCCATCCATTGCAACAAAGCCAGGAATGCATGTAGACATCGAGCTTTTGCATTAATATACAAGCTGATGTTTTCCTCCAGTCTGATAGGGATCCAAGAGGAAATCCTTCCCAGTTAACACCTCTCCTTCCCTGATTCCCTGGAATGACAGGTCTAAGCACTCATCTCCATTGGTTTCAGTCTATGTGCAGACACCCTCACAACCCTTTCTTGTTTTTTGATTGGATATCTCATTCCCCATCTGTCAATTATAGCCCTTCTGGAAACACCATAAAATGGGGTGATTTTTTAGTATATTTTTGTCTCCATCTTCAAATACCTGGGGAGCCTCTGCTGTTCCCCACCAAGAAGTCTTGTGTAATTGATGCACATAAGGCATGATCCTGGTGGTTCCACATAGACCTATGGCCTGATTGGAGTCCACCTGGAGAAGAGCCTTCGGTGTGGTGCTCCTCTTTCTATGGAACTCCCTGCCTCTGGAGGTCAGGTAGGTGCCAACACTTTGTTGTTTCCAAAGCTTCCTGAAAACTTCTTTATTCCAGGAAACCTTCCTTGCTGACTAGCCACAGTTTTTACTGGTACTTTGTTTTTTAAAAATAACCATTTTAATATGGTGTTTTATTTCTTTTATCTCTATACCATTTTATCTTTTATTGTTCAGTGCACTAGAATCTGTTTAGATGTAGAACAGTATATAAATGCTGTAAATAAACAAAATAAATAATGCTGTTTGCTTAGCAAATGCTGGGCTTATTTTAAACGTAGTAAACATGTAGGGCTAGTTAGGAAATATTTTTTATTTTATTTTTGTGCAAACTGCACTTTCTCTGACTTTATTTAAGTTGAATCCTTAATAAAAGACTTGAATTAGAAACCTGGAGTTGATTAAAAGCTGTTACTTGGATGATTGCACCCACAGCTGACTGTTCCGTTGAATGCTACTGAATATTAAATACTTGCATATTAGAAGGACAGTGGACTGCTGTCTGCCCTTCCTCCTAAAAACTCTGAAGGTCTGGATTTCCACATGTCCAGATTTAGGATACTTATAATGGTGATGATGATAGTTACTCATGTGTAAATAATACATGGGGCACTTCTCAGCCTGTTCTACCTCAAAAGGAAGGTGGGAGTTGGTCCAGCACACATAACAAGGCACATATTGTGTTATGATTGCCCTGGAAATAGATAATCAAGATTTGGAACATTTGAGAGTTATTCTTGTCATGTTAGAACACAAGAAGAGCCCTGCTAGAGCTGACCAAAGGTCCAGCATCCTGTTTCCCATAACCAGATGCTTCTGCGAAGCCCATCCTACAAGCAGGACATTAAAGTAATAGTCCCTTTCCAGTGTTGTTCTCCAGCACCTGTATTCAGTGGCATACTGCCTCTGAACCCGGAGGTTCCATATAGCTGTCTGCTCAATAACCATTGGTAGACCAATCTTCCATGCATTTGTCTAATTCCCTTTTAAAGCCATCTATGATATCACCATGTCTTGTGGCAATTAATTCCATATATTAATTTTGCATTGTGTGAATACATACTTTCTTTCTTCTGTCCTGAATCTCTTTTAATCAGTTTAATTGGATAACTCTGAGTTCTAGTAGTATGAGAGAAGGAGAAAACCTTATTTCTATCCACTTTCTCTATGCCATGCAAAATTGTAAAAATTTGTATCATGTCCTCTAACTAAACTAAAAAGTCCCAAAGAATTATCCTTTTCTCATAGAAAAGATATTCCAGGCTCTTGGTCATTTTGCTGGCCCTTTTCTGCACCTTCTCCAATTCTATAATATACTTTTTGAGAAGAGGCAATTGGAACTGTATACAGTATTCCAAGTGTGACTGCACCATAGATTTTACGAAGGCATTTTGAAACTGGCAGTTTAATTTTCAGTCTCTTTCCTAATAATTGCAAGTGTGGAATTTGCCTTCTTCACAACTGCCACAGATTGGACTGGTGTTTTCATACAACCCCAAGATCTCCTTCCTGGTTAATCACTACCAGTTTGTATGTAAAGGTAGGGTTTTTGCTCCAGTGTGAATCACATTACATTTATAGCGAACCTTGCTATGTTGTACATTCATGTAGTTTGGAGAGATAGCCACAGTCATAGTAACTTGATTTGTATACCATTTTTCTGCATGTGTTGCACTCAAAGTGTGATTCAGCCTTAAATTGAATCAAAGTATTTAGGTTTATCTAGTCTAATGCTGTCTATTTCAACCAGCAGAGTTTTTCCAAGGCTCTGGTGTAGCCTTACCTCTTTAAAGTGCAGATGCCAAATGGTGAATCTGGGAATGTCTGCATATAAAACAAGTGCTCTGCCACTGAGCTATGTCCCTTCTCTCTTTGACATATTGTTAAATGCTTTGTGGAATAACAAATGTCTGATTTCACTTGGTAAGATAACAGATCACAGCTAGAATAAATTATCTTTAGAACCATTGGGGCTTCTTGCACAAGATGACAGCCCACCATGGGTTATTTAACAAACGGTGAGGCTGTGGTGTTTGTGGGGTATGTGCAGCCACCATTTTGAATATGCAACCACTGCTTGGGGATTGTTGTGTTGTGCAAACCTGGTGAGTGTTGGTTATGTGAGGGTTAAACAACCTTGCATAACCCACCATCTGTTTTGTTTAACCCTTGGATAACCCACAGTCATTGAGTTCTCATGACATGACAACCCTGATCAGCAATTGCATATGCAATATGGTGCCTGCAGGCACCATGGCTCATCATGGATTAAATAACCCATGATGAGCTGTGGCTTTTTGTCCAAACTCAGTCATTGTGTTGTATTTGCTTGGATCATGAAAAGATGATTGTATCTTTTGATGCTGATGGTGTTTGGATAGAACTTAGTCTTCCTCGTGGTTTTCATAGGCAAACTGTGAGATTTTGGCAGCTTTAGCAAGGGGAAATATTAATTTTCCTTGCAAGAGGGGATAGGGTTCACCATATATATATATATATATATATATATATATATATATATATATATAAATATAAATATAAATATAAATATATTTAAGAGGTACTGTTCTGGCCCATTTTTTAAAAAAGCCTCTAGGTGCCAATGGCCATTTAAATTATAGACCAGTATTACACCTTCCTTTGTTAGGGAAGGCAATGAAACATGCCTTCATTGGAATTCAGAAAGAACTGCCAGGCTGGAGAAGAGGCCTGGGCTCCTGCAAGTGCAGCAGGTGTTGAAAGAAAGAAAGAAGGAAAGAAAGAAAGAAATTGTAAGAATTCTTGCAAGAATTGCATACCCCTTAAGAGGTTGACCAGGTCTTCGACAGGAGTGCCCGCTGGAACCACCCCCCCCCCCAAGCCCTCTGGGAACCAGTCGGATCCATTAGCCTCCAGGGGCGGACCATCTTAATAGGTCCCCCACCCTTGCAGAGGGGAACTTCTGCTAGGGAGATGTTCTGGATTTTCCAGCTGAACAGTTTATCACCTCTTGGCCTCAGTGAAGAGATAACTTACCTCTGTTGGAAACAAGTGCTTGGAGAATACAAATAGTATGGAATAGGCCCATGCAATTAAAATATATGCAATGTGTTTTCTGTTATATGTACAAGCAAGCTGTTATTCATGAGAAAATGTTTGATCCTATACTCATAAACAGAGTGTCAGTCATGAATTCACTGCCTAACAATATAGAGCTCTGTCTCTTTAATTAGCATGCATTACCATGAATTGTTTAAATGTCACATGAAGCTCATTGGCAGCAATGTACAGAACATTTTCACATACAGCTGATCTGATGGTGCATGAAGGATAGCCACCAACTTAGTAAGCTGTCTGTGTTTGCAGCATTTGAATTGTATATGGTATTCATTAATTTAAAACAGTTAGGTTTTTACTAAGAGCTTACAGTGAGATTTCATTGTGAACCGCCCAGAGAGCTTTGGCTATTGGGTGGTATAAAAATGTAATAAATAAATAAATAAATAAATAAATAATGCCTTTGCAGTTGAGCTTCAGGGATGCCTCTGATGAGAACCATTTAGTCCCTTTTCATTCTGGCTGTGATAGGTTATGTACACCTGGAGACTGAAAGGGAAAATGTTTCTGTTTTGATATTTCTAGACCTATCCATAGCTTTTGATGTCCCAGATCAGAGTTGTACAACCTTTTTGGCCCCATGGACCACTTTGGGTGTCTGCTGGGGTGGTGGGGGCCACGTATGAGTTAACGTGCACATATGTGCACGTGCATAGATGCACATTCACATACAACTCATATACAACATACAACTCACACACAAATGCACATGCACACTACTCATTCACTCAAATCCAACTTCTGCCCAAGACTGTTTTAGAGGCCTGGTCCCTGCTTTAATCTGATTAAAGGAACATTTCGCCCAGAAATTTCAGTTCTCAAACTATCCAGCCATCCAAGAATCCTGGCTCCTAGCCCTTCTTCCTCTAATCTGTTCTCTTGCTGAAGGATTCTGACATTCCACTCTGGTACCTGGAATTTAATCAGAAAAAAAATAAAATAAAAGGAAAAATGCTCTAGGAACAAGCTCTATAGTTCCTGCCATAGAAGCCTCATTCCTAGAGTGACCTAGGAAACAGGCAGGAAACTTGAAGCACTTCTTCCTAGGATGCTCTGGGGATGCTTGAGGCACATATGCTTTGCGTGCCAAATGTCCCATGTTAATTCCTTCTATCTCCATTTTAAAAGATCAGATATCAGATGATGTGAAAAACCTCTGTCTGAGACCCTGGAGAG
The DNA here is from genome assembly GCF_057233095.1 of Heloderma suspectum. Taxonomy (NCBI): domain Eukaryota; kingdom Metazoa; phylum Chordata; class Lepidosauria; order Squamata; family Helodermatidae; genus Heloderma; species Heloderma suspectum. Next base: position 228,552,793 of record NC_139461.1, read on the forward strand.
CTGCTGTCAGTTACAGCACACATTAGTTGGCTAGAAGGAAAAATAGTCTGACCTGTTATAAGACAGTTTCCTGTGTTTCTATGTTTCCAGAGACTAGTGTGGTTGACTATTCTTCAGTTCTCTGGGAGTTATTATCTAGAGTGTTTTTCAGTTTGACTCCAGTTGACATCTTTGAGAGAGATGTAGCTAAAATGCTTTGTAACTCTGAACATTTTATTAGTGTTTTGCTTTTGAACTAGAGATTTCATGAAATTATTTTTCCAATATTTATTTTCTTCCAGGAAACTCTTGCTCTTTTTAAAGTGGAATGTTGCCTCTCTTTGACCTATTTGAACATAATAGATTAGGGGTCATAAATAAGCATTGGGGAGGTCATAAATTTTATTTCTAATATTTCTGTTCAGAACAATGTGATTTCAAACTACCCTGTAATGTTATTGGAAATACTTGGCCTTTGTAAAGGTTTACATTTCTCAAACTCGTTAGCTTTAAAATCAGAATTAACCTTCAGTCAACTTCTAACTTCTATTTATCAATTTTTCATCCATATAATAGTAAAGCAATAAACAATGTTGAGTATTTTAATCTTGTTCATAATAGTAGGTGTTAGTATATTCCCTATAAATGCCCTACCCTTTGTCTGGCAGTAGGCATGATAAAGTTAACTATGGAGATTTTTATTTTGAAAGCTGTTGTAGTGGTACTTGCTAAGACTCTGGGGCCAACTACAGTGAGAAGTGGCAGAAAGAGGGGAATCCTTTTGCCACCCACCATGGGTAACAAAAATATTCACCCCTCCTTTTTATTTTAAATGCCTTCTTCCAGAGGTCCTTTTCTTCTTCAAAAATGACACCAGGTTTTGCCATATGTGATCATAGCTAACGCGGGGGGTGGGGGGAGGAGAGAAAGGTATATTTTGCAGGGGCTTAGAGATTCAGGGAGGTCTGTCTTACTCAAGCCACAACCCAATTACCATGAGAAAAAAAATGAGGCTAAACTGTAGATCGGGGTGGGCAACACATGGTCTGTGGGCCACATGTGGCCTCCTTGTCTTCTGATTTGGCCACTACTACACTGCTGAAATTTTCAGTGGCAGCAAAAAAATGGTGGTTTGCTGCCAAACTACTACAGAGGTTAAACCCTTTTTAACCCTTCATACTGCTTTACCACTGAAATATGGTGGCAAACCACCTTTTTTCTGCCAACACCAAATTTGGTGGTGTGGCAGTGGCAGGAGTGTGGCCTGTGGGGTGGAAAGTGCCCCCCCGATCTCTCAGAGTAGTCTAACCCAGCTGTAGATCATGCTTAAGGATATTTATGGAAATATATTTCCCTGTTTCTATAAACATATTGCCCAAAGCTTGTGAGATTTGCTACAGTCAATCAGACCCAGTGTTAGAGTAGAACAAGCAACATTTTGGACAGTATGTTGCTGGTCCAGGCTCTCTAGAACACACAGAGAGAGTGCTTGTGTATTTAAAGTAGTTTGAGAGGCAGAGAAGTTTGGGTTTCCCGTCGTGACATGTTCTCTCAAGAACTACCAGTCCCAGATTTCCTTGTGCATAGACAGGAAGGAGGGAAGGCTGGTGGAAGGGACATTGATCCAAGTGACAGTAGGATTTACAGGTCAAAAATACATGTGAGTAAATGTCTAGTACACACACACACACACACACACACACACACAGAGGCAGGCAGGCCTGGCCCAACCTATCTTGCCGCCTGAGGCAAGAAGCCACTGCCTACTTGTCACTGCCTTCCTTCCTGGCAGTGGTGAGCTCAGCCAAAGTTTCACAAGACCTGGCTGAAGTCTAGTGAGACTTCAGATGAGGTCTTATGAGACTCTGGATGGGTCTTGTGAGACTTTGGGGAAGCTCCTTGCACTGAGGAGGAAAGTGGTGGGCAGATGGCGGCTGCTTCATTTGCTGTGGCAAACGCCATGGTAGGAGAGCTGCTGGCAGGGCTCTCAGGAGCACCTGCTGGAGGTGGCAGATCCTACTGGCACGGTGGGGGTGGAGAGTGGCACAATTCACAACTCTTCCCTCTCCACCGCCTAAATCATTTGCCTCCGTCTGCCTAATGAGAAAGCTGGCTCTGCACACAGGACAGGAAAGCCACCTTCCTATTTCATCTATTAAGTGTGAACTTGCAAAGTAAATTTACTTCTTAGAGATTATTCATGATTTTGTAGTGAAAAGGGTCAGAACAATAAAGCTTTAAAGTGAAATGGTCTATTTATAACATGTTCACAGCCACATTGGCCAATTACAATTTAAAAATGAAAACATACATAAGATAAGACCTTTATTAAGACCAATCAAAAAGTTACAAAATAATCAGCAAACTTTGTAGGACACTTATTCAGGTTTGGCAAAGATAACCCCCCCCCCAAAAGTTGGGGCATGGTAGAACAGCCCCACCATAGGTCGAGGTATAATTTCAGAAATGTAGAACATATCAGAATTAGAAAGTTTTCTTTCATGATTCAGGAGATTGTTTGGATGGGATAGGATTATAGTGTGTGTTGAAGGTGGGCCATGTACAAGTGTGTACTGGGCCCACCCAAAATGATGCTTGGACCCTGCATAGGTTTGCATGCAATTTTTAGTGTTAGAATTGTGAGTTAGAATTGTGAATACTTGGTTCACATTTCTCCTCAGTCTTCATTAGGTGGCCGTAAGCAAGCCATTGTCTTTCAGGCTAAGCCTGCCCCACTGTCATCACCCAGGACTGAGAGTCCTTGGAAATGGAAACTTCCAGTGACAACAACTCCAAGGAGAAATGAGAACCAGTTCCGGGTCCTCAACAAGTGGGGCCCTCTGCCTCAGATCCTCCACCCTGTCCACTCAATCCCTGGGAGGTGCCACTGCTCTTTGCCTCTGAAAAATGGGCCTTAGACTCCTCCAGTGAGTAGGGAGGCCCTGGGGAGCATTCCCCAACCAGCTCCTCACTCTTCAAACTCTCATTCCACAGAAGAAGTGAGTCACTATGGGAAAGGACATTAGCTCTTTAAAAGTCAGATGCAGCACTTGAGGAAGTGGAGCTCCCTGAATTATTCTCCTGGCCTGGCTGTAAAGCCCTGTCATGTGGTCTATGTCAGCCTTCTCCAGCCTGGTGCCCTCCAGATGTTTTGGACCACAACTCCCAGCATTCCCGATAGTGAGGCATGATGGGTCTGGCTGATGGGAGTTGAAGTCCAAAACATCTGGAGGGCACCCCATTGGAGAACACTGCTCTAGTTCAGTGCTAGGATAATCATCTTTACTTTGGCTGCATGATTGCTCTCCATGGTACTGAATCTGATCCCACAGTTTTGGGGGCAGTACCTTCAGTTTTGTCCAAGGTCCTGAATGTGCTTTGTCCCAGATTTACCTCAGCCAGTTGCCTTACCCTGTTCCCCCTTGCTTTGGCTGTCACCTACTAGGGGCAGAATCCATGATTGAACAAGACACCCACTCCCTCCCCAACATTTGTAGAGTTCTTGTAGCTATCAATGAGAATGTATTTAAAATACTTTGAAAGCTCAAAACCCACATAAATCCCAAATGTTGTTAAAAGTTTCATCCAAGAACTAGCCTTATGTCTTGCTGTCAATACCTGGAAAATAACTCCAGAAAAACTGAGTATTTAGGTCTGGATAACTGCATGCAGAGATTGGACCTTTATTTCAAACTCTTTTGTGTGTGTGCATGCACATGTGCACACACACAGAAACACAAACAATGAAGTTGTTAACATTGTTACATCACCTTGACTAAGTGTGTCTTAACTGGATAATCAATTTGAGTTTTAAATGTGCAAACACAGTTTATGTTAATGACTTGAATAGCTATTCTTATAGGAACATGTGGGAAGGAATAGTTCTTACAAACCTAAATATCACAATGTGTCCTCACGGGAATTGTTTTATAACTACTATTTCTGTGGCATTCCACCCTGGTTTCCAGGTGTCTGATGGTCAGAGTATATCAGTGCAAGGTGGAATTTTAATGGTTATATATCCTCACTTTGTCTGGAGACAGCACACCTAAATTATATATTTGTCATATCCTGCTTCAATAACATTTAAGACCTAAATCTGCATAACAGGATTACCATGAACATATATTGCAGATTCAGTTGTTGTTTGATCAGCTATGTGGGGTGGCCCGTATCACGTCAATCCTCATATATGAATTTTGTGGATTTGAGTAAAAAGTATAATATCTAATATTAGAATAAACTACCTCCAAATGTTGTTTGGCTGATGTTTGTTTTTACTATTTTGGTAGAGCTTCAGGTTTTTATTAAGTCTTGTTAATTCAGCCTTCATTAGGAGCATATATCATTCCTACATGTTTTCCCATTAGTCCTCTTGCATTTAAGAGTAAATCTCCTTTCTGTATCAGAAATTTGCTTTTCTACAGCGCATGCTTGATCTCATACAAATTACAACTCCTGCTCATTTTTTCATTCTGCTAGCAGGACCGTCTTAAGCAGATTCAGGGGGACATGGGGGGCTGCAGGGGGAATGAGAAAACACTGAAATTGCACCTCTCACCATTCCACTGTTGGAAGCCAGAGGGAAACTAGTCAGGAACATATTAAGCTCCCCAGGCAGTGTCAGACCATTGGTCCATCCAGTCCAGTATTATCAACATTGACTGGCAGTAGCTGTCCAGGGTTTCAGGCAGGATTCTTTCATAGCCTTACCTGGAGATGCCAGGGAATGAATCAGAGACCTTCTGCATACAAAGCATGTGCTCTATCACTGAGCTATGACCTTCTCTAGTTGGATTTCATGGAGCCATGTTATATCACGCTTCTCCTTCTTTAATTTATCTATATAAAAGGGACAGTCTATACAGTTTTATTTCAGTAGAAAGCACCAGACTCCATTAAAAGTGAAGAAAGAAGCAGCATTTTTAAGTGTCCTCTGAAAATCATCGGAGAAGGAGCATGATGTATGTACAAAGGGAATGAGCTCAGTAGTGAGAGGCCACACTGAAATGGCTGTCTCTATGAGTCTAAAGACTCTCTCAGTAGTTGGCAGGTTCATATGGGAGCATGAACCTTTAAGTATCCTGGTCCCAAGCCATTTAGAGCATTATAGTCTCATCCCTAAAGTGCCTTGAATTGTGACCAGAAGCAAACTGGGAGCTGTGATGGTTCTGGGGGTGAAGAGGAAGACTTTCACTTACTGACAGGCTGCTACCAGGGCTGATCCTAGACCAGTCTTCCCCAACCTGGTGTCTTCCAGATGTTTTGGACCACAACTCTTAGCATTCTTGACCATTGGCCATTCTTGCTGTCTCTGATGGGAGTTGAAGTTCAAAACATCTGGAGGGAGCCAAGTTGGGGAAGGCTGCTGTATGATGTCCAGGTACTTTGGGAGCCCCAGCATGGGCCGGATTAGGCCCATGGGTTGGAGGTTGCCCTCCCCTGTTGTAAACCCTATTGCCAGGAACTTCCCCCTTCAGCCCAGTTCTAGAAAAAATAAAAAAAAGTGAATGTGCTTTGGATTTAGTTTCTCAAAGCTTAGACAACAGTAAATCTTACAAGTCCTTGTGAACTATCCTTGGAATACAAGGGACTTTCTTAATAACCATGCAGTCTTAGCACATATGGAAGATTTTAGTGAGAAATTCCTTTTTCAAAAACTGAAGCCAAATATCAAGGTATTGAAACAAGTTTATTTGAGAAAATCGGGGTGAGGAGAAAGAAAAAGAGGTAGCAACAATCCAAACACAGAATTCCCAGTAAAAAATCAATAAAGTCAATCTTACTTAGCTAGTATATTTTATCTCCTGGAGATAAACCTTGGGTTTTAGACACATGCAGGAGTTCCTTGTAGAGCAGATGGTCTTAGAGATAGCATCTTTGGGTCTCTGCTTGGTTGGTTCCAAGAGTCAAAGTAGTAAGGTGAGGTTTCACCTATTTATGGGCATTTGAGACCAGTAAAAGCTGTCCCCTTGACAGAGATGGATTATTGTTTTGCCCAGTGTTGAGAGCAGCTGCATCTCTGATGTAAGTGGTCTAGCTATCCAATCAGAACATTATTTACAGATTGCTTCCACCACCTGAACAACTCTGAACTTACATTATCAAAGAAGAAGCCAGTTTAGACACTGTTAAAAAAAAAAAAAAGGAAAGGAAAGAAAAAGGAGAATGTATATTGGGAACAAACAGCAGGATATCTGTTTGTTGTGGACATCCAGAAAGTGTTCTGATCACATACACTCTAGGGGGCACTGTTACTCTGTTCAATATAAAGTTTGTTAAAGGACCCCACAGGTTCTTTTAGTAATTGTGATTGTCTTTACAACTATTAGAACCGCTTATCAGCCAAGCTTTTGCATTTTTTAAAATCATATTCCAAGGCAACCCAATGCCTTAGATATCTTCCAAGGGCCTCCAATTGCTTATCAGTTGAGTTAAAATATGAACATAAGAGCTCTGCGGGATCAGTCCAAAGGTCAATTTAGTCCAGCATCCTGTTTCCCATAGGGGCCAACCAGGTACCTCTGGGAAGCCCACAGGCAGGACATGAAGGCAATAGCCCACTAACATTGTTGCTCCCCTAGCAACTGGTATTCAGTGGCATACTGCCCCAGAATCTGGAAGTCCCATTTAGCCGGCATGACGAATAGCCATTTAGAGATGTATCCTTCATGAACTTATCTGAGATGCTTTTTGCCATTTCTGATCCTCTAGGTTGAAGAATGGGGATTGTATACACAATATGAAGAAACCCATACTATACACAAAGGGATCCCTTTACTTGAATACATAATCATAAAAATAAAAGTGATTGTTACAGTTGTGTTTATTTTGAATAACCATATATTTTTACAAGTTAGCAATGGCTATCTTACATCTCACTGATTTCAACTGGTCTACTCTAAGTCGAGTTTCAACCCATGGAATCATCCAGATAAATATAGTTTTGTTTATTTAGAACTCTGCATGTCCATTTGGATTGTGTAATACATGTGACTGTATAATATACATACAGAGGAAGCGAATTAAACATGGAAATGGGTAAGGAAATTTAAAGATTGGTCATGACTTAATGTACATTTAATTTCCAGAATTACTTGAAGTAATTAGAAGTAATTACTCAGATGTATTCTAAAACATAGAAATTCTGGTGGCAGGTAGAAGTAAAAAAAAAGAGAGGAAATAATGCTTTATTTTAAAGTTATTAGATAATGAAAGAAATCCTTCAATAAATGCTTTATAAAATATTTGGATACATGGTTTTTGATAGGTTAGTTAAAGTAACGTTTATTCCTTTGAAATTGTTTTTAAACCTTACTGCTAGCACTGAGATCATATCAAAGCTGAAATGGGGCCTGTTGCATGACTAGGCTGCCTGTGTGCTGTAGAGACATTTTGGAGAGGGTTTCATGAAATAAACAATGGCCCATATCTTCTGTTTCTTTAAATTCTATTTGTAGGAGGACTTATTAAGGAAGATTTGTTGCTGCAAAATCAGCAATTTTCCTCCATTTCAAGATGAACATGTTGTATAATGAGACTCAGAGGGAAATAATTTATTAACATCTTTCCTGATAAGCTCAAAATTCATTTGAATACAAAATGTTACCTTTGAAGCATAATATTCCACTGGTTAAGCACATAAAATTCCTCTGATTAGGCACATAACTCTTCATGTTTGCTTTTATTGATTCTGTTCAGTGGTCTAATTGCATTCTAGGTTTAGCCTTTGCCATGCTAATTTTGATTTAGGGTTTGTATTTCTTAAAAACAAACTGGGTGCACACCATTTATTATCGCTGCATGGTCTTTCTGCTGCTCATAGGAACTTTGGGATCAACTGTAATGACATAAAGTGGAGGTAAATTACTACAATATATAAAGGGTTGTTTTTACATAGTAGCATTTTGCAATAGATTAATAGTCTGAATTGCACCTGGGCAGAATTATTTGTTTTCTGTGTTGTCTGGTGTAAATTTGCTTCTGGTGTCACAAGCACTGTGTATTTTAAAGAATTGTTTTTAATTTGAAATGTATTTACCTGGTAGAGGTTTTATGGTACAAATAATGTAGAGGTTAATCGTAGTTTTTTAAAATTAACTGGCATTTCAAAATTCATTTCTTTGTAAGGTGTAAAATATGGTATTCTTCTTAAGTATGATATTAATTATCTGGCAGTTTAGAAGCGTTGTAGTCAAAGTATTTGATGACTTATAATTTTAAAGCACTATACTGTTTCTTCACATTTTATCTTATACTAACAAAACACCATTTACATAGCATTGCAAATTATACGGGGTTGGATCCAGATATCCCCCCACAGGAGAAGGTGGGCAGAAGTTGATTTTCTTGCCCCTCCTCTCTGTTCTGGTTCCTTGGGTGGGATGAGCTGTGGTGCTGGGGGTGAGGGGGAAGAGGGGTTCATGGAAAATTGGGCAGAGACACTTGTTGTGGGGGCAGAAAATGTCTCCACCTGATTTTCTGCAAACACCCTCTTCCCCCTCAGTCTCCTGCACCACAGCCCACCCCACTCAGCAGGGTCCACTGACCCTGGAGGGAGCATTTTTGGGGGCTCTGGGGGCTGGCAGTAAGAGGAAGGGTTAGACAAACATGGGGCATGGTCGAGCCAATGTTAAGCACTTTTAAGACCCATTGATTTTCGTGTAAGCATTGGGATGTGTTCAACACTCTCCTCCTGAAATCAGTGGGATATGGACCTTCAGTTCCTAAAGTGTGGTGGGGGGAATGCTTGCTTTGGTAGCACATAAAGAGCAAGGTGGGTTCCTTGTCCCAAGGGTTCTAGTCAAGGTTAAAGAAACCACATGAAATCGTTGACAATATGATGATATATTAATGTAGAAAAAGTTGTGCCATTGTCTTTAAGGGAACTGTGTGATGGATACTCAGGGATCTTTCTTCAACATTTGTATTTGTTCCTAGTATACATACTTGTTCCTAGTATACATGTTCCTGTTTACCTTAATTCTATTTCTTTGTAAATTAAATACTTCATTTTCAAATATTGTCTTCAGTGTCTCTCATTCTTCACCATTCCCTTGTCCAACCCTTTATTATGCTCCAGGTATTTCATCCTGGCAGTATACCATAATCTTTCTGAACTCACCTTTTCTCTTCCATATTTTGATTCTAGTGGTTATATTCCTAGAATAGCTTCAATGCCTTTCTGTATTTTGGTGGGAAAACTTAAAGGTTGTTATCTTCATTTATAATCTTGTATTATTTAGTTCAGATATCTCTCCTCCCCTTCTTTTCTTCTTTCTGTTCTCCTTCCTGGTGTATATTGATTCTGCCCTTTTTTATATCCTAGCTTTCTCCCTTTGGTCTATGTACACTGGCTTGGATCCAAATAATCATGAATGGAAGGAGAAAATGTGTTAGTGCTATCCCATGAGTGGTGCACAAACACTAGCAGAAGACTGCTCACAATACAGTGTGCTGGTGATTGAATGACGGTCTGAGAAACATGGTGAATAAGGAAGAGAAAGGCTGTAGCATATAAACTCTTGAGAGCTATAGAAAGTTATTGAAAAGCGTTTGTGCAATATCTTGCACAAAACCTTTTGTAAATAGTTACTTGTAAGCTACCTTGGAAGGACTGTATCCTGAAGGGCAGGATATAAATAATTGTAATAAATAAATAAGTCAATAAATAAACTTCTCTAGATTTGGGGAGAATATTTCATGCAGCACTCCTTTGCTAGGTCAGAAACAGCCCTTCTGTAAGGGGCTTTCCACTAGTGGAAATCTAATCATTTGTTTTATTGATTTATTAATTACATTTATTAAAAACCTCATAAAATAATTTTTCTAGGTGTTTTACAATTTAAAACGTCATCATCATCAAGTCATAAAATCAACACTATAAAACTAATATAAAACTATATCATGCTAAACAATATAAAACCTATCATCCTATATACTAATAGAAAATTCTCTGAGCGTGGATCCTTATGTAGCCAGAATGGCTCTGTCCACACAGGCTTGGGGGAATTCCAAGGTTTTCAGAAGTACAACAAATATTTTAGCATTTTAGCTTTTTACATTTTTATCTTTGCTGTTTTAAATCTGTATTTTAAACTCCTGCACTGCTGCTAGGTTTTATTGTGGTTGTATTGTTATATTGTGGTTTTAATGTTCTATATATTTTAAATTGTTTTATTGTGTGTTGTTTGGTTTTAATTTTTGTGAACTGCCCAGAGAGCTTTGGCTATTGGGCAGTATAGAAATGAAATAAATAAATAAATATTTAAGAAAAAAACCTAAAGGGAAAAAACCCAAAACAGCTGAATGAAGAGTGAGCATGCTCAGTGGACAGACAATGCTGACTGACTCTTGAGTGGGTGGGTGGGAAATGGAGAACAGGGAGGGAGAGGGAATGGAATGGAGTAAACTGGGAAGGGGCATGGCTGGCTCAACGAAAACCTGAACAGGAGCACTCTACACTGTATCATTTTAGTTCAGGTCCCACTTGTGCACTTCCTATCTTCCATTTCAATACATATTGTTATTTATTTGTTTGTTTGTAAGATTTAGGAATCACCCTAAAGCTAATAACTCTAATAGGCTGTAATAGCTCTAATAGAGCATACAATAAAAATACAAATAAAATAGAAAATCCATATAAATTGAATCAAAAGGAGCTGGACTAGGAGCTGGGAGATCTGGGTTCTAGTCCCTACTCGGCCATGGAAGCTCACTGGGTGACTTTGGGCCAGTCACAGACTCTCAGCCCAACCCACCTCACAGGGTTGTTGTGAGGATAAAATGGAGAGGAGGAGGATAATGTAAGCTGCCTTGGGTTCCTTGCAAGAGGAAAAAAGGCGGGGTATAAATGCAATAAATAAATAAATAATTAAAAGCAACAGAGACTAAAATAACAGGCATCACAATAAAAAGACATAAAATATTACAGAGATAAAACTATTTAAAACCACAATATAGCAGCAGAAATATACAGAAGTTTAAGAGGCCTGGGACAATAAAGAGATATTTATCTGTCATCAGAAAAATAACAAAATAGACACCAGGTAGACCTCTCTGGGGAGGGTATTTTATAAGGCCTACTGCTGAATAGCCACCTACCATACAAGAGTACTTGAAGCAGGGCATCTAATGATGATCTCAGGGCTTGGGTAGGAATATAGAGAAAGAGGTTCTCCTTCAGATACTGGGACCCCATGCTGTGAAGGGTTTTATAACACCAGCACTTTGGATACAGCCAAGAAATGCACTCACAGCCAGTGAAGATGATACAATACTGGCATAAGAAGATCATAATGCCAGTATTATATCATGTCCATCTAGAACTGATGTCTGTGTCCTTCACATTTCAGTTTTTCTGTAAGAATGTCTTTTTGTAGCCATATTTCTTATAGATATTGTCTAGTTATAAAGGTGAAATTTATATGAATAACGAAGTTGAGGAACTTATCTAGAACAGTGTTTCTGCCAAATCCTTTTGGATCACCAGAATGAGTCTATGTTCCTTATTACAACAAAGTGAAATAAATTAAATATATTATCAATTTTATCTTTGGAAAGCAAGATGCAGGAAAATGTAGGCTTACCAAAGGAAGACAGGAAGTCTTTGTCAGCACTTAGCACAGAAACTTCATCTTGTATATTCCACCTTTTATACCCTGACTCCTAAACACCATTTAAAATGCAGTCCTATACATGTCTACTTTAGCAGTAAGTCCTATTGAGTTCAATTGGCCTTACTCCCAGGTAAGTGACTAAAGGTTGTAACATTATTTGATTAAGCCCTAGACTTCTAACTGACCTGTGAAATAAGCCAATATGTATATTAACCTGCTTTCCTAGAAGTGGTTTAGATTTTCTTTGGATGTGTTCTGTCTTCCCAAAGATAAGTAAAGTTTTAAAGTTGCTGTAGTGTAAAACAACATTGGCCCAGAATCACTATTAACATACTATATGAAACTAAAATTTTAACACATTGTACTACACTATAATATTTCTAAGAATTCTGCTAAAACTCGCATTTAAAATATATTTACTGTATTTTCAGATAGTGAAATTTAAATACATATATGAGGTACATTATCAGATTGTTTTAGAAGTCCTAGGAGTGCCTTTTAAGGAGGGTGGAGGGGGCAGTTCCACATTTCAGACTCCATAGATTTGTATGACCAATGTACTTGTGGCTAGTTCAGAAGATCTTACACACACAGTAGTAATTTTTATAAATGGGCTTATGTACTAGGTATGTTTAGCAAAGTTATAAAACCATCTTAAAGAAAAAGTTGTGTGGCTGCCCTATGTGGATGACCTTGCTGTAGCAACTATGAGATACAAACCTCACAACTAGGGATGGCAGAGAATTCCACCACGGATTCCAGTGAGGCCGGATTCTTTAGAATTCGGCCTCCCGGAATCCATGGTGGAACGGCCTCCTGCCCCCCCCACGGAATCCCCCGGGACGGCACTTACCTGGGGCGGATGTGGCGGATTCGGCAGCGGTGGTTGCGGCAGTGGTTGGTCTCCTGGCCAGCCGCGGCCAGGCTGCTGTGGCCGCCATTGGCATCTTTGTAGCTGTGATAGTCTATGTAAGAATTTATGTAGCTTATCACGGCTAACGCCCCCCCAAAAACCCCAGCGTACGCAAATGGCGGCAGCTACGGTGGCCGCCATTTGTGTTCCCTATTTTTCGCCATTCTAGCCTACGTAAATATTTACGTAGGCTCTTATGGTGAAAAAAAGGGGAACGCAAATAGTGTAGTGGGCGCTATTTGCATTCCTTTTTCCCCCACCGTTTTATCCTACATAAATATTTACGTAGGCTTTTATGGCAAAAAAGAAAGAAACACAAATAGCGTAGTGGGCGCTATGCTACGTAGTGGGCACTAATTTTCGCCGTAATTGCCTATGTAAATATTTATGTAGGATAAAACGGCGAAAAATAGGGAACGCAAATGGCAGCCCCCATAGCCGCTTCCATTTGCATACACTGTTTTTTTGGGGGGGTTAGCTGTGATAGGCTACATAAATTCTTACATAGCCTATCATGGCTGCCTGGCTGGACACAAATGGCGGCTGCTACGGCGGCTGCCATTTGCGTCTGCAGCAGCCCTTCCGCAGCCGGAAATCCGGCTGCGGATGGCCCTGGCCAGCTGCTCTGCAGCCTGGCCGCAGAGCGGAGCTGGCCATCGAGGATTCCGGGGGGGGGGAGGACCGGATCGCCTCTCCCCCCATCGAGGATTCTGGGGGGAGGGACGGAGCACCTCCCCCCACCCGGAAAGATTCCACGAAAAGGTGAGTTTCATACATCCCTACTCACAACAGCATACTCTTAATATACAATCGACTATAATAGAGAATAGGACTTTGGATGTTGCTGCAAATGTTGTGCTCCCCCAACCAAAATCGAAAATAGTGTATGAAGAAACATTCATTATTGACTGGAAAGCACTCAGGATAGATGTCAATCGTTTGGGTAAAGATTGTCATTTTCTCTTCAGGGCTACCACTGCACCACAGAATATATACTCTGTGTATTGTAATATAAAAATATTTTAGCTTAATATTGTAATGTGGTTATTGTGCTGTGTTGAATGGCTTGGAATTTGATAGTAATTGCAATTTTTAAAGCCATTTAGTTTTACTGTCATTTCTGTGCCTCCAGAATAATAGATTATTTTCCGCAGATGTCAGCCATAGGATTTCATGTCTGGAATAACAGTTAATATGTTATGCTTTTCTAGTTCAAATGCAGAGAAAACATGGGCAGAATAAAAATTCTTGAAGTTAATATATTTGATAGAAAGGTAATTAAGAATCCTGATTATCTGCTTTTGTGCAGCATGCTAACAGCCTGTGCCACCAACCAATTAATCTGGAAAAATTAAATTTAATCCAGCCCAACCCTGAAGATTTGGAATGGTGCATCTGCTTGTAATGATGGATTAATATATCTGCATAGATATTGTGTTGTGGTGGCGGGGAGGTTTGGGTGCTGTAGTCCTATCCCAGCTCTAACTGAAATAAGAATTATTTGTCAGAGAACTGGGATGTCAGAATGGCTAGGCATCTCTCTTTCTGCTGTCCTCTGTCAGCCTTTCCCAACTTGGTGCCCACCAGATGTTTTGGACTTCAATTTCCATCATCCTCAGCTAGCATTTCCAATGGTCAGGAATCCTGGGAGTTGTAGTCCAAAACATCTGGAGGGCAACAGGATAGGGAAGGCTGTCCTTATGTGATCCTCAACCAGACTGTTTATTTAATTATTAATTGTTTAGTTGATGATCAACTAAAAAAACATGTGTAACCTGATTCTGTACGCGGCTGTTGATTTTGTGTGCACTGCCATTTGACTCCTTCTCTCCTGGAACTGTCATCTCTTAGCAGCCATTTTGCCTGGCATAAGCAAAAGGAGAGATGAGGCAACAAAGCCCACTCCATTGCTTGGCTGGGGTTGCCATTTGACTCATCATCTGTCAGAACTATCTTCTCAGTGGCCATTCTTTCAGGTAATTATGTAACTAGGAAATTTTGGTTTCTGAATTTGATCATTTTGATATTTAAGGAGTACTATAAATATAAGAATAATATTAATGTGTATTTTTGGCAACTTAGGTGGCATTTCCTGCCTTAAAATTTCAGATCATGCCTTCTACTTTGTTGGGGGTTGAGGGAGAACTGGAGCTGCGTATATGTATATATGATATGAGGACAATTGAAGGTTTCCCCATTACATATTTTATTATTTTGTGTATTCAAAAACACAGAATAGACTGTTGTCTTCTGTTAGGTAAAATTTTGGGGGTAACCATTTCCTTTCCAGATTGCCTTATTGCTATGTAATAAAGATCCAAATGTGACAAGAGTGATAGTCCTGTGTGTGTTGAGAACAGCCAAGGTCAAGGCTAGATCTGTAAAGAACTGAGAAGACTGCACTGCCAATACAACTTTCATTCATGAAGATAATGGATCTCTCTGTTAGCAATCCTATATCATACCTGAGAGTAAAGCTTATTGAATACAGTGGGACTGACCTCCAAGTAAACATGCCTAGGGGATTTATTTTATTTATTTCTGATGTGGCATTATAATGTGGGTACTTGTTTTATAAGTACTAAAGTGTGCTTTCCCTGTGTTTTGTGTGTGTACTGCTATCCCTCATGGGCAATGCAACTGAATAAAAATAGAATAGTTAATTTTGTTTTTGCTTTGCTAAGTTAATAATACTACTTTCATGGCTACTTGCCTTGGTGTGTTGTCCTTGGTGCTGAAATTGCTTTTGTGTCTAAACAGCAAATTGTGTTTATAGGGCTATAAAATACAGAGATAAATCTAGTTTATCAAAGGGATAGTGTGCGTGTGTGGGGTGTGTGTGTGCGGGGGTGTTACATAATTTTGCAAAGTTGGACTTGACTACAGGACTTCAATTCTAAGCTTTATATATCTTAGAAATGTTTTTAGATATAGTGAATGGTATTGTTGTTCAGTCGTTAAGTCGTGTCCGACTCTTCGTGACCCCATGGACCATAGCACGCCAGGCCTTCCTGTCCTCCGCTCTCTCCCGGAGTGTGCTCAAGTTCATATTCATTGCATTGATGATGCTATCTAGCCATCTCATCATCTGCCGTCCCCTTCTCCTTTTGCCTTCAATCTTTCCCAGCATCAGGGTCTTTTCCAGGGAGTTTTCTCTTCGCATTAGGTGGCCAAAATATTTGAGCTTCAGCTTCAGTATCTGTCCTTCCAAGGAGCACTCAGGGTTGATTTCCTTTAGGATTGACTGATTTGACCTCCTTGCAGTCCAAGGGACTCGTAAGAGTCTTCTCCAGCACCACAGTTCGAAAGCATCAATTCTTCGGCGCTCAGCCTTCCTTATAGTCCAGCTCTCACAGCCATACATTACTACTGGGAAAACCATAGCTTTGATTATACGAACCTTTGTCAACAAGGTGATGTCACTGCTTCTTACTATGCTGTCTAGGTGTGCCATAGCTTTCCTCCCGAGGAGCAAGTGTCTTTTAATTTCATGGCTACAGTCACCATCTGCGGTGATCTTGCAGCCCAAGAAAGTAAAATCTGTTACTACTTCCATTTCTTCCCCTTCTATATGCCAGGAAGTGATGGGGCCAGATGCCATGATTTTCGTTTTTTTAATGTTGAGTTTCAAACCAGCTTTTGTACTCTCCACTTTCACCCTCAAGAAGAGGCTCTTTAGATCCTCTTCACTTTCTGCCATTAGGGTGGTATCGTCTGCGTATCTGAGGTTGTTGATAATTCTCCCGGCAATCTTAATTCCGACCTGTGATTCATCCAAGCCGGCGTTTCTCATGATGTACTCTACATATTAAATCATCATCATCAGCAGCAGCATCTTTAGGCTTTTTGTAGGGCTGTATATGAAACCTGTTCTGTTTTGATTTATGACCTTGCATATATAGATTGCTGATCAGATTTTATTCTCACTTAATACAACAGTAGCTAATTATGCAAGTGACAATGATTCTTTCATTATACTAAAACTGTCTTTGAATGGCAAAACGAGGACTTATATTAAACTGAAGTTCACTAAGGCTACAATCCTAGGCACACTCATCTAGGAGTAAGCTGTAGAGAACTCAGTGAGCCTTGCTTTTTAGTAAACATGCATAGTATTGTACTCTTAAGGTGCAACCCTATTGGCTTGCTGCCTGCTATATGGAGGCCTTTGATCTTGAAGGCTTCTGAGATTCTTGTGCCCTGCCAGGCTGCTGCCAACAGATTGGGAGGAGTGACAGAGGCAATTTTTGCCTCTCCATTCTCCTTTTAATTTTTTCCTTCTAGATGGGCCTCTGAGCCTGTCTGGTGAATCACGTGGGTGGGGTCAGGGCCAGAGCTGAATAAGTCATAGGATAGGGTGTATCTTGGTCTCTCCTCCTCCATCCTCTCCCCACCCACTGGACGCCCCCGCTTTTTACCTCTCCAAGGTCATCCGAGGCTGCTTTTGCAACCTCAGAAACTAGGTGCTGCAGTTGTTTCCGCAGTGGCTGCAAGGGGGCCAGGATCAGATGTTGGAGTTCTTGTGGAGTCCTAGCAGTGCCCAAGGCTTCCGGAGGGGAAATCTGAAAAATCCTTTGTTCCCTGGAACACTCTCCAGAGACTGTAGGGTTGCACCCTAAGGCAATTTTGCTTATGGAAGTTATAAATGCATGTATAACTAGTGGATAACTTTACTTTCAGCCCTCCTTCATGCTAATTACACAGTTTTCGAAGATGAGCTGCTGTTTTTTTCTTTTTACCTTTCATGCTAATGGGGATTGGATCATGGTCCAATGAATTCTTTTTCTATGAAACTTCTTTGACATTCTTAGTGTTTTTGTAAATATCAAAGAAACTACAAAAACTCCAGTATCGTTGCATTAATATTAATAATCATTTATCTGCTAGGAAAACATTTAAATATCACTTGACATTTGCAGAGAAAGATTAATGTTTAATTTGCTACAAACACTGAAATACATTGATATAAAAGAAAATGCTTCTGTATTTGGTAAAATGAAATAACAGGAAAAGGCTAGTAACTTGAAAATAGTCTAATCATAAGAGAAGACCAAAATACCTTGCTATCTTTAAAAATGTCAGTACTTTAACATTATCAGGGAGTTTTCTGAGGGGAGGCGTATGAAGAATATCACATTAACCAGATAGCATTTTGAGTCTGAATAAAGAATTGAAGATATCACCTAAGAAGAGCATAGAGATTTACCAAAATAAATATTTATTTAAAGAAAATTATGGAAATAGGGATCTACTATGAAAAGAATTCAGTCCAATGTGACTTTTACAATACTATATGATATTTTAAAGTAAATTGCAATGTATTAAGCATATAAAAACAAATTTAATTGTGCAAACAAGGAAACCTTCCATCACAGCCTCCTTGCTGGAACAGAGGGCTGAGGTGTAAATGAAAGGAAGCGTCCCTCGGGGATCTATTCTTCAGTTCCTGCTTTTACACACTGGTGCCGAGTGACCTCATCAAATTCCCATGGTTTTCAGTACCACCTATACAGTGATGGCATGCAACTCTACCTCTCTACCTCCAAATCGTTCTCCAAACCGATCCTGTGTCTCTAGCTGCCTTTCTTTATTTCTCGTTAGAATTTGTTATTGTCATTTCAAACTCAATATGTCCAACACAGCCGCCGGCGTTAAAGGCAGCCGCCAGCAAGATCATATCACTCTGGTGCTGAAGGAGTTGCACTGGTTACTGGTTGTTTTCCGGGCCAAATTCAGGGTGTTGGTTTTGACCTTTAAAACCCTATATGGTTCCGGCCCAGCCTATCTCAAGGAGCGCCTCCAGCAACACCAGACAGGCCGCTTAACAAGATCAGCCTCGGATGGCCTTCTCTCTGTCCCATCAGCCAGGACAGCTAGGCTGGTGAGGACAAGGGACAGTGTCAGGAGCGCCCTAGCTGCCTCTTGCAGTCCCCACCAATAGCCAACTCAGGACACAGACGACGAGGATTCTTTCCGAGACTTTATTCCTTTATTACTTTATGACTCTTTCAGATACTAATCACTAGTGACAAAGCAAGGAACAGCACTGGGGAAAGATAGCAGAGTAGCCTAAACTCCAGGTAAGGCAATTGGTCCCCATTTGAAGGAGAACCACGGGAAGACCCTGAACTTATAGATGGTTGTTTGCGCCCCAAACAAGCGCTACGCCTCCTTTCTGGGGCCTCCATCTGTCGTCGCTCTCTGCATCTGCGCTGAGCATCCAGCAAGCCCCCCTCCAGCGCTCTCTCACTGCTAGGGTCACTATCTCTCCCAGGAATCCTGGCAGGGGGAATCTCTGCCAGCTGCTGTGCTAGATGAGCAACCTCCTCTCCCACAGATTTAGGGATGTACGAAAGTCACTTACCGTTTCGCGGATCTGCTTCATGGTGGGGGGGGAGGCGCTCCGCCCCTCTCCCCAGAATCCTTGATGGGGCGCTCTGTCCCTCCCCCTGGAGTCCTGCCCGGCTGGCTTCGCTCCGCAGGGATTCCGTGGAGCCGCCGGCCGGCTCCACCTGCAGCCAGACATCCAGCCGCTGGGCAGCAGAAACGCAAATGGCGGCGGCCGTAGCCACTGCTGTTTCCGTCCCTGTACTTAACCGTGATAGGCTATGTAAATATTTACGTAGCCTATCACGGCAAAGTAAAAAAAAACACGTATGCAAACGGCGGCGGCGGCTACAGCGGCCGCCATATGTGTTCGCTATTTTTCGCCATTCTAGTCTACGTAAATATTTATGTAGGCTAGAATGGCGAAAAATAGCAAACGCAAATGGTGGCCACCATAGCCGCCATTTGCATACGCTGTGCCTGGCTGCGGTCGGCCAGGAGACCAGCCGCCGCACCCGCCGCTGCTGTGAAATCGGCCATTGGAGCTGCCGCCGCTAAATCCACTGCATCCGCCCCAGGTAAGTGCTGTCCCAGGGGCTTCTGTGAGGGGGGGCAGGGGGGCAGGAGGCCGTTCCGCCACGGATTCCAGGAGGCCAGATTCTACAGAATCTGGCCTCACTGGAATCCGTGGCGGAATTCTCCGTCATCCCTACACGGATTGCTGTTCCTCCTCAGAATCAGAACTGCTTTGGGGCTCTATGGGCTCAGTTTCCATCCTGACATCATCCCCGCTCCCATGAGCCCCCCCTCCTGCTCCTCCCCTGGGGCCCCGGGTTTGTGGGGGTACAGCTGGTGGAAGCGCCTCAGCAGCAATGGAGCATGCACATTTTCCGCGGGTTCCCAGGATCGCTCAGCTGGCCCGTACCCCTTCCAGTCCACCAGATATTGCAGGCGGCCGCGAGAAAGGTGGGAGTCCAGAATCTCCGCGACCTCAAACTCCTCCTCCCCCTCCACCAGCACTGGCAGCAGGGGGGAGCCGGCCGAGCAATGAGGGTCGCCAGAAACCAGGGGGGACAGCAAGGACTGATGAAAAACAGGATGGATCTTCATGGAGGGGGGGAGAGCCAGGCGAAAAGCAACAGGGTTAATCTGGGCTGTAATCTGGAAAGGCCCCATGCGGCAAGGCGCGAGCTTCCTTGCGGGCGAGTGAGAGGGGAGGTATTGGGTGGACAACCAAACCCAGTCCCCCAGTTGCATAGACGGACCTGGCTGGCGCCGCCGGTCCGCAGAGGCCATGTAGGCTGTCTTGGTTTGCTCGAGGGAGTCCTGTAAGAGGTGGTGTACCACTCGCAACTCCTCTAAAAAGTCATGAGCCGCCGGCACTGAAGAGGGAGCTAGGGTGGATGGGAAATCCTTGGGGTGGTAACCAAAACTGGCAAAAAATGGAGGTTGCCAGGTGGAAGCATGGCAGGCATTGTTATAAGCAAATTCCGCGAGAGGCAGCAAGGAAAACCAGTCACCTTGCTGGTAATTGACATAACAGCGCAAATATTGCTCCAGAGTTGCATTGGTGTGCTCGGTCTGACTGTCCGTCTGTGGATGGTGGGCGGAGGAAAGACGGAGCGTCACATGGAGAAGCCGAAGTAGCTTCCTCCAGAAATGGGCAGTGAATTGGGCCCCCCCATCCGAAATGAGACCCTCGGGCCATCCGTGGAGCCGGAAAACATGCACCAAAAAAAGCTCTGCCTTCTCCCTGGCTGTGGGCAACCCAGAGCAGGGGATGAAATGGGCCATCTTAGAAAACAAATCCACCACCACCAGAATGGTGGTCTTATCATGTGAGGGAGGCAAGTCAGTGATGAAGTCAAGGGAGAGCAGTTTCCAAGGTCCTGAGGGGGTAGGCAGGGGGTGAAGCAAGCCTGTGGGCTTGCCTGAGGGGGCCTTCACCCGCTGGCAGGTTGGGCAGGAAGCGACATAGGTCTTGACGTCCCGACACACACGAGGCCACCAAAAATCCCGCGTCACTCCATGCAGGGTCTTGGTGAAGCCAAAATGCCCAGCTGTGGGGGAGTCGTGGCACTGACGGAGGACCTTCTCACGGAGGGGTCTAGAAGGCACATAGACCTGGCCGGAATGGTAAAGCAGGCCACCTCGCAAAGAGAAGGGGGTAGAGTGGGGGAGGCCAGAGGCTAGCCCCAATTCCTCCACTTTTGTGTGGAGAAAAGCATCCTGAGCCTGTTCAGAGTGAATAAGTTCCTCCCAAGAGTGAGGTACCGCAGCTGCCGCCAGGCTCTGGGGGGGAAGAATGGGGCGGGGATTTCCCTCACCCCCTGGCTGGAGGTCTGGCTTACGAGAAAGAGCATCTGCTTGTAGGTTGTCGGAGGCCTTCACATGGCAAATCTTAAGGTGGAACTGGGGGGAAAAAAGCGACCACCTAATCTGCTGCTGGTTTAAGGCACGGGCTGTCTGAAGGTGTTCCAGGTTGCGATGGTCAGTCCTAACTTCGACTGGGTGCTGTGCCCCCTCCAGAAGATGATGCCAGGTCTCCAGAGCGGACTTGATGGCCAACAGTTCCTTCTCCCAGATGGTATAATTCCTCTCAGACATGTTCAGCTTCCTGGAGTGGTAGGCGCAGGGTCGCAACCTGCCGCCTGCCCAATCTGGCTGAAAAAGCACCGCCCCCACCGCAAAGTCAGAGGCATCAGTGTACACTACAAAAGGCTTCCTCGGGTCGGGATGTAACAGGATTGGCTCAGAACTAAAAAGCTTCTTAAGTTCCTCGAAAGCCTGTTGGGCAGATGCCGTCCAATGAAAAGGAGATTTCCTGCCCTTAAGGAGGTCCGTGAGAGGAGATGTCAGCCGAGCAAAGCTGGGCAGGAACTTTCTGTAAAAAATTAGCAAACCCCAGAAAATATTGCAAGTCCTTCATGGTGGATGGAGCCTGCCAGGAGAGGACAGCCTGGACCTTTGCAGGATCCATCCTGATACCGTCAGCTGAGATAATGTAGCCAAGATAGTCCAAAGAGGTTAGGTCGAATGCACATTTCTCCAGCTTGGCATAAAGATGGTGCTCGCGGAGGCACTGGAGGACAGCGGAGACGTGCTGATGGGCGTGGGGGTCCTCAGAAAATATATGTAAATCATCGAGATACACAATGAGGAAAGTGTCCAAATAGTTCCAGAAGATGGCATTCATAAAACTTGAAAACGGGGGGCGGGGGGGGCACAGGCGAGCCCAAACGGCATCACTAGGCATTCATACGCTCCGTACTGGGTGCCGAAACAGGTCTTCCACTCATCCGCCTCCCGGATTTGAATCAGATTGTAGGCGCCACGCAGGTCCAACTTTGTGAAAATCTTGGCTCTCCCCAGGCGCTCCAGCATCTCCGGTATGAGGGGGAGGGGGTACTTGTCGGGGATTGAGACCGAATTCAATGCTCTGAAGTCGTGCACCGGGTGGAGTTCTCCTGATTTTTTGTGCACAAACATGGTAGGGGCATAGGCAGGGGAAGAGGAGGGGCGAATGAAGCCAAGTCTGAGGTTTGTGTCCAGAAACTCCCACAGAGCTCGAAGTTCCGGCTCCCACATCGAATACAGCCGGCCAGCGGGGATGGTCGCCCCAGATATGAGGTTAATGGCACAGTCAAAAGGGCTGTGTGTGTGTGGGGGGAGCTGGTTGGCCTCCTCCTTGTTGAAAACATCCCGAAAAGCCGCATACTTCTCTGGAAGGCTCACGGTAGCTGAAGAACTGCCAGAAGCAGACAAGGAGGGGGAGGAAAGGGTTAAGACCTGGGCTGGGACTACCGCCTCAGTCAGGAGGCAATGCTCCCGGCTGTAGGGAGATGCAAACTCCACTTGCTGAAGCCCCCAAGAAATCTGAGGATTATTGTTAGAGAGCCAGGAAACACCCAGCACGATTGGGTATTGGGGAACCTTGGCCAAGTGAAACTGAATCTGCTCAACGTGGGACTGGGCGCACAGCGTGAGCGGAGCTGTAATCCGGGTCACCGTGCCTGAAGAAAGAGGACACCCATAAGTGGTCTCCACTGCCAAGGGGGCAGGAAGAGGCTGGGTAGGAATCTTGTGGAAGAGTGCGAATGTTTCATCCATGAAACTGGTTGTAGCCCCCGAGTCCACTAAAGCTAGGGTCTCCACCCCACCCCACTGGGAGGAGCAGAGGTGAACATGCAATAGCAGATGGGAGGAGTTGGTGTGGAAGGCACCCATCTGGTGGGGAACCGACCCCCACACTGGAGACCCCCAACAGGCTTAGGGGGCAGCCTAGTCAGGCCTGGGGACGAGGAGGAGGAGGAAGGAGAGGAGGGGGAGGCAGTGGGGCTGTGGGTCTAGCGTCGCAGGTTTTGGCGAAATGTCCCAGCTTTCCACACTGAAAGCATCGGCGCTCTGCGCGCCGCCACTCTAGTTCCTCCGGCGGCAGCAGGGCTCTGGTAGCTCTCAGCTGCATCGGGGTCTCCACCCCCACTGCAGGGGTGGGGGGTGGGGGAGGGGGCAGGAAATGTGGGGGAATGGGAGGAGGGAAATCTCAGCCCCCGGTACCCCGCCGGGTCTGCCGGCGCCCCTCCAGCTGACTGACTATCTGGAGGCAGGTCTGGGTGAGGTCCTCCAAAGTAGGCGGGCTAGGCGTGCGTGCCAACTCATCCAAGATCTCGTCATTCAAACCGTCCAAGCGCAGCATCATTCCACTGTAATCCTGCCTCAGCAAGCGAAAAGTTGTCGCATAGCTAGAAACAGTCCTTGCCCTGCCTGAGGTGGCGAATCTCCTGAGAAGCCACCTGCATGTGCAAGGGGTCACCGAAAAAACTGGCCATCGCTGTCATGAAACCTTGATAGTCCCCGAGCAGGGGGTCATTAGCGAGAAGTCCCGAAGCCCATTTAGCTGCCACACCTGAAAGTAGGTTAATGATGAAGCCCACACGAACCTGTTCTGTCAGGAAATCCTCAGGTTGTAGGCACATGTACAGCTCCAATTGGGCCTGGAAAATCTGAAAAAGTCCTTTCTCACCAGAAAACTTCTCTGGCACAGCCACCGGGCACTTGTGGTGGGGGGAGGGGAATCGGAGGTGGTATGGGTTGAACCGCAGCTTGCAGACTCTGTACGGCAGTCGTCAGTTGAGCCACGTGATCACGAAGAGCCTGGTTCTCTTGCGTGAGAGCTTGCACCGCCAAATCCATTGCAGCCTCCAGAGGCAGTAGGAGCAGAGAGAGAAAAAAAAGAGGAACGAGGACCAAGCTGTCAGGAGCGCCCTAGCTGCCTCTTGCAGTCCCCACCAATAGCCAACTCAGGACACAGACGACGAGGATTCTTTCCGAGACTTTATTCCTTTGTTACTTTATGACTCTTTCAGATACTAATCACTAGCGACAAAGCAAGGAACAGCAGTGGGGAAAGATAGCAGAGTAGCCTAAGCTCCAGGTAAGGCAGTTGGTCCCCGTTTGAAGGAGAACCATGGGAAGACCCTGAACTTATGGGCTAGGGAGAGATCCTCCCTCTTTCCCTTGGGTCCTCGAGATGCGACCGTTGTTTGCGCGCCAAACAAGTGGAACACCTCCTTTTGGCGCCCTCCATCTGTCGTTGCTCCCTGCGTCTGTGCCGAGTGTCCAGCAAGCCCCCCTCCAGCGCTCTTTCACTGCCAGGGTCACTATCTCTCCCAGGAATGCTGGCAGGAGGAATCTCTGCCAGCTGCTGTGCTTGTGAGAGATGAGTGAGCTCCTCTCCCACGGATTGCTGCTCTTCCTCAGAATCAGAACTGGTCTGGGGCTCTATTGGCTCAGTTTCCACCCTGACAGAGAGGGCCTTCTCTGTGGTGGCCCCTGCTCTGTGGAACTCCCTCCCTAGGGAACTCCGCCATGCCCCCTCTTTAATGAGCTTCTGCCACGCATTAGAAACGTGGTTGTTCAGGCAGGCATTTGGGGTGGGTTAGGGTATTTTTAGAAATATGATGTTTTTAATGTAGAATTTTATTGTTTAAAACTGTTTTTATTGTTGTACATTGCCCAGAGTGGCTGGGTGACCTGCCAGATGAGCAATAAACAAACAAACAAACAAGCACCAACCTTCTTATATTTCCTCGCAAGCCTTCCTCTCCGAATCAATTGATGTCACAACCTCACGAAACCTTGGCTTTGCCCTTGACTCCTCTCTCTCCTTTGTTCCCTCTATTTGGTTACCAAGTCATATCATTGCAAAAAAATAAAAAAGGCCCTTCCTGTTGGTTGATCCAGAGCACTACACAGGAAGTTTTGTGTGGGAGCTGTAGAAGAGACCAAAGAGGAATGAATTTTTTGCTTGAGCCTGCTTAATGTTTTTGGAACTGTTTGGGTTCTGATTGTGTGTCTTTGGTTTTTATCCCTACTTGCTGCTCTATGCTCTGGTACATGGTTCTAGTGGGAGGGGCTTCTGCAACATGTGGTGAATAACTGAGATCATTCGAGGGTGGGGCCAGCAACTACACAGCAATATAAAGTAGCCTGCCAGTTCTAGGGTGCTTGTGATCAGAGAGAATGAACAAGACCAGGAAATGGAGTTTTACATGGGAGTTTTATATGGCAGTCCAGAAGGTAGGTGAGGCCTGTAAAGGAGCCCAGCTTTATCAGCATGAGGGGGTAATAAGAAGTTTGCCAATGGCAAAGTGTCAGGGTAATAAGAAGTTAAGCAGACAGGTGAATTTAGAAACATGGCAAGGAAGCCAGGGCAGGTGACCTTTCTCCCCTTCTAAAGTAAATAACTTGGCTTTCCAGATAAACAGATGCAATACATTAACAGCTATGAATGTAAAACACCAGCAGGGCTCTGAGGGCTATCCATTGCATTGTACAGAGTCACGCCTATGGCTATCTTTTTGCTGGACGGAAGCCATGGGTGTGTGCCTGGTGTGATGGCGCTCAGGGAACAAGTTCACTTCCTTGAGTTCAAGATTGATGGATGAGGCCTTTGGGGATGTGAAAGTAGCACCCCACTCCCAGAGTGACAGCTCCTCTACTGTTACAGGGAATGAAAATCTTGGAGAAAGAGAGCATCAGACCAAGGAAGAAGGAAATGAACCCTTATAAAGGACCCATTCTTTGGGGGTCAAATTATTATTTTGTTTTGTGTGGACATTGCAGATACCACACATAATCAACTTCACCCCAGATGGTGCTGGGTTGGAGTCAGTGGTTTTGGTGGATATCAGAGCCAGTGATGTGGGGAAATGTAGTCATGAAGTCCTGGAAGCAAAATGTAGGTTGCTAGGAAGGAGGTTGAAAGCCATAACCTGTAAGGTAGCTTCCTCTGAAATGCTACCTTTTCCATACACAGGACCAGATAGACAGGTGGAGCAGAGGGGTCTCAGTGAGTGGATGTAGGTGCAGTGGTGTAGGGAAGAGGAATTTAGATTTTTTAGGCACTGGGGAAGATTTTGGAACAAGTGGGGCCTCTACAAAAGGGACATGCAGGTTGAGCCTGAACATAGGTATACTTCTGGCACTTAACATCAAAAAGGTGGCACAGCAGCTTTCAAACTGACCTCTGGGGGAAAGCTGGCTTGAGCTGGGCAGCTTCCAATTTGATGAATCATCTCTATGTATAAGGGTGAAAAGGTTTTGGATCACCCAAATGAGAACAGGGTAGAAATAGGTCATGAACATATTGTAGAACATGATGGCATGCCAAAGAAGCCAAAAGGCCCTAGGGAAAAAGGCACATGCCAAAGTGAGCTGGAGAGGAACACCATGTATAGGTGTGTCTATGCTAATACTAGAAGCCTCCAAACCAAGATGGGGGAGTTGGGTGCTTTGTTTTAAAGGAGACCATAGATGTAATGGGCATAACAGAAACCTGGTAGAATGGAGAGAACCAGTGAGATATGGTCAGCTGTCAATATAAACTCTATAGGAAGGACAAAGAATGGGATACTGGAGGTGATGCTGCTCTGTACTTCAAAAAGGGTATAGTGTCAAACAAAGTAGAAACCTCAAAAGGATCAGACGCCTCCACAAAATCACTATAGGTTACAATAAAAAAAAAAAGGTAAAGGTGTCCCCAACCAGTCGTGTCCGACTCTAGGGTGCGGTACTCATCCCCGTTTCTAAGCCGAAGAGCCAGCGCAGTCCGAAGACGCTTCCGTGGTCATGTGGCTGGCATGACTGAACACCAAGGTGCACGGAACGCTGTTACCTTTCCCGCCGAGGTGGTACCTATTTATCTACTTGCAATTTCTTGCTTTTGAACTGCTAGGTTGGCAGAAGCTGGGACTGAAGACGGGAGCTCACTCCGTCACGCAGCACTCGGGTCTTGAACTGCTGACCTGCCGACCTTCCAGTCTTCAGTTCAACGTCTTAACCACTAAGCCACCGCGGCCCTAGGTTACAATACTAGGCCCCAAATATAATTTCGTACTGGGACATCTATTGTTGTTGTTGTTCAGTCGTTAAGTCGTGTCCGACTCTTCGTGACCCCATGGACCATAGCACACTAGGCCTTCCTGTCTTCCGCTCTCTCCCGGAGTGTGCTCAAGTTCATATTCATTGCATCGGTGATGCTATCTAGCCATCTCATCCTCTGCCGTCCCCTTCTCCTTTTGCCTTCAATCTTTCCCAGCATCAGGGTCTTTTCCAGGGACTTTTCTCTTTGCATTAGGTGGCCAAAATATTTGAGCTTCAGCTTCAGTATCTGTCCTTCCAATGAGCACTCAGGGTTGATTTCCTTTAGGATTGACTGATTTGACCTCCTTGCAGTCCAGGGGACTCGTAAGAGTCTTCTCCAGCACCACAGTTCGAAGGCATCGATTCTTCGGTGCTCAGCCTTCCTTATAGTCCAGCTCTCACAGCCATACATTACTACTGGGAAAACCATAGCTTTGATTATACGAACCTTTGTCAGCAAGGTGATGTCTCTGCTTTTTACTATGCTGTCTAGGTTTGCCATAGCTTTCCTCCCAAGGAGCAAGTGTCTTTTAATTTCATGGCTACAGTCACTGTCTGCGGTGATCTTGGAGCCCAAGAAAGTAAAATCTGTCACTGCTTCCATTTCTTCCCCTTCTATATGCCAGGAAGTGAAGGGGCCAGATGCCATGATCTTCGTTTTTTTAATGTTGAGTTTCAAACCAGCTTTTGCACTCTCCATTTTCACCCTCAAGAAGAGGCTCTTTAGATCCTCTTCGCTTTCTGCCATTAGGGTGGTATCGTCTGCGTATCTGAGGTTGTTGATAATTCTCCCGGCAATCTTAATTCCGACCTGTGATTCATCCAACCCAGCGATTCTCATGATGTACTCTACATATAAGTTAAATAAGGAGGGCGACAATATGCAACCTTGTCGTACTCCTTTCCCAGTTTTGAACCAATCGGTTTTTCCATGTCCGGTTCTTACTGTTGCTTCTTGACCCTCGTACAGGTTTCTCAGGAGACAGGTAAGGTGGTCTGGTATTCCCATCTCTTTAAGAATTTGCCAGAGTTTGTTGTGATCCACACAATCAAAGGCTTTAGCGTAGTCAATGAAGCAGAAATAGACATTTTTCTGGAATTCTCTTGCTTTCTTCATGATCCAGCGAATGTTGGCGATTTGATCTCTAGTCCCTCTGCCTCTTCGAAACCCCGCTTGTACTTCTGGTAGTTCTCGGTTCACATGCTGCTGAAGCCTAGCTTGTAGGATTTTGAGCATCACCTTGCTGACATGTGAAATGAGCGCAATTATGTGGTAGTTTGAACAGTCTTTGGCGTTGCCCTTCTTTGGAAAGGAGATAAGGTTGTAGTAATGGGTGATTTTAATTACCCTCACATAATGCAAATAATAATAATAATTATAATAATTATAATGATGATGATGATGGAGAGGACAAATACCATCTTCTAGGGAGGAGAGGTTGGAGAAAATATGGGATTTTGCTATTATGGCAAAAGTACCATTATAAACTGTAGAAAAAAGACAAAGAGGGGATCAGTCTGTAAAAAAAAAGGACATCCTTTATTAATTTTTGTAGATGTAAAGAAATATATCCAAATGTTCAGTTTTGTTTTTTAACAACTTGATTTAGTTATTTATAAAATTTAAGGATATATATAGAAAAATGTGTATTGGTAACTTTGGATTTTGCACAAGAAGCATAATGCACATATGAATGAGTGTGAAAATGTACATAACTTATTCAAGTAATTCAGAGAAGGCATGTCTTATTCACTGATGAATATAATATGTATTGGAATACATATTGTATAGTGGGTAAAAAGTTCAAGATGATTGTATTAGCAAACAACAACAATTAAAAAATACCCTCACAGACACTGGATAAATGCATGTTCCAGTTATGACAAAGAGGCACATTTTTTAGATATCCTAAACGACTGTGCCATTAACCGACCATATGGGTGGTGGCCCTATACTTAATCCTTTGTGGTGCCCAGGACCTAGTGCAAGATCTGAATATTGTTGAACCGACTGAAAATAGTGACCACAGTGCTATTACATTTAATTTATATATTAGTGTAAAATTGCCATGAATGTCCAGTACAGTGACATTTGACTTCAAAAAAGGCAACTTGACAACAATGAGGGACTTGGTAAAATGGTTGTTGAAAGGGAAAGTTAAGAGAGTCAAATCTCTCCAGAATGCTTGGAACACAATAATAGAAGCTCAGCTATACTGGGTACTGCAGTTCAGGAAAGGTACCACCAAGCTGAAGAGGTCACCACCATGGTTAATGAGCTGTGTCAAGGAAGCTATTAGAGGGGAAAAAAGGCTTCTTTCAGAAAGTGGAAATCATGCCCAAATGAAGAGAACAAAAAGAAACACCCCCCTCCCACACAAAAACAGAATAAAGGATTCAAAAAGTACTCATGTCCTGCTTATGGGATTCTTATTGGACAACTGGTTGGCCACTGCAAACAGAATACTGAACTAGATAAGCCTTTTCATATGATCCAGCACAGCTGTTCTTATGTTCTTTTGTTTCAGTTGAATACTGGCTCGTGCCCCTGACTGCTGCAACATTCTGTTCTCTAGTCTTCCATTATATCACATTGCCACCCCACCAGTATCCTAAAGTCTGCTGAAAAACATAGCAGTCTTTCCCATTATTCTGACTATGTGATGATAACCCTTCTTAAATTCCTTCTTTTGCTTCCTCTCTGCTTCTGGATCCAACACAAACTCTTCAGCCCTATTGACCCCTCTGTAGCCTTGTCCCCTCTTATATATGTCCTTACCCATGAACTTCAGTCCTCAGCTCTGTCATCCTCAGCTGTTTGGCAGCCTCCTGGTCCCTCAAACATCTTTGCCCTTTGTGCCTTCTTGCTCCTTATGCTGTGGTGCCTCCTAGTATACTGAGTAATGTCACCTATTGTGTAGTGCAGCAGCATAGCCAACCAATTGTTCATTTTTTTTTTTGAAAAGCACAAAATTTACAGTGGTTGTAGGCTAAAACATGGTGATCATTTTCAGATATGGAGGCATGTGATACCGCACATGTATGTGCATGCACAGTCGAATGAAGTCATATTTTATCTAAGCATGAAACAATACACAGTGACTCATACAACAATTGTGCACTTTTTCATAAAAGAATCAGATTGTTGCCACTTGTGATGGCAACACTTGTGTTGCCATCACAACACAACACATCACATCACAACACAGCACTTGTGATTGTTGCCACTTGTTGCCACTTGTGACATGATCACTGAAAATAGTGATCATTTTCAGATATGGAAGTATGTGGTGTTGTACGTGCAGGGTCCTGGAGGGTGAGCCAGACAGGACAGGAGCTTGGGGTGTCCAGCTGGATCATATGCCTACAAAATTGTGTCCTAGTGAGAGGCTTGGCTGTGTATGGTTCATAAGTTTTGGGCCACAACAGGAAGTTTAGAAGATGCATCTCCAGCGGATGTGGTGATAATGGAAGAGGTCATGTATTGACACAGAAAATGACTGCCCTTTTATACCTGGTTTCCAAAGTGTCTGTAAAACAGACTGTTGATTGAAGTTTTTTTCTTTTTTTCTTCCTCTTTACGGATATATTATCTAAAAGATTGCATTTGATTGCTCTTCAGAATTTTATACATCTTTTTACATTAGCAAAAACAATTTAAAAAACAGGAATGTGTAAACTGGTACTATAAGAAAATGTTTTTATCAGGGAAAAAGGCTTTTTGAGAAAGTTCCCTTTCACTTAGAGGATATGTACAAAATTGCTTTATATTATATATTCTGTTGTGTTATCTTTACTGGGGCATTCAACTGATTGCCTATTCTACAATGAACATTGAAGTTCAATATATTTTAAAAGTGTATTTGAAAACATAGTTAATTCTGTTTGCTTACTTTGGATTTGATCTCAGATTCCAAAGGCTGTAAATGATGTACATATTATGTGGTTCTTTAGGTCTGTACCCAGGTTATTTTTATTTAAGGGTTCTGAATAGATTGAAATGCAGCTGCAAGTGAATTGATGATTTTCTATTGCCTTCTTGTCCATATTTTTATTGTTCAGATGAAAAATAGTATTTCAAAACCTTTGCAATATACTGACAAAAAATAGGAGTACTTTGTGTATTTCTTTTTTTAAAAAAAAACTACCCAAGATTGCTTTGGCTTCTTCTATTCACGTGCATTTTAAAGAATGGATTAACTGAGACCTTTAGGTAAAGGTTTAATTCTTTTTATCCTTCTGTTTACCATGGTGCTCCCTTTTCTCTATTTAGTCAAACCAGAATTATATTCCTACAAGCAAAGCACACAATATCTGAGTGCAAAAGGGGCATCTGACCTTTTGTTACTAATCTGTGACAGGTGCAACCTCTTTTCTTCCAAATGGTGTTAATTTGTGTGTGCAAATTCATCCCCTGAAATCTGTATTCTGAATAGCCACCACAGGGGAATTGATCATCATCATGAATAGTGTAATGGACAGCTGAGAGAGATAATTACTGATATTTCAACACATTCATGCCTGCAAGTTGGTCTTTTGAGTGCACTTCTGTTTTCACTGCTTGTTAGGGGGGTTGAAGTTAGTTATTCACTGCCGGACAAAAAAAAAGTCTCTGCAAAAGTTCATGTGCAAGAAACAGCACATTGTTACAAATTAGTTTCCTTTACCATTTCTCGCAAACTCATTACAAAGTAATCGTGGCCTGTGTTGAAGTGTACTTCCTTTGGGACCAATAACTGTAAATAAGCAGGGCTGCAAGCTGGCTGATAAGTTGTTGTTCTGAAGATAACAGTCCTTTTTAACAGTGTGTTTGACCTTTTCCTTTATATTGCCTGAGGCTTGTCTAAGACCCTCAAGGTCTATTTTTCATCTTAAAATTTTCTGTAGAAAAGCACAATGTGTGGTTTAAGAAGATTTTAGGATTGCTTAACATATCTGTGGGTTGTTTTTGGGTGTGTGCATTTTTATGATAATTGTTGGCATATTTAAAAACTCCAGCTAGAATTTACTTGAACAGGATTTCTTTCTTCCTTGAAATGCAACCTTTCTTACTGATCTAGGAAGCACTATGGTTTATTTTATGAACAGTTAATTTCATATTGTATGCTAAATAAAACTATAACAATAGTTTGCTATTTAGTTTCATATATATACATACATACTGGGGATGTCATCTTCATATTAGTTTACAATATTCATGTTTTGAATATGTTACACAACATTATTTCTATGTAGGAGTCTTATACAAAGGTGAGCAGCAACCAGTGGATGTGTAATGAGGGAAAAGTTAGCTTTACTGATTTGTTGTAAAGTGGAATAAAGCTGTGTTATGGATCAAGAGCAGCCTGATATTATTTGTGAGTGGCAGTGAGGTAGCAACCTCCTGCCAGGTTCCCCAGACCCCAAGCAAAAAGTGCAGTTTTACTCTTGTCAAAGAAACCTTCACAGCTTATTCTAAGCATTCACATCTTCATTTTAAAAAATCAAGACAGAAAAGGAAGCATACTTATGCGGAGATTCCTAAACAATTCTTGTAAAGAGGTTCTCCTTGTTTACATTTCAAACAAAACTTTTATACAATGTATGACAAGGCACAACTTTGGCTAACATTGATTAGATACAGAACATTACAGAGGTGGGATGAGTTGTATAATACTTCTGATTGGTTAGTAACTGCGACATAGCAAACCAATGGATTTCATTTGGCAGTGTGATAAGCAGTTCTTACTGTTCTGGTTTTACCTAGCTTTTCAGGTGCACTGAAACTTGCGGCGTGGAATTTTCCCCTTTTACTCCCAACACTTCCTTTCGCCCACACACTTGGTCTGCTTGCTTTTGTTTACTGTACTTTGGTAGATGCAAAGTTAGTGAAGCGTGGGGTCGGAGCAAACGTGGGCCTGATTAATGACTGTTGGAATTTTCTTCCACACTCTAATCAGAGCTCGCTTGCTTCCTCATCTTCCCCCATGCCTTCAAGTCTCCTGAGTCCTTCATTGCTGGCTGGGTGGCTATGGAGCATGTGCAGTGGCTGCACATGCTCAGAATATTCCCCCAATGGCTCAGAGCAACTCAGAAGGCAGCAGAGGGGGCAGGGAGGGAGGTCATTAGTAAGGAATGCTCTCCCCAGTTCCCATAAATGGATATGTTTAGGGATGACAGAGAATTCTGCCACGGATCTCGGTGAGGCCAAATACCAGTGCATTCCGTCCCCCAAAATCTGTGGCGGAACGGCCTGCCACTCCCCCTCCCCCCCGTGGATCCCCCCCGGGATGAGACTTACCTGGGGTGGTTCTTCTGGGCGGCGGCGGCGGCGGCTGGTCTTCCATCCGGCTGCCGCCACCGCCATTTCCAGTCTTGGTTAAAAAAAAAAAAAAAAGACGTGATAGGCTACGTAAAGATTTACGTAGCCTATCATGGCTGGGTGGGTTTTTTTTAAAAAAGAAAGATGTGATAGGCTATGTAAATCTTTACGTCTATCATGGCTAGGTGGGTTTAAAAAAAACAAATCCGCGTATGCAAATGGCGGCAGCTACGGCCGCCGCCATTTGCGTTCCTTCTTTTTGGCCGTCTTAGTCTACGTAAATATTTACATAGACTATGATGGCAAAAATAAAGGGGAACGCAAATAGCGTAGTGGGTGCTATTTGCGTCCCCTTTTGATTCGCCGTTTTAGCCTACGTAAAGATTTACGTATGCTAAAACGGGGAATCGAAAAGGGGACGCAAATAGCGCTCGCTATGCTATTTGCATTCCCCTTTATTTTCGCCGTCATAGTCTACGTAAATATTTACATAGATTAAGACGAGCAAAAAGAAGGAACACAAATGGCGGCGGCCGTAGCCGCCACCATTTGCGTATGCGGGTTTTTTTGTTTTTTTGTTTACCCAGAGCCCTCCGTGGCCGGAAATCCAGCTGCAGACGGCTCTGGCCTGGCTGGGCCTGGCCGGCTGCTCTGCGGAGCTGCTGCTGAGTACAGCTGGCCATTCGAGGATTCCGGGGGGGAGGAACGGAGTGTCTCCCCCCCGTCGATTCCGGGGGGAGGGATGGAACACCTCCCCCCCCACCATAAACATAATCCGCGAACAGGTAAGTCACTTTCGTACATCCCTAGATATGTTTGGGTCTCCTGTGTCTGTGCAGGACTCAGAATTTTCTTTTGTGAAATGGGCGTCCATTGAGATGTCCATAGCCAATCCTGACCAGTGAGTTTTTTTTAAATCCCTCGTTACTCTAGTGCCTGCTCTGTATTGTACAGCACTAGAGCAACAGACAGCAGCATCCCCAGCAGAAAGAGGGTGTGTGTGCCAGGGCATGGGAGGAGTGCCTTGCTGGGGGTGGGGGGATGTTTGTGTGGATGTTTTCTCTCTCTCTCGGTGTGTAGGGGGTTATGTGTTTGTGCTGGAGGTGGCTGGGGGTATCTCTGTGAATGGGGCTTGTGTGTGTGTGTCTTCTGTGTGGGAGTGGCTGGTGCATGTGTGTATTTGTGTGCGTGAATGGGGCATGTGTCTTCTGTGAGGGTGGCGGCTGGGGGTGGTTGTATGTGTCTCTGTGAATGGGGTTTGTGTGTGTCTTCTGTGGGTGGTGGCTTTGTGTGTGTGTTTGCTGCGTACATGTCGTTGAGTATGTGAGAGTAGGGGGTACATAGATTTCTGCCTGGAGTGAGTGGATCCCCCCCCCCATTTTTCATTCATGACCTTAAAGTCACTTGATTCCGTTTCCAAAGGAGTGCTTTTTTGTGGCTGTGTGGATCATCATCATTTTGGATTTTGGATGCTCCCAGAAAAAGTGCTGCCCATACTTACTCCTGAGTAATCCTGTGCATATCATTGTTATTATTATCCCACCCCATCCCTACACACTCAGCTTTGTTCTCTCATTGTCCCCTTTTGCAATGTGTGGATTCCCGCCACTTTGCATTCATGATCATAAAGTCACTTAATTCTCTGTGCAATGGGAGTTGTTGTTGAAACAGGAGAATCTGGGTCTAAAGGAGTGCTATTGTGTGGCTGTGTGGATTTCCCCCCCCCCCACTGCCACTTTGCACTCATGATCTTAAAGTTCATATGCCTCAGTTTCCCATTTCTGTGGTATGGGCTGGGGATTCAAAATACTGCTCCTGCGCTGGTGACTCCTTGGCTCCACCTCTGATGATCTCTTGCCCACCAGCTATCACTATTACAAATGTAGAAAATGTTTTTTAAATAAAACTTTTAACCTTGGAGAAGAAAAATGTTAAATGGCTTGTGAAATATGGTTTGTTCATATCCCAGAAGAGTGAACAGATCATCTGCATATTTAGTTAAAGCAAAAATAATGCATTCCTTTGAAGAGTTAATATTTGTTGTTACCTAGAACTCAGAATGGTGAAAGGAGTATTTTCTATTACTTTTCAGATGTTTTCAAAACACTATTTGCCATCAAGCAGTTATCAGGTTCAGACACACAAATGATGCCTGGGCTTTAGTTGCTGTTTAATAGTTCTTAATGCTGTTCTTTTACAATTGTATTAAAATTAAAAGGTGACAATAAGATTAAAACATGGTTTTAAAAATCCCAGTATCTGCTAAACCATATTTCATTTAAAACCTGCTTTATAACTTTGTGTCACATGCTGTACAAGGTGCCTATGATCCTTACAATTAATTTACCTAGAGTTTTGGACATTTAATTATTGCCACCAACAGAACAGTTCTTTAATACTACTGATATTACTGAATGTTGTAATTACCTGATCTGAAATATGAATTTGCCTAACTTCTAATACCTGGCTATAGTACAAATTAAAATAATTTCTCTTAGAAGTTCTTCTACTGCTCAGAATGTAAAATAAGATTCTGCACATATATGGAATGTGCTTTTAGTTTGTCTATTTTTGTACAAGCCTTGGAGACTAATAATAGATAAGGCAGAGCTAGGGTGCTTCCAGACTGATGGTTCCTAGCACTAACAATCAGAACACATGATTGTACAGCTATTCCATCTTTCCCTTAACATCTTTTCTCTGGTAAGAAAAAAGATGGAAGAGGCCAGGGGAAAATATGGGAAGTTTACAAATGGAAGACAATATCATCTAGACAAATTCTGTGAATGCGGGAGGATGACTGCACAATAAAAGACTAATCTAAAAGCACTCCTAAGCACCACCGGGTGAATATACTCAGGAAGTGCTGGAGCCTTGGGGTAAAAAAAGTGGTGCAATCCCTGAACGTGTCTGGCCAAACTCTAGGAAGCTTCACAACACAAACAGCTTATATTCTATGCAAAACCTGAGTTAATTATTTATTTGCTGTTAGCTCTCCCCCATCCTCTATTTTTTTTAGGAGGGGGGCATTTGTAGCTTTTGTAAGGCCAAAAGCTTTCCTCCTACAAGTTTCAGTGTTAAATGCAAAGTTTTTCAAATGTTCTCCATAACACTTTGTTTTACAATATATTTTTAGGTAACCTTGGACGTGTGGACTACATTACAGAGTTTGAATATGATCTGTTCATCAGACCAGACACATGTAATCCACGTTTTCGAGTCTGGTTCAACTTCACAGTTGAAAATGTGAAAGAATCACAGGTAAGAACCATTTCAGTGAAAATTGAAGTATACTTTTACTAGAGGATTAAACATGTTCTAAATCTCTAGATAATTAGTTTTCTGGCTGGTTGTTCTGCAGCGGAAATAGGTCTGTACTATAGTGTTGTTTTAAAAATTGTGTACATTAATTTGACAACAGCCTTGCCCCCCAGATGGCAAAATGTCTCCTCTCTTGTCTCAGGGACTGCATAAGATACTTGGGCAGGAGAGGTCCTAAACTGGGCCTGAAAGCCTCAAGCTGTGGTTACTGTTAGCCTTTTACTCCTAGTTTCTTACCTTAGATCAATATATCAGCTATCTAAGACATGTGACCTGATCGCCTCCTAAAGCATTTTCTGCTCCTGGTCTGTCTGTCTATTGGTACCCAGGAGGAAAGAGTTCTGTTGTTGACTGCTCTGTGTACCCCAAATCCTTTAGGATGTGTTATCAATATCCCCTTACATTGTTTGTATTCACTGAGCTGTCCTTTCCATGTTGATTTCCCATAATGAACAGATACCTGCATTCCCACAGAGCTACAATATGTGGACTGTATCCAGTTCATTTGTGCTCGCCTCCAATAATGTTTTCCTTTCTGCTTTATATGCTTCTTAGGATTTTAGTGCAAGAGGCACCATTTCATCAGAGGACCTAAATGACCACTTTGTCATTTGTTTTTAAGCACATATTTGTTTTTGAGCACTGAAGGAATGCCATCTTGATACAAACATTTCAGTAACATTTTAAAGTCTCTAAATGACTAATATCTATGAATGTATTTGTAAACATTTCCTGTGGTTTTCCCTGTTTGCACTGTCTTTAGATGTTTTACCTTGGGTTTAAAAAAATAAATTAGCAGGACTTTTAGTGTGAAGACACCATTTTGGGTGCAATTCTGTCCTTGCATAAAATCTTCAGGTTGTTGTTTTTTTTGAAAAAGGGAAGTTTTCCATGTTAACACTAGGCAAGGTTTCCTCCATACTCATCTAGTGGCTGTGAGCTATAGAAAGTGTGTGGAAGGTGGTGGAAGCAAAGCCTGGAATCCATTCTCCTTGGATTGCAGAAGAGACAAAAGCACAATGTAGGCAAGACAGCACAATGGTCTCCTTTATATTTGCTTCCTAAGGAACCAAATATAATAATTAAATATCAGTAATAATTATACCCCAATCCACAAATTTTCTTTTGGCTTACTATTAGTGGAATCTTAAATTATGATGTATTATCTGAACATTTCCAGAGGGGTAGCCATGTTAGTCTGCTGTAGCAAAACCAGCAAAGGTCTTGCAGCACCTTAAAGACTAGCAAATTTATTATGGCACAAGCTTTCATGTATACTGTCTACTTCATCAGATGTAGTGGACAGAGTCCATGAAAGTTTATGCCATAATAGATTTGCTAATCTTTAAGACTTTTTTTAATCTGAAAAAGTTTCCCGTAACTAAAATAACATTTTAGCTCATGGAAGACTTCATTATGCCAACATCTGTTTTCCTATTTGATATCATAACTCTCAATGTTACAAGAAAAAAACATGAATCTGTTATCAGATTTTCTGGTGCTCCATAGATGATCAGTCCCATTCTCTGGTTTTGTACCTTAGTCAACAATGATCAAATTATACAGCCATGAGATATATGAAAACCTGTTTCATTGAGCACTAAGATCTTATGGAGAGATACAGTATATATCCAGAGTTCACAGGATATTTGTTTTCATAGCTGTGTACATGGAAAAAGAATGGGTTCACTATTAACTTTGACTTGTGAGCTCTGTTTTTATAATGTGCTTTCATGTAATCATCTTTTTTCATCTCTCAAATTTCCGTTAAAATGAGACTTACATGAACGTAATCAAATTTTAACCATTTCTTGGGCTGGGCAACACCTGACACTGCAACCTTAGTATATGAAATAAATGTTACAAATTGTTGCATCAAATGTATAATGTGATGTGTTTTGTGTTAATTATATTGTGTCATATAAGAAAATTATTTTGAAAAGGCTCTTTACTGTATTCTGAACAGGTAATAAAATAGTTTTAAGTGATTTATTTAAGATAAAATTATCATTACACTATGATCATAACTGTTTTTGAATGACATTAGAATTGCAGTGCAGTTCATAGTTACACATGCTTTAATACCATTTTTTCAGTGTAATTTAAGCATACATAATTGTGTGTTAGATAAGAGCCTATCAACACAATCCTATGCATGTCTACTCAAAAGTAAGCCCCACTGAGTTCAACTGAACTTACTCCCAGGTAAGTGTGTATAGGATTCCAACCTAAATATTGTATTTTTACTGAAATGTAATATATAATTGAACAATCAAAATGGAAGAAAATGCACATTTGGCATAAATACTGTATGATTGAAACAAATTGGTCTGGATTATTTTATATAAGAATATGGTAGTGTAAGGCTTATTACTAGAGATCTACCAGGCTGATTTTGATAATTTTTTTTAAAACTGAAGCTTGAGCAGTGGAGATGTGCAGAAAATTTTGAAACTTCAAAAAAGTTCAAAGCTCGAGCTTTGCACAGCTCAGGAAGGGAGAGGGATGAGGCAAAGGACAAGTTAATGCATATGTCCCACACTGTGCATGTAATGTAACATGTGACACAGTGTGTGCATGCACATGTAATAATGCTTACTCCTGTGAGGACTCAGTGGATACTAGAGGGAACAGAGAGAGAAAAAGTTTTTGACCTCAAACTTCAAGAAATGGTAAACAATCTTTTAAAAAGAGCAATTTTTGTTTTGTTTTCACCTTTACTGGTTTGTTTGTAGCATATTTATTTTAAAAGTGTAAAGTTGCTCCAGTCACAAGGGAAATGGGCAAATTTATTTTTATCAAATCATTCTCAGACTACTAGGCCCCGTGGCGACATGGGATTTCTGCTAGTTTTGATATAATATACTTACTTATTGATGTTACATTTATTATTGTAACTGACATGGCATAGAGAATGTAAAGAAAACAAATCCTAGGTTTTCATCCTTGATCTGCCTGCAATACCAGTGTAAAGCTGCATGGCTCGGATCAGTTATTTAATGACATATGGGGATTCTTGTATTCAGAGGGAGTTGTCCTTCCTCCAAGAACTATGCTGTTCTTTTTTTTTTTTTTTAAGACATAATGCGGTCTCTTTCAACCATATATCCAAGCTTGTCCATAGTTAAGAGTTTGCAGCCTTTTGGCAAGCATAGCTTAGGGTAGATTCTTTTTTCTGACAGAGGGTTGAGCCCCATGAGGTCTCTTTTGGTCTGACCTTTTGGATGATACTACTCTCCCCAAACAGCCCCCAGACTTGGATTCAGACTTCACTGTCACTGGTGGGAGCATCCTCTGAGTAGAGTTCTGCACAGGAGATGTTCCTGCTGGCAGAAGAGAAGGAAGTACTATTGCCGATTCCCCCTTCCCACTCCCTCCCCTTGCACCCTCTGAAAATATGATCTGGAGAGTTGGGGGAACAGTAGTGCTGGTGGGAACTGGCCAAGATTGTCCTTCTTCTACCAGTGGGATTCTGCTGCTCAATCAAAAGCCTTTCTGATTGTGGAAGGTAAATCCTAGATCCAGCACATTCTGCTTGCGTTTGATTTATTTTGTTAGCAGATAAACAAATCTGGAACACTCAACAGTGGCCACAAGACTGGAAAAGGTCAGTTTACATTCCAATTCCAAAGAAGGGCAACGCCAAAGAGTGTTCAAACTACCGCACAATTGCGCTCATTTCACATGCCAGCAAGGTGATGCTCAAAATCCTACAAGCTAGGCTTCAGCAGTATGCAAACCGAGAACTACCGGAAGTACAAGCTGGGTTTAGAAGAGGCAGAGGAACTAGAGATCAAATCGCCAACATTCGCTGCATCATGGAAAAAGCAAGAGAATTCCAGAAAAATGTCTATTTCTGCTTCATTGACTACGCTAAAGCCTTTGATTGTGTGGATCACAACAAACTGTGGCAAATTCTTAAAGTGATGGGAGTACCAGACCACCTTACCTGTCTCCTGAGAAACCTGTACGAGGGTCAAGAAGCAACAGTCAGAACCAGACATGGAACAACCGATTGGTTCAAAATTGGGAAAGGAGTACGACAAGGCTGCATATTGTCACCCTGCTTATTTAACTTATATGCAGAGTACATCATGAGAAATGCCGGGTTGGATGAATCAGAGGTCGGAATTAAGATTGCTGGGAGAATTATCAACAACCTCCGATATGCAGACGATACCACCCTAATGGCAGAAAGCGAAGAGGATCTAAAGAGCCTCTTGTTGAGGGTGAAAGAGGAGAGTGCAAAAGCTGGTTTGAAACTCAACATTAAAAAAACGAAGATCATGGCATCTGGCCCCATCACTTCCTGGCATATAGAAGGGGAAGAAATGGAAGCAGTGACAGATTTTACTTTCTTGGGCTCCAAGATCACCGCAGACGGTGACTGTAGCCATGAAATTAAAAGACACTTGCTCCTGGGGAGGAAAGCTATGGCCAACCTAGACAGCATAGTAAGAAGCAGAGACATCACCTTGCCGACAAAGGTCCGTCTAATCAAAGCTATGGTTTTCCCAGTAGTAATGTATGGCTGTGAGAGCTGGACTATAAGGAAGGCTGAGCGCCGAAGAATTGATGCTTTCGAACTGTGGTGCTGGAGAAGACTCTTACGAGTCCCCTGGACTGCAAGGAGGTCAAATCAGTCAATCCTAAAGGAAATCAACCCTGAGTGCTCATTGGAAGGACAGATAATGAAGCTGAAGCTCAAATATTTTGGCCACCTAATGCGAAGAGAAAACTCTCTGGAAAAGACCCTGATGCTGGGAAAGACTGAAGGCAAAAGGAGAAGGGGACGGCAGAGGATGAGATGGCTAGATAGCATCACGGATGCAATGAATATGAACTTGAGCACGCTCCAGGAGAGAGCGCAGGACAGGAAGGCCTGGCGTGCTATGGTCCATGGGGTCACGAAGAGTCGGACACGACTGAACGACTGAACAACAACAACAATTATGTAGTGCCTATATAGCTTAAAGTTAACAGTGTACCCATGTACATAACTCCCTGCGTATGGAAAGGTATGATGTCAGAGAAAAACTTCTTCCTAAAGTCCTTGCTTTCCACAGACAGCACTTGTGTTTATATTGAAATATTTAAATATGCAGTCCCTCACTAGCAATCAGGAAAAAGCTGAATTACAACATTCACAAAAAGCTGAATTATCCCTATATTTGTTCATTATATTTGACAAAGACAAGAAGAATCCTGTGCATCAAAGTGGCCTTTCACAAAACTTTGCTTGTTCTCAACTTACCAATTAATTGAGAATTCTAGTAAGTGTTGAACACTTTAGTGGATTGATTTAACTATAGTCATATTGATTTAGTGATTTTGGCCTTAGCCATTTCTATGTGTTGATCAGATTTACTAATAAAACCAATTAAGCGTGCAACTGTAATTGTAATCAGTTGAACTTAATTACTCAAGGGGGCATTGTAAAGGGGGAGGACAAAGGAATGTGATACTTAAATTCAAAGAGTATTTGGAAATAGTGTCTTTATTCTCATGTTATGGAACACAATATGGTTATTGTGCCCTATTATGTCTCAGTGAGCATTGCAGGATAGGTGGATACATTAATGTTATTAGATGACCATTATCAGCAGCTTTGTCCTTTGTAACTGTCTCTTCCTGAACTGATGCCTGTAGTAGGTGATTATATTATTAGCTTGCTACTCTGTGTAAAATGTAATTAAATCTGGAACAAAGCAATGATATGTGAGAACTGCAAGCGCCCCTTGTATAAAAGAAAGAAAAATCAACTGCATACATCATTGTCCTAAAATACGTAACTTAGCAGTTTGGGAAACTTCTGCCTGTATTGCTTATCTGTCAAAGCAGATTAATAAAGGATGATTCTTCCAAATAGGAAAACTTTCAGGTAGAGATATTTATTTTGATTCAATACTGTGCAATGCTTAATACACTTTGAGGTGCTGAATTGATCTGAAGCTGCCATAACATGTTTCAGCTTGTAGAATATAATTAACATGGACAGACATAGACAAAATTGTGTTAAATTCACACACTTAATTTCTAATGTCTGTAAGAACATCTCAATTGCCAAATTCAAGAAATGACAACAAGCATATTTTGTGTTTCTTATTGTAATGCTGATGTTTGCTGAGTAGAATCTAAATAGCCAGGTGTGTTTAATTTCTTAACATGATGACATCTGTCAATCAGAATGTCAAAAATGAATTCTAAATACTGTAAACAAAAGGAATACTGAGTTGTGATTATCAGTGATGTGACACATTTAATTCTGTTTCTATTTATTCATAGCATACCTCTGAAGTTAATACTAGGTTTTGGCAACTGGACAAAAAATCAAGACAAATCCAGCATAGAGAGAAGATTGCTGCATAGCCCACTACATATTATCCCACAGTTTCTCTTTCTTTTTTCTCCCTTCTTACAGTTTCTCCCACATTCTTCTCTTGATACTCTCATGTTACATACCACATTGCCTGCCTGCCTATCATTTTGAAAACTGGATGGCCCCTTATTTGGTGAAGTAGAGGGTGGCACAAGGTCTCTTGGCTAGCAATGACCCCGAATGTTTCTTTGCTGCTTCTGAATAACCTGGAAGTGGTTAACGCTCTAGTTTTTCATCCTTCTGCCCAGAAACAGAGTTGCTATTGGAGTTTTATGACCAGCCAAAGGAAGAGGCTGTGAAGAAGGCAAGGAGGAAAGGTTGGCTTTCCAAGGCAAGGAAAATAGGCTGTAGAAAGAATGACAGAGGGCGTTGGCAGTAGACTACATTCAAAAGGCATGTAGTGGCTTTTGAAAAGACTTGGACCACTACTCCAACTGCTTTCTTAATAAAAATTGTCAGCAGGTTTAACTGTAGACTTCTGCTTAAATTAGTAATGCTGAGCCTACACTTGTTGCCTTAACAAACAATTGCCTAGGATTGCGTGTTTGGCTACTCAAGCCATGATGTTCTAACAGCATTCATGGAATATTACTCCAACTGTCAGCAGATACACTACAGAAATATTTAGGTTTAGGCATGTTTTAGTGCAACCTAATTGATCTTTTACCAATAGTGCTGAAAGTTTCATTATAGTCAGCATAAACATAGATTTATAACAGGATTATTATATATACAAGCTCCATATATATATAGAGAGAGAGGGGGGGGTGTGTAACATCACAGCCCTGTCTTGTCCAGTATAATTAGCCAGCTATAATACAGTCGGCTATAATTGGGGGGAAATAATTGGAAATGAGATCTCAACGTTCATGACTTGTAGGGAAGTAGTTCTTTCATTGAGTATAATGGAGATGAGGTATTAAAATAAAATGCTTTCAGTTACTCTAGAAAAGTTGCTTGATCTAGATTTTCCAAGATTTATGCTGGGATGTTAAGATGGTAGAGTAAAAATTGTGTCTCGTTTCCTTTGGAATGAAGTGTGTTGCACAGTCTCCTTGATAGGGTTATTATAAGAATGTGCTGTTATATTAGCACAGTGACACAATAACATGTTCTACAGCAAATTGTCTCATTATAACACAGCCTTTAATGAAATTGTGTCTCCCTTTGTTGTTTTCCTTTTGTGTGTGCTTATTGCAAGTGGTATATTCTATGTTTTGTGTACGT
The DNA here is from genome assembly GCF_057233095.1 of Heloderma suspectum. Taxonomy (NCBI): domain Eukaryota; kingdom Metazoa; phylum Chordata; class Lepidosauria; order Squamata; family Helodermatidae; genus Heloderma; species Heloderma suspectum. The sequence continues at coordinate 228,597,282 of NC_139461.1, forward strand.
AGAATGAATCAAGATCCTAAATTGGGCACTGGGATTGTTTAAACAACCAATAATAATCCGACTAAAATGAATGACTGTTGATTATTGTAATCCATGTTAATATTTCAATAATATTGGAAGAAATCACAAGGTAAATGGCAATTCTGTTTTTCTTTAGTTTCATCAGATATATATAATTAAACAAGAAAATATTTTTTGTTGTAAACGTCTATCACACAACTTGTGGCAGTGAATTCCATAAATCTGGCAATTTAGAACAAAAACTAGACTGATAGTGTATGCTTTTACCCTCCCCCACCAACAACGTTTACAACAAAAAATATTTTCTTGTTTAATTATATATATCTGATGAAACTATAGAAAAACACGAGTCATGATGGCTTTATACAACCTCCAGATTTTAGAGGCTAAATATAAAAAACGTTGTGCACACTTCAAAATGCACATTTCCCCCCAAGTACACATTTTCACACCTTAGTCAATAGGAGAAAGTGTACACTTTTTGGAAATATGCACAAAAATGTGCATTTTCCTGTTTGAAATGCACACTTTCCCCCTTCAAATGAAAAGAATAACAGGTCGCAAATGAGACCTGTTATTCTTTATAACAGGAAGGCAAACTAAGCTATGAAGTGGAGTTCAGAGAATCTCAGTGAACTTGAGCATCCCTGGTTCTCCCATCACTTCCAGTGGGGTAAACCAAAGCAGGAGAATGGCTATTGACTTCCTGCCCTGCTTGTGGGTTCTTAGAGGCAAAGGACTTATAGGGTAGATCTGGGTTTTTTTGCCCAGTCCCTCCATCCCCATGTTTCCATCTTATGCTTATTTTGTTTTTGTTTTTTACAAATTTCCTTATTACAGACTTGCAGTGGTTTAGTGGTAAATTCTGAAGTACAGACACTCATCATTACAGTCCCCATAGCCTTGTCCCCAAGGAGAGTCCAAAAACCCAAGTTGCTCTGTTGATCCATATCAGCGTACCAATTGCAGAAAGGGTGCTGACATAGGGAAAGAGGAAATAAAGATTTCTGCTGCAAAGGCATTTGGAATACATGCTGGGAGTGGGCAGGAGGACTGAGGGGGAAACAAGCCATGGCAAGCTGCAAAGCACCCAATCAACTGTCAGGAGAAACAAGCAACCCACCAACCTACCATGGCTTACTCTCAAGGTGGCTTAATGTGATGTGCAGACTCGACCATTATGTTGACAGCACACTGTTAACAAAAATGTCTTGGGTTTAGGTCACAGAAAAACAGATCTGTGCCTGATACTATCCAGGTTAGGGGAACATGGCCCAGACAGTTAATGGCTGTGCTGTGTTCCAGCCTTCCCCACAACCGTAGGCATGGTGGTTGCCCTATCAGCCTGCCCTCGGGTCTGCGGATGCTGCTTTTAAATGCCAGATCAGTTCAAAGACCTCCTTGACTTAATAGTGGATGAGGCGGCCAATCTGGCATGTATAACCAAGACGTGGGTGGGTGAGCAGGGAGGAGTTAGTCTCTCCCAGCTCTGCCCACCAGGGTACTTGGTTCAGCATCAGGGAAGACCTGAGGGCTGGGAGGGGGTGTTACTATGGTCTATAGGAATTCCATCTCCCTCTGCAGGCTCCCTGTCCATGTGACTACTGGTCTGGAGTGTTTGCACCTTGTGTTGGGCCAGCGGGACAGATTGGGGACTCTGTTGGTGCACTGCCCACCCTGCTGCTCAAAAGACTCCCTATCTGAGCTGATGGAGGTGGTCTCTGGTGCGCTGTTGCAGTGCCCCAGACTGTTGGCTCTGGGGGATGTCGACATTTGCACTGAGGGCACCTTGTCTGGGATGGCTCAGGATTTCATGGCCTCCATGATGACCATAGGACTGTCCCAACATATCATTGGCCTGACACATGTAGCGGGGCATACTCTAGATTTGGTTTTCGCAACTGGACATGGAGGTGGTGGTCTGAAGGTGGAGGACTTTGTCTCAGTCCCCTTGTCATGGTCAGATCATTATCTGCTGAGGTTTAGACTTACAGCAGCTATTCCCCTCCTCAAGGGTAGGGGACCTATTATGATGGTCCACCCCCGGAGGCTAATGGATCTGGATGGTTTCCAGAGGACTCTGGGGAGGTTTCTGGCTGATATGGCGGGCTCTCCTGTCAAAACCCTGGTTGATCTGTGGAATGCAGAAATGACCTGGGCAGTTGACATGATTACTCCTGAGCACCCTCTCCTGAGTAGAGCTTGAACTGCTCCATGGTATACCGCAGAGCTGAGAGCGATGAAACAAAATAGGAGATGGCTTGACTACAGATGGAGAAGAACTCCTAGTGGATGCAATCGAATGTTGGTATGTACCTATAGTAAAGTATATTCAGGGGCCGTGAGGGCAGCAAAAAAAATAAAATAAAATCGCTGCCTCTATTGAATCTTCTGTTTGCCGCCCAGCAGAACTTTTCAGAGTCATCCGGAGGCTATTAAATGCTGGCCCTAAGGACACTGTAGATCTCTCTGAGGCCGGCTGTAATACATTTGCTAGGCACTTCCAGGATAAGATCTCTTGCATCCACCAGGACTTAGACTCCAGTGTAATGGCAGGTGAATCTGGTGAGGTATCCAGAGCACAACCTTGTCCTGTTCTCCTGGATGAGTTTCAGTTGGTACAGCTTGAGGACATTGACAAGGTGCTTAGACAGGTTCGTGCAACCACTTCCGTACTGGATCCTTGCCCCTCTTGGCTGATAAAAACTGGCAGGGAAGGAATAGCTGGCTGGGCCAGGGAGGTGATTAATGCCTCTTTGTGAGAGGGGGTGGTCCTGGGCCGCCTCAAAGAGGCGGTAGTGAGACCACTCCTAAAGAAATCTTCCCTGGACCCGGAAAAACTTAGTAATTTTAGGCCAGTGGCAAATGTTCCTTTCCTGGGCAAGGTTCTTGAGCAGGTGGTTGCCAACCAGCTCCAGGCACTCTTGGATGAGACCGATTATCTAGATCCATTTCAGTCGGGGTTCAGGCCAGGTTTTGGCATGGAAACCGCCTTGGTCGCCCTGTATGATGACCTATGATGAGAGAGAGACAGGGGGAGTGTGACCTTGTTGATTCTCCTTGATCTCTCCGTGGCTTTCGATACCATCGACCATGGTATCCTTCTGGGACGATTGTCTGAGCTGGGAGTGGGAGGCATTGCATTGCAGTGGTTTCGCTCCTACTTGGATGGTCGGCTCCAGAAGGTGCTGCTTGGGGAATATTGCTCGGCCCCATGGATTCTCCAGTATGGAGTGCCACAGGGGTCAGTTCTGTCCCCCATGCTATTTAACATCTACATGAAACTGTTAGGTGTGGCCATCCGGAGTTTTGGGGAACGTTGTCATCAGTATGCTGATGACACGCAGCTCTAGTTCTCCTTTTCATCTTCTTCAGGTGAGGCTGTGGATGTGCTAAATCAATGCCTGGCTGCGACAATGGACTAGATGAGGGCCAACAAACTGAAACTCAATCCAGACAAGACTGAGATGCTGTTGGTAGGTGATTCTTCTGACTGGATGGAGGGTGCTCAACCTGTTCTGGATGGGGTTGCACTCCCCCTGAAGGAGCAGGTTTGTAGCTTGGGGGTTCTCCTTGAACCATCTTTGTCATTTGAGGCTTAGGTGGCCTCAGTGGCATGGGGTGCCTTCTATCAACTTTGGTTGGTGGCCCAGCTACGCCCCTATCTGGACAGGGATAACCTGGCTTCAGTTGTCTATGCTCTAGTAATCTCCAAGTTAGATTAATGCAATGCACTCTACGCGGGACTGCCTTTGAAGATGGTTTGGAAACTGCAGCTCGTGCAAAATGTGGCAGCCAATTGCTAACGGGGACCAGAAGGTCCGAACATATAAGACTGACTCTGGCTTGCTTGCACTGGCTGCCTGTATGTTTCCGAGCCCAATTCAAGGTGCTGGTTTTAACCTATAAAGCCTTACACCAACTTACCCATATACTGTGCTCAACATCTAAGGCCCTCCTCCATCTGCCTATACCGAGGGAAGCTCGGAAGATGGCGACAAGGGAGAGGGCCTTTTTGGTGGTGGCCCCCAAATTATGGAATGATCTCCCCGATGAGGCCCACCTGGTGCCAACATTGTTACCTTTTTGGTGCCAGGTTGTATTGCCAAAGTGATTTGGTTCTTGATTTTACCTAAGGTGAGGCAGATCAAGGCAGGCAGCTGCCCTAAGGCTTTATTGGCCAACATAAATATTACAAAATAGACCCACCAGGTGCTCACACCAGGCACCTGCTGGCAACCTCTCTTCCTGCTTCTCCAGCTGTCTTTTATAGTCCATTAGCAGGGTCTCCCACGCAGTCTGTCCTGTAGGCTTAATCCATCCCACCTGTGTTGATTGCCTACACTTGTGGGAAATGCAGCATCACCATCCAGTCCTAACAGTCTCTGCTTAAAGGGAAATTCCCATTGTTGCTCATAGCAAGCAGCCCTATAGCTTGGCAGCTTCTAGGAGCTGCTGTGTCCAAGCTTTTTCCTCTGGAGTAAAGGCATGAAAGGAAGCTGTGACAGGTCACACCTGACTCCTTGAAGTACAATTCATCTTCTGATAAGTTCCCATACACAGGTTAAGACTTTTCTCTTCTCCCAGGCATTCAACAGCATATGATAAGTGTTTAATTGATCCTGTAATGTGTTATGGTTATGGTTGTTTGTTTTTGAGATTGTTTGTTTGAAGTTGTTTTAGATAGGTTTCTTTCGTGTATATTGTCTGTTCATGTGTTTTTTTTATGTAAATGGTTTTTAATCTCTGCATATTGTATTTTTTAATGTTTTTAATCTTTGTAAACTGCCCAGAGAGCGTTGGCTATTGGGCAGTATAGAAATGTAATAATAATAACAATAATAATATCCAAATTTTGTGAGTTGAGATTACTCATATTACTGGCACCAAAAGTTCCCATTGGACTACTGTAGCCAATGGGAAAGGTAATACAAATGTTATATTTTTAGAAACCAAGATTTGACTTGAAGGGAGTGAGAATGTTATGTAAGGACTGGCCATGAATGCATCATATTCTTTCTGCATTTTAAAAAAAACATACTACTTATTTTCATTAACAAAGCTATGCCATAAGTTGTTTGTAGTAAAGAAGATTTCCACTTTGTGTGTGTTTCAATCAGAAATGTTTATTTATCTGATAGCTTAGGTTGTATGTATGTGATGGAGTCAAAATTCTTTTTATTCCTATACTGGTTTCCTAAAGCATTTAAATAAATTTTCTCAAATGTATGCAGAAAAAACCATTCAGATATGAAAGGGCAACTGTTGCTGTAGGAAAACTCTTTAGACCTAAATAAGGAGATAATTATTTAAATAAGCAAACCTAAGTTTAAGGCTGCAATCCTTGATCCACTTACCAGAACTCAGTGGGACTTACTCCCAGTTAATTGGATTGCAGCCCTAGTTTCATAAGCTTACATAAGGCTTAAGGGCAGGGACTGAAAACATTTATAACCACAACTTTACATTTAGCGGTGCAGACCAGTTTTCAGTTCCCAAATGTACAATATTTTTAAATATTTAAATTATTGATAACTGTAAAAAACTTTGTGACGGTAGCTGCATTATTGCTGTGCTGTCATTTCATACACTTGAAAGTAACACCCCTACTAATATACATAGAAACACAATACTCTACCTTTAAAATAGTAAGAAAAAGCTTACCTTTTCTTGATAAATTGTAAGGCTTTATACAGAAGGGATGCCTTTTAATGCAGAAACTGTGACATGGTATTACGACAGTTAAAAAACACACATTAATTCCCATCTTTGACATTTTTAGCTTACACAACAGGGTGCCAAACATTTATGACAGCTTACAATGGAAAAACAATATTGCTTTTAGTTAACAACGGTAGCTATGAATATATATTGACAGCATTTTCACTGCAGATTTGCTGCCAACATAATACAAAGCAAATAGCATTCAATATGTTGGAACACTCAAGGGAATTAAAGAGTTTCAAAAACAAATTTATGATATTGGGTGCTGAATGTTGAAATCTAATGAAAATGCAAATTTAGAAACATCCACAGAATATACTTTATGCAAAGAAATACAGTTTATCCAACTTATAAAATTAAGATTAACCTGGAAGGAATAATGTTAAAACATTTTCACTTGTTTTAGTAAACTTACTTTTATAAGAAGATCAGCATCTGTCCCCCAAACTTTAAAAAGAAAAATCCAACACATGGACCTCCAGAATTGTTTAACCATTTTCCGTATGCGTTTTCCAGGTCTAAATCCCCCATACCCCCCATGTCTTCTATGAGATTTGCATTCCTTACTTGTATTGCTTCCCCTGCATGTGGTTAGGCCTTAATTCTAACCTAACCAGTGATCAATACATGAACTGCATTACATGTGGTTTGGCCTTACTTCTAACCTAACCAGTGATCAAGTCACGTCAAACCTTTTATTTCTAACCCAAGTATCAGTTTAGCATTTTACAAAAAGCAGAAGTTAATACTAGTTCTAAATCAGTATGTAAGTTTAATGATTTGATAAACTTGTAGTTTCAAATGCATTTGAATACATTAAAACATCTTCTAAACAAAGCATGTAGAGATGTTTCATTTGAAATTTCATTTTGGGACTCATTAATGACTATTTATGAACTTGAGCACACTCCGGGAGAGAGCAGAGGACAGGAAGGCCTGGCGTGTTATGGTCCATGGGGTCACGAAGAGTCGGACACGACTTAATGACTGAACAACAACAACAAATGACTATTTAGATTTGAAATTTTTTTTCAGTAACAATTCTGCAAATATAGTGAAATGTTGATCAGGTTCTTGATGCAGACGAACTAGAGCGGGTTCAGAGGAGGGCAACAAAGATCAGGGGACTGGAAACAAAGCCCTATGAGGAGTGACTGAAAGAACTGGGCATGTTTAGCCTTGAGAAAAGAAGACTGAGGGAAGATATGATAGCGCTCTTCGAGTACTTGAAAGTTTGTCACATAGAGGAAGGCCAGGATCTCTTCTTGATCATCCCAGAGTACAGGTCACAGAATAATGGGCTCAAGTTACAGGAAGCCAGATTCTGGCTGAACATCAGGAAAAACTTCCTGACTGTTAGAGCAATACGACAATGGAACCAATTACCTAGGGAGGTGGTAGGCTCTCCCACACTGGAGGCATTCAAGATGAAGATGAAGAACCATCTGTCAGGGATGCTTTGACTTGGATTCCTGCATTGAGCAGGGGGGTGGACACAATGGTCTTATAGGCCCCTTCCAACCCTACTGTTGTATGATTCTATGGATTCTAAACAAGGTTACATGGAAGTTAGTTCTATATAAATCAGTGGGATTTACTTCAAAGTCTTGAGTAATATTTATATTTGAGTAGTTTTGAAATATATATTTAGATGTCTGGATAATTATATATGGACCCCACCCTCAGCAGCTACCGTAGGCCACATGGGTACATGGAGCTTCCCTTTGCTAACTTTGTTGTTAGCAGCACAGATCGATCTTCTCTCATCCTTGGGAGTGAATGGGGTCACAGGATCACAGGAAGCTGCCTTGCACTGAGTCAGACCATTGGTCCATCTGGCCCTGTATTGTCGACACTGACTGGCAGTGGCTCTCCAAGGTTTCAGGCAGGCAGGATTTTTCCAGCCTTACTTGGAGATGCTGGGTGTTGAACCTCAGACCTTATGCATGCAAAGCATGTTCTATACTACTGAGCTATAGCCCCTCCCAGCCATGTTGTGCACACAGAACAGATCTGTGAGTGCATCTGAGCACATACCAACTTCTAGATCACCAGAAAAAAGCCTACCAAGCATTCTTCTCACACAATTTGTACTTCATGATGATATTTATTTATTTATTTAAATTAATTTATTTAAACAACTCATCTATATATATGGTACCTTACCAAGTAACATACACAAAATGGCAATACTTGTCTATAAGGAATTTACAATCTCAGTATAGGCAATGGGAAAGGCAAGTCTAAAAGCCAACAGGACAGGAGTAGTAGAAGCAAAACTAATGGGAGGAATGTGAGCAAATGCAGGTACACGTACTTGGACTTCGTTTTGGTTGAAGATGAGGACTAAGAGTGTGTACCAGTCATGGGGAGCCTCCAACCTGTGGCCCAGATATGGCATGAGGGGATTCCCCATCTAGCCTGCCAGCATTTTCCCAAGGCCCTGCCCCCTCTCCTGGCAGGGAAAACCTCTTATCTCTGAGCAGCTGCTGATTGGAAATAAGCTTTTCCCTGCAGGGAGAGGTGGCTGGGCCTGGGGAAGAAACTGCTGAGTGATTTAGGCCTGCTTACTTTTGAAGCTCATCCTGCAGAAGCTTCTCCTGCTCATTTCTTAGTAGACATGTAGAGGTTTTCCTTGCTTACTTCTGAATAGACATGCAGAGGCTTGCTATTTGGGATGCTATTTGAAAGTCTTGCTGAGTGAAAGAAGTCAGAAGTCTTGTTGACTTCTGAGTAGACATGCAGAGGCTTGTTCTGCTTGCATGTAAGCATCCCATTTTGGCCCTGCCCAATCTGTGTTTGGCCATACCCACTTTGCCTTTGGGCCCACCCTCAGATGGAACACAGTTCTTGAGACCTTTTCCAGATTGGAATTGGGCCCTTGGACCAAAAATAGTTCCCCAGCACCAGTTTAGACCAAATACTTCATGGAAAAGGTGGGTTTTGAGGAGGGATTTGAAATGAGAGACAGATGCTACCCATATGTGTTATGGGTGGGAATTCCAGCCATAAGGTGCAGCAAGAAAGAAGGGGCAGAGCACTTTAAGAGAGAGGAATTATTTGAGTGGATAAGGGTAATAGATTTGGAGGACTGAAGGCACAGGAAATCAGAGAAGGGTGGGATCAGGCTATTTTCAGTATCACTTATTTAGAAACAGATCTCAGTAGAATGCACCTTTATTAGTAGTCATGCAGTTTGAAAAGTGCAAGGAAATTACTGTCCCCTCCCATAACTAACTTCATGCCTTGTTTAGAGGTACCATTGAATCTAAGAGAAATGCAAAAGTGATTGAATCCCACACCCTAGGACTTTTAAAAGCCATGCTGTCTACAACTTTTTCATTTTAATAAGGATTAAAAATACTTAAGACCTTTTTGTTTCCTACTTGAAATTTCATGGTATATTGCAAATAGAGTATTTTTTACAAAATATAGTAATTAGTGTGGCTAATATCCAATACTGTAGGCTATTTATCTGGTGGCCACAGGTTCAGCTTAGCATCTAGATCTCCATTAATCCTTTAAACAGAGGTGGGCAAATTGTAGCCCTCCAGATGGTTTGGCCCACAACTCCCATCATCCTGCATTTGTTATGCTGACTGGGGTTGATGGGAATTGTCAGTTTGATAACTGTCAATAATTCTAATAAATAATAAATAAAAAGACACATTTTGTGGTCAAATGCTAAAGGACAGATTGGATGCCATATATAATGATGAAGTGTGACACTGCCACTAAAGTAAATTACATTGTACTAGTGTAAACGACCTCTAGTGCAATGCCCATAGCACTTGCTGGTGCTACAGGTTTTCCAGAAAACCCCATCATGCCAACAAGCATTATTGGTTGCCGAGTGGGTGGTCCCTTGTACATGGAGGGGGCACGGGCTAAATTAGTTGTTATATAGTGCTGTGCAAAATCCTGCCCCCTATTTTTGGGATTTTTTTCCTGTGAAAGGGGCATTTTTTCTGCCTCTTTCTCAGGGACGGGGAGAATTTCAAAGAATTTTCTCTTTTGGGAGGCGGGAGGGTTTCCACATACCTTTTAAGTCTGGGAGGTGGCTGAAGGGTCTTCTTTCTATTTTTAATTGTTTTTTAACTTGAAAAAAGCCCCTCAGCAAAAGACTCATTACAGACAGGCAGCACTTCCTGAACTCCCATGAGACCATGTGACTTCACCCTCTCTTATAGGCATTCAGAAAGAACTCCTGGGCTGCAGAAGCTTTGCAAAGAGTTCCAGGCTGCTGTAAACAAGAACAAATGCGACATTTGAAGCTTTAGAAAAACACTTATCTTGCTTGCTCTGTGTTGCTGCAGGGAAGAACAGAATTTTTCTAAACTCTAAAATCCCAATTTTCTCTTGCTTTGCAAAGAAGCGTCAGCAGCCTGGAAGCCCTTCCTGAATGCCTATAGGAGAGGTTGAGGTCACGTGGTCTACTGGGTGTTCAGAAAGACCTGCCGGGCTGAAGAGAATCCTAGGCTCCTGCAAGTACAGGGGGTGTTTAAAAAAGAAAAAAAGAAAAAAGAAATCCCCTCAGCCACTGCCTACACTTAAAAAGGTAAGCAGAAATTCTGTCCTCCTCCCAAGGAGAAAGTTATTTGAAATTCTCACCTCTCCAGCCTCTTTTGCCACAGTTTTCGTCCCCCCCCCCATGCCCAAAATGGAAGAATCAAAATTTTCGGCACAGGGCTAATGGTATAAGATATGTGGAGTTGCTCTCTTCTCTTCATAAGATGTAATACAAACAAGATTCAAGATGACTTTGCTATGCTGTGTTTCTCCATGCCATAGCCCCCCTCCCAATAGCTAATTAAATCAGGCAACACTGGGGAGTTTCACAATGTGATGACATCACATCAAACATATTATTAAATTATGACGAACACAGAGTAAAGCGAAAGAGTAGCAGCTCTTTTATTTAAAAAAAGTTGAGTTGCAAAAAAGGTTCCACCATTATAAGCCTCAAACTTCTGTTACTTATAAAAAGGACACTTGTTGAGGTAATAACATGAAACTTGGTACCCAGGATCTACCTGACGAGGTCTACAATTGTGCAAAATGTCAAACCAATCTCATACAAATTACCACAGATACAGAAAGTTAAAAAGTGCTAAAAATCGACACATTTGTACTTTTTACTCCAAGCTGTGGCTTGACATATCATATATTTCTTTCAAATTATGAGGAAAACTACTGATGTACTTTATTCAGGCTTGTTGAGGTGTGCCTTTCATTGATTTGGTGAAATTCTGAGCAGTGGTTTAAAAGTTATCAAGGTGTTTATCCCCCATGAAAGCCTATGGCAGCAACTGCTGGCAAAGTTATGTCAGGAATGCTCAGTTTCACACTGTACTCCATTGTTTTGAGAGGAATTCCACTGTTCCTGTCAGCATTCGGACAATAGGGGAGGGAGGGGTAACAGGGAACTGTCAACTGAGATGAGGTAATTTGAAGGCTGAGGGAATCACTCTCACTGATTGGCAGATCACATTGATGAAGAGAGGAAGGAAAACAAAAAAGCTATATTGGAATCCTGTGCAGGCTTACTCATAAGTAAGCTGTTCTGAACATATAGGGACATATCTATTCATTTGTAAACATCTGCTTAGTTAATGACTTGTTTGTGTTTTGTTTTTTAGTTTGTGTTTTCCCCCCCAGAATGCTGTAATAATACATTTCCTTTTTAAAAACCAGGGAAATTCAATGATAAAAACCTGCTGGTTTAAGATCAGAGTTAAGGCTATCCCATGTTGGCTCAAGCTCCACAAAGCCAGGAAATTGGAAGCTAAGACTGATGCCTTAACAGACATGCCCTGTGGGCAGTAATGATGTTGTGCAATATCACAACATCATTACTGATCAACGGGCATGTCTGTTAGGGCATCAGTCTTAGCTTCCAATTTCCTGGCTTTGTGGAGCTTGAGCCAACATGGGATAGCCTTAACTCTGATCTTAAACCAGCAGGTATTTTGATAATTTGTCTACTTTGGTCCTGTATGTCTGTGCACAGAGCACACAAACATTGCTTCCTCACATGGGTCCCTGCAATATACAGACCTTTCCCGCATAACATCCCAACCATCATAATTATTAGCACTTTGCTAGTTCAATAAATTCCCTAAGTTCTGTTTATGTTTGTGAGCCTTAGCACAATAAAGTGACTTCTGTCTGAGCTACCCATAGGGAAATAAAGATATATCTCTTACATAGCAAAACTTCTTAAGAATCCAACTTTCTCTGTCTCTAACTCTCTGTAGTTAGATGTAGCTGCCCTCCCTTCTTCTCCTACGCTCTACTGTGAACTACATTAGCATCGTACTTTTATGTTTCAGAACTTTTGAGTTTATAGGTGAGGAGGGCTCTGTTTTTTCTTGTGAAAATGAAGGCACAGAATGGAATAGGGGTTTTGAAAAGGCTATTTCTAAAATTGTTAGTATTAAACTATTGCTACTGAGGAACATGCATTTAGGAAAGGCCTCCTCCCTGATGAGTTATTCCCTTTTTCAGCAGAAAACAATTACTTGGAATTGTCCCATGAGCAACTAATACAAAGGCTGAGAAGTGAATATAGTAAATAAGAAAGATAGCAAATATAGATCAAAACATCCTCATTTACTGTCAGAAATAAGATAGGAACAGTATTAAGGCACGTCGATGAAACAAACCAGCACTTATCCATGGTGAAATCTGTAAAGTGTCTTCGATTGCTCAAGGGATCTTTAGATATAGCATTATTTTCTCTGTCTTATGGATGACTTGACCACCTTTGCTATGAATTTTTCATGATTTCCTGACCCAGCATTTCTTGCCTGTGGAGAAAGTAAATACAGTATTGATTTGGGTGTTGGGTTTCTACCTTTTTTTTCTTTTACCACAACAAGATTTTGTAGCCTAGAAACCTCAATCCCTGATTACTCATTAGAGAATTGAGCTGTTCTTAGTTCTAGAATGAAAAAAAAAAAAAAAAAGTGCTTGTGATGTAGGTAGTCTTTTTACAGGAATTTCAAATGATCCCCCTGCTAAGATTTAATGTTGTTAAAAGCTTCCTTGAACCATGCAGGGTCTACAGATTTAAGAGACAAGACCTCTATCTGACAATTAGAATGTTGCAGGAGATGTTTGTGAGCATTCTCACTTAAAAGAATACCACAAGTTAGAAAACTAGAAAGAGGGGCTCAACAATTGCATTTTTTCCTTACTCAATGACTTCTGCTCATTTATTTTTTGTGTGCCTCTCAGGCATATTAGAAAATTGAAAAGAGGCCATGATGCTGCCACTTCTCAGCTAAATTGTTTTGTAAAAGAAAAAAAAATCCATATCTTACATCCCATGCAAACTTACTGTCAGCATTGCCATGGAAACAAGATTTTTAAAGAGTTAACTGAAATTTAGAAGCATTTTCATTTCTTTGTGATTCATAGTTCATAAAAATGCAAATCTCACTCTAATACATGTTTTACCTTAATATTTTATACTACCATTTAGACTTAACTGATCTAATGTTCTGCTTAATTAAAATTTGAGCTTCTTTGAATGCTTTGCTTTTATATTTTTTGTAAAATACTCTGGTCCTATCAAGCATTAGATTTTGACAGCGTGACATACGTTTTAAAATACTGTCATAGAGGAAATCAGTCACTTCAACCTGTAATTCATAAGCAGAACAGAATATTTTTAAAGCATGACTGGAATGTTTTTGCCCATTACAATCTTGCTTTATGCTGCTATATCAGATTTAAAAACATGCTCTTCTCCCCTCCCCCCCCCGCCCCGGTCTTTTCTTTCTTTTTTGTTTTATTCCACTTTAACAGAGTTTTTTTTTTCTTTTTCTTTTGTTAGCATTTACATTGTTTTCATGGGGGCAGGGGTGATATCCGATGTCGTATTTGACATTTGGTTGGAAAATGGGAATGGAAGGTAATTCTTGTTTTGGGGAATATACAATGGCCTTGCTATAAATTGATCAGATTTTGTATTCCTTTGTGATAACTTTTCTCCTTGGAGTAAGTTGCTTGGAGTAAGTCTTCCCTTTTTCTTCCTTGGTTTTGCATAAACAAGTACACTGGAATTTCTGTTATGCCTGTAAAAAGTAATAGTATATAGGCACGTATCATGTCCGTTATACATCCAAAGGTACCCTTTCTGAGCTCTTTCATCCTGTGCTTCACTGTCATATGGAATGGTCAAGAAATATTAGGGGAAGTAAGAGTTAGATATCTAGAAACACATGCCCCTCTGTTGCCTGCTTATTTCATTATTACAGCTTGTAAGGGCCCAGTGCAAGAGCATACATAATGAAATGACAAGGGAAATGGAATTTGTTATTAAAAAAGAGAAGCTGTTCAGATAATTTCTTTTTAATGAATAACATAAACACACAATTGGGAGCCCTTTAGTTCAATTTCCTAGCTGTTGCAGATATTGTTACATCTTTACACATTAGTAGTAAATTAGCGGCATTGATTCAAATATCCTGTGTAGGCCAGGGTTACCTTTTTCTCTGATATTTTTAATAATCTTTATAGAAAATGTTCATGTATTTGTTCTATGTTTTATGCCTTATAATAATATTTTAGTGACTAACCAGCACAGTCTAGCTGCAGAGCTATGAACCACGCTGTGACCCCCACAAGAGTTCATAAAACACCTGTTTAAAAAGAAAAAAATGTTCCAAAATGCCAACGCAGAACCAGCCCTCAGATAGACAAAATAAAAATAGAAATCTATAGCATTCAAGAAGATATAAATAGAAGAAGGAATACCTGATTTTACGTATATCTACCATTCTCTATCTTTGTACTTATTTTTAAGGTTGGGCTGTGAAATCTGTCTATTATTGTATCTTTTATTGCTCTCTCTTGGTAACATTAGTGATATGCCTGAGAAGTTGTTCAGATGACAGGGGTGGTGGTGGTGGTGGTGGCATAGGGTTGGGGGCACCCCTATCAGTGTGGTTACCAGTAGGGGAGGTATGGCATGAGAGAATGATCAACAGGCCAACTGAGGAGAAAAGCAATTAGACATCTTATGCCTATTCCCTCTTCTTGGTTTCTCCCTGACTAGAAAGTTGTTGGTTGCCTTATCATTCTGCCTGTTAGTGCTGATGATCAATGCCAGGTCGATCCAAAGTAAAATCTCTATCTTCCACAATTCAATCATGGATGAGGATGCCAATCTGGTTTGCATTACCAAGACCTAGGTGGGGGAGCTGGGAGGAGTCAGTCTCAGATGTGCCCTTCCAGGCACTCAGTACACCACCAACTTGGGGATGGGGTGGTGGTGGGTTGCTGAGGTCTCTTTCTTTAGGTGTCCTGTCCAGTTAAGTGCCAGTTCTGAGTGTTTGTATCTTGTGTTGGGCATTTGGAACAGAGTGGGGATTCTGTTGGTATACCACCCACCCCCCTGCCTATCAGTCTCCCTACCTGAGTTGATGGAAGTGGTATCAGATTTGGTATTGACTACTCTCAGAGTGATTGATCTGGAGGCCTCAACATCCGATTACATGTTGGGGCAGCCCCATAGTTGTCATAGTGACCATAAGGTCCTGAGCTGCTCTGGCTCTGGGAGACTTTCAGTGATCTTTTCCCTCTGCAAGGGTGGGGGGAACCTGTTAAAATGATCCACCCCCTCCCTGAGGCTAATGGCTTCAATGGATGCCGGAAAGCTCTGGAAGAATTTCTAGCTCGCATACCTGGTGCTTCTCTTTGAAGCACTGGTTGCTGTGTGGGATACAGAGATGGCCCAGGCATTTGACATGATTGCTCCCAAGTGCTCTCTCCCTCTGAGTGGAGCCTGTGCAGCTCTTTAGTATACACCTGAGCTGAGGACAATGCAGCAATATGGGAAAAGGCTTGAATGCAGGTTAAGGAAGACTTGTGTTCTGTCCAACTGAATGCAGGTTAGAGTTCATCTTTGAGTCTATTCTGTGGCAGTGATGATGGCAAAGAAATATTTATTTTACCACCATCATCACATCTTCTCAGTGTCATCCAATAGAACTTTTCCAAGTGATTAGAGACCTGTTGTAATCTGACCCAGAGAGAGAGAGAGAGACATGTTTGAATACTTGTTAGCATGCCACCTGGTTCCAGGAGGTTATACAATCCTTCTTGAGAAATGTGGTGATGCCAGCCTCTTTAAAAGAGGTGGTAATAAGGTCACTCCTGAAGAAACCTAACCTGCACCTTGAAGATGTGAACACCTATAGGCCAGATGCAAACATCCCCTTCCTGGGCAAAGTGCTTGAGTGGGTGGTTGCTGGCCAACTCCAGACACTCCTGGATGAAACTGATTTTCTAGATCCATTTGAGTTGTGATTTAGGTCTGGTTTTGGAACTGAAACTGCTTTGATCACCCTGTGGGATGGTATTTGCCAAGAGAAGTGGGGAGGGGGAGAGGGTGAAATCCTGCTGATTCTCTTGGACAGCTCAGCAGCTTTCAGTACCTTCAGCCATGGTGTCCTTCTGGGTAGGCTTTCAGAGTTAGGTTTTGGAAGTACTGCTTCACTGTGATTATGCTCCTACTTGCATTATTGATTCCAGGATGTGGTGTTGAGGGATTATTGCTCTGCCTTGTAGAAGCAGTACCTTCAAAACTCAACCCAAGCAATGGTACTTGGTAAGTACTGCCTTGAGGTGTCACCATCCAGCTATATCTCTCCTTTTCATTGAATCCAGATGAGACAGATCGTGTTATAAACCTGTGATTTGATGTGGAAATGGGTTGGAAGAGCTCCAATAAACAGGGCTTCGATACACAAGGCTTTTATCATGTGCTTGTAATTGGTCACTCATGGAAGTTTGAAGGTCCTTTACATGACATTGGTAACCTCCAGAGCCTCTTAATAAATTTTAATTGTGCTTTGAAGCACTCCAACTGCTGGTGAATTTCAGGAATCCTGCTATATCACAGAGTGATCTAGTGGCTGTATAATGAAAAATATAGAACTTGCAGAGAAAGGAAATCCATGGTAAAGGTGCAGGATACAAGCCTGGTGTAGAGAAGCCCTGAGATTTAGTCCAGACAAGATGGCGGTACTGTTATTGGGTGGTACAACTGTCCAGTTGAGTTATATCCAACCTATTTTGGAGGGGGTTGCACTCCCCCTAAACCAAGGATGGCAAGCTCGAGGGGTCCAGGAGTCACTTTCTACCCCTGGATCCCCTGTGGGCTGCACTCCTGCTGCCTCCATACTGCTACAATTTGGCCATGTAGCAGTGGCATTAGCAAAAAAGTAGTAGTTTGCTGCCAAATTGTGGCAGCAAACTGCTACAGAGGCTTAAAAGGAACTAATTTGCTTGTTTCCACTGGTTTTTCTTCGTGGTCTCTGTGCAACACACATACGGGCTTTGCTCTTGCATGGAGCCTCTATTTGGGAAACTCCTATAAGCTGAGGAACATTGTTTTTGGTGGGAATCCTCCCCCACCGTCCCACTGCACATGTCCGAGTGGGTTTCCGCTGTTCTCCTCAGTTCCTTTTCGACTGCCATTATGGCTGCCTCTTCGGGAACTTTGTCCATTTGGTTAGGACTTTCGTGCTGAGGTTTTCTTTTCATTCTTCATGTTTTAGTCTTTTTCTCGCTTTTCTCTTGTTATCTTAAAAAAAAAAGAAGTAGGTTAGAATAGTTAGGGTTTTTTTGTCTTATTGGCCTATGGCACTGAAGGCCTCCTTCAGAAAGTGTGTCTGCTGTGGCAGAAAATTTCCACTGTCGGATGTCATTCTTTGTGCCTTCTTTGTCTTGAGGAGGCTCATGATGTGGAGACTTGCCACCATTGTCAATCTTTCTCCAAGCAAGCTCATAAAAATCATTCCAATAGATTGAAGGTGATTCTGTGGCAAAATCTCTTCAAGCGGTGGACACCCAGAAGCCCGAATCTCACTTGGGGGCTTCAGGAGCTAAGGAGATGCCAAGATCTGAATGAGCCTCTCCTCCTCGATCCTTGTCAGAGGTGGAGAGAGTAGATCCACCTACTCCTGGCTGTTCGCTGGTAGTTTCGGTGGCTAAGAAAATCTCCAAAAAGGCCAAGCACACTAAGCCAGCGATGGAGGCAGTCCCTAAGAAAAAGAAGAAAAAGGAGGTTGAAAAGATGCCTCCACAATCACCGGAGTCTGGGTTCCCTCCTCCCCCACCTCTTTTAAACTCACTGATCCCGACATTGCCTTTGGTACCGACCGCCACCATACCATTGGATCCTTCATCTACGGTCTCGGAGGGGGAGATTAGAGATCTTTCCCCTATTCGCTATCAACCCGATCTCAGCCCTCAGGGTTGATCACCACCCTCAGGGTTGATCATCACCACCTTCCACAGTTCATGGGGATCCTGCCTCTTGGTTCCGGTTGCCCTTTCGTTGTTATGATGAAGAATATCACAGTAGACATAGCTCCCTTCAGTGGGAGTGGGACTGATACTTTGGCTGGTCCATGCCTCCTCTAGGGTCATATCAATGTGATGACTGGTCACTTAGAGATTATGATCTGTACTACGTTCATGCGAAATATTTAGGAGCAGCTTCATCTTGATATAGATCTCAGCCATCAGCTTCAGTTTCACGCCCACCAGATACTGATGTTTTTCAGCAGCCACCTCCAGTGCCTCCATGCTTGACTTCTTTGCAGTTGGCTAGAGACAACACAGATCAGGCCCCTCCAGATCACCCCTTGCCAACTCCACCTGTACAGGAGCAGAGTGAGCAAGTAAAGACTGCCGATCGGATGGAACTATCTCATGATTCAGTGGAGGACTATCAGTCAGATTCTTCACCTTACTCCTCTGTCCCACTGTCGTATTTTGTCTCATGATGATGTGGTAGGTGCCTGAGATAGGGCTTCCCCTTTGGAGGATATGGGCCATTTTTCAGAACAAGTTTTATGAATGGCACAGTCATTAGGAGTAGAGGTGCAACAGCTGATGGAAAAGGTCCAGGACCCAGTCTTTGATGCAGTGTACTCCAAGTCTTCAGTACCAGTAGCGAATCCGTTCCTGCCGACTCTCCTTCAGACATTGAAGCAAACATGGTCTGCCCTGTCTTCTGTGGCTGGCTCCCACGTCAAAGAGATTGGAGTCAATGTATAAAGTCCAAGAGAAGGATGCCGCGTTCCTTTTCTCATACCCACAGCCCAATTCAATAATAGTCAAATCAGCTCAGGGTCAGTCTCAATGATCTCATGTGTCTCCGGTGGATAAAGAAGGCCATAGACTTGATCCCATGGGACAAAGATTTTATTCATCAGTGGCGTTGGGACTCCGTGTTGCGAACTACCAAGCCATGATGTCCTGTTATCAATTATTTTTGTGGGAGAAGATGGATTCCCTATGCACTTACCTGCCAGACAACCAGAGAGAATTGGCTGGAGTATTCCAGTCTGAAGCAGTTCAACGTTCACGTCAGCAAATCAATACCGCGTGCCATCAGGCGGATTGCAGCATGAAGTCAATGGTGGGCTCAGTTGCACTAAGGCATCACGTGTGGCTCCAGTCTGCAGAATTAACACCTGAGGCCTGTTCTAGAATTGAAGAATTACCATTTGACGGAGAAAGTCTATTTAATTCTAACACAGATGACCAAATGGATTCCATATAGAAGGCCAGAACAACAGCTAAAAAGATAGGAATTGGGCAACCTCAACAGCAACAATCATAACCTCATCAACCTTCATACTTTCAGAAACAAGCTGCAGACCGTACCTCTTGGTACCACCTGCAACATCAACAGCAAAGGAAGCAATACTCCACTGCTGGATTTTGTACAAACTGTACTAAGCCTGACAACTCCTCCAGGCAGCGTCTTTAACTCTGCCCTGGCTCAAGTTGATCATCATCTCCCTGTCCTGCAGTTTCATGATCGTCTTTCTTCCTCCCTACTTGGTGTGTGATAACATTGGATCAATGGGTGTTGGCTATTGTTTGTTGCAGATAAAAGATTGAATTTGACACTTTCCCTCCAGTGGAAACTGTATGAGTGACCCCACCTTCAGCAGCATTGCATCTAGAAACCGAGTCTTTCAGAAGGGAGCCATCCAGAGTGTTTCTTCTGTGCAGAAGAACAGGAGTTTTTTCTCCCATTACTTCACAGTTCTGAAAAGGGATGGCGGATTGCATCCCATTTTGGATCTATGGAAATTAAATGAGTTTATCACACCCATGAAATTCAGGATGACTACACTTTCAATGATTCTCCCCCTCTGGAAAGGTGTCTGGTTCGCAGCAGTGGATCTCGACGATGCTTATTTCCACATAGCAGTTGAAGAGTCATTTCGGAGGTTCTTTTGCTTTGCTGTAGGACCGGACATGTTCCAGTTCCGGGTGCTACCTTTTGGCCTTGCGACAGCACTGAGAGTATTCATGAAATACTTAGCAGTAGTTTGTGCGTATCTCCGACGTAAGGGCATCGAAGTTGACCCGTATTTAGATGACTGGCTCCTGGTCGACACGTCCAAAGAAGCCATGGATCATTCTATTGTGTTCATTCAGAATCTTCTTGACACTCTGGGGCTTTGCCTCAACTCCCTTCTCAAACGATAAAGTTCATGGGGTAGTCTTGGATGCCACGACGGGTCGTGCTTATTTTCCTCGGGACCGTGTAGTTCAGTTGATACAAATGGTGAGCACCCTGTATTGGGACAAATATGTTTCTGCTTATGGCATCCAATACCTGTTGGGATATATGGTGGCAATGGTGTCTGTAGTGGAATGGGTGCGATTGAGAATGCGACCCATGCAAAATTGGTTCATCTGAGTTTTCCACAATAAGACCAACACTTATCGAACCCAATTCACAATCACGGACCACATTGCTTAATCTCTCCTCTGGTGGATGGACCCCAACAATCTCAGTCACAGCATTCCCTTACTACAACCCTCGCCATCTCAAGTCCTCACCACCAATGCCTCCCTAGATCGGTGGGGAGCTCATTGTGGGCCTCTACAAATCCAAGGTCGATGGATGTCAGTGGAGTGTCGGACTCACATAAATTTTTTGGAGCTCCTGGTGGTGTGGAAGGCTCTATGGGCCTTTGCGATTTACCTCAGGGGCAGATGCATTCAAATTCTAATGGACAACACTTCTGTTCTTTGGCACCTGAACAAGCAAGGGGCCCCTCACTCATCCAAGCTGGTGGGGCTCACACTCAAAATTTACAATTGGATTGTCCCCAGGGGCATTACAGTGCTTCACATTGCAGGGAAAGACAGCATTTTGACAGATTCTCTCAATCGTACCTTTCAAACATCTCATGAGTGGGAACTGCCTCCAATCATCGTATGTAGGAACTTTCAAAGGTGGGGGCACCCGTCAGTGGACTTGTTTGCAAGCCCCTTGAATGCGGTGTGCAAGACATTCTGTTCAAGAGCGGGAGTGGGCTGTTGGTCTTTAGGAGATCCTTTTCTCCTTTGCTGGAGCAGAGCCTTCTATCTCTTTCCTCTGTTTCCTCTGCTACCGAGAGTGATAGTGAAGATCAAGGAGGAGGGGACCAATTGTTTGTTGATTGCTCCATGGTGGCCAAGACAACTGTGGTTCCCAATTCTGTCAGGCATGACCAAGGGCAATTTCATTCGTCTTCCACTCATAAGGAGTCTGATCTCCCAGGATCGGAGAAGCACCTGGCATCCAGACATACATACATTGAAGCTGACAGCGTGGAGTATCTTTTCATGGGACTGAGGAGATCGACTGGCCACCCGTTGCTCTTATAATAGTACATGGTCAACTTTCCGGCCAGAACTTTATGAAATCTAATTATTTCTCCCCTTTATGTTTGATTTCGGATGTTTTGTCATTCCTTCACCATTTGTTTCAAAAGGGGTTTAAATATTCGTCCTTTAGAGTTTATGTGGTGGCAGTATCAGCGATGAGAGGTCGGATACAATAATCTTAGGTGTTTACACATCCACTCACCAAACAATTCTTGCGTGAACTAAGAAGGATGGCACCAGAATGGAATCTTTTTTTGGTGCTACGGGCTTTGACATTGAAGCCGTTTTAGTCAATGGCTTCTATTGACAATAGTTTACTTTCTTGTAAAGTAGTTTTCAGGGTAGCCATCACTTCAGCTAGGAGAGCATGTGAGTTGTATGCTTTCCATGTCGACAGGCCTTTCACTGTTTTTCATAAGGACAAGGTTGTTCTTTGACTGTACATCTCTTTCCTACCAAAGGTGGTTTCGGGTTTTCATGTTAACCAACCTGTGGTCCTTCCAGTCTTCTTCTTGTCCCCTTCCTTGGATTAGGAGAGATGTCTGCACAACCTTGATCTTTGCAGGGCGCTGGCTTTTTACAAAGCCTGAACTGAATCTTTTCGTAAATCACAGAGATTATTAGTTTGATATGGAGGACCTAATAAAGGCTTACCTGTGTCATCCCAAAGGCTGGCTGCTTGGATAACCCAGACTATAAAAATTGGTGTACCAGCTTGCTGGTCAAAACACTTTGCCTTGAATCCGAGTGCATGCAGTGAGAGCCATGTCAATGTCTACAGCATTCGGTAGAGGGATGCCTTTGCAGGATCTATGTAAGTCTGCTACATGGGCTACCCCATCTACTTTTGTGAGTCATTACAAGTTAGATGTGCACGCAAGGTCAGATTGCACATTTGGAAGAGCAGTATTGTCGACAGTATTATGATGATACACCTACCCATCACCAGTAAGTTGGCTTGTTAATTGCCCAGATGTGTGATGCACAGAGACCACGAAGAAGAAAGGCAGGTTGCTTACCCATAACTGTAGTTCTCTGAGTGATAATCTGTGCATTCACACAACCCACCCACCGTCCCCTCTTTGGTATCAGTGTCTGGTTGATATTTATACCGAGGGTTTTCCTTGGATCTGAGACTGTGTATGCGGTCTCAAGGAACTGAGGAGATTGATGGGAACCCACTTGGACATACGCAGTGGGACGATGGGGAGAGTTCCTGCAAAAAACAGCATTCCTCCGCTATAGAAATTTCCTGAATAGAGGCTCCATGCAGGCACAGAGCCCATATGTGTAAATGCACAGATGACTATTTGAAGAACTACAGGTACAGGTTAGCAACCTGCCTTTTTTTGTTTTTGCTGCTGCCACTCCAAATTTTGGTGGTGTGGCAGGGGCCACGCAAGAGACCAAAGGGCCACATGCCACCTGCAGGCCACATGTGGCCCAACTCTGCCCTAAACAATTGAGTTCACACATAGACTTATATGCAAAAGGCACTGTAGATCACTCATATACCCTAGTTTCACAGAGCTATTTTGCATATACAGTAAGTCTATGGGCAAGCGCTGCTGATCGCCATGTTTTTTAAAAACATGGCCATCGGGACAGGGACGAACAGGCCCGGGGTAAGTTGCGGGCTGCTTACCAAATGCGGGGGGGGGGGCGGGCTCGACTGCAGCCTGGAGGGCCAGCGAGTGGTGGGGAGCTTGGCGGGTGCGGGTGCCAGTTGTCCGACAGATTTGCGGACCGAAACAGCTGCCAGTGCCATCCCTATTTCTGATGCTGCTTGGAGTTTTATTATGCTTGTTTTATCCTCTGCTGGTTTTCATTTTATATTTATATTTTATGGTTTTATCTTTTATGTATCAGTTCTCTTTTATTGTAAATCACATGAGAACTTCTGTTAATGGGTGGCATATAAATGCTGAATGAAAAATAAAGATATGCAGGAGGGAATTGGGACAACAGATTTGACAACTGTAGTAGTCTGTAGCAGGCCGTTAGAACTGCCTCCAAGGGGTATGCAGGACCAGCAACTCCCAGGGCTGATCTGGGACTGGGGACTTAGGAGGTCTAGGTTAAAAAGAGTACAGGATTGAAGGTTTAGCTATAAAATAGCTTTTAATTCAGGAGAAATGGCAAGCAAGTATCTGAAGACTCTGCAAACAAGGCCTGAATCATGATGCATGCACATAGCACAATCTTATGCATGTTTGTACAGTCACCCCTCCCCCTTTTGAACTGATTCAGACATGGGGAGCCTTTGCTGGAAACATCTCATCTTCATGGCCCAAAGCCTTCTGTTTGGATCCATCATCGTTTGGGCTTTTTGAGAGACACTCTGCACATGGACAGGAACTTTAAATTGTTAGAGACTTGCCATGGAAAGTACTGTGAGGCGTTTCATAGCCTTGAACTCTTGTTGCTATATACTGTGTGTCTGTGTTTGTAGTTAGCTCAGTGTACGGCAGGCTGAGTTTGATCCGTGACTTTTGGACTTCCCTCTGCCAGAACTCATGCAGCATGGAGTTGCCGATGCAAAAATGGTGGCCTAGAACTCTTTGCATATGTGGGTATGCCCATCCCTTGATTTTGATGGGCCCTGACCATGCATCCTGGAGGAGCAATACGATTGCTGAATCTGCTCCATCATACCTCACCATGCAAGAAGTGTTTTCCAGTCATGGTGTTAGATTTCAATGAAAGTTTGTTGTGTGTATTTTATGATTTGTCAAATACTATGTGATATTTGCAAACGTCTTTACTGTCAGTTGCAACTCCCAATGATGCTGAGTGTGGTTCCCAATGAGACAGAGGCAAAGACAAAGACAGAGGTAGGGACAAGGAAAGGGTGAAGAGAGAGATAGAGAAAGTGGCAGACAGACAGAGAAGGGGAAAAAGGCGAAGAGAGGGACAAGGAGGCAAGGACAAAAAACATTTGTAGAGAAAAAGCATGGCCATGGTTGACCCCAGGGTGAACTGGAAGTAGCTGATTATGCCTGGAGCCTATTACCTGGGAGTGGAGTAGCCACAATAATGTAAGAGTTCTTTAAGATGAGAAAATGTGACTAGAAGGTGAAAAACAGCCTATCCCAAATGTGCGTCATTGGGACTGGTGTAAGGCAGAAAGGTGAATTTCTGTGAATTTCAGTAAGTGAATTTCTGCTGAGATGAAGGCAAACAGCCTAACTTGCAAGTGAAGGGTTAAGGCTGGTGCATAGCATGGAGAGTTTTATGTAGAAAGTTTGAAACATGATCTGCAAAACAGGCAGGTCAGAAAAAGAGAGGAAGAAAGAGAGATTTCTCTTCCCAAACAGTGGGATGAAGTAAGAGCCCCCCTCTGAGCTGTTACATATCAACAAAGTGTGATAAATGTCAGTGTAAGGGCTCTGTATGTGCAGAGTGAGAAGATATATCACACAGGACTCCCCTTCTTCGACCCGATTTCAGACTGGCTTCAAGAGATCAGGGGTGGTGGAAGTGAGTGGTTGCAATAATTCTGTCTGTTATTTTGTTGCTTTATAGCTTTGTGTGCTTGCTTATATGGCTATCGCATTTAAAGTATACATTGATGTAGTTGTCAACCCCCTGGTGATCAAACAGCAGGGCAAAGAAGATCTGGCCCTCTGGGCAAGACTGCTATTGGCCTTTGATCATCTGAGGGTGGAATGTATTTGCCCCAGGAGCGTAGCCAAGTAATTTGTAGTGTTAGAGGGGCCTAGAGATCCATAATACTTGCTTAAGTTTATTATTGTTGCAGTTCCCTTGCTAGTAGGCCTCTGAGCATGTGAAGATGATTCAAAGGGCTGATAGTGCGGCCTAGCACATTCCATACTAATGAGTGAGAGTGTTTTCAAGCACTGTGCCTGAGAAGTGAAGTTTGTTTACCTTAAAGCTACAGGTGTCTGTGCTGAGAACCAAGTGCTGTTAGTCCATACTGGGAATGAACACCAGGGGTGCTTGCTGCTGTTATACTGCTAACATGTATGGTATAAAACCCATTTGACCCAATGGCTCATGGTTCAGAGAATCTGTCTGATCCAACTATTGGGTACGCCTGTGTGCTGTACGTTACCCAATAAAGTCTCCTTGTAAGTAAACCTTTGAATCTGATTTATCTCTAACTTGGCACCTCTAACCTAAGAGTTCATCACCCACAGCTGGGGCACTACAATGTTTAATCAAAAGTAAGTCCAGTTGAGTTCAATGGAATTTACTTCCAAGTGTGTGAGCTTGGAATCTTTTCCAGATCTGTGGTATCCTATAACAGAAGTTTGCAACATATTCTAAATGTAATTGCACTATATATTTATATAGTGACAGTGTGGTACTTCTTAACTGTTTCTAACATTGGATTTTTCTGTTCCACTGCTGAATTCATCACTGAATTTTGCACTGTGACCATGACTGAGTTCACATTCCTGGTGTAGTCATGGCCAATTTAGATTCATCAGTGTACATGTAAAGCTAGAAAATTTGATCCCACGTGCATCACTTTTTATTTAACTAAGGAACAGGGCTGAAGATTGTGTTAGAAATTATGCAAATTAACCACCATAATTAGCTCAACTTATTTGTGTGTTATGCAAATCATCCTGATTTAGGGGTTGGGTTATGACAACTCTGCTTTAGTTGATTAAAGCGTGGTTCTTGCTTGAAGGTAACCATTTTGAAGTCTTGAACTAATTTAAATAAAATTACACTGTTTTACAATGTTTATCTTCCCAATTTCTTTTCCTCTGAATGTGTAAATTATGGTTCTTTCGGCAAAGTCTTCATTGTTTTTGCTTTTATAAAGAAATGGGCGGCAGGAAGAACAGTTAATTATTGGGTTATGTCCTGTTACTGAAAGGTTAAAAATTGTTTGTCACTTTTATTGGAATGGCAGATTATAGTGCATTAGAAGGGAAGGCAATAATTTTAGTTAGGGGTTGTAGTTCACAGGAGGATAGAATTCCCAACACAGAGGCAAAACAAATTAGGATCATATTATAACTGTGTGTATCATTTTTGGATCTTAGTAATCATTCTCAGCATCTACACCTCTCTCATTTTGCTGAAAAGAGAAGCTAGGAAAATTCTGCTACATCTTATATCCTACTAGAAAGTCTCTATTGTAGCTAGCATTTGTGCTTATAGTATTTGTGGTTTTTATCCCCTCTTGAAGGAGGGTATGGGATTCCAACTTTATCATGCAACCCTCCTCTTTGTCTCACAGCAGCACCATGAGCCACCTCAAGGAAGTGCCTTGGAGGAGCGTACCTGCCACACTCCTCAGACTGTTCTTCTTCTTACCTCAGACAGCAGCGATCCCAGGCATACCTGTTGTGCTTCACACCTAACAAGTTTAGAGGTTTCCTCTTCTCCACCTGCTATCTCACAAAAAAAGCAGAACACCTCTGTCTTTTCTAGTCTATTCCACTTCTTCACTGGCACTGCTAATAGCAGGAAGTAGTCTGCTATTCACTTAGACTAGGGGGAGGCAACATGATGCTCTCCAGATGTTGTGGAGTTGTACCCCAAAACATCTGGAGAGCACCAAGTGCTTTACTCCTGATTTAGATAAACTGTGGGCCAAACTATATGTGCCTACTATTAAATTAAAAACAACTGTAATCGTGCATTTAGTATCATGTCTAGTATCCTGAGAAGTATGATAAAGGAAAGGAAGCCTCACACTCTGCTACTATGCTACCTCTTCCCTCACACTCTGTTACTATAGGTGCTGCTGTGGTGTTGGGTGTACAGCAATACACATGACCACAACTCTTCTTTGCCTAAAAAGCCACTTTGGGTGGGGCAGCACTAACAGGATTGCCGAGAACCTCTTCCCTATCCATCCACCCAGCACACCCTTACTGAGATGTGGTCACTCTAGGAACTGCTAACATGCTGTCTCAGTTCACACTGCACTGAGCAGCCCTGAATTCTTAAATATTTGCAAAATTATTATTACTACTACTACTACTACTACTACTACATCTCACCTTTTCCCCAATACTGGGACTCAAGGCGGCTTTACAACATTAAAAACTTGTACAGTTGAAACATATAAATAAAAATATAAAAAAGTGAAAAATATAATTAAATCATCAATAATATTAAAATTGAATAAAATATCAGAATTTAAATATAACAACAATATAAACAATAGTACCAATCCATCAAATTTTCACAGGTCCAGACTATCTGTCCCCAAAGGCCTGCTAGAACAAAAAAGCTTTTCCTGCCTGCAGAAACATACCAAGCAGAGTGTCACTCTCGCCTCTCTGGGAAGGGAATTCCATAGCCTTGGGGCAGCCTCCGAGAAGGCCCTCTCCTGCGTTCCCACCAGGCGAGCCTGTGATGGTGGCAGGACCACTAGAAGAGCCTCCCCTAAAGATCTCAGGGCACGAGCAGGCTCATAGGGGAGAATATGGTCTTTCAGATAACCTGGACCTGAGCCATATAAGGCTTTATAGGTCATGACCAGCACTTTGAATTGTGCCTGGAAACAGTTGGGAGCCAGTGAAGCTGTTTTAGCAGGGGAGTTGTATGCTCCCTGTAGCCAGCCCCAGTCAACAGTCTGGCAGCAGCTCTTTGAACCAGCTGAAGTCTCCGAACGCTGTTCAGAGGCAGCCCCACATAGAGCGTGTTACTGTCAGGGTGGAAACTAAGCCCATAGAGCCCCAGAGCAGTTCTGATTCTGAGGAAGAGCAGCAATCGGTGGGAGAGGAGCTCGCTCATCTCTCACAAGCACAGCAGCTGGCAGAGATTCCTCCTGCCAGCATTCCTGGGAGAGATAGTGACCCTGGCAGTGAAAGAGCGCTGGAGGGGGGCTTGCTGGACGCTCAGTGCAGACGCAGGGAGCAACAACAGATGGAGGGCGCCGAAAGGAGGCGCTCCGCTCGTTTGGCGCTAAAACAATGGTTGTGTCGCGAGGACCCAAGGGAAAGAAGGAGGATCTCTCCATAGCCCATAAGTTCAGAGTCTTCCCGCGGTTCTCCTTCAAACAGGGACCAACTGCCTTACCTGGAGCTTAGGCTACTCTGCTATCTTTCCCCAGTGCTGTTCCTTGCTTAGTCGTTAGTGATTAGTATCTGTAAGAGTCATTAAGTAATAAAGGAATAAAGCCTTGGAAAGAATCTTCGTTGTCTGTGTCCTGAGTTGGCTATTGGAGGGGACTGCAAGAAGCAGCTAGGGCGCTCCTGACAGTTATAGTAATCCAAACAGGATGTAACTAAGGCATGTGTTACTGTGGCCAAGTCAGACATCTCAAGGAACGAGCGCAGCTGGCGCACTAGCTTTAACTGTGCAAATGCACTCCTGGTCACCGCTGAAACCTGGGCATCCAGGCGCAGCGCTGAATCCAGAAGTACACCCAAGCTGTGCATGTGTCTTCAGGGGGAGTGTAACCCCATCCAGCACAAGCTGAATCCCTATTCCCTGATTTACCTGTCAACTGACCAGGAACACCTCTGTCTTGTCTGGATTAAGCTTTAATTTGTTTACCCTCATCCAGTCCATTACTGCTGACAGACACTGGTTTAGCACCGCAACAGCTTCCTTGGAATTAGATGTAAAGGCAAAGTAGAGTTGGGTGTCATCAGCATTTTATTTATTTATTCATTCATGCATTCATTTCATTTCTATACCGCCCAATAGCCGAAGCTCTCTGGGCGGTTCACAAAAATTAAAACCAAACAACACACAAAACAATTTAAAATATATAGAACATTAAAACCACAATATAACAATACAACCACAATAAAACCTAGCAGCAGTACAGGAATTTAAAATACAGATTTAAAACAGCAAAGATAAAAATTTAGAAAGCTAAAATGCCTGGGAAAATAAAAAGGTCTTCACCTGGCGCCGAAAGGAATACAATGTAGGCGCCAGGCGAACCTCACTAGGGAGCTCATTCCAGAGCCGGGGTGCCACAACAGAAAAAGCCCTCCTCCTAGTAGCCACCCGCCTCACTTCCTTTGGCAGGGGCTTACGGAGAAGGGCCGCTGATGATGATCTTAAGGTCCGGGCAGGCACATATGGGAGGAGGCGATCCTTCAGGTAACCTGGCCCCAAGCCGTTAAGGGCTTTGAATGTTAACACCAGCACTTTGAATCGGGCCCGGAAATGGACTGGCAGCCAGTGCATACTGGTAACACCGAACCCCAAAACTCCGGACAACCTCTCCCAATGGTTTCATGTATTTGTTAATGACAACATGATGTCATTAACAAAACGGTGACAAAACGGACCCCTGAGGAACTCCATAGGCCAATGGCCAGGGGGGTCAATCAGAAGTCCCCCAGCACCACCTTCTGGGTTCGCCCCTTGAAGAAGGAATGGAGCCACTGTAAAACAGTGCCTCCAAGTCCCATCTCAGTGAGGCGGCCCAGAAGGATACCATGGTTGATGGTATCGAAAGCCACTAAGGGGTCCAGCAGAACCAACAGGGACACACTCCCCCTGTCTAGTTCCTGGCATAGATCATCCACCAAGGCGATCAAAGCTGTTTCTGTCCCATAACCAGGTTTGAAGCCAGATTGAAATGCTTCAAGATAATCTGTCTCATCCAGGAGTCCCTGGAGTTGGGAGGCCACCACGCGCTCCAAAATCTTGCCCAGAAGTGGAGTATTGGAGACTGGCTGATAATTATCCAATATGGTAGGATTCAGGGAGGGCTTTTTTAACAGAGGTCTCACCACTGGCTCCTTCAGGCAGGCTGGAACTCTGCCTTGACCAAGGGAGGCATTAACCACTCCACTCACCTACTCAGCCAGTCCACCTCTGGCTGCTTTTATGAACCAGGAAGGGCAAGGATCTAGAACACACATGGCGGCCCTCAGCTCTCCAAGGATCCTGTCCACATCCTCAGGCTGTACACTAGACAAGCACAGGCCAAAGTTACATCCATTGGGTCTGTATCAACTATCGCATCCAAGTCAGAGCAGATCCCAGCAACTTTGTCTGCAAAGTGCTGAGCAAATTGTACACGCAGGCTGTCGAGAGGTTTAAATTCTCCTCTTGTGGGCTACTACATAAAATACCCCTGACCACTCGAAACAGCTTTGCTGGACAGCTGTTTGCAGATGCAACAGTGGCAGAATTTTTTTTTTGCTGCCTCTGTTGCCACAGAGTAGACCTTCAAATAGGCTCTTGCCTGTGTTCAATCAGATTCACTCTGAGTTTTCTGCCAACGTCACTCTAGTCTTCTTCTCACTCATTTCATCGCCACCAGCTCTAGAAAACTAGGGTGCTGGTGAGGCTCCACTTCATGAGAGAGGATGCTCAGGAGCGATTGTGTCCATGGCCTTGGTCATTTCTCCATTCCAGAGATCGGCCAGGGCTTCAACGGAATCACCTGCCGAGGCAACAGGAAAATCGCCAAGAGCTGTCAGGAAACCATTCAGATCCATCAGCCTTCTGGGGCAGACCATCTTAATTGGCCCTCCATCCCTGCAGAGGTTCTGAGTGCCAACAAGTCTAAACCCCACCAGGTAGTGATCTGTCCATGAAGTGTCATATGTTCTATTGAGTATCTTGATTCTCACATATCTGGCAACACAGAAGAATGCTCTGTTTTTCCCCCCACTGTGATTTGAAAGTGTGCCCTCCTAACTGTTCATTTTAATAATAAAAAGGGCAAATGCTAGTAGTTTGATACTGACCACTGATGCTGACCCTAATGCTTGGGCAGTCTCATACAAGGTGTAGGTAGTCCTTCAGATAACATGGTCTCAAACCAGTTCAGGCTTTAACAGCTCAAATAAGCACCTTGACGTGGTCCTGGAGACTAACATGCAGCCAATGTAAATGATACAGAGTAGGAGCAATATGATCTGAACACCTAGCTTCCACAAGTGTTCTAGCTGCTGCATTGTGTACTATTTGCAGTTTACAAATGGTCATCAAGGGCAGCCCCACGTAGATTGCATTGCAGTAATCTAACCTGGATGTAACTAAGGCATGTGTCATTATGGCTAGGTCAGCTTTCTCTAGATAGGACCATTTAGTAGGTGAACCTGCAGTAAATCTATAAAGAGTTGCTCCTTGTACCCTGTTCTTGGAATACTAATCTTAGACATTGCTTTGCTGTCTTTTCCATTCCTCCACTAACCAAGAATGGAAGGCTGGAGTGTTCTGGTCAGCATGGAGTGCAGCAGACAGGCCTGCCCACACTAAGGGTGATTTCCCATTTACTCCTCCCACTGAAGGAACAGCTTCTGTCAGTGAAATGGGAAGGGAGGCAATTCCCCCTTCCCCTTTGTGCTCTCACGATCTGCTCCAGGGGCCTGGGGAACCTTTGGAGCAGATTTTAGGAGTATGGGATGGGAGGAAGACAGGAGGGAAAAGTTCCATTGCTTGAGAAGGTCCACTCACACAATTTTGTATTTCACCCTAAGATGGAACAACCAGTTCATGGAGGGTGGTTTGAGAATCTTGTTTGCATGATTCCCCAGAGTTCTCAGTTAAGGATATTGTTGGACTCCTCTTCCCTTTCCCTCCATATTTTTTTCTCTTTACTACTCTTCTGTTGTTGATAAAGGTTATCTGCAAGCATTTTTTCCATAGCAAATTCTGTGTTGAAGTCAAGCCTTGTAACTGGAAGAATTTTTAGAGAGTAGCCATGGTAGTCTATTGCAGCAAAAAACAACAAAGAGTGTTGTGGAACCTTAAAGACTAACAAATTTATTCTGGCATAAACTTTCATAGAGTATAGTTCACTTCCCAGAGAGGTTCACCTGGCACTTCTGCTGTGGTCTTTTTCGTGCCAGGTGAAGATTTTCCCAGGCATTTTAGCTTTGGGGTTTTTCTTGTTTTTAAATCTGTTATTGTATTTTTAAATCTTTACACTGCTGCTGGTTTCTACCTTTGTTTTATACTGTAGTTTTAAACTTTTAAAAGTTGTATATTATGTTTTATCATCTTGAATTTTGTGAACTCCCCAGAGAGCTTCGGCTATTGAGCAGTATAGAAATGTCATAAATAAAGTAACTGGAAGGTTCCTCCTCTCTGGGAAGGACATAACCTTGTTTTTAACCTTGTAAATCACCCCGAGAGCTTTGGCTATGAGGCAGTATATAACAACAACAACAATAATAGAATAGCATTTTTTCTATTTGGCCCTGCCTTTTTCCCGAAGAGTGAATTTGTTTTCCTACATCCAGTCCATTACTGCCTCCAGGTAGCACCTCTCTGGAATGAGATGGAATGGAGAAATGGATATTTGCTTTATCTGCACACTGATGGCATTGGGCTCCAGATCCCTAGAATATATCTCCCAGGCATTTCATGTGGATCATGAACCACACCGGGGACAGGATGGAGTCCAGTGGGTCTCAATGGGCTGGCAGCCAGGGTCTTGAGCAGAGGTCCTCCAGCACCACCTTATTTATTTATTTATTACATTTCTATCCCGCCTTTTTTTCCTCCAAGGAACGCAAGGTGGCGTACATAATCCTCCTCCTCCTCCTCCATTTTATCCTCACAACAACAACCCTGTGAGGTAGGTTGGGCTGAGAGTCTGTGACTGGCCCAAAGTCACCCAGTGAGCTTCCATGGCCGAGTGGGGACTAGAACCCGGATCTCCCGGCTCCCAGTCCAGCACTCTTGCCACTACACCACACTGGCTCTCCTTCTTGAACTACCCATCCAGGAAGGACTGGAACTTCCATAACATTGTGCCCCAAGTTCCAGCCTTGGAACATGGTCTAGAAGAATACTATGGTCAATTTTGTTGAGGACTGATAAGGGCTCAAGCAGAGCCAGTGGTGTTGTTTTCCTCCTGACTTGTTCCTGGCATGGATTGTCTACCAGGATGACTGCGGCTGTTTCTGTCCGAGAGCTGCACCTAAAGCCAGACTTTAATGTATTTAGATATGTATATCAATTGAGAAGATTATATACTTACACTTCAGAAAGCTTCAAAAAGGTTGCTCAAAGATTCCTGAGTAAATTGAGCACACATAGGATAAGCGGGCAGTTCGTCTTATAGATTGGTAAATGGTTGAATACAGGAAGCAGAGAGTAGGAGTAAATGGACAGTTTTCACAATGGGTAAAAGAGAGCATTGGGTTCCCTGTAGAATCTGTATTGGGCTGGTGTTTTTTTTACTTTTTCATAAAGGATCTGGAGTGAGGTGTGAGGTGAAGTACACACGTTTGTAAATGGCACTAGAGTATTCAAGGTGATAAAAACAAAAGGAGACTGTGAAGAGCTCCAAAACAATCTATGCAAGCTAGGTGAATGGACAACAAAATGGCAAATGAGGTACAATGTAAGTAAATGTAAAGTGATATGCAATAGGGGAAATAAAACTTAATTGTACATATACACTGGGGTTTGAGGTGGAGTGACTAACCAGGGATGAGATTTTGGGGTTGTGGTGAATAGTTAAATGAAAATGATAGCTCAGTGTGTTGTGGTGGTGAAGAATACTAACCATGCTGGGCATGATCAGAAAAGGAATTGAACATAAAACAGTATTGAAATAATACCATTATTTACATCCATGAAGTGGGCACATCTGGAATGCTGTGAACAGTACTGGTTGCCCCCATCACAAACAGATGGCATAGAGCTGGAAAAGATGCACAAAAGGGCAAGCAAAATGATGAAGGGGTTCATTTTGCATCATCTTCCCCATAAAGGCTAATTTATTATTATTATTATTATTATTATTATTATTAGCATTTATATCCTGCCTTTTTTCCTCTTGCAAGGAACCCAAGGCAGCTTACATGATCCTCCTCCTCTCCATTTATCTTAGAAAAAAAAAATAACTGAGAGGAAATATGATAAAAGTTCATTAAATTATATATAGTGGAGAGAGTGGATAAGGATAACCTTTCTCTCTTTCACATAATACTAGAACTCTTTGTCACCCAATGAAATTGGTTGGCAGTAGATTCTGGTCAAGTGAAAGAAAGTATTTCTTCATACAACACGCAAATTAATTTATGGAGTGCACTTTCACAAGCTGTAGTTATGGCATGGGCTTTAAAATGAGGTTAAAAACATTTTTGTCTATAATTTGTTATTAGCCATGATAACTAAATAGAACCTCTCCAAATACCAGTTGTTGAGGAGATGAGTAGTATGAGAAGGCTATTGCCTTCATGCCCTACTGTGAGCTTCTCAGAAATGTCTGGCTGGCCACTGTTGAAACAGGATGCTGGACTACATGGACCCTTAGTCTAATCCAGAAGGGATGGGGGGGGCATTCTGCTCCATCTAATATTCAGTAATAGCCCAGTCCCTGATGGTTTTTCTGATGGAAAAGACTTCTCATTTTACCCACTCATATTTTAAAGTATTAATTGTTTTCTTAAATGTTTGTGAGACTCTCCACAAAATCCCAACCCTTCAGAGCATTCTCAGCCCTCTCTTACTTCAGGGGGCAGGACTTGGAACCACTCCAGGTCTTTATCCTTTGTCCTTTGCTCATCACAGAGAAGGGTTAAAGATTGTCCATCCGTCTTTCTGCCAAACCACCTAATCAGTCTTTCTTCTTCTCTTTCATTGCTACATCTTCTCCATTGCAATCTTTCACTATCTTACAAATCCTCCTTCTCTCTCTTCCTCAGCATTCTTTGCTGCTTATAAAGCTGAAGCTATCCCTTCAGCTTTATAAGTAGGGGTGTCACATGTCCTTACTTTCCCTCCCCTGTTTTATCCAGTTCACCTGGGCTTAATTCCAAACAGATGCCATGGGTAGGAAGGCAAAGATTATTTTTCTTGGACTCAGCACAAATATGTTGTTTGTTTCATTTGCATTTTAGTTAGTTTTTGTAAACTGCACTGGAAGCTCTACTGAAGGACTGTACAGAAATCTTTAACATAAATAATAAATAATTAAATTCAGGACTAGTACCTGCATGGTATTTCCCAGTGGCAAAGAGAAGTGTATACGTATCACCTAGGCTTGAGCTGGTTTGGGGGACTGTGGGGACAGGATTATTTTCCTGGAAGAATATGTACCTCTCTTATCTGTAGAGACCCTCTCTTATCTTGCCTCCCCCCCCCCCAATTTTGGGCTCTGAGTTTCTATGTGTGAGGTACCCTCATTTTACTAAATAACATTTCAAATCCATTTCTAATCTTTGGCACTACCAAATTAGCAAAGTAGTATCTTTTCATATCATTCAGGCAATTCAGCAAGAGTTATATATTCTCTATTGTTTTTGGACAAAACTATAACTCCTAAGTTGTAATTGTTGTTCAAGGAAATAACTTTATATTGTGAATTCTAAGCACTTTGTCATTTTCTGCAAAACTGTATTTTCACCATTTTGTTTGGAAATGGATTTCCCTCAAGGGAAGAGGCATTTTAAATGATTTATTTAAACCTGACACATCTTAGCAAATGCTGAAGCACAAAGGTCATTATCGTTGTTGTTGTTTTTCTTATGTTTGTCCATTTTCTGAGTGGGAATACCTCCTACAGTAACTTCTAAAACCAATGTAATTTTATTTGTTTTAAAAGAAGGATTTGTTTCATTGCATTGAAATCTTGTCCTATGCTTTAGATTTACAGAGCAATCCTATGGCCCCTCCCATAACATCTGACAGCGGATTCCCACCCCCACAGCTGTAGACTCAGCTACAACCTCAGGGGCAAGAATCTGAGTGTGAATTCTTCTGCCCACCCCCCCACATCCCCTACTGCCACTGTGGAATGCACTGTAGTGCTTCTCTTCTGAGGTTGGAATAGCAACCTTGGAAGAGGACAGGGAGGACAGAAAAGGGGTGTTCCAGTGAGGATGAGGATGGGGAGGAGAGATATGGATCTGCTGGATCCACAAGCCTCTCCATTGCCCATCCTGCCCACGTGAAGGTAGGTTTGCTAGATGGGCTCAGAGGTCCTACAGAGAGTAGTGAAAAACATAATCAGAGGCACAGGAGGCTGTAAAAGCTTTCGTCCTCCTGCTGCCCTGCCTGGCTCTTGCATTGGATAGACAGAGGGCTCTCAGGTTAGAGCCCTCCATCTATCAAGAGTACAATCAAAGAATTACACTGTTAGATATTTTCATTTTATTGTACATAAAGAATTCCTAAGCCATATGGCCCATACAAATTTTTTTATAGCTGTGTTGAGCATTTTTAATTTGTTGATTTTAAAAAATAAAATAAGTGCTTGCTAACTAGGTAGGATAGGCTGATTATCTGTAACTTGAGGTAGATGTATTTTAAGAAGAAAAAGTAAAATCTTCCTATCTTACATTAATAATTCTTTTCCCTCTAGTTAAACACCATCCTTTTTAAGGCATAGAATTCATTTTAGATGTTGCGGCCTTGGAATAATTAGGGTTAGCTTGTATTTCTGGAAGAATCAGATGTAACAGACAGCAAGAAATATTTTAATAAAAAGTTATTTTCAGACCTGGTGTTCCAGAGTAGGGCAATCCCAAAAGCAGAACAAGAAGACAGGGCTCAAGTTGGAGCCTGGAAGAACTAGACTGTGAATTAGAGAAGGGTATTGTTCCAAGTGGTGTTTGTAACTTAAGAATCAGGCAAGAGTTATACAAAACAAAGTACTTTATTTAAACAAGCCTGTGCATAACTCCTTGCTCTCTGTGCCCCTCCTGTTCTGTCCACCTGTGCTGTTAAGCCAAGTTAACTTCTGGGAAGTTCTTCCCCCAGTCTGTGCTTTCCCTCTGACATGGTTCAGATGACACAACAACCCATGGTGGGTTGTCAGCCTTGTTTGTTTCATTGTAGGTTGTCATGTCATGCGAACCTGGCATGGTGGCATAAGCATGGGTTGTTAAGCATGGACGAACCACACTGAGAACCCATGGCTTGTTGTTGGGTTGTTCAGAGTGGGTTGGTTTCAGAGTGGCTTCTCATTACATGTGAACCCAGCAGTGTGTTTGTGCATGGCATGTTCAAAAGGGCTACAGCCATGCCTGGCAAGAGCAGTGAAAAAACTGTCCGCTCCTCGCAATCTTGCTTGCCTGGCAATAGTGTGTGTTATTGCCACCTCCCCCCTCCCTCGACAGTGCCCTCTACCCCTCCTTCTCCAGTTTGGTGCTTCCCTTGACAGTGACTGCCTTTTCCCCCCTTGTGAACCCAGTTTCTCTTATCTTCACTGAGTGACCCTGAAGAAGGTGGCTATTCTGCTGAGTTTAGTTGGGTCTGTGTTGCAGCCTGTCTCAAGACAACCTGGATTCTCAAGTTTTGAAAGGGTGCTGTACACCCTTGACATTCTCTTCTGAAACACAAGTACCTACAGAAGTAGTTACACCCTTCATCCCTTACATACCCTGAAACCAATACAGTTATACAGTACAGAAAATGTTTATTATTGGAAACTGAACCATAATGAGATTAACCCTTCCCCTGTTTTCCCATGTCTTCCCTCCTTAGCATGGATTCCCCCCTTATTAAACAATCCCATAATCTACCGTCCAGCCTAACACCCTTTTCTGTGCATGGGCAATGGTAGCCTGACAGTTGTCCTCCAGCACGGAACACGGCACCCCTCAACCAGTCTGGTATTACTTCCAGCTGCTGGAACAGACACAGTCCACCCATGGATAAGAAAGATCCCTGGTGCCGGGAATTCCAAATAGACTTGGCAGAGGAAGAGGATGACTACTTGGCTTCACTATTCTTACCTGCTCCTGCTCCCTCACACAAGTATCACAAGACATGAAGTTATCGGCACCAGTGGCACCTTTTGAGGCTTAGGCTGCCCAAGAACACCAGAGTCAGAGAATACACACTAGTTTTGGACTGACAAGGAAATAGGTGTACTTATTGACTTTTGGATCAATCCAGAGGCACAAGATCAGCTAGAGACCTGCAAACACATGACTCTGTTCCCCTGGTTTTCTGAGCAGATGACATGCAGGTAGTACTCGCGCACACCTGTGCAATGCAAGGAAGAGCTGCCCAGGTTGAAGAAGGAGTTTAAAGAAATCATAACACACAACAAGAGGTCTGATATTGAGCCACACACTATGCCATTTTATGACAAGCTGGTGACTATCCTGCTTGATAGGAGGGGTATGACACCTGGTTATACCTATGCTACAGGGATTCCCTTGCCACACCTGCCAGGAGTCAGGCGTTGTCCCCCGAAGACCTGCCTTTCTACAACCCATGATTTCTCCTTGCCAACTCCAGGCATGACAACGCAAGTGCCTGCATGAACAGAGGTCCCACACAGATTGAACCCTACGGGCTATGGCCACCTGTATCCAGTATGCCAAATCAGTGTCGCCACCCCCTCTGCTACTGTTTCCAGACCCTCTGAAGCTGCTCCCCCAAAACATGCTCTGTATTGAGCCCCTTTTCCTGACTGAATGCCCAGAGAGTCCTTTGCTGTTGCCACTGCAAGCTACCCATTCTACATCAGGGAGCCGCAACCCTACAGCCTACTCCTCCAGTATAAGGAGCCCCACAAACTTGCCTTCTGCTCTGAAAAAAGCAGGCTGGCCCTCATGGCCAGTCTCTTCTGCACAACATGAATCAAGGGATGCGTCCTCTACATCAAAGGATGTTGGCACTGCCATTCAGGAAACAGTGTGGAGTACCTTCCCTAGGGAAGTGCACTTGGAGCTGTACCTCCCCAGGGAAGCTAGGGATGTTTGCCCTGAGGAGAGTAGGTGTCATGCCCTGACTGGAGGAGTTCTCAGAGGAGGAGCTAGGGGCTCCAGAAGCTCAGAGTATCCAGGTACTGCCACAAGACCCATAGAAGCCTGAGCCCTCAGGGGAAGTGGTTGCAGGGTCCTCCCTGTCAGGACAAAGGGAGTCTGCCTCTGAGGCAGAGGCTGAACCACCCCCTGATCCCCGGGAGTGTCGTCACTTCAAGTGACAGGCTAGTAGGGCTCCTGTGCAAAGGAGTGCTTGCCTCCAGAAAAGGTCTCCTCAGGAGAAAGGGACTCCCTGGGAATAGGCACTGGAAAGGGAGCTCTGATTGCTGCAGCTGAACTCTGGGTGGGGTCCAGCTGGCTTTGGCCTTAAAAGCCTTCCCTAGAAACCCAGCCAGTGTTGGAACAACTTGGTCCATCCATCCTCTGCTCTATGTCTTGCCTCCTGAATTGTGCTGTGTGATTGATACTCTGTTTACTGACCTTCTGGACTGTCTAACAACCCTGCCTCTGGACTGTGTAACGTATCTGACTGATTTACTGTGTTTGACCTCTTGCTTGTTACCTTGACTACTCCTGTTGCTGCCTGATCCTCATTGCTTGACTAACTTACAGTGTTCTGATCTTGGTCTGGATTTTGACCTCTCCTGCCTTAGCCTAAACCTGCTTGGACTGAAACCTGTGTGCTTGACCATTAGCTTGCCAACTTGACTATTCTATTGTATCACTCCCAGTATTTGCTTACAGACTCTATCTAGAGCAGGACAGTAGGCTTCTCCCACATGTATTGCCAAGGCACCTGTCTCAGAAGGAGGAGGAGCAGCATGTGCCATACTGTAGTGGATCTAGACAAGATGGTGGTGTAGTCTTTCACTTGTATTGTAATAGACTCAGCCCATGTGAACAGTGATCTTGAAAAAAACATTATTCTAGAATTGGCTGAAGGGGAGTGGGGTGGCAAAACACTAGGGATGTCAGAGAATTCCGCCACGGATCCCAGGGAGGCCGAATTCCAGTGAATTCGGCCCCCCGGAATCTGTGGAGGAATGGATGGCCTGGCTGCGGCTCTGGCGGCTCTGGATGCTGCTGGGCTGCAGCTGCAAATGGCGGCCACTACACCGGCCACCATTTGCATCCCTTCGCTGAGCCGTGATAGGCTACATAAATATTTATGTA
The DNA here is from genome assembly GCF_057233095.1 of Heloderma suspectum. NCBI lineage: Eukaryota > Metazoa > Chordata > Lepidosauria > Squamata > Helodermatidae > Heloderma > Heloderma suspectum. The sequence goes on from NC_139461.1 coordinate 228,637,481, forward strand.
GCCTATAATGGCTCAGCTAAGGGACGCAAATGGCGGCCGCTACTCCGGCCGCCATTTGCGTCTGCAGACCTGCTGCAGCCGGATGTCCGGCTGCAGATGTACCTGACCAGCGGCTCCACAGAGTCGCCGCGGAGCGGAGCTGGCCAGGGAGGATTCCGGGGGGAGGGACGGAGTGCCTCCCCCCCACCGCAGATGCCTACAAAACACCCCCTCTTGACCAGGAATTGGGACGCCTGTTTGCAGAACCAAGTAACCCCACATTTACCAGCTTCCTGGCAGGGGAGGGAGGAGAGGACTCGGCTGAATAAGAAGATGCATATGTAAGGCCTCAAGGGCACCAGAAAAATCTTAACAACAACAAAAAATTGGTTTTACTCAGAAGAGTATTTGCAGGTGGTGATCGGGAGTCCAGATGGGGAGGGAGGAAGTGGCGGAAGAGTTTCCATCTGGAACCAGCTAAAGCAAAACATGTTCGGGGCACAGCGGACTAATAGTAAAAAGGCTGCTGATGTAGCAAAGCCACAAAGGCTTCCAGGATACGAGTTGTGCTGCAAAGGCCTCTGGGGTGCATGCTGAGAACCAGTGGGAGGATGAAGGGGGAAACAAAACACAGCAAGCTAGGGAGTGCCTGATCATCTGTTGACAGCATTGTGGATTAGCAGTCAACCCACTGTGACTTATTTTCAGCATGGCTTATTGTGATGTGCGAACTGGCCCTCTGTGTCACTGAGTTACTCTTCCTGTCTTCTGCCCCAAGTTTCCTACCTAGTTCCACGTACATTGATACAAATACTGGGTGTGCAGAATTGAAATTTTCTTCTGAATCTATTAAAATAAGTTGAAATACTTGTTCAATTAACCATTATGAGCAAGTTAAATAGATACAATGAAAGACCAAAAGGAATAGGCTTTATTGCTGGGTACTCTTTGGGCTCCTCTACCCTTAAGGTGAACACGTTCAGGCAATATGCAGGGCTAGCATCTCAGGACAGTTCTGTAATTGCTGGGATCTGCTTTCTAGTGTTGCCATCTAATTACTTGCTTCCTATTATGCTTTTCAGCTAGAATGAAGCTCATACACGAATAAATGGAATCAACATCTTTAGAGTGCTTGGTTTATAGACACATTTCTGGGGATGACAGTTACAATTTCTTCAGACTGTGGGCTGAAAATCAGAGAGCGATAATCACAGGATTGCCAAGTATATATCAGTTTCTGAGTGAATAGGACTGGAGTGTCTGGCTCAAGGTTAGAAATTAATCAATGGCAAATAATTCTGAAACATAAGCAACTGCACCTTTACATAGTTCCCTCATCCAGATTTTATATCATCTCCAGCAGGTGATCTACCACATTGTGCTCATTCACAAGTTCCCATATGTGCTGCAGTAGGGAAAAAGGGGCATTCTTAATGTCACTCGTGAAAACATCATTCACCTATTAAGCTTGTTAAACTGCAAACGTATAGACATATTTAGCTTCTGATCACACTGTCCCTGATCACAAGTCCCATGATGGACATGGCTGTGATTACATATGCTTTGTTAAACTTATACTCTTCTCACCACAATATCTGGTATTGTGGAAGACCTAGCCTTAGGCAGCTGCATGGTGTACGTGGAGTACATTGTAATAACTTATACACAAAGTCTGACAAACTCTGTTGTGTATGGTCTATCTTAAGGACCACCTTTGCCCAGATGACTGTGCCCAAGCATAAGATTAGCTTCAGAGGCCTGTTCTCTGGCCCAGCTGTAGTGGATGTTCAGTTGGTGGTTACCAGGGGCAGGGCCTCCTTGATGGTGATGCTGCAGCTGTGGCCTGAAGACTTGTTTTTATTCCAACATGCTTTTAGTGTTTGATATCGGCTCTTTTCATCCTCTGCTGTTTTAAATTGTTTTAAATTATTGGATGCTGTTCTTAGAAATTATTGAATGTTTTTACTGCTGCTAGTTATTAATGGTTTTTGTATTATGAGAGCATTTTAAAAATATGATTCACATGGCTACGTCTCGGGTTTGTTTCTGAAATATGCAAGTGCTGAACCTTATCAACAGAAAACATTTTCCTTTCTTGAATTCAAGCTGCATGCACTTCATTAAAGTTCAAGATTTTAAGTGTTGATGTATGGGGCTAAGCTAATATTGGAAAGGCCTGTCCAAACAGAGAACTAGACTGCAAGTAAATGCTTTGCTTGCTTTCCTGTAGTCTGGCAGGAACCCCCGGCCACCACTGGGTTTCCACCAAGTTAGTTTAAACAAAATGAGGCTTTTGTGCTAGGCATTTTGCCAAGTAAAGACTGAAGAGTTAACCTGAATTACAGAGGCAGTGTTTAACAGCACGTGCCTCAGAAGCAGCTAAGAAACTAATGGAGATATAAGACTTTATCACCCAAACTAAAGAAAAAAGGGGCTGACTCATAGAAGGGGCAAAGAAATTTCTACCAGAAAGGGAACTTCAGGGCCGCAGCTGCCTGTGGACTTTGATGCTGTGTCCACCAGGTAGACTGAATCGACCTCAGCACATCCTGGCTTGGTCTCCACCTCTCACTGCCACCCTGTGCTATCTTTTTATCTCTCCTGGAGATAGCAGTGGGTAGTTCCCTGCCTTCTGGCCCTTGCTGGCAGCTGTAACTATTTGTTAATAAGCTCAGCTGTGTAGCAGCTGCCTGAGATACTGTTTTCTGTTGGGTGGGGTCAGCTAGCAAATTCAGGAACATCACCTTCCCCAATAGGCATGGTAATTAGTAAGCAGTCTGTTTCCCGCCTCCCACCTGAGCAGAGCAGAGGAAGCTGCTCCAGCTGGTCCCGGGACTACAGAAGCAAGCTCCCAGAGAGTGAGCGACTAGAGTGAGCAAACAGGGGGAGCAAACAGGAGTTGGCCAGGGGAGTCTGGAAGGAGAGGTCAAGGAGGAGGCCCCTAATTTTTTTTTAAAATTCTTTTTCTTGTAACATACACTTCCGCACCAGTGGGACTCTGCTTTTAACCTCTACTGAGTAGAGGAGCAGGCACAGGCTAGTCTAGAACAATCAGAAAGCTAGACACAAAAAGGGAAAAGAGGCTATGGAAGGAAAGACTCTCCAGTGGTGGTGACTTGCAAGGTGTGTGCAATGTTTGTTTCCTTGCCTGAGAACATCATGGCCTAAATGTGCAACAAGTGCAAGTTGATCACGCTGCTGGAAGAAAAAGTAAAAGGACTGGAGCGGCGACTGTCGACCCTCCGGGGAATAAGAGAACACAAAGAGTTCTTGGACCGAATGGGGGAACTACAGCAGCAGAGTGAAGACCAGAAGCTTGAAGAGCAACAGCAAGCTAAGGCAGAAGTGGGAAATGCTGAGGTGAGGAAAAATGGAGTAGAGGATACTTCTTGGAAAAGGGTGACAGTTAGGAGAAGAAGAACTAGTTGCCACTCTGCACCAGTGGAAGCAGTGGAGCTATGGAACTGATTCCAGGTACTTGAGGATAAGACTGGAGGACAGCCTGCAGAGGAAGAATCACAGGGGAACCTGCATGAGAGCGAGCAAGAAGCTGAAGGTCAGCCAAGCAGAGGCGATGAATCCCAGGCCTACAACAAGAAGAAGAGAAGAGTAGTAGTAGTGGGACACTCGTTGCTGCATGGGATCGAGACCCAAGTATGTCGCGAAGACCCGTGGACTCGCCAGATATGTTGTCTCCTGGGAGGACAGATTAGAGACATGACTGAAAGGTTGCCTGCACTCATAAAGCCCACTGACAGGTATCCCTTTCTTCTCATCCATGTGGGAACAAATGATACCGCCAAGCAGAGCTATGAAGAGATCACGTCAGGCTTTGAAGCTTTGGGAAGGAAACTGAAGAACTTTGGGGCCCAGATAGTTTTCTCATCTATCCTTCCAGTAGTTAGAAGAGGGATAGAAAGGGAAAGAAAAATACTCCAGGTGAATGACTGGCTACGAAGGTGGTGCCGGCGCGAGAGATTTGGATTCTGGGACCACGGGCTATACTTCCTGGAAGATGGGCTGTTGGCAAGGGATGGGTTGCACCTCACAAAGGCTGGGAAGAATGTGTTTGTCCACAGCATGAAGAACTTCATCAGGAGGGCTTTAAACTGAATCCTATGGGGAAGGGAGATGTAAAGTTGGGGGTAACAATGGACGAAGGCTGATGCACCGCAACGGAGAGAACAGCTCTAATAGCACCCAATAATAGTCTTCAGACATATGTAGGAAGAAAGCCAGACTATGAACCACATGGTCTTGGATGTCTATATACTAGGGATGGCGGAGAATTTCTGAGAATTTCTCCATGAATCTCAGTGAGGCCAAATGCCAACGCATTCGGCCCCCTGAAATTGGCGGTGAAATTCTCCGCCACCCCCCCACCCCCCTTCCGGGATGGGACTTACCTCCTGCGAATGTCCCTCTTGGCGGCGGGTCCCGGCAGCGGTTCGGCGGCGGTTCGGCAGGGGCGGGGGCAGCGGCCGGTCTTCTGACCGGCTGCCGCCGCCGCCATTACAAAATAAAGTAAAAAAACAAACAAACCCTGTGATAGGCTACGTAACAATTAATGTAGCCTATCACGGCTAGATTTCCAAAGTCAGCCATGATAGGCTATGTTAATCGTTACGTAGCCTATCACGGGTGACGTTGGGGGAAAAAAAAAATCGTACATCCCTACTATATACTAATGCCCAGAGTATGGGAAACAAACAGAACGAACTTGAACTCTTAATACAGGAGGGAAATGATGACTTGATAGGTGTAACTGAGACTTGGTGGGATGACTCTCATGACCTGAATACAGCAATTGAAGGATATAACTTGTTCAAAACGAACAGGAGGAACAGAAAGGGAGGTGGGGTCGCACTATATGTGAAAAATAGATATCTCTGCACAGAAATACAGGAGGATGAGCTTGGTAGCCCCATCGAGAGCATCAGGGTTAAAATAAATGGAACAAAGAATAAAAGGAACATGGTGGTCCGAGTCTACTACCGGCCACCCAATCAAGGAGAAGATGAGGATGAAACTTTTGAAAAGCAAATAGCCAATGTTTCAAGGAAGCATGATGTAGTAGTAATGGGGGACTTCAATTTCCCCGATATTTGTTGGGAGACAAATTCTGCAAAACATGGCCCCTCCAGGAAATTCCCAACTTGTGTGGTGGATAACTTCCTCCTATAGAAAGTAGAGGAAGGAACTAGAGGATCAGCTATCCTTGACTTGATCCTAACCAACAGAGTTGACTTAGTGGATAAAGTAGCAGTTACAGGAACTCTGGGGGAAAGCAACCATGTTGTACTTGAGTTCTTGGTTCTAAGGGAAGCAAAAGCCGAGTGTAGTCAAATGCGTACCCTGGATTTTAGGAAAGCTGATTTTAATAAACTCAGAACAATGGTCAGTAAGGTCCCATGGCAAGCGACTCTAACGAGAAAAGGAGTCCAAGATGGGTGGGAGCTTTTAAAAAAGGACATTCTCAAGGCACAATTACAAACAATTCCATCAAGAAGAAAAGGTGGAAGACAACAGAAGGAGCCAGTGTGGCTTCACAGAAAGCTTAGAGATGACCTGAAAACAAAAAAGAACACATATAGGAAGTGGAAGGAAGGCCAAGCAACAAAGGAAGAGTACAGGCAGGTAGCACAGAACTGCAAGGATGGCATCAGGAAGGCTGAGAACGAGCTGAGGTTAGCGAGGGATGCTAAAAGCAACAAAAAGGCTTTCTTCAGCTACGTGCATAGTAAAAGACAGGGGAAAGAAATGGTGGTTCAGCTATTAAATAAGGATGGCAAAATTATAACAGATGACAAAGAAAAGGCAGAGGTGCTCAATTCCTACTTTGGCTCAGTCTTCTCCCAAAAGAGGGCCTATGACCCCCCTGGCAAAGGCGAAGTACAGGCTGAAGGGGCAGGATTGCAGCTTGAGATCGACAGGCATATGGTCAAAGAACACCTAATTACTTTTAATGAGTTCATATCTCCAGGGCCAGATGAACTGCATCCTAGAATAATAAAGGAACTGGCAGAAGAACTCTCAGAACCACTGTCTATTATCTTTGAGCAATCATAGAGGATGGGTGAAGTGCCAGATGACTGGAGGAGGTCTAATGTTGTCCCTATCTTCAAAAAGGGTAAAAAGGAGGACCCTGGGAAGTACAGATGAGTCAGTCTGACATCAATCCCTGGGAAAATTCTGGAGCAGATGATAAAGCAATCCATCTGTAAGCACCTTGAAAACAATGCAGTGATTACTCGAAGCCAACATGGATTTGTCAAGAACAAGTCCTGCCAGATAAATCTGATCTCATTTTTTGATCAAGTAACCTCACTTGTGGGCTGTGGGAATGCTGTAATATACCTCGACGTCAGCAAAGCTTTCAACAAAGTGCCCCATGATATCCTGATGAGCGAACGAGCTCAAAGTGGGCTAGATGAAACAACGATCCGGTGGATCCACATTTGGCTACAGAATCAGACTCAAAGAGTGCTTATCAATGGGATCTTCTCCAACTGGGGAGAGGTAACGAGTGGGGTACCACAGGGCTCAGTCCCGGGCCCAGTGCTCTTCAACATTTTTAGGAATGACTTGGAGGAGGAGGTGCAGGGAATGCTGATCAAATTTGCAGATGACACAAAATTGGGCGGGATAGCTAATACTTTAGAAGACAGAAACAAAATTCAAAGTGATTTTGATAGACTGGAGCGCTGGGCAGAAAGCAACAGAATGACATTTAATAGGGATAAATGCCAAGTTCTGCACCTAGGAAAAAGAAGCCAAATGCACAGTTACAAGATGGGGGATACGTGGCTCAACAACACTACAAGCAAGAAGGATCTTGGAATTGTTGTCGATCACAAGCTGAATATGAGTCAACAATGTGATGTGGCTGCAAAAAAGGCAAATGCTCCTTTGGGCTGCATTAATAGAAGCATAGCTTCCAAATCACGTGAAGTACTAGATCCCCTCTACTCAGCACTGGTTAGGCCTCATCTGGAGTACTGTGTCCAGTTTTGGGCACCACATTTTAAGAAAGATGCAGACAAACTGGAGAGGGTTCAGAGGAGGGCAACAAAGATGATCAGGGGACTGGAAACAAAGGCCTATGAAGAGAGACTGAAAGAACTGGGCATGTTTAGCCTTGAGAAGAGAAGACTGAGGGGAGATATGATGGCGCTCTTCAAGTACTTGAAAGGTTGTCACAGAGAGGAAGGCCAGGGTCTCTTCTTGATCATCCCAGAGTGCAGGACACGGAATCATGAGCTCCAAGTGACAGGAAGCCAGATTCCGGCTGAACATCAGGAAAAACTTCCTGACTGTTAGAGCAATACGACAATAGAACCAATGACCTAGGGAGGTGGTGGGCTCTCCCACACTGGATGCGTTGAAGACGAGGCTGGACAGCCATCTGTCAGGGATGCTCTGACTTGGATTCCTGCCTTGAGCAGGGGGTTGGACTCGATGGCCTTGTAGGCCCCTTCCAACCCTGCTATTCTGTGATTCTATAAGCTGAAGGGGCTGGGCTAAAGTGGGGGAGAGAGCTTGTTACTCCTCCCCACTACAGTTGGTGTGTTAGAACAATGCTGAAGTTTGAATCATGCCTGTATATGTATTATTTAAATAGATTCTTAAGTGCCAAGGCAATACAATTGAATTTGTCAGTATGGTAAAGCAAATCACTCCAAGGAGAACAGGACAAAATTAGTAATAGGTAAGATGGACTATCATTTTTTCTAAATAGTGAATATGAAAAACAGACTTTACTGCTGTGTGCTTGGTTGCAGAATTTCTATACTCATGGGGATTTCTTTTATGGGACGTTTAGCGGTTTGATGTTTGGATCGGTTTTTTAAAAACATAAAAGTATTCCATCTATACAGGAATGTATTCCAAATCCACATTAAGAATAGATTAAACTGAGACAACCAGAACCCTTGGGTAAGTTTTCTTTCAAGTCTAATGTTCCTCTCCATGGTCAACTTATGCCCTCTGGTAGCTGTATACTCTTGCTGTTAAAAACACAGCTAGGTGTGACCCTCCCCATTTTTCCATTACATAGACTGCAGATCTTGACAGTGTGTATTAACTTGGAAATAATTTCAATCATCATCTGCCTCTCTGCTGACGCCTTTACATTTTGGTTGTGTATGTTTGTAAATTTTCTAATGTGTGTGTGTGTGAGCAAATTATACAACTTTTAAAATGGCAGTGCCCTGCAACTTAATTGGATTCTATTTAACCAGGGGTGGAAAATGAAACTCCCAAGAAAAACTAGCTGCTTTTTGAACTCAGTTTTAAAAACGTGAGCTGCTATGTCATTGCTCACATAAGAATAGATATTTCAGTTTAGTTTATGATTCTTAGTGCTAAAGTGGGTCTATTTTTGTAACCCATGGATGGTTTCTTTTTGTTTTCACTTTCCCCCGTAAACCAAAATTGTGTTCTTACTGCATAGAACTAAAAGTATTAAACTATCATTGCCCTTGCTTTAGTTTGTTGCTGCTTCATGGCAGAAATTGCCCTTCATGCAAAGCTGAGCTTGTAATGTGTACCCTAGTTGCTGAGTAAACAGTTTCGCTGTCTTATCCCTGGTTTACTTACTCGGGTAGTCTGAGTCACCTTCGAAACATCAGGATTATGTGTATATACACTGTAATAAATAATCGCCCGTACTAGGCTAATGCAAATTGAATTCATCAAAATATAGCCTATTAGACACACATTTATGTTTCTATTATAATTATTATAGAAAAATTGAGCAGTAAAAAAACTGAGATCTACATTCAAGTATCAAAAATGCGTTCAACTTTAAACTGTTAAACAATATAATCCTACTATAATATGTTCTTTTGAGAATTTTTTTTCCTGTATCTTGCTACAATATATAATTCTATACTTTTAAAAAATACAGGTTGTATAACATTTACAGAACATGCAGACTTTGTTTAAGCATAGTAGTTTAGGTATGTACCTGTCCTGTTTCAAAGACAGAGTCCACTATCAGCATGTGTTTTCAAAACACACGGCTTCCTCCAACTGGGAGTCTTGCTAGCAGAGATGCTTCAAGGTTGCTGGTAGTAACAAACAGCAATAAGGTGCACCACCAAGAAGCTGCTCATTAGGCAGTTCATGAAATCCAAGCAATGGAGATGCAGAGTTGAAGTCAGATTCAGTCTGAAGTCATTCACAAAATCCAGTTCAGATCAGGAGTTTAGGGTACACAAAGCATACATGGATATCAACAACAGATAACATTATTGTTGCCAGTGAAGGCTTGACTGGCCTTGCTGCCTGTTATACAGGCTGTAGCCTGGACATGCCTAACTCCCAGCTGCAACTCATTAGCAAGCTTTCTGGCAAAGCTGGCTATATAAAGAAGGCCTTCAGCACCGGGTTCCTGGACTGGAGCTTGATACTTTTCCTAAGGGGTTGGGCCTGCTCTCTGGGCTTCATACATTATCTTTCACTAGGGCTGGGTGGATGCTCCTTTTCTGACTCGGAATCCGAACTGTCTGGGGAAGGAGGAGAAGGAGGAGGGAGGCTCCCACTGGACATTCAAGAGGGACCTGCCTCCTCTTCAGCTGCACATCCGACACCCTCTGAAGACGCTGCTGCTGGATCATTCTCAGGGAAGAAGAATCCTTGAGCTCAGGTGAACAAGTTCTTCCTCTGAGGAAGACTCCTTGGGAAGTGAGGTGTGTGGCTATGATAGTACCAGTAAATTCAGTTTTGCTTTTTTTACCCGAGCACACATTTTTGCTTCTACTACTTATTCTCCTGTAAGCATGAAGGGCTGGAGAGCATAACTCCAATCTGGAATGGTTCATGACTTCTCCTTCCTCCAAATAAATAAATGTAAGTTAATAGGTGGGTCTGTTTACATCAATATTTTTGGTAAATGTCAAGGAAAAATAATTAGATAGCTTTTTGTGTTCCACTTTAAAAGTCTTCTATGGATTGTCTTGGGTACACAAACTCCAGTGGTCTTTCAGTTTTACATGGACAATTTCTATAATTAATATTGGAAACGGTGCATGAACAACTTTGATCTTCCTTTACTTTCGATTATGTGGGTTTAAAAAAATACACATTCACAGTGCTATCCTATGCACATTTACTGGAAAGTAACTCCCATGGCATTCAGTGGGACTTACTCCCAGGTAAGCATGTATAGGATTTCACCCTTAGGTAAATAAACGATTGAGTATATTAACACAGGCTAGGAATGTACAAATTGTGTACCTTCCGTGCCGCTTGTCTTCCGCAGTTTGCGGCCAGTGCTCTGTACCATCGTTCGCAAGCCTCTGGAATTCTCCTCTTTTTTTTCCGCTCCGAAAATTATGACTATGAATCTGTACCGACACCCGTAATTCTGCTTAACTTCTGTAAGAAAGGCTATTTTTCGTAGATATTTACGTATTTTTTCCCCTGCCCTGAGACGTGCAGTAATTACTTTCAGCCAAAACACTTCCTCCTCCTCGGGGCTTCCCAAAACAAGGCTGCCCTAGGTGTGCCTGAGCGATGCACTCTTTGTTTAAAGCAACGCTATTTGAAAGAAAGAAAAAACCTTTTAAAATGACCATGCCGGTCTGGAGCCCTGCAGGAGTATTATTCCCCCTGCTAGGCTTTCTATTTCCACATCCAGCCTTGTTGGTGACATGGTGAGGCTAAATTGGAGAGGAGAACCAACTCTGTGCATGTCTACTCAGAAGTAAGTCTTACTGAGTTCAATGCGACTTACTCCTACACATGTCAGCACCCCACTTGCCCCCAGCTCAGCTTTGTATATCCAGATCCAGCTCATTAGCAAACCTCCTGTTACTTATCTCACTGGGTGAATTTGGGCTGGACTCTAACCACTAGATCATACTTCTGTTATGAAACTCATGAAGAAAAAGAGACAGTATAATGGAAAGTTCTTTCTGAAGCAGTCACACTTCACTTGCACAAATGCAGCATGAAGGGAAAGATCAGGAACCTTCTCTTTGTTTGAATAAAAAGCACACTCTGCATATGCTCAGGGAATAGACAAAATGAGGAATAAACATACCAGGGAATATGAAGAACTATATTCTTCCATTATGTGTTTGTGTGTGTGGGGGGGATCTCCCTCAATCCAGCTGTTCCCTGGAAACCCCCCCCCCCATTCACCCAAGGGTCTTCTGAGATAACTAACAAGAAGTCTGATAATGAACTGGATGTGGAAATACAAAGCTGAGCAGAGAGAACCAACTCTGTGCATGTCTACTCAGAAGTAAGTCTTACTGAGTTCAATGCAACTTACTCCTACACATGTTAGCACCCCACTTGCCCCCAGCTCAGCTTTGTATTTCCACATCCAGCTCCTTATCAAACCTCTGAATTACTGAAAGTAAACAGAGACGGAGGATTTCAATTGAAAAAGCACACCCACAAACAAGGAGGTGAGCACAATTCTTTTTTTTTTTAGATGACGTATTTATTATAGAAATATACTACCTTGCGTTTTTATTTATGAAAATTTTGCGACTCTGTGCGGATGATTAAAAAAAAGCCACATGACTGCTGGCTCCGCAGGACCTCATGGTGCCGTTCTGCAGAGTATTCTGTGGCACAGACTGAAGGGAATTCGATCCCATTTCAGTCCGTGGCGGAATTCTCTGACATCCCTAACACAGGCATATTTTTTCCGTAGCATGCAGTGGCATAAACAACTGCATTAACGGCATTAATTTTCATTAATGGATTGATCTGAAATTGTAAGTAGATAGTTGTGTGTGTTTCTTACTTTAAAATGAATTTATTTGTTCTAAGTCTAAGGAATAGATCAGGAGATTTCTAAAATACATTGATAAATAATGTAGCAAAATGGTACAACAAAGACAAGCGCATAAAAAAGTTATAAATAGGGTGATAAATATGCAGGCTTTGAATTAATCTTTACTTCATGCTAATTCAGGATCATTGAATCTTTAAAACACAGCCTCTGTTGTTCAGAGTAATATCCAGCATATCCCAATTAACAGCGTGTTAACCTTTCGCCTACTTTGGCTTTGAGCGTAAAGCTGAAACGATGATCAAAAGAAAGGTAGCAAAAATGCTAAGAATGTATTACAGTGATTTCCCACAGACTATTGATTTAATGTGTATTGTGTGTGAATGCACAGTACTGACTTGGTACAAACCTCAGAGATTCCTTCCTTCCCTATGTCCAAGTGTGAACTCTAACCCTGGAAATAAGTGACAAATGTATTCCCATTATCCAAACATAGGAGTGGGGTGCAGCATGCCCCAGTGATATAAGTATATCATTCGCACAAGAATATTCCCATCTTCTTTGCATAGAGCACCGATCCCTTAATCATGGAGCTTGTGTATACCCTGATGATTTGCTGGATTGTTACCATTTTCATGGGTTACTCTGTAGGGGTTTCTGGATGAAGTTGATTATCTAGATCCATTTCAATCTCACTTCAGGCCTGGTTATGGGACAGAGACTCCTTTGGTTGCCTTGGCGGACAATCTATGCTGGGATCTGGATAGGGGGAGTATGTCCCTGTAGGTTCTGCTGGACCTCTTGGTGGCTTTCAATACCATTGACCATGGTATCCTTCTGAGGCATCTGACTGTGATGGGACTTGAAGGCACTGTAATACAGTGGCTCTGGTCCTTCTTGAAAAGGTGTTCACAAAAGGTGATGCTGTGGGATTCTTGTTCAAGACTGTGACCATCACTCCGTGGTGTCCCTCAGGGCTTCATCTTGTTCCCCATGCTATTTAGCTAAATATTTTAAATGCTAAAACTATTTGTCCAGTGATTTGAGGTTCAGTATCACTAATATACTGATGACATCCAACCCTATCCCTCCTTTCCATCTAAATCCAAGGAAGTTGTTCTAGTTCTAAATCATTGTCTGATGTTTAAAGACCTATATGGCTTGGAATCAAGCTACCCAAAAGACCACCTTCTCCTGTACAAACTTGCCTGGATTTTAAGAACTTTGGGGGAGGACTTTCAGCAGTGCCACCATCAGAGGTGTGTTTGGGGGGATGTTTGAGAGGACCTTCTTGGTTGCTACTCCAAGGCCCTGTAACTCCCTGCTGAGGGAGGCTAGGTTCTCTCTCCCTCTCCCTCTCCCTCTCTTGTTCTTCTGCTAGCAGGCAAATACTGTTTTATTTAGACATGTGTTTAGCGTATGACCTAGTCTGCTACTGAAGGGTTTTTTAAATTGGCTGGTGCTGGTTATTTCTTTGATCGTTGTGTTTTTATTTGTGTTTACAATTTATTTTTATGCTGTATATTAAGATTTTATTTTAATTTAGATGTTATTGTTAGCCACCTTGAGCGCCAGTCTTTTGCAGAAAGGCGGGATAAATAGTAAATAAATTTTTCATCTTACTCCTACAATCACATTGCCACACAACAATGAAGTAGTAAAGGGTTATTCTTCAATTTCTCTCTAAGGATTTCCCTTTGGAAACACCCTGAGTACTTCATCCCTTCTCTATATGCTCCAAATATCTGGGAATTACAACAACAAATAGCTCAACTGACATTCTTAAAGCAGCTATTTCAGTCTATAATATGCTGGGCACCACTAGTATGCAAATAGTTATTTTATTCAGTTCTCAGTGAACGCATTTGCGTAGATGCTTATGCTTATGGATGAGTTAATGACAGAAAATATTTCCAGCACAATTTACAAAAAGACCTTGGTCTTTTCAGGTGGTGTTAAACATACTGAATTAAAGCCCAATTTTGGGAAAGCAAGGACCCCCAAAGCCCTTAGCCAGTATACATATAATTCAGATATTTATTCAGAGTCCATAACGTTGATTTTCTAATAAGGACTGGATTCAATTTGAACAGTTCCTAATTTTGTGAATAAATAACTATCAAACTTATGCCAATTAGGGTCATAACTTTCCAGCCAGGAAATAGTGCCTTTTCGTTAAGACTCTGGCACTGTGGCTGCTATGGGAGTGTGCACTGCTGCTTCCCAGCCATTAACAAATGGCAATCAGGAAGAAAGGAAGGTTAGCCTGGTTCACCACCTGCAGCCTGGTTCTGCACAGCTGCAGTGGCTAGATATGGCAAACTAGGCTCTCCTATCTCACTTGTCTCCCAGATCACTGCTTCTGTTTTGGATTGAGATCAAGATTGCACCACTACAGCAGCTGCAGAACAATCCTTTTAAAGAAATAGTCACTGTCTTTGGGTTGTAAAATGGCAATATTTTGTCAAAAGGACCATTTGTTCACTTCACCACTTCCCAAGTAAGCAGCCAGTTCATCTGGAAAATGGCAGATCACTCCATCCCTTGTTGTGGCTGTCTCATAGTCTGCTGTAACAACGTTTAAGCACTGCATACTCAGCCTCTACTTGATATATTCTGCCAGAACTTGTTACAGAATGTAAGCCTAAGAAGCTGCTGTGATAAATCCTGCAACCTGAGAATCACTTACTTCTGCTTGGGGTAGGACCCCAGCCAGTCCAAGAAAAGTTCAGGAAGGGGATCCTCTCAAACCATGGGAAATATCACCAACTTGTCTCATAATGGATTGAATTCCATGGGTGAATGGAGGGGATACCTGCAATTCAGCAAAAAGAGGTTACAATTTGTTACAGAGAAGAGGTTAATTCAAACAAGCTGACTTACCTGTAGGTACAACAGTGGAAACTGGGGGTGGAACAAAGAGTGTGAGAACCATCCCTGCCCGAAGGATGAGACTGCTGATCACGTATCTGAAATCACACTTTATTCAAAATGTGTATACATGGGTAATTCACAAAGGAACTACAATTTGGGGACAGATCACATGAGTTTTTATCATAAAGTAGAATACATAGTAAAAATAGTAAGCAAAGGTCTCAGCCTATCAAAAGCGCGCATATGTTAGCTATATCCAGTCACCTTAGGGTTTATGCTGATCACGCACACATCAGGCATTTATCACGTGTACAGAAGGCTTCTATTTCCATCTATGAACACACATTAAGCACATTCCACAGCAGGACTTAATGATTTACAAGTTCCTACAAGACAGTACCTTATCTCATTAGGCGATGGGTTTCTGCCTGTCCATTGTCCTCATGAGATAGGAGTTAGAGTTTTCCTTATCTGTGTTCAAGGATGTTTATTCCACTCTCTCACTCAGCCATCTGTATCTTACTTTCCTCAGTTACTTTCTTACAACATTCTCTGTACTATTCCATCTTGGGGACTTTGGTTCAGGTATAAGGCCTGTACTGAGGCCTCCCCCCCCCCAACCCCCACAATACTTCCAATACAAGTATGTACTATTTGGCTTTTTGGTGTTTGCATAGATGCTAGGCACCATAGTTCTCAAGGTCAAGTTCCTAGACAGTAGGTACTGATTTCCCCTGTGCAACTGCTCAGAAGTTCTGCAAGTATATTATTGCTTTTCTAGAAGGTGCACTCAGGAAACTGGGAGTTGGATCATCTGAGCCAGAAACCAACATGAGACAGCAGTGCTCCCCCACCAAGCACATACCACCTGCATCACTACTGGCATGCCACCCTAACATATTTAATTTATTTGTTGATCTGAAATCTTCAGAAACACATCAGAAATACCATGCCACTGAAAAATGAATTTTGTTGATGTATCTGCATCTATGCTAGGTGGTAGTTGCCCTGAAATGCACAGTGAAAACCATGGACCCCTTATCACATTACCTCTGTGGTGTGAGAGCCTCTGCAGGATGGTTCCATCTTATAACATAATGGTAACTTCAAAAACAACACAGAAGGAGTCCATGCTACAACTCCTTTCTATGCCAGCATCATGCCTCCTTGAAACTGCGGCAGTGCTTGTGTGAGGAAGCCACAATGTAGCCCTGGACTTAAGTGCCATCCAGGACATAGTGAAGGCCTAAGTCTTATTGAACTGGCTAGAAACTGACCACGCTGCTATCAAATTCTTGCAAATGAAGACCAACAGTCACATTTGACTTCAAATTAAGCAACTTCTTTAAAATTAGGGAAGTGGTAAAAAGAAAGTTAAAAGGAAAAATTCAGAGGGTCAGATCTCTCCAGAATACTTGGAGATTATTTAAAACTGCAATAATAGAAGCTCAGCTAGAATGTATAACACAGATCAGGTAAGATGCCATGAGGTCTAAGAGAAAGCCAGCATGATTAACAAACAGGGTCAAGCAGGCTATTAGAAGTAAGGCTTCCTTCAGAAAACAGAAGTGTTGCCCAAATGAGGGGAACAAAAAGGAACACAAACTTTGGCAAAAGAAATGCAAGTAGACAATAAGATGCAGAAAAAGAATGTGAGGAGCATATTGTTAAAAACATTAAAACCAACAATAAAACTGCTTTAAATAAATCAAACCAGAAACCAACTAGTTAGGTGATTGGACAATTGGATGACAAGAGTATTAAAGGTGTGCTAAAGGAGGATGATCCCCATGGATCACTGCCTTGTTGTGGCAAAGGGGCTTGCGTAACTCAGTGAAGCCATAAGCTATGCCGTGCAGGGCCACCCAAGACGGACAGGTCATGGTGGAGAGTTCTGACAAAATGTGGTCCACTGGAGAAGGAAATGGCAACCCACTCCAGTATTCTTGCCAAGAAAACCCCATGGAACGTATCATAAGGCTAAAAGATATGATGCCAGAAGATGAGCCCCTCAGGTTGTAAGGTGTCCAATATACTACTGGGGAAGAGCAGAAGGCATTTCCAAGTAGCGCCAGAAAGAGTGAAGCGGCTGGGCCAAAGCCGAAAGGACACTCAGCTGTGGATGTGTCTGGTGGTGAAAAGAAAGTCCGATGCTGTAAAGAACAATATTGTTTAGGAACCTGGAATGTAAGATCAATGAATCAAGGTAAGCTGGAGGTGGTCAAACATGAGATGGCAAGACTGAACATCGACACTAAATGAATCAGTGAACTAAAATGGACAGGCATGGGCGAATTTAATTAAGGTGACCATTATATCTACTACTGTGGGCAAGAATCCCTTAGAAGAAATGGAGTAGCACTCATAGTCAACAAAAGGGTGGGAAAAGCAGTACTGGGGTACAATCTCAAAAACGATAGAATGATCTCAGTACGAATCCAAGGCAAACCATTCAACATCACAGTAATTAAAGTCTATGCCCCACCCACTGAGGCTGAAGAAGCTGAGGTTGATCGGTTCTATGAAGACCTACAACACCTTCTAGAACTAACACCAAAAAAAGATGTCCTCTTCATCATTGTCAGGGTGGACACTGAGCCCATAGATTCCCAGAGTAGTTCTGCTGCTGAGGAAGAGCAGTCGCTCCTTCGGGAGAGGAGCGCGCTCCTTTTTCCCAGGACCAACAGCTGACGGAGATTCCTCCCACCCACATTCCTAGTTTAGAAAGCAGTCCAGGGAGTGTCTCAGCACAGATAGCAGACTGGGTGGATGCGCGGCGCAGACGCAGAGAGCGGCGCCAAAGGGTTCACGCTCAAAGAACGGTTGTGCCCAGAGGATCCAAGGGAAAAGGGGAGGGATTCTCCCTAGTCCTTATATTCTGGGGTCTGCCAGTAATTGCCTTTCAAACGGGGACCAACTGTTCCAACTTAGGGCATAGGGATGCTGCTGCTCAGATCTAGTTGCTACCTGTAGAGTTGTTAAGTTGTAAAAGAAGAATAAAGCTTTGAAAGAATCCCTTTGTCTGCGTCTGGACTTGGCTACTGGATTAGACTGAGAGAGCCCTCCAAGGAGCTCTTGACAATCATAGGGGATTGGAATGCTAAAGTAGGAAGTCAAGAAATCACCAGGATAACAGGCAAGCATAGCCTTGGTGTATAGAATGAAGCAGGACAAAGGCTAATAGAGTTTTGCCAAGAGAACACGCTGATCATAGCAAACACTCTTTTCCAACAGCACAAGAGGCAACTCTACACATGGTCATCACCAGATGGTCAATATCGAAATCAGATTGATTATGTCCTTTGCAGCCCAAGATGGAGAAGCTCTATACAGTCAGTAAAAACAAGACCTGGAGCTGACTGTGGCTCAGATCATGAGCTTCTTATTGCAAAATTTTGGCTTAAATTGAAGAACATAGGGAAAACCACTAAACCATTCAGGTATGACCGAAATCATATCCCTTATATGAGTGCCTGAGGAACTATGGACGGAGGTCCGTAACATTGTTCAGGAAGCAGCAACTCAATTCATCCCAAAGAAAAAGAAATGCAAGAAAGCCAAGTGGCTGTCTGATGAGGCTTGACAAGTAGCTGAGGAAAGAAGGGAAGCGAAAAGCAAGGGAGAAAGGGGAAGATATACCCAACTGAATGCAGATTTCCAGAGAACAGCAAGGAGAGACAAGAAGGCCTTCTTAAATGAACAATGCAAAGAAATCGAGGAAAACAATAGAATGGGAAAGACTAGAGGTCTCTTCAAGAAAATTGGAGATCTCAAGGGAACATTTTGTGCAAAGACAGGCATGATAAAGGACAAAGAAGGCAGGGACCTAACAGAAGCAGATGAGATTAAGAAGAGGTAGAAAGAATGCACAGAAGAACTATACAGGAAAGATCTGAATGTCCCTGATAGCCATGATAGTGCGGTCACTGAACTTGATCCGGACATCCTCGAGAGTGAAGTCAAGTGGGCCTTAGGAAGCATTAGTAACAACAAAACTAGCGGAGATGACAGTCTTCCAGCTGAGCTATTTAAAATCCTAAAAGATGATGCTGTTAAAGTGCTGCACTCAATATGCCAACAAATTTGGAACATTCAACAGTGGCCACAAGACTGGAAAAGTTCAGTCAGTTCCAAAGAAGGGCAGTGCCAAAGAGTGTTCAAACTACCGTACAATTGCACTCATTTCACATGCCAGCAAGGTTATGCTCCAAATCCTTCAAGCTAGGCTTCAGCATCATGTGAACCAAGAACTACCGGAAGTACAAGTGGGGTTTTGAAGAGGCAGAGGAACTAGAGATCAAATCGTCAACATTCGCTGGATCATGGAGAAAGCAAGAGAATTCCAGAAAAACATCTATTTCTGCTTCATTGACTACACTAAAGCCTTTAATTGTGTGGATCACAACAAACTGTGGCAAATTCTTAAAGAGATGGGAGTACCAGACCACCTTACCTGTCTCCTGAGGAACTTGTACGAGGGTCAAGAAGCAACAGTAAGAACCGGACATGGAACAACCGATTGGTTGTGGGAAAGGAGTACGACAAGGCTGTATATTGTCACCCTGCTTATTTAATTTATATGCAGAGTACATCATGAGAAACGCTGGGTTAGATGAATCACAGGTCGGAATTAAGATTGCCGGGAGAATTATCAACAACCTCAGATACGCAGACGATACCACCCTAATGGCAGAAAGCGAAGAGGATCTCAAGAGCCTCTTGTTGAGGGTGAAAGCGGAGAGTGCAAAAGCTGGTTTGAAACTCCACATTAAAAAAACGAAGATCATGGCATCTGGCCCCATACTTCCTGGCATATAGAAGGGGAAGAAATGGAAGCAGTGACAGATTTTATTTTCTTGGGCTCCAAGTTCACCGCAGACAGTGATTGTAGCCATGAAATTAAAAGACACTTGCTCCTTGGGAGGAAAGCTATGGCAAACCTAGACAGCATAGTAAGAAGCAGAGACATCACCTTGCTGACAAAGGTTCATATAATCAAAGCTATGGTTTTCCCAGTAGCAACATATGGCTGTGAGAGCTGGACTGTAAGGAAGGCTGAGTGCCGAAGAATCGATGCTTTTGAACTGTGCTGGAGAAGACTCTTACGAGTCCCCTGGACTGCAAAGAGGTCAAATCAGTCAATCCTAAAGGAAATCAACCCTGAGTGCTCCTTGGAAGGACAGATACTGAAGCTCAAATATTTTGGCCACCTAATGCGAAGAGAAAACTCCCTGAAAAAGACCCTGATGCTGGGAAAGACTGAAGGCAAAAGGAGAAGGGGATAGCAGAGGATGAGATGGCTAGATAGCATCACCGATGCAATGAATATGGACTTGAGCACACTCCGGGAGACAGCGGAGGACAGGAAGGCTTGGCGTGCTATGGTCCATGGGGTCACGAAGAGTTGGACATGACTGAGCAACTGAACAACAACAACAACGAAAGGAGGATGAGAAGATTGCAGAGTAGCTGAATGAATTATTTGCATCTTTCTTCCCTGCAGACCATGTAGGGTAGAGGTCTGAATTGACCTTTTCATGATAGGAGTCTGAAGAACTGAAGCAAATAATGGTGACAAGAGATGAAGTTCCAGATCTTATTGGCAAAATCGAAATTGAAAATTTCACCAGGTCCAGACAGTATCTAACTAAACTCAAATGTGAGATTTCTGACCATACTAAAGGACTGAAAAGTGATTGAAAAAATATTGATGATTTAATTATATTTTTAACTTTTGTACAGTTGTATTTATATTTGTATTCATAGGTTTTAATTGTAGAAGTTTTAACGTTGTAAGGCCGCCGTGAGTCCCAGTATTGGGAAAAAGGCGGGATATAAATATAATAATAATAATAATAATAATAATAATAATAATAATGGCCAATGTAACACAATTTTTGAAAAAGGAAGATCCAGGAAATTATAGTCCAGATATCCTAAGGGTGCAATCCTATGTGGAGAGGCGGCCGCTTCCCAACTTAGAGGTGACCACCTATCCAATGCACGGCAGGAGGAGCATGGAGGGCATCGTCTCCTCCATGCTCCAGCTGCCCTGCATTTGCAGCTAGATGGCCGATCTCGGCTGTCTAGCTGTGGGACATCAGAGCATGGGGTGGGTAGGCCAGACGACACATTGGAAGTGTCGTACCGGCAGTTATGCACACCCTGCCCCTCCCCACTCCCCTCCATGCTGCTCTTATGAGCGCAAAGCTCGGGGATGATCTGTGCTCCAGGGGAGGGGGTGGGGAGGTGGTTCTCCAGGAACCAACCAATCCTATGGCTGTCTAGCCGCTGACTAGTGGCCACAGGATTGCGCCCTAAAGACTGTTCCAGGTAAATTGATGGAAAATGATATTGAAGATAAATTATCAGGCATATAGAAGAACACATCTTGGTGAGACAGAGTCAACATATCTTCTGCAAAGGTAAATCCAGAGGATTGGATACTGCCCATGCTCTACGCAGTCAGTACTGTCCACATGCTTGTTGCTGCTCCCGAAGAATTCTAAAAGATTAGTAAAACAGGATTTACCTTTGCAGAAGCCACATTGATTCTCCTTATGCAAATGAGTTGGCCAAGGTAGCTGACAACACCAAATTATTCAAGATGGTAAAACAAAAAGGGATTATGAAGAGCTCCAAAAGGATGTCTAAACTATTGTAGAGCTGCAAAGGTGCAGAATAGGGCAACCAAAATTATCAAGGGGATGGAGCAATTCCTCTATGATGGAAGAATACAGTGTTTGGGACTCTTTAGCTTAGGAAAAAGGCAAGTAAAGGGGGATATGATAGAAGTGTATAAACTGTGTGGAGAAAGTGGGTAGTTCCCCCTTTCATAGTACAACCCAGAGTCATCCAGTAAGGGATGGCGGAGAATTCCGCCATGGATTTCGGTGAGGCTGAATGCCTGTGCATTCGGTAGGGATGTCAGAGAATTCCGCCATGGATCTCGGTGAGGCCGAATGCCAATGCATTCGGCCCCCTGAACTCCGTGGCAAAACGGCCTGCCCCCCCCCCCCGCCCCCCTGCGGATCCCCCCCTGGGACGAGACTTACTGGGGCGGATCTTCCGGGCGGCGGCGGCAGCGGTTGGTCCTCTGACCGGCTGCCGCCGCCATTTCCAGTGTTGGAAAAAACAAAACAAAACATGTGATAGGCTGCATAAAGATTTATGTAGCCTATCATGGCTAGGTTTAAAAAAAAAAAAAGACGTGATAGGCTACGTAAATCTTTACGTAGCCTATCACGACTGACTTTAAAAAAAAAACAAAAACGCGCGTACGCAAATGGCGGCAGCTACAGTCAGCTATATTTACGTAGGTTAAAAAGGCGAAATAAAGGAATGCAAATGGCAGCCGCTGTAGTCACCGCCATTTGCGTACGTGGGTGTTTTTTTTTTACCTTGCCGTGATAGGCTACGTAAATACTTGCGTAGCCTATCGCGGTTAACGCAGGGACTGTATTTAACCCTGATAGGCTACGCAAGTATTTACGTAGCCTATCACGGCAAGGTAAAAAAAAAACCCACGTACGCAAATAGCGGTGACTACAGCGGCCGCCATTTGCATTCCTTTTTTCCGCCTTTTTAGCCTACGTAAACATTTACGTAAGCTATTACATCAAAAAAAAAAAAAAGGGAAATGCAAATAGCGTCCACTATGCTTTTTGCGTTCCCCTTTTTTTCCACCGTAATAGCTTACGTAAATATTTACGGAGGCTAAAACGGCGAAAAAAGGAATGCAAATAGTGGCCACCTTAGCCGCCACCATTTGCCTACGCGTTTTTTTTTAATAACTTTGCCGTGATAGGCTACGTAAATACTTACGTAGCCTATCACGGTTAAATACAGGGACGCAACTGGCGGTGGCTACGGCAGCCGCCATTTGCATCCCTGCTGCCCAGCGGCTGGATGTCCGGCTGCAGGTGGAGCTGGCCAGCGGCTCCGCAGAATCCCCGTGGAGCGGAGCCAGCCGGGCAGGACTTCGGGGGGAGGGACGGAGCGCCTCCCTCCCCACCGCGAAGAAGATCCGCGAAACGGTAAGTGACTTTCGTACATCCCTACATCCAGTGAATCTGAATGATAATAGCTTCAGGCATAAAAGGAATAGTTAAACTATAGAATTAGTTACAAGATGTGTTTTTTTCCACCAGTGTAGACAACAGTAAAAGGAGATTAGACAAATTCATGGAGGATAAAGCTATAAATGGGTACTAGTCAGGATAGCAATATATATTACTTCCAGTATCAGAGGCAGTGTACATCTGAATTTCAGTTGCTGCAGAACACAGTCAAGAGGGTGCTCTTTCATATCCGGCTTGTGGGCTTCTCATAGGTATCTGGTTGGCCACTGTGTGAACAGAATGCTGGGCTAGGTGGGTCTTTGGTTTGATCCAGCATAGCTTTTCTTACATTCCTAGAGTTAGGAGTGAGCAGTGAAGTGGCTACATTTGCAGATGACCTTCAATTATTCAAGGTGGTAGGAACGAACAGAAATTGCGAAGGATCTATCCAGACTAGGGAAATGGACATTAAAGGCACAATCCTATGGATGTTTAGACATGGCTGGGCCATGCTGGAAGTTGTAGGACATGCATATGATTGTGCTCTAAAAGGGCAAATGCAGTGCCATGTAAGTTATGCACATGGGGTGAAAAAATTAACTTCACATATACACTTATGGGGTCTGAGCTGACAGTGACTGACCAGGAATGGGATCTTGGGGTCATGATAGATAGCTCAATGAAAAAGGTGACCCAATGTACAGTGGCTGTAAAAGAGATGATTTCCTTGTTAGAGATCATTAGGAAAGGGATTTATAATTTCATTGCCCATATAATAATGCCTTTTTATATACATTTCATGCAACCACAGAATACTGTGTATAGTACTGGTCCCCGTACCTCAAAATGGATATTGTAAAGATGAAGAATATGCAACCAAAATGAAAAAAAAAATGACCAAAATGATCAAGGGGCTGTAGCAGCTTCCTATGAGAAAAAGTTCTAATGCTTTGGGATTTTTAGTTCATGAAAAAGGCAAGTGGGGGCGGGGGGAGATAGAGCTGTATAAAATTATGTATGAAGTTCAATGGTGAGATTCAGGGCAGACAAAACAAAGTACTTCTTCAAACAATGCATAATTAAACCATGGAATTCACTTCCATAGGATGTGGTAATGGCTGCCAACTTAGCTTCAAAAGGGAATTAGGGAAATTCATGGAGGATAAGGCTATCAATGGATGTCACGATGGCTGTATACTACTTCCAAGATCAGAGACATCATGTCTGTGAATACCGATCACTGAAGAACATTAGGATAGAGCTATTGCCCTCACATCTTGCTTGTAGGCTTGCCATGGGGATCTGGTTGGCCACCGTGGGAAGCAGAGTTTCTATAACAGTGGGAACCATGGCCAACCCTCTGATTCTTCCTCCATGACCTTGTCCCCTGAAGAGTGGGAGCCAGACCCTGGGGTCATAGAAGTCAGTTGGATTTTTAACACATTCATTTTGATATTTTCTCTGGCAGTTCCAGAAATAATAGGTCACTTGGAATTTTTCTATGTAAATGGAGCTACCTGCTGAGAAATATCCTCTGTTTATTGAACCACAATGAGGGCTAATCATGCTTAGCTGTGTCTTGGATTGTGGCTGTTGTTGTCAAAGACTAAATTGGTTAGTCCCAGTTCATGATAGGTGCTAATGTTTTATACAATCTGTTATTTGTTTATTAACTTATATCCTACCTCATGGTAACTTTCATTCAGTCACATTATGTCCCCAGAACATCCATCTGAAGCAGGTTACCTGAACAGAGTATAACTTGGCCAAGGCCGCTATGCAAGCACCAGAAGAATACCCTTTCAGGCCATTGCTTCACATACACCATGACAACCACAGCAACATCTTCCAGTTCCTTGAGATCTGTGATTGTTGACTCACACAGCAGAATATGGGAAGTCTTTTTCAATATATTGTGATAAAAGCATCATTTTTGAATGATATTCTTTTTGGTCTCATTTTCTTTCATTAGATGCTGGTACTCATTTAAAGAACAGGTATCTACATTCAAACTTATCAAAGAAACTGTATATTATTCCCTGTTGCACTGCATCCTTTAGCTAAGTATTTTACTAAATCATTCAAAATATCATGAGATTACTCCCACTTAAAGCCTCAGATCTCAACTTCACACTTAGACATCTGACGTATTGTTACCTTTTGAAATTACTGCCACCATTGTGGTTTTCTTTCAGAGGAATGGTTTTACTCCTATGCACTCTAGACAAAACAGTGATTTGTGTTTATTACTTATCTGCCAAAGTGGCCTTGAAAATAATGGTATCTGATTTAATATCAAAGAAAAAGCTATATGGCAATTTCTCTCTTGCATCCAGCCCAATCTAGATTGTGATGAGAGTGCCTTTTCCAGGTTTTTGTGGCCCCTAGACAAATATTTTTTAATTCATGTAGGGACATCTGCAGGAATTTTGTGCAGGGTGGGGAGGAAGACAAAATATATACATATGTAACTAGTGTCAGAGAACAGGTCTACCATTTTTAGTAGATCTGGTGACTGAGCAGTGGTGATGCCTGGGCACCAAGGTGGATAGACATGGCCTCTGAGAAACCTTGGATACCAGAAACAACAAAGAGTGTTGTGGCACCTTAAGGGCTAATAAATTTATTCTGGCATAATATGACTATAGGCCACTTCATCAGATGCATGAAGTGTTTTGAGATTTCAGGCCTCCATTGTTTCTTAAAGGGTAGACCGGGGGTCTGTCAACAACAACGTCTTTCTCTGCATGGCTGAAACTCTAAATTCTTTCCCTGGCTGCCTTTACTCTCACCACCCTTAATTGCAGTCCTTCAATTATTTTATCTCCAATTAATTTCCCACTCACTGATCCTGCTCCATGATCCATGGTTTTGTATTATGAAAATGAAAAGAAAAATAACTGACTTGAGTTACAAAAGTGCCTCTTCTATTGTGTGCTTGCCCAATGTTTTGGAGAACAAGTCTCCTTTAGGGCCTGCCTGCAACATAACAAAATACAGAAATTCAAAAACTGTCTTATATAAAAGCCAAAGGGCATATTTGTTATCTAAAAGCCTGTAACTTAACTCTAGTTCACTTGCTTGGATAAGGTATTTGTACCCTAGCTGCAGTGTTGCTCTCCATGGTACTGAAGCTGAACCCAAATTGCTTGCCTGGTACCTGCAGCATTTGCTGTGGTCCTGAATTTTTCCTGAGCCTCCTTCTGTTGGCTGCCTCATGTTGTGATGCTTTGCCTGAACTAGAGCAGACAACTGACTCCCCAGTGAAGCAGGACAAATAGGTGTATACACACAAATAGGGCAGAGGGAACCTTGTAGTGTAGTTCATGCTGAATACTGCAGGTCAGGCTCTGAGTACTTTACAAAACCCCTGCAGTGTTATACAGAGGTATTAGAACCTTGCAGAAAGTGAGGGTTGGGCTGAAACTGAGAGAGCAGATTACAGCAACCCTGCAGTGTTATCTATGCTTTTATCTCTCACATTACAGAGGCCAAGAGAGTAGTATACAATGACCCTGCAGTGTAGCTCACTTTTATACCGCTATTGCAGGTTCGGGAGCTGTGTTGAAAGTAGCTTAAGGCAGTCCTGCGGTGCAGTCCATTAAGTATGGAGCTGAGGCTGGTTTGGATTCCTGTCCAATCCCACATACCTCTCAGTGTGCATCAAAGGTCAATTTAAATTGCCCCTCAGGCCTTCTTCCAGGCCAAATCCAGCACTCAGTGGCATGTAGAAGCCTCATACTCTAGTGACTTGCATGGAGACTGGCTATACTTTGAAGTGTTTAAAAACTAAACGCAAATTATTAGATTGTGCACATGAAGTAAGACCCAAGTTTAACAGAATGAGAAGGAATGGTGGGTGGAGTCAGAGTGAGTGACAGGTGAGGAGTATCAATTGTGACAGACAGGAAATGGAGAAGGGAAAAGGGGCTGGTGGTCAAGATACCTGCTGGAAAGAGGAGTCGGATATGCTGGGACAATTTATTAGGTGGAAACACTATTTCCAATTTTTTTTTTTTATTGAATGACTGCATGTTCCAGGTTGCGTTGTACTCCTTTTGGTGCCAGGTGAAGACCTTTTTATTTTCTATCATTTTAGCACTCTAGTCTTTTAGCCCCACTGTTTTTAATCTGTATTCTAAACCTCTGCATTGCTGCTAGGTTTTTATTCTGGTTGTACTTTTATATTGTAGTTTTAACCTTTCATATTTTATATTGTTTTATGTTGTACTCTGTGGTTTTAATTTTTGTGAGCTACCTAGAGAGCTTTATTTCATTAGAAATAAATAAATAAATAAATAAATAAAGCTCCCTGAATAAATACAATAGTTGGTTCAAATACTTGATATGTTCTGCTTTGGCTGGTTTCTAGGGTAATATATCTTATCCCATGTTCTTGCTTATCTTGCCTATCTTGCACAGGAGACTGCTGCTGTTCTATAAATAGTAGGAGGTGGAAACCGTTTTCCTTGGATACGTTTATGGAGGGTCTAGATCTAGTGGACAGTCTGGACTACTAAGCACCTAGTTACTTGGGCATATCTGGTACCTTCTAGGGCCAGGGCCTTGCGTAGATTTTCATGGGCATCACACCATGTTAGAGCAAGGACTCTTGTCTTGCATGTGGACTTCTGTTTTTCAGCCCCCTCAGCCACAAGCTCGGGTCACACACACACACACACACACACACTCCCCAGGGATACACTGCAAGATATTCTTATTTTTAATGAAAATGGCAAAGTTGCCACTGTATTTATTTTAAGTCTCTACTCTTCATTTTTTTCATAAAAACTCAATTTTTATAAGATTGTCACTGAGGCATTCATTTGTGATAGCCACAGAAACATGTACCCCAACACCCACACATGCAGGTAAATCTACTGTAGTAATATATTTTAATTATGTATTTAGTCAAAACTATTTAAGGTTTTATGTTGAAAAGATGATGCAGAGATTCTAAAATTCATGTGATTTCAGCTTTGGGAATGCAGAGTTCTTGACATGGTGCTTTGGAAGATAATATCAACCTCTTGGTGACGTTCAATAAATTAATACAAAGAGAATGCGCTTAATGGGGCTGGAAAAGTGCAAAAATGTGTTTTTCCCCACTGTATATTACACAGATGGAATTATCATCCTGGGATTGTGATGGGGGACAGTAATTGCATTTTAATTACCATGCTTATGGCTTGTGCTTCCTACCAGATGGAAAGCCCGTCTAAAATAGCGACACAGTAGAAACCCTCTGCTTATTTTCTCCTCTGATGCTGGCTAACATATACTGACACAGGACAAAAGCTATTACGTTATTGTTTGATCAGAAAGTCCTGTAATAGTTTCAGTCTGAAGCATCTCTCTATAGGTGCTATTGAACTGTGGGGTGCCACAGGGCACTATCCTGTCCCCAGTGTTATGAACAAGAACCGTTGGGAGCAGTCATCAGGAGATTTGGGGCAAGGTGTCACCAGTATGCTGATGACACCCAGCTCTATTTCTCTGTGACATCTGAATTGGGAAAGGCTGTGCAAGTTCTAAACCAGTGCCTGGATGCAGTTATGGCTTGGATGAGGGCCAATAAACTGAAAATGAATCCCAGTAAGACAGACCCTATGGGTTGGCAGTTCCCAGGTCTGGAATTGGGGTGTTTGCCTGTTTTGGATGGGGTTGCACTCCCTCTGAATGAGCAGGTCCATAGTTTAGGGGTGCTCCTAGATCCATCTTTGTCAGTGGAGGCCCAGGTGGCCTCAGTGGCTCAGAGCGCCCATTACCAGCTTCGGTTGGTATGCCAACTATGTCCATTCCTGGATAGGGATAGCCTAACCACGGTGATCGATGCACTGGTAACCTCACGATTAGACAACTGCAATGCAGTCTATGTGGGGCTGCCCTCAGAAGCTGCAGTTAGTGCAGAATGCAGCAGCTAGGGTGCTCACTGGGACACCTAGCTATGCCCACATAACACTCATGTAAAAAGAACTGCACTGACTGCCTATTAGCTACTGAGCCATGTACAGGGTTATGTTTTTGTCCTTTAAAGCCTTAAACCACTTGGGACCAGGATACCTAGGGTATTCTAGACCACCTTCCCTTATACATACCAAGGCAACCTTTAAGATCAGCAGAGGAGGCCTTGCTGGTCATTCCAGAATGAAGGGAATGTTGCCGTGAAATACCCAGACAGCGGGCCTTCTCTGTAGCAGCAGCCACCATCTGGAAAACTCTCCCTTGTGTAGTTAGGGAGGCAGAAAACATGACATCTTTCAAACGCCTCCTGAAGACACACTTGTTCACCCAGGCTTTCCCTGGGCTGTAAATTAATTATGCTGCTCCATTTTACTTCTCACTGAATTTTACTTTAGTTTGAAGTGTTTTAATGCTGTATTTTAATGTTGTGTTTTTAATATTGTATTTTAATATTGTGAGCTGCTGAGAGATTTTATTTTCAACGGTATATAAATGCCACAAATAAATAAATAAAACTGTAACATGCTCTACATGGGGCTGTCTTCAAAAAGAGGGATTTGGCTATTGGGCAGTATAAAAATGTAATAAATTAATAAATAAAATTTAAAAACTGTTCAAAAACTTCAGCTGGTCCAGAATGCTGTGACCAGACTGTTGACTGGAGCTGCTTACAGGGAGCATACAACTCCCTTTTTATAACAGCTTTGCTGGCTACCAGTCTATTTCTGGGCAGAATTCAAAGTGCTGGTTATGACCTACAAAGCCCTATACAGCTTGGAATCAGGCTACCTGAAAGAATGGCTTCTCCCATACGACCCTGCGCCTGGTTCCTAGGATCTTCCTAGATGTGTTTTGTGGCGACCCAAGAAAGGGCCTTTCAGTGGCTCCTCCCAGGGTATGGGATTCCCTCCCAAGGGAGGCTAGGTTTGCTCCCTCTTGATTGCCTGCCAGTGGAAGGACAAGTCTGCTTCATTTAAAGGGCCTTTAAGCTATAAGTAGGTCTGGTGGGTCAGGTGCTGTTTTTAATAATATTTTTCTGTGATTGTTATGTTGTTATTGCCTTTTAATGTATTGTTTTAATCAATTTTAATTAGTTCTGTAAGCTGCCTTGAGTGGCATTTTTTTTTGTAGAAAGGCAGGGTACAAATAAAAAAATAAATAAATCCAAAACATCTGGCAAGAACCACATTGGGGAAGGCTGTTCGAACAGACAGTTTCCATCACTATTTTTGCCTTCTCAAAATAGTACCAACCTTGCAACTGAGTAATTAAATAGGGATACTACTAATAAAAGCAATACGCACTTCCTAAAATTGTTTTTTTATACCTTTTTATCTGAAAATTGAGAAAATGCCTTTTTAGTAGAGGTACAGTCACCCAATGCTATTCTCTGGAACTGACTCAGCAAGTATGAGTTGAACCACTGTAGAACATTGCCTCCAACTCCCAACTCACAGAGGTGGTCCAGGAGGATACCATGGTCAATGGTATTGAAAGCCGCTGAGAGATCGCAAAGAAGTAACAGTCCCTCTCCCAAAGAAGGTCATCCATCAGGGCGACCAAGGCTGATTCCATCCCAAATCCAGGCCTGAATCCAGACTGGAATGGATCCAGATAATCAGTTTCATTAAAGAGCATCTACAGTTGAGATGCCACCACTCTCTTGAGCCTCTTACTCAGGAATGGGGTATTTGTGACCGGACAATATTTAGCATAGATCTCTTGATCAAGGGAGGTTTTTTTTCAGGAGTTGTCATACCACTGCCTTCTTCAAGGCAGTAGGGCCCACACCATCACGCAATTATGCGTTCACTGCTCCCCTGATCCCATCCGGTCAGCCCCCTGCAACTACCTTGAATAAGCCATGATGGGCAAGGGTTGAGAGAGTCTGTGGTGGGATGAACAGATGCAAGCATCTTGTCCACATCCTCAGACTCCCAGAACTGAAATTGATCCCACAAAACAGGGTAAGATGATACACTGGACACCTCAACAGATACTGCATCAACAGTAGTGTTCAAGTCAGCATGAAGGCAAGCTATTTTATCCCCAAAATGTCATAGAAACTCATCACAGTGGGCCTCTGAGCATTCCAGTATTGGATTCACTGGGTTTGATGTAAGCAACCCCCAAATAGGGATGTATGAATTGTGTACCTTCCATGCCGCTTGACTTCTGCAGTTTGCGGCCAGTGGTCCGTACCATCATTCGCAAGCCCCCGGAATTCTCCTCTTTTTTTTCCACTCCAAGAATTAAGAAGATAAATCCGTACCGACAGCCGTAATTCTGCATAACTTCCGTAAGAAAAGCTATTTTTCGTAGATATTTACGTATTTTTTCCCCTGCCCTGAGACGTGCAGTAATTACTTTCAGCCAAAACACTTCCTCCTCCTCGGGGCTTCCCAAAACAAGGCTGCCCTAGGTGTGCCTGAGCGATGCACTCTTTGTTTAAAGCAATGCTGTATGAAAGAAAGACAGAAAAAACTTTTTAAAATGACCATGCCAATCTGGAGCCCTGCACGAGGTATTATTCCCCCTGCTAGGCTTTCTATTTCCACATCCAACCTTGTTGGTGACATGGTGAGGCTAAATTGGAGAGGAGAACCAACTCTGTGCATGTCTACTCAGAAGTAAGTCTTACTGAGTTCAATGCGACTTACTCCTACACATGTCAGCATCCCACTTGCTCCCAGCTCAGCTTTGTATTTCCACATCCAGGTCATTAGCAAACCTGTTAGTTATCTCACTGGGTGACTTTCGGCTGGACTCTAACCACACTAGAAGAATATAGTTCTTCATATTCCCTGGTATGTTTATTCCTCATTTTGTCCATTCCCTGAGCATGTGCAGAGTGTGCTTTTTATTCAAACAAAGAGAAGGTTGCTGATCCTTCATGCTGCATTTGTGCAAGTGAAGTGTGACTGCTTCAGAAAGAACTTTCCATTATACTGTCTCTTTTTCTTCATGTGTTTCATAGCAAAAGTATGATGTAGTGGTTAGAGTCCAGCCCAAAGTCACCCAGTGAGATAACTAACAGGTTTGCTAATGACCTGGATGTGGAAATACAAAGCTGAGCTGGGGGCAAGTGGGGTGCTGACATGTGTAGGAGTAAGTCGCATTGAACTCAGTAAGACTTACTTCTGAGTAGACATGCACAGAGTTGGTTCTCCTCTGGATGTGGAAATAGAAAGCCTAGCAGGGGGAATAATACTCGTGCAGGGCTCCAGACCAGCATGGTCATTTTAAAATGTTTTTTCTTTCTTTCAAACAGTGTTGCTTTAAACAAAGAGTGAATCGCTCAGGCACACCTAGGGCAGCCTTGTTTTGGGAAACCCTGAGGAGGAGGAAGTGTTTTGGCTGAAAGTAAACGGAGACGGAGGATTTCAATTGAAAAAGAACACCCACAAACAAAGCGGTGAGCACAATTCTTTTTTTCCTTTTTTTTAAAATACGTATTTATTATCGGAATATACTACCTTGCGTTTTTATTTACGAAAATTTTGCGACTCTGTGCGGATGACAAAAAAAAAGCCGCTTGACTGCTGGCTCCGCAGGACCTCGTGGTGCCATTCCACAGAGGATTCCGTGGCACAGACTGAAGGGAATTCAATCCCATTTCAGTCCGTGGCGGAATTCTCTGACATCTCTACCCCCAAACCACTCAGAAAAGCTCAGCTGGATGGTTACTCAAGGATGCGATGGAGATAGCAAAGTAAACCTTCTTTGCTGCCTTCACCACCATGCAGTAGGCATGATTATATGCTCTTACACATGTTTGATCACCTTTATGATGAGTCTTACGCCACTTCTGCTCCAGCTGTCATCTGACCTGTTTCATTGTCCAGAGCTCACCAGTAAACCAGGGAGCCTTCTCCAAAGAGTGCACTCAGGAGCAATTGTATCAATGGCCCTTCGCACCACCATTCCATAGTATGACAAGGGCCTTGACAGAATCACTAGATCTAGCTACTGAAAAATCCCCCAGGGCATTCATGAATCTTTTGGATTCCATAAGTCTCTGGGGGTGGGCCATCTTAATGGGTCCCCCACCCCTGCAGGGAGGGTCTGGCACCGTGAGACCAAATTTGACCAGAAAGTGGTCTAACCTAGGGTTGGCGGAGAATTTCTCCCCGAAACTTCGGGGGGCCGAGCGCCAACGTGTTTGGCCCCCCGAACAAGTTTCGGGGAGAAATCCTCCGAACCCCCCCGCCCCCTGCACCCCCCCCGGGACGGGACTTACCTTCGCCGAATGTCCCTCCCGGCGGCAGGTCCGGCTGGCGGTTCGGCGGGTTTTCGAGCGGGGCGGGAGCGGCAGCCGGTCTTTTGACCGGCTGCCGCCGCCGCCATTGCAATCAAAGAAAAAAAAAACGCCCCCTGATAGGCTACGTGACGATTGACGTAGCCTATCACGGCTAGATTTGCAAAGTCAGCCGTGATAGGCTACGTCAATCGTCACGTAGCCTATCACGGGTGACTTTAAAAAAAAAAAGTGTGTATGGATAATGGCGGCCCCCATAGGGAGCCGCCATTCCCGTTCCTTATTTGGTTGCTGTAGTCTACGTAAACATTTACGTAGACTACAGCGACTAAATAAGGAACGCGAATGGCGGCTCCCTATGGGGGCCGCCATTAGCGTACGTGCTTTTTTTTTTTTTTAAAGTCACCCGTGATAGGCTACGTGACGATTGACGTAGCCTATCACGGCTGACTTTGCAGATCTAGCTGTGATAGGCTACGTGAATCGTCACGTAGCCTATCGGGGGCGTTTTTGGTTTTTTTAAAAAAACTTTCGCGTTCGCGGCCGGGCGAGGCGGGAAGCCTCCCCCCCGGCCTGAATTTCGGCCGGGCCGAGGCAGGAAGCCTCCCCCCCCCGGCCTGAACTTCGCGGGGGGACCAGCGAAGCGCCTCCCCCCCACCGCGAACGTTCTTCGAGGACAGGTAAGTGACTTTCGTCCACCCCTAGTCTAACCATGACAATGGGGTAATTTCCCCCCACACACACACACACAATATCCAGACCATCCCCCTTATGCCCAAAGGTAAAGAACAAGTCAAGGATATGCCCTGCCTTATGTGTTGGACCAGTGACAAATTGAGACAGCCCCATGGTTGTCATGGAGGACATGAAGGCCCAAGCTGGTACTGTTAAGTCAGCCTCAGCATGAATGTTGAAATCTCCTAGGACCAGAGTCCCAGGGGTTTTCCAACACCACACCAGAGACCTCCTCAGCCAGCTCAGTCAGGGAATCCATTGGGTAGCAGGGTGGGCAGTAGGGATGTACGAAAGTCACTTACCTGTGTGCGGATTATGTTGGTGGGGAGGCGTTCCGTCCCTCCCCCCGGAATCATCGCCGGGGGGGAGGCGCTCCGTTCCTCCCCCCCCCCGGAATCCTCCGTGGCCGGCTGTGCTCCGTGGCAGCTCCACGGAGCAGCCAGCCAGGCCCAGCCAGGCCAGAGCCATCCGCAGCCAGATTTCCGGCCGCAGAGGGCTCTGGGAAAAAACAAACAAACCCGCGTATGCTAATGGCGGCGGCTACGTAAATATTTACGTAGGCTAAAACGTCGAATCAAAAAGGGACGCAAATAGTGCCCGCTACGCTATTTGCGTTCCCCTTTATTTTCGCCGTCATAGTCTACGTAAATATTTACGTAGATTAAGACGGCAAAAATAAGGAACGCAAATGGCAGCGACCGTAGCCGCCGCCATTTGCGTACGCGGTTTGTTTGTTTTTTAAACCCTCCCAACCATGATAGGCTACATAAATAGGCTACGTAAATGGCGTACATGGTTCATCAACCATGAATAGGCTACGTAAAGACCTATCACGTCGTGGTTTTTTTTTTTTAGCCTAGCCATGATAACCTATTACGTCTTTTTTTTTTATAACACTGGAAATGGCGGCGGCGGCAGCCGGAGCCACTGCCGCCTGGAAGATCCGCCACAGGTAACTCTCGTCCCGGGAGGAATCTGCGGGGGGGGCAAGCCGTTCCGCCACGGAGTTTGGGGGGCTGAATGCACTGGCATTCGGCCACACCGAGATCCATGGTGGAATTCTCTGACATCCCTAGTGGGCAGTACACAGTAGTCCAAATGGGATGTAACTAAGGCATGCATGACTGTGGCGAGATCAGACGTGTCTAGGAACAGGTGCAATTAGAGCACTACCCTCAGCTGTGCAAATGCACTCCTGACCATCGCCAGGACCTGGCATCTTGGGTCAGGACCAAGTCCAAGAGTACACCCCAGCTGCGAGGCTGAACCTTCAGAGGGAGTGTAACCCCATCCAGCACAGGTTGAATCCCTATTCCCTGATCTACCTTTCGACTGACCAAAAGCACTTCTGTCTTGTCTGGATTAAGCTTCAATTTGTTTGTCCTCATCCAGGCCTTTATTGACATCAGGCACTGATTTAGAACCAGAACAGCTTCCTTGGCTTTAGATGGAAAGGAGAGATAGAGCTGGGTGTCATCAGCGTACTGGTGACACTGAATCCCAAAGCCCCATAAGCCAACTTTTGTTGTTGTTGTATTAACACTTTTATTTATTTTTTTAAACAACTGTTACAAACTACACATACATTTAAAGTAACAACAACAATAAAAAACAACATAGAAAAGCAAACAAACAATGTAACAATACAATAAAGTATTACTACACATATAGTTCTGTGTACTCTGACCAGATAGCTGTATGCTTCTCTGATCAAAGCTATCAGTGGTAATTTATCCTTTCAACAGTTGCCAAAATTGTGAGACTTTCTGTCCAATATGTTATAGATGGGGTGGATGTCTCTTTCCAGCCTTGAAGTATCAATGTTTTTGCTGTCATTAAGGCCTGTAACATCCATTTCCTATGGCCATCCCATTTCCACACAACTGGGATATAGTTCAGGATTGCATGGACATCCTTGATTTCCAGCAATCCAATACAAAGTTAATTCACGTGATAACCTCCAGCCAAAGGGGATCACCACTGGGCATGCCCACATCATGTGGACCAATAATGTTCCCGTATTGCTGCATCATTAACGTTTGCCTGAAGTTGCTAAATTTTTCTTCAGTAGGCATTGCAGAGTCCAGTATGCACAGTGTTCCTTCAGATTAAGCACAGTTTTAAGTCTGGAGAGATGTATCTTATAGAAATCAAAGACTGCCCCCAGTGCCTCACATGTATCTGACATTCCAGTCCCCTGTTCCACTCTTCCCCTAGTGTTTGTATATCAACTTTATCATGTACCAATAGACTTATGTAGATCATTAGAGTAGATTTGTCTGATTTAGCTGAATCCATCAGCTCCTGCAGCAACTTTGGAGGTTCCAAAGTGCTCAGAGCTGCTGGACATACATCACAACTAGGGTGTGTTTTAGTTGGGGGTATTGGTAATGGGCAGTGTTAGGTAGGGATGTGCAAACTCACCCCTGTCCTGGTTCTCCGGACGCATGCCCAGCCCCTGCTCACTGGTCCTCAGACCACACTTTAGCTCCTCCCATGCTCAGCGAGCAGCCCGCATTTACCCCAATGGCCTCATCGAGCTCCATGTCGCTTTTTAAAAATAAAATAAAATGGTGATCGCAAAAATGTGCATGTCTTTGTATGCGCGAAAATGCGCATTTTGTGAATGTGCATATTCTCATGTGTGAAATGCACATTTCGTGAAGGTGCATATTTGTGTGTGTGTGCAAAAATGTGTATTTTTTAAAAAATGCACATTTTCCCACATATCTGAATATGCACATTCGCAAAAATGCATTTTCATGTGTGAGCAAATATGCACATTTTTGCGATTGCCATTTTATTTCTCAAAAAATGGCGACTGTGAAGCTTGATGAGGCCACCAGGGTGAGTGCAGGCCATTTTCTGAGTGCGGGCAAGGGGTGAACAGGGGCAGGGCCTTGGCAAGCGGGTCTCGGGGGTGCGAGCAGTGGTGGTTCTACCGGATTCCCAGACTGAATTGGGTGCCCATGCTGTCCCTAGTGTTAGGGATCTGATATTTACCCTGCAGGTCAGCAAATGGGAGGAATTCATTGTTCTTCCTATCAACTGGTCAAGTGTAATAATGTCTTTGTCTGCCCATTATCTCCAGAGAAAAGCTGTCAGGGACCAGCTTCAGCACTGCAGTGGGCCTTGTAGGTTATAGCTAAGATGTGAGTAGAAGTAGCCTGGAATGGCTTGAGCCTGTTCAGCCTCTGGAATGCCAGAATCTGTGTGAGCTTATCTCTGTCAGTGTTCTCAGGCAGAGCCAGGGGGAGTCACCTATCCCCCTGGCCACCTGCTGGTCTAGCCTTGGCAGGCAGGGAGGCTGGAAGCTGTCCATGAGAACCTGAAAGAGGTGGGGTGGGGTGGGGTTTACAGAAGGGTCGCCCAGGTTGAAGTGTCACTGCTTGAGGGCTGAGCAGTGACACCCTGTTTGGACAGGGGCCTTGCTGAAAGGCTAAAGCCCTTGTCTGTCAAGAGATCCAGAGGGGGTGTCTTACAGTCACACCTTCTCTTTTAATCTGATGCAAAGGCAAAGAGCCTTTGCTTGGAACACCTTGTCTTCATTGCTCGAAGCCTCCTCTGTTTGGATCCATCATCATCTGGGCTTTTGGAGGCACTCTGCACATGGACTCTTGTTTAATTGGAACTTTGGATTGCTACAGACTTTCCATGAAAAGTACTGTGTGGCGTTTCATAGACTTCAACTCTCATTTGCTGTGGATTGTGTATCTTTCTTTGTTGTCAGCTCAGCGTACTGGCAGGCTGGGTTTGATCTACAGTTTTTGGACTTTCCTCTGCCTGGACGCACGCAGTTTGGAGTTGGCATGGAAATCCACAGCGGCACGGAACTCCTTGCATGTCTGGGTTTCCCCTTCCCTTGATCTTGATAGGCCTTGACCATGTAGCCTGGAGTTATCAACAAAAGATTCAAAGTTGGACTCTTTATGGGTGTGTTTTTGTTTAAGCCTTTCAAGAATTTATCCCTTGATTGCCTGATGGGGTCATTCCAGGAATCATTCCCATTCCTTGTCCGGGGTTGGAGCCCTGTGTATGGATTGCCTGGGTTAGATATGCCAGGAATCCCAAGTCCCTTCCCTTGTGTTCAGAATCGTGAAGATGGCAGTGGCATGATGATGAGGATCTCAGTCACAGTAGTAGTGTTTAGCTTTGGACTGTTCTGGAATTACATAGAGCCTATAGCTACTGACCATCAGCTATATGATTTCTGAAGAGTGTAACCATTAAGCTTTTGCCATGGGATTTCTTGCAATAAAGAAATCTCATTGATTTAGGTGTCTGGTGTCAGACTGCCTGAGCATGTGTGCTAGGGGGATCGTGAAACCTGACAAAAGGCTTTGCTGCAATTTGTGAATCAGGATTGCACCACAGTGTTGCTTTTGTGAGTGCAAAAAGGGTGAACATTAAACTTGGGAGTTACTATGCACTATACCTCTCTACATGCCAGTTTTGATGGTGAAGTAACTCCACCTTTACTTGTGTGGGTGGAACCCTTTACTTACTTACTTACTTACTTACTTACATTTATATACTGCCTTATCTGCTAAAAAGCCATCAAGGCAGTGTACAACAATTTAAAACCAGCCTTTGCAACAATAAAAACTAAACAGTAAAAACAATAAAACATTAAAAGTTGCTC
Organism: Heloderma suspectum; assembly: GCF_057233095.1. Classification (NCBI taxonomy): domain Eukaryota; kingdom Metazoa; phylum Chordata; class Lepidosauria; order Squamata; family Helodermatidae; genus Heloderma; species Heloderma suspectum. Next base: position 228,675,745 of record NC_139461.1, read on the forward strand.
ATTTTAAAAGGCTAAATTGAAAAAAAAAAGTGTCTTAAGGAGCAATTCTATGTTGATAGATGACCACCTCTGAACTTAGGGGTGATCGCCTATCCAATGCATGGTGGGAGGAGTGTGGAGGGGATCCTCTCCTCTGCCCTCCAGCCATCCTGCATTTGTGGCTAGACAGCCGATTTCGGCTGCCTAACCATGGGACATCATAACGCGGAGTGGGGAGGCTGGACGACACATAGGAAGTGTCGTACCGGCACTTACAAACTCCCCACCCTGCCCCTGGGAAAGCCACCTTTCCCCACGTTCCGCAATACTCTTACGAGCGCGGAGTGCGGGGACAATCCACGCTGACTATGAAGCAGCGGGGTGTGTGTGGAGAGGTGGTTCTCTGGGAACTGACCTCAGAGTGCAGGCTCCAAGGTCAGTTCCCAGAAACTGACAAATCCTATGGCCGTCTAGCCGCTGTCTAGCGGCCATACGATTGCACCCTTATAGCCTTTCTAACTGCCAAGGGAGTAGGGGCCAGTCATAGTTCTTGATGGAGCCCATTCCATAGTTTGAGGGCAACACTAGAGAAATACCATTGAGAAAGAGGTGATATGTACGTGGATCCTATGATCGCTCAAGGAGGTGATTGTACAGGAGAGGTGCCACACCATTCCATTGCACTGGTGAGGAGATATACTTTGTAACAGGAATGCAAATCATGGAAGTTAAAGCCTCATTCTGTAAATGATTGGTTGTAGCTTTTTGAGGGGAAATCATGTGGATATGTCCACCAAATAATTCTTTGGACTAGAGCATTAAACTTTTGGAAATATGACTTGGGGATAAACAAATTTATTACCCCAAATAATATATCAGCTCCATATATTATTCGGGGTAATAAATTCATGTTTATTATTTATTTATTTAATTAATTACATTTATATCCTGCCATTTTTCCCCTTTAAGAAACCCAAGGTGGCATACATAATCCTCCTCTCCATTTTATCCTCACAACCACAACCCTGTGAGGTAGGTTGGGCTGAGAGTCTGTGACTGGCCCAAAGTCACCCAGTGAGCTTCCATGGCCAAGCGTGGACTAGAACCCAGATCTCCCGGCTCCCAGGCCAACACTCTAGCCACTACACCACACTGGCTGTCATCAATATGTTGAGCATATTGATTTTTTCCCAAACACTGAAAGTAAGTGCGGCCTATCTATCCAAATCTGAAAAGGAATTCAGACTCACTTCAACCATTTCTGTATGTCCCTGGGGACCTTTATTCCAAGTTAAGTTATAGCATCGGGGGACAAATTAAATTTCCACTTAGAAAATAAACTGGAGAGGTTATTGACTCCAAGGGACATAAGGTCTGATTTGGACCAGTTGATTGTATACCCCAACAGAGTTCCAAATTTGTCAATAGTTCCAATCAATTCTGGCAATGAGGTAACTGATTGGTTGATGAACAGCAACATGTCATCTGCATATATTTTAGTTTTGTATTTGGTTTGCTATGGGTACAGCCCTGGACATTCTCATTCTGTCCGATTGCACGTGCCAGAGGCTGTAGACACAAATATTACCAGGGAAAGGTGCCTCTTTCCAAAGTAAGGGGACAAGAGAAGATTCCATTTGTCAGTATCTCTGATTTGAGGGCTGTATACAAGATTTTGATCCATTTCAAGAATTCCTTACGGAATCCAAAATGAGAAAATAAATTGCCAATAGGTTTCATCAAGAGCTTTCGTGGCATCAAGTGAAATGATGGCCACCAGGTCCTCTCTGATGTTATTGAGAGCCATCAGATCAATCAATAATCTCAGGTTGTCTGCTCCAGATAAATCCTATACTGGATAAATCCTACCTTACCTGGGTGTATGAAGGTTGTCATGATCTCCTTCACTCTATTAGCCAATGCCTCTGTCAGGAATTTTGTGTCCATGTTAATTAGTGAAATTGGCCTATGGTTTGTGCAGTGGCGATAGTGTTTTCCTGGTTTAGGGATGATAGAAATATGGGCATTTTGTAATGGCGGTGGTAACGTATCAGTTTCAAGAATATCAGAGTCTGAGGAGTGTGGGTGTTAAAATATTACAGTAAGTTTTGTACCATTCTAGTGGAAATCCATCAGGGCCTGGGACCCTTCTAGTTTTCATGTTTTCAATTTCCTTTAATTGTAGGGGTCCTTCCAGAAATTCAGCCTGTTGGATATTCAGTTTTGGAAGATTCAACTGGGATAGAAATGCCACAGTTGCCTCAACCTTCGGTTCTCTATCTTTCTTATAAAATTCTGAATAGAATATTTGAAACTGAACATTAATGCCATGTAGTGTCTTGAATGTGGTGTTATCCTTATCTTTAATAAACACTATGTAATTCCTGACTTGGTGCTGTTTTAGCTGATATGCCAATATCTTGCCTGGTTTCTCAGCCCTCTGATAAGCCAACTTCAAACCCTGGCTTCTGGCTCTGGCTTGTTAGGGGAGTGTCAAACCAGGAGTCTTGGTTTGAATGTAACACTAGCTTTTTCCTCCTGGTAAGTTCCTGGCTACTAATTGTTCCCACTGGTGGAAGGAGCCAAGCAGGAGTGATCAGTAAGCAGGCACAGTATGCTTGCTCATGAATGCTAAGCTAGGATTCTCTGGAATTCTGGTTAATTTTGTGCAAACGTGGTCAATATGTGTTTTCATGTGATCCTGTACAGGGGATGAGATACAATGGAGAAACAAGGCATTATTGACTCTGGCATCATCTTATGCAAATGCAGCAATTTTGTGCATCAGCAATATTTGTATTCTCTCTGGATTCCAATAATTATAGCAATAATTATTTGGGTAATCTCTTCATCTGCTAAACCTACTACTTATTAGTTGGATTTTATCCAATTTCCTTTTCTTAACATTTCAACTTGTTTTCTTCTCCATATTTTCAGTATCTCTTTTTCCATCTGTGTCTTTCCCTTCTTTTTTATCTGCTATGATTCTGATTACATGGCAGTCGTTAAGAAGATCAGAAAAATCCTACTTTTCATGTTTCCAGTCTCCTTAATTATTGCCCCACATCTTCTCCCCCAATTTGTTTGCATTGAAATACTGTAATTTTAAAAAACAAAATTCCTACAAATTTGAAATTAATACAATTAACCTTTATATTCCTAGTGTAGATGGCATTATTATATCATTAATTGCAATCAATCCTATTGTTAGTTGTGGAAAGTGCTGATCTCAGAGCTTCTCAAATATCCAAAATCCTGCCAGGCTCATGCTGGCATGGTGAAAGTGAAGGAGGAGCAGTATTTCTATTATTTTCTTATCTCCCTTGCCAACCTTCTTTTACAAATTCCCTCCCATTGAAATCAAGAGGAGGGAATTGCTCTATATGAGCTCAGGGGCTGGCATAGATCAGAAGCCAGTCTGGGGGAGGGTCGGGGTCCAGGAGAGCTGCAGATCCTGTAGATCCACAGCCCCTCCTAGCATGTTCACTGACCCATCCCTGACATACTTCTTTTTCACCCTCTCTGACATCAGAGCTCCGCTGTCAGAGAGGTAAGGGCTCTGTAGGCTTTTATAGTGTCAGGGAGATTGTATCGCCCACTCTGATGGTGGACCTTCCTCTCCACATTTAGAGGGGATATCTGATAAATCCTAGGGCTCCTGGAATGCCCTTCCTGGGACTATGAGATTTCTGCCTAAAGATTTTAATTACACATTTATAGATAATGCAAACACAACCAAAGGTATCTGCACAATTCTCAGTCACATAAACTAAAGCTAAAACAAAGTATAAATTCAAAATTTTAATTACATTAATTAGTATTTACAGTAATGTGAAAAAGAAAGTACACCCTCTTTGAGTTCTATGGTTTTACATATCAGGATATAATAAAAATCATCTGGTCCTTAGCAGGTCTTAAAATTAGGTAAATACAACCTCAGATGAACAACAACACATGACATAGTTACACTGTGTCATTATTTATTTTACAGAAATAAAGCCGAAATGGAGAAGCCATGTGTGAAAAACTAAGTACACTTTATGATTCAATAGCTTGTAGAACCACCTTCAACAGCAATAACTTGAAGTAATAGTTTTCTGTATGACTTTATCAGTCTCTCACATCGTTGTGGAGGAATTTTGGCCCACTCTTCTTTACAACATTGCTTCAGTTCATTGAGGTTTGCGAGCATATGTTTATGCACAGCTCTCTTAAGGTCCCGCCACAGCATTTCAATCGGGTTGAGGTCTGGACTTCGACTGGGCCACTGCAACACCTTGATTCTTTTCTTTTTCAGCCATTCTGTTGTAGATTTGCTGGTGTGCTTGGGATCATTATCCTCTTCCATGACCCAATTTCGGCCAAGCTTTAGCTGCCGGACAGATGGCCTCACATTTGACTCTAGAATACTTTGGTATACAGAGGAGGTCATGGTCGACTCAGTGACTGCAAGGTGCCCAGGTCCTGTGGCTGCAAAACAAGCCCAAATCATCTCCCCTCCACCACCGTGCTGGACAGCTGGTATGAGATGTTTGTGCTGATATGCTGTGTTTGGTTTCCGCCAAACATGGCGCTGTGCATTATGGCCAAACATCTCCCCTTTGGTCTCATCTGTCCAAAGGACATTGTTCCAGAAGTCTTGTGATTTGTTCAGATGCAACTTTGCAAACCTAAGCCATGCTGCCATGTTCTTTTTAGAGAGAAGAGGCTTTCTCCTGGCAACCCTTCCAAACAAACCATACTTGTTCAGTCTTTTTCTAATTGTACTGTCATGAACTTTAACATTTAACATGCTAACTGAGGCCTGTAGAGTCTGAGGTGTAACTCTTGGATGTTTTGCAATTTCTCTGAGCATTGCACTGTCTGCCCTTGGGGTGAATTTGCTGGGACGTCCGCTCCTGGGAAGATTGGCAACTGTCTTGAATGTTTTCCACTTGTGAATAATCTTCCTCACTGTAGAATGATGGACTTTAAATTGTTTGGAAATGGCCTTATAACCCTTCCCAGATTGATGGGCAGCAGCAATTGCTTCTCTAAGATCATTGCTGATGTCTTTACTCTTTGGCATTGTGTTAACACACACCTGAACGCTTGAGACCAGCAAACTCCTGAGACTTCGGCTTTTATAGAGGTGGTCACACTTGCTGATGATCAATTAACCAAGGGCATCTGATTAGCAGCACCTGGCTGCTACTTGGCCTCTTCATACCTATGGAAGCAGTAAGGGTGTACTTAGTTTTTCACACATGGCTTCTCCATTTTGGCTGTATTTCTGTAAAATAAATAATGACACGGTGTAATATGTCATGTGTTGTTGTTCATCTGAGGTTGTATTTACCTAATTTTAAGACCTGCTAAGGACCAGATGATTTTTATTATGTCCTGATACGTAAAACCATAGAACTCAAAGAGGGTGTACTTTCTTTTTCACATGACTGTATATCACATCTTTTTTCCTCCAAGAAATGCAAGGTGACTTACATCTTCCTTCTCCTCTCCATTTTATCCTCATAACAACCCTGTGAGGTAGGTTAGGCTGAGAGTGTGTGACTGGCCCAAAGTCACTCACTGAGCTTCATGGCTGAGTGTCATGTTTCCCTTGGGCCCCCTCTTTCCTTATGCACTCACACACACAAATAGAGAGGCTTCAGTCTCAGGCCCTTAATTCATTATCAACAGGTTCATTACAGATGAAAATTCTCGAAGACTCTCAGGCTACAAAGGAATGCCTCCAGGGGTTTCAAATGGGAACACCAAGGTTGCCTACAGTTTGAAGTGAGGCTTACTGGCTAGACAAACTTAGGGTGGGATGTCACGCCCTTCCAGTGATGCTTCCCTACGTTGCCTTTCACACATCGCTAACCAGGTGGACCGTCTGAGCTCCGCCTCTGACGTTTCCCTCTTAGCTCTGTGCCGTAGTCTAGCATCTCTTAGGTCACAGCCCCACTCTCCTCCTCCTCCTCCTCCCGGCTTCTCACAGAGGGGGGCGGGGGGGGGCTTCAGGCCCGGCCATCTGGTAGTTAGTAACCTGAGAAGCACGCCTACCCATATCTGAACTGGCTTGGGAAAATGCATCCCCCATTTCTGGCTGTTCCTCTTCTGAATCTGAGCTGCTAACTATCTCCCTGAGCTCAGAATCAATCCTGATATCGAGTGGGGACTTGAACCCAGTTCTCCTGAGTCCCAGTCCAACACGTTAACCTCTATACCACACTGGCTGTTACAACACATCCCCCGCCCGCCAAAGCTACATTGTTATAATACGTTGTGACACATAACTGGGCTTGCGATATTATATATGAGCTCAGTTCTTGTGAAGCTGCAGCAAAAGTGTCTGTTTATATTTCAGGGGAGTAAGTGTTTTAATATTAGGCTTATTCCTTATGATGAAAGGGTACAAAGTGGTAGGAATTGGTATTATCTGATCATTCATTCTTTGTTTCTATTTTACATTCCTCTCTATTTCTTCTTTCTGTTGGGGTTCCTCAGAACCTTCTCTTTTTACTATTTATTTTTCTCTCATAGCTGCTAGTGGGTTGGATCCAGTGATAGATGAGTGGAACTCTGTTCATGCAGTGGGGCTTTCCTGGCTCCCCCACTTCTTTTCTTATAGCTATCTCCTCTTGCCCTTCTCATATTCTTCAGTGAAATTAATCTAGAACTGAACTTGTATGAGTTTGTTATCTATTCATTCCTCCTATGCTTTTTCTTTTGTAACTGCTATTACTACTTTTTCTTTCACATGCATAACCTTAGAATTGTGTTTGCTTTTCCACTTCCCTTTGATTCTTTTATCCTAGCTTCAGTAAAATGTTGTAGGTATCACCTTCTAAACACCTTGTAGCTATCATTTCAAACCTTTGTTCTTTTCTATCTCAATTAGCTGATAAGACTGATTAACAATATGGTTGTTTCTCCTCTTGATTACTAAAGTGCACCTCTGTGGTCTACTAAATTTCTTTATTTCTATTTTGCATTGCAATGGGAGTTGAAGTCCAAAACATCTGGAAAGTACCACGTTTGGGAAGGCTGCTCTTAAACAAAGAGTTTACTCATCTCTGCCTGTTCTCCTTCTGAATTCCCTATTCTATGAGATTTGCTCTGCCTAGCATTTGTCCAAGCCTTTCTCATCCTGTGTTTAAATGACATCACAGAACTCATTGTTTTATGTAGGCATTTCTATCTTAATTTGATTTCTCTAATTCTCCTTCCTTACCTCATTGTTTTCTCCTTCCCCATTTTAATCCATCTTTTTGCACACTGTAAGCTTAAGTCTCTCTGGTTTTATGCTTTTTGTATAGCACTTATATGTAGGTCCTCTATAAATAATAAATACTGTTATTACTATTTTTGCTTACTTGCAAAAAGAATTCTCATTTTGCTCATAGCCTGTCTCCCCATTTTCATTTTAGGAATGCACTAAGTGAAGGTTGCATCTGGCCAAATATTGATCCAGGGAATAAGGACTCCGTTGGAATCCCAGTTGTCATATCTTTAGCAATAATTTATTCCTCAGTTAATTGAGGCTGCATACTTCCAGCTGTACTGTGGAGCAATTAAAATGGAATAAATGGCAGGTCCCAATATAGGAGGCCAAGACTGCCCTGGTAGTATCTGAACAAGTAGGTACCTGCAAACACTCATCTCAGAGGATTGGGATAAAGAAGCAGAAGGAAATAGGAGACCCTCTTTTTTGTCTCCTTACATTCTCCATTCCATCTACCATATTACCAGCACCACTTATCCATTTGGATCAGGAACTCCTGGGCAAAACAGGGAAGCAGTGGTGATACCTGTTGGTACTACCAGCATAGCCACTGAAAATTTTAAAATGTAGAAAATTCAGATTTTGCTTTATTAGGAAATAACTAGAGTTCAACACTGGAATTCCATAATAACCTCCATGACTTTCCTTAAAGCAAATAATCATCAATGAAGTTTGTAAAATGCCCAATTTGTCTGCATATGTTTATGCTGTCTTGCTTCACATCAATTAACAATGAATTACATTCTTTCTCTGTTGAGTATAATTTGTTAGGATTATTATGACTTGTCATCCCCCCATATTTCCTTAATGAAAACTTGAGAGAATAGGGAAAGCTTTTGGAAAGTATGTAAAAAGTAAAATATGTATTTTCAGTGTTGATTGTTGTTTGCTTGTAACAGAAGCTGTAGGAGATGAGAATGAAATGGAAATCCCTATCAATTAAGAGATGGAAAGTGGTGTGTGTTCTGACACACCTTTTGTTTTACAACATATTGAATATTTTGTTATAAGCCACCCTGATAATGTATTTAAAGGGTGGGGTATAAATCTATAATAAATAAATAATATAACACATCAAGGGAAAGGGATATTTGTATTGATTAATTGGGTTGTCTGCAAATTGACAATCCATGGTAACCACTTTTATTAATACTTAACTTTCTTGGTATTGATGAACCTTACTTTTTGTCAGCAGTGCTCTTCAAGGTTGTTACAGCCTTACCAGCATCTTGGGTGAGATATATCTTTTCTTTGAAACATTATTGGGATATTTTGTTTGAGATGCCATGATTATGGTCATTTGATTAGAACTGCAGGTGCGGAGCACAGTTGGGTTACTTTGAGGAAACTGGACTGTGCCTCGGAATACATGGCCCTGATAGTCTGTTGTCAGTAGGGGTGGTATCAGGGTAGACATTGTTCGCCACCCGCCAAGGCCCACACCTCTCCTGGGATCCCACTGTTAACCCCTTGGGGCCCCTAGACATGCTGTTGCTCTTCTTTTCTGTCAGTGCCTGTTCACTTGCCCTCTCTAAGCATGCAAACGGTGAGAAGAGTGACTGGCATTGAGTGTTGATTACTTGGGGCTGGTGCTTGCCCACCACTCAGCTATAGCCCATCTATATGGCCAAGTTTTTATACATATTATACATATTTTCACCATCTTGCTTATTCATAGTGCTGCATTTGCATTTTTGCATGCTTAAAAGCAAATACTAAGAAATAGAATAGCAACAGAAATATCTGTGGTTACCGCAAGGTTAGGTTTTATAATTCTGCACCCAACTCCATACAAGTACACTATAGAGAATTTAACTGTAACCATCATAATGAATCTGCTGAAAAATTTGGTGATGTGGTGGTGAGATAGAAAGGCAGAGTTTGCCTTACTGTTCACAACTACTCCTAGTGTGCTTAGTGTTCCTTTAAATAATTTATAGAAGGTCACTTAGGATGTCTCTGGCAGAACTGGAAACTGCCCCTATATTCTTTATTAATAGTTTAAATCAAAATCACAAACTTATTTTAGTTTTAGTAGAAAAATGTGCTTGGAGATTTCTATAGAAACACCAAAATTCTTTAGGATTTGTTTATTTACATGATTTATATACCACTCTACATCCAGGAGGATTCCTGAGCGGTGAACAGTAAAACCCGTAAACAGAATCTAAGTACAAATTTAAAATATTTAAAATCAGATTATAACAGTAAAATAATGGTTGGTCAATCAGGGAAGGCTTCTTTAAGTAAAAATGCCTTCAGCGGACACCGAAAACAAAACAATGTCCATGACAGGGAGTTTCACAGAAAGAGAGCCGGTACACTGAAGGCTGTGTTCCAAGTGGACTCCAAATGGATTGCAGGTCCATGCAGAACCACCAGGAATGCTTCATCTGATGACCTCATTAGATTGGCAAGGGAGAAGGTGCTCTCTCAGATATTGTGGTCCATAGTTGTTTAGGCTTTATACACCAGTAACAGAACCTTAAACTTGGCCTGGTAGTAGATAGGCAGCCAGTGCAGTTCCGTCAGCAAAGGAGCTATATGTTGAATAGTGGTAGCTCCCAACAACAGCTGAGCTGCTGCATTCTGCACTAGCTGCAGCTTCTAGACCAACCATAAGGTCAGCCCCACATAGAAAGGATTGCAGTAATCCAGTTTTGAGGTTAGTTGCAGTAGTTCTGCTGGATATTTGTTTTCATCTGCTACTTGTTTTCTTGACCTACTGTTGATATCATTTCATAAATGACCTATTACAAATTGCTTTTATGAGTTTATTTGCAAACCAGAACTGAGAATGTATTATGTGAGAAGAGAACAGAATGGTTATACTTTATGAAGCTCTTCCTAGTTTTATCTGATTATGGAGATGCTTTCTTACACAAGCATGACAAAACTGCACCTTCTTCACAGAACCACTGTAATTTAAGCCATACCTTTTCTTTTTGAATTTGCCAAATGTATCTTATTTGATGCATTTAAACATTTTTAAAAGTTGTCAGCCTATTTCTCAGGATAATCTGGGTATATTTGCATTCTGAATTTCTCACAGAATTGTTGGCTTAATTCAGCTGTAGAATTTCTGTATGAGCTAGCAAGAACCCAGATTGTCTTTTAGATGCCATTTTGTGTTTGCCTGGCTGTGAGCTAGAACAGTCATAGTTTTAGTTGTAAAATGGACAAATTAGAGCAAATTTTTGAGGGATAATAAACATTAGCTCCATAATACTGTTTTGCTGTCACATTCTACAAATGTGGTTATAGTTTGGAAATGCATAACAAGCTGTTATGAATAAATAGTGGCTACTAATTATTCATATAATAGGAAGCATCTGGGCTCATACTGGAGCTACATTGTAGGCAATCAGCTCTCCTTCTGTGAACAGAGTGGGTGGGAAAAAAGACAAAGTTTGTCTCCTGTTGTAGATTTCATGAAATGTCACATTTCAGATATATCAAACTGAAAAAATACATCATTGGCAGAAATAGAAATAGCTGATTCGAAACAGCTATTTATAAATCATAGAACTGAAAGGAATCAACAGTAATCTATTCCATTTCTCTGCTCAAAAGTAAAACTGTTCACTCATCACCCATTAACTATGTTGTCCAGATACATGGTATCAAAAGCAGAGAACAGATGCACAGCTAAAATAAGAGCTGATAAATTCGGATGACTTACGTAAGAGAGTCAAGTTGTACATTGCAAGGGAAGGCAAATACTGTCTTAACCATCTCAGATTACAACTCAGGCACTGGAATTGAAATCACAACATACCTTCATTATATTTCTCAAACGTTGAACCCAGTGAGGGTTATAACTTCCATGACTATTTGAGGCAGATCATTCTGCAGGATTTACCACTAAAGAAGTGAACTGCACATCCAGAAGTATCACATAGAATCGTATCATAGAGTTGGAAGGGGCCTATAAGACCATCAAGTCCAACCCCCTGCTCAGCGCAGGAAGCCTGATTCCCAGGCAGTCTTCCATCCATGGTAGATATAGTCCTTTTAGGACTGTACCACTTCAGAAGTTAAATGCAAGAGTAGTGTTTTTGAATGACCCATTATGTAAAAAGACCTCTCACTTTCCTGCCAAGGAGGGCATGGGAACTATTTTTCCCAGCATGCCTGGGAAATATAGAAAGCTAGTACATTGGGGAGAAGGCTACACTACAGCTTTCTCAGTAGAAATGGGCACAATCCTAAATTCCTGAAGTCATTACAACATCACATTTTGATGATCGTATCACCTGATTAACCTGAAAGATTTGTTTGTATTAGTGGCAGAGCCTAGATACATACTGTATATAGGCAAACAAATTGTAATGCAAAAAGAAGAAAACCAAATGAACTATTTTAGATCAAAATTGTCCTGAAGCGAGAAAGAGAGCATGTAGAATAGGTAGTCTGCAAAATTTAGTTGATTACTTCCCCCTACCCCCCAGATGGAAACTGACTATATATATATATATATATATATATATATATATATATATATATATAAAGGCTTTGGACAGTTCCTTTATATACAGGATAAAATGATCGTTCTATAAAACAGTGCATATTGCTGTTACTCTTTTATGACTTGCGGCTGATATTTTAGAACCTGCAGAGTCATGAAAAGAAGAACAGTAGCCATTATTATGGCTGTTAAGTTTATCTTTTTTACTTTCTCCTTTATTCTTGCTCATTTTATTCTTGCACATTTACTTAAGTACTGTTTCAGTGAGCTAACCTACGTCACTGGACTTTCTTTGCTTGGATATAACACTGAGAAAGAACTGTTGTAGAATATTACTATGGTAAAGCTGTAGTGGTAGCTCATAATATAGCAGAACAAATACCTGTAGGTCACAATCCCAGTATTTTCACTGGAACAATATTATGCACAGAAATTTATTACAAGTACAGGTGTTAAATTCTCATTACATTATGGCATGCTGTTTTGTCAGGGCAGAAATATTAGTCCTCTTCATTATAAATATCTGTTATATTAATAGTTATATAAATACAAAGAACATAGAAACAAAACTGGTGTTGCCACTAGATAATAAGGGATGGGGAAAAGAATGAAGATAATGGCAATGCCTGACCAGTAGCCATGCATGCATTCAGATACCTGCCTTCCTCCCCTTTCTCACATCACTTTTAAATGCTTTCAGTTTCCCCTGCAGACTGCTAAATGTGTTTCTGTATGACAGTGCATCATGCAAGAGGTATAGTGGTTGAAATCCCCTTTCTGAGTCTCGCCCTATCATGAACAATATAACCATGCCAGCATATGAGAACACACCAGCATCATACAAAGATGACAGCTAGCCACTGGCACTGGCATGAAGAAGCTGCAAAAAACTGACCTAACACAAGTAGTAAGGGTCTTTCAAACATAATTGCCATGCGAAGCATTGTCACATAAAAGCACTTTCAAACTTTCATTTTGCGTTTGTTTTTAATCAGTTGCAAAGATTTCTTCTTCTTCTCTCTGTCTGCTGTTTGTGTAGTGGTGGGCTTCTCTCTCAAAAATGAGAATTAACTACCCTTTTTGACTGCACCACACATGATGACTATGATGGAGATCAGTCAGATTCTGGTTTGCAATCCTGGTTTCTTGGTTGTGCCAAGAAACCACCATGACCCAGTTCAGACATCATGGAAAGCTGTGGTTTAAGAAACTAGGAAGTCTCCTCTGCAGCTGGGCTTGTGAGAGAAGAGAAGGGGAGGAGGGAGCACCTAGGCTTGTCATTCATTCATCGTCCAAGCAATCATGGTTTGTTGGAGCAACCCTATTACATCTGAATCATTCCCTGGTATTTTGGCAGACCAGCAGAAAGGATAGCACTCTGGAACCAGTTTAACGAACAGAGACTAATTTCTTCGGAGAAAATAATCCTTCTAAATTTACATATCAAGACCTATGAACTTATTTTCAAGGCAGTTTTTGAATATAACATCTGCAGATTAATTAGAGAGGTATAGGGTGCTAAGATAAACATCACCTCAACTCAACATAAAAATATTTTTTGCTTCTTAGAAGAGGCTAGGTCAGCCTTCCAGTTTTCATAGCCTATGTAAGTTGTACATATTTTTGCTATGAATAGAAGGCTATTTTGTATTAGTTTAATAGGAAGGAGAAATAAATGTGATATCAGGTAAATAAGACCAGCAAGTTAATTTTGTGCCGCAATCTTGCATGATGGTAGACATGGAATGTAAAAACATTCACCTTTATGCATGAATTATTTATTTATTTATTACATTTCTATACCATCCAGTAGTTGAAGCTCTCTGGGTGGTTCACAAAAATACAGTGAATTATGAGTAATTTCAGCAACCTTTTTCTGAATCTGAAACATTTTGAATTAATATTTTGCATTAAACGTTACATATTTCCTCCACTGTTTACATAATATTTTATGTGGATGGGTTCTTTGCAGTTATGAGCAGTTCTAATATTGGGTGCTTTATCTTAAACAGTATGGCCATTGTCTGCAGTCTATAGAAGGGCTGGGATGCCTACTTCTCAAAAGGTTGCATGTGTATGTTAATGGAAGACAGCTTTGGTTGTCTTAGCAATTTTCGGTTGAGTATAAGAGTGGGACTTGTTCTTACCTGTGATGGCACCAAACCTTATAATGGGGGTGGTGGGGGTGGGACTCAGAATGGTGCACTCAGGAGTTCTACCCCTGGGGTATTATGAGCCAGGCCCAGGCCCCACCAAAGCTTGGGGCAGCTTGTAATGAACTTGGGAGCATGAGATCTCTCCTTTCTCAAATTTACCCTTAAAATTGATGATTTTTTGGACTTAAGGCATCTGTTGCCACAAGGAATTCTGGGAATTGTAGTTCCCAGGATTCCTGACCAATATAGATATTTTCAACCAAGCTAGGGAGCCTGAGAACTTCTTGTCAATAATCTCTTTAATTCTCCAGCCCTGCCAGTCCCCCTTGCCATCAGTTTTCCTCATCCCTCCGAAGGTGGGAAGAATGTTCATGGCAGATGGCTGACAACTAGCAGAGCACCTAGTCCAAGGTGTTTCCAGGCTTTCTCAGAGAAGTCAGAATTCTTATCTCCAGCTATTGATCTGATGAAAGTAAAATGAGAGGAAAAGTTGCTTGGTAGGAATGCTGTTGTAGATAACTGTAGAACATAAGAAAATCAGCCCTTGCAAACTGATAGAGAAATTTTAAAAATACGTTTGTGGACAATAGGATCTTCTAAAGATTCAGAAGGTATACACAGACATCTAAACTATTGGACCCATATCCTATATCTGACCTCTTTTCAGCATGTAGATACCTTGGCATGCTGGGCATAGAGAATTTGTCCAGGCAATCGTAGGATCCCTACTAATGGCTCTACTGTGGTTTCCTATGCCCCCCACCCCCATCTAAATTACTACCCATGAATGTATATGGACCATTTAAAGCAGGGATAGGCAACTTGATGCCCTCTAGATGTTTTGGACTACAACTCCCATAAGCCCCAGCGAGCATAGCCAATTATTGGGGGTTATGGGAGTTGTAGTCCCAACTACAATCTGGAGGGCATTAGGTTGCCTTCTCCTCATGTAATGTTGGGTGAGAGAATGTGTGCATCCTTGAAGTCTTAATTTCCCATTTTAGGTCATAGGCTAAAAGAAGCCAGCAGCAAATCACTTATTTCCCTTTACTTTAAATCCCAGATCCCATCCATCTAAGGGCTCTTGGCTGCACAATGGTCTCTGCTGCCTGTATTGCCCAACAGTGTGAATGCTCAGTCTTCACCTGTCAGCTGGTTTGAAAGGCTGGCTGGGGTCATTGCGAGTGGAGATGGGCTAAAGAAGACACAGACAACAAGCTTGGGTTGAAAATTGGGCCACATTTATTGAAATACCTGCAAAGGGGTAACTAGGACAGGCATCTAACAGTGTCAGCGGCTAGCTGGCACTTCTTGGGCGAAAATACACCCAGCCTGAGGAGTGGCAGTTATCTCGCCATCTCTCCGGACTGCCCCTTCTGGGGGAGGCAGACCTTCCTGTGTCACCCCCAACCCAGTGCCACACAACACCTGGGTGAGTGAGGAAGGGTTGGTCTCCCAGGCAACCCTTATCCCCCTGCCGAGCTGCACAACCCGTTTGGGGGGCCTCAGGCGTCACCTGTCACCATAAAGTGCCTCTGCATGCACACCATCCCTAATCTCTTTCTGGTTCTGCCCGCCCTAGCCGCCAACTGGAACGTAGGGATGTCAGAGAATTCCGCCACGGATCTCGGGGAGGCTGAATGCCAGCGCATTCGGCCCCCCGAAATCGGTGGCGGAACGGTCTGCCCCTCTGGCCCCCCGGGACAGGACTTACCTTGGGTGGATCTTCCTGGTGGCGGCGGCTCCGGCGGCGGCGCGGTGGCGGCAGCCGGTCTTCCAACTGGCTGCCGCCACCGCCATTTCCAGTTAAAAAAACAAACAAACAAACAAAAAAACATGATAGGCTACATAAAGATTTACGTAGACTATCACGGCTAGATTTTTAAAAAAACACCGTGATAGGCTACGTAAATCTTTACGTAGCCTATCATGGCTGATTTAAAAGAAAAAAAAAGTGTGTACGCAAATGGCGGCGCCCATGGGCGCCGCCATTTGCGTTCCTTATTTTGGCACATCTTAGTCTACGTAAACGTTTACGTAGACTAAGACGGCAAAAATAAGGGGAACGCAAATACCGTAGACTATTTACATTCCCCTTATTTTCGCCGTCTTAGTCTACATAAATGTTTACGTAGACTAAGATGTGCCAAAATAAGGAACGCAAATGGCGGCGCCCATGGGCGCCGCCATTTGCGTACACACTTTTTTTTTCTTTTAAATCAGCCGTGATAGGCTATGTAAACATTTATGTAGCCTATCACGACTGACTGCAGGGACGCAAACAGTGGCGGCTACGGCCGCCGCCATTTGCGTCCCTGCTAGCCAGCGGCCGGATGTCCGGCTGCTGGTGGAGCCGGCTGGTGGCTCCGCAGAATCCCTGCGGAGTGAAGCCGGCCGGCCAGAATTTGGGGGGGGAGGGACGGAGCACCTCACCCCCCCGGCCAGAATTTCGGGGGAAGGGACGGAGCGCCTCCCCCCCCATGAATGTCACCCTTCGAAAAGGTAAGTGATTTTCGTACATCGCTATTGGAATGTGACCGATGATATAGACCGTATTCACTTACAGGACACACTCAACCCGAATAACAGTGTGATGTAGGCAAAAAGACTCACAGTAATAGGCCAATCAAACTGTGAGCCAAAAATTCCTACATGGCTCCCAAAGGGGCAACTGGCAAGAAACCCATACTGCTTAGGGAAGGGTGGGAGGGAGCTGCATTGAGCCAGAGAGCTGAGATTGAGAGGGGGGCTGAGTTTAAGGCAACTCAGCCTGTCCCTCCCTGCATGGTGGTGCCACTGAGGTACACCACTGAGAAGCCCCTACGTCATCTCACCCCACCCACCCACAATGCCCCCCCCTTTCAGCCTGACAAGCTGGCGCTGGGGTTAGGGCACTTGCGAGCGGAGATGGGCTAAAGAAGATGCAGAGAACAAGCTTGGGTTGAAAACTGGGCCACATTTATTGAAATACCTGCAAAGGGGTAACTAGAACGGGCATCTAGCTGTGTCAGTGGCTAGCTGGCACTTCTTGGGCGAAAACACACCCAGCCTGAGGAGTGGTGGTGATCTCACCATCCCTCCGGACTGCCCCTTCTGGGGGAGGTAGAC
Organism: Heloderma suspectum; assembly: GCF_057233095.1. Taxonomy (NCBI): domain Eukaryota; kingdom Metazoa; phylum Chordata; class Lepidosauria; order Squamata; family Helodermatidae; genus Heloderma; species Heloderma suspectum. The sequence continues at coordinate 228,692,723 of NC_139461.1, forward strand.
CTTCCCGTGTCACCCCCAACCCGGTGCCGCACAACACCTGGGTGAGTGAGGAAGGGTTGGTCTCCCAGGCAACCCTTATCCCCCTGCTGGTCCGCACAACCCTTTCGGGGGGCCTCAGGTGTCACCTGTCACCATAAGGTGCCTCTGCATGCACACCATCCCTAATCTCTTTCTGCTTTTGCCCGTCCTAGCCGCCACAGGAGTCACAAGCCTATTGCTTGCGAAACTCCCCCCACCTGCGCAGAAGAACTTCCTGCAGGCCCCTTTGCAGATCGGACAAAAATATGTTGTTCCCTACGTCCGACAGGTGGACACCGTCCCGCCTGTAAAGCTCCCTCCTTGTCCACAGAATTCCCTGGTGGGTGATGCACCCATCGCCATGTTCTGACAGCCCCCGTGCCAGTTCACTGTTTACCTTCCGCCGAGCCCGTTCCATGGCAGCATTACTCTGCGCTCTACACTTGATTCTCGAGAGCATCGAGGACCACAATATGTTCACCCCTGGCCAACGATGTCGGTTCGTCTGCAAATCAACCAACGCCTGCTCCACCAGGCCTTTTCCAGGCTTGCAGTCCAGGTCGTTCCCCCCCGGTGCAGCACCAGGACCTGTGGAGGGAAACTGACCAAACCTTGATGAAACAGGGTGGGAAGGAGTGAGTCCCAAGAATAAAACATTGGGGAAAGCGAAGAAAAGCATTATGAAGTATTGGGCAACTCACGAATTTAGGACCGGAAGGCCCTGGAGCACCATCTCCCTACAGCCCTCACGTGCTTAGATGAAAAACCTATGGCAGCTGCCGTAGAGGCCACCCCAATGCGGAAAGAGTGGGTCCCAAAACGATAATGACCCAAACCCAGTATGGATAAGGCCGACTTAGTGACTGCTCAGAATTGGAACTTTGTCAGTGGTGAACCGTCATTATGGCAGAATAGGGGACCCTCACTCGCCCCGCGGTGTCCCAGAAAAACCTGCAAGTCCCTGACAGGGCATAACGCCTCGGCCTGGGCCCGGCTGAGGGCCACCAATGTTCCCTTGCCAGACTGATCGGTTTTTGACCGTTGAATACGGAGGTGGATCAGATTGGGATGGATCTGCACATCGGAGTACCTTAAGGCCCTCCCGGTTGAGTCAGATTTGGAAGCCCAGACCAGTTCTGAAATCCTAAGGGTCCCAAAGAAGGCTGTTAAAGCTGCAGCATGAAAGAGGGAGGCTTCATATGGAGAAGAGCAAATGGAGGGCCACAATCCCTGGAGCCCTAGAAGGATAACTGGAGACAAAGGATGCCTGGAATCTGGCGGGGCAGGTGACATCTGAGCCCAACCTTGAACTGCCCGCCTAACTTGGAAATCCGAGGTGGAGTCCTCAACCCCTCGCACTTTGGTCCAGAAGGCCAAAGCGGCAAGCCTCCCTGTAATGGTCCTAGTGGATAGCCCCTTGTTACGCAGGTGTATGCAGAATTGTAACAAGCGGTCCACAGGTAAGGGCCAAGAGTCCTGTAACTGAAGTCCGCTTCTGAAGGTGTGAAACTCCCTACCTGCTCTCTTGTAGGTGGCTCTAGTGGTGTGGGCTATAGAATTCAGGATAGCATGTTCGACCAGAGAATGCCAATCTCCCATAATCCGGCTGGTATGGGGTCTGGTAGCGGACGTGCTCACGGGGCTAACACACGGAACCTGTCGATCTGGTTTCGTGACAAAGCATCGGCAATTGCGTTCCCCAGACCCGGTACATGGCGGGTGCGGAACCAGATGTTGTAGCGTAGGTATTGGAGGGTGAATGCTCTAACTAAAACCATGATCCTCTGGTTTCTGGAGGACAATGTATTAATGACATGCACAATGGCCATGTTGTCGCACCAAAAGAGGGCGATGGAATTGGCCATCAGGTCCGCCCAAATGTGCACTGCCACGTAAATGGGAAAGAATTCCAGGAAGGTGAGGTCCTGACAAACACCGGTGGCGGCCCAGCTTTCTGGCCATTGGCTTTCTGGCCACCACCACTCCTGCCATATTAGACCGAAACTGAAGGTGCCGGCAGCGTCTGAATGAATCTGCAGGTCGGCTCGAAGAATCAACTCACACCTCCAGAAGGAGATGCCATTAAATTCCCTCAGGAATTTAAGCCATACCTGCAGGTCCATGCACATGGCGGAGGTGACTCTGGTGTGATGATGCGGGAGTTGAAGACCCTGCATTGCCCAGCAGAGCCGTCACAGAAAGGCACGGCTGGGGGCCACCACCCTACAAGCGAAGTTCAAATACTCCACTACTTCCTGCAACACTCTGAGGGAGACTTTATGACGTTGCAGGATGGTCTGGAGCTTACCCCTAAGGACCAGCAGTTTATTGTGAGGGAGGTGAGAACACTGTGTGAGGGTATCGAGTTCGATCCCTAAGAATGTCAGAGTAACAGATGGGCCCTCTGTCTTCTCATGTGCCAAAGGGATGCCTAAGTCTGAGGAAAGGGATACGAATGCACTGATTAAGTCAGAGCATTGATTGCCGCCCCCAAGTCCAGCAAACAGGAAGTCATCTAAATAATGTATCACATTGTCGGAGCCCGTCCTATCCCTTATGGCCCATTCCAGAAAGGTACTGAACATTTCAAACATGGCGTAAGAGCATCCCATGGGGAGGGTGTGGTCGATGTAAAATTTGTCCTGGAAGCAGAATCCCAAGAAATCAAAGTCCATGGCATTGATAGGCAAAATGCAAAAGGCGGATTTGATATCAGACTTGCCCAGCAATGCCCCTCGGCCAAGGTCCCGTATCATGGCCACCGCTGTATCAAAGGAGGTGTATCGAACAGAACATAGATAATCCAGGATCTCATTGTTGACAGACCAGCCCTTGGGGAAGGAGAGGTCGTGAATTAACCTGAACTCTCTGGGAGATTTCTTGGGGATAATTCCCAAAGGGGAAATCCGAAGGTTGGGTATTGGGGGCGTGGAAAAGGGGGCAATGACTCGTCCCACAAGAACATCCTTGTTGATTTTATCTTGAACCAAGCGTTGCATGCTAAGGACAGATTGGTGATTACCAGTCAAACATGGCCTACGCGGACCCTTGAAGGGGATCCTAAAACCCAGCGTGAAGCCACGTTCCAAGTAGATCGCATCCCTCCGGTTCGGTAATGCCCTAAAAGTTGAAAGAGTGGAAGGATCTTAACTGGGCTGGGGCCCTTTGGGAGGGGGATGATGCCCACTGCCCTTATTTCTGCCACCTTGGCCTTTCCTTGGGAGACCCCTCCAACCTCTGGCCCTTGGGCAAGAGGCACAGGAGTGCTGTCCGCCACAAAGGGAGCATTCGTGATGGAAGTGGCATGGGTTTCGGGAGCAGGAACCCTTGGAGCTGAACTCCCACCACAGCCAGAGGTGTTGAACCCCTGGACCCGCAATAGGCCTGGAGGCCATCGCAGGCGACAGCTTGGCGAGAATGTGTCCACTGTTGGATCTGTCGCCGAAGCCTGGCCTGGAAGGGGTCATAAATTGGAGTCAAGGGTCCTGGTCCTTCAAATCCCAGCGCATGGAAGGGTCAGTTATGAGAATGAAGTCAATGAAGGGTCAATCCTCCGGCGGAAGGCCTCATAATAGGCCAGCCATGCACTCCCTTCGTATTCAATGTAAGCCCTGTATATTATGTCGAGATACTTGGTGAGGACCCAAGCCCTCTCGGGGAATCTCTGTTGGAGGATGCCAGCATAAATTAAGAAACCTGGTAACCAGTTTGCCCAGGTGCGCGGCACCTTACAACCCTTACTCTGATCAGGTTCCCTGTCACGGTTCTTATCCTTGTCATTGGCCTTGGGCTCTCGAAAGAGCAGGGAGAAGACATCTATAAATTCACCTCGAAAAATCTTTTCCCTGGCGGCAACGGTCAGGTGGAAGCCAGTAGGGGAAGAAGTAGCACCCGTGGGCATGGCTTCTCTTCCAAGGTTTGCGCATGGATCAGCCAAGGGCATCTGTGGTGCTGGTAGGGGGGGTGGCAGGGGAGACAAGGGGTCCTGCACCAATCCGGCGGGTCCCTGCCAAACACTGGCACAAGTGAAGTTAAGCGGCTGAGACTGGAGAGGCGGCATGGGTGTAAGGAAGGCGTCTCCCGCCGATGCCAGCAAGGGGGATGAGGTGCTAAGCCCCACTGAAATAGGGGGGTTGGCTACTTGTGCAGTTGAACTGGAAGTTGAGACTGGAGCGATGGGCTGAGGAGTACCAAGCTGCGGGGGCTGGAGTGACTGGAGGCAGTGGGAGAGGGGGGAATGGCCAGCCCTGAGGAGTAAACCAAGGCATCCAACCCCAGGGGTTGACATGCCCCATGCCCGGCCAGGTGAATTGAGGTGCCAAGGCAGTCCCACCTGAACCCAGTGTGGCCGTGTTCTGATCCCTGACCGGAAAAGCAGATGTTGTTGCTTGTGCCCTTGGGGAAGAGGAGGTCGCGGAAGGGGGGAGCTCCTCTGGGGGCAGTGTGCTATCAAGGAGAGCTGGCAAAGAGGAGGTGGAAGCTTCAATGGTGTCCAGACGAGCTGAAATAGAAAGTAGTAGCGAGCGTTGGGTCTGCTGTTGTGTTTGTTTGGGTTGGACCGCCGTGGTTTTCTTAGGCCTGGCCAGGGGAGGGGGGGATCCCCAAGGAACACGCAGCAGCTTCCAGGCGAGCAAGAATGGATGCCAGTACCAGGCCTGCTTCCTCCTCAGACTCGGAATGGGGCTTTGGGAACAGCCTCTTGGGGAGGGGAGGCGGGGCCCTACCCTTCCCTTCCCTTTCTTTCCACCCTGGCCCTTCTTAGGGGGCATGATGTAGCAGAGAGTGAGTTAAGTTTGGCACAGCAGTAGAAAATAAAGAAGCAAGGGCCAGGATCCCTGGTCCCAGTCCAACGCTCAAACCACTACCCGGAGAAGTAAACATGGCAGGGGTCAGAACCCACTGCCGGAGGTTCATGTGAGGGCTACTCCACTGGGCTCCCAGGGCAACAGAGGCAGCACCTCCAGCCTTCAAGCTCTGTGGGCCAGAGGTTCAAGGTCGAGGCAGAGCGGCCTGGGAATGGGAGATAATCTCCCCAGATGGTGACCGAGTGGTGAAGTGAGGGCACTGGCTGGGAAAGGCCGTCGTCCTGCAGCAGTGAGCGCTGCTGTTACTGTTGAACAGCAGGGCCGCCCACTGCGGCCGACAGCGATCAGAGGGGTGAGGAACAGAGAAGCGGGGGGTGCGCGTGCTGCCGCCGCAAGCACTGGTGCCCCGAGAGGCGTGTCAAGTGCCCGCAGCCACAGCAGCCACGCCTGAGCGCGTGCACACCCCTGATGCAAGCGCCCGCAACCCCAGAGCTGCGGCAGGCGCGGGCGAAGAGGAGCCGCAACTGCCGGTGAGTAAGGAGGTGGGGGGGCGTGCGCGCCACCACCGCAAGCGCCAGTGCCCCCAAAGGGGTGGCAAGCGCCAGTGGCAATAGGCACCGGGCCTGAGCGCGCACGCCGCACCACAACAGCCGGCGCCCCCAAAGGTGCAGCAAGCGCCAGCAGAGAAGGAGCCACGCCTGAGCGCGTGCGCCTCCGTCGCGAGCGCCGGCGACCCCAGAGCCGCAGCAAGCGCTGGCGGGGAGAGAAGCTGCGCCCGCCGGGGTGAGGAGCTGGAGCAAACGAATTGGGCGCACTGGTAGCAAGGCAGTTGGGAGCGACGAAGCGAGTCTTCTTCGAGGAGGCAGGAGTCAGCTGTCGCTTCCAGGTCAGTCTCTCTAGCTGCGTTGAGCCAGGGAGCTGAGATTGGGAGGGGGGCTGAGTTTAAGGCAACTCAGCCTGCCCCTCCCTGCATGGTGGTGCCACTGAGGTGCACCACTGAGAGGCCCCTACGTTATCTCACCCCACCCGCCCGCAAGGCCCCCCCTTGTCAGCCAGGCAAGCTGGCGCCGGGGTTAGGGCACTTCTAACCCCCTAATATTTCAGCAGGGGGAGGTTGGGACCTTCTCATATCCTATCATCTTGCCTGTTTTGGTTCCCAGCATGCCCACCATAAGTGGCCATTACATGCACAAACAGACAGGTAAGATCTCACAGAGTATTCCATGCCCTCCCGTCAGGCAAGATTTCCTGTGTCTTTGATCTTACACTAACGGAAGAGGAGCATTTTCACTCAGTTTCCATATCATTAAGTGAAAAACTTTTTTTAAAATATATTTTATTTACTTTATCTTTATAAATGAAATATACAATACCAAACATACCAACAACCTGATCAATACTAGAATTTCCCAACAATACAATATTCTGATGAGGACACCATAATAACAAAAAGAGAAGGAAAAAGAAAGGAAAAAAGGCAAAGGGAGGAGGAAAGGAGGTGAAGAAAAAGGAAGAAGATTCTTTCCCCTCCCCCCTCCCCCTTAAAGAATTAAATTTAAACTCCAATACCCCCCAGCCTCCGATGTCATTCTATTTTACAAACTATATCTATAACCTTAACAATCTTACAGTTTAATAAACAACCTTACATTTCAATATCATATCATCAATCTTATATCCAAGAAACAGGTCTACAGTTCATTCCCGGTATCCTAGATTACTACTACTACTACTACTATTACTACTTAAAAAAGGAATATAGTGTGATATAATAATAAAACTTAAAATAAACCTTCAACAGTCAGTAATATATTTTATATTTTATACTAGATGTATAAGTACACATTGTACCCTCAAACAATTAATTTAAATACAGCATACCATATCTATTTTGAAATAAAAAATATAAAGAAAAGCAAGAAAAAACAAAAGGAGAATAAACGAATATATATATATATATATATATATATATATATATATATATAATCATTTATCTTCTGACCTAGCCTGGATCATGTAGACTAAACACAAACAGTTAACAAAACTTGTTTAAAGATTCCAGTTCATGGGGTTGTAACAGGAATCTCACGCATTTTTACATTCAGCCATGCCTCCACCATTTCATGATTTATAAACTTCTTCATCTGACCTTCAGACATGATACAAAGTGTAGCAGGATATTTTAAGTAATATTGTAAGTTCATTTGTTTTGCCATATTTTTTGCTTTGATAAATTGCCTTCTTTTATTCGCCACCTCTTTGATGTAATCTGGAAATAACATAACTTTATCTTGTTTCCAGGAAAGGATTCCACCCTCTCTTGCCAAACACAGGATATAATTTCTTGTGGAGACTTTTGCAAATTGGACTATGATAGTATAGTCAATCCCTTTCGCATTTGGCACACGAAATGCCTACTCAATATCAAGTAAATAATCAGATGGGAGTATCTCATATAAAAATAGGCCATTTTATATCATTAGACAGATTTTTAATCCCAATAATACGTACATTGGATCTTCTCGTGAAGGCCTCCAGTTGAGAAGTTCTGTCAGAGGTATTTTTAAAACAAATTTGTCGAAGTTTCATTCACTGCTACTCGGTCTTCTAGCTCATTAATTCTCATCTCCATCTTTTGCCATGGCGCATTAATTAAATCGATGGCTCCTTGCAAGGCAATGATGGAATTTTGAATTAAATCCAACCTTCTGGCTTGCTCTGTAAATTGTGAAGATAAAGTCTTTATCAGAGTAACTAATTCCCCTATATCTTCTGTTTTTGAAACTTTTGGACACAGGAGGTATGGGGGGGATTGGCGGTGAAGCCATCCCCTTTCTTCTCCTCGGTGCATTCATGTTTCTCTCAAACAGATCTTACAGGTCCTCAGATGTTCTCAGATGTTGTTAATATTTCTTAAATCATCCCACAGGAGTTGTTGATATTTCTTGAAGCATATATTACTATGGAACACGTCAGCCCAGTTTTCTGCTATGAAATTGGAGTCTCATCTAGGGATGTCAGAGAATTCCGCCACGGATCCCAATGAGGCCGAATGGCAGTGCATTCGGCCCCCCGAACTCCGTGGCGGAACAGCCTGCCCCCCCCGCCCCCCCGTGGATCCCCCCCAGGACGAGACTTACCTGGGGCGGATGTTCCGGGCAGCGGCGGCGGCTGGTCTTCCGACCGGCTGCCGCCACCGCCATTTGCACTCTTGTCGTTTTTTTTTTCTTTGCAGAGACATGATAGGCTACATAACTTTTTACGTAACCTATCACGTCTCTGTAAAAAAAAAAAAAGACGAAGAAAAATAAGGGATGCAAATGGCGGCGGCCGTAGCCGCCGCCATTTGCATGCGCGTGTTGTTGTTTTTTACCCAGATGTGATAGGCTATGTAAGTTTTTACGTAGCCTAAAATGTCTGGGTAAAAAAAAAAAAGGCATACTCAAATGGCGGCAGCTACAGCCGCCGCCATTTGTGTTCCTTATTTTTCTTGGTCTTTTTTTTTTTTTTAACTAAATATGGGCTAGATAGGCTGGTCCAGTGGGCAAAATTTGGCCCATGGGCCAGAGGTTCCTCATCTCTGCAGGGAAGGGTGTTTCATGTGTTTGTTCTAGATAGCACAGTTTTAGTTCCATACATAAAATAGGCTTACCTCAGAGAAAAAATTTATTTTTATTGCATCCCAGATCCAGAGTTCATTTCTGTTTGCAAATCTTAACTGCAACATTTCGCTGCTTGTGTGTTGAGATCTTTGTGCTTATTCAGAACAGATTCAGAGATAGGCCAGAATAATTTTTGAAAGGCATAAACAATATAACAACTTACTCAGTAGTAAACTCCATTAAATTCACTGGGACTTACTATCTGGTAACTGTATTTCATATTGTAGATGTACATTTATCATTAAGTGTTGCAACTGTTTTGGGATGCACTTGTTCATCTGCAAAGACCTGCTTTTAGAAAACCTTGTTCACACTCCTTAATAACATCATTAGGAACTAACATATAACTCCAACGAAGTAGCTTTTTGCACTACTTTAGATGTTATCAACTAATTTTTGCAATAGGAATACAGAAATATGGTGGTTTGAACTTTCAGTTCAACTTAAAATCCATTTTAATTTTTCAGTTATTGCTTACTAATTCAGCAGAACTTTGCTGGTTTGTAGTAATTACTGCAAGTCAGTAAGCGGCCATAAACACATTAAGATGCTGCTCTTCCATCTATACTGCCTTCATTTATTTGAGAAGTGTATTTTACCTTTGATGTGGCAATTCTATGCACACTTATGTGAGAGTAAGTCCCACTGAACTAAAATAAATTACTTCTGAGTAAACATAGATCAGGCTGCATACATGCATATGTAATTCTCATTTTTTCAAAACTGTTCTGCATATTTTTTTTCAGAAAAATTAGTTCCATGAGAGTTCGCCCAACTACTCTCCTCTTGTCTGAAAGTTGGTGTTGAACCCTTAAGCATTTGTCCGTTTGTTAAGGTCTTATGTTCCTGTCCATTACCTTTGTATCCCTTCTTTCTATTCCTTACTGACCATATTAACTTAGCACATGTATTTTGAAGCTGTCGATGTGTATGAAGTAATTCAGTCAAAATAAAGCCAGCAGTGGTAAAAGAGTAAAGTCTTAAAAACATGCTGTCTTTTCTTTGTCTTGAAAAGATGTACAACTCATACATTTAAGTCTCACTTCCTTACCATATAGCTAGGGAATGTAGAAAGCTGAAAACAAGCACTTTTGCGTTCTGTCCCGTTCCCCCCCCCCCAGAGGCAGCAAATTGTTTATGACATGTGGTTGTTGAGTGATTAGTCAAAGGATCTAGCTGCAGCTGTATCAAGGATGTTCTCTTGTCTTGTTGACACTTTGTGTTGCCTCAGGCTGGTGCTTCTTTCCAGCTTTTCCATCATCTCCCACACTTCATTTAGGGGGGAAGCACTCAATTATTTCTGCTTTGTGCTTAGCATCTCCAGTCTCTATCTCTATTAACTCCTAGTGACAGCAGGAGCAATTCTAAGCACTGCCTGCATGGTTAGTTGCTGCAAAAGAAGATGAAATGTCTTTTGCACTGCCATGCAATGTGAGACCACTTAAAGAAATGCATGCCCACTTAGAAGATGTAGCTTTTGGACCTGGACATATATCATCTTCAGGGTACACTATGAAGGAAGTAACTTCTTTAAAATAAATTCTATACATCAGGGATAGGCTACGTTTTTGAACCATGGGCACATTTGGCAATTTGAGAAACTGTCCTGAGCACCACCACAAAATGGCTACCATGGGAGGGATGGCAAAACACAAGTAACCTGGCCCAAAGACTGAGTACAAGGTAGAGATGGGGTCTGAGCCACACACATTGAAGAACCCCTTTGAACCCACAGTTTCAGAACCAGCAGAAACCTATTTCACAGCAATCCCAGCTGCTAGAAAGAAAATACGTTATTTTTTTAAAAATGTGGGAGGGGTAGGCTGTACCTTAGGTGCCTTGGTGCCCATGGGCACTACGTTGTCTGCTCTGTTATACATACTTACCTGGGAGTAAGTCCCATTGTACTCAATGGATCTTACTACTGAGTTAATCTTATATTTAACTGATTTCCCATGCTTCTGTAATTTGCATATTTGATTACTGGATTAGGTAGGATTATGAAAGATTCTGATTCAAATTCCATCAGGAGCCCCATCAGGGTAGTTTTGGAAAAGTCATTATCTCTTTTTATTATCACAAATATAGCAATGGGAATCATGAACTAAACTTGTTGGGATTAAATTAAATCATGGCTTATATATACAAACTGATGCAGTTACTTAAACAATATGATTCAAGCATCTCCTCCTCACCATAGATTCAGTTCATTCATCCCCACCCCCATCCCTAATAGGTTTTTAACATCCATTTTAAAAGAAAGCTCTCTCTAAAAGATCAGACAAATGCTTGACTTGTAGGTATTCAGGCAGTGGAGATTGTTGGCCAAAGAGACCACCAATGCTATGATCTTTGCAACAAACTGAAGAGAAATAGTCTGTTGCCTTAATTTTTGTGCAAGGAGTTCTATAGACATCCTACAGGAAAATACGCATAATGAGAGAGGGGTTTCTTATCTGAGGCTGAATTTATAAGCACAGCCTTTATCTGGTTGAAAATGATAGCGAGCACAATCCATTTGCAGCACAGGTATATGGTGCCTGCATGTGGAGAATTCCCATAGCAGTCAATAGAACCCTGTATACCCACCTCCCACCTACATGTGCACATGATCATCTGGCAACATTTTAGGCTACTATGTTGAATGAGAGGCCTGTTCACACCTCCCATATTCCTATCCAGCTCTTCCTCTTTGCCTGTTGCAAGTTACTTGTGCTTGGAAAAACAAAAACCACCATGAATCACAGAACAAGATAATGAGTTCAGCCTAGCAAACAAGTGCTGAATCTCACTGAACCCTATAGAGCATTTAAGAATTCACTCCAGATGTATGTTTGCTCTGAAACGTTTTATTAGTATGAATGACCATCAATATAATTTCTTTATTGCCATCAAGGTTAATCAGTCTTTAAATCTCTTCCTTGTTCACCTAATTATACTCCCAGCTTTTGATAAATGATTTGTGATTTTTTAAAAAATCACAATGGTGTGTATTTCTATATCTTATTTTATATCTTATCTTATCTTATTACCATTTATATACCCCCCACGTGCTTAAAAGCCATCAAGGTGGTGTCATGCTCCCTGTTGTCCATGTTTTCTCTAGAGTGTTACTAGTATCTTTGCACAAAATAATTTATCGTGAAACAAATGTTCAATACAAATTTCATATAACATTTACATAAAATTGTATGCAAATAGATTTTGTTGTAATCGTTCATACATAGAACTCTAGGAGATAATTTCAAAATAATGGGTTGGATCCAGAGAAGTGCTTATCAGAGTTCGATTCATGCTGGAGTAGGGGGGCAGGGTGGCAGTCTTTATGATTCCTCTGTCCCCCTGTACCTCCTGAAAAGCTGCTGTGGAGAGCAGCAGGACTCTCTGGCCAGCATGCAAAGTGATGCAGGGGACTCTAGGGGGATCATTGATGAAAATGTCCCCTCCCTTCCTCCAGTGGGGAGCCTCCGCTGAATTTCAGTGTCTTCTGTGAATGGAAAGGGCCATTCCATTCACAGAATGGCCAATCTGGATTCAACCCAGTACTCTTGATAAATTCTACATATGGCATTGCAATATCAGGCAGTGGGTTAGTTCATACATCTTCTCGAATGGATGGATAGCAGCCTTCCTTGGGTTGTTGGAATTCTGAGACATAAAGGAGGTCCCATCTATCATAGGTCAGAATCAGTTTAAGCAAGGGAGCCTTCAAGGATGGATTGATATCGTGCCCAGCAATAGTGGAACTGTAGGTGCTGTGGTGGATGGGTTGGTGAGGGAGAGTGGTGATGGCTTCTCTTTTCTCCATTTTTTGAATACAGAATAGCAAGAAATGAAAACAGAATGTCCTTATTGGTTCAGGCTGATCTCCCATAACTGTCAAGTTTTTCTGGCTGCCCAAGCAAATGAATAATGTTTTCTTTCAAAAGATTGCCGTAATTTAGTGTAGGACAGGTATGAGGCAGTAGCAGCAGCAACAGCTCTTCTTTTTTTCCTCTTCTCTCTGAGGGTGGGGAAAAATTACCAATAAAAAAAGCTCTCTGAACTCTGAAGCCTCTCGTGCATGAACTGTTTGCACTAAGTTGCTGAGAATCCCCTCCTCTTTTCAGAATTCCAAGCAGAGAAGGATTTCTGTCTACATATTTGAGGGGATTTGCAAACTATACCGTTGTCAACAGTTGTGGTGTCTGTCACTTGTGATCTCTATATTGACAACTGCAAAGGAAAGTTCCAAAAAGAGGATTCAGAATGGAAATAAACAATCTTATTTCATTTGTCAGAGTTTGAAAGAGAATTATGATAGGTTTGTGTGAAGCTTTCTGGAGGGATTCTGTTTGTTGAGTATATATTATGCATTTATTGTAAGTGTGGCTCATAAGAGGATGCACTAAAAGCAAGAGGAATTGTGTGGATCAGTATTCAGGAGCAAAGGGATCACAATATTCCGCCTGATTATTTTTTTAAAAAAATGTTAGTGTTTCTGCTGTGGGAGTTAAAAAAAATGGTCCTGTTGTGGAGTCTGACCAGAAAGAGCTTTTTTGGTCACAAAGGTCTGTATAAACTTTAATGTGCTTTGACAATACTACTGGCTTTAAAGCACTACCCACTATGCTGTAAAAAGAAAAGGAGGAATTCACATGAGTGTCTTCCAGAACAAAGTGCTATATTCCTCATGCTTTGGATCAGTTAATTTTTTCATACACCTTTTCTTTGTATAAATAAAACATTTCAGATGTTCAATTAAGATAAGTACCCTTGATTTAAAACCTCAGTCAGTTATGTTCTATAATTATTCAGAGCACTGTGTGTGATATTTCCCACAATCACTTTCCTTTTGTGCTCCAAGTGAAATTACTGGTAATTTCTGGTTTCCCATTTACTAACAGGACAAAAGCAACGCTTTGCAGAGCTGTGTTATAAAGAGACTAATGCTTTTACTTATTAACATCCACCTCCTGTTGAGTCCTCCTTTTGGGGATGGGGGAGAAAACAGAAGATTTGTGTATCCTTCATGTGATAAGTAGCATAAATGGGAAATGTTAGTACTTTGGTAGCACATTCTGCACTAAATCAGACCACTTCGCAAGTGGAGTATTTACATAAAAGATGGATTGATATTTTGTTTTGAAAAAATCTCTGCCTACCTTTATTGATACGATGTCTTGCGCTTCTCAAAATATTTGAACTAAATATATTTTCTATGACTATGGCCAAAGTGTTGGTGCAATGCACATTATTTACAAGATGTATATTTATGTAATAAAAGAGGTTGATTTAGTAGACTCCGTGAAGTCCAATAATCCCCTATATAGCACTTATAAGAATTATTTGGGTTAAATGTGCTCCCTTTTATCTGGAGTAGGAAGGGAAGAGATTTGCAGGAGATTCAACTCCCATAGACAGCAAGTGAAGTCACTCTTTGGGGGGGATTTACTTCGTAATATAAATCAGAATTCAGAGAGAACTACTTACTGCAGGTGTATATAACTATAACTTGTATTTTCTTTTTGTCACTGCTTTTCAGTGGTATGCGAACATGGCAAAGCGGTAGGAACAGTTTGTTGAACCAGATCAGCACATGCAGTTTATCATTATATGGCTTTATTATTTGTATAGCAACCAAGGTTAGGGATGGCATGGGTGCTCGATTCCATCTGGAAATCCAGCAGAACCACCCCTGCCCACACCACTGAGCCCCACTCGCTGAGACTCTGCCCCTGCTCACCCCCTGCCCATGCTTGGCAAGCAGCCCGCATTCACCCTGGTGTCCTTGAGCTCAGTGGTCACCAACTTTTGCAAAATTAAAAGGCCCTTGAAAAAATGTGCATATTTGTGTATGCGTGTAAATGCGCATTTTTGCAAATGTGTATGTGAAAGTGCGCATTTTCACACATATGCAAATATGCACATTTTTGCAATCGCCATTTTATTTTACAAAGCTCAAGCTCGATAAGGCCACCGGGGTGAGTGTGGGCTGCTTGCCAAGCACAGGAGGGGCTTGAGTGTGGTCCGGGAACCAGCGAGCGGGGGCAAGGGCTGGGTGGACGCCCGGAGAACCTGGATGGAAATGGGTTCGCACATCCCTAACCAAGGTATGCACAATGCTCTCTAAAGAATTTAACTGCTGAGGAATTTTCAGTTAATTCTCACTGAGGACTCACAAATTTGTTTTGAAAATATTATAAGTCATGTAGTACAGCCATTAATAAGTGTGTGGTTGTCCTTATATTACTTTTTCTCAAGGAAAATTATTCCGCTCTAGTATGTTTCCTAAAGTATGGAAAATTAATTGAGTTCTCCTCAAAAACTAGTCTATTAAAATGAATCCATCACTCAATTTACTGTACCTATTATCTTTTCCACTGCTATGCTTTTAACACTCCCTAAACAGTATCCCCACCTTAGGTGGGACAAGTAAATATCTAAAATGAATGATGTTTCTGCATCCCTTGGATTATACAAATTCCATTTATTGCTGTTGACTGAGACGTATATGCATAAACATTTTTTTCTCCATTTCCTCTGTAGTAGTTCTTGTTTTAAGTAATAAAAGATGGTGTGACGTTACTGAAATGGAAATTCACTTGGATTAATGTTTAACTATAGCGATTTGCAGAAAAGGTTCAATGATTCAATAACCTGGTTCACATGTATTGCTAATTCCTGGGTTAATTAACCCATGGTTAGTCAGGAGTGAGTGTGTTGTCTTGCGATTGCTCGCCACTTCTGCTTTACTTCCTGTTTACAAAACAACCTGCTTATCCAGGGGACTATTTGCTTATGACTCAGTAAAGTTTACCAAGTCTTTCACCATATGGATTCATGCTGCTTTATTGAGCCATTTCTGCTAACACAGTGAAAGTTTGCTTGGTAGTTACATGCACAACCTGCCCAACCACCCACCTTTGGCTATCCTGTCCATATCTGAAATAAGCTAGTACTACTGAACCAAACTCCAATAATTTCTGGTGCCACAGCTACCTTATAAGAGGTGAAGCCCTGGAGAGCATTAGCATCTGTCATTAAGTGGTGCTCCTGTTCTTTGTTCATGCTAACAAATGGGAGGGGGAGGAATCCAACACTTCTTGTCCCTAAATATTGAGAGCATGCAAATACACACATGCACGTGTGCGTACACACGCATGCGCACACATACACACACACACACACACACACAAACACGGAAGTATCCAATACTACCATAGTGCTTTCACTAATGATGTTGCACTAAGCATGTGCCCTGGAGCTGAGAGTGATGAAACAAAGTAGGAGACAGCTGGAGTGCAGATGGAGAAAAACTCCTAGTGGATGCAGTTGAGCACTGGTGTGTGCCTATGGTCAGGTATATTCAGGGGCGGTGAAAGCAGCAAGGAAACAATGGTTTTGCTGCCTCTATTCAATCCTCTGCCCAGTGGAGCTTTTTAGGGTCATCTGGGGCCTATTACATGTTGCCCCTAAGCAGGGATGGATGAGTCCATCTCCGTCTGGGTCAGGGGGAGCTCAACGAGCACCCCCCGAGCTCACGCAGGCTGGACATGCTTGGTGAGCCTCCCTGCTCGCCCCTCCTCTCCACGCTAAGGACTCCAGTCAAGCCTTTGTGCTTTATACGCACAAGGGCTTGATTGCTGAGTCCTCGGGACAGCCAGCCCCCAGTCTCTTGCCCTGGCCTACGCTAGAGGAGACCGGGGCGAGAGCACCGGGGTGCTGCCGTTGCCCTTCTTCCTCATGCCAGCTGTCAAGGGCTGGGTGCAGAGAAGTAGGGCCTCGACAGCCAGCCCCCAGCCTGTCGCCCTGGCCTACTCTAGAGAAGGCAAAGGTGAGAACGCTGGGGTGCTGCCGTTGCTCTTCTTCCTTGCACCGGCTGTCAATAGGGATGTCAGAGAATTCCGCGACAGATCTCGGTGAGGCCGAATGCCAGTGCATTCGGCCCCCCAAAATCCGTTGTGGAACAAAGCCCCCGCCCCCTCAACCCATGAAAGGTGCGCGGGATGAAGTCCCCATTGCCCCCACCCCACGAAAGGCACACAAAACGGAGCACTTACGTGCTCCCGTCTGCACTGCTTTGCAAATGGTGGCCGTCCTGCGGCCACCATTCGCTTCATCTTCATAGCCATGATAGGCTACGTAAATACTTCCGTAGCCTATCATGGCTAACGCAGGGATGCCATTTGCGTCCCTGCAGAGGCCGTGATAGGCTACCTAATTATTTACGTAGCCTATCACAGCAGGGGGAAAAAAACCCATTTGCGTACGCTGGCGTTTTTCCCCCTGCTGCGAAAGGCTACGTAAATATTTACGTAGCCTATCACGGCTCAATACAGGGATGCAAATGGCGGTGGCTACAACAGCTGCCATTTGCGTCCCTGCAGGGCTACCCAGCAGCTGGATGTCTGGCTGCGGGTGGCTGGAGCCGGCTGGCCGGCAGCTCCATGGCTTGGCCGCGGAGCGGAGCCGGTCAGGCAGGATTCCGGGGGGGAGGACCAGATCGTCTCCCCACCATCGAGGATTCCGGGGGGAGGGACAAAGTGCCTCCCCCCCACCGCGGATTGCCCGGTGCGAAGCCAGGTAGGTGTTTCGTACATCCCTAGCTGTCAAGGGCCGGGCGCAGGGAAGAAGGGCCTTGGCGGCCAGCCCCCAGCCTCTTGCCTGGCCTATTCTAGAGGAGGCGAGGGTGAGAGTGCTGGGATGCCACTGTCACCCTTCTTCCTCATGTTGGCTATCAAGGTCTTGGCATGGGGAAGAAGGGCCATGGCAGCCAGCCCTCACATTCTATCCCTGGCCTCCAGCAAGAGCGCTGGGGTGCCACCGTCGCCCTTCTTCCTCCTGCAGCAGCCGCAGCAAGGAACAGGCTGGTCATTTTATATAAGTGTAAGATACTTATGGAAAACATCCAGCCTGTCCCGCACCACTGCCACTCTAGCAAGGGTGGGGGAAGGAGGAGAGATGCTGCCTTCTTCTGCTCTCGGTGATAGGTGGCAAGCTCACCGAAGGACCGGGCGCCCATGCTCTTGCCTGACTCAGCACATAGAAAGTCGGGCAAGAGCTCAGGTCCACAAACTGGTGTCCAGGGGGCCGAACTGGCAACTTCTTGCTGGGCTTCGAGCCCCGACCAGATGCTCGTGCCATCCCTAGCCCTAAGGACAGTGTGGACCCTTCTGAGGCCCATTTTAATATACTTGTTAGGCACTTCCAGGATTAAATCTCTTGCATCTGCTGGGACTTAAGACTCCAGTGTTACAGCAGTAGGGATGTACAAAAATCACTTACCTTTCGGGGATTATGCTGATGGTGGGGGGGGAGGCGCTCCGTTCCTCCCCCCCTGGAATCCTGGCCGGCCGGCTGTGCTCTGCAGCGATTCTGCGTAGCCACCGGCCAGCTGTGCCAGCAGCCGGACATCCGGCCGCTGGCTAGCAGGGACGCAAATCCCTGCTAGCGTTTGCGTCCCTGCAGTCAGCCGTGATAGGCTACATAAATGTTTACGTAGCCTATCACGGCTGACTTAAAAAAAACCCAAAAAACACGTGTACGCAAATGGCAGCGGCCATGGCCGCCGCCATTTGCATACGCGCGTGTTTTTTTTTTAAGTCAGCCGTGATAGGCTACGTAAACATTTTCGTAGCCTATCACGTTTTTTTTTTTTTTAAACTGGAAATGGCGGCGGCAGCAGCCGGGCGGAAGACCGGCCGCCGCAGCTGCCGCCGCTGAACCACTGCTGGAGCCGCCGCCACCAGGAAGATCCGCCCAAGGTAAGTCTCGTCCCAGGGGGGTGGGGGGCAGGACATTCTGCCACCGATTGCGGGGGGGCGAATGCGCTGGCATTCAGCTTCCCCGAGATCTGTGATGGAACTTTCATACATCCCTATACAGCAGGTGAATCAGGGAAGGTTCCCAGAGCACAGCCTGGTACGATTTTTCTTTGATGAATTTCAGATGGTACAGCTTGAAGACGTTGACAATGTGCTTAGATAGGTTCATGCAACCACTTCCATACTGGATCCTTGCTCCTCTTGGCTTATAAAAACCAGCAGGGAGGGAACAGCTGGCTGGGCCAGGGGAGTAATTAATGCCTTCTTGCAAGAGGGAGTGGTCCTGAACCGACTGAAAGAAGCAGTGGTGAGACCACTCCTGAAGAAACCCTCTCTGGACCTGGAAGATCTTAACATCTTTAGGCTGGTGGCAAATATTCCTTCCCTGGGTAAGGTCCTTCAGCAGGTGGTGGCCAACCAGCTCCAGACACTCTTGGATGAGACCGATTATCTGGATCCATTTTAGTCAGGGTTCAGGCTGGGTTTTGGTATGGAAACAGGCTTGGCCACCCTGTATCTATGTCAGGAGAGAGACAGGGTGTGTGTGATCCTGTTGATACTCCTAGATCTCTCTGCAGCTTTTAACACCATCGACCGTGGTATCCTTCTTGGGTGACTATCTCAGCTGAGTGTGTGTGTGTGTGTGTGTGTGTGTATGAGGCGGGGGGTGTTACTACTTTTCAGTGGTTCCACTCCTGCTTGGATGGTCAGCTCCAGAAGGTGGTGCTTGGGGAATATTGCTCAGCCTGGTGGATTCTCCAGAATGGGGTTCCTTGGGGGGTAGTTTTGTCCCCCATGCTATTTGACATCTACATGAAACTGCTGAGTGGGGTCATCTGGAGTTTTGGAGTGCATTGCTATCAGCATGCTGATGACATACAGCTCTACTTCTCCTTTTCATCTTCAACAGGTAAGGCTGTAGATGTGCTAAATCAGTGCCTGGCTGTGACAATGGACTGGATGAGGGCTAATAAACTGAAGCTCAATCTAGACAAGACTGAGATGCTGTTACTGGGTGGTTCTTCTGACTAGGGATGTCAGAGAATTCCGCCACGGACTCCAGTGGGGCCGGATTCCTTAGAATCCCCCCCCCCGGAATCCATGGCAGAACGACCCCCCACCACCACCCTGCGGAATCCCCCGGGACGGAGCTTGTCTGGTGGTGGATGCGGCGGTGGCGGCTCCAGCAGCGGATGCGGCTCTGGTGGCTCCGGCTGGTCTCCCGGCCACTGCCGGGTTGCTGCGGCTACAAATGGCAGCCGTCATAGCAGCCGCCATTTGTGTGGCTTCCTTTTGCCGTGATAGGCTATGTAAATACTTACGTAGCCTATCACGGCAAAGAGCAGGGGTGCAAATGACAGCCGCTACGCCATTTGCACCCCTGCTCTTTGCTGTGGTAGGCTACGTAAGTATTTATATAGCCTATTGCGGCAAAAGGCAGCCACGCAAATGGCGTAGCGGCTATTTGCGTGGCTTCCTTTTGCCGTGATAAGCTAAGTAAATACTTACGTAGCCTACCACAGCAAAGAGCATGGGCGCAAATGGCGTACCTAAGTAGCCTATCACGGCTTGGCAGCCACGCAAATGGCGGCCGGCATAGCAGCTGCCATTTGCGGCCGCAGCAGCCCGGCCATGGCCGAAATTCCAGCTGCGGCTGGCCCTGGCTGGCGGCTCCGCAGAGTCGCCGTGGAGCGGAGCCGACCAGGGACGATTCCAGAGGGAGGGATGGAGCGCCTCCCCCCCAGCGCTGATGCCCCGGAACGGACGAGTGAGTACATTTCGTACATCCCTACTTTTGACTGGATGAATCTGTTCTAGATGGGGTTGCACTCCCCTTGAAGGAACAGGTTTGTACCTTGGGCGTTTTCCTGGAGCCATCTCTATCATTTGAGGTTCAGGTGGCCTCAGTGGCACAGAGGGTCTTCTACCAGCTTTGGCTGGTGGCCCAGCTCCACCCCTATCTGGACAGGGGTAGCCTGGTTTCAGTAATCTATGCTCTGGTAATCTCCAAGATTACTGCAATGCACTCTATGTGCGGCTGCCCTTAAAGACTATTCAGAAGCCGCAGCTTGTGTAAAACGTGGCAGCCAGATTAATAACTGGAACCAGAAGCTTTGAGTGCATAAGACCAATTCTGGCTAGCTTGCATTGGCTGCCTGTATGCTTCTGAGCCCGATTCAAGGTGCTGGTTTTAACCTATAAAGCCTTACATGGCTCAGGACTGCAATACCTAATGCAACACCTCTGCCAACATGAACCTACCCGAACACTATGATCAACATCTGGGCCTTCCTCTAAGTGCCTCCTCCAAGGGAGGCTTGGAAGGTGGCAACAAGGGAGATGGCCTCTGACTTTTCGGTGGCAAGTTAAGACTGCCCTCTACTCCCAGGCATTTAATGGCATATGATGGGGCACCTATGTCAGCTGTCTTGAACAGGTCTGTTATTGAAATTGTTCACTGAAATTGTTTTTAGTTATTTACATTGTTTTAAATGTTGTACTTTAAAAAAATTTAGACTGTTTTATATAATGTTGTATTATGTAATGTTGTATAACGTTTATATTGTTGTAGTATGTATTTTCTTTGTGAATTGTCGTGAACCACGCAGAGAGCCTCTGCTAGTGGGTGGTATAGAAATGAACTAAAATGATGATGATGATGATGATGATGGGAAAAAGTGGTGATTTGTGTGTTTATTTACCCTAGCACAAGATCATTAGTGTTGGTGCTGTGACAGCATTGAATACTGCCTACATATATATAACTTAAACCCTGCCTTATATTTAAACCCTGGCTTTTGGCTCAGGCAGGTCCTCAAGATGACATTCAGTCATATGTTATAAAACCAATTTAAAAGTAGTTTCAACACACAACCAACCGCTAATAAAAATAGAATGGAACAATTAAGAATACTAAATTCCACAATGGAATATAGCAAAAAGAGGAAAGTGCAATAATGAATTTCCTTTGCTATGTCAGCCCACTATTCCAAAGTCTACCACTATTCTATGAGGATAGAAGGATACCATGGTCAATAGTATCAAATGCTGTTGAAGGTCCAAGATATTTAGCAGGGTTGTCTGACAGTGCTGTTAGTCCATGCTGGGAATACCTGCTAGGGGGCGCTTGCTGCTGTTATGCTGCTTATTGCTAACATGTATTGTATAAAACCCATTCGACTCAATGGTTCAGAGAAGCTGTCGGATCCAACTGTGTGCTGTAAGTTACCCAATAAAGTACTACTTGTAAGTAAACCTTTGAGTCTGATTTATCATTATCTTGGCACCTCTAAATTAAGAGTTCGAAGCCTACAGCTGGGGCAACACATTTGGCACATCGAGCAGGGTGCCAGAAATACTGCTACATTCAGATTCAAAGGGAAGGAGGATTGGGGAGGTCAGCGTGTTAAACCGACTCCCAGGCTGGCCACAGGAGGGTCTGTGAGGTCCAGCCACAAAGCAATTTGTGGTCCTGAGTGGCCCGATTGCATGTCCAGAGGTCGAAGAGGACTGCACCCCAATGGGTCTGGAAACTGCGTTAGAATCTCTGCAGCTGGGAAAGTGGTCAGCTAAAGAGAAGCAGCATGCAGGACCTGTAGCATGGTTATTGCTGACAGCTTTAGGAGAATGGAGAGAGGAAACAGCAGAAAAGCTCAAGGCCGAGCTGAGAAAAGAGCAAGATCTGAGGCTGTTAATTAGAGAAATGTTGCAGGACAGCCTGGCCTCTAACGAGGCATGGGAGCGTGCAGCTGAAGAAGTAGCTGTTAGCCTGGTACGCCAGGGGAAGAAGAATCGCCCACAGTGTTCCGAGGTGTGCCGCATCATCACCTCGCCTGATTGGGATGAAATCCCTAAGAAGTGGAAACTGAAAATGAAGACCCAGAAGATGAAGACGCGGAATGGAGTAAAGATGAAGAATCAGCCCCCAGAGCATGGGCTAGACCCCTCTTAGAGCGGGAAGTGCACCAGAGGACGGTCCCAAGGAAGAATGAAGCAGAAAGACCATGTTGAAGATCTCTGTCAAGGTAACCATGTTTAACTTTGAACTGTGTTAGAATTTCGTAGAGCCTGTAGCTACTGACCATTAGCTATATGATTTTTGAAGAGTGTAACCATTAAGCTTTTGCCATGGGATTCCCTGTAATAAAGAAATCTCACTGATTTGAGTGTCCAGTGTTAGACTGCCTGAGTATGTGCACTGAAGAGATCGAGAAAATGCTACTACCATGCTCCTGGAAGCTGCAAGAAACTGTGTAAGTTGGGAGACCAAGCCTGATTGAGAAAAAGAAGATACCGTAGTAGCTGTCTCCAAAGACACAGAGATCTGTGTAACCAGCTGGCTGATGTTGTAAGTAATGTAACAACTGCAAATTAAGACTGTTTTCCTGTTTGAGACCCCAGCAGAAAAAGCCGACCTGAGTCATTTGTCGCCCCTAACAAGGCAAAGAATTTGGCTGCCCTGTATCTCATCATGTCCTGTTTCGAACTTGGGATTTACAAATTAAAACAACCTGAGAAGCCCTGAAAATCACCCCGCCGCCTCCCAAAGAAGATTGATGGCTGTGTAAAGAATGCAAGTATAAGGCAACCCCCCATCACCCTATGGCGTCCTGAGTTTTTGGCACTTTGCTTTTGCGTGCCAAGTTGAAGAAGAAGCGAGGGGGGTGTCATGTTGTGAATCCTTGTCTAGCCTGTCTAGTGAGAGATAGCCCCAAAAGCTTGCTCCTTGTTTAAGAAGTGTTTAAAAGCACAATTGTTGTTCTGTTGCTGTTAAGAGCTGTGCAGTTCAAAACTGCCCTGTAACTTTAAGTGTACTTTTGCAGAAGGGTAGGGGAGCATAGCCGATCTCGCCTTTCCTCCTTGCAAAGGAGATGCTTTTGTTGTTTTTAATGTGTTCGAAATAGCTTAAATTGAGATTTCCAAGTAGACCCATTGAAAGCTCAGAAGCACTGGCAATGTCTTTAAAAGCTCCCTATTTTAAACAGTCGCTTCCCCTCAGCAATCTCTGAGCAACCAAGCTGAGAAAGTGTGGGGGGAAGAAGAGTAAGTTTTTAGAGTAAAAAAGTGTTGTGAGAGCAAAAATAATATCAAAGCCCAACTTCATTAATGCAGTGAGGCCTTGTAAGTTATAGCCAAGATTTGATTAGAAGTAGCCTAAAAGAGTTTAGGCCTATTCAGTTTTTAGAATGTCAGAATCTGTGTGAGCTTATCTCTGTGTGTTCTCAGAGTGGAGCCAGGGGGAGTCACCCAACTCCCTAGCCGCCGCTGGTCTAGCCTCGGCAGAGAGAGAGGCTGGAAGATGTCTGGTGAGAACCTGACCGAAGTAGAGTAAGGTTGCCCAAGTTGAAGCATCATGACTAGAGAGCTGAGCCGTGCCACTCTGTATAGTCAGAAGCCTTGCTAAAAGGCTAAAAGCCCTTGTCTGTCGAGAGATCTGGAAGGGGTGTAGAGTCACACCTTCCCCTTTTGAGCTGATGCAGAGGCAGGGAGCCTTTGCTAGAAACATCTTGTCTTTATTGCCTTGAGCCTCCTCTGTTTGGATCCATTGTAAGTCTGGGCTTTTGAGAGACACTCTGCACATGGACTGGAACTTTGAATTGTCAGAGACTTGCCATGGACAGTATTGTGAGGCTTTTCATGGCCTTGAACTCTCGTTGCTGTGGATTGTGTGTCTGTGTGCTTGTAGTCAGCTCAGTGTACAGCAGGCTGAGTTTGATCTATGACTTTTGGACTTCCCTCTGCCAGAACTCATGCAGTGTGGAGTTGCTGATGCAAAAATGGCCTAGAACTCTTTGTGTGTGTGGGAATGCCCTTCCCTTGATCTTGATAGGCCCAGCTGGAAGAGCAGTATGATTGCTAGATCTGCTCCATCATGCCTTACCATGGAAGAAATGTTTTCCAGTTATGGTGTTAAATTTCAATGAAAGTTTGTTGTGTGTATTTTATGATCTGTTAGAGTCCAACATGACTTAACGACTGAACAACAACAACATGTAATATTTGTAAGCGCCTTTACTGTTAGTTGCAACTCCAAATGATACTGAGTGTAGTTCCCAATGGTTTACAAAGACAAAGACAAGTAGAAAAAGACAGAGAGAAGGAGAAAGTGGCAGAAAAGGCAAAAGGAGGAAGGAGGCAAAGAGAAAGAACATTTGTAGAGAAAAAGTGTGGCCATGGTTGCCCCCAGGGTGAATTGAAGCAGATGATTATGCCTGGAGCTTATTACCTGGGGGTGGAGTAGCCACAATAATGTAAGAGTTCTTTAAAAGACAATGTGACTAGAAGGGGAAAAAGAGCCTATCCCAAATGTGCATCATTGGGACTAGTAAAGCAGAAGGGTTTAAATAAGTGAGTTTCTGTTAAGACAAAGGCACACAGCCTAATTTGTAGAGAAGACAAATGAAGGGTTAAGGCTGGTGCATGGCACAGAGTAGTTTTATGTAGAAAGTTTGAAACATGATCTGCAGAACAGGCAGGTCAGAAAGAGAGAGAGAGAGAGAGAGAGAGATTTCTCTTCCCAAAGCAGGGGGTGGGGGAGGTAATAGCCCACCTCTGGGGGCAAAGTGAGAAAATACATCACCTAGAAGAGGGACTCCCCTTCTCTGACCCAATTTCAGACTAGTTTCAAAGAATCGGGGTGGTGGTGGAAGTGAGTGGTTGCAATAATTCTGACTGTTATTGGATGCTTTATAGCTTTGTGTGCTTGCTTGTATGGCTATCGCATTTAAAATATACATTCAAGTAGATGTCAGCCCCCTGGTGATCAAGTGGCAGGGCAGACTGTTATTGGCCTTTGATCATCTGGGGGTGGAATGTATTGGCCCGAGGAGCATAGCCAAGTCATTTGTAGTGTTAGAGCGGCCTAGAAATCCATAATGCTTGCTTAAGTTAATTTTTGGTGCAATTCCCTTGCTAGTAAGCCTCTGAGTATGTGCAGATGAGTAAAAAGGCCAATAACAGCTTTCTCAGAACATTCCTTGCTAATGAGGAGAATGTCTTATCACTGATATTCCTGAGAAGCAGAGTTTGTTTACCTTAAAGCTACAGGTGGCTGTGCTTCAGAACTAAGTGCTGTCAGTTTATGCTGGGAATGAATGCTAGGGGTGCTTGCTAGTGCTATGCTGCCTTATTGCCAACATGTAGAGTATAAGACCCATTGTACCCAATGGCTCAGGGTTCAGAGAAGCTGTCTGATCCAACCATTGGGTACGCCTGTGTGCTGTAAGTTACTCAGTAAAGTACTCCTTGTAAATAAACCATTGAATCTGACTTATCACTGTCTTCTGTCTTGGCACTTCTAACCTAAGAGTTCAGCGCCCACTGCAGGGGGCGATACAGACAGCATACATCATACATTAGATTTCAGTTCTTTCCTTTATGGAGATAGGTGTCTTGAGTTGTAGGTGCTGCCACAGGATTGTGAAGAAGCCAGATGGCTCTGGGGACTGTAAGCAAAGCTGTAATGCCTTTGAATCCTCCAAATATCAATATGGTGAAAGATCAGCCATCTGAATTACCTCTGCCCCCTGTCTTGTTGCCCTCCCACCCAAGCATCAGCATTAATTATAGGGTTGAGTTTGAATGGAAAGAATCTCTGAATCAATCATTCAGCAGTGTGGAGAGTTCATAAATTCTGGCTCTTCTCAAACATCAAGAACTGTGCTGGCTAGACATGTGCATAGTATGCAAGATGGACACATACACAAGGAGAACTACATGGTGAGATAGCTTTCTCTAAGTGCTCTAGAGGTCATCCAAAGGTCCAATATAAGGACATTTGTAAATTTGATTTAAGAGACTTTCACATCAACAAATGGGGAATTCTGCCAAGTAGAAGGGACATCTGGTGTTACAGATTCTGGGCCGGCACACAAAACTTTGGTGACACATGGCTCTTAGAGCTCCAGAAGACACATGAGCATCAGTAGCAGAACATTAATGAACTTCCCACAAAAGTTTATAGTTGTGGTAGTATAGCAGTTCCTACTGTTCCAGGATTAATCCCCTCAGCCACAATTGGAAATGTAATGCATATAATCAAAAACTATTTTGTCAGTTCATGAAGACAGATAGCTGACTTTGCACTTGTCTATACTTCTGTACAAAAACGTTGCAGTTGGAACTCAAGATCTGTTCTAGATTTTCCTAGGACATTTACAGTGCAATAATATGCATGTATGAGAGCCAGTATGGTGTAGTGGCAAGAGTGTTGGACTGGGAGCTGGGAGATCCAGGTTGTAGTCCCCACTCGGCCATGGAAGCTCACTGGGTGACTTTGGGCCAGTCACATACTCTCAGCCTAACCTACCTCACAGGGTTGTTGCTGTGAGGATAAAATGGAGAGGAGGAGGATAATGTAAGCTGCCTTGGGTTCCTTGCAAGAGGGAAAAAGGCGGGATATAAATGCAATCAATCAATCAATGTTTGCTCAGAAGTAAGTCCCATTGAGTTTCATGGAGCTTACTCCCAAATATTTATTATTTATTTATTATTTATTTACAATATTTATATACTGCTCCACATCAGAAGATTTTGGAGCGGTGAACAACACAGTAAAAGAATAAAACAGCATGTTAAAAAAGTTAAACCATTTTTTAATAGACAAACCCCAATAAAGTGGAATTTAACAAACCACGGCT
Organism: Heloderma suspectum; assembly: GCF_057233095.1. Classification (NCBI taxonomy): domain Eukaryota; kingdom Metazoa; phylum Chordata; class Lepidosauria; order Squamata; family Helodermatidae; genus Heloderma; species Heloderma suspectum. Next base: position 228,719,653 of record NC_139461.1, read on the forward strand.
GGTCATTCAAGGAAGGCCTCTTGAAATAATGTCTTCAGGAGATGCTGGAAAGAACACAATGTTGGCGCCTGCCTGACCTCTAATGGCAGGGAATTCCACAGGAAGGGGGCCACCACACTGAAGGCTCTTTTCCTGGTGGACTCCAATTGGGCCATAGGTCCATGCGGAACCACCAGGAACATGCCCTCTGATGACCTCAGTGATGGGGAAGGTTGGTAAAGAAGGAGGCACTCTCTCAGGTATCCTGGTCCCAAGTTGTTTAGGGCTTTGTACACTAATACTAATACCTTAAACCTGGCCCAGTAGCGAATAGGCAGCCAATGCAGTTCCCTCAGCAAAGGAGTGACACGCTGAAAAGGGGCAGCTCCCGACAACAGCCGAGCTGCTGCATTCTGCACTAGTTCCAGCTTCCGGACCAGCCTTAAGGGCAGCCCCACATAGAGTGCATTGCAGTAATCCAGTCTTGAGGTTACCAACGCCTGTACCACCGTGGTCAAGCTATCCCTGTCCAGGAGAGGCTGTAGCTGGCAAACCAGCTGAAGCTGGTAAAAGGCACTCCAAGCTGCCGCGACCACTTGGGCCTCCAGCGACAATGATGGATCTAGGAGTACCCCCAGGCTACAAACCTGATCTTTCAGAGGGAGTGCAGCTCCATCCAGAACAGGCAATGAGCCGATCTCCCGGACCCGGGAACTACTCACCCACAGGGCTTCCATCTTGCCAGGATGCAGCTTCAGTTTATTGGCCCTCATCCAGCCCATTACTGAGTCTAGGCACTGATTCAGGACTTGCACAGCCTCTCCTGATTCAGATGTCACAGGGAGATAGAGCTGTGTGTCATCAGCATACTGATGGCATGTAGTTCCAAATCCTCTAATGTCCACTCCCAGCAGCTTCATATAGATGTTAAACAACTTTGGGGACAAGATGGTACTGTGTGGCACCCCATAGCTCAATTGCCAAGGGGCTGAGGAATAGTCACCCAATGTTACTCTCTGAAATCGGCCCCATAGGTAGGACCGGAACCACTGTAATACAGCGCCTCCAATAGCCATCCCACGGAGTCGATCCAGGAGGATACCATGCTCGATGGTATCAAAAGCCGATGACAGATCGAGCAGAATTCGCAGGGTTGCACTCCCCCTGTCCCTCTCTCAATAAAGGTAATCCATCAGGGCAACGAAGGCTGATTCAGTCTTGTAACCAGGGCGAACCCCAGATTGAAATAGGTCTAGGTTAATCAGTATCCTCCAAGAGTGCCTGCAGTTGGTCCGCCCTGACCCTCTCAAGTACCTTCCCTAGAAAAGGGGTATTTGCGACTAGGTGGTAGTTGTCTAATACCATTGGGTCCAGAGTGGGCTTCTTCAGGAGTGGCCGCACTACTGCCTCCTTAAGGACATCAGGGACCACCCCTTCCTGTAGGGAAGCATTTATCACTCCCTGGACCCACCCAGTCATACCCCTTCGGCTAGCTTTTATTAGCCAGGAGGATCAAGAGGGCACATGGTTGGTCGCATTATTGCAAGCATCTTGTCCACATCAACAGGCTGTAACAACTGGAACTGATCCCACAAAATTGTGCAGATGGTGGTATCAGACACCTCGACTGGTACTGCACTAACAACAGCATCAAGTTCGCTGCAGAGACAAGTGATTTTGTCCTCAAAGTGCGATGCAAAAAGGTCACAGCGGGTCCTTGACGGGGCCATGACCCCATTTCCTGGGGAAGATGTTAACCACCGGACCACCTGGAAGAGCTCCTCTGGACAGCTCCTTGAGGATGCAATGGAGGCAGCAAAATAAACCTTTGCTGCCCGCACTGCCACGCAGTAGGCACGATTATGCACTCTAGAGCGTGCTCGTTCGTCTTCACTTTGAGTCTTATGCCATATGCACTCTAGCCGATGTCCAGCCTGTTTCATTGACCGCAGCTGCCCAGTATACCAGGGAGCAGAACAGGCTCCATAGTGCCAGAGAGGGCACTCAGGTACAATCAAGCCGATGGCCCTCCACATCTCACTTTTCCACAGTGAGGCTAGGGCCTCTGCTGGATCACCAGCTCTCTCCACTGGAAAATCCCCAGGAGCATTCAGAAATCCATTGGATTCCATCAGTCTCCTGGGGCGGACCATCTGAATAGGTCCCCCACCCCTGTGGGAGGAGAGTAACACCATAAGTTCAAATCTCACTAGGATATGGTCTGACTATGACAATGGAGTTACTTGGAGCCCCCCAATCTTCAGACTACCCATCTCACAAGTCGGAGCAAAACCCAAATCAAGGGTGTGCCCTGCTTCATGTGTTGGGCCGATGACACACTGAGACAGCCCCATGGTTGTCATGGAGGCCATGAAGTCCTGAGCTGGAACTCTGGAGACAGCCTCAGCATGGAAGTTGAAGTCACCCAGAACCACCGTCCTGGGTTCCTCCAACACTACACTTGCGACTGCCTCTGCCAGCTCAGTCAGGAAGGATGCTGGGCAGCAGGGTGGGCGGTACACCAGCAGCTACCCCAATCTATCTCTATGGCTCAACACCAGGTGCAACCCCTCAAGGTCCACTCCAAGCTGGAGTAGTCTCCTGGTGATAGAGATGGAGGTTCTATGAACCACAGCAACCCCCCCGCCGGCCCCTGAGTGCCCAGGCGGGCAGAGCTGAGTCAGGTTGACTTCACCCACCCACCCACCCAAGTCTCAGTAATAAAAAATATCTTCTCATAGAGGATAAGGCATAATGGCTACTAGTCATTATGGCTATATATTACCTCTAATATGAGAGGCCTCTGAATTCCAGTTGCTGGGAAACATGTGTGAGAGGGTGCTGTTGCATTCATGCCCTGCATGTGGGCTTCCCATGGCTATGGTTAGCCACTGTGGGAACAGAATGCTGTTCTCTGTGTTTAGGATTGCTGCTTTAGATAAGAAAATATCCCCATGTTTATATTTATTTTACCACTCTTTTTTATGCATATATCTTTGTAGTATGTAGCTTCCCAGAAATCTCTGAACCAGCTTAATCCTGCCATATGTTTCTGTTTCTAAAGAGAGTAGATTAATGTGTGCTTCTATGAAATACTACTAATAGGAATATCATAAGCTTAATGTATCATGAAAACATGTTGCAGTATTTTTTAAAGTTTGTCTTTAGTGAACACTACCTTTTTCTTTCAAAGTATAAAATGAATAATGAAACTGAAAACTATAGGGATATGATTATTTGCTAGCAGCAAAACACTGTAACATTAATTTCTTAAAATAAGAAATACAGACTATAAATAGATGAATATTGATTGGTCTTTTAGAATCCTAAATAATTTTATAGTACTGAAGATTTTAATAAAGGCTATATTTTTAGAGTAAAAGCGAAGTAACAAAGCGCCTTTAACAAATTATCCTTGGGAGTTTTAATCGGTTTCTTCTACTTAAACCCATTTTCTCAGCATGATGTACACTATCTGTGGGAGCTTTTTATAAGAAATTCACACTATGATTACTGCGCCAGCTATTTCAAGTGAAAACATTGTGAAATGTTACTATTGTTTGGGCAGTTGGAACTGAAGTGACTGAATGAAGGATGATCGTTATGCTGTAGGCTAATTACATGGCTAATGTCTTTGCTTTACATATCAATAGATACTTTTGCAGACAAGCAATATCTGTGGCTCTATTATCAGTCAAATACAATACACTTAAATTATCCAGCCTTTGGGGACACTGTTAAAATGGCAAGTACTTACTGATGATGTGTGTGTGTGTTTTGTTGGTAGCCTATAGATATATGTTTGTTTGAGAGTGGTAGTCTATAGATAAAGCATGTGGGAAACAGAATAATTTTGACATAAAGATGTTTAAAAATATTTTCTGATTAACTCTGTCTTTAGATTGATATAATCACCATTTCTCAATGCAAGCAAATGCAAAAAAGTGGTACATAAAAACACGCTCTTAGGCATTTGCTAGTTTACTTTTTCATGATCTGTAAGGTTTTAATCCAGATATTAGGGAAATGGCTCACTAATGTTCACTAGTTATATGTTTTACTAGTTATATGCTTTTTGTTTTACCCCATGAACTGATACTAACATTTGTTGACTTCATTATGTGAATCCACAACATTTGGCTTTTTATTTCTGTATATATTGCTGTAAATTAGCAGACATTATACTGAGATGCTTCCATTAGAAATACAGTGCAGGAAGTAAGAATGAAAAAAGCAATATTTGGAGCCTGGTCTTTAAATTGTACCTCAGGTACCTATACCATTTCTTTCATGGAGCTGAACCAACTGGATAATTAATTTGTGAAAAAAGGAAAAAATCCAGGACTTTTTTTTCCAGGATTCAGTAGAGGAAATAGAGGAAAACATTTCCAAGTGATTCTGCTAGAAGAGTAATGACCACAGGAATGATTTTTAGTGAGCTTGATTCATACTGTGCTGTGTAGTAGGGCAGAGGTTTATACTGGCACAATTTAGTAGCTATTTGCTATATATGACAGTGATTACATTTAATGCCCATTTAGTGCTGGTTTCAGGTTTTGGAGGACGCTTGCACAAGAATCACTTAGTGGGCTCTTTCCCCGAGAAGGCCCACTTCCTCCTTGCTTCTGTTCCTGCTGCCCATTTATTTATTAGAGATACATATTTGCTGCCTTTTAGGGGGAACTTGCCATGTCCTTTTGGGCCCGATCTGTACAATCATCAAGGGGGAGAGAACAAGGCAAATGAAGGATACTTCTCTATCCCTTCATTCTGATCATTGCTTCTATGCTAGGGATGGGAGAATTAGGGATGTTCCAGCTCACTTTGAAGGCTCAAACCTAGGCTCAATCCTACTTTTGTTGGTAACCTTTTTCATTTTGAATGAACAGGAAAAGTGCACTTTTTGGAAAATGTTTGTTTTCCCCCATTGACTAAAGCATGAAAATGCTTTTTTTTTTTTAAATGCACATTTCAAAGTGTAGATTTCCCCCAAAATATGCATTTTATAAATGCGATCACAAATTCGGGAATGTGTGAACATTTTTTGTTAAAAATGCATTCATGTTCAGGATTGTGAACAGTGCAAGTTTGGATGATTTACTTACTGAAATGAAATTCTTATACATCCCTATTCCATGCTCAGAGAGGGCAGGTGAACAGGCAGTGACTGGGTTTGCATGTCACACTAAGCCACAGTGGGTTGTTATTGTGGGTGACCACAGAGTGGCTTAGCATGATGTCCAAACCCAGAGCAGTTTTCCCATCATGGGTAGTTTTATGCAAACAAGCCACCCTGAGAACCCATGACTTGTAGTAGGGTTGGTTAGGGTGGCTTGTTCGCAGGGTGGATTAGTGAGTAATGAATGAATAAATTTCTAATTACAGAAGGAAAAAGAAACATTTTGTCAAGAGCGTGGTCTTGACACCATCAGTAATGACAAAAAACAAACCCGAAACAAAAACCAGTATATGCCACATGTTTCTTCTTAAAGTTGTGTCCTCTTGCCTCCCCCTCTCTGGTTTTTTGTTGTTGTTCATTTACTTTTGCATTTTATTATGTTCTCTCTGTTAAACTTTAAGGGCCTTGAAGCAGGAAGGTTGTTTTAAATGTATGTAATAATCTAGCAGACCTTGTGATGCAATAATAATAATAATTAATAATAGTATATAGAGATTATCACCAGTCACCCTGCTCTCATAGATAGCATCTTATATTCCAAGCCCATAAACACAGCTTCAAATACCTGCCACAGACTATATTGTTTTCATTTGAAATGACGTCTGTCCTCTTTACCTGTAAAGGCTGTAGCCTCCAGAGATTCCCCAGTACATAAAAGTTCCATCTCCTTCTGTGAATGTAATGCAATGCTGAGGTAATGTCTTTACAAATGAAAGTTTCCTTGATAAGTAACTGTTAGTTTAGCAGACTACAGAACTATCAAAAACACTTCTTGCTTCAAGTCCTGTCTGAGTGTGGAAAAGTGTTTTCTTCTCTGCTTTGTAGCAAGTTTAAATAGGAAAAGATTGGGATCTTGCCGCAAACCACTGTTAAGTTACCTTTTGCCTCATCAATGCCAAAGATAATTTGTTCCATAACTTTCAGAAGACGGAGAATTGTTTTTATTTTGTTGAAATTCTCAATTATCCATTTAGTTTCCCCAGTGCATAGGCCAAATATATTGGGTCATCTTTCAAGTCTGAGTTGATTTTCTCTTCATTCACTCAGCCAAATTAAAGTCCCCAATGAACCCAGGAACCATCTGAATTTGTTTGTTAGTATTTTGACTACAAAATGCATATTGATTTTCTGTTTTATGGCTGTTTTTCTTTAATACTCTCTTATATTTGCTGTTATCAACACCAACATTTTAGAATATAAGCCTGCATCTGGGACAATGTGTGGTTGTTGTTGTTTTTGTGTACAGCATTCAGTAAATTTAGGCACTTAACAAATAATGGATGATGGTGTATCTATCTGTATTATCTAACACCACTACTATAACTGAAGGAAGCATGGGTCATGGTTAAGATGTGACAGCCTTTTCTATTTTGTTTGGTTGTGAACTGATCTGCACATCACATATATCTGAGGATCTCAAAGACTTTTAAAAACTTGTTTTTCACCATTCTGTTTTTCCTTGAGATGGCTTCAAGCTCTCCCACCACCTGAGGCAGAAGAGCATACACACTGCTACTGCCCACCATTGTCACTGCCTTGGCATCCATCTCCCCATCACTACCACCATGTCCATCTCCCCTATCCCCCTGCCACTGCCCTGTCCCCTTCCTGTTCCCCCCTCCCCACCCATGTGCTCACCACGTCGGTCTCTCTTCTGCTCCAGCCCAACCCAGGTCACTCACCCCTTTGGTATTGCATTTCCAGGGACACACCCTCCCACAATGTCTGGCTCTAAGGAAGGACTCGTTGAGCAAGGCATTTGGGCCGGGCTGGGTCTCTGAAGAGCTGCACTGGCTGTTTCTTCAACCGACACAGGTCTTCAAAGAGCTTTTCTGCTCACTCTGAGAGGATCAGCAGAGTGGTGGCAGCAGCAGCAGTGGGGTAAGCAGGACAATGCAGCGGCAGTGGGGGGCAGGTAGCCAACAAACAGTGGTGGCAGGTCCTCCTGGGGCCAGCCCTGGCAAGCAAGGAGAGTGGTGGCATGTGGCCCAACCCACTGCTCCTTACAGCATGCCACCTGAGGCAGGCACCTAACCCTGTTTCATGGGTATGCCGGCCCTGTGATATACTGTTACATGTGTTTTTAGTGTGTAATATCCTAACCCTTCAGAGAAATAACCAATATACATGAATAACCACGAATGTGATCAATCTGAAGGTGAGTGAATCACTGGAACAGAAGGAGAATTATTATTAGTAGTAGTATTTTGCTTGAACAGCTAATAGAAAAACTTGAAGCATGAGATTTTAGTTCAGGGCACTACATTTAAAGAGGGAAGGTGTCAAATTAAAATGGTTGCAATGAGAGCTATGAGAATGATAAGATGTGTAACAGCAAAGTCACTTGAGGGGAGCTTGAAGAAAATGGCTATGTTCAGAAGGGAATATTAGGATGATGCATTGAAATATTTAAAAGAACATCAAGAAGAGTAGGGAGGGCAATTGTTCACTTTATCTGTACTTAACAGGATGCTATGCAATGGATTTTAAACTGACAGAAAAGTAGGTTTAGGTGACATTAGGAAAAACATCCTCATTAGAAGAAGGGTGGAGGAGGCTGCCCAGAAAGCTAATAAAATCTTCCTTGGGAGTTTTTTTTTAAAGGCGTGGCTGGATATATATCTGTCAGAGATATTTTATGTATAGGATGCCTTGCCTAAAGACTGAATCTAACTTAGTGTGCACTTGGTTGGATTACTTTCCTTGCTCCCAAGCGTTAATGAATACAGTGAATACATATTTCAAAAAGAGAGTACAATGAGGCTACAGAGTTTTGATACAGCCTCCCTGTATGGAGTGTATAGCCCATACATAACTTTTAGTTTCCCACCTCTGTCATATGGAGAGGAAGGGAATCAGGTTGGATTGTTCAGAGGTAACATGTGCCATTCCCATGACCCAGGTCTCCAACTCCCATCTTCAGGAGAAGAGGTTGTGGATATGGAGGACATCTCAGACTGGGAGGAGGATTTGCCCTCAGAACCAGCTTAGGACATCCCCACCACCTCAGGAATTCCAGAACCAGAGGAGCCTGTGATGCCAGTACCTCTCTGGCTGAAGAGGTTGTATTTCCTTCCTCAGACCCTGAAGATCCTCATTCTTAGGATTTTCCTCCTAAGATGCTCCTAAAACAGACTGAACCCCTGAGGAATAGAGGTTCTACTCATTGGGGCAGAGCTAGCTACACAAAGGAAGCTGCAGTGCTACTTAAAGCTAGGAGCAATTCTGCACTTCCTGAACCTAAATACGAACCAGAATACAGTTTGCTATCTAATTCCATACATTTCTGAAGTTTGCAATGCAGTTTGCAAAAAATGTCCACAAAAATTCATACATTTTAAAAAATGTGTATTTTTCAAAAATGTGTTGTATATGTGAAAAAAATGTGTGCAAAATGCTTTATTAATTGGGAAATCACTTGGGAAAATGTATATGTTTGAAAATGTATGCACAAAATGAGTAAATTTGGAAACAATGCATACAAAAATTCATTTTGTCAAAAAAGTTCACCTGAAAATATGTACACATTTCTGTGCGGATTAAAATATAAAGCAATACATTGCAGAATCAGGATGGAATAAAGTTAGCATTGAAAAAATGAGAACCTGAACAAAATCGAGCTTGACAGATTCACTCATCCCTGATTAAAGCTCAGCCTGGGATTGCTGGTTATTGGAGCAACATTCAAGCCTGCCTTGTCTGACTCCAGCCTAGATTCCACTCAAGAGCTGTTCCGAGTGCTTCCTGCTTCACCTGGGTTAACCTTAACAGAACTTGACCTCGGCTTTGTCAGACTTCACTTAAGAACATAAGAAGCTGTCTTATATCGAGTCAGGCCATTAGTCCATCTAGACCAGTACTGTCGATACTGATTGGCAGTGGCTCTCAGGGTTTCAGACAAGAGTTTTTCAGCCTACTTGGAGGTACAAGGGATTTAACCTGGGATCTTATACATGCAAAGTACATCCTCTACCACTGAGATACAGTTTTACACTTACGTGAACCTACGCTCTACTTCATGTGACTGATCTCACCAGAACATGACCTCTGTTTTGCCAGAATCTATTTATCAGAAACTGACCTCTGCTCATTTGACTTTGCTCTGCTAAAACCTGACCTTTGCTTCACCTGACTTTGCTTACTGGATCCTGAACCTGGACTTGTGCTATGTTACCTTGCTTCCCAGAAACCAGTGTCTAGCACATGCCCCACTTGGCCTTAGAACCCCATCAGCTGGAACAAGCATGAAGCTTATTATGGTTCTCAAGTTCACTTATTTGGCCACACCAATATAGGAATGAACTCTAACTTGGAGAGTACACTGAATGGATTCATTGAAAGCCCATGAAATTGTTAGGTTGAATTCATCTGTTACCAAATTAGGGGAATGGTTTGAAATGGTGACCATTTCTGGTTGTTACTTAGGACAGTGGGCAGTATCCAACCGAGTTTATTCCACAAACTCAAATAGTGCTAGCAGAGCTCTACTTAATCTTTTTATTATGCAAGCACTGCGCGTTACACTTGTGCAAGTGATTCTGCATGTGTAATGCACAACTGTTTGTACATCTGACAAACCTAAAGTTTTAATTGAATGTGTTGTAAATAATTTCCCAAGACCCTCCCTCCCTCCCTCCCTCCCTCCCTTTCTTTCTTTCTTTCTCTTTTTTCTTTGTTGTTTTTCTTTCTTACCTCTTTCTAACAGTTGTACTTTCAAAGCTTAGGAACAGTGAGGTTGCCCATATATTTGAAGATGGAGGAATCCTTAAATGTACAATTTTGCAGTGTTGTTAAATATGATGTAGTCAGTGTAGTAAATGATATGTATCTTAAGCTGATGCAGGAGGCATAGGCATGCAACAGAAAAATACAGAATCCTAAAGCCAAAGAACTGGTGGAATAATCCAAGCCAGTAAGTGAATTTGATTCAGTATCTTTCATTTCTGCCCTTTTGCTCAAGCCCCTTTCTCCTTTACCTACTTTTTCCTCAAGGTCCTGTTTCTCAATGCATTATCTACTCTGCTCCCCTCATTCAACTACCTTGCTTCTGGACACAGTGCTCCTTAGGTTTTTTTTTACCTTTTGTGTTCTCTTTCCAGTCCTCAACTAGCCTCAGAAAATTCCTTCTATCCCTAAAGTCTGTTTGTGTTTTAATCCCAGCGAAACCAATGATGTCTCATTCCATCAGAGAAGCAGGACTGCAAACATATTGAAAGCTTTGGATTCTATTCAGTTGGAATGTTTGTGAAGATTCCATGGCATCACAACTTAGTCAGTCAGTGTCCGAGGCGTCCTTATCACATTTGCAATACAGTGTAGATTTCTTATGTCTATTTTAAAAAGTAATATGTAGAAAAACATATAGGTATCATTGAGGAATTACTTGTGCATACAGAGTTCTTAAGTCTTTAAAACACTAAGACCTAGCCTCCTATTGGTCACCGCAAATACAAATCTTCCACTAGGCTTCCTGCTAACCAGCAGAATTCATAGTGGATTTTAGACATTGTTTTATACTAGCTACCTTTTTGCCTGTGGGAACCCTGAAGCTACTCACCTGAAGCATACACTGTTTTTACTGATTTGCTGAGGAATCTTGGGCACTAGACTGGCCATCATCTCATGAGTATCATTGGTGGAAGTCATATGTTTTAGAAAGAATGAAGACTGATATTTTTAGAGTAAGTGTTACTTGCTATCATTTCTTTGAATAGTTCATTCAGATGTTTACTTAACATGTAAGCGTAAATACAGAAGGGTATCTACAAGTGAATTTCCACTGGTTTTTATAGCTGCTTTCATAGCGATGCAGCCAACAGCTGAAAAGCTTTAATCTGGCCTAAGGTGTTTTTGGTGATAAGGAACATAGTAAATAATGTTTTCCACTTAATTAAATTGGAGGCATTTCTAATGCCAGTAAAGTACAGGAACTTCAACCCCACCTGGAACTGGAGCTGCAAAAGACCCAATGTGCAAAATGCTTGCACTGCCATCAACTCCATATGTTTTTCTATCAAAGAAAAATGTAATAGCATTTCTAACAGTTTGTTCTCTCATGACACAAAGAAACAACGTGTTTACTTTTAATGCTAATTCTTGACATTTCCTCAAATGTATGATGCGTACAGAGTGGTGCAGTAGATTTCAGTTGGTTTGGAGATAGATCATCTAATGCAGGGTAGGCAACATGTGGCCTGCAGGCTGCGTGCACCCCCTGTCCTCAAGTGTGGCCACTAGTGCCGCTGAATGTGGCGATGTGGCAATGGTAAAAAAAAAATGTGGTTTGCCACTGAGTTTGGGCAGCAAGCCACTACAGGTGCATACAAAGGACAGATTTAGCTTGAAAACAAACTAAATTTGTCCTTTTAAAGCTTCCAAATTTTGGTGGCAAACTCCCATTTTGTTTTTCTACCATGAAACTGAATTCAGTGGAGCAGTGGCAGCAGAAGTGTGGCCCATGGGGAGGGCCAGGGTGTGTGGAAAGTGGCCCCCAGTATCCCTGAAACTGCCCACCCATGATCTAATGCATCCCAAACAAAGTGAAAATGCTAACATTTGGTCCCCAAGTAAAATAACAACAACACCAGTCTGGAAGCTAGTAGAATGATCAAACATTGAGACATGTGTCTAAATTAGGTGACTGCATTTTTTTAGGGATGGCAGAGAATTCCGCCACGGATCACGGTGAGGCCGAATGCCAGTGCATTTGGCCCCCCGAAATCTGTGGTGGAACGGCCTGCCACCCCCCTGCCCCCCCGCAGATCCCCCCCCGGGACGAGACTTACCTGGGGCGGATCTTCCGGGCGGCGGCGGCTCCGGCGGCGGCTCCGGCGGTGGCTTCGGCGGCGGTGGCTGGTCTTCCAACCGGCTGCCACCGCCGCCATTTGCAGTTTTGTTTTTTGTTTTTTACAGAGACGTGATAGGCTACGTAACTTTTTACGTAGGCTAAAACGTCTGGGTTAAAAAAAAAAAAAGTGTATTCAAATGGCAGCGGGCACGGCCGCTGCCATTTGCGTTCCTTAGTTTGGGCCGTCTTAGTCTACGTAAATATTTATGTAGACTAAGACGGCCCAAACTAAGGAACGCAAATGGCGGCGGCCGTAGCTGCCGCCATTTGCGTACGTGGTTTTTTTTTCCCCCAGAGCCCTCCGCGGCCAGAAATCCGGCTGCGGACGGCTCTGGCCTGGCTGGGCCTGGCTGGTTGCTCCACGGAGCTGCTGCGGAGCACAGCCAGCTGCGGAGGATTCCGGGGGGGGGGGAGGAACGGAGCGCCTCCCCCCCATCGAGGATTCCGGTGGGAGGGACCGAACGCCTCCCCCCCCACCATAAACATAATCTGCTAAAGGTGACTTTCGTACATCCCTACATTTTTTGCACCTGCAATTTCCATCTGCAACATATTCACACTTAGTGTGGGGTGTTTTGTACCAGCTATTATATTGCAAGTAGAAATACAGTGTCTTGTATAAATATTCACCCCGTTTGACTTTTCCACATTTTGTTGTGTTACAAACTTGCATTAAAATGGATTTAATTTCTTCTCACCGATCTACACAAAATAGTCCATAATGTCAAAATGGTGAAAAAATCTATATATTTTACAAAATAATTTACAAATAAAGAACGGAAAAGTTTGGATTGCATAAGAATTCACCCCCTTTGCTATGGTACTCCTAAATAAGCTCTGGTGCAACCAACTGCATTCAGAAGTCACATAATTAGTTGAATGGAGTCTACCTGTGTGCAATTCAAGTGTTGCATAATCTCAGATTAAACACACCTGTTTCTGGAAGGCCCCAAAGTTTGTTGGAGAGCATATCTAAACAAATAGCATAATGAAGACCAAGAAGCTGTCAAAACAAGTCTGGGATAAAGTTCTGGAAAACCACCAGTTAGGTTTGGATTACTTTTAAAAAACCCAAACTATGAACATCCTCTGGAGCACCGTTAAATCCATTTTTACAAAATAGAAAGAATAAGGCACAACTGCAACTTTGCTTAGAGAAGGCTGTCCAGCAAAACTGAGTGACCAGGTAAGGAGGGCATTAGTCAGAGAAGCAACCAAGAGGCCAATGGTAACTCTGAAGGAGCTAGAGAGATCCACAGCTGAGATGGGAGAAACCATCCATTAACAGCTATCACCCAGATGCTCCACAAAGCTGGGCTTTATGGAAGAGTGGGGAGAAGAAAGTCATTGCTGAAAGAAAAAAAACCCCATATCAAATCCCATTTGGATTTTATCAAAAGGCATGTGGGAGACACAGCAAACATGTGGAAAAAGATTCCTTGGTCTGATGAGACAAAAATTGAACTTTTGGACCTTACTGCAAAATGCTATGTCTGGTGCAAACCATCCCCATGGTGAAGCATGGTGGTGGCCGCATCATGTTGTGAAGATGATTTTCATCAGCAGGGACTGAGTAACTGGTCAGGATTGAGGGCAAGATAGATGGAGCCAAATACAGGGCAATTCTAGAGGAAAATCTGTTTCAGTCTGCAAGGATCCTGGGACTAGGGCAGAGGTTCACATTCCAGCAGGACAATGACCCTAAGCACACAGCCAAAGTTACACTAGAGTGGTTTAAAAACAAGGCTCAGAATGTCTTAAAATGGCCCAGTCAAAGCCCAGACCGCAGTCCAATTGAAAATCTGTGGCAAGACTTGAAAATTGCTGTTCACCAACAGTTCCCATCTAACCTGACAGAGCTTGAGCACTTTTACCAAGAAGAATGGGCAAAAATTGCAAGATTCAGATGTGCAAAGCTGGTAGAGACTTACCCCAAAAGACTCATAGCCGTAATCGCTGCTGAAGGTGCTTCTAACAAGTATTGACTCAGGAGGGGTGTGTGTGTGTGTGAATCCGTATGCAACCAACAAATGCCAGTTTGTTTTTGTTTAATTAACTTTTGTGTCACAATAAAAATATTTTGCACCTTTGAAGTGTTAAGTATGTTGTGTAAATCAAATGGTAAAAATGCCAATTAAATCCATTTTAATTCAAGGTTGTAGCCCAACAAAATGTGAAAAAGTCAAATGGAGGGGAGGGAATACTTCTGCAAGGAGCTGCATATTTTATATTTAAGATGTTTTAGTGACAGATTAACTGTACTTATTTTTCCATATAAAATATACATTTGCTTCTGATTAATGAAGACAACTCTTCACTGAAATGTGGATAATCTACACAGAAGGGCTTGTTTTTCTTGCTTGATGCCTCCTTCTCCCAGCCTGGTACACATTATTGACACAGACAATCTTTATACTGCTTTTTACCATTAAAATCCCTGAAGAAGGCTCATCTATATTTTATGCTGGCAGTAATACACAGACACAGAGAAACAAAGTGCTCACAATGAAGCATGAGTCAAAGAAAAATATTTTGGGAAAATAAGTCGGCCCATAAGGTCCAGCAGCAGCCTTGACCCTGCAGCAGTCCCAGAGGCAATTGTGAAGATGCTAACTGCTTTGGAGCCTCTACACATTCTGCTAGAGAATATAGCTTAGGAAGCCTCTGGAGACACAAGTGCCATTGCTGCTGGGAAAATATTTTCCAGGGGTTAATTTTGTAAAAGAGAAAAGACCATTAAAACAGTGATGTTCAGTGAGAGCACAGGCCAAAACAAGATCTATACTATATTTGTAGGTTTGTACCAATTTACAATGTGACTCTCAAACTATTTTTAAAAGAATATATTCTAAATTCCAATGTATACCTATAGGTTTTCTTAAACTCTGTAAAATCAGTTATTTCGTTCTATATTTAGTGAACTGCAGAATATGGTGTTAAATTAGATAATAAATTCCTATACTACTGAATATGTTTCAGCAGTATAGGTTTGTTTGAATTTTAAAAACAACTTCCAATATGCAAAAATTCTTCAGTTGTATAGTAAGGAAATTGAAGATTTGAGATGAGTCTTTAAGATGAATCTAGGGAGTCATCTGTCAGGGACAAACTTTTGACTTGGAAGAAATGCCTTGTCTTCACATTCATTGCTGGTAACCTGGTATTTCTCCAAAAAGATTAATAACATAAGAAGAACCATGCTGGATCAGACCAAAGTTCCATCTAGTCCAGCATTCTGTTCACAAAGTGCCCAACCAGCTGTCGACCAGAAACCCACAAGCAAGGCATGAGCACAAGAGCACCCTCCCACCCATGTTCCCAAGCAACTGGTGTACAGGGGCTCACTGCCTCTGGTACTGGAGGTAGCATATAGCCATTAAGACTAGTAGCCATTGATAGCCTTTTCCTCCAGGAATTTGTCCACCCCCCTTTTAAAGCCATCCAAATTGGTGACCATCACTACATCCTATGGTTGTGAATTCCATAGTCTAACTATGCGCAGTGTGAAAAAGAACTTCCATTAATCTGTCCTCAATCAGGTTCATAGGATGACCCCAGTTTCTAGTATTTTGAGAGGGGGAGAAAAATGCCTCCCTATCCACATTCTCCACACCATGCCTAATTTTGTAGACCTCTGTAATGTCTCCCCTTACCCTCCTTTTTTCGAAGCTAAACAATCACAGGTGTTGTGACCTTCTCTCATAGGGGAGATGCTCCAGCCACTTGATCATTTTAGTTACACCTTTTCCAGCTCTGCAATATCTTTTTTTAGGTGTGGAAACCAGAACTGTACACAGTATTCCAAGTGTGGCCGCAACATAGATTTGTATAGGGGCGGTATGATATTGGCAGTTTTATTCTCCATTCCCTTTATAACTATGCCCAACATGGAGTTTGCCTTTTTTACAGTGGCTGCACACTAGGTTGACATCTTCATTGAGCTGTCCACCACAGCCCCAAGATCTCTTTCTTGGTCAGTCACCGCTAGCTCAGATCCCATTAGGCTATACTTGAAGTTGGGATTTTTTGCCCCAACGTGCATCACTTTACACTTACTTACATTGAACCACATTTGCCATTTAGAGGCCCACTCTCCCAGTTTGGAGAGATCCTTTTGGAGCTCTTCACAATCCCTTTTTGTTTTAACCACCCTAAATAATTTGGTGTCATCGGCAAACTTGGCCACTTCACTGCTCACTTCTAATTCCAGATCGTTTATGAACAGGTTGAAAAGCATTGTTCCTAATACAGATCCCTGTGGAATCCTGCTATTTACTTTCCTCCATTGGGAGAATTTACCATTTATTCCTACTCTCTGCTTTCTGTTTCTTAAACCAGTTACTGGTCCATAAGAGGACCTGTCCTCTTATTCCATGACTACTAGGTTTGCTCAGGAGTCTTTGGTGAGGGACTTTGTCAAAAGCCTTTTGGAAGTCCAAGTAACAATGTCTACTAGATCACTACTGTCTACACGTTTATTAACACTCTCAAAGAACTCTAAAAGCTTAGTGAGATAGGACTTACAGTCAGGGCCAGCAATATTGGAACAAGGATAACTGTTTTGGCGGTTGGCCTCCGTACACATTGTTGTTGGCACACACACACACCCATCGGTGGTGGCTCATAAGTAATGCAACAAACCAACATCATTTCAGACTTAAGGATCGCCTTTTATTCCTGGATGAAAATCCTTTTCAGTCAACGACTGCCTGAAGTCTGGAACCCATGGACATGACCAAATGCTGAGTTTCCTCCCTCAAGATGCTTTGCCAGGCCTTTACTGCAGCTGCCTTCAGCTGCTGCTTGTTTGTGGGTCTTTCTGTCTTCAGTCTTGTCTTCGGGAAGTGAAAAGCATGCTCTATTGGGCTGAGATCAGGTGACTGATGTGGCCATTGAAGAACACCCCACTTCTTTGCCTTGAGAATATCTTAGGTAGCTTTTGCTGTATGTTTTGGGTCATTATCCATCTGCAATATGAAGGGGCGTCCTATCAGTTTGGCAGCATTCGGCACTTCAGAATTCATCCTGCTGCTTTTATCAGCAGTCAGGTCATCAATAAACACCAGTGACCCAGCTCCATTGGCAGCCATATATGCCCATGCCATAACACTGCCTCCACCATGTTTGACAGATGATGTGGTATGCTTTGGATCATAGAATAATAGAATAGTAGTGTTGGAAGGGGCCTACAAGGCCATTGGGTCCAACCCCCTGCTTAATGCAGGAATCCAAGTCAGAGCATCCCTGACAGATGGCTGTCCAGCCTCGTCTTGAATGCCTCCAGTGTAGGAGAGCCCACCACCTCCCTAGGTAGGGATCATGAGCTGTTCCTTTCCTTCTCCATACTTTTCTCTTCCCATCATTCTGGTACAAGTTAATCTTGGTTTCATCAGTCCAAAGAATCTTATTTCAGAACTGGGCAGGCTTTTTTAGGTGTTTGCTGGCATAGGCTAATCTGGCCTTTCTGTTGAGCATTACCAGTGGTTTGCACCTTGATGTGAAGCCTCTGTATTTACATTCATAAAGCTGTCTCTTGACTGTAGATGTTGACAATGACATGCCTACCTCCTCAAGAGCATTCTTGACCTGGCTAGATGTTGTGAAAGGGTTCCTCTTCACCATGAGCAGAATTCCACGGTCCTCCACTTTAGTTGTCTTCCGTGATCTTCCAGGCCTTTTGCTGTTGCCGAGCTTGCTGGTTAATTCCTTCTTTTTCAGGATGTTCCAAACTGTTGTATTGGCCACTCCCAAGGTTTTTGCTATCTCTCTGATTGGTTTATTTTGTTTCCTCAGCCTAATGATGGCCTCCTTCACTCTCATGGACACCTTTTTGGACCTCATGTTGGAAGTTCCAGTGAACAGCTACGAAATGCAAATGTAGCACTCAGAACCACCTCCAGGCCTTTTATCTGCTTGATTGGTCATGGGGCAATCAGGAAACAGGCCACACCTGGCCATGCAGCTGCTTATCAGCCATTCGTTCCATTACTTATGAGCCACCAATGATGGGTGTGTGTGTATGCCACTGGCTGTCCTTCCTGAATGGTTAGTGCCCCACTTTTGTCAAACCCCTTGAATTACAGCTACAAGTCCTGACTTCGCTCCCATCTGGGTGTGTTTCCTTTCAACTTCAATGTGGTGGTGTACAGAGGCCAACTGCCCAAACAGTTATCCTTGTTCCACTATTTCTGGCCCTGACCGTACCTTTGCAGAAGCTGTGTTGATTCTTTTTCAGCAGGGCTTGTCCTTCTATATGCTTACTAGTTTTATCTTTAATAATGCCTTCAACCAATTTACCTGGAACACACATTAAACTAACCAGACTGTAATTTCCTGGATCTTCCCTGGATCCCTTTTTGAAAATTGGTGTTACACTGGCCATCTTCCAGTCCTCTGGTATAGAGGCTAATCTTAGGGACATGTTTTGGTTAGAAGATCAGCACTTTCATATTTGAGTTCTTTGAGAACTCTAGGATGGATAGCATCTGGGCCCAGTGATTTATTTGCTTTCAATTTATCTATAAGATTGAGAACTCCATCTTTTGTCACCACTATTTGCCTCAGTTCCTCAGACTCCCTTCCTGACAACATCAGTTCAGGCACAGGTATCTGTCCTAGATCTTCTGCAGTGAAAATGGATGAAAAGAATTCATTCAGCTTCTTTGCAATCTCCCTGTCCTCCCTCAGTATTCCTTTAACTCCACTGTCATCCAGTGGTCCAACTGCCTCCCTAGCTGGTTTTCTGCTTCTGATATATTTAAATAATTCTTTATTGTTGGCCTTGATATTGTTAGTGATATGCTCTTCAAAATGCTTTTTTTGCATCTCTTATTGTCTGCTTCCATTGCCTTTGTGCAAGTTTGTGCTGCCTTTTGTTTTCCTTACTTGGGCAAGACTTCCATTTT
The DNA here is from genome assembly GCF_057233095.1 of Heloderma suspectum. NCBI lineage: Eukaryota > Metazoa > Chordata > Lepidosauria > Squamata > Helodermatidae > Heloderma > Heloderma suspectum. Next base: position 228,738,563 of record NC_139461.1, read on the forward strand.
CTGAAGGAAGCTATCTTTTCTCTAATAGCTCCCTCAACACTGCTCGTTAACCATGTCGGTGACCTCTTGGACTTGGTGCTACCTTTCCTAACCTGTGGTATACATTTTAACTGGGCTTCCATTATTGTGGTTTTGAGTAATCTCCAAGCATTTCGAAGGGATTTAATCCTCATGACTCCCCCTTTTAACTTCCTTTTTACCAGTTCCCTCATTTTAGAGAAGTTTCCTCTTTAGATGTCAAATGTGATTCAAATATGACTGTCAAATGTGATTGTGTTGCACTTCCTGGGCAATTTCCCCTTTAAATATATATTAAATCTGATTGCACTGTGATCACTGTTTCCAGTTGGTTCAACAACATTTACATCTCGTACTAGGTTTTACTTGTGGATAGGAATTGCAACTGGTGATTTACTGTAAGGTGTTTCGTCTTGGTAGGGGATGTTGGAACACCTGCTCTCAAGTTCTCACATGTGGGAGTTGTAGCCTGCCACTTACAAATGAAAAGAAGCGTCTACCATATTGTTCGGACCATGCAGTTGAAATGGCACACTGACATGCCAGTTTGGCTGAAGTTGAAGCATTGCACGAAATAGAAAGTGGTCCTTCTCCCTCAAATACTCCACATGCTTAGATGAAATGCAGGAATGGAATAGGAAGAAGAAAGGTAAGCTGTTAGCTTGTGCCTAAATCCTTTAGTTTCTTACCAGCTTGATGGTCAGTTGATCAGAATGAGAATGGCTTATGCCCCTGATATTCTTGCTTAATTTTTGCTAACCTCCCAAATGTTATAGGCTAGGAGCAAACTGCATTTATGCCCTTCTTAGTACAAATTTCAGGTGCCCAAGCAGCTTAGAGAACTGTGTGTTGATGTTGCATATAGCCATTTCCTGGTAGTCGCCCCTGGGGCTGTTGGGTTCTGTTACGTTCTGTGAAACTGTAAAAGACAAACTTTTCTTGTTGCCATAGATTGGCAGGGAGTTGACACTTTTTAATGAAATGTTACTGAGTACTATAATAAATGGACCATAACTGTTTAATGAATAAAAACTAATAATTTTCACTCCTTAGGGGGGAAAGGGTAATTTAGAATATCTAGAAACAAATCACACTTAGAATATCTTTTCTGTTATATGGAGTAACTACTTAAAGAAAAGTTACTATCTGGGCAGCCTGGGATCACTTGAGCCTTTCCCCACTCTTACATAGTCAGATTTCTCTGTCATTGTAGCAGCAATAGCTTTCTACAGCAACATCCCAACATCTTTGCACACTGTAGCTATCTGCAGTTACTGAAGTGTGCTTCTTGTGCTTTCCACAGCTTGATTTAAGAACTGACATACCTGAGTACTGCAATGATTTTGCGTTCTACTTTAGTCTGTATTTGGAACTTAAACACTTTCACATATCTTTCTTCATAGATTGCTATAATACTAAGCGCAGATTTGGGAAGTGGGGAGGAAACGAAAATGCAAAGTAGAAGCTGGTATTCTATCATTAATTCACTCAGCTGTGCATTTACTTTCTCACAACAACATACGTATAAAGTGTAAAATACAGCTCTCTGGCTTTTGTCAATGTCTGTCTTTTGGATGCTCTTATGGGAAATGCAGTCCCCAAAAGCATGAAGGAAGACTCATCTATTAATCCCAAAGCATTTCTGTAAGAAGAGTACAGTGGAATGTATGTATCACTATAGTTATAGGTATGTCTTTCTTGCTTTGAGGAAATGCTCAAAATGAAGAGACCAAATGCACTGAAGGACTACCAAATTAATAAATATGTACATTTTTTCCCCCCACACTACTTCTGCACCATTAAACCTTTACATTGCAAGGGGTGACAGGAGGGCATTCTTCATCACTGGGAGGTTCCTTTCTCAGGAAACAGGAAGAGTGACTCTGCCTTATCAGCAGACAGTGTCAGACCAAAACATGTTGCTGCCTGAAGTGGAGCCCAGATGCCCTCCTCCCACTATGGCCAACACTTTTAAAAAGCTTGTTGTTGTTGTTTAGTCGTTCAGTCGTGTCCGACTCTTCGTGACCCCATGGACCATAGCATGCCAGGCCTTCCTGTCCTGCGCTCTCTCCCGGAGCGTGCTCAAGTTCATATTCATTGCATCAGTGATGCTATCTAGCCATCTCATCCTCTGCCGTCCCCTTCTCCTTTTGCCTTCAGTCTTTCCCAGCATCAGGGTCTTTTCCAGGGAGTTTTCTCTTCGCATTAGGTGGCCAAAATATTGGAGCTTCAGCTTCATTATCTGTCCTTCCAATGAGCACTCAGGGTTGATTTCCTTTAGGATGGACTGATTTGACCTCCTTGCAGTCCAGGGGACTCGTAAGAGTCTTCTCCAGCACCACAGTTCGAAAGCATCAATTCTTCGGCACTCAGCCTTCCTTATAGTCCAGCTCTCACAGCCATACATTACTACTGGGAAAACCATAGCTTTGATTAGATGGACCTTTGTCGGCAAGGTGATGTCTCTGCTTCTTACTATGCTGTCTAGGTTGGCCATAGCTTTCCTCCCAAGGAGCAAGCGTCTTTTAATTTCATGGCTACAGTCACCGTCTGCGGTGATCTTGGAGCCCAAGAAAGTAAAATCTGTCACTGCTTCCATTTCTTCCCCTTCTATATGCCAGGAAGTGATAGGGCCAGATGCCATGATCTTAGTTTTTTTAATGTTGAGTTTCAAACCAGCTTTTGCACTCTCCTCTTTCACCCTCAACAAGAGGCTGTTTAGATCCTCTTCGCTTTCTGCCATTAGGGTGGTATCGTCTGCATATCGGAGGTTGTTGATAATTCTCCCGGCCATCTTAATTCCGACCTGTGATTCATCCAACCCGGCATTTCTCATGATGTACTCTGCATATAAGTTAAATAAGCAGGGTGACAATATGCAGCCTTGTCGTACTCCTTTCCCAATTTTGAACCAATCGGTTGTTCCATGTCTGGTTCTTACTGTTGCTTCTTGACCCTCGTACAGGTTTCTCAGGAGATGGGTAAGGTGGTCTGGTACTCCCATCACTTTCAGAATTTGCCACAGTTTGTTGTGATCCACACAATCAAAGGCTTTAGCGTAGTCAATGAAGCAGAAATAGACGTTTTTCTGGAATTCTCTTGCTTTCTCCATGATGCAGCGAATGTTGGCGATTTGATCTCTAGTTCCTCTGCCTCTTCGAAACCCAGCTTGTACTTCCGGTAGTTCTCGGTTCGCATACTGCTGAAGCCTAGCTTGTAGGATTTTGAGCATCACCTTGCTGGCATGTGAAATGAGCGCAATTGTGCGGTAGTTTGAACACTCTTTGGCGTTGCCCTTCTTTGGAATTGGAATGTAAACTGACCTTTTCCAGTCTTGTGGCCACTGTTGAGTGTTCCAGATTTGTTGGCATATTGAATGCAGCACTTTAACAGCATCATCTTTTCGGATTTTAAATAGCTCGGCTGGAATACTGTCATCTCCGCTAGCTTTGTTGTTACTAATGCTTCCTAAGGCCCACTTGACTTCACTCTCTAGGATGTCCGGCTCAAGTTCAGTGACCGCACTATCATGGCTATCAGGGACATTCAGATCTTTCCTGTATAGTTCTTCTGTGTATTCTTGCCACCTCTTCTTAATCTCATCTGCTTCTGTTAGGTCCCTGCCTTCTTTGTCCTTTATCATGCCCGTCTTTGCACAAAACGTTCCCTTGAGATCTCCAATTTTCTTGAAGAGACCTCTAGTCTTTCCCATTCTATTGTTTTCCTCGATTTCTTTGCATTGTTCATTTAAGAAGGCCTTCTTGTCTCTCCTTGCTGTTCTCTGGAAATCTGCATTCAGTTGGGTATATCTTCCCCTTTCTCCCTTGCTTTTCGCTTCCCTTCTTTCGTGAGCTACTTGTAAAGCCTCATCAGACAGCCACTTGGCTTTCTTGCATTTCTTTTTCTTTGGGACGGATTTTGTTGCTGCCTCCTGAACAATGTTACGGACCTCCGTCCATAGTTCCTCAGGCACTCTGTCTGTCAGGTCTAATCCCTGAAATCTATTCCTCACCTCCACTGTATATTCAGAAGGGATATGACTGAGGTCATACCTGAACGGTTTAGTGGTTTTCCCGACGTTCTTCAATTTAAGCCGAAATTTTGCAAGAAGCAGCTCATGATCTGAGCCACAGTCAGCTCCAGGTCTTGTTTTTACTGACTGTATGGAGCTTCTCCATCTTTGGCTGCAAAGGACATAATCAATCTGATTTCGATATTGACCATCTGGTGACGTCCATGTGTAGAGTCGCCTCTTGTGCTGTTGGAAAAGAGTGTTTGCTATGATCAGCATGTTCTCTTGGCAAAACTCTATTAGCTTTTGTCCTGCTTCATTTTGTACACCAAGGCCATGCCTGCCTGTTATCCCGGTGATTTCTTGACTTCCTACTTTAGCATTCCAATCCCCTATGATGAAGAGGACATCTTTTTTTGGTGTTAGTTCTAGAAGGTGTTGTAGGTCTTCATAGAACCGATCAACCTCAGCTTCTTCGGCATCAGTGGTTGGGGCATAGACTTGAATTACTGTGATGTTGAATGGTTTGCCTTGGATTCGTACTGAGATCATTCTATCATTTTTGAGATTGTACCCCAGTACTGCTTTTCCCACCCTTTTGTTGACTATGAGTGCTACTCCATTTCTTCTAAGGGATTCTTGCCCACAATAGTAGATATGATGGTCACCTGAATTAAATTCGCCCATGCCTGTCCATTTTAGTTCGCTGATTCCCAAGATGTCGATGTTCAATCTTGCCATCTCATGTTTGACCACCTCCAGCTTACCTTGATTCATTGATCTGACATTCCAGGTTCCTAAACAATATTGTTCTTTACAGCATCGGATTTTCTTTTCACCGCCAGACACATCCACAGCTGAGTGTCCTTTCGGGTTTGGCCCAGCTGCTTCACTCTTTCTGGCGCTACTTGGAAATACCCTCTGCTCTTCCCCAGTAGCATATTGGACACCTTCCGACCTGAGGGGCTCATCTTCCGGCGTCATATCTTTTAGCCTTGTGATACGTTCCATGGGGTTTTCTTGGCAAGAATACTGGAGTGGGTTGCCATTTCCTTCTCCAGTGGACCACATTTTGTCAGAACCCTCTGCCATGACCTGTCCGTCTTGGGTGGCCCTGCACGGCATAGCTTATGGCTTCACTGAGTTACGCAAGCCCCTTCGCCACAACAAGGCAGTGATCCATGAAGGGGTTTAAAAAGCTTGCTACATACCAATTCCTGTCCATCTTTCTCTCCCCCACCCCACCCAATGATGCTCCCTAAAGCAGGTTGCTTCACCCTGCCCCATGGCAAGAGTAGTTATGTCTGCAAGCTGACAGAGTTTTATCAGTCTCTCAACCACATAGTGGACCTGATCCACACAGCAGTAGCAAGAATTCTCTCCTTGCATCCTTCCCCAATCTTAGCCAGGAGGAGATGGATGCTTGAGGCCACCATCTGCTGCAAGCATTCACAGGTGGCTCTGCTTTTCCAAAGGTAGCAGCAGAGAGCAGAGACGCTATTACTGCCCCAGTTGAGCAGAAGCAAAATGTGTCAAAACCGAAAATACAATTCCCTCTTCCTAATCCCAGGATTAAAGAGGGCAACACCAGCATTAGAGCAGTAACTTGGACAAGAGTTACTTGGAAGGAAAGCATCAGGGCTGCAGCTCTGCTAATCACATCTCTAGTTGCCATATCTGTAGAGCCTGCAAAGCCCAGACAAGACACTCTCGTGCCCTCTTCAGGCATTCTCTTACTGTGTTCAATGAACATGAGAGGAGAGAGAGAGAGCTGCAGGCCTGCCCCTTCTGTATGTGTGGAGGCTCTCCTCATGATTAAGAACCCTGATTTTCCAGGATTCTTAATCATGTGGAGAGGCTCCACACCACATATAAGGAGGCTTGCATCTTCAGACTTTCCCCCTCCATGTGTACAGGGTGACAGATGCAACAACGGAAGGGGACAGGGCTGGAGCCCTCCCTCTCCTCACAAGTTTATTGAACATATCTCAATTCACTTATGTCACCACTGTTTCACACTTCTGGTACAGGGCTCCTTCACACTAAAGACAGTGGCCAGGGTGTTCCCCACCCTGGGCCACAAGGCCTAGTCTTTGTGGCCCAATTCAGAGTGATCTTCTTCCTTTAGTGATGCACATCATGGCTGGGTGGAAATACAGTTCATTTCACTAACAGAAGCATATGTGGCAGGAGTAGAGAGCATTTCAGCTGACTGGAGGCTAAAGTAAAGTCAGACCTGTTTTGGCAGGGATTCCTCCAACACCTTCTTCCAACAGCCTGGAGAATGAACATTGGTGCTTAACATCTATAAGATACTTCAACAAAGCCCTAAACATAATGCTACCCTGTAGAATAATCAGCTTCATCTTTCAACACTACCAGGAAAGCATTCCTTGGATAGTATCAGGAGCAGAACAAGGGGTTACTTACAGGGGTTATGGTAATTCTAAAATTCGTCAGACAGGTCTTGATAAAGAATACTTGTATACCAAAGTGTTAAGTAGCTGTCCTAGTCAGTATTAAGTAGCTGCCCTAGTCAGTATTCAGAGTTGTGTGTGTGTGTGTGTGGGGGGGTCCTTGTCTAAGCAGTCTCATGGCAAGGTATTTCTTTAAAGGGTTCCACAGATTTCCAATGTCAAACCTCAGTGTAATTCAAGACAGTAATGTTTCTTCTCTGTGAATCCATGGTGCATTTTCCCCTAAGGGAATTGACACTCAAAGCACTGATTATCAGAGCCAAGAAGATCTCTTACAAAGGGAAACATAAAAATGTCTACATTTTCAGTAAGGATTAGGCAGTGCTCAGATCAGCCCTTTATTCTTATTTCCATAGATTCCAAGAGCTGGTCCTGCCCTCTTTCTGCCCATATATGGCCCACTCCAGGAGAAGGAATGCATGTTAAATGTCTGAAGGGTGAAGGGGAAATTATTTGGTCCAAAATTTTATTTGGGCTTTTAAAATCTTAGGAGACAGTGGCTAGACAGCCATAGGATATACTGTTTTCCAGGAACCAACCTCAGAGCCCGCGCTCCGAGGTCGGTTCTCAGAAAACCGACCTCCCCACGTCTGCGCTGCCTTTGAGGCAGCCCGGAGAAGCCCCGTCCGCTGCGCTTGGAAGAGGAGTGTGGAGCGGCTGAAGAGGGGCGGGGCTGGGGCCGTTCCAGGGCAGGGAGAGTGGAACTGCATGTGTGACACATCCCATTTGTCGTACAGTAGCTTCCTCTCCCGCTTAGCCCCCCCTGCAGCTAGACAGCCAAAAATGGCTGTATAGCAGAAAAGGCTAGGGATGTATGAAAGTCACTTACCTTTCTGCGGATTATGTTTATGGTGTGGGGGGGGAGGCATTCCATCCCTCCCCCTGGAATCCTCGACTGGGGGGGAGGCAATACGTTCCTCCCTCCCGGAATCCTCAATGGCCGGCTGTGCTCCGCAGCAGCTCCGCAGAGCAGCCGGCCAGGCCCAGCCCAGGCCAGAGCCGTCCGCAGCTGGATTTCTGGCCGCGGAGGGCTCTGGGTAACCCCCCCCCAAAAAAAACTCATACGCAAATGGCGGTGGCTATGGCCGCCGCCATTTGCATTCCTTATTTTTCACCATCTTAGTCTATGTAAATATTTACGTAGACTATTACGGTGAAAACAAAGGGGAACGCAAATAGCGTAGCGGGCACTATTTGCGTTCCTTTTTGATTCGCCGTTTTAGCCTACGTAAGTATTTACGTAGGCTAAAATGGTGAATCAAAAAGGGATGCAAATAGTGCCCGCTACGCTATTTGTGATCCCCTTTGTTTTCGCCATAATAGTCTACCTAAATATTTACATAGACTAAGACGGCGAAAAATAAGGAATGCAAATGGCGGCGGCCATAGCCGCCGCCATTTGCGTACGCAGTTGTTTTTTTTTAACCCAGCCATGATAGGCTACATAAATCTTTACGTAGCCTATCACGTCCCTGGTAAAAAAAAACACCTCCAGACTGCAAATGGCGATGGCGGCAGCCGGTCGGAAGACCAGCCGCCGCAGCTGCCGCCAGAGCCGTCACCACCCGGAACAACCGCCCCAGGTAAGTCTCATCCCGGGGGGGATCCGCGGGGGGGTGGGGGGGCAGGCCGTTCTGCCACAGATTTCAGGGGGGCGAATGCACTGGCATTCGGCCTCACCGAGATCCGTGGTGGAATTCTCTGACATCCCTAGAAGAGGCGGGGCAGGAGAGGTGCGGAGGGAACAATCCCCCCTGTGCTTCTCCTGCCTTGCTTTGGATAGGCAGTCTCCTCTGAGTTCAGAGGCGGCCGCCTATCTAGGTAGGATTGCACCCTAAGTAACCTTGTCCCTAGTAGATCAGTCCCTACAGCCTTGTCTAGTACAGGAGAATTCATAGTAAGTAGAATGTTACTTTTAAAATTATGTGTGAACCAGTATTTATTTTAATCTGAAGTGTTGGTTATATCTATGCAAGTACAAGTAATTATAATGGCAACATTACGTGGAGCTGCCTTTGAAAATGGTTCGGAAACTTCAGCTGATCTAAAATAGGGCAGCAAGATTGTTAACAGGGACTGGCCAGCGAGCTCATATTACACCAGTACTTTTTCAGTTGCACTGGCTGCCAGTCCATTTCTGGGCCCGATTCAAAGTGCTGGTGTTAACATTCAGAGCCCTTAACGGCTTGGGGCCAGGTTATCTGAAGGATCGCCTCCTCCCATATGTGCCTGCCCGGACCTTAAGATCATCCTCAGCGGCCCTTCTCCGTGAGCCCCTGCCAAAGGAAGTGAGGCGGGTGGCTACTAGGAGGAGGGCTTTTTCTGCTGTGGCACCCCGGCTCTGGAATGAGCCCCCTAGTGAGGTTCGCCCGGCACCTACATTGTATTTCTTCTGGCTCCAGGTGAAGACCTTTTTTCCCCCCAGGCATTTTAGCATTTTAGCTTTCTAGACTTTTAGCTTTGCTGTTTTAAATCTGTATTTTAAATTCCTGCACTGCTGCTAGGTTTTATTGTGGTTGTATTGTTATACTGTGGTTTTAATGTTCTGTATATTTTATATTGTTTTATTGTGTGTTGTTAGGTTTTAATTTTTGTGAACTGCCCGGAGAGCTTCGGCTATTGAGCAGTATAGAAATGAAATAGACAGATAGACAGATAGATTGTTGGAAGACGAAGTTAAATGTAGATATAACACATCATTACAATTAATGTTGTATCCTATGATCATGCCTGTTGAAGTGAGCTGCATTTGTCAAGACTTGAGAGGTCACAGAGCATGAATGACAGTTTTAAAGTCCAAATGTGAAACAAGGAGCCATTACCTTCTCACTAGATGGAGTTTGGGGAAAGCACTGCAAAACTGTTGCTGGTATTAGAAGATCTTTGTGTAGCAGTGGATGCAGGAGGATTTGAGGATCTGAAGCCTGTGAGCCTACGTGACGAATGAAGGTTACAACTCATGAATGACTGTTGAATACATGTTCATTAGCCAGGGCCTGCCAACTAGTACTCCATCAATCATGTCTTAATTCTATTCTGGTTAACTTCCTCACATCCAGTTTCCAGTCAAGATCAGGCACTGAGAAAGCTTTGAGACTGTAGGGCTACAGGTTGAAGAAATGTAAAGCAGGGTGTCATCAGCAGTAGGACTGATATCTCATTTCAACCTTCACAGAGTTTTGTCCAGTGGCCTCATGTACACACTGAACAGGAGGGGGAACAAGGTGGAAAGTCTGCAGGAGAAGATGAAATATCAGTGATCGCTGTCCCCTAGAACCTGCCTGCCAGGAATTAATGGAGCTGCTGGAGAACAGTTCCACAAATACCAACCGTCCTGCATCAGATTGATTGCATTATGATATACTAGTTTATGTACACAAAGGTGAAGTAGAAATGGCTTGAAAGAGGAGGTGGAAATCAGATTATATATATGAGAGACTCTTTAGCATGTGGTTGGTTTACACCACAATCGTAAGGTTGCTTTGAACACAAGCATGAATCGTTGTTGACATATTGTTAAAATGCTTTATCCCATAATAACTATGGTGGGCATAATTCAATACTGATTTTCTCTATGTCTCAGGAAATCTTGTTGGTTTCAACAGGAGTCCCAAAAGTTGTAAATCAAGGCCACATTTTGAGACATTGTATGATTAAATAACTACACAGAGTATCATAGAGCCGCTTGTGCAGTCTTTCATGCAAGGGCAAATTCCATACCTCCTGATTTATAATAACATGGAAGACACATAAACAAAAAGTTTATGACAATATGTATGATATAACATCAGCAACATTTAATCAGTAGTGATCAGTGAGCTCTGAGGATTCTTGAAACAATCATGTGCATTTGATACTTGGGGATTTAAAGAAAATGTCCTGTGCACTGAAATAAATTAGAATAACTTTCAAATTGAACAGAATTTTACTTGTGAAAAACTGGTAGAAATATAATCAAGCCACAGGTGAAAATCTTAGTATGACTTTTTCCACATAGGTCCTTGCAATTAATTAAATTCTTTCCACCTATAATATAAACCCTTTACAGTAGTTATATGGAGACTAGCAGCACAATCCTGTCTATGTCTACTTAGAAGTAAATTCCATTAGGTTCATTAAGACTTACTCCCAGGTAAGAATGTATAAGTTTGTACTGTAAGTAACAGTCTATTTGTTATGTTGAGAGAACCACTTCAAGTGATAATATCTGAAAGCTGGAGCAGACCTTTTATGTCAGATAGATAGAGAAATAGTTGATATTCTTGTGGGATATATGGAGTTATTCCTTTATTCCTTAAACAGTGAACAATATTAAAGCCTTATAGAGCTATGGCTTTAATATTGTACCCTGTTCAAGGAATAAAGGAATCCATGTCTCATCTACGCTGCACATAATTCATGAAAATGGGTCAGTGTTAAAGACAGTATTTCTCAGAACGTGAAGTTGCTGTAATTATGAACTGATTTCATAAAAGCCAGATAAGGGCATTCAGTTACTTTAAGGAAAGGAACCAGGCTTTATCATGTTCAGTATTATTCCTTAAAATGGATTGAATTAATATAAAATAGAGAATTTGAATAAGGCAGAATATTTGGGGAAACTGCTTCTGAATCAATTATTTCAAATGAGACAGCTTATGTAGGAGTTGAAATGAGGGGGAAACAATGCATCTATTAACTAATGATAAAATATTAAGGTATGTACATGTACGTAAGTAAGTCATATGTATGGGTGTGTAGAGAGGGCAGCATTATATAAGACAAAACATCACTGTTTGGGGTTTTGGGGTGTTTTTTTTAGAAAGCATAGTGTGGTGTTTTACGAGCCTTAAGCAGAGACTGATTTTAACTTGAGTTATTGTTCAATTGTATTTTAATTTCTGGTATTATCTTGCTTGAAATCCCTGACAGACCCACTGACAATGCTATGTAGAATACCTTTGCACAAAATGCAGCTAATTTCTGTATGAAAACAGTAGATTATAGTTGCACTGTTGAAAAATATAGCACAAGGTTCCTTAGCTATGTTCTTGGTGTAAAATAGCAATTATGACCTCTTTGACTTAGCACTTACTCTGCAGAAATAAGCAATTGCCATTTGGCTCTATTCATTTTGTACTTTGTTTCACACTTTCATAAGATGTATCAGCAGGCTTTTAATTATCCTACAAATGATTCTATTAAGCATTCTCCTTGCATATTAAATGCAGGAGACATTGTTTTAGCCTCCATTGCCTCCTGTGAGTGTAATGTGTGCAGACACAGAAAAATGAAATTATTTTACTAAATGAAAACAACCTGAGCAGAAGAAATCATTTTGAATAATGACAATTTCAGTGAGAGTGTCACCATTTCCTATCAGTTTGCTTTGCATCTCACCCTTGATGGAATGTTAAAAAAAGTCTATTAAAAATAAGCAGTGACAGTCTCTAAGTAAATGAAATAAATCAGGAAGATTTTCAAAGGGAATAAAAACTGTCATTTATGATGGTTACAGCTTATACGCCCACTGTAATTCTTGTACTGGTACATTTATATTCTCCATGGTGGATAACATTATTACTTGATCTGTCAAAATGGAGTGACAAAATTTCTGAGTGTAGACAGCTTATTTAGGAACAGTAAAATTCTATTGTGTGTTTGCTATCCTGTCTCAAGTACCATTATAAAGAAAACAAGACATGAATAAAAGTAATAATTGTCCAGAAAGTTGTTATATAAAATTGAAATCAAAAAGTACTAACAAAGAAAACTGAAAACCACAGTGTTACCCACAGGAATTTGCTGGGAAAGGAAACATACATTTTGATGTGAAGTGATATTTCAGTGGCCCATGAGACCTAAATTCTAATACTTTTTTTCCTGTGATTGTAATGAACTCATTTTAAAACAGCAATTACTACTGCTACTACTACCACTACTACATTCTGAATTTTGTTCTTTTAAAGTATCGGTTGTGTTTATAGTATCAGTGGTTACTTGGAGTAAGCTTAAGGTTGGATATCTCTTGACTGGATCCAGCTCTACCCATAACCCCCCTCCCCGAAAATGGAATTTAAAAAGTGGGGGGTGGACTTCTCATGGTTCCATGTTGGAGCAACCCTAAGTCATTGCTAGGCTGTGGATGACCTACCCTATTACAGTGTTAGACTTTGGCATCTTCCCCCCTCCCCATTGTCCCATAACATAATAGGCACCTGTTAGTTCAATTCTTTACACTGTTCCTCTGAATTACAGTATAACATTCCTTACATCAATAATTCATATGCAACATCTTCTTTATATCATGTATTAACCAACTCCTATATGCTGTATGCTTCAAATCCCTGTCTAATTTAGAAGCATCTGATGCTAAAAGTAAATTTATGGTCCACTAGATATCCAGATAAATTATATTATATTGCAAGTATGTTTTCTTTAAAAAATTAAATTTCTTACATAGATATTGTAGAGTTAGAAAAAGTGTAGGAAAGGATAACCAAAATGACACTGGGGCCAGAGCAACTCCCCTATGAGGAAAGGGTACAACATCAGGGACTGTTTGGCTTATAAAAAAGGGGGGGCGTAAGAGGAGACATGGTAGAGATGTACAAAATAATGCCTGGTGTGGAAAAGGTGGATAGGGAGTCATTTTTCTCCCTCATAATGCTAAAACCTGGGGTCATCACATGAAGCTCATTGGTGGGAGATTCAGGACAGATAAAAGGAACTACTTCTTTGCATAGTGCATAATTAAACTATGTGCTATGCATTCACTACCACAAGATGTAGTGTTGGCAAGACCAATTTAGATGGCTTTAAAAGGGGATTATACAAATTCATGGACGGTAAGGCTATCATTGGCTACTAGTCAGGATAGCAATATATATTACTTCCAGTATCAGAGGCAGTATGCCTCTCAGTACCAGTTGCTGGGGAAATGTGAGCTGGAGGGTACTCTTGCACATATATCCTTCTCATGGGTTCCCCACAGGTGGCTGGTTAGTCACTGTGTGAACAGAATACGGACTAGATAGACTTTGCCTCATCCAGCAGAGCTCTTCTTATGTTCTAGTCTTTAGTGGGACTGAGGAGGGGACAGGGGAGTGATCTACTGCCTCATCCACAGCCCTGCTGGCTTCTGCCAGCCAGGGCAGAAGGTTGGGGAGTATTTTAAAGCTTTCCTGTTGTCCCCAACTATAGATGGGTGAGAATTTCATTTTGTTAATTCTTTTATATGAACTGACCAAAATGTGCACATTTCTTCATAAATGAGATGGAAAGAATTTGAGATATAGATTTTAAACGTAAATAAAAAATTGAATGTTGGAGAAAGCAAAACTGACAGGTTGTCCATTCCTTCTCACAGTAGGAGGAAATTTTCCTGTGCCAGCTCCACACAGCTCTGGGGATGGGCACAGTTCTGGTTGCTGTTCAGGTAATGGAGTGGCTTTGGATTTAGTGGATTCAAAGTCAACTCTTATCTGGCCATGGAATGCCCCATTTCAGGTCATTCCACCTGCTACCACCAGCGGTAGCTTTCTGTATCACAGGTGCAGCAGGGGAGGCAAAGGGCCACCTCTGCTGTATTCTAACCTTCTCAAGCCATCAGCAATGGGAAGGGCTGTAGGACTGATCTCTTAGACTAGCCTTCCCCAACCTGATGCCCTCCAGATGTTTTGGTATACACCCCCTATTAGCCTCAGACAGCATGGCCAATGGTCAGGAATGCTGGGAGTTTTAGTCTGAAGCATCTGGAGTCTACCAAGTTAGGGAAGGCTGTCTCAGACTTTGTTCACATATTACAGTGAGATGTCTGATACCCTACCTAGGGCTTAATACCCTATGTGAACCCTTTGGAGCACAAGACTGCAATATGCAGCTAAGGCCTTGCAGGTATTTTATTCAGGAACAGGTAGGGGAAAGGATGGAATAATATCTACTTTCCATATTTTTAAAAATATGCTCCAATGTCTTAAACAGGGCACCTTAAAGATGAATAAATGTATAATGAACTCTTGTAGGCAAGATCCTACTTCATCAAATTGGGGTTTACTCAAAATATGAAAGCTCATGCCAGAAATAGTGAAGCTGATGTTCATAGTTAATTGGTTCAGGATATGAAGTTGCCCAGTTTGGCTGTGTTATGAATTGTACAGCATTTTCCACAAAAGTTCTTCTCCAGCACAGAATGTAAAATATGATTCTGAGCACAACTACCCTTTTGGAATACATCTAAATAAATAAATGTACTATTAGGCACAAAAGGAATTACTCATGGGTCTTACAGCTCATTCTTCTGCATTTAGTTACTATTATATGGATTTCTATCCCAACCTTCAAACACATTTGCCGGGCATCTTACAAAGAATCAAAATACAATTAAAGCATACAAACAGTGTACTAAAAGCAGCAAAATCTAAGACAGTAGTTAAAACCCTTCAGCAGAGATAAAATAGATTTGAATAAACAATTTAAAAGCTTGGCAAATAAACAAATATCTTTGGTTCCACAATAACATCAAAGTAAGCTCCAGGTGAGCCTCTTTAGGGAGAGCATTCCATAATTGGGACACCACTGAGAAGGCCATTTCTCCCATAGCCACCTGCCACATCTCAGGGGGTGGGGGCACCCACAGCATGGCTTCTGTTGAATACCTTAGTGTATGGGCAGGTATATGTGGAGACCGGCAGTCCTTCATGCCCCCTGGCCCTGTGATGTGTGAAGATTAAGACCAGCACTTGAATGAAGCCTGGAAATCAATGCAGTTATTGAAGCACTGGCTTAAAATAAACATAATGCACAGCCCCAGTCTCAAAACTAGTTCTTCCTATATTTTAAAGTTTCAGAACTTCTAGTTGCACATTTGAACATATCACTACCTCTACTTATAAACTAGTTGTCTTCTGTGCAGACATGCTGGGTGCCTAAACAGAGCCAGAAGAGGCTCCTGCTGGTGGAGATGGAACTGCCTAATTATGCAGCAATGTTCTGTGGGTTTTTTAAAAAAGAAACCTGCCAAAGACTTCAAACCACCAGGTTGAGAAATGCTCATACTCTGACCACAGAAAGAAGCACACAGGTGCAACCCTCACTTATTGGGGTTTACTGTGAGGGTTATTACTTGTTTCCTTTCTGTCTTGGGCCTTAATAGCAGGGAAATAGCCTTAAGGGATTGTGTCTTGAGCCATGTGTTCCTAAGCCCAATTTCCCTCCTAGTAGATCTTTTAAATAAGGAGGTAGACTGCTCCCTCACAGCTTAACAATGAAATGTTATACCTATCAGAAGTAAGTCCCACTAATTTCAGCGGGGCTTACATTCAAGTACAGGATTGCATCCTAAAGGACAGTGGATTGGACTCAGGAGATCTGCACCCTCAGGCTTATGACCTCCAAGGTAATTTCCTTTCCCTATGAAGATATTGCTGGGTTTCTTGCACAAACAGGAAATCTAGCAGCACCTTCAACAGCTGCCAACTTCAAAGAAGCAGAGGAAGAGGAGAAGGTGAGTAGGGGAGAATGTAGGGCAAGGGGTGAGGGAAGAATGTGAACAGGTTGTGTGGAGTAGAGAAAGTATACAAGAGGGTTGGGTAAAGGAAGGCATGAGCTCCAAGCCCCACCTCTCAATCGGACTTTTCAGTTCTGACTGGCACACTTGCATGAGGCTCTGTGCTTGTTTTCATTAAACCTAATTTCAGGCTAGACCAGCAGTACCTAGGGATGTTGTGGGAGTCCGAGAGGGGGGTGGAGATCAGCAGTCTCCCCACTGCTCAGCCTCCTGGACTCCAGTCCATGGACCGCCTTCACTTACCCACCCCTATTTGGCTCCCTGGGTGAGCTGCTGGGTGGTCCATGGCCACCTGGTGCCTGGCCACCCAACCGCTCAGTGAGCCACCATTCTGCATAAAAATGGTGGCTTGTTTTACGTAAAATACTTTTTATGCAAATGGCAGCTGTAGAGCAGCCATTTACGCAAGATTACAGGTTCAGTGGCTTGTCCAGGGAACCAAATAGGGGTGGGTAAGTGGTGGTGGTTTGTCGAGTGGTACATGGGGTGGGCACAGGGTGGTTCATCCATCCCTAGCAGTACCCAACCTTTTTGGGCCCATGGCCACAGTTGGAATTTTGAGACAGTTGTCATATGCACTGTGAAAAAATGACTGCCATGGATGGCATTCACGAAATGGCTGCTGTAGTGGGTGTGGCCAGGCACAAAACACCCATTTCACAGAAGGCAAACTGTTGAGGGTGACAGACAAATAACTTATTCAAGAACCTAAGTACAAGGTAGAGGTAAGGGCTGAGCTCCAAAACAGAAAACCACTCCTTTGAACCCACAATTTTCTGCTTCAAAAGAAGACACATTTTACAGAAGGTAAATTCTTTGCTAGCCAACTCATCCCCTGCAATCTCCCCCATTCCCAGACACACACAGACCCAGAGAGAGTGAGAGAGAGAGAGCACAAATCCAGAGTAGGGAGTGGGAAACAGAGAGAGAAAGGAAAAAGAAAGGAGAGGAGAAGAAAGACCACGAGAGAGAAAGGACGGAGAGAACAGACCTAGAGAGAGGAGAGAGAGAAAAAAACCCAGAGAGAGGATGGCGGGGGGGAAGAGAGAGAACTTTTTAAAATATTGGCCTTGCCAGTCAGTGGGGGGCAGGCAGAGTGGGGCCAGGAAACAGATGGACATGATTTGGGCTCCCCTTCAAGCTGCAAAATGTATTGGGCTGGCACTGGTTACAAGTGCCAGCCCAGTCCCTCTATCTTAGGGATGGACCCATCAATCTTGGTCTCACTGTGATTGTTGGCATTTTTTAGGTCAAGCTCATTCTGTCCCAGTTCTGCACAAGCTTGTGATTTATGTATGTATTTATTTATTTAAAAATCCAGACAGAAATTAACCTATGCATTTTGGATGCTTGCACCCATTGGCTAAAAGGGTGTGTGTGTGCATTTTGGAAATGTACACATTTTGCACATTTTTCAAACATGTACATGTTGTCGAACACTTTTTCTTTTTTTACTTTTGGAATGTATAACAACCTTGGAAATGTATGGATTTCCTACTGCAAATTGTGTTTGGGTCTGGGAGGTGCGAATTGGGTAAATCCATTAAAAAAAAACACACCTCAATGGAGTGAACTTGTCACACATCCCTAATCTATATTAGGTTGCTTTATAAGCTCCAGAAGGGGTCATTCTTGTAAAGCTTATGTTTTCTACCCTAAGCCTTCAATATTGGGTGCACTAGAAAATAAATGCATTTAGATGTGTTAAAAAGAAGAAAAAAGGAAAGAAAAATGCATAAATAAAATCATAGCGACACTTATCTCTTCAACCAACCATAATTTTTGGTTTGTTAGGTTCAGTTATTGAAACTTTCACGTTCTGGATTAGATAACTGGGTGCATCATTCTATCACTATTACCTGAGGAAAAGTGGCAGGGAAGCAGTTGCGTCCACAGTTTTGAAATGACTGTGTGGCATAAGCCAAAAGGTCACGAAACACAGGAAAATGTTTTCTTATGCTTTTAGCTTGGTTCTGCTTCTGTTAGAATTCAGAATGTTCGTTTTTCAGCTTTGATGATTAGCTTGTTGCTGTTGTTTATGGCAACTGGGCACAGACTTTGCCTTCTTCCCTTGAAATAATGGACTTTCTAGGAAAATGAAAAATTTCTTCAGTATCCATAGTGACATTAGCACAGCAGAAAGCCTCCTTCAGAAAATAATAGAATTCATGCTAAAACTAAGTGACATCAAACATAGTCTGCTCTTTCTTTTTAAAAGCAGTGTCTTCTAAATATAGATTATAGTAATTTACTTTCAAACAACTCATTTTCAGCATGTGACATGTTCATTAACCCCAGGTAGAAAAATTATTGTGGTGCATTAATTTTTCACCAATGAAGACATTAGTCATATTTGCAAGTATCATTAGTGTCTGCCACCAAGGTGGAAAAGTCTTACTGTCTCGGTCCAAATGGAGGAAGCGTTTGAATGTTAATGAGGATCTGTTAAGTTTTGTGGGTTATCAGCTCTTGCACACTTTTATGCTTTGAATCTTAATTAGAGACCTCTAAAGCACATTATTAAAGGTCTTATAAAGAACAAGGATAGATATGTAATCCTTTAGTGAAATAAGTTAAAGGATTTAGTAGGCATTCTTCTGTCCTTGTCACCATTTTCAAAGTGGTGTAGACTTGTTGCATAGACACCATATGTTGATTTGTTTATGGAACAAATGTATTTTGCAGTGAAGAAAGATAAACTGTGGTGTTTCAGATTGGGTAGAGACATTATCTGCTAAACGAGATCCAGCAAAGGACAGGTAGCATTTTGTGTTGGTGCTCCAATACATTATTTGGACAAACAGGTCACAAGTGCTTCCTTCAGATACTAAGTTGCTGGTACTAAAAAGCCCCAAGCACTTTAAGTCTTTCCTTATAGGGAAAACATCCTGAACACTTTGCTTGCCCTTTTCTGCATCTGTTCCAGCCCTAAAATATCCTTTTTAAGATGAGGCAACTGTACGCACTGTTCCTAATGTGCCTGGCCTGCACCATAGATTTACAGAAAGGCATTACACTACTGGCTGTCTAGTTTTCAGTTGCTTTTCTAATCATCCCTGGCATGGGATTTGTCTTTTCCATTGCCACTGCACATCAAATTGATGTTTTCACTGAATAACCCAGAGATTGGTCCATCCATCCATCCATCCATCCAATTTCTATATTGCCCAGTAGTCAAAGCTCTTTCCTGGTTAGTCATTGCTAGTTCAGCCCCCAGAGCTGGAATTTTTTGCCACCTACACTCTGTCTCCCCTACTACTTCAACAGCCCATACTCTGCAGAAAATAAGTTATGTACAATAGAGGTACATAACTCTATTGTATGTAGGAACTATTCTATTGATAGCCAAAGTCAATTTTTAATTCCAGGTCAACCAAGCCAGTGACAGAATTTCATTGCCATTCATGGATTTCTGAAATTCAGGGATTTCTGAAAACTGATTAGATCCATCAGCCTCTCGGGGGATGGGCAAGCCTGATAGACCATAGGGATGGACTATGCAATGTGAATCTGTGCCTTCGCTGAAAAATGATTTCTCCATAGAAAGGAACAATCATTCCCTACATCTTTAGCACCTGAATTTGGCCTGTACACAACACCATGCAGTTCATTTCAAGCGACGTAATGTAATGCACTGAATAATCCCATTTGGCCATGAACTCACTTGTTTCTGAGAGGAGACCTTAGCATACAAAGAAGATTGGGTCTAGAGAAGTGTGATTGGAACTCTTCTCACACAACAGGCCTTTTCTGACCCCTCCTCCCACCCTCTTTACCCTCCCCCCAAGCTGCTAGGGTCAAGGGACGCTCTAAAATGGTATGGGATGGAACACAGCGTGCTGCAGAAGGATGGAGGGGGGGGGTTCAACAGAATTCGGGGGTGAGTCTGCCTTGCATGAATGGACATGCTTTTCCACTTGTGTTTGGCAGGGGTGGGCAGAAAGTAGATTTCCAGTGTTGGACCTCAACTCCCAACATTCCTGACTATTGGCTATGCTGGCAGGGGCTTCCAGGAGTTGTTTCAAAACATCTGGAGAACTACCTTCTGCCCACCCCACATGTATGGCACCTTTAGATCCAAGCCACTGAAGCATTCCAGACTGTGAGTCTGTAAGACTTCAAGACCAGGTTCCCCAAGATCATGTCTTTGAGATTGGCTTGGTAGTGCAGCAACTGGTACACTAGCAGAATTCGCAGTTTATCTCTCATTCCCAACACTAGATACATATGTCAAAAATTGACATAGTTTGTATAGGATATTGAGTAAAGGAGAATAATGTATTTCCAGAAAATTGTTCCTTTGATCAAGTGGTTTAACTGGAACTAAAAATGAACGTTTGTTTGAAAGCGCATAATTTAACTGAATTTTTTTTAACTGGTGCTTTGCCTTGGAGGAAGGCACTGACTGGAATACATTGGACAGTCTCTACATAATCAGTAGCTGTTGCAAGCACCAGCTTCAGGCCTGCCTCTCCCTTTGTTCCCATGGACAATTGCCACATACCCTCTCTGACCTCCTGACTAATGTGTCACTGGATACCTTGCTAGAATCAACTGGGCCAATATGGTTCTCTCCTTGTCCAGCTATGTCTTGGTGAGACATTTCAGATAAACTTTTTTCAGCCAAGTACAAACAATTGAGATTTTTTTTTAAAAATCAGTCAAATACAAATTGGCAGGGCAGGGATGGGGGGTGGGGAAGAGGCGGGTAACAGTGAAAGAGGTCCAAGCCCTAACCTAACGTATCTACCTCAGCAACATCTTAATTGTATTCCCCCTTGCTTTCCTTGGACTGCCAGTTGCCTGACAAATCTACCAATATAATACAACACTCTGAACAAAGAATAATAAACAACTTTTCTCTTTCCACCTGGTAGGACTCCTTACAAATGTTCAGGTGTACAGTTACATTTTGCATTAGCTGCCCATGGTGTATTGTGCAACAGGGCTTCTTGTTAATCCTTGGCTCGCTTAATTAATGACAGGCATATAAAAAGAGCATAAACACAAATTCTTTCTACCATTTGGATTGCCATTCCAAAATGTCCAGTCCTGCAGGATTTCTTAAGTCTTTCAAGTGGACCTTGTACTATACCAAGCAAGTGTGTGTGTGGGGGGGTATTTTTGTTTTTTAGGAAGCAAAACCTTAGCTATAAGATTTTCAACAATAATTTTATTTAGTAACAAATAATGTTTTTACTGGCATTTACACAACACAAAAGTTCTGTGTATCACTTCCATTTGTTGGTCTTTCAGTTCAGATGAAAAAGTTATATTCCTGTCTAGACAGTTCAGTTGCTTTATTTAAGCACTTTTTTGTTTTTTGAGGAAAATTACTTTGGTAGGAAGAAATTTACCGCTTTGACTGTGATCAGGGCCACAGCTCAGTCTGTAACATTCAGTGCTGACATGCCTATTTCCTACCTGTCAGAATGAAATACTAATGGTAGGCCCTATCAAGTCTGACATTGCCTTTATATTTTTATATCCAAGGTCACTTTCCCCATGTTTACATTTGACATGGAAATAGAAATGAAACTGTAAAAAAAAATTTAAAGCAATTTTATGCTGATAGTGCCTTATTGCAACAATTTCTATTGTAGGAAATACAACCACTGGAGAATGCAATGGAGATTTGACTTGTTGGAAAACAACAGGGACCTGAAAGCTTTTAAAATATTATTTAATATGTCTGTAAAATCAGACTGAGAAGGTTTATTTTTCATTCCTTTGCATCTATCTTACTACATCGATATACAAATGAAATATATGAAAGGTTGTAAAGTATTTAGGGAAGTCAGCATTCCAAATCCCAAGAACCTCAGAACCTTTGCTGTTTAATCATAACTTTTATTATTGCTGTGTATTGTGTTGTATATATTCTGCATACAGTCGAAATAAGGAGGTTTGTTTGAAAGGAACAGTACCATGATTTTTCTCAATGTACTTGTTGCATAGTTCTAGCATTGTAACCTCAGTTACCTCAGTCCTAATTTACAGTGTCTATCTCCCTTGGGGACTAGGAAGAAGTAATTTAGCATGGTTGTTAGTTCAGCCAAATTATATTTTGAAAATGTCTAATAAGGATTATGTACCCTTAACCATTGCTTGCTTGTTAGGTTGAATCTTCAGCTCACTTGATATTTTAAAGGATAGATCCTGTGGCACAGCACTCTGGTTTGCACATAACGCTAACCCATGGTATGCTTTTTTAAAAAAAAACAAAATTGGGTTGTCGTGATGTGTGAATGCAGCCACACTAACAAATCATGGTTTATTAACCATGAACAATCCAGAAAGAGAACTCATGGGTTGTTGGGTTGTGAATGAGTTGTTTAAACAATGGATTGTCATTAAGTGTAAACCCAGAATCGTAGGTTGTTCATGAGTTGTTTCACCAGGCTGCAGAGGTGGTGGGCAAGAGTGGTCAAAGAACCTAGGTGCTCTACATGCCAGTACTACAGCATTGCAAAGGCATAGACAAACCCTGGGTAGAGCAACAAACCATGGGTTAGTGTTATGTGCAAACCAAGTCAGTATGTTTAAAAATGCCTTCTCCTTCTCCTTCTTCTTCCACAAGCTGCTCAGAATATATTCAAATGAACAGAAATAAATATAACATTTGGAATAATAGGAACAGTTAAAAATAAGCAGAATGGCTTGGATATTAACAAAGTGTCTGTAAATGGAAGGAGCCCTTCCATTTATGGATAGGGCTGAGATCTAGTGGATGAACCTGCTGGCTGAGGTGGGGGAGGACAATTTTCACAAATTCCCCTATCCTCTACTCACACCCATCCCCATTCCAGAGGATCCCCCAGCCTTCTGGAGCAGTTTATTGGAGGGGGGACACAAGAGGCTGCAGGGGGAAGGGGAGCCAGAGAAAGTCATCTGCCTCACTTCTACGGGCCAGAGTGCCTGTGAGTGGAATGCTATTCAGGTGCTGCTCCCACCAGCTGGAACAAACTGGCCATAATTAATAAATACATTATAAAATATCAATCAATACAACTTTTCATAAAATGCAAATAAAATTACCTAGCCTTCTGTTACATGCTAAAACATTTATATAGAACTGCTGAAGTCAATATTTTTCATCCCATCCCTACTTTTTGTTTTTCTCAAATACATATACATCCTCTCCCACTCAGACAAGGTAGTCCATGCTCCAGAACCCAGCTCCCTACTGATAATCTACTCAGTTCCTTCCTTCTTCACTATCCCTCCCACAGATACTTCTCACACAAATCCATGTTTCTCACTCATTGTTGTCTTGGCCCTATCAACTTTCCACCAAACCTTCTTTTTTCCTTCTTTTTTCCATTTTTCCACTGCCAGGAGGTTCTGAAACTGTGTTTTGATGCTAAAGATTGACAGACTAAGCTAGATATGGTTACAGATGCTTATTTTATTATTTCAGAGAGCTTTGGCGATTGGGCGGTATAGAAATGTAATACATGAAATGAAGTTATTGATTTAAAATATATATTATCCTTTTCTACAACAAAATGCTACTTATTCCCAGGTTAAAATGTTTAGCTTTAGGGCAGCAGAAGCAAAGTCCATTTTATTTCTAAAGTCATGATGGTGGCATCATTTAAGTAAGTTTAAATTATGAAACTGCACATGCCGTGTGTGTGTGTGTGTGCGCTCCACAACTGAAGTAATACACATGGCCATCTAATCCCCCCCTCCCCCCCAAAAAACATTACGTCTAGGATCTAAAATTACCAAGCTACACCACTGGATGGTGTTGCAGTGCAGGTGCATGGAGTCTGTCCAGAATAGCACTGATTTAAGTGTTTCTAATAATAGACTACAGTTCTGGTTTAGACTTCTTCATATTTCTCTGGTATAGGCCTTCCTTAAACCCCATCTTTAGTTATTAATAGTTTCATTTGATTGTTCTTTCATGACAGTAATTTTGAGAAGGCTCTAATTATAGCTCCTATTCTGAATAAATAAATAAATAAATAAATGCCTGAATATGTACTCAAAGGGGGCTTTAGAAGTGCACAAATGAGAATTAGTGTTGTGATAAGCAGGCATCAATAGCCTACTGGGGTTTTTTTCACTCACCAAAGCTCAAATTATAATTAGAATATTTAGATGCTAAGTACAGACCTGGGAAAGAAAATCAAGTGAATAGGATTTTCTATAAATAAAAGATAATAGAGATATTTAATTGTGTGAATCGATGCACTGTGTCAAGTTATGCCACATTGTTTCAGCAGAGCTGTGCTTTACTTGGAAACATTGCCTGCCTTTTATAGCACCACAGGGCTTGAAAATGAAATTGAAAGCACTAAGAATAGAATGTGTAGGAGTTAAATTGGTAAAGGTGCTGCAGAACTGCTTTATTTTAAAACACACACACATATATATTGGTTTTTGACCCCTCTATCCCAGAAAATAGTAATGTGTAAAATCAAACGTTTAAACACATATCACTAATAATGTATTTATTAAAACAGTACAGAGTACTGCATAGATCCAAAAAGAATAGTGTGACAACTACTCCTGAATTGCAAAGACACACACACTTCACATGACTGGAGCTGGGCATGGTATACCTATCCCTTCTGTGAGATGAGAGAGCTGGCAGGGACTTGCAGTGGAGGTAGCTGTGGTTGCAGAACATCTAACCTTGTAAGGGCAAACTCATTACCCTTGCCATTCCGGCAAAGGCCTTCTTAAAGAGCAGATATGTCACTGCTGCACTGATTTCAAGGCTAAGAATTTGCTGTAGGATGCTTTAAAACTTTGCTTGATATAACATTTAAAGACTTGGATACTGGGGGAGGGTGTATGTGTGCTTCTTTTAATCCCCATACTGATTTTTGCCTCCCATTGTTATTTATTATCACTGTAATATTCTTACACTCCTTGTGCTGGCGTTATTATGTGCAACAGTGTGGTAAATGGTGTCCCAGTAATAGCAGCCTGATGGCCAAACCACGCATTACGTTAAGCATAATAGTTTAAAAAAACAGTAGGATCTGCCACTTTTCATGGTATGTTGGGGAAGCGGTGCAGCAAATACTTTTGGGGGTAAATATCTTTGGAGAGGATTTTCACAGGACACCTACCCATGCTGCAGTATTGATATGAATCTCTCTCTCTCTCTCTCTCTCTCTCTCACACACACACACACACACACACACATACACACACACACACACACATGGTGGCATCTTTTTAAGGGCACAATCCTATACAAATTTAGACAGAGAAAAGGCCCACAACTCCCAGCATGCTGCAGCCACCAATGCTGGCTGGGGTGTGCTGGGAGTTGTAGGTCTTTTCTCTGTCTAAACATGCATAGGATTGTGCCCTAACTTATTTTAAACATTTCTTAGCCACCGTTCAAGACTGCAGGCTACACAAGGCATCTTATAATATAAAATATATAATTTCAATATAGCAGTTTATAAATTCAGAAATCAATTCAATGAAAAAGGAAACAGTTACAGTAAAAACAAATTACCAATGAAAGCATGACTAAACCCAGCAAAGCTTAACAGAAAACAGCAAGTACAATAAATTCCATTGAAAGCCATAGAAAACAAATAATTTTGTAAAGCCCCTTTGGAAGTGGAAACAGATGAAGCTAGCCCTATGTCTCTCAGGAGGGAATTCCATTTTTGTAAAGCCCCTTTGGAAGTGGAAACAGATGAAGCTAGCCCTATGTCTCTCAGGAGGGAATTCCATAAAGGCCACCACTAAGAAGGCCTTACCTTTAGTACCCAGCAACCTCATTGATCTTAATGGTGGGCAAGCAAGTTGGGCCTCTGAAGATGATCTTTAAGCATGGGTAAGTTCATAGTAGTGTAGGCAGTCCTTCAAATAAACTGGCCCCAGACATTTAGGCTTTAAATGTTAAAAACAGCAGTTGGGCCCAGAAACACACTGGCAGCCAGTGCAGCTGGTACAGAATTGGAGTTGTATGATCTGACTGTCTAGCCCCAACAAGGACTTGAGCGACCACATTCTGCAGCAGATGTAATTTCCAAGTCATCTTGAAATGTAGTCCAGTCTAGATGTGCCCTTTATAACTGCAGCTAGATCTGCTTTCCATAGATAGGGTTGCAGCTGACATACCAACAGAAATTGATAAGAGGCACTCCTCGCTACTGCTGCCATCTGTGCTTCCACAGACAGCACCAAGTCCAGAAGAACCCCGAAGCTATGAACTTGGTCCTTCAAGAGGAACACAACAACATCTAACACCAATTGAATCTCTCTATCTAGATCAGCAGATTTACCCACCCATAGTACTTCTGTCTTGTCTGGATTAAGCCTCAACTTGTTCTTCCTCATCCATTCTCAGAATTGCCTCCAGGCACTTATTCAGGAGTTCCACAGCCTCCCTGGGATTAACAGGTGGAAAACAGAGGTAGAGTTGTGTGTCAGTCCTCCAGATGTCTTTCCTCAGTAGTTTCATGCTGATGCTAAATAGCATGGGAGACAAGATAGAATCTTGCAGTACCCCACAAGCCAATGGCCATGGGGCAGAGCAGAAGTCCCCCAGCACCACTTTCTGATACCAACCTACGAAGTAGGAAGATAGTTTATTGTATTAGCAATTAGCCGTCATACAGTCCCAAAAAGAAACAACACTGTTTAACAATCTGTTAAATTCCAGATGGCAAAATAAATAAAAATAATAAAAATAAAGATACTACTGCAAAACAGTCTTAGCACACTTAGACAGTAGAGTACAGAGGGCAAGGTTCCCAGCTTGTACATAATATAGATAACATAGATCAGGTCTTTGATCCAGTTAATTTTGGATGCACTTTCAAGTCAAGTATAGTAACATTTGCAGTTCTGAATGTGGTATATCTGTCCTGGTCAAATAGCAAATATAGCAATTTCTTATGGCTGGTTTTCTTTGTTTTCCTTGCCAGTGGTGGCTGTATATACAGGTCTCTTAACACAGTAAACATTTTTCACTCCAATAGAAAATGGGTAAGGTCTTCCACCACTACTGTGCTACATGGGCAGATTCTAAGATTCCTTGGGATATTCTCCAGAAGCCCAGTATAATCTGCCAGTGGGAGGACATTTAGCTGGGCATGTGTGAAAGCAACCCATAGTTCCCTCTTCACTAGATGTTCAAAATAAAGTGGCATCTGAACAGGTATACACATAATACTAGCATATAAGGGATTTGATTTACACCCCCCCAAAAAATGCCTGCACAATTACTTTGAAATGAGACATCTTCCAGGTGATGCAACAAGGCTCCTTTAGCTTTCTCATAGCCCAAGCTTAGTAAATAAAGCTATCTCTCAGAGCTTCTGCTACCAATTGCCTTCCCCCACCTTTCCGTAAGCTTCAGCCACAAAGACTGAAACCTGTCGGAAATTATTTTTAGCCAAAACAGCACTGCCATCCTCCATGCCTGGCTTTCAATATGGGGAAGATCTAATTCTGCCCTTATTGTGCCCAGCTTGGTTGAGCTGGGTACTGACAAGAGTCCACGAATTTATTCTGTACCTTTTCTAAAGGATCAAGCTTATCCAAGGCCCACAGAGGGGCATTGTAGAACAGCTGGGGCTGTTCTACATCTATATATTTCTAGAGTTGGTTTAATCCGGTTACCACCCCACCAGATTGGATTGGAGCCTCCGTAGCACCATGTCCAGGTGATATAGAAGGACACCATGGTTGATTCTATAGAAAGCCATTGCAAGATCCAGGAAAACTAACAGGGTTGTTGCACAAAATGCTAGTTTCGCCCCCTGGAGGCTAGTCCAATTTGCCCCAAAGAGGAGAGTCAACTTCAGGCTGGGTCCAACTCGATTTTATTGTTTGCAAACAGTTCGACAAAGGAGCTCACGCTCAAAAGCAGAGTCGACCCTGGGCAACCCCCGCGTTACAGTTTTATCACCTCAGCTTGCATTCCTCAGCCAGCGTGTCACTTTGATTGGTTGCTAGCAGTTTGCTTGGCAACCTTATCTTAGGGTTACTGTCTGCTCATTCCAGGCATGCGCAGCTCTTACAATACTACGTGCTGCTTAAGACACATACAATGGCGTTTAGGTTACATTTTTACTACAGGGTTGCACTCCCCCCATCTATTCCCCAGTGTAAGTCATTCAGTAGGTTATTTGTTGCTATACTGTTGGGCCGTGTGAAAAACGCTTTGACAGGTATTACTGCTTTTGCTGTTTATTTTGGGCAACTGTGTGTGTGTGTGTGTGTGTGAGAGAGAGAGAGAGAGAGAGAGGAGAGAGGAGGATCCCTAGATGGAAGGCTGTATTTATGGGAATACACTTCCCAATTCCCTACCTAGACATATGATTTGCTTGGATGTATTCCTAATCTTTGTGCTGCCTTTGCCATTAGTGGAAGAAACACTCAGAATTGTGGGGTGGGTGGGAACTGATATGGTGTGCTGCTAACAGATCCAATTTCTACAGCTGAAAAATTCCCCTTTTCTATTTAATGGGATAGGTTGAGGCTTCAGGCATGAGAGTCTCCTTCCCAGGTAGTATCCATCCAATTGCAGACTGAGCCCACTACACTCTCCAGCTATCATCCTGGTACTCCCATCTTCTTGAAGGGTTATGCTATGGATTTACAATTTGCTAGTGTTTATAGTTTATAGTTTTAGTATTTAGGAAGCCTTAGGATACTAGTTAACAATTGATACCTGATTAATACACTCAACAAAGCACACATCTTGAATTGTTATGGTGGATCCATTTAGATTTTGTATTAACAAGAAGTAGTAAATAAAACATAAATGTCACAGTATAAAATAATGTCAGATAAGAAATAATAGTTTCTAAAAATTTCTTGTTACTCATAGGAGAACGTTTATCTAAAACCAAAAAACTTACTACACCTTTGTATAGCACTGCAGTGCCTTGCAGGTTGAGAAAGGCAAGAGAACTTCAGATGGTACAAAGCAAGTTTGCTCAAAATTCAGATCATAGGGCAGAATCCAATGGTGACTGCCTGTGCACAGCCAACCCT
Organism: Heloderma suspectum; assembly: GCF_057233095.1. Taxonomy (NCBI): domain Eukaryota; kingdom Metazoa; phylum Chordata; class Lepidosauria; order Squamata; family Helodermatidae; genus Heloderma; species Heloderma suspectum. The sequence continues at coordinate 228,767,604 of NC_139461.1, forward strand.
GCTGATTCTATTCTGCGAGCGGTGGCCACCGCTTGTGGAATGGAGATGTTGCATTTCTGGGTGCAACCCGAAACAAGTGGAAATGCTCATTCTGGAATAGGACAGGCTGGCAGAGCTTGCATAAGGGAGCTCCGCCAACCTGCCCTATTCCAGAAAAGAGTGTTTCTGCTTGTTTCAGGGCTTGCCTCTGGAAGCGCTAAATCTCCATTGCACAAGCAGTGGGTATTGCTTGTGCAACAGAATTGGCGGGGCTGGCCACATGCCGAACAAAAGTGGCATGGATGGGCAGCATTGGATATTGCCCATGTTTATATTGTTTTCTGAATATTACCTCATATTGAAATGACCTTCAAAATAACAATGTCTATCAACTGGGCTCATATTCTTACTTTTTTGTTATTTCTAAAATATTCCCAAAATATTAGACATAACCAAGGAAACATCAATTTTTCTCCTAGACAAGGTAAGTTCTAAATGTATTTGACAATTCTTAACTCTACATTTGCTCTCTTATCATAACACTAATATATCTAATTTATAGTGTCCACATATTTCTTAACACAAAATTATTTATTGACTATCAACTGATAAGCAAAAACTTTAAACTTTTTTCACCTTGAGCATTAGTTTTATAATCCAACACCTTTTTATTGTGTTGTGTCTTCCCTAATAGAATCCATTCTTGATCTGTTAAATTCTCTACATTCTTAATAATTTCTTATGAACCAATCCCATTTGCCTACAGCTTTCTTCTTTAAAATGACAGTCTGTTTTTTGTTTGGAGATGAGTTAAGAACATTAGAAGAGTGCTGCTGTACTAGACCAATGACCTATCTAGTTCAGTCTTCTGTTCTCACAACCAGAGAGACCTATGGGAAGCCCATAAGTAGGATATGAGCAGAATACTATCCTTCTGCTTCATGTTCTTCAGCAATTGATATTGAGAGGCGTACTGCCTCTGATACTGAAGGTAAAATATAGCCATCATTGATAGCCTTATCATCCATGAATTTCTCTAATCCACTTTTAAAGTCATCCAAGCCATCTCTACATCTTGTGGAAGCGGTCCATTGTTTATTTATTATTTATGTACCAGGCGTGCTCTGGCAGCCTCTCCCAGTAGATTCCAATAGCCAACTCAAGACACAGACGAAAGGATTTCTTTTCAAAGTTTTAATCCTTTTACAACTTAATGACTCTTTCAGATGCTAATCACCAGCGACTAAAGCAAGGACAGCAGGGTGGCCTAAGCTTCAAGTAGTCAGTTGATCCCCATTTGAAAGAGAGTCACCTGAAGACCCAGAACTTATGGGCTAGGGAGAGATCCTCTCTCTTTCCCTTGGGTCCATGGAAGGCGGCTGTTGCTTGCGCGCCAAATGGCTGCTACGCCTCCTTTCCGCGCCCTCCATCGCTCATCGCTCTTTGCGTCTGCGTCGAGCATCTAAGAAGCCCCCCTCCCATATTCCCTCACTGCCAGGGTCGCTATCTAACTTAGGAATGTTGGCAGGAGGAATCTCTGCCAGGTGCTGAGCCTGGGAGGGATGAGCTGGCCCCTCTCCCACAGATAGCTGTTCCTCCTCAGAATCCGAACTGCTCTAAGGCTCTCTGGGCTCAGTTTTCACCCTGACATTATGCTTATCTACTGCTTTATCTGCTAAAAAGCCATCAAAGCAGTTTATGTGCAGTGTGAAGAAGTACTTCCTTTTAAATTTTATACACCTGTGTTATGTCCCCCACCTTAATCACCTTTTTTCTATGACAAAAGGCCCCAAATGTTGTAACCTGTCCTCACAGGGGAGATGCTCCAGCCCTTGTTTGTTTTGATTTCCCTTTTCTACACCTTAAAGTTAGCACTATTGTCAGTAGTCTTTCTTAGCAATTTCAGAAAAGCTACACCATCTCTCCTCTCAAAATCCACGTCAGTTATCTTGTTGTTGCTGCAGCTGACCTGAAAGATTTTGTTGCTCTCCAAAGCTGGCTTGTAGTAGTGTATTAAGGCTATAACCTTATACTCACTTACCTGGGAGGAAACCCCACTGAAATCAATGGGACTTATTTCTGGGTAGATATGTATAGGACTGCACTGTAACGGCACAATCCTATGTATGTTTAAACAGAAAAACAGTTTTAGGACTTATTTTTGTCTAAACATGCATAGGATTGCACCCTAAAAAGCTTCTAAAATCTTCTAGGTGGGAGAGTTTTGCATTTTGGGATAGCTACCCCTCAGCTTGATTGATAACTGGCAAATAGAGGGAGAAAACTTGGAGGCAGTGACAGACTTTGTCTTTCTAGGCGCAAAGATTGACGCTGACTGCAGCCAGGAAATCAGAAGATGTTTACTTCTTGGGAGGAGAGCAATGACAAATCTTGATAAAATAGTTAAGAGCAGAGACATCACACCGACAACAAAGGTCTGCATAGTTAAAGCAATGGTATTCCCTGTAGTAACATATGGCTGCGAGAGCTGGGCCATAAGGAAGGCTGAGCAACGGAAGATAGATGCTTTTGAACTGTGGTGTTGGAGGAAAATTCTGAGAGTGCCTTGGACTGCAAGAAGATCAAACCAGTCCATACTCCAGGAAAGAAAGCCAGACTGCTCACTTGAGGGAATGATATTAAAGGCAAAACTGAAGTACTTTGGCCACATAATGAGAAGACAGGATACCCTGGAGAAGATGCTGATGCTAGGGAAAGTGGAAGGCCAAAGGAAGAGGGGCCGACCAAGGGCAAGATGGATGGATGATATTCTGGAGGTGACGGACTCAACCTTGGGGGAGCTGGGGGTGGCGACGGCCGACAGGAAGCTCTGGCGTGGGCTGGTCCATGAAGTCACAAAGAGTCAGAAGCGACTGAACAAATAACAACAACAACACCCCTCAGATAGCCTCAGGCAGCATCTGCATCCCCAACACTCTTTCAGGGGGTATGCTTCTGTCAGGGAATGCTGGTGATGAGAGTGATTCGCAGATTTTTCAGTCTGTGCTGAGGCCTAGAGGAAAAAAGAAAGACGAACCAGACAGGATTTCAAAAAATATCCCTCATCTTGTTTTGTGGATTCTCACTCCTGTTTGTGCTTGGCTTGCGGTGTGCTTCATTGGCAACCCACGCAGTCACCTCCTAGATCCATTTCTAAGGCAATTCAGGATGGAAGGGTTCATCATAAAGTAAGAAGAGGGACGGGCAATGAAATGGCCTCTGTATTTCTTATCACATGGCTCATGGTGTCAGGCCTGCTATAGGATGCTATTAGGAAAGAATGTGGGCCTTGCTACATTGGCTGCCTCAGTTGTCCTTTGCTGGCTCGATATTTTCCTGGGCTTTCACATTTTTTCTTCCATTATGAAAATAATTATAACTTGCTATCAAACTACAGTTTTAGATACAAAGCACACTTTCTGATATGACTACCCAAGAGTTAATACTCCAGTTCAGGGAAAAAAGGGAAAACCTTACAAAGCAGGTATTATATTTCCTGAAAAATTTAGTACAAGTAAATATTGCACAGTCATGTAAAAAGGTGAAATTAATTCAAGGCCAAGAGTAAGGATCTAGGATAATTCAGAGACACTGTTGTCTAATCTATTGCAATTTTGTAAGAATCACATGCCAAGGAGCATGGACAGTTTATGATCTACAGTGGTAGAAATAGGCCTACACTGAGGACATTTCATGGATGACTCTTGCCTCATCTTACCTTCCTCTCTCTATTTGCTCTGTATCTGACTCTCCAACCCATTTTCAGTTCCTAGCCTAGCCTTTCCAGCTCTTCCTTTGTCTCTAACTATTGATGATTGCAAGCCTCAGGGAAAAGACCAGATAGAGCCCAGCAGCACAATGTTGGCACTAAGAATTGTTTAGCGGTAATAGTAACCAGACTGTGGCTAAATTTGCATGAAAAGAGAGCTTCGGCTATAGAAATGAAATGAATGAATGAATGAATGAATGAATAAATAAATAAATAAATAAATAAAATAAACTGGTAAGCTGGGATTTAGGCAAATCCTGGCTTACTAGGAATAAGCTGCATGCTAGTAATAATAGTTTACTTTTTAAAAATAGTAATTACTTTAACATGGTTTTTATTCTTTTATCCTATCTGCTGTTCACTGCTCTGAAAGCTTTGGATGTGGAGTGGTCTACCAATATTGTAAGTAAGTAAATAAATAAGCAAGCAAGCAAGCAAGCAACTAAATAGTACACACAGCCTTTTTTGCTGCTGCTTAGCTCCTCCCAGTAATGTGAGCTGCTAAACAAACCAGCTGCATGTTAATAGCTTCCATAGCACAATATAATATTTGTTACATTTCTGGATTATCTTAACAGTCATAGACATCTTGGAAAGCTTAAAGAAGGCTTTCGCCTGATAGCTACTAGTACTGGACATTGTGGGTCTTATTAATGAAGGAATCAAGCATCATTCTAGCTATTTTCAGACATTACACCATCAGTGCTGATTCACAGTGTTTCTGTGAGAGTACTGCCAGGAAAACTCCCAGGTAAGAGAGAGCCAGGTTTTGTCAAGAAACAGACTAAAATACTTTTACTGACATACTTTTAATATGAAATACTTTTAATACAGGTTTCTACAGCTTTTAATACAGCTTTCTACACAAGCAATAGTGGTCTTATTCGGATATAGCAAAGTCCTGCCATTCCTTGAAGAAGTATTTGGAGTAAGTTGAACTGGAGATTGGTCATTTACCCCTAAGCAATGCTACATATCTCTAGCTTTTTTGTTCAAGGCAGATTATGATAATCCTGTATGTGCGTTCCCAGTTTACTGGGGGTGGGGGTGGGGGGCTGCCTGGCACTTTCCAGCCTGACTGTATGTCTGACAGAACTGGTACAACTGCAATGGAACTGAAGAACTGACATGTGTACTACACTTTCTGACTCCCCATTGATACACTACTCAAAATCAGGAAAATATGGTAAAATTCTCCTTTGCTTGGTTCTGTTGCCTTGATTCATCAGTTGAATGCAGAAATGGAACTATGATAACCTTGACAGCTGGCATTGAGACAGACAAAATAATTATATTGCAAGTTAACTCTGCAAAAGACTTGGGAATATGAATGACAGTAAATGCTAGGCTCTGCCATACCTGACTCAGCATCCCTTGTCCTTGTGCAGAGAACAACTAAAGCCTAGTTATTCCTCTAGCAGGATGAAACAAACAGGTTAAATAGCTAACAGTGCAATTTTCTGTGTGCCTACTCAGACCACCCTTAAGGCTGGTCCAGAAGCTGCAGTTAGTGCAGAATGCAGTAGTTCAGCTGTTGTCAGGAGTTGCCCCCTTTCAGCATGTAACCCTTTTGCTGAGGGACCTGTGCTGGCCTCCTTTTCACCACCTGGCCAGGTTTAAGGTTTTGTTACTAGTATATGACAGAATGATCTCAATTCGAATTCAGGGTAAGCCATTTAACATCACAGTGATCCAAATATATGACCCAACCACAGATACTGAAGAAGCAGAAGTAGATCAGTTCTATGAGGATCTGCAGCACCTACTGGACAGTACACCAAAAAAAGATATTATTTTCATTACAGGAGACTGGAATGCTAAGGTAGGTAGTCAAATGACACCTGGAATTACAGGCAAGCATGGTCTGGGAGAACAAAATGAAGCAGGACATAGGCTGATAGAATTTTGCCAAGACAACTCACTGTGCATAACAAAGACTCTCTTCCAACAACCTAAGAGTTGACTTTATACATGGACTTCACCAGACGGTCGACACCGAAATCAGATTGACTACATCCTTTGTAGCCAAAGGTGGCGGACATCTATGCAGTTGGTAAAAACAAGACCTGGAGCTGATTGTAGTTCAGATCACGAACTTCTTATTGCACAATTTAGAATCAGACTAAAGAGAATAGGGAAGACCCACAGATCAGTTAGATATGCGCTCACTAATATTCCTCATGAATATGCAGTGGAGGTGAAGAATAGATTTAAGGGACTAGATTTAGTAGATAGGGTCCCGGAAGAACTATGGACAGAAGTTTGCAACATTGTTCAGGAGGCGGCAACAAAAAAGTCCCAAAGAAAAAGAAAACCAAGAAGGCAAGATGGCTGTCTGCTGAGTCACTGGAAGCAGCCCAAGAAAGAAGGAAAACAAAAGGCAACAGTGATAGGGGGAGATATGCCCAATTAAATACAAAATTCCAGAGGTTAGCCAGAAGAGATAAGGAAATATTTTTAAACAAGCAATGCATGGAAGCGGAAGAAGATAATAGAATAGGAAGGACAAGAGACCTCTTCCAGAAAATTAGAAACATCGGAGGTAAATTCCAGGCAAAAATGGGTATGATCAAAAACAAAGATGGCAAGAAACAGAAGCAGAAGAGATCAAGAAAAGGTGGCAGGAATATATGGAAGATCTGTATAGGAAGGTTAATAATATCGGGGATAGATTTGACGGTGTGGTCAGCAAGCTAGAGCCAGACATCCTGAAGAGTGAGGTTGAATGGGTCTTAAGAAGCATTGCTAATAACAAGGCAGCAAGAGATGATGGTATCCCAGCTGAACTGTTTAAAATCTTGCAAGATGATGCTGTCAAGGTGATGCATGCCATATGCCAGCAAATTTGGAAAACACAAGAATGGCCAACAGATTGGAAACAATCAACTTATATCCCTATACCAAAAAAGGGAAGCACCAAAGAATGTTCAAACTATCGAACAGTGGCACTTATTTCACATGCCAGTAAGGTAATGCTCAAGATCTTGCAAGGTAGACTCCAGCAATTCATGGAACGAGAATTGCCAGATGTACAAGCTGGGTTTCAAAAAGGCAGAGGAACTAGAGACCAAATTGCCAATATCCGCTGGATAATGGAGAAAGCCAGGGAGTTTCAGAAAAACATCTATTTCTGTTTTATTGACTATTCTAAAGCCTTTGACTCTGTGGATCATCACAAATTGTGGCAAGTTCTTGGTGGTATGGGGATACCAAGTCATCTTGTCTGCCTCCTGAGGAATCTGTATAACGACCAAGTAGCAACGGTAAGAACAGACCACGGAACAACGGACTGGTTTAAGATTGGGAAAGGAGTACGGCAGGGTTGTATACTCTCACCCTACCTATTCAATCTGTACGCAGAACACATCATGCGACGTGCTGGGCTTGATGAAGCCAAGCCTGGAATTAAAATCGCTGGAAGAAACATTAACAATCTCAGATAAGCAGATGATACCACTTTGATGGCTGAAAGCGAGGAGGAGCTGAGGAACCTTCTGACAAAGGTGAAAGAAGAAAGTGCAAAAGCTGGGTTGCAGTTAAACCTAAAAAACCCCAAGATTATGGCAACCAGCTTGATTAATAACTGGCAAATAGAGGGAGAAAACGTGGAGGCAGTGACAGACTTTGTCTTTCTAGGCGCAGAGATTACTGCAGACGCTGACTGCAGCCAGGAAATCAGAAGACGTTTACTTCTTGGGAGGAGAGCAATGACAAATCTTGATAAAATAGTGAAGAGCAGAGACATCACGCTGACAACAAAGGTCTGCATAGTTAACGCAATGGTATTCCCCGTAGTCACCTATGGCAGGCTGCGAGAGCTGGACCATAAGGAAGGCTGAGTGAAGGAAGATAGATGCTTTTGAACTGTGGTGCTGGAGGAAGATTCTGAGAGTGCCTTGGACTGCAAGAAGATCAAACCAGTCCAGGAAATAAAGCCAGACTGCTCACTTGAGGGAATGATATTAAAGGCAAAACTGAAGTATTTTGGCCACATAATGAGAAGACAGGATACCCTGGAGAAGATGCTGATGCTAGGGAAAGTGGAAGGCCAAATGAAGAGGGGCCAACCAAGGGCAAGATGGATAGATGATATTCTGGAGGTGATGGACTCGACCTTGGGGGAGCTGGGGGTGGTGACGGCTGACAGGAAGCTCTGGCGTGGGCTGGTCCATGAAGTCACGAAGAGTCGGAAGTGACTGACCGAATAAACAACAACATATAAAACCCTAAACAACTTGAGGCCAGGATACTTGAGAGAACACCTTTTCCTTTATCAACTTGCCCAGTCACTGAGATCATCAGAGGAGGCACTCCTGGTGGTTCTGCATGGACCTATGGCCTGCTTGGAATCTATCCAGAATAGAGCTGTCAGGGTGGACACTGAGCCCATAGAATCCCAGAGTAGTTCTAATGCTGAGGAAGAGCAGTCGCTCCTTCGGGAGAGGAGCGCGCTCCTTTTTTCCCAGGACCAACAGCTGACGGAGCTTCCTCCCACCCACATTCCTAGTTTAGAAAGCAGTCCAGGGAGTGACTCAGCACAGATAGCAGACTGGGGGGGATGCGCGGCGCAGATGCAGAGAGCGGCGCCAAATGGTTCGTGCTCAAAGAACGGTTGCTCCCAGAGGATCCAAGGGAAAAGGGGAGGGATTCTCCCTAGTCCTTATATTCAGGGGTCTGCCAGTAACTGCCCTTCAAACGGGGACCAACTATTCTAACTTAGGGCAAAGGGATGCTGCTACTCAGATCTAGTTGCTCCCTGTAGAGCTGTTAAGTTGTAAAAGAAGAATAAAGCTTTGAAAAGAATCCCTTTGTCTGTGCCTGGACTTGGCTACTGGATTAGACTGAGAGCCCTCCAAGGAGCCCTTGACAAGAGCTTCCAGTGCAGTGGCTCCCACTCTCTGGAAGTCCCTGCCTCTCAATGTCAGGCAGGCACCATCATGGTTTTATTCCAGCACTTGCTTATGACATTTTTATTTCAACAAAAATAAAAATCCTGATTGACCAGCCACTGTTTTTATTGCTATTTTGTTTTTAAATTAAGTTTTAATATTGTGTTTTATTTCTTTCATCTTTTATTGTTTAGATGTGTGGCGGTATAGAAATGTTGTAAATAAATAAATAAATAAATCCCACTGAGTTCTGTGTGGTTTACTCCCAGGTAAGAATTTATAAGTTCGCAGCCCAAGGATTGTGCTGTTAGAGACATATTTTCTGAATTCCACTGAATTCATGTGCATAATTCTGGAGCTGCAGTTTTCATAAGTACTGTGTGGAAAGCAGATACTACACGAGTGTTCGTCAGGTCCTTATTAAATATGTTTTTTTAAAAAGTTTTCTATGCAGCACAGATAATCAGTTATTGTAAAATAAATACTGAAACTAGTCTATATTCCATTTACTTCATGTCCCCAATCTCTCTCTTAAGAACATTTTTTAACAGAAGCAGTTACTTAATTTAACAGCATTCACTGATCAATGGTTCTCTGATCCCAATTTCCAGGTAAATAGTTATTAGTTATTTCTTTCTAAATGTTTTTAATCTTGCTGTGCAACCTAGAAAAAGTGATGTTTGTGGTCAGAGAGCTTCACCTTGTGGGGGTGAGGGGAAACCACCGAAGCAGTCTAAAATGATATTGAAAATCATTTGCTGAGCTATAAGAATTCTTTTCTATCCATAGGCTTCTCATATAGAAAATCATATAATTGTACTAGACAGAGTTTGGAAACTTTCCCGGCAGAATAACAGATAAGTTAACAGAGCACTTTTTAATTCTGTAAAGTGCACTCTTCCTTATAATTTACTTAATATAAAAATTTAATGTACTGCAGTTTATTGAACAAATTGCATTTAAAGTATTTTAGAGTTAGCAACGGAGTTCCGCTTTGGTGGCCATTTGGACTTTATGATTTGATTATCCAGATAACAACAAGCAGTAACAGAGTTCTCTCTCTGAGTGGTTATGGAGATCATCTTTCACTGACACTAGTGCTAAAGCAGAATTAGAATGCTTAAAAGTGGGAAGAAAATTGTACATGTCATAAGTGATTTCATACACTATTGCTCAGATTCCTAAAGGATTGTTATTCAAATTCCTAAATCTTCCATACATCAAAGTCTTGAAAGGATGTTCCATTTACTATATCCTCCTCCCTGGTGGAACCAGATTTGGGTGGGGGCCTCAACTCAGTAGAAGAGCACCTAGTTCCATGCAGAGAATAATGTCCCTGGTTCAGTCCATGGCATCTCTGCCTAAAATGCCCCCTCCCCCCGTTCTGTTGTTTATATATCTTCTTAAAACTCATCTCTCCACACAGGATTTCCCTGAAGTGCGACCCAGCCAGCTATAGTTTGTAGCACACAGTTGAGTGGCGGTTTTACCGTTGATTAATTTTGTATCGTATGGTTTTATTGTTATATTTATTGTTGTTTTGATGCCATTGTATTTTATGTTCACTGCTTTAATGACTCTGTGAAAAGTGGTACATAAATGTGAATAAATAAGTAAATAAATAAAAGGATCCCAGGTAGCAGGCTAAGAAAGATCTCTGCCTGAGACCTAAGAAATCACTATCTGTCAGAGCAAATATAAGGGCTACATAGATCTATACTTATTGTTAATAATGTGTCACTTTTTCCATGTAATTTTCTTCTGACCTCACTTTTTACAATCCCCCCACTGCCCTGTAGAGACTGACTGACTGACTGACTGACTGACTGTCTGTCTGTCTGTCTGTCTGTCTATCTATCTATCTATCTATCTATCTATCTATCTATCTATTTTTTAAAAAAATTGGGCACCTTTCAGGGCAAAAGCCCTCCCAAGGCAGCTTACAGCAATAAAATACATAAAAACAGTTAAAATATTAAAAGAGATAAAAACATAAAACACAATAAGATATCAATAAGAACAACAATAAAAGCCAACAATAAAGTCAGCAACAACAACAGCAATAACAGGAACAATAGCAGTCTTATCAAGAGAAGGCAATGGTAAAATAATATGTTTTCAAGGCCTTCTTAAAAGTCTGCAATTACAGAGCATGGTGGACCTCTAATGGCAACTTGTTTGTAAGGTGTCGGGCCACTGCATAGAAGACCCTTTCATGTGTGGTCACCCCACCTAACTGCTCTCACAGGTGGGCAGATGAGAAGGGCCTCTCTTTTGGATCTTAAATTGTGGGCAGGCTGATATGGGTGAAGGTGGTCCTTCAAATAGCTTGGTCTCAAACCATTTATGGCTTTAAAGGTCAAAACCAGCACTATAAATTGGGCTTGGTATATAAACCTGAATCTCACCATAATGCTCTATGCATCTGATGAAGTGGGCTATAGTCCACAAAAGTTTATGCCAGAATAAATTAGTTAGTCCTTAAGACTTTGTTGTTATAGATCAATGGGTTGATTCATATCAGGCAGCTTCTATGTTCAAATGACTGGGTCAGTAGTTAGCCAATTAGTTTTTAAAATGTTTAATAATAAAAACATTGTAATTATTGTATTATAAATGCTGTAACCAGCTTTTCACTGGCAGTGAATATATTAGCCTTCGTGGAACAAAACCAAAGATACTGATATAATTGGTTTTGGGGTATTTTACTACCCCAAGCTAGAGTTCAGATGTATCTTGCGGTTGTAAAAAGTCTCCAAAACAAAGTCATATGTGTGTTTATGGCACACACACACTTAATTCTGCTTATTTGTATTATGGGGCAATTTTCTTCCCAATGGGACATTTTTAACTCAATATATTAAAATTGGCAGGGACAAAAGAGCACCGCAATGACTAAACTCAGTAGATTTCTTGGGGCATTTTTTTCCCCAGGCCTATTTTGGTTTTCAGAAAGAAAACTCTGACACTCAGATCTGCTTCCCTGGATCAGTTTTTGTTGGAAACGTTTTACTCTAACACATTACATTGGCAGGGTCAAAATAAATCCCACAACCAAGGATGCGTTTGTTTTCGGCCCAGGCACTTTTTGTGTATGGTAAGAAAACTACATTGTAAGTGGCTGAAGTTTTGGGATGTTGTTTACTACCATACAGGTGACATTCTCCTTGAGTGACTACATTGTAGGTCTAGTTCTGTATAAATTCTGCAATGAAAAGTGTGCCTGGGGTAAACTTAACTGCACATTGTTTTAATGAATACTTCATTCAAAGAGCATACTAGAATAATAGTGAATTTACTATATGGGAACACTTTGACGAAATAATGTTTTACATTGGTGGCACTTGTCAGATATATCAAAGATATCTACATGGTACATATGTATCTTGCTGACACTTGAATAATAACAGCAGTGCAGTGTATAGACAGTCGTTTCAATGTCTCTCATGTTTACTGCAGTGTCACGTACTGCCCTCCCTAGTCAGTCCTGTAGTTAATGCATATTCCCTAGCCTCAGGTGCCAGGAGAGTCTGGGAATTTGATCCTAGCTATAGCCCAAGAGGGCAACTCTGTCTCTATTTCCTAACGTTATATGCCCCTCCCTTCACTTGCCTATGAGGTCATATGAGTATTTATTTATTATGACATTTATATACTGCACAGTAGCTGAAACTCTCTGGGCATTGCACTATCCCTGCCTAAATCTAAGTTAACTCCAGAAGCAAGGGGCACTATTCCCCTTTAATCTTTTGGCAAGCCCAAGAAACTGGAGTACAAAAAATGGTTGCAAATGGGATATGCATAGCAACTATGCACTAGATAATTCTGTGCAATAATTTTATTTATTTATTTATTTATTGCATTTATATCCCGCCTTTTTTCCTCCTTAAGGAACCCAAGGTGGCATACATAGTCCTCCTTCTCCTCCATTTTATCCTCACAACAACAACCCTGTGAGGTAGGTTGGGCTGAGAGTCTGTGACTGGCCCAAAGTCACCCAGTGAGCTTCCATGGCCGAGTGGGGACTAGAACCCGGATCTCTCGACTCCCAGTCCAACACTCTAGCCATAGTAAACTGCCATGATACATCTTACATTATGTAGTCTCATTTGGGTAAGGCCTATGTAACATTCACTGTTTTTTGCGAGGTGAATATTGGGTCCCAAAGGGGGTGCGTAGGTCCTAAATACCCCAACAGTCCTAAATACCCCAACAGCCACTCCTAGGCCTGACAGTTTTGGAGATGACTTAAATAGTCTGAAATTCTGTTCCATAAGAGGCACATAATCTTGTGATGGCCACGTGGCCTACTAGGTGCTATTTTGCAATGGGTGATGGGTTGTCCTCCCCAGTGTTTTCAGCAAGCCTAAAAAAACTGTTGTTACCATCAACAGATTCCCTAGGTTTGCTTGAATGCCCTCCACTCCTCTATGCACTGCTGTCTACATACTGGTATTCCAGGATAGAATATAGAAGTTATTATTGCTTTTGTGTGTATGGGTTCCTAATGATTATGAAAATTCCTGATTCAAATTAGATGCATTTATTTTTCAGTACATATTGTGGCTGAATGAGTAGTGTGTATTTGATTCCCAGAGGGAGAATATAGCAGCCTTTACCGAAGGAATAGCTGTACCTGTTTTAGAAATGATTTTAGCTGTCCTCCAATGAGCAGCAGAATGAATGTCATTGAAATGGGACAAATTGCTATTCTTAAAGTGACATTTCCGTCTCCATTCTGTTCATAAAAGTTCATAGTAGTGTGATGCAATTTTGCTGATATGGTAAATTTGACACCCTGGCCATTTCATACAATGCATCATTAATATACATTACATTCTTCTGAAATGCATTGTAAACACTTTCTCTCTTTTCTGTACAGCTACTTCCTAACTGCAGTGTATCCTGCTCTGGCCTCCTCCTTCCTTCCCCAGCCAACATTTTTCTCACATATCTCCATAGGGAAATTAATATTTCTCAACTTCTGTACATTGAAGTCAGGGCTCTGAAAAAAGACTTTCAGATGTTTAGAAATGTCACCCATTGCAACAGCATTTGGAATTAATATCTACACAAAAGGTGGTGAAGTGAAGGGTGAACAGATTGGAGAGATCACAGCCCAGTAAATTCTAAAAACCTGCTTTTCCTTTGTTTTAATGGAAATTTCAGAGACCTGATAATGGATCAACTGTGTGATAAATGGGAGGTGTGAACCAGCTCACTCTCTCCCTCCACCCCTGCTTTTCTGCATGTCTTCTATATGTTATTCAGGTTCCTTTGCATAGAGAAGCCTCTTATGAAATCTATGTTTACAGCTGAAAATGACACACCTGCTCAGTATCTATGGTAACAAAGGCTATCTTCAGTCTCAGCTTTCTTGTTGCTCTTTCATTTGAAAAAAATCTTCAGGAAAAGTATCATTTAATAGCAGTTTTAAATCTGTTTTCATTTTTTAAACTATTGTCATTTCTTAGTGTCACTTCAAAAAGGATATGATAATCTTTTGACTTAGAAGCATTTCAATTCTGCTTTTAAAAGTTTGTATTCATCATCTAGTGTTACAAAATAGAAATAAGCTCAGACATGTTCACCAATGCAAAACCCAAAGGTGAAAGAATCATATTCCTTGGAAGATAGCCATCATAAAAATCCAATAGAAAACAAACTCTTTGCCAAAAGCAACATTTCAAGATGAATTTTGAGATTTCTGATTAGGTGAAACATGAGAAATTTCAAGCAATATAAAGGCCTTTTTAAAAAATAACATTAGTTATCAAACTAATTCTGCAAATCCCTAGTTGTTGTTGTTCAGTCGTTCAGTCATGACCGACTCTTTGTGACCCCATGGACCTGGCACACCAGGCCCTCCTGTCCTCCGCTCTCTCCCAGAGTGTGCTCAAGTCCATATTCATTGCATTGGTGATGCTATCTAGCCATCTCATCCTCTGCCGTCCCCTTCTCCTTTTGCCTTCAGTCTTTCCCAGCATCAGGGTCTTTTCCAGAGAGTTTTCTCTTCGCATTAGGTGGCCAAAATATTTGAGCTTCAGTATCTGTCCTTCCAATGAGCACTCAGGGTTGATTTCCTTTAGGATGTACTGATTTGACCTCCTTGCAGTCCAGGGGACTCGTAAGAGTCTTCTCCAGCACCACAGTTCGAAAGCAAAATCCCTAGTAGATACAAGCTATCAATGGAGCCTTCCTACCATTTTCCAGGTTTAAGCCCATACACTTTAATAGCTATAAATGTATAATCAAACAAATTCAGGTTTGCATCCTAAATGCACTTCATCAGAGGCTTTATCTTTTAGATTTATAATTACAAAATGGATATTATGAAGTAAATTTATTCTAGTGACTACAATTTTTTAAATGGCCACATATGTACTTACAACCATTGTCAGTGCCTTTCCCGCTAATTGCGCATATATACTCTTATGCCTTCATTTTGTACGTTTTATGTACACCAGTTTAAGAGAGAGAAGGTAATTGTTATGTATTCACTTGAGGGCTACTTGGCCAGCATGTTTTGGACATTTAAATAGAGTCCCCCTCCTGTGAAAATGAAGAGGAAATCAGAAAAAACAGGTCCTTGGCAAAAGAGAGTGAGAGAGGTAATTTTATTGTTGTTTTTTAAAAAAAAAATCAAAAGAAATTACGAAACCACATTAATACTGATTCAAAGTCAAAGTTCAAAGGTAATTTTATTGTTATTCTCTTTGCAGTACACTTTCTTCCAAGGATTTATGTTATAAAGCTTAACATTCTTTAGTTCTTTAGTGATTTTTCACAAGAAACAAAAGCTTTTAAATGGTTATTTGATGTATGTTCCGAAAGAGAAGCAGAATAAAACATTAGGACAAAACAAAAATCTAAAGCATAACCTTATCATGATGGAGAGTGCTTCTGATGTTTGCTATGCACAGCCCCATTTCCATTAAATAACAGACATCCTCCTTCATTAAATTCCTTCTGAGCAAAGTCTTTGAGCAGAGAGTGAGATCTGGATGAAATAATTGATGCTACATGTATGCATAGTGATTCCTGGTGACAGTACCAGGGCCCTTGTATAGTAGTGCCAGGGCCCTTGGGAAAGTAGATGGCTCAGTCAGCCAGAGGATAAGGTTAAAAGTTGTTCTAAGAGGTTAGTGATGGTTAGTAGGTGATGATGGTTAGCAATGTCAGTATTGTGTGGCCTTCACCAGCATTGTCAGCATTAACAGACCAGTCTTAATATTTATGCCAAAAAAATCTCATTCCTTACCAGGATTAGTGACACACACCCCTTTAGTTCCAAACTGATTGCAAGATTTAGAAACAAGGCCCCTACCCTTTTCATTTTGTTCTGGGTTATAAATGTAGTGAACAGTCAAAATGAGCCGGTGTGGTGTAGTGGCAAGAGTGTTGGACTAGGAGCTGGGAGATCCGGGTTCTAGTCCCCACTCAGCCATGGAAGCTCACTGGGTGACTTTGGGCCAGTCACAGACTCTCAGCCCAACCCACCTCACAGGGTTGTTGTTGTGAGGATAAAATGGAGAGGAGGAGGAGGAGGATAATGTAAGCCGCCTTGGGTTCCTTGCAAGAGGAAAAAAGGCGGGGTATAAATGCAATAAATAAAAATAAATAAATGAAGACATTTGTTTATACAGCAGTCAGTATATGGCACAGCAAATTAGAGTGATATCAGGCTCATACATCCCACAGTGTTGTATACCTATGTGCTTAAATACATGGTTTTAAAAGATGAGCCCAGATGCTATTAGAGACAGTATACATAATCAAAAGAACAGTACTTGGAGATTCTGTTTGTTTTCATATTTGTTATTTTAAAATTGCTATATATATTATCTGCAGGAGATTTTGAGATAGTTAAAATGCCAGATTTTTCCATTCACCTAAGACAAATATATATATATTGCTCTTGTTCTTTGTATTCTAATACCCACAGTTTCAAACTCGGATTGAGCATAATTATGCTAGATACTGCATGAAAACAATGACCTACAAGCCCATTTTCCAAACATGTTATGATAAAAATTATTTGCAGGCTGGGATCTTAACATTCTCTGTCAGCATAAGATCTATTCACTTCCATGTATGGTAAACCACAGAACACACTTAATATTAGGCTTCTCATAATGTATGTTTAATTTGTGTACTGATGTCAGGGTGGAAACTGAGCCAATAGATCCCCAGAGCAGTTCTGATTCTGAGGAGGATCAGCAATCCGTGGGAGAGGAGCCAGCTCATCCCTCACAGGCACAGCAGCTGGCAGAGATTCCTCCTGCTGGCATTCCTGAGATAGATAGTGATCCTAGCAGTGAGAAAGTGTGGGAGGGGGGCTTGCTGGACGCTCGACGCAGACGCAAAGAGCGACGAGCGATGGAGGGTGCGGAAAGGAGGCGTAGCGCCCGTTTGGCGCACAAGCAACGGCCGTCTCCCATGGACCCAAGGGAAAGAGGGAGGATCTCTCCCTAGCCCATAAGTTCAGGTACTTCAAGTGACTCTCCTTCAAACGGGGATCAACTGCCTTCTCAGCACATAGGCCACTCTGCTGTTCCTTGCTTGGTCGCTGGTGATTAGCATCTGAAAGAGTCATTAAGTTGTAAAAGGATTAAAGCCTTGAAAAGAATCCTTTCATCTGTGTCTTGAGTTGGCTATTGGAGTCTACTGAAAGAGGCCACTAGGGCGCCTCCTGACAACTACACTGCTGGTTCACACATCATGAGAGTTCCCAGGTCTGCCGTTCAACTCAAAACTAGGTTGAGGTCATGTGGATCCAGTCTTTGTCAGCTGGTACCTCCATGTGGGTACTGTTCATGTGGCCTTTGTCACTACAAAAAGTTGCATGTATAGCAACTAGTCAGATGCCTGGTTCACCCAAACAGTGTCTCCATCAGTGATGTGGGGCAGACCATTTTCTGTGGATAATTTTCCAAAATGGGAAATTTTGCAGTGCTGAATTTTTCTGCAGAAAAATATCCATTTCATAAGTTCATTAAGGGTGCAATCCTATGGGGATGCCCATAAGCCTCCGAACTTGGAGGCATATGGCCATCCAAAGCAGAGTGGGTGGAGCAGTGCAGGCAATCTTTGCCTCCACACTCTCCCCCCCACTCTGCATTTTAGCTAGACAGGTGGTTTTGCCTGTCTAGCTGAGGAGTTGGGGAGGGGGAGGGAAGGAGGAAGCCCACCTACCCAGTCCCCTCCCATGAGAACGCCCCTTTCCTGGCTGCTCCAATGTCATCTTTGCCAGCTCAGAGAGGCAGCCAGTTGTGTTTCTCTCCATGCTGGTTGTGAGGGGGAGGGGGAAGGTGGGAAGCTCAGACTCCTGGGTCTGAGGCTGGAGTTCTATCTCCATCCTCGGATCCAGGTATTCAAAATATCCTACGGCCCCCCCAGACTCTGTCTAGGGGCCATAGGATTGCTCTGTAATAAAAATGAATGTATGCCAATTGCAAATACAATATTAGGCAAGCTTGGCAGTTTCAAAGTTGCAATTAATGTTTTTCAGGTGATTATCCTTAGCACATGTGTGAGCGAATACACATATGTCATTTCAGCAAAACTGAAGGTACCCCAACAACCTTAGTGGAAGAGTTGAACTCTGTTGAAATAGATGAGTGGTTGTCAGCATATCATGCACATTTCTGTGGGCTGCCAAAATTAATCAATGTGTCAACAGTTGTCAATACCTTTGTTTTTTTCTTAAATGTAAACAATGTAAGGGAAGTACATGCTGTTGTCTTTAAATTTTTATAAGTATGCCAATAAAAATTTCTACATTATAACATTTAAATCACATTAAGTACAGTTTAATTTCCCCTCATCAAATATTTCAGATCCAGTACTTGAGGTGTATTGCGATAAAAAAATTAACACATGCGGTACTTATTAAAGTTTTATTTACTAAATACAAGTACAATATACATACTAAATTAGATGTCTTTATCTAATTATCTAGTAATGTACAATATCTAGTATGTACAGTATACATACTAAATTAGATGAAATTAGGGCAGGGGTGGACAAATTGTGGCCCTCCAGATATTTTGGCCTATAGTTTCCATCAGCTCTAGCCAGCATAACCATTGCTGAGGGATGATGGGAGTTATAAAACCACAAATTGCCTAACCCTGCTGTAGGGCATCAGAACATTTTCTGATGCAAATTGAATTTTTTCCTAAGCAAATGACCCTAATTTCCATTGGAATTTTTCTGATACAAACTATGTGCCACAACCAAGAAGGTGAACTCCCTTGAAGCCATCTGTTTCATTCAGTGGGGCATCTGGAGGAAGGCCTCCAAAGATGACCTAAGGGCCTTGGCAGAAGAGACCTAAACTTTAGGTACTCTGGCCCCAAGCTGTTTAGGGCTCTAAAGGTCAACACCAGCACTTTGAATTGAGCCTGTAAACATACTGGAAACCAGTGTATCTTACAGAGCACTGGTTTGACATGATTGTATTGACCAGGACCAGTTAGTAGCCTAACAATTCTACTTTGGAGTAACTGAAGTTTGCAAACTGTTTTCCAAGTTAAACCCACATGTGACACATTGTAGTATCCAACCAGGAGGTTACCAGAGCATGGATAACTCTACTAAGCTATCTGTCTGGTTAGGATTGCAGCTGGTATATCTGCTTAAATTGGTGAAAGGTGCTGCTAGCCACCAGGCCACCTGTGCCTCAAGTGACAGTGCAACCTTATCCAGGAGAGTTGAATACAACTCATTTGGGCAAACAAACCACCCACTAACAATGCTTCCATCTTGTCTGGATTTAGCTTCACTTTATTGGCCTTCAACCAGCACATTTCCTTGCTCAGGCACCAATTATATTAGATGAAAAGGGGAGGTAAAGCTGGGTGTAATCTGCCTATTGATGACACCTCAGCCCACATTGCCAGATAACTATCCCCAGTGGTTTCATGGAGATGTTAAATAGTATGGGGGATAAAATCAACCCCTGTAGAATCCTGTGATGTAATCCTGATGAAACAGCAGAGTCATCCTCCAGCACCACCTTCTGAAAGTAGGGGTGGACGAAAGTCACTTATCTGTCCTCGAACGACGTTCGCAGTGGGGGGGAGGCGCTTCGCTGCTCCCCCCGCGAAGTTCCGGCCGGGGGGGGGAGGCTTCCCGCCTTGGCCTGGCCGAAATTCAGGCCAGGGAGGAGGCTTCCCGCCTCGCCCGGCCGCGAACGCAAAAGTTAAAAAAACAAACAAACCGCCCCCTGATAGGCTACGTGACGATTGACGTAGCCTATCACGGCTAGATCTGCAAAGTCAGCCGTGATAGGCTACGTCAATCGTCACGTAGCCTATCACGGGTGACTTAAAAAAAAAAAAAAAGCGCGTACGCTAATGGCAGCCCCCATAGGGAGCCGCCATTCGCGTTCCTTATTTAGTCGCTGTAGTCTACGTAAATGTTTACGTAGACTACGGCGAAAATAAGGGCAACGCAAATAGCGTTGCCCTTATTTTCGCCGTAGTCTACGTAAACATTTACGTAGACTACAGCGACCAAATAAGGAACGGGAATGGCGGCTCCCTATGGGGGCCGCCATTATCCGTACACACTTTTTTTTTTTTAAAGTCACCCGTGATAGGCTACGTGACGATTGACGTAGCCTATCACGGCTGACTTTGCAAATCTAGCCGTGATAGGCTACGTCAATCGTCACGTAGCCTATCAGGGGGCGTTTTTTTTTCTTTCTTTTATTGCAATGGCGGCGGCGTCAGCCGGTCAAAAGACCGGCTGCCGCTCCCGCCCCGCTCGAACACCCGCCGAACCGCCGGCCGGACCCGCCGCCGGGAGGGACATTTGGCGAAGGTAAGTCCCGTCCCGGGGGGTGTGTGGGGGGCAGGGGGGGGGGTTCGGAGGATTTCTCCCTGAAACTTGTTCGGGGGGCCGAACACGTTGGCGCTCGGCCCCCCGAAGTTTCGGGGAGAAATTCTCCGCCAACCCTATCTGAAAGTGACCATCCAAGTAGGAATAGAGCCACTACAAAACAGTGCTCCGCAACTCAGACAGCTGATCCAGAAGGATACTATAGTTGATAGTATCGAAAGCTGCTGTGAAGTCCACGAGAATCAACAGAGTTGCACTCCTCCTGCCCTTCTTGGCAAAGTTCATCTCAACAGGTGACCAAGGCAGTTTGTCTCCCCAAACTGGGCCTAAAGATAGACTGAAATACATTCATCCAAGAATGCCTGGAGATGATCAAGGTGCTCAGGCACCTTGCCCAAGAAGGGGAAGTTAGCAAAAGGCCTATAGTTGTCCTCTACTTCTGTGTCAATGTTGGGTTTCTTCAGGGGCATTCTGATTTCTGCCTCTTTCAGACAGGCTGGTGCTGCTCCTTCTCTCAAGGAAGAATGTAGAACCTCCTGGAACGAGCAGGCCATCCCCTCCTTATTAAATGTAACAAACTAAGATGGGCAAGGATTGAACATGCAACTGGTTGATTAAACTTGTTGAAGGACCTTGACTGTAACCTTGGGCCTTATCAACTGGAACCAAATGGCCTCTGGATGCCTCCAGTAATGGAACTGCAGTAACACCAATTTCAGCACCTGGCAAACCTCCCAAGTTAAGGTATTCCACATGAAGAGTATCTCAAATGAGAAGGCTATATTTTCAGTCACTACTCACCTAACTTCAGGAGGGGGCAGGTGTTCTGAGGTGGGCCTCTGAAGATGATTGCAGTGTTTTGGCAGGCTCATGGGGGAGGAGGCAGTTTGTTTGAATCCTGGGTCCCAACTGTTTAGGACTTTAAAGAAAAGAACCAGCAATTTAAGGGCCAAACAACACATGTGCTGTCTGTATAGCAAACATGCAGGCTCATTTGGCTATGAAATGTGTGTGGGGGTCTATTTTTAATATCAAATACATCCACAGGGGAGGGCAGCGGAACCTGACTGCTCCGCTGCCTTACCTCATTTTACTGGGGTGCTTTCAGCTCTGGCTCAATTTTGGTATCATCAATGGAGTCAGGGAGAACAGCTCAAAGTATCTGTGTGTGGTAAGATGGAAGAGGGGGGTCAGATCCAGGTGCTAGAAGTAAATCCCCACCCCCTCTTGATAACCCAACTGGCCAGCACAGCACATACACACACATCTAGTTTGGCCCTGAATTGTTGCAGAAAATAAACTGGCAGCCAGTGTTAATTGACTACATATGCTGCCAGCTGCTGGTCCCAGTTAGTAACCTAGCAGCTGTATTTTGGATTTCTGTTTCCGTTTAAAGGCAGCCCCATATAAAAGACATTGCAGCAGTTTAATCTGGAGGTTACCAGAGCGTGGATGATCATGGCTGGGCCTTTGTTGCTCTGAACTCCACATTAATTCAGAACTCCAAACTAGTTCAGGAGGAACTCAAATAGGACTCCAAAAGTAGAAACCGAAATGTTTCATGAGTTCATGGGAAACTCAAGAACTTTGGGGCCCAGATAGTTTTTTCATCCATCCTTTCAGTAGTTAGAAGAGGGATGAAAAGGAAAGAAAAATACTCCAGGTGAATGACTGGCTATGAAGGTGATGCCGATACGAGAGATTTGGATACTGGGACCATGTGCTATATGTCCTGGAAGATGGACTGCTAGCAAGGGATGGGTTGTACCTCACAAGACCTGGGAAGAATGTGTTTGGCCACAGCATGAAGAACTTCATCAGGAGGGCTTTAAAGTGAATCCTATGGGGAGGGACATGTAAAGTTGGGGTAACAATGGATGAAGGCTTACGCACCACAATAGAGAGAACAGCTCTAATAGTGCCCGATAATAGTCTTCAGAAAAATGTAGGAAGAAAGCCAGACTATATGCAATGTCTATATACTGATGCCCAGAGTATGGGAAACAAACAGAACAAACTTGAACTCTTAATACAAAAGGGAAATTATGACTTGATAGGTATAACTGAAACTTGGTGGGATGACTCCCATGACTGGAATACAGCAGTTGAAGGATATAACTTGTTCAAAAAGAAGAGAAGGAACAGAAAGGGAGGCAGAGTCACGCTGTACGTTAAAGATGCATATATCTGCACAGAAATGCAGGAGGATGAGCTTGGTAGCCCCATCGAGAGCATCTGGATTAAAATAAAAGGAGCAAAGAATAAAAGGAATAGGTGCTCAGAGTCTACTACCGACCACCCAATCAAGGAGAAGACAAGGATGAAACTTTTGAAAAGGAAATTGCCAATGTTTCAAAGGCAACATGATGTAATAGTAATGGGGGACTTCAATTTCCCCTATATTTGTTGGGAGACAAATTCTGCAAAACATGACCCCTCCAAGAAATTCCTGACTTGTGTTGCTGATAACTTCCTCCTACAGAAAGTGGAGGAAGAAACTAGAGGATTGGTTATCCTTGACTTGATCCTAACCAACAGAGATTACTTAGTGGATGAAGTAGCAGTCGGGAACTCTGGGGGAAAGTGGCCATGTTATACTTGAGTTCTTGGTTCTAAAGGAAGCAAAATCTGAGTGTAGCCAAACGTGTACTCTGGATTTTAGGAAAGCCAATTTTAATAAACTCAGAACAATGATCAGTAAGGTCCCATGGCAAGCGACTCTAATGAGAAAAGGAGCCTAAGATGGGTGGGAGTTGGGGGGGGGGAAGGAAATTCTCAAGGCACAATTACAAACAATTCCAACAGGAAAAAAAGGTGGAAGGCAACAGAAGAAGCCAATGTGGCTTCACTAAAAGCTTAGAGATGACCTGAAAACAAAAAAGGACACATACAGGGAGTGGAAGGAAGGCCAAGCTACAAAGGAAGAGTACAGGCAGGTAGCACAGAATTGCAGGGATGGCATCAGGAAGGCTAAAGCTGAGAACGAGCTGAGGTTAGTGAGGGATGCTAAAAGCAACAAAAAGGCTTCCTTCAGATATGTGCATAGTAAAAGTCAGAGGAAAGAAATGGTGGTTCATCTACTAAATAAGGATGGCAAAATGATAATAGATGACAAGGAAAGGCAGAAGTGCTCAATTCCTACTTTGGCTCAGGCTTCTCCCGAAAGAGGGTCCATGACCCCCCTGGCAAAGGCGAAGTACAGGCTGAAGGGGCAGGATTGCAGCTTGAGATCGATAGGCATATGGCCAAGGGACACCTAATTACTTTGAATGAGTTCAAATCTCCAGGGCCAGATGAACTGCATCCTAGAGTAATAAAGGAACTGGCAGAAGAACTCTCAGAACCACTATCTATTATCTTTGAGAAATCATGGAGGATGGGTGAAGTGCCAGATGACTGCAGATGGGCTAATGTTCTGGGCACCACACTGTAAGAAGGACGTAGACAAACTGGAAAAGGTTCAGAGGAGGGCAACGAAGATGATCAGGGGACTGGAAACAAAGCCTTATGAGGAGAGACTGAAAGAACTGGGCATGTTTAGCCTGGAGAAGAGAAGACTGAGGGGAGATGTGATAGCGCTCTTCAAGTACTTGAATGATTGTCGCAGAGAGGAAGGCCAGGATCTCTTCTCGATCATCCCAGATTGCAGGACACGGAATAATGGGCTGAAGTTACAGCAAGACAGATTCTGGCTGAGCATCAGCAAAAACTTTCTGACTGTTAGAGCAATATGACAATGGAACCAATTACCTAGGGAGGTGGTGGGCTCTCCCCCACTGGAGGCATTTAAGATGAGGCTGGAGAGCCATCTGTCAGGGATGCTTTAGCTTGGATTCCTGCATTGAGCAGGGAATTGGACTTGATGGTCTTATAGGCCCCTTCCAACCCTACTATTCTATGATTTTATGATTCTTGTATAGAGTAGGTAATAATTTATTATGGTCAATTGACCAGCAAAATAGATTTACAGCATTCTACAAATCCATAGAAAATAACAATTATTAAACTAAGGAAGAGCACATAGCACAAAGTATACATAATAAAACCTCAAATTAAGGCCTGGCGTATTTTAATCGCTACTGCACAGGATTTGGTAAGGTTAAGAGTGATATGTGGTTTTACATCAGCAAGAAGTAAATAAACATAGACGGTGTCTGGACGGCCTGGCAATTTAACTAAAAATGGTTCAATAAAACTTTTGCTTGCATCCCAATAAAAAGAGCAGTATAGGAGAACATGCGACACTGTTTCGATCTCCCCTGACCCACATGGGCACTTAAGTTCACAATAAGGAACTTCTCTCTATCTGCCTTCAAGGACAGCTGAGGGAACTGAGTTACCTCAGGCTAATGTGAAGGCTCTGCGATATCTTAGAGCTGAGAGCAAAACAAGGTAGTTTATCAGATTAGAAGGCCAGAGCACTCTATCATACAGGCCGGGGTTGGAGATTGATCCTGAATCCTGTTGATGGTCTACATCGACAAGATGTTGTCTAAGTAACCCCCTGGCTGCCTCGTATACCATTGTGATGAGGTTGTTGGGAGAAAAACCATAGGACTACAGCTTTTGATGTAGTTTATTGGCCCATGTAGATTGAAAACTATTGTAAAGAATTAGCAGGGCTAGGCCAACTGAGGGGGAAAAAACTTCAGCCAGATGCTAAAAATTGTGAGCCAGACCCTGGTTTCAACCTTTTGAAGTCCAGCCTCCAGACATAGAATTACATTGGAGAGGCACCATGGTGCTTGGAGAATGGCCCTCAAAAATTTAGATTGAACTACTTCAAGCGTGGAAAAAGTGGGGTATGATCCAATTTGTACACTGTACAAAAGTTGGGTTATTGCTTTGGCCTTAAAAAGCTTTATTGCTGCTGGAACGTAGTGGGTACCTCTAGTGCCAAAAAAAAATAATATAGCACATACACTCCTATGGGCTTGACTGGCTGACAAAGTCCGCATGCACCTTCTAACCTCCATTTGCTTGGAAGACAACTCCTAGATATTTAAATAACTTTACCTGCTGTATTTTATGATTATTGACCGACCACATGTATAGCTTCGGTCTTTTGACAAACATCATTACTTTTGTTTTTTGATAATGTGAAAATGTTAGTTATGACAATGTTGTGCCAACAGGTGACTGTGAGAGAATTACTGTGTCATCTGCATATAATAACACAGATAGGTGCCTGTTAGTTAACTTGGGTGGATGGAAGTCAGGTTAAGGACTCTAGCTAGCAAATCTATATAAAAATTAAATAGCAGGGGGGCTAATATGCAGCCTTGCCTAACACCATTAGAGGCTAAAATGGGACCAGTTAGAGAGCCCCTGGGATTGCATCTAATTTTTAGGATGGTATTTTCATGAAGTATGTATATAAGAAATAATAAGCATCGATCCACTGTAGAAGCCTGGAGTTTTGACCAAAGTCTGTTTCTGGAAACAGAGTCAAAAGCTTCTTTAAGATCTACGAATGCTGCAAACAAAGATGACCTTGGCATACTTGTGTATTTCTCCACCAAATGTTGTAAAATTAAAGCTTGGTCTAAGGTGGAGTAACTAGATCTAAATCAGACTTGTTCATCAGCCAGGATATTCTCATGGTCCATCCAGTCTAAAAGTTTCGAGTAGAGATGTCTGGCATACAACTTACTAATTATAGTAAGAAGGCTAATTGGTTGATAATTCACAGGATTATTCTTCTCTCCCTTTTTAAAGACAGCAGTAATAATGGCCAAACCCCAGTCTGGGGGAATACATGCATACTGATCTATGTAAGTGAAAAGAATTGCAAGAAAGGAAGCCCACCAGGCAATGTTACTTTTGAATAGCACTGGGGGCATGTAATCGCTGCCGGGAGCCTTGTCTAATTTAAGTTGGTTTATCAAATCAATAATCTCTCGGGCTGTAACTGGGGGCCATTTAGGTTATCAGAAATACACTCCAACTGAAAAGGAGGAGCCTCTTCTCCTGCATATAGTGCTGAAAAATATGTCTCCGAACTCTCAGCAGATATATGACATTCGAGACGTGCAGGACCGTAGGAGAGGTGCACTGCTATCAGGTGCCAGAAGGTGGCAGAATTGTTAGACCTGACTGCATGTATGAGCTGTTCCCACCCCGTTTGGGGGGCATGCTTCCTTTTCTGCTTAAGTAGAGTTTTATAGCGCCCTCCCCCCGAGGATTAAGTCTGCTAGCAGCACCGCTAGGGATTTTGCTTATAAATTCTAAGTAGGTGTGAATTGCTGCTGGAGGTCACTGTTTTGGTATCCTGTTTTAGTCCCAAAGAGGAGCCCATGGGGCACAGTGGAGCAAAACAACAAGGCAAGGTGTTGCAGCACCAAAGATTGCTCCTAGTGAGCAACTTGCTCCAGCAAAGGGTGTGACCAGACAGAAGCTGTTTATACCTTGACATCTAGAGCTCCCTCTCAGACTCCACCACTGCAAAGTGGAAAGCCTGAAAGAGGCAGGCCTTGCAAAGCACTCTAGGCCCCATGTCAAACATTTATATTTGACCAGCACTATGGTGTTATTTCTTCAGATAGTTGCTTGTTCACTTTCTCTCAGTCTGGAATTCTTGGGTTTGGAATAATTTTGGTTGACCTAGTTTCCCAGTACACACTCAGATGAATATAAGTGGTACCACCAATCAGCACAATCCTTTCATGAGTAATTTACTTTTCTGGACTAACTTCTGCATTTTTTCCCAAATACTCTGCTCTCCTTCCATTTTGAATTTAAATTTATTGTGTCACATGCTGCATTTCTAATAATAATGCTTTCCTGTCAGCAATCACAACAGAAGTTCTTGCCTCTGACTTCATGGGAATCAGATATTAAAAAGTTTATCACCAACCACAGGAAGTGTTCATGTGTCAATGTAATGTGAACAGCTGTTCAGATAGAAGATAATTTAGTTAAAGCTTTTTTGTTTTTCTCGTAACTGAATGCCCTTGTTTTCCCTGTAGACTGCAGAATTTTGTCAGGCAAATATAAAACAAGTAAGTTAAAAAATGTTGTTTTTTGTTTGTCAAATTACATGTTTCACTTACCTATAATATTTCTTAATAAAAAGAACTTGAAACAAATGCAATTATTTCAACTGGGGAAATCCCCTAGGAAAATGTTGTACACGGTAATTATGATTTTAGATGGAGCTGACATCCCTACTAAATTCTGTTATTCCACACTATATTAAATGTCTGCAGCTTTTGAAGAAGGTGTTTTAGATGTTTTCTCTTAATTATCACTCTGTAAGTGAAGAAAAGTACAAATCCACAGCCCCATGGATATGGAGTCTGTTTTGAATTGCTTTGATTTGCTATTGTTTTCCACTTATAAATCATATAGATGCATTTGTGACCAAAAGATAGACCTCTTGGTGTTATCATATTTCTTAATTGTAGGCTCCCATTCTTCTAGGACTTGTATTGCTGTGGTTCTTTGTTTAACTTGCCCTCTCCTATTTTTCTAACTTAGACACTAAAAAGCTTTTCATCTTCACAAAGATCTGAGCATACTTTGAGAACGCAAACTAAAAGTAATTTTGAACCCTAAATAATTTCTTGCTTTTTAACACATTGTCACAATTTCAGGCACTGCTTTGATGGCCCACATATTTTCCACTCTTATAATTGCTCTGGATATTTTTTTTTTATATATGCATGGAAGTAGTATGATTTCATACTGGTGGCAAAGTTGCAGTAGTACCACTATGTTGTCCCTCTTGTTTCGAATGGAGAAGGGGACTTTTGGATTCAACTAAAGGGCATTTCTACACCAGCCTAAAATCCTGCATTTAAAACAGGGCTTTCTGCTTCTGTTTCAACTGCAGGATCACTGCTGGCTCCCTTTACATGTGCTTCCTCCCGGCCCCCCGCTTCTCCCCATATCTGAGTCTTCCATTATCTTTCATTGATCTCATTCCTCTTCTTGCTGCTTTAACTCTTTCGGGCAATCTACATTACAACTTTAAACTGGTTTCAAACCGGTTTATCTAAAGGGATCCTGTAGTTTCATGAGGGTACTGAGAATTCTTTGCTAGAGACCCCTGTCCCCTGCCCAAGCGGCCCCCTCTTCCTAGAGCTACAATTCCCAGAATTCCTGTATTTGGTAGCCGTAATTGCTAAAAACAGGTTTGAAACCAGTTTAGAGTTGTAATGTAGATTGCCCCTTTTTGCAAGGAGGAAAGCGAAGGGGAACACAAGGGGGTAATTTGATAGCTCATTATCTGTGATCTATTTAAAAACAGAACAAAGGGCATTTAGTGCAGGAGGGTCACGACATCATGTAAAGAGCCCGCAAACCTCTGTGAAGGAGCAATCTCAATCGCAGGATAAAAGCTCTGTGTGTTGAAGTCCATAGTCAGGAGTAAAACTGATCTATTTCTTTGCACACCTTTCTTCCTAATTTTAGGTGACTTCTAAACATAGTACTAAGGGTACTTCAGACAGGCAGTTCATAGTGCTACCTAAGCATTGCTCTTCTATTACAAGGTACAAACAGAAATGCAAACAGAATTGCAATCAATTTTTAACACTCTGGCAGGAAAACTACTTTTTCATGTGAACATTCAGCTATGTTCCATCCATACTAGTGGATGATTCAGCGGTGTGCTAGGTAAAAGTCATGAAGAAAGCTAGTAGAAGCCAATCAGAGCCCATGCAATTCTTACAGCTGAGACAAGCCTGAGGGATGCCCAAGCAGAAAGAATGAATCACAGCTGCCCCAAACTGCAGGACACTTAAAGGGTTCAAGACAAAGAGTACAAAGAAGCTGATGGCTCAGAGGCTGGATCCTGGATGGGTTAGAATAAAGAGAACAATCCTTTCACTCTGGGGAGTAAAAAGACAGCTCTGGGAGGTTTCTTGCCCCTTCATTGATTGACATCTGGATGGCTATACAGGGCCATAGCAATACAGTTGAAGATAATTAGCTATGTGTATTCAAGACAAAAGGTATAATTAAGGTAATCCAGGTGCTATCAGAACCTTTTCCCCTGTCTAGGAGGTTGGAACACTTCAGAATTGCATCTAATTTCCTGCCAAGGCTCCAGATTGGCCGATTCAAGGAACCTCCATGGGTTCATTGGCTTGGTGGCGCCAAGCAGGCATTCACATGTATCCACAGTTACAGGGAGCAACTCCTTTAATCTAATGAACGGAGGAAGCATGTACACACTGTGGCTACTGCTCCTCTGCAGCTGTCCAGAGCCTTAGTAACATTCCTGGCAGCTTTCCCATGCTGCTGCTTCCATAACCAAATGGATTCTTGAGCCAAGGTGTCAGGATAATGCCAATAAATTACATTACACTCAATTAGGGATGAGGGAAACTGTCAGTTTCATTTTCTCCCACATTCATTTTTTTAAAAATCTCAAGTTCTTTCTTCTTGTTTATGAAGAAAATTGTGAGTTTGGGTAACTTCTTATTCTTAAAAGAAGAAGAAGACGAAGAAGAAGAAGATATCTAAATCTTGCACTAATGCACTAATATAGCCTCAGATAAAAAATGCCATAAGCCAAGGACAGGAAGGCCTGGCATGCTATGGTCCACGGGGTCACGAAGAGTTGGACACGACTTAACAACTGAACAACAAGGGAAGAAAAGTCTAGTCTCTGCCTCAGCAGCCAAAGGTAATAGAAACGGTGATTCAGCAAGCAAACACCTGACTGAACATGCCCTGTTAGCTGAAAAGGTTTCCCTAACAAAAATGATTCAGGGTGATGCCAATCACAAGCATTTGCTTGATGTTTTGTAACTAACAATGTCGGGTTACTATGCATAGAATCACAGAATAGTAGGGTTGGAAGGGGCCTACAAGGCCATCAAGTCCAACCCCCTGCTCAGTGCAGGAATCCAAGTCAGAGCATTCCTGACAGATGGCTGTCCAGCCTTGTCTTGAATGCCTCCAGTGTGGGAGAGCCCACCACCTCCCTAGGTCATTGGTTCCATTGTCGTATTGCTCTAACAGTCAGGAAGTTTTTCCTGATGTTCAGCCGGAATCTGGCTTCCTGTAACTTGAGCCCATTATTCCGTGTCCTTCACTCTGGGATGATCAAGAAGAGATCCTGGCCTTCTTCTCTGTGACAACCTTTCAAGTACTTAAAGAGTGCTATCATATCTCCCCTCAGTCTTCTCTTCTCAAGGCTAAACATGCCCAGTTCTTTCAGTCTTTCTTCATAGGGCTTTGTTTCCAGTCCTCTGATCATCTTTGTTGCCCTCCTCTGAACCCTCTCCAGTTTGTCTGCATCCTTCTTAAAGTGTGGTGCCCAGAACTGGACACAGTACTCCAGATGAGGCCTAACCAGTGCTGAGTAGAGGGGAACTAGTACTTCCCGGGATTTGGAAGCTATGCTTCTATTAATGCAGCCCAAACTGGCATTGGCCTTTTATGCAGCCACATCACATTGTTGGCTCATATTCAGCTTGTGATCGACAACAATTCCAAGATCCTTCTCGTTTGTAGTGTTGTTGAGCCACGTATCCCCCATCTTGGAACTGTGCATTTGGTTTCTTTTTCCTAGGTGCAGAACTTGGCATTTATCCCTATTAAATGTCATTCTGTGGTTTTCTGCCCAGCGCTCCAGTCTATCCAGATCACTTTGAATTTTGTTTCTGTCTTCCAAAGTATTAGCTATCCCGCCCAATTTTGTGTCATCTGCAAATTTGATCAGCATTCCCTGCACCTCCTCCTCCCAGTCATTAATACAAATGTTGAAGAGCACTGGGCCCAGGACTGAGCCCTGCGGTACCCCACTCGTTACCTCTCCCCAGCTTGAGAAGGTCCCATTGATAAGCACTCTTTGAGTCTGATTCTGTAGCCAACTGTGGATCCACCGGATCGTTGTTTCATCCAGCCCACTTTGAGCTAGTTTGCTCATCAGGATATCATGGGGCACTTTGTTGAAAGCTTTGCTGAAGTTGAGGTATATGATATCTACAGCATTCCCATGGTCTACAAGGAAGGTTACTTGATCAAAAAAATGAGATCAGATTTGTCTGGCAGGACTTGTTTTTGACAAATCCATGTTGGCTTCGAACTCACAAGTGGTTAAGATAACTCACAAAGAACCAAGATATAATGTGATTAGCACAGTCAATGTCTCTAGGAGTATTAAGAACAATGTCTGCTAGGTAAGGGCAGTGTCTCGTAGGAGGGCCATAGCTTGTTCAAAGAGGAAGCCATGCAGTGAGTGTGGATGTCTTCTTTTTTTCACTGATGCTAAATTGGCAGCTGATATTTTTACATTCAAGTTGGACATTGCACAGATGTATTATTTCCAGATAATTTTAAAAACATATTTTATACCTGTCGTAAGGTTCCCTACCACAAAGATCAGAAGGGGAAAAAAATGATGTGCCGCACAAAGTACTGTAGAGGAATTGATAAATAATTGGGTCCTTTTTGTAAGATAGATATTTGATCAGCCAATATTCAGATCACGTATACAGCCTTTTCTGACTTTAAGGATTTGGTGGAGACATGTGAAGATGGGTTACTTCAGGGATGGCAGCAAAATGGAAAATTCATTTACTCTTTCTGACATCTACTTATTTACATGTATGCATACATTTTGCTGTAGACTCAGAGTGGAAGACAATATTTAAATTTGAAATGTGGAATCAAAATATCACATTTACAAAATACTGTTAATTAAGGCCTCATGGTGAAATGGAAACTTGAAAAGCAGCACCATTTCAGGCTGATAAGAGAAAAATTCTCAGCAAGGTTTAAATGTCTATTCATTTTAAAGATCCAATTGCGCACAAAAATGTACTTAGAGCATTTATTTTCTTTACTTCCCAGTTCCATATAATAACTATATCAATGTTATTAATACAGGGCAGATGAGGTTATCTGTAATCAAAAAGATTTGTGCTTTTGGCATATATACCCACCACATAGGTTCATTTACTGAAGCTTCCATCTAGTGCGTGGCAGTCCAGTAGGATTGTGTTCTTAATTGCTTGTAACAAGAATAATTCAGTGTGCTGAACCTATCAGTTGGCCAGAATATAGGTGCTCCTGTATTCCTGAAACACCCTCCCCAAATGATTTTCCTGATCTCTGTCCAAATTAATCTGCTTTATATCACTCACAGAGCACACTCATTGGCCACAAGGAATGACTTTTTCATGTCTTCACTGTTAATTCCTGAAACACACAGAATACTAATTTGCTTATACCACACAATAATATTGCTTGTATGTAGGAGACATCAACTTATTCAAGTAACTGGAATAGACCTTCAGAAGTCTTCCAACCCTACATTTTTGTGTAAGATCATACACTTACCAAACTGGGAATCCTTTGCTCATGGCCAGGCATCAACATTACATGCTTCCCCCCCTCCCATGCATACTAATGTGTGATATGTCAGGAACTGCTGGGGCTGGAATTGGGAATCCATGGTTCTGTGCGTAGCTGCCCCATGTGGTAAACTGCCCAGGCTGCAGTTTGGAACATCTTGCTACGCAACAAAAGTTTCCTAAGTACTGGCGTGTTTCCACCTATCCATGTTTGCCATTAGGTCTCCTGAAGTACTGTATAGGCTTTCTCTTTAGGCTGGGACTTTGCCTGGCTCTGGCACTTGGATTTTTCTTGCAAGGCTGCACCAAGACATTTTGCTGCCTGCGGCAGAGCAGCAAATGGCACCGCCCCCCTGCCCTCCGCTCTTGAAAAGGCTAAGTACCCAAGGCTATCCAATTCATTTTGGCATCTGAAGCAGAATATCCCACAAGCACCTCTCTCCCTCCCTGGCAGTAAAAATACAATAATAAATTAAACTATTGAAATAAAACTTTGCTTGCGTTTCATGTCACATCCTCTGTGATAATATAACGGAAGGCATGTTCTTAGGGAACAAGGATCTAGATCAGCTAAACTAACAGGAACTTATGCTAAACTAAATAGAACTAATAAGAACTGTGTGAATGAAAGTAATTGCCGAATAACAGAAAGAAATAGGAAGCATGGCTTCCCTTCATTTCAGTGGGGCTTCTGCAGGAGAACTTCCCCACAGAATGTGACCATTGTCTTCACTGACAAACGATCTGTTTATATGCTAGTGTTCTATCTTTTTTTTTTTTTTTTAAGCCTGCGGATAAACAGCATATGGAAATTGCACCTCAGGTTCTCTTTCATGCTGGCTCAACTACACTCTGGATCTTCAAAGGGGCTTCCCCCAGTTTTCTTCATCAGCAGCTTTGACAAACACTATAATTATGTTGGCAACATTTTTAGTATCATCGTCAGAACACATGCTGTTTGTTTAACTTTTCCAAGCTTGTCAAAAATCTTGTACAGGGCAAGTTGTAAAAGTATAATTTTACCAAGAATAATTAGCAAAACCTTTGCCTCTCTGTGAGCCAGCCACTTTATATATACACACAGCAAACACAGCACACACATGCCCTCCCCAATGAATTGCTGCTTGTAACAAATGTTCATGTTTGAGAATATCCAATATGGCAATGTTTACTAAATTGTTTTTCTTCTTGCTAAAATCCCTCATCTGCCCATACAGTCCTATGCATGCTTACTCAGAGAGGCAAGTACCACTCTCAGGAAAGCATGCATAAACTGCAGCAATAGCGAGCTAGTCAAGGAAGCCTCCCCTTTTTCAGCTAGTCTCCCAGTGAGAGAGCTTTCCCCAAACTCTTGTACAATGGAGGCCTCCTGAGCAAAAGGGTGTTGCCTGAGGTGGAAAGATCTCTTCCGCTTGACAGGGCATCCGCCTCAAGAACATCACCACTTTAGGGGAGAGGTTCAAATCATTATCCCTCGGAGTAGAAACTGGGTTTAAAGGAAGGAGACTGGGTCCAAAAAAGGCAGATGAGAAAGAGCCCAGCACAGTACCTGACCCTTGTGGGACCCTCCCAGCTCTGGGCTGAGGATGTTCCTCACCTGGTCCCCTTGAGCACCAGGAGTAAGATCTGAGCAGGAAATAGAGAGCTGCACCATGGGCTCATTGTTAGGAAATGACCAGTGAGATGCAATGCCAGGTGAGGAATTCCCAGTTAGCCAGCCCTCCCTCCTTCCATCACTGACTGGTTGAAGCTGCGGTGTGGGGACACCAGTGTGCTCCACATAGTAGAAGAAAGTGGCGGCAACACAAGGCACATGTGAGGCAGCCAGAGCTGGCTTGCAAAGGAAGGAAAAAATAAACTGGCCAACAGAGCCATGTCAGAAGTCCCTCCACTTCCACCATTAGGCCAACCAAAGAACAGCACACCACTTCTTTCTTCCCTTCCAGGCCAATTGGACAGTGGTACAACACTCTGCAAGGGCAAATTACAGAGGAACAAGGAAGGATACTTCCCCCCAAGAGAAAGTGGTGACTTGGCTCAATGGCTCAGCAGCTCAGTGGAGGCCGATTCTACCGGTAAAAGGCACCAAGCAGGTGTGGTGAGTGGAAGGTGCAGCCTCAATCTGCCACCTCTCCTGATCCACCAGCTGAGTCAAATGTCCCAGTCTGCCTCCTGGGAGGTCTGAGCCTGTGTTCCTGTTTCCAACTCCTGCCTCAATCCTCCTGGTTCCTGGTTCAATGGCTGTCTACGGCTCAGGTCTGATGTGATGCAAGCTGGATATTATATAAACGTATATGCTAGGGCCTGTGCTGAAATGCTCCCCTTCATTTCATGAACCATTTGGTGAAAGCTATTCTCTATTTTCAGAGTATCTTTACGTCTCCCCGCCCCCCGCAAACTAGTTTGCTAATGGTATTCATTGTCACTTCCAGAATGGATATGCCAGCACCATGTAACAGTGTGATGGTGTATACTTGTGTGTTCCATGATTCACTGTCCTGATATCTATTGCCTAACCATATGTACATCATATGGATTATGTTCCTAACACAGTGATATCACATGGCATGCCATTGCCTGCATGATGTTTATGGAAGTCATTGCCAACATGACAGAAGATCTGGTGGAAGAAGCAGCAGTTGCAGTGATGATGGCCAAAGCAGATGTGGCAGTGGCACCAACAGCAGCAGCTCTGAGTATACCAGGACCAACCAGTGTCATCCTCTGCTCCCTTCCCTTACTGGATGCTGTGGAGCCCCTGCTCCAACCTTGGAGCACCATCAGGCAATCCTTTAGTGTTGTTGCATCAGTAACAAGGGGGCTGGGGTTCTGCCACCACAAGCAGTGAGGGCAGCTCTCCATAGTGATACCACACCTCTAAGTTTTTCATTTACACGGAACACCACACCTTGAGACACCCTGTGTGGATCAGAGGCCTGAGGGTGAACACTGAAGTCTTTCTGCTCCTCTCCATGCAGTGGAAGTAAAATAGACAGCAAGAAACTATAGCTGGCTTGGACGTTCTGTCAACAGAATAGAAAATGTGGGATATAAATATTTTAATAAACAAATTAGATTGCTTTAAGAAAGCATCAAGAAATGGGAAAAGGCAGTTTTGTTCAGGAATAGAGGATCTATTATTTTTTCTCAGCGGCCAACTAAATTCAAGAAAAAGTGTAAACAGCGGGCATACACAAATCAAAATAATAACTATATGGAAACACCTATATTGGAACATTACGCTAATGCGCATGGGATGAGTTATAAAATCAGAATACTACGTTATTTAACCACATCTTATTAAAACAAACAAAGTGCTCATGCTTCGACTATGTGCAAATATACACAATCTTCTTTTTCTTTTTTTCCTTTCCCTTTGCTGACAGACCTTCCTTCACCATGGGAGGAGAGAGACCAGACAGCAGAGACTGCTACAGCAGGAACACCACCAAACTGATGCTCTGGAGGAGCTCAGCAAAGCCATGAAGGAGCTAGTTGTTAGGATGGACTAAGTGGAATGGACATTTGTTTTGAAAGAGAAAGAAAGAAATGATAATTCTTTGTTTTTGCTGAAGAAAGCACAGTTTGTTGGCTGCCTTTGGCTGAGATGATGTGCTACTTTATTTATGTTCCTTTTCCAATTTTTCTTTCATGGCCAATTTTTTTTTAAAAAAACTTTCAGTTTAGAAACCTTATTTTCCTGAGTGGTCTTTTTTTTTCTTCATAAGATACAATACTAAATTGTAATGTATATTTGTAGAAACTTTTATGAGCTTACCTTCCTCAATGTTCTCTTCAGGGTTCTGTTCCTGCTGCACAACCTCACAAACCTCTTTCAGCTCCTCTTCTTCCTCCTGCAAAGCAAAGCAATGTGTTTATGCACTGTGATGCCAAAATATTGGCACCCACCTGGCTTCCCCAACTACACCACATCCCAGCAAGCATTCCAGGAGACCATGAACTTGTCCATTTTGTTCCATGTAAAACAATTCAGTCCTTCTATGCAGCTGTGGTTTTAGTTGATATCAAATGGATGTGAAAGCATGACTGACCCACATAAAAATCCAGATGCTGCAGCTGACTTATCCATGCAAATAACTGTTCATGTGAGTGTGATCTGCTAATGAGAGTAGTGTAATGTGGGAAGAAGACTGCTGCAATTGGAAAAAAAAATGAATCTGTAATATTGCTCGTACAAGTAGGCCATTTTCATGAGCAGTTGTTGATTCGCATAGGTAAGCTGGCAGCAGCCAACTATTCATTGCTTCTAAACTGATGACAATTACTTCTGTATGTTACAAAATATGCCCCAGATTTAAAAAAAACCCTACCCGAATTTGTGATATGCAGTAAGTAAACGTGGCTCAAGGTAGTTATTGTATACTGTGTAGAATTTTTTTCCCCTAGGATGACTATAGACATACAACCAGTATCTGAGCATATATTTCACACATTCCCCATTATAAAATGCATGTGTGCACTACATCTGTAAAAAAAAACCAATCCTGGTGGTTACTTATATTTGTCTTTTTCCTTTCAAGATGGCTGAATTAAGGCAGCACTCAACAACAATGAAACATCATCTCTTAGATCGGACTGCCTAGAACCCAAACTTTATCTTGTCTGGACTTAGCTTTAGTTTATTCACCTTCATCCGACTCATCACTGATTCCAAGCATCTGTCATTTCAGAACTCTTGGATGGATCCAGAGTTGCACAGAGTTGCAGAGTTGCACTTTACAAACTAGATGTTCCTGCAGGCAGAAGAGGGGGAGGTAATTTTTTACCAACCCTCCCTCCCCGCTGCAGCCTCCTATGTCCCTGAAAATCTGCTCTGGAGAGCTGGGGAACCTTGCAGAACAGCATGAAAGGTGGTGCAGGGGCCTGCAAGATTAAGGAGGAATCAGCAAAAATTGCCTCTCCCCTTCCGCCTATGAGAGTGTCTAATTAACGGAGCTCGATCTGACCCACTTCCGTGAACAGAAGTAGCCCATCCATTCACGGAACAGCAGGTCTGGATCCAACCCTGTGTTTATAATTGTGAAGTTTTGAGCAGAACTCTGCATACCTCATCATTCCATAGGTGAACTAGAAACGACTGTGCTCTGTTGTGAAGAGAATTTAATAAATGGAAGAGATTTCAACAAGTTCAAAACTTAGAGAAAAGTGTTAGTGTTCATAAAAATATAAGGAAAACCGTGTTGGATCAGACCTGTCTATCTAGCTCAGCATTGTGTTCCCACAGTGGCAATCCAGATAGGAAGCCCAGAAGCAGGACCTGAGTGCAATAGCTCTCTCCGACTCGTGTGTCCCCAGCAACTGCTATTGAGAGGTATACTGCCTCTGATATTGGAGATAATATATAGGCATTATGGCTAGTAGTCATTGATAGTCTCATTCTCCATGAATATGTCTATGTGTCTAATCCCCTTTTACGGCTGTCCAAGTTGGTGGCCGGAGCACCACTACATCTTGTGGTGGTGAATTCCATAGTTTAACTATGTGCTCTGTGAAGAAGGACTGAAGAAGGACTTTCTTTTATCCACCCTGAATCTCCCACCATTTAGCCTCATTGGGTGATCCATCTTAGAACATGTAATTAGGAATGTCATTGCAAATAAAGCATTTACTGTAGCTCAGTGTAAATATTTTGCTATCTATTGTACATATAGGATGCACTTCTGTACCCAGATGTGTGTATTTAATGTCTATTGAATTCAGTGGGACTAAACACCCCCTTGGGTGCTCTCTTTCAAACCTTAGAATATACCAGCATAACCTCAGAATTGCATCGGCAAGCTTTTAATTATGGCCATTATGTGAATTTCCAAGAATATTACCTATGTATGTCTTTTGTTTATCTCTCTTTTGCTCCCTTTTATTTACCACAAATTTTTGTAGGCAGACCTGAACAGATAAGATCACTTTCATTCTCCCTTTCTAAGCATTCTTAAAACAGTATGATTGTTGTCATAGTGATACTGTAATATCATGAGAATGGGGATGAGTCTTTTATTGTTGGAGAAGGAAGAAAGGAATTGCCTGAGTTGTATTTAAATGCATACACAAACAGGATTACTGACAGTGTAAGATAACTTATGAACGCATTAATGGTAAATGAATGTTTGATTAAATGTTGTTTTAGTATTTTCCCCAGTGAGAAAATTATTCTCTAGATAATATGACATAAATCCTTATCTTAATGTGATGACAATGCAGTACTTTCCAATTAGAAGCACACATGAATTGCTGGCAAACTCAGAGGCAGCCATACTGCTTTGTAAAATCTCTTTCGCTATGATTGTAGCTGTAATATCAATAGAGATAAAGTATGCAGGGGTTTCTCTTTGGTAAATGCAAGCACAATGGTTGGGATCCAAAGAGCTCCTCATGGGTAGCATGCAAGTCCTTGTGCACACATTTTTGACTGCATCAGAAACCATTTCCAAAGCCCCGTTGGATGTTGAGAGGGGTACCCCTGAAATCCTGCTGTGAGAACACAGAGTTCCTTTGTCAGTCTTTTGGATTCCAATCTAAATAAATTTAATTTCATTTTCTTGACAATGCATTTACATCTGTGATTTAATCAGAAATTCGGTGCAGACTGTTTAATAGACCTCACATGTAGGGATTTTATAATACAAGTATTGAACTGAGCTTTATATTGTAACCACAATAATTAGAAGTTGAACAGATCAAGAAGAAACTGGGTGACCTACAGACACTTTGGGCAGTTTTTTTTAGCCTTCTCAGAAAACCAGGATTCTCTAGCATCTAAATAATTATTATATTAATCTAATTTTCTCTACTAGTCAGTCTTTGTCATCTTGAATAAACCAGTAAACTTTCCAAACAATCCATTTGTTAATGTACATAGGCATGGTATTGTATGGGCATGTACATAAACAGATAAGAATAAATAAAATATAGGAAATATAGGGAAAGTTAC
This sequence comes from Heloderma suspectum, assembly GCF_057233095.1. NCBI lineage: Eukaryota > Metazoa > Chordata > Lepidosauria > Squamata > Helodermatidae > Heloderma > Heloderma suspectum. The sequence continues at coordinate 228,807,348 of NC_139461.1, forward strand.
CACTGTTGGGGCAATTTAGGTTAGAAAAAATGGTGAATAAAGGGGGTACATGATAAGAAAGGTATAAAATTATACACGGTGTGGAGAAAGTGGATTGGGAGAAGTTTTCTCACTCTCTCACAATTCTAGAACCCAGGTTCGTTCATCCAATGAAGCTGAATGGTGGGAGAATGAGGATAGACATAAGGAACTACTTCTTCACACAGTGCATAGTTAAAACTATAGAATTTGCTTCTTCAGTTATGGTGATGGCTAGATAAGACAGACTCATGGTGTATAAGGCTATCAATGGCTACTAGTCATGATGACTACATTCTGCCTCCATTATCAAGACAGCATGCTTCTGAATACCAGTTGCTGAGGAACAGCAGCAAGAGATAGCTGTTACTCTCATGTCTTGCTTATAGGCTTCCTATAGGCATCTGGTGGGCCACTGTGTGAAACAGGATCACGGATTACATAGGCGCTTGGTCTACCAAAGCTCTTACGTTCTTATGAAATTATCGTGGAAGTTTTGATCCTTATGTCAGTGAATTTACAATGAAAAACTTTTCAGACTGTTCAAATTAATTTAGTGAATAACCTTACTGAATGCAATCCTATGCCTGTCTACTCAGAGGTAAACCCCACTGAATTTAGTAGGGCTTACTCCCATTAAATAATTTCAGCCTTAATCTTTTACACCAGTGAAAGAATGCAGTCTAAAAATGCCCTGCTTGTATAAGGTGGTATACATTAATGATCAACAGAATTGATCAATAGTCAATTGATCAACCATCTAGAAAAGACAGTACTTATACGTTCTGGTATGGTGTCATTCCTTTGCAAGGAGCATACGGTATAGAAAGAATAGAAAAGAGTGCCATGGAATAAGCTTCTTCAGAGGCACTCTTACAATGCCTCAGCCTTATGTTTACATTATGACCATTAATACATTTTAACTACTTTTCATTCTGATTTTGGGTGTCCAGCTTCTGTTCCCTTGAAGTACTCTGTTATTTAAAGAATGAAAATCAGAGCTCTCACAACATTTATTAAGCCACCAAAGGGCAGCATGGTACAGTGAACAGTGTTTGGTTTGGGTGTGGGAAACTCAGGTTCCAGTATTTGATCACCTTGTAGATGAATAAATTACTGGGCCACAGTCCAGAGAATCACATTATTAGTTCTTGTATGCCTACTAAAGTTTTGGTATTTCTGTAACAGTTACATATCAAACTATGTTTCTGAAGTGTGTACATGCGTAAAAAGTTTTTGATGTGTTGTTCCAACAAAAATAGCCCAGAAGTCCTGCTTAAAGTCGTCCTTTAAGTATGGCTTATATCTTAGATTATTCACAGTATTGTTGTGAGGAGAAGTGAAATGAGAAATGCAAACCACTTTGTACACTGAAGAAATGTAGAAATGACACATCCAACACTAAGAAGCCTTGAAAATGTTGCCTGTTGGAATTCTCTATGGTACGATGGCAGTGTCCCTGCTACACCTTTACTTATGAAGTTATCACCTGCTTTTCTCTAAAGGAGAACCGAGACAGGGTTCATTAGTCATGCTGCTTGAGGATGCCTTGCACTTACGTGTGTATAGCAAAAACTGAAGCAAGGGACACTTTTTGCACTTCAGTGTATTACCACCTTCAACAAGAACCAGGCACCATGAACCATTTAATTCTTGTTAGACAAAGTGCAGAGATGTTCAGCATTTATCACTTATATGACATGCAGTAGGCAAAAATATTGTCCTTATTGATATACTTTCCAACTGCCCCAATTCTGCCAGAAGCGCTACATTTTCCAGAGCCCTGTCCAGGGGAAAACCCTCACTCCCGTCATCCCAATATTAAAGCAGCAGCTAGGGTGGGTATCACAAAGAAATTCTCTACCAAAATGGAATATAAACCTCTATTTCTTTTTATATCTCTTATGTTATGTTAACTAATTAGTGGTCACATAATTGTAAGTTGTCACTGTGGCAGGCAAATAAATGCCATAAAACATATTATTTTAAATGCAATTGGTGATTGCATTTTTCCTGGTGAAATTTCTGCCCAAAGTCTCTCTTCTCCTTTAAATATAGTAGCACTGGGAAATAATATTTGTTCTTTTGAATTATATTTGTTTTGTGCAAGTAGTATTTTTACACAAGTCTGTAGGCCTATAGCCATATTTTACTTAATCTGCAGCCCCTTTATTAGACACAGTGCTACTGCATGCTGAGCAGGAGAAGATTGTTTATCCAGCACAGTTTGCATACTCAAGAGGCCGGAGTGGGGACACTCTGTGGCTATTGGTGTTTGGATACTGTGCATAGCTTTGGGGCCTTAGGAAGGAAGGATACATGGGGTAGTATCCAGTGCCACCCTTGCACAGGCAGCCCAGGCATGCCAGCGGCGGAGCATGGGCAGCTGATCTTGTCGGCAACAGTGCACGTGTGGCCCCTACTACTGGCAGCTACAATATAGTGCTTCTGGGGGGAAGCGCCTCAACAAGCGGAAATGCTCATTTCCAGAAGGGGCAAATTTCGCCCCTTCTGGAAACGAGCATTTTCACTCATTACAGCACTTCTCCTCAGAAGTGCTACATTGCAGCCGCCAGTGGTAGAGGCCACTTGTGCACCGCCATGGGCATGCCTGGGCTGCCCATGCAAGGGCGGCATTGGATACTATCCATGGTGTTTGGGAATCATACACTGAGGTGTGGACTATTCTTCTCTTCTGTGCTTACTTGTATGTAAAGGTGGCACCGAAGCTTGTAATTACCTGATTTGGAATATACATTTGGTGCATTTATAACATGTTTCAAACTGTTATTGGACACCTTGTTCTTTCTGTTTTGTATGTATTTGTAACGTGGGAATAATTTTTCTCAGTAGTTCTTCTCGAGCTCATACTGTAATCAGAGCTGGAGAAAAGTTACTCTCTCCTCCCACCCCCTGCCCAGGACAGGTGAGCAATTTGGCCATGTTGCCTTCTTTTGCCCCCCTAGATGACAATTAATTATGAGCAAATATTCAGTACTCTATAATGTCATTTGTAACTTCCACTTTAATTCCAAATAGAGCAAACGGATGCTTGCACATCACAACTCATTCGGGGTTCTTTGTTGTTGTAGCCTCTTTGTAGTAGTGGCATTGAACTTTAAGGTAAGTATTTGTGTCTGAAGCCCTGAATCAGAGTAGATACACAGATGTTAACCATTTACTCTCCTTTTGTTGTTTTCCTTGGCTATGTAGTGTAAGTTGCTTGTGCACACTGTTGTACTTATTGCCCTTTGATCACGTTCTCCATTAGTAAGTGTGCACATGTTCTTAACATTTGTGGTACTAGATGTGTGGATATATATGCGGCATGTTTTGCTATTTGAGCTGTGTTCTCTTGTTGCAACTTAATTTACTCTCAGGGCTGTGCCATGATTGGCTACACGATTAATGAGAATATTATCTTCTGACATGTCTGGGTACAGATGATGGTGTTTCCTGGCATCTGCGTTTCCCCACTGACTTCAGCTAATGTGCTTTTAGTTACAATCATTATTTTCCATGCATAACTTTATACTAGCAGAGGTGGGAGAATAGTATTCTGATGACACTTCTCACACCATGTCCCTAGCTCTACTCATTTTTATCACTTGCATTCTACTAGGTTTCCATTAAGCCCTCTTTGTCTGTTCTCCTTTAAAACCAAGCACTGCAACTCTCACATCTTAGCTCAAAGACTTCTAGCATCAGCATATAAGCATTTATACTTTCAAGCAGCTGTGTCATCTGCATCTTCCCCTATGGTCCTTTGGCCTATTTCACTGGCTATCATGTCCCATTTCTTAGTTCTACCCAATGCTGATTCTAAGAAAGGGAAAAATCAATGGTCACCTAGGGAGCCAAGAGATCCAGGGCACCAAATAACCTCCAGGCAGACTACAGCAATAGTGGCCGGGCAAGGCTTGGCATGCAGTAAAAGAAAGCTCTGCACTGGCCGGTCCAGGATGCAGCCATGTGCCATTTTAAATCATATTTTCCCCTCATATGATGATTCATATAGTGAGAAGCAGCAAGCTGAACTAATCAGCTCATTAACTTTGTGGGGTACACAGTCAGTGACAACGGGGCAATCTACATTACAACTTTAAACTGGTTTCAATCCTGTTTTTAGTGATTACGGCTACCAAATACAGGAATTATGGGAATTGTAGCTCTAGGAAGAGGGGCCGCTTGGGCAGGGGACAGGGGTCTCTAGCAAAGAATTCTCAGTACCCTCATGAAACTGCAGGATCCCTTTAGATAAACCGGCTTGAAACCAGTTTAAAGTTGTAATGTAGATTGACTCGATATCAGAACAGTTAGAGGCCTGTCCCCTTGCTGCTCCAGGGCCCTTATTGGCTGTGTGTGTCCCCAAAGCAGCATCTGAGTGGTTCAGCTTTCTGCCACACTCACACTAGGGAAAATATTGTGATTTAAAACAGCCCACGGTTGCAGCCTGGACTCCCGATGCAGCACTTTCGTTTACTGTGCATTGAGCTTTGCCCCACCACTAATGCTGTCTGCCTGAGGGTGATTTGAGGGGGGGACCCACCTCCATAGCCACCAGAAGCTGCTCCTGCTGCTGGTAAGGGTACAGAAAACTTGGGGAGAAAGCTTGTGGGGGAAGAGACTAGGGGAAAGGGGAACAAATTGTTCTCTTTTCCTAAGTTTTTCCACAGTTGCCCCCTTAAAATAGCGTTGCCCTTATTTTCGCCGTAGTCTACGTAAAGATTTACGTAGACTACAGTGACCAAATAAGGAACGGGAATGGCGGCTCCCTATGGGGGCCGCCATTATCCGTACGCGCTTTTTTTTTTTTTTTAAGTCACCCGTGATAGGCTACGTGACGATTTACGTAGCCTATCACGGCTGACTTTGCAAATCTAGCCGTGATAGGCTACGTTAATTGTCACGTAGCCTATCACGGGGGCGTTTTTGTTTCTTTTTCTTTCATTGGAATGGCGGCGGCAGCAGCCGGTCGAAAGACTGGCTGCCGCTCCCGCCCCGCGCAAACACCCGCCGAACCGCCGGCCGGACCCGCCGCCGGGAGGGACATTCGGCAAAGGTAAGTCCCGTCCCAGGGGGGTGTGCGAGGGGCGGGGGGGTGCGGAGAATTTCTCCCCGAAACTTGTTCGGGGGGCCGAACACGTTGGCGCTCGGCCCCCCGAAGTTTCGGGGAGAAATTCTCCGCCATCCCTAATTATTCCGTGTCCCGCACTCTGGGATGATCAAGAAGAGATCCTGGCCTTCTTCTCTGTGACAACCTTTCAAGTACTTGAAGAGTGCTATCATATCTCCCCTCAGTCTTCTCTTCTCAAGGCTAAACATGCCCAATTCTTTCAGTCTCTCTTCATATGGCTTTGTTTCCAGTCCCCTGATCATCTTTGTTGCCCTCCTCTGAACCCTCTCCAGTTTGTCTGCATCCTTCTTAAAGTGTGGTGCCCAGAACTGGACACAGTACTCCAGATGAGGCCTAACCAGTGCTGAGTAGAGGGGAACTAGTACTTCCCAGGATTTGGAAGCGATGCTTCTATGAATGCAGCCCAAACTGGCATTGGCCTTTTATGCACCCACATCACATTGTTGGCTCATATTCAGCTTGTGATCGACAACAGATCGACAATGATGTTATCATCATCATCAGCTTTCAGTTTCTTATTTTGTAATGAGTTGCTGCTGCATTCCAAAGAATGATTTTCTGTGTTCTTGCTCTTAGGGTTCCTCCTCCTCCTCCTCCTCCTCCTCCTCCATTTTGTGTGGCTGTGTGGATTTCCACCCCCACTGTTTTGCACTCATGATCTTAAAGTCACTTGATTCTCTATGCAGTGGGAGTTGTTTGTGGAACAGGAGAATGTATGCGCAAAGAAATGCTTTTGTGTGCTGTGTGGACTCTCCCTCCACCCCAAACAAAAAGTGAAAATGTGAAAGTGGGTTCCATGTTGCAGGTTGGGAATCAGAGGTGGGTCTTGGGTATGAATTCATTGAAGACCACTGGTTTAAAAGATGCATATATTGTGTTCCAAACAAATATTTAAAGCATCTTACAGTATAGTGACAACTGATAAATATTGCCGTGTTTGAGAAAGAAATTAAAAATAGAAGACTTTGATATCCCTGGAAGCTCACCCCCCCCCCATTAACCCATTTCATGCTGTTCAGGAACTAATAGCAGTAGCATGCTCCACCCCCACCCTCAGATTGTACCTCACCTAAGGGGACAACATACCTTGAGACAGCCCTGTTTCTACCCTGTCTGTGTTTTGATGATCAGAAGCAGTTTTACTCAATTCATCCCAAGCCAAATGCTCCCCAGTTCCTGAGAGAGCACTGGAGATTTATAGTGTTTGCAATATTTGTTTTACTTACAAATGTACTGTGCATATTGGAAGAAAACAGGCACTCCTATAATAGGTAGTAAATCTGCCAATCTTTCATTAGAAAGCTTCTGCGCTGCAAAGCGCTTCACCTTCAAACAATGCAAAACTTTCGCTGTCACATTCTAATTCTATCTTCTGATTCAATCCAAATGTAATACTGCACACCTCGCTCCAGACTGTTTTGTCTACTAATGCCCTTTGGCTAGAAGGTGTCACCTTCCCAAATTCTTAAGGGCATAAGGGTCAAAGTACATGCTAAAGCTCACACTTTGAAGCTTATGCTTACAGCTGTCCATCATCTTTCTTTCACAAAAAGTAGCCACAGCTCCTCTAAACCAGACTGAGACCATGGCAGGGGGAGATGAGTTTTTTTTTTTTTTTTAACCCTATTCTCTCTGTGCTGCTATTTGCAGGATATTTTTGTGGAGAAATAGCATGGTGAGGAAGGGTTAAAGCCCCCCTCTACCTGTGTCATGGTCCTGATCCATTCTACCTGCCCTCATCGCTGTATTGTGAAGAACATCTGTGGTAAAGTGTGTGCTTTAACATGTAGTTTGACCCATACATTCCAGAAACTGGAGAGAGATTCCTAGGTATCAGGAGAACATCTCATGTCATTAGTTCCCATGTATAAAATGTCTGTTAATCTTTATAACAATTAGCAAACCATTAGTCTTGCAAAGGATAGTATCCTAGCATTTGTAACAGTCTGTTCTTATTGTCATCACCTCTCCAAAGTCTCAGACAGAGATATTTCCCTTTCAGCTAAGATCCTTTGAACCAGGTTTGAACCTGAAATCTTCTCCATGCAAAGCATGTATTCTATGACTGAACTGTAGCCCTTCCTTTAAATATGTCCAGTTCCTAAGGCGTAGTTCACCCGTACCCTAATTCTTTTATCTGGAGATGCCAGGGATTGAACCAGGGACCTTCTGCATGCAATGGACCTTCTTCCATTGAGTTGTGGCTTCTCCCAAGCAGCTGTGCTTTCAGTTCCTGTCCACTGCTCTGTGTATGGGAATGCTATCCCGTAAAAATGGATGATTTGGAATGAAAACAATTCCTTACCTACCAAAAGTTTCAAATGGAGCCTGTTTCTCGTGCATTCACTAGCAGCTTGGTGCATTGCAACTTTCTTGTTTAATTCTGTAAGTATCACTGTTGAGCAGTCATTTACTCAGTGTTCTGCCATTTACGGTAGACCATTGCCAAGTAGCAAAGGATAGATTGTTGTTGTTCAGTCATTCAGTCATGTCCGACTCTTCGTAACCCCATAGAACATAGCACGCCAGGCCTTCCTGTCCTGCGCTCTCTCCCGGAGCATGCTCAAGTCCATATTCATTGCATCAGTGATGCTATCTAGCCATCTCGTCCTCTGCCGTCCCCTTCTCCTTTTGCCTTCAGTCTTTCCCAGCATCAGGGTCTTTTCCAGAGAGTTTTCTCTTCGCATTAGGTGGCCAAAATATTTGAGCTTCAGCTTCAGTATCTGTCCTTCCAATGAGCACTCAGGGTTGATTTCCTTTAGGATTGACTGATTGGACCTCCTTGCAGTCCAGGGGACTCGTAAGAGCCTTCTCCAGCACCACAGTTTGAAAGCATCAATTCTTCAGCGCTCAGCCTTCCTTATAGTCCAGCTCTCACAGCCATATGTTGCTACTGGGAAAACCATAGCTTTGATTAGATGGACCTTTGTCGGCAAGGTGATGTCTCTGCTTCTTACTATGCTGTCTAGCTTTGCCATAGCTTTCCTCTCAAGGAGCAAGCATCTTTTAATTTCATGGCTACAGTAACCGTCTGCAGTGATCTTGGAGCCCAAGAGAATAAAATCTGTCACTGCTTCCATTTCTTCCCCTTCCATATGCCAGGAAAAGGATAGATTACTAAGAGTAATAGCCACTTAACGTATTTATAGGGTGATTTGTTTGGTTATTGTAATATGTAGCTTGTCCTGAAACAATATAGCAACATCTACTCTCTCCCCACCACCACCCGGCCACACCTGTCAAACAGTGTTTCATATTTCCAATATTGTCTTTTACTCTTTGTACTGTGTTACAAAAACTGTGCAGCTTAATTGAACTTTGGCAGAAAGCAGACTTAAAGCATTATGTATTGCCAGAAATTAGTAGAAATGTATAGGCTAAGAACAGTGAGAAAAAAAAAAGCAATGGTTTATGTGAAAATTACATACAAATAACTATGTGAACATGAGCATAAAAGCAGGGAGCAATATCATTGCTAATCAATCTTGAACATTCTGTCTCTTACAGATGTCGATACAAAGTTATATGCTAAAATAATTGTGGTGTAGGCTCCCTGGTAATTACTGTTGTTCATTTGGCACGTTGTGCAAAAAAGAAAGAAAGAAAAGAGTCTTGCAGTCAGCAGCTGCAAATCTCTAAGGAACAAGCAACGAGATAGCAGAAGGGTGATAGTCATCCATCATGCCTGACAATTTCACAGCCTAGAATAACTTGACAGAGACCCAGAACAAAATGTTATTGAGAATTGAATGCTGCTAAGCTGAGTGAATTGACTTTCTGATGACAAAGTGGGGCCTGCTTAAAGTGGCTGATCACGTTTTGTTTTGTTTTTATATCCCCTGCACTATGCCTGCTCCTCTTTACTGGACTTGCTGGAATTTCTCTCTTGCCCCAGGTCATGCAGGAGATTTTTTAAAAACAAGGTTTGCCAATTACTTAAAGAATGCTTACTTGATTAATTATCTCCTTTTCACCAATTAATCATTCAATTAAATTTAAATAAATATGCATATTAACACTAAATCTTCCATTCATTGTTAAAAGGAAAGGCTAAAATTAATTTTCTTTTCACCTCACTAATACAATAATAGGGATCTTAAATACCCTCAAAACAAAAGCACATGAGTGTGCTCTTAATTCATAGCCCCACTGATTAAAATTGGCCCCATAATTGATTAAACCAATTAAAACTAAACTATAATGTGTTAGCCAGCCATTACCACACAATATTTGTTTGCCAGCATCACTAACCTTAACTATTATTGTGCAATAACACAACAGACTTTAGCCCTAATATAATTATCCATCTCAGCCTCAACTCTCCATTAGTAAAAATGAAAATAAGGATTTCACTGGGACATTGTGGGAATAAAGTGAGATAACCCTGAAGTTGTATCCGTTACTGCTATTGCAACTTATTTCAGTGTTGGCCAGCTTCCATATTCTTGGTGACCACTCTGTTCTGTAGACACACAGATGGTCTGGGTTTATAATAAAATTGGTATTGCCTAGCAATAAGGGCTTCATAGGTGTGGAGCATTGACAGTAGGGAGGTGGTACAAAACAATGGGTTTTCCAAAATATCCCTTCAATAGTAGTGTCCTTTACCATTCCTGAATATACTTGATATAGGAAAAGAATAACATGAACAATACATCAAGGTTCATTGGGTTGTGTTTTCTGTACTGTGCTTTATTTATTTATGTATTTATTTGATTTATATCCACCCTGCCTTTCCACCAGAACCAAATGCTGGCACTCAAGGCCACATCTTGATTAGGTCAACCATATTGATTTTAAGATGAGGAGACCAGTTAGAGCCAGACAGAGTTGCTTTAGGGGTTACATCCAATGTGAGGGCCTCCACCTGACCATCATTGACTTATTTAATACCGATAAGATGTTAGATGCTGTACAGAACATATAACTGCAATGCTCCCTGGTGAGAAGGTTCATAATGAACAGTACAAAGGCACTGGGGAGGGGGAAAGTGAATCTGCGTATGGGAGGGATTAGTAGTAGAAGAAAGATTGTGTTTGCTTACCTTAAAGTATATTTCTTAATATATGATTGAAGGTTTTTAAGTATATGATAGAATGTTTTAACTCTGTTCCTATTGATTTTAAGGTCTTAGTTTTAATTTTTATGTTGTTTTTTAAACAGCTCGGGGGGCTCTTTTTAAGGCTGAAAAGCAGCAGTAAAATGTTTTTTAATCAATCAATAAATACAAATAAAGTGATTATGATAGCAATGTCCCAGTTCGGCAAAAGTTAGTTATGGCTAAGTAACATCGCCATCAATTGGACAAGTTATGTGTGAGTAGCTTAAGTCTTATTCATTTGAACTGGATTCAACTAATTTATTTAGATTGGGGCCAAAATGTATAAAGAACATTTACAATGGGAGTTAAAATTAAAAGAAAAAAAAGTAACAATGCAAGTTAAAATATGTTTGTTATGTGAAAACCTGAAATGCAACAGAAATTATTATTAAAATGCTCAGGCCTCTTAATTCGCTAAATAAAAGGCAAACTACACGATGAAGCCCTGATGGCTCCTGGTATGGCAAGCATAGGTCTGGAACACTGGCACAGTCTGGCAGGCATAAAATTATTTTGGGCAAGGAGAAAGCTGGATCTGATTGGCTATATGGCATTGTGACATCATCACACCCAGTATGATCCCCAAATGGATCATAGCGAATGGTTCTTGCATGCCATGGCTCCTTTGTGGAGCCACCTTTCCAGAGAAGTATTTCAGTAGCCTTCCATGTGGGGCATTGTGTAAGATGAGAATAGTGCCGCTGAGATTTTTTTTTATTTAAATAGGGGAAAAAACTGTATGCTCAAAGTTTCTAAATATAGGAAGATTCGTAAGTTTAACTACATTTACTCCTGTGATACTTCATACCCAGCTTAATATCCCAGTCTGCTTTATGTGCAATCTGTTCTGCTATTTTATGAATCTGATTTGTTCTTGTTATGGTGTTGTTTTACTGTTTTATTATTTGTGGCATATTTTAGTCATATCATCCCTCTTGTGTACCACCCTGGTATCTGCAAGGATGAAGGGTGATTTAAAAATCCATGAATAAATGCAGTTTGAGTTATGGTATCCCCTTCCCCTCCACACTTATTCTTACATGCCTATTTTGTACATTTTGGCAGCAATCGTATACTCACTTACTTAGGAGTAAGCCCCATTGACCTTAAAAGGACTTACTTCTGAGTAGACATGTATAGGATTGCACTATTATTTGATTAAAGAAGGTATTGCAAATATAGTACTTATTAATGTTCAGCTTGACTAGTAATTTGACTCCAAAGTAAACTGGCAAGTGAGGCAGGAGTATTCAGAACTCTTAAACGCCAAATGATGGTGTTACATTAGTAGTAAATGTGTATATTAATGTAGTTATAAACCTTATAAAAATATTATAGCATCAAGCAATTTGTCCATAGCATTTTATTTTTTGTCCTTTTCTGTCACCCAAATAATAAATGGTAGCTATTATGTTAAGGCATAGTAGAATCAGTACTTTATTACATCTGTTGTAACCTTAGAGCAGCCCTGGGATTTATAAAAATGGAAAATCTAACTGTGTTGAGCCAATTTTATTCTAAGTGCTAAAATTAAAATCTCTTATGTACTGTAATGTCAGTGCTGGGCTTCGTTTGGCATAATTTTCCTCTTGAGCATGCATCTGTTCAGAAGAAAATCAATAAAATATGGATATTTGGTTCTTTAAGCCTAAGTGTTTAATTTATTATTGTAAATATTTTTATCCAATTGTTTAATCCAAAGCCCTCAAGGCAACACACAACAAAAAAAATTTAAAAATGCAAATTATAATAGTAGATAAAGCAGCAATAAAGATAAGCACAAATGACAAGAATACAATACTAATCAGTAAAAATGGTGAACTATAGAAAATCAAAATGGGCAAAGCCATGAAGTATTAAAAGCCAGCATCAACATACTAAAAGCAGCGTTGAGTCTTTCTAAAAAAGATCTTCAGCCTTCTACAGTTCTGAACGAATTTGTCTGATGGGATTTCCTAGGAAGGGAGTTCCACCAAGAAAGCACCATCAATGCGAAAGACCTGTGCTTAATAGATTTAAGCCTTCATAACATGGTAATCAGATCAAGGCCTTTCCTAAAGATCTCACACTGCTGATGTGTGCGGGAGGATTATATAGGGAGGCAAAACATAATCCGAGTCTAAAATTAGCTGTCAACCAGTGGAATTCCCTCAAAACTGGGGTTAAAAGTATGTTCCCTGCATCTGGGCAGCCACATTCTGGACCAGCTGCAACTTCTGAACAGTCTTAAGGAGATACACACACACACACGTATTGCAATCATCAGGTAAGGAAATTAGCAAAGTATGCTGTGCCATGAAGAACAACATTTTATGTATGTATTGCATTGAGACACAGGGACGGTTCACATAACACGATAGCCCACCATGGGTTATTTAACCCGCGGCGCATGTGGGACACATGCAGCTGCCATTTTGCATATCCAACCACGCTCAGGAGTTGTCATGTTGTGCGAACCTGGCAAGCATGGGTTATGTGAGATAACCATTCAAAAAGCTAGTTACAGATAAGTAACCCGCCCTTACATGGGCTAGATTTTCAGTTACCAATAGCTCAGGCCCATTCATGTTTACCCAGAAGTAAGTACTGCTACTGAGTTCAGTGGCATTTGCAGCCCTAGTTTCCAAGGCATGCAAGGATCAAGCATCATCTTGTCCCTGCTCCACTATGGAAATGTTTGCCCACCCTTCTACAGAGCAGAAGGGGCAACTGCTTGGAGGACAGTGGGACTGATGATGTCTGTCCAACCATCTTGAACACAGCTGAGGACCCCTCCCAGCTTCACGCCCTCCCATGCTCTTATTTTCTTGGTGCAGTCTTTCTTCCCCCTTCTCCCTCTCCTCTTCGTCTCCCCTGCCACTGCAGTGCGCTTTCTATTTCCTCTCCAGTCCCACCCCAGTGCTCTTTTTCTCTGCCCACTCCTCACTCAAACTGTCCCTCCACCTTACCAGGCAGCTCCCCACCCCCCTTTAACATTTAGAAGAGTTCAGGCATAAATCTGTGCAGTTGCATACAGCATGTTGATTCCCCAGCATGCCTCTGGGCTTGCATGGCCCTCTAGAGGCCATATGGAGAAATCAACATGCCAGGGAAGACCTCAGCTCCCACTGTAGCATGCCCAGACTGTTCTAAAGGTCAAACAAAAGACAGGGTTATATTAGTTGAAGGGAGATGAGCAGAGTGTGGCAGGAAGAAGACCAAGAGAAGAGACATGTATGGTGGAGAGCTGGGCTGGAGGAAGACTGTGTTTGGGGCCTCTCAGCACTGCAGGGGATTGGAGATCTGCCTGAAAGTCTGGCCCTAGCTGCATCACTGTAACTGTTGAACATTGATACTAGAATGAAATTTGGTACACGCAGTCAGGGCACAATCCTACATTTCAAGTTCAAACAGTAGCTCACCCCCCATATCTTCCTTTCAATAGGAGGAAGAAAATGATAATACTAATAATAACAATAATAATAATTTATTTCATTTCTGTACCTCCCAATAGCTGAAGTGCTCTGGGCAATTCAAAACTATTCACAAACCTTACAAACCAGAACATTATACAACATTATACAAACATAACATGATAATAAAACATAGCCTAAAATTTTAACATGCTAAATTTAAACCTATTTAAAAGCTAAAAACAATTCCAATTAACAATTTCAATGATCAAGGCAGCTGACATAAATGCCCCATCATATGCCATTAAATGCCTGGGAGTAGAGGGCTGTCTTAACTTGGTGCCGAAAAGATTATAGTGTTGGCACCAGGCAGTCCTCATGGGGAGCTCAGTCGGGGTGCCACCACTGAGAAGGCCCTCTCCCTTTTTGCCACCTCCTGAGTCTCCCTTGGAGGAGGCACTCAGAGGAAGGCCCCAGATGTTGATCGTAATGTTCAGGTAGGTTCAGGTCAGAAGAGGCGTTCTGGTATTGCAGTCCCAAGCTGTGTAAGGCTTTATAGGTTAAAACCAGCACCATGAATCAGACTCAGAAACATACAGGCAGCCAATGCAAGCCAGCTGGAATTGCTCTTAGATGCTAAGACCTTCTGGTCCCTGTTATTAATTTGGGTGCTGCATTTTGCAGAAGCTGCAGCTTCTGAACAGTCTTCAAAGGCAGCCCCACGTAGAGTGCATTGCAGAAATCTAAGTTTGAGGTTACCAGAGCATAAATTACAGAAGCCAGGTTATTTCTGTCTAGATAGGGACATAGCTGAGCCACCAGCCGAAGCTGGTAGAAAGCACTCCATGCCACTGAGGCCACCTGAGCTTCAAGTGACAGAGATGACTCCAGGAGAACCCCCAAGCTATGAACCTGCTACTTCAAGGGGAGTTCAGCCCCATCCGGAACAGGCTAAGCACCTCCCAGGTGGTCAGAAGAACCACGCACTAGCAGCATCTCAGTCTTGTCTGGATTGAGCTTCAGTTTATTAGCCTTCATCCTGTCTAATGTTTCAGCCAGGCACTCATTTAGCACATTGATGGCCTCATCTGATGAGGATGAAAGCTGCATGTCATCAGCTTTCAAAACTCTGGATGACCCCACTCAGCGGTTTCATGTAGATGTTAAATAACATAGGGGACAAAACCAACCCCCAAGGAACCCCATGTTGCAGAATCCAAAATTCCCCAAGCACCATCTTCTGGACCTGGCAATCGAAGTAGGAGTGGAACCACTTCAATGCAGTACCCCCCACTCCCAGTTCAGACAGTTGCCCCAGAAGGATACCATGGTCGATGGTATCGAAAGCCACCGAGAGATCCAGGAATATCAACAGGGTCACACTCCCCCTGTCTCTCTCCTGACATATTTCATCATACAGAGAGACCAAGGCTGTTTCTATACCAAAACCTGGCCTGAACCCCAGCTGCAATGGATCCAGATAAGTGGTCTCATCCAAGTGTGTCTGGAGCTGGTTGGCCATCACCCACTCAAGGACCTTACCCAGGAAAGGAACATTTGCCATCGGCCTAAAGTTGCTAAGCTCATCCAGGTCCAGGGAGGATTTCTTCAGGAGTGGTCTCACTGCTGCCTCTTTCAGACAGCACAGGACCACAGATACAGTATAATGTGACCCCTTCCTTGAAGACTGAGACCAAGGCCAGCATTAAGGCTAGGCATGCGGGGCATCTACCGAGGACCTACACCCCAGCAGGGTCTCACTGTCAACAGCCCTCTGGACTTATTCCTCTCCTTCAAAGTTGCAATCTGCTTGTTCACCTGCCTCTCGCTCTGGCCCAGACAATGGTGGTAGGGATGTATGACTCCGTTACCTGGCTCCACACAGGGGCATCCGCGGTGGGGGGGAGGCGCTCCGTCCCTCCCCCCGGAATCCTTGATAGGGGGGAGGCACTCCATCCCTCCCCCCAGAATCCTCGACAGGGGGGGAGGCGCTCTGTCCCTCCTCCGGAATCCTGCCCGGCCGGCTCCACTCCGCGGCCAAGCCGCAGAGCCGCCGGCCGGCTCCGGCCACCCGCAGCCAGACATCTGGCCGCTGGGCAGCCCTGCAGGGACGCAAATGGCAGCTGTCATAGCCGCCGCCATTTGCGTCCCTGTATTAAGCCGTGATAGGCTACGTAAATATTTGCGTAGTCTATCACGGTGGGGGGGGAACCCCAGTGTACGCAAATGGTGGTAGCCACTGCCATTTGCGTACACTGGGTTTTTCTTCCCCCTTCCGTGATAGGCTACGTAAATATTTACGTAGCCTATCACGGCAGGGGAGGGTGGGGAAAACCCAGCGTACGCGAATGGCGGTAGCTGCCATCATTTGCATACGCTGGGGTTTCCCCCCCCACACACTGTGATAGGCTACGTAAATATTTACGTGGCCTATCACGTCCTCTGCAGGGACGCAAATGGCGTCCCTGCGTTAGCCGTGATAGGCTACATAAGTATTTACGTAGCCTATCACAGCTGTTGAGAGGAGGAAGCGAATGGTGGCCGCAGGACGGCCGCCATTCGCAAAGCAGCGCGGATGGGAGCAGGTAAGTGCTCCGTTTCGCGCACCTTTTGTGGGGTGGGAGTGGCGGGGACTTCGTCCCATGCGCTTTTCGTGGGTTGGGGGGGCAGGGGCTTCATTCCACAACGGATTTCGAGGGGCCAAATGCACTGGCATTCGGCCTCACCGAGATCTGTCGCGGAATTCTCTGACATCCCTAAACGGTGGTGATGAGAAGGAGGAGCAGTAGATGCCATTGCCTACTTGCAGTGGCTGTCTGCTGTCAAGTAAGCAAGTGGTAGCAGTGATGAGAAGAGGGATGAGCAACAATAGCAGCTGGTGTCAATGGTGGTGAGGAGGTAGATTCACTGAGGGAGGGGGGACATTGAGGGTGTCTTGCCTAAGGACCCTCCAAAGCCTGGAGCTGGCATTGACTGAGACACTGGATGGAAAGGTGATGTGGATAATCAGGCCAACATTGTGTCTTTCAAGGAACTATCACAGCTCAGTCCCTACACCCATTTTAAAAGGAGTCAGGAAAGATATTAAATCAGAATGCAATGAAATATCTCCCTTAACACTGAAAAATTGGAATGAAGGTGGGATTGTAGGTTCACAGCAGGGCACCATTGTATATTTAACCTTCACAAACCCAGTTTCATCCCCACATACGTTTTCAAGGGAAGCAGGAAAGATGTAAAATGTAGGGATGTCAGAGAATTCCGCCACGGATCTCGGTGAGGCCGAATGCCAGTGCATTCGGCCCCCTGAAATCCGTGGTGGAACGAAGCCCCCACCCCCCCACCCCATGAAAGGCGTGCGAAACGGAGCACTTACCTGCTGCTGTCCACGCTGATTTGTGAATGGCAGCCGCGCTGCAGCCGCCATTCGCTTCCTCATCATAGCTGTGATAGGTTACGTAAATAATTACGTAGCCTATCACGGCTAACGCAGGGACACCATTTGCGTCCCTGCAGAGGCCGTGATAGGCTACGTAAGTATTTACGTAGCCTATCACGGCAAGCTAAAAAAAAAAGTATACGCAAATGGCGGCGGCTATGGCGGCCGCCATTTGCATTCCCTTTTTTTCGCTGTTTCAGTCTACGTAAATATTTACGTAAGCTATTACAGCGGGGGGGGGGAGGGGAACACAAATAGCATAGTGGGCGCTATTTGTGCTCCTTTTTTTTCGCTGTAATAGCTTACGTAAATATTTACGTAGGCTAAAACGGCGGGGAAAAAAGGAAAGCAAATGGTGCCCACTACACTATTTGCGTTCCTCCTTTTTTCACCTTAATAGCTTACGTAAATATTTACGTAGGCTAAAACAGCGAAAAAAGGGAACGCAAATGGCGGCCGCCATAGCAGCCGCCATTTGCGTATGCTGCTTTCTTTTTTTTTTTACCTGCAGGCTGCCCAGCGGCCGGATGTCCGGTTGCGGGCGGCCCTGGCCGGCGGCTCTGTGGAATCTCCGCGAAGCAGAGCCGGCTGGACAGAATTTTTTTGGAGGGGGACGGAGCGCCTCCCCCCCCCCCGCAAATGTCACTCTTCAAAAAGGTAAGTGACTTTCATACATTCCTAGTAAAATGCAATGCAGTGCAATATCATCCTTGCAGACTGAGATATCTGAATGAAAATTGGCACGTTCCACATTCAAACACAAGATATACTTCCCATATCTTTTTTTCAAGAGATTTAGGAATTTTCAAGGTTCCTTAGACCCTTCCCTGTCACAGTGGTGCATTTCTCAGCTCTGACACTCTGGCACAGTCCCTCAGCTCTGGTTCTCTCTCCTAACTTCTCACTCCTAGCTCCTGGCTTCCCTGCGACAGCTGCCTATGACCTAGAATGTCTCCAAAGTCCCGAATTTAAAATGTGGTACTGTGGACCATGAACTCCAACATTGTGTGCGTTCATTCTTTATGCTCTTTGGTGACAACAGAATTGTAATCACTCTGAGATTACATGTGGAATGCTTGGAGATATCATCTCACCTCTGGAAAGATAGGGCTGAGCTCAATCAGGGATGGGGGATTGGGGAGACTTTGTATAAAAAATTATCATCCCAAACCAAGAAAACAATTATTCACAGTGGGTAACTTTACAGGAGTGGGTGTTTTGGCAAGTTTTGTGGGGGACACTGCAGAGAAGTCCCTTTCCCACACATACTCCCCTTTGGTCCTAGCATTCAGGCACCAACTTCATTGTGAGCCCCTTCCACAGCCCTGTTTGGCTGCAGCTTCAGCACCATTTTTTTCCTTCAAATTGCCCTTCTTCACACCAAACAGTGTGATAGTTTTACCGCAGGCAAATGAAGCTAATTCAGAGTGAGGACAATGCCTCTAATTCACTTTGTTTGCCCCTAGTAATGTTGTCATGTTGACAACAACCTCATTATCACTAGGAAGAATAGTGATTATAAAATAGGAACTGGTGTCATAATCAGTAGACATTCAGGGCTAGAAACACCAGTGAACAGGCATGAAAAAGCAAGTTTGGAGCGGTTTCTGATAAACTTTTTCAGGGCCCTTGAAAGCCTCCCTTTCATGTCGGATATATTTATTTGAGAACATTCCACTTGGCCATACACAAAGAACACAGTTGTGCAACATTTAGGCTCTCACATTGGTATATGATCTCTCACACATTAGCAAATCATAGGCATAGCGTTTTAAAAAGAAAAAAAGAGCATTGATGTTTGAAAAAGCTTAATACAGATGCAGGAAATTCAAAAACAAATTCAAACAACCCTTGTGAAAGTAGTCTGTCATTCTAGGTGACCTCTTATATTGCATATGCTAATGTGACCCGGGAGTATGCTTTTAAAATTCTACTGTCACAGAACAATGAGCAGATATAAATAATTGATATTTGATGTTTTTGTGCATCTTTGTGTGCGTTTCATAAACAATCATTTAAATTATTGATATTTTTACTTGTTTGTTTTCAGCTTTGTTTGTAAACCAGAAATGTATTTATGGAGTATACATACATTTGTTACACATGCCTTTCAGGCAATGTGGAGTTGTCATCCATCTGACAAAGATATTTTGTATGAGATTTTTATCATTTTGTGACATTTGTATTTTGTTTACACCACTTCAGTAATTCACTTCTGGGACTAAAAGTTGCTTTTGAGGTTTAAACACTCTGCAGAATGCCAAAAAAGCATCAGATTCTTCTGTGTTTGAAAGCTTTTGGGCCATCAAATGATCAAAACCTGCCAGAATCAAACTTGAGATCTGCCATTATAAATAAGGCAGTGACAATTCTTATTGTGAAAGGTCATCCCAAGGGGTGAAGGAGCAAAGACAACTGAATTGCCTTTGTTCATTGTTAGGCTAAAAATGTGTATGCAGTGAAGAGATCCTTTGGAACTTTGCTTATGTGGGTGTTTGATATATATCAGTCTTGGAATTAATTATTTTGATTTCATTTTGAAAAACAAAAATGTATAGCTGTCAGGGTGGAAACTGAGCTGATAGAACCCCAGAGCAGTTCTGATTCTGAGGAGGATCAGCAATCCCTGGGAGAGGAGCCAGCTCATCCCTCACAGGCACAGCAGCTGGCAGAGATTCCTCCTGCTGGCATTCCTGAGATAGATAGTGATCCTAGCAGTGAGAAAGTGTGGGATGGGGGGCTTGCTAGACGCTCGACGCAGACGCAGGGAGCAATGAGCGATGGAGGGTGTGGAAAGGAGGCGTAGCACCCGTTTGGCGCGCAATCAACGGCCGCCTCCCATGGACCCAAGGGAAAGAGGGAGGATCTCTCCCTAGCCCATAAGTTCAGGGTCTTCAAGTGATTCTCCTTCTAATGGGGATCAACTGCCTACTCGGAGCATAGGCTACTCTGCTGTTCATTGCTTAGTCGCTGGTGATTAGCATCTGAAAGAGTCATTAAGTTATAAAAGGATTAAAGCCTTAAAAAGAATCCTTTCATCTGTATCCTGAGTTGGCTATTGGAGTGTACTGAAAGAGGCCGCTAGGGTGCTCCTGACAATAGCCTGATTTGGTCAAATATAGTATAGCCTTGAGATTAAGAGCTTGGTTGGCTATTTTTATGTTTGCTACTCTTATGTTTGCATAGGGAATATTACAGTATACCATGAGGATGCCGATGTCGTTGCCATTTTGTTGTATTGAAGTAAATTGACACATAGACCTATAGTTCAAATTCATTCCACAAATATAGACTTGCATACAATGCAAGGACGTTCACACGAGGAAAATTATTCAACCCCTCCTCTCCACTACAGCTCCCTGCACTCATGGACAGCTTCTCCTGAGGGTCAGGGACCATACAAAAAAGCTTGGAATTGGGGGCAAGGGGCTGCAGTTGGAGAAGGGAACTGAGGGAAATTGGGCAGGGGCAACTTGAATGAGCATCCTGTGGTTGTGTTGCCCTGGATATGACACATAGCCAGTTTTTTCTACAATGACTCTAGAAACATGGTCAGTTTTTTTAAAACAACCCACAAGCAGTTCTTCTTCATGGTCTCTATGCACCCCACATATGGGCTCTGAGGAAGTTTGGGTGGGAGCCCCTCCCTCACCATCCCAGCGTGTATGTCCTTAGTGGGTTCTCACTTATTCCCCCAGTTTTCTTTCAACCGCCATTGTGTCCACCTCGTAGAGAAAGCTCTCTTGTTGTTTCTCTATTTCAAAGTGTTTTTTTTAATTTAAAAAAGCTGAGTTTCCCCCTTCTTTTCTTTCTTCTATCAAATATTTCTATCTGTCTGCTTATTTTATTTTATTTGTTTTCGTGACTTTCGCGATCGCCCTCATGGGCATGTACCCCTCAGGGCCCACTTTTGAAAGTGCATCCACCGTGGGGTAGAACTGCTGCCTCAGATGGGCAGTCTCTCTGCCTGTTCTGCCTTGGTGAAGGGCACGTTGTTGAGGCTTGCCCTCATTGTAAAGCCTTCTCGAAGCAAGTGAGAAGAAACAGGACAGATTGGCTAAAAGCCACACTTTGGAAAACAGCGCTGGATTGGTAGAGGAGCAAAAGATATGGCAAACCATCCAATCTCACCCTCATACAATTTGCTTGCCACTCAGGAGCCTGCTTCAATGTTGGGGTCATCACCCCTTCAGCATCGCAGTTCCCCAAGTGCCCAAGGTCCCCCCACTCCAGGCCAATCTCTGACGCTTACACTGGCAAAAAGACCAACAAAAAAGGTGAAAGTCTGTAAGTGGGCTAGTCTGCCTTCACACTCAAAAAAGAAGAGAAAGACTTCTAAGGAGCTGCATGATCCTGTTCGAAATCGAGCTTCAGGCCCCTCGGGTCCTTCTGACTGCGCAAGCGCCTCGTGACTGAGATTGGTCCATACAGGCTATGTTGGCCAGCACTCCAATGCAAGATGAAGAGCCAACTGTACCATTTACTTCAATACAGACCTCTCAGGATCAACAGTGACCATCCATACCAGCTGTGTCTCCCACTGCTCTGCCAATGCCTTCTGCTCGGATGCAGTCACCTGTACCGACAATCTTACCCGCTGCTCCACCAAAGCTATTTTCGCCCATTCCGATGCTGTAGCCAATGCAAGGGGGAGATCTGATTAAATCTGTGTTGGAGGGTGAGATCTGGGACCCTTCTCCGATGGAACTGATCCCTCAACCACCGCGTTATCATGGCTTAGAATGTTACAGACTCTGAATGGTGCCCATGCTGGCTAGAAGTAACTTCCCCACTTTGTGCAAGTGAAGCTGATATTAGGAATGGTCCAGATCCTCATTCTCAGAGTGGTATGGACATTCAACATGGAACGTGTGTTACAGGAGACCCCAGAATTGGGTTGACTACTATAACGAACCATGCAGCCAGTACCACCTTGCCATCCTGATCCTCCCTTTTGGGGAGACAGTCACTACCATTGACATCCATTGGCTACAGTGTCAAGACCTCCAGACCAATCAGTCACTTTGTGCTCTTTGGCATAGTTAGTACTGCCAGTTCAGCAAAAAGAGATTCAGCCTGCTTTACCATCTGTCCAACAACCACAGATGACTCAACAGCAGAAATTGTTGCCAGTTTTGCTGCAGCCGCAGACTGTACAGATACAGACTGCCCTGCTGGTTACTCAGCTGCCGTCTGCACTGCCTTTCGGTGCACTGCTTGATAGGGGTGGTGCTCAGTCACTCCAAACAGAAGTGAGGGAGGAGCACCAGCTGCATCAAATCCCTTCAGGCAAGTCTCCAATGTCTGGAATGGAAGGTTACCAGACAGACACTGCGTCTCAAATTTCATGCCCTCTCTCCACCTCCTTGCCAGGCGCAATCGTTGGCTCTAATGAAGCCATATCACTGTTGGAGGATCTGGGACAATTCTCCAACCAAATTCTCAGAATGGTGCAGGCTTTGAGCCTAGAGACTCAGCAAGTAGCTTCCATGGTGCAAGACCCAATTTTTAACTCTGTAAATGCCGAGTCTTTCAGACCCGTGGCCATTCCAATACTCTCTGCACTAGAGGAAACAATTAAACAAACCTAGAAAGCCCCCTCCACTGTGCCACTGATATCTAAGTCCCTGGAGGATATGTACCGCCTGCAAGATGCCAATACTGAGTACCTCTTCAAACATCCAGCCCCAAATTCGATGGTCATCGAAGATGCACAGGGCAGGGCCTGCAGGGCACACTCCTCTCCAACTGATAAGGAGGGCAGTTTCCTGGACTTAATCAGGAGGAGACTATATTCCTCCACAGAGATGGGCCCTAAAATATCATATTACCAGGTGGCAATGTAGCGTACCAGCTACTGCTATGCGACAACGTGGGCCATCTTCTTGAGCATCTCCCAGATGACAAGAAGGAGCTGGATTGCCTCTTCCAATTGAAGGCTCTGAAGCTGTCCAGACAGCAAATAAATACATCATGCCACCAAGATGATTGCTACTTAAAGGTGCTAGCTAGAGCCATAGCCCTATGTCACCACACCTGGTTGAGATCATCCAGTCTTTCACAGGAAACCAGAAGCCATATCAAAAACTTACCCTTTGATGGGCAAGGCTTGTTCAACACCAAAAATGATGATGTGCTCAACTCAGTAGAGAAGGCCCATACCATGGCACATCGTACGGGTTTTATGTCATAGCAACTTCCCAGGCAATGGCACTGGTTTCAGTCATCTGCCACTCGGTACCAACCTCATCAGCAAGTTATAGCACAAGAACATCAACAACAACAGTCACAGGCAGATCAGGCAGGGAAATTGTTTCCAACTTCAAAATTCTGCTGTTATCGTAGGAAACCAGACAGCAGAAGCAAGCAGCGCCTTTAACTCCTTTTCTGCCATCTAGCATGCCCTGACTGGAGGAGTCCTCCTCCTCAGAGGAGGTAGAGGCCACAGAAGCTCAGGGGCTGCCACCAGACCCACAGGAGCCTGACCCCTCAGGGGACGTGGCCTCAGAGCCATCCCTGTCAGGACAAAGGGACTTTGCCTCTGAGGCAGAGGCTGAGCCACCCCCAATCCCTGGGAGCGTCATCGCCTCAGGCGACAGGCTGATAGGGTTCCTGCGCGAAGGGTTGGTTGCCTCCAGGAAAGGACTCCTCAGGAGTAGGCACTAGAAAAGGAGCTCTGATTTCTGCAGCTGAGCTCTGGGTGGGGTCCAGCTGGCTTTGGACTTAAAAGCCTTTACTAGAAACCCACCCAGTGGTGGAACAACTTGGCCCATCCAGCCTCTGCCGAGTACCTTGCCTCCTGAGTCATGCCCTGTGATTGATGCTCTGTTTACTGACCTTCTGGACTGCTTAATGACCCTGCCTCTGGACTGTGTAACATATCTGACTGATTTACTGTGTTTGACCTCTTGCTTGTTACCTTGACTACTCCTGTTGCTGCCTGATGCTCATTGCCTGCCTGCCTGCCTGACAGTGTTCTGACCTCTGCCTGGATTTTGACCACT
Source organism: Heloderma suspectum (assembly GCF_057233095.1). Classification (NCBI taxonomy): domain Eukaryota; kingdom Metazoa; phylum Chordata; class Lepidosauria; order Squamata; family Helodermatidae; genus Heloderma; species Heloderma suspectum. The sequence continues at coordinate 228,831,439 of NC_139461.1, forward strand.
TGTGCCTTAGTCTAAGCCTCCTTGAAATGAAATCTGTGTTTCACTTGCTTGCCAACTTGACTATTCTATCGCATCACTCCCTGTATTTGTTTGCAAAGAGCCAAGACTCAGTCTAGAGCAGGATGGCCATCTTTCCTTACTTTGTGGCCCAAATGCCCATTTTTGGATTATGCCTGTCTGCTTACCATTCGGTGTGGTGCAACATCACATCGGACTCCTAATTTTGATACCCTCCCTCCACTCAGTACCATGCTGGTGACTGTGCTGTCCCTGGTCCTCCATACCAAAGTTCAGACCCTCCTCAAAAAGGAGCAATCAAACCTGTCCCATGAACACAACTTTGGGACAGTTTCTACTTCATGGTACCAAAGGAGGATGGAGGGCTTTGGACGATCATAGACTTTCGACAGCTGAACCTGTTCATCTCACCCAGGAAGTTCTGCAATGTTTCTCTGGCATCTTTCTTGTCTGTCCTCTCTCAAGGAGATTGGTTCACCTGTATTGACCTCAAGGATGCCTATTTTCACATCACCATAGATGAATTGAACCAATGCTACCTTCACTTTGCCATCGGTACTGATGCCTACCAATTCCTGGTGCTACCCTTTAGTCTTGCTACTGCCTCAGGGGTATTCACCAAATGCATGGCAGTAGTCTGCTCCTGCCTGTGACTTCGAGGTATAGAGGTCTGTCCATACATAGATGATTGGCTGTTGGTGATGTCAACAAAAGATCAACTTTTTCAGTCAATAGAGGTGTCCTTCAGGAGCTTGAACTCTATATCAATGCAGAAAAATCCCATCTTGTACTGACACAGCAGATCCAATTTATAGGGGCATTATTGAGCTCCCAACTGGGCCGCGCCTTCCTACCCAACACCAGGGTAAAAGTGCTGATTTCTCTGGCATTAGAACCGCAGATGAGCAGATCTACCACAGGCACAGCACTCAAGGTCCAACATCTCCTGTGCTTCATGGCTGTGACAATGGCTGTCGTTTGCCATGCTTGGTTGCATATGAGAAAACGCCAAAACTAGCTCATACGCAACTTCGATACCGATCGGGATGCCTGTCAAACCAGATTCTGTCTGTCCCCCAGACATCAGGGACTCTCTCTGATGGTGGTCAGTACTAAGCAGTCTAACCCAGTGCATGCTGTTCCTCCAACCCTCTCCATCCAGGGTGGTGAATACAGATGTGTTGCTGTCCAGATGGGGAGTTCATTGTCCAGGCTTCATGGTCCATGGATGATGGGTGGCCAACAAAGCCACACAGCACATCAACTTTTTGGAGTTAAGAGCAGTGGACAAAGCACTGCATGTGTTCAAACTGGACCTGGTGGGCAGACTGTCCAGGTCACTTTGAACAACATGACTGTTAGAAAAGAGCTCACTGGCACCAGATCTCTCCCATTCTACAACCTTATGCTCCAGATCTTCAACTGGTGCATAGCCCATCAAATAGGACTTGTGAAGATACGTGTAGCTGGTGTTGACAGTGTCCTGGCCAATCAGGTCAGCCGGACCGTGCTGACCACTCATGAGTGGGAATTGGAAAGAACAGTTCTGAACAGTCTCTTCCAGCTTTGGGGGATGCCAGAAATTGACCTTTTACCACAAAGGAGAATGCAGTTTGCACAACATTCTGCAGCAGTGCGGGCCAAAGTCCAGGGGTGATGGGCGATGCCTTCGTTTTTTGGGGGGAGCAGGCATTGTTCTACCTGTTTATTCCCTTTCCACTGATAACCAGGTGTCAAGGGCTTCTTGGAGGCCTCTCTCAGTCTAATCCAGTAGCCAGGTCCAGACACAGACAAAGGGATTCTTTTCAAAGCTTTATTCCTCTTTTACAACTTAACAACTCTACTGTTAGCAACTAGATATGAGCAGCAGAGTACCTATGCCCTAAGTTGGAACAGTTGGTCCCCGTTTGAAGGAGAATCATTGGCAGACCCTGAACTAATGGGCTAGGGAGAGTCCCTCCCCTTTTCCCTTGGATTCTCTGGGCACAACTGTTGTTTGCGTGCCAACCGGGCACTACGCCTCCTTTCCGCGCCCTCCATTTGGCGCCGCTCCCTGCATCGGCGTTGCACGTCCAGCAAGTCTGCTTCCCGTGCTCTCTCACTCCTGGGACTGCTATCTATGCTAGGAATGCTGGTGGGAGGAATCCCTGCCAGCTGTTGGCCCTGGGAAGGATGAGCGCGCTCCTCTCCCAGGAGCGGCTGCTCTTCCTCAGAATCAGAACTATTCTGGGATTCTATGGGCTTAGTGTCCACCCTGACACCAGGGTCCTGGCGAAGATTGCAGCAGATGGCACCGAGTGCATCACTGTGACACCGTGGTGGCCGTGCCAGTATTGGTTCACTGTGCTACTCAAGATGGTGAAAGGGTGGTACCGACAGCTCCCATAATATCCAACTTTTCTCATGAGAGAGAAGGGCCAAATCTGACACCCAGACCTAACAACTCTCCATGACAGCATGGAGGATGAGGTGATGGATGCCACTTCAACTCCAGCAGCGATCCAAAGGATCCTTGACCTTGATGCCACCCGATGTCAGGGTGGACACTGAGCCCATAGAATCCCAGAGTAGCTCTGATTCTGAGGAAGAGCAGTCGCTCCTGGGAGCGTGCTCCTCTTTCCCAGGACCAACAGCTGATGGAGATTCCTCCCACCAGCATTCCTAGTTTAGTTAGCAGTCTAGGGAGTGACCAAGCACAGATAGCAGACTTGGTGGATGCGCGACGCAGACGCAGAGAGCGGCGCCAGATGGAGGGCACGGAAAGGAGGCGAAGTGCCAGGTTGGTGCGCAAACAACGGCTGTGCCCAGAGGCTCCAAGGGAAAAGGGGAGGGACTCTCCCTAGTCCTTAAGTTCAGGGGTCTGCCAGTAATTCCCTTTCAAACGGGGACCAACTGTTCCAACTTAGGGCATAGGTTCAGTGCTGCTCAGATCTAGTTGCAAACGGTATAGTTGTTAAGTTGTAAAAGAAGAATAAAGCTTTGAAAGGAATTCCTTTGTTTGTGTCTGGACTTGGCTACTGGTTTAGACAGAGAGAGAGACCTCCAAGGAGCCCTTGACACCCGTAAGCCATCTACACAGTCTTCCTACTCAAGAAAATGGACTGCTTTTTTTGCTTTTGTTCATGAGTAAAGTTTTCACCCACATCAGTGCTCTTTACACCAAATTCTCCAGTTTCTCTGCTCCCTTTTTGAGAAGGGTCTCAAACTGTCCTCTCTCAGAGTTTATTTCTGTGCTGTTTCTGCATTTCACCCTCCTGTTGAGGGGTTTTCCATGTTCTCACATCCTACAGTGAAAAGGTTCCTGAAAGGGATCAGGAATCTATCACCACCAGTCCACTCTATGGTACCAAGCTGGAGCCTCTCCGTGATGCTTAAGGCAGTTTTGTCAAAGCCTATTGAACTGCTGGCAACTACGGACCTGAGCCTCCTCTTCTGGAAGGTGAGGTTCCTGGTGACCATTACATCTGCACGCTGTGCCAGTGAGCTCTGTGCACTCAGAGTGGACTAGCTAGGGATGGCAGAGAATTCCGCCACGGATCACGGTGAGGCCGAATGCCAGTGCATTCAGCCCCCCGAACTCCATGGCAGAACGGCCTGCCATCCCCCCACCCCCCCACGGATCCCCCCCGGGACGAGACTCACCTGGGGCGGATCTTCCGGGCGGCGGCGGCTCCGGCGGCTCCAGCCAGTCTTCTGACCGGCTGCCACCGCTGCCATTTCCACTCTTGTAAAAAAAAAAAAAAAGACGTGATAGGCTACGTAAAGATTTACGTAGCCTATCATGACTAGGTTTTAAAAAAAAACATGACATGATAGGCTACGTAAATCTTTACGTAGCCTATCATGGCTGGGTGGGTTAAAAAAAGAACAAATCGCGTACGCAAATGGCGGCGGCTACGGCCGCTGCCATTTGCATTCCTTATTTTTGCCCTCTTAATCTACGTAAACATTTACGTAGATTAAGAGGGCAAAAATAAGGAACGCAAATGGTGGCAGCCATAGCTGCTGCCATTTGCGTACGTATCTTTTTTTTTTTTTTACCCAGAGCCCTCCGTGGCCAGAAATCCGGCTGCGGACGGCCCTGGCCTGGCCGGCTGCTCTGCGGAGCTGCCGTGGAGCACAACCAGCCGTGGAGGATTCCGGGGGGGGGGAGGAACGGAGCGCCTCCCCCCCCCAGCGAGGATTCCAAGGGGTGGGATGGAACACCTCCCCCCCACCATCAACATAATCCACGAATGGGTAGGTGACTTTCGTACATCCCTAGGACCAGCCTTATCCCACCTTTCATTGAGATAAAGTGGTGCTCAGACCTGACCCTGTCTCTTTACCTAGAGTTGTGTCTGAGTTTCATTTAAATCAGGACATTATTTTGTCTGCTTTCTTTGCTTCTCCTTCCACACCATTTGAATTGATCTTCAAATTGATTGAATTGATCAATTGAATTGATCAACGTTCTCTGTGCCCTGGCATTTTATAAATCGAGGACTGAACAGTTCAGACTGTCACCCTGCCTCTTTGTCTGCTACGGGGGCAAGTGCAAGGGCCAGCCTCTCTCGACTCAGCTCTTTGAGTCTTGGGTCATTAAGATTATAGAGCTGCCGTATGAGCTGTCTGGGCTCGAACTATCTGCCCCAATCTGAGCTCACTCTACTGGTGCGGTAGCAAAATTGCTTGCATTTGACAGGGGCGTTGCCATCCCTGAACTGTGCCATGCCACAACATGGTCGACACCTTCCACCTTTGTTAAACATTACAGACTGAACATTTGGATTAGAGCTGACTGTATTTTTGGTCATGCCGTCCTCTCCCTTGTATTGTAGTAGGACACCAACCCACCTCCACTGTAAGATAGCGTGCTACTCACCCATATGTGTGATGCATAGAGACCATGAAGAAGAAAGATTGCTCCCTGTAACTGTAGTTCTTCGAGTGGTCATCTATGCATTCACACAACCCACCTGCCTTCCCGTCTTGGGTGTCATACTCAAGTTGGATGTTGGGTCCTGAAGGTATTTTTCTGTGTAAATTTCTCTTGGTTACAAGGCTGCAATGTCTTGGTTTGGTTCCCACCAAAACGTCCTCAGCTATAGAAGCTTCCCAAATCGAGGCTCTGCGCAGGTTTAGAGCCATGTGCATAGATGACCACTCAAAGAACCACAGTTACAGGTAGTAGTCTGTCTTTTCTCCCTCTCTACCAAGCAACCAGGTTTATGTGCATAGATCTACTCAGATAATTGTTGTTCAGGTGGGGAATGAGGCGGCTGACCCTCCACAGCTAATCAGCACTATTGTCAGTTATCTGATGAGAAATGTATGTGCAGTTGGGTGGCCACTTACGAATTGCCAAAAAAGAGTAAATGCATCACCAAAAAGGATGACAAAAGAAGGTGCTGATTTGCATAATATTTGCATCTGCTGATTTATATGTATAGCTACATTTAGACAATATTCTTCTAATATACATAGAAATACATTACATCTCACCATCTGTGGAAGACTATGACCAGGTGACTGGTGTGCCCTGCTTAGTCTGCTGTTCAGCTGCTAACTGTTGATGGGCAACTTTAAGGCTCTCCCCTCTGATGGTTCATTATTTTTAAACCACACTTGGACAGGACAACCCTGCAAATAGAAGACACCATCAAATAGAGGACAGTCCTGGGGCAGCCCTTCAAACCGAGGGCAGTCCTCTGTAAAAGAGAACATAAGACCACCCTAGCGTTCAGCCAACTATGCATGTATTTGGATGTCATGGACATGACTGAGCATAGGTGAGCCTCAGGTTTGCTTGCTCTTCCTCCCCCCTTGCATGGACATGAGGAGGAGTTTGGAAGCTTTTGCTTCCATTTTTATTTAACCACAGCTTGTTGTGTTGTCCAAATGGATAAACTATGGCTAATGTTAACTATGATTTGTCTGCCATTGTTTGTCCAGTGTTTGTAAAGCACTGGAATGGAGACAGACTTGACATGCAATCAGGCTGAACTACATGGCAAACTGTTGGCAAATGTTGCCACCATTTGAAAGTGATTTTTGGCAGCCTTCATATGTATAGGGGAATGGGCCCAAAGACTTTAATGCTAAGAATAATTACTGAAAAGTATATAAATTAAATTCTGTTAAAATTATGCGGACTTACTTCCTATTAGTTGTATTTAGGATTGAGATGCAGGTGTTTTTTTAAAAGGCAAATCTTGCATTAATTGTTAGTCACAAAATCTTGAACATCTGTATAAAGACTTAGAAGAAACAATTCCATGAATTTTGAAGGGATAACCAAATCCTTTAATCTATTGCTAGGCAAAGCAAAGATTGGAACATTGGATTAGTATGTTCTTGTTTGTCTCTTAGAGAAAATGGCATTATATTGAAATGGTGCAAATGCACTTGGTCTTCAGAATGTGTTCCTAACACATTCTGTAGCACAGATAAAGAATACAGTATTTTACCAATGTTCTTGGTTAAATAATAGCTATGAAAACTTTTCAGTATGTTGATCATACACCTGCAATGCTTTCTGACAGTAGGATATTAATGCTGTACAGCAACAGACATGCATTATTCCCCTACTATTATCAAAGAAATTTAAAATCTGAAATTAAATACTACATTTTGTTACTATTCTGCAACATGAAAGAGTAGGAGAGACCTAGGCTTTAATAGCAAAGACCATGATTAACCTTGCAATGGTAATAAAAGCCACTCAAACTGCAACAAAACACCACCAAAGGCCTTCCTGTCTAGTACTGAATTAAATCCAATCTGCGTCTAATTATTGGGAAATCTCTTTAATTCTTTTTTTAAAGAAAGATAAGATCCCTGTGATGCTACCAGTAATTTAGCTAATTTACTTTTCTGAAGACCATCTGTTTTTCTCCATTCAGCAATACAGTGATATTTTTTGTTCCTTCCTTATGTATCACCTTCCTACTTCCTTCAGTATTACACTTCTTCTTATTGCTCAGTTTCCCAACACTCATGCAACAAGGAGACCCATAGAACCTATAAGCTAACACATACATTATGGCATAGGCTTTTGTGGGCTAGAGTTCACAGCACTGGACAAACTAGCAATTTAAACATTTCTAGTTTCTACATGTTCGGAGATCATATAGGCATTATATACTTGGCCTTCTGAGATGCATTTTATCCAAGGAGATGTTAAAAATGAGAAGATCTAGAGTTAAAGTTATAGCTGATCCAGTGTTCCCATCTGCAAAACAAAAAGTGGATAGGATCAGATGCAAGTTTGTAATCAACAGGTACACACTCTCATGTTTCGTTCCAGGTAGAACAGGTTGGGAGGTGCCCTGCATGATGTTTACACACAAGAAATCACCACCACTGCCTTTATTTTCCTGACTGTTTAAGCAGGATGGACTTGAGAACTATAGGAATTAATCTGAAAGGAAAGAAGTAATTTTAGAAAGCCCTCTGATCTGGCCAGCCAGGTACCCAATCTATACCTCTCGTCTTACCTCTCCTTAAAAGGTTGGAGTGTCAGCAGATGGTTAAGCACATGAATAAGAGCAATCCTGTAGCTAGGCAGATATTCAAGTAAACTTAAAGGCTTCTAATTGAAATATTTGTGCATAAAGGATTCAATATAAAACAAGTAGAAAAATAGCAGTTACATGAAAGAAATAAACCAGTGATTTATCTGGCTAAGGCTCACCTGTTACAATCCTAACTTAAGTGAACAGACTTACATAAGCACTGCCTCCACTGATGAGGGAGGAACTCAGGACCCAATCCTAAGATATACTTCAGACAAGGCAAATGCAGATGGTGACAAAGAGAAGGAGGAGCCCATCCCTTTTTATCTCTAGGGATTCAGGAGAGGGATTAGCCTGGGAGCAAGGGCACCAACCAATAGGGGAAGCCAGCTGTCCTTGGCACACGTGAGGTGTGTATGCCGAGGGGAATTTGAGCATCAACACTCTCCAACAATCCAGTGAGGCAGAACAAGAAGTACAGAAGGGAATCATTCCTCTTGGGTCACTGTCAGACAGGATGGAACCAAGGTAGAAACATCTTCTTGTGTATTTTATGCAAACATTAGGGTCTGCATACTTTGCTTGTTGGCTATGCGTAGTGCATGGCAGGCAGGGGATTTATATCTCACCTTTCTGCCAAAAATGGCAGTCAAGGCAACTATCCACAGCAGTAGGACTAGGAACCATAAAACCTGAAGATGAATTGAAATGTATGAATACATTTCTAAGGTCATAGCCCAAATAGTTCCATGGAGTATGGGTAGCCTCACAAGCAACAATGCTATGGCATGCACTGACTATGTAACACTCTGACACAATTGGGCACTGTCAGATTATTATTCCTTTCTTTGATTTTACATATCAAATCTGGCAGCCTGTCATGAAAACATGGATTTGTTTGTAAAAAGACCAAAACGTGAAATTCTTAGTGGTAACAAGCAAACAGACTTTATAGAGAGGCTGTTGCAAGCATCAGTGGAATTGACTCCCCCCCCCAACAGTTAATCATGATAATAAGATAACATTTATGTAGAATGCAAAGTACTCTACAATTTTTATTGCATTAAATTGTCATAATAAACAATTCTAGCCTGCAGCAGAATCTTTGCAGATAGTGGATTTTTGATCCACAAGTGCAGATTCAGTAGCTGTAGTATAGTAAACCCAAAAATTATGCTCTAAGAATCCAATTTTTCCTGAAAAACTTTGCTCAGGTTAATGGCATATAGTGGCATGACCTTTATACACTGCAAATGTAGTTGTCCTAAACTATTAGGAGCACATTAGTCAGTATCGGACAAGGCTTCTATAGCAGTAGTAATTGTTGTGAAGGAAGCAGAATGGCATCAAGTGCTTATCTAATCAAACAGTATTATGGTGGGGGGAAATGACCTTGATGAAGCTCTCTCTTCTACAATAGTTAATTCAACAGAAGTTCTGTCGATAATTAATTATAGGACCCTACCCAGCATACAGTTTCAGAGGCGGCATTAATACTCTTGAATTAGTGGCGATTTCTTATTAAACTTCATAGTGTTGCTTCTCACTGCATAATAATATTTACCATTAAGAATGAAAACTTGAATCAGTTGCAGCTGCTTGCTCTTGAGGATGTAAGATATCAGCAGATTTTGCAAGTAAAGTTCTAAAGCAGCCAGCTGTTACCACCCACCTGCAGCCGTAATATTGATTGAAAAGAACATGGATGCCTAAACATGGATAGCTTCTCTAATTATGTGGAAACAGAGAAGCTTAATGCATGAGTATACTTTAAAATGCCATGTCAAAAAGGCCATTGCCAAGGTGCAGAATATATTTTAGGGAATTAAATGTCGTTTTTTCTCTGTTTAACTTTTGACCATGACCTTTTATACCATGTATTTTGCAATTAGTGCCAGAACATAATTACTTCTACTGTGAATTGTCAAAAAAATATATACATAAGAACACACAGAAGATAACTATCTGAGTATGTATTTCTAAAAAGTAAAATAGTAGATTTGTGCAATAGTTGTTCCGTAAGTTATAGTGTAATGGACTGCTAAATACAGTCATTTTTCTTCATCATCTCATTTTTATTTTGGTATCTGTGCTATTTAATTTTTTTTGCTCCTCTTATGGTATAGCCCTGTGCCTACTCAGAAGTAAGCACCACTGAGTGCAATGGGGCTTTCTTCCAGGTAGGTGGGTATAGGATTACTGCCTTAGGGCATTAATGCTGCCTTTAATGGGAAGCGCAGGAAAAATTCTACTAATCTGTAATCCATACTGCTCATTGCCATTTTAAATAAATTCTGTAGCTCTGCTCTGCTTTGACAACTTACATATAACAAGGCACAGGTGCTCTTGATTAACAAATCAGCTAGGCCTCTGTACAGTTCCCTCCACAAGTGAGAATGCATTTTCTTGCCTTGGCAGTAGACAGGTTTTAAATATTTGTTAACTGGTAAGGGAGGGCTAAATGCCATAAATATTTAAACTAAAAAACACCCATGTGTTGTATGAAGGGAAAATAAAAATCCATTGGATATTTAAAAGGGTTGATAATGTTGAATTGGAAACTGCAATGCAAGACATGACCGTTTTGTTGGAAAGTGTGTACAGGAGTATAATTTATTTGCACAGTCACCAGTGGCAACAGAAGGTATTGGTTAGTGCTGTTCTTATTATGCTCCATGATGCTTTGAACACTCAGAATGTATGATATCAGACTTCCCCAACCTGGTGCTGTCCAGATGAATTGGACCAAAACTTCCATCATTTCCCAGAGGGCACCAAGTTGAGAAAGTCTGTATTATACCAGGTGGCCCAAACGTAGGTATACAGTTGTTTAGAATGTTGATGGGAGGGGGAGAGAATGTGTGAGTAGAAGATGTGTGGGTGGAGTCAGAATGACAGTTGGGAAGAGTGAGTGACAGGGAGTGACAGTTAAATCAGTTAAGTGTAGAGAGTGAGGGGAGTGAGGCCCTTAAGTAGGTATACAGTTGTTTAGTTGTTTTTTAACTGATATTGTGAACGATGGCAGTGAACTTGAGTCAAGAACAAAGAAAGTGGATTCTAAAGCATTACTGGAAGACTGAAAATGCTGAGTGGGTGCACACAGCGTGGCAAGAAGCATCGGCACTCCTCCACCAACACATCTGACAATTTATCATCTTAGAGATAAATTTGAAGCAACAGGTGCAGTGGCTAATGCACCGAAATCTGGATGTCCTAGGATGTCTATCACAGAGGAAAATGAGATGAGAGTCGCTCTGACATTTGTGAACAGTCTGAAAAAGTCCACAAGATGTGCATCTAAGCAGCTATCCATACCTAGAACGTCCTTGCAACACTTAATGTGTAAATTGAAATTGAAGCCGTACCGTCCAAGACTGTTACATGGTCTTCTGGAGGACGACCCAGACCATCGGTTGCAATTCTGTGAGATGATGCATAACCAAATCTCTAAGGAACCAGACCTTCTTGATAAGATCATCTGGTCAGATGAGGTTTCTTTCAAGTTGTCAGGTCACGTGAACAGGCATAACTGTGTGTATTGGGCAGATGAAAATCCTCATTTGACTATCACATCTCAACTGAACCAGCCAGGCGTCACAGTGTGGGGTGCACTGTCCAGCAAAGGTGTTGTAGGACCGGTTTTCTTTGATACAACTGTGGATAGTAACAATTAACTAAACATGTTACACGACGTGGTAGTGCCACAACTCAGAACCAGGGCTAACTTCAACGAACTGCTCTTCAAACGAGATGGGGCACCTCCTCGTTATGCTTTTGCAGTAAGGGACTATCTTGGCAACACCTTCCCACAGCATTGGATCAGACGATGTGGCAGCATTGAATGGCCGCCATGTTCACCCGACTTAACACCAATGGACTTCTTTTTGGGGGGCATAGTAAAGAATAAGGCTTTTGAGAGGAATCCCCGGACAGTGGACAAATTAAAAGAGTTCATCTCGGAAGCATTTATGGACATGGATGTGGCCTGGAATTTGTGTCGTACTGTGTGTCACAGTGTTCTAGACAGGTTCGAGGAATGTTGCAATGTCGATGGAATACATTTTGAGCACTTACGAGATTAAACAGTGTTAAACAAATGTAAATGTAATAAGCAGTGTAATAAAATGCAAATAAACTATACTGTATACCTACTTTTGGGTCACTCTGTATAAACGGTATTATCTACCTTTGATAAATATTCACACAAACCTCCTATTGAGTCAGACCATTCGTCCATCTACTCTACACTGACTGGGAGCACCTTTTCAGGGTTTCAGACAGGGTGTTTTTTGCTAGCCCTGCTTGGAGGTGCCAAGGATCAAACCTAGGACCTTCTGCATATAAAACCTGTACCACCAAACTACAACCTTTCCCCAACACTTGTGCCAAAATGGCGACATCGCAAAATTGTGCAGAACTCTGCTCACAAAGAGTACAGCCAGTAAAGTAGACAGTGATTGAAGCTTTGTATTTTCCATGTCCATACTATGTATGTCATTCAAAACATCTGCAAACCAGACACACATAGCATCTCGGGTCATTTTTCATTACTTCTTTTTGGGAAGTTTGAAGTGCTCAGTCACTTTATAAAGTGTGAGCCATTGCTTCTCTCTCTCTCAATTTCTCTCTCCCTTATTTTGTGCAAGATGCCTGGCTGTAGCTTATCCCACTTAGACATTCTCTTTAAGCATCATTGACAGCAAAGACCTGTTGTTGTAGGGAAGAAACGGTGATATAAAGTTGCCCAGCATTAATTGAAGAGCAAACACAGCCTGCTGAGTTAACCCAATTGGGGTTAGTGTGCACCTGCAGCTCCATTTCATCTTGAAATGAAGTACAAATAGGTATATTTGTGTTTCATTTTTCAAATATGCAGATATGTATAGAAACTAAGCACACCTGGCTCATTGCCAGACTAGTTTTGATATTGCAAAATACCCTTGAGAGGTGCTGTTGATTGTGGTAATTGTTACAGTCAACTTAAGCAAGCTTATTAAACCATATGCTAGTTTGCTTGGTTGCTGTATTCAGATAAAATCCAAGATAACTCTAGCTCAGGATCAATTGATTGTGCGTGTGTGTGTGCGCACGTGTGTGTGTGTGGTCATCATTATGTTCTTTTAAATCTTCCAAAGACATGTAGATTATACGGAGGCGATCATAGTGGCTGTAAGTCACTCTTTTCTGTGATATATTCCCTTTCTTTCTGTCTCTCTGAGACCTGAAATAAGAACTTGGCAAGCAGCAGCTGGATTATGAAGCTGTTCAGTTCTTGCATATTCTCCAACATTTCATAGGTGAAAATGGGGACAGTTAAAATCCTGTGTATGAGTACCTGGTTGGTCCAGAGTGTGCCCGGACAGACAATGCTGGATAATACAAAGAGTTTAGAAGAGACAATAAAATGCATCTATTTTCCAGTTTGATAGAAAATCTGATGAGATAAAGAGGAGTATGGGGCAATTATTCCATACTGGGTCATGCTTAATCCATAACCTCTGTAGGACTATAGACCATATTCCAGATCATCTTGTATTCTAGATCAGCTTTCAGCCTTGCAAGTTTATTGGTAACAATGTGAAAAGCACTATAAAGATTGCCAAATATACTGTAATCATTGGGTGGATTTTGGTAGGTTCAGCACCAAAGTTACTTCTGAGCTACATGAATTCTTCAGGACAGAAAGCAGCATCTTTCTGATTCACAAATGGCATACTACTATAACTACAAATGGTGATCCAATGAAATATCCTATCTCTGTTATGAACACAAACTATGGGAGAAAGTGTGCAAAGTTATTAATAAAATTCAGAGGTGTGTCTACAGTTTTAAGAACAAGAAAACAGTCTTTTTAGCTTAATGTAAAATCAGAACCTATGTCTAGTTCTTAATTAAATGTCTAGAAAATCCATGTCATTATAATGTCTGTAAACAACAGGAGAAAAGCAAAGGGGGAAGGGAGTCCAGTTGCAAACTAGAAAGAGTCTGGTTGCCTACTAGAAATAGACAGCTACAGTTTGTTCTCTTTCTTTTACCCTTGACTGTCTGCCAATACATTAAGGAGGTGAGAAGAGAATTGAACTAAGCAGTTCCTTTGCCCAAATCCCACTCTTTCTCTTGCTTCCATCTGAACTCCCCAACCCCAAGAGTGAGCCACATTACCTGGAAACAAATCCATTCCTAACTGTAATTACTTGGAAGTAAGTCGATTAAACCCCTTCATGGATCACTGCCTTGTTCTGGCGAAGGGGCTTGCATAACTCAGCGAAGCCATAAGCTATACCATGCAGGGCCACCCAAGACGGACAGGTCATGGCGGAGAGTTCTGACAAAATGTAGTCCACTGGAGAAGGAAATGGCAACCCACTCCAGTATTCTTGCCAACAAAACCCCATGGAACGTATCACAAGGCTAAAAGATATAACACCAGAAGATGAGCCCCTCAGGTTGGAAGGTGTCCAATATACTACTGGGGAAGAGCAGAGGGTATTTCCAAGTAGCGCCAGAAAGAGTGAAGCGGCTGGGCCAAAGCCGGAAGGACACTCAGCTGTGGATGTGTCTGGTGGTGAAAAGAAAATCTGATGCTGTAAAGAACAATATTGTTTAGGAACCTGGAATGTCAGATCAATGAATCAAGGTAAGCTGGAGGTGGTCAAACATGAGATGGCAAGATTGAACATCGACATCTTGGGAATCGGCGAACTAAAATGGACAAGCATGGGTGAATGTAATTCAGGTGACCATTATATCTACTACTGTGGGCAAGAATCCATTAGAAGAAATGGAGTAGCACTCATAGTCAATAAAAGGGTGGGAAAAGTAGTACTGGGGTACAATCTCAAAAACAACAGAATGATCTCAGTACGAATCCAAGGCAAACCATTCAACATCACAGTAATTCAAGTCTATGCCCCAACCACTGAGGCTGAAGAAGCTGAGGTTGATCAGTTCTATGAAGAACTGAGAAACCTGTACGAGGGTCAAGAAGCAATAGTAAGAACCGGACATGGAACAACCGATTGGTTCAAAATTGGGAAAAGAGTACGACAAGGCTGCATATTGTTGCCCTGCTTATTTAACTTATATGCAGAGTATATCATGAGAAATGTCAGGTTGGATGAATCACAGGTCGGATTTAAGATTGCCAGGAGAATTATCAACAACCTCAGATACGCAGACGATACCACCCTAATGGCAGAAAGTGAAGAGGATCTAAAGAGCCTCTTGTTGTGGGTGAAAGTGGAGGGTGCAAAAGGTGATTTGAAACTCAACATTAAAAAAACTAAGATCATGGCATCTGGCCCCATCACTTCCTGGCATATAGAAGGGGAAGAAATGGAAGCAGTGACAGATTTTATTTTCTTGGGCTCCAAGATCACCACAGATGGTGACTGTAGCCATGAAATTAAAAGACGCTTGTTCCTTGGGAGGAAAGCTATGGCACACGTAGACAGCATAGTAAGAAGCAGAGACATCACCTTGCTGACAAAGGTCCGCATAATCAAAGCTATGGTTTTCCCAGTAGTAACGAATGGCTGTGAGAGCTGGACTGTAAGGAAGGCTGAACGCCGAAGAATTGATGCTTTAGAACTGTGGTGCTGGAGAAGACTCTTACAAGTCCCCTGGACTGCAAGGAGGTCAAATCAGTCCATCCTAGAGGAAATCAACCCTGAGTGCTCATTGGAAGGACAGATACTGAAGCTGAAGCTCAAATATGTTGGCCACGTAATGCGAAGAGAAAACTCCCTGGAAAAGACCCTGATGCTGGGAAAGATTGAAGGCAAAAGGAGAAGGAGGCGGCAGAGGATGAGATGGCTAGATAGCATCACAGATGCAATGAATATGAACTTGAGCACACTCCCGGAGAGAGCGGAGGACAGGAAGGCCTGGCGTGCTATGGTCCATGGGGTCACGAAGAGTCGGACACGACTTAACGACTGAACAACAACAAGTCGATTAAAATCAGTGGGACTTACTTCCAAGTAATCATGTTTAGTATTCTCCCTTCTCAGTGTCTGAGGATAATAGCTCCTCTAGAAAACACTTGCAACCACTACAGACAAAGATGTGTCACAGCCAGTGAAATTAAAAGTAGAGAGAAAGAGAAGAGAACATGGGCTTCCCTTGATAATCAGTTTGCAGAAAGAGGAAGACGTTAAATTGCTATAGCAAAACCTGACTCAAAGGCGTCTCCTCCTGCCCTCGTTCCCCCTAGACCTGCACTTGCTGCTGAAGTTCTGACTGCTTGTTCTTTCCAGCCAGTCACACCCTCGGTAGGGATAGACAGATCTGTCAGTTTTGTTTTCTTCCATATTTGAATGTTTTTAAATCTCAAGTTATTTCTGTCCGAAATATGAATAAATTTGCAAATGTTGCACCAGCCAAATTCAACAGGTACAGCTATTCCCAGCACAGAGAAGGCCATATTGTACCTGCCTGCTTTATAGCTGTTAAAGATGAGGAGCCTGTCAGAAAAAAGAGGTGGCAACCCTAATCCAACACCACAAAATGGCTGAATCTCAAGTTGTTTCTGTCCTGAATGTGAAGAATTTTTGGTGGATTCTTATCAAACTAACCCTGTGTCTGATGCTCTGTCCTTCACCTCCTTCTTTTGTCTTTCTCCATCTCCATGAACTGGGAAGTAGAAGCACAGAGAGCCAGCATCTAATTTTCATTTAGAGGGGGCAGATATCAGCATTTGCATTTAAAAGAATGCATTTCATGCTACTTGCTTTGGCTTTCTCATTGTTACATGGTCAACAATTCTAATTTGGGGTTATCGCTGTAATTTGAAGTGTGTCAAGATTAGACATATTTATAAGCAATGATCTTTGTGATTACTACATCCAAAAGCCTTTGTATGGCTAAAGATCATACAGGCATGTGTAGGACAACAACACAGTAATAACAATAAAACAGATACAAAAAAATCAAGAACGCATACCTGTTTCTTTACAATCAGGACTACTGGAGGATTTGAAAACCATCACTGAATTGGAACAGTGGAGGCTAATGTTCTTGCCCCTCAGATCAGTGCCTAGACTGGAGAGGAGAGACCTGTTAAGAAGCAAGGGTGAAGGTTATGCTATCTAAGAAGGAAAAGCATTTCCACAAAAGTAATCTGTAATAGCTGTTTTTTCGCAATCCTGAACTGATGGAGCTACATGGGAATGTGTGGCCCTCCAGATGTTGTTGGAGTTCCCATCACCCCTCATCATTGGCTCTGCTGGCAAAGACTGAGGGGAGTTTCGTCCAACAACATCTGGAGTGCCATACATTCCTCATCCCTATATCATGAAGATGGTTGCCTCTGGCTGGGGAGAGTGCTGGGGGTGATTATCTTGGAAGGTAGAGTAAGTATTTCTTTGGGGGGGTGTCAAGAAATTCATGAAATATATTTATTTATTTATTACATTTATATCCTGCCTTTTTTCCTCCTTAAGGAACCCAAGGCGGCATACATAATCCTCCTCCTCCTCCTCCATTTTATCCTCACAACAACAACCCTGTGAGGTAGGTTGGGCTGCAAGTCTGTGACTGGCCCAAAGTCACCCAGTGAGCTTCCATGGCCGAGTGGGGACTAGAACCCAGATCTCTGTATGTCACCAATGTGAAATACCAGAAGTACCATTAAAATAAATACCAAATTTGTAATATATTCCTTAATCATAGAACATCCTCTGTTATTACACAATAAAGCAAAATATAAAACTATAATAAAGTGAAAGAACCAGTAGCAATCCCAAAATCCTAGCAACAACAAAAACACCACATACCACCTACCTATTTTACTTGTTCAGCAAATGTTTGTTCAGTGTATCACAACATTTTATTACACTATTTCACTTCAAGAGATGTTTGTATACTTTAGTGAGCAAGCTACATATATTTGTGGTTAAGGTGTGTACCCAAGTTATTACATTTTTACACACTTCACTGGGTGGGCTACGAAGCAGATTTTAACTTCCACTGAGAATATTCCATAGTTTCATATTTTAGTGCCTCAGGATTCTATGCTCCATTAATCCAGTGGCATAGTTTGATGAAGTTAATCACTGCTGTGGAAGGATTTCAGGTGGCATAGTGTTTGAAAGGACTACAGCTCCTTGCTTACTGTTCTGTGAGAGCAAGTGATGGAATTTGCCTGTATTTTAAATATAGATAAATGTACTGCTTTACTTAGCTGGTTTCATTTACTCAACTTATTAGTAGTGGGGTGGGGGTGAGGAGACACTTGATTGGGATGAAACCATTCTCAGTCTTTGCCAGCTGTCTTTTGTTAGTCACCTCAGGCTTAGCAGAATTAGCAACTTCCCGCATTCCAGACTCAGCATAACTGCGTCCAGAGAATAAAGGCACTGGTGTGGAGATCCTGTTTGTTTCATTTGATCACTGAGAAGATCAGGATTAACTAAGCAATTTTCTGCAACTTAATATGCTTTTACAAATATAAGCCAAATTGTGCCTTGGACTGCAAGAAGATCAAACCAGTCCAGGAAATAAAGCCAGACTGCTCACTTGAGGGAATGATATTCAAGGCAAAACTGAAGTACTTTGGCCACATAATGAGAAGACAGGATACCCTGGAGAAGATGCTGATGCTAGGGAAAGTGGAAGGCATAAGGAAGATGGGCCGACCAAGGGCAAGATGGATGGATGATATTCTGGAGGTGATGGACTCGACCTTGGGGGAGCTGGGGGTGGCAACGGCCGACAGGAAGCTCTGGCTTGGGCTGGTCCATGAAGTACACGACTGACTGAATAAACAACAACACTTCTCTCTCTCTCTCCACTTCCCTTGCCATCCTCTCAAATGCTCCTAGCTAGTATACAGTTTGGAATTAGCTCACTTTTACTATTGAATATAAATATCCCAGACTACCATAATGCTATTTGAGGGGATTTAAATAGCAGAAATTTGTCACAGTTGTATGACGTGGACATCCTACCCTTTAGAAATTCAGCTTGAATATAGCAAATTGGAAATATGGAAAATAAAATTAGTGAGTAATGAAATTAGTACATACATGGCTCTGACAATGTTTTACCTAAAATATTTTTTTGTATTTCTGCAAACCTCAGGCTTTCCCCAGCTTTCTGCTGAAACCTCCCTCTTGTGCTTGGTTGCTGCTGTTCTGACTACATAAGCTCAGGAACTCTCCCCTGAAGGCTCAAAATAGGAAATAAGATTAAATACGTTACTTTTCTCAAGACATTTAGGGCACAATCTTATGGCTGCTAGTCAGCGGCTAGATAGCCATAGGATAGGTTGGCTCCCAGGAACTGACCTCGGAGCCCATGCTCCAAGGTCAATTCCAGGATAACCAACCCTCACCCCCTCCCGTGCTGCCTCATAGGCAGCGCGGATCGGCCCCATGCTCCGCACTCGTAAGAGCAGTGTGGAGCAGTGAAAATGGGGCGTTCCCAGGAGCAGTGCGGGGAAGTTGGAAAATCCAATATGACACATACTATGTGTCATTCGGTCACCGCTTCCCATGCTCCGAGGTCCTGTGGCTAGACAGCTGAAATTGGCTGTCTAGCTACGAAAGCAGGGCTGGGGGAGCGAGGAGGAGATCTGTTGCTCACCACTCCTCCTGCCCTGCACTAGATAGGTGGTCGCCCCTGGGGTCGGAGGTGACCATCGATCTTGTTAGGATTGCTCCCTCCATCAGAGCTATAGCACATGTACTCAGAGCACCTATGAATCAAATTTTAGAAATATCACTAAAGGCGCAATCCCATGCATGTTAAGACAGAAAAAAGTCCTACAACTCCAAGCATGCCCAAACTAGCCATGCTGGCTGGGCATGCTGGGAGCTGTAGGACCTTTTTTCTGTCTAAACATGCATAGGATTGCACCCTAAAATGATTTAAATTAGGGTGTTAGACTTGAATCTCAAAGTGATGGTATTCCCTCAGGGCAGACATCACCGCAATGCAAGCAGTCACCTGTGGATGCCCCAGCCATTTGGAGGTGCCACGAAAGTGATAAGCCAGATCCAGGTTTACTTACAAGGAGACTGTATTGAGTACTTACAGCACACAGGCGTACTCAATGGTCCTCCTTCCCTTCGAATCTCAACATAGCAACTCCCTTGGCACCCTGCTCACTGCACCAAGTGTGTGCCCCTGCAGTGGGCTTCCAGACTTTAGAGGTGCCAAGATAATAAGCCAGATTCAGGTTTGCTTACAAGGAGACTTTATTGAATACTTACAGCATACAGGTGGGCCCAGTGGTTGGATCAGACAGCTTCTGATGCCTGCATTGAGCAGGGGGTTGGACTTGATGGTCTTATAGGCCCTTCCAACCCTACTATCCTATGATTCTCTGATTCTCTGAACCCAGAGCCAAGGGGTAAGATTGGTTTTATACCATATATGTTAGCAGTGAGGCAGCATGACAGGAAAACTAGAGTTAGTGTTCATCTGCAACTTTCCTAGCATAGACTAACAGTGCTTGGTCAGGAGGAAAGCAATCATAACTTTCCCAACACAGACACCTGTAGCTTAGCATAAACATAGCCTCACTTCTCAGGCACATCCTAGGCTCTGATAAGATAAATGGTACCAGAGCTCGTTAGCATGGAATGTGCTGAGGTGGCGATATCAACCTTTGACTCATCTTACAAGCCAAGGAGCCCACTTGCAAGGAAATTGCACTTAATAATGAACCAAAGCAGAGAGCATTATGGATCTCTAAGCCTCTCTAAACTACTATTAACCTACAGGTCTGAGGCCTTACTTGCTTACAGGCCTGAGGCCTTACAACCTGGGGAAGCAACATTTTTAGGGGTGCCAATGAATCATTGTAAAATCTAAGAGTTGCTTCTCAGCATCCTTGCAATGCTATAAGAAATCCTCCTGGATCTTGTGGTGCAGTTGTTCAGCATAGTAAAATACTTGGGCCAATCATGGATGACTTTGAACAAGACAGTGGTAGAACAGGCTGTGCACACAAAGGGAAATTGCAGACAGTTTGAGAGCACCAAATTACCTACTTTCTATTAGAGTAATTTTCATTTTGCCCCATCATCTCAATAGACATCTCTGCTGAGGTTATGTCACTTAATCAAATCCCACATGGAAAAGTGGATTTAGCCTAGCTTCTGAGCATAAACAGAGTGTAACACAAAACATTTCCAGAAACATTGGTGAAGGGCACTAGTTCTGACCAAACCTCCAAACGTATTTAGAATGAATGTGGGGGACAACACAATCACACTTTCTGTTTCTGTCCCCAACCACTGCATGTTTACTTAAGGCCTGAACATAGGACCTTCGGCTGAATGTACAGCCTCTTTCACAGCAATCCTGAATGCATGGATGCTGGGAGTTGTGGTCAGTGTGTGTGTTGGCACTGGGGACATGTCCTGCGGGGTGCAATCCTACTCTCCCCTTGTGCATTGACTGAACATGTAAGGAGGTTCATATGAACACACCTAAAGTAGGACCTGATCAGGTGACCTCAGAGTACAAGGTGCAAAGCAGTATATATAATTTAGCAGCTAGAGAATCAGAAATGGCTTACTTTCTTAATTAAAAAGGGTTCCCAATGGCTACTTGCTCAGATTCATTAATCAGTTCTGAATCTATTCCATGCATTCTGTATTTACATGGCCATGTTTGTTTTTACTTGGGATATCACACTGTTTTTGTTATAGTGTGTGAAGCCTCATTAGGTGGCAAGGGCTGGACCCACCCAACAGCTGTTTTACAGCAGCATGTGGTAGACTCATGACATGCTCCCATGAGTTTTCCTTGGTATCTTGTTTCTAGTGAGGAATGCACAAGAGGCTTAGTAATAATAAATGTTTGTTTTTTGGAGTTTTGCTCGCAGCCATCTTCCCCTTATCCTTGCCTTGCCTTCTCTTTTTCTCTTTTTCCACTAGAATGGTTACCAGTAAAATGCAATTCACAACCTTCAAATGCAGACTGGGCCAGAAATTTGCCCTTATATGTAAATCATTTTCTAACCAATACTGGGCAACTCCAAAACCTCATGTGCACAATCATGTTGTGATCCTAAGTCATGGCACCCTTCAGAAGAAATATGCCACCATCCAAAAGCAGACTCAAAGGCACTACAAGGAGAATGTTGGAACTATTAAATAAAGATGCCTTTGCATGCCCCTAAAGGAGGAGTGGGGTTTGTTTTGTTTTTGTAATGGGTTACCTTGTTGTTTGTTTTAAAACTGATATTCAGTTATAAAGAAGTAACATTAGAAATCTGTGTGAAATATATTTCACAATACAACTGAGATTCTCTCCCCACTCCCTTGTGTCTTTCAGAGGGTCATTTTCAACATTGTCAACTTCAGTAAAACAAAAAGCCTCTATCGGGATGGAATGGCCCCAATGGTAAAATCCACAAGCAGGCCTAAATGGTAAGTGAATATAGTGTTTGTGGAGAAAGCTTTTGGCACAATGTGTTTTGGAACTGCTATTCTTAATTTGATTAGGCTTGGATAATCTTTGCTCTCTTCATATGTACTTCAGCTGTTATGCTATTTCCCCTTCTACAACCTAGATTTATTTTTATATTATGCCCAATCTTGTGAGCGACACCATTTTGGCATATGAGAAGGAAGTCATATGTCTCTAGCAGGGTCTAGAATGATAAGAGATTTCCCCCAGCACCTTTCTACAGGATCTTACTGGATATTTGATTCAACTGGATGCTTTGCTAATAAAGGCTGGTGCAAACTTGCACTGGCCATCTTTTGTAGTAAGATATATATATGGGAGCAGTTTGCCTGATAAGTTGGGTAGAATAGTTTGGTAGATATAGGATTCTGTTTCAAGCATGACAGAACAAGCCAGGACAGATGAGATGAGGTTGCCCATTTGTTTTTGTTTTACTTTATGAAACTCCATTTCTTTCAATGGGAGCTGAGCAAAAAGATCTTATTAGCAAAGAAATCCTTTTTACTTTGTCCTGATGGCCTAAATACCTAATATTTCCTATTAAATAATTTTAGAATGCCACTGTTTTACTCTTTACCCCTTGCTGTGGTTTCCCATTGAAACATACATTTGTATAAAACAATGTAAAACAGGTCTACAAGGTAAGGCTAATTAAAAATGCAGGGTTTTCCAATATATTTTTAAAATATTCTTCCATGTTTTCTTGAGTAACATGTATTTCGGGGTTTTAAAGTTGTTCCCAAATGTACATTAAAACAAAGATGACTATGTTCCTGAGAAAGAGAGCGAGAGGTCTCAGCTGGGAGGCAAATATCAGCAATAGGTGCTTTTCTTTTCTATTCCCTCCTTCAGGCTCTATTATGACATAGAAACAGGTGGTCTCCCATCCAAGCACTGATGTCTTCATGAGATCATGCTCTGAGACTCTAGGGGTATCCAGTAATGAGAAAACATACTCAGTGATTGACAATCAACTATTGCTATCTGTCTTACATCTATGTGTGTGTGTGTGTATCTCTATCTCTATCTATGTGTCTGCCTTCCTGCCTGCCTGCCTAAAAACACACTTATAATATAAGTGGCCAACACCATATTATACTATATAATTGGCCAACAGCACATCCTTTTGCAGCCATACCTTAAAACTGTTCTAAAAAATAACCTATTGGTACTTAATGGTACTATTGCATCTCATCTTCTCTCTCTCTCTCCTGTATATATAATCAACAACTTCATATGTTATCAGTATTTTTATTAAAAAAGAATAACCAAACAATACTTTATAGTTTCATCTAAAAGTAAAGTTGGCTTTGCTTTTCTTGGTTTAGTAGGTCATTTTACTGGTATTTGGGCCCATTCTTCTTTTACTGAAAATTAGTGTTACTGCGAGGAATGATTAGATATCAACAAATAGGAAATGCACCCTTTCACTGTTATATATGCTGCTATAGCTGTCTGTCTTCCTGTCAGGTTATTCTTGAGATGCTTTCACAATAATCTTTATAGCTGTTTTCATTGTATTCTTATGAAACCTGTAAGAACAATGTAGTTATCAAGGTAGCATCCAGATAGCTATATTTCTTTTATGTAAATAGGATGGTCCATTATTATTTAAACAGTAAGGTTAATTATTCCAGAGTAGGTCATGGCAAGTGTTGGATGTGCCACACAGTACACAAAAACACATGATTGTAGAAACTGCAACTTAATAACGTGCTCATATACTGTAATAGTTTAAAATATTTTCCTTTCATTCTGCAATAAATAATAGGAAAATTATAATAGAAGTTAGCACAATTGATAGCTGTGCTTGGTTATTCAGTGATTCTTCAGGGACCACACTGGGATTGCACTAGGCAATCCAGGCATATGTAACTTCTCTGTATTGCAAATAATTTCAAAATTATTTGCCCATTAGAAAACATGTCAATGCATCTCCCCACCACCAATACCGTAACACCTCAAACACACTCACCTAGATATAATACAATCTGTTCGCATGAGTCCTTGATGCAATAATGATTTTTTTTCATGCTGAGGCCCTAAGCTATGTCAAGCTTAAAAGGCTCCACAGCATTACAAAATGTTTTATTATTCTAACAAAAATGACAATTAAAATAGAAATAATAAAAAATATTTTTACATACATACTTGGCAACGAAAAACTAATAGCAAAAACAGCTGTCATGGAATGAGCCTATTCATATTAGAAACACTTTTAAATGAAAATACGTTATGATTTCTTACTTCGCATTTGTGAAAACTTCAAATATACAGAAATACAAGAGCAGTTACACAGTTCAGCGCTACTAAACTGAAGAAGCCATACAACTATGTCTGTTTGCATATCACATAAAATTTAAAACATTTTCTTGTGGTTGCCACATGGGCATCACCCATGGGACTCAAACATATACCTCCTGTTTCCTATTGCATTGCCCTTCCCCACTGAGCAATGTGCAGCTCATGATGTTGTCTGCCCTAAGCTTGATGTTGGAGCTTCTGTCCTTCCTCATGAAGGTGGTCTGCCTTTCCTTGCAAAATCCTGGCTCCCATAAAAAAGCTAGCAATACTAGAGATGGGGAAGAAATTTGTTTAGTAAGCATTTTAATGCAAACTTACTTAATTTTGGACTTGTGAACTGCTATGCAAACTCAGTTATCCTTCGAAATTCACACTTTTCTGAAATTTGCAGTGGAGTTCTTCAGTCAAAACATGTGTACAAAAATGCATCTGTTGGGGAAAACAACATTCAAATATGCATGATATGAGGAAAACAGCTTGCAAAAATGTGTATTTTAGGCAAAAAGGCATACAAAAATGAGAAATATGCACAAAATTGCTTATGCGTTGTCATGCAAACTGTAAAAAAAAATCTCAGCATTTGAGATGAACCAAATTTATAATTTGAAAACTGAGAAACTGACAGAAACCAAAATTAACAGATTAGTCCATCCCTAATACAGATGTGATCTATGCAATATGGGAATTACCTGGAGGCATTCCTCCCACAGTGTGATTCAAGCCGTTCTCGCCATGCAGGTCTCCTAATGCAGCACTGTTTACAGAGGGCCATGCTATGGTCTCCTTCTGGCTGCCGCTTGCATGTATGGAAGTAGGATTGAGTGGATAGACATGTTAGCATTTATTGCTTCACTTTTGAAAATATATCAAATATGATATCTTGCAAGCTGTTAACATTCAATATTACTTAGTAGTTGATGTTTATCTATGAAATACCATCATATACTAAAAAAAACATTCAAAATCATGAGCTACATTTGAACATCAACAGGAGCTGAATAAGAAGTATAGGATGATAGGGGTCTGTGAAAGGGTTGGTCTGAGAGGGAAAAATGTGTGCCAAAGAAAATAGGTTTTTAAAAGAGTAAATACTAAGGAAGATTTCATTTGGAAAATGTCTCTATTCCTTTCACATGGTATGTGAACATTGTTTGGGGTTTTATGTCAGTTACATCAGTCAGATCTCACGGCACTAAATTACAGCTCCTGTGAAGTAATTCAGCGTTGTGTCACATCAAGCTATATTGGTTGCATTTCATGCCAGATAAGGCACAATGAAACAGGAGACATGCTAATGTAAACCAATGAGATATCATATGAACTGTCAGGTAAAATTGATCAGAATGATTTGCTTGTTCATAGATGTTAAAATGAGTTGGCAAAATCTCAAGTCTTTCTTGGTGATTGCTATTACCATTATCGATATGCTGTGGGGGTTTTTTCTTTTACAAAAAATATTGAGGGGGGATCTAACTTAGGGTGCAATCCTATTGAGATAGTTGGAGGCTGCTGAATACCCTGTGCAGGGTGGCTGTAGCACAGAGGTGATCCTTGCCTCCATGGTCCAGCTGCCCTGAATTTTCAGCTAGATGGCTGATTTCGACTCTCTAGCCATGGCTTGGGGGAGGGGGAGGGAAGGAGGCCACATGGTGCATAGGAAGCTGTGTAAAGTGGCTTCCGTGGTCTCCTCCCCTCCACTGGGGCCGCCCCCTTTTTGCTGTCTCTGTGCTCCGTTTCCAAGCGCGGAGTCATAGCCAGTATGGAGAGAACTGTGCTGGCTACAAGGGGGCAGGGGATGGGGAAGGGAATGCAGTTTCTGGAACCACATTTGCAGCCCTGGCTCTGACCTTGGTTCCCAGAAACTGAAAAATCCTATGGCCCTCAAGACAGTGTCTACTGGCCATAAGATTGCTCCCTTACTTATGCTTTTTGTAGATCATGTTTAGTAATGTGACACAACAGACCTACATATACTGTCATTATTAGTGATGGGTGAGATCCCTCCAGCTCACTAGCATCGTATTTGATGGGGGTTTTTTTTAGCTGTCTGGGAGAATTATCAGGGCGGGGGGGGGGGATTTGTGTCTTACAGCACTTTCCCAAAAGAGTTTAATAATGAAGGCATGGGAAGATCATCCCCAACCTTACCTGCCAATCCCACCTTTCCCAAGCAAACAGACCCTTACAAATGAGTGCTGGAAGAGAGGACTTTGTGGAAATAGGAGAAGCCTTTTAATCCTCTCCTTAATTGTGTTTATTTTGTGTGATGTATGTATTTGCTGCCTTTCCAGGCAGAGAGTCCTATCAAGGCAGTTTACAAAAATAAAAACAAAAATTTACAAAAATAAAATATGGATAATATCGAAACAAAACATTCAATACAAATAATAAAATAGCAGCAACCATTACAATTCATCAGTTATAGACTAGGAATGGGCGGCTTGAGTTCACCATGGTTCCTATTTCCACCTCAAAGCGTGGTTCTCCTCATTCCAGTTCCTGAATACAAGTGTCGTTCCCCCCCTCCCCGGGAAAAGTGCACATTGGGGTGCACTTCTTTTTTTTAAAGCATGCACCCAAATGCATACTTCCCCCCACCTTGACTAAAGCATGAAAATGTGTATTTTCCCCCAAACTGTGCATTTTAAAGTGCATTTTTTAATTGAATGCCTTTTGCAAACACACTTGCAAGTTTGGGAATATGCGAGCTTTGCCCCCAAAATGCACATGGGAACTACAGGAAATGTTGGCTGGTAGTGAGCTCATTATGAGCTAGGCCTGAACTCTGGAGGAAGTTTGGGCTATGCCAGGGGTGGGGAACCTATGTCAGTCCATGTGGGCTGCATTCCATCTGTGGGTGTTGCCAAAGGCAAAGTGGGCAGGGTCAAATGTTTAAACTACCCATTTTAAGCATACTCAGATGTACGTAGACATGCCTCTGCATGTCTACTCAGATGTAAGCAGGACTGAATTACTCAGTAGCACTTTCAAATAACACTCCAAATATGAACCCTCTGCATGTCTGCTCAGAAATAAGCATGAGCAGTATGTCTGCTGAGGAGTTAGCAGGACAAGCCTCAAAAGTAAGCAGGGAGTTTTCTCCACACCCCAGCAATTGCTTTCAATGTCCATCCCAAATATTATCCAACTGTCCCTTACTTGTTTTCTTTGGTTCTTTTTGTTGTTGCTCCTTAATTTCATATACTGATCATCACTCTTCCAAAACATTAGTTTTACAGCATATACCATAATAGATCAACCCTTAATGCTTTGCACACACATGTGTTACCATTCCCCTGGTTCCACATGGTTTTGCAACTTCTTCAAAGTGAAATGGAGAAATATTGTTCTTGTTCAGTAGGCAGCATTTTTTAAGTGATGGAGGGAGCAAACACTCTCTTTGGGAAGAGAGTAGCTATAACTCTTGATTATTCAGCAAGAGCATTGCCTCATTGGGGACATTAGTTTTCAAATTGCACTAATCTTTTTAAAGTAACAACCAGACACTCATCACCTTAGGTATTCCAGTGCAAAACTCTAATTAGTATTTATAGAACAGCAGCTTCTCCCTGTAGAATAATAGCTGAAACTGGCAAATATCTATCTGACACCTGTTAAGTCTTCAGTCATTCTCATTCTCCATTTTAAATGAGGAGACTGTGCTAGATGAAGTCCAGATAATTCAGCGGTAAATGATAACACCTAGTAAGTGCTAGGTGTTTTACAAGAGAGCCTTGGTTGCCATCAGGGCTTGGCTTTTTCCCCTTGCCTTGCCACTCCCCCAGCCCAAGAAGCCTCCATAAGGAAGCTGCTGCTGCTACTTTAAGTGTGTGTGAAGAAGGTGGCTGTGCTGTCTCCAGAACAGCTTGGGGACGTCTTCCCAAAGGGAGGCTTTTCTCATCTTGCCTCTTCTGGTGCTTTGCTGCCAAGAGACAGCCAGGAGGGGAGTAGCCAGGAGGATGAGGGTGCCCTTTCTTGGATTAGGACATGGGAACAGTGATGTAGTGGAGCCAGGGCTCACAGGGACATAGTACCAGCACATTTTTGTTAGCAGGGCTGCTGATGTCATCTGCCACCCCCCTGGGTATTTCTCATTCCCTTGAGTTTACCAGCAATCCTCACAGTAGCTAGGGGTGAAATGAATTTTCCTGGCTACAGTATATTGTCCCTGTCGTGATGCAAAGTATTTTGGGATGAGTTGGGATGAATGGGCAGTTAAGGCCCATTGGCTTTACAAAAGGCCTGCCCCTGGTGGAGATGAAAACTGCTAGAACTGGTTTGTTGACATGGATCAACAGAGCTGCCTGAATGTTTGGACTCTCCTTGGGACATGGCTATGGAAATGGTCATGATGAGTGCCTGCACTTCAGAAATTACCACAACACCATTCCATGAGACCCTGGTGAGAGGAGAGTCTTTTTCTGCTGCTTGAGGAGGGGATGCTTGAAGTGTCTTGTGGTTTTTTCTCCCCCCTCTTTTTTTCTGTGGGTTTGATGTTGATGAGGTATCTTACTGTTACATATATTAACACAAACTGTTTAGGTAATTGTATAATGTGACCATATGTTATTATTGGTACTGGATATTTTAACTGACCTATTCGTATATCTTGCACTTATTTAAATTTTGATATATTTTAAATGAACAGTAATTGAGTTAATGTTGTATTGTAATGTATATAATTATGGCTATTATATTTGTTTCGTGAACTGCTTTGACCACAGTGTATTGTCGAAAATGTGATATACAAATAATGTGGTATACAAATAAATTGACTTATGACTTCCTCAGCTGCATCTTGGTGCCCTTCCCAAAACAGAATGAAAAATTTCCACAAGGCCACCGGAACAATATCCCATCTTCTACTGGGAAAAGTAGCCAGCTGCCACACTCAGCTGAAATCTATGGGCTGCAAGTAGCTGGCTGTGTTTCCCCTTCGGAATTCAGCAGTGGTGGAAGCCACCATCACAGCAGCAGTGTGAGTAGGGGAGTGGCGGAGGGCCCTGCAGATCTTTGACCCAGGGCCCACAACTCCTGCAGAGAGATTGTCATGCATTAATTTATCAGTGGTGATAGCTGACAACATATTACGTGACGTTAACAGCATGAAGAGAGAGAATGTACAACTCTATATTCATACTTTTAAAAAGCATAATGTCAGGTTGCAAGCCTCTGCGGCCTTGGCAAAATTGTCACTAGCATTTCTCATTTTTATTTCATTTGTCAAAATGGCTATTAAATGAGTACTTGTCTTTCTAGTCAAGTACTGCTTTGACATCTATTACATCTTCTACAAAATTCTTCTAGACCCTGCTGTAGTATTTCTCCCCATAGTGGTTTGGGTGCAGGAGAGTTTCCTGTGGAGTAACTTAAATGTTAATTTATATAGATGCCAGTAAACTTGTTTTCCCTTCACATCAGGAGGGTTATTGTTTGTATTTTATTTAATAGTTTTATAGAAAAGCAAATATAAACAGCTATATTTCTTCATGTTTTATTGATCAGGAGAGGGCAGAGCTGTTTTGGCAACAGTTGAATTTTGAATAGCTGTAACTTGTTTCCAAGTTCCTTTCTGTGTGTGTATACAGCAACCATCTGGGATTGGTTGGCATGTATACCTTTGTCACTTGGACTCGGTGGTCATATAGGCCCCTTCCAACCCTTTTGTTGTTCAGTCGTGTCCGACTCTTCATGACCCCATGGACCATAGCATGCCAGGCCTTCCTGTCCTGTGCTCTCTCCCGGAGCATGCTCAAGTCCATATTCATTGCATCAGTGATGCTATCTAGCCATCTCATCCTCTGCCATCCCCTTCTCCTTTTGCCTTCAGTCTTTCCCAGCATCAGGGTCTTCTCCAGAGAGTTTTTTCCAGAGAAAAAACAACCCTACTTGCACCCTAGAGAAAATGTAATTAGAGGTCAGTAATAATTACACATGGGAAAGTAAGAAGAAAGTCAGTAGTAACTATGGTGTAAAATGGGAAGAAAAGAAAAAAAGCTTACTGAATCTTATGCAGGGGTGGAGCTCAGAGGTGTTTTCCACAGGCTATCCCTGGGACTGTGTAGCCTCTAATCTTCAGTTTCCAATTCTAGGAATTGAGCTGGGGAAAAGGAAAACTGTCAGGAACAAATATTGACTCCTATGCCTGGAGCATATGTGGCCAGAGGGATTCAGACAATATACCACCACTGAGCTCTGGGCACTTCAGGGTAACTAGCTACAGGCAGGTAAGGAGGTAAGGCCTGATTTCCATTAGGAATGCATGAGCATCTCGTTGCTCATGCTGAAAGAGGTAGAGCTTTTGAGAAAGTTTTCATCAAATGTTAAGAGAAGGTGCAGGGCTTTGCAAGCATTTGATTCAAATGGTCACAAAGCTGTGAAGACCCTTGCAAACTGCAGGATACTGTTAGCTGAATTTTACCCCCAAGTTCTGCAAATAATATTAGTGTCCCTCTATATTTTAAACTACCCACATCTCCTCCCCCACACTCCCCCCCCAAAAAAACATTCTCAGGGTGGGCTTAAATATATGTGGTTGGTTCTCCATTCAAAACAAAGATCAACTTGCTGTTTTACGAGGTGCCCACCATTCTTTTCTTTTCAAAGTGTTCACTAGCTTGCTGTTATGTATGCTATTGGACTACTGCCCAACAGATACAATGATAGTTCATTATTCCCCGTTCGATAAACTTCAATACTGAGCCACAACCTACCCTCCTGACTTATTTGGCCACATTTGCAGACCACAAAAGTGTGGAGGGCATTCAGCAATTTGGGGGTGGTAGTGGAGGCTGGAGGACATTTCGGGGAGGCACTTATCAGGAAAATTGGGGGCAGCAGTGGCTTTCTCTCCACCCTTTTCCTCCATTAGAAAATAGTTTTCCTGCTACTTCGAGGAAGGAATTTAGTGCTGTATTTAGCAGTCCACTGGTGGCCCCTTTTTCTAAGCAATGGCACCCTGGGAACAAAGCTATATGATAGTTTCATTTCAGGGATTTCGTTGGGAAAAAAAGGTGTCATAATGTAGTGTCATTCCCTGGGGGCATTGTGGAGAACAAGGACTGCCAGTGGGCTGCCAATTACAGCTATGTTGCCCACCACCACTTTTCCTAGTAAGCCTCCCACCTGATGAAAAATATTCAATTTCCCCCATCCTTCAGTTATTTGCCTTTCCTTTCACCAGCCCCCAACTCACTGAATTTTGCCAAAAAACCTTCCAGCAAAAGCATAGGCTCACCTCTAGTACAATTGACTTAACATGCAACACCTTGTGTAAGGTACTGCTGTGTGCATGTGCATACAAATATGCAATAATTGTTTAGAAGCCTGTTTCTTTGTTGGGGACACTTACTGAAACAGTGGATATGTAATCTTCACTTGTGGAAATGCAGTCAGAGATATTCATGGCATTCTCACAATTGATTTTCTTGAAACCTCTCGGGTTAATACGATGCACATTCAGTGACTTGTTAATATTTAATTTGTATATACATTCTACAACCACTTACTTCAGCTCCCTCTTCATACCCCACTTCTTACACCCCTGTGTGTGCCATTCCACCCCTCAGTTATTGAATTTGCCACATTGAGCAGGAGTAGCATCTGAATAACAATTCTCGCATTTGCTTGTATGTGAGTAGAACTCCCCACACAACTGAGGACTCTGCTTTAACAGTGGCTCCATGCTCCTACTCGCACATTTGTATATCATGCTCAGGATTTTGTAACCTGTTACTAATACAGTTTTTCTGATATACTGCCTGAAAAAACGATTCATGATATTTATGCAGTAATCTCTACAGTGAAGTATTGCTGGCTGGTATGGCGGTTCACTAGTAGAAATTGCCAGCCACCATGGCATGGAAATGGAAGCAGTGACAGGTTTTATTTTCTTGGGCTCCAAGATCACCGCAGATGGTGACTGTAGCCATGAAATTAAAAGACGCTTGCTCCTTGGGAGGAAAGCTATGGCCAACCTAGGCAGCATAGTAAGAAGCAGAGACATCACCTTGCCGACAAAGGTCTGCATAATCAAAGCTATGGTTTTCCCAGTAGTAACGTATGGCTGTGAGAGCTGGACTATAAGGAAGGCTGAGCGCCGAAGAACTGATGCTTTCGAACTGTGGTGCTGGAGAAGACTCTTACGAGTCCCCTGGACTGCAAGGAGGTCAAATCAGTCCATCCTAAAGGAAATCAACCCTGAAGTGCTCATTGGAAGGACAGATACTGAAACTGAAGCTGAAATATTTTGGCCACCTAATGCGAAGAGAAAACTCCCTGGAAAAGACCGTGATGCTGGGAAGGATTGAAGGCAAAAGGAGAAGGGGACGGCAGAGGATGAGATGGCTAGATAGCATCACTGATGCAATGAATATGAACTTGAGCACACTCCGGGAGAGAGCGCAGGACAAGAAGGCCTGGTGTGCTATGGTCCATGGGGTCACAAAGAGTCGGACACGACTTAACGACTGAACAACAATGGCATGGTGATAGGGGAGGGGGCTTGCCACCCCTTACCTTCAGTACCAGGAGGTGGCGGTGAACGTAGGGGCTACTATGAGCTTCATGCGTGTACATGGCTGCCAAGTGAATGGTTGCCTCTACATCCTCCAGAGGCCCCCACACACACCTTGACCAGTGCCTACCCACAATGAAAGGTAAGGGTGGGAAGACACTGCTCCTTCCATTGCCATTCCAAGCAGCTGGTGGTTTCACCAAGTAAACTGCCACACTGGCCACCACTGCAGTGAAGACCAAATAATCTTCATTCTCAAGGAAGGACAGGTTTTTGGCTCATGGAAAAAAGATCAGCTCAAACACTTCACTCAATTAAAATGTGAGAACGTAGTGGTGGATTTTCAGCACTTACATTATTAAATTCGTAACCATGAATTAACCATTGGTTGTGAAACTGAAATAAGCAAAAGGAAACCTTTTAATCCCATCTTTGACTTAAGGAAAACATAGTTCGATGAAAATTATGTAAATTAAACTTTGTTTTTATCAGACATAGGGGGTTAAGACTCCTTAAGAAAATCCTTTATAAGAAATCTACCCAAGCAAGATGGTGTGCTGCACAGAAACCTACCTGTTTGTATATTTTATATGAAACGCCAGATGTTAGTCTCTTTCTGTAGTTCATGTTTTGTCTGTGGTCCCCAAGGTTCTCAGTAAGTAACTGTACATAACAACAAACAATTAAAATCCATCAAACCTGTTGCACCACCTGATCTTGTGCCATAATGAGGAAGGAGGAGGTTCCCTATCCTTTGTTGCCCCCTTTTCCTTGATCTCCCAAGGTGATCTGCTTGTTTTGTCATATGTCATCTTGGCCTGTAAAGGGCTCTAGATCGTTACTTCGTATACAACACACATACACACACACACACACACCCCGGGGGAGAGGTCAGTTGCCTTTAGTCTCTTGCTGATTTTCAGTCAGTACTGAAGGGAGGTTGTTGTTTGTTTGTTTGTTTTGCTCTGTTCCTTCCTTTCCTGAAAGCTGCCCTCTACTAGTGCTGCCAAACTCTCTAGCCCTCACCTTTACTGAGACGTATGTTGGTCTGTCTGATAATACTGCTGTATGGGGACATTCCACAGCTTCTTCTGCGAGACTGCTACAGTTCTTTACAGTTCCTGGTTGGGATTGTCTAGCTCTTGACAGGTACATTGAGGAATGCAAGTCTGATTCTGCGCTCTCTTTTGGGGAGTGGGAATGGATTTTTTTTCGAGGTTGTGATCCAATACCATTGTAACATAGAACATACTTAAATACTCTGCATGTTAGGTCTGCAGCTAGGTGTTTTGGAAATGCACTGATATGCATGCTTAGCAGCAACACATACAAAAATGCTGACCTTGATGTAGAGAGTGCCAGTCTTCCGTGCAATATGTGTTTTGGATTGGTCCTGGCAATTACAAGAAAAAGTGGAGAATCCTTGAAAACCCCACCATCACCTTTTCCCTCTCCCAATATCAGAGTTCCAAGTTTTCTTGTCATTGCTGCTTTTCCTTTTCTTGTAGTTGCTGCAATCCCCTTCTTGTCTGAGCCCCCAAAGCACCTTGTCCGGTGGCTGCATTAGAGTTGTCCATGGTGGGGAAATCTGGCCCTTTCTGGGCCCAATGGATCCCCACGGTGCCACTGACTTGGCTTGCATTTGTGAGCCAAGCTGTGGATTAGTTCCTAAAACCCAGGAACCTTATCAGGTGTTTTTTAAAATTTGCACAAATTACGATTTGTGCAAAATTGCGGCCATACATAGCGCAGCTTGCTATTTATGGCTATGATTATGGGCTCAAATGTTCTAATTCATGCAAATTAGACCATTTATGCTTGAAATTTTGTGCAAATTGCATTATTTATGGCTGCGGTTTTGTGCAAATCATGATTTACACAAATAAAAAAACACCTGAAAATACACGAGCTGGCCCGACTTATTGAACTCCAAGTCGGGCCAGCTTGCGGATGAGCAAGACAGAGTCTGGGGGGCTGAGCCAGCGAAAACTCACCAAGCTCCACCCCCCAAACAGATTTCTCTGACATCCCTAGGCTGTATCTGCTACCATCAATCAGTTGC
Source organism: Heloderma suspectum (assembly GCF_057233095.1). Taxonomy (NCBI): domain Eukaryota; kingdom Metazoa; phylum Chordata; class Lepidosauria; order Squamata; family Helodermatidae; genus Heloderma; species Heloderma suspectum. The sequence continues at coordinate 228,866,258 of NC_139461.1, forward strand.
CTCTCTTTTTCCTCTCCCCGTCTTCTGTTCTTTGCCTTTCCACTGCTCCAGCCAGTGGAGCAGCAGAGGTGGGGAGGGAGGTCTAAGTCCTTCTTTCACTCCCTGTTCCCCAGCACATGAAATGTTGCTAGTGCAGAATGCACAGTGAGCCCAGGGAGAATCTAATGCTTGTCAGACACTGTTGCCGGTGGGTGGGTGTAGAAACTACATGTACGAGGATTTCCTGCACATACTGCACTAGCAGCATTTCAACTGCTGATAAGGAGGGAAAGAGACTGAGGGAAGAAGGACTGAGGCCTCTTCTCGCCATTGCTGCTGGAGCAGAAGCGCAGCAAGATGGGTGGTTGAGTGTATGTAGAGTAGGAGGAAGAACTATAATCTGAGCTAGAAAAGCATTCAGGGGCTATAATGCTCACCCTCGACGTATTGAGTACTTATTCCAAGCTTGAAAATTTTAAGCTCTATTGCGTCTACCTCCCACACTTCCAAAACTCATTGAACATAATTGTGAAATGTAGGTATTTGTATAATTAGCATTTGGTAACATACGGGATTTTTCTCCAATAAATAAGAGAGATTCATAAAAGCATCACTGCCAAGTTTCTGGGATGACTGATATTTGTTGGCCAAAGTTTCTTCCTCTAATACTGAAGTGGAAGAAGATATTTGGAATTTCAAAAATGTAGTAGTCCTTTATCATATTTTCACATGTCATTCGACAAAATCCAGTTGAAGTTAAGCACGTTTAGGCTCCATTGATATCATGGGGGAAATCTGAGCATGTGCTTAACTTTTTTTTTAGCAGAACTATGTTCATATATTCTACCTTAAGTGAATGATAACTGCTCTTACATGCGGAAAAGGAAAGTGATCACATTATTATTACTTCCTCTGGTGGTTTCTGGTAATGGAAATGTAGATGAATCTAATAGAGTGGGATGGTGAACCATTCATCTTATCCACCAAATTCAACATTTTTATATGGATCACTATTCTAGTCTGTTTTTTTTGGGGGGGGGGTACTGGCCATACCACAAATGGGCCTCAGCTTACAATGACGGTGTGGCCCCCACTGGATGGAAGGGAACCAGCAGGTCCATTACTTCTCTGATAGTACACTAGTGTCACTGTACCTTATGAGCTGTCTCCAATTATTGGGGGTGGGAGGGCGTGGATTAGGAAAATATTCTTTTAAAACTCTTTTTGTAAAAGCTATTGATTAGATTGTATTGGAGATTTTAGTACTAATTATAAATAATGGGCAATATCCAACAGGACCGCTCTGCCTCCTCTGGTTCCATTGCCTTCATGGGAGGGACTACTTGCACAGTGGGGTATTTATGCTTCTAAAAATAACCCTGGAAATGAGTGGAAGCACTCATTTCCTGATCAGGACAAGTCAGTGGAGCTCCCTTCTGTGGGTTCTGCTGACCTGCTGCATTCCAGAAACTAGCGTTTCCACTGGGTTCGTTGGTGTTATTTTTAAAAGTAGAAAAACTCTTTCCATGAATGGTCACTCCTGTGAGCGCACACATATAATAGGATACTAACCAGTATAATCTCATGTCAGATTTTACATATTTCTGTAATTATTATTCCAATCAATTGATAATTATTTGTATTGCATTATTATGTTGTAGCTTTATCTCTGTGCCCAGCTGTTGTAATGTATTAATGATTTATATTACCTTTATTGTTAATTGCAAGCCACCCTGGGAATGCTAACTAACATTGGAGGGTGGGGTATACATTTTATAAATAAGAGTGAAGGTGGAAAACCCAGAGTTGCCGTAGGAGTACCTGTTTGGTGTCCAGAAAGCTGTATCGCCAGCAGTCTACTTGGGAGGAAGGGTCTACTCAGGATGAGGGAGAAGATCCAGCTGCAAGCAATGATCTGCTGTTGTCATGGTGGTTTTAGGGAATTCCTGGAAGTGCACTAACTAAAAAAGCAGCAGTTCTACAAGTAGCCCCTGGGTCACAATTTAAGAACTACTGGTCAAGTCCAATGTCTAGCTAGCCTGAAGCAGGGGTAACCCTTTAACTAAAAATCTATGGTAAATATGTGTCTAAAGATGCTTGAGAAATGCCAAGAAAGGTGATTCCACCATTTTGTACCCTCTGCTCAGCTGCTGTTATGGTCAGAATCATTCTCTTTATTTCTGATGTTCAGGCTGTGAGTGCCCATGCTAATATGGTCAGCGCAGCACCACTCATGCACAATAGAATGATATCAGCAGGCTTGGAGGGAAGCCCAAGTTTTATAAAAGCATAATCTGGCCCTGTGGGGTCCGCCAGGTGGCCATGCCCTTTCTCCTGGCCCCACCCCCTTTCCCCATCCGCCAAAGTTGGTGATTTCCCAGCTTTTGTGCACTTTCCCCCATCCTAAAAGGTTGACGTGCCTCCCCTAAGGCTTAGTTACTGGCAGCAAGAGCTTCAAGCTGAAATATGCTGATTATTTTGCCCCCAAACCTTTTGCCTTTGGCCCACCCACCACTGGAATTCAACCCCAGGCTGAAATAAATTAAATACCCCTGTCCTAGAGTGAAGAAGCGTAAGTATTCAGATTGCCCATGAAGAAGGAAAGTAATTTTCCAAAAGTCGTTGGGCTCTAATAACATTTGACGGTGGTTTGTGTAGTACGTGTATATGAGATGTGAGTATGAGTGTGAAAATACTGCATGTTGGTGTGAATGAGGAATATAAGTTTAAATTTGAGTTTATATGTGAGTATTGTTCGTGCGTGTATGTTCATGTATTAGGTATTGCAAAGAAAAGTGTTCGGGAGGCCTGTTTGTCCAAAAGTTGATCTAACGTGTATAAGTTATATGTGTGCGTGTGTGCATGTAACAATTATGACCAGAAGGCCAGGTTTTCATGCTTCCTTTTATGTAAATACGATTTGTACCTTTCAAATGGACATGAATAAACAACGGAATTAATAGGAAATGTACGAGTAGGTTAAGAATATTACTATGGTTGGTAACTATACTTTGACATAGAGAATGAAGAGTCAGTGCCTATGAATATACAAAAAGGGAGATCATGTATGTTCAAGAAAATATTGTCTGCTTGACCTTCCATTAACTTCCCACTAAAGAAGAAAAGGTGAACATTTGCAGTGATGTTGCACTGCAATCCTAGTTAACAGAGGCAGTTTTTCTTCAGATAACAGAAATGTGCATTAAGACTAGAAAAGCTTCAAGGTAAGTGAAGGCAAGATACAATGAACTCACATCGCTCTCACAAATATCAGGTACACCATTCTGTGTTGTAGCATGGATTATATGCATGAGAAACGTCTAAAATCTGCTTTTGTAGGACTTATTTTCTTAAGAATCTGTTCCTCTAAGTAGCAGTCAGATATAATTGTTCTGGTGCTTCCCACAGTGTATTGCCATATTCACTGTATATATTGATACCAATAGATTTCTGCAGAGATTCCAGAACTAATGTAAATATCTATGGACAATAATGCTCTAATAATCTAATATCTGCAGTTCAGCTAACTTTGTCTTATACTTAGGCCATGATTCTCCTCTTGGCACATAAGTTATGGCCCATTCTCATTGTGCCAAACTTCCATCCCGTAGAGTAGTGACTAAAGGAGGTTGGGTACATGTGACAGAGAGAATAGGTAGTTTGGCTCACAGTGGATTTTCAAGACCCTATGCCCATGAGCTGATAACACTGGACCTGACAGCAGTTAGGACTGCCAGGCTGCAGCTGCGCAGACTCTCTGTACACTCCATCCCTTCATCTGTGGATGAAAGTCTGCATCACTGTATGTCATGGTAGTGATCCTTGCCTTGCCATGTGAGGTGAGCAATGGTTGCTCGTGCACAATGGAAGGCATCCGTGGGTGGAGGCTCCGTTTTTACACTGCACGTAGGGACTAGGGTGGAACTGATGTCAAAGGATGTGTTGTACTTGTGTGTATAGAACACTGCCACAGTTTGCTCTCTGTGTGACATTGGCTGTGGCAGTATCATGCTCTCTATTTGTAGTGCTGTAGATTTTTTAAAAAACATGACCGACTGCTGCTTTACACATGAGATGTAGAAAGAAAAGAAAACAGCCTTAACATGGTCATAGTAAGGAGAGAATTTCTTTCAGCTGAAGGCCTTCCTAAATTACCATATTTTGGCCTAATAAACCATATTTTGGCCAACTGCCTGAAGCCATAAACGATTGGGGCTCGACAAATCTCAGCCGGGTGATTCACCATAGGATGAGTGCCACCACTGGAAGGTTTTTGCTCTTTCTAAGTTGTTTGGGAGACCAACTGGTGAAAAGGCCAAATAAATGTTTTAAAACAAATAAATCACACCAAGGGCAGGAATTATCAAGATGAAGTAGCAGCACAGACAAAGATAAATGCATGAATTAGATGTGGTCTTTCGATTGGAACTAAAAATCCTTGTGAATTTTTCAGCAAAAATCAATGATCAGGAGCCAGCATAATGCAGACTCTTATAAAGCTTTTTCCTGAAAAGTAATGAGTGTGAATTTTCATTCTTGACATAACATTTTAATCCCACATGTATTCTTCCATATGAGATATTCCAAAAGTGCCCTTGCAGAGAAAAACATCAGTGCAGTTCAGGTATGGTAGGCAGACACCAAATGTGTTTCTCTCAGTGGACAATGTTGTTGAAATCTAGGACTGCTGTAGTGTGAAGTTTTTCCAATTAAAGCCTTTGAAATGTGGATTTTAAACTTTACAGCAACAAGAGAATCTGATCCATTGTTCATGCAATCCCCAAGACTACTATTTCTCAAAAATGCCTGCATACACTTAACTTTCTCAACAACAACAACAACAAATCTATATAATTACCCAGTGTATGAGTGAGGCCGGCTTAGAAAATCAAGCAACATGGGACCTACTTTATGCAAACACTGCATATTAATCATCTTAATATTTATAAGCAATTAAATTTGATATAACATTGGAACTGTGATATATTCTGCATACAAACAAATGTCATTTCTATTGCTCAACGGAAGAGCTATAGACTTTACATATTAGAGAACAGCCACAATGTGTGGGGAAATAATGACTCGCTTGGAAGAGTAAAACAAAATACATAATTCTGTGCTAGAGCACTGACAAAAAAGAGGGGAAGGAAAAACTAGGAAAAAGGAAAGGCTAAGCTGGATAAGGAAAAATATATTCATGAAATCCGAGCCATCCGCAAATGATGCCAATATACGTAATTTCCCTAGATACGTACAGTCAGGGCCAGAAATATTGGAACAAGGATAACTGTTTTGGCAGTTGGCCTCCATACACCACCACATTGAAGTTGAAAGGAAACACACCCAGATGGGAGCGAAGTCAGGACTTCCAGCTGTAATTCAAGGGGTTTGACAAAAGTGGGGCACTAACCATTCAGGAAGGACAGCCAGTGGCATACACACACACCAATCATTGGTGGCTCATAAGTAATGGAACGAATGGCTGACAAGCAGCTGCATGGCCAGGTGTGGCCTGTTTCATGCGTACCCCATGACTAATCAAGCAGATAAAAGGCCTGGAGGTGGTTCTGAGTGTTACATTTGCATTTGGTGGCTGTTCACTGGAACTCCCAACATGAGGTCCAAAGAGGTGTCCATGAGAGTGAAGGAGGCCATCGTTAGGCTGAGGAAACAAAATAGACCCATCAGAGAGATAGCAAAAACAGTGGGATTGGCCAACACAACAGTTTGGAACATCCTGAAAAAGAAGGAATTAACTGGCAAGCCCAGCAACAGCAAAAGGCCTGGAAGATCATGGAAGACAACTAAAGTGGATGACTGCAGAATTCTGCTCATGGTGAAGAGGAACCCTTTCACAACATCTAGCCAGGTCAAGAATGCTCTTGAGGAGGTAGGCATGTCATTGTCAACATCTACAGTCAAGAGACAGCTTTATGAATGTACATACAGAGGCTGGGCGGCAGGCGCTGGCGGAGCGCTAGGGGCAGGCCATGCCAGGTAAGGGGAACAAGGGAGAGATGTGTAGTATCTGTCCCCTGCCCCAGGCCTGTCCAGAGCCAAAGGATGGCTGGGGGAGGCGTGACCCCATCTTCTGGCCTTCGTTTGCCGCTCTGCAATGCCAGGTCTGTTACCCAGAAAACCTCCCTCATCCATGACATGATCCTGGATGAGGGTGCAGAGCTGGCATGTATTACGGAGACCTGGCTAGCCGAGGCTGCTGCTCCAACCCTTGCAGCTATGTGTCCAGCTGGATTTTCGTATGCACAGCAGCCGAGGGCTGGGGATCGGGGAGGGGGAGTGGCTGTTATCTACCGAGAGTCCTTGGTCTTCACCAGACCCCCTCTCCGGGAGACCAAGGTTGCTGAGTGCATGTACTGGAGGTTGGGCCCGAAGGGCAGTCTGGGGATTCTGCTCGTGTACCGTCCAACCCGCTGCACGACTGACTCCCTGGCCGAGGTGCTTGAGGTGGTCTCTGATGTGCGTGTACAGTCCCCTAACTTACTGGTGTTGGGGGACTTCAACGTACATTCGGAGGCCATCCTCACAGGAGCACCTCGGGACTTCATGGAGACCATGGCCTCCTGGGAGCTGCACCATATTCTAACTGGGCCCACCCATGTAGCCGGTCATGCACTAGACCTTGTGTTTGTTTCTGGAGAAGCGGGGAGTGATCTGGAAGTCGGGGGTATATCCACCACCCCCTTGTCATGGTCAGATCACTATCTGGTGATGTTGGACTTCTCGGTTCCACAACCCCTCCGCAGGGGTGGAGGACCCATTAAAATGGTCCGCCCCAGGCGTCTTATGGATCCAAATGGATTCCTGAACATGCTTGGGGATTCTCTGGGGCATGCCAACGGCCACTCGGTCGAGACCCTGGTGGGTGGCTGGAATGCCGCAATCACTGGGGCATTAGATCGGGTGGCTCCGAAACGCCCTCTCCCCCTGAACAGGGCTTGGACTGCACCATGGTTCAATCCGCGGTTATGAGCTCTGAAACAGGAGGTGAGACGGCTAGAGCGCCGGTGGCGGAAGTCTCGCTCCAAAGACGATCAGACACGGGCTAGAGCTGTATCTTCAGCCTATCACGTGGCGGTGAAGGCAGCAAAAAAGGAATATTATGCTGCCTCCATCGCGTCTGCAGAGTGCTGCCCCAGGAGGCTGTTCCAAGTGTTCCGGAGCCTGGTCGGTCCTGTGGCTCCAGAACCACTGGAGCATTCTAAGGCCTCCTGTGAGGCTTTGGCAAGGCACTTTGCAGATAAAATTGATCAGATTAGGTGTGTTACTCTGCACACTGTGGATACAGTTAGTGAGCAAGAGGCGGCCTGTGGCAAACCGGTTTTGTGGGATCGGTTCCAGCTTCTTCCTCCTGATGAAGTGGACAAGGTGCTTTCATCTGTAAGGCCGACCACCTGCTTACTTGATCCTTGCCCATCTTGGCTCATTATGAGCTGCAGAGAGAGACTGGGTGAAGGGATCAAGGCGGTGGTGAACGCCTCCCTTGAGGAGGGAGTGATGCCATCAGCCCTCAAGGAGGCAGTGATAAGACCGCTCTTAAAGAAGCCCTCCTTGGATCCTCAAGTTCTGAACAACTTTCGCCCAGTCTCAAATCTGCCATTTTTGGGCAAGGTGATTGAGCGGGTGGTGGCGGTGCAGTTGAAGGCACACTTGGAAGAAACTGATTATCTAGACCCATTTCAGTCGGGCTTCAGGCCTGGGCATGGGACAGAAACGGCCTTGGTCGCCTTGGTGGATGATATGAGGAGGGCTCTGGATAGGGGTGAATGCTGCTTCCTTGTTCTCCTCGACCTCTCAGCAGCTTTTGATACCGTTGACCACGGTATCCTCCTGGACCGCCTGGAGGGGTTGGGCATTGGAGACACTGTATTGCGGTGGTTCCGGTCCTTCCTCTCCGGCAGGTACCAGAGGGTAGCACTGGGAGAGGAGGTTTCAGACCCGTGGCCACTTACTTGTGGGGTGCCACAGGGTTCCATCCTCTCCCCGATGCTATTTAACATCTATGTGAAGCCACTGGGGGCTATCATCAGGAGGTTTGGGGTGCAGTGTCATCAATATGCGGATGACACGCAGCTCTACCTCTCATTCAAATCTTCACCAAGGTTGGCCGTAGAATCCCTGTCCAAATGTCTGGAGACGGTGAGTGGCTGGATGGGGAGGAATAAGCTGAAGCTCAACCCTGACAAGACCGAGGTACTTTTGGTGGGAGACAAGAGGAGGCTGGGGGATGTTGACCTGGTGTTGAATGGGGTACGGCTACCCTTGAAAGACCAGGTCCGCAGCCTGGGGGTCATTTTGGACTCCCAGCTGTCCATGGAGGCTCAGGTGTCAGCTGTGAGCCGGACAGCGCTGTATCAACTCCATCTGATACGGCGGCTGCGCCCCTTCCTTCCCGACCATCTGCTCCCATCGGTAGTACATGCCCTGGTCTCCTCTCATTTAGACTACTGTAATGCACTCTACATGGGTTAACCCTTGAAGACGGTTCGGAAGCTGCAGCTGGTACAGAAGCGGCGGCTCGCCTGATTAAAGGCAGCCGCTGGCGAGATCACATCACTCCAGTGCTGAAGGAGTTGCACTGGTTACCAGTTGTTTTCCGGGCCAAATTCAAGGTGTTGGTTTTGACCTTTAAAACCCTATATGGTTCCGGCCCAGCTTATCTTAAGGAGCGCCTCCAGCAACACCAGACAGGCCGCTTAACAAGATCAGCCTCAGATGGCCTTCTCTCTGTCCCATCAGCCAGGACAGCTAGACTGGTGGGGACGAGGCAGAGGGCCTTCTCTGTGGTGGCCCCCACTCTGTGGAACTCCCTCCCTAGGGAACTCCGTCATGCCCCCTCTTTAATAAGCTTCCGTCGTGCATTAAAAACGTGGTTGTTCAGGCAGGCATTTGGGGTGGGTTAGGGTATTTTAAAAAAAAAAATGGTAAAATTTTATTGTTTTAAATTGTTTTATGGTGGGTTGTACATCGCCCAGAGTGGCTGGGTGACCAGTCAGATGGGCGATTAATAAATTTAATAAATAAATAAATAAATAAATTCACAACAAGGTGCAAACCACAGTAACGCTCAAGAACAGACAGGCCAGATTAGCCTTTGCCAGCAAACACCCCAAAAAGCCTGCCTAGTTCTGGAATAAGATTCCTTGGACTGATGAAACCAAGATTAACTTGTACCAGAATGATGGAAAGAGCCAAACTGATAGGACACCACTTCATATTGCAGATGGATAATGACCCAAAACATACAGCAAAAGCTACTCAAGAGTTTCTCAAGGCAAAGAAGTGGGATGTTCTTCAATGGCCACATCAGTCACCTGATCTCCACCTAATAGGGCATGCTTTTCTCTTACTGAAGACTGAAGGCAGAAAGACCCACAAACAAGCAGCAGCTGAAGGCAGCTGCAGTAAAAGCCTGGTAAAGCATCTCGAGGGAGGAAACTCAGCATTTGGTCATGTCCATGGGTTCCAGACTTCAGGCAGTCATTGACTGCAAAGGATTTTCATCCAGGTATTGAAGGCGATCCTTAAGTTTGAAATGATGTTGGTTTGTTCCATTACTTATGAGCCACCAACGACGGTGTTTGTGTGTGTATGCCACTGGCTGTACTTCCTGAATGGTTAGTGCCCCACTTTTGTCACACCCCTTGAATTACAGCTGAAAGTCCTGACTTTGCTCCCATCTGGGTGTGTTTCCTTTCAACTTCAGTGTGGTGGTGTGCAGAGGCCAACTGCCAAAACAGTTATCCTTGTTCCAATATTTCTGACCCTGACTGTAGAAGGACCAGTACACATGTCATAACTGCCACATAGATAGGACTTTAAATTACTCCATGTAACGGTAGTTTCCAGGTCATTGTTCTGTGTAGAAGTTCATCATGTGGATAGGGAGATTTTCTACATACAGCTGCTCACCTCTCCTTGCAAGAAAAAAAAAGTCTCTAGTGGTATGGATAAAAATCACTTGACTCTATTGATGAGCCGCTATGCATGTAAGTCAGTAGACATGTGGTGCAATCTCTATAACATGCACAAGCCCTTCTTTATACTCCAGTTGAAATTATTTAGTGGTTAGTGATGTGTCATTTTCATGGCAGTTTCTCTCCATGTGAACAGGGAGACATTTTGAAAATAAATAAAATAGAGGAATAGTCTATATGAAGAAATAGCACAGGATAAATAACTAGTGTGTATTCATGGAATACATGTGGTCTAAAACCAAATGAATATTTTAGAAAAAAATTATATGAACCCATGTATGACTTGAGATGTGGGCAACTAGCATTGTTTGCTGCTCCATCCTCGTGGAAAGTAAGGACAAGGGCCTTTCTGACAGTGGCCTCTAACTGTGAAATCTTCCACCCAAGTATCTCAATCAACATCCCTGCTAGAATTCAGAAGGGGCTGTAAGACTTTTCTTTTTCAGCACACTTTTGGTTGATATTATTTTGTTTCTGTGGCGAATGTTTTCTTATTTTGCCTCTGTGTTTTCTACTCTGGGGCTAAAAACAGCTCCAGGAAGGGGAAATTTCCACTGGGAAATCTGAGTGGGTAAGGATTAAACCCTTCCTTGACCCTTGCACTATGGCCACAGTCCATATCACTCCCTGGTTACTTTGAAGATCCAGTCACTAAACTCCTCTATCCATGTGTAGTTTGGCTCCAAGTTTCCAGATGTCACACTTTCTTATGAGGCGTCTTGTTTTGAGGACTTTAAGAAGCTAGGAATGTCCTGTCTTCAGTGGCACTATTTAGGGAGGGTAGAGAGGCTTCAGTGTCCCTGTGTTTCAGGCCATGTATGATTATTCCTCAAGGACCTGTAAAGTTTGTTTTACTGTGCTATTAGAAACCAATTTGTGCCTATGTAGTTACGTACGACAAAGGAACAAATCCTTTTACTTACTGAATAAAATTAGGGAAGGTACGTATTTGCATTGCGTTGATAACACTATTTCTGAAGCAATAATTTAATTCTTTATTCCCTGACATCTTTGCATCTGCTTCATAAGGTGTCTCAAGCCTATAGCCTCTATCCCTCCAGCTCTGTTTTATAGACATTAAACATTAACAGCTCAGTCCTATACATGTGTATTCAGAAGCTGGGATGTATGACAAATTCATTTTGGTTTGTTTTTAATCAGAATTTACACAATTCACACCGCCGAGAACCTAACTCGGGCCCAAATGCGATCTGCAGTCAAAGGTCGCACGTTTCTGAACTTGCAGTGTGATTTACAGAACAACAATAAAAATGTGTTTGAAAAATGTTCACAAACATGCTTTAATCAATGGGATAAAAATGCATACATTTTGAGTTCTTTGTGTTCAGCGGGGCTTACTCCCAGATAAGTGCACCCTCTGGCTGCCGTCATAAGTAAATGTGGTTAGTGGGATAATGTTTCCTTGCACAATAGTCTTTGGAGCTTTCTGGACAGGGTGGGGTGTGGCATAAGTGTGGAAGCAGCAGTGCACATGTCTAAAGAGAACAGCGCACAAGGAGCCTCATGTATCTGCCAATCTGGTGGCTAAACCTCCCTTGAAGAGGAAACTGGAAGTCAGAAGACATAGCCACCATGCAACAGGCTTATGCTTACTGTCAAGCTAATAGCTAGCCAGCCCATTCCCACTTGCAAGAGCCAGCAGCTTGGGAGGGTGAAAGCAGCCTGAGTAAATGTTACTGCCTTCCAGACACTGGGTATGATTCTTATCACAAACTGCAAAAGTAAGAGTTTAAAGATGCCCTGCTTTTCCGCTGCTTTGACCATGTAATTAGCAAATAATTCACTTGCAAGAGGAGGAGAACTCCACCTCTGAGACAGAGGCTGAGAGACCACCTAGCCCCCGAGGGCATCAGTGTTTCAAAGGGCAGGCCAGAACAAACCCCGTGAGAAGGAGTGCCTGTTTGCAAATGAAGGCTCCTCATGAGTAAAGGACTCCTTGTGAGTAGGGCCAGCATGAGGAAGACTTCTTCCAGAAGCCTCTGGTGTGCTGCAGCTGAGTCCTGGGTGGAGCTCTGAAGCCCCAGCTTATAAACTCTCTGTTAAGAGCTACTGTTTGCTGGTCCCTGCCTTATTTCAGCTTGTTGTACGTTGAAATATTGTTTCTTCTTGAATTAATCATTCATGCTGCTGACCCCTGGATTCCTGATAAGCTTCTGTTTCTTGGGCTTTTATTGGACTGTTTGCCTGTGGTTCTGACCTCTGCCAGCCTTTTGACCTTTGAGATGGATTTTCCCCATAGATTTGCCTCTCCAGATGATGGTGTGCTGTCTGGATGTTGAGGTAAAGTATATCCTATGCACTGTCATGGTGACATGGTGGGATGGCTGTCAGTATACAGTTGGTGATATTTTTTCCACCTATTGAAGTAAATAGGAGGGATTTTTTTTTTTGGCCAGGTAAAATATACACCACTGATGGGATATGGCTGTGTTCTGGGAGAAGGATAGGATATGGCATAAGTGTGCTTCTCTGCTGTGCTGTCGATGACTCTGCCCTGTTTTGGTCATTCTCCTGGAGTATCTTCGCCATCAGAACAGCTTCAATGGCAGAATATTCCGCTGGTATATGTGGCCAGTTTCACCAGTGTAACTTTCTTACTGGCAGTGTATTTTGGCTGACATAGCAGGGCTTCTGCCAAATCATATGCCCATCAGCTAGTGGAACTTGAATATGGGATTGTACCTTAAAAGTTCTCAGAAAATAAAAGTTTTACCTGTGTTTTTCCACAGTTGTCCAAAATGACAGATGCCAGTTAAAAATATAGAACATGGGGATGGCTGCTGATTTTGGTATATTTGTGTGTCCTCCTTTTATCTCTGGCATTATTGTAGGATTTACCTATAACTGTTATACAGACTATCACTATGAATGTCTACCATCACTCTCTTTTTTTTATTGACATCCCTGTTTGTTTTTCCGGTTCTATAAAAATGGTTCAGAAGTTTGAAAAAATAGCAAAACAAAAAAAAACCCACAACAAAAAATAAAAATCAGATCAAACTAACTGAATATACTAAAATCTTAAAACTGCAGCAAAACTTGACACATTGACCGGCCAAAGGCTTGCAAAACAAATAGGCCTTGAAGTGATGGACATGAACATAGATGCTTGTTCAGGGTTTTAGAGTGTCCAAGAAGTGAATAAATGTGCGAAGAGGGATTGTAGTAATATGGGCTTTCCGTATATATTGAATATTGATGTCAAATGGGCAAAATTTTAAAAAGTCGGACCTAGAAGCTGTGAGGCCATCCCTTTGAAAATGCTATTTCAGATTGTGTCAAATTGTTAGATAACAGCGGATTTACTTGGCATGGCTCTTCAATGTAGGATAGGGAGCTGCCTTATACTGAGTCAGTCCATTGGTCCATATAGCCCAGTATTGTCAACACTGACTGTCAGCAGGTCTCCAGGGCTTCAGGCAGGAATATTTCTAGCCAACATGGAGATTGAACCCGGGACCCTTTGCATGCCAAGCAGGTGCTCTACTGCTAAACCATGGCCCCTCCCCAGGAAGCCTTCCCTGGATCAGATTTTAAACTGAGATGTCGAAGAATTCAAGGGTTTCTAGAGCTTGCCTCTACTTTGTCACACACATTCCTGAACCCCCTAAACTAATTTCTGGGCCTGGACCAAGTGAACTTCACTGACATTTCTAACTGATATGAATGTGATCAAAACCTTCTTTATGTGTCACAGTGTATTTGACAATGTTTACAAATCACTTTGCTGGAGGGAACAATGGGAAATCATACTGGGAGGGGCAATTCTGAAAAAAAAAAACAGCCTTGAGAATCCACTAGTGATATAATTTACTTTAACTAGAGGGAAATCTTTCTCTTCTATCATTTATTTGCTAATTCAGCAAAGTACTCTAATTAAGGGCTTCTATCTTTTGTAATATGTGCATGATATGCTCATTATATGGTTTAACTTAGTAAAGTACTTAATAAATAATAGCCATGAGCTCAGACTATATTCTCTTGTCCAGATGCAGTATTCTGAAAATTGAGATTATTATTATTTTTTAGCTCTGAGCACAAACACATATGCAAATCTGCCACAATTGAACTGTGAGTGAGAGGTGTGGGATGATGAGTGACTGAGTGTAGGTGAGAAAAGGGGATGGGAAAAGTTTAACCCTTCATATTTCTCCATTTAATGTGCATGTGCATTTAAATGTATTGTTTATGAAATTGAACGTCTATAATCCAAAACAAATAGGGTACGTCTCTGAGGTCATAGTCAAGTTGCTAGTCTAACTAAAATAGTCAAACTAAAATTATATGTCTAAGGGTGCAATCCTGTGCATGTTTAGACAGAGATAAGGCCTACAACTCCCAGCAATGCTAGGAGTTGTAGGCCTTTTCTCTGTCTAAACATGCATAGGATTGTGCCCTTAGCTCCAGAAGCTCCCTCTTTTGTCTCTAGGGTAGTATTGATTTGATGTAAGCAGAAATCAGGGGAAATGATTTCTTCTTATTTCAGAAAACTGAGGCCGTATTAAGGTTGCTAGCTACATTTTATGAGGCTTTTTTGTATGTAAAAGTGAGAAATACGTACTCTCTCTAGAAAGTACATACCAGGCTGAAAGAGGTATTACAAAGATTTGGCTATAAAACTATTCATTCTATTCAAGATACAATCTAAAAGCTTATGAAGGTTTAATAGTCTAGGAGAACTGAAACTGGATGGGGGCAGCTCTGAGACATGCAAACTTTTCTGGGAATAAAGCCAGATAAGATTTGTTTCCAGTTCAGTGAGAAAACAGAATTCCTACTGACTTGATATGCAACATTTTTACATCTGTGTTGATCAAAACTCATATTGCATTAAAGAAAGTGTTACCACCACAGAATCAGTAACTGATTATCAAACCAAATGTGAGCGTTTCTGGGGTGTGCTCCCTAGATATTTCACAATCTATGGCTTACTCTGCCAAACTTTTCATGTGTGGAGGTGACAAAGGTGAGATAATTCATTCATATTTAGAATTGAGAAATGCTCAGTTTTAGCAGAGCTGGAAACTAATTAAAAACATTTCATTCTAAAACTAGCAGACCAGAACAGCAATAAAAATAACTTAGATTCCTAACCCAGTAATATGGAGAAAGGAGAAAGATGGCCTTGTCAGAATTTGTTGTAGGTTATATTGTAGTCTCTTTTGCAAATAATTACCCATAAATCCCATCCTGACCTCTGCTTCCAGTAGGCAGAACGTAGATCTTCAAACGTTTTGTACTTCAACTCCCAGCATCCCTGACCATTGGCCATTCTGCCAGGGGTTTGGGGAGTTGAAGTCCCAAACTGCTGAAGATCTTTCTGCCCACCCTGCCCTACATTGTTCTTTCTTTCTTTCTTTCTTTCTTTCTTTCTTTCTTTCTTTCTATACCGCTCAATAGCCGAAGGTCTCTGGGCGGTTCACAAAAATTAAAACCAAAGAGCACACAATAAAACAATATAAAATATATAAAATATTAAAATTGTCTAAGATGGTCCCATTTTCAGCGAAAATGAAGCTTGTTCCTAGAAATGATTTCTACACATATACCTGCATGAAGGGCTCCCTTGAGTAGGCATATTAACACTAAGAAGTTTGGCAAAACTACACAGCATTCACACTTGGCAATCCCCCCCCCCCCAAATAAACTCCCCAAGAGCTTTTCTATCTGCAAAAAGGCATCCAGCTCCTCCAATAAAGAGATTCTTGCTCTAGAGAATGAGGCTCCCTTGAAAGAGCAGAAAGGACTGCTAGGAAGTGGAATATTAGGGACCTTGATTCCCTAGGGCTAGGAAGTGTAGGGAGGAACTGAAACAATATCACCACTCATGACAGATCAGGCCCTGCTGTATGTGCCTTCACTTTGTGGAGAATGAACATTGGCTTCTAAGAGCAACGGCTTTATCCCAGATACTACATGACTAGTGAATAAATTCCCAGTTGAAATTAGGGGTTGTTCCTCTCTAAATTTCAACTAATTTCCCAGTTGAAATTAGGGGTTGCCATGTTGTCCGAGCCTGGTGTGCAGCGGGGATGGCTTAGTACCGACCCCACAACCACTACTGCACATTGGTGGGTTGTAGGGTGGGTACGAAACCAGTTCCTCCCTGCTGGGTATGGATGACATGGCAGCCCCCGCTGCATTGTGGGTAGTTATGCAAACAATTGTCGCATGTGCAGAGGGTGACACCAGATATACCTGCCTAGCTGATTTACAGGTAAACACACACAAGACTGTCACAGTTATTTAAGGAGCCTGTATTTTGTCCAAGATCATGGTTCTAAAAATTAAACTGCCACCACCATTCGACAAATGTAAAAGTGTCCATATGACTGGTCATGCAAACAGCGGTTTTGTTCTTAAAGGGAACTAAACCTCAAAACTTGGTTTTTAAGCTGTAGGGTCATGAATGTAAGTAGAACTTAAGAAAACTATCTGTAACTGACAAAGCAAGTGAGAAATTAAATATCCTAGTGCATTCGCTAGCTACTACAAAACAAATGGTTTTTCATACTGAAGGTAAGATTAGGATGGGCAGATTTAACTATACAACCGAAGACAGAGAAATTAATTTCTGATTGAGTATCTCAGAGTGCAAGCTACTAAACGGGATTCTACTTATAAGTAAGTTCCATTAAGTTCAATGGGGCTTACTCTCAAGAAAGTGGGTATAGAATTGCAGCCTAAAAGAGGCTACTGTAGTAAATCTAATGATTCACTAGTAATTTACTAGGTGAAAAAGCAGGTCAGAGGTATTTGCTTCTTTGCTACAAATTTCTGTAACGTCTAAGATTACTGGTTTTCAAAAATTGTATGCAAAACGTTTTGCATTTAAGTTGAGGCATCAGAAAGGTCACTTAAAAAACAAAGGTTCTGCATGAAATTCTGCATAATATTTTTGAAAGCCTTGGTTCTAATGGAAATTTGTAGCAGAAATATTTGACCTGCTTTTCATCAGGTGGTGTAGATTACTATAGCAACTTCTTTTAAGACACTCAAGCAGAAATTAATTTGTATCTCTGGCTTTCAATTGTACAGTTAAATCTGCCCATTCTAAATCTTTCACTCAGTATGAAAAACCACTCAGTTTGTAATAAGTTTAAAACTGATACGTTGAGGACACATATGAGCCAATCTTACTTTACTGTTATAACTTCAAATATAGAGTTTATATGTAATTATGAAAAATCAGATAGTATTGTCACATTTGATTGGTTTTCTATGAAGATTTATTTTTATCCCAGCAAGGGGACAATTTCTATTAAAACAAGGAGAGGAAAGAGACTTAAAACGAATAACGGTAACAGCTTCATTTGGTCTAGAACAATGAGTGTCTAATTCAAACTACCAAGGAATGAGTGTTAACATTTTCAAAAGCACTTCAGTGACTTTGAAGTGTAAGTTCCATTGAAGTTCTGGCTTTCTGTCACATGCTGAAAGCACTTTTGTTCTCCCAGTATTTACTCTAGGGTCAGGAGAGGAAAAATAAGCAGTGCATTTAATCCTTCAATATGAAAATGCTTCTTAATGCTTTTAAGAAAGAAAGGGAAGGGATTGTCAAAATGGTGGTATTCTTGTTGAGTCCAATTATATAGGGCTCCACCAAAATCACTGTAGCTGTAAATGAGGAACATCATAATACTACTTCTGCTTTCAGTGCTATTCATAGTCTATATCCTTCTGTGTTCACTACCCTTTTCATTACAGCTGTGACATGCAGTTGGTACTAGAAAAACTATAAGATGACAGCTGTGTAGGCAGATGTTGGAATATGAAGGCAAATTTTCAAGTTCTTAAGGTCCTTCCTCAATAGAAGGGATACCTTTAGAGAGGACATACAAGAAAAGAATGTGATTATTTAAAATGTTCAGGAAAATGTGCTATTCATTCAGTATGAATTTTAATAATTGTTTCCAAAGTTCCCCTATAACTTGCAACAATTTATATAGCCTTCTCTTGTAGTGTGTAATTTGGCTCACACTGCTGTGTTGTCCAGTATTATGCTACCAGATTTCCCTGCCCCTTCTCCCCTTGACAGCCCACGGACAAGCCCCCTGCCCATCTGTTCCAGAGGGCAGGTATATATGGGAGCAGATTATAACAGTCTAAAATAGAGAGCCCTAGCCCTCAGTGCAACAGCCAACAAGGAGCAGGTGAATGTCCGTCATTGCTCCTCTGTTCTACAAGCTGCTGATAGTCGCTGGGGTGTATTGAGGCGAAGAGCTGTGCCCACCTCTGCTGGTATCTATGTCTTTCCTCAAGCAGGTAGACAATGCAGTGAAGGCACAGATGAAAAACATCTCTCCACCAGCAATGTTCCAGTTAGTGCTCCCAGGTGATGCCACAGGCTCAGAGCCAAAGGCCAAGAGCCCTTTCGGTCTTACCCTTTGGCTCATGGCAAAGGCTCGTGCCTCTGCCAGGAGCAGCCTTTAAATTTATTTATTTTATTTCTATACTGCTCAATAGCCAAAGCTGTCTGGGCAGTTCACAAAAGACCTGCAAGGGGAGGAGAGGAGGAGACAGACAGCCTCAGCCAGGTGTCTCAAGTGGTAAAACAAGCCTTCCCTTCAGCAAGCTGCACCCCAAAACATGTCTTATAAAACATGTGAAGTAACCATACAACCAACAAAATAAAATCATATTCAGGATAAGCAGCATCACTAAAATTGAGTATGCATAAAAACTTGTTGAAAATGGAAGTTTTCACCCCAGCTCCAGCCCCCTCACAGATCGCACATCTCAGCTAGATAGAATACAGATCAGAGCTTTACCTGCTGATTTCAGGGGCAAAGCAGTCCGTGCAGGATGAGTTAAGTATAAACATAGATTTGTGAGAGGGCTTGCAGAAGGTGGGGTGGTTGATTTTGTTGATCTGGGCAAAGGATGAACTACATAAAACATATGGCAGGGTCTTCTCAGTGGTGGCATCCTGTCTCTGGAACTCCATTCGAGTAGAGAATTAGCTGCCCCCAACACTTACTTGTACAGGCTTTAGGGATATAAGCAAGTGTTTTATCTGTTTTAGTGATGGTTTTGTTGTATTTTATTGTTTGTAATTTTAGAGTTTGATTTTAGTGGTGTTTATATGCTGTATTATTTTATATAGGCTTTTAGCCTCCTTGGGTTCCTTGTGAGGAAGGGCAGGATATAAATTAAATATGTATAACCTATCCTTTGGAGAGGGTGGCATCTATATTCAGCAGTACCTCCTTGCGAATATAACCCAGTCATAATCCTAACAGTGCTTCCTAACATGATCCCAAAGTCTGTAGTAATACTTATGGCCTTGGTAGCTTGGTAGTTCATTGCCACTCTAATGAAACTCATTATAGCTTTCTATGTTTTTCAGTTATTGTTTTAAGTCCCCTTTTGTATTATTGCCTTAACACAATTGAGAATGTTTCTCTCTGTTCATCTTTCTCCCAGCAGATTGTGTTATATACAAATTATATATATATATATATACACACACACACACACACACACACTCCTGTAGTATGCTTTGTGTAAGGACAATAAAAAGGGAGGGGGAGGGGTCAAAAAGCTTAGATGGGCTTAAACTTATTTCTAAGTTGCCTTTGAGGGTGGAACCCTCCCATTTAATCATTTATATAGATTTATGGTATAACTTTTCGGTATTGTTTGTAGCACAGAATATAAGTAATCGGTATTTTAATGAATTCAGTATGGGAGCTTATTCCAGTAAACTAGAGTATAAATA
Organism: Heloderma suspectum; assembly: GCF_057233095.1. Taxonomy (NCBI): domain Eukaryota; kingdom Metazoa; phylum Chordata; class Lepidosauria; order Squamata; family Helodermatidae; genus Heloderma; species Heloderma suspectum. The sequence continues at coordinate 228,885,974 of NC_139461.1, forward strand.
GGGCTATTTCCTCTGGAAAAAGTCTGAATTGACTGGGAGTTGGTTTATTCAGATGATTCCTTGGCCTTGTTCATGTATTGCAGTAAGATGTCTATCATAGTCCTTTGTGTCCCTTAACATGAAAACTAAGAGCATGTACCTTGACTACTATACTAATTTTAGCACATGAAATATGTACTCATATGTTATATTGTGCTGGCAAAATTGGGGTAGTAAATTAATTACAAATGTTTATACTATACAATAATATGCTGCCAAAGCAAGAACAAAAAAGTTGGCAAGCCCATTCTTCTGTGATGTTGTCAGCACTCAGTTTATCACTGATGCTGTTTAATCAAAGCTGTAACATTTATGATGGGAACTTTGGTGAAAGAGCACTTTGCACAAAAAGCAACACTCTGCACAAACAACAAAAATTTAGAAGTAGGAATTTCAACAGGTGTACCTTGTCATATAAACAACACCTTCTGAAATTCTCTGTTCTACGCAACTATTAAAGGTGTAGGAGCCCTGCCCTCTTTTGCGTCTGGCCACCCTAAGGCCATAACCATCTGTTGTTACTGCTGTCTCTGACCATACTCCTATCCCCGTGTGTCTCTTAGCTCTCTGTGGACAAGGCATAAGAAAGAAAAGATGTTTCCTACTGCCACTGCAATGGAGACCATACAAGTGAGACCTTCAGCAGTGGCAGTGATCTTCACCTGAACAGTGCAAAGCCAGCTGTTTTCTTTTAGTTTTCCCCCTCATCTGTCTCCCCAGAGTCATATGCTTCTTAGATAGCAATGAAAGAGGTATTGTTTATTTACAGCACAGAAGTACAGTAACTGGGAGAATTGCAACTATTTTTCCTGTGTATCATCATGCAGCTTCCAAAAGCACAGGTCCCTGCAAGAACAAAAGAGCTGGTAATCCCATTTTGGTATGTGATGCTTGATGCTGTCAGATCTCACTCCTCTGATGCTGTTTTTAATAAAAGTTGTAACTGTTCCAGCGGGGGGTGTCTTATGATATTTCCTGGATGCCTCCTGCCCTATTATGAATCTCAGCTGACTTCATGATGGGGGCATACACATGAGGGTTTGGGGGCCTTTCCCCATATCTGCTAGGGCAGAAAGTCTTCAACTCAGTGGAAATTGCTCCATAGGACTGGAACAGCAGCGAGGACAATAAGGTAGATCCTAAGAGCTCACAGCTTCCAGCTTACCACTGGTGTGGTGATAAATCAAATTGTAGAGGTGAATAGGGCAAGGCCTGCTGGAAAAAATGATCAGTAGGTAGGGATGGCAGAGAATTCCGGCACGGATCTCGGTGAGGCCGAATGCCAGTGCATTCGGCCCCCCGAACTCCGTGTCAGAGTGGCCTGCCAACCCCCCGCCCCCTGCGGATCCCCCCCGGGACAAGACTTACCTGGGGCGGATCTTCCGGGCGGTGGTGGCTCCAGTGGCAGCTTTGGCGGCAGCAGCTGCGGCGGCCAGTCTTCTGACCGGCAGCAGCTGCGGCGGCCGGTCTTCCGACTGGCTGCCACCGCCACCATTTCCAGTGTTTAAAAAAAAAAAAAAAAGACGTGATACGCTACGTGAAGATTTACGTAGCCTATCATGGCTAGGTTTAAAGAAAAAAAAAGTGATCGGCTATGTAAATCTTTATGTAGCCTATCACGTCTGACTTAAAAAAAACCAAAAAACCGTGCGTACGCAAATGGTGGCGGCTATGGCCGCCGCCATTTGCATTCCCTATTTTGGCCCGTCTTAGTCTACGTAAATATTTACGTAGACTAAGACGGCAAAAATAAGGGGGAACGTAAATAGCGTCCGCTACGTTATTTGTGTTCCCCTTATTTTCGCCGTCTTAGTCTACGTAAATATTTACGTAGACTAAGACGGGCCAAAATAAGGAACGCAAATGGTGGTGGCCGTAGCCGCCACCATTTGAGTATGCGCGGTTTTTTTTTTAAAAGTCAGACGTGATAGGCTACGTAAAGATTTACGTAGCCTATCACGGCTGACTACAGGGACGCAAACGGCGGCGGTTACGGCCGCCGCCATTTGTGTCCCTGCTAGCCAGCGGACGGATGTCTGGCTGCTGGCGGGGCCGGCCGGGATTCCGGGGGGGGGGGGAGCCCGGCGGCGACAGGTAAGGGCAATTTTGTACATCCCTATCAGTAGGGACTGTCAGTCCACCAAATCAGGTTGTGGCTGGATGAGATGATGAGGCTGGACAAGATGAAAAGCAATGAGTTGAATGGAACTGATGGTTCATGTACCACTCTTTCTGACAGGCTATCACATTACATTGACTTACATATGCCTTTGTAGTACCTCTTAGCCTTTTCTACTCAAAGAACTCATGAGTATAATCTTCACGCCATCTAGATGTGTTGTGATGTGATCTGTATTCAAAGCTTGATTTTAAACTCATTAGAAATGAAATTTAGTTTTGTGAGTCAAGTCCACTTTGTCCCAGTGTATTGTCAGAATGTACTTGAAACCTGATTTCATTTCTGCAACCTTTTCAGTCTGTCTTCCTCACAATTGTTTTGGTCTACAAACAATGTGAGAATCTGCCAACACAAACTCAAGGCTGCCTTATATTTGCAGTGTGTTTACAGGTTTGTCAACAGCCACAAAAGAGAAAGAACTAGAAAGCCACAGGAATTTCTCCTCTCTGTAATTGGTGCACGTTCTGAACTTGCATTCCAAATAGCAACTGGATTTGCTTGCAAAGTATCCAAATACTCCACTGCCAGCTTGAGTGCTGCTTAGGTTTTAGAGTCTTTTCTGTTCGGTACCCCCCTCTGGCAATTGTTTTCCCCAGCAGTTTCTGTTGTAGGAGGACTCTACTAGGTGTAACACAGGCTTGGTTTGGAATGTGAAGGGGACCTGCAACAGCTTCCTCTGCTGCCTCTCTTCCCTGGTGGCGTGCTTGCTGCTGAGGCAGTAAAGGTGGAGTCCTGGCTCTCTGTTCACCCTGCAACTTACAGTATCCCTCCACTTGAACAACTGCCAACACAGTTTGCTCCCTTCATTGCTTGCTCACCAAGGAATGGATGGCTTGGGTAGAGTGGAGAGAGATCGTAATTCCTTATTACGGTGTGCGTGTGTGTACGTGTGCATGTGTGTAATTTACACATACATGGGAAAGTGATAATGTCTGCTGCTACGTCCTTTCCTGCTGCTGCCAAAAGTCAGCAGTGCAAAGTTCTCCCTATAGCTTTAATACGGCTGGGATGACAGGAAGGGACCCTTGACTGCTGAGTTGGTATGACCAGATGTATTGAGAATTACAAACTTTATATTCCATTAGGAGAATATATTAAAAAGCAAATTGTACTTTGTATTTGAAGTGTATCTGAGATTATGTATGAGTCATCTTCCCAAGTTTTAAAAATAAGAACAGGAATAAATTATAACAGCATATGGCACAAATATATTTTGCGTAGCCCACAAGGAAAGGCTCAAGATCATGATGAAGGAAAACAGTAACATTCAGAATGTGTCACTTAAAAAAGAGACAGCTAATTCAAATATACTTTTTTATAAGAAATACAAGCACAATATTGCATGCTATTGCTTGCATTACTGTTCATCGTATAACTAAAAAACACAATGAAGCAAAGATTTATGTTTCTCAGTCAATCACATTTGTATCCCACTTTTCCCAACCAAAACATGGTGTATAGGGAGTATTCTCCCATTTTATGTGCAGTTCTTTATAGAGCAGTTCTTTAGTCAGTTTTTCCTTTGCATTTGATGGGTTGGCTTTGAATTCTCTCTGATTTACTTTCCTGTCTCTTTGTAACTGATGGTATCTGCTAAATTGTTAAATTGCAGTGGAACACTTTGTCTGCATTTTATAAATTCCCACCCAGTCTACTCACCCACAGTTTCATTTTCACAAAAGTCATAATGGCAGTATATCAGCAGTTCCTGCAAAAGTGACAATCCAAACTTTTAGTTCATAATATTGAAAAATCCTCCCAATTGCCTACATTTCCTGAGGGAATGTGAGAAATGGCATATGTATCTTCTGGTTGCTTCCCCCTCCCCAACTTCTAACCTCTTACTACAGATGATAGCTTGTAAGGCTTTAATAACAGGTGTTTTTTCCCCTGGAATAACATGACAGAGACACAAAGCTGGAGGAGTGTGATCAAAATTAAACTGCAAATTTAACTAGTCCTTGTGGGAACGCAGCAGGGAATAACAAATCCTCAGTGAAGACACCTGAAGAATATTTAATTAAGCAGGGTTATGGAATTAGATTTCACTGTAAACCTGAACGTTCAAGAGAATCTCCTTGGTGAGCAAGGCTTCATTGCTATTCCATTTCTCCCCTCTCTATGCTGGTCTGGGATGTCACTGCATTTTTAACTTATCCAAAGACATATGTAATGGCTTATTTGTCTAAATGCAGATGATTTACACTTTAGAAATGACAGATTTTTGTAGCAGTCAGTGCTTATGGTCCTTGGAGAAGTTTGGATGACAGCTAGAAAGATGAAGCAGTACTTTAGGAAAGAAGCCAAACAAACTTTGTGAGATTTGCTTATGGCTGTGCCTCTTCCTCTTCCCCCATGTCAGTCTGAAACAGCTAAATTATTTAAGGGTAAAAATGATTTCTGGAGGTTACTATGCAGAGTTGTTTTGCCCTCCATTTTGTTTTGCAAAATAAACTATCCATATGCTGTGCTGTCTTGGTGGTTTCTTTCAAAATAATCCAGAAAGTATTGGTTTGTTAAGAAGGGATATGCACAGTGGCTGTTTTGGGTTCTGTCTGCCAACAGATGCAAGCTGACTTCGTATTCTTAAGTGTTGTTCTTTATAGTCCAGTGGATGTGATACACATTAAGGTTAAGAATTCTACAATATGGTATTATTTTGCATGTTTGAGATGAAATTATTTGAACTATGATGTCTGTTAAAAAGATCTGTTCTATTTTGTGAGCTTGGAGTGCTGCAGCATTAATGTCAGACAAGAGCAAGTATTTTTAGTACGCTCCTATGCATGTTTGACTCATAGTCAATAAAAGGGTGGGAAAAGCAGTACTGGGGTACAATCTCAAAAATGATAGAATGATCTCAGTACGAATCCAAGGCAAACCATTCAACATCACAGTAATTCAAGTCTATGCCCCAACCACTGATGCCGAAGAAGCTGAGGTTGATCGGTTCTATGAAGACCTACACCTTCTAGAACTAACACCAAGAAAAGATGGCCTCTTCATCATAGGGGATTGGAATGCTAAAGTAGGAAGTCAAGAAATCACCAGGATAACAGGCAAGCATGGCCTTGGTGTACAAAATGAAGCAGGACAAAGGCTAATAGAGTTTTGCCAAGAGAACACGCTGATCATAGCAAACACTCTTTTCCAACAGCACAAGAGGCGACTCTACACATGGACATCACCAGATGGTCAATATTGAAATCAGATTGATTATGTACTTTGCAGCCAAAGATGAAGAAGCTCTATACAGTCAGTAAAAACAAGACCTGAAGCTGACTGTGGCTCAGATCATGAGCTGCTTCTTGCAAAATTTCGGCTTAAATTGAAGAACGTAGGGAAAACCACTAAACCATTCAGGTATGACCAAAATCATATCCCTTATGAATATACAGTGGAGGTGAGGAATAGATTTCAGGGATTAGACCTGATAGATAGAGTGCCTGAGGAACTATGGACGGAGGTCCATAACATTGTTCAGGAGGCAGCAACTCAATCCATCCCAAAGAAAAAGAAATGCAAGAAAGCCAAGTGGCTGTCTGATGAGGATTTACAAGTAGCTGAGGAAAGAAGGGAAGCGAAAAGCAAGGGAGAAAGGGGAAGATATATCCAACTGAATGCAGAGTTTCAGAGAATAGCAAGGAGAGACAAGAAGGCCTTCTTAAATGAACAATGCAAAGTAATTGAGGAAAACAATAGAATGGGAAAGACTAGAGATCTCTTCAAGAAAATCGGAGATCTCAAGGGAACGTTTTGTGCAAAGACGGGCATGATAAAGGACAAAGAAGGCAGGGACCTAACAGAAGCAGATGAGATTAAGAAGAGGTGGAAAGAATGCACAGAAGAACTATACAGGAAAGATCTGAATGTCCCTGATAACCATGATAGTGCGGTCACTGAACTTGAGCCAGACATCCTCGAGAGTGAAGTCAAGTGGGCCTTAGGAAGCATTGCTAACAACAAAGCTAGCGGAGATGACAGTATTCCAGCTGAGCTATTTAAAATCCTAAAAGATGATGCTGTTAAAGTGCTGCACTCAATATGCCAACAAATTTGGAACACTCAGCAGTGGCCACAAGACTGGAAAAGGTCAGTTTACATTCCAATTCCAAAGAAGGGCAATGCCAAAGAGTGTTCAAACTACTGCACAACTGCGCTCATTTCACATGCCAGCAAGGTTATGCTCAAAATCCTACAAGCTAGGCTTCAGCAGCATGTGAACCGAGAACTAGGGATGTACGTAATTGGCCTTACTTGGCTCTGCTGGGTTCCGCTGGGGGGGGGGGAGGCGCTCCGTCCCTCCCCCCAGAATCCTGGCCAGCCAGCTGTGCTATGCAGGGATTCCGCGGAGCCACCGGCTGGCTCCACCAGCAGCTGGACATCCAGCTGCTGGCTAGCAGGGATGCAAATGGCGGCGGCCGTAGCCGCTGCCGTTTGCGTCCCTGTAGTCAGCTGTGATAGGCTACGTAAATCTTTACGTAGCCTATCACGTCTGACTTAAAAAAAAACAAAACACGTGCGTACGTAAATGGCGGCAGCTACGGCCGCCGCCATTTGCGTTCCTTATTTTGGCCCGTCTTAGTCTACGTAAATATTTACATAGACTAAGATGGCGAAAATAAGGGGAACGCAAATAGCGTAGCAGATTCTATTTGCGTTCCCCTTATTTTCGCCATTTTAGTCTATGTAAATATTTACGTAAATATTTACGTAGACTAAGACGGGCCAAAATAAAGAACGCAAATGGCGGCGGCCGTAGCTGCCGCCATTTGCATACACGCGTGTTGTTTTTTTTAACCTAGCCGTGATAGGCTACGTAAAGATTTACGTAGCCTTTCAAATCTTTTTTTTTTTTTTTACATGGGACCAGAGCCGCCGCCACCCGGAAGATCCGCCCCAGGTAAGTCTCATCCCGGGGGGATCCGCGGGGGGGCGGGGGGGCAGGCCGTGCTGCCACAGATTTCGGGGCCCCGAATGCGCTGGCATTCGGCTTCCCCGAGATCCATGGCGGAATTCTCTGACATCCCTACCGAGAACTATCGGCAGTACAAGCTGGGTTTCGAAGAGGCAGAAGAACTAGAGATCAAATTGCCAACCTTCGCTGGATCATGGAGAAAGCAAGAGAATTCCAGAAAAACGTCTATTTCTGCTTCATTGACTATGCTAAAGCCTTTGATTGTATGGATCACAACAACATGTGGCAAATTCTGAAAGAGATGGGAGTACCAGTCCACCTTACCTGTCTCCTGAGAAACCTGTACGAGGGTCAAGAAGCAACAGTAAGAACCAGACATGGAACAACCGATTGGTTCAGAATTGGGAAAGGAGTACAACAAGGCTGCATATTGTCACCCTGCTTATTTAATTCATATGCAGAGTACATCATGAGAAACGCCAGGTTGGATGAATCACAGGTCGGAATTAAGATTGCCGAGAGAATTATCAACAACCTCAGATATGCAGATGATACCACCCTAATGGCAGAAAGCGAAGAGGAACTAAAGAGCCTCTTGTTGAGGGTGAAAGTGGAGAGTACAAAAGCTGGTTTGAAACTCAACATTAAAAAAACGAAGATCATGGCATCTGGCCCCATCACTTCCTGGCAAATAGAAGGGGAAGAAATGGAAGCAGTGACAGATTTTATTTTCTTGGGCTCCAAGATCACCGCAGACGGTGACTGTAACCATGAAATTAAAAGACACTTGCTCCTTGGGAGGAAAGCTATGGCAAACCTAGACAGCATAGTAAGAAGCAGAGACATCACCTTGCCAACAAGGGTCCATATAATCATAGCTATGGTTTTCCCAGTAGTAACGTATGGCTGTGAGAGCTGGACTGTAAGGAAGGCTGAGCGCCGAAGAATTGATGCTTTCGAACTGTGGTGCTGGAGAAGACTCTTATGAGTCCCCTGGACTGGAAGGAAGTCAAATCAGTCAATCCTAAAGGAAATCAACCTTGGGTGCTCATTGGAAGGACAGATACTGAAGCTGAAGCTCAAATATTTTGGCCACCTAATGCAAAGAGAAAACTCTCTGGAAAAGACCCTGATGCTGGGAAAGATTGAAGGCAAAAGGAGAAGGGGACGTTAGAGGATGTGCCTGAATGTCCCCAGAAGGGTGACGTGCACTCTACACGGGTCTACCTTTGAAAACTGTTTAGAAACTTCAGAATGCTGCAGCCAGGCTGTTGCCTTGGGCTGGTTACAAGGAACACACAGACCCCTTGTTACAACAGCGTCACTGACTACCGGTTTCCTGACAGAATTCAAAGTGCTGGTTGTGACCTATAGAGCCCTATATGGCTTGGGACCAGGCTACCTGAATACCACCTTTTCCCATAAGAGCCTGCCGGGGTATTAAGATCTTTAGGAGAGGCCCTTCTTTCAAGACTGTCACCTTCGGAGGCATGTTTGATGGCAACACGAAAGAGATCGTTCTTGGTGGCTGTTCCCTGGCTATGGAACTCCCTGCCGAGGGAGGCTAGGTTCACTCCCTCTCTGTTGTCCTTCCACCAGCAGGCAAAGACTGCTATATTCAGGCAGTCTTTGGTGTGTAAGCAGGTCTGTTGAGCTGGATACTGTTTTTAATTTTGTTGTTGTTGTGTTTTAATGTATTTGCGTATTGTTGTTTTTATCAGTAATTGTAAGATGCCTTGAGTGCTATTTTTGGTAGAAAGTCAGGGAACAAATCAATCAAATAAATAAATAAATGAAAATAAGACCCATTTAATTCAACGGAGCTTACTCCTGCGTATAGGATTGCAGCTTTAGGTCAAAATGTATACCCAATGTTAGCCCTACTTAGAGTAGACCCATTGAAATGAATGGACTTAAATTAGTAATGATTAACTTAAGTCCCATTCATTTCAATGGGTCTACTCTAAGTAGGACTCACATTGGGTACTACCTCCAGTTGCCTGGAAATTGGCCTGATTGAAATTAACAATACTTACGTCCGGTGGACATATTTAGGATTGTGCTATTATTTTCCTTCTACCATCCTACTTAACTGTGGCACAATAATTTTGTAGGACATACTTTGCTTGGTTAATGAACATAGGTTTTTTGTGTGTTTTACTGATGATTTTTGTTGTAAGTGATTTATTCTTTTAACTGTGCCCCACCCTGGGAGTTTTTGCTGAAAAGTGGCTCATAAATTCCTTAAATAAATAAATACTCAAATGTATTTCCATTAAGACAATAGATGCAAAAGTAGAAATGCACTTCGTTGTTGTTTGTTCGGTCAGTCACTTCTGACTTTTCGTGACTTCATGGACCAGCCCACGCCAGAGCTTCCTGTTGACCGTCGCCACCCCCAGCTCCCCCAAGGTCGAGTCCGTCACCTCCAGAATATCATCCATCCATCTTGCCCTTGGTCAGCCCCTCTTCCTTTGGCCTTCCACTTTCCCTAGCATCAGCATCTTCTCCAGGGTATCCTGTCTTCTCATTATGTGGCCAAAGTACTTCAGTTTTGCCTTTAATATCATTCCCTCAAGTGAGCAGTCTGGCTTTCTTTCCTGGAGTATGGACTGGTTTGATCTTCTTGCAATCCAAGGCACTCTCAGAATTTTCCTCCAGCACCACAGTTCAAAAGCATCTATCTTTCTTCGCTCAGCCCTTTGGTCCAGCTCTCGCAGCCATAGGTTACTACAGGGAATACCATTGCTTTAACTATACAGACCTTTGCTGTCAGTGTGATGTCTCTGCTCTTAACTATTTTATCAAGATTTGTCATTGCTCTCCTCCCAAGAAGTAAACATCTTCTGATTTCCTGGCTGCAGTCAGCGTCTGCAGTAATCTTTGCGCCTAGAAAGACAAAGTCTGTCACTGCCTCCACGTTTTCTCCCTCTATTTGCCAGTTATCAATCAAGCTGGTTGTCATAATCTTGGTTTTTTTGAGGTTTAACTGCAACCCAGCTTTTGCACTTTCTTCTTTCACCTTTGTCAGAAGGTTCCTCAGCTCCTCCTCACTTTCAGCCATCAAAGTGGTATCATCTGCATATCTGAGATTCTTAATGTTTCTTCCAGCGATTTTAACTCCAGCCTTGGCTTCATCAAGCCCAGCACGTCGCATGATGTGTTCTGCATACAGGTTGAAGAAATGCACTACCAGCATGCTTATTGGTCTGTCTGAAAGGGCCAGACTACACATTGTATTAGTAGCAGGTTTCTCCTTACCTGCTTAACCACGAAAGCAGCCGCAGGGGTAGGGGATTAGGATCACATCATGGGAGGTGTGGGGGCATTTTTTTTTAATCTTCCCCCATTTTATCCTACCTAAACGTACCCCCTGCATGTGCTACTTGCTCCTGAAGGTGTTATTTGCAGCAAGAAACTCAGCCCTTTGGGCAGAAAACAGCTTGGGAGGACAGGGTTAACGCACTGTCTTCCACATTGCAGTCCCAATCTGGATCACACCTCCATGCAGCTGTTTTTGGTTAAGCAAGAATATGCCTTGTACTAAGTATGGAAGGCATATTACTACTGTAACAATTAGTTTGGCCCTAAGACATAATAATGTGATCATTTTATTTGTACTAAATAAAGCTACCACTTGAGAAAATATCTCTTTCTTGTTTCAGTAGAAGCATAATGATACAAATCTCTCACCCAAATCCATAGTCAGGTTTTGATTCATAAAAATAAAAGGTGGCTCACTGTTCATAATGTAATCTATTAAAAAGGTTTGTTTTCATAAATGGTTAACTGTTTTTTTAATTATAGCCAATACACAATAGTACATATATGGAAGACTATATTCAGAACAACATTTTCTTTAATTAATTTCCATGAATGAGTCCCTATTAGATATTCATTCTTACCACATTGTATTGTGTTGTGATGCACTTTGGTGAAATTAACTTGAAGAACTGCTCTTTGCAATTTTAATATTCCACTGGGTTTTCCATTCCAGAAAAACTCATTATTATACATGTACAAAGCTGAAAAGAAACAAGAGAGAGGCATATTGTGTGAATAACAGTCAAGGAAAAGAGACAGCTGGCATGATAATTTTCTAATAAAGCTTAGAAAAGGCTGCTGTGTCTTGGAAAAAATGAAAGAGCTTTAATTTGAGTATTCCCTTTGTTTGCATTTGCTTTGTACTAAAAAGTTCAGAATCTTATTCACACCTTTTATGAATGCTAACATAAAAACAAATATATCTTGTCAAAACTTTCCGGCAGTCATGTGTACAGGGGGAAAAAAAATCAATGATACGTGTGTGTGTAGAGGATGCACCCTTTCTTGTACTATTTGACATTTAAAGTGAGAGATTATCTGCAACTCATGACATACTTAAAAGCATTGTAGAGTAGAAATAATAATGGGAATGAAATGAAATCATGTTGACTGGAATTTATGCACATGGACCTACCTATCTGCATACATCTCTGTGTGCAAAGGCTCTGAATGTTAGGGATGGGCGAATCTGTCCGTTTTACTTTTTCCTGCATTTGAATTCTTTAAAATCTCAAGTTCTTTGTATCCTGAACATGAAGTTAATTCATATTTTGCAAATTTTAGTAAATTATCAAATCAACAGAAGCCAAAGTTAAGGAAAATATATACCTCTATACAGGATTCTTTAGTACAAATAAGTACAAATTAATTATGACAGTTAAACAATGACAGATATATCAATATAAAAAGTGAAAACCTTAATGTATAGAACCTAAAAATTGTAACAACTTAAGCCAAATGCATTTCGACAGTCTTCATCAGGGCCAAAGAAAGTACAACACATAACTAATTAAAACACAGTATTGGCAGAATGTCCAAAAGGTAATAGTTGTCAGGAGCTCCCTGGCGGCCTCTTTCAGTAGACTCCAATAGCCAACTCAAGACACAGATGAAAGGATTCTTTTCAAAGCTTTAATCCTTTTACAACTTAATGACTCTTTCAGATGCTAATCACCAGCGACTAAAGCAAGGAACAGCAGAGTGGCCTAAGCTTCGAATAGGCAGTTGATCCCCGTTTGAAAGAGAGTCATTTGAAGACCCAGAACTTATGGGCTAGGGAGAGATCCTCCCTCTTTCCCTTGGGTCCATGGGAGGCGGCCGTTGCTTGCGCACCAAACGGGTGCTACGTCTCCTTTCCGCGCCCTCCATTGTTCGTCGCTCTCTGCGTCTGCGTCGAGCATCTAGCAAGCCTCGTTCCCGCACTTTCTCACTGCTAGGATCACTATCTAACTCAGGAATGCCGGCAGGAGGAATCTCTGCCAGCTGCTGTGCCTGTGAGGGATGAGCTGGCTCCTCTCCTACGAATAGCTGTTCCTCCTCAGAATCAGAACTGCTCTGGGGCTCTATGGGCTCAGTTTCCACCCTGACAATAGTTTGAAAAGGCAACTGATAACCACTTGGCCTGAACTCTAGTAAATAAAACTTCAGTTAGAGGGCTGAATAAATCTATCCATAAAACATAAAAGTATGATCATCTTAGGTAAGGTGGCAATCCACAAATAACACTAATTAGCATCATACAACCAATGTATCAGTTGTCCAGCCTCCAAATAATCTCAAGGCGTGTTGGTTGTTTATTCAGTAACATGTAAAAAATCATATTACTGAATATTTCAATTGTATTTTAATGCCTTTGTTTTATTTTTATTTATTGTAAGCTGCCTTAAGTGCCCATTTTCCTTGGTAGAAGGGTGGGGTACAAATAGAATAAATAAAATCAAATAAATACAAAGTTTAGCTACAGCTAACAATATTGACAGAAAATGCATAAAATATCTTTCTCCACTGCTTTCCTGGAACAGTTTCAAGGCCACGTGTGTGAGTAGTTGGTCTGCCCTATTTTCCTAAAGGTACTGGTGGATTTATACCAAACCCCAAACACCTTCTTTATCACAGCTGTAAAGTACATCAGCTGCATATGCAAACTGGTTAAATTAACTATTTTAAATTGCAATACAGTGCTGGCAAAATTGAACACATGAGTCCTAACCCACACACTTAAAAAGCAATAAACAACATAATGGCATAGTGTATTCACAAATACTTTCTTAAACACATGAACAACCAATCCAAAGATCTATGCAAGAATCACAATGCAGAAATCCAACTGAGTTTCTGATTAAGGCCTGCGGGAGCCATGGCTTGAAGGGAGTGGATCCAAAATATCTCTCTCCTTCTTAGCTTTGCTTCTAATTGTGTACCACATTCAGTGAGATTTTCAAGGATCCAGAATTTCAGATCTTCCTCACTGTGTCCAAAATCCACAAAGTGTTTCATCATTGAGACTTGCAATTGTTTCCCAGTGCAGCTCTTATGTTCACAGATTCTCATTTTAAGCATTTTCATCGTAATCCCAACATAATGCGATTTCAAGGACATTGTACCACACAGAAATAGCCTTTCGTGTTAGATAACTAGATAAATATGTCAAAACGTATTCCCCATTGATGGTACATTTTACAAATTCCTTTATCCAAACACAGTCGCTGCACACACTGCAATGGCTAGATGGGAAATTCTCTATGGTTTTATCTAATGTACCAAAGGGTACATTATTACCAAGTGGCTTTGTTTCTTTAAACAGCTGTGAACTAACATGTGTCTCAAAGTCAATGCTCGTTTAGGTGCAGAAAGAAGTTTTCCTTTACATCTAGGGATTCTAGATAACAAGTGCCAGTATTTCAACAGTATCTGTTGCTATTATGCACCATGCAGTTATTACCCTTTCTATTACCCTTAGATTGCAATAGATCTGTCCTATCCATATTCTTACCCGTATGCATGACTTGCCTCAAAATTCTTTTTGGCTAACCTCTAGTCTCAAATTGCCCATTAGTATTGTAGATGGTCTGCAGAAATGGGCTCAAGTTACAGGAAGCCAGATTCCAGCTGAACATCAGGAAAAACTTCCTGACTGTTAGAGCAATACGACAATGGAACCAATGACCTAGGGAGGTGGTGGGCTCTCCCACACTGGAGGCATTCAAGACAAGGCTGGACAGCCATCTGTCAGGAATGCTCTGACTTGGATTCCTGCACTGAGCAGGGGGTTGGACTTGATGGCCTTGTAGGCCCCTTCCAACCCTACTATTCTATGATTCTATGAAATCAGGCATAGTGCTACAATTTTTTCTTAACCTTACCATTTGAGAGTATGGCAATTTTTTCTTTATATATTGTGGATAGAAACTCTCATAAGCTAAGAAGGAATTGACGTCTATTGATTTCCTATAGATACCAACCAGTGTTGATGGATTTTTCAATTTTCAGACATAATAAAAGTATGTTTCCTGTCATAACAAATATCAAATTTGATAGTATCATGTCTTCTGTTGATGTAGTCCCTAAATTCTAATAGGGCTACCTCAGATCCCTCCCAAATCATGAAAACATCATTCAGATACTGGACATTTGGAATATATGTTTGTTTGAACCAATCCATAAATGGCTTGGCAAGCTGGGGAATGCACTAGCAACTCATAGTTGTGGCTGATATCTGCCAGAAGTATTGCTGTTGAAATTGGGGTGGGGTGGGGTGAGGGGTGGAATTCTTCAAGGCCAATTCCATTAGAGAACATATAAAGCTAGTTGGTGACCAGAGTAGGTCCTCTATCTTAATTAAGGGAAGTTCAATAACTTCCATAGCCTGCTCCTGAGGAATATTGGTGTATAGTGATACCGTGTCCACAGTCACGAACCAAAATTCCTCATCATCTAGGGTCACTGTGTTCAAAAAATGATCTGTATTCTTGATGTATGATCTTATTTGGCGGATGAATGGTTTCAAGAAAAGATCTACATACTCTGATATAGGTTGTAATATTGATCTACATCCTGATATGACATCCTGGTACTGGAATAAGCTTTTTATGGATCTTAGGTAGGAGATAAAACACGGGTGTTCTCCCCTCTGATTCCAATAGAAACTCATAGGTTTTTTTTTTTCTATTGAGATAACCTTCCAGCAATCCCTTATCAACAACCGTAACTATTTCCTTTTGAACTTTCTCTGATGGTCACCTTTGCATCTAGCATAATGTGTTGTAGTCTCTGGTTGTCTATGTATTTCTGTGAGATATTGCATTATATCCTATATGACCACTGCACCCCCTTTATCCACTGACCTGAAGACAATATCCTCCCGCCTCCTTAGGTTGCTTAAAGTTGTGGTCTCCTGTGTACTCGTATTATACCAAGCTCTCATGACCTTTCTGTTTAACCTCCTTAAGGACTAATTCCTCAAAGACTAGTACTCTGCTAGAAGGCAGATACGTGTGGGTTCATGTGTCGAAGTTGTGATTGTCTTCATTGACTGGCAGTGCCTCTCCAGGGTTTCGGTCAGAACGCTTTCCCAGCCCTACCTAGAAATGCCAAGGACTGAACCTGGGAGTTTTTCATGCAAATCATGTGCTCTACTACTGAGCTACAGCCCTTACCCAGTGCTCAAAATATTTGGTCAAATACTATAGGGATACATTATGATCACAATGGAAGGGCAGACAGAATATATACATTTCTTTTAAAAAATGAATATATTATCAAATAGTTAATAACATGTCCTTGAATTCTACACAGATGTGCTTTGAATACAGTACCAGTCCCTTTTGACCCCTACTTATATTGTACAATTACACTTCAAAGAGGTTTTTTGTGTGTGAAAATGTCATCATAGTCCTCCTATAGTAGCAAAAGCAGGCTTTTGTTACTGTTAGTTCCTGTTTGCTTGGTGCAGTGAAATACACTCTAGCGTCTAGCCTAAATCTATTCACACATTATACTTCTAATGCATTTAATAAATCCTGATATATAAATTTAAATCCCTATTTATAAAGATGCTTTGGCCACACTGAGGTATCAATAGGGTTGCAAGAAAGTCACTTACCTTTCGCGGATTCTGTTTATGGTTGGGGGGGAGGCGTTCTGTCCCTCCCCCTGGAATCCTTGCCAGGGGGGGAGGCGCTCCGTTCCTCCCCCCCTGGAATCCTGGCCGGCCGGCTGTGCTCTGCAGGGATTCTGCGGAGCTGCCGGCCACTCCGCCAGCAGCCGGACATCCGGCTGCTGGCTAGCAGGGACGCAAATGGCGGCGGCCGTAGCCGCCGCCATTTGCATCCCTGCAGTCAGCCGTGATAGGCTATGTAAATGTTTACATAGCCTATCACTGCTGACTTAAAAAAAAACAAAAAAACCGCGCGTATGCAAATGGCGGCGGCCACGGCCGCCGCCATTTGCATATGCGCGGTTTTTTGGTTTTTTTAAGTCAGCCATGATAGGCTACGTAAAGATTTACGTAGCCTATCACAGTTGTTTTTTTTTTAAACCTAGCCATGATAAGCTACGTAAATCTTTACGTAGCCTATCACGTCTTTTTTTAAAAAACTGGGAATGGCGGTCGCGGCAGCTGGTCGGAAGACTGGCCACCGAACCGCCGCCGGAGCCGCCGCCGCCAGGAAGATCCGCCCCAGGTAAGTCTCGTTCTGGGGGGGGTGGGGGGCAGGCCGTTCCACCACCGATTTCAGGGGGCCGAATGCGCTGGCATTCGGCCTCCCCAAGATCCATGGCGGAATTTTCGTACATCTCTAGGTATCAACATTGTTAAGGTTGGAATTTGAAAACTGAAAGTTGAAATTTGGTGCACACATAATCTGCTATTTCTAGAAACTCCTGAAAACAGCATATTTTTACTTCTTCCCCTAAATTTGGAATGTGAAATTTGTGTCATAACAGTAGCCAGCAGTCCAGCAGAGAACAAACCAAGGCACATATGGGATTTATCATCATTTTATTTACTTGATTTATTCCCCCCGCCTGCCCTTTCCACAATAGAAAATGGAGTTCAAGAAGGAGGTTCAAACTTACTCAAGATGGCTTTTCAAATCATGTTTTGAAAACCTTTTTGTTTTGAAGACCTTTTGTTTTGAAGACCTTTTTATTTTCCCAGGCATTTTAGCTTTCTAAATTTTTATCTTTGCTGTTTTAAATCTGTATTTTAAACTCCTGTACTGCTGCTAGGTTTTATTGTGGTTGTATTGTTATATTGTGGTTTTAATGTTCTATATATTTTAAATTGTTTTATTGTGTGTTGTTTGGTTTTAATTTTTGTGAACCGCCCAGAGAGCTTCGGCTATTGGGCGGTATAGAAATGAAATAAATAAATAAATAAATAAATAAATGTTTTCAAACTTACAGCTGCAACCATAAGATTTGTAAATGAAAGCTAGGATTCTCTGGGTTTCTTAATGGTAGCTAACGGACTAAACATTGTCACAGTTGCTGACCCAAACTCTATATCACTTAGTCTAAAAACAGCATAATTTTAGTTAGGGCTTGTTTATGGATTGAGTCTATCCAATAGTACCAAAAAAAGAAAAGAAAAAAAAGGATTCCACTTTTGTCATCCAAGTATGTGCCTACACTGTGCTGTCTACAGTTAAATGAATTTTTGTTTATCCCTGATCAGAAATTATTGTAGTTTATTTTCCAGTGTTAGTATAATGCTAATTATTGTGCATTTGGGAGTGTAGTGTAACAATTCACACAGCTCTCAATGTTCACTTCTTAATAGATAATGAATTGTGTGTGCAACATGTGAACCACAAACCCTTGGTGAATTCAGTAGATTATAAAATACAGTTTATAATGTTGTTTTTACCAAAAAGTGGTAGCTTTCTATGGCCCTGTAAAAAATAACTTTGTAAAGAACATTTGAAACCCAGAGACTGCATTAAAGCATGCAGCCATCTGTGGAAGGAACCAGGACACTCAATTGAGGAGACAAATTAACCCATTAGTCCTAGTTTGATTTCCTGGAGTGTATTTGAGCAAAAAAACAGTTGAACTGACATTATCTCTGAGCCATCTCCTAGTGATGAATCTAATGAACCATCTTACACAGGAAGCCAAAATACACAGTTGGTATCTTATTGTGTTCGGTGACATCTAAAGTTTGAGTAATTTTTGTTATTGCAACTGTTTCCCCAAATTTCCTGAAATGATAGAACATGGCTGTGAGATTGAGTAATTTATTTGAAATATGGGGGCTTCTGGCCTGAGGGGTTCTGAATTCAGAAATATCTTGGACAGACTACAAATGTTCATCTGTCTTAAGGGTTCTACTTCAATGAAAG
Organism: Heloderma suspectum; assembly: GCF_057233095.1. Lineage (NCBI taxonomy): Eukaryota > Metazoa > Chordata > Lepidosauria > Squamata > Helodermatidae > Heloderma > Heloderma suspectum. The sequence continues at coordinate 228,904,278 of NC_139461.1, forward strand.
TGCATTGGCCTGGGCTAAGAGAGGCAAGTGATGTTCAGTCATGAAATTGGGTTTGACATTTCACAGCAACAACTTCTATTTGGAATAATAGCACAAATCCTTTCCTTGCACCTTTTACTTTTTGCCTTTGCTGTAGCATTTGACATGAAGTGCCCTTGTTACTGTGTTGTATATATATGCTTAAATTGGTGCTGTATGTTCTTGCATCCAATTTTAAACTCTGTCATTGAATTACTCTTTATGTTCAAGTGAAAGCTTGATAGACACTGCTAGATGGACACTGCCACCAGAGTTACACTTGCATAGATACCAGCAGCTGGAATAAAACGGCCTAGCTGCCCAAGTAATTGTATAGGAATGCTGCCTGGATTCCTGCTTCTCACAATCACTCTCCAAATGAATCTTACAACAATTTGAGTAACAGTTGGATGTCTGCACTGGCAATATCTAAACTGTAGAATAATTAGAGATGGGGTCACGAAGAGTCAGACACGACTGAACGACTGAACAACAACAACAAAGTAAGGGTAACTGAGACTAGGGGTGTATGAAACACTTACCTTGTTCCGCTGGGGTCATCCGCAGTGTGGGGGGGAGGCGCTCCGTCCCCCGTCCCCCTGGAATCCTCCCTGGCCGGCTCCGCTCTGCGGCGAGTCCACGGAGCCGCCGGCCAGGGCTGCCTGCAGCTGGACCTCCGTCTGCTGCTGGGCTGCAGCCGCAAATGGCAACCGCCATAGCAGCCGCCATTTGCGTCCCTGCCATAGCCATGATAGGCTACGTATATATTTACATAGCGTATCACAGCAAAAGGCAGGAATGCAAATGGCAGCTGCTACACCATTTGCGTCCCTGCCTTTTGCCATGATAGGCTACATATATATTTACGTAGCCTATCACGGCTACCGCAGGGACGCAAATGGCGGCCACTACGCCATTTGCGTCCCTGCGTTAGCTGTGATAGGCTATGTAAATATATACATAGCTTATCATGGCAAAAGACAGGGACGCAAATGGCATCCCTGAGTTAGTCGTGATAGGCTGCGTAGATACGGCTTTGCTTGGCAGGGATCATGGCTTGGCAGGGATGCAAATGGCAGCCAGCGTAGCGGCCGCAGCCCGGCAGCGGCCGGAAGACAACTCAGAGCCGCCGCTGCTGCCAGGTAGGCTCCATCCCAGGGGGATTCCACGGGGTGACGGAGGGGATTGCCCTGTTCAGCCACGGACTCCAGGGGGGCAGATTCTAAAGAATCCGGATCTCAGGGTGGAAACTGAGCTGATAGAACCCCAGAGCAGTTCTGACTCTGAGGAGGAACAGCAATCCATGGGAGAGGAGCACATTCATCTCTCACAGGCACAGCAGCTGGCAGAGATTCCTCCTGCCAGCATTCCTGAGATAGATAGTGACCCTGGCAGCCAGAGAGTGCGGGAGGGGGGCTTGCTGGACGATCGACGCTGGGAGCGACGACAGCTGGAGGGCGCAGAAAGGAGGCTTTCCACTTGTTTGGCACGCAAGCAAAGGCTGCCTCCCGTGGACCCAAGGGAAAGAGGGAGGAACTCTCCCTAGGCCATAAGTTCAGGGTCTTTCGTGATTCTCCTTCAAATGGGGACCAACTGCCTAACCTGGAGCATAGGCTACTCTGCTGTTCCTTATTTAGTCGCCTGAGATTAGCATCTGAAAGAATCATTAAGTTGTAAAAGGATTAAAGCCTTGAAAAGAATCCTTTTGTCTTTTGTCTTGAGTTAGCTATTGGAGTAGACTGAAAGAGGCCTCCAGGGCTCTCCTGACACCGGCCTCACTGGAGTCCGTGGTGGAATTCTCCAAAATCCCTAACTGAGACACAAAGAAATTCATGGCATACTTCTCAGCCCTTGAGCTATGGAACGGGAAAACTAAGATCCCTCCCCACTGATGCAAAATGTGAATCTTAAGATATGGGACACAATAAAGAATACAGTCTTCTCCAAGTTAGACTTAGTCTTACAGTAAACATACATATCAAAATTGAACATGTCTGGCCTCATTTGCTTCAGTGTTTTTAGCAGTTAAGCCTTGCAGTTTAACCTGTATATGCAAATTAAATATAGTATAAATTTGTACTTACCCTTCACTCACAGAGACTCCAGGTTTTTTGCTTGTCACAAGCATCTTAAACATTTATGCTAAAATCTATCCCTTATGTGCACCTTTTGGATTAGGGCTGTGCAGGGACACCCCCCCCCAACCCAATGTAGAGGCTGATTTGGAGCTTCTGAATCAGCCCTGACCTACCTTGGTCCAATCCAGAACTGGGCCAACCCATTTCGGCTTCTGGATCTGAAGTGAGATCTGGACAGCCAAAGCGCCCCCCCATTCAGCCATGCAACCCCCCTGCTCCTCCTTACCTGGAGGGGAAGTGCCCTCCTTACGAGGGGAGTGCCCACATTACAGGCATAAATGTCCCATTTATGCCTGAAATGTTACCTAGATGGCCCCTTTACAGCCACAATCTATGCAACATTTACTTACCGGAAAAGAAGAGTAGTTTAAAATGGTGACTCCTTCCAAGACAGCAACGGCTGCAGGGGCTCCCCACGGGTCCAGGTGAGGAGCAGGGAGCTCACATGGCTGGATGGGCAGCTATCTGGATCAGGTCAAAGCAGCCCAAAGCACTTCAGGTTGATCCCGACCCACTTCAGGCCACTTCAGCCTGCTCCTGACCCGCTCTGGAACCAGATCGCTTCAGTCCAAATCACCCCGATCTGATTTGGGATTCAGACTGAAGCAGTGCACAGCCCTAGCTTTGATAGTTTGAGTTCATAACCATTTCAGAGCACATATCCATTTGAGCACATATCTATTTGCTCCAGAACAGTGCATGTGGAGGTAATTACCTGAGACTGAGGCACAGTGTAACTTACATGCCTGTATCTGGAAAGCTGAGAGACTGGAGGTAGGAGCCAGCTGGACTGGCACATAGTGGTTGAATTGGATCCAGAGATCTTAAGAGCCCGGGAGTCTGAGTGTGCCATTTTCCTTGATCCATGATTATGTGAGCTTGTCTTTAAGAAGTGTCCCCCCATGAATCTCTCACTCTCTCAGCCATATTCTAGGCTGTGTTGCAGATGGAATAAAAGTTCTTGTTCTGTTTAGTGTGTCTGCCTGATACTTCATTCTAAGAACATAGTCTTTGGGAGCTAAACTATTAGGGCCCTTTCAAACGTAACTTTCCTTGCTTCCAAAACCAATATTAAACCACCTCTCTCCGTTTTGGGCATAATGAGGAACTGTGGTTTAAAGAGACCAGGTTTGTAGCACCAAAGCCAGTAACAACGAACTGAGGTTCAAAGAGGCCTGAATCAAAGCACTGAAGCTGGTGTGTGATGGGAGGAGGGGAGGGGCAGCACGCAGACCCAGTGCTCCTTTCCGGCTTAATAAGCTATAGTTTTTGTTAAGCCTGGAAACATTTCTTCCAAAAGGCCTCCCTGAATCCACACATAAAGAAGAAGAATATAGCCCCTTCCTTATCCCTCCCAGAGAATGTTTGTGCCTAATGTTGCTTGATAAAGACTTCGGGCACCTGCATGGTATGTCCTCCGCTCCCATACTACCAGTGATGGTGGCATGTACATCTGACCCTGGCTGTGCAGGGCCTCCATTGCATGCCCTCTGCAACTGCAAGCGTACGGTGGTAACATTTTCCTTTTAACTTCCTCATTTCCTTTCATAGTAACTAATGTCTTTCAGGTATTTTATTAATTTAAAATGTTTTTAGGGCACCTTTAAGGGTAGAACCCTCTTAAGGCGGTGTACAAGATAAAAACAATACAAAACTATGCAAAACAAATACAATAGAAAATTAATCAATACATATTCAGTAAAATGCTATAAAAACCAATAACACCAATAAAACCTGCAGCCCACAGACTATATTGCTGCCTGCAGCCTTTGTTCCCTATCTTTCCATGTTTTCTATTTAGTCTGTGCCATATCAGCATTTCCCTTAATTCTTCCCACCACAACATAACCTGGGAACAGTGCCTCCTATTCCCAGTCTCCCCTCTCCCTACAATTCTGTAGCTTAATATTCCCCCAAATTCTGGTGCTGTCTACCTGAGAAATACAGGTTAACTCAAAGACAAGGTGTACTCAGTTACTAACTGAAATTGTAGCAAACACAGAAGCTCCGGAACACACTAGCATAGCTAATCAGGGAGGCAAGGAAAAGTAAACAAAGCTTCTTCCATCCCAGGTAGCTAAAAGGCATTTGCAGGAGCCTAAGGACTCATTTTAAACAGTTAGAGATATAATTAAGAATTATATTTGGGAGTGTTCCTTGAGATGCCTTTGGCCTACAAAATAAAAAAAAAAACAAATTCAGAAAAACATAAAGGGAAACATTTTTGTACATACTTAGAGTGACAGTAGACTAGGAAAGCTTTATATTTGGACAGTTAAACTTTTGTTTTCTTCTTTGGCATGGCTGTGGAACATCAGAACTAAGATTTCTCTTGAAGACCAAAATGATTTGTGATAAATTTGGCCTGATTATGAGGTGAGATCCATATTTGAGGCTATTCCAGCAGTAATGACAACAAACGCTGGAGAAAACCCTCTGGGCAAACGTCAGCAGATTTGCTACGCGCTGAAGATGTATTCATCTGACATATAGAATAAGCCCCCATTCTGGTATTTAGTTATTTATCTGATTTGTACTCATTTTAAACAGTTAGAGATATAATTAAGAATTATATTTGGGAGTAGACTACATTTACGAAGATTTACGTAGACTACAGCGACCAAATAAGGAACGCGAATGGCGGCTCCCTATGGGGGCCGCCATTTGCATACGCACTTTTTTTTTTTTTTAAAGTCACCCGTGATAGGCTACGTGATGATTAACGTAGCCTATCACGGCTGACTTTGCAGATCTAGCCGTGATAGGCTACGTAAATCGTCACGTAGCCTATCACGGGGGCATTTTTTTTTTTAAAAAAACTTTTTATTTCGCGGCCGGGCGAGGCGAGGCGCCTCCTCCCCGGCCTGAATTTCGGGGGGAGTAGTGAAGCGCCTCCCCCCCACCGCAGAGCAAGCTGCGAGACCAGGTAAGTGACTTTCGTGCACCCCTAATATTTGATGCTCCTTCTGACATTTGTGCCAGGGAACACTGCTGTGAGCTTTGTTTTATTGATTTGATTCTCTGTTGCTGGTTTTATGCTGTATTAGATGTTAGTTTTATTTTTGTATTTAATTGTTTTTATTTCTATTGAAAGCTGCCCATAGAACTTGTGTTATAGGTGGCATTTAAAGGTCATGAATAAATGAATACAGGGAATAGCATTAGGGATAATAAGAGTGCAATTGGTTTTAGCTAGGAGTTTATATCTTGTGTTGATTTTATGAGGGTTTCCTTTTGTTTTATATATTGTTATACTCTATAATGTTTGTTTGTCTTCATATTCCACTCTCTCTCTCCCTCCGCCCCCTGCCCTTTTCTCTCCCACCTCACCACAGCAGACCCTAAATTTTCTGTGGTCAGTGTGCATGCTCAGTCCTCATTGGACTGTTTGGGTTTTTTCCTTTTTTTGCCCCCTTGAGGTTTTTCCCTAAAAAAAATCTAAACACTGAGTTTCCTTGAGGATGCTGATACCCCCCCCCCCCATTGTGGCCACATAGCCATTGTAAGTCAACATCTAAGTTTGCTTTCAGTATATATATATTTGATCAACCCAGAATGCTGGTCAAAATCAGCCATCAAAAGTCCTCACCTGGGGCTCTCCCTTAAACCCCACTCTATCACCTTCTCAAATCCACACTTGGATCTGCATATCCTGCTGCTTTTGCAGGGAAAGCTATCACTGCACATGGATGAAACCCACTAAGCAAGGGAAACAGAAGCGACGGAAACTGCAAAAGAAAATGGAGGAGCATTGCACCCACACATCCCAAAACACAGCTATATAGGAATGGTGTGTGAATGACTTCTACAATTCAACAATAAGCAAGCGGGAGTTGTATCTATTATTAACCCCTCAAGTTGCACCCCAAATCTCTTTTCTGGTCAACACATAGCAAATAAGAAGGAGACAGAGGGAGGGAATGCTCCAAAGACCAGGAAAAACAAAACAGAAGAAGGAATCTCAAAGGTGCCCAGCAATGAAGGTTTACTGGCCAAAAACCTTTTGAAATATTCTTCTTCAGGGGCACTACAATGGCTGCCTTGAGTGCCATTTTCTTGATATAATCTTTACGTAGACTACGGCGAAAATAAGGGCAATGCTATTTGCGTTGCCCTTATTTTCGCCGTAGTCTACGTAATCTTTACGTAGACTACAGCGACCAAATAAGGAACGCGAATGGCGGCTCCCTATGGGGGCCGCCATTAGCCGTACGCGCTTTTTTTTTTTTAAGTCACCCGTGATAGGCTACGTGACGATTTATGTAGCCTATCACGGCTGACTTTGCAAATCTAGCCGTGATAGGCTACGTTAATCGTCACGTAGCCTATCACAGGGGTGTTTTGTTTTGTTTTTTACTTTTCTTGGAATGGCGGCGGTGGCAGCCGGTCGAAAGACCGGCTGCCGTCCCTGCCCCTGACGAAGACCTGCCGAACCGCCTCCGGGACCCGCCACCGGGAGGGACATTCGGGAAAGGTAAGTCCCATCCCGGGAGGGGTGCGGGGTGCGGGAGGGTGCGGAGAATTTTTCCCCGAAACTACTTCAGGGGGCCGAATACGTTGGCACTCGGCCCCCCGAAGTTTTGGCGAGAAATTCTCCCCCATCCCTATTAAATACTGCCTCCCAGCTCAAAAATGAAAAGTCATGAGAAAAATGTGAGGTCCCTCCCATATGTCATTTACGACAGATATGTCTTGATTAGTCTATAGAGCTTCAGCTATTGGGTGGTATAGAAATGTAATAAATAAATATAGCAGTGACTTTCTAGTACTGAGCTGCAAACTTCATGGCTGGGCTATCCGACTACCAGTGATAGCTTCTGGGGACAAATGCAACTATGTGTCAAGGGTTAGAACCACTGGACAAGTCTAGAATTGTTTTAGACATTTTCTTTAGCCTAAATTTTAACACAATCCATTCCATGGCTATTGTGGTTCTCTGTGGCTGGCTCAGATTATTTCAACAATAAAATGGAATGGATCAAATCACACAAGATTCTAGATTGTTGTGTGATTAATCCTATCAATTTAACTTGCACTGAAATTGTACAAACATTTGCCTATGTTCCACTTTCTCTAATGGTGAAGGTAAGAATAAACAGCATGATGGCCACCATCTTGAGCATTTCTACACAAGGCTTTTATTACACGCTCCTGATCGGTCACTCATGGAAGTTTGTGGGTCCTTTACATGACATCATCAACCTTCAGGGCATCTCCCGTGCTTTCTGACCTTTATCCCATTTTTTAAAAGATGAGAGATAACCCAATAAGGAACGTTAATCTGATATATTGGCTGGGTGTAATTGTGCAGTTCTTATATAACCACAGCGCCATCTAGTGGCTGTAAAATTAAACATATAGAACTTGCTGAGAAAGGAATTCCCCAATTCAAAGCACGTGTCCACCTATGTAAAGGAGCCAACCTTAATCCCGCAAAGAATCCAGGAGCACAAGATCCAGTAAGGATGTAGGATTTTAGCTTTGTGTGGTGAAGCTCCTTGAATATAGCTGAGTGAGTACATGATGAGTGTATGTTTGCATGAGTCTTTGCATGTACTATGCCCCAGGATGGTAGTGACCATGAGATACCACTGCCCTCATCTTAGGACCACTCTCTGTGTTTCAGCTGCCATGTTGTGGGCACATCCAGCCATTCTACAGTCAGCAGATATTACATGACACAACGTCTTTACTGATTACATGTAAGCCACTCCAGGACTCTTTTTTGGGTGAAGAAAAGGCTAAAAATACTTTAAATAAATATATCTTTACTTTTTTGCAAAGGCTCATCACACAGATTGTACCAGTGTGGAGAAAATCAAGCCAATATTCAACATGAAAGGTTTCTGCTGGCATGGAGAAAATTGTTCAGTCCACATGAGCTGTTACACATGAATGCCTTGCTGTGTGATAACAGCTGCCATGTGGAGTGATTTTAGAAGTCTGAAGTGTATGCCATTATGTTTTAATTATTGGCTGCAAGCTGCCTTGAGTACCTCACAGCAGCAACATGGGCTATAAATAGAAATATATAATTTAAAAGTTGTTTCATGTGTGTATTGTCTCTTTAATATATAGTTGTACATGCTCTATGTAGCTGGGGAGTTTGCTCACTATGTTCTTGATGGCTGTTGCAACTGTATGGAGTTGTGCAAAATCTCTGAGATGAATATTGCTAGTCTTATTGAAACTCTTTTGGTTTACCTAAAATTCCTTGGGTGTTTCACTTGAGGACAAACCCCCTCCTCTTCTGCTTAGAATTTCATTTTAGACAGAATTTCAGTGGCAATTTTAATCTATATCCATGTATCCCCATCACTTTGAACCTTGTTTACCAAGAGCAGGTAAGAGCTAGATGAGAGCTGCAATTTGTCTGCTGCATCCATATCCTGTGCCTCTTAAAATACGTTTTTCAGGCTACTCCCCGCCTGCTCCTTATTTTGCTTCTAAGCCAGATATCTGTGCAAGTAAACCTATAGCTTCATGACCGATTGAAATAGTGGTAAAGATTAATAAACTTCATGGATGGCTTGCAGTATATCAAAAGGGAAATATATACAGAACTGCATCTATATATTGTAACTGTTTGAAGGAATCCTTTCCTAAAATGGTTACAAATGATGTAATTTGCTCCATTACAAGCCAAACTGCAGCTCCAGATCTGGTCTTTGTGCATTAGATTCTGAAACTGGCATATCAGGAGTTTTGTTATCATTCTCAAGTAATACTAAGCATCAGTCACATCATAGCAAAGTATTGATAAAATTGGAACCTGTAAATAGCATTGTGAGGTTCTGCTTTGCTGGTTTTGATGGTAGATGTAGCATTTTTCCAGTAGATTATATAGTCGGTTTTACCACACTGGATTAGATTATTCAGTCACTCACAGCCACAGGCTTAATAGCATACCTGCATGGAAGGCAAACAATAACTGTTTTCAACTGGTCCTGGTAACATACATTAAAAAGCTCTGGCATCTTTATTTTGAGGGGATTAACAATTTAATGCTGATTTCATGCAAAATGGACAATGGCAATGACAATGCTTTTAAACCAGTAATTATATTCTGATTAAGTAACATGTCATGGCTGACTTGAATAATGTGTACTGATGTGGTTTTTGCTTGATTTTCGTTTGCAAAAGCTAGTAATGCATCTTGTAGCTACATAGAAGAAATTCAATATAAAACCTAAATAGCTCTGGGTGGCACACTATAAAGGTTTGGAGGAGGGGGATTAAATGAGGATTCTTGGAAACTGCCTGAGCATCCTTCTATTATGAATTGATGGAGCACATGGGGTCTTTAGCATACCTGTGAAGATCTGAAGTTCTACTCTCTGTATTTCCTTCTGATATAGGGGTCAATATAGGGACTACCTTGACTAATCTTTAGTAATCCTTTAAAGATATATCTGTGAGTCTTCATTCTAGATTTTATTACCCAGCAATATTTTAATGAGGTATGTAAATACTTTCCCTTCATGGATCACTGCCTTGTTGTGGCGAAGGGGCTTGCATAACTCAGTGAAGCCATAAGCTATGCCGTGCAGGGCCACCCAAGACAGACAGGTCATGGCAGAGAGTTCTGACAAAATGTGGTCCACTGGAGAAGGAAATGGCAACCCACTCCAGTATTCTTGCCAAGAAAACCGCATGGAATGTATCACAAGGCTAAAAGATATGACGCCGGAAGATGAGCCCCTCAGGTCAGAAGGTGTCCAATATACTACTGGGGAAGAGCAGAGGGAATTTCCAAGTAGTGTCAGAAAGAGTGAAGTGGCTGGGCCAAAGCCGGAAGGACACTCAGCTGTGGATGTGTCTGGTGGTGAAAAGAAAATCCGATGCTTTAAAGAACAATATTGTTTAGGAACCTGGAATGTAAGGTCAATGAATCAAGGTAAGTTGGAGGTGGTCAAACATGAGATGGCAAGATTGAACATAGACACCTTGGGAATCAGTGAACTCAAATGGACAAGCATGGGCGAATTTAATTCAGGTGACCATTATATCTGTTTAGGGAGGTACGAAAGTAACTTACCTTTTTGCAGCTTGGCTTCGCGGTGGGGGGGAGGCGCTGCACTTTTCCCCCCTTAGTTCAGGCGAAGGGGGGGAGGCTTCCCGCCTCGCCCGGCCGAAATTCAGGCCGGGGAGAAGCGCCCCGTCTCCCCAGCCGCGAAACAAAAAGTAAAAAAAAAAAAGACCCCGTGATAGGCTACGTGACGATTTACGTAGCCTATCATGGCTGACTTTGGAAATCTAGCCGTGATAGGCTACGTAAATCGTTATGTAGCCTATGCACGGGTGTGTTGTTTTTTTTTCCTTGTTTTTTTTTTTTTTGCAATGGTGGCGGCGGCAGCTGGTCGGAAGACCGCCCGCCGCCCCCGCCTGCGCCGAACCGCCGCCGAACCGCCGCCGGGACCCGCCACTGGGAGGGACATTCGCCAAAGGTAAGTCCCATCCCGGGGGGTGGTGGGGGGGTGGCGGAGAATTTCACCGCCGATTTCGGGGGGCCGAATGCGTTGGTGCTCGGCCCCCCGAAGATTCGGGGAGAAATTCTCTGCCATCCCTATATCTGTTACTGTGGGCAAGAATGCCTTAGAAGAAATGGAGTAGCATTCATAGTCAATAAAAGGGTGGGAAAAGCAGTACTGGGGTACAATCTCAAAAACAACAGAATGATCTCAGTACGAATCCAAGGCAAACCATTCAACATCACAGTAATTTAAGTCTATGCCTCAACCACTGAGACTGAAGAAGCTGAGGTTGATCGGTTATATAAAGACCTACAACACCTTCTAGAACTAACACCAAAAAAAGATGTCCTTTTCATCATAGGGGATTGGAATGCCAAAGTAGGAAGTCAAGAAATCACCGAGATAACAGGCAAGCATGGCCTTGGTGTACAAAAGGAAGCAGGACAAAGGCTAATAGAGTTTTGCCAAGAGAACATGCTAATCATAGCAAACGCTCTTTTCCAACAGCACAAGAGGTGACTCTACACATGGACATCACCAGATGGTCAATATCGAAACCAGATTGATTATGTACTTTGCAGCCCAAGATGGAGAAGCTCTATACAGTCAGTAAAAACAAGACCTGAAGCTGACTGTGGCTCAGATCATGAGCTGCTTCTTGCAAAACTTCGGCTTAAACTGAAGAATGTAGGGAAAACCACTAAACCATTCAGGTATGACCTAAATCATATCCCTTATGAATATACAGTGGAGGTGACGAATAGATTTAAGGAATTAGACCTGATAGACAAAGTGCCTGAGGAACTACAGACAGAGGTCCGTAACATTGTTCAGGAGGCAGCAACTCAATCTATCCCAAAGAAAAAGAAATGCAAGAAAGCCAAGTGGCTGTCTGATGAGGCTTTACAAATAGCTGAGGAAAGAATGGAAGGGAAAAGCAAGGGAGAAAGGGGAAGATATATCCAACTGAATGCAGAGTTCCAGAGAATAGCAAGGAGAGACAAGAAGGCCTTCTTAAATGAACAATGCAAAGAAATCGAGGAAAACAATAGAATGGGAAAGACTAGAGATCTCTTCAAGAAAATCGGAGATTTCGAGGGAATGTTTTGTGCAAAGACGGGCATGATAAAGGACAAAGAAGGCAGGGACCTAACAGAAGTAGGGATGTATGAAACTCACTTACTTGTTCGCAGATGTGATTCGTGGTGTGGAGGGAGGCACTCCATCCCTCCCCCCAGAATCCTCGATGGGGGGGAAGGCAATCCGGTCCTCCCCCCCGAAATTCTGCCCGGCCGGCTCCATTCCGCAGTGGCTCCGCGGAGCAGCCGGCCAGGGTCGTCTGCAGCCAGATTTCCAGCCGTGGACGGGCTGGTGTGTCCAGCCAGGCTGCCTTGATAGGCTATGTAAAAATTTACTTACCCCGCAAAAACCCCAATCGCCATTTGTGTCCAGCCAGACAGCCTTGATAGGCTACATAAGAATTTACGTAGCCTATCATGGCTAACCTCAACCCCCCAAAAAAAAACACAACCCCGCAGCGTACGCAAATGGCGGCGGCTACGGCGGCTGCCATTTGCGTTCACTATTTTTCGCCGTTCTAGCCTACGTGAATATTTATGTAGACTATTACGGCGAAAAAAAGGGGAACGCAAATAGCGCATTGGGCAGTATTCACGTTCCTTCCCCCCCCCTCCGTAATAGCCTACATAAATATTTACATAGGCTAGAACGGCGAAAAACAGGGAACGCAAATGGCGGCTGCCGTAGCTGCCGCCATTTGCGTACGCTGGGGTTTTTTTTGGGGGGGGAGGTCAGCCGTGATAGGCGCCCCATCCCTTGCTGCCGAAATTCAGGCCGGGGAGAAGCGCCCCGTCTCCCCGGCCGCGAAAGAAAAAAGTAAAAAACAAAACAAAAACACACACGTGATAGGCTACGTAACGATTTACGTAGCCTATCATGGCTAGATTTCCAAAGTCAGCCGTGATAGGCTACGTAAATCATTACGTAGCCTATCACGGGTGACTTTGAAGAAAAAAAAAAGCACGTACGCAAATGGCGGCGCCCATGAGCTGGCCAGGGCCGTCCGCAGCCAGATTTCCAGCCACGGATGGCCTGGTGCGGATGCAAATGGCAGTCACCATTTGCGTCCAGCCAGACAGCCATGATAGGCTACATAAGAATTTACGTAGCCTATCATGGCTAACCTCAAAAAACAAAACAAAACCCCGCAGCGTACGCAAATGGCGGCGGCTACAGCGGCCGCCATTTGTGTTCCCTATTTTTCGCCGTTTTATCTTACAGAAATATTTACGTAAGGTAAAACGGCAAACAAAAAGGGGAACGCAAATGGCGGCCGCTGTACCCGCCGTCATTTGCGTATGCTGCGGGGTTTTTTTGAGGTTAGCCGTGATAGGCTATGTAAATTCTTACGTAGCCTATCATGGTCCAAGGATGGCAATGGCGGCGGCAGCAGCCCTGCTGCGGCCGGCCAGGAGACCAGCTGCCGGAGCTGCTGCTGGAGCCTCTGGAGCCTCCGGAGCCGCCACCACCAGAGCCACTGCCTCCAAGTGCGCCGCATCTGCCCCAGGTAAGTGCCTTCCCGGGGGGATTCCGCGGGGGGGGGGGCAGGAGGACGTTCCGCCATGGATTCAGGGGGCAGGATTTGCGTCCGCACCAGGCCGTCCATGGCCGGAAACCCAGCTGCGGACGGCCCTGGCAGCCACAAAGCAGAGCCGGCCATTGAGGATTCTGGCGGGGGGGAGGAGAGGATCTCCTCCCCCCCCCGTTGAGGATTCCGGGGGGAGGGACGGAGTCCCTCCCCCCACCGCGAAAGATTCCGCGAAAAGGTAAGTGACTTTCTTACATCCCTACTCTCCAGGTACTTGCGGATGAGACTGGAGGACAGCCTGCAGAGGAAGAATCACAGGGGAACCTACATGAGAGTGAGCAAGAGGCTGAAGGTCAGTCAAACAGAGGCGATGAAACCCAGGCCTACAACAACAAGAAGAGAAGAGTGGTAGTAGTGGGAGACTCCTTGCTGCGTGGGATCGAGACCCAAGTATGTCGCGAAGACCTGTGGACTCACCAGGTATGTTGTCTCCCGGGAGGATGGATTAGAGACGTGACTGAAAGGTTGCCTGCACTCATAAAGCCCACTGACAGGTATCCCTTTCTTCTCATCCGTGTGGGAACAAATGATACCACCAAGCGGAGCTACGAAGAGACCACGTCAGACTTTGAAGCTAAAGAATCCGGCCTCGCTGGAATCCGTGGCGGAATTCTCCGCCATCCCTACTAGAGAGTGAAGTCAAGTGGGCCTTAGGAAGCATTACTAACAACCAAGCTAGCGGAGCTGACAGTATTCCAGCTGAGCTATTTAAAATCCTAAAAGATGATGCTGTTAAAGTGCTATACTCAATACACGAACAAATTTGGAAAACTCAGCAGTGGCCACAAGACTGGAAAAGGTCAGTTTACGTTCCAATTCCAAAGAAGGGCAATGCCAAAGAGTGTTCAAACTACTGTACAATTGTGCTCATTTCACATGCCAGCAAGGTCATGCTCAAAATCCTACAAGCTAGGCTTCAGCAGTATGTGAACTGAGAACTACCGGAAGTACAAGCTGGGTTCCGAAGAGGCAGAGGAACTAGAGATCAAATCGCCAACATTCGCTGTATCATGGAGAAAGCAAGAGAATTCCAGAAAAACGTCTATTTCTGCTTCATTGACTACGCTAAAGCCTTTGATTGTGTGGATCACAACAAACTGTGGCAAATTCTGAAAGAGATGGGAGTACCAGACCACCTTACCTGTCTCCTGAGACAGGCTGCATATTTAACTTATATGCAGAGTGCATCATGAGAAACGCCGGGTTGGATGAATCACAGGTCGGAATTAAGATTGCTGGGAGAATTATCAACACCCTCAGATACGCAGACGATACCACCCTAATGGCAGAAAGCGAAGAGGATCTAAAGAGCCTCTTGTTGAGGGTGGAAGTGGAGAGTGCAAAAGCTGGTTTGAAACTCAACATTAAAAAAACTAAGATCATGGCATCTGGCCCCATCACTTCCTGGCATATAGAAGGGGAAGAAATGGAAGCAGTGACAGATTTTATTTTCTTGGGCTCCAAGATCACCGCAGACGGTGACTGTAGCCATGCAATTAAAAGATGCTTGCTCCTTGGGAGGAAAGCTATGGCAAACCTAGGCAGCATAGTAAGAAGCAGAGACATCACCTTGCCGACAAAGGTCCGTCTAATCAAAGCTATGGTTTTCCCAGTAGTAATGTATGGCTGTGAGAGCTGGACTATAAGGAAGGCTGAGCGCTGAAGAATTGATGCTTTCGAACTGTGTGCTGCTGGAGAAGACTCTTACGAGTCCTCTGGACTGCAAGGAGGTCAAATCAGTCAATCCTAAAGGAAATCAACCGTGAATGCTCATTGGAAGGACAGATACTGAAGCTGAAGCTCAAATATTTTGGCCACCTAATGCGAAGAGAAAACTCCCTGGAAAAGACCCTGATGCTGGGAAAGATTGAAGGCAAAAGGAGTAGGGGTGCACGAAACCCACTTACCTGGTCTCGCAGCTTTTCGCGGTGGGGGGGAGGCGCTTCGCTGCTCTCCCCCCAAAGTTCAGGCTGGGGGGGAGGCTTCCCACCTCGCCCGGCCGAAATTCACGCCGGGGGGAAGGCTTCCCGCCTCGCCCGGCCCAAATTCAGGCCAGGGAGGAGGCGCCTCGCCTCGCCCGGCCGCGAAATTAAAAGTAACAAACAAAAACAAAAAACGCCCCCGTGATAGGCTACGTGACGATTAACGTAGCCTATCACGGCTAGATTTGCAAAGTCAGCCGTGATAGGCTACGTAAATCGTCACGTAGCCTATCACGGGTGACTTAAAAAAAAAAAGCGCGTACGCAAATGGCGGCCCCCATAGGGAGCCGCCATTCGCGTTCCTTATTTGGTCGCTGTAGTCTACATAAAGATTACGTAGACTACGGCGAAAATAAGGGCAACGCTATTCGCGTTGCCCTTGTTTTCGCCGTAGTCTACGTAAAGATTTACGTAGACTACAGCGACCAAATAAGGAATGGGAATGGCGGCTCCCTATGGGGGCCGCCATTATCCGTACGAGCTTTTTTTTTTTTTAAAGTCACCCGTGATAGGCTAGGTGACGATTTACGTAGCCTATCACGGCTGACTTTGCAAATCTAGCCGTGATAGGCTACGTTAATCGTCACGCAGCCTATCACAGGGGCATTTTTTTTTTTTTAGTTTTATTGGAATGGCGGCGGCAGCAGCCGGTCGAAAGATTGGCTGCCGCCCCTGACGAAGACCCGACGAACCGCCGCCGGGACCCGCCGCCGGGAGGGACATTCGGCAAAGATAAGTCCCGTCCTGGGGGGGGCGGGGGGGCAGAGAATTTCTCCCCGAAACTTGTTCGGGGGGCCAAACACGTTGGCGCTCGGCCCCCCGAAGTTTCGGGGAGAAATTCTCCGCCAACCCTAAAAAGGAGAAGGGGACGGCAGAGGATGAGATGGCTAGATAGCATCACTGATGCAATGAATATGAACTTGAGCACACTCCGGGAGAAAGCGGAGGACAGGAAGGCGTGGCATGCTATGGTCCATGGGGTCACGAAAAGTTGGACATAAGCATGGACGAAAGTCCCTTACCTGGTCCCACAGCTGTTTTCGGTGTGGGGGGAGGCGCTTCGGTTCTCCCCCCAAAATTCTTGGCGGGGGGGAGGCGCCTCGCCCCTCCCGGCCAAAATTCAGGCTGGGGGGGGAGGCGCCCCATCCCTCGCTGCCGAAATTCTGGCCGGGGGGGAGCGCCCCGTCTCCCTGGCCACAAAATAAAATAGGGGTTTTTTTTTAAAAAAAGGGATAGGCTACGTAACAATTTACGTGGCCCATCACGGCTAGATTTTCAGTCAGCCGTGATAAGCTACGTAAATCGTTACGTAGCCTATCACGGGTGACTTTGGGGGAAAAAAAAGCGCAAATAGTGTTGCCCTTATTTTCGCCGTAGTCTATGTAAATCTTGACGTAGACTACCTGTGCCCAAATAAGGAATGCAGATGGCGGCGCCCATGGGCGCCGCCATTTGCGTACGTGCTTTTTTTTTTTTTTCAAAGTCACCTGTGATAGGCTACGTAACGATTTACGTAGCCTATCATGGCTGACTGTGAAAATCTAGCCATGATAGGCTACGTAAAACGTTACGTAGCCTATCACTTTTTTTTTTTTTTAAACTTTACTGGGAAATGGCGGCGGCGGCAGCCGGTCGGAAGACCGGCCGCCACCCCCACCCCCGCTGAAACGCCGCCAAAACCCGAGAGGGACATTCGACAGAGGTAAGTCCCATCCCGGGGGGGTGGCAGAGAATTTCCCCACCAATTTTGGGGGGCCAAATGCGTTGGCAATCGGCCTCCCGGAGATTTGTGGAGAAATTCTCCGCCATCCCTAGTTGGACACGACTTAACAACTGAACAACAACATGTAAATACTTACACTGCACACACTGGATTTTACTACAAAGCAATATTGTCTTCAAAAATACAGTTGGAGCCTGACTGTTTTCCTAGTCTAAATAATTCTGTACTCAGTATATATAAAAACAGTTTAAAATGGTAGTGTAAAACCAATTTAGTGACATTTTAATTAAAGTCATTTTGCATAGTGCTAAGCAATACTCACTAAGCAATACTCAGTCATGACTACAGATTCATGGCAGACTTAAAGTTACGTAATTCATTAGGACACATAAACAATGTACTGTTTTGTTTCAGAAGCAGGGCGGTAAGAATACTGAAGACTTTTTATTGCATTAATTGCACTCTTCATTCTCATATCAGTCTCTGCTTTGAGAGAGGAATACATTTGTAAAGGAAGATTGTTTAAATACCTTGTAAATGAAGGTGGTTAAAAATATGGCTAGAGGTGTTTGTGATGCTCAAATGTAGTTATATGTGTAGCTTGTCTAATGAGACTAGTGTCTGTAGGATCTATTCTAAAATAGCCCTCTTTCTGAAGGCCTTTCTAGTTTTAATTACAGTATCATGCATTTAGAAACTGAGTATTTAAGTGCTGAAACATTTTGAGTGAAGCAACCTTTTATGGCATACAACTGTTTCCTTGAATGATAATGAATGTGTTATGTATAATTTTTTAGAAGTGTTGTTACATTACACCTACAGTTATATGTTGTAGGGAGGTATAATCAAACTCTGTGAAAACCTGGACAATTTAAATGAATGCATATGGGTTTCTACTCCCCCTCTCCAGTTTTTATACATTAAGGCTTTCTTATTAATTTCCACCATATCTGTAGCTGTATAAAAATAAACCTTGCAATTGCCATACTGAAATGCAATTGCACATACTAACTTTAATTAAAAAGAACTCTAACTTTAAAATGGCATAATGGAACTTTACACCAAGAACCTAGCTGGTTTCCATTTCAAAGTAGACTATCTGGAAAAAAATGTCAGTAGGATAGGAGTGAGTTGGCACAGGCAATTTGTTGAGGAGCACATTCATTGTGGGCTTGATGCAGACATTGTCTGATTGTCAGAGCATTGAGTAAGGTTTGTGAGGCTTACAGGAAACATAAGAAGATATAGTTACTAACAGCATCTCAGTGCAGTTTGCAGAGGCAGCTGTAGACTCCAACATGATACCTTTTAGACACAAAACAATTATGTTAGTAAAGTTCTATAACTACCTCCAGGCCTGTTCTTAGGGATCATCATCATTATGCCCTTGCTAAGCTCACTCCCTGGAAGAGAACCCACCATCTATCAGAGCACTGCAAAATTGCTGCCAGATGATGGTGGCTCTCTTCTTTTTCAGATACAGTTGAGCCCTATGGAAACTTGTGATATAATTGCTAAGCAATAATCCCCCGGCACCACCTTCTGGAAATGACCATTCAAGAAGGAATGTAACGGAACAGAAATTAGCGCCCCCAACTCCCAACCCAGAAAGCCAATCCAGAAGTATATCAAGGTCAATAGTATCGAAAGCCATTGAGCGATCCAAGAGAACCAACAGGGTTGCATTCCCCCCATCTCTCAGCCAAGGCACTTTCTGTCCCAAAACTGGACCAAAAGCCAGATTGAAGTGGATCTAGAAAATCAATTTCATCTTAGGGGTGCACGAAAGTCACTTACCTGGTCTCGCAGCTTTTCGCGGTGGGGGGGAGGCACTTCGCTGTTCCCCCCGCAAAGTTCAGGCCGGGGGGGAGGCTTCCCGCCTCGCCCGGCCGAAATTCAGGCCGGGGGGGAGGCTTCCCGCCTCGCCCGGCCGAAATTCAGGCCAGGGAGGAGGCGCCTCGCCTCGCCCGGCCGCGAAATTAAAAGTAAAACAAAAACAAAAACGCCCCCATGATAGGCTACGTGACGATTAACGTAGCCTATCACGGCTAGATCTGCAAAGTCAGCCGTGATAGGCTACGTAAATCGTCACGTAGCCTATCACGGGTGACTTTAAAAAAAAAAAAAGCGCGTACGCAAATGGCGGCCCCCATAGGGAGCCGCCATTCATGTTCCTTATTTGGTCGCTGTAGTCTACGTAAATCTTTACGTAGACTACAGCGACCAAATAAGGAACGGGAATGGCGGCTCCCTATGGGGGCTGCCATTATCCGTACGCGCTTTTTTTTAAAAAAAATTAAAGTTACCTGTGATAGGCTACGTGACGATTTACGTAGCCTATCACGGCTGACTTTGCAAATCTAGCCGTGATAGGCTACGTTAATCGTCACGTAGCCTATCACGGGGGCGTTTTTTTTTTCTTTTATTGGAATGGCGGCGGCGGCAGCCGGTCAAAAGACCGGCTGCCGCTCCCGCCCCGGACGAAGACCCGCCGAACCGCCGGCTGGACCCGCCGCCGGGAGGGACATTCGCCAAAGGTAAGTCCCGTCCCGGGGGGCGTGCAGGGGGTGGGGAGAATTTCTCCCCAAAACTTGTTCGGGGGGCCGAACACGTTGGCGCTCGGCCCCCCGAAGTTTCGGGGAGAAATTCTCCGCCATCCCTACAAAGAATGCTTGGAGTTAATCAGCAACCACATGCTCGAGCACCTTGCCCAAGAAGGGGATGTTATCAACTGGTCTATATTTGTCCTCCACTGCTGGGTTCAGGTTATGTTTCTTCAGAAGTGGTTTGATGAATGCCTCTGTTAACAAGGCTGTTACCATCCCCTCTGTCTCAAAAAGGAATTTATGACCTCCAGCCATCCTCTCCTTACTAGATGGAGCTAGCCAAGATGGGCAGGGATCGAGCATAATTGGTCCATTGAACTCATCCAAGCACCTTGCCTGCATCCTCATGCCTCAACAACTGAAACTCATCCAATACAGCTGGACCAGATGGTGCTCTGGATACCTCTATTAATGGAACCTCACAAATGGAGGAGTCTAAGTCATGCTGGATAAAAGCTATCTTCAAGGTGTCTTGCAAATTTATCACAGAGAGCAGTTGAAGGTATGACCAATTCCTTCTCAGGATCAGATTGTACTAACCCCTTCAGCACCTGAAACTGCTCTGCGGGGTGACACTGTGAAGATGCAATGGAAGTGGAAGAGAACTTCTTCTTTGCCACCCTCGCTGCCAAAGGGTAGGCTCAATAATGGGTTCTCTAACCATTGTTTGGTCAGATTCAGTACAAATCTTTCCCCACTTGCATTCCAGCTGACATCCTGCTTGCTTCATTGCCCTCAACTCCAGGGTGCTCCAAGGAGTTAATTGACATAGCCAAGGGAGAGAGGGCGCTTGGGCGTGTCAACTGCCATGGTCAATTCTGTGTGCAATAGAGTGACCAGGGTTTCAAGATCAGCACCAGTCACAGTAATTGGAAAATCCCTCAGAGACCTCTGGAAGCCACTAGGCTCCCTTAGTTTCTAGGAGTGGACCATTCTAATAGGTCCTTCATCCTTGCAGAGGGAAAAAGCTGCGGAAAGTCTAAACCTCAACATGTAGTGATCCGACCATGACAAAAGGGTAGATATTAAGTCCCCCACTTAGGAACATAAGAAGAGTCATGCTGGATCAGACCAAGTATCCATCTAGTCGAGACTTGGGTTCACACAGTGGCTAACCAGTTGCCTGTGGGAAACCCACAAGTACTACACTTGAATCACTATCTTCCCACCAAACCAAGAAAACCAAATCCAGAGTGTGACCTACTGCAGGTGTTGGGCCTAGGGATGGTGGAGAATTCCGCTACGGACTCCAATGAGTCCACGGCGGAATGGACCACTCACCTTCACCACCCCACGAAGTTCACACCGGCTGGATCCTACCTGCCACCGGCCGTGCCCGTGTCCACTCACTCCGGTGCCATCCGCTGCCAGTCTGCGGACGCAAATGGCGTCTGGCGTAGCAGACGCCATGATTTGCGTCCCTGTCCCTTCGCGCGATAGGCTATGTAAAGATTTATGTAGCCTATCACAGCAAAGAGCAGGGACACAAATGGCGTCCGCTACACTGGACGCCATTTGTGTCCGCAAACCAGCAGCAGATGGAAGTCTGGCAGCAGACAGACCTGGTCAGTGGCTCCATGGACTCGCTGCAGAGCGGAGCTGGCTGGGGAGGATTCCGGGGGGAGGAATGGATCGCCTCCCCCCCCGTGGCCCCCCTAGCGGTTTGGGTGAGTGGGGTTCGTACAACCCCTAGTTGGGCCAATGACATGGTGGGACAGCCCCATGATTGTCATGGTATCCATGGAATCCTGAGATGCACAAGACTGGACAGCATTGGCATGATTGAGATCCCCAATATCATCCTGGGAGTCTTCAGCACCAAATCTGAGACTATCTCTGTCAGCTCAGGCAGGGAAAGTGCTGGGCAGCAGAGTTGGTGGTACAGCAGCAGAGTCCCTAACTTGTTACAGGTTCCTAACATCAAGAACAAACACTCAAAATTAGTACTCAGGCAGACAGGAAGCCTGACAGGAGATGGAGATCAAATCCCTGTAGATTGCAGCAACTTCCCCTCCCCTCCCCTCCCCTCCCCATACCAAGTACCCAGGTGGGTGCAATACAACTAGGTTAACTAACTCCCCCAACATAACCCACTCAGGTCTCAGTTATACACACCAGGTCATCCCCCTCATCCACAATTAAATCAAGGATGAATGAGACCATATTCTGGACCAACTTAGCATTTAGCAGCAGTACCACAAGACCCAAGGGAACCAGAGCCAACCCAGTTGGGAGGAAACCAAAAGAAGGAACAGGCATAAGATGTCTAATCTCCTTTCTCTTCAATGGAATATTAACCCCCCAATGCCATAACTCCCCCTGCCCATAACCACCATCACCCCTCCCTTATTTACCCACAGCAACCTCCAGACACATATTAAAACCTGCCACACCAGCCCAAGCCAGGAATATCCCCACAAAAAAAACCACAAAGTAAGGCATTCTTGCCAACTGTCAGTAGTATGGAGGCTGGGCTGTCTGGCTAGCTGAGTTGATCTGGCCACCAATGGAATAATACTAGCTTTAGTGTAGTGGTAGTGAGGAACAGAGGGCAGATTGTATTAACAGGCCTCACCTGCCCTTAGCTGTCCTGGCTGACAAATTACCAAAGTCCTGCTCTGTTGAGGGAGAAGCTGCATCACTTTTGTATCGCAACATTCCCACAGTGACAATTAGTGATATCATTTCATGAACAATCCATATTCTAGAAGTTTTTATTCATTTTGATAACCATAACATAGTACAGTGGATTCAACTTGTTTTTATGTAGTAACTTGCGCAGTGTTAATAAGTATAATAAAGATTATTTGCATTACCAGTGTTAAAATTGCAAGGCCTTCTCCTTTGCAAAGTGACCATGGAAAGGGGGTGCTTTGAAATGGAGACAGGAGTCACTAACCCTTCCCCTTTTTGTCTTCCCTCCCACTGAATCTTGCCTATGTTCTGGCTTGTGTTTACTCAGCAAACATGGAGCTGGAACTCTGCAGGAGAAAAGCGTGGTGTTGCTGGGGGGGGGGCGCGAATGGTAGGGATGGCAAATTCTCTACCTGCTAGTCCAGGTGGGAATCCACCCTTTGGGGGAGGCGATCTGTCCCTCCCCCCAGGATCCATCTGGGCTGGCTCTGCTCCACAGCAATCCTGCGGAGCCAGCTGCCAGGGCCACATCGCTGGCGATACAGCTGGCCGCCATTGCCGTGCCGTATCGCTGGGCTAACTCCGTTCACAAGTGGCGTCCCCTATGCCATTTGCGGCAATAAAGCTGTTAGGTTAATCTAAATGCAGCCATTTATCACTGCATTTAGGTTAACCTAACAGCTGTACAGCCGCAAATGGTGTAGTGGACGTCATTTGCGTCTGGAGTTAGCCCAGAGATACAGCACGGCAATGGCGGCTGGCCGTATTGCCAGCGATGCGGACCTGGCGGCTGACTTCGCAGGATTGCTGCATGGAGGAGCCAGCCCAGACAGAGTCTGGAGGGAGGTGGAGGTGAGTGCCCCATTCTGCCACAGACTCCAGAGGCCGGATTCTTTGGAATACGCCCTCATTGGGGTCCGTGGCAGAATTCTCTGCCATCCCTAGGAAATGGGCTTGAGTGGAAGGTATAATAATTCCCTTCTCCTCTGTTACTTCTCCATTTGTAAGTACTCCTAAATTAGGTGCTTTGCAAAGAAGGAGTCATTGGTGTAGCAGAACATCCTGGTCGTAGCAAGTCCCAGTGCTCAGTGAGGTAATTCCCTAGAATGTGTGACAACCTAAGGCTGTAGTTATATGTATAATTACATAGGTGTAAGTCAAAGCTGCCAAAAAACAATAGTATGATGATTTCTTGCCCTAATAACTAGATCAGTGGACCCAATGACACCAATATGCAGGCAGAGGTTTATGTGGCAAAGCCCTCTGTTACTACTGTGTATTTTGATTCTGGAACAAAAGCAGGATGGAGGTGAGGTGGTACAAGTACTGTAGGCTATGTGAAACTTGAAAAGGCTGTGAATAAAGACAAAATGGAATTGGTTCAAAGTCTTGATGTTTTCTATCCATCATGCTCAAATTCCTCTTATTTACTAGCGGTATCATGACATGATGCAGATTTTCTAGATCTTTTTCAATCTGGCTTCAGGCCTGGTTATGGGACAGAGACTGCTTTGGTCACCTTGGTGGATGATCTGTGCTGGGTACTGGACAGGGGGAGTGTGTCCCTGTTGGTTCTGCTGGACCTCTCGGTGACTTTCATTACCATTGATCATGTTATCCTTCTGGGGTGTCTGCCTGAGATGGGACTGGGACTCACTGTTTTATGGCCCTTCTTGGAGAGGTGATCTCAGAAAGTGGTGTTGGGGATTTTTGTTTGATGCTGTGGCCATTGACCTGTGGTATCCCTCAGGGTTCCACCTTATTGCCAATATGATTTAATATATACATGAAACCACTCGGAGAGATTGCCAGAGTTTGGGGATTCAGTGCCACCAGTATGCTGATTACACCCAACTCTATCTCTCCTTTCCATCCAAACCCAAGGAAGCTGTTCTAGTTCTAAACTGGTGTCTGATGTCAGTAATGGAATGGATGAAAGCAAACGAATTGGGCCTTAATCCAGACAAGAGAGGGGTGCGTTATATTAGGGATGCATTGTGTGTGGAAGTCAGTGACAATAGTGCCAAAGCCACATGGGAGTCCCCACTCTTAACGGCCTCTGGCGGACTAGCAGGAGGGAAGTTTTCCCTCCAGTCTGCCAGAAAATCCTTTTCGCACTGAGCCAAATTAGCCCTAATTGGCTCCCTGCCTCCCACGTGGGTGCACACTCAACGCTGCTGCCACAGCTCAGCTGCCCCCTCCCCATCGGGACTGCGCACCACCACCACATTTCTCCCCAGGTAAGCTAGGAGCTGCACTTACATTAGGAATATGCACTACATTAGGAAAATTGCTTGAAAAAGTTATGTATGTTAGGCCAAATTGCATAAAAATATATGTATTAGGAGAAATGCAGACACAGTTGATACACATTTTCCTTCAGACTTCACCCCCCCACCCCATTTGGCATGAACCAAACTTAAGATTGGAAACATTCTCCAAGTTTGTGATGATCTAAATTTAAGATGGAAAAATCAGAAACTGAGAGAAACCAAAACTGACAGATTCATCCGTCCTGTGACTAGCATGTTGCTCACTTGGAGCTCTGTGTTGTGTTGCCTTGTTCCCAGTGAGTTTCTTTTTCAGGTTAGGACCTGACACGCCCCAAGATAAACTTCCTCCCCTTTGGGACCAAACGGGTGGGCGGGCTTTTTCAATGGTCCTTTGGAACATTGTCCCCTCCCCTGTTGAGGGGATTTGATTTTCACCGTGAACACTTATTTTTTATTTGAGTTCTGCTCTCCAATTCTTAGTGATTACCAGTC
The DNA here is from genome assembly GCF_057233095.1 of Heloderma suspectum. Classification (NCBI taxonomy): domain Eukaryota; kingdom Metazoa; phylum Chordata; class Lepidosauria; order Squamata; family Helodermatidae; genus Heloderma; species Heloderma suspectum. Next base: position 228,929,286 of record NC_139461.1, read on the forward strand.
ACAACATGCTTATCTTAGTTCTACTTAAATATCACCTTGATCCACATTCTGAAGCATTAGTATGATTAGGAATAGTCTAATATCGGTGGCATAGTGCAAGTGCTATATGCAGAAGTACGTGCAGCGCCTTGTTGCTGTTAATGAGAGGAGCCTGGTGCGAAGAGAACAGATGCATTTCAAATCTCCCTTTTAAAAATTTCCCAAACATATACCATCTGTTTCACAGTAGATACATACTGGTTTGATCAAATTAAACGAAATGCTGAAAAGGGAAATAAAGGTTTGCCTGTACAGCTTTCCTAAAGCTGCAAACCTGTTACATTACATTCTGATTGGGTTGTGTGTGTTTTTTGCCAATGAAGCACCATGAGGGGGAAAGGTGACAAAGATATCTTATGAAAGTTCACATTAAGGATGGTATGAGAATTTGAAGCTGGTATGCTTGACCTTAGAATTGAAGCAGGGCTACTCAGAGGAAACAGGGTTAAAGCAGCCACAGCTCATTTCAAGCAGCCTTCCCACCTCAATTTTACATACCCTCCATTGCCCTCTGCTGCCTCCCAAAGGGGTTGCCCCCAACTTGCAGTTTTGTTTGAGTGTAGCCTCACTGGGCTCCAAAGCATTCAGTATGAGGTCCCTAATTAGGAGGAGTGATGATGCTTTTACAAATTTGTGATCCAATTGCACACATAGCATTGTGGTTATTGACACAATCTCACAGATTCCCAGATACCTTGTATAGGTTATAGGAAGATATATAATATGAATGTTGATATAACTAAAACAGCCAAACATACTCCCCCTAAACACATATACTAGTTTCCTGTTAATTTCCGTCAAAGTTGGTTATTTCCAGAGAGTTGTTTGCAATTTTATGAACATTTACTTGGGAGTAAATCCAATTGAAATTGGAAAGACTTCTGCATAAATATACATATGGTTGGGCTGCAGTGTTAGGTCAGAGCATAGTGTCAAGGTGCCAAAGACAAATACAGAGTAATGATGTTATAAAGAGATAAAAATGCAACATAGATTATGAAAAAGAATACTGAAAAATGATTTTTCAGTATGCCCACTGATAACCCTCTGTGGATCTAGATATCTGGACATTAGTTTGGGCTATGATTTTAATACACAGGCAAGTCTAATCATATTAGTTATTATCTACCTGTTTCCATCAAGTAAAAACTCCAAAACATAATGTGAGAAAACTTTGTCTTGCCTTTTATTTTGAATGTGTTAAAATTATTTTTAATTATCCACCTCTTTTTAAGAACATATGCTATAAATTACCTTGTGTTCAAGTTGATTTATTTAGGGGTGTTCTAAAATAATCTTTAGACATATGAAAGTTCACTAAACTAATGGGAGAAGCTATGAACCTAATAACCAACTCATTTAAAATCAGGAACTTACTATTAGAATAGGCTTCTTTGTGCAATTTTCTCTATAAATACATAGCATATAAGTTCTAATTTTGTGTACTTCCACCTATTTCTGAGTTTGTGGAGCTTTCAAAATATTTCAGTTAGACAGAAAATTCCTGATGTAATAGGGGAGAATATAGTTGTTAAATATATTGACAATGAATGCTTAGCTGATTAAAAAAAAATCATTCTTCTTTTTTGACATGATTTTATTTCCAATGGCATCTTAAGAACATAAGAAGAGCCTTGCTGGATCACACCACGGGTCCATCCAGCCCAGCATTCTGTTCACACAGTGGCCAACCAGCTGGCAACCAGGAACCCACAAGCAGGGCCTGAGCACAACAGCACCCTCTCATCCATGTTCCCCAGCATCTGGTGTACATAGGCTCACTGTCTCTGGTACTGGAGGTAGCACATAGCCATCAGGACTAGTAGTCATTGATAGCCTTTTCTTACAGGAATTTGTCCACCCCCTTTGAAAGCCATCCAAATTGGTAGCCATGAGTTCCATAGTTTAACTATGCACTGTGTGAAGAAGTACTTCCTTTTATCTGTCCTGAATCTCCCACCAATCAGCTTCATAGGATGCCCCGGGTTCTAGTATTTTGAGAGAGGGGGAAAAATATCTCCCTATCCACATTCTCCACACTATGCCTAATTTTGTACACCTCTAGCATGTCTCCTCTTACCTTCCTTTTTTCCCAAGTTTAACAATCCCAGCTGTTGTAACCTTCTCTCGTAGGGGAGATGTTCCAGCCCCTTGATCATTTTAGTTGCCCTTTTCTACACTTTTTCCAGCTCTACAGTATCTTTTTTTAGGTGTGGTGGCCAGAACTGTACACAGTATTCCAAGTGTGGCTGCACCATAGATTTGTATAGGGGCAGTATGATGTTGGCAGTTCTATTCTCCATTCCTTTTCTAATTATGCCTAACATGGAGTTTGCCTTTTTTTTTTTTTAATAGTGGCCACACATTGGGTTGATATCTTCATTGAGCTGTCCACTACAACCCCAAGATCTCTTTCCTGGTCGGTCACCACTAGCTCAGATCCCATCAGGCTATTCTTAAAGTTAGGATTTTTTGCCCCAGTGTTAATCATTTTACACTTGCTTACATTGAACTGCATTTGCCATTTCGATGCCCATTTTCCCACTTTGGTAAGATCTTTTTGTAGCTCTTCACAATCCCTTTTCGTTTTGTTTTTGTTTGTTTGCCTAAATAATGTGGTGTCATCCGCAAACTTGGCCACTTCACTGCTTGCTCCTAATTCCAGATAGTTTATGAACAGGTTGAAAAGCATTGGTCCTAATACTTCCCTCCATTGGGAGAATTTACCATTTATTCCTGCTCTCTGCTTTCTGTTCTTTAACCAGTTACTGATTCATAAGAGGACCTGTCCTCTTATACCATGATTGCTACATTTGCTCAGGAGTCTTTGGTGAGGGACTGTGTCAAAAGCCTTTCAGAAGTCCAAGTAAATAATGTCTACTGAATCACCTCTGTCTGCATGTTTATTGACACTCTCAAAGAACTCCAAAAGTGAGACAGGACTTACCTTTGTGGAAGCCGTGTGGTTTCTTTTTCAGCAGGGCTTGTCCTTCTATATGCTTACTAGTTTTATCTTTAGTAATGTTTAAACAATTTACCCGGAACAGATGTTATGCTAACCGGCCTGTAATTTCTCAGATCCCCCCTGGATCCCTTTTTGAAAATTGGTGTTACATTGGACATCTTCCAGTCCTTTGGTATAGAGGCTGATCTTAAGGACATGTCGCATAGTTTGGTTAGAAGATGAGCACTTTCATATTTGAGTTCTTTGAGAACTCTAGGATGGATACCATCTGGGCCCAGTGATTTATTTGCTTTCAATTTATCTATAAGGTTGAGAACTTCATCTTTTGTCACCACTATTTGCCTCAGTTCCTCAGACTCCCTTCCTGAAAACATCAGTTCAGGCATAGGTATCTGTCCTATATCTTCTGCAGTGAAGACGGATGAAAAGAGTTCATTCAGCTAATTCTCTGCAATCTCCTTGTCCTCTGTCAGTACTACTTTAACTCCATTGTCATCCAATGGTCCAAATGCCTCCCTAGCTGGTTTTCTGCTTCTGATATATTTAAATAATTCTTTATTGTTGGCCTTGATGCTGTTAGCGATATGCTCTTCAAAATGTTTTGCTTCTTTTCTCTGCTTGCATCGCCTGTGTGCAAGCTTGTGCTACCTTTTGTTTTCACCGTCTCATCCACACATTGAGAATCCTCAGCTTCGCCTGTCTAGCTGGCCCTGCATGTGGAACAGGTGGCATTTCAGAGAAAGCCACTTTGGTGGTCCTGAATTTCAACCTCCTACCTAGCAACCTAAATTTGGCTTCTAGGATGTCACGACTACATTTCCCCACATTGTTGGTACCAACATGGACCATGACCACTGACTCCGCCCCAGCACTATCTACTAGGCTATGTAGATGTCATGTAATATCCACAGTCTTCTCAGTTTACTCCACAATATCTAAATCCAAGAAACTAGATTGGCAAGAAAAGTGCAACATCTGTCAAATTTTTGTCTGGAATTATTTTTGTGTTAATCATTATTCTAATCTTCAGGCAGCTTGCCTGAGGCTAAAATCTTTACCTTTAAAAATTCCATCTGCCTAACTTCAAGACTTTTATATCAATTGACATACCTAGAGAAAGATATATACAGTAGAGTTTTGGGAAATTTTGTTCCGAGCTTCAACTATCTGGAGATAAATTACACAAACTTATAGGACATGCCATGGAGTTCTGAGTGATGTGCAGAGCAATCAGAAGCATGTTTCCTAAGAAGTAAGTCCCATTAATTTCAATGGGATTCAGTCCCTAGTAAATGTGTTTAGAGCTCTAACAATAAATTAATTATGCATTGAAGAACAGAAAACAGCTAAGCCCAAAGATGAGAGCCCCCTTCAGTTGTTTGTCTTCATACTATTAACATCATGTGGAGAGAGAGAATAGGGCTATATGTACACAGGCCCTGCCTACGCTTTCACATCCTCTGCTGCCCCCACGCTTATGTCTGGAGGAGGAACCTAGTAAATACATATAGGCTGTCCCCATGAGCTGGAACAAAGGGTTCCAGCTCACATGCATGGACATCCTACGTGACACCCATGAACAGTCATATCTACTGTGTAAAGAATCTTTCTTCTCCAGAAAAAGTACACCTACAGCTGTAGTTCCTCTGAGCATGTGCAAAGAGACTTTTATCTACATCTTTCATATAACTCTTGGCTTCATGTGACTGGCCTTTGAAACTCCTTGTTATAAAACACAGAATTTTCCCCATAGCTGTAATGTACAGAACATTTGTGAGAACAGACCTTGACTTCTAATTAAATGTGGCAGCAATGCACACTTTCCTGGTAGTAAGACCCATTGAACACAGCAGACCTTACTTCCGAATAAACATGCCTAGGATTTTATTGTAAGTTAAGATTGTGAACTTAGGCTGCAATCTTAACAGTCTTACTAGGAAGTAAATCCGATTGTACACAGTGGGACTTAGTTCCAAGCAAACATGCATAGGAGTGCCCTGTTAACAACTTAAAATGGGCTTTTAAAAACTGTTTAACGACAATCAAATATATACACTATTTAAAAACTTTACTAAAAAAAGGTTGTATGGTATAGAAACATTTCCTGGCTTGCTTTGCATGTAAACTTTAAAAAGCAGACGAAACAGCCATGTTTATTACATAAATAATTACTCCCTTCACATTTTTTTAAAACTGTGTGTGGTAAAGTAGACTGAATGCTTTTGTAGGCCCATGCATAGTTGAGATAGTTAGTCTAACTGATCTCTGCTTTCAATCTGACAACTACAGAATCCTGATGACTAGAAGAATTTTTTTTCTCAAAGTAACTTGGATTTTAACGTACGTAGCTAACTTCTTATTTGCTTGCTTGATTTCTTCTTCCTCTCTCTTTTTGCTTTTATTTTTGTTTCATCTGTCTTCTTTGAAAAGCTCTTAAGCAATGGAAACATTTTGTGTATTTATTTTTTTATAGAACCAGCCTCCATGGAATAAAATAATGGCTAGATCAGTTCAGTATTTTGTAATGATATGTAGAACTTAATACACAGTAGCTTGCAACCTATTTAGAACTATATACTTTAGTGAATCAATAGAGACTTCATACCTATGAGCCACCAGCAAAAATAGACAAATGAGGCTACTGTCATGTGGGGCATCAATTTATTGTACCATTTACATGATGTTGTTCAATTGTTTGGAGAGAATTTTATAACCATAGTAATCTACTGTAATTGGTAGAGGACTGAGATATAATGTTAGTGGCTTTGCTCCTCTTAAATTGTGCAGGGTAAGCATAAAGGAATAATAGAATGATTCCTTCTCTAGCATTCTGTAGTGTGCAGAAGAGTTGTGTCGGAGCAGTAGCTTTTTAGCCTTCTGAAAGACCTCAGATTTTTGCACAGACTATTGATATAGTTGTGTTTCTTTGTTTTAAATGCACTTTGAAATGTATATACTTTTTAAATATAGTCTGCTTCATTCCAAAGGATCAGGGCAGGTTGCTCAAGCAAATAATCATACACTACGCAACAAAAATCAGTAAAATAGAATAGTATTTTATCAAACGTATTGACGTTTCCCTACTCTTTCCCAACTCAACAATGAGTTTCGAAGGCTAGTCCAAACAGCTACATCTTACAATGCTTCTTAAAGGCACTCAGGCTCAGACACTGCTGAATCTCTATTAGGATGGAGTTTTGTATTTGGGGACATCCGCTGAAACCACCTCTCTTCATGCCCTTGCAGCTATGTAACCCTGATGCATAGATGGTATTATAAGAAGATACAGATCTCAGAGATCATGATAAAGCTCAAGGGAGGAAGCAGCTTCTAAGGGGTGCCGACTTTTTTACTGGCCCCTATTTCTTTGCCTTCATTTTGTGCTTGATCTGTAGACAGTAGCAGGTGACAATGCTAATCTCCATGCTATGAAAAGCTTCATATACTTATTTATACAGATCAATTTAATGAAAGAAATTAAAGAGACCACCCTCCCCTAAGTTTAACCACCATAACCTAAACTTCCCAGTGGAAATGCAGATCCAGAAGCACACCAACTGCAAGCTTGAGACACAGGTGGTATGTGTTGGGGGGCAGACTTGACCTGTAAGCTCTGCCAAGTTACATGGCCAGTTGCCCACCATTACTGCTTCTTGTAAGGATTCAGCTTGAGTCAGCCCACCTTCACCCAGACTGTCATCATGGCTAGACACTGGATAATGGACTGAGACTGAAGGGCCTGGGTCAGATGAAAAAGAAAAACACAACTAAGAGACATCAGTGGCACTTAACACCATACTTTCTAGCAGCCCCATAGAAAGCCAACAGGAGAAGGGACAAGGTGGATCCCTCCAGGAACAATAGAATAGGATATGGGGAAATGATGAGCCCATCCCCACTATTTAGGACCTCCCAGCCAAAAACAAGTAGAACTAAGAGCAGTCCAAAAGCCACATGTTCCCACAATTGAACCACCCATGTGTCAGGATTCAACAACAAGGAGGGTTACCAAAAGGTCCAGCAGGATTGATGAAGGAAATTGTACCATATTTATTGTACCAAGGCCCCATGTGACATCTCCATGTCATGCCTAGGAACGATAGAGGAATTTTGATGGAATTTGTAACGGAATTACAAATCCATCGCAGAATGGCCTGCCCCTCCTGCCCCCCGCGGATCCCCCCCGGGACGAGACTTACCTGGGGCGGATGTTCCAGACGGCCGCAGCTCCAGTGGTGGCTTCGGCGGCGGCGGCTGGTCTTCCGACCGGCTGCCACCACTGCCGCCATTTGCAGTCTGGTCTTTTTCTTTCTTCCCCCCTGCCCATAGATGTGATAGGCTATGTAAAGACTTACGTAGCCTATCACATCTGGGTTTAAAAAACCAAAAACAAATGCGTACGCAAATGGCAGCGGCTATGGCCACCGCCATTTGCGTTCCTTATTTTTCTCCGTCTTAGTCTACGTCAATATTTACGTAGACTAAGATGAAGAAAATAAAGGGGAACGCAAATAGCGCCCTCTATGCTATTTGCGTTCCCCTTTCTTCGTCTTAGTTTACATAAATATTGACGTAGACTAAGACGGCGAAAAATAAGGAACACAAATGGTGGTGGCCATAGCCGCCACCATTTGCGTACGTGTTTGGTTTTTTTTTACCCAGAGCCCTCCGCGGCCGGAAATCCGGCTGCGGACAGCCCTGGCCTGGGCCTGGCCGGCTGCTCTGTGGAGCCGCCGCGGAGCACAGCCGGCCGTCGAGGATTCCGGGGGGAAAGACCGGATCACCTCCCCCCCCGTCGAGGATTCCAGGGGGAGGGACGGAATGCCTCCCCCCTGACCATGAACAGAATCCACGAAAAGGTAAGTGACTTTTGTACATCCCTACTCCTGCTATGCCAGGGCCTTCCAGACCAGTGGATGTACCTCTACCTGACTCCTCAGATGCAGAGGACACTCCCCCATTACAGCTTTCACCACTTCCACCCTGTAGAAGCCAGCAGCTTCAAATCAGGCAGTAGCCCTTTAAGAAACAAACTGCTTCTCGGAGGGGGGTGGAGCTAACTGCAGGACTTGAGCTGCTGGTCTTTATGAGGCTTCAGAAAGCCTTTGATATCATTGAGTCAACAGTTCTCCTTTCCTGAGTCTTAGCTAATTCAGAGCTGGCCAAGGGCACCATATAGAACACTATGGCTCAGAATATCAATTAGCATCTCTTCTTTCCAGACTTCGGCTAGTTGATGAAATATTTTTGTAAGTTAGCCAGCCTATTGAGTGGTACATACTGGTGGCCTTTGAAGAAATGCTTTTCACTTGAATTGTCACACATATTAGTATGCATGTTGTTCATATATATCCTATTAAGTTCTTTGTTTAAAGTCTTTAGATTTCAGGGATACACTTGACCATCCCCAGCTGTTGGTCATTCTTGAGGGCTTCACATCAGTGGAGAACATAAAGCTACCTGACAGCTGTGTCCGATTAGGGAATTTAAAGGTAGCTTACTCTCGTTGTCTCTTTTGTAATGGCCACTGTTGGGTGACTTCCATAAATGGCAGTAAATATTTATATTAGATAACCTGAATACTGTTCCTGCATGATGTTTTTCCTGTTGTTTGACAGGCAAAATCCTAATAAATTATCTTTGGTTTTAACATGATGCAGGAATTGCTAACTGTAAAGTTTTGTATGTTATGCTAGGTAATATCTTTCCATCCCTCCGGTTCTCAACAGTGAAGTGTGAATCAAGAATGGAAGATAAGCATACTTTAATGATTCCTTATATTTTATATAATAGATGAAGTGTCATGACAGTAAGTAAGCAAGAACCATCCTTAACGATTTAAATGGCCCTTCCCATTTTGCCACACCATTTCAGCACAGGTCCAGCCTACATAGAAATAAAATTCTTTGGGTTAAGGATGGTTCTTGCTTGATTTTACCAGTGTTAATCTGTCATTTTATGGCTTTATTGAGCATGCTCTTTTGCTGCACACAGGGAAGCCACATTTAATTCACCGGCCATGTTTTCCTTCTGCTATTCAGTGCCTTTGTATTCCAGTTCACACAACTTTGTCCTCAATGTTTGTTTTAGGATCATATTCAACAACAAAAACTTTTAATCTTATGATGAAATCCCCATGATGTCACAATCATGTGCCAATGGAATGTGTGGTGACCTCCATATCTTCCTAATGTGGGCGGAGAACACTATTTCTGTTTCTAAAATCTAGTTAAACTTAAATGAATTAAAAAAAAACACATTATCTTGAATGGTAGTGAAACACTGAGTAATGCAAACAGAATGCCAAATCTACCACTGCTCCCAGGACCTACCAACTGGAAGAGGGGGGGATTTCCTCCCCCTTTTTTGATGGCTGGAGGAGTGGCCGCTTTGTGGGATCTGTGGGGCTTTAAATCCACAGTCACTGACATTCTGCCCCCCAGCTGCCCACAAAACCCCTGTATCATGGCTTTCTGTGTGTTATCACTAGGGGTGTAAGAACTCACCCTAGTTTGGGTTCTCCAGGCAATTGCCAAAGCAGCGCCCCTGCTCACATTCCCCCAAACCTGCTCTCGAGCCACCCACGAGTTCAGTGAATTTCCCAATGCTCACCGCGAACCCATTTAGTGAGCGCCACCATTTTCATGCCTTTGATTTCTGCGTAAAACAGGAAGTTAAAAAATGTGCATATTCAAATATGCGCAGTTTGGAGCTGAAAAAGCTGAATAAGCACAATATTAGAGGGATTACACCTCTAGTATTGCGCATATTTAGCTTTCCCAGCTCTAAAGTGCGCATATTTGAATACGCACATTTTTTAACTTCCTGTTTTATGCAGAAATCAAAGGTGCGAAAATGGTGGTGCTCACTGAACAGGTTCGCAGTGAGTACTGGGGAGCGTGAGCGGGCACGAGTGGGGGGGGCAAACAAGGACAGCATCTTGGCGGGCGTAGTGCGGGGGTTGCTCAACAAATTCCCAAACCCCAAACTGCGCTCACAACATCCCTAATTACCACCCACTTGGTCACAGCAAGGGTCTCTGCTATGGTGCCTCCCCCCCCAGGTTCTTCATTGGGAGTCTGTATCTTTATTTTTTATTTATTAAATTAATATCCTGCCCAATTGGGAAATGCCCTAGGGATGGATACTACACAGTCCAGTAGTTATGCATCTTCTGGGCACTGATTGTGACTTTGAAGCAGTAGCTCTCAGGCAGGAGAAGCCAACTGCACCCTTTAGTGTTGCTGAACAATCATTGAGCAATGAAATAGCACAACTCCCTGGTTTGCTGTACTGCTGTGAGAAGGAGGGGACATACTCGCATTACAGTGAGGAAAGGTTGTGGACTCGGCCCAGTGTCTTAAAGATAAACAACTTGACTATCCAGATTCCTGGATCTTTATAAGATAATTCATAATTAATTTCTTTAATAGCAACATTTGGATTTATTTATTTATTTATTTATTTATTTCTATGCCGCCCAATAGCCGAAGCTCTCTGGGCGGTTCACAAAAACTAAAACCAAACAACACACAATAAAACAATTTAAAATATATAGAACATTAAAACCACAATATAACAATACAACCACAATAAAACCTAGCAGCAGTACAGGAGTTTAAAATACAGATTTAAAACAGCAAAGATAAAAATTTAGAAAGCTAAAATGCCTGGGAAAATAAAAAGGTCTTCACCTGGCGCCGAAAGGAATACAATGTAGGCGCCAGGCGAACCTCACTAGGGAGCTCATTCCAGAGCCGGGGTGCCACAACAGAAAAAACCCTCCTCCTAGTAGCCACCCGCCTCACTTCCTTTGGCAGGGGCTCACGGAGAAGGGCTGCTGCTGATGATCTTAAGGTCCGGGCAGGCACATATGGGAGGAGGCGATCCTTCAGGATTCCAAATAACCCAAACTTAACCCAGATCTAAGGTATTGTAAGCCACCTCATAGTTTCATATGGTAATTTGTGCCATCGCATCTGATTATGACAACCTCTGCAACATCAGCAGAAGTGCATGTTATGTCTAGGCTGGCCAAGATGTTTTGCTGCCTGATGTGATAGACCAGTTCAGCACTGGTGACCAGATAATGTCCTTTACCACACTAGAAGGCAGCAGGTTAGCCAGGTTAGCAGGTTAGGCCTTGTGCAACACACAGCTCTGTCCTCCACCTTGCCTCCACTCCTCACCCCCTAGCATTTGCAGCCTGAGGCAGCTGCCTCACTTTGACTAATAGTAGGACTGGTCCTGTAATTGTTACAACCCATCCCAAAGACTAGTGCGCTGAAGTAGGCTTGGGGACTGTAAAAAAATATCCATATGATTAACTATAAACACAGTAACCTAACTCCTTTACTTTTGCCTGTTACAGCTAAATACATGTTTAGTTTTGCTTTACAACGAAAATTGCTTCATAGTAATATAGTAAAGCCGTGTTTCTGTTGGGGCAAATGGGAAAAAAACTACAGAGATTGCAGCTGTAAAGGTGGGCAGATTAGGTATGGGTGAGAAATTTGTTCCATTGAGGTTTTTCTGTGGATTTACGCAGTTTACACCTCCCAAACCTGAAAGTGGGCTGAGAGTTGCATACCCGTATCTGCATTTGTATGAGCTTTGCAGTGCAACTTGTCCTAGGAAAAATGCACACAGAAATACACATAGTAGCAAAAAGTGTGCACAAAATGTGTCATATTTGAGAAAAGTGTGCACAAAAAGTACAACAGAAAGAACTTCTAAAATGTGTATATTTCAAATTGTGCACAAAAATGTGTAAATTAGGAAAAATCATACAGAACAAGTATGAGTTTTCATATGGATTTTTGAAAATTGCAAATTTATACAAAATCAGACATTAAAAATTTGACAATCTCAGCGAGAATAAGATTGAAGGATCCTTCCAACCCTAGGGCAGATAAACTTTAGAATGGAGTGATGTATCAGCCCCTATGGATTGGATGTGGTACAGGGATAGGATAATCTGTTATTTCAGCTTTGAATAAAACATTATGACAAATTAGTGCCTTGATCATTCTAGATATAACTATATTCATTTCTTTAATTAAAAAATCTAGGCTTCTCCTTGTGTGGGTCATTTTTAAAAATGTTAAAAAATAAAATTAAACACATAATTAAGCTGACAGGAGATAAAGACCCTTGTTCAGTAAGTTGAAGGCAGTTAATTCATAAGGAGCTCAATCCCTGAAGGCTGTGTAGTTTATTAAAGTTACCGAGGCAGAGATGTGATAAAATATTTTATGTAGGTCTTTAAAGGCTAAATTGCTCTGACACTTCTAAAGTCCACAAGATGCAGACAATTAGGGTGCCTTGTTATCAGAATGTGTGCTTTTTAAAAAACAACAACTTCATACTGTAAGTTAAATAAAATTCATATGTATATAATGTGGTATCCTTTTCAGATGTTTTTCTTCTGATGGTTGCAGGCTAATCTGGTTCAGGAACATTGCTAAACTTCTCATCTGTTTGCGAGGTAGATAATTTAAAGGACTGTTTCTGTATTTTTAAAATTCCAAGGCAGATAATATTTGACATGGATTTATTATATGCTGTGAATTCTATAAAAACTTTCTTGCTTTAATATATTGGCTGTATAGTTTTAACAACTTGTGACTACTTTGAAAATGTAGCTCTTAATGTTCTGAAGTGAGTAAATGTATCATCTTAATCTCTGATGTGTTTGAAGGCTGGGTTTTAAAATTTTTTTTATTAGGAATAATATGTTTTGCTATCATATTTAAATTGTTAAGCAATTGAATATGTTTATTCAATTCCATCTTTGGTGTTTTTTTCCCAAGATTAGAGTGGCCATTCATGAATGTGTTGCTACATTTAAGCTCATGGAGCTTTCCTCCAGCCATAAATAATAAACCCTATTCAGGTGTTCTAGAGAATGCATGAGAATTTAAATTGTGCACTGGAATGGAGCTATGCAAGCTGGCCCACCCCCTATGTCTCTGGGCTCACTGCCCGCCTCAGTTCAGACCTTGCCATGTTGAACCAGCAATGTCTGAACAGTTCACACATACATCTGTTCAGACCTTGCCAGTTCAATGTGGGGGGCATCCTGGTGTGCTCAGAGACATAGGGGGTGGGGTCAGCATGCACAGCCATTTCCCAGTACAAACTTTAAGCCCTCACATTTTCTCTTGAACACCTGAACAGGCCTATATTTACTTGACCATTAGGGTAGCTTGCACCAGAGCCAGCCAGGTCAATACATTTTGCAGCTTCAAGCAGTCTGTAGCAGACAGTCCCTTGCAAACAGCCACACCTAATATGTGGTTGTTGGGGCATTGCTGGGGAAGTCTTAATCACATGAGGTAATCGCATGAGGACCTTTCATGCATATAACACATGTAGGGGTCACCAGAAATTTGGGTGGGAATTCATGGCTAATCAAGAGCAACTGTGGGGCAGTGGGCATTATATATCCATATCCTGTGTATGGAATCACTTCATTTATAAACCTGAAGTGCATTAAATGGGCATTACATGAATCTAAATGATGGAGAAAAATAATTCAAAAAGAGTGAGACATGAGTTATATTTTTTATCCCTTATGTTCTGAATATAAAATACATAATCATAGAAAAACATTAACTACTTAATGCTGTTGCCTATATACTTTTGCAATAGCACTTACCAAACAGTACAAATAACCATCAACAGTTCTTACATCTTCATAAAAATCAAGAACAAAAAGTATATTTTAATATGTATTTATAAACTAATAACTGAGCAGCTGTCTTACAAATTAGTGATTACATTCTGAACAAAAAACCTGTTTCATTTTTGCTGTACTTGATACAGAACAAATCAGAAACTGCGATAATGGAAAACATTCAGCCTAAGTTGAACATTTTTAGGTCCTTCTGACTTTAGTTAGTGGAATTTTAAAAACGTATGTTCAACATTCTGGTTGAAATTAAATGGCTTTAAAAGGGCTAGACTTTGGCTGGAGCATGCCCAATCTTTGTTTACATAGTGGGACAAAAAGAGAGGGTAATTTTATTTGTTTTCCTCTGTGTCACACTTTCAGAATTTTCGCTCATGAACAAGAGTATGACAATGTTGATTTCTGTGTGTGTTGACTACAAACCGGCATTTCATGTACCAGTACACAGTTGTGGATAGCGGTACAAGACTGGGGATTTGTGGCATGAAACAGTACAAAACTGGCACAAAATGTTGGCATATGTTTGGAAGAGATACTAGTTTGGGGGTACCATGCTCCTTGTACTGAAAATGCTGAACCACACTGGCTACCTCTCCATGCTCTGAAAACGGAGCACAGAAATGGGGGAAAGAGGGCATTCCCAGGGGCAGAAAGGGGAGGAGACTGGGGAGTGTGAGGTACGCCATTTCTAATGGCCACCCCACCCTCCTTCCCTCCTCCTCTGAGGCATTGCGGCTAGATGGGCAAAATCACCTGTGTAGCAGAAATGCAGGGCGGCTGGAGCATGGACGCAAAGAACACCTCTGCTGTCTTTCTGCCTTGCATTAGATACTCAGCAACCTCTGAGTTTGGAGGCTGGTGACTATCCACATAAAATTGCACCCTTAGGCTGCAATCCTATACACAGTTACCTAGGAGTCAGTCCCATTGAATTCTGTGGGAATTCTACTTACCTCTGAGTAGGCATGTATACAAAAGTGTTTTGTTCAAAGGTTTAAGCAAGGTTAGAAACCCTAATATAATCTCAAACGTTTGAAGATGGTAATTCCATCGTAATTTTAAAAATATGCTTAGGGGGAAAATGCATTGTTGTTGTTATTTTGTTTCACCATTCCTTCAAGTAGCTCATGGGTCCTCCCATTTTATCCTCACAACAGCTCTGTAAGGTAGCTTAGGCTGAGAGATCATGGCTGGCCTAAGGTCATCTAGTCAGGTTCGTAAGACAAAGTGGACTTTCATATGTTTATGTTTTAGGTCTTGGAAGTTCATGGTTACCTTCAGTGCTACAAAATGAAGAAATATGAGCTTGGTAGTTAGTGAGGATGTACCTGATGTTGCAGTATTGTTGACACTCCACAAATGTCAGCAATGCTAACAATTGCCTTGATTGGAAATCCCTGGGAATTCCAAGTAAGCTGCCCTGAGCTTTCCAAACAAAGGGTGGGATACAGGCATAATAATAAATAATACAAGTTGTGAACTTATGAAAATGGGCAATTCTGTTGGAATCAAGAGCTCATCTACAATTAAATTCACTCCTCTTTCTCTGGTCCAAAACATATTGCTTATTGTTCTTAAAATATTTATGTGCTTTTGAATTATTTATTTAGCCAAGGACACCTGCATTCTTTTAATACTGAAATAAGTGCTTTGTGTCAACAGAACAGAAAACTATAATAAATCTATAATGTAAGTAATATGTTTGACTGAGGAACCCAGGGATATTGGTATGAACATTGACCTCATCAATTCTTCTTTTCTCAAAGTCTGTGCGACTGTACAATGGTGATTATTTTCCTTCCATACAAATTGTAGCCATGGCAATCCTGCCTCTTTCATTTTCATCATTACACTATTGCGAGCCATTGTTAAAATCAGGTAGAATATGAGTTGAATGGTCCCCCCAGTGCAGCCTTTGAAGGAGCTGCTGATATTGCATCACCATCGCTGCTGTCATAATTTCTCCCTTTCTCTAAATCAGACTTCTTCATGTTGGCTGATTTTGGGCTACCTTCTTTGTCTTCTCCTCTGCATGAGAGCCTTCAGTGTATATGACTTTAAGGCTGTCATCCAGCCTTTATATGCATAGAAAATCTGGAGGCAACAGCTGTGTTTTCCCCCAAGCAGAAAGAGAGTCACAAGCAGTCAACTGAGTAGCAACTTCAGGCATCCCTTACTAGAGGCAGAAAATAAAAAGAGGTGTTGCAATCCCCCTGCCTGCCAAACGCACTAGAGAACAAAAATAAAGATTATTCTGTAAAACAGCTTGGAGCATGGCAACTTTAAGTGGGGTCAGGGCTGTGTGACATGGCAGATGTACTGCCACACCTGAAGCCTTGCTGGCCCTAAAGGTGGGGGAGCATTTTTTTTCTTTTTGTCCAGTAGCGTGGCAGTTCCCTGAATTTCCTCCTTCAGGGGATCCATAGGCTTTGGATCCAAATTGCCTGAACCCTGCTTGCTCCATCCTAGAAAACCCAATTTTGGGGACTTCTGGTGGCTCTCGCTGGTGGGAACCCCATCAGTGATTGCCTCTTGCCTGTGGAGTTCTCCACAAGCATAGCAGGGGCCTCCATGGTGGCAGAGCTCCTGCCCTCACTGGCAGAACTCCTCTTTGCTGATCGAGGCCAGTGGAGGAGCACCTCCCCCAAATCCTAACTTCCATCAGCAAGCAATATTGGGGGATTAGGTTTGCACTGTAAGTTTTTTTAAAAAGTTTGAAGAATCTAGGATGAATACATAGTCTCTCTTCCTCTCTAACATTATTGTAGCATATGCCCCTGTAGAGATACAGAAGATCCTTTATAGTGATAGAGCCTACTGATTTAAACTGGCTTAGTTTTATTAGGATAAGATGGATTCTCTAAAGTAGTAACTGACTACAGTAAAGATATCTCATTAGCTTTGAATGAATTTCTTCTCAGTGACATCAGATAAATTGTGTCAGGAGTTTGCTATCAATGGATTTATTTAACTTTGTGGCTACCATTCACCACTAAGGTTCCAGTGCTTATGGTATTATTATTTTTGATTGGGTTTGGGGTAAGTATGTTGGGATTTGACCATAACAATGGGAGATACTGTGTCTGTTCATGGACTTCTGAACACCCCAGTATCATGTTTTTTATACTTTGTACTATGATTTTCTCACTATTGACCATTTGAGTGGTGTAGCGGTTAGAGTTTTGAACTAGGCCCATGGAGACCCAGGTTCAGATTCCCACTCTGCCATGAAATGTACTGGATGATAGTGGGTCAGTCACTATCTCTCAGCTAGACCTTGCTCACAGGGCTGTTGTGAGGGTCAAAGTGTGTGTGTGATAGGGATGCATGAGAAATTCACTTTAGTTAGTTTTTGACCAGAATTTAACCCATTCGTTCACACCTTCTGAAACCGAATGTGGACCCTAATGTAATTTGTGGTTGAAGTCCCAACATTTCCAAGTTTGTAATGTGATTTGCAGAACAAAACAAATGTGTTTGAAAAATGTGAACATCTTTAAAATCTGCATGGAAAAAATGTGTACTTTTGAAAAATGTGTACAAACAATGGGAGAAACATGCATGATTTAAAATTTTCAAAATTGATGCATACATTTGGAAAAATATGCACAAATTTTTCTGTGAAAAGAAATAAAACAAAGCTTGTAATCTGATATGGACACAAGTTGGAATGAGCTTAGAGGTGCAATTTGAAGAACCTCAATGAGCCCGGGTTTTGCTGATTCATACATCCCTAGTGTGTATCCCTAGTGTAGCAGCTCATACATCCTGGGGGATGAGGGTTGGGAACAACCCTGTATGCCATGCTGAACATCCATGGGATATAAATGTAAGTAATAAATAAATGTAATATATTTTAACGTATCTTAGGGCACAATCCTATAGAGATAGATGGGCACCTCCAACCTCCCCTGAAGTCGGAGGCAACCGCCTATCACATGCAGGGTGAAAGCAGCACAGAAGAGAGAATTCCCTCCACTCTGCAGCCTCCCTGCACTTTGCCTTAGATGCATGTTTTTGTGCGTCTAAGTGTGGCTTCAGGGAGGGGGTGGGAACGGGACTGGAGACCACATAAGAAGCTGTCTAAAACAGCTTCTGTGGTCTCCTCCCATCCTGCCTTCAGGAACGTCCCATTTTCACCTCTCTGTGCTCTGTGTTATGAGCATGGAGGTGGCGGTGGTGTGGTCCTCTCCGCCCCAGTTACGAGGGGGTGGGGAGCACACTTCCCCAGCTACAAGCTCACAGAGCTGTCTATGAGCTCGTAGCTGGGAAACCAGAAAATCCTATCTCCCCCAGACGCTGTTCAGGGGGCATAGGATTGCTATCTTAAATAGTTTGGGTGGGAATATATTTCTTTCATTAACTTGTCATCTTGATTATGTTGATATATTGTTTATAATATTGATATATTGTTTATAATATAATTAAATAGTGATGCTATTTTTTTTTATTCCCTAGCTTATTTGGGGTGGTAGGGAGGGATCCTCCTTTTTGTTTCTGTATTCATGAGTTAACTCTTGCTAGAAGCCATGTCTCTCTGCTTCTCCTTTTAAATCTCTTCGCTAAATCTGATTCCCCACAGATCAATAACAATTTCCCCAATATGAATGCCATGTTATAGAACTGACCTGGTTCTTCAGCACAGAAGGTATTGGATAGCTGTGAAGCTAGGCGGTAGGGTGGAGCTGCTAAATGTAGTCAGGAACAAGTGCTTCCTCTTTCTGCAGAACCATAATTCTGCTTTGAGTGATTGTACCTGTTTCTAAGTTTGAAAAAGTGCTGCAAAGTATTCCTGTGCTGTTCATGGGCTTTTCCTCAATGCCAGCAGAGCAGCACTGTTGGCAACTGCTGCTTTGGTGAGGGAGACTGCTCTGTCAAGTAAGGGTACAACATGCCTCTTGGATCAGCACTGACTCGCAGATCTCAGTTCTGCTACGGGCAGCTCTACTGCACAAACGTGGACCTTAGGACTGGGTTCTTGGAAAAAATACACTCTGACTTCAACTGAAAATGCTGAAGAATAATTGAATTAGCCTGCCAAGAATATGTTCAGTGTCTTAATGGCAGAAATCTAGTAAAAGTAAAACGGATGGTCATGATAATTGTTATATAGGTTTGGGAGATGCTTTTGTTCAAATTTAAAAATGATTTATGTCCTGAATGGATTAGCATATGAAGAAACACATTTTGCTTTCTGTTCAGCCTCTACATTAATCTCTCTTTTTTTAAAAGAACAACATTATCTTTATAATATTTAGCAAGCCATAGATAACATTAGTCAGATTGTCAGGTCATAATTAGATAAAATGTATGGTTTATAAGAAATAGTAGCTTAATAAATTTTACAAGACAGTTAACTCCTGCTCATAGGTAGGAACTAGCCATATTCTTTCCTATCTTAAGTAGAATAGTCCCATTCTCCTAATAATGAGAAACTAAGGTTGCAAAGCCTATGTACACTTTATGTGGAGCAAGCTCAGTGGAATTTGCTTTTGAGTAAACATGCATAGGATCAGGTTGCTCCTGCCATGCTATTGACTGGAAAGATTTAGGATGCGATCCTATGCATGTTTAGACAGAAGAAAGCCCTACAGCTCCCAGCATTCTCCAGCCAGGAATGCTGGGAGTTGTAGGACATTTTTTTCTGCCTAAACTTGCATAGGATTGCACTCTTAAATTCTTTCCTTAATTGGACTAAGTTGGGGACTAATTGGGTGTGTGTGTGTGCAAAGGAGTGATCAGGGATAGGCAAGGTGGGGAGACATCAGCGTGGTGTTGTATTTTTGTGCTGTATCTCAAACATACTTTAGCTTAACGTATACCAAGGTATATTTTCCAATTCTTAATAAGAATAGGAAACAAGAACCTTGGAGCAGTGGGAGTTATTTGTCAAGATCTATTAACAAGAGCTGAGACTTTATAGAGAAATCATTTGAGAAGGAAGCCATTGGTCCCCTGCAGAGAGGCCAATTATAGAACACCACAGCAGCAACAGAATAACAGGGGAAGAGAACGCGGAGTCCAGAATCCATCATTGTTGCTAACATTACTGTTAAGTGTTGTTCCTCTTAACAAATGTAAAATACAAGTGAGTGTTAAGGGCTGCCAGCAGGGTGCCAAGCACAGGGAGGAAAAAGATGCAGCAAGTAGGGGAGAAATGCAACATTATCAGTATTTGCAAGGTAAATTTTCACCAAAATACAATTAGATTTATGTGTTGAGAGGCAACCATAGTAGATTTGACATAATCTTTACTGTAACACACTGTGTATTGGTGGCATATTATTTTTCAGGATTTGAAACGAGCTTTGCTGCTGAATTACTCATGAATACATTTGCTTTCCGATTAGCAGAAGGCTGTCCGTCTATCTGTCTGAATTTTGCCAGTCCCAAGAGTGGACTAGTAACTCTGAATTAACATTTTTGAAATGAGCACGGTAAATATGTCTTCTTATGAAGAACTCATAGTCATCTGAGGTATGGTGTTGTATGCTGTTAACTATTAGTCTGAATATTGACAAGTTTGTCCTGGCTGGGAAGCAGTAGGAAAAAGGAGGGACGAATGGTGGGAGAAGGGAACTGCAATTATGACTGGGAGTGGAGCTGGAGATAATCAGTGAAATGTTCTTCGGGAAATACTGGAATTTCTTCCTTTTTTTTTTTACAGAGGAAGAGATAATGACTGAAAATGGGCAGCAGGTGATATCTGTTGAAATTGAACAATATGTCTACAAAAATGGAATAAAACACAAAACTGTTTTCTTGTACCATCCATGAGGAAATAAGTTGGTGGAAAGGATGAATAGACTAGCAAAGGAGAGTTTGCAACTACCAGTTTATGACAACATGTTCAGAAGGAAGCAATTCAGGAAATATTTCTTGTAGAACCATTCCTCATTCCACTACAGGAGTATTAACTTTTGAATTGTTGAGAGGACACAGAGCTAACACTATACTTACAAAGTGGAAGGATCTTTTGGGCTCCTTTATTCAGTCCTTCTTTGTGGTTTTAACCTGTCCAGGGCATGAACCTTATTGAACAAGAAATGTTCTCATAATTTTCTCTTTTCTCCAAGTCTTGCTTCCTGCCAGTCAAAAGCAAACTTTGGTTCAGACAGCCTTTTGAGCTGGGTCTCTGTGGTATGCCTGATATGACCATTGCTTAAAATTGCCTACACAGCAGTCTTCTTCTTTGCTTCACTCTTGATTTTATTTATTGATTTTAATTTAATTTATGTCATGCATTGTTATGCCACCTTTGAAATAGTAACTTTCCAAGGCGGCTTGCAAAAACAAACATATTAAACCCATAAAAGAGCAATCACTGAGACAGTAGTAAAAAGAATATTTTGTTTCTGGCTCCAATTATTAACTACCTCTCTGTGCCTATCTTGCTTCACTTTGTAATTTCTAATTTCTTTCCCTGCTGCTCAGCAGCATTTCACATTGTTGTTGCTGCTGTTACATCATTCATTTTTAACTTCCATAGCTTTCCAATTCTTTTTTATTCATATAGTGGTAGGTGTTGAGTAACGATATTGGCCTGATTTCAGAAAAGGTTCAGCATACTTCGGTCTTGTTGAAATAGGATTCAAGTATATTTTCCCCGTGTGATTCTGGGAGAACTCTTTTAGAATCTTTTTGAAAATTCTTTCACAGAAAATTTTCAACACAATGTATGTGACAATGAAAAATGATACCATAAGAGGCTATACCACAAATAAACGCCCCACAGAGCCATGAAGTGGCAGAGCAAACCTAATACCCAGATCTGCTGGCTGGCAGGAGTTAGGATAGGGTGGACAACAGTATTCACAGAGTCAAATCTACCCTTCTCATTTCCCCACCCATGACAGAAGTCAGGAGGGTGACTACACAAGATAGAGCCTTTTCCACAGTGGCCCCACACTTCTGGAATGGCCCCATCATTGCAAGCTTTTAGGAAGACCCTGAAAACTTACTATTTTACTCTGGCCTTCCCCAATTATGTTTTATCAGACTGGATTGTAGCTCAAGTTGTCTGTTGTAAGGTTTATTTTATGCTGGTGTTTGCCGTTTTTTAGAATGTTTGCTGCTGTTGCTCCTTCTACTGTTTTTACTGTTATTACTACCTTTTAATTATGTGTTTGATTGTTGTACACCACCTTGGGAGGGTTCCTGCCCTGAAAGGCAACCAAGCAATGTTTTAAATAAATAAATAAATAAATAAATATAATTTTATTTATTATTTATTTAAAGTAATTCTTGGCCACCTTTCAAGGCAGAAGCCCTCCCAAGGCAGCTTACAACAATAAAATACATAAAAACAATTAAAGTATTTAAAGTGATAAAAATATAAAAACAACAACAAAAGCCAACAATAAAACCAATAACGACGGTAAAAGCAGCAACTGCGATGTTAACACCAGCAACAATAGCAGTCATATCAATAGAAGGCCAAGGTAAAATAATATGTTTTCAAGGCCGCCTTAAAAGTCTGCAATGATGGAGCATGGCGGACCTCCGATGGCAGCTTGTTCCAAAGGTGTGGGGCCACTGCAGAGAAGGCCCTCTCACGTGTGGTCACCCTCCTGACTTCTGTCAAGGGGCCCTAGCCAGCCTCTTTCAGTCTACTCCAGTACCCAACTCCAGACACAGACAAAGGATTCTTTTCAAGGCTTTATTCCTTTTACAACTTAATAACTATCACCAGCGACTAAGCTATGAACAGCAGAGTAACCCATGCCCCTGGGTTGGAAACAGTTGGTCCCCATTTGAACAAGAATCACTTGTTCAGTTGGTCCCCATACCCTGAACTTATGGGCTAGGGAGAGTCCCTCCCCTTTTCCCTTGGGTCCTCTGGACGCGACCGTTGCTTGCGCACCAAACGGGCGCTACGCCTCCTTTCCGCGCCCTCCGTAGCTCGTCGCTCTCTGCATCTGCATCGAGCATCCAGCCAGACCTCCTCCCACGCTCTTTCACTCCCAGGACTGCTATCTTTGTCTGGAATGCTGGGAGGAGGAATCTTTGCCAGCTGCAGGGCCTGGGAGGGATGAGCGTGCTCCTCTCCCATGGACGGCTGTTCCTCCTCAGAATCAGAACTGCTCTGAGGTTCTATGGGCTCAGTGTCCACCCTGACAACCTCTCTCATGGGTGGGCAAATGAGAAGGGCCTCTCTTTCTGATCTTAAAGTGCGGGCAAGCTGATATGGGTGAAGGCGGTCCTTCAAGTAACTTGGTCCCAAACCATTTAAGGCATTGAAGGTCAAAAGCAGCACTTTGAACTGGGCTCGGAAACGCACCAGTAACCAGTGCAGCTGGTGCAGTATAGGCGTTATATGATCGAATCGCCTCACCCCCACCAATACTTGGGTGGCATCATTCTGCACAAGCTGGAGTTTCTGAATCGTCTTCAAAGGCAGACCCACATATAGCGCATTACAGTAGTCCAGCATTGATGTGACTAGTGCATGGATAACTGAGGCAAGGTCCATCCTCTCAAGATAGGGCTGCAGCTGGTGTACCAGCCTAAGCTGGTAAAAAGCACTCTTGGACACTGCAGCCACCTGGGCTTCCCCAGTTATCTCAGAGTCCAGGAGGACTCCCAAACTGCACACTTGGTCTTCAGGGGGACTGCAACCTCATATAACACCAGTTGTGAACCTCCATCCAAAGTAGTTGGTTTCCCAATCCACAGTACCTCTGTCTTGTCTGGATTTTCAGCTTGTTCACCCTCATCCATCCCACTGGTGGTGTCCTGCTGGTGGTATTCCCTGCAATAGGTTGTTCCGGGGATGGAATGGGCCAGAGGTGGCTTTGGGTCTGCTGGATCCAACCCCCCTCTGTTCTCCTGTGGAACTCCAGGGTTGATTTCAATTGGGTTTTGTTTTTTTCAAAAAGTCTATCTGGCTAAAAAGCCCCAGTAAAGCCCTCACTCAGGGCTTTGAAAGTGCTGAGTGATCAGACACTTTGCTCACTTTCCCCACACACCACTTATAATTTTCCTCCCCCAACCCCACACTACTTAGAATTGCTCTCTAAGTCATGTGGTTCAATTCCAGCACAAGAGGCAGAAGGATGTTTTCCAGTGAACAGCTATCTCTAATTGCACATAGCATCTAAGAGTGAGGTAGTAAGGACCTTATGCAGCACTTCTTCTGCAGATTTCTCAAATAATTTGGAACTGGGGATCACTTTATGATGTACAATTCTCCTTATAGATGTTCATACTCTTGCACAATTTGGCACCTTTACTTCATATGGTAATACATTCCCAAGAATTTTGAATTCACATGAGAAAAAATATTGATGATTAATCTTTAAGGAATTTAGGAGTATATGTCACACAAGTATTTTTAAATTGTCTTGGTCTGATTGCTAAGGTTTATGATTGGGGGAAACTCTTTAGATCAAGTTTACAATTAAATACAGCAGGATGTGAGCTTTTAACCTTCATAAAGTTTTTGAAAATGAAAAGTCTAATTAGGCATCACTTTACTCCCTGCTAGCTTTAGTACAGAGTAGACGAATTGCCTCCTTAAGGCCTTTCCCAGCCACAATTTATTCCATTAAAATAAGAACTTTAACTTTCATGACAGGAAACTCTAAAAGCCTGGGTTTGAATTTTCAAGAAAATTCCCATTACTTTGGAGCTCTTTGAAATTGTAATGTTAACACATTTTCAATTTAATATGAACAACTCTCAATGTATCACAGCATGAAATACCAAGGCATTTGGAGAGCATTCCTATTATTAAGTTTTGAAGATTTTTATTTTTATTTTTAAAGCATTTATAATATCTCATTTAAAAAAACTCAGAATAGGCATTCTAATGATTGGGATTTTTTTTTTAAAAGTTAATTAGGAATTTTGTGCTCAAAGGTCTTTGACATGAAAAACATACTTCACAGATGTGAATTACGTTTGTGTCTAAAGAGCTGTTTGAGAACCTGACAGTAATGCATCTTTTCTACTGCAATACACAATACCTTTTGTATGTGCAGTGCTAGCCAGGATAAAAAGCTTCCTTTCCTTTTTCAAAACTAAAAATACAATCAACATCAAAGCTGCAAACAACAGCTACATTATTTTGTGAACAGATGACCCTGGTTGTCAGCTGTATTTTAGAAGTGGGCCAGTCCCAATTGGGCTAGGAGCCAACCCTTCCCATCCAATAACAGGCAGGCAATTCTACCTGGCAGCTCCCCTTCAGGGAAGAGCGATAGAATAGAGAGTGGTAGCATATGTAGGAGTGACTACCTCAGAGCCCTCTGCAGATACCTTGGCCATATTAAAAAGGATGATACACCAAGGTCTGGTGACTCTCCAGATGTGTAAGGAGAAGGAAAGGGGGGATTTCAAGATGGTGTGTGTCTGAATAGAGGAAGTGATTGCATCTCTAACAGTGACAGAAGTATGAATGTAGGAAAAGTGGCTGTTCTCTCTATTGTTGATATGTTGTGATCTTCATGGTTAATGGAGATGTTGATGGAGGGCTCGAGGGTCAGTCCTTCCTTGAACAGCAGGTTGTACTAGAAAGCCTTTTTAGTCTTCCACCTCACTTACATGATTCCATGAATAGAAGCACTGTTTTTGCCATATTTAGTTTAAGACTATGAGGGGACATCCAGGAGGGATAGAGTGGCAAGAGAAAATAACAGGACTGAATTGAAGGAAAAAAGTTAGAAAACTCTCTTCAGGGTTTCAGGCAGGAGTTTTTAGCCCTACCTGGATATGCCAGGGGTCAAAACTGGGACCATCTGTATGCAAACCAGGCGCTCTACCACTGAGCCATGGCCCCTCCCCTTCACATACTTCACATATTTTATAAACAAGCCAGAATATATAGAGCAAGAAAAAGGGCAAGAAATATCAAGTAATAGGAGTAGAAAGGGTAAGACTCAGGAGAGTTTTGAAGGTATGGATAAAGAGGAGCTTATGTTAGAAGTGGAAGGGGATATGAAGCTGATGTAGGGATTTGAGGAGCTCATTGCATGGCCTGAGCACCAAGACAGGTGAATGATTTTGGCATCAGAGTTTGGGACAGAGGTGAGAGGGTGGAGGAGTGAATGATCAATAGGGTCAAAGACAGCAGATCAAAAAGAATGAAGAGTGAAAACACATTCAGCTTTGACCAGACTAAGGTAATTGGATATCATGCTGAGAGCAGTTTTGCTAGAAAAGGAGGAACAAAAACCAAATTTGAAAGAGTCAAGTTGTGAGTTGGAGGACAGGAACTGAAAGCAGCAGTTATAAGCCAGCTGTTCAAAGAAACTAACGGAGGTGACAAGATGGGGTGGTAGCTGAAGTGAGTGGCGGTTTTGAGGAAGGTTTTTTCTGATGGCCATGATGAGGGAGATGGGGATTTTAGTATGGTTGAAAAGGAAGAACAGGACACACAGGCTTTGAAGGAGAAAGGAGGGTGGAATGAATTAAGGTTAGGATTGGAATACTGTTTCCGATTTGACAGTTTTTAGATAGTGCTAGTCACATTGAACTCCTTTTTTGTTCTTTGTTTTGCTTAGCCGTCCTAGAGAGAGCTAAATATGTCTCATTTCACTTGTCTCTGAGATGACTGACAACTTCCCAGCCAATTTAACAAGACAGACCCCTTCGCAGCTCTTTGTGCAATAGTACAATTGCTTTGTAGAGAGCCAGTGATGGAACCAAAATGACATATTATCTCCTATACTATAAATATAACTTTGAGATGGCAATAAAGTAAAGGTAGCTTCAGAATGACAGATTTTGGCTTGACATATAGCAACTGTGCATAGCAGAACACATTGGGAGTCACTGTCATTTAAATACAAGAACAAATAAGACTTTTTAACTAGGCCATTTAGCAGTTATTTGAAAGAAAATACATATTAATAGTAATACCAAAGACAAAAACACGATTTCTTATCTCTGAATGTACGCAAATTTAAACTGAAATAATGGTCAGGAAAAACCACATTAGACTGATTTAAAACTACTGATGTGCTACCAGACCAGTCTCAGTGCTACACTGTTGGCTTCTTGCATTTGCTTTAATAAATATGTTCATAATCCTTCAGTTCTCCAGTTCACCAGGAATTCCCAGCATTGCCAGGAATCCTGCTGACGTGTTCAGATACATACTTGGTCCCTCACATTATTCCAAGTTCCAGAACTACAGAACGATAGTCTGGAACACTAAAAAACCCCTGCATATTGGCTCAGTAAAGGACTAGGCATCGGGGCCACGGTGGCTTAGTGGTTAAGACGCTGAACTGCAGACTGGAAGGTTGGCAGGTCAGCAGTTCGAGACCCGAGTGCTGCGTGACGGAGTGAGCTCCCGTCTTCAGTCCCAGCTTCTGCCAACTTAGCAGTTCGAAAGCAAGAAATTGCAAGTAGATAAATAGGTACCGCCTCGACGGGAAAGGTAACAGCGTTCCGTGCACCTCGGTGTTCAGTCATGCTGGCCACATGACCACGGAAGCGTCTTCGGACAGTGCTGGCTCTTCGGCTTAGAAACGGGGATGAGCACCGCACCCTAGAGTCGGACACAACTGGTTGGGGTCACCTTTACCTTTTTAAAGGACTAGGCAAGGTCTTTGATGCTTCTCTTAAACAGTGAGGACCTGATTACAGGCTCCTTTCCTGGTAACAGTGAGATGCTGCTGGAAATGCTTGGCCATAACCTTCCTTAGAGAGCAATCCTATGGTCCCTGGGAGAGCATCCCAGGGAACAAAGCATTGTTTGGAGTCCCCCTCCCGAGGCCATAGACTCTGCTACGACCTAGGGAGGGGGAATCTGAAATCTGATACCCCACCCCTTGCAGCCGGCATGGAAATAACCATGCTGGCTGCTTCCAGATGTTGCAAATATGGCCTCAGAGAGAAAGGGGGTGCTCCAGGGGGAGGGGAGAGGAGAGACCAGGATACAAGTCATCCTATGACCTCTCCAGCCCTGGCACAGTCTCTGCCAGTGGAGAAGCTCTTACTCAGAAAAGCTAGTCTAATGCAGCTTCCAAGTTCTTGCTTTCTACCCTTGCATTGATTTCACCATGACCTCCTTCCCCTTGGTTTACAAAGCAAAATTGCTTCCTAAATGAGTTTTTTTTAAAGCCCTAAGCTCTTTGCAACTATAATTGCCTCATAATATAATTAATGTAACTTAATTGTTCTGAATGTTCTTGAGCACATAGTCATCTTTTTAATCTCTAATGCATTGAGTCACAGTGCTGATTTCACAGGAAATCATTCTTTGTCTAATAATAGACAGGTGGGGGTGAAGGATTCCATGCTTAAAAGGCAGATGGAAAACCGTACTTTTTTTAATGTCTACTCAAATGATTAGATTGGTGTCTGCTGTAAATTTAAGCAAAACCAGACTGAATTTTCATTCATTGGCTGCAGTGTGAGCTATCTCAGCAGAACAAATTCCAGAGACTACCATTACTTTCCGTCTTTAAATACTGTGATAAAGTTCAAATATTGTCCTATTGGCACACAGTAGCATGAGGCATTTATTCACAAAGCTGCTTTGTGAAATAATATGGAAGTGCTGATATACACAAGGTAGTTTTCTATAATTAAAACAATGTATGCTTACTTACCCCTTCATGGATCACTGCCTTGTTGTGGCGAAGGGGCTTGCGTAACTCAGTGAAGCCATAAGCTATGCTGTGCAGGGCCACCCAAGACGGACAGGTCATGGCAGAGAGTTCTGACAAAATGTGGTCCACTGGAGAAGGAAATGGCAACCCACTCCAGTATTCTTGCCAAGAAAACCCCATGGAACATATCACAAGGCTAAAAGATATGATGCCGGAAGATGAGACCCTCAGGTCAGAAGGTGTCCCGTATACTACTGGGGAAGAGCAGAGGGTATTTCCAAGTAGGGCCAGAAAGAGTGAAGCGGCTGGGCCAAAGCTGAAAGGACACTCAGCTGTGGATGTGTCTGGTGGTGAAAAGACAATCCAATGCTGTAAAGAACAATATTGTTGAGGAACCTGGAATGTCAGATCAATGAATCAAGGTAAGCTGGAAGTGGTCAAATATGAGATGGCAAGATTGAACATCGACATCTTGGGAATCAGCGAACTAAAATGGACGGGCATGGGTGAATGTAATTCAGGTGACCATTATATCTACTACTGTGGGCAAGAATCCCTTAGAAGAAATGGAGTAGCACTCATAATCAACAAAAAGGTGGGAAAAGTAGTACTGGGGTACAATCTCAAAAACGATAGAATGATTTCAGTACGAATCCAAGGCAAACCATTCAACATCACAGTAATTCAAGTCTATGCCCCAACCACTGATGCCGAAGAAGCTGAGGTTGATTGGTTCTATGAAGACCTACAACACCTTCTAGAACTAACACCAAACAAAGATGTCCTCTTCATCATAGGGGATTGGAATGCTAAAGTAGGAAGTCAAGAAATCACCGGGATAACAGGCAAGCATGGCCTTGGTGTACAAAATGAAGCAGGACAAAGGCTAATAGAGTTTTGCCAAGAGAACACGCTGATCATAGCAAACACTCTTTTCCAACAGCACAAGAGGTGACTCTACACATGGACATCACCAGATGGTCAATATCGAAATCAGATTGATTATGTACTTTGAAGCCAAAGATGGAGAAGCTCTATACAGGCAGTAAAAACAAGACCTAGAGCTCACTGTGGCTCAGATCATGAGCTGCTTCTTGCAAAAATTTGGGTTAAATTGAAGAACGTAGGGAAAACCACTAAACCATTCAGGTATGACCTCAATCATATCCCTTATGAATATACAGTGGAGATGACGAATAAATTTAAGGGATTAAACCTGATAGACAGAGTGCCTGAGGAACTATGGACCGAGGTCCGTAACATTGTTCAGGAGGCAGCAACTCAATCCATCCCAAAGAAAAAGAAATGCAAGAAAGCAAAGTGGCTGTCTGATGAGGCTTTACAAGTCGCTGAGGATAGAAGGGAAGCGAAAAGCAAGGGAGAAAGGGGAAGGTATATCCAACTGAATGCAGAGTTCCAGAGAACAAGGAGAGAGACAAGAAGGCCTTCTTAAATGAACAATGCAAAGAAATCGAGGAAAACAACAGAATGGGAAAGACTAGAGATCTCTTCAAGAAAATCAGAGATCTCAAGGGAACGTTTTGTGCAAAAACGGGCATGATAAAGGACAAAGAAGGCAGGAACCTAACAGAAGCAGATGAGATTAAGAAGAGGTGGAAAGAATACACAGAAGAACTATACAGGAAAGATCTGAATGTCCCTGATAGCCATGATACTGCGGTCACTGAATTTGAGCTGGACATCCTCGAGAGTGAAGTCAAGTGGGCCTTAGGAAGCATTACTAACAACAAAGCTAGCAGAGATGACAGTATTCCAGCTGAGCTATTTAAAATCCTAAAAGATGATGCTGTTAAAGTGCTGCATTCAATATGCCAACAAATTTGGAACACTCAACAATGGCCGCAAGACTGGAAAAGGTCAGTTTACATTCCAATTCCAAAGAAGGGCAACGCCAAAGAATGTTCAGACTACCGTACAATTGAGCTCATTTCACATGCCAGCAAGGTTATGCCCAAAATCCGACAAGCTAGGCTTCAGCAGTATGTGAACCGAGAACTACCGGAAGTACAAGCGGGGTTTCGAAGAGGCAGAGGAACTAGAGATCAAATCGCCAACATTCGCTGGATCATGGAGAAAGCAAGAGAATTCCAGAAAAACATCTATTTCTGCTTCATTGACTATGCTAAAGCCTTTGATTGTGTGGATCACAACCAACTGTGGCAAATTCTGAAAGAGATGGGAGTACCAGACCACCTTACCTGTCTCCTGAGAAACCTGTATGAGGGTCAAGAAGCAACAGTAAGAACTGGACATGGAACAACCGATTGGTTCAAAATTGGGAAAGGAGTACGACAAGGCTGCATATTGTCGCCCTGCTTATTTAACTTATATGCAGAGTACATCATGAGAAACGCTGGGGTGGATGAATCACAGGTCAGAATTAAGATTGCTGGGAGAATTATCAACAACTTCAGATACGCAGACAGTACCATCCTAATGGCAGAAAGCGAAGAGGATCTAAAGAGCCTCTTGTTGAAGGTGGAAGAGGAGAGTGCAAAAGCTGGTTTGAAACTCAACATTAAAAAAACGAAGATCATGGCATCTGGCCCCATCACTTCCTGGCATATAGAAGGGGCAGAAATGGAAGCAGTGACAGATTTTATTTTCTTGGGCTCCAAGATCACCACAAGACGGTGACTTTAGCCTTGAAATTAAAAGACGCTTGCTCCTTGGGAGGAAAGCTATGGCACACGTAGACAGCATAGTGAGAAGCAGAGACATCACCTTACCGACAAAGGTCCGCATAATCAAAGCTGTGGTTTTCCTAGGAGTGCACGAAAGCCACTTACCTGGTCTCGCAGCTTGTACTCGGTGGGGGGGGGGAGTCGCTTCGCTGCTCCCCCCGAAGTTCAGGCCGGGGGGGGAGGCTTCCCGCCTCGCCCGGCCGAAATTCAGGCCGGGGGGGAGGCTTCCCGCCTTCCCCGGCCGAAATTCAGGCCGGGGAGGAGGTGCCTCGCCTTGCCCGGCCGCGAAATAAAAAGTTTAAAAAAAAACATGCCCCCATGATAGGCTACGTGACGATTAACATAGCCTATCACGGCTAGATCTGAAAAGTCAGCCGTGATAGGCTATGTTAATCGTCACGTAGCCTATCACCGGGGCATTTTTTTTTTTTTTACTTTTATTGGAATGGCGGTGGCGGCAGCCGGTCGAAAGACTGGCTGCCGCCCCCGCCCCTGACGAAGACCTGACGAACCGCCGCCGGGGCCCGCCGCCGGGAGGGACATTCGGGAAAGGTAAGTCCCGTCCCGGGGGGGTGTGCGGGGGGCGGGGGGGCGGAGAATGTCTCCCCAAAACTACTTCGGGGGGCCGAACACATTGGCAAGGGGTCATGAGAGGAAGAAATTCTCCCCCATCCCTAGGTTTTCCCAGTAGTAATATATGGGTGTGACAGCTGGACTATAAGGAAGACTGAGCGCCGAAAAATTGATGCTTTCAAACTGTGGTGCTGGAGAAGACTCTTACGAGTCCCCTGGACTGCAAGGAGGTCAAATCAGTCTGCCAACCTAGCAGTTCGAAAGCAAGAAATTGCCAGTAGATAAATAGGTACTGCCTTGGCGGGAAAGGTAGCAGCGTTCCGTGCACCTCGGTGTTCAGTCATGCTGGCCACATGACCACGGAAGCGTCTTCGGACAGCGCTGGCTCTTCGGCTTAGAAACGGGGATGAGCACCGCACCCTAGAGTCGGACACGACTGGTTGGGGACACCTTTACCTTTAAAGGAAATCAACCCTGAGTGCTCATTGGAAGGACAGATATTGAAGCTGAAGCTCAAATATTTTGGCCACCTCATGCAAAGAGAAAACTCTCTGGAAAAGACCCTGATGCTGGGAAAGACTGAAGGCAAAAGGAGAAGGGGACGGCAGAGGATGAGATGGCTAGATAGCATCACTGATGCAATGAATATGGACTTGAGCATGGTCCGGGAGAGAGCGCAGGACAGGAAGGCCTGGCGTGCTATGGTCCATGGGGCCATGAAGAGTTGGACATGACTGAACGACTGAACAACAACAACATGCTTACTTGGAAGTAAGTCCCACTGAACTCACTGGAACTTACCTCTGAGTAAACATGCCTAGGATTGCACTTTTTTTCTGTAAGATCAGTCCCATATCCTGAGAGTAATAATAGAGAATTACTCCACCTTTATTCTACTTTATTTCTTATTATGGGGTTTCTTTTCAGATTTATAAATAATCTATTCTCAGGGCAAATAAAATTCTCATACATGCCAAATTACAACTTAAAATATCATAAAACATATCCTGAACATTAAAAAAAACATACATTTGTTTACATATTACTACAAATCCATACTCATATCCATCCATTGAATGCTTATTCAAATAAAAAGGTCTTACAGTACCTCCGGCAGATGCTCTGACCACACGTTATGAATACATACTTGGAAAATGAGAACCTAGTGCATCCTGCAACATACTTTTTCTGGAGAATGTTGAGAGTAAATATACAACAGCAAAGGGTATGATGCATGATGGAGGTCTTCCAACAACAAATCCAACAAATGGTCTCTCTCACACCTTCAAGCAACACAGAATATTATGGAGATGAGGGAGCTGATGTTTGAACAAGAGGTTAGACGTGGAATGGTTTTAAGTGAAAAGCATGATATATCATCCAGTACTTAAATGCAAAGGTGAACATTGATGAAGAAACGTTGTTGTTGTTGTTCAGTCGTTAAGATTGTACCCCAGCACTGCTTTTCCCACCCTTTTGTTGACTATGAGTGCTACTCCATTTCTTCTAAGGGATTCTTGCCCACAGTAGTAGATATAATGGTCACCTGAATTAAA
Organism: Heloderma suspectum; assembly: GCF_057233095.1. Taxonomy (NCBI): domain Eukaryota; kingdom Metazoa; phylum Chordata; class Lepidosauria; order Squamata; family Helodermatidae; genus Heloderma; species Heloderma suspectum. The sequence continues at coordinate 228,962,378 of NC_139461.1, forward strand.
TTCGCCCATGCTTGTCCGTTTGAGTTCGCTGATTCCCAAGATGTCGATGTTCAATCTTGCCATCTCATGTTTGACCACCTCCAGCTTACCTTGATTCATTGATCTGACATTCCAGGTTCCTCAACAATATTGTTCTTTACAGCATCGGATTGTCTTTTCACCTCCAGACACATCCACAGCTGAGTGTCCTTTCGGCTTTGGCCCAGCTGCTTCACTCTTTCTGGCGCTACTTGGAAATTCCCTCTGCTCTTCCCCAGTAGTATATGGGACACCTTCCGACCTGAGGGTCTCATCTTCCAGCGTCATATCTTTTAGCCTTGTGATACGTTCCATGGGGTTTTCTTGGCAAGAATACTGGAGTGGGTTGCCATTTCCTTCTCCAGTGGACCACATTTTGTCAGAACTCTCCACCATGACCTGTCCATCTTGGGTGGCCCTGCATGGCATAGCTTATGGCTTCACTGAGTTATGGAAGCCCCTTTGCTACAACAAGGCAGTGATTCATGAAGGGAGAAGAAACATTGTATTGTGCCTATGTAGAGAAGCACATACAGTGGGGATTAAATAACCTGCTGCAACATAATACTAGCAATATTCAAGTGTTCCAATTTAATGTTTGTGAATTTCATGATTTATGATCAGGGTCACAGTTCTGTTGACAAGCATGTATTTTGCATGGAGATGATCCCGAGTTCAATCCCTGACATGTCCATTTAAGAGGATCTCAGGAGCACTGCTTCAACAGACCTCTGTGTGAAAACTTTGGAGACCCACTGCCAGTTGGAGTACATTATACTGGACTAGCTGGACCAATGGTGTTAAGCAGCTTCATATGTTCAACATATATATGTATTGTTTAGACTTGAACAGCAACAGTTGTAACTGGTCGAACCTGTTGTCTAGCTGAACCAGAAACTCAGGCTATATTCTTTCAGCCTCCCTTTGTCACTAAATTATGGAATCAAAACTGAATTGACATTTTTGCTCAGTGCATGTGGGAAACCTGTTCTCCCAGCTGTATGGGATGTGCAAAAATGATTTTTTCCCTTTTTTTTCTTTTTTGCTGTTCAAGTAAATATACCTGACACGAAGACTCAGAGGCTTTGGAGTGAGAACCCATTGTTTTACAAAGTCACATTTTCCTTTATTTCCTGAATATTTTAACTATACTGTCAACTCCTTGCTGTGTGCCATGATGGGAATGATACAGGGAGGGGGACCACTAAGAAGTCTTCCAATTGTCAAGTTGTACTTCATGTGATTATTTTGTCATTTCTGCTCTCTACAGAACCTGTTTATGTCACGTCCTCTAGCTAGCAGTATTAATAATTCAGCTGTGTGACACCTTTTGCTAAAGTAGAATGCCTGTCCATGTATGGGAATATTGTTACTGTTTCTCCAGTTGAAATCATATACCGCTTATCTTGAAGTAAGTCCCATTGAACTCAATGGGGCTTACGTTTGAGCAGACATGTATAGGATGTAAGGCTATGGTATCAAGATAATCAAAAGCACCAATGATAATTTTTAGTTTAGATTGATTTAAGAGAATTACTAAGTTAATTTGAACCCCACCCCTACCTGTACTTTTGGAATATTTTAAATATTTATTCTAGATGGCTAAGAGATTTAGCTTTTGGAGTTGCAGAGCTAAGGCCTCAGTATTCTAAACTGAGGCCTCAATATTCTCAAAGTGACCAACGCATTTGGTAACTTTTAGACCAAATGTGTACATGGACTTGCTCTTCCTAGAACATCTTCCCCTATTAATTTCAATGGAGGGGACCATCAGCAGGTGCAAAGGAAAACATGTGCAGATGTATTCTCTCAATTGAAATGAATGGGGAAGCCATTTCAGGGCAGGCACTTCCATCAATATTTCAAAACCCCCACAACCAGAACAGATCACTGGTTTATAGCAAGATTGTTAAGTGTAATGTGCAAGATTGTGCACATATTGTACCAATATAGTTTGAAATATAGCAATTTTAATTTACCACATGGATTAATCCATCAGAGTTTTAGTTGATCCGTCTGCTACACCCTCCTTGGAAATCTGTTTGTTTCATGAGGTTTTACAGCATCCTTGTTTACAATTTAGCTGACATTTTCTAAAACAAATGCTTTAATCCCCCCTCCCCCCGATTATGTGTGTAATCTGTCAGAGAACCAATGACATTAAAGGAAAAAAGTCATCTTTGATAGGCAATCTGGGATCCACTATAATTTCACTATTGCTTTTAAATGTTCACATACAGTTGCTTAATATGTCAATTACCGTGTTAATACATGTTTTTGGAATCACTGTTAGTTTCAGTGACATCAGTTTCCTGAAGACAGCTACTTTTCCCAAATATTCTAAAAAGAGCACTGTGGCAGAGTTGGGTATATTTTGCAGATTACAGGAGAACACCATAATCTACAATCACATAATGGGTTAATGTATTTGGAGATGAAAATACATTTCCTCTTGATAAGATTGACTGACTGGATTTTGCACTGTGTGCTTTGCACTGTGTGGCTTGGCTTAGTTATCTGAGCCTTTTGTTTCTTTAACTAAACATGTGCACTTATTCAGAGGTGACACTAGTGGATTTTAGGAGCTTTATATATAATAATAGGCTTTTTTAAAAAGTATGGTATAGCTTAGTTCTTCCTGCTTTCTTCTTGAGCCATCCTATAATTCAGATGAGCCTAGTTTGATGGTTCTTGTAAATGGCTTAATCTAATAAGAAAAATTGCCCCAGTATACTGGGGAGACCATATTTACTTACTTTATTTTCATTTAAAATATTTGTAGGCCACCTTTAAGGGTACAACCCTCTCAAGGTGGCTTACATATTAAAAACTCAGTGCAATAATAGAATGATAATCAATTGTTTTGATAATAATAAAACAATAATCAATCAATAATAATTTACAATTAACAAACAGTCAGCCCTGAAAATACAAGACAATTGCAGCTAAAAATCTATCAACATAAGATACAACTCAGGAGAAAGCCAAAGAAAACAAATGCATCTTCAGAGCTTTCCTATGGTAATTCATTCCAGAGGCATGGAGCCATTGCAGAGAAGCCCCCCTTTTTTGTACTTGCCAACCCAACCACCCTCAGTGGCAGACAGATAAGAAGGGCCTCTCTGTTGCTGACCTTAAGATGCAGGCAAGCTGATATTGGTGAAGGCAATCTTTCAAGTAACTCTGACCCAAACCATTTTAAAGGTTAAAACCACCAGCACTTTAAATTGGGCTTGGAAACACACTGGCAACCAGTGCAGCTGGCTCAGTATAGATGTCACATGACCGGACTGCCTGGTCCCCACCAATCCCCTGGTCACCACATTCTGCACCAGCTGACGTATCCAAACCATCTTTAAAGGCAGCCCCATGTAGCGCACAGTAGTCTCTAGCCTGGGTGTCACCAATGCATGGATAACTGAGGCAAGGTCAGGCATCTCCAGATAGGGCAGCAGCTGGCATACAGTAAGCTGGTAAAAAGTACTCCTAGCCAGAGCCCCCATCTGAGTTTCCTCAGTTAGCACCCAGTCCAGGACAACTCCTAAGCTGCACATTTGGTCCTTCAGCAGGAGTGCAACCCCATCTAAGACCAGATGTAGTCCTCCACCCAGTTTGGTTGATTACCCAACCCACAGTACCTCCATTAAGTACCCTAGATCTCAGCTTGTTTATTTACAGGATATATATACCATTCCATATCTATTAAATTTCAGCCTCATCCACCCCAAAACTGCCTCCAGACACTGGTTCAACAGTTCTGTAGCCTCCCTAGGATCAGTGTATGGAAAATCTGTTCTGGATATATCATAATATAATGAAAATCTAGTGTAGAGAAGGGATATATCTTTCTGAGCTGAAAGCTGACATCAAAGGGAAAACATGGGACTTTTGGAGGCTTGTTCAGGAATCAATCATTGCAAGGGGCCCTACCCTCAGTATTACTTTGAAAGGTGGGGCTGTAGTCTTTATAAGATGGGTGTTCAGCCTGTGATTGGGGAACCCCTGACAACACCTCAAAACATGCTTGTCACCTGAATGCATCAGTGTTTATGGCAGTATTTAACATAAACCAAATTCAAAGAAACCCCAAAAAGCACCATGAAGTCCTGGCCTGGAAGCAAGACCACTTTTACATTATACTTAGGACCAAACTGCACTTAACACTAAACAAATGGGTTGATGTATCGTGTGTGTGTGTGTGTGTGTGTGTGTGTGTGTGTGTGTGTGAGAATATCAGCATCAGGTCTGTGGGGTGCGGAAAAGGCTTTTTAAACCCTTTCTACCCATGCCATGGTCCCAACAGAAATCGTACTCTACACACACCAAGCTGCTATTTGGCTCAGGAGGGAATTTCACATTAACTTTCATCAGCCCCAGCCAGCATGGCCAATGGTCAGGAATGCTGGGAATTGTAGTCTAAAATATCTGGAGAAAACAGAAGGAGGTGAGCATCCAAAGTAGATCACAAAGAAGAGAAATGGTTCCCAGGATGCAAGATTGAATTTATTATAAGAAGCTGCTATGCAGAACAACACTCTCCCACAGAACTAAAATTTTGGGCACTGGATAAGCTTGACATCAAGGAGGAGAAATATCTGTTGAGGAGAGAAGCTGAATGGATTTCGAGACTGAACACTCTCCATGTGGTCTGAATGAAGACCTTGAATTTTTACTATTCTTGTGACCTGTGGGTGATTTATATACACTCCCTAGCTACCACAGCACAGTGCAGCTTTTTGAGATGTTGGCCAGATTACATCAACATGGAAACACCTGACAGAGTAAGGAAAAAATGGACTAAGCGAGTATAAGATTTGAGAAATATTTTTTCCAGTTGCCAGTAGATTGACACAGAAGACAATCCTTTATTGAAAAAATTCTGCTAATTTTTTTTCTTAAGTATGTAATTATATGTTCTTTTTAGGAATAAAGTAGGTTTTATATGGTTTTAAAAATAATGTTTTGCATGTATTAGCCCCTGTGTAATTTTTATTATTTATGTTACAGCCTGCTGAAGAAGGCCTAAAATAAAGGGGGAAGAAAGGCTGAAATGTGTTGGGCTTCTTATCGTAAATTCAGTCTTGCATCCTGAGTACCTGTTTCTCTTCTTTGTGTTCTAAAATATCTGGAGGCCACCAGTTTGGGGAAGGCTGCTCAGGAGTATCCCTCCTCTTACAAATTTTGATCTGATCACCCTTTGGTACTTTGGTATCAGTGGAGGGCAATCTGTCTGATTCCCTAAATGTGTAATGAAGTTTGACATTTAAAGACAACTCACCACAATAGCAACCTAGTAATAATTTGAACTACTTAATTTAAAAGTATGTACATTTCTTTTGGCACACAATATAGTTTGGTTTTTGTTTTATTGTGCCTTATAGTATGAGAACAATATATTATATTTTCTTTAATGCATTTTAGCTTCCTAATCTTTTAGCTCTAGCGTTCTAAATCTGTATTTTAAATCTCTGCATTGCGGCTAGGTTTTGTTCTGGTTGTACTGTTATATTGTGGTTTTAAGCTTTAATATTTTATATTATTTTATGCTGCACTCTGTGGTTTTAATTTTTGTGAACAGCCCAGGGAGCTTCAGCTATTGGCCTGTATAGAACTGAAATAAGAACGAAAGAAAGAAAGCCAGCCAGCCAGCCTATGAAGTTTTCAGAGTACATACATAGATTTACTTCTTCCCCTCCCCACACTTCCTGGTTAGACATACAGAGCTGGAGCTAAAGCAGCAACCTTAGTGGGGAAATGGTTTGGGGGTGGGAATACTACTATTGCCTACTCTTGATAGAGGGTAAGAATGATGATGTGCAACTTCTCTGTCTAGAAAGAATTCAGTGCACAGTACCTTATTTAACTTGTAAGGTTCTGTCCTGTAAAATCGGATAAAAAGCAATTTTCCATTATTAACTTAGTAAACACTTGCAGTATCACAGTATAATCTTATTAAGATAGTATCTGATTTAATTATAAGCACACCATAAATATGTAAAGCATAGTGTAACCTTTACTGGAGCAGATGTCTGCTGTTTTTAACAGTAATTTAATCGAACGGCACGTGCTTGCCCATTGTACTGTATGTGGTCTAATAACATAGAAGGTCACACCACAAATTCCCTTGACCCTGAGGAACAGATGGCTTGAAGGGAAGTTCTTTCTCATAGCCTGACAAAACCTTGCATTGAGTAGCTTCCATTGTCTGATTTCCTGTCCTTGATCCATTCATCTGAATACTTTTAAATGTCCAGATTTAATTGACTGAATTGATGGGGCTTTTACTAGATGTGTGAGCAGAAGCTTCTAGTAATGGAACTATTGTGCATGCTAATGGAGCTTACTGATAGGAAGCTTTTGGCTTGTCTTTTCTGTTCCCTAAGATGGCCTTTTCAAAACACTAAGATCTTTCATGATCCTAGCCGGTATCTCTGGCTTCATGTGGCCCCCACACATAACCAACTATCATCAGTAATACTATTGTTGCAATTGCTGGTTGTGTTACAAATGATGTTCCTCGCATTTTTATTGGGATGACACTGGGCATAAACAAACAAACAAAAACTAGATGGAATATTCGCCAACAAGGCAAGACAATACTGGAAGAAGTGTGCAAACTATGGGGCTTCCATTTGCTACAGTGCCTTTTAAAGCAGTATGTCCCCATCCCTGGAATAAGTGGCCTCCTTACAAATTTGATCCGCTATATTGCCAGCACATAACCTGTTAGGATGATTTACATACTGTTGCACTAGTGCAGTATTACCAAAAAAAAAAAAAAATAATAACAGCAAATGGCTGGAATTGGTATTGCCAGCGTCAATAGGGGACAGCAGGAAGGGAGAACCATTTAATGAGGTTAGCACACATACACCACAGTGAGTGGCTCTCTACATAGACTTCTATTCCTATCTTTTCCTGAGTTGCTCCTGATGTCATATGTTTTCCTTCATTCTCACCTAATGCTTTTAAAATTGGTAAGGTAAACAATATAACGTTTATTGTAAACAGCTTTCAAATTTTCTATCCGTGTATCATCTCCTGTTGTTGCTTCAGGTTTCTGTAAAAAAGATTCAGATTATAGACTTCTGAAAATTCTCTACAAACTAGACAAACAGAGGCTAATTCATTCCTGAAGTAGTGGTTTTGATGGATTCTGTCCTCTATGCACTTGACTCATGCTAGCTCTCTTCATAAGGTTATTCGCCCAAACACCTTACTTGTCCCCAGAACAAAATGGCTGTTAGTAACCTAGATAAAAAGAGAATCAGGGACAGCACTAGACTCTTAGCAAGGCATGACAGCACTGGCAATGTCAGGCAGAGACCCTGATGCTGGGATAAATCAGGTATGCGATAGGCTCTTCTGAGCCCTGAGGCCATCCGCAGCTGCCCAACTATGCCCACTTCTGATGGTAGCCCTGAACAAACTGAACACTTTCAAGTCAGCAGTGATTATAATGGAAACTATTTTTTTTCCAAATTCCCATTAAGTATTTCTAATATTACTGTTTCTCTGTTGCCACATACCCAAATTCTACTTCTTTGGGGGATACTTTTAACAGCCACATTTTTCTTATTTCTTCACAGCAGATGATGAAAACCTATGAGTTTGGGATTTATACAAGCTGATTTTGGCAGCTTTTATGTTTCCTTGAACTCTGAGAGATAAATCTAATTTGGTCTCTCTCCTGTGCAATAAGTTATTTGTTATCTGAATACGAGTGTGTTAGTGAAAGAGAAAACGACAAGGTGTTCCTGTCATCATTTAAATTTGTTTATTAGGCATCACTTTCCATTTTTTACATGCTGCATCTCTTTCGTCATTACTTACATTATTTTGGATTTTTTATGGCCTTAGTTGTACTATACTCTGAGATTTTTGTGTTTGACCTGCATTTTATAACACATTGTTGTGGAATTGTGCTTCGAATGCTATGTGCCGATAAATTTCACGGGTACTTGAATAAGAGTAACACAGGACGTCTCTCTGATTTTTTCCCCCATAGGGAGGCAGTCTACCTACACTATAATCCAGTGGATTTATGTGGACTACATTATTGGGTGGAGATTCCCAGTGTGTAGCCCTTGTATTGCTCAAAAGCTACAATTCTTTCTCAAACACACAGATCAATAAATCTGATTTACACTTTGGATGGGAGTTAGGTTTTGCTATGCCCAATGTTTCTTCATCGCATCAGTGTATACATGCAGAAGCTTGTGCAAATTCACGAGTGTGTGTGTGTGTGCGTAATGAATCATCAAAAAACCTGCCGGTTTAAAAGACCAGATGGTAAGGCTATTATTATTATTATCCTGACTTTTTCCCAGTACTGGAAGGAACTCAAGGTGGCTTTACAACATTAAAAACTTGTACAGTTAAAACATATAAATAGAAATATACAAAAGTTAAAAATATAATTAAATCATCAATAATATTAAAATTGTATAAAATATCAGAATTTTAAAAGAAAACAATATAAATAACAGTACCAATCCATCATATTCTGATAGGTCTAGACTATCCCCAAAGGCCTGCCGGAACAAAAACGTTTTTGCCTGCCTGCGGAAACATACCAAGGAGGGTGCTGCTCTTGCCTCCCTGGGAAGGGAGTTCCAGAGCCTTGGAGCAGCCACCGAGAAGGCCCTCTCCCATGTTTGTTCCCACCAGGTGAGCCTGTGATGGTGGCAGGACCATGAGAAGGGCTTCCCCTGAAGATCTCAGTGCACGAGCAGGCTCATAGGGGAGAATACGGTCTTTCAGATAACCTGGACCCAAGCCGTATAGGGCTTTATAGGGCATGACCAGCACTTTGAATTGTGCCCGGAAACAGACTGGGAGCCAGTGAAGCTGTTTTAGCAGGGAGTTGTATGCTCCCTGTAGCCAACCCCATCAACAGTCTGGCAGCGACTCTTGAACCAGCTGAAGCTTCTGAACACTCTTCAGAGGCAGCCCCACATACAGTAATCCAAATGGGATGTAACTAAGGCATGTGTCACTGTGGCCAAGTTAGACATCTCAAGGAACGGGCGCAGCTGGCGCACTAGCTTTAACTGTGCAAATGCACTCCTGGCCACCGCTGAAACCTGGGCATCCAGGCTCAGGGCTGAATCCAGAAGTACACCCAAGCTGTGCATGTGTCTTCAGGGGGAGTGTAACCCCATCCAGCACAAGCTGAATCCCTATTCCCTGATCTACCTTTTGACTGACCAGGAGCACCAGCCGACAGACACTGGTTTAGCACCGCAGCAGCTTCCTTCGAATTAGATGGATGGAATGCCTGGGACCAAAAAGATGCTCCATGTTGTCCTGGTCCTGTATTGCCTTATGAAGCATCAGTCATATTGTTGCTAGGAAATACAGCTACATGTACCATACACCATTATTAGCAGTAGTACTGCTCTCAGTCAGCTATGTTAAAGGATACACCCATCTCTCACTATAAACTCACCCAGTAAAGATATTGGTCAACTCACAAAATGAAGGTATGAATCACCTCCCAGTAGGATTCCTCTATCAATACAGTAAGGCTCAGATGCTTCATAAGGCAATACAGGACCAGGACAACGTGGAGCATCTTTGCTGGTCCCAGGCACTTCATCCTCCCAATCTGGATTTGGGACTGAAAGACCCAGGAAAAGTATGGGTGCATGGAGGGTAAGTTGTAAGCAAGCACAATTTGTGACATTGCACAACATCATGACTGATCATGGGGCACATCAAATAAGGCATCAGCCTTAGCTTCCAATTTCCTGGCGTTGTGGAGTTTGGACCAACAGGGAGATAGCCATATCATCTGGTCTTTTAAACCAGCAGTTTTTATGATGATTGAATTTTCTTCGTTTTTGAAAAGCAAATGTCTTCCCAAGGTGTGTGTGTGTGTACACACACACACACACCGCTTTGTCTGTGTCTTTCTCTCTTTGCAATCGGTGGTACAGTGCTTCTGAACATTGAGGTCCTATCTCTAATAGGAATATAAGAAGAGCTATGCTGGATAAGACCAAGGGACTAGCATTCTGTTCACACAGTGGCCAATCAACTGTCCACAAGGAACTCGCAAGCAGAACATGAGTGCAACAGCACCCTCCTGCCTATGTTCTCCAGCACCTGGTGTAAATAAGTATACTATTTCTGGAGATAGCTATAGCCATCATGACTAGTAGCCCTTGATACCCTTATCCTCCATGAATTTGTCCAATGCCCCTTTAAAGCCATCCAAAATAGTGGCTATCGCTACATCTTGTGGCAGCTAATTCCATAGTTCACATGCTGTGTGAAGAAGTACTTCCTTTTACCTGTCCTGAATCTCCCACCAGTCAGCTTCATGGGATGACCCTGGGTTCTAGTATTATGGGAAAGGGAGAAAAATGTCTCCCTAACCACTTTCTCTAGCCATGCATAATTATAAACACCATTATCATACAATGGAGGCTGGTGGCCAGTCTGAATGGTGGGACAGAGGGCAAGTCAGCAGAGGCCTAGCCAAGGGGTCATGAGAGGCAGAGCCAAGGGGATCAGTAGATGAGGAGCAGTCTTTGAATCCTCAACCCATAACTGAAGGAGAAAACTGAGGCTCAAAACATGCAAAGGGGGGTGGGGTGGAATCACATAACCACCCAGAAGTACGCCTTTGCACCCACCTTCTCCTGTTTCAGCAATAAGTCCCATTTCATAGAGAATCAGGTGACTTTAAGATGACGAATGGGAGCAGAGAATCCACACAGCCATAATAACAATGATAACGATAATAATTAAAATATGTGATACTCTCAAAGCCACATAGAAAAGCAGCTTTTGGAACATAGGAACACGTTCTGAAAGCCTCCCAACATCCATGCTTTTGTTCTAAAAGCATCCAAAAATCCATCACAAAGCATTCACCAGAGCAGGCCTACTCAGAAGCAGCACAGTACAAAATTCCAGATTATGCATATCTTACTTGTAAAAAGTAAGGACTGGACTGCTCAGGACAAAGTATAGGCATCCCTTTGTATGTAATGATGGTAAGGATGATTATACCCCTTGGAAGCCAGCAGCAACTCCGCCTCCCACACTGATTGATTGATGGATTGCATTTATATCCCACCTTTTTTCCTCCAAGTAACCCAGAGCAATGTGCATAATCCTCATCTCCATTTTATCCTCACAACAACAACCCTGTGAGGTAGTTGGGGCTGAGAGTCTGTGACTGGCCCAAAGTCACCCAGGGAGCTTCCATGGCTGTGTGGGGACTAGAACCTGGGTTTCCCAAGTCCCAGTCCAGCACTCAAACCACTACACCACACTGGCTCTTCACACACTGCGCTTTTCACACACATACACAAAAACACCCCAAACCATAACATCAGTGATGATGATGTTAATTAAAATAACATGTTATATTCTCAGAATCACACAAAAAAGCAGCCTTTGGAATACAGGAACAGGTTTATACCCCTGCCTCACTAATCCATGGTGTACAATTGTTTGCCAACCCTGATTAAAAAATAATAGTACTCTGAGCATGTGTAGTTTTACACTTCAAACTCACTTAAATTATATCACAACTGTGACTGCAGAAATAAAATGGAGCTTGCTTCTGCTGTCCTGATGCTGAACACATTTACTTCAGAATGAGCACCATTTTCTTGTAGAAAAAGATAATCTATTTCAAAAATAAAATGTTTATTTTTTTTAAATGGCCATTTGTATACTTTTGTATTCTTCCTTTTTCTACCCTCATAAGTTCTACCCTTAAAGGCAGTCTAAAAATTCCATTCCAGCAGGCTGTGCTGAGGGAGATGAGAGTGAGAAGCAGCACCATTCCTACTGAAAGGCTGGCTGGGGAATGCTGGGAGTTGTACAACTTATTTCTGCCTAAATGTGCCTAGGATTGCATCCTATTTTCCCCCCTCATCCCTCCCATTTTTTTTTTTTCTGTATGTGTCATGTTTGTTTTTTAGATTGTAAGCCTGCAGGCAGGAATTGTCTTCACTTACTGTTTATTTGGGTTCAACATGCATGTGATTTGTTGGGTTGTAAACTTACAACTACACCATGAAATGTGTAATGAGAAACAGCTACTCCACATGGCTTCTCCATCTTGGCTTTATGTTTCCTCCCCGTCCATTCCCTTTCCTTTTGTGTTATGTGTTGTAGAATGTAAGTCTGTGGACAGGGGCTGTCTTATTTCCTATCTTTACAAGTCACCTTGGGAGATTTTGGAGGTAAAAGGTAGAATAAAATTAAATAAATAAATAAATATGCTTACATACGATTTCAATCTATGTCTCTCACTCAAAAGTGGTTTTGAAAAAATGACTGGCAGTATGGAAGCTTCTGTGATCAAAATTAATGAAAATTTCTGCGTGCAAGATACGGCATACTTCTGATTCTGTTGTATAAAGAATCTTGCCTAACTGGGAAGTTTGCACTTTTCTTTGTGTTTGAATCCACAGAAATTGTCCTGGGAAGATGTGAAATTACTGCCCTTATGCAGTATCTGACTTGAACCAGAAAGTCATGGATTGGGGTGGGGGTGGGGAAACATGTTAAGAGTGTGTTGAAATATCAGTGCCTTGTAGCATTTTCCATCCCCTCAGACAAATTGATTCCTTTCCTAGTTATGCCTTGGAATACATGGAATGTGCCTTTTTTTTTTTTTTTTTTACAGCAGCTGCATACTGGGTTGACATTGTCATCCAACTGTTAACCATAAGCCCAAGATCTCTGTCTTGGTCAGTCATGAGCATGCAAGTAAAGTTGGGATTTCCCCCCCAATGTGCATCACTTTACACTTGCTTACATAGAAATGCATTTGCCATTTTGATGTCCATTTTTCCACTATGGAGTGATCCTTTTGGAGCTCTTTGCAATACCTCTTTGTTTTAACTGCCCTAAATAATGTGGTGTAATCAGCAAACTTGGCCGCCTTGCTGCTTAGTCCAAGTTCCAGATAATTTTTTTTATTATTATCACTACCACTGGTATTACTACTATTATTAAATTTGTTGTTATTACATTTATTACCTGCCCTTTTTTCCTCTTGCAAGTAGGGATGTCAGAGAATAATTCCACCTGAATTTTATATAGGATCAAATTCTGACAAATCCGGTCTGCAGAATCCTCCTCGGAACGGGGTGGCCTGGTTGACCCGAACCAGAGTGCACGCCGACCCTTTTTTTTTGTCTGCCGAATGGTGGATTTTACAAAAATAATGACAAAAATAAATCTGTAAAACGGAAATGGAGGAAGAAGAAAGTGAGGCATTTTCCCAAGGCTTTCTTTTGCTGGGGCTGAGTCATGAATTCCATGGAAATTCTCCATCTTTTCCATTTATTGTCTGTGGAGTAGGGGTGGACGAAAGTCACTTACCTGTCCTCGAAGATTTCCCGCGGTGGGGGGGAGGCACTTCGTTTTCCCCCCGCGAAGTTCAGGCCGGGGGGGGAGGCTTCCCGCCTCGCCCAGCCGAAATTCAGGCCGGGGGGGAGGCTTCCCGCCTTGCCCGGCCGAAATTCAGGCCGGGGAGGAGGCGCCTCGCCTCGCCCGGCCTCGAACTAAACAGTTAAAAAAAACAAACGCCCCCATGATAGGCTACGTGACGATTAACGTAGCCTATCACGGCTAGATCTGCAAAGTCAGATCTATACATTTATGTAGACTACAGCGACCAAATAAGGAACGGGAATGGCGGCTCCCTATGGGGGCCGCCATTATCCGTACGCGCTTATTTTTTTTTTAAAGTCACCCGTGATAGGCTAAGTGACAATTTACGTAGCCTATCACAGCTGACTTTGCAAATCTAGCCGTGATAGGCTATGTTAATCGTCACGTAGCCTATCACGGGGGCGTTTTTTTTTTCTTTTCTTGGAATGGCGGCGGCGGCAGCCGGTCGAAAGATCGGCTGACGCCCCCGCCCCTGACAAAGACCCGACGAACCGCTGGCCGGACCTGCCGCTGGGAGGGACATTCGGCAAAGGTAAGTCCCGTCCGGGGGGGGTGCGGGGAGCAGGGGGGTGCGGAGAATTTCTCCCCGAAACTTGTTCGGGGGGGCCGAACATGTTGGCGCTCGGCCCCCCGTAGTTTCGAGGAGAAATTCTCCGCCATCCCTACTGTGGAGGTGAGGTCAGATGAGGTGAGGTCAGGTCCGGTGAGGTCAGGTCAGGTCCGGTGAAGTCAGGTGACCATAAGTTACGTGGGGAATCCCCGCAAAGGGCTTTACTCTCACAGAGACCGATGGCGGGCGCGCAAAAAGGATTTTTCGGCGGTACTTACGGAATTATTTACATAAGTTCGGGGAGCCGAAAAAAACGCGGGAATCCGGGCATACGGATGGTGGAACGGGGCGGCCCTCAGCTCTGCGGAATCCTCGCGGAGTGGAGCCACTCCGTGAGGATTCCAGGGGGAGGAACGGATCACCTCCCCCCCTGCGGATTCCCCACTGGAACAGACGGTGGAGAATCCATACCTCCCTACTTGCAAGTAACCCAAGGCAGCTTACATGGTCATCTTCCTCCTCCATTTTATCCTCACAACAACCATGTGAGGTAGGTAGGCTCAGAGTCAGTGAATGGCCCAAAGCCATGGATTTCCGGCCGCGGAGGGCTCTGGGGGGGGGGGGAAACGCATACGCAAATGGCGGCGGCTATGACCGCCGCCATTTGCGTTCCTTATTTTTGACGTCTTAATCTATGTAAATATTTACATAGACTAAGATGGTGAAAATAAGGGGAACCAAATAGCATAGTGGACGCTATTTGCATTCCCCTTATTTTCGCCGTCTTAGTCTATGTAATTATTTACATAGACTAAGACGGCCCAAAATAAGGAACGCAAATGGCGGCGGCTGTAGCCGCCGCCATTTGGGTACGCCTTTTTTTTTTTTTTTTTTTCCCCAGACGTTTTAGGCTACGTAAAAACTTATGTAGCCTATCACGTTGGTGTAAAAACAAAAACAAAAATCTGCAAATGACGGTGGCGGCAGCTGTTTGGAAGACCAGCCGCCGCTGCCCGGAAGATCCGCCCCAGGTAAGTCTCGTCCCGGGGGGATCCACGGGGTGGCGGGGGGGGTGGCAGGCTGTTCCGCCACAGATTTCGGGGGGCTGAATGCACTGGCATTCGGCCTCCCCGAGATCCATGGCGGAATTCTCTGCCATCCCTAAAAATTATTTTTAAAATAAGTAAATTGAATTTTTTATAAAAGAAATTCCATTCCACCAACTACAGTATAAATGGAATAGGAAAACATGTATGGTTTTGATATTTGGCCTCCAGGCTTTTGGCAAATGATGGGCACAAAAAGTTGCCAACACATATTTTCAGTGCCAAAACTGCATGAGCAAGTATTTATTTTATTTTTTTCCATTAACTGCCCTTTCTCTGTCAATCTTTAACCAATCCTCCTGAAATTTTCAGGTTATGTAAAACTTCTGTCCGGCACATGCGACTTTTAGGAAGACTACTGAAACCCTTTCGATTTTATTAAGGTTAGAATAACCCACCCCCCTGATTTTCATTTAACATGGCAGAATCCTTTTCTAATCACCTTATCTATTGGAGGCGCTACTATGCCTCCAATTGTGAGATATAATCAGTGTAAACTAGGGGTGTACACAAGATTTGGTTCAGACCCCAATTTGGCAATTTGGAAAATAGCCCAGTTTGGCTCAGATTGATTTGGATCTCAATTCCAGTTTGGAAAACAGTCCAACTCAGGTCTGAATCTTAATCTTGATTCAGGAATCCAAATCTTCTCGATTCAGGAATCCAACTCACTATCATTGGAAACCAACAAGTGGCTTTTCCTGCTTGTTTTTCCTGCTTGTCAGAATTGGATGACATTTTCAGGCATAGTAGCCTGCCAAATTTCAGACATTTAGGTGCAGGGGTTTAAAATTTTGCTATTCAAGTTTGCTATTTCTTTTTAAAGGGAACTGTCTATAATTTTTTTTTTATTTCTTGGCACAAAGGGATGAAATTTGCAGGGATACTTGCCCCTTCTGAGGGGATCAAGTCTGCCAAGTTTCAGATGAATAGGTGCAAGGTGCTTTGTTCAAGAGCAACCTTTACTTTTTGGGGGGGAGGCTCCTTCCAAAAATGGATGCACTTATCCCTCTACATTTCTTTCTGGGCAATTGTTATGAAAATGACATACAGCATACATGTAAGAAACCTACAAGATTTCAGAAGGATATGTGCAGAGTTTTTTGTGGAAGGGGTGTGTTCAGATTTTGGGGATGTAGTGATTCCCTTCCCCTCCTCCATGGGTTGGGGTTTTTTTTTAAGCAATTTGTATGAAAATTGCATCTGTCACAGAAGAAACCTTAGGCAAGAAACCTGCAAAATTTCAGAAGGATAGGTTCAGGGGCTAGATAGTTGTGTGTTTTTAATAGTGATAATGTTGTTTTGGGATATAACTACAGTGTATCAGTAGCCACAATGAGGACTTGAACAGTGTATCCACATTCCACAACAATGGTGTGTTGTGTGTTTCAGAATTACCAGGTGTTGCAATCAGCAGCATCTTCCAAAGTAACAGAAAAATACTGCTAGTGCAGTTATGGTGTTAGTCTTCATCTGTCTTCAACTATCCTGGCTGTTCTGTAGAAGGAACGTTAATTATGTTGTAATTTTTTGTTATGTTTATTTAAATATGCATGCTTGTGAATGATAGCATGAATTATTCAATCATACAGAAGGATAAGTTTTTATCATTTAGGTGTGCGTTAGGTACAAGCATAAATTCCAGGACTTTTTCAACTGCTTTAGGCTGCAATCCCATGCCGGTTGACACCCTGGGAGTAAGCTCCACTGCACTCAATGCAACTGACTTCTGAGTAAACACATAGAGGATTACTTTGTTAAGTTTGGTAAAGGCAAGCCATAATACACAAGCTTTTACAAATACTGCAGAACTATAACAGCTGCATGCACCTACTAGGAAAATGCACCTAAAACAATAAGCTTCATTCAATAGATGAGTCTTTAATATCTCTAAGCACAAGAATATTTAATTTCCGTATTGGTATTTTGATGGGAGAAAGTAAATTAACTTGTGGAATTAATCATTTTATCTTTAATGAAAAAATATAAATACAGAAACACTGCTGTACCTATAATATGACTTGAGGGGATAATGATTTATATTGAAAATACTATTCTGCTGAAATTTCTTCTACTATTGGAGAAAATGTAATTCGTGTGATTTCCATGGAAAAGGTACAAAAAAACCTAGCAACCAAATAGACCTTTTTACAACCCTACAGTGCTATAACATACAGAACATTACACTTATTATTAAGATTAAAAGTACAAAATTAATTTTGCAAAGAAAATGTATGGTATAATAAACATTAAAAGCTTTAAGAATTGTAATCTTAACCATGCATTATATTGTGGCTTAACATGCAGTGTATTTTGTATGTGTCTTGTTCTATTTGTGTTCTTACATACTTGATGCAAAATAGCATTTACTACTTTTGTACATCAGCTAAAGGCACAATCCTATGCCTGTTTACAAAGAAAAAATAGTCCTACAATACCTATGGCTGGCTGGGAGTTGTAGGACTTTCATTTTTGTCTAAACATGCATAGGATTGCGTCTTAATTGGTTTTGCAACAGCAAATGTCTTATTTGTTAGTAAACTCATTGGGCAAATAGGCTAAAAAATAGCAAGGTAAAGTTGATAATTATTTGTAATGATATTAGCGTGACTTTTACTGTGAGGTTTATGTTGGAAACTGCATGTCATGGCAAGACTAACAGCATTGTCCTGTGCATATTTAACTGGAAGTAAGCACCGCTGTGCTCAATGGCTCTTACTCCAGGTAAGCGTACATAGGAATGACACTTACCTGGGAGTAAGCCCTACTGAACACAGTGGGACTTACTTCCACATAAACATACATAGAATTGTGCTGTGACAACTTTAATTGCTACTAAATTTGGGGAGATCTATTTTGGAAAAAGCCAATCATTATTAAAAACTCTTCCGTAATGTTTTGCAATTAGGCCATCATGAAGTATAGTATGATACATTCTAGGGACCTTGCAGCTCCTGTGAATCCTTAAAAGCTGCCCATTGTTAACGAAGTGATACTGGACAGTATCACAAACTGCTACTGTGATTCAGTGTCAGTTCATACAGACTATGCTATAATGGTTTTGAAGTAAAGTGAAAGTAGGGTGGCCACTTCCACAGAGAGGAAATGCATCACCAGAAAAGAGGACAAAGGAGGTCATAGATCTGCCTAAAATGTGCATGTTATTTTATATGTAGAGGTGCACATTTAGAAATAATTACTATTATTTAACCTGAAATCTAATACATCTCACAACGGTGGAGAAGACTCCTATTAGGTGACCTGTGTGCCTGTTCAGTCTGCTATCCAGGTGCTAACTGTTGATGGGCAACTTCAAGACCTCTCCCTTCTTCTGGTTCCTTATCTTTAAACCAGGCTTGGGATGGACAGCCCTTCAAATAGAGGACTGATCTCTGACATCCCTTCAGAGGATTGTCCTCTGTAAAGTAGGACCCATGGCCACCCTAAGTGAAGAACAGAACTGCATCTGTGTTTGTAAGCCTGAGGGCATGGCTTGTGTCATTTTAAACTTTATTCATAAATAAATAAAGCCTGAATTGAATAGCTCTTGTTGCTTGGACATTGGACTCATAAATGTTCAACTATTATTTTGTGTCCAAGATGGTTAATTTATGTCTGGTTACTGTACAGTTATTTGAATGGCAAATATGCTATCAATTTTCTGCCTTTTTTTAATCACTGTAACCAAATTAGTTTGTTAGTTACTTCAAAAGTAAAAATAAGATAAAAATACATGGAATGTCAAGAAATATATGTGCATAGGGATGAAGACGTACATGCTATAGCACAACTGTATTATCCCATACGAGTAGAGAAGTGTACAAGTTTCCCTGTTATTTCCATGGATGTATCTGCCTTGCTGACATTTCATGTTTGGGATGTTTATCAGCAAGTGTGCTTATGCAATTTTCCTGGGTATAGGGTTTTGTTTTTGTGTACGTTGTTTCTAATTCTCAGGTCATTCAGCTTTGCTCTCCATTTAAGGGCATAGAAAACAGGCTTAATTGTGCACAGTTCTTAACTGAAAGACACAGGGACTGGCTAGCTATTATATATCCATCTGGTCTTACTAGTATTCATGATATTTCCATTAAAATCACAGACCTATTAGCTACTGTTCATACATCCAATCTAAATAGTGGTTATCATAGTTCCCATTCAAAGTCTAGTTATTGTGCATCAATCCAGTCCACATAGGCTCATCTTAACTCTGCGATGAGTGGCAGTCTGGGTTGCTATTGCACTTGGTTCTGGGCTAGAGTTCATCATAATTCCCTGTTGCTGAATAGCACTGTGCTGCGGAGTGCCTTTTAGCAGATATAGCTGGTTCAGCAGCTATGGCTGGTTCACCAGCTGTGACTGCCCCTGAACAAGGGTAGTCTGGCTACTGTTATCTATGCTCTGGTAACCTCTCGGTCAAATTACTTCAATGCATTATCCATGGGAGCTTCCGATGAATACTGCTCAATTAGTACAGAATACAGCTGCCAGAATTTTGACTGGCACCACTTCTTTTGCTCACATTACACCAGTCTTAGAAGAGCTTCGCTGGCTGCCTGTTCACTTGCAAGTCCAATTCAGTGTACTGGTTCTTACCTTTATTTCTAACTTGGAGCTTCTATGAGAAGCCCACAAGCAGAACATGAGGGTAATAGCACCCTTCCACTTGTGTTTCCCAGCAACTGGTGCCTCAGATACTGGAAGTACTATATAGCCATCGTGACTAGTAGCACTGATAGCCTTATCCTCCATGAATTTGTCTAATCTTATTTTAAAGCTATTGAAGTTGGTGGTCAGCACTATATCTTCTGGCAGCGAATTCCATAGTTTAACTATGCACTGTGTAGTGGTCTAGTGGTAAATTGTGAAGTCCAGGCGCTCATCATTACGGTCCCCATAGTCTCACCCCCAAGTAGGGTCCAAACGTTCAGGCAGCTGTGTTGATCTATGCCAACAAACCAATTCTAGCAGTTTTCATTACCAGGAGCAGGTATTTCATAATACTAATGGGTTTCAATTGCCCGTTCAAAACTAAGCCACCCCAAAATTCACTGCATTACAACAGAGAACAATATATTGTTGTTGGGAAAATTCATTTCCCCCAGCTTAATTCAGAGGGAACAGGGAATTCAGAGGGGGTGGGGGTGGCAGATGACATCAGCATCCCTGCTAATTGAAAAGCGCAATCGCTAAGGCCTGGCTCCACTACATCACTGGCACTATGTGAAGAAGGACCTCCTTTTATCTGTCCTTCTCCTTATCAGAAAAACTGACTGTTTTTTGTTTTTGTTTTGCTTGAGAATACTAGATGGGATTTTCCCAATTCTGTCTTCATAGTTAATTTTCTCAGCAAAGGTGTTACACATCTTTCCATTTGAAGGGAATGGAGGGAATCCCCTTTCACATACATTTTAACTGGCTTTTGTGAATTTTTGTATAGCTTTCCCAAGGCATTTCTCCCCTGGCGGGAAGAGTTAAGAGGATGTGGAGGGCAATCTGAAGCAATGTCTGCAGTACCATCTCCTTCAAACTAGTTTATATACAGGAGAACAGAGGACTTCACTTAGGTTCATATTAAATTAGGGAAAGGTGGGAATTTTGTTTTCAGGTCAGTTTTGATAAGAATACCAGCCGCACAAAGTTCTCCATATTGGGGATAAAAATAATTTGAGATTAGAAAATTCAAATGCGGGAGAAACCAAAACCGACAGATTCCTCCATCCAGGCCCAATCCCGTGAATGATTTGCTCTTAAAAGTCTGGGTTTGAATCCCTGTGTACTCAACCTCGTTAGTGCTGAATTATGATTGCTGCCTCTTTCTTCTGACAGGCTCTTCATCTTTAACATGTATATGGCAGGAGGTACATCCTGTTTCCAAGATGGAAATAGTTGCACCTACTGAATTTGGTTGGTGCCGATGGGTGAGAATTTCATTTTGTTTTGAGAAGAACTTACCAAACTTTGCGAAGTTCATATCTTGAGATTTAAACAGTCTGAATGCAGGAGAAAGTGGAAAAGAAAGATTCTCCCATCCCTATAATAAATCTTCTGCTTCAATACCATGAAAAATACTTTAAACCTATTTTTTAAAAGTCATCTCAGCCAGGGCAGATCCGCTTCCAGAGCATCACTATTTTCAATACAATTTGGGAAGGAAGACAGCCCAGTAAAAGGAGCAATATTTATCTTTATAGTCCTGTTTATTATAAGCCCTTGAAGTCAAAGTTGCAGAGATTACAAACCTGCTTCATAAGTATTTAGGAACAAAAATGTGTGGAAGATATTTGGAGAAAACAGTGACTGTTGCATTTGCAGTCCCTCTTCCTTCTAAGCAATTCCAAATAGGATTATTGACTTTGTTCTATCAGACTTCTCTGGAACTTTTTTCCCAGCCTGCTCAAGAAAACAACTTGTGGCTAAACTGGAGCATTTTATACTTAATAGTGATTGTGTTACTGACAGAGCATCTTTCATTCTCTTTGTCTTACTTCTATCAGATTCATTATACACACTCCTGTGTGGAAGGTGTATGGCTTATCTCACGAGTCAAAGAAGCAAAAAGGGTACACTACACTACCCACAAAACATATACTCTAAAAGAAAGACTATTTTAAAAAGTAAGACCTTTACTGAACAATCCTGTACTCAAGATTTGTCAACTGAGGGGCCAGAGGATTTAGCGAATGCACTCCTACACCAGTGGAACATGTGATATTCTGCCTCTATGATAGATATGCTGGTAGAACGCCCGGCTATAATGGGACTGAGTTGTGATGTGGGCTATAATGGGACGTGAGTGACACAGGGAAGGAGCACATTTTAGCAGTGTAATGACAAGGTTTGTGCTGGGGACATGTTCCTGTTGACCTGATTTCATTGATTTGTCTGTGTAGGGGTAGCTTATGGGCATCATCGCTGGCACAGTTCCTAATTGGTGAACTTTGGTGGTGCTTCCATGGACTCTGGCTGTGTTTGCCATTTTCTGGTTCTGCATTCTTCCTCTCCCCTCCTGGACTGACCACATGTAGGATACAGCACCCATTATGCAAGCATAGCTTTTGTGTATCTCTCCCCCTCCCCTGCCCACTCACAGAATTGGCATATAGGATTTTTCTGCTTACTACCTTTTCTGCAATTTTGCCAAGCATGGTTCACAGAATAATTCTTTCTGTTAGTTTCTTGCATCAGTACTATGTCAGTTCTCATGAGCACTATATTGCAGTAATTTTCAAACTTTAAAAAAATATTTTGAGACCAAAAAAAGGAATACCATATGTACACAATGTCCATGATCAGCCATAGCTGGTGTCTTCTAGGTTTGCGAAAATGGTTTGCAAATTTGGCTTATTTTATGCAGCTAAAATGAGAAAACTAGCTGTTGGCTGCTAGCTCATATGATCTTTGCAGTGTGGCCCCCAAGACTAAGCATTTTGTCAGTTCTGTTCAAGGTTTAGTCATGCTTAGTGTAAACCCACTCAAATCAGTGCAATTCAATTTAGTGATGACTAACTTAAGTCTCATTAGTTTTAGTGGGTCTCCTCCAAAAAGGTATTCACTAGGCATGTTATCCATGTTTGGAGCTGATGAGCATGATCCAGAAGTTGAGCTCAGCAATCTGTTGATGGAGTTCCCTGCAAAACCAAGTTCCCCATTCAGTGCAATGTTGGGGTCCTCTCAAGATGTACAGTAGTGGGGAGAAGCACACAGTGCACAGTCCCTGACATTACACTGGCTAGATGAGACTTTGCTCTAAGCATGGCAGAACTCTCACTCATGCAAAGAGCCTCTAGATGACTGCCATGATGTCTAATATACTCCACTTCTGTGGCTTCAGCAAAATGTGTTGCTGACGTGGACTAAGAATTTTTCAACCCAGGCTGGTGTATTGGCCCCAGGAGCAGATTTGTAGTGTTAGCGGGGCCTAGAGATCCATAATGCTTGCTTAAGTTCATTATTGGTGCAATTCCCTTGCTAGTAAGCCTCTGAGCATGTGCAGATGACTCAAAGGGCCAATAACAGCCTTCTGAGTGCATTCCTTGCTAATGAGGAGAATGCCTTATCACTGATGAGCCTGAGAAGCAGAGTTTGTTTACCTTAAAGCTGCAGGTGGCTGTGCTTGAGAACCAAGGGCTGTCAGTTTATGCTGGGAACGAATGCTAGGGGCGCGTGCTGCTGCTACGCTGCTTATTGCTAACCTGTAGAGTATAAGACCCGTAGTACCCAGTGGCTCGTGGTTCAGAGAAGCTGTCTGATCCAACCATTGGGTACGCCTGTGTGCTGTGAGTTACCCAGTAAAGTACTCCTTGTAAGTAAACCTTTGAGTCTGATTTATCACTATCTTGGCACTTCTAACCTAAGAGTTCAGCACCCACGGCCCAGGCAACGCAGCTGGTCATTTTGGTCTAGCAATGCACATTGATCTGTTTTCTTCCTGGGAACCTAATAACTTTCAGAATTACTGTACAGATACACACAAATACACAGTTTATTAATAAAGAATATTTCAGGGTATCTATTTTTATTTTTCAGTATTGTAGATGTTCTTTTGTGAAACTTGTTCTTGAAATCCTACAATTCTAAGAGTACCTCTTCCAGGATTTTGCCCTAGGTAATATCAGTAAAGTCTTACTTCTGCATAAAAAATGCAGAGAGAGTTCCTAAGCATGTACATGGTAAACCTGTGCTGCACTGAGGACCATAACCAGCCTGATGTCAGGGTGGAAACTGAGCCCAGAGAGCCCCAGAGCAGTTCTGATTCTGAGGAGGAACAGCAATCCGTGGGAATGGAGCCAGCTCATCCCTCACAGGCTCAGCACCTGGCAGAGATTCCTCCTCCCGGCATTCCAGAGATACTTAGTGACCCGGGTAGTGAGGGAGTGTGGGAGGGGGGCTTCTTAGATGCTCGACGCAGACGCAGAGAGCGAAGAGTGATGGAGGGCGCGGAAAGGAGGCGTAGCACCTGTTTGACGCTTAAGCAACGGCTGCCTCCCATGGACCCAAGGGAAAGATGGAGGATCTCTCCCTAGCCCATAAGTTCTGGGTCTTCAAGTGACTCCCTTTCAAACGGGGATCAACTGCTTGCCTGAAGCTTAGGCCACGCTTCTGTCCCTTGCTCTAGCCGCTGGTGATTAGCATCTGAAAGAGTCATTAAGCTGTAATGGGATTAAAGTAGGGATGTCAGAGAATTCCGCCACGGATCTCGGTGAGGCTGAATGCCAGTGCATTCGGCCCCCCGAACTCCATGGCAGAACGGCCTGCCCCCCCGCCCCCCCGCGGATCCCCCCTGGGACGAGACTCACCTGGGGCGGATCTTCTGGGCAGTGGCAGCTCCGGTGACAGCTGTGGCGGCGGCGGCAGCCGGTTTTCCGACCGGCTGCCACCGCCTCCATTTCCACTCTTGTAAAAGAAAAAAAGAAAGAAAAAGAAAGAAAGAAAGAAAGAAAGAAAGAAAGAAAGAAAGACGTGATAGGCTACGTAAAGGTTTACATAGCCTATCATGACTAGGTTTAAAAAACAAAACAAAACACGATGTGATAGGCTACGTAAATCTTTATGTAGTCTATCATGCCTGGGTGGGTTAAAAAAAAAAACACGACGTGATAGGCTACGTAAATCTTTACGTAGCCTATCATGGCTGGGTGGGTTAAAAAACAACAAAAAACCACATACGCAAATGGCGGTGGCTATGGCCGCCGCCATTTGCGTTCCTTCTTTTTGCCCTCTTAATCTACATAAATATTTACATAGACTATGACGGCGATAGTCTACATAATCTTTACGTAGGCTAAAACGGGGAATCAAAAAGGGACGCAAATAGCGCCCACTATGCTATTTGCGTTCCCCTTGATTTTCGCCGTCATAGTCTACGTAAATATTTATGTAGATTAAGAGGGCAAAAATAAGGAATGCAAATGGCGGCGGCCATAGCCACCGCCATTTGCGTGCGCGGTTTTTGTTTTGTTTTTTTACCCAGAGCCCTCCACGGCCGGAAATCCTGCTGCGGATGGCTCTGGCCTGGCCAGGCCTGGCTGGCTCCTCCGCGGAGCTGCCGCAGAGCACAGCTGGCCTTGGAGGATTCCGGGGGGGAGGAACGGAGCGCCTCCCCCCCGGCGAGGATTCCGGGGGGGGGGATGGAATGCCCCCCCATCAACATAATCCGCAAACAGGTGAGTGACTTTCGTACATCCCTAGATTAAAGCTTTGAAAAGAATTCCCTTTCGTCTGTGTCTTGAGTTGGCTATTGGGATCTACTGGGAGGCCGCCAAGGCATTCCTGACACCTGATGCACCTACATTAGGGCTTCCAGTTCACAGATTATTTCTTCCCAAAAAACCAGATCCCTGGCACCTCTCTTTATGGAAATTAAATGCTGCTTAGACTGTAATTCCAAGCTCAATCAACTTCAGTGATGCTTCACCAACCCATGAATGATTAGGTGCATTGCTTGTGTTAGTTATGGATTTTAATCTGTTTATTCTGCCATTTGATCTGTTAAATTTTAGCAGATAAAATGGCAGAATAAAGAGACTGAAATGGGGCTTGGGCCAGACTTGAAATGGAGGCAGGCTTTTTGAGCAGGGGGAATCCATGTTTTGAGCTTCTCCCATTCTAAATAGCAAGTGTGGAACAGCTTTCCTAGAAGAGGTAAAGGACATTGTTCAGTAGACAGAGCACATGCTTTGTATTAGAAGGTTCAGCCGGTGTCACCTTTGATTGGTCTGACACAGTATTCATATGAGTATGGAAATTATGTATATATGATTCTGTAGTTCATGCTCTAGATTTCCTATATTACAAATATGACTATTTGTAGACTGACACTTGTTCTCATTCTCATGTAGAATGGTTTGAAATTGAAATATACACTTGACAGTTACCCTGTTCTTTTGGTGGATAAGCGAAGAAATGGTGAATATTCTTAGACTAATTGCTCCATTTATGGTGATAGTGTAAATTCCAGCTATTTTGAGAAAACATGACAAACATAAGTACCGCAAAGTACGTTTTCTTCAAAGAAATTCTCCACATGTCATGCCTGAGGTATATAATTATTGAAAAATGTCTTTGAATGCATATCACTCATTCCTTGCAGAGAAGCCACTGTATATTATGCGCCGCCACCACTGCAAACCACTGCTGTTCAGTGTCAGGCATTGATGGGTGATGGGCAGCTCTTTGAATATGGCTTGTCCAGGCAGTCTCACGACTAGCAGAAGGATCAAAAGATTTCCTTTCATACTTATATCTAATATCCAAGGTTGGTATGGAGACTGTTCAACACTGTCACAGATCTCAAACAAATTAGTTCAGTCCAAAGTCCTTTGTTTTCCCTATGTAAGCACATTATGGAGGACAGGGACTATGTAAAATCTGGAGCAAACATCTACAACACTTCATTATTGTTTTTATGCACTTTTATTGCATAAAACTGTTACCAGAATGTGGTGGACTTGATGAAGCAGGAATGTGCTCAGGTCTGTAAGCCTAAAAACTCTCCAGCAATACGTTATATCCCCCTTTTTGGCTTTGTTCAGATTTGTAAACAGTTCATATGTGTAAATCAGAGACACGGGAAGGGCTGATTCATACATTCCTTCTTTTTCCTGCTTTGACATTACATCTGAAAAAAGAGTTTGAAATGAATGGAGGAGGAGCGCAAGTGTATTTTCTAGCATGGGTCAGGAGCTTGCATGTTTCAGCAGGCTGATCCATGATTATCTGTAGTGGAAAAAATGTATATTGATTTGTAGACCAACATTTAAGTGTATGGCACTTTACAGAGTACAAGAGAACAGGCCTGTGCCTCAAGTGGCTTACAATCTACATTCAACAGGGGAAACAACGGAGGAAGGAGGAAACAGGGAAAGAATGTGGTTTTATACTTAGGCTTGGTTATGTCCTTCCTTGGATGGCCACTGGAGGGGGTTAAGGATGGTGTAGAAGTTCCCCTCTGCTGGAGGAGACAAGCTCCACACACACTGTGGGGGCCCCCGGTACACCCATGGAAAGCCCTACAGTCATAAATCTACCGCTGGTGGTGTTCCTGCTGCTGGTAGGCCCTGAAACAAGACATTCAAGGGTGGGGCAGAGACAGCCCTGTTCTGTTGGAATAGCGATGGCAGGGGTTCACAAAAAATAAAGCTGTAAGTGAAGGGTTAATTTGTTTTGGAAGTTTTTAAAGCAGTTATTGGGTGCAATAGCGAGGCTCACTGAAGGTGCAGCTCTAATTAACAGCTCTGGATGCATCAGGGAACCCTGGGTGCAAACAGGAGTCACAAGGGGAGGAATATAAAAAACAAAGGCAACCCTGCTGGCCACAAGGAAAAAAAATCCATATAGTGTAATACCTTTATTAGGCCAACTCAAAGATTAAAAAAAGGTGGGGGGATAAATGTCACCTAGCTCCCAGATTGGAGTCAAATAAGTTTCCTTTTAGCCTGTATTTCCTGTGTTTAAGAAGACTAGTGTTTCAAAGTTGATGTACTGTACACCACAGACTCAGTCTTCCAAACACACCTGGGTTTTATTTAAACAAAGCCTTTCCACTGAACAGGCAGTGGCCTCTCTCTCCTCAGGCCAGAAGCAGTGCGTGTTGCCCTCAACCACTTCCTGGTTCCTTCCAGGAAGCACAACCCACTTAGGCTGAATCCTGTACTTCTTTTATATTGTTACAACTAGCATGCTCAGTATGTTCTATAGTAGTGTTTTCATTCTGTTCAAAGCCTGACCTAATTTGGTCTGCTGTTTTGTAGTTCCAGCTGTTTAGCCAAGGGACTATCTGTTTATGACTCAGTAAAGATTGTCACGCCCATCACTTTCTGGATTCCATCTCTTTATTCTGCCAGTTCTGCTAACTTGCTCCCCCATGAGGAGCCAGGGTTGGGCACATTGCCTACGCTGGGCTGGCATAGGCAGTTCCTCCTCCATTGGAACAAATAGGAAGCACTTTTAAAATTGCTGGTGATGGAAAAAAGGCAACTCCACCCCACTGCCCCTCCTGTCCAGTGTGTGCCTGCCCTGCAGGGCTTTGGAAGTGGTGTTCAATCCACAACTTCACTCCTTCCCTGCCTCCATTTAGGATTGTTCTTCTGTTAGAGTAGGTCATGAGAACCAGGAGGTTGAACCAAAGGCTTCACGGAAAAAGTGTATATTGAGGAGGGATATGAAGTAAGTAAGAAAGAGCAGGTGTTCTTGGAAGCAGTTCCAAGCATTCAGGGTAGCAAGGAAGAAAGGGTGGAGTCTTTTGAATCTTTCAAAACTTTTGAAAAACACATTAGTATTGCATTTAATTAATTACAAAGACTCTTCTGATATGATGACGGATTCATGTAGGAAAATATAATGCATAAAGCATCCCACAGTGATAGAAATACATCTATCTTCCTCCTCCTATTTTCTGACAAATATCATCCCTGAAAGGGGTTCTTCTCAGTCAAAAAAATGGGACATACACTTCTTTCATCATATTAATTACATACATACTGGAATAATTCCCTCTGTTTCTGAAGTTCAGAGATCAGGGCCGTCCTTAGATAGGTCAAAACAGCATCATCTACAAACAAGAGGGAGGTATCAGCAGGCTTGGGGGAAACCCCAAAGTTTGCAGAACGACAAAAAAATGTTAAGAAATAAACCCTAAGAGGGGGACGCCCAAAAACAGCCCAGTGAGGACTGAATGTGCTCAGTAGCCACAGACTGTTGACTGACTGGTGGAAGGATAACTGTGTGGGAGAATGGAATATTGTAACATGGAAGAGGGCATGGCCAACATAAGAAGACAAGAAGAGCCATGCTGGATCAGACCAACGGTCCATCTTGTCCAGCATTCTGTTCACACAGTGGCCAACCAGCTGTCGTTGACCAGGAACCCAAAAGCAGGGCATGAGCGCAACAGTACCCTCCCACCCATGTTCCCCAGCAGCTGGTGTACATAGGCTCATGGCCTCTGGTAGCAGAGGTAGCACATAGCCATCAAGACTAGTAGCCATTGATGGCCTTTTTCTCCAGGAATTTGGAGGAACAGAACATACTGGAACAGTGAACGGGAACATGCCACCTTGCAAAATTTTCTATTTCCTCTCTCTTTCTGTGCACATATATGTGTCTGTCTGTCTCAGAAACAACTACTTCTACATACATACTTTATAGACCTTGAGAATGAAAACTATTATAGGAATATAGCTTCCTAATCCAATTTAAGATAGTATCCCAAATTCGCAACACGAGGGGGGTGTCTGGAAGATTCATCAATGCAGCCATTCTTCCTGTTGACTGGGCCCTGCCCTCTCTAGGTTGCCTGTCCTAACTTTCTGTAGGAAAGATCATAGGAACAGAATGAATGATTCTGGCCATCTGCATTTATTTACACACATGCCATAATCAGTTCTCTGCAAGCTCTGGGTACTGCTTACACATGCAGCTCTTTAATGTGAACATTTGCCAAGACAGGCTTTAATGAACAACATTTCTCGTATTCAGATGAGTAAGATGCTGATAGCAGTTTTAAAAAATTCTGTGGATGTTGCTTATGTAAATAGCATATCAATGTACAGCAGAAGTTAATTTCATTAAAGTACTTGTTAGTTCAGATGTCTATTCCCATACCTACCATAAATGTATGTTTAATGTATCTCTAAAGTATGTGCTTTCTTTCTTGGCATTGTCTTTAAGCAAGAACGTTCTTATTCTTTTTTCATTTCGCAGCTGTTAGAAGTAAAAGCAAGTAAATGCATAGAGTGATTAGGGGGGTTTGCTTTTAATTCTCAGATTGGTTGGGACAATTGAATGATAATGAAAACCAGCTTGTTCCCCCATTTCTAGTGGTGACACTTTCCCCACAATACTGCAGAGTATAACCAAAAAAAGGGTTGTCTTGGACACCCCTTGAAGTTAATTGACAGCATCTGGCAAAACTAGTAACAAACAGCATTTCCTTGGCCTTTTAGTATGTTACTCAGTATTAGATATTGTAACTGTTAGTTGATAGCTAATTCTTGTAAAGCTGTTGTGCAGCGTACAAAGACATTTCCCAAGCAAATCCACCTGTTCATTATATTGTATGTGTGTCTTTTTAGTTGAGTTTGGTGATAGCTTAAAGTCTCTTTAAGCAGCAGATTTTTTAAAAATCCAAAACCATAATATTTAACATTCCAGCTTGTGAATATGTAATACTGTATGGACACTACAGTATACCACTGTATTGAATCATAACCGGAAAAAACAATGGGCCTGAAAAGCCTGCATTTCCAATGTACTTAAACAATTTTTGCGTATTTTAAAGTGGTGGACCAAAAATCCATTTTTTCAAAGTCATGTTTTATGTAATGATATGGGGAAATGTCATCAGTAGTTTAGATCTAAAGAATCATGACAGGAAGAAGAAAATATATTAGTGCTGTTCTATAACCTCTTGCACAAACCAGAAGAAGACCTCTAGCAGTACAGTGGCACAAAATATTTGGAGTTGTGTTGCAGTACAAGAAACGTAGTGCATAAGGAAGATTGCAGAATATAAACTCCAGTAGACCACAAAGGTCTTGAGAAAGAACTTGTGGAAAGTCTTGCACAAGAGCTTGAACAAACTACTTTAGATCTGAGGTTGCGTTTCTCATGCAGCGTTCTTCTGCGCCATCAGAAACAGCTGTGCTAGAAACAGGAGGGTCTTTCTGCTATCAGTAGGGAACATTTGGACCCAAGGCAATATTAGTATCTGCACTATTCATGTATTGTGTCAAATTAAACAGGCTACCCAGTCCCCAGCTACCTCCTTACTGTTTTTGTGCAAGCAGAGACTTGCACTACAACTGCAAACAGGGACTCCCATGTGAGGCAGGCATCCATAACACTTTGCCTCATTTGCCATTTCATAGCCCTTGCTTGCTGCCTCTCCTTATTGCTACCACAGTACTTGGCTGGGCCAGTGTTGCAGCAGTGCTGCTCCGTTTCTCGCAGGATGCAATACAGAATACCATCAACAGCTCTACCCAGGAAAGCCTTTGCCCTGACTTACATGACTCAGACCTCCTCCTGAGCACTGGTACAGCCCTGTTGTCCCCTTGTACTGGGTAGTGTTGTACTGTTTCTGCATAGCAGAGCATAGGACCAGTTTAAGGTAAAATGGAAAGCATGTGAAAGAATTTAGAAATGATTTGAAGGGTCCTCTTATGCTGGCCGGTTCTGCACAAATAGAAGAAATATGATTAAAAATATAGATTATTTTCTCTTTTGGAAAACTTCATTGTTGCTTTTTAATCAAATGTGCATTTCCCCGCGTAAGATTTAATCTTATTTTTTAAGTAATTGATCAATGTCTGACTTCGCTTAGTATCAGTGGGGGGGGATTAATCAATGGGAGATTTTGACTGGTGAAGATGGCGATTAGTTGTTGCAGCAAGTTGCAGAGAAAAAAATGATGAGGATGGCAGTCTTCTCCACCCCCACCCCCCTTTAAAAACACATCTTCCAGATTTTGACAGTGTTTAAAATTCAAGCAGGTAAACATTAAAAATGCTGATTTACAGATGAATGGGTACACACTGA
Source organism: Heloderma suspectum (assembly GCF_057233095.1). Taxonomy (NCBI): domain Eukaryota; kingdom Metazoa; phylum Chordata; class Lepidosauria; order Squamata; family Helodermatidae; genus Heloderma; species Heloderma suspectum. The sequence goes on from NC_139461.1 coordinate 228,994,019, forward strand.
AGTGCACAAATCTACATGCATAATTCTTTGGCGCCTCACCACAAATGATGGCCACATACATTAAGGCTGCAACCCTATAGTTATTTACCTGAGAGTAAGTCTCATTGAACTCATTGGGGCTTACTTTTGAGTGGACATGTATAGGATTGTACTGTAACAGTATTATAGCACAGTCCTATGGTTGTCTACTCAGAGGTAGGTCCCACTGAGTTCAATGACTCTTACTCCTTGGTAAGTTTGTATAGGATTGCAACCTTAATCTTGCAAAGACTACAAGTATTTAGGAGGTCAAAGCTGAAGTCAGTGTCAGATGCCTTATAATGTAAAATCTTGCTGTTAAAATTTATATTGAGATCAACTGCTTATCAATACATCACCTCTTATTCCTGCTTGCAATTTGACAGCTTTCATGGTATTAATGAAATACTGGACATTAGTGTTTTTGATAGGTTTTAAATTGAAAATACTAATTGACAAGGGAAAATATTTAACAGATTTTTATGCCACAGTGCAAATGATTGTGTAGCTTCAAATTTTGTTAGACAACATACAGTTCTTAAGTTCTGTGGGAACATACCTTCAGAAAGAGCAAAAGTATTGGCGCTGTTTTTCTTTTTAATTTATAAATAGTGGTTAACTATGTAGATTTTGAAATGTATTTTCATTCAAATAGTAACAGTATTTAAATTCTACACTTTGTTTAGTAAGTGATAGAATATGTATACAACAGTATCCATAACAGTATTAGATTTCCCATTTCAGTTAAATTAATAGCTATTCCTGTATACTACATATAAGACATTGTGAGTGTGTGTGTGTGTGTGTTGTGCACACTCATCCAAGAAATGGGTAAATATGTCATCTGGAAGAACATCATCACAAATATGTGTTCTGTAGTATAGATGAATACATATATTTAACATAAATGTTAGATATCAGATAAAAAGCTCTTGTTTGAATATTGCTCCTTGTCTTGAGCTTTTGGGGACAGGCCGACAGGGTGGAGCAAAAGTCTAAAAAAAATGCATAAATAATAGAACCACATAACTGAATTTAAAGGGAAGTGCCACACTTGCATAGATGGAATCTTATGCGTACTTACTTGGAAGTAAGTTCCATTGGAATCTATGAATTTACTTCCAAGTGAGTATGCATAGGATTGGACTATATGTAGCCTGATGAGGTATTATCCAAAGTTCTTGTGCAGTGCAATCCTATATAGCATTACTCAGAAGTAAGCTGCATCAAGTTCAATGGGACTTACTCCCAGGTAAGTGTATATAAGATTGCAGCATGAAGTCATGAATGCCAATATCAAGGCCTTAATAACATCAACTGGGTGAAAGCAGTTAAGGTAATATAAAATGATGCAGTATGTGCTTTTCTGTCTTCATACCTTGGGAAGAGAGCCAAATTATATTTTATTAAAAGGGAAATGGTGAGGATCTTAAATATTCATATCATGCAAATGATACTATGAAAATTGTTCCTCAGCACATATTTAGGGAGATACTCTTTTAAATAAATTCTTAATTTTATTGTAATGCATCTAAAGCCTACTGCTATATATACTAACACACAAGTTCAGGAAATCCAACCGCCCCATAATATTTTTCTATTCCCTTCTGGATTGGTTAGGGCTGATCTCAGCAGTGTCAGTAATTATTATTCTGATGACTTGCCCCTGAAAGGCACTCGCTTGTACCTGTGGGGACAGGAAATCCATTTGCCTGGCGCCAGGGAGTCGGAGGCACAGGCTGGCGCCAGAGAAGAGAAGGGAAAGATGATTAATATGTCTTATAGATTCACTGCCTCTTCACTTGTCCTAGACCTGCCAGTAATTCCACTCCCCTGTGGTTCCACCTTGATCACAGATAATGGAGGCAGATTGAAAGTTTGAAGACAGAAGCCTCTCTCTTTTCCTGAACTGACATTACTCACCCAGGCTAAATGAGCTGTATAGCCACCTGCTCCTGCCTATGGGAAGGCATCTTAGCACACTTCGCAGTAATGCTACAATAAAGCAGCAACTGCACTCTAATTAAACAGTGTATGGGTTTTTTTTTAAAAAAAATCCACACAGTAGGCTGCCATTAGCAAACCTACGATATTGCTGCAGAGAAATGTAACTTAGGTGTGTGTGTTTTTTTAACCTTTCTAATTTACAAGGTATCATTTCCGCTTCCCTTCCTCCAGTGATAATATTCTTCAAGGTTATTTTGAACCAGCAATGTAGTTACTGCATATTTAAAGAGACATGTGGTGAATATAAATAAAACAATAGCCATGTGAAGGAAATGTTATTTAAGAATTCTGATAGGTATGCTATATAAATAGAGGTATAGACTTTTCTTTTTTGAGTTTGACTAAACCAGATTTCATAGTCAGCACGGCAAACAGAAGTAACCTTGGGATTCTCTCTGTTAAACAAATCTTAACAGCAACTCTGAACACATAAATGAAGATGATATGAAGCAGGGCTAGGAAGTATTTGCTATTTATTGACTGCACTTGCTAATTTATTTTGCAAAGGGAAAACTTTGCATGTGTACATCCAACAATAAAGTGATAATACCATAATATAATTTATATTCTGGACTAATCAATGACATATGATGCTTCTTAATACTGAGTCAGACCATTGGACCATCTAGCTCATTATAATCTTCACTGATTGGAAGCAGATCTCCAGGGTCTCAGGCAGGGCTGTCGTTTCCAATTCCACAGTACTTCCCTAGAGATGCAACAAGGGATGTAATGACTACTACACCAGCTCAATGTCTTGTCCCTGAGTGTTGTATAGGTATCAGTGGCCAGTCTGGGGCTATCATGCCAGAACAACAGTGTGGTTCACTGTTCACATATGCCAGTGTGTGCCATGCTTACCCAGGGGTGACTCTTGAACAGCTTCCTGTAGCTAGCCAGGGAAGTACTGCTGTGGTTGAAAAATATCTTGAACCTGTTTCCAGTCTGAGCCCCAGCTACCCTTCAGCCAGACCTACTGCCTCTTCACTCCACCCTTTGTTCAAGCTAGGGATGTACGAAAGTGACTTACCTTTCGTGGATTATGTTGATGGTGGGGGGGAGGCGTTCCGTCCCTCCCCCCGGAATCCTGGCCGGGGGGGGGAGGCGCTCCGTTCCTCCCACCGGAATCCTCGAACGGCCGGCTGTGCTCTGCAGCAGCTCCGCAGAGCAGCCAGCCAGGCCAGGCCAGAGCTGTCCGCAGCCGGATTTCCGGCTGCTGAGGACTCTGGGGGAAAAAAAAAACCAACCGCGTACGCAAATGGCGGCAGCTATGGCCGCTGCCATTTGCGTTCCTTCTTTTTGGCCATCTTAATCTATGTAAATATTTACGTAGACTATGACGGCAAAAATCAAGGGGAATGCAAATAGCGTAGCGGGCGCTACTTGCGTCCCTTTTTCATTCACCATTTTAGCCTACATAAATCTTTACGCAGGCTAAAACAGCGAATCAAAAGGGGACGCAAATAGCGCCCGCTACGCTATTTGTGTTCCCCTTGATTTTTGCTGTCATAGTCTACATAAATATTTACGTAGATTAAGACGGTAAAAAGAAGGAACGCAAATGGCGGCGGCCGTAGCCGCCACCATTTGCATACATGTTTGTTTGTTTTTTTAAACCCACCCCCAACCATCATAGGCTACGTAAAGATTTATGTAGCCTATCACGTCTTTTTTGTCTTTTTTTTTAACCTAGCCATGATAAGCTACGTAAATCTTTACGTAGCCTATCATGTCTTTTTTTCTTTTCTTTCACAAGCCTGCAAATGGCGGCGGCGGCGGCAGCCGGTCGGAAGACCGTCCGCCGCTGCCCGGAAGATCCGCCCCAGGTAAGTCTCGTCCCGGGGGCGATCCGTGGGGGGGGGGCGGGAGGTGGCAGGCCGTTCTGCCACAGATTTCGGGGGGCCGAATGCACTGGCATTCAGCCTCACCAAGATCCGTGGCGGAATTCTCTGCCATCCCTAGTTCAAGCAACCAACATTCTTATGTCTTGTGCCTTGAATCACATTTCAGCCTTCCTGCAATGCCTGCCTTCACTCCCTTTCTCTGTGGACCTGTTCCTCTGCTGGCAGATTGCTTTTCTGACAACATGCCCTGGCTCAGTTTGTGAAAGAAGGATCTAGAAGGACTGAAAATAAAGGGCATATATCACAAACTTTCTTTATAATCTAATGTATAGTTGACTGTGGAAAAAAAGAACATTGAACTTCGAAGACTAGGGGTACAACCCTATGCATGTTTAGACAGAAAGGAGTCCTACAACTTTCAGCATCCCCCAGACTGCTGTGGCTGGCTGGAGCATGCTGGGAGTTGTAGAACTTTTTTCTGTCTAAATATGTATAGGATTGCACCCTATACCTCTCATTTGCAACATTCCCTTTGTGCTGAATTACATTTTAGCATATTGATGCATTCATAGATAATTTAGTTTTTTCTGTTTTTTGAGACAATACTATAAATTGGAGATTAACCCTCAGGTGCCAAACATAATAGAATACATAAGTATAGAACTTCTGTGTTATGAGCAACTGTCATCTTGATACATGGAGATAGGAAGAGCAATCTCATACTGGAGGGATGGGGGATCTACAGTGGAGCATCTGCCACATGCAGACCCCTGGGGGCTATTTTTTGACCCAGGCTTTGGTTTTTAAAGAATGTTCCCCTCCCACTGAAACCAATGGGAGGGAATAAACTACACCTGCTCTGGGCCTGGCACAGTTTAAGGCCTTTGGGGAGGGAGGTTATCTGGGAAACAGATGGCTGTAGATCCTGGGGACGCATGGTTTCTCCCTATTATCACCGGAGCACTAACAGCAGTGGTAGCGTTGGAGGTTTCAGGTAGGAGGTTTCCTCCTTCTCCACCTGCTGCAGACCAGATCTGTGATATGGTATGGCTCCTGCAACACTCTCCTAGGGACCACAGTATTGTGCCCTGGATTTCCTAGTGCTGGCCCTAAAAGGAAAAAAAGTCTTTAAATTAGTACTGCAATACTTTAAGCCTTGAGCTTCAATTTTTGGTAGAAAGGCAGGACATAAGTTTAAAAAAATAACACCAATAAAAATGTTTGACTTCTGTAAACCAGTTATTTCAAGATTTGAGTTCAGAGCAGAAATGATTAATTCCATCAGAGTTGCCAAATCTTTTTTTTTTTTTCTGGCTCATGTGCCTTCAAGGACCATTGCTTAAGAGGCAGTAATCAACAGCTGAAGTGTTTCCCCTCACTTAATTTTAATGCCAGGATATGTTTCACCTGTTGATTTGGACTTTCTTTTTTATGCAGCTGTTAAAGGTCCATGGCTCTGCCATAAAAACACTGGTACCAGTTGATTTCATAGACCATCACTCTTTCTAATGCTAAACTTAGTCCCCACATAGGACAGCACAAACCTACCAAACAAGAGGCAGGTATTGCATGCTTGTGGATAGGTTTGCAAGTCAGGGAGCTGGAGGGAATCCAGAGGAGGCCAAATTCCTCCAAAAAGGGGGCTTCATGCATCTGATCAAGTGGGCACTGATTAAGTAGGCACTGTCCACAAAAGCTTATGCCAAAATAAAGTTGTTCATCTCTAACATGCCACAAAATCCTCTGTGTGTGTGTTTTACTGCACATGCATGCACCACTTCCCAGACTAGCCCTGCTCCCTTATCATGTCAATCTGTGAAGAGCAGGGTTCATGAGGCAGTCTTTCAAAAATCACTCACAGTCTTGTGTTGGAGGATCAATGGATGAAAGAAAGAGAACAAGAAATGGGAGGGGAAAGATGAACTGACACACAGAGGAAGCGAGAGCAGGGGCAGCTAGAAGGAGAAAGCAGGAGGCTGGAGGTGTCAAAGGATATACAAGAAAAGCAGGACCAAATATGAGAAATGGGAGGAAGAGGCAAATTATCAGATGAAAGAGGTGGGCAGGGGATTGAGGCAGCTGGAAGGAGGAAGCAGGTGGTAGGAGGAGGCAGATGAGGGGCAATGGAAGTAGGAGTGGAAATGAGAGTCAGGGAGGAAAGGTGAATGAGTGAGGATGTGCAGAAGCAGAGACATGGAACAGCAGGATTAGCAACAGAACAGAGAGGAGGAAAAGTGGAGAGAGGTAGTAAATGGGAAGCATAGCAGAGACTGAAGAAGGAGAAGCCAGAAATGGAGTAACAGGAGGAGAAGGGGAAATAAGAAACAGGAGTGAGGGGTAGTGTGGGACACTAAACTTCCATTAATCCAAGCAACATTTTGTTGCAGGTCCCCATTTCTTCCCTCTAATAGTGAACTCTTGTGGTTGTGTGCCTATTCGTTCAGAAGCAAGTGGGGACCACACCAAAATAAGGGAGCAGCTTTCAACATACTCAGGGAGTCCTGAGTATGTTGTTCGGAAGTATATACATTTGTGTGTTGTTTTTTTAAGACTCCAAAAATGGCCCTACAAGGACCTCTGATTTTCTATGGTAGGGCTAAAGAGCCAGAAGCATGAGTCCATCAGTGTAGTCTGTGGTTGAGGCCAATTGAGAATGGAATGTTGGGGATGCCATTTAAAACTGCCCTTTTCTATTCCCCACTTTTCCCTCCAAAGGTCTGAACAGCATTACTGGGTTTCTTTTCCAGGATGAGTGGAATCCTGAACAGGAGCACTCCTAGGGGATGGAGATATATTGTAACATTTTTCTTGCAGGTCCTAATTGTAATTTAATTTTCCTAATTTGTTTTGATGGTTTATTAAGTAGCTTTATACATGAGAAGGCCTGCTTGGGTCTCATGAACTTCTTGTTGCATACCTTGGAGGATATTGTTTTGGTGAGTGATTGTTGACTTCCACATAAGCAAAAAGTAAAGAACAACTGCTGTGCTCTTCTCTGACACATAGTAAAAGTACCCAGAATATACATTTTGAGAATAAAGTCAGTTGATGAGATAAAGCTAAATGCATTAAATTGTTTGTTGTGCAAAACTCTAAACCACACATTTTATATGACTCAAAAATTATTCATTCTGTTCCCATTTTGAATTAAAGTAGGATTTAAAGAAAGGCCAAGTTGCTTGCACTGTCATGTTTGAAGCTTAAGAAAGCATAAATCCCCAGCTGTTGTGAATGAAAGTAGGTATCTTGAAGGTCACAACCTCTTGGGTACTTGGGAATTAAGTCAACCCTGTGGTCTTCATTGCCCTCTCTCACCTGTACATATTTGTTCTGCTACAACACCTATAGCCAGAAACCAAGGGCAATTAACAGGTGTCATATTTGTTTTCAGGAAAACAAATGTGTGTTAAAACCAGTTCTTCTGCATTTGAATTATTGTTGTCACTCTAAATATACATTTTCTTTTTAAAGCAGAATAGCTGAAATTGTAAGAGATGCACAACTTTTACACTCTCTGTCCATGTGTTTTAGAGAAGGGGAACATATGGTCTGATTCCCCTATGCATTAGGAGATGAATATTAAAGTTGGAAGTGTAAGCTGTTTCAAGTCATAGCCTTAAATAACATAAGGCTTTTGAATTTAAATTCCTTGATGGTATAGTGTGCTCGTTCTCTCTCTCTCTCTCTCTCTCTCTCTCTGTAGTGTATTTGGCAATAACATTCTATAGTGGTGGCATTTATGTAAAGTGAATCTATTAAATTCTTTGTAATGAATAGCATGTAACAATGAAACGTATATATTTCTCTCATTTTACCTTGCTCTGGGAGATCATAGCAATATTTTGGCAAGTAGGAGTAAACAGCTTTGTGTTGGCATACAGTAAATTAAACTCAGTAATTAAAATCAATAGCAAAATACTAGCTAGACAGAAAGGTCACATAGCACAACAGAAAACTGTTGGGTAGCATATTGCGGAAAAATGAAAATAAATTAATCAACTTTTGATTTTTCTTTACATGCCCCAAACCATTCTTAAGATACAGAAGGGAAATTGGAGGGTGATAGGGCACGCTGTTTAAAGCGATGATGTCTGTGTGGGACCTGAGGACCTGAAACCTCTGAGAGACCTGAGGAAATAGGCAGAGGGCCAGGGTATGAAACTGGAGAGAGAATCGTATCTCAGATTTTTTTTTAAATCTTTACTGGATTTTGTGCTTTGTAAGATCAGGGATAAGGCTTTGTTGGATAGGAATGCACACTCCAAAGTGCTTCCAAAGTGAAAGCTTTTGATAACTGCTGGCCTACTCATCTAATGTTCCATTATAAGTGTTCCCTTCCCTGATCTTCTCTGTCCTACTTCTTTCCCTGCAATAATGAATAATCCAGCTGGGTTTATGACTCATTAGGGACGAGGGTTATAATGGTGATTAAAAGTTGGGAGAATTAGCAAAGCTGAATGGACAAATGGAAGGAGGGGTGATGAACTGATGTGTGTTGTAGAAAAATAGCAGTTGTATAGTATAATGTTAAAAGATTTATCATGTCAAAATAGTTATTAATTTGATGGACATTTTAGTGCCTAGATATGTGTAATAGGCCCAGCAGTTGTAAAAGTAATTTGCTAATATTCTTAGGGAGCAATCCCTCATAGCCGGCATGGAGAGAACCGTGCCAGCTACCTCTCCACACTCAGTAAACAGAGCGTGGAGATGGGGAAAAGGGGGCGGTCCTGGGGGTGGGCATTGGAGGAGACTGGGGCAGCTATGATATGATGTATCCAATGGCTACCCCAGCCGCCTTCCCTCCACCTCCGAGGTGCCGCTGCTACATGGTCGAAATAGCCTGTCTAACAGAAATGCAGGGTGGCTGGAGCTCGGAGGCAAAGATCACCTCCGCTTTAATCCCACCCTGCATTGGATAGTCAGCAGCCTCTGAGGTTGGAGGCTGCTGGCAATCCACATAGGATTGTGCCCTTAGTCAATAACTTCATCAGCTAATCAGCATCTTACAGCTATAACAATTGCAGTCTGTGGACAGTTGCTGCATTTGGACATCACAATAAAGCATGAAGGATATAAACTTAGAATCCTCCCAGGCTTGTGCCTCCCCCTCTCCTCTTCTCCTTCTGAGCAACCATGAGTCAGAGATCAGAAGTTTCTGCTTCCATTTTAGATTAACTGCAGTGTGTCATTTGAATCCTAAACTCTTGTTAATATTAACTATGGTTTGTTGAAATGAGCCAACTTTATAACCCATGGTTTCAAATAAACCATAGTTAACTTTAACCACAGTTTGAATGGTGCCTGATTGAGACATAAGAATGTAAGAAGAGCCATGCTGGATCAGATTAAGGGTCCATCTAGTCCAGCATTCGGTTCACTCAGTGGCCAACCAGCTGTTGGCCAGGGACCCACAAGCAGGGCATGAGTGCAACAGCACCCTCCCACCCATGTTTCACAGCAACTGGTGTACATAGGTTCACTGCCTCTGGTACTGGAGGTAGCACATAGCCATCAAGACTAGTAGCCATTGTAGCCAGAATAACTAGCAGCCATTGGTAGCCTTTTCCTCCAGGAATTTGTCCAACACCCTTTTAAAGCCATCCAAATTAGTGGCCATCACTACATCTTGTGTAGCGAGTTCCATAGTTTAACTATGCACTGTGTGAAGAAGTACTTCCTTTTTTCTGTCCTGAATCTCCCACCAATCAGCTTCATAGGAGTCTAAGAGTATAGTCAGCTTGATGAAAGATAGTGCAGCCAAGTGAACAATTGAACAAGTGTTGAACTGAGCAATTTCACAGCCTTTCTGAATTATTTAGGTATTTATTTGAAAGATTTCTTGGCTACCTTTCAGGCAAGAAGCCCTCCCAAGGTGGCTTACAGAATAACATTCATAAAAACTAGGGATGGCAGAGAAATCCACCACGGACTCCAATGAGGCCAGATTCTTTAGAATCCGCCCCCCCCCCTGGAGTCCATGGCGGAACGGACTACCCCCCTGCCACCCCCAAAATCCCCCCAGGATGGACCCTACCTGGCGGCAGCTGGTCCAAGTCATTGTCTTTGTTCCGCAGCCATCCGCTGCCGGGCTGCAGAACAAAATGGTGTCCGGCGTAGTGGCCACCATTTGCGTCCCTGCTCTTTGCCGCGATAGGCTACCTAAATATTTACATAGCCAATCATGGCAAAGGGCAGGGACACAAATGGCATCCCCTATGCCGGACGCCATTTGCGGCTGCAGCCCAGCAGTGGACGGAAGTCAGTCTGTGGGCGGCCCCGGCCAGCAGCTCTGCAGACTTGCCGCGGAGTGGAGCCGGCCAGGGAGGATTCCGGGGAGAGGGAGGGATCGCCTCCCCCCCGCCCTGCAGACTCCCCCAGCGGACTGGTGAGTATGTTCCGTACACCCCTAATAAAAACAGTTAAAATATTAAAAGTGATAAAACATGAACACAATAAAATAGCAATAAAAACAACACTAAAACCAGCAATAATAACAGCAGCAATAGCAGCAACAATGGCAAACATATCAAGACAAGGCCAAGGTAAAATAATATGTTTTCAAGGTCTTCTTAAAGCCTGCAATGATGGAGCATAGTGGACCTCCTATGGCACCTTGTTCTAGTGGTCTGCAGCCACTGCAGAGAAGGCCATCTCATGTGTGGTCACCCACCTAACTGCTCTCAAATGAGGAGGGCCTCTCTTTCTTATCTTAAAGTGCAGGCAGGCTGATATGGGTGAAGACAGTCCTTCAAGTAACTTGGTCCCAAACTGTTTAAGGCTTTAAACATCAAAACCAGCACTTTAAATTGGGGTCAGAAACACACTGGTAACCAGTGCAGCTGGTGCAGTATAGTCATATGATCAAATTGCCTCTTCCTCAACCATCACTCAGGTGGCTGCATTTTGTACCAGCTGAAGTTTCTGAACCATCTTCAAAGGCAGCCTTTGAAGGCCTTTGTAAAGCACATTATAGTAGTCCAGCCAGGATGTCACCAGTGCATGGATAACTGAGGCATGGTCCATCTTCTCGAGATAGGACCACAGCTGGCATACCAGCCTAAGCTGGCAAAATGCACTCCTGGACACCGCAGTCACCTGGGCTTCCCCAGGTAGCGTAGAGTCCAGGAGGGCTCCCAGACTATGCACTTGGTCTTTTAGGGGGAATGACCTGTTGTAAAGTTCCATCCAAGTAGTTGGTTTCCCAACCCACAGTGCCTCCATCTTGTTTCACTTTGTTCACCCTCATCCATCCCAAAACATCCTCCAGGCACAGGTTCAAGAGTTCCACAGCCTCCCTGGGATGTGCAGATGGAAACGAGGAGTAGAGCTGAGGATCATCTGCATACTGATGACATTTCAGCCCAAACCTCCTGATGACTTCCCCAGAGGTTTCATGTGGATGTTAAAAAGCATGGGGGTCAAGATAGCCTGTGGGGTGCTGCAAGGTTCTAACAGCCATGGGGTGTAAAAGAAGTCCCCCAGCACCACCTTCTGAGACCGCTGCTCCAGGAAGGACTGGAATGACTTTAAACGAGTGCCTCCCAAGCTCACTCTAGATAAATGATCCAGAAGGATACCACGGTGGATGGTATCAAAAGCCGCTGAAAGGTCCAGAAGAACCAACAGGGTTGCACTCCCCACATCCATTCCCCTGCATAAGTCATCAACCAGGCTGACCAAGGCTGTTTCTGTCCCATGGCCAGGCCCCAAACCTGATTGGAATGGATCTAAATAATCAGTTTCATCCAAGCCGGCTTGGAGTTGTGAGGCCACCACACACTCTAGCACCTTGCCCAAGAATGGCACATTTGTTACCTGACAGTAGTTATCCAAAACCATAGGATCTAAATCTGATTTCTTCAACAAGGTCCTCACCACAACTGCAGGGATCTTACTGTCCCTCAAGGAGGCATCTACCACCTCAGAGGTCCAGATACTCAGTCCAGCTCTGGCACAGTTCACAAGCTAGGATGGACAAGGATCTGAAGGGCAAGTAGTAGGCCTCAGTCCTCCAAGCAGTTTGTCCATATCCTCAGGCTGCACAGGCCAAAAGGTATCCATAACATGACAAGATGGTGCACCAGCCCTGTCCATCTCAGACCCTGCAAAACAATGGCATCCAAGTTGGCATGAATATGAGCAAATTAAAAAAAGTGTTTGAGGAATGGATCCATGGGAAAAAGTGGCCAGTTGCCACATTCAGGATCCCCATCAGGGAGCAGGTTTGATACTAGAATGACACAACCCCCATTGACCAGTTGTAGGAGCGACTTGAGCTAGCACATGTAGACCTATCTGCAGCCTTAGCAAGTGTAATTAACCAGTGTCTGGGGAATGTTCTTGACCAGTTATTCCTACAGCCCCTGGAACCAGCATTCAGGGACCTCCTATCTCACCCCAAACACATGCAACTACCTGGGGTATGATTCCATCTAGGAACTGAAGGAGAACTCCCAGGCCCTGCTGTGATTTGGGCCATAGTGTTTGGTCCAACCCATGAGGGTCCTCCAACTCATGAACAGAAGCCCCATCTGTATCTGCCAGTAAGCATGCCTGGGCCATGGTGGATTCCAGAGTCTCAGACAGTTTTACTGATAAGGCCTTCATAGAACAGTACAAGATCCTGTGGCTCCCAAACCAGCCCCTGTTCTTATCCAGGCCTTTGATAGTTGCCTTCTGACATCTGGCCCCATCAGAGAGGAGACCCAAAGCCTATGGGCAACCATGGAGAACAGTTGTTGTTTGATGTAGTAACTTCTCTGCATTTCCATATTGTACATGGGATCACCTGGCTCACTAGGCAGGACCCCTTCATCTACTTGGGTGATCAAATAGTGCAGTTCAATTCTACTTCTTGTCACCCAGCCTGTCTATATCATAATACAATGCATGCAGTGGCAACACGTTCCCTGTATCCTGAATCTCAGCTCCCATCTAAATATGCAGATTTCTAATATGTTTTTAGCCCCATAGAAGCTGACAGTCTGCCGCCCTAATGACCTTATGATTGTACTATTGACTCCATGTCAGGAGCATAATATTTTGTACAAGGCATGGTCACTTTGAATACCTGATGCTGCTGTTTGATTTATGTAGCCCCCCCCCCAGTTTTTGAGCATTTGATGAATGATATCTTTCCTGAGATCTTTGACCACATCATCATTATATATTTGGATGACATCCATATATCCTCTTATACCCCAGACCTCCATGTCCAGCATGTATGCTTTGTACTCTAAAATAGAAAAAAAAATATTCCTCTGACCCAAGTAGAATTTCTGGGACATATTATTACCCCTGAAAGGATTCGGATGGACTCTCACAAAGTTCAGGCTGTACTAGATTGGCACCCCCTAAAACCATAAAGTATGGTCAATGCTTCCTCAGCTTTGCCAGCTACCACCAGTATTTCATCTCTCACTTTTCAGCACCTTGACCTGTTTCAGATTCATTCACCATTTCAGGGGACCCATGAGGCCCAAGCTGCATTTGACCATCTCAAGCAGCAATTAACCACTGCCTGAGATGATTACTGCCTGCGTATACCCTGATCCCTGGAAGCCATTCATCATTGAACCCAATTCATCCAATGTGGCCCTCAGGGCTATCCTATACCAACCAGAACAGGACAATAAGCCTCCTTGCCCATGTGTACATTTTTTCATGGAAATTGGCTTCTGTGGAGCTAAACTATACAATTTGGGGAAAAGAATTCTTGGTAATCAAGGCCACCTTTGCAACCTGATATCACTATTTGGAATGTGCTCAACATCCTGTGCCACTCAGGACTGATCACAGTAACCTTGAATATCTCCAAACTGTCAAAAAATTGAATCAGTCTCAAATTTGATGATTCTTATTTTTTGCCCAGTTCAATTTCCTCATTGTATATGTCTCATATGCTCAGAACTTTGGGCTGATACCCTCTCTAGGAATCCAGAATATTTACAGACACTGAAGGAAATACCCCCAAACATCACCTTGAACCCCAAACATTTTGCAGCAACAGTCCAAGTCCCCGACCTAAGAACACTTATCCATCAGCAACAGCAGAAGGACTCCTACACTCAAGCACAGATCCAGATTCTGGTGAAGGAAGAAAATCCCCCACCAGGAAATCTTATATTCAGTGTCATCATCCTCTGGCTCAGACGATGAGTCCCCAGCAGAACCTCCATATCCCCAGCCTTACAGAAATCTCAGGCTACAAAATCAGGTAAGGGCCTTTTAATAGTCCAATCAAGTCCTCCTGGAGAGTGGAGCTCACCATACTTATCGGTCTTGTCAGCCTACATAAGTCTTCCTTTGTAGGAGAGAACCTGCAGGCCCCACTTGGAGCTATCCAAGGTCCTATTTTCTTTTGTCCTTGCTCTGACGGCCATTGGATGTTATCAGCTTAGCCTCTGAGCCTCAATGGACCACAGAACAGAACAAATGAATGAACTGTTTCCCTGCTCCAAATCATATATACACACTTTTTTTCTCCCTTTTGCAGAGCTCCAGATGTATGTTTGTCCTGACAAATATGCATTTGGAACCAGATGGTAGTTACCACTTGGGGAAAATATGCATTTGGGACTGAACAAGGGGAAGTTGCTATTTCACTGCTGCAAATTACCCTTTCCCATGGTTCCACCTGCTTCTGTTCCAAATATGAATTTGAGAGGGTGATTTGGAATTCTGCAACAGGAAAAGGTAGGGTGTGTGTGTGTGTGTGTGTGTGTGTGTGTGAGAGAGAGAGAGAGAGAGAGAGAGGGAGGGAGGGAGAGAGGGAGGGAGGGAGGGAGGGAGATTCATTTGGAGCGGGGATCATGGAAAGAGGGTAGACTTGGAAAAAGTGCAGAAAAGGACAGGTGAAATGATGAACGAGCTGGAGCAACTCTACGAGGGAAGGTAACAACAACTGCAATTGTTTAGCTTGGAGAAAAGACGAGTAAGGGGAGACATGATAGATGTGTACAAAATTATGCATGGTGTTGAGAAAGTGGATAGGGAGACATTTTTCTCCCTCTCTCATAATATTAGAACTTGAGGTCATCCCATGAAGCTGATTGGTAGGAGATACAGGACAGATAGAAGGAAGTACTTCTTCACACAGAGCATAGTTAAATTATGGAATTTGCTACCACAAGGTGTAGTGATGGCCACCAAGTTGGATGGCTTTAAAAGGGGGTTAGACAAATTCATGGAGGAGAAGACTATCGATGGCTACTACTCCTGATAGTTATGTGCTACTCCAGTATTATTTATTTATTATTATTAAATTTATTAATCGCCCATCTGGCTGGTCACCCAGCCACTCCGGGCGATGTACAACATACAATAAAACAGTTTAAAACAATAAAATTCTACAATAAAAACATTTTCTAAAATACCCTAACCCACCCCAAATGCCTGCCTGAACAACCACGTTTTTAATGCATGACAGAAGCTCATTAAAGTATCAGAGCATTATGCTTATGTACACCAGTTGCTGGGGAACATGGGCAGGAGGGTGCTATTGCAGTCATGTCCTGCATGTGCGTTTCCTGCAGACAGCTGGTTGGCTACTGGTGAACAGAATGCTGGACTAGATGGGCCTTTGGTCTGATCTAGCATGGCTCCTCTTACGTTCTTATGAAGTGAAAAATTTATGCCCCACCCCATCCTTGTCAGTTTTCTTACTCCAATCACAGCTCCAAAAGTGGCTCAGATTAAAAGAGTCACCAAAGTAATGGCACATGCACAATATTTGTGTTATGTGTTGGCCTTTGAAATAAAAATGTTCTTATGTGTGGACAGCGAAGATGGGAACCAGAGTAAAGCATTACAAACCTGTGTAGTCATCACTGAAATTCCAATTTAGTAGTTAACGATGAAAACATGTCAAGAAAATCTTGTCACAATATGGGACTGGAGGGAAAGTTTGATACACACACTGTAGCTCACAACAGCAACAAATATGGAACTTTCTGTGTTGTTGGAAGCTTTCACTTGCTGAAATATTACAGCCCACAGTTTAGACGTTTGTATATTTAACTTGATAGCTGCATGAATTATACATCAGGTACTTTCTCAAACATTTAATGTAAGTGTATTGACAAACGTCCTTTCGTTCTTGATTGAATGCATGGTAGCACTGCAACATTTTAAAGACAATTTGCTTATACATTTTCCCCCATATGTTGCTTTTCCTTGATTGCATCTGCCTTTTTATTTGGTTAAACACAAACAGCTATGAATCTTTCCCATTATAACACAGAACAACATTGAAATGCTCTCTGTATTACTCATAGAATTGCTTTATCAGTACAGTTTGAAAATGGACCAGAAGGATGCATGTGGTCCTTAAAATATTTGTTTTCAGGCCATGGGATTTCAAATTCTGAGTAATGCTGACTTCTTTCAGTTTTCTTAGGGTGGGATCCAGAGAGAGACCAGTGGAAGAAATGCTGGTGCTGTTCTGCAAACTGCTGCACAAGAGCCAGTGGAAGACTTTGCACAACAGATACACAGTGTGTGCTCATTGTACAAAGTTCTTCTGCCTGAGAGTGTGCAACATCTTGTGCTAGCAGATCTTGTGCAATGTCTCATATTAACAGAAGCATACTGCTGAATTTCGGGCCACTTTCAGAAGAGGCCACCTTTTCTGGCTCTAACCCTTAATCATTTTGTTTTAGGGCACAGTCCTATTAGATCTGCCCTGGGTACTTGTAAGCCTCCAAACTTATGAGTATCCAATGTATTATGAGTATTCTCACCTCCCACTCCGCATTTTAGCTAGACAGGCATTTTCATCCATCTAGCAGATGCTTCAGGGAGGGGGAGGGGTGGAGGCTGGGGGTGGCTGGGGATAGTTTGTATCCCTGCTTCCCAGTCCCCTTCCCTCCCTGCCCATAGGTATGCCCCTTTCTCTCCTTACCAGCTCACGTTCACGAGCTCATAGAAGTAGCCAGCATGGGGAATGCAGTTTCCTGGCTCTGAGCCAGGAATGTGAAAAATCCTGTGGCCTTCCAGATGTTGTCTAGGGGCTATAGGATTGCTCCCTCCATCTCTAACAGTCATGGTTGCAAAGGTAACTTTGAATGTAAGACTGCTGTTTCCCGTTATTGGCAGGAAACGTATACAATAATAACTATATTTTCATATAGAAATGATTGCTAAACTCACCTCTTGATCTTCTGGAGATCTTCTGATGAACTTAAGCCCCATTGACCTCAATGGGGCTTAAGTGCAACCAACTTCAGTTGAATTGCTGCTTTAGTATTTTTGCTTAAATAAAGAGAGGGAATTATCACACTTCCGGAAGTACTTGGGACTCCTTTCCTGGAATTGAAATTGTATACATTTCACAGAGTGAAAGATTTTTAATAGCTCATGTAGGTTAATGTTCTTTACAACCATTGCAGCCTTGCAAATACTGTTAATAATATGCAAGAAAAGCACAAGTCATCTGCCACGCTCTGGCTCAGAAAATATTTCCAGGGCAGCCCTATATGCTGTAGCATTTATTGATTTTAGCATTTATTGATTTTAAATATTATATGCTGCCTCTTCAAGGCTGAAGACAGTTCACAAAATAATTAAAATCATAAAAATACAATAAAAACACCAATAATTAATAAAAAGAACATTCATACTAGTGCAAAGCCCCAATTAAAAATTCAAGAACCACAAATCTTCATGTACAAATCTCTATTATACCTCCCTGAAAAGCAGCTCTGGTATGGGGAAGGGATGGCAGAAAAGTTTTCCACACTCTGACCAAGAAACAAATTCAGGGGCTTGAAAAAGCCTGCCTCAAAGGAGAGGCTTGCTTTACAAGCACAAAATTATTCTCTGTTAATTAACATCTGAACTGGAGAAGAATTCCTGGTTTCCCCCACCCATTCCCAGTATCCCTCGCAGTCTCCAAAAGCACTCCCTACCAGCCCCCCAAACCACTCCCTCTCCTTTACTAACCAATGAAGTAGTTGCAGTAGCAACAGAAACAGCAGCAGAAGTGTTAGGGAGAGGACAGAGTTTTTCCCTTCCCTTCCTATTTTTCCATCACTCTAACATACATCAGGACTCAAAGCCCGAGGGAACTAGTGGAGAGGTTCTTTTCCCAGTGGCTGCTGCATCTGGTTGATCGAGATGTTATTAATCATGATGGAAAAACTTCCCTCAGCTCATTTCTGAATCTATTAGTGTGTGTTTCTTTCAGCAGTCCTGGATGAAAACAACTAAGGCATGAAGTGTGTGCAACCATGTTTTGTACCAGTTTCGCTTGCTTAGAAGAATAAAACCCCTTACCTTTGGGAGAGCAAGGGAATAACTGTTGATGACCTGCTTCCTCCTCTGCCCCCCTTGCTATTTCATTCTCCTCTTTCCCCCACTCATGACCCCTTCTTCCTCCTCCCTCCCCAACTCCTGCCACACTCACCTCATCTCCTGATCTGCGGGAGTTCAGTGGGAGGGAAAGAAAGGTGGTGGTGGTGTTGGAAGGGGGGAAGGAAGGAAGGAAGGATGGAAGGAAATGCAGTGGCACTGGTGGTGTGCATACATGGGAGGAGCAGGGGGGAAGGAAGGTGTGGCAGCAGGGGGGGAAAGGAAAGGTGTATCTGGTGGCAGTGGCAGCAGCAGTGGGAAGAAGGAAGGAAGGGAAGGAAGTGTGTGAAAGTGTGTGCTGCCTGCAGCTGGAGCAGTTGGGGGAAAGAAAGGTGAGGGAGGGGGAGGGGGAGGGGAGGCTTCTATGGAGGTTGGGGGAGAAGGAAAGGCTGGGGGCTGCCGGGAACAGTTGGGGATCTTGTGCTCATGGGAAGCATGTTGACAGCCCCTGGTGTAGGGGAGCCAGCTGTCACTGGGGAGCCAATGGGAGAGAAAGGAGACAAACTTAGTGCTGGGTTGATACAGGCCACAATCGTATTATTTACAGCTTCCACAGTCATATTGTTTACAGCTTTTGCAGAAAGCGGGTAGGGATACCTAACTAGGGAAGAGCTATAGCTCAGTGGTAGAACACATGCTTTGCATGCAGAAAGTCCCAGGTTCAATCCCAGCATCTCAAGGTAGGGTTGGAAAAACTCCTGCCTGAAATCTTGGAAAGCTGCTGCCAATCAGTGTCGAAAATACTGGGCTAGATGGACCGATGGTCTGACTCAGTATAAGGCAGCTTCCATTTGTTCCTGTGATATGAGAAACTGACCTGAGCCCATCTACTTGGGTAATCCTGGAAAGAAGAGTACCCTAACACTAGGGATGTCAGAGAATTCTGCCACGGATCCCGGTGAGGCAGAATGCCAGTGCATTCGGCCCCTCGAAATCTGTGGCAGAATGGCCTGCCACCCCCACGGATCCCCCCTGGGATGAGGCTTACCTGGGGCAGATGTTCCGGGTGGTGGAGGCTCCGGCGGCGGTTTTGGTGGCGGTGGCGGCGGCGGCGGTTGGTCTTCCAACCGGCTGCCGCCACTTAGGGGTGGACGAAAGTCACTTACCTGTCGTCGAAGGCCGTTCGCGATGGGGGGGAGGCGCTTTGCTGGTCCCCCCGCGAAGTTCAGGCCGGGGGGGGAGGCTTCCCGCCTCGCCCGGCCGAAATTCAGGCCGGGGGGGAGGCTTCCCGCCTCGCCCGGCCGAAATTCAGGCCGGGGAGGAGGTGCATCGCCTCGCCCGGCCGCGAACGCGGAAGTAAAAACAAAAAAACAAAAAACGCCCCCTGATAGGCTACGTGACGATTCACGTAGCCTATCACGGCTGACTTTGCAAATCTAGCCGTGATAGGCTACGTTAATCGTCACGTAGCCTATCAGGGGGCGTTTTTTTTTTCTTTCATTGTAATGGCGGCGGCGGCAGCCGGTCGAAAGACCGGCCGCTGCTCCCGCCTCGCTCGAACACCCGCCGAACCGCCGGCCGGACCAGCCACCGGGAGGGACATTCGGTGAAGGTAAGTCCCGTCCCGGGGGGGTGCGGGGTGCGGGGGGGTGCGGAGGATTTCTCCCCGAAACTTGTTCGGGGGGCCGAACACGTTGGCGCTCGGCCCCCCAAAGTTTCGGGGAGAAATTCTCCGCCATCCCTACCGCCACTGCCATTTGTAGTCTGGATGGTTTTTTGTTTTTTTTTACAGGGACGTGATATGCTACGTAAAAATTTTATGTAGCCTATCATGGTTGGGTTAAAAAAAAAAAATCGGGTATGCAAATGGCGTCGGCTACAGCCGCCGCCACTTGCGTTCCTTATTTTTCGCCATCTTAGTCTATGTAAATATTTATGTAGACTATTGTGGCAAAAACAAAGGGGAACGCAAATAGTGTAGCGGGCGCTATTTGCATTCCTTTTTGATTCACCGTTTTAGCTAAAACGGCAAATCAAAAAGGGACGCAAATAGCGCCCACTACGCTATTTGCATTCCCCTTTGTTTTCACCGTAATAGTCTACGTAAATATTTACGTAGACTAAGACGGCGAAAAATAAGGAACGCCAATGGTGGTGGCCATAGCCGCCGCCATTTGCGTACGCGGTTTTGTTTTTGTTTTACCCAGAGCCCTCCGTGGCTGGAAATCCGGCTGCGGACGGCTCTGGCCTGGGCTGGGCCTGGCCAGCTGCTCTGCGGAGCCACCGCAGAGCACAGCCAGCTGTCGAGGATTCCGGGGGGGAGGAACGGATCACCTCCCCCCCTCGAGGATTCCGGGGGGAGGGATGGAACGCCTCCCCCCCATAAACATAATCCATGGAAAGGTAAGTGACTTTCGTACATCCTTACCTAACACATCAAATACTATGTGCAATTCATGCTGTCCATTGCCACCAACTTTGGGGTATGGTTGGCATCCAGTCACCATAGAGTAGTACACTAGCCAGTGCGCCCAACCCCTGAGACTTCTTAATGAGCTTTCTCTGGCTGTTTACAAGAAGCCTGGTCTTTCTCACCCCTGCACTTAGCATTGCCTGGATTGGACCCTATTTAAAGCTCTAGGCACAGCCTGCAGTGGAGTAGGGTCTATTCCACTCTACCCCAATAGTCCCGCTACCTAGGTACCCAGTCATGAATTGATTGGTAGGGTGTAATGGGGCTTCTTAGTTGGTCGCCTGACTAGCCCAAAACCCCACAACAAAATTACTATACGTCACGCCCCCCCCCCCCCCGCTGCCTGTTTCCCCCCATGTCAGATACAAATGCCTGGCAGAAGACAGGGAAAACTTCCTCCCCATTTTTTACTTATCACTAGAAAAATAACACCGCAGTACCTTTCTAAAAACAGCTTTTATTTTCATTGTCATCTGGAAATATACAGAAATACTGAGTGAGCATGCCAGCTTCCCAGTATTTGTCATTGGACTATATAAAGCAATATTTAAAAACTAACACATACCAGTTTCTTATGCAAATGCTCTTTTTAATTAAGGTCCTTTTTGTGCGTGTGAGCCAGTGACAGAACTGTTAATTGCAGTGGGAGTAAGATTTGACCATAACTGGGAGAAAAATGCAAAAATGTATGTAAGCACAATACAGAACAATTCTTATTTAACTAAAAAGCCTGTGGGAACATACAAATTGAAAAGTGAGAGTAAGTTTAGAGAATGGTAGGTAATTGCATCCCTGTATCCCCCTGCAATGTTTTATCACTGTATGAAAGGAAATCTGATGGAGCGAGAGATTGTTTTACATGCTAGAGGGAAATGTGAATCTGTAAAACAGGATGCATCTGCAAATATTCATGCAGCATCTTTCTTTTGTGACAGTGTTAATTCGGGAGGTAATCTTCCTTTTAAATTGTTGCTTTGTTTTGTGTTTTTACTACTAACATGGCCATCTAGTAAAAACGTAACATCCCACTTCCCAGTTGGAAAATTGCAATGTGTGCAACACCTACCATTACCTCTTTTCTTGTGGGCAAAAGCCAGAGCTGTGTCTTGCTTCTCAGAGAAAGGAATTCCACTTGTACACGACCCTGTTCCCCTTGATTCTACCTCAGCTAATGTGCTTCTGTGTGCATTGTAAACAACCAGTGAAGTATCTGGAAAGTGGAAACATAGATTCTTCTTAGATCAATACTACCTCAAGTGTCAGCAGTTAGGGATTCTGGGAACAAGACTGAGAGAACTATTCTTTATTTCCCCTGAAGACCAAGTGTACATTCTACGTTATCTAGAAGATAGTGTCTACTTGGGTTATTTCTGAACCAGATTCTACTCCAAGAAAAATGGGACTAGGGAAAAGCAGCAAGGATTAGAGGTGTCCACAAGAATTTTGTTTACATGTAGTTATTCTGTTTGTTTTTGTTATTCAAATTTCATTCATTTACAGTGTAATCCTACATACATGCATGTCTACTCAGAAGTAAGTCCCATTGAGTTCAATGGGTCCTACTCTCAGATAAATGAGTATAGGACTGTAGCCTAAGGTATTTGTTCTTTTGTCATTCCTTTTTGTTATCGCCATTCATTTAAATAAGAGACCCAGGTGCTCTTCTGCTGTCTATAAGTCTGTGTTCTCCATCCAATTGGCATGAAATTTTCAGCCATTAGACCCACCAAATGTTAGACTGATAGTTGGAAAAGATACTTAGACAGATTCACAGACACCAGATTTACCAGTCTCTCTGTCAGGGTGGACACTGAGCCCATAGAATCCCAGAGTAGTTCTGATTCTGAGGAAGAGGAGTCGCTCCTGGGAGAGGAGCGCGCTCCTCTTTCCCAGGGCCAACAGCTGACAGAGATTCCTCCCACCGGCACTCCTAGCTTAGATAGCAGTCCTGGGAGTGACAGAGCGCGGGAAGCAGACTTGATGGATGCGCGTCGCCGATGCACAAATGGAGGGCACGGAAAGGAGGCATAGTGCCCGGTTGGCGCGCAAACAATGGTTGCGCCCAGAGGATCCAAGGGAAAAGGGGAGGGACTCTCCCTAGCCCATAAGTTCAGGGTCTGCCAGTGATTCTCCTTCAAACGGGGACCAACTGTTCCAACTTAGGGCATAGGTACTCTGCTGCTCATATCTAGTTGCTAATAGTAGAGTTGTTAAGTTGTAAAGGAGGAATAAAGCTTTGAAAAGAATCCCTTTGTCTGTGTCTGGACTTGGCTACTGGATTAGACTGAGAGAGGCCTCCAAGGAGCCCTTGACTCTCTCTGAAGTGCAAACTATAACAAACTAACTAACTAAGCACATGGGAATGAGAAAGGTAGGGAAACAGCATGTGGAATGGACTGAAAATGCTTAAAGATTTGTAAGATTTTACTGAGGAACTTTTGCACCAAGACAAAGAACAATCAGGAGAGGAACCTGGAAACTCTCTCTCCAAGGAGAAAGAGTCCACACATACCAAAACCAAACCTCTGTCTCTCTCTTTTATACTTCCATAATTTCTGCTCCTTTGCCACTGTGATTGGAGGGTTCTATGTGGAAAGAAGGCCTATCAGAATGTTGGACATGTTTGCTAATGCATTTAAATTGAAGAATGGACAGATGACATTGTTAATATTCCTTTCCTTGTTCTTTCCCCTACTCCCAGAGCTAGGAGTTTGGGACAATATTCAGCTCCTGCAAAGAGAGAGAGAGAGAGAGAGAGAGAGAGAGAAGGGAGAGTTCTGCTGCTGGGGCGGGGGGAGTGGAATTCTCCAAAATTGGGGGGTTATTGCCCTTGTTTCACTGTGACCCTACTGCTGTCACCATTTCTATTGACTCCATCTTCTGTCTGTCTCTCTCTGTCTCTGTCTGTCTGTCTCTTTAACACACAGACTGACATCACCATATGCTGCAGCTGAGCATGTGTTCGCATGAACCAACAGCTCTCATCAGCCAACAATACCATAATTTGAAATGTAGTGAGTTCTGAAAGTCATGTATTCATTCATTGCTCATTTGTTACTCATTCAGAGCCATCCCTATCAGCAAGTATAGGTCAGATGGAGGTTACAGGTACTGCTGGGCTGTATTTTTCAGTCCAGCTTTATTCAGCAATGCATGGGGGCAAGATACCCACCCCTAAAGGTTAGGGGCAGGCAATATTCTCCGAAGCTAGGGACAGTTAGCCTACCTCAGTTTACAGGTGAGGTGAACAAGGTTTCTTTTTCTTTCTTTTTTCGCATTTAAAAGAGCTTCACTGTGGTCTTGGTGGCAATGCTCTTCTGAAGACTCCTGAGTCCCAGCTAGGTTTTCTACATTTTATAGCATCATTCCTATGAGCATTTAGCACAGGAAGAGAAAACACAGCTAGGACTTGGAAGGCTGAGGAAAAAGTTTCACTGCTGTAACCAGAGGCAGGAATGTTCTTTTTAAAGTATAAAAAGAAGGGGGGAACACCTTGAACACATCACCTATATATTAAGGTAAGCCACCTTAGGGATCTGTCTGTCTGTCTGTCTGTCTGTCTACCTACCTACCTACCTACCTATCTAAAATAAAGCAAAAGAAGACTTCACAAATTCCTTTTGGTATTCTGTCTACATCTTCCTTGAACAGAAGATAGTTTGATCTCATATTAATACAACAAAAATGTTTGCTATGCTAGTATTTTGGTGCAGATGTGTATAAAATCAGCATCTGAAATTCAGACATCACCAAATTACTACAGTAGTTTTTGCATTCTTGGGAGGTTTCTAAGTTGGTGCTGTGTGCCAAAGATGTCACCTGAGAGTACCCTAAATGAAGTTCACATGGATTTTAAAAATTATTTTTGCAGCAAGTAGGAGAACGGGAATAGATGAACAGCTGGGAAAGGGAGATGGGGAAATAGAGGAAAAGTCTAATTGGGTAACTGAAGCTAAGAGGCTATTAAACCTGACTCTGTGGTCTACTAGCAATGTACCATAGAGAATGGAGTGTGAGATTGAGGTTAGTCTCTTTTTCCCAGGGTTACATGCGCTGAGAAAGTAGGCCAGATATTCCACACAATGATGATGTCTAGTCAGTATAGAGTACAGACTAAATAATGACTTAAAGAGCCTCCTCCAACCTGGTGCCCTCAGATATATGGGACTACAGTTCCCATTACCCCAGCCAGCATACCTAGGCTGGCTGGAATAATGGGAATTGCAGTTCAATGCATCTGGAGGTCACCAGGTTGGGGAAAGCTGACTTAAAGAGTTGAAGGAGGAAAGGACATGGAATAAGGCCAAAATCAGATCTGACACACGGTCACTGCATGTTTCCGTAGACTTCTTTTTTGCAGAAGTAGCCTTAAGAGGCTGTTAGTTTAAGAACCTTACGCTTACTGTATCAGACGAAACACCTACTGGTAGCCTCCTACCTTGCTATTACTCCAATGACGAGGAAATCAGAAGAAAGATATACATGTCTGTGCATGTAATGTCCAATTTAAATCTAAGAATTTATGAGTTGTTGGTGATAATAGAATACTAGCATAAACTAAGATTTTTTGTGATATGTCCTGGGTCAGTCTAGATGCCTAAAGCCCTAACTGTCCCTCCCATAGATGTGTTCTAAACCTGGAATTAATTTATTATGTACTTTCTCTCTGATGCTCTTCAGAGAGCACAGCTATGGAACAATATAGCCATTGTTGTTATCGTTGTCATCATCATCACCATCATGCAAAGTAATAGTGAGCATGAACGCTTGTATGGGACTTGACCTATTCTTTCAGATATATTCAAAAGTATACATCTGATGTTTGCAATTGACTGTTCCAGACCTTTTAGGCTGCTTAGATATGAAAATTGGATACAGTTTGGACCAGTGATTCTTAAACAGTGATTCTTAAACCATGGATGGTTTGCTCTGCAGGTTCATGTAGTCTGTAAGATCGTGATGAAAATAATACAGGAAAATGTTGATGGCCATTTCCAGAGCAACCATGGAAAATGTCAGATTAAAACTCTGATTGGGTTGGCTCCAGAGTAAGCTTGTTGCACATAGTACCCACTGAAATCAATAGGACATAAGCTAAGTCATGACTCTCTTGTTCCAGAGATTTCAATAGGATCCAAGTGCAACTGACTTAGGATGGATCCAACCCATTCTTCTCACTTTCTCAGTAGTGTGTGGCTTGGTTCATATGCCTGAACCATCCTATTTTACTGAAAAGTGTTGCTTAAAGCATGAAGGCAATTCTGGCATGGAGTATTTACTTTGCTTTATCATCATCATTTGTGTTGCTCTGTGGAAACATCATGGTTCTGTAATGAAAGCAGGTGGGCTGGTTGGCCCCTGGTTCTGCCCTCCTATGAATCCACAATTGAACTATGTTATGAGAGGATGTTGGTAGGTCAGATTGGCAGGTAAAAGACCACTGTCTTTTGACTGTACCTGCTTGCCCTATTTAGCACCTAATGTAAAGGTACATTTCAGCATTTCATTTACCAAAATCTTTGTAGCTCAGTGGTAGACCACCTACTTCGCATGCAGAAGGTCCCAGGTTCAATCCCTGGCATCTCCAGGAAGGGCTGGGAAAAGCTCCCATCTGAAAAACCCTGGAGAGCTGCTGCCAGTCAGTAAAGACCATACTGAGCCAAATAGACCAGAGGTCTACCACAGTATGGCAGCCTTCTGTGTTCCCTATTGCAGTTATGATACTTTTGCCCCCCCACCCCCATGCTGAGAGAAGCAGCCAGATGTTTTTAGAGGTAGAAAAACTATGGGGACTGCAGTCAGTCTGTTAGAGATGAGAAGGATATTCAGAAGTGTATCTAATTAATTACAACTAGAACACAAGCCGTTCCATTGTATCACAGCATCTGCAACTGCCTTAGAAAACCATTCCAAAATGTATCCTTTTTCCTATAAAAGGCACTCTGTTCCATTTGAAACAACTTGCATTTAATATTGCATTTAAGTGATTTAACAGAATTCTGGCAAATGTATGAAGGGTCACATCTCATGGTTAAAATCAATTCAAGGAAAGCAATAGCGTCTGCTTTCCTGGTCAGGAAATTGCTGCTTCCAAACATTTTATATCTTAATCAGGTTCTTTGTTGCTCTTCATTAGGAACCTAAAAATTTTGTATGAAGCTCTCCTCTCAGCTTGTGTGAATTTGGTGGGGTTGTGTTGTTTTTTTTGCAAGTATCTTCCAGTATTAACCTGAAATCAGTGGAGTGGGGAACCTTATTTGTATGCATAGAATTTGGACATCTTCTCATTAAATATCTGGTCAGAAGTATAGATAGTCAGAAAGTACACTTAAGTATCAGTTAGCAAGGAACATTTGACGTCATATGTTTCCTGGAAATTTCCTGCCACTACAAATATGCTCCAGTATGACTTTCTAACTTTACCTGTCACATACGGTGTGACCTATAGAAGGTGGAGCATTTCTGCAGATCTGTGATAAGATATATATTTTTCCTCTCTGCTCAGAAATGCAGTTAAATTTTGCATTCTGAATCTGTTCCTGCCGGGCCTAAGACTGATTAGTATTCCACTGGCAGCTGCCTATAGGTAGTAATATTGTTTTGTCCATAACCAGAGGGAACAATCAGACTAAGCCATTCTCTGACTATAAACCAGCCGAAGTAATTGGGTTTAATTTTAATTTTTGTAATAGCTTTAAATTAATAGAAGCAGCTGCTGCCACAGTGTGTGGGTGTCCTTTTCCAGCAGGCATAGAACAAAAAGAGGAAAAGAGTAAACAATAGTATGTCTAGGACACAGAGGTTAATGAAAGAACTGAGCAATGTCTTTTTCTTATCAAAAACTCGGTTGGTCGTATCTACAGCCCTGTCTCTTTTGTTTCTCTCTCTCTCTCCCTTCCTCCCTTTTTAATTCCCAGATAAGATCTAAATCTGATTAGGTTTCTGTATGTAAAGATGTCTTGTTGGTATTGAAACATTGACTCCTCTTCTCCATTTGATTTGGGAACAGATTAGCACTGACAAAGTGTTAAGAGTGATAAGAATAGATTAACAGCCCCGTGAGTCCCATTACAATTATATTGAGGGGGTATGTGCATGCAGAGGAAATCTATGTTTTGAAATAAGAGTTTGGACCTTTTCTGAGGGTTAGGATTTATATCCCTCGAGTAAGGATAGGATCTCCTCCTGTGGAAGACTAGGGATGGGTAAGAATTTTGTTCGGTTTGAGGTTAACAAAATCTGCAAATGTCTTGAAAACAGGATGGAAAGAACTTGAGATTTTTTTAAAAATGGAATGTGCGGAAAAAGTGAAACTGACAGAATTGTCCATCCATACAGAGGCTCTCTTCACACCAGGCATTTTATCCCACTACAAACCAGTCCTTTTGATTCCAGATCCTTTCCAGGATTTACACTGGCCCTGTATACAGGCATCTCCCATAGCTTGTCCCTCTGCAGTGTACCTTTTCATGGCTGGGCAGAGCTGCACAGAACAATCAGGTCAGAAGGGGGCTGCTGGCTCCATGCCCCCTCCCCTCCCCAATCATTGGTTCCAGTAACATGATTGATGGCTCCACCCATCCCTCCACTCCTCCACACCAAAGGGAAGTCAGAAGCACTTCTAGTGGCCTGGATTGTGGGCTATGGGAGCTGGTCCCCTCCTTCCTCCGACTTTGTGGTGAGGGAGGGAGAGTCTTCTCAGTGGCTTACCCTGAGGTTGCTGGTGCTGCTAGTCCTCCTCTGCTAAATACATTAGTGTGTGATGGAATTAAATGCAGTATATTGCTTGCACTACTGAGTTTGGAGGTTATACCAATTTCTGGTTCCCAACTACAGAAGTAAGAAATCCACAAATGGACTTGTATACAGTCAATGCACCAAGCCACCCCTAGCAGCAGCACCCCACCCCCCAGGTGACGGCTTCACAGGGGAGTCGGGGGACACCTTAATTAGACCCAGCTTGCCCCCACACACACACTGTTGTTGCTCTTCCCCCTTATTCTGGCTTCCCAATGACCCTGCAAGGTGGGCTAGGAGAAGAGATAGTGGCTGGCTAGGTGGGAAGGAGTACTATGGAAAACCGCCTCAGCATTACTGCCTTATCTAAAACAACTCCACACACAAAACCGAAACCATTAAAAATGACAATTCCAAGCTCTGCATAATGAATTTATTCATGGGAGGAGAAAAGGCACTTTTAATACCCATTGAAATCCTAACTGTCAAGCCTTTCTCCTGTGTGGCTGAGAAGGGAGACTTCCCCATCCACCCTGGGAGGAAAACTCCAGGGATGGCGGAGAATTTCTCCATGAATCTTCGGGAGGCCGAATGCCTCCCCCGAATTCCCCACCAATTTCGGCCCCCCCGAAATTGGTGGGGAAATTCTCCGCTGGCCCTCCGCCCCCCCCCCGGGATGGGACTTACCGTGGCCAAATGTCCCTCTCGGCAGCGGGTCCTGGCGGCGTTTCGGCGGGTGCGGGGGTGGCAGCCGGTCTCCCGACCAGCTGCCACCGCTGCCATTGCAAAAAAAAAAAAGTAAAGTAAAAAAAAACAACACTCGTGATAGGCTACATAACGATTTACGTAGCCTATCACGGCTAGATTCCCAAAGTCAGCCATGATAGGCTACGTAAATCGTCATGTAGCCTATCTCGGGTGACTTTGAAAAAAAAAAAGCGCGTATGCAAATGGCGGCGGCCCATGGGCGCCGCCATTTGCGTTCCTTATTTTGGCACATCTAGTCTACTTAAAGATTTACGTAGACTACGGCGAAAATAAGGGAACGCTATTTGCGTTCCCCTTTATTTTCGCCGTCATAGTCTACATAAATATTTACGTAGATTAAGACAGTAAAAAGAAGGAACGCAAATGGCGGCGGCTGTAGCCGCCGCCATTTGCGTACGCGTTTTTTTTTCTTTTAAACCCTGCCAACCATGATAGGCTACGTAAAGATTTATGTAGCCTATCACGTCTTTTTTTCCCTTTTTTTTAAACCTAGCCATGATAGGCTACATAAATCTTTACGTAGCCTATCACGTCTTTTTTTTTTTAGGGGTGTCAGAGAATTTCTCGCCAAAACTTCGGGGGCCGAGTGCCGACGTATTCGGCCCCCCGAAGTAGTTTCGGGGAGAAATTCTCCCCCCCGCCCCCCGCGGGATGGGACTTACCTTTCCCGAATGTCGCTCCCGGTGGCGGGTCGCAGCAGCGGTTTGGCAGGGCTTCGACAGGGGCGGGGGCGGCAGCCGGTCTTTCAACCGGCTGCCGCCGCCGCCATTCCAAGAAAAGTAAAAAAAAAAAAACGCCCCCGTGATAGGCTACGTGACGATTAACGTAGCCTATCACGGCTAGATTTGCAAAGTCAGCCGTGATAGGCTATGTAAATCGTCACGTAGCCTATCACGGGTGACTTAAAAAAAAAAAAGCGCATACGGCTAATGGCGGCCCCCATAGGGAGCCGCCATTCGCGTTCCTTATTTGGTCGCTGTAGTCTACATAAAGATTACGTAGACTACGGCGAAAATAAGGGCAACACTATTTGCGTTGCCCTTATTTTCGCCGTAGTCTACTTAAATCTTTACGTAGACTACAGCGACCAAATAAGGAACGCGAATGGCGGCTCCCTATGGGGGCCGCCATTTGCGTATGCACTTTTTTTTTTTATGTCACCCGTGATAGGCTACGTGATGATTAACGTAGCCTATCACGGCTGACTTTGCAGATCTAGCCGTGATAGGCTACGTAAATCGTTACGTAGCCTATCACGGGGCATTGTGTTTTTTTTTTACTTTTCTGTTGAAGTTTGCGGCCGGGGAGACGGGGCGCTTCTCCCCGGCCTGAATTTCAGCCGGGGGCAAGGCGGGAAGCCTTCCCCCCGGCCTGAATTTCAGCCAGGCGAGGCGGGAAGACACCCCCCGCTCGCATGAACTTCGGGGGGAGAAGCGAAGCGCCTCCCCCCTACCGTGAAAAAAACTGCGGGACAAGGTAAGTCCCTTTCGTACATCCCTATTTTTTTTACACAAGCCTGGAAATGGCGGCGGCAGCGGCAGCTGGTCGGAAGACCAGCCGCCGCCGCTGCTGCCACTGCCGCTGCCACCTGGAAGATCTGCCCCGAAGATCTGCCCCAGGTGAGTCTCGTCCCGGGGGGGATCCGCGGGGGGGGCGGGGGGGCAGGCCGTTCCGCCACGGAGTTCAGGGGGCCGAATGCACCGGCATTCGGCCTCACCGAGATCCGTGGCGGAATTCTCTGACATCCCTAATGGTGCATTACGATGACAGCTGGTTGTAATTCCAGTATCAGGGGCAGTATACGAGAAAGCAGTTGCTGGAGAACTCAAGCCAGAGGTTGCTCTTGTGCTCTCATGTCCTGATGTGGGCTTCCCATAGGCATCTGGTTGGTCACTGTGGGAACAGAATGCTGGACTTTGGTCTGATCCAGCACAACTCTTCTTATGTTCTTAATTGCCACCCGCCCCGTCACCCACTATTTATCCAAAGTGGAGGACTATATTTCCCTTCCCTTTTTTCTTTGTGGTCTTAAAAATACTTTTTTTGTGGGTAACATCAGGATGTTCAGAGTCAGCACTACATAAATAAAACATGGAGCAACAATAAAGAGTGAAGCCTTCATCCACTGGGGTTCAAGAGACAGAGAACTCAGAAGGATGAATACTTTTTATTTCATCTCTAATTAACTGCATCACAGGCTCTTTATTATGTTTTGTCAGGAAGATTTCATTTTTGCTTTGCATACTCCTTAACTGCTGCTAATTGGAAAACATGTCATTTTCCATAATGAGAAGTTTCTTTCTTCCATTTCATATTAGCAATGAAAGGCCAAAACTGATCTTCTGCAGTTGCCTGGTTTCTCAGAACTATTACAGAAGGACACGTTACTGTTGCTATGTCTGTAAATCATATTATGTTTTCCTCACCATCATTGCCCAACGGCAGCTAACTTCTGCTACAAGCATTAGATGGGACCTGTTTATTATATTGCTTAATTGAATAAGCTAGTGTCTGCAGGATGATAGCATGTTTTTTGCCAAATAGGATTGGAGAATTTGTTGCATTTGATTATAAGACTCTTGTGGAGTCTATCCAGACAGATAAAAGTAGGAAGCCTGTACCCACAGCCAGCCTTCCTATGGAATGAATATTTTACTCACCCTCCCAAGGTTGTTATGTCATCATATTAAATTTGGGTATAAGTGCAAAGATGGTATACAGACCAAGATTCGCTCATTCAAATTAAATTTTTGGAAGATGTGTCATTGGTTGGTCTTCCTGTTGTGGTTTTTCCTATTATTTCCAGAACTCACACACCCATTGCCCCTGTGCTATTTCTCAAGTCATGTTGTGACTTCCTTTTCTTTTTTATAATGACTTATTTATTAAGGTTTTTTTTTTCAAATAAGGCATAGTTATTAAATGATTTTTTTTAAGGGAAAAAATCAGAATTAGTGAAGAGGGAAGCACAGAAGGAAGGAGATTAAGGTAAAGAAGTGGAGGGCATTTTCAAATAACTAAAGGGATCCCAATCCAAACTGCAGGAGTTGTGTGTATCCTAGCTTGGAAGGTGGGGGAGGATTACATCTACAGCTTTATTCTAATTTACTTCTTGTAGTCAAAGCCATTGAGAACCTAACTATTGTATCAGGGAAGAAAGACTTCCCATTCTCCATATATGTAAAGCAAAATGGTAATTGTGTGAGACCCATTCGTCTAAGATTAATGTGTGTTGATAGTTTGTCACTTTGCCTTAAGCTGGTCAAACCTACCAAGGGTCTCTCCTAGAGCCAACATCATGGGTTGGATCCAGGATCTGCTTTCTGCAAGAGGAAGTGCTCAGCTTGCGGAAGGTCTCTCCACCTGATTTTTGGGAAACCCCCATCCCCGCCCATACACCACAGTTCATCCCATTGAGCAGGAGCTCCTGACACTCTGTATAGAATTTTCAGGGGGCTGGAGGGGCTTCCATGAGAAGAAGGGACAGGGAGTCCACATCTGCCAGTGTAGTTAATCCAGCATAAATCTGGATCCAACCCCATGCTTGGGTTATATGTTTCCAAATGATCTGGGGACCTGTTCTCATTTTTAGAGGTAACTACTTTTTGCATCGTTTAACTGTGCTCTTCAATGAAATTCATTTCATTGAGACAAGTCTGAGATATAATGTGGGTCCATGGGGAATTCCCCTCTTTTCTTTGTCACAGCCTTGAAAACATTAGATAAATTGTATTTATCAAGTTCTTTTCATGATGAGAGAAAGAGAAAGGAGCTTGATCCCTCAACCTTTATTGAGCTCCTATGATTAAACAGAACCCATTCTTGTAACAGTTTTTCACATGACATAACCCTTGATGTTGTTTCATAAATTATATTTGCTAGCATTCTTAATGACATTTAGAAGCAAAATGAACACAACTTTCTGGAAATGGCTGAGCTTTATATATTTACTTACCTACCTACCAGGTGGATGACCTTGTGCTGTTTGCATGGTTCCATGTGACTTCACTGCTGCATTTTAATTTTGTCTGTAGATTTTGATTGCTTCATTTGTCTTATTTAATCTTTTAGGCAAAGGCTGCCACCCAAAAATGTATATTATTACCGCTGCCCTGATCACAGGAAGAACTATGTAATGTCATTTGCTTTCTGCTTTGACCGAGAGGATGACATATACCAGTTTGCTTACTGCTACCCATACACTTACACTCGGCTGCAACACTATCTTGATAACTTGCAGAAGAGGAACATGGACTACTACTGCAGAGAGCTTCTAGGACTTAGTGTGGTGAGTAATAAGCACATTTCCTACTCAGAATGTTTTGTTGTGGATGCCTGGGCCTAAATGGTGATACACTAGTAGCATGAATCATCTCAACTAATGGACCTATGCCCATATTTGTTTTGCTGCTCTCAAAGACATGGCATAGCTTAGCTGCACAGTGAAATATAGACAAATACAGGTTGAACTTCATGTAAAGCAGCTTGATTGTGGTATGGAGTACAAGAGGAATATTGCCACATAGTATGAATGTACTTCTCATATTAAATGAGAAACGTGTACGAACTTTGTGGCATTGACTTTATCGACAGCCTCTCTCTCTCTCTCTCTCTCTCTCTCTTCACCAGGATTTTGTTCAAAAGGTAATGTGTTTCTTCACTATGGGATGTTACTTTGTATGAGCCTATATAAGACATATACACATATTGTCTCTTCCATTTATACCTGCTGTTGCACTACAGATTGCTATTAATCAAAACCATGTAGGCTTGCCTCTGCTTAGTTAGTTGGCCCTGGCAAAACTGAAATCTAGTAACAAAAAGCATGGGTTTCACTAGCACTAGGTGCCAGTAAAATCAGATGTTGGTTTATGTCAAGACTAGGTTAGGGCCACACTATGAGAGCATGTCCCAGAGTTCTGTGCAGAGGACTCTGGAGGTATGTTCTCATTTCATATTGAACCATCAAAGCAAGGGGCCCACTGATAGAAACGTCGACATCACCCATAAGGTCTCTTGCCCTGTCTGCTCCCTTTCCAGGACAAAATGATACCTTTCTGACCAAGAATTAATCCAGGAATTGTATTAAAACCTATCACGTCACCTTTAAAACTGGTAGGTTGATTTTCGATATAGTCTTGAACTTCCGTCCAATATGTTGTAGGTAATCCATGCTTAAATTTTAGAGTTTATTCCACTGAATTATCAGCCTGTCTCATTGATTAATAAAAATGTGTGAATAAAGGACAGTATTTTTGAGGTTATCAAAATGGAATCTTAAACAAAGAGGAATTAAGAAAGCAGAAACTGCTGTAACACTTAAATCAAT
The DNA here is from genome assembly GCF_057233095.1 of Heloderma suspectum. NCBI lineage: Eukaryota > Metazoa > Chordata > Lepidosauria > Squamata > Helodermatidae > Heloderma > Heloderma suspectum. Next base: position 229,028,487 of record NC_139461.1, read on the forward strand.
TAATCCTATGCCTCTCTACGGTCCATCTGAGACTCAGAAATACTCATACTTAGAAGAGCCATGAATTAAAAGGGGGGTACAAAAAATATTTGAAAAGAAACACTATAAAGGGAGAAGGAAAGAATTAAACTTTTGATACTGATATAGGTTAAATATCTATCTCAGAGGGCCCAGTTATCTGTAACTTTTGTAATTGCATTTCTCCATCTATTCTTCTGAAGACAGTGCTCAAACTGCTCACCTTGGCATGGCATTCAAAATATTGACCAACCTTCCTAGAAAGAAATAGAAAATCATTTGATATTTTTTCCCTACAGAGATACATCTGTCGTATTGAAATAATGACTATACTGTACTTTTAGGCATACCTAATATCTGTAATATTTCTGCAAACTAAAAATAATGTGTATTCAAAATATGACACTGGAGTTTCCTAAATTATAGTCCTAAACATTTGCTGAGATTAAAATAACTACTTACGCTCACCCAACATGCTAGATTAGTAGAATCTGTCATTTTTGTTCTTTGAGCAATATGCCCTACCCCTAGTATCACAAAGTCATTTTAAAACTAGCTTCTCTACTCATGGAGAGTATGGCATGCAGCACTGCTGCTTGAGAAGAATAAGTTGTGTGGACTCACATTGTGGACTCACAGAATTAATTTCATGGTTCTTTGGGTCCTGGCTGATAAATCTGTGTTTTTTCTACCATGCATATTGTATGATGGAGCATTTGCAACAAAACTACTTGGAGGGTTTTTTTTGTGTTTTTCAGTCAAACTTTTTTTTAAAAAAACTTTAACTGCTACACAACTGTTGAATCTAACTGTCAACTCTTTATAAATAATATAACAATAATAAAACCTTCCTGGCTTATTTCCACATGTCATTTTCCTAGATTACCTTGAAGATTTGACTTAAATATTTTAGGGCACAATCCTATGCATATTTAGACAGAAAAAAGTCCTACAACTCCCAGCATTCCCCAGTTGTAGGACTTTTTTCTGTCTGAATAGGCATAGGATTGCACCCTTACAGTGTTTTGTTGCTCATATTGGTTTTAAGGGGTTGAAGGAAAAGATTTCCCCCCATTTTAACTATTTTGAACAATTGAAATTATTAGTGCTTGAGAAAATTCATTGGTATCTAAAATGGCTTTTGAAAGCAGATGCCTTCTGTTGGGTAATAGATTAAACATGCAGCATATAAAGGAGTCAGACTAAGGTTATTGTATCCAGAGACTGGTGAGTCACTCATCATACTGTATTAATAGTTTCAAGCTAATTACATTTATGGCTTTTTGTCCTCTAAAAAGTTCCACAATTAAATCCATAAATACGTCCTGAAATTCTTTGAAAATTAAAAATGACACAACAGTACAGGACATAACAATTGCCATTAGATTACTAAAGTGCACAGTGGTTGCAGAGCCAAATGGCACAGATCCTTATTGTTAGTATGATGATAAACAGATCTGAATTTACTTTTTATCTTTCTGATGTATTCTTCAGAAAGCTCTCGAGCATTAAAAATGTGCCAAATGGTCTTGAAAATAAGCTGTCCAACAAGCTTGGCAGCTTGGTAGATACTCATTGGGTATCATTTTTACTGGCATGCTCATTTTTCTTACACTGGCTTTAGGAAATGCGAGATATGTACTTTCTGGATGACATTGGAAGGCATTTTTTTAAACTTGTGTTTAATCCTACCTCAAATAATTTCATGTGGTTAATACAAATATATGAAAATAAATGCATATCCGATAGTTAATTGAGCAACAAAACTAATTGACCAATCTTTAGTTGGTCACTAGCCTTAATAAATTTACACAGAGCTCGATACAGACCTAGTCATACTTAGACTAGACCCACTGAAATCAATGTAATTTAAGATTATCATGACTAACTAAAGTCTCATTGATTTCAATGGGTTTACTCATAAGTACGGCGAAGTCTGGATCCAATCCATATACTTTTAGGCAAGCATAGTAATGTGTATGTTATGTGGTCCTCACCTACAGATCCTCATATGCAAACAATGGGTTGTGCAAAAGCTGCTGTGGACAAATGTTTCTGCAGTTACATGGTTGATATTTCAGCTTTACCTGTATGATCACCTGTGGGGTTGGGTTTCAGCAAGATAATTAGTAGAAATTTTATATTAAAGCTAAGAGTATGCCAAATTATTGTCTTATAGCGATCAAAATTCCTGTGGGTTAAGGTAGGCAAGAGTAAGGAAATGCAGTGATTTCCTGAAACTTTTATTATTATTATTATTATTATTATTATTATTATTTTATTAGTGATTTCTGAGCTACTTAATTACAGAATATTGCAATGTTAATGTTACCAGACAAGCTACAGTATGGGAGCAGCTAAGCAAAGTAGTAATAAGCAGGGCTGGCATCAAGGGTAGGCATAGTTGGGTACCTGTGAGAGCCCACATTCCCTGAATGTGCTGCTTTTCACCACTGCAGTCTCCTTATTCACCTGTCTCTTGTTCTGGCCCAGGCGACTGAGGTGGTGAGAAGGAGGAGCAGAGATGCCGCTGCCTGCTTGCTCACTGGCTCTCTGCCTGGCAGGGAAGAGGATGAGGAGCAATAGCAGCTGGTGATAATGGTGGTGAGAAGGTAGGGTTACTGAGAGAAGGAGCCCATTGAGGGTGTCTTGCCCAAGGGCCCTCAAAAACCTGGAGCCAAAAATGGTAATGAAACAACAAAAAGTAGTTCTCAATGTAACTTATGGTATAGTCACCAAAGTATCATGTTTTTTTTTAGTTAATCTACTTGGCCATTTCAGGGGTTTCCTGTTCTTAATAAGAAACCTTTAGCTACAGTTGGTGTGATGGGCTTTCTGCTGCAGTAATACCTTTCTAGTAGTGAAAATAGGGGGTATGGAAGCCAACTGCAAGAGCTGTTGATAGCCACATCCCTTGAAGATAATCTACCTACAGTTAATTCTGCTGTAAAACAGCAATGGCACTAGATGACCTTTTAAATCTTTCTACCCAAGTGGTTTTGTGGTATCTGACATATCTGTGACTTATTTTAAGAACATACTATTACACATTCTTTTTCTTGTGCAAAGAGATATGGACATAAAATTGCTCTTTACACTGAAGTGAATATAGAAACACATACATATAGTAGCTTAGTGTGTGCAGTGTAGCATCTGTGGGGCTCTGGTTATTCTAATCTAATTCCTAATCAACAAGATGAACATAAAACAATGTTATAATAATGGGGGGTGCAGAATACTTTTTTAATGCAGTCACATAATTATGGGAACTGAAGGTTGTAGGTTTGATTTAATTTGGTTTCACCCCAGATAGTTGCTTTTATTTTTTTTTTTTAATTTTTTGGAGATATTTATATGCCATCCTATAACAAGTTCTCAGGATGGCTCACCCTGTAACAGGGTAAAACAGTTTAAATACAAATACAGTAATAAAATCTAAAATTCCTGAGACAAGAAAAATGTCTTCACCTGGGCCCAAAAACATGAGAATGAAATCTTCCTTGGGGAGGGCATTCTATAAATGGGGTTTCCACACCCTCTTGTAGCGACCTGCCTAACTTCATTTGGTGTGGGCACCCAGATGAAGACCTCCAAAGATGATCTAAGTGTTGTCAGGTACAACTGGGAGAAGACATTCATTTACCTTGGACCCAAGGTATTTTGGGGGTTAAATGTCAACACCAACACTTTGAATTGGGTCCAAAAATGGAGCGGAAGTGAGTGCAGCTGACATAGCACTGGAATCATATGATTGTATTGACCAGTCCCAGTTAGTAGCCTAGCAACTCTATTTTGGACTAACTGAAATTTCTGAACTGTTTTCAATGGTAGCCCCATATTAGGGATGTATGGATTCCCCACCGTCCGTTCTGGTGGGGAATCCGCGGGGTGTGTGTGATCTGTTCCTCCCCCCTGGAATCCGCGCGGAGCAGTTCCGGTCTTCGAGGATTCCGCAGAGCCGCGGGCCACCCCGTTCCGCCATCCACATGCCCCAGATTCCCCTGTTGTTGTTTTTTCGGCTCCCCAAACTTACGTAAATAATTCCTTAAGTACTGCCGAAAAATCCTTTCTACATGCCCGCCGTCGGTCTCCATAAGCCTCAGGTCATAGGGAAAATGCATATTTATTTTCATAAAAAAGGTAAAGCCCTTCACGGGGATTCCCCATGTAACTTCCGGTCACCTGATCTCACCTGACCTCACCGGACCTGACCTGTCCTCACCTCCACAGACATTAAACAGAAAAGATGGAGGATTTCCATGGAGTTCAAGACTCAGCCCCAGCGAAAGAAAGCCTCGGGTCACAGGGAAAATGCCTTGTGGAAAGGGTAAAGCCATTCATGTTCTTCTTCCTCCATTTCCGATTTACGGATTTCTTTTCATAATTATTTTCATAAAATCTGCCGTTCAGCGGACAAAAAAAAAAAACGGTCTGTGTGAGCTCCAGTCTGGGTCGACCAGGCCGCTCCATTCCGAGGAGGATTCCGTGGACCGGATTTGTCAGAATTCGATCCCATTTAAAATTTGGGTGGAATTCTCTGACATCCCTACACCATATATAACACATTGCAGTAATCCAGTCAGGAAGTTACCAGAGCATAGATGACTGTCTCCAGGCTTCCTCTAACTAGATGTCAGTTCCCTTGGTTCTCTCCATTCGTAGGGATGTATGAAACTCACCTTTTCGTGGATTGATTCACGGTGGGGGGGAGGTGCTCCATCCCTCCCCTCAGAATCCTCGATGGGGGGGAGGCAATCCGGTCCTCCCCCCCGTAATCCTGCCTGGCCGGCTCCGCTCCACAGAGCAGCCAGCCAGGGCCGTCTGCAGCTGGATTTCCGGCCGCAGACGGGCTGGTGCGGACGCAAATGGTGGCCACCGTAGCAGCCGCCATTTGCATCCAGCCAGGCTGCCGTGATAGGCTACGTAAGTATTTACATAGCCTATCACGGCTAACCCCCCCCCCAAAAAAAAACCAGCGTACACAAATGGTGGCGGCTACGGCGGCCGCCATTTGAGTTCCCTATTTTTTACCGTTCTAGCCTACGTAAATATTTACGTAGGCTATTATGGCGAAAAAAAGGGGAACACAAATAGCGTAGTGGGCGCTATTTGCGTTCCTTTTCTTTTCGCCGTTCTAGCCTCTGTAAATATTTATGTTAGCTGTGATAGGCTATATAAATACTTACATAGCCTATCACAGATGCAAGGTTGCCAATGGTGGCCGCAGCAGCCCGGCCACGGCTGGCCAGGAGACCAGCCACCAGAACCGCCACCGCCGCATCTTCCGCATCCGCCCCAGGTAAGTTCTGTCCTGGGGGGATTCCGCGGGGGGGGGGGCAGGAGGCCGTTCTGCCACAGATTCCGGGGCGCCGGATTCTAAAGAATCTGGCCTCACTGGAATCCGTGGCGGAATTCTCTGCCATCCCTATCCATTCGCAATCACACACCCCAAGGCATCAGGCTTCAGGCTCACTACTTTATTAGTTAGCTTCCAGGTTCCTTACAAATGCAAATCCTCGGAGACTCACAAACTACAAAGGAAAACAGCTGCTCCACATAATTATGAATATCAGTAGACGAGCCAAGTCAGAATCAAAGACATTGCTGGCAGTTTGAACAAGAACTTGCCGGGCAGAATAACGTAGAGGGGAATGCTCCTCCCTTACAGTTGTGCCCCCCTACGTAAGCTATCATGCATAGCCAACCGGGTGGAACGTCTAAGCTCCGACCGCTTCTAACTTAGGGATGTACAAAAGTTCTGCCACAAATCTCAGGGAGGCCGAATGCCAGAGCATTCAGCCCCCCGAAATCAGTGGCGAAACGGCCCCCCGCCCCCCCGCCCCCCCCCAGGACAGGACTTACCTGGGGCGGATCTTCCTGGTGGCAGTGGCTCCGGTGGTGGTGGCGGCGGTTCGGCGGCGGCGGCTGCGGTGGCCGGTCTTCCGACCGGCTGCCGCCGCTGCCATTTCCAAGTTTAAAACAAAAACAAAAAAACGTGATAGGCTACTTAAAGATTTAAAGGCTAAATTTTAAAAAACACCATGATAGGCTACGTAAATGTTTACGTAGCCTATCACGGCGGATTACAAACAAAACAAAAAAAAGTGCGTATGCAAACGGCGGCGCCCATGGATTCCGGAGGGGACGAACGGATCGCCTCCCCCCCCCCGTCCAGGATTCCGGGGGGAGGGACGGAACGCCTCCCCCCCCACCATCAACATAATCTGCAAAAGGTAAGTGACTTTCATACATCCCTAGACACAAGTGACAATGATGAATCTAGGAGCACCTCAAACTGTGCTAATCCTAACCATTCATGTGATCCTTCCTAGGTTTTTGCACACCTGATCCGAGCTAGGTTTTTAATAATGAGAAGTTTCTTTATATTTTCCCACTAAGATTTACAGATATTTTCTGTAGCCATGAAAATGGGACTCTTATTTTATGTGCAAGAAGAAAGTCTAGCATGATCCCATGAGACTTCAGAATGTCATGGATGATTAAAGATGTAACAAAAATTACAAGAACTGTCTCATGTTATTTTCGGGTGGATGTCTTATGCCAAGCCACACTGAATCAAGGCTCTGTACTGTAATGACCTCTACTTTCTCCCAATAGGCTCTGTTGCATAGACATCATAGTGAAGAAATGGTATATTATTGATACCACAAAAGGCATGGGGGAGGGGGGGTGACTGCTAATTCCCAGTGCTATGGAACATCAAAATAGTGACTTTAAATAAATACTGCCATAGTCTGTTGTTCACAAAACCTTGGGTTATTTTATATCTGAAAGTAACTCCCATCGGGACTGTTCTATTTGTTTGACTATGGGATACAATATAGCAGTTTCTTTGACTACAATTTACAGTGGCTTGGATCCAGACTAAGTTACTTAAACTTATTTTTCACTGAAATCAGTGGGACGTAAAATCATGACTTGGGATCTGAGTTCACAAACTTAATCTGGATCCAACCCAATATGTTTAGAAAAAGATATTTTATCAACAGAGACATTTTAACTCAAGTTTGTACGTGATTCCCCCCCCCCCGCCCCCACTCCAGACTTTTTCATTCTGAATGCATTGAAAAAAGGCATACAACTGGTTGAAGTTTCAGACTCAAGAAAGTTTGATCTTAATGGCTCTGCGGGGATGATAAAGCAGAATCAACTGCAGATTGTTATGACCCGTTTTATGACAGGAAAACCTGCTAGAGGGAATAGTGATCAATGGACTGTGCGTTTTGTTGTTTATTGTCAATCTATACAAGCCTATTTTGTATAAGCCTATTAAAACAACCGGCTGTGATGCCGTTTCTACATTACTTTAAGATTGTTAACTACATCTTTCTGTCACTTACTATTCGCTTGACTGTACTCAAGGATAGACAACTGATACAAGATTTGTAAAGAAAAGAATGAGCAACGCAAACCAATGCAGTATCCTAGAATGTACTGACTCCTTTTTAACTGTCTCTTTCAGAATGTTGATACCTTTCTTTTTCTGTGGAGCATTATGCAATAATAGTTTTGTTGACTATCAGCTGAAAAAAAATTTGCCAGATCATAATTAGAAGTGACACAGCAAAATCGTGTTAATTCTGTTGACTTCAATTTCAAATGAAATAAGGAATGGACCACAACTATATTCAGTGGGATTGTAATACTCTGGAATTAGGGACAACTTTTATAAATTGACAGTCCTTAAAATACAGGACATCTGACAAATGAAGGCTGAAGCAAGTTCAGCCTTTGTTAGTCAGATGTCATCTGCAAGATTTATCAGCAAGAAAACAGAGGATCTATCAGTTGCATTTGTGTAAGGATTGTTTGCAATGGATTATAGAATTTGGATTAGTGATAGGCATGGGATTTGACTAGGGATGTCAGAGAATTCCACCATGGATCTTGGTGAGGCTGAACGCCAGTGCATTCAGCCCCCCGAAATCCGCGGTGGAACAAAGCCCCCTGCCCCCCCACCCCATGAAAGTCATGTGAAACGGAGCATTCAAAGCAATCCGTGGTGGAACAAAGCCCCCTGCCCCCCCACCCCATGAAAGTCATGTGAAACGGAGCAAAAAGGCATACAACTGGTTGAAGTTTCAGACTGCTGCTTTGAAGTTCACGCTGCTTTGAGAATGGCGGCTGCATCTACGGCTGCCATTCGCATCATTATAGCCATGATAGGGCTACATAAACACTTACGTAGCCTATCATGGCTAACGCGGGGACACTATGTGCATCCCTGCAGAAGCCGTGATAGGCTACGTAAGTATTTATGTAGCCTATCATGGCAAAAAAAACCCCAAACAGCGAACACAAATGGCGGCGGGTACGGCGGCCACCATTTGCGTTCCCTTTTTTTTTTTTTTTTTTTGCCATTTTAGCAAAAAAACATAAGAGCTGTTGCACTGCAGCTTACTCCTGAATAGATTTGCTTAGAAATGAGCAGTGTTGAAAATGCCCGATGTGGTAGGAATTACATCTGTCCTTGGCCGTACTCCTTGCCTTTAGCCCTGACTCCTAAGACCCTTCCCAAATTGGAATTCTGAGCTTGAGCTGAAAAAGATTTGCCACTCCTGGTCTAGGAGTTCACAGTGTTAGGATGATCACCAGTTGTTGGTGGAAGGGTGATCAATAAATCCATTTGCTTTTTGTAGTCTTTTCACAAGCACCTGAAAAGACAGGTGGGGTGTTTCAACTGCCCACAAAGAAATACTGAAGTGAGCCAAAAGAAGTTTGCACATCACTAATCTGGATCCATGTATCGGTATGGCAGTTGGGCTTGCTCCTGAAGGACTGCCTAAAAGATTAGATTAAATACATAGAAGGAGGTTTTGTTTAAATGTTCAGCTTAGTGCAAGTTTAATTAGTGAAGAAAGCCAACACCAATGAAATCTGTGATCTTACTTGATCTGTCAGTATTCAAGAGACCAGGGAGAGGAGACAATCCTTTTGGTATGATTTTAAGACTACCTGGTTAATTTCAATTTCTGAGTGACCTGAGTATTTCCTGTCAGGTTAATAAAATCTCAGTGCCTGCTAGTTTAAGAGAGAGAGAGGATTATCTTTGGGTGTCCTTTGCTACTAGGAAGCTTTTTCTTTGAAAATTCAACATTTCTCCAGAGTTGTCTTGTGCTGAGCCCCCAGTCATTAAGCACAGGGTAGCAGAGTCTGACTTAGGCCATGTTTCCATGACAACAGAAGGAGAAGCTAATGGAGGAGTGCTGGATTTTTAATAAAGGAATAGGCTTTGCTGTGAGCAGGGTTCCATGAGCAGATTTTCCGGACTAGTAAAAATAACTTCACAGTACATACTTCCTGGTGGGGGTGGAGGTTGGAGTGAACATCATCTGACCAGCAGGGGCTGCTCCACCAATAAGAGAAGCTTCCCCCCTCTCCCCCCTCTTTCTCCTTTCCCCTGAAAATCCAGATGCACCTGCATTTCAGGAGCAAGCCTCATTGAGCACAATAGGAGTTACTTCTGAGTAGACACACATATGCTTGTGCTGGGAAAGGGGGGGGGAGAACACAAAGATGGAAACCAGCCCCCATTTTAACCTGCAGGACCTCATTGACTACAATGGGATTTACTTCTGAGGAGATAATAATGGGTGGGAAAGACAGCAGTAAACACAAAGACAGAAACCAGCCCCCATTGTAACCCACAGGATATCTATAACGAAGCTGTGAAGTACTTACTTCCTAAGGCAATGAATCAGAGCCTCGAGATCGTGCTTAATCGCATTTAAGGAATTGGGCTTTAAAATGTGCCATGTCAATTGAGGGGCTTCTCTGTTATTTCTGTGGGCATTCAGAGGGCAAGCCTCATTCAACGCAATGGGAGGAATCACCCCTTGACTGGGGTCATGGTGAAAGGCACACCCCTGGGCAGGGATAGCAAACCTGAGCTAAATGCAGGGGTTGGGGTATACAACAACTATACTGGGGAGAACCCGACTTAAGGAAAAGATTCGGACTTTAAGCAGTCTCAGGAAACCCAGTTTTTCCCTGATAAGCTCCGGGGTGGCTGCTGGCTGGCCACAACGTCATGTATCCCTAACGACCTCAACACACAGCCAGCTCAGAGTGAATCGTTGGTGGAAACACCCCCATCATTTTAGATGCCCTTTTTCTCAAAGTATCATCATAAGTTCAGTGAAAGTGAATGGAACTCCGCTGCCTGCCACATATGCTTTAAAGATCACACTTTAAATTAATGATAAGGAGCAGACTTGTAAACAATGTGTGTGTGTGTGGGGGGGGGGGGACTCATTGGCCAGACCCAGACTACAAGTACTCATGATATTGACGTTACCCAGAAGTCATTCTTTTTTTCATGAAAACTAGAAATCTTTTTTATCTGTATGAAAACTGTGATTCTCAGGATTTCCTTAGCTGATGATTGGGAGGAAATAGCCCCGTAAGACAAGATTTGAATTAAACATTTCACAAAAATAAAATAATATGAACAGGATTTTCATAAAGCAAAATTCCCTTGGTTTTTTTTTAAAGTTAGATTTATGTCTTACTCATTTCGTTTGTCAGGTTCACATTTTGCAAAGTGAGCAAAAAAATATTAGTTGCTAAAAATATTCTAAAGATTGTTTTATAGCTTAATATAAATTTCTACTTGACCTGTATTCCCTGTATTTAAGTAGATTATACTAGTAGATTATACTAGTGCCTGAACATACTGATTATACTAATACACTGAACATTTAAAAAAGGAACTCTGTTTTTTTAAGCTACAGTTCCACATAGTTGAGGATGATATTTACTGCCTAATCCTATGCATGTCTACTCAGAAGTAGGACCATTGCCTCTGTTAAAAATATTAATGAGTCTTGTTTATACTGGTACAAGTTGTATAGCTTTCCAGTATATAAGCTATTATACACACACACACACACACGATAGAATCTTCCAATTGATGCTCACGAAGTATCTTGTCAACATTTATGAGCTCAGGGCCAAACTGGATGTGAAATTAACTGCATGAATGCAATTAACATGAATATTGGGGGTGGGGTGGGGTGGCTAGCAGCATCAAGACAGCAGGGGATGGAGAGAGAGAATTTAAACTGTTCTTCTCTTGTGATGGTCCCACCAAAAATCATCCCCATTGGTTCCAGTACTGCTAGCAAGCTGCATTTACATGAAAAAGTGAGAGGACTTTCATTAAAGAACTTCTGCATATGCATCTACAAAGCAGCTGGTTTAGGCACCTGGTTGCTGAATGTACAGAAGCTTGTTTTATGTTCTGAGCTGTAGAAGAACTTTTGGGGACAATGCCACCCACTTTGTAATCCCACAAAGGATTATGAGTTTAGTTTATTCATATTCTGGACCAGGGAATTACAAATTTCGATGACATCACTAGTGTAAAGTGTGTTTGAATGTATGTTCTATTGTGTAGTACTAACTACACAGCAACATAGAAGCACAGCAGTGTAAGAAGAGAGGCTAACAGTGAGCTGATTCTTTAAGCTATGTAGGAAGACTAGGATGAGGGAACTTTCAGGAACAGGAGGCTCACACAGAACATTTATCTTGGTGATGGTTCATTTGTGACTTTAACATCTAAAAATAAAAACAAATTGCCAGGAAAGTAACATTGTTTTAGAAATAAAATGTATTTGTTTCATTTATTTGCATCTGTAGATAATGATATGCAGGCCAAACTCCAAAGTCCATTTCTGGTGAAATGTCACTTTAGGTCTGCATTGTGGCAATGGACATGAGAGACAGACACTGATGTAATGGGGTCACACAGGAACAGGCCAGTTTTCAAAGGTTCCTGCCAGATGAGTGACACAAACCTTTAGGGCTGATTCATAGAATAATATTTCATACAGTGAAATCAGAATGTGTTTACTCAGTCTTTGAGTTTTGGCATGTCTGCTAAGTGCTTCAGCATGTGTCAGATCATGAGTTATAGCACTTCTGTGCATGTTTAGTTGGAAGTAAGTCTTGCCAAGTACAATGGGACTTACTCAATAGCTTAGTATGTTAGGGATTGCAGCTATAGGGTTCAGTCCAAAGGTGACCTCACAGAAGGGCCTTCAGTCCGGCAGAAGCTCTCACTAAAGGAAGGAGAGGGGCATTTTTTCTGATTCCTCTTCCTCCTGCAAAACTCCCCCCTGCCCGCCCAGTGACCTGCCATACAAAGGGGCCCCCAACACTCTGAAGCAGACTTTCTGGGAACACAGTGGGTTTCGGAGTGGGGTGAGGGATCGACAAAAAGTGCCTCACCCCTTCTGTTAGCAGGTGCTGGGAGGATCTTTTTCCTCTCGTGGGATCTTTGAATCCATCCCATTTGTTTTCCCATTGAGGCTTGACCTGTTTCTGATCAGTTCTGGCTCAATTTATAAATGGAATTGTAGCATACTCTTATTTCTGTCTGAAGCTGGAGTTTATGCGGAAATTTTTCACATTTTAAACATCTGTTTCTATTTTTTTAAAATCTATAAATCTATAAACTGGATGCACTATAAATGGTCATTTGTTTTCTTTTGGAGTGCTGTGTCATGTACATCGCATCGCCTACATATCCGTCTGTCTATTCGTTATTAAGGCTTAGTGTTTAACCAACTTCTTGAACATTTTTCAGGATGGGGTAACTTGTGATCCAAGTATGTGTTGAAGCGTTGGTTTATTTAGCACATGTCTTTTGAGATCACAATGCACTGGAAGCGTTAAATTACTTGTCCTTATCCGGAAGTCTTGGAGAAACTTGTTGAATAATATGGAATGCCTTTGAACTTAGTTATAGTGCCTAACTAGAGTGCAGATATGTATGGTTAATCTAGTTAATTGGAGTCTACATGAGCAACTTTCTATAACACTATTGATATAGCGTAATTTTATATATTTATTTCTCACATATGTACCTGCCTTTCCTCTAAACAGTTCATGCATTCATGCGGCTAAGTCCTAATTAGCTATGACCCCCCCCCCCCAGCTCACCACAGAATCCACTTGGACTTTTTGAGTGTTCTTCTTTGAATGGAGCATTCTATCCTGTGTTTGTGTGCAGCCACCCTCTCTGTCTCACCTTTGTGAAAGAGGAGGGTTTGCAAACAGTTGCCTGTCTTTCTGACTTTAAACTGAAAATTGTGCACCTGAACATGCACGGAGTATAATTTCCTCCTGGGACCATGGAGTTTGTGATTCCCTTACAGAGGACACTACAGATCCAATGATCTTGGTGGGAACTGATGCTTTCAGGATTGTAATTGGCAGCTGAGGACCATACAGACTCCTGTCTATTGGTATTACTGCCACTAATTTCCACTCTTTTCATAGTGAAACTTGTTTTGCTGGTAAAGGGGAGCTGTGATAGGGGAGGCCTAGTAGTAACAGGAGCACTGGGTAATTCCATTTTAAGTCAACCCCAGACTTGGATAAGTCTGCAATCATCTCAACATGGGCAAGGGGAGTTTGCATTTTTAGGCCCCTCCGCTTTAACTTTGTCAGCAACACTAGTTATCACATATTGTCTTTACCACAATCCTGTTATGTCAGCTAGATTGCAAGTAAGTACCTTGCCCAAGGTACCGGGTGAGCACTGTGGCGTAGCAGCCCAAGTCCCACTCTCTGTTAACTTTAGTACCTCCACACTGGTTCATTTCCACTGAAGTGTCACTTGAAGGAATTTATTCTTACGTTCATATAAGTGCACAGGGAATTAATTTTGTAGGAGTTACACAAATACTGCAGTTAGAATATATCCATTTGTATCAACAAGTATGTGTGGGCCTTCAGTCTAAATAAAATCCCAGTAAAGAACATTCAATTTCCTCTTTTTCCCCTTTTCCAATGTCAGGATGCCTGAATGCTCAAGTGACCGAATAAGTACTAAATATTTAATGCATGGAGTTACATTAACTGAGTCTTTGATCTCAAACTTCTTAGAAATATCTTAAAAGCACCTCAAAAACTTGTTAGTATTTCATTACAGCCTCTTAAAGTAGATTTATTTTTTCAAAACTTCCTGTCAGAAAGCAGGGGACTGTGATTATAAATTATAACCTACAGCCTTTTGACAGTAGTGCCACCTAATGTTAATTCCTTGGTGTCTCAATAGGACAACCACCGGGGAGGGGGGAATCCCCTTGCATCACCTGTGGCATCCCATCCAATGTATGCAGGATGTCTTTGCTGGGAAAGAAAGCAGACTTGTGCAGTATAATTATGTAGTGGAATTCTGGCCACCCATCATTGGGCGGGGGCGGACAACAGCTTCCTTTAGCAAATCAGGCCTATTTCATTTTAGTTTATTGCAAGGCATACTGTGAATAACCACTTCTGCTAATATCAGTGCTCTTGTGAGTTAACCACTGAAACAAAAATATGAGGTTGTATCCAACGTTAGTCCTATGTACAGCAGACCCATTTAAATGTCTTCCCGATAGTGCCAATGGTTCCAAAGAAAGCCCTCTTTAGGCTTTGCTGGTCAGCGCAGCAAGGCCTGGCACAAGGGGTGCATGCCCAGCATGTTGGGAGCACACTTGTGTTTGCACCCTCGCCACCCCTTTGTGTAGGCTACCTTAGAGCTATAGCTACTTACTCATAAGGCCAACCAACAACCGTTGTGGCTGAGCAGGGATTTCAGTCCCCTGGTCTTCAAGTCCAATACTCTAACCAGAAAATAAGAAATAAGGCAATTCTTTCTTTTTCACCCCACCTACCCCTAGTGCTTAATGTCTAAAAGCAGGTATGCTTGGGTTCAAGTCTGCCTGAAAACACTGCTTGTTTATTTGGAAGCTGTACCCAAATGGACATTCTGTATTTATTCAGTCTTGCATATTTTCTTTATTTAGAATATTAATATCCTACCTTTCTGTTTGACAGCAGGCCTCCAAGGTGGCAAAGAAGAGAAAAGTAGTTAGTATTGTGTTCCAATTACTGTTCTTTAAAGATTCTGCATTGGCCACTTGGGACAGGGCTGGTATAACTGGGCAAGAGTGGTATAATATCCTCCCATCAGATTTCTTTAATGTATGCTACTGAGCATGTTCAAGTACAATGGAGCATGCACAGTACTACAAATTAAAACCTGGTTCGCTTTTATTTCCTATCAGATTTCATTATTCTGTTCAAAAGGTGGACAAGATAAATTTAAATTCTGTAGAAGATGACCGGATTCTGTTCCATGTGTTATTTAGCACCCAAACAAGTCTGAAATAGAAAAAAAACTACAGTTGTGTTCATGAAGGGTAATCTACAGCAGTGTGGAAGACCTGCAGAGCTGTCAAGTAAAGAACATGCTCACCTTTGTGGTCAGTGCTCTTACTCTGCCTATACTGCCATCAGAAAAAGTTGTGTCTATGCCTACACAACAAAAGGACCAATCTAAAGAGAGAGAAAAAGAAAAAGTGGAAAAAAAACAGAGTGGTTGCTAAGAAATTGTTCCTTCCTTTTGCTCTCCACCACTACTTCAGAAGGTGTCCAAGGCTGTCTTTAGGCCCTCAGTCTATGCATGCCACAGGGTAAAGATGGAACTGTTTCCTCACAGGTGACTATCTATGGAGGAGCGTGGGCCTGTGTTCACTTTGGTACTCGCCGGAGTCCACTTATTATTGATCATGTAATAACCATTTGGACTGATGGAATTTAAAAAGCAGCAATCACCACTTCTGAATGAAAAAGAAAAATGTATCTATCATGCTTTAAAAAAAAATAAAAATCTTCCATGGTATTTGTTGTTGTTGTTGTTCAGTCGTTCAGTCGTGTCCGACTCTTCATGACCCCATGGACCATAGCATGCCAGGCCTTCCTGTCCTGCGCTCTCTCCCGGAGCGTGCTCAAGTTCATATTCATTGCATCCGTGATGCTATCTAGCCATCTCATCCTCTGCTGTCCCCTTCTCCTTTTGCCTTCAGTCTTTCCCAGCATCAGGGTCTTTTCCAGGGAGTTTTCTCTTCGCATTAGGTGGCCAAAATATTGGAGCTTCAGCTTCATTATCTGTCCTTCCAATGAGCACTCAGGGTTGATTTCCTTTAGGATGGACTGATTTGACCTCCTTGCAGTCCAGGGGACTCGTAAGAGTCTTCTCCAGCACCACAGTTCGAAAGCATCAATTCTTCGGCGCTCAGCCTTCCTTATAGTCCAGCTCTCACAGCCATACATTACTACTGGGAAAACTATAGCTTTGATTAGACGGACCTTTGTCGGCAAGGTGATGTCTCTGCTTCTTACTATGCTGTCTAGGTTGGCCATAGCTTTCCTCCCAAGGAGCATGAGAGTGAGCAAGAGGCTAAAGGTCAGTCAAACAGAGGCGATGAAACCCAGGCCTACAAGAAGAAGAAGAGAAGAGTGGTAGTAGTGGGAGACTCCTTGCTGCGTGGGATCGAGACCCAAGTATGTCGCGAAGACCCGTGGACTCGCCAGGTATGTTGTCTCCCGGGAGGACAGATTAGAGACGTGACTGAAAGGTTGCCTGCACTCATAAAGCCCACTGACAGGTATCCCTTTCTTCTCATCCATGTGGGAGCAAATGATACCGCCAAGCGGAGCTACGAAGAGATCACGTCAGACTTTGAAGCTTTGGGAAGGAAACTCAAGAACTTTGGGGCCCAGATAGTTTTCTCATCCATCCTTCCAGTAGTTAGAAGAGGGATAGAAAGGGAACGAAAAATACTCCGGGTGAATGACTGGCTACGAAGGTGGTGCCGACGAGAGAGATTTGGATTCTGGGACCACGGGCTATACTTCCTGGAAGATGGGCTGTTGGCTAGGGATGGGTTGCACCTCACAAAGGCTGGGAAGAATGTGTTTGGACACAGCATGAAGAACTTCATCAGGAGGGCTTTAAACTGAATCCTACGGGGAAGGGAGATGTAATGTTGGGGGTAACAATGGACGTAGGCGCATGCACTGCAATGGAGAGAACAGCGCTGATAGCGCCCAATAATAGTCTTCAGACACATGTAGGAAGAAAGCCAGACTATGAAGCACATGGTCTTCGATGTCTATATACTAATGCCCAGAGTATGGGAAACAAACAGAATGAACTTGAACTCTTAATACAGGAGGGAAATTATGACTTGATAGGTATAACTGAGACTTGGTGGGATGACTCTCATGACTGGAATACAGCAGTTGAAGGATATAACTTGTTCAAAAAGAACAGGAGGAACAGAAAGGGAGGCGGGGTTGCACTGTATGTGAAAAATACATATCTCTGCACAGAAATACAGGAGGAGGAGCTTGGTAGCCCCATCGAGAGCATCTGGGTTGAAATAAATGGAGCAAAGAATAAAAGGAACCTGGTGGTCGGAGTCTACTACCGGCCACCCAATCAAGGAGAAGCCAAGGATGAAACTTTTGAAAAGCAAATAGCCAATGTTTTAAGGAAGCATGATGTAGTAGTAATGGGGGACTTCAATTTCCCCGATATTTGTTGGGAGACAAATTCTGCAAAACATGGCCCCTCCAGGAAATTCCTGACTTGTGTGGCGGATAACTTCCTCCTACAGAAAGTAGAGGAAGGAACTAGAGGATCGGCTATCCTTGACTTGATCCTAACCAACAGAGATGACTTAGTGGATAAAGTAGCAGTTACAGGAACTCTGGGGGAAAGCGACCATGTTGTACTTGAGTTCTTGGTTCTAAGGGAAGCAAAAGCCGAGTGTACTCAAACGCGTACCCTGGATTTTAGGAAAGCTGATTTTAATAAACTCAGAACAATGATCAGTAAGGTCCCATGGCAAACAATGCTAGCGAGAAAAGGAGTCCAAGATGGGTGGGAACTTTTAAAAAAGGAAATTCTCAAGGCACAATCACAAACAATTCCAACAAGAAGAAAAGGTGGAAGACAACAGAAGAAGCCAATGTGGCTTCACAAAAAGCTTAGGGATGACCTGAAAACAAAAAAGGACACATATAAGAAGTGGAAAGAAGGCCAAGTAACAAAGGAAGAGTACAGGCAGGTAGCACAGAATTGCAGGGATGGCGTCAGGAAGGCTAAAGCGGAGAACGAGGTGAGGTTAGCGAGGGATGCTAAAAACAACAAAAAGGCTTTCTTCAGCTACGTGCATAGTAAAAGGCAGAGGAAAGAAATGGTTGTTCAGCTATTAAATAAGGATGGCAAAATGATAACAGATGACAAAGAAAAGGCAGAGGTGCTCAATTCCTACTTTGGCTCAGTCTTCTCCCAAAAGAGGGTCTATGACCCCCCTGGCAAAGGCGAAGTACAGGCTGAAGGGGCAGGATTGCAGCTTGAGATCGACAGGCATATGGTCAAGGAACACCTCATTACTTTGAATGAGTTCAAATCTCCAGGGCCAGATGAACTGCATCCTAGAGTAATAAAGGAACTGGCAGAAGAACTCTCAGAACCGCTGTCTATTCTCTTTGAGAAATCATGGAGGACCGGGGAAGTGCCAGATGACTGGAGGAGGGCTAACGTTGTCCCTATCTTCAAAAAGGGTAAAAAGGAGGAACCTGGGAACTACAGACCAGTCAGTCTGACATCAATCCCTGGGAAAATTCTGGAGCAGATCATAAAGCAATCCATCTGGAAGCACCTTGACAACAATGCCGTGATTACTCGAAGCCAACATGGATTTGTCAAAAACAAGTCCTGCCAGACAAATCTGATCTCATTTTTTGATCAAGTCACCTCCCTTGTAGACCGTGGGAATGCTGTAGACATCATATACCTCGACTTCAGCAAAGCTTTCGACAAAGTGCCCCATGATATCCTGATGAGCAAACTTGCTCGAAGTGGGCTAGATGAAACAACGATCATGTGGATCCACAGTTGGCTACAGAATCGGACTCAAAGAGTGCTTATCAATGGGACCTTCTCAAGCTGGGGAGAGGTAACGAGCGGGGTACCGCAGGGCTCAGTCCTGGGCCCAGTGCTCTTCAACATTTTTATTAATGACTTGGAGGAGGAGGTGCAGGGAATGCTGATCAAATTTGCAGATGACACAAAATTGGGTGGGATAGCTAATACTTTGGAAGACAGAAACAAAATTCAAAGTGATCTTGATAGACTGGAGTGCTGGGCAGAAAACAACAGAATGGCATTTAATAGGGACAAATGCCAAGTTCTGCACCTAGGAAAAAGAAACCAAATGCACAGTTACAAGATGGGGGATACGTGGCTCAACCACACTACGAGCGAGAAGGATCTTGGAATTGTCGTCGATCACAAGCTGAATATGAGCCAACAATGTGATGTGGCTGCAAAAAAGGCAAATGCTATTTTGGGCTGCATTAATAGAAGCATCGCTTCCAAATCCCGGGAAGTACTAGTTCCCCTCTACTCAGCACTGGTTAGGCCTCATCTGGAGTACTGTGTCCAGTTCTGGGCACCACACTTTAAGAAGGATGCAGACAAGCTGGAGAGGGTTCAAAGGAGGGCAACAAAGATGATCAGGGGACTGGAAACAAAGCCCTATGAAGAGAGACTGAAAGAACTGGGCATGTTTAGCCTTGAGAAGAGAAGACTGAGGGGAGATATGATAGCACTCTTCAAGTACTTGAAAGGTTGTCACAGAGAAGAAGGCCAGGATCTCTTCTTGATCATCCCAGAGTGCAGGACACGGAATAATGGGCTCAAGTTACAGGAAGCCAGATTCCGGCTGAACATCAGGAAAAACTTCCTGAGTGTCAGAGCAATACGGCAATGGAACCAATTACCTGGGGAGGTGGTGGGCTCTCCCACACTGGAGGCCTTTAAGACGAGGCTGGACAGCCATTTGTCAGGGATGCTCTGACTTGGATTCCTGCATTGAGCAGGGGGTTGGACTCGATGGCCTTGTAGGCCCCTTCCAACCCTACTATTCTATGATTCTATGATTCTATGAGCAAGCATCTTTTAATTTCATGGCTACAGTCACCGTCTGCGGTGATCTTGGAGCCCAAGAAAGTAAAATCTGTCACTGCTTCCATTTCTTCCCCTTCTATATGCCAGGAAGTGATGGGGCCAGATGCCATGATCTTCGTTTTGTTAATGTGGAGTTTCAAACCAGCTTTTGCACTCTCCTCTTTCACCCTCAACAAGAGGCTCTTGAGATCCTCTTCGCTTTCTGCCATTAGGGTGGTATCGTCTGCATATCGGAGGTTGTTGATAATTCTCCCAGCAATCTTAATTCCGACCTCTGATTCATCCAACCCGGCATTTCTCATGATGTACTCTGCATATAAGTTAAATAAGCAGGGTGACAATATGCAGCCTTGTCGTACTCCTTTCCCAATTTTGAACCAATCGGTTGTTCCATGTCTGGTTCTGACTGTTGCTTCTTGACCCTCGTACAGGTTTCTCAGGAGACAGGTAAGGTGGTCTGGTACTCCCATCACTTTCAGAATTTGCCACAGTTTGTTGTGATCCACACAATCAAAGGCTTTAGCGTAGTCAATGAAGCAGAAATAGACGTTTTTCTGGAATTCTCTTGCTTTCTCCATGATGCAGCGAATGTTGGCGATTTGATCTCTAGTTCCTCTGCCTCTTCTAAACCCAGCTTGTACTTCCGGTAGTTCTCGGTTCGCATACTGCTGAAGCCTAGCTTGTAGGATTTTGAGCATCACCTTGCTGGCATGTGAAGTGAGCGCAATAGTGCGGTAGTTTGAACACTCTTTGGCGTTGCCCTTCTTTGGAATTGGAATGTAAACTGACCTTTTCCAGTCTTGTGGCCACTGTTGAGTGTTCCAGATTTGTTGGCATATTGAATGCAGCACTTTAACAGCATCATCTTTTCGGATTTTAAATAGCTCAGCTGGAATACTGTCATCTCCGCTAGCTTTGTTGTTACTAATGCTTCCTAAGGCCCACTTGACTTCACTCTCTAGGATGTCCGGCTCAAGTTCAGTGACCGCACTATCATGGCTATCAGGGACATTCAGATCTTTCCTGTATAGTTCTTCTGTGTATTCTTTCCACCTCTTCTTAATCTCATCTGCTTCTGTTAGGTCCCTGCCTTCTTTGTCCTTCATCATGCCCATTTTTGCACAAAACGTTCCCTTGAGATCTCCAATTTTCTTGAAGAGATCTCTAGTCTTTCCCATTCTGTTGTTTTCCTCGATTTCTTTGCATTGTTCATTTAAGAAGGCCTTCTTGTCTCTCCTTGCTATTCTCTGGAACTCTGCATTCAGTTGGGTATATCTTCCCCTTTCTCCCTTGCTTTTCGCTTCCCTTCTTTCGTGAGCTACTTGTAAAGCCTCATCAGACAGCCACTTTGCTTTCTTGCATTTCTTTTTCTTTGGGATGGATTTCGTTGCTGCCTCCTGAACAATGTTACGGACCTCCGTCCATAGTTCCTCAGGCACTCTGTCTATCAGGTCTAATCCCTGAAATCTATTCCTCACCTCCACTGTATATTCATCAGGGATATGATTTAGGTCATACCTGAACGGTTTAGTGGTTTTCCCAACGTTCTTCAATTTAAGCCGAAATTTTGCAAGAAGCAGCTCATGATCTGAGCCACAGTCAGCTCCAGGTCTTGTTTTTACTGACTGTATGGAGCTTCTCCATCTTTGGCTGCAAAGGACATAATCAATCTGATTTCGATATTGACCATCTGGTGACGTCCATGTGTAGAGTCGCCTCTTGTGCTGTTGGAAAAGAGTGTTTGCTATGATCAGCATGTTCTCTTGGCAAAACTCTATTAGCTTTTGTCCTGCTTCATTTTGTACACCAAGGCCATGCCTGCCTGTTATCCCGGTGATTTCTTGACTTCCTACTTTAGCATTCCAATCCCCTATGATGAAGAGGACATCTTTTTTTGGTGTTAGTTCTAGAAGGTGTTGTAGGTCTTCATAGAACCGATCAACCTCAGCTTCTTCGGCCTCAGTGGTTGGGGCATAGACTTGAATTACTGTGATGTTGAATGGTTTGCCTTGGATTCGTACTGAGATCATTCTATCATTTTTAAGATTGTACCCCAGTACTGCTTTTCCCACCCTTTTGTTGACTATGAGTGCTACTCCATTTCTTCTAAGGGATTCTTGCCCACAATAGTAGATATGATGGTCACCTGAATTAAATTCGCCCATGCCTGTCCATTTTAGTTCGCTGATTCCCAAGATGTCGATGTTCAATCTTGCCATCTCATGTTTGACCACCTCCAGCTTACCTTGATTCATTGATCTGACATTCCAGGTTCCTAAACAATATTGTTCTTTACAGCATCGGATTTTCTTTTCACCACCAGACACATCCACAGCTGAGTGTCCTTTCGGCTTTGGCCCAGCCGCTTCACTCTTTCTGGCGCTATTTGGAATTACCCTCTGCTCTTCCCCAGTAGCATATTGGACACCTTCCGACCTGAGGGGCTCATCTTCCGGCGTCACCTCTTTTAGCCTTGTGATACGTTCCATGGGGTTTTCTTGGCAAGAATACTGGAGTGGGTTGCCACTTCCTTCTCCAGTGGACCACATTTTGTCAGAACTCTCTGCCATGACCTGTCCGTCTTGGGTGGCCCTGCACGGCATAGCTTATGGCTTGACTGAGTTACGCAAGCCCCTTCGCCACAACAAGGCAGTGATCCATGAAGGGGTCCATGGTATTACTGAGAGACATATGGCTAAACTGTCATGCGCTGCTTTGAAAATGTATCTTCTAGTTCTGACCTGGAATTCTCCTCTGTCAGTGCTTAGCTTTTGTCAAGAGTGCTTTGCATATAAAAAGGACTTGGGGATAGAATCCAGTTATATAAAGCAAGGCTTCTTTGTGTGGAGTCCTTTTGTAGTACCAACATTAAAAGGCTTTTTATAAATAAAAGTGGAATATAATTATGCCCTTCTAGGGGAAAATCCTTGATTACCTTTGAATTTTTCTGCCCTTTGAAAAGGTTATACTTAACCGGTTCAGTTTCTTACTTGATGTTGCTGTTCCCAAGGGAAATCAGCCTCCCATACAAACTGTTTCAATTGGGTTACATGGCTTTACTTTGTGTCATGCATTTGTTAACTGACAGGTTATATAACACTGCAGGCTAAATATATATTGCTCTGTATTCAGGTAGAGTTGCTGTCCTGTATTTGAGGATTAACCTGAAACGATGATAAGATAGGTGTGGGGAGGAAGACTAGCTTTCAGAAGTTAAATAACAACAACAAAAACTTTTGCAAAATTATGTTTCCTGAAACATTACTTGGATGTTCGGTTGAAGAGCAAAAGCAAAACTCAAAACTCAACGTTTGTGGAAAGATTTGCCAAATGTGTCATTTCAACTAAGCATCATACAGTTTGTGTATTCATATACACTGGTATCATACTGGAGAAAGTCAAGAGAATCAGATTTCCATGACTCTTTAACATTTCTAGAAAGCGTAGAATCTCAGTGGAATTGCAATAGGAACTGAGTTCCTAAGGAACTTCCTGTCTTGTTAGTTTAAAGTGCCTTTAGGATCAGTTAGCTAGTTAAATACCCCCACTTTCCTGGTGAGGGAAAAGGTGAGAATGATCCCCCCTCAAGTTAGAAATGAAGCTTTCAGTCCAGGGTTTTCCATGTCTTGTCATGAATCAATATAATCTTCAGGAATTTTGTCCTTAGAAGAAGAAAAAATCAAGCAAGGAAGATTCTTACTTAATTGGCAGAAAACTTACTGTGCTGTTGCTTTGCGAGATCATAAGTAGGGATGTATGGATTGTGTAAAATCTGCCCCATCTGTGTTCTGTGGGTTGTCAGGAGCTTTTTGTTCCATTGTCCGCTCACAGACAGAGGCGAATTTTTCTTGTTATGCGGAAAAATATACAAGTAATTCCATAAGAAGGTTCGCAACAATTTACATAATTTATTTTAGCACATAACATTTAGCATATTGTCCCCCATTCCATTCAACATTTCCTTGGGTATGTCTCAGCAGAAACGTGCGTATTTTCCTACATTCCCTACATGTACATTTTGGGAAAGAAAGAAATAAATCTGAAAGTCCAGGGACTCTGCGCGGCCTGAGGAGGCCGGTCTGCAGCAGATTCCACAGGTTGGATCCTTAGAAATCCGAGCTCATTTTAGTCCATCTCAAATTTCTCCAGCATCCCTAATCATAAGACACGGGGAAACATTTATATAGGGATGTCAGAGAATTCCACGACGGATCTTGGTGAGGCCGAATGCCAGTGCATTCAGCCCCCCGAAATCCATCACGGAACGAAGCCCCCACCCCCCCAACCCACAAAGGGCGCGTGAAACGGAGCACTTACCTGCTCCCGTCCGCGCTGCTTTGCGAATGGCAGCCGTCCTACGGCCATTTGCGTCCCTGTGGAAGCCGTGATAGGCTACGTAAGTATTTACTTAGCCTATCACGGCGGGGGGGGGGGAACCCAGCGTACGCAAGTGGCGGTAGCTGCCACCATTTGTGTACGCTGGGTTTTTTCCCCCTGCCGTGATAGGCTATGTAAATACTTACGTAGCCTATCACAGCAGGGGGGAAAAAACCCAGCGTACGCAAATGGCGGCAGCTACCGCCACTTGCGTACGCTGGGGTTTTTTCCCCCCTGCCATGATAGGCTATGTAAATATTTATGTAGCCTGTCACGGCTAAATACAGGGACACAAATGGCGACGGCTATGACAGCCACCATTTGCGTCCCTGCAGGGCTGCCCAGCGGCCAGATGTCCGGCTGCGGGCAGCCGGAGCCGGTGGCTCCACGGCTTGGCCGCGGAGCAGAGTCGGCCAGGCAGGATTCCGGGGGGGAGGATGAGATTGCCTCCCCCCCTGTTGAGGATTCCAGGGGGAGGGACAGAGGGCCTCCCCCCCACCGCGGAAACAGAATGGAATGGAAGGTAAGTGTTCCGTCCATCCCTACATTTATATGGAGACATAGCCTGCACGAGAAGACACTTTGACTGCTCCATTAGAATCTACATACAATTTCAACTTGATTTCTGGATTATGTAATAGAAATTGGATGCAGGCCAGAGAACTATTATTGGAAAAGAACTGAGTGACTTACGTTGCATTACTATGCACACTTACCTGGGAGTAAGCCCCACTGTACACAGTGGAACTTTCTTCCAAGTAAGCATGCATAGGATTGCACCATCAGTGTGTGCAAACTGAGAGTGATATGTACTAGGCCTCTCTCACTGCAAACAACAGAAGCAAAAAAGCCACAGTACTAATTGTAGTAATTGTCAGGGCTTGCATCAGGACTGAAGAGGACCTGGGCAAGCTGTCTTCAACCCAGCCTCTCCGCTCCACCTTGGCTCAACTCCCCTCCTGTGGAAATTCAGATAGTGCCAGCTACTTCAGCTGATTTGTTCAGCACTTCTCTGGTGAGTACCAAGCTGAACATTGGGCTGAGTGCAAACCACGTGCCCCTGCCATCAGTCAGCCCCCCCACCCACTTGCCAGGTGACAAACTCAGCCTGGTGCTCAGCTGGGCGGATAAACCACACCAACAGTACATCCATCATGCATACCTTTGTGGTTCTGCCTTATCCGTAGGCCTCAATAGAAACTGTGGCTGTGTTAGGACAGAATGGAAAGGCTTGGAGATCACAGGTTGACAAATCATCTCCCCTGGTTGTCAATGCTCCTGAAGGGATGACTGTGGTATCACAGTCAATAGAGGGAACAAATGTGAAGTTCATAGGTGACATAATGTTAACACTCACGTGAGTTGCTTTGAGCTGCTTTGCTAGAGACTAAAGATCTCTCTGGAACTAAGGGAGGGGCAGATATAGACACACAGCCCTTCCACCATCTCTCATGCAAGTAAGCACTGTGAAATAGTGGCTCAGATGAAAGAGCATATGGTGGAATGCGCTAGAGTTTTCCCTGGTCTCCAGACGTCCACACTGATGGAAGAGAGGGAGGTGCTTTTCTGAAAATATGGAACAGTGGATGTACTGCAGATAACATAAGAGTGCTGAATAGTGGCTATTTTGTATTTTCCCCTTAAAGCAGATTTGCAGACATAGGCCACATTACCCTTTTAGTCAGTATCTGAATACCTCCTTAAAAATAATCTAAAAATCATATACATTAAATTTTTGTACGGAATTCTTTCCTCTGTGCGTGTAATATACCAGATGTCTCAAACCTGGCAGGATCTCTCTGCAATGCTACATCTGCAGATTACCAGAAAGTGTACTATAATGTTCTCTCCTTGTCAGATCAGATCACTTGATGAACTAATAAGGTCCTATTTGGCCTTATAAAACTGCTTTCTCTGGCATAACTCCTCAGTCTGAGCAATTCACTGCTTGGTGCAGTTTGAGCTTCTACGGATTGCTTGGAAGCCTGCTGAACTGCCATCAAGCCTTGACATTGTGAAAGCTCTTGACATTGTGAAAGCATCTATGTCTCACAATCATTTCAGCTGTTTCAGCTCTGTCATGAAACCTGTGATGCATCTTTGCTGTAGTGTTTTAAAATGTATATATATGGCATATTTAAATGAGGCCTAAAAAAATTATTGGCTATGAAATCCATTCAACTGTGTAAGAATGGAAATCTGCCTCTAGAAAATGTTTTCTAGCTTAGTGTATTTTTTCTAGATATTTTAATCAATAGTTCATTAATGGCAATCCCTGGTGCTTCAAGTTTCTTGCAGAGCACCTTTGTCTATTACCCCACCCCACAAACATACACAAACCTTTGTGATCTACTTGCAAGGACCCTGAAGTTCAGCAGCATCAGCATCCAACTTCCATTCAACTGCAGTCATTGCCATGAACTGCCATTCAAACCATCTGCCAAAATATTGTACAGTCTCTGATAATAATGATAAGCATATCTTTTGCTGTTCTATTCTGCAATAAGATGAAGAGCTTGTGTATGCTAGTATGTGAAATATTGCCTCCCGTCCCTTCCTCTTTTTTTCCTCCTGAAACCTTCCCTTTGTTTTTAGATCATTATCATAGTTATCCTTGAAAACAGGTAATATCTATTCAGTATTTCTGTAATAGCAGATCAGTTGTGAAATGTTACTGCCACCTTTCATTACTCCATGCAGTCATAGCTAGCACAGTTATTAATATGGGGTCCTATTTCTCCAGAAGATTCAGTTTTTCACAACCCTGATTAATTCTTCAGTTGCTATTAACATAATTGAGTCACATACAGTTGGCACTATAAACCCCATGTCTTTGTGACAGGTTCTACTCCCTGTTCATATCAATAAACGTATGCTAAATGTATGCTGTACATTGAATTCACGTAACGTGTGCTTCCTAGAGAAAACCATTGCTTGCTAGGATAAAACTGAAAATGATTAGTGCATATGCTATTGATTAAGCATGTTGCTTGCACCAGATTAGTCTACTTTCTGTGCTTAGGTAAGTTATAGGAATGAGTTAATGTGTTTACATTTGCATGATGGCTAAAATCACAAAATGCAAATTGGGAGGTGGGGAAAGTTAAATGCAAGGAAGGAAAGGAAACGGGATAGGGAGAAAGTTGTGTAGGGATGAAAGAGTAGTTGACCTCTAGACTTGTTTGTTTTTCTTTTTTTAGAGTGTTTGATATCTTAGTGGAGAATTCTAGATTCCTTGTGCATTAAACCAGCAGCTTGATACAAATTTTCCAGGGACTGTTGCCACTTTGTTTAGGTAAACAGGTGTTGCACATTTTATTACCTGTGGCATGGATCAACAGGTTCTATGACCTGCAAACTGTTGCATGTATTCTAAACTAGATATAAGTTGGTGCAGAAATTATTTTAAAAATCCAGTCGTTACCTTCCTCCACAGTGATTTGCTATAGATGAAGCCAGCCAAACTTTATCTGACTCACCAAGAGTCACTGTCAGTATGTTTGCCTGTGTGTGTACACCCTTTCATACAGAGAGAACCTTGGGGGCTGTGAGTTGCGTGTTGGGACGATTCTGCTCTGTGAGACAGTTCATCTTTCTTTCTGACAAATGCGTTCCTTGGATTTTCTCTTGTAGAAATACTCTGCTTTCCTTATTTGGAGGATGACAGTGAATGTGGCACTCTGTCATATTCTATTATTTCAGGCTTTACTTTGTTTCACTACCATTCAGCAGCAAGACTGCTTCTGAAATAGGATTATTGACCTCTGCCATTGATCACACTACGTTAGTAAGAGAAAGGGTTTGTGTGCGCATATGCGCGCACACGTAGACTTGGTATGGCTATCAAAATGTGACCTCCTTTAGTAAAATAATACATGCTGTCGTATATAAATAATGTCTAAAAGGTTTTTTTATTCCCTTGAGAGTCTCTTGGTCCATCAGCCAAACGAAATGAAAAATTGCTGCACTTAAGCGAAATTTCCCTGAGGAGAGTAAATTATAGACAAATCTCCAAGGACACCCCCCCAACAAAAGTGGATTGATGCTCATCCAACCTCTCCCACTGTCCCACAAGTATGCACTCCTTAAATGAAAGTTACAGCCTCCTTTGTGAAATTGAATCTTCTTCCTCATTGTTTTGCAATGTATTGTGATCCTGAAAATTGTATAACTTTGTATATTTTTGTGCTAGCTTCATTTGTCCCCTAGGGATGAGAGATCTATGAATATCCTCACTTCTGTTGTCACTGCACTGTGTCATTTTTTTTAACCTCTTGCTTGTTTTCTCAAAACAAAAAAAAGTAAGAAAATATTAAAGGACGAATTTCTTTGTAGAAGGTCCAGTGAACAAAATACATTATTATTTAGAAAGCATATTGGCTTCCATTTGAATGCTGTGGTGTGGCATCACATTATTATTGGCACATCAAAAATCTAGAACCTTTAAAAAACACTGAAGCATTTTTGTTTCATGTGTATATGTGTTTTTAATAAAAATTGGTTATGGGAACTGTGAAGGAACAGAACTGCCCATGCTTTTTGTATTTAAATTGGTTTTAGGATATTATGGGATGAAATCTTATTTTTGTGTGTGCTAGTCACTTTCAGTCAAAATGTTAATAGTTTAAATGTTAAAGGTGTAGTTAGAATGTAGATTTCAGGAAGCTGTGCTCAGAGGAGCAGGCAGCTATAAAGTTCAATAGAAGTTCAGAGGAAGGGAGAGAATCTCCCCCCCCACACACACACACATTGACATGTTTCTTCAGTAAAATTTTAAACTTTCTTAGATGGAACTTTGTGGTTCCTTTTTGAGGGGGAGGAGCCAACCCTCACACTAAATTAGAGGCTTAGAGATTTTTGAGGCTGGTCTGGTGGAGGCACCCAGAAAAATAAAGATTTTCACCCGTTAGCAGAGGGAAAGGCCACAGGAAGAGAAGTGGGGAAAGGTACATGGTCACACAATTTCCCTTAAACTTATGTAACAGGGCATTACCGGTATGTGACAGCGACCTTTGCATTAACCTGTGGTCTGATGGACCATGAAGTCCATAGAATTTAGGGTGAGGTATTCAACTAGCACCAACCATATGAACCAAAATCAATCTACCAGCCACTAGGGGTGTGCTTCAGATTTGTCGAGGGATGGCGGAGAATTTCTCCACGAATCTCGGGGAGGCCGAATGCCAACGCCTTCGGCCCCCCAAAATTGTTGGTGAAATTCTCCGCCCCCCCCCCCCCCCCGGGATGGGACTTAGCTCCCTCGAATGTCCCTCTCAGCGGTGGGTCCCGGCGGGAGTTCGGGGGCGTTTCGTCGGTGATGGGGGCGGCGGCCGGTCTTCCGACCGGCTGCCGCTGCCGCCATTACAAAATAAAGTAAAAAAAAAACCACCACACCCGTGATAGGCTACGTAATGATTAACGTAGCCTATCACGGCTAGATTTCCAAAGTCAGCCGTGATAGGCTACGTAAATCGTTACGTAGCCTATCACGGGTGACTTTGAAAAAAAAATGCGTACGCAAATGGCGGCGCCCATGGGCACCGCCATTTGCGTTCCTTATTTGGTCCCGGTAGTTTACGTAAAGATTTACGTAGACTACGGCGAAAATAAGGGCAACGCAAATAGCGTTGCCCTTATTTTCGCCGTAGTCTATGTAAATCTTTACATAGACTACCGGGACCAAATAAGGAACGCAAATGGCGGCGCCCATGGGCGCCGCCATTTGCGTACGTGCTTTTTTTTTTTCAAAGTCACCCGTGAGGCTACGTAACGATTTACGTAGCCTATCACGGCTGACTTTGGAAATCTAGCCGTGATAGGCTACGTTAATCGTTACGTAGCCTATCACGGGTGTGTTTTTTTTGTTTTTTGTTTTACTTTTGTATTTCGCAGCCGGGGAGACGGGGCGCTTCTCCCTGGCCTGAATTTCAGCCAGGCGAGGCGGGGCGCCTCCCCCCCGACCTGAATTTTGGCCAGGCGAGGCGGGGTGCCTCCCCCCCCAGCCTGAACTTCGGGGGGAGAACCGAAGCGCCTCCCCCCCACCGCGAAGCAAGCTGCGGGACCAGGTAAGTCCCTTTCGTACATCCCTAGATTTGTCTGAGTCCCACACTAAGTTGGGCTGATTCAAACACGTTTGGGAGATGTCCAAATTGAAGCAAGACTTCCCCAAAGCAGACCAACTCTAAATGTGAACTCTCCTGAAGATCTGTTAGCAATTTGGATTTGGAGGGACACAGAGGGCCGATCTATATTGCGCCCGCCATCGCAATGAATTTGGTGTCCCATCGGGTTAAACGCTCTTGCATTAAAATGTGATTATTGACACTCACCCATTTTCCCCGTTGCAGTGCTTCATCGAATGTGCAAGCTTGGTTCACACTTGAGCGCTGTGCTGTTTTCCTGCATGCGCTTGTCTGATTTCGGATGCAGGGTCGGCCCCAGTCAGTAGTTGGATGGGTGACCTCCTGGGAATCAGGCTTCCTGCATTGAGCAGGGGGTTGTTCTATCCCTTCAAATGAAACTAAGTTTTACCCCCTCCTATCTCCTGCTCAGGATGTTTTTTTTAAAATTCAGGCGTTGTCCTCACAGAATTGGGGCTTCTCCGTGAAGTTTTTTTTTTTCTAATTCAGGCATGATCTTCGAAGCTTCGAAGTTGTGAAACTTTTAAAACACTTTTTAAATGAAATACTCATCTGGTAGTTATGATTAGTTTCTCCTATTCAGACAGCTCCTATTTTCCTTACTGCAATACCATAATAACAATAGATATCCTTAAGGCTTCCTTGGAGCTGAATTCATAAGAGCAGAGACATATTGCACAGCAAAGGTCAGGTGGTGACAGGAACGGAGGCACTGCCTCTTTTGGGATGGATGGATCAGTCTATTTCTAGTCTGTGTTAATTTTGCATGTGTTCATTGATAAGTGTATGTAGTCCTGCTTTCTGCATCAATCTGCAATTTTTAAGAAATTAGTTTTAACTTATTTGCTCACAAAATGCACATTTTGGTATACATTTTAACCATTTATTTTATAAATTTTAACCTTGATTTTTAATAACCATTTTGATACTTTTTTTTTTGAGCTGAGGACTGTCTCACAAAATACAGAGAAATGCAAAAAAAGTGTTAAATTTCCTATGTGCCAGGCAACCCAAATCTCCTTTCTTGCTTCAAAAAGAGAAAAAGGAAGGGGAAAACTGCCTGAAATGGCTCAACAGATTAGAACTCTGTACAAACTTTATTCTATATTTATTTATTACATTTCTATACTGCCCAATAGCTGAAGCTTTCTGGGCAGTTCGCAACAATTAAAACCATAAAATACAAGACGATAAAATAAAATATAAAAATTTACAAGTTTAAAACTACAACATAAAAAATAAAAATAATAACTTAATAGAACCTAGCAGCAGTACAAAGTTTCAAAACACGGTACCAGATTTAAAACACAAACTGGAAGACTCAAATGCCTGGGAAAATAAAAGGTCTTCACCTGGCAATGAAAAGAGCACAATGTAGGCACCAGGCAAGCCTCTCTGGAAAGATTATTCCACAACTGGGGTGCTACAGTAGAAAAGGCCCTGTTCTTAGTAGCCACCAACCTTACTTCCTTTGGCAAAGGCTCTTGGAAAAGGACTGTTGAAGATGATCTTAGGGTCCAGGCAAGTGTATATAGGAGGAGATGATTCTTCAGGTAACCTGGGCCCAAGCCATTTAGGGCTCTGAATGTTAATGTCAGCACTTTGAACCAGGTCTAGAAATGGATTGGCAGCCAGTACAGATGGAAAAGTAATGGCATAATATGATCACGTTGGACAGTCCCCGTTAACAATCTTGTTTTGTTATAGACTGCCTTTACAAAGATACAGTTCATCTAAATAGAAGTAGTCATTTTCCCCTTTTGCTGGTTTTATACTCCTGGCTCAGCTCCCTCTCTAATACTTTACTCCTCTTCACTAGTCTGCATTGTACTAGAACGTGCTGAGGCCTACCAGAGAAGTGGACACCTGGCATGTCAGGGAAGACCACTGGCCACACTAATTTTCTGTCTGTTGGAGCTGTTCCTGCTGCCAGCACACTTCATTCTGACATGTCCTATCCATCCTTCTCCTTTTTCTTGGAATTAATGGCTTTGCAAGGTCAAATAAGAGCCCCTTTATCTGCACCTATTGGTCACAAATAACATTTCCCGAACTATAAATGATTACACAGAACAGTGGGAAAAAATCTGTAAGACTTTCAACACTATGCCCCAAAGCAACCTGTTCTAAAGAACAGCCTCCAAAGTAAATGTCCCAATTCCCAGACTCTAATTCCCAGACTTCACTATAGACCAGATAATCCCAAAGACCATTTCCCTCACTCCACAGAATGCACACTGGTCTGAATCACTGACCTATAAGGAAAATACTACTATGCAAAGCACAATGACCAATAAGAGCCCAAAACAACTTACTTCACATGACCTTGTTGAGCGAAAATCTTGAAATCACTTGAGCAATAGGGGGAAAAAACATCTCCTCCCAGTAATTCCCTCCTCTCAACACTGTTGCCAAGCCTTTAAAAAATCCTGTTTAACCCAAGTCTTAACATCTAAAGGAGACCAAAAAACCCCTCTGACACCAACAGCATCATATTCCCCACTGTCTTTGGCTACCAAATCTACCAACTCATTGCCAGAAATACCCATATGGGCAGGAATCCAAAGAAACCTAACCCAAAGACCCAAAACATGCAATTCCAATTCAATGACCAGGGCCCAATCTACACAGAAACAGAATGAGAAGTGCTTTCTGATTATATCCAGATTTTCATGAAACCACTTACATCTGTCAGGGGCTCATGAAGCAAGAAAAGTGGAGTATACACTACCTATAAACCCACTTTCATGGGTCACACAGCACTTGAAACCCCCATACTTTGCGGTTGGGTTGGTGGAGTAGAACTGAATGTCATCAACTGCGTAGGTGCTAGGGATGTACGAATTGTGTACCTTCGGTGCCGCTTGACTTCCGCAGTTTGCAGCCAGTGCTCTGTTCCACCATTCACAAGCCCCCGGAATTTTCCTCTTTTTTTTTCTGCTCCGAAAAGTACGAAGATAAATCCGTACCGACAACTGTAATTCCAGTGCCCAGCCATCTCCATGAGTCATAGAATCATAGAATAGTAGGGTTGGAAGGGGCCTACAAGGCCATCGAGTCCAACCCCCTGCTCAAGGCAGGAATCCAAGTCAGAGCATCCCTGACAAATGGCTGTCCAGCCTCGTCTCGAAGGTCTCCAGTGTGGGAGAGCCCACCACCTCCCCAGGTAATTGGTTCCATTGTCGTATTGCTCTTACAGTCAGGAAGTTTTTCCTGATGTTCAGCCGGAATCTGGCTTCCTGTAACTTGAACCCATTATTCCGTGTCCTGCACTCTGGGATGATCAAGAAGAGATCCTGGCCTTCTTCTCTGTGACAACCTTTCAAGTACTTGAAGAGTGCTATCATATCTCCCCTCAGTCTTCTATTCTCAAGGCTAAACATGCCCAGTTCTTTCAGTCTCTCTTCATAGGGCTTTGTTTCCAGTCCCCTGATCATCTTTGTTGCCCTCCTCTGAACCCTCTCCAGTTTGTCTGTATCCTTTTTAAAGTGTGGTGCCCAGAACTGGACACAGTACTCCAGATGACGCCTAACCAGTGCTGAGTAGAGGGGAACTAGTACTTCCCGGGATTTGGAAGTGATTCTTCTATGAATGCAGCCCAAAATAGCATTTGCCTTTTTTTACAGCCACATCACATTGTTGGCTCATATTCAGCTTGTGATCGACAACAATTCCAACATCCTTCTCGCTTGTAGTGTAGTTGAGCCACATATCCCCCATCTTGTAACTGTGCATTTGGTTTCTTTCTCCTAGGTGCAGAACTTGGCATTTATCCCTATTAAATGTCATTCTGTGGTTTTCTGCCCAGCGCTCCACTCTATCCAGATCACTTTGAATTTTGTTTCTGTCTTCCAAAGTATTAGCTATCCCTCCCAATTTTGTGTCATCTGCAAATTTGATCAGCATTCCCTGCACCTCCTCCTCCAAGTCATTAATAAAAATGTTGAAGAGCACTGGGCCCAGGACTGAGCCCTGCGGTACCCCACTCGTTACCTCTCCCCAGTTTGAGAAGGTCCCATTGATAAGCACTCTTTGAGTCCGATTCTGTAGCCAACTGTGGATCCACCGGATCGTTGTTTCATCTAGCCCACTTTGAGCTAGTTTGCTCATCAGGATATCATGGGGCACTTTGTCGAAAGCTTTGCTGAAGTCAAGGTATATGATGTCTACAGCATTCCCACGGTCTACAAGGGAGGTTACTTGATCAAAAAATGAGATCAGATTTGTCTGGCAGGACTTGTTTTTGACAAATCCATGTTGGCTTTGAGTAATCACTACATTGTTTTCAAGGTGCTTCCAGATGGATTGCTTTATCATCTGCTCCAGAATTTTCCCAGGGATTGATGTCAGACTGACTGGTCTGTAGTTCCCAGGTTTCTCCTTTTTATCCTTTTTGAAGATAGGGACAACGTTAGCCCTCCTCCAGTCATCTGGCACTTCCCCCATCCTCCATGATTTCTCAAAGAGAATAGACAGCAGTTCTGAGAGTTCTTCTGCCAGTTCCTTTATGACTCTAGAATGCAGTTCATCTGGCCCTGGAGATTTGAACTCATTCAAAGTAATGAGGTGTTCCTTGACCATATGCCTGTCGATCTCCAGCTGCAATCCTGCCCCTTCAGCCTGTACTTCACCTTTGCCAGGGGGGTCATAGACCTTCTTTTGGGAGAAGACTGAGCCAAAGTAGGAATTGAGCAGCTCTGCCTTTTCTTTGTCATCTGTTATCATTTTGCCATCCTTATTTAATAGCTGAACCACCATTTCTTTCCTCTGCCTTTTACTATGTATGTAGCTGAAGAAAGCCTTTTTGTTGTTTTTAACATCCCTTGCTAACCTCAGCTCATTCTCAGCTTTAGCTTTCCTGACGCCATCCCTGCAATTCTGTGCTATCTGCCTGTACTCTTCCTTTGTTACTTGGCCTTCTTTCCACTTCCTATATGTGTCCTTTTTGTTTTCAGGTCATCCCTAA
Organism: Heloderma suspectum; assembly: GCF_057233095.1. Classification (NCBI taxonomy): domain Eukaryota; kingdom Metazoa; phylum Chordata; class Lepidosauria; order Squamata; family Helodermatidae; genus Heloderma; species Heloderma suspectum. Next base: position 229,063,831 of record NC_139461.1, read on the forward strand.
GCTTTTTGTGAAGCCACATTGGCTTCTTCTATTGTCTTCCACCTTTTCTTCTTGTTGGAATTGCTTGTGACTGTGCCTTGAGAATTTCCTTTTTTAAAAGCTCCCACCCATCTTGGACTCCTTTTCTCGCTAGCATCGCTTGCCATGGGACCTTACTGATCATTGTTCTGAGTTTATGAAAATCAGCTTTCCTAAAATCCAGGGTACGTGTTTGACTACACTCGGCTTTTGCTTCCCTTAGAACCAAGAACTCAAGTACAACATGGTCGCTTTCCCCCAGAGTTCCTGTAACTGCTACTTTATCCACTAAGTCATCTCTGTTGGTTAGGATCAAGTCAAGGATAGCCGATCCTCTAGTTCCTTCCTCTACTTTCTGTAGGAGGAAGTTATCCGCCACACAAGTCAGGAATTTCCTGGAGGGGCCATGTTTTGCAGAATTTGTCTCCCAACAAATATTGGGGAAATTGAAGTCCCCCATTACTACTACATCATGCTTCCTTAAAACATTGGCTATTTGCTTTTCAAAAGTTTCATCCTTGTCTTCTCCTTGATTGGGTGGTCGGTAGTAGACTCCGACCACCAGGTTCCTTTTATTCTTTGCTCCATTTATTTCAACCCAGATGCTCTCGATGGGGCTACCAAGCTCCTCCTCCTGTATTTCTGTGCAGAGATATGTATTTTTCACATACAGTGCAACCCCACCTCCCTTTCTGTTCCTCCTGTTCTTTTTGAACAAGTTATATCCTTCAATTGCTGTATTCCAGTCATGAGAGTCATCCCACCAAGTCTCAGTTATACCTATCAGGTCATAATTTCCCTCTTGTATTAAGAGTTCAAGTTCGTTCTGTTTGTTTCCCATACTCTGGGCATTAGTATATAGACATCAAAGACCATGTGCTTCATAGTCTGGCTTTCTTCCTACATGTGTCTGAAGACTATTATTGGGCGCTATCAGAGCTGTTCTCTCCATTGCAGTGCATGCGCCTATGTCCATTGTTACCCCCAACATTACATCTCCCTTCCCTGTAGGATTCAGTTTAAAGCCCTCCTGATGAAGTTCTTCATGCTGTGGCCAAACACATTCTTCCCATCCTTTGTGAGGTGCAACCCGTCCCTAGCCAACAGCCCATCTTCCAGGAAGTATAGCCCGTGGTCCCAGAATCCAAATCTCTCTCGTCGGCACCACCTTCGTAGCCAGTCATTCACCCGGAGTATTTTTCGTTCCCTTTCTATCCCTCTTCTAACTACTGGAAGGATGGATGAGAAAACTATCTGGGCCCCAAAGTTCTTGAGTTTCCTTCCCAATGCTTCAAAGTCTGACGTGATCTCTTCGTAGCTCCTCTTGGCGGTATCATTTGTTCCCACATGGATGAGAAGAAGGGGATACCTGTCAGTGGGCTTTATGAGTGCAGGCAACCTTTCAGTCACGTCTCTAATCTGTCCTCCCGGGAGACAACATACCTGGCGAGTCCATGGGTCTTCGTGACATACTTGGGTCTCGATCCCACGCAGCAAGGAGTCTCCCACTACTACCACTCTTCTCTTCTTCTTCTTGTAGGCCTGGGTTTCATTGCCTCTGTTTGACTGACCTTTAGCCTCTTGCTCACTCTCATGCAGGTTCCCCTGTGATTCTTCCTCTGCAGGCTGTCCTCCAGTCTTATCCGCAAGTACCTGGAATCGGTTCCACAGCTCCGCTGCTTCCACTGGTGCAGAGTGGCGTCTAGTTCTTCTTCTCCTAACTGTCACCCTTTTCCAAGGAGTATCCTCCATTCCATTTTTCTTCACCTCAGCATTTCCCACTGCCTCATCTTGCTGTTGCTCTTCAAGTCTGCATAACTTTGGTAAAAATCGCTATTTTTCATAAATATTTACATGTTTTCCCCCTAATTCTGAAAGAACTTTCCATTATACTGTCTCTTTTTCATGAGTTTCATAACAGCAGTGTGGCATAGTGGTTAGACAGCCAGTGTAGCCTTGTGGTTAGAGTGTTGGACTGGGACTTGGGAGCTGGGGGGTTCTAGTCCCCACTTGGCTATGGAAGCTCACTGGGTGACTTTGGGCCGGTCTCAACCGCATACATTGTTTGTGTGTTCTTTCTGAAGCAGTTACACTTGTACAAATGTAGCATGAGCAGAAAGATTAGCAAGTTTCTCTTTCTTTGAATAAAAAGCACACTCTGCACATGCTCAGGGAATGGACAAAATGAGGAATAAACATACCAGGGAATATGAAGAACTATATTCTTCCATTATATATGTGTGTGTGTGTGTGTGTGTGTGTGTAGCGTCTCCCCCAATCCAGCTGTTTCCCTGGAAACCCCCTCCCCCCCATTCACCCAAGGGTCTTCTGAGATAACTAACAGGAGGTTTGCTAATGAGCTGGATGTGGAAACACAAAGCTGAGCTGGGGGCAAGTGGGGTGCTGACATGTGTAGGAGTAAGTCGCATTGAACTCAATAAGACTTACTTCTGAGTAGACATGCACAGAGTTGGTTCTGCTCTCTATTTTAGCTTCACAACATCAACAGCAATGCTGGATGTGGAAATATAAAGCTTAGCAGGGAGAATAATATCTCGTGCAGGGCTCCAGGACTGGCATGGTCATTTTAAAAGTTTTTTTCTTTCTTTAAAACAGTGTTGCTTTAAACAAATAGTTTATCGTTCAGGCACACCTAAGACATCCTTCTTTGGGGAAGCCCCTAGGAAGAGGAAGTGTTTTGGCTGAAAGTAAACAGAGATGGAGGATTTCAATTTAAAAAGAACACCCACAAACTAGGGATGTTAGAGAATTCTGCCACGGATCCCAGGCAGGCCGAATTCCAGTGAATTTGGCCCCCCTGGAATCTGTGGCGGAACGGAGCAACCTGCCCCACCACCCTGCGAAAGCCCCGCAAAACGGAGCCGACCTGGTGGCAGCAGCAGTGGCAGCTCTAGCTGCTGCCTGGCTGCGGCTGCAAATGGCATTTGCGTCCCTGGCAAGCCGTGATAGGTTACGTAAGTATCTACGTAGCCTATCACGGCAAAAGACAGGGGCACAAATGGCGTTGCGGCCACCATTTGCGCCCCTGTCTTTTGCCGTGATAGGCTACATAAATATATACGTAGCCTATCACGGCAATTGGAAGGAACGCAAATGGCGGCCGCTGTAGCTGCTGCCATTTGCGTCCATGTCTTTAGCCTATCACGTCTAAAGACACGGACGCAAATGGCGGCGGCTACGGCGGCCGCCATTTGCGTCCCTGTGCAGCCCAGTGGCCGGATGCCCGGCTGCGGGAGGTCCCGGCCGGCAGCTCAATGGAGTCGCTGCAGAGCGGAGCCGGCTGGGGAGGATTCCGGGGGGAGGGACAGAGCGCCTCCCCCCACTGCAGATTGCCCGGCACGGAGCCAGGTAGGTGTTTCATACATCCCGGTGAGCACAGTTCATTTTTTTAAAAAACATACGTATTTATTATTGGAATATACTACACTGTGTTTTTATTTATGAAAATTTCACGACTCTGTGCGAACGACGGGAAAAAAGCCGCATGACTGCTGGCTCCACAGGCCATCGTGGTGCCGTTCCGCAGAGGAGTCCATGAGACAGACTGAAGGGAATTCGATCCCATTTCAGTCTGTGGCAGAATTCTCTGACATCCCTAGTGGGTGCTGCTCAGTGAATAAGAGAGGCTTGTTCCCTGCTCCTGTCCATGCTCCCCTGCTCAGGGAAGCTTACTGGAAGTGCTGAATTAAGCATGGTAGCATGGTAGTGCTGTCTCAGTCATTCCTGTAGTTTATCCCATACCTCTCCCCTCTCATCCACCATTGGGATATTGTGAAAGATTAAAAGATGCTCTGCTATTGTGAATGGGAAAAACAGGCTGCATAATGTGAATGGATAAAGCAGCTACTGGGCTATTGTGAATGACTGAGACAGCACTACCATGCTAGGCTGCATATTGTGAATACGAAAACAGCACTACTGCGATATAATGAAAGGATGAAACACCGTGAAGTAGTGCTAAGTGGGAAATAAAGCCTGTGAACAAATGCGCCCTACTACAAATGGGTAAAAAAGAGGGAATGGGGGGAAGGGGCGGCCCCACCCCTTGGCCACATCACTGCCAGATCATAGTGGCACGCCCAGGATTTAATGTGGAGGGACGGGACATACTGCAGTGGAACCTTGCGGGAGTCGCGAAAATGCTCCTTTTCCAGTGGGAAGCTGCGGGATTGCTGCAGATTGGTGACAGTGTCATCTGTTGTGAACAACTCTGATGTGCTCTCGCTGTGCACTAACTCAGCCGTGTAGATTGGGCCCAGATCTCATTCATCAGGAGAGATTTACAACCCAGCCCTCCCCTTTCAATTGCTAACAGTCCAGACAAAGAGTCAGATAAAATTATCACCCTCTCTGACCTGACACAAGAGAGCCACTCCATCACTAGCGCTACAGTCATCTGTTCAGCCATCATGATAGAAATCCGGCCAAACAGCCTGTACTTTTTCTGTATTCTAAACCCGGGGACATAAATGCCACAGCTACCCTTCCATCCTGCACGCTCTTAGAACCATCAGTATAGATCTTACAACAAAAACTCCATCTAGACATAAGATACTCAAGAACTCTGTGTTAAATCTCTATATTTTCGATACACATGAACCTAGGGATGGCAGAGAATTCCACCACAGGTTCCAGTGAGGCCGGATTCTGTAGAATCCAGCCCCCCCTGGAATCCATGATGGAATGGCCTCCTGCCCCCTGCCCCCCCTGCGGAATCCCCCAGGATGGAACTTACCTGGGGCGGATGCGGCAGATTCGGCGACGGCGGTTCCGGTGGCGGCAGCGGCAGTTGGTCTCCTGGCTGGCCGCGGCCGGGCTGCTGCAGCCGCCATTGCTGTCCTTGCAGCTGTGATAGGCTACATAAGAATTTACGTAGCCTATCACGGCTAACCCCCCCCCCAAAAAAAAACCAGTGTACGCAAATGGCGGCGGCTATGGCGGCTGCCATTCACGTTCCCTATTTTTTGCCATTCTAGCCTACATAAATATTCACGTAGGCAATTACGGCGAAAAAAAAGGGAACTGCAAATAGTGTAGTGGGCACTATTTGCATTCTTTCCCCCCTCCCCCGCTGTTTTATCCTACGTAAATATTTATGTAGGCCTTTATGGCGAAAAAAAGAAAGAAACGCAAATAGCGCCCACTACGCTATTTGCGGTTCCCTTTTTCTTTGCCGTAATTGCCTACGTAAATATTTATGTAGGCTAGAACGGCGAAAAATAGGGAATGAAAATGGCGGTCGCAGCAGCCCGTCCATGGCCGGAAGTCCGGCTGCGGACGGCCCTGGCCGGCTGCTCTGCGGCGCCTCCACGGAGCAGAGCCAGCCGGGCAGGATTCCGGGGGGGAGGACCGGATCGCCTCCCCCCCCATTGAGGATTCCGGGGGGAAGGACGGAGCGCCTCCCCCCCAGGGGATGCCCTGACCGGAACCAGGTAGGGATTCGTACATCCCTACATAAACCCTTTGGTTACACAATTCATATCTATCACTTGAGGCGACCAAATCCATGTAAAGAAATGACAAACAAAAGGACTAAAGCAACCCTCCTTTGAATGAAAGATCCACCGATTTTGTGAAAGGGAAGATGTTTTATCTTCTGACTGTCTCAATTGCACTCAGCTTTGCCACTGCTGCTGCTATAGCAGTAGCTGCTACACAACCACATGACTGAAGGTTTAAGCTCTCTGCCCCCTTTTCCCAAGATAGATGCCTGCTTTCTGGGGTGTTCATACTAACTCTGTTACACAAAGACTAACTATGTTCCAATCTGCATATTAGTACAGGAAATGCAAATCAGTTTGGTTTGCCTAAAAATGCAGACCAACAAAAATCGTAGAGTATTCCTGGTCTCCGCCTTCTCTGCCACCCACTTGCACTCAGCTATGGGGAATGTCATTGTCCAGGGACTGGTGGCATGTAAGTATTTATTTCAAATGTAGTATTAATGGAAGAGGTGCACTCTCCTATTCCCTATGAAAACCAAAATGCTGAAAACATAAACAATGCCTTTCTTATTTGTGCTCCGACACAGTTATTCTGTTTAACATCTGACTGCCTATATGTGATTGATGGCATCTGATCAGGAGTGCATCTTGAACCCCAGTCAAGAGACAACTGAGAGAATTTGATTATGCGTATATTGCTCATGTTATGGAAAAGAAGACGTGGCAGCCTGCCAATTAAAATATACAGGAAAAATTTCTCCAACCTCCAAGCGTGTGCATAGAGGTTGGGGAGTGGGAGGGAAAGCTGTTTGAAGATTTCCTAGACCCACTAATGCACTGGGCTAATGATATATCTCCAGGAAACTTGTTTTTGCACCTGCTTGCCAAGACATCTTTCCTTCAGAGCTCCCTGCCAAAGCTAAGTTCTGGCCTCTCACCAGAGTAGTGGAGGTGGAGTGGCAATTCCACTACATTAGTTGATGTGCAGGCAGAACCCTAGTTGGCAGCAGCAAGAACAGCTTCCCATTCAGAGATGCTCTCAGCCGGAATGTTGTCTGACGGTTTGCTTTTCTTTTCCAAGCAGCAACAGGCTGGGCATGGCTAAGAACCAGTTGAAATCTTGGTTGTTGTTTTTTAAAAAACCTGTTATACTATGCTTGAATTTATTTATTGTTTTCTTACCTTCTTACCCTGTCAGGTTCAAGCATTTTGATTTCTTTTCTCACGTCTTTCCATAAGCATAACCCAATATGTTTCTCTGCTTCATCTATTCAAATTGCTTTCAACCCTTGAGGCAGGCTGGCAGGCCATTTCTGACAACATTTCTCTCAAGGACTTTCTCCGGCATGGAAAGCGTTCCCTCAGAAACCTTATCAGAGTTCTTTCTTGCATGTGCTCTTCTCGCTCTGTAGAAACATATATCCATGGAGCTCTCCTTATAAGGGTATTTGGATGGTGACTGATCCAATTCAGTAAACTCTTTGAAGATGTTCATACAGAGTTCTGCAGGCACATTAATGCACTGACTGTGAAAGCCTGCTGACTTCTGGTCCTCCAGCCTAAAGATGCAGTCAAAATGGCATTGTACTCTGCCTGCCTTGGAAGAAACCCAGGGCAGCTACACTTATAAATAACAGTGTGGCAGCACACTTGGGTATTTCTATCTAAAAGCCTCTTGAATTTTTGCGGGGGTTAGTCTGCTATCAGAACCTTAGACAATTTTTCCAGACGTCTGCCAGTACTAACCTTGTGGGTGCCCTGGTGATGGGGCCATTAGAAGCCTAGAAGGCTCTCTTAAGTACTAAGTGGTGTCTTCTCTTTTCCACTTGGCACTTGAAGGTTCCTAATAGTTTTCCCATGTAAGAATAGATATTCCCTTGGAGTACTTATAAGATCATAGCACTACATATATTCCCTATGCGTAATTCTCCCTTTTAAAAATAGTAAATAGAACATGGTAGCCAGTGAAATAAAGTGTCAGAAACTTTCCATAAAAGATTTCCACATAGTTTTCCATACAATATACTATATGATAGGCAGGCTGTGTTAGAAGGAAATGTAGGCCTAGAGAGTCTGACAGTTCTGAAATGCCAGTCAAGCCCCAGATCAAAAGGGTCCTTGAATCACAGTGTCATTGGCAATGGGTCATTAATCGTAATTCCCTCTCTTATACCTTTCCCAGAATGCTGCTATAAATGATGACCTCTTCAAAGGTATTTGCAAGACATTTTTTTCCTTTTTCTGAATGAAGCAATTTTTGTGCATGCCTCCAAGAAACATTTTAAATTTAACTTCATTTGACTTTTATAGTAGGGATCTAATTAGACCGTTAGCTCTTCACAGGCACAGGTAGCTTCTCTTCTTACTCATTTATATTATTTACATTTATGATGCTATGATAAAATTAAAGACTACAGGGAGTTTTATTATTTTTTCTCTGAGTGCTTAATGAAGTTGGTTCCAAGATTACATAATAGCTTATCCAGTAATATTCATCCAGAAATGTTCATACACACAGTGTGTGTGTGTGTGGGGGGGGAGCACTCTTGCCACATTTCAGGAAATTTATAGTTTACTTCATGATAATGTGTTAGCTGTCAATTCTGTCACCTTAACTCTACCCTTTGATAGGGATGTACAAAACTCACCTTTTCGCGGATTGATTCGTGGTGGGGGGAGAGGCGCTCCATCCCTCCCCCCGGAATCCTCAATGGGGGGGAGGCGATCCGGTCCTCCCCCCCGGAATCCTGCCCGGCTGGCTCCGCTCTGCAGCAGCTCCGCAGAGCAGCCGGCCAGGGCCATCCGCAGCCGGATTTCTGGCTGTGGACAGGCTGGTGTGGACACAAATGGCGGCCGCCATAGCGGCCGCCATTTGTGTCCAGCCAGGCTGTCACGGCTAACCAAAAAAACCACAAACCAGCGTAAGCAAATAGCGGCGGCTACGGCGGCTGCCATTTGCGTTCCCTGTTTTTTGCCGTTCTAGCCTACGTAAATATTTACGTAGGCTATTATGGCAAAAAAAAAAAAGGAACGCAAATAGCACCCACTACGCCATTTGTGTTCCCCTTTTATTCGCCGTAATAGCCTACGTAAATATTTACGTAGGCTAGAACGGCAAAAAATAGGGAATGCAAATGGCGGTTGCCATAGCCGCCACCATTTGCATACGCTGGGTTTTTTGGGGGGGGGTTAGCTGTGATAGGCTATGTAAATACTTATGTAGCCTATCACAGCTGCAAGAACAGCAATGGCGGCTGCAGCAGCCCGGCTGCAGCCGGCCAGGACACCAGCTGCTGGAGCCGCCACCGCCGGGACTGCCGCCGCCGCATCCGCCGCATCCGCCACATCCGTCCGAGGTAAGTTCCATCCCGGGGGGATTCTGCTGGGGGGCGCGGGGACAAGAGGCCATTCCGCCACGGATTCCGGGGGGCTGGATTTGAAAGAATCCAGCCTCACTGGAATCCATGGCGGAATTCTCTGCCATCCCTACCCTTTGATGTGTAGTAGAAAAAGTACAAAATTGTGTCTGTGATTGCATTTCTTCGAGTTACCATGCATTAATCAGAACGTTATGCTGTCCAAAGGCTCAGAAAAGATGCATTTGTTTCGCATAGGTAATGTCAGCCATATTTAAACAATAATTTAATTTAAGAGTCACTGTGGTCGCTCATGCAAGTGATCCAAGCCACATGTGACAAAGTGAGGTGGGGCAGGTTGTCAACTGTCCATTTTTCATGTTTGATGGTTTTGTAATTGGATCTATTTCCAATGCACTCTAAGTGAGAATGGCTGCTCCACTCAGCCCTCCTCTGCTATCCCTTGATTTCTCCCTGGCCGAACTTTTGCTAATACTAGGGATGTCAGAGAATTTCACCACGAATCTCAGGGAGGCCGAATGCCAGCGCATTCAGCCCCCCGAAATTGGTGGCGAAATGGTCTGCTCCCCCCGCCCCCCCTGGAATGGGACTTACCTTCGGCGAATCTACCTGGAGGCGGTGGCGGCTCCAGCGGTGGCTCCGGTGGCGGTTCAGCGGCGGCGGCAGCGGCAGCGGCCGGTCTTTCGACTGGCTGCCACCACTGCCGTATCCAAGTTTTTTTAAAAACAAAACAAAACGTGATAGGCTACGTAAACATTTATGTAGCCTATCACGGCTGACTGCAGGGATGCAAACGGTGGTGGGTACGGCCACCGCCATTTGCGGGCCTGGCTAGCCAGGATTTGGGGGTGGAGGGACGGAGCGCCTCCCCCCCCAGCCAGAATTTCGGGGGGGAGGGACGGAGCACCTCCCCCTCGGCCAGAATTTCAGGGGGAGGGACGGAGCGCCTCCCCCCAGGCCAGAATTTCGGGGGGAGGGACGGAGCGCCTCCCCCTCACCGCAAATCAAATTTCGTTAAAGGTAAGTGACTTTCGTACATCCCTAGCTAATACTGCTTGGTTTCACTTGAGGGGCTGGAAGAGGAGAGATGCCTGGGTTGTGGAAGAAGGAAGCAGATTTAATATATTAGTCAGTGTTTATTATTTATTTATTTATTTATTTATTTTATTTGTACCCTTTCTACCCCCAAATGGCACTCAAGTGTTTTATCCTCTCTGCCCATCTCCCTCCCCTCTTCTACTTGGCCATTTCTGCTGTCATTTGTTGCTTTATTCCGGCCTGCGGCCTGTGGTCTAAAAGAGAACAATGTACAACGCCACCACTAGTCCTGGGTGGGTCAAGTGACAAAACAGGGAGGGTGGAGCAGAGGGGAAAACACGGTCCAAACAAATCTGCTCCTTTCTCCAACCATGATCTAGAATAGATCTGGACAAGACATCACACTAATGGTTGTCCCTTCAAATATTTTAATATGTGCAGGACTTGATTTACCCAGTCATTAGGCTTGTAATAGACACTTGAAAGCTGTGTGCATGTCACCAGCACCATACTCCCCATAGCGGATCTGCACTGTAAGGATGCCTCTACGTCAGAATTTGATGCTGAAGTATGGGTCTCACACTAGTCACTTCCCAACAGTAATGAAAGCAGACTAAATAATGTCTTGCAGGAGCCATTGTATTCAAAGTTGCTTTTCTGAAACTGCACACACAAAAATGTGATGTGCATGATAGTATGCCCCTGATTACAGGCTGCTGGAGAACAACAGCAGGAGAGGCATTAGGTTGGTCCACTATGGGAAACAGGATGTTGCACTAGGTAGGCCTTTGTCCCATATGCATTTTCAAAATACATGTCAGGGTTGGATCTGAGCCCATAGAGTCCCAAAGCAGCTCTGATTCTGAGGAGGAGATACAATCCGTGGGAGAGGAACTCTCTCAGGTTTCAGAGGTGCAGCTGGAGGGGGAGCCCCCCCTGCTCAGTTTCCTGGGAGCAACAATGACCCTGGCATGGAAAGGGAGGAACAACTTGAGCTTTTAGACGTAAGGCGCAGGCACAAGAAAGAGGTTGCGAGTGCTAAGCTGAGGCACTTAGCTAGGGATGTACGAAAGTCACTTACCTTTTTGCGGATTGATTCCCGGGGGGAGGGAGGCACTCCGACCCCCCCGGAATCCTCGATGGGGGGGAAGCGATCCGGTCCTCCCCACTGGAATCCTGCCATTTGTGTCCAGCCAGGCTGCCGTGATAGGCTACGTAAGTATTTACGTAGGCTATTACAGCGGGAAAAAAAGGAACGCAAATAGTGCCCACTATGCTATTTGCGTTCCCCTTTGTTTTCGCCGTAATAGCCTAGGTAAATATTTACGTAGACTAAAACGGCAAAAAATAGGGAACGCAAATGGCGGCCGCCATAGCCGCTGCCATTTGCGTACGCCGTTTTTTTTTTTTATTGGCTTGCTGTGATAGGCTATGTAAATACTTACGTAGCCTATCACAGCAAAGACCAAGATACAAATGGCAGCCACCAGAGCCACCTCCGGAGACTCCGCTGTCCGGAACATCCACCCCAGGTAAGCCTCATCCCTGGGGGAATCCGCGAGGGGGCGGGGGGGCCGGCCATTCCGCCATGGATTTTGGGGGGCTGAATGCCAGTGCATTCGGCCTCACTGAAATCCATGGCGGAATTCTCCACCATCCCTATGCTCAGCCCGATTGACTCGACATCAACAGCTGTGCCCCAAGGCCCCACGGGAAAGGGGAAGAATTTCCCCTCCTACTCCTTAAGTTCAGAGAGTTGCCTCGCTTTTCTCCAGATGGAGACCAACTGACGTCCTAACTCTTAGAAACCCCTGGTAGGCTGTTCCTTTGCATTTCCTCTGAGTCTCAGGCAATTAGCATCTGTAAGCCTCATTATGTTGAATGGAAATAAAGCCTTGGGAAGCAGCCCTTTTGTCTGACAGTTGATTCTGGCTATTGGAGGGTTCAGAAGACAACAAGGGCATTCCTGACAACACAGATAGGAAAATGTAACTTGAGAAACAATTCTCAGTCTCTTACCTGCCTTCTCACTAAGGATGTTAGAAAGTAAAAGTACCCATTTTTCAGTGCCCCTTGATCAGCTGTTACTACAATACTCCTACAATCCTTTTCTCCAGTGGACTTCAGAAAGGTCAACTTATATTTCTCCTGCATTTATGCCATCTTGGCCCTAAGCATTCTTTCTCTTCATCCTTTTAGGTATGTTTCTACATTCTGATGATAATCTCAGCCTACTTTCCTTTTACCGCCTTGAATATTATAGTTCATATAGTAACCTAGAAGGGCAGCCTTACCATGAAGCAACATGAAACTGTCACTTCAAGCAGTAGATTGCAATACATGGGAGCCATTTTCTGCCCTTCAACCTCAGGTCTGTGTGCCATTAAAAAAAAAAAAAAAAGAACCATGGGGGAGGACATCATTTTGACTGTGCTTCAAGGTCATCACTATTTTGCTGTCCTTTATATGCCACATTCACACAGTCAAGCAGTGCACAGCAACATAAAATAATAACCCCGAGTTCCTGTTAAATCTTTCATGAAATGACCATAAAACAATGCATTCATCCTAATGCTCAGCAGAATCACCATTTCATGCTCAGAGACCTTAGTTTACTGGCTGGGCTGCATAACTGGGCTTCCAACCCAGTAGCTAGGGCATGCATCAGTTTCTTGGGGAATCAGTGTTTTCATTAACACACACACACAATTTAGTAGCCCTCATAGCTGGAAGATACATGTATGGGAGGACTCCAGGAAGGATTGCACCAAAGGTGCATATTGCATGGATGCATCTGTTAAACTCATTTTCTCTCATTTTCTCATTTTTCCAGTCTTATGTTTGGTTAGTCCCAAACTTGGAGAGTTACAAAAATTCATAAAAATTCATACACATTTTTGCTTGCATTTCTCCTAATAAGTACATTGTTGTATGTAATTTTGCCTGATGTGCACATTTGTCTAAGCAATTTCCTAATATAATGCATTCTAATGTTATTTTCCCTAACATATGCATTTTTGTATGCATTTTTTGATCCGAGAATTCCATGCAAAATTCAGAGAAGTGCAAATTTTGAAGGATAACTAAATGTTGGTTCATGTATTGGTTTGAAAGTGTAAAATCAGGTAAGTTTTCATTAAAATGCAAACTGAATTAATTTCTCCCTCATCCGTAATTAGTTGGGGGAAATGGGGATGGGGGTTGAGGGGAGGGCCACACACAGTCCAGAATGGTTTATTAATGCCACAACTTTATTGGTTACACCTCAGGAGTTTTTGTGTGGCAAAAGGCACAGATCCAGTCATTGGACAACCCAAGTGTGGCTAATTCCAGTCCATGTGGTGAGGTAATGTGAGGTGGGGGTGGCAGGATTGTGGGACCCACCATAGCATGGACTGATTACATAGGTTCCTCCTGCAATCTAGGTGTGTGGCAGGCCAGCCCCCAAGCTAGGCTGAGTGGCATATATGGGCTTTTCCTCCACATCCTTACAACAGCTCTGTGAAGTAGGCTTGATTGAGAATTGGTGACTGGTCCAAGGTCACTCAGTGAGTTTCATGGCTAAGCAGGGATTTGAAACCAGGTCTTCCCATTCCCAGACCCACAGTCTATTTACTAGATCCCATGGGATCTCTCACTAAGTTAGTGGTGAAAGAACAGATGATTTTTTATTTGCATTTTGTTTGCTCAGTAAAAGATGCCAGGACTCACAAGCCACCTGACAGCCCTTATGACTAATGCCAGGTAGGTAGAGGCTGGTTGTGGTTATTCGTTGGTGAGCTAAAGGTGCATTGCAGATGCTTGGAATCTTTATTATTCCATTATGTGCTCCAGGACTGAGTCAGGGAATTGCCCCCTGTGGCCTTGCCTTCACTGTATATGATGTAATTCTGTTAGTAAATACATAGACAGGTTAGTTGTGTGGCTGCTGCACAGAAAGGGAGGAATGCAACGGCAAATCAACGATTTATAAATTAAGCATAGTATTCTTCTCAAATTGTGAAAAAAGACTATATTTGAAACAAAAACAACTCAAAACCACCATTGGGCATACTGGCATTACTTACTTCATGTTTGTCTGTTTTTGCCTTAAGGATCCAAATTCAAATTTGTGAGTGGTCATCAATTAAAGCATGGAGGATTTATATTCAACTGCTTCTCCAATCCTAACCCAAATGTTTTGCTTCAGGGTATGCTTGGCATGCATAGCCGATCAATGGTAAAAAAAGGATCAATTTTAATTAAGCACTATGCCAATGGTATGCCAGTTGTATTAAACATTCATTGTCATAGGATAATGGTCCCCTGCTGCTGCATAAATGCTTGGATAAGCTGCAACATTTATGAAATATAAATGGGGAAACAAAGCCAAAAAAAAGCTTATTATTTTAAAGATGGAGAAACTGATCCTACGACACTGTTCTCACAGAATAATTTCATGGTACTGAGATTACTTAATACTGAGATTATTAAGCTAAGGACCAATTCACATGACCATTGCAGTTGTGGTAGGTGCTTGCAATTCATGGATTGCTGAACTTGTGCAGTTACTGACATATGCAATATTGAGTGTCCTGCATGCAACCACACATTAATGTAAGTTCGCAGAGCATGCAAAAAGCCTAATCCTCATAATAAATTCAATGATTATGTGAATTGCCTCTTACATAGATTCCAATATTGTATGTCACAGCCAAAAATATGACTGTTGCCATGACCCATTGTGGATATTGGTTTTCTACTACAGTGTGACTTGTAAAGAGGGTAAGCTTGTATCCATTAGAAGTAGCTAGATGTTTGCCATTGCTTTCAGTCGAAGCAGGATCAGAGCATTAAGAAACATAGATAATTTTGCAGTCCCATAAGAACAGCATATATTAGTCAATTGTTACTAATTTGTCTAGCTGTATATTCTAAACATCAGCAAATAATGAAATTATATTCCTTCAGAGATTGATTTAGGACAAGAATATCAAGTGCAATTTGCTGGGGTACTCAGGGAATGTATCCTCATGCTTAGGTTGTAATTAGATTACTTTAAACTTGGAGTAATTAGTAAGGAGCAAACTGTTATTCCTCTTTTCCATTATGCGTATTAATTGTGGTACAGAGCCCCACAGACCCATGGGGACCCCACTGATGTTATGGCAGATGGAGTTCCACAAATGTGCAGGTGCTTTCCCTTGTCATAGCTTGTACATACCGGGGCAAATTGCTGGTGTGCAGCCTTCTCTGTCACTCCTGACACAAGTTACTGTAAAAGACAAAAGACTGATACTGGTGAATTTGGGGTCTGACCATCTAAGGGTTCATTTTTCAGACATTATTAGTTCAACCAGCTAGTTGCTTCTGTCATATTGGAGAACTATGGCTATCCTGGATTGAACCAGTAGGTATGACAGAGCATCTTTTATTGGAGACAATCCTCTACTGTAAGCATCTTAAAGCTCTTTACTAGGAAGAAATCCAAAGTAAAAGATTTAGTTTCATGACTAGCGTAAATGGGTTATGCACTGAAAACAGGCAATTCTCACATACAACAGGAGGGGATGCCTCTTTTCAGATGGAGCTTTCCATCTGCAGTTTTTACAAGTGTACGTATTACAGTGATGTAAAGTACATTTGCATTTAATTGTTTAATTATTTTATGCCCCACTATTCTGTGTAAAAACACTGCTAAAAACAAGAGTAAAATTGACATTAAAAAAAAAAAAAACTATAAACAAAGAGCAGGATAAAAGCATCAGGTAAAAACAATTCTACCACAATTAAGTTCTCCTGGTGCCAAAAGCATATTAGAGTCAGTACTAGGTAAACCTTCTTGGTGAGTGCATTCCACCAACAGGGCACCACAGCCAAAAAAGTCTTCCCTCCAGATATTACCTATCTCGCATCAGAGAGCTCTGGCACACAGAGAAGGGTGTGCAAAGATGGTCTGAGTGTCTGCAAATGTACTGTTTTCAGACATTATTATTTCCCCAAATGGTTCACACCAGACAAAAAGCAACACAGGCTCTGCCGTCGGGTTTACAAACTAAAGAGACAAGATATCTACACGAGGTTAGGAGAGTGGCAAGAACAAGGTGGTGAGCTATAAGTAGGCATGGAAATGCACTTTGGGCTAAGCTGAATTTCTGTTACTGGTGTTCTTACCTGAATAGCAGTTGGTGGCTTTTGGATGGGCCACAGTGATCTTTCCTCTACAGTCCCAAAGGAACAGGCTGTTGGAGCTGTGTTCTTTCTGGCAGGAAAGGGGAAGTGAGTTCCTTGCAACTGCTTCTTCTTTGGACAATGGATGGACCAGGCTGGTTTGGCTTGATGCTACTACTGGGAAACAGGGGTTGCAGCCTCCCAGTGGCCCTTGGTCCCTTGCTTCCCATCTACTCTCCTGTCCCTGGGAAACTATCAGTTGGAGCATGTCATTCTTTCTGGCAGGGAGGGGGGAATGAGCTCTCTGCAAACTGTGCCTGGAAATGGACTGGGAACCAGTGCAATTATTTCAGCACCTGCAAGATGTGTTCCAGTCAACCAGCCCCTGTTAGCGGCCAAGTGGCTGTATTTTGTCATTTTTAATAGCCTCTAAAGGCATAACAATAATCTAATCTGGAGGCTCTCAGAGCATGGATCACCATGGCCAAACTACCCCTGTCCAGAAGGAATTACAGCGGATGCATCAGCTTTAGCTGGTGGAAAGTGTTCTGTATCACAGAGGCCACTTGTGCCTCTAGTGACAAAGCTGCATCTAGCTAGGGGCACTGCCAGACTGCAAACTTGCTTTTTTAGGTATAGTGCAACTCCACCCAGAACACACACACCCCAAGCATACAAACCATCTGCAGAATCTCCTAACCAATTTATCGGGGAACTTATTATTATATCAAAATATTCTTTAATTCTAACCAATCAGTTGACTAAACGTTGAGGCCATGATGTTTTGCGTGGTTTTTGCATGTAGTTGTAAATAAAATGGTTGCAACCAACAAGAAACCAAGTTACCTATTTGGTATCCTGTGCAATGAAGTCAGTCTGAGGCACAATTTATTGGTCCCACTTTTCACATGCAAGCAACATTGGTTATCCTTCATAGATTTGGAAAAAGAAAAGGAAAACAAGCACACAGATATTACTTGTAAGGCAGCAAATCTAATAAATATCCAAATATATGTCCCCCATCAGAAGCCTATTTGGTTGAATTTTTTGGTCCCAGCATGCTACCCAACAGTGTTGCTAGATGGTCTAAGGAATTAGAGAATCCTTGGGGGCCTTACATCACTTCCAGAAAGAGAATTAATGGTTAATTTTACAATAGTCTGATTAACCTAAGGGACTGTAGTTGGAACTTACCCATTTGATTGCGAGCTATAATAGTGGTATTTCAGACGAATTCATAAATAAAGGTGATTCACTTTCCTATCGTTCCTGTGAGACCTCTTGAGAAAAATTATTTGTGTCATATGTATACATATTTATTTCTCCATTTTTCAAAGATTCCATTTCTGGAGAAAAGGCCAGAGTTTAAGCCTTTGGATGGTTAGATTTTTAATGGCTATTCTATAAAGCACCTAACAAACAGTAATTTCCACACTATTTCTTTGTCCTAGGCCTGTGCTCTGTTTTAATTCCAATAAATCACTGCTAGGAGAAGTGAAATGAATTACAAAAATCAACCACTGCTGATACTTTTATTCTCTAGGGATGTCAGAGAATTCTGCCTCGGATCTCGGTGAGGCCGAATGCCAGAGCATTTGTCCCCCCGAAATCCATGGCAGAACGAAGCCCCCTGCCCCCCCCATGAAAGGCACGCAAAACAGAGCCCTGACCTGCTGCCATTCGTGCTGCTTTGCGAATGGTGGCCGCATCTGCAGCCGCCATTCACTTCTTCAGTATAACTGTGATAGGCTACGTAAATAATTATGTAGCCTATCACGGCTAACGCAGGGATGCCATTTGCGTCCCTGTGGAGGCCGTGATAGCCGCCTATCACGGCAAGAAAAAAAAACAGCGAACGCAAATGGCAGTGGCTACGGCCATTTGCGTTCCCTTTTTTTTTTGTCGTGATAGGCTACGTAAATATTTACATAGGCTATCACGGCAAAATACAGGGACACAAATGGCAGCGGCTATGGTAGCCGCCACTTGCATCCCTGCAGCCTGCCCAGCGGCTGGATGTCCAGCTGTGGGCAGCCCCAGCTGGTGGCTCCGCGGAATCTCCATGAAGCGGAGCCGGCCGGAAAGAATTTTTGGGGGAGGGACGGAGCACCTCCCCCCCACCGCGAATGTCACCCTTCAAAAAGGTAAGTGACTTTCGTACATCCCTATTATTCTCTGATGTCCAAGATACTATAACTTTGTTTGGTTTTCTTTCACAAATAGGCAGTTTGTCAACCCAGTAGCATTAATTAATTGTAGTTTTAAGATACTTGTGATTACTTGTCAGGGTTGGATTGGAGCCTAGAGAGCCCCAAAGCAGTTCTGATTCTGAGGAAGAGTTACAAACCGTGGGAGAGGAACCCGTGTGCATTTCAGAGGAGCAGCCAGGGGGAGAGCCCCTCCCGGTACACATTCCTGAGAGTGATAGTGACCCTGGCAGGGAGAGGGCGGAGCAACAGTAGTTTCTGGATGCTAGGCGCCGGCACACCCTCAAGCACGAGATGGCGAGTGCTGAGAGGCGGCGCTCAGCCTGCTTGGCGTGACAGCAACAGTAGCGCCCAGATGCCCCACGGGAAAGGGGAGGACTCTCTCGTCCTAGTTCATAAGTACAGCCGTTTCCCGCTTTCTCCTCCAAACGGAGATCAACTGATTCCTAAGGTTAAACCCCCCCGAGTAGGCAGCTCTCTTTAGTCTCACTCGTAGGATCAAGCAATTAGAATCTGTAAGCGTCATTAGGTTGAATGGGAATAATGTCTTGGAAAAGAGCCCTATTGTCTGTGTGTTGGTTCTGGCTACCTGAGGATTTCAGAAGGCAGCGGGGGTGACCACCTGACATTACTATCCATTTGGCTACAGTAGCAAAAAAAAAATAAAAAAATTGCCAGTTATGCTGACTGCAATTTCAATGTTAAAAATTGGGAAGTGTACCATAAAGGTTAGATCTTAAGTTAAAGTACTGAGTGCACATATCAAGTGCCTCTATTTTTGTTGGGGTCTCCAACATGGTGCCTTTGAGCACCAGTGTGCCCGCAGACACCTCTCTTGGCATCCACAAGGCTTCCAGCCCTCCAAATGTGTTATTTTATTTCTTAAGATTTTTAAAATTATTATTTTTTAACTGGGACACAGACATGTTGCAAAGTGAAGTGCTGCCTTCCAGCGCCAGCTTTATTTGGGTTCAAAAGAGTGGCTTTGTGTTTTGGAGCTCAGACCCCACTTCTGCCTTCTTCTTGGGTTCTTGGACAAGTTACTGTTCTTTTAGTCTCACCACTTTGCCTTCTGGGAAATGAGTGAATTGTGACTGGGCATGCCCATTATGGTAGACATTTTATGAATGAATGACCGTCCCATGGCACCCATTTTGTGAGAGCACCCATGACACTCTCTCAAAATTCTAAATGTGCCCACTGACCCAAAAAGATTAGCGACCCCTGTATTATTGGGTTAGGAAAGAGAGAAATAAAAAGATGAAAAGTTGGGACAAGTGTTTTAAGAACAATGGTGTAAAACTAGTCAAGGATGTTGGAAAATGTTGGTATTTCAAATTCAGGTCTTAACTCTAATTTCCTTATTTTTAGTACTTTAGTATTTTTAGTACATTAGTATCCTTGTTTTTATGGCATGCATATTTCGAATTTCTGCAAATTCTTGCATCTAGATTGTCAGTATACCAGAGTCTCCACACAATTGAGATTGGGCTCTTTGTGTTTAAGAGATACATTTTTCTGCCTAACATCTGAATAGCTAATTACCTTTTTTCTGTGGGGGCGGGTTGGTAATTACAATTCTGTGTATAACATTGAAAGGTGACTTACAAGCAATGCAAGTAGCTTGTATATATTGGATGGGATAGTAGGGCATAAACATTTCTATAACCTACAATACACAGAAGTGTCTGGTGGCTAAGAACATATGTAGAATTACTAACTTCCCTACTCCTTTTCTGTGGGAAGTGGCTATTGAGTGTGAGCATAACTGAAACTCAAAGTCACAACCCTCACTAATATACTAAGGCTGCAATCCTATACACATTCACCTAGGAGTAAGCCCACTGAACTCAGCGGGGCTTACTGTTGAGTAGACATGCATAGGATTACACTGTTAACTAACCTTTAGCTGCTCTGCTTGAGATTTGTTTATTTTTTCATCTAAATTTGGCCTTCCTGCAATCCTTTTTTTTATAGAAAGCTGTCAGCTGGTTTATTGCCACTACTGAAATCAGAAAATCTTTTAAAATAATTTAAATGTCTATTTCCCTTACGGTGGGAACAGAGCAGAATGTTTGGGAGGCGGCTTTTATCTTTGATCCAACACTTTGCTCATCATATTACACTTAATTTTAGTGAGGGGAATCCAGAACTCTTCAAACTCTATAGCATATTGTGTGTACGGTACTCTGCATAACCTGGCAAATTTTTGTGAGTTCAGTAGCACTAATGACATGTAACCATCTGTGATTTTGCACCTGCAGAAGCCAGTGTCAGCTGTTGAGGTTCAGCAGCCCTCACTTTTGTGTCACTTCATTGCCAACAAATTGCTCACTAACCTTGAGAAGATTTTAACCCTTTCAAGGCAATTAGAAGTGTAGCATATATTTCTTGAAAATAATTTAAACTTAGAAAGTTTCCTTCCATTCTGAATGTGTTTGTCTGATGCAGCCTTCCTCAACCTTGGGCCCACTAGCTGTTTTGGACTATAACTCCCAGCATTCATGACCATTGGCTATGCTGGTGCGGCTGATGGGACTCTGGTAGGCCCACATTTGGAGAAGATTGGTATAGTGTGCATTTTAAGAGCATTGGATAACACTATTTTGAGTAAACAGCATGAAATGCCTTCTCCTGCAAGCCAAAATCCAATCACTTTTGCAATCACTCGGCACATTATTGGTCTAAATACATCCTGCATACTGGGACAGGAATTATCCATGGCACTGTGTAAACATATAGATGTCCCAGTTTAAAGCAGTGGCCCTTCTGAGAGTTTAGAGACAGTGTTTAATTTGAGACAAGTGGGGAGAAAGGTGGTCTTGGAGGACACAGTAATGGCTCATCAACCAATTCCAAACTGACCAAGTGAGAGAGCTTTGTGTGACAGTCTCAAAATTTTGAACATAATCATCCATTGAAGGAATGAAGCCCTTTTGTCTGCAGTGGAACGGTTGATGGTGCCTGAATTGAAAAGAGGAAGAACGGTATGGGTGGCTTTTTCTTTATTTTCAATACTGGATGGGCTGAATCTGCAAAATCAGTCATCTTAAAACCCCATGTGAACTTGCTGTCTTTTTTCCTTGAGTACACCCCCTCCTTCCAAGCTGATTAAGATTCTGTCCCCTAAATGGATGAGAAGACTAGACAAGAATGGAGAAGAAGCCAGAAGACTGCAAAGAGGAGTAGATACTGCCCTCCATTAATATGGATTCCCTTCCACCACCCTCTCCGGCATGCTGATATCATAATGCCAAAGCTTTATGAGGCCATGCATAAGATGGGAATTGTCTCTTAGACATTCTTTAGCATTGTCCACCTCTGAACTCTTAGGCCACCTCTAGTTCACTGTATATTGCATAGTACCTCTGTAGTGCATTCTCTGACTCAATTTTCCACCCCTAAATATTTGGCAGAAGGTGTTTTCTAAGTTCCTAGCAAAGACGTATGATTCAAACCAATCTAAATAAAGCCCCAGAAAAATGCTTTCTTCCACTCTACTGTCAACATGCACATCCAATGAGAACCAAAATAAATAGTTTTCTGAAACCTTTCAATTTTTTAATAAGTCAAAATACACTTTTCTGACAGCATAATTGCTTTTCATAGTGGGTCCTAAATCTGCAGCACTATAAAAGAATAATGCTACAGTAGATCATTTGTGAAAACTTAATGAAAACTGAGTTAGTGAACCTCGGAGTCGCTAGACCTTGAAATTCACTTTCAAAAACTAATTTGCAGTAAATGTATGAGAAACATATTTAGACATGATAAACTTTCAGTCCTATGTTCACCAGGTGCAGAAGTTTATCTTGATTAACTCTTTTTTTCCTTTTAATTAATCACTTGCAAAAAAACAACAACAACCCTGGTTGTTGTTACTTCCCGCTGTGTTGACAACATTAATCTAACCGCAGTGATATTTTTCCCCCTAGCTTGTGAATGTAATATAATATATCAAAATGTAATGTTTCTCCTGTATTAGCAAAGGACGTCTTATCTTGTGGAAGATGCATGCTTCCCTTTTTTGATATAATTGGCCAACAAAGAATAAAAAATATATAGGGAAAGACCATCCACTAAACTATAAATACTTAAATAATTGTATACACTACTGAAGCATTATGTAATCCCCTAATAATATATGCACTTAATGAATTGAGATACCTTATGGAATTTTGTTGCAATAGCATTTGACATTATTATTCTGTCAAGGCCGTATCATATTTGTGTTGTCATATAAAGCCCTCTTTATGCATTCTTCTTCCCATGTTAAAAGAACGCATGAGGAGAGGAGCATTCCAGTCCCTCCCTCCTCCATCATCTCATCTATCACCCTGTACAGGCTGGGTGCCTCCTGTGTCTGTGGAGGGTCTCCACGTGATTAAGAAGTAAGAACCCTGATTTTGCAGGAAGAAGAACACATGAATAGGGCTTAAATCTGGCACATCTACTCTTTGCACCTCACAATATGTGGTGGTTGTCTCATGTCACATCCTGTGTTAGAACTTCAAAAGTACCAAAAAGGGCAATAAATATAACTGTAAGTATGGAACACTTTGTATATGAGGAGTTTAAACATAGGACACTTCTGCTTAGAACTGGAATGGCTAAGAGAGCACTATGATGGGTATTTTTAAAAACATGCACAAAGTATGGGGAAAATAGATAAAATAAATACTACAACTAGAGGATATAGACCTATTACATAACACATTTAAATTAGCATGAGAAAATCAGTATTTGGCTACTGAGTAAGAAGTAGAAGCTGGAATGAAGGGAACCGAACAATGGCATTTTCTTCACTTGAGACTCATCTATGTCCTGTTAGCCCAGGGGTAGGCAACTTGTGGTACTCAAGACATTGTTGGAATGCAACTCCCACCAGTCCTAGCTATTCTAGCTGATAGTGAGGCATGATGGGAGTTGCAGTCGAACAACATCTGGGGACACACAAGTAGGGATAGGAGAATCTGTCCGTTTTGCTTTCTCCCACATAAGGATTTTTAGAATCTCAAGTTCTTTTTCTCCTGAATATGAATATGAACTGAAACCATTTTTTTGTCCGTCTACACCTACCAAATTCAATAGGCACAGCTGTTCCTAGATACCTGTCTGCCATATAGCTGTTAAGAGAGACAGTGTGGTGTAGTGGCTAGAGTGTTGGACTGCGATTCGGGAGATTCAGGTTCTAGTCCCCGCTCAGCAACGAAGCTCAATGGGTGGCTTTGGGCCAGACACTGACTCTCAGCCTAACCTACCTCACAGCATTGTTGTGAGGATAAAATGGAGAGGAGGAGGACCATGTAAGCCACCTTGGGTTCCTTGGAAGAGGAAAAAAGATGGTAGATAAATGTAATAATAATAATATAAAAAAATCAGAGGCAGCGTGCCTCTCTAAAGAGTAGATGCTAGGACACCACCAGTGGAGGAAACAGGGTGCTGGATGAGATGGGTCCTCGGTCTGATGTAGGAGGTATCTTCCTACGTCCTGGTGTGATAAATATCAGGATTAAATTATAGAAACAAGTGGATTTTTTAAACTAAAGCACTTTAAAAAATATTATTCATAATGGGCAGTATTCAATATGACACTACCAGTAACATCACTTATATTGTGCTAATATAAATTACCTCTTAATATAATGCCAACAGCACTTGCTGGTGTGATGGGTTTCCCCAGAAAGCCCGTTGCACCAGCAAGTGCTATTGTTTTTGCACTAGAGGTAATTTACACTAGCGCAACATAATTTACATTAGTGATAGTGTTGCATTGGATACTGCCTAATATTTAGCATTTGGAGATGATTTTTTCCATGCAATTTCTTATATTTGCAGAATCAAATGAAACCATGGCTCCGAGCAAAGAAATAATTTGCGTAGTGAAAGAAAAACACTTTTTAATAGTGTTCCACCAACACTGGCAAGTGGTTGATGTCTGCAGAGGAAGGGAAAAGAAAACGTAAGCAGTTACTCAGACAAAACAACAACGCCTCATACCCACCATCATTTTCAGAGCTGAATGCTCTGAACTGAGGCTTAATTTTCAGGACAGTGTTAAGCCTGTGATACCAGGATATTCAACTTGATATCTGTCAGGGATGAGTCCATGCACCTTGAGATGTCTGACAGCTCTGATTCTGAATCAGAGTTGGAGCAGCTAGATCAGAAGCCAGGGGAGGGATCCTCCCTAGTGAGCCCAGATGCTGGGAAAGACTCCTCTGAAGACCTTGACAAACAGATGGCCCAGGCGGAGTCCCTGCCCCCTCCCTCCACCATGGGAACTCGAAGTTTCCGAGGTGGAGGAGGAAGAGGGGCATGACTTGAGAGACATTAGGGTGTGATGCAAGTCAAAGCAGGAAAAGTTAGGGACATGGCTCAGATGCTCCGCCAGGATAGTCACTCTTGGAAGCCAATGTAGGAGGGAGCCACCCTAAGGGAGGGACTTCACTGTGAAGCAAGTCGGGCCATGAGGTTCACACCCAAACTGTCGGCAACTTGACTACCCTCTGGCTCATCTCCTCTAATTAGGGATTGTAGATTAGTTGTTTAGGGGCCTGAGGCAGTCTGAGAGTTTCCTGGAATCTGCATTTGTAAAGAGGCTAGTCTCTAGCAAAATAAAGTAGTATTAGCCTGAAGCTTTGTCTCCTTGTGGTGTTGATTGTGAAGGGGGAAGGATGATCCATTTCTGAAAACATTTATCCATTTTGATTAGAGGGAAGCTATCAAAGAGACCAAAGAGCCCTTTTGAATGTTGACTGGGACCATGTCTCCATGACAACAGAAGGAGAAGTGGGTGGAGGAGCACCAGAATTTTTAAAAGGAATCAGCTTTGCTGCGATTTGGTCCATGCAGGGCTCCACGAGCGAGTGCTCCACACCAGTAAAAATTGCTTCACAGAACATACTTGTGGGGTGGGGTGGGGTGGAGTGAGCGTCATCTGACTGGCAGGGGCTGCTCAACCAATAAGAGAGGCTTCCCCCCTCCCCCATTTCTCCTTTCCCCTGAAGGTCCAGATGCACCTGCATTTCAGGAGCAAGCGCCATTGAGCACAATGGGAGTTACTTCTGAGTAGACACACACATGCTTGTGCTGGGAAAGATGGGGAGGCACTGTGATGGGAACCTAGCCCCCTTTCTAACCAAACCAGTACTGCACAGGATTTCTATAACGAAGCTGTGAAGTAGAAGGCAATAAACCAAACAATGGAGAATCGGAGCCTCGGAGGATATAGAATATCCTTCTATATCCTCTGATTATTCTCTTGATATTGAGCAGGCATTTCATGTGCCAAATCCTAAAGGAAATGATTATACAATTGTAGTTCAATTTGCAAAAGTCTCCACAAAGTGTTATATCCTGAATTTGGCAAAACAAGCTGGAAGCCTTTCCTGGAAACAGGATAAATTTATGCTGTTCCCAGATTACATCAAAGAATTGGCAAATAAAAGAAGGCAATTTATCAAAGCAAAGAATCTGGCAAAACAAATGAACTTACAATAATACTCAAAATATCCTGCTACACTTTGTATTGTGTCTGAAGACCAGATGAAGACGTTTACAAATCATGAAATGGCGGAGGCTTGGTTGAATGTTAAAATGTGTGAGAACTCTGTCACAATTCTATGAAAAGGAATTTCTAAACAAGTACTGTTAACTACTTGTGTGTAGTTTTCATGATCTAGGCTAACTCAGAAGAAATGACTTTATATATATTTGTTTACTGTTATGTATTCTTTTTTATTATTTTTTTCTCTCTCTTTCTCTTTATGTATCTTCTTCTATTTTATATTTTAAAATAGGCAAAATATCTAGTATAAAGGTATTATTGACTGTTGAAGATTTATCTTAAGTTTTATTATTATACAATATTATATTCTCTCTTTTTGATTATTATTATTACTACTAATATTCAAGCTTTTGGAAATGAATTGTAGAACTGTTGCGTTGATATAAAAGATTGTTTTACTAAATTGTAAAATTGTATAATAGATATCGTTTTTTAAAATAGATTACCATTGGAGGTTGGGAGATGTTGGAGTTTATTTTTATTTTTTCCTTTCTTTCTTCTCTTTCTGTTATTATGGTGTCCTAACTAAAATATTGTATGGATGAGAACTGAAGTACTGAGTAGGTTGTTGGTAATTTTGGTAGTGTTTATAAAGATAAAATAAATAAACATATATTTAAAAACGAGAGAGAGAATCAGAGCCTCGAGATCAAGCTTTAGAGCATTTAGGGAATGTGCTTTAAACTGTGCCATTTCAATTGAGGGGATCTCTGTAAATTCTGATGTGGGCATTCATGGGACAAGCCTCATTGATAGGGATGTACAAAACTCACTTACCTTTTCGTGGATTTTTTTGTGGTGGAGGGGAGGTGCTCCATCCCTCCCCCCATTATCCTCGATGGGGGGGGAGGCGATCCGGTCCTCCCCCCCAGAATCCTGCCCGGCCGGCTCTGCTCTGTGGCAGCTCCGCAGTAAGAGTGCTCGAAAGTCACTTACCTCGTCTCGCAGCTTGCTTCGCGGTGGGGGGGAGGCGCTTCACTTCTCCCCCCGAAATTCAGGCCGGGGGGGGAGGCGCCTCGCCTCGCCTGGCCGAAATTCAGGCCGGGGGTGAAGCGCCTCGCCTCGCCTGGCCGGAATTCAGGCCGGGGAGGAGGCGCCTCGCCTCGCCTGGCCGCGAAATAAAAAGTTTTTAAAAAAACACCCCTGTGATAGGCTACGTGACGATTTACGTAGCCTATCACGGCTAGATCTGCAAAGTCAGCCGTGATGGGCTACGTAAATCGTCACGTAGCCTATCACGGGTGACTTAAAAAAAAAAAAAGTGCGTACACAAATGGCGGCCCCCATAGGGAGCCGCCATTCGCGTTCCTTATTTGGTCGCCGTAGTCTACGTAATCTTTACGTAGACTACAGCGACCAAATAAGGAACGCGAATGGCGGCTCCCTATGGGGGCCGCCATTAGCCGTACGTGCTTTTTTTTTTTTTTAAGTCACCCGTGATAGGCTACGTGACGATTTACGTAGCCTATCACGGCTGACTTTACAAATCTAGCCGTGATAGGCTACGTTAATCGTCGTGTAGCCTATCACGGGGGCGTTGTTTTTTTTTAACTTTTCTTGGAATGGCGGCGGTGGCGGCAGCCAGTCGAAAGACCGGCTGCCGCCCCCGCCCCTGTCGAAGCCCTGCCGAACCGCCGCTGTGACCCGCCACCGGGAGCGACATTCGGGAAAGGGAAGTCCCATTCCGGGGGGGGAGTGCGGGGGGGGGGTGCGGAGAATTTCTCCCCGAAACTACTTCGGGGGGCCGAATACGTTGGCACTTGGCCCCCCGAAGTTTCGGCGAGAAATTCTCTGACGCCCCTACGTCCGCAGAGCAGCCAGCCAGGGCCGTCTGCAGCCAGATTTCCGGCCGTGGACGGGCTGCTGCAGATGGAAATGGCGGCTGCCATAGCGGCCTCCATTTGCGTCCAGCCAGGCTGCCGTGATAGACTATGTAAGTATTTATGTAGCCTATCACACAACCCCCCCCAAAAAAACAGCGTACACAAATGGCGGTGGCTACGGGGGCCGCCATTTGCGTTCCCTATTTTTCGCTGTTTTAGCCTATGTAAATATTTACGTAGGCTATTACAACGGAAAAAAAAGGGGAACGCAAATAACATAGTGGGTGCTATTTGCGTTTCTTTTTTCGCCGTAATAGCTTACGTAAATATTTACGTAGGCTAAAATGGTGGGGAAAAAAGGAACGCAAATAGCGCCCGCTACGCTATTTGCGTTCCCCTTTTTTTTGCCGTAATAGCCTACATAAATATTTACATAAACTAAAACGGCGAAAAATAGGGAACGCAAATGGCGGCCGCCATAGCTGCCGCCATTTGCGTACACTGTTTTTTAAAAAATTATTATTGGCTTGCCATGATAGGCTATGTAAATACTTACATAGCCTATCACGGCAAAGACCAGGATGCAAATGGTGGCCACGGCAGCCGGTCGAAAGACCAGCCACCGCCAGAGCTGCCGGAGCCGCCGCCGGAGCCACTGCCATCCGGAACATCTGCCCCAGGTAAGCCTCATCCTGGGGGGAATCAGCGGGGGGGGGGCAGGCCGTTCTGCCATGGATTTCGGGGGGCCAAATGCCCGTGCATTCCGGCCTCACTGAAATCTGTAGCGGAATTCTCCGCCATCCCTACTCGTTGAGCACAATGGGAGTTACTTCAGAGTAGACACTAATTGGTTTGTGCATGGATGGGAAACACATAGGAAAGACCCCTTGACCGGGTCATAGTGAAAGGCACACCCCTGGGCAGGGCCAGTATACCCGAGGTAAATGCGGGGGCCGGAGCACACAGCAGCTGTATCAGGGAGAACCCAACTTGAGAAAAAGAATTGGACTTCAAGCAGTCTCAGGAAATCTGGTTTTTCCCTGATCAGGGTGGCTGCTGGATGGGCACAACGTCATGTATCCCTAACAACCTCAACACGCAGCCAGCTCAGAGTAAATTGTTGGAGGAGACACCCCCTGGGTAGCAAAGAGCCCAAAGATCTGTTCATGGCTCACATTCCATAGTGGAATAGAGAACCCTAGTCCAGTATCAGGGCTAAAGTGCACGTGTGGCTAAATGTGTGTTTGCAGTTATCCTGCATGTTTTAGAAATGTAAATTCTGTCAGCTGGGGTAGGGAAGCTGTTACTTAATGGGATCAGAGCAGGCATGGAGGGGGGATGTGTCTCCATCCTTCCATGCTATGGTCCTGAGGGAAACTACCCCTCTTCTGAAGCTAAGATTGCTTTATTGGGCAATCCCCCCATTGGCATCAATGGGGGATCCCCCCCGCCATGCAAATAACATCTTACCTTATGTGTAGTTCAGCTCTGAGTCTCAGGGTCTTACATATCCCTCCACTCCACCATGTGATAGGGAGAAAGAAATGAGTGAGCTGGGCTGTACTGCATTTATCTGAATGTAGGGTGTGCCTGCCCACTCAATCTGTCCCCAGAAAGTGTTACTTTCTCTCTATGCTTAGGGTAAAGTGACAGATTTATAAAATAATGAAAATAAGTAACTATACTAAGCAGTAAGATGTATTAACTATTTAACACACTTTACATTTTTCTTTGATTACTAATACTATTGCTAATGAAACAAATGTGTATGTTTTTGTTGTGAAAGGTTTAATAATCCAGTACTTACATGGTTGCTAATGACAGCTGTTAACTGCGCTGTCCCATACATGTTTACTCAGAATTAAGTCCTGTTGAGTTCATTGAGGCTTATTCTTGGGCAGTTGGTCAGAATCAGAACTTAACTGAATTTTAGAGACCTTGTACAATTACCGGAAGCCTTACTATTATAATGTTTTTTCAGACTTTTTCTTATATAGGACAACTCTTCTGTCCTGATGGTGTCAGAAGTATTAAGCTGCTTGTTGACCTATAATTCATTTCATGGGCTCCATACAAAAAGTCACATATCCTATGACTCTTTTCAGGGATGCAAATGGTGGGAAATGCTAGAACACAATCAACTTATGTGAAATGAATGGACAATGTAGAAGAGAATGCCATGGATTATGCTACACAACTGCAAGCCAAGTCAGTATATGCCAACTGGATGTGTAGAAGATGAGTGGGGCAAGCCTTGAGTCTCTTGGCTTCAGCCAGAGGGAAAGGGATTATCTCCACCCAAGTTTCTTTTCCTCAAGCAGTTCTCCTTCACTCTATGAGCTGGGGAAGTCACAGAACTCCTTCCTCCTCAGCCTCCCACTCCTTCCTCTATGTTTTATATCTGGTTCTCCAGCCATACTCATTTCTTGGCTCTCTCCCCTCACTTGAAAATAGGCCATTGCTCATGAGCAGGCCTCACATCAGGTCAAGGGGATTATTTCAGGCCGTCATAGCAGGAGTGTCTCACTCCCCAAACCAGACCCAGCCAAAGTGCATTGGTGGTGTGGGTGACCACACAAAGCACTGTGGGTCTACATCTATTTCCCATTTCTTAGGGTGTAGAGTTGTCACCCCCTTCATGGATCACTGCCTTGTTGTGGCGAAGGGGTTTGCGTAACTCAGTGAAGCCATAAGCTATGCCATGCAGGGCCACCCAAGATGGACAGGTCATGGCAGAGAGTTCTGACAAAATGTGGTCCACTGGAGAAGGAAATGGCAACCCACTCCAGTATTCTTGCCAAGAAAACCCCATGGAACGTATCACAAGGCTAAAAGATATGACGCTGGAAGATGAGACCCTCAGGTCGGAAGGTGTCCAATATACTACTGGGGAAGAGCAGAGGGTATTTCCAAGTAGCACCAGAAAGAGTGAAGCGGCTGGGCCAAAGCTGAAAGGACACTCAGCTGTGAATGTGTCTGGTGGTGAAAAGAAAATCCGATGCTGTAAAGAACAATATTGTTTAGGAACCTGGAATGTCAGATCAATGAATCAAGGTAAGCTGGAGGTGGTCAAACATGAGATGGCAAGATTGAACATCGACATCTTGGGAATCAGCGAACTCAAATGGACAGGCATGGGCGAATTTAATTCAGGTGACCATCATATCTACTATTGTGGGCAAGAATCCCTTAGAAGAAATGGAGTAGCACTCATAGTCAACAAAAGGGTGGGAAAAGCAGTACTGGGGTACAATCTTAAAAATGATAGAATGATCTCAGTACGAATACAAGGCAAACCATTCAACATTACAGTAATTCAGGTCTGTTGTCCCAACCACTGAGGCCAAAGAAGCTGAGGTTGATCGGTTCTATGAAGACCTACAACACCTTCTAGAACTAACACCAAAAAAAGATGTCCTCTTCATCACAGGGGATTGGAATGCTAAAGTAGGAAGTCAAGAAATCACCGGGATAACAGGCAGGCATGGCCTTGGTGTACAAAATGAAGCAGGACAAAAGCTAATAGAGTTTTGCCAAGAGAACACGCTGATCATAGCAAACACTCTTTTCCAACAGCACAAGAGACGACTCTACACATGGACATCACCAGATGGTCAATATCGAAATCAGATTGATTATGTCCTTTGCAGCCAAAGATGGAGAAGCTCTATACAGTCAGTAAAAACAAGACCTGGAGCCGACTGTGGCTCAGATCATGAGCTTCTTGTTGCAAAATTTCGGCTTAAATTGAAGAACGTAGGGAAAACCACTAAACCATTCAGGTATGACCTCAATCATATCCCTTATGAATATACAGTGGAGGTGAGGAATAGATTTAAGGGATTAGACCTGATAGACAGAGTCCCTGAGGAACTATGGACGGAGGTCCGTAACATTGTTCAGGAGGCAGCAACTCAATCCATCCCAAAGAAAAAGAAATGCAAGAAAGCCAAGTGGCTGTCTGATGAGGCTTTACAAGTGGCTGAAGAAAGAAGGGAAGCGAAAAGCAAGGGAGAAAGGGGAAGATATATCCAACTGAATGCAGATTTCCAGAGAATAGCAAGGAGAGACAAGAAGGCCTTCTTAAATGAACAATGCAAAGAAATCGAGGAAAACAACAGAATGGGAAAGACTAGAGATCTCTTCAAGAAAATCGGAGATCTCAAGGGAACGTTTTGTGCAAAGAGGGGCATGATAAAGGACAAAGAAGGCAGGGACCTAACAAAAGCAGATGAGATTAAGAAGGGGTGGAAAGAATACACAGAAGAACTATACAGGAAAGATCTGAATGTCCCTGATAGCCATGATAGTGCGGTCACTGAACTTGAGCCAGACATCCTCGAGAGTGAAGTCAAGTGGGCCTTAGGAAGCATTAGTAACAACAAAGCTAGCAGAGATGACAGTATTCCAGCTGAGCTATTTAAAATCCTAAAAGATGATGCTGTTAAAGTGCTGCATTCAATATGCCAACAAACCTGGAACACTCAACAGTGGCCACAAGACTGGAAAAGGTCAGTTTACATTCCAATTCCAAAGAAGGGCAACGCCAAAGAGTGTTCAAACTACCGCACAATTGTGCTCATTTCACATGCCAGCAAGGTGATGCTCAAAATCCTACAAGCTAGGCTTCAGCAGTATGCGAACCGAGAGCTACTGGAAGTACAAGCGGGGTTTCGAAGAGGCAGAGGAACTAGAGATCAAATCGCCAACGTTCACTGGATCATGGAGAAAGCAAGAGAATTCCAGAAAAACGTCTATTTCTGCTTCATTGACTACGCTAAAGCCTTTGATTGTGTGGATCACAACAAACTGTGGCAAATTCTTAAAGTGATGGGAGTACCAGACCACCTTATCTGTCTCCTGAGAAACCTGTATGAGGGTCAAGAAGCAACAGTAAGAACCAGACATGGAACAACCGAGTGGTTCAAAATTGGGAAAGGAGTATGACAAGGCTGCATATTGTCACCCTGCTTATTTAACTTATATGCAGAGTACATCATGAGAAACGCCGGGTTGGATGAATCAGAGGTCGGAATTAAGATTGCTGGGAGAATTATCAACAACCTCCAATATGCAGACGATACCACCCTAATGGCAGAAAGCGAAGAGGATCTCAAGAGCCTCTTGTTGAGGGTGAAAGAGGAGAGTGCAAAAGCTGGTTTGAAACTCAACATTAAAACAAACGAAGATCATGGCATCTGGCCCCATCACTTCCTGGCATATAGAAGGGGAAGAAATGGAAGCAGTGACAGATTTTACTTTCTTGGGCTCCAAGATCACCGCAGACGGTGACTGTAGCCATGAAATTAAAAGACACTTGCTCCTTGGGAGGAAAGCTATGGCAAACCTAGACAGCATAGTAAGAAGCAGAGACATCACCTTACCGACAAAGTTCCGTCTAATCAAAGCTATGGTTTTCCCAGTAGTAATGTATGGCTGTGAGAGCTGGACTATAAGGAAGGCTGAGCGCCGAAGATGCTTTCGAACTGTGGTGCTGGAAAAGACTCTTACGAGTCCCCTGGACTGCAAGGAGCTCAAATCAGTCCATCCTAAAGGAAATCAACCCTGAGTGCTCATTGGAAGGACAGATACTGAAGCTGAAGCTCAAATATTTTGGCCACCTAATGCGAAGTGAAAACTCTCTGGAAAAGACCCTGATGCTGGGAAAGACTGAAGGCAAAAGGAGAAGGGGACGACAGAGGATGAGATGGCTAGATAGCATCACCGATGCAATGAATATGAACTTGAGCACACTCCAGGAGAGAGCGCAGGACAGGAAGGCCTGGCATGTTATGGTCCATGGGGTCACGAAGAATCGGACACGACTGAACGACTGAACAACAACAGAGTTGTCACATATGTTTGTGCCTTGTGGATTAAAAGACAGAATAACACATTTGTCAGTCTGCTGTTCTGGGATCCATATCAAAAAATGTTTAGTATGAGGCAATGTATGCCAAGTTTCATACCTTTACCCCTAGTGCATGATTTTAGGCTTAACTGTTCCACTAATAAGGATGTCAGAAAATATGGATTTTTGATTATGATTGGGCTCATGGACGTATGACCTAAAATATAAACAAATATAGGAAAATGAAATCAAATGAGATTTAAGCTGCAATCCCGTGCACATCCATTTCAGTGGGACTTACTTTAGAGTAAACATCTTTAAGATCAGGCCAGTGATGTGGGGTGGAATTTTTTTCAGCGCTTCATTTTTCTGCAGAAAAAAATCCATTTCATAAATTCATTTGTAAGAATGTACGGATGCCAATGAATGGATGCCAATACAATATTAGGCAAGCTTGACAGCTTCAAAGTTTTTAGCTTTGTTGTTTCTTTTACTTGTATTTAGTAAACATGCTAAATTAGATCACTCTCTAGAGATTTTCTGATGTGAACTTTCTGGAAAACCCGCATCACTGGATCAGATTAGCATCCATTTTGCCACAAGTGGAACATAGGTGAAAGCCGATTCTGAGAAAGGAATTTGTTGCTGGTGTGTTTTATCATAATCTTTTGTTCTTTGTACAGGTAGCACAAGCAGGAATAAATCTTTCATTGAGATTCAGTTCAATTGACAGATGGCTCCTTTCTAGTTACTTGTTGATAAAAGAGATGGGGGAAAGTAGAACAAAATAAGGAGAGGGTGAGAAGGAGAGGACATTAAGTGATCTCTGGCTGCTATGTTCTAGCGGCTCAATGAGTTACCTTGTGGCTGCCAGCATATTGATTCCATTCATTTGATGGTACTGAAGCAGATGTCTTTGCCAGCTAGGAGGTGGATCGGAAATGATAGAACAGAGAGGGCAAGCGTTTAGTTCCTGTACCTTCAGGCAGACAAACAGTGTTGCAATAATTTATTTTTTGATGTGGATAAAAGAAACATACTACATAATTAACCCTGGGCTACTGGTGTAAACATTCAAAGGAAAACATCAGGACTTTTTTCTTATCTTTTTTTCTTTAGCACCACAGAGATGATGTAATGAATCTCTAAACTTGTACATGGTAAAAACCATAATTTTATAGGCATACAAATTGCTGTGTATATTACTGCTGGTGTTAGACATTATTTCCACACGTGATCACAAAGATCATGTTCAATTTAAACTTTCATTTAGCAGGCCTTTCTAAGTAAGGGGCAATTATCTGATTGTAACTGACACAGATCACATCGTATTATGAAAACAGCTTTCCCCTCTGATGGACTCAAAATGGTCTTGTGAAATCTGAACCACATTTCAGGCAGCAGTTATCACAAGTCATCCTGTGTGTATTCCCACAGAAAAAATTGCATGGAAGTTGGAAATATACATAATAAATATACATCTGAAATATACTCAATATACTCAGACCCTTTCTCAAATTTGGGATGAATGTCATACACTATGGTAAAGAAGCTTTTGATTTATGAGATTCTATCTGGCTGATAAAATAGACATTTAATTAAAAAAACTCATTTCTACACCAGGTTTTACTGATTGGAGCTGTATTTGAAAACGCTTAAATGAGACTTTACAAGGTACAAATGGATTTCTTTTAATTGTGAAGTATTACGTTCGCTGCCCCTCTCCCCGCAAAGTGGCTTTTGACTGTGCTAAGAGTCGGTGTTAAAAGTATTCATAACACCAAGAACTTCAATGAAAAGAAGAGAATTTTAAGAGACTGGGGTATTAGTTCATTTGACACAATGCCATCACTACTAGCTTACATCCAATAACTGAGCCTGGCAACAAGCTGCAAAGAATTTGGGTTGCTCTTCAAATGTCTGCCCTTGCATTTCATTCCCATCAGGACCTGTCCTGTGTGCTCCTAGCTTCTGCTAGTTGACTGTGTCTAGTATGGATGCCAGATCCTGTGAACCAGAAAACAGCTCATATTAAGTTCCCTCCCCTTTCTGGGTAAGAATGGTTGTTGTTAAGTTGCCAAGTTTTCTTAGCATGCTTATAGATAGCAGTTTCCCACATTACTAGTAGAATAATGTAATGTACTGAACAACAACCAGGGTCAATGTTGCATGGGGATCTTGTGCAACTGTCCTGCCATAATCAGTCATTTGGACTGTGCTGACCTGACCCAGCCTTCCCTTGGTGCTGAACATGTTTGTTGCCATCTAAAAAATATTCTCATCTAGAAATAACTTTAGAATATCATATGCACTGCATCATATCCTGTAAAAACTGTAAGATTTTTAATGTTGTAAAGCCTCCTTGAGTTCCAGTAATGGGAAAAAGGCAGGATATAATCATGATGATGATGATATCTTGTGTTTCTGTACAGTTATACTTTTTAAAGCCCTCTTTTGCCTGAATTAAGACCCTGCTGTATCAGACGAAGGGCCCATCTAGACCAGCATTCTGTTTCTAACAATAATCAGCCAAATGCTCTTCCAGGAAGCCCACAAAGAGGGCGTGAAGGAGATAGCCATGCCTGATTGTTTGTCCCCATCATCTGGCATTCCGAGGCAAACTGCCTCTTTACATAGATGTTGAAGGAGACTGGAGATTTATTTATTTACAACATCTGCGTAGCGCTCCCCATCTCAAACAGATTCCAGAGCAGTGACAAATTCTGGAGATTCATCACAGTGTGATGGACCCTTTCACGCTCCTGAAGACATCATGGGGAAGCAATGAGATCTGTATTGAGCTTGGAATAAACTGAGCTACTTCCTAGGTTTTAAAAAGAGAATAGTTTGTCTTTTCAAACCTGCCTGTGGGGGTGTTCGCTCCAACATGGCAGTCCATTTTATTTCTAATTCCTCTAAACCCTAGCATGAAATTGGCCTTTTCATTGCCACTTCATCCTGAATTTATGATTTCTTTGGCAATCCACACACCCTGAGTCTTTTTCTTAGATAATCACAGCCAATTAAAATCGTATCAGTGTATACAGGCAGTTAGGATGATTTACCCCGGAGTACATCACTGTGAACTTACATTGAATCTCATTTGCTATTTTGTTGCCCATTCACCCCATCTGCTTAGTTTTTAACCATTGTGAATATTTTTGTGTCATCCACACAGATTTGGCTGTCTCATTGTGCACCCCTGAGTCCAGATCATTTTCCAATAAATTAATTTCCAGTACAGACCCCATTGCTGACTTCCCTCTATTATGAAAAATATCCACTTATTCCTATGGGCCACTTCCTGTTTTCTCCAGTTAGTCTGATCCATAAGGGAGCATTTCTTATCTCATGACTACTACATTTATTCAGGAGCTTCTGGTGAGGGACTTCATTAAAAGCTTTTCAGAATTACAAATATATGTTGTCTACCAGATTACCTCTAGGTATATGTTCATCAGCCTTTTAGAGTGTCAATAAAGTAGGACTTTCCTACCTCCTCAGCAAGACTTGTGCTTATATGTTTAATAAACCTACCCTTAATGTTTTCTAGCAATTTACCTGTAGCAGAAGTTAACCTATGAGTCAAGCAATCCTTAACACCAGTTATGCCAGGGAAAGAGAAGCCCCACCGCTATGCTGGTGCAATGTCCACCAAATCCTGCATTCACCCAGTCCAGAACAGGATGGGGAGTGGACTAAATAAAACACACTGCCTGAAAAGCACACAATGGGCCAAAAGCGACAGCCACACCTCCAGAATCTATGGCAATACCACCAGTGACAACCAATCACAGGCCTTTTTGGTGATGTCACTCAAATGTGGAGGGAGCCAGTGCACCGATAAGGACATACCATCAAGACAACTTCCTGCCCTATGTCATGCACATAACGATGTCACAGTGCTCCCATTACCGTGGTGCAGGCAGCAATAACTCAGCTGCTGCTAGTCCCTAGGCCTCACTGAAGGCAGACATTCAAGTCCCTTTATACCATATGTTGCCCATCATAAGTAGCTTCTTTGATCACAATACAGAAAAATCAGGAAGAAGAGGCTACACAATAACACTGTACCTAAACTGGCAGGAGGGCAGTTAAAAGTACATAAAGCCTTCCTTGGGACAAGGCTTCAGGACCCAATGACTGAGGAAAGGAGGAAAGAGGAGAACCAGAACAACAACAAAGGATGCCACAACCACACACAGACTGCAGCAACTTCTAGTAGCTCACCAAGCAAGGAACAGGATTAGGAAACTAGATGTAAGTTCAACCCCTTTCATTTGGAATATGGCCCACTCACCTTTTCAGTGCCTGCCCAGCAATACTTGTGTCATGACAGAGGCAAAAGAGAAAGAGTACTCCAGCACTGAATACACACACTGCAGACACCACAGGGAAGCTCCTACCCACTCAGCCACAGCAGGAAACAGAAAACAGACATCACAAGGCATTTTTCTTCTCCCACTAGTCTAAGAACCTAATCACATATGCCAGGATCACATAGGGTACAGGAGGATCCTGAGCCTGGTAGAACAGCTCAGGTTTCATGTTCAAGGGGGCCCAGGTTCAAACCCAGGAGAACCTCACACTGTTAAAGATGGGGAGGAAATCCCACATTCAGGCACATCTGAGCCAATGCAGAGGAGTGTTGAATGGCCTGAGAGCCCTTTTGTCTCACCCCTCTCCCTGACAACCCATTTGACTAATCCTGCCCCTGCTCTTTTGCTTGATACACCAGCCCATCTAGGTAGCATTCCAGCAGATTCCCCCTTCCCCAACTGACAGCCTCATATTCCATTGCTAATAGCACCCATTCCACTTGGCAGGCCTGTACAGTAGAGGGAACCTGAGTAAGCCGAGTGTGGAGGGGCCGTTGGCCCTGAACCCTGGTAGCATCAAACTCCTTGCCCCTTCCTCAGATCCTGAGGCCAGCTGAAACCATACCAGAGTAGAGTGATAGAATGGGAGTCCTGTGTACCACCCAATCAGAAACAAAGAAACAATTCATGTGGCATGGTTATAGCCTTTATTGAACAGCATCAGGGAAGGGAGTACATCCTGAAAGTAAAGAAGACACACGCATGTGTCTTTTCCCAATTAGTCACCCCAGCAGGGCTCTGTGCAGACAGTTGAAGGTAGACAGCAGAGTAGCAGGTGTCATGTCCCTTGTGGATCAGTCTCCATAGCACACCTTCACCTGTTCCATGACTGTCTATTGTGGAGCTTTCAGTGGTACATGAGCCTTCCTGGAACAAGCAAGTTGGCAGCTCTACAGAGGAACAGATGGGACAATCCTAAGAACATAAGAACAAAGAAGAGCCATGTTGGATCAGACTAAGGGTCCATCTAGTCCAGCATTATGTTCACACAGTGGCCAACCAGCTGTTGACTGGGAACCCACAAGCTGGAAACAAGTGCAACAGCACCACCATGCCCATGTTCCCCAGCATCAGATGTACATAGGCATACTGCATCTGGTACTGAAGGTAGCACATAGCCATCAGGACTAGTAGCCGTTGATAGCCTTCTCCAGGAATTTGTCTAACCCTGTTTTAAAGCCATCGAAATTTGTGGCCATCACTACATCTTGTGGTAGCGAATTCTGGTCAGTGGTGGTGGTCATGGGGTGGGCCTCCCTTATGGTCTGCACAGAACTGGGTGTTGGGTAGGTCCCATTGACTGTACCAGTTGGCACACAGAGAGAGCAACAAGCACTGAGCAGCAGCTAGAATTCATGGTCCCTGGGCCAAGATCCACAGCAGATGTTTGTGAGGAAGTGATAGCACCCAAGTGCACACCCAGTGCATATTCCTAGGTCTCCTGCTCCCCATTGGGGGTGTGAATTCAACCCTTTCATTGGGAATATGGCCAAATGGGGGTGGAGGAAACTGCAGTGACTGAGGCAATACTTAGCCCTTTCCCTGTGGGGATCGCAGTGGAACTCTGTGGATGCATGAAGAACAAGCAGCACACTGACTGTTCATTCTTCATGCATGTGGACTGCGCTCCTATAAGGCAAAGGTGCTCATAAGTGTTTAGCCAGTGGTGCCAGTGATTGGAGTGGAGTGCCTGGTCTTTCCCAGCAAAGAGACAACCTGCATGTGAGGGAAGTGAAAACAAAAAAGTACACATATAGGAAGTGGAGAGAAGGCCAAGCAACAATGGAAGAGGACAGGCAAGTAGCACAGAATTGCAGGGATGGTGTCAGGAAGGCTAAAGCTGAGAACGAGCTGAGGTTAGCGAGGGGTGCTAAAAGCAACAAATAGGCTTTCTTCAGTCACTTGCATAGTAAAAGACAGAGGAAAGAAATGGTGGTTCAGCTATTAAATAAGGGTGGCAAAATGATAATAGATGACAAAGAAAAGGCAGAGCTGCTCAATTCCTACTTTGGCTCAGTCTTCCCCCAAAAGAGGGTTATGACTAGGGGTGCACGAAAGTCACTTACCTGGTCTCGCAGCTTGCTTTGCGGTGGGGGGGAGGCACTTCGCTGCTCCCCCCGAAGTTCAGGCCGGGGGGGAGGCTTCCCGCCTCGCCCAGCCGAAATTCAGGCCGGGGAGGAGGCGCCTTGCCTCGCCCGGCCACGACATAAAAAGTTAAAAAAAAACAACAACGCCCCCGTGATAGGCTACGTGACGATTTACGTAGCCTATCATGGCTAGATCTGCAAAGTCAGCCGTGATAGGCTACGTTAATCGTCACGTAGCCTATCACGGGTGACTTTTTTAAAAAAAAGCACGTACGCAAATGGCGGCCCCCAGAGGGAGCCGCCATTCGCGTTCCTTATTTGGTCGCTGTAGTCTACGTAAATCTTTACGTAGACTACAGCGACCAAATAAGGAACGCGAATGGCAGCTCCCTATGGGGGCCGCCATTAGCCGTACGCGCTTTTTTTTTTTTTTTAAGTCACCCATGATAGGCTATGTGATGATTTACTTAGCCTATCACGGCTGACTTTGCAAATCTAGCCGTGATAGGCTACGTTAATCGTCACGTAGCCTATCACGGGGGCGTTGTATTTTTTTTACTTTTCTTGGAATGGCGGTGGCGGCAGCCGGTCAAAAGACCGGCTGCCGCCCCTGCCCCTGTCGAAGCCCTGACGAACCGCCGCTGCGACCCGCCACCGGGAGCGACATTCGGGAAAGGTAAGTCCCATCCCGGGGGGGGGTGCGGGGGGAGGGGGGGCGGAGAATTTCTCCCCGAAACTACTTTGGGGGGCCGAATACGTTGGCACTCGGCCCCCCAAAGTTTCGGCGAGAAATTCTCCCCCATCCCTAGTTATGACCCCCCTGGCAAAGACGAAGTACAGGCTGAAGGGGGAGGATTGCAGCTTGAGATCGATAGGCATATGGTCAAGGAACACCTAATTACTTTGAATGAGTTCAAATCTCCAGGGCCAGATGAACTGCATCCAAGAGTAACAAAGGAACTGGCAGAAGAACTCTCAGAACCGCTATCTATTCTCTTTGAGAAACCATGGAGGATGGGTGAAGTGCCAGATGACTGGAGGAGGGCTAATGTTGTCCCTATCTTCAAAAAGGGTAAAAAGGAGGAACCTGGGAACTACAGATCAGTCCGTCTGACATCAATCCCAGGGAAAATTCTGGAGCAGATGATAAAGCAATCCATCTGCAAGCATCTTGAAAATAATGCAGTGATTACTCAAAGCCAACATGGATTTGTCAAGAACAAATCCTGCCAGACAAATCTGATCTCATTTTTTGATCAAGTAACCTCACTTGCGGACTGTGGGAATGCTGTAGACATAATATACCTTGACTTCAGCAAAGCTTTCAACAAAGTGCCCCATGATATCCTGATGAGCAAACGAGCTCAGAGTGGGCTAGATGGAACAACGATCCAGTGGATCCACAGTTGGCTACAGAATCAGACTCAAAGAGTGCTTACCAATGGGATCTTCTCAAATTGGGGAGAGGTAACGAGCGGGGTACCGCAGGGCTCAGTCCTGGGCCCAGTGCTCTTCAACATTTTTATTAATGACTTGGAGGAGGAAGTGCAGGGAATGCTGATCATTTGCAGATGACACAAAATTGGGCGGGATAGCTAATACTTTGGAAGACAGAAACAAAATTCAAAGTGATCTTGATAGACTGGAATGCTGGGCAGAAAACAACAGAATGACATTTAATAGGATAAATGCCAAGTTCTGCACCTAGGAGAAAGAAACCAAATGCACAGTTCCAAGATGGGGGATACGTGGCTCAACAACACTACAAGTGAGAAGGATCTTGGAATTGTTGTCGATCACAAGCTGAATATGAGCCAACAATGGATTGTGGCTGCAAAAAAGGCAAATGCTATTTTGGGCTGCATTAATAGAAGCATAGCTTCCAAATCCTGGGAAGTACTAGTTTCCCTCAGCACTGGTTAGGCCTCATCTGGAGTACTGTGTCCAGTTCTGGGCACCACATTTTAAGAAGGATGCAGACAAACTGGAGATGGTTCAGAGGGGAGCAACAAAGATGATCAGGGGACTGGAAACAAAGCCCTATGAAGAGAGACTGAAAGAACTGGGCATGTTTAGCCTTGAGAAGAGAAGACTGAGGGGAGATATGATAGCACTCTTCAAGTACTTGAAAGGTTGTCACAGAGAGGAAGGCCAGGATCTCTTCTCGATCATCCCAGAGTGCAGGACACAGAATAATGGGCTTAAGTTACAGGAAGCCAGATTCTGGCTGAACATCAGGAAAACGTCCTGACTGTTAGAGCAGTACGACAGTGGAACCAATTACCTAGGGAGGTGGTGGGCTCTCCCATACTGGAGGCATTCAAGATGAGGCTGGACAGCCATCTGTCAGGGATGTTCTGACTTGGATTCCTGCATTAAGCAGGGAGTTGGACTCAATGGTCTTGTAGGCCCCTTCCAACCCTACTATTCTATGATTCTATGACGTGCTTACTCTGTATGGGAGACATTGCTCCCAGCTTTTTTTGAGGATGGGGGAGGATTACAGCAATGCACTCTAGGCAAGATACAGTTTTCAAACACATCCAGGAGTGTAGGAGACACATGGGAGAAAGTTGCAGCAGTTATACATTGCAGCCCATTACGTTGTAGCCCCTACATACCCTTGTGATGGGGTACAGGTAGGGATGTCAGAGAATTCCACCATGGATCTCGGTGAGGCCAAATGCCAGTGCATTCGGCCCCCCGAAATCCGTGGCGGAACAAAGCCCCCCCGCCCCCACCCTGCGAAATGCGCGCGAAACGGGACACCTACCTGCTGCCGTCCATGCTGACTTGCGAATGGTGGCCGCGTCCGTCGCTGCCATTCACTTCATCACTATAGCCGTGATAGGCTACCTAAATACTTACATAGCCTATCATGGCTAACGCAGGGATGCCATTTGCGGAAGCCGTGATAGGCTGCGTAAGTATTTATGTAGTGTATCACGGCAAAAAAAGGAATGCAAATGGCGGCGGCTATGGCGGCCGCCATTTGCGTTCCCTTTTTTTTCGCCGTGATAGCCTACATAAATATTTACGTAGGCTATTGCGGCAAAGGAGAGGGGCGCAAATGGCATAGTGGCCACCATTTGCACCCATCTCTTTTTCCATAATAGGCTACATAAATAGTTACGTAGCCTATCACGGCCAAAAACAAAAGGGAACGCAAATGGCGGCCGCTGTAGCTGCTGCCATTTGCGTTCGCTGTTTGTTTGTTTTTAGCCGTGACAGGCTACATAAATATTTACGTAGCCTATCATGGCGAAAAAAAGGAACGCAAATGGCGGCGGCTACGGCAGCTGCCATTTGCATCCCTGCAGGCTGCCCAGCGACCAGATGTCCAGCTGCGGGCAGCCCCAGCTGGCGGCTCCGCGGAATCGCCGCAGAGCGGAGCCAGCTGAAGAGAATTTCGGGGGGAGGGACGGAGTGCCTCCCCCCCACCGCGAATATCACCCTTTGAAAAGGTAAGTGACTTTCGTACTTCCCTAGGTACAGGGTTTTGCCATATCCTATACTCCATCATGGTGACATGGGCGGTGTAAGGATTGGGCCC
Organism: Heloderma suspectum; assembly: GCF_057233095.1. Classification (NCBI taxonomy): domain Eukaryota; kingdom Metazoa; phylum Chordata; class Lepidosauria; order Squamata; family Helodermatidae; genus Heloderma; species Heloderma suspectum. The sequence continues at coordinate 229,107,349 of NC_139461.1, forward strand.
AACATCTCTGCAGGAGCATTCCAAAAAGTTGTGGGAACAGATTCAGAGTCAGATGAGGAAGAGGGCGAAGGGATGTTGGATCTACCAAGGTCTCAGGAGATAGGGCAGAGCAACAGTGGCGGAGAGGAGTCTTTCCAGATGGCGGATGATCAGTTGGATCAAAGCCAGCGAGAGACCTATTCATCCCTAAGAATTACATACCTTACAGTGGGGGAGGAGTTGGGAGTGAAGGGGGTGGAGGGAGGGGCAACTTCATACTTGAGGTATTCCCTAGGGGAAGACCCTTTCTGAGGGTGGGACTGGAAAAGCAACTCAGTTTTTGTACTGTCAGGTGGTGCCAGTTTTCATTGCAACTTCCTATGATAGTGTATTCATCAAAGGTAGCCTCTTGTAGTTTAATTAGTATTAATGCAGATTACATTACATCTGTAACCTGTAACCTGATCAGGCTCTGGTTCACATAATAAAAGCTATCTACTAAGAGATCATCTTCATTGTGTGGAGTGGAGGCTTGGCTCCGGACAGGCAGAGGCCACTCAGCAACTGGGTGTTGGGTGGTCAGTGATTGTTAGTATTTTTCCCCTCTCCATTGGGTTCAGTGGGAGGGAATTTATTTGTGCCGACCCTGTTGTCAGAGTAAAGTTACACCATTGTTGGGTGTATGTTCAGGGTCTGAGGACATATAGGACATGCCCCCTCCCACATTTCCACCCTGTCCACCACAACTCCACCGTATCTGCCAGAAGAAAGGATGTGCTGGCGTAGTGTTCCTCTGATGTCTCCGAGCAGTTGCACCAGTGAATGTTCTGCAGTGGTGATGTATCTCTCATTCCACTAGTGTTGCAGGGCTTCCACCATATCCTATAGTTCCTCACCCAGGGAACTTCAGGTATAAGCGTGTGTCCTTGGTTCATAGTTTTCTTGATCCCCTCTGATTTCTTTTATAAATTTGATATTACATTAACTACTTTCCAGTCCTCTGGTAAAAGTTCAGTTCTTATTAGTAGGTTTCATATTTCACATTTGAATCCTTTAAGAATTCCTGGGTGTATGCAATCAGGACCCAGCATTAATTTGTTGTTGAGTAACCCACGGACTTTATCTCTTCTTACTTCTGTTTGATGTAGTTCTTCAGATCTCCACAACTGAACCAGTGCAAACAATGTATTTAACTTTGTTGCAATCTCACTATCCTCCTTCAGTAATGCTTTCACATTTTTGTCATCTAATAGTTGACCTACCTTTCTCTCTTGTTTCCTGCTTCTAACATATTTAAAGAAATATTTGTTGTTTGTTTTAATGTTTTAGCGGTATGCTCTTCAAATTCTTGTTTTGCATGCCTTATTTCAGTGTACATTTCTAGTGCCATAGTTTGTGCTCTATTTATTTTCCTCACATGGGCAAGACTTGCATTTTTAAATGAAGGCTTCTTGCCTTTTACAGCTACTCAACTTGTTACCCATGCTAAAATTTTCTTGGACTTTTGTTGTTGTTGTTGTTGTTCAGTTGTTAAGTCGTGTCCGACTCTTCGTGACCCCATGGACCATAGCACACCAGGCCTTCCTGTCCTCCGCTCTCTCCCAGAGTGTGCTCAAGTTCATATTCATTGCATCCGTGATGCTATCTAGCCATCTCATCCTCTGCCGTCCCCTTCTCCTTTTGCCTTCAGTCTTTCCCAGCGTCAGGGTCCTTTCCAGGGAATTTTCTCTTCGCATTTGGTGGCCAAACTATTTGAGCTTCAGCTTCAGTATCTGTCCTTCCAATGAGCAGTCAGGGTTGATTTCCTTTAGGATTGACTGATTTGACCTCCTTGCAGTCCAGGGGACTCATAAGAGTCTTCTCCATCACCACAGTTCGAAAGCATCAATTCTTCGGCGCTCAGCCTTCCTAATAGTCCAGCTCTCACAGCCATACGTTACTACTGGGAAAACCATAGCTTTGATTATGCGGACCTTTGTCGGCAAGGTGATGTCTCCATTTCTCACTATGCTGTCTAGGTTTGCCATAGCTTTCCTCCCAAGGAGCAAGCGTCTTTTAATTTCATGGCTACAGTCACCATCTGCGGCAAACTTGGAGCTCAAGAAAATAAAATCTGTCACTGCTTCCATTTTTTCCCCTTCTATATGCCAGGACGTGATGGGGCCAGATGCCATGATCTTCGTTTTTTTAATGTTGAGTTTCAAACCAGCTTTTGCACTCTCCACTTTCACCCTCAACAAGAGGCTCTTTAGATCCTCTTCGCTTTCTGCCATTAGGGTGGTATTGTCTGCGTATCTGAGGTTGTTGATAATTCTCCTGGCAATCTTAATTCCGACCTGTGATTCATCCAACCCGGCGTTTCTCATGATGTACTCTGCATATAAGTTAAATAAGCAGGGCGACAATATGCAGCCTTGTCATACTCCTTTCCCAATTTGAAACCAATCGGTTGTTCCATGTCCGGTTCTTACTGTTGCCTCTTGACCCTCGTACTGGTTCCTCAGGAGACAGGTAAGGTGGTCTGGTACTCCCATCTCTTTAAGAATTTGCCACAGTTTGTTGTGATCCACACAATCAAAGGCTTTAGCATAGTCAATGAAGCAGAAATAGACGTTTTTCTGGAATTCTCTTGCTTTCTCCATGATCCAGCGAATGTTTGCGATTTGATCTCTAGTTCCCCTGCCTCTTCGGAACCCAGCTTGTACTTCCGGTAGTTCTTGGTTCACATCCTGCTGAAGCCTAGCTTGTAGGATTTTGAGCATCACCTTGCTGGCATGTGAAATGAGCGTAATTGTGCGGTAGTTTGAACACTCTTTGGCGTTGCCCTTCTTTGGAATTGGAATGTAAACTGACCTTTTCCAGTCTTGTGGCCACTGCTGAGTGTTCCAAATTTGTTGGCATATTGAGTGCAGCACTTTAACAGCATCATCTTTTAGGATTTTAAATAGCTCAGCTGGAATACTGTCATCTCCACTAGCTTTGTTGTTACTAATGCTTCCTAAGGCCCACTTGACTTCATTCTCTAGGATGTCTGGCTCAAGTTCAGTGACCGCACTATCATGGCTATCAGGGACATTCAGATCTTTCCTGTATAGTTCTTCTGTGTATTCTTTCCACCTCTTCTTAATCTCATCTTCTTCTGCTAGGTCCCTGCCTTCTTTGTCTTTTATCATGCCCCTCTTTGCACAAAATGTTCCCTTGAGATCTCCGATTTCTTGAAATGATCTCTAGTCTTTCCCATTCTGTTGTTTTCCTCGATTTCTTTGCATTGTTCATTTAAGAAGGCCTTCTTGTCTCTCCTTGCTATTCTCTGGAACTCTGCATTCAGTTGGATATATCTTACCCTTTCTCCCTTGGTTTTTGCTTCCATTCTTTCCTCAGCGACTTGTAAAGCCTCATCAGACAGCCACTTGGCTTTCTTGCATTTCTTTTTCTTTGGGATGGATTTCGTTGCTGCCTCCTGAACAATGTTATGGACCTCCGTCCATAGTTCCTCAGGCACTCTGTCTATCAGGTCTAATCCCTTAAATCTATTCGTCACCTCCACTGTATGTTCATAAGGGATATGATTTAGATCATCTGAATGAACCATAAACTGAATGGTTTAGTGGTTTTCCCTATGTTCTTCAATTTAAGCCGAAATTTTGCAAGAAGCAGCTCATGATCTGAGCCACAGTCAGCTCCAGGTCTTGTTTTTACTGACTGTATACAGCTTCTCCATCTTTGGCTGCAAGGTACATAATCAATCTGATTTTGATATTGACCATCTGGTGATGCCCATGTGTAGAGTCGCCTCTTGTGCTGTTGGAAAAGAGTGTTTGCTATGATCAGCATGTTCTCTTGGCAAAACTCTATTAGCCTTTGTCCTGCTTCATTTTGTACACCAAGGCCATGCTTGCCTGTTATCCTGGTGATTTCTTGACTTCCTACATTAGCAGTCCAATCCCCTATGATGAAGAGGACATCTTTGTTTGGTGTTAGTTCTAGAAGGTGTTGTAGGTCTTCATAGAACTGATCAACCTCAGGTTCTTTGGCATCAGTGGTTGGGGCATAGACTTGAATTACTGTGATGTTGAATGGTTTGTCTTTGATTCGTACTGAGATCATTCTGTCATTTTTGAGATTATACCCCAGTACTGCTTTTCCCACCCTTTTATTGACTATGAGTGCTATTCCATTTCTTCTAAGGGATTCTTGCCCACAGTAGAAGATATAATGGTCACCTGAATTAAATTTGGCCATGCTTGTCCATTTTAGTTCGCTGATTCCCAAGATGTCGATGTTCAATCTTGCCATCTAATGTTTGACCACCGCCAACTTACCTTGATTCATTGATCTGACATTCCAGGTTCCTCAACAATATTGTTCTTTACAGCATTGGACTTTCTTTTCACCACCAGACACATCCACAGCTGAGTGTCCTTTCAGCTTTGGCCCAGCTGCTTCACTCTTTCTGGTGCTACTTGGAAATACCCTCTGCTCTTCCCCAGTAGTATATTGGACACCTTCCGACCTGAAGGGCTCATCTTCCGGCATCATATCTTTTAGCCTTGTGATACGTTCCATGGGGTTTTCTTGGCAAGAATACTGGACTGGAGTGGGTTGCCATTTCCTTCTCCAGTGGACCACATTTTGTCAGAACTCTCCACCATGACCTGTCTGTCTTGGATGGCCCTGCACGGCATAGCTTATGGCTTCACTGAGTTACGCAAGCCCCTTCGCCACAACAAGGCAGTGACCTTTCAAAATCTGTGGCACACATTTTATCTGAGCCTTCATTATAATGGTTTTAATTATATTAGTAATTAACTATTTAATTAGTTAATTCACTGCCCTCTATATAAACTAGCTGTGGTTGTTGGTATACTAGGAAGAAACACATCAAGATAACCCAAGTTATTTCATAATGGGGCACAGAAAGAGATATAACACAATTAGATAGGACCCTACTGTGAGGGCCGGTGGAGGAGTGCCTCCAACCTGCCCCTCCTTGATGCATGAGATTTAAGCTGCAACATGCATTAAACATAATTGCATATCACTACCATCCTGTCTTTAGAATGAGCTGCCAATTTTTATATAGAGAAACGTACATTCCATTATTTCTTTAAATAAGAAGATTGAACTCCTCAGCAGAAGTGAAAACAGACCATATGCCTTCCCTTTGGGTATCCCTTGGCACTGAGGTTCTGGCATCACACTACTTGGCATCAAAACCAGCAAAAGATGTTTAATGGCTTTCAGACTCCAAAATGAGCTCTGCAGCCATGTGTGTCCCTCTCCAGTTGTCAGAGGAGATGAGCTTGAATTACAGTTCAGCCTTTGCTGCCAAATGCTCTCCATTATTCCAGCAGACTAGGTTGCCAAGGAGGATTTATGGTCCTTTTAACTCAATATCAGTTGATAGAGCAGCAGTGGATGATCCAGACTGTATACCAGAGATTCTTATCAATGGAGCAGGGCTCTCGAAAATTAGGAAGATAATCAAGTCTGTGACTAACTCATTGGTAATTGGCACCACTCAGAACATAGTTAAACAGAAAAATACAATCTAGATGGATAGAAGAAACGACTTTGTTCCCCATCTAGACTGATCAAGCAACTCATTTTCTCATCCAGATTTTGCTTTTAAATTTCCAGGATTTCCCCCCAGAAGTTTGAACCATTTTTGCAGAACAATGGCTCTTACAACTGGATATGATACAGCTAATTACAATTTAATATTTTATAAATCAGTTGCTAGTTGAAGTGAAGTGGATTTGTCTGTTGCCAATAGCAATGAAGCTCTGTATATATTAGGCTTTTATATTCCTGTGAATAAAGGTAGTCATAACACAGAAGTAAACATTTTAATTCAAAACAAAGCACTTCTTCTACAGTGTGGAATCTACACAATGTCACTGGATATAATCACTTTTTAATGTGAATATTTAGTGAAGAAATATTAGCATGTTAGGGTCTGTCTCACACACCGACAACATAGTGCAAACACCACAATCCACATGTAGGAACAGTTTTTTCTGTATTGATCAACTGTATCCCATCCAGAAGCTTTCTGTGTATGGGAGAAATATACTACATGGAGCAACCTAGTAATGCATGCATAATCCCATGTGGAAGCCTATTTGCACTCATTGATTACCACCCCACCCTCGTATCTCTGGATCAATAGTTGGGTTGTAATTGTCTTTTGTCATTGTTTTCAATGAGTATAGGATTGTACCTCAAGCAATCCTAGCAATTACAGGCAGGGTCAACTCAATCATTTTGTAGTCATAGATGGGGCAGGATTATGCTGCATGAACAGTATGTGCATCCAAGAATACCACCACTATGGCAGAGTAAACTGTGCATACTCTGCTCAGCCCATGAGGGGGGAACCAGACTAGGGTTGGGTAAATCTGTCAGTTTCACTTTCTCCTGCATTCAAATTTTAAAAATCTCAGTTCTTTCTCTCCTGAATATGAAGAACTTTGCAAATTTTGGTAAATTCTTATCAAAAACAAGTTGAAATGAAATTCTTGCCCATCTGCACCAGCTAGGGGTGTATGAAACACTTAAACTGGTTCCGCTGGGGCCATCCACAGTGGGGGGGAGGCGCTCTGTCCCCCCCCCCCCCAGAATCCTCCCCGGCTGGCTCCGCTCTGCGGTGACTCTGCGGAGCCACCGGCCGGGGCCAGCTGCAGCCGGAATTCCGCTGCCGGGCTACTGCAGCCACAAATGGCTATGTAATAGCCATAAGTAATTACGTTGCCTATCACGAAAAAGGCAGCCACGCAAATGGCAGCCACTACGCCATTTGTGTGGCTGCCTTTTTCGTGATAGGCTATGTAAATACTTATGTAGCCTATCACAGCAAAGAGCAGGGGCACAAATGGTGTAGTGGCCGCCATTTGCACCCTTCTCTTTGCCATGATAGGCTATGTAAGTATTGAGTTTTTTGAAATTCAAATGTGGGTGAAACCAAAACTGACAGACTCCTCTATCCAGGCCCAGGGCGTTGAGTGGTTTGCTCTTAAAAGTCTGGATTTGTCTTTGAATCCTTGTGTATCCAACCATATTAGTGCTGAATTAGCATTTATTTACTGAATTAACAATAAGTATTTACATAGCCTATCATGCTAAAGCAGCCACACGAATGGCGGCCGCTACGACAGCTGCCATTTGTGGCTGCAGCAGGCTGGCAGCAGCCAGGAGACCAGCTGGAGAAGCCGCCGCTGCATCTGCCACCAGGTAAGCTCCGTCCCGGGGGGATTCCGTGGGGTGGCGTGGCGGGAGGCCGTTCTGCCACGGATTCCGGGGCGGTTCCGGGGGGATTCTTTAGAATCCGGCCTCACTGGAGTCTGTGGCGGGATTCTCTGACATCCCTAGCACCAGCCAAATTCAGTAGGTACAGTGATTTCCAGCATGGAGAGCAACATGATGTACCTGTCTGCCAATCAGGTGTTAAGATGAGAAGTCTGTCTGAAAAAAGAGGTGGCAACCCTAACTGAGCACTAATATGGTTGGATACACAAGGATTCAAATCCAGACTTTTAAGAGCAAACCACTCAACGCCCTGGGCCTGGATAGAGGAGTCTGGCAGTTTTGGTTTCACCCACATTTGAATTTCAAAAAAACGCAATTTTGTCCCAAATATGGAGAACTTTGCGAATTTTGGGGAGGTCTTATCAAAGCCGAAGTGAAATGAAATTCTCACCCATCCCTAAACCAGTCATGCCGGAAGCCCCATAGCAGCCCAGACACACATGTTGCTTCTGTCGAGGGGTGGGTGCCTTTTCAGTTATGTTAGACAGCTGTCTGGTCTCAAACAGTAAGTCAGTAAGTCCTGTGGGCAGTATCCACACTCAAAAGATCAAATGCCTATTTTATTGCATGCCTGTATAGCCAACCAGAGCCCTTGCAATATGAAATGTAAACATGTTTGGAAATTATGGACAGCCTCTCAATTCACTTCTGACATTCATTTTGGATGTTTGAGGTTGGTTGAAGGGGTGTTGGGGAGGTTTTTGAAAGTGGAAGCTGTACAATCCTACACAGTAGCCTTATTAGTGTCCTTTGCTCACATTCATTCTTATTACTTTTATTCTTAAAGAATAACAGTGACATCCTGGTTGTGGAATGAGCTTTCCAGAGAGGCTCACCTGGTGCATATGTTGTACTCTTTTCAGTGCCAGGTGAAGACCTTCTTATTTTCCCAGGCATTTTACTTTTTCAGGGCACAATCCTATTGAGATAGGTGGTTGCCTCTGAACTCGGAGGTGACCACCTATCCAAAGCAGGGCAGGAGAAGCACAGAGGGAATTGTTCCCTCCGTGCTTCTCCTGCCCTGATTTTTTTGGCTAGTGGGCTATTTTTAGGCTAGTGGGCATGGAACGTGGGCTCTGAGGTCGCTTCCTGGAAAACAGCATATCCTATGGCTGTCTAGCCGCTGTCTAGCGGCCATAAGATGCTCCCTCCGTTTCTGTTTTACATCTGTTGCTGTATTTTAAATCTTTGTACTGGTGCTAGGGGTTTTTTTATTATTATTTTATACTTTTGTTTTAAAGTTCTAAACTTTTATATTGTATTTTATCATGTTGTATTTTATGGTTTTACTGTTGTGAACTGTGCAGAGAGCTTTGGCTATTGGTCAGTACAGAAATATAGTAAATAAAATAAATAAATAAAATAAGCTGTGTTTTCAAAACCCAGAAGATTTTCTTTAAAGCTCAGCTATTGGTGGATTTATCAAGTACAGCTGGGTAAAGCTCTGTCTATATTATTAGATCCGAAGTAAATCTGAAAGGGGTGGGGGGATACAATACAGAGCAAAGTATATCAGTTTGGGGAGGAACCTCACTCAAAGCAGGATCATTCGTGTTCCTCAATTAGCAGCACAATCCTGTACATGTCTACCTATAAGTAAGCCCCACTGATTTTGATGAGGCCTCCTCCCAGGTAAGTGTGTATAGGATTGTAGCCACAATGAAAGACTGTGGTAGAAAATACCTCTCTGTGTGTGTTTGGAAGAAAATACCTCTGTGTGTGTTTTTAAAAACCAAACAAAATATCTTACAAGTGTAATTATTTGCTGCTATAAAGGTACAAATAGTCCTGCTGACCTTTAACCAAAGGATAAAAACGCTCACAATAAAATATAGGTAAATATTGGCTATGTTAGTGTGTTATTTACAGTGCAGTAAATAGATACAAAGCAATAACACAGAGATCAGTATTCATTTGTCTGCACCTACCCACTATGAGGATCTCAAGTATTCAAGCAAATTATTCCTCTGAGATAAACTACTATGGATGGATGGAAATAACTGCACATCCATTTCAGCATCAGAAATTGCTCTAGGTAATATTGTTTAACATATGATTCTCTTCCCCAACAAAAGAGTCAGGAATATTACAACACTTGCAAGAAAATTCACCTATTTATGGGGCAACTCTATTCCATGTTTGTAGCCTGATATATGGGGGGGGAGGTCATACTGAAGTCGTAGGGAAACAACATTGCTTTAAGTTATAAGGAATCCTGTTATAGACTCTGTGAGTTCTGTGCTTAGCAATCTAATAAAGTCACATATCAGGGAATTTGTATTCATATTTTCAATTTCTCCTGGAGTTTTGAATGCCTCAGAGAGTCCTTTATGAGGCTCAAATAATGACAGATTTGATCTCTGTGTTTTTTACCCTACAATAATGACAGCACTGTAAGAAGGCCTCTTTTATAAAGAATTCAGCATCACTATGAAAGATGTATTTTAATGCAAACTTGATTGGTTGATTATAGGAACATCATTCAGTCAACATACATCATCTTTAAAGTATCTGTTAACATAACTGGAGAAATTCAGAAGCATGGAGGGCCAAAGAAAAACTAGGCCAGGAGCTGTAGTTGGGATGGGGTGGACAGACACTTGGCAACTCAGAGGGTGCTGACTAATAGAGAGCCAAGGATTTGTCCATTCACTGCAACTGGATTAAAAAGATGCTGGAATAGCAACAGCTGGATTGAGACTGAGCTATTTGACATCTAGTTTCAGGACCCATCTCTCTGACTATCTTCCTGATGCACTCTGTTTTGGCTGAGGTCTCATCAGACTGATTTGGAAAAGCGTTTCTTGGTGAGGATTTGAAAAAAAGCTCAGCTGTTTTCCAAGGCTTATTAGTGCAATGGTCAAGTTCATATACAAAGCCAGATAATTCCAAATTTCAGCAACATTACTACTCTGAAAGCTTGCTATTTGCAGAGGCCCTTCTCCTGCCCCCCCCGCCCCACCTAATGAGGTGAGGTGGGTGGCCACTGACGAGAGGGCCTTTCTGTGGTGGCATGCTAGTTGTGGAATGCCCTTCCCAGAGAGGCTTGCCTGGTGCCTACATGGTGATCTTTTCAAGACCAGATGAAGACCTTTTTATTTTCCCAGGCTTTTTAGTCTTCCAGGTTTTTTTAAGCGTTAGTGTGTTTTAAGATCCTTGCACTGCTGATAGCTTTTATTTTGTTTTTTTGCTCTAGTTTTATGCTGTTTTAAACCTTTAAATATTTTTATCTTGTGTTTTATTATGCTATTGCATTGTATGGATTTACGCCTTGTTTTGTGAACTGCCCAGGAAGCTATTGGGTGAACTAAAAACGTAATAGATAAATACTGTGAGTACTTAAGCCTCCATGTCACTAGAGTTACTCTCCCTGGGAACTACACCATCAGGCATCTCTCCTGGAAGTTGCCTTGGGCTGATCTCTTTGTCTTTGTAATTCCTAGCATGTGAGGGCTGAGTCTGGAGCATGGTAGCAGTGTCACCCTAGTAATGGAGGTAGGGGTTTTTGGATCAGAGCCTTGAACGCTGTTGGCTCTTCTTCTAGGCTAAGGGTATCAGTGTCCCACATAAGGAGGGCCCAGTATTTTATTATCCTTGTTCAACAAAAGGTTGGCAGAGACTGCGGTGAGAAGGGGATCACAAGATTACCATTGGATTCACTATTGGTTTCCCTAATTCTCTGACTTGGATTCCTGCAGTGAGCAGGGGGTTAGACTCAATGGCCTTGTAGGCCCCTTCCAACCCTACTATTCTGTGATTCTATGATAAGCTCAATGAACTGGAGGACACTAAGTAGAGAAGTTCCCCAGCTCCTCATGAAAAAGTCTTGAAAATTACTTAGATCCAAGAGAAGATGTGCTCACAAATTTTATTCTTTCTTTGGTATGGATGATGTTCTGGATATATGTAATTTTACAAGCTTTTGAACTGTGATCTATATTTTTTAAATTAAAACAATAAAAGTATTGAGGATTAAGAAGTTTCTTTTACACAGTAGCTAATTTTCATAATGCAGTATAATATTATGTTACTCTATTTTTGCTATTATGAATCCATTACATGCAAATGAACGAATACCACTGTTAATAACCATTTGCAGCATAAAGGGTTTTAGCTCCAAAGAAACTACTACAGTTTACTGTATGCTGTGAATGTATATGAAAAACAATGTAGAGACCTCAGTTTAACTGCTGTGCATGTTTATACATAATAGAAGCTCTGAAGTAACCTTAGACCTTATAACAGGTGAATGGCAAGCCAAATAACTAGTTAATACTTCATCTTGAAAATTGCCTGGGTCAGTGAGCACCATTATGTGACAGCGGTTGAAATGAATTTTGTGTTTACGATGAAGCCATGACTATCTTAGTTACTGTATTCAATAGATTGGGCAACATTCAGTACTGAGGATAAACTATATTTCAAGCTGGAGATCCCAAAATAACATGAATATCAAAACTAGGGATGGACATCAGTCTAAGGTCCATTCTGTTTCCACATGTGCCTCAAACCAAGTCCATTCTGTCCCGTTTTCATGCAGACTTCTAAGAAAGAATCCTAAAAATCCACACAAGTTCAGATGTTTTTTTGATTAAGTGTTTTAAAAAATACGTATGTGGTGGTCTGAGGGTTGAACTTCTATCCATCCCCTCAAATTAGCCACCAAAATGCTGGCTTCTGCCACACACATTGAAAATGGTGCCATGCATATCTCCCTGGGAGTGATGTGACTGGCATATACTGTGATCCTGAGGGAGACCGCATGGGGGGGGGGGAATGGTTCCTACCATGAACTCATGGGGACAGGCATTTTTTTCCCCCAACCAATATCCTTGGGGGAAAAACATGGCTGCCCCTGAGAGTGATGGGATGTCATCAGTCCCATTGCTCCCAGGGGGTATGCACATGATCATTTCAATATGCAGTTTCTGGCCACTTTGGTTTAGTTTAAAATAAATAAATAAATAAATAAAAATAAAAACCAGCCTTCAGACCACTTCATTGGCAATCTGGCGGGAATGCAGATCCTGAAGTGGCCCCAAATCTGAGTCATGCATGAGACCAAGAGGTTGAAATCAGGTGAGTCCACTTTGGAATTCAAACTCTCTGAATCCCGCTCCCATCCCTCATCTTAATGTAGAACTGGTTAACTTAACTTACAGTTTGCATCTATGAAGTATATGTCACCACCTGGTGGCGTATCAGATGTGAACCTTTTGCCTATGCCTGATATACTTATTTTACTTTGAGGAAACTATTCTTTGGAGTGTTTGAAAGTGTGACAAATCCTTTCTCAGAATATATGGGAGTGGCTACATGGAGAATGCTTTAAATTGCTCCCTACAGTCAGTTCCAAAGTGGTTCCCCCAATATGTTGCCTGTGAGTGTGATGATAAATGGGATGTGCATTTTGTTCAGTCCTAGTTCAGTTGCAATACAGCTGTTCAAGTTGCAGTGTGGAGTGCTCCTGTTTCCATTCCATTCCCTGGCCCACCCTGGTTTTCTGTTCTCCCTGCCAAAAGAGTGAGTCATTATTCCATAGCCACTGAGCATGCTTAATCCTCACTGGGCAGTTTTGTTTTAACCACCTCACTTCAGGAATTTTTCCTGAAGATCAGGAATTTTTCCTGAAGATCTTTGAACTTTTGCAAAACTTGGGGTTCCCCCAAGCCTCTTGTGCACAGGTACTGCTATTTTGGCTGCGTAAGCAACATCACTCCCTGCCTGAACATTGGAAATAGAGAATGTTGATTATTAATGTTTGATAAAGCAGCAGAAGTTAGGTTTTATACTCTTAGCTGATAATATGCAAAGACTGAAATTCTCTTGCTGGGGTGGGGAGTTTATTTTATTATCATGTTCAACTCCCATCAGCCCCAGCCAGCATAGGAATTCTGAAAGTGTAGTCCAAAATATCTGAAGGGTACCAGGTTGAGGAAGGCTGATCTAACTGAAACTTGGGAATAATTTCATTCTTCTGAACTCCTGCTAGAAAGCTATGTGGTGAATTTGTTCTTGGTGCTCTAGCTGTTAGATCAATAATACACTAAAAGATGTCTCAGTGCACCCTTTCAATTCCATATAAAAGTGTAGAAAATTATTCCCCCAATAGTCAGTATGGCAGTAAATGTTATATTACAGAAGGCACAGAGATTTATTCTCCGGCCCAGCACAATACTGTATTAGTATTGCACATGGTGATCACTGAAGGAAATGAAGAAGGTGAGACTTTACTGATATGAATCCAATTTATTTATTTATTTATTTCATTTCTATACCACCCAATAGCCGAAGCTCTCTTCCAAGTACTTAACTCATTAGCTCTCAACCACCCATGCCAGTCAGGAAAGAGCCTTCTTGTCTTCACTTTTGTTTCCAGTAGCTCTTACTCAACATGAAAACAGGGGATTCTGCACCAAACAGCTATCCCATAGCCACTATGACAGCATTCTGCTGCAAAGTTCAGAGGCAAACACATTGTGCAAGCAGCGGTATGTCAGCCTCTTTGGCCATGTAAAGGGCTATGGATCCATACATGTAGATGACTTTGAGGGATGGGCAGATTTGGATGTGAATATGTATGCGCGGAATAGATGGTGTAGCGGTAGTACAGAGACAGGTTATATTGGAGTAGAGTGTGTATTTGGAATACAGTTAAAACATAGGAACATAGAGAGCTGCCTTCTACTGAGCCATACCACTGGTCTATCTAGCCCAGTATTGTCAACAGTGACTGGCAGCGGCTCTCCAGGGTTTCAGGCTGGAATCTTTCCTAGCCCTACCTGGAGAAGCCGGGGATTGAACCTGGGACCTTTTGCATGCAACACGTGTACTCTACCACTGGGCTACTTCCCCTCATGTGTTTGCAGGCACCCAGCAGCAAAGAGCAGATTGTTCAGTTACTGTAAATTATGGCAGTCTGTGGGCCTTAAAGGTTAACTTTGCCTTAATCTAGGAACCCCAACTCTTTCAATGTTCTATTTTAATATATAAATATCCCCCCCCCTTTGCAGGACTAGTTGCTAAAGTGTAGAAGGAGGGCAAGCATCTGTGTTGGCAAATTAATTCCACTCCGCTGTGCATATTGCCCTTTAATGTCAATGGGCGGCTGTAGTTCTCCCTTATTTTACCTACAGGTTTGCTGTTTAAGATGCTGTTAAATTTAGTAACTAAGAATATGGGCTGTTAGTAAATGCATCCTAATAAGAAAACTACAGTTCGTTATCATAAGTGGCTGGAAATGGAAAGTGATTCAGAAAAAGGAAAATGTTACGTAGAGTCTCCCCTAATATGAAAGTTTTTTGAATTAACCCATGTTTAGCATTTGTAGTAATCCTGCCTATTGGCCTAATTTTATTTGCTTAGGATTTTACATAATGGATATTTTTAGCACCAGCATAGTGTGGATGTAGAGAAGGAAATAGGCGGTGGGATCACCTGGGATTCAGCTGGTCACTTGATACAATAAGAGGCATATGGGAGAACAGTTAGGAATATAGGAAGCTGCCAAGTCAAACCATTGGTTCCTCTAGCTCTGTATTGTCTACACTGACTGGCAGAGGCTCTCCAGAATTTCAGACATAGAAGGGTTTTTCCCAGCCCTACTAGGAATTGCCAGGAATGGAATCTGGGCTTTTCCGAATGCAGTGATCTACCACTGATATATGGCCCTTCCCTGGAGTGTTCATTCTTACTATGTGCTATGCTGATAGCATATTATTTCTTTTCTCTGTGTGTGGCTAATTAAAATTTATAATTTCATTAATAGAGCACCATCATTATCTTTCAAGACTTCCAATATCTGTTGTTTCTTATGGTATAACTTTACAAAAGAAGCTATTTTAACAAGCATAGTATGCTAAACAAATAGTCTTGTTGTATCACAGCCCCTTCAAATTATGGACTACTTTTAATTATTTCTGGTCTATATTCAAGCTTCTTTTGAAAGAAGCTAGCAGTTGCTTAAAGGTTTTTAAAACCCATTTCTTTTAATTAGGTCATGTACACTTTTTATTTTATGCCACCTTTATATTGTGTGCCTAGGGGACAGTCCTATGGGTTGCACCCTTGTGAGACAGACGCCTCTAAATTCAGAGGCTTCTGTGAATCTAGTCCCCTGCTGGGCTGCTAGGTGGGAAAAGTGACAGAGGCTATTTTTGCCTGTCCATGCTCCTGCTGTTTTGTTTTTCCTCTAGATGGCCCTCTGAGCCCATCTAAAGGAAGCACACTGGTGGGTTGGGGCTGGAGAGGCCATAGGATTCTTCATGAACTCATCTTTCCTCTCCCCTCCCCTCCCTGCCCACTGGAACGCCCCTCTCTGAGGTCTTCTGAAGTCATATTTCTTTCTGCTGCAGCTGTGAGGGGGCTGGGGCAGAGACAAGGGGATGGATGGGATACCGGAATCCCACTTCCAAGGTCGTAGCAGTGTCTGTGGCCTTGGAGGGAGGACTCAAAAGAATCCTATAGTCCCTAGGATGCTCCCCTGGGATCATAGAGTTGCGCTCTATATTATTATTGCAATTCAAGTGGGTAGGTGCAACCCCTTTGGAATTCCACTCTCTTGCCTAGATTAGATTTATTGTTCCTTAAAAGAAAAACAGAATTAAATAATGTAATTATGATCTGCACTGGAAGTTTGTATAGAACTTGAATCAGTGAATGTCACCCATTCTGTTTCATTATTTTCTATGGGTTGAATTTTGCTCCAAGATCCACCATGCCTGCATTCCCATTTAAATTTAAGAATTTTTAAAATTAGGCTGCAATCCTAAGCACACTTACTAGGGAGTATAATTCATTAAACACAGGGGGACCTACTTCTACATAAACATTGCACTGTTAAGTATAGTATTGGTACATGCACGGTTTGGTACAGTTTTTAATTTGTATCTTTTCCTCTTATAGATTGCCATTGCACAGAAGCACATCTGTGCATTGATTTAAAACACTGCACAAAAAGAAACCTTGGCCTGACTGAGAGTCACTTTCCTTAGAAGTTACTGATGTGCTATATTTGCCACAAGGAAGTATACCGTTTTCTTTGGTTTGAAATATTTATTTGATTTATACCTCACCTTTCTCCCAAGGAAACAGTGTGCAAGGTGACTGACAATAATACAAATCAAAATTTATTTTAAGTTCATTAAAACAAAATTTGTTTTAAGTTCATTAAAACAATCATAAAACAAATACACAGCACATAGTTAAACTATGGAATTCGCTACCACAACATATAGCGATTTCCACAAATTTGGATGGCTTTAAAAGGAGGTTAGATAAATTCCTGTAGGAGAAGGCTATCAATGGCAACTAGTCCTGCTGATGGTTATGTTCTACCTCCAGTATCAGAGGCAGTGTGCCTATGTACACCAGCTGCTGGGGAACATGGGTGAGAGGGTGCTGTTGCGCTCGTGTTCTGCTTGTGGGTTCCTGGTCAACAGCTGGTTGGCCACTGTGTGAACAGAATGTTGGACTAGATGGACCCTTAGTCTGATCCAGCATGGCTCATCTTATGTTCTTAAATACCTTAAAACACAATTAGTAACCCAACATAAAAGAATAAAAACAGTACCAATAGTGCTGCCTGTGCTAGTATCCAAATGCAGGCTTGAAATCTGAAAAGAATGTTCTGGTTATCCTGTTGTCTTTTTTATATATAATAGATTCCCTCAAAAGCAAACACATGAAATTATGCCACTGGAAGCTCACTGGAATCACAACAGAGTTCTCATCCGCTCCTATATCTGTCAAGCCTCTACTCTTTTGATTGTATTCCTTCCACCTCCATTTCCTGGTCTAATGTTAAGATACATAAACAAACAGGGCTTGGGCAGTCATGGTGCTAAAAGGAATTAATATTTCCTATAGCTGCTGCCAATGGTTCTGTACTGTTACCAAGAGGGTAAGCCCTGACACCATATTTGGGTATTTTCCCAGCAGCTTGGGACCACCACCCCTTTTGTCTGGGAAAATATACTAAGTAGAGGCTTAGTCATACAAGGGGGAAAAGCAACAAGTGTAAACTGGTTGTCCTCCATTAGCATAGAACATACAAGTGGCTCCCATCCTCTGGCCAATGGCCAGTGGGCCTTGGACCTCCAGAATGTGCAAATGTCTTTCTCCATAATCAGGTCATTCAGGCACACCTACTGATTGGCTTTTCTAGAGCCTTGGAGAGGAAAGTACCATGCATGAAGCACAAGAAGACCCATCATAGGTACTTAGCCACCCAGTAGCATCCATCAAGGTTAGGGACTTCTCAGAAATATGCACACAAACCTCTTCTTGCACTCTATACCTTTTTGCACTAGACACTTATGGCAGGAAAGCTAAGCCCCAGTAGTGTTTTCTACTTTCCCTTTCTTTTCTTTAATGTCAGAGAAAACACCATCCCCAATCCACGGTTTTTAAGAAGGAATCTTTAATTTGGAATAGTTAGTTCATCTACTTGCCTCTAAGCAAGTTTGTCTTGAGCCTTCTTCCTACATTTTGTTCCCAGCTCAGGAACAGAATCTCACCACTTCCTACGTTTGCCAGTACATTCTGTTTTGGGGCGACCTTGGGGGGTTCAAGCAGAACCCATTTTTTTGTTTTGTTTTTGAATTCCATACCGTAAGGGGGCTCAAGAGAGCCTACAAGCCAGCCTTCCCCAACCTGGTGCCCTTCAGATGTTTTGGTTTCAATACCCATCAGCCCCAGGCAGCATGACCAATTATTGGAGTTGTAGTCCAAAACTTCTGGAGGGCACCAAGTTGAGGAAAGTTGCTACAAGAGCTCAGCTTACCCTTGGTTCCCATCTCTTGGTCTTTTTCCTGCATGTTTGTCAATAACAAGCTGAGGCATGGTTGGCAATGCTGGATCAGAGGATTTGGAAGATTGCACTAGCAGTCACTTAAAAGATGGTTATATGTTACTATCAGGTGATTTTTTGCATACAACAGCTGACATGAGTGGGTCTGCTTGTGAAGAATGTAGCATGTGAGGAGAGAGCTCACAGGATATTGTAGAAGCAACTTTGGTGAACAAGGATTTCAGTTTTCCCTGTGCTGATTTATTATTGGGCAAATTTCCTCCTTACACCTAACACTGCTCACACAAGTAGGAACTGAAATATGCAAATGTGATTGTGCAGTATGAATCGGCTCTAGAGTTTCTTTTTTGGGTGTAATTTATGTTAAGAGGTGCAATTGTAGAATTCCCAGTGTAGAACCACAAGATTTTCACTCCATGCATTTGACACTATAGCTTTTAGTGAAAGCATTCTGGGGCTGCCCCTTCATGGATCACTGCCTTGTTGTGGCGAAGGGGCTTGCGTAACTCAGTGAAGCCATAAGCTATGCCGTGCAGGGCCACCCAAGACGGACAGGTCATGGCAGAGAGTTCTGACAAAATGTGGTCCACTGGAGAAGGAAATGGCAACCCACTCCAGTATTCTTGCCAAGAAAACCCCATGGAACGTATCACAAGGCTAAAAGAGATGACGCCGGAAGATGAGCCCCTCAGGTCGGAAGGTGTCCAATATGCTACTGGGGAAGAGCAGAGGGTATTTCCAAGTAGCACCAGAAAGAGTGAAGCGGCTGGGCCAAAGCCGAAAGGACACTCAGCTGTGGATGTGTCTGGCGGTGAAAAGAAAATCCGATGCTGTAAAGAACAATATTGTTTAGGAACCTGGAATGTCAGATCAATGAATCAAGGTAAGCTGGAGGTGGTCAAACATGAGATGGCAAGATTGAACATCGACATCTTGGGAGTCAGCGAACTAAAATGGACAGGCATGGGCGAATTTAATTCAGGTGACCATCATATCTACTATTGTGGGCAAGAATCCCTTAGAAGAAATGGAGTAGCACTCATAGTCAACAAAAGGGTGGGAAAAGCAGTACTGGGGTACAATCTTAAAAATGATAGAATGATCTCAGTACGAATCCAAGGCAAACCATTCAACATCACAGTAATTCAAGTCTATGCCCCAACCACTGAGGCCGAAGAAGCTGAGGTTGATCGGTTCTATGAAGACCTACAACACCTTCTAGAACTAACACCAAAAAAAGATGTCCTCTTCATCATAGGGGACTGGAATGCTAAAGTAGGAAGTCAATAAATCACCGGGATAACAGGCAGGCATGGCCTTGGTGTACAAAATGAAGCAGGACAAAAGCTAATAGAGTTTTGCCAAGAGAACATGCTGATCATAGCAAACACTCTTTTCCAACAGCACAAGAGGCGACTCTACACATGGACGTCACCAGATGGTCAATATCGAAATCAGATTGATTATGTCCTTTGCAGCCAAAGATGGAGAAGCTCCATACAGTCAGTAAAAACAAGACCTGGAGCTGACTGTGGCTCAGATCATGAGCTGCTTCTTGCAAAATTTCGGCTTAAATTGAAGAACGTAGGGAAAGCCACTAAACCTTTCAGGTATGACCTAAATCATATCCCTGATGAATATACAGTGGAGGTGAGGAATAGATTTAAGGGATTAGACCTGATAGACAGAGTGCCTGAGGAACTATGGACGGAGGTCCGTAACATTGTTCAGGAGGCAGCAACGAAATCCGTCCCAAAGAAAAAGAAATGCAAGAAAGCCAAGTGGCTGTCTGATGAGGCTTTACAAGTAGCTGAGGAAAGAAGGGAAGCGAAAAGCAAGGGAGAAAGGGGAAGATATACCCAACTGAATGCAGAGTTCCAGAGAATAGCAAGGAGAGACAAGAAGGCCTTCTTAAATGAACAATGCAAAGAAATCGAGGAAAACAACAGAATGGGAAAGACTAGAGATCTCTTCAAGAAAATTGGAGATCTCAAGGGAACGTTTTGTGCAAAGACGGGCATGATAAAGGACAAAGAAGGCAGGGACCTAACAGAAGCAGATGAGATTAAGAATAGGTGGCAAGAATACACAGAAGAACTATACAGGAAAGATTTGAATGTCCCTGATAGCCATGATAGTGCGGTCACTGAACTTGAGCCGGACATCCTCGAGAGTGAAGTCAAGTGGGCCTTAGGAAGCATTAGTAACAACAAAGCTAGTGGAGATGACAGTATTCCAGCCGAGCTATTTAAAATCCTAAAAGATGATGCTGTTAAAGTGCTGCATTCAATATGCCAACAAATCTGGAACACTCAACAGTGGCCACAAGACTGGAAAAGGTCAGTTTACATTCCAGTTCCAAAGAAGGGCAATGCCAAAGAGTGTTCAAACTACCGCACCATTGCGCTCATTTCACATGCCAGCAAGGTGATGCTCAAAATCCTACAAGCTAGGCTTCAGCAGTATGCGAACCGAGAACTACCGGAAGTACAAGCTGGGTTTAGAAGAGGCAGAGGAACTAGAGATCAAATCGCCAACATTCGCTGCATCATGGAGAAAGCAAGAGAATTCCAGAAAAACGTCTATTTCTGCTTCATTGACTACGCTAAAGCCTTTGATTGTGTGGATCACAACAAACTGTGGCAAATTCTGAAAGTGATGGGAGTACCAGACCACCTTACCTGTCTCCTGAGAAACCTGTACAAGGGTCAAGAAGCAACAGTAAGAACCAGAGATGGAACAACCGATTGGTTCAAAATTGGGAAAGGAGTACGACAAGGCTGCATATTGTCACCCTGCTTATTTAACTTATATGCAGAGTACATCATGAGAAATGCCGGGTTGGATGAATCAGAGATCGGAATTAAGATTGCCGGGAGAATTATCAACAACCTCCGATATGCAGACGATACCACCCTAATGGCAGAAAGCGAAGAGGATCTCAAGAGCCTCTTGTTGAGGGTGAAAGAGGAGAGTGCAAAAGCTGGTCTGAAACTCAACATTAAAAAAACTAAGATCATGGCATCTGGCCCTATCACTTCCTGGCATATAGAAGGGGAAGAAATGGAAGCAGTGACAGATTTTACTTTCTTGGGCTCCAAGATCACCGCAGACGGTGACTGTAGCCATGAAATTAAAAGACGCTTGCTCCTTGGGAGGAAAGCTATGGCCAACCTAGACAGCATAGTAAGAAGCAGAGACATCACCTTGCCGACAAAGGTCCGTCTAATCAAAGCTATGGTTTTCCCAGTAGTAATGTATGGCTGTGAGAGCTGGACTATAAGGAAGGCTGAGCGCCGAAGAATTGATGCTTTCGAACTGTGGTGCTGGAGAAGACTCTTACGAGTCCCCTGGACTGCAAGGAGGTCAAATCAGTCCATCCTAAAGGAAATCAACCCTGACTGCTCTTTGGAAGGACAGATAATGAAGCTGAAGCTCCAATATTTTGGCCACCTAATGCGAAGAGAAAACTCCCTGGAAAAGACCCTGATGCTGGGAAAGACTGAAGGCAAAAGGAGAAGGGGACGGCAGAGGATGAGATGGCTAGATAGCATCACGGATGCAATGAATATGAACTTGAGCACGCTCCGGGAGAGAGCGCAGGACAGGAAGGCCTGGCGTGCTATGGTCCATGGGGTCACGAAGAGTCAGACACGACTGAACGACTGAACAACAACAACATTCTGGGGCTGGCTTTTACTTCTGGTCACAATTCCTATCAAGCCTCCTTGGAATACCCCTAAAGCATAGCATGCCAGCATGACAAGACATTGATCAGAGTATTGGATATAAAACCAGAATTCTTGGACTCAAATCCCAACTTAGTAATAGACTTTGGTTGGGCTTTGGATCAGTAGCTGTTTTCAAGCCTAATTCCTTCATCTGCAAAATAGGGATTTTGCAGATGAAGATAAAAGATGTATTTCACTCATACGTTCAAAGGGTTGTAGAAATAATCCATAATAACCATGAGCATAAGACCACAATCTAACCCTCTAGCAATTCCTAGCAAGTTTTCACATTTATCAGCAAAATATTGCCACTATCAACTATATAAAGAAATATTTTGACAATTGAACCCTGATTCAAAGTGATCAAAATGTGCTCTCCCAATGGTTCTTATGTCAAAAGCTACCTATATACACTCTTTTGCTGCTTTAGGCTCATTTTTGCAAGTAATGACAGTGGTACAGTGATGCCAGTGATAGTATTGATACGTTACTGTACATCAGTATTTTCCACCTTGTACCGTGACTGTGCCCTTCAGACACATGGATGTACCGCATTCCATAAAGGGAAGATAAGGGAAATTAATGTTCTGACTGCTGCTTGTTTTATGAGGGCTAGGAAGGATGACAAAGCACGTGCCCTTTTGCAACTAGCAAGCAGAGCGTTTGTTTATTTCCTCAGCCGTCCCCATCAAGGTGCCAGAGTGTTCGGAACCTTTAATTTATCTTCTCCATGGATCTGCTCTGGGATTTTGTTATCTTTGCAGACTGAACTGACACAGGCCACGTGGTGGTATGCTTCAGCAAGTTCTATTGGGAATGTAATCTTTAGGATTCTTCTCCTGCTTCCTAGATAACGAAGCTCTACTTCCCTTTAACAATATATATTCCTCTGCTCTAATGGCTTTATGTCCAGGTGAGAAAGACATGCTGTCCACTCAGAGCAAGTTAATTGATGCGTTATTAAATTCTCCATTTCTGGCATCCTAGGTGTATTTCTTGGTAGAATTGAGCAGTTATTGCAGAACAATTGGCTTGAGCTACGGCTGAAATTCAGTATGACAAATTTGGGGGAGTTGAACCTTCTTGATTGTGAATGTTTAAAAATACCCCCAGCCCCTTCTCTGCCTACCAAATTCGTTCACTTTGGGGGACAAACATGGAGTTGACATGGAGTACACTGATGTGCATTCATTCCCAATAATATTTTGTTTCTTGGTAACATTCTATATATTCTTATTGTTTTACCTGCCTTTGTGGAAAAATATAACATATTCTCATTATTATATCTCCTTGTTAGCAATAACTTTTGTTAGATTGGAACACTTTTGGATTTTGTGTGTAAACAAATTAAAATTGGATTGAAATGCTCATGTGGTATATCTGTGATACAGATCGTGTATCAGTAAGCTCTTGGTTTATACTTTGAAGTACAATTCATATTAAGGAATATAACTTACAGAGGAACATTGCATTAGAATTGTTCCTGAGGGCCATTTAATCCATTATATTTTATATTTAGGAACCAGATCCTAAGTGCAGAATATATGTGCCATAGCATCATTAGTGATTAAGGCTGCCCATGAGTGTAAAGAAGTGGTAGAATAATGCTTTGAATGCAGATATGTTAGTTTTAGTCTGTGACATCTCCACTTAGAAGGATCTGAGGTAGCAGGCTTGGGAAAGAGCTGTTTCCTGAGACTGTGGGGAGAGATAACTCAGCGGTAGAGAAGCCTGTTTGGCATACCAGAGGTCCCAAACTGAATCCCTGGTAGGACTGGAAAGGACCACTGTCTGAGACCCTTTGATAGCTGCTGCTAGTCAGTGTATGGTCTGACTCAGTATGGGGCAGCATCGTACATTCACTTTGGAGTAAGTGAAACTTGGTTCATTTGAACAGACAGTACTGTCCATACGGACTTAACTTAGAATAAGGCTGTTTCATTTGTTTGTAAATCATAGGTTTATGAACAAAATACCCATAAGTGGGAGCACAATAATTTCCAGATCATCTGGTATTTTGCAGCAAAACTAAAAGCTAGAGGAGTGGGCAGCATTCACAAATGATGCAATGAACACGTATTTTGGACTCTAGAATTGGTTCCCAAACACAAAACAGAATGGATCATTGACTCTTCCATTTCAATCCAAGCTTGGGAACAAGTTAACCTTTTGTAGCCAGTTCCTACTATTCTTTAAGGTTTTTTCAGAAGAAGACTGTAAGCTCCACAGTTATCTTGAGAGCAAGTTCAAAATAATGTCCTTGTTGATTAGCACAGTGTGCTTCATGAGATTTAATTGGGTAATGATCGCCGCTCAGTGAATGCTTCAAACAGCAGACAGATTTGAGAAGAGATACAGCAGTAAGCTGTAGTAATCATGTTTCCATTGGTATTGTCAATGGACAATCGCAAGTGATAAACATTAGATCACAATATGTAAACTGTTTTCTCCCCACAGAGTTTGGTCTCAGAGCAAACACTTGTCTGTTTTAATATGATTTGTCCTGGCTATCGAAAGGAAGAGCTCCTCCCTCCCTCCATATCTCAGCTAATGTAATTAGCATCTAGTCAATAACGTTCAGCATTTCATTTTACCACTTTAATTAACAAATTCAATTTGTTCAAACCGCTGTGAAAACAAATTAAAAGCCCACTGAATAAAATCCTCCAGCACTTTTGAAGAAGCAAAAGTGCTCACTAAATCTTTTCCTTGTTCCCCCCACTGCCCAATATCCCCCCAAATATGCATTTGGAAACTATCTCTATTACACTGTAAAACATATTGCTGGATCTGAAAAACATTCTATGGTTTATGCTAAAGATTATTTTGGTGAAGTGAATAATCTAATCCTATAGCATTGAAAAAGCTTGGAATTATGGACCTCAACAATATCTGGAAACACATAAGCAACTCTGAGCTTTCTAAAGGAAGACCAAGCATATAAGTATAATAAAGATTTAGAGAGCAGAATATCATCCATTCACTTTGGTTTCCATACTCTAGTGTGTATTGAAAAGGCATGTTTTTAATTTATTATATCTGGCCAACAGTAGTAAAATATTTAGCATCTATTTTCTCCAACAAATGTCCTCCATTGGGGGAAGGATTCTCCCTGCCCTCTTGAGTCAAAAGTTCTTCCCTTAGCATTATCAACCCATCACTAATCAGGGACTTCACTAATGATGTCATAATGCCACAACCTTGAAAAAAAAAAAAGCTATTGAGGACAAACCTTCCCCTGATGTTGTTTTCTATTCAGTAGAAATATGATCTTCCTCTAGCTGTTGGTGCTATATCTGATATAATAATTAACTGCTTTAAGTAATCATATTTCCTGAAGTTTCCTCTCAGGATTGTAGTGATTTTATCTAATTACAGTTCCCCTCCCCTGTTTTTCTTAATAACCTTTCAATTTCTTATCAAAATAATAATAATGAAGGGGGTTGCCCCATGATTCAATGTGCAACTTAAAAATCCTTTATTTTTCTCTCTTGCTTATATCTCTTTTGAGCAACAGTGTCTCACATATTTTCTAGTCTCTCTGTTTGCAACTTCATGAGTTGTCAGTTGAGATTCAAATGCTAATTGAAACTGAATCTGTTTGTCAGTGTCTCACAACTGCTGAGCCCTCTGGTCTAGTTAGGTGACACGTTCCTTGAGAGGGAAATAACAGTATTTACTTCAGGAGCTCAAAGGTATATATACTTGCCCTGCAGCAGCATATTTTCTTCCTTCTTTCTCTGGTCTGCTAGACAATTAAATACTGATGGAAAGTGACATGCATGTTCAGGTGCACTTTCCTGAGTGTCTTCTCCTTCAGTTGGTGTACAAAAGCACCTTTACATGTAATGGTTGATGAATAGAGATGTTAGGACTAGCATCTTACATCAGTTCCAGTGAGTGGTTTAATAGTGTCAAATATGTGCCAGTTTCATGGAATCCTCACTGAATCCTCACGCCCCATGATATGGGTTCCTGGGTTGATAATAGGCATTGCTTAAGGAACTAGTTACAAGTCACTGATCACATTCAGCTATATTAAATTTCATCACATTTTTATATTCCACTTGATTAAAGTATTCAGGGTGAATAGCACCTCAAAAGGGAAGAATTCAGGAAAAGAAAGACAACATTTTTAAACAGTTCAGGTTGAAATGGAAGTAGCCTAATCCCCTTCCACTTATCCATATGTCAGGGCCAAGCTGGGGCCATGGAAGGCCATCTACAAGTCTAGACCTGGAGGGTCTCTAGCCTAGGATATCTGAGTTACGAAGTCTTGAATTGGAAAAGCTGGTACATGAAGTGAAGCAAGTAAAAAGTACAGGTCTCTTGAGTAGGCAAAGACAGAAAGCCAGCTTCCTAATATTTATATGGGGCCTGGCCAATCCAGAGGCTTCACACACCTGACAACTCCAGGGACCAATGTTGTACTCCCCTATTTACTTCCAGAGATGTAGTCTGAGCCCTGCACACAATCCACAGTAGTTTGAATGGTTAGGTTTCTGGTTCAAGCCCTGGAATCTCTCACATTCTATGCTCCTGTGCTCCCATCCTCATTCCAATGTTAGCTCACACTTTCCCTTTTTTGGTAGGTGTCTCTCAAAGCACTCTGTGTATGCTCACCCTAATTCTACCATCTGCTCATAATACATTACAGAACCATTAGGTAAGTCTATGAAATCCATAAAGCATACAGGCTGACTAAGAAGCAACATGATAAACAGGGTTTTTTTTTAATTACTAAAAATATGTTATACACACTCGTAGCTGGTCTATTGGCTCTATCTTTGCACATTAAATATTGAAGGTTGTATCCAGCTGTTGTCCCTCCACTGATGGAGGTTCTTTGAACTAGCAGAAGCTTCTGCCAGCAGAATGGAGAGGCATTTTTCTGCTATATTCTGCTATTCCCCCTCCACCTATAGCCCCCACCATCCCCCAAATCTGCTCTATAGGGCTGGGGAAACTTTTGGAACAGTGTGAGAGGCAGAGGCACTAAAAATCACACCCCTCCCTATTCTGCTGATGGAAGCCTCTGCTGGATCAAAGAGCCTTTCATCAGTGGAGGGACACCAAATGGATACAAATCTGGACCTCTTGGAAAAATATAGTCATGGAAAAGATAGTATTCACAATGGTTGAAACCTAAGTTTCTTTTGTGTTTTATTTATTGCATATACTCTTGGCAGCCCCTTTGTGGATCACTGCCTTGTTGTGGCGAAGGGGCTTGCGTAACTCAGTGAAGCCATAAGCTATGCTGTGCAGGGCCACCCAAGACGGACAGGTCATGGCGGAGAGTTCTGACAAAATGTGGTCCACTGGAGAAGGAAATGGCAACCCACTCCAGTACTCTTGCCAAGAAAACCCCATGGAATGTATCACAAGGCTAAAAGAGATGACGCCGGAAGATGAGCCCCTCAGGTCGGAAGGTGTCCAATATACTACTGGGGAAGAGCAGAGGGCATTTCCAAGTAGCGCCAGAAAGAGTGAAGCGGCTGGGCCAAAGCCGAAAGGACACTCAGCTGTGGATGTGTCTGGTGGTGAAAAGAAAATCCAATGCTGTAAAGAACAATATTGTTTAGGAACGTGGAATGTAAGATCAATGAATCAAGGTAAGCTGGAGGTGGTCAAACATGAGATGGCAAGATTGAACATCGACATCTTGGGAATCAATGAACTAAAATGGACAAGCATGGGTGAATTTAATTCAGGTGACCATCATATCTACTACTGTGGGCAAGAATCCCTTAGAAGAAATGGAGTAGCACTCATAGTCATAGTCATAGCACCCAACAAAAGGGTGGGAAAAGCAGTACTGGGGTACAATCTTAAAAATGATAGAATGATCTCAGTATGAATCCAAGGCAAACCATTCAACATCACAGTAATTCAAGTCTATGCCCCAACCACTGATGCCGAAGAAGCTGAGGTTGATCAGTTCTATGAAGACCTACAACACCTTCTAGAACTAACACCAAAAAAAGATGTCCTCTTCATCATAGGGGATTGGACTGCTAAAGTAGGAAGTCAAGAAATCACCAGGATAACAGGCAAGCATGGCCTTGGTGTACAAAATGAAGCAGGACAAAGGCTAATAGAGTTTTGCCAAGAGAACACGCTGATCATAGCAAACACTCTTTTCCAACAGCATAAGAGGCGACTCTACACATTGACATCACCAGATGGTCAATATCGAAATCAGATTGATTATGTCCTTTGCAGCCAAAGATGGAGAAGCTCTGTACAGTCAGTAAAAACAAGACCTGGAGGTGACTGTGGCTCAGATCATGAGCTGCTTCTTGTAAAATTTCGGCTTAAATTGCAGAACATAGGGAAAACCACTAAACCATTCAGGGATGACCTAAATCATATCCCTTATGAATATACAGTGGAGGTGAGGAATAGATTTAAGGGATTAGACCTGATAGACAGAGTCCCTGAGGAACTATGGACGGAGGTCTGTAACATTGTTCAGGAGGCAGCAATTCAATTCATCTCAAAGAAAAAGAAATGCAAGAAAGCAAAGTGGCTGTCTGATGAAGCTCAAAGGAAAAGGTCAGTTTACATTCCAATTCCAAAGAAGGGCAATGCCAAAGAGTGTTCAAACTACCGTACAATTGCGCTCATTTCACATGCCAGCAAGGTGATGCTCAAAATCCTACAAGCTAGGCTTCAGCAGTATGCGAATCGAGAACTACCAGAAGTACAAGCTGGGTTTCGAAGAGGCAGAGGAACTAGAGATCAAATCGCCAACATTCGCTGGATCATGGAGAAAGCAAGAGAATTCCAGAAAAATGTCTATTTCTGCTTCATTGACTATGCTAAAGCCTTTGATTGTGTGGATCACAACAAATTGTGGCAAATTCTAAAAGAGATGGGGGTGCCAGACCACTTTACCTGTCTCCTGAGAAACCTGTACGACGGTCAAGAAGCAACAGTAGGGATGTACGAAAGTCCCTTACCTGATCCTGAAGCTTGATTCGTGGGGGGTGGAGGTGCTCCGTCCCTCCCCCCAAAATTCTGGCCGGGGGGGAGGTGCCCCATCCCTCCCCCCCGAAATTCTGGCCGGGGGGGAGGAGCCCCGTCCCTCTGGCCGCAAATCCTCCAGTCCTGCCGGGACGCAAATGGCGGTGGCTGTAGCCACCCCCGTTTGCGTCCCTGCAGTCAGCCGTGATAGGCTACGTAAATGTTTACGTAGCCTATCACGGCTGAGTGGGGAAAAAAAAACACGCGTACGCAAATGGCGGCGCCCATGGCCGCCGCCATTTGCGTTCCTTATTTTGGCACGTGTAGTCTATGTAAACATTTACATAGACTACGGCAAAAATAAGGGGAACGCTATTTGCCGCCATTTGCGTACGCGTGGTTCCCCCCCCACTCAGCCATGATAGGCTATGTAAACATTTATGTAGCCTATCACGGTGTTTTTTAAAAATCTAGCCGTGATAGGCTACGTAAATCTTTACGTAGCCTATCATGTTTCTTTTTTTTTTTTTTACTTGGAAATTGCGGTGGCGGCAGCCGGTCGGAAGACCAGCCACCGTCACCACCAAACCGCTGCCGAACCGCTGCCGGAGCCGCCTCCGCCAGGGGCATTCGCCAAAGGTAAGTCCCGTCCCAGGGGGGTGGGGGGACAGACCATTTCTCCACCAATTTCGGGGGGCCGAATGCGCTGGCATTCGGACTCCCCGAGATTCATGGAGAAATTCTCTGACATCCCTAAGCAACAGTAAGAACCAGACATGGAACAACCGATTGGTTCAAAATTGGGAAAGGAGTATGACACGGCTGCATATTGTCGCCCTGCTTATTTAACTTATATGCAGAGTACATCATGAGAAACGCCAGGTTGGATGAATCACAGGTCGGAATTAAGATTGCCGGGAGAATTATCAACAACCTCAGATACGCAGACAATACCACCCTAATGGCAGAAAGCGAAAAGGATCTAAAGAGCCTCTTGTTGAGGGTGAAAGAGGAGAGTGCAAAAGCTGGTTTGAAACTCAACATTAAAAAAACGAAGATCATGGCATCTTACCCCATCACTTCCTGGCATATGGAAGGAGAAGAAATGGAAGCAGTGACAGATTTTATTTTCTTGGGCTCCAAGATCACCGCAGACGGTGACTGTAGCCATGAAATTAAAAGACGCTTGCTCCTTGGGAGGAAAGCTATGGCAAACCTAGACAGCATAGTGAGAAATGGAGACATCACCTTGCCGACAAAGGTCCGCATAATCAAAGCTATGGTTTTCCCAGTAGTAATGTATGGCTGTGAGAGCTGGACTATAAGGAAGGCTGAGCGCCGAAGAATTGATGCTTTCGAACTGTGGTGCTGGAGAAGACTCTTATGAGTCCCCTGGACTGCAAAGAGGTCAAATCAGTCAATCCTAAAGGAAATCAACCGTGAGTGCTCATTGGTAGGACAGATACTGAAGCTGAAGCTCAAATATTTTGGCCACCTAATTAGGGATGGACGAAAGTCCCTTACCTGTCCTCGAAGCTTGCTTTGCGGTGGGGGGGAGGCGCTTCGCTTCTCCCCCCAAAGTTCATGCGAGGGGGGGGAGGCGCCCCGCCTCGCCCGGCCGAAATTCAGGCCGGGCGGGAGGCGCCCCATCCCTCGCAGGTGAAATTCAGGCCGGGTAGAAGCGCCCCGTCTACCCGGCCGCGAAAAAAAACAAAACAAAAACCACCCCTGTGATAGGCTACGTAACGATTAATGTAGCCTATTATGGCTAGATTTCCAAAGTCAGCCATGATAGGCTACGTAAATCGTCACGTAGCCTATCACGGGTGACTTTGGGGGGGGGGAAAAGCACGTACGCAAATGGCAGCCCCCATAGGGAGCCGCCATTTGCGTTCCTTATTTGGTCCCTGTAGTCTACGTAAAGATTTACGTAGACTACGGCAAAAATAAGGGCAACGCATAGCGTTCCTTTTTTGCGTTCCTTTTTTGGTCCCGCTAGTTTATGTAAAGATTTACGTAGACTACGGTGAAAATAAGGGCAACGCTATTAGCGTTGCCCTTATTTTCGCCGTAGTCTATGTAAATCTTTACATAAACTACCAGGACCAAAAAAGGAACACAAATGGCAGCGCCCATGGGCGCCGCCATTTGCGTATGCGCTTTTTTTTTTTCAAAGTCACCCGTGATAGGCTACGTAACGATTTACATAGCCTATCACGGCTGACTTTGGAAATCTAGCCGTGATAGGCTATGTAAATCGTTACATAGCCTATCACGGGTGTTTTGTTTTGTTTTTTTTTCCACTTTTTTATTTTGCGGCCGGGGAGACGGGGCGCTTCT
The DNA here is from genome assembly GCF_057233095.1 of Heloderma suspectum. Taxonomy (NCBI): domain Eukaryota; kingdom Metazoa; phylum Chordata; class Lepidosauria; order Squamata; family Helodermatidae; genus Heloderma; species Heloderma suspectum. Next base: position 229,138,483 of record NC_139461.1, read on the forward strand.
CCCCGGCCTGAATTTCGGCCGGGCGAGGCGGGGCGCCTCCCCCCCGGCCTGAATTTCGGCCGGGCGAGGCGGGGCGCCTCCTCCCCCGGCCTAAACTTTGGGGGAAGAACCGAAGCACCTCCCCCCCACCGCAAAGCAAGCTGCGGGACCAGGTAAGTGCCTTTCGTACATCCCTAGAATATGGACTTGAGCACACTCTGGGAGAGAGCACAGGACAGGAAGGCCTGGCGTGCTATGGTCCATGGGGTCACGAAGAGTCGGACATGACTGAATGACTGAAGAACAACAACTTTTGGCAGAAATTTTAGGAGAAAGTTAACCTTTCCATTATAAACCATTATAAACTGGGGAAATCTGTTACGTTAAGGTCACTATGTTTTCTGTGGATGATCTCTGTTCTGAATGGCTTTTGTTGCCAATTTAAGAATTCATTTTTAGAACATGTACCTACATTGACTTTCGTACTTTGTAGTCCTGGCAACAATGGCTTTCTCCTATGTATGTGTGTCAAGTAAGTATTTTAAACACCTTACACACACATACACAGGCCTTCCTGTTTTCAGAAGCTGAATTTGTATTCTTTTGACAGCTAAGGGAATGTTTTGGGCCATTCTTCATTTCCACTTCCCCTTGTAATTTTAATAGGTTACCATCACCTTTCATTTTATTGGTATTTCGATCCTCCTCCCCTCCTGCTATAATACCAACTGTTTTACATGAAAATTCTAGAGCAGGCAGGAGAAGCTGATTAAAAAAAAAATAGCTGCAAGAAAATGCTCCAAGCCCCCTTCTTCCTGCTTGTAGTCTGTGAAATTGCCAGCATTTAATTGATCTTCTATAAGCTTATCTTTCCAGTGAGATGTACCATTATTGTACATTAATCAGTGCCTCCAGACATTATCACTGTGGTAACCAAGAGCTAATCAAGCAGGAATGGAGCTGGCAGACGCCAAGATGTCACGGATGCCTTGCTGTGTGCAAAGTCTGTCAGAGTCTCTGCTTCCAAAGGATCTTGTTCTTGTGGGGTGGCAGACTTTGTATAACCTTGTGATGACAATGGAACAAGGGCAGGCCTCCTGAATATCAGATTCATGGGCCACACAGCAAGCTCACAATTCAAGAATCCTTTAAGGGGATAGAATTATTGAACAATGCAATAATATGCAATCATAGTGTATTAACTTTAAACAAAGTTGTTGACAAGTTGAGTAGTTTTTCCAAATAGCAGTTTTCAACAAACAGGTATAAGCCAAGCAAACGTAGACAGAAACCATTGTATTAATGAGTCATAGTAACTGCCACCGGAGATGGCTGTGAAGTTACTTTATCCATAGCAAGTATGTTGCATTCTCTTGTCTGTTTAGTGATTAGAACCCTAATTACTTTTAATTTTAATGGTATATGATCTTCCATAAATATGTGTGGGTGTCAGGAGTGGCTGCTGCCTGTCTACAGGAGGAACAGAAAGGGAGGCGGGGTTGCACTGTATGTGAAAAATACATATCTCTGCACAGAAATACAGGAGGAGGAGCTTGGTAGCCCCATCGAGAGCATCTGGGTTGAAATAAATGGAGCAAAGAATAAAAGGAACCTGGTGGTCGGAGTCTACTACCGGCCACCCAATCAAGGAGAAGACAAGGATGAAACTTTTGAAAAGCAAATAGCCAATGTTTTAAGGAAGCATGATGTAGTAGTAATGGGGGACTTCAATTTCCCCGATATTTGTTGGGAGACAAATTCTGCAAAACATGGCCCCTCCAGGAAATTCCTGACTTGTGTGGCGGATAACTTCCTCCTACAGAAAGTAGAGGAAGGAACTAGAGGATCGGCTATCCTTGACTTGATCCTAACCAACAGAGATGACTTAGTGGATAAAGTAGCAGTTACAGGAACTCTGGGGGAAAGCGACCATGTTGTACTTGAGTTCTTGGTTCTAAGGGAAGCAAAAGCCGAGTGTACTCAAACGCGTACCCTGGATTTTAGGAAAGCTGATTTTAATAAACTCAGAACAATGATCAGTAAGGTCCCATGGCAAGCAATGCTAGCGAGAAAAGGAGTCCAAGATGGGTGGGAACTTTTAAAAAAGGAAATTCTCAAGGCACAATCACGAACAATTCCAACAAGAAGAAAAGGTGGAAGACAACAGAAGAAGCCAATGTGGCTTCACAAAAAGCTTAGGGATGACCTGAAAACAAAAAAGGACACATATAGGAAGTGGAAAGAAGGCCAAGTAACAAAGGAAGAGTACAGGCAGGTAGCACAGAATTGCAGGGATGGCGTCAGGAAGGCTAAAGCGGAGAACGAGGTGAGGTTAGCGAGGGATGCTAAAAACAACAAAAAGGCTTTCTTCAGCTACGTGCATAGTAAAAGGCAGAGGAAAGAAATGGTTGTTCAGATATTAAATAAGGATGGCAAAATGATAACAGAGGACAAAGAAAAGGCAGAGGTGCTCAATTCCTACTTTGGCTCAGTCTTCTCCCAAAAGAGGGTCTATGACCCCCCTGGCAAAGGCGAAGTACAGGCTGAAGGGGCAGGATTGCAGCTTGAGATCGACAGGCATATGGTCAAGGAACACCTCATTACTTTGAATGAGTTCAAATCTCCAGGACCAGATGAACTGCATCCTAGAGTCATAAAGGAACTGGCAGAAGAACTCTCAGAACCGCTGTCTATTCTCTTTGAGAAATCATGGGCAACAGGAGTTTTAAAATATTACTGTGCTGATCAATATCTGCCTGGACAGAGTCCCCAAGAATGGTATGACCAGTTCTGGCTCCAGTTTTTGAGGGTCCTTGAGCAAGATACCCGCAGCGGGCCCCCTTAGTGAGTCTGCCTTCTCACCGCCATTGTCACCAGCCGCTATTGCTCCTCATCCTCTTCCCCATCATTGCTCCCACTTGCTCCCTTGACAGGCAGACAGCCAGTGAGCAACTAGGCAGCAGCATCTACTGCTTCTTCTCACCATTTCCATTGTCTGGGCCAGAACAAGAAATAGGTGACTAAGCAGGGTGTAATGTTGGAGAGGAGGAACAACTCCAGGGGACTCTTTTCAATGGGACTTGGTGGGGTGAGGGCCCTCAGTAGGTGCCCAACTGTGCCTACCATTGATTCTCAAAGCCTGATGGAAGAAAACAAAAATGGGGAAACTTATATTCTAAAATGTGATTTCACTGATGAAAGCTGCCTGACAGATTGCCTGCCCAAGAATGACTATAATATGCTGCAAAACAGAAGGAGCTAAGAGCTTAAATACAAGATATTTGAATCCATAGTATCACAGCTGCTGTTACCTTATGCTTCTCTATATCTGAATTCAACAGGTGTTCCCAAGGATGTTGAGGCAATTTGTAAAAAAAACCCTCCAGTTTATCTGAAATTAATTCCCAAATCATTTTCATTCCACATTGGCCTATCAGCTATATTAATAGGTATGGTATCTGGGAAATTATTTTCAAACCTAACTGCAGAAGTGAACATCAAGTGTCACCTTTATTTTAACCATAATCAACTATAAAAGAATGAGACAAGATCACGACGGTTAGTTAAGTCTTGGTTTAAAGACTTAGTTTAATTTTTTAAAGACGGTTAGTTTAACTTTTTCCTTAAAATGCACACACAGAGAACACCATAACAGTACTTCCGGTCAGAGCCAATATCACCCTTGCAGCATTCTGCGGAGTCTCTGCGGGAGGCTATCTCAAACAGCTTTTTAAAAGGTTGAAAAACCTTTTCATCTCTCCCCTGGAATGAAAATAGGAGTCAAGGCAGCATCTGGATGAAGTCTTGGTAAATTAGTCATCTCGGTGAAGCGGCAGGGGGGCTGGATGACTACCCTCCCAGAGCTTAATCATCACCAAAAGTTGTTTTGAAACTCCTATTTAAATAGGAGAAATTAGGGCTGACGTTAAGAAATACCAACAGTATCTGAGGAATGGTTTAAACAATATTAACAATATTTAAGAATATTTGAGGACCTGCAAGATCTGTTTGAAGAGAAAACAAGGAAATGCATCTCCGCCCACTCCCGCCGTACCTCCTTTGGCAAAGGCACCGAGAACTGAAAATATAGGAGAATTCTTTACTCTGATAAAAACTTTGTCTTCGCAATTAGCTGTACAGGCTAAAAGGTTGGATGTAATTCAGAATTAGGTATGGCGGAGAGTTCCGCCACGGATTTCAGTGAGGCCGAATGCACTGGCATTCAGCCCCCCGAAACCCATGGCAAAACGGCCTCCCACCCCCCGCCACCCTGCGGAATCCCCTCGGGACGAAGCTTACCTTGGGCGGATGCGGAGGTGGCAGCAGCTCTGGCGGCGGCTCTGGTGGCGGTGGCTGGTCTCTCGGCTGGCTGCTGCGGCCGCAAATGGCGGCTGTCGTAGCAGCCGCCATTTGTGTCCTTCCAGGCTGCCGTGATAGGCTACGTAAGTATTTACATAGCCTATCACGGCAAAGAGCAGGGGCGCAAACGGCGGCCACTATGCCGTTTGCACCCCTGCTCTTTGCCGTGATAGCCTATCACAGTAAAGGTAGCCATGCTAATGGCGTAGCGGCTGCCATTTGCGTAGCTGCCTTTACTGTGATAGGCTACGTAAATACTTATGTAGCCTATCACGGCAAAGAGCAGGGGCGCAAATGGCGTAGCGGCCACCCTTTGCGTCCGTGCTTTTTGCCATGATAGTATTTATATAGCCTATCACGGCAGCCTGGAAGGACGCAAATGGCAGCGGCTACGACGGCCGCCATTTGCGGCCGCAGCAGCCCAGCTGCGGCTGGAACTCCGGCTGCGGCTGGCCCTGGCCGGTGGCTCCACGGACCTGCTGCGGAGCGGAGGTGGCCAGGGAGGATTCCAGGGAGAGGGACGGAGCGCCTCCCCCCCACCGCGGATGCCCCAGCGCGGAACCAGGTAGGTGTTTCGTACATCCCTATTCAGAATTCCATCACCACCCTGCAAGGCAAAATGAAGGTGAAGGTTAATGAGCTGGAAGATAGGGTGGCAGCCAACGAAACTGTGTCACATGTTTTTAATAACTCGCTTGTCAGAATTTCTCAACTGGAGGCTTTTACCCAGAGGGCCAATGTACGTATAATTGATATTAAGGATGCGCCTAGTGATGTAAATTTGCCTACTTTTGTAGATAAGCTTTTGCATGAGGTACTCCCTGTGCCATCTGATTATTTACTTGATATTGAGCAGGCATTCCGTGTGCCAAATGCCAAGGGGACTGGCTATACGATTATAGTCCAATTTGGAAGAATCTCCACAAAAAATTATATCCTGTGTTTGGCAAGAGGGGGTGGAAATCTTTTTTGGAAACAAGATAAAGTTATGTTTTTTCCGGATTACACTAGAAATTGTTGAGAAAAGAAGACAATTCATTAAGGCAAAAAATCTGGCAAAACGAATGAACTTACAATATTACTTAAAATATCCTGCTACATTGTGCATAGTTTCTGAAGGTCGGATGAAAAAGAGAGCTTCAGCTATTGGGTGGTATAGAAATGAAATAAATAAAATAAATGAAGTTCCCAAATCATGAAATGGTGGAGGTGTGGCTAAACGCAAAAACGTGTGAGATTTCTATTACAGTCGCATGAAGTGGAATCCACAAACATGTTTTGTTAACTGGTTATGTCTAGTCTGAGTGACTCAGGTTAGGCCAGAGTTAATTGCTTATCTGTCTGTCTGTCTGTCTGCTTTCTCTCATTTTTCTTTCTCCTTTTTTAAAAAATCCTTCTTCTTTAAAATGGATATGACATACTGTTGTTGTTCAGTCGTTCAGTCGTGTCCGACTCTTCGTGACCCCATGGACCATAGCATGCCAGGCCTTCCTGTCCTGTGCTCTCTCCTGGACATACTGTACCAAAATATAAAATATATTACTGATCGTTGTAAGGTTGTTTTTAACCTTTATTATCATATAACATTATAAAACATATTAGTCATTTGTTATTATTATTTATCCTTTTTAATCTATCTCCTTTATTATTATTATTGCTATTATTATTATGAGACTGGCTATATGGTCACTGGAAATGAATTGTAGGCCTGCTTCCTTGTTATAAGACTGATGACATGATATGATTAATCATGCTGCATTGAATTGTAATTTTACCAGTGTTATAGGTATAATTTTTAAGTGAATGGAACTTGAAGCCCGTGTGTACTGGAGTTTAAATTTAATCCTTTTAAATAATTTTTTTTTTGCTTCTTTTTGTTATTGTTGTGTCCTCTTAAGAATATTGTATTGTTGGGAAACTGTAGCTACCAATTAGGTTGTTGGTATTGTTTATTTCATTTATAAAGATAAAAAATTAAATAAAAAGTATAAAAAAAGAGAGAGAGAGAACACCATAACAAATCAAAACATTGAAATCGAAATATTGCTATTAGGAAAGCATTTTCTCATTTGGAATATAAACATCTTGACAAATCCTCACTATTTACTTTCATTAACCACATAAGTTTTGCTTCTGCATTTATCTCACAGCAGGAGTTCATTATCCTGTGACAAAGTTCTATTCTACTATCTCTTAATTAGAATCCATTCTCTTCAGGTCTTATATTGCCACACTATAAATCCCAACATTCTCATAAAGGAATGTCCAGTTTCAGAGTAGATGACAGGTGAGGAGGTTGCTAAAGCATAAAGTCTTAATTAATTCTCTTGTATCTTTCCTCTTTTATTCTTTTCTTTGATCTTTCAACATATATTTATAATTTTCCCTCTTTATTTTCTCTTCAGGCTTTTATGTCTTGTTTTTACCAACCAGTTGGAATAAATTCTTAATAAGACACTATCGGTAAGAAAATTGTGTTTTGCTATGGAAAAAGATGGAATTGGGATAACAGTTCTCTCTTTCTCTTTCCCTTTCTTTCTTTCTTTCTTTCTCTCTCTCTCTCTCTCTCTCACACACACACACACACACACACAGACATCCACGTAGCTACCTACCTACCTACGTGGTGCTGCTCACCTCACACTGAAAGGTATTTCTGCTAGAAGGATGAGCTGGTTTGCCTAGTTGTTGGCCTTTAGTGAGGGTTGCACTGATCCTTTTTGGTTCCTATTTTGTTTTAGTACTTATGTTTTCCCTCCAATAGTCCAAAGGAAAGACTGAAGGAAAGTTTCCATGCATGTGGAGGGAGAAAAGGTTGAGGAATGCATGCTGCCATGATGAAGGCTACTGCATATGGCAACCTGGCACAATCTGCTCCTCACCTGTAGGGAAGTACAAAAGGTACTTACCTTTCTGCGGATTATGCTGATGCTGGGGGGCAGGCGTTCTGTCCCTCCCCCCGCTCCGTTCCTCCCCCCCGGACTCCTGGCTGGCCGGCTCTGCTCTGCAGGGATTCTGCGGAGCTGCCGGCCGGCTCCGCCAGCAGCCGGACATCTGGCCGCTGGCTAGCAGGGACGCAAATGGCGGCGGCCATAGCCGCCGCCGTTTGCGTCCCTGCAGTCAGCCGTGATAGACTATGTAAATGTTTACGTAGCCTATCACGGCTGATTAAAAAAAAAAACACGCGTACGCAAATGGCGGCGCCCATGGGCGCCGCCATTTGCGTTCTTTATTTTGGCACGTCTTAGTCTACGTAAACATTTACATAGACTAAGACGGTGAAAATAAGGGGAACGCAAATCGATGTGCCAAAATAAGGAACGCAAATGGCGGCGCCCATGGGCGCCGCCATTTGCGTACGTGCTTTTTAAAATGTTTTTAAGTCAGCCGTGATAGGCTACGTAAAGATTTACGTAGCCTATCATGGTTGTTGTTTTTTTTTTTTTAACTGGAAATGGCAGCGGCGGCCGGTCAGAAGGCCTGCAGCTGCCGCTGCCAGACCGCCGCCGGACCGCCGCTGGAGCCGCCGCCGCCAGGAGGATCCGCCCCAGGTAAGTCTCGTCCCGGGGGGTGGGGGGGTGGCAGACCGTTCCGCCACCGATTTCGGGGGGCCGAATGCGCTGGCATTCGGCCTACCCGAGATCTGTGGCGGAATTCTCTGACATCCCTACTCACCTGGCTGAAAGCAGTCCAACACCTATTTGTTGCAGCCATCCAGGAGTAGTTGGGCATTCTGATAGCCCTCCTGCTCTTGCTGCCTGCTTGGGATTACAAGCCACAGTACTTGACAGGAGGGCTAGGGAAGTCATGCAGGTCTGCTCTACCAGGAATTAAAAATCTTCCACTGTTTTAACTATTGCTTTTGCAGTTCTTTGCTCTTTGTCAAATCAGTAAGGGAGCAATCCTATAGCCCCTAGACATTCCCTGAGGGGCCATAGGATATTGGGGATATTGGGGACAGTGCTCTGACCCCCCTCCCCCTCACAGCCGGTGTGGAAAGAACCACTCCGGCTACCCTCTAAAGCTGGAAAATTAACCTTGGAGTGGGGGGAAAGGGGGCATTCTGGTGTGCAAGGAAGGAGGAGACCAGAGGGCCAGATACAAGCTATCCTGTGGCCTCTCCAGCCTCCTTCCCTATCCCTCTGAAGCACCATCAGTGGATGGGCTAAAAAGCCCATCTAGCTAAAAAGCCTGTCTAGCAAAAAAAATGCAGGGTGGGAGGACAGGGAGGCAAAGATTGCCTCCACTGCTCCTCCCACCCTGCATTAGATGATTGGAAGCCTCTGAGTTTAGGGGTTATCATCAAGTCTTTCTTCTTCTGGAGATTAAATTATGTGGCAGGCTTTACATGAAAATGAAAGGAGTTCCTGATCTGTTATAGTTGCATGTACTCACATCAGGAACATGTAAAGATATTGGGTCATGGGCCATGTCATTGTTGACCAAACGATGCAAGCTGACATACTGCTATACAAAGTCTTCCAGTAATGGTAACTTGACCAGATATCCTGAATGTATATGTAAAGCTCACAGTCCTAATGGTAATGAATGATCCCATGATGCTATAGACACGAAGAGAATGTATATTTTTCAGTTATGTACACAAAGAGAGCAAGACTGACTGTCAAATTCACAAAGAGTGAATTTGCATCAGCCGGGGAGATGGGGGGATAGGAACTTCAGCTTGCATTTCTCATCAACTTGTCAGTCCTTTTCCCCTATAAAGCCAGGAAACCTCAATATGTAGTAGTAACGACCGTAAGACATTGTCTCCCTTGTCTTCAAATGAGATTGCAAGAATTCCTGAATTCACCAGCTGTGAGTTAATAAAGTTCACAGTTTTAATTGCATCGCCAAGGACGCTTCTGATTTCCTGATTTTCTGATTTTCCAAAAAGAGTATCTTTTTGGCAGCCGATACCTGGCTATGCAGCATGTAATGATTCCACAATGCTCTGGGTGACACAGCCTTGGTACAAGACAGCTATGTTGTCCTCTCATATCACAGACTTCATTACTGTAACAAACATTTATCTTCTAAACGGATTATTTAATAATCTGAAAAAACCCTCTTACCCAGTTATTCATATTTGCTTTTCCTGTGAAACTGCAATCCTTACAAAAATGCACCAATACATGTACAGCACCTACTATTTCCTTAGATTGTTTATTCTGAATGGAATAGCTGTGAAGAACATCTTATATGGAAGTAAGTTTTCCTGTGGTGGGTTAGACCAAAAGGCATTGGCCTATTAGTTGGTGATGCATAAACTATGGAATCTGTGACTTAGCAAGATTTATCAGGACCATTTCTCTGAGTTCCTTTCACCACCAAGGATGGCATTTTTATTTCATAGTCTTTTAGATCATGTTTTGGATCAGATTTACTTAGCTGTGGCTCTTGTGGTTAGATTTTTTATATATATAGTTCTGATTGTGTATTTCATCTTTTAATGTTGGATTTCTTGTTATGATTTATATGTGATCTCCTGAAACACCCCACCCCACCTTTTCTAAAAAAGTAACAGGAAGTGATATTCTCCTCATAACCTCAGTGGTGCAGAGGTGGGGAACCTCTTCAGCCCAAGGACCCTATTCAGTTTCAGAGAAGGCAAAGAGGGAGAAGCCAAAATACTCCCCCCCACACACACACACATTTTAGCTTGAACCTCTTACTGTCAAAAACTAGGCCTTAGGAGAGGCACTTCAACCTTTTAGAATGGGAGAAAAGCTAAACAAAAGCTAGGAAAACACCAAATGATTGGTGGTTGAGGGGAAAGAAGGTGGGGACAGGGGAAAAGGGTTTGGTCTTCTAGGGAACCCTGGGGGCTGAATTTGGCTCCCAGGCTTGAGGTTCCCCACCCCTGCCCAAGTGCAGTGGTAACTTTGGACAATGGTCTTCTGGACAATGGTCTTCTTAGACTCTGGACAATGGTCTTCTCCAAGGGCTCTTTAGATGGTTATGTTATTTCAAAATGTGGGATGCTAGCTTTGCTGTATTTGAGGGCTCTCTGGCTTATTATGCTGAGTGGGGCCCTGGACTTAGGGATGCCAATTACACATCACCAAAAAAGAAGAAATGCATCACCAAACATGAGGACGAAGGAGGATGCCGATTTGCCTAACATTTGCATACGCTAATTGACATGAATAGATGCAAATTTGGAAAGAGTTCTTATAATATAATATACAAATAAGTACAATCTTGCCCTAGTGAGGAAGACTGTGGCCAGGTGACCTATGTGTCTGCCGACTCAGGTTGCTGTCCAGGTATGACTTCAAGGCCCCTGGGCTCTCCCTTCTTTATGGCTCCTTATCTTTCATTCAGACTTGTACTGGACAGCCCTTCAAATACTGATGCTTTCAAATACTGTCTTATGTAAAGTAGGGCACATGGCCACCCTACCTGGACTTCTACCCCTGGACCTCTTGCCCTGAATGCACCACTGCCTTCATATGAATATGCAATAGGCCTATCTTGACTCCAGACATCCCATTCCAAAATTTGTGTCCCTTGAACTTGTTTCTCTTTTGTGGTTGAGTGCACTTATTTGTGTTATTTTTTAAAGTACCCAAAGCAGTTATTAGGTGCAGGAAGTGTTTTTAATTGAAAAGTTGGTTAGGTTTACATTATAAAATGCAGCTCTTAAAGCCTGTAAAACTTTACTGTACTGAATTATGCAATATGGGCCTCCATTGCAAAATGACTCCCTAGCTCTCATTAAGTGTTTGATTCATTTTACTATTACATCATTCAGACAGGCTCCTCAAACATGATTTTATTTGTTAATTTATAAAGTGTAGCTCCAGCGTACCATGGCACATCACTGTACTGAAGCAAGATAATGTATCAAGCAATCTAAACAAACATTGATATATACAGGGAGATAAGTCTTGTGCTCTCTAGAAGCAAATGTGCCAGTACTTCCAATTTCAACACAAAAAGCAGGAGCCCTTCTGACTTCCCTGTCTTTTACTCCTCTTTACAGCCCATATATGCTGCTGTTGTTTCTGTGCCGCTATTAGCGTTCGTTTCTGCTGCTGCTGCTGCTGCTGTTACTGCTGCTCCTTTTGACAATCCCAGCCAATAAAGGGTTACTTATTAGGGTGTAATCCTATACATGTTTAGATGCATGTCTCAAGGCATGTTTAGCCTTGAGAAGAGAAGACTGAGGGGAGATGCGATAGCGCTCTTCAAGTACTTGAAAGGTTGTCACAGAGAGGAAGGCCAGGAGCTCTTCTCCATCATCCCGGAGTGCAGGACACGGAATAATGGGCTCAGTGAAGCCAGATTCTGGCTGAACCAGGAAAAACTTCCTGACTGTTAAAGCAGTATGACAGTGGAACCAATTACCTAGGGAGGTGGTGGGCTCTCCCACACTGGAGGCATTCAAGATGAGGCTGGAGAGCCATCTGTCAGGGATGCTTTGACTTGGATTCCTGCATTGAGCAGGGGGTTGGAAGACCCTTCCAACCCTACTATTCTATGATTCTATGACCCCTCTACTATTCCTAGCATGCCTCAGCCAGCATGGTTGGCTGAAAGGATGCCAGGAGTTGTAGGAACTTTTGTCTGTCTAAACGTGCATAGGATAGCACCCTAAAGTATGAAATCAAGGTGCTCCCTTACCAATCAGATTTGATTATTTGATGCCATTAGCAAATGACATCATTAGTAAATGTTAGGCTGATTGTGCAAAACAGCTTTCCCAAATCAGATGTCATAAAAACCGTTCTGATCTTGTGAACCCGCTTACATCAGCATTGCTGGTAGAAGAGGAGCACACTCAACATTCAACTAATTATATGAGAAAACACATTTTATTTTCCTATGAGATGGCATTTTGCATCCACTTAACAGTGGAGATGTACAGAGTATAGAGAGCAGTTTTTCTGTCTTAATGCGTGTGTTACATATGGCCAGTGCATTTTAGAATAAAAAGCACACAGGGTATATTATACATGATTTTATAATGAAAAAATTGACTCCTCTCTACCCAAAGTACTGTTCAAATTTCCTCAGAAATATAAGCATTTCAATATATTTGAAACGTCAAGAGAATCCTCCTGTGTGGATGCTTGCTGGCTATTTTCAGATCTCTTTCAGATTTTAGAAAGGAAGGAGGATGTCTGACAGGACTAGCCATTCAAAACCCCAGAGTTTTCCCGCTGTTCTCAGGTTCTCCATTAGTGGTCATTATTTTCTTGCCTTTGTCCTTTTTCTCCCCCTTACAATTCTACTGTGTGAGTGATTCTCTCTGTCATCTTGCTATAAATTGATTAATACTGCCCACTGATGCAGTGCACCACATGGCTAATATATCAGTTAAATGGAAACAGCAAACACCACCTGCTCCTTCAGGCAAATGGCACTTTGGAAATGGAATGTGTAATCAATAGAATTAAACCTTAAGCAAAGCGCTGCAAACAAATCCAGGGGCAAGAGCTTCCAAGCTGGTACAGTAAATGAGATTTCTCTTTGACTAAGTTCCAACAAAGGGTCTGTCCTGTGTGTAATATTGGGTATTCTCATTGTTCTTATTCTCAGTGCAACTTTGTGAAATATTAAAAACTTACATTGAGAAAAAGAACTGTGTGGATATTTACAGGAATGGATAAATGCCACATTATGGACAAACAATAAGCCCACTTATTGAATTTAATGCTAAATTGCATTAGAGAGTCATGGACCCTGTCTCCACAGCAACGGAAGGAGAAGCAAAGGATACCCGTATTTTTTCAAGGAATCAGCTTTGGTGTGTTTTGGTCCATGCAGGGCTCCACGAGCGAGTGCAGTGCTCCAATATAAGTTGTTTCACAGAATATACTTCTGGGTGGGGTGGGGAGATTGGACTAAACATCATCAGAGTGGCAGGGGCTGCTCAACCAATAAGAAAGCCTCCCTCCCCATCCGGGCTCTCCTTTTTCCTTCCCCTGATACTCCCATAAAGCGATGGATGGAAGCTTAGCCTCATTGACCACAATGGGAGTTACTTCTGAGGAGATCCCTTCCCCAAGCTATGCCCGATTCCGCCAATTGGTTTTTATTTCTCCCCCTCTAAAACCACTATCTCACTTTGTTACTATTGCGCGATAGAGCTAATGCGTGATAGTGACATAGTGTGACATAGGGGGCATAGCTGTTGCTAGACAAAGGCATGATAGTGACTTAGTGACATTAAAAACCACTTTGTATGTGTGCTTTTTAAAACTTTCTTTTCTGGGTGGGTGATTTCTTTAATGTCTCTATGCCTCTATCACGCATTTGCTCTATCACGCAAGTGCTCTATCTCTCTAACAAGCAATTGTGCAATAGCGCAACTGTGTGACAGAGTGATAGAGCACTTGCATGATAGAGCAAATGCGTAATAGAGGCATAGAGACATGAAAGAAATCACCCACCCAGAAAGAAGTTAAAAAAACTCACACCTACAAAGGGGTTTTCAATGTCACTAGGTCACTATCATGCCTTTGTCCAGCAATAACTATGCCCCTGAATAGAGGCATAGTGAGGTAGTGAGTAGTGGATATACATATTGCTGGACAAATGCAAGATAGTGACATATGAGATAGCAAGATAGGGTGTAGGTGTAGGTACTGCCAGCAAAAGCGCTATTTTGGTTTAACAATTTAATTTTTAAAAAGTAGGGATGTCAGAGAATTCCGCCATGGATCTCGGTGAGGCTGAATGCCAGTGCATTCGGCCCCCCGAAATCCATGGTGAAACGAAGCCCCCCACCCCACGAAAGGCGCGCAAAACAGAGCACTTACCTGCTCCGCAAATGGTGGCGGCTACAGCAGAACGCAATTTGCATCCCTGTGCAGGCTGCCCAGCGGCTGGACGTCCAGCTGCGGGCAGCCCCGGCCGGCGGCTCTGTGGAGTCGCTGCGGAGCGGAGCCAGCCGGGGAGAATTTCGGGGAGAGAGACAGAGCGCCTCCCCCCCACCGCAAATGTCACCCTTCGAAAAGGTAAGTGACTTTTGTACATCCCTATTAAAAAGAAGTTAGAGGCTGCCCGGAGCATACCTATACTTTGCGGGGATGGCCACTGGAGCTTAGTGGTCGGCAAGGTGAAGTAAATGCCATGAGGTAGGGCAGAACTCTGATGGCCAGCCCTGAAATGGCGGAAACACTGGGGGAAACACCCCTTGACTGGGGTCAGTGAGGTGAACTGGGCAAGGCTATCATGCCAGAGTAAATGTGGAGGGTGGTGCACACCACAACAGAAGCACAGACAAGCCAAATTAAGGAAAAGAATCAGACTAAAAGTAGTCTCAGGAAATCTGTTTTTCCCATGATAAGCTCCATGGTATGCAGCCAGCTCAGAGTAAGGTGCTCATGGAGACACCCCCACGAGCATTCAGAAATGTGCCAGTTTCAGCATCTGTACAGATTTATGCTTCAGTTAAGGTTACGGTTATGTACATCTAAGTCCCATTGAAACCAACAAGTCTTACTGAGCTGCAAGACTTAATCAGGCTGAGCAATCCTATACTCCAATTTTGTGCGGAGAGAGGGGTGAGATACAGTGCTGCTATGCCACCACAATGACTGCCAGATCCTATCTGTGCTCAGTGTAGGAGAGAAGGGGGAAAAAACACAATCCAGTCATATATACCAGGATCATATATAGGAAGAGCCCTGGCCTGGTGGAGAGCTCACTTGTTTGCTGAGGTATCATCATAGGTTTACCAGGTTCGAATGAGCAAACTCCCATACAGCAAAAGAACAGGAGAGGCTCCCATGTACAGACATACCACAGCCAATCAGGAGGCTATACTCCTGCATGTGCCCACTGCCCTCTCCCTGGAATTGACTTTATCCAACAGCATTTGGGATAAATAGATCCTGAAAGAAAAGGCACATTTCTAGGGCACCAATCAGTCCCTCCAGCAGGCTTCTGTGTCTTAGGCAATTGCTTGATAGGCAACTCAGTGGTAAGTGTAGTGCTTCCCATGCTTCCACCTCCATGCTAGGGACACCTTCAGTTGCTGCATAACTGTCTTTCATGGAGCTTGCAAGGGTACAGGGGTCTGTCTGGGGCAAGTAAGTTGTCTGTCCTGAGGAGGAATTTCCAGGGGAGTTGCTAGTGGTCATGAGGTGGGCCTCCCTCATGGCCTGCATGGAACAGAGTGTGAGAGAAGGTCCTCTATCTCTGTGAGGACAGCTTGAGGAGAACAAAGGGACACACACACACACACACAGCGAGCGAGCAATGAGAAATGCTCAGCAGTTGGAAGTCATGGTCCCCGGACCTGGTTGCACAGCAGGTGTATGTGAGAGAGTGGCTGTGTTTCCACCAGCAATTTACTCCAACCTGGCTGCGCAGTGAGGTCTCTGTGTTTCCACGACATCGTGGCCATTCAGCACCAGCCCCGCATTTTATCGCTGAAAAACCGCTTCTTCTGAGACTGCTTATAGTTAGGGATGTACGAAAGTCACTTACCTTTTCGCGGATTCTGTTCATGGGGGGGGGAGGTGTTCCGTCCCTCCCCCCGGAATCCTCGATGGCCAGCTGTGCTCCACAGCGGCTCTGTGGAGCAGCCGGCCAGGCCCAGGCCAGGGCCATCCGCAGCCGGATTTCCAGCCGCGGAGGGCTCTGTGTAAAAAAATAAAAAATGCTTACGCAAATGGCGGCGACTACTGCATTCCTTATTTTTTGCCGTCTTATTCTACATAAATATTTACGTAGACGAAGATGAATACAACAAAGGGGAACGCAAATAGCATACTGGGCGCTATTTGCAATCCCCTTTCTTGTATTCGTCTTAGTCTACGTAAATATTTACGTAGAAGAAGACGGCGAAAAATAAGGAACGCAAATGGTGGCAGCCGTAGCCGCTGCCATTTGCGTACGCTTTTTTTTTTTTTTACCCAGACGTGATAGGCTACGTAAGTCTTTATGTAGCCTATCACGTCTGTGGGGAGGGGGAAGAAAAAAACACAGACTGCAAATGGTGGCGGCGGCAGCCGGTCGGAAGACCAGCCACCGCCGCCACCACTGCCGAAGCTGCTGCTAGAGCCACCGCCATCCGAAACATCCGCCCAGGTAAGTCTCGTCCTGGGGGGTATCCGCGGGAGGCGGGTGGGTGGCAGGCCGTTCCACGATGGATTTCGGGGGGCAATTATTACGTAGGCTAAAACAACAAATCAAAAAGGAACACAAATAGCGCCCACTACGCTATTTGCATTCCCCTTTATTTTCGCCATAATAGTCTACGTAAATATTTACGTAGACTAAAACGGCAACAAATAAGGAACGCAAATGACATCCACCGTAGCCGCCACCATTTGCGTATGCCTTTTTTTTTTAAACCCAGAAGTGGTAGGCTATGTAAGTCTTTATGTAGCCTATCACGTCTGAGCTAAAAAGAAAAAGAAAAAAGACCAGACTGCAAATGGCGGCAGCGGTAGCCAGTTGGAAGACCAGCTGGAGCCGCCGCCGTCCGGAACATCCGCCCCAGGTAAGTCTCGTCCCGGGGGGGGGGATTCACGGGGGGGCGGGGGGGCAGGCCGTTCCACCACGGATTTTGGGGGGCCGAATGCCAGTGCCTTCGGCCTCACTGAAATCCGTGGCGGAATTCTCCACCATCCCTAAGCCCAGCCTTTGTGGGTATGTTGCTCTGACCTCAGTGACCCCCCCCTTTCCCTCTCTGTTTTCTGGAAGTTTCATTGCTGGTTTGGAGCAGGATGCTGATGGACCAACTTTAAAAAATGATTGAAAATAAACACCAGAACACAGCCCATGACCCCAGTCAAGGGGTGTTTTCTCCCATTGTGCTTAATGAGGCCTGCCCTTCCAATGGCCACAGAAATAACAGAGAAGCCCCTCAACTGACACCGCACATATCAAAGCCCTCAATTCCTTAAATGCGATTAAGTGCGATCTCAAGGCTTCAGTCCATTGCCTTAGGACGTCACTCATTTACAGCTTCCATATAGAGATGCTGTGCATTAAAATGGGGGCTGGTTTCGGTCTCTTTCCCACAACAAACCCATTAGTGTCTCCTCAGAAGTAATTCCCATTGTGGTGGATGAGGTTGAGATTCCCCCTCAATTTAAATGGCACACATTAAAGCCAATTCCTTAAATGCATTTAAGCAACCAAGCGAGGCTCCAGTGAATTGCCTTAGGAAGAAAGTACTTCGCAGCTCTGTTATAGCTATCCTGCGGGTTACAATGGGGGCTGGATTCCATCTTTGTGTGTACTGCTCTCTTTCCCACAACAAACCCATTAGTGTCTCCTCAGAAGTAACTCCTATTGTGCTGAATGAGGCTTGCCTTTGAATGCCTACATCAGAACTTACAGAGATTCCCCCTCAATTGAAATGGCACACTTTTAAGCCCCATTCCTTAAATGCGATTAAGTGCGATCTTGAGGCTTTGATCCATTGCCTTAGGACATAACTCATTCACAACTTCCAAATAGAGATCCCGTGCATTAAAATGGGGACTGGTTACGGTCTCTTTCCCACAACAAACTAGGGATGGTGGAGAATTTCTCCCTGAAACTTCAGGGGGCCGAGCGCTAACGTGTTCGGCCCCCCGAAGAAGTTTCGGGGAGAAATTCTCCGCACCCCCCCCCCCCGGGATGGGACATACCTTTCCTGAATGTCCCTCCCGGCGGCGGTTCGTCAGGACTTTCGACCGGCTGCCGCCGCCACCATTCCAATAAAAGTAAAAAAAAAAAAAAACGCCCCCGTGATAGGCTACGTGACAATTAACGTAGCCTATCATGGCTAGATTTGCAAAGTCAGCCGTGATAGGCTACGTAAATCGTCACGTAGCCTATCACGGGTGACTTTAAAAAAAAAAAAAGCGCGTACGGCTAATGGCGGCCGCCATAGGGAGCCGCCATTCACGTTTCTTATTTGGTCGCTGTAGTCTACGTAAACATTTACGTAGACTACAGCGACCAAATAAGGAACGCAAATGGCGGCTCCCTATGGGGGCCACCATTAGCCGTACACGCTTTTTTTTTTTTTAAAGTCACCCGTGATAGGCTACATGACGATTTACGTAGCCTATCACGGCTGACTTTGCAAATCTAGCCATGATAGGCTACATTAATCGTCACGTAGCCTATCACGGGGGTGTTTTTTTAAAAAAACTTTTTAATTCAGGCCGGGCGAGGCGGGAAGCCTCCCCCCCGGCCTGAATTTCGGCCGGGCGAGGCGGGAAGCCTCCCCCCCTGGCCTGAACTTCGGGGGGAGAGCAGCGAAGCGCCTCCCCCCCACCACAAACAAGCTGCGAGACCAGGTAAGTGGCTTTCGTGCACTCCTACAACAAACCCATTACTGTCTCGTCAGAAGTAACTCCCATTGTGCTCAATGAGGCTTGCTCCTGAAATGCAGGTGCATCTGGACTTTCAGGGGAAAGGAGAAAAGGGGGGAGAGGGGCAAAGCTTCTCTTCACAGCAAAGCTGATTCCTTTTTAAAAATCCCATACTCTTCCCATTAGCTTCTCCTTCCGCTGTCCTGGAAACATGGCTGAGGAGGCGGGAACACTGATGAGGTAATCGGACCCAACCCAGACTCCACCCAGCCATCAAGAAAATAATTCGATTAGAGCTCAGTGGAAACAGCACAGAGCCCCAGGCTACAGCAGTGATAAGATGATACTTTAAGCACTGTGGAAACTGGAAAAGGAGAAGGTGCGATAGTGGAAAAATTGCAACAAAGTTGCAAACAAAGTGAAGCCAATAGGGTGGAAACACACCCAGTGAAAAGGAAGAGTGAGTGGTGGCACCTGAGTGAACAGTCAGTGCACATGTCTTAGTCTGCTCCCCATAGCAGGAGGGGGAGACTGCGGTGACTAAGGCCCTACCTCATTGGGGGCTGCTGTGGAATTCTCTATGTGAAGTGGCTGTTCATGCTGTAGCATGCAACCAGGTGGTGATCCCACAAGGCAAAAGTTCTCCTGAGGGTTTGGCAAGAGTGCCAAGGCAAAGTACTTGTTAAAAAGGTAAAGGTGTCCCCAAACAGTCGTGTCCGACTCTAGGGTGCGGTGCTCATCCCCGTTTCTAAGCCGAAGAGCCAGCGCTGTCCGAAGACGCTTCCGTGGTCATGTGGCCGGCATGACTGAACACCGAGGTGCACGGAACGCTGTTACCTTTCCCGCCTAGGCGGTACCTATTTATCTACTTGCAATTTCTTGCTTTCGAACTGCTAGGTTGGCAGAAGCTGGGACTGAAGACGGGAGCTCACTCCGTCACGCAGCACTCGGGTCTCGAACTGCTGATCTGCCGACCTTCCAGTCTGCAGTTAAGCGTCTTAAGTACTTGTTAGTGTTCAATTAACTGTTAGAGTTGAGAGAAGTTTTAGCGATGCATTCAAGTTGTCATGTGTATTCGGGAGGCAGGCTGTTTGTGCAAATGCTCACTTTTAGTGCAAGATAGATGCCCTTTCACCAGAGTTCTCTGCTGTGTGCGCTAAGTGTATGTCCCATGAGGCCAAAGAGATATAGACCCATGCTGTGTGTCCTGTCATTTGAATCTCCCTGTGTGTGGTTTATATACTGGTGCTGGCTTGGCATTTCACTGGTGCATTTTCACTAGTGCAACAGATACACCAGTTCAGGATTCTTCCAGTATAGTTGGGGAGTTGCACCAGTATTATCCTTTGTTGCATCAGCACATCTCCTGTCCTGCTGGGATAGTGGGTCTTCTGCCATATCCTGTTGCCCCTCAGCTAGCATAGCTAGAGTATAGCCCTTCAGTGCTTAAAAAAAATATGGCTGGTAACCAATCAGATGGTAAAAAGTCTCTTGAGTTGATACCACTTTAATAGAATGTCAGATACTTATCGAGACTGGTCAACCTCTATGAGTTGTGTTCTTAATCTGTTTGGTAATGTTTGGTAAGATTGCTAAAGAAAGCGAAGTCCATGGGTTGGATCCAAAGATTGCATGAGCTCTTCTCATGCAAGGTACCTCCTCCCAATTTTGGTTGATTCCCTCTTCCATTGGAGCCCATGTGACACAGCCCATACTCTTCAGGATGGCACCTTGACCTTCCAGAGAAATTCTTTTGAGAGATGCATGGGGTTATGGGGGGGAGGGGAGAGGGGAAGGATTAGTTGCAGAAGTTGCCTTTCACTTGCATAACCCTTGGATTCAACTAGGAAGTATCAAGTAACCATCTTAACAGAGGTTAGGAAACAATAAATCCTTCATGCTGCAGGTCAATAGTGTAAGGGATCTTAAACTGCTCAGGAGGGAATTGTAATTCACAAATGTCTTAAGCCTGGTTTTCCCAAATAGCAGATGAAGTGTTAAACTTGTGTCTAAGCTGCATCACTCTACAAGTGGAGACTTCTATGACTGAATCCTCTCCATATCAAACAACAACAATGAAAACTGGACATAGATAACTAAAAGTTGGGAGCAGGGAGACGAGTTCCTCTACCTGCCATACTAGTTTTCTATATGGAGGCACTTTTTTGGAAGGGAGCAGTTAATCACATGAGACCTCTCCTGCAGCCTGAAGTAGCACAGTTGATGGGGAGAAAGGGTTTGGGGCCACCTTATCTGCTGTTTGTGAGAACTAGGCTTCTGATTAGCATAGTCCAGTTCAACAAATGGCCCTACTCCTTTAATACAGATGGGGGTTTATTTTGTAATGGTAAAAACAACGTAACTAAGGGGATATATTTTCATATTATGGCATGCTTCCTGAAGTAGTAGATATTTAATTTTAATTTTTTAAAAAGGAAATATGAATTGTGGCACTCACAATTTGAGTTTTCTTTTAAAAACAGTAATAATTACAATAATCTGTATTTTAATGGAGGAACTAGTGTGTTCTGTTCAATCATGGAAAGCAGAGTAAACAGGATGTCTAAGAGGATAGGGAAATAAATGTGATTGACATGTGTCCTGAAAGTCCTGCAATAGAAAGTTCTAGAACAAAATAAGTAGTTTGCCCAAAGGACCTGTGACTTTTCCTTAGAAAGTGACATCACATGGAACATGGTTCAAGGAAATGAAGAGTACAGGCAGGTAGAACAGAATTGGAGGGATGGCGTCAGGAAGGCTAAAGCCGAGAATGAGCTGAGGTTAGCGAGGGATGCTAAAAGCAACAAAAAAGCTTTCTTCAGCTACGTGCAAAGTAAAAGGCAGAGGAAAGAAATGGTGGTTCAGCTATTAAATAAGGATGGCAAAATGATAACAGATGACAAAGATGACAAAGAAAAGGCACGAGTGCTCAATTCCTACTTTGGCTCAGTCTTCTCCCAAAAGAGGGTCTATGAGCCCCCTGGCAAAGACAAAATACAGGCTAAAGGGGCAGGATTGAAGCTTGAGATCGATAGGCATATTGTCAAGGAACACCTAATTACTTTGAATGAGTTCAGATCTCCAAGGCCAGATGAACTGTACCCTAGAGTAATAAAGGAACTGGCAGAAGAACTCTAAGAACCACTGTCTATTATCTTTGAGAAATCATAGAGGACGGGTGAAGTACCAGATGACTGGAGGAGGGCTCATGTTGTCCCTATCTTCAAAAAGGGTAAAAAGGAGGAACCTGGGAACTACAGACCAGTCAGTCTGACATCAATCCCTGGGAAAATTCTGGAGCAGATTATAAAGCAATCCATCTGTAAACACCTTGAAAACAATGCAGTGATTGTGCAAAGCCAACATGGATTTGTCAAGAACAAAATCCTGCCAGACGAATCTGATCTCATTTTTTGATCAAGTAACCTCCCTTGTGGACTGCGAGAATGCTGTGGACATAATATATCTTGACTTCAGCAAAGCTTTCGATAAAGTGCCCCATGATATCCTGATGAGCAAACAAGCTAAAAGTGGGCAAGGTGAAACAACGATCCGGTGGATCCACGGTTGGCTACAGAATCAGACTCAAAGAGTGCTTATCAATGGGATCTTCTCAAATTGGGGAGAGGTAACGAGTGGGGTACCGCAAGGCTCAGTCCTGGGCCCAGTGCTCTTCAACATTTTTATTAATGACTTGGAGGAGGAGGTGCAGGGAATGCTGATCACATTTGCAGATGTCACAAAATTGGGCGGGATAGCTAATCCCCTGGAAGACAGAAACAAAATTCAAAGTGATCTTGATAGACTGGAACGCTGAGCAGAAAACAACAGAATGACATTTAATAGGGATAAATGCCAAGTTCTGCACCTAGGAAAAAGAAACCAAATGCACAGTTACAAGATGGGGGATACGTGGCTCAACCACAGTACAAGCGAGAAGGATCTTGGAATTGTTGTCCATCACAAGCTGAATATGAGCCAACAATGTGATGTGGCTGCAAAAAAAGGCAAATGCTCTTTTGGGCTGCATTAATAGAAGCATAGCTTCCAAATCCCGGGAAGTACTAGTTCCTCTCTACTCAGCACTGGTTAGGCCTCATCTGGAGTACTGTGCCCAGTTCTGGGCACCACTAAGAAGAATGCAGACAAGCTGGAGAGGGTTCAGAGGAGAGCAACAAAGATGATGAGGGGACTGGAAACAAAGCCCTATGAGGAGAGACTGAAAGAACGGCATATTTAGCCTTGAGAAGAGAAGACTGAGGGGAGATAGGATAGCGCTGTTCAAGTACCTGAAAGGTTGTCACAGAGAGGAAGGCCAGGATCTCTTCTCCATCATCCCAGAATACAGGACACGGAATAATGGGCTCAAGTTACAGGAAGCCAGATTCTGGCTGAACATCAGGAAAAACCTCCTGACTGTTAGAGCAATACGACAATGGAACCAATTACCTAGGGAGGTGGTGGGCTCTCCCACACTGGAGGCATTCAAGATGAGGCTGGACAGCCATCTGTCAGGGATGCTTTGACTTGGATTCCTGCATTGAGCAGGGGGTTGGACTTGATGGTCTTGTAGGCCCCTTCCAACCCTACTATTCTATGATTCTATGAAATACTTCGATAGAGAATGTCTTTTGTCATATTTGATGCTCTAAAAAAGTAATGCTCTGCTCCCAAAAGTAGTGTATGTATCTATATGTATGAATGTATTTCTCTGTGTATAATATGTCAAGTATTTCAGTATCTTCATTTTTCAGACAGCTGTAAAACTTTGCTAATGGTTCCAAATGCATCATAAATCTTTACATAAAAGACCACGATTTTTGTTCCAATAAAAAAAGAAGTTATCCTGGCTATAAATTGTTACAAATGCTATCTCTGGCAGTTCTGAGGGTTTGTTTGGAAGCACATTTTGCATCTGATAAAGCTTGTTAAAAATGAATGAGCCTCACCATTAATATCTACAAACTGTCAAGTAAGTGGCCGGCTACAGTTACAGAAAAATAACAAGGGTCTCTCTTCATTTCTGTTTCTAACAACTCACAGCAGATTCCGTTCCCTGTTTGCGGCGCACTAGTAATTATGGTCTTGCTGGCAGGATTTAGAGTTTGGTTGCCAGGGCTCAAGCACTATGTAGCAAGTGTTTTGGTAATGAATAAAGACGGCAATCAGCAGCAACCTGAGAGTTAGCTGAATGAGACAGTCTGGCGGGCACTGGGGGGTCCTGCTGGCTTGCTCAGATGGGCAGCAGGCAGAGATGAGATAATTGACAGGAAAGGGTAAAGGAAGGGAAAGAATGGCAGGGAAGAGAGTGAGAACAGATTTAGAAAACTGAAAATGATATTGCTCTTCTAGGTAATAGGCTACTTAGCCTAATACCAAATTGCTAGAAGAATAACTGTAGAATGTCAGAAGGAAACTAAACCCATATGAATGTAGGAAATCCTGATTTGCAGATTTAGATTTCTTCACTGAAATGTCTCTCTTCTTCAAAGGCTGCATGGCACCACTTAGGGACATGGGCTGAAATCCTATGCATATTTACTGTGGAGTAAATCCCATTCAATTCATTGAGACTTACATTCTCAGTGACTATATGTAGGATTGCACTACTGATGATTTGTGTATCTATATCTCCCTATTTAGAGATGATCTGAGAAGCAGCTATACAGTGCTTTGGATCCCTGCAGGACACAGTCAATAATATATATGTCAATGAATATCATTTGCATATCTATATGTAAATAAGTGATAAGACAAAGCAGAAAGAAGCTTAGAATGATTTTCTTGAACATTAACCAGTAACACATTTGGATTTCAAACTAGTTGACAGTTCTAAGAAAACTGAGGATAGTGAGAACTTTCCAGAAGGTGACAGCCATTATAGGATTTAAGTGCAAGAGTAGTCTAAAAAAGAATGGATAGCATAGGTAAAAGTTTATTCTCCAAGGACCAAAAACAGACATTATTTTAAATCTGTATCCAGCAGCTATATCGTTTTCATTTTTACTCTAGAGTAGACACTCACCCCAGTATAGGTTGGAGTGTTAGCGAGGGCGGGGTAGGGGGACTTTTAAGATTCAAATTGGGTGGGCCATGCCTATACTGGAGTGGAAATGAAAAAGATGGAACTGCTACATATGGATTAAAGGTAGTAATTGTTTTGGCCCTAAGTTACAATTATAGGGTGTTTCAGTGTTCAGTTTGTATATCCTGAAGATTTGTCTTGGTTCTAGAGTCCCAAAATTGGATGACTTTTCTATTGGAAACATTTCTAAATCTTAAAGATTGTGATAATCTAAATTAATATGTTTTGCAATAGGTTTCATAATTGTTTGTTATCGTGGATAAGTTGTGATTTGTGAAATGGGTACAACGGTCAGTAGTTGTTTACCCAACATAATACATGTAGTAACCACTGTGTTTACCCATTAAATGACTAACCGCCTTGGGTTCCTTGGAGGAAAAAAGGTGGGATATAAATGCAATAAATAAATAATAGTTTAAATGGTCAGCATTTGGTTTACCCATTAAATACGCCTTATCAACCTGCCCAGTCACTGAGGTCATTGGAGGGTTTGCTTCTGGTGGTTCCATGTGGACCTATGGCCCGACTGCAGTCTGCCAAGAGAAGAGCCTTCAGCGTTGTGGCCCCCTTTCTTTGGAATTCCCTGCCCCTGGAGGTCAGGCAGGCACCAACACGGCATTGTTTCCGGTGCCTCCTGAAAACAGCACTGTTCCAGGAGGAATTCCGTAACTGACCAGTTACTGTTTTTATTGGTATTGCGTTTTTAAACAAGTATGATTTTAATGTGGTGTTTTAATCTTATTATTATTTTATTGTTTTATTTCTTGTGTTCACTGCTCTGAAATCAGTTCTAGATACAGAGTGGTATATAAATATTGTAAGTAAATAAGTAAGTAAGTAAGTAAGTGTCAGGAGGCCCTAGCTGGCCTCTTTCAGTCTACTCCAGTAGCCAACTCCAGACACAGACAAAGGATTCTTTTCAAGGCTTTATTCCTTTTACAACTTAATAACTCTATCACCAGAGACTAAGCTATGAACAGCAGAGTAATCTATGCCCCGGGTTGGAAACATTTGGTCCCCGTTTGAATGAGAATCACTTGCAGACCCTGAACTTATGGGCTAGGGAGAGTCCCTCCCCTTTTCCCTTGGCTCCTCATGACGCGACCGTTGCTTGCGTGCCAAACGGGCGCTACACCTCCTTTCCGCGCCCTCCATAGCTCGTCGCTCTCTGCGTCTGCGTCGAGCATCCAGCCAGTCCTCCTCCCACGCTCTTTCCCTCCCAGGACTGCTATCTACGTCTGGGATGCCGGTAGGAGGAATCTCTGCCAGCAGCAGGGCCTGGGAAGAGCATGCTCCTCTCCCACGGACGGCTGTTCCTCCTCAGAATCAGAACTGCTCTGAGGTTCTATGGGCTCAGTGTCCACCCTGACATCATCCCCACTCCCATGATGCCCCCCCCCGGCTTGTGGGGGTACAGCTGGTGGAAATGCCTCAGCAGCAACGGAGCATGTAAATATTCTGCAGGTTCCCAGGATCGCTCATCTGGCCCATACCCCTTCCAGTCCACCAGATATTGCAGGCGTCGGCGAGAAAGGCGGGAATCCAGAATCTCCGTGACCTCAAACTCCTCCTCCCCCTCCACTAGCACTGGTGGGGGGGGGAGCCAGAAACCAGGGGGGACAGCAAGGACCAATGAAAAACAGGATGGATCTTCATGGAGGAGGGGAGAGCCAGGCGAAAAGCAACAGGGTTAATCTGGGCAGTAA
The DNA here is from genome assembly GCF_057233095.1 of Heloderma suspectum. Classification (NCBI taxonomy): domain Eukaryota; kingdom Metazoa; phylum Chordata; class Lepidosauria; order Squamata; family Helodermatidae; genus Heloderma; species Heloderma suspectum. Next base: position 229,164,885 of record NC_139461.1, read on the forward strand.
TCTGGAAAGGCCCCATGCGGCGAGGCGCGAGCTTCCTTGCGGGCGAGTGAGTGGGGAGGTAGTGGGTGGACAACCAAACCCAGTCCCCCGGTTGCAGAGACAGACCCGGCTGGCACTGTCAGTCCCCGAGGCCTTGTAGGCTGTCTTGGCTTGCTCGAGGGAGTCCCGTAAGAGGTGGTGTACTGCTCTCAACTCCTCTAAAAAGTCATGGGCCGCCGGCACCGAAGAGGGAGCTAGGGTGGACGGGAAAGCCTTGGGGTGGTAAACAAAATTGGCAAAAAATGGAGTTTGGCAGGTGGAAGCATGGCAGGCATTGTTATAAGCAAATTCTGTGAGAGGCAGCAAGGAAAACCAGTCATCTTGCTGGTAATTGACATAACAGAGCAAATATTGCTCCAGAGTCGCATTGGTGCACTCGGTCTGACCGTCCGTCTGTGGATGGTGGGCGGAGGAAAGACAGAGCGTCACATGTAGAAGCCCAAGTAGCTCCCTCCAGAAATGGGCAGTGAATTGGGACCCCTATCTGAAATGAGACCCTCGGGCCATCCGTGGAGTCTGAAAACATGCGCCAAAAACAGCTCTGCCATCTCCCTGGCTGTGGGCAACCCAGAGCAGGGGATGAAATGGGCCATCTTAGAAAACAAATCCACCACCAGAATGGTGGTCTTACCGTGTGAGGGAGGCAAGTCAGTGATGAAGTCAAGGGAGAGCAGTTTCCAAGGTCCTGAGGGGGTAGGCAGGGGGTGAAGCAAGCCTGTGAGCCTGCCTGAGGGGGCCTTCGCCCACTGGCAGGTTGGGCAGGAAGTGACATAGGACTTGATGTCCCGACACACACGAAGCCACCAAAAATCCCGCGTCACTCTGTGCAGGGTCTTGGCGATGCCAAAATGCCCAGCTGTGGGGGAGTCATGGCACTGATGGAGGACCTTCTCATGGAGGGGTCTAGAAGGCACATAGACCCGGCCGGAATGGTAAAGCAGGCCACCTCGCGGAGAGAAAGGGATGGGGGGGGACAGAGGCTAGCCCCAATTCCTCCACTTTTGTGTGAACAAAATCATCCTGAGCCTGTGCAGAGTGAAGGAGCTCCTCCCAAGAGTGAGGTACCACAGCTGCCAACAGGCTCTGGGGGGGAAGAATCAGAGAGTGGGGGGATTTCCCTCACCTCCTGGCTGGAGGTCCGGCTTACGAGAAAGGGCATCTGCTTGTAGGTTCTGCATGGCAGCTGTCAGTTGAGCCATTTGACCATGGAGAATCTGGTTCTCTTGCGCCACAGCCTGCACCGTCAGGTCTCCGGCACCCTCCATTTGGCAGTAGGAGGACAGCAAGAGAGAGAGAGAGAGAGGGAGAAAAGGAGGAACGGGGACCAAACTGTCAGGAGGCCCTAGCCGTCCTCTTTCAGTCTACTCCAGTAGCCAACTCCAGACACAGACAAAGGATTCTTTTCAAGGCTTTATTCCTTTTACAACTTAATAACTCTATCACCAGCGACTAAGCTATGAACAGCAGAGTAATCTATGCCCCAGGTTGGAAACATTTGGTCCCTGTTTGAACGAGAATCATTTGCAGACCCTGAACTTATGGGCTAGGGAGAGTCCCTCCCCTTTTCCCTTGGGTCCTCTGGACGCGACCGTTGCTTGCGTGCCAAACGGGCGCTACGCCTCCTTTCCGCACCCTCCGTAGCTTGTCACTCACTGCGTCTGCGTCGAGCATCCAGCCAGTCCTCCTCCCGCGCTCTTTCCCGCCCAGTACTGCTATCTAAGTCTGGAATGCCGGTAGGAGGAATCGCTGCCAGCTGCAGGGCCTGGGAAGAGCACGCTCCTCTCCCACGGACGGCTGTTCCTCCTCAGAATCAGAACTGCTCTGAGGTTCTATGGGCTCAGTGTCCAACCTGACAGTAAGTAACTAACTAAGTAAGTAAGTAAGTAAGTAAATTGTTTAAATGCTCAGATTTATGTATGTATTTAATTTATATCCTGCCTTCCCACCAAAAATACTTGTCATGCCAGCTAACAATAATAAAATGCAGATTAAAAACAAAATCTGAATTAAAACATAACATAAAAACAAATCCAGTAAAATACAATTAAAAACAGCACAATATAAAAAATAGACAGCATCCAACCAAATAAAATTTATTTAGGATATGGTATTTATTTATGATATTTATTTGTGATTTGTGACAATGAAAAGCTTAAAAATCTAAAGAAGATTCTTTGAGTTTGGGCATGGTTGTGTTAGTTTGAATATGGAGAATGCTTTATTATTCCCCTCCCCTACTCAAGATCTGATGCTCACTGCTGAATTGATGTTTATAATTATTTCACTTGTGTGTGGTGTTTTCTTGTTTTTGTTTTAATTATTGTTTTAATTGTTTTTTATTTGCAATTATAACAAAAAAGGGGGGAAGGGGGGGGAAACCCAAAAACTGCAACAGATTTTTCTTTCTTATTTGTAACATTTAGAGATCACTTTTTAAATTAAAAATATCCAAAGCTATTTACAGCTTCAAGATAAAACCATGGAAAAACAGAATAACATAATAAAATAGAGGACAGACCAAACACACAGTAAATAGCAGCATATTAAAAGAAAAACTACAGAAATATAAAATCAAACACAGATTAAAATAGCCTATAGAGCAGCTGAATAATATAATAATAAATAGAAGAAGCTGCTCAGCAATCACAACCCCACTGTATGGTAATTAAAATGACAACTTCTTATAATTCGAATGATTTTTGAACAGGAAAGCTAGGCCACCAAAGAGGAAGCAAGATGGGCCCCCCACTCTTCAAAGTTCCAAAGCGTATGCTAGGGATGCTGGAGAAATTTAAGACTGACTAAAATGAGCTTGGATTTCTAAGAATCCAACCTGTGGAATCCACTGAGGACTTTCCTCCTCAGGCTGCACAGAGCCTCTGGACTTCAGAATCTTTGTTGTTGTTGTTGTTGTTGTTGTTGAGTCGTTAAGTCGTGTCTGACTCTTCGTGACCCCATGGACCATAGCATGCCAGGCCTTCCTGTCCTCCGCTGTCTCCCAGAGTGTGCTCAAGTTCATATTCATTGCATCGGTGATGCTATCTAGCCATCTCATCCTCTGCCTTCCCCTTCTCCTTTTGCCTTCAGTCTTTCCCAGCATCAGGGTCTTTTCCAGGGGGTTTTCTCTTCGCATTAGGTGGCCAAAATATTTGAGCTTCAGCTTCAGTATCTATTCTTCCAATGAGCAGTCAGGGTTGATTTCCTTTAGGATTGACTGATTTGACCTCCTTGCAGTCCAGGGGACTCGTAAGGGTCTTCTCCAGCACTACAGTTCGAAAGCATCAATTCTTCAGCACTCAGCCTTCCTTACAGCTCTCACAGCCATACATTACTACTGGGAAAACCATAGCTTTGACTATACGAACCTTTGTCGGCAAGGTGATGTCTCTGCTTCTGACTATGCTGTCTAGGTGTGCCATAGCTTTCCTCCCAAGGAGCAAGCGTCTTTTAATTTCATGGTCTGCTGTGATCTTGGAGCCCAAGAAAGTAAAATCTGTCACTGCTTCCATTTCTTCCCCTTCTATATGCCAGGAAGTGATGGGGCCAGATGCCATGATCTTAGTTTTTTTAATATTGAGTTTCAAACCAGCTTTTGCACTCTCCACTTTCACCCTCAACAAGAGGCTCTTTAGATCCTCTTCACTTTCTGCCATTAGGGTGGTATTGTCTGCGTATCTGAGGTTGTTGATAATTCTCCTGGCAATCTTAATTCCGACCTGTGATTCATCCAACCCGGCGTTTCTCATGATGTACTCTGCGTATAAATTAAATAAGCAGGGTGACAATATGCAGCCTTGTCGTACTCCTTTCTCAATTTTGAACCAATCGGTTGTTCCATGCCCGGTTCTTACTGTTGCTTCTTGACCCTCGTACCGGTTTCTCAGGAGACAGGTAAGGTGGTCTGGTACTCCCATCTCTTTCAGAATTTGCCACAGTTTGTTGTGACCCACACAATCAAAGGCTTTAGTGTAGTCAATGAAGCAGAAATAGATGTTTTTCTGGAATTCTCTTGCTTTCTCCATGATCCAGCGAAAGTTGGCAATTTGATCTCTAGTTCCTCTGCCTCTTCGAAACCGCGCTTGTACTTCCAGTAGTTCTCAGTTCACATGCTGCTGAAGCCTAGCTTGTAGGATTTTGAGCATAACCTTCCTGGCATGTGAAATGAGCACAATTGTGCGGTAGTTTGAACACTCTTTGGCACTGCCCTTCTTTGGAATTGGAATGTAAACTGACCTTTTCCAGTCTTGTGGCCACTGTTGAGTGTTCCAAATTTGTTGGCATATTGAGTGCAGCACTTTAACAGCATCATCTTTTAGGATTTTAAATAGCTCACCTGGAATACTGTCAGCTCCACTAGCTTTGTTGTTAGTAATGCTTCCTAAGGCACACTTGACTTCACTCTCTAGGATGTCCAGCTCAAGTTCAGTGACCACACGATCATGGCTATCAGGGACATTCAGATCTTTCCTGTATAGTTCTTCTGTGTATTCTTTCCACCTCTTCTTAATCTCATCTGCTTCTGTTAGGTCCCTGCCTTCTTTGTCTTTTATCATGCCCCTCTTTGCACAAAATGTTCCCTTGATATCTCTGATTTTCTTGAAAAGATCTCTGGTCTTTCCCATTCTATTGTTTCCCTCAATTTCTTTGCATTGTTCATTTAAGAAGGCCTTCTTGTCTCTCCTTGCTATTCTCTGGAACTCTGCATTCAGTTGGATATATCTTTCCCTTTCTCCCTTGCTTTTCGCTTCCCTTCTTTCCTCAGCTACTTGTAAAGCCTCATCAGATAGCCACTTGGCTTTCTTGCATTTCTTTTTCTTTGGGATGGATTGAGTTGCTGCCTCCTGAACAATGTTACGGACCTCCGTCCATAGTTCCGCAGGCACTCTGTCTATCAGGTCTAATCCCTGAAATCTATTCCTCACCTCCACTGTATATTCATCAGGGATATGATTGAGGTCATACCTGAATGGTTTAGTGGTTTTCCCTACGTTCTTCAATTTAAGCCGAAATTTTGCAACAAGAAGCTCATGATCTGAGCCACAGTCAGCTCCAGGTCTTGTTTTTACTGACTGTATAGAGCTTCTCCATCTTTGGCTGCAAAGGACATAATCAATCTGATTTCAATATTGACCATCTGGTGATGACCATGTGTAGAGTTGCCTCTTGTGCTGTTGGAAAAGAGTGTTTGCTATGATCAGCATGTTCTCTTGGCAAAACTCTATTAGCCTTTGTCCTGCTTCATTTTGTACACCAAGGCCATGCTTGCCTGTTATCCTGGTTATTTCTTGACTTCCTACTTTAGCATTCCAGTCCCCTATGATGAAGAGGACATCTTTTTTTGGTGTTAGTTCTAGAAGGTGTTGTAGGTCTTCATAGAACCGATCAACCTCAGCTTCTTCGGCCTCCGTGGTTGGGGCCTAGACTTGAATTACTGTGATGTTGAATGGTTTGCCTTGGATTCGTACTGAGATCATTCTATCGTTTTTGAGATTGTACCCCAGTACTGCTTTTCCCACCCTTTTGTTGACTATGAGTGCTACTCCATTTCTTCTAAGAGATTTTTGCCCACAGTAGTAGATATAATGGTCACCTGAATTACATTCGCCCATGCTTGTCCATTTGAGTTCGCTGATTCCCAAGATGTCGATGTTCAATCTTGCCATCTAATGTTTGACCACCTCCAACTTACCTTGATTCATTGATCTTACATTCCAGGTTCCTAAACAATATTGTTCTTTACAGCATCCGACTTTCTTTTCACCACCAGACACATCCACAGCTGAGTGTCCTTTCGGCTTTGGCCCAGCTGCTTCACTCTTTCTGGCGCTACTTGGAAATGCCCTCTGCTCTTCCCCAGTAGTATATTGGACACCTTCCGACCTGAGGGGCTCATCTTCCGGTGTCGTATCTTTTAGCCTTGTGATACATTCCATGGGGTTTTCTTGGCAAAAATACTGGAGTGGGTTGCCATTTCTTTCTGCAGTGGACCACATTTTGGCAGAACTCTCTGCCATGACCTGTCCGTCTTGGGTGGTCCTGCACGGTATAGCTTATGGCTTCACTGAGTTACGCAAGCCCCTTCGCCACAACAAGGCAGTGATCCATGAAGGGGTTTGTTTGTTTGTTTGTTTGTTTTACTTCTCAAAATTTACGCATATTGATTCGTAGGAATATATGCAAGTTTCTGCTGAGACTGGTAAATATACAGTCAGGGCCAGAAATATTGGAACAAGGATAACTGTTTGGGCAGTTGGCCTCTGTACACCACCACATTGAAGATGAAAGGAAACACTCCCAGATGGGAGCGAAGTCAGGACTTTCAGCTGTAATTCAAGGGGTGTGACAAAAGTGGGGCACTAACCATTCAGGAAGGGCAGCCAGTGGCATACACATACACCCATCGTTGGTGGCTCATAAGTAATGGAACGAATGGCTGACAAGCAGCTGCATGGCCAGGTGTGGCCTGTTTCCTGGGTACCTCATGACCAATCAAGCAGATAAAAGGCTTCGAGGTGGTTCTGAGTGTTACATTTGCATTTGGTAGCTGTTCACTGGAACTCCCAACATGAGGTCCAAAGAGGTGTCCATGTGAGTGAAGGAGGCCATCATTAGGCTGAGGAAACAACACAAACCCATCAGAGAGATAGCAAAAACAGTGGGAGTGGCCAACACAACAGTTTGGAACATCCTGAAAAAGAAGGAATTAATTGGCAAGCCCAGCAACAGCAAAAGGCCTGGCAGACCACAGAAGACAACTAAAGTGGATGACCACAGAATTCTGCTTATGGTGAAGAGGAACCCTTTCACAACATCTAGCCAGGTCAAGAACACTCTTGCGGAGGTGGGCATGGCATTGTCAACATCTACAGTCAAGAGACAGCTTTATGAATGTAAATACAGAGGCTTCACAACAAGGTGCAAACCATTGGTAATGCTCAAGAACAGACAGGCCCGATTACCCCTTGCCAGTAAACACTTAAAAAAGCCTGCCCAGTTCTGGAATAAGATTCTTTGGACTGATGAAACCAAGATTAACTTGTATCAGAACGATGGGAAGAGAAAAGTATGGAGAAGGAAAGGAACAGCTCATGATCCAAAGCATACCACATCTTCTGTCAAACATGATGGAGGCAGTGTTATGGCATGGGCATGTATGGCTGCCAATGGAACCTGGTCACTGGTGTTTATTGATGACCTGACTGCTGATAAAAGCAGCAGGATGAATTCTGAAGTGTATAGGGCTATACTTTCTGCTCAGATTCAGCCGAATGCTGCCAAATTGTTAGGATGCCGCTTCATATTGCAGATGGATAATGACCCAAAACATACAACAAAAAGCTGCCCAAGAGTTTCTCAAGGCAAAGAAGTGGGATGTTCTTCAATGGCCAAGTCAGTCACCTGATCTCAACCCAATAGGCATGCTTTTCACTTACTGAAGAGAAGACTGAAGGCAGAAAGACAAACAAGCAGCAGCTGAAGGCAGCTGCAGTAAAGGCCTGGCAAAGCATCTCGAGGGAGGAAACTCAGCATTTGGTCATGTCATGGGTTCCAGACTTCAGGCAGTCATTGATTGCAAAAGATTTTCATCCAGGTATTAAAGGCGATCCTTATGTTTGAAATGATGTTGGTTTGTTCCATTACTTATGAGCCACCAGCGATGTGTGTGTGTGTATGCCACTGGCTGTACTTCCTGAATGGTTAGTGTCCCACTTTTGTCACACCCCTTGAATTACAGCTGAAAGTCCTGACTTTGCTTCCATCTGGGTGTGTTTCCTTTCAACTTCAATGTGGTGGTATACAACTGCCAAAACAGTTATCCTTGTTCTAATATTTCTGGCCCTGACTGCACATGGGGGAAAGTTGAATGGAATGGGGAACAATACACTAAATGTTACGTACTAAGGAATATTATGTAGAGAAGGGCAACTAAAATGATCAAGGGGCTGGAGCATCTCCCCTGTGAGAGAAGGTTACAACAGCTGGGATTGTTTAGCCTGGAAAAAAGGATGGTGTGGGGGAGACATGATAGAGATGTACAAAATTAGGCATGGCATGGAGAACGTAGATTGGGAGATATTTTTCTCCCTCTCTCAAAATACTAGAAGCCGGGGTCATCCTATGAAGCTGATTGGTGGGAGATTCAGGACAGATAAAAGGAAGTACTTCTTCACACAATGCATAGTTAAACTATGGAACTCGCTACTACAGGATGTAGTGATGGCCACCAATTGGATGGCTTTAAAAGGGGGTTGGACAAATTCCTGGAGGAAAAGGCTATCAATGGCTACTAGTCTTGATGGCTATGTGCTACCTCTAGTAGCAGAGGCTGAAAGCCTATGTACACCAGTTGCTGGGGAACATAGGTGAGAAGGTGCTGTTGTGCTCATGCCTTGCTTGTGGGTTCCTGGTCGCCAGCTGGCTGGCCACTGTATGAACAGAATGCTGGACTAGATGGACCCTTGGTCTGATCCAGCATGTCTCTTCTTATGTTCTGACAATCTTATGTAAATTGTTGCGAACCTTCTTATGGAATTATTTGCATATTTTTACACACACACACACACTTCAAATCCATCTGTGAACGGACAGTGGAACAAAAGGTGCCTGACAATTTGTGAAACACATGCGGACCGGATTTTACACAGAGTCCATACATCCCTAGGCTAAGCACAGCAACATAATGCTGGGGTCTCCAACATGATGCCCATGGGCACCAGTGTGCCTGCAAAACACCACTCTTGGTGCCTGCTCCCTGCTTCTCCTGATTTTTATTTCTTAATATTTTTTTAAAAAATGTAACTGGGAAACAGGCATACTGAAAAGCAAAGGGCTGCCCTCCAGCGCCATCTTTATTTGAATTCAAAGGAGTGGTTTTGTGTTTTGGAGCTCAGACCCCTCTTCTGCCTTGTGCTTAGGTTCTTGGACAAGTTTGTCTTTTAGTCTCACCAGTTTGGCTTCTGGGAAATGAGTGTTTTGTGAGCAACCATGTCCACCATGGCAGCCATTTGATGAATGGACAAGCCCTCCCCACCCCACGGCAGCTATTTTTGGGGGAGAGTGCCCAACACTCTCAAAATTCCATATGTGCCCGGTGACCAAAACGTTTGGGGACTCTTAACATAACGCATTACAAAGAGGAAAAGCCACAGCCGCCCTGCCCCCCGAATTTTCACATGAAGATGTGCTTTTGTTTGTTTTTTTGGAAGCTTTTCCATGTGATAACATTGCAGATTATTTTGTGTATAAATTTGCATCAAACATTGGTGAAAGATCTTCAGAACTGAGGTCTGCCATGTAATTAGCAAGAAGTCTTTAATGCTTGATCTTTTGCCAGTAGCCTGCTAAGCAGAAATAAATATTATGAGGCCAAGTATAGCTCACACTTACTTTATGCCAACCCCCTCTTGACCACCATGGGATATCTGCATGCGGAATGATGGCAGGATATTTATTCCTCAAAAAGGTCAGGTTTCTGACAAACAGGAATGAAGCTGTCTTTTCATAGCCGTCAAGGAAATTAGCATAGCATGAGCATGGAACAATTTAACCCTGTTAAGTATAGCCCAGCATGCTTTCATGCCCTTGTACACCATATCTGAACTAACCACTATTGTGATAATTAATATTGCAGATAATACAATATTAGATTGCAAGTTTTCAAGTAATTATGATAATTTCATGAGAAACATTACATTGATCACAGTACCTGAGTAATATAATACTGGGTTCTAAAATGGATTTTCCCCTGCAAATATATTCCTTTTCTTTGGTTTATAAGAGATAACCAAAATTAGATGATGTCAGGCAAGTACAGATTAGGATTAAAAAACTAATGCTGCAATTCTGTACACACTTACCTTTTGCCCCTGTGGCATGGAACAGATAGAAACTACAGAGCACATTTTGTTGTGGTGTATATTTTATAGAGATATTCGGGCCGCACTCATCTCCCCACTGATGAATCGCTTTCCGGGCCGTACAGGACAACAGTATACCTACATATTGTTGTCTGACACTAATTCGACATTTACATATAGTGTTGCCAAATTTTTTGCAGCTGCGATAGGTGTTTGAAGAAGGATGCTGAGGGAGCTCGGACTTACCTAGCTGGATGAAAAACAAAAAGTCTGGAGAGTAATGCCATTCGCCCAATATGGCTGATATGCATTACATTAGTACTACACTGTGTTGATTAATTTGATTGAGGATATATGGCAGATAATTTTAATGTAGTTCCCTTTTGGGGCTGGTCTTTGACTGTAATAAAAATCTACCTACCTACCTACCTACCTATACACTTACCTGGGAGTAAGTCCCAACAGGACTTGTAAGTAAGCATGTACAGGATATAGTATTCTTCTTTCCGATACCTTTTTGCTCTTAGCACTTTCGGATGAATGCAGGCAAGATACCAAATCAAAATTTCTTCCAAATACACAGTTCTTAGGCTTGCTGTTTGTGACTCTAATATTTCAGAACATTATATATATTCTGAATTAGGTTCAGCACAGGAATCCTCTCTAATAGGCTGATCCATCTGAAAGGTGTCAAGCCAAGCTGAGTTTGAACAGACATTCTAGGTTTTTAAAGAAGCCCAGCACTCAAATATGAATTGCTAAGACAGTTTCCAACATCCATGATCCCATGTCCCTGTTTGTGCATGCATTCGCTGGGCTGCTGTGCTCCGATGGCCAATTCACATTTCCCAGGAGCCACCATGCGAGCAATGCAGGAGCTCATGGAGACACTGTGCTCACATGTGAGCCTGTTAGGATGGTCATATGTCTTACTTTGCAGAGGAGAGTCCTTCCTTTCAAGGGGTGCCAGAGAACAGTCCACTGTCCAAAGGGCTGTCCAGTCTGGTTTAAAGATAAAGATCCATCAGAAGGGAGGGCAAGAGCTTCGAAGTTGCCCATCAACACTTAGCACATGGGCAGCCAGCTGAGCAGGCACACAGGTCACCTACACAAAGCCTTCCCCACTGTGATGAGATGCATTGTGCTTACATTGTAGTAATTGTTTCTAAATTTGCACAGCTACATATACATTAGCATATGCAAATTTTATGCAAATAGGTGTCCTCTTTTCTGGTGATGCATTTCCTCTTTTTTGGCAATACATAAGTGGCCATCCAAAATCCTGAGCCATCACATGTATACAACCACCATGATTTGCATGATTACCTCAATATTGCCTTGAGCCACAGAGGCCATGTACATAGCCCCCACATAAAGACATCAGTTTATGTAAGCTAGCCTAGCACTTCTGTGTGAAGACTGCCCTGTCATCATCTCCCTGGCAGCTGGCCGGGGTACTAGTATGGGAGGTGCCAACAACAGCAGTGCAGCCAGGGCCAGACTGGGGCACAGGTCTGCCCCCCGCCAGGTTGTGAGGCCCCCCAAATGACCACTAAACTCCTTCCCCCTGTCTTGTCTCCTTCTAGCCCAGCCCCACTAGCAAAAGAAAGTCGCATGGCAGCTGCCTGGGCAAGCCTGAAGGTCCCACGTGATGCAATTTTAAAAGTAAACTTTTCTTTACTTACGTTTTGAGTAGCAGCAATCTGAACCAATCAGACACTGCCTTTGGCAGACACAGCCAATGAGGAAAGAAAGCGTGATTTCCTCTTGTGCATTTGCACTATCCTGCTATACCACAGCACCACCTAGAGGTTATGTAGCAGAAAAGCAGGAAAGGAAACACTCCTTGTGTAGTACTTGGATCTCAGTTCTGTGATGAAACTGAAAGTACATACAGAGATTAACAGGCAATTAACAGCCTCATGTGGAAAAGATCTTGATTAATTTCCTTGTGCTTTCAAGTACAGATTTAAGAGCAAACGGTTTATTTTTAATGGAAACATTATTTGTGTACATGCCTCCTTCTCTTTTGTTTAGAAAAAGAAATTTGTTTCTGAGGAAGACAACATCCTCCTTTTGAGATGGGGAGGACTGTGACGGATAACATTTTAAAATAGGGAGGTAGAGGAGGAAGGGTTAGCATTATCACTATGAACTGCATCGAGACACAGTGACCCGGTTTACACATCATACTAAGCCATGGTGGGTTGTCACCATGGGTGATTGCTGGGTGGCTTAGTGTGACGTCCAAACCCAGCATGGTTTTTCCATCATGGGATGTTTTTCTCAAACAAGCCAGCCTGAAAACCCATGCCTTGTTGTAGGATTGTTTAGGATGGCTTGTTTTCAGGGTGGCTTGTCATAATCATATAGAATAATAAAATAGTAGGGTTGGAAGGGGCCTACAAGGCCATCGAGTCCATCCCCCTGCTCAATGCAGGAATCTAAGTCAGAGCATCCCTGACAGATGGCTGTCCGGCCTCGACTTGAATGCCTCCCGTGTGGGAGAGCCCACTACGTTCAAACCCAGCAGAGTCGCTTCAGCATGGGATGTTTAAAATGGTGAGAGAGCTGCCTGGCAAAAGTGGCAAAAAACCCTACTAGCCACTCCTCATAATCTCGCTGGTGCTGCCACCATCCCCTTCACCAATACGGCATTGACAGTTGGCAATGCCCCTATTTTGTTGGCAGTCCCATTTACACAAATTTGAAGGACTGGGAGGGGGAGGTTGTCACCATTAAAATTGTTCCCAAAAGGGGTAGCCGGTCGGGGGGGGGGGGACAGTTTCCCTCCATAGGGAATACGAAGCTCCAAGATGATTTGCACAAAATTTGACAGCTATGTAGTGATGGGGGGGGGGGCTCTCTGCCATCGGGAATACGAAGATCCGAGAGTGGTTGTGCCACAAAGGCAGCTGGGATATGTGCCAGGAGTGGGCAGGAGGACTGAGGGGGAAAGACGCCACACCAAAATGCCGCACGCCTGATCATCTGTTGGGAGTACCTTGGGTTGTTCCGTGAACAACCAACCCACAGTGGCTTATTCATAGGGTGACGTGAGAACTTGTCCAGTGTGGGGGAGGGGAGTGTCCTAGTCCTGCCTCTAAGGGTGCAATCCTATGGGCAGGATATGTTCAATTTTGAATTTCCTTGCTTTTTGACATTTAAAATCCCTAGCCATATAATTTTACTGTGCATTTAAGTATTTAACTACTAGATTCAGACACCTAGCCAGCTGCTCTCCAAATAAAATAAGTGTGAGTACTGTGCTACTATTATTTTTGCACTCAAACTCAGATGCAGGATATCTTCTAATCCCAGAGTGATAATGCCTAAGACTATTGTTTTCTTTCTGTCAAAGACCCAGAATTGAATTTAAATAGGAGGTAGAACTAGTTTCAGTTTCACATTGTCCCAGTGCGTTGCTTTGTTTCCAGAGTTTTCTGTGACCCCATGTAATTCTACTTTGTTGCCAGTGGCATGAGGAATCCTACCTATCAGTTGTGTAGGTGTTTGGAGTCACTGTTAAGATCATAGGACAATCTCAGGCTGTCAAAGACTGTTTGAGGAGCTCACTACCTTGATGTATTTTGGCTTGTCATGAATTTGGTTAAAGCTACATTTTGGTAAGATTTACATAATATAGGTTCTGACTTTTCACCAACATTTTTTATCTGAATTGCCTTGCACTTCCCAACTTCTTGGTATGCTCAGATGCATAACCTATCTTTTATATATTTATGGTTTGGACCAGAGAAGGAAACAGTAATAACTGATGTTCATGGTTGATGTCTGACTTTGTATATGTTTGTCTTTGAGTTAGATGTCTTAATGGACTTTCATAGTGCACTGGTTTCTTTGCCAATAGTTTATCAGACAATTTTAGAGGCTAATTTGTAGACTTGTCTGTGAATAGCATTTTGGAAAACATTGATCCCATCTCCCCTTAATCATCAGACTGAGTCATTCTAAGCACTGAGTCATTTTTATTGGTGAAGATGATTATTAATTGTCTACCCAGATGAAGTCATGTTCTGGTCATCAATCTTGTATTGTCATTTATAGTGATTGAATCATCTGTATTAGGAATTTGAACATTCAGGTATTATGAGTTCAAGGAAACAATCCTTATTTACAGAGCTTCTGCCTAACAACTAAAGAGCAAAATGTTCATTCACACAACATGAAATGCTTGATTGGGTTAGTACAGGGGTGGGCATCTTGTTGCCCCTATGCACAGTGGCCATAGTTCAGTGGGAGAGAACAAGCTTTGCATACAGAAGGTCCAGGTTTAATCCTTGGCATCTCCAGATAGGGCTAGGAAAGAATCCTGTCTGAAACCCTGGAGAGCCGCTGCCAGTCAGTATCAACCATACTGGTATTGATGGACCAAAGGTCTGATTCATTATAAAGCAGCTTCCTATGTTCCCGTGTTTTTGCCTACAACTCCCATCATCCATCACCTTTGGCTATGCTAGCTAGGGCTGATGGGATTAGAAGGCCAAAGCATCTGGGGGGCCATGTGGTTAGTAGCTCAAACCTATACTGTGTGAATGAAACTCTAACGTTTGGGAATCTAAGCCTGAATCAAAGAAAACCAGAGGCCTCTTTTTCTAGAGAGAAAAGCAATACAGAATAAGATTTACAAACAAGCTCACAATCCATTTCACCAGGGTAGTTGCTCTTCTGAAAACTATAGGAGGCACAGTGGAACTGTTGCAGCTGCCACTTCGTTCTCTAGAAGCTTTTTTACCCCAGCATTTCCAAATTTTCTTTTTGTTCTAAGTGGAGAGGCCAGTGGGACACAGAGACCCCCTTCCCTTGGCAGGTGTCACAGCGGCCTCTAGTGGCCACAAGGGACAGCTACAAGCTTGAGAATACAATGCTTTGTCAGTGGAACTGTGCCAAGAAAATACATAACAAATAATGAGCAAATTTGATTTGCCCAGTTGCAGCATGTCATTTGGAAGTACATTTTGGCTTAAGGAGAATATAACATCTCTTTGGAAATATATGAGTAAATCATAGCATATACATTTGCTTTACCAAAATCAATCAAGATTTCCAGGCAGACCCGATTGTGGACAGCATCCCAGGGAAGGAGGAAACCTCGTTGCTGAAGTCTCTTTACAGATTTGAGTCGATTAAATTTCCCAAGGTGCCAGTTGAAGAAACAAGGCACACATTTTACTGATGATTATGAGGAAGCACGGTGTGATTAAAAGGCAAAAATATTGCAGGGCAATGGCCTAGCATTGCCATCTCATTTCCCACTGTGCCTTTAACAGCTGCCTGTCACACAAAAATGTATCAGGTGAAACGGCAGAAAAAGTGGCAGAAAAAGTGTCACCTGCTTATTTTCTGCATGTCTGCTGCTGTAAAAGGTACAGAGCTGGACCGGTAAAGACAGCAACCACCAACACCCACCATCATAGAATCATAGAATAGATGGGTTGGAAGGGGCCTACAAGGCCATCGAGTCCAACCCCCTGCTCAGTGCGGGAATCCAGGTCAGAGCATCCCTGACAGATGGCTGTCCAGCCTCATCTTGAATGCCTCCAGTGTGGGAGAGCCCACCACCTCCCTAGGGAATTGGTTCCATTGCCATATTGCTCTAACAGTCAGGACGTTTTTCCTGAAGTACAGCCGGAATCTGGCTTCCTGTAACTTGAGCCCATTATTCCATGTCCCGCACTCTGGGATGATGGAGAAGAGATCCTGGCCTTCCTCTCTGTGACAACCTTTCAAGTACTTGAAGAGCGCTATCCTATCTCCCCTCAGTCTTCTCTTCTCAAGGCTAAACATGCCCGGTTCTTTCAGTGATCCAGCGATCCAATCCCTAGCCACTGCTTTTCTTTATATATTCCTAGTGGTAGTGGACCATGTATTGTGGAAGTCTGAGACCTCCCAAAGGGACTGCAGGCAAGCTACTGTGCACTCCTCCCTTGCTCCTTCACCACCACAAGTGGTGCCACTTCCATCCGCCCCTCCCTCCCCATCTCTCTTGACTTTCATCCTAATAAGATACCTGTGTATTCTAAAAAGAGAAGAGGGGAAACTTGCATGGCAAATGATGGGCCTTGAGATCCAAATTTACCTTACAGAGAGCCAAATGTTAATGGTGACATAACAGTTGACAGTCCCCAATCTCTCTCTCTCCCTCTCTCTCAGTTCTTGTGCTACCTCTTTTAATCTGATCACATCCAAAGCTCCTTCTCTTGACCTTTCAAGCCCAAGTTACTTGCTGACACTTCCTCCACCTCAAAGCAAGGAGGGGAAAGGAGGGAACCTGAGGTGATCCGTTGAAGATGAATGGTGGGAGATTCAGGACAGACAACAGTAAATACTTGTTCACACAGTGCATAGTTTAACTATGGAATTCACTAGCACATGATGTAGCGATGGCTACCAACTTAGATGGCTTTAAAGGGGGATTAGACAAATTCGTGGAGGATAAGGCTATCAGTGGCTGCTGGTTATTCTGGCTATGTGCTACCTCCAAAGGACAGAAGCAGCATGTCTCTGAATACCAGTTGCTGGGGAACGCCAGGGAAGAGTGCACTCATGTCCTGCTTGTGGGCTTCCCATATTTATTTATTTATTTATTTCTATACCGCCCAATAACCGAAGCTCTCTGGGCAGTTCACAAAAATTAAATCCAAACAACACACAATAAAACAATTTAAAATATACAGAACATTAAAACCACAATATAACAATACAACCATAATAAAACCTAGCAGCAGTGCAGGAGTTTAAAATACAGATTTAAAACAGCAAAGGTAAAAATTTAGAAAGCTAAAATGCTAAAATGCCTGGGAAAATAAAAAGGTCTTCACCTGGCGCCGAAAGGAATACAATGTAGGCGCCAGGCGAACCTCACTAGGGAGCTCATTCCAGAGCTGGGGTGCCACAACAGAAAAAGTCCTCCTCCTAGTAGCCACCCGCCTCACTTCCTTTGGCAGGGGCTCACAGAGATATATCACGGAGATAAACATAGACATCTGGTTGGTGACTGGGTAGCCTTTGGTTTGATCCAGCAGGGCTTTTCTCATGTTAATATGTTAACAAGTTTATAATGTATGCGATGTACAGATATGGGTAACACTTTTAATAATGGCAATAGATAATTTACAAACAAGGATAATCAAAGATCATAGTGTAATGATAAAGTAGAATTCAGGTAATCAAAAGATAGTAAGAATTCAAAACTCTCTAAGTGAGTGCCAATGTCCTATAGATTACTGGATGAAAGTCTGCAGGAATTCAAGAAAGGAATTCATAGAGAAATCCATGGGCTTGATGATTAGTCGGTTTACTTTTCATTTTCCTTGACTACATGATTTGCTCGGATAAGACCTCTGAGACCTTGGGCATCATCATGGGGCACCCTGTTCGCAGGTCTTTGATGTTTGTTTGGAAAGGAACACCTCCATTATGCAACAGTCACTAACTCCTATATATAAACCAGAGCACAGGTGGGTACAAAAGTAAGAGGAGAGAAAGGGGTGGGGCAATGGCTTGAAGCAGGGAAGGAGGGATAATGTGTATTGAAATTTACCAGCCATAACATTGATGCACACCTCTAGTATATAGATGTTTTTTATTACTGTTTTCATATTCTTGGAGGTTCAGTCCTTTCTCTTTTGGTTTGTTAGGGATAACCTCCTTATTGTTCATCCATTCATGTGAAGGCAGATGCTAATCTTTCAATTCAATCCTTCCCATGCCACCATTTCATTGCTGAGATACTATCTTCTCTTTTCCTTAGGATGCAAGTACTATTTTAAATTGTATTTTATTCAGTCTTTCAAGGGTAGTTATATTTGTGGCTAGAATAGACGGACTATCCAAGGATCTTTTCCATTAGTGTCTATTGTTAGAAAGTCACAACGCCTCCATATGGTGATGATTATGTCTGCATTGTCACTGAAAGTTGATTGGATTTTTAAATTAAATTAATCAGTGTGACTTCCAAACAAAAATAATAAACCTTGTTTGGCAAAACAAAGTAAAAGAGTACTGTACTGTGCGTACGGAGAGAGAGAGAGAGAGAGAGAGAATATTTATACAATATATAATGTATACAGGGATTATAGAATATCTTTACATTTTTCCTTAAAGATATTCTATAATCTCTGTATACAGCTAATTGGTTACTTTTAGTGTAAACACACACACACACACACACGTATTTGCAACTCCACACAGAGTATTCTATCTGAGTTATAATTCTGAAATTAGTGGTTGGAGGGAGAGATAAGCACCATCAATAAATGAAACGGTAACCCAGTAGTTTAGTCATGAAAGGTTAAAATAAACTTGCTTGATTGATTATGAATTTTAAAGAGTTTTTCTTCATGGTAATCAGTGCTCCACCAATGTCATTTCTCATTAAAGAAAAGATTTTCATTCCAGCATTTGATTGAGGATGTTATTTCTTATTTGCATTTTGCTTTCTACAGAGTAAGCATCTTGTCTTCAGAATTATTAGGTTCCCCTCCCTCCCCTTGCCTTCATCTGCCTATAAAAACCACACACGAGGAGAGAGCAGTGATTTAGAGGGACAGTACATAAAGATTAAATGAAGATATTGACTGCTGGGTCCTAATGCAAATAGTTGCTGTCTGATGGACTGCCTTTGACAGGATGATGGAAAGGGGCCTTGTGGCCTACTTAGCTGCCCTTCTAATTGGCCTTTATGAATATTTAATGAAATCAAGATGAAATTCAATCAGAGCTTTTACCTGCTGAATCTTCGTGTAAAAGCAGCCTATTATTAGATTTCCAGCCCCCCGCCCCCCCACAAGACTTTCCAGTTCCACACAATAAAACTGTTCTGAAATTTCTTTGTGTTAGTGAGCTCTCTGAGAAAGGCCTTTTGCACTGACTTGGTTTCTTACAAAATAATTTTATCACTGTTTATTAGAGAAAAGTGGTAAAAAACCCCTCCCCAAATTTGCTTGTATCAGTGATGGCATAGTGTAATGATTATATGTCTTTTTTTTAAAAAAAAGGAAAGATAATCCTTCTTAGCAAATAGTGATTTTCAAGCCTTTTAAGGACACCCACAGCCATACATATTAAAAATATTTTAATAAACAAATAAGAATAAATGCAACAGTATTTCAAACATACATCATAGTGTTTCATATTTTGCACCACATTGGCAGATTTCTAAGGGAGACCTGTGCAAGAATTCATTCTTCAAATATAATCTGGGTTGCATCAGTGCCATTACACTTTCACAGTAGCAGGATCTTACTACAGTAGACATTTGCATTCATTTAAATATAGATGGGGCTTATTTTTCTCCCTGAGCAGAATGCTACAAAAGCTTTCCATTGAAGTATAATGGACAGATTAATCTGTACATGTTAAATTCAGCAGCAAAGGTTTTCTCTTTCCTAGCATTGTCCATTTTATCTTTCTCTCCCCAGATAAACTGTTTATTTACAATGTGTTCCTTTTATGTTTGCTTGATATACTTTTTGGGATACGAAACGTTTGGAATTTAGAGATAAATTGCAGCATGTTGTTATTACATAGTGCATGAGTAAAACCTTCACAGAAGTGCCTAAACCAGGAGAAGTCAATGCATTGTTAAAGCTTGATTTATTTTTGTATAAATTATATATGTAGCTGTTGATAATTATCCCATATGGGTTTTTGCAAATAAATATTTAAGCAGAGAGAGGAGGGAAATGGTTTGGATCAGGTCTCATCTGAGCAAAACAGATTTAGAAACATATATGTTAGAAATTGCCTGTTGTAGACCCCTTTAGCTTAGGGCAGCTTATGATTGCTGTAGGAAAGACCAGTGTAAAACTGGTGCTTCCTGTAGGAAACACCTAATGTGTGGAGAGAGATAATATTTATACAATATATAATGTATACAGGGATTATAGAATATCTTTACATTTTTCTTTAAAGATAGTCTACAGGTATCTTTAAAAATCTGCGTACATGTTTCTGGGATCCTTGGCCCGGTCAGATTTCCCAGATCTATACATGTACATGGATATTTAAAGGTACGCATACACATATGGGCAATATCGACACATGATGTGTTTCCTGTAGTTCCTCATTAGTACTTCAGGTATTAGAAGTATGCTTAACGGAGATTCTGTAAACTCAAGGGAGACAGAGCAACTGCTAGAATTGTAAAGCAATTGGGTGGGGTGGGGTGGGGTGGGGTGGGGTGGGGAGGATAGATTGTGCTGCCTTAGCTTCAAGTCACATTGATCACAGATCACTAAATCTGTGTACTCAACTTGCATACCACTGAGTCATATAAAGCATATGAATGCTATGGCAGTGTGTTTTATACCACAGAACTTTGGGAAACAGAGTTGTGGAAGTCCATTCCATTTGTGGAAGGTGACTCCACCTGATTTTTTGTCAATTTCCCCTCTCACTGCAGTTGCCTGGGCCCCATCCTCCACAGTTTTGGAGGGTACCACAGCCATCAGGAATGGCTTTTCAGGGGGTCTGCAATGTATGTAGAAGGGTACCTGAAAGCCCTGTTGCAGCAGTTAGTATCTCCTCACACAACTCTGGCTCCAACCTATTATCATTTATTCATACCCACTTAAAATAAATTTAAGAAGTCCATCCAGTTCTTTGGGCATCTTTCAATTAATTTACAGACTTTTGGCGGGAGCAGTGAGGAAATTCCAATAATAATGGCTTCTCAGAGATATCATTTGGTAAGAAGTGACCACTTCTTAGAGAGAAGACTTTCATCACACACACCAGATTCATCTCACCAGTGGTAGTAGAAGGAGGGTTTTTTTTTCTTCTTATATTGGATCCATAGTTAGAATAAGATGAGAAATGCTTATTCTAAGCATATTTACTCAGAAATAACTCCCATTTATTTCAGTGGGCCTTACTTCTTAGTATAGGATTGTGCTATCAGTCATAATTTTCCTGAAAGTGGTTACCACTCTTGTCTGGGAAATGTAGCTGTCTGAAATAACCATGTGTTGAGTGCGTAGAATGCAATGCATAATATAGTAAAAAGACAGTCTGTAATGTCATTGTCACAGACAATTGTCTTATTCAAACACAGACTGTAGACATGTTCATTTATGCATATATAGAGTTCTGCATAATCGCTTCCTCATGCAAAGATGTACCAACAGAAATATGTTGCGTACTTTCCTCCAATGAATTTATCCACCTCTGTCAATCTTTATAGAAGCAAACACATCAATGTGTAAAGAATGTATTCATTACCCATACTGGGTCACAGAATATCAAAGGTAACTGAATTTATTACAAGTTTCACAGTTCCAGTAGGTGGCATGCTTTGTTCTGCTCTGCTACTTGTCTCCTCATGAGAAATCACAATGATGACCCCTGCAGACTGGAGGCACAATAAGTTTTCTTTTCTTTTTTTGAAAATACTTTTTATTCATTTTTGTCTTCATGAATGAAATAAACAATACCAACAACCTGATCAATAACTACAATTCCCCAACAATACAATATTCTTTAGAGGACACAACAATAACGAAAAGGAGAAGAGAGGAAAAGAAAGGGGGGAAAAAAGAAAAGGGAATTTTTTCTTTTTCTTTTTTAAAGAGTTAAATTTAAACTCCAATACACACGGGCTTCAGATTCCATTCTATTTTAAAAATTATACCTATAACATTAGCAATATTAAAATGTAATAATCAACCTTACATTTCAATATCATATCATCAGTCTTATAGCAAAGAAGCAGGCCTACAATTCATTCCCAGTAACCATATATTGCCCTTAAGTTAAAATATAATAGTAATAATAAAGCGTAACAGTTTAAACAACCAAAAATCTTACTAAGTAGTCTTATAGTAATGATGATGATGATGATATGAAATTATAATGTTATATAATAATAAAGCTTGGAAGCAATCTTACAACAATCAGTGATATATTTTATACTAGATATATAAATGAGTATGCACAATAAACCCTCAAACAATATATATATAACAATACAACATATTTGAATACAGCATATTATATCCATTTTAGAGAATGAGAATTTAAAGAAAAAGAAAAAAGAGGAAAAAAATGAAAGAAAGCAAACGAATATATGTATAATCAGTTATCTTCTGGCCTAGCCTGAATCATGCAGACTAACCATAGACAGTTAACATAGACAGTCTTGTTTAAAGACTCCAGTTCATGGGGCTGGAACAGAAATCTCACGCATTTTTACATTCAGCCATGCCTCTGCCATTTCATGATTTAGAAACTTCTTCAACTGACCTTCAGAAACAATGCACAATGTAGCAGGATATTTTAAGTAATATTGTAAGTTCATTTGTTTTGCCATATTTTTCGCCTTGATGAATTGCCTTCTTTTATCAGCCACCTCTTTGATGTAATCTGGAAATAACATAACTTTATCTTGTTTCCAAAAAAGACTTCCCCCTCTCTTGCCAAACGCAGGATATAATTCTATGTGGAGACTCTTGCAAATTGGACTATAATCGTTTTCATAATGTTTTCCCGCCTTCCAGCTGAGCAGAGCAGAGCAAGCTGCTCCAGCTGGTCCAGGGACTACAGAAGCAAGCAAGCTCCCAGAGAGCGAGTGACCAGAGCGAGCGGACAGGGGGAGCAAACAGGAGTTGGCCAGGGGAGTTTGGCAAAGGAGGTCAAGGGGGAGGCCCCTAACCTTTTTTATTTTTTTTATTTTTTTTAACTAACTTTTTTTTTCATTTATTTGTCTTGTAACACACACTTCCACACCAGTGGGACTCTGCTTTTAACCTCTACTGAGTAGAGGAACAGGCACAGGCTAGTCTAGAACAATCACAAAGCTAGACACAAAAAGGGAAAAGAGGCAATGGAAGGACAAGACTCTCCAGTGGTGGTGACCTGCAAGGTGTGTGCAGTGTTTGTTTTCTTGCCTGAGAACAACATGGCCTACACCTGCAACAAGTGCAAGTTGATCATGCTGCTGGAAGAAAAAGTAAGTGGACTGGAGTGGCGACTGCCAACCCTCTGGGGAATAAGAGAACATGAAGAGTTCTTGGACATAATGGGGGAACTACAGCAGCAAAGGGAAGACCAGAAGCTTGAAGAGCAACAGCAAGATGAGGCCGTGGGAAATGCTGAGGTGAAGAAAAATGGAGTAGAGGATACTCCTTGGAAAAGGGTGACAGTTAGGAGAAGAAGAACTAGACGCCACTCTGTGCCAGTGGAAGCACTGGAGCTGTGGAACCGATTCCAGGTACTTGCGGATGAGACTGGAGGACAGCCTGCAGAGGAAGAATCACAGGGGAACCTGCATGAGAGCGAGCAAGAAGCTGAAGGTCAGCCAAGCAAAGGTGACGAAACCAAGGCCTACAACAACAAGAAGAGAAGAGTAGTAGTAGTGGGAGACTCCTTGCTGCGTGGGATTGAGACCCAAGTATGTCGCGAAGACCCATGGACTCACCAGGTATGTTGTCTCCCGGGAGGACGGATTAGAGACGTGACTGAAAGGTTGCCTGCACTCATAAAGCCCACTGACAGGTATCCCTTTCTTCTCATCCATGTGGGAACAAATGATACTGCCAAGCGGAGCTACGAAGAGATCACGTCAAACTTTGAAGTTCTGGGAAGGAAACTCAAGAACTTTGGGGCCCAGATAGTTTTCTCATCCACCCTTCCAGTAGTTAGAAGAGGGATAGAAAGGGAACAAAAAATACTCTGGGTGAATGACTGGCTACGAAGGTGGTGCCGATGAGAGAGATTTGGATTCTGGGAACATGGCCTATACTTCCTGGAAGATGGGCTGTTGGCAAGGGATGGGTTGCACCTCATAAAGGATGGGAAGAATGTGTTTGGCCACAGCATGAAGAACTTCATCAGGAGGGCTTTAAACTGAATCCTATGGGGAAGGGAGATGTAAAGTTGGGGGTAACAATGGACGTAGGCGCATGCACTGCAACAGAGAGAACAGCTCTGATAGCTCCCAGTAATAGTCTTCAGACACATGTAGGAAGAAAGCCAGACTATGAAGCACATGATCTTCGATGTGTATATACTAATGCCCAGAGTATGGGAAACAAACAGAATGAACTTGAACTCTTAATACAAGAGGGAAATTATGACTTGATAGGTATAACTGAGACTTGGTGGGATGACTCTCATGACTGGAATACAGCAGTTGAAGGATATAACTTGTTCAAAAAGAACAGGAGGAACAGAAAGGGAGGTGGGGTTGCACTGTATGTGAAAAATACATATCTCTGCACAGAAATACAGGAGGATGATCTTGGTAGCCCCATCGAGATCATCTGGATCAAAATAAATGGAACAAAGAATAAAAGGAACCTGGTGGTTGGAGTCTACTACCGGCCACCCAACCAAGGAGAAGACGAGGATGAAACTTTTGGAAAGCATACAACCAATGTTTCAAGGAAGCATGATGTAGTAGTAATGGGGGACTTCAATTTCCCCGATATTTGTTGGGAGACAAATTCTGCAAAACATGGCCCCTCCAGGAAATTCCTGACTTGTGTGGCGGATAACTTCCTTCTACAGAAAGTAGAGGAAGGAACTAGAGGATTGGCTATCCTTGACTTGATCCTAACCAACAGAGATGACTTAGTGGGTAAAGTAGCAGTTACAGGAACTCTGGGGGAAAGCGACCATGTTGTACTTGAATTCTTGGTTCTAAGGGAAGCAAAAGCCGAGTGTATTCAAACACGTACCCTGGATTTTATGAAAACTGATTTTAATAAACTCAGAACAATGATCAGTAAGGTCCCATGGCAAGCGACGCTAACGAGGGATAATAGGGATAGCTCTGACTTGGATTCCTGCATTGAGCAGGGGGTTTAATAGGGATAAAAGCCAAGTTCTGCACCTAGGAAGAAGAAACCAAATGCACAGTTATAAGATGGGGGATACATGGCTCAACAATACTACAAGCGAGAAGGATCTTGGAATGATTGTCGATCACAAGCTGAATATGAGCCAACAATGTGATGTGGCTGCAAAAAGGGCAAATGCTGTTTTGGGCTGCATTAATAGAAGCATAGCTTCCAAATCCCAGGAAGTACTAGTTCCCCTCTACTCAGCACTGGTTAGGCCTCATCTGGAGTACTGTGTCCAGTTCTGGGCACCACACTTTAAGAAGGATGCAAACTGGAGAGGATTCAGAGGAGGGCAACAAAGATGATCAGGGGACTGGAAACAAAGCCCTATGAAGAGAGACTGAAAGAACTGGACATGTTTAGCCTTGAGAAGAGAAGACTGAGGGGAGATATGATAGCGTTCTTCAAGTACTTGAAAGGTTGTCACAGAGAAGGGGATGATCAAGAAGGACAGCATCTCTTCTTGATCACCCCAGAGTGCAGGACACGGACTAATGGGCTCAAGTTACAGGAAGCCAGATTCTGGCTGAATATCAGGAAAAAATTCCTGATTGTTAGAGTGATACGACAATGGAACCAATTACCTAGGGAGGTGGTGGGCTCTCCCACACTGGAGGCATTCAAGATGAGGCTGGACAGCCATCTGTCAGGGTGCTCTGACTTGGATTCCTGCATTGAGCAGGGGGTTGGACTCAATGGCCTTGTAGGCCCATTCCAACTAGGGATGTCAGAGAATTCTGTGACGGATCTTGGTGATGCCAAATGCCAGTGCATTCGGCCCCCTGAAATCCATTGCAGAATGAAGCCCCCCCCATGAAAGGCGCGCGGGACAAAGTCCCCACCGCCCCCATGCCACGAAAGGTGCACGAAACGGAGCACTTACCTGCTCCCGTCCGCGCTGCTTTGCGAGTGGCGGCCATCCTGCAGCTGCCATTCGCTTCCTCCTCTTCAAACTGTGAAAGGCTACGTAAATACTTATGAAGCCTATCACGGCTAACTCAGGGACGCCATTTGCATCCCTGTGGAGGTCGTGATAGGCTACGTAAGTATTTACTTAGCCTATCATGGCAGGGGGGGGAATCCCCAGCAGACGCAAATGGCGGTGGCTACCGCCATTTGCTTACGCTGGATTTCCCCCCCCCCCGCCGTGATCGGCTACGTAAGTATTTACGTAGCCTATCATGGCGGGGGGGGGGGGGAAACCCCAGCGTATGCAAATGGCAGTAGCCACCGCCATTTGCGTATCCTTGGGTTTCCCCCCCTCCCACTGTGATAGGCTATGTAAATATTTACGTAGCCTATCATGGCTCAATACAGGGACGCAAATGGCAGCTGCTACAACAGCTGCCATTTGCGTCCCTGCAGGGCTGCCCAGCAGCTGGATGTCTGTCTGTGGGCGGCCGGAGCTGGCCGGCAGCTCCGTGGCTTGGCCGCGGAGCAGAGCCGGCCAGGCAGGATTCCGGGGGAGGGACGGAGCGCCTCCCCATGTCGAGGATTCCGGGGGGAGGGATGGAGTGCCTCCCCGCCACTGCGGATGCCCCTCAGCAGAGCAAGGTAAGGGATTCGTACATCCCTACCTCCAACCCTACTATTCTATGATTCTATGATTCTGTGTATAGTCAGTCCCTTTAGCATTTGGCACATGAAATGCCTGCTCAGTATCAAGTAAATAATCAGATGGCACAGGGAGTATCTCATGCAAAAGCTTGTCTACAAAGGTAGGCAAATTTACATCACTAGGCAAATTTTTAATACCAATAATACATACATTGGATCTGCGCGTGAAGGCCTCCAGTTGGGAAATTCTGACAGAGAGATTTTTGAAAAAAGCTTGTGTCATAGTTTCGTTCGTTGTCAGCCTATCTTGTAGCTCGTTAACCTTCGCCTCCATTTTTTGCCATGAAGTGTTAATTAAATCCACATTCCCTTGCAGGGCGGTGATGGAATTTTGAATTGAATCCAACCGCTTGGTTTGCTCCGCAAATTGCGAAGATAAAGTTTTTATCAGAGTAAATAATTCCCCTGTATCTTCTGTTCTCGGAACTTTTGCCAAGGGAGGTACGGGGGGAGTGGGTGGTGATGCAATTCCTTTCCTTCTCCTTGCTGTAGCCATATTTCTCTTCAAACAAATCTTGCAGGTCCTCAAATATTCTCAAATATTGTTGATATTCCTTAAACCATCCCTCAGATGTTGTTGATATTTCTTAATCCATATATTACAATGGAACACGTCAGCCCTGTTTTCTCCTATTAGACAGGAGTTTCAAAACAGCTTTTTGTGATGGTTAAGCTCTAGGAGGGTAGTCTTGGAATCCAGCCTCCGTGCTGCCTCGCGGAGAGTACTTTTCTCCAAGATCTTATCCAGATGCTGCCTTGCCCCCCCTCTTAATTCCAGGGGGGAAATGAAAAGGTTTTTCAACCTTTTAAAAAGCTGTTTGAGATAGTGTCCCGCGGAGGCTCCGCGGAATGCTGCGAGGGTGACATTGATTCCAACTGGAAGTCGCGGCACAATAAGTTTTCTGAATGAAAGGGATATATGCAATTGTGTTAACACAAAAGACTGTGAACACCATTATGTTAGTTGATACTGGAATATGTCTAGTTTTTTGGAAGCAAAAGTGGAAGCCCTCTGATATGTGACTATGATTGCTACAATAGTGTTGTATATCAAACTTGTTATAAAGTGTAGCCACCAACAGCACTTTATCATTTTCTGGACTTATCTGCATGTTCTAACCCCTCAACTGGAAGTGAAATTTCTCTAAAGTCTTTTTGCTGGAATTTTTGGATCAGTCAGCTTCATTATACATCTGTGAGATTCCTTTAATTGGTCAGTGAGCCTTCATGTAGCAAACAGATTGTTTGGATTAGACTACTGCTTCTGGATCTCTTCTGGGGTTCCTCATGTAAGGCCAAACTAGGCTGATGAGAGAGATCCATAATTAGGATCTCCCTTAGTTTTTGTTTTACTAATTACCTGGCTGATGGAGCTGATTTCAAGACTAGGGAAGTGACACTCTGAAAGTGTTCGTTTTACCCTTTCTTCCCAGTCTAAATCCCCACCCAAAGTTACTATTCACAGGGAGAATAAGGAGGGTGAAGACCGGTAAAGAATTGGGAAGGAGAGGTAAACTAGGGAAAGGACATGGGAGGAAATAGTTAAGCCTCCCTTCCACAGCTCTCCTTCCCTGATGCTGCTAATCCAGCTGCTGCTATTAGGAAAACAAAAAGGCATGAGATCCTTCTTTGGAAATACCCTTGCATAGAAGAAACATCATAGAAGTGACTGGCTCCTCCCATGTTGGGGAAAATGTGTGTAAAACCAGGCCAATGATTTAAAAAACCGTACACAAACTATAATATATGCACATATACTTGACATGTGGTTACCGCATACAATATCCCTAGTGTCAAATGATTTTTGGTAGTTTTTGCACATTCCTCTCAATTTCTGAGTAATGTATTCAATAAATACTTTCACTATTGCATATAAATATACCTCTAGTTTCTTTTGTCTCCTTGAAATGATAATACTACATCTTTTAACAGGACTGTAGTAATAAGGTAGAGCTAACTGGACCTTTTTCTTTTTCTTCTTCTTCCTTCCCACAATGCCATTAATGTTGTAGACACACATTCCAAAAGCATTTTTAGTAAATTGACTTGTGAAAACCCAAAGAGGCCACACTCATTGATGAGCATCAAACTAATTCTTCCACCAACTCTAATGCCCCATAAGCCCAGAGTTCATTTCCTACTACCAATATGTTTTATGATTCTCAAGTGGAACACAAGTATCATTCTTCTTTCTCCCAGAGCACATAAATAGGCCAAGACCGATAGTAACACAAGCTTGTTGATGCCCTTGCTCTGTGCTAGATTTATTGGCGTCATATCTTTCAAAGTAATGGAAGGTGGCACAAAGCTGCCCTCTCTATCTACGGCTGTATGAAACTTCTTTGCTATGTTTTCCTTCCTCTTTTTAATCCCTTATCAGCTAGGTTGGGAGGAAGAACACTGAAGAAAATAGAGAAACCTAGAGACAGCAAAGGGATGGAGAGCCGATTAAATGCCTTTCATCTATAATCGATATTATTGACATTCTGTCTAAAGTTATCACAACTCCAATTCTCTGACTTCTTCCCCAGCTAAATCCACATTTAATTTTTTCAGATGCACTTGTGGATGTAGGAATATAACACATTCTGATACTATGTCCCAAAGGATTCCAGTTGGAGTAAGAAGAGTGCAACTAATTGTCTAGACAAATTATAATCCTGTTTCAAAGTCCTATTCCAATACTGCCATTGAAGTGAATGGTATAGACTCCTTTCAGTTTATTAAAAATAATAATTATAGTACAATCAAATTTATCCTGATGTTCAAGTTCAGACAAGTTCAGATAAATAGAGGAGCCACAAAATAGGCTTTCTATACTGGATCGTTTTATGTAGTTTACTTGGAGTAAGAGCTGGATAGTATAATGTATCTTTGGGTATTACTACATATAGTTTGTCTTCTATAAGGAACTGTAAAAAAAAAAGGTGCACACAGCATTATAAAGATGTGGAAATAGGAACGTCAATTTCTAATTTGGATTTCTGATCATAGGCTAGTTTCCTTTTCTACAAATATAAATCTAAATAAAGAGATTGCATTTTATCCCTTGGGAGATGCTTACTGAAGGTTTCCTCCTGAATATTAACTATAAACGTCGCAGGTATTTCCACATATGTGAGCATTTTCCTAGTAAAAGGCCGCCCTGTTATTCAAACCAATCCATTAATTTTGCTCATCCTAGAGAGAGACTGTGCCAAAGATTAGGCAGAAGTTATCCTAGTTCCAGTGAAAACTGAAATAATATGTGCATGTAAGGACTAATTTCATATTTTTTTTTAGCCGTAGAAACCTATGACAAATAGAATATTCTGATAATCCAATAAAGTCCATTCTCTCCCTGCAAGGATGTCAGCTCTAGAGTGCCAGCACTGCTATTTCTCATCTGATACAAAAGCTGTTCCTCCAAAGGATTCATCACCAAGAACAGAAGAGATCTCCCTCTGTTAGTAATAGTATTGCACAAAGAAAGTGGGTAGAGGGAAGAATCCTTGATTTTCCAGCTCCCAGGAAGGAGAAGGGGACTTAGAACTCCCCCTCCAAATTCTTTGTTCTGCTATTGAAAGACTAATAATAAACTGCTGGAGAATCCAGTTCTACTTCTGCTTCTGTTTTTCTGCACACCTACTCTGCCAACTTTGTAAATAGGTTATCAAGTTTTACAAAACAATTTAACAAAATATAAAGTAACCAAGTGCAATATTTCAAATTAACCTGAAATAAGCTTAATGAATTCTAGCCTTCTGCACTACACTAAATATTTCTGCTGTTGAAGAACACAGAATTTAGGATCTTCAGTTTTTGACACCAATATGACTGTGTCAGAGTTTTCCTTCAGTTCCACTTTCCACCTTTCTTGATCCAGGATCCAGGATACTGTCAAACCCAGAGGAGTTTACAAAGCAGTTTTGAAGTTGTGGGTAGGGAAAAAATGGCAAAATGCAGTGATGTTGTTGAACTTGTAATTACCCATTTTAGGCTGACATAACTAAGAGGCCTGATGCTGGGGGAATAAGAAGCGCTTTGGATCCACTGGATCCCATTTCAAGGCCTATTCCCAGCAGGAAACTGCTGGCACTAGATTTACACTTGCAGAGCTTTGCACCAGCATAACATGGTTCTGGGTTTGACATGCCCCCTGTTGGCAAAGCTTCTCTGTCCTGGCAGCAGGGTGTTTCTTCTGCATCTTAACCCCATATGAGGGGCTTAGGTTTACCCTGTGAAATCATTTTCTTTTGATCTTTCTGTGTTGCAAATGTTATCTGTTCTTTAACTTGATATTTTCTACCTTCACAGCAACCCACCCAAGCCCACTTATTCAGTAGGTTAGTATTAAACATTCCAAAACAGTGTTATGCTACCATCCCCATGATAATTATATTTTTATGGCATCCTCAACAGAGACATAAGCACATGTATTTGAAGTAAAGATGTTAAAAACAAATGTATTAAATTCTTTGAATATTTTAGTCTATAAATAATGAGACAGAATAAAAGAAAAAGTAGAATTATATCAACTTTATTTGGACACAATTTTTCCCTTTGGAGCTCTGTCTTTTTCTTTATATATGCTCAACTGTTTTTGTTTGTTTGGGTTTTCCTGCAACTAATAGTGTTGTCTGCTACCTTGTTTTCTTAGGGAGGTACAGGAGAAAAATGAATGACATTCTCCTTATTGCTCAAGAGATTCACATGTCTGATCTTTTACAAGAATTCAATAGCATCTTCTCCAACCAAATAAGACCTATGAAGGAAGCAGAAGAAAACCGTCAAATCCTATTTCTTCATATAGAGCTTCAAAGTTGCCCTGACAAATCCATAACTACATCTTGGTATCTAAAGGACACAACATCAAACAGGGCGTGTTGTTTTTATCTGTTCAGGCAGCAACTGCTTAGAGCCTGGCGGATGGCTTCATTAAATAGATGAAACCTTTCCCCTTTCCCCCTCCCCTCAAAAGTAGCTCAAGCAATATGACAGGTTTGGCTTAAGCATGTAAAAAGCAAGGAAATTTGGGCATAAATGTGAAACGCTGTTCTTGGCACTTGTAACTTTGAATTTAGGTGCTTCTTACCTGTTATCTAGAAGCCACACTAGACACTGTGGAAAACATCTATAATTAGGATCTCCAGCAGTTTAATAAATAAATAAATAATAGCAGCTCTGTTTGGGGTGGGGGGTGGATTGGATCAGACTATGCCATCTCCCTAATAAAAACACCCCCTGAAGCTGTTCTTTATTATTAATATTTATTTAATTACATCCTCTTTTCCCACACAAAATGGTGCCTAAGGTAGCTAACAATAAAATCCAGATTAAAAACAAAACCTTAATAAAGATAACATAAAAGCAAATAAATTACAAACACAACTATAAAAGAAATAAACTGTATCAACCAATTAAACCTCCCTTCAGCAACAGACCAGTTTTATATCCCTAAGGCCTGACTGTATAAAAACATACTTGTACTGTATGTTTCTATACATACAAGTATAGTATAGGTTAGGTACATATAATTCCCTCCCACCCTCAGAGGATAAATAATAGCTTTGGTTAATTGAGAAAATGGTGTGGGTGGAAGGGTATCCTCCCTTCCTCCATGTGCCACCATGTTCCTAATCTGCTCCCCACCCCCACCCCACAGCTGCTATTAACCTGCCCAAGGATTAAGATACTTGGAGGCTCTTCTCTGAGTCTACTGTCCTTCAGAAGTGAAGCAGGGTGTCGTGACTTGAGGATAGGGCCTTCCCTGTTGTAGACCCCCAGTTATGGAATCTTCTGTCCAGGAAACAGCTTAATGTCCTTTTGGCATCCAATAAAGAACTTTTTATTAGCCCAGGCCTTTCTATCTCCAGATTATTATTATTTTTTGAGTTTGCATTCTGTTTTATGCTGTTTTGTGCCACTGCTTTTAATAATTCATGGTGGGTTGGATCCAGAGGAACTTAGTCCCACTGACATCAGTGACTAACAATCATTAATACAACAAAATCCATAAAAGTTAATACATAAAAGTTAATATATAATAAAAACAAATAAAATCACAGGGGAGCCAAAAGGAAGTTCTAATTTGTATTGAGGATAAAAATAATTTAGGGCGCACCCCCATTGGGTTGACACTCACTCAGTGGAAGCCTCCCATCTCAGAGGTTTCTGTGTATCCTATTTCCTGCCAGGAGGAGCATTACTGGCAATTTTTTCCTCTCTATCTTCCTTTTAAATTTGTTCCACTAGACAGTCCTCTGAGCCCATGTAGTGGAGTTGTGCTGGTGGGGGTGAGGCCAGAGCTGGGGCTGGGACTGAAGTCGCCATAGGATAGAGCTCATAGCTCTTCCTCCTCTCTCCCTTTTTCTCGCCCTGAAGTTGCATTTGCGACCTTGGGAAGCAGCCACCACAGTTCTTTCCATGGTGGTTGCAGAGGAGGGGACCAGAACACAGAGTCCCCCTCACAAAGTCCTAGCACTGTCTATGGTCTTGAGAGGGGGACTCTGAAAAATCCTATAGTCCCTGGGACACTCTTTCAGGACCATAGGATCACACCCTCTTTCAATAATATGAATAGAGTAATCCCTTAAATAGAAAGATATCAAAATGTCAGTGGGTCATCCAGGTAAAGTTCTTAGTAAAGAGAGAATCAACTTCTTTCCTGGTTCCCTATACACACTGCAGTATAAAAGCATATGGCCAACAGACTCTGTTCCTTTTATTCTACAAGGACAATGTTGTTGAGCGGAATCTTGTTAAATTGGTCAGTTAGCAAAGCAGAAGGAAGCACATTGAAGTGGGTGAGCATAAATACATTCATGTAATTAATATGTCTAATTTACTTTAGTCCCCGAGTCAGGACTGGATTGAAAGACTCGGGATAGCTCCAAGCATACAACTTGCTCCAAGGGTTGGAGCTCAGCTGAGACCTTTTATCCCTCTTGGGCTGAGACCTTTTATCCCTCTTGGGCTGAGACCTTTTGCCCCTCCCAGCCATGCTCCTCCCCATTCCTGAACAGTGGAGAGTCTTAAAGGAATAATCCTCTGGCCTGCAACCTAGCATTGTGCCGCTCTTCAGTGAGTTCACACCTTGCATGTTTTTTATGCTCGTGAATTGGCGCTGGGGAGAGTGCGACCTCTGCTGTAAAGGGAACTATTTCTTCAGAGGACTCTGGCCCAGGGGGTGCTGTCTCTGGAGGTCCGGGGGTGGGGGGGCTCTTGCTTAAGGGACTGCTGGCTGACGGGCTCAGTGTTGGTGCCTGGGCCTGGGTTCAGCACCTCTGTGGCTTGCACTGCTGGCTTTCCTGATCCACCTGATTCCTGCCAGTGGTGTAGTGGAACCAAGACTCGCAGGGACACAGCATCAACACTTTTTTTTTTATTAGCAGGGATGCCGATGTCATCTGCCACCCCTTGCCCCTGCCTCAAAATTCCCTATTCCCTCTGAGCTTAGCTGCAATCCTCATAGTAGCTGGGGGTGGGGTGGGGATTAGTTTTCCTAGCAACAGTATATAGTTCCTTGTTGTAATGTCAAGTATTTTGGGGTGGCTCGGTCTCAAATGGGCAATTAAGACCCATTAGCGTTACAAAAGACCTGCTCCTAATGGAGATGAAAACTGCTTGAACTCACCTTCGCCTTAACACAGCTGCCTGCAGTTTTGGACTCTCCTTGAAGGTGTGGCTATGGGACTGTCATGATGAGTGTCTGCATTTCAAAATGTACCACTACACCACTGGTTCTTCCTTCTCTGGGTCAGAATCTTGGCTACTGCTCCTGACTGGGGCCATGACAGCAGTCTCCCAGGCTGCAATCCTAGGACAATACCCTATACTTACATTCTATGTCAACAGATGCACCAATTTTCCTGCAATTCTAGGTCAGTGTAGTAAGGCTAAATCCAAATAGTTGTTTGGATATTAAAGCATGATTGCCATCACTGTCATCCCACAAAATCACAGAAGGTCTTGCCAGAATTAAAGATACTGAATCATTAATGATATGTTTATTTTCTGTGCAGAAAGCTCATTTCCCCAAGCTCTGCCAGCCAAGGTCCAGTTATTGGTTGTAGAGATTTGATTAATTGTGCCCACTGTCCTCTCTCAGTATTTCAGCAATCATACAAGAGTACACAGCAGAATGTTTCTATTCTGATCCTGGGATTTCATTTTGACAGATAATCATACAAATAATAGTTTTGCTGCCTAGAGAAAAATGAAGCGATGCCCACAAAAAATAAAAGATAGATGAATTGGACACTAATAGTCACGGCTATTATTGTCATTAGTTTAAGGAGAGCTGTTCTCTTGTCTCTGAAAAGTGTGTACATCCAGGTCTAATTTGTTTAAATGTTTAGGTGACGAGCTTCTGAGCTTTGTAACCAAATTTAATTTTTGATAAATATTTTGCAACTGTTACTAAGGCAACTTTTCATCAGCTTTTTAATACCGTTAGTTCCCTGCTCAACAAGATAGAGATTCCGGTCAATGTATTTGTCATTTTTAAGATTTATTGAATAAATAATTCTCAAACATGTTAGGAATGTGATTCAGGCAAAGGGCAGTTTGCAAGGAAAGATCATAATATAGGCAGGAAATAAACATTCAAAAAATGAAATTTATTCAGAAGTATTTGTTGTTGTTGTTCAATCGTTCAGTCGTGTCCGACTCTTCGTGACCCCATGGACCATAGCACGCCAGGCCTTCCTGTCCTGCGCTCTCTCCCGGAGCGTGCTCAAGTTCATATTCATTGCATCCGTGATGCTATCTAGCCATCTCATCCTCTGCCGTCCCCTTCTCCTTTTGCCTTCAGTCTTTCCCAGCATCAGGGTCTTTTCCAGGGAGTTTTCTCTTCGCATTAGGTGGCCAAAATATTGGAGCTTCAGCTTCATTATCTGTCCTTCCAATGAGCACTCAGGGTTGATTTCCTTTAGGATGGACTGATTTGACCTCCTTGCAGTCCAGGGGACTCGTAAGAGTCTTCTCCAGCACCACAGTTCGAAAGCATCAATTCTTCGGCGCTCAGCCTTCCTTATAGTCCAGCTCTCACAGCCATACATTACTACTGGGAAAACCATAGCTTTGATTAGACGGACCTTTGTCGGCAAGGTGATGTCTCTGCTTCTTACTATGCTGTCTAGATTGGCCATAGCTTTCCTCCCCAGGAGCAAGCGTCTTTTAATTTCATGGCTACAGTCACCGTCTGCGGTGATCTTGGAGCCCAAGAAAGTAAAATCTGTCACTGCTTCCATTTCTTCCCCTTCTATATGCCAGGAAGTGATGGGGCCAGATGCCATGATCTTCGTTTTGTTAATGTTGAGTTTCAAACCAGCTTTTGCACTCTCCTCTTTCACCCTCAACAAGAGGCTCTTTAGATCCTCTTCGCTTTCTGCCATTAGGGTGGTATCGTCTGCATATCGGAGGTTGTTGATAATTCTCCCAGCAATCTTAATTCCGACCTCTGATTCATCCAACCCGGCATTTCTCATGATGTACTCTGCATATAAGTTAAATAAGCAGGGTGACAATATGCAGCCTTGTCGTACTCCTTTCCCAATTTTGAACCACTCGGTTGTTCCATGTCTGGTTCTTACTGTTGCTTCTTGACCCTCGTACAGGTTTCTCAGGAGACAGGTAAGGTGGTCTGGTACTCCCATCACTTTCAGAATTTGCCACAGTTGAAGGCATTTGATTCTTTTACTGTTGCTGGATTATCAG
This sequence comes from Heloderma suspectum, assembly GCF_057233095.1. NCBI lineage: Eukaryota > Metazoa > Chordata > Lepidosauria > Squamata > Helodermatidae > Heloderma > Heloderma suspectum. Next base: position 229,200,958 of record NC_139461.1, read on the forward strand.
GATGTATGCACATTGTTGCCCATCACTAAAATACTAATTTATACTGAACATGGGGAGAGAATCCCAAAGAAAAGATATCCTCGGATACTGTCTCATCTCCTTCTGGGATCCAAGGTAGGGATATCGTGGGAGACTGGTTGGGGCTCGAGCTCAGTGATTTCTCACCAGTTTGGCCCCCCGGACACCAGTCTGCGGATCCCCGTGCTCGCCTGACCCGGCGCCTGCTGAGTCTGGCAAGCACAGGGATCCTCGCTTGCCTGCAAGCTGCCATTTTGCATAAAAATGGCAGTTCAGCTGTTTACGGAAATCACCATTTGCAAAAACTGGCCGACATAAATAATCTCCATTTACTCAAAATTATAGGCGTAAATGGTCGCCTGTAATTTTGTGCAAATTGAGCTATTTACGGCCGCCATTTTACGCAAATGGTTATCTGTAAATAGCTGAACTGCCATTTTTATGCAAAATGCCAGCTCACGGGATGTGGGGATGCTGTGTGCCACATGCCCACAGACCATCTGGCAGCTCACACGGCATGCCAAACAGGGTTGGGCTGCCAGTGGGGGTCCTGGCGGGCGATGCACGCTTCAGTGAGTTTGCCCATCCCTAATCCAGAATGCTACTTCTTCTCTGAAGAGATATTGGTGAAGTTTGTGATTCCCTAGTTCAAAATACAAAGCTTGGCAACTCATCATGCTTGCCTCCAATCTGAGCTGAGTATTACAACCCATCGTTCTTTTCTGCCTCAGATTGTAATCTGCGCCAGAGAAGAATTTATAATTCTTTCCCATGCAATACAGTTACTCACACCCATCCACCCACTCACTCACCTACATACTCCTCTCTTCCTGCTGTCTGTTTGGTTATTGTAGTTACTGTGGCTGTTTTGGTGGCATGCAGATCCATCCCTTCCTTCTCTTGTTTGGTACATGAAGGTCACTGCTCTAGGAGTGACCCATATGCTGGGCACCCTGGGAAATGTAGTATCCTACCAAATAAGAGAGTGGTGAGGGAAGGAAGAGTGGAGAGTAACTATGCTGGGGTGTGAATGAGTTAGAAGTTCTTCTCTGGCACAGATTACAGTCTGAGCCAGGGAAGAATGATGGGTCACAATACCCATCTCAAATTGGAGACAAACATGATGAGTTGTAATGGTTTGAACCCTGAACTAGGGAATTATGAAGAGAAGAAGCAGTGTTGTAGTTGGATGCCACAAGGAGATGAGATAGCATCCTGGGATATCTTTTCTTTGGGATTCTATCCCTGTTTTCAGTGTAAATTAATATTTTTAGTGATGGGCAACAATGTGCACTCATCCTGATAGTCTAGAAAGAATAAAAGGATTGAATGGCTTCAAGCATACCTCTGAATACGATGCCTTCCTTGAATGTTTATGACATGCTTACATTATGATGTAGGGTCCATCCAGCTCAGTATCCTATTTCCAGTGGTGGCCTGCCAGATGTTCCTGGGAAGTCTACAGCAGGGCATGAGTCAATAGCCCTTCCATGCTTTTTGTCTACCAGCAGGTGGAATTCAGAGGCATACTACCTCTAGAGCTGATGTTCCATTGAGTTATCCATTGATGTTCCATTCAGCATGAATCATGGTTATTTCAGTGTTCAAACCCACATTCAGAAGTTCCATCAGCTACAGTGAAACAAGGTAGTCAAGAAGTTTGTACATGGCTACTGTTCTCTGCCTTTCAAAGTTATGGTGAATGCAGCAAACGCCAAGTAACGGGAATTTCTAGGAACTCTGTACAGTTTCATCAGCTTCCACAAGAGATGAAGATGTGACTGATGGCTTCGGTCCTAATACCAGTGCCTTATCCCTTCTCTGCTAAGGAATTCTTTAATCTCAGGAGTCCAGAGATAAGGAAAGTGATGCTATGGATGCTGCTTCTCTGAATAAACAGAGGGAGAACCATATGTCCAAATGTCTTTTTCTATAAGCACCAACAAATCTGACAATGTCTGTTGGATTCCACAAAGGAAAAAAGAGCCCTAGATTAGTTTCAGTTAAATCTGAGAAGCATTTTTATTGTCAAAAGAGGGAGCTCTAATAGAAATCTGCATATTCAGTCAAATATGTCTCTCATAATTATTTCTCCACAGGACAAACAATAGAGCTTAACTGAACATGCTGTCATTCCTTTATTTACAGTAGTGCCTTAATGGCTTTTTAAGGCCAAAGTGAAGAGAGAGATTGAGAGAGAGAGAGAGAGAGAGATTTAAAATTGCTCGAGGAGAAAGTGTTGTGATATGGTAGCAGACTGACCTCAGATCACAACCAAATAAAATTTGTTTTTCATTCTCAGAAATGTTAATTGGGATGATAGCATCAAATATATGACCTGCTTTCATTAGAGCTTAGTGCCAGAAGCAATGTTTATGATAAAGTTAACAACCCAGCATTTATTACACTCTCTGTGGGCTACAGAAGCCTGTGTACTCTGGTCCCAGGATTTCAGGGGTCTATTGGCAAGACCCTCTGTGGCCCCCTTAACTGGCAAGGGGTGTCATGGTGATGTGTGCTTCCTTTCTGCTCTCCCTTGCTTACGTACAGCCCTCCCCCTCATCACAGTTTCAGGAATCAAGTGTGACCTAAGAGATCACTCTCCTTTCTTAAAAGCCTCTGCAATGGAAGCCCACCAGAGCAAAATGAAAATGATGTCACAGTCAGTCTGATTGACTCTCTTTTGGCCTTTGGGCCCTGGCATTTGCCCAGCTTAGCTCACCTCCAGTCCTGGCAATACCTGTTCCCATCATTAGGTCATACAAACATATGAAGCTGACTTATACTGAGTCATACCATTGGCCCGCCTAGCCCAGTGCTCTGACAGGCACTCACTGGCAGTAGCTCTCCAGTGTCTCAGACAAAGGTCTTTCCTAGTTGTGCTACCTGAGACCTTTTAACTGGAAATGCCTAGGAATGAACCTGATACATTCTGCATGCAACTTGTATACCCTGCCTCTGAGCTACAGCCGCTCCCATTATACTTTTGCTTTTACTGTGGTCTTTTCTACATGAGGCTTTTAACCTGCCACTTTACTAAGGCTTCTGCTTCCGGATTCTTTGTGATTAAAAATGGCTCCTTTACACATGTTTTTTTTTTTGGGGGGGGGGGTTCTCTGCATTTCTGTATGTTCCATTACACAACCACTAGGTGGTGCTGTGATATAGCGAAATTGTGCAAATACACCAGGTTTCATGCCACCATTCATGGAAATATCAGACTTTTCCTCATTAGAAAACCCTCTTGCTATAATGGTTACAAAGAATGAGAGAGGCCCTGGAGGATGACAACATTGTGTAAAGCACTTGAAAACTACTGTGAGTGAGGAATCGCAAGCGCACAATAAACGCCTTGTGTAGAAAGGCTCTGTTTTTTAGAACTTATGTAACAGGTTCTAGCTACTTATCACTAGGTGCCGTTGGAGCTCTGTGGTCAAGGGCTTTGCTCCTCACACATGTCGTAGGGGATGTATGCACAAAGCATTTTCCAACCTTCAAGAGAATGGGCAGTTTCTTTTCATGTGGCTCTCTATGTGTATTATAGCTCTCTTCTAGGAAGTCTAGCCCAGTTGTGGTGATTCATCACTGGTCCTAGACATAATATTCCCTACAAACCCAAATGGGAAGGGTTTCAATGCAGGGGACGGGGCGGGTAGCCAGCCCTATGAATACCCTTTTTCTGTAGTGTCACTGCTCTCAATCACTTCACTAGGATGTCAAGAGGCAATCTATCTTCCTTTGATCTAGATTACCCTTACACGGTTAGCTCCAAGGGAGCTGAATTCTGCTCTTGATCAGGTACCTAGTCACCTGCTACCTCTCACTGCATATGAGCATTATGTAAATACAATTACTCCTATGTAGGTAAAGGTACGTAACCTCCTGCAACACATGTAACAAATATATGTCTAGTTTCCAGCATATACATATAGTGAAAGACATATGCATTTTGACATACATGGCTGGCTAGCACTGATGTAGTAGGAAACATGTGATGTGTGAAGCAACACTTAGGTTGACTTCAGTTAACCTTGATCACCCTGTTTATGCTAGATTGGGTGATAAGAAGGTAAAGCTCCCCCCAGTGGACACTAGGCTTCTTGCAGTTGCCAAATCAAACATCTGCCATGGGAAATCTCTGTCATGCCATCCACCTCTGGGAAAGTAGCCAGAGAAACTATAAATATCTAAACACCTGAATTTTTTAGCTAATCAGAAATGTATACTTAAGTAATCATCCTTTCTTGAAGGATGTTCAACAAAGCAGTTCCAAATTGACTACTCTGGAATCTAGATTACTTGTTGGTGCTTTATTGTCATGTCTGTCTGTCTGTCCATCCGTCCATGTATGAATGATTTCAGGCTTCATATGAGCTCAACATTTATATGTTTGGGCCAATAACTACTCAATAACATTCTGTATAAAAGCGCCCTGAGACTCTATAGAAAATGTCTGGCTCTGATATACTGCCCCCATTAAGTTTACCATGTATTTCAGAAAGTTTCTCATTCTTCATTGTTATCATTTCTGGTGATATTACTGTACTATTGCCATGACATTGTCAATAGAAAGAGCAGGCTTTCCAGTAATCTCTAAAACGCAGACTAATGATTTTGATGTTTTTGTTCCCTTTAGTTTATGACATTAATGCATTGACCCCTGTTGTCAGCACCCAGAATTTATAGCCTAGAGTAGTATGCTGGAGCATACTTTCATAAGAAATTGTCTTTTATAAGAAAATCAATCTTTCTCCTTAGTACCCAGAAGAGCAATTTAAACTTGATGGGGATACAAAGAAATCTGACACTTATTTTTACCCTATAAATTGGAACATTTACATTTGTGTTCCTGTGTTTTTATGTGTTACCTCTTTCCTTCCTAATAAAATCCCAAATATAGCTGTCTGGCACAATGGAATTCATGTACAGAATGAGGATAAATTTTCCTTGCTCATTCACGTATGGAAACTTTATTCACCTTTCCTGCAACTGTGAAATTGGTTTGAAATGATGGACTGATATTTCTTCATGAGTTACTCTTCACACACCAGAGCTATTTTACTAACTACAAAATGTGTTATCCTCGGGGAAACAAAGGCAGTCATTTCCTGTATAAAATTGTAAACTTTGATGTTCAGAGAAGGAAAGAAGGAAGGAATTCAATGTGCATTTAGAAAATGTACAGTGTTCTAAGTGCTTAAAAACAAACAACGAGCAACAGAGATGTTTCAGTTTGGTACCATTTTATCCTATGATGCTAGACTTCCATAGTAAGAAACAAACTTTCATGATTAAATGCCTTATCCACATAAATGATTGGTTTGAAATCATAAAAATCAGTTAAGTGTATATATTTAATGCTTTCTATCTCATTTGAGGTCTGGTTCTGTCAAAGGAAAAGCTGTTAGAGGTGAAGAAAACCCTTTTCTTAGAAGGCAACGCTCAGTAAAATATATAAAAAATAGTGACTGACCTGGTTTCACGTAAATATAAACTAATAAATTATGTTCTTTCCTTGGGAATCCAGGAGGGTGGATGTTTTTCTCATTTTCTAGTGGGACTACATGGCTAGATCTTATCCAATCTTTCACTGGAGTAAAATTTTGCTTGGAATTTTCTTGGATTGGTTTTCTTAGATAGTTGTTTATAGCCTGGACAGTAAGTTGTAAATAGGTAACCTGGCTTTTGGCACTGGAAAAGTGCAAGTGAATTAGCCAAGTCTATAGAATACTGTTGGCCCTAGAAATTGGTGTACTTTAATCCAATGTTGTAAACTGTGTTCTGTGGACTACTGATGATTCACTGTGTGATTTCAGGCAGGCTGTGAGATCCCAATGAGAATAATAATGGAAAATGCTGAAGGTCTTTTCTGGGCCAACCAGTGATGAACATTGAGTTTAAACTCCTGCTGCATTTTTATGCTGCTATACTAAATAGGTCAGGTGAAAAGTGGAAGTGAAGTGAAATAAGTGATAATGTCTTGATAAACAAATATCTGAGTGCCTACACTATGTACCAATGTTTTCCCTTTATCCCATTATTTTGGTACAGCTGCATGAAAATGCAGAAAAATCAAGTTTGAACTCAGAAGATTTTCAAGCAGCCTCCCATACAGTAGCTATAATGTAAGAAAATGTGGTAGCCTGAAAAGAACAAGCAAGTTAGACGAGTGGTCCACGAAGTGTAAGAATTACTGCCTTAATCGCTCCTGTCTGATAATTGAAAGTGGGGGGTGGTGGTGGAGAAGACTAGAAGCCTGACTCTTCTGCAACAGATGCTACACAGTGCAAGGAGAAGTTTGTGCTAAATCAGCTGAAATAGCATCCTGGCCTAGCATCCTGTCCCACACAGCTCTGGTCCTCTGCCAGTTACTCACCCTAAGCATCTCTCTTTCTGCCTGTTACTGCCAGTAAGGAGATAGGGCTGATATGTTGATTGTTAGATTCCACAAAATATGTGGCTAACTCTGCCTCTATGCCACTGACACACGCACTCCATCTTTATTAGGGATGTAAAAATTTTGTTAAATCCATTCTGTCTTAGTTTTGTGGAATGTCAGGCATCTTTCTTTCCATCGTCTGCTCATTGATGGAATTTTTTTTTTAATTTTTTAGGGAAGTACGAGAATTGTAGGGATGTATGAGCATTACCAGAAGTGCAAAATTGTGCAACCCCCAACAAAAAATAGAAAACCATTCTGCAGAATCTGTGTGACTGGGAAAAAGCCGGTCCGCTGCAGAATCTGGAGGTCTGACATCCCGTTCCTGCTCTGAAAAAGCCATTTTGGGGCAGTCATGCTGGAATGCCGGTACAAGAAAACTGATGGCTCAAGGCTGCCATTGTGCCAGCACTGGAAATGGAACTAGATCCTGGCACCAGAAAGAGGGGAATGACTGTTGCTTATATTGGTGCTGGTTTTCATATTAATGATTCTAGAATCATGATGTCAGCAGCACATCTGTTCAGGTTGTTGTTGTTGTTACTTTTGATATGGTTATTATTGGTAACTGGCCTCATGGCTAGGGTAGGGACCATGGCTTAATGGTAGAGCACACACTTTGCATAGAGATGGTCCCAGGTTCAATCCCCAGCATCTCCAGTTAAGATCAGACAGCAGGTGATGTGAAAGACCTTTGCCTGACCTCTGGAGAGCTGCTGCCAGTCACAGTAGATAATACTGGGCTAGATGGACAAAGAGTCTGACGTGGTAAAAGGCAACTTCCTATGCTAAGGCTAGGCCTCTAAAGTGAGAAACAATGGAATTCTGTACAGGACAGCGTACTAGTGAATAACAAACAAATAAATAAATAATGCCATTAGTCATTATTTATGATTCATATAACATTTTAAATGTATGAAGTAATATATACAACATTTATGTCAGTCATCATTACTGATGGGGAATTGAGGCTTAAAGATGATGACTTGCCACAAACCTCCTCTAAAATGATGGCTGAGTTATGGTTTAAATGGAGCTATCCTGTATCCATCCACAATACTTTTTCTGTTGGGTTACAATGGCTTTCAGGACCCCTTCTGATTAGGGATGGGTGTACAAGCAAAACTAGGATTTGTTGAAATTTTCCAAATTCTGCCTTGAAGCTCATTCTGTTTTGTGTCCATATCAGATTGCAATCCTTTTTTCCTTCTTGCATTAAAATTTGTGCATATATTTCCAAATGTATGCATCAGCTGTGCACATCGTTGAAATGTATGCATTCTTCTCTCATTGATTAAAGTGTGTTTTGTGCATTTTTCAAAAGTACGCATTTTTCAAATCTATGCATGCTGTTGAACACCTTTTTTGGTCCACAAATCACATTGCAAGCTCGGAAATGTACAGACTTCAACTTCAGATTGCATTAGAATCATAGAATCATAGAATCATGGAATAGTAGGGTTGGAAGGGGCCTACAAGGCCATCGAGTCCAACCCCCTGCTCAATGCAGGAATCCAAGTCAGAGCATCCCTGACAAATGGCTGTCCAGCCTCGTCTTGAAGGCCTCCAGTGTGGGAGAGCCCACCACCTCCCCAGGTAATTGGTAATTGAATCCATGTTCAGTCTAGAATGGTGATAAAAAATGAACTGATAAAAAATGAACTGAAACAAATTTCCCATATTTCCCTACTCCTGATCATAAGTTTCAAAAACTTGATGGAACCATTTTCATTTAGGAGCTCAGCTAGCTAAAATCAAGCTTTCAGCAACAGGAACATAACATCACTTCCAGGTGTTGCACATATATTCGAATTTTGAATAACATTTATTGAATCACCTGCCATTTTAAAATCTGATCCAGATTTTTTTTTTTTGCTTTGGTTTGGGTCATATTATAGACAGGGTTTCTGTGTTGATAGTTTGTTTTGTCCCAACCCTTCAATGAATTATTTACTAAGCTATTATGCATTTTTCACAAAATGAATTCTGTAGGAGTATTTAAGTATTAACAACATGACAAACCCAGCTTTAAGAACAACATGTTCTGTCTAATTTGCATATAACTTCCAGAGGGATAGCCTCTGGGATTATGTAATTACACTGGTCCTGATATTTAATTTATAATATAATCACATATTAGAATTTAAAAAGGCAGACCATTCTATGAAAACCACTGGAATACAACAGCACAATACATCTAGGGCCACAGTTAAGGCTGATGCAACTGAACTCCAGTGAAGATTTTCAGCATGTAAAGAGGGTGGGGGGAGAGACCCCCCTATTTCCACAAAGAACCCCCAAAGTTTATATTCCCCCCCCAGTTCACTACTTTTCATAGTCCCAATCATTTTTGTCCTTTAAATAGATCTTCTTTCTAGTGGCAGTAATAACCTCAGGCACTTGGTTAAGAGCAAAGGCATTGCCCTCACTTTGAATTAAGGATGTACAGACTTTGTTAAATCTGTTCTATCTACAGTTTGCAGATTGTCAGGCATCTTTCATTCTGTTGTCCATCCATTGACAGAATCAGATTTTTTAAAAATTAGAATTTTGTTCTACTTGCACTACTTCATATTAGCAGTAATGCACACTTGCTTTAGTTAATGTGCATTTAGCGCTAATGCAAATTAGTGCAAATTTCCCCCCAAAATGAAAAACTGATCTGCAAGTCTGCAGAATCCACACAACTCAGAAAAAGCCATTTGCTATGGAATCTGCAGGCTGGATTCATAAAAATCTGACCTCATTTGAATCCATTGTGTTCTCCAAAATCCCTACTTTGAATTTGTTTTATTTGCCTCAGTGGCATTGTCATGAAGCCAGAGTTGATTGGAAGCATGATTATGTCACTGCCGTTGAGAAGAAGCACTGTTTTGAACAAACAAAACTGGCCCTGAAGGTGCGGCTGACTGGGGCTGTGAAAGGGCTCACAAATGGAGCACTCCTACCGCCACCTGAATGCCACCTGGCCTGCCTGAATGTTTGTTTTGGGCGCACCTTGTCTCTACAGTGGGGAAAAATCACCCCAAGGGGCTTTGAAATATCTCTAAAGGATGGGATGCCATGAGGCGGGTGGGACGGAAAATGAACCACTCCAGCTTCAGTCTTAATCCCAAATCCATTCTCTAGTAGTTTTGGAAGCATAATCTTTGCTTCAATTTCACCAGGGTGGGCAACTTGTGACCCTCCAGATGTTTCGGCCTACACTTCCCATCATCCCTCACCATTGACTATGCTGACTAGAGCTGATGGAAGTTGTAGGCCAAAGCATCTGGAGTGCCGTAAGTTTTCCACTCCTGAGTTATATTATTGCAATGATCTGAGGTTGAGGGCTATTGGCAGAGTAGCTCCAGGAAAAGTACACATAGCCATTTGTGCTGGGTGGGAAAAAAGGCCATTTCTGCTGGGATGTTAGCTGTTACTGCTTTGATTCCAAGATGGAGTTTTTAGAACAAAAACTTCAGCTTGAAATCACAGAATTAACAGCTAAGGTCCTAGCAGAGAATGCCATATATTTGCCTGCAAACCTTGGCTTGGATCCTAAGACCCACAAGTGAAGTTCTACTCATGGAATAGGGCTTTTCTGCTTTCTTTCCACTGCAGCTCCCTTGGCTCCCAAAAAGCTTCTTCTGAAATACATGGAAGGCTCCGGGAGGAATGGAAAAGCAGGGACTCCCACACACTTGTGCAAGAGGAAATACTTTCCAGTTGTGCTGGGGCTCTGTTGAATCCAAACCATTAGATTTCCTTTATGCTGTTATTTTGATCGCATTGTCTTGCATCCAGCAGATTAGAAGCTTCACACGGTGTGAATAAATGTCATGACAAAATGGTACAAGGAAAGATTGCTCAATAGATTAATCCCTCAAAATTAAAAAGCAGGAACACTGTGTAACAGGGTTCCCTCTGAGGCATCCTGATTAACTGGATACATTGTTACCTTTTACAGTGAATTACTGAAAGGAGGCTTGGAGAGATTGAACTAGTTGCCCCCTTTCTGTCAAGACACAAATGTTTGCTTCCTCCTTTTTCATTAAACAGTATCTGCTGGGATCTGTTATTTTCCCATCTGTTTATTCTGTTTTGAATAATTTAAATAGACTGAAGACTTCTGTTTGACATATGCATATGATTTTCAGAAAGTTAAATGGCGGTTTCAAGATAGGTCAAGTTGAAATCTGTCATATACCAAATGTAGTTGAGGTGCATCAGTACCACATTCATGATCCAATTATAGAACTGTGGAATACACACAGGGAATTAGGCAGACCTCTTGAGATAAATGCTTTGCTGGTCTTTGTCTCAACAATTATGCCATTTAAAGGAATGAGTAAGAAAGAAAACAGGCATGTGGGAAACAAGATGGAGCCAAACCTACTTTTGCTGAAGATCCTGATTGTAATTGATTGATTGCTGTTTGTATTCTTTTTGATAGCAGTAAAATAAGAGATTAATGGAATGATCCTATATGTGGGTTATACCAGATGAAGGCCTATAGGATTCAGCAGACGCCCCACTGCATTGGCAGGATTATTTATTCAATATTTATTTATTTATTGCATTTATATCCCACCTTTTTTCCTCTTGCAAGGAACCCAAGGCAGCTTACATTCTCCTCCTCCTCCTCTCCATTTTATCCTCACACCCAATGAGCTTCCATGGCCGAGTGGCAACTAGAACCCGGATCTCCCGGCTCCCAGTCCAGCACTCTAGCCACTACACCACGCTGGCTCTTGAGGATGCCTGATACACTGTCGCAACTAAAAATACATCAGCACAACACCTCAGATGTGACGGCAGAACACTCCACCAGTGGAGCTGCCCCACTGGTGAAGGCAGGCTGGGGGAATGGCTGGAACAGGATGGAGTTGTGGGTGAGTTGTAGGCAGCACAGGGAAGAAGCACACTTACTCCACATCCTGTACTCCCATACCCCCATCAACAGCACAGTTGACACAAAGAATTTCTATCCCATTTCCTCTGACACAAAGAATTCCTACCCCATTGACTTCAGTGGAACGGGGAGAGAAAAAAATAGCCAACCCTGCATCAATGACTACCCTGTTCATGTCACCACAGCAGAGCATAAGATATTGTGTAACCCAGCACCCAATTATAGCAAACCACCGTAAATATGTAAACCCCAAGCAGGGAGACCACAGCTTAGACTGCACGTTCCCATGCTTGTTGCTCTTGCCTGGTTATATGTCTTTCTTCCACTGGGATGTGGAGAGAGGAGGTATAGTGTTTTGCCCTGAGTGGATGTAAACCAGTAACCTCCTGATCATGTTTGTGCCTGCTTTGCATTCAGTTGCACCAAAGTCCTCTGGATTGTTGCTGCTGCCTGGTGATATGTCTTCCTTCCACTGGGGGGATGTGGGGATGGGGAGGTAAAATGTTTTGTCCGTGGGGGTATTCAAACCAGTGACCTCCAGTGTGTGTTTGTCATTGATCGCTTTAACAGACAATAACACCGGGGTCCTTTGGCTGTGCTTACTGCCTAGTTCTTGCATGTTGGGGGCATAGGGATGTAACAGACATGCCTCTGGCTTGGCCTGTGCAGATTGGATCCCTCTGTGTCTGGGTCACATGTGGGTGGCATTGCTGGCATGGTCCCTGACGGGTGGGCATTGGTGGATTTTCCAGGGTTGGTGGGGTATGCCTGTAATTTTTCCTCCATGCTTGTATTTTCTTCTTGTGTTTTCCCCCCTCTCCTACTGGACTAAGCATGCGTTGGATACAGTGGCCCCTTTGCCATAGTTGTCTCATCTGATGAATTATACTTTGCCTTTTACTTAACACATGAAATCACACAATGAAAAGGGCTCCCTGAACAGATGTATTTATGGTCCTTGTATGCACAGGGAATCATTCTGGGGGTGGGTAGAGGAACATGAAAGGTCACAGCAATAGAATGTAAAACTACAGCAGGCATCCTGCCTGCATAGCTTGAAGAGTAATAATATCAGAGACGAGGCAACATTTTTTTGGCATGGATTAACCCTCATTTCCAGCACAAGAAAAGAATTCCCTTACCCTGGCTTGCAGAAAGCGCCCTCTAATGGTATTAAATAAATTGATGCTTTGGTTTGAAAATTGTGTAAACCTCCCTATTTCTGTTATCAATAATGCTCCCATAAACAAACGGTGGTTGATCAATATCCTATTACTGCTATAGCCAGATGCACTTTGTTTCTAATTAGAAATTAATTGAATAGCAGAGCCCACCTCCCCAACAAATGGCTGGTTCTAAATGTTAATAATTGCTTTCCCTAATCTATACTTTTTCTGTCTGAATGCTTTTCGTTATTTAGTAATACTTAATATAACACAGATGCTGACAACTAAGAATCAGTTCTTCCACACTGCAGTAGCAATCCATATCCTACATGAATTCTTTTCCTAATGTTTATAGCTCCACATGTGGCCCTTATTGTTTTTATTCTCCTTATTCTTTCTTTGAAACAAATAGCTGTTTAACATAGATTTTATTAGCTCCTGCTGCTTATTCCTCACATTCAGGCCTAATTCTCTGTTTGTGGCACTAGAGTGATCTGTATTGGTATTATAGTAATTGATGTCACAAACACAGCAATAAGACTGTGACTTTGTAATTTTACCTAATAAAAACTCTGGGCCATGGGGAAATATGCATCTTATGGGCAGCAAAACAAAGTGTTTAACATGTTTAAAATAACTCTGTGAGGAGTAGAACTACAATTTGCATAGTCCTGCCAGATGGTTAAAGGTTGTTTCTAAATGGGTTGCCTTGGTTTTAACCGGTTCACAAAATAAAACCATTTTTAATATAAAAAAGATAAGAAGTCTGTTCAGTTAAAATTTGAGATCATTTGAGGGAAGTAATGGATTTTCTTGTTTAAAAGTATACGGAATAAAGTATAAGATCTGGAAGACCTTTTAAACATAATGGAATCCAATTAAGGGTGCAATCTGTCGGGAGCCCCCTAGCTGCCTCTTTAAGTCCCCTCCAATAGCCAACTCACAACACAGGCGAAAGGGATTCTTTCCAAGGCTTTATTCCTTTACAACTTAATGACTCTTTCAGATGCTAATCACCAGCGACTAAGAAAGGAAACGCACTGGGGTAGTTAGCAGAGTAGCCTAAGCTCCAGGTAAGGCAGTTGGTCCCAGTTTGAAGGGGATGAGTGGGAAAACTCTGAACTTATGGGCTGTGGGGAGGTCCTCCCTCTTACCCGGGGATCCTCGGGATGCGACCATTGTTTTAGCGCCAAACGGGCAGAGCGCCGCCTCTTGGCGCCCTCCATCAGGCGCCGCTCCCTCCATCTCTGCCAAGCGTCCAGCAAGATCCCATCCCCTGCTGTCTCACTGCTAGGGTCACTATCTCTCTCAGGAATGCAGGCAGGAGGAATCTCTCCCTGCTGCTGTGCCTGTGAGAGATGAGCAAGCTTCTCTCCCACGGGTGGTTGGTCCTCCTCAGAATCAGAACTACTCTGGGGCTCTATGGGCTCAGTATCCACCCTGACACAATCCTATGCATGTTTAGACAGAAAAAAGCCCTACAACTCCCAGCATTCCCCAGCCAGCCATGCTAGCTGGGAAATGCTGGGAATTGTAGGGCTTTTGGGGGGTCTAAACATGCAAAAGAGTGCTCCCTTTGAAAGGTCAGTGCTTAAGTGTGCCTATTCTCATCGATATCAGTGGGAATTTATGAGCTTAGCCTTTTCTGGATTGTGCCAACTGCCTAATACAAGAGGTGAGAAGAGCCATCAGCATGAAACAGTATTTCCCAAGAGAAAGTTCTGATTAAAGTACAGTTAACATTTACTTTTAAAATTTGCAAATTATAAATAATGATATAATCAAATTAATCACACTGGCAAGTTTTCTAGATATTTGTGAATAACTGGGCCACTATCCTCTTTCCACTAAACTAAACCATAGAGGTTACAGGTGGATGGTCACATTTTCCCCTGATAATGCACCATTGGCGTCACAGTACATGTTTAATCATATAACAAGAAATATTCAAAGAAGTGTGGCTTCCAAAATTCCTCAAAAGTACGATTTCAGTATCCTGCATATCTGGGAAAACTTTGAATTTGATCATATTTCTTTTCATTTAATGTTCTATCCATTTCTAGACTTGTAGTAGTGTACATTTTTGTATGAACTAAACAACTTGTCTCCCTTAGGGGAGTAAGTACCATTTAGATGTGAGAAGTCTGCTCTTATGCTTCCTTATTCCCTTAATCATTTCTTTGCCAGCCTATACATGCTCAGCTGTTTTAATCTTTCCACTTGAATTTATATCTTGTAGTCTCTTGATATTGTTCGACACTCTTTACTGAACTCATTTCTAATCTGTCATAAAGGAAAGAATTTCAGTGTTTTCCTGCATTCTTAACAAGTAGCAGGATTCATCATGCACAGTTGCTTAAAGCAAGTTTGGGGGTCACATCAAAGTAAGCCTTTATACATTCACAGTCTTAAGAAAAATCGCTCAAGAGGTTTCTCTTAAGTTGTGCTTTTGAATTAAACTAGATTACCACAGCTTCCTTCTCCACCATGTGTGAGGAATTACTATTATTGCTTGAGCAAATTTGCTTTCTGTACCTCTCCATGCCTCTACCATGGTCATGGATCATTTCCAGTTTGTCCACTACCTCAAACATTGTCACAAGCAGGGGTTTCATATACTGGGTTCCTTCCATGTCACATGCTTTTTCTCTTTGCTTTGCTGTTGAACTGGTCAGAAAGAAGGCAGTCAAGTGGTTCATTTTTTTATTTATTACATTTCTATACCACCCAATAGCCGAAGCTCTCTGGGTGTTTCGCAACAATTAAAACCAGAAGATACAGCATAAAACACATTAAAAATGTAAATGTTTAAAACTACAGTATAAAATAAAAGTAAAAACCAGAATAAAATCTAGCAGCAATGCAGACATTTAAAATACAATAACAGATTTAAAACAGCAAAACTAAAAGAACAGGTTCAGAGCAAAGAGAATCATGGCCTAGCATAGTGGAAGAGCCAGGGCCCAACCTAATTGCCAGAATAAACCTCCTTCAATTTTTAGTAATGAAGTGTGTGTGGGTATGGGTGTACATCTTTCAATAAATGAACAAATAATAAGAAATAATACTTCCCTACCTACTGCACAAACTGGAGGGGATGAAGCAGGAATAAGTAGGAGCTTCTGGCTGCAGAAGGCGTCCGTCTCACATCCCAGTCCCTCCACAATAATGTCCAATGTCAGAATGATATATTTGGGTAGGATGTTGTCCTAAGTATCCTATGCATTTTACTACACACTTCCTCACTCTACTCAGATCCTGTTGATCCATTCGCATCAATCCAAACATGGGTTGGCCCATCCATATACCATCAAGATTTTTAAGACCAATCTTGTCTCGTGCAAAATTACCAAGTGCAAGCAGGAGCAGAGTGTGAGCAAAGAATGGGGAGAAATGGGAGCTCATTTCACCTCTGATTTTTCCAGTGTCCTTCCATTAGTCATCCACTGCCCACTGAGTCTTGCTCCTTGTTTAGGTGTTCTTTATTATGGAATTGATCCGAAGAGCCTGTATAATTAATTGGCTGATCCAGGGGCAGTTTTGTGATATGTGAAAGTTCAATTGATTCATCCAAACTGGAAAATACAGGACAGCAATGAATATGAACTTGAGCACGCTCTGGGAGAGAGCGCAGGACAGGAAGGCCTGGCGTGCTATGGTCCATGGGGTCATGAAGAGTCGGACACGACCTAACGACTGAACAACAACAACAACAACATGAAATAGAGGGAAATGCAATAAACATAACAAAGCAAAACTGAATTTTCTAAATTTGCTGTCCCTTCAGAATGGTAGATAGGCCATAATTAACTTGCCAGAAACTGGATTAGGTGCAAATTAAATTTCAAATTCCGACTTGTTTATGTCAGAGTAAGGAATATGAAGAATGCCATCTTCCCAGTACCATCAACATAGTCATATAGAATTTGAGTCTTCCTTTGAAAAGATGACTACTAAACCAATCTTGTGAATCAGTACTGTCTCTGGAAGAGTTTGCTTTCAATATACTCTGTGTGTGTGTGTGTGTGTGTGTGTGCGTGTGTGTGTGTGTGTGATTTTGCCAATATACTGTGAGAATAGCGGGAACATAGTCTGGTTTTCATGCATGATACTAGTGTTTAGCTCTCCCATCCCATCAGCTGGCAATACTTGCAAAACTGTATCTATTCTCTTTGGTATTATTCATATTGGGCTATGCTTTTCAACCACAATCAGGATGATACAGATATGGAGGACGACTAGGAAAACCACTGATCGGATGGTATGGGGAATTTATGATAGCTCCCAAGGAGAGTGCTAGCATGCCCTAGCCATTTTATTGGAGTCTACCTACACACCTGCATTATTATTCATCATAAAATCCATACAGCTGAAGGCTAGAGAAGGTGAGTTTTTCTCGGGTCCGAGCCAAGTGTCAGCAAGATGGCCAGCTCACTTTATCATGATACAATTATGCATTTGCAGCTAATAATAGAGGGCATGGGAAGTGTGAGATCTTGCTATATTACATGAACAAAGACCTGTGTTTGTAGAATGTGTGTGATTTTATTGAAAGAGCAGATTAGTTGGTGATTGAGTGTGATAACATTTTATGTTTTAAATTATCAGATTATCTGCTTTAAAAGGATTTGAAATAGCACTTTCTCTTTTGGTCAAAGTGTAAATCCAAATAGTACTATACAAAGAAAATGTTGGGCACTCTGAGATATATTCAGCCAGAGAAATAAAGTAACATTCTTATTAGCTGAACTTAATTTCTCAGAATTTGATAGATTCACATCTTCAGGCAGGATCCGGTTGAATAATATCTGCCATGTGAAGCGGCCCAGTCATAGGGATGCAGCTACAATGGAGTAGTAACCTCCAACTCAGAAAGTCCAGAGGAATAACCACTGATTCCCAGAGGTGATTTGTATGAATGTGGTGGTACCACATTTATTTCACTCCCAGGAAACAAAGGCTAGCTCTTTGGATGTGCACCACCAGATTTTACTTCTACCACATGGCTCCACCTCAAGGGGCTCTTGGGATATTCTGCATGGAGCAATTAACTAACTTTTGAACTAGCCCACAGAGTTGGCAATGATCAAAAGGCTATCTAGTCCAAAGAAAGAACCATGTACAGTACGTATCAGTCCCTTGCACATTCCTTCACTTTCTCTGTCTCAGCACTTACTTCTCTTCCATGGTATTGATGCCCTTGGAGATATTTGCTGACTTTTTCTATTTAATTCTAACCTTAATTAACTCAGGGTGAGTTGGAAAAGTGCAAAGAAGGAATCATTTTTGTGTAAATTAACTAATTCATTTAAGATTAGATTATCTACAAGATGTTCTCCTGCACTCCTCTTCTGTTCCTTGGCACATTATCCAACTCTCTATACCTAAGTGAAAATGCACCATACATAGTCCAATTCTTTTCTATATAAGATTATTTTCTTTTCATATATATATATATATATATATATATTCTTTTCTTTTTGTAAAAAGCTACTGCATACAACAATTTCCAATGAGACTGACACCTAGAACAGTTTGCTCAACAACTAGAATTATTATTAATTTACTTTTTTAATTTATTTATTTGTTTGTTTATTTTTAATTACATCTGACTGTGACCTTGATCAAGAACATTGAGTAAGACATGTTTCCATTTAGTATAGTTGAACAATCCATGCAATTCATTGTGTCATAAAGAAATTGTAAAGAACTGAAGAGTGAGAGGGAGATCTATAAATAAGGGAGTGTCACCATTCTTTCACCAGCCTGCGCGGGGTTTAATTCTCCAAGATGGCAATTTGAAGGCAACACTGAGTTGAACATTGCAGCATGTCTGACAGGCTAAATGTTGGACACATAAATCCTTGGAGGCTCATTCTGGTATTAGGGGTAATTGACAAATAAGGAACATAAGAAAACACTACTAAAACTGATGTCTTAGTATGCAAATGTATCTTTGCAGACATTTTCATACCAGAGTTATACTCTGTCACTCTCTAAACCAGAAGTGTTGAACCTCTGTCAGCTGGAGAGCTGAATTCCATTTCAGAGAAGCTCTTTGGGGCCACATTCCATTGGTGCGTGGGGGTGAAGATTAAAGTGGTGGGGGCAAAAATACAAAATATACCAGCATTTTTTGCTTTTAAATTTAATCAGAATTAGAATAATATATAATAGGTATAGCAATTGCACACCTCTTGTTAGAAAGACCCTAATAAATCTGCTTCTGCACAAAATACAAGGGAACTAACTGAAGTGAATCAGCGTCACTTCACGCAGAACTCTGTCAATATTCACTAGATAGATGAAAATTCCCAAAAGTCTCTTGCAAGGTCTTTGGGGAATGCATGGATTGTTCAACTATACTAAATGGAAACATGTCTTACTCAGTGTTCTTGATCAAGGTCACAGTCAGATGTAATTAAAAATAAACAAACAAATAAATTAAAACAGTAAATTAATAATTCTAGTTGTTGAGCAAACTGTTCTAGGTGTCAGTCTCATTGGAAATTGTTGTATGCAGTAGCTTTTTACAAAAAGAAAAGAATATATATATATATATGAAAAGAAAATAATCTTATATAGAAAAGAATTGGACTATGTATGGTGCATTTTCACTTAGGTATAGAGAGTTGGATAATGTGCCAAGGAACAGAAGAGGAGCGCAGGAGAACATCTTGTAGATAATCTAACCTTAAATGAATTAGTTAATTTACACAAAAATGATTCCTTCTTTGCACTTTTCCAACTCACCCTGAGTTAATTAAGGTTAGAATTAAATAGAAAAAGTCAGCAAATATCTCCAAGGGCATCAATACCATGGAAGAGAAGTAAGTGCTGAGACAGAGAAAGAGAAGGAATATATTATCAGGAGAAAAGATTAAAAGAATACTAAAAGTTTAAAGTCTTAAGTCAGGAAAACGTAACAAAGAAGTTCAGCAATGAAGTATTTTTAGGTCAGCTTAGAATTGCAATTTAGAGCTACATACAGGAGCAAAGCCAATACATGTAGTCTTGGGGCATCATCTGATGAGTACTGCTACCACACAAAATTCGCTGAGATGAAAGAGAGCAGTGTAGTGATAGTGCTTGGTGGGTTGTGTCTGTACAGTGGATTCTACTCACACCACCGGAGGGGTTAAGAAGATGGCTGAACAATCAGGCTTAATTGGAGAAAAGTGGCTCCATTGGTAGAAAGATAAAGCCAAGGGGGTAGGAGAAGATAATGATTTAGTTTAGTTTTTGTTCCAAATATACATTCAGATGGGGTGGAGGTAGGAGATAGGGAGAGGGTGCCAAAAAGGGACCAGGTGGGACAATTTCCTATATGTGACATGGATATCACACTGAGTCATTCAAATTTGTTATGCCATCTATTGGGAATTATTTTGGTTTACCATTTCTCCTGCTAGAATAGGCCCTTCCTGATAGTGTTTGTGGGTCTCATGGTAACTCAGTGCAATTCCTTGTGTCTTAAAAGCAGTGCATTTCTATTTAGTGCATTTTGGTTTAGGAACATACCTGTAAGAAGTCCAGCCAGTGATTCCAAAAGTATTTCAATCTGACTTTAAAAAGGAAATTGGGGTTAAAAATACTGTTGTGGGAATCTACTCTGAGCTCACTGTAGTGGGAGGGGGGAACCAGTTCGAAGGAAGAGAAAAGGTGTAATGTAAATGTGATTAAAATAGAGCCCATGATTAACCTGCCTCTTCCTGTACATGGACTTTCCCATAGAAACAAGAGGATGACACACTTTGCACCACCAGAAGTGCCCTAACCCTGGCGCCAGCTTGTCTGGCAAAGGGGGGGGATATTGCAGGCGGGTGGGGTGAGAAGAGGTGGCTGCTGCCTATTGCGTGCCCCCCCATGGCACCACCAAGCAGGGGAGGAGTCGGCAGAGCCCTCTTAAGCTCTGCGCCCCCTCCAAACCAGCTCTCTCGCTCTCGCGGCTGGAGAGACTGACCAAGAAACGACGACCGTCTCCTGACTGTCATCAGAACCGTCTTGTCGCTCCCGCCGAGATGGCACTGGTGCTTGCTTTGGCGGCGCACGTGCCCTTTGCCTCTCGGCTCATCAGGATGCGATTTTTCCTGCCAGCGGCCGCTCGCTCAAGCGGCACATGTGCCTCGTGGGCACGTGCGCATTTTGCCTCCGGCTCGCCGGGAGGCGCGGTCCTCTTCCCGCGCTGCCGGGTGGGCCGGCCCTTGCCTCCTGGTTGTTGGGGGGGGCGACCCTCTCACCGGCGCTTGCCACGCCTCGGGGGGCGGTGACGCTTGCAGCTGTGGTGCGCACGCCCCCCGCCTCCGGCTCGCCGGAGGGCACAGCCCCGAGCTGGGTTTGGCCGCGGCTCCGGGGGCATCGGCCCTTGCCTCCGGCTCGCCGGGAGGCGCAGTCCTCTTGCCGCGCTGCCAGGTGCACTGGCCCTCCCTCAGCGGCGCACATCCTCCTCACCTCCTGGTTGTTGGGGGGGGCGGTCCTCTCTCCGGCGCTTCCCACGCCGTGGGGCGCCAACGATTGCGGCTGCAGCGCGTGCTCCCCCCGCCTCCGGCTCGCCGGGAGGCACGGCCCCATGCTGGGTTTGGCCGTGGGGGTGTCGGCACTCGCTGCTGCATGTGCCCACCCCTTGCCTCCGGCTTGCCAGGAGGCGTAGCCCTTTTGCCGCGCTGCCGGGTGCGCTGGCCCTCCCTCAGCGGCGTGCGTGCTCCTCGCCTCCTGGTGGTTGGGGGGCCGGCCCTCTCCCCGGTGCTTGCTGTGCCTCGTGGGGCGCTGACACTCGCGGCTGTGGCGCGCGCGTCCTCTGGCTCACCATGAGGCGCGGCCCAGCGCTGGGTTTGACCGCGACTCCGGGGGCGTCGGCGCTCGCTGCTGTGGGCACCCACCCGTTGCCTCCAGCTTGCCGGGAGGCGCGGTCCTCTAGCTGCACTGTCAGGTGCGCGAGCCCTCCCTCGGCGGCGTGCATGCCCCTAGCCTCTTGCTCGCTGGGGGAGGCGGCCCTCTCAACGCCCCCCAAAACAAACAAACAAAATAATAATAATAATAAAAAACCTTGCTGCGCCCCTGGGGGCGCCGACACTCGTGGCTTTAGCGCGCGTACCCCCCGCCTCCTGCTCACTGAGAGGCGCAGCCTCTTGGTCTGGTTGCAACTCCGGGGGTGTCGGCGCTCACTTCTGCGGTGCGTTCACCTCCAGTTCGCTGGGAGGTGCAGCCCACTTGCTGCGCTGCCGGGTGCGCCGGCCCTCCCTCGGTGGCACATGCGCCCCTCGCCTCCCTGCCCGCTGGTTGCCTCGGTGCATGGCCCCTGCTCCTTTCTGCAGATGTTCTCGCTGCTGTAGGGGCATCAGCGATGGAGACCCAAGTCATGTAGTTGTGAGTGCATTGGTCTGGGGGCCGGGTGATCCCGGTTCTAGTCCCCACACAGCCATGGAAGGTCACTGAGTGACTTTGGGCCGGTCACAGACTCTTAGCCCAACCTACCTCACAGGGTCATTGTTGTGAAATTGTAAAGGAGGAGGATAATATAAAGGCAATTAATAATAAGAAATAAGAAATATATATAATGCATTACTTTTTCCCGAGAGCAAAGCGCTCTGCGCGTACCTTCTCTACCCCCCCCATTCATATCTGGCAGTCCTACTGGCCGTTCATTCTTGGTGTTGCCCTACCTAGGGTGGTGGGCAGTGACCTGCCTGCGCTTGCCAGGCATTCAGCCCACTCATACCCTCGGCCTGCCTCCGCCCTACGGTAAGGGGCTATAGGTGCTGCCTCGGTTGATCTGGGGTCCTGCTGGTAGCCCTCTCTAGGATATCCTTTCCTGTGGGTTTATGCCCCTGCCTGCGTTTGTGCTTACAGGAATTGGCCGCGTAGTGGTTGGAGTATTGCACTGTGACCTAGGTCCTTGTTATCTTCCCTGCCGCTAGGCCTCTACCAGCCTGATACCAAGCACTGACCTGGAACTCCACCTTCTTACATCATGACCCTGAAGAAGGGCTATGGTGGAAGAAGGGGGAAGGGTAGCCCCCCCCCCCGGCCAGGAGATCTCAGCCTGGGCCCAACTCCAGTTCTGAGGCAGAGGCGGGCCCAGTTCTGGCCTTAATCCTTGCTCACCTGGAGGCTGCTGAGCGTTCCTCAGGAACCCCTCCCCCTCCCCTGGCCAGGCCTAAGAAAACCTCGGTGGTCCAATCCGATAGGATGCGACAGCAGACCCAGCGTGGCTATTTTCTATTTCAGCACGTCTGGATGCCGTTGCAGCTTCCACCTCCTCTTCACCGGCTATTCTCAAGAGCCCACTGCCCCCAGAGGGGCTCTTTCCTCCTGCGACTTCCTCATCCCCCGTCACCCAAGCGACGCCATACACTTTGCCAGTTGGGGATCAGAACATGGCCACAGTGGGCTCAGTGCATCTGGATGCCATAGAAGCATTGCCCAGCCACCTTGTCTGCAGTGCATCTGGGTGCCACTGCGGCATCCACCTCTTCTTCGCAAGCTCACCTTGGCAGCACGCCACCACTGGAGGCAGCCCGCCCACCTGAGGCAGCTCCACCAGCAGCGACGCAAGTAGCATCATTCCCCTTTTCTGCTGGGGACCAGGGTGCTGCGGCCCCCGATCCATTACGTCTGTACATCATTGAGGCTACGCCCCATCTTCACAGGGTCTCCCAGGCAGCACACCACCATTGGAGGCAGTTCACCCTCCTGGGACATCCTGTTAGCAGCACCGTAAGCAGTATCATCCCCTCTACCTATAAGGGACCCTGGCACGGCTGCCCTGGGTATGGGTGAGACAACCACACACCCTATATACGACTCCTGGGCCACATGCAGCTCCGTCAATCATATCTCCAGTAGCACTTCACTCCCTTTCGCTAGTGTCCAGCTGAGTCCTGCAGGGTTAACTTAGGATCTCTTCTCCCTAACCCCAGACGCCCACATACGTGGCAATGCTAGGTCCCTTCGCTAATCCCGTGAGAGGAGCAATGCCCATCCAGGCTGCTTCTTCTGCAATTGGCCTTCACCTTGGGAGTGGCACAGCTGCCTTATGTCAAGGCCGTCCGTGGAAGGGCCACCACTAACCTTCTATGCACTGGGACCTGAGAGACCAGGGCCTTTGGGCTATTAGTTATGTCTCCTTCCCTGCCGGATTGCGGCAATAGGTCTGACAGTGGCCTCCACCTATTGCAGGCCCAGTGATTTGGCACTGCATGCTGAGCTGTGAGTACAACCCCATGGTCACATGCTCCCAAATCATTGCCATTTTCCATTATGTGTGCTCCCTTGGTGGCAGATAGCACCCATCCACCTCCTGTCCAATAGCCTGGGGGTGCCAGGGTCCCCCCCAGGGGGGGCCAAGTCTGTGGGAAGCCTGTAGCAGGTTACTGCCCCTCCCAATGGGCCCAGCCTGGTCAGAAGGGTGCCGCTCCTTCAGTTTTTAAAATGCTATCCCCCATGACATCCCTTTGGGAGTCCAGGCTAATCCATAGCCTCTCTTTCCCATAGGCCAGCCTGTTCATGACGAGACCCCCTGGGTATCTGGGCCCTGTATGAAACACTTCTTCTGAAGATATGGTTGTTTCGGTCTGGCAGACTGACCCCTGGTCCCTGCTGGGCATGTTGCTACATGGAGTCCAGCGGCAGGGGCAGTGTTCTTACTTAATCAAAGCATTTGTTCCCTTCCCTCTTGACCTCGATGTCACTTTTGCCCACAGGACAGTGGGCCTGTATGCTGCATTACATTCTGGGGAATCAAGTTTGATACCCTTGGGCAATGTTCTCTCCCCCGCCCCTGGACAAATCTCTGGCTTTCAGGCTGACTCCAGGTGGTTTTACATCTCCCTGGGGTCTCCCTTGGGGGCCCTTGTATGAAGTTGAAGGGCATTTTCTCAATCTCCCTGGTAGGGTAGTGGACCCTGGTCATGCCTTCCTGGGCCGGCTCTGTTCGACAATGCAGGGACTGTAGTGGCCGCACCATCGGACCAAGGTCACTCGCGCTGTGCGTCTAGATATGTGGTTGCAGCTTCAAGGTTGCGGGATTTTAATGGCATCTCCTCCCGGTGGCACGAGCTGCTCCTCAATGCCAACCCACAGATCTTACCGGGTGCCACTGGTACCCTGAGTTTTAGAATCGCACGGCTGGTTTGGGTGGTGCCCCAGGCAACAGCCTGAGAGTTGGGCCACCACCAGAATTTGTCAGGACCAGCCTTCTAGAGTTCTTCCCCATTCACCTAGCCGTACACATTGGGGCCGGCCTCATAGCCAAGTCGTTAACCCTCTTTGTACGTCAACATGGCCACTGTGCGAGTTACTGAGTCCCTATCCCACAGAAATCGGGGATCATGTTGTTGGGCAGAGCATCCATGCCCCGGTGTCTGGGTGTCTACATCTGGTTACGGGCCCACCATGTGCTGGGTTTTGGCACACTCAGTTGCCAATGCTTTGTCATGGAATCAGATCAACAGGCTCTGGGCATTACCCTCGTGGATCTGTCTGTTACTAGGTACCATGCTTGCAAGACTACATGGGACTGGCCTACCAAAGATGAACATGTAGGAATGGCGGAGAATTTCTCCACGAATCTTCGGGAGGCCGAGTGCCGACGCATTCGGCCCCCCGAAAGTGTTGGGGAAATTCTCCGCCGGCCCCCCGCCCCCCCCGGGATGGGACTTACCGTGGCCGAATGTCCCTCTCAGCAGCAGGTCCCGGCGGCAGTTCGTCGGGGGCGGCGGCCGGTCTCCCGACCGGCTGCCGCCGCCACCATTGCAAAAAAAAAAAGTAAATTAAAAAAAACACACACACCCGTGATAGGCTACATAAAGATTTACGTAGCCTATCACGGCTAGATTTCCAAAGTCAGCCGTGATAGGCTACGTAAATCGTTACGTAGCCTATCATGGGTGACTTTGAAAAAAAAAAAAGCGCGTACACAAATGGTGGCACCTATGGGCGCTGCCATTTGTGTTCCTTATTTGGGCCCGGGTAGTCTACGTAAAGATTTACGTAGACTATGGCGAAAATAAGGGCAATGCTATTTGCGTTGCCCTTATTTTCGCCGTAGTCTACGTAAATCTTTACATAGACTAGACGTGCCAAAATAAGGAACGCAAATGGCGGTCCCCATGGGAGCCGCCATTTGCGTACACGCTTTTTTTTTTTTTCAAAGTCACCCGTGATAGGCTACGTGACGATTTACATAGCCTATCACGGCTGACTTTGGAAATCTAGCCGTGATAGGCTACGTAAATCGTTCCGTAGCCTATCACGGGTGTGTGTGTTTTGTTTTTACTTTTTTTTTCGCGGCTGGGTAGACGGGGCGCTCCTACCCGGCCTGAATTTTGCCGGCGAGGGATGGGGCGCCTTCCCCCCGGCCTGAGTTTCGGCCGGGCGAGGCAGGGCGCCTCCCCCCCTCTCGCCTGAACTTTGGGGGGAGAACCGAAGCGCCTCCCCCCCACCGCGAAGCAAGCTGCGGGACGAGGTAAGTCCCTTTCGTCCATCCCTATGAACATGTCATCCTAAATTATATAGCTCTACATACTGGTGCCACCATGGCGGGTATGCGGTCCCGCACCTTAGGTGCAAACGTCAGTCAGGACTCATGGCCCTTCCCTATAGAGCCTTGCTGCAATTCTGCATCTCTTTGAGGAATAAGTGGGATATCTGCTAGAGCCAGGAGGGGCGAGCTGGCCGTTTTTAGTCTTGGCCACAACAAGGACGCCAAATTAACTTCCAGTGCCAGGCGTCCACTGTGAGGTGGTGGCGCGGCCGCCTCCACCTTTTAGCAGATTCTGGGCACCCTCTCTCCAGATTCCCTTTCTTGGGTTCCGAGATAATGGCCCTCCATTTGCCCCTCCCTGCATGGCGTTTCACTGTCCCACGCTGCAGCCTTAACAGCTCTCTTCGGGGCCCTTGGGATTTTCAGGGTAGTTTTGGGTTCCTTATCTGGCTTGTCCAGAAGGGCCTTCAGATACTACAATGTACAGATCTTTCCCACTGTACTCCACCTACCCATTCAGAGGTTAATGCCCGTCAGGTTCATCACAGGTTTGACTGGGATACTGCGTCTGGACGGGACCCTTGTCCTGTCAGTACAACAGTTCACTATTAACAAAATTTCAGTTGGGCCGCTACCACATCAGCTCTAGCTCGCTAGGCCAGGTAATTTTCGATAGGAATCCTCTTTTGGTATTGAGCGGTCCCCAAGGCAGCCACTTTAGGTGTCTCTCACAGGCAAGTTATGGCGGTGGAATGATGGCAGTTCGAAGCATTCCAGCAGGGCCCTCACAATTTGACTGCCTTCTTTCTGTTGCAATTTCCTTTGCTTGCCCTAACGTTTTTCTTTCTCAGACTGCTGGATTCGACGTACGCCGGTACAGGTGCTCTTATGCGGGCACGGTATGGTGCTTTGGGCTGCACGTATGGTTCTACGCCAGACTTCAGATCTTAGTTTCCGCTACCCAACACACTACGATCCAGTGGCTTGGCAGATGGAACATGCAGTGGGAGTCCCCCACCCCTCACCCTGTTCCACCAAAGTTTGGTCAGTCTTCCTCTGCAGGTACAGGTGCTGCACGATGGAGGGAACGACTTGGGCTGTAAGCCAGGCGAGGACCCGATCGAAAGGGCGTTGATTAATGTGCAGGTGGTCCGGCATACCTGGCCGGAAGTAGCCATTACGATTCTTATTGCTCCCTGGATCAATTGGAAGACTCGGAACGATGTTGCCGTTGTCAGGGCGTGTCAGAAAGTGAACGGAGAAATGGCTTATGGACTATGTGAATGGGTGATGGATGCACCACCCACAGGAAATTCTTGGACAAGGAGGGAGCATTACAGGCAGGACGGTGTCCACCTGTCTAATGTAGGGAATAGCATATTTCTGTCGGATCTGCAAAGGGGCCTGCGGGAAGTTCTTCTGTGCAGGTGGGGGGAGTTCACAAGCTCTAGGCTTGTGACTCCTGTGGCGGCTAGGACGGGCAAAAGCAGAAAGGGATTAGGGATGGTGTGCATGCAGAGGCACTTTATGGTGACAGGTGACGCCTGAGGCCCCCCGAACGGGTTGTGCGGCTCGGCGGGGGGATAAGGGTTGCCTGGGAGACCAACCCTCCTCACTCACCCAGGTGTTGTGCGGCACCGGGTTGGGGGTGACACCGGAAGGTCTACCTCCCCCAGAAGGGGCAGTCCGGAGGGGCGGCGAGATCGACGCCACCCCTCAGGCTGGGTGTGCTTTCGCCCGAGAAGTGCCAGCTAGTCGCTGGCACAGCCAGATGCCCGTCCTAGGTTCCCCTTTGCAGATAATTCAATAAATGTGGCCCAATTTTCAACCCAAGCCTTGTTGTCTGACTCTTCTTTGACCCATCTCCACTCGCAAAAGCATTACCATTAATTAAACCTTATTTTTGTTGCACGTGTGAACTGAGTGCTCTCTGTCAGTGGAGTTCATATACTATCTAAGCATTGTGTCTGCTGACTTCAGCACTGTTTTGAATGCACAGATACTGCAAGTGTGGGCCTATTTGGATGAGACCATGAATGAGCAAACATTTTGGGAAAGGATAACTTTTTAGTGTTCAGGCAGGCATGCTTCAATCCTCAAGTACTTCCAAGTGTCACCAAAAGAATAGAGACAGCGTAATGATGAGAATTAGATTAGAAGTGGATCAATAGGCCTGACAATAAATGAAAGCAACACAGACATTATTGAGCAGATTAGGAGAGATGAATTAAAGCAGACAGTATATTCTGCAATGCTAGTGCTACACAAATGTTGAACCAAGAGAGAAGGATAACAACTATTAGGAAGTGAAAGGGAAAAGAAGTAAATGGCATTAAAGCATTGGTATGATAATAGAAGAGAAAGCTCACTAAGCTGTGATGAATGTGTGAGGGTGTTGACTGTGCAAAATATATGTGAATTAATGTGAATTACACCAGCACTTCCTTAGAATTCAGTTAAGAATATAAAAAGAGTTATGCTGGATCAGATCAAAAGCCTATCTAGTCCAGCATTCTGTTCATGTAGTGGCAAACCAGACTGATCTTAAAGATAGGTTACATATTTTTGTTCAGCAAATATACATCTGCCCGGATCCTAAGATCAGCTTCAGCTGTCCTTCTCTGGGAGCCCCTGCCAAAGGAAGTGAGGTGGGTGGCTACTAAGAAGAGGGCTTTTTCTGTTGTGGCACCCAGGTTGTGGAATGAGCTTCCAAGAGAGGTTCGTCTGGCACCTACATTGTGCTCTTTCCAGCACCAAGCGAAGACCTTTTTATTTTCCTAGGCATTTTAGTTTTTCAGTTTCTATTTCATAACTGATATTGTATTTTAACTCTTTGCATTGCTGCTAGTTTCTATTTTGTTATTATTTTTACTTTGTACTGTAGTTTTAAGCTTTTAAACTTTTGTATTGTATTTTATTGTCTTGTATTTTATGGTTTTAATTGTTGTGAACTGCCCAGAGGGTATAAAAATGTAGTAGTAGTAGTAGTAGTAATAATAATAATAAAAGTTACATTTGAGTTCTTTAAGAATTCTCTGATGGATACTATCTAGATCTGTTGATTTCTTTTTGTTTTGTTTTTCAATATGCAAGTAAGATCTAGAACTTCATTTATTTTCGCCACTGTTTTGAGTCAGGTCCTCAGCCTCTCTTCTTGAAAATGTCAGCATAGACAATGGTATCAGCTGCAGTATCAGCTACTGCAGTGCAGACAGACACAAATAATTAATTCACCTTCTCTGCATTCTCCTTATTCTCCTTTAACTTCATTGTCATGCAGTGGTCCAACCACCTCCCTGGCTGGTTTCTGGTTTCTTGTTTCTCATGTATCTAAATATTTTTTTATTGTTGGTCTTAATGTTATTAGTGATATGCTCCCCACTCCACCCACCTTTTTGGCATTGCTTATTGTCTGCTTGTAATTCCTTTGTGCAAGTTTGTGTTTGTTTTTGTTCTCGTTTGGGCAAGACTTCCAACTTTCTGAAGAAAGCTTTCTTCTGGTGGCTTCCCTGACACTGCAGGTCTGCTGGTAATTTCCTGGAGTTTGTGCTACCTTTCTTAAGCTGCAGTATACATTCTAGGTTAGTGTTTATGAATGTGGTTCTGAATAACCACCACGTATTTTGGATAAAAGTGATCTTCTTGACTTTTCTTTCGAACGTACTTCTTAGTAGACCCCCTTTTACTAGTGTTACACATTGACTGTTTGTGCATATATTCACTGAATCCTAGGGCTGAGTCCTCCATGTGAAAACTGCTTCATGTGGCTAGATTCCACACCTCCCCAGTGACGAGGGTAAAGAAGAATCATGTGACTCAGGAGTATGAAGCAGTTTCTCCACAGGTTTCTCCCTACACTACCTCTTTTACAAATGCTGTTCTAGTCATGCATGTATTGGCCTTCAGTGTTTATAGTCATACATCCTTGTTCCCTGCATTGTATTCCTGCAAGTACAGGAATTGTTTGTGCTCCCTACCACCTATCCGCAGGAAGAATGTGGTGCTAAGATCAGTTATCTGAAGTAACAACAAGATGTTTGATTATCCAGGGCTTCTTTTCCTTACTTTTAAGTCACTTAAATATCATATACTTCTTCACAGTGAAAACGTATCTAAGGTTGAAGTGAGTTTTAAAAAGGTTTAAAAAGTAATACACCTGGTGTGTATTACTGAGACCTGGGTGGATGAGCTGGGAAAGGTGGATCTGTGGACTTCAATATGTCAGCTTTGTCCACCTGGGTACTCAGTGCAGCACCAACCTAGATTGGAGGGGGGGGGGGAGTTGCCATCATCCATAAGGATTCCGTCTCCCTCATGAGGAAACCCATCCATCCTAGCATCAGTTTTGAGGCTCTGTACCTTGTGCTGGGCCAAAGAGACAGAACTGGTATGCTGCTGGTGTACTGCCCACTCCGCTGCCCAGCAGTCTCCCTGCCTGAGTTAGGTGAGGTGGTCTTCATGGCAACCATGACAACCGTGGGTCTGTCTCAGTACATCACTGGCCCGACACATGTGTTTTTGCTGTTGGGCGGATGAGGGATTATCTGGTTTGGTGTGTTTTTTTTTCAACAACCCCATTGTCATGGTCAGATCATTTCCTTGTGAAGTTTGGTTTGGCGGTAGCAGATCCTCCCTGCAGGGGTGGGGGACTGATTAAGATGGTCCGCCCCCAGAGACTTATGGAATCTGATGGATTTCTGAATGCTCTGGGGGATTTTCCAGCTGATAAGGCTGGTGATTCGGTCAAGGCCTTGGTCTCACTATAGAATGGTGAGATGGGAAGGGCCATCAATGCAATCACTCCCAAGTAGGGATGGGGGAGAATTTCTCCCCAAAACTTCGGGGGGCCGAGCGCCAACGCATTCGGTCCTCCGAAGGTTGTTTGGGGAGAAATTCTCCGCCCCCCCGCCCCCCGTCCCCCCCCGGGATGGGACTTACCTTTCACGAATGTCCCTCCCAGCAGCGGGTCCTGGCGGCGGTTCGGCAGGTCTTCGTCAGGGGCGGGGGTGGCAACCGGTCTTTCGACCGGCTGCCGCCGCTGCCATTACAAGCAAAGTAAAAAAAAATGCCCCTGTGATAGGCTACGTAACGATTAACGTAGCCTATCATGGCTAGATTTGCAAAGTCAGCCGTGATAGGCTACGTTAATCATTACGTAGCCTATCACGGGCGTTTTTTTTTTCTTTTGAAGTTTGCGGCCGGGGAGACAGGGCGCTTCTCTCCGGCCTGAATTTCGGCCGGGCGAGGTGGGAAGCCTCCCCCCCAGCCTGAATTTTGGCCGGGCGAGGAGGGAAGCCTCCCCCCCTGGCCTGAACTTCGGGGGGAGCAGCGAAGCGCCTCCCCCCCACCGCGAAGCAACCTGCGAGACCAGGTAAGTGACTTTCGTGCACCCCTACTCCCAAGTGCCCACTCTAGTGCTGCGGAGCCCATAATTCACCTTGGTTTGCAGAAGATCTATGGGCAATGAAACAGGCCAGACAACAGCTAGAGTGCAGGTGGTGCAGGTCTCAGAGCAAGTACGATTGAAGATTGGCAAAGACTCTTTGTTGTGCCTATTACGCGGCAGCAAGGATGGCAAAAAAAAATCTTATTACACCTCTATTATCTCATCCTTGAAATGTCGCCCAGCAGAACTGTTCCGAGTGGTGACGAGCCTGTTGGGATCTGGCTCGGGCTCGGAGAAGTTGGGATTGGAACC
The DNA here is from genome assembly GCF_057233095.1 of Heloderma suspectum. Classification (NCBI taxonomy): domain Eukaryota; kingdom Metazoa; phylum Chordata; class Lepidosauria; order Squamata; family Helodermatidae; genus Heloderma; species Heloderma suspectum. The sequence continues at coordinate 229,232,656 of NC_139461.1, forward strand.
CTTGGTCATTTGCTGTAATAAATTTGCTAGGCACTTCGAGGAGAAAGTCACTTGTATTCACTCAGAACTTGACACCACAGTTATCTCAGAGTCTGGACAGCTGTCCAGTGTTCTGCCTGATTGTGTTTCTTGGGATCAGTTTCAGTTGTTACAGCCTGATGATGTGGACAAGATGCTTGAATCAGTCTGTCCCACCACATGTAACCTTGACCCTTGCCCATCTTGGCTAATACAATCTAGCAGGGGCGGATTGATTGTGTGGGTCCAGGAGGTGGTAAATGCTTCACTCTGTCGGGGGAGGGGAGTGCCTGCCGCCTTGAAAGAGGCTGTAGTGCACCCTCTCCTGAAGAGGACCTCCCTGGACCCAGAGGTATGTGAGAACTATTGCCCATTGCTAATATCCCCTTTGGGGGCAAGGTGCTTGAGCGTGTGGTGGCTGGGCAGCTTCAGACGTTCTTAGAGGAAACTGATTATCTGGACCCATTTCAGTCTGGTTTCAAGCCAGGGTACGGCACTGAACAGCATTGGTTGCTCTGACTGACAACCTATTCTGGGTGAAAGACAGGAGGAGTGCTACCCAGTTGATCTTCCTGGATCTGTCAGTGGCTTTCAGTACCATTGATCATGGTATCTTACTGGACTGGCTCTGCAGAATGGGAGTTGGGGGCACGGTGTTACAGTGTTTCCGCTCCTACCTGCACGGCTAATTCCAGAGTGTGGTATTGGGGGATTCCTGTTCTCCCCCATGGCTATTAAGCTATGGGGTGCCACGGGGTTCTATTCTATCCCCCATGCTGTTCAACATCTATATGAAGCCATTGGGTGAAGTCATTAGCAATTTTGGGGTGGGGTGTCACCAGTACACTGATGATAGTCAGCTCTATTTCTCCTTGTCATCGGAATTGGCTGAGGCAGTGGAGGTGCTGGACCAGTGCCTGGAGGCTATAATGGGCTGGATGAGGGCCAATAAACTGAAGCTAAATCCTGACAAGATGGAAGCTCTGTGGATTGGTGGTTTCTGAGTCCGGGACTTGGATACACGACCTGTCCTGGATGGGGTTGCACCCCCCCTGAAGGAGCAGGTGTATAGCTTGGGAGTACTACTAGATCCATCCCTGTCACTGGACTCCGTGGCATGGAGTACTTGGGGCCAGCTTCGGCTGATCCGCCAGCTACAGGCTTTCCTGGACAAGGATAACTTACTCAAGTAAAAACATGGCTTTTTTCAAAGCCTTTGAGGGCCAAATGCATTCCCTAAAGTAGCACACGATTTTAACTGTTTTATTGTTTTAGATTTTAATTGGTATTAGCTTGTTTAATAGTTTAATATGTTTTTAGCTGTTTACATTATTTCTTATTTTATACTGTTTAAATTGATTTTATCTGTATGCCGCCCTGAGATCTTAATGATATAGAGCGGGATACAAATGTTTTAAATAAATAAATAAATGAATGAATAAATGGGTTTGTTAATTTGGGTTAGGTGAAAAGTGCCATAGAATCCTTCACATCAAGCCCACTCTCTAAGCCACATAATGCCCTTTGCTAATGTGTTAAATGCTTCCTTGGTTTGAAGCAAGTAGTTAACATCTCTAAACAGACATGCATATATGCACTTTCAACCCCAAATTAATTGCATACAGTCTAAGAACACAAACAAGAAAGCATTCAAAGGACTATGCTGGGTACACATGGCTCCCATAAAAAAAAACTTGAGCCATGTAACTTGTAATTAATGCTATTGCAAATGTCAGAACGCTTGCTTTGCATGTCTAAGCTGACCTACTAAAATTAGTTATCTTTCAACAATTCCTTTTATCATTTGTTTTTCAGCAACAGCGGCAACTTGACCTCTTGACTATAACCAACCCTGGTGAGTAAGCCACAAGGCCCGACTCATTTTATGTTTTCTTAAAGAGATGGTTGTCTGAATGTGTCTTTTTCTCCCCTCCCCTCCCTGACATGCAAAATGAAAAATGCTGTTCCCCAGAAAATCTTTAACATAATAACAACTGACAGCTATATTGTGCTTGGTAAAGCCCCGGGCAGTTATCCATTCACAGAGCTGCCTCTTCAGACCTTTACTCTGCGAATTTGAGTGCTGATATTTCTTTAAGCCTCCTGGGGTTACTCTTAGTGGTATGTCTGCAGGGTAGATACACTATAATTCACAGTGTATGTTCAAGTATCACAGAAACATTCCATTTAACTCTCTGCAGTGGTAAACTTAGATATTTACTAAAGAACAGAGGGATCCTGTATTATCTTTGTGCGCTGTTGGAAAGGGAGAATGTGCTGGTCAACTTAGAAGATAGTGTACTTAAAAAAATCTACAGTAAAATAAAATGCTTCTGAAATTGTTCTTTCTGAAGAATATCCTAACATGTTCTTGTTAAATACTGCTTACTTGGTATGGCGGAAGTTAATCATGTCAATAATTGCTTCCATATAGTTCTTTCTTGGTTTTCTGGCAAGTGCTCAAAGGAACAGAATTATCCTTGTGGGGTTAAGGCTGGATGACCCTGCCCCACTCGATAGACAGTGGATATTGCAGTAACTGCAATTGCCCAAGCTGTTCTGTGTTGTTATGGCTAAGCAAATGTATAGGACTGAGATGTGGGTGATAAACATAATACATTCAAAACTGGTATCATGTAACACTAACTGGATACTATGGCCAGGGATCAAAAGAGCTATTTTGTGTGAGCCCAAGGGCTTGGGTATTCCATATCACAAAATATTTCTGAAGGTTTCAAAAGTGGTTAGCCATGGGGCACTCGGGGCTGCTGTTTCAGCCACATAAGCCCAAAGCGTGCTTGGGGATACTGAGCCAGTTCTGTGTATCTTGGAATCCAGCCTATGTTATTGTTGTTTTTAATGTAATAATCATATTGTTAGCTTCAGTACCTGTACTAAGTGATTGTTCTGAATAGTACCCATTTGGATAGTACCCATTAGTACCTGGAGAGCCAGTGTGGTGTAGTGGCAAGAGTGTTGGACTAGGAGCTGGGAGATCCAGGTTCTAGTCCCCACTTTGCCATGGAATCTCACTGGGTGACTTGGGGCCAGTCACAGACTCTCAGCCCAACCCACCTCACAGAGTTGTTGTTGTGAGGATAAAATGGAGAGGAGGAGGATAATGTAAGCCGCCTTGGGTTCCTTGCAAGAGGAAAAAAGGCGGGGTATAAATGCAATCAATCAATCAATCAATTTTCTTAATGTATACTGCAGAGACTTAAAGTAGTGACACAACTAGAGACAGGAGTGTGGGATAATGTTATCTAGGTTTGTCTAGATGAACTGTAATATAAAGTACTTGACAGAATAGGGACTACTTGAGAAGTGCACATATTTGAGAGCATGAGGGTAGATCCCTCCTTTTCCTTTAGCTAAACAATTCCTGTAGTTCAGATCCCATTGTCAGCTCGATTATCTTAAGATAGGCGATTAGATTCTTGTTTATTTTTCTAAGAACATTTAAAATATTGATAGTATAGCACTGTAGCCAGTATAAAGAAAGAATTCACCTTGTATTTCAGGAGCAGAGCAAGATGAAACTCCGCACTTGGATCTTATCCAAGCTTCTAAAAGAAGCTGTTGCCTGTTGCTCTCCAAAACCCTAACATATTAAATAGCCTTAGAGCACAGTCATAAGAGATCCACCCTGGGTACTTCTGAACTCAGAGGCTTACAAGTATCCTTGTAATATCCCTGTTGCGCCTCCCACTCTGCATTTAAGCCAAATAGACATTTTCGCCCGACTAGTGGAGGCTTTGGGCTTTAGGATTTGGCTGCTGCCTCTGTCTCTTCCCCTGCCTTGGAAACACCCCCATTCCCCCGTCTCCATGCTCCATTTTCCAAGCAAAGAGAGGTAGCTGTCATGGTTCTCTCTGCACTGGCTACAAGGGGGAGGAGGTAGGGAGCACGGTTTCCTGGCTCACAGGTCAGAGCCCTATCTCTGACCTTGGAGCCAGGAAATGGAATAATCCTATGTCTCCCCAAAACACTGTCTAGAGGACCTAAGATTGCTCTGTCTGTATCTTCAACACCCGATGTTCTCTCTCTTTTTTCTTTCAAAACCCCATTTAAACATGAAACTATAAGATTATCTCCATTTCATTAATTTGTGACTCATAAATGGATAATTTTCAGGTGGCTTTCGATTCCGCTAGAACTGTTTTATTGTGTAAAATTACAGATATAGTTCTTTATTGCTCAGTTAATTTTTCACTGGTTAGAAAATAATATGTTAACCCACCTAGAGTTGGATGGGATGATATGTGGGATTTACTGTACTTCTCCCTTGATTGAGGGTTGCTTTGCTACATACAACTGCTTAGGAAACTGCAACGTAAAATTAGGTGACAAGAAAAGCTTCGCGATGTGATTTGGAAAAATTTACTTAAGAACAAATTCCACTATTAAAACTCTCTGAAAAGCCATTCCCATTATTGTCTTGAACATTCTGGCTGCTTCTTACTAATTGAAGCATGAAAATAATACGAACTCAAAGTCATGAAGCTATAATACACCTATTAGTAAAAATGATACAAGGTAATAAAATGTGACAGAAAGTTGTTCTCCACCAAAACTCATGCTCCAACTATTCTTGATAATCCATGCTAATTAATACAACATTGATTCTGATCAAAGTACACGTCAAGGGATCCTGGCTGAGTTTTCAAACAGCCTCGCATAATTACTCTTTATGTTTGTTGGTGAAAGCTTCATAGGCTGTTGTACTTAAAAATGAATTCCTATGTATCTTCCTCGTAATGACTGTCTCTGTTGAGGGAGGGCAGGGAAGGAAGAATTCTTTGAACAATAGGGTAGGTAAATTAGGGGATGGGAAAGTATATTAATCTATTCACAAATTTTAAAATAGTAAGTCTGGAGATAATGCTTTTTACACAATTCATTGGCAGCTGGGAGTGGAGATTAGTTATCAAGGCGAGTAGATAGTTAGCACCCTGGTCTTTTGTATATTTACTCAGAAGTAAGTCCCACAAAATTCAAGGGGACATACTCTCAAGTAAGTGTGTGTAGGATTGCAGCCATAGGCCATTACTGGTTGAGTAATCATTGCATCTTATTCATGTATTTCTTGATTTTGCGATACCTTTCTAAATCATACAAAGAGCAAAGGTAGCCATATAGACCATAAGAAAAAATCCAGAATCCATATGAAGGCAATACATTTATTAGGCCAATCAACATGTCCCAAAGCTTGTGTGCAAGCTTTCGAGTTTCCTAGAATTCTTCATCAGGCTAGATCAGCCTTCTCCAACCTGGTGCCCACCAGGTGTGTTTTACTATAACTCCCATAATTCCCTGCTAGTATAGCCATTGGACATGGCGGTGGGGGATGATGGGAGTTGTAGTGAAACATATCTGAATGATGTCAGGTTGGGGAAGGCTGGGCTAGAACAAAGCAAGGGGAGAGAGGAAAAATCTGGCTGATACTGAAGCCATAGACTCTGCCTTTAGTCACAATTTTAAAATGGAATGTGGGAGGAGGTAGCAGACATCCAGACTAGGCTCTACAAGGTGGTATGGTGGTTAGGTTTCACCTAGAACTGTTGGAGTGAAGAAACATACAATGGTTGATCCCCCATTTTTGAAAATATGAAACCCAGATCTGTTTCCATCCTTAGGCAAAACATACAAATTCTTTGGGAGGTGAAAAACAGCTCACCAAGGGTTGAGGGGAACAATATCCAGTACCAGTGAGGCATGGAGAAGTATCCTAAGAAAGCAATCCTATGGCCCCCTAGACAGAGTCTGGCGGGCCATAGGATAATTCAGATTCCTGGATCCAAGGTTGGTGTCAACGCTCTGACCTCAGAGCCAGGAATCCAAGCTCCCCACTCCTTCCTCCTCCCCACCAGCATGGAGACAACCACACCAGCTGCCTCTCCGAGGACCTCAAAGAGGAGGGAAAGGGGGGGTCAGTGGGCAGGGAAGGGACTGGGGAAGCTGGCTTACACCACATCCAGAGGCCTCCCCAGCGTCCTTCCCTCCCCCTCCCTATGCCTCAGCTAGATGGGTGGAAAAACCCATCTAGCTTAAATGCAGACCGGGAGGTGTGGCAGAGACGACAATCGCCTCCACTACCTCCCACTCTGCATTGGATACTCGTAAGCCTGTGAGTTCGGAGGTTTATAAGTATCACAGGCGGATCCCATAGGATTGTGCCCTAAGAAAACCCAACAGGCTACAAAAAACCATCTCAATAACTTAGTTCAGTAAAATACTTAAACCTCCTCTGTAATATTGATTCTCACATTTTTACCATTCATAGTATGTGGAAAGATCATCGGACTTTTCAGGGGAAACCTCATCCATGTAGGAAAGCTCACAGTGGTATTTTCCTGCATTTTCTCTAAGGAGCTCAAGGCAGCACATGGTTCTCCCCATCATACCCCCATTTTCTCCTCACAACAACCATGAGAGGTTGTTGTTGTTCAGTCGTGTCCAACTCTTCATGACCCCATGGACCAGAGCACGCCAGGCCTTCCTGTCCTGCGCTCTCTCCCGGAGCATGCTCAAGTTCATATTCATTGCATCAGTGATGCTATCTAGCCATCTCATCCTCTGCCATCCCCTTCTCCTTTTGCCTTCAGTCTTTCCCAGCACCAGGGTTTTTTCCGGTGAGTTTTCCCTTCGCATTAGGTGGCCAAAATATTTGAGCTTCAGCTTCAGTATCTGTCCTTCCAATGAGCACTCAGGGTTGATTTCCTTTAGGATTGACTGATCTGACCTCCTTGCAGTCCAGGGGACTCGTAAGAGTCTTCTCCAGCACCACAGTTCAAAAGCATCAATTCTTCAGCGCTCAGCCTTCCTTATAGTCCAGCTCTCACAGCCATACATTACTAATGGGAAAACCATAGCTTTGATTAGATGGACCTTTGTCGGCAAGGTGATGTCTCTGCTTCTTACTATGCTGTCTAGGTTTGCCATAGCTTTCCTCCCAAGGAGCAAGCGTCTTTTAATTTCATGGCTACAGTCACCGTCTGCGGTGATCTTGGAGCCCAAGAAAGTAAAATCTGTCACAGCTTCCCTTTCTTCCCCTTCTATATGCCAGGAAGTGATGGGGCCAGATGCCATGATCTTCGTTTTTTTAATGTTGAGTTTCAAACCAGCTTTTGCACTCTCCTCTTTCACCCTCAACAAGAGGCTCTTTAGATCCTCTTCGCTTTCTGTCGTTAGGGTGGTATCATCTGCATATCGGAGGTTGTTGATAATTCTCCCGGCAATCTTAATTCTGACCTGTGATTCATCCAACCCGGCGTTTCTCATGATGTACTCTGCATATAAGTTAAATAAGCAGGGTGACAATATGCAGCCTTGTTGTACTCCTTTCCCAATTTTGAACCAATCGGTTGTTCCATGTCTGGTTCTTACTGCTGCTTCTTGACCCTCGTACAGGTTTCTCAGGAGACAGGTAAGGTGGTCTGGTACTCCCATCACTTTAAGAATTTGCCACAGTTGGTTGTGATCCACACAATCAAAGGCTTTAGCGTAGTCAATGAAGCAGAAATAGACGTTTTTCTGGAATTCTCTTGCTTTCTCCATGATCCAGCGAATGTTGGCGATTTGATCTCTAGTTCCTCTGCCTCTTTGAAACCCAGCTTGTACTTCCGGTAGTTCTCGGTTCGCATACTGCTGAAGCCTAGCTTGCAGGATTTTGAGCATCACCTTGCTGGCATGTGAAATGAGCGTAATTGTGCGGTAGTTTGAACACTCTTTGGCGTTGCCCTTCTTTGGAATTGGAATGTAAACTGACCTTTTCCAGTCTTGCGGCCACTGTTGAGTGTTCCAAATTTGTTGGCATATTGAGTGCAGCACTTTAACAGCATCATCTTTTAGGATTTTAAATAGCTCAGCTGGAATACTGTCATCTCCGCTAGCTTTGTTGTTAGTAATGCTTCCTAAGGCCCACTTGACTTCACTCTCGAGGATGTCCGGCTCAAGTTCAGTGACCGCACTATCATGGCTATCAGGGACATTCAGATCTTTCCTGTATAGTTCTTCTGTGTATTCTTTCCACCTCTTCTTAATCTCATCTGCTTCTGTTAGGTCCCTGCCTTCTTTGTCCTTTATCATGCCCGTCTTTGCACAAAACGTTCCCTTGAGATCTCTGATTTTCTTGAAGAGATCTCTAGTCTTTCCCATTCTGTTATTTTCCTCGATTTCTTTGCATTGTTCATTTAAGAAGGCCTTCTTGTCTCTCCTTGCTATTCTCTGGAACTCTGCATTCAGTTATAGGTAGGTAGTGTCAGATGTGGATTGTCCTTCCCCCTTTGCAATCAACACCACAAGGAGACAAAGCTTCAGGCTGTCACTACTTTATTTTGCTAGTGTCATGTTTCGCTTTGCCCCTGCTGTAAGACTTCAAAAGCCAAATCAAAACACAGACAATAGACTTCAATTCCAAGGCTTTTTAATCCACTTAATTCAATGGGTCATTCAGATACTAATTGTCTACAAAGGAAATACCTTCCGGGAGTTCAAAGGAAAACTACAAAAGTTGCCCACCATTTGAGGAACAGGTGAGCTTGCTGTCCTAACTTAGGGGGTGGGTGGGATCTGCCTCTATCTCGTGAGGACTCTAAGCACAGCTGTTCCCGCTGGGCCAATCAGGCAGATCGCCTAAGCTCCACCCCTGCCATTTCTCTCTTGTCTCTGCATCTGCATCTAGCATCTAAGAATTCAGGCTCTACCAGCCCCCCTTCTCCCTGTTTGCTATCTCTCACAGGGATGGGTGAAGAGGGGCCCTCTCCATCCAGCTGTGCCTTTGAAGCTTGAGGAGTAGGCCTATCCATCTCTGTTCAGGCCTGGGAAATTTCCTCCCCCACATTTTGTGGTTCCTCTTCAGACTCTGAGCTACTCTGTCAATCGCTGCGCTCAGGGGCAACCCTGATATCTAGGAACTAGCCCCTTTACAAATGCAGATCCCAGGAAACTCTCAGACTGCCTCAGGCCCCTAAACCAGTAATCTGGAATTCCTAATTAGAGGAGATGAACTGGGGGCAGGGGAGAAGTTGCTGACAGTTTGGGCGTGAACCTCTCACAACCAGACTAGCTTTGCAGTGATGCCCCTCCCTTAGCGTAGCTTCCTCTTCTGTTGGCTTCCAAGAGTACCCTGGTGGAGCATCTGAGCCCTGCCCCTAACTTTTCCTGTTTGACTTTGCGATGTGCCCAAACATCTCTTAATTTATTTATTTATTTTATTTATTAAATTTATTAATCGCCCATCTGACTGGTCACCCAGCCACTCTGGGCGATGTACAACCCACCATAAACAATTTAAAACAATAAAATTTTACCATAAATTTTTTTTTAAAAAAAATACTTAAGTCACGCCCCTCTTCCTCCTCCTCCTCCTCCTTGGAAGCTTGAGTTCTCACAATGGAGGGAGGGGGCAGCGACTCAGTCTGGGCCATCTGTTTGGCAAGGTCTTCTGAAAAATCTCTACCAGTCTCTTGGCTCACTAGGGAGGGCCCCTCCTCTGGCCTCTGATCTAACTGCTCCAACTCTCCTTCAGAGTTGGAGCTGTCAGACATCTCAATGCACTGGGACTCATCCCTGACAGGTAGGGTAAGCACTTACTCATCACCAAAAAAAGAGGACAAAAGAGGATACAGATGCACATAACATTTTCATATGTAATCTATATGTAGAGATGCATATCTAGAATTAGTTGCTATAATCTAAGTAGAAATACAATACATTTCCTCAGTGTGGGGAATACAGTGACAGGCAACCTGTGTGCTTGCTCAGGGTTGTATCCAACACTGCTCTAATGGAAAAAATACAAGAGCTGGTATTCCACTAGCACTTGTGCACAACTTGCACAAGGAACACCTAGCCTAAATAAGTCATAATGAGTTCTGTATCAACTTGTGAAACCCCTTGTAAAATGGCTTGTGGTTTGTGGGAGCCAAATCAAAGTACAAAGTACTAAGCAGAATTTGACACCTGTGCAAGGATGAAAACAGAGTTTCTAAAAATTGTCGCAGCTTTGTGCTAGTGGAACGACACCCTGGGATACAACCCTGAGTCAAGCTGTCCGAGGGCTAACTGTTGATAAGGCAGCTTCCGCCCCCCTGCTTTCCCTATTTATAGTTTGTCATCCTTAAACTGGAGTTGGTCTGGACAACCCTTCAAACAGAGTGCTGTCTTCTGTAAATTAGGACACCCAGCCACCCTAGGCCTGGAACAGTTATTATTGAATACAGTATGTTGCACAATAAGCTTTGCTACAACAGGCGTTCACAACATTTTAAGTTTTTTCCTTGCTGTTTTTTTCTTGATAAGCAGAACTTTAGAACAGCCTGTACTATTCAAAATTTGATGAAACATTAACCTTTCCCACAGACCACGATAACTACTGAGAATCTAAGTCAACATAAGGTTTCACACTTTATGCCTGCGATATAGCTGAATTGCTGGACTAAAAAAATATGTAGGAGATTAGATTTACCTACCACTTAAAGGAATTGGTGACCACAATTTTTTAACTAGGTAAAATAACTGGGCAGCAATTATTAATATGCCCAAATCACATGGAATCCACAACAACTCTGTAGAGACGTCATTGTTTTTCTTGTGCAGTATTTTACTACTGAGAATCCTTGAATGCAAGCTATATCAAACACTGGGACGAAACCAAAGCATAATTTGGGGGGAGGGGGCAGAACAAAATGGCAACGTGGGCCCACTCCGACACACATACCCACCCCATCTCATACCTGCAACTCAGGAGACGTGAAAGAAAAGTTTCTATTTTAATTCTGAGATTGCATTTTCTCTGTTTCAAAAAGAATACCTTGGCCTACACTGGGGCTTTTCTACTGTGTCCCAACTCGTTTTACTATTTTTGTTTAACATAACATTCTGTCTGAAGAAAAGCCCTATAAAGCTTGCTTACTATTTTGCAACTTTTAAAACTTCTACTAAGGGTGCAATCCTATGGCCGCTAAACAGCGGCTAGTCAGCCATAGGATTTTTCATTTTCTGGGAACCGAGCTCAGAGCCAGTGGGTGGCGCAGTCTGTCCCTGGCTCCACGCTTGTAAGAACAACATGGAGTGGGGGGAAAGGGGGCGTTCCTGGGGATGGGGAAGGGACAGTGGAAGCGCCATTATGATGCTTCCTATGTGCTGGCTGGCCTCCCCACCCCACCCCGTTCCGAGGCACCCCGACTAGAGAGCTGAAATTGGCCATCTCACCACAAATGCGGGGCAGCCGGAGTGTGAAGGAGAAGTTCCGCTCTGTGCTACGCCCACCTTGCACACGATAGTTGGTCGCCTCCAAGTTCAGAGGCGGCCAACTATCCCCATAGGATTTCACCCTAAAGGTATACTATCAGTGTTTTAAGGGGGTTTTTTTTTGTTCTAATTGACTGATGCAACTGTAAACATTTGATAAATAGAAAAATTCACCTGAATGCTTTATTTTTCTGGCCTCTTTCATTGCATAATTATGAATTATCTGCAATATTGCCAGACTCATTTTTTGGAAGCATTTGATTGGAGTTGCACTATGCTTCTGGCAGCTTATGTTCATCAGCAATTGCTACAGATACAATTTCTATATTGAAATCATTTTCATTTTGTTTAAGGTCATCTACTTCTGTAGACATTTACTTACTTATTTTGGGTCTGTAAATCCTGCCAGCAGCATGGTCTGGATGTGATCAATTATGATAGTTTGTCCTGCAACCCTCTCTCTTGTCTGGGTACCTGTCCCTCTGTCTTGTCTAGGTACAAAGAATTCTGGGACTGGTAGTTCTTGAGAAAGCAGGTCAGATAGGGAAGGATAAATTTGCCTATAACTCAGACTACAGTTCCTAGTTTAGATGCACAAGCACACACGCTCCATTCTACAGAACAGCCTGACCCAGTAGCTCACTAATCAGAATGTTGCTTGTCCTGCTCTAACACTGCTTCTGTTTGGCTTCTGTTTGGTCCCACCAAATCTCACAAGATTTGCACATAGGTTCATAGATTCAGGGACATGTTTCCGTAAATATCCTCAGGCATTATCTACAATTTATTTTGCCTCAGGTTTTTTCCCTAATGGTAATGGGCTTACAGCCTGAGCCAGCCCCCCCCCCCCAAATCCTGGCTTCAGAAAGGTGTACCCCCCCCCCCACACACAAACACACATTCTTGGTCTCTGAGCAGGAACAAAGAGGAGGCTGCTTTGGGGAAGATGCCACAGTTTAGTGGCAGCGCACCTGCTTTGCATATAGAAGGTCCCAGGTTCAATCCCTGGCATCTGCAGGTAGGTGTGGGGGAAAAAATCTGCCTAAAATCCTAGAGAGCTGCTGCCACTCAGTGCAGACAATACTGGGCTAGATGGACTAATAGTATGACTTGGTGTAAGGAAACTTCCTTCATTACTATGTTACCAACAAGAGAGAAAGCTCACTTGAGAGCTGAGTTTGCAACTTGTTAGGAGAGGTTTCAGATAGAGTTATGCTGAATATTCTTCCACTATGATTTTTAGACTGAAAGTACTGCTTTCAGGTGAGGGGATGATTTTTGTTGTTGTTGCAAAAATAACACTATGAGAATGTTCACTTTCTTCAGTCTTCTTTGCTGCTATTTTCCCCTTATCTGCTGCTACTTGTGTTCTGTTTTTCCTTATTATTGTGGCTTGTACCTTGATTCACATGAGCGATCCCAGCAAACTGGACTTAACGTAGTAATCAGGAGACATAGCAATGCTATGTAGGCAATCACATTTAGATATCTGAAGATATCACTGAGGACAAATTAAGTCAATTCAGAGTGAGGTTGATGGTTCCTGAACACTTTTGGCACCTCTTGAAGCAATCTCCCAAAAATGGACACTTTGCAATGCAAAAATGTTTACAGAAATTGTATACGCTTTTGGCTCAGCCTTCGTTTTAGATGCTCCTTTCCCTCAGAATGAGCCCTCAGAATGCAGCTCCCAGCTGGCATAGGTGAGAGGCCCAAACTTGGAGCCCTTTGGGGGAATTGTAAAATTGCAAATATTTACATTATAAAATTGTAGATATTTTAAAATGCACATTGAACACTAGGTGAAGAGGTGAATTATATGCTCAGCTAACAAAGCAAACATGTAATGTATGGTGGTCCTAATTAATATGATAGTTTCAGTCATTCAATTAATTCTGAGCATACAAATTATTTAAGAGAGAAGGTTTTAGCGAAGGAATGGTGTCACAAGAGAACTGATATTTGGTTTTTATTTTGGAATGAAAAGTAGGTGAGAGCCAAACACTTCAAAATATGATATTCATACAATATAGTGTCAGGTTTCAGCCTCAGACCCCAGATAAAATCAGACACCTACATTCAAAAACATGAGAGAAGTTAGATAAACAATAAAGTCTTATTCTGGAATTATGATTCAGAAGAAGGCCAACAATGTATGAAACAGGGTAGCAAAGAAGCATGATAACACAGTAGGACACAGACATGATTGAAGAATAGGGCTGGAGTCCATAGTTCTTTGAGTTTCATTTTGCTCAATTGTTTATGGCAGGGTGAATGGCTGCTAGGACAAGAATGTATATGAATATACTATATGAGGTGACAGACAAGCAATGCAATGTTCTTCACTGACAGTGTTCTTCACTGCAAGGCCTGAGGGCTTCTGGCGACTCCCAGTCACCTCATGGACAACACTCCAACTCTCTCCCTCATTTGCTCTCTCTTTTTCTCTCTCTCTGTAGTACCTTCTCACTGTCAGGAGGGGCCCGCTAGCTTTGCTTTATTGTTGCGCTAGCAATGGGCTGGCTGCTGTGATCTGGGGTACCAGAGGAGGCTTTGGGGGTGGGGAGTCAGGAGATCTACCACTTGTCAGCTTGCTTGGACAATGTGGAAGAGGATGGGAGGGAGAGGGCCAAAAGGTCCAGCCGGGTCCGGTGAACAGCATCACCAATTGATGAAGGGGCGGCAGAAGACGCTCCCAAGGATCAGGAAAGGCCCCCAAGTGGCCTCTGAGTGGGCTCCTGCTTGAAAAATAGTGAAGATACTGGCATAGGAGAATATGGCAATAGCACCAAAACCCACACGTAGCTGTTTTACATGGGATATTTCAGAGCTGTGTAAACAGAGAGTCCACTCACAATTTGGCAGCAGTTTTTAAAAATAGATGGTCATATACAAAGTGATGTAATTGTGTTAATTACACAATGCAATTTTTCACTGCAGATAGATCAGTAACCCCGGATAGCAGCTTCCATGCAGCTGGGGATTATATTCTTTCCCTCTCTCAATGCTTCTTGTTTTGTGACTAGGAAAGAAGCTATCATTTTGTGACTAGAAAAGGAGCTCAGTTCTAGCCTGTCTACTAGAATTACTAGGTGTTATTTTAAGTATATAAATTATAGTAGAACCACATGTGACATAGTAACATTGGGAATCCACTTGTTTAACATTTGGTTTGGGCAAGTTTTATTATTTCCTGTATAGGAAAACTGAATTGTGTGTGTTTTGTGCCTGTTGGGAAGTGGTTTTTCATCAAGTTAAATAATAACCGTAGAGAAGGCATTTGAAAAGCAAACGCCGTTACTTTTGAAAGAAAAACTAAAGCTTCCTGCAACACCTTATTATTATTCTGGGTCACTGTGATGTTTCCATGCACCTTGGCATGTCCCTTTAATTGGATCCTTGCCTACGAAGGTCCAGCATAGTTGCATTGAAAGCTGACATTTCCAACTAACTGACCTTTTCAGGCCCAGTGATACTTCTATAATGATTATCCTCTTGCATTGTTTGGACACAATACCACATACTTCACAGCACATAAAGAATATGGTCTTTGAAAACTATTCAAAATTTCCAATCTCAAGTTAGCAAAATGAGAAAATTGGGTACAAACATTCATCAGAAGTGTTATTGTGCAGGTATCGATTTGAATGCCCTTTCATTTCTCTAGGAAAAAAGTGTTGTAGTGTGGAGTTCTAAATTAACTTTTGTTCTGTTATTTCTCTCTCTCTCCCAGTAACTGTAAAAAGGTCAAATTCATTCATAAGCCTGAATAGATTTGCTGGATATAAGCAATAAGATAACAATCAACCTTCAAATAACCTTTAAAGAGACAGTATCTTCCTCTATGAACAATAATTGATCTACTCATTAAGCAGGAGAGAATTTCTTTCAGGCTCACCTAGGCAAAAAATGTATAGGCGCAAAGTAAAAGGACACTACCTAGAACAACAAGGAAATGAAGTTAAAAATATATAACAGTTCAGTTTTGCACATGTCAGGGACAGCTAAGGCCTGCTCAGATGCTACTTCTTTCCCCCCAGGCCTTTACATATTAAAGAGTAGATCTTTTACTGCAAGGCCATGGAGATCTTGCATTTAAATAAGTATAGGATATCTCAGTACAGTCATTACCTTCTTCTACATATGGTATGGAGATAGGGGAAGGAGTGTGTAAGCCCAGCACTCATTTCCTGGCATCATCATACATTCAAGGGAAGAAATAATATCTGAACAATCCACTAAATAAAAGATCATCATTGTTAGGGTGTATAGCTTGCTCTTTAATGGGAGAATACAAACATGGGAATCCTCCTCCCTATTTGGAACTCTGATGAAAGGAGTGAGCTCATTTTTACTTTCCATTAGGCTATTGGTGGCAGGAAGGGCAAGGATTTGTACACTTGATTCATGTTCTCACGGTTGTGGCCAGGTTTGAAAAAAGCAGCATCTCCTCATTTCCTCTGGCAGCAGCCACCTTTTTTGCTTAGTCAGGGGAGATCAGCTGCTACCAGAACAAATAAAGAACTGTTAGCTGACAGGAATCCTGAACCCAAATCTGCTGGCTGGAGAGGGTAGATGATGGGCAGGAAGTGTCCCTCCATTGACGGAGAGTAACTTCACTGGCAGGGGGGCATGTCCATCCCAGTGGCCCCAGGTACACATACTGAAATCTCAGCAGGCATACTAATGCTTGCGTTGTTTCTACCAGGTATAGACCCAGAAACAGGACGTTCCAGGGGCAGGGCATAGGTGACCTTGGGCTCACTTGATCCAAGACCTCTTCATTTCCCTGCAGGGCCCCAGGATTCAACCTTTCAGCTACGCCAGCTGGAAGCTGCAAAAGTTGTGGATGAGCTACCACTCCATTCCTTCCTCCCTGTTAGTGTTTTTCTGTAAGGTAATGGAGGAGGATTGATTAATGTGGACATCAGTGGTGGTTCCACTTCCTTTCTCCTTTTCAAATGCATGGCGTTAGGCAAGAGGAAGCCAGCCCCAGATGCTACTCCTGCTGCTCACTGGTCCCCAAAAGGTACCACCCTACCTCTTTTGTATCCATCAGTGGTAAGTGAAGGACAACATTTACCTTTGTTACCATATAACCCATACGAATTTTGCCAATTTAAAAAATTGTACTCTGTATTGTCAATTCTTTCTTTTTTTTAATAAAATGAACAATTATCATTACCTTATGCCTTCCTAGACAAATAAGCACAACATTTAAAAATGATTCTTTAAGTGGGGTGATGGTAGTGGTGGAATGAAATGTTTAAGGTACCAAGAGATGTAAATGTTGTTTTTCCACATTTTATGATTCCCAGATGCCTCCTCTAATTGCTTAGCTAACCTCAAGTTTATTAAGTTATTTTCCAGAGTCAAACTCATTTGTATACATGTCAGAATGTAAAATGAATTTTAAAGATAAGACCTTTGGATTAGAATTCAAGGGTGATAAACAAATTGATTTCAAATGTATTTGCATGCAATTTACATGTGACAGAATGTACCAATGTGTGCCTTTCAAATACAGGTCTTATATCTGCTTAACACAATGGAATAGCATGGAGGGATTTTTTAGCTTTATTTTTTTGTAAAAGGCGGGTGGGAGATCCTCAAATTCAGGGCCTAAAAACAACTGGTGAGGGAGAGATAAGAGTACAGGGAATACTGGTTTCATCATCTTTAGCTTTTAGAATGCTGATTTGTGTAGCAGTTGTATACCTCTGTTCAAGTATGCAACCATAGAATTGCAATGCATTTATTATTTACTTCCCAGAATGACTGTTTTGCTCTATGCAGCTTTTAAAATAGGCCTCCTTTTCTCTTAAAAATAAGATACATAAAAAGATAAAATGATTGGTTTTGCTTGAAACCTTTCTAGAAATCTACAAACTTTAGCATAAAAAATCTTTACTCTGTGGAAAAAGAGAATTGAAAAAATGGATCATGTGTTTAAAGACTGAAAAAGCCTTTTCCTTTGAATGAAAATACATTGTTGTTCAGAAAATATAGAGCTCGCCTAAATTAAAACATTAAATGGAGCACCACTGTGTATTAGGAGAATTACTTAAATTGTGCATTATTTCCGAGAGCACAGATTTGAATATGATCACATAAATGATCAAGTCTCTGCTACTGAAGCTCTGTCAAGTGCCATATACATTGATGGCATTGTAAATAATAACAACAGCAATGCTTAACTGTAGCTAACCAGTGAAGAAATGCCATTTCACTGATAGCAAATATTTGCTTACAGATTTTGTCGGCCTGTAGAACTTTTCTGCCTTGAAACTAGTCTGCTAATGCAGATTTCGCATAAATGAAGTTTAAAAATTCTTTCTTATCCCACACCAAATATAGCTCTTGTTAGCTCAAGTCTGATGACACATATGTAGAGCTACATAGATTTCTTAAATGCTCTAATTAACCAACTGGTTGCTCAGATGTCATGAGTGACTTGCCAGGCTGTGAGCAGATTCACAGGCTCCAAACCAAGAAGCTGGAGACAGCTTCATGTTTTCTTCAGTGCTGCCCCAAGATTGTTGCCTAAAACAGAGGGCCAATTTATTGATTGACTGATTGATTTATTGGATTTGTACCCCATGTCAAGAAAAATGGCACTCAAAGTGTCTTTCAATCATAAATAAAACTTGGTTAAAACAATAAAACAATGCATTAAAACCCAATAAAAATACAGCAACAGCAGAATAAAAACAGCACCGACCGCAACAGACTTGGGGGTTGTTCTCACGGATGATTTGCTGTGAATTGGGAGGGTTTCGAGGTTGTTGACGCAAGATGATGTCGTGGCAAAACCAAAGTCATCCCAGGCTTTGTGGAAGAAAATCCATATTTTCTGAGACTGCTTATACTCTGGTTTTTCCCCTTTAATTTGGGTTCTCATGCTGTGTGCTCCTATCCTTCGCACCTATTTGAGTATGATAGCCTCTGCCCAGGGTGTGTCAAGGGGTGTTTCCCCTGTCTCTGTTTCCTCGGGTTTTCCGCCATTCCGCAGCTGGGCACTCT
Source organism: Heloderma suspectum (assembly GCF_057233095.1). NCBI lineage: Eukaryota > Metazoa > Chordata > Lepidosauria > Squamata > Helodermatidae > Heloderma > Heloderma suspectum. The sequence continues at coordinate 229,250,950 of NC_139461.1, forward strand.
GGAGTTCCAGTATTTATTTCTCCTCGCTTCATTTTGCTAGTCATTGTAATGAAGAAGATAAAAGCAACTGCATCAGCCACCCTGCATACCTAGGTGACCCCTGTTTAGCCCCCTTATTTATTTATTTATTTATTTAATAAACCAATCGTACATTTGGCCAGGCTCAGCTGGCATTAAGTGCTAGCTAGTGCTGCTTTTAACAGTGGGAACCCACAATTGGCTGAGCCCAGCTACAGGGAAAGCAAATCAGAGTACCACTGCCCCCCATGCATGTTACTCCGAAGTAAGAAATAAATTTCACTCCCCTGCAGTGAATCAGATCTTAGTGCATACGGAGCCACAGTAAATTGTTAAAGCATTTAAAGTATTAAAGGCTAACTTTAGTAACTCGCCCTAAAGCGCTCTTTTGCTGCCTTCTCCATGAAATCGCTATCTCAATGCTGTGCTTATTTGATGTTCTGTAGTTTCTCTGTTGTTATGTAAAGGTGCAATAGCGATCATTCAAAATCACGGAGCTTCTCATCTCATTGAGCAGGGAGAAGGAGAAAGCAGGGTAGGAAGGAGGGTTGGAAGCAATAATTCCCTGGCAGAGTGCTGGACTGAGGCAGAATGGCGTGAAATTGAGAGGCTGGACAGCTTTCATGGGAAGGCTTTTGCCTTCTCAAGGAAAAAGTTCGTACATTGGGGAAGAGGGTGGGGGGAGATAATATAGTAGTAGAAGGGAGCCTTCAGAATTGTGAATTAGTTGCTCTCCATTCATAATAACATAGTAGCAGGGAGAAACCTGGAGGGGGGGGCAAACAAGCCTCTCTCATTGGTTGAGCAGCCCTTGCCAGTCTGATGATGTTCAGTTCTACTCCCCCCCCACCCAGAAGTATGTTCCTTTCAAGCTGTGTGTGGCCCCTGAAAACCAGATTTTAACAGTACTGTACATTCAGATTTTCTTGCTTCATGCGCCCCTGATGGACCAAAGCCGATTCCATGAAAATCCAGGTAATACTTCAGTGCACTTCTCATTCCATTCTCATGAAGATCCCCCTTGCTTACATGTGAAAGCACTGCTTAAATAAAGTGGTCTTTGCCTGCTAGTGGAAGGACAGCAGAGAGGGAGTGACCTTAGCATCCCTTAGCAGGGAGTTCCACAGCCTGGGAGCAGCCACCAAAAAGGCCCTCTCTTGTGTCGCCATGAAATGCACCTGTGATGAAATAGTATTTTGTTTTGTTGTTTAATTATATATTTTTGGTGTTTGTTTTCTTGACTGATGTGTTCTAACATATCCTTCCTCCTAAAAGCAATGGCAAATAGGTGTGGGGGGGAGTTAGACTGTTCAGATTTAAATGGTGTCTCCTGATTGGCTGTTGCTTTTTTGGTTGGGAGAGAGAGGGAATAACAGGTACTTGGTTTTCTTTATTGGTGGAGATAGGGATTGGCTTTCTGAGGGGTAGGATTAGGGCTCTAGCTTTGGGGGTGGTTAGATTCTCCTGGGAGGTATATTTATTAGTTTGATGTATTATTATTAGAAAGCATAGAGTAGGTAAGGAATTAATAAAAATTTGAAACAAGAATGTTTACCATATAAAACTCAAACTGCATTGAAACATGTTATACTATGTAAATAAAATTTCATTTTTAATTTGGTCTTTCAAACCACACCATTCTTGGTTTCATTTGTTCCCAGTAAAGGGAACAAATGAAGGGGGGGGGGGGAGAGAGAGAAATTGAAGGTTTTCTCCTCACAAGGAGGAGGGTGGTGGTGGCTGCATCCTAATAAAGTGGTTGCTTAGGATATAGTTGATGTATTCCTTCTACACGCACTCACTGTAGGTATTACCTCAAGGAAGAGGTTGAGAAATTATAGAGGTACTGAAATTCTGGAGCTAGAATCAGTATTTGGTGTTGTAAAAATATTTAGGAGGAATGGTGATTAGGGGTGTACGAAACCCACTCACCAGTCTGCTGGTGGGTCCGCGGGGGGGGGAGGCGATCCGTCCCTCCCCCCGGAATCCTCCCTGGCTGGTTCCCCTCCACGGCAAGTCCACAGAGCCACCGGCCGGGTCCATCCGCAGCCGGACTTCTGCCTGCCAGTCTGTGGACACAACTGGCGTCCGGCGTATCGGCCATCATTTCAGTCCCCGCTCTTTGCCGTGATAGGCTACATAAATCTTTACGTAGCCTGTCATGGCAAAGAGCAGGGATGCAAATGGCATCCGTTATGCCATTTGCATCCCTTCTCTTTGCCATGATAGGCTACGTAAATCTTTATTAAAGAGAAGGGATGCAAATGGCGTCCACTACGCCAGATGCCATTTGCTTTTGCAGACCGGCAGCTAGGGATGTCAGAGAATTCCACCACAGACTCCAGTGAGGCTGGATTCTTTAGAATCCGCCCCCACGGAATCTGTAACGGAACGGCCTCCCCCCCGCCACCCCGTGGAATCCCCCCAGGACGGAGCTTACCTGCGGCGGCTGATGCAGCGGCAGATGCAGCGGCGGCGGATGCGACGGTGGCGGCTCCTCCAGCTGGTCTCCCAGCCACTGCCAGGCTGCTGCAGACGTAAATGGCAGCCAGTGTGGTGGCCGCCATTTGTGGCCTCAGCAGCCTGGCAGTGGCCGGAATTCTGGCTGCGGCTGGCCCTGGCCGGCGGCTCCGCAGAGTCGCCGCAGAGTGCAGCCGGCCAGGGAGGATTCTGGGGGGGGGGATGGAGCACCTCCCTCCCCACTGCAAATGGCCCCAGCGGAACCAGGTAAGTGTTTCGTACACCCCTACCGGCAGCGGACGGCAGCAGACAGAGCGGACCTGGCTGGTTGCAGGTAGGATCCGTTCCGGGGAAACTTCACAGGGTGACAGAGGTGGGTGGTCCGTTCTGCCACTGGAGTCCGTGGCAGAATTCTCCACCATCCCTAGTGGTGATGCACAGGTGGGGGAAGGGTGATATGTCACAGCGCCTCTGCTGAAGACCTTAAGACCCAGGCAGCCTCGTGTGGGAGAAGGCGGTCTTTCAGGTAGCCTGGTCCCTAGCCATATGGGGCTTTATAGATCATAATCAGGACTTTGAATTCTTCCTGGAAACAGACTGATAGCCATTGAAGCTGCTATAACAAGGGAGTCACATGGTCCTAGTAATGGGCCCCAGTCTACTGTTGGGCTGCAGCATTCTGACCAGCTGAAGTTTCTGAACAGTTTTCAAAGGCAGCCCCTCATAGAGAGTATTACAGTAGTCCATACAGGATGTAACTAGGCACACGTGACTGTAGCCAGATCAGATCAAATAGTGCCCCCATTCCACCCCTGCTAGAGCCAGCACTTTAAAATGTTTTGCTCCCCATCAGACATCAATTCCTGTCTTTATCCATTCCACCTGATTTTGCCACCTGAAGCAATCACCTCACTCTTCTGCATGGCAGTGGTCAGTTGGACAAAATGTTATTAATGAAGAAAGAATTCCATTGGGTTCACCTAACACTACAGAAGTTTGGGAACCACTATCTTAATATGCAATTTTCTATCTTTAAATTGGGCCTTTACATGTAATTTTTATCCCAGTAGACTTTTACACTCTGGCACTTGTAGTTAATCTCACTGAGCACAAGATATATTGTTCTAAGTTTTTTGTTTTTCTGCATAGAAAAGTTTGTTGTTGTTGTTCAGTCGTTAAGTCATGTCCGACTCTTCGTGACCCCATGGACCATAGCACGCCAGGCCTTCCTGTCCTGCGCTTTCTCCTGGAGTGTGCTCAAGTTCATATTCATTGCATCGGTGATGCTATCTAGCCATCTCATCCTCTGCCGTCCCCTTCTCCTTTTGCCATCAATCTTTCCCAGCATCAGGGTCTTTTCCAGGGAGTTTTCTCTTTGCATTACTTAGGTGGCCAAAATATTTGAGCGTCAGCTTCAGTATCTGTCCTTCCAATGAGCACCCAGGGTTGATTTCCTTTGGGATTGACTGATTTGACCTCCTTGCAGTCCAGGGGACTCGTAAGAGTCTTCTCCAGCACCACAGTTCGAAGGCATCAATTCTTCGGCGCTCAGCCTTCCTTATAGTCCAGCTCTCACAGTCATATGTTGCTACTGGGAAAACCATAGCTTTGATTATACGAATCTTTGTCAGCAAGGTGATGTCTCTGCTTCTTACTATGCTGTCTAGGTTTGCCATAGCTTTCCTCCCAAGGAGCAAGCGTCTTTTAATTTCATGGCTAAAGTCACTGTCTGCGGTGATCTTGGAGCCCAAGAAAATAAAATCTGTCACTGCTTCCATTTCTTCCCCTTCTATATGCCAGGAAGTGATGGGGCCAGATGCCATGATCTTCGTTTTTTTAATGTTGAGTTTCAAACCAGGTTTTGCACTCTCCACTTTCACCCTCAACAAGAGGCTGTTTAGATCCTCTTCGCTTTCTGCCATTAGGTTGGTATCGTCTGCATATCGGAGGTTGTTGATAATTCTCCCGGCAATCTTAATTCCGACCTGTGATTAGGGATGTACGAAAGTAACTTAACTTTTCAAAGGGCGACATTCGTGGTGGGGGGGAGGCGCTCCATCCCTCCCCCTGAAATTCTGGCCGGGGGAGAGGCGCTCCGTCCCTCCCCCTCGAAATTCTGGCCGGCCGGCTCTGCTCCGCAGGGATTCTGCGGAGCCGCCAGCCAGCTCCGCCAGCAGCCGGACATCCGGCCGCTGGCCAGCAGGGATGCAAATGGCAGCGGCCCTAGCCGCCGCCGTTTGCGTCCCTACAGTCAGCCATGATAGGCTACGTAAATGTTTACATAGCCTATCACGGCTGATTTAAAAGAAAAAAAAACTCGTGTACGCAAATGGCGGTGCCCATGGGCGCCGCCATTTGCGTTCCTTATTTTTGCCGTCTTAGTCTACGTAAACATTTACGTAGACTAAGACAGCGAAAATAAGGGGAACGCAAATAGCGTAGACACTACGCTATTTGCGTTCCCCTTATTTTCGCTGTCTTAGTCCACGTAAATTTTTACGTAGACTAAGACGGCGAAAATAAGGAACGCAAATGGCGGCACCCATGGGCGCCGCCATTTGCGTACGCGCGTTTTTTTATTTCTTTTAAATCAGCCGTGATAGGCTACGGAAACATTTACGTAGCCTATCACGGTGTTTTTTAAAAATCTAGCTGTGGTAGGCTACGTAAAACTTTACGTAGCCTATCACGTTTTTTTGTTTGTTTGTTTTTTAACTGGAAATGGCAGTGGTGGCAGCTGGTCGGAAGACTGGCCGCCGCAGCCGCCACCGCCGAACCACCGCCGGAGCCGCTGCTGCCAGGAAGATCCGCCCAAGGTAAGTCCTGTCCTGGGGGGCGGGGGGGGGGTGGCAGACCATTCCGCCACCAAATTCGGCCTCCACGAGATTCGTGGCGGAATTCTCTGACATCCCTACCTGTGATTCATCCAACCCGGCGTTTCTCATGATGTACTCTGCATATAAATTAAATAAGCAGGGCGACAATATGTAGCCTTGTCGTACTCCTTTCCCAATTTTGAACCAATCGGTTGTTCCATGTCTGGTTCTTACTGTTGCTTCTTGTCCCTTGTACAGGTTTCTCAGGAGACAGGTAAGGTGGTCTGGTACTCCCATCTCTTTATGAATTTGCCATAGTTGGTTGTGATCCACACAATCAAAGGCTTTAGCGTAGTCAATGAAGCAGAAATAGATGTTTTTCTGGAATTCTCTTCCTTTCTCCATGATCCAGCGAATGTTGGCGATTTGATCTCTAGTTCCTCTGCCTCTTTGAAACCCAGCTTGTACTTCCGGTAGTTCTCGATTCACATGCTGCTGAAACCTAGCTGGTAGGATTTTGAGCATAACCTTGCCGGCATGTGAAATGAGCGCAATTGTGCGGTAGTTTGAACACTCTTTGGCGTTGCCCTTCTTTGGAATTGGAATGTAAACTGACCGTTTCCAGTCTTACGGCCATTGTTGAGTGTTCCAAATTTGTTGGCATATTGAGTGCAGCACTTTAACAGCATCATCTTTTAGGATTTTAAATAGCTCAGCTGGAATACTGTCATCTCCACTGGCTTTGTTGTTAGTAATGCTTCCTAAGGCCCACTTGACTTCACTCTCGAGGATGTCCGGCTCAAGTTCAGTGACCGCACTATCATGGCTATCAGGGACATTCAGATCTTTCCTGTATAGTTCTTCTGTGTATTCTTTCCATCTCTTCTTAATCTCATCTGCTTCTGTTAGGTCCCTGCCTTCTTTGACCTTTATCATGCCCGTCTTTGCATAAAATGTTCCCTTGAAATCTCCGATTTTCTTGAAAAGATCTCTAGTCTTTCCCATTCTATTGTTTTCCTCGATTTCTTTGCATTATTCATTTAAGAAGGCCTTCTTGTCTCTCCTTGCTATTCTCTCGAACTCTGCGTTCATTTGGATATATCTTCCCCTTTCTCCCTTGCTTTTCGCTTCCCTTCTTTCCTCAGCTACTTGTAAAGCCTCATCAGACAGCCACTTGGCTTTCTTGCATTTCTTTTTCTTTGGGATTGATTGAGTTGCTGCCTCCTGAACAATGTTAAGGACCTCCGTCCATAGTTCCTCAGGCACTCTGTCTATCAGGTCTAATCTCTTAAATCCACTCTGTCTATCAGGTCTAATCCCTCACCTCCACTGTATATTCATAAGGGATATGATTTAGGTCATACCTGATTGGTTTAGTGGTTTTCCCTACGTTCTTCAATTTAAGCCGAAATTTTGCAAGAAGCAGCTCATAATCTGAGCCACAGTCAGCTCCAGGTCTTGTTTTTACTGACTGTATGGAGCTTCTCCATCTTTATTATTATTATTATTATTATTATTATTATTATTATTATTATTGCATTTATATCCCGCCTTTTTTCCTCTTGCAAGGAACCCAAGGCGGCTTACATTATCCTCCTCCTCTCTGTTGTATCCTCACAACAACAACCCTGTGAGGTAGGTTGGGCTGAGAGTCTGTGACGGGCCCAAAGTCACCCGGTGAGCTTCCATGGCCGAGTGGGGACTAGAACCCGGATCTCCCGGCTCCCAGTCCAGCACTCTCACCACTACACTACTATCATTCTATCATTTTTGAGATTGTACCCCAGTACTGCTTTTCCCACCCGTTGACTATGAGTGCTACTCCATTTCTTCTAAGGGATTCTTGCCCACATTAGTAGGTATAATGGTCACCTGAATTAAATTCGCCCATGCTTGTCCATTTTAGTTCGCTGATTCCCAAGATGTCGATGTTCAGTCTTGCCATCTCATGTTTGACCACCTCCAGCTTACCTTGATTCATTGATCTTACATTCCAGGTTCCTAAACAATATTATTCTTTGCAGCATCGGACTTTCTTTTCACCACCAGACACATCCACAACTGAGTGTCCTTTCGGCTTTGGCCCAGCCGCTTCACTCTTTCTGGCGCTACTTGGAAATGCCCTCTGCTCTTCCCCAGTAGTATATTGGACACCTTCCGACCTGAGGGGCTCATCTTCCGGCATCATATCTTTTAGCCTTGTGATACGTTCCATGGGGTTTTCTTGGCAAGAATACTGGAGTGGGTTGCCATTTCCTTCTCCAGTGGACCACATTTTGTCAGAACTCTCTGCCATGACCTGTCCATCTTGGGTGGCCCTGCACGGCATAGCTTATGGCTTCACTGAGTTATGCAAGCCCCTTCGCCACAATAAGGCAGTGATCCATGAAGGGGCTAGAAAAGTATCCTTATCCTAATTTCATGTGCAGCTGGAGAAACAGTTTTCATGTAGTGTTTTTCTATCATCTGCCTAGAGATTTTATGTACATACTTGCAATAGAAGTTGCTGTGCAAAGATAACTGAAATGTCAAATCAAAACCAGCCTAAAATCACACACCACGTTAATTGCTTCTCCAGTCCTCTGCTTCTTTATAAACAGTCAGCTCATTGACACCAAAAGATGTATCATGATTCATTAGGTGGATGATAAAATGAATGAAACAGTGAAAAAGACAGCCTCTGAACACCCTGTTTGATACATATCAGTAACTGCAGGAAAAGAGCCTTCATGCTATCTGTCCAGATAGTGTTGATATAGAATTTGATCCTTCTAAAGTACCTTTGATAATGAAATTATCAAGGGAGGAGCAAAGGTACCATCAGTCGTACAGCCATTCCATTTGAAGGACGTCACATTGGAGTCTTTGGAAACCAGAAGCATTTTAACAGAAGGCTGCATTTTTAAAATAACGAAAAAACGGAAAACTATTGCAAATATGATATCACAGTGAAGATAACTGATAATTGATAGGCCATTTCCCCTATTATGTGACTAAAATTTATGTTTGTTCATATATAGTGGTGTCAGTGGGCTGGATCCTAAGATGTCCATGAGTGCAGTTCTTGACACAGAAAAGGTGCTCTTGATGACTGCTAGCGGAAGGGACGGGGGCAATTTCTTATTTATTTATTTATTTCAGGAAATTTCTAGAACGGTTTTCATTTTAGAAACGCCAGAGTGGTTTACAAGATAAAAACATGATACCATGTAATAAAAACCAGTCACTGAAATGATAAAACAATAAAACTTCATTAAATAACCAGAGGTAGGTGACAGTACTAGCGGTCAGGGAAATGTTTGAGCAAAGAAATATGTTTTAAGTTGTCAGCAGAAGCACTGCACACTAGGAGCCCACCTGAACTCAATGTGGAAGTCTTTCCACATGCTGGGTACCACAACAGAGAAGGCCTTCCTCCATATCATGGCCAAACGAACCTCAGTAGGCTGCAGTATGGTCAGCAAGCCCTCCCCCTCAGAACATAGAGACTGAGCAGCCTATATGGGAGAAGGCGGCCTCTCAGATAACCTGGCCATGAGCTGTTCAGGGCCTTATGAACCAGCAGTAACTCCTTGAACATGGCTTGGTAGCTAATTGGCAGCCAGTGCAGAGCTTTCAGCACAGGCAAGGAGCTCCACTGAGCAATCTAGCTGCCACATTCTGTACTAGCTGCAGCTTCCAAATCAGTCTCTAGAGCAGCACCACATAAAGTGCATTACAGTAGTCCAATCTTGAGTTTACCAATGCATGGATCACTGTGGCCAGGCTATCCCTTTCCCTAGGAATGGTCGTAGCTGTCATACCAGCCAAGGCTGTTAATAGGAAACCATCCATCCACAGAGCCTCCATCTTACCAGGATTCAGCTTCAGCTGGTTGGCCTCATCCAGTCCACCACTGCATCCAGGCACCAGTCCAGGGCTTTGCATCCAGGTACCTGCCACACCTGACTCAGATGTCATAGAGAAATAGAGCTATGACACTTTGTCCCCAAATCTCCCAATGACTGCACTCAGTGGCTTCATATAGAAGTTAAAAAGCACTGGTAACAGGATCGTGCCTTGTGGCACTCCAAAGTGCAATTACCAGGGGGATGAGACACAATTCCCCAATGCCATTCTCTGGAACTGATCCCACAGGTAGGAATGGAACCACTGCAATACAGTGCCCCCTAATCTAAACTCACAGAGCCAGTCCAGGAGAATACCATGGTCAATTACATCAAAAGCCACTGAGAGATGAATGAGGAGCAACGGGATCACACTTCCCCTGTCCCTTTCCTAATGAATCTAACCCCTTGCCCCTGCAGATCCAAAGATTTGCTCCACAGGGTCGGGGCCGCCCTCCAGAAGAGCATAGAAGATGGTGTGGGGAGCTACAGCAGGAGATAGAACTGGCAAAACTTGCCTCCTTCCTTCCATTCATGGGCATGTTTGCTGGATCAGCCTTTCATTCACAGAAGGACTGCTTCCATAAATGGGAGCGCACCTTTACATCCACCCAAATGAATCCCTGGCAGAGACCATATGATGGCCTCCATTCAATTACACAGCAAGGATGCGAAAACCACCAAGTTGCCAGTAGGGAGGATAGGGGGGGGAGGACGAGTCACTTCCCCACCACCACCTTTGTTTTAGGCCATATATGATTCTTCTTGAGAATCACTTATATTTCTGGTTGATATGTATATGAAAGAAGCCACAACCAATGTTCCTAAAATACACTTCCCATTGAACTTAATGGGATTTACTTCCAAGAAAACAAGCATAGGATTGCACTGTTGACCATTTTATGAGAATTGTTGTTTTGTTTTGTTTTGTTTTGTTTTAAGAACCATGTCACTTGCAAAGTAGGGTCCTCAAATTAGTGGGGTGTAGCAATTTGTCTACGTATGCCTACTGAATTGGTCCCATGCTTTTGGAGCATTGGTAAAATTCAGAGAAAGGAGTAAGAGCAGCACTGCGGGAGATCAGTGTTGTAGGAAAGCAAGAGTACCTGAACAACAGTAGGCTAGTATCTTGTTGTGCAGGCAGGAAACAACAGGCTGGTCTTGAATAATAAGAATTTCCTAACTGAGGCTTGGGATATACTTGGCCAATCTTGAATGGCATGGTATAAACCTTTGCACAGTCCTCTAGTATCTGCATTACGTTCAGATACATATACACAAGACCTATGTGGGATGTCATTTAAACTCACATTCTTTAGAATCCAAAGAGAAAATAAAGTTTTCTCTTACATTAGGAGAGAAGTACTGCATGATAGTATGCACAGTAATGTATGAAATATGAAATCCCAGAGCCATGTGACCTTTTTAGATCTGTCTTCTGGTGCATTTGTTGTGCTTTACTGCCTTTTTCAGCAGGAGTGATTTATGGCAAAATGCCTCACTCCAGCACTGCTAAGTTTCAGCAGGTTTCTATATATATATATATATATATATATATATATATATATTGCTTTCAGTCAGTAATTGATTGCTGTATCACCTTCTAATGGACACAAGAATCTGGGCAGGCCCAAGGACAAGGGTGAAAAACCAGATAAGACTGCCAGAGAGAGAGATAAGTGAGTGTTGTTTGATTGCACAAACAAGGTTCTCTCATGGATTCTTCCACAGAGGTTTGTAACTAAATACATTGTTCTTGTTAAGCACTGGAGTGTCTTAGAATGTCCCGCTGTTCTAAAAACACAACGGCGTTAATTTCATATGGTTCCTCTATTTTCTGTGGAAAGCCATTGTACAACCAGACCCCTACTTCCTCCTTTAGGAAAGTTTCTCCTAGATTCTTGTCCATATGGATTTGCTCCATAGATATTGCTGAAACAAGAGTCAGTAGCACTGTCTACAATAATAGTTCCAGGTAGTAAATGCTAAGACTTGCACCTAGAGCATTTGAAATAAAAACAAGGGCCCCCCATCCCTAGCCTGTGCTGAACGACTTTTGCTTGCCTGAGCACCGCAGTGGCTGAATTTGGATCAAACAATCCCACTACACCCAAGACCCCCCCCCCCGCTGATTCATATCCCCCTAAAAGTGGGTTCAGAGAGACTGTTTTTTCAGGAGGAGCCGCAGACTGAAGCGAAAACTGAGCAAGGAGGTTCTTTGGATCCAAATCATGGCATATTAGAGGGCAAGGCTTTGGATTAGAGGGCTTGTGAAAACCAGGTAAATGAGTACAAGTAAATTAACCAATTTTATATATATTTAGTTTCCTGTTTCCAGTATTAAACACACACACACACACACACACACACACAATTCCTGGACAGTCTGAAGTACACTTATCCCTCTAACAAGACAAGAAGCCATTATTTAGCTCTGTATTATTCCAGCTAGAAGCTGTTTGAGTGCCTGTAGGCTTACTTGATGAGAAAAGTGACATCTTGAGGAAATATACAACAACACATTAAAAACAAAAGTCTTATTAGTCCTGGCAGCTACTGCTGTAGCACAATTGATTTAAAATCCCCTGGATGGGCAGCATTCTCTTCAAGCAGCCAACTTGACACACATTTCTTAAGAATTAATGTCTGGGTTTCATTGATGGTAATAGCAATTTGCTTTCAGATTCAAAACAATTAAATCAAGACTTTTGGTGTTGCTCTGAGGTTCAAAATGCTTCACTCAGGCTGCGGTCTTCAATCCCATTGAAGTCACTGGCCACAATCCAACACTGAGTTAAGTGTGCTCAAGTACTTTGAAATAAGAGCCAAACTACAGGTACATTAAATGTGTATTCACAATTGCTTCTGTGTTCATAGCCACAGGAGTTGCATCCAATAGCAGTCAACAGCAACTTCTCTCCCAGGGCACATAGCCGTTACAGGGGTGGCAATTTTAACTGAAACTGCACCATGGGAGACCATTGCCACTGGAACTCTACCTGTGCCACAGTCCTAATCCAGATCTGCTATTTTTAAAATACACACACGCACATGAATGTGAATACACATTTAATGTAACAGCTGTGTATTGACTTCAACATAGTGGTGCAACAGGCTTTCCGGGGAAACCTGGCATGCCAGCAAGTGCTATTGAGGCTGTGCTAGAGGTCATTACATTATGGCAACATAATTGACGTTAGTGAAAGTGTCGTATTGAGTTCTGCCCAGAGGTGACAACAAGATACGAAGTTCTACACCTCATTGGCAAATTCAAAACAATCAAATCATTGGATCCAGACAGTATCCATCTGAGAGTTCTTAAAGAACTCAAAGGTGATTTTGCTAATCTTCTAACAAAAATACATAGCGTTGTCAAGAGTCTAACTCCTGGCTTCTTTTGTAGTCACATGAGTTGTAGTGCTAGTCAAAGACTTTTATTATGCAGACTAAAGACAGATCATCAATGCCTTAGGCTACAGATGTAAATCACAAGTAGAAATCAAGAGCAGTCTTCACCAGCCAGCTTTGCATAATAAAAACCTACATAAGCTGCAATTAACTGTCTCAGGTTACAACACTATGAAACACAGTTGCGAGGAAACTGTTGATGGCCCCACCACTGCCCCTTCCCGACTCGAAAGTCTAACCAAGCCCTTCCCTCAAGGTGGATGTTTCCAGAGTGTCACTTCTCTGGCTGCCAGACTCTTGGAGCACCTCGTGACTCAGTGTTGCTCCTCCCTTCTCATGAGGCATCTCACCTTCGGGTCTCTTACTCCCAGCCCCTCCTCATTAGGATCCTGCATTCCAGTGGTTGCACGGGGCCCTGGCTCGCTACTATCCAAATAATTAACCTGCAGCTGGGCATCCTCCCCTCTGTTACTATTATTCTCAGTGATCTCCTGCCAGCTTGGTGCTTCGACAGCACCTTCCCCCTCCCCGCCTGACTCTGAATTGGTTCACATGTCTTCTTGGGGTATGACTGCAGAGGTGCTCTGCTCAATCCCGGCAAGCATGTCCCTAAGATCGGTCACAAGATTTAGTGATGGCTGCTAACTTGTATGGACATAAAAAGGAATTAGTCATATTCATGGAGGATAAGGCTGTCATTCACTGTCTCTGAACACCAGTTGCTCAGGAACATAAGCAGGAAAGTATTATTGCCCTGATGTCCTGCTCCTGGGCTTCCAATAAGCATTTAGTTGGCCACTGTGAGAACAAAATGCTGGACTAGGCAGGCCTTTGGTTTGATCCAGCAGGGCTCCTCTTATATCCTCTTTGCACTTGGAGCAGCCATTGGCCTAAATCTAACATACCATTAGTGCTGCAGTGGCAGAGCTCCGCTGCTTTTTCCCACTGTGCAAGCAGTTGTGCAGACACTAGTAGACCACTTGGTAAGCCTAAGTTCTTCAAGCAGCTGGGCAAGTTGTTGTGCAAGTGGAACTTTAGTTGGATTCTCCACGTGTGCATAGTTTCGAACTTGGTTTCTGCTAGTGCAATGGCATTTGTACTAGCAGAATGACACTGTTGGATACAAATAGGGATGTACAAAAGGCACTTACCTGGTCCCGCAGCTTGCTTCGCGGTGGGGGGGAGGTGCTTCGGTTCTCCCCCCGAAGTTCAGGCTGGGGGGGGAGGCGCCCCGCCTCGTCCGGCCAAAATTCAGGCCGGGGGGGAGGCGCCCCGCCTCGCCTGGCCGAAATTCAGGCCGGGGAGAAGTGCCCCGTCTCCCCAGCCATGAAATAAAAAAGAAAATGTAAAAAAACAACAACACACACCCTTGATAGGCTACGTAACGATTTACGTAGCCTATCACGGCTAGATTTCCAAAGTCAGCCATGATAGGCTACGTAAATCGTTACGTAGCCTGTCAGGGGTGACTTTGGGGGAAGAAAAAAAGCGCGTACGCAAATGGTGGCACCCATGGGCGCCGCCATTTGCGTTCCTTATTTGGGCCCGGGTAGTCTACGTAAAGATTTACGTAGACTATGGTGAAAATAAGGGCAAGGCTATTTGTGTTGCCCTTATTTTCGCCGTAGTCTACGTAAATCTTTACGTAAACTACCCAGGACCAAATAAGGAACAGAAATGGTGGCGCCCATGGGCGTCGCCATTTGCGTATGCGCTTTTTTTTTTTCAAAGTCACCCGTGATAGGCTACGTAACGATTTACGTAGCCTATCACGGCTGACTTTGGAAATCTAGCCGTGATAGGCTACGTAAATCGTTACGCAGCCTATCACGTGTTTTTTGTTTTTTGTTTTACTTTATTTTGTAATGGCGGTGGCAGCAGCCGGTCAGAAGACCGGCCGCCGCCCCCGCCGAACTGCCACTGGGACCCGCCGCCGAGAGGGACATTCGAGGGAGGTAAGTCCCATCCTGGGGGGGGGCGGGGGGCGGAGAATTTCACCGCCAATTTCGGGGGGCCGAATGCGTTGGCATTCGGCCTCCCCGAGATTCTTGGAGAAATTCTCCGCCATCCCTAGATACAAACCATTGATTCTGAGAGCAGTGCAGTTTCGTGCAGCTAGAGAGCTGCGACTCTCCTAAAAACTAAAGCACCAATGCCGTCAACTCCCCGTTGGATGGTATGGTAGCACCATACTTATTCTTGCCAGAATAACCAAGGAAATTACTGCCGTAGGTTTTTTTCTCTCTTACTTGTTCCCTCTGATATCACAACTCTTCCCTGCAGTTGGGAAGAGAAAAAGCAAGGGAAAGCAACCACTGTTGGAGACAAGGAAGGAAGACAGCTGATATATTTAAGTGAAGAATTTGAAAATATTCACAGATGGTAACAATATAGTCTAGAATGTTTCATTTCTCCTACTCTGTCTTGTGTTGGATATTTTAAATGTGTAAATTTCCCCATTTTAAAATTGTCTTTCCTATTGAGCATTCCCAGAGATAGAGAAAACTGCTAAAAATAACATAAATGGCAATCAATACAAATAAAATTCTTTCTTTTGTCAGTTAGCTTTTATCACTTTCCCCAAATAAGTGGAGTTGCTTGATACTAGTTCACTAGAGAAGAAGCGTATTGAAGGAACATAAAATGTCTTACTGTGCGTTAGTAATTCCACTCCTTCTAGTCAATTTGTTATCCGCATTTCCATTTGCTAACATGGTTCTTTCCATGGTTATCCCAAATATTGCATAAGGTTAATACTTCATCTCATAACCAATTCCAGCTTTAGTAACATATTGGAAAGAGACATTGTCTTTGACAAAATGATGGTTATTTTATAGTGATCCAGGAAATATCTCTTATGCTGAAAACCTAAATTCACATACTCTGTAGCAGTATTGAGAGAAACAATATTAATGGGTATGAATAGAGTTCTAAACAGAGTGGAGCTGAAATTGAAGGGGAAATTTCTGTGAACATTTTCACCCCTTGCGAAATATGCTGTTGTGAAGCTTTGAGGCCTACAGAGGCAAGGTGAAAAAAGGTTAGGCCTAGAGGCCTGGGTTTTTTTGTTGGGAGGGGGTATCCCTGAGAGGAGTAGCTTAATTTCCCTAGTTAAGTTTCATTTTCCTGAGTTAGGTTTCATTTCTTCAGGTTTGAAGCAGTACTTTCGGTTTTGGGGAAGGAGGGGATATAAAGGGAGAGAGAGCCAGTAAGAGGGAGACCAGAGCCTGGAGAAGTCTAAATGCAGCTAGCATAGAGGAACTTGCATTTCTGTAACCTTTATTTTCTCTTAATGCTTTTTGTATCACTCAGCTCTATTCTGTAAATACCTTTAGTTGTAATTTCCTTGCTTTAATTTACCAGTAAACTGTTGTGGTTAATTCCTAAGTGTCTGAAATGCCAGTCGCCCCACGTCTGCAGCCTAAACCCCATGTTATTGGGAAGGGGAAATTTAAAAGAAGGAAGGTGGGATGCTTAAGGGGGCAAGAGATCCTTAACGAGTTGCTCAGAGGGGCCAGGTTATAAGGGGAACCCTGACAGCTCTACTTTCAGTAATGGGGTGGGGCTAATACAGCTGTTCACAACTGTTCACAGCTGTTCCTCCCCATCACCTATTCCGAGTATGGGTAATGCATTCTCTTACTCTGAATTGGCTTTGTGATGTCACCAGCCAAATTTAATTGACTGTGTGGCTTTGTGACATCTTCATACCAATTACATGATTCCTAATTGGCTGGAGGATGTAGCCAGTGAGCAGTCCACATAGTCTGAGAGAGAAAAAGGTGCTAAAGCAGCAACTGAGGAATGGAAAGAAGAAGTAAACATTGGGAGCCTCAAGAAACATTTTGGGCCCCTCAAAAGTCCCCTTTTCACACCAAAATGTTTGCTTTGGGAATGCTAAGCAGCTCCACTCTACTTTTGAATGGATTGCAGTGAAATTCATATGTAGTGAGCAGTAAATAGATATTTATATACAATCCTATATCTGTGTCCTCAGAAGTAAGCACCTTTGACATGATTGGGACTTACTCCCAGGTAAGTATGTATAGATTTCAGCATTAGGATATATGTACCTATTTCAGAGTTTAATGAAATACTGGTAGGCTGGCCAGTGGGTAGCCCAGAAAGTTTCTAGTCTGATACAGTGTGAGGAAAAAACGGGGCTGAAAGTGTCAGCAACCATGCTGCTTCGGGCTCTCTGGCAGCTCCATTTTGAAACCAGCCTAGTTAAGTATGATACAGTCTACCCAGTATCCTGACCCACACCAGAGCAGATAATAAAATCCTCTCCCAGAAATGATGGGGGCAAAAGGGAACAGCAGGAAAGAGAGCCTGAACCAGGTCTTGTGGATAGGCAGTCTTTCCTGCCCGAGGGAATACTGATGTAAACAGGCTTGCTATCTTGTGAAGCCCACAGCTGAAGCTATAACACCAGAGCCACAATATTTGATTGAGGCAGGGCATGGCCAACGAGGAGGTGAGTCTTAATTTATTCAGCCATCAAATGATATAGGAAGGGACTTACCGTGGGGTGTGTTTCTGTGGCACTGTGATCCCTGCCAGAGCCTACCATCACCACAAGCAATGAGTGGAAACAATTACTTTTTTCAACCTTTTGTTGAATCTGACCACTTGATTTTAGTGAATAAAAATTGTATCCACCTCCTCCCGCATTTTTGTGTGTGAAAAATATGGCATGCATTTATACCTGGGGTGGGGGAGACTTCAGGCCTTCCGGATGTTTTGGCCTACAATCCCCATGATCCCTCACCATTGGCTGTGCTGGCGGGAGTTGTAGGCCAAAACATCTGAAGGGCTACAGGTTGCCCACCTTTGACCTATAGCTTCATGAGTTGTTGTTTTTTACATTCTAATTCCATATTCAAAAGATTTAGCCTAGCAACATAACGATAAATGAATGAATCCTTTATTTACGGTCAACTGACCACCAGCAAACGATACAAAAGTACATAACAATAAAATATATTGATGTACATCATAAAATTAAGTCACAGTGCTATAGAGGATCTAGTTAAAATAGCAACATTTAAAGATTTAGCAACATGCTTGGTGATTAATCAGTTGGATCCTTTGAGTAAGATAAACCTAAGAGATTCTAAGGACCAACCTGGAAAAGATTGAGTATCAGGCATCTCTGACCCCCTGATGGTTATGGCAATTAAACAAAACATGTATTATAGATTCCACTTCAACATTGTTACAAGGGCAGCATCTCTCATTTACCGGTGTTTTGGAATATCTTCCAGCTAAGAGCTTAGAGGGTAAAACATTAAGCTGGGCCAAAGAGAATGCTTTCCTATATTTAGGAATTGACAGCCAGTTTAAATAAGCCATCCCGTCTTTGGAGAAGGAGCCTGGCAAACCCAGAAATCTGGGGGAACACAAGCCCTATGCTGCACAATAGAGTTCTTGGAGGTCAATATCTTGTATCCTCTGTTTAACCAGATATTTTTGCACTATCGCAGTCCAAAGATAGTAAATAGGAAGGGGAGAGCCATATTGAATTAACTTTCTGCACCACTTCCTTTATCCAAAGTGATGCACAGGAATCAGTTACTGCCAAAGATAGAAAGGAGATGGAAGGGAGCACAAGGCAGCAACAGAGCCAGAAATGAATGGAATATGTCCACACCAGACACTTCAAAAAATTAAGGCCAGCCTCCAAATTAAGAACAGCACCCCCAACACACCTGGGCACACCAAATATAGATCTGAGAAAATAAGATTGTACATCTTCTAGAGAGCATTTAGCAGTCAGAAACCAAATTGGTGCCCTAAAGAGTGTCTGAGAGACCATTTTAGCTTTATAAACCTGGATGGCTGACGGAATGTGTTTTCCACCTTTAGTAATGGAAAAAACGGACTATAGCATTCACATTTTGTTCAGCTTTGGCCAGCAGCATAACATATCCATAGAGCACTGTTTGAAGCTGAAGCTGATCAAAAATAACTTGCAAATAAAACTTCCAATAGTGTAATGTCTGTATATAAATCTAGGGTGCAACTACACTTGGAATACTGTGCACAGTTCTGATCTCTACACCTCAAAACTGATATTGTACAGCTCAAAAAGGTGCAGAAAAGGGTATCCAAAATAATAAGGGGACTGTATTAAGAAGAAGGCAACTCTTCTATGAAGAAAGGTTACAGTGATCAGGGCTATTTAATACTAGAACCCACGGTTATCCAGTGAAGCTGGATGATGGGAGACAGAAAAGAAAAAGTATTTCTTCACATAGTGTATAATTAAAATACAGAATTCGCTGTCATAGGATGTGGTGATGACTACCAACATAGGCAGCTTTAAAAGGGGATTAGACAAATTCATGGTGGATAAGGTTATCAAAGTAATGATGGCTATATGGTACCTCCAAAATCAGAGGCAGCATGCCTCTGAATACCAGTTGCTCAGAAGCAATAGCAGGGGAGGCAGGCTATTACCCTCATGTTCCGCTTGTGGGCTTCCCAAAGGCATCTGGTTGGCCACTGTGAGGGCTAAATAGGCCTTTGGTCTGGTCAAGCAGGGGTCTTCTTACCTTCTTATATTTAACTTGTAGCTTAAAGTTTATGCTTATGGCTGTGCATCTTGATGGAGAAAGCAAAATGTCAGCCTATTAGTCAAAGTTGGAGTGCCATTTCCAAACTCTTTCTAGACAGACTATCTTAAGAAGTGGAAGTATGAGTTCTGTGGTTCCTTAAAAATCTTCTATTTCTGCACACAGAGGTTCTCTAGTTATATACAGGGCAGGTATGGCCCAGGCACAGTTAATCACATCAACCTGACAGTGTGTCTTAGTTAGTAATTTAATCTCATCCACAGTATTTCACAGATCAAGTAACAGCAGCTTAGTTTGCAAAAAATTAAAATGAAATAAAATGTATATAGTTGGTAATGATGGCCCTGTTTAAGCTTCTAGAGAACAGTGGTGTGCTTTCGCCTGTTTACATTTGACCTGTGGGCAAAGGAAAGTGCATGCCCATTTCCTTCCTCGTGCTGCTGTGTTCAGTTAGTGTACCTATGAGAAATCAAATTATTAATTCATAAGCATCGAAGGAACTATTTATATAACAGAGGCACACATCAAAGTGAGGTGCTCAGAGGGCAACTTATGTGCATCTGCTCCGTCTTTCATTCCTTTCACAAATGCACCCGATAGAGCTGAATTCCTCACACTTGTGTATGGGTCAAGAGACATTGTATGTAGAAGGCAAACTGACTAACCTTGGCAAAGCAAAACTGACCCAGACAAAATTGGCAGCTCTGCCAGGAACCTTTAGACTCAGACCTCAAAACGCCTCTGCTGGAAAACAGGAGGGGAAGCTTTGCATCTGTCTCATTCAGCTGCCACATCCACCTCAAGAGCAAGGGAGGAAAACAGTGAGAAGGAAGGAATGCCAAGGGCAGATGATACATTTCTGCCAAAGGAAAGAAGCTCACAATGGCTTACCTGCACTTTGGAAATGGGGAGGATTGCTTAAGAATATGCAAAATTGCAGGAAAGGAGTCCTTGTATGAGTATCAGTTTTACATGTTGCCAGACAAATTGATTCAGACTGAAGCTACAAGAGATGGAGAGATAGCTCTACTCTTGCCAGATCAACAAATCTGTGATGGAATCAAGTCAAATCTGCAGTGAGGCCAATGATGGTCCAAGTTTAAAGATAATGTGGCAAGGCTTGTCATTTGGGTCCTCTCTCTGCCATTTAAACAGGTGGCAAAGAAAGTAATCAGAACCCACAGTGCTGTCTAAACTGGAAGCCAAAGAATCATTGCGCTATTATGACATAGTCAGGGACAGCCGGATGGATGGTCAAAAGCTAGGAGAGAGCACCACAACTTGAAATATTTGTGGGACTGGTTCTGATAATAAGTGGTTATTTTTAAAGCAGTTCCCTTGTGGAAATCAGTGCTGTTCAGAGTGAATAATCACAACTGAGATATTATGGAAATAACCTCTTTGAGACATGGAGATGTAATGTGGTATAGAACTGCGACACTCAGCAATAAGAGACAAGGTAAAAGATGCATCAGAACAAAGGACCAGTGGCACTCCTACAGTTTACCAATCAAACAGGAATGCACTTTTCTTCCCACACCAAACTTGAATGCATGCAATAAAACATGACCCACTTGCTTCTACAGAAAGCAGTCATTGTTACTGCCCTATGGACATAGAGCAGCCTCTTTGTAGTAAGACCTATTTTTTTCCACCTTCATGAGGAAATACATAACAGCACAATCCTATGTATGTTGATTCAGAAGCAAGTCCCACTGGATTCAGTGGGTTTTACTCCCAGGTGTGTATAGGATTGCTGCTCAAATGTCCCTTTCTTGGAAAATTATTGACCAGACCAAAGGATTTTGTGGCTCGGAACTTTACTTCAGGCCATAAATTTTAGTACAGGCCACTAATTAACTAAGTGGGGGTGGGGGAAATACTGGCTTCAGTTATTATTGCCATGAAGCCATGAAAATGGAGTTGGTCACCAGGAGGTTAAACTGTATCTAATCAGATTCAGAACTACATAAATGGGTTCTCCTTGCAGACTCTTATCTTGCGTCAACCAGTTAACTTGCTTGTATCTGTTGCACATCAATAGGTACAGCTAAGGTTGAAGCAAGGTGAATGTGAGGAAAAGAGCACCTGGATGTGAAGTATTCTGTTTCTACCATTTATAACCAAAGGACTTGGAGATGTTTCTTTGCATTTCTGTATTTGCATATTAAAAAGGAAAGAAAGATCAATTCCAAAGCATCCCCAACTCTATTTCTAGTCAGATGGGCTGGGATGTTCAAGTTCTTTCCCTCCATTCCTTCAGTGCATTTTGTCCCTTCCCCTCAGCCCCTAAGGACCATGTTCACTGTTTTAGAAACTCACCCAATCATCTGAGGATAATTACACCACTGTGGTTAGTACAGGTGCACTGGCTGCAGGGACGAGGGGCACCTCATCTCTCTGTAGAACTTTAAAATGCACGCTCACCCTCACCCATTTGATGTGTATTCAACTGGCGTAGTTAACTCTCAATGTTAGCTTCAGAATTAATAAAGCAGCTTTATTCATTTTTTAAAAAACACATCCCACCTTTCTGTCTATACAGGCCATATGATTTGAGCTTAGTTGTTATTTTTCAAGTCTCTCACAACCCTGGGATACCTAAGCATGTAAACAATCCTTTTCTTGAGATTTATAGAGTTATACCAATAGCCTAGACAGAAATCTGTACCAAGGAAAGAGCCTGCCTTTGAGATTATTGTCAACATATATATCTGAAATCCAAGTCTTCAAATTACACCTCCAACTACACTGGCAGGCACAGATAGCTCTGGCCCACCAGCTCAAGCATATTCTCTGTAGTCTCTCACCATGTCTCTTAGGGCCAGTCCCTCATAAAACATGTTGAAATATAAATATAAATATATTCCTGGCCATTTGCCTTTGCTTTTTCAAATTGTGGCAGAAGAAATACCCTGAGTAGGCAGATCACAGATCACTTACGCTGGCATTGCATCATTAACTTCAGTGCAATTACATTAATGTAAGTAGTCCGTGATTTGTTCCCTGTGGTGGTTTAAAACTAGCAGAGCAGACCTGTCTGGCAGAGCAGACCTGTCTAGCAAAAACTAGCAGATTCTGTTTGAATTTATTATCATAGTCAAGTATACTGAGACGGTCTTCTGTTTTTTATTCTGCCTGTGTTTATGGTGGTAGGGGTGAGAGGGACAGGGGCAGGGAAGCAATGACCTGTCATGGCCCAGGACTGGGAGCCTTCAGAGATTTGAAGCCTCCAGTGACAGTGGCTCTGCAGAGGTGCCAGAACCAGTCCCTGAACCGGGGCCCTCTGCCTCAGACCCCATATTCTATCCATGTGACCCCCAAGAGGTGCCACTACCCCCTTACTCTAAGAAGTGGACCTCAGACTTCTCTAGTGAACATGGAGACCCTGAGGAGCAGTCCCCATCTGACTCCTCCCTCCTCCAATCTTCACTCCCCAGGAGAAACCAGCACTTACAGGAAAAGGTCCCTGGCCCTTTAACTGCCAAATACAGCTCCTGAGGGAATGGATCTTCCAACCAGCTTCCTGGCCTGACTATAAAACCCTCCCAATTCCTCCGGGTCAGTGCTAAATAACTTGTCAGTACTCTAGCTCCAGGATTGTTGTCTATAGTCCTGAAATTATCCCAAGTCCACACTATGCCTCCTTGTCTGAGCTGTTGCCCAGAGCAGACAATGGAAACCCAGAAGGAATATGACATGACCTGGAGCTCCAGCTGCTCAAAGCTATTGCAACTGGAGGTGCTAATATGGCTTGTTACTGCAGTAACAGTTTCTTCCCAACCCCCTCCCCTCAGAACACCATAATAGGTTTGAGTCCCTACCTACTATTGTCTGCTTCTTTGCTCCAATAATGGGAAACTCTAGCTTAAATTCAACCTTGTGTGTGTGGACCCCTGCTCATGCAATGGGACTTCCCCATCCTTGCATTGTTTTTTCTTATGTGTTTTATTGTTGTATGCCACATTCAGAGGGTTCCTGCCCTGAAAGGCAGCCAATAAATATTGTAAATTAATTAAAACATGGGAATACAAGCATATCCTCAGCATATAATTGATGCAATAAATATAAAAATAAGAGGTGATTGTTTTTATTGACCCCACCCTCACCCTTAATCCTTGCTCAAATCCTGAGAGCTGCTAATCATTTTCAGTTTTGCAGTTGCTCACTCTAAATAACCCTTATTTTCCATTTAAATAAGTAACTCTATGGTCGGTATTTAAGTGTTCAGGTAGACTGAAATAGTTTTCCACTGGTTTCTGCAGTTGCCTTTTTAAAATAGCTATTTGTATCTTTTAGGGTGCAATCCTATGGGGATAGTTGGCCACCTCTGAACTCGGAGGCGACCGACTATCCAATGCAAGACAAGTGGAACACAGAGGGGATCTCCGCACTCTGGCCACCATGCATTTGCAGCTAGATGGCCAATTTTGGCTGTCTAGCCAGGGTGCTTTGGAGCAGGGTGGGAGGGAACGCCAGACAGTGCATGGGAAGCCTTGTAATGGTGCTTCCGCAGTCCTCTCCCCAACCCTAGGAATGCCCCCTTTTTGGCCACTCCACACTGCTCTTACGAGCGTGGAGCCATGTCATCTACAAGGCAGTGGGGGAGGGGGAGGGGAGTCATTTTTTTGGGAACTGACCTCAGAGCGCTGGCTCCGAGCTTGCTTCCCAGAAAATGAAAAATCCTGTGGCCATCTAGCCACTGTCTAGTGGCCATAGGATTGTACCCTTAATGGTCTTAGCTAGGGACTCTCTCATTTGGTTGGTTGATGGAGACCAGCAGTGGGAAAACTTCAGGGTTTTACTTCGTTGGGTTGGGTTTTTTACTAGAACTCTGAGGTCCAGCAACTAAAACAAGATACAGTGGTGGCTCAGGGCATGGAGCCAATTCTCTGTGCCACCCCATGAGCCATACATTGGTGATGGTATATGCGATATTAGTGGGTGTGAATGAGCTCTTGGCAATATTCCTAATGATCTTAGGTCTAGAAGTGCCATCAAACTTATCCAAGTTCAGGCTTGGTGGAGACCTTTAAGGGCTTGTAAGTGCCCACTTCAAGGGAGAGGCAATTAAAGAAAATCTAAGCTGGACACGAATTGCTGGCTTCCCTCCTGGATAGTCCTGGATACAGGCCCATGCCCAACATCATGGTTGGCCTGAGCTTTACGTCTCTGGGCCAGGGACCCCTGAATTGCGACCTCCATAATCGGGAACCTCTGATCCTACACCCTCTGAGGGACTATCCCACTCCACACCAGGTATCCCCATGCCTGATGTTCAGTGTAGGCAGTGAGCCTGGGGGAAATTAAAAGGGAGGTGTGCTAGTAGTTCCCTTGTGCCCTAGGAGTTTCTTGTCAAAGTCAGGACAGGATAGTCCCGATTGGTCCCTTTGTACCTCCAGGTAGAAAATGCATGGTGGCCCTTGGGTTATGTAGTCTTCCCAAAGGCTACTGACAATGTATTCGTCCTTCAGCAGATTACAGTTGTGCCTAGGGTAGCAGGGGAAG
This sequence comes from Heloderma suspectum, assembly GCF_057233095.1. Classification (NCBI taxonomy): domain Eukaryota; kingdom Metazoa; phylum Chordata; class Lepidosauria; order Squamata; family Helodermatidae; genus Heloderma; species Heloderma suspectum. Next base: position 229,275,625 of record NC_139461.1, read on the forward strand.
CTCTCTGTTACTGTTTCTGCCACCACCTGAGGAGTGAGAAAAGGGAAGCGGGAGTGTGTTTTGGAATGGGGATGGGGTGGGAGGGATCATTTTCCAAGTCTCAGATTGGCTTCTTTCTATTTTTTTTTTAAACTAGAAAAAAAACTTGGATCATGTCCATGTTAAGCTGAGGCAAGCTGAGAAGAGCTGATCCCTCCTTAGGTCCAGTGATGTTGTTTCCAGAGTTGATGAATGAGCAGGCAAGGGTAGAACTGGGATTTCTTGCAGGGCTGGCTTCCTTTGATATTTGCTTTGAGTTTCATCTTAAATAAGTCATTTGGTTTCCACAGCCCCATAGACATCTTCCTCTTTCTGTGTTACTCACACAACTGAATAGCAGTAACAGCAGTTGGGAAGTTCAGTGAAGCAGGTAAAGTATGTGGATGAACTCTGTGTTACATACTCCAATTATCAACTTTTTCCAGAAATAACAGGACAGTCTAGTACAATGGAATGCCATTTAAACTTTGGTTAATCTTTAGAGTAATATGGGAGAAATAGGTCTATGACCCAAGTCAGATATTTTTCTGTAGCAACAGCAGTAGCCAAGGTAACCTGTTAACCATGGTGACCTGTAATATAAGGCCTAATTATTAGATACATCAACTGTTTCAGTAGCAATGGCTTTTCATACCATTGCAATAAATAAATAAATAAAGTTTAGATTAATCTTGGCAACACTTTAAAGAAACTAGATTCTCAATTGTGCTATTGTAATAAAGAGTATTACAAGAAGAGAAAAGTTACTAGAGCTGTCAGCCTCAGTTGGAACTTAGTATATTCATTTGTTCATATAAAGAGAATAAACATAGAAAGCATGTGAATGCTTTAAAACCTATACTCATGGTGATGTGCACAAAATCATTCTGGGCTGTTTTCAACACTTGTTATCAACATGAGCTTGATTCCCATTGACAGCCATGGCTGGAAGCCAGCACGAACTGCCATATTTTAGTGGTTATGGGAATAGACCCTTAGAGGTCCTTAATTTTGTCCTGTTATTTAATCTCTGCAGACACATTTAGTTTGCTCAGATTGAATGTGCATGCAGTGCCAGTTGTATTCACTGTGAGCATGACAATAATGTGCTCATTATGATTCTAAAAACAAGTGATCATATTCACTTTTAATTGAGGGGGTAAACAACAATAACAATACAGCTATACAGATTGAAAAATAAACCCAAAAGGTTGGATCCAGAAGAAATTAGTGATGACTAACTTCCTCTGGAGCCAACCCAATATATGACTGTATGACTGAGTTGGTTATAAGCAAGTAGAACTGGCTTCCATCAGAAGCAAGATATCAACAGGAATACATGCAGTATTTGGTTGATGAACCCTTTGTCTGCAGGAGTGCATACATATTTCAATAAATATTTATGCCGCTACTACATTGTTCCATGTTGTCTCGAAGCAACATTCTTGTATGAGCTTTGAACTGGTAACATGTATTCAGTACATGTGTGTTTCTTGCTGGGAATAAGTTTAATTTGCTGTTGGATTATACTCTGATAAAGTCAGAGGAGTAGAGGTAGGATAGTAGCTGGGATGAAATTAGTTTTTACAGATTTTTCCAAATAACCATTGATAAGAACGTGTCATGGTAAGCCTAGTTCCTGTGTGCCAGATAATAATTTTAACACTACAGAACCCCTGCAAATAGAGTGAAAAATGGGTCAGGATGCAGACCCAGTTATTAGATTATTGGATATAGTTGCTGCTATCCCATGGCTCTATCCCATGCTGCTTTGGTAATTTAAGAATATATACATTTTATGTGTGTCCTGAATCACATAATGACAACTATACTAATGATCGTCCCTTGGTCTGTCTTCAGATGCTAGAGTGGTTTGTTCCATGTGATCAAACTCTCCCATATGGTATATAGTCATACATTACCAGAAAGGCTAGATACCAGAATTGATAGAGACATGGGGGAATGGCAACCATACCACCACAATGAAAATATTGGTCTACAATAACACTATTAGGTGTGGAACACACAGGTAACATATGGTATTTCCAGAATATAAGAAAAAGTAACTACCCCTGCTAATGCTGTGCTTATGTTTGTCATCAACAAAATCCATTCATTTCTATCCTTTTTTAAGAAGCTTGTAGTTGTTCTATGGTGTTTTCAATGCTCCTGTATTTCCTATTTTAATGAGGAAATACACTTTTTAAATCTCCCATATAGCTAACCTAATGCACAGCAAAGCCTGATTCACTATCCTTCCCCTTCTCTCAAATGCCATAGCTGTCAGCTAAAAATATTAGAACAACGATTTCTAGATTTATTTTGTGATCCATTGTTACTTCCTTTTATGCAGCAAATGATGGGTATCATTCTGCAGGGACAGCTTAGAAAATGATAGCAGCCGAGTAAATCTCACTTGGAATTAAACATTTTAGATCAAATGGGGTTTGTGCCAGATTTTCCCACTGGATTTAATGTAAGACTTTGACCCTTATGATTTTACAAAAGTGGGTCAAATGTTTCTCTGCATGTTTGCCTCGTCTTCTGACATTTTGCCCAATGCCTGTAGTAGCAAGCATGGTTTTATCAGCTGCTGCCAAAGAGATAACTACAGCTTTTGAATTCCAATAAAGAATGTAATTGAATGGACGGTGTCTCCAGAAAATAACATTTCATGCCAGCTCCTCTACTTTGTACTGGAACCCTGAACTTTCCCTGTAAAACAGGCCTGGCTCAGAGCAAACATACCTTTTAAAAGCCTTTTGACAAGTCACCACAATCGGTGTGTGTACCTTGAACACATTGTTTTCCTTCAGTTGTCGCTCCTTTGCAGGATGACAGATGCAGGATTCTGTTCAGGATTTATACTTTCATACATCAAATTTACCTCATGTCAAAGCTATGATAAATTACCTTGTCATGTTTACCCTTATTTATTGTCGTTTTTATGAAGCCCTTTTAATCTGGTGGCAAAAACATGATTTAGTAACATGATAGTTGACTAGTTTGCAACAGAATAGGTTGTATGTATAATTCTAAGTTGGGTAGAAAAAAAACCATGAAGAAGTTAAAAGAACCAGTGGTTCCCACAAAGCAAGGGTAAAATACTCCAATCAAAGGATTTATTATACTGCAGTGCTCTCTGTAGCCAGCAGGCCATAAGGTACATGAATGAATTTCTTCTATGTCATGACCAGGGGTTGGACTGGGATATGTTGTAGCTTGGAAATGCGGGAATGGCGTAGTAACTGGTAGTTACCATCTTTGTCCAGGGCACATGCCCACAAAAATGCCTACAGAAAGGAAGTTAGGTAAGGATCTGTGTGTGCCTCTAGTCCAGCAGGAACCCAGGGTGGCTAGTTGGCATCTCTTCACTAGTTCCTGCTTTCTGAAAGCCTATGTTATCTCAGAGCTTCTTTCTTTGCTAGTTCTAATGCCTTTCTCCTAGGAGACGGAATTCCTACAGGGCTGCTGGTACATCTGGCAGTCTCCACAGAAAAGAAATGCTGGTGAACAGATTTATGTAAATACTGGTCCAATTATTGATTTCAAATGCTAGAGTGGCCAAATGTCCTACTTTACAGAGGACAGTCCCCTGTAAAAGAGGACATTTAAAAGACTGTTAGAGGGCCATCCTCTATTTGAAGGTATCCTCTCTTTGAAGGGCTGTTTGTCCATGGCTGGTTTAGAGATCAAGAGCCATAAGACAGGAGAGCAGAAGCCGAGAAGTCACCTATCAACAGTTAGCACCTTGTCAGCAGACTGAGCAATACACAGGATCTATTTACATTACAGTAATTATTTCTAAATTTGCATCTAAAACATATAAATTAGGATATGCAAATTTTTTACAAATTTGTGTCTTCATTTGTCTCCTTTTTGGGTGATGCATTTTCTCTTTTTTGGTGGTGTGTAAGTAGCCATTATACATAGGCCCCAAACCTAGATTTATTTTTTTAAAAAAAATCGGACTGAGCTTGGGAGCCTGATCTGTGGGGGGATGGCCAGGTTCTGAGGGTTACATTGGGCTCTGTCCAGGTCCTAGTTATATCTTATGGTGGCAGAATGAATTGTGTTGGTTGCTAGGCATGCAAATAGGTTTGAGATGAGGGTGGGTATTGGTGTAATGGATGCCAGTATCTTGATATTACAGCCCCCCTATATCCACAGATTCCCACTTTTGTTCTTAGTACTCAACTTCAAGTGGTAAAAAATTAGTCATTTTAAAAAACAACACTTGTTAGAATTAACATCAAAAAGCACAGAAAAGAAACAGGATAGTAAAAACACAGTCTGCACATTAGGGGAAATTTACTGTCCGATACAAGTTTCATAGTTTTAAGTTTTTGAAAAAGTAGCAAAAGCAGCAGAAAACCAGTTCAATGTGTGCTTTAGGATGCAGTCCTGTACCCGCTTACCTGGGAGTAAGACCCATTGAACTCAATGGGATTTACTTCTGAGTGCCCATGTATAGGATTGCACTGCTTAGAATCTGCCTCCCATGGAGACAAATTGTCTCCAATTCGGGTTTACCTGATCTAGTTCTAGGACCCAAAAGCAGATTAAATGCTGTGCAATGACAGTTATTTTTGCTCTAGCTATGTTTTCAAGACAGGTGCTTTTCCCTCTCCTCTCCTCTGCAAAACCTGGACTGCTGCCACAGTTCAGATCTTGACCTTTTCAAGAGGGAAAAGTCTTTGAGACTTGCAAATTCTTGTCAGAAGTTAATGAACAAATTGCAGTGCTAATCGAACGCTGGCCTCTTCCAGGCCTTTGCCTGATAGTCACGCAACAAAGGTCAGTGTCTAACTAATGAGGGCTGTGGGTGATACCGACACAACATGTGGGCATTTGTGAAAGGCCAGGATTTATAGATGCCACTTGGGGACCATCCTGCTCTTGCAGACATCTTAGAAATACAAGAATGGATGACCCATCCATCACCCCTCCCTGATTATTAGACTTAAATACTCAGTTCATATGCATAATTGCCAGACCTTAGGCTCCTCCAAAGGCCCTGGTGTCATTATGATAGATCCTCCTCCATGTTTATCAAGAAGAATGAACATTAGATGGCCCATTCTGACATTTAGCATTTCAGCCTATCAAGGTTTTAGGGTGATTTGCAGATATCAAGTCACAGAGTAGGTGATTTAAATGGAGGGAACATTTGTGGTACCATAAATTTACCTGATGAAATCTTTCATGCTGATGCTATTCTGCAGCTGGCAAGTATAAAAATTTACTGTCTTAGACTCACATTTGCTTCTCTTTTTCTGTTCACCTTTTTGGATTTAAATATATTTATTAATTTTTATACGGTAAGGTACCATTAAATCAGCATGACTTCTAGCTGCCAGAGATTCTTCAAATGACCCCAAGTAACTTCCAGACTCCATTTTGACTTTTTAATAGTATTGCTTATCTGACTTAAAAAAATTTTTTTTCCATGATTATACCTCATTAGCAGTAATGCAACTACTATTTTGTGTAGACATGAGGCTAAAACAAGGGAAGGTGGTCTTTCAATCAGTCAGAGCACAGCCTGCTTTTTGTGATACTACAGTATCAGCTAACAAATTGATAAATTCAAAAGTAGAATGGACTAATGGAAAGCTACAAAGAATCAACACTGGAGGGAACCAGCAGAGGAGCTGGCACCCGGTTTCAATGAAAGCTGGGAAGTTTGGAAATCATTGAATAGACTGCGTACGGGTGTAACAAGATCTAGAGACGCTCTGAATAAATTGGGTTATCTGGTGATCTCTGCCCTATGCGACTGCGGAGACTTGCAGACAACAACACATATGTATACTTGCTCTGTGTGCCCTGACCAATGTACACATGAGGACCTTATGACAGCACAACAGAATTAGACAGATTAGATTTGTCTAATTTTTATATATTTTTACTTCTACATTTTATATTTTAAATGTTATGTGTTATAATGTTTTCTTAATTGTGATGCTTCTGACACGAATAAATAAATACATACATACATACATACATACTAACAAATCTAAGTGGGATACTTATATGGTGCAGTCTTGACCGCATTAATTCCCACAACATCTTCCTAAGATAGGTGTCACTGTAGGATTGGCTGCATTCCAAATAAATCATGAGGGTCCATACTCTCACCTTCCCATAAAGGCCATGAAACTCAGATTTCCAGAATAATGCTATATTGTCCATATTGATACAGGTGAGAACAGCAGCCATTTCACCCTGCTACTTCTTCTACTCATGCTTGGGGGTATCACCTGCCCCTTAAGCAAGGGACAATTGTACCCTGAGTGCATCAAGAAAAAGCCTCCTCTTGTCAGGGCCCGGCTTTAGCGCTGCAGTGGGCCTTGGATTTGATTAGAAGGAGCCAGGATTTGATCAGAAGTAGCCTGGAAGGGCTTGGGCCTATTCAGCCTCTGGAATGTCAGAGTCTGTGTGCGCTTATCTCTGTCAGTGTTCTCAGGCAGAGCCAGGGGGAGACACCCTTCTCCCTGTCCACCTGCTGGTCTGGCCTTGGCAGGCAGGGATGCTGGAAGCTGTCCGTGAGAACTTGAAATTGGTGGGGTGGGATTTGCAGAAGGGCGCCCAGGTTGAAGCATCAATGCTGGAGGGCTGAGCAGTGACACCCTGTTTAGACAGGGGCCTTGCTGAAAGGCTAAAGGCCCTTGTCTGTCAAGGGATCTGGAGGGGGTGTCTTACAGTCATGCCTTCCCTTTTAAGCTGATGCAGAGGCAAAGAGCCTTTGCTAGGAACATCTCGTCTTCGTTGCCCGAAGCCTTCTCTGTTTGGATCCATTATCGTCTGGGCTTTTGGAGGCACTCTGCACATGGACTCTTGTTTAATTGGAACTTTGGATTGCTAAAGTCTTGCCATGAAAGGTACTGTGAGGCTTTTCATAGACTTCCAACTTTCGTTTGCTGTGGATTGTGTGTCTTTGTTAGTCGTCAGCTCAGCATACTGGCAGGCTGGGTTTGATGTATGACTTTTGGACTTTCCTCTGTCTGGACGCATGCACTATGGAGTTACCAATGCGAAACTAGTGGCATGGAACTCCTTGCCTATCTGGGTTTACCCTTCCCTTGATCTTGAAATGCCTAAACAAAACCACACCCATAGACAGCCCAACTTTGAATCTGTTGTTGATAACTCCAGGCTACATGGTCGAGGTGGGAACAGGGCTGGAGACCTCAAAGGAAGCTGCCTAAAACAATTTCCATGGTCTCCTCCTGTCCATGTTTGCCTTGTGATTGCCCACAATAGGCCACTATTATTGTGTTTTATAGTTAGGAAAATGAGGTCGAAGGAGAGAGTAACATGTGCAAACCCATATCATGAGGCCACAGCAGAGGTGAGGCTTGAACCCAAGTCTTCAAGAGTAAATTCCAGCTTTGTTTTAACTGGACTACACTGCCTCTCGATACCGGATTTGTCCTTATGTAATTGCATTCCCATTAGAATGATCCTTTATAGAGTTTCGCATTCCCATTAGAATGATCCTTTATAGAGTTTCATCTGGATACTGCTGTCTTTTTACTTGGCCTGTTCTCAGGACCTTTCTTGCTTTTTTAAAGTCAGACTGAGCTTACGTTTAGCTGCTTTGCCATGCACGACAGACAATGTCAGTGTCATGCAAAGCAGTGTAGACCAGCTTTTTGCACACTGTCTCATTCACAACCACGTGTGCCTGTCCATGTCAGTGTGTCTGGTCAGCACAGTCTGGCTCAACACTGTGGCTGCATCAGTATAGGTACTCATTCACTGTTCTAGAAGGCTGTGTAAATATAATACTTGCCATGTGTCGTTTGTTTGCCAAGGGGGACATGATGCTCATGCTTCACTGTTGTATGTGATTGACTCAGACACAGGGTTCAGATAATAAATGTGTTTTGATTTTGAAACATCAGACTATTACAAAATGCAATAGAGTTGATGCAATCATAACTTTCGTTTGCTAGGAAAGAAACAGAAGCTTGCATGATACAGTCTGCTGACTATCACAGACCTATTGCACTATGTGTTTGTGACATGAGAATGCAATTTAAAAATTAGTGCTATGGGGGAGAAAAAAACACCTTTCCTGTCCTCCTCTATTTTGTTTTTTCTTTGCATGCTAAAAGCTCTGTTTTGGGGTTCTGTTCATTGAGAAAAACAATCCATCTATCTGCCTTCTACCACTACAACAAGAGTTCACCCTTGGCACCTGATTCAAAATATTAGAACTCAAGTCTACAACAAATGACATAAACATAAATTAAAGTATCCCTGAGCAGAACAACCTGAAATCCCTTGAATTAAAGAGCTGTTGACAGTGATATTATTTAATTGTTGCAATTTAATTACCACAGCCTGTCATTTATTCATAGGAGAAGACACAAAGTCCTATTATTAAAAACAGCCTGTAACACCCCAAGGTGTGAAAGACATCATAATTAAGAAGGTCAGCAGTTAAGAAATGACTGACAAAGGCTGCAGTCCTATGTACAGTTACCTGGGACTAAGCCGTATTGAACTCAGCGGGACTTACATACATTGGATGGATGCTGTAGAGAGCAATGCTGTGGTCCCTGGGAGGGTGGCCTAGGAGCCCTAGGATATTGTGGACCTTCATCTATGTGGGTGAAGGAAGTAGTCTGCTGCTAGAGACTTCCTCATTGTGGTGGCAGAAACCTCAACTGCTATCAGAGCTGTGGAGGCAGTAAAGGGGAAAGGAGGCATGTTGGGGTGGATCAAGGGAGGTCTTGGATCCACAAGATCCAAAGCCCTCCTGTTTCCCAACACACTCCCAAAGAAGCCCAGAAACTATGCCAGACCTGGAGCTGGAGTAGCTAATTCTCCCCATTGATGTCAATGGGAGGTTGGTTTAAAGGACAGAGGTGCTAAAAAAGCCAAAAGAAAAAGAAAGAAGCCACCCTTCTCCCTAACAACCCAACAGGGCATAGGACATGGCTGAAGATTTTTCTCTCTGCTCACCATAGGATTGCTCCACGCAAGGCTGATTATGTGAGTAGGAAATTTTAGATGTGAGTTTTAATCATACACTACTGCAGGTTCCCAACTCTTCTGTCACTAGGTGGTGTATTTTTCTTAAGTTGTGTCTGTCTTACCTTGTTTGACGCAGTCCATTTCTCATTATTCAGGTCACTTTCTGCTAATTCTTCTGGGTGTAACAATCCAAATGGATCCTTGCTTATGACCCTGGAGACCCCTCCTCCCCATCATGTTCCTAGGTTCTGAGGTTCTACTTTACCCCCAAGGAGGTCTCAGATTCCGATGGGTCATTTCAGGGGGAGCCCTCGGCATACGTTCTATGCCATCCTGGCCTGGGTGTAGCTCTCTCATCATCTGACTCTGAGGATGACTCTGAGGATGAGTCCCCTGCAGCTCTGCAAAAACAGACACTGGCTCTAAGAACTGCATTCAGCATTCAGCATCCAGCAGAGGTGAAGCCAATGAAAGACCAGGCTCTGCCAGCCTTCTTAAGGCCTCAGTTGACTGCAGTCCTTTGTTGGGACACCAGCTCCTTATGGGAAAATACTACAGAGCCAGCACTGCTGATATGAATATATAGTCTATTCATTTATATATTTGATATAAATTTATGATTTATATAGATATAAAGTCCTGATATGACTACTGCCTTGCCTGATGTGACTGAGAATGAAAAGTGTGCCAATCTGTTCGATCACAGCAAGGGAAATAAGCCATGGTGGCTTATTTCCCTTGCTGCATGTGCCAGTCGGATGTCCTTAATTAACCTCGCTGTGCAGCTTTCTGGGTCATCTGATCCCGGGCGGCATGGCTAGTTTGAGGGGGCAGGAACCCCCTCAAAATAGCCCGTAGGATATTTGAGGGTCACTGCTTCCTCAAACAAGCCATGCCATTCGGGTTTAGACAACACGGCAAGCTGCACCAGCGAGGTTAATTAGGGAAATATGGCCGGCACATGCAGTGGGGGAAATTACCCACCGTGGCTTGTTAACCGTGCTGTGATCATGTGAACTGGGTCCATGAGTGCTGTGTTATAGTCTGCTGCTCCTGGTCCTCACACCAAGCCAGCCCCCCCCCCCCGCTTTTAACGTCGATGTACTTCACAGTGTGCCAGTTGACAGTGTTGGATGGAGCAGCTCTTGGCACTTCATATTTGCTATATGCTTCAATAAACATTAAGCATGAAATTGGCCTTGATATTGATGAAGTACCCAAACCCATGCTATTTCCTTATTTTTGTTTGTGTTTTTTCTGGGTTCTTTCCTTGATCCTTTCTTTATATGAGCTCCTGATAACTATATTCACACTGTGCCATTTTATTGACACTGAGTACTTCTGGTTGTATCAGTTCCAGGTACCTCTTCAAACAGAAAATATGCAGCATTTCTTTAACAGGGCACATGCCTACTGCCTGCTTGTGGACACAAATACCAATGAAAACCACCTTTCCTCTGCCCTCTAATGGTAGCACCCTCTTTCAAAGATGTTTGTTATAAAATTATTAAGCAATTGGGAGTTATTGTTAGAAGATGGAAACTACCTTCACACCTCAAGTATGGTTATCTGTTGGTGCAAAGCACCAGAGGATACCTGTGAACTCTCTCCATATCAAGGTGTTAAGCCTCATCAAATGGACTGTTCTTCAGCCTCTTAGAATCCTGCTGCTATCCATTATAGCAGAAATAATTTCCATCTGGTTTTTCAGAGCACTGGAGAGCTTGTTAACATTGCCTGCTGATCATATGTCACCTCTCCTTTTGTCCCATTTTAAGCTGTGTTGAAGAGCAACACATAAGAAACTCAGTTGATGCATCTTTGGGTGGGTAGGTAAAAGTAAAACATGTTGTAGTTTGAAGTTGGAAAAAGCATAGTTTATATCATTTGAAAAGTTGTGTTCCCCTTCTCCTTTTAGCCTATTAGTTTTTGCACAACTCTGAATACCTCATTGACAGACTAAATCCAGAGTGACACTGCTCAAATAATTACTCTAATAAAACAGTGGAGCTTCAACGCTGGAGTGTTTATATAGTTATAGTTTTACATTTTCAAATGTAGAGGGGGAAAAGAAAAAGAAATAGAGTTTAGGGTTGCACAAAAGGTCTCCAAACAGATCATCAATAGGAGATCATGGAGATTTCAGAATAAAGTTTCTACTTGTTTAGATATCAGGGCTGTTGAGATGCCTCTGTTCAAACATGTACACCCAAATTTTGAAACTGACTTTTTGGCCATTTGTCCTTCCTTGCTCCATAGGCACACCCCCCCCCCCGATTACTTTGACTACCCTGTGTAATTCCATCCCAAGAGACATTTGGCTGTCCCAATCTGTGGTTGCCTTTAAGAGGGTTTTTAAAAACTAACCTCTTCTCCCTGGCTTTTAACTGTGTTTTATTGGAACTGGTTTTATTTAAACTTGTTTATATTTAATATTATTTTATTTGTTTTCTGTGTTGTTTTTTATTCTGTAAGCCACCTTGGGAAGACTATGGTCTTGAAATGCAGCTTAAAAATGGATTGAATAAATCAAAATAAATTATTCACCTCATCATTCACACGTGTGATGGTGTATGACCATGTTTGGAAAAATGATAAGCCAGAATTCCAGAGAATCATGGCCGATTGTTCACGGGCAAGTGTACTGGCGCATGCTGCCTGATTACTTTCCTTTGGCTCCTCTGGCAGCTCCAGTAACCAGGAGCTCACCAGGAGAAAAAAGCTTAATGTTAGGTCCAAACCAGGACTCTGAGTTTGTCACTCTCCTAACAGGCCAAGATCTGAAGCCAGGGTTTGAAGTGGTCTTACAATTCCTGGCTTGTTTGGAAGCAACAAGCCAGGAGTGAGGTTCAGTAATAATGCTAAGCTTTTTCTTCCTGGTGAGTGTCTGGTTACTGAAGCCCCTCCCACTGCTGGGAGGAGCGAAGCAGAAGTGATTGGGCAGTGTGCACTAGCACACTTGCTTTTGAACAATAAGCCAGGATTCTCTGGAATTCTGGTTTTCATTTTGGGTGAATGCAGCCTATATATTGGCTAGAATTTTTGAGTTTTCTATTTCATTTCTCCATGCCTCCGTTGTTGGATTGGTAGTTATTTTCATCCCTCCAGCCCCTACAAATGAGCTAGCCCCTCCTTGAAAACTAGTGTGCCAGTCCTAACTCCTCATTCTTGTAGGTCTGTATGGTATGTGTCCCTTACAATATTCTTGGGCTGCATCTATATGGCATTGACCCCCCACCCCGTCGCAACTGTGCAACGATTCGGCTTCGAGTCAGCATGCCCTGCGATACACTCGCAATGTACTGCACGCTTCCCTTACAGACTCGCCGTGCCCTTGTGGGGGGCATTTTACTGAAATGCGCAGCTGTGCAGTTCCGTGAGCGTGGGGGTGTGACACTTCAGTGGCTGTTTTGTATTTGAGGGGCTCTGCTGTGTCTTTCCACCCCTTTTTATGTAAAAAGTGTGTGTTTTGTGCTCCTGCATTTCTGCATCATCAGTTTGTCAGTTCCCCAGCCCGAGACTCTCACGATAGTTTGCACTCACAAGCGTGAATGCTACATGCCTAGCCATCACTCTGAAATGGTGGCCGGAGCGATGCTGGTCCTTCCCCAAGACACCTCCCTCCCCGTTGGCCCTTGGGTACTCAGTCCACAACCGTTGCAAAGATACGAAGCTGCAAAACTGTGCAAAAGTGTGATTAAATAGATGAAAACCCCTCTGTGCCTCTGTAACTGTGCAGCTGCAAAGGGATGGGGGAGTAAAGGGGTGTCACAGAGTGACGCAGGCACGGAGCATGCCTGCAACACACCCACTGTAAGATGGGAAGTCAGTTCGGGGAAGGAACAGACGGCCCGTGACCGAACTTGCAGCAAACCAAAAAAATCACAGTAAAACGACTCCTTGGAACTCTGCTTTTTCCAGACGAAAACCACAGATGGCTGCGAAGTCGCAACTGTGTCATCTGTCATGAGGGACCTTGACTAGCCCCTGCCCTGTAGTAAAAGCCCGGTGTAGATCGGGCCTTGGTCTCTGAGGTTTGGTGGTTGTATGGTGCTTCTTAGCCTGATATTGGGTCCCTATGCATGACAACTTTGACACCACTACCACCAGAATAGGCTAGGGATGGTGGAGAATTCCGCCACAGACTCCAATGAGGCTGAATTCCAGGGAATTTGGCCTCCGGAGTCCATGGCGGGATGTTCCTACTCACCTCTTCCTCCCGCCGGATTGTCGTGAAGCCGAATCCTCCTTGCCAGCGGCTCCATTCCACAAGCAATACGGCCACCATTGCCATGCTGTATCATTCACTGCGCATGAGAAACAGCAAGTGATCCAGACGCAAATGGCGTCCGCCGTGCCATTTGCGTCCCTGTTTCTTCTTGCGATAGGCTATGTGTCTGTATTTACGTAGCTATTTAGGTAGTCTATCGCGTGAAAAAATAGGGACATTTGTTCATGCAATAGGCTACATAAGAGCCCCCTGTGGAGCCCAGGTAAGGGGATTCGTACATCCCTAGAATAGGCACTTCTTCTCAGGGATGGCAGAGAATTCTGCCACGGATCACGATGAGGCCGAATGCCAGTGCATTTGGCCCCCCGAACTCCGTGGCGGAACGGCCTGCCACCCCCCCACCCCGCGGATCCCCCCCGGGATGAGACTTACCTGGGGCGGATCTTCCGGGCGGCGGTGGCTCCGGCGGTGGCTTTGGCGGCAGCAGCTGCGGCGGCCGGTCTTCCAACCGGCTGCTGCCGCCGCCATTTCCAGTCTTGTAAAAGAAAAAAAGAAAGACGTGATAGGCTACGTAAAGATTTACGTAGCCTATCGTGACTAGGTTTAAAAAAAAAAAAGAATGACGTGATAGGCTACGTAAATCTTTACGTAGCCTATCATGGCTGGGTGGGTTAAAAAAAAAAAACTGCGTATGCAAATGGCGGCGGCTACGCTAAATATTTACGTAGATATTTTATGGCTACGTACTGTAGCCGCCGCGTACGCAAATGGCGGCAGCTATGGTAAATATTTACGTAGGCTAAAATGGGGAATCAAAAAGGGGCTCAATTAGTGCCCGCTATGCTAGTTGCGTTCCCCTTGATTTTTGCCGTCATAGTCTACGTAAATATTTACGTAGATTAAGAGGGCAAAAATAAGAAACGCAAATGGCGGCGGCCGTAGCCACCGCCATTTGCGTACACGGTTTGTTGGTTTGTTTTTTACCCAGAGCCCTCTGCGGCCGGAAATCCGGCTGCGGACGGCTCTGGCCTGGCCGGGCCTGGCCGGCTGCTCCGCAGAGCTGCCGCAGAGCACATCCAGCCTTGGAGAATTCTGGGTGGGAGGAACGGAGCGCCTCCCCCCCCCGGAGAGGATTCCGGGGGAGGGACAGAACGCCCCCCCATCAACATAATCTGCGAACAGGTAAGTGACTTTCGTACATCCCTACTTCTTCTAAACAGATATACTCAGTCTTCTCTTCCATCTAAGAAGATTAAGAGCTCTTCTGAACTTATAGTTTTGTGGAAGTCATTGACAAAACATATATCCCAAATGATAGCCAGATGAGAATGCCTGGTTTCATACTTTCTCCTCTACTTTCCATTTTTTGCCATGTTGTCACCTCTTCCATGTTATCACCCTCTACTCTCTTTAATCTAGGCTGTGACCCTAGAACACTTGGTCAGTTTGCTTTCACAAACCTGAAGTCCTGATTCAGTACTCTTGAGTAATACCCCTTATCTCAAACTACTGCACTGAGAGATGTTGCAAAATGGCTGAAGCTCTCTCAGTGTTTTGAATATGAATGGATATCGAATAATAGAGTTTAAAGTGACCTCAAAGGTCATCTAGTCTAGCCCTCTGCTGATGCAGGAAATCCACTGCTATAGCACCCCTGATAGGTGGCCATCCAGCTTATGCTTTAAAATCTCTAATGAAGGAGAGCCCACCACCTTGCATAGGAGTCTGTTCCATTGTCAAACAGCCTGTACCATAAGTAAGTTTTTCCTGATATTTAGCTAAAATCCCCTTTCTATTTGAACCCCTTGTTTTGGGTCCTACCCTCTGGAAACAGAAAAGAAATTTGCTCCATCATCTATGTGATAGCCCTTGAAATATTTGATTGCTATCCTATTACCTCTTAATCTCCTCTTGTCCAGGCTAAACATACCCAACTCATTCACCTCTTCCTCATAGGACAGTCTCCAGGCCTCTCACCATCTTTGTTCTCCTCCTCTGGACACTTTCCAGTAACTTGATATCCTTTTTAAAACTATAATGCCCAGAGCTGGACACATTACTCCAGATGAGGCCTATCCAAAACAGAATAGTACATTACCATTGCAGCTCATGATATGGATGCTGTACTTCCGATGGTACTGTCTAGAGTTGCATTAGCCATTTTAGCCACTGCATCATACTACTGAGTCATGTTTAGATTATTGTCTACTAAAACCCTTAGAGCCTTTTCACGTGTAATGCTGTCAAGCCACGTGTCATCCATGCTATATTTCTGCATCTGATTCTTCCTAGCTAAATGCAGAACTTTACATCTATTTCTGTTGAAATTAATTTTGTTAGCTTTGGCCCAGTTCTCCATCCTGTCAAGATCATGTTGAATTGAATCTTGTTTCTATCCTGTTTTGTAACAACTTGGGATCTGCAAGTGAACAGGTGAACTGAGTTGAGCAGACTGAGGTTAAAATAAGTCAGATGCAATAAAGAACGGCAGGATGAAATCAGCCGTGTTACAGGAAGGCAGGTCAGACTAGGTCAAGTTAACAGTAAGTCAGTTTCAGTGAAGTAAGGCAGGTCAAAGTCACTCAGGTTGAGGTAAGTCACAGCAAGGTAAATCACTGGTCATGTCAGTTCAAGGTAAGTTACTAGCATAGTCAGGACTTTTGTTGTTTATTCGGTCAGTCGCTTCCGACTCTTCGTGACTTCATGGACCAGCCCATGCCAGAGCTTCCTGTCAGCTGTCACCACCCCCAGCTCCCCCAAGGTCGAGTCCGTCACCTCCAGAATATCATCCATCCATCTTGTCCTTGGTCGGCCCCTCTTCCTTTTGCCTTCCACTTTCCCTAGCATCAGCATCTTCTCCAGGGTATCCTGTCTTCTCATTATGTGGCCAAAGTACTTCAGTTTTGCCTTTAATATCATTCCCTCAAGTGAGCAGTCTGGCTTTCTTTCCTGGAGTATGGACTGGTTTGATCTTCTTGCAGTCCAAGGCACTCTCAGAATTTTCCTCCAGCACCACCGTTCAAAAGCATCTATCTTCCTTCGCTCAGCCTTCCTTATGGTCCAGCTCTTGCAGCCATAGGTTACTATGGGGAATACCATTGCTTTAACTATGCGGACCTTTGTTGTCAGTGTGATGTCTCTGCTCTTCACTATTTTATCAAGATTTGTCATTGCTCTCCTCCCAAGAAGTAAACGTCCTCTGATTTCCTGGCTGCAGTCAGCATCTGCAGTAATCTTTGCAGCTAGAAAGACAAAGCCTGTCACTGCCTCCACGTTTTCTCCCTCTATTTGCCAGTTATCAATCAAGCTGGTTGCCATAATCTTGTTGTTGTTGTTTTTTAGGTTTAACTGCAACCCAGCTTTTGCACTTTCTTCTTTCACCTTCATCATAAGGTGGGCAAAAAAACCCTGACATCTGGTCGGGGTGTGTGTGTGTCCACCATGGGGAAATATGGGCTGCTTGGGGCCCTGCAGATTTCTCTGGAGCCCTGTCGCATACACTGGAGTTTGCAGAGTGGCTCCCCAGCTTCCAAAGATACAGCTGTATTTATGTAAAATCAAGAGCTTTATGGCCACAAATGGCATAAAATATGCCATTTACTGCTGTAATTTTCCCATGCTAAGCTAATGGCAGCCTTTTCAAAGATTGGGGAACCACCGAGTGGGAACTCTTGCGGAAGCAGAGGCGAGTGCGGCCAGTCTGCTGCAGATTCTGGAGGTCAGATTCTTTGGAATCTGGCCTCATTTGAGCCCATGACAGTTTTCTCCAGCATCCCTAGTCAGGACAGGTTCAGGTGAGCAGCCATCAAGACCCTAGATAGCTCAGTGCACTCTGTTAGCTAAACTGTAGAAAGATGTTGCCTCACAAAGGACTGGAGGAATCTGAAGCTTTAAGAAGGCTGGCAGGGCCTCACGTTCAAGTGGCTCCCCCCCACCCCCGCGGCAGAACTGTCTGCAATCCTTGGAGGGGTTGTGCCTGATTTTGCAGCCTCATACTCCTGCATGCCCGTGGAGCAGGAGAAGCCACAGGGGAGTCATCCTTGGAGTCTGAAGATAAGGGGAAAGCCGTGTCCTCAGGATGGGAGAGGGCGAGTGTCAAGGGCTCCCCCTTGAGTGGAATGGCCTGGTCCAAATCTGAATCCTCCTTGCAGCAATTCTGAGATCCAGATGCAGGAGACATGATAGTTTCTCACTTCTAAGTTATTAGCTACCCCTAAGGTTTTACCTATCCATAGTGATGGGATACTAGTACAGAGAAAAATGTTTTTCTTATCATGGAAACATTGTCAGATCTGAATGTAACAGATCTGCGAAGGAATCTCCACCTACTTTCACTGGCTGTTACTTTGCAGAATCAAGTATTTCTGTCAGTTTACCACAGATGTGAATTTAAATTAAAACCAGTTCTTTGGAAATAGGATTGGCACTGGTTCCTCATTTCAAGGAACAGTTCCTTATTTAGTAATACTAAAATTTAATACTAAATAAGGAACCATTTGTTGAAATAAGGAACAGGTGTTAAGCCTATTTGGAAGTACTTTTAACTACTCAATTTTTAAGACATAGAAAATAGCACAATCTGGACAATGTGGTCTGTAGAAATTTAGGATTTGGTATTTTGCTAGTCCTTGTTGAAGGAATTAGGTCTTTCTTTGGCTTGATAAGGAATCATATAGTTATCCATACTTTTTTCTTGTTGTTTCTCTTTCTTGTGGTAAAATTCTTGTGAAAGCCAGTCAGTTCCAAATTCATGGTTTTTCCTTTGACTTCAATCTTTGTATAGTGGCCTTATATGATTGTTCTCATGGATAAGACATCTTGTTGAAAGGTGACCATAATAACAATTATCCCTATTTTGGCCACTAAAGCCTAATCTTCATCTTAATAAAAAGACTAAAAAGAAAAAAAAATACATCACAAACCATTTCAAGGTTCTGCTTGACTTACTTTTCAATTATAGTGGGTGAAGCAGAACGAAATTGTTACAGCCACTTATTGATTGTGTTGCTATCCATTAAGGTACAGCAGCAGAAGTCCATCATATCGTGTAACAACTCAACTATTTAAAATAACAAAGACTTCCTATTGTTTTCCTTTCTTTTGCATTTCTTTTGCCATTATCCTGACAGATACATTTTGCTTCGGTGCCACAATCAAATTCAGGAATCATAATGAAGAAATTTGTATTAGAGTTGACATTTCTTCTTCACTTAGCTGACAAAATCCTTCCGTGTTTGCATTCAATTTGAGCAGTTGAAGCAGAACAAAGGGAACAAAATACATTAATTACATTAATGATGTTTTAGTGAATCTGACTGCCTCCTAAAAAACCTGCATATATGAACTATAAGTGGAGATCCTATCAGCAGGCGAGTGATTAAAAGCTACCATGTTACAGTTATAATTATAATTATAGCTGCTTTTAATAATTGAACTATGTCACTGAAATCCTTGAAGATCTGAAAATATAGAGCAAACTGTCTGTCCCTGAGCTGGGGAAATGTTCAACTTCAATGATTCCCCCAAGCTTGCATTCAGTGAGGTCTGAGTTGTATATACATGTTAAATTTATTTCTTGTCTTCTCTTTACTTAGAGGTGGTTCATCTATGCAAGTGGGTTGCTTACCTACTTCATTAGATCCCTCTTTCATATGGGGCCCTGTGAAGACACTTCAGTGTGAACTGAGCTATACAAGGATAAAGCTCTTAAATGCCAGCAGCTTGCAGTGGCACCGTTTCAGGCTAAGTAACATGCATGATCTCCAAGTGTTGTTGGAAAACTACTCAAACTGAACAGGAAGTTTTGTACATTGCCTGGTCAACTTGCATACTTAGAGTTCTGCTCTGGACACCCCAGCCAGCGGGGGGGGGGGGCATTTTCACTGATTCCCTCCTCCCTCTGCAGCCCTCAGCATCACCTCCCACTTTGTTATGGAGGGTCCCCAACTCTCCAGAACAGATTAGAGGGGGGATCAGTGATGATTGCCTCCTCCCCCATTCTGCCAACAGAAATGCTCTGTTAAGTCAGAAGGAGCACTTACATACATGGGAGGCAGACTCTGGATCTAAGCCTATGTATATTTACCATGAAATAAATGAAATGAGTGGATGAATTCATATTCTCTAGCACAGAGCTTTCCAAACTTTTCATGTTGGTGACACACCTTTTAGACATGCATCATTTCATGACACAGTAATTCAGTTTTACTAGCAAACTGGAGGTTAAACTAACCCGTTATAAGAGATACGGACACATAAATTGTAATAACGAAATATATGGGGACACAACATATTTCATGAAAACCTTTCATTTACATCTTTAAAAATATATGATTTGTAAGATAATAACATACGTTGTTGTCATTTATGAGTAACAGTATGTAAATATGTGCAAGAATTTAAAAAAGTTGCGTAACACCAATAACTACTTACCATTTTAATGGGATGTATGAGGTTGATGGGATGAACACAGCTTTTCAATATTTGGTGGAATATTAGATAAAGACACTCACATTTCATCATCAAGCATTTTTAAGCTTCCATGTTTCAGTGTCTTTAAGTTTGCCATCATTGAAAAGGATACTTCACAAATGTATGTAGTAGAAAACTGCAGAAGAATTTTTAACGCTTTTTTAGCTATGTTTGGATGCATTTTTGAAATGCGAATCCAAAAGCTGTCTAAGTCACTAGGTTTTAGCATTAACTAAATATGACAATAACAGGACTGTTTTTAGCGCTTATCTTTCTGTTTTTTCATATGAAAATAACAGCACCTGCACTCCACTCCCACAGTGATAAAGTGAGATAAAGATAGGAATCAGGACCAGGAGAAAATGTGAAAAATATACAAAATTAACTAAAGTATTTACAATACATATTAGGACACATAGGTCCAGGTAGGAGTTCAGCTGCAAAAACACATGAAGTAGAGAAGCAAAAGTCCAACAAAAATGGTGTAAATATATATGTCTCACTACTACAAGGCTATATTGCTGCAAATATTTGAAATGCCTATGTACCACTCTCTGATGGTACACTGCTGGTGGGTGCTCAGTCCACGATTACAGCAGAGTAAAAATAAAAATAAATGGCAGAAATCAAATTATAAGTGCCACGTGGTGGGTGGCTTGCTGTTTGCCACATTGGGTTTGGGAGGGTGGCCTCCCTTCAGCCAGCAGGTGGGTTGACTGGGTGACAGCCTGCAGCTGCGCTCGCCCGGGTGATTGGCTGATTCCGAGGCTTCTGGCCTCCACTGAGCTCCGTTCTGATTGGCCAAGATGGCGGATGGCCCACTCAGTGCTGTCCGAGTCCAGGACCTCCAGGGGACTCCTCCAATCAGCACAGCCGAGAGTTGGGGGTGGTGTAACTCACAACTAATTGCTCCATTAAAGGAGTCTCCAATGAGAATTCTGAATTCTCCACACTCCTCGTGCAGCCAGCATTACCACAGTCCTTGCCGTACCACTCCGACACCGCCAATCACATGCGTCCTAGATGCCACACGATCCTAAAGCAGCTAATGTTAAAGCAGCTAAGCCTTAGCTGCTAAGGCTAAGCTGCTTTAACATTAGCTGCTTTAGGAAGTTCCGGGGGAGGGGCCAAGGGAAGTAAATGTGAGTAAGGGAGCTCCGTGGTGCCCTTCCGCACAATTTTCTGCATTTCGCGCAACACGCCTACACACTGCCACCGACACACTAATGTGTCACGGCACACAGTTTGGAAAGCTCTGCTCTAGCATCTCTTGGAGACTATAGACAGTATTTATTGATAGCAGAGTGGCTTGTGATGATACAGTAATTAAAGATACCCAGATAATAGCTTGGTTGTGTACAAACTTTCTCATTTGTGCTTTCTGTTCATGTGTATTCTCCATACCTTCATGCAAATGGGCACAATTGCTGGTGTTTAATGCACATTTCTCCATTCAACTCATGTTCACCCAAGAGGTTGGCACAGCTTGTGAAATGAATGACCACCTGAATACACATGACCCCAAAAGACTCTTATGTATGGACTTGTTTGGCACATAAAATGATACACTCATTGGAAATTATTACCATATGCCCTCATTCTTACAATATTTGGGTTCATATTCTGCTTTCACTTTTATGTCCACACATCTTATTTTCAAGTCATTTAAATAAGAGATATATTATAGAGCTCTGTCATTTAAGTAAAATTGCTATTCTGCCATCCATAAAATTGCTTGCATTTCATGCACACCTCCAACTTATTCCAACTGGTTATTACATATGTTTGCCCTGTTTCAAAAAATGAGGTTGGAAAGAATGCTTTAAAATTCAGGTCAGAAAAGCCAGCAGGGAAACACATTTTGAAAATGATGTTTTACTTATTATTGGTCTCTCTCCCTCCCTCCCTGTTCCCTTTTATACCATGAGAGATTGGCTGAGTAACAAAAATACTTGGCAATTCTTCACCAAACTCTGGGGCAATTCAGATGCTTAAATTAGCCAGCAGTTTATTAATTTAAGTATCAAGGGTTTCTAATGAATCTAGCCATAATACATTTTGATGGCCAGAGCTGCCAGTATAGGGAAATATAACAAGAAAAAAGTTAAGTTGACAGAATGTTAAATTAAAGTTGTACAGCTGGATTTACATTTCAAATGCAAATGAAAAAGATACCTAATGTTCCTCCTAATTTTGGCTTAAACACATTAATGAAATCTTTTGATATAAGTTGCTAACTTTTGGAATTCAGTGTCAGGGTAAATTCTGTGGGTCAAAATGGATCACAGAAAGCGGCAGCATCCAGTGGAGGCTCCCAGCTGGCGGAAGGGGTCAGGGAGGCCGATTCCCCCTTCCCCTATGTTGCTTCGCATAGTGCTCCAGAGGGCCTCCCAGCCCTCCAGAGAAGATTTTCAAGAAACACAGGGCTGCAGGGGGAAAGATGAATTGTGAAGGTTGCCCCCCAAGTCCTTCCCGCAGTGTGAACTGAACTCTGCTAAGCACTACTCTGGATCCAATCCTAAATTTGGAAATAGTGACTTTAAGGCTGCAGTCCTATGCACATTTGCCTTGGAGTGAGCCGCAATGAACACAGTGGAACTTACCTCTGTGTAAACATTTATTTATTTATTTCAGGAAATTTTTGTGCCGCTTTTCATCTAAAAAAATAAATAAAGAAAGAACAGAGTGGATCACAAAGTAAAACTATAATAAAACCAATCAATAAAACAGTGATAAACCAATAAAATACATCATTAAAATAACCAAGGGTAACTGACAATGCTAGTGGTCAGGAAAACACCTGGGCAAAGAAATATATTTTTAATTATTGGTAGAAACACTCCACACTAGGAGTTGTCTGATCTCAATGGGGCAACCTTGCCACACAGTGGACACTACAGTGGAGAAGGCCCTCTTCCACACCCTGGCCAAGTCAACATTAGTAGGCCATAGCAAGACCTCCCCCTGAGGACATAAACACTGGAGTAGACTACAAGGGAAAAGGCGCTGTCACAGATAGATTTGTCCTGAGCTATTTGCTCATTTATTTCTAAAATGTAGGTATTTAAAACCAGCAATAACACCTTGAACATGGCTCAGTAGCTAATTGGCAGCCAGTGCAGAGTTTTCAGCACATGAGTCATATTTGCTCAGTAGGAAGCTCCACTAAGCAGTCTAACTACTGCATGGTGCACTAGCTGCAACTTCCAAACTAATCTTAAGGGCAGCTCCACATAAAGCACATTACAATAGTCCAGTCCTGAGGTTACTAATGCATGGATCACTGTGACCAGGCTATCCCTATCCAGGAATGGTAGTTGCTGTTGTACCAGCCAAAGGTGGCAATAGAATCTCTTTATCCCTGAGGCCACTTGGGCCTCCAGTGACAGAGATGAATCCAAGAGCACCCCCAGACTACATCCCTGTCCCTGTAGGGGGAGTGCAACTGCAGGCATATTGCCCCACTCCTAGACCCGGGAACTGCCCATCCACAGAACCTCCATCTTACCAGGATTCAATTTCAGTTGGTTGGCCTTCATCCAGCCCACCATTGCATCCAGGCACTGGTCCAGGCTGTGCACGGCCACATCTGACTCAGTTGTAACAGAGAAATAGAGCTGGGCGTTATCCGTGTACTGATGACACCT
Organism: Heloderma suspectum; assembly: GCF_057233095.1. Lineage (NCBI taxonomy): Eukaryota > Metazoa > Chordata > Lepidosauria > Squamata > Helodermatidae > Heloderma > Heloderma suspectum. Next base: position 229,298,980 of record NC_139461.1, read on the forward strand.
CACCTAAGATCTCTTAACACTTCCCCCAACAACAACAACTTTTTGATGGTATCAAAAGCCATGCATAGGATTGTGTTGTAAGTCTGTTGCATCCAGATTTAGGTGGAAAGGCATAAATCAATAGCTAATCCAGCTTTTTCACTGTACCATTTTAAAACAATGAGTCCATGTTAGGTGTCCTTTAAAATTCATCCTCTCAACAGATTGTCTGGTTTTCTAAACAGTTTATCCACTATTGACCAAAATGTATGGGAGCATAGATATCTCCACTGATCCCAACTGTTAATAGTTGTAGAGCCTCTGGCATTTAGTTCCATTCTGTTCCCCATATGTAATATCACATTTCTCTAGGTGATAAGATTTCTGTAGTATCTGAGAAAGTGCAGCCCACCATTGAGTTTATTTCAGGCCACTTCCTTGCATGTCCTCGAAAATAGGTCATTTTTTTCCAGTGAGAATTGCAGTAGAACATTCAGGGGAACATTCAGTACAAGGGCTACAGATAGAAGATGTGTCTGCTAGCTTTTCCTCTGATTAAAAATGTGCCCCAAGTTGGGGGTGAGCCTGCAGTTATTAAACGTGTCAGAAGAGTATTTCCAAGAATGGAAACTACAATCAAAGATGAAGATTATAATGGTGTATATCATTATCATATATATATTTTGCCCACAATCAAGTGAATAAATTATTCAGAGCTGTTTGTTATGTTGAAGAGGCCATAGATTGTTCCACTGCATGGTCTTTTGAACAGATATTAATTCTGGTTAAAAGGAAGCAGACCAACTTTCTATGTGGGTTTGTTTGTTTGTTTCCGAAAACTTCTGTACTGCTTTTCAGGGTTTCTTTTTTTTTTTTAGTAAAAATCCCAAAGTGGTTTACAAGATAAAATCATGATAATACAATAAAACCAATAATTAAAACTATGATAAAAACAATGAAACCTCAATAAAATAACCAAGGGTAGCTGACAATACTAGTGGATAGGGAAACGTCAAGGCAAACAAATATATTTTAAGTTGTCGGTGGAAGCACTCCAAAGTAGGCGCCTCCCTGATCTCAGAGTGGAGGTCATTCCACATGGTGGGTGCCACAGCTGAGAAAGCCCTCCTATACACCATGGCCAAGTGAAGCTCAGAAGGCCATGGTATGGTCAACAAGCCTTTCACCACAGAACATAGAGACCGGGTAGCCGATACGGGAGAAGGTGGTGTCTCAAGTAACCTGGCCATGAGCTGTTTAAGGCCTTATAAACCAGCAATAACTCCTCGAACATCACTTGGTAGCTAATTGGCAGCCAGTGCAGAGCTTTCAGCAGAGGTAAGAAGCGCCACTGAGCAATCTAGCTGCCACATTCTGTACTAGCTGCAGCTTCCAAACTGGTCTCAAGGGCAGTCCCACATAAAGTGCATTACAACATTACTGCTTCCCTTTTGATTGGAGAAGCTGGAAAGATGTTGCATATGGACTGGATAGCCTTATGAATATGTACAGTAATACTGTGTCTAATTTGACATTTCAGTTTGCCTTTTTATGAAAATGTGTGCCTTTTCTGATTAAAACCAAATCCCTGAAATGTAGGGAACAGACTGACAGTAATTGTCCCATCAGCCCCATGCTGCTGTCTGCCTATACCTTCTTCCTAATTCAAATAGACTTTTAAACTTATTCACAGAACTGTGTTAATTCTAATATTTGGAAGGAACATTCAAAGTATGCACAAAAGTGTCACAAATATGAAGAATGTGTAAGTCATTAAAAGAGATTCTGCTCCATTTAGAATTGCTCCCCACTCAAATTGTCTCCTGTACTGTTTACTACTTCCTCCCACCTGTCAAATGGAGTTTCAGCTAGGGATATCAGAGAAATCTGCAATGGATTCAAATGAGTTTGGATTTCCATGAATCTGACCTGTGGATTTGCTGACCTTTTAAAAAACAACAAAGGGGTGTGTGTGTGTGTGTGTGTGTGTGTGCAAAAGTGCACTAGTGTTAATGCACATTAGTGCTAATGCACACTTGTGCAAATGGAACAAAATCCTCGTACATCCCTTAAAAAAAATTGATTGAGTGGATGATGGAATGAAGGATGGCTGACAATCCACAACACTCAGACAGAACGGATTTAACAGAATCCGTACATCCCTAATTTCAGCCTGTTCTGGGTAAGCAGAAAAAGCAGTAAGCCAACATGTAACTATATAGGGCTGAATCCAACTAGTTTCCTCCACTAGTGAAAGGCTCTTGTCAGTGGAACAGGGAGGGGTGTACTTTTCAGTGATTCCCCTGCAGCTCCTATGCCCTTTTCCCCAAATCCAGTTTTCTTAAAATTTATGAAAATACTTTTCGGGGTTCATTGAGGAAAATCTATGGGTGGCTTTTAATGTTGGTTTTCCTTTTGGTTTCTCTTCTTTTTCTAATTATTCTTATTGAGGCTTTGTCTTGTTAGACAGTATAGTATTATATGGCAGCCTTAAAGTTAGGGTCATTCTATTACAGATGGGTGCCATGGATCGATTGTATCTTCTTTTTCCCAAATTTTTAATGCAGTATACAATGTACTTGGGAGCCCTGATATCTCCCAAGTGTGCATTTATCAATGAATGAATGAATGAATGAATGAATAAATAAATACATGTAAGAACCTTCAGATCTTACAAAAAAGTTGCATTCAACTCTTGGTGGGAATGCAGAATATTAAGTGGTCCATTATTTGATGAATGAGAAAGCAAAATGCTTTATTGATTAATTTTTGTCATGACCCCAGAGCCCAGCAGTGACCTGGACCTGGATACAAAGGCTGAGGAATCAGTGGTGCCAATGGAGGAAGCACTGGATCTAAGCACCACTGCACAACTGGAGACTCCCAAGCTTGAGATGCCTGAAACCCCTTAGCCTGAGATGCCACAGATGCCTGATCCAATACTAGAAATCCCGGAGCTGAGAACCTTAACCTTAAACCTGATCAAAAACTGCAGCCCCTGAACCATGTTTCAGCAATGGGCCATCACACCCACTTCCAAGAGCCAGTGTGTCAATATAGGCAGTGCACCTGACTCATGCTCTTGGAGAGAGATGAAGGAGTGCTAGGCTCCAGGCCAGAGGCCTGCCCTATCCACTTTGCAAGGAAGGGATTGTGTCTGAGAGGGGCTATGGCTGTCCAGGCATTAAAAGCGTCAGTCTGGTCTAAGACCTTGTTGGAGCAAATTGCCCACTAGGACCTCTTCTTACCACACTGAGCTCTGTGAGCTCTTCCTAGGGAGCAGAGCGTGACACTTTTTTGTATTCATTTTAACCAAGCAGGCACATTCCTAATTAACAAGTCCTGAACCATATACATGGTGTTCTGTATGCGTGTTTCTGGGTAACGCAGGTCATCTCAGAAGAGTATCACTATCTGGTGATGTTGGACTTCTCAGTTCCACAACCCCTCCGCAGGGGTGGAGGACCCATTAAAATGGTCCGCCCCAGGCGTCTTATGGATCCAAATGGATTCCTGAACGCGCTTGGGGATTCTCTGGGGCATGCCAACGGCCACTCGGTCGAGACCCTGGTGGGTGGCTGGAATGCCGCAATCACTGGGGCATTAGATCAGGTGGCTCCGAAACGCCCTCTCCCCCTGAACAGGGCTCGGACTGCACCATGGTTCAATCCGCGGTTACGAGCTCTGAAACAGGAGGTGAGACGGCTAGAGCGCCGGTGGCGGAAGTCTCGCTCCAAAGACGATCAGACACGGGCTAGAGCTATATCTTCAGCCTATCACGTGGCGGTGAAGGCAGCAAAAAAGGAATATTATGCTGCCTCCATCGCGTCTGCAGAGTGCTGCCCCAGGAGGTTGTTCCAAGTGGTCCGGAGCCTGGTCGGTCCTGTGGCTCCGGAACCACTGGAGCATTCTAAGGCCTCCTGTGAGGCTTTGGCAAGGCACTTTGCAGATAAAATTGATCAGATTAGGTGTGTTACTCTGCACACTGTGGATACAGTTAGTGAGCAAGAGGCGGCCTGTGGCAAACCGGTTTTGTGGGATCGGTTCCAGCTTCTTCCTCCTGATGAAGTGGACAAGGTGCTTTCATCTGTAAGGCCAACCACCTGCTTACTTGATCCTTGCCCATCTTGGCTCATTATGAGCTGCAGAGAGAGACTGGGTGAGGGGATCAAGGCGGTGGTGAACGCCTCCCTTGAGGAGGGAGTGATGCCATTAGCCCTCAAGGAGGCAGTGATAAGACCGCTCTTAAAGAAGCCCTCCTTGGATCCTCAAGTTCTGAACAACTTTCGCCCAGTCTCAAATCTGCCATTTTGGGGCAAGGTGATTGAGCGGGTGGTGGCGGTGCAGTTGAAGGCACACTTGGAAGAAACTGATTATCTAGACCCATTTCAGTCGGGCTTCAGGCCTGGGCATGGGACAGAAATGGCCTTGGTCGCCTTGGTGGATGATATGAGGAGGGCTCTGGATAGGGGTGAATGCTCCTTCCTTGTTCTCCTCGACCTCTCAGCGGCTTTTGATACCGTTGACCACGGTATCCTCCTGGACCGCCTGGAGGGGTTGGGCATTGGAAACACTGTATTGCGGTGGTTCCAGTCCTTCCTCTCTGGCAGGTACCAGAGGGTAGCACTGGGAGAGGAGGTTTCGGACCCGTGGCCACTTACTTGTGGGGTGCCACAGGGTTCCATCCTCTCCCCGATGCTATTTAACATCTATGTGAAGCCACTGGGGGCTATCATCAGGAGGTTTGGGGTGCAGTGTCATCAATATGCGGATGACACTCAGCTCTACCTCTCATTCAAATCTTCACCAAGGTTGGCCGTAGAATCCCTGTCCAAATGTCTGGAGACGGTGAGTGGCTGGATGGGGAGGAATAAGCTGAAGCTCAACCCTGACAAGACCGAGGTACTTTTGGTGGGAGACAAGAGGAAGCTGGGGGATGTTGACCTGGTGTTGAATGGGGTACAGCTACCCTTGAAAGACCAGGTCCGCAGCCTGGGGGTCATTTTGGACTCCCAGCTGTCCATGGAGGCTCAGGTGTCAGCTGTGAGCCGGACAGCGCTGTATCAACTCCATCTGATACGGCGGCTGCGCCCCTACCTTCCCGACCATCTGCTCCCATCGGTAGTACATGCCCTGGTCTCCTCTCGTTTAGACTACTGTAATGCGCTCTACGTGGGGTTACCCTTGAAGACGGTTCGGAAACTACAGCTGGTACAGAACGCGGCGGCTCGCCTGATTAAAGGCAGCCGCCGGCGAGATCACATCACTCCAGTGCTGAAGGAGTTGCACTGGTTACCAGTTGTTTTCCGGGCCAAATTCAAGGTGTTGGTTTTGACCTTTAAAACCCTATATGGTTCCGGCCCAGCCTATCTTAAGGAGCGCCTCCAGCAACACCAGACAGGCCGCTTAACAAGATCAGCCTCGGATGGCCTTCTCTCTGTCCCATCAGCCAGGACAGCTAGACTGGTGGGGACGAGGGAGAGGGCCTTCTCTGTGGTGGCCCCCACTCTGTGGAACTCCCTCCCTAGGGAACTCCGTCATGCCCCCTCTTTAATGAGCTTCCGTCGTGCATTAAAAACGTGGTTGTTCAGGCAGGCATTTGGGGTGGGTTAGGGTATTTTTTTAAAAAAAAATTTATGGTAAAATTTTATTGTTTTAAATTGTTTATGGTGGGTTGTACATCGCCCAGAGTGGCTGGGTGACCAGTCAGATGGGCGATTAATAAATTTAATAAATAAATAAATAAATAAAAGAGTAGCTATGACTTCACCAAATTGTATGTATGTTGAGTAGGACTGTTGTAGTGCCTTTATCTCTTAAACTTATGTTCTTCAAGTACCCTGTATTTCCTAGGGTATAGGAGTTTTCATTACAATTAAATTGTTGACAAATATTGACCGTAATTTAAGTTAGTTAAGGTATGTGAGATTTTTATATAGCCTAAATCAACTTTATTTTGAATCTATACCCTAAAATATGAAATGACAGGCAACACATGGTTTGTAAATTATAGGACACAATGGTGCAAGGACATATGGTGAGAAAACTGAGGTAGTTTTAAAGTACAGCCAAATCAACCATGTCCCCATCCACCCTTGTCATCACAAGCTTGCCGTTTACTTTGGAATGGCATTCTTGGTTGTCACACAATATCACTTTCACATGCTTCATGTCATCTTTGTTTAAAAAAAAAAATCTATCTATGGGAAGACTTAATACACGAAGGGCACAATCCTATGCATGTTTAGACACAGAAAAGGCCTATAACTCCCAGCATTCCCCAGCCAGGTGGCTGGGGCATGCTGCGAGCTGTACGCTTTTTCTCTGTCTAAATATGCATAGGATTGTGCCCTAATTAGCTTTGTTTTAAATCTTTTTTTTATCATGTCTTCTCTCTAGAAAGAGTGAATTCTCATCCTTGGCCCTCCAGAGATTTAAAGATGCATAATGCAGGATGTGTACTAACATTCTTAGGAATCTTAATTCACATTTATTACTCTTTCCTTGATGACAGTAATGACAAATGTAAAGTTCCATACCATACCTATGGGTATTCTAGGTGCTGTGACACTTCCATTGAAATTAATCTAGATCCTAAGGAAGTCTTTTCCAGTTTTCCATTGCCATGTGTTCTAATTGTAGAACATATCATACGTATCAAAAAGCTCACACGGAGAGATCATGCATTAAAAGGTATGTATTTCCATTTTTCAGGAGATTGAACTGAGGAAAGCGTACTCCTATCATCCAACTACCCAAGCAATGGAAAGTTACACCCATTCATGGTGAACTCAGTCAAGTTGCCATTAATCTCTTGTTGTCATTCCTGCCACATACATGTCCTTTCACCCAGGTTTGTGATACTGCAGCAATGCCATTCAGCTCATTTATTTTTCTGCCATTGGTCCTGTGTCTCCTTCTTTCACCCTTCAGGCCCTTGTAAATACCACTGTTTCAAGGCCTTAGTAGTGCAGCTAAAGCTGGACCTTAGGGCCAAAGTCCAGGGCTCCACAGCCTGGGAGGCCCTCAAATGACCACCCAGAGAACAGCAAGTGATGGCAGCAGCTGTAAGTAGACCATCAGCACCTGGGCTGGCATGATATACTGCAGACCGACATGGCTGATGCTGCCGGGTATATACATAGTTAGAGATGATAATTTTATTATGTTTAGTTTCAAAATATATTATCCTCTTCTACGAGGAAATGGTGCTTATTCTGAAGTAAATGCGTTCAATATCAGGGCAGCAGAAGCAAACTCTATTTTATTCCTGTAATCAAGATGGTGCTTCAATTCAAGTTAGTTTAAAGTGCAAAACTGCACACTGCAGAATATTTATTTCTTTTTTTAAAATCCAAGTTGGCAAGCAGTTTTGTTTTTTGAAATGTAGAAGCAATTATAAAGCATGGAACAGGAGTGGGAGCAAGGGAGAAAAGAAATGTTAGTTGTCTGCACCACACAACTAAAGTAGTGCACACGGCCATCTAAAGGGGTGTCCTGTAAGACCATAACATCCGGGATCTTAAATGATTTAGCTGTACCACTGCAAGGCCTGCTTCTAGAAGATATATACTTTTCTTTATTTCAGTGACTTTGCATTAATGGCACTAACTATGGTGACTTACCCCTTCATGGATCACTGCCTTGTTGTGGTGAAGGAGTTTGCGTAACTCAGTGAAGCCATAAGCTATGCCGTGCAGGGCCACCCAAGACGGACAGGTCATGGCAGAGAGTTCTGACAAAATGTGGTCCACTGGAGAAGGAAATGGCAACCCACTCCAGTATTCTTGCCAAGAAAACCCCATGGAACGTATCACAAGGCTAAAAGATATGATGCCGGAAGATGAGCCCCTCAGGTCAGAAGGTGTCCAGTATACTACTGGGGAAGAGCAGAGGGTATTTCCAAATAGTGCCAGAAAGAGTGAAGCGGCTGGGCCAAAGCCGAAAGGACACTCAGCTGTGGATGTGTCTGGTGGTGAAAAGAAAGTCCGATGCTGCAAAGAACAATATTGTTTAGGAACCTGGAATGTAAGGTCAATGAATTAAGGTAAGCTGGAGGTGTTCAAACATGAGATGGCAAGACTGAACATGGACATCTTGGGAATCAGCGAACTAAAATGGTCAAGCATGGGCGAATTTAATTCAGGTGACCATCATATCTACTACTGTGGGCAAGAATCCCTTAGATGAAATGGAGTAGCACTCATAGTCAACAAAAGGGTGGGAAAAGCAGTACTGGGGTACAATCTCAAAAACAATAGAATGATCTCAGTACGAATCCAAGGCAAACCATTCAACATCACAGTAATTCAAGTCTATGCCCCAACGACTGAGGCCGAAGAAGCTGAGGTTGATCGGTTCTATGAAGACCTACAACACCTTCTAGAACTAACACCCAAAAAAGATGTTCTCTTCATAATAGGGGATTGGAATGCTAAAGTAGGAAGTCAAGAAATCACCAGGATAACAGGCAAGCATGGCCTTGGTGTACAAAATGACGCAGGACAAAGGCTAATAAAGTTTTGCCAAGAGAACACTCTGATCATAGCAAACACTCTTTTCCAACAGTACAAGAGGCGACTCTACACATGGTCATCACCAGATGGTCAATATTGAAATCAGATTGATTATGTCCTTTGCAGCCAAAGATGGAGAAGCTCTATACAGTCAGTCAAAACAAGACCTGGAGCTGACTGTGGCTCAGATCGTGAGCTGCTTCTTGCAAAATTTCGGCTTAAACTGAAGAATGTAGGGAAAACCACTAAACCATTCAGGTATGACCTAAATCATATCCCTTATGAATATACAGTGGAGGTGAGGAATAGATTTAAGGGATTAGACCTGATAGACAGAGTGCCTGAGGAACTATGGACGGAGGTCTGTAACATTGTTCAGCAGGCAGCAACTCAATCCATCCCAAAGAAAAAGAAATGCAAGAAAGCCAAGTGGCTGTCTCTGTCTGATGAGGCATTACAAGTAGCTGAGGAAAGAAGAGAAGCGAAAAGCAAGTTTGAAAGGGGAAGATATATCCAACTGAATGCAGAGTTCCAGAGAATAGCAAGGAGAGACAAGAAGGCCTTCTTAAATGAATAATGCAAAGAAATTGAGGAAAACAATAGAATGGGAAAGACTAGAGATCTTTTCAAGAAAATCGGAGATTTCAAGGGAACATTTTGTGCAAAGACGGGCATGATAAAGGTCAAAGAAGGCAGGGACCTAACAGAAGCAGATGAGATTAAGAAGAGGTGGAAAGAATACACAGAAGAACTATACAGGAAAGATCTGAATGTCCCTGATAGCCATGATAGTGCAGTCACTGAACTTGAGCCGGACATCCTCGAGAGTGAAGTCAAGTGGGCCTTAGGAAGCATTACTAACAACAAAGCCAGTGGAGATGACAGTATTCCAGCTGAGCTATTTAAAATCCTAAAAGATGATGCTGTTAAAGTGCTGCACTCAATATGCCAACAAATTTGGAACACTCAGCAGTGGCCACAAGACTGGAAAAGGTCAGTTGACATTCCGATTCCAAAGAAGGGCAATGCCAAAGAGTGTTCAAACTACCGTACAATTGCACTCATTTCACATGCCAGCAAGGTGATGCTCAAAATCCTACAAGCTAGGCTTCAGCAGTATGCGAACCGAGGACTACTGGAAGTACAAGCTGGGTTTCGAAGAGGCAGAGGAACTAGAGATCAAATCACCAACTTCCTCTGGATCATGGAGAAAGCAAGAGAATTCCAGAAAAGCGTCTATTTCTGCTTCATTGACTACGCTAAAGCCTTTGATTGTGTGGATCACAACAAACTGTGGCAAATTCTGAAAGAGATGGGGGTACCAGACCACCTTACCTGTCTCCTGAGAAACCTGTACAAGGGTCAAGAAGCAACAGTAAGAACCAGATATGGAACAACCGAGTGGTTCAAAATTGGGAAAGGAGTATGACAAGGCTGCATATTGTCGCTGTGCTTATTTAACTTATATGCAGAGTACATCATGAGAAATGCTGGGTTGGATGAATCAGAGGTCGGAATTAAGATTGCCAGGAGAATTATCAACAACCTCCGATATGCAGACGATACCACCCTAATGGCAGAAAGCGAAGAAGATCTAAAGAGCCTCTTGTTGAGGGTGAAAGAGGAGAGTGCAAAAGCTGGTTTGAAACTCAACATTAAGAAAACTAAGATCATGGCATCTGACCCTATCACTTCCTGGCATATAGAAGGGGAAGAAATGGAAGCAGTGACAGATTGTATTTTTTTGGGCTCCAAGATCACTGCAGACGGTGACTGTAGCCATGAAATTAAAAGACGCTTGCTCCTTGGGAGGAAAGCTATGGCAAACCTAGATAGCATAGTGAGAAGCAGAGACATCACCTTGCCGACAAAGGTCCGCATAATGAAAACTATGGTTTTCCCAGTAGTAACGTATGGCTGTGAGAGCTGGACTATAAGGATGGCTGAGCGCCGAAGAATTGATGCTTTCGAACTGTGGTGCTGGAGAAGACTCTGACAAGTCCCCTGGACTGCAAGGAGGTCAAATCATTCAGTCCTAAAGGAAATCAACCCTGACTGTTCATTGGAAGGACAGATACTGCAGCTGAAGCTCAAATATTTTGGCCACCTAATGCAAAGAGAAAACTCTCTGGAAAAGACCCTGATGCTGGGAAGGATTGAAGGCAAAAGGAGAAGGGGACGGCAGAGGATGAGATGGCTAGATAGCATCACTGATGCAATGAATATGGACTTGAGCATGCTCCGGGAGAGAGCGCAGGACAGGAAGGCCTGGCGTGCTACGGTCCATGGGGTGATGAAGAGTCGGATACGACTGAACGACTGAACAACGAAAATGGTGAGTTAACAAACATTAACAGGATGTCCCCTGCCATTTCCATGTGCTTTTGCTATTTTGTCTCTCTCTGATGGTTATTCATAATAACAACATAAGATGGACCTATATAAGTAAAAAGAGATACTATATTTTATATGATCATAGTAGAATCATAGAATCATACAGCTGGAAGGGCCTTCAAACCTCCATCAATGCGGTAAATCTACTATTACAGCACCCCTGATAGGTGGCCATCCAGCATCTACTTAAAACCTCTAAGGATGAAGAAGAGTCCACCATATTCCAAGGCAGACTGTTCTATTGGCAAACAGCTTCTACCATCACGTTCTTCCCAGTGTTTAGTCTAAATCCTTTTACTTGTATTTTGAACCTATTTGTTTGGGTCCTGCTCTCTGGAGCAACAGAAACGAATGTGTTCCCTCATCTATGTGACAGTCATTCAAATATTTGATGATATCTATCATATTGTCATAGGCTGACTTCTTTGAAGATGCCAAGGAACTGCTCCAACAGCTGTGCCAAGAATGTCCATTTTCCATTTTATTAACACAAGGGTAGCATCAGAGAACCCTCGATCCATATAGTTCTTAATTTGCATAACATAGTGACTGATTATTCTGAGAATATTTTTACAATAGAAGGTCAAACAGAAATGCATAAAAACTGCAAAACCTTTTCTTTTTAGACACTTTACACTCTCTGTAACTTTCACAGCCTTGCAGGATTGATGAACAGAAGTCAAAATATATTAAAATTTAAATTCCATCAAGGTACTCTAACCTAATTATATATAAAGTATCACCTTGATGGATTGATTGACAAGTGGTAAATGTGCACAGAAGAAAGCCCAAAGACATCTCCCTCTGGAAAACATAATGTGAACTAATATATCAGCTGGTGGCATTAGTTTTATTAGCTTTTCTGGTCAATTCATTTGCTTCTGCCAGAATTCTGGGATCTTTATAGTACAGACTGTTCAGTCTACTTTCATAGTAGTTCATGAAGTCTGTTGAATGGCCCAAAGAAGGCAAAAAACAAAAACCTTCAGCTGAAAGAATAAGCAAGGTCAAAATGTATTCAATCACAGTTACAAAGTTAGAAAGATAACAGGAAATTCTTATACCTAATCCTACATACTAGTGTGCTCACAGGATGGCACCTTTCGGTCCCAACATTAGTGAGCGGAGCTGTTGCCACTGGCACTGCTGTACAAGATTATAGCCTTACCTTTTCCACATTGCACCTGAGGCTTAGGATGAGACCAGTGCCAGGTCCAGGTTTTGAAGGCCCTTGTGGAGGACACCTTCAATGGGCCCCCTCCCTCAGTGAGTCTGTCTTCTCACTGCCATTGTCACCGGCTGCTGTTACCCCTCTTCCCCGTCATTGCTGCCACTTGCTTGACAGGCAGAGAGCCAGAGCAAGTAGGCAGTGGCATCTCCTGCTCCTCCTCCTCATCACCATCACTGTCTGGGCCAGAGAGAGAGGCAGGTGAACAAGCAGATTGCAATCATGAAGAGGAGGAACAAGCGCAGGAGGCACTTCTCAGTGGGTACCTGCTGGGGTGTGGGTCCTTGGCAGGTGCCTACCCATGCCTACCCTTGATGGCATAAGTGACAATTGATACAGAGTTGGTCCAAGAGCACAAGAAGGGAAGGGCAAAGTGTATACAGATTTTTCCCTAGACTTCAGTTGAGCCTCTCACCATTCTCAGCACTTGCTACATGTGGAGAGCAAATGTCTGCAGAGGACAGTCTCCTCTATCCGTGCAAGTTCTTCCGAAGATTTTAGAGTCCTGATTCTTGAAATGAAATCATGACTACCATTAGTTAAGTACTGATAATGCCGATTATCATATAGGTCAACTTGCAAGAAAACAGATTTTAGGGATTCTGGAGAAATTCGAGACATGAGCTCAGATTTCTAAGAATCCGACCTGTGGAATCCACTGCAGAGCGACCTCCTCAGGCCATGTGGAGTCTGTGGGCTTTCAGTAGGGGTGAACGAAAGTCACTTACCTTTTATCGCAGCTTTTTCGCGGTGGGGGGGAGCGCTTCGCTGCTCCCCCTGCGAAGTTCAGGCCGGGGGGGGAGGCTTCCCGCCTCGCCCGGCCGAAATTCAGGCCGGGGGGGGAGGCTTCCCGCCTCGCCCGGCCGAAATTCAGGCCGGGGAGGAGGCTTCCCGCCTCGCCCGGCCGCGAACACGAAAGTAAAAAAAAAAAAGTCCCCTGATAGGCTACGTGACGATTCACGTAGCCTATCATGGCTAGATCTGGAAAGTCAGCTGTGATAGGCTACGTCAATCGTCACGTAGCCTATCACGGGTGACTTTAAAAAAAAAAAAAGCGCGTACGCGAATGGCGGCCCCCATAGGGAGCCGCCATTCGCGTTCCTTATTTAGTTGCTGTAGTCTACGTCAATGTTTACGTAGACTACGGCGAAAATAAGGGCAACGCAAATAGCGTTGCCCTTATTTTCACCGTAGTCTATGTAAACATTGACATAGACTACAGCGACCAAATAAGGAAGGGGAATGGCGGCTCCCTATGGGGGCCGCCATTATCCGTACACACTTTTTTTTTTTTAAAGTCACCCGTGATAGGCTACGTGACGATACACGTAGCCTATCACGGCTGACTTTGCAAATCTTGCCGTGATAGGCTACGTGAATCGTCACGTAGCCTATCAGGGGACGTTTTTTTTTTTTTCTTTCATTGCAATGGCGGGGGCGGCAGCCGGTCAAAAGACCGGCTGCCGCTCCCGCCCCGCTCGAACACCGGACGAACCGCCAGCCGGACCCGCCGCCGGGAGGGACATTCAGGGAAGGTAAGTCCCGTCCCGGGGGGGGGCGGGGGGCGGGGGGGCGGAGGATTTCTCCCCGAAACTTGTTCGGGGGGCCGAACACGTTGGCGCTCGGCCCCCCGAAGTTTCGGGGAGAAATTCTCCGCCATCCCTAGCTTTCAGATAATTTTTTTTTACTTTCCAAAATTTACAAATATAAATTCATAGCACAGTATGTAAGCTTCTGCTGAGGAAAGTTAAATGGAATGGGGGACAATACGCTAAATGTTGCGTACTAAAGCAAATTATGTAAATGCTTATGTAAATACTTACATTATTATTTGCATATTTTTCCACATGACGAAAAAAAAATTGCATCTGTCTGTGAGCGGATGTCAGAATAAAAGGGGCCTGACAATTTGCGAAACACAGACGGAGCGGATTTTACACAGTCCGTACATCCCTAGCAGATATAAATAGATTGGGGAAAGGGTAGGATCACCAACACTGTAATTATAAATTTCCTTTTCAAAAACCAGATAAATCTAATGATTAAAAAAAAAAAAAAACCCTGCCAGGTTAAGACCAGAGTTAAGGCTATCTCATGTTAGCTCAAGCTCCACAAAATCAGGAAATTGGAAGCTAAGGCTGATGACGTGCTCCATGGTCAGTGATGAAGTAGAGCAATGCCACAAACTGTGTTTGCTTACAACATCCTCCATGCACCTAACTCTTTCCCTTAGTCAGCAAAGATGCCCACATTGTCCTGGTTCTGTATTATCTAATTGCAACTCCATGGTCCCCATCTGGATTTGAGCCTGAAAGCTAAGGAAAAGTGCTGGTGCAGAGAGTGTAAGTTGTAAGCAAGCACAATGGTGAAATTCAACATCATCACTGTTCATGAGGCATATTTTTGTATCGAAGTTTCCCCTGACAAATGTTTATTTAGCCTCCATTCACAATGATCATTCCATAATTTGCTATAGCAAAAATTTCCACAACCCAGCTGGCCTTTGGAGCTACAGTGGTGTGCTTGTGAATGAGTTTTTGCTGTCCACACTTAATATGTGTTGCTGGCTGCAATGTGAAGCCTTTGTTTTTCCTTTAACTTCTGTGGTAAAGCATTGTTCTCCCTCTCCTCTTAAGGCTAAACTAAATATAACACTGCAAGTACTGTGAATCTTTTATTTAATTCTAAATAGGTGTGGGTGAGGTGGCAATCAGAGGTGTGTGGGAAGGGATTTTTACTCTTTGCTCTTCTTCTGTGGTCCTGATTAAAAAAAAAAAAAAATCCCTTTCCCACTGAAGCTGCTATCAACCCTAGGAGGAAAACTCCCATTGATGTTAAATGGGAACTCTTTCTACTGATATCTGTTGTCATTTCTTTATGTTCAAATAACTTCTCTTTTTCTCTCTCAGGCTTTCTCTGGTGCCTTTTTAAAATGCTGACCTCCTTCTGCTGAGACTTTGACTTCCTTTCCCTCCCATTACCCCTCCCTGCTTGTTTTTTGGGGTTTTTTTTTTGTTGTTGTTAGATCATGAGCTTTGGGTAGGGCTTGTTGTGTTTTTTCTAATTGTCAAGTGTCTTTCTATCTAGAGGCAGAGCCTGCTGAGGGAAGGGAGTTATTTTCCCACTCTCAAAGCAGAGAAGCTGGTACAACCCTGACACTTGCTCTGCTTGTTACAACTGCAACATTCTTAGTTATAAATAGATAGTGAAGAGGCAGTCATGAGGGTCCTTCTACCTATCCATCACATAGCTCCTATCCATTGACATAGGGACAAGACCTGACCTGCTTTGCTAAATTTCATCCCTGCTTCCTGTTACTCGAAACCAGCCACTATATCCATAGAGGCTGTGGATTGCCTAATTCCCTCCTCCTGTTCGTTTGCTTTGAGGAGGTGGTTTTAGAAAAGTGTTATTTCTTCCCCCACTCTGTATTCTGAAGGGGGAAGAGATATATCCCCCCCCAAACAGCATTCCTGTTCGAAGTGGCTGGATCACCCTGTGTCAGGGATGGTAGACAGGTTGTGTTCTCACAGCAACATTATCTGCATGCTTTATTTTCCCACATAGGATATAATGGCAACAGTTCACTCAGGAGAAAGTAAAGGGGTACATTTGGAGACACTACTGATGTGGGAGTAGGGATACATGAGCATCCCTCTGCTTGCCCTGAAAGGGGCTGAGGCTCTGGGTGAGTTTCCAAGTGAGCACTCATAAAGACCCAAGGGTGCTCGAGAAACACCTACTGCTGCGTCCCCCTTCTCTTCCTCCAAGGTGAAGAAACTTACCTTGGGGCAAAGGATTAGGGTGAGCAGGTGGCTGCTGCAGGCACTCCCAGGCCTCAGTGGAGCATTTTTTTCCACTGGGGTCTGGGACTACCAGGGATATATATTATGAACAGCAGTATAGAAATGCCTTAAATAGAATACCAGGCCCAGAATCCTTGGTAGGAAGGTGATGCGGTGCAGCGGTGCCACCTGCACCGTTCCCAACAAATTGGTAGTTCAATCCCTTTTGGGGAAAGACACTGTTGGGCCTTGGAGTCATGGTCTTGCCAGATCAGCAAGAGAGGGAAGCTGTCCAGCTAGGAAGGAAGACAAGTTTAGGAGCCTGGTGCTATTCAGGATTGCTGGAACAGCAGTGAGGCTGCCCATACTGTAGCTAGAATAAGGTGCTGCTGGGTAGCACAGGGGTTGCACCAGCCAGGCAGAATTCTTTACCAGATCTTGTAGCCCCACCTTCCTGCATGCTCTGATCCTAGAGCCACTTAAGTCAGGGTCTCAACATCAGGGGCTGAAGTTGGAGAGGGTTCTTCACCATGCTGCCAGGTGAACACCCCAATTTATAATTGGCTCTGTTTGGGTTCAGAGGTGCCTTTGTTCTTGAGACTGAGAGGAGGATTGAGACATCCTTGGAGAAAGGAGTGATTTGAGTCCCTGTATTTGCTGAACTGGAAATCTGGCCAGTAAGAAACAACTGTTCCTGGTATCAGCACAGGATCAGGTCTGTGGAGCATTCTCCACTCTTCCTGTGAGTTTGTCCCATCTGACTCAGGCTCTGGGTGCTGGCAGGACCTGACAGAAACTTTTATTTATAGAGATATGTGATCACACACCTTAAACAGTCATATCCATTCAATTACAGTGACAGACAGGGATTAGTAGGTAGGCACACCCCATGTCAAAATGTCATGCGTTTTATAATTGATGTTACTATTTCGATAAATTTTTATCAGACAAATATAGAAATTAGAGAATGCAAGCCATCAATAAATTCTTTGGGAATACACACAAGGTTAAATGAATCATTAGCACACAAATGGGACCAAAGTGTAAATTTATATTGAATTTAGATACACAGTCTCTCTTCACACTTCAGCTACTGTGGTAAAAGAGGTGGTATACTATTTCCTTTCTCAGAATAGTGAAAATGGCAAGGGTGAATTTTACAAAGTCAATGCTTGTAATTCATCCACCATTTCTTTCCTCCCCACCCTCACTGATTGTTTTCTCATCAATTTGGACAAAGCAGTAGCTGCAGATTGTATGTGCTTCAAAATATCTGAGTGCTGTTTTGCATACAACATTATAAAGGAGTGTGTGTGTGTGTGTGTGTGTGTGTGTCTGTAGAGGCATCAGAAATTTGATTATATGCAGAACGTAATCTCAGTACTGCACTATCCTTGCTGAACAGTGTATTGCAAGAATATTCCAATTGATATTCTGAGTGGTATATTTCTCTTCAGTCACCTTCCTGAATACTATTCCAACTAGGAGGTGATCAGAATACTGAACTGAATCAAAATGTATACATTACATTGCTTATTCAAATGTCTGGCTTTTATGTTTGTTGGGAGTTTAAATAGCAGGCAGCATACCCTGAGTTTTGTTTGATGAGTAAGAGATGCTACTAACAGTGAAGATTATAAATGCACATAACATGGTGCAAATGTGGAAAAATGCAGATTTTAGCTATTAGTTTGCATAGCTGCATTTGCATAATATCACACTAAAGGCTGCATGCCATTCCATGTAGGAATCATTATTAAACATATTAATGTTAGCATAGTTCTTTAAAGCAATCTCAAAATTTTCTCTGTTGGTTTGGTAAAAAGAAACAAATGCCGCAATCTTTCAGGATTAAAAACACACACACACATTAAAGGCACACAGCAGTGCTCAATTTCTAGATAGGCTGGAGAGGAGAAACCTGTGTTTGAATCCATCAGGACTGAGCTCTTCCTCCTGCCCCGCCCCACCCATGCAACTACCTGGGACCTTAGGCTGCTGTCTGGAAGGCACTGCTAGAAGGGAGAGACATCTTTTGAACCATGGGGAGCTCTCTTGCCCCCTTACAAAAGGGTACTGTCCGCAAGGCAACTGTTTTTAGTTGGCTGCCAAGGGGGCCACAATTCAAGGCCTGGAAATTCTGTTTGAGTAGGAAAAGGGAGAGGAGCAGTGTCTGGAACATTTGCCTCTAAGGAGGCATTACCACCCAGCCTGCCAGGGTCTTTGGCTGCTGAGGCTGAAGTGGGAGCAGCAGACAGACCAATGTCACCCAGATCCCCTGCCCTCTGAGGATACTCTTACAACTACAGTGGCAAGGCAGTCATTCTGGGGTGGCTGTCTTTGGATGGCAGATTACTTTTGAAGGAGTTCTCTTCTGGGTCATCCTGTCAAGTTGGCATAAGGGTAAGGACCACATCCTTTTTAGCCTAAATATTTTGGGGTTGGGTGGCACCCCAGTTCTGGAATACTCTCCCCAGAAAGGCTTGCCTGGCCCCTACATTGTGGTATTTATGGTGCCAGATAAAGACCTTATTAGGTATGCTTAGTCTTTCCTTTTCTGTTGTTTTTAAATCTGTTACTGTATTTTTAAATGTTTACAGTACTGCTGGTTTTTACTTTAATTTTTGCTGTAGTTTTAAACTTTTAGCAGTTTATATTACTTTCTATTATGCTGTATTTTATGTTGTTAATTGTTGTGAACCGTTTAGAGAGTTTTGGCTATTGGGCAGTATAGAAATGTAATAAATAAATAAATAATACTTGTATAAAAAAGATATCAGATACTTCCCATTGTGGCAACTGTTAATATTGGACGAGCTCCAATTTTTTAAAAATTTGTTTGTGTGGACAGTTCTTTACACTGATTGCTTCTTTGTCCTGAACTGCCAAATAGTTAGGATGGTGGTGAGTAGACCACTTAATCAGTTGGGGGAGGCTTTTTTCTGTTGCATCTCTTGTTGTCTGGCCAGGTTTCTAGCTGCTAAGTGTATGGAAGGCAAAGTTGGTGAGAGGACTCTTTAATCCTTTAGCTTAAGAAGGCTTTCTTTTATTCTTGTCCCTATATTATATGATTTCACTGTCTCACATTGTTTTGCTGATTTGTTTATTGTATTTACTGTATCATTTGCTGTATTAATATGTTCACTGCCTTGGGGGGCTTTGGGCTGAAAAATGATATAGAATACATTATGCTGGGACTCAAATCTGTGTATAAATCACACATTCTAATCTAGAAGCTCTTCCCTAAATCCCAAAGATGAGGTGACTGTAATTAATTCAGTAATGAACAAAATGCCCTTGTTACTGCAAATGTTTCAGAACTGAGCTCCATAATTAAAAACAGGTTGTAGCAGGGATTGGTCTTGATGAAATCTGACTTAGAATAAGTTCTTTCACAAACCTGGGTTCAGCAGGAGCTGCTGCTGGTCCTCCAAAGTGGTGATGCTAGAAGTCCTTTCTACTTACCTTATTTGAGCTCTGTCTTGCCAAGAAGCTACTATAACCCATAAGCTATAGACTTTATAAGTAACAATACCCAGATAGTTTCCAAATCACAGGGTGATAGTTTCACTTGAATCACAAGGTGAGCTTGCTTCAGAGAATCCAACATAGGCTCTGATGAGTGCACACAGCAGATTCACATAGAAAAACATGATGGAGGGAGCAATGCTATGGCCGCTAGACAGTGGCTAGATGGCCATAGGAAGGATATCCTGTGTTCCAGGAACCGACCTTGAAGCCCGCATTCCGAGGTCGGTTCCCAGAGAACTGACCTGCCCCCACTTCGTGTGGAACAGCCCCATCCACTGCACTCACAAGTGGGGCATGGAGCAGCTGAAAAGGGTATGTCTGGGGGTGTTCCGGGCGAGGAGGGCGGAAATGCCTGTGTGACACATTCAGTGTGTCATTCAGCAGCGGCCTCTCCCACTCTGCCCTCCTGAGGCTAGACAGCTGGAATCAGCTGTCTAGCCGAAAATGCAGGACAGGAGACGCGCGGAGGGAACAATCCCCTCTGTGCTTCTCTTGCCCTGCTTTGGATAAGCAGTCACCTCCGAGTTTGGAGGTGACTGCCTATCTGGATAGGATTGCACCCTTAATCTTTAAAAAGACATGTGGATATAGAAAGACCTTTCTACTGGCAAGGAATGCTAACAGTAAAAGCTCATTAGGAATGAGCAGATTTTAGCATGCATTCTCTCTGCCATGTGTTCCATTCCTCCAAATTTCCAGATTATCTAGGAGAATATTTTCCCCTTCATCATATTTTAAAAATTTAAGTATATAATTATATAACTAGGAGAATGTCACATTAATTCCAAAATTGGAGCATGCACATCTTATCACAATTTTGGATTCTTTCAGGTTATTTGCATATTTTCTCCTGTTAATATCAATGCCCACCCCCTACCAGAGTTTCTCCCCCACTCCACCAGTCCAAAAGACATCTCCCAGCCCCAATAAATAACTATGTAATGCCCCCACTGGAAGAACTCAGAGGAGGAGGTGGAACTCCCAGAGATGAAGAATATCCCAGAACAGTCTATGTCAGAACACCAGGAGCAGCCTGGGCCCTTGGGGGAGATGGCTGCAGGTCCATCCCTGCCTCAGAGGTGGGAGACTCCACCTCTGAGGCAGAGGTTGAGCGACCTCCTGGCCCCGAGAAGATCATGGCCTCAAGAGGCAAGCCAGTTTGAGAGGGAGTGCTAGATTACAAAGGAGAACTCCTCAAGAGGAAAGGACTTCTTATGTGCAAGGCCCTCCTTATGAGTAAGACTTTTGCCAGTGGGCTATACCTAACTGCAGCTGAGTCCTGGGTGGGGCTCAGGAAGCTCTGGCTATATAAGCCTTCAGTTTCAGCCTAACCAGTCCTGGAATAACATTGTTCTACCAGCTCCAGTGCCTTGTATCCCTGACCTTGCTATTGACTTCTGTGCTACTGACCCTTGGATTCCTGCCTGACTCTGCTTCTTGGGCTGTGTATTGTATCCGACTGCTTATCTGTGTTTTGACCTTGGCTGCGCTTCAGACCTCTCTTCTGGAAACCACCTATTTGCCTGGTAATACTGTGCTTGACCATTTGCCTGCCTAACTGACTTGCCTATTGGATTCATCCCTGTATTTGCCTAGCATAGAGCTTACCCAGCCAGAGCAAGACAAATGTGTATGTTATTTCTCTATCTTCAGGGTAGTCCAGTGTCTCCATTCTAATTCTGGGCTGGCAGTGGCTTCTGCTGCCTGCATGCTCTCTCCTCCTCCAACATGCACACACCTGCTCTGTCCTCTTTCTCAGGGTATTCCAAGGCAGGTGGAGTGACCAGGAGGACTGCTCTGCCTGATTCCCAGGTCTGGTCCTGATTGGTTCCCCCAATCAGGACCCAGCTATTTGTTTGGCTGCAGACATCCTCTATGGATGCCTTATTCACAATCTATGTCCTCTTTTTTTGGTTGGATTTCTTCCTACTCTTCTTTGGCACACTCTCCTTGAGGCCACCAAGCTAAACAGCCTCAGAGCAGCATGTTGGTGGGATCCTGCTACAGCAGTTTACTGATATTTTTAGAGTGTGTGTTTGTGACTGCATGTCTACCCCTGGTTATTTTATGGGAGAATGGACTAGAGAGATCTGCAACAGAGACATTGGCCAGCACTAGGCAGCAGCCATCTAAGATTTCAGAGGCACTGGAGGGAAGCTGCATTATGAATGGGTATGTTATTTAACTTGCTTTGGTTTGTGAATTTTAACTGCTGTGCAATTTTAATTGCACTCCTGTGAAGAAGACTATTTTTTATTTTATTTTTTAAAGTCTTTTAACCTGAAGTCCCTGGGGGCAAGGGAGTGTCCCAGGAGCCCCAAACCCCTTGCTATTTTCTTCTATTCCTGAACAGGGAAAAATGTTTTCCTAATTTTGTTTTAACCTGCATCCTAAGGGTGTGGAACTGATTGTGGGCAGTGTGTATGTGTGGTGTCATGGGAGTCCCCAATCCACTGCTAATATATGTTCAATTTTCTCCTCTTTTTCTATTTCAAACTTGGCATCGTGGGGTATGGGAGCCCCCTCCACCCTTCATTAATTCTATGAAGGTGATTTTTTAAAAGTATAAATTTCTTATTTTAATCCTTTCTGTCCGATGAATTACTGCTATAGCGGAAAAATATGGGCTCAAGAATTGTTTTTGTGTGTTGCTCTGTAAATCTTCCCTCTCCCATAACTCTTTGCATGCATAATCTTGAAGTTTACTTTTCTCATTTTGCCTTTGTATGCAACAGGTTGTTGGGGGAGCAGAAAAATGTGGGTTCAAATAAGTGCATTTTTGTTGTATGGGTCAGCGATCCCTCCCAACCCTCTGTTCTGTAGTCATTATCTTGAAGTTGCTCCACCTATTGTGATTCCTGGTTCTACCTACTGTTGGCTCTGCTCATACAGCTCCTCCTGCAATTAGTTTCTCTGCCCTCTACTCCATCAGCCCCAATGAAACCAGCTGCCACTGCAATGTCCACAAGTTTAATAGAAGTGCATATACATTTGTGCACATTGGTGAAACACCACACTTAAAGAACCTTCATACAACCAACTGTGCAGTCACAAGATTGTGTGGGTGTGACTTTTTTTTTCCAATACTGCTATGAATGGGCACTGGTAAAACACTGCAGAACGATGCAATCATATAGACAAGATTGTTAAATACTGGGGAAATACAAGGGTGGGGAATACATGAAGAAAATTAAAGTGGTGCAGTACTCTATACAACTTTCAGGAATTTTTAAAACTCACAACACAGAATGGAGGGTAATTCAGAACTCCAAAACCAGAGAGAGAGGGGTGGATCTGAAAATGAGAATTTCACAAACCTCAGAATCTACTGGAAGCCCTTTAACCCATCTGATAAAAGGGAGAAGGAGCACTTAGGCATCCTCACAAAACAATGCTGATACAGAAGCTTTGTCAGTTTTAATGACAGCCAACAGCCCTCTGGAATATCAAAATGTACAGGTAAGAAACTACAGAGATTGAGAAACAAGTCATTTGTTCAAAGCCAGACAATTAATACTTGGAGCTCTCTTACTTCAAATTATACCCTTTGCCCAAAGTTTGGCAGGGTGGGACCCCACATGGACCTCACAAAGCAATGCTGACACAACAGTGCGTCATTGTCATAGTCCTCTAATGCACACAAGACCATATACCCCTTACACAGAATTGGAAGAACAAGTGGTTTTCTCATTATCATATAATGAACACATTGCATAGATGGGAATGTGAGCCTAGGGATTCCAAAACCAATTCGCACTTATATTTACTAACACCACACCATCCTCATTACGCTATGTCCCCCTTGCTTTATATATTGCCCAAATGTGAACACTAGCTTTGAAGTTTTATTGTGTTGCATTACCTACTGTAAGGTGCTCTGAGTCTGTGAGAAAGTGGGTAACATTTTCTTCTAAATAGAAAAGCTAAAGGTCTCTCTCTCTCTCCTTATTGCTATAAATTGTCATTGCTACACTTAGTGCTTAGTCAGATTGCTTTTGATTACATTTTGAATTAACGCTCACGGGATCTCTCTTTTTGCTTGCTCTACAACCTGAAACAGCTTCTGTTCTGTGTGAAACACTTACACAATACAGGTGCCTGGAATACCTGCTTCTGTAGCAGGAGAGGGAGTGGAGTCAGGCCCTAGTGGCAAACAAGGGGATAAGAATTTGAAGGCCCCTTCCACAAGATCCTGTGTGTGCCTGACAATAGTCTGGAGCAGTACATCTGTTAATAACTTGCTTTGTTCTTTTTTTCCCTTTTCTGTATGGGTTCTTCGATTTCACATTAGCAGTCCTGGTAAAGTCATGTAATGTTTATAAAATGCTTTCAAGTTACTGGATGGTGATATTGTTATTTGAGAAGGCCTTATTCTAATTTTATTAAATGCTATTATTTCTGAATGGCTATGTGCAAATTCTAAGGACATTTCTCAAAAACATTACTGTAGCCTATTCCTGTTCCAGACTGCCTCCTTTCAAGCTCCCTACTGGAGTTCTCATATTAATCAAAACCATTTCCAAGTGTTATTTGCCCTGCTGTGATAATGACATTTATTCCAAGTTGAAAACACTAGAACATAACTGTATAGATGCTTATATAAGGTGTTACAAATGAAATGGATTATCAGCCTTAAATGGCTGTAAGCTTTGCTAGAATGTAAAAGACCTGTGAGATCAGATCACCATCTAGACTCTATGGTACTGAAAGACCAGCAGCTTAAAGAGATCACAATATCCATGGCAACAGATACATTTCTCAGCACACAAGTAAATATTGCCCTTAACTCTATGTTATGGTTTGTATAGTAACAGTAGTCTCCAGAGCAGCCATTTGCTTGGCAGGCAATGAATGACCAGTTTCACCTCTGGTCTTCATTTCTGCTAACTGGTGAGGAATCGCAAGCATGAATCTTTCACACTGCTCATTACTATGAATTATTTCTGTTAGA
The DNA here is from genome assembly GCF_057233095.1 of Heloderma suspectum. NCBI lineage: Eukaryota > Metazoa > Chordata > Lepidosauria > Squamata > Helodermatidae > Heloderma > Heloderma suspectum. Next base: position 229,323,364 of record NC_139461.1, read on the forward strand.
AATGTGAAGCGCGCTACCTTCCTTCTGGAAATGCATGTCTCTGTTGCAAATAGGTGCTTTATGTGTTTATTTCTTTTATTTGAAGAGGTATTCTTGCATTATGCTTGGCCCTGTAACCATGAAATGTATAAGACAGCAGCTGGCTGGGAAATTTCCTCTAATTTCAACTAAAGAACACTCTGAAGACAGGCTTTTGGTTGCATGACACATTTTGTTATACATCCATGTGATATTCAAACTCAGTGGGTGCTTCCAGACGAAGCATGCAATTGCCTGCCTCATTCATGGAGTTCTACTGGGGTCTCAGAAAATGTCTTCAACTTGTAATCTTCCTGTGTTTTCCAACCACTTTTTCTATCTTTCTACAAAAAAATGTAAATGAGGAAAACACAGAATAGCTGCCCAATGCCTTTTGATTGGTAGAGATAGGAGCCCTCTATCTAGTATCACCCATATGTCCAAGACTGAACTTATCTATCCTCCCAAGCCTTCCTCTCCTCATAAACTCTGCATCCATTGATAATGCCGCTATCTACTCTGAGAGAGGCATGCAGCTGTTTTTTCCATCTCCTTTGCTCCCCAAAGTCACTCCATGTTGCTTCTTACACTCTGTCCCTTCAGTGAAATTTCTGGTTCATGTACTTTCCATCATCCACTTCAACTACTGTAACCATCTCTCCTTTGACTTCTCACTGGTGCATCTTGGCCTTCCCACTACTCTATCCAGAACTCTGCCACCGAAATTCAGACCCTTTCTTTTAAACCCCTATACTGGCTTCCTGTCAACTCCTGGATTGTTTAGTTTTTTACTTGAAAAAGATTGATACTTCATTGCCAAGCATATGCAGGTTGGAAATAGAAACATATGTTTGGTTACAAGCTTTTGAATGTGTATAAGGGAAAGTCTTAAGCAACATACTGATCCTCGATATTCCTTAATTTTTAGCAGGTGGTCTCATTTCTGCTTTATTTGTGGATAGAAATACCAGTGTTTGTCATGTGTACTTAGTTTCTTGATTTTTTTCATTACGCATGCTCTTAATGTATTTATTTCACAGGTTTATATACTGCTTTCCAGTGAATATCAAAGCAGTTAATAATGATACAACTATAAAAAACAATAAAATTAGGGCTGTGCACCACTTTGGCCAAGGCCAAAAGCCGGTTGCTTTGGGTCATTTTGTGCCTCTTCTGAGGTGAAGTGCAGGAGACACGAAGTGACCCGGAGCAGGTCGGGTGCTCTCCGAAGCACTGAGTGCGCTTTGGAGCTTCGGCCCTCCCAGCCCAGCCCCCCTGCGCCTCCAGGTCCTTTCCTGAGCCACCTTCTCGCCACCACCGCTGCTGTCCTCACCGCCGCCAACTGCTGAGGCCTAGATGCGTGCGGTGACTCTTACTGCAGGGAGTCACCATTTTTGAAATGGCAACCTCCAGGAAGTTCCAGGAGATAGCCATTTTAAAAATGGCAACTCCCTGCAGTAAGAGTTGCCATTCATGTCCAGGCCTCAGCAGTTGGTGATAGCGAGGGCAGCAGTGGCAAGGACCATGATGGTGGCTGCGGCCACGGTGGCGGCGGCAAGGTAAGGGGGTTTGTGCGGGGGAATCGGGGGGGACCCAAAGCAGGGTTTGACTTCCAAATCCTGCTTCGAGTTTGGGGTCGCGTCGGGGTCCCCCTGAATCTGCCTGAGCCAAATTGGGCCTGCTTTGGAAGCTGCAAAGCGGCTTCCCAGTCGGATCAGGGGGTCCTTCCCTCCACAGCCCTAAATAAAATAATCACAGGTTAGCAATAAAACTATAACTATACTGGCTGGGTCACACCTCAGGTATTATGTCTTAGTTTTCTTTTTAACGTTGCAATCCTATACCCACTTACCCAGGAGCGAGCCCCATTGAATGCAGTGAGATTACTTCTGAGTAGACATGTATAGGATTGCACTGTGAAGCATCTAAGACAGCTAGCTGTGGATGCAGGCCTGCTTCTATTAAGGTCAATAGCAAAACTCCCCACTGACTTTAAGGTGGCAACATTTTGCAGCCCATGCTTGTGCTGCTGAACAGGTCACATCATACAATTTCAACTTTATGATTAGGAATTTAAAGCACATCTACAAAATCCATGACTTCTGTGTTTATTCTACTGAAGTGTAATGTTTTCACAATTGTATATTCATTTATGTGTTTTGTTTATGTTTAATTTATCCAGACTGCCCAGATCACTGATTGATGTGACCCATCATTACATAATTAAATATTTTACTATATCTATTGCCATGATTACACAAACCCACGTGTCCCCCTCTGCTTTTCCAAAGGAAGTGGGGATGTTTGTTAAGTATACATCCATTGCCTTCCTTAGAAGCAAAAGTTATGTCCGCTTTTTGGTATGTGCGACTAGTCTACTATGAAACATTCTGTACAGAGGGCTATAAAAATTCATTGGGATGTGCTGCGATCTTGCACAATGACTGTATGATGTCTGGCATGCTTGTTGTTTTTAGGGTACACCAAAAGCTCCCTAACTATGTTGAATAATCAGAGCTGCCCATTCATAGCTTTCCTCCCTGCAAAGCCATAGGAATGCCTTGGTAGCATTGTTCTTCTGAATGCCAATAAAACATGCTTACTTTGCATATATCCATCAATTCCATTATTCTTCAGTATCATTTTATTCATTTTCCATTCAGGATCCCATCATTCCATTGCTGGCTGTTGCTGTACATACTGCTGATTGGCAGTATACCCTAATGCATTCTTTGTACAATCAGACTGAATTATTAGAATGATTAACCACCAAGGCATTCTTATGGCATTTTACAGAGTAGTAGTAGGATTACAGATCCGAGTGTATTCCTATGGCTACAAAGGCTACAGTCCTTAATCCACTCCCTAGGGAGTAAATCCTATTGGACTCATAGAGACTTATGTCCAAGTAAACATGTGCTCTTTATAGATTAATGTTGTATAATGGATAATGGGATATATAATTTAATACAATTTTATCCCAGCCTTGCCCCAAGGAACTCAAGGCCGGTATATGGGAATACGGTAGATTAGGCTGAGAGAATGTTATTGGCCAGAGTCACACAGTGAGCTGCATGCAAGCAGGGATTTGAAACTGGGTCTCCTAGTCTAAACCTTTATAATCACTATACCGCACTGATTATGGCCATTGCTGGACTTTTGATGCATCTTAAAGCTGGGATGGGCATAAAATAGATCTCCAGATGTTATGGACTTCAACTCCCAGCATTCCTGACCTTTGGCCATGCTGGCAGGGGCTTCTGGAAATTGAAGTCCAAAATATCTAGAGATCTGTCTTCTGTGCATCCTGCCTTAAAGAACACTGTACAGGATCAAAGCATGTTTTATCAATTCATACAATTGTTTATGTGTGGGAAGAAGTTATAACTGTCGTGTTTCACTGTATCTAACATAGGATATCATTTTTAAATGGCTGGTGCATTTTTACAGTGAAAAAAGGTGGCAGGAGAAATGGGGGAAAAAATAACAAAAGGCCCATATCTATAAAATGTGTGTGGGGAAAGGTGTACTCATAACCTCTATGGCTATTCAAGGTTCTGATGTGTCCTGAAGTTGATATTGCAGGATGGCCCAAACATTACCATTTGGTGAAATAATGAATACCTATGGCCATTTGGAAGATACAATATGTTCCAAAGTCCAGTCTGAATGAATCAGTACGTTCTTGTGGTTATTCAAGTTTCATTTGTTTTTTTAGGTGTTTCTGTATATCCTTTTTTTTGCCACCTGTGGTGGTTAAAACCTGCATGGCTGAGGAGTGCACAATGTGGTAAATGACAGCCTTGATATCATTGGGGAGAGCCTTGAATGGCTGCTAAGGCGCAGCACTCATGCTGCTGCTGGAGTACCTCCTCCTCTACTATGTCACCTATGATAGTAGCACGACCAACTCCTTCCACCTCTCATTCAGACTCAGAGGGAGAAGGCACAGCATTGTTTCTGCTTGCTTGCCCACTAAGGTAAGGAGTAGCCACTTTGCTTCCAGTCACTCACCTGCTTGGGCCTAGTGAGGCTGCCACAGAGAGCACAGTCTTCCTCTCTGCATGGAATGGTCATTAAGTGTCATTTGACTGGCCAAGGAGGCCCATTCAGAGAAAGGGTATGAGTGAGCAAGAGAAGACAGTGTGTACTCCATCTAGGATCACCTGTAGCATACATTAGCTCATTTTCCCTCTTTCTTTGGACAGGATAGATTGGGCATAATGGGGATCACCCAGAGAGAAGAGTGAATGAGAGGTGACAACACATTGTCCTCACAGGAGGGACCACTGCTTGGTCACTCGCCCTTTCTGGGCCCAGCCCTGTTTGCCACACAGCATAGAAAGCGTGTGGGAGAAACAGTTGCTGCCTTTACCTGCTCGCCTTCTGTCTGTGGGTGGTGCGGCAGGGAGGATTGGGCCCAGTGGGCTGCAGGAGAGTGCCCCAGTGAGGAGGAGATAGGTGCGCCTCATGAGAGCAGCCCCCTGCTCTCTCCGCCGTCTTGATCTCTGGGCGGTGCAGATCCTTCGAGGAGCCTCTTTTCCCTTGTGCCGGATAGCCCCACCGGACCCAGTGCGGGGAGAGGCAAGGGAGCCAGAGAGCCAGCAGCCCGCTGGCATGGCCTCTGTGGGGGGCCCTGCTGGGCATAGTCTTCCCTGTCACCCTGACCAGAGGGCGAGTGAGAGGAAGGAGCATCCGCTGCCTTTCTGCTCGTCCACTCTTACTCTCTGGGCGCTGCGGCAGTGGGAGCTTGCAAGGCGCGGTCTCCTTCTCTGGTCACTTGCACGCTCGCTCTAAGCCGGCCTGTTGAGCCCGATCCTCTCCAGTTCACCGCGCGGAGACGTTGGGACTATGGTTGGACTTTGCGGGAGCGGCCGTTGCTTGCTTGCGCCCTCTCTCACGGGGAATGGCGGTGGAGAGAGCGCCTGCGAGGCGCCGCCTCCACCTTATGCTCACTCGTGCGCCCGGTTTGGGGCAGACTCGCTGCGCCTGCCCCAGAGAGAGGTGGTGTTGCACGGGAGACTGGGCCGCTGCCCCCAGCCCCAGGTCACCCAGAACAAGGCGAGCAAGCACGAGAAGGCGCACCTGCCCGCAAACCCTCTCTGCGGCTGGCTAAGGACTGGGGCTGCCGCGGTGGGCGAGGAGGAGGACAGGGCGCGTGGGCACCGAAGGCAGGTGCCCTGAGGTCACCCATAACGTGGAACTGGCCCTGGGCAATCTTTTTCCCCGTCCTGCCCCTGAAAGGGGCCGCCGCCCCCCCGGCAGAGCTGAGCGGCACTTTTCGCCCGCATCGGGCGATGCTCTCTGAGATGCACGCCAGACTGAGACTCGCTTCGCTCGGCGCTCGACTCGTACTGTTTTCCCGAAGCCCAAGTCCAGGCTGACTCGGTAAGAGAAGCCTGTACAGCCCAGACCTCCTCAGCCGAGCGCCGAGCCGGCTTTTCAGGAACAATAACAGAAGAGCTGGGGCAGAGGGAACGGAGCCGCGCGGGCCCCGTCCCTTATCCCGCCAACCCTCGCCCGCCGGGCAGCCTCCCTCCCTCGCACGCACTCACCCCCACCCCGCTTCCACTGCCCTGCTCCATAATGTACGCCTTCGTGCGGTTCCTGGAGGATAACGTGTGCTATGCGCTGCCCGTGTCGTGCGTTCAGGACTTCAGCCCCAAATCCCGGCTCGACTTCGACAACCAGAAGGTCTACACCGTCTACCGCAGCCCGGCCCACGACCCCGAGGACGGTGACGAGAGCCCCGGAGAGTGGGGGGAGCAGCCGCCGCTGCACAAGGCCCAGATCCTGGCGCTGGCAGGTGAGGCACCGACGGACGCAGGGTCGGTGGGCGGCCGGGCGGGCGGGGAAAATCTGGAGGCCAGACCAGTTAAAACCTCCCCTCTCCTTGGAGGGGGGGGGGGAGAAAAGCTGTTCTCTTCACTCTGGGAAAGGATGGGTGGGTGGAAAGAGGCCCGCCGCCAGCCCCGCCACGGCAGGGCCTGGCCATCCTCTGTGTGTATGTGTGTGCGTGTGGTGTGGTGTGTTGCTGAGGGAGGGGTTTCATATGTCTCGAGGGGGAAGCAGCAGGAGGGTCTGATGCTGCAGGGGCCTAGGCGAGGGTTTCGTTCAGTATCCCTTAGCCTCTCACAGGCACAGTGATGCTCACCCCTTAAGCAAATAGCAGTGGTAATAATGCAGTATTTTATAGAATGCCTTTCTCGGAGCGCTCAGGGTACCTCAGTGAATGTGTGCCGAAGAGTGTTGTTTAAGGGGGAATGGCGATAGGAGAGGATGGGGTACCTGGGTTAATTGGGTTTGGGGACAGAATGCTGAAATGGGTATCATAGCAAGGACTGGGGAATGTGGGAAATCTGTAGGAGGTGAGGAGATAGCCTGGAAAACAAGGATGGAGTAGGGTACTGTTCCATTGTGTAGGATGGCTGAGAGGGCCTTCAGTTACTTGAGCATGTGTGATGACGGGGGGGGGGGGAGGGATTAACATGAAGAGACAGGTGATGGACCAGTTAGGGCCAAAGATGTAGCTGCCATAGAAAAAGCCATTTGACCACAAGAAGAGCTCTGCTTGGATCAAACCAAAGTTCTATTTAGCCCAGCATCCTTTTTCCAAGAGTGGTGAGCCAGATATTTCCAGGAAATTGTCATACCTAGCATGAAGGTAACAGTACTCCTGTGTTTGCCTTTGAGCAACTGTTATTCAGAGGCATGTTGCACCTCAACATGGAGGTTCTAGTTAATTATTGTTAATATCTGTTGATAAACCTATTTGTGAATTTATTTAATCCATTTTTAAAGTGATCTAACCCAGTGCCCATCACCACATCTTGTGGCAGTGAATTCCATAAGTTAATTATTCATTATATAAAATACTTATTTTTCTCTGTCCAAAATCTGTTGTCAGTTCCACTGAATTACTTTGTCCAAACCATGCATAATCTTATATACCTCAGTCTGTGATGACCTATATGCATAACATACAGAGGCCATGTTATTGCAACAATGCTGCATCCTGTGACCTACATACATAATAAGACTGTTTACAAAAATTCAATCAGAGACTGAAGAAGAAAGATAGGAGCAAGTAAATTTTGGTAGCAAGTGTTTCCCCTGTTAGATCAGAAATAAAGAGGGTCACAGCCCCACCAGTAGCTTAGATGGCTTTACTAAAGAGTTTCAGACTTACATTCCAATGAGTTTTAGGCTTACAGTAGCATCACACTTCTGTAGGGTGGTGGACCTGTTAAGATGGTCTGCTCCTAGAGGCTGATGGATTCTGAGAGATTTCTGAGAGCCTCAGGGATTTTCTGTTGGCACATCTGGTGCTTGTATTGAAGCTCTGATCACATGGAATTCTGGAATGACCTGGGCTGTAGACACAATTGCTTTTCTACCACTGCATTGAGTCCATTCAGTTCCTTGGTGTATTCAAGAACTGAGGGTGATGAAGAGGTTGGGACAATGGCTAAAATACAAGTGGAGAAAAACTCACACAAAATATTACCAGACACAGGAGCTCATCTTTGAGTCTACCCTGTGGAAGTGATGACAACAAAGAGGAACACTATTCCACCACTGTTGCATTTGTCCCATCCGGTGTAGCTTTTTTGAGTGGTGAAGAGACTTCTTCAAATGGTTTTACAGGTTGATCTTAGAGAAACCTTGAAGGCCTACTGTAACTGAATTGCAAAGCATTTTAGGATAATATTTCTCATAACCACCACCACTTAGCGGAGTTATAGCAGTTCATTCACAGATTGTGTCTAGGGTGCTGTCTAATCCTTTTCATAGTTCTTGCCCGGGAAGGGGCTGTTGCTTCCAACTACTGGCTGGTCACTAATATACTTCTTTTGGACAAAGCATTTGGTCTGCTGTTGGCTGGACAACTACAGACATTCTTAGATGACCCTGATTATCTAGAATTGATTTCATGCTTGGTTTTGTCACAGAAACTGCTTTGGCCCTAATGGATAACCTGCCCTGGGAGTACAGGAGAAGTGTGATCTTGATAATTCTTCTGGATCTCTTAGTAGCATTTGATGCCATCAGCTGTGCTATCCTTCCGGACCAACTTGCTGGGTTGAAGTTGGTGGCACTGCATTTAAGTGGTTCTGTTAATACCTGGCAGACGCTAGAAGGCAGTGCTGGGGGACTGTTGCTCAGCTGAAGGAAAAGGGCCTAATAAAAAGAAGCTCAGTTCAAACAAGTTGGAGGATCTGTTGGCAGGTGGCCTGTCTGACCAAGGAGATAGTGCTCAACCTGTCCTGAATGCGGTTGTACTCTCCCTTAAGGATTAGGTTTGTAGTTTGGGAGTGCTGTTAGAACCAGCCCTAACTGTGAACGTCCAGGAGATGTCGTGGTATGAAATGCCTTTCACTAGCTCCATGCACCAACTGCAACATCTCTTGGACAAAAGTAGCCTGGCCATGGTTATCCAGGCCCTAGTAACATCCAGGCTTGATTATTGCAACATGGTGTATATGGGGCTACCCTGGAAGACCTCCAGAAACTTTAGCTGCTGGTGAGCATGGGATATGCAGATCACATCTTGCCAGTTTTGAAACAACTTCATTGCTTTTTCCGAGCGCTGGTGTTACCATGATTCCAAGTTGTATATGGTTGTATAGGTTATGTCAAAGATCACATGTTCTATATGAGCTAGCCTGTATAGTGAAGTTATCTGGTAAGGTCCTTCTTCAGGTTCTTTTGCTTGTTGAGATTAGGCAGGTAATAAGAAGGTGAAAGGCTCTTGCTAGCCCTTGCTAGCCCTGGTCTACTTTTCTGTTACTAAGTCTGGATCCAGCCCAATGTCTTTTTTTTTAAAAAAAAATGTAAGTTTTCACAAAAATACACTTTTGAAGATGTGGAATACTAATTTATTGAATAAATACATCTTTGTGTAAAAATACAATCTTCCTTCTGCCCATCCCATCCCCATGAAATGCAGAGTTATGGAGCAGTGCTTATTTTTTTTTTTATTTCATTTATATGCCATTTTTTTTCCTCTTTGAGGAACCCAAGGTGGTGTACATAATCCTCCTCTTCTCCATTTTAGCCTTGCAACAACAACCCTGTGAGGTAGGTTGGGCTGAGAGTCTGTGACTGGCCCAAAGTCACCCAGTGGGTACTAGAACCCAGATCTCCTGGCTCCCAGTCCAACACTCTAGCCACTACACCACACTGGCTCACAGTGCTTCCATAATTGATAGGAAGAAAGGCAGAAGAAGGAGGAAAAATAAACCTTTTAAAAGATTTGGACTGCTGAATCATGATTTCTAAGTCTGAATATAGTAAATTAATGTTATCACCATACTCCAGTTGTTGTTGTTTAACATTACAAGTTTATTTTAAACATTAACATATTATTCTTCAGTATATCTCAAAACAGGGGTGAGCAAGCCAGAATAATTCCAGAGGTAGGGGTTGTTATTCTGAAAAAGGTACACCTTGGTCAGAACATAGGTTCCGGGGGAGTACATAGAGAAGAGACTCTTCTTTCCAAGCATTCATTCCCAAGTGTGCTGCAGTCCACTTTTTGACATTATGAGCTGGCAACACAGATGCACACATTGCAGAACTGAAAAACAGAAATGCCCTTCAGCCTTCTAGAACTATTTTGAAGTCAGAGAAAATTTAGGTGGGGTGAGGTGATGTGTCCTTGGGACCCTTAGCTGTTGGGAAGGGCTGAGAATTAATAAGAATCCCATGTGCCAGATGAGCAAAACCTTGTTTTGTGCAGTAATCTAGAACCACCCCCTGTACTCGGAGTGCCTAACTACTGCAGGATTTGAAAACAAACAAACAGAACTTCAAATCACGGGATTACCTATGTAATTGGTAACGTTGTTGTTGTTGTTGTTGTTCAGTCGTTCAGTCGTGTCCGACTCTTCGTGACCCCATGGACCATAGCACGCCAGGCCTTCCTGTCCTGCGCTCTCTCCCGGAGCGTGCTCACGTTCATATTCATTGCATCCGTGATGCTATCTAGCCATCTCATCCTCTGCCGTCCCCTTCTCCTTTTGCCTTCAGTCTTTCCCAGCATCAGGGTCTTTTCCAGGGAGTTTTCTCTTCGCATTAGGTGGCCAAAATATTGGAGCTTCAGCTTCAGTATCTGTCCTTCCAATGAGCAGTCAGGGTTGATTTCCTTTAGGATGCACTGATTTGACCTCCTTGCAGTCCAGGGGACTCGTAAGAGTCTTCTCCAGCACCACAGTTCGAAAGCATCAATTCTTCGGCGCTCAGCCTTCCTTATAGTCCAGCTCTCGCAGCCATACATTACTACTGGGAAAACCATAGCTTTGATTAGACGGACCTTTGTCGGCAAGGTGATGTCTCTGCTTCTTACTATGCTGTCTAGGTTGGCCATAGCTTTCCTCCCAAGGAGCAAGCGTCTTTTAATTTCATGGCTACAGTCACCGTCTGCGGTGATGTTGGAGCCCAAGAAAGTAAAATCTGTCACTGCTTCCATTTCTTCCCCTTCTATATGCCAGGAAGTGATGGGGCCAGATGCCATGATCTTCGTTTTTTTAATGTTGAGTTTCAAACCAGCTTTTGCACTCTCCTCTTTCACCCTCAACAAGAGGCTCTTTAGATCCTCTTCGCTTTCTGCCATTAGGGTGGTATCGTCTGCATATCGGAGGTTGTTGATAATTCTCCCAGCAATCTTAATTCTGACCTGTGATTCATCCAACCCGGCATTTCTCATGATGTACTCTGCATATAAGTTAAATAAGCAGGGTGACAATATGCAGCCTTGTCGTACTCCTTTCCCAATTTGGAACCAATCGGTTGTTCCATGTCTGGTTCTTACTGTTGCTTCTTGACCCTCGTACAGGTTTCTCAGGAGACAGGTAAGGTGGTCTGGTACTCCCATCACTTTAAGAATTTGCCACAGTTTGTTGTGATCCACACAATCAAAGGCTTTAGCGTAGTCAATGAAGCAGAAATAGACGTTTTTCTGGCATTCTCTTGCTTTCTCCATGATGCAGCGAATGTTGGCGATTTGATCTCTAGTTCCTCTGCCTCTTCGAAACCCCGCTTGTACTTCCGGTAGTTCTCGGTTCGCATACTGCTGAAGCCTAGCTTGTAGGATTTTGAGCATCACCTTGCTGGCATGTGAAATGAGCGCAATTGTGCGGTAGTTTGAACACTCTTTGGCGTTGCCCTTCTTTGGAATTGGAATGTAAACTGACCTTTTCCAGTCTTGTGGCCACTGTTGAGTGTTCCAGATATGTTGGCATATTGAATGCAGCACTTTAACAGCATCATCTTTTAGGATTTTAAATAGCTCGGCTGGAATACTGTCATCTCCGCTAGCTTTGTTGTTACTAATGCTTCCTAAGGCCCACTTGACTTCACTCTCTAGGATGTCCGGCTCAAGTTCAGTGACCGCACTATCATGGCTATCAGGGACATTAAGATCTTTCCTGTATAGTTCTTCTGTGTATTCTTTCCACCTCTTCTTAATCTCATCTGCTTCTGTTAGGTCCCTGCCTTCTTTGTCCTTTATCATGCCCGTCTTTGCACAAAACGTTCCCTTGAGATCTCCAATTTTCTTGAAGAGATCTCTAGTCTTTCCCATTCTGTTGTTTTCCTCGATTTCTTTGCATTGTTCATTTAAGAAGGCCTTCTTGTCTCTCCTTGCTATTCTCTGGAACTCTGCATTCAGTTGGGTATATCTTCCCCTTTCTCCCTTGCTTTTCGCTTCCCCTCTTTCCTCAGCTACTTGTAAAGCCTCATTAGACAGCCACTTGGCTTTCTTGCATTTCTTTTTCTTTGGGATGGATTGAGTTGCTGCCTCCTGAACAATGTTACGGACCTCCGTCCATAGTTCCTCAGGCACTCTGTCTATCAGGTCTAATCCCTGAAATCTATTCCTCACCTCCACTGTATATTCATCAGGGATATGATTTAGGTCATACCTGAACGGTTTAGTGGTTTTCCCGACGTTCTTCAATTTAAGCCGAAATTTTGCAAGAAGCAGCTCATGATCTGAGCCACAGTCAGCTCCAGGTCTTGTTTTTACTGACTGTATGGAGCTTCTCCATCTTTGGCTGCAAAGGACATAATCAATCTGATTTCGATATTGACCATCTGGTGATGTCCATGTGTAGAGTCGCCTCTTGTGCTGTTGGAAAAGAGTGTTTGCTATGATCAGCATGTTCTCCTGGCAAAACTCTATTAGCTTTTGTCCTGCTTCATTTTGTACACCAAGGCCATGCCTGCCTGTTATCCCAGTGATTTCTTGACTTCCTACTTTAGTATTCCAGTCCCCTATGATGAAGAGGACATCTTTTTTTGGTGTTAGTTCTAGAAGGTGTTGTAGGTCTTCATAGAACCGATCAACCTCAGCTTCTTCGGCCTCAGTGGTTGGGGCATAGACTTGAATTACTGTGATGTTGAATGGTTTGCCTTGGATTCGTACTGAGATCATTCTATTGGTAACATTAGAATTCTCCAAATCTGTGTTAAATATGAGGTCAGTATAATATTCGTTATGAGACAGCAAGTGAAGCTGTTGCTTATTCTGGATTATTGTTGCTGTACAACAATTGGGATTGGGACCAAGATTACAAAATTTACCAGCATATTGTATCTTAAAGATCTTACTGTAGTAGATAAGCCTTAGGATAGGCTTAGAATAGGGAAAAACTGTACAAAAGCCAGGAAACCATCAAATGATAGGTGGTTGGTGGAAAAGAATGAGGCCAGAAGAAGGGAATGTGGCCATCTGGGGAACCATCTGGAGGGCTGGATTTGGCCCCCGGGCCTGATGTTCCCCATTCCTCCTATACATAGCAAATATATCCTGAGTACAATGTACCTAGGCACGAAATTCAATTGGAGCATAACATAGAAAGCTACCTTACACTGAGCTGGACCATTGGTCCATCTAGCTCAGTATTGTTGACGCTCACTGGCAGTGGCTCTCCAGTGTTTCAGATTTTCCTGCCCTATTTGGAGATGCTGGGGATCAAACCTAGGACCTTCTGCATGCAAAGCATGTTCTCTTACACAATGATGTCATTTCCTGATAGGATCAATTATTTAATCAAGCTGGGCCCACCTATAAAGATTTCCATGCTAAAGTGTAGTTTGAATACTTGCTGTTACTTTCCCCATGCTTGTGACTTTTATCCTGTGCTGTATATCTACTAAAAGAACAGCAATATTCTGTAACTATAGTGTAATCATCTCCCAAGTATAGATAATCCAGTGGTGATATTTGTGTAAAGAAGTAGCTGTGTTTCAAAAACTGTCATTAACTGCAGTCTTCTCGTTTACAAAATTGTCCCTTCCTGGTTCTTACTTGCCACATGTGAATGTCTAGTTTCAATGATGATTCTATATTAAGAGTGCCTGATTTGTGGAAGGCCTTGCCACATGGGCAAGGATGACAACTCTTTGGATTAGGAAAGGAATCGTTTTCTTTTAAAAATATTTTTAATTAATTTTCCATTTTATACTTACAAAAATAAGATATGACTTAGCATCAGCATAGAATCGTGATTAATACACTGTGAGGAGATGAAGGGAGCTTGGGAGGAGTTCTCATTAATCATGATTCCTTGACAGGTATTCTCACCATTTCTAAGGGCCTCCTCACACGTGTTTTCCCCCAAGATTTTTGCTATGTAATGTTTGGAATGGTCTCAGTGTCCAGTTATTTGTTGTACATACATGCAGTATGTTTTATTGCACTAGACATCCATGACTTCTTTACCGTGTGAACTGTACAAAAGCCCCAGTATTAAACTCAAATACTCAGAGTAAATAGTAAATCATTTAAAAATTACCTTGAGTTAGCTTGGGTTTTGCTGTGTTCACTTAAATTACAAGGACTGATCTATGTTAAATAATGTGACTAACAACCTGATCCTTTGCATATTCGTAAATCCTGCTAAGCGGGCATTCACCAATTTTAGTAACTTTAGGAGTCAGACAGAATTTGTATTCGCTGCTGACTCAGAGCCTCTTATCACATTGAATCTGGAGGCACTCAGAATGCCTGTGAAGCCCAATATTAAGATCAGAAATCAGCCTCCACTGTACTCCCAAGTTTTAGGCTTGGAAAAGGCGCTTATTCCTATAGTCATGCTGAGCTTTGGAAGGACTCAGTAGCTTTACTGCTTCTGAGTGCCTCCCATGAACAGTGCAAGAACCTGTCTCTTTGAATTGGGGCAGATGCTCACCATTTAAGCAAAATTGATACTGCTGAAATAATATAGGCCAGATTTAGTTACACCTTAGAAATCCCCCACCCTTATATACAAAGTTATATTCATGGTGCTTTTGTGTCCACTCAAACTAACTGAAGTCACTTCTGCTATGTCGACTTAGCTGTATTTGTTTGGTTGTTTTTTATCCTTAAATAATAGGTTTGATTACCAAGCAATATTGATGTATGGTACATACATACTTAAAGAGCTACTACTCAGAACTGGTCATTGTGTATTCCTTCCTTCTCTAACTCCCCCCCTTCATCACAAGTCTCTTTGTGTGTGGTTGCCAGCGGTGTCTCTGGCCTACAAGGTTTGGATATGAGCCAGCTGATACATGGAGACTGTATATAGAGCTGTATAAAGTCTGGCATGCATTGACTTGGTCTTGAGATTGCTTTACCACATACTTGTTTGCAGTGGATCCCACATTTACCATACATTGTTCCATTTGCTTTTGGCAGCTTTGTGATAATACGTGAAGTAGATTCTCTGCTGGATGTCCAGTAAAGAGACTACTTACTGCTTTACCATGTGCTGAATTCTGCATGGATCCACTCAAGCCACAACAGACGCCAAAAGCCAGGACCAGATTTTCATAGACCATTGAGCAGCCTCATTTGGAAGTTTTGCAAATACATATCTGATCCATTCTTTCTTATCCACTGAAGTTTATGTAGTTTGGTTTTCCCATTCATTTGTCCTTATTTAATCATAGAACCAAATTATGGATTTCATTTAATCATAGAACCAAGTTATGGATTTCATTTAATCATAGAACTAACTTATGGATTTGGGTGAAGTAATTAAGTTAATTAAGACTGAACTCTAGTGAACAAGGCAGGATACTAGTCATGTAATGGCTTTGCTATAGAGTAGTACATGAAAATGGGACAGACTTTATAATTTTAAAGATGAGAAATGAATAGCTTATTGAACACGTAGGACCATAAAGTGTGTTGCTTCACTTCTGTTTCCATGTTAGTTATTACTAATGCTCTTTTGGGGTTTCAAAAGGACTGCAGGAGCTATCAGATAATGATTATAATCCTTAGTATGTTTAGAGAGCAATGCCATTCCCCTTTGACAGTGTCTGGGGGACATAGGATTCTTCACTTTCCTGGCTACAAGGTTCCTCGTAGTCAGGAAACCATGCTCCCCTCCCCCGCATAGCCAGCATGGAGACAACTGCACCGGCTACATGTCCATGGTCGGTAAACAGAGTGCAGAAACGAGAAAGGGGGCATTCCTGGGGGTGGGGACAGGAGGAGACCAGGGCGGCTGGCTTATGACTTTTGCTATCACCGCCCCAGCCTCCTTCCCTCCCGCTCCCTGGAGCCTCCCCTAGACAGGCAAAATCGCCCATCTAGTTTAAATGCAGCAAGGGAGGTGCCAGGCACTTCCCTCTCTGCATTAGATGCTCCTAAGCCTCCACATTCGGGGGCTTACGAGTACCCAGAGCAGAACCCATAGGACTGTGCCGTTACATACCAAAGAATGCTACAAGCATTAACATCCCTGTGAGAAACTGAGACAAAAAAGGCAGTGTGAAGGAAAAAGTCAGGCTTAAAAAAATCTCAAGTTCCATAAACCATGATGTCTCCCTTCTTTCTAGTTTCATTCTTTTGTCTGATAATCATATTACCATCAATACTTTGGTAAAGTTTGTTCATAACGCTTAGTAGGTGTTGAGAGGGACTTGTTAGTTACCAATAAATATAGCTGGAGTGCTTGCTTTCTCTGATGTAACTTGAAAGTGTTTCATTCATCATTGTATAAAGCAGGGGTGCAGGCTGTTCCCAGTGCAGTCTGCAGAGCTGTGGCGTCCCCACTGGAGGTAAGGGCATGTTTCCTTTGTTAGAGCTAATGCAAGCTAGGGAAATCCTGCTCTCACGCAGGGTTTCCTTTGCTATCATTAGTGCTAGCACGGGAAACCCTGCCCTTATTTCCGATCTTTGAGATGGGAGATAAAGGAAACCCCTGGTGTAAAGTAACCAAAATAAATTAATAAAGGTATAATTAGTATTGAGACTGTCAGATCCATTACTCTGTAGAGTTCTACATAGTTACCCTTTTGTAATATGTATAGTATTACTCAGTCTTTCTTTCCATCCCTCAAGCCCAGTCTTAACTCATTAACTCCTGACTCATTTCTTGTAAGTTCCCTTTTAGTTTCCTAAAACTAACGTTTTCTATAATCTATGGAAGATGTAGCTTTCCTAATCATAACTGATCCTTGCCAAATTATTTAAACAACACCATCTTCCTCTTTCTCCCTTTTATGATAAGCATCAACCTTTTAGTTTTCTCTCTTAAAAGAGCTTTCAGCATCTCCAGTTTGGTGCTGGTGTGGCCATTCTGTGAAACTGAGCTCTTTCACATTGTAAGATAGCTTACGTACATCATTTGTGTGGCACCATTGCCCTGCAGATGCATCTTAAGGAGGAATCCAGGTTTTAAACATTCATTTTTTAAAAACATTTTTGTGCTCATATTGTAGGGTGCTGTATAATAAAATCGCAGCATTCATATCACAACAAGAGGCAGCAAGTAAAACTTTGCAAAGGCATTATTGTTGTTGTTGTTGTTGTTCAGTCGTGTCCGACTCTTCGTGACCCCATGGACCATAGCACGCCAGGCCTTCCTGTCCTGCGGTCTCTCCCGGAGCGTGCTCAAGTTCATATTCATTGCATCCGTGATGCTATCTAGCCATCTCATCCTCTGCCGTCCCCTTCTCCTTTTGCCTTCAGTCTTTCCCAGCATCAGGGTCTTTTCCAGGGAGTTTTCTCTTCGCATTAGGTGGCCAAAATATTGGAGCTTCAGCTTCAGTATCTGTCCTTCCAATGAGCAGTCAGGGTTGATTTCCTTTAGGATGCACTGATTTGACCTCCTTGCAGTCCAGGGGCCTCTAAGAGTCTTCTCCAGCACCACAGTTCGAAAGCATCAATTCTTCGGCGCTCAGCCTTCCTTATAGTCCAGCTCTCACAGCCATACATTACTACTGGGAAAACCATAGCTTTGATTAGACGGACCTTTGTCGGCAAGGTGATGTCTCTGCTTCTTACTATGCTGTCTAGGTTTGCCATAGCTTTCCTCCCAAGGAGCAAGCGTCTTTTAATTTCATGGCTACAGTCACCGTCTGCGGTGATCTTGGAGCCCAAGAAAGTAAAATCTGTCACTGCTTCCATTTCTTCCCCTTCTATATGCCAGGAAGTGATAGGGCCAGATGCCATGATCTTCGTTTTTTTAATGTTGAGTTTCAAACCAGCTTTTGTACTCTCCTCTTTCACCCTCAACAAGAGGCTCTTTAGATCCTCTTCGCTTTCTGCCATTAGGGTGGTATCGTCTGCATATCGGAGGTTGTTGATAATTCTACCAGCAATCTTAATTCCGACCTGTGATTCATCCAACCCGGCATTTCTCATGATGTACTCTGCATATAAGTTAAATAAGCAGGGTGACAATATGCAGCCTTGTCGTACTCCTTTCCCAGTTTTGAACCAATCGGTTGTTCCATCTCTGGTTCTTACTGTTGTTTCTTGACCCTCGTACATGTTTCTCAGGAGACAGGTAAGGTGGTCTGGTACCCCCATCACTTTAAGAATTTGCCACAGTTGGTTGTGATCCACACAATCAAAGGCTTTAGCGTAGTCAATGAAGCAGAAATAGACGTTTTTCTGGCATTCTCTTGCTTTCTCCATGATGCAGCGAAAGTTGGCGATTTGATCTCTAGTTCCTCTGCCTCTTCTAAACCCAGCTTGTACTTCTGGTAGTTCTCGGTTCGCATACTGCTGAAGCCTAGCTTGTAGGATTTTGAGCATCACCTTGCTGGCATGTGAAATGAGCGCAATTGTGCGGTAGTTTGAACACTCTTTGGCGTTGCCCTTCTTTGGAATTGGAATGTAAACTGACCTTTTCCAGTCTTGTGGCCACTGTTGAGTGTTCCAGATTTGTTGGCATATTGAATGTAGCACTTTAACAGCATCATACTGTCATCTCCGCTAGCTTTGTTGTTACTAATGCTTCCTAAGGCCCACTTGACTTCATTGTCTAGGATGTCCGGCTCAAGTTCAGTGACCGCACTATCATGGCTATCAGGGACATTCAGATCTTTCCTGTATAGTTCTTCTGTGTATTCTTGCCACCTCTTCTTAATCTCATCTGCTTCTGTTAGGTCCCTGCCTTCTTTGTCCTTTATCATGCCCGTCTTTGCACAAAAAAAGGCATTATAAGCATTTTTAAATGCCATAATAAATACGAATAGCATCTGAAGCTGTATGAAGTAGATGCTAGGCACACCTCCTTGGGGAGGGCATTCCAAACCCATAGCACCAGCACTGGAAAAGCCCTCTCCTGTGTAGTCACATCGTGTACTAAGAAGGAAAATGCTTGAAACAGCCTCAGAAGAAGATCCTAAAGTATGAACAGGCTGATATGGAAAGAGTGGACTAGGTGTTCTGATGCAGAAGGTTCTGCAACTACCAATTTAGGCATAATAAAGAAAACACACACATTCCTTTGATATGTATCCAGATCTAGATTAGGGCTGCTCCTGCTTTCTGCTAAAGATGTATTTGGGTGCTCCTTCTCCATGGAATTTATAGGTTACTTGCTGGAATCCAGTGTCAAGTGAGCAAATGTCCACTCATATGACAGGACTTCCCCTTGCTCTCTTCCCCTGAAGCCCCCCCTCCAAGTGCCTTCCAAATCTGCTCTGGCGGGTCCCAACTTACTGGAGCAGATTTGAGGAGTGCATGGGGAGAGTGGAGAACTGTTCCACCAGCGCTTTCTGTTCCACTGGCGAACAGTCAAGATTGGATATAGCCTGTAGAGTAAAATCTGGATCAGTTAGAGCATCAGCCCACTTTGGCACTATGGTGTTGACTAGTCTTAATGAAGCCTGAGTGCTGGTGCTGCTTGTGGTAGTAAGGGAAGAAATGTCCTTATTTTTTCAGTGGTAACGGTGGTAAATCACACAAGACATTTGAGGTCTGTATAATGGCAATACAGGGGCCATGAATGCCTTTTTGCACATATAATTTACTGCTCCAAGAAAAGGGCAGAACTTTAGAGGGTAGAGGAAGAATTCCAAAGATATCCATGACCCTGGTTTGGGCAGGTGTATATTTCTGCAGAATTCTTTCACAGGTTCTTTTGCTTTGCTCATACTAATCTGAATGCTGTAAAAGATAAATTATCATCATACAACATAGAAAGGAAGACTAGTCTACAGGAATAATACTCTTTTTTTCGTAATGGGACATGCACATCTTGTTTTAATGCACCAGTGCTTTAAAAATCCTATAACTTCTTACATTTTAATGTACATTTAACGTTTCAAGCACTTTAATATTTTTGATGAGGAATTTACATTTCTCTAATTGATCTACATACCCTCTTTATAAAGTGTGAATGTGTTGTTGTTTTTAGTGGGCTGGTTCAGATGTAACACCAACCATTTTAGTGTTATACACATGAAACACAGTGAGCCTTGGACTCATGTGTTCGTCCCTCCCCTTTCTTCCTGGGGCTTGTGTCAGAAGAGGATGCTGAACGCATCTGGTTCCAGTTTTAAACTAACCGGAGTTCCCCCTTTTGTCCAAACCTGGGGAACTCTGGTTAGTTCAAACTCTGGTTAGTGAATAAGCTAGTATCATAAACTATAGTTCAATCCTGGCTTGCTTATAAAAGCATTATTAAACAAATTATAGTTCTCTAAGTTTGGGCATAATGGGGAAGTCTGGTTAATTTTAAATAATGCTAAAATATGCCTTAGTGTTACATCTGAACCTGTCCGTTGTGTGTTGCTTCCAATAGAATTGCAGTTTGTACTACAGATTTGATAAATGAAAAAGATAAGATTTCCTCTAGCCAGGAAAATGAATCCTTGCTGGAGTTAGGTGATTAGGACAGCACAGCAGTAGCATTCTTTGTGTGGTATATAATAAAATCCAGCAAATAGCTACTTGCCTGTAGTGAATTTGCTTCCAGGTAAACAGGCAGGGAAGTCTTTAAATTGGAGGAGTTTCTTTCCCTTTTTCTTTCATTTGTTGTTGATGTGCAACAAACGATTGACACTTTTATATATAGGTAGGGGGCACATGAAAATTTTGTGAGTAATAACACTTCTGGTTGACCCAGTGTCTACCCAAGCAATTTACAGCTCTGTTAAACATTATCTACTTGTAAGATCAATGGAAAATCCAGAACAATTATATGGTTAATATTTAAAATCTTCTTTTTAAGAAATTTATATTGAATAGCCCATTTTTTTTACATCCATAGGTCAGGATCAATAGGTCAAGGTTGGGCATGTCATCTGCTATTCCCCCATCTTTGAACAGTAGACATGCCCCCTCCCTGCCATCACAAACTGCTTTTGAAATTCCTCTTGGTTTCAAAGGAGGTTTTCTGTGCAACTGCTATGCATGGGAGGTGCTCCTGTTTGAGAAACACAAATTCAAAGCTCTCTTGGTTACGCAGAACTTTTCTGCACTGTCAGCGGTAATCATTTCTGAGCCCATTGAAAGCTTCTGCTTCAGGAAAATGAAACTAAGTTCATACTAGCAGTATCCACATGAAAGTATTTCAGAAAGCTACCTGTTCCACGCACAGGGCCAGCTAGACAGGCGAAGCTGAGGAGTCTCAATTTGTGGATGAGACGGTGGAGCAGGGAGGAGGGGTTCATATTCGTTGGGCAGTGGGGAAGATTTTGGGACAAGCCAGGCCTGTACAAGAGGGACGGCCTCTACTTGAACCAAAATGGAACCAGACTGCTGGTGCTAAACAAAAAGGGTGGCAGAGCAGCTCTAAAACTAAACCCTGGGGGAAAGCCACCAGGAGGTGGGAGGCATTCGGTTTGGTTAAATCATCCCAAAGGGATGAAGATGAAAATGTTTCTGATTGCCCAAACGTAGAAGGGGAGGAAATAAGTCAGGAGTACATGGTAGAACATAATAGCCAATCAAAGGGGCCAAGGTCCCATAGCAAAAGATGCACACGCCAGAGGCATCTGGGGAGGGATACCATGTAAAATGGTATACCATTTTTATGCAAATGCTAGAAGCCTCCGAGCCAAAATGGGAGAGTTGGAGTGCTTGATTTTAAAGGAAACCCTGGATATAGTGGGCATTGCAGGAACATGGTGAAGCGGAGAGAACCAGTGGGATACGGTCATCTCTGGATATAAACTTTATAGGAAGGACAGGGAAAGGCGTACTGGGGGAGGTGTTGCCCCGTATGTCAAAGAGGGCATAGTGTTGAGTGGACTAGAAGACCTAAAAGGGGTAGGCTCTTCCACAGAAGCTCTGTGGGTGACAATACCAGGCTCCAAAATTAATTTAGTGCTAGAAACATGCTATCGTCCCCCAGACCAGAATGCTCAAAGGGAACATGAGATGGGAAGCCTCCAAACAAGGAAGTCTTGTAATAATGGGTGACTTCAGTTGCCACCACATTGACTGGATAAATGCATGTCCCAGCCATGACAAAGAGGTTAAATTTCTTGATGCCCTAAACAATTGTGCCCTAGAACAGTTAATCATGGAACCAACCAGAGGGGAGGCAATCTTGGATTTAATCCTAAGTGGTATCGCTCAGGATCTAGTACAAGATGTAAATGTTTCTGAACCAATTGGAAACAGTGATCACAGTGCTATCAGATTTAATATATTTAAGTGAAAAATGCCCAGGAAGTCCAACACAGTCACGTTTGACTTCAGAAGAGGAAACTTCTCTAAAATGAGGGAATTGGTAAAAAGGAAATTAAAAGGGGGAGAAGGGAGGATTAAATCCCTTCAGAATGCGTGGAGATTACTCAAAACCACAGTAATAGAAGCCCAGCTAAAATGTATACCACAGGTTAGGAAAGGTAGTATCAAGTCCAAGAGGTCCCCAGCATGGTTAACGAGCAGTGTTAAGGGAGCTATTAGAGAAAAGAGCTTCCTTCAGAAAATGGAAGTCTTGCCCAAGTGAGGAAAACAAAAGGCAGCACAAGCTTGCACAAAGACGATGCAAGCAGACGAGATGCAAAAAAGCATTTTGAAGAGCATAGCGCCAAGAACATCAAGACCAACAATAAAGAATTCTTTAAATATATCAGAAGCAGAAAACCAGCTAGGGAGGCATTTTGACTATTGGATGACAATGGAGTTAAAGTAGTACTGATGGAGGACAAGGAGATTGCAGAGAAGCTGAATTAATTCTTTTCATCCGTCTTCCCTGCAGTAGATCTAGGACAGATACCTATGCCTGAACTGATGTTTTCAGGAAGGGAGTCTGAGGAACTGAGGCATATAGTGGTGACAAAAAATGAAGTTCTCAACCTCATAGATAAATTGAAAGCAAATAAATCACCTGGCCCAGATGGTATCCATCCTAGAGTTCTCAAAGAACTCAAATATGAAAGTGCTGATCTTCTAACCAAACTATGCAACATGTCCCTAAGATCAGCCTCTATACCAAAGGACTGGAAGACGGCCAATGTAACACCAATTTTCAAAAAGGGATCCAGAGGGATCAGGGAAATTACATGCCCATTAGCTTAACGTCCGTTCCGGGTAAATTGGTTGAAGGCATTATTGAAGATAAAATTAGTAAGCATATAGAAGGACAAGCCCTGCTGAAAGAGAACCAACACAGCTTCTGCAAAGGTAAGTCCTGTCTCACTAACCTTTTAAGAGTTATTTGAGAGTGTCAATAAACATGTAGACAGGGGTGATCTGGTAGACATTGTTTACTTGGACTTCCAAAAGGGTTTTGACAAAGTCCCTCACCAAAGACTCCTGAGCAAACCTAACAGCCATGGAATAAGAGGACAGGCCCTCTTATGGATCAGTAATTGGTTAAAGAACAGAAAGCAGAGAGTAGGAATACATTGTAAAATCTCCCATTGGAGGAAAGTAAATAGTGGGGTCCCACAGGGATCGGTATTAGGACCAATGCTTTTCAACCTGTTCATAAATAATCTGGAATTAGGAGTGAGCAGTGAAGTGGCCAAGTTTGCAGATGACACCACATTATTTGGGGTGGTTAAAACAAAAAGGGATTGTGAAGAGCTCCAAAAGGATTTCTCCAGACTGGGAGGATGGGCATCTAAATGGCAAATGCGGTTCAATGTAAGCAAGTGTAAAGTGGTGCACATAGGGGCAAAAAATCCCAACTTCAAGTATAGCCTGATAGGATCTGAGCTAGCGGTGACCGACCAGGAAAGAGATCCTGGGGTTGTGGTGGACAGCACAATGAAGGTATCAACCCAATGTGCAGCCACTGTAAAAAAGCTTTCTATGAAGCTGATTGGTGGGAGAATCAGGACAAATAAAGTAATTTTTCACACAGTACATAGTTAAACCATGGAATTTGCTACCATGGGATGTAGTGATGGCCACCAATTTGGATGGCTTTAAAAGGGGTTGGACAAATTCCTGGAGGAAAAGGCTATCAATGGCTACTAGCCTTGATGGTTATATGCTACCTCCAGTACCAGAGGCATTGAGCTTATGTACACCAGTTGCTGGGGAACATGGGTGGGAGGGTGCTGTTGCGTTCATGCCCTGGTCATGTGTTCCTGGTTGACAGCTGTGTGAACAGAATACTGGACTAGATGGATCCTTGGTCTGATCCAAAATGGCTCTTATGTTCTTATGTTCTTAATTTCCATAAAGAAAAAAATTAACAGAGTCAACAGATTGGTGATGTCATGTGTATAAAGAGTAGATCATCAAAATTAGAGGCATGGATTGATTAGAGTGTTGGGTTTAAATAGTAGAGAAGTTACTGATATAAATAAGTAAGATTCTCTTACTGATACAACTAATCATAGGTAAAGATACTTACTTAATTTGGTGGTGGCTGCGAGCAGGTAAGGGGAACATGTGCAGTAAAGACTGTGAACTAGGGCCATGTGAGTCATTGATCGAAAACCAAAGAGTGGTATTAAAACCCTGGTCCTATAGTCTTAAGTTTGATTGTATTCCATTTTAAATAAATCAGAGGTTAAGACTACTAATTTAAATATAGTCAGATTCCCTCTATATAGAGATGTTCAAGGTAGAGAGTTCCAGATAGAAAGAGATGGCAATTCTGAAATTACTTCCAGTTCTTATTTGGCGCAACCCCACCTCCATCCCTTATTTTTTTGTACTTCTGCAAACTTTGGCATTCCACCAAGCCTGCTGATTCTTCTGTCTTGTGTGTGGGTGGTGATGTTAGTGATGGCACTCAAAGCCTGAACATGGGATATAGATGGAATGATATACTGCCCCCCAATTTTCTTTTAATGCTTATTTTTTGGAAGGTGCACATTGAAATATGAGGATAACGTTGTCAGTGGCTACTAGTTATAATGGCTGTATGCCTCTGAATACCAGTTGTTGGGGAACACAAATGGGAGAATGCTGTTGCACTCATGGACTGCTTGTGGGCTTCCCATGAGCATCTGACTAGCCACTGTGGGAACAGAATGCTGAACAAGATAGGCTTTTGGTCTGATCCAGCAGGTCTCTTATGTTATCACATTCTTATGTTCTTTGTTTATTTACTTCATTTAATCCATGTCTTAACTGCCTTTCAAGTCCATAGTCTTCCCAAGGCAGTGTACAGCATAAAACAATTCAAACGTATTAACAAAACAATACTAAATACAAACAATTTTAAATTAAACCAGTCTCAATAAAATAGAATTTCAAAATATCTGTCAGCAGTGAATAACATAAACATCTTCTCTTAAAAGCCAGGGAGAACAGGTGTGTTTTTAAAATCCTCTTAAAAGTAGCCATAGATAGAAACAGGCATATCTCTGTTGGGAGGGAATGCTATAGGGTAGGGGTGTTGGGGAGCTGCTATGGCAGGTTCTCAGTGTTCAGGATTCCTGGGAAATGTAGTCTTACCCATTGTGCAGTGGTCTCCCTGGTGCCTGAGAATCTGCTGTAACAGTGTTGTAAGACAAGGGTAGGCGGAAAATAGACCTCCAGATGTTGTAGACTTCAGCTCACAGTATTCCTGAACATTGGACATCCTGGCACGGGCTTCTGGGAGTTGAAATCCAAAAATCTGGAGATCTACCTTCTGCTCACTCCTGTTCTAAGGGATAGAGAAGTGGGGAGGAGAGACATCACCAGATGCAAGATTCTTTGCAGTCTGCAGAATGAGGTGTGTGTGTGTGTGTGTATGTGTGTGTGTATGTGTGTGTATATATATTATACAGTCATGTGAAAAAGAAAGTACACCCTCTTTGAGTTCTATGGTTTTACGTATCAGGACATAATAAAAATTATCTGATCCTTAGCAGGTCTTAAAATTAGGTAAATGCATCCTCAGATGAACAACAACACATGACATATTACACCGTGTCATTATTTATTTTACAGAAATAAAGCCAAAATGGAGAAGCCATGTGTGAAAAACTAAGTACACCTTTACTGCTTCCATAGGTATGAAGAGGCCAAGTAGCAGCCAGGTGCTGCTAATCAGATGCCCTTGGTTAATTGATCATCAGCAAGTGTGACCACCTCTATAAAAGCCAAAGTCTCAGGAGTTTGCTGGTCTCGAGCATTCAGGTGTGTGTTAACACAATGCCAAAGAGAAAAGACATCAGCAATGATCTTAGAGAAGCAATTGTTGCTGCCCACCAATCTGGGAAGGGTTATAAGGCCATTTCCAAACAATTTAAAGTCCATCATTCTACAGTGAGGAAGGCTGTTCACAAGTGGAAAACATCCAAGAGTTACACCTCAGACTCTACAGGCCTCAGTTAGCATGTTAAATGTTAAAGTTCATGACAGTACAATAAGAAAAAGACTGAACAAGTATGGTTTGTTTGGAAGGGTTGCCAGGAGAAAGCCTCTTCTCTCTAAAAAGAACATGGCAGCATGGCTTAGGTTTGCAAAGTTGCATCTGAACAAATCACAAGACTTCTGGAACAATGTCCTTTGGACAGACAAGACCAAAGTGGAGATGTTTGGCCATAAAGCACAGCGCCACGTTTGGCAAAAACCAAACACAGCCTATCAGCACAAACATCTCATACCAACTGTCAAGCACGGTGGTGCAGGGGAGATGATTTGGGCTTGTTTTGCAGCCACAGGACCTGGGCACCTTGCAGTCACTGAGTCGACCATGACCACCTCTGTATACCAAAGTATTCTAGAGTCAAATGTGAGGCCATCTGTCCGGCAGCTAAAGCTTGACCGAAATTGGGTCATGGAAGAGGATAATGATCCCAAGCACACCAGCAAATCTACAACAGAATGGCTGAAAAAGAAAAGAATCAAGGTGTTGCAATGACCCAGTCAAAGTCCAGACCTCAACCCGATTGAAATGCTCTGGCGGGACCTTAAGAGAGCTGTGCATAAACAAATGCTCACAAACCTCAATGAGCTGAAGCAATGTTGTAAAGACGAATGGGCCAAAATTCCTCCACAACGATGTGAGAGACTGATAAAGTCATACAGAAAATGATTACTTCAACTTATTGCTGCTAAAGGTGGTTCTACAAGCTATTGAATCATAAGGTGTACTTAGTTTTTCACACATGGCTTCTCCATTTCGGCTTTATTTCTGTAAAATAAATAATGACACGGTGTAATATGTCGTGTGTCGTTGTTCATCTGAGGTTGTATTTACCTAATTTTAAGACCTGCTAAGGACCAGATGATTTGTATTATATCCTGATACGTAAAACCATAGAACTAAAAGAGGGTGTACTTTCTTTTTCACGTTGCTGTGTGTGTGTGTGTGTGTGTGTGTGTGTGTGTGTATATATATATATATATATATATATATATATATATAAAATTACCCCACCCTTCCTCTAAAGATCTCACAAGCTTTCTTCCTCCCCATTTAGAATCAGAGGAAATCTTTGAGATAGGTTGGGCTGAGATAAAGTGATTGGCCCCAGTAATCTCCATAATTGTGTGGAGATTTTGAATCTGGATTTCCTTAGTCTTTGTCTAGCACTCGAAGTAATACTATTTGCCTAATGTAGGAAAATTGATAGAGTAGGTCTTGATTTTACAGACAGTATCCTTAATACATGTGTACTAGGGCTACAACACACCAACTTCTACATGAAGCAGTTGACCTGACGTTGAGTATGTGTGTGTGTTAGGTAATAGGTAATTTTAAATTTTCATATTTTTAAATGGACTAACACAAGCATGACCCTGATGGCTGTATTATTTTTTCATCTTGGGGAATCAAATTTTAAAATATGTAGAATTGCATATGGCACTCTTCATTTCTTTTGTTAACGTTTAGAGTCTGTGGAGCAGTTGAATTTCACTGCACACTGAAGGTAATCGAGCATTGGAAACTTTTTAAGTGTTCTAGCCTCAGTCATACGGCATTTGAATGACCAGTTTGATGAATGTGACCAATTTTATTTTTATGTAAATTTACAGAAGATAAAACTGACCTTGAAAACAGTGTGATGCAGAAGAAAATTAAAATCCCCAAGCTCTCTCTCAATCACCTAGAAGAAACAGGGGAAATTACAGATTATGGGGATGAAGATATGGAACTTAGACACTGTAAGGTATTGAAGTTTTGGTTTTTTTTTCTTTTTAATTTGGAAGTGCTTGAGTCTGTGATAAACCATTTAAGAATTCCAGGCTGGCTTTCAGTCCTTGGAATGCACAAAGAGAAATTGGGGTTTCAATCGTGTGCAACACTTACATAAAAGTAAGTGTCATTGAATATAGTGGAACTTACTTCCAATTAAATTTTGGACTAAAATTGGTGGGGATATGATTATAATTGAGAGCCCTGAAATGCTTTAAGTGTCATTTTTTCTAAATGCAGTTATTTCTTTCAGTTGTGTACAAGCTCCTTTATTTAGAAATTGTTGGGCACTGTTTCACTTCAGCCCAAAGTGGGTTTTTTTGTTTTGTTTTATTTTCAAATGAAGGGCAATGACTGGACTTTGTGAAAGTGAGTTATCAGAGTTATAAATAAAGTAGTATTGTAAATGAAAAATAAACTTTCATGACAATCTATTTTGCAGTGGCATCTGCTGTAAGGCTTTTTCAGCGGCTTCAACTGTTTTTCATTTTCATGAATTAATACTAGTAAATATCCTTATACTGGACTGGCATCTTCTAAAGTATAGCATATGGACAATTTGATTACACTTAGAGTTAATCCATGTGTTACACTTTTTGAGAGCATCAACACCTGTCTTTAACCTGTTTCTTTTCTAGAAGTTGTTTGCATGACCAAATCTTACTCTGTTAATAAAAATTATAACACCAAACCCTGGTTTGGTTCTGCATGAACAAGTAGCGTGAGTGAGCCATGGGATCATTGTATATGGCATTCTTAGCCTAAGCTCTCTGTTGCTAAATGGGAATCATAACAAGGTACTTCACAAGATTAAAGAAGCACATTATAAACTGAAAATGTCACAGAAAAATATTGCCATGAGTTGTAAAATGAGGTTTAGTGTACTTGTCTCTTAGGTGATTGGGCAAACATATTCAGCCAGAGTGATTTTAGTTCCACCATCTGAGAACTACTTTTTCTCAATAGATTTGGGTTGTCAGATCTACTTATCTTGGGTTAAAAGTTCCCTGCAAAATTTCTTCCAGGTTTTGTTATTGTTGTTAATATGCATTTAAAGGCATCTACCCCACAACCAATTTTTGCACCCTGCTGATTTAAGAGTATGTGGCTATAACATTCAAACATTTTGCTAATGTGGAACTAAGAAAATTACTGGAAGCTCCACAATGTAATAAAATAATTAGTATAAGACTGATGCAAAAACACAGATAGTACAAAATGTGTATAACATATGACCCCCCCACACACCTTTTGCTTATGTGATAAAATTGTTTGTGGATTGTAGAGCTTTGGTTCATCAGGCGCATATTATTCACCAAAGCTTTCCCTGTTTAGCCCGCTGTTGGGTGCTATGAAATAATCACTCATTTCTCCACTGAGGTAAGTAGGATTCCTGAGGTAAAACATTATCTGACCCTCCTTTGCTTATCGGTACTAGCATTTAGTGCTCCTTGCAGATGTGTACCCAATCTTAATTCTATGAAAATTAAATGGGGAGCAAATGCATGTACATTTACAATAATGTGGCAACATTATAGACTGAAACAGCATATACATAGCTTGTAAGTATAAAATAGTATGGAACACATTCAGGTTGTGTTTTTACATCTCAATTTAAGTTTATTTCAATTTGCAACAAAAAAGAACAGGCAGAAACATGAAAAAGCAAATTCTACTTGGAGATCGCCACAGCATATAATCAATATATAACTCCTGATTAGTAATTAGATGTATACGATATATATTTAAAATGTATTTATTATAGTTACATCTTGATTTTATATGGGGCTGATCAGGTCTACAATCTTACCTCCAGCAATGCTGCCACATACTGTGCCCAGAAAAACATATTTTGATTTTCCTCAACCAAACATGAACCATCCTACACAAAGCCATTCTCATCAGACATTCATTTATTTTGTGTGTGTGTGTGTGTGTATAAATAAATAAATAAATATAAAATCCATATTCACACATTTCCTGCATTTACATTAGTCTCTGTGGGACACCCCAGTAGCAGTACTGGAAAGCCTGAATGTTCGACAGCTCATTTGCTTGTTGCTGTAGTACACTGTACAATTGTACACTATACTATCAGGTGCTATATGGGTAATGGAAAGTATATTTTCTCATAGCCAAAATGGGAAGGAACACTCACCATGATACCCAGGGTGTTTCATTATAGCAGCCTGGTATTTTTTTCCTTTTGTGATGGTGATGTAGAATCCTCGGTTAGTAACAGGTTTTCCACCCAGGAAATAAAGGTGATGCCAGGCAAGAACAGGCTTTGTGAAATGTTAAGGAAGTTTTGGCTTAATATATTGGACTTGATCAGCCATATCACATGGATCATATCTCCTTTAGATCTAGTCTACATTTTGCTATCCATCCAAAACACAATCTGAGCCTTTCTGCTGGCAACTAATTGGGGGTTGGCTAAAAAGTGGAATTTCTCTCTATTCTTCTGTAGTTTGTCAAAGTGCAGGATTTTCCCATGGCTGAGAATAATATACCCTAAAGTAAAAAGTTAGTAGAGGCAAACTGTGCCAAAGCCCAAAAGGGTCTATTTATACTTTAATGAAAACTTAGTCCTCTTCTATAAATTGTGTCTACAAGCTTGCCAAATGTTGAAGGAACATCCCTATAGTTATTTGATAAAAGCTATGCCATTCTGGAAAATGATCAACAAGGCAATTTGTGTGTCTAGGCAGCAGAAAGCAAAGAGCTGACTTGTTGGGATCTACCGGGGTACTGTAAGGCACTATCGGGAAGATATGAAAGAATATTCATATACTAAGAATATGATAAGATTTTCTTTGAATAAGCTCTACTGTGGTCTATTAAAATCTTGGCATAGAATTTCTAGATACAATACAAAACAGTGTGGTTGGATCCAGATTTAGTCATACTTGGAGTGTACCCATTGCAATAAATGGGACTTTAGTTAATCATGACTAAGTTAAAGCCCATTGATTTTGATGGGTCTACTCTGAGATGACGTAGCAATCCTGTGGTCTCTAGGCATTGTCTGGGGGGTCATAGGATAGTGGGGATTCTTCCTCTAAGGCCGGAGACAGCTCTCTGACCTTGGAAGAGGGAATCAGAAATCCAACCCCCTTCCCTGCCTCCTTGCAGGTGGAATGGAAAGTACTGCACCAGTTGGCCTCTGAGGTCAGAAAATTGACCTTGAAAAGGGGGCATTCTGGTGGATGGGGAGGGGAAGAGACTGGAGAGTCCAGGATATGAGCTATCCTTAGCCTCTTCCAGCCTCTTTCCTTCTCACTTGAAAGTGCAGTCGCTAGATGGGCAGAAAACCATCTAGTGAAAAACCTAGTGCTCAGAGGATGGAAAGGTAAGGATCACCTCTGCCACTTCTTTTGCCCTGCTGGTCTTCATCCTGGCAGGACACTGGATACATGGCAGCCTCTGAGTTTGGAATCTTTTGTCTCACAAGGGCACAACCAATAGGATTGTGCCCTAAGTCTGGATCCAACCTGCTATTGGCAGAAAACTGTTTTTGATTTGATAAAAACTACTGGGTGTTTGGGGGTATAGTCTTTTTGATTGCTTAAAGAACTCAGTTTCTCCAATCAGTGCAATTTTACCTTCTCTTCAGCAGATAGTAAATCTTTTGTAACTGCACTTGAGCAAGCAAATACCTGCACTTAAATACACTGGATCATTTTGAAACTTCCAGAAATAATTTATCATGCTTTAAGTAGTGGACAAAAATGTTCATTATGGGTCTTTACTTTTTGGAATCAATGTGCTGTCATACCTACTATTTTTTCATATTGTCTCATCATGGAAGTTTCCTCTTGTGACAAGATCTACTGTTGAACTGCAAAGTCATTCTAGTCAATGCACGTTTTGGTTTTGAAACTTGCAGGTTTCTTCAAATGCTTGGCCTCATGACATTGAAGAGATTCTGAACATACTTGGAATTGAGGCTGTCTCTTGTCATTAGAATCTTAAGATCTTTGTACTGTTCTGGGTTTGATTTTGGCTAGTGATGAATGAGATCCTCTAATTTATCTTATAAGGAGTTCATTTTTTTCTGAGTGTTCACAAAGAATTCTCAGGAAAATCTTTAGGTCTTTCCCAAACCTTTTCCAAAAAAACCTGGAACAAACCAGGACCTAGGGCAGCTTACTCCCAGCCTCCCCCATCAGGTCACGTATCCAGTCATGCTTCCCAAACAAATCTATCTTGGCAAGGGGGATGGTCCAGAAGAACTGGCAGTGGGGCAGGGCTTGCTGGACAGGGAGATCTCATAGACCGTATCCTTAAGGACTTTAATGTGCTTAGGGGCATCCTTTCCAGCTGAGGTGCATGGGAGATGTAGTTTCCTATGCCTCCTGGCCAGGGGTGTTGCTAGGTTCTTAAAAGATCCAGGGCACAGGCCCATAACACAAATTTGCATATATATTCCCAGTCGTGTGGTGTGCATGTGGTGTGCATGTGGTGTGCTTACATGTGTGCATAGGTTACATACATACATAAGAAGTGTGCATTGACTCCCCACCCCACTTCAACTCAGACCCCGATTCAGCATTTTGGAAAACATCCCGCTTCTGCTCGGGCTAGTTTGTAGTCAGTCCACCTCAGCTCAGCACCAAACCTGAGTCAAGGTTTGGAAAAAATCAGTCTTTATGCTTCCTGTTGACTACCATGGGAAATTAGAACTGGATGGTAATTTCAGGCATAGTAGCCCCAGAGAAGGAGATTACACTTGCCCAATGCCAGAAAAATAGGTGCAGGGTTTGTATTTTTGTTTTCTTTTAAAGGGAACTGCCAATAACATTGTTAGTCCTTGGAAGAATTGGATAAAAATTTCAGGATTCATTTCCCCATCAGAGGAGATGATACCTGCCAAATTTCAGATTGATAGCCACAAGGGGTTTTGTACAAGGATGGCCTTGACATTTTGAGGTCTCCAAAAGAGGACGTACGTCTCTCTCTCTATTCTTTGTGGACCATTGCACTGAAAATTACAAACAGCCTAGAGGTGTCCCTAAGTAAGAAACCAGCAAAGTTTCAGAAGGATAGGTGCAGCAGTTCATGTGGAAGGGGAGTACTCCAATTTGGAGGAAGAAGTGATTTGCTTTCCCTTCCCTTCACCCCCTCCCCAATAGATTTTTGGGTAGATCTGTATGAAAATGCACAGGTCATTAAAGATGACCCCAGGCAAGAAACCTGCGAAGTTTCTGAAGGATATACATGCATTCAAATTTAGAATTACTAGAACTTATTTTCATTTCACCAATGTTATCAGCAGGGGAACATGGGTGGGAAGGTACTATTGCACTCATGTCCTGCTTGTGGGTTGTTCCGTGGGCATCTGGCTGGCCACTGTGTGAACAGAATGCTGGACTAGATAGACCTTGGTCTGATGCAGCATGGCTCTTCTTATGTTCTTAAATATAGAGTGCCTCTGAGCATGTGCAGAATGCTTTTCTTTTACAAATGAGTACTTACGTTCTCCCCCTACCAATACTATTCCCCTCCATGCAACCATCCCTCCTCATCCTACAGCAACTCCTCATAAAAACATACGTTTTGTTTTGTGCAACTCTCCTCTACCTCCTCCTAGTGCACAAGCTCTCATTGTATCTTCCTCCCCATAACTTCATTTGTGCCAAGACTTCACCAAGATTCAGCTAATGAGTCTGTTTTCAAAACTAGGGCTAAGTCATAGAGAAACTCTGAGCATGTATTAAGTGCCTTTCCCTCACCAATGAAGTTAGAGTTCATGCAACACCCCCCCCCCCCATGACAAAACATGCATAGGACTGAACTGAAAGGGTAGTCAATTCATTAGCCAGAACTGGGTAGGCACTGTATTAAGCCTGAGGTACCATGCTCACAACTCAGGACTTATTTCTGAGTAAACATGCAGAACAACGAGGTGCAAACCTCCCTGCAAAAGTAACTTTTGCTGGAATCTTATGCACACTTTCCTGAGGGTTAGCCTCATTAAACATAATGGGGCATCTGAGTAGGCATACATAGGCTTGTATAAATGAACTGTATTTATTTCCCCTCCACTTAAAAACAAACGAAAAACTCCTATTTTTTATTAAAGCTTTGTGTTCATAGAAACATAGGAAGCTGCCTTATACTGAGTCAGACCCTCGGTCCATCTAGCCCAGTATTGTTGACACTGACTTGCAGCAGCGGCTCTCCAGAATTTCAGGCAGGATTCTTTCCTAGCCCTACCTGGAGATGCTGGGGATTGAACCTGGGACCTTCTGCATACCAAGCATGTGCTCTACCACTGAGCTACAGCCCTTCCTATCGCTGGATAATGGCAACTGACAAACAAAACAGCCCCAGATTTTTTTCTCTGCAACCATGTGAACCCACTTTTCTCAAAGGCTTGAGTGAGGAGAAGGAGAAAAACCAACCCTCTTGTCTGTTTGTATAAAGTCAAATACAGTTGAGAACTTTCCTTGACCATGGAAGAGAATTCTCTTTAAAAATCCCCCAAGATATGCTCTGGGTGGAATAAAGAAGAGAGAGGGGGGGGAGGGGGGGAGGGGAGGGGAGAAAAGTAGAATGGTGATTGGAAAGTGGGGGGGATTTCCTAACCAAGTGGCTTCTTTCAGAGAAGTAGTACTTCAGAGGAATTTAGGAGACTGTGGAGGGTTTGTAAGGATTGCACGTACCTAAATTAACTTTGAGAGGTGAGGTGGCTGAGGGCTTTTTCTAGCTTTTTTTTTTAACACTCTAGAACCTATTTAAAAGCCTCAGCAGTTCCTTGATCATGACGCCACATAGTCCTAACCCTCCATTTGGAATAATTCAAGTCCTACAGCTATTTTGGAGAAATTAAAGTGGAGCGAGAGAAAGAAGTTTGTGGAGGCTGATTGGATCCTTTGCTATAGTGAATCAACTAAACTTCTGTAGAAGTCAAAGGTTCCAGTTTGAGGCTGTGTGAAATACCAGTATTCCACATGGAACTCTTTCTTCCCTTCCATCTCCCTCTTCAAAATTTCATTGTAAGCAAGCTCCCAGCAGTGGGCATGTAAGAGCAGAAAAGTAGGGGGAGAGAGGTTTTTTTGCGCCTCAAAAAAACTCTACACCAGAGATTAGGGATAGTGACCTCCCAATGGTCACCTTAAACACCTTCTGATTAAGATCTCTAATCCCCTGTGTGGCTTCATGGTTTTTACTTTTTGTTTTAGCCTTTGAGAAAAGGAAACTTTATGCATGGCTAGCACAAAAGCCACTGGACATAACTGTCTGAAATTTGGCAGGTTCAGTCAGCTCCAGAGAGGCTACCAGGTCCCCAAATTCCATGCACTTATGTGGAAGCACAAAACAATTATAGCTCTTTATTTTGACAGATTTTCTTGAAAAAAGCACATTTTACCTGTGGCTAGCACAAAAACCACTGGACCTAACTGCCTGAAATTTGGCAGGTTCAATCAGCGCTATGGGGGCTACAAGGTCTCTAAATCTCATGTATTTATCATGCAAACTAAAAAACTAAAACTAAAAAAGTGATGGCCATTTCTATTTTCCAATGCAAGTTAATGGGAAAATGTAAAAGAAAATGGCAATTAGGACAGCTCAAAAGATCTAGGGCACAGCTCAAAAGATCTGGGAACTGTACCAGGTGGCCCCCCAGTGACGCCCCTGCTCCTGGCCCAGTTCATTGAATTGGAGACATAGTAGCTACAAGTCCTGTGTGCAAGAATATCCAGACCTTAAGGATGAGGTCTACAAGGTCTCAGCTGTTTCCAGAGAATCCTCCCTGCCACTGGTTCTCCCCAGGGTAAGTTTATTTTGGGGGGCAACTGGCAGGGAGGGGTGGTTGGAAACCCATTATGAGCCAAGCCCATACCTTGAAGTGGGCTTGGGCTTGGCCATGGATTTCTGAAATTTGTCATGATTAATATTGGCAGGTTTGCTATTTCATCAATATGATGAGAGAGAGCTGACCCTAGTTACCCAGTCATAAGATATGAGCCACATGTAATGTATAGCTCAAAGATGCAAACCACAACCAAAATGTGTACATTAGTCTGACAAAAGGTAGAGGAATTTAAATCATTTTAATGAGAAGCACTATAAAGCAAGTGTTTGCGTTTTTTCTCTTGACAGATTTTTTTGGGGTATTTTTATTCTTATAATAAATCGAAAATGGAGTAACAAAAAAATGCTGTGGAGTAAGAAGGGTATGATACCTTGATTTTATCTTTTATAATCCCAAGATACTAATTTGATTTCTACAACGTTTTTAGGAAACTTCTGAACTTCAGAGGCTGCATGTTCTTATATATGCTCTGGCATACTGTAGTAACCATGCAAAACATGGTTCACCTTAGGCAGTAATTTCTGACTCAATGGGCCTATTAGCATGACACAACAGTGCTTAATGAGCCACGGTGGCTTGTTAACCACCCTGCACATGGTGGCTTGATTTACATAATTACCCTTGCTGGACACAGCTTCTCGTGTAGTCTGAACCTGATGAGGGTGGCTTGTTAGGGTGGTTAACAAACCACCCAGAACCCATGGCCTGTTGTAGGGTTGTGGGGTGGTTTGTTAACTACCCCAACAAGCCACCCTTACCTGCTTCAGATGATATGAGAAGCTGTGGTGGGAGGCTTGAATTGGCAACCTGGTACCTGTGAACGCCACAACCCACTGTGGCTTGAATGGGCTGTGGTGATCATGCAAACCAGGTCACTCAAAGTCCCAGTATATTTTTAATAGATACACTTAAATATGACATGCAGGGATGAAATTCACAAAGATGTATTATTGAACTAGTTTTTTAGTCATGGGCTTTTGAATGGATTTGCTGTGTTTTTAGCAAAGATGAAGATTGTTCCAATTCAAGCTGATCTTCTGTATCAATACTTTAATTTAGAATCCTAGACCTCTCTGTGGGTTGTACTTCAGTTACTAATAGGAAGTAAGGGACAACAAACTTTGATAGCTCTGATACTTGTGATATGGATGTACTCTTCTAAATATTGTTGCCACAGTATATTGACATTAATTTTACTCTATCCACCTGTTCTCCTTTCGTTGCAAATTAAAATAAAGTTACATTGTAGCATAAAAACATGACTGGTATGCTGGGTATGTTTGCTATTTTTTATAT
Source organism: Heloderma suspectum (assembly GCF_057233095.1). NCBI lineage: Eukaryota > Metazoa > Chordata > Lepidosauria > Squamata > Helodermatidae > Heloderma > Heloderma suspectum. The sequence goes on from NC_139461.1 coordinate 229,360,282, forward strand.
ACTGGCTTTATACATGCTGTTTCTCTAATATTGCTCCTAAACCAAATAATGCTATTTTCAGATGAAAACACTTAGGGCAGTATCCAACTGGGATTCTGTGGCCTTGCTGGTAATGTTACATCAGTGGGAGCGGCTGCTTGCACAATGGGGAATTATCCGTTCTAAAAGTAACCCTAGAAACCCTTGTCTCTGGATCGGGGCAGGTCAGCGGAGAGCTCTTCTGAGAGCATCACTGAACTTCCTCATTCTGGAAGCTAGCATTTCTACTTGTTCCAGGTTGTTTTCAGAACCAGTAATTCCCCATTGCAGAAGCGGTCACTCCTGCTGGCACACACACAGAATAGAATACTGCCCTTAGTCATTATTTTAAAACTAACAATTGTAATTAAACATGTGTTTGATCATCTACTTTGCATAGTGTTAAAATGGGAACACAATATATGCAAGGAGGCTTGAGTACTATTACTGAAAGGCAAAAGAGGAGCAGGTAAATTTGCCTCAGAAACATTACCTCAGTAGAAACATGGCTGATTATTGCATAGTACAGGATAGCATGGCATTTCCACTAATTTTGTTGCATTGTAAAAGGCAAATAGTCTGAAATATGCTCTTAAACCAGCAGGGTACAAAACGTGTTTTTAGGTATGTGCATTAAAGGCATACTGTCAAAAACTGCAGGGAATTTTGTGGAACTATTACACCATTGTTGGCTGGACTATTTGCTACCTAAATCCACTGAGAAAAATATAGTTTCCAGATGATGGAATGAAACAACACAATATCTGTGTCTCTTTTTTTGTTTCATGGAAGCTTTTCAGTCTTAATAGTATTGTTGAAAAATGTCTAGGTGCGAAGGTTTTTCTTATGTATGTTGAATAATGCATTTTGCACAAAAGGCACAATAATAAAACTCAAAGAATGCTCAGAGTTCATGTAAACAGATGCTATCTTATCTTCATTGTATAGAGACTCTCTGTGTTCATAGTGGAGAATTCTCATTGGTGGATGCCCACAAATTTTGACTGGCCTTGGTAGCAGCCGAAATGTGTGCTTGCTACCAATCTCAGATCTGACCAACAGTGTGGGGCTCATCTTAGCTTAGAGAGGTTGAGAAAGAAGTGAGATGTCTTACTGGCATCTGAGCCAATCTGAGGCTCTCTTGAGTGTGAGGTCTGGGATTTTCAAGGCTCTGGAGAAGGGCAGGGGCTTTTGCCAGAATAAAAAATATACCAGTTGTGAGTAGTAAGCATGTTTGTAGATCCACGCCCATCGCACAGGGGAAAAAAACCTGAATCCCTGCCAGTCCACCTGAATCTGCATGTTTTAAGGCCTTTGGTGGTTATATGTAATAAAAACAAGTGGCTGGAAGGTTTGTGATTTATTATTTTTAACTTTTTGATGCAATAAAAATAATTGACCTAGTTTGTACAGAATGCGTAAACGAGGCAAGGTGTAAGCGGGAACAGCTAAACAACCCATGGATCTTTTGCCCATGGTGTATATAATGTTAGATGTGAACCAGGACCTCTGGCTTGTCTCTCCCCTGACAAGCCAAAGAAAGCTTATTCTTGCAGCAGGAATGATTGGGCAGCATGCACCAACACTGCCTCGTTCACGACAATTCACAATTTTAAAAAAGTGTGGGTTATTGTTATGTGTGAACCCGCCCATTGTATATGGTGCACATTTCCACCTTGAAAGTATATTTCCCCTTGCAATGATTTCTGTAGCATGCTATATGTTGTGGTATATTAACACAATGTTTTATTATAACACACAGAGACAAGATGGGAGGAAACAAAGTGAAGGTACGCACAAAAGCATTGAAGCAGTTGTTGCGCGCCTTGAAAAACAAAATGGAATGAGTCTCAGTAGCAATTCCAGTCCTGAGGCAACGTTTATGGAAACTTCAGAAAGGATGAACAATATGGATGATGCTGTAGTTCCTCGAGTTCTCTATGAAGAATTGTTGAGAAGCTATCAGCAACAGCAGGAAGAAATGAGACACATTCAACAAGAACTTGAGAGAACAAGAAGACAGCTTGTCCAACAAGCAAAAAAACTAAAGGAGTATGGGACATTAGTGTCAGAAATGAAGGAGCTCAGAGACTTGAACAGACGACTACAGGATGTACTGCTTCTCAGACTAGGCAGTGGTAAGTGCTGGATATATGTGGGACAAATTAGTGAAAAGTTTACAGAACAATCCAACTATGTCTTTGAATACTGCTTAACTTTCTGTATCTTACATTGAAAATTTTGTATTGGCTTTACTTTTGGAATCTTTAAAAAAAAATAATAGAAGCCTTTGTGCCGGTAAGATTGAGTTGGTTTTCCCAAAGGCCCATGCACATTCGCAGGCAGCCATAGCTGTGAAGAATATCTTTTGATCTCCCCTTCCACCAATATTCAATTTGCAACAAGAGCATATATGTAAACGTAAGAATTTTTAGTGGTGCCCTAGTCCTTGTAACATCTGAAGCTGTAGTAGTAGGATCTCCAGTCTTGGAAGAATGCCAAAAGGAATACAACAAAACTCTTGACTAAAAGCTAGAATTCTGTTATTTCTTTTATAGTACGTTCTAGAGTTTATTTGGAATTAAATCGCACTGTCCAGTGGGGTTTACTTCCAGCTAAGTGTGCATAGGATTGCAAACCTATAGGACAGACCCACGAAGTTCATGGGTAAGTGTCAGACTTAAGGTAATATTAATCTGAAACTGTAGGAAAAACGTTTTCTCTCAAATGAACTCTGACTAACATAACATGACTAACATAACATGTAAATATCATTTGTTAGATACACAAAAATACATGCTTACATAGCAAGTCACTGTGCATATAATACTTTACTATTCATGCACATATTAGAATAAAACATCAAGTCCATGTTGGAATGTGCAATGTCCATGGGAATTCACACCTGGCTGAGACAAAACCCTAATGATTGATTTGTTTGTTTTCAACACAACCTGTCATCAGAGCTGACATTTTTCACAGTTAAAATGAAATGCATCTGCATGTTGGGCAAAATCCAATGGGGCAGTTACACCCCTGCTGATTTTCTTACACCCTGCCAGTTCCTTTGCACAAGCGAGCCCGCACCACACGTGTAACATGTATAACAGCGATTTAGTGCTTCCAGGGCAACCTGAAACGAGCAGAAGCACTCATTTCTGGAAGGAGGCAAGTTGGGGACACTCACATCAGGGAGCTCCGCCAACCTGCCTCTGCCCAGAAACTTCTGCTTCTGCTCATCTCAGGGCTTCCCCTAGGAAGTGGGAAATTTCCCTTGCATAACCTGTGGGTCCCACTTGCACAACAGAATTGGCAGTACTTACCATTTGCAGAAGGGAATTGGTGGGGCAGAAATTAATCAGTGGGGCATAAGTACCCCATTGGTTTCTGCCCTTTGTGTTGAGACTGGCTTCAACCTTTTTCAAGTCCTTTTGAGACTTCCTTGAGGCAAGAAAAAGGGCTGTGATAGAGACTGCATCCAGCTCCTGAAGCTGCCTTTGTATATTCTAGATGGGCCTATCTCCTCGGCCTACCTAGGGAGAATCAGAAAGAAACTTCAGGAAAGGCCTGCCTTCTCAGTTGAGGAGAAGCTGGTAGAAGTTTCTCAGTTCTTAAAAAAAACACAAAAAAGCGGTTGCGTCTAGTAGAGAAATACTCTTGATTCTATACACTTTTAAACAACACCCAAGTTGAAGTTACTAATAATTAACCTACAAAGGCTGTAATTGCTAAATAGATAACGAATCATATCTTTCATCTCAAAGTAATAATTACGAATTGAACATTACATTCATATGGAAGGAACTGTGACAGGCACGCTATTTTGTGTTAGTCACATATTAAGATATATCTGTGGCTATTACGTTAGCCACAGATAGGGATGTATGGATTGTATAAAATCCGAGCTGTCTACATTTCACAGATTGTCAGGCACCTTTCATTCCGTCGTCCGATCACTGATGGAATCTGCTTTCTTTCATTTTCAGAATTTGCACAAATTCGCACTTGCGCAACTTCACAAATCCCCCCCCAAATGCGCAAATCCTCCCCAAATGCACATTTTCATGCTTTAGCCTATGGGGGAAATCTGCATTTTTTTCTGTTTTTTTGTTTTAGTGGCATATTTTTCTATTACTAAATTTGTGTAAAATTCGGGAAGGTTAGAAAAATGGTCCACAAGTCCGCAGAATTTGCCTGACTGGGGAAAAGCTGGTCTGCTGCAGAATTCATGGGTCAGATTCATAAAAATCTAAACTCATTTGATTCCTTTGCAGATCTCTCCAACATCCCTAGCCACAGTTACAGTTACATGTTAAAAACCATTTCAAATAACATCTCACCACATTTCCTGAATGCTAATGCATTCCAAGAAGACAATAAAGTTTAAACATGTAGATCAGCCTTCCCCAACCTGGTGCCCTCCAGATACGTTGAACTACAACTCCTGCCATCTCCAGCCAGCATGAGAAATGCAGAAAAATATGTGTGTAGTTGTGACTTAAGATAACAGATTCAGATTCAGCTTGCTATAAATTTTATTGGCCTAAGTTCATCTGATTTCATTCTAATGTAATATTCTCATTTTGCTAAATGAGGAGAAAAACCTGAAAATAAATACAGTAAGGGGCCATTAACTAATTGCCCATTTTCTTGGAGAAGTCTCCTTTAAAGAAATTGAGTCATCTTGCACATGGTTGTTTTACTTATATAAGATACCACTTTAGTATGCAGATTATGAAACTTTGTAGAATCATCTTGAAAATGATGTAAAACATGGCAACTATGTTTGCAAGTGAAAAAAAATTGTTGACATTTTCATGGGCTTATTTTTAGGGCCAAACTAGATATTATGCTAAACATGCTGAAACTGCCAGCAACAGATTTTAATTGCCCCTTTCTTTCCATAACATCTGTGTCCTGACATTACAATGTCCTGCATTTTTTTTCTCTCTGCATTCCACTTCATTAAATTATGCTGGTTGGGAATGGGCAAATGAGGAATGTTGTGATGTTGGCAAGTGTGAGTTTTACTAATCCATATAGTGGGGACTAAAAGCAATATGTGGCTGCCACATGTTTAGTGTAATGCTCTGGTTGGCAAGTAGCCAACTACTCAGTGACACTGAGTGGAAGGTAAACATAGGAAAGTCTAGTTCCATCCCAGGGCCCTGCTGGCAAATGTAATCATCATTCCTTTCCACAATATGTGCAGTTAATTTGCATGAGGGAAGGCGGTGTAGGGGACATAAGTCACATGACGAACACTCATAAAGGCAAGAGAGGAAAGAGAGAAGTATACAAATGAGATGAATCTTCCCTGTGTGCCCCTCTGCTTCCCCTCCTCTTTATGCTATCAAAGTAGCAAAATAATGTGGAAATGCAAATGGAAAAAAAGAACTTTCTTCCTTTAGTCCTACCAATTCATTGATCTTCCTGAGTGGCAACCCTCTCAAAGCCAATATTTGGAAGAAAAAAATAAGGAGATGTATATTCCATACAGGAGAAAGAAGGACGTTGCCCTGGGGGAGGCAGGAGACTGAATGGAAGAAATCACTTCTTTGTGCATCCCTCCGCCATTCTCACCTGCACTTCCTCTCCTTCCCTGTCTACCTGGCTCAGAAGGATAGAGAGGCAGACAAGCACATGAGCCCTCTGTCCCTGTGGCTTAGAAAAGACTGGTGTAGACAGAAAGATGGGAGAGCATGTGAATAAGACAATTTCCTTATTTGTGGACCTCTCCCTAAAGGATTCTGGGAGGAAAGTGGAAGTGAGTGAATTGACAGCTGAGTGCCAGATTAGCCCTCCTGGAAAGGCTGTAGTGGTCTCCATGAAGCTTTCTTTTCTGAAACTAGAAATATGAGCCACTCCCACTTATTTCTAAAATCAGATTGGCTCAGAAAAAGCAGAGCTATTTCCCGATCAGCTGGGAAGTAGCTTGGATTCTTTCTAAGCCCATCCAATGGGAACTGGTGTTGGTGTTACCCATCTTGATATACAGTTTTTGTCCAGAAATAGATTTGAAGGCAGTTTACAACAAATAGTTTGACCTACATTTTCTGCTGCAGCTGTAAGCCCTGTCCACAGCAGATTGGATCTGTGCATACCTGTGCCATGCTCTTTCATCAATTGGCTGTGGACTCTACAGGTAGCTCTTTTTCTCAGTGTTCAGATCTTGTCTATGCAGCTATTTTAGTTATTTTTCCTTCTTGAAAGTTGTTACAAATTTCTTTCTTAGCATCTGATGTCTTTTTCTCTGGGAAGTATTATAAAAAGGTTCTGTTTGGTTCCCTCTTCCAAGCATGATAGTGTAATTTCCTACTTGATATTCTCCTGCTTATTTTTCTTTGAGATTTCATTTAGCTCCTTGAAGTGTAGATAACTGGCTTCTCTTACATTTTCCAGTACTGTGTGAAAGGGGTGTTTGTAGAGTATATGAAAGTATTGGATTATTTTTTACCTTGTGTCTTAGAGTGTTTTAGTGCAGCAAATCTGGTAGTCCTGTATTCCAAAAAAACCAGTAGAGTAAAATGAGCAGCTTAGATGTTTTTCCTTGTTAGACATATGATGCGGTAATAAAACATTTAAAAATAGAGAAGTATAATTTCAATAAACTATTGCAGTTCTGTCAAAGGTTTAGTTAGATACAAATCTCAAAACATGTTGGTTTACTTGCACTCAAAGTAAACTAAACTGTCAGAGTGATTGCACCTCTGTTTAGAAAAAGGAACATAAATTGGTTTCATTGTTTTGGGTTTGTAGTGTTGAATGCCTGTCACCTTTCCATTTTTACCCTACACACCTTTTCTGCCCTTTCAGAATCAAAGCACTGAGAAGTGAATATAGTTTCTGATGTGAGTATGTAGCTAGCATACTTTCGCTTGAGTGATCTAATGTCAAGTGTGCCTGAGATAAAACTAGTGTTGGCTATAAATTTTTAGAAGGCATAAGCGGGTTGCCTGTGTGGAGTGAAGAGAGGGGAGAAAAAAGGACTAAATTTTGCGTAGTTCATTTTGTTTCCTTTGATAGAAAAAACACTCTAAGAGCCTAGGAGGCAAGTTCATATTTTTTTACACAGGCTCTGAAATCTCAAGTCTGCCCTCTTTTGATCTCTTAAATATTTATGTTGGATGTTTACCACTTCAAATATATTACATAAAATGTGAATCCACACTTGAGGCTTTTTCCTTACATTTTTTCCTCCCTTTGTGAAAGATTAAAACCTTTGCTGTGCTGTATCTGCATTGTTCCTTGCTCTAGTGCTTCAGACTTTGGGGGCAGTAGCAGCAGTTGGTGCTGATAAATTGGTGCTGGATGGCATAGCTGTGCTGCTGGTGTATGTGTTGGTGAAGTAGAGGAGATGCTTAGGCTGTTGCTGAATCACAAAAGCTGTTGAAGGTCTTACCACATATCAGGGTAATACTGCTTGAGAAAAATACTGTAATGGGAAGTGGAAAGGAGAGGAAATCCTAAAGGCAAGTGTGATAGCTGAACAGCTGTCCCTCTCTTACCTTGCTTAGGATGCTACTTAAGCTGCAGCAGTACCAATCTCTCCTTAAATGACACTAGCTAAAGTGGTTCCATAGAATTATGTTGGAAGGCTGCCTCATATGATCAGTATGTTCTACATCCAATTATATTGTGTTAAATAATACTGTAGGTGTGTAATACCATGGCCTGTGATCAGCCCATGAAGTATGTGTAAATTAGGTGGGCAGCTTGTAGACAAAAACATCAGTAGGGCCACAACTCCCATGATCCCTCACCATTAACTATCCTGGCTAGGGCTGATTGGAGTTATGGTGGAAATAGCCAGAGGGCCACACACAAGTTGCCTACCCTTGGTGTAAACCACTGTTAGAGACAGAATTTCAGAATTCACCATCTCTGCCCCCTAACCTTTGTCATGAGTCGTCTTACCACTTTTTGTCTGTGAGTTAAAAATAATACCTAAAATTTTATCTCCGAGTGGTATTTTATCCCAGAATGCCACTCTGAAGACTTTGAAATGGCAAAAGAAACTCACGAAGCAGAGCTGGTCTGACTGTATTTCTTTTCTAATTCTGATCTCAAGTTCTGGATGATCCCTCCACTTAGAACAATAAAGAATACTTCTCACTGGAACAGGGATTTTTCTTTCCCTGCGCTTCTCTTTGCTGTGTTAAGATAATATGTTTGTATCAACTTTCAGAAACTTCCCATAACTGCATAATTTCTTTCTTGCTTATCGAAGCACAAAAGCTACAGAGAGAGAGAAACTTTAAAAGTAAGCATGGTGCATGGCAAATTAGGCACGCAACACCAATTAGCAAAAACGCAATAAAAGGAATTGCATGTCTAATTCACAACATGCTGTGCTGTAAATGCAACTCTTAGTAGTTTGTGAAATAACTGTGAAGTTTATCTGGTTAGAAGAGGCTTTGATTTTGTAATGAAAACTAGCCAGAGATTTAGAACATAAATAAGACTTTTTAATGCTTGGTGTCAGTGGCTCCTAAGTAATGGAACCTCATGTTTTTGCAGAGGTTCTCGGGATTGTTGTTATGATAAAGTTTACCAGTCATACTGCTTTAGGAAGATTTGTAATGTCATATGTACAAATACGTAGAGCATCAGCAAACAGCAAAAGGGCACCAAATAAAAATAGCATGAAGGTTTCAGCTGAGATAACCTTTTCATTTTACAAATAAATCAGTTCTGCCTGGGATTTTGGGGGGGGGTCTATATTTCTCCATGCTACAGGAATTATATGTAGCTAGAGAGAATGTTGTTCATACTCTAAAACAGAAATATGTCCTGCCTGTCCCTTGAATTTTCAAGACATGGCCTTCTCTTAGGGTTAGACAAGACATGGCATCACATTGCTTCCTTCATGCTGCCATGGAATATCTCGAGCAGCAAAGTGCAGCATAAAGGTGTGAGTCCTGGTTTGTGGGGGATTCTGTTGGTTGCACAAAGATGTTGGACGATTCTGTGGAAGCTGTTGCTATGTCAAAGAACTCTTCACTGATGTGCTGACTTCCTCAAGAGTTCTCCAGTCTACCTGGTCTCCTTTCTCCACCCCTCTGGTTCTTGGAGGCAAAGGGAGTCCTCCCTTTGCTTCTGAAGCAACCAGTGTGGGTGAGGCAAGAACTGGGCTGAGAGAACACATGCCTTTTAGCATGTTTTCTCCGAGCCCAGTTCCCCCACTCCAAAAATGGTTTAGAGGCGAAGGAAGGGTTGAGTCCTCTTTACTTCCAAATAGGACCAGGCTGTGGTTCTAAGATGAACAATCAGGCACTGGGGAGTGGAGATGGGCAGAGGGCAGAGTAGCTGGCTGTGCTCCATATCCTCTGCGAAGTCCAACCCCAACACCACCAGGGATAGGGAACATGCAGCCAACAGGCAGCATGCAATGACTCCTGGCTTTTTTTGTGCCCCCCCCCCCAAATCGCTGCCACTGAATGTGCTGCAGAGGTTTGGTGGAGTAGTAGCCAAAAAGGACTAATTTTGCTGTATTCAAATCTTGTATTAAAGAGAGAAAGCAAGTTGTAGTTTGTCACTAAAATTCAGTGCCACTGCAGCAAAATGGGAAATCAGACCTTTTTTGCCACCATGCTACTGAATTTCAGTGGCAAACGTAGCACAGGCAGGGTGTTATCACTGGCTAACTTATTGCTGGCTTTGGGAGGAAGAAGGCTTTTTCCTCCCTCCGAGTTGCAGTGATGAAGTGATGCATTTCTGACACTTCCCCCCCCCCCCCACACACACGCAAAACTATACCAAGGAGGAGTTCTTCCTCTTGATTGCCTCCCATCTCTGCTTGCACATTCATCTATCATTCAGTCTGGCCCTGCCCTATATTCACCAAGTTAGATAAGCTATGATAATGAGTGAGAGCAGTGAGTAGAGATGCAAACAACTAATCTTGTGTCCTGAAATTGAACATTTGGGGGGGAAATTTTAAACATCTATGAAATTTTTCATCTTGCAGAATGGAACAGTGAAACACTTTTTAAAGTAGCATTCAAAATGGTATTAGAACCAGTTCATCCTCCGATAAATCTCTTAGATCTCAGATTCAAAGGTAGCAAATATTAATGATGATAACATTTTTACTGCCTCTGGCTGGATTATTAAACGAGCCTCACTCTTAGAACTAGATGTTGTCTTAGTACTATCTGATGTTGCAAAATACAGAGCAACTTCAGGTATTTGAATCAGGAGCACAGTCTACAAATTCATCAGAATGTTTTTGCAAGGTCTTGGTACAGCATAGCCTCTGACTCCTCTTATTTCTCACTTGCCCAGTACCAAACCTACCTGAACAAATAGAGAGATCTTTTTAACCAGGTCATTCTGTCTGTCTAGGAAAGTAAGATTAGGTTTGATAAGAAAGCAAGTATTGCATATATTTCGATTTTTATGCCATAATAACTGTGTTAGTTTTAGGGTGCAACAAGGCTTTGTTTTTGCTGCAAGAGACTAACACAGCACCCCTCTGGAAAGAAAAAAAAGTGTGTGTGTGTTTTCCCATGACTGCAGCATATTAAGAAATTTTATTTTTCTAGTCTGAGTGGGGAGTACACAGATTTCGGGGTGCTTCCAGATGGAGGGCTTTTGCTGCCAAAAGACATCGTGCAACAGTTCTGTTTTTCACTCCTTAACTGATTTTTTTTGGTGGAAATAAAAAAGACAGACCAAGTGGTGGGTTAAGTGAAAGATGACATTGTCTGGAAACCCTGTAAAATTCTGTGAATGAGGCAGGGCAGTTGCACAATAAAAGTCTTGTCTGGAAGCACCCTAGGATGAAATTTTATGAGCCTTCCTTATGTCAGGGTTATGCTTACCAGTCACCTGTGTGTGTAGTAGAAGAGAAATTTTGTTTGCATCAACCACAAGCCATTGAATTAATGTTGTTGTTCGGTCGTTCAGTCGTGTCCGACTCTTCGTGACCCCATGGAACATAGCACGCCAGGCCTTCCTGTCCTGCGCTCTCTCCTGGAGCCTGCTCAGCACTGAATTAATACATCACACAAAATACAACAAAACAAATAAAATTGTCAGACTAAAAATTATAAAAAATTACTTACACCCACCACAGAATACATCCAATATAAAACACTACTAAGCAAGTAGAATTACCAAAATGAAATAAAAAATCAGGACTCAGGGCACCATAGTAGACCTTATTTTAATGGTGGCCACCAAAGTTTTTGCAAACTTTGCTGTCACCTGTTTATCTCGGTCCATAAGAAGGGAAGGATACATACAGCTCAGATGAGTGCCCTGAGAGAGATATTAGTACTGGGGTTATTCTTCCTGCAAATTTCTATAAAAGTAGCCAAACAACAGAGTATGAGCAAGTGTTTCAGTGCCATCTTCACATGGATTTACACTTAGTCGCCTGTGTGTTTTCCTCCAGGTGGGCTTGCCCCCTTTCACCTGTTTAGCCTTGGAAAGCCTACTGTCTCTTTAAAGTTAGGTGGAAGAAGGTAGTTCTGATTAAGCTGGGTGCTCTATAATGTTTGGGGAGACTTTTATTTCCAGTAAGAAATGAGATACCTCTGCCTTCACTTTTCAGAACACCGCTGTTTGGGGCCCTCTAAGTTGGAGTGTGTTAGGACATGGATAGAAAGCGGGGGAGGAGGAATCAGGCACATAGGCAGAAACTGGGCAATTTCCCATTAAATGTTTAATTTGCAAATTATGCTTCCATTTCTTGGTCAAGGTGGGAGGCGGTGAGTATTCCACTTCCCTGCTATCTCTCATCTAAGCTACTTCAATGTGGTATGTAGAGGTATGCTGTGGTCTCCACATTTGCCATTCTTCCCTCCTGCTCATCAGCCCTTCCCTTATAATATTATAATGAGCATTTTCCTACTATCCTACAGATAAAGATGAAGGACTGCATACATGACTATCACCTATGTTTAAAGAATGCCACCAGTGATATTTTTCTCTCTTTGACAGTGTCTTCTCATCAGTAGTGCTGGTTGTATATGGGAGCAATTTAAAGATATTGCCTAATAAACTTAGATTGTATGCAGCTCCAGCCTAGTGGGCATAATCCTTTTGGTTACAGAAGCAGTTAGGCAGTGGATTTTCCAGGAACATAGACTTATTTACTCTTAACATATCAGCAGTTATGTTTTACATACTGATTTTGGCATAGGATAACTTGCTGGTTTAGAAGAAAATGATACTTTGAGCTTTTCTGCATAAATCTAGACATGGTATTTCAACTTCCCTACAGTGTGTGTTAAAGGCAACTCAAAACTGATTTTAATGACCCTTTATATAGATTTTAGGATTCTGTGCAAAATGTATCCAGTCAATGGAAAAATGGGATCCTTTGTCTAAAGATGTTAGTGTAGTCATAATTATTGAAATTTTCAAATTCATATTGAAGGTGCTGTTCACATACTGGCTTCCATTTTTAAGATCAGTTTGTAGTTCTAAAATGTTGGTTACAAATATCTAGCTATCTGTCCACACACACACATGTCTGCCTGCCTCTCTCTGCCCCTCTCTCCCGCTCTCTCTCCCTCTCTCTGTCTTTAGAAGCTTTACATATCTGTTCAACTAGTCTTTATAAAAATCATTTTAGAATATATTAGAAACATGAACATTGTAGCTAATTATTCAGGAAATCAGTAGTTGAATTTGTGTCTAAAAACCTGTGCTAAATTCATTCACATCTAGCTGGACATGTAAAGGAATGCTAGATGTGAGTGAATTAAGCATAGGTTTTTACATTCATATTTACATTCTGTAGTGTGAAGAGTCCAAATTTTCCTTATTAGACTTTCTTATCCCATTTAAGTTATGGAACTATTATCCTCTGCTTTTGAGTATAACAAAGGTTTGAGTTGTGTTATCATTATATTGAATTTGGATTTTAAGTTAGATCCATTCTTTACCCAGTTGTAATTTACATGTGAGCATTGGACAGTAGAAACATATAACCTATTTAAATTAAATCTGTTTGATATACTTAAGTGCTCTTTTCTGAACTGTATAGGTCCTGCCCTAGAACTTGAAAAAGTTGCACCAGAATCCATTGAGCCTGAGCCTGAAGTACAGACGGCTTTCAGTGAGGAAGCAAACACATCAACCTACTATCCTGCCACTGTTCCAGTAATGGACAAATATATTCTTGAGAACGGAAAGGTATTTTAAGAGGTTACTTCATAAATATTGGTCAAGTGGAATTAAGGTAGATTTCATGCCAGTAAAATCAAGGGGCTTCTATAAGATAGAAATTTGATAGAAATTTCTTCAGTTGATACATTGGAGCCTTTCCTGATGTTTTTGTGTTTATTCACCAAAATACACTCACAGGTGACACCTATGATGAAAATTCATAGCTTTGGAAGAACTTGCATGTCTTCCAATGAGTTAAATATGGGTATGCCAGGAATCCTGGAAGTAGCTTGGAACTCCTGTGTCTCTGTTTCATAGATAGCTGTGAGCACAACGTCTTTCTGAGACTACTGTTTGCATCATTGGAGAACCTTTATGGTGGTATTAATTACTTCCTGATTTACTTGTTTTTTAGAACAACACATTCTTCTTTGTGGTCTCTGTGCATCACACATATGGGCTCTGCGCCTGTGCTGAGCTGTGTTCAGGAAACTTCTAAAGCTCAGAAACGTTTTGGTGGGAACCCTCCCCCACCGTCCACTGAGCATATCCCAGTGGATTCCTGCCAGTTCCCTCAGCTCTCTTTCAACCGCCTAGTGGTAGGCTCTTTGGGAGCTTCCTCCATGCATTTTGAGGAACTTTTTTGTCAGTGTTCTGCATCAGTGCTGGGGACTGTTCGTTGACTTCCTCTCTTCTTTTTCTAGTGTCTTCGTCAAAAAAGATTTATTTTCCGTTGTCTCTTGTTTGTCCTTCCTTGTATACCATGGCTGCAGTCTGCATATGGCCACAAAGGCCCCATTTTGCAAATGCGTCAAATGTAGGAATAAGTTGCCACCCACTGACCCTCGCTCCCTTTGCCTTTTCTGTTTGGGTGAAGGCCTTCTACGCAATGCTTGTGCTTTGTGTCAGTCCTTCACGAAACAGGCACAAAAGAGTAACTCCGACAGGCTCAAAGCAGAGCTATGGAGGAGGGCTTTGTTAGCCATGGATCCAAAGAATTCCACTGACTCGTGTAAAGGAGAAGGACACAGCTGCTATGTCTTTATCAAAGCCGTTGTCTCCTCGTCCTTAAGTTTCCGCTGAGCAGAACCCTCCAACCCTGGGGCACTCTTTAGCACTCAGCCACAAGGAAGATTTTTAAAAAGGCTAAGGTTCCAAAGTTGGGATCTGATGGTGTTAAAAAGCAAAATAAAATGAAGGTTGGTGATAAGCCTTCGATACCTAAGCTTCCAACACCCCCTCCTTTACTGGACCCGCCTATTCGCGTCCTTTCCTTAGTACAGCCCATTCCTATGATTGACCCAATCTCTACAGCATTGGAAAGTGAAATCTTAGAGTTGTCCCCTCCTCAGCCAGTTTCTCGGGACTGAGAAATCCCCCATTGGGAGATCGTCATTTGCTGTCTGCGGTGGCAGATGAGGCTCCTTGGTGCCAATTGCCTTCTCTTCAGGACCAAGAGCACCGCTTTCTTCCTCCTGAATCGTTCAGGTCTCTGTATGGTGATCGTCATCATGAATATCAGTATAGGTCCCCCCCATGGTGATTGGGATAGAAGTTTGGAATGGTCTTACCCACTGCCACGGCACTGTATTTTTGAGGACTGGCTTTGTTCTCACGATCGAGAATATTACTATGGTTGTACAAGGTATTTAGGAATGGCCTCACCTCAGTACCATCCACAGCTGTCAGCAACTATTGCCCATCCTCCTGTGACTGATGACTTTGTTTGACCTCCTTCTGTGCCACCTCGATCCTCAACCTTGCTAAGTATCCAGCCAGTAGTGGCCAAGCCTACATAGTTGCCACCTTCACTTGTCGGGCAACCGGCCCTTCCTTCAGTCCCAGCTCCTCCACCAGCTTCGTCTCACAATTTGGCTGATGATTGACTCTTCTTCATACTCCTTCTGTTCCCTCTCCAGACGATGTGGCAAGAATGCAAGAGGGAGCTTCTCCTTCGGAGGACATGTTCAATTTTGCCGAACAGGTCAGCAGGATGGCCCATTCATTGGGTATAGAAATACAACAGCTGGAGCAGCGTATTCAGGACCCTGTTTTCAATGCAATCCATACTGAATTGTACTGGTAGCAGTCCCCTTCCTTCCAACCTTCCTTCAAACAGCATAGAAAACCTGGAAAGCCCCGTTTTCAATAGCACCAACATCTAAGCTGCTCGAGTCCCTCTACCACATGCAAGAGAAGGATGCAGCGTTTTTATATTTACCTCCTCAACCAAATTCTATTATCGTGGAGTCAGCGCAGGGCTCGTCACAGAAGGTTCATGCTTCACCTGTTGACAAAGAGAGTAGGAGATTGGACCTCTTGGGGAGGAGGATGTATTCTTCCGCTGCTTCTGGACTCCGTGTGGCAAACTATCAGGCCATGATGGCCAGATACCAATTGTTTCTCTGGGAGAAAATGGACTCTCTCTGTGCTTCTCTCCCAGAGGACCAAAGGGATCTCGCCAGAGTCTTTCACACGGAGGTTGTTAAGCTGTCGAGACAGCAGTTCCCGTCATGAAGCGGACTTTAGTGCCAAGTCAACGGTCAGTGTGATTGCTCTCTGGAGGGTGGAGGCATGCTTGGTTGAGGTCTGCGGGCTTAACTCTTGAGGCTCAGTTGTGAATTGAGGACTTGCCCTTTGATAGTGAGGGGCTCTTTAATGCTAAAACAGATAAACAAATGGACTCTGTCCAAAAAGCAAAGGCAACCACTCAAAAAATGGGTTTAGGTCCTCAGCCCCCACAGCACCGATACAAGCCACGCAGGTGGTTCTGTCACCAACCGTACACGACCAAGCAGCTGTTTGATCAGTACCAACGATACCAACTTCATCCACAACAAAAGAAGCAGACGGTTTCTTCAAAGTACTGTCAGGGTCATAGCCCTGAGCCGTCCTCTAAGCAGCTACTTTGACTTTCCAATGTTTGTTGTCCCCAGCCTCCACAGCCAACTATTCTATGGGTCCATCCTGGCTCGTTTCTTCCCAACTTGGAAGCTTATTTATTTATTTCATATCCAGATCAAACTTTGCTCTGCCAAAATATAGCCACCGCCACAGCTTTATCATTAGCTTGCTGCAGATTGTCAACAGTACAAGACGCCGGCAGTAATCGACACATCATCAGATGCACTGGGTCTTGGATTTCTCCACATTCACATAATATATTGTCGTCAGCCAACAGCCCGCACTTAAATAAATTTGTCCTACGCTCCTGTTCATTGTCCTCCAAACTATATAAGGGAGAGTATTTCCAGTGGCCATTTCTTCGTTCGTTAAAATACTCAAGTTGGTAATCTCATTCTTCCATTTACTTATTTGATTCTGTTCTTTGGTCCCCTCTAGGATATTAGTTCTTGACATAAAACTCTTTCTAGATCTAAGTTGACGAATAGGGGAAATATATCTGCTCAAAGGGTGATGAGAATCAGTCTCTTGCTTAGTTATTTTGGTATCTGCTTCTACTTTCCTTCTAATCTTAGGTGGGGCAATGCCAACAAGAGAATATAGTTTATTAACGGGCGTCAGTTTGAGGCATCCCATCACTATGAGCATTGCCTCATTCACAGCAATATCTGTTTGCTTCGCATGTGCCGATGCGTTCCATACTGGTGCCGCATATTCAGCGGTAGAGACACTCAAGGCCATAACTGATGCTCGTAACGTAGCTGGCTGGACTCCCCATGTATACGTTTGTCAGTCGTCAGATAAATGTTATTCCTAGCACATACTTTAGCCTTGGTATTCAGGCAATGTTGCTTAAAAGAAGGCATTCTGTCCAACGTAACACCTAAATATTTAGGTGTTGGGCAATGTTGTAATCTATTCCCTCTCCACATAAGACTTGGAAGTTGATAACAATGGACAGCTGGGTGCTGAGTATAATCACTTGGGGTTACATGATAGTTTCACAGCCTCCTCTAACTGGGTGTTGTTCAGGTTACCCCTCCATCGTAGGCCCTCCTGTTGGAGGCAACCACCTTGCTCTGAAAGGGAGCGATCCAAAGATTTATTCCATACCAACCAGAGGACAGTTTCTTGTCCCAGGATTTCACCGTACCGAAATGGGACAGAGGCCTCTGTCCCATCATGGATTTGAGGAACTTGAACAAGTTTATTATTCCCAGAAAGTTCAGAATGATCATGATGGCTTCGGTCCTCCCGCTTCTTCAGAAGAATGTCTGGCTTGCAGCTATAGACCTGAAGGATGCGTATTTCCATATAGCGATCGCAGAGTCTCACCAGCGGTACCTATGTTTAATCATCAGTACTGACATGTTCCAGTTTGGGGTCCTGCCCTTCGGTCTAGCAGCTGCTTGAGAGTTTTTACAAAATTCATGGGGGTTGTGTGTGTATATCCAGCTTCAGGATATTGAAGTCTGCCCTTACGTGGACAATTGGCCTCTCCTCTTGGACTTTGAGGATGCACTTTGTCATGCCATCGAGATTATTCCAAATCTTCTGGGAGCATTGGTCCTGTACATCAACAGGGAGAAGTCATCTTTGAAGCCAACACAACGGCTCTAGTTCATAGGGCCACTGCTGGATTCGACAGTTGCACGCACGTATCTCCTGCGAAAGCAGCAAAATCAACTGATTGCTCTCACGGAGACCATTTTCTATCGTTGACGGATCACCGTTCACACTATCCAAAGTTGCTAGGGCACATGGCGGCAACAGTCATAGTTGTCCATTGGTCAAGGCTTCGGATGTGACCATTACAGAACTGGTTGCTCTGAAACTTCAATTCCACCTCCAGTGCACGACATTGTCATCTGAAAGTTCCAGACGAGATACCAAATTCCCCCCTATGGTGGATGCAGCCACACAACTTATGTCGGGGAGTTCCCTTCATCCAACCATCCCCCATGTGGATATTGATGATAGACGTCTCCCTTGCTGGCGTGGGGAACTGTTTTACCTATTCCCTTAATTTCCCTTCTCTTGAGGGTGCTCCAAAAAAATTAGCACATGATGGGATGGATTGCATTTCGATTGGTCCATTGCTGCTGCTGAGGAGCCATGGTTTTCAGTCCTGCTAAGTCTGTCAAAAAAAGGTGGTTCCTGCATCTCCCACAAACTTCAGGTCTGATCTCGCGGGACCGAGGCAGGATCTGGCACCTGGATCTCGACACCCTGAATGTAATGGTCTGGAGGATTCGGCAGTGGGTACTGGTGCTTGGCTTCCACTGGAAGTTCAGGCAGTTTTGGATGCAGCTAGGAAGCTGGCTATGTGTCAGTCCTATAAAGCTAAGTGGTCGTCATTTTTGAAATTTGCAATTCTCCATGGTTTTGAACCCCTTCAGGGATCGATTGAAAATGTTCTTTTGTTCTTGCTTGACTCGTTTCAAAAAGGTTTAAAACTTTCATCCATAAGTGTTTATTTAGCAGCTCTCTCTTTTTATAGAGCGCAAATTCAAGGTTTTTCTCTTTTCGCTCATCCTACTACTCATCAGTTTCTGCGGGGCCTAAAGAATTCGGCACCTCCAGTAAGAACTCTAGTACATCAGTGGAGTCTTTCTGTTGTGTTGCACGCCCTTCTTTCAAAGCCTTTTGAACCTATGGTTACTATGGACCTTTGGTTATTAACATGGAAGGTGGCTTTTTTGGTTGCCATCACGTCTTCTAGACAGGTCAGTGAAATTTGTGCCTTGTGTGTGGATCATCTCTACATGATCTTTCATAAAGACAGGGTTGACCTGAGACCAGACATTTGACTTGCTACTAAAGGTGGTCTCTGATTTCCAAGTGAATCAATCTCAGATCCACCTTCTGATCTAGAAATGAACTTACATGCTTTCGATGTGAGGAGGTCACTAGCCTTTTATAAGTTGAGGACAACATCTTTTCGTAAGACACAATGACTTTTTGTTTGCTATGGTGGTCCTAAAAAAGGCCTCCCTGTTTTTTCCCAAAGGCTAGCCTCTTGGATGGTGCAAACTCTTGGCTTAGCATATGACTTATCAGGCTTGGAGCATCCATCTCATGTTTGGGTGCATTCCATGTGAGGCGTTGCCATGTCTACAGCCTTTGGCAAAGGTCTACCACTGTCGAATTTCTGTAAAGCAGCGACGTGGTCAAAACCCTCAACGTTTGTAAAGCATTTCAAACTGGATGTCAGGGCACGTTCCAACTGCTTTTGTGTGAGCTGTGCTCTCAGTCTTGTCGTGAGACACCTACCCACCACCAGTAAGTGAGCTTGTTAATCGCCCATCTGTGTGATGCCCAGAGACCACAAAGAAGAAATGCAGGTTGCTTACCTGTAACTGTAGTTCTTTGAGTGGTCATCTGTGCATTCACACAACCCACTCACTATCCCTACTTTGGTGTCAATTTTGAATTCAACGTTGGTGCCGAGGTACGATTTTTCCCTCGGATCTGAGGCCACACTAGGTGGTCTCAAGGAGCTGAGGAAATGGCGGGAACCCACTGGGGCATATGCAGTGAATGGTGGGGGAGGGCTCCCACCAAAACATTTCTCAGCTTTAGAAGTTTCTTGAACAAGACTCGGCGCAGATGCAGAGCCCATTTGTGTGAATACACAGTTGACCACTTGAAGAACTACAGTTGCAGGTAAGCAACTTGCATTTTTACATTTACGTGCTTTCATTTCATGATCTATACAGAATGCATTGATTCAGGTTGATTCTAATATTTTATTGTTTTAACTCTTGAGATATTACAGATCACTGTGTTTATTTTTTAAATATAGTGGCTGGTATTTATGAACAATTAAGCAGATCACTTAGTTACCACTGACTGGGTGCTGTATCCCAGTTGTAAACTGACTGCTGTTTAATTTACCCTTCAGGTCCATCTTGGCAGTGGCATCTGGGTAGATGAGGAGAAATGGCACCAGCTGCAAGTAACGCAGGGAGATTCAAAGTATACAAAAAACTTAGCAGTTATGATCTGGGGAACAGATGTTCTCAAGAACAGAAGTGTTACAGGAGTTGCAACCAAAAAAAAGAAAGACGCTGTTCCCAAACCACCTTTGTCACCTCATAAATTAAGCATCGTCAGAGGTAGGTTATTTGAAGCATGTAATATTCTCTTCACCAGAAATTGTCCTCACAAACTGCTATAAGCTGTGGACTTATCAATCCTATACTCCAGTTACGCAGGGAAGGCGGGGGGGATATACTGCTGCCATGCAGGTGGGAAAGCTGCTTTGCCTTATGCATGCAGCCCAGAAAAGGAGTGGAAAACACAGCCAGAAAATACAAAAATAGCATAAAAACAACAGATGCTTCCCCTCCTCCCAGTGTCACTGAAAACATTGCACTTGTTCCCACAATCGGGACTGTACCCGCAGTGGCACTGAATGCTGCCCATACACAGAAGGAGTCAATGGGCTGAGGTCAATGGGGGCCTGCCCCCAGCAAACACCCCTGTATCACAACATCCACAATGATGCCAGTGCACCCCTACTCAGTCAGCTTCAGTGGCACAGTGAGTAACAATCCCGGTTGTTGCTGCAAGTCCTTCCAAGTAGGCTTTTCAATCCCTTATACTCCTCACAATGCACAGAAAGTGAAGGGAGGAGACCCCATGCAACACAGATGCCTTTACAGAGTGTACACAACCCACCCAGGACAAGGGTTCAAGACCCACCCAAGGTCTTGACTGTTTTCCCAAGCAGCCAAAAGGAAGGGCCAGACTATACAAGGAGAACAGCTGATCCACACTGGTGGCAGCAGCTTCCAAAGGCTTAGTGCGTAGGGCAGCCTTTTCCAACTTGGTGCCCTTCTGACCATTGGCTGTGCTGGTTGGGGCTAATGGAAGTTGTGGTCACCTGGATTGACTCCATGGGATGGGTATTGGAGACACTGTGTTACACTGGTTCCAGTCCTACCTACAGGGCTGATTTCAGAAAGTAACATTGGGTGACTATTCCTCGGGCCCCTTGGCAAGTGAGCTACAAGGTTATGCAGGATACCATCTTGTCCCCAGTGTTGTTTAACATCTATATGAAGCCACTGGGAGAGGTCATTAAGAGGTTTGGAGCCAAATGCCATCAGTATGCTGATGACATACAGCTCTATTTTCCCTGTGACATCTGAATCAGGAGAGGCTGTGCTAGTCCTGGATCAGTGTCTAGACTCAGTAATGGGGTGGATGAGGGCTAAGAAACTGAATCCTAGCAAGATGGAAGCCCTGTGGGTGAGTGGTTCCCTGGTCCAGCAGATAGGCTTGTTGCATGTTCTGGATGGGGTTGCACTCCCTCTGAAAGATCAGATTCATAGTCTCGAGGGTACTCCTAGATCCATTACTGTCGCTGGAGCGGCTGCGGCAACTCAGAGTGTCTTTTACCATCTTCAGCTGGTTCACTAGCTCCTGGACAGGGATAGCATGGCCACGGTGGTACAGGCATTAGTAACCTCAAGACTGGATTAGTGCAATGCATTCTACGTGGAGCTGCCCTTAAGGCTGGTCTGGAAGCTGGAGCTAGGGCAGAATGTAGCAGTTCGGCTGTTGTTAGGAGCTGCCTTTTTTCAGCATGCAACTCCTTTGCTGAGGGAACTGCACTGGCCTTCTGTTCGCTACTGAACCAGGTTTAAGGTTCTAATACTAGTGTACAAATCTCTAAACAACTTTGTACCAGGATACCTGAGAGAGTGCGTTCTCTCTTACCAGCCTGCCTGGTTACTGAGGTCATCAGAGGGTATATATTCTTGGTGCTTCCACATGGACACATGGCCTGACTGGAATCCACCAGGAAAAGAGCCTTTCACTGTGGTGGCCCCCTTCCTATGGAATTCCCTGCCTTTGGAGGTCAGGCAAGCACCAGCGTTGCGTTGCTTCCAGCACCTCCTGAAAACATTGTTATTTTGAGAGGCCTTCCTTGATTGACCAGCTGCGGTTGGTTTTATCAGAACTCTTTCTTTTTTAAAAATTAATTATTTTAACATGGTGTTTTTATTCTTTTATCCCATCTGCTGTTCACCGCTCCGAAATCTTTGGATGTGGAGAGTTATACAAAGATTGTAAATAAAATAACATAAGTGAATAAAGCACCTGGAGTGCACCACATTGGAGAATGCTGGCATAGGGTGTGGGGCTGGGAAGCAGGAGACAGGGGTTCGAGCCCCACTAGGAGGAAGTGGGGGTTCACTCACTGCTTGCATGCCTGGGGAAAAAAGTAATGTCGTTGACAAAGGAGGGACTTTCCGGGGACTGTCACCCACACTGCAAGCTCCACTGAGCAGTTCCCTAACCACTCATCCACAACAGCAGACTGTCGCCAGACACATCATGGAGCATTTGTCTTCCCCCACCCCCAGGCACAGACATAGATGTCTGGAGCACGAGGAATGCAGGGGAAGCCCTGGCAGGGTGGAACAACTCATGGTTTATATGCAGAAGGTCTTGGGTTCAAACCCAAGACACACTAGGACAGTTGGAGAAGGACCTCCCACGTGCAGGCAAACTTAGCCAGTCAGGAAGAGCACTTCATGGACCTATAGACTGGTTCCAGCATGGGCCAGCTCACTCTTTGGCTCACCCATTCCTCCTGACAACTCACATGTCCAGTCCTCTCCTGGAGAGCGAACCACCCAGTGAATCACCCAGAGAGCTGCGGCTCTGGGGCAGTATAGAAATATAAGAAATGTAATGAAATTGCTCTTCCCCCTGCTCCCCTCCCTCTGCCATCTGATTGCTTTGTATACACCCATCCCATTTGTGTACCGAGAAGCCTGCTCCCTCACAGTCCAGGGAACCTGAGTGAGCAGACAGTGGAGGGTGCACCGCTCCTGAGCCCATCAAGCTCCCTGACTACCTTCCTCAGAGCCCCATCCTGAGGCCAGCTGAAGGCAGTATTAGTCAGTCGCTGGCACAAATAGTCCCTGAACCTGGATGAATAGTAGGTGCTTGTGAGGGAGTGAGAGAGAGAAGAGGGAGCGGTGCCACCTGAGTGCTCAGTCAGTGCACCTACCTCAGCCTTCCACCCCCATAGTGGGGAGACTGCAGTGACTGTGAATGTACTCACCCCCTTCCCCCTTGGGAGTTGCAGTGGAACTCTGTGTGGGGGGGGGGGGCAATAGCCTGCTCTACTGCATGCATCCTTGATTGTGCCAACAGCAGCAGTGGTTGGAATGAAGTGCCTAGCCTTTGCCATCAGAGAACGTGTGTGTGTGTGTGTGTGAGAGAGAGAGAGAGAGAGAGAGAGAGAATGCCTTCTCTGTGAGTGGGGAACACTGCTCACCACTGGTGTGTGTGGGGGAGCGTGTTGGAGCGGTACAGGTCAGACAAGACACAGTATTCACATAGCAAAGGGGGTGGGGCGAAACAGGGAAGCCAGCTGAAGCAGTTATACATTACAGCTTAACTGTAACCTTCTCTTGCTGAACCATGTGAGCTGCTCTTTCCTGATGGTGGAACAAAGTGGGGGTTGCTGCTGAGTGTTTGTTTCTGGGGTCCCAAGGCTAGGTACCTGTGAGGGTTCTAGACCAAGAAGTATTAGCAATGTGCCCAGGTTCCCATACATGTTCAGGAGACAAGCTGTTTGTGCAAAGTACTTCTTTTTTAGTGCAGGGAGCTCTTTCTCGCTGTTTTCCCTCACCATAGTTCTCCTTTGTGAGCTTTGTGTGTGTGGTCTTCAAGACCAGAGAGATATAACCCCATGCTGCACTCATAGACATCAGAGTTATGGGCTGTCTCTGCAGCTTTTATATACTGGAGCACCATATCCTAGGTTAGCCTTCCCCAACTGGGTGCTCTCCAGCTGTTTTGGACTGCATCTGCCATCAGCACCAGCCAGCATTCACAATTGTCATGGATGATGGGAGCTGTAGTCCAAAGTTGGCAAAGGGTACCCTAGGCTCTGTCATGGCAATGTGGGCAGTGTGGTTGTTGATGTGGGGCGGCTGTTCCCCCCACCCCCACCCCCACCCCCACCCATTGTATTCAGTGGGAGGCAAATCCTTGTGCCAAGTCCAGGACTGGTCTAAAGTTCCTCCTCTATTATAAAGCATGGCCATGGTCTGGAGGAATATATACTATGGCATAAGTGTTTTCTTCCTTGTGCCACCCACAATTCCATCCCATTAGCCATTCTACTGACGTATCTTCATTAGTAGAACAGCTCTACTGGTAGAGTGGTTCATTGGCATATCTGTTATGATACAGAATGCTGGATTAGATGGACCCTTGTTCTGATCCAGCATGGCTCTTCTTATGTTCTTTTGATAGCAGCATATCTTGTGTTCTTTCAACATAGCAGGCCTTGCACCAAATGCTGTGGCTCTCAACTAGCAGATCTCAAGTACAGGATTGTGTCCTTAATTAATCATTGTATGCATTGAGACTTTTGTGACGAGTGTCTCTCACAAACCCTATAATATCATTACAAAATTACAGCTTCTACATATGAAATATATGTAGACATGAAGTCTTCTCCAATCCCCAAATTTTCATTCAAAATGCCGTTGTAACTACAGTCCATTTTAAGAGGAAAATAGGTACCTAAAGGCAATTTGATTAGTAAAAAGGAACTGCCATACTTAATCTGACATTTGAACAAAAAGACCTGATTCTGAAAATAAAACTAATATGACATTTTCTTTGATAATACCTTTATAAATGGTACCTATCTGCTTTAATCAAGGAACTATAGCTCAGAGATCTTTAAGTTTTGGGTGTCATCTGGGGAATATTAAGCACAGTTAAAAAATAATTATATTCGGTAGGACTTAAGCACTTAATACACTTAATATTACAATCTTATACATGTTTACTCAGAAGTAACTCCCACTGCGTTCAGTGTGAAGCCCAACTCTCTAATTTCAGTGGGATTTGATTGTACATAATACTCTAAGGATGGTATACTTTATGGATTCAGATGTGCCTTTAACTATGCTGAATTGACTTTTAATGCTAGCCTGTTATAACATACTGTGCCTTGATGTGCGTACATGTGTACACCATCACTTTGTACCAGGAAGAGGTAACGAGAGTGCCCTCAAACATTTTTTGTTTTGGCATGATCCAAGTCTCACACTGCCTGAATGATGCCTAAGGATATGAATGTCTATTGTATATGACTGCTTTGTAGGGAGTAATGCAGCTTAAGAAAATTAGTGTATTCACTAATTATCAGTGCACATCCAAATTCGCCGATAGTTAGAAAGGGCAAGGCCCAATCCATCTGTTACTATGAGCACTCATGTAGGCATATACAGTCAGGGCCAGAAATATTGGAACAAGGATCATTGTTTTGGCGGTTTGCCTCTGTACACCACCACATTGAAGTTGAAAGGAAACACACCCAGATGGAAGCGAAGTCAGGACTTTCAACTGTAATTCAAGGGGTGTGACAAAAGTGGGGCACTAACCATTCAGGAAGGGCAGCCAGTGGCATACACATACACCCATCGTTGGTGGCTCATAAGTAATGGAACGAATGGCTGACAAGCAGCTGCATGGGCAGGTGTGGCCTGTTTCCTGGGTACCCCATGACCAATCAAGCAGATAAAAGGCCTGGAGGTGGTTCTGAGTGTTACATTTGCATTTGGTGGCTGTTCACTGGAACTCGCAATATGAGGTCCAAAGAGGTGTCCATGCGAGTGAAGGAAGCTATCATTAGGCTGAGGAAACAAAATAAACCCATCAGAGAGATAGCAAAAACTGTGGGAGTGGCCAGTGCAACCGTTTGGAACATCCTGAAAAAGAAGGAATTAACTGGAAAGCTCAGCAACAGCAAAAGGCCTGGAAGATCATGGAAGACAACTAAAGTGGATGACTGCAGAATTCTGCTCATGGTGAAGAGGAACCCTTTCACAACATCTAGCCAGGTCAAGAACACTCTTGCGGAGGTAGGCATGTCATTGTCAACATCTACAGTCAAGAGACAGCTTTATGAATGTAGATACAGAGGCTTCACAACAAGGTGCAAACCACTGGTAACGCTCAAGAACAGACAGGCCAGATTAGCCTTTGCCAGCAAACACCTAAAAAAAGCCTGCCCAGTTCTGGAATAAGATTCTTTGGACTGATGAAACCAAGATTAACTTGTACCAGAATGATGGGAAGAGAAAGGAATGGAGAAGGAAAGGAACAGCTCATGATCCAAAGCATACCACATCATCTGTCAAACATGGTGGAGGCAGTGTTATGGCATGGGCATGTATGGCTGCCAATGGAACCTGGTCACTGGTGTTTATTGATGACCTGACTGCTGATAAAAGCAGCAGGATGAATTCTGACGTGTATAGGGCTATACTTTCTACTCAGATTCAGCCAAATGCTGCCAAACTGATAGGACGCCGCTTCATATTGCAGATGGATAATGACCCAAAACATACAGCAAAAGCTATCCAAGAGTTTCTCAAGGCAAAGAAGTGGGGTGTTCTTCAATGGCCAAGTCTGTCACCTGATCTCAACCCAATAGAGCATTCTTTTCACTTACTGAAGACAAGACTGAAGGCAGAAAGTCCCACCAACAAGCAGCAGCTGAAGGCAGCTGCAGTAAAGGCCTGGCAAAGCATCTCGAGGGAGGAAACTCAACATTTGGTCATGTCCATGGGTTCCAGACTTCATGCAGTCATTGACTGCAAAGGATTTTCATCCAGGTATTAAAGGCGATCCTTAAGTTTGAAATCATGTTGGTTTGTTCCATTACTTATGAGCCACCACTGATGGGTGTGTGTATACGCCACTGGCTGTCCTTCCTGAATGGTTAGTGCCCACTTTTGTCAACCCCCTTGAATTACAGCTGAAAGTCCTGACTTCGCTCCCATCTGGGTGTGTTTCCTTTCAACTTCAGTGTGGTGGTGTACAGAGGCCAGCTGCCAAAACAGTTATCCTTGTTCCAGTATTTCTGGCCCTGACTGTATGTGTCCATTGTTTGAAGAAAATCACAATGGTAGGACTGGCAACATAATTGGCTCTCACACATACCTCCAGCTTTGCTGGTCCATGGGTCAGGATGTCATTGGCATAGGGATTTGCTCCTTCAGAAGTTACTGAGAGTGGTGTGGAAGCAACCTCACTAGCTCTCAATCAAGGAAAGAAAAACATTGTTTAAAACTCTGCAGTTGTTGCTAAGAAGGCCTTAGCATTGGGAAGTGCCATAGCTCAGTGGCAAAGTATACGCTTTGCACACAGAAAGTTCCAAGTTCAATCCCTGGCATCTTCAGGTAAGGCTAGGAAAGACCCTTTCTGAAGCCCTGGAGAGCCACTGCCAGTCAGCACAAACAATACCGAGCTAAATGGATGAACAATCTGACTCACTATAAGGAAGTTCCTGTGTTCCTAATACTTGGAGATAAACCAGGAGAACCAAATAGCTAGGAGCTCTTTTCTCTCTCCCAAAGCGTTCTTTTTTAAAGATTTTGAGTAGCATCAGGGTTAGTTAGGCAATAATTGACTATCTTGTGTTCACAACTCTAGGACTAATCTTCGTAGGGTGGTGGGATGGAGATTTTACTCAATCCCCAGCAATAGCTGAAATCCTCAGAGACAGAATTGTTTCTGAGTATTTTTGTGGCCTTGTAACTTTGGAGTTAAAGCTGTTTTTAAACCATTCTTAAGCTGTGATCCTGCTCAGACTATTTTGTATATGGGATTCTAGTGAAATCAGTAGAACACTCACAATCATTGCAGCATAGGAGGAGGAAATTCATAATCACTGATACAACCATGTGCTTGGACCAGATGCATATGCGCGTCAAGATTTATTGGGCTGTTTTTTACTATGGCAAGGCAGTCTTTAACTTGAGCAGGGGGCAGTGGTCATAAGGGAATCCTACAATCATGATGGTAATAAAATGGCAAAACCCAGTACAGTGTGGTGTAGTGGCTAGAGTGTTGGACTGGGAGTCGGGAGATCTAGGTTCTAGTCCCCACTGAGCCATGGAACCTCACTGGGTGACTTTGGGCCAGTCACAGACTCTCAGCCCAACCTACCTCACAGGGTTGTTGTTGTGAGGCTAAAATGGAGAAGAGGAGGATTTTGTATGCCGCCTTGAGTTCTTTAAGGAGGAGGAAAGGCAGGATATAAATGTAATGAATAAATAAATAAATACATGTGGATTCTGATAATACTCAGAAATTACTTGAATCATTCTGGGTTGGATCCAACACTGTCATTCCTCAATGGAAGCAGTTTTGTCAGCAGAAGTGGGAGGGGGTCACCCCCCTCCTCCAGCAGCCCCCCGCACACTCTGAATCTGCTTTGGGTAGCTGGGAAACCCCCCAGAATAGATTTTAGGGCTGTGCAGAGGGCTGCAGGTTAGAAGAGAGAGAGAGAAAGTCTTGTTCTAGTGGACCTCCTCTAGCATGATGCTGGATTTAATCCTCTGTGCGCTTGGATGCGGATGCTTTTTCGGTTTCAGTATTCAGTCTTCTGTTACAGAGATGGAATGGGAAGTCTTTTGCCTTGATCACAATTCATCTGTTAGTGTTTAAATATGAAGACCATTTTTAGCCATGCTTTTTCCAGCTCTTTCAAATCTCATTTTAATACATATTGGCATTTGCCCATTTCAGCTTAGAGTATAACTAGAATTTTTAATATATTTTTTCATTTTCAAGTAATTTTGCATTTCAAAATGAGAGCTCATAAAATTTATATTTGAAGTAGTTCTTACTTTTATTCTCTAGTTCTAAAATAGCTTCCTTCAAATACATCTTTAAAAGATGGTTAGGCCTTAATAGGGCTAATATGTCTTGCAGTTTAATAGTCCCTATTGTGTAGTTTATTTTAAGGAAGTTATTAAAAAGTACGCTACACAAATATTGTAAACCCTGTCACTGAAAAATAACCTTTTATGAAACTTCTGAAAGGTGTCACAGCAAAGTATGCAGAATAGTTAATTGTCATAACTTTAATATGGTGCATTAACAGTGTAATAAAACGTGTTAATTAAGTGAATCTTTGTGGTTTTCTAACATATGAAGCAATAAACAGCTACTGGAAAAAATGCTAGATAAAGCTGAAGTTCGTTAAGCAGGTTAGAAGCCATTTATTAGTACCATTAGTAATAGCTAGCATTCACAGTGGTTTATACCACTATAGAAAATACAATATATATCTAGGTATAATATATTTTAAGTTGAGTGCTAAGGAACTAAGAGTAATGGGGCATAATCCGTTAAGCTGTGTCTCAGGAACCAAATTATTGAGGGTTCATTTGTTTTTTCCTAAATCAGTATCAAATATTACAATGGCTTTAGTTTCTGGACTACCTCCTCTTTTTCAAGACAGCTGCTATTGATCCTCCTTGGCTTTGGTTTATTAAAGATGCAACCACTTAGCTTGGAAGGAAGAATGGACTCTTTTTACCAAATTTTCTTTTTCAAATGGACTCTGTGGGCTAACATAACCCTGTTTCAGTTTCAGTTCAGTTTCAATCCTGTTTATCTCCTGAAGCCTGTCAGAGAGGTTCCAGAATTCTTAGTCTGTCACAAAAATGTGCTGCTGGAGTAGATCACAGTAGATCACACATTTGTTTAGCATTGGAACTTCTACTTCCTTTGGCCTACCATACCATACCCAATAGTGTGATTTAGACAAGTAAGCTGAAAAAGAGGCAAGGATGACTAGGGAACCTGCTACTTTCAGGAGAAAGGAAACACTGAGGTAACAAGACCATTGATTTTCTCTGGACCTTGCTCATGTGACTATGGCTCTGTGATCAAATGGACATGTCTGCATTTGGCCAGGAAAGCAAGAGTTCAGAGGTGGGAAGTATAAACATGTGTTAGCCTTCCTTGCCCTTTGTCTATCTGTAAGTCTCTCAGTGCCATCCTAAGCAAGTTTAGTCAGATGAAATTCCCCAGGACTTACTCCTAGGAAAGTGTAGCATTAGCCTTTTATTTTAATTAATTTAAATGTTAGGCCTAGGACAAAATCTAGGATTGATTATAGCCCAGATGCATAGCCCACTTCAACGTAAGTATCTTGAGATTCAAAACACCAGTCAATCAGGCATTTTGTATTGTAGCATTAAATCTTAGCTGAAAATATCCTGGTGTATCATAATTTTGTTCATGATCCACAGGTGCGCATGCACAAAATTAGCTTTCTGATCAGTGTTCTGTGCATCAACTGCCCCTCTCTAAATCCACTTTTTAAATTCTGTCAATGAGTTGCAACCCCCATTCTATCCCTTTGCATGTGCCTAATACCTTTTTGAATCATGTCTGCTGTGTTTTAAATTTTGCTGAGTTGTCATTCTAAATGCCATTTTTCTTCATTCCAGAGTGTTTGTATGACAGGATAGCACAAGAAACTGTGGACGAAACTGAAATTGCACAGAGACTCTCCAAAGTCAACAAGTACATTTGTGAAAAAATCATGGATATCAATAAATCATGTAAAAATGAAGAAAGGAGAGAAGCGAAATATAATTTGCAATAAATTTTGAATTTTTAATAAAGTGTTAGTGTTTTACTCTGGTGGTGGTGGTTTTGATTTCATGGTGTTCATGCTGATGGGCTAAACTGACCTTTTAGTGTGAATTGTATTATTAAATATTGGCTTATTTCTAAACAGTTTTAAGAAACTACTTAGCTGCTTGTAGCAGCAAAACTCCTTTAATGGTAAAATAGCATCAAATTCCCTAGTTGTACCAAGGAAAATGACATGCTGATTGTGAGCCTATAGCTGACCGTTCTGCAAGTCCCAGATCTATTGCCATCGTATTGAAGTTACTGGGATTGTTTTGCGGGCTGTCTGTGTACAGTAGGCTCTGTGGAATAAAGATACTTCATGAAGATGTACTTTGCAAACAGCTTTTTTTAAGTTGACTTGTTTTCTTTCTTGAGCTTGAACTTTTTATTCTTAAAGTATCTAAAAATCACCATGCCTGCTCATAAAATTCTCTTGGAATACAAGTACATTCAGTATATTCCATTAAAGTCAGTGTGACTGTTCCAGAGCACATATGACCCAGATTGTTGCTGATATCTACTTAGATCTCTGTTGTGAGTTCAGATTTTAAAAGAGAGTGGGAGAGAGAGCAGCTTTTATTTGCAAAATGCTGTATTTGAGCTGTGGTTCCTGTTTAGTATGTATATTACAGTTACCCCTGGAGGCCATGCAGTCTAATGGTATTTGTATTTCTTTGGAGAAGGCATAATGTAGTATAACAGAAAAATAAAAATTATTTATGCAAGAAAAATGTGTAATAGAAAATGCTAAGATTATGTAGTACTGGTGGCTTCCATTCTACAAGTCAACTATGGACTATATTAACATAAGCTTAAGCAATAGGAACACTAGTTTCTAGCTAGCATGTGCTGACCCCATTTGTCACTAGATGATAATTCTTTAAAACTTCTCACTTCTGCTGTGTCTTATTCCATAAATGGACTTATCAGCTCCAGGTTTGAAGGAGCCCTGGGATGGCTGCATGCTTCTCCCTTCCCATGGGCTGGGTGATGGAGGAGGAGGAGGAGGAGCTGTTGCCCATGCTACTGCAGGATGGGCAGGTGCCAATGAAGAGGGAGTGTTGTCATATCTACTACTTTGGGTCCTGTGGCATTTTTTTCTCTTTCTTTCCCAGCATAGCACAAGTTGTGGATGCTTTTCTGTGGCTGGCTACAATCACTTATGCTGTCCCTGCCCACACAGAGTAGCACAGGTGGCTTCTTAGGGGTGGTGGCTCTTACTGGTCACCAACTCCACTACTCTGGGTGAGTGGGGACAGCAGAAGTGGAGTGGCCAGTTAGCAATAGAAGAGAAGCACTGCCACCTGCATTACTTCAGGCACCCTGGTTCACTCCCACTGTTACTACCTGCCCAGAATTGTGTGGGTGAAGGCACTTCTCCGTTGTTGGCTGGGCACATCATTGCCTTCATCATTATAATCCTTCTCCCCAGTGCCTCTGCCATGTCCTGCATGGGTGTAGCTGCTTCGCGCAGTGCTTTTATAGTGCTGGATGGTGTGTGTGTGTGGGGGGGGGGGTTGTTGTTTCTGTTTTAGAAGAGGTCAACATGAGTTGTGGTGGGGCCCAGTATTCGCCCGGCCATGCAGGGTGCTGACCCCAGGCATGATTCTGACACTGCAATACTATGCATAAGTAAGTCCCATTGACTTCAATAGGACAACTTCCAGGTAAGTGTGTATAGGGAATAGGCTTTCCACAAAAGGACATACTGAGCATTAACCTTTTACACTAAATGTATAAAACTGGGCAATTCAAATGATTTCATAACTAACATAGATCTGCTTAATTTTCTTTATGTATGTTTACAAAATTGAGAAGTGAGCACCTTTCTTTCCTTGTCTTTCATTTTTGTTAAAGCTATAAACCTAACACATTTACTATGAAGTGAGCCCTATTGAATACAGTAGGGCTTACTTCCATATATAGGATTGTGCTGTAAGTTGTCAGTTAAATAAGGAGCCTTGTTCAGTCTGCATTAATGTTTGTACTGAAGAATGTAAAGGACAAGGGAATTTGTGGGTCAGGGCACTTAGAGAGAGGTCCTGGTTTTGTATTCTGCTTAGTGAAAGTGAATTAAACCAGTTTCCCAATTCATATCTAACTGTGGTTTAAACAAACCACAATCTAAGTACTGAAGGCCATGTGACTGGGAAGCTTGAGGGCACAACATTCATTCTAGGCTTAATAAACTATGATTTATGGAGTCAGGATTGAACTGGCCCATTGTCTCCTACAGCAAAAGCTAGTGTTTTTAGCATTTTGATTGCAGCTACTATTTATAACAAAATTATATAGTATAAATAGAGTACAGTCCTTTGCATGTTTATTTGGAAGTAAATCTCAGTGTTCATTGGGGCATACCCCCTAGAAATTGTGTATAGAATTGCACCTTAAAACAAGCTTACGGAAGACATTTTTAAATGTCTTTCAGATTAATGGCTAAAGTTTGGGCATGTTAAGATTTATATCCCAGCTCTCACTCTATTCTCCACCGCCTACATATTAATTTGTAGTTGATCACAAGTTGCCAAGCACTGTTTCAGCATGTTGCAATAGAACAGAAACTTAATTGAAAGAGGGTTTCTGATATGTCTGCATCCACAGCTGCTGCTGCTGCTCTGGTACCAACAACCTGCATACCCGCTAGAGAATGCTTTCTGTCAACTAGATGGCGCAATCAGGTTCATTTTGAAACACTGTATGTTTATTCTGGCAGTTGATGGCTGACGGTCATTAATGTTAAATAGAAATCAATGATGTTTTTGTCCAGATAGCTGGGCCATCTAAAAGGTCATCCAGTTTCTATTGTGCTGAAGTCTAAATACTGTATTCAGGTTTTTTGAATTCAGTCTTTCCTACTAATGGATAGAGTTTTGTGTGCATTAAAACTTTAGCATAGAACAGTTCATGGACGATGAAGCATACAAAGAAGCTAGAGTGGCTGGGTTTGGTCAGTATTGAA
This sequence comes from Heloderma suspectum, assembly GCF_057233095.1. Lineage (NCBI taxonomy): Eukaryota > Metazoa > Chordata > Lepidosauria > Squamata > Helodermatidae > Heloderma > Heloderma suspectum. The sequence goes on from NC_139461.1 coordinate 229,393,775, forward strand.
CAATATATTTCTCAGACTCCCAGTTATTACAGGCAAGTACTGTAGTTGAAAGCAGAGAAGTTACAAATTTAATTGTTAATGTCGCATTTTGATGAGTATTGATTTTGTAAGCACTACTATATGTTGAAAGTACGTGTAGGAGGTCTGGCCTGGAATGACTGGATTTTCCACAAAACATTTAAGCTTTTCTGAAATTTATATAAGCCTGTTGAAGTAGTTGTGCTGCCCTTTTGTTAAAGTATTTAGAATAAAAGTGCTACAGTTCTATCTTGTTAAGCCACTACAATCCAAATCTCATCTCCTTCAAAAGAAAACAGTTTTAAGAACGATTTCAGAATGCATAGAATATTTTATTAATAATCTCTGCCATAATTGTGTAAGATAATTCATTGGAGTTTCCATTTTTCAGAATAGGAAAATAATGCTTAGAAATTGATGGTAGAAGAAGATGAGCCTATGAATTCATGGCAGAGCAAGGAGGTTTGAATGAGGGCCTCCCAGGTGGCAAATACTAGATGACTCTAGTTCTTCAAAAGTTTGTGATTGGTTTCTGCTCTAGCTAAGATTTAAACTATGGGTGTGTCTTCACAACAGTTTGTTAACCCTTAATATAATGTAATCATTCTCTTGTTTTTCACACCCAAATGGTTAAGGCATGGTAAATCAGCAGATATTTCTGTCCTCATCCCTAACCTCAATTATATGGAATAATTAATTGTCCACATTAGCGTGAGGAAAATTTGGAAAAGTAGAAAATCTCCTTTTTACTATGCTTTTACTACACTTCTTTGTAAGAATAGTTGTTGTTGTTGTTCAGTCGTGTCCAACTCTTCGTGACACCATGGACCATAGCACGCCAGGCCTTCCTGTCCTGCGCTCTCTCCCGGAGTGTGCTCAAGTTCATATTCATTGCATCAGTGATACTATCTAGCCATCTCATCCTCTGCCGTCCCCTTCTCCTTTTGCCTTCAGTCTTTCCCAGCATCAGGGTCTTTTCCAGAGAGTTTTCTCTTCACATTAGGTGGCCAAAATATTTGAGCTTCAGCTTCAGTATCTGTCCTTCCAATGAGCACTCAGGGTTGATTTCCTTTAGGATTGACTGATTTGACCTCCTTCCAGTCCAGGGGACTCGTAACAGTCTTCTCCAGCACCACAGTTCGAAAGCATCAATTCTTCGACGCTCAGCCTTCCTTATAGTCCAGCTCTCACAGCCATACATTACTACTGGGAAAACCATAGCTTTGATTATACGAATCTTTGTCGGCAAGGTGATGTCTCTGCTTCTTACTATGCTGTCTAGGTTTGCCATAGCTTTCCTCCCAAGGAGCAAGCGTCTTTTAATTTCATGGCTACAGTCACCGTCTGCGGTGATCTTGGAGCCCAAGAAAGTAAAATCTGTCAGTGCTTCCATTTCTTCCCCTTCTATATGCCAGGACGTGATGGGGCCAGATGCCATGATCTTCGTTTTTTTAATGTTGAGTTTCAAACCAGCTTTTGCACTCTCCACTTTCACCCTCAACAAGAAGCTCTTTAGATCCTCTTCGCTTTCTGCCATTAGGGTGGTATCGTCTGCATATCGGAGGTTGTTGATAATTCTCCCAGCAATCTTAATTCCGACCTGCGATTCATCCAACCCGGCGTTTCTCATGATGTACTCTGCATATAAGTTAAATAGGCAAGGTGACAATATGCAGCCTTGTCGTACTCCTTTCCCAATTTTGAACCACTCGGTTGTTCCATGTCTGGTTCTTACTGTTGCTTCTTGACCCTCGTACATGTTTCTCAGGAGACAGGTAAGGTGGTCTGGTACCCCCATCACTTTAAGAATTTGCCACAGTTTGTTGTGATCCACACAATCAAAGGCTTTAGCGCAGTCAATGAAGCAGAAATGGACGTTTTTCTGGAATTCTCTTGCTTTCTCCATGATGCAGCGAATGTTGGCGATTTGATCTCTAGTTCCTCTGCCTCTTCGAAACCCCGCTTGTACTTCCGGTAGTTCTCGGTTCGCATACTGCTGAAGCCTAGCTTGTAGGATTTTGAGCATCACCTTGCTGGCATGTGAAATGAGCGCAATTGTGCAGTAGTTTGAACACTCTTTGGCATTGCCCTTCTTTGGAATTGGAATGTAAACTGACCTTTTCCAGTCTTGCGGCCATTGTTGAGTGTTCCAAATTTGTTGGCATATTGAATGCAGCACTTTAACAGCATCATCTTTTAGGATTTTAAATAGCTCAGCTGGAATACTGTCATCTCCACTAGCTTTGTTGTTAGTAATGCTTCCTAAGGCCCACTTGACTTCACTCTCTAGGATGTCCGGCTCAAGTTCAGTGACCGCACTATCATGGCTATCAGGGACATTCAGATCTTTCCTGTATAGTTCTTCTGTGTAGTCTTTCCACCTCTTCTTAATCTCATCTGCTTCTGTTAGGTCCCTGCCTTCATTGTCCTTTATCATGCCCGTCTTTGCACAAAACGTTCCCTTGAGATCTCCGATTTTCTTGAAGAGATTTATAGTCTTTCCCATTCTGTTGTTTTCCTCGATTTGTTTGCATTGTTCATTTAAGAAGGCCTTCTTGTCTCTCCTTGCTATTCTCTGGAACTCTGCATTCAGTTGGATATATCTTCCCCTTTCTCCCTTGCTTTTCGCTTCCCTTCTTTCCTCAGCTACTTGTAAAGCCTCATCAGACAGCCACTTGGCTTTCTTGCATTTCTTTTTCTTTGGGATGGATTGAGTTGCTGCCTCCTGAACAATGTTACGGACCTCTGTCCATAGTTCCTCAGGCACTCTGTCTATCAGGTCTAATCCCTTAAATCTATTCCTCACCTCCACTGTATATTCATAAGGGATATGATTTAGGTCATACCTGAATGGTTTAATGGTTTTCCCTACGTTCTTCAATTTAAGCCGAAATTTTGCAACAAGAAGCTCATGATCTGAGCCACAGCCAGCTCCAGGTCTTGTTTTGACTGACTGTATAGAGCTTCTCCATCTTTGGCTGCAAAGGACATAATCAATCTGATTTCGATATTGACCATCTGGTGATGACCATGTGTAGAGTCGTCTCTTGTGCTGTTGGAAAAGAGTGTTTGCTATGATCAGCGTGTTCTCTTGGCAAAACTCTATTAGTTTTTGTCCTGCTTCATTTTGTACACCAAGGCCATGCCTGCCTGTTATCCCGGTGATTTCTTGACTTCCTACTTTAGCATTCCAATCCCCTATGATGAAGAGGACATCTTTTTTGGGTGTTAGTTCTAGAAGGTGTTGTAGGTCTTCATAGAACCGATCAACCTCAGCTTCTTCGGCCTCCGTGGTTGGGGCCTAGATTTGAATTACTGTGATGTTGAATGGGTTGCCTTGGATTCGTACTGAGATAATTCTATCGTTTTTAAGATTGTACCCCAGTACTGCTTTTCCCACCCTTTTGTTGACTATGAGTGCTATTCCATTTCTTCTAAGGGATTCTTGCCCACAGTAGTAGATATGATGGTCACCTGAATTAAATTCACCCATGCTTGTCCATTTTAGTTCGCTGATTCCCAAGATGTCGATGTTCAATCTTGCCATCACATGTTTGACCACCTCCAGCTTACCTTGATTCATTGATCTTACATTCCAGGTTCCTAAACAATATTGTTCTTTACAGCATCGGATTTTCTTTTCACCACCAGACCCATCCGCAGCTGAGTGTCCTTTTGGCTTTGGCCCAGCCGCTTCACTCTTTTTGGCGCTACTTGGAAATACCCTCTGCTCTTCCCCAGTAGTATATTGGACACCTTCCGACCTGAGGGGCTCATCTTCTGGCATCATCTCTTTTAGCCTTGTGATACGTTCCATGGGGTTTTCTTGGCAAGAATACTGGAGTGGGTTGCCATTTCCTTCTCCAGTGGACCACATTTTGTCAGAACTCTCCGCCATGACCTGTCCGTCTTGGGTGGTCCTGCACGGCATAGCTTATGGCTTCACTGAGTTACGCAAGCCCCTTCGCCACAACAAGGCAGTGATCCATGAAGGGGTAAGAATAGTAGAATGATTCAAATGTATTTGGGAGCCTGAATGAAGTAATCTTGTGAACATGTCTGAAAGTAAGGAGTAATAAACCAAAACGAGATGTAATCCGTTCCAGACAAGATCTTGAGAATAGGTGATGTTGCTTGAGGAGAGATACTAAAAATTGGTGAGTGATTTCTGAGGGAAGTCATGCTGAAGTGAATAATATTCTGTGAAGAAGGGACAGAACAAGTATTTGAAATAGGAGAGTTAAAAATGTGATTACCCCTCCTCCCAAATTGATTGATCCCCATTTCAAGTCAGGTTGAGCTCCCCTTCAAGCTGGGCCAAACTTGAACTCAAGCTTGCATTCCCCCACCCTACCTGCTAGTTCAGAAGGGGGAGTTGAACTAGGCTGTGGAAGGCAGAAGAGAGGCCCAAGAAGAGTCCCCATGCTCTGTGCATCGTTCGCCACTAGATCAAAGGGATTGACTAGAAGCCCCATTATCCCTAGCTGGAAGTGATGCTGTGTGTGTCAGTCAAGGCAAAGGGAAAGCCCTTGACCCCACATCCCAATGGTTAATATCATGTTCTGTGAATCAGGCCAGCAGGCAGTGTTACACAACGCATGTCATTTTATGCTCCTGGCTAGGTCACCTACATTCCACCGCCTGTTACCCACTCCCTTTCTCCAATTTAAGGGGTTTTTTTTCTTGTGGAGGGCTGGCATGGAACGTGGGGAAGCAGAGGAGGGGAGACTTGGGGATGGGGGAAATTGGGTTGATTGTTCAATTTTTTAAAAAATTAACGGGTTTTCGAATGTTCAGCTTCAGCATTTGAGCAGCCCAGTTGATTTTTGTAATGCATAAGTGGACAGTTCTGTTTCATGTTAAGCACTATGTGTTTTATTCATCTCTGCCCTTTTGTATAGTTTAAAATAAGTCAGATGGTCACAGCCAGATCGTCTGATCTAAATAAAATAGCAGTTGCTCAGGTTTGTTTGCAGATAGTTAGACAAGTGCTGAGCTGATTTTTCCAAATACGAGTCTAGTTCTGTTAATGTGTGAGGGAAGAGACCTTTCTTATATTCTGAGTATCAGTAGTATCTGTTTACTTTCTTGGAGGTGGGGACCATTATTGCTGCAGAAATGTTCTTATTTCTAGTTGCTTGCTATAGCTTTTAATACTCCTAACACGATCCATAAATAAAGAGCTTCAGGCACACATTGCTGTGGGAGGGGGGCTGTAAGAGCTGGCAGAAAGGGCTTTCTTTTCATTAATTATTTTATAAGCAAATGAGCTGTTATATATTGAGGAAGATCATCCAAACAGACTAATCCCTCTCCCATTTATGCCAGATGCCTGCCAGATGCCTACCAGCTGAATTTAAAACAAAACATGTCCTTACCAGAAAGGAATTTTTCAATATAAGCTTGGTTAAATAAAGCGCAACGATATGTACATTTAAACGCCCACTGCAAGGAATTCAGAAGATGGTTTTATGTGGAAAGATAGGCTTTCATTTCATAAAGGCAAACTCCTCCACTTACTGGATTGCATTTGGATAGCTTTTGTGCTTGCCTAGTTTACAGGTACAGCCTCCTAAATAAATTAATCCTTATTCTGTGAAGCTGGTGGTGTATCTAAGGGTATGATATGTTAGCTTTTGAACACTGGAGGTTAATCACTGAAATTAACTTAACGTTGAATTTTATTTTGGGTGTATCTTAGTTTTTCTCCCATGTGGGTATTCTTGTATAATAATGAGTACAAAAACTGGAGAGAAATATTGTCTCACAATGATATTTCTTTAGAAACAATGATGCTTAATACATTTGCCATTAGAAATGGTTCATTGTGATTTCTGGCTTCCTCTTTGTAAATAGTAATATAATATGCTATATGTTTTAATACAGAGGTAGCCCACTTATGGCTCATGACCAACATGGGATCCCTGATGCCCTTTCGGTATAGCCCACAACTGCTCATTAGAATGTCCGCCGCCATGTTTTTAAATGCTCTAGTCCTTGAGAGGCCCACACTAATAGGGATGCTGGAAGATGTGTATAAGTAAGCATTAAGATCCCTTTCATACAGACAGTGAATGAGAAACCTAGCAATGGAGGAATCACTTCCCAATGGTCATGGTGTTCCCATGACACTGGAGATGAACAAAAATCAGGTATAGATTCCTTTTAACTCTAAAACAGGGGAAGGCAACCTGTGACCCACAGGGCTAATCTGACCCACGGGGTTGTCCAATCTCTTGCCCCCCAGCAAGCCCTGGCCTGTGGAGAGAAATCCCCATTTCCCCCGCACTTGACCTGGTCCTGCAATCCCTGGCTGACTCCCTTCTAGAACTGCAAGTGCCCCAACTGGTGTGTGAGCACCATGGGAAGGAGGTGCTCGACTCAGCCAGGGCTTGGCAAGTCCTTTCCTGTGCTCTTGCACCCCAACTGGAATGCGAGTAGTGTGAGAAGGAGACCTCTAACTCAGGTGGCACTTGTAGGAACCAGTTCCTGCAAACCCCAGCCAAGTCCCTCTCCATGCACACAGAGAGATGGAGCTGCATGGAAGGGGGGGGCAAAGTGGGCTTGATGACTCCACGGGAAGGGTGAGCTTTGGGAAGGGCCCTGCCCCTTGATGTCATCTGGTCCACTGGCTTCGTCCAGGGGGCTAGATGATGGTGATCTGGCTCCTGGACCAAATTATGTGGCCTTCCCCTGCTCTAAGGCAACATTAACAGGACTATTAATGTTTTAGCTTTAACGTTTATCTAAAAAAGTAATTTATTAATTATTTGTAAATTGTTAACAATTTTTCACATTTTTAAAAACAAAAACCATATAGCATAAATGTGGGCAGTAACAAAAATAAAGTAGTTAAAGAGTATATACATAAAAGAAAAATAGTACAATAAAATCAGTTCCAAAATCCACTTAGGCAGTACATTTATTAGGAACAACCAAAAATGCACAAAATTGGGTGTGCAAGCTTTTGCAATCTCCAGAGCTCTTCATCAGGGAAGTTGTTACACTAGGGGGAGAAGGAATGAAGGGAAAAGGAGTTTGACGAGGTGCGGGGGAAAGAAGACTGATGAGATGCTTTAAAAAAAAAAACCCTTTCCTTCCTCTTCTATCCACCCCCTCCCCCCCCAAAAAAACCTGGCCTTGTAAAACATCTTGCTTGATTAATAGATCTGAAGATCTTGAAAGCTTGTGCTCACAATTTTGGGCATTTCTGGTTGGTCTTAAATAAAGGTATTGCCTGATCATGGATTTTGGATTTTTTTTATTATGGACTGACATGGCTTACTTCGTTTTGTGTAACTAATAAAATCAACAGCATACATTTAAACAATTATGGACCAATAATAAATAAGGAATGGTCTGGTGAAAACTTTTGCTAATGAAAAATAACTACAAAGCTAAGTCTTGGGCTGAAATTATAAGACTTTAATATCTGTATATGTGTAGTATTATTATTATTATTATTATTATTATTATTATTTGGAGGGGTTTACTGTTGATCTATCAAGATCTTTGGCATGCTTGTAAATGGACCCCAGGCAGGCAAAAGGGTTTCTGGTTTAGCTCTGCCCATGCTAACTTGAATTTGATTTGTGATCTTTCAGCAATAAGAAAATCCCCACTTGTTGCCAAATGAAGAAGTGTGTGAGAGAAATATATTTAAGGATTTGTTTATCCCCCTCTTTTATTCAGATGTTCAAAGTGCTTACAAAGAGTAAGAATGTATGAAATGATGCAGAACATCTTTGAACCAAAGTTGGAATTCCTGTTTGAAATCATCCTACATACTCCATTTCTGATACAGAAATTGTTAGATATATAGATTTTGATGTGGGCATAACCACTACACTAATGCATCCTGGTAAATGAAATGTGTGGGAATCATTATTGCACTGAATGAATGAACAAAGAGGAAATGTCATGAAAAATAGATTCACTTTGGCATGCCTCTGATTTTCATAGTCTTTAAGTGATAAAATCTTAATATCAATCACACAGACTTTATTGATACCATTTTTTCATGATAATGACATAGTGGAATTTGGAACAATAATTCATAGAGTGTCGAGGCAATAAAAATGTTATGAAGAGCAATTATTGCATACTTCATGCTCAGTAGCTAATTTTTAAATTTTACCATCTTGGATATTTCAAAAGACTCCCCCAGGCTTTCTAATAGGAAGAAAAATGACTTTTATTTTTAAATTGGAACAATTATCCAACAAGAAATGTACATAGCTGGTCACTCTTTTCATAAATAGATGTGCTGCTTCTGTTTTGAATGAGTTTTCCTTCTTCACAAAATTCTCCTGTTGTTTGACTGAGTACTGAGGATACAACCGTAAAGAAAGGCTGCTGCTATGACATCCTTTCAGTTATCATGTCACAGCAGACCTGTTAACGGGCAAATATCTTTCCACACTGAGGTGAATTTCAGATTCTGCACATAGAAGTTGCTTCACATATCTGATTAGCATAAGTTGGAAGCTGTTATACAATGGAATTTAAAGTGATCAGTATTGTACCATAGGGCTACATCATGGACATCTACATCAATACATAGTGTGATCTGATGGAGGACTCTAGCCAAAAAAAAAAAATCCTCATTATTTTATTCATTAGATTTTGGTTGTTTGTCACTCTATTTTTTGCTATTCAGTTACATTCCCAGGGCAGTTTACGAATTGGATAGAACTGTTTAAAATGTAACCACAGAAACTATAATAAGCTAAAAGCTACAAAACCTCATAGTCCTCGGACCTTTCAGTGTGCAGCAGGCGACTCTGATGAGGACGAAGCCTCTTCCTCAGAGAAAGGATGGTCAGTACCTTATTCTGGGCCTTCCCAGCCAGATGGTAAGCTCTGCCAGTATCCTCTGACTCTGTGGATGAGTCCCCAACAGAACCTCCATCTCTTCAGCCTCACAGAAGTCTCAGACTGCAAAATCAGGTGAGGACCTTTTAACAGCTGAGTCAGCTCCACAAAGGGGTCTGTGCTAAGCACACTACAACTGACATAAGGCTTCAATGCGTTTTAGCTCCCCACTGAGACAACATCCTCATAGTTTCCCTAGTAGGAGAGAGCTTCAGCGGGGCTTACTTGGCGCTATCCAAGGTTCTGTTTTCATCTGCCTTCAGCATAAGAGGGTTTGCTTTGATTTTGCCTGCTGTAATTTGATCTTTCCTACTTTGGACTTTACCTGCTTAATCTGATCTTGCTTGCTGTGACTTGACTTTACCTACCTTGTCCTGACTTCACCTACCTTGATATAGCTCCATCAGATGCTACCAGCTTCCCCTGTGAGTCTCAAGTGCTCACAGATCAGGACACTTCATAAAAGCAGCATAAAACAGTAGGATTAAAATTGCATGTAAGAAGCTCAGGAAAATAGAATAGTCTTTGCCTGGCACAGAAAGTGAAATAGAGTAGGCAGCAGACAAACCTCTCTCGGGGTGGGGAGAGAGTTCCATAGCTAGGCTACCACTATTGAGCAGGCCCTCTCTCTGGTAGTCCCCTGCCTCACCTTAGATGGTAGAGCACCCACTGGAGGCTCTCTGTTAAAAATCTTAATGTATGGGTAGTTATACGCAGAGTCAGGGGGTCCTTCAAGTACTCTACCCTAAGCTGTGAAGAGTTTTCAAAATTGTTTTTATTCACAATATAATAAAAAGGGGGGGACAGTAACAAAAGGGGGGGAAAGTCATAAGAGCATATCCATTCACAACTATCATTTACAACACCAGTAATAAAAAGGGGGGAGGGGAAGATTCAACACTTCTCTTTCAAATATATACATTAATATAAGCAGTCCATAAATCTAAATAAGCATCCAAATGCAATTGATGACTGTAGAATATATGATGAAATGTACAAAGAACAGAAAGATCTTCAGACCATTGAACGATAGGTGATGGGTGCTTATCCTTCCAGGCTTGAAATGTGAGTCACTTTGCAAGTGTAAGGGCTCTCCAAATCCACTTTTGTTGTCTATCTGTTAAACCCCACATGACAGGAATATAATTTAAAAGCACCTGAACTTCTGCAATTATCTCAGTTTTCAAGAACAAAATGTATGCAGGCAATGATTTCCAAACAGGAAGAAGCCTTAGCTGAGGAGAGTTTTAAAGGTCAAGACTAGCAAAACAACTAACTAGCACATTGAATTGGACCTGGAAATGAACTGGGAGCCAGAACTGTTGCCATAGCACAGGTTCATAACACAATCACAATGCCCAGTCCCAGTTAGTGCAGAATATAGCTAATGCCTAACTGCAATGTCTGAACAGTGTTCAAAGACAGCCCCACATAAAGCATATTACATTAGACTAAGATGGACACTACCAGACCATAACTGAGGCCAGGATAACTCTGTTCAGGTAAGGTCTCAGCTGGCTTACCAGCCTAAGCTGGTAAAAGGAACACAGTTCCAGAGAAGCATCTTGTGCTTCTTGTGGCAAAGATGGTTTATGGAGAACGCCAAGCTGCAAACCTGTTCCTTCAATGGAAATGCAACCCCATCTAATACAGGGTGAATACCACTCCCTTGGGCAAATGAACCAACTACTCACAGTACCTCTCCCTTGTCTGGATTAAGCTTCAGTTTACCGGTCCTCATCCAGTCCATTACCATGGCTGAGCACTGAATTGGCACTTCCATTTCTTCACCTGAATTTGATGAAAATGAGAAATAGAGCTGGGTGTTTATCCACATACTGATATTACCTCAATCTATATGTTTAGAATAACCCAACCAGCGGTTTCATGTCAATGTTAAATAGCACAGGGAACAAAATATATCCCTGCAGACCCCCATAACAGATGCAAAGGAGTTGAACAGCAGAGCCCCAGAACTTCTTTCTGGAAGCAGCTGTTCAGGCAGGAATGGGACCCTTTGCAGCATAGTGTGTCCAGTTCCTTCCCTGGCTAATCTATTCAGAAAGATACAATGGCAGATGGTATTGAAAGCCACCAAGACTAGAAGAATCAACAGGGTCAGAGTCCCCCTATCCTCTCAGAACAGATCACTCATCGGGGCTTAGCACCTGAACTCTGATTTGGAATGGATCTAAAAACTAGTGTCATCCAAGAGCATCTGGAGTTGTATGCTCATTCATTCTCTCTCCCCCACACCCCATATGTTGGATACAAGTCCTGTGTGAACCTGGCATTCATTCTCTGTGAAGAGATCCAAAAGCTAAAATGAAGATTAAATGTGGATTTAAATATGAAAAGGTGCATTTGAGCCTGAATCCTGTAGTATTCATTATCATCTCCATCTTTCATCATCATCATCATCATCATCTCCATCTTTCATCATCATCATCATCATCTCCATCTTTCATCATCATCATCACCATCATCATCCATCTTTCATCATCATCATCATCTCCATCTTTCTTCATCATCATCATCATCATCATCTCCATCTTTCATCATCATCATCATCATCATCATCTCCATCTTTCATCATCATCATCATCATCATCATCTCCATCTTTCATCATCACCATCATCATCATCATCTCCATCTTTCATTATCATCATCATCATCATCTCCATCTTTCATCATCACCATCATCATCATCATCTCCATCTTTTAACATTTCACTTTTTTATTGCTGTGCATAGTGTCTTTTTGCTGCTTTTTTGTTTTATGTTATGGAGAAATGTGCTTAATTGTTAAATTGTTTACTTTTGTGTAGAACTCTTCAGAGATAAGGTGGGATACAAATGTAAAATGAAATAAATAAAATTACTAAAAATGTACTGCTGGCTTTGACTTTCAGAAGACTGCAGTCTACTTGGGTTTTGCTATTTGGTAACTGGTTGATGTGGTTGTTCGTTATAAAAATAACTCTGTGAAACTACAGATTAGTACCATCTAGGAAACAAGGAACGGATTGTTTCCTAGATGGTACTAATCTGTAGTGTGAATACATGGGCTTAGTTTCACTGAATAGTTATTTTTATAACAACCACACCAACCAGTTACCAAATAGCAAAACCCAAGTAGACTGCGGTCTTCTGAAAGTCAAAGCCAGCAGTACATTTTTAGTAATTTTATTTATTTCCTTTTACATTTTTATCCCACCTTATCTCTGAAGAGTTCTACACAGCTCACAAAAGTAAACAATTTAACAATTAAGCATATTTCTCCATAACATAAAACAAAAAAGCAGCAGAAAGACACTATGCACAGCAATAAAAAAAGTGAAATGTTAGAAGATAGGGATGAATTAAAACAGGAAATTAAAATTACCCACTGAAGGTCTTCCTAAAAAGGAAAGCCTTCACCAACTTCCCTGAGTTTCTTAGTGAGGAAGTGAGATGGGCTTCCCTGAGAAGGGCGTTCCAGGGCCTAGACACACCCACCAAAAAGGTCCTTTCCTTAGCTCCATGAAACTTATCTTAGTGGTTGTTGGGACATGCAAGGTGGACAGATTCACATGGGAGAAGGTGGTCCTTCAAATATTCTGGTCCTAAACCATTCAGGGCTTTAAAGGTCACCACCAGTGCTTTGAATTGTATCCAGAAACAAATCAGAAGTCATTGGAGCCGTTTCAACATGGGAGTCATATACTCGTAGGGATATACGAATCCCTTACCTCTTTCTGGGAGGGGGCATCCATGGTGGGGCGAAGGCGATCCATCTCTCCCCCCAGAATCCTCCCCGGTGAGTCCGTGGAGCTGCTGGCCAGGGCCGGCCGCTGCCTGACTTCTGGCCTTCTTGCATCTGGTCTTTGGATGCAAATGGCATCCGGCATAGTGGACGCCATTGGTGTCCCCTGCCTTTTGCCATGATAGGCTATGTAAATCTTTACGTAGCCTATCACTGCAAAAGGCAGGGACGCAAATGGCGTCCGCTACGCTGGACGACATTTGCATCCAAAGAGAAGCAGCAGTGGAGAGCAGCTGGATGGACAGGACCTGCCGACGACCAGGTAGGGTCTGTCCAGGGGGGATTCCGTGGGGTGGCGGGGGAGTAGTCCATTCCACCATGGACTCTAGGGGGCCGGATTCTAAAGAATCCAGCCTCATTGGAGTCCGTGGCGGATTTCTCCGCCATCCCTACTTCTATGTGGCCTCTGTTAACAATTGGGTTGCTCTATTCTGGACCAATGGTAGTTTCTGAATAGTCTTCAGACTAGAGCACATTGCAGTTATACAAATGCATGTGACACCCTGGCCAAATTTGAATTCTCCAAGAATGCACAACCTCACCTGGTCACCACTGAGGCCCTAGCATTCAAGGTCAAACCCCAATTCCCAGCTCAGCTCTGCTGACCAAGAGCACCTCTTTCTTGTCTGGATTTGATTTGTTAGCCCACATCCAGTCCATTACTGTCTCCAGGCAACAGTTCAGGCAGCTTCCCTGGAATGAGAAGGAAAGGAGGGATAGAGTTGGGTGTTATTCATATTGATAGCACTGGACCCCAAAAGACTGAATTACCTCCCCCACTGGTTTCATGGAAATGTTAAATAGCATGAGGGACAAGCTAGAAGTCTGAGGGACATTATAGACCAACAGCCAAGGCATTCAAGAGGTATCCCCCAGGACCACCTTCTGAGAGCAGCCTTCCAGGAATGATTAGAATCATAGAATAGTAGGGTGGAAGGGGCCTACAAGGCCATCGGGTCCAACCCCCTGCACAATGCAGGAATCCAAGTCAGACCATCCCTGACAGATGGCTATCCAGCCTTGTCTTGAATGCCTCCAGTGTGGGAGAGCCCACCACCTCCCTTGGTCATTGGTTCCATTGTCGTATTGCTCTAACAGTCAGGAAGCTTTTCCTGATGTTCAGCCGGAATCTGGCTTCCTGTAACTTGAGCCCATTATTCCGTGTCCTTCACTCTGGGATGATCGAGAAGAGATGCTATCCTTCCTCTCTGTGACAACCTTTCAAGTACTTGAAGAGCGCGATCATATCTCCCCTCAGTCTTTTCAAGGATAAACATGCCCAATTCTTTCAGTCTCTCCTCATAGGGCTTTGTTTCCAGTCCCCTGATCATCTTCGTTTTCCTCCTCTGAACCCTCTCCAGTTTGTCTGCATCCTTCTTAAAGTGTGGTGCCCAGAACTGGACACAGTACTCCAGATGAGGCCTAACCAGTGCTGAGTAGAGGGGAACTAGTACTTCCTGGGATTTGGAAGCTATGCTTCTATTAAAGCAGCCCAAAATAGTATTTGTCTTTTTTTGCAGCCACATCACATGGTTGGCTCATATTCAGCTTATGATCTACAATTCCAAGATCCTTCTTGCTTGTAGTGTTGTTGAGCCACGTATCCCCCATCTTGTAACTGTGCAGCCACTGTGCCCCTAAGTCCTACCCCTTCAAGCTGGTCTAGAAGGAAAGCATGTTCAATGGTATCAAAAACCACTGAGAAGTACAGCAGAACTAACAGGGACACACTCCCCCTGTCCGGTTCCTGGTTGAGGTTATCAACCAAGGCGACTGTCGTTGCCTAACAGGATAATACCAGAAGTGCTGCAATGCATTACTGTACAAATTTTAGGCTTGCATGATCTACTGTGTTTTTCACTAGAATCCCGATGTCCACAAACTGGAGCCATGTACAAAACCATGGTTCTGGAAGGTGGACATAGAATGGACAAACAAGATGTCTGAGCACATGCTCAGCCCAGGAATTTGTTTCCAGTGCCATAACTGGAGCTTGAATACATCTCGCAGATCTATTCCTGTTTTCTCCCAAACCTTCCTTGAGTTTAGGAGCCTAATTTAGGAGCCTAAAGGGTTATTTTTGTTTTCACTGTTGTTAAGCCACTGGGAGTCAGATATCCTTACTGATCTATTGTAAATCACCCAAGAGATCTAATCTACCTTCCGTCCATTCCCGCTGTACACTATTACAACTGAGCATAATTTGTAGGATGCTACAGACCCAAGGAACATACCAAGCAATGGAAATAAAATCTATTTGTTGTTCAGCATGAGGGATGCTGGTAGAATGCAGTCCACGATGTATGAAATTCCATCAAAATCTGATTTTGCTTAGCCCAGTATTATCTGGCTTAATCCAGGCCACCAAATGATTATTGGCCTGAATCCAGATCAAAGTTGGAACAAGCTTTCAGCTGAGCATGCAGGAGGGCATGGTCATAGGATACATGATGCAATCATCTTGCGGAAGCTAAGCAGGTCTGGATCTGGTTAGTGCCTGGATGGGGACCACCAGAGAACCCATGTATGCCATCTTGAGTTCCATGATGAAAGAAAGGCAACAGATAAATGTGTTAAGATAAAAATAAATAAGGCTGTGAGCAGACATCTGTTCCTCAGTACATCACCTACATGCTCACCTAACAGTTTTTTTGCACCCCCTTCCAAGCCAAGTGTGTGGTGACAGAAAAAATACAAAAACCACTGACTGTGACAACTGATGCAGTTCTTTGGCCTCATATGCTGAGAAAGTGTATGTTTGGACTGATTCTGATTTGGCTGCATTGTTAGCTGGCTTCCAGTCTCTGAGGAATGACTGTTGTTAAATGGGAAGGGGAATTCCGCTTGAAATTATTATTTGGTAATATTCTGAAGGGTAAAGCTGATATAAATATGTAGGGTGTGTGTGAAGCTCAAGATATAAGAACATGAACTTGTAATCCTTTTTCATTCAAAAACGTATTTCCTTAGAGAGGCCTGAATGATGTCAAAGAAGATTCCTTCATCTTCTCTCTAATGATTGACTGTTAATTAACTTAGCAATTTATAAACACTGTGAAACCACCATCTCAGCTTGTTCCTATTTGTAAGGACATCAAGAAAATTAATTATGAATGCTGTTTTTTGAGATTAATTAATGTCTCTTTGCTAGATGCCTGATTATTATTTCCCCCTTCATTCAAAACATGTTGCCTCCACCCTTCTCCCCAAATTAATATTTCTGCTTTTTGTTGGATTGGAACAAATGCCATTTGTTGTAAGAAGCAGTGGGGGGAGGGATTTCTCCCAAAACTGGGATGCTACACTCACCTCGTCAAGCCTGTCTAATCACATTTTCTCTACAGCTCCACCCATCAAAGGTTGGTCCTCCTCCCCAGGTCTGCCAATGGACACATCTCCTGTTAGCCATGATAGCTAAATGAAACCTCCATATACAGAGTCAATAACCCTGAATACTGGTTGTTGAGGACAAACAACAGGGGGATGTGGTTGCGCTCATGCCCTGTTCATGAGCTTCCCTGAGGCATTTTGCTGGCGTTCTCTGTAAACAGAATGTTGACTAGATCAGGTCTGGGGAACCTGTGGTCCTTCAGATGATGTTGAACTCCCATCATCCCTGGGAAAAAACATGCCCTTGCTGGCTGGGGCTGATAGTTGGAATCCAACAACATTTGGAGGGCCAGCTTCTACAGGGTTAGATGAAGGCAACAACATTGCTTTCTCAAGGCAGCAAACTAAGAACAAGGAAACAGATCTAAGCTCCAAACGCTATTGCCACTCTATTGCCCCTGTATTGTCCAAAGCAACAAAATGAGTACAGGACAGAGGTGTGGTCTGAGTCCCCAAACCCAATTACTATTCCTTGAAACCAGGGAAGGGGAATGTGTGCCCCTCCAGATGTGTTGGAATGCAACTCCCATCATCCCCCACCATTAGGTATGCTGGCTAGAGCTGATGGGAGTTGCAGTCCAACCACAACTGAAAATAACAAAAGAATAGGTGTAGTTGGTAGTTGGCACTCCACTATTTCTATCTTACATGAAGAATTGGCTGGAGGTGGCAGGCATCTATGCTTATGGTAATGCCATCCTTGTGTACTCTACAGCTATTGGGCCAAGACTGGTCCCCGCCCTTGGCATGGCCCTCCCTCCACGCCAGTGATCCCAGGGTTTTTTTGCATATTCTCCCACCCCAGCATTGTCTTATTAAAAGTCTGCTTTTGGAATGTGGGATGGACCTCCCTGCAAATGACAGCCAGGAGAAAGAGGAAACAGAAGCAGCACCATGGGTGGAGAGGAGGAAGGGGCAGCAGCAAGCAGGTGGCACTGGCAGGGGGGTGCTCCTGGGCCCGTATTGGGGAGAGTAGGCCCAGGAGCACCTCAGCTACTCAAGTGAGACAGATCAGCATTATTTTGCCTTTTCTTCACATAGACGCATCACGTTGGAAAGGACCTCAAAGCTAGTTTGACCCCCTGTTGATGCAGGTGGGGTGGGGTGGGGTGGGCTATTTCTCCCCTTCCTCCTAGACAATGCAGCTCTATGGAGGGAAACTCTGTGATTCACATAGAATCATCACATGATTCTTCACCTAAAATCATAGAGCTGGAAGGGACCTCAAAGGTTTTCCAGTCCAAGCCATTATCGATGAGGGTGGCGGGGAGGTGAATGGGACTATTTCTCCCACTCCTCCCTACTGGCACTCCAAGTCCCCCCTACTGGCACTCCAACTCACATTTGCTGCTTCCCAACCGCATGCCCTTTGCAATGAACAAATAATAACTTTGCATTCTGTACAGTGTCTTAAGAACAGCTTTTAGGCAAATCAAGGAGAATAATGATCCCTCACCAGTTGTACTTTTATTTGATACAGTTACAATTAGGGATTGGTAAGAATTTTGTTTGGTTTGTTGTCTGATAAGAACTTACCAACATTTTCAAATTTCTTCATAAACGGAATGGAAATACTTGATTTACCTCCCCCACCTCCAGTGGAATGTGGGACAAAGTGAAACTGACAGATTTGTCCATCCAAGCCCAGGGCTTTGAGTACATAGCTCTTAAAACTTTGGGTTTGAATCCCTAAATATCCAACCATGTTTGTGGTGCTTAATTAGGCTTTCCATCTTTTTCTTTTCTGACAGGCTCATCTTCTTTAATAGCTGCATGGCATGGTCCTCTTCGTACTGGGAATTGCTGTACCTATTGCATTTCGCCAGGGCAGATTGGTGAGGGTTCAGTTTGTTGTTTGATAAGAACTTACCAAAATCCATAAATATCTTCCTAAACAGGGTAGAGAGAATGATGAGATTTAAAAAAAAAAAAAAAATGGGGCAAAAGTGAAACTGACCGATTTGTCTACTCCTTGTTAAAAAATCTCAGCTTCTGACTTCTAGTATGGTGGCAAACTCCAGGATTTTGTGTTGGATTTCCCAGTGGAGCTGGCCATCTGCCATAGCAGGAAGGGGAATAAGAAAAAAATGAGTGGGCAGCAGCAGCAATAAATGCTACAATCATGAAAAGGCTGATTTAATAGAAGCATTCTTTCCCACCACAATAATCTCAAACCTCTTTGCTTGTTTGCACCCAGGGTGCAACTATGGCTCCACCAAGCCAGAACCAGACAACTCTGATTACTGAACAGGTATAAAAGCAGCCCTCAACTTTGTGCCCCTATTGCTGTGTTCTGAGCAAATACACCATATTGTCTCTCCATGTATCCTAAGAATTTTCTCTAATGGCAATTGATGAAGGACTGGTGCCAAAAACTAAAGCAGTAATCTTCGTAAGCTGCTTAATGGACTTCCATATTTTTCATCCAGGTTGGCACTTGAATGGTATTCTTCTTGCAGTGTACTTTGGTGGAGAGCCATGCAAGTAACATGAATTTTGAGTTTAATAATCTACATGAACTAAAAGTGCATTAGGCCATTGCTTATTTGCCTAGATTCGTTGTTCAAGTACTACTTAGCTTGAGTATACCCTTGGCAAAGTTTATGTGGGAACTTTAGAAACCTCAGATTGCATACTTAATATCTGCAAAACAAGCATCCGTAAAAGGATGCTTTGCTATAAAGGCTTTTGTGTGACACCCCCCCCCCCCCCCGGTATGGTGCTGATTGTATATGCAGATTAATTTTCAAGCATGCAGTGACGGTTGCAAGCTTAAGCAGTAACTCAAGCAGAAATCTTCTAAGCAACTTTGTGATACAAGGGGCAGTGAAGTAGAAATCCCCATGGTGCATAGCTTCACGGCTATTTAACCTGGTGTCTCTGTGGCAGATTAGCAAAACTGGGACTCTCCGGCTTTGGCAATGTATTTGGTGTCTTGCGTTTTAATGATAACAGAATCAATAATTTTAGTGAAAACCTCACCTAGGAAAGGTTATGCGTAATGTAGATTTAGCATGGGACATGAAAAGGAGAAAGGTATGTCCGCTGATTTCTTATGAAGTAGGGTGGATAAAGTTTCCTCCCTTTTTTAATGTTAGTAGACAAATTGCCTATAGTCTGTTAAAGAATAGTACATGATAGTGGCTGAAATACTGATAGTATGGGCTGATTAAAATCCCTAACTAGCAGCTTTGTGTCTTGCAGTGTGTCTCAACAACTGTTGCTTCACTATACATGTGATAGAAAGCTTGGAGGACACACTAGTCAGGAAACTAGACAGTATTGTTATTATGTCTCTCGAACAAGAACAGGAAACTCCTGACTCCACCCAGATAATATTAAGTCCAGTGCCACCTAGTGACTAAGCTGTATAATGAATGATACTGTCCACACAGTGAACCAAGGAAGAATGAAATTGTCAGTTTTGCTTTTTCCCACAAACATTAAAAAAAAAAAAACAACTCTGAAGTTCTTTCCAGCTTCTTTATGAAGAAATGTGCAAATTTGGGGTGAGGCCTTATCAGAAAATGAACCAAACAAAATTCTCACCCATCCCTATAGTGCACATGTTATTTGGCTGAAAATGGCCGCAATAATTATGATGGCAGTCTGATGTTCTGCCCCTGTTCAAAATGTGTAGAACAATTACTTTGGCATAGAGAATAGCGTTTGGATTGAGGTAGTTTTAGTCAGTCAGTCTCTCTCTCTCTCTCTCTCTCTCTCTGTAGAAACTGAGGAAGAGCACACACACACACACACACACACCCCTACATGTAGGAATGAAAATACGTTTGGTCTATCATTATCGGTCTTGCTCAGTTTAGTAGTTGTCTTAGAAATACTCTTAAAAGCTGCTGAAAAATTCATGAGAAATTCTAGCTGCTGAAAATAAAATGGCAGTTTGGATTTACAAATGTTTAAGAGTTCCAATAATTAGCCAGTCGAATAATTTACCAAGCACTACAGTGGATTTTCCAATCACTCAAGAGTTCTTAAATCAAAACTAGATGTCTTTCCAATAGACAGGCTCAAGCTCAGACAAAAGTTTATGGCCTTCATGTAGTAATTATTCAGGCAATCTCTGTGGGCTGTTTTATGCTGGAGGCCAAACTTGGATTATAATGGCCTCTTTTGGCATTAGAAATCTATTGGTCTGTAAATCATGATGGAAGTTAATTTGTCTTCTAGCTGAAATTAAGATTCCTGGGTAGGGAAGGTCATTAGGCTTAGATTTTGATAATAAACTTTCCTAGCAAAACTTGATGATAGAAACTCTGGACATTCTATTTAACAAAACAAGAACAATATTAATGTTGGTGTTTGGGGGTTTGTTCTGGGCTAGATATTTTTGTGCAGTTCATGGCAATTCCATACAGATAATTCCTCCAGAGCATATGACCCAGAAAGTGAAATGTTGCTGTTCAAGCAAGTGGAAATGAGACCACAAAGTTTGAGGTACTGTAGAATTTAGAAGGACCCCAAAGTTCATCATATAGTCCTAAGTCTCTCTACACTGATGCAGGATGAAATAGAATAAAGTGACTTTTCAATCCCTTTCTGAATGCAGTATATAAAAGACATTCTATAATTTTCTTGGACCCTTTCTGCTTTGTCCAACTGGTGATGTTAGATTTCCTAATACAGAACATTCCTCTACATTGTGGCACTTAAGCTAATTTGCTTTGGTGTGGATTTGGTAGCACAGCATCTGCTCAGGGTAAGAGAAAGGGTTGGAGACTTCACAGTGCAGCCATTGCATGCAAGCCACATTGTGGAGAAATGCACACATAACTCAAGCTGCTGGATGTGGGGAATTGCCTCCCTCTGCAGTCACCTCTTTTGCATTCGGTAGGAGCAATCAGCACGTAGATCACTCCTTGCTGGCTCAGAGTGACTGCCTCTTGTTCTATAATACATAAAAGGAGAGAATAATGGCCAGGGCAAGGGCCATAGCTCAGTGGTAGAGCTCCATATGTGCGATATGTTCAAACGGCAAACATTTCATCACGGCACTGTATCCACTCTTCTCCCTTTTCTCCACTTTCTAAATAAACCAGTTACTTCTACTTTCTTCATGTCATACTTCAGAAAGTTTTACTGCCTTCATCGTTATGTGAACATTCTCCAGTTTTCAAGATTCTTCTACAACTGGGGACAACACTCCACAAGTGACTTCACTGTGGTAGGTGAAATGACATAATTCTTTCCTGTATTGAATATAGTACTCAATAGCATAGCAGCATCAAAGTTGGGGCCTAGGTCATCAAGCATGGCTGTTGAACTGCTTTATCAATTTCATTATTTACTGCTTGCAGGCCCAACTCCCACGTTTAGGGCCCCTGGGCAGGCTGCGTTCAGTGGGTTCCCCAGCACCAAATTGCCTCCTCCCCCAACAAGTGGTGGCATTTCCGCAGCTGCCAGCCTCCCCCTTGGGCTTCCCTTCACATGCAGGATTACCTGACCACAGTGCTACAATGGGCTGCTCAGCTCCAGGCAGTAGCTGGCAGCTGCCACATTTTATTTTACCATCGTGGGAGATAAAGGGTAGTATTCAACGCTTGCATTCCACTAGCACTAATGATGTTCCACTAGCAGAAAGCAATGCTGATGCAAGATCTCCTACCACTACACCACTACCTGAGTCACCACCACCCTCCTCCTCTCTCTCCCCCCTGGGTGGCCACTGCCACCTGACCCCCCTCAATGCCTCACATCAGCACAGGCAATCTCCAAGGCCACTTCACCCAGAATGCCTTGCTCTGAAGAGGAGTGCCTCAGAGTGAGGTACTTGGGCAAGGCAGGCTCTCTGGAGAGTCCTGCTGGGCATTCTGGTGAGCTGATGCTGCAGTCTGAGAACCACTCAGAGCAAAGCATTGGCTCTCCAGAGCAGCTGCCCACCTTCCCTATGCCTTACTCTTCCTGTTGCACTAGCATGGGTTTCCACTAGTGCCATTAGCGCTAGCAGTGTTCCAGCATTAGGTACTACCAAAAATGTGGTGGACATCAGTGCTGATTGGAGCCAGTGGCTTCTTGGCTCCTGGCCTATTACATTGCCACTGCCACATAAGCCTGCAAACATGCTGCGGGGGCCCAAATGATGAAGAGTCCTGGGGCTGAGAGGCCCATTGGCCCTGGCAAATGCCCCAGTACATCAGACGGCTTTATTTCTAAGACAGGGGACACCAAACTCTTTGGGTCGGTAGGCACATTTGGAATTTTGAGAGATTCCAAATGGGTGTTCTCAAAAAATGGCTGCCAATTTGGGTATGGCCAGTAACACTCGTTTTGGGGAAGGCAACTGGTGAAACTAAAAGAAAAGTAACTTGCTCAGGAACTTTAGTACAAGGCAGAGATGGGGCCGCCTGACCTGAGCTCCAAAACATAAGCTCACTGTTTTGAACACAAATAAAGATGGTGCTGGATGGCTGCACTTTGCTTTGAGGCATGCCAGTCTCCCCATTAAAATAAAAAATAAACTCTTACATAAAATTAAAATCTGGAGGGGCAGAGAGTCTATTGGGCCTCTTGAGAGGTTCTAAGGAATAACTACATTACAAACCTATACAGCCTTTGTACCTGTTTAATTGTCACGTTTTTCTCCAGTGAATTCTGGGAACTGTAGTTTGATGGGGTACTGGGAATCTTCTATTAGAAGTGCATAGCTCTCTTGCAAAACTAATGTACTTTGTATCAATACGCCCTAATGCTGCCTACTGTAATCTCTAGAAGTTGCAGCAGTGTTTGGTGGATTCTTCCCTCTCATCTTCTTGATTATAGACAAAGGAATAGCACGTGCTCATCATCCTACCTTGGTGTATACTTGTGTGCCAATCTGGCCTTGATGAATGAATGGATGGGTGTTTTATATATCTTGGAAGGATACTATGGAAGCAGTGAATTCATATTTGTTCATCCACTTGAGGTTGCACACCTGTGTGCGACTGGGAAGTGCTACTTTAGGATCCCTCTCTTTTAATAAACTCTATTATTGCAAACAAAACAGAGGAAATTTGTTGTCTTTTACAGGATTTTAATCTCCGCCATCATCCCTTTGAAACAAATCCTCTCCTCTGCTGTTGTACAGATAGGGACTCATCTGCTGATAATCAGTTGGTGAAAGGACAATTGTGTTATGTTTGCCATTTTAAACAT
The DNA here is from genome assembly GCF_057233095.1 of Heloderma suspectum. NCBI lineage: Eukaryota > Metazoa > Chordata > Lepidosauria > Squamata > Helodermatidae > Heloderma > Heloderma suspectum. The sequence continues at coordinate 229,417,014 of NC_139461.1, forward strand.
GTCTTAACAAAGATACAGGATGGGGTGGGGCAGGGAGCGATCTTACCTTCTGATCTCTGTGAAGCCTCTTTGATATTAGCTGCTGACGTATTCCCACGTCTTTGGTTGTTATCTGCTCTGTATGTGCCGTTTTCATCTCCTCTGTATATGACAACAGAAGAAGGCTTTTGTTGTATATCTTTCCTTTTAAAATGAAAAATAGACATCTCCCCCCTCCTTTAATTTTGAAAGCTAAAGCGGATATTACTTTTCTCCTGGAACCTGCATTTCTTTTCAAGGGTCTGGTAACCTGACACGAAATGCTTTCATTTGGAAGAAGTGTTTTGCAGGCAATCAGTGCTCTGAATCACAGCACCAGTCACTTGCAATCTATATGTGCTAATCCCTATGTTGACTGCTGCCAGTCCAGATGAGCAAGTAAGCCACTGCCATGCAAAACCACAACGGCAGTTCATAATAAGAAGCCATTCTTCATGGAGATAATGCAGCACCACTTTCTGTCAAGTCAATAGGGAGAAGAGCCCTAGCCAGCACTGAGAGCTGTTCATGGTCCTGACTGGTGTTTAAAACAACTTGACCAGACTTGACCTGCTTTTTCCTGACTGGACCTGCCTAGAAGAGACTTGGGCACCTGACTGTGTCCACTTCCCCCATGATCATCAACAAGTTCCAATGGACAGAGGTGATCTGCAATTATCACTACCTAACTATTCTGAGTTGACCTTACTAGTTAGGAAATAGATGGGAAATGAATGTGTTGATGTAGGGATTTACTTAATTTTGAAGGAGCTAGCCATCAGAGCTTGTGAAAAATGTCACCCCTCCAGCTGAAAGGAGGAGGCAGGTGTAAGGTGTGTGTGTGTGAGGGTGGGCAGGTGGGAATGTGAACAAACAGTGGTGGGAGAGAGAGAGGCAGCTGGCTGAAGATAGTGCATGGATGCAGAATATCCCTCTTCCCCTCTCTGGAGATATGATGTTAGGAAGAGGATCTGCTACCTTTCTAATTCATGGAAGATAAGGTCAAATTCATGGATGACAAGGCTGTCAATGGCTATTAGTCATGATCGCTATGTATTACCTCCAGTACTGGAGGAAGTTTGTCTCTTTATACCAGTTGCTGGAGAACATAAATGGGAGGGTGCTATTGGGCTCATGTCCTGCGCTCCACTTCCCTTAAGCATTTTATTGGCCACTGTGTGAACAGAATACTGGTCTAGATATATCTTCGGTTTGATCCAGCAGGGCTCTTACTATAGCTACCACAGTTGTGGTGGCAACTGTTAAGGTTGGTGAGTAAAAAAAGAGTTCCACAATTTTAAATGGTGATTGTGTGTGTGTTGTTCTAACCTTATAAAATCACCAATAAATGACAACTAGGGCCATCTTTGCTGGTCCAGGCACTCCATCCTCCCCATTCAGATTTGGGCTTGAAAGACCAAAGTGTGAGTGCATGGAGAGTAAGCTGTAAGCAAGCACAACCTGTGACATTGCACAACATTGATTTCCTGGCTTTGGGGAGCTTGGACCAACATGAGATAGCCTTAACTGAACTCTGATCTTTTAAACCAGCAGAGTGCTTAGTGTTTTGGCTTTCCTTGTGCTCTACATGCATATTGGTAAATACCACAGATATTACAAAATGCCGTATGTCTATAGTGCTTTCTCATCCAAACAAAACTACACTGGATAGTATTGCAAAACACCAACAAAAAGGCAACATTAACAAGTAGCCTTGACACTAACTTCATGGGCCCACAGGCAGATCTTCTTAAAATAATTTTATACGATTAACCTGAAAAATGGAAAGACAGAGAAGTGCTATGTACAGTCATTTATTAATTTTGAAGTTGCACTGTGTTGAATGTTATTACACTTCTTATCAAAACACATTTTTATGACAAACTTTAGAGAAAGATCTGCATACATTAGCTCTTCCATGTTCTATCTTTCCTTTTAATCTGGCTGTATTGAAAGGGGCTGTATGAATTTGTAATCTAATTTGAACATCAAATACAAAGGCACATTTGCTTTCTACCCCACCCTGCAGATCATTCCACATCAGAGGCAGATTTCTTGCATGTCTCTAGTTAAAGTAATACAGTTGCATATGTAGGTTTGAAGGAAACTTTGATTTATTTTTTTAAAAGATCCACATTTTCCAAAAGCACAAAATGGAATGCAAAAAGTCATTTAAAAGACATTGTGGCACAAATACAAAAGCTAAGATGACAGGTATATGAAATAAGAATGGCTACAAGTGGGGGTTGTTTTATTTTTAACTTGCATCTTGCACAGATCCTGCACTTACTAATCTGGAATACACACATGCATAGAAATCTCTGTTACAGGGGTAGGCAACTGTTTTGGGCTGTGAGCATATTTTGCCATTTGAGAAACTGTCCTGGGCACTACTACAAAATAGCTGCCCTGGGAGGTGTGGCAAAGGACAAGTAACCTGTGTGCTTGTTGGTTTTAATTTTTGTGAACCGCCCAGAGAGCTTTGGCTATTGGGAGGTAAATAAATAAATAAATAAATAAAAATAACTTGCCCAAAAGATTGACTAAAAGTCGGGTATGACGTCTGAGCACCAACACACTAAACAACTCCTTTGAACCCACAGTTTTCAGCACCAGCAGAAGCCTATTTCCTACCTTACTGAACCAATAAATAGGGATGTACAAGAATTTCATTCTTATTCACAAATCATGCAAACATGTCCTGTTTGCAATCCTGAATGTGAACACGAGCAGGAGCACTTTTGCCTGAGAAATGTTTGTAAATTCCCAAATTTGCTATTGCATCCAAAAAATGCATATTGTAAAAATAAAAATGCACACTTTGAAATGTGCATTTAAAAAAAACCAAAACCCAATACATTTTTACACTTCAGTCAATGGGTGTGGGGAAAGTGTGCATTTTTGAAAAATGTGCACAGAAATGTGCACTTTTCCCCATTAGAAATCCTCACTGTTCCAATGAGCCAAAAACCCAGTTGAAAACAAAAACGGGAACAAGCCAAAATGAGCTTCTAAGTGATTTTTGGAGAATTTAGGTGAGCTCGATAATCTCTGTTTCTCCCATCCCTACCAATAAATGATAAGGGGGACTCTCCACCCTGGATGGTGGCTACCTCAGGGCAGGAGCGCCTTTGGAGGCAGCCTAGAAATTTTAAATAAAGTTAATAAAAATAAATTAGTACTGATGAACCGCTATGTCCGTATTTAGGTTGCCAATAAAAGTGGAAATGCATAATCAAAAGAGGGCACAAATTTGCATTAAATGTGCATATGTTAATTTATAGGTATAGATGCAAATTTAGAAAGCATTATCAGAACTTTAAAAGACATAGGTGCAGAAGGCAATCTGTGTGCCTGCTTGTTCAGCCTTCTTTCCAGCTTCTAACTGTTGATGGACAGTGCTTACGATTCTTTATCTTTAAACTGGAACTGGGCAGGACAGCTCTTCAAAAAAAAAAGTACACCTTCAAATAGAGAATCATCCTCTGTAAAAGAGGACACCTGGCCACCCTAACTTTATTTATTTATTTATTTATTAAACCTGCCAAAATAAAAATGAGGACATTCTACCTGTTCTTATGGGGGCAAGGTCACACTAATAGCATGCAAACAGTGTCACTTCTGTGAAGAAAATGCAAAGACAGTTTGGCTGTGGAAGTATCTCACACAGAGCATTGGTGCAGGAAGCTCCGTGCACTGTTAGCAGGAAGTGGGGAGTGAGGTGAGAATGCTGAGGCAACTATGAGGCTGTAGCAATGAAGTGTACCAAACCTCAGAACCAGGGGGCTGAAGAACAAGGGATAGAATAGAAGCAGAGATAAACGGAGTGCTGAAGGAGGATAAAGAAAAGGGAACAGAGATAAACGGAGTGCTGAAGGAGGATAAAGATAAGGGAACAGGAGGACAGGAGGTGCCAAGCCAAAATGGGAGGGAGGGATCTCAATGAGCCTGGTGAGAGAAGGGGCTGTGCACTATTGCTAGTAAGGAAATGGGAAAGCAAGGGCATTTTGGATGTGGGAGACTGTGGGACAGAGAGTCTCTGTCCTCTGTGTATACAAACAATGCTGCATACGTATGAACCTTTCCTTTATTATAGTCAACAGTAGAAAACTGATGCATGCTTGTAAACAATGAAACAGACTGTATTTGTTTTTCTAAGCCATTGGTACATATTGCCATGCTGAAATGCTTGTGACTGTTACATCTCTGGCTTGGTTCCTATGTTACATACCAGTAGCAGCCACTGCCAGAAACATGCATGGAGGGTACTGTTTAACCTTACAAACATCCTGTGCAAATACTGCCAAAAATTGTTCCTGAAGCTAAGCACATGGTGGCAATATAAAGTATGAACCAGGCCATAAATATTGGAATTCAAAGAGGTTCCTCTCCCTACATTGTCCCATATTTAAGTGTGTTATTTTAGGCTGGGGGTGGGCAACTTTTGACCCTTCAAATGTTTTGGCCTACAACTCCCATCAGTCCTAGCCAGCCAATGATGAGGGATCATGGGAGTTGAAGGCTAAAACATCTGGAGGGCCACAAGTTGCCCATCCCATTTACTGCAGCGATAGACAATGTAGTGCCCATAGGCACTCATGTGCCCCAGATATCTTCCTTGGTACCCACTGAGACACCCTACTCCTTCTAGGAAAGCATAAAGGAATCTGGGAGCTTCTTTGAAATTTGACCCCTTCTTACACAAAGACCTAACCCATTATCCCTCTTGGTTTGCTCTTAATTTGGGGGCATTTACCATTTAATATCATGTTGAAACTGACCTTGCAAGCTGCCACGATAACAGAGTCTCTCTCAATCCAGCACTGGAAGGCAGCGACCTCATTACCTTTGAATACCCATACAGAGGTGCATCTGGACCTGCAGTCAAAGAACAAATAGTACTTAAGAGGCATGATGAAAGCACTAAAATCAATGGCATCTGGACAAAATTTTTAGTGCTCTTTTCTTTTTCTTTTTTTCTTTTTCCCAGGAGAAAGGAATGGGAAAGGAATGTTGTAGGCTCATTCATTTCTGTATTGTAAGAGGGGTGTCACAGGAAACTGATTCTGTGTGCCCATACCTGCCAAGCCTTTTCTGTAGTAAGAATGTTGTGCCCAGTGTCAGTTTTCCACCAGAGATCCTGGGACCTGTAGACCAAGTTCCCAGCAAGAAAAGATGCTCCACTGTCAGGAGCGCCCTGGCGGCCTCTTTCAGTAGACTCCAATAGCCAACTCACACAGATGAAGGGATTCTTTTCAAGGCTTTAATCCTTTTACAACTTAATGACTCTTTCAGATGCTAATCACCAGCGACTAAGCAATGAACAGCAGAGTGGCCTATGCGCCGAGTAGGCAGTTGATCCCTGTTTGAAGGAGAGTCACTTGAAGACCCCGAATTTATGGGCTAGGGAGAGATCCTCCCTCTTTCCCTTGGGTCCAGGGGAGGCGGCCATTGCTTGCGCGCCAAACGGGCACTATGCCTCCTTTCTGCGCCCTCCATCGCTCGTCGCTCCCTGCGTCTGCATCGAGCGTCCAGCAAGCCCCTCCCCCAGCACTCTCTCACTGCCAGGGTCACTATCTCTCCCAGGAATGCCAGCAGGAGGAATCTCTGCCAGCTGCTGTGCCTGTGAGGGATAAGCTGGCTCCTCTCCCACGGATTGCTGATCCTCCTCAGAATCAGAACTGCTCTGGGGCTCTATTGGCTCAGTCTCCACCCTGACACCCCCCATGTTCTGGGAGCATCCACCTCTCCTGCTGTCAGGGTGGACACCGAGCCCATAGAATCCCAGAGTAGTTCTGATTCTGAGGAAGAGCAGTCACTCCTGGGAGAGGAGCGCGCTCCTCTTTCCCAGGGCCAACAGCTGACAGAGATTCCTCCCACCAGCATTCCTAGCTTAAATAGCAGTCCAGGGAGTGACAGAGTGCGGGAAGCAGACTTGGTGGACGCGTGACGCTGATGCAGAGAGCGGCGCCAAATGGAGGGCGCAGAAAGGAGGCGTAGTGCCCGGTTGGCGCGCAAACAACGGCTGCGCCCAGAGGATCCAAGGGAAAAGGGGAGGGACTCTCCCTAGTCCTTAAGTTCAGGGGTCTGCCAGTAATTCCCTTTCAAACGGGGACCAACTGTTCCAGCTTAGAGCATAGGTACTCTGCTGCTCACATCTACTTGCTAACGGTAGAGTTGGTAAGTTGTAAAAGAGGAATAAAGCTTTGAAAAGAATCCATTTGTCTGTGTCTGGACTTGGATACTGGATTAGACTGAGAGAGGCCTCCAAGGAGCCCTTGACACCTGCACTCTTTGCGTTCCCTTGCCCAAAGGTAAGTTTCTTAGCCTTGAGGAAGGGGGAGGCGGTAGTGGCAGGCACTTTTCTAATGCCCTCAAGGATGTGCAAATGTTCGCTTGGAAGTTGGCATGCACACAAAGCCTTGATTCCTCACAAGCGGAGGGATGCTCTTGCATCCTTGTATTGTAATACTACAGAACATATTATAATATTACCACAAAAAAAGCCCACAAAAACCTCCACTTCAAATAAAAATGGTGGTTTAACAGACAAGTGGAAATGGATTGTTGCAGTCATACTAATGGGGAAACATCAGTGCCCCATCCTGCTTGGAATGGGGGAGGGGGAATCCCCAGCAGCCTCTGGAGGAGTCTGATACTTTTAAGCCCTTCTATTAGCCACATTTTGCCTGCAAGTAATTAAAGAGGCTGGGCACCAAAATATCTTATATACCTGGAACCCTGCCAAGTGCTTTGTCCCATTTCTCATCATGCTTGTCCATTTGGGATTCTTTCATGAGCTTTGTTATATTCATCATGTAGATTAACAGTGCTTAACCGTGAACACCAAACTTTGATGCTACAGAGTGGGAATTGCTTGAGTAAACAAAATCAAAAGTAAAAGGAGTCACAGCACTGAATCAAAGTGCACTCCAAACTTGTTTTAATTTACAAAGGTTAAAAGCAAATGCTGCTGTTGCCTGGGGACAGAACTTCAGGAAAGCACACTACACTGATTTATAACAAAGGCAAGGAGGATAACCAGGGAGAGGGAAATTTGATTTCCTACTGCTGCATTCAGCTTTTTTTTAATTGACTTCAATTTCACCATGCCTCACAAGATGGCTGTGCTAGCAAGGAGGCAAGTTAGCAGAGTACGGGTCTTTCCAGATGACAAAAAGGCCTCACTTCTTTCTCTTAATGCTACCGGCCCATTTGTACTAATGCCCTTGTTTTGGTTAATATCACATCACAACATGGTGGAAAAGACGGGAAAGTTTGGTGCAGGGTGCGTGTGTCTGTGCGTGCACACGTGCTAGCCTTGCTACTGTGTGGGAATTGCATTCTAGCTTTTGTTCCTTCCAAAAAGAAAGAAAGAAAGAACGAAAGAAAGAAAGAAAGAAAGAAAGAAAAGAGAGAGACATGTAGTCGAGGTCTGGGAAGGGAGGACTGCACAGCAAAAAACTAAAAGGATTAAAATGGGAAGCAAGGTTGTGGATGATGCAGAAATAGTGAGGCGTTACTGTGGATGGGAGGGAAAGGGTAGAGGATAGTAACCATGCAAGTATTTGGCCCTGTTTGTTTGTTTTTTAAATATTTATATCAGCCTTCCCCAACCTGGCGCCCTACAGATGTTTTGGACTACAAGTCCCATCATTCCTGGCAATTGGCCATGCTGGGTGGGGCTGATGGGAGTTGCAATCCAAAACATCTAGAGGGCGCCAAACTGGGGAAGACTAATGTATATGCTCCCCTTCAGTTTGAGAACTCTCAGGGTGGCTCACAAGTCATAAAATTGTGCCCTCCAACAGTAATTAGGATAATAAACACAGTGAAGCATTAAAACAATTCAGAATAAGAGCCAGCTGAAGACAGTAAAAGGATATAGTATTTCAAAATCAGTGCTAAGCTAGAAACTTGGGTTCCAGGTTGTCTGCATCCCATATATCAGTCCTTGAGTAGTTTCAAGCTACCTTTTGGTGTAGTTCAGGGGTGGTCAACTTGTGGTCCTCCAGATGTTTTGGCCTACAACTCCCATCATCCCTCACCATTGACTATGCTGGCTAGAGTTGATGAGCACTGTGTAAGCCAAAGCATCTAGAGGGCCACACATTCCCCACCTCTGGTGTAGTGATTCAGGTCTGATGAATAGCCAGTTGTCTGTTGTCTCTAATGACATGGTGAGTGAGGGTGACCCGTAATGCTGCCATAACAATTTGAGGAAGCAGGTGAGCATGCTATAACACTCAGAAGCTGCAGAAGCTACACATGGTCTCCCATGTGATTAGTCACCATATGTTGCATATGGGCCACTTGAAAAACTGCTCCCATAAAGCAAAATTTTGAACTAACGTTTCAGCTTAACAAACACCCACACTCTGCAGTCAGAGTAAAGCATGCAAATTATGAGAATATATTCAGAGATCTCAAATGTGAAGTACTCAGTAGCCAGGATTATGTGCGTTTAATAGATTTCTAAGTCCCTTGCATATATGCACCATAATATTTCCATCTTCATGAATATGGGAGACACATACCCTCAGTTATTTGATTTTTTTTAAAGCAGATAATGGTAGATCCTCAAATGTCAAATCTGTATGGCCTACTTTGGTCCATATTCCTCCAAATTTCTGAAGGATCTCAGAAATTGGTGTACAGTACTTACGTAATTTTCAGCCAAATGGAATTTTAGGGTTTGAGAGTTTGTGGTTCCACTATATGCTTCAAACCACCCAAGTAGTTCTATTGATATCCGTGTGTCTGTTTTAGGTAAAGGAATTTGAAGACTGAAGCCTCAGCGATATGCTAAAGGTCTCATGTATACCTGGGACACCACAGTGAATTCAGTTCATAGAACATTTAAAACTCACTATCCTTAAAAAGAAAAATTGTTCAAGGAGCATGTGTGATAAGGAATGAGTTGGGTTATCTTATAACTTTTTTCTTGTCATTTATTTTGGTATGTGTTCAGCTATGTGCATCAGGGCAGGCAAGAGGTAGATGGGACCTACTGGTAGGTCTCAGGGTGATTTGTAGTAGATCAGCAAGAGTTTCTGACTCCCAATAGATTAACAATCACAAGCCCCAATAAAAGGCCTTTCCCCCACTCCTAAATTTGGTAGCTGAGATCAAGAAAGGTTTGGGGAAAATAAGAGATGTGTGTGTGAAAGGATCTGTGTACAAGCCCCAGTTCTGGTAATGAAAACAAATTCACATTCCTGGACGTAACATTTGCTCATAAACACTTTGTTCCTCAATTCTATATCCACCTTCCTGAGCCACTATTTTGAACCTGGATCCCATTTGGGGTTATTGTGAAAAACAAAGCAGATCCCACAAGCACTGATACACATGATCCAACAGTGAGGTCTTTAGCCTAACCATGTAAAAACCATGTTTTTGTTCTGCATTGCGAAAGGATTAGAGAGCCATTTGGAGCTCACAGATTTCATGTTGCAGTACTCAGTTTGTTTTTGATATGAAATCAAACCCCATGTGCTACAGCTTGTACAAGCTGTTTATTTTGCAGATAGGGATCTTCTCAATGAAATCTTCCTGAGTGTCAGTTATTCTGGGATCACTGGAATGCACTGAGGAAGGCGTGTGTGTTGTGTTAGTGATTGCAGGCTGATTTCTGAACAAGTTGAGAAGTATAGTATGTACTTTTTGCCTGTGTAATTAAGGGAAATGCCTTAACTGGGAAAGCCCACCTAGTTTTCAGTGCACATACTCAAAAAATGAAGTACTTGTAGGCAAGAGCACTTTCAGCTTCAGGTGTTTGCTTAATATTCAGCTTTCATAGCTGGAGAAGCCAGTATGTGCTTTAAAATGTCACTTTGTGGCAATGCATTATTTCACATTTTTTTGAGGCCCTGACAGATGGCAATGCTTGTTTTAAACCAATTTCTCTGTTAACAAACCCCATGTTGTCAATAATTTTTAATAGAGTATAGCTTCTTGTAACAGGACATTAGCATCATTAGAATACATGGGAGAGAAGTAAGATTTTTTTGGGGGGGGAATCAATGGTTAAGGACTCCAGTATCATGCTAGCCATGAGAATACATGATTTGACAGGTTGGCACCATTCATATTTAGTGATTCATTACAACTCTGTGAGCATTACTAAGGGAGCCCCAGCTGATGAAGGTCTCAACCCCAATGACAAAGCGTTGAGGTAAACAATTAAACAGACTGGCAAGTTAAGCATTTGTATGGGGAGAAGGTAAATACTACCAATTTATGTAATTTATTAATCAGGAGCTGAAGCTGAAAAGGACAGCAAAGTGCATAAACAGTTAAGCAGACAGGTAAGTTAAGCACTTATCTGAATTCAGCAAGATGAGAAAGAGACCAAGACAGTCAAACTACCCCTCCCCCATGATCTTTCATTATTTAACTATCCAAGTAAACAAACCCAATAAACAAAAACAGTTATGAAGGTAGACAGCAGGAGCTTGTTGGGGCCTACCCAGTGTACTGCACAGAGCATCACACGTATGACTATCCATCTGTTGGGCAGCAGTTGTGCATGTATGTTGAGGCAGTGAGCTCTTGGCTCTCAGGGAACAAGTTTGCTCCCTTGAAGTGAAGGTAGCTGACTGGGAGAAGCTGAGATAGGTCAAGAAGCTGGGGGACAAGGCCTTTGGGATGTGAGCGGTTCCAAACTTAGAGTGGCAGCCCCTCTGCCATCACAGAGAATGTGTGTCTCAGAGAAGGAGGAAATCACTCTAAACAAGAAGGAAATGATGATCCCTTCGAAGGGGCCCTTACAGGATGAACTGATCTTTAGGAGATGAAGGCCAAGAACTATGCCTCCACATAAACGGGATTTTGTAGCGGAGGGCAATTTGTTTATTCGAAACATAGAAAGATGTTTGTGTTGGGTGCGTAGATCACATGGTGACTTGCCTGTCTGCTGAGAAGCTTGTGAATGTTACACTTCATTTAGGTAGGTAGATTGTGCTGTGAAGGAGGCAGCATTTGTGGCTCATTTTCCTTGGTTTGTTAACTGACATTAAGCTAGAGTTCCTCAGTTCAGACATAAACAGGGAACTCTGGTTTAATATAAACCATGTTCTTGCTCCAAAGCTGGTGCACAAAAGGAGGGATGGACTGGAGAGGAGGGGGGAGCCACTCTGAAAGTGGGTGAACCCAGACAAAGGCTTCTGATGATCTCAAATGACTGCTAGATATGTATGGGAGAAGGTGCGGTCCTTCAGATCTCCAAGCCCCTGGCTGGTAATTTCAGAGCTTGGCTACCTGGCCCCTCAGGCAATTCAACACAAGAGCACCGTTTGCATCCATGTCTTTTTTACCATAGATCAGGTTACACAGATACGCATTCCAAAGACTTGTGAAATAGCTTGCAACACTTAAACTCTCCATATTAAACAATTGGCTTCTTCACAGCTAGAGGCCCCAACTTGATTCAGGAAAACAGTCTTAAGCTAGAATTCATTGAGTGTCGTAATTCCCAGCAATAGATTGTCATGCATAGTATTGGGCACCAGATTATCATAAACAAGAGTTCATAGTTACCTAGAGGATCTAGACCTGGTAAATATCCAAGCATTAAAGATGTTGATCTCAGTGAGGCCTCATCAGCTAGTGTCTTACTTTAAATACAAGGGTAGGCCTGTTAACTTCTGACCATAGTTCCCAACCTGAAAGTTTAGCCCATAAGCCCAGAGCATGCCAAAAGGGTTGTTGCTGCTCCTCCCTCTTGATTTGATGTCTCATCCTGGATGACACATACAATCCCCCCTTCCTTCTCAGAATGCTCTCATTCTCTGGTTCCCACAATCTCAGGCAATAAATCAGGGCTGTGACATGAAGTCTTATCTTGCAGCTAGGCCAGTCCAGGAGTGACGCTACTTCTTGCATGCAAAGAGTTGCAGCGTCAGGCTGCGCCAAGTTCGCAGACCTCGAGTTTCCCACTAAGATACTGGATTCTAAATCATCCCTGTCTGATTTGGAATCACACCCAGACTCCCCAGTGGAGTCCCACGGCAGTGGAGAGTGGTGGCTCCGATGTCAGTGGGGCTGTGAATCTGCTCCAGGTTTCAGTCAGAACTCTAAAGGAGCTATCCAAGGTTCTGACTGAAAACCAGAGTGGATTCACCGCCCCACTGACATCAGAGCCACCAGCCTCCACTGGCCCACGGTGGTGCTTGGGCCAGTCCTAACAGGTCATGACTTCAAAGGTGAAAGCCAGCCTTTTGAATTGGACTCAGAAACAGAGTGAAGCCAGATTAGATCTTGCAAAACAGATCTTGTGAAAGCCACATTACCACTCTGTGATTGAGTCTAAGTGGTGAATTAAAAAAATCAAATATATTATTTGGTTACTGAAAACACATCTTTCTGATTCTCCATATTTTTAAGAGCTCTCACAGGCACTTCAAAAACAGAGTATATGCTCTCTCTAAAATTATCTGGCTTTTGGGATCACACTTTAGTCAAAAGTGTGTCTGACTTTGGAAGGAAAAAAAAAGTTATTTGATAACTAAAGAAGCCTGAATAGTCCACCTTGAACTGTATAGTTTCACCTGTCATTTATGTCATAATGTGACCAAATCATACATTGTGAAAAAATATTTTAATAAGGATAAAGAAAAACACAGGCTTTCTCCCTCTTTTCTCTCCCCCCTCTCCAAAACCCCCCAGACAAACCAGTGGTAGAGGAAATGCTGTCATTAAGCTGCTTTCAGCTAAATGGAAATCTCTTTTTTTCAGACTAACTCTAAAATATCTAAATAAATTTATTGGGAATTTATTACACTACATCCAGCATGAATAAAAACCCATTAAATTACCCTAAATGCATATGATAGAAAGGAATTTGTTTTGGTTTTTAATATCTTTTGCAGATGAAGTATGAGGTCATTTAAATGTTAAATTTTAATGTAGCCCTGAAGTTATGTCCCAAAAAGCTTAGTTTAATTTCAGATACATACTAATGGAATACATACTAATTTGCCTCCTTTCGAATGGCCATGATAGGCTACGTAAGTATTTACGTAGCCTATCATGGCAAAAGACAGGGACGCAAATGTCCTGCTGCGGGCGGCCCTGGCCGGCGGCTCCGCAGAATTGCTGTGGAGAATTTCAGGGGGAGGCACGGAGTGCCTCCCCCCCACCGCAAATGGCCCTGGATGAAACGGTGAGTCAGTTTCATACATCCCTAAGAAACATTGAGTGCTGAGGAAGCTATGCGATCAGTAGCTGGAAGACACATGGGGCTGTCGAGAGCGGACAGGAGGGAAATACAAACACCGCTGTATATGGACAGGCAGGGGAGGGGAGTACGACCAGATACGATAGTGAACTCGGAAAATCAGAGCACATTAAGGGGAAATACCGGGATATCAGGGTACTGAAAGCGGGAGCACGGAAGCGGGAAATTCTGGTTCCAATTCGAGGTGGGTACTGCATAGTGTGAAAGACAGGCGGTAAAACCTCATTGGAAGCAAAAAAAACCCCATAAGTGTAGATTGACCCCAAGATCGTGTCTTGGTTTTTAATGGTGTTTGCTAATGTGGACCTGTGGAGGTGTGAATAGACCTGTGGAATCTGTGAATAACACACGCACACATTTCTGTTGGCTTCTGTCCTGTGCGTGCTCTCTCTCTCTCTGCCCTGCCCTGCCCTGCCCTGCCCTGCCCTGCCCTGCCCTGCCCTGCCCAGTGAACTGAAGAGTGAATGCAATGCGGCTTCTCCCCCCACACCCCACTGCCTTTGAAAAAAAATTAAGTTTGGAATGGCTTTTCAGGGCTTCCCAATTCTTTCCTTTGTCCTTTTTATTTCTTTGCATCAAGGAACAACTAGCTGAAAATGCACTGATATACATGTCTGCTCAGAAGTAAATCACATTCTCTTCAATGAGCCTTTACTCCTAAGCAAGTCAGCCTGTTGCTTTTGGGATGATTTAAAAACAAAACAAAATCCCCATTCCTTCACACCATTGCACCTGTGCATAAGCTTAATGGATGTAAAAAAAAGAAAGGAAAAAGGAAGGAAACTGGGACTCCGCCTACATAGCCAAATTAATGAAGTTTAAGATTATGTTTGCCTCACAAAAGTGAGATTTATATCATGTCTACACTGCATTAATTGGCTACATGCGCCTGTGAGGAGTAGATGAGAACTCAAGAAAATGTGTCTTTAAATTGCATCAGTGTCAGAAGACGTCTCCGTGCAGATTGGTCCTTGGTTCTAGTTATCTAACAAGCAACAAACCTCATAGTAAGGAAAAGGGCAAGAACTACTTAACAGGGCGTAACAGGCCTGGAACCAAAGGACCAAGAATAAATGTGAGTATACAGAAGGGGACAGCAATTAGCATAGCTACTGTCTGGAATCACAAGTGTGACAGTATAGGGCTTTGTGAAACAGAGACATGGCCAAGATTGCAGCAAACGGAAGTAAACTCTGCTTGTTATGCAAGGACTTACCCATGTTTCCAATCCATGTACATTTGGATGCCACCTGATTAACATGGCGAGACAGATCTGTAGACACTAGAGAAGGTGGCCACTTATGAATCCCCCCCCTCAAAAAAAGAGGAAATGCATCACAAAAAAGAGGACACAAATGTGCATATGGTGATTTATATGTATAGATGCAAATATTTATTATAATTTACATAGAAATAGAGTACATCTCACCATAGTGTGGAAGATTTTGACCAGGGCTAGATCTACACCAGCGCTTTTTGGCAGTATTGACGTGCACTGATAACTGTTGGGGCACATTACGTATTTTGTATACTGCTTTTGTAGTGTTATTTCCTGCTTTTTATACCGTATTATCCAAAATAATGCAACAGATGTCAATGTATGTGCCATGAGGTATAAAAGCGCAAGAGAGATATAGCGTCACCATGATGGGATTGTATTGATATGACACGAGGTATAGATCTCGTGTCATATCAATACAATGGAGAGCCAGGGCCTGCAGGAGAGGCCACCACCATCACCGGGGAAGAGGCGCGCCTGCTGCTGCTGGGCCTGCTGCTGCTGGGCCTGCTGCTGCTGCTGCCGCCACCACTGCCACCACCACCAGGCCTTCCCTGGAGACTTCTGCCTGGCAGACCACCAGTCCCTGCAGGACCAGGCCCCCAGGTACCGAGCCAGCTGTGCTGCTCCACCTGCCCTCCCTGGAGGGGCTACATAAGCTGGCTGACTGAGGTGGCCTGGGAGAGCCTGCAGGAGAGGCCACCACCACCACCACCACCGGGGAAGAGGCACACCTGCTGCTTCTGGGCCTGCGGCAGCGGCGGCGGCGGCAGCTGCTGCCGCTGCTGCTGCCGCCACCACCACCACCACCACCATCACCACCACCACCACCTGGCCTTCCCTGTGGACTCCGGCCTGGCATTTTTAAGGGAAATTTTAATTGTTGTGTGTGTATGTGTTTTCTTTTTCTTGGGGGATTTTGTTGTGGTTTTAGGGGTGGGTAGCCTGCCTGATAGGCGGGAGCGAGGGGGCATGTGTCCACCTAATAGAGGCAGTGGGGGGAGTGTTGGGGGCCAGAAGATACCGAGGCTGGGCGGCAGGTGCTGGCGGAGCGCTAGGGGCAGGCCATGCCAGGTAAGGGGAACAAGGGAGAGATGTGTAGTATCTGTCCCCTGCTCCGGGCCTGTCCAGAGCCAAAGGATGGCTGGGGGAGGCGTGACCCCATCTTCTGGCCTTCATTTGCTGCTCTGCAATGCCAGGTCTGTTACCCAGAAAACCTCCCTCATCCATGACATGATCCTGGATGAGGGTGCAGACCTGGCATGTATTACGGAGACCTGGCTGGCCGAGGCTGCTGCTCCAACCCTTGCAGCCATGTGTCCAGCTGGATTTTTGTATGCACAGCAGCCGAGGGCTGGGGATCGGGGAGGGGGAGTGGCTGTTATCTACCGAGAGTCCTTGGTCTTCACCAGACCCCCTCTCCGGGAGACCAAGGTTGCTGAGTGCATGTACTGGAGGTTGGGCCCGAAGGGCAGTCTGGGGATTCTGCTCGTGTACCGTCCACCCCGCTGTATGACTGACTCCCTGGCCGAGGTGCTTGAGGTGGTCTCTGATGTGCGTGTGCAGTCCCCTAACTTACTGGTGTTGGGGGACTTCAACGTACATTCAGAGGCCATCCTCATAGGAGCACCTTGGGACTTCATGGAGACCATGGCCTCCTGGGAGCTGCACCATATTCTAACTGGGCCCACCCATGTAGCCGGTCATGCACTAGACCTTGTGTTTGTTTCTGGAGAAGCGGGGAGTGATCTGGAAGTCGGGGGTATATCCACCACCCCCTTGTCATGGTCAGATCACTATCTGGTGACGTTGGACTTCTCGGTTCCACAACCCCTCCGCAGGGGTGGAGGACCCATTAAAATGGTCCGCCCCAGGCGTCTTATGGATCCAAATGGATTCCTGAACGCGCTTGGGGATTCTCTGGGGCATGCCAACGGCCACTCGGTCGAGACCCTGGTGGGTGGCTGGAATGCCGCAATCACTGGGGCATTAGATCAGGTGGCTCCGAAACGCCCTCTCCCCCTGAACAGGGCTCGGACTGCACCATGGTTCAATCCGCGGTTATGAGCTCTGAAACAGGAGGTGAGGCGGCTAGAGCGCCGGTGGCGGAAGTCCCGCTCCAAAGACGATCAGACACGGGCTAGAGCTGTATCTTCAGCCTATCACGTGGCGGTGAAGGCAGCAAAAAAGGAATATTATGCTGCCTCCATCGCATCTGCAGAGTGCTGTCCCAGGAGGCTGTTCCAAATGGTCCGGAGCCTGGTCGGTCCTGTGGCTCCGGAACCACTAGAGCATTCTAAGGCCTCCTGTGAGGCCTTGGCAAGGCACTTTGCAGATAAAATTGATCAGATTAGGTGTGTTACTCTGCACGCTGTGGATACAGTTAGTGAGCAAGAGGCGGCCTGTGGCAAACCGGTTTTGTGGGATCGGTTCCAGCTTCTTCCTCCTGATGAAGTGGACAAGGTGCTTTCATCGGTACGGCCGACCACTTGCCCATCTTGGCTCATTATGAGCTGCAGAGAGAGACTGGGTGAGGGGATCAGGGCGGTGGTGAACGCCTCCCTTGAGGAGGGAGTGATGCCATCAGCCCTCAAGGAGGCAGTGATAAGACCGCTCTTAAAGAAGCCCTCCTTGGATCCTCAAGTTTTGAACAACTTTCGCCCAGTCTCAAATCTGCCATTTTTGGGCAAGGTGATTGAGCAGGTGGTGGTGGTGCAGTTGAAGGCACACTTGGAAGAAACTGATTATCTAGACCCATTTCAGTCGGGCTTCAGGCCTGGGCATGGGACAGAAACGGCCTTGGTCGCCTTGGTAGATGATATGAGGAGGGCTCTGGATAGGGGTGAATGCTCCTTCCTTGTTCTCCTCGACCTCTCAGCGGCTTTCGATACCGTTGACCACGGTATCCTCCTGGACCGCCTGGAGGGGTTGGGCATTGGGGACACCGTATTGCGGTGGTTCCGGTCCTTCCTCTCCGGCAGGTACCAGAGGGTAGCACTGGGAGAGGAGGTTTCGGACCCGTGGCCACTTACTTGTGGGGTGCCACAGGGTTCCATCCTCTCCCTGATGCTATTTAACATCTATGTGAAGCCGCTGGGGGCTATCATCAGGAGGTTTGGGGTGCAGTGTCATCAATATGCGGATGACACGCAGCTCTACCTCTCGTTTAAATCTTCACCAAGGTTGGCCGTAGAATCCCTGTCCAAATGTCTGGAGACGGTGAGTGGCTGGATGGGGAGGAATAGGCTGAAGCTGAACCCTGACAAGACCGAGGTACTTTTGGTGGGAGACGAGAGGAGGCTGGGGGATGTTGACCTGGTGTTGAATGGGGTACGGCTACCCTTGAAAGACCAGGTCCGCAGCCTGGGGGTCATTTTGGACTCCCAGCTGTCCATGGAGGCTCAGGTGTCAGCTGTGAGCCGGACAGCGCTGTATCAACTCCATCTGATACGGTGGCTGCGCCCCTTCCTTCCCGACCATCTGCTCCCATCGGTAGTACATGCCCTGGTCTCCTCTCGTTTAGACTACTGTAATGCGCTCTACGTGGGGTTACCCTTGAAGACGGTTCGGAAACTGCAGCTGGTACAGAACGCGGCGGCTTGCCTGATTAAAGGCAGCCGCCGGCGAGATCACATCACTCCAGTGCTGAAGGAGTTGCACTGGTTACCAGTTGCTTTCCGGGCCAAATTCAAGGTGTTGGTTTTGACCTTTAAAACCCTATATGGTTCCGGCCCAGCCTATCTTATGGACCGCCTCCAGCAGCACCAGACAGGCCGCTTAACAAGATCAGCCTTGGATGGCCTTCTCTCTGTCCCATCAGCCAGGACAGCTAGACTGGTGGGGACGAGGGAGAGGGCCTTTTCTGTGGTGGCCCCCACTCTGTGGTACTCCCTCCCTAGGGAACTCCGTCGTGCCCCCTCTTTAATGAGCTTCCGACGTGCATTAAAAACGCTGTTGTTCAGGCAGGCATTTGGGGTGGGTTAGGGTATTTTTGAAAATGTTTTTATTGTAGAATTTTATTGTTTTAAACTGTTTTTATTGTATTTTGTACATCGCCCAGGGTGGCTGGGTGACCAGCCAGATGGGCAATTAATAAATTTAATAATAAAAATAAAAAAAAATCTGACCCACGGGGCCGGTGTGCCGGCCTGCTCAGCCTGCTGTCCAGGTGCTAACTATTGACGGGCAACAGTTCTTATGGTTCTTTTGCTTTAAAGTTGAATTGGACAAGAAGGCATTTCAAATAGAGGCTACCTTCAAATAGAGAATGGTTCTCTTGATGGTCTTTCAAATAGAGGACTGTCCTCTGTAAAAGAGGACATGTGGCCACCCTAGGCTAAAGAAACATGGGGAAAGAAGTAACTGAGGTAAGGCAGCATAAAGAGGTAACATTCCCAAGGGAGGGATAGAAGGAGGAAATGGAGGCCAAGGGAAATAAAACAGGCCCAGTGCCAGCAAGAAAGGAAGCCAGGACTGGCACTTAGCACTTAGAGGCATCTTAGCAGTAATTTCTTTTATGTCTTGCTGCAGTTGTGTACACACTGTGCTGTTTACACTTTCACCACAGGGTACAGCATCTGAATCTGGTGCTGGTCCTGGAGTCTTGATGATCTCTGTATTGATATAAAAAGGGCTGCCTCTTACTTGCAATGAAGGCATACAGGGGAGAAAAAATGTCTGCTATGCATAGAAGGAAACTAGTAGATGTTTATAGTCTTTGGTGCTCTGTACAATATTTTATTCCCTCTCTGGACTTTAATCCTTGGTTTTTAGACTCTTCATCTCACTGGTGGGTATTTCAAAAGTGGCCTCACTGGCACATAGGGATGTACGAAAGTCACTTACATTTTCTCAGCTTGGCTTCGCGGTGGGGGGGAGGCGCTTCGCTTTTCCCTCCGAAGTTCAGGTGAAGGGGGGGAGGCTTCCTGCTTCGCCCGGCTGAAATTCAGGCCGGGGGGGGAGGCTTCCCGCCTCGCCCAGCCGAAATTCAGGCCGGGGAGAAGCGCCCCGTCTCTCCGGCCGCGAAACAAAAAGTAAAAACAAAAAAAAAGACCCCGTGATAGGCTACGTGACAATTTACATAGCCTATCACGGCTAGATTTCCGAAGTCAGCCATGATAGGCTACATAAATCATCACGTAGCCTATCACAGGTGACTTTGGGAAAAAAAAAAAAAGCGTGTACGCAAATGGCGGCGGCCCATGGGCGCCGCCATTTGCGTTCCTTATTTTGGCACGTCTAGTCTACGTAAAGATTTACGTAGACTACGGCGAAAATAAGGGCAACGCAAAAAGCGTGCCCTTATTTTTGCCGTAGTCTACGTGAATCTTTACGTAGACTAGACGTGCCAAAATAAGGAACGCAAATGGCGGCGCCCATGGGCCGCCGCCATTTGCGTACGTGCTTTTTTTTTTTCAAAGTCACCCGTGATAGGCTACGTGACGATTTACGTAGCCTATCACGGCTGACTTTGGAAATCTAGCCGTGATAGGCTACGTAAATCGTTACGTAGCCTATCACAGATGTGTGTGTTTTTTTTTACTTTAGTTTTTTTTTTTTGCAATGGCAGCGGCGGCAGCTGGTCGGGAGACCGGCCACTGCCCCCGCCTGCGACGAAACGCCACCAAACCGCTGCCGGGACCCGCTGCCGGGAGGGACATTCGCCAAAGGCAAGTCCCGTCCTGGGGGGGTGGCGGAGAATTTCACCGCCAATTTCGGGGGGCCGAATACGTTGGCACTTGGCCCCCCGAAGATTCGGGGAGAAATTCTCCGCCATCCCTACTGGCACATCCTTCAGGTTGATAGGTACCATTCCACTCCCTTTGACAAAAAGAGGCTTCCTGAACTGCTTCCAATGAAGTAGTGCTTCATTGACTACTTCCTGAACTGAATCAGTCAGCCCTGTCTCCTGGCCACATGTAAGTAGCTATACAGGGCACAGGTCAAAGAAGCAAATGCTGGCTCAAGGACTCTGTCCACATCCTGAATACTGACAGCAGTATTTCATTTGGGTATATATGTGCACACCCTTACACACTGCTGCACGCAGGGGATAGGTTGAGAAATCTTTGGACTGGAATCTTTGTCTTTAGTTCCCTTGTCTGCAGTGGTAGAGAATAATTGTTTGCACTTTCTTTGGGACATCAAGTTAAACATGATCATGCCCTTTAGCTTAATTCATATTTCATATTTGATATGCTCCTTAAATGGGTTAAAGCTCCCTTAATCCCTCCAATTTGTCAGCACTATTCTTAGTAGGCAAAAAACAAAACAAAACCCAAATCAGACTAGCTGGACAAGCAGGCATGAAACTAAAATGCAATCATTTAAAATTTACCCATATATCTATATATTTCTAAAAGCAGAAGGGACTCTGAAGCAGAAACACACTTAACCCCCCCCCCCCCCAACTGAGGGAGACATATGCTGTCCTGGATATGGAGAAGATTCAGAAAACATTAATTTTGTCTTTTCTTTATTATTTTAAAATAACTCATGTTCTAGAGATCTATTTCCATTATTTGTTATCTTCAGTTAAAGCTATTCGACCGTTAGTTTTCAGACAGTGCCATCACAATATTTCTAGGGACTCTGAATTTATGGAGCTAGAAAACTTTTCTCACTATATTCAGTATTGTGATATTTATGAGGAAGCTAGGAGGAAAGTCATTGTGAATTTAGTGCAATCCTGTGCCCATTTATAAAGAATTCCTATTGAGTTCAATGGAACTTATTACCTAGGAATAAGCCCCGTTATAATGGGACTTACTTCTGAGTAGACTTGTACAGGATCGTGCCATTAGACGATGTGTCCAAGGCTATCTTTTGGATGATCAAGTGAAGTACATTACATTAGGGATGGTAGAATTGGCAAGACCCAAGCTCATTGTGGTTCTCTGAGTTCTACTCGGAAGCTTGTTCCGCCTTGTTTCCATTCCTGATTGCAAGCTCCTCCCCACTCTTATTTGAACAGGAAAAGTGCATATTTGGATGCACAGCTTTTTAAACTACGCATTCATATGCATACTTTCCTCACATATACTTAAGTGTAAAAATGCATGTTTTCAAAATGTACATTTCCAAAGGGCAATTCCCCCCCCCAAAAAAAAAAACTACATGTTTTGTAAATGAACATTGCCAGCTTTGCCTGCAAAACGTACTTGCATTTTCATTCATGGTGCAAACAGGGCAAGTTCTGAACTTAAAGGAATAGAAGCAAAATTCTTGTATATCCCTAGTCCCATTTGCCAGATTCAGAGTGGTTGCATAACAGTTGGGGAAGGAATATATTGAATCTAATATTAGAATTGAAAATATAATCAAGAAAAAATAAAAATAAATAATACGGTGAACTATATAAACTCTGCATAGGGCTCTATGTTGTATAAACAGGGGATGAACTACACTGACCAATCCCCCCTATATATCATACTGTTTAATGTACTGACCATTTTTCTTCATGCCTTTACTTATTGTGGCTGGTATGTAGTATTCCTTAATCTCTTCATCTGATTTCCTGAAATAATTTGCAGTCATTACTCATGTAATGATTTATGAGTATTATAAATACTGTCTGTTGCTGATGATGACCATGTTTCTGGTTATACAATAACACAACAACTGGTCAAACTAGTGTGTGTGTGTGTGTGTGTGTGTGTGTGTAGAAAGTTGGTTATTTTATTTACATCCCACCTTTCTTGCATCATGGAACTCAAGGTGGCTACATGTGGTTCCCAGGTGGTCTCCCCTCCAAGCACTGACCAGACCCAAACCTGCTTAACTTCAGCAAGGTGGCTGCCTCATGTGCCTTCAGACTATGTGCTGGTTATTGGGGCCAAATGCAACAAGTCCAGTTCTCATGTTTATATTATTGCAAATGAGAGGGTCCCGCCCTTGTTTGCATGCACAGGTCAACAAAGCATGTGGATATAGCCAGAAACAGCAGTGAAATCCCCTGATTCCATTCACAGAATTCATGGGTCTGTATATAAGGCAGACACCTTTATTATCAATTTGCAGTGTTGCCCCCCCCCATTAGCAAAAAGGCATTGCCCTAACTGTAAATGATAAAGAATGAAATGAAAAAAGAAATGGTAAATAAACCAGAGACAAGTGGTGCTATCACCCGGGTCAAACTGAGCAGACTGGAGAATTTATACTAGTGCTGCAATCTTTGGGGCATTCCTGGTGGAGCTTGACATACTAGGTTGTACATAATCTGAACAAGGCTCCTGGAAATGCTGATGGTGCAAAATGAACTGGGAAATCTAGGTCTGCAGCAATAACCATTTTCAAGTGCTGTGAGGAGTTTCCTAAATGTATCATCAAGGCCTTTTCTCTTTTTCTCATTACCTAGGAAATAGCTCTGCTTTCCTTGACAATGAAATTAATAACTTGGGTTCCTATTACAAAGGGGCATCGCAGGAAGCCGAAAGGAAAAAGTGGCATGGGACTATGGTGGGTGGGGAGGAGTACGTTGAACAAACAATAGAGATTTAATTTACAAGCACTGTGGTGGCATCTAGGGGGTAAAATAAAATTTAAAACTTACTGTTGGTTCAAAATTGAACAATTGCCAAGGTCAGAACCATATAGTTTCTCTGTGTGTGCTATGAATCTGAGGGCATTTCCATATACCTCAGTTCTAGGCAATCAAATAATTATATTCGATTAGCATTTGTAAGTACTTTGGAGCGTTTAAAGTGCTTCTCTATATTATCTTGTTGCAGTTCTTATAACAACTATATAAGGCAGGTCAGTATTATCTTCATATTACAAATGGGAGGTTGAGGTAGGAATGGACAAATCTTATTTATTAACATTTAAATACTGCTTCTTTTTTTGCTAAAAGTACCTAGAAATGTAAAACAATAAAAATAAGGATATTAAAACAGTACAACATTAGAACATTAAGAACATTAAAAGATTGTGTTGCCAGTTGGGTACTTGTAAAGTGGAATGGTAGCTTCAGTTGCATAATGGCTTCAGCTGCATGGACTCCATGTGTCTATTCCAGTGAACAGACAAATCTGGGATTTACGTCCTCTGCCAACAACAACCATCCAGCTCTAAGGAAGTGGTGAAGCTGGAATTAACCATAGCACAGGATACCATACCATATGCATATTGCCTAAATAACATGTAATTTCCAGACATTTTGAAGCTTGAGTGAATAAGGAAAGCACTTAACACAACATGTTAAATTGACAGTTTTTTGTTTTGTTTTGTTAATTGAATATAGGATATAGTTGAGGGTCAGTGTTTTCCTGTCCTAGAATGTGGTGGCATGGCTTCCATTGTCAGAGATCCCATGAAGGAGGCAAAGTGCTTGAACAAAGTAATTTTGCCTCCTTCTAGGGTCCATGCCCCCTTCATGGATCACTGCCTTGTTGTGGTGAAGGGGCTTGCGTAACTCAGTAAAGCCATAAGCTATGCTGTGCAGGGCCACCCAAGATGGACAGGTCATGGCAGAGAGTTCTGACAAAATGTGGTCCGCTGGAGAAGGAAATGGCAACCCACTCCAGTATTCTTGCCAAGAAAACCCCATGGAACGTATCACAAGGCTAAAAGAGATGACACTGGAAGATGAACCCCTCAGGTCAGAAGGTGTCCAATATACTACTGGGGAAGAGCAGAGGGTATTTCCAAGTAGCGTCAGAAAGAGTGAAGTGGCTGGGCCAAAGCCAAAAGGACACTCAGTTGTGGATGTGTCTGGTGGTGAAAAGGAAGTCCGATGCTGTAAAGAACAATATTGTTTAGGAACCTGGAATGTAAGATCAATGAATCAAGGTAAGCTGGAGGTGGTCAAACATAAGATGGCAAGATTGAACATCAACATCTTGGGAATCAGTGACTAAAATGGACAAGCATGGGCGAATTTAATTCAGGTGACCATTGTATCTACTACTGTGGGCAATAAACCCTTAGAAGAAATGGAGTAGCTCTTATAGTCAATAAAAGGGTGGGAAAAGTAGTAGTGGGGACTGGGGTACAATCTCAAAAAAGATAGAATGATCTCAGTACGAATCCAAGGCAAACCATTCAACATCACAGTAATTCAAGTCTATGCCCCCATCACTGAGGCTGAAGAAGCTGAGGTTGATCGGTTCTATGAAGACCTATAACACCTTCTAGAACTAACACCAAAAAAAGTGTCCTTTTCATCATAGGGGATTGGAATGCTAAAGTAGGAAGTCAAGAAATCACCGGGATAACAGGCAAACATGGCCTTGGTGTACAAAATGAAGCAGGACAAAGAGTAATAGAGTTTTGCCAAGAGAACACGCTGATCATAGCAAACACTCTTTTCCAACAGAACAATAGGTGACTCTATGCATGGACATCACCAGATGGTCAATATCGAAATCAGTCAATCAGATTGATTATGTACTTTGCAGCCAAAGATGGAAAAGCTCTATACAGTCAGTCAAAACAAGACCTGGAGCTGACTGTGGCTCAGATCATGAGCTTCTTATTGCAAAATTTCAGCTTAAATTGAAGAATGTAGGGAAAACCACTAAACCATTCAGGTATGACCTAAATAATATCCCTTATGAATATACAGTGGAGGTGAGGCATAGATTTCAGGGATTAGACCTGATAGACAGAGTGCCTGAGGAACTATGGACGGAGGTCCATAACATTGTTCAGGAGGCAGCGACTAAATCCATCCCAAAGAAAAAGAAATGCAAGAAAGCAAAGTGGCTGTCTGATGAGGCTTTACAAGTAGCTGAGGAAAGAAGGGAAGCGAAAAGCAAGGGAGAAAGGGGAAGATATATCCAACTGAATGCAGAGTTCCAGAGAATAGCAAGGAGAGACCAGAAGGCCTTCTTAAATGAACAATGCAAAGAAATCGAGGAAAACAACAGAATGGGAAAGACTAGAGATCTTTTCAAGAAAATCGGAGATCTCAAGGGAATATTTTGTGCAAAGACGGCCATGATAAAAGACAAAGAAGGCAAGGACCTAACAGAAGCAGATGAGATTAAGAAGAGATGGAAAGAATACACAGAAGAACTATACAGGAAAGATCTGAATGTCCCTGATAGCCATGATAGTGCAGTCACTGAACTTGAGCCGGACATCCTAGAGAGTGAAGTCAAGTGGGCCTTAGGAAGCATTACTAACAACAAAGCTAGCGGAGATGACAGTCTTCCAGCTGAGCTATTTAAAATCCTAAAAGATGATGCAGTTAAAGTGCTGCACTCAATATGCCAACAAATTTGGAACACTCAACAGTGGCCACAAGAATGGAAAAGGTCAGTTTACATTCCAATTCCAAAGAAGGGCAACACCAAAGAGTGTTCAAACTACCGTTCAATTGAGCTCATTTCACATGCCAGCAAGGTTGTGCTCAAAATCCTACAAGCTAGGCTTCAGCAGTATGTGAACCAAGAACTACCGGAAGTACAAGCTGGGTTTCAAAGAGGCAGAGGAACTAGAGATCAAATCGCCAACATTCGCTGGATCATGGAGAAAGCAAGAGAATTCCACAAAACCATCTATTTCTGCTTCATTGACTATGCTAAAGCCTTTGATTGTGTGGATCACAACAAACTCTGGCAAATTCTGAAAGAGATGGGGGTAACAGACCACCTTACCTGTCTTCTGAGAAACCTGTACGAGGGTCAAGAAGCAACAGTAAGAACCAGACATGGAACACCCGATTGGCTCAAAATTGGGAAAGGAGTATGACAAGGCTGTAGATTGTCGGCCTTATTTAACTTATATGCAGAGTACATCATGAGAAACGCTGGGTTGGATGAATCACATGTCAGAATTAAGATTGTCAGCAGAATTATCAACAACCTCAGATACGGAGACGATACCACCCTAATGGCAGAAAGCAAAGATGATCTAAAAAGCCTGTTGTTGTGGGTGAAGGTGGAGAGTGCAAAAGCTGGTTTGAAACTCAACATTAAAAAAACTAAGATCATGGCATCTGGCCCCATCACTGTCTGGCATATAGAAGGGGAAGAAATGGAAGCAGTGACAGATTTTATTTTCTTGGGCTCCAAGATCACTGCAGATTGTGACTGTAGCCGTGAAATTAAAAGATGCTTGCTCCTTGGGAGGAAAGCTATGGCAAACCTAGACAGCATAATAAGAAGCAGAGACATCACCTTGCCGACAAAGGTTCATATAATCTAAGCTATGGTTTTCCCAGTAGTAATGTATGGCTGTGAGAGCTGGACTATAAGGAAGGCTGAACGCCGAAGAATTGATGCTTTTGAACTGTGGTGCTGGAGAAGACTCTTACGAGTCCCCTGGACTGCAAGGAGGTCAAATCAGTAGGGTTGGTGGAGAATTTCTCCCCGAAACTTCGGGGGGCCGAGCGCCAACGTGTTCAGCCCCCCGAAGAAGTTTCGGGGAGAAATTCTCCGCCCCCCTGCCCCCCGCACCCCCCCCGGGACGAGACTTACCTTTCCCGAATGTCCCTCCCGGCGGCGTGTCCCGGCGGCGGTTCATCGGGTCTTCGTCAGGGGCGGGGGCGGCAGCCGATCTTTCGACCGGGTGCCGCCGCCGCCATTCCAATAAAACTAAAAAAAAAAACACGCCCCCATGATAGGCTACGTGACGATTAACGTAGCCTATTTGCAAAGTCAGCTGTGATAGGCTACGTAAATCGTCACGTAGCCTATCACAGGTGACTTAAAAAAAAAAAAGCGCGTACGGCTAATGGCGGCCCCCCATAGGGAGCCACCATTCACGTTCCTTATTTGGTCGCTGTAGTCTACGTAAAGATTACGTAGACTACGGCGAAAATAAGGGCAACGCTATTTGCGTTGCCCTTATTTTCGCCGTAGTCTACGTAAATCTTTACGTAGACTACAGCGACCAAATAAGGAACGCGAATGGCGGCTCCCTATGGGGGCCGCCATTTGTGTACGTGCTTTTTTTTTTTTTTAAGTCACCCGTGATAGGCTACGTGACGATTTACGTAGCCTATCACGGCTGACTTTGCAGATCTAGCCATGATAGGCTACGTTAATCGTCACGTAGCCTATCACGGGGGCGGTTTTTTTAAAAAAACTTTTTATTTCGCGGCTGGGCGAGGCGAGGCGCCTCCTCCCCGGCCTGAATTTCGGACGGGCGAGGCTGGAAGCCTCCCCCCCCGGCCTGAATTTCGGCTGGGCGAGGCGGGAAGCCTCCCCCCCCCGGCCTGAACTTCGGGGGGAGAGCAGCGAAGCGCCTCCCCCCCACCGCGAAAAGCTGCGAGACCAGGTAAGTGGCTTTTGTGCACCCCTACAAATCAGTGCATCCTAAAGGAAATCAACCCTGAGTGCTCATTGGAAGGACAGATACTGAAGCTGAAGCTCAAATATTTTGGCCACCTAATGTGAAGAGAAAAGTCACTGGAAAAGACCCTGATACTGGGAAAGATTGAAGGCAAAAGGAGAAGGGAATGGCAGAGGATGAGATGGCTAGATAGCATCACCGATGCAATGAATATGAACTTGAGCACACTCTGGGAAAGAGCGGAGGACAGGAAGGCCTGGAATGCTATGGTCCATGGGGTCACGAAGAGTTGGACATGACTTAACGACTGAACAACAAGGGTCCATGCAAAATATGCAGGGTCTCAAAATAACACCCAGCATTTCTTGCAATATTTAATTTTCCATGATTATTCCTTTCGGATCTAAGATTCTTGTAATGACAGATGCCTTACCAAGTGATCTGTAGTAGACCTGTGAAGAATTATTTTTATTCTACCAAGCTTTCTGAGAACCAGGGCTGTTTCTCTTTTAATTCCAGGAACTGCTGCTAGCATCTGTCTTTTAGACCTTGTTTTAGAAACGATAACTTTTATAACACTATGTTATGTTTTGTGGTTTTACTGCAAGCTGCTTTGCAGGCCACTTGTTGCCAAAAAGAGGCCTTAACAATCTAAACCTAAATAAACTACATTAAGATAATTACTACGTAGACAAGCAAATCAGAGTTACAATATATAAAACTCTTTTCCATCCCACTATGTTCAAACATTTTCCAAAAAGCAAAGAATCCTTTATATCTGAATGTGTGGTCCTACCATGTGCTTAGTAAGTTCGCTTTTTAAAGGGAAAATCTTTTTTATGGATCAAGATTTTTGTTAGAATGGAGAGGGTAACATATAAAATATTCCCTCCCTCCAACAAAATTGTTCTGGACTGAATCAAGGTGGTGCTGATAGTTTACGTAAAATCACATTAATCTGGGTGACTGACAGACCCAGAACACTAAGTTGACAGTGGATTGCTTTGTGATGTAGTATAAAAGGCGTCAGGTTGGACTGTACACAATCATTTCCTTCTAAATTGGAAGCAGAAGTGGTCAGAAAAGCTTTATTTTGCCTGGTTGCACTTGAGAAACAGGTGGATGGCAAGCTGCACAACCTTGTTTGATCCAGATGCTGTTGTTCAACAGCTATGGCAAATCAAACTTGAAAACTTCTCTGATATAGTAGATGGCCTGCTCTGTGGCTCGATTAACAAGGAAAAGTTGCTTGGAATTTCTGCAAAAGAAATACATTAATACCATCTTTTGTTGCCTTAGACAAGTGAATTGTAAATGTAATAATTTACCTTCTTGAGCGGGTGGGTTATTTTTCCCCAACAAGTGCAAGGATCTTAGATATTTACCACGACACAGGTTGAAAAAAGCACAATCTTAAACACCTTGCTTTGAAGGAAGCCCCATTGATTTCAATAGTTACCTCCTAATTAAGTACTCATAAGATCACAGTGTAAGGTCTGATACACTTATTGGATAAAGCTTTGCTCAAAAAGTTTTGTTTTGAGTAGAAACATTAAACCATACTTATACTTTCACCTTTTATAGGCCCTAATTCTGTCAGTATCACCTAGCCTAATGGTATATAAATTTATATTTAATCAAATGTTATAGCCTAATCATATATCAATTTAGGCATGCTTAACCAAGGTGGCCCTCAGACATCAGAGTATTAGGGGAACCCCCAGCTGCCCCCAAATGCCCCTTTTGGCAACACTTCTTCCTCATGTAACCACACCCTTCCCCTTTGCCCCTTCCATTTTTAAACTAAAACAAGCCTTATAAATATAGAACGGGAATTGTAGAGATATGCTGTGATTAATGGACAGACCCTTAACTACAAAAGCTTTTGATAAAAGGCTTTCTGGTTCAGTTCAGAACCACTGTAGATCTAATTATAAGTTTGTTTTGCCCCATTGATGACATTATAATTTTTTTGAAAGTTTTTATACCCTTGAAGCTGTGCCAGATTCAGTCACTGAAGTGGAAATCCTAAACACACTTTCTAGGGAGTAAAGCCCCAGACTGAACACAGAGGCGTTTCCTTCTGAATAAATATGCATAGGATCACACTGTATGGATCTCAGTATTTAAAAGGTGACACATTTACAGCTAAAATGGCCTTTCCAATATTTCTTTCTCTCTTTCTTTCTGCATGAGGCTATTAATCTAAATGTTCATAGAGTTCCCACATGCCCCCCTTTATACTATCTAATACACAGTGTTTAATTCTGATGGTTAGAAAGGAGCTATTCTTAGAGATAATGTTTGGACTGAATGAAAGAAGGTAGTTGAGAAGCGAGTGAGATTGATTGACAACATCATTGAGCATAATCAATGTAAATTGGAGCACTTGCTTAGTTTTCTAATTGACAACTCCTATTTCTGGAATTAAAATGTAGAGACTTGCCTGTGAAGCAGGCATAGCTTTAAACCTATCTATGGAAGAGCTGTCCATTAGAGAAACCATCACTCAGCTTTCCCTGTGGCAACATCCAAGGAAGGAGTGGGTGACAGGAGAGGACCAAGCTCAGATACTAGGGAGAAAAGGCAAAGGATTCGAGAAAACAGAGGAAGTGAGAAGTAAAAAAGTCCAAACAAGAAAAGCTAACCAAAGGAATGTTCTCTTCTGGAAGCTTCGCTGGAGGAATGCTGTCTCCCTGGTGCACATATCCAGAATGTGACAGGAAACTTGCCAGGACTCATCAGGCCAACTGACCATTATCCCTTTGTGCCAATCTGTGTGTGAACAAATGTTACTGCCACACTTCGGGTAGGAAGGTGAAGGGCCTTGAGGCGCAGGTGGTGTTCTAGTTGCTTCTTTCTGATGAAAGTTGTGATCTAGAAAGAGAGAATTCTGAAAGAGGTTCCTGACCTACACAGATGGTGTCAAGTAGATCTCCAGGTGTTTTGGACTTCACCTCCTAGCATTCCTGACCATTGGCCATGTTGGCAGGGACTTTTCAGGACTGAAGTCGAAAACATCTGCAGATCTACCTTCTGCCCACCTCTGTTGTATTTTACATTTCCCTGACAAAGGACTTAGGTAGAGAGATGGGTTGCACTTCATGAGGACCAAGAGGAACATGTTTGGAAGGAGTCTCTCAAAGCTGATCGAGAGGGTTTTAAACAAAATCCTGTGGAGGAGGGCAATGAAATCCTAGAGGACAGCATGATGCCATATACTGGGACAGAAGTGTGAATAAAACCAGAATGTGGGTACCCACTAATATACAATAAAAAAAACACCTGTGTGTGTGTGTGTTCGGGGTATAAAAGCCATGGTTTTCAGTGTCTCTGTACCAATGCACAGAATATGGGAAATAAACAGGACACACTTAAAATCCTAATACAGGAAGACACATATAATTTAGTACGCATCACTGAAACCTAGTGGGATAAGACTCTTGATTGTGATGTACAGATTGAAGGGTATAATGTATTCAAAAGTAACACACCAAACAGGAAGGGAAGCAGATAAACATATTTAAAGGCTGTATACACATGTGAAGACATCCATGAATCTGAACATGGAAGTTCAGTTGAGCGTTTAGGTAAAAATAAAATGAGAAGGAAATAACAAAAAGGATTGATGCTGAACAAATCATTAAGTGGTCTGTCTGTGAGCACTTAGGGGGACATGGTGTGATCACCAAGAGCCAGCATGGTTTTTCCTCAAGAACAAGTAATGTCAGGTTAACCTTCTCTTTTTGATACGTTACTAGCCTGGACATAGTGAGAAGTATCCAGATGTGCTCCTGCTCATGCCATTGCCCCAGCGGGACCCAGCAGTTGTAAAAGCCACCTCAGAAATGAGCGGAAATGCTTGTTTCCCAATCGGGGCAGGTCGGTAGAGTTCCCCTTTGCAAGCTCCACTGACCAGCCCTTCTGGAACCAACCATATCCGCTTGTTTCGCGTGGCTTTCTGAGCCACTAGCTCTCCGTTGCGCCAGCAGTGGGTTCCACTGGTGCGCAGACAGCACCGACTACTGTCAAATGTTTTCAACAAGAAAAAAGATTTTGCCTAAATATTAGGAAGAGTTATTCCTAATAACTATCCAGCAAGGGCTGGATAGACACCTATGGGGGGGGGGATAATATAGCAGTAGATTTCTTGTTTCAGCAGGATATTGATTGATTGATTGATTTGATTTCGTACTCCTCCTTTCTACCAAGAAAATGGCACTCAAAGCAGTGATTGGACTAGATGATCTTCGAGGTCCATCCAACTCAACGAGTCATCCAGAGTTCATCCACATTTGTGTCTTGACTACATCCCTGTCAGACTGGCTTTGTGATGATTTATTTTGTGAGCCTGTATCTGTTATGTGTTTATATGTGATAGGCTTCTTTTGATTAGCAAAAAAGAAATAACTCAGGCATCTTACCTGCTGTTCTCCCACCTCTCCCTTTGATAAGTACACATTTTTTTGTCAATAATGTTGTCTTTATTTTAAAATGATTTAGGTTTTATTGTCTGTGATTTTAAAGGCATTGTCAAGGATAACGGCCTGCTTTCTGCCATAAGATCGGGTCAGGCTGTCACGTTGGATGTAACCACCTGGAATTGTTTGCAATCTAGAGGCTCCTCGCCCATTGCCCAAGGCCAGATGCAGCCCCTGCTACCTAGAAAGTGCCAACAGCTGGAGGTGGTGGGGAGTTCCAGCCTCTCGGAGGCCAGGGCGGCCCACCCAGGGACTGAGCCAGTGATTGGCTGAGGCAAAATCTGCCCTGGGCTGGGCTTTAAAAGTGGGCTGAGGTTGAGGCATGGGGTCTCCCTTCATCCTGGTGGTCCTGGACCTGCAGACGGCTGGTTGCTATCCAGGGAGATCCATACTTAGGTATGCAAGGATAGGCCAGGTAGATTTATTATTTTGTGTGTGCATTCATGAAGCTCTCTGTATCTAGTAAGTGATTTAGCTTTGTACCTTCTGTGTAACTTGCTATTTCCATTATTCCCTTTTCCTCTACCTCTTTATTTTGATCTTAATAAACCTTTAACCAACCTTTAGTTGGTGTGATCTGATCTCTCCGCATAACCTGAGTGCAAATTTCAGTGCCCCTTGGTTTAAGAGGGTGGCTACTGGGTATTTTGGGGGACTGAAAAGCCAGGTTTAGCCAGTCCTGTTTTGGGGAAGGGGGTCCCGGGATTTGGGTCCTGGGCGGTCCTCCCTTGCAGGGAGGTTGGGGCTGGTCCTGGCAGTGGGGATTCTCCTTCACCTCCTCCTTCCTTGACAGGCATGTTGAAGACTACTTTGGTTGAAAGGCAGTCTAAAAATATAATAATGTCTTTGATGATTTGTTTTAGAACTCTTTCTTTTTCTTTGAGCTCAATAAATATAATTAAGACTGTAGTGTAAGACTCATTATGATGCTGAGTTTAGCTTTTTCTTTGTATCTTTGCTTGCAGTTACTGTCCTCCCACCACTGCATTACATAGAAATATACAATAGAAAAAAAAATCCAAAGCAATTCACATTTGTTGACACAAAATAGAATAAGATTGAATTCTCTTTTAAAATTCCTTTACCCATAGATACCGTGACTTGAGATGGCATGAAATTGCTAAATTGCTTTACATTTGGGATGCCTCAGTTCATAACAAATGGCTAACCATTTACTTTTGTATGACATCCTTGACATGATAGCGTCTTTTGCTCCCCGCCTCTCCAAATGTATATGTTGAGAAAACCCAGGAATGTCAGACAACCTTGCCTTCTGATCTGCAATTTAAATAGCTTACAAAGAGAGTAAAAAGAAAAGTGCAGCAATTGGATCCCCGCCCACCCTGACTGTTATGGGTTCATACAATGCACATTTAAAGCTGGCACCCAGGCACTTGCTATTTTTAGTGAGGAAGAAGTATTTTGAAGTAACGAGAAAGGATAAGACAAAGAGGAAAAATAAGTTTAATAAAACACCAATGAGAAATGGGGGATATCTCATGATCTTAGTACCTAGACATTTTCTGCCACATTGGAAGGAATATGTCAAAAGCAGCATTCTTAGACATCAATAATATTGAAGTACAACAAAACTGGCTTACGAAAGTGGAGGATCAGATTCAGACTGATTTAGCCCTTCCAAAACTTGAGAAACATCATCTGCTATCTGCTGAGAAAGATTAGTATTCAAACCCTGCTGTTTTTTAATTAAAAAAGCCATTTAAATACAAGAGTTAGGGAGTCTGCCAGCAAGCATTAAAAATACCTGTCTTGTAATTATCCCCCACACTCTCTTTCCATTAAATTCTTCTGTGTTTTCTGCCTATGCAATCTTGACAGATTTCCCCCCATTTCATCTACCTGCAGTAGTGACATTGTACCTCCTCTTAGGGTTAGCAGCTGGCTGTTTATCTCCTGCCAACTCTGCTGGAAGCAGCTGTCAGGAAGTGCCTAGAAAGAATGTGCTTAGCATTGGATTACTGAGGACCCACCAGAGTTTTGTACAGTTTCGCTTCCAAGTTTTGGAGACAAGGGATTCTGGGGTGGATGCTTTATAGGGAGATGGGTGCACTTCATCAGGATGTAATGAGAGCTCTGAATATTCTGGAGAATAATTACATTTTATAAAGAGTCCACTGGGATAGAACAGCACAGTCAATTGAGCATTTCTGACAGGCCTTCAGTATTAAAGTATCTTTTTCAATGCTTCTAAAAGCCTAAGTTCCCATCATATTCCAACATTCCGACACATTTGGACTATGAAAATAAAAGGGTGGGGCTATTTAGAGGCTCAATTCTCAGTAATTCCTCTTTAATTGTATGGGACTGTGTGCATTCTGGGACATTGTTGATACAAAACCAAAGCTCCCCTCATACAAATAAATGGCTAGCATTCGCTCCTGTTGGCAAAAATGAAGCACTCTACTTGAGGACAATATTGCAATGGATTTGGTGGGGTGGGGATTGGATTGGGGAAAGTCCTGAAACCTCCATACCTTTCTCTGTCCCACTGCTATGGTTAGGACACAGTGAGTAAGAATATAAATTGCAGCTAGACCAGAACCCTCGAGATAGCAGTCTAAGGGCCAAAGCAGACATTGCTTTAAAGATGTAGCTAGCATCTATGTCTTTTTTTGTTTTTACCCTTGAGTAGGTGCAGGGGTGAGCCTCGTGTGGCGCAGAGTGGTAGGCGGCAGTATTGCAACCGAAACTCTCCCCATGACCTGAGTTCTATCCCAGCGGAAGCCGGGTCTCAGGTAGCCGGCTCAGGTCGACTCAGCCCTCCATCCTTCTGAGATCGGTAAAATGACTACCCAGCTTGCTGGGGGAAAGGTAGTCACGACTAGGGAAGGCAATGGCAAACCACCCCGCTATAGTCTGCCATGAAAATGCCAGCGTAAGCGGTGCCCCTCTAGGGGTCAGTAATGACCCGGTGCTTGCACAGGAGGAACCTTTCCTTTCCTTTCCTTTCCTTTCCTTTCCTTTCCTTTCCAGGTGCAGGGGTGCTGATCTGGTGCTAGTGTTGGCAGTAGGGAGGCTTTACCTCCCCCCTGCCACACATGTGTGCACGCGTGCACACACACACTATAGGTTCTGGATCAGACGCCTAGGCTTTGCAATTTATATTGCAAAATAGAGATCCATACCATAAACCAAATGTTGCAATATTGAACACACTTTTTAGTATGTCCCACTGAACTCAGTGGGATGTACATCTGAGTAAACATTCATAGACTCAGGCTGTAAATTACATTAAATAAGAAGATAGCCTTTTACAATATGTTTCATTGTCCGTGAGGTTTGAGAAGCATTGGTGGGCCTGCAATTGTATGGCGTGATCGTGCCGCGTTGTCTCTTGAGAGTGCCATTAACCGTACTAATTTTGCACATTATGACTTACGTTTTGAAACTCGAACCATTTCCCTTCCCACTTTCTCTCCCATAAACAAACAATTTCAACAGATAAGTTTTTATGATTTTCATTAGTTCTTGTCAATCATTTCTATCAGCCAATGTGTATGGCTTTGTAGGTATGTAGAGTGACTTCAACATGCAACTAGGCAGCCCTGCACTAATACAAGGTAGTATACAAAATAGATGAGGGAATTACACATAATGGTTTATAAGGACTTGGCTGAATTATTCTTAAACTGTGATGCACAGTTCCAAAAACCAGGGCAAAATTAATAGGGGAGAATGTTGAAAGTTTCTTCCAGAGCAGTGATTAATATCAAATTAAAATGTGTATTGCAATACACCTTTAAGTGAAGCCACTTAAGTATACTGGAATATAGAAGAACTTGAGTAGCCTCTCTCCTGGTGACCATAAGATATGAAAATTTGGGAGTCAGCAAAGAATAAACTAATGAGAATTGTGGTTTACAATACCATAAAATTACACATTCACTTATCTCAGCCTTCCCCAACCTCTCCAGATGTTTTAGACTATCTACTATCAGCCCCAGCCAATATGACCAATGGTTGGGGAGGATGGGAATTGTAGTCCATGTATCTGGAGGGTACCAGATTGAGGAGGTCTGGTGTATCTCATTGGCTTGTGGAAATTTGCCAGTATTGTTAATATAAAGATTTTCATAGAATGTGTATATTAAATTCTATGTACAGACTGATTTGAAAATGTATGTTATTTTGAACTGAGTCATGAAAGGGAAAGAGGGGAAATAGAATTCTTCAAATGAGCTTTGTTGTATATTATTTTTCAAGGCATAAAGACATAACTAGCATAATATTATCAGCAGAGAATTCCAAAGGAAGCTGGGAACAGAAGTGCAGTCTACGAAGGATTCCCTTGTCACTGTCAAAATAGTTTTAGAAGGCAAAATTAATGCACAGTGCTGCATTTATTAAAATGTGAAATAATCATAAATTTTTCATTCTTTGTACACGTAAGCTAATTTTCACATAAATGAAGCACTGTCAGTTGAAATTCCACATACAGTTGACACTGATGTTTGATGTCAGAACAATGCCCTGAGCTCCATGCAAATTAAACATATTTTAATTATTCTGGTGATCCATTCTTCTTTTACTGTGTATCTTAGTGGAATATTAATAGGAATTCTAAGTGCAACATGGTGACAGAAAGTTAGTTACCACACCAGCCTGAATGACTGGTCTTGCAGTGTGGCATTGACTCAGAATAGTTCTTTATTATCTAGACAAAGTTTTCTGAATTTTCAAATGAAGCCAAAGCACAAACTAGCATCAGTCCCAGCTCCTTCAAATGCATATTTCCTCCACATTGGTGGATTAAATGCTAGTGTAAGAGATCAAAATAAACATTATCCTTTCCAACTACAATTAGTGCATTAGGAATGTAAATGAGAGTACTTGCAATTGCAGTTTGCATACTAATCTATTTTATAGTTTTATATTGAAAAGAATACAAATATGCTTTTGAAAAAAAACATTCATTTTGACTTTCCAAACTTCACAACAATCACTGTGTTGATGTTTGTTACCAATACTGCTTGTTTGTGTATGCTATTTTACAGCACATTTCTAATCAGGTCTACTTCGAAGTAAGCCCCATTGAGTTCAATGGGACACACTCTCAGGTAACTGTATGAAGGACTGCAGTCTTAGTCCTGTCACTGTTACCATGGTGTTCTGGGCCTGGCCATTGGCAGCTGCACCCTGTTTCTATGTCTAATAAATTATTTTAGAATTTGATGTTTTGAATTAATGCTGGTTCTGGTTTTGTTCACTCACATTGCCGAGGCAACCAGGATGGTGCTGGTTGCATAGAGTGAGTATCAAAATGTGTAGCCCATTGTAATATAGTGCAGAGGAATGACATCTATACTCAGATATGCAGATGAGAACAGGCTTCAGAATGCAGATGACTTTCCCCACCATGATTTTTTTCCCGATGGGATGCACATTTGCACATGCATCCCAATGCAAGGGAGCATCAGTCTGTTTGCCTTGGCATTGGGCACATGTTCTGTTTTCTTCCCTGTCACCCACCCCATTGTGCGACACTACCTGGATGCAGAGAGCTTGGCCACAGGTTCCCACACTCTGGTAACCTCTCATTTAGACTTTTTTTAAAAAATTCCCGGGCCTTTTAAAAATCTGAGATTTTAAAGGTTTGAGTTGTAGCTCACTGTTCACATGCCATGTTTCTTTAGCCATGCAGATACGCAGACGATACCACCCTAATGGGAGAAAGCGAAGAGGATCTAAAGAGCCTCTTGTTGAGTGTGAAAGAGGAGAGTGCAAAAGCTGGTTTGAAACTCAACATTAAAAAAATGAAGATCATGGCATCTGGCCCTATCACTTCCTGGCATACAGAGGGGGAAGAAATGGAAGCACTGACAGATTTTATTTTCTTGGGCTCCAAGATCACCGCAGACGGTGACTGTAGCCATGAAATTAAAAGACGCTTGCTCCTGAGGAAAGCTATGGCCAATCTAGACAGCATAGTAAGAAGCAGAGACATCACCTTGCCGACAAAGGTCCGCATAATCAAAGCTATGGTTTTCCCAGTAGTAATATATGGCTGTGACAGCTGGAATATAAGGAAGGCTGAGCACCGAAGAATCGATGGATTCGAACTGTGGTGCTGGAGAAGACTCTTACAAGTCCCCTGGACTGCAAGGAGGTCAAATCAGTCCATCCTAAAGGAAATCAACCCTGAGTGCTCCTTGGAAGGACA
This sequence comes from Heloderma suspectum, assembly GCF_057233095.1. Lineage (NCBI taxonomy): Eukaryota > Metazoa > Chordata > Lepidosauria > Squamata > Helodermatidae > Heloderma > Heloderma suspectum. The sequence continues at coordinate 229,455,452 of NC_139461.1, forward strand.
GATACTGAAGCTGAAGCTCAAATATTTTGGCCAACTAATGCAAAGAGAAAACCCCCTGGAAAAGACCCTGATGCTGGGAAAGACTGAAGGCAAAAGGAGAAGGGGATGGCAGAGGATGAGATGGCTAGATAGCATCACTGATGCAATGAATATGGACTTGAGCACGCTCAGGGAGAGAGCAGAGGACAGGAAGGCCTGGCGTGCTATGGTCCATGGGGTCACGAAGAGTCGGACACGACTGAACAACAACAATAAATCTAATAAGAAACTATTTATTAGAACTATAACTATTCTGCCATGATAAAGTTTTGTATCTTTTGACAGAAGGGAGTAGGAATGCCCATAAAAATGACATCTGAAATAATGCAAGAAATGTGGAATAACCCTTAAGGGTGGTCCACTGTGGACTCAAATCAGGCCAGATTCTCAAGAATCTGACCTGCGAAGTCCACAGTGGACTGACCCCACTCACCTCCTGGTCCATCAGATTTCCCTCGGGGTGGCGTAAACAGCCATCATTTACATAGAACAAAGTGCTTTATGGCCACAAATGCCATAGACTATGCAATTTATGGCCATATTTTTCCTGCGATTGGCTAATGGTGGCTACCATGAGGCAATCGCACTGTTTAGAATGGAGGAGAACCACTCTGTGAAATTCAATACATGTGTTAAGGCTCCAGGGAAATCCACAGGGCCCCAAGCAGCCTGGATTTCCCCGCTGCCCCCTCCCCCAAGCAGATGATGTGGGGTTCGTACATCCCTAATAGCACTCAGAAGTCTTTCTCTAAACTATTTCAAAGTATTCCTTCTGCCATTTTTTTACCCTCCCAGGCACTTGCAGTCCTCCTGAACCCTTAAAATATTTTGAGATCATCCTTATATTGAGTCAAATCAACTTTTCAGTAATAAGAAGTCTTCCCTAAGTGATTCGGTGAAGCCATATTCTTCTGAAGAAATAACTAATACCCATCAAATTCTAGATGGGATGCTAACTGGAACAAGAGCCTTCAAACTGAGGAATTTCAAGCATGCCTAGGTTAGTGGCCAAACTGGGAGCTGAACATGAGCCATCCTAGAGAGGAAAATGGGCCATGCAACACATCCAAGTGGTTTAGCCATTTTGTTGTTATGAAGAAATCAAAGAGGCCTGTCAGGAATCCATGAATGTTTACACCCCATTAACTTCTAGGAGCCTGCCGCCTTTTTTTAATGTAACCTCAAGACAATGTGCTCTGCAGAGACAGACTCCACCTTCCCCAGTTCCCCTCCCACTAAGCACACAGGGAAAAGCAGAAGGAAAAAATAGAAAGGCTGCAGGTGCTTCTGTAGACCCGCCTTCCTCCCCCCTCTCCCTCTCCTCTTTCCTTCTCTTCCACCTGGCTGGAGCTTTTGTTTTTCTTCCCAGCTCTCTATTTTCCACACAAGATTGCTGTGTCATTGCATCAAGCACTCAGCAGGGCAAGTCCGCCTATAAATGCTAATAACTTTGACCAAGGACCTACTCCAGACTGTTGTCAGCACAAGTACACAATGCAAACAACTGGAGCCCAACCACCATGTCACCATGGTCAACCTAAGCCCAGATCAAGTGAATCCATGGTAGACAATTTAATTCCCACTCCAACTCCACAGTCTTTTTTCCTTTCTTACATCTCCCAATCTCACAGTCTTCCTTTTTCCTTTATTCTTCCCACACTCTTCCTCTCTCTCCATCCACAGAGATATCTCTCCCTCCCTCTGTCATGCCCTCATGGGAGGATTCATCTAAGGAGGAAGAGTTAGAGGGTCCAAAAGAGGACGATGCTAAGACCATGCACTGTGAAAGGGGCCTAAGCCCATGGAGGAGCCCACTGAGGTCCCAGCCCCTCAGGAGGAGGCGGAGTCTACCTCAGAAGAGGAAGGAGCACCCCCAAAGGCCCAAGCAGTGACAGCACCTGAAGAGGCAGGCCCAGTTCAGAGAACATCAACAAAGTGGCAGGCTGCAGCAGAGGCCTACTTGGGAGGAAAGGGGCTCCTCAAGAGGAGGACTCTCTGCAATGGAAGTGAATGACTGCAGCTGGGGCTTGGGTGGGGCTCTGGCAGCTCCAGGATGAAAAGCCCAGTAGAAGTTTACAGAAGGTGCTGGAAACAAAGGCTATGTTTGACTCTGGCTCCAGCCTGCTACCTGCCTGCGGACCCTGCCATCTGCTTAGACCTCATTCTATAAGTGATCTTTGCATGGATTTGTTTACTCTCTCTGCCTAACCCCTTTTGTCTATGCTGCCTGGCCTTGTTATTTGCTATTTCAGATCTGACTAGGACTGTTTGTGGACTCTGGCACAGCTTGCTTTTCTGCTGTACCTTCAGCTACTGACTCACCAGAGCCCGGCCACAACCCGCAGGGGAGTGGGGTTGGAAAAGGACACTCTCCAGGATACCCATTTGCTTCACAACCTGAATCTCCCCGCATCTTGAATCCACCCACCCTCTACCCCCAAAGGCCAAAGTAATCACGAGAGCTCTCTGCTATGCCAGAGAGAAAGTTTGACTAACGGAATAGCAGTTCCCCACGTGGTCTGCAATGACAACCTTGGCCCCTTTTCCTGCTCCTTGGTCCTTGTCACTCCCCCTGCCCATGCTGATTGCAAAGGAAAGCCAACCAACCAGAGCTGCCCTACAGAGCCTGTAGCAGCCAGGCACTCCCCTTGTTCCTGGTCAAAACAAACAACAGAGCAAAGGCAACAACACCAGCAACAGCAACACCTCCTCTTCACAGCACCCAGATGTTTCAAGGATGAAGACAGACACCAGACATTGAAGTGTATGGAATTTTTTTAAAAAAACCCATGCAGGGCTGGTCAGTTTTAAAAAAAGGCCCCTGGCCAATCAGCGTCATGTGTCTGTACGGTATGCGTTTGTGATTTTTCTGGATGCAAGGAGGAAACCAGATAGTCCAGGAAAGCCCAGAGGCATAGGTTTTGTTATCTATCTTTAGCATTCTCCTCACATATATATTTACAAAGCAGCAGTGATTATATTACTGGCTTAAACAAAGAGCATTCTGCTTCTGTAGCGCTATGCCATTTTATAGGTCTTAGGCCTTTCCCCGCAGCTGCCACTTCTGGAGGTGAAATGGTTATGTATGCAGTGACTCAGAAGCCAGCTGTCCCTTTAGTAGGCTTTCATCCTGTCCCAGGTAAATAACAGGACTTGTTGTGCTCTGCTACAGTGTTTTGCAGGCAGGTTCTTCTTGTTGTTGTTGTCTGTTGCTGCTCCTGCATTACCACTTGGTTCTGCTCACTCTGCCGTAGTTGCTGAAGTTAGTAAGAGCGTGCACTGACGACAAGATTCAGTTCAGTCCCTAATTCAGAAAACAGTCCGGCTTGGCTCTGACTGTTTCGGATCCCTCCCACTTCACCTTGGGTCCTAATCCGAATCTTGATTCAAGAATTCAAACTTTTGTGCCTCCCATTGAGTGTCACTGGAAATCAAGAAAGGGCTATAACCTTTTTTTTCTGTTTGTCAGAACTGGATGCAATTTGCAGGCATAATAGTGCCTTGTGAGGGGACTATGCCTGCAGCCTGCCACATTTCAGACCAATAAGTGCAGGGAAGTTTGTGATACACACCTTTTATATTTAGGGTTTTTTTTAGGGCAACTACCAATAACTTTTTTTATTTCTTGGCGGAATTAAATGAAATTTTCAGGGATGGTTGCCCCTTCTGAGAGGATCTTTCCTGTGAAGTTTCAGATGAATAGGTTTGGGGATATTTGTGCAAGAATAGTCTTTACAGTTTGGGAGTTTCCCAAATCCTGCGACTTCTTTGTGGGCAATTGTTATGAAAATCAGAAAATGGTATACAGCATACAGGTGGCCCTAGTTAGGAAACCTGCAAATATGGGAGTATTCAAATTGGAGGCAGGGTGATTCACTTCCCCTTATCCCCCATGGGGGGGGGGGTTGGTATGAAAATGGCATATGTCACTATAGTGGAATGTGGGAGAGGGCCTTCTCTGCTGTGGTACCCCAGTTGTGGAATGCCCTTATCTTGGAGGCCCGATTGACACAGACTTTGGTTCCATTTCGGTGCCAACTTAAAACATGGCTTTTCACCAAAGCCTTTGAGGACTAATTAATTTCCCTAAAATACTGTTCTGTTTTACTATTTTAGATTTTCTAATTGGTATTAGCATATTTAATGGTTTAGTATGTTTTAAGTTGATTATATTATTTATTGCTTCATACTGTTTAAATTTATTTTATGTGTACTGTGCTCTGAGATCTTAATAATATAGGGCAGGATACAAATGTTTTAAATAAAGAAGTAAATAAATGGAAGATGTCATACAGGTGCCCCTAGGAAAGAAATCTGCAAAAAAAATTCAGGAGGATATGTCCAGGGGCTAGGGTGTTATGATGAATGAAAAACAGTTTAAGACTTAAGGACTTGAACATCCAGCATTTTCCAAGCAAGCACCCAATGGTTGGTTCCCATAGAATTCCACCAAACTTCTTTTATCATTCCTGCTTCTGTGAGAGAGATCTAGCAAAGAGCTGCAATCTATTACTTCAACATCCCCCCCCGCAAGCACTGGGATTGGAGAGCCCTGGTAAAATCATTATCTGTGATTAGAAGCTAGAGCTGCCAGTCACAAAACCATACACCTTCTCTCCCTTCCACTTCTCCCCACACTGGTGTTTTCGCAATATGGAGATCTTGGGGGAGAAATGCTTCAATTTTTGGAGACATGGTGTCTGTGTCCCTCCAAATCCTGGATCTTCAGTAGTGCTCAGATTCAGGTTTGATCCACTTTGAAGGAGTCCCACTTTGATTTGAGCATCTCCAGAATCAGTCAGCCCAATTTGGCTCATCATTTGGCCGAATCTGAAGCACATCCCTAGTTTCTAAGTGCCAATCTGTAAGTGAAGTGGAAATATTTCATACTATATACAGTGTGTATGCAAACACTGATGGTTATAGATGTGCCTAGCAGAAAAGTTGAGCAGGTCGTCTTTCAAATTCCCCATACAGTGGCCAGCGACTGGAAGTGTACGTTGCCACACAAACTGATCCCCATATGGGCAATGAGGCTCCGTAATGAAACAGCCACCACCTGGCAGGCAGGGTGTGTTGGAAACTGTGGGGCACCTCTCAGTAACTCTGCAGTTTTGTCAGCCCAACTGGAAGATTAAACAGCTGAGCTTGAGGTGCCTGCTGTGTCGTGGGCTGGTAGTGACCCAAGTTCAGCACTGTTGTTGTTGTTGTTCAGTCGTTAAGTCGTGTCCGACTCTTCTTGACGCCATGGACCAGAGCACGCCAGGCCTTCCTGTCCTCCACTCTCTCCCAGAGAGTGCTCAAGTTCATATTCATTGCATCGGTGATGCTATCTAGCCATCTCATCCTCTGCCGTCCCCTTCTCCTTTTGCCTTCAGTCTTTCCCAGCATCAGGGTCTTTTCCAGGGAGTTTTCTCTTTGCATTAGGTGGCCAAAATATTTGAGCTTCAGGTTCAATATCTGTCCTTCCAATGAGCACTCAGGGTTGATTTCCTTTAGGATGTACTGATTTGACCTCCTTGCAGTCCAGGGGACTCGTAAGAGTCTTCTCCAGCACCACAGTTCGAAAGCATCAATTCTTCGGCGCTCAGCCTTCCTTATAGTCCAGCTGTCGCAGCCATAAATTACTACTGGGAAAACCGTAGCTTTGATTAGATGGACCTTCGTCGGCAAGGTGATGTCTCTGCTTCTTACTATGCTGTCTTGGTTTGCCACAGCTATCATGGCTTGTCATGGCTATCAGGGACATTCAGATCTTTCCTGTGTAGTTCTTCTGTGTATTCTTTCCACCGCTTCTTAATCTCATCTGCTTCTGTTAGGTCCCTGCCTTCTTTGTCCTTTATCATGCCCGTCTTTGCACAAAACGTTCCCTTGAGATCTCCGATTTTCTTGAAAAGATCTCTAGTCTTTCCCATTCTGTTGTTTTCCTCGATTTCTTTGTATTGTTCATTTAAGAAGGCCTTCTTGTCTCTCCTTGCTATTCTCTAGAACTCTGCATTCAGTTGGATATATCTTCCCCTTTCTCCCTTGCTTTTTGCTTCCCTTCTTTCCTCAGCTACTTGTAAAGCCTCATCAGACAGCCACTTGGCTTTCTTGCATTTCTTTTTCTTTGGGATGGATTGAGTTGCTGCCTCCTGAACAATGTTACGGACCTCCGTCCATAGTTCCTCAGGCACTCTGTCTATCAGGTCTAATTCCTTAAATCTATTCCTCACCTCCACTGTATATTCATAAGGGATATGATTTAGGTCATACCTGAATGGTTTAGTGAAGAAGTATTTCCTTGTGTCTGTCCTGAAACTCCCATTTCATTGGATGACCTGGTTCTAGTACTTCATTGGATAGTCTGTTTCTAATATTGTGAAAGAGGCAGAAGTTTCTTTATCCATTTTCTCCACACCATGCATAGTTTTATACACCTCTATCATGTTCTCCCTTACTTGCCTTTCCCCCCCTAAACTAAACAGCCCGAAATGTTGTAACCTTTCTGCAGAGAGGAGTTACTCCTGTCCTCTAATTTCAGTTTCCCTTTTCTGCGATTTTTCTGCAAACTCACACATATTTTTAGGCCTCTCCTCTCCCAGTAATATACAACAAGCACTGGGAGATGGCCATGAGCCCCTTAATCCTGGGCTTTGCTGGAACGCATACCAATCTGAGGCAGCACGCCCTGGCAGTAGGTGGGTTTGAGGCTTTGTATATAGCAGCATGTTTTCAAGAGACAGTAATGTTTGTATTAACCGGACTGATGAAAGACTACCTGGGCCGATTAAGAGAAGTTCTCTCCACCCCTTTCTTGTTCAATGGAAATAGGGCAGGTGACATTGTGCCAGGCAGGTGCCACCACCTGAGACCTCTTATACATCTTGCATTGTGACAGGCTTCACAGTTATGGGGCACATCATGTTTCAGGCATAGCATGGGCATTATGCAATCTAAACAAAGATATAACATTAACGTGTGGGCTACATTTCTTGCAATCTGAAAGCATGCTATAGGTGAAACTGTGGGGAAACCCTTTCTCACACCTTGATTCAACTTTGGTAGAGACACTAGGGTCTAGAGAAAATTGCCTCAGGGCCCAGATTTGGCCTGCATGTTGTCAATGGGCTAACCTAAATAAGAAAGATTGGTGATCTGGTTACTAAAAGGTAAAGGTAAAGGTGTCCCCAACCAGTCGTGTCCGACTCTAGGGTGCGGTGCTCATCCCCATTTCTAAGCCGAAGAGCCAGCGCTGTCCGAAGACGCTTCCGTGGTCATGTGGCCGGCATGACTGAACACCGAGGTGCACGGAACACTGTTACCTTTCCCGCCGAAGCGGTACCTATTTATCTACTTGCAATTTCTTGCTTTCGAACTGCTAGGTTGGCAGGAGCTGGGACTGAAGACGGGAGCTCACTCTGTCACGCAGCACTCGGGTCTCGAACTGCTGACCTGCCGACCTTCCAGTCTGCAGTTCAGCGCCTTAACCACTAAGCCACCGCGGCCCCTTGATCTGGTTACTATAGGCTTGTAAATAACGACTGGTTCGGTCACTATTGACAGGTAGCAATGGCCTCTGGGAGGCCAGGCATGGAACATTACAAAGTTGGTGTTCTCCCTTTCTCTCCCCGTCCCCAGCCTTTAGCCAACAAATTAGGCAGGCCTGTAATTTTTGAGGACTTTTTGCAGGACTGGACTGCTATCTAGGAATAATACGGTATTGGCTCCAATGCCTACAGCTGCTGAAATCTGAGGAAATGTGGATCTGATGCAAAAGAAAAGGAACATTTCAGTTGAGAAAGAGTTGAAAAAACATTTGAAAAATACTAACAAGCTGGCTGATGCTTCTTTTGAACATGATCATCAGATTTTCAGGCTGTGCATAAACAGTCCTCCTTCAACTTTGCAAGTAGCTGTGGCAGGAATTGTAAAGTTAGGAAAGCTATTTATGTCTTACAACAAGATTCCCTTCTACAGTGTTATCAATGAATTCCAGAATAGATGCTTAATAAAATGCTCTTCCGCTGTGTATAGAGGTTAATAAGGTTAATGCAGAAAAACAATGGAGCCCAAGAAAAATGGGTTTATATTGATTGGCTACCTCGTAGGTATGTGTCAAGTAAGCTACAAGGAGTTGGGAGAGCAGAGTAGCTGTGGCTATTACTTAGTAGATTACATTAGTGTAATGATTCAGTAGCTGCAGCAGATACTGTTGAGGTAGTGGTATGCTTAAGATGGATGGGGTTGAATCAGCAGATTTCCATGATTCCAATTATTTTCTCTTCTCTCCACCCCACCCTCATTTGCTGAATGTTATTATTTGTTTGCTTAACATGCAGGAGCATACCCTTGAAACAAAAAGATGTAAAATGTAGCAAAATAAAGCATGCTGTGCTTTAGATCACTGGTATAAGAGGTTTTGAGAGAGTATTCCCAAATATGAATTGAATGTAATGTCACAGAATTTAACCCAATGGTTCTGAATTGGGACAGAAATTACATATGAATACTGTGAGTCTAGGGGCATTTCTACATGAGGCATTTACTGTGTATTTGTCATTTCCTACTCATGGTTGTTTAGGGGTTCTTTAGATGATGCCATGACCCCCCAGTTTCACTTCTGTGTCTAATCAGTACTTTAGGCAAGTTTTTTTTAGAGCAGGGACAATGCAACATTTAATTGTGAAAGTGAAAGAAGCATGGTTTCATCTTGTGCATTTGTGCTATTCCATTATACTACAGCACCACCTAGAAGTTATGTGGCAGAAAAGCAAGAAAGGAAATACTCTTTGTCTAGTGCTCAGATCTCAATCTTTGAAGAAACTGAAAATACATACAGTGGATTAACAACAGATTAACAGACTCATATACAACCCCCCTATGTCAACTGAGGAACATGTATGTTTGGAAACTATAATACAGCCACTAAAAGTCAGTGTATGCACCCCACTATCCAAACTTAATTTCTCTGTGCTCGAACTGAGTGTCAAACTTTCCTCTTGTCTTTTTCTCACTGCTATTGCTTCTGTTCCTAAGATCTATTGCTGAGATGTCATGCTTTGCTCAAACAAATCTTATTTTGTTTTACACTTCGTTTGTTTTGCCCCGTAGTTATTCTAACTCATCTTCCATTCCACCAGTTCCCAGCCCCCGTCTCTGACTGTTTATGGATCTGCATGAGCCCATATTTAATTATTTATTTTGATGTTGAAAATGTCTGTTATCACCATCAGTAAAAACTCCATAGCTGGATTCAACTACACAGAGGAGAGTTAGTGGGCCAAGTCGTACTTGTGAATATTAAAAAGTCATCACAAAGCAATTTTAAGACTAAGCCTGCTGTGACTAAGAAGTTAGTCGCAGCAGACTGTGGATCCTGACAGTTTAAAGGTGCAATCCTGTGCATGTTTAGATGGGAAAAAGGTCCTACAACTCCCAGCATTCCCCAGCCATTTTAGCCCAATGTTTTGAGAATAAATAGAAAAATTTAAATTGATTTTGAAGGCCTTATGATAGATAGATAGATAGATAGATAGAGTTGTCTTGAGATTTTTCTGGGCTTGACCTTATAACTGTTTAGAAATTTGAGACTGGTAAACTTGAATATAGTAATGTATGGCTGTGAGAGCTGGACTATAAGGAAGGCTGAGCGCCGAAGAATTGATGCTTTCGAACTGTGGTGCTGGAGAAGACTCTTACGAGTCCCCTGGACTGCAAGGAGGTCAAATCAGTCCATCCTAAAGGAAATCAAGCCTGAGTGCTCATTGGAAGGACAGATACTGAAGCTGAAGCTCCAATATTTTGGCCACCTAATGCGAAGAGAAAACTCCCTGGAAAAGACCCTGATGCTGGGAAAGACTGAAGGCAAAAGGAGAAGGGGACGGCAGAGGATGAGATGGCTAGATAGCATCACCGATGCAATGAATATGAACTTGAGCACACTCCGGGAGAGAGCGCAGGACAGGAAGGCCTGGCGTGCTATGGTCTATGGGGTCACGAAGAGTCGGACACGACTGAACGACTGAACAACAACAAACTTGAATATTGGTACATTCAAACTGATGGCCTCAAGAAAATGTATGAATGGGCTTGCATTACATGTGACAAATTCCTTTTGATTATTCCTATTTTAAGAACCCTTTAGAGTTCCGTGAAAAAGATTAACATGCATAAGAACAGAGCCTATAGGTTCAAATCCAAAATGCCTGAAAGGTAATGGAAGGATTTCCTTTGACTCCAGTGTGTGGATTAGACCAAATGTGAAACAGGCTATTGAATATTAGAGGAGGATGAACCAACAGCATTGGATCTCTTGGGTTAGCAATGAAAGAAAATAAAGAAGACTTATTCCTTGAGCTTTCCTGTGGCAAAATGTGCTTGCAGTTATTACTAGGTTTGGAGTCAAACACTAGGGCTTTAGAGGTACACTACGGAAAATACCTGTCAGTTTTTTTCCATCTTTCTATCCATAGATAGATATAGATATAGATGTTACAAAATCAGATGCGTTTTCCTTGTTATTTGATCAAACCAATGCTGATTTCACAGGTATAAAATAGAGATGGACACATCAGTCTATTTCCACTCCATGTCAGTTTTGCGTGTGTTCATTCATAAGACTGTTCTGCCCTATTTCTGCATTAATCTGTGATTTTAAAAGCTCTGTATGAAAATTTATATTTAGATATGCATTTTCATATGTATTTTAATGTATTTTGTCATAAAATATACATTTTAAAACAGATTTCTCTCAAAGTATCCATTTCTAAATTATTTATCCTAAAATACATGTCTTTGTATGCCTTTTGGCACTTTTTTTTTTAGTCAAGAACTACATTGCAAAATTCAGAAGTGCAAAATCTGAAGAATAATTGCATTTCAATCTGCATGTTAGTCCAGGAGGTGAAGATCATCTCAGTTTGTATCAGAATTCGCAAAGAACCAATTTCTTGAGTTTCCCTAGTGTGAAAACACTTTTGAAACAGAATTAATGAGTTCTTCATATCTTGAGAACCCTCTGCAACATGTGAATAATTTAGTCCTATAATCAATATAGGAATATATAATAAAGTGTTTCCTTACCTTTTGAGATTTGCACATTTCTCCGTGTACAGAAATTTTAAATTGGCCTTTTCACTAGTGTTTAATGACCGCATCTAGTAGATGTAAGGCACAGACAAAATATTAACATGTTCTTGAAAAGACAAAGAGCCAATCTCCAGTAATCAAAATATGTTTGAATGCATAAAATATCCTTGGTTGTAGTGCTTTTTATTTAGTGTTTTTGTATTTCAGAGAACCGATATAATGAACAATTTGTGAAGTGTGATAATCAGAATGATAATTAAATAAGCCATCATCAATTAGTGGAGAAATATGATCAATAAACATACAATGAAACTTAGCTAGTAAGAAAACAATTCAGACAATGCAGGTAGAGCAGTGGTGACCAGTGACAAATGCTAAGGATTACATGTTAATCACAACAGGGACCTTATATGTAGTGTAAATTAGAGTATGTGGGTTCTCTGTCTGGACCAGGGGAAATCTGTTTTGTCTTTTGTGAGCTAGTAAGTTCTGAAGTGCAATCAAATGTGAGATCTAACTCCTGGGACTTCTCAATAGCCCTGCAGGACTACCCTATTTTGGAGTACACTATGTTATTGTTTGTAGACTACACCATTTTTTGGCAGACTTGAGACTTCTACATATTATGAAACGCTGTGGAAAATACCTTTTGGGCTTTGCCACATTTCCCTCTTACAAAGTGGTAAACATGTGTGGGGCATGCACCCACAGCTTTTTGTCATTCTATTTTGTGTTTTATAACTGATCATTAAAAGTGGTTGACCCTGCAAATATGTGTAATTGTACCTAGTTTGTTCTCTATGGATGTAGTAGCAGGCACGTGCAAAATACATTCTGGGATACCATCCAAGTATTAATGTGGGGAAGGTAAATCTGCTTACTGTAAATGACAGCAGATTATCACTGGAATTTTTTTTAAAATCCTGAGATTACCCCCCCCCCCCAACTCTTTGGCCCTAATCCAAATGCCCACCCACATGGTTGCTTTTAAGAAAAGAAAGTTGTACTATATTCAAGCCAGTTATGGTTCCAATCATGGTTCTCACACATATCTAGTGTGGCTCTTGGGGATGAATTCCTTCATATATATTCAGAGTTGTCACCAAATGTTTGAGAAGGGGAGCCAGTAGCTACTGTTAACTTCCATCCACATAACGAAGAGATCTGAGCACAGCCTGTACTAAGGCAAAGGTGGGCAGAAAGTAGATCTTCAGATGTTTTGGAGCTCATCTCCCAGCATTTCTGTTAACTGGCCATGTCCAAAACATCTGGAGATCTATCTTCTGCCTACCCCTGCCATAAGGAATGTGGTTCTCTTTTTGCTGTTGGAGAAGGGAAAGAGTGAACTTTACTGACTAGGAACAGAAGACTGAGCTGATACAAATAGAATGGTTCAGCAGGAAGCAGCCTGCAAAGAAGGCATCAGTAAATAAAATGCCATATATAGAGAAAGCTGTCAGGGTTGATTTCCTTTAGGATTGACTGATTTGACCTCCTTGCAGTCCAGGGGACTCGTAAGAGTCTTCTCCAGCACCATAGTTCGAAGGCATCGATTCTTCGGTGCTCAGCTTTCCTTATAGTCCAGCTCTCACAGCCATATGTTGCTACTGGGAAAACCATAGCTTTGATTATACAAACCTTTGACAGCAAGGTGATGTCTCTGTTTCTTACTATGCTGTCCTGATGCTGGGAAAGATTGAAGGCAAAAGGAGGAAGGGGACGGCAGAGGATGAGATGGCTAGGTAGTAGCATCACCGATGCAATGAATATGAACTTGAGCACACTCTGGGAGAGAGCGGAGGACAGGAAGGCCTGGCATGCTATGGTCCATGGGGTCACGAAGAGTCGGACACGACTTAACGACTGAACAACAAACAACAGTTTTTAGTAGCACTAGGGCTTGACATGCTGCTTTTTCCTGCATTGAAATTGATCCATGCCAAAAGGAAAAGGAAAAGAAAGATGCATTTTGTAATATTTGCGTGGTATCCTAAGTGGCTTTTGACTGTGTGTACATGGATTAGAAAGCCACTCCATGCAGCAGCTCCACTTGCGGTAAAAGAAACACATGAAGCAATATATCTGCAGGAGGATTTTTGATGCTGTAAAAAACAGTAGCCTTCTCACATGTGTACAAGTCCTGGTATGGTTGAGTTTTATTTGAATGTGTGGCATGTGACTTGCTGAGATTTATCGTTGTGTTTTTGTGCAACAACTGGTTAAAGGAGGGGAAAGTGAGTAGGGAACTAAAGTGGAAGACCCCTGCATTTGAGGAAAATCAGCACTGAAGTCCTGGGAACATTATGTTAATGGCATTGCTCAATTTCTGGAAGCAATGCTGATTAAATATTCATTGACTTTGATTATACTGAAATTAGGATGAAAGCGTGAACTCAAATTGAGTGGAATAATGGCAGTGTAAATAATGCATAGTTTCTAAATTGAAAACACCAGCTTGCACTGTTCTCCCCCATCCCCTCCCCTGTTTGTCATTGTGCCATTTGTTTAGGGGAAGGCTACACTTGTGCATGTATCAAGCTATTATTTTTACCAGCTGTGGAAAAATGAGAAACTTAAAGGTTTTCTGCATTGTTTCTTTTGCCGTAGTGTTGGGAAAGGAGATGTGGCATAGGGTATCATGGTCGTATTAGCTCTGCTCCACCACTAAGCCAAGTCTGCCAATGGACTGAGGTGCTGTTGTTTTTTTACTCAACTGTGTTGCTTTTAACTGGGCAACTGATGAAAAATCATCCAGTATCTCAATATCACATGATATTTTTGTGGACATTCTGATTACGATAATACCTAAGAGAGTCAACAGATTTTTTAAAATTACATGAAGAGATGTAGATAGATTGTAAATGAAAATAATACTGAAAACTGGATAGCTTGGATTTAAAATCAATGTATAAATGTATAAATGTATAATTGTTTAATTAAATTGATTACATTAATGCTTTCAACCCTAATTAGAAGCTTTAAGAGGCATTAAAAACCTGTAACTTTTACAGGCAGAGATTGCTCCTCTCTGACAGCTCCTATGATAAGAATATAGTACAATGTCATGTGTATAAATCACCTGGAAAACATTCAAGACACTGCTAATTAAATGTTTGGGTTTGGAAAGGTATGCACTTTATTTGTATATATCTACTTTACATGGAGCTTTGCAATAAACTTTGATAGTTAAATAAATCTCTTGGGATGCCAGCCTAAACATATCCCTACTTGTGGGAAAATCTTATATCATTACATACATAAGTATGTCAGGATTGTCTTATGTAACCTTTGTATTTTTAAGGGATTTTAAATATAATTGTAGAAATGCTATAAGATGTAGATAGGCTTTCTAGAGCAAAATTTTATTTATATGGATGCTCTGATGTTCGTTTGAATGGAGTTCTTTGGAAGAAGGACAAGAATAAAGGATTATTTATAGCAGTTTTCCTCAACCTGGTGCCCTTCAGATGTGTGTGATTGCAACCCCTATCATCCCCTGCCTATATGACCAATGGGCATTGCCGTCCCAACACATCTGGAGGGCACAGGTTGGGGAAGGCTGATTTGTAGTAAGGGATGCTCTTAAAATGAAGGGTGTTAGCCAGGCCTACTCTTCAGTGACCTTATTGGGTGGCTGTAGATGGGTAGGAAGGAGACTGCTGTTTTGAGGACATAAAACATGGAGTTGCCTCTTCTTTCTAAACCACACCAAAGCTCACCTGCTGATTTACAGATGAAAAGCTTATTAAAGAGCAAATTGTTTAAGGCTCAAGATTCTTTTCAAACCCCAGGAAGCTCGTTCTTCTGACAGGGTGATGAAAGGGCTTCTTATTCATACTCCTGTGTTGCTTTACACACATCAGGGCTTTCTTGCTGTTTCTAGTTTACTCTACCATGAATCTCGTGCTGGAAGATGGAAAAGAATACCCTCCAGCACTGACCTTTTAATGCTATTTTTCCAGGCCCACAGCGGCAGAGCTGTGCCTTGGAGAAACTAGGGTATGTACACAGTGTCCTCCGTCAGTGGCAGTTCCACAAGCCATTCCTTCTCAGGGCATCTATCTAGCCACGAGGCATAGGAGCATCTTTCTTCGAGTGGAGGTCAAACTTCCTCAGTAATGATAAAGCTACATTTCTGATTGAGTGACAGGTAAAGGTTTCAAACTCCGTATTTTGGCTGAAGTACAAGTAAGTACAAGTAAGTACAAGTAAGGCTGCAATCCTATGCAAGTTTGGACAGACAAAAGTCCTACAACTCCCAGCATCCCTGTATGGCTGGCTGGGGGATGCTGGGAGTTGTAGGACTTTTGTCTGTCTAAACATGCATAGGATTGTGCCCTGAGTGACATAATCTGCCAGGAATTTCTAAGTTGATTGGCTGCCTTCCAGGCAGCCTTCCCCTTATACTTGTCTTCCCCAACCTGGTGCCCTCCAAATGAGTTGGACTACACCTCCCATCAATTCCAGTCAGCATGGCCAATGCCCAGGGATGATGGGAGTGGCAGTCCAGCCCATCTGAAGGGCACCAGCTTGGGGAATCCTGGGTTATAATGTAGGAAAATGTGGCTCTAGCTTTCAAATTGGTATTATTTTCTCCATAAACACTGAGAACAAGTCATTGCATAAGAGCTGTATTCCTTAAAAAGTGTTACAACTTTAAATCTCTGAATCCATAACCAACACACATGTGTGTTGGCAGAGGGGGGGTGGGATTATGTAGTTTTACCTACTAGGTGTAGGGAAATATGGCCCTACAGATGTTGGAGTGCAACTCTCATCAGCTCTTGGATTCCTGCATTGAGCAGGGGGTTGGACTCGATGGCCTTGTAGGCCCCTTCCAACCCTACTATTCTATGATTCTATGATTCTAACCAGCATAACCAATGGCGAGGCATGATGGGAGTTGCAGTCCAACATCTGGAGGGCCATATGTTCTCCGTCCCTGCTATATACTGATGTGAATGTATCTAGCATAGCATGTAGTCTGTAGAGTGAATAACGCTGGGCCCAATTCATATGACCATTTCTGTCATGAGATGAGTTGGCCTTGGCAAAGAATAACATATACACAAGTTGCAACCCATGAGCCTTTATGAAGAGAAGAAGGGAAGAAGGTCATGGGCAAAGGGACACTTGCAGGAAGTAGTTTCTTTGCGTCCCTGCAGTCAGCCGTGATAGGCTACGTAAAAGTTTACGTAGCCTATCACGTCGGACTTAAAAAAAAAAAAAAAAAAAGCAACGCGCGTATGCAAATGGCGGCGGCCATGGCCGCCGCCATTTGCGTTCCTTATTTTGGCACGTCTTAGTCTACGTCAAGATTTACGTAGACGAAGACGGTGAAAATAAGGGGAACGCAAATAGCGTAGCGGACGCTACGCTATTTGCGTTCCCCTTATTTTCGCCGTCTTCGTCTACGTAAATCTTGACGTAGACTAAGACGTGCCAAAATAAGGAACGCAAATGGTGGCGGCCATGGCCACCGCCATTTGCGTACGCGCGGTTTGTTTTTTTTTAAACCTAGCCATGATAGGCTATGTAAATCTTTACGTAGCCTATCATGTCTTTTTTTTTTTTTTAATTGGAAATGGCGGCGGCGGCAGCCGGTCAGAAGACCGGCTGCCACCGAACCGCCACCCGAGCCACCGCCGCCCGGAAGATCCACCCCAGGTAAGTCTCGTCCCAGGGGGGTGGGGGGGTGGCAGGCCGTTCCGCCACCGATTTCGGGGGGCCGAATGCACTGGCATTCGGCCTCCCCGAGATCCGTGGCGGAATTCTCTGACATCCCTACCAGAATTCCAGAAAAACATGTGGTTGTCCAGGTTGGACTTGTCCTTCACTTACCAGATGGCATCTGATGCTCCTTGAATAAGGCCAATACAGAAAAATGGGATTGCTTGGGCCAGCATCATGAAACAATTGGAATTTTGTACACAGTGGAATTTGGGGGATTTAACTTACATTGTTAAGCATTTTACCGTCGTTTATGTCATAGTGTTTCCATTCAGAACAGGGATGGGCCACATGCGGCACCATGGTCCCTTTTTGTAGCCCAGCTGCTCCAAATGGATGCTGCACTGCCAAATTTTAGTGCTCAACAGTGGAGAGGGGAAAAGGCACATTTTCACTTTAAAACAAGGCATGTGGGTAGCGCACACCTTGCTTTAATGCAAAGTTGTGCTACCGTAGGAGCTTCCCCCCCCCCCGCTGCCCCATTGCCACCCTTTTTTGTAGGTTCTTGATTATCTTTGGGGTTTCACTTCCTTTCCTGTTCTGGCAAACTATTCACAAGGCCAGGATGCACATGGATCACTATGGATTGTAACTATCTCATGGTGGAAAAACCTGACTGCATTTAGGGATGGATCTACACTACTGCTTTTTAAGAGTACTGAAGTGCACTGATAACTGTTGGGGCACATTAGGCATTCTGTATACCACTTTTCTAGCACTATTTCCTGCTTTTTATTCCATATTATCCAAAATATCACGACAGATGTCATTGTGTTCTATGAGGTATAAAAGCACAAGACGGATATAGTGTCACCATGATGGGATCGTATTGATAGGACATGAGGTGTAGATCTGGCCCAAAAGATATGTTTGGATCAAGTTTGTATGATTAGGGATGTACGAAAGTCATTTACCTTTCCACGGATTATGTTGATGGTGGAGGGGGAGACGTTCCGTTCCTCCCCCTGGAATCCTCGACGGGGGGGGAGGTGATCCATTCCTCCCCCCCAGAATCCTCCATGGCCGGCTGTGCTGTGTGGCAGCTCCGCAGAGCAGCCGGCCAGGCCCAGGCCAGAGCCGTCCGCAGCTGGATTTCCGGCCGCGGAGGGCTCTGGGTAAAAAAAAAACACACCCCGTGTATGCAAATGGCAGCGGCTACAGTCGCCACCATTTGCGTTCCTTATTTTTGGCCGTCTTAGTCTATGTAAATATTTACGTAGACTATGATGGTGAAAATAAAGGGTAACGCAAATAGCGTAGCGGGTGCTATTTGCGTCCCTTTTTGATTCACCGTTTTAGCCTACGTAAATATTTAAATCTTTACGTAGCCTATCACGTCTTGTAAAAAAACACACGACAAGACTGCAAATGGTGGCAGGTAAGTGGAGGTAAGTCTCATCCTGGGGGGGAGCCACGGGGGTGGGGGGGCAGGCTGTTCCGCCACGGAGTTTGGGGGGCCGAATGCACTGGCATTCGGCCTCACCGAGATCCGTGGCGGAATTCTCTGACATCCCTATGTACCATAACTAATACTTTTAACCAACAGAAAGCTAGACCTAGGTTAAAGAGCAGGGAGAAAAAGAAACAAACTATAAGAGCAGGCAGTAGAATGAGCTTCCTAGGGAAGTTGTGGAATCTCTGTTCTTGCTGGTTTTCAAGGAAATAGCTGAAGGGTCTGCTAGGGATGCATGAGATGTACAATATCCTATCCTGGAGGCTGCAGTAGGTGATCGATTTGCCTCTTAGTTCTATTACTGGGCAGTGGCTACCCAAGTGCTGCCCAGGGCAGTATTTCCATATTGATGTTTTTGCTTGAAGCTTAAAGTTCTGTGTCTTTTCTCCTTTTCTCCCATCTTCCCTCTCTGCAGTACAGCAGGGCTTACAAATACTTAATAACCTAGGCTTGTCTCTATGTAAATAATTAATCAGAAAGAGAAAATAATATAAATCCCAGTCTTCATATTGCTATTAAAATTTCAGAAGCATTAATGCAGCCAATAAGTATTGTTTTAGTAATTAGATAACTTCTGTGGATTGTAGCAGCACTCAGGGGAAAAAAAAGTCATAGGATTGGCGGCTGGCAGGAGCTAACAGGACTTCAGTTGAGAAGGAGAAGGCTCTGTTAAAGCCTTGTTGTTGTTCAGTCGTTAAGTCGTGTCCGACTCTTCGTGACCCCATGGACCATAGCACGCCAGGCCTTCCTGTCCTCCGCTCTCTCCCAGAGCATGCTCAAGTCCATATTCATTGCATCGGTGATGCTATCTAGCCATCTTATCCTCTGCCATCCCCTTCTGCTTTTGCCTTCAATCTTTCTCAGCATCAGGGTCTTTTCCAGTGACTTTTCTCTTTGCATTAGGTGGCCAAAATATTTGAGCTTCAGCTTCAGTATCTGACCTTCCAATGAGCAGTCAGGGTTGATTTCCTTATAGTCCAGCTCTCACAGCCATACATTACTACTGGGAAAACCATAGCTTTGATTATGCGGACCTTTGTCGGCAAGGTGATGTCTCTGTTTCTTACTATGCTGTCTAGGTTTGCCATAGCTTTCTTCCCAAGGAGCAAGCGTCTTTTAATTTCATGGCTACAGTCACCATCTGCGGTGATCTTGGAGCCCAAGAAAATAAAATCTGTCACTGCTTCCATTTCTTCCCCTTCTATATGCCAGACAGTGATGGGGCCAGATGCCATGATCTTAGTTTTTTTAATGTTGAGTTTCAAACCAGCTTTTGCACTCTCCACTTTCACCCTCAACAAGAGGCTCTTGAGATCCTCTTCGCTTTCTGCCATTAGGGTGGTATCGTCTGCGTATCTGAGGTTGTTGATAATTCTGCCTGCAATCTTAATTCCAACCTGTGATTCATCCAACCTAGCGCTTCTCATGATGTACTCTGCGTATAAGTCAAATAAGCAGGGCGACAATATACAGCCTTGTCATACTCCTTTCCCAATTTTGAACCACTCGGTTGTTCCATGTCTGGTTCTTACTGTTGCTTCTTGGCCCTCGTACAGGTTTCTCAGGAGACAGGTAAGGTGGTCTGGTACTCCCATCTCTTTAAGAATTTGCCACAGTTGGTTGTGATCCACACAATCAAAGGCTTTAGCGTAGTCAATGAAGCAGAAATAGACGTTTTTCTGGAATTCTCTTGCTTTCTCCATGATCCAGCGAATGTTGGCAATTTGATCTCTAGTTCCTCTGCCTCTTCAGAACCCAGCTTGTACTTCCGGTAGTTCTCGGTTCACATACTGCTGAAGCCTAGCTTGTAGGATTTTGAGCATAACCTTGCTATTGGCATACAAATAAATATGCATTAACCTGTTAAGAGTATAATGTAAATGCAATTATTACATTTTTATCTCTCCATGAAGGTTGTGATATACATGCCTCCCCCCTGCCCCACCCCGCAAGGTAGATGTGGTTAAAAGGTAGTGACTGTCCCAAGGTGAGATTTGTAATGAGTGTGGTTAAAAGGTAGCGACTGTCCCAAGATGAGATTTGTGATGAGTGTGGATTTGAACTCTGATCTCTCTGGTTGAAGTCCAATGGTCAAGCCTTAATATTATCTATAGTCCATAAATACATATTCACAGCTAACATATAATGTATAAAATAAATATAGAAATGTACAGATTTTTTCTAATTCCATTGTTTTCTTCTTCCTCTGATTTCCTCTGTCCTCCTCCCCGTCCTCCTGAATTGTGGTTTAACTATGAGAATTTCTAAAATTAATTTTGGAATTGGAGCATGCACAGTTTACTGCAGCTTTCACTACCTTCCGAACATTTGGATCTCCCCCATCCCTAACCCCATCAATTTACCAGGATGGCCATATACACATTGCCAAAAAAGGGAAATGTATCACCAAAAAAGAAGGCAAATGGGCACAGATTTGTATAACATTTCCATATGCTATTTATATGTATAGATGCAAATTTAGAAATTATGACAATTTAAATAGAAATACTATATATCTAACCATAGTGGGGAAATGCGTAACCTGTGTGTCTGCTCGGTATGATGCCCAAGTGCTAACTGAACTTCAAGGCTCCTGTGCTCCCTTCCTCTATGTGTTTGTTTTTAACACGGAGGTGGAATGGACAGCCCTTCAAACAGAGAATGCTTTTAAGTAGAGGACTGTCCAGTGTAAACTAGGACATATGGCCACCCTATCACTTACTGAGGTGTACATGTAAATTGATAAAAAACAGCAAAAAACAAAAACCACAAACTTGCTGTGATGGTAGGTATAATTGTATCAAGATTCTTTTTTGTGCAGTGTTTTACTGACGTGAAACCGTGCTGTCCTGCACAGTATGTAAAACACCACACAAAAGAATCTTGAAACAACTGTATTTATAATCACAGCAAGATTGCTTTTTTGCTATGTTTTATCAGTCCACAGACGTATACACGGGTCATGGGCGGCAGGAAACACAAATCAATGGAAGGGACTGGAAGCTACTGCAAATTGCACATGCATACCTCTCTGTACAAAATGTAGATATATAAAATGAAGCAGGGGAGGGTTTCTGATGCATAGGTTTCCCTTCAGAAACAAGACTGAGTAATTTGAGATGCTAAGGTTTAGGGAAGAATTCAGATGGAGAATTTCTGATGTGTCCCTAATGTGATATTGTCAGGGTGGACACTGAGCCCATAGAATCCCAGAGTAGTTCTGATTCTGAGGAAGAGCAGTTGCTCCTGGGAGGGGAGCGCGCTCCTCTTTCCCAGGGCCAACAGCTGACGGAGATTCCTCCCACCAACATTCCTAGCTTAGGTAGCAGTCCAGGGAGTAACGGAGCGTGGATAGCAGACTTGGTGGACGTGCGACGCAGACGCAGAGAGCAGCGCCAGATGGAGGGCGCGGAAAGGAGGCGTAGTGCCCGGTTGGCGCGCAAACCACGGCTGCGCCCAGAGGATCCAAGGGAAAAGGGGAGGGACTCTCCCTAGTCCTTAAGTTCAGGGGTCTGCCAGTAATTCCCTTTCAAACGGGGACCAACTGTTCCAACTTAGGGCATAGTTACTGTGCTGCTCAGATCTAGTTGCAAACGGTATAGTTGTTAAGTTGTAAAAGAAGAATAAAGCTTTGAAAGGAATCCCTCTGTCTGTGTCTGGACTTGGCTACTGGATTAGACTGAGAGAGGCCTCCAAGGAGCCCTTGACAGATATATTAATTGGTTACAGGGTTAATACATTTAATTTAAAACCAGTCTTAATCATACATTAGTTTGCTTTCTGTCAAGTCAAATCCTTTGCAAATGGCCTGTTCTTTAGTTTTCTCCTCTCAGATCTTAAAATAAAGGTCCTCTTCCAGAAAGCCTCACAAGCACTAATCAGGATGTCTGCTACTGTGTGTGAAGCTATCCCCTCTCTTCCTGCAGAATAAATTTTGGCTTTGTCAGCACAGACATGTTTAACGTGTTTGGGGAGACAGCATGTGCCTGAATTAAGTTTCTTTTCTCCCAACAGGAAGTGGTGCTGAGAATGCCAACCAATGGTTCAGCAGTTGTCATCATCCTCATGGTAGTGTAGGGATTTTGCTGCCCATGAATATTGTTGTGTGCATTTTGGGTGGGGATGGGTGAGAATTTAATGTGATTCACTTTTTAAAAAAGAAGACACCAAAATTTGCAAATGAGGCAGAAAGAACGTGAAATTTAACTAATTCAAACATGGGTGAAAGCAAAACTGGTGGCTTCATCCACACAGGCAGAGGGCTCAGAGTGCTGAGCTCTGAAAAGTCTGGGTTTGAATCCCTGTGTTATTCAGCCATGTCTGTGGTGTTCAGTTAGGGCCACTGCCTCTTTGTTCTGACAGGCTGCTCTTCTCTTCTTCAGTGGCTACATGGCAGGTGGATGAAATATGGTCCTTTCCATGCTGGGAGTAGCTGTACTGAATTTTGCCTGGGCAAATGGGGGAGGATTTAATTCAGTTCATTTTTTTTATAAGGACTTGCCAATGGTCGGAAGTTGCTTCATGAACGGGATGAAAAGATCTTGACATTTAAAAACAAACTGTATTTGGGCGAAAGCAAAACTGACTGATTTGTCCATGCCTAACTTTGGGACATATTCAGAAGTGCACTTTGCACATAGAAGCCTGTTTCCATGCATGCATTGACTTTTCTGGAACACATTTAATGAGTTATGTTAGTCATTGACTTTTACTTCCCACACTTTATGTAGCCATCCATCTTTGTTTATATTAGTAGTAGTCATCCAATGCTTAGTTATGATTAAACTTACTGCATTAATCAAATTTAAAATCACTTCTGTATCTCTTGTTCATCCTATACCTTTAATATATAATGCAATAAGAAAACCAATTGGATTGTTGGCACAGGATAACCTAATGTCTTCTCCATTAGTATGACGATTGTCTGTATATATATTTTTCACAATCCCATTACACATTATGATGATATCCTTTTATCCTGTAGTCACTCCAATAATTGTAATTCTCAAATGACATATATTTTCTAGCTTCATGGGCATTGAATTTCTAGGAGTGTGTTAAGAAACTTCTGTGAAATCTACACACCTTGATTCAGAGATCTATGTGGAGGAGTGCGCTCGCTGCACATGTCAGTTTATGTGTGCCTATCTGCCAAGCAGATGGCCAGCACTGCCACATCCTGAAATAGGTGATGTGTGCTGTCAAAGGAGTTGACCGCTTGGACCATCTGTTTGTCATTGTCTGTTCCTGATCCATCAAAGGGAACTGTGCATGAAGCCTTGATTGCTGGCTGTGAGCATCTAGCCAGGAGATCCAAATACACAGCATTCTGTTGTGCATGCACGTCCTAATCAAGCAGGAAGACACATATCTACAAATATTTTTCTCAGTAGATTTTGCTTGCTGGAGGGCGAATATGAAGTCTAATCATTTTTCCCCAAACAAATTCCTAAGTGATGATTTCTTTCATTTAGCTGTATATGGCAAATTTTCCTACTTTAAAAAAACCCCAAACAATTATATCTTTCCTGTAATAATCCCTTTAGATTCATTCATTCATTCATTCATTCTTTCATTTTATTACATTTCTATACCACCCAATAGCCGAAGCTCTCTGGGTGGTTCACAACAATTAAAACCACAGAATAAATCCTAAAATATAATATAAAATGTAAAAGTTTAAAACTACGATATAAAAGTACAAACCATATAGTGTTATATGATGGAACTGTTTCATATTCTGGGTTAGATCTGCATATAGTCATACTTAGAGTAGACCCATTGTAATCACTGGAACTTAAGTTATCAGAACTAAATATGACTAAGTGTGGAACAAACCCTCTGGTAACTATTTAGCTCCTTATTTTTCTTTAACTAATCATTTAAATAGTGCCACGTTTTTAATTACTTTTATTGAGTTTTAATCACATGTTTTAAATGTAATCAATGAGCACATAAAAATATTCTAACAAAACACAAGCATTACATAGGAAATCTAGTTACAGTCAACAGGGATCACAGGAGTTTCAATGTATTAATAATTTTATATTTATCCATATAAGTTCTTGAAGGGTTTAAGATTCAGTTGTAATTATCTAAATGTATCTTTCCATATCTGTTCATGATGTGGTGGTGTTTTTTTTCTGGGAATCTTGTTTATTAATAAAGTCAATGAATTTATACCAGATCATATGGAAGGTGTCAGATGCTTTTTGTTGTCTTTGTGCCCTTATCTGTTAGTTTTTCAGCCAACACAATATTCCTAAGGTAGTTATACCACACAATTATTGATAGATCTGTAGATTCTTTCTAATTCTTTGCTATTAATTGACAAGACGCTACCATCGTAAAAGTCAGCACTTTGTCTGGTAAATGTTCATTAGGGCCAAAAACACACACAGATAAAATATTGGTCTTTCTCCCTGTTCATTCTCCCCATCATCTAAGATGTGAAGTTTATTATTATCTCAGGATGAGGAAACCTTTTTCAACCTGAGAGATGGATTGCCACTTGGGACCCCTCCTGGGGGCTGCATGCAAGCAACTGTGGCCATGGCCGAGCCAAAAGTGTGCATGCCACCCTGGTCTCTTATACACACCATTCATATAGGCATGTATTCCCCACTCACTTCATTTTCACACACACATGCATGCAGACACATTCCCTTCCCAGCCCCTGTCCTCTATCTTCAGCTGATCCATGCTGGTCAACTTGAGGAACAGAGGAGGCTCAATGTTCATTTTCAATGGCAGGAATAAAGACTGTACCCTCTCTGTTACTCAGCTGATCTGCATTGTTCTGCTGAGGTGTGGAGAGGGCCTGATGTTCATCTCCACTGCAGTGTGCTGAGCAGAAAGGTTTGAATCTCCCCTCACCACAGTGGACAGGAAGAGCGTGTGAGGAAACAGCTGTGGGCGTGGCCTGCCACAGTGCTGCAGGCTAAACTGGGGAGCCTTGGAGGGTGCATTAGCCAAGTGGCTGGAGGCTCCCCATGCCTGATCCCTATGTAATCATAAAAAAAGATGATAGGTTTTTTTTAAAAAAAAATCAGCTCCTCCAGAGACAAAAGTGCCTCTCCTTTTGCCCTGGGTGGTGTGAGATGGCAGGGTTGTGGATGAGATGGTATATCTCTCTCCTGGCCCAATTAAGATTGCTGTGCTCAGGAGAGAGGAGAAGGGACTTACAGGGCAATCCTATACATGTGTCCTTGAGTTCAAAGGGCTTTAATCCTAGGGATATCCAAATTAGTCTCTATCTGATCCCATGTCAGTGTTGCAAGTCAATCGTAAGCTTGTTCCATTCAATTTCTGCAATATTCTTCTAATTAAAAGCAAACACACCCAAACTTGCATTTATTTTGTATGCAATGTTCCCTAAAATACACATTTTTGCACACAACTTGCCCTAATATATGCATTTTTGTACTCCATTTTTGAGCCAAGTGCTGCATTGCAAAATCTGGAGATGTGTGGGCTCTGAAGGTTATCTGTGTTCTGATCCACAAATTAAACCAGGAAGTGCTTCAAACAAAGAACCATGTAGATTGGGCAACTATGTTTTTGGCTAACGGTTTTTGGCTCTGAGGCAAAAAGGCTAAATTGCTTCCTCCAGCGAACCTCCTCCTTCACTAACTGCACTCCACTCCACCCTATAGTGACAAAATCTTCTTATGAGAGAGAGAGAAAGATAAAGCAATCTGTAAAGCAAATACAGTATGGTACTCAAACTGAATAGCAAGAAAGGCTCTAGTAGGCTCCCTGCAGTTGAAGTAATGCAGCAAAAACTGGAAATTGTGAGCATTGGCATGACAAAAAAATAAACCCAGGTTTAGAAGTGGGGTTGGGTGGGGAGCGAACACTTCCTTTTCATTGATTCTCAAAAGCTGTGTTCTATTAGGAAACATTTTCTCAAAGGCCAAGACGGCACACACCCCCTCACAAATTTGGTGCCTAATGTCATATCAGCTACTCATTATAGCTTTTGTTGTTCAGTTGTTCAGTCGTGTCCGACTCTTCGTGACCCCATGGACCATAGCACACCAGACCTTCCTGTCCTGCGCTCTCTCCCAGAGCGTGCTCAAGTCCATATTCATTGCATCAGTGATGTTATCTAGCCATCTCATCCTCTGCCGTCCCCTTCTCCTTTTGCCTTCAGTCTTTCCCAGCATCAGGGACCTTTAGCCTTGTGATACGTTCCATGGGGTTTTCTTGGAAAGAATACTGGAGTGGGTTGCCATTTCCTTCCCCAGTGGACCACATTTTGTCAGAACTCTCTGCCATGACCTGTCTGTCTTGGGTGGCCCTGCACGGCATAGCTTATGGCTTCACTGAGTTATGCAAGCCCCTTCACCACAACAAGGCAGTGATCCATGAAGGTCATCACCAGGAAACGGCTTGCATTTAGCTATTCCCTTTTAAAGTTTATGGAAAATCCTAACATGCCAGCTCAACAATGACAAAAACCAGTACAGTGGAGAAGCCGTGTTCAAAATGCATGGAATGTATGCGAAGGAAAGTGTTTGTCATGTTTAGACAGTATGGATTTACACTTGTGTGGATGAAGCCTGGAGGGGCCGTAGCTCAGTGGTGGAGCACTTGTGTTGCATGCAGAAGGTCCCAGGATCGCTCTCCAGCATCTCTAAGTAAGGCTGAGAAACTCCTGCCTGAATCCCCGGAGAGCCGCTTCCAGTCGGTGTTGACAATATTGGGCTAGATGGAGCAAAGGTCTGACTCATAAGTCAGCTTTTTATGTTCCGAAAGCAAAGTCTAAAGTGGAATTGTGCAACTTTAAAATACATTACAACTACCTCTCCCTTTCTTGAAAGAAAGATCGTAGGAGATGGTTTTGTTGTTTATTCGTTCAGTCGCTTCTGACTCTTCATGACTTCATGGACCAGCCCAAGCCAGAGCTTCCTGTCGGCCATCGCCACCCCCAGCTCCCCCAAGGTCGAGTCCATCACCTCCAGAATATCATCCATCCAGCTTGCCCTTGGTCGGCCCCTCTTCCTTTTGCCTTCTTGCCAAAGGAGATCGTTACCTTGTTATGGTGCTGGAGCTTGAGCACCTCAATGACGCCATGAGCTAAACCGTGAAGGGACACCCAAGACGGGAAGGTCATGGCAGAGAAGTCAGACTAAATACAATCCCTGGGGAAGGTAACGGCAACCCACCCCAGTATTCTTGCCATGAAAACTAAATGGATCAGTACAACCAGAGATATGTCGGTATACCATCAGAAGATGGGACTCCCAGGAGATGGTAATGACTGTTAATTAGCCAATACCCATCACTGTCCTCTAACTCAAGTTTTGAGCTGATTACTTTTGCAGAGATAGGTATTAATTTACTGGTCAGTATGGACATCAAAGGGTAGGTGAATGGCTGAGGTTGTTCCTGAGTTTTCTTGTCTCTTTTATTTTGTTGTTGTTCTGCAGACTTTCAACTCCTAATCACCATTTTGTGCCATGTCACAAGAACATCCGGGATTTCCTATTTGGGATTGATTTTGTGATTTAAAGCTGTACTAACAAGAGGATCCACTCAATCTTTAAAAAGCTTGGATATCTAAGTTCAAACTCTTTTGGTTCATAATTGCACTTGATCATGTGCATAAGAACCACTGTGAACCGTTGGATTAAATGATAAAGATTTACCATAATTCACAGCATTCTTCATATTCAGGACAAAAAGAACTTGCTGTTGAAAGGACTTTTCCTGGGCCTTGCAATTTACATTTGAGAACAATATGGGGAGGGGGTTAAAGCTAATGGGTAACGGGGCAAGTAAGGGAGTAAGATTCACTGTATTAAAAGCATGCTAGATGCTGATGCTGATAGGAGATGTTTTGATAACCTTCCAATCTTATCAACTGTCTTCCTTATAAAGAAATTGGGTAAGAAGTAAGGGGTCATAGATAAGAACATGTTGTGGTTTGGGATTCCCCTCTCTGGAAATAAAGGGAAGAAAAAAAGGAGCTGTTGACCACATAAAAGGAGAACTTAGACCTATTTTGCAGTAAACAAGAGGTAGGAGGGAATTTTTGGGAAATGTGTCATGAGATGGGACGTATAGGTTTACATTGGCTAATAGTTGTAAAGATTTTGGAATATGTATTAGAGAGGAGGGCACCAACTTTCAGATGGTATATAATGGGGTACAAGGAAGAGATCTGGGTCTTCTTTCTTTTCTCTGGGCTGAGCCTGCTACATTGTGATCTGTGTTACAGGCCACGGTTGAAGCCGGGGTTTGAAGTAGGAGAGAGTCCCTTTACTGTTCATGGTAAAGTACAGTGTGATTGTGGCTTTGCTTGGTTGAACTTTTGTGTGCTTGTTAAACTTTTCTTTATCTTTCTTTAATAAATGCATTTAGCTTATATCATTGTTTAAATCCTTATTTATAGAATTTAAGTAAATCTGGGTGAATGTGAACACTCTGGTCTCAGTCCCCAAAGGAACCTCATCTACCACGTCAGGGCCAAACTGAGGCTGCTTAACGTAGGTGTACCTAGGTACCCAGTACTGGGGACCCTGAAATTTTAGCCTCCAGTTTTTCTCTTACACAGTATAAAAAAGGATGTAGCAGGAACTGAAACTGGCAGATTCATCCATCCCTGAGTGCTTAACTCTTCAAAGTCTGGCTTTGAATCCCTGTGTATTTAATTATGTTAGCGCTTAACTAGGGTTGCCATTTTTTTTTCTGACAGGCTCTTTATTTTTAAGAGCTCTATGGCAGGCAGGTACATCATGGCCCTCTCCATGATGGGAATTTGGCTTGTGCAGATGGGTGAGAATTTTGTTTCAATTAGTTTTTGATAAGAATTTACCAAAATTCACAACGTTCTTCTCTTTCGGAAGAGAAAGAGCTTTGAGATTAGAACAATTCAAATGCGGGAGAAAGGAAAACTTAGATATTTGCCCGTCCCTAGATTTAGATCAGCATGCTTGGGTACAGTTTGAGCTCACATGGACACATGGGTTGCCCTAGCCTTCAGTGGATGCTGGTGGCTCTGAAGTCAATGGGGCAGTGAATCCGCTCCAAGTTTCAGTCAGAACCAGTCAAAACTGTAAAGGAGCTATCCAAGGTGCTGAACCTATTTTACAGGCCCTGCCCCTGACTGAAACCCCGAGTGGATTCACTGCGTCACTGACATCGGAGCCACCAACCTCCGCTGCTAGCCTTTGTACCTGGAAGAGAGCCTCCGAACCAAGCTCCAGCCTCAGTCTGTAGAGTGCCTCTAGGTCTCGGTGCAGATTGCCTCGGTACCAAGGTACAGACAGGAGGTGGGGTGGGTGAAACAAATGAACTGATAGAACTGGAATCTACAGCAAAGTATCCATGCAAAATGCCCTGTAAAGGGGGGAAAATCCTGCAGAATAATGGAGAATTTCTAACACTTCAGTTCCACTTTAGAAACAATCAGTTGTAGGAGTGGGAGAAGCTACATCTGAATGACTTTCTGCAATGCTCCTTTCAAGAATCCATTAAACTATAACTGTTGGCATGCGTGATACATACTCCCAATCTGTATCCTTCTGCATCCTTTAGCATCCTTTAGCAGCTTTATCCCTCATGAGCTGATCAGGAAGCACTCCTCAACTCCCTTTCCTCATAGCTTCCAACCAAAGAGCACAGTGTCTTACACTTCAGCAGTCTTTCTGCCTATGGTTGATGGGAGTTGGGAATTATCTGGGTGGAATTGTGAATGGGGATTTAAACAAGGTTCCAGTTCCCTGCTACAGTTTATCAGTGAGCTGGTTCGCATGGCATGGTGGCAATTCCTGGGTTGTTTATCCCAGGAATTGCCACTGTGACATGCAACCCAGGTCAGTGTGTGCAGGACCCCTTTGGACACACCTGTATCCTTGAAAGTTCCCAAAGAGTCAATTAGCCTCAAACCTTTCCCTAGTCGCGACTGCCTTATCACAGCAAAACATCACTGCGCCACATTATTATTTTCCTGTTTCAGATTTCAGTTTGAAACACAATGCACATACAGAAAGAGTAGCCTAGCTACTAAAAGAAAACAACTCTTTTAAAACATAGAATTGTGCCTTCTAGTTGAGAGAAGGAAGCCACTTTTTTATTTTTTCCTTGTACTTGTTCCAAAACCTTCTACGTGATCAGACAAAAAAGTACAAATGAATAAGCAGCTAAGAATGAAAGTAAATTCACAGGAGAGGGGAGAGAGATGACAATTTTGAATAATTTATGTTTATGAACTAAGTGTCTGACATCTGGAATTATACTTTTAGAGATAAAATATCTGAAAAATAATTTCTCCACTCAGAGTTAATATTCAGGTTGGTGGTCTTAAATTTAAGGGCTATCTATCTATGCAATATTTTAAAATCTTTCAGTGCAGTGGTTTGACACAACAGCATCACTGTCTTGGACATTTTAACTCTGCCATTTTCAGACTGTGGTCAACAGAAAGCACTCTCCCTATCTTTTATATTTTTAATTGCTCCAAATTGTAGTTAAGAGCACTAATGTAATATTTTCTGGCAAGCAAGCAATTGTTTGTGTAAAAGTAGGGATGGAAGAACCAGCAATTCTGGAGCTTGCCTAAATTCTCCCAGAATCACTTTGCAGCTTGCTTTGGTACACTCCCATTTTCATTTCTGACCTGTTTTCCAGCTTGTTCGAATGGTTCAAGTGCACGTTTCAACTGGGGGAAGTGTGCATTTCTGTGCATATTTTTCAAAAGCACACACTTTCCCCCATTGTCTAAAGCATGAAAATGTGTATTTTTGAAAAGCACACGTCAAATCCTACTCCATCCACATTTTTCACTAGTGGACGCAATTTGGGGGTTTGCAAGCGTTTCTTGAAACACAGTGCTTCGTGCATTTGTGTCTGGGATTGCGAATTGAATATGTTCTCATGATTTGTGAACAGAAACGAAATTCTCATATATCCTCATGTAAAAGTGGTGAGCCTCAATTTTCAAACAACGCATGCCAGGAACTCTAATTAGAGACATATTTCCAGTGGGAACCCAGTTAGAATGATCTCGCTGTGGGTACTGTAGGAGCTAAATGGATTCCTTAGGGTGATATAATCACTGACCTTAATGGCTGCTTTCTCTTGATGTCTGGCTGATCTGGGGAACAGCAGGCTGTACCCAGGCATTCATATGGTAGCTCTTACGTGTTCCCCACTGTTATCTGCTTTTACCACATTGGTATAATTCCTCCTAAGACTCATAATAGGGGATGTGGGAAGAGAAAAGAGTGGAGTGTAGAAGGTTTCTGTTCTCTGTGAAGCCAACTGACAGAACACTAAGACTGTGACATGGCAGTGGCAGCACTGAAGAAATAATTCTACTTAGCTGCCTGCTACTGCATGTGTGAAGTGCCAGCCAGTGGCGCTCTTGCAGAAGTGGTCTGTTGCGATTTGACATCTGCTTTGCAGATAGAATCACTCAGTGGCTTGGGGACCTTAACTGGGACAGAGTCAGAAATATAAAAGCTCGGCCCTGTCCCAGCTATATTTGTAATATCTGCATGTTCCCATCCACTGTGCCTGACTGGTGGGAGAGAGCAGAGTTTAAGATGGTCTCTGCTGATGGTAAAGACCCTCGTTCCTTTTGGAAAAAAAGAGTGTGTATGTAGGTGGGGGGTCAGACTGACACCTCCCAGAAAACCAACCTCCCAAACAGGTGAGAATTGTGGGCAGTATCCAGTAGGGCTGCTCTGCCTCCATTGATTCTGTTGTGCTCGCAAGACCCACTGCTTACATAACGGGGCTTTTGCACTTTTAAAAATAACCTCAGAATGAGTGGACATCACTGCAGTATAGTTGAGAGTTGTTATCTAGTCTCCTAGTGGAATGGGTGGTTTTTAAAACGGGAAATGCAGTCATCTGTGGGTATGAAGTATTTAATTTTTTAAAAGGACACGTTCCTTCATTAAATACTTTGTGAATTTAATTTCCTTCTGACTTCACTGTTTATAATTGCCCTCCCCACCATATGTACTGTATATAAACCTGAAAATTCCCATAATCATGTATCTGATAAAGTGGGCTATAGTCACAAAAACGTAAATGTGTTAGTCTTTAAAGCGAAACAAGACTCTTTGTTGTTAATAATGTTTCTTTGAGTTGGTGTTCATGCAGAAGGTAAAGGCACATAGATGGGGCATGGGGCATATGAGAAACAAGAGGGTATTTTTCAAAGTTTGAATGTTTAATATGAGTGGTAGGAGCTGCTGTCAGATTCAGTCGTTCTCCCCCAGGGTCTTTATAAGATATATTTCCAAGTGCGGTACTTGATGCATCTTGTCTCTACTGCATGTAAATGCACACAGTAATGCAATGCACATGTGGCCATTTTACATGCCAGGGAGGGTTATTATGAACATATTGTAAGATAATCATGTTTTTCTAGTATAGAATTGTTTACTTTATCA
This sequence comes from Heloderma suspectum, assembly GCF_057233095.1. Classification (NCBI taxonomy): domain Eukaryota; kingdom Metazoa; phylum Chordata; class Lepidosauria; order Squamata; family Helodermatidae; genus Heloderma; species Heloderma suspectum. Next base: position 229,488,155 of record NC_139461.1, read on the forward strand.
TATTTATGTTTTGCCTTTCCTCCAGGAACTTAAATTCTCCCATTTTTACCTTCACAACAATCCTGTGAGGTAGGTTAGGCTAAGAGCTAGTTCAGATCATCCAGTAAGAACTGAGGAGCATTTGCTGATCCTCCCCAGACAGCAAAATGTCCTGGCCAGTACTGACTTGTGTATATGTGTGTCCTGTTGGGTCTGAAAGAGGCAGTAAGTCAGTCTATGTCTCTGGTGCATGTGTGTGTGTGTGTGTGTGAGAGAGAGAGAGAGAGCGCGCTTCAATGTGTCTTAGTTTTCTGTGTGCTTTATGTTGTAAAAGAGGAAGCTTGTGTTTGTATTTGGGTTCTCTGTCATGGAAGAGATACTAGTCTTTTGTTTTCAGGAAAGCATGGAACATGATTTTCACTAAAATATGTAGTGAAAAATGTTTTTGTACATTGTTAACTGTGTGCATGTGTATGCACAAATGTTATGTGTGTGTGCAGTACTGGGGGCAGAGTAGGGGGCCCACCAGAGACTGCTTTCCCCAGGGCCCAACATGGCTTATTCCTCCGAGGATATCATTACAGGATATCATCATAAGCAGCACCACCATCATGATTTTGTGTGGCTGTGTGAATTCTCCCCTCCTGCCACTGCGTACTCATGATCTTAAAGTCACTTGATTCTCTGTGCAATGGGAGTTGTTGCTGCAACAGGAAAATGTGGATCCAAAGAAGTGCTTGTGTGTGTGTGTGTGTGTGCGTGTGTGTGCGCGCGATTTTCCTCACATTTTGCACATACAAACTTAAAGTTCGTGTTCCTCAGTTTTCCCTTTCTGTGGTGTGGATTACTAGCTGTTAGGGATCCAAAAAACTGCTCTTCCTCTGGTGACCCCCTGGCCTTGCCTCTGGTGACCCTGCGCTCCACCCCACCAGCCTAGATGGGCACCAGCTGCCACTGGTTGCTTCCCTTCAGCCAACTGAATTTCATTGGGTGTGCATCCTGCAAGATAAATCCTTCTAGCAATGAGGGGGGCTGCCCTTTACTGTTGAAAGGATTGTGAGGGAATTGGACTTGGACCATTCATTTCCTCTGGGCCTAATTCCTTGGAGCCCTTTCCTCCATTCATCTTGGTGTGATCCCAACTTATTTATTTTTATTGGTTTCATTTTGTACTACCCATTAATGCATAGAGTGTGACTGGGGTGGACAGCTGTTGAAATGTTCCAGTCCCTTCTTTATAGAGGGCAAGGGGCTAAACAGCTTCAAGTGTGTAATCAGAGCCCAGCCAGCTCCTTGATATACACCTGAGCTGAGGGCAATGAAGCAAGAGGGGAGACGGCTAGAATGCAGGTGGAGGAAAACTCATGCTGAGTCTGACCGAACACAGGTAAGAGCCCACTATCGAGCCTACTCTGTGGCGGTGAGGGTGGCAAAGAGACAGTTCTTTTCCACCAGCATTGCATCTTCTCAGTGTCGTCCAGCGGAGCTTTTCCGAGTGGTTCGTGGCCTGTTACATCCTGGGCCAGGGAGAGAGATGGTGGAACCCTCGGTAGCACGCTGTGACGAGTTTGCACGGCACTTTGAGGATACAGTCGCTCAGATTCGTCATGAATTGGACACCACCATTAATGCAGTTCCATTGGTAGAGGTGTTCAGAGCACCGTCTGGTCCAGTTTTATTGGATGAGTTTCAGTTACTGAGGCCTGAGGATGCGGACAAGGTGCTTGGCCAAGTCCGATCGACCACTTGTGTGCTTGACCCTTGCCCTTCATGGCTTATTAAATCAAACAAGGAGGGGTTGTCCGGCTGGGTCCAGGAGATTGTAAATTCCTCCTTGAGAGAGGGAGTGGTGCCTGCCGCTTTAAAAGAGGCAGTAATTAGACCACTCCTGAAAAAGCCTAACCTGGACCCAGAGGATGTTAACAATTATAGGCCAGTGGCCAATATCCCCTTCCTGGGCAAGGTGCTTGAGCGGGTGGTTGTAGGACAGCTCCAGGCACTGTTGAATGAAACGGATTATCTAGATCCATTTCAATCGGGCTTCAGGCCTGGTTTTGGAACGGAAACTGCCTTGGTCGCCCTGTGGGATGACCTCTGCCGGGAGAGGGACAGGGGGAATGCGACCCTGTTGATTCTCCTGGACCTCTCAGCGGCTTTCGATACCATCGACCATGGTATCCTTCTGGATAGGTTGTCTGGGTTGGGAGTAGGAGGCACTGCACTACAGTGGTTCCGCTCCTACTTGGATGGCCGATTCCAGAAAGTGGTGCTGGGGGATTACTGCTCTGTGCCATGGCAATTGTGCCATAGGGTTCCACAGGACTCTATTTTATCCCCCATGCTGTTTAACATCTACATGAAACCGCTGGGGGAGGTTATCCGGAGGTGTGGGCTGAGGTGCCATCAATATGCAAATGACACCCAGCTCTACCTCTCTTTTACATCAAAACCAGGTGAGGCAGTGACTGTTCTGAATCAGTGCCTGGGCACGGTAATGGACTGGATGAGGGCTAATAAACTGAAACTCAATCCAGACAAGACGGAGGTACTGTTAGTGGGTGGTTCGCCTGCCCGGCTAGGTGATATTCAACCTGTTCTGGAGAGGGTTGCACTCCCCCTAAAGGATCAGGTTTGTAGTTTGGGGGTGCTCTTGGATCCAGAACTGTCACTTGAGGCACAGGTGAACTCAGTGGCACGGAGCACTTTTTATCAGCTTAGGCTGGTATACCAACTACGCCCTTATCTGGACAGAGATAGCCTTGCTACAGTTATCCATGCTCTGATAACTTCTCGTCTGGATTACTGCAATGCGTTATACGTGGGGCTGCCTTTGAAAACGGTCCGGAAACTTCAGCTGGTCCAAAATAGGGCAGCAAGATCATTAACAGGGACTGGCCTGCGAGCTCATATTACGCCAGTACTTTTCCAGCTGCACTGGCTGCCAGTCCATTTCCGGGCCCGATTCAAAGTGCTGGTGTTAACATTCAAAGCCCTTAACGGCTTGGGGCCAGGTTACCTGAAGGATCGCCTCCTCCCATATGTGCCTGCCCGGACCTTAAGATCATCATCAGCGGCCCTTCTCCGTGAGCCCCTGCCAAAGGAAGTGAGGCGGGTGGCTACTAGGAGGAGGGCTTTTTCTGCTGTGGCACCCTGGCTCTGGAATGAGCTCCCTAGTGAGGTTCGCCTGGTGCCTACATTGTATTCCTTTCGGCGCCAGGTGAAGACCTTTTTATTTTCCCAGGCATTTTGGAATTTTAGCATTTTAGCCTTCTAAATTTTTATCTTTGCTGTTTTAAATCTGTATTTTAAACTCCTGCACTGCTGCTAATTTTATTGTGGTTGTATTGTTATATTGTGGTTTTAATGTTCTGTATATTTTAAATTGTTTTATTGTATGTTGTTTGGATTTAATTTTTGTGAACCGCCCAGAGAGCTTCGGCTATTGGGCGGTATAGAAATAAATAAATAAATAAATAAATAAATAAATAAATAAAATTCAACGCTTGGATGCAGGCAAGGCAACTGTGCCAGAAAGAATCCTGACACAATTGATTGAAGATCCTTTTAAACTTGGTAAGAATAAGATAGGCCTCATCTCTCCTGGGCACAGCTTCATAGGGTGCTCATTGTGTTTAAATGGATTCTAAGTGGTGCTTTTTTCTTGCTTCATCTGATGAGAAGACTGTGACACCCTTCTCTCCCCCCCCCCATTAATATCTCTTAATTGTCATTTACTAATCTCAGTGTTGGACATTAGTGTGGCTTATATGCTAGTACAGCATATGGAAGCCTGGTGAGCTATTAGGAGCATATTACAATATTCCTCCAGTGTCCTAAGCAGTTTGGACCTAGCATGCCTTGAGAGGCTGTCTCCTCTTCTGTGTTTCATTCTTGTCAGTATCATAGCTCTGCTGAGAATCTTTTTCATGATTCTGTATACATCAAGTTCAGTCTAACTATAGCAGGCAGAGAGAGAGGCAATTCTGTTCTCTTCCTCCACAGACTGACCAAGTCAGGAGCCAGAGAACCTTTTGGATGTTCAGCAAATATTGAGCCTAGATTTTAGTGGTTAGGCATAAGTGCTTATGGAGGAAAGAGGTTAAGTTTTTAATGTGGAAAGAGGTCTTAGGGTATGTTTAAATGTTTATCCTCATTTGTATTTGGAGGGGGGGTTGAGGGGTTAGAAGTCCACCCCTCCCCCCCCCCGTTCTGGGCTCATTTGAATTCGGTGTTGTTCATTATGTGATTTTAGATCTATTGACAGACTAGCATGGCTGGATGGATCATGCTTTCTCTAAAAGGGCTGGTTTGCCTGATAGAGCTTCTTGATCTGGCACTACAGTGCCCAGCTGTACCTTCTCCTACAAGATAAGGACCTCACCTCTGTCATTCACGTCTTGGCAGCCTCTACATTAGATTACTGTAATGTGCTGTATAAAGCTGACTTTTAAGACTGCTGATCCAGAATGTAGTAGCCAGTTCCTGATTTCGATGGGCTTAAGAACCATACCATGCTGATCCTTAAGGAGCTGTACTACTTACTTGGTTTCAAAACACAGAGCTCTGTCGATCCTGATTCTCTCCATTCACCCCCTCCCACCCCCGCCATCAGACGTCTCAACTGATGGCTTGCAGAGGGCTTCCTTCACTCCATTTGTTTTGGCTCCCCTCCCTCCCTTCTCTCCCTCTGGGCTTCCCCACCCCCCAAAGACGGCATACATTGCCCACCTCAATGTAAACAAAACCATTTATTTTCCGGTTGAGCTGGAGAGGGCTTACCTGCCTCTTCTGTTTTGTATTTGCTGCTGTGTGAGAAACGGCTGAGAATACACAATATGGCTTATGAGCCAGAAGGAGGAGACCATTCTGGATATGGTTCAGCAAATGCCCTCCCTGTTCTTTTATGGTGCACTGCACACTTCAACTAAAATTATGTTTCTGTATAACATCATTAAATGTATATCAGTAAATGTATAAAAAAGTTAGATACAAAACTTGGTAGTACCTCTCTACCGTATGTTTTTTCCTGATAAATATTCTTGCTGCAAATACATAAAGCAAGAATTTTTTTGATGAAAGATACAGTAATAGGAAGTGTTATCAACAAGAGAAATGTGCTACTTTAGTCAATTCCTCCTTTGCTACAAATTCACCCTATATCTAGGGGAAGGCAGGCTGCATATTTTCAAATGTAGCTTTAAAGAAAAGGTTTCTGTTTTAATGTGGACTAGCACGTATCTCTCTGTAAAGAAACCAAACCATTGACAAACATACCGTGATGTTCAGCTTCTTTGTGAAATTTATTTCCGAAAATCCTGTTACCCTCAGATAATGTGTTATTGTGTTTCTCTCATGCCTTATCTGTGAATGCACCGGACGGTGCAAAGTTTAAATTCCAGGGTGGATTCTGAAGAGTAAGGGTTTTAACTATTTGGAGTGTGTAGAAGAATTGTTGGGTTTATACTTACTGGGTGCAGAAGAGCTGCCCCATGGCTAAACTATCCAGAGATTTTGTGTGTATGTGGAATACTTATTCTTATAAGTAAGAAAACCTTGCTAAAGGTTTCTCTCCGACACAGATTGTTGTTGTTGTTCAGTCGTTCAGTCATGTCCGACTCTTCCTGACCCCATGGACCATAGCACGCCAGGCCTTCCTGTCCTGCGCTCTCTCCCGGAGCGTGCTCAAGTCCATATTCATTGCATCGGTGATGCTATCTAGCCATCTCATCCTCTGCCGTCCCTGTCTCCTTTTGCCTTCAGTCTTTCCCAGCATCAGGGTCTTTTCCAGGGAGTTTTCTCTTCGCATTAGGTGGCCAAAATATTTGAGCTTCAGCTTCAGTATCTGTCCTTCCAATGAGCACTCAGGGTTGATTTCCTTTCGGATTGACTGAGTTGACCTCCTTGCAGTCCAAGGAACTCGTAAGAGTCTTCTCCAGCGCCACAGTTCGAAAGCATCTATAGAAGTGTTGGGCTAGTGGGAAAAGGTGGAACCTTTGACTTTGAGTAACCTGACAAGTTTTCTGATCTTGAGTGGAAAACTAAACTTTTAGAAGCACCTAAGATGTAGCAGGCTTAAAAGTTATTTACTTTCCTTCCTAAGAAGTTGTTTTCCTTTCCACACATTTCCATGACTGATGGGAATTTATGTTGGGCCTCTTTTCTTTCATTTTAATAATGGGCTTTTATTTTAACTTTCTTTTGCCTTGTGGTCAGCTGACTGTACTATAGCTGGTGTCTTTGGTCAGTCAGCAGGTTTTAGTAGCAAATGTTTCCATAATAAACAGTCTTTAGTCTTTGAAGATCCATAAGACTCTTTTTTGTTTGTGCAGCAACAGACGAACACACTACTCCTCTAGAAATTGTTACAAAGACAGCAACATTCACTGTATATTTGTTTGGAATTTTATTCCTGTATCATTATTTGTCATAAGAACCATAACATCTCTACGTCATGTAATAAACAGCTTCTAAATCCGATTGAAAGCTAATTGGATTTGGGCTCCTCTGCCCATACTTCAGTTTTCAGAACAGATACCAGCTTTTAAAATTCCCTTGAAATGCCTAGGTACTTCTATCCAAAACCTATTAAAGCAAGGAGTGTTCATAATTGCAATAGAAAATGTACAGAGACAGTTTTAATGCTTGTGGTTTCATTTGACTGTACCCTGGGAAGTTCTTCTGCAGAACTGTTTGGTCAGAACATGTTGTAAATGTGCACTAAGAACACTGTTATCTCTTGTAATTTTTCTTTCCATTCTTTTATGTTCCATCTCTTGGAAAACTAACCACAGAGGCCTTGCAAGCAGCTTAAGGGCTTCACTAAACAACCTCCCATCCACTCTCTAGTCTCTCCTAGGCTTATTTCCTCTTCCTTCCACGGCCAAGCAAACAGCCAAAGGCATTTCTTGGAAATACGTCTCCCCTATTGCTGCCTCAGCCAACCCATGCTGCGATGTCATTGCACTGCATGATGTGGATAGGTCCTGAATTTTAATGACTGTAACTGTTGCATCAAAACTATGGTTTTGTTATAGCTCAGTTTTGGAAATCATGTGATGGCAACAGACAAGCCAACACAGTGCACCCTCAATTCCAGTTTCAGAATCCCCAACCTATCAGTAAGGTCTGTTTTGAATTGTTGTCTTATTCATATCATATTGTGCACTCAGCATAAGGTTCTTTTTTTTTAAGGAGGTGGAAGTGTTGTTGCGTTATCAACACAGTCTGTTTTGAAGAAATAATAGGATGAAAGCATGAAACCAGCACATCACTGTAGTATTTTTCCAGGAAATGTCGGCAATTGGCATCTCTTTTTGAAGGAAGAGCCAAAGGATTGTTGTTGTTCAGTCGATAAGTCATGTCCGACTCCTCGTGACCCCATGGACCATAGCATGCCAGGCCTTCCTGTCCTCCGCTCTTTCCCAGAGTGTGCTCAATTCATTGCATCGGTGATGCTATCTAGCCATCACATCTTCTGCCATCCCCTTCCCCTTTTGCCATCAATCTTTCCCAGCATCAGGGTCTTTTCCAGTGAGTTTTCTCTTCGCATTAGGTGGCCAAAATATTTGAGCTTCAGCTTCAGTATCTGTCCTGCCAATGAGCACTCAGGGTTGATTTCCTTTAGGATTGACTGATTTGACCTCCTTGCAGTCCAGGGGACTCGTAAGAGTCTTCTCCAGTACCACAGTTGGAAGGCATCAATTCTTTGGCGCTCAGCCTTCCTTATAGTCCAGCTCTCACAGCCATACATTACTACTGGGAAAACCATAGCTCTGATTATACGAATCTTTGTCGGCAAGGTGATGTCTCTGCTTCTTACTATGCTGTCTAGGTTTGCCATAGCTTTCCTCCCAAGGAGCAAGCATCTTTTAATTTCATGGCTACAGTCACCGTCTGCAGTGATCTTGGAGACAAAAAAAATAAAATCTGTCACTGCTTCCATTTCTTCCCCTTCTATATGCCAGGAAGTGATGGGGCCAGATGCCATGATCTTAGTTTTTTTTAATGTTGAGTTTCAAACTAGCTTATGCACTCTCCACTTTCACCCTCAACGAAAGGCTCTTGAGATCCTCTTCGCTTTCTGCCATTAGGGTGGTATCATCTGCGTATCTGAGGTTGTTGATAATTCTGCCGGCAATCTTAATTCCAACCTGTGATTCATCCAACCCGGCATTTCTCATGATGTTCTCTGCATATAAATTAAATAAGCAGTGTGACAACAATATACAGCGTTGTCATACTCCTTTCCCAGTTTTGAACCAATCGGTTGTTCCATGTCTGGTTCTTACTGTTGCTCTTGACCCTCGTACAGGTTTCTCAGGAGACAGGTAAGGTGGTCTGGTACTCCCATCTCTTTAAGAATTTGCCACAGTTTGTTGTGATCCACACAATCAAAGACTTTAGCATAATCAATGAACTAGAAATAGGCATTTTTCTGGAATTCTCTTGCTTTCTCCATGATGCAGCGAATGTTGGCGATTTGATCTCTAGTTCCTCTGCCTCTTTGAAACCCAGCTTTTACTTCCGGTAGTTCTCGGTTCACATGCTGCTGAAGCCTAGCTTGTAGGATTTTGAGCATAACCTTGCTGGCATGTGAATTGAGCGCAATTGTATGGTAGTTTGAACACTCTTTGGCATTGCCCTTCTTTGGAATTGGAATGTAAACTGACCTTTTCCAGTCTTGTGGCCACTGCTGAGTGTTCCAAATTTGTTGGCATATTGAGTGCAGCACTTGAACAGCAGCATCATTTAGGATTTTAAATAGCTCAGCTGGAGTACTGTCATCTCCGCTAGCTTTGTTGTTAGTAATGCTTCCTAAGACCCACTTGACTTCACTCTCTCGGATATCTGGCTCAAGTTCAGTGACTGGACTATCATGGCTATCAGGGACATTCAGATCTTTCCTGTATAGTTCTTCTGTGTATTCTTTCCACCGCTTCTTAATCTCATCTGCTTCTGTTAGGTCCCTGCCTTCTTTGTCCTTTATCATGCCCGTCTTTGCACAAAACGTTCCCTTGAGATCTCCGATTTTCTTGAAAAGATCTCTAGTCTTTCCCATTCTGTTGTTTTCCTCGATTTCTTTGCATTGTTCATTTAAGAAGGCCTTCTTGTCCCTCCTTGCTATTCTCTGGAACTCTGCATTCAGTTGGCTATATCTTCCCTTTTCTCCCTTGCTTTTCGCTTCCCTTCTTTCCTCAGCTACTTGTAAAGCCTCATCAGACAGCCACTTGGCTTTCTTGCATTTCTTTTTCTTTGGGATGGATTGAGTTGCTGCCTCCTGAACAATGTTACGGACCTCCGTCCATAGTTCCTCAAGCACTCTGTCTATCAGGTCTAATCCCTTAAATCTATTCCTCACCTCCACTGTATATTCATAAGGGATATGATTTAGGTCATACCTGAATGGTTTAGTGGTTTTCCCTACGTTCTTCAATTTAAGCTGAAATTTTGCAAGAAGCAGCTCATGATCTGAGCCACAGACCGCTCCAGGTCTTGTTTTTACGGACTGTATAGAGCTTCTCCATCTTTGGCTGCAAAGGACATAATCAATCTGATTTCGATATTGACCATCTGGTGATGTCCATGTGTAGAGTCGCCTCTTGTGCTGTTGGAAAAGAGTGTTTGCTATGATCAGTGTGTTCTCTTGGCAAAACTCTATTAGCCTTTGTCCTGCTTCATTTTGTACACCAAGGCCATGCTTGCCTGTTATCCCGGTGATTTATCGACTTCCTACTTTAGCATTCCAATCCCCTATGATGAAGAGGACATCTTTTTTTGGTGTTAGTTCTAGAAGGTGTTGGAGCTTGGAGGTATTCATAGAACCAATCAACCTCAGCTTCTTTGGCCTCAGTGGTTGGGGCATAGACTTGAATTACTGTGATGTTGAATGGTTTGCCTTGGATTCGTACTGAGATTCTATCATTTTTGAGATTGTACCCCAGTACTGCTTTTCCCACCCTTTTGTTGACTATGAGTGCTACTCCATTTCTTCTAAGGGATCCTTGCCCACAGTAGTAGATATGATGGTCACCTGAATTAAATTCGCCCATGCCTGTCCATTTTAGTTTGCTGATTCCCAAGATGTCGATGTTCAATCTTGCCATCTCATGTTTGACCACCTCCAGCTTACCTTGATTCATTGATCTTACATTCCAGGTTCCTAAACAATATTGTTCTTTACAGCATTGGATTTTCTTTTCACCACCATACCCATCCACAGCTGAGTGTCCTTTCGGCTTTGGCCCAGCCACTTCACTCTTTCTGGCGCTACTTGGAAATTCCCTCTGCTCTTCCCCAGTAGTATATTGGACACCTTCCGACCTGAGGGGCTCATCTTCTGGCGTCATATGTTTTAGCCTTGTGATACATTCCATGGGGTTTTCGTGGCAAGAATACTGGAGTGGGTTGCCATTTCCTTCTCCAGTGGACCATTCTTTGTCAGAACTCTCCACCATGACCTGTCCGTCTTGGGTGGCCCTGAATGGCATAGCTTATGGCAAAGGATAATGTGGTGTAACACTGTATATTCTTTAAAAAAAAAAAAAAACCAATTCATGACCATATAGTACTAGTATTTCCCTGAGCTGTTTTCTGATTCACTGTTGCTCATTGTACATGAGAAATACATGTTATACTGAAAAACAAAACATTAACCAAGCTTACTTTGTATTTCATTTTTGGCATCGCACAGCATATAGTTATCCCAGTTGCTTCTCATATCTCTGTAACATTCAACTAGTTTCTTTCCTAGGTTTATCAGATTGCAAACGTATGTATGCTCTCTGGTTGGATTTTTTTTTTTAAATGTTGTGATTTGTGCAAGTGGCATAAAAGCATTTTGGATCTTTCAATTAAAAAGCGAGCTATTGAAGGGATAGGCCCAGCTGGTATTTCTTGATAAGGAAAAGATTTGCAATTCAACATCAAGCTCCCATTTTCCTTCTCACACACATCACACTGTTGCCAAAAGAAAAGAGAAATGCAAAAAGAAAGAAAAAGAACCCAGCCGTTTTGCCTTTTAAAGTTATCTTGTCTGTCAGTGTGTCTTTTGAAGATACATACTCGCAACCTGTAAACCTCACCTCAGATGGCTAAAGTGACTTCACTGCTGATTGCGGTCTTTACTGCAACCCCTCGCATGGTCTCCTGGCCTAAAATCCCCCTCTGTAGTGCTGTTTACTAAAACCTGTAGGCTAGGCAGGAAATAAAATCCCTAGGACTACAACTTTTCCTGTTAATCCTAAACATTTCTGCATTAGGCATCAAAAAGCTTAATCATCCGCCATGTATACCGCTGGGAGAACACCGTGTTTAAGTTGGCAGTGGCAGACTAATTCCTTCAAATGTTTCAACATTCGTTTCTTTAATATAAGCATTTTGCTTGAGAGGAAATAACTGCCTTAAGGTTGGAGAGGGAAGGTGGGGGGAATCAAACTTCTGCAACCCCCTGGGCTTCTGGAGAGGGATTTGTATGCTAACAGTGATGTGTCTAATCAGCTGAAATAGGAAGAGGAGCATCAGAGGATTATTTTGGGTAATCAGCACTATGTTTGGCGATAGCACTGATTTCTCACTTATGAAATCGTTGCTCAAAAATCTGTCTGAGGAAATTCTATCTCTCCTTGAGTGTTTTGTTACGAACAGAATTTGTGCTAAGCCTTCTTCTGTGGCGCAGAATGGTAGGCGGCAGTATTGAAACCGAAACTCTCCCCATGACCTGAGTTCGATCCCAGCGGAAGCCGGGTCTCGGGTAGCCAGCTCAGGTCGACTCAGCCTTCCATCCTTCCAAGGTCGGTAAAATGAGGACCCAGCTTGCTGGGGGAATGGTAGTCACGACTGGGGAAGGCAATGGCAAACCACCCATCTACAGTCTGCCATGAAAATGCCAGCGCAAGCGGCATCCCTCTAGGGAGTCAGTAATGACCCGGTGCTTGCACAGGAGGAACCTTTCCTTTCCTATCCTTGAAGAATGGCATTCATTGACAGAATGGTCAGTACTGATGTGCTTTTCCCTGAAAGCAAAGGAAGGAAGTGCTGGTGTTAAAACAGCTTTTCTCTTTTCCCCTCTGAAGTATTTGTGTGTATACCATATAGGCAAAGCCACAGTAAGACTGCCAAAACACCTTTTAGTGTGAGATCCTGTTTATGGGTGTATGAGAAGAAATGTTGATTCTTCCTGTAGTGTCCTGGATACAGAACACTGACTCTCAGCCACACTCGTGCTCTTGTGTCCCTAGGGCTGGAATGGAAATAAATAATCATGTAGTTCTTTATTTTTTATTGATAAGTTTACTCAACCCAAGAGTCCACTATCGGTAAGTATACTACACACACACACACACACACACACACACACAGTGCCATATCCAAGGGGAATATATACTTTTGTTATGTTACATGTTGATCTTAGGAACCTGTACTAAGTTCAAATACACACACACACGCACACACACACACACACTGTCTCAGTTTTGAAGGATATACACATGCATGAATTGCTGCTTCCTACTTTAAAATACGTAGAAGTACATGAAAGGCATTTTGGAAGGTGTCAGTAAAACGGCCATCTATAGAGAAAATGGTTGTTGCTTTTCAAAATACCATTGTACAAGAGCAATGGGACAAGCTGTTCAAGACACATGGCCTTCTCTCTGTCCCATCAGTCAGGACAGCTAGACTGGTGGGGATGAGGGAGAGGGCCTTTTCTGTGGTGGCCCCCACTCTGTGGAACTCCCTCCCTAGGGAACTCCGCCATGCCCCCTCTTTAATGAGCTTCCGCCGTGCATTAAAAACGTGGTTGTTCAGACAGGCATTTGGGGTGGGTTAGGGTATCTTAGAAAATGTTTTTATTGTAGAATTTTATTATTTTAAACTGTTTTATTATATGCTGTACATCGCCCAGAGTGGCTGGGTGACCAGCCAGATGGGCGATTAATAAATTTAATAAATAATAATAATAATAATAATAATAATAACATGGGCTTTTTTTTTTTCCTTTGGAAGGATTTCAGTAAAGGGCTGTGCAGTGTGCTACAGGCAGGCGGTATATGCCTCAAGGGTTCTTGGTGGGTTTGAAGATATATCGAATTTTCTTATCCCTGTTTGATAGAGAGATAGGTGAGAGGAGTTAACTTAGACAAGGTCAAAGATGTCTGAGGCAGGGGCAAGAAACTGAACATTAGTCTCTTGAATCTCAGCCGACTCCTCTGTTTCCTAGACAATGATGTTTACTCTTTCTCTGAGCAGTACGATGGGATTAATTTTATTAATGCCTGCAAGGGTGTTGGTTATTACACCATGGAACACCGCAAAAATGCCTGTAAATAAGCCAGCTGTCCCTCCCTCTCTCCTCTCTGTGTGGCTGCTTTTAATAATCTCAGCTACCAGTCCACAATGCCTGACCCACTGCACAGATGCTGATTTCTTTCAGCAGCTGGAAAGCACAGGATTGTTTTCTGCCAAGGCAATATCTCCTCCGTTTACTTCTTCAAAGAAGAGAAGATGAGACTCATTTTCTTGAAGCTGTTATACTTTTATCTCTTCCTCCCTTTCCTTGGCTGTTGTCACTTCTGGTTTTTGTTTGTTTGTAGAAGCAGGCAGGGGTGCCTGTCGTGTGTGTGTGTGTGTGTATGCGTTGTGTTTTTGTGCCAGCTTACATTCTGGAGAACTGCAAAGTGGCACCAGCTCTCCCTGTCTCACAGTGGGCATGTTTCACTTTTACTGACACATGGAGAGTGACTGAATAATACTAACAAACACAATTCTGACACAATCAAGGACTTGGTGCAAGGAGAAGGGAGAAGCATGTCTACCTCTTTCTCTCCCCCCTCCCCGTCTACCTCTCTGTCTTCCTCCCTTCTCTCTGTCCCTTTCCTCGCTCTCTCTACCTCTCTCTCTACCTCTCTCTCTACCTCTCTCTCTCTCTCTCTCTCTCTCTATCTACCTCTCTCTATCACCTGCCCCTCTCGCCTAGAAAACAGAATGTATTCCATGGATGTGAAAGCTTTTGAATGAAAGTGTTCATTTCTGATCAATGATCGGAAATAAATTGTAAATCTAAACAGAGCAGAACATATAAAGAGCAACTCAGGCAAAAGGTTTCTTCTACTAGAAGTTCCTGCTCTGCTTCAATATACATACTCATTATTAATGAGACAATACACCAAAAGATATTTGTCTCAAGAGTGTGATTTTTAAAAATAAAAAAACAAAAGAAGAACAAAGTGGTGAAATATGATGAAAAAAAACATTCTCTTTTCCCTTCCTTATTTTAAAATAAATAAAATTTTCTGAGCAAGAGGTATCCCCAAACTTGTACTCCCAGGATCAGAAGTATGATTTTCAGGGGGCTTGTGCTGCTGCCCCCAAATAAGAGGTAAGCAGTAGAACACCCATGTTCTTTTCCAACACATATTTTAACCTGATCCAGAGAAGAATTTACCTCTCAGCCACCTCACAACTCTTCCTTCCCATCTACACAACTGCTTTACACCCAGCAATCCCCTAAACCAGCCTTCTTCAACTTGGTGCTTTCCGAATGGCTTGGACTACAAATCCCAGCACGGCTGGCTGGGGCATGCTGGGAGCTGTAGTCTACACATCTGGAAAGCACCAGGTTGGGGAAGGCGGCACTAAAACCCTTTCCTTTCCCCTCCTATTCCAGGTAAGTGGTCTGAGCAGGACTTGGAAGGAAATAAGGGAGGGGAGGTTCTTTCCCCCTCCCAATGCCTGGCATGCTGTAAGGGAATGCACCAGTCAATGCCAACATGGTCCCCGGGATATACTGTTTTCCCAAGGATTTCAGTAGCTGTTGGAAAATAAAAACAACATTTCCAGGAGCTATTCCAGGGTTGAAGAGGAGTGGAGGAATTGTTGCTGTTCATTTTGTGAGTTTCTATGCAGTTGTGGTGTTCTGAAATTAAAGGTCACAATAAAAAGAATGTTTCTAAGAATTCTACGTAATTCACATCAGTATCAATATCAGCCTTATATTTATCTGGTACAGCAAGCATAACTTAAAGATGCATAACTATCTGGGCTTAGATCATGAGCAAGACTGGGCTTGGATCATTAAGACAGGTGAGCTCCCTGGGTATACAAGAAGAAGAAAATAAGAATATTATGTTTGTTTTGAGTCTTAGGCTGCAATCTTATATACACATCTGAGAGTAAGTCCCATCAAACTCAATGGGACTTCTTATTTTATTTATTTATTTATTTATTGCATTTATATCCCGCCTTTTTTCCTCCAAGGAACTCAAGGCAGCATACATGATCCTCCTCCTTCCTCCATTTTATCTTCACAACAACAACCCTGTGAGGTGGGTTGGGCTGAGAGTCTGTGACTGGCCCAAAGTCACCCACTGAGCTTCCATGGCCGAGTGGGGATTAGAACCCGGATCTCCTGATTCCCAGTCCAGCACTCTAGCCACTACACCACACTGGCTCTACTTCTTTATGAGTAGATGTGTGTAGGATTGTGCTGTTAAAGCCGGGGTGAGCAACTGGTGGCCCTTCAGATGTTTTGGCCTACAACGACCCTCAACCCTAGTCAGCATAACCAATGGTGATCGATCATGGGAGTTGCAGGTCAAAACAGCTGGAGGACTACCAGTTGCCCATCCCTGTGTTAAGGGATTTTGAGCATTGAAGTGTGGAGTAAAGCATCTGTCTATTCCAACTCTTGCTATTAGTAAAGTTAATAACAATGTTTCAGATTTTGCATCCCTTTAAGAGTCTATAGTTGTTTTGTTCTTCTGAAAGGGATCAGTTGTCTCTGCTTATAAGCTGATTTTTATTCATTCAGCCAGCAGAACAAGAGACAAATAAAAGGGGAGTTATTATCTGCATATCTCAGCTATTCATTCTTCCAGCTGCCTTTATCTTCCAGAATGTTTTGCTTCCTTAAAGCGCCATTTAATGTAAAAATAAAATCTTCCTGGCAGGTGCACACTTTGTCAGTATTTCAGATTGCTGGCTTTTTCTATGACAGATGGAGTTTTCTTCCTTGTTGGGGCTTTACTACACCATGTTTTTCTTCTTCTGTTTATTGTTTACATCTTGGTAGAAGGAAGCCACATGAAGGACTGCAAGTGGAGTAAAATGTTGGGTCAGAATACCAGCTCTGTGAAATGCAATTTGGGTCCTCCGATACTTTTTTTTATTTCTTATATTGATATACTACCTTTCCTTCAAGGAGTTCAGAGTAGCATTTTTGTTTTACACCAACCCTGTGAGATACATTATGCAAAGCGAAAGTAACCTGCCCAAGGCTGTCCAGAGTGCCTCATGGCAGAGTGTGGGTTTGTACCTGTGCTTTCTCCATCCTGATCTGAGGTAGTACTTGTGACTTCATGCTCCTTCACTCAGCCTCTACTTAGATTTATTGGGAACTTGCCAATTTTGAATAAAATAAATTGCATATGTCTTAGGGAGTCAGTCTTCCCTAGCATAGCACTCTTCACACAATCATTGCGCATACAGTGAACTCATGTATCAAGGAGCATGATATCTAGGGATGTACGAAAGTCACTTACCTGAACCCGAAAGTTGATTCGCAGTGGGGGGGAGGCGCTCCATCCCTCCCCCCGAAATTCTGGCCGGGGGGGAGGCGCCAAGTCCCTCCCCCCCGAAATTCTGGCCGGGGGGCGCCCCATCCCTCCCCCCTGAAATTCTGGCCAGGGGGGAGGCACCCCGTCCCTCCGGCCGCAAATCCTGTCCTGCTGGGACGCAAATGGCGGCGGCTGTAGCCGCCGCCGTTTGCGTCCTTGCAGTCCGCCATGATAGGCTACGTAAATGTTTATGTAGCCTATCACGGCTGAGTGGAAAAAAACAAACAAAACCGCACGTACACAAATGGCGGCGCCCATTGGCGCCGCCATTTGCGTTCCTTATTTTGGCACGTGTAGTCTACGTAAACATTTACGTAGACTATGGCGAAAATAAGGGGAATGCTTTTTGCATTCCCCTTATTTTCACCGTAGTCTACGTAAATGTTTACGTAGACTACACGTGCCAAAATAAGGAACGGAAATGGCGGTGCCAATGGGCGCTGTCATTTGCGTACGCGCGGTGTTGTTGTTGTTTTTTTTCTCACTCAGCCTTGGTAGGCTACGTAAACATTTACGCAGCCTATCACGGTGTTTTTTTAAAATCTAGCCGTGATAGGCTACGTAAATCTTTACGTAGCCTATCACGTTTGTTTTTTTTAAAACTTGGAAATGGTGGCGGCGGCAGCCGGTCCGAAGACTGGCCGCCGCAGCCGCCACCGCCGCCGCACTGCCACTGGAGCCGCCGCCACCAGGGACATTCGCACAAGGTAAGTCCCATCCCGGGGGGGGGGAGGGGGGTGGCAGACCGTTTCTCCACCAATTTCGTGGGGCCGAATGCGCTGGCATTCGGCCTCCCCAAGATTCGTGGAGAAATTCTCTGACATCCCTAATATCGACAGCAGCCTCCTTCCTAATCAACATTTATTCACTAGACCATCTGAATAGTCCCTGCAAGTGTACAAACTGCACACATGTAGGCTGCGTATCAAAAAATAGATTTGTTGCAAAAAAAGATGCAAAAAACTACTGCAAGCGTATATCCATAATCTATGAAGTCTAGGTAAATGATTCCTCTTCCCCAAACAAGCCAAAGTCTTAGTAATAATTTATAATGGAGGTTTTAAGGGATGTGCTTGGAGAACACTAAACTTTAAGATAGCATAATGAGCTGCAGAACTGGAGCTACCTGTTTGGGGAGCTATGATTTGACTCCCAAAGCAGATTCAGAGGATGAGGGACACAGTCATCTTATCTTTCCCTCCTCAAACAACCAACAAAGTTTTAAAGCTTCTGGCCAGCAACAGCAGCAGAGGTCTGGCTGCTGCCACCATCACCCTTACTTCCTTGGGCAGGGGTAGGGAATCTATTTTGTTCTGGGAGGTGAAATGTCGCCCAGATCCCCTGATGGGCAAGATTATGTCTGGGGGCAGGGCCCCATCCACGATGTCAGGGGTCGGGCTGTACCTCCTTGACATCAGGTCACCAACCGAGGTCCCAGTTCGAGCTCTTCCAGGCAGTGCCTCAGTTGGGGAACCTGCTTCACTCTGTCACAGGGAAAGGCCTGGTGGAGCAAAGCCCACCAAGATATGGGGAAGGCAAAGGAGGAGTGAAGCCAGCTCAGCCACGTCATTTGTCCATCACTTTTCCTATGTGGGGAAGCTGACAAAGGAGCAAAGTGACTAAGCCATATCTCAGTCACTCACCTGCCACTTGTCCCTTCTGAGGGGACAGGGAATTGGGTGCATACCTCTGCAGGGACACCCCCAAAAGACATGGGAACAGATTTGGAGTCAGAGGGGGAGGAAGCAGAAGGGTTTGCTGAAGCACCAAGGTTGCAGGAGACTAACAGTCCCAGAGTGGAGGTTGTCCAGGTACAAACTAATTAGCTGGAAAGTAGCCAGCTAAGGCCCTCTTTACCCATGGGAATGCCAAAGCTGGAGGAGGAGGAGTTAGAAATACAAAATCCCAGGGAGATGTCGGGCTAGGCAAGAGGAGCAACATCAACTCATGAGGCATTCCAAAAGGCTGGCCATGCAGGGAAAGTCCCTCTGGAAAGAATGACCCTAAGGGAAGGGCTTAACCAGCCACTAAAGTTGTCAGAGAGATGGCCGGCACCAGTTTTGTTGCAACTATCATAGGACATTAACGAAAGGAAGTTGCTTGTAACCTAAGTGGTGCTGTATTATAAAAAGCTGTCTAGAGACTTAGTACACTGCTGTTCATGGATTCTGATTGTAACCTGAGGTACTGCTGAACCGACTGTAGTTTGCATAATAAAAGCAATTGTTTTGCACTTCGACTTCTCTGATTGATCACAAAAGAGACCCAAGGCTGGGCATTTGACAGGGGATTCAGGAGTGGGTGGGCCTTGCAGGCCAGATGGATTAGCCAAATTTGGCCCATAGGCTGGAGTTTCATCATCCCTGAGAGGCATTCTAGGAAGGCAGGCAGGCAGGGGCAGCCAAAGCTCTGCTTCTATTCAACTAAAGTCCCTGGCAGAGCACCAGCTTTAATTAGCTTGTTTTTAATTAAAATACAAGAAGCTCCACCACCTACCGCCAATGTAAGTAGAAATGTAAGTTTCTACTGTGAAATGACACAAACCTGTTTGCATACTCCCCCTGCCCCTTCTCTGTTTTGGAGTTTGCCCCAAATTTTGTACAAAATTAGGTGAATCCAGAAATGGAGAGAAAGGAATGAACCCCATATCCTCTCTAAAACATGGTATAGTCTCAAGGGAGATATATTTAGCCTGTGATTTCTTTTTCCATATCAAAAGATAACAAGGGCAATTTTTAAAGTGGGGAGAAAGATAAAATACCTGTTAACTGTAGTTAAGATTGGTCTTGTTAAATCAACAACAGCTGCTGCTACTACCAGTTCTTATTGTCCACAAATGGATTACCTGAATCTCAGTTTTATGGCTGCACTAAAATACCACAACTTTCTTACATTAGCACAGTTGCTAATGCACTGGGCCATTAGCTGATTCAGAGGGAAATATGCCATCCATTACAGTATCTACTATTTCCATAGAGTCCCAGGCTTGATACTGATGGAACTCAAGTGTTTTGCCTCTGAGGTCTAATGAGCTAACAGCCCGAAATTGTTTTGATGGTAAGGGGGAACAAGCATATTGAAAGTTACAGTTTTTCAGAAGGCAGATCTTGTTACTATAGATAATTGACCAAGACTTGTCTGTGCTTATTCAAGAATGGTGAGTTGTAGAGAAACACTTTACAGTGCTTCATATTGCCCCCAACTAATTTTGCATCGGGCAGAATGGACACCCTGGTAGATGGGTTGCTCAGAGGCCAACTTGAATATATATAAAAGTGATTCACTGATTGCACCAAATTCTTAAAAGTAAGAACACTCGAGTGGACTATTAAACTTTCACCTCTGTGGAAATGAAGCTATCTGTGTAAAGCTGAGGGTCTGACAAATGAATATTATTTTCTGTGCCAACATAATGGCACTGAAGTACAAATGAAAAAAAGCTACTGCTCTGATAGATCTAATGGGACACATTAAGTGTTTATGTCTGAATATCTACATATTGGTGGCTAGCTCATAATCATCCTATTTCGTATTAGCAATAGTTTATGCAAAAAATAGACACATATTAGTGCAGTATGGTAGCCAACGCAAAGGTATTTCTTGAAATAAGCATTAATATCTGGGGCAGTGTCCAATGCTGTCACTCCACTTACACCACTTATATAGCACTAGTGTAAGTGACTTCTGGCACAATGCCAATAGCATATACTAGCACAATGGGTTCCCCTGGAAAACCCATCATGCCAGTATATGCTATTGCCACGGCACCAGAGGTTGCTTACATTAGTGCTATGTCAATGACATAAGCAGAGCAGCAATGTTGGATACTGCCCAATGTGGCCAAACTAGACATGACATGCAGTCAATGTGTATCTTTCCCATTACATTGATGATGGTGATGATGATGATAATAAGTAGCCTGAAGAGGCTGTGACTGTATGAAAAGGAACGGAGCGGGAGCGTACTTAACTTTTTCCTCTCTAGTTTATTTTCCACTCCAAATCACACCCCAGATACTTTTCTGCCAATAGGGGAAAACCAACTGGGGGACTTTTTGAGTGGAAATGTGAGTGGTGAGGGGGGAGGTTAAAGAGTTCCTCCATTCCTGCTCAAATGTGCAGCCTCCTGAGGCCACATTCGGTAATTTAAAGAAACTCACAGGGGGCATTTAAAGAAACTCTCAGGGGACAATACATAAAGAACTTGTGTGTAATCTCTAGTTTGGATCTAGAGACAATGTTAGTTGAATGTAAATGAATAATTTCTTCCCAAAGGGCTTAAAGATAGCATACAGACCACCAGAATTGGTACACAGAAAGACCTATAATCCTAAAGGCGGTATGATAAATGGCATAGTTGAAACTTTAAATGCTGAAGAATATATAAGAAGTATGTATTTATGGAAGTCCATCTAACTGTATGTGAGTTAATGATCACATATCAATGCAGTTAATGCTAAGCTTAGAGACTCATAGCCAGATGGGATTTACTGTGCAAGCTGACTACTGTCTAATTTCTTCAGAGAGATGGAGGCAAGCAGGATCTATCTAGAGAACAAATATACCAAGTAACATGAGGCCTGTTTGCAGACAGTGGATCCAGAAAAGGACATAAGTCAATCCTTGCAAGCCGTGAGGCTCTTTACTTGTTCTACCTTGAAACCACAGGGTGCCAGTGAAAGAGAAGAAAACATAGTGGAAGTTTCTCATGAGCCACAGAAAGGAGCATGGTCATGGAAAAACAGGATGAGGAATCCTTTACTGCAATGAGGAGAACCAAAGCCATTTGCCATCTCTAAATAGAACTGGATGACTCTGTTCAGTAGCTGCATAAAAGTATTGTAACTCTGAAACCAGATTGTGTTGAATGAATTCTTCTATGTGACTCTGTTCAGCTCCATATGGAACCCACTCCGCGACAATTTAAAACAAAACAAAACAAAAATCCCACTGAGATTGGGAAAACAGATTGCAGGAATCCACTGTAATTTTACAGTGGTAAGGTAATAGGTAATAAGGTAATGCAGTGATAGGTAACTGATAAATCATTTTCTTAGCCTGATGTAAATTTCAACGACCGGGGCACCAGTGGAAAAACAATATGAGTGAATGAAATAAAACGGCAGATTACTGTAAAGATCTATTTTAAAGTGATTAAGGAACAGGAAATCTTATGAACTGCATATCACTTGAAAGGGGGGTAGTGAATGTGGGTATGATCCCTGCAAGGGTAATCTGCAAGGGTTCTGACACAGGAACATAATGTGTGGCTGCTATTCATTGTAGCAAAGTGATGAACTTCACTATGATGCTTCATTTTTCTCCTTGCTGCCATTATATGGTGCTACTCTAAAAAAAAGCTTCCAGACGAACAAATCAAGACCAAATGAGAGAATTTTATTTATTTTTTTAACATTCTGACATGAAGTCTAGGGTCATTGGCAGTGGCTTGAAGTAACAAGCTCTTCTGTAAATACATGGTCCCCAGCTGTCTGCTTCTGTTAGGCAGTCCTGGGTATTTTATAGCAAATTAATCATGCATTCTGACAGTTGCTAGAGTGGCATTTTCTGCTAAACTTATCCCTTTAATTAAACGTGGATGCTCCATCTTTAGGCTGACAATCTCTGGACACCTGTTTAATTTTTTAATTGAGGCCGAGGGTTTGCTTGCTCACTGTGCCTTTGCTTCTTTACATCTTCCCCTCCTCACACATGCTTACATAATGTTTCAAGCCAAGCTATGGATATTGAAGAGGACAGCCCAGGCTGACAGCTAAGGTCAATTCAATGCAAAACTCAAGCACTCATGGGTTTGAACTGAGTAGGTTGCTGTGTCTGCTAAATGCAGATTGACAGAAGTGTCCAAGGGGCAACCTTTCCTCCTATACAAAAAGCATCTAATTACTCCTGTGCATAGCAACTTTCCCCCACTTATGCCCCCTCCCAGTTCAGAAGGCTACAAAAATGATTTTTGTATGTGTGCATAAATGCTGTAAAATTATATATATGGGACCTAGAGAATAAATGATGTTTTCTGAACATACAAAAAAATGAAAAAGCTTACAAACCTGCATGCTCTTATAATTGAAATTATTATTTCCAAGGGGTTTGTTTACCCTGACATCATGAAGGGTAGCATCATTCTTTTCCCCAATGGAAGCTGCTACTCTAATTTTTATCAAGATTTGATGTTTGTAAGACAATCTCTAAAATATGCAATAACCTGAAAGAACCATCACTTCACACAAAACAAGGAGGATACTTCAAGCTGTTGGCCATGCTGGCTGGGGGTGATGGAGGCTGTAGTTCAAGATAACTGGAGGCCACTAGGGTGAAGAAGGCTGTCAAAGAAATATGTCTTACTCCACAGATCAGGGACCTTGATCTCAAGTGAATGAAAGTGATTTCTAAAAAAAACCAACCTGCAGAAGACAATAATTAAAATATGGTATCATAAATATATAGTTTAAATCATGAAATTATATTATAAATGACCAATAAAAAGAGCAATCAATAAACAAAACCCAACCAAAAATAGGTCACAAAATGCTTTTTAAAGGACAAAAGAGGCAAACACAAATGGATAACCTAGTGAAGAGACTTCAGCAGATATGGAGGATGCATATATTGGAAGAATGAATAATAAGTTACAACATTCAGCAAAAGACTATACACGTTTAAAGAAGTGCAATAAAGGGATACTTTCAGGGATGTTAGGTCCATCATGGCTACTCACTAAGGTGATCAAGACATGTGTGAATGACAGAACTGATGTACTGTGCCATATTTTCACAAATAGTCATTTCAAGATTTCAGACTTGAGAATTTTCCATTGCATACTTGCATTGCTCTCACATTCTGATGAAAAGGCCCGAGTGGGGAGGCACTTTCTGCAGGGTGCAGAACTGTGTTTGTGAAAAGTCTACTCTTCTCCCTTTGGGGGTCAGTTCTAGATATTGCATGTATCTGCAGAGGATATGCAAAGGCACTACAGTTTGTTTTTTTTTCATAATTTGCTCTACGTCAACACCACAAGATATAAAATATCTAGGCAGATAAAATTATGGGCATCTTCAAATGCAGAAATACTATGCCAAAGCCTGTAGCTGGGGTTTTTGGGGGGTGGGGGGGGTGGGTAGTTCATTGTGTTACTGGGAGTGGGTTCATCAGTTCAGATGTGAAATTGGAAAAGTGATGGAGCCCCCATGTGAAAAATGAGAGGTAATTAGCATAATTTGCTTCACAGCTGGTCAATTCATTTTGGAGAGAAAGGAAATTGGGGGGGGGTTAAGGTAAATGTGATACCTACAAGAGATGGGACACGCTACAAGAGATGGGGTAGCAGAATGGAGAACCCTTTAGTTGGCTGTTACTAAATGTATCTGAACTATAAAGAGAGTATTTGCCTGATAGTGTTGACTAGATCTGACTTCAGTTTGCGAAAGATGCTGTCATTGAGTGTAGCATGTCTGACAGCTAGACAAGAAAGTTATTTGATCCTAATGATTATTGTTGTCTCCTCTTACTGATCTTCACCCTTTTTTGAGTGGTGCCCTTCAGAGATACATAGCAATATGCAGTACAGTTAGCATCAAGAGAGAGGCTTTCAAATACCATGTTATACATTAGTGTGTCCCCCCTAGGTAGGAAATGTGCTACTAATCCCTCCGTGTATGTGATACCCTTTTCACACTGTGCAATGCCAGGCATCATTTATTTTTAGTTGGCATATTTGAGAAGATGGGAGGGGTTGCCTTGTAAGTTTGTTTCTTAAAAACTGTCAAATACTCTGAAATTTGGGATGAATGCTTTGCCTTCCAGGAAGAAACTTAACAAGCTAAATTGACACACACATGGCTTCCTCCATTTCTCCTTTTAGAAGGTGGCTTGAGATGCTTTTTGGAGAGGCAGTTGCAGATATTAGCCCAGGAAATTGCATCTTTTGTGTTCTTCTAATGTGTTACTTTGCTGCTGCAACACTATTCTGACTGTCTTGCCTAGCCTATCTCATGGTTCCCAGGGGAGCCAATATGAAACAGTTGCACTTATTAGAAGGGCAGGGCAGAGTCAAGTTCAATGAAGCACAGTCAAATGTGACTCTGAAGGTTGGCAAAGCAAGGTCAGACAAAACAGAGTCTGTCAGGATCCTGGATGGATCCTATGATGGCTGGAACTTACTTAGGAAGAGCTGTTGTCTCAGCAACATGTAGAGGTCTTCTGAGACTTTATGAGGCTAGCTGATCTGGGCCTGCTCTTAACACCACCCCCTTTGAGGAGCTGTCTTTCTCTTAAAAGGGCCATTGTTTGATTCTGCAGCTGCTGGCTGCTCCAGCATAGTGGTGACAACTGCATCAGGGGGCCCTCTGAGTTCAAAGAATCTGGTAAAACCACATCCTCCAGCTTGGAAGGTCCAGGGTAATAAACTATGGATCACTGGATGATACCTCCTTCAACTCAGAGTCTGTCTCTGAGCCAGAGGGGGAATCAAGGCCAGAGAACATGACCCTGACCACTGAATCTTGAACACTGGGAATAAATAACCAAGTTAAATGTTTCAGTCTTTAGGTTACTGGGTTAATTCTAGAAGTAGCAGAGTGTGGTTGGGCTGCACTCAGACAATTTCTGCTGCTTGGAGAAGTGGCAGCTGGAACTGTGTGGTGTTTCCCTGTGTAAGTGACTCAATGAGCTGTCTGAAGGTGGCAGCCTTCTCAGTGAATAACGTGCCATGATGACATTACCCACCCAGGCTGACTATTGGATTCTTCTGGGCAGGAAGGTATGTAATAGGTTTCCTGTTTCAGCTGAGACTTGCTTGAGCAACAAGGTCTACTTCAGTTCTAGGATGTCTTGTGGTTCTGGTCTTGCTCTCGGTTTTGATTCCTGGTTTGTTCTCCAAATGAGTCTTCTGATCTGCCCTCTGATCCTGATTGCTCTTTGGTCCCAAATCTTGGGTTGTTCACCAGCTCTTCCTTCTTGTTTGCCCTCTAATCCTGACTATTCTTCAGTTCTGACTCCTGGTTTGTTTTCTAGTCATGCTTTCTGGTTTGTCTTTGGATCCTGGCTCCCAGTTCCTCTCTAGATGGCTGCCCATGGCCCAGACTGGACATAACACTATTCAGTATTAATATCTGGCTCTAAATAACCATACATCATAAATACAATGCAATTAAATAGGAGATAGTTCTAAACATTCTGCAAAGTGGTTCTTTTATTTTTACACATGCTTTGATTCATTTACATTATTTGAGGTTCATTTCCAAATTTGTATTTCTATAGCATGCCACATCTTTAACACAACTATAAGCAGAACCATTGGCTGTTAACAGCAATCTCTGCTTAAATAAATCTAACCATGCCCTTTTGCATTTCCACCTTCTGCCTCACATCAACTCATGCTTTCCAAAGATGCAATTTGAAACCTGCTTCTTCCCTATTTATTCTCCATCAGTGACTTGCATATCAGGTTTGTTCAGTTTTGAAGTTGAAACAAGGTTTTTGTACCTGCCAACCAGCCCTGTGCAAACTCATTCTGGCATCTAAAATTCAAGCTGTGTTCTTTCTGCTTCATGCACCAACATCATCATCAACAGTTAAGATTCTGGACCTGGAATTTAGCAGACAGTTTTGCTAGAGAAGCATGAGGTGGAACATAATTTTGATGCTTCCTCTATGTATAATTTTATTTCTGACACTAAACTAAGCACACATGAGGCTTGATTCTCTACTGGAATTTAGCCCTGTAACTTGAACCGACATTGGTATAAAGAAGAACTAATATTATACATGACACATTGGGAGCAGTTAAGGATTGTAGTAAGATGCTCCTTCGTATAACGCTATGTTTGTTCTGAAAATCCACTTTACTGGATAGTTTCTTCCCTCTTCTTGATAAACCCTGTTAAGAATCACAAATGTTTTTATGATAGCCCAGAATACAGTCCACAGTGCTCTGGCTGATCTTGACAGAAAATATCTGAATTCAGACCCATTTTCCACCCATTTCAACAGATCAGGTTTAACTTTCTTTACAGCATTCCATATATATTTTAAATGCTGCTTGTACAAATGGATTGTTGCCTTCATTAACGCTAATCTGTGGACTTAATTCCACAGATGAAGTATAACATGCATTAAATTATAGCAATAATTCTGCAAGAAAAATGCAGTTATAAACATATAATCTCAGAGGTCCAAGTTAATATAATAATTATAGAAATATCACTGAGAAAATCTAGAAAATATGGAGTCTGAAAGCATAAAGCATAAACATTTCAGTGCTTTTGTACCATGAACTACATTAAATATGTAGTATGCAGCTGATATTTTCCTTCCTTCCTTCCTTCCTAAACAACAGCTCCAGCCTCTGAAAGCAAGGCTGGGAATAGTGATGGTAGCATCAAGAGCTCATCATGGCCAGTTTCAGTGACAGCTCTATTGCAGACACAGAAAGGGGGTGAAATGTGGAGAGTGGAAAGGGTGAGAACAACAACCCAATCCTTGAGTCTTTCTTTCTTTAGCTAGGATGCAGCAGGAATTTTGGCATGTTGGGGCACTTCCTCCACTGCCTGTAAAGTATTTATTTATTTATTTATTTATTGCATTTATATCCCACCTTTTTTCCTCTTGCAAGGAATCCAAGGCGGCTTCCATTATCCTTTTCCTCTCCATTTTATCCTCACATCAACAACCCTGTGAGGTAGATTGGGCTGAGAGTCTGTGACTGGCCCAAAGTCACCCAGTGAGCTTCCATGGCTGAGTGGAGACTAGAACCCAGATCTCCTGACTCCCAGTCCAGCACTCTCACCACTACACCACACTGGGGTTCGGTGTAGATAACCCTCTTGTCTTCTAGAATGCTGCATCTGCCCCACTATATTCCCTTTTCTTCCCTTCTGAACTCTCCCTAGTTCCCCAAACTTCTCTTCCTCCAATAATCTTTGTTCTTAATGCACCATTTCCCCATCAGTTGCAACTGGGGGTGTCAATCCTTCTTTCTGATGTTAGAAATATGCACATATCCCCCTCCCCCCCATATCTAATAACACCTTACAAAGACCTGAAAATAATCAGAAAGAGCTATATTTAGGCCAACAACTAGCTAAGTTATATTTATCTGTAAAATGAACTTCACCCAGCTTCTTCTAACCATCCAGCTCCAATCTTAAGTATGCTTTTGCCATCCAGTTGCATCCCAACCCAGCACATAGTCTCCTATAAATCAGAGAAAATATGCTTTTCTTTTTATTGTCCTTTTCTAAGACAATCAGAGAGGATACATTTTAACTGTTTTGCTATTTTAATGTAGAGAATATATTCTCTACCCTTACTAGTGTTTGGTTTCATGACAACAGAGAGAGAGAGAGAGAGAGAGAGGCCTCTTTCTATGAGCTGCCTATCAGCTGTGACATTACATGCTCTTTCTCTGTACATTTTCAAAAGTGTTGTGAAATTTCTCAAAGTGAATGGCAACAGGTGATTTCTTTGTTTCCTGAAATGTGTGCATGCCAAAATCTTGACAAGGTGAAGCCCTCTGTAACAAGGTTGATGACATTTTTCCTGCCTTTCAAAAATCTGCTTTGATTTTGTTGGTTCCCTGTTTAGGTTCGGTTAGCTACACCTCAGCCTAAAAAAACATAAAAATCTTCCAGAAGTACAATCACCACAGGGAACTATTTACACATGTCTTGGTTTTCTTAGAAGAATAGCTTTAAAAGAAGTATATACATTTCCCCTTCTATGGACTATCAGACTTGTACTTTATTCTGCAGGAATGTCTGTTCACATGAGTTTAATGTCAGATATACAGGGGATTGTACCAGAGACATGCTTTTTCCATCTCCACCCCCAGACCAGCCTATTATGCTGAGCACCAGGCAGCCTCTAGAGATAAGGTGTGATTCTTCCAGGTATAAGTCATAAAATCATTGTCAGTTAGCTGAGCTTTATATGAATAGCACAGATTCTCTATATTAGGCAGCAAGCAAGAGGTTTAAGCTCTCCACATGAGCTCATTGCAAATAAACAGAAAATGGGCAATTTGGGATGCAAGATATCTGCATTGCAGAACCAATGGTTTAATTGTATGGTTTTATTTGGTACTTCGGTTGGGGTTCATTGGCAAGTTGTAAAGCCCAGGCAGAAAGCCAGTAAAGTGAGCATGGGCAAAGTGAGCATGCTAACTCTGCTGTGCTTATACAGAAAAGGAAGCAAAGGATTATTGCTGGCTGTTTTGTTCCCATATGGCAAGTGAGCCAATTGCTATTGGCCAACCCATATGAGTGTTCTCCTAGGAACACTCAAAGGAGCTTAAAGGAGCCTGCAGCTAAGTCCTTGTGTGAGATGCCTAGTTTTACACAAGAGGGCTGTGTTTTAGGTTCAGATCCTGATAGCTTATTCCAGACACAGCAGATACTTTGGGTAGGGTTGTCCGGATTTTGTGAAATCTGTCCCATGTGTTTCATGGATTGTGCCGTGTCATTGATTCTGGCGTCTGTTCACAGGCGGATTCATTTGTTTTCATCATACAGAAAAATACACAAATAATTCCTTAAGAAAGTTTGCAACAATTTATGTACTTTACTCTAGTATGTAATGTTTAGCGTATTGTCTCCCATTCCATTCAACTTTTCTCCATGTATATTTTCCAGTTGCAGCAGAGTATTTTCTTACAAATAAATTCACTTAAATTTCAGGGAAGTCCACGGACTCTGTGCAGCCTGAGGAGGTCGGTCCGCAGCAGATTCTGCAGGTCGGATTCTTAGAAATCTGAACTCATTTTAGTCTGTCTTGAATTTCTCCAGTGTCCCTAACTTTGGGACTTATCTTCAAGATTGACTGCGGGAGAATGGCAGAAAGGCTGTATATCTTACCAGTTGCACCAGAAGAACAAAGAGAACTTACCTAGTGAAACCAGGGTTGATAGAGACAGTGGGTACTTCTAGATGGAGGGCACCTAGCACTGCTAATTGTGCAGCTATTCCATCTTTTCTTTCTTAATGGATTTTCTGCAGTAAGAAAAAAAATGAAAGAAGTGGTGGGAAAACACGAGAAGATTGCAAGTTGCAGATAACGTCATCTGTCATCCCCCACAATGAAATACTGTGGCTACTATTGCTCAATAAAGAGCTCATCTGGAAGCTTCCGGTGTATTGTCCAAGGCACAAAAAATGCTGACAGAAATGAAAACTGTGGTAGGACTCTGCTCTGTTAGATTTAAAGCATTAGAAATATCCTACATACAAACAGCAAACTGACTATCTGTGTGTTGATCCTTATTTAGCCAAAGCAGCCCCACCCATGCATAACAGGGGGTAACAGGAGGCTCCGGGGAACCCCAAGTTCTGCAGAAATAAACAAATAAATAAAAACCCTAAGGGAGGAGCAATCCCAAAACAGTACAGTGAGGACTAAGCATGCTCAAGGGCCATAGAATGCTGACTGAGCACTGGGGGAATTTTTTTTAAAAAATGGGTGAAGGAGTATGGAATGGAGTATCCTGGAAAAAGGCGTGGCTGGCTAGAACCCTGAATAGGAGCACTCCATGCTGCAACGGTCCCACTTGAATATTCCTAACTTCCATCTTACTCAGTGATATCATTTTATCCTTGTTTCCACCCATTCACGTCACTACTTCACTGTAAAGGATACTAAACACAAGAGGTACCAGCTGATCTCTATTTTCAGAGGGCTGCAAAAGGGCTGAAGGTCCTGTTGATCCCTGTTGTTGCTGATTTTTAACCTCTGCCATTTTTAGCATGATGGTTTGGATCTCAGGGGAGACCAAGTCATAGAACATGAAATAAAAATATCACATTATGTGATGTGATTAAAAGCTCTGCCCCAAAAGCTCTGAAATGGCAGGAACACTGTGTTAACTGGTGAAAAGCCCATGAATCAAAAATGTTAAACATAGGCTATTTAGACCAAAAAGCAGGCAAAACTGTGATGAGTTTTGGAGCCAAACTACACATTGCATTAATTGCATTATAGCAGAGATGGGAAGACTTCAAACTTTGGGGTCTGCTTTGCGTTCTTTTGTGTGTGTGTTTTTTACTAGTCTAGTACCCTATCAGAGCAACAGGTGCAAAGTAGTGACTAGGCAGGCAGATGTAACACTAAAAATTAAGGAACAGGGTGCCTCTGAGTCTGAGTACATATTCAGCCCAGGAATTTGTGATCAGTATCTGAACTCTGTCTGAATTAGTACTCTGAAGTTCTTTCACATAAAAACCCACTCCTGCTTTCCCTGAAGAGTTCTTTTTCAGCATCCTAATTCAGGGTGGAATACCTTTTTAGTTGTTGATTTTGTTAGATCCTTGGGAGTCAGAAACCCTTGCTGATCTACTACAAATGACCCAGAGATCTACTAGTAAGTCTACCTTCTGCCCATCCTTGCATCATAGCAGTTAACACAAGAGTAAGTTTTAGAGAATAAATGCTGCTGCAAGAAGCCTGATCTGATTATGGTCTGATCCTTCCCCTGCCAAAGTCCTGACAAAAATTGGTTGGGGAATTTTTGTTCTCAACACCAGCCATGGCAAAAAGGTGCCTGTAAATTCAGTTGCCCTGCTCCCCAAACAAAAATACCTGGGTGCAAGAGGGTGTGGCATAGTGCATGCTGGAATATACTTTCCATTCCCAGCAGAGCACATCATTTTCTTGTGTTAACACCAGAGATGCCTTTTCTTCACCTAACTCTACCTTTTAGGAGTTGCTTGCTAAAACTTCTTGCACTTAGTGTAAGTGAGAGGCATCCACAGGGAAGAGATGCTGAGATTATTGCAAAAGCATGTACAATCCTTTACATTGCAAATCTCTCTGTGTGTGTATTTCTAACACATTTTTTATACAGGAAACAAGAAGTTTGGAGCAGAAGTGGCATTAGCATTTCTTCCTGTTTTGTTATTGAATAAAGCCCGTGATTTAAGAAATCAAATAGAATTACCACAGAATAAATTGAACAACATTTTCAGGCACTTTAAAGACCAACACATTTATTGTAGCATGAACTTTGATGCTCCTGCTTATGAAAGCTGATACATTAACTGGCTGGCCAATAAATAAATTAGTTAGTCTTGAATGTGTCACTTCACACTACTCTTCTGGAAAAAGAACCTGGAATGTAAGGATTAGGAAGTACCTTCTTGGATATAATAGCTTTCCACTGTCATTTTTGTAATAAAAAAGCTATCCATCCCTTGACTAAAATCATTGCAGATTCTTGAGTGACCTCCGTGGATTGCATTCACTCCATCCACAAGAGGTAATAGAGCTGCATATGCTACTTTCTTTCAGCATCATGTGCCTGATGCATGATATTTTGCAAAACACTGATTTTATTACAGTGATCATTGTTGATCATCATCCACTTGATCATTGTTAAGTGTGATGGTTTATAAAACCTGTTTATCACTTATTAGCCCTGTAGGCATCTGACAGTAATGTAATCAAGGGGCATGCAAACCCCTTGATACTTGAATTCAAAGAAGACTCTGAAATGTGCTTTTGTTCTTCTTTGACATGCAGCATTGTGGGCATCTCTACACCAGCTTAAAATCCCGCATTTAAAGCAGGACTTCCTGCTTCCATTTTAAATGCAGGATCACAATGACTCCCTTTTTGATGCGCTTCCTTTCCCCCCTCCTTCTCCCTGTATCTGTCTTCCCTTATCTTTCATTGATCTCGCTCCTCTTCTTGCTGCTTTTCCTCTTTTCAGGAGGGAACTCAAGCAAAACACAATGGGGTAATTTGATAGCTCATTATCTGCAATCTATTTTAAAAACGGAACAAAGGGCATTTAGCGCAGGTGACGCCTTGGAGGTTAATGGCATCATGTAAAGAGCAGGCAAACTTCTGTGAAGAAGCAATCTCAATCACAGGATAAAAGATCCATGTGAAGAATGCCTGTATTTCTTTATTTTTTCAGCTTGTGAGTTGAAGTTCTCAGGGAAACATACATAAATACAAAATAAAAGACAATAAAATTAATACAATAAAATCAGTTAGATCCAGGCTTTGCCTATATTAATGAGCTGCCTATAATGGAAATTAAAAGTTGGGCACTTAAAAAACCAGACTTCTCTGCTACAGCCTTGCTTCCCAGTTTGGACAGCAAGTGTCATATTGTAAGTTACGTTACCACACATTCAATTCCAGCCAATTTTGGCAGCAGTTCATGACTTGGATAAATAGTTTTGTATATATTACAGCCAGTAATGCTGGCTCTGGAAATGAATCACACAATTATGGGAGGTGGATTCTTAGCAGGTATCACACTTATTGGAGCACATAACCTTATTAGATATTCTACTGCAATTGTCCCATCTGTAGAGCCCACAAAGACCTGAATTGTATTTGCAAGTGGCCAGGAATGTTCAGGAGGAAATTTCACTCATGATCTCATTAATCTTCTGCCAGCTGTATACAATCCAGTTGAGCTAAAGTACCTGGATTTAAGCTGATTTAATCCTGCTTAAATCTCTCTTAATGCCATTTTATGTTAATGGAACTAATGCCCCAGTGTTGTAAGGCATGATAGGATTGGTTGCAAGAGCCATTACACAACTGCAGTACTGTGACTTACGATGGTGACCTGTGAGGAAATTACTCAGAATGTTTCATAGATGCAGCAGCATCTCAGGAAAGTGCAACTGTACCAGTGAAGTCACACAGCGCAGGGAAAGTCCAGCATGATTCAGATGTAGGTAGGTTGAGAGAGAGCGCGATGGAGGCAGGGCAAAGGTGCCGTGGCCAAAGCACAATCCTATCCATGTGAAGCTCAACAGGAATTGCTTCTGCACCCATCAATATGAGTGTTATTAAGGACTTGCAGTGAAAGTCTTTCAGTGGAAAGACACAACCGTGACAATGCTGTCCCCTAACTTAAGTGTGGAGTTCACTGGGGCACCATCACAAACCATACATCATGAACACCACATATTCACAGATAGCCCCAGCATTACAAGGTGGCACCGTGAGTCATTTGCTGCGCCCTGGGGCTTCAGGAGGGTCAACTGTTGAGTCAACATACCTCACCTCCTGCAGACCAACCCACCCTTCCACTGATCCATGGATCACCCAGGCCCCCCAACCTTCATTCCACTCGGACTTCTTTATGTTGCTCACACATCAAGCTTTCTTGCCAGGTCAGGTGGGATACAGCATGTGGGTGGAGGAAAGAGGAAGCACACACATATGCTGCTGCACATGGTCCACTGAGCAGGACAGAATGCAATGATCTGCAGGCACTCACTCTACCACCACACCAGTCTGTGGAGGGAGTGCGTGTGAAAGACCTTACACCTTACCTGTTTGACTGGGTGGTGACAACTTCTCTGAAATGCAGCATAAGCTGGAGGATGATGTGCTTGACCAGTTGTGGTGGGAAGAAAGAGCCTGTTGTGTTTGTTGCCAGATAACCAGCAGCCAGTCATTCTCCCCAGTGTGGTTCTGATCATACAAGTAAAAGTAAGATCTTAAAGGCTTCTCACATTGCCTAAATAGAACCAGACATTTATTTTCCACAAGCCTGCATTGTTTTGGATTTGTTTGGCTTTTTTGCTACTATGCTCAGATCTTTTAACTGCTTTTAATGAGCTGGGTGGGAAGATGTGCTCAAACCGGAAATTGGCCCAGTAGTTTCCATTTCATTAAATGCTGCTCACTTATGGTACAATCCTATGTATGCTACTCGGATGTAAGTCCCATTATGTTCAGTGGGCCTTACTCCATCATAGCGATGTTTAAGATTGTAACCGTAATTATGCACAAATAATAATTAGCAAATATTTCCACCCCACCCAAATACCAATACTAAAAGGAACAACTTCCCTGTGCTTAGAAATCTAGCATGTCAGGAATGAGGCCAGACTGTTCTCCTTGACATGTTTGTTTACTGAGCGCAGGGGTATTTATAGATGGGTGAGCATTTAAGCCATGTAATCTAAGAAAAGGTTTGTCACTTGTAATGCTGTATAAACCAGTCCTTACTTACTGTGGGGAAGTTTGTAGCCTGATTCTCTGCATGTTTATATAGAGTAAGTTGTTCTCAGTTGTGAACATAGCTTTGCAGACTTAAACTGGCCAGCCTATTCTACTCCGCTGACTTAGCTACCCCATTGCAAGCCTTTCAGCCCTGTCCTGTATTTGTTTAGTCAGTTGTTTTTTTTCTTTGTTCCATAGACTCTAGCTTGAAATCAAATGGTGGTAGATATTTTGTATGGATTGCTATTTTGTTGTAATGCATAGAAATGAGACTGATTCTGGTTGTCTGATTTTAATGTGTAGATTTTCCGCTTATATTTTAGTTATATTTTTATGTTTTAATTACAAAACATTACAAAAGACAACTAGTGAGGTTCACAATTAGTTTTCTTTGACAGT
Organism: Heloderma suspectum; assembly: GCF_057233095.1. NCBI lineage: Eukaryota > Metazoa > Chordata > Lepidosauria > Squamata > Helodermatidae > Heloderma > Heloderma suspectum. Next base: position 229,523,124 of record NC_139461.1, read on the forward strand.
AAGGGGGTTGTCACGTTGGTCAAAATTTGTATTTTATTTAGAGGGGGAAGCGCCAAAGGGGACATACCAAAGAGGGAACGGGTGGGGTTACAGGAGGAAGGGGCAGTGTCCATTTGGTGATATCAAAAGAGGAGAGGGCACTGATACTCCCACAAAAACCTGGAGCCAGCCTTGTTCACAGATCATAAAAGGAAGGAGGAGAGATGGAACAGGAAGAACCTTGAACAAAGGATTAAACTTCTAAGTGACTGGCAAGCTGCTTACAGACACTGGCTTGCAAATAATTCTAGCTCCAGGCATGATAATTGATGCTTGTAGTTTCCACATTCAAAACCTTGTGTGCATTTGCTCTTGTTTAGATACTTTGTTTCATGGCGAACAATTATGGAAATAGTTATTGTATTTTCAATTTGAAGGTAATGGAGTGAAATCATGTTCTACAAAACACTTCATTACTGCTAAAATAATTTTATTAGTTTAGCATGTCTCACTTTTAACTCCCCCCCATAAACTGCATATACTAACAAAAAAATAGTTTAAAAGGGTTTTCCATTTCGTAGATGAAATTCAAGATGGTAAAATTATTTCCACTGAGTAATTAATAGCCAAGTTACAGAAAGTAAAGATGCAGAAGTAAACTGAATGTACAGTTCCAATAATTTTTACATTAGCAGAAATATTTTAATTCTGATTATATGTTTGTTAACCAGTTGTTACATTGGTGCGTGCATTGTTATGTGCGTTGTCCCACACATAACAATGCAATAAATGTACATTATTATTTAGCTCGGCCTGTGATACTTTTGAAGCAATGAAAATAGGATGAGAAGCTGGTGTTGTTCCTGGTCCGATAAACCATGGTTTATTGAACAAAGATTGTGATGTCTGAATCAGACAATAATCTCTCTGCCTAATTTGCTCTATGGGTTGTTTTGAGGATTGAATACATATACATAGGCCCTTAGCTCCTTGGAGAGAACGCAGGACACAAGTCTGATAAATAAATAAGCTAAATTAAATAGATATAAACTTCATTATGGATAGTCAGTAAACCTCTTGTTTATAGTAAGCAATGTACTCTTAGATGAACAGGTTATTTGCCCAAATCATAACAAGCCAAAGAGTTGATTATATTCTTTGTATATCAAACTGCATTATGACACCAAAGGTTCTAAATTACAGGTTCCAATCCTATACACCATGTACCTGGGAGTAAGATCCATTGAACTCAGTAGGACTTATTTCTGAGAAGACATGTATTGGATTGTGCTGTACAACGCCTATTTTTTAAAATGATGAAAAGTAGTAGTTATTGTCTGTTTCCCAATTTTACTAACAAAAACAGTATCCACCATTAATTCCAGCAGTTCTATACCATCCATCTTAACAACACTTAAAATAATAGACAAATTACACACACACACAGAATGAAGTCATGTACTTGCATCAGTGACCTAAAAGCTATACTAAATAAGTCAAGCATAGATAATAATATTTTATTTGCAACAGCCACAGTAAATGATGGATAAATAAAATATAGAGAGTGAGAGAGAAAGAACATACTTGTCAGATCGTGAAGAAAAACCTACTTGCATATAAACCCTTGAGGGATTTGTTCAAGAACACTATAGTTCAACTGTGTGAAAATATGCCCCCACAGATGTTGCCAAGGTCAGTGCAACCTATGGAGACTTGGTAAAGAAGTGGTGGTGGTCACGTAACATAAACTCAGCAAGGAAACACTTCTGCTTAATTACACAATTGTTCCAGAATTTCAGAAATAAAAGTATGGGCTCAGCACATGCTCACTTGGATTGTTCTTCCCTTTGTTTTCTTGTTACTTAAACAAAAAGTGCCCTGACAAAGAAATTTAAAATCCTGTTAAGCAGATGAAATTAGGAGACCTGTTCAGGGGTGATGCAGTCCTACCCAGGCCATTATTAGATGTGAGAAGTCCTTCAGTTGTTTGTGAAGATGGAATATGATGCTGTCAGCTAAGCTGTCAAGTTTGGCTCAAAGCCAAAGAATAATGCACCAGCCTGTGAAGATTTGCCAACAGGTGTATGCTAGGTCTGCTGCACTAAACATTTGCCCTGCACATCTGAAGTGAAAGGGAGGCTTTCAGGGATGCCAAAAGTTGCCTATTGTATGTAACTCTTTTTTTTTTTTTACTGCTGCTGTTTATCCTGCTATTTACATGCTGTCTTTCTCCCCATCCCCACCCCATGGTTTTCACTGTCCATGAGTGACCTCTGACAATAAAATATATAATTACATCCCAGCTCCAGGGAGCCAATTCATAGCAAGGGCACTATTTTTGTCCTCACTCTCTGAGTGGGTGACTATGTAGCTGATCAGATTTGTCCTGCCTGACAATTGTGAAACCAAGTGAGGGTGGTGTTTCCTGTCTCTGCATTGAATAGCCAAATGCTTTTTATGCCCCCACCCCTCAGATTTCCAAAGGGGATTACATTTCTCATTCCTGACAATAGCGTTGGCAAATGGTGCCATCCCTTTTGTAGCTCAGATGTTGAAATCTAATGTGATCATTCTATGGATAAGGATATAGTAAAGTGGCCCATAATGGGTTTTGCCTTGAATTGTAAGCCTGCTAAGTTCTGTGCCAGCGTTTATTTTTACTTTTTCATCATTAGCAATAGGTTAAGTCCAAGACAAAGTCAGTTCACATCAATGGTGGGAATTGTGTATCTGAGTGAGGCTTCAAGACTGTGCTCTTCTTCTGTACATATAGTACTTATAGCCAATAATGGTTTGTGAATTAGCCTTTAGAAGGGACCATAGTTTAGTGACAGAGACAGAGCACATACGTTGCATGCAGAAGGTCTCACATACGATGTCTGATGTCTCCAGTTGAAAGGAACTAGAAGCAGGTGATGTGAAAGACATCTGCCTAAGATCCTGGAGAGCCACTTATTTTATTTTATGTATATATGTATGTATTTATTACATTTCTATACTGTTCAATAGCCGAAGCTCTCTGGGCAGTTCACAACAATTAAAACCATAATATACAACATGATGAAATACAATACAAAAGTTTAAAACTACTTTATGAAATAAAAATAAAAAACAAAATAAAACCAAAATGCAAAGATTTAAAATTCAGTAACAGATTTAAAAACAGCAGAAACTGAGAAAAGAGGAGGTTAGGGGATGCTGACCTGGTGTTGAATGGGGTATGGTTACCCTTGAAAGACCAGGTCCGCAGCTTGGGGGTCATCTTAGACTCCCAGCTGTCCATGGTGGCTCAGGTGTCAGCTGTGAGCTGGACAGCGCTGTACCAACTCCATCTGATATGGCGGCTGCGCCCCTACCTCCCCGACCATCTGCTCCCATTGGTAGTACATGCCCTGGTCTCCTCTCATTTAGACTACTGTAATGTGCTCTACATGGGGTTACCCTTGAAGACGGTTCGGAAGCTGCAGCTGGTACAGAATGCGGCGGCTCACCTGATTAAAGGCAGCCGCCAGCAAGATCACATCACTCCAGTGCTGAAGGAGCTGCACTGGTTACCACTTGTTTTCTGGGCCAAATTCAAGGTGTTGGTTTTGACCTTTAAAACCCTATACGGTACCGGCCCAGCCTCAGATGGCCTTCTCTCTGTCTTATCTGTCTCTTATCTCAAGGGGCGCCACCAGCAACACCAGACAGGCCACTCAACAAGATCAGCCTCGGATGGCCTTCTCTTTGTCCCATCAGCCAGGACAGCTAGGTTGGTGAGGATGAGGGAGAGGGCCTTCTCTGTGGTGGCCCCCACTCTGTGGAACTCCCTCCCTAGGGAACTCCACCATGCCCCCTCTTTAATGAGCTTTCGCCATGCATTAAAAACATGGTTGTTCAGGCAGGCATTTGGGGTGGGCTAGGGTAATTTTAGAAATGTGATGTTTTTAATGTTGAATTTTATTGTATAAACTGTTTTTATTGTTGTACATCGCCCAGAGTGGCTGGGTGACTGGCCAGATGGGCAATTAATAAATTTAATAACTAACTAACTAACTAAAGACTAAAATGCCTGGGAAAATAAGGTCTTACCTGGCACCAAAAAGAGCACAACATATGCACCAGGTGAGAGCTTCTCTGGGAAGCTCACTCCACAACTGGGGTGCCACAGCAGAAAAGGCAATCTCTTTGGAAGCTACTAGCTACCCACCTCTCTTCCTTTGGTGGGGAGTGTCCAGAGAAGGATCACTGAAGATGATCTTTGGGTAAGGGTAGCCATTGCCAGTCTGGGTAGAAAATACTGTTGTAGCGGAACAAATAGTCTTATCCACTATAAAGCAGCTCCCTATGTTCCTTTCTTTTTTCTTTGGCATGGATTTCGTTGCTGCCTCCTGAACAATGCTACAGACCTCCATCCATAGTTCCTCAGGCACTCTGTCTATCAGGTCTATTCCCTGAAATCTATTCCTCACCTCCACTGTATATTCATAAGGGATATGATTTAGGTCATACCTGAATGGTTTAGTGGTTTTCCCTACGTTCTTCAATTTAAGCCGAAATGTTGCAACACGAAGCTCATGATCTGAGCCACAGTCAGCTCCAGGTCTTGTTTTTACTGACTGTATACAGCTTCTCCATCTTTGGCTGCAAAGGACATAATCAATCTGATTTCGATATTGACCATCTGGTGATGTCCATGTGTAGAGTCGTCTCTTGTGCTGTTGGAAAAGAGTGTTTGCTATGATCAGCGTGTTCTCTTGGCAAAACTCTATTAGCTTTTGTCCTGCTTCATTTTGTACACCAAGGCCATGCCTGCCTGTTATCCCAGTGATTTCTTGACTTCCTACTTTAGCATTCCAATCCCCTATGATGAAGAGAACATCTTTTTTGGGTGTTAGTTCTAGAAGGTGTTGTAGGTCTTCATAGAACCGATCAACCTCAGCTTCTTCGGCATCAGTGGTTGGGGCATAGACTTGTATTACGGTGATGTTGAATGGTTTGCCTTGGATTCGTACTGAGATCATTCTATCATTTTTAAGATTGTACTCCAGTACTGCTTTTCCCACCCTTTTGTTGACTATGAGTGCTACTCCATTTCTTCTAAGGGATTCTTGCCCACAATAGTAGATATGATGGTCACCTGAATTAAATTCGCCCATGCCTGTCCATTTGAGTTCACTGATTCCCAAGATGTCGATGTTCAATCTTGCCATCTCATGTTTGACCACCTCCAGCTTACCTTGATTCATTGATCTGACATTCCAGGTTCCTAAACAATATTGTTCTTTACAGCATTGGATTTTCTTTTCACCACCAGACACATCCACAGCTGAGTGTCCTTTTGGCTTTGGCCCAGCCACTTCACTCTTTCTGGCGCTACTTGGAAATACCCTCTGTTCTTCCCCAGTAGTATATTGGACACCTTCCGACCTGAGGGACTCATCTTCCGGCATCATATCTTTTAGCCTTGTGATATGTTCCATGGGGTTTTCTTGGCAAGAATCCTGGAGTGGGTTGCCATTTCCTTCTGCAGTTGACCACATTTTGTCAGAACTCTCTGCCATGACCTGTCCGTCTTGGGTGGCCCTGCACGGCATAGCTTATGGCTTCACTGAGTTACGCAAGCCCCTTCGCCAGGGAAGTGAAAAGCAAGGGAGAAAGGGGAAGATATATCCAACTGAATGCAGATTTCCAGAGAATAGCAAGGAGAGGCAAGAAGGCCTTCTTAAATGAACAATGCAAAGAAATCGAGGAAAACAACAGAATGGGAAAGACTAGAGATCTCTTCAAGAAAATTGGAGATCTCAAGGGAACATTTTGTTCAAAGACGGGCATGATAAAGGACAAAGAAGGCAGGGACCTAACAGATGCAGATGAGATTAAGAAGAGGTGGAAAGAATACACAGAAGAACTATACAGGAAAGATCTGAATGTCCCTGATAGCCATGATAGTGCGGTCACTGAACTTGAGCCGGACATCCTCGAGAGTGAAGTCAAGTGGGCCTTAGGAAGCATTACTAACAACAAAGCTAGTGGAGATGACAGTATTCCAGCTGAGCTATTTAAAATCCTAAAAGATGATGCTGTTAAAGTGCTGCATTCAATATGCCAACAAATTTGGCACACTCAACAATGGCCGCAAGACTGGAAAAGGTCAGTTTACATTCCAATTCCAAAGAAGGGCAACGCCAAAGAGTGTTCAAACTACCGCACAATTGCGCTCATTTCACATGCCAGCAAGGTGATGCTCAAAATCCTACAAGCTAGGCTTCAGCAGTATGCAAACCGAGAATTACCGGAAGTACAAGCTGGATTTCGAAGAGGCAGAGGAACTAGAGATCAAATCGCCAACATTCGCTGCATCATGGAGAAAGCAAGAGAATTCCAGAAAAACGTCTATTTCTGCTTCATTGACTATGCTAAAGCCTTTGATTGTGTGGATCACAACAAACTGTGGCAAATTCTTAAAGTGATGGGAGTACCAGACCACCTTACCTGTCTCCTGAGAAACCTGTACGAGGGTCAAGAAGCAACAGTAAGAATCAGACATGGAACAACCAAGTGGTTCAAAATTGGGAAAGGAGTACGACAAGGCTGCATATTGTCACCCTGCTTATTTAACTTATATGCAGAGTACATCATAAGAAATGCCGGGTTGGATGAATCACAGGTCGGAATTAAGATTGCTGGGAGAATTATCAACAACCTCCAATATGCAGACGATACCACCCTAATGGCAGAAAGCGAAGAGGATCTAAAGAGCATCTTGTTGAGGGTGAAAGAGGAGAGTGCAAAAGCTAGTTTGAAACTCAACATTAAAAAAACTAAGATCATGGCATCTGGCCCCATCACTTCCTGACATATAGAAGGGGAAGAAATGGAAGCAGTGACAGATTTTACTTTCTTGGGCTCCAAGATCACCGCAGACGGTGACTGTAGCCATGAAATTAAAAGACGCTTGCTCCTTGGGAGGAAAGCTATGGCACACCTAGACAGCATAGTAAGAAGCAGAGACATCACCTTGCCGACAAAGGTCCGTCTAATCAAAGCTATGGTTTTCCCAGTAGTAATGTATGGCTGTGAGAGCTGGACTATAAGGAAGGCTGAGAGCCGAAGAATTGATACTTTCGAACTGTGGTGCTGGAGAAGACTCTTACGAGTCCCCTGGACTGCAAGGAGGTCAAATCAGTCCATCCTAAAGGAAATCAACCCTGAGTGCTCATTGGAAGGACAGATACTGAAGCTGAAGCTCAAATATTTTGGCCACCTAATGCGACCCTGATGCTGGGAAAGACTGAAGGCAAAAGGAGAAGGGGACGGCAGAGGATGAGATGGCTAGATAGCATCACGGATGCAATGAATATGAACTTGGGCACGCTCTGGGAGAGAGCGCAGGACAGGAAGGCCTGGCGTGCTATGGTCCATGGGGTCACGAAGAGTCGGACACGACTGAACGACTGAACAACAACAACAACAATGTTCCTTTAGCCTTGTGAATTATCACAATACGTTTATGGCTACATCTCATCACAGGAAGCCACTGTTCCAGTCCAAAACTGCTTGTGTTCTGGTGTGCACATGAAGATTCCACATCATGAGCCTGTGTATGGGGACTCCCTGTGGTCTGAATTGAATTGAGGCCACTGATTCATGCATACAGAGGAATGTGTCTATGTAGTGGCTTCCTGCATTTAAATTAATGGGGAAGCTGTTGTGGTTGAAGAAGTTCTTAGTTCATGATGATATTCCTGTGTCTGGAAGGGATATGCAACGTGTTTTTTGACAAGGGCCAGGTCGTGTGAACTCAACTCTTGTTAAGCAACTTTAGGACATGCCATTTGTTACCACCTAAGCGTTATACTCAAAGTTCCCAAGTCTCCCAACATATGTTATCAGGACAGGATATCCTTGCACATTCCAAAACTAGGGCAAGGTATCTATGCACCATCATCATTATTACTATTTGCCATTTATGCACAATTCAGTTGAACTCTGCACAATGCTGCAATTGTGATTAATCCTCAACATAATTCAAAAGGCTTCCTCATACATTCACATTTCTTTGGTATGTTTTTCTCTTGTATAAATGTGAAGCTTTAAAGAAAGTCCAAACTGCATTTCTATTGTTTTTTACATTTTTCTTTGCTTTCCACTAGTTTAGATCAGGCCAGGGGTAGGGGATGCGGTGGCGCAGCGGCTTAACGACGCTGGAGTTTGCCGGCCAGAAATGGTCGACTCTCCAATGGTTCGAGCCCAGCTCCGCGTGACAGAAGTGAGCTCCCGTCATTTCATCCCTAGCATCTGCCCGCCTAGCAGTTCAGAAGTGTACCATCTGCGAGTAGATAAATATGTACCCCCATATCGGTGGGGGGAAATGCTAGCAGCACTCTATGCGGGGAGCAGGAACTGGTGCTGGATCTGCCTGGATGCCATCGGCGGAGGAGCGGTGGAGAAAAAGCCCGGATGAGCTGACTTCCCTAGGGGTGCACGAAAGTCACTTACCTGTTCTTGCAGCTTTTCGCGGTGGGGGGGAGGCGCTTCGCTGCTCCCCCCACGAAGTTCAGGCCGGGGGAGGAGGCTTCCCGCCTCGCCCGGCCGAAATTCAGGCCGGGGGAGAGGCTTCCCGCCTCGCCCGGCTGAAATTCAGGCCGGGGAGGAGGCGCCTCGCCTCGCCCGGCCGCGAAATTAAAAGTAAAAACAAAAAAACCCCACACCCCCGTGATAGGCTACGTGACGATTAACGTAGCCTATCACGGCTAGATCTGCAAAGTCAGCCGTGATAGGCTACGTAAATCGTCACGTAACCTATCACGGGTGACTTAAAAAAAAAAAAGCGCGTATGAAAATGGCGGCCCCCATAGGGAGCCGCCATTCGTGTTCCTTATTTGGTCGCTGTAGTCTACGTAAATCTTTACATAGATTACGGCGAAAATAAGGGCAACGCAAATAGCGTTGCCCTTATTTTAGCCGTAGTCTACGTAATCTTTACGTAGACTACAGCGATCAAATAAGGAATGTGAATGGCGGCTCCCTATGGGGGCCGCCATTATCCGTACGCGCTTTTTTTTTTTTTTAAAAGTCACCCGTGATAGGCTACGTGACGATTTACGTAGTCTATCACGGCTGACTTTGCAAATCTAGCCGTGATAGGCTACGTTAATCGTCACGTAGCCTATCACGGGGGCGTTTTTTTTTCTTTTATTGGAATGGCGGCGGCGGCAGCCGGTCAAAAGACCGGCTGCTGCTCCCGCCCCGAATGAAGACCCGACGAACCACCAGCCGGACCCGCCGCTGGGAGGGACATTTGCCAAAGGTAAGTCCCGTCCCGGGGGGGGTGCGGGGGGGTGCAGAGAATTTCTCCCCGAAACTTGTTCGGGGGGCTGAACACGTTGGCGCTCGGCCCCCCGATGTTTCGGGGAGAAATTCTCCGCCATCCCTAGACTTCCCTAAGAATGCTGCTGGCCAGGTGATGCAAAGCTAGCTCACCCTCTTGTGGTGCATCAGTGCAACAAAGACTAGCAACTACCGGCGCCGGAACATTTACCATGTAAAAAAATATTGTAGATGTAGACTCCCTGGCAATGTGTGCCATACACTAAATAAAATAAATAAGATCAGGGGTGCAGAACCTCCACCCAATGGACCTAATCTGGCCCACAGTGCACCCCAATCATAGAATCATAGAATAGTAGGGTTGGAAGGGGCCTGTAAGACCATCGAGTCCACCCCCCTGCTCAATGCAGGAAGCTAAGTCAAAGCATCCCTGACAGATGGCTGTCCAGCTTCAACTTGAATGACGCCAGTGTGGGAGAGCCCACCACCTCCCTAGGGAATTGGTTCCACTGTCGTATTGCTGTAACAGTCAGGAGTTTTCTCCTGATGTTCAGCCGGAATCTGGCTTCCTGTAACTTGAGCCCATGATTCCGTGTACTGCATTCTGGCATGATCGAGAAGAGATCCTGGCCTTCCTCTCTTTGACAGCTAGGGATGTAAAAAAGTTCCACCACGGATCTTGGGGAGGCCGAATGCCAGTGCATTCGGCCCCCCGAAATCGGTGGCGGAACGGCCCCCCCCGGGACGGGACTTACCTGGGGCGGATCTTCCTGGCGGCGGCAGCTCCGGCGGTGGCGGCTCCGGCGGCGGCTCCGGCGGCGGCTCCGGCGGCAGCTCCGGCAACGGTTTGGCGGTGGTGGCTGCGGTGGCCGGTCTTCCGACCAGCTGCCGCCGCCACCATTTCCAAGTTTAAAAAACAAAACAAAACCAAAAAACGTGATTTTAAAACATAAATTTTAAAAAACACCGTGATAGGCTACATAAATGTTTACGTAGCCTATCACGGCTGATTAAAAAAACAAAACAAAATGAACGTATGCAAATAAATAAATATTTACATAGACTACACGTGCCAAAATAAGGGGAACGCAAATAGCGTAGACGCTATGCTATTTGCGTTCCCCTTATTTTCGTCATAGTCTACGTAAATGTTTACGTAGACTAAGATGTGCCAAAATAAGGAACACAAATATTTACGTAGACTACACGTGCCAAAATAAGGAATGCAAATGGCAGCGCCCATGGGCGCCGCCATTTGCGTACGCGGGGGTTTTTTCTTTTTCACTCAGCCGTGATAGGCTATGTAAATATTTACGTAGCCTATCACAGTGTTTTTTTAAAATCTAGCCGTGATAGGCTACGTAAATCTTTACATAGCCTATCACGTTTTTTTTTTAACTTGGAAATGGTGGCGGCGGCAGCTGGTCGGAAGACCGGCCGCCGCACTGCCGCCAGAGCCGCCGCTGCCAGGGACATTTGCACAAGGTAAGTCCCATCCCGGGGGGGGCAGACCGTTTCTCCACCAATTTCGGGGGGCCGAATGCACTGGCATTCGGCCTCCCCGAGATTCGTGAAGAAATTCTCTGACATCCCTACTCTGAACCCTCTCCAGTTTGTCTGCATCCTTCTTAAAATGTGGTGCCCAGAACTGGACACAGTACTCAAGATGAGGCCTGACCAGTGCTGAGTAGAGGGGAACTAGTAGTTCCTGGGATTTGGAAGCTATGCTTCTATTAATGCAGCCCAAAAGAGCATTGGCCTTTTTTGCAGCCACATCATATTGTTGGCTCATATCCAGCTTGTATTCAGCATATTCATAATCTGGCCAACACTGCCTCTTGGGGTTCCATGGGGGGTAGGGTTTAGGCTGTAAGCCCTGCTCCCTGGAGGGATCCCATTGGAGGCATCCCCCTGCTGCTACCTCCAATCTGAGATCAGAGAGAACATCGGGGATTCCCCTGCTGGCTGGTGCGTGCCAGCAGCAGAACTCCCACTGTTATCGCCTATCTCAGGCCAGTGTTAGCAGCGGGGGGTGGGGGTGGGAGACCAGTGTAGGGACTCGCCTATACTGGGGAAGTGGCTGCTCTTCCTCATGCATGCAAGTCGCACCACGCCCTCATCCCTGCTGCTACCTTCAGTCTCTGATCAGAGATAGCAGCTCCGATCCAGGGAGGCATAGGCCTGACTCACCCATGCCAGGGAGACCAGTCGCTTTTCCCCATGTGGGCAAGTCCCACTGCCCCTCATCCTTGCTATTACCTCTGATCTCAGAGAAGAGATAGCAGCGGAAACGTGGGTTGGGCTGGGCCTGGGTCCCTTTCTCTATGCTGGAAGGAGGCATCCCCACCCCAAACAACTCTGCACCCCTGGCTTAGATCAATGGTGAAAAATAGTATAGAAATGATTTTATCAAATACTGCAACATACATGGCCAACCGACATCATTTTGCTGCCTGGGACAAAGGACCAGAAGGCACCCTCTCCCATTCCATGTACAAAAAAGCCAACTGGACCAGTAGTTCAATCTTTTTTGAACTACTGGCAATTGGACAGCATCCTCCAGCACACTTGAAGGCAGCAGGATAGCTTAGGAGATGCAGGGCAGGCCACACGGGCCACAGTTCTCTCCTCCAACATCTTGCTGCCTCCTCCCAACATCTGCTGCCTGAGGTGACCACTTCACTCTGTCTAATGGTAGGGCTGGCCCTGTTCAGCAAATAAAGGAAAGTACATCTAGACGTCATAACCCTCACTTACCCTTCAAAAGACTGCTTTTAATCTTGACATTGCTAATAATAATCTTCTTCACCTATAAGGAGGAATATATCAACACGATGGTCTTGAAAGTCTTTTTGAAATCCTTAAATTGAACTGGCAGAGTGTGTGTTTATAGCTTTTCTATCACTGCTGTAATCTACATTCATTTCTCCCTAGCTGCAAAGTATTATACATCTGAGCTTCTTCTCTTAAAAGCATTTGAATGATTACTTGCCCATGTCAGAGTGTGCACTGGAGCAAAAGAGAACTCCCCCCCCCCCCAGTAATATCCCTTGAAAGTAAATATTGCTAAAAATAATTGCCTCTTCCCATGATCCACTTCATGTATGCATAATAATTCCATCAGATCAATGGATGGGTGATCTCTTTTTGAAACCTCTGAGCAACCCTGAAATGAATTCTGAGTTGGTATAGTTCACAAAGCTGTAAATGAACGTTACATTTCAAAATAGATGTCAGTTATTTTCTATTAAATTATTTTCAGAGTTCCTAAAACATGCTTTGTTACAGGAATGTTCTTATCTGGAAATGTTCCTTAAAGGCCTTTATTTTTAACAGGAGTTAGCTTTCATTTAAAAGCAGGAAGGGAGATATCACAATAACACTTAATTGGAAGCCTCTTAGCCTTGGGCTGGTGTGCAATAGTGACTTCCCACATTTAAGAAGGATGTTAAATTCAAGAAGAGGGTAATTGGAATAAAATATGTGTGTTTCCTTGAGATGCAGCTCAGTCCTATGCATTATATGTATTTGGAAATCACAAGTGTGTTTTCTACTGCAGCCTGAGGGTCAGTAGAGGCTGGTGGTTCTGTTGTCAGTGGGGTGGTGAATCTGCTCCGAGTTTCAGTCAGAACTCTAACGGAGCTGTCCAAGGTGTGGAAGAACATAACAGACCTGATATTTTCATGTCTCCTAACACCAATATTCCCAGTCCTTGTCAGAGTATGGCAAACATCCTTTTTTGTGTGTGCATGAGATGTTCAAGGGGATGTCTCCTCCACGAGCAATTGACTGTGAGTTTGCTGCATTTGGAGGTTGTTCAGGGCACATGATGTTGTGGCCATCCTGCAGCCACCCCAGAGTTTTTCACTGAAAAACTGGTTTTTCTGAGACCACTTTTAGTCTGATTGTTTTCCTTAATTTGGCTTGTCTGAGCTTTGGTTGCAGTGTACATCGACCCTCTGCATTTACTCTGGCATGATAGCCCTGCCCAGGGGTGTGTCTTTCACCTGGCCATGCCCTCATTGACCTCAGTCAAGGGGTGTTTCCCCAAAGTTTTCCCCACCTGTGCTTGCCTGCTGTTTCTGCCATTTCGGTGAGATTGTGGTTCCTGAGGTAGTGACTGGGGAACCCACAATTGTGCATTTAAAAGATATCCCTATCACACTATAGTGAAATAGTGCATTTGTGTAGCAATACCTATACTCTCTATAGCACTATAACACTATTGCAAAATAGCACATTTGAACAGGAGTAGCTATACCCCCATAGCACTATTGCAAAATAGTGCATTTGTACAGGAGTGCCTATACTATTGCGCTACTGCAGTTTTAGAGGGACAGTAATAAAAAAATTGGGGGGAATCAGGCATAGGTTGGGGAGGCAGGCACTAACACACACTGGCCTGAGAAAGCAGAAAGGGTGGAACAAGGTGAGAGTGGGAGGGAACAAGCTCTCTAAGTGTTGATGTGGATGAGACTCCACCCAGTAGCCACCCAAACAATTTGCGGTAAACTGCCATGTGAGCTGCTGAGAGGACCTGGCTAGCTTCAGGCTTTCACACCCCATGTGACTCAGATGGAGCAGATTTGACTTCAGTGAAAACCGTAGCAAAGTGGAGAGCGAACTAAACCCATCGCCATGGCTCTCCCCACCCCCCCAGGACTAGCCTCTTAATAGGATGTCTGGTTATTAAACAGGCATTGACCTGGTTCACACATAACGCTAAGCCATGGTGTGGTTTATTGAAATCTGAATTCTTGTTGTGTCTGCACCTATACCTACAAACAGACCATGGTTTATTAACTACCTGTAAACCCACAAATAGAATCCATGGTTTGTTGTTGCTTACAAACCCAGAACCTTCTTGGCTTAACCCTCGCTTGTTTGTGCTGTTGTCTATCCTGAAACAGAAGCATCCAGTAAGAATAGCCTGAGAATGAAACCACCCTGAAAGCTGGAAAAATGGGTTGGAGAGAAACAAATGAGAAATAGGGACATCGAGTTGAGAGTTTGCTCATCTGCAAGACAATTCATGGCTAAAGCAATAAACCATGGTTAACATAAAACCATGTTTTAATGTTATGTGTGAATGCAAGCACTGAATTATGCTGTAATAGCTGAGCTATCTTCTCATTAGGTAAGCAATGCCAAATACAGAATAAGCAGAGAAGGAATATAAAGTAAACAGTGAATAACAGGTTTAATTATTGCACATCTATTCTTCTCGGCTTTAAAAAAAAAAGTCCTCTAAAATGTTTGAGATGTTACAAGAGAAATTGCCTTTTTGCTGAATTGAGATGACAAGGGGACTCCATGGGGTGTTCCAATTAAGAATCCACCACAGCTCCTGTTTAAATAAACTCTGTTTTGAGTTACCACAAGGAATAATTATGTCCCCACTAATTTTCCCCCTGAAGATTTCTTTTTGTTACTTGCTATAACTAGATCATGCACCAAACTGACAAGGCACTTCAAAATTAATCTAAATCTGATCAACTGTCAAAATACAAGAAGGCGATGAAAACAGAAAAAATAGGTTGAAGGAACCCAGTGCAGAAAGAAAGTAATAGAGGGAAATATTTTGGACAAACACCATATACATTCTCTTAAGACTTTGCCATTACTGGAAAATAAAATGAACCTGCAAAACACACCACTTCCATGTTCTAAGTCTGTCCTTCAGTGTTTTCTTATGTGATCACAGAACTGTAGTGAACTCTTGAAAAGGTGGGTATGAAGCTTGGAAACTGTCATTCTCTCACTTGCTTGTGTCTACCAATTGTATTTTTTACACTTGTCCCAACTTTCATGCACATGGTAAAAACATGATAACTTGAAGGTTGTTTCATTGCTATAAGGCACTAGCAGAACTTAGGTTGAAGGCAAGGTCTTGTGTTGAGTTCTAACTGTGCTCTTACAATTCTGTTCTCAGCAAGCTGTCATAAGAGAGTGGCTTCTCTCTGAGGCTTTCTGCCGTCTGCTTTCTCAACCCCTTCCCAGTTGCAAAAGCTTTTTTCAAGGACTGATGCAAGTGTCGCCCCTGCAGAATTTCTTGATCTTCAGGTGAGTCATAAGTAGAGTGAAAACCCACCCAAAGATCAAGAGAGGAAAGTGGGCATTTGAATGGAGGGATGGGGTGGGGGGTGGGGGAGAAGTTTTGAACATCGGTACTCCCTATTTGATGAGATGGCCAAATGGTCTCTGTCTCTTTGCTTCTCTCTTTTTTTACTTTAAACAAGGGCAAGCACCTGCACTCTGTAAACTATGTTTATATTGTTGCCGCATAGTAGTCAAAAAAACAAAGTGTTTCTTTAGAACAGTTGGAACTTAGCATGCTTGAGCTCCATGCCTTTGCGTGTGTTTCCAAGATGGATGCCAAGGTGAGAACTCAGTGAAGAGAGACCAAGAAATAAAACCATCTATTCAGCAGCTGACTGGAAGTCAGCTTAAAATTTCTTTAAGAATAGTGCTTGGAAGGTCATTACATGATGACATAGCATAGTTTCCAGGTATGGATAAAAGGGCTAGGCCCATGGGGCCACCTTCTTTCTTTTCTGCACAACATTGCTGGGAATCATGCTACATTATCACATAGTGACCTTCCCCCAACCATTTGTAAAAAGATTTTGAAGGGAAGCAGCTGTTGGCTACTGAGTGCAACAATTTGCTTTTATTTTATGTTGAAAAAGTGTGGGAGGGGGACTGACAGAGGCTACGTCATCAAAATCTAAGTTACTCTTAATGTAAAAGTGTAGCAGCAGCCTTCACAGGAACCCTGCAAAGTTCACAGAATTTTTCCCCAACCTTTTGTGGAGCACAAATATTCAGTGAAGGTGGGAGGACAAATTGGGAGCAGTCCTATTTTTTTTTTTCTGCAAAAGAAAGACTGTGTCTCCCTGCCACTTCATCTCTAGCATGGTAAGATACATACAAACATATATCTCAAATTTTCCCAGCTCCTGAAGATTGCAAAAATGTTTAGGGGCTGTTTTCGCTCCATCACCCTGAAAGTTAAGAATATTGTTAAGCCAAATACTTTGGCCAAGCACTAATCTTGTCTGTCTCTTTCTTGTATTACAAATGGAAACTATTGAGGATGCCTTTATATGACTATATTAGTCTGACGTAACCCCAGGGAAGCCTGCCCACATGGATTTTCAGTCATGCAGCCTGTGAGCTTGTGCATGATTCAGCCTGAGTTATCTGTTGGTTCACCCCCCACCCCCAGTACTCAAAGTGATGCTTGTAGTAGGTTGTCACAAGCTGATCGGTGCATGTTATGTATAGGGATGGGGGGGGGGAGAGAGAGACTTGTTTGGTTCACATTAAACGTAATTTGCACTTTCTGAACCAATATGCAAACAAACATAGTTACCCTTTAGTATTCACAGTTCTCCAAATTTTGTGATGCAGTTCTCCAATAAAAATGTGTACAAAAATAGGTATATTAGGGGGAAATGCACACAAAAATGCATATATGAGGAAAAATCACACGAAGAAGAGTACGAATTTTCATGCAAACTTCTAAAAACTGTACAGAAATGCAGGACGCAGAAATTGAATAAAATGGATTTAAGACTGGAAAAATGGGAAAGTGAAAGAAACCAAAATGGACAGATTCTTCCATCCTTAGTTAAGTTTTGGCTAGGAAACAAAAGTGTATCTGAAACATTTTGGATGCTATAAACTTGTGTCTGCCTATTCTGTTGTTTACCCTTGCTTGATCTTGCATGCATGTGGCTAAAACATGATAACATGAAAGGGTGATGAAATTAGCAGGTGTATCCCCAAATTAGAGAAACAGCAAGCTCTGGTAGAACAGCCCAGTTATAGTAGTTCCCCCTGCTGGACAAACACTAAAAGGAATCAGTTGCTACCTCCATTTTGCTATTTAAAAGTTCTGAAAGTATACTCTTCCGTCATACTTAGTTTTAGAACAGTAACAGAATGATTACAATTAGTGAATCTAAATGCATTGCCACTAAGAAATATGGAGGGCACATTTTAAAAACAAAATATGTCCATCCAGGTTTTTTTGCATTAATAAAAACATTTTTTAAAAATTAAAAACAAATAGAAATTGTTACTCGATTAACCAGGGTCATGATGAGCAAATATCTGAAATTCCAAACTTATATTATCATTCTTTTAACTGTTAATTAGCTGTGTTAATTTGTTACTTAGATACTTGAAGAGCAGAATAATCCAACTTTGTTTTTTGGAAAGCCAAAATTATTAGGAGAGTTTGCCAAAAGCCTGGGGAGGGTTTTCTTTAGGACTTTCAATCTTGCTGTTTTTGTGTGCACTGTTGTGGTGTTGATGACAGTGTTCTTTTTAAAGCCCTCAGTGTGAGTAATCAGCATAGGAGTCAATGGAACATGTTTAAATGTTCACTCCAACAGAGATCTGTGAGACATTGTTGTCTCCAAATTATTGAATTGCTGTAGACAAAATCCAGTCATGCCAACATTGTTAGAATTGTGTGAGTGTTTGGGGTGGAAGGGCTGGCAGAAGAAAGCCTACATGCTTGAAACCATTTAGTGAGTAGAGTTTGCCCATTTAGTGGGCAGATCACTGTACAGCGCATGATTCAGAATTGCGATAATAGCTCTGAAGTCATGATGCACCAGCTTATTAGGACGATGCAAGCTCCTAGTTTTATCACAACAAAGCAAGCAGGAAGAAATGATGATCAATGCACGTATGCGGGTTTCCTGGTTATTGGAGATGTAGGACACTACTAGATAAGAGGCAGACACCTGCTAATGCAAGCAGTTACTAGAGAAAGAATGTTTTTCTCTCCTGTGCTGTACAGCTTTTCTATAGCAGTTATGCAGCCCCACAATCACAACACTTGTATATAACTTTCTAACAAGTATCCACCAGTCAACAGGAAGCAACATCATGCATGGTAGGCTGTTCTGTCATGCTACACATTGGTGCAAGGGGACTTAGTCCTGGTTCACCATTTAGCTGGAGTGGTGCTGCAATAACATGGCTGGGAAACAGAGAGAGTGCTTTCATTCACCATGGAAATAGCCTCCACTATGACCTGGCTCTCTATGTGAGTGTCTGATCTTGTAGAGGCCCAGTTTGCATAACCACCTGTGTGTGTGTGTGTGTGTGTGTGTGCGTGTGCGTGTGCGTGTGCGAGAGAGAGAGAGAGAGATCACATGAACTTGGGGCTCTGCGTAATTGGGTGCTTAAGCAAAGATCTGGTTCACACTGGAAGCTATTTGCATAGTGAAGGGGAAGGGCGCACACTACTTTTCCCTCATGCTTTTGCAGCACCGCTTCTGGTTGAGTGCACGAACTGTGGCTTAATAGCAAATGTATGCTGTCCAGCTGGAATAACTGGAGGATAAATAGTATAAAACATACTATTTTACTCTGGCCTTCCCCTGATATGTTTGCTGCTGTTGCTGTTTTTGTTGCTGTTTTTATTGTGTTTACTGTTTTTATTGTGTTTTTATCATTTTTAATACCACATCAGTTTTTACTATGTATTCTACTATTGTACTTTGTCTTGGGAGGGCTTCTGCCCTGAAAGGTGGCCAAGAAATATTTTAAATAATAAATTCATGCTGTAAGCTCCCCATCTGTAAAATGGGAATAATAACATCTAACTAATCTAAACATGCAATCTACCTTTTACTAGCGATCTTTTATAAAGGAACCATGATTCCTGACTGATCAAATGAATAACAAATATACTGCATGCTAAAAATAATTTCTGTAGTGAATCCATATATAGAAGTACTCTTTTCCTAATTGCAAGTCTCTTTGTTGATGTATGACATCGGTGACTCATCAAAAGACTTCCAGCAGATAGGTAACATAATGCAGGGTGACTAATTTAGCCAGCTCTGATGCACTGAGGTAAGAAGCTAAATCTATACACTTTGCATCCAAAAGCTCCCCAAAGAATAGCCACAAAAGAAAATACTAAAAGTTACAGAGGTAAAAATGTTGGATATAATGCAAATTGTGGCTTCTGTGGTTTTTGTAAGAGATAGGCTTGAGGTTGTGAGTTTTTACTTGACCCGCCTTTCAGAAAACATTGTTATATTAGGAGCATTTTCAGTATCACAGATTCTGGGAAATAACGAACACTTGGATGCCCTGGATATCATGCAGGCTGAAACCTAGTGAAAATGGCTTCACTGCCATTAAAGGGCCAGCTTTACACTGTGCTCTCAAAAAACTATTTGTGATAAATGGAGCTCCCTTTATTGGCTTATTCTGCCATCTTTATCATCAAAAGGGCCAGATAATTTTTATACTGGGCACTTTGTTCTGTGCCAGTGCAAAAACTGAAATATTTCACATACTTCCATGGCCACCATGATTTCAGAAAATACTTAGGGTTTACATTATTGAATTAGAGGGCAATTCTATGGCCCCTAGATGGCATATGCGGGGACATAGTATGATGGAGATGTCCCCTCCAAGGCCATTGGCAATGGTGCAACCCTGGAGAGGGAAATCCCTGTTTGGGCCAGGGGCAGGTAGGGGAGAGACTGTGGATCCAGCAGATCCACAAGAGGCCCACAAACAAACAAAAAGCCTCTGTTGTTCCTCCCACTCTGCAAGGCTTTTGGTGGCAGGGCTTAGGATGGATGGAGAGCACCGATCATGGAGCGCTCCATCTAATGAGCATCAATCCTGTAGGAGTGCTCTCTTAATGTAAATTATTTTTTAGTGGCCCAAAGTGGTGCTAGTTGGTCATTACCACACTGGGGACAAGGCTTGAGAATTAAGAAGCTTCCTGAGGTAGGCACTTGCTGTTACCGACTGGAGGTATATTCAGTAGGCTTAATCACTGTATCAACAAAATGTGGCAAAGTTTTCTCACTGTAACTTTACCGTGTCAATAAGTGTGTGAATTGGTCCTTAGTGTGATCAGGCAGGTACAATGCACAAGAT
This sequence comes from Heloderma suspectum, assembly GCF_057233095.1. Taxonomy (NCBI): domain Eukaryota; kingdom Metazoa; phylum Chordata; class Lepidosauria; order Squamata; family Helodermatidae; genus Heloderma; species Heloderma suspectum. The sequence goes on from NC_139461.1 coordinate 229,543,344, forward strand.
AAGCACAGTTGGCAGTGTGTGTGTGTGAGTGTGCATATGTGTAATGAACAAGACTGAAAATTAGCAATTACATTTCTTGGTAGACCAGCCAAGGCCAAAAGTCTTCTACACAATTCCATTGCCATGTAAGTCATCCCCTTTTCTATAATTTTTTTAGAAAAGTTGTTATCAAGTTATCTAGGTGTAGAGCTTGGAGATGTCACATTTGCTCAAAGACAAGGCTTACTCCCACTGACTCATTTATTCCCCTGCTGCCAACACCTCTCAGAGAAGAGGAGAAAGGCTCATAAGATCTGTATGTTTATTCTATTAGTTTATTCTATCATGCTGATGGAGGATCCTGAGAGTTGTATGCTGTCTAAACATGCATAGAATTGCACTTTAGACAGCCTTTCCAGTGTGTGGGAAGAAGAAGGGGTGTGATGTTTTGCTACTCCACATAAATATTCTGCTGAGGGAGGAGGAATGGATTAGTAATGCTATGATTTCTGTTTAATATGTATATAGTGCCAACTATATACATGTGTACTTCCATGTGCAGGTCATGGAAATAGCAGTTTCTGACTACGTTAGGCAGACGAAAAGGGGTGGAAATGAGGTATTTATCAGGAATGTGGATGGGTTGGGGAAAATCAAGTGGTAATGAAGGGTAACACATTATTATTCGCTGAAAAACTGGGCCTTAAGAAGGGACTTGTGGGAAGCAACTTGACAACTGAAAAAGTGAAAGCTCTTTCTGGGCATAGGGGTGAGTGTGGCTGAAATTGTTATAGAAAGACATGAGACTATTTAGTCCTACTTAAAGTAGACCTATTAAAATGAATGGGATTTAAGTCAGCATAACATTGGATACATCGTTCTGTTGGGACTCAGGCCCTGGATCCTGCTGCTCTCAGCTTAAGTCATAAGGACGCATCCCAAAATTCTTATAGTATTCAAACGGAAGAGGCATCTTTAATGAGTATGGCACTTTTGCAGGACACATGCTGCTCCGTTTGTTGTTACTCATTGTAGCCTAGATTTTGATCAGGGAGGCTAGTGGGTGGATGGGCAGACCTGCTATCCAGATGATTGGGCTAGATAGCCTTTTGGTCCTTTCAGCTCTTTGATTCTGTTATTTCAGCCTTGGAGATGAATAGGAAACCAGAGGGCATTTCCCCCAAACAGTGAAATATGTCCAGTCCCTCTTTTTTACCATTAGCAAAGCTCAGTAGCTTCACCCTTCATTCTCCTGGTCATTTTATTCTCTCTCCCTGACATTTCTCTATAAATAAGTTCTCCCTCTAGCTTATCTGTGATTAGACCGAATGGCTGATTTAGGAGTTTCTTACTATGGATTGTATTTTTGCTGTCACTCTTTTGATCACATTGCAATGGTTGGCCCTGTATATATATGTATGTGTGTGTGTGTGTGTGTGTGTGTGTGTATATGTATGTATATGTATGTGTGTGTGTGTGTGTGAATATATATATATATATATATATATATTCTGCTCTTAAGGAAAGAGACACAATGAAGGAAATAGCTTGACTTGGCTGTTGCTTTCAATTTATTCTGGCTATGATCTGTTTCTCAAGCTGAAAAATCAATCACCATCCCTAGGCCTGACAGAACATCCTAAGAGACTGTAGCTGATTTTCAGTTTTCTAACATTGCCAGGAATTTTGATTTGAAGCAAGATATTTCATCCTCAAAGACTTAAGTAAGGATTGTATTTCACAAAGAAAATAAGCTCTTCTCACTCACACTGACGTGGAAAACTTCATTGAAACGATGTAAACTTTTCATTTTAATTTTTTTTACTGGTTTGGGGAGAGGACTGGACTTTGGGGAGAGGACTGGAAGGAAAAGCTGCTTTACCTGGGCTGCCTTCAGGTATGTGTCTGTCCTACCCCACCCCTCTGCAGACAATATATCAGGCCAGAGCTTGATAGAGGTGCAAGCTGAAGTGTGAGAACAAAAGGATGTCCTGTGGTTGGTTCTCAGCCAGAGGATCAAGGCAGGTGGCAGAAGAGGCTATTAGACCTAGTTTATATTGTTAGGGTGACTACTTGGACTTGGTTTTACATTGTTGAAGTGTTTTTAGCTGGCAGTATTTTGTTTTTTTCCCTTTTATTCCCTCTCCTTTTTTAAACGTTTGAATAATAAATCTGATTACTTTCATTTCTCACTCATAAACATAATTGCAAAAAAATAAATAAATCACAAATCTTATGTAACTCTTCTATATTGGCCCAACTGCCTGTCTTTAAGACAGCCTTGCTTTCTTGGTTGTCTGTGGTGAGTAACAATCTTCTCCAGATGCATCCCCACTGCTGCAGCAAAAAATGTACAACCACAGAGCATGATTATTGGATATGTACATGTAGATTCTATGTGCACAGCTCCTATAATAATGCCCTGTGGTTGTAAAAGGATGTACTATGAATTGAAGAGCAGCAGCAGCAACATAGGTCTTTCATTGTCTCTTCTAGCCTGAAAGAGCTACTGGCTGATCTGTGTTAAACAGGGAGATGCTATAAAAGCTGATTGTGTGACAATCATGTTCTTCCTTCTAGGCTTAGAGTTCCTGGCCCTTATGCTAGAAGGGGAATGAATCATATGTGACCATCATGGTCATGGTCTAAGACGTTCCACCACACTGTGGCTGCATCACATGATCTAACTGTGGCATTCCAACATCCTCTACAATATGGCAGGGGACCATGGGTGCACCTCTCCGATTGCACACAATTTCATTGGTAGCACTAAAAATATTGTCACCTCTGTGGATTTCCTAGGTTGCTGGAGCAGTCAGGCTGGCCCTGATTATCATGATACTATTTACATGGTCAGTTTTTCTCTGGAATCAAAAGTGATTGGGAAAAAGTTTTCTGTTTCTCACAGTATGTTTCTTTCACAATTAACTCACAAAGATGGAATGTGTGTAGCAAAACCTTAACAGCTGCTTCTTCTAGGAAAAAAAGTAGCAATGGGAAGGGGCAGTTCACGCAGAGAAGCAGTTAGGGGAGGAGTGCTTAACCCTGTCCCTTCCTCCCGCTTTCCCCCTGCAATGCCCCTCCCCCACCCCATCATAGGATATCAGACATGTGCTTGAGAAGGTAACATGTGTCTTGAAGCCCACAGGACAGCAGTGATTTGGAGCAAGCTGCAGGGAAAAGCAGCCAGTGATTAAGCATCCCTTCCCCCTTATTTATATAATTTCTTTCTAAAGCTGCTTTTCTTTAGAAAAAGGAGCTGCTGGCATTTTGTTACATGGATAGAAAAATGTTTTTAATTTAGTAAAACGGAAGAGCTTTTTCCTATGAAGCATTTTGAATTTTGATAAATACATAAATAATTGGAATGTTCCAACTTCATGCAAATAGAAAAATAATGTATCATTTGAAAGAGGTTAATAAGATGGTAGAAAAAGCTGTCTCAGAATGTACCTCTATGTGTGGGCAGATGCACACACATAGACAACCTTGTAGACCCTGTTTTGCAAGGCATCGGTGGTGCTCACAGATTGTCGCCACTCTGCAATTGTTTTTAACCAACCCTAAAATAATTTCCTCAAGAGCGGAGTCTTTGCATGCAGTGTTCATTTAAGGAGAGCTCAAGGTTCTCATAAATATAATACTACACCAGTTCTATTTTGTAGCATTATTGCTATTCATCAAGTACATAGCATAATTTCTTAAATGCTTTGCAATCTTTATTGTTCTCACCCTCAATTGTAATTCATTGAAATACATTTTGCCTTCCCCTTGCCATTCATTGCCATTAACTCTTATTTTCTATGCATGCTGCCTGCTAACTGCTTTTGAATGTCTCCACCACATAGCGGAGCTGGAAAAGGACATCTTTTTAATTTTGTTGTGCCAGTTTGATTGAAGACTCCTTTGAGTATTATGCAGTTTGAACTTTGGTTGCTCCAAGCATCTGGATAATAGATGGTGAAAGATTTCAGGTACAATAGGGTAAATGGCCCAGAGGTGCATCTTATTGAAATGAAAGACTACAGTGGACATCAAATGTTCAGCAGCAAGTTTTTTCACAGCATAGTGGCTTCCTCCAGTCTAGTTGACACGCTATATTTTTACCCATTCCACTTCTGATTTGGGCCTGCATCCAGTGCCTATTGACAATAATTAGGCTAGACTGTATCCATTGCTCTGAATATAGTATGGCTTGCAGGAGCCAAATAGGAATGTTTCTATAACAGAGGTAAAGTTGAAGCACTGGACCTTTGGACTGGTGTTGCAATAGCCAACTGTAGAAGAACTTTTAGGTATTTTAACAACTAGTGCTAAAATGGTGTTTTAATTTAAATTTGGAGCAGTGCTATTTAACTTAGTCATAAATGATCTGGAGTCAGGAGTGAGGAGTGAAATATCCAGGTTTGTGGAGGCCACCAAATTGTTCAGCTTGGTGAAAACCCAAGCAAACTATAAAGGACTCCAAGAGGACCTCTCCAGATACAATGAATAGGCCGCAAACTGGCAAATGAGGTTCAATGTAAGTATGCATAAAGTGATCCAGATTGGGCTTTGACCGTTTGCCACCACTGTGTGGCACAAGTCCATGCCAATTGGGAGCTTTCCTCTCATTACAAAGAGCAGGTGAATGGGGGGGTTTCCGATTGTGTTACCATGTGTCCTCAATCACACATTACACCCATCATGTGAATGAACACAGGTAACAGAATGACATATGCAAGTATAGATCTTGAGCCTAGAATAGAAGTGTGTCAAAGGGACGTTGTGCTTTACACTTATACCAAGGACATATTAGCTACTGACCAAGGCTTGAATCAAGGAATTCAAGCTTTTATTAGAGAATATACAAGACTACCAAATATATGGCTCTGATACAGAAGAGAGAAGTTATGGTTGCAAAATGAGGCAGTGGGAAGGGTGCCAGGGGTTTGGCAGGTGGTGTTGGAGAGTTAGATGCAACAGGGCAAAATCAGTGTAAATGATGGGGCTGGCCATTGCAAGGGGTAGAACCTGGATCTGACTGAGAGAAATTAGGAATGATAAGAAAGAAAGGAGATTGAAGCTCAGATAATTATCTGTTTCAGAGGGGAAAGTATCTAAGGAGGGTATTTCCCAAAGGCTTGTGGTGATCTGGAAGTCTGTCAAGTGGGATTGGATTCTAGGGCTGTTTCATGAAATAATGCTGGGAACAAATCACCCTGCCTTCATGAAAATAATAAGTGCATTGTTTTTATTCCCATGGAGACAAAGGCTATGATGTGGGACTGAAGGTACAACTTGTTATGTCCCCTTGAGCCCCACATGGTGTGGCAATCAAAACAAACCCCCTGAGTTCCAACTGAACCCTCTTGAGTTAAAAATCAAAGTGACTGGCTACTTAACTAAAGGTGAACTGACTTGGAAAAAGTCAGGTGACAAACTCACTGGGTCCCTGTTTAGCAACTCTTTTTAAAATCTTGGGCTATTGTGGAAGAATGTTTACCTTAAAAGGAGTTCAAGGCTGGTCTTGTTCCGTTAGTGTGGTGTGCCAAACTGAATTGGGAGCTAAGCTGAGGTGGCCATTTACCACTGGTGCATTGGAAAATAGGGAGTTCCATTGTGCAAAATAGCACAGGGGTTCTAGGTCTCAGTGGGTGCCATCTGTCAAATTGGGTGGAAGGGGAGTAGCTGGCATGCATGTCTCCATGTCCCCTCTGTGATACAATTTATGAATGTCTGAATACAGCTGCTGCCACTCTTTACCTTGGATTGCTTGATTAGAGTAGTAACTCAGCAACTGGAGACACATTTACAGGTTCTAGGTTTGTTCTTAGTAATTTGATGAGTCTATTATTAATTTATTTACAGTATTTTTTACCCCACTCTTCAGCCAAAAAAGGCTCCCACAGCAGCTTATAAAGATTAATAACATGACAGTCCCTGCCCTCATGCTTAGATCAGAGGTCAGCAAGCCGAAATAATGACTTTCTTGCCCTGGCTGATCACGAGCCTCTGCTTAACCAGCCTTTCAGAACAAAATAAAGGTTCTAGAGTCAAGGTGTGTCAGGCACCTCAAAAATAACTGTGCAGCTGAATTCCTTGGTAAAAGACTGGGACCACAATGGGGCAAAGGGTTGAAGTCCCCCTCCCTCACACCATGGCCATGATTGGGCTGACTCATACCCCCATACCTGCTATATTTCTTAAAAATAAATCAGCCATGTAAGATCAAACCACGTGACAAATGTCATGTCTATTTTGGCTCTTAGATGGTTTTTAAATGGATTTAGACAAATTCGTTAGAATAGGTTTGTCAACTACCCTTTTACCACATTCCTGTGCATATCTGCTCAGAAGGAAGTCACACAGCATTCAATGGGATTTAGTCTAGCTAAGTGTGTACAGGATAGCAGACGTAGTCATGATGGCTTTGTATAGAGGAAGTACGGCACTGAATACTAGGCACTGTGGAACGGTTGTCTTCAGGCAGTTCTTGTGCATTACCTGGAGGCAACTTGTGGGACATTTTGGGAAGCAGGGTTCCAAATCATACAAAGAGTGCCCTCTGTGCATTCAGCTGTATGTCTGGAGCATTTCTACATAGCAGGGCCAGCCCAAGACACCCCTCTCTCATTCTATGTACAGAAGCCAACTAGCTACCAGTTGAACATTCCTCTTTTTTAATCTTTTCATTTGCAACTACTTTCTCTTTTTTTAATCTTTTTATTTGCAACACAGTGGTAACAACAAACAAACAAAGAGTTGAATCTTACTTCAACATCGGCAAAGGGGCAGCATCCTCCACCATACCTCCAGGCTAGCTTAGAGGGTACAGAGGAGGTTGCAGCATGGCATGCACAGTTCGGTCCTCCACTCACTGTGCCTAATAGTAGGACTGGCCCTGCTACATACCTTATAAGGAAGAAATGTATCCCCCACCCCTTCCTGAGCATGTTCATTATCTGTGGCAATGCTGCAGGTTCTTCTATACAATAACCCCAAATTAGGGGAAAATTTATTTTAAAAAAAAAAAAACACCTCAAGCCTTTGGGGGGAAAAATAAGATGAATCGTACCTGTTTATGTGTATTATATGGGAGGTGGGAAACGACAGGTTTCCCACCTCCCAGCTGAGCAGAGCAGAACAGAGCAAGCTGCTCTAGCTGGTCCAGGGACTACAGAAGCAGGCAAGCTCCCAGAGATCGAGCGAACAGAGCAAGCGGACAGGGGGAGCAAACAGGAGTTGGCCAGGGGAGTTCAGCAGGGAGGTCAAGGGGGAGGCCCCTAACATTTTTTTAAATTATTTTTATTTTTTATTTTAACTAACTTTTTTCCATTTATTTGTCTTGTAACACACACTTTCACACCAGTGGGACTCTGCTTTTAACCTCTACTGAGTAGAGGAGCAGGCACAGGCTAGTCTAGAACAATCACAAAGCTAGACACAAAAAGGGAAAAGAGGCTATGGAAGGACAAGACTCTCCAGTGGTGGTGACCTGCAAGGTGTGTGCAATGTTTGTTTTCTTGCCTGAGAACAACATGGCCTACACCTGCAACAAGTGCAAGTTGATCACACTGCTGGAGGAAAAAGTAAGTGGACTGGAGCGGCGACTGTCGACCCTCCGGGGAATAAGAGAACACGAAGAGTTCTTGGACAGAATGGGGGAACTACAGCAGCAAAGGGCAGACCAGAAGCTTGAAGAGCAACAGCAAGATGAGGCAGTGGGAAATGCTGAGGTGAAGAAAAATGGAATAGAGGATACTCCTTGGAAAAGGGTGACAGTTAGGAGAAGAAGAACTAGACGCCACTCTGCACCAGTGGAAGCAGTGGAGCTGTGGAACCGATTCCAGGTACTTGCGGATGAGACTGGAGTAGGGATGGCGGAGAATTTCTCCCCGAAACTTCGGGGAGCTGAGTGCCAACGTGTTCGGCCCCCCGAAGAGGTTTCGGGGAGAAATTCTCTGCCCCCCCGCCCCCGCCCCCGGGACAGGACTTAGCTTTCCCAAATGTCCCTCCCGGCGGCGGGTCCGGCCGGCGGTTCGTCAGGTCATCAGGGGCGGGAGCAGCAGCCGGTCTTTCGACTGGCTGCCGCCGCCGCCATTCCAATAAAAGAAAAAAAAACGCCCCCGTGATAGGTTACGTGATGATTAACGTAGCCTATCACGGCTAGATTTGCAAAGTCAGAGGTGATAGGCTATGTAAATCGTCACGTAACCTATCACGGGTGACTAAAAAAAAAAAAAAAGCAAGTACGGCTAATGGCGGCCCCCATAGGGAACCTCCATTCACGTTCCTTATTTGGTCGCTGTAGTCTACATAAAGATTACGTAGACTACGGCGAAAATAAGGGCAACGCTATTTGCGTTGCCCTTGTTTTCGCTGTAGTCTACATAAAGTTTACGTAGACTACGGCGAAAATAAGGGCAACGCTATTTGCGTTGCCCTTGTTTTCGCCGTAGTCTACGTAAAGATTTACGTAGACTACAGTGACCAAATAAGGAACGCGAATGGCGGCTCCCTATGGGGGCCGCCATTTGCGTACGCGCTTTTTTTTTTTTTAAGTCACCCGTGATAGGGTACGTGACGATTTACGTAGCCTATCATGGCTGACTTTGCAGATCTAGCCATGATAGGCTACGTTAATCATCATGTAGCCTATCATGGGGGCGTTTTTTTAAAAAAACTTTTTATTTCGCGGCCGGGCGAGGCGAGGCGCCTCCTCCCCGGCCTGAATTTCGGCCGGGCGAGGCGGGAAGCCTTCCCCCCGGCCTGAATTTCGGCCGGGCGAGGAGGGAAGCCTCCCCCCCCCGGGCTGAACTTCGGGGGGAGAGCAGCGAAGCGCCTCCCCCCCACCGCGAAAAGCTGCGAGACCAGGTAAGTGACTTTCATGCACCCCTAGACTGGAGGACAGCCTGCAGAGGAAGAATCACAGGGGAACCTGCATGAGTGTGAGCAAGAGGCTAAAGGTCAGTCAAACAGAGGCGATGAAACCCAGGCCTACAAGAAGAAGAAGAGAAGAGTGGTAGTAGTGGGAGACTCCTTGTTGCATGGGATCGAGACCCAAGTATGTCGCGAAGACCCATGGACTCGCCAGGTATGTTGTCTCCCGGGAGGACAGATTAGAGACATGACTGAAAGGTTGCCTGCACTCATAAAGCCCACTGACAGGTATCCCTTTCTTCTCATCCATGTGGGAACAAATGATACCGCCAAGCGGAGCTACGAAGAGATCACGTCAGACTTTGAAGCTTTGGGAAGGAAACTCAAGAACTTTGGGGCCCAGATAGTTTTCTCATCCATCCTTCCAGTAGTTAGAAGAGGGATAGAAAGGGAATGAAAAATACTCCGGGTGAATGACTGGCTACGAAGGTGGTGCCGACGAGAGAGATTTGGATTCTGGGACCACGGGCTATACTTCCTGGAAGATGGGCTGTTGGCTAGGGACGGGTTGCACCTCACAAAGGATGGGAAGAATGTGTTTGGCCACAGCATGAAGAACTTCATCAGGAGGGCTTTAAACTGAATCCTACGGGGAAGGGAGATGTAATGTTGGGGGTAACAATGGACATAGGCGCATGCACTGCAATGGAGAGAACAGCTCTGATAGTGCCCAATAATAGTCTTCAGACACATGTAGGAAGAAAGCCAGACTATGAAGCACATGGTCTTCGATGTCTATATACTAATGCCCAGAGTATGGGAAACAAACAGAACGAACTTGAACTCTTAATACAAGAGGGAAATTATGACCTGATAGGTATAACTGAGACTTGGTGGGATGACTGTCATGACTGAAATACAGCAATTGAAGGATATAACTTGTTCAAAAAGAACAGGAGGAACAGAAAGGAAGGTGGGGTTGCACTGTATGTGAAAAATACATATCTCTGCACAGAAATACAGGAGGAGGAGCTTGGTAGCCCCATCGAGAGCATTGGGTTGAAATAAATGGAGCAAAGAATAAAAGGAACCTGGTGGTCGGAGTCTACTACCGACCACCCAATCAAGGAGAAGACAAGGATGAAACTTTTGAAAAGCAAATAGCCAATGTTTTAAGGAAGCATGATGTAGTAGTAATGGGGGACTTCAATTTCCCCGATATTTGTTGGGAGACAAATTCTGCAAAACATGGCCCCTCCAGGAAATTCCTGACTTGTGTGGCGGATAACTTCCTCCTACAGAAAGTAGAGGAAGGAACTAGAGGATCGGCTATCCTTGACTTGATCCTAACCAACAGAGATGACTTAGTGGATAAAGTAGCAGTTACAGGAACTCTGGGGGAAAGCGACCATGTTGTACTTGAGTTCTTGGTTCTAAGGGAAGCAAAAGCCAAGTGTAGTCAAACGCGTACCCTGGATTTTAGGAAAGCTGATTTTCATAAACTCAGAACAATGATCAGTAAGGTCCCATGGCAAGCGATGCTAGCGAGAAAAGGAGTCCAAGATGGGTGGGAGCTTTTAAAAAAGGAAATTCTCAAAGCACAATCACAAGCAATTCCAACAAGAAGAAAAGGTGGAAGACAACAGAAGAAGCCAATGTGGCTTCACAAAAAGCTTAGGGATGACCTGAAAACAAAAAAGGACACATATAGGAAGTGGAAAGAAGGCCAAGTAACAAAGGAAGAGTACAGGCAGATAGCACAGAATTGCAGGGATGGCGTCAGGAAGGCTAAAGCTGAGAATGAGCTGAGGTTAGCAAGGGATGTTAAAAACAACAAAAAGGCTTTCTTCAGCTACGTGCATAGTAAAAGGCAGAGGAAAGAAAGGGTGGTTCAGCTATTAAATAAGGATGGCAAAATGATAACAGAGGACAAAGAAAAGGCAGAGGTGCTCAATTCCTACTTTGGCTCAGTCTTCTCCCAAAAGAGGGTCTATGACCCCCCCTGGCAAAGGCGAAGTACAGGCTGAAGGGGCAGGATTGCAGCTTGAGATCAACAGGCATATGGTCAAGGAACACCTCATTACTTTGAATGAGTTCAAATCTCCAGGGCCAGATGAACTGCATCCTAGAGTCATAAAGGAACTGGCAGAAGAACTCTCAGAACCGCTGTCTATTCTCTTTGAGAAATCATGGAGGACGGGGGAAGTGCCAGATGACTGGAGGAGGGCTACCGTTGTCCCTATCTTCAAAAAGGGTAAAAAGGAGGAACCTGGGAACTACAGACCAGTCAGTCTGACATCAATCCCTGGGAAAATTCTGGAGCAGATCATAAAGCAATCCATCTGGAAGCACCTTGACAACAATGCCGTGATTACTAGAAGCCAACATGGATTTGTCAAAAACAAGTCCTGCCAGACAAATCTGATCTCATTTTTTGATCAAGTAACCTCCCTTGTAGACCGTGGGAATGCTGTAGACATCATATACCTCGACTTCAGCAAAGCTTTCAACAAAGTGCCCCATGATATCCTGATGAGCAGACTAGCTCAAAGTGGGCTAGATGAAACAACGATCCGGTGGATCCACAGTTGGCTACAGAATCGGACTCAAAGAGTGCTTATCAATGGGACCTTCTCAAACTGGGGAGAGGTAACGAGTGGGGTACCGCAGGGCTCAGTCCTGGGCCCAGTGCTCTTCAACATTTTTATTAATGACTTGGAGGAGGAGGTGCAGGGAATGCTGATCAAATTTGCAGATGACACAAAATTGGGTGGGATAGCTAATACTTTGGAAGACAGAAACAAAATTCAAAGTGATCTTGATAGACTGGAGCGCTGGGCAGAAAACAACAGAATGACATTTAATAGGGACAAATGCCAAGTTCTGTACCTAGGAAAAATAAACCAAATGCACAGTTACAAGATGGGGGATACGTGGCTCAACCACACTACAAGCGAGAAGGACCTTGGAATTGTTGTCGATCACAAACTGAATATGAGCCAACAATGTGATGTGGCTGCAAAAAAGGCAAATGCTATTTTGGGCTACATTCATAGAAGCATCGCTTCCAAATCCCGGGAAGTACTAGTTCCCCTCTACTCAGCACTGGTTAGGCCTCATCTGGAGTACTGTGTCCAGTTCTGGGCACCACACTTTAAGAAGGATGCAGACAAACTGGAGAGGGTTCAGAGGAGGGCAACAAAGATGATCAGGGGACTGGCAACAAAGCCCTGTGAAGAGAGACTGAAAGAACTGGGCATGTTTAGCCTTGAGAAGAGAAGACTGAGGGGAGATATGATAGCACTCTTCAAGTACTTGAAAGGTTGTCACAGAGAAGAAGGCCAGGATCTCTTCTTGATCATCCCAGAGTGCAGGACACGGAATAATGGGCTCAAGTTACAGGAAGCCAGATTCTGGCTGAACATCAGGAAAAACTTCCTGACTGTAAGAGCAATACGACAATGGAACATATTACCTGGGGAGGTGGTGGGCTCTCCCACACTGGAGGCCTTCAAGACGAGGCTGGACAGCCATTTGTCAGGGATGCTCTGACTTGGATTCCTGCATTGAGCAGGGGGTTGGACTCGATGGCCTTGTAGGCCCCTTCCAACCCTACTATTCTATGATTCTATTCATCAGTACATATTTCTCTGGCATTCTGATATGCAAGAGAGAGGTGCTGCAGCCATATGGATTTTGACAGTTGCCCTTACATTCATAGAGCATCTAAAAGCTCTTCTTTTCTCAGTCAGATCTGAACTCTGTGACCAACACACAAGGCTTCCTGTAAAGAAAAAAAGTCACCGCATACAGAGAATTCAGTGTATGTGAGCAAAGATCGTGATGTGACTTTCCCAGTCTTTCTGTTTTTTCACAGCTTGACAGTTTTCTGACTAGAGATTATTCCCTTTATAGCTAGCATGACTCATAAAAGTAAGACCCACCTTCTAGCTCATTGTTTTAGAGGAACGTCTGGGGCTGCATGAAAGTCCCCCCCCCCATTCACCACCCCATTGACAAGCAACTCATTTCAGGGTTTATTTTAGAATTGGGCTGAATCTCCCACATTTGTGGGGCCATTTGTGCACCACAAAAGTGTGTGTGGGAATTTTGGATAACTTTTGGGAGTGACCAAGATTTTTGCAGGTGGGTGGGAGGACTTACCATGAAAGATGAGGCATCCAAGGGTTTTGTTTTGTTTATGCAAACATCAAAAGCTTTACCATTGCTTCAAGTCGTGGTGGAGCTGCCCTGAGCAGCCCAGCAGCACTCCTTTCTAGTTGGGAACAGAAGACCCAGTGCGAATGACAGTACATTGCCAAGACACTACTTCAGTACATAGTGTCATTCCCGGGGACTTGTGAGGTGCGGTGGCAATACAAAGTTAAAGAAGAAAAGCTGCTGCTGCTGCTACTCAATAAGTTCCCCAAAACCAGTGAATAATGTTGGTCCCCTGCTTTCACCCCTCACACATACACACACTGAATTTCTCCCCAGCTTCAAGCTAAACGTTCTGATTTTAGAAGCTTCATCTCAGAAGAACTAGGTATTATGTGTTGATTTGTGTTCTTCTCAACTTGCACCTACTGAGTAGAATTCTTATTATCTGTGGAAGCTCTTTCCAGGTATAGAGAGGGCCAATCCTAGCTGTTAGAATGTCTTTGATAAGTGATTTGGTTTGCACGCACGTGCCTCCGTCCCATTTCCCTTCCCAGCCTCCATCCCCAGATTGGCCTGGTAAGCAGAGACCTACAGATGTATTCCTTAGATGTGTGTTGTATTCAGGCATGGTGAACTAACTCTGCACTGTCACATTACGTACAGCCCAGACTCCCTCCCTCTCTTCTTTTGAACTATGAGAATATCTGCTGCAGGCCTCCGTACACCTGTCAATAAACCCGTGTGGTACCAACCACTGTGTTAGCCTAAATCTGTGATCAAGCTTCAGCTGACAACATAAGATTAATATCTTGATGCTTTCTTATTTGCTTTGCTCAAAAACTCTGCTATCTAAGGCGGCAAGACACACAGCCCTGGTGAGTGACCTCTGTCCTTGTTGCATCCTAGGTTCATGAACATTGGGATCTGATACCAAATGGATGTTCATCTATGGTGAATGCTTCTTGTGAATGCAACCCATTCCCCATGTAGTTATAGTTATATTTAAACATGTTCTGAATCTTCAGGTTAAAAGTTAAAGTGAAATACACATCTAACCACAATAATAGGGAAGTTTTATCCAGACAGGGTTGTTGTCAAGAGTAGGCATGGTTGGGCATCTGCCAAAGGCCCATATCCCAGCAGGGACCCACTGACAAGAGCCTCTTGGACTTGCTCCTCCCCTGCAATGGTGGTGGTGAGAAGGAGGAGCAGGAGATGCCTCTGCCTACTTGCTCCTTGGCTCTCTGTCTGTCAAGCAAGCAAGTGGCAGCAATGATGAAAAAGAGGATGAGGACGAGCAGAAACAGCTGGTGACAATGGTTGTGAAAAGGTAGACTCACTGAGTCAGGGGCCCACTGAGGGTGTCTTGCCCAAGGGCCCTCAAAAAGCTAGAGCCAGCACTGTCAAAAGAATGAGTGCTAGTAAAGATTGTTTGCCCTTGACTTGCTAATCAGTGGTGTTTTACAGCAGTTATATAATAGGAATCGCAAATATAAGGAATATCCTTCTCCATCCCTCCACTTAGGCTATAGGGAAATTGTCCTCCTCTCAGATTTGCTTTGCTGCTTGGTTACTCTGTTCTCCTGTCCTCTTGTATTGGGTCCTTTGTGTAAATTAATACTTTTTTTTTTTTTTTTACTCTTAATGTAGTACAGATAATGTACAACAAACTACCAGCCTTCCTAGGTATATGAGATAGAGCAAGCAGAACCTATCCAAACCAGACTTCCATCCATGTCTTCCTAGGGTTGCAACATATTTAACTATAACATTAACTTATAACCCAGCCTACAACACATCTGGAGGGGGCCAGGTTGGGGAAGACTGCTATAAACTGAAGGTCTGGTTTTAAAATGGTTCTTCAGAATATGTTGTTAACTATATTATGAACACATGGGAATATATTCACAAGTTACTTTTACCATAGGAGAATGTCTAGGAAAAGTAATCATATAGATGAAGGAAAACACATGGTACAGCCAATACTCACATGCTTCATTGTTCTTTTCACACATTGGAAAGGAACGTTCAATAGCCGGATGTGCACAGGCTTAGAACCCTTACCATAAGGAAGGTGGAGGCACTCGGCTATAATTTTCTCTTTTTCTCTGAATGGGAAACCTCTAGGCCAGAGAGGAGGAGGGAAAGTAGAGCAGAAAGAATGTCCCAGGCCCTCAGAAAGAGGATGGAATATTGACTACAATTTCCAAATGGAAATGAATTATGAATTGGGGAGATGGATAATGTCCTCCTTTGGTTGGAAAACCTTTATGGCTTCTGGAAGTTATATTAAAATAATTGCACCATGGAAGCTTTTATTAAATCTGTCATAAGTTTTGATATTTGTATGCACAGACCTAGAGGGTTGAAGGTGGGACCAAATCTATTTTAGATACCAATTAGGTAGTGTTTGCACACAGCTTTGATAATTGTGAACACTTTGCAATCCTTACATTCTAGGTCTTAATAAGAAATGATTTTTTTAAAAAAATTAATCCTGGCTTGCTTTTGCCTTTGAGTTTTGCTGCTTACCACAGTGTCAGATGCTTTAATTATTTATATTTAATTACATCCTAGCATTTGAACTATCCTCATTAACCTTCATCATAGCGAGTCATCCAGGATAACACAGTTCATGGGACCAGCATCTTGTGCAAATCTTACTTTTTTCCATCTTCCTCTTTTCCTGTGTCCCTCAAATTCATTAATTGAATGTTAGAACACCGGGCCATTTAGGCATTCATATCATGAAGCAACATGGGTAGTATGTGGCTGCAATGGCTCGGTAGCCCCCACATTCTCTTCTTCACGGCTCATTTGCATTTTGCGAAAGAGACTGCAAAAAGGATGCATTGAAAAAATGCTTCAGCTAATATCAGCAGGACATGAAGGACAAATGTTTACTCTGAACAAGTCGTTAATATGTCACTGTTGTCTTGATAACTGAAGTGAAAGTAGTTGGGACAGAGGAGGAGGGGAGAGACAGTTGGGCTTTCCCACATTCAACCACTTGTTTACTATTCCTTTGTGAAGATATATAGAATAGTTCATTTTCATGGTAAAGATAAATTCAGCTTAGATTTTTTAAAAACCTCACAAAATTATTCAGGCTGCAATCCTTTGACCGTCACCTGGGATTAAGTGGGGCTTGCTTATGAGCAGACACGTACAGGATTGTGCTGTCAGACATTTAGCAAAGGCATGTGTTACAGTCCTCCTGGGATACGGCATGTTTGTATGTGCCCTCACATCAGAATCTCCCTTCAGTTGCAAAGCTAGCACGGCAAAGAGCAGGTTGGTCTAGACCTTCACTCAAACATACTTATGTGGAGTGATGAG
Source organism: Heloderma suspectum (assembly GCF_057233095.1). Classification (NCBI taxonomy): domain Eukaryota; kingdom Metazoa; phylum Chordata; class Lepidosauria; order Squamata; family Helodermatidae; genus Heloderma; species Heloderma suspectum. The sequence goes on from NC_139461.1 coordinate 229,559,685, forward strand.
CGCGTTCAAAATATGCATACTTATGTTTGCATTATGATTTGGGAACTGTACCATGTGTTCTTGGTAAATGTTTGATTTTGCTCCAAAACCAGATCTCTGAGTAAAGCCTGGCTTAGACCTCCTCCAGATTCTGCTACTACTAGAAAAACATGGATTGGACTTCTAAACATTGTAGTTATGCATTTATTTATTTTTTCAATTATTACACAAGCCAGTTGATCTGAAATTCGGCAGTAGAGTACATTAACTGAAGCAAAAAAATAATTGCTGGAACATTATAAGTGAATCCTAGGTGTAAAAAGTAAAAAGCCATAGATCCTCTAATGCAAACATCACTGTATAAAACGTGCGCCCATTACACTGTGTTCTTGCACTTTTGCCAGTGTTATCCATACGAGGTTGCTACATTGCACAATGTGGTTCACGCAGCTACTCTCCTAGCTCCCCATATTATGTGGTGCTAGTTTTCGCTTGTCACATTTTGATGGCAAAGTCTTTTATCACCTGATCATCAGAGAAAAACGCTTTGTCATTTGCCTCCACTTTGGTGAAAGTGAAGTAGTTAATATCTGCAATTCACAAGCTATATGCTCTAGTGTAAAGCCACTGAAGCCAATGCAACTATCTTGGGTAAATGGGTAAACAATGGCAGCCCATCACTGCAGATGTGGGAGTCATTCCTTTCATAGATTACATTGCACTCTCTGCTACACACATCTGTGTGTTTCATTTTGGCTTCTGCACAAGTAAAGGATTAACCCGAGATCCTTTTTCTATGCAAAGCCTTTAGACAATTTCAAGTGGCTCTATCAAAGCTGTCTTCCCCATCCCTTCCTTTTCTTTCGTTCATGCTGTTAAGAACTGGCTTTTCTTCCCCTCCTGTATCAGAAACTATCAGAAAATAGTTATTCCTGAAGTTGGAAGCAAAAGTGGCAAGGAGAAATGAAAGAGCCATAAATAGTGTAAAGAAAATGGCAGGCTGCTTTGTGTCAGTAACACTGGGAAACAGGTCACTTGTCGGAAGTGCTTGTGTCTTTATTGCTCTTGCTCAGTATTTTGTACTTTTGATTTGTGTTTACCTTGATTTAGCTGATGTAGCACACACACCCCATCTCTGACAATCGCTATCCAATAATGCCACATTTATCAGAGTGAAAATGAGATAATCATCACATGGCTCAGTATTATAGGAAGGGCAAATTAGATTTGCTCTAAACTGATGGCATTTTATGGCTACTTTTATGCTCTGTAAATAGGAAAGGGAGAGATTAGAGAGATTACTTTACCAAAAAAAATCTATTTTAAGTTCCTGGGAAAGTAGGTAACCTTGAAATCTGAACTTTGCATAAGAATGCAGTGAAAACAGTAGAGACTCAACATTTATTTCTCGGAAGAAGATACCTACTCCAGCCTTTTCATCTGTCACATTCATTGCCACTTTTGCTGGATAGTCACATGGCACCTCTCTTAAATAGTGATCCTATGCATGTCTACTTGGATTCATGTTCCTTTTAAATAAGTTGTTTTTTGCTCATTTATTTACATTACTTATTCTGCTGCCCTGTTTCAAAGGCTTAGGGTAGTTTACAAATTTAACCATCAAATACATAAAATATCTCTAAAACGTGATTGATACAATACTATGATACAAACACACTCAATCTTTGCCCTAAACACACTTACTCAACAAACTCAAGGCCAGCTTATACACCAAAAAGACAGTGCATGTGTTCTGGCCACTTTTAAGCCACAGGATACTGAATGGCCTTTTGATGATAAGAATGCAAATTGAGCAGGCATAATTTTTAGAGCAGAGAAAGGAGGATGGAAAAAAGTAAGTATCTTGAGTAAGAGTCAGGGCTCAAGGAAGTAATGACTCTGAAATAGGAGAGAGTGAAGATTGAACCCAAGGGAGAGGGTACAAACACAAGGTCTGTTCAGAAAGCCAGAGTTGATCCTGAGCTACCAACAATCAGTCTAACAAAATAAAATAAAATCAGGATCTGACTGTGATAGATTCTAAAAGTGAATTAGACAGTGGTGGATCAGTTACCAAGAGGAATCCTTCTGCCTATCCACATTTCTTAGATCGGGCATAGATATGAAATAGTGAAGAGACCAGTTAAGGGGCAGGCATGTGTTCATCTTGGAGGAGGAATTGCAATTTGTAGTTCTGTTCCTGACTCCTTAGGAGAAGATTTGTGTAGAACATCTGTATTTTTGAATTTTATCCAATTTCATATTTGCATCCATTTCTTCAGTGAAATGCAGCCTTTTAGTATAAGGTCCCAGATGCTTCCACACATCTGTTATTCCTTATTGCACCAGCACATGAGCTTTGTTCTCCCAAGGCTATGTAAGAAGTTAGTTTTTTCACATACATGCATGTGAGACGGATTGGAGTGAATGATATTGTGAGGATAGAGGCTGATTCACATGAAAACTTTGAAAAATTAACATGCATATATGAAACATCTCATAAGCAATTAGTGTAAAGCATGGTGGATTTTGGAAAGACTGCAGACAAATTTGGATTGCCATTCAGAAGTGATCAAACTATAATATTCAATGTACATTCTATTTTTTAAGGCAGCAATTATAATTAGAAGTCTATTCATGATTAACTTAATTTTCATTGGTACCTTTGCCAAGGAGTAAGTTTCGGTGAGATTTGCTTTCAAATAACTATGGGTGTTTTGTTTGACACCAAAGGGTATTTTAGATCTCAAGAGTTTGTGAGTCAACTTAGAGTTTGCTAACATTTGCCAACAAAACATAATCCCAAAACAAAAGACCGCTGTGAAATTTAACATTCACAGAAAAAAAATTGGTTCACATGCAATTATAGTAATGCCCACTGCTCTCCTGTGGCATGGGCTTGAAGTAGGAAACCTTGCCACAGCTCACTGGACATGGTTAGACTAGACACAAGCTAACCTCTCTCCTAGGGAGGTTATTAAACTAACACTTTTCTCTTGAGTAGGGTGATCCTATGCAAAAGAGAATAGGAATCTTGATGATGCTTTAATGATTGTGTAGAAGAGGGGATTTGGGCAAGTGCGGGCAGCCATGCAGGTACGAGAATACCAGTTGCTTCCTAATAGCCCTTCTACACATCTGTTAAAGATACAAGAGCCTTGTCTTCCCTGTCACCCAAGCACTTTGGAAGAAGGTCAGTAAAAATCACTTGAAACCCAACAGAGTTATTCATGTATTTATGTCTTTATTGGAATCCAACAGTGGAGCAGCATCTCTCCTCCTGTTGGAGTCTGGTGCATGTTCGGCAGGAGATATGCTGTCACTACCAGCTGCTGCCAGGCACATTGAGTTGGATCCAGTAACTGCCATCTGTGAGAGGAAGAGGCCTTCTATGAGAGGAGGGACCTACCACCTGATTTCCCCCCCCCCACTGCCCATCCCATCACCAGGGTCCCATAACTCTCTATGTAGCATTTTCAGGGGGCTTGAGGGACTGCCATGGGGAGGAGGAGGCAGGAAACTCTACTTCTGTCAGCAGAGTTGAACCAGCATAAATCTGGTTCCAACCCATGACTCATATAACTGAAGGGCAGTTTCCTGTCCCTGTCCCCAACCTCCTCACCTTCCTTATGTGCACACAAGCACACTCCAGATAATGAGCCACTCAGGCTCTAGTGCAGTATATAGAATGTAAAGAACTTCTTCAGAAGCTTGGCATTTTTAGCAATTCGTCTGGATTTAAGGGTACCTTATCCTGCACCTTGCAGGCTCAGCCACAGCTAAGCCTTCCTTGTGAAGCTGCAGTTCTGAAAGGGCACAGGGCAGTCAGTTTTTCAGAACTTGAAATAATCCAGTTTCTCTGGTTCCTCTAAAGATGGTGTGTGTGTGTGTGTGTGTGTGTGTGTGTGTCGGGGGGGAGGAATTACACTCTTTAATAGAAATATTTTTCCTTCATTAAATTAAATCTCTAAAGCCCAATAGCATTTCCAGTGCTTATATGAAAATGCCAGTGGGGATTGGAGATTAAAAGCTGTATTTTTATACAAATCAATGAAAATCTCAATAGGAAAGAACACTCCTCAAATATAAATTGCTCTAGTGTTAGAGAAGACCGCTTTTTTTTTTACTCAGGTCCTTGATAATATATGGATTTCAGCTTTGTTATGATAATGTCCGTCTACATATATCTGATACAAGGCTGTTACACATTAGCTCTTCATTTAATGACATATTATTAATTGTGCCAATTTTATTATAAAGATATGCCTAGATACGCAGATTTCACTTGCGCTTCCCCAGTAAACATAAGAGGTTGACCTGTTTGCATTCAGCTCATGTGCTGAATTGAATTCTCAACCCAAGAATAGGGAAATGAAATATTTTCTGTGTACTGTGTTATGTAGACTTTATTCCATGACATACTGGCACCAAACCATCAAAGGTCATCTTTTTCATGTGACCTTGAGAGATGACCCAGCACCATTTAAGTGGAAAACAACAGAACCTGCCACCTCAGCAAAGCTGTTAGAAACTTTTGCTCTTTCCTCTAATATCTCTTGTCTACTCAGGGAACAAATCCTGATGTCAGATTTTTAGAGCTAAATTTTAGAGGACTGTAAGTTAGCAAAAGAATATGAATAGAATTAGTAAAACACTAATAGATCCTTAGTGTTTTACTGCCTTCCTCCTTGTCAGATTAACAGATGTTTCAAAAGTTCTTCCTTCACTAAGTCATGCATTGCAGCTTCAGGTCTCATTGATACTGATTGTTACATTTGTAATATTCAAATCTTTGTTGGTGAAGTTAATTGGCATTGTATATATCTCAAGGTCAGGACATTAGCTCTTTTATTCCTCTTATCATAATGTTTCCCCTCTCCTTCTGTTCCCCTACCACTGCGACACTGGCACTACCATCCAGAGATCTGTGCATCCTCAGGTGCCAATAATGGCAAATTGCTTTGTGAATGTGTGATGATGGTCATCTGATGTGATGTGATCTTACAATATGGGGGTGGTGATGGTAAACTGAATGGTTGCTAAAATCTGCAGTGAACCTGAAGTTGCCTGTTATTTCTAACTGAAAAAGAAAGCTTTTTATGGATTTAAACTGTGCTGAAAAATCATTAACATTCTTCTGCTGTATTATACAGCATGTGAATCTTTGGCTCACAAGAACAGATTTACAAAGAGAGAATAAAATTAACAAGAAGAGAGATACTTATACCAATACAGCTAAAGTGCAATATGTTTATTAGAAGGTTTATAAATGGAGGCAAAATAGGACAAGGAAATGTGTAAGTCAAAGATAATCCTAAATTAAACCAATATTCCTTTAACTATTAGTTAAAGTCCTCAGTTCGGGGGCAGGGTTGTATTCCCCTCCATGGGAATTTGATCCGAAAACTGATCTTTGATTTTTGACAAAATTATTCCTTTGGTACAAAGCCTGCTATCCATGTGGCATTTTTTTTAAAGCTTGCTTTCTCAGAATTGGTCCTATCTGCTTTGCAGACATAAACTGGTTTAATAGTTACTCCCTCTCCCCAGGATATAGTAGCTATGTAAGGGTGATGGGAAGCAAAGGATTCTGGTATGTTTTAGCACACTCGGCAGCTAATTCAGTTCAGTTCACTTTATTCATTAAAACTGATGGGCATCACAAAGGAAAACAGGTGCACAGACAATACAATACACTTAAAATAAACCACCATAAAAATGTAGCTTCCATGACATAATACCATTCATATATCTATCTATTTTTATTGCATTTGTATCTCACACTTCCTCCAAAGGAGCGCTAGGCAATGTACATAGTTCTCCCCCCTACCCGACATTTGATCCTACAAAAGCCCTGTGAGGTAGGTTAAGACAGGAGATAGTGACCAGCCCAAAGCTTCATGGCTAAGTGAAGATTTGAACCCTGGTCTCCCAGGTCCTAGTCCAACACTCTAATCCAGACTTGGCAGTGTTGGAGTGCAACTCCTAATTATGGGAGTTTTATGCATTACAAAATTGCCTTGGCCTAATAAAATGTAACACTTTTTTTAATGTCAGTAACTCATTATAATTTGTATTTATTAATCAATGTAAGATGACATGTTTTCCTTTGTTTATCTATTGGGAGTTTCATCTGTAATAGCGAAATATATATATTTCAGAGACTAGTTGCTTAAGGCTAGAATTTAATTTCTAGTTGTCTTTTATCGTTCCTTATTGTTTATATGGCTTTGTGAATTCCTTGATCAACTCATTGCAACATTTCCATCAAGTGCTCATGTTTGACATTGTCTAACATTATGCAATAAATGAAAATAGCTTTGGAAAAAAATGTCAGCAATTCTATCAAGACTTCCAACCAAGAATCTGTCCCACTATAACATATAGTGGACTATGTCCTCTAATGTCTGCTGCTGCTGGTCAACAAACCACAATTGGTCCCCACACCTTGAGTGAGGCTTAAAACAAAGAAGCATATTAATTTATAATAACTAAGGGCTACAGCCATAGCTGGACAACTGGCTTATTATATATTACTGGTTATTAACTGGAACCAAAGAAACACAGGTGAACCAGGCAGAAAGAAACCTTCTGTATGGGCAACTGCCTGGCAGTATAAGGACACGCTAACCCACACTTTTTAAAAACAAAATTTTGGCATGATATATGAACAGGTCTATATGCCTTGACAAGGTTAGGCACCCAGTTTTCCAGCCTTTTCCATGTCTTCCTTTCTTTTAAAGCATCTCTCCACTGTCAGATCTCATCCTTTAAATAAATGAGGACTGAGAACAAGGCCCTTGGGCTTTAGCATGCCACATTTATTTTATTAATTTAGTTCTTGCTGTGCTAGATTATTTTCCCCTAGACTATTAAAATTGCCTTTGACTTTAATTAAAAGCTCTCCCTAGGCTGGCAGGTTTGGGTTTGTGGTTCTTCTTTTCTTTAAACACATCTTGCTAGGTAGATTTTCTTCTTCTAAAAAAACAGACAAATTATTTAATATTCTGTGTGGCTTGTGCGTGTGCATGTGTGTGTTGGTAAGTGATAACACATATCCTAAAAGCTGCTTTTTTATAGTTTCTTTTTTTCTGGGCATTTATCCTGTAATTATAGCCCCTTGACATGTTGTATTGTATTTGGCTATATCACCAGACTCAAAGGCTGAAATGAGTTTAAAGTGACAAAAGAGCTCCTATGTAAAAACACCATCTCTTTTCTTGATTATATTGTCATCTTATGGTAACAGCTGATTATTAGGGCCAGCCCAAGACATTTTACTGCCTGAGGTGAATGACAAGATCTAGGGTAGCCAAGTGTCTCTCTTTTTTTTTTTTTTACAGAGGACAAGCCTCTAATTGAAGGACAGGCCTCAAAGCTGCCTGAAAATCTGCTCTGGAGAGTTTTTCAAGTTTTTGAGGGGGAATCACTCCCCTTCCCGATTCCGCTGCTGGAAGCGGCTCTGTCAGTGGAATGACACCACTGCATTCAGCTCCTGCTGTTTGGCTCCAGAATTCCTTCTTGTTATATAGTTTTAAGTGCACCAATATAATAGGCCAGAATATTTATTTATTTATTTATTTATTATTAAATTTATTAATCGCCCATCTGGCTGGTCACCCAATATGGCAGCTGATTAGACGCAATGGTTTTCTTTTCTGGGTAGAGGTCTGTTAAATTTTAAAGTCTGAGTCATCCAACAAGTGCAATAGATATAGTAATAGATATTACTACCCCAACTTTGTTTCCTAAAACTTTGTACAGTTTTTTGTGGGAGTCCTCAGATTTGGGAGGCTGAGTGATTCACTTTGCCTTCCTTCTCCCTGTGGTTTTTTGGGCAGTTTGTATGAAAATGGCACACAGAGTAGAAGTGTCTCCAGGGGGAAAAACCTGCAAAGTTTCAGAAGGAGAGGTGCAGGTAATTAGGATGACTGAAACCCAGTTTAAGGCTTTTTTTCATAGTGAAGCCTGGTGGTGTTGGAGGAATGGCCATCTCACCATCCTTTCCTTGCCCCTCACCAAAATACAGTGATTGGAGAGCCTATGGCAAAGTGTGTCCTATGATTAGAAGGCAGACCTGTCATTCACTCATTCCTACTTCCACCCCCCCAATCTATTTAGCATTTAGAGAAAGAAAACAAAAGACACTATTTTTGGACACACAGTGACCTGGTTTGCATGATCAAATAAGCCAGGGTTATTGTGGCATATGCACAACACGGTTTCTATAATCACCGCTCAGGCGCAGCTTGTCATGTCATCTGAACCAGGGCAGTATGGCTTGTTGGAGGGGAAAACAACCCTCCAATAACCCTACAACAGCATGTGTTGCAATTTAAATAAGCCACGGTAGCTTATTTTGATTGTGCAAACTGGCTCATTGTCTCCTCTTCCAAAGGCAAATCTCAAATGAAGCTTTGTGCAGGGCCCAGCTTCAGGTTTGGTCACTTCAGAGGGATGCCTGCTTCACCTTGGGAAGCACCAGAAATGCTCTGAAGGGAGCGGATTCAGCTTAGGCTTCTGCTGAATCTGATGCACATCTCTCTTTACAGTATAGAAGTAAAAGCATTCAGTGTGGATCAAGACGAGGATCCTGATCCAACTTTCATCACATCCTACAACTAGTTGCCTTAGATGGGGATGCACATCCCCTTCCCCATCTGTATCGAAAGATGAAGCCAGACACTTCAGTGTGCCTAGGACAAGCATTATGACACAGAGCTGCGCCCCATATTCAAAATGAATCTGCATCCATATTGACTGTATGTGCAGAACTCTGATTACACACGAGGATTGCTTTGCTGGATGAGGTCACAGAGCTCAGTATTCAAGGGGACAAAAGAAGCATACCCAAAATACCTTTCTTAAAAAAAATATAATAAACTATTCTGTTTTGGGGAAATAAATTGTTTGATTAGTATGCCATCAATATACTTTTACAGGAAATTTCTCTCCCCCCACCCCAACCACATCAGACGAAGGGCACGTGCATTTTGGGAATATTGGGAATGGCTTGTGATATGCTGGGATTATACATCAAATTTAACAAGATGATATATGCCTTGGAGGAGACACATTTAATGTACCATTTATCCTTAGCATCAGTTACTGCCTTACTTCCATCTCTGAGGGGAATGGGCCATCTATGCTACAGTCTTATAAACAGCAATGCAGGAAAGCGGGAAAGAGAGCAGCTGAAGGACTTGTCTGCTAAACTATTATGCTACAATGAGGATGCGGGCAGGTGACATTAAATGCTACCTTCTGCTCCCTTAATTGCACATTACTATAATCTTGGCTGTTGGAATAAAATAACATGCCACTCATATTCCTGCTTCTTATTCCATTTCATGGAAACCTATGTTGAAAAAATGCAGATGCCTGTGAATAATCTAAATGTAAAATCTGGGGGGGGGGATAAACTTAGAAGCTTTTGTGTGCTAGTTAATTTCCTTTCCTCGCAGCAGCATTGAGCATGACAGTGTCAGTAAGCACAGTTGCAGAAATGTTTGCTTCCAAGACTTCATGCAGATTAAAAACAAACAAATAAGGAGTGGGAATGGTGAAAAACCCTCTCGCTCAAAATTGCCTTGCCATTTTTGACGCTCTGCATTTGAAAAATAATTTTACCAGAAGATATTGCTGGCCTTTTGCTTGACAAGAACATCCCCTCAGTGGGCTATTAAGCTTAAAATGCAGTCAAGTATTAACACTGAAACAGTTTGCATAATTTCCCCTTCTGCATAGAGCACCTTCAGTGAGGAATGGGTAGGGGAGAGATACACCATTTATGTTAAGAGGAGAATGGGAAAGAAAATTGTATTTAGCTGTACAAGCACTGGCGTCTTGATCTTTTAGATCTACACAGATCAGCTAATTTTGGTCTGGGGATCTCAGACTTCAGATTTCAGGCTACTTAAATGCCATCACAATCCACGATGCCACATTCCATTGAAGACCCATCTGTCAAAAGGGACCCAAAAGTCACTGTTACAAAAGGTTTAAAAAGTAGTGGCAGAGTCACCTAAACAAAGAAATCATATGTGTATTACACATCCAGAATCCAACTGTCACAAAGATTTGTGGGCAGGGCTGGCCCTACATTAGGCAGAGTGAGGTGGTCATCTCAGGTGGCAATTGCTGGGAAGTGACAGCAAGGTATTGGAGGTGGGAGCTGTGTGCCCAGATGCCTTTCCTGTGCCCCCTAAGCTAGCTTGCTGCCTTCAGGTGTAGTGAAAGATGCTGGCCCATCACCAGTGCTGAAGAAAGATTGGACTGATAGTTTAATCAGCTTTTGAAGGGAATGGGAGGGGTGCCTTCTGGTTCTTCACCTCAGACAGCAACATGTCTTGGGCTGGCCCTCTTTATGGGAAATGGCATCATCCTCTGACTTCAAAATATCGTTATTTGTGTATGTGTTCCATGTTGGTCCCTATGTTATTCTCTCACCCATTAATAGTACATGCCTAAGGCTCATATCCTATATTTATTTCTTACATTTATATCCCACCTTTCTTCCATTGTGGAACTCAAGGTGGCTACATTGGTTCCCAGGTGGTCTCCCTTCCAAGCACTGACCAAACCCCACCTGCTTAGCTTCAGCAAGGTGGCTGCATCATGTGCCTTCAGGCTATGCCCTGGGACTATACCCTCTAATCACATCCCTGAAACCAGTGGGGCTTACTTCTGAGTAGACAAGTCTAGAATTCTTTCACTGTAAGGGTGCAATCTAATGCATATTTAGACAGAACAATCCTATGCATGTATAGACAAAACAATTCCTACAACTTCCATGCTGGGAGTTGTAGGACTTTTGTTCTGTCTAAACATGCATAGGATTTCACCTTTAATGTTCTATTTCTCTAGTTTGATTATGTTTGCCTCTATGCTTTCCTTCTAACCACCTGGGTTTTAGTAATTTTATATGTGGATGGGAATGAGGCAAAAGATGTGCTAATTTCCTGTCACCCTGTCTTGGAAATGCTGCACTACATTAAAGTGATTTTGCAAATGAAAGCTAAAAGCCCCAATCTGTTTTGCCTAAAGATGATTATTGCGTTCTTTATGTTCCCCTAAATGACAAAGCAATTTGTTACCTGCCTGCATAAACATTTGCTTGTATTAGAACCAGAAATGTTTTATTTTTATTACCCCAAACTTTATCTTTTTATGAAGACACAAGGGTGCGATAAAATTAGCGTGCAAATATAATGCCCAATTTGCATATTTTTTCCATGGTCAGCAAGAAAAAAAGCTGAAGAAAATCAGTTGTCTATTAGGTCAGTAGCGTACGCATCAAGAGCTCAAAATAGATCATCGGAATGGCTCCTCTAATTTTCTGACTGCCGGATTAATATGAAATGGTTGAAAGTAGCCTAACTTTCAAGAACATTTGAATTTCAGTGAGAAACGCAAGCCACCATGGAGATTTCGTTGGAATGCTTGTCCTCAAATATCTGGGATGGTAGATGCCATGACATGTTATGAGCGCAAAATGGGTGTAAACATCGCTAGTACAAGCAGATAATATTATTTTTGTTGTTTCTCGGGTTGGATTGAAAACCTGTCAGTAGTTGTGCTTATTTCAATCTTTAATGAAAGCCAAGGTTATTCTTGCAACCACCTTGCAGCTATTCTACTTGGGTGGATGGACAGCCTGATCTTCTCAGTGCATCTCAAGGCCCTCTGGCATGAATGAGGTTTGTACAGGCAGACAGGAGAGTAGTTTGAGGACCAGCCTGTTACTGATGTAACACACGTTTCTTACAAGCCTGAGCTGAATGGGGCAGGGTGTTCGTGTGTGTGTGTGGGGGGGGGGGGTAGAATTCCACAAAAGCTTTCATTTTTCTGTGCCAAGAAATGACAGAAAACAAATATTTTCCATTCAGTCTTCTTCCTCTCCCTACCCTTTTCCATTTTTTAAAAATATCTTGTACATTCCAGCATCTACTTATCACATTTCTTATCTTCTTTTGTTTTCTTGCAGCCTAGCTACTGCCCCCCAAATAGAAAGGATTTGTTATCTAACAATGAAGTCAATAAAGAAGATGTTTTCCCCCACCACACCGATATATCAGTAACAGTAAAGACAAGACTATATACAATGTCATTTATTTTACACTGAATTCTATTTCTTGGTAGCAACATTTTGTTGCTGTTTTTCCTTTTTCTCTTTTCTTTTAAAGGTGGTATACCAGATTGAAAAAGCCAGTGAAATGCCATTGCTTCATATGTAAGATGGTTACAAAAATATATTTTTAAGCATAAAAAATGTTTGGACTTACAATGAAAGAGGTTAGAGAGGAAAAGGTTAGAAAAGATACATAATATGCTAAATATTAATACAACTACTAATAATGTAGTTATTTTCAAAGCACTTAAAATACTTAGAAAATTAGAAATGTGTATAATTTAGTGTGGAGTTGTAAAATACACTTTATTAAGTGAATGTTTTCCCCCAAATACCTGACTGTATTCTTACTAATAATACTTCTGGGGAAAAGGTGTGATTTTCCTTGTTGGAAGGAGTAGCTGAATTTAGGATTCCTTGGTGTCCGTGATATATTCTTCTTTTGAGGATGAATGGAGGAGTTGAAAAGTGTCATTTTAATGAAGGAGACATATAGACTTCACCCAGTACAGATATTCTTGAGTGTCTGTTGATCAGATAGTGCCCTTATTTACCTGGGTCTAAATTTGTGGTCAAATGTGTCTTCCCTTGTTGCAACTTTCTCCCTGACTTTTCCTGGCAAAAGGTCCCTTCTCCCCTTTCAGATGTGTATCGCTTCCCCAGCAGGACTGAACCTCGCTTCAGGGATGCCTGTGTGTTTGTTATATGTGCTTCTGCCCAAGAGAGATGCATAGATATTGTACTTTTACAGCACACTGTTCCTTGCCTTTGGCCCAGTTTGGATGTATATTTCCTATTATTTATTTAATTAATTAATTTCTATACCGCCCAATAGCCAAAGCTGTCTGGCTTGCCAAACCATAGTTTCCTGGCTTGCCAAAGCATAGCTTACTAGCTGGGTATTAGGCCCAGTCTACACTCACGGTTTTTATGCTTCCAATGAGTCTTCGTTCCTCTCTTTTCACATGATGCTCTCACTGTTTCGTTTTGGAACCGCAATTTCCCACTGCCCTGTTACCGCTTTCATTATCCTGTATTCTGTGATTTCCGAGTAGATTTCATTCATGTACTCCGCTTTTCTGCTATCGTTACTGTACATGGGCATGGAATTCTCCTCCCATGCCTGTCCATATACGGTGGTGTTTGTATTTCCCTCCAGTCCAATCACAGCTGTCAACACCTCCATGTGGTCTTCCAGCTACTGATAGCATAGCTTCCTCAGCACTCAAAGTTTTATCACTTACCTTGGGCGAATCTTCCTGGCGGTGGCGGAAGTACATGATCTTCCTGGCGGTGGCGACGGGACTTACCTTGGGCGAATCTTCCTGGCGGTGGCGGCTCTGGCAGCGGTGCGGCGGCAGTGCGGTGGCAGCGGTGGCCAGTCTTCCGACCGGCTGCCACCGCCGCCATGTCCAGTAAAAAAAAACAAAAAACAAAAAAACGTGATACGCTACGTAAAGATTTACGTAGCCTATCATGGCTAGATTTTTAAAAAATACCGTGATAGGCTATGTAAATGTTTACGTAGCCTATCACGGCTGATTTAAAAGAAAAAAAACCGCGCGTACGCAAATGGCGGCGCCCATCGGCGCCGCCATTTGCGTTCCTTATTTTGACACGTCTTAGTCTACGTAAACATTTACGTAGACTAAGACGGCGAAAATAAGGGGAACGCAAATAGCGTAACATCCCATGGGCGCCTCCATTTTCATACACGCGTTTTTTTTCTTTTAAATCAGCTGTGATAGGCTACGTAAACATTTACATAGCCTATCACGGCTGACTGCAGGGACGCAAACGGTGGCGGCTACAGCCGCCGCCATTTGCAGACCCGGCTGGCCAGGATTTCGGGTGGGAGGGACGGAGCGCCTCCCCCCCGGCCAGAATTTCGGGGGGGAGGGACAGAGCGCCTCCCCTCCACCGCAAATCACCCCCTTAGAAAAGGTAAGTGACTTTCGTACATCCCTCCTAACAAGCAAAGGGCTGTATGTGCCTGCTCTTGTCTGATCTTGGAAGCTCAGCAGGGTCAGCCTTGGTCAGCACTTGGATGGGAGACCACCTGGGAATCAGGCTTCCTGCATTGAGCAGGGGGTTGTTCTATCCCTTCAAATGACACTAACTGTTCCCTCCTTCTATCCCCTGCTTTGGCTTAATATATATGTATGAATTATCTTTGAATCTTCGAAGAATCATAGCTTTTCTAGCCCAATTTCTCTGCACACTTGCCTGGGCAAGCCCAAGCAAGCGTAAATTTTTTCACAGTCCCTTCCATGCTCGCAGCACGCTGTCCTCAACGGAAAGACACACACACACACACACACACACACACATCCACGCAGACAGTCATCACTATTCACAGACTAACATCAATAAAGATGTCTGTGGACAATTTTATCGTCATCTCATGAGTGGCAGACAAGAACAGGGAAGTCTTCAAAGCTTTGAAGATGCAAGCAGCCCCCCGCCCAAACCCGAGCATCTCCTGCCTCTGCATTTCTCAATCAGAGGTAGAAGAGGGTAAAATGTCTCCCTGCAATGAAGGGAGACACATCTGATCCCCCACCCCACCAAGCTCAGAATCAACATCCTCTGTTGTTTCAGAGCACCCTAATAAGTTCAATGGGGCTTACTCGAGGGTTGCAGGCTTACAGGGTGATCTTATGTCTACTCATAAGTAAGTCCCATTGAGTTCAATGTGGCTTACTCCCAAGTAAGGAAGTGCCCAGGATCGGGGCTGTGAGAAAACAGTACAGCAGAAGTTAAGCTACCTGGAGGGGGGGTAAGGAAGCATGTGTAAAGGCAGTCAGTTGTAGGGATGTACGAAACTCTTACCGGGATCCGCGCTAGGCAATCCATGAGGGGGGGAGGTGCTCACTCCCTCCGCCCGGAATCCTCCCTGGCCGGCTCCGATCCACGGCGACTTCGCGGAACCACCGGCCAGGGCCGCCTGCAGCCGGACATCTGGCTGCTGGGCTTCACAGGGACGCAAATGGCGGCCGCCATAGCCGCTGCCATTCGCGTCCATGTCTTTAGCCATGATAGGCTACATAAATATATATGTACCCTATCACGGCTAAAGACTAGGGGTGAACGAAAGTCACTTACCTTTTCTCGCAGCTTTTTCGCGGTGGGGGGGAGCGCTTCGCTGCTCCCCCCGCGAAGTTCAGGCCGGGGGGGGGAGGCTTCCTGCCTCGCCCGGCCGAAATTCAGGCCGGGGGGGGAGGCTTCCCGCCTCGCCCGGCCAAAATTCAGGCCGGGGAGGAGGCTTCCCGCCTCGCCCGGCCGCGAACACGAAAGTAAAAAAAAAACAACAAAAAACGTCCCCTGATAGGCTACGTGACGATTCACGTAGCCTATCACAGCTAGATCTGGAAAGTCAGCCGTGATAGGCTACGTGAATCGTCACGTAGCCTATCACGGGTGACTTTAAAAAAAAAAAAAAAGCGCGTACGCAAATGGCGGCCCCCATAGGGAGCCGCCATTCACGTTCCTTATTTAGTTGCTGTAGTCTACGTCAATGTTTACGTAGACTACGGCGAAAATAAGGGCAACGCAAATAGCGTTGCCCTTATTTTCGCCGTAGTCTATGTAAACATTGACGTAGACTACAGCGACCAAATAAGGAACGGGAATGGCGGCTCCCTATGGGGGCCGCCATTATCCGTACACACTTTTTTTTTTTTTTTAAAGTCACCCATGATAGGCTACGTGACGATTCACGTAGCCTATCACGGCTGACTTTGCAAATCTTGCCGTGATAGGCTACGTGAATCGTCACGTAGCCTATCAGGGGACGTGTTTTTTTTTTCTTTCATTGCAATGGCGGGGGCGGCAGCCGGTCGAAAGACCGGCTGCCGCTCCCGCCCCGCTCGAACACCGGACGAACCACCAGCCGGACCCGCCGCCGGGAGGGACATTCAGGGAAGGTAAGTCCCGTCCCGGGGGGTGGGGCGGGGGGCGGGGGGGTGGAGGATTTCTCCCCGAAACTTGTTCGGGGGGCCGAACACGTTGGCGCTCGGCCCCCCGAAGTTTCGGGGAGAAATTCTCCGCCATCCCTACTAAAGACACGAATGCAAATGGCAGCAGCTACACCATTTGCATCCCTGCGCTGAGCCGTGATATGCTACATAGATACTTAGGTAGCCTATCACGGCTTGCCAGGGATGCAAATGGCGGCCAGCATAGTAGCCGCCATTTGTGGCCGCAGCCCGGCAGCAGCTGGAGCCACCAGCGCTGCCGCTGCCGCTGGAGCCACTGCTGCCGGAGCCACCGCTGCCGGAGCCACCGCCAGAGCTGCAGCCAGGTAGGCTCCGTTTCACAGGGCTTTTGCGGGGTGGTGGGCGGGTTGCTCTGCTTCTGCCACAGATTCCGGGGGGCTGAATTCACTGGAATTTGGCATCCCTGGGATCCGTGGCAGAATTCTCTAAAATCCCTAGTCAGTTGTGATCTAAAAAGGAAGCAGAAAACCCCATATTAAATGTAGGATTTTAGGCTGGTGGAAGATCCGTATTTTTCAGCTTCAGTCCTTGGAGGCAGATGTGCTCTGTCATGATTGGATAATGGTTTTGTGGGTCTCCCCTATAAAAATCATATGAAATTATGAGGATCCCTTTTTTATTTTATTTTATTTTATGTTTGTTTGTCTATTTATTTAATTTCTTAATTGCCCATCTGGCCAGTCACCAAGCCGCTCTGGGCGATGTACAGCAATACAACAGTTTTAAAAACAATTGTACCCTTGTTTTTAATGCGAAGAGAAAACTCACTGGAAAAGACCCTGATGCTGGGAAAGATTGAAGGCAAAAGGTAGGGATGTACGAAAGTCACTTACCTTGAACAAAACTTTATTCGCGGTGGGGGGGAGGCACTCCGTCCCTCCCCCCGAAATTCTGGCGGTGGGGGGGAGGCACTCCGTCCCTCCCCCCCGAAATTCTGGCTGGGGGGGGAGGTGCTCCGTCCCTCCCCCCCCCGAAATTCTGGCCGGGGGGGAGGCGCTCTGTCCCTCCACCCCCGAATCCTGGCCGGCCGGGACGCAAATGGCAGCAGCCATAGCTGCCATCGTTTGCATCCCTGCAGTCAGCCATGATAGGCTATATAAATGTTTACGTAGCCTATCACGGCTGAGTTAAAAACAAAAACACGCGTACGCAAATGGCGGTGCCCATGGGCGCCGCCATTTGCGTTCCTTATTTTGGCATGTCTAGTCTACATAAACATTTACGTAGACTATGGCGAAAATAAGGGGAACACAAATAGCTTTAAATCTTTACGTAGCCTATCACTTTTTTTGGTTTGTTTGTTTTTTTACTGGAAATGGTGGTGGCGGCAGCCGGTTGGAAGACTGGCTGCCGCAGCCACCGCCGCCGCACCGCTGCTGAACCGCTGCCGAACCGCCGCCGCAGCCACCGCCACCAGGAGGATTCGCCCAAGGTAAGTCCCGTCCCGGGGGTGGCGGGGGGTGGCAGACCATTTCGCCACCAATTTCGGGGGGCCGAATGCGCTTGCATTCGGCCTCCCCGAGATTCGTGGCGAAATTCTCTGACATCCCTAGCAAAAGGAGCAGGGGACGGCAGAGGATGAGATGGCTAGATAGCATCACTGATGCAATGAATATGGACTTAAGCATGCTCTGGGAGAGAGCGGAGGACAGGAAGGCCTGGCGTGCTATGGTCCATGGGGTCACAAAGAGTCGGACGCGACTTAACGACTGAACAACAACAACAAACCCTTGTTTTACCCAGTACCTCCCAACACATTGGCTCCCTGGGTAGATGGGGGAGTCTTCTTTTTCAGCCAAGTAAGAGAAAGCCTTCAAAGTTAGGATTTCACTGCAATTCATCTGGCATAGCTTGGCATCTTTTAAGATATATATTTTAAGCAGTTGCTTTAGGCACTACCACTTGGGTGGGAAAGCAGTGTCTGTCACCTCCAAATCAGAAGGCAATTTGCTTTCAATGGGATTTCCCTCCGTGGTGGACAAAACCAGAGCAGTCTTTGAAGCTTCGGAGACATAAGCAACCCCCCCCCCAACCCAAGCGCTGGGATGCCGCTGTAGCCACCCCTCTTCCTTGCGCCGGCTGTCAGAAAGAGCCTCGGCAGACTCCCCCCAGCCTCTTGCCCTGGCCTCCAGCAGGTGTGGGGGGTAGAAGAGGATAGGTGCCTCCTTCCCCCCACCCCCACCCAGGAAAACTTATGGAAAATGACCAGCCTCTCCTGCGCCACTGCTGCTGTAGCAATGATGGGGGGAGGATGAGAAGTGCTGCCTTCTTCCCCTCTTCTTGCTGAGGAAACTGGTGTCCGGGGGCGTGGGTGGAGTGGCAACTTCTTGCTGGGCTTCGAACCCCAACAGGATGCTTGTGCCATCCCTACACACACACAGGGATAGAGGAAGAGAGGGACTGTAGGCCGGGAATTGGCAGAAACAGGAAAAGTTACTGCTCCTCCAATGAGAGCCGCCTTCTTTAAGAGCAGCAAAAGAGCACAGCGCTCAAGTGTGAACCATGCTTGCGTTGCGCATTCGATGAAGTACTGGAACAGGGACACAGGGTGAGTGTGAATAATCACGTTTTAATGCGATGGCATTTAACTCGGCAGTCTACCAACTTCAGTACATTAGCAGACACAATGTAGATAGGGCCTTAGTGATGGAACCACATGTCCTCCCCTTGCCCTTCCCCTCATCCTGTTCTCTGAGCTCCAATCCTGTTCATCTGAAACAACAGTTTCACATTATATCTGAAACAGGGAACTGTAATTTAATTTCAGTTTACTAACCATGATCTTAAACCATGGTTTGTACATGGTTTAAGATTCTGGTTAGTAAACTGACATTAAAACACTGCTCCCTGCTTTGTTAAGTAGTTTACTTTAACATAATCAAAATCAGTGTGCTAACAATGGGGTGTACATACAGTAGTTCTGGCACTCTTTCCTGGCTGCTCAGTGATGGCTTAGCAAGCCAGGAAATGTATATCTGAACCAGGCCTTCATGTTGCAAAGTCAAAAGGGTAGTGACTTGCAGCTGTGTATGAGAGTGGTATAAGGAGATTTAAATTGTTGGGTGCAGGGATTCCTGGAGTCTCTAGGTTTATGGCTTCTTAGTGCCTGGAGCACAATGGTTGCTGCTGCAGAGGATACTGTGGTGTTGTTGTGTTAGATGGGTTTTGCTTAGTGTGTGGTGGTGTGAAGTCGTGGTAGGTTAACTTAGGGCATGGTTTCCTGTCGTCATGCATAGATTGAATCCATCCATGCCTTGCTGATGTGGAGATGTTGGCATACTGCTCCATGATCAGTGGGAATTGGTGCATTACTGTGGTTGTTGAACTTGCTGTCATTTTTCTTCTCAACTTTACTGCTTGGAGTCCTGACTACACTGACATAAACGGACTGCCAGCATGCCAGGACAACAGGATGTCTTGGTAAACACCTTGTGTAATAGTTTATAACATAAGTGGGGAAAACATATTTTCAAACCATAATGAGCAATATAAGGAGGGAAAATTTGATAAAATGAAGGTATATTAAGCTATGGTGAACTGTCAGAAAAATCAGAATACTAACAAATACAGAAAGAAAGTATGGTGGGTGGGAAAGTGTGTGAGTATCATAATACAAAACTGATTTTTTTAAAAAAAGCAAAAAGAATCAAATTAATGATATGTTATGCAGAGAAACTGTTATCCTAAGTCAAGGGTGGGGAAGGTAAGTAGAGCAATTTCAGTAAAGATATGCTGTTATATGACAGAGTTATCCCACAAGACAGATTTCCCTCCTATAAAGTATTATTTATTTTCTATAGTGTTGTATAGATCCTTTTACAAGAACTGTTGATATCAAAGCATCAAGCTGCATTAATTTCCAGTAGGTTTTGTTTCATGGCTATAGCTGTGGATGAAAATTTGCAAAATTAGAGAAGAATGTATATAACATCAATATTAATACACTATATAAAATATAATACTTCCTGAAATGCTTGGCATACTTCCATCTTCTTTTATATGAGAAGTCTGAATATTTCCATTTTTTGAAGAAAGTTAGGGTCAAAGGAAGTGTGATGTATGAAGTCCATAATTGGATTGCCCAAAGTTTCCCTCCCCCCACAAACTGTAAAGCAGAAACTGTGGAGTCTCTGATTGAACAGTGAAGCAGTGCTGGGAGAGGGAGTCTTTAACCTCCCACCCCCACATCATTTTCCTGAACTAAAGAACACCCCAAAGCTCTTATTAGCCCCACACTACAGTTTTAGGAGCTAAATTGTATTATAATGTTACAGTTTCCATAGTAAGTGTTTGAAATAATATATGCTACTATATATGTTATTCAATGGAAGAAAATTTAATAAAAATTAAGAGTAAATAAAGCTGTGGTACATGTTAGGTCTTTGTTGTTGTTAGACATTCTCTGTCTCTGTGTCTCTCTCTCACACACGTGTACACACACATTCATTGTAGTCACCAAAACTTCCTTCTTCTCACTCTATATAGTTCAGGGCTGATTTTTCTCTACCTTTCTGCATTACTCCATGCTAATCCTAATGACACTGGTTGATCATCAGGCTTTAGCTGTTGTTTTGTTCCTTTCTGCTGTTTCTAATTTTTCTTCTATAGACAGGCTTGACTCCACCACCTGCTGTTTTTGTCAGAAATATTCTCCTCAAAGATTTCTTGCCTCTGGGGCTCAAATTTGCATTTGAGATAGGTGAAGGTAGCACATCAAAGCTTCAGCTTTTGGGCGGTGTAGAAATGAAATAAATAAGTAAATCAAAGACCCAAAAAGTGGTTGGACTACAGGTTGAGCAGCTACAGGTCTTCCTAAGAGAATGAAGGAATATAAAAATATATATTTCCAGGGCCCCTTGGCCAATTGCTTCTGGAGAAGAACTGAAAGAGTATGGATGCGTGTTTTTTAAAAATCTTCAGGTTTATGATTGTCACCAGGTAGAATGCCCAAAATGTCTATGAAGAAAAAGAAAAAGAATTTTGTGAATAGGCCTGTCTTGTGAGTTGCCTTGAGGAAATATTTGATCAGAGCCTTAGGTGTGTCTGTAAAAGATTGTTAACAGCAGGCCCAGCCCAACAAATCTTGCTGCTTCAAGCAAGGCAGTTGCCATGTTTTGTCATGTCATCCAAACCCAGGCAGCAGGGGTTGATTGGGGGTTAATTATGGGTTAACCCTCAAACAAGCCCTGCCACCCAGGTTCAGATGACACCACAAACCATGGCAAACCCCCACCAGGGAATGAGTATTCAAAATGGCCACCACCACCTGCCACAACCCACCATGGCTTCAGTAAGCTATGGTGGGCTGTGGTGATCGTATGAGCCCAGAGACATAGAGGAAGAGACAGAGAACATAATTTGAGCTCTGTAAGCATCTTGGGTGTTGGCTGCCTTCTAGAGATCTAGAGAGGTGTGGAAGCAGTGGACGTTTGGAGAGTTTAAACTGTGTGCCTCCTCCTATGTTCAACCTGTATATTTATCAATGAATACAAATATTTCAAAATGTCAATAAGCCTCCAGTAACCTCCTTGCAAAGGGAACCAAGTTGTGCCCCTGGAACTTCTTAATGCTCAGAGAAGTGCTAAGAGCATAACAATAATAATAGAATAATAATAACACTAAACTTTACATAGCAACAACATAGCTTTCTCAGTTTATCTGTGTGTGCACACGCACGTGTACGTAAGCAAGACTGATTTTCTACAGATATTTCTCTGACAGGAGCACTATGTAGGCATTCACCTGCTTGCATGTAGGGCAAAAGTGTGGAGGGGGAAGTGGGCACTCATGTGAGCCCCGCCCCCAATGCCCCTGTGCCCAACTGTCAGTTAGATCTTTGTGTGTTGAGTGTGAAGGTCTATAAAGGGTTCTTTAAACATGTTCAGCTGAATCACAGAGATTCCATGATCAGAAAACCTGATACAACAGGTTTCTGATCACAGAATCATGCCTTAGTAGGTAAATACAGAATACAAGTCTAATGCCTGGGTCTTCAGTGTGGTGTCTGCAGTCACCTCTCTTGGTGCCCACCAGGTTCCCTGCCCCTGCTGGTTTTTTATTTTATTTCTTTAAGCTTTTAAAAAAATAATTTAAACCTTTTTTTTAACTGGGAGGCTGGCATGCTGCAAAGTGAAATGTTGCCATCCAGTGCCACCTTTATTTGAGGGATCATGGGGCTGTCTGGTTTCCCTGCCCCCCCCCACATCCATCTATCGATTAGTGACTTACAACTGTAACTGTGCTATCTGTACACCAGTAAAAATGACGAGAGGCCAGGATTTTTGTTGGGTCCCCCCCAATATATGCAAGAAACTACTCCTTCCCTCTTTCTGGGCCCATTCCACCACCACCACCACCCCACACACACACATCCAAATACTAAACTCTCATTTAGTAAGATAAATAAACAGTGAAGAAAAGTGTGTTCTACAAAGAGGACCCAATTTCAGCATTTTTTTTTTTGTCTCTGTCCCTTTGTTTTCCCCAACAGTAAATCTTTGTCCTGGAGCAGAGCAGAAAATAGTGTTTATTACAGCTCGTGTCCACCCGGGGGAAACACCATCATCTTTTGTGTGCCAAGGTGAGTAGCTTCATATGTCAAAGTATGAAACGAAAGCCAGGAATATAACACATTCTCATCTCTGTGTCTGAATTTTCCCAGTCTTTTATTTGTCTGTTAACCCTTATCATATGCATTAAGGCTGTAACTAATACACATGTTAAAACTATGTGCTTGGTTATTCGATATTAAATTTTATCTGGAGTCTTAATTAGCAGATTTTGTGCCTTTGGAAAGCTCAAATGCTCAAGAAATGATCAAACTAACATTTGCTCATTTGAAGCTATTGATAAGTAGTATTCCTAATAGTCTAATCCATGTGTCCATAAAACTCACAGCACATGTGTGTGCTGGACCAGCTCTGGAAAGGAAAGGACAAAAAACTAATGCATGTATACAGTAAGGACATGTGTTAAGTGGCGGGAGGTGTGTGTGGGGGGTCTTTTTCCAGTTGCTCTGCAGCAGGCATCACACTCCTACCATCTTATCTGCATACTCTGTGTGGTTACATTCATGGTGATGGCCCATGTTCCCCCAGGTCTAATTATACTACAGTGATTTAAATGAATTTCCTACATGCTACTATGTACATCATTTTGAGGGACAAAATGTATGTCAAAATGTATGGACAAAATGTATGTATGTCATTTTGAGGGACATCTCTAACCAGTATGAAGCTGAAAGTAACCAGGCCCTAAGCTGTATTTCATCACATGATTTTATTGAATGTGATATTTATGCTGCCGCCAGCATTCATAAAGACCCAGATGTCAATTTGGCTAGTCCCAGCTGATATGACCTCACTAGAGTTGGAATGTACCCTTATATATGATAAATGAAATGGCTCATACCTTAAACTGCCATTGTGCAGGGAGTCCAAAAATTGACAACGGCAGGGGATGGCCCTGTTGGTTTGTACCAGCCTACCAAGAGCTAACTGCCTCGATGGTTAAATAGAACTTCCGTGTTCAGAGCAGTTAGGCCTTTAAGTACCAGATGAGGGAGATACACAACAGCAGGAGATCATGAGCTTTATAACCTGCTTGAGAGCTTCCAGAAGTATCTGGCTGCCTGCTATTGGGAATAATTCTTATCAAATGCTACGTTGTAACTGGGCTGAAATAATAAAATGTAGCATGAAAGAAGTCATAGTTTCCTTTCTTTTTTTTTCTCTGAAAGACAATAAAAAAGCTGGTGTTGGAGAAGTGTATTGGAAACTTACTTGTCTGCAGTTACAGCACATGGTTGGTTTGCTTGGGAATGAATGGATTGGAACTTGGTGAATTTCTAGGCGCACTGAGCCATTCTGCTTAATGCCTCTTGAGTTGCCTCTTGTGTGTCATTAGTTTTGTAAGGACTGATGAAGAATCGGTGTAACCCGCCCCTATCCTGGAATGGTAGTCTATTGGACACATGGAATGAGTGGCTCAAAACAAGTAAATATATTTACAGAGATTTCAGTGACTTGTTCCTGCTAGCCCGTGACCGAATTGAAATTGAACTGAATTAGACTTTCTGCTGATTGCATTTTGCAACTTAGCTTTGGGTTTAATTGATATAATGACAGACTTTTTGCCATACCCATTCTGTGTCTTACAGTGGCTCAGAGATACACACACATGCATTTGTTTTTTAAACATTGCTCTTAAATCTTGATATCTGATCCATGCATCACATCTTGTCTGAGTACACCTAGCTGAACAGCAGCCTAGTTACTATAGTTTGGATACACAGAACAAATTAGATTCTCACCTGCAGCATCATTAGGAGAATGTTTTAGGTGCAATCCTAGGCACACTTCCCTGGCAGTAAGCCTTGTTGAGAGCATAAGGAGCTGTGCTGGATCAGACTAAGGGCCTATATAATCCAAGATTCTGTTCCCACAGTGGCCAGCCAGATGCACATGGCTAGCCTACAAACAGGGCATGAGCCAGTAGCACCCTCCTGTTCACCATCCCAGTCACTGGTATTCAGAAGCACGCTGTCCACTTCATCAGATGCATGAATTGAAGTGTTAACCTGAAATTGGTAGATTTATGTACACATGCTCTGGGAAGGGATGTAGAATGTGTGGTCAGAGGGAACTGAAATGCAAAATTACACACAGTGATAACAGTTGCCATCCACAAAATGTTGCTGGATTACATAATTGCAATGGTGTGTAGATTAACATACGTAGCTGTCCTTATTCAAACCACAAATAGAGCTGAACCTCTTGATGAATTGTACTTCAGCAATTTCACATTGATGTGTATCTCTGAAATTCCTTCATTCAAGAATGGCTACGTTAAGGTAACTGACAGATTGTCCTGGGAGGTTGAAATGTCCCCCTACTGGGTTTTGAACATTGTCATTCCTGATGCCACATTTGTGTCAGTTTGATCTTTTGTGCAGAGCTTGGCCTGTTTGACCTATGTAGAATTAACACCTCATGAATCTGATGAAGTGGGCAGTGTCCATGAACACGTATGCCAGCCTTTAAGGTGCCACAAGACCTTTTATTGTCTTTGCTGCAACAGACGGATAGGCCTCCCTTCTGGAAATTATGGAAGGTGTTCATGCAGTTCCCATTCTTGTGAATGGATTAACAAATCTCCATATTATAGATATTCTGGAAAAAAAAGAAAAGAAGATTGCTGTATGAATTCACCTATAGCTTGCCCAGAAATGAAACTTCCTTTTGTTTTGAGAGGATAAGACCAACGGACATTTCCATTTTAGCTCTGATAGCCTATGTCTAATGCAAACATCTACATGAAGTTGAAAAGCTTGCAACATTTTTTAAAACCCGGACATTAAAATGACATCTGTCTTCTATGGTCCAGTCCTATGTGAGCTGCTGTGCAGGACTGAGTTGCAGGGTGGCCCACATAGCCATACTGGGTAGCCTTGTGCAAGCACCAGAACCTAATCTCAGTACAGCAACAGGCCTCCCAAATTCCCAATACACAGGGGCTTGGTGCTGGTGGGGAGGTCAGTATTCAGGCATTTAACAAATCTGATCTGATCTGAACTCTGAGTTATTTACAAATGCTAGCTGTTGAACCCAGATATACTTGTGGTATTATTTACAACATCAACTGACCTTGTGAAAAAGTGGGAAAGGAAATATCCCTAATAATCTTGGGGCTCATCTCTTTCATTTTTAAATCACTTCAGTCTTGGATTTACTTCTTATTCTCAAATCTCAAAATCTCAGTCTGGAGCAAGTTAAAGAGCTGATGGTATAAACAAACACAGTCTTTGGCTGTGTTTAAAGGTTTCTGTCTCTTCGCATTTTAATGGCATGGAAATTAGATTTCAACCCATGTAAATTGCAGTCTGTATAGGAGCTTCACCGAATGGATAAATCTTCTTAAGTAGTTTTCCCCTTCTAACTTCATTGTTTTAGGCATTTTTTCCAGCGAGAAGTATAACTATGATCTTTTACGATCATATATTCTGTAAGGCTGTGGAGTGTACACCCTCCCTACAACCTTGGAATGCCTTTTCTCTAGCTGCATGTACAGGTGTGTGGTGGTAGGCACATAATATCCCACTGTTACCACTTATAGTTCATCTTCAGCTAATCATAGTTTGACCTCGTTTGGATTACTGCAATGCATTATATGTGGGGATGCCTTTAAAAATGGTCCAGAAACTTCAGCTGGTCCAAACTAGGTCAGCAAGATCATTAATGGAGACTGGCCAATAGGATCATATTACACCAGTGCTTTATGAACTGCACTGGCTGCCAGTCCCTTTCCAGGCTGAATTCAAAGTGTTGGTATTAATGTATAAAGCTCTAAATAGCTTGGGGCCAGGTTAGCTGAAGGGTCATTTCCTTCTATATATAACTGCCCGGACCCAAGGATCATTCTCAGAGGCTTTTCTTGGAGTGCCCCCTCCGAATGAGGTGAGGTGGATGGCAACTAAGGAGAGCACCTTTTCAGTGGTGGCACCCCATTTGTGGGTGGCACCTCCCCCAAGAGGTGGCACCTCCCCCAAGAGAGTCACCTCTGGCACCTACATTGAGGTCTTTTTGGCAGCAGATGAAAAACTTTTTTATTTTCCCAGGCTTTTTGGCCTTTTGGGTTTTAAAAATTGTGTTAGTGCCTTTTTAGATCTTTGCACTGCTGCTGGCTTTTATCTTGGTTACTATTTTGCTTTTATTCTGGTTTAAATGTATAGTTTTATATTATGTTTTACTTATGTTATCGTATTTTATGGTTTTAAGCTTTGTCTTGTAAACCTTCCAGAGACCTTTGACTAATGTACAGTATAGACATCTAATAAATAAAAACACCTTGAAGTTTAGTACAACTTCCGAACTGTCTTTGAGGGTAACCCCACATAGAGCGCATTACAGTGGTCTCCTCTCATTTAGACTAATGCGCTCTACGTGGGGTTACCCTTGAAGACGGTTCAGAAGCTGCAGCTGGAACAGAACGCGGCAGCTCGCCTGATTAAAGGCAGTCGCCAGCAAGATCACATCACTCCAGTGCTGAAGGAGTTGCACTGGTTACCAGTTGTTTTCTGGGCCAAATTCAAGGTGTTGGTTTTGACCTTTAAAACCCTATATGGTTCCGGCCCAGCCTATCTTAAGGAGCCCCTCCAGCAACACTGGACAGGCCGCTTAACAAGATCAGCCTTGGATGGCCTTCTCTCTGTCCCATCTGCCAGGACAGCTAGACAGGTGGGGGTGAGGGAGATGGCCTTCTCTGTGGTGGCCCCTACTCTGTAGAATTCCCTCCCTAGGGAACTCCGCCATGCTCCCTCTTTAATAATCTTCCACTGCACATTAAAAATGTGGTTGTTCAGGCAGGCATTTGGGGTGGGTTGTTGTTTAGTCGTTAAGTCGTGTCCGACTCTTCATGAGCCCATGGACCATACCACGCCAGGCCTTCCTGTCCTCCGCTGTCTCCCACAGTGTGCTCAAGTTCATATTCATTGCATTGGTGATGCTATCTAACCATCTCATCCTCTGCTGTCCCCTTCTCCTTTTGCCTTCAATCTTTCCCAGCATCAGGGTCTTTTCCAGAGAGTTTTCTCTTCGCATTAGGTGGCCAAAATATTTGAACTTCAGCTTCAGTATCTGTCCTTCCAATGAGCACTCAGGATTGATTTCCTTTAGGATGGACTGACTGGACCTCCTTGCAGTCCAGGGGATTCGTAAGAGTCTTCTCCAGCACCACAGTTCGAAGGCATCAATTCTTCGGCGCTCAGCCTTCCTTATAGTCCAGCTCTCACAGCCATACGTTACTACTGGGAAAACCATAGCTTTGATTATATGGACCTTTGTCAGCAATGTGATGTCTCTGCTTCTTACTATGCTGTCTAGGTTTGCCATAGCTTTCCTCCCAAGGAGCAAGCATCTTTTAATTTCATGGCTAAAGTCATCGTCTGTGGTGATCTTGGAGCCCAAGAAGATAAAATCTGTCACTGCTTCCATTCCTCCCCCTCTATATGCCAGGAAGTGATGGGGCCAGATGCCATGATCTTCATTTTTTTTAATATGGAGTTTCAAACCAGCTTTTGCACTCTCCACTTTTACCCTCAACAAGAGGCTCTTTAGATCCTCTTCGCTTTCTGCCATTAGGGTGGTATCGTCTGCGTATCTGAGGTTGTTGATAATTCTCCCAGCAATCTTAATTCTGACCTGTGATTCATCCAGCCCGGCATTTCTCATGATGTACTCTGCATATAAGTTAAATAAGCAGGGTGACAATATACAGCCTTGTCGTACTCCTTTCCCAATTTTGAACCACTCAGTTATTCCATGTCCAGTTTCTTGACCCTCGTACAGGTTTCTCAGGAGACAGGGAAGGTGGTCTGGTACTCCCATCACTTTAAGAATTTGCCACAGTTGGTTGTGATCCACACAATCAAAGGCTTTAGTGTAGTCAGTGAAGCAGAAATAGATGTTTTTCTGGAATCCTCTTGCTTTCTCCATGATCCAGCAAATGTTGGCAATTTGATCTCTAGTTCCTCTGCCTCTTCGGAACCCCACTTGTAGTTCTGGTAGTTCTCGGTTCACATAGCGCTGAAACCTAGCTGTAAGATTTTGAACATCATCTTGCTGGCATGTGAAATGAGCGCAATTGTGCGGTAGTTTGAACATTCTTTGGCATTGCCCTTCTTTGGAATTGGAATGTAAACTGACCTTTTCCAGTCTTATGGCCACTGTTGAGTGTGCCAAATTTGTTGGCATATTGAATGCAGCACTTTAACAGCATCATCTTTTAGGATTTTAAATAGCTCAGCTGGAATACTGTCACCTCCGCTAGCTTTGTTGTTAGTAATACTTCCTAAGGCCCACTTGACTTTACTCTCTAGGATGTCCAGCTCAAGTTCAGTGACCACACTATCATGGCTATCAGGGACATTCAGATCTTTCCTGTATAGTTCTTCTGTGTATTCTTTCCACCTCTTCTTAATCTCATCTGCTTCTGTTAGGTCCCTGCCTTCTTTGTCTTTTATCATGCCCGTCTTTGCACAAAATATTCCCTTGAGATCTCTGATTTTCTTGAAAAGATCTCTAGTCTTTCCCATTCTGTTGTTTTCCTCGATTTCTTTGCATTGTTCATTTAAGAAGGCCTTCTTGTCTCTCCTTGCTATTCTCTGGAACTCTGCATTCAGTTGGATATATCTTCCCCTTTCTCCCTTGCTTTTTGCTTCCCTTCTTTTCTCAGCTACTTGTAAAGCCTCATCAGACAGCCACTTTGCTTTCTTGCATTTCTTTTTCTTTGGGATGGATTGAGTTGCTGGATCACTGCCTTGTTGTGGAGAAGGGGCTTGCGTAACTCAGTGAAGCCATAAACTATGCCGTGCAGGGCCACCCAAGATGGACAGGTCATGGCAGAGAGTTCTGACAAAATGTGGTCCACTGGAGAAGGAAATGGCAACCCACTCCAGTATTCTTGCCAAGAAAACCCCATGGAATGTATCACAAGGCTAAAAAAAATACCCTAACCCACCCCAAGAAGGGCAATGCCAAAGAGTGTTCAAACTACCGCACAATTGCGCTCATTTCACATGCCAGCAAGATGATGCTCAAAATCCTACAAGCTAGGCTTCAGCAGTATGCGAACCGAGAACTACTGGAAGTACAAGCGGGGTTCCGAAGAGGCAGAGGAACTAGAGATCAAATTGCCAACTTTCGCTGGATCATGGAGAAAGCAAGAGAATTCCAGAAAAACATCTATTTCTG
The DNA here is from genome assembly GCF_057233095.1 of Heloderma suspectum. NCBI lineage: Eukaryota > Metazoa > Chordata > Lepidosauria > Squamata > Helodermatidae > Heloderma > Heloderma suspectum. The sequence goes on from NC_139461.1 coordinate 229,589,540, forward strand.
CTTCATTGACTATGCTAAAGCCTTTGATTGTGTGGAAAACAACAAACTCTGGCAAATTCTGAAAGAGATGGGAGTACCAGACCACCTTCCCTGTCTCCTGAGAAACCTGTACGAGGGTCAAAAAGCAACAGTAAGAACCGGACATGGAATAACCGAGTGGTTCAAAATTGGGAAAGGAGTACGACAAGGCTGCATATTGTCACCCTGCTTATTTAACTTATATGCAGAGTACGTCATGAGACATGCCGGGTTGGATGAATCACAGGTCAGAATTAAGATTGCTGGGAGAATTATCAACAACCTGAGATACGCAGACGATACCACCCTAATGGCAGAAAGCGAAGAGGATCTAAAGAGCATCTTGTTGAGGGTGAAAGTGGAGAGTGCAAACGCTGGTTTGAAACTCAACATTAAAAAAACTAAGCTCATGACATCTGGCCCCATCACTTCCTGGCATATAGAAGGAGAGGAATGGAAGCAGTGACAGATTTTATTTTCTTGGGCTCCAAGATCACTGCAGACGGTGACTGTAGCCATGAAATTAAAAGACGCTTGCTCCTTGGGCGGAAAGCTATGGCAAACCTAGACAGCATAGTAAGAAGCAGAGACATCACATTGCTGACAAAGGTCCATATAATCAAAGCTATGGTTTTCCCAGTAGTAACGTATGGCTGTGAGAGCTGGACTATAAGGAAGGGTGAGCGCTGAAGAATCGATGCTTTTGAACTGTGGGGCTGGAGAAGACTCTTACGAGTCCCCTGGACTGCAAGGAGGTCAAATCAGTCAGTCCTAAAGGAAATCAACCCTGAGTGCTCATTGGAAGGACAGATACTGAAGCTGAAGTTCAAATATTTTGGCCACCTAATGCGAAGAGAAAAGTCACTGGAAAAGACCCTGATGCTGGGAAAGATTGAAGGCAAAAGGAGAAGGGGATGGCAGAGGATGAGATGGCTAGATAGCATCACCGATGCAATGAATATGAACTTGAGCACACTCCGGGAGAGAGCGGAGGACAGGAAGGCCTGGCGTGCTATGGTCCATGGGGTCACGAAGAGTCGGACATGACTTAACAACTGAACAACGACAACAACAACAAAGGGTATTTTTAGAAATATGATGTTTTTACTGTAGAACTTTATTATTTTAAACTGTTCTATTATACACTTTGTACATCACCCTGAGTGGCTGGGTGACCAGCCAGATGGGCGATTAAATAAATAAATAAATAAATAAATAAATGAATGAATAAAATTAGTAGACTGCAAAGTAAGCATCCATTTAGATGAACAAGAGGGCAACATCAAAACAGACAACTGGGACTGTAAGATCTTTAAAAACTTGAGCCAAAAAGTGGCTTTTAGATCTCTCCTCATTACACAATTTAAGTGCTCCCTTAAGTTAAGTGAATGTGCTCCTTTGCCAAATGAAGTTAAATCAGGCACGTGAAATGAAAATCTATTCCATGCCAAACAGCATGTTGGGTTTAATGTCTTAATTTTTGAGTACATATCCTTTTTCCTTTATGGTGGGAAAAGAACCTAAAACTTTCTAAGTAAATTTTGATGCACTGGGGCTTTGTATCTGGATGCTCAGCACTAGCATCTATTAGATGGATTTCATACCTGCTGACCCTGTGGCCCCAGCTTCATTTCATTTATTATATGTCTATACTGCCCCATAGTCGAAGCTCTCTGAGCAATTCACAAAAATAAAAAAACCATTAAAATACATTATATAAAGTATACAACCATCTCATTTAGAAGCTCACTCTGCCATCATGTAATTGAACTTCAAGTATTAAAATGCTGCCTTTGTGTTCGGAGGGTCTTGGGTATTTATTCCCTTAATATTCAGCTATTGCGTGGTATAGAAATGTAATAATGAATAATAAATAAATAGTCCCTTAAAAAGGATGATGGCTTCTCAAAATATCACTTCTCAAACAATCATCTTATGATCTTAAACAAGGAAAATATATTCCCATGAGCATAAATAAGAAAGCATTACTGTTCACTCTAATCACAAGAGATCTTTCTTTCCTTTACCCCCAAATAATGCATCCTTAAGGAATATGAATTTGATATTGTGCCCTTAGAAAACCTGTTCTGCCCCTTTGAATAGAGCAAATTACTATGAAATGTGATCATTTTGCATTTATAGTCTGCCTTTCTTTCCCTTTCACCCTAAAGGCACTTGTACATTCAGGCTATATGCTTTGAAAACAATTTCTCAAGCATTAAATTTAATGTTTGTAGTGTCACTAGGTAGTAGAGATTGCCAGAGTACTTTCCAAATTGTTGTTTTAACAATATCAAAATAATAAACCTAAAAAGATTCTAAAAAGATTCTTCCACAGAATCACTGTGGCTGACTATACCAGAATTCAGTACTGAGGACATGCTATTTCCCCCATGACCAAAATGTCCAAGGTGATCTTAAGATGGAGAATGAAATCAGGGAGGCATCTAAATGAGAAAGCATTGTAATAGTGGGTGATTTCAGTTACCTCCACACAAACTGGATAAATATATGTTCTTGTCATGACAAAGAGGTCAAGTTTCTAAATACCCTAAACATCTGTGCCCTAGAAGAGTTGGTCATGGAATGATGGAACTGATCAAAGAAGAGATGACCCTGGACTTAGTCCTAACTGGCGCCCACCACCTAGTGCAAGACTTAAGCAGTGAACCAACTGGAAACAGTGACAATGAAAACAGTGCTATCAAATTTTATTTATATGTAAGTGGAGAATTTCAAAGGAAGTCCAACACAGTCACATTTAACTTCAAAAAAGGAAATGTCTAAAAAATGAGGGATTGGTAAAAGGGATGTTGAAAGGGAAAGTCAAGATGGTCATATCTCTCCAGAATGCTTGGGAGTTACTTAAAACCACAATAATAGAAACTCAGCTACAATGTACGCTACAGGTCAGGAAAGTTACCACCAAGTCCAAAATGTCACCAGTGTAGTTAACAAGCAGTGTCAAGGAAACTATTGGAGAAAGAAAGGGCTTCCTTTAGAAAATGGAAGCGTTGCCCCAACAAGGAGAAGAAAAAGTAACACAATCGTGTACAAAATAAATGCAAGCAGACAATAAAGTGTTTTTTAAAGGATTTTGAAGAGCACATTGCTATTGAAAAGGAAATGAAAATAAAACTGTCAATATCGTAATGCCTTTGGTCTGACCCAGCATGGCTGTCCTTATGTTCTTAGATCCCAGAACCAAAACCCACAGGGCAAACATCCCAGAGGAATTTCTTAACTACTCAGCTACAGCATCAAACGCACCAGGTGGCATTTTTCTCCTTCCCCTGATTCCCAACCCCAACATCCAATCATAGATGCCAGTACCACAGGGGTTGCAGGAAGAGCCCTGGTCTGGTGGAACAGCTCACATTTTACATGTTGGAAATCTGTGGTTCAAATCCAGGGTACAAGATGACACCAGGAAAGGGAAGGGGCCCTCACATTCAAAACAAGCCCTTTTGACCTCACCCTAGCAACCTATGTGACCAATTCATCCCCTGCTCTATTGTCTCAGAGGCCAGCGCTGCCAGGTAGCATCACATCAGGCCTCATTGCTGGTCTTCCTCCTCCTCATCCCTCTCCATCGTCTTCATCCCTCTAACGCTTCCCTTTTCCCCAACTTCCTCACACATACTAGCAGCTGCTCCCCCTCCCACCGAAGTCAGTGGGAGGGAAATTTCTTGCACCAGCAAGATCTGGAGCTGGTGTAAAGTTGTGATGTTGATGGGGGCCCCATCATGGTCTGGAGGGTTATAGGACATGTTGTAAGTGCGCTCCAGTCCTGTGCCATCCATGTCCCACCCATGACACCATCCCATTTTAGCCACTCTGCCATCATAACTTCACTGCCAGAACTGCTCTGCCAGCAGAATGTTCTGCCTGGGGAGTTCTGGTGGTGTATCTGTCATGACTTCGGTGTATCTCAAGTTCCACCAGCATAGATTCTGCCCAATACTAAGCCCCTAAGCTGCTGTATAGGATAATCTCCAGTACAGGATTCTGCCCTGAATAAGGATGCCACTGCCTTTAAGTTGTTGTTTTTTTTTAATCCATGACCAACTAAAATAAAAGTAAAAGAAAATATTCCTATTATTTGCTAAAGCAAACCAAAACAAAACAAACAAACCTGCAGCTATATTTTCAGTCCAATTGAGGACTGTCATTCCATTTCCCCCACCATTTGCTACTTTTTTTTTTAATGTCTTTTATCGGTGTTCAGCAGCAGGAAGAGCACTGGGATTTAACAGTAAGTTCTAAAATAGTCCAATAGCTTCCTATCTATAAGCAAACCCAGCAAATAGGTCAGACAAGAGAAGGCAAGAGGTGATGGGGCCTTGAATGAAGAGATAGGATCACTGCAGATTTAGATTTAATTTCTGTGAAATATTTCCATTTCTCTAGGGGATTAGAGAGTCTCCTATGGGGGAAAAGAACTGAATTAGCTATTTTTCTACCTGTGGGCCTGCTGTAATCTCAAAATGATGGTATCTGTAGATTGAGATATGAAAGTAAATTTGGCTCAATACCCTCTGTGCAGCTCTCTGACCTGAGACACCTACAAAGATGCAGAAACTTACTTTTTGCTATAATCCCATGGTAACACCACAGGAAGATGTTGCTTAAAGCAGCATTTCAAATATTCAGTAGCAGATAAAGTCTATATACTGATCATCTATATAGACCTCTGCCATGGAAGTTTGTTAACTCTGTTTCCATTGTCCTCGATTGCTAATTATAAGAAATAGAACCAAAGCAGTCTCTCTTTGTTTGCATAGCAATGACTTCCCATATGTTTATTTTAACTGAAAACAAAAGCCACCCAACAATAAAATGGACAAAATTAAACACCAGTATAGCAGAATCTTTCATTGTGCTCAGTAGCCTGGCTTAGCAAATATGCTTGTTCTAAGATTAACAGTGATATTGCATGGCAGGTGTCTTGGGGAACACCTTCCCTACTCATGGTACCATCCTCTAAAAGCTTTCTCTGAGTCTCCATTGTACATACCTCCCTAACGCAAAGGACCTGGATCAAGGCCTCCACAGATGAAGTCAACTATCAAGGGGAGCTGTTTGGGAGAAGGTGCTTGCTAAGGTGTACTCTGTTATTGCCCTCTTTACTCATGCACTCAGGGTATCTCAACGTAGAGACCTGGTCCACATGACATGACAGCCTACTGTGGCTTAATTTAGCCGTGGGGGCTGTTGTGCCCCCACGTACCCCCACGGGCACCTGCTTTCTGTGGTTTGCCATGTCATGTCAACCCAGTATCGTGGGTTATTTGAGGGGGTAGACAACCCTCAAATAACCCTAAAACAAGCTAGTGGTTATTTGAGGTTTGTCTATCCCCACGATTCTGGGTTAGCATGACATGTTGTCAGGATGGAAACTGAGCCAATAGAGCCCCAGAGCAGTTCTGCTTCTGAGGAGGAACAGCAATCCGTGGGAAAGGAGCTCGCTCATCTCTCACAAGCACAGCAGCTGGCGGAGATTCCTCCTGCCAGCATTCCTGGGATAGATAGTGACCCTAGCAGTGAGAGAGCACTGGAGTGGGGCTTGCTGGACACTCGGCGCAGCCGCAGGGAGCGATGACAGATGGAGGGCGCCGAAAGGAGGCGTACTGCTCATTTGGCGCACAAACAACGGTCGCGTCCCGAGGACCCAAGGGAAAGCGGGAGGACCTCTCCCTAGCCCATAAGTTCAGGGTCTTCCCGTGGTTCTCCTTCAAACGGGGACCAACTGCCTTACCTGGAGCTTAGGCTACTCTGCTATCTTTCCCCAGTGCTGTTCCTTGCTTTGTCGCTAGTGATTAGTATCTGAAAGAGTCATAAAGTAATAAATGAATAAAGCCTTGGAAAGAATCCTCGTCATCTGTGTCCTGAGTTGGCTATTGGTGGGGACTGCAAGAGGCAGCTAGGGCACTCCTGACAGCTTGGTCATCCGTTCCTCTTTTTCTCTCTCTCTGCTCCTACTGCTGAATGGAGGGTGCCAGGGACTAGGCAGTGCAAGCTCTCGCGCAAGAGAACCAGGCTGTTCATGATGAAGTGTCTCAACTGACGACTGCTGTTCAGAGTCTGCAAGCTGCGGTTCAAGCCCCACCACCTCCAATTGCCCCCCGCCGCAAGTGCCCGGTGGCTGTGCCAGAGAAGTTTTCTGGTGAGAAAGGACTTTTTCAGATTTTCTGGGCCCAATTGGAGCTGTACATGCGCCTATGTCCTGAGGATTTCCTCACGGAACAGGTTCGTGTGGGCTTCATCATTAACCTACTTTCAGGCATGGCAGCTAAATGGGCTTTGGGACTTCTTCCCGCTAATGAACCCTTGCTTGGGGACTATTAAGGTTTCATGACAGCGATGGCCAGGTTTTTCAGTGACCCCCTGCGCACGCAGACAGCTTCTCGGGAGATTCGTCGCCTCAGGCAGGGCAAGGACTCAGTTTCCAGCTACACAACAACTTTTCGCTTGCTGATGCAGGATTTACAGTGGAATGATGCTGCGCTGGTGGCTCAGTGTTTGGACGGTTTGAACGACAAGATCTTGGATGAGTTGGCAAGCACGCCTAGCACGCCTACTTTGGAGGACCTTATCCAGACCTGTCTCCAGATAGATAGTCGGCTGGAGGGGCGCCGGCAGACCTGGCAGGGCGCCGGGGGCCGAGATTTCCCTCCTCCCATTCCCCCACATTTCCTGCCCCCTCCCCCACCCCTTGCTCCCGTGGCGGGGCTGGAGGAGACACTGATGCAGCTGGGAGCTACCCGAGCCCCGCTGCCACCGGAGGAACTAGAGCGGCGGCGTGTGGAGCGCCGATGCTTTCGGTATGGAACACTGGGACATTTCGCCAAAACCTGCCATGCCAGACCCACGGCCCCACTGCCTCCCCCTCCTCTCCTTCCTCCTCCTCCTCCTCATCCCCAGGCCTAACTAGGCTGCCCCCCAAGCTTGTTGGGGGTCTCCAGGGTGGGTGTCGGTTCCACACCAAGTGGGTTCCTTCCGCAACCCCCCCACCCTCCCATCTGCTATTGCATGTTCACCTCCGCTCCTCCCAGTGGGGTGGGGTGGAGACCCTACCTTTGGTGGACTCGGGGGCTACGACCAGTTTCATGGATGAAACGTTCGCTCTCTTCCACAAGATTTCTACCCTGCCTCTTCCTGCCCCCTTGGCAGTGGTGACCATCGATGGGCATCCTCTTTCTTCAGGCGCGGTGACCTGGATTACAGCTCTGCTCACGCTGCATGCCCAGTCCCACGTTGAGCAGATTCAGTTTCACTTGGCCAAGGTTCCCCAATACCCAATCGTGCTGGGTGTTTCCTGGCTCTCTAAGCATAATCCTCACATTACTTGGGGGCTTCAGCAAGTGGAGTTTGCATCTCCCTACTGCCGGGTGCATTGCCTCCCAGAGGAGGTGCCAGTCCCAGTCCAGGCCTTAACCCTTTCCTCCCCCTCCTCATCTGCTTCTGGCAGTTTTTCAGCTACCGTGATCCTCCCAGAGAAGTATGCAGCTTTTCGGGTTGTTTTCGACAAGAAGGAGGCCGACCAGCTCCCCCCCCCCACGGCCCTTTTGACTGTGCCATTAACCTCATTCCTGGGGTGACCATCCCTGCCGGCTGGCTGTATTCAATGTCGGAGCTGGAACTTCAAGCTCTGTGGGAGTTTTTGGGCACAAACCTCAGACGTGGCTTCATTCGCCCCTCCTCCTCCCCCGCCTGCACCCCTACCATGTTTGTGCACAAGAAATCGGGCAAACTCCGCCCAGTGCATGACTTTAGAGCATTGAATTCGGTCTCAATCCCCAACAAGTACCCCCTCCTCCTCATACCGGAGATGCTGGAGCACCTGGGGCGAGCCAAGATTTTCACAAAGTTGGACCTGCGTGGCGCCTACAATCTGATTCGCATCCGGGAGGGGGATGAGTGAAAGACCTGTTTCGGCACCCGGTATGGAGTGTATGAATACCTAGTGATGCCGTTTGGGCTTGCCTGCGCCCCCCCCCCCACATTTTCGCATTTTATGAATGCAATCTTCTGGGACTATTTGGACACTTTCGTCATTGTGTATCTCAATGATTTACTTATATTTTCTGAGGACCCCCACACCCATCAGCACCATGTCTCCGCCGTCCTCCAGCGCCTCGGCGAGAACCATCTTTATGCCAAGCTGGGGAAATGTGCATTTGACCTAACCTCTTTGGACTATCTTGGCTACATTATTTCAGCTGACGGTATCAGGATGGATCCTGCAAAGATCCAGGCTGCCCTCTCCTGGCAGGCTCCATCCACCAAGAAGGACTTGCAATGTTTTCTGGGGTTTGCTAATTTTTACAGAAAGTTCCTGCCCAGCTTTGCTCGGCTGACATCTCCTCTCACGGACCTCCTTAAGGGCAGAAAATCTCTGAACATGTCTGAGAGGAATTATACCATCTGGGAGAAGGAACTGTTGGCCATCAAGTCCACTTTGGAGACCTGGTGTCATCTTCTGGAGGGGGCACAGCACCCAGTCAAAGTTAGAACTGACCATCACAACCTGGAACACCTTCAGACAGCTCGTGCCTTAAACCAGCAGCAGATTAGGTGGTCGCTTTCCCCCCCCCCCCGGTTCCACCTTAAGATTTGCCATGTGAAGGCCTCCGACAGCCTACAAGCAGACGCTCTTTCTCGTAAGCTAGACCTCCAGCCAGGGGGTGAGGGAAATCCCCCCCCCGATTCTTCCCCCCCAGAGCCTGGTGGCAGCTGCAGTTCCTCACTCTTGGGAGGAGCTTATTCGCTCTGAACAGGCTCAGGATGCTTTTGTCCGCACAAAAGTGGAGGAATTGGGGCTAGCCTCTGGCCTCCCCCACTCTACCCCCTTCTCTTTGCTAGGTGGCCTGCTTTACCATTCCGGCTGGGTCTATGTGCCTTCTAGACCCCTCCACGAGAAGGTCCTGCATCAGTGCTGCGACTCCCCCACAGCTGGGCATTTTGGCGTTGCCAAGACCCTGCATGGAGTGATGCGGAATTTTGGTGGCCTCGTGTGTGTCAGGACATCAAGACCTATGTCGCCTCCTGCCCAACCTGCCAGCGGGCGACGGCCCCCCTCAGGCAAGCCCACAGGCTTGCTTCACCCCCTGCCTACCCCCTCAGGACCTTGGAAACTGCTCTCCCTTGACTTCATCACTGACTTGCCTCACTCACACGGTAAGATCACTATTCTGGTGGTAGTGGATTTGTTTTCTAAGATGGCCCATTTCATCCCCTGCTCTGGGTTCCCCACAGCCAGGGAGATGGCAGAGCTTTCTTTGGCGCATGTTTTCCAGCTCCATGGATGGCCCAAGGGTCTCATTTCGGATAGGGGGGCCCAATTCACTGCCCATTTCTGGAAGGAGCTACTTGGGCTTCTCCATGTGACTCTCCGTCTTTCCTCCGCCCACCATCCACAGACGGATGGTCAGACTGAGCACACCAATGCGACTCTGGAGCAATATTTGCGCTGTTATGTCAATTACCAGCAAGATGACTGGTTTTCCTTGCTGCCTCTTGCAGAATTTGCTTATAACAATGCCTGCCATGCTTCTACCCGCCAAACTCCATTTTTTGCCAATTTTGGTCACCACCCCAAGGCTTTCCCATCCACCCTAGCTCCCTCTTTGGTGCCGGCGGCCCATGACTTTTAGAGGAGTTACGAGCGGTACACCACTAGGGATGAACGAAAGTCACTTACCTTTGTGAAGGATGACATTCACGGTGTGGGGGAAGCGCTATGTCCCTCCCCCCGAAATTCTCTCTGGCCGGCTCTGCTCCACGGAGATTCTGCAGAGCTGCTGGCCGGGGCCACCCGCAGCTGGACATCCAGCCGCTGGGCAGCCTGCAGGGACACAAATGGCGGCTGCCATAAGCACCACCATTTGCGTCCCTGTATTTTGCCATGGTAGGCTATGTAAATATTTATGTAGTCTATCATGGCAAAAAAAAAAAAACGAACGCAAATGGCAGTGGCTATGGCGGCCGCCATTTGCATTCCCTTTTTTTTTTTTTGCCATTTTAGCCCACATAAATATTTACGTAGGCTATTACTGCAAAAAAAAAAAAAGGGAACGCAAATGGCGGCCACTACGCCATTTGCGTTCCTTTTTTTTTCTGGATCCACCTTAAGATTTAAATATTTACATAGACTAAAATGGCAAAAAAAAAGGGAACGCAAATGGCGGACGCTGTAGCCGCTGCCATTTGCGTTCCCTTAGTTTTTCCGTGATAGGCTACATAAATACTTATGTAGGCTACATAAATACAATGCAAATGGCGTCCCTGCGTTAGCCGTGATAGGCTATGTAAGTATTTACATAGCCTATCAGAGCTATACGGAAGAAGCGAATGGTGGCCGCAGATGCAGCCGCGATTCGCAAGTCAGCGCAGATGGCAGCAGGTAGGTGCTCCATTCTGGGCCCATTTCGCAGGGTGAGGGGGTGGGGGGGCTTCATTCTGCCATGGATTTCAGGGGGGCAAATGCACTGGCATTCAGCCTCACCGAGATCCGTGGCGGAATTCTCTGACATCCCTATACACCACCTCTTACGGGACTCCCTCGAGCAAGCCAAGACAGCCTACAAGGCCTCTGCGGACTGGCTGAGCCAGCCAGGTCCGCCTCTGCAACTGGAAGACTGGGTTTGGTTGTCCACCCAATACCTCCCCTCTCTAGGGATGTACGAAAGTCACTTACCTTTTAACGAAATGTGATTCGAGGTGGGGGGGAGGCGCTCTGTCCCTCCCCCTGAAATTCTGGCCGGGGGAGGAGGCGCTCCGTCCCTCCCCCCCCCGAATCCTGGCCGGCCGGGCCCGCAAATGGTGGCGGCCATAGCCGCTGCTCTTTGCGTCCCTGCAGTCAGCCGTGATAGGCTACGTAAATGTTTACGTAGCCTATCATGGCTGAGTAAAAAAAACAAACAAACTGCGCGTACGCAAATGGCGGCGCCCATGGGCGCCACCATTTGCATTCCTTATTTTGACACGTCTAGTCTACGTAAACATTTACGTAGACTACAGCGAAGATAAGGGGAACGCAAATAGAGTAGACGCTACGCTATTTGCGTTCCCCTTATTTTTGCCGTAGTCTACGTAAATGTTTACATAGACTAGACATGCCAAAATAAGGAACACAAATGGCAGCACCCATGGGCACCGCCATTTGCGTACGCGCGGTTTGTTTTTTTTTACTCAGCCGTGATAGGCTACATAAACATTTACGTAGCCTATCACGGTACTTTTTAAAAATCTAGCCGTGATAGGCTACGTAAATCTTTACATAGCCTATCATGTTTTTGTTTATGTTTTAACTGGAAATGGCGGCGGTGGCAGCCGGTTGGAAGACCACGCGCCACCGCCGCCGCCGCCCCGCCGCTGCCCCACCGCCGCAGCCGCCACCGCCAGGAAGATTTGCCCAAGGTAAGTCCCGTCCCGGGGGGGGCAGACCGTTTCGCCACCAATTTTGGGGGGCCAAATACGCTGGCATTCAGCCTTCCCAAGATTTGTGGCGAAATTCTCTGACATCCCTACCCCTCTCACTCGCCCGCAAGGAAGCTTGCGCCTCGCCGCATGGGGCCTTTACAGATTACAGCCCAGATTAACCCTGCTGCTTTTCGCCTGGCTCTCCCCCCCTCCATGAAGATCCATCCTGTTTTTCATCGGTCCTTGCTGTCCCCCCTGGTTTCTGGCGACCCTCATCGCTCAGCCGGCTCCCCCCCACCGCCAGTGCTGGTGGAGGGGGAGGAGGAGTTTGAGGTCGCAGAGATTCTGGACTCCCACCTTTCTCGCAGCCGCCTGCAATATCTGGTGGACTGGAAGAGGTACGGGCCAGATAAGCGATCCTGGGAACCCGCAGAAAATGTGCATGCTCTGTTGCTGCTGAGGTGCTTCCACCAGCTGTATCCCCACAAACCCAGGGCCCCAGGGGAGGAGCATGAGGGGGGGCCTTATGGGAGCGGGGATGATGTCAGGGTGGAAACTGAGCCAATAGAGCCCCAGAGCAGTTCTGATTCTGAGGAGGAACAGCAATCCGTGGGAAAGGAGCTCGCTCATGTCTTACAAGCACAGCAGCTGGCAGAGATTCCTCCTGCCAGCATTCCTGGGATAGATAGTGAACCTGGCAGTGAGAGAGCACTGGAGGGGGGCTTGCTGGGCGCTCGGTGCAGACGCAGGGAGCGACGACAGATGGAGGGTGCCGAAAGGAAGCGTTCCGCTCATTTGGCGCTCAAACAACGGTCGCGTCCCGAGGACCCAAGGGAAAGAGGGAGGACCTCTCCCTAGCCCATAAGTTCAGAGTCTTCCCGTAGTTCCCCTTCAAACGGGGACCAACTGCCTTACCTGGAGCTTAGGTTACTCTACTATCTTTCCCCAGTGCTGTTCTTTGCTTAGTCACTAGTGATTAGTATCTGAAAGAGTCATAAAGGAATAAAGCCTTAGAAAGAATCCTCATTGTCTGTGTCCTGAGTTGGCTATTGGAGAAGACTGCAAGAGGCAGCTAAGGCGCTCCTGTCACACGTCAAGCTACAAGTGTGCCACTGCTTGCATATTCAGAGTGGTGGCCAGCGTGCTCTGCTAAGCCCTGTGGGGAAATTAACCCATGATGACTTAGCTTTTTGTTCGAACAGCCCCAATATCTCTCATACAATAGCAAAAGTCTGAGATTCAGTTCAAATGCTGCTTTCATATTTTTAAAAATATTATACCTCCAAAATAACTACAAGGTTATTTTACTATGCCAGCTTTGCACAGTGGCTATGTTAGTACAGAACCTCCTATGGTGAGAGCAGATACTCACCATGTCACTTCAGATATTCAAAATTCTCTGCATATATAATGCCCCAACTGTCCTTGTAGAAGCAAAACCTAAATGATGCCCTCCCACCCCCGGTACTGCTGAGATCAACATTCAAAAATCTTACTGCACTATTCAGACACCAGTTCCTACCTTCATCTGTCCCATTTGTGGTGTCAAATTAAGCTGGTCACTTCACTGAGATAAATATTAGGGCCAGCCCTGCTAGGGGACACATTTGCATGGAGAATGTGACATGTGATCTTGCTACCTAGAGATCCAGCAGCAACTTCCTGCTGGAGATTTCAAGCTCATGGCAACATATTTTTCAGCTGCCATGATGGTTATGAGAATCGCTTCCAGCAAGCTGCAGTTATCTCCAATTAATTTTCCATACTTCCCATTCTCCATGTAAATGCAGCCCTTGGGACATTCACAGATGTTGAATGTTTGAATCAGCAAGATGTGTCAATATTTAGATTTCTGCTAAAGATTAGGAACTTTGGCTTCCTTTGGACCGGATGCTGTATGAAAGTCCAATTTACTTATTGGGTCTCACAAAGAGAGACTACCGTAGCCTTTGGGTTCAAGCTTGCACCATCCAAAATGCCCATTTAGTACCCTCTCTAATACCTCTAAAATTAACTTCAGCTGATGTTCAGTTTTAAAACTTGTCATTATACAATAGCTCTCATTAATATACTCATGCCCAGATTTGACAAGTGTATAGTGCCATATGGTGTGGTAGTGTGGTATAAGCTCGGTTAATGATTTTGGTGTCTCAGGCAGTTGTTATCCTCTGAAAAAACCATTTTTCATTCACCTTCGGTAGTTTTCCAGATTTCCCCCCATAACTGATATTAATCTCTCTAGTCTATAGTTTCCTGCTTTGTCTCTTGACCCTTTGTTCTTTGCCTGCCCTGGCACAGTTCAGCTGAATTGATTTTTATTTTTTACTTGGATTCAATTATTTTCTTTCTAAATTGCCCTCCAGCCTCCACTTGCTTCCTGTTCTCCCTGGATCTCTACACACAGTGCAGTGAGAAGCTAGTATCCATATGTGACTGTGACCCAGCCACTGGAAACATTTTCTTTTGGAGAAGCCATATGTGTATAATATCTCCATTTACAGACTGGTAAAAAAAAAAAAAACACTCCTCAACAACATAGCTAAGAGCAGCCTTACAGGTAGCCCATATTTTCACCATCTGGCACAAATGGTACATATATCAATGGTGGAGTTACACTTTTCCTGTGTGCTCCTAGTCCTTAATATTCTCTACTATTCTACACTTTACTAAATCCGTTTCCTCATTTGTTCTTATTTTCCTACTTGTTTTTGCTGCTTTGTTTCCAGTCCCCCTCATCCATTTTTTGCTTCCTTTGTTCCCTTCTGAGGCCTAAACTGCAAGCAATACAACTCCCCCCCCCAACACACCAACGCATTTACAAAAAGCCTGCTAAAATAAATGCAGATCAATTACCACCAGCAGTAATGGCAGCTTAAAAAGTTAGAGCAACAGTAAAACAATACACCACAAAAATACAATTATTGAATGCACAGGAGAATAAAAATCACCTTCACTGGGTGCTGTAAGGGACTATATAAAAGCACCAGCTGAGTGTCCTTGGGGGTTTTATGTCATAGCCAGGCCTGGAGGGCTCTCTTGTTCACTGCATGTGCCCCTTGGAGCATCCATGCCCCAAACTGACCTCTCATGACAAAAATGGAAGAAAACACCAGTGGACCTAGTTGCTACATAGCAGATGAGGCAGATCCATAATAGTCTAAAACAGGCCCTCTGCCAACCTGCTGCCCTCCAGATGCTTTGGACTTTAGCTCCCATCAACCCTGACCATTGGCCAAAATTGCTAGGTCTAATGCAAGTTGTAGTCCAAAACATCTGGAGGGCACTACATTGGGAAAGGCTGGTCTAAAACTATTTGCTCCATTGGTTATTATAATGAGTTTTATAGCCTGCAACATAACACTATTTCTATAGTAAAAATTCATTTGCTATATATAGCTTGCAGCATAATATATTTGCTGCCTGGCAGCCATCAGAAATGGGCAACCAAGCCCTCATTTTTATGAAACTCAGAGCTGTATCATGTAAATAAAAGAACAAACTCAACCCTGCTGATAAGGGGCATATCGGCAGCAGTACTTTATTCTAATATGTATCTTAGATGGGAAAAAGCAAACCTTCTCAATGAAATGTCCAGTTGATATGGCAACCAGCAAACACTCCTGCAGTAGCATCCAGAGCAACCACCACGACTTTCATCTCAAATTCAGGTGAAGAGATTTCTGATGCATGCAGCATTCCATGGACATAGGATTCCCCAAGAGGTTTAGCCTTTTGTTGCATAAATAAGTTCTTCTATTTCTCTTTTGTCTGGAGTACTCATGATACATCTTGAAGAAATTAGGGTCCTCCTACTTTCATTGATTCTCAGATATTCAATATCAAACTTCACTGGATAATACCTGCATTTTCTGTTTGCATTCTTCTTTGTAGAAACATTACAGTAATTCACACCCTATCCCATCAAGAGATTCATTTCCCACCACTCTAAGAACGTACAGTATTAGTGGAAGCCACAACCTCTAACCGCAAGGCCCAAACCCTAATCCTTAATATTTAGATTAATTAATTATCCAGTTGACAATACTTATAGACCACATTTCAACTAATATTCTCGAAGTGCTTTACAACATAAAACTTAATCAGTACAATTCTAAAAGCAATTAATATGAATAACCCATAATAAAACAGAACCAGTAGCAAAATATACTTCTCAAGAGCTTAGATCTGAAGCAAAGCAGAAACACATCTACCTCTGAAAGTATGCAAAGGGTCAAACAGGCCTGGAATCCCACAGTGCCCTCAGCTGTCTCAGTAAATGCTTTGCTCCTCATGGATGCTAGCACAGCAGCATACAGAAATGGTAGTATCCTTAGCTAGCCCATGTTGGCAGATCTCAAGCTTGGGGTGGGAGATGCCCTCAAAGATAACAGTAGGATAGATCATTTAGGGCTGTATAGCACAAAACCAGCACCTTGAATTCCATCCAGAAACAAACTTGTAACCAGGGTAGGTATTTTAGAATAGGTGTAATATGATCGTGCTGGCTTACAGCCATCATTAGTCAGGCAGCAGTATTCTGAGGTAGCTAAACTTTACAGAGCCATCTCCAAGAGCAGCCCAACATATCTATGTGCATACATGCATTATGGTTACTTATTAGTTTTGGAATGATATTCTGCAAAGGACAGCAGTACATTCTTCTAGGATGGAGTGAGCTGAAGTCCAGCAGGAATCTTGACCTGAACTGCTGCTACCAGCTTGGGTGGAACAAAAGCGTATTCAAATTAGAATGCTCTTATCTGACCATTTGCTCTCTCATCTGTTTTTCCTGCCTTTTCTGTGGATGAGAACATGGCAGAACATGTTGAGGAGAGATGTAGCATATATCTCTGTATTTTTGTTTCTGATTTTGTCTATGTGCTAGCATATCTCATCAGTCAGAGTAATTAAGGCAGTCTTGATTGCACAACTAGGATGAAAGCCAGAATGATATGAATGATATGGTGTCACTCAGGAATGCATGAAGCTCAGCTGCCACTACAGTATTCGAGCACCTTGCTGCAAAATGACACACTGGAGACTGGGCAGTAGCTAGCCAAATGCTAAGATCTAAAGATTTCTTTTTTAAAAGCAGTCTTACCTCTGGCCCCAAATGGTAGGATCTACCCTCTCTTGCAAGGAACATTCACTATCTCTCACTACTAATGAGTAGGGATTTATGAAAGTCACTTACCTTTTCGATGGGGTGATTTGCGGTGGGGGGGAGGCGTTCCGCACCTCCCCCCCAAATCCGACCTGGCCGGCTCCACTCCGCAGCAACTCCGCGGAGCCACCGTCCAGGTGCATTCGCAGGCGCCATGTGGAGCCTGCGGATGCAAATGGCGGTGGCTATGGCGGCCGCCATTTGTGTTCCTGTTTTTTTGCCGTGATAGGCTACGTAAATATTTACATAGCCTATCATGGCAAAAAAAGGGAATGCAAGTGGCGGTGGTTACGGCGGTGGTTACTGCGGCCGCCATTTGCGTTCCCTTTTTTTGCCATGATAGGCTATGTAAATATTTACATAGCCTATCACGGCCTCCGCAGGGACGCAAATGGCGGCCACCGTACAATGGCGTAAATAAGTATTTACGTAGCCTATCACCGCAAAAATAGGGAAGCAAGTGGTGGCTGCAGATGCATCTGCCATTCGCAAAGCAGCGCAAACAGCACCAGGTAAGTGTCCTGTTTCGCGCGCCTTTCGCGGGGTGGGGGGGTGGGGGGCTTCGTTCCACCACGGATTTCAGGGGGCCAAATGCACTAGCATTTGGGCTAACTGGGATCCATGGCAGAATTCTCTGACATCCCTACTAATGAGCCACCTGTCCCAAGCATACAAGTAATATAGGCCTTACTTATAAGTAAGTAAGTACTCACCACGCACTCTGTCCAAATCTTCAGGAAGCAAAAGCTAAAAATTATCCAAGTAAAACTGTCAACTATGGAAGCAACAACAGCACTAGCCCTACTGAGTCATTTAAAAAGTGCAAGAGCAGAGGGAAGTGGGGACATATGTTGTGGCTCTGACCTTCCATCCGTGATCTCCCCATGTTTATAGAAAAGGTCTGAAGTGGAAATATAGCTATATTTGGGTGAATGCAATTACAGAATTTCATGCTGGGTTCCCGATCATAGGAAGCTCTCTAACAGCAGTCACCTGAACATAGTTACATTTCCACTTCAGGCCTTACCAGTAAATGCTGGGAGGTCATGGGTGTGCCTCTGCTCCCATCCCCACTTAACACCTTTGAATAACTACATAGAGCTACTCTACAGTCAAAGTGGAATCCAACTCTAAGTGGATGCAAGAGGTTTTATCCTCAAAGTGCCTTGTGAACGGGTCTCAGTGAAATAAAGAGGTACATGGGAAGAAAGTAAGGGGAATGACTGTATATGACTGAAAATCTATTTAGTGCACCTCCTAAATAAATTATCCATAGGTCATATCCCCACCTACGGTGATCCTGTATGGCACATTACTTTGCAAGAAAAGCTCAGCAAGAATTGAAAACCTAGACCAAGTATATCAGCAGAAATATATGGAAAGCATTCATAGCACACTTAAAGGCTAGAGGTTGTTGGCATTGTTCTTTGCACAATATTTGATGTTTTTGATTCTTTACTTCTGGAGGTCATTGTTTGGGTGAAGAAGGTCGCACATTGTGAGGTCAGATATAGTGCTTACATTAATTCTGTCCATAATTGTGTCAATTTAATTATTGTCCTTTCACTCGGAACGTATATGTCACCCCCGAAATGCAGCCATTGATTTTCTCAAGGTTGTGACCCCTTCATATTCGACATCACAAAAAGCAAAACTATTCTATATTCTGATTCATTTCTATGGAGTTAATATTTCGGCTGCATTTAACACTAGCTAATTCTCTTGAAATGAGCACCATAATCCAGCAAAAATTTACTGCTGTCTGAAGCACACAAAAGTCACAAGAGGGACTAACTTTGAATAATAATGAACAAGCTTGCCTTTCTCTTACAGAATGTCTTCAAGTGATTCAGATAAATCCAGAGTAATTCATTAAGAAAAAACTATTTCATACAGTCCCTGCATAGTCCTCTTGGGAGTTGGGACCTCTCTTTTGTTTGTTCCATTGTGGGGAAAAACAAGCTACCTCACTGAAAGGGCAGCAACAGATTTCATTGGGGTGTGAGAAATTTTCTAAGAGCCTTGCTGTGCCTTAAGAAAATTAAAGGGGGAAAAAAGCCAAACAACAAAGCCACCTACTTAGCCCGGGATAGGCAAGTGAATTTATGAACCCTTGGGGCAATAGGGGAGCAGCTGCACTATCCCTCAGATATGTCCTTTCACTGATGAGTCTGACACTTTATTTCAAGCTATAATTTTACAGGCTGTTCCTGTAGCATAAATTAAACTCTGGCTGATAATTTGTTATGGTTCCTAAAACATTTGGTTGCTAAGCAAGTCAAATTAGGTGCAAGGGTGATCCATTCTCAAGTGCTGGGGTATTTTCATATCCATGTGTATGTGTATGAATGCACATATTTACTTGTATTGTTTCTCGCACCCTGAGGACTTGTAGCAGGATAATAGAATCATAGAATCGTAGAATCATAGAATAGTAGGGTTGGAAGGGGCCTACAAGGCCATCGAGTCCAACCCCCTGCTCAATGCAGGAATCCAAGTCAGAGCATCCCTGACAAATGGCTGTCCAGCCTCGTCTTGAAGGCCTCCAGTGTGGGAGAGCCCACCACCTCCCCAGGTAATTGGTTCCATTGCCGTATTGCTCTGACACTCAGGAAGTTTTTCCTGATGTTCAGTCGGAATCTGGCTTCCTGTAACTTGAGCCCATTATTCCGTGTCCTGCACTCTGGGATGATCAAGAAGAGATCCTGGCCTTCTTCTCTGTGACAACCTTTCAAGTACTTGAAGAGTGCTATCATATCTCCCCTCAGTCTTCTCTTCTCAAGGCTAAACATGCCCAGTTCTTTCAGTCTCTCTTCATAGGGCTTTGTTTCCAGTCCCCTGATCATCTTTGTTGCCCTCCTTTGAACCCTCTCCAGCTTGTCTGCATCCTTCTTAAAGTGTGGTGCCCAGAACTGGACACAGTACTCCAGATGAGGCCTAACCAGTGCTGAGTAGAGGGGAACTAGTACTTCCCGGGATTTGGAAGCGATGCTTCTATGAATGCAGCCCAAAATAGCATTTGCCTTTTTTGCAGCCACATCACATTGTTGGCTCATATTCAGCTTGTGATCGACGACAATTCCAAGATCCTTCTCGCTCGTAGTGTGGTTGAGCCACGTATCCCCCATCTTGTAACTGTGCATTTGGTTTCTTTTTCCTAGGTGCAGAACTTGGCATTTGTCCCTATTAAATGCCATTCTGTTGTTTTCTGCCCAGCACTCCAGTCTATCCAGATCACTTTGAATTTTGTTTCTGTCTTCCAAAGTATTAGCTATCCCTCCCAATTTTGTGTCATCTGCAAATTTGATCAGCATTCCCTGCACCTCCTCCTCCAAGTCATTAATAAAAATATTGAAGAGCACTAGGCCCAGGACTGAGCCCTGCGGTACCCCACTCGTTACCTCTCCCCAGCTTGAGAAGGTCCCATTGATAAGCACTCTTTGAGTCCGATTCTGTAGCCAACTGTGGATCCACTTGATCGTTGTTTCATCTAGCCCACTTCGAGCTAGTTTGCTCATCAGGATATCATGGGGCACTTTGTCGAAAGCTTTGCTGAAGTCGAGGTATATGATGTCTACAGCATTCCCACGGTCTACAAGGGAGGTGACTTAATCAAAAAATGAGATCAGATTTGTCTGGCAGGACTTGTTTTTGACAAATCCATGTTGGCTTCGAGTAATCACGGCATTGTTGTCAAGGTGCTTCCAGATGGATTGCTTTATGATCTGCTCCAGAATTTTCCCAGGGATTGATGTCAGACTGACTGGTCTGTAGTTCCCAGGTTCCTCCTTTTTACCCTTTTTGAAGATAGGGACAACATTAGCCCTCCTCCAGTCATCTGGCACTTCCCCGGTCCTCCATGATTTCTCAAAGAGAATAGACAGCGGTTCTGAGAGTTCTCTTTAAAAATAATATATATTTTTTAAAGACAACATTTTAATCTGTCTAGAAGACAGATTAAAGCTACTCTCCAGCTGATCTAGGACTAGCTCAGAAGACCAGTCATTCAATAGAACTTTCAAAAGATAATCAGGTGAGTCCTGGGAGTTGGGTAGGGTAATAGAGATGCATAACTGCAAGCCAGTCATGCAGATTTGATTTTTTTTTTTTTAATCTTCTGGATCTGGTGCATGAATGGTGGTATTAAGAGGATGATCAGAGTAGATTTGGATATCACATTGGAATATAGGACAGGAAAATACCTTATGCTGGGCTCAAATAATTTTGGGCTTCACAGGTCACAAACAGCATCTTAAATTGGGCTCAGAAGAGAATAGGAAGCCACTGTGGAAACTGGGGTATGAGGAAAATACGTATACTCCCACCATTGTGTGCTAGGAGATAGCCTGTCCCATTCTGCACAGTCTTCAGTGACTGACCTTTTGGAACACATTGCCATAATCTATCCTGAAGCTGAGGAAGGAATGACAGTCCTCAGGTCCACATTGGGCCTTCTCACCACTTGGTGAAAAGGCTGTCCTGGCCACTGCAACAACCTTGAATTTCAAGTGCAGCAATGAATCCAGGGGCAACTAAGTCTGCAAGCCAGAACAACTGGTAGGTTTGAATCCCATTGATTACAAATGTTCCCCTGAATCTTGAAAGATGGACCTCCTCTCATTTATCCTGAAACCCAAGATCTAAGAATTAAGTTCTAATAAAGTTCTTATCATTTAAAATATTTGCAGCTGCCAGGTAGGACCAGACTGCTGCAACTTTTTAATTGTGATGGAGTGTCTTGAATGAGGATGTACGAAAGTCACTTACCTTTTTGAAGGGTGACATTCGCGGTGGGGGGGAGGCGCTCTGGACATCTGGCCGCTGGGCAGCCTGCAGGGATGCAAATGGCAGCGGCC
This sequence comes from Heloderma suspectum, assembly GCF_057233095.1. Lineage (NCBI taxonomy): Eukaryota > Metazoa > Chordata > Lepidosauria > Squamata > Helodermatidae > Heloderma > Heloderma suspectum. Next base: position 229,611,002 of record NC_139461.1, read on the forward strand.
GTAGCCGCTGCCATTTGCATCCCTGTATTTTGCCGTGATAGGCCACGTAAATATTTACGTAGCCTATCACGGCAAAAAAAACCCCAAACAGTGGACACAAATGGCAGCGGCTACGGTGGCCGCCATTTGCGTTCCCTTTTTTTTGCCGTTTTCGCCTACATAAATATTTACGTAGGCTATCACTAGGGATGTACGAAAGTCACTTACCGTTTCGCGGATCTGCTTTGTGGTGGTGGGGGAGGCACTCCGTCCCTCCCCCCGGAGTCCTGCCCGGCCGGCTTCGCTCTGTGGGGATTCCGCGGAGCCGCTGGCCAGCTCCGCCCACACCTGGACATCCGGCCGCTGGGCAGCAGGGATGCAAATGGTGGCTGCCGTAGTCACCGCCATTTGCGTCCCTGTATTCATCCATGATAGGCTACGTAAATACTTACGTAGCCTATCATGTCTGGTTTTTTTTAAAAAAAAAACGTGTACACAAATGGCAGCAGCTATGGCGGCCACCATTTGCGTTCCTTATTTTTCGCCGTTTTAGTCTACGTAAATATTTACGTAGACTATTACGACGAAAATAAAGGGGAACGCAAATGGCGTGGTGGACACTATTTGCGTTCCTTTTTTAATTTGCCATTTTAGCCTATGTGAATATTTACGTAGGCTAAAACGGCAAATCAAAAAGGAACGCAAATAGCGCCCACTACACTATTTGCATTCCCCTTTATTTTCGTCTTAATAGTCTATGTAAATATTTACGTAGACTAAAACGGTGAAAAATAAGGAACACAAGTGGCGGCTGCCGTAGCCGCCGCCATTTGCATACGAGTTTTTTTTTTACCCAGACATGATAGGCTATGTAAGTCTTTATGTAGCCTATCACGTCTGGGTAAAAAAAAAAGACCAGACTGCAAATGGTGGTGGCGGCAGCCGGTCGGAAGACCAGCCATTGCCGCTGCCGAAGCTGCCGCTGGAGCTGCCGCCATCCGGAACATCCGCCCCAGGTAATTCTCTTTCCGGGGGGGGGGATCTGTGGGGGGGGGATGGGAGGCCGTTCTGCTACGGATTTCGAGGGGCCGAATGCCAGTGCATTCGGCCTCACTGAAATACGTGGCAGAATTCTCCGCCATCCCTAGCTATTATGGGAGGGGGGGAAAGGGAACGCAAATGGCGTAGTGGCCGCCATTTGCGTAGGGATGTCAGAGAATTCCACCACGGATCTTGGTGAGGCCGAATGCCAGTGCATTGAGCCCCCCAAACTCTGTGGCGGAACGGCCTACCACCCTCCCACCCCCCCCCATGGATCCCCCCCAGGATGAGACTTACCTGGGGCGGATGTTCGGGTGGCGGCGGTGGCGGCGGCAGCTGGTCTTCCGACTGGCTGCCGCCACCGCCATTTGCAGTCTTGTCATTGTTGGTTTCTTTACAAGACGTGATAGGCTATGTAAAGATTTATGTAGCCTATCATGGCTGGGTAAAAAAAAAAAACCGCGTACGCAAATGGCGGCGGCTACGGCCGCCATTTGCATTCCTTATTTTTGGCCATCTTAGTCTACATAAATATTTACGTAGACTATGACGGCAAAAATAAAGGGGAACGTAAATAGCGTAGCGGGCGCTATTTGCGTCCCTTTTTGATTCACCGTTTTAGCCTACATAAATATTTAGCCCGCTACGCTATTTGCGTTCACCTTTATTTTCGCCGCCGCCATTTGTGTACGCGGTTTTGTTTTGTTTTTTACCCAGCCATGATAGGCTACATAAATCTTTACGTAGCCTATCATGTCTTGTAAAAAAAAACAAAAAACAGGACTGCAAATGGCGGCGGTGGCAGCCGGTCGGAAGACCAGCCGCCGCCGCCAAAGCCGCCGCCAGAGCTGCCGCCGCCTGGAACATCCGCCCCAGGTATATTATATATAGTATAATAGTAAATACTATTGTATTTGAGCACTTAATTAATAGAAACATCAATTAAACTATTGGATGATTCTGGGTTAAGTCAAGTCAAACTCCCTAAATGTATAATATGTTATAATGCAAGAAAAAATCAGAATAAATGGGATACTGTAAAAGATAACATTCTCTAGGGCTAATATTTAGTTATGTATTAAAAAAAATTCTTAGTACAAATTAAAGATGATATCATCTGGACCCCACATAAATTCCATGAATGAGGCAGTGTGATTCCACAAAAAGCCTTGTCAGGAAGCACCCTTATTTTTCCTTCTTATGGCATCATCTTGAACTGTGCATTTAAGATATTACTTAGTAAACCGGACAAGTGGCTTGAGCATTGGTTTTGAGTGTTCTCAATAACAGATAGTATGCAGGCTGTTATGCTTCCTCCACAGGGTACTATGAGGCTAGATTGGATGATACCTGTACCAGGATTTCTTCCATATGCCTCATCCAGCAAGTCTGCTTTACTTCAGATGTCACCAGATGAGGGCCTAAATACATAAATCCCGACATGTTTAAGTCTAGATTGCATTACCTATTTCCAGATTTAATCTAGGATATTGACTGCATAAATATGACTGCATGAATGCTCATGAATGTGAGCAATGGATTTTATGTGCATAGGCCCAGTTAAAATAGTATGTCTTCTGCATTGATGACCAGTGATGTTGGAAGTGAGGTAGGTAGGCACACTAGGTAGGTGTGTGTGGGAGATTTGCTTTTGCTCTCCATCAGACATATTGACCTGTCTGGCCTATGGATATGAGAAGTTGGTGGAGGGGGAGAATTCCCCTCCCGGGGATGGGCAAGGAACGATGGGTATTTTGAGCCCAATATGAATTTAGTTGCAGCTTCCTCTGCCTAGGTACTGGCCACTGATAGAAAAAGAATGTTGTTCTTAATATATATCAATGCTTTGTTTCTGCCAGTCTGTCTTATCACAATTCTTGTGGTCTATGTACTGTTGTTGCTAGTTACTGGGCTTGCTGCTAATAATCTCATCATTTCCCAGACCAAGAGCTTTCTTTTCAGCCTGAGTTCTTTTCTGCTACAACTACAGGTCTACAAACATTGTGTCAAATTTGGCCTGAGGCTATGATTTGGTGGTTTGCAACAAAATGAGTGATAAAGGTTGAAACCGCCATGTTTCTAGGGATCCTTGGAAGATAACTGATCACTCAGACAACACATTGAGCAAGAAGCAGTGCCAGGAGACGGTTTTATTTTTACCACATTACATAAAATTACAAGCTCAGAGAGAAGATCCAATATGATTCTGCAGCAGTTCTTGTATTCCGGCATCACTGCATCTGTACTGTGGCACTTTTTTCACAGCCTCACAGCATCTGGCTGCATCTGAAGTAGGTAGTCACAATGAGGTTGGGGTACTCAGACTATTGGACAGTATCCAACAGTGTCATTCCACAAACTCTAATGGCACTGACTGGTGGAGGTCAGTTGTGCAAGCACTTGCTCATTGTACTAGTGGAGTATGCCTGACCTGTACCCTCATCAAGCTTCACAGTCAGTTTTGCATGGAGGCTTCTCATGTTCTAGTTCCCAATTTTTCAGCTTAAAGCTTTTCAAGAAACCATCTTAAACAGCATTCCTCAACCTGGTGCCCTCAAGATATTTTGGACCAGAACTCCCTGCATTCTTTACCATTGGCCATGCTGGCTAGGGCTGATAGGAATCCAAAACAACTGGAGAGCCAGGTTGGGAAAGGCAGGTATTAAGGATCTGGAGTTAATGCCAAAGTGTGATTACCTTGGGGCATGACTGAGCTCTATTGTAGTTTTGTGAGAAGCAGAATGTTGAGCCTGGGCCTGAGAGATTCAAATCTCTACCTAGATTCACTGGGGAAAACCTTTCAGTCTTGTCTATAAGATCCTGAAAATAGTGACTTACCTAATTTGGGAGCAGATGGATCCAACTTCATTTTGAGCCCTAGTATGCTTCCAACCAGAGTGGGAGGGCATTTGCACTGGTCTGACTCCTTTCATGGAAGAGGAAGGGTGGCCTCATTATCAAGGTTTAGGTTTTAGTGGTAGGGGAGCCTATGATGCCTATGTAGGTTTCTAAGGTATAGGAAAACAAAGTGAAGCTGGCAGGTAGCCACAGACTCTAGTCTGCCAGTTATCTGAGCAGCTAAGACCATGTGACACTTCCAATTTATAAGCCAGGTATCAATGATCTCAGCACCAAGATGACAACACTAGGAACATTACCTCAGCAGATAGGCCTTACTGTGGAGTTCAAACCCCATCAGGACCTTGCTTACCACATCCACCCCCTTCAGCTTAGCTGGCAAAGGCCTACTATGCTTCCTTCCTGACCATTATCAGCCTGAGGCACTAGTGCCATTCCTTCATATATCCAGCAGGCTTAAGAATGTTTCCTTGTTGGCTTTAAGAAACGACAAGGCTTAGGGCTGAAAACAAGGCTGGTTGATACAATTCTGGTCATGCTTTGAGTTTCCACAGGGATAGGGATTCTGCCACGGACTCCAGTGAGGCTGGATTCTATGGTGGAATGGCTCCCCCCCCCCCGCCACCCCACAGAATTCCCCCAGGACAGAGCTACCTGGTGGCGGATGCGGCGGCGGCTCCAGCAGCAGCTCCGGTGGCGGTGGCTCCGACGGCAGATGAAGCGGTGGAGGCAGCTCCGGCTGCTGCCGGGCTGCTATGGCCACAAATGGCGGTCATCGTAGCGGCCGCCATTTGCGTCCCTACACTAGCCCATGATAGGCTACGTATATGTTTAGGTAGCCTATCATGGCTAAAGCAGAGATGCAAATGGCATCCCCTACGCCATTTGTGTCCCTGCTTTAGCCATGATACGCTACGTAAATATTTATATAGCCTATTACGGGCTAGCGTAGGGACACAAATGGCGTCCCCTACGTAGGATGCCATTTGCGTCCGCAGCAGCGGCTGGAGGCCCTGCTGCAGGTTGTCCCAGCTGGCAGCTCCGCAGACTGGCCGTGGAGCAGAGCCGGCAGGCAGGATTCCGGGGGGGAGGAACAGATTGCCTCCCCCCACCTGTGGACCCCAGCGGAGCCAGGTAAGTTGAGTTTCATACACCCCTACACAGGGATGGAACAAGGGATGAAAAATTTGTGGATCCAGCTCTGCCATCCTGTCTTCTATTAGGCATCTGGTATTTTTCTCTCATGTTGTTATATTAGGCAGCAGGGCAATCTTTAATGATGTGATACTTTGCAAAATATGAAAAGCTCTGATTTGAGACTGGGCATTTTCTCATTTTAGTGGAGTAGCACATTACCTAAAAGTCTTGCATTCTGCAGTGGAACCCACTGTGTTCTGTCGACTGTAATCTAATTCAGCCACTTATTTTCTGCACTCTCATTTTATCCCATTATTTAAGATTTCCTTTGCTTTTAATCCCGTACTTCGGGGAGTCCCTTAGTTCCACAGGAAATGCAGAGAACTCAGATATGGTAAATAAAAGAACAAATGTGCTGTAATAAAGCTCAGCATTCCTCTAAATCAATCAGCTTTCTTTCCCCCAGTGGACAGCATAAAGTCAGGCAAGTGACTCTTCTTTCATCTGTTGATTAAAAATGGTTCCTTCAGCTTAGCTCAAATAGGAGCTCACACAGGTGATTCTTTCCCTAGTGCTTCCATTCCTGTAGTACATTAACTAAAAGAAGTGCATCAAAAGACACATTTTACTTAGATATCTGTGAGCAGAGGGAGAGGTTAATTTCATACTTTTCTCTTCCCACTATCACAAAAGACACAGACAGAGGAAAAACAGCCAGTCAATTAAAGAAGGGGATGTATGTTGGGTTCTGCATTTTCCACTGGACTTATTAGGGGAAAAAATCTACTTTATCTGAGCATACCTTTGTATTGAAGCATATCTCTGGATTTTAATTGTTTAATTTAGCATTTACTTTATTTATTGAAAATATATATGCCTCACCTTTCCTCATATAATTCAAGGCATCTTACAAAAATTGAAAAAAACAAACAAAACAAAACCCATCAGTAACAACTGCAGTATGTAAAAGGGACAAAAGGCAATAAAAGCCAGCAATAAAACAATTGAAAAGTAACTGCAGGTCTTCCCTTCATCATCAGAGATAATGAGATGACTTCATGAATTGTTAATTCTGGGCAGGGCTTTGCTGTTTTTGTGAGATTACGTTGTATGTACTTATTTTTAACGTGGGCAGGCAATCCAATGGCATTTTAGCCACACCACCCTTACACATGCCCTACTATTTCAAGCCACTGGTCATAATCTGACAATCCACATGCGTACTTGGAAGTCTGGGCCACTGAATTTAATGAGGCATACTTCCACGTAAGCATGCATAGGACTTCAGCCTTAAGCTTGCTGAAGCTTGTTGCATTCACCTATGTTTAACACAAACAACTCTGTGCTAGATTAGACTGCTGTGTGCATGCAGCAAATTCTCAATAACACACAACACTGCCTTCCCCTTCCAAGGTAGTGATGCTTAGTTGATCAGGTTTTTAAAGGTGAAAAAAGCAATTAATTACTCCAAGGATTTCCCCTTCATTTAAACATGATTCCTGCCTTGCCCCATGAATGCTGTGTACAAATTGAAATCTGTTGTGTGATTGATTCTGATCCTATGTTGATCTTGAATGAGGGATCCCCCACCCCCTGAAATGTGTGCATGATAAATCTGAGTTTGAAATATTGCTTAAAGGCCTAGTTAAAGTCTACCACAAGGTAATGGAGATGATGTGTTTCCACAGCTGTAAACAGGGCCTCCATGGTAGCTCTTCTCTACCAGTGGAGGGCGATCCCTGACACATACTAATCCTTCCAAGACAGCTATCTAAAGGGTTTAGGATTTCTCTGTAAGTCTCCAGTGCTCTCTCTTTCAGAGGAAGCCAAACCCTGAGCAGCGCAGGCAGCACTGCCCCTGGAAATAGGAAGCATTCAACATGAGGCATTGCTTTCAGGGGCAGCATCTCATAATATTTCATGGAAATATTAAGCAAGAGCACACATTCTTTCCTCAGCTAGGCCTCAGAGGATGGTTCATTAAAAATACTTTGAATAAATAAATTAAGATCTGGATATAAAATACAGCATCTATACACATATATACAGTGTGTAGAAATTCCTGGTATTGTCCATCCCTTTAATATATATGTAACGGATGACCTAATCCTTTCTTGCTCATTGCTTGAGCATATTTTAAAGCAAGGGTGGGTAACTTGGGCTCCCCCAGATGTTCTGGCCTGAAATTCCCATCATCTCTCACCACTGGCTATAATGGCTAGGGCTGATGGGAGCTGTGGGCCAAAACATCTGGAGGGCCACAAGTTGCCCACCCCAGCTTTAAAGGGAAACATCGTGTGCCCTTCTACACGTGTGTGCTCTTCAAAACAGGCAAGCAATGTGAGTATTTTGTACTTTGGTATCTGCTCCAATTTTAACCATTTTTTCTGCATTAAAATAAAAGCACTGGAAATTTTCTTATGCAGCTGTTTCCTTAGATATAAATTGTACCATGCGTAGCAGTGAGTCTTCTAACAGGTTCAGTCAGTTCATTTCTATGTTTTTTTGGGGGGCGGGGGGTGTTAATCATTAAGTTGAAATTAAGTCATGAGTGGATGGATATATATCATGAAGCATATGCACCTGTCTTTGCTCCTTGATATGCCTTTGATTGACTACCATCCCTCCTTCCATTTCTGATTATCTTATCCAGATGGTTTTCTCTTGCCAAGAGATTAAAACTCTTTTAAGATACTTACTTGCTGTGGGCATAAAAGAGTTTTCTCCTCTGAGTGTGGTCTCTGGAAATTTGCCTTCCACTTGGAAGTGGTGTGAGAGTTGCATGCAAATCCTGTCCCTGAGAGTAAGGAATATATAGACATTTGTTCCTTCACCAATATGGAGCTAAGGAAGAATCCTGTAATTAGCTTAGGAGTGCAGCAGTTCAGTATCTGGTGTGGTGGCTTTAGGACCAGTATGTTTGTTTGTATGGATGTCTATTGATATATAAGAATAGTCAGCCAATAGTCATAGCAGAATATGCTCAGACTGGTAAAGCCTGGATCAGCTATGGACTAAGCAGCTTTATAGAGAGTTGTTGTAGTGTGGTGGTCAGAGTGTGAGACTAGGACGAGGGAGACTCAGGAACATATCTCCATTCAGCCATGAGGCTCACTGGGTTACCTTTGGCCAGTCACCATCTCTCAGCCTAAGCGACTTCACAAAACCAGGAGGGGAGAAGGACTAAATATATACCACTCTGAGCTCCTTGGAGGAAAGGTGCAGTATAAATGCAATGAATAAATAAATAGTCCAGGCAGTAAATGCTCCTGTATCATTACCTCGGGGACTTAAGCTAGGCTGATATTGTGCAGTGCATAAATGTGAGCACCTGACCCTAACCCTTTCCATCATTCCTTTTACTTCTGTAATTTACAGGTGTACAATACCTTTATGGAAATAAGAGCTAAACACAGGTGTCAGGGAAAATAAATCATCTGAATAGATTCATCAGTTTCTCCCAGTTGCATTTAATCAATGATCATAACTGTACAAAGTGTTCAGTTATAATTGATCTAAACTGAGACATCAGCTTGCAGATGGATGAAGCAGTCCTCTGTAGTCTTCCCCCCTCCCATGTCGCATGGAAAAGCCTCTCCTACCACCCTTCAGTACCTGCCACCATTATATATATTTGATTTTATTTGATTTTTGTAATCATCCCAGAGAATATTCATTATTGAGCAGATTAAAAATATAGTAAGCAAATAAACTATGCCTAGCTACATCACTGTAAATACTGTGGCAGCATCACCCTGCATTCTGCTCTGAAACGGAATAACAAACAAAAACTACTGAAATATTCTAAAGCCAAAGAAAGATGGCGCAGTCCTAGCCAAGGTGTTCAGACATTTGCACTACTAAAGGCTGGCATTCAGCAAGCTAATTCCTCAAACTCTAAGTGTGACTGAAATTGGATCCTTTTAATTAAGAGGGTCCTTTTCCAGCCTCTCACTCTTTACCCAGCTTCACAGCTTTCTTCTTCTAGGTTCTCGAGGTTCTTAAAGTTTCTGACCTAGCGATTTAAATTTAATTTAAATTAGTTTAACACGCTGTATATGTCATGATATGATACACAACACTGTTTATTCATTCATTCATTACATTTCTAAACCTTCCAATAGCCAAAGTTCTTGGGGCTGTATAAAAAAAATCTAAACCCTAAAAATACAATATAATAGCATAATATAAAACAATTTTAAACAATTAACAATACAATCCCAAGATTTTATATAATGAGCTTAGAACTGTCACCTGATTTAAAAGATCTGTAGTTAATTAATTATAAAATGCATTTTAGCCAATGAGTCCATGAAATCATAAATTTGCATTTGAACAAAATAGTCGGTCTGAAGTTGACTATTATACTTTCATACATTCTTGTACTTCGTTCAGATAAATTAAGGAGATTGGGGGCACTGCTAGGTACCTAAAAGATCCAGGGCACAGACCCATCGGATACAAAGTTGCGCACATTTGCATATGTTAAATTACATATGCAAATATTATGCAAAATTAGAAATAATTAGTATAATTTAAATGTTATATAAGGCAAGCTAAACTTCTAATCCAAACTGCACACACCATAGTAAGCTGCAGTATACTAACCTGGTTTGTCTTTCTGGCTCTGGAGAGCCTGGTCTGTCTGTCTGTCATAATGGAGGAGCCCTCTCTGCTCTGTCCTGAAAGCAAGCAAGAACTGTCTATCCTCGTCCCCTAGATAGACCCTTCTTCCCCAAAGGCTGGAGTGTAATGCACCAAAGACAGGATGCAGGGTGCAGCTGAAGGGGGACCAAAGGGGGATGGTTAATGCCAGCTGGCAACTGACTTTCTCTGTGATTTGCAGATCAGGGCAGATGGAAATGGAGGCTGGGCTGGCAGCAGCATTAAGGGGAGATGTGGGGGGGGGGCTTGTTCTGCCACCTGAACAAGTGATTCACTTTGCTTTTGGGATGGGGGGGCAGATGGCCCCCAGAGACTTGGGGCCCCAAAGCAAAGATCTAGGGCCTGGGCCATAATGAGCCCATGTCCCCCCACCTCTGAGATAGATTCAAACCTCTATGACAGAGAAAAGGGAACGTGTCTTTGAAGATGTGCCTGTGCTTTCCTGGTTTTTGTAAATATTTTTATTAACAATAATTAACATTTAAAAAAATCTGCCCCCAATTAATTATAATTCAGTGGGTTTTTTTAAAAAAATGATTAACTGATGAATTGACTAAATGCTGCATCCTTAAATGAACTTGATGACTTTACATGGCCATACCTATGATTCCACTATGTTGGCTTTGTAAGTATGAATTTATCTAGTGGTATAATGCTTTGTATACCTGTACCTCAAAACTAGAACACATAGCTGTCATTTTGAGTAGGACCTAGATTCTGTTTCTCTGAGAAAGTTCCCTAAGTGTAAGCCAGATGATGATGAGATTAATCAAGATTTCACTTTCCCATCTATCCTGGCTGTACTGAATTCAGCCTTATCTTCCCTTTTCCAGTGGATGGTCAGCTCTCCCACTGGCTTTTCTGAAAATTTATTAACACTGCAAAGTTTTCTCCTTATTAGGGTACATACATACATACATCATTATCACCACCATCCTATATATGTACATGGGACTTAATGAAAAATGAGCAGACAGGGCCTTAGACCAAGGAGCTTACAACCTAATAATAAACACAAGAATAATTGTAGTCCCCTAAAATATTAAAGAAAAGTGTTTTATGTGTTAAAGAAAGCAACACTTGGGAGGATTTTTAGGCTACAATTCTAAACATACTTACCTGGTGTGTCAGTATGTAGAATTGTATGTAGAATAGTGTACGTACAATAGAATTGTATGTAGTTCAATATGTAGAATTGAACTGTTAAATATTTAAATATTGACATTGAACTTCAGCTTCCTTCCCAACATCTTCTAAAAGCTGTCCCTTCCCAGTTGGTATTTATAATTCTACTTTTTAAAAAAACAAATCTTGATGGCAGGCACCCTCCCATCCCAGAAATAAGCAGTCTCAGCATCCATTATGGATTCTTCTAGGTAATCATCCTTTCTGGATAAAATTCCCATGACAGCATAATGCTTGATCTTGTTGATATCCATTATACAAGCCAACGTGGCCCATTTATCAACATTTGTTTTGAATGAGTATCAGAAATACTTCAGGAAAGAGCCTTATTGAGTAACTTCAGTGGACAGCCCTTTATTTATTTGGAATGGAAAATATGCATTATGTAGAGAAATGTGTTTAATACTGGCAATATCCATATATGTGGCTTCAGTACAGAAGCCCTTTGATTTTGTAGATAGTTAAGATGAAGGTAGGGATCTGCGTACGAAGCAAAACTTGAGCTCGTCAAAGTTCTCCAAATTCTGTCTTGAAGCTCTTTCCATCTCATGTCCATATCTGATTGTGAGATTGGTTTCTTCTTTTCACTTGGAAATTTGTGTGTATTTTCAGGCATATTTTTCCAAATGTACACATTAGTCATGCACTCCTTTGAAATCTGTGCATTCTTCTCCTATTGATTAAAGCATGTCTGTATGCATTTTTCAAAAGTACACATTTTTATGCACATTTTTTTCAAATCTATGCATGCTGTCAATCACATTTCAAGCTTGGAAATGTACAGACTTCAACCACAGATTGCGTTTGAGTCTGGTTCAGTCTGGGATGTGCCTACTGGGTCAAAAACAAACTGAAATAAATTTCTCATACCTCCCTAGATGAAGATAAACCTTTTATTGTTGTAGAGTTTCACACAGCCCTCAGAAATAATCTTCAAACACTGAATATTTAATTATTAACATGACTGTCAGTTTCTGTGATACTTTATAGGAACTAAGGGCATGGTCTCTATTCTATGAAATGTACTCTCTACAGTTGAACAAGGGGAAAGGACTTCACTAGGACAAAAGGCCAAAGAAGATACAATAGCTAAAGCATAAATATGTGAACAAGTGCAGTTCCACACAAGGCGTAGCTTAACTACATGGGGAAACATTTATGGCAGGTTTTATAGAAGATTGTGAAAGGCACTTGAGAGGTGTGTGTGTGTAGGTATTATGTGAAGGTATTCAAACCATTATGAACTTGAGCACACTCCGCGAGAGAGCGGAGGACAGGAAGGCCTGGTGTGCTATGGTCCATGGGGTCACGAAGAGTCGGACATGACTTAACGAATGAACAACAACAACAACAACATTCAAACCATTAGGGCATATGGAGAGAATGGAGGGACTTGTGAGAAATTTGACATGGGTAGTCTGACAGGTAAGATGTAGCAATAAAGGTTTGGATAAAGATCAAGGAAGAATAGAGAAAAGGCTGTTAGTCAACATGAGATACCTATCACACCACTTCATAATTCTAAGGCACAATCCTATGCATATTTAGACAGAAAAAAGCCCTTCAACTCTAGGGTTCCCCAGCCAGTCATAGCAGCGCTTGGTGCTAGCCTGATTCTAGTGTTTGCAGTATTGTTTGTATAGATAGTAGCTTGGATAGTAATATTCTTGATACAGATTGAATTTGAATAAAGAGGTCAGTAGAGAAAGAAACATCATCCAGTCTGATATTGCTTAGCTTTATCCATTGCCTCTCTAGCATATCAAAATATTGGCTTAGGAAAGTTGCCAATCGACTTGGTGTGAATTACTTGATGTTCCTCTTTGTTAGCTGTAATGAACTATTTTTATTATTTATTATAACAATAACAGATTCTAAGGCTGTATTTGAATCTCTGCCTGCATGACTACTGTTGTTTCATGATGAGCCAATTGGCAAAGTAACAGATATTTAAATAAAAATGATGTAATGTGAATAACCCAGTCCCAACAGTATTCCTGACATAGCATGGGGCTCAATATGTTTGGGCCTTTCTTCAGTGCAGGTAGCAGGGACTGAAACCTGCATTACAGTAAAGATTATGGAGGCCACCGCATGTGAACACACATTTAGGGCTCCTGTTGGTTCAAGCTTAGCTAAAAGGTTCAATTTCTGGTTTCAAGCTTTTCTGATTGTGTGGATCTGCCTAGGCATGAATTTAATCTGGAGGTTCCAATAAAATGGCTTAAGTGAGTATAAGATTTAAAATCTTCACCATTTTATTGTCAGAAAGCTGTAGTCTTATGAAAGACTCTAGAGCATCTTAGAAGGAAACAAGAAAGAATACAACGCTAGCTGGCTATACATCATATATTTTCAGTTTCTTACAGTTCTTCTCTGGAAAAAGGAGAAGAATCTTGAATTTAGTACCAGCAGTAAGTTTATGCCCTCCTGAAAAGCAACTGACATGTTCTTTTACATATACAGCCAATCAATAATGTAACTGAGATTACCCGTAACAGAGCTTATCTAAACTGCAAGAACGATGAATAGGTATGCTTGATTCTTGCAGTGCAAGGGAGAACTGTTTTCTTTTCTCCAGTGTCATTTTTTTTCTTCTAATTTTTATTTCCAATCCTATCAAGAAAGCATCCTTGATGGTGGGTTGTTGTTGTTTTGCAACCTGGCCCATTATATGTTTATATGTGTACAATGATCTCCAGCACGCATGCACTGTTCCATTCAGTCCAATGGACAAAGTGTGTACAAAGGAATGTGTGTGTGCATGCATGTTCTATTGAAATAAATGGGGCAGCTGTTGTACCTAGTAGAGCTTTGTCTATGTATCAGTGCAGTGCTGTCCCAAGACAATTTCCTGCCTGAAGTAGAGCCCAAATAGTGCTACCACCAGCCTGCTAGGGCCAACACTTTGCTCAATTCAGACAATTCCTGCCTCCTCCTTGTATTCCTCCACTCATGGTACAACCAGAAGTAGGTCGTTCCACCCTGCTACATGACAAGGCTGGCCCTGTATTAGAGTGTCCACATGCAGAACGTAATGCTAGTTTGAGGCATTGGTTTTTAGCCATAAAGACATCCTTTTTTCCCTTTCTTTTTTTTTTTTTCAGAAAAAGTTGTTTATGTTGCTTGTTTGATTTGTTTGATTCAAACTGGATCGCTGTATTTGACCTGGAGCAGAGTAATACCTCCAAAATCCAAGGAAATCTGTGGGAATATAGTTATTTCCTTTAATAGCATACTAATTGGCAGGCCAATTAATCTGCTCATCTGTGAAGAGAAAATATATTGCCACAAGTAGTTCCATTTCCAGAAGTCATTCTCAGAGGTGACATTATAGTGGTCTTGTTTTCCTCCATCCCTGCAACATGGTCCAACGCCTCAATAGTAGCATAGGTCAATTAGTGGACAAATTAAGTAATTATTAGCCACTAACAAGGGTGACTGGCATCATTAGTCTTCCTGTTTACCAGCAAACTGTTACTTTAATACAAGGACCAACAAATAAATTAGGGCACCTGTTGTATCGCAGTGTCTGACTTCCAGTAAATTGTACTAAACAGAGTTGGTTTCTGCCAGATTCTTAAACTTGGTCTAATGAAATACAAGATATGGCTCTTGCTGATTCTGGAAGATGTAAATTTTAGTTCTCATTGATTTATTAACATAAAGACCCAAATCTCTGAGCTTTTAAAAAGTCCAGTGTATTTTTTATTATAAACCATATTGATCTGAAGGCCATCATCTTCATGTGAAAGAAAAGCTTTGAGGTAATTTTATTGATTACATCACCATGATTTTATTGTGGGGTATGCACACACATATAAGGAAGATTTCATTTGCATCTGTGTTATAGTGATCAATAGACATTGTTCTATCTTGGTTTGAGAACTGAAATATGACTTTGACTTTTGCTGTAAACATTTTAAGATTGTATCTTCAGTGAAGGGTTTCACATAGTTTGTTTTTGTTTTTCTTGAAGGTGCCATTTAAAGAAAAACTATTTCCCCAACCTCTCAGAAATGTCTTTTTCATTTAATTTCCAGTATTCTCTCAGTATTTAGTTTGTTGGCCCTCGGCAGAATATATACAGTGGGGTGGATATGACTAACTTGTTACATTTATTTCAGTGGGTCTGCTCTAAGAATGACTGACAGTGCTTTCCTATGTGTGTCTACTGGGAAATAAGTCCCATTGAGTTCAATGGGACTTACTCCCAAGCATATGTGTATAGGATTGTAGCCTAAGTCTGGGTCCAACCCAGTGTCTAGTATTTCATATACAATATATTACATAGGTGCAGAGAAGGTATAGATTGGCATCATCTGGTAGGTCTCTGTGGGGATTTGAGGTAGATCAGCCAAGAGTTCAAACTTCCTATTGTTTCACAATAGCAACAAAAAGATGTCATCCCCCTAAATTATGCTGCTAAAATTAAGACTGCTAAGGGGAAAACCAGAAATGGAGGTTTGTGCAGAAGGACTAGAAGTTGAAGGCCAAACTACAATGCTGTTTGCATTGGTGCCAATGGGGCATTCTCTCCAAAATAATACTAGTTTCAGAAGAGGGCTTTTCCATATGACCATAGCATGGGAGGAAAAAGTTAAATTTCCCCTCAACGACTGCTCTGATCCCATTAATCAGCAGATGCAACTTGCATTTTAAAAAAACCACCTTTGTACATTAGATGCAAATCACACGCAGTCCCCTTCCCCACCCCTAGCCCTGCATTTCATTTCATTTATTATGTTTCTATACTGCCCCATAGCCAAAGCTATCTGGGTGGTTCACAAATTTTTAAAAAAAACATTAAAATACATTATATAAAGTATAAAACCATTCATGTAATGACGTAGAAAAAATGTCACACACAACAACAACATATATCTAAAAGAACTTAAAACAATCAGCCAGAGACAATCAAAGGGACTCTTTATGTGCTGCCTGCCTGAGAGAAGAGGGCAGTTTTAACCTGGCACCGAAAAGATGACAATGTTGATGCGAGTTGGGCCTCTTCAGGGAGATTATTCTATAAATAATTTGTTTTAGCATTGGTACTAACACAAATTCCTGTGCTGAGCATATGCTTAGAGGCACCCTGTTCCTTAATTCAATGTCCTTTGTCCCCTCCCCAGAAACTATATTGCACCTGGTGGCCCTCAGGGTTCCCGGTTCTATTAAACAAAAAGTAGATCTAGCAAGCCTGAATTCTGCACATTCCCGAAGGGGCTTGCATAACTCAGTGAAGCCATAAGCTATGCCGTGCAGGGCCACCCAAGACGGACAGGTCATGGCAGAGAGTTCTGACAAAATGTGGTCCACTGGAGAAGGAAATGGCAACCCACTCCAGTATTCTTGCCAAGAAAACCCCATGGAACGTATCACAAGGCTAAAAGAGATGACGCTGGAAGATGAGACCCTCAGGTCGGAAGGTGTCCAATATATTACTTGGGAAGAGCAGAGGGTATTTCCAAGTAGCGCCAGAAAGAATGAAGCGGCTGGGCCAAAGCCAAAAGGACACTCAGCTGTGGATGTGTCTGGTGGTGAAAAGAAAATCCGATGCTGTAAAGAACAATATTGTTTAGGAACCTGGAATGTCAGATCAATGAATCAAGGTAAGCTGGAGGTGGTCAAACATGAGATGGCAAGATTGAACATCGACATCTTGGGAATCAGCGAACTAAAATGGACAGGCATGGGCGAATTTAATTCAGGTGACCATCATATCTACTATTGTGGGCAAGAATCCCTTAGAAGAAATGGAGTAGCACTCATAGTCAACAAAAGGGTGGGAAAAGCAGTACTGGGGTACAATCTCAAAAACGATAGAATTATCTCAGTACAAATCCAAGGCAAACCATTCAACATCACAGTAATTCAATTCTATGCCCCAACAACTGAGGCCGAAGAAGCTGAGGTTGATCGATTCTATGAAGACCTACAACACCTTCTAGAACTAACACCAAAAAAAAGATGTCCTCTTCATCATAGGGGATTGGAATGCTAAAGTAGGAAGTCATGAAATCACCGGGATAACAGGCAGGCATGGCCTTGGTGTACAAAATGAAGCAGGACAAAAGCTAATAGAGTTTTGCCAAGAGAACACGCTGATCATAGCAAACACTCTTTTCCAACAGCACAAGAGACGACTCTACACATGGACATCACCAGATGGTCAATATCGAAATCAGATTGATTATGTACTTTGCAGTCAAAGATGGAGAAGCTCCATACAGTCAGTAAAAACAAGACCTGGAGCTGACTGTGGCTCAGATCATGAGCTTCTTGTTGCAAAATTTCGGCTTAAATTGAAGAACGTAGGGAAAACCACTAAACCAATCAGGTATGACCTAAATCATATCCCTTATGAATATACAGTGGAGGTGAGGAATAGATTTCAGGGATTAGACCTGATAGACAGAGTGCCTGAGGAACTATGGACGGAGGTCCGTAACATTGTTCAGGAGGCAGCAACTCAATCCATTCCAAAGAAAAAGAAATGCAAGAAAGCCAAGTGGCTGTCTGATGAGGCTTTACAAGTAGCTGAGGAAAGAAGGGAAGTGAAAAGCAAGGAAGAAAGGGGAAGATATATCCAACTGAATGCAGAGTTCCAGAGAATAGCAAGGAGAGACAAGAAGGCCTTCTTAAATTAACTATGCAAAGAAATCGAGGAAAACAACAGAATGGGAAAGACTAGAGATCTCTTCAAGAAAATTGGAGATCTCAAGGGAACGTTTTGTGCAAAGAGGGGCATGATAAAGGACAAAGAAGGCAGGGACCTAACAGAAGCAGCTGAGATTAAGAAGAGGTGGCAAGAATACACAGAAGAACTAGACAGGAAAGATCTGAATGTCCCTGATAGCCATGATAGTGCAGTCACTGAACTTGAGCCTGACATCCTCGAGAGTGAAGTCAAGTGGGCCTTAGGAAGCATTACTAACAACAAAGCTAGCGGAGATGACAGTCTTCCAGCTGAGCTATTTCAAATCCTAAAAGATGATGCTGTTAAAGTGCTGCATTCAATATGCCAACAAATTTGGCACACTCAACAATGGCCGCAAGACTGGAAAAGGTCCGTTTACATTCCAATTCCAAAGAAGGGCAATGCCAAAGAGTGTTCAAACTACCGCACAATTGCGCTCATTTCACATGCCAGCAAGGTGATGCTCAAAATCCTACAAGCTAGGCTTCAGCAGTATGCGAACTGAGAACTACCAGAAGTACAAGCTGGGTTTCGAAGAGGCAGAGGAACTAGAGATCAAATCGCCAACATTCACTGGATCATGGAGAGAGCAAGAGAATTCCAGAAAAATGTCTATTTCTGCTTCATTGACTATGCTAAAGCCTTTGATTGTGTAGATCACAACAAACTGTGGCAAATTCTTAAAGTGATGGGAGTACCAGACCACCTTACCTGTCTCCTGAGAAACCTGTACGAGGGTCAAGAAGCAACAGTAAGAACCAGACATGGAACAACTGAGTGGTTCAAAATTGGGAAAGGAATACGACAAGGCTGCATATTGTCACCCTGCTTATTTAACTTATATGCAAAGTACATCATGAGAAATGCCGGGTTGGATGAATCAGAGGTCGGAATTAAGATTGCTGGGAGAATTATCAACAACCTCCGATATGCAGACGATACCACCCTAATGGCAGAAAGCGAAGAGGATCTAAAGAGCCTCTTGTTGAGGGTGAAAGAGGAGAGTGCAAAAGCTGGTTTGAAACTCCACATTAAAAAACTAAGATCATGGCATCTGGCCCCATCACTTCCTGGCATATAGAAGGGGAAGAAATGGAAGCAGTGACAGATTTTACTTTCTTGGGCTCCAAGATCACTGCAGACGGTGACTGTAGCCATGAAATTAAAAGACGCTTGCTCCTTGGGAGGAAAGCTATGGCAAACCTAGACAGCATAGTAAGAAGCAGAGACATCACCTTGCCGACAAAGGTCCATCTAATCAAAGCTATGGTTTTCCCAGTAGTAATGTATGGCTGTGAGAGCTGGACTATAAGGAAGGCTGAGCGCCGAAGAATCGATGCTTTCGAACTATGGTGCTGGAGAAGACTCTTACGAGTCCCCTGGACTGCAAGGAGGTCAAATCAGTCCATCCTAAAGGAAATCAACCCTGAGTGCTCATTGGAAGGACAGATACTGAAGCTGAAGCTCAAGTATTTTGGCCACCTAATGCGAAGAGAAAACTCTCTGGAAAAGACCCTGATGCTGGGAAAGACTGAAGGCAAAAGGAAAAGGGGACGGCAGAGGATGAGATGGCTAGATAGCATCACCGATGCAATGAATATGAACTTGAGCACGCTCCGGGAGAGAGCGCAGGACAGGAAGGCCTGGCGTGCTATGGTCCATGGGGTCACAAAGAGTCGGACACGACTGAACGACTGAACAACAAGAAATGTAGCCCTAAGAATGGAATCATTCAAGACAGGGCAGAGCTTCTCTGGAATTCTGGTTTATTTTCTATAAAGCAGCCGGGAAGTAATGCCAACATTGTCTGGACTTCTCTCAATGAAACAGGAAAAGATAGGACATAATGGGAACAAATTTGGGGAAAATGCACTTAAAAGAACACAGAAGTGTATGGCTCCCATTCAAATAGGAGGAAACAATACGGGAGTGTTTTCTGGGCACGTGTATCGTTAAGGAAAGTAGAGGCGGTAGTGCATCTGTCACATCATGTTTACCCCACAGAAGTTTATCTGAAATGGCCACCTCTGTTTCTGCCACTGTAACAGCTTAGAGCTGTTTTTTTATAAGCATCCACTCATTATACCAAAATCGGTCAGTTTTGAGCAAGTGTTGTTTTGAGTCTTTTCAACTGCCATGTGCTGCAGTTCTGGCAAATGACTTTTTAATGTGCTTTCATACAGTGCATATTAGTTTAACACCAAATGTTGACTGTATTATCAAAAAAGGAGGTAGAAGGCTTTCCAAGGCATCCAGTTAGCCCATGCCAAGCCATTTTAGATGGGAAGGAGTGAATCATCTTGCTCCTGTATTCCTGAAGCCTTTTTTCTCTCTGATTTTAAACTATGCATTTAATGGATCTTCCATTACTTCCCTGGAGAAAATATTCTGTATAGTAACATCATATTAGGGAACTTGTGTTGATTAATTTTAGTTCCCATGTCTCCTCTGCGTCAAACCAACCTGTTACAGAAATTCAGTTATAAATTTATTATTGGGTGGGAATTCAATACAAGAATTCATCTTCACGATACATATTTGTTTGCCACATTTGCACCCTACTCTTCCTCCCAAATCCCCAGTGCCTTTTGGGGTTATCTCATATTATCTCATAGGGATTATCTCATATTATCATCTTATGAAGCCTCAGAGGTAAATTAGATTGGAAGATAATGATAGACACAAAGCAACTTCATGAGCTACATGGCAGAAAGAGGATTTAGTATTCCTGATCCGAGTCCAGTACTAGAGCCATTAGACTACATTTGCTCTTGATTAAAAAGCTTTTGTGACCTATCTCTGATTAAGTAAAAGCTCTGTTTATTTCCACATTCTCATATAGGGTCAAACTAGATGTGATCCAAATTGTGTGAATGCAGTTAGCATCTCTAGCTTTCCCAGTGTAAATAGCAGATGCATTCCCCCCACAACCAGGATCAGGTCCACAGTGCACCCTTCTAGATGAGAGAGAGGCTCTGCCACTCTTCCAGGCATGAGCAAGTGCTGCCTACTCAGAGAGGAATAGGAAAGGTTCCCATCTCTGATTTATTTATTATTACATTTATATCCCACCTTTTTTCCTCTTGCAAGGAACTCAAGGTGGCTTACATTATCCTCCTCCTCTCCATTTTATCCTCACAACAACAAACCTGTGAGGTAGGTTGGGCTGAGAGTTTGTGACTGGCCCAAAGTCACCCAGTGAGCTTCCATGGCCGAGTGGGACTAGAACCCGGATCTCCTGACTCCCAGTCCAACACTCTCGCCACTACACCACGCTGGCTCTCACACCACACTGGCTCTGATGGCATATAGAGGACAACCAGGAGGGCACCCTTAAAGATCCCTGAACCACAGACAAGCAGGCAGCAGTGCTATTTGCATAGTCCACATTGCTCCAGCAAAAACTACCTGAAGTGGAAAAGGACAAGTAGAGGACAAGAGACAACATTAGTTGTGTCAAGCTAGGCTGAGATAAATACTCTGAGTATTGGCACCATCTAAGACAAATAATTTAAGGCCTTAACATCCTTTATTATTGAAAATTGCATAGGATGCCAAAAGGCACTTTCAAGCAGCACATTTTAAGTAGCTCCTAAGACAAAACATAGTATTTATATTGATTTGATTCAAGGAACTCATCCCTTCTATGCCAGTCAGTAAGCAGTATAAAGAACTCATGGAGACAGGACACAATGACCATAAAGCTGCCTAGTTGACTCATTCCTCTGGTCCATTCAGCCCAGTATCTTGGGTGTAAATAAAGAATACTGCTTTAGTTTTAGCATTTTAGTTTTACTATAATTTGACAGTTTTAATGTTAAGCTTCAACAAATTATGGTTTTAGAGTCTATTTTGTTTTGCTACTTAAGATGGAAAAAGAAGGTTGGTATAGATGGGGATGTGATAGGAACTGGAGCCGTACTGATAACTATCGCTCCAAAACAAAGATCAGTGCAGGTATATAGTTGCCATTTCCAGAACTCATAGAATCATAGAATAGTAGGGTTGGAAGGGGCCTACAAGGCCATCGAGTCCAAACCCCTGCTCAGTGCAGGAATCCAAGTCAGAGCATCCCTGACAGATGGCTGTCCAACCTCGTCTTGAACACCTCCACTGTGGGAGAGCCCACCACCTCCCTAGGTAATTGGTTCCATTGTTGTATTGCTCAGAAGTTTTTCCTGATGTTCAGCCAGAATCTGGCTTCCTGTAACTTGAGCCCATTATTCCGTGTCCTGCACTCTGGGATGATCAAGAAGAGATCCTGGCCTTCTTCTCTGTGACAACCTTTCAAGTACTTGAAGAGTGCTATCATATCTCCCCTCAGTCTCCTCTTCTCCAGGCTAAACATGCCCAGTTCTTTCAGTCTCTCTTCATAGGGCTTTGTTTCCAGTCTTCTGATCATCTTTGTTGCCCTCCTCTGAACCCTCTCTAGTTTGTCTGCATCCTTCTTAAAGTGTGGTGCCCAGAACTGGACACAGTACTCCAGATGAGGCCTAACCAGTGCTGAGTAGAGGGGAACTAGTACTTCCTGGGATTTGGAAGCTATGCTTCTACTAATGCAGCCTAAAATAGCATTTGCCTTTTTTGCAGCCACATCACATTGTTGGCTCATATTCAGCTTGTGATCGACAACAATTCCAAGATCTTTCTTGCTTGTAGTGTTGTTGAGCCACGTATCCCCCGTCTTGTAACTGTGCATTTGGTTTCTTTGCTTATTCCTGCTTACATCTAATGATACTGCCGAAATTTGAATTAGTTGATTCATAAATCAATTCTGGCATGTTCTTAATTCTTGAAATTAATGAGGCCTGGCTTACATCTAATAAACTTTAAATATTTTCATAATTCAAACTGCATTAATTTATATTTTCTGTGCCTACTTTGTGTGGTTTGCATGGTGATGGTGGTGGTGGTGTCTTAGTAAATTTACAGTAACACGAGGTGGTCCCAGGGCTTTAAACCCATTTTCTTCTTTATTTTAAAGATTTCTTTAAAGGTGAAAGCCTCCTTGGGCAGCCATCTTTTTTCCCATGCAACCAATGGGGCAACGTTACATGAACGTGTAGTGCTATTTTCAGGGGCAATTCTGTCCCTGTTTTGAAAGCATGCAGCAGGAGCTAAACTAAGTCAGAGAGGCTTTACCTTTGAAGAAGTTAAAGAAAATAAAGAAGAAAATGGTTAAAACATCATCAGACCATCTTGTATTACCGTAAGTTTAAATTTGTTATTACTTCAAAAACTCATAATAACAGAGAACTTTTGTCCAAACTTAATATGCAGGATTCATAACTTAGTGTGCCAATTATGGATTATGAAGGGGATCAGTTCACCCATCATGACTTATTTCATATTAGTGGCATGGTGTGAACATTGTGATGTATGCCAAATATATTTTTGCTTCATTGGTATGGAGACTAAGGTTTCCTTAGTAACCTAAGGTTTCACTTTTGTGAAATCTAGTAAACTACTAACTCCATCCTAAAATTAAATATATATTGTAAAGCATACTTTGAATTTCTGTTTTATAATAATGGAAAATTAATATTCTTTTTTCCTGTTTCTCCTAGGTATCATCGATTTTCTTGTGAGCCCACATCCAATTGCCAAAGTACTGCGAGATCATTTGGTCTTCAAGATTGCTCCTATGCTCAACCCGGACGGCGTTTATCTTGGCAATTACAGGTATGGGCATACAATGCAGAATTGTGAATGTCCGCTTACTTTCCCCAATATGACCAATGTATTTTGTCATTGTACTTGAGTTATTTTTTATTTTATTTATTTCATTTCTATACCGCCCAACAGCCGAAGCTCTCTATTTTTCTCATATAGCTGATATTTACAATGAAGCAACATTCGCATATTGCCAGAAAATAGGGCTAAAGTGTTAAAATGATGTGGCAAGAGTATTGGACTAGGAGCCGGGAGATCCGGGTTCTAGTCCCCACTCGGCCATGGAAGCTCACTGGGTGACTTTGGGCCAGTCACAGACTCTCAGCCCAACCCACCTCACAGGGTTGTTGTTGTGAGGATAAAAGGGAGAGGAGGAGGATCATGTAAGCCGCCTTGGGTTCCCTGCAAGAGGAAAAAAGGCGGGGATGCAATAAAATAAATAAAATAAATAAAAAATTAGAAAACTCCAGGTTAAGTCAAGTAAACATTAATCAATGTAATCATTGATGGATCAAGTCTATGAATTTTTAAGGGTTAGGGAGCAACCTTATGGCGCCTAGACAGTGTCTGAGGGGCTGTATTTTAGGTCGGAGTCCCAATTAGAGGTCGGAGACAGCACTTTGATCTCAGAGGGGGGAATCGGAGATCAGACACCCTCCCCCTCACGGCCGGTATGGTTCTTTCTGAAGTCTGGAATGGCTACCCTCCGAGGTCCAGAACTCAACCTTCAAGGGGGAACAGCAGGTGGATATGGAGAGACCAGGATATGAGCTATCTTGAGCCTCTGCCAGCCTCCTTCCCTCCCCCTCCAAAACACCCCAACAACACAGGCACAAAAGACCACGTAGCAAAAAGCCCATCGCCTCTGCCTCTACTCCTGTCCTGCATAAGATGCTCATAAACCTCCAAGTTCTAGGGCTCACAATCATCAAGGGTGAACTCCTCCACAGGACTGTGCCCTTAATGTTTTTAATATGGTTTCTTGAATGCAAGAGTCAAATTCTACTCAACTTGCTCCATACTCTGTCTCATTTTGCAAATAAATTAATTATCCCAACTGGTCAGCTTTATGCAATTTCAGTTGCAATTTTTCTTGTCCTTTCCAAATCACCAGTGATGTGGTGGAGCCAGGGCTCACAGGGACACAGTGCCCTGGGATTAGCAGCGATGCTGATGGCATCTGACCCCCCCTTTCAGGCTTGACTGTTCCCTTCGAGCTTACCTGCAATCTTCAAAGTAGCTGGGACTGGGAGGAAATTAATTTTCCCAGCACCAATATATTGTTCCCAGTTAAAACAACAAAGAGTCCTGTGGTACCTCAAAGACTAACACATGCTATTCTTCGTCGTCTTTATTTTATTTCTGTACTACCCAATAGCCAAAGTTCCCTGGGCAGTTCATAACCTTGGGATAAGCTTTTGTGGACACTGTACATGAAATCTGATGATGTGGACAGTGTCCACAAAAGCTTATGCCAGAATATTTTTGTTAGTCTTTAAGGCACCGCAAGACTCTTTGTTATTTTTTGCTGCAACAGACTAACATGAGCACCCTGTCCAAAGAGTGTTCACTTTTGTTATGTAGACCAGCGATCCCCAACCTTTTTGGCACCAGGGACTGGTTTCGTGGAAGACAATTTTTCCACAGACCAGGGAGGGATGATTTTGCTGGTGGACATCTGGCCGCTGGGACGCAAATGGCGTCTGGGTAGCGGATGCCATTTGTGTCCCTGTTCTTTGCAGTAATAGGCTATGTAAAGATTTATGTAGCCTATTACTTGAAGAACAGGGATGCAAATGGCGTCTGCTATGCAGATGCCATTTGCATCCCAGTAGCTGGAGGTCCGCCAGTGGCTGGAGCCAGCCGGCAGTTCTGCGGACTCACCGTGGAGCGAAGCTGGCCAGGGCCAGCGAGGATTCCAGGGGGAGGGACGGATCGCCTCCCTCCCCTGCAGACCCCTGCGGACCCAAGGTAAGAGAGTTTCACACACCCCTACGGCCCGGTTCCTAACAGGCCACAGACCTGTACCGGTCTGCGGCCTGGGGGTTGGGGACCCCTGATGTAGACTATTTGGTGTGGGGGGAGGGTGGGTTTTGTAAAATTAACAGTTCTTAATTGCAATTAAGAACTGTTAATTTTACAAAAGACCTGCTCTTGGTGGAGATGAAAACTGCCAGAATTGCCAAACTGCCATTGGCTGATATGGATCAGTATAGCTATCCAAATTTTTTAAAATTCTCATTGGGGGCGTGGCTATGGGGACTATCAAGATGAGTGCCTATATGTCAGAATTTACCACTACATCACTGCCAACAACATAATGTATCCCTGCCTGCTATTACTTTACTCCATGTGAACAGTAGTTGAATGTGGGTCAGTCACTCCTAAGAGATAGGCGAACACCGTTCCAAAGGGACGGGCAATGGCCTCTGTTGCCCTCTGCCAATTGAAAGGGAGTCCAGTTAAGATCCCCAAATCTGGAGTACATGTGAGAATTATTATTTTACACTTTGACAGCCAGTGATGCTATGGGTGAAGTAGTAAATCCATTCTGTGTTCACTTTTCTCCCTTTTTCATACCTGAAGTAGCACTTTCCTCTGAGATTAATTAAATCTTTTGTTTTCTCTAATATTACTTTTCATAATGTTTTAATTTGTCAAGTAGTTGTGTAGGTAAACATTATCAGACCATTAAAGCAATTAAGCATATGTGAGAGAATTTGCTGTAAACAATTGTAGTGATTTTTTAAAAAGGCAGATCCCAAAGAACCTTAGGCCTGATTCACACATGTGTCTACATCACTTGATATGACTTCACTCAAATCATTTATCAATTGATGACTTAGCTGAATTTAATAATAATAATAATAATAATAATAATAATAATGTGAGGAGATAAGAATTCCTGTTTTTGGACTTGCATTTATTATTTTCAAATGCAAATTTTCACTTGGTGTTGCATAACTGAATGAACATGAACTAATGGATTAACCCTTAGCCTGGTGTGGATTGGGAAACCTCTTACAAGCTTTTGAGTTCCCTTTAAGCTAATAAAATCTACATGGATGGCAAAAGGGAAGATTCATTGTCCTGAATGTAGTACTAAAATATAAATGTCATGACAACTTTTCCTTGAACAGTGCTGGTTGCACAGCATATGGTTCTGATTAGTATATTGAAAGGAGACTTCTGAATACCAGAGCAGTAGAAAATCAGTGCAATAGAAAAGTAAAATTCATATATTACCTTCAGTGACTTACAGTGATTTCCATTTCAGCAACTCTACATCTAATTCAAATGTTCAGCAAAAGCATGTGAAAGCTGTAGGGATGCTTGAGGATTTTGTTTGGTCTGTTTTTAGATCACAACTCCCAAACCACTGCGAAGAACATAACACAGCAATCAGATGGATATTCCATTTCTCCAAATTTTATGATGCATTTATCCACTCCAAAAATGCTTAAGATATGGCCAGAAATGCATAAAATGTGCCCCAAATACCAAAAATAGGTTCAATGAAGAAACAGGATAGAACGGATTGATGCTAGGGAAATGTGAGAAACAGAACAGAAACGAAATATAGTGATCCATGCCTAGATACCTCTTGGGACTGTACCACTTCAGAATGCAGGTGGAGGAATCATTTTTTCTTCTCCCTAAATGTTGAAATCTCACAACTTGGGGAAAAGGCTTGGCTAGAACCTTCACACATATTAGCTTTCTATGTACAGGAAGCATTTGATGTGAATGACCATTTAAACATCAATTTTGAAGTGCGATAAATCCTGTATAACATTTTGTAAGGGAAGGGGAGACTGACTTGCAGAGAATAATCGTGCTGGTCAGATTCCTGCCTCTGATCTATTAGAAATACTCAAATGCTTCTGAGAAGGACCAATTCATTCTCCCAAGGGCTGTTTTATTGCTATGGTAGGAATGGAGACAGGGAAAAGAATAAGTTGAGTCAATATTCACAATTGCAGACAAGCAACATTCCTTACCTGCATTCATTCTCCCATCCTTTAGGACTTTTGTGTGTGTGCAAGGTTATAATCATTAATGGTGAACTGCAACTGAGGTGCTCAATACTTTTTGGTCACATCTGGCCCATCATTTTCAGTGCCCCTTGAGAAGCTAGGTATTACAGAAAGAAAACTATATTTCTTTTCGTAATTGCTGAACTGATAGTACATTATAATTTTAGCCTTTTCATAAGACACTGGAAATTCAGCCATTCTGAATGTAAAGGATTGCTAATGAGGTAGATGGGAAAGCATTAGATTTGCTTGCATTTTGCCACATCATTTACAATGTAACTAGTAACTTAAAAATTAATGTAGTAAGCAGAATGCTGCCTATTACTGGAAGAAGGATATTAAAATCTTGATAATGTGAATTTGTTGTTGTTCAGTCGTTAAGTCGTGTCCGATTCTTCGTGACCCCATGGACCGTAGCACGCCAGGCCTCCATGACTACTGAATAATTTACTACAAAGATTTCATTTGTTGAAGTTTACTGAATGACCTTTTATCTGTCATATTTGAAATCTGAGTTCTGATATTGTAATAAAATGTAGTTTCAGTGTGAACCACCAATTAATTAAGCCAGTATTTCTGGGATTTAATTCTGCTAAGAGATGTACTCGGCCTAAACCACTAGCACACCACATCTACTGCACCTAGTTACTTGTGACAAAGCAGTTATCATTCCCTTTTTAACAGTTATGGGCTGCATAAATACATATTTTAAACATTAGCTTGGTATGAACACTATTTAGATATCACTATACTGCTGAAGATAATTCCACATGGCCTCATTAGTTCTTTACCTGTTCAGCCAGTTCTTGCATATCGTAGAAGCAGAATACTGGATCTGACTATCTTGTGTATTAATCTGATGACCTTATGTGGCACTGGTATCACTTTGGGATACATTTCCCAATAACAAATAAATGAATAATCATCACGCTTCCTTCTAATTACATTCCCAGTAATGGTCTGCTTTGCTCAGTCCAGACGCACAAAGTGCAGTCCAAGGTAACAAAGATAATGAGCAATAATACTTGTAGTATCAAGAATGGGATGATGCCAATAAACTGTTGCTCAAGAAAATGGAGTAAAAGGCTTGTGATTTTGTAGGGATTTCCCAGTGGTAGAAAACTTCATAATCTGTAAGACATGAGTTTAATAACACAGCTGTAAACTGTTACTGCTGGGGGCACTGAGCCAGCTGTTGGGATGGTGTTTATGGCAGTGAAAACACATATTTTTTTCGGATGGAAAATTCACAGTTTACGAACTCCCCAGGCATATTTGGTTATATTTGCTGAAACTGGGTGACAATAAAATGACATACCTGTATTTATGATGGAAATGCTTGTACATACACCTGTTTGGAGAACAAAAACAATGACATAGCTTTTTAGAAACAGAATTACCAATTACCAATGCCAATAATTTGAAGTTCATTTAGAGGCCTTGGACCAAAACAGGATATATTATTTAGAAAAAAAGAAAGAAAGCTAATCGTCAGATTATTTTCAGACCTAGGTTCTGTTCTTAAGTTATCCTCATACAGGAAAATCAAACATATGTTAAAGAAAAGAAAACTATACATTCAGAGCTTAATTAGAAACAGAGCTCTCTAACACTGAGCTTTGGAACCTATGAACACTGCCCAGATCAGGCCTGGAGCAGGTTAAGGAAACAAACCAACAAATTACGATCTGTACCACACATAATTATGGAAATAGGCCCAATCTTGAACAAACTGGAGTAGGTTTTGTACCTTTGAAATCTTTTCCACATTCCATAATGCCTGGAACTTTGCAACAAGGAAATGGATTTTTGCAGACGTTCTCTTTCAATATTTCCCAGCAGTTCAGCATTAACACCTTCTGGATATATTACAATACCTACAGCAACAATAGACAAGCCAAGGAAACACAACACAGTGCTCTTGATTTAAAAGCGGCACATCCTGGGGCCTGGGCTGAACTTTCCTTTATCCCAAGCTTACGCTAAACTTGTCACCGTGTAGCTGAACGAGTGAAATCTGTTCCTGCGGGCAAGGCAGCTGTAATGGTGCCATCTTCATCTTAGATTAGTTCCAATTTGTCATCCTCACCTTTCTGAGATGAGAGTCCCCAAGATGGCGTGGAAGGGAAGATCTTTTTTAATAGTGGCAGATCTCTGCTGAAGCACTCTTGAAATGGAGTGACAAGGCAGTGGTAAAAGATGCCTAGCACTACCTCTGAAAGCTTTGTAGTCTGTGCATCAGCAGCTAGCAGCTACTGCTCTCTATTCCACACCCTTTCATTACTGCTTTCACTTCTTTGCTATGACAGTGACACACATCGGGCAAGTAAAGTATCCCTGTTAATTATAACATGCAGACATATCACATCTCAAACCTGAAACACCTTCACAGTGTCTCTCAACCTATGCTGGTAGGGAAGGTTTGTCTACTAGTATCTGTACTAGCATACTATCCCACACAGGGATAGTGGTGCTGGAGAGAGCGCCCCTGAGCACTGCTTCCTAACAGCTCTAATGGAGTCTTGTAAGAGTCTTCCACTTTATGATTCCCAAAAGGGTGATCTGAGCCCAAACTGCAAAGGGTGGCCCTGTGTCTTCTTTTACAGAGGACATTCCTCTATTTGGAGGGTTGCCAGAGGACTGTCCTCCATTTTGAAGGCTTACTCTGCCTAAAGGGCTGTTCAGTCCAAGTCCAGTATAAAGATAAAGAACCATCCGAAGGAAGAGCCAGGCCTTGAAGTTGCTCTTCAACAACACCTGGACAGCAGACTGAGCAGACAGGCACACAGGTCTCCTGATCACAGTCTTCCACGCTATGGTAAGATGTGCTGTATTTCCATTTAAATTACAATAATTATTTCTACATTTGCATCTATACTTACACGCACGTTTTTATGTGAATTGGCACCCTCGTTTCCCCTCTTTTTCGGTGATGTTGTTCTGCTTATAGAAATCTATTTTTTCACAAATGTAGAAGCATGGAAACATTATGAGGATGCAGAAGCAAGCATAATTCCAGCAGATCAGTTCTGTCACTCCCAAATCCAAACCACCTCTCTGTTTGGCAAATGCAGAACATTTCTGGCTTTCAATTCTGCTTTATTTTCAACTCTTTTCAACAGAAATTATTCCAAGGGGTATTGCAGCCTTGCCTAATTTGGTACCCTTCCGATTTGCTGAAACGTCCACGGTCCTCAGCCAGATTGACCAATGACTATGCTGGTTGGGAATGATGGGATTTGTAGTCCAACACATCTTCCCCAGGTTGGGGAAGGCTGGAGTAGTGGAGGATCCTAAAATATTGCTCGCTTGTCCATATGTATCCTCCAGCTTTCAGTCACAGTATATTTAACATATAGACCAAAATCCTTGCTCCCCTAACAATGATGTTTGTCAGTCTTTCACTCCCACAAACTTGCTTTTCTGAAGCCACCCATGTTCTTTAACCAAATTCATTTCTGCTGCTGCCTGTCCTGCAGAAGAGTGTGTCTCAATAAACATTCTGAAGTGTCTTAAAAAAAATAAAAAAAGCAACGTAATTTCCCTTTAGTATTCATTGGCTTAAATCCAATGATATGTGAGCAGACTTCCCCATCTTCTCCTTCTCCCCCCTGCAGCCTCCTGCCCCCATCTGTTCCGGAGAGGGTCCCCCAACTCTCCAGAGCAGATTTGGGAGGGGGGCTGCAGGGGGGAGGGGAAATCGCTTCCACCAGCAGTTTCCTTTCCACTGGACCCTCCAGAAAGCCTTTTCAGGGAGCACAGGGAGACTTGAGGGGAAAGGGGGAGATAATGGGGAACACGCATTGGTGAGCAGCCTTCCACTTGTGCAATTTGGGATCCAACCCATTAATGTATTAAGCTCAGACTAGTTCATTTTTCCCAGGTAGGAAAAACTCAGTTTTCCCAGGGCAGTGAAAACAAAAACAATGCTGGCCATGGATGAGTAATAAGCAGGTAAATACATTTTTAAAACCCTAGAGCACAAACTAGTAAGGTATGGTTACTCAGAGATTTCTCCCTATAAAGGCCACCTCACAAAGGGAGAATAATACTGTCCCAAGTGGATACTGTCCAACCTGAAATCATCACTCAGTGCAAAAAAACAAAAGCCCAAACTTTCCTCTTCCCAGCTGGCAGCGAACTGAA
This sequence comes from Heloderma suspectum, assembly GCF_057233095.1. Taxonomy (NCBI): domain Eukaryota; kingdom Metazoa; phylum Chordata; class Lepidosauria; order Squamata; family Helodermatidae; genus Heloderma; species Heloderma suspectum. Next base: position 229,642,424 of record NC_139461.1, read on the forward strand.
GATTATACTAAGACCTGCTAGAGAGAGATAACAAGGAATCACGATCTTATTGTTTATATGTGGAATCCTGAGGTGAGGAATCTGTGAGAGAAAACCTTCTGTGGAGCTGAGAGTCTTTCCTTTCTGTCTGAGTCACTTTCCCCCTTTTATCTCTTCTTCACATGCTCCTGGGAGAGTGCGCTCTCTCCTCCTTTGCACTCTGGTAGAGATAGAGAATGCTGATGAGAAAATGCCCTGCTGGGGGGATGCTCCAGGCAGTCATTTGCTAGACCTATACTTAGGCAGTTTTCAATGTGCCCAATTACTTGGGGGCAAACAATGGGGAGCCAGCGTTAACATATTCAGTTACACCCACCTACTACAGGAGAGGAGTGCTCTGAAGCACCTCTCTTATTCTAATTTCAAATCTATTGTATGGAGTTGGATCCACTTTTATTTTTCTTAGTGGCAAAGTCGAGTGCTTATGATTCTGGAAAGAGCATTTGTTTTTATTTCTACTTTCAAATGGAATAACATATGTGAGCTGCTAATATAAAACACAGTAAGACGATGGCTAAGAGACTGGGAATATGCTGTAGACTTGCACACTCCATCCTCCTCTCTCTCCTTATGGATTCCCCCCCCCCCCATTATCTTCATTCTGTGGTAGGGATGTGTGAATCAGCCAAGCTGGAGTTCCTCGAGGTTCTCGAAATTCCACCTGGGAGTTTGTTCTGACTCCTGTCCAGTTCAGATTGTGAGCTGTAATGCTTTTCTTTTTGTATGAAAATCTGTGCATACTTTCATGCACATTTCCCCAAATGTATGCATTAAATGTGCACATTTTTAAAATGTACACATTTTTTCTATTGATAAAAAGCATGTTTGTGTACATTTTTCAAATACACAAATTTCTCATGTGCATTTTTCAAAAGGATTTTTTGGTTACACAAATTGCATCACAAACTTGGAAATGTTTAGACTTTGACCACAGATTGCATTCATGTCTGCATTTGAGTCTGAGATGTGTGAACTGAGTAAATTCTGGTTATAAAAAAATAACTGAAATAAATTTCTCATACATCCCTACTCAAATTAGACCATTTACGCCTGCAATCTTGTGCAAATTGCACTATTTTCAGCAATGATTTTATGCAAATCACAATTTCCGTGAATAGTTATACCTGTGATTTTGCACAAATCATGGCTCAGGCATATTTTTTTAAAAGGCGGAAAGGTTCCCAAATTTTGGAAAATGACCTGCTGCTTGGCTCACAAATGCATGTCGAGTCAGGGGGATCCTTTGAGCCAAAAGCGAAGCGGACAGGATTTTCCCGTGACAGCCATCGCTACCTCTCTATGCCTGGTCCTGACACTGAAGATGGTTTTCATTGTTGAGCTGACAGGTTCAGGGACTGAGTGCGCACTGATTCATGATATCGGCCTATATCTTAGCTGGACCTAAAATCCTGGTCCTGCTTTCTCTACTGTGACCAAAATATGAAAGAGCATTGTTTCAGTCTGAGAGATGGTTATTCATTTGTTTACCCATGCAGTGGTTAAAGAACATCAAACGCCATCTTCTCCATGAAGGCAAGATCATTACACATCAACCCCTCTGCTTCTCTTTCAATCAATATTGGAATCCAGTAGAATGGCAGCTGTATGTTTTTTGTCATAGAAAAGCTTGATGAATGTCAAGTGGTAATGGAGACACATACATATCTTCCTCTTAGCTCTTATTCCCACCCCCACCCCCCTGCTCAAAGGCAGTATATATTTTTAATTGGCTGTTTTGTAGGGATGGCAGAGAATTCCACCACGGATTCCAGTGAGGCTGGATTCTAAAGAATCCCCGGAATCCGTGGTGGAACGGCCTCCTGCCCCCCCGCCCCCTGTGGAATCCCCCCAGGACGGAACTTACCTGGGGCGGATGCGGTGGATTCGGCAGTGGCGGTGGCGGTGGCTCCGGTGGCGGCAGCTCCAGCGGTGGCAGCGGCAGCAGCTGGTCTCCTGGCCAGCCGCGGCTGGGCTGCTGCAGCCGCCATTGGCGTCGTTGCAGCTGTGATAGGCTACGTAAGTATTTACGTAGCCTATCATGGCTAACCCCCCCCCCAAAAAAAACCAGCGTACGCAAATGGCGACGGCTACAGCGGCCGCCATTTGTGTTCCCTATTTTTCGCCATTCTAGCCTACAGAAATATTTATGTAGGCTAGAATGACGAAAAATAGGGAATGCAAATGGCGGCCGCCATAGCCGCTGCCATTTGCATATACTGTTTTTTTTTAATTGGCTTGCCGTGATAGGCTACATAAATACTTACGTAGCCTATCACAGCTGCAAGGACGCCAATGGCGGCTGCAGCAGCCCGGCCACGGCCGGCCAGGAGACCAGCTGCTGCCGCTGCCACTGCTGGAGCTGCCACCACCGGAGCCACCGCCACCGGAGCCGCCACCACCGCTGCCAAATCCGCCGCATCCGCCATTTGCTTCTGCACCAGCCAGTCCGCAGCCAGAACTCCAGCTATGGACAGCCCTGGCCAGCTGCTCTGCGGAGCTGCCACGGAGCGGAGCCGGCCGGGCAGGATTCCGGGGGAAGGACCAGATCGCCTCCCCCCCATTGAGGATTCTGGGGGGAGGGATGGAGTGCCTCCCCCCCCACTGTGAACACAATCCGCGAAAAGGTAAGTGACTTTCATACATCCCTACTGTTTTGTCAGAGAAATCTGCATTGGACCCAAATGAGTTCAGATTTTCATGAATTCGACCTGTGGATTCTGCACCAGACCAGCTTTTCTCCTGTTGGGCAGATTCCGCCAACTTGTGGACTATTTTTTTAACTTTTCCAAATGTTGCACACATTTCACTATAGAAAAACACACAAATTAAAAAAAGCGTCCTAACATGTGTATTTCCCCCATAGGCTAAAGCGTGAAAATGTGCATTTGGGAATTTGCACAATTTCACATGTGCAGTTTGCACAAATGCAAATTTGCACACATTCAGAAACCAAAAAACTCTGATTTCATGGATGAGAGGACGACAAACCAAAATGCACCTGATAATCCATGAAACACAGATGGAGCAGATTTTACACAGTCGGGACATCCCTACTGTTTTGTCTTCATAAGGTATTTTTGGTGACCTTTTGTTACAACCTGAGCATTTGTAATCTCAGATATGCAGTATCAGTATGCTAACTTCCTCTTTCTCTGTCAGAAAGCCAGCACCATTCGTTGAACACATCAAGCTAGCAATGCAACAGTGGTTCCCCTTTAGCTTGGCGAAGATTCACCATGATCTGAAAGCTTGCCTCCATGTTTCAGGCACTTTACCTGCTCAGAAGTAAGTCCCATTGAGTTCAATGGGGTTTAGTCCCCAGATACGTGGGTATAGGATTGCAGCCTATGTGACACGGTAAAGATTCTGTATACCATGCTATCTCTTTCTCATCCAAACCCAGACACAATCTAATCCAATTGCAGACTTGCAATGCACATTATTGCAAGGTTTGGGCAGACTTGGTAGTTTTGTAATAAGCCCACTGCTTCTTTCTCTGTAAACCTCAAGTTTTAGTTTCATTTCATGTCTGTGTAATTTACTCCAACTTGGAAAAGGTGATATCCATCTCAGGATGACAAAGCAAAGCTCTCAATGGGGCCCATTTTTCCTAATTAAGCATTTGTCATTGTATGTGCTATATAGTATCATTATTATTTATATAGCACCTTAAAGGGTATATAAGTAAACAATCATAAACCTATGAATACATGTATTGGTTTATTTATGTTTCTGGGCATAAAATCCCCTATAATTACCAGGTACAACCACAGCATAACGGCTATTTAATGACAATTCCTTTTTTTGTTACCATAGAAATGGGTCTGGAATACTTACCTATAATTTCTGATTCTAATACCTCACACATGTTGTATTGCAGAATTACCATAGTAATTGCCCATTAGTCATCATAAAATAAGCAGTTATCCTAAAGATATCTGGATACGGTGAAATTTCTCTTCAGTTTCTTCAAAACTTACTGCTGCATGCACGCGCTGTTTGTTTTCCTCTTGCAGAATCTGAATGACAAAATCAATGGTACAATTATCTCAGTAAAAGGCAAAGCTGTAGGGGGCCAGCGTCATGTTATGGCTACAGCATTATGTTCAGATGTGCTATATAATATGCGCTATATAGTATCATTAGTATCATTAGGAGATCAGAACCCCACTCAGCCATGAAATATACTAGTTGACTGACTCTTTCTCCCCCCTCCACCACCTCTCCCTATTTAAGAGGTTTGTGGTTGTGTGTCTGTAAATGAAGAATTGTAGAATATTTTGTCTATAGACATAATGGGTAGTACCCAATGCTGCCCCTGCGCTAGTGGGATCCACTGCTAGCTCAACAGGAAGCTAGTGGATCCTGCAGTAATCCGGAATGAGCAGTAAAAAACAGAACTGAATATTTGTGTTTGTGTGTGTGTATAACCCACAATTTTGAGTTATGATGGGCAATATCCAACAATGTCATTCTGCAACCCAAATAGCACTAGTGGAGCTCTGCTGAATCTTTCTGTTGCGCGTTACATTTGTGCAGGTGTAATATACAACTGGTTTCACAACCTGTTGTGCAAGCATTAGGCACATTGTTGGACACATTGTTTCGAACAAAACATTGGTTCCTTTGGCTGTCGCTGTGAATGGAAGAGGATAAAGAAGCACGAATGCTGGTGCAGAACAACAACTGCCTTGCCAAGCAAGTGGTCAGAGTGGTGTGAAATCGCTCCCTCCCACCACAAAAATGTTGATTGATGAAGTCAGAGATTTTAGCATATGTAGGGATGGCAGAGAATTCTGCCACGGACTCTAATGAGGCCAGATTCTTTAGAATCTGCCCCCCCCCCAAGTCCATAGCAGAACGGAGCACTCCCCTCCACCACCCCGCAAAATGCTCCCCGGATGGACCCTACCTGCTGCCAGCTGTAAATATTTACGTAGCCTATCACAGCTAAAGCAGGGACGCAAATGGCGCCCGCTATGCCGGATGCCATTTGCTGCCACAGACCGGGGCAGTGGATGGAAGTCCGGCTGCGGACTGGCCTGTACAGCGGCTCCGCAGACTCTCCGTGGAGCAGAGCCAGCTGGGGAGGATTCCGGGGCGGGGAGGGACAGATGGCCTCCCCCTCACTGCAGACGTCCCCAACCGGAACGGTGAGTGGGGTTTGTACACCCCTAGCAATATGTTACATTATGAAGGAGCTTGTGGGACCATTCCAGACAACTATAAACATTATAATGTGCAGTCTGCCTGACAGATCTAGGTAGTCTCATTTCCAGAATGGGGCAGGTCAGCAGAGCTTGCAGAAGGGAGCTCCACCGACCTGTCCCATTCTGGGGGTGTTACTGCTAGTTTCTGGCATTACTGCCAGAAGCACTAGTTCCTGCTGCACAAGTGCTTGGTCCCAAGAGCACAATGGAACCAGAAGGAGCATAGCAGCTGTGTCGGATACTGCTTTATGATAGATAATTGTATATAAAGGAACATAAAGAGAGTCCTACTGGATTAGACCCAAGGTTCATGTACTCCATGATCCTGTTCCCCATAGTGGTCAAATGCCTCTAGGCAAACAGATATTGAAGCTACTGTATATTCAAAGAAATCTTCCCACTCCTTTAGGCCATCCATGTGCCACAAAGACTACTATAGGGGCCGATTTATATTGTGCCCACCATCGCAACGAAGTCAGGGTCCTGTTGGGTTAAATGCACTTGCATTAAAATGTGATTATCCACACTCATCCATTTTCCCCGTTGCGGTTCTTGATCGAATGCATGAGCTCGGTTCACACTCAAGAGCTGTGCTGTTTCCCTGCTCTTAAAGACAGCGGCTCTCATTGGAGGAGCAGAAATTCTCCCTGTTACTTATTGCTGATTCCCTGCCCACCATCCCTCTCTTCCTCTATCCCCGTGTGTGTGTGTGTGTGTGTGTGTGTGTGTGTAGGGATGGTACGAGCATCCTGTTGGGGTGAGAAGCGGTGAGAGCTTGTTTCTTGCTGCCACCACTGTAGCAGCTGGGGCTGGAGGGAAGAAGGAGGCACCTATCCTCTTCTCCCCCCCTGCACCTGCTGGAGGCCAGGGCAAGAGGCTGGGGGGTGTCTGCCGAAGATCTTTTCCCCGTGCCAGCCCTTTGCAGCCAGCCCAAGGAAGAGGGGCAGTGGCAATGGCACCCAGCACTCAGGTTTGGGGGGGGGGGGCTGCTAGCAGCTTCCAAGACTGTGAGATGACATTGCATAGGTTCCTCAGCACTCAAAGCTTTATCACCAGCAAAGAAACGGCTGGAGGTGCATGCTCTTGTCTGATCTTGGAAGCTTAGCAAGGTCGACCCTAGTCAAAATTTTGGATGGGCCTGGGAATCAGGCTTCCTGCACTGAGCAGGGGGTTGTTTTCTGGCTTCAAATGACACTAACTTTTACCTCCTTCTATCCCCTGCTTTGACTTTTTTTTTAAAAAAAAAATTAAGGATCACAACTGAGTGCCTTTACACATGGCATTTTACCCTCTTCTCCCTCCAACTGAGAAATGCAGAGGAAAGAGACGCTCAGGTCAGGGGGGAGGCACTTGCATCTTCAAAGACTGCCCAGTGAAAAAATGTATGCTTGTGTGCGTGGAAATCAGCCTGCAGAAGCCACTATTCTTCGAAGATTTCAAGATCTGGAGATTTGAAGATTTGAAGATAATGCCTTAATTAAAAAAAAAACTCACAGGGTGATCTTATGTCTACTCAGTAGTAAGTTCCATTGAATTCAGTGTGGCTTACTCCTGAGTGAGTGCCCAGGACTGGGGCCACAAGAAAACATTACCACACCAGTTAAGCTACCAGGAGAAGGGGGGAGGGGGGGAGGCAGCATGTGTAAAGGCACTCAGTTGTGATCCTTAATTTTTAAAAAAGCCAAAGCAGGGGATAGATGTAGGTAAAAGTTAGTGTCATTTGAAGGGAGAGAACAACCCCCCGCTCAGTGCAGGAAGCCTGTTTCCCAGATGTTGGCCCTTCCAGAATTCTGACCAGGGCTGACCCGGCTGAGCTTCCCAGATCAGACAAGAGCCGGCATCTCTAGCCCTCTGCTGGTTGGTGATAAAACTTCCAGCGCTAAGGAAGCTATGCTATCAGTAGCTGGAAGGCCAGATGGGGGCATCTAGAGCTGTGATTGGACAGGAGGGAAATACAAACACTGCCGTATATGGAAAGGCATAGGAGGGGACTACGACCTTATAAGGTAATGAGCATCAAAGAGCAGAGCACATGAATGGGAAATACCGGGATATCAGGGTATTGAAAGCAGGAGCACAGAAGTGGGAAATTCTGGTCCCAATTTGAGGCAGGTCCTGCGTAGTGTGAAAGACAAGTGGTGAAACCTTATTGGAAGCGGGGGGAAATGTAAGGGTAGATTGGCCCTAGGTCTGTCAGGCAGACTGCATATTATGATGTTTATAGGTGTCTCTGGACTGGTCCTACAAGCTCTTCCATAATGTAATGTAAAAGTGGTAAAATCTCTGACATCATTTATCAACTTTTTTGTGGAGGGAGGGCACAATTTCACATCACCCTGACCATTTGTTTGGCAGGGCAGTTGCTGTTCTGCAGCAGCATTCAGCCCTCTTACAAAACTCTTCCATTCACAGCAACAGCCAAGGCAACTAATGTTCTGTTTGAAACAATGTGCCTAACAATGTGCCTAGCGCTTGCACAACTGGTTGCATATTATGCTTGCAAAAGCATAATGTGCAACCACTTGTGCAACAGAAAGATTTGGCAGAGCTCTGCTAGTGCTACTTGGGTTTGCAGAATGACATTGTTGGATACTGCCCATTGTAACTCAAAATTGTTTGTGTGTGTTTATTTTATGTACACGCGCACACACATTCAGTTCTGCTTTTACTGCTCATTTTACTGTGTTTTTAAGACAGTTTTCCAGCCATTTTGAGATTTTTCTTGCTGTTGCTTTAAAAAAAACACCTTCCTGGTTAAAATGGTTGTCATTCTTTATCTTAAAACAAATATCAGCTTGCAGTGGGGTTCCCACCACCTGACACTAAAAATGCTCTTTATATTGATGCAGTAACTGCTCATTTAAACCATATTACAGCTTCTGAGTATTTTTCAGTTGCTATTGATGTGACAAATTCTCTTGCACAGAGGACTGCGCCAATCAATAGAGTGTGTGTATGTACTTTAGCAACAAAACCTTATGCTTTGGGATGTCAATTGAATCTGAACCTTTTTAGTAGCATTAAATAAAGCAATTTTTACTTTTTTGCTTTAAGCAATAAAGCAAACATGTCTAATTTAATCCAGGATATAAGAAAGGCTGGAGAACCATGTGTTGGTGGCAATCCCGTGTATGAGTCATATTGCAGCTAGCTTTAGTGTGACTGCTCCATCCTTCACCTTGTAGTAACATTGATCTGAAAACACAAAGTAGCCCTTTTCCTCTCTTGAGAAGACAGCAAAAGGAGTCATAATGTGAAATAACTGAAATCATAGTTCTTTTTCTATATCTGCCATTATTCCTCCAGAAATGAGGCATGGCACCCTTAAAGAGACAAATCAATTTATTTTCCATTTAAACAGCTTTGTTCCTGATTACTGCTTTAGAAGGCAGGAACATGGCCACATTCTAATCAAGTGAAGCTGAAAGTTTATTTTACTTAAGCGCCGTGTATGCTTTTAGGCTCCTTTCTAGGCTTTCCTTGACCTTCCTGAGCTTGTTTTCCACTTTTCTTCCAGCTTCTAGAATGCCTTTGTGTTGTAATTAAGATCTGTACATGTCAAATCATACATTTTTTTGTATGATTTGACAGTCCTTTATTGGATTTGCTTCTTTCTGATGCTTGTGCATTTCTCTAAGGCATGGAGCTTAGCTCTCTTTGAGCTCCACAGTGTCACAGTGTGGTCCAGGATCAAATGATCTCTTGGGCTCCTTCTTAGTGCAAAAGCTGCAGCTATCTTGCCTAGGCACCAGTTCCTGACCATCACTGACATACCACAAGATGTATCAAACTCCCTAGATATCTTGTTAAACATTGAATTTCTGCAATACTAGACACTCTAGCCTCAGTTATCCAAGTTCAGTTATCCAAGTTACCTTGTAACTTCCAGGTTTGATCGCTGCAGTGCTTATGTGAGGCTTCCTTTGAAGACAGTCCAGAAGCTTCTGTTAGTTCAGAATGCAGTTGCTAGACTTCTAACTGGGACTAGGAATGGGGATCATATCATGCCTTTTGTAGAACAACTTAGGGTACACTCCTATGGGGATGGACGTAAGTCTCCAAACTGGGAGGCTTATGGTCGTCCAAAGCAGAGCGGGAGGCACAGTGGAGGTGATCTTCCATGCTCCTTCTGCTCTGTATTTTCACTAGATGGGCTTTTTCTCCCATCTAGCTGAGGCGCTGGGGAGGGAAGGAGTCTGGGGAGGCTTGTAAGCTTTCCCCTCCCCTCCTACTGGCATGCCCCCTTCCCTTTCCCTGCATGGTTGCCAGAGTGGTTCTGTCTGTACAGGCTGCAAAGGGGAGGGACTCCTGGGACCGATTCAGAACACTGTCTCCAACCTTGGATCAAGGAATTTGAAGTATCCTATAGCCCCCCAGAGTCTGTCTAGGAGCCATAGGATTGCTCTCTTAATTGGGTAGTATCCAGTGCTGCCTGTAGGAAGCTAGCGGTTCCTGCTCATTTCCAGAATGAGGCAGGTTCATTCCAGACTTGTCCCATGAGTGAAACAGAATGAGTGGTAGACTGCAGCACCAATATTAGATACTATCCCTTGTCTTCCTGTTCACTTCCAGGCCATAGAGGGGTGCAGTATAATGTTCAGAAAATTATTATTATTATCCTCTACAATTCTAACAGCATCAAAAAGCTTTTTTAAAAAAAGATTTTTTAAAAATCTTTTTTGTTAAAAAAAAAAAGTACCACGTTACTTAGATTTAGATAAATCTGCTCATGCAGTTTCAAAGGTACAAACTATTTCTGTATTAAATACCCTTGTACAGGGAGTTGGCCTCTTCACATAATTCTTCTCTTACATAAAAGTAGAAATTGTGGATTTGCTAATCAGTAGGAGAATTTGAGTTGAAATCTTTGGGTCTAGCAAATTGGCATAATCTGAAATTTCATGCAGACTTATCAATATTTACAATGCCTTTGGGTTCATCCAGGATGTGTTTTGATATCTTCAATAGCACACTTACACACATTCTAGCCTCACAATATTTGTATTCTTGTTCCATGTGAGGCAGGATTGCTTCTTTAGGCATAAAACCGTGAGCACCCTCTCTGTCTGACTGGAAGTAGAAACAGAGGCTTGAGTGACTAATCTACATGCTGCAGTGTGATCTCCAGCAAATGATCCCTTCACTAGAAAGATTATTTATGTCATTCAGCTACTACAAACACATAATCCAGTGTGTTTGGGCAGTAGCCAAACCAGGCAGTCTGCCAGCGCTCATTAGTTGTGGCAGCTAGAACCACTGCAAGAGCAATGGGAAACCAGCAGTTCCTGGAGCAATTGCAGAACCAGCCAAAAGTAGCATTTCTGGAACAGGCAATTCAGCTTTTGTGAGCTTCCTGTTGCACTAGCAGTAATTCTTACTTTTGCAAGGGCAGCTTTGGATACGGCCCTTTGTTAAACTGAAATGTGCAATTGAAGCTTTTTGTGTGTGCTTATTTGTATTTATTACACTACTTGATTCAATAAATATATAAAAGTACCTTTCCCTTTATTTTGATATTATTTTACATGTTTATACCTGCTGTTTGTAAAAAGATTTTACACATATAACTTGGATGCAATTCTAAAAAAAAAACAATAAATGGTATTTATTTATATTCTTAGGCCTGTATCAATTCCACCATGATTTGGAATGGACAAAGCAATCTATTTCTGGTCCATGTGAATTTTGCACATATTCATTTATAACTCAGTTCCATCATGTTTTGGCATTAATCTGCTCTTTAAAAAAAAAAAAAGCTGCACAAAAATCTATGGTTAAGCATTTATTTTGAATATATGTTTATAAATGACTTTTATCTCAAAGAACGCATTTCTAAACATTTTTTTCTAAAATATTCATTTAAAAATTTGATACACTTTTTGAACTGAGAACTACAATTGCAAAATTCAGAGAAGTACAAAATCCAAAGGATAATTACATTCTGATTTGCACATTAGTTTGGGAAGTATAGATCAGGTCAGTTCTCATGAGAATTAGCAAAACCCAAATAACCCTAACTATGGTTCTGAGCAATAAATGTTTGAGAGATGTGTGTGTGTGTTGCCTAAAGCAAAACTGTAAAATTAAAGGGAAATATTTACAAAAAGATTATCACTCTTGGTTCTTCATTGTTCTTCATTTTATCATTTATTAACATAATTTTGTGACTTTTTAAATGCCTTTTTCATGTGTTACAGTGCAATTCTATACCCATTTATGTGGGAGCAAATTCTATTGAAGTCAATGAGACTTACTTTTGCGTAGACATGAATAGGATTACACTGTTAAAGGCTGAACATCTGTCCATTGTACCCATCCAGCACAAGAGTGCTCCTAATACATGCTGAAAACTAGCAAAAAGGAAATAGACGATCAGAAATCTGATCAGGCAAATAGACCTATCTGGAGCTGAATTTGTGTGAATTTAAAATACAGCAACATTTATTGTTGTGCTTTGCAAAAGAGCTGAGATGGTTAAATCCAGTTTCAGGCATTATGGCAGCAGAGTTCTGGCTTCTAGGATTATGCAGTTAATGTTTGATTTTAGAGAAAAGCAAGCTTAATAGTAAAAGGTCAGCAAACACACGATCAGCAAACAAAACAATAGATAAAAAACTTATAACAAAATTGCAAACAGCTCTGCTAGGAGGTCAGTGAACCTTATGTCAATTTCTTTAATCTTGCAGGTGAGCTCTTGCAAGAAAAAACAGTTTGACTTCTGCTCATTTGTTTGATCTTGCATATGACCTCTTGCAGGGCTGATCACTTTTAGCTGTTGCTAGTTTGCTTGTTATTGCTCTATAGCTGCTTTTGCAGCATGGGCAGTTCACTTTGCAAATATATTCTGAGTCAACCCATAACTTAGATTATGACTATGTTTATAAAACATCGGAGAAGTTATCATTTGTTTCACTCAGACCTTGCCACGCACAGCATGAAAAAGATGAGCTTGTCCTAGGATAAAGAGATATTTTTAAAAGTGGCCCTCAAATCTTTGAGAAGAATAGCACATTAGAACCCATTGGAGATATGGGGATAACTATGGATCCAAGTGAAGAAGCATTTTATTTTATGTCTCCCTCCTCATGACAAGCCGAAAGGAATATGTATTAATAAAACTGTAAGCGAATTAACTTGCAGCTACTCAGTGTTAACCTAGCTCCCTAGGGGAAAAGAAGAAACATTTATTTCAGGTTGTGCAGATCATAAACCTTCTGCCTTGTATAACATCCGTGCTCTGGTTACTAATGGGCTCTTTCCCCTTTTATTCCTGATGTGGCCATTGAGCTGATGAATTGCACAGATCATACAGTGATAATGGATAGGGAAGGGGGTTTTGGCAGTCACTTTAAGCAAAACATGAACAGTAAATTCTGCTGATTCCCCCCAAGTGCACCTAGAGGACTAATGCTGTGTTAATGAAGAGGTGAGAGGAATTCAGAAATTTTAGGACACGTGCTTTTTCTGTGGTTCTTCTTGAGCCTTCCTGAGAAACATCTAGAGCTGAATCTACACATAGCAGTTATACCGTTATAAATATTGGTGCCCATTGCTGTCATGTGTACCAATAGTTATGAAAATGGTATGATAACAGTATAACTGCTTTGTGTAGATTCAGCCTAGTACTAGTTTCCTCAGCTGAGTCGAATCTGGGATTTGTTCCTGGTTCGTCTATAACTCTTTCCATATAATAATATTTGTGGTTTGTGTGTGTGCATATGTGTAAGTGGAAAAGATGGGCATTTGTTTACTAATTTGCTGTGTGCAATCTAGATACCTTACTTCAAGGTAGAACTACTGTTGTAGGGAATTCGCATTTTCTGAGCATTGCGAATGTGGAAAAGGTGGCTGGCATCAGACCATGTCTTTTTCTTTTCTTTTTTAAATAGTTTTGAAGGTTAGTGCCCCGGTCATTTTATTTCTCCCAAGCAAGTTTTTGAAGCAGGACAAAATCCTGAAAACCTCAGAGATGGAAAATGGGATGAGTATCACAGGCAGTGATGTCTCAGTCATACCACTTTTGAAGCTCTGGGGGAAACCTCCCTATAATTTTGTTCCAACCAGTAATTCTTGCACCATTGCTCTTATGATAGGAATGGTTTTCAGTGAGCATTGTGGAAATGTCTTGGATAATATTCCCTGTGAAGTGTAGCAAGAGGAAGAAAACCCTTTCCAACCCTGACATCATTTTGTGACTACTTAAGGCTTGCTTTTTTAAACACCTCAGAGCATGGATTCACAACCTATGGCCTGGGGTCTGCAGGTGGCCCCCAAAGCCTTACATGAAGCTCATGGGTGCCCAGAACCTCTCATTGCTAGCCACCCTACTGCCAATTTCCTGATTGTGCCATTGTGACCAGATCACTCTTTCCAATGAAGAAAGACTGATCTGTATGAGGATCTCTCTGGAGGAGGGAGTGGAGAGAAGGCTCTCCACTCCCTCTCCCAGAGATCCTCATACAGATTGCTCTTTCCATGCTGCTGCTAGCAGTGAGGGAAGAGCAATCTGTATCAGGATTGCTGGGGTGTGTGTGTGTGTGCGCGCACGCGCTTGCGTGTGCAGCTCCTGTCCCCCAATCCAGCATCTCGTGCAGCCCTCAGGGCAAAAAAGGTTGTGCACCCCTGCCTTAGAGGCTGAACATCCATCCTCCCCTGCCATACTATTCCAGCACACACACAAAGTAGTAAGCACTGGCAAAGCCATCCCTCCCTCTGCAGCCTGATACTGCATGAGCTTTTTCCTCATATTTTTTTTCTAAATTGTGTGTGTGTGTGTGTGTGTGTGTGTGTGTGTTTGTTTTGGGGGCTTAACTTAGTCTTTGCACCTGCCGTTTCTAGTACTAGAGTGTATGTGCACCTTGATTTCCCCCCAGAAACGTCAATAGTGGAATGGTTGTCTCCCCCTGCTGTGATGCTATGTCTCTCTACACCCAGTACAGTATTGTGCTATATTGACTTGAGTCTTAAGGTGGGTGGGGGACTGCGAAATACAGTTCAGTGTCCATCCATTTCCTTATCATCCTGTTAATAAAGCCCCTTTCAAATGGTCTGAAACCATTTGCAAGGAATGTGAACTGCGCTGGCTGTGCCCTGCTCCCAGCCTCCACACATTCGTTGGTTCTGTGTGTACAGCACCTATTTGCATACAAGTTGTACGCTTGATCTGGGACTGTGCAAAAAAGGAGGGTCCCTTGTGCAAAGAAAGCTGATAACTTGTACAAACATCAACACTGTATACACAGTGATTAATGCACAGAGATTTGGGGCAGGGACAGTGGACACAATCCCCTCATATACTCCTTTTGCCAGTTTCCCAAGAACACAGCTATTCATTTTGCCTGAAATCCATGGGTAGTATTAATGGCTCCTAGTTAGTGCATCCTCATATCCTGTGATCTCACTTTGTACTTCCTGTCTTTGCCTGCAAATCTGCTGTGAGGTGTGGGCATAGCCTATGTTGTAGGAGTTGTGGAAATGTGCAGGCAATTTGGAGTGGGTGCAGACATTTGGACCTCCTGGCCCTTTTGGAAAGTTTCTTCTGGGCATTTCTGGGAAAGCCAGGCTTGCCCTATATCCATGGAGCCAGAGATCAGTCATACATCCAGTTCCCTGCTGCAATTTCCAGTGTTTTGAATCCTAGGCGAGATAAGAGAGGAGGTCTGAAGCCTTGAAAAAAACTGGGCCAACTATCCATGACCTTGGAAAGTTAGCTGATCAACTGAGAAGGAAACTACCACACAATGACAGTTGGACAATTGGGCACATGATGCTGGGAATACAGCTCTCTCACCAAGCTCAGGGAGATGGAACTCTTGGCCCAAGAAGACCCAGATGTCTCAAAGGGATGGGGGAGGAGTGTGATGGCCACCGTGCCTGCTCTCACACATTTAAAGCTGAGCAGATGCAGGCCAAGGAGAACTCCAACATGGCTTCCTTGGTTAAATGAGAGCAGGGACATGGGGAAGAATAATACAAAACAGCTTATTGTCAAGAGCTCCTTGGAGGGCTCTCAGTCTAATCCAGTAGCCAAGTCCAGACACAGACAAAGGGATTCTTTTCAAAGCTTTATTCTTCTTTTACAACTTAACAGCTCTACAGGTAGCAACTAGATCTGAGCAGCAGCATCCCTATGCCCTAAGTTAGAACAGTTGGTCCCCGTTTGAAAAGCAATTACTGGCAGACCCCTGAATATAAGGACTAGGGAGAATCCCTCCCCTTTTCCCTTGGATCCTCTGGGCGCAACCGTTCTTTGAGCGCCAACCGGGCGCTACGCCTCCTTTCCGCACTTTCCATTTGGCGCCGCTCTCTGTGTCTGCGCCGCACATCCAACCAGTCCGCTATCGATGCTGGGTCACTCCCTGGACTGCTTTCTAATCTAGGAATGTGGGTGGGAGGAAACTGTCAGCTGCAAGCCCTGGGAAAAAGGGGCGCGCTCCTCTCCCAGGAGCGACTGCTCTTCCTCCGAATCAGAACTACTCTGGGATTCTATGGGCTCAGTGTCCACCCTGACATCATCCCCGCTCCCATGAGGCCCCCCTCCTGCTCCTCCCCTGGGGCCCCGGGCTTGTGGGGGTACAGCTGGTGGAAGCATTGCAGCAGCAACGGAGCATGCACATTTTCTGCGGGTTCCCAGGATTGCTCATCAGGCCCGTACCCCTTCCAGTCAACCAGATATTGCAAGCGGCCACGAGAAAGGTGGGAGTCCAGAATCTCTGCGATCTCAAACTCCTCCTCCCCCTCCACCAGCACTGGCTGTGGGGGGGAGCCGACTGAGCGATGAGGATCGCCAGAAACCAGGGGGGACAGCAAGGACCGGTGAAAAACAGGATGGATCTTCATGGAGGTGGGGAGAGCCAGGCAAAAAGCAGCAGGGTTAATCTGGGCCGTAACCTGGAAAGGCCCCATGTGGCGAGGCGCGAGCTTCCGTGCGGGCAAGTGAGAGGGGAGGTAGTGGGTGGACAACCAAACCTAGTCCCCCAGTTGCAGAGACGGACCCGGCTGGCACCGCCGGTCTGCCGAGGCCTTGTAGGCTGTCTTGGCTTGCTCGAGGGAATCCCGTAAGAGGTGGTGTACCGCTCAAAACTCCTCTAAAAAGTCCTGGGCTGCTGGCACCGAAGAGGGAGCTAGGGTGGACGGGAAGGCCTTGGGGTGGTAACCAAAACAGGCAAAAAATGGAGTTTGGCGGGTGGAAGCATGGCAGGCATTGTTATAAGCAAATTCTGCGAGAGGCAGCAAGGAAACCCAGTCATCTTGCTGGTAATTGACATAACAGCGCAGATATTGTTCCAGAGTAGCATTGGTGCGCTTGGTCTGACCGTCTGTCTGTGGATGGTGGGCGGAGGAAAGACGAAGCATCACATGGAGCAATGCCAGTAGCTCCCTCCAGAAATGGGCAGTGAATTGGGCCCCCCTATCGGAAATGAGGCCCTCGGGCCATCCGTGGAGGCGGAAAACATGCGTCACGAACAGCTCCGCCATCTCCCTGGCTGTGGGCAACCCCGAGCAGGGAATGAAATGGGCCATCTTAGAAAACAAATCCACCACCACCAGAATAGTGGTCTTACCGTGTGAGCAAGGCAAGTCAGTGATGAAGTCAAGGGAGAGCAGCTTCCAAGGTCCTGAGGGGGTAGGCAGGGGGTGAAGCAAGCCTGTAGGCTTGCCTGAGGGGGCCTTCGCTCGCTGGCAGGTTGGGCAGGAGGCGACATAGGACTTGACATCCTGACACACACGAGGCCACCAAAAATCCCTAGTCACTCCATGCAGGGTCTTGGCGACGCCAAAATGCCCCGCTGTGGGGGAGTCGTGGCACTGATGGAGGACCCTCTCGCAGAGGGGTCTAGAAGGCACATAGACCCAGCCGGAATGGTAAAGCAGGCCACCTCGCAAAGAAAAAGGGGTAGAGTGGGGGGGGTTGAAACGTTGCCTGTAGATTCTGCACAGCAGCTGTCAGTTGAGCCATCTGATCACGAGCACCTGGTTTTCTTGTGCCAGAGCTTGCACCGTTGAGTTCCCAGCACCCTCCATAAGGCAGTAGGAGAAAAGAGGGAGAGAGGAGAGAAAAAAAAAGAGAAACGGGGACTAAGCTGTCAAGGGCTCCTTGGAGGGCTCAGTAGCCAAGTCCAGACACAGACAAAGGGATTCTTTTCAAAGCTTTATTCTTCTTTTACAACTTAACAGCTCTACAGGTAGCAACTAGATCTGAGCAGCAGCATCCCTATGCCCTAAGTTAGAACAGTTGGTCCCCGTTTGAAAAGCAATTACTGGCAGACCCCTGAATATAAGGACTAGGGAGAATCCCTCCCCTTTTCCCTTGGATCCTCTGGGTGCAACCGTTCTTTGAGCACCAACCAGGAGCTATGCCTCCTTTCCGTGCTCTCCATTTGGCGCCGCTCTCTGCATCTGCGCCGCACATCCAACCAGTCTGCTATCGGTGCTGGGTCACTCCCTGGACTGCTTTCTAATCTAGGAATGTGGGTGGGAGGAAACTCTGTCAGCTGCGGGCCCTGGGAAAAAGGGGCGTGCTCCTCTCCCAGGAGCGACTGCTCTTCCTCCGAATCAGAACTACTCTGGGATTCTATGGGCTCGGGGCCACCCAGACACTTATGAACCCCCTTATTACTGGAGGTGATGCTATGGGAAAGAAATAGGGATGGAGGCAGGAATCCCCACACACACCCAAATTCTGGAGCATCCAGGGCCCTATTATACTTAACTATCTTACTTGCATATCTTGGCCATTTTCTAAACATTTTGACTGGTAAATGTCTGAGAAACACCTTGCAAATTCTAGATGTGTGTCATTTGTTGGTTTTTATATTTTAATTTGTTAGTAAGTTTGATTATTATAACATATTTTTGTATTTTTATACTTGTATTTTGTTCACCCTCTTGGATGGACATGGTCTAGAAAGGCAGCTTAGAAATATTTAAATTTATATTTACTATTTGGGGCAGTTATGAATCCCATGTCATGACAAATATCTCGTGCATAAGCTTAAATAAAGAACAATGCCCATGTATATTGACAACTGAATGCCTGTCAGGATAAGGGGCTTGCGTAACTCATTGAAGCCATAAGCTATGCCATGCAGGGCCACCCAAGAAGGACAGGTCATGGTGGAGAGTTCTGACAAAATGTGGTCCACTGGAGAAGGAAATGGCAACCCACTCCAGTATTCTTGCCAAGAAAACCCCATGGAACGTATCACAAGGCTAAAACATATGACGCCGGAAGATGAGCCCCTCAGGTCGGAAGTGTCCAATATACTACTGGGGAAGAGCAGAGGGTATTTCCAAGTAGCGCCAGAAAGAGTGAAGCGGCTGGGCCAAAGCCAAAAGGACACTCAGCTGTGGATGTGTCTGGTGGTGAAGAGAAAATCCGATGCTGTAAAGAACAATATTGTTTAGGGACCTGGAATGTCAGATCAATGAATCAAGGTAAGCTGGAGGTGGTCAAACATGAGATGGCAAGATTGAACATCGACATCTTGGGAATCAGCGAACTAAAATGGACAGGCATGGGCGAATTTAATTCAGGTGACCATCATATCTACTACTATGGGCAAGAATCCCTTAGAAGAAATGGAGTAGCACTCATAGTCAACAAAAGGGTGGGAAAAGCAGTACTGGGGTACAATCTCAAAAACAACAGAATGATCTCGGTATGAATCCAAGGCAAACCATTCAACATCACAGTAATTCAAGTCTATGCCCCAACCACGGAGGCCGAAGAAGCTGAGGTTGATCGGTTCTGTGAAAACCTACAACACCTTCTAGAACTAACACCAACAAAAGATGTCCTCTTTAGGAGTGGACGAAAGTCACTTACCTGTCCTCGAAGGACGTTCGTGGTGGGGTGGAGGCGCTTCGCTGCTCCCCCCGCGAAGTTCCGGCCGGGGGGGGAGGCTTCCCGCCTCGCCCCGGCTGAAATTCAGGCCGGGGGGAGGCTTCCCGCCTCGCCCTGGCCGAAATTCAGGCCGGGGAGGAGGCTTCCCGCCTTGCCCGGCCGTGAACGCGAAAGTTAAAAAAAACACAAAAAACGCCCCCTGATAGGCTACGTGACGATTCACGTAGCCTATCATGGCTAGATCTGCAAAGTCAGCCGTGATAGGCTACGTCAATCGTCACGTAGCCTATCACGGGTGACTTAAAAAAAAAAAAAAAAAGCGCGTACGCTAATGGCGGCCCCCATAGGGAGCCTCCATTCGCGTTCCTTATTTAGACGCTGTAGTCTACGTAAATCTTTACGTAGACTACGGCGAAAATAAGGGCAACACAAATAGCGTTGCCCTTATTTTCGCCGTAGTCTACGTAAATCTTTACGTAGACTACAGCGACCAAATAAGGAACGGGAATGGCGGCTCCCTATGGGGGCCGCCATTATCCGTACACACTTTTTTTTTTTTTTTTTACAGTTGGCACTCGGCCCCCCGAAGTATCGGGGAGAAATACTCCGCCAACCCTAGTCCTCTTCATCATAGGGGATTGGAATGCTAAAGTAGGAAGTCAAGAAATTACCAGGATAACAGGCAAGCATGGCCTTGGTGTACAAAATGAAGCAGGACAAAGGCTAATCGAGTTTTGCCAAGAGAACACGCTGATCATAGCAAACACTCTTTTCCAACAGCACAAAAGGCGACTCTACACATGGATATTAACCATTACCAGATGGTTAATATCGAAATCAGATTGATTATGTCCTTTGCAGCCAAAGATGGAGAAGCTCTATACAGTCCGTAAAAACAAGACCTGGAGCTGACTGTGGCTCAGATCATGAGCTTCTTGTTGCAAAATTTTGGCTTAAATTGAAGAACGTAGGGAAAACCACTAAACCATTCAGGGATGACCTAAATCATATCCCTTATGAATATACAGTGGAGGTGAGGAATAGATTTCAGGGATTAGACCTGATAGACAGAGTGCCTGAGGAACTATGGATGGAGGTCTGTAACATTGTTCAGGAGGCAGCAACTAAATCCATCTCAAAGAAAAAGAAATGCAAGAAAGCAAAGTGGCTGAGGCTTTACAAGTAGCTGAGGATAGAAGGGAAGCAAAAAGCAAGGGAGAAAGGGGAAGATATATCCAACTGAATGCAGAGTTCCAGAGAATAGCAAGGAGAGGCAAGAAGGCCTTCTTAAATGAACAACGCAAAGAAATCGAGGAAAACAATAGAATGGGAAAGACTTTTCAAGAAAATCGGAGATCTCAAGGGAACGTTCCGTGCAAAGAGGGGCATGATAAAGGACAAAGAAGGCAGGGACCTCACAGAAGCAGATGAGATTAAGAAGAGGTGGCAAGAATACACAGAAGAACTATACAGGAAAGATCTTAATGTCCCTGATAACCATGATAGTGCGGTCACTGAACTTGAGCCAGCCATCCTAGAAAGTGAAATCAAGTGGGCCTTAGGAAGCATTACTAACAATAAAGCTAGCGGAGATGACAGTATACCAGCTGAGCTATTTAAAATCCTAAAAGATGATGCTGTTAAAGTGGTGCACACAATATGCCAACAAATTTGGAACACTCAACAGTGGCCACAAGACTGGAAAAGGTTAGTTTACATTCCAGTTCCAAAGAAGGGCAATGCCAAAGAGTGTTCAAACTACCGCACAATTGTGCTCATTTCACATGCCAGCAAGATGATGCTCAAAATCCTACAAGCTAGGCTTCAGCAGTATGTGAACCGAGAACTACCGGAAGTACAAGCAGGGTTTCAGAGGCAGAGGAACTAGAGGTCAAATTGCCAACATTCGCTGGATCATGGAGAAAGCAAGAGAATTCCAGAAAAATGCCTATTTCTTCTTCATTGACTACGCTAAAGCCTTTGATTGTGTGGATCACAACAAACTGTGGCAAATTCTTAAAGTGATGGGAGTACCAGACCACCTTACCTGTCTCCTGAGAAACCTGTACGAGGGACAAGAAGCAACAGTAAGAACTGGACATGGAACAACTGAGTGGTTCAAAATTGGGAAAGGAGTACAACAAGGCTGTATATTGTTGTCCTGCTTATTTAATTTATATGCAGAGTACATCATGAGAAACGCCGGGTTGGATGAATCAGAGGTCGGAATTAAGATTGCTGGGAGAATTATCAACAACCTCCGATATGCAGACGATACCACCCTAATGGCAGAAAGCAAAGAGGATCTAAAGAGCCTCTTGTTGAGGGTGAAAGAGGAGAGTGCAAAAGCTGGTTTGAAACTCAACATTAAAAAAACTAAGATCATGGCATCTGGCCCCATCACTTCCTGGCATATAAAAGGGGAAGAAATGGAAGCAGTGACAGATTTCATTTTCTTGGGCTCCAAGATCACCACAGATGGTGACTGTAGCCATGAAACTGAAAGACGCTTGCTCCTTGGGAGGAATGCTATGGCAAACCTGGACAGCATAGTAAGAAGCAGAGACATCACCTTGCCGACAAAGATTCATATAATCAAAGCTATGGTTTTCCCAGTAGCAACGTATGGCTGTGAGAGCTGGACTATAAGGAAGGCTGAGCGCCGAAGAATTGATGCCTTCGAACTGTGGTGCTGGAGAAGACTCTTACGAGTCCCCTGGGCTGCAAGGAGGTCCAGTCAGTCAATCCGAAAGGAAATCAACCCTGATTGCTCATTGGAAGGACAGATACTGAAGCCAAAGCTCAAATATTTTGGCCACCTAATGCGAAGAGAAAACTCCCTGGAAAAGACCCTGATGCTGGGAAAGATTGAAGGCAAAAGGAGAAGGGGACGGCAGAGGATGAGATGGCTAGATAGCATCACCGATGCAATGAATATGAATTTGAGCACACTCCAGGAATGAGCGGAGGACAGGAGGGCCTGGCGTGCTATGGTCCATGGGGTCACGAAGAGTCGGACACGACTTAACAACTGAACAACAACAATGTATTAATTATGTGGGGGAGGGGTTCATAAAGAGAAACAAAATAACCCAAAATTTAGATTAGTGCGTTCTTGAAGGAGCAATATAAAAGAAATAGAAATAATTTTTAAAATAAATGTTTTTAATGTTGCACAGTGATCCCTTAAAAAGCTTTCCCTTTCTACTTTATAACCCATTCAGTTGAAAGAAGGTGGGTGGAGGAATAAACATAAGTACATACCCTGTTTCAAAGGACAACCAAGAAAACCGAACACTCACATCAATGTTATTGGTTCAGATATAATATCAAATATGCTGCTGGGCATCTACATTACAGCTTCTTGGATTAGAGATTTCATTAAAGTCTCTTGTTGGGTATCTTTTCATACAAAGCCCCCACTTTCTGTAACTTTCATCCCATCCAATTAATTTTTCTACATCTTTGAAGTTCAGTCAGGATACCGAGACTTTGCCTGGACTCACTGGGAAGCCACTGATAGTACTGCAGAAGTCACACTGGGCAACAAGGCTCATTTAACTCCACCAGAAAAAGGCAGGAGCGATTTGAGAGCCCTTAAACCCTTGGAGTTCATTGATTAGAATCAAAGAAGTAGAAGATGGAATTGATGCATGGCTTTCATTTTCATTCCCTCTCCCCCAACCCTGGAGTACACACCAAAAGTACATAAATTTACTTACAAGTTCTACACACAGTAATATTAGTACATCTTTATTTGCTGTGTAGTTGACGGCAAAATAAAAAGAAGAAAAATACAACGTACCAATCTGCAGTTACCTGCACTAGGAAATTGCTCTCCTTGCTGGGTGGGGAGCTCCCTGCCCCACCACGGCAGGGGCAGGAGAGCACTTTGAAAGCTAGTGTGATCAACTGGTGAAGACAAAAAAAGTTGATAACTAGCTCATTTCTATTTTACATCATAGTCACCAGGTCAAAACATTCAAGCACAAGGAAAAGCAAACAGCCTTTTTAGTCCAGATAACATATTTTGTTGTTGTTGTTGTTCAGTCGTTCAGTCGTGTCCGACTCTTCGTGACCCCATGGACCATAGCACGCCAGGCCTTCCTGTCCTGCGCTCTCTCCCGGAGTGTGCTCAAGTTCATATTCATTGCATCGGTGATGCAATCTAGCCATCTCATCCTCTGCCGTCCCCTTCTCCTTTTGCCTTCAGTCTTTCCCAGCATCAGGGTCTTTTCCAGACAGTTTTCTCTTCACATTAGGTGGCCAAAATATTTGAGCTTCAGCTTCAGTATCTGTCCTTCCAATGAGCACTCAGGGTTGATTTCCTTTAGGATGGACTGATTTGACCTCCTTGCAGTCCAGGGGACTCGTAAGAGTCTTCTCCAGCACCACAGTTCGAAAGCATCAATTCTTTGGTGCTCAGCCTTCCTTATAGTCCAGCTCTCACAGCCATACATTACTACTGGGAAAACCATAGCTTTGATTAGACGGACCTTTGTCGGCAAGGTGATGTCTCTGCTTCTTACTATGCTGTCTAGGTTTGCCATAGCTTTCCTCCCAAGGAGCAAGCATCTTTTAATTTCATGGCTACAGTCACCGTCTGCGGTGATCTTGGAGCCCAAGAAAGTAAAATCTGTCACTGCTTCCATTTCTTCCCCTTCTATATGCCAGGAAGTGATGGGGCCAGATCCCATGATCTTAGTTTTTTAATGTTGAGTTTCAAACCAGCTTTTGCACTCTCCTCTTTCACCCTCAACAAGAGGCTCTTTAGATCCTCTTTGCTTTCTGCCATTAGGGTGGTATCGTCTGCATATCGGAGGTTGTTGATAATTCCCCCAGCAATCTTAATTCCGACCTCTGATTCATCCAACCCGGCGTTTCTCATGATGTACTCTGCATATAAATTAAATAAGCAGGACAACAATATACAGCCTTGTTGTACTCCTTTCCCAATTTTGAACCACTCGGTTGTTCCATGTCCGGTTCTTACTGTTGCTTCTTGTTAGGGATGGCGGAGAATTTCTCCCCGAAACTTCGGGGGGCCGAGCGCCAACGTGTTCGGCCCCCCGAACAAGTTTCGGGGAGAAATCCTCCGCCCCTCCCCGCCCCCCGCCCCCCGCCCCCCCCCCCGGGATGGGACTTACCTTCCCTGAATGTCCCTCCCAGCAGCGGGTCCGGCTGGCGGTTCGTCCGGTGTTCGAGCGGGGCGGGAGCGGCAGCCGGTCTTTCGACCGGCTGCCGCCCCCGCCATTGCAATGAAAGAAAAAAAAAAAAAGTCCCCTGATAGGCTACGTGACGATTCACGTAGACTATCACGGCAAGATTTGCAAAGTCAGCCGTGATAGGCTACGTGAATTGTCACGTAGCCTATCACGGGTGACTTTAAAAAAAAAAAGTGTGTACGGATAATGGCGGCCCCCATAGGGAGCCGCCATTCCCGTTCCTTATTTGGTCGCTGTAGTCTACGTCAATGTTTACATAGACTACGGCGAAAATAAGGGCAACGCTATTTGCGTTGCCCTTATTTTCGCCGTAGTCTACGTAAACATTGACGTAGACTACAGCAACTAAATAAGGAACGCGAATGGCGGCTCCCTATGGGGGCCGCCATTCGCGTACGCGCTTTTTTTTTTTAAAGTCACCCGTGATAGGCTACATGACGATTCACGTAGCCTATCACGGCTGACTTTCCAGATCTAGCCGTGATAGGCTACGTGAATCGTCACGTAGCCTATCAGGGGATGTTTTTTTTTTTTTTTTTTACTTTCGTGTTCGCGGCCGGGCGAGGCGGGAAGCCTCCCCCCCCGGCCTGAATTTCGGCCGGGCGAGGCAGGAAGCCTCCCCCCCCGGCCTGAACTTCGCGGGGGGAGCAGCGAAGCGCTCCCCCCCACCGCGAAAAAGCTGCGAGAAAAGGTAAGTGACTTTCGTTCACCCCTACTTCTTGTCCCTCGTACAGGTTTCTCAGGAGACAGGTAAGGTGGTCTGGTACTCCCATCTCTTTAAGAATTTGCCACAGTTTGTTGTGATCCACACAATCAAAGGCTTTAGTGTAGTCAATGAAGCAGAAATAGACATTTTTCTGGAATTCTCTTGCTTTCTCCTTGATGCAGCGAATGTTGGCGATTTGATCTCTAGTTCCTCTGCCTCTTCGAAACCCAGCTTGTACTTCCGGTAGTTCTCGGTTCGCATACTGCTGAAGCCTAGCTTGTAGGATTTTGAGCATCACCTTGCTGGCATGTGAAATGAGCGCAATTGTGCGGTAGTTTGAACACTCTTTGGCATTGCCCTTCTTTGGAATTGGAATGTAAACGGACCTTTTCCAGTCTTGCGGCCATTGTTGAGTGTGCCAAATTTGTTGGCATATTGAATGCAGCACTTTAACAGCATCATCTTTTAGGATTTGAAATAGCTCAGCTGGAAGACTGTCATCTCCACTAGCTTTGTTGTTAGTAATGCTTCCTAAGGCCCACTTGACTTCACTCTCGAGGATGTCCGGCTCAAGTTCAGTGACCGCACTATCATGGCTATCAGGGACATGAAGATCTTTCCTGTCTAGTTCTTCTGTGTATTCTTGCCACCTCTTCTTAATCTCATCTGCTTCTGTGAGGTCCCTGCCTTCTTTGTCCTTTATCATGCCCCTCTTTGCACAAAACGTTCCCTTGAGATCTCCAGTTTTCTTGAAGAGATCTCTAGTCTTTCCCATTCTGTTGTTTTCCTCGATTTCTTTGCATTGTTCATTTAAGAAGGCCTTCTTGCCTCTCCTTGCTATTCTCTGGAACTCTGCAGTCAGTTGGATATATCTTCCCCTTTCTCCCTTGCTTTTCACTTCCCTTCTTTCCTCAGCTACTTGTAAAGCCTCATCAGACAGCCACTTGGCTTTCTTGCATTTCTTTTTCTTTGGAATGGATTGAGTTGCATGAACATGAGATGGCAAGATTGAACATCGACATCTTGGGAATCAGCGAACTAAAATGGACAGGCCTGGGCAAATTTAATTCAAGTGACCATCATATCTACTATTGTGGGCAAGAATCCCTTAGAAGAAATGGAGTAGCACTCATAGTCAACAAAAGGGTGGGAAAAGCAGTACTGGGGTACAATCTTAAAAATGATAGAATGTTCTCAGTACGAATCCAAGGCAAACCATTCAACATCACAGTAATTCAAGTCTATGCCCCAACCACTGATGCCGAAGAAGCTGAGGTTGATCGGTTCTATGAAGACCTACAACACCTTCTAGAACTAACACCAAAAAAAGATGTCCTCTTCATCATAGGGGATTGTAATGCTAAAGTAGGAAGTCAAGAAATCACTGGGATAACAGGCAGGCATGGCCTTGGTGTACAAAATGAAGCAGGACAAAAGCTAATAGAGTTTTGCCAAGAGAACATGCTGATCATAGCAAACACTCTTTTCCAACAGCACAAGAGATGACTCTACACATGGACATCACCAGATCGTCAATATCGAAATCAGATGGATTATGTCCTTTGCAGCCAAAGATGGAGAAGCTGTATACAGTCAGTAAAAACAAGAACTGGAGCTGACTGTGGCTCAGATCATGAGCTTCTTGTTGCAAAATTTCGGCTTAAATTGAAGAATGTAGGGAAAACCGCTAAACCAATCAGGTATGACCTAAATCATATCCCTTATTAATGTACAGTGGAGGTGAGGAATAGATTTAAGGGATTAAACCTGATAGACAGAGTGCCTGAGGAACTATGGACGGAGGTCCGTAACATTGTTCAGGAGGCAGCAACTCAATCCATCCCAAAGAAAAAGAAATGCAAGAAAGCCAAGTGGCTGTCTGATGAGGCTTTACAAGTAGCTGAGGAAAGAAGGGAAGCGAAAAGCAAGGGAGAAAGGGGAAGATATATCCAACTGACTGCAGAGTTCCAGAGAATAGCAAGGAGAGGCAAGAAGGCCTTCTTAAATGAACAATGCAAAGAAATCGAGGAAAACAACAGAATGGGAAAGACTAGAGATCTCTTCAAGAAAATTGGAGATCTCAAGGGAACGTTTTGTGCAAAGAGGGGCATGATAAAGGACAAAGAAGGCAGGGACCTCACAGAAGCAGATGAGATTAAGAAGGGGTGGAAAGAGTACACAGAAGAACTATATAGGAAAGATCTTCATGTCCCTGATAGTCATGATAGTGTGGTCACTGAACTTGAGCCGGACATCCTAGAGAGTGAAGTCAAGTGGGCCTTAGGAAGCATTACTAACAACAATGCTAGTGGAGATGACAGTCTTCCAGCTGAGCTATTTCAAATCCTAAAAGATGATGCTGTTAAAGTGCTGCATTCAATATGCCAACAAATTTGGCACACTCAACAATGGCCGCAAGACTTGGAAAAGGTCAGTTTACATTCCAATTCCAAAGAAGGGCAACGCCAAAGAGTGTTCAAACTACCGCACAATTGCACTCATTTCACATGCCAGCAAGGTGATGCTCAAAATCCTACAAGCTAGGCTTCAGCAGTATGCGAACCGAGAACTACCGGAAGTACAAGCTGGGTTTCGAAGAGGCAGAGGAACTAGAGATCAAATCGCCAACATTCGCTGCATCATGGAGAAAGCAAGAGAATTCCAGAAAAACGCCTATTTCTGCTTCATTGACTACGCTAAAGCCTTTGATTGTGCGGATCACAACAAACTGTGGCAAATTCTTAAAGTGATGGGAATACCAGACCACCTTACCTGTCTCCTGAGAAACCTGTACGAGGGTCAAGAAGCAACAGTAAGAACCAGACATGGAACAACCGAGTGGTTCAAAATTGGGAAAGGAGTACGACAAGGCTGTATATTGTCACCCTGCTTATTTAACTTATATGCAGAGTACATCATGAGAAATGCCGGGTTGGATGAATCAGTGGTCGGAATTAAGATTGCTGGGAGAATTATCAACAACCTCCGATATGCAGACGATACCACCCTAATGGCAGAAAGCAAAGAGGATCTAAAGAGCCTCTTGTTGAGGGTGAAAGAGGAGAGTGCAAACGCTGGTTTGAAACTCAACATTAAAAAAACTAAGATCATGGCATCTGGCCCCATCACTTCCTGACGTATAGAAGGGGAAGAAATGGAAGCAGTGACAGATTTTACTTTCTTGGGCTCCAAGATCACCACAGATGGTGACTGTAGCCATGAAATTAAAAGATGCTTGCTCCTTGGGAGGAAAGCTATAGCAAACCTAGACAGCATAGTAAGAAGCAGAGACATCACCTTGCCGACAAAGGTCCGTCTAATCAAAGCTATGGTTTTCCCAGTAGTAATGTATGGCTGTGAGAGCTGGACTATAAGGAAGGCTGAGCGCCGAAGAATTGATGCTTTCGAACTGTGGTGCTGGAGAAGACTCTTACGAGTCCCCTGGACTGCAAGGAGGTCAAATCAGTCCATCCTAAAGGAAATCAACCCTGAGTGCTCATTGGAAGGACAGATACTGAAGCTGAAGCTCAAATATTTTGGCCACCTAATGTGAAGAGAAAACTGTCTGGAAAAGACCCTGATGCTGGGAAAGACTGAAGGCAAAAGGAGAAGGGGACGGCAGAGGATGAGATGGCTAGATTGCATCACCGATGCAATGAATATGAATTTGAGCACACTCCGGGAGAGAGCGCAGGACAGGAAGGCCTGGCGTGCTATGGTCCATGGGGTCACGAAGAGTCGGACACGACTGAACGACTGAACAACAACAACAAGATATTAGTCAGTCTATAATTATGCATTGCTTATAAAGGGTAGAGTTTGGGTCAGGTAGGTCTCTGGTTTTCTGCACTTGCTGTGTCAATTTTGAAAAGGTCTGTTAACTCAGTGAGCCTGTTTGCTTGATCATGGCAGGGGGAACAAGCCATGGTGGCTTATTTCCCCTGCTGAGCATGTCGGGGGGTTAGCATAATTACCTCAGCAGCGCACCTTCCAATGTCATGCGAACCCAGCCACGGTGGCTATTTGCCATGGTTAACAAGACACCCCAGAACCCTACAACAGCCCTTGGGCCTGGCCAAGTTTGCACAACATGGGAAGCTGCACTGCTGAGGGTAATATGCTAATCCCCCAGCATGTGACCGGCATGCGCAGGCTGGTTAACAGGCCATGGTGGTTTATTCACCATCCTGTGATTGTATGAACTGGGTCTCTGTGTACTACACAGCTGTAATCCCGTCTCGTACTTCAAATAGAGAGAGAGCCCCAGGGAAATGGGGAGCAGGGAGTAAACAAAAACAACATGCCTGGAGTTACTTTCCAGGCTTCTCTGCTTATATCCAGGCTTTATGTATTACAGTTTCCTGTTTTTAGAGAACCTTCCAGCCTGTTCTTGTCACAGACTCTAAACTGAAAATAAACGTCACCCTCATTAATTAGCCTTGGCATTTCTACAGCTGCCCCACTCAGGAGGAGTGGGACATTATTGCATTTATTATTACATTTATATCCCATCTTGCAAGGAACCCAAGGTGGAATACATGATCCTCCTCTTCTCCATTTTATTCTCACAACAACCCTGTGAGGTAGGTTAGGCTGAGAGTCAGCAACTGGCCCAAAATCACCCAGTGAGCTTCGTGGTTGAGGGGGGACTAGAACCCAAATCTTTTGAGTCCCACTCTAACACTCTAACCTCTACACCACACTAGCTGTTTTGTCAACACAGTGATTTATGCTTTAGAACTCTTTTTCTCCTGTCTTGGGATGGCTGTGGGCTTCGTATTGTGAAATCTCTGATTCTATTACAAGATCCATTTTATTTCAAAAATATTTCTGAAATAAATATCTTTGAATGAAAAATTAAGAGGCTTGGGCTGCTATGCTTCTTACAGTTGTATGTATTTATTTAAAAGATTTCTATCCTGCTCTCCCAGAATTCTAGAATTGCTCTATGCAGTTCACATTAAAATACAATATAACAATATAGAAACAAGAAAACATAATAATTAAAAACATAACAATAAAACAGGGTGGTAACAGAGTCTTTCACAGGTCAGGAAAGCCAGTGTGAACTTGTTACCATTTCTGACTCTTGAACCACAGATGGAAGAGTGTGAGGGCCCAGCGAACTTCATAAAAGGATGTACTCATATAGAAATGAGTCCCTAGCCAATCTCACCATGTTGGAAACTTCATATGGACAAGATAACCCTATTAAGATGGGTCAGAACATTTAAGGCTATATCTGTACACTTTCCCAGCATAAGAATTAGCCATAGCATTCTTGCTAAAAAGCCTTTATATTCTAGTATCAAGACTGAGAAGGAAGTTTACCTTTGCAAATATTTGCATTATTTTGATGCAGTTCAGTGCTTCTTTTGTCCCCTTTTGCTTCTTGACAACATTTTCTTCTTCTTTGCTCTCACAGTCCATGACTTCATTTGCCCAAACTGCTATTCAGTTTGCTCTGGAAACCCACATGATTTTGTTTGAAGGCCCATGACATTATCCTATCAGACATAGATTTGTGACATCATCAGTAAAATCAGGTGGTGTGGCACGAAGAAAGCACTGAAGCAACATTTTTGTGTTTCCAACAAGTGCTGAAAATTGCTAAAAGTGGGAGAAGGATCACTATGGTGGTGTGTGTGTGCGCACACAGGTCTGATGCATCAAACAAAAATGGAATCACAAGAATACTGAATCTGTGAACCAACCCTCCGTTTAGTGATGCTTCAGAACATAGTTCAGACCATAACTCCAAGGAACAATGAGTTATAATAATTGTGGAGACTCTTGATTACCAGCTGGCTCACTACCTTATTTAAGAACTTTAGGATGTGGATTCATTTGAAAATGTAGTAGTCTAGCTACATGTTTTTAGTATATATTTAAACAACCTTTTCTCTGTCAACTTACGGTGCTTCGAACTGTACCCTAAATAGACATTGGCTGAATCGACACATAGCACTTATACTGTTATCATAAGTATTGGTGCCCATTGGTGCCCATTGGTGCCATGTGTACCAATACTTATGATAACGGTATGATAACGGTATAACTGCTGTGTGTAGATTCAGCCCTTCCCACATCTTCTCTGTTGTGGGGTGGACACAACTGTGAGCATGCACACACACACGTACGCACACAGCTGTATCTATCAGGGATTTGAACACTGATTAGGCTGTCTGTTTTGGCCCTCCCTTGCAAAACCACTCTGTAGTGATGGTGGGCCTGTGTTTTGCAGAGCCAGTGTTTTGCAGAGCCAGTGTTTTGTAGTGTTTTGCAGAGCCAGTGTTTCACAGTGTTTCGCAGAGCCAGTGTTTTGCAGAGCCAGTGTTTTGCAGAGCCAGTGTTTTGCAGTGTATTGCAGAGCCAGTGTTTTGCAGTGTATTGCAGAGCCAGTGTTTCACAGTGTTTCGCAGAGCCAGTGTTTTGCAGTATTTTGCAGAGCCAGTGTTTTGCAGTATTTTGCAGAGCCAGTGTTTCACAGTGTTTCGCAGAGCCAGTGTTTTGCAGAGCCAGTGTTTTGCAGTGGTTTGCAGAGCCAGTGTTTTGCAGTGGTTTGCAGAGCCAGCTTCCACTGAAATTGACAGAACTGTTTTTTACAGAGCTCCACCGCTGAAAAGGAAAATGTACATCTGTAGAGAACTACTACAGTGACATGATCTCTCAAATGAAAGTACATTTAGATGCACTTTGACAGAATGGTATGTCCTTTGGTTTGTTTGGGTGTTTTGTTTATTTTGGTTTCTGCCAGCCCCATATGGATTATCTATTTTGAAGCAAACAAATTCCATTTTAATTTTGACATTCCTGTTAATTCTAGAACTGAAGCACTAAACTCTGTCCCTGCAGCAGCACTGAGGATTCCTGCTGGGAGAGTCCTGACAGCCTAATCAGAGACACTCTTAATGAGGTTCACCCTTAAGCAAACTGTGATTACACATGCAGCTTTCCTGGAGACTGTCTTGATAGCTGCTCTTCACTAAATTTTTTTCATCACCTTTCATTGAGTTAGACCATTCAATTACTTTGAATATTTCTGCTTATCTGCATTTTGTAAGCAACCCTTCCATATTATTTTGAAGGTGTGGATCTGTTCACTGGTGAAAGTGAAGCACCTTTTCTAATTAAGATCTCACTTTTCCTTCACATAATCTGAGGGGCAAATCTCCCCTCTACCCACAAAGTGCCAGTCTGAAGAATCCCTCTAGATGACTCTCAAGCAGTTTATTAAAATACTTAATTTTCCCAATCCCCCCCCCCACACACACACACGTTTTGCCTCACTTATCTTTAATGCTGTTATTTTTTCCTCTTAATACTGGTTGTTCAGGTTGGGTTTAACTAAAACCTATTGGGCTTGAATCAGAGGTATCTATCAATAAAATGATATACATTTGTCCCTGAATTAAGATCTGGATAGCCAGTCACTATTGTGAGTGTTCCCACATGCAGAAATGGATAGGCAATGTGCAAATCAGCAAAATTCAAGTTCATCAAAGATCTCTGATTTTCTCCTTGAAGCTTGTTCCAACTCATGTCATGTCTGTATCAGATTGCAAGCTTTGTGTGTGCATGTGGGGGGGGGGGCACACAAACATTTGTGTGTATTTTTATGCACATGCATTTTGAAATGTAGACATTTTTCTCCCATTGACTGAAGCATGTTTGTGAACATTTTTCAAATCTACACATTTTTCCAACCCTTTTTTTTGTTGCATGAATTGCATTGCAAGCTTGGAAATGTGTGGAATTCAGACTGCAGATTGCATTCAGGTCTGCATTTGGTCCTGGGAGGTGTGAATTGATATATTCTGGCCAAAAACGAACTGAAACAAATTTCTCACCCATCCTTAGGTATGATCTTTTGGCTGATCTTTGTGGGATTCCTTTGTTACCATTGTGCTCTGGAAGATTCTGCACATGGAAAGCAAAGCAGTGGATCTTATTTTATTTTTTGCATGGAACAGGATCCCATGAGGGGTTGTTTGTGTAGAACAGCTGCTTCATATCTGGACCATCATTACTGTGTACAGAATATGATTGCTGGATTGGGTGGTTTGCCTTTTCCCATGTTGGAAATGGAAAATGTTGTTCCCTGGGCTTCTCCACATGGGGCTTTTATCCTGTAATTGAGATTGGTTACTCATGGACGTTTGGGGCCCTTTACATGAAGTCGTCAACCTCCAGCACCAATCCCATGCTTTCCTACCATTTCCATGGCTTTATTTGAAACAGAAATAATGAGCTAATAAAAAGAAGTGGGTTGAATTTGTCCGTGTAAGTCAAGCTATAACAACAGTGCCATCTAGTGGCTCTTTAATGAAACATATAGAACTTTCAGATAAAGCCAATCCTCTGAAAAACAACAGCCCTGGAAGTGTGTGTGATGCCCACCTTAATCCCACAAAGAATCTGGAAGCAGAAGCCCTGGTAAAGTTGCGAGATAAACAACCTGATGTGGAGAAGCCCGCTATCTTCTGGCAGGTTTTTAAATATTTAAGGGTGCAATCCTAATGATTGTGCCTTGAGGTTTGTAGGCCTATGAATTTGGAGGCTTATGAGCATCCAGTGCAGAGCAGCCTGAGCAGGAGGCTTTTTTGCCTGTCTAGCTGGAGTGCTGCTCAGGTGGAGGAAAGGAGGCTGGAGAGGCCTGGGGATTCAGCATAACCCAACCTGTCCCCTCCCCGCCCACAAAAACCCCCTTCAGCCTGTCTCCAAGTGTGCTTTTACAAGGGGGATGGAAGTGTGAATTCCTGGCTCCGAGGTCAGAGCACTGTCTCCTACCCTGGATCCAAGAATCTGAAAAATTCTACAGCCCCAGACACTGTATAGGGGCCACAGGAGTGCTCCCTAAGACTACAGTCCTTTACACACTTACCTGGGAGTAAATCCACTAAACATAATAGGGCTTACTTCTAAGTAGACATGCACAGGATTTCATTGTAAACCTAATAGGATTATACCAATGTGGCCGAGTTTTAATTATTATTTGTCCAAGTATAGGATTGCACTGTAAGAATACATCATACTAGCTCCCTTCCCCAATATTCTTTTACTTTATACATTTATACCCTTAAAAAAAACACCTATATCTCTGTCCTGTGCCATCCTGTTCCATGCTTGCCTGGAAATATGACAATCAGTGGTAGCATTTTTTTAATCTGAAGTCCCTCCCCACAAAACCAAAACAGCAGCAGCAACAGCAAAAAAAAAATAAAGTTAATTGAGATATTTTGGAGCCATGCAGCTTGGTATTGAAAATGTCAGCATTTCCCCTTCCCTAAACAGTTCAACCACCTCTATTTTCTACCCATTGCAAATATTATGTATAGTGTCAGAAACTAAGCTCCAGTAGTACTTGCTTACTTGAATGAACAATCTGTGTGAAATGAAAAAGGATTTTTTTGCCAGCTACATGAATGATTTGGTCTTGCTGCAGCTCAAATTCTGTTCCTTTTTTCTCTTCTTTTGTTTTTAAAGGACTCTATCAATGCTCCTTTCTTATCCCTTATATTTCTCCATTTTTGTTTTGTTTGTTTATGTTAAGCCCTTGGAAGCTTGAAATTGAAATCTGTTTCTTACTTACCCAGAAATATGCTTCGACTTTTCCATCAGCATACAATGATAGTGGTTGGTGTAATGCCATAACTCATGAGAAGCCAGTTGTGGAGAGGCTGTGCAAATTATTATGATAATAGGAAACAGAGGTTTGGTGACGTGTTGTTCCCCCTCCCTCCCAAAATGAGACACAAAATCAGTGATACCTTTTATTGATCAGAAATCATTCAGGTTCACAAATCCATATTGGGCAGATCTGAACAATATCTGAAGGATACTCCAACTTTATGGTGGTCTTTCTTTGTACTTATAGAAGCTTTTCTGCCATCTGTATTTTCATGAAATATAGGTTAGATCCAGATTTTATTATATGTAGAGTAGACCTATTGAAATCACTGGAGCTTGAGTTAATTCTGACTAACTTAAGTCCCAATGATTTCAATAGGGCTACTGTAAGTATGACTAAAATCTGGATCCAACCCAATGTCATGAGTGTGTCGGGCTTATGGATCTCCGCTATTGACAGTTTCACCAATATGTGTAAGAAGGGATCACAGAAATGACTGCTCAGATCTGTGGATTCCTGGTTGACATGTTGTATATGTCATACTTATGCAGATACCCGAAGGACTCCTGGGAATGCAGAAAGCACCCCAATGTTATCAGAATCAATTACATAGAAAATGTTTTTATTAATGTAGCTACTTCTTGGTATGTAATGTAGATATTGCTGTAATCAGAATATATTATATTTCTGTAAAAAGAAAAGAATATGCACTAGTGTCCCTATATTGACGCTTTCAGTCCCAATTATAGGAACATAGGAAGCTGCCTTATGCTGACTCAGACTATTGGTTCATCTAGCCCTGTGTTGTTGACATTGACTGGCAGCAGTTCTCCAGGGTTTCGGGCAGGATTTTTTCCAGCCCTAATGGAGAAGCCAGGGATCGAAACTGGGACCTTCTATATGCAAAGCAGGTGCTCTACCACTGAAACACGGCAGTCATCCAAATTCTCATTTGGATGATTGCCTTAGTCATCCTTAAAATGTCTACTCAATGTTCACATGAATACACATTCCTTCCCTAATGTTTATCATAACAGTGATCTTCAGTAGACTGTCAAAATAGTGACTGTGTTGTATCCTAACAGAGGCTACTTCTAGTGAGGGATGAGCTCTAAAACTCACCTTGAATTGCTTCATTGCTTATCTGATTTTTCCTGACTTCCCCCTCCCCCCCAAGCCAAACTGAAGGGCTCAGAAAAAGTATCCAGCTCCCCACTCATCCCCAGAAGCCCTCCCTGCCAGCCTCCCACCCTGAAACACCCATCTTTCTTTTTACCTTGATAGGCAGTTGCAACAGCTATTAGGAGAACTACATCTCCCATGACCCACTGGGTTCCATCTCCTGTCACATTGCTAATGAGTCTACCTCAGTGCCAGGAGAGGATGTTAGGAAGGGTGGGAGGGAGGAACTTTCCCCCTCTTTTCTGCTGCTTGCACTGCAGCACTATTGTGACTATCAGCTTTTAAAAGGTAATGGGATGGGGAGAGTGTGGGAGTCTAAGGAGGGCTTTGGGAGATGGGTAGGTAGGGAGCTGGGAGGGAAATTTCTTCCAGTTCAGTTTTTGATCTGAGTTGGGAAAGACTTGGGGGGGGGGCTTTAAAAGCTTACCTCTCCTTTCAAGCAGACATTTGAACCCCCAAAATTTGTTGCTGAGTGTGTCTCAGGCAAACTTTGCTGCCATCTCCAGCTTTTCGAAACCGCAGATTTGGGGGGTTCCAAAAACCAGCCTCAAAGGAGAGGTGAGCTGTTAAAGCTTCCAAACTCTTTTCCTCGCTAACTGAAGGATTGTCTCCTCCCACATATACCTGCCAGAACCCTAAAATTATCTTCAGAGGTCCTTCTCCAGCTGCTTCCACCAAATGAAGTGAGGTGGCTGGCTACTAAGGCACCCTGTTGTGGAAGGCTCTCCCCAGAGAGGTGGGCACCTACATCGTAGTATTTTCAGCACCAGGTGAAGACCTTCATATTTTCCCAGGCATTTTAGTCATTCGGTTCATATTGCTCTTAAATCTGTTGTTTCATGTTTAAAACTCTACACTGCTGCTGATTGTTTTACTTTGGTTTTATACTATAGTTTTAAATGTTTAAACGTTTTATATTATGGTTTATCATGCTGTATTTTCTAGTTTATTGTTGCGAACCGCTCAGATGGCTCCGGCTGTAGGGCGGTGTAGCAATGTAATAAATAAATACTATAACATACTGGTCGATGACATAAATCCTGTTGTTTGCATCTAACCCCAAGTGTTATGGGAGCTATGTGAAACCCATTAACATGAAAAAGTTTCCATTTCATAGGGGTTACAAAGTGGCTGTAATGTCTGAAAGCAACTCAAAACATCCATTGGTTTCATTCAGTGAAGGGCCTCTCTTTCAATGCCTGTGCTATAATTAATTACAATTTGGACTGTGCTTGGAGTTTCCTTTTGCTCTGGGATTCCTACTTGTTTAAGTTAGCCTTCCCCAATGAGGTACCATCCAGATGTTTTGGACAACAACTCTTATAATCCTTAGCCGTTGGCCATGCTGACTGGGGCTCAGAGCCACGCTCTATTCTCAAGTATAGCTTCTCCTATCCTTTTAGTGGGCTGTCCTAGACTTCTTTCTATGTTCTCTATCAAAGGAAATTTCCACTGGCACACTGGTTGGGGACATTGTCACACAGACTTTTTCTGCTTCAGTTCCAATTCACATTTCAGTCTAGATAAATGGTTAGTCTAAGCTGGCCTGATCAGGAATGTAAATTTGCTTGCTAAAGAAGGAAATAATTAAACCCAGCCAGTGGGAATTAGAATTACTTCGTCAGCAGTTCAGTTCCTTGTTATGCTAGCTACATTATGGGAAGCCTTAAAGGTTGGTCAGGTCATCATTGTGGCTGTTTATACCAGTCTGTTCTGATGAATTATGTGATTGATTTACTTGGCCACTCCCTGCTAAGTATTTTTTTTTAAAAACGTGCAGGACATGCACTTTGGGTATTTGAGCCTTTAACTAATAACTCTTAAGAGAATGATAGCAATGGGAATGCATTAATTAGTTATTCAATAATCTTGGAGATTCCTCTACAAGTTATCTTTGCACTGTTACATCATTCTGAAATACAGCTAACTCTATGCATAGCTACATAGAAATAAATCCAACTGATTTCAGTGGGACTTACTCTGAGGTAAGTAAATGCTGAAATGGAAAGAAGAGTGGCATCCTATTGACATCTAATTTGTTAACAGCAGTCAAGAGAATTTTTGGAACGGAGTCTTTAAATAACAGCCTGATAAGAGATTTTGGTGTCCAGTTTTATTTTCTTTATTTTAATGGATTCTAACCACATTTTCAGGCACAGCCCTCCCAAGGCAACTCACAGAAATAAACACAGCATAAAAACAATTAAATAAATAATAGACAATCCCATTCTAAACTAAAAACAGCAGCAGTTAAAACCCCCAGAATGCAGTATGTCAACAGAATGCAGACTGAAAGAAAAAATGTCTTCAGTGTCTGTTTAAAGGCCAATACAGATGGGGCCTTGCATACCTCACAAGAAGGAGAATTACAAAGGTGTGGAGCCACCACCAAAATGGCTCTTTCTCTGGTACACAACAGCCTGATGAGTCTTACTACCGGGCCAGAGAGCAGGATTTCTGAAGCTGATCTTAAGGCCCAGGCAAGTTTATTTTGGTTTATGTGATACTTCTGATAATGTGGTTCCAAACAATGCAGGGCTTTAAAAAGTTAGAGCCAACACTTTAAATTGAGCCTAGAATGAAATGAATATGTCGCCAGTATTATTTTGCTAACTGGAGTACATCTTTGGCAGACTTCATGTGGACATTTTATAAGTACATATCTACAATGAAGATTTAGTTTTCAGACTTTTTTACAGTTGGTGTTTAATAATTGCCATTTTTGTATTTGATGGGTTGGATCAAGTGTCTGCCATTGTAGAAGCAGCAGAGATCCTTGAATAGAATAACTTGCTCCCCTTCCCCCTGCAGCTCTCTATGTCCCTTGAAAATGTGCTTAGGGGTGCTGCAGTACCCTCTGGAACGTTAATTTCATCCTATTTAGTAACCACTGTGCTGACACTTAGATTCTGTAATTTTCTTAAATAAAATATATAGAATCATTGAATAGTAGGGTTGGAAGGGGCCTACAAGGCCATCGAGTCCAACTCCCTGCTCAATGCAGGAATCCAAGTCAGAGCATCCCTGACAGATGGCTGTCCAGCCTCATCTTGAACGCCTCCGGTGTGGGAGAGCCCACCACCTCCCTAGGTAATTGGTTCCATTGTCGTATTGCTCTAACAGTCAGGAAGTTTTTCCTGATGTTCAGCCGGAATCTGGCTTCCTGTAACTTGAGCCCATTATTCTGTGTCCTGCACTCTGGCATGATCGAGAAGAGAACCTGGCCTTCCTCTCTGTGACAACCTTTCAAGTACCTGAAGAACGCAATCATATCTCCCCTCAGTCTTCTCTTCTCAAGGCTAAACATGCCCAGTTCTTTCAGTCTCTCCTCATAGGGCTTTGTTTCCAGTCCCCTGATCATCTTTGTTGCCCTCCTCTGAACCCTCTCCAGTTTGTCTGCATCCTTCTTAAGGTGTGGTGCCCAGAACTGGACACAGTACTCCAGATGAGGCCTAAGCAGTGCTGAGTAGAGGGGAACTAGTACTTCCCGGGATTTGGAAGCTATGCTTCTACTAATGCAGGACCAAATAGCATTTGCCTTTTTTGCAGCCACATCACATTGTTGGCTCATATTCAACTTGTGATCGACAACAATTTCAAGATCCTTCTCACTTGTAGTGTTGTTGAGCCACGTATCCCCCATCTTGTAACTGTGCATTTGGTTTCTTTTTCCTAGGTGCAGAACTTGGCATTCATCCCTTAACATTTCATTCTGTTGTTTTCTGCCCAGTGCTCCAGTCTATCAAGACCACTTTGAATTTTGTTCCTGTCTTTCAAAGTATTAGCTGTCCCGCCCAATTTTGTGTCATCTGCAAATCTGATCAGCATTCCCTGCACCTCCTCCTCGAAGTCATTAATAAAAATGTTGAAGAGCACTGGGCCCAGGACTGAGCCCTGCGATACTCCAGTCGTTACCTCTCCCCAGTTTGAGAAGATCCCACTGATAAGCACTCTTTGAGTCCGATTCTGTAGCCAACTGTGGATCCACCGGATCGTTGTTTCATCTAGCCTATATAAATATATGGGCTAAATATATGGCTAAATATATGGGCTAAATATATAAATATATGGGCTGAAATATAACACATTTCAGTTAAATAAACTTAGAGTAGGATAGGAGACTCTGCCTTAAAAGTGGCATTCCCACCTGTGTGAGAGAGAAGATGATGCCTGCTGTGAGATGTGTGCATCATCTAAAAGCAAATAAAGTATTTTTAGAACTATTTTTATCTCATGCAAATTAATGAGGAATTAATCAATTCATCATTCAATTAATGAACTGAAACTCATACAATCAATTGATTAAGATTGCTGACATTGGGTGACAGCCTTTCTTATTAGGCAGTTGTACCTTTTGGCCAAAAGGAGTTTGCAAGTGGGTTCCCCCAATCCATGACACAAATATTTACTTTTGAGGTGTTACATTACAGGAGACTAGGAAAAAACATGCCAATGTCCTGTGTCCCGTGCAACATAGTGCTGGGTGATCCTCAATCCTGGTGATGCAACTTGATGCTAAGAGAAATGCGCCATTGTAACAGATACTAAGTTTTTCTCAAATTAGATAGAAATCATTAGCTGCAGCAGTGGAGGAGCTGCAGTACATGATATCCATCTGCACAGGCTGGTCCATTGTTTAACCATTTGATTTATACAACTATAGAGCAGTAGTCTTATTTTAACTTGGCCATATTTATTTACATCAGTCCAGAGAAAGATTGAAATGAAATTTAAGTATCTTAAAATGTAAAGTTCAGTCATGTGATGTTCAGCTTCTTCTTCCCCTCCATGCTGGTCATGATTTTTTTAAATATATTTTTATTTATTTTATCTTTATAAATGAAATAAACAATACCAAAAATACCAGCAACCTGATCAATAGTACAATTTCCCGCAATACCATATTCTAATGAGGATATCACAATAACAAAAAGAAAAGGGAAAGGGGGAGGGGGAAGGGGAAGGAAGGAGGAAAGGAAGTAGAGAAAAAGAAAAGGAAATTCTTTCCCCTTACCTCCCCCTCTCCCTCCCCTTTAAAGGATTAAGTTTAAACTCCAATACCCCCCGGCCTCCAATGCCATTCTATTTTAAAAACTATATCTATAACCTTAACAATCTTACAGTTAATAAACAACCTTACATTTCAATATCATATCATCAATCTTATATCAAAGAAACGGGTCTACAGTTCATTCCCAGTTTGTTGTTGTTTATTCGGTCAGTCGCTTCCGACTCTTCGTGACTTCATGGACCAGCCCACGCCAGAGCTTCCTGTCAGCTGTCGCCACCCCCAGCTCCCCCAAGGTCGAGTCCGTCACCTCCAGAATATCATCCATCCATCTTGCCCTTGGTTGGCCCCTCTTCCTTTTGCCTTCCACTTTCCCTAGCATCAGCGTCTTCTCCAGGGTATCCTGTCTTCTCACGATGTGGCCAAAGTACTTCAGTTTTGCCTTTAATATCAATTCTTCAAGTGAGCAGTCTGGCTTTATTTCCTGGAGTATGGACTGGTTTGATCTTCTTGAAGTCCAAGGCACTCTCAGAATTTTCCTCCAGCACCACAGTTCAAAAGCATCTATCTCCCTTCGCTCAGCCTTCCTTATGGTCCAGCTTTCGCAGCCATAGGTTACTATGGGGAATACCATTGCTTGAACTATGCGGACCTTTGTTGTCAGTGTGATGTCTCTGCTCTTAACTATTTTATCAAGATTTGTCATTGCTGTCTTCCCAAGAAGTAAACATCTTCTGATTTCCTGCCTGCAGTCAGTGTCTGCAGTAATCTTTGCACCTAGAAAGACAAAGTCTGTCACTGCCTCCACATTTTCTCCCTCTATTTGCCAGTTATCAGTCAAGCTGGTTGCCATAATCTTTTTTTTTTTTTTTTTAGGTTTAACTGCAACCCAGCTTTTGCATTTTCTTCTTTCACCTTCGTCATGAGGTTCCTCAGCTTCTCCTCGCTTTCAGCTATCAAAGTGGTATCATCTGCATATCTGAGATTGTTAATGTTTCTTCCAGCGACTTTAACTCCAGCCTTACATTATTATTATTTTTAATATTAATAATAAAGAAATATAGTGTTATATAATAATAAAACTTAAAATAAACCTTCAACAACCAGTATTATACTTTATACTAGATATGTATATAAATGTATATGCACAATACATCCTCAAACAATAAATTTAAATACAGCATATCATATCTATTTTGAAAGAAAAAGAAAAAGAAAAGCAAGAACAAAAAGAAAATCAAGAAAAGAAAAAAGATGAAAGAGAATAAACGAATATATATATAATCGTTTATCTTCTGACTTAACCTGGATCATGTAGGCTAAACACAAATAGTTAACAAAGCTGTTTAAAGATTCCAGTTCATGGGGTTGTAACAGAAATCTTTTGCATTTTTACGTTCAGCCATGCCTCCGCCATTTCATGATTTAGAAATGTCTTCATCTGACCTTCAGAGACAATACACAGTGTAGCAGGATATTTTAAGTAATATTGTAAGTTCATTTGTTTTGCCATATTTTTTGCTTTGGTAAATTGCCTTCTTTTATTCGCCACCTCTTTGATGTAGTCTGTAAATAACATAACTCTATCTTGTTTCCAGGAAAGGCTTCCACCCTCTCTTGTCAAATGCAAGAATATAATAAAAAGAATATAATTATTTGTGGAGACTTTTGCAAATTGGAGTATGATCGTATAGTCGGTCCCTTTAGCATTTGGCACAAGAAATGCCTGCTCAATATCAAGTAAATTATCAGGTGGGATAGGGAGTATCTCATAAGTTTATCCACAAAAAATAGGCAATTTTACATCATTAGACAGATTTTTAATCCCAATAATATGTACATTGTATCTTCGCATGAAGGCCTCCAGTTGAGAAATTCTGTCAGAGACATTTTTAAAACAAACTTGTGTTGTAGTTTCATTCCCTGCCACTCGGTCTTCTAGCTCGTTAATTTCCGTCTCCATTTTTTGCCATGATGTATTAATTAGATCCACAGCTCCTTGCAAGGCAGTGATGGAATTTTGGATTAAATCCAACCTTTTGGCTTGCTCCATAAATTGCGAAGATAAAGTCTTTATCAGAGTAAATAATTCCCCTATATCTTTTGTTTTCGAAACTTTTGACACAGGAGGTACGGGGGGAGTTGGCAGTGATGACAGCCCCTTTCTTCTCCTCGGTGTAGTCATGTTTCTCTCAAACAGATCTTGCAGGTCCTCAGATGATCTCAAATATTGTTAATATTTCTTAAATCATCCCTCAGGAATTGTTGATATTTCTTAAAGCATATATTATTATGGAACACGTCAGCCCAGTTTTCTCCTATGAAATAGGAGTCTCATCACAGCTTTTTGCATTGGTAAAGCTCTGCGGAGATAATCCTGGAATCCAGCCCCCCCCCCCACTATCTCGTGGGAGGTACTTTTCTCCAAGATCTTATCCAGATGCTGCCTTGCCCCCCCTTTTAATTCCAGGGGGGAGACGAAAAGGTTTATCAACCTTTTAAAAAGCCGTGGGAAGCTGCCAGAGCAACATTGGTTCCAACCAGAAGTCGACAGTCCATGCTGGTCATGATTTTTGAAGTGTGCGGCAGGCCCTAAACAGGTCAGGCAGTCTCTAAGGAAGACATGACCTCAGTGTTTAGAAATTCATCAGTTGATCCAAGAGGAGGAGCAGGATGCCCATTAATGCCCCCCCCCAGGCCAATGCACCCACAA
Source organism: Heloderma suspectum (assembly GCF_057233095.1). Lineage (NCBI taxonomy): Eukaryota > Metazoa > Chordata > Lepidosauria > Squamata > Helodermatidae > Heloderma > Heloderma suspectum. The sequence continues at coordinate 229,685,984 of NC_139461.1, forward strand.
TTTCAGGAGATGCACCCTTCTCAAACAGAGTAAAGAGAAGCTGCACCAGAACATCTTCACTGTTGTCCCTTACATCTGAATGATGCCCATTCAAGTGTTCCCTTCATACATAGGTTAACCCATGGAAGGGGGAGAGGGACCACATGTGCTGATCCCACCCCAGATGTTACCATCCTTCACGCGACTGGTCCTGCTCCTATGTCTGCATGTTCAGCAGAACGCCTGAAAAGCGGTGCCTGCATGTACAGCTATATGTGTATAGGCACTCCACGAAATCATAAGAACATAAGAAGAGCCATGCTGGATCAGACCAAGGGTCCATCTAGTCCAGTATTCTGTTCACACAGTGGCCAACCACAGCGGCCTGATTGTGCAGAATTTCCAATCATACAGATTGCATGCACACATTCAGCTGTACAGACATAGATGCCCTTTTTGCAGACATCTGGCCACATATATTATTATTGCATTTATATCCCGCCTTTATTCCTCTTGCAAGGAACCCAAGGCGGCTTACATTATCCTCCTCCCTCTCCATTTTATCCTCACAACAACAACCCTGTGAGGTAGGTTGGGCTGAGAGTGTGTGACTGGCCCAAAGTCACCCAGTGAGCTTCCATGGCCAAGTGGGGACTAGAACCCAGATCTCCCAGCTCCCAGTCCAACACTCTTGCCACTACACCATACTGGCTCTATGCGGATGTTATGGATGTTATGGACTGGGCCAGTAGGCATAGTCACTTTCCCACCTCCATACACATGGAGGGAATGACAGAATGAGGCTCTTGTCACACTTGTATAAGAATGGATGCTTTTACCTTATCACTTAATACAGTGGAAAGAAATACTCATTCTTCTGAACTAGATATTTACATAGACCAACCTTCCTCAACCTGGTGCCCTCCAGATGTTTTAGACTATGACTCTCAGGATTCATGCTGGCTGGGCTGATGGGAGTTGAAGTCCAAAACCTCTGGAGGACACCAGGTTAAGGAAGGCTCACATGGACAACGTAGGAATGTTTTACAGCTATTTTAAAGTGTGCTACTTGTTTTATGGCTGTATGTGTGGTGATGACTACTTTTCAGGTAATCATCTGACCAAAGCCATCAGTGTGTTTTCTTTTTCTTTCTTCTATCTGCTCAGCTATTTATAGTGCAGCCTAGTACTCAGCAAAGCACCATTTAAACATTGTATACATTTAAATAATGAACTAACACATATAAATATGCACTGACTTGTGATTTCCCCCTCTGGAACTACTGAGGTTTGTGTGACAGTGAGGAGAATAAACACTGAATCAAGGCATTTCTTGCTGATCTTAGAGGAGTGTAGTGCATGCTGTGGAATACCCCAGTTCCACCTTGATGTTTGTGCCAGTAAGTACTCCCACAAGTTAGGAGGGGGAATGGGTGGGCTCAGGAGAAGACATGTACTGTCATGCAGTTATTTTTATTTGACAAGAGAAAATGGAGGAGCGCTTTGTTAACCATCATGTACTGTTTAAAACTGTGTCATTCATTCTGCAAACATCTACTCCACCATGTGGCCTTCGGCAGCTAATGCTGATCTGCCAACTTTGTCTCTGCTAAGAAAACCATTATTAAATTCTCTTCTGCAAATTCTCCTAGACTTGTAATTTTACATAAGCAAAACAGTACAAAAAGCTGTCTGGCTGAAAATGGATCCAAATGCCATGCCTCATTACCAAATTGCCCTGTGGGTTTGGAATGAATAAAAGTCAAAATGAGAAGCCTAATCAGGATGCTCTGCTCCAACAAAGCTCCTACTGCTGTTTATTCCATATCAGCTGAAGCGGAATCCTACATTTGGCATGTAGAGCAGAGTTAACTAGCTTGTATCACTTGCCATTTAAAAAGCCCTTAGCAATGCGGGAAAGAGGCACCAGATTTTGCTAATGACACTGGGTCCGTGGGCTCTAGATGGCCCTTAGGATGTCACATAATGGAGGCACCTTCTTGCACACTTCTGGAAGTCGCAATCAAGCACTTTTCCACAGAATGCATAAGGCTCAAGCACTGAGTTCCAATGGTTTATATAACATGCACTGCCATGAATGCCACAATTTCATGGATGAAAAAATAATTAAAAGGAGGGAGAATTAGGTTTGAATTTGACCTGAGAAAATAATAGCATGGTCATTAGAGGTGTATGGAGTTCTGATGTCTTTGCAAGGATGAATCCTTGTCTTGTGATGGTGGGCAAGATGATGTGACTAAAATGGAATGGGATCAAGTTTAACCTGCCTGGGAGCTAGCATCAGCTAGATATGGAAGACCAATAGGTGGGCCTCTTGTTAATTGCTTATCCCTGAGTAGTATTCACAGTGCTGTTGACAAGGAGCAGCAGTTCCAGCTCCAGGTTTTGGAGGGCCCTTGCGCAAGACCCCCTCTATCAGTGAGTCTTTCTTCTTACCCGCATTGTTGCCAGATCCTGCTCCTCCTCCTCCTCCTCATTGCTACCACCTGCTTGCTTGCCAGGCAGATAACCAAAGAGCAAAGAAGCAGTGACATCTACTGCGCTTCCTTCTCACTACCACCATTGTCTGGGCCAAAATGAGAGGAGGTTGCAGTGGTGAAGAGGAGGAGTAACTCCAGCAGGCTCTCGTTAGTAAGACCCGCTACTGGGTGTGGGCCCTTGGCAGGTGTCCATCCACGCCAACCCTTGATACCTCGGGAGTCCAAAGAGACCTTTGACAACTGGTTCATTGTTTCTGAGGGTGAATGTCGAGTTAAGCCCTGGCCTGAAGTACAGCTGGTTCAAAACCCAAGCCTCCTGACAATTAACAACTTCAGAACCTCAGATAGGCTTAGTACTAATCATTTTGAAACTGTGCTTTTAATAAAGGAACCAAACAGTTGATTAAAATATACAGTTTTCCTCCCTGCTACAAGCTACTGACTCAGAACAGTTCCAGCTCGAATTCATGCCTGAAAGTAGAGCAACAATACAGACCATTTATGCTTTGTCTCCACTCTGATTTGAGGTGGGGGGGTGGGGACAGAAGTATGGTGCTTTTCTCCTCCCCCTCTCCTTTTTCATTTTCAAATCCTGACCCTTACCTCTAGTGCCATTTTCAGATTTACTCTGGCAGGCTTTGTGTGGGGTATTATCTGCACATTCACCCAGTACTGATCCAATGAACCAGCGTTTCCTCACAAAGCAGATGGGAAGTGTGTGCAGTTCTTTTTGTAATAAATCATGGCCATGAAAAAGGATTTCTTTAACTCCTTTAGTCCATTCTTCTCCATCTCTCTCACCTTTTGGGAATAGGTCTGTAAGAGACTCTGAAGGCTCATAGTAGGTGCAGGAAAGAAAAGAGAGGGGAATCAAAGGAAGAAAAGTCAGAGGTCCTAGCAATTTTCTATAGAATGAACACTCTTGAAAGCAAGGCAAGACTGTAAGAAAAAATAAGCAAACTAAAAATAAAGCACATCTTCAAGCATGTTATTAGATCTTCCCCAACAATAGCAGGCAGCCAAGGGCCCTTTCAGGGAAAATTATATCTAGAGGGTGAATCTAAGAGCTGCTTCTCACAAGGCATTCTGTACCTAACTACAAAATATACATGCATTGTATCAAGGTGCATGCTTGTTTCGAACATGGCTCTTGCCATCAAAGTACTTGCAAGTGAGAGCCCCAACCCTTGCTCAGTGTTCATTTGCAAGTACTTGAAGGAAAGCCTCACATTTGAAACTACTGTATGCCTTTCATAGTAGATGTACTGCATGAGTCTTTCAAACTTGAGTATCTGTGCTCAAATCCAAGATACCTTGAGAGAGATGGATCTAAGAAGCCTGTGGGTTGCATACAAGCTGGATGCAGGTGAGTTCCTGTAGGGTAGCTAATCCTTTCTCATCTTAATCTCATCTCATTAATACCTTTCCCTTCCAAAATCTCAACTGCAAGTCTGTTTTAGGTAAGTGAAGCCAATCTTTTGGCAAATGTGCTATATATAGCACAAGTCCAGAATATCAGATAGGGTAACTCCAGTGGGCGCTCCAGCAGCCCCCACCCTCAAATTCTTGGAGTGTTCTTGTATCTTGTTTACTGACTGGAGAGCAGAGAGCAGTGCTGTACTGGGGAGTCAAGCAAGAGTCCTGATTCTATGCTATAGCCAGACATACTGGCTTTCTAGCTCCTGTCCATAGATACCACATTTGTCCCTGTGCCACTTATACAACCAATACCACAAGTTGGTCAGCCATATTTTAAAATACTGATGTCTAACACTGCAATTCTGTACACATCTTCTCAGAAGTAAGCCCCACTGAGTTCAATAGGTCTTACTACCCAGCAAGTGAGTACAGGATTGCAGCCCTAAAACAAATAACTAATAAATAAATTGTGATTTCATTTCATTTCTGAAATGAAATGGGAGTACCAGACCACCTTACCTGTCTCCTGAGAAACCTGTACGAGGGTCAAGAAGCAACAGTAAGAACCAGACATGGAACAACCGAGTGGTTCCAAATTGGGAAAGGAGTACAACAAGGCCGCATACTGTTGCCCTGCTTATTTAACTTATATGCAGAGTACATCATGAGAAACGCCGGGTTGGATGAATCACAGGTCGGAATTAAGATTGCTGGGAGAATTATCAACAACCTCCGATATGCAGATGATACCACCCTAATGGCAGAAAGCGATCTAAAGAGCCTCTTGTTGAGGGTGCAAATGGAGAGTGCAAAAGCTGGTTCAAAACTCCATATTAAAAAAACGAAGATCATGGCATCTGGCCCCATCACTTCCTGGCATATAGAAGGGGAAGAAATGGAAGAAGTGACAGATTTTATTTTCTTGGGCTTCAAGATCACCACAGACGGTGACTGTAGCCATGAAATTAAAAGACGCTTGCTCCTTGGGAGGAAAGCTATGGTAAACCTAGACAGTATAGTAAGAAGTAGGGATGTCAGAGAATTCCGCCACAGATCTCAGTGAGGCCGAATGACAGTGCATTCGGCCCCCCAAAATCCATGGCAGAACGAAGCCCCCCCCCTCCCACGAAAGGCACACAAAATGGAGCACTTACCTGCTGCCGTCTGCGCTGACTTGCGAATGGCGGCCGCATCTGTGGCCACCATTCGCTTCCTCATTATAGCCGTGATAGACTATGTGAATAATTATGTAGCCTATCACGGCTAATGCAGGGACGCCATTTGCGTCCCTGCGGAGGCCGTGATAGGCTACGTAAGTATTTACGTAGCCTATCATGGCAAAAAACCCCACAAAAAAACAGCGAACACAAATGGTGGCGGCTACGGCGGCGGCCATTTGCGTTCCCTTTTTTTTCACTGTAATAGCTTACGTAAATATTTACGTAGGCTAAAATGGCAAAAAAAGGGAACACAAATGGCGGCCGCCATAGCCGCCATTTGCGTCCGCTGTCTGTTTGTTTTTTTTGCCATGATAGGCTACGTAAATATTTACGTAGCCTATCATGGCAAAATACAGGGACACAAATTGCGGCGGCTATGGCAGCCACCATTTGCGTCCCTGCAGGCTGCCCAGCAGCCGGATGTCCAGCTGTGGGCGGCCCCAGCCGGTGGCTCTGCGGAATCTCCACGGAGCGGAACTGGCCGGAAAGAATTTTTTGGGGGAGGGACCGAGCACCTCCCCCCCACTGCGAATGTCACCCTTCGAAAAGGTAAGTGACTTTCGTACATCCTTAGTAAGAAGCAGAGACATCACCTTGCTGACAAAGGTCCATCTAATCAAAGCTATGGTTTTCCCAGTAGTAATGCATGGCTGTGAGAGCTGGACTATAAGGAAGGCTGAGCGCCAAATAATTGATGCTTTTGAACTGTGGTGCTGGAGAAGACTCTTACGAGCCCCCTGGACTGCAAGGAGGTCAAATCAGTCCATCCTAAAGGAAATCAACCCTGATTGCTCATTGGAAGGACAGATACTGAAGCTGAAGCTCACATATTTTGGCCACCTAATGCGAAGAGAAAAGTCACTGGAAAAGTCCCTGATGCTGGGAAGGATTGAAGGCAAAAGGGGAAGGGGACAGCAGAGGATAAGATGGCTAGATAGCATCACCGATGCAATGAATATGAACTTGAGCACGCTCCGGGAGAGAGCGGAGGACAGGAAGGCCTGGCATGCTATGGTCCATGGGGTCACGAAGAGTCAGACACGACTTAACAACTGAACAACAACAACAATAGGCATTCATAAAGAATTACGTGAAAGCTGCTGCTTCTCCTGGTGCCCTCCAGATGTTTTGGACTTGAACTCCCACCAGCCCCACCGAGCATAGCCAAAGTTCAGTAATCCTGGCAGTTTTAGTCAAAACCATCTGGAGGACACCAGGCTGGAGAAGACTGCTCTAGGGCATAGTAGCAAGGTTGTTGTGTTTTTTTAATTGTTTAGGATTTACATACAGGAACGGTTGTGGCTTTGTGGGACTCCCTCCCTCTACATTATTTTCAGAGGTTTCTGGATAGCGTTCTTTAGTATGTTGCTTTTTAAAGACCATCTTGGCTCTACTGAGCCAAACTTGCCTATTTTTGTTAGAAGTATTTAGTATAATTTATTCCAAGGAGCAAGGGGAGATAATGCAGAGAAGTGAATGATGGACTCTCAGTCTACAATTAATGACAGTTTGGTAGGACAGGAGTAATTTGGAGAAGGGGGAATGGAACAACAAAAATAATGTAGTGTGAGAAACTTAAACTTTGATCGCCACATACACTGGCCCTGCATAATCTCTTGAGAATTGACTGACTGCCCTATATGTGTTTTTACAGGTGCTCCCTAATGGGTTTTGATTTAAACCGACACTGGGTGGATCCCTCTCCTTGGGCTCATCCTACTCTACATGGTGTCAAGCAGCTCATTGTTCAGATGTACAACAATCCGGTGAGTGGGAAACCTTACCTTGAAATAGTCACTTAGCATGGATCCAAAGCAGTGCTTTCATCCTCTTTTGCACTATTATACACTGTTGGAAAGTGTCCTAATTATTCAAGAGAGCACTGGGTTCTGCGACAATGATCTGTTGCTAGGAATGGGGGAGAAATTCATTCCATTCATGTGTTAATGTAATTTTGCACTTTTGTACCACTATGCAAACCGAAACTCATTTATCCTTCGAAATTTGCACTTTTTCGACTTTTGCAGTGGAGTTGCCCGATCAAAAATTGTGCACAGAAATGCATATGTTGGGGAAATAACATTCAGAACTGCATTACATTAGGAAAACTGCTTGCACACACTACACTGTGCATTTTCTATTAGAAAAAATGCATACAAAAATGCATGGACAAATTTGCACAAATACGGTTTAGGACAAATTTGCACAAAAATGGTTCAGGAGTTTTCATGCAAAGATCTTTAAAAAAAAGTCTCAAAGTGTGGGATGAACTTAAGACTGAAGAATTTCTGGAAGTTTGACGTGAACTAAACATAACATCAGAAAAATGAGAAACTGAGATAAACCAAAATTAACACGTTCATCCATCCCTATGTCTTTGTTACAACTCACAGGTTGTATGGGAGACTATCTGTTGTAACACATGTTCTGTGAGTAGCGTTTTGGAACTTCTAGAATGTCCCTTTTACTAAAATAATAAAGCCAAGGAATTGACTCTCTTTCCACCATGTTTCAGCAACTGTTTGAAGCAACTTTTGTCATCAGCGCTGTCCATGGGAACAAGTAAATAATGGATGTGAAATACAAAACAGTGCTGAATACATGGTCTGAATCCAACCTAATTGCTTTTATCATGTTCTAGCTGCAAAAGGGAGTATCACTCTAGTAGATGTAGCCCTAAATGTAAATTTTCAAATGGTTCTGCTGTTTAATGCACTGCTGAGTCATGGGTTGCTATGTGAAATTCAGAGCAAAATGGAAATAGCATTTGCAATTGTTACAGAAACACACACACACATGGCTAGGGAAGCAGGGGTGTTTTAAAGGTGCAATTGCTGCTAATCAGAGGCGATGGATTAAGGATAGAAGAGTGGAAGGCAGACAATTATTGAATATGTGACATCAAAGTGTAGAAGGATTATTGAGTATGTGACCTAAAAAAAACCTCTCAGCACAGATGGAGGTAGTTTTGAAAATATAAAATAAGTAGGAGGCATTTGCTGAGGAGTGTAATGGGATTTTATAGATGGCTCTTGTTGAGTAAAATTCTTGATGCTCCATTTCACAGTGACAGCTCCCCTTTAAAGGAATGACAGTGTATTAAAGCAAATAGTGCTACCATTCCTTTTGTATGTGTGTGTGTGGCAGATGTTTTTGTGGCAGATTGTGTGCACATGCGCATGCATGCAGACACACATACATGCATACTTACATGGGTAATTTTATGGCTGTTCCAGAAACAGACTCTGGTGTTCATTGTTAGGACAGACAAAACTTCAATACAACTTTCCCCCCGCCAGTTCAGATTCTATATATTTACTTTGTTTTTTGGCCTAGTCTCAGTCTCAAAGAGTCTGGGCAGATAACAATTGCAGAAAAAAGTTTTAAAAACTCATGGAAATGGCCCTATTTGCAGCCAAAATAGGAACAAGGGACCTCAAGGGAAGGCAGAGAAAAGAAAGGAACCCCTGATTGAAGAGAAAGGGAGGCCTGGCCAACCCCCTGGCTGGCATGAAGGGAGAAATAGATTGGGTGGGCTATGGTTAGAGTATGGTAATAATAACGATAAATAAAACAGAGCCCATAAGTGCTATATAGGGTTTATAAACATAGGATAAAGCTTTGGGCTGTACATAAGGGGGTGTTGACTCCCCTAGTTCCCCACCTGTACTGGGGCCAGCAGTGGGATCCTCCTCTCAGATCTCCTTTCTTTTGGGTTCCAGGCCCACATGGGTCCTGGCAAAGCTTGCTCAAATCTGTGAGCCATGCCATGCACCAGTATATAACCATACCTCATTGGCATCCTAGGCTTACGAGCAAGACAGCCTACAACAACGAAGAAACCATTCAAAGTCCCTGAAACTGATCAGAACCTGCGAGGTTTTGGTACAGTTTGGAGTGGATGGAACTTGAAGTGGAACCTTTTCTAAAATGGAATAACACAAATTTGTGTATTTCTAATGCTCCCTTGATCATTATCTCTGTGGCTTATTGGAAGCTGGAAGCGTTAGCTGCATTGATGAGCTGGACCTACCTATGGCCCAACTGTGACAAATCAGAGGAACAGGAGGGTTTTTTTTGGGGGGGGGGAGAAAGGCCCACTGGTTCTCAGTTTCCACGAAAAAACTGGCTGGAGCAAAGAGAAATACGTGGTGCATGGCTAGTGCCAACTTCAGTAGCTGGCAATGTGCCATCACATTGCTTGGCCATTCTTTGTTCACATCTTTCCCTACACTGGAAATACAAACTCCTACCTAGAGCATACTTTGTAGGTGGAAGTGCCATTTAATTCAGGAGGATTTATTTATAAGTCAATATATTTATCCCACTTTGGGGTTATTTTATAATGAAACACAGGTAAGAAATTTCCTAAATAAATAAATTTAGGATTGATTGATTGATTGATTGATATCATTTCTTGGCCACCTTTCAGGGCAGAAGCCCTCCCAAGGTGGCTCACAGCAATAAAAACAGTAATTTTTAATACATAAAAAACAATTAAAATATTAAAAGTGATAAAAACATAAACACAATAAAATAGCAATAAAAGCAACAATAAAACCAACCACAACAGCAAAACCACCAACACCAGCAATTATATCAAGAGAAGGCCACGATAAAACAATATGTTTTTAGGGTTGCAAATGCACTTACAATTTAGGATTGCCACCTTTACTTCTGGCAGACTTCCACCTGAAGCAGCAGCTGAATTCTTCTTCTCCTCCAACATGGGAGTCAGCAAACACATTTATTTTTATTTATTATTAAATTTATTAATCGCCCATCTGGCTGGTCACCCAGCCACTCTGGGCGATGTACAATATACAATAAAACAGTTTAAAACAATAAAATTCTACAATAAAAACATTTTCTAAAATACCCTAACCCACCCCAAATGCCTGCCTGAACAACCATGTTTTTAATGCACGACGGAAGCTCATTAAAGAGGGGGCATGACAGAGTTCCCTAGGGAGGGAGTTCCACAGAGTGGGGGCCACCACAGAAAAGGCCCTCTCCCTCGTCCCCACTAGTCTAACTGTCCTGGCTGAGGGGACAGAGAGAAGGCCATCCGAGGCTGATCTTGTTAAGCGGCCTGTCTGGTGCTGCTGGAGGCGCTCCTTAAGATATGCTGGGCTGGAACCATATAGGGTTTTAAAGGTCAAAACCAACACCTTGAATTTGGCCCGGAAAACAACTGGTAACCAGTGCAACTCCTTCAGCACTGGAGTGATGTGATCTCGCCAGCAGCTGCCTTTAATCAGGCGAGCCGCCGCGTTCTGTACCAGCTGCAGTTTCCGAACCATCTTCAAGGGTAACCCCACGTAGAGCGCATTACAGTAGTCTAAATGAGAGGAGACCAGGGCATGTACTACCGATGGGAGCAGATGGTCAGGAAGGAAGGGGCGCAGCCGCCGTATCAGATGGAGTTGATACAGTGCTATCCGGCTCACAGCTGACATCTGAGCCTCCATGGACAGCTGGGAGTCCAAAATGACCCCCAGGCTGTGGACCTGGTCTTTCAAGGGTAGCTGTACCCCATTCAACACCAGGTCAACATCCCTCAGCCTCCTCTTGTCTCCCACCAAAAGTACCTCGGTCTTGTCAGGGTTCAGCTTCAGCTTATTCCTCCCCATCCAGCCACTCACCGTCTCCAGACATTTGGACAGGGATTCTACAGCCAACCTTGGTGAAGATTTGAATGAGAGGTAGAGCTGCGTGTCATCCGCATATTGATGACACTGCACCCCAAACCTCCTGATGATAGCCCCCAGCGGCTTCACATAGATGTTAAATAGCATCGGGGAGAGGATGGAACCCTGTGGCACCCCACAAGTAAGTGGCCACGAGTCCAAAACCTCCTCTCCCAGTGCTACCCTCTGGTACCTGCCGGAGAGAAAGGACCGGAACCACCGCAATGCGGTGTCTCCAATGCCCAACCCCTCCAGGCGGTCCAGGAGGATACCGTGGTCAACGGTATCAAAAGCCGCTGAGAGGTCGAGGAGAACAAGGAAGGAGCATTCACCCCTATCCAGAGCCCTCCTCATATCATCCACCAAGGCGACCAAGGCCGTTTCTGTCCCATGCCCAAGCCTGAAGCCTGACTGAAATGGGTCTAGATAATCAGTTTCTTCCAAGTGTGCCTTCAACTGCACCGCCACCACCTGCTCAATCACCTTGCCCAAAAATGGCAGATTTGAGACTGGGCGAAAGTTGTTCAGAACTTGAGGATCCAAGGAGGGCTTCTTTAAGAGCGGTCTTATCACTGCCTCCTTGAGGGCTGATGGCATCACTCCCTCCTCAAGGGAGGTGTTCACCACCGCCCTGATCCCCTCACCCAGTCTCTCTCTGCAGCCCATAATGAGCCACGATGGGCAAGGATCAAGTAAGCAGGTGGTCGGCCATACAGATGAAAGCACCTTGTCCACCTCATCAGGAGGAAGAAGCTGGAACTGATCCCACAAAACCGGTTTGCCACAGGCCACCTCTTGCTCACTAACTGTATCCACAGCGTGCAGAGTAACACACCTAAGCTGATCAATTTTATCTGCAAAGTGCCTTGCCAAGGCCTCACAGGAGGCCTTAGAATGCTCCAGTGGTTCCGGAGCCACAGGACCGACCAGGCTCCGGACCACTTGGAACAGCCTGCTGGGACAGCACTCTGCAGACACGATAGAGGCAGCATAATATTCCTTTTTTGCTGCCTTCACCGCCACGTGATAGGCTGAAGATATAGCTCTAGCCCATGCCTGATGGTCTTTGGAGCGAGACTTCCGCCACCGGCACTCTAGCCGTCTCACCTCCTGTTTCAGAGCTCGTAACCGCAGATTGAACCATGGTGCAGTTTGAGCCCTGTTCGGGGGAGAGGGCATTTCGGAGCCACCTGATCTAATGCCCCAGTGATTGCGGCATTCCACCCACCTATCAGGGTCTCGACCGAGTGACCGTTGGCGTGCCCCAGAGAATCCCCAAGCGCGTTCAGGAATCCATTTGGATCCATAAGACGCCTGGGGCGGACCATTTTAATGGGTCCTCCACCCCTGCGGAGGGGTTGTGGAACCGAGAAGTCCAACATCACCAGATAGTGATCTGACCATGACAAGGGGGTGGTGGATATACCCCCGACTTCCAGATCACTCCCCGCTTCTCCAGAAACAAACACAAGGTCTAGTGCATGACCGGCTACATGGGTGGGCCCAGTTAGAATATGGTGCAGCTCCAAGGAGGCCATGGTCTCCATGAAGTCCCGAGGTGCTCCTGTGAGGATGGCAGGGGTGGACGGTACACTAGGGATGTATGAAATTCACTTACCTTTTACACTTACACTTACCTTAAAGATTTACGTAGGCTATGGCAAAAATAAGGGAATGCTATTTGCGTTGCCCTTATTTTCGCCGTAGTCTACGTAAATCTTTACGTAGACTAGACGTGCCAAAATAAGGAACGCAAATGGTGGCGCCCATGGGCCGCCACCATTTGTGTACGCGCTTTTTTTTTTCCCCAAAGTCACCCGTGATAGGCTACGTGATGATTTATGTAGCCTATCATGGCTGACTTTGGAAATCTAGCCGTGATAGGCTACGTAAATCATCACGTAGCCTATCACGGGTGTGTGTGTGTGGGGGGGGGTTACATTTTTATTTTGTAATGGCGGTGGCGGCGGCTGGTCAGGAGACTGGCCGCCGCCCCCGACGAAACGCCGCCGAAATGCCGCCGGGACCCGCCGCCGAGAGGGACATTCGGCCACGGTAAGTCCCATCCTGGGGGGGGGGGCAGCGGAGAATTTCCCCAACACTTTCGGGGGGCCGAATGCCTCAGCGCGCGGCCTACTGAAGATTCGTGGAGAAATTCTCCTCCATCCCTACAGTACGTGAGCAGAATCCCCAGACTGCCCTTCGGGCCCAACCTCCAGTACATGCACTCAGCAACCTTGGTCTCCTGGAGAGGGGGTCTGGTGAAGACCAAGGACTCTCGGTAGATAACAGCCACTCCCCCTCCCCAATCCCCAGCCCTCGGCTGCTGTGCATACGAAAATCCAGCTGGACACATGGCTGCAAGGGTTGGAGCAGCAGCCTCAGCCAGCCAGGGCTCTGTAATACATGCCAGGTCTGCACCCTCATCCAGGATCATGTCATGGATGAGGGAGGTTTTCTGGGTAACAGACCTGGCATTGCAGAGCAGCAAATGAAGGCCAGAAGATGGGGTCACACCTCCCCCAGCCATCCTTTGGCTCTGGACAGGCCCGGAGCAGGGGACAGATATTACACATCTCTCCCTTGTTCCCCTTACCTGGCATGGCCTGCCCCTAGCGCTCCACCAGCGCCTGCCGCCCAGCCTCAGTATGTTCTGGCCCCCAACATTCCCCCCACTGCCTCCATCAGGTGGACACATGCCGCCTTGCTCCCGCCTGTCAGGCAGGCTACCCACCCCTAAAAACACAACAAAATCCCCCAGGAAAAAAAAAAACAGTTAAAAATCCCCTTAAAAATAATGCCAGGCAGGAGTCCACAGGGAAGGCCTGGTGGTGGTGGTGGTGGTGGTGGCAGCGGCGGCAGCGGCGGCAGCGGCGGCAGCGGCAGCGGCGGCAGCGGCGGCAGCAGCAGGCCTTTTCCCCCGTGGTGGTGGTGGTGGCTTCTCCTGCAGGCCCTAGCTCTCCATACATGGCCTGTATTCCTCAGGACACCGTGCCTACTCCCCACTGAGCTTCTCATGGTCCACTTAAAGGGATTTTCTCTTGTTACTAGACATGTAGGGCTATAGAAAAAAAAAAAGCCCTACCACTTTAAGCAGACCATTGTAGGAGTTAGGCAGGAACATAGGGTACAATCCGCCAAGTAGCCTGGCCTGTGAGAGTAGGGATGAGTCCATGAATACATAGAAGTGTGCATATTCACTCTACTAGCCTGCCCCCATCCCCAAAGGAAGAAGGGGGGGAAGCTGCATTAGTAGAGGTGAACTGAGATCCAGTATGGGATGAGGGGCTTTTCAAGATGTTGACTCCCACAACCAGTTAGAGGACATTAAGAGGAAGGATAATACCTGTTGAAATAGTTACTCAGTTTCATCCTAAACACAAATGAAAATAAAGCTCTAACTGAAAGGGCTTGGGAACAGACTACAGAAGGTATTCCTATATGTTTCAGTTTAAATCAGCCCAAAAGAACTGCCTCAGATTGATGGACTGATTGCATTTGCATCCACTTCTTCTTTCAAGGAACTCAGAGCAGTTAGTGGGCCACGATTATCCATCAGAGACTCATTCCTCTTTCTGCTCCAATCTGGCATGAATTAAAACAGTCCTATTGTTTCCCCAAGATTAGAGCTTGTAGTTTTTTCTCTCTTCAAAAATGTCAAAGTGTATCAGGGATGGGAGAACCAGGGGTGTGAAACTTTTTCTTCAGGGTCTCTAAAGGGACTCACAGCAAAGGCTTTGCACAGGGACAATTACCATATATTTTAATATCTTAATTGAAACAATAATAATGCACATGTAATAGTTTTACATGCATAACCATACACTTATCACCAAAACAATAAAACAGAGCACAGCCCTCCCAAAGTTCTGTCTTTTTTTTCAGCTTGAGTCCACAACAAAAATATTTTAAAAAACCCTTCTCTCTGAAGCTTGATTTTTTTCTGCTGGCCAAAGAAAGAAAACAGGCTGTATTTCGTTCACTCCAGCTCCACAGCAATCTTCTCAAAATTGGATCAGGATCCAGCAACACAGGAACTTTGTTAACCAGCCCTTTGTACAATATAAAAGAACATAAACAAGGAACTCATAGTGTTTGTAAAAGAAAATAATGACTCTCTTAAAAAAATATTCAAAAGGAAACCTCCCTACTAACCTTTCTTAAGGTTCTGGGTCTTACAGAAGAAGGAAGCTTCTTCTACACAGCAATTTTGGTGACTGCCTAAAATGGTGACCACTTCCTAACTCACTCCTTTACTGAGCATGTGCAGGAATATTCCTATTCAGAATACTTAAAGAAAAATATACCAGTGGGTTACACTTGAGCTTGCCAAAATTCTCTGAACTTTACTTCAAAGCTCAGTTCATCTTGCTTGCTTGCTTACAACACATTTTTTGGTTTGCTTGAACAGGAAAAATGTGTATTTCAAAAACTGATCAGTAGGACTTCATGGCCTTTGTTGAACTTGTATGTATGTTTCATTCTCCTAGAAATTCATAAAGCTTTCTACCAAACAGCCATCTTCTTACATTGCTAAGGATGCCTACCTCCACACTCCTCCAAAACTGTCAAAGGGTGCTGTGACAGTTTTGTATCTGACAGATGGGTTTTTTTTTGTCAATGTCACTACATTTTTAAGGTGCTGGGACTAGAATGCCTCCTCTTCATCATGCCTTTTTGTTCTTTAACCAGTCCTAGCTTCTGCTTACACCTGGGCTTGTGTCCGATCTACCCTTTCTTTTTCCACTCATCTCTGTTGTGGGCCTAGACATTAGTTAGCAGGCTGTGCTGGACTGTCAAGCTTTGCTTCATGCTTAGAGAACTTATATATATGCATTTAAGGGCACAGTCCTATGGGGATAGTCGGACGCCTCTGAATTCAGAGGCAGCCGACTATCCAAAGCAGGGTGGGTGGAACACAGAGGGGATCTCTCCTCCACACTCTGCCTGCCCTGCATTTGCAGCTAGATGGCTGGTTGGGGGCACCTCAGAGCAGGGAGGGGGAAGTTGGATGATGCATAGGAAGCATCATACTGGCACTTCTGCAGTCACCTTCCCTCCCTCCCTCCCTCCCGGAATGCCCCCTTTTCAGCTGCTCTGTGCTGCTGTTAGGAGCACAGCACCAGGGACAAACAATGCCTCCTATGAGGCGGCAGAGATGGGGAAGGGAGTTGGATTTCTGGGAACGACCTTGGGGTGCCAGCTCTGGGCTTGGTTCCTAGAAACTTAAAAACCTTATGGCCATCTAGATGCTGTTTAGTGGCCATAGGATTGTGTCCTAAATAAGATGAAGTTAAGCTCATGGAAGTTATTCCCCACAGCAGGAAACCTGATGCCTTTGTGAGGACATGAAATACCCCAGTTTTTGTTTGTATATTTGTTTGTCACATTATGCAGCTGACAGTATGCAGCTTCATAAAATCTGGAAAAAGTCTGTACAACTCCACTAAGTGCTTAACGTTACAACCACATGGAACGTATATTAGCAGTTAAGTATCAACAAATGGATTTTAGGTAGCTAATCAATTAAAGACTATTCCTGGGGTCTCCATTGATTGTATTTAAATCGTTGTTGTTTTTAAGTAATATTGTTCTAAAGACTGTTAGTAGGATAAAAGCTTTAGTAATGTGATACTTATATGAATAAGAAATATCTAAAACGTGTAGTGGTTGTTTATGGACACTGCTTCCATGTATTAAAAAAGCTCCAGTTGTGAATGCTGAGGTATGATGAACATGTGGTCATAATTATATGGTCACATGAATTCACTGTGTATTTGCTCTGAATCCCAGAGATGGCATGCAAAAAGTATTCTTAACTGGAAGGCTGCTTACATATTTATTTTGGGATTGATTGAGAGGTGGCTGTGCCATCTGAAGTAGGATCTTTTATTTTCTGGAAAAGCATAATGTTCAATTGGAAAAACTAATCTACTAACTTGTATTCAAGTGGTTTGCAGCTTGCAACCAATCCATACTTACAACAACCTGAACCGATCACAAATGATAATATTGCTTAAATTACCTTCCACTTTTACCCACTTCTACAATGTCTGTTCATCGCAGAATAACTCAAATGCTAGAATAACAGCCTGGTCTCATGAACGCACAGACTCTGCAGGTGCCTGACATAAATTTCCCCTTTGTCAGGGCAGCAAATTGTGTCCGCTTTTAGGCTCTGCTTCCACTCTTGAAAAGACGCTATTAGCATAATCATCAATGTGAAACTGTGCAGTGGACGAATAAAATATAATAACAGGCTTGGTGGGGGTGTTGTGTCTAAATTGCGCACTTGAGCTCTCTATACTATGAGTCTACAAGTGGTATCATCTCATCTAACATTTGGATGGTTGGAAGCAATTGTTTCCTGCTCAATAATATACATCCCCCACTTTCCACTCCTAACAATTTCATATCTTGTTGCAGTAGCAAAGATCTTGTAGCAATTTTGAATATTAATAAATGAAGCAGGCAAGGTTTGTGTCTGGCCCTAGTCAAGCATTAAACAAACTGTGGCCCCTTTTTTTCTGAGAGCACAGTTAGGAAATGTAACATGAAGATGGGTTATATCTGCTGAAGGCTGTGAAGTGAAGATTCAGTGGATTTAAGCAAAGCAGCTAGTGATAAAGTGGCTGGGCTTCTGAGGTCTTAGACCTTTTAACTTAATATGTAAATTACATTGGCCCCAGTGAGATAGGTTTTTTTGGTTGTTTTTTAAAGAAAGCTTAACCCCAGTAGCGGGGGTGTTATTGATTTTCTTTTGCAATTGCAGTGGTAGAGGCTAACACAAAAAGTATAATATCTGAGTGGATCAAAGCAGACCGACAAAAGGTTGTAGGTGTAGAGTGGCTGAAAGGGGAAGCTGTATATCTGTATAGCTGTAGCAGTATATATACATACAAGGCTATGTTATATACAGAGCTACAACCAATATCTACCATTTCAGTTTCCAAAGCAAAAACCTATTCACAGCCTTGGATAACTGTCCTGAAAAAGTTAGAGCAGGTTTGCAAAAAGGAGTATTTTCCCAAATAAGGTGAGAATGTATCATAATGTACATTGTCTATTGTTCATTTAAAGGCACAGAGTCTTGGGACAGTTTTTTAAAAAGTATATTTGCAAATCCTTCCTGTTATTAATGTAATAAGAAATTACATTAAGAAATGTAAACAACAGAAACTTCCAGATGTGAGAAATTGGTTCGTTGGGTATAGTTTCCCATTTAACTTGATAAACTTGCTGATTCTCATTCAGTCCTCTACTTAAATCCCTTTCTGGCTTGCTAGTGCTCATCTGGTTCGCTATTCTAAGCCCTCCCCAGCTTCCTAATGCTCATCTACTTCCCCCTTTAAAGTCCCCTTGAGGTTTCTAGAACTAATTTTCCATGAGTCATAGCCAGCTTCCAGGACTGATTTAGTTCTTTATTTAAAGTCCTCTCCAGCTTGCTGGAACTTATCTAGTTCTCCATTTCATGTCTTCTCTAGCATTGGTTACCATTTCATTTCTATGTACAAATGATTTGATCAGGGTTGTAAATGATGACCTGCACACAATTAAACAACTTCTCCCATGTTCAGTAAAATCTTTTATTATTATTTTACAAAGGGAAGGATGTATGTATATATGCAATGCAAAGTATTAATAGACACTGTTCCTGTACTAAAAAAATGTGTAGAGGGCTTCAGTGTATTCCAGAGACAAACAAAATCTAGATAGGGACTGTATTTACTCTCTCTCTCTCTCTTGTTGTAATGGTGGGGGGAGTCT
The DNA here is from genome assembly GCF_057233095.1 of Heloderma suspectum. NCBI lineage: Eukaryota > Metazoa > Chordata > Lepidosauria > Squamata > Helodermatidae > Heloderma > Heloderma suspectum. The sequence goes on from NC_139461.1 coordinate 229,704,560, forward strand.
ACAAGAATAATGTAAAAGCCTTACTTATCTTACTTATTCTGGCATAACCTTTAATGCATCTGATGAAGTGGACAATGTCTATGAAAGCTTATGCCAGAATAAATAAATTTGTTAGTCTTTTAAGGTGCCATAAGACTCTCTGTTGTTTTTGGAAACAACACCATTTTCTAAGAAATGTGAGAAACTTGTTTTAAATTAATAGTACAATATTATATGATCCCATATAATATACAGAAATTCAATATCTTGGAAGTAGCAATTGGAAGTTGATACCTTTTTGATGGAACAAAGGAGATCTGTTAGATCATTGGCACTGGAAGGAGAAGTCCTGGATGTTAATTCAGGCCCCAGGATCACACTTGAGCCTATCAGCCACGTCCCCCTCAGGAACCCCCAGAGATGGTCAAACATGAGCCTGTATCATTTCAGGGTCTGGTCATCTCCACACCAGGGACCCAACACACCCCTGTGTCTGTCAGTGTTGCCAATGAACCTGGAGGGGGCAAAAGGAGAAGAGGTGGGGTGCTCTAGGCCTAACGACTGCCCCTTTAAGGCTCTCCAGCCATCTGGGAAGGGACAGAGCCTGGAAGAGGTGATCTGGTCCTGTAGATATAGAAGGATTCAGCAGGGATGGGCAAATATGTGATGTTCAAACTTGTTGAGGTTTTCTGAATTCCCCCTCAAAGCTTGGTTTGCCTCATTCATGTTCTTGATGTGAGCATTTTTTCCATTGGGTTGGGTAAAAAATGTGCATTTTTAATTGGGAGAAATTAAAAATTTAAAAGTGCATACCCAAAATGCACACTTCCCCCTCCCCATTCAGTAAACCATGAAAAATGTGTGTGCTTGCAAGTCTGTAAATGTACAAACGTTTCTCCAAAAATGCACACACATTCAGGTTCAGGGTTGCGAATGGGCTTGTTCAAGTGTTTTGCAACTGGAAACAAAGATTCATGCACCCCTAGGCATCACTTACTTGGAGATCTCCAAGGTCCTGCAGTTCCAGCCTGCCTTGTTCCATCATACACTATTGCTAGCATCTGCCCAGACATACGAAGTAACCATTTGGAAAACTGCGTATCTGTTTTTGTGCAGCAGTGCTTTTTCCGGTGAGATGTGGAGGAATAGAAGAAGCCCATGGTGCTGGAGGCAGCAGAGCTTAAAGAGGAGAGGAACCAGGAGTTAACTAGGGAAGGGGAGGAGAAAAAGCTGTCCGTGAGTGGGAGACAAGTCACAAGGGAGCCCACAGTCTTCCTGAGCAGAATCATGAGGGGGTTTACAAGTGCACTGAGCTTGGGGATCCTAAGCAACAGTTTGTTGTGGGGCCCACTTGTAATTATAGTATTAGTTCCCTTCAACCTGTTAGCTGTTAAAAATACAACTGCATTGGCCTGCCCACCATCTGGTTCTATCTATTCCTACTCCAGGCAATTGAGTGCATTCACATAGCTAGGATCAGCATGGGTATGTTCATGTATAGAACATACCCAGTACAAACCACTTCCACTAGCAACACCTCTTTGCTGAGCCTCCCAATTTTACTTACCTGAGTACTGAATCTGTATAGGCTGCCCATCTAATTCATTAGTATACATTCATTCCTGCTGTACCATCTCCAGCTGTGGCAAGAGAGAATCTAGTAGAAGCATGGTGCACATTTACATTACTTAATTGCTTTCAGCTTCAGCCACATCCTTGGACTCCTTGCTGGAAGAAAGTTACATTGAATTAATGTGTTTTTGTGGTAACTTCCCTCACACAGAACTTTTCGGCTAGACACGAAAAAGGGGAAGTGTGTGAAGGGAAGAGGCTTTCTGCCAGTAGAAGGGCACTTTTGAATCCAAGATATGTGGTTCCCAGCCTTGTATTTCCCTTGTAATGCTAATCCTGTGGCTGGAAGGCCCTACCAGGGTAGACTTTAAGGGTACCGGGGGGTCCCCCCTGCCGCATACACACATGCGCACACTGATTTCTTCCTAGAGATCTCACCCTGGCAAGTTTTAATACTTTCCTTGCTGGGTTATGAAACCCAAAGTGAGCCCAGCTAGGGGGAAATGCAGCACCCTTCCCACCCACCAATCCGGCCTTGTAAGTATTCCTTCACCCCCATATTCCTTGTTATCTTATCAAATGTGAAGTTGGGGATGTACATTTACCAAGATGATGTCCAGCTTGGCATTTAGACAGTGAAGAATGCAATCCTTGGCATTTAGACAGTGAAGAATGCAATTGGGGGTTGGACTCGATGGCCTTGTAGGCCCCTTCCAACCCTACTATTCTATGATTCTATGATTCTTGAAATCTATGGAAGCCATGTCTTCTATACACCAATCCCAGCTGGTCACCCTGCCTTCTATCAAATGGGTTCCCTGCTATTTCAGTAGTTTCAAATCATAAAGCAGAAATGGTCTTTTATGTTGTTTACATCCCTTTGATAAGAGCTCTGTCGATCTGGCTGCAGTTGACCAGGAGTTCACCATTTACCAAATATTGTTAGGGACACCAAGTTTTCACTGGAAGTGGTAGACCTATTCCATCATGAGTTGGCAGGAAAAAAACCCAAGCAGGATAAAGGGATACATAGGATTGCACTGCTAGGCTGCAGTCCTAAACACACTATAGAGTAAGCCTCATTGAACACAGAGGGACTTACTTCTAAGTGAACATGAATAGTAATTGTACTGCATTTGAATCAAAAATATATCAAGGATAGGCAGGTGTAAAGATGGAGCAAGTGATACATTTTGACCAGGCCCTACATTGGTAAAAAAAATCCTGTTCCAAAAGCTTTCCACCAGCTCATTTGGAAGGTGCCCTCTGCTGCCTACAACTGAAGGGAGGAGAGGGCCTAGCACCTATCTGCCTATGGCTAGCCTACTTTCTAATGGCATAAAGTGCAATCCAGAGCAATCCACACATGCACTGGAGTTATTTTGCCCATTTTTTTGACAGTAGTTCTTTGCTCCATAAAAACTTAAAATTATTTCCCTCTAAACTTAAAAAGCAGCTCGGTTAGGCACAAGAACTGCTCATGGTGGAAGTAAAAATAATAATAATGTGTGCACCAGAGACAATGCTGATTATTCTGGATTGCATCCTAAGCCTTTAAAGACTCCAATCCCCTTCTTCCCCTTACAGAAGTGAAGCTTTTATTCCTTTTCCCAGTGTCAAGATTTGTATGTGTACCTATTGAGGTGTCTTTTTGTCTTTATCTCACCTGTCTTGGCAAAAAACTATGATAGTCTGTTGTGGAGCTGAATAATTTTAGCAACTTCAGTTTTGTTTTATTCATTCATTTGACAGTTTCCTTTGACCATTTCATTAATTCTGTATGTGTTCAGGCAAATTTGGATTGCAAAGATCACAAAAGCACAGAGGGCTCAGTGGCTGGATTTGGGCTGTTTAGATCTGCTCAGTTTGATGGATATTAAGTCTAGAGATTAGATGATTTCAAGCACAAAGAGGACGTTATCCAAAAAAGGTGTGTGCGCGCGCGTGTGTGTGCATGTGCGCGATTGCACACAGTGCTGCATCCCAGCACATGCTGATTCCATACTGTTAATTCTGGAATTATCCAGATTATTTTGAAGATTAGGTTGAAATGGCAAAGATGAAACAAACTTTTCAGTGGCACTTCAGAGATTATTGGGAAGTGGCATTCAAAATAGATTGGATGGGTAGATGACCCATATCTTTAGAAAAAGACAGATAAAGTCTATAAATCTGGAGTACAAATGTGCCATTAGGGAGGCCATCTTTCCTGAACAGGAAATTGAGACTGATGGTCAATGAGGGCTTTTTTTTCATAATAGCTGCTCTGTAAAGTTGTTTGATAAGAAATGCTAGTTGGAATACTTATAGAATAGGGTATCAGGGTAGAACACAAGCTGATGTGTTGAACTGGGTTTGGATTGTGTATCATTTTTGTGAAAGCAGTTGATACTCTATAATTCTGCTCTATAATCCAAAGCAGATTGTTTCATGCCTGGAGCGATGTTTATGGTCAGTAAAAGTGTGTATGAAAAGCATATTCCCACACAGATTTCTCTGTTTGATGCTTCTTTCATCTGGGCATAAGTACTGGTAGAAGAAAGTTACCCTGTGAACTCTTTAAAACGATTTTGAGAAATCCCAGCTGCAAGAGAGGGGGTTAAATTCCATAATATCTTAACATAGCTGATATAACAAAAATAAACTCTCGTCATTCATTATGCAAAGGTCTAACTGACAGCCAGGCAAGCAGGAATGTTGGGGGCAGGGCTTATGTACGCACCCAGGTCTCCCTCCACACTTTTGCTTTACATGCGAGCCAGCAAACACTGCTTCGGGTTGACACATCTTCATTAGAAATGTTATCCCATTACACTTTCATATGCCATACAATAGCATACAAGAGAATGTCCATGTCTTTAATGGAGGTGTCTTTCTAACAACAGCAGGATAATAGACCAATATGGGAATGTTGATCACTCTCCTAGATATTCTGTTGGAGAAAAGGAGCTAACCACATGCTCAGCTCCAGGAACTAGAGTGTGCCAAATAGTTCTTTGGCTATCCACCAACTGCCAACTTCCTCATCTCTCTGCTCTTGAAGGAAAGTTAGAACTATGTGCAAAGGATAGATAAGTGTTTATTCTATACAAATCCTGATCTACAGCTTCCCTAGTGAAATATAATCCTTTCTGTGCTGGGGTTATTTTAATCAGCCTTAAAAGGCCCCCTGTAATTCTGGCTACCATTCAGATTGATTCACCAACAGCAGCAGGAAAAGCTGAGAAAATTCAGTCCATAAGATTCTTGATACTATGCCAGAAAAATATTACTTCTAGTGATGATGAGGTTACTTCATATCCAAAACATGCAACTAAATGAAGGCACTGTACATACCTTGTGTTGAGTCTTAATTGATTTTTAAACAGTAAATGGAGAATTACATTTTTTGCTTTCTGGACATTCATCCAGTAGCCTGATGATAACAGGAACCTACCAGTGCAGTTTTCTAATGATCCATTTAGAATGGTGCTCTAATCTTTGTAATTGTCCAGACAGCTTTGACTATTGGGCAATATATACATTTAATAAATGAATTATGTTTTATGAGGAGAAGATTTCTGGTTCAATAAGTGTCCCTCTCCCACCCCTGATAGCTTAATAAGACTGCCAAGCTACAAGTACTGTGATGATTATTTAGTCCACAGTTCTGCATCCTGTCATACATTTGACAAGATTGAATATTCATTCACAATGAATATTAATTCAATATTCATAATGACCGCCGGCACACACCATAACCCACCATGGCTCAAATAAGCCATGGTGGGCTGTGACGATCATGTGAATCCAGCCAGAGCCTTGTTTGTTTTGGCACCCAGGCTTTGGAACTCTTTGCCCCAGTTGACCACTTCATTGACAGTGTTCAATGACTGGCAAAACAGCCTTATTTAACCATTCTCCTGGTTTAGATGACTGATATTTCTCTCTCTCCCCCTCCCCCCACCCCCTTGGTTCTCCTTGGTAATTGCTATCATATTGTTTTCCTCAGTTTTTAATATTTTATTGTGTCATTTTATTGTTTGTTTGATTTTTAATCAATAACTGTTGTTAGGCACTTCGGAGTTCCCACTGTTGGGACAGAAAGCGTGTAATAAAAATAAACAAATGAATAAATAAATCTTTTCTTTATTGTTAGGATTTTCTTCTAAAACAACTGCTACCATTATTATCACCATCCCAAATAATTAGTTAGCACTAGTGGGGCGCCACCTGCTCACTCCAGCCACCACTATCAGGAACATTACCATTAATGCAAAATACCTGCTTATTAAGAGTGCCCTTCGGACATGTTAGTAGCAATTTAGCAAACAAGCAGGTTGTAAATGTCTTTGATCCTCCTTCTGGATTAAAAAAATAATTCTGACTCATTCTCACTCTTCCTTTACTGGGGATGATTTAATGTCAGCTTTGATATAAAAACTGTGTGTTGTTTAAATTCTTATTATTGCTTTTGAATCTGTGATGATTCTTGATGTAAGAACTTGATCACTGTGAGCGCTATTTGGTGTTATGATACCATTATGTAAACTAATAATATCTGTCCTTAAAACACAGAAAAAATAAAAAGAATTCTGACTCTGCCCTTTAAGGAAAAGATGCATCCCTGCAGTTATTTGATTTGTGCCAGTTAATAGCTCCTACTCCCACAGTTCATATCAGTGATGTAACTGGGAGAAGCTACCATATTTGTGTATTTGGACGTTTCTAAATCCAGAGGTTCATGTTCCTTAGAGATGTTCGTGCTGGGATAGTGCTTCCTATGAACTGGGTGGGTGGGTGGACAGAACTAAATTTAGATGACAGTACTCCCCATCCTAAAAGGTTCCCAGCTTCTATAAATGTGTAATTTCTTCTCTAGCATCACCAGTGTTTTAAAGACACTGAGGGCAGGTAATCACTTTAATCTGAATGTGTTTTCTCACTCAAAGCTTAAATGCACCTTCGAACTTCTCTCAATCTCTGTGTGCAGTATGTGAATCTTAGTGTGGAACAGAACACAGCAGTGAAACTGAATATACATAGTAGCCCATGTAAGTTTTACATTTGCATTACTGATTTAATCCATAGCTAATTTAAGGATTCTGTGGGCAAACACTCTGTTTGCCACCAAGCCTTTTCTTTAACTTGACTTTAAGGATGTGACACACAGCTATTATTAGGGGCCTTAGATGTGTTTTCTGCACATCAGATCACCACAGTACACAAACACAATGTGCTTCTTCTCATGCTGTGTAGTGATGCTTGAAGTATTTTGTCTGCGAATTTCTAAACAAAATGACCTAATCCACACCTCTTGTACTAATGTGCAGATCAGAACTACCCACTAGATTTCACCTTTGCCTGGAACTTGCAACATAGCTGTCAGCAGTGGAAATTAGGACTGGACCAAATGTTTGGCATAGCTGAATTTTGGAGGGGCCAAAAACCTTCCTGAATATCGGGAAAGAGGGTTGATATTGTGGGGGGAGCATTTGTGAGTGGGTCTGTTCCAATATGCTTACCATTTACGAGATGGATTTTTCACCTTCTTCCTAGTATAAGCCAAGGTACATGCTACTCCAAGCACTGGCTAAGCGTGCCTGGTAGCTCTGCTGCAGCTGTGGTGTGCCTTGAAAAAGGGGCGAGAAATGCCCATGGGAATGGTGCTTATGTAGCATCATTCCCTGGAGCATTTCTTGCCCCTGTTCTTCAAGCATTGGCTTTACACTAGGAAGAAGAAAAATAAACCTACAGCCCTCTCGGATACTGTAAGTATTAGAACACGTCCACCTGAAAGTGATTAGATGTTCATCCCGCCCACCTAGAGATGGGGGAGAAATTCATGTGGTTTACTTTTTAACACAAAGTAGCCTGATGTCATACTTTCGAGCAAACATGTGGACTGAAACTTGAGTTATCCTTCAAAATTCACACTTATACTAATTTCACAGTGGAGTTCTTCAATTAAAAATGAATGCAAAAATATGTATATTAGTGAAAATAGCATTAAAATGCATTATATTAAGAAAATTCCTGCACAACATGTGTATAATAGGCGAAATAGTGTCCAAAATGCACGTATTAGGAGAAATGCACACAAAAATATATAGTTTTGTGCAGACTTTTAAAAAAAATTCTCAAAGGTTGAGACAAACCGAATGTAAGATTGGAAAAATAAGAAACTGAGAGAAACTGAAATTGATAGATTCTTCCATCTCTACACTCCCCCACTCAAAAGTCTAAAATTACTTTGACTAGTACAACATATCTGTATGCCAGACCTTGACTTCAGCCATGGAAACTGAATGAACAGATTCTTATTAGTCTAACCACAGCTGACTTTACTGAATTTCTTATGATCTTTATGCTTATGAAAGTATCTTTAATCTCCAGTCCATAGTATGAACATAAGAAGAGCCATGATGGATCACACCAAGGGTCCATCTTGTCCACCAATCTGTTCACACAGTGGCCAGCCAGCTGTCGACCAGGAGGAACCCGCAAGCAGAGCATGAGCACAACAGCACCCTCCCACCCATGTTCCCCAGCAACTGGTGTACATAGACTCACTTCCTCTGGTACTGGAGGTAGCACAAAGCCATCAAGACTAGTAGCCATTGATAACCTTTTCCTCCAGGAATTTGTCTAACCTACTTTTAAAGGCATCCAAATTGATGGCCATCACTACATCCTGTGGTAGTGAATTCCATAGTTTAACTATGTGCTGTGTGAAGTACTTCCTTTTATCTGTCCTGAATCTCCTCCCTCCCCCAATCAGCTTCATAGGATGACCCCAAGTTGTAGTATTTTGAGAGAAGGAGAAAAATGTCTTCCTTTCCACATTCTCCACACCATGCACAATTTTGTACCCCTCTATCATGTCTCCCTTTACCCTCCTTTTCCCAAGCTAAACAATCCTAGCTGTTGCAACCTTCTCACATACAGGAGATGCTTCAGACCCTTGATCATTTTAGTTGCCCTTTTCTGCACTTTTTCCAGCTCTACAATATCTTTTTTTTTTTAGGTGTGGTGAACAGAACTGTACATAGTATTCCACGTGCGGTCACACCATAGATTTGTATAGGGGCAGTATGATATTGGCAGTTTTATTCTCAATTCCTTTTCTAATTATGCCTAACATGGAGTTTGCCTTTTTTACAGCGGCCACACACTGTGTTGACATCCTCATTGAGCTGTCCACCACAGCTCCAAGATCTTTTTCCTGGTTGGTCAGTGTTAGCTCAGATACCATCAGGCTATACTTGAAGCTGGAATTTTTTTAGGGATGTTGGAGAATTTCTCCACAAATCTCCAGGAGAATTTCTCCACAAATCCACAAATCACAAATCTCCACAAATTGGTGGGGAAATTCTCTGACACCCCCCGCCCCCCCCCCCGGGATGGGACTTACCTCGTGCGAATGTCCCTCGCAGCAGCGGGTCCTGGCGGCGGTTTGGTGGCGGTTCGGCGGCGGCCAGTCTTCCGACCGGCTGCCACTGCTGCCATTACAAAGTAAAAAACAACAACAACATGATAGGCTACGTAAAGATTTACATAGCCTATCACGGCTAGATTTTCAAAGTCAGACGTGATAGGCTACGTAAATCTTTACATAGCCTATCACGGCTGACTTTGGGGGGAAAAAAAGCGCATACGCAAATGGTGGCGCCCATGGGCGCCACCATTTGCGTTCCTTATTTGGGCATAGGTAGTCTACATAAAGTTTTACGTAGACTACAGCGAAAATAAGGGCAACGCAAATAGCGTTGCCCTTATTTTCGCCGTAGTCTACGTAAATCTTTACGTAGGCTACCCGTGCCCAAATAAGGAACACAAATGGTGGTGCCCATGGGCACCACCGTTTGCGTACGTGCTTTTTTTTTTCAAAGTCAGCCGTGATAGGCTACGTAAAGATTTACATAGCCTATCACGGCTGACTTTGAAAATCTGGCCGTGATAGGCTACGTAAATCTTTACGTAGCCTATCACGTTTTGTTTTGTTTTTACTTTTTTCTTTTGCGGCCAGAGAGGCAGGGCACTCCCCTCCGGCCAGAATTTCAGCGGGGAGGGATGGGGTGCCTCCCCCCCGGCCAGAATTTCGCCGGGGAGGGACGGGGCGCCTCCCCACCCGCCAAGAATTTTGGGGGGAGAAACGGAGTGCCTCCCCCCCCATCAAAAAAAGCTGCAGGACCAGGTAAGGGACTTTCGTCCATCCCTAGATTTTTTGCCCCAACATACATCACTTTACACTTGCTTACATTGAACTGCATTTGCCATTTAGATGCCCATTCTCCCAGTTTGGAGAGATCCTTCTGGGGCTCTTCACAATCCCTTTTTGTTTTAACCATCCCAAATAATATGCACCCCTATATCAAATAATAAGCTATTTAACATTTGAGAAATAAGAATTCTCTCTGTATACTCAGCGGTAAATGCTGCCAAGTGTCCTTTTTCAGATCAATCAGTGAAAGTCTCTTTTGAATTGAACCTTCAAGCTCAGAATTGTTGTTTTCCCCTTAGTTCTGAAAGAATGCTTAATATTACATGGTGGGAGGGATTTATGAACATTTAATATTCCTATTCCCCCCCCCCCCGAGTATTTCTTTGGTTTGTAAAGTATGCAAGATGGAAGTAGTAGTATATGTTACACTTAAGGTTTGGAGGGCCATTTTCTGGCTGTTGTGTTGGGCTTTTTGAATCTGAGTAACTAAGCTGGAAACCTCATAAGAACGGGTTTACAAGCTTTCCTCTGCTTCCTGTCTTCAGCACAGCCTGGATTATTGCTAAACCTAGCTACTTTTGCTGTGAAGCTTCTTCTCAATACACTTTCTTTAACTCTTCAATTGTTAAATTTGTTGTTGTCCAATCGGTCAGTCGTATCCGACTCTTCGTGACCCCATGGACCATAGCACGCCAGGCCTTCCTATCCTGCACTCTCTCCCGGAGTGTGCTCAAGTCCATATTCATTGCATCTGTGATGCTATCTAGCCATCTCATCCTCCGCCATCCCCTTCTCCTTTTGCCTTCAATCTTTCCCAGCATCAGGGTCTTTTCCAGGGAGTTTTCTTTTCGCATTAGGTGGCCAAAATATGTGAGCTTCAGCTTCAGTATCTGTCCTTCCAATGAGCTCTCAGGGTTGATTTCCTTTAGGATTGACTGATTTGACCTCCTTGCAGTCCATGATCTTAGTTTTTTTAATGTTGAGTTTCAAACCAGCTTTGGCACTCTCCACTTTCACCCTCAACAAGAGGCTCTTTAGATCCTCTTCGCTTTCTACCATTAGGGTGGTATCGTCTGTGTATCTCAGGTCGTTGATAATTCTCCCGGCAATCTTAATTCATCCAACCCGGCGTTTCTCATGATGTACTTTGCATATAAATTAAATAAGCAGGACAACAATATACAGCCTTGTTGTACTCCTTTCCCAATTTTGAACCAATCAGTTGTTCCATGTCTGGTTCTTACTGTTGCTTCTTGACCCTCATACAGGTTTCTCAGGAGACAGGTAAGGTGGTCTGATACTCCCATCTCTTTCAGAATTTGCCAGAGTTTGTTGTGATCCACACAGTCAAAGGCTTTAGCATAGTCAATGAAGCAGAAATAGACTTTTTCTGGAATTCTCTAGCATTCTCCATCATCCAGCGAATGTTGGTGATTTGATCTCTAGTTCCTCTGCCTCTTTGAAACCCCGCTTGTATTTCCGGTAGTTCTCGGTTCACATACTGCTGAAGCCTAGCTTGTAGGATTTTGAGCATCACCTTGCTGGCATGTGAAATGAGCGCAATTGTGCGGTAGTTTGAACACTCTTTGGCATTGCCCTTCTTTGGAATTGGAATGTAAACTGACCTTTTCCAGTCTTGCGGCCATTGTTGAGTGTGCCAAATTTGTTGGCATATTGAATGCAGCACTTTAACAGCATCATCTTTTAGGATTTGAAATAGCTCAGCTGGAAGACTGTCATCTCCACTAGCTTTGTTGTTAGTAATGCTTCCTAAGGCCCACTTGACTTCACTCACTAGGATGTCCGGCTCAAGTTCAGTGACCGCACTATCATGGCTATCAGGGACATTCAGATCTTTCCTGTACAGTTCTTCTGTGTATTCTTTCCACCTCTTCTTACTCTCATCTGCTTCTGTGAGGTCCCTGCCTTCTTTGTCCTTCATCATGCCCCTCTTTGCACAAAACGTTCCCTTGAGATCTCCGATTTTCTTGAAAAGATCTCTAGTCTTTCCCATTCTATTTTTTTCTTCGATTTCTTTGCATTGTTCATTTAAGAAGGCCTTCTTGTCTCTCCCTGCTATTCTCTGGAACTCTGCATTCAGTTGGGTATATCTTCCCCTTTTCTCCCTTGCTTTTCGCTTCCCTTCTTTCCTCAGCTATTTGTAAAGCCTCATCAGACAGCCACTTTGCTTTCTTGCATTTCTTTTTCTTTGGGATGGATTGAGTTGCTGCCTGCTGAACAATGTTATGGACCTCCGTCCATAGTTCCTCAGGCACTCTGTCTATCAGGTTTAATCCCTTAAATCTATTTGTCACCTCCACTGTATATTCATCAGGGATATGATTTAGGTCATCCCTGAATGGTTTAGTGGTTTTCCCTACGTTCTTCAATTTAAGCCGAAATTTTGCAACAAGAAGCTCATGATCTGAGTCACAGTCAGCTCCAGCTCTTGTTTTTAGTTACTGACTGTATGGAGCTTCTCCATCTTTGGCTGCAAAGGACATAATCAATCTGATTTCAATATTGACCATCTGGTGATGCCCATGCGTAGAGTCGCCTCTTGTGCTGTTGGAAAAGAGTGTTTGCTATGATCAGCGTGTTCTCTTGGCAAAACTCGATTAGCCTTTGTCCTGCTTCATTTTGTACACCAAGGCCATGCTTGTCTGTTATCCCGGTTATTTCTTGACTTCCTACTTTAGCATTCCAATCCCCTATGATGAAGAGGACATCTTTTTTTGGTGTTAGTTCTAGAAGGTGTTGTAGGTCTTCATAGAACCGATCAACCTCAGCTTCTTCGGCCTCCGTGGTTGGGGCATAGACTTGAATTACTGTGATGTTGAATGGTTTGCCTTGGATTCGCGCTGAGATCATTCTGTTGTTTTTGAGATTGTACCCCAGTACTGCTTTTCCCACCCTTTTGTTGACTATGAGTGCTACTCCATTTCTTCTAAGGGATTCTTAGTAGATATGATGGTCACCTGAATTAAATTCACCCATGGTTGTCCATTTTAGTTCGCAGATTCCCAAGATGATATTGATGTTCAGTCTTGCCATATCATGTTTGACCACCTCCAGCTTACCTTGATTCATTGATCTTACATTCCGGGTTCCTCAACAATATTGTTCTTTACAGCATTGGACTTTCTTTTCACCATCAGACCCATCCACAGCTAAGTGTCCTTTCGGCTTTAGCCCAGCCGCTTCACTCTTTCTGGCGCTACTTGGAAATACCCTCTGCTCTTCCCCAGTAGTATATTTGGACACCTTCAGACCTGAGGGGCTCATCTTCCAGCGTCATATCTTTTAGCCTTGTTATACGTTCCATGAGGTTTTCTTGGCAAGAATACTGGAGTGGGTTGCCATTTCCTTCTCCAGTGGACCACATTTTGTCAGAACTCTCCACCATGACCTGTCCGTCTTGGGTGGCCCTGCATGGCATAGCTTGGCTTCACTGAGTTAAGCAAGCCCCTTTGCCACAACAAGGCAGTGATCCATGAAGGAGTCCCTTTCATTTACTCTACTGTAAACCTTATTTATTGCATAATAATGTAGCAGTCAGCAGTTTCTATTAGGCTGTATTGTCTAGTGGAATGTTTAAGTGGGAAATCCGAAACCGTATCCCACCTAAAAGATCAGGTGTATATTAGTATGAGTGTGTGTGGCTCCAGTGAGAGCAAAAGTCATTCACAGTATTGCACTGTGGATCTGGCAGCACCCTCTCCCTTCTGCTATGGGTAGGGGATGAATTCTGATACTGAAAATGAGATCCTATACATTTCATTCCTGTTTAATTTGGGCTATGAATAAGACATATATAGCTCACATATTTCTCTTCTGTTGTTATGCATGATTTCTCCAGTATTTGGAGCAGGATCCTATCCATTTGACACCAAATTAAGATACTGACCTCCCTCCCTTGGTATTGATGACAACAGCTCAGGGGCACCTGAATAAGGGTATACAGATCCTTGAGGTTTTTTAAAAATTATTTTGTCATCTATAAGCTCTCCCTGCTCAAGTTTTCATTTCTCCACAAAGTAATTCTGATTTGCCGGAGGGCTTTTAAAGCCAGGTCAAGGAGACTGAAAGCATTGTGTGGTGTTAGAGGGCATTCTTTTACTTGTGAGCTGGAAATCCAAAAGGGAATGTCTCCTGTTTTAGTGAGCTTTCCTCCATGACAAAATCAGGCAATGAACAATGAGGTTCACTCCATTTAGTAGTAACATGTAAAGATATCTTAAGATTTTCTAAAATAACATGTGCTGCAAGGGTTTCCAGGGTGATGCAGGCTTTTGCTGGAGGGTATGGCATGCAGTTGGAGATTCAAGCTTCCCTATGAACCCCACTACTCTTCAGTGTGTTTATTGACTGGGCCAGAAAGGAAATTTGACAACATCCTTCCTCTTTGACAATCAGTGTAAGACTGTGTTGCTGATAGGAGTGCACACAGACTATAAGTCATTCCTGAGACATTAAGGCATGTCACATTACCGGAAAGCATATAATAGCATATATTATAAAATTCCTGTCCACACTGGCATGTTTAGGGATGTGAGAACCCACGCCAGCTCGAGTTCTCTGGGTGCCCACTGAAGCGCCGCCCCCGCTCGCCCCCCCCCAGACCTGGGCCGCCCATGAGCTTGGCAAGTTGCCTAGACTCACTGTGATCCCGTCTGATGAGCGCCCGCCATTTTCCTGCCTTTGTTTTCTGTGTTAAAAAAGGAAGTTCAAACAATGCGCATATTTAAATATGCACAGTTTGGGGCTGGGAAAGCTTCATATACTCAATATTAGAGGCATTATACCTCGGGCAAAGGGGGTCCAACAGACTCCCAGACCCAGTCAGGTGCCCACGACATCCCTAGGCATGTGGCTCTGAAGGCGTACATTCTTGTGATTCAGCTCTCAGAGCAACTGGCCTTGCAGAAAGCAAGCAATACTGTTAATGAAGCCAAGTAGGCTTTCTTGCTGTTAAGAGGACTTAAAGCTATCTTTCTCTGCTTGTTTGGGAAAGCAGAGAGAGTAAGGAAGTGGTGAAAACATGTGGTCCTGAGGAAGTGCAGGAATTGCAGTAGACCTCAACTGTCCTAGCTCAAGTTGGACCCTGGGGGAGGCAGCAGGTCAATCAGATGATCGAGGAGGCTCTGGTAGAAGGAAGGTACAACTGTCAAGACAAGGGTCACATTTAGTCAGCAGCTATGCCTGGTAAACAAGAGCACAGCTAGGGATGTACGGAAGTCACTTACCTTTTCGAAAGGTGACATTCGCAGTGGGGGGGAGGCGCTCCGTCCCTTCCCCCGAAATTCTTTCCGGCCGGCTCCACTCCAGGGAGATTCTGCAGAGCTGCCGGCCAGGGCCACCCACAGCTGGACATCCAGCCACTGGGCAGCCTGCAGGGACGCAAATGGCGGCTGCCATAGCCACCATTTGCTATGGCAAATAGCAAATTTGCCATATATGGCAAATTTGCCATATAATAGCAAATTTGCCACCCTGCCATACAGGGACGCGCCACAATTTGCTTCCCTGTATTTTGCCATGATAGGCTATGTAAATATTTACGTAGCCTATCACGGCAAAAACAAAAACAAAAACCAACGCAAATGGCGGTGGCTATGGCTTTGGGAGAGCTATTATTCGAGGCTGAGGGGTGGGGTTGGCAGGCTGAGATCTTGGATCTGTGGGAAGTGTCAAGAGTTCCCAAGGGTCTGCTCTGGAGTGGGGTAACCAGTATGTCATTGGACACAGAATCCTCTTTGGGGTGATACTGAGCCTCCAAACGTATTGCCCGGTTTAAGCATCTTCGTTGGTTAGATGCTGTTATTTCAAGAGTCCATTTTATTTGTAGCAACAACACCAACAAAAAGGAGGGGAGTAGATTGATACAGTATATAGGTGTTATTTTAGCAACATAAAATCTTTCCAGAAAACCACATAGATGCAATGCATGTCATGTAATTCCTGTATTTCCTGTCACATTCTTGTCTATACCTATGTAATTCACCATACCTCACTGTGTGCCTCTTGTAGCCATCTGTACCTACAGTACATAGCAACATCATCAACTAGTGAAGTAATCGACCATAGGCAGCCACCAGCAAAATTGAGAAACCTGAATCAACACCTATGGTATCCAAAAGCTAAATAATTCTTGAAGTCTTATGCTTTTCAGGGCTATTGAAGGGAGCTGAGGTTTGCTCTTTGTTCTGTATGATAATAAATGGCATATTCTGTGTAATGCTGATGATGGATGTTGCATTAAAAGGTCAGGAGGAATTCCTAACACAGAACCTGACCTTTATTTAGCTCACTACTGCACTGTGGGTTTGGAATAATTTTGCCAAGTTGTGAGGACCTCTCTTTTTATTGTACTTCTACATTAATTCTTTCACTTTTAAACCCCTAGGAAAAAGAGCAAAAGGAGGCTGAAAATGTACCCCAGGACAGTTTCCTTAATGTCTTAACATTGTTAATGTCTTAACAAGAGACAGATTATTTTATAGGTTATAAACTGATCATGTGCCTATGATTAATTCATCCTCTGAGACCCTTGTGTGTCGATTAAATATTGTTATCTCCATTTTCTGAATGGGGTTTCTGGGCTATGGAGATTTTAAGAGTAAGGCTGGGCATTTTGAGATACCCTTGTGAGAATAGGAGACAGAAGTGTCTCATGTTTCCTTTGCCTACTTTTTTCCATAGCATCCAAAAGAGAACTTCTATATCTCCCCCTGAAGTGAAATGCAGAAGCTTTTACCATGCTAGAACCTTCTTTCAATGGCAGAGGGAGGGGAATTGAGGGACAGAAAAAAAAATATGAAAGTTCTATTTCAGGCGATAACAGAGAAGCACAGGGAACAGAGGGCAGTATCCAGTGAGACATTACTGCTAATATAAATTATGTTGATCTAGTGTAAGAAAGCTCTAGAGCAATGCCAATAGCACTTCCTGGCACAAGGGGTTTCTCTTGTAGATCCATTGTGCCAGCAAGCCCTGTTGGCATTACACTAGAGGCTGTTTATGCTATGCAATGTAGAGATGTACGAAACTCACTTACTTTTTCGTGGAATTTTTTGCGGTGGGGGGGAGGCACTCCGTCCCTCCCCCTGGAATCCTCAACGGGGGGAGGCGATCCGGTCCTCCCCCCCCCGGAATCGTGCCTGGCCGGCTCCGCTCTGCAGCGGCTCCATGGAGCAGCCGGCCAGGGCTGTCCACAGCTGGATTTCTGGCTGTGGATGGGCTGCTGCCGATGCAAATGGTGGCCGCCATTGCGGCCGCCATTTGCGTCCAGCCAGGCTGCCATGGTAGGCTACGTAAATATTTACGTAGCCTATCACAGCAACCCAAAAACAAAAAAAAACAGCATACACAAATGGCGGCGGCTACGGTGGCCGCCATTTGTTTTCGCTATTTTTCGCTGTTTTAGCCTACGTAAATATTTACGTAGGCTATTACAGCGAAAAAAAGGGGAACACAAATAGCGTAGTGGGCACTATTTGTGTTCCTTTTTTTTCGCCATAATAGCTTACGTAAATATTTACGTTGGCTAAAACGGCAGGAAAAAAAGGAACGCAAATAGCGCCCATTACGCTATTTGCGTTCCCTTCCCCCCCCCCGTAATAGCCTACGTAAATATTTACATAGGCTAAAACGGCGAAAAATAGGGAATGCAAATGGCAGCTGCCATAGCCGCCATTTGCGTACGCCGTTTTTTTAGTTTTTTGTTTTGCTTGGCTTGCCGTGATAGGCTACGTAAATACTTACATAGCCTATCACGGCAAAGACCAGGATGCAAATGGCGGCCGTGGCAGCCAGTCAAAAGACCAGCTGCTGCCGCCGCCGGAGCCGCCACCATCCAGAACATCCACCCCAGGTCAGCTTTGTCCCGGAGGCAATCCGCGGGGGGGCGGGGGGAGCAGGCCGTTCCACCACGGATTTTGGGGTTAATCCGTGGCGGAATTCTCCGCCATCCCTAATGCAATGTAATTTACATTAGTGGCAATGTCATATTGGATACTGCCCAGAAAGTGTATAACATGTGCTACCCTCTCCCCAGCTCTGAACATCCAAAACTATGATATGACAACAGCTTCACCACCAGTACCACCACCACCACCACTGCCACTGTCCTGTGTACTATACTGTATGGCTGGGCATGGCTTCAGAGCCAAATCCGAATACCGAAGTGAGTTGGGCTGCTTCAGGGGTGCCTTGTTGAGCTGCAGTGCAGGTCAGAACAGCACCGAGGCAGTCCAAAGCGAAGCAGGTCACCCCCAAAGCACCTCAGTCTGCCTCCGAGATTCAGAGCTGTTCTGAAGCCATTCTGGAGCCCAGACAGCCTGTTTCTAAAATGTATCAACTTGTGAAAGATCAGGGAGGGGGTGAGGAGGAGGAGGGAGGGGGAAATGGTGCGCCATGACGAATGGCAACTATAGTTGCCATATTAGGGCTGAACTTAACCCAACCGTCTCCAATCAGTGACAGGGGTGGAGGAGTGGGGAATGCTGTATATATTGGAGTTCAGCCCACTTCATTTCACTGTGTGAGAGCGAGTTGGTTAGAGAGAGAGTTGGCTAGATCTAGGGTTGGCGGAGAATTTCACCCCGAAACTTCGGGGGGCCGAGCGCCAATGTGTTCGGCCCCACGAAGAAGTTTTGGGGAGGAATTCTCTGCCCCCCCCGCCCCCCGCACCCTCCCTGGGACAGGACTTACCTTTCCCGAATGTCCCTCCTGGCGGCGGGTCCCGGCAGCGGTTCGTCGGGTCTTCGTCAGGGGCGGGGGCAGCAGCCGATCTTTCGACCGGCTGCCGCCGCCGCCATTCCAATAAAACTAAAAAAAAAAAAGCCCCCGTGATAGGCTACGTGACGATTAACGTAGCCTATCACGGCTAGATTTGCAAAGTCAGCCGTGATAGGCTACGTAAATCGTCACGTAGCCTATCACGGCTGACTTTCCAGATCTAGCCGTGATAGGCTACGTGAATCGTCACGTAGCCTATCAGGGGATGTGTTTTTTTTTTTTACTTTCGTGTTCGCGGCCGGGCAAGGCGGGAAGCCTCCCCCCCCGGCCTGAATTTCGGCCGGGCGAGGCAGGAAGCCTCCCCCCCCGGCCTGAACTTCGCGGGGGGAGCAGCGAAGCGCTCCCCCCCACCGCGAAAAAGCTGCGAGAAAAGGTAAGTGACTTTCGTTCACCCCTATTCCCTTCCCATTTTTGACTTCTATATATTTTCCCTAGAAAATAAAAAAATAAAAACCCTTTTTTCTTCTGTTAGGATTATAGATAATGTATTATACTCCTCCTTGCTCTTAGGTAGTCCTGTATTTGCTTTTCTTTTGAGTGCGCGTGCGCTAGGGATGTCAGAGAATTTCTGCACGAATCTCCAGGAGGCCGAATGCCAACCCATTCGGCCCCCCGAAATTGGTGGAGAAACGGTCCGCCACCCCCCCGCCACCCCCAGGATGGGAATTACCTTTGGCGAATGTCCCTCGCGGCGGCGGCTCCCGGCGGCGGTGCGGCGGTGGGGCGGCGGCGGCGGCAGCCGGTCTTCTGACCGGCTGCTGCCGCCGCCATTTCCAAGTAAAACAAAACAACAACAAACGTGATAGGCTACGTAAAGATTTACATAGCCTATCACGGCTAGATTTTCAAAAAACGCCATGATAGGCTACGTAAATGTTTACGTAGCCTATCACGGCTGACTTTGGGGGGGGGAAGTGCGTATGTAAATGGCAGTGCCCATGGGCACCGCCATTTGCGTTCCTTATTTTGGCACGGGTAGTCTACATAAATATTTACGTAGACTACAGCGAAAATAAGGGCAACGCTTTTTTTTTCCAAAGTCAGCCGTGATAGGCTACGTAAACATTTACGTAGCCTATCACGGTTGACTGCAGGCCAGGGACGCAAATGGCGGCGGCTACAGCCGCCGCCATTTGCGTCCCGGCAGGACAACAGGATTCGTGGCCAGAGAGACGGGGCGCTCCCCCCTGGCCAGAATTTCGGTGGGGAGGGATGGGGTGCCTCCCCCCCTGGCCAGAATTTCAGTGGGGAGGGATGGGGCGCCTCCCCCCCAGCCAGAATTTCAGGGGGAGAAACAGCGCTTCCCTCCCACCGCGAAGCAAGCTTCGGGATCAAGTAAGTGACTTTTGTCCATCCCTAGCATGCTCACATGTGTGTGCTTGTGCTTGTGTTGTGGTCAGGCAAATAGTGTGTGGCAAAGCACAAGTCCATATTTAAAAATATAGTGAACAAAGCACTACACACATTAACATGTATTATTTAAATTTAATACTACAGTAGGGATGGCGGAGAATTTCTCCACGAATCTCCAGGAGGCCAAATGCCAACGCATTCAGCACCCCGAAATTGGTGGTGAAATTCTCCGCCCGCCCCCCCCCGGGATGGGACTTACCTCGTGCGAATGTCCCTCTTGGCGGCGGGTCCCGGCGGCGGTTCGGCGGCGGTTCGGCGGGGGCGGTGGCCGGTCTTCTGACCGGCTGCCGCCGCCGCCATTGCAAAATAAAAAAGGAAAGTAAAAAAAAAAAAAACCACACCCGTGATAGGCTACGTAACGATTTACGTAGCCTATCACGGCTAGATTTCCAAAGTCAGCTGTGATAGGCTACGTAAATCAGCACGTAGCCTATCACGGGTGACTTTGGAAAAAAAAAGTGTGTACGCAAATGGCGGCGCCCATGGGGCACCGCCATTTGCGTTCCTTATTTTGGCACGTCTAGTCTACGTAAAGATTTACGTGGACTACAGCGAAAATAAGGGCAACGCAAATAGTGTTCTCTTATTTTCGCCGTAGTCTACGTAAATCTTTACGTAGACTAGACGTGCCAAACTAAGGAACGGAAATGGCGGCGCCCCATGGGCACCGCCATTTGCATACGCGCTTTTTTTTTTTCAGAGTCACCCATGATAGGCTACGTGACAATTTACATAGCCTATCACAGCTGACTTTGGAAATCTAGCCGTGATAGAATACGTAAATCGTTATGTAGCCTATCACGGATGTGTTGGGTTTTTTTACTTTACTTTTTTTTTTGCGGCCGGGTAGATGGGGCGCTCCTCCCCGGCCTGAATTTCGGCGGCGAGGGATGGGGCGCCTCCCCCCCTGGCCTGAATTTCGGCCGGGCGAGGCGGGGCGCCTCCCCCCCCTCGCCTGAACTTCGGGGGGAGAACCGAAGCGCCTCCCCCCCACCGTGAAGCAAGCTGCGGGACCAGGTAAGTCCCTTTCGTCCATCCCTACACTGTGTGGCAAAGCAAGCCCAATATGAGCCATCTTTGGAGTCTTGGCAAGGCCAGAGGTGGGCGAGGTGCTGGTGGGTGCCTTCTGTGCAACCAGTGAAAAGTTATAGATCTTTGCTTTGAGAGTGTGTGTTGAAAAAAGCACATTTTCTCTGTGCCTAGCACAAAAACTACTCTGTCAGCCTACCTTCCAGTCTGTTTTCCCAGGTAATGTGTATTCCATTCAGCCAAAGACTGTCAGAGTTGGATCTGAGCCCATAGAGTCCCAAAGCAGTTCTGATTCTGAGGAAGAGATACAATCCATGGGAGAGGAACCCGCTCGTCTTTCAGAGGTGCAGCTGGAGGGAGAGCCTCCCCCTGCTCACATTCCTGAGAGCGACAGTGACCCTGGCAGGGAGAGGGAGGGACAACTTGAGCTTCTAGATGCGAGGCGCAGGCGCAGAGACAAGCAGGAGGTTGTGGGCACCAAGAGGGGGCGCTCAGCCCACTTGGTGCGATGACAACAGCTGTGCCCCGATGCCCCATGGGAAAGGGGTGGACTCTCCCCTCCTACTCCTTAAGTTCAGAAGATTGCCGTGCTTTTCCTCCAGAGAGAGACCAACTGCTTCCCTAAAGCTAGAATCCCCTGGTAGGCTGCTCCTTTGAATTTTCCACTTAGGCTCTGGCGATTAGCATCTGTAAGCGTCATTAGGTTGAATGGAAATAAAGCCTTGGAAAAGAGCCCTTTTGTCTGCGTGTTGATTCTAGCTACTTGAGGATTACAGAAGGCAGCAAGGGCGCTCCTGACAAAGACAGCCTGAGGTCATCCACTGTGAAGCTGAATAGGAAAGCTGTACTAGGGGAGAGGGGTTATTTGCACTTCAAAGAAACCTACAGCAGAGATTAGGGCTAGTGACCTCCTAATCAGCACTTAAACACCAAACTTTTCTGCTTATCCCTTTATGACCCTTGGTTTGACTTTCTGAGAACAGCACATTTTACCTGTGCCTAGCACAAAAACTACTGTTTTAAATTTGGCAGGTGGAATCACCTCCATGAGGGCTGATTCCTCATGGAGAATCATTTCAGTATCATAAAAACAGAAAGTGTTATGGCTGTTTCTGTTTTCCAGTGCAAGTCAATGGGAAAATGTAAAATCTGAATAATCTGGATATCCAAATCTCTTCGGATCCAAATCCAAAGTGAAGCGGATTCGGCCCAAATCGGCCTGAAGCAAAGCGGGGCTAATTCAGAAGGTCTGAATTGGCATCTGAAGTGAATTGGGGGGTCCTTGTATGGCCTACTATATTGCACTGTTTGGGTAGATAATGGACATTTTATTGAGATAGATAGATGATAGATAGATAGATAGATAGATAGATAGATAGATAGATAGATAGATAGATAGGGGTTGTATACCACCAAATTGGCAAATGTCATTGGGATGCTGATGTCACAAAACCAAACAACAACAAAGTAACAAAAACAATACAATATTAAACATTACAAATATTAAAAACCTTGACAACTTTGAAGAACCAGTAGTAAAAGTAATAATCAAGCAACAGATTAAAGATTAAATGCCTGCTTAAAAGGGAGGTCTTAACTTGTCTAAATGTATACAATGAAGACACCAGGCTGATCTCCCTGGAAAGGGTATTCCACAGGTTAGGGGAGAGAAGGCACTTTCCCTGGTAGCCATCCATCACCATTGTGGGTGGTGGCAACAGAGAAGAGCCTCCAAAGATTAACTGAGCAATCATAGGAACATATGGGAGGATGCGGTCTCATATGTATATAGTCGGTAATTGAAAGAGCCTGATGTACCTACTAGTTTTAGAATGCTAAACTTGCATGGGGGAGAGCAGACTGGATTCTGTTCCCTGCTCATCCAGGAGTTCACACTGTGGCCTTGGGTAAAGAACTGTCTCTCAGGCTCAGTTCCCCATCTGCACAACTGAAGAACATAGAAAAATAAATGCTGTCCAAAATAGGAATAGATTGAAATTGAACTGAAGCTTGGTCTTATCTCTTTAACTGGCAAAGCTGTCCCCCCCGCCCCGCATGCTCTTTTTCCAAGGACTTGTCTGTCAACATAGATTTCCATCTGCACACCATTAAAGCCACATTACTGATATGATACGTTCAGTCCCATTCCATCTAATTGATGTCAACCTCCTAAAACACACCCAGTAAATCTGGTTGCAAAAAGGCCAAACTGGAAATAAGTGAGGAGTAGGGTGGGGTGGGGGGTGGGAATCAAATCAATGGATACATGCCTTCCAGATATATCACTTCCTGGAAAGAATTAACTTTGACCAGCTAATAAGTATGAGCATTTATTACTTGAAATGTTATCCCTTCTGATCTGACAGACCTGTTTTGGATAATTCGTTAAAGATGACAAAAAGGCTCATATTGCTCTAGTTCATTTTTGACCTTTCTTACTATTAGAAAATTAATTTAAGGAGTGAAACAAATGTATTAGTGTTGTCATAAAAAGAAGATGAATACCTTGCCTTCAAGCTGTTTCTTCATATTAATCCGTCACACCATGTAACATGATTGCTTTTTGACACATAACATCTTGCAGAGATATTTTCCACCATCACACCAACTTTTATTAAATACTGCTCATATGTTTCTAGTTCTAAAAATTATCGATAGAGTAGACTGAGTTACTAAAGTCATAGACACTGCAAATATGTTTCTTTCACCATTGTGGCAAACTTTTATCAGCTCTGAACATAGTTATGAGATTATCTAGCAAAAAACTCTCCCCACTCCCATTATGTAGCTGGCAAAAAAGTGATAAGTACAGACATTTTTCTGGCAACTTCTTTGCCTGGTTTTCTCATGTGTTCTTTCAGGTTTGCTTAGGTGGAACAAGTTTTATTATGAGGAAAAAAGATAGGAGGCAGCAAAATATTCTGCTACTCTGACAGGTGTGTCTTTTTTTACAAGAATAACTGGCCCACTTCGCATGTCACAACAACCCAGGATTTCTTCTAAACCCTGGATTGTTGTGAATTAAGTGTAGGGATGTTGGAGGAAACCGTTTGGGGGTGGAGCATGATGAGCTTTCATTGGTTCACCCCTCCCCCCCCCCGACTTCACTCTGTTTTCTGCTAAGTGGCCAATCTGCAGCAAGTTGAGCTAGTTAGCAGATTTTCCATGTTTTTTAATTTGTGCAAATTATGGCTGAAGTTTGCACAAATTTGCATAAAGTACGGCTGCAATTTGTCCAAATTTGTGCACATTTTGGCCACAATTTGCACAAATGGCTATATGCACAAATTATGGCCTGCCACACACACAAAACATGCAAAACATCCCCAGAGTTTGGGGGAAACCTGCAGCTCTGCTCAGAAATGCAAGACGAGCTGGGCATGCCACAGAACTCTGTTGAGCCCCCAAAGGGCCAGACTTCCAAGTGAAGGACATCCCTAATTAAGTGAGAATGTTGGGTTTCAACTGTGGATTGTCCTTCCTCCCCCAACAACCCAGAGTCCCTGGTTTGTACACAAGGCTAAATTTTTACCATCCTTTAGGCCCTCCCCCTTGCAGCGGGAGTGATCTGCTGGTGGGAGCCAGCACCCTTGCTTGCCTTTGCGCATTCTCTAACGCAATTTTGTTAGTGTCCAACTTGTGGTCTTAGTGAAACCTTTTGAACAGAGTTGCCACTGAATGTACCCTTAGGTGGAAACAGGAAATTCCTGCTTGGGAAAATGCCTACATGGAATTTTGAAGAAAGGTTAAAGGGTTTTAATAAAGGCATCAAAATATCTCAGGAAGGTTCCATACATTCCAAGACTGTCACCAAATTCCAGCTGGAGTGAAACAAAAGATAAATTTGGAGTGGTGGATTTTGTTTACATAAAACATCTAAAGAATTCTGAGAAGCTTAAAAGAATATCAGGACTAGTGAAATGTCTACAGTGGCAATTCTAAACTCACTTAATAGGGAATAAACCCCATTAGAAATAATGAAACTTACTTCTGTGTGTGTATGGGATTATTCTATGTGCATGTGTTTGTATGCATGGAGGGAAGTGGTTTCACACACTGCTACTCTTAAAGTATGACAGTCCTGGCAAACACTTTCTATTCCAATCCTATTGTGTCTTGGAAAGGACCTAAGCTCTCCAAGACTGTAGAAACCTCAGGCTTTGGTCTTTGAACACATCCAAATTAAGGTTAGATTTCGATACTGAAATCTCTGTAGCATCTTCCACAGTGAAATTTGTGATTGGGAGGACAGGAGAGAAAAATAACTGTTCTCCCTCTTTGACCTATCCCAACTCACTGCCTGCTGCACACACACACAGGCAGAGGAAATGGAAAGCTACAAATATTGATTCTCAGTACAGTCATTCAAGACAGTTACAATCCTTCAGCGTAACACATATATAGTATATCTATAGTTGCTAAATCACCCACCTGGAACCTATTCCAATAATTGATCAATAGTATCCAACTTTTTCGGAAAGTCTGGATGGAGTTCATTCTTCCTGAAAGCTGCAAATATTTCTTGAATGGCATTTGAGCTGCAAGGCAGCATTTGAGACGTGTGTTAGAAAATCGCATTAAATCATGAAGACACACAAAAGGAAGTGTATCCAAATAGGTGTCTACAAATAATATTGGCTGTGCACTCAGCCTGTTCAGTGAGGGCATACATTAAATCACAAAAGACAGCAATAGTTATGAAGTTAAAGCTGAGGAGATACTTTCACTCTGTTTCAGCAGGTTGCAGGGAGGGAGGCTGGTCTGTGCATGGAAAGCAAACACTTCAGTTTCTTTTTTTCCACCCTCTTAGCTAGCCCCAGGGGAGCGCGCACATTTCCCCAGCCCCTGATTGATGCAGTGTCATAAAGCCCTGTTCAGATACCTAAGTGTGGGGACTGAGCTCCCAGGGCATGGTCAGAAGGAAGCCTTGATGCAGCAGCCTTGCTGAGCAGTATGGTCTGCTTAGTGCCTGGATGGGAGACCTCCTGAGAACCTTGAGTTTAATCATGAAAGAAAGAAGAGGGAAAAGAAATAAGATTAATAAACATGTAGTAGTTCTACCAGCTGGCTCCAGTTTCAGAGGGGCTGCCAGGTTTGAGAGGCCCCAGATCAGGGGGGCTTCCCCTGATCAGCCTCTCCTTGCCAGCCAGCCCATCCCTGTGTGTGTGTGTGTGTGTTTTACCTAGGGATGGTGGAGAATTTCTCCCCGAATCTTCGGGAGGCTGAGCGCCGAGGCATTCAGCCCCCCGAAAGTGTTGGGGAAATTCTCCGCCGCCCCCCCCCCCGGGATGGGACTTACCTTCAGCGAATGTCCCTCTCGGTGGCGGGTCCCGGCGGCGGTTCGGCGGCGGTTTGGCGGGGGCGGCAGCCGGTCTCCTGACCGGCTGCCGCCGCCACCATTACAAAATAAAAAAGTAAGTAAAAAAACAACAACACACACCCGTGATAGGCTACGTGACGATTTACGTAGCCTATCACGGCTAGATTTCCAAAGTCAGCCGTGATAGGCTACGTAAATCGTCACGTAGCCTATCACAGGTGACTTTGGGAAAAAAAAAAGCGCGTACGCAAATGGTGGCGGCCCATGGGCGCCGCCATTTGCGTTCCTTATTTTGGCACGTCTAGTCTACGTAAAGAATTACGTAGACTACGGCGAAAATAAGGGCACGCTATTTGGAAATCTAGCCGTGATAGGCTACATTAATCGTTACATAGCCTATCACGGGGTTTTTTCATTTTTGTTTTTGTTTTACTTTTTCTTTCGCGGCCGGGGAGACGGGGCGCTTCTCCCCGGCCTGAATTTCGGCCGGGCGAGGCGGGGCGCCTCCCCCCCCAGCCTGAATTTCGGCCGGGCGAGGCGGGATGCCTCCCCCCCTTGCCTGAACTTCGGGGGGAGAAGCGAAGCGCCTCCCCCCAACCGCGAATCACCCCTGCGAAAAGGTAAGTGACTTTCGTACATCCCTAGTTTTACCTAAGAGCGGGGAGGGGTGGCAGTGGTGGCTTCTCCTCCTCTTGCTATGCTTCTGCCAAAAGAAAGCACTGTGGTGGCCAGCCAGGGAAGGCTGCAGATCCTTGGGACACCATTGTAAATAAAAGCACTTTCTTTACTAAGTATGAGTAGCGGCAAGCTAAACCAATCAGATGCTGCCTTTGTGGGGGCACAGCCAATGAAGTGGAGAAGTGGGCAGTCTTCATACTACTCCAGTGCCCTTATTAGCTGTACCCCACCACCCGAGGCCACATCTGATGGGTTCACCTCGCTGCTTATCAAATTTAATAGGTCAGTGGTCCTGCCTCACTACCTTTTAGAGTTCTTTGAGAGTGTCAATGAACATGTCAACAGGGGTGATCTGGTAGACATTGTTTACTTGGACTTCCAAAAGGCTTTTGACAAAGTCTCTCACCAAGGACTCCTGAAAAACTGAGCAGTCATGGAAAAAGAGGACAGGTCCTCTCATGAATCAGTAACAGGTTAAAGAACAGAAAGCAGATAGTAGGAATAAATGGTAAATTCTCCCAATGGAGGGAAGTGAATAGTAGTGGGGTCCCACAGGGATCCATATTAGGACCAATGCTTTTCAACCTGTTCATAAATAATCTGGAATTAGGAGTGAGCAGTGAAATGGCCAAGTTTGCTGATGACACTGAATTATTTAGGGTGGTTAAAACAAAAAGGGATTGTGAAGAGCCCCAGAAGGATCTCTCCAAACTGGGAGAATGGGCATCTACATGGCAAATGTGGTTCAATTATAAGCAAGTGTAAATTGATGCATGTTGGGGCAAAAATCCTAACTTCAGGTATAGCCTGATGGGATATCCTGGTGACCAATGAGGAAAGAGATCTTGGGGTTGTGGTGGACAGCTCAGTGAAGATGTCAACCCAGTGTGCAGCTGCTGTAAAAAAGGCAAACTCCGTGTCAGGTATAATTAGAAAAGGAATTGAGAATAAAACTGCTAATATCATATTGCCCCTATACAAATCTATGGTGGAGCCACACTTGGAATACTGTGTCCAGTTCTGGTCAACACACCGAAAAAAAGATATTGTAGAGCTGGAAAAAGTGCAGAACAGGTCAACTAAAATGATCAAGGGTCTGAAGCATCTCCCCTGTGACAGAAGATTACAACAGCTGGGATTGTTTAGCTTGGGAAAAGGAGGGTGAAGGGAGACATGACAGAGGGGTACAAAATTAGGCATAGTGTGGAGAATGTGGATAGGGAGACATGTTTCTCCCTCAAAATACTAGAACCTGGGGTCATCCTGTGGAGCTGATTGGTGGGAGATTCAGGACAGAGAAAAGGAAGGACTTCTTCACACAGCGTATAGTTAAACTATGGAATTTGCTACCACAGGATGTAGTGATGGCCACCAAATTGGAAGGCTTTAAAAGGGGGTTGGACAAATTCCTGGAGGAAAAGGCTATCAGTGGCTACTGGCCTTGATGGCTCTGTGCTACCTCCAGTACCAGAGGCAGTGAGCCTATGTACACCAGTTGCTGGGGAACATGAGTGGGAGGGTGCTGTTGTGCTCATGCCCTGCTTGTGGGTTCCCGGTCGACAGCTGGCTGGGCACTGTGTGAACAGAATGGTGGACAAGATGGACCCTTGGTCTGATCCAGCAGGGCTCTTCTTATGTTCTTAAGAAAAATCCTTCAGTGTAAAATGCTGCAGCATCCACTGGCTGTTGCCATGGTGGCACTTTTCTTTGGCAGCAGTACAGGAGGAGGAGGAGCCGTCATCATCTTCTGCAGCACCACCTGTCAGGGGGTCATTTGAGGGCCCTCTTGAACTGCAGGGCCCCGGACCTGCACCCTGTGGTCAAGCTCTAGTGGCAACTCTGTCTAGTTCTGCCTCAATCCATGGATTATCTCCTCTTCCCAGAGCTGACATGCAGGTCAAGAGCCAGCGCACGGCATATTGGGGCAAATGCCAGGACCTAGAGGCCACAGTAGGACTTGCTGCTCCTAGCACTGTAGTTTATGTAGCTCATCTGGATGATGACAGGGGCTTAGGGGACGTGTGGGCCTGTATTGTACACTTTAACTTGCTGGCGCCTCTGCCTTATTTATATCAGCTTTGCTCCTGATATGTCAGGTGTGGGGCCAACATCATTAAGGCGCTGAGAAGTTCAGGTGCGCAGGCCCACAGCTCTGCTCTGGGTCCATGCACATGTCCTTGCCAGCACTGCCACCATAATGATGTTGGCCCTGCCCCCAATGTATGCCCATCAGGGTGGGGCTGGCATCATTATTATGGCAGCACCTTGGAGGACAGGTGTGCTGTGCAGGCCCAGAGTTCTAGGATGACCATGTGTCCTACTTTACAGAAGGCCATCCTATTTTTGAAGGGCTCTCAGAGGACAGTCCTCTATTTGAATTGCTGTCCAATCTAAGTCTGGTTTAAAGATAAAGAACCAGGAGAAGGGAAAACAGGAGCCTTGAAGTTGCCCATCCACAGTTAGCACCCGGAGTGTAGACTGAGCAGGCACACAGGATATCACCTGGTCACTATGGTGAGATGTATTGTATTTCTCTTTTAATTATATAGAGGAAGAGCCAGTGTGGTGTAGTGACTAGAGTGTTGGACTGGGACTCAGGAGACCAAGGTTCTAATTCCCACCTGGCCATGAAGCTCACTGGGTGACTTTGGGCCAGTCACTGAATCTCAACCTAACCTACCTCACAGGGTTGTTGTGAGGATAAAGTGGAGAGGAGGAGAAGGATCATGTGTGCCACCCTGGGCTCCTTGGAAAAGAGGTGTGATATAAATGAATGAATAAATGACAATAGCTATTGCTAATTATCTCCAGATTTTCATCTACTACAGATTTTCATTTGCACATGCAAACTGTATGCAGATTGGTGTCTTCTTTTTTGGTGATGCACGCCCTCATTTCAGGCAGTGTAATGCATAAATGGCTCTACTTGGTGCCACCATCATGGGGAGGAAGGTAGTCTGCCCACCAACCAGTAAGTGATGGGGGACAGATGCTGACAGGAGTGGCGTGGTGCTGGCCAAGGGCAACGAGGACACCTTGCCTACCTGCTTGCGAGCTCTGTGCAGAACAGAAGAGCCATCAACATGTAGACAATGGGGCTGAGGCCAATTCTGCTCCTTCATGCCCTGATTGCCTGACATCTGTCATCTGCACAGGGCTAGAAGCCAGACTTCAGGAACTCTGCCCTAGATCATTCTTAGCTGAAAGCAAATAGTGATAAGTTATAGACAGATGCAAAAACAAACTAGTCCCATAGAAAAGTTGTGTTTTCCCATAAAAAATCTGCTCAGGGAACCTTTCTTTTGTGGCAAGCAAATAAAGTCCCTGGTTGCTGCTATTTTCTTAACAAGGGAGTTGTTACCAAATGAATTGTTATCATTCTTTCTGGCAGTGACTCGGCTGACAGCTCTGTCTGTATGTAAATTAACTTTTTTTTTCCGGGAGCCTTTCATTTTGGCAGCCTCATCAAAAAATCATATTCTGTTTTAAATTATCCCCACTTCTGCAAAATATATCCCCTCCTGACACTCTTAAAAATCATTCTTTCTGTCTCTGATTGGGAATTTCTGCTGCACTGAAGTCTTAAAATAAATGGGTTGTTGGTAGTTGTTGGATTTTGTCCCGTGTGTATATGTGTGTGTGTTAGTAATGTTTATTTATTTGCTTATTTATTTATTTATTTGATTTCCCATGTAGAAAATGTGGAGAATTACAGTATGGCATGCAGAAGGTTTGTCAAAACACTGTGCGGAAAGTCTTTGTAATTTGAGTGCTATATACTTTGCATTCATTTGCCTTTGGGCAATAATCCAGAGTCATTTATTTATCATAAATTGTCACCCTCATCAGATTTTTGTAGAAGCTGATTAATCAACAGTAATGCAGAAGGGAGCCACTGGAGGCTTTCAAAAGGAATTCAGGAAGATAAGAAATTATATATGTCCCCACCCTATATAT
This sequence comes from Heloderma suspectum, assembly GCF_057233095.1. Taxonomy (NCBI): domain Eukaryota; kingdom Metazoa; phylum Chordata; class Lepidosauria; order Squamata; family Helodermatidae; genus Heloderma; species Heloderma suspectum. Next base: position 229,735,510 of record NC_139461.1, read on the forward strand.
GCTTTACTCACTGTTTGTCAGGAATGAATCTGAGCATGTGGAGATGTCTAGTAGCTTGGATTCAGAATGGGAACAGCCAGAATGGGGGAGGCTCTCTCCCTAGTGAGCTCAGATATGGCAAGGCCTTTTTCCCAAGACCTTGGCTCACAGCTCAGCCTGAACGCCCCCCACCCCATTCCTCCTCCATGAGAATCCAGGTTTCAGGGGAGGAGGAGAGTGAGGGACGTGACCTGAGGGATGCTAGGGTCCATCGAGCGTGAAGTGGGAAAAGTTAGAGGTGGAGCTCAGATGCTCCACCAGGTTGGCTATGCATAAAAGTCTACGTAGGAGGGAGCCACCATAAGGGAGGGGCATCCCTCCTAAGCTAGTCTGGCCATGAAGTTCTTGTTCAGGCTGCTGGCAACTTCTCTAACTTCCACTTCGGCTCGTCTATTGATACTCATTATTGTGTGGCGTAGCTGTTTTCATTGTAGTCTGAGAGTTTCCTAGAATTTGCATTTGTAAGGAAGATAGTCTTTAACTAATAAAGTAGTGAGCTTGAAGCCTGGTATCCCAGAGTGTGTTGATTGGGAAGGGGGAGAACGAAGGAACATGACAGTGTCCAAGGCAGGGGTGGAGAACATGTGGCCCTCCAGATGTTGATAAACTCCAACTCCCATCAGCCCTAGCCATCAGAGCCAACGGTGAGGATGTTAGAAGTTATAGTCCAGCAATATCTAGAGGGTCACATGTTCCTCGTCCCTAGCCTAGGGCCTAACTCATTGTTGTTCATATTTTGTTATGTATTGTAAAACCCTGCTTTATATACCATGGAGCAAATTGAGTGGGTTTCCATAGCATTCAAAGCTTGATATTTACTGTATAATGCTAGTAACTATGGGAGGTAAAACCCAGTGGACGTTTACAGCCTCATCCCATGGTTCCACAATCCACCTCTGGACAACAAAGGACCAAGGTGAAGGGTCTGCTGTCTCGCATAGCATCCTACAGATATGGATGGCCCACAAAAGCCAGAGAGGCAAAGTGGGTTTGATAGATTAGGATCAAGCTTCAGCAACAGCAGCGATACATCAGTAGTTGTACTTAGGGATGTACAGATTTGGTGAAATCCATTCTGTCTGTGTTTCACAGATTGTCAGGTGCCTTTCATTCCGTCATCACCTCATTGAGAGAATTGGATTTTTCCAATTTCCCAAACGCCCACAAACTTGCATTTGTGAAAATGTGCATTTCTGCAAATTTGCACTTGCAAAACTGCACAAATCTCCCCCCAAAATGTGCAAATGCTCCCAAAATGCGCATTTTCCTGCTTTACCCTATGGGAGAAATGTACAATTTCGGCCAACTTTTTTAAAAAATTGTATGTACTTTTGTATAACTAAATTTGCATAAAATTCCAGAAAGTAAAAAACAGGTCCACAGAATCTGTGTGACTTGGGGAAAGCCAGTCTGTTGCGGAATCCATGGGTCGGATTCATAGAAATTTGAACTCACTTGATCCCATTGCGGATTTCTCCGATATCCCTACTTGCACTGTAGTGCTGGGCAACTTCTTCAATGTGCAGAACTGGACTTTCCCTCACTAAGGACACATTCCTATGCATGTTTAGACAGAAAAAAGTCCTACAACTTCCTATCCTGGCTGGGGAATGCTGGGAGGTGTAGGACTTTTCCTGTCTAAACACATATAGGATTGTGCCTTAAATTACTCAGCAGTTGCGATGCCTGCTACCACCACCAGGGCATCATTACCCCCTCCCCTGAGCAGCTGGGTCAAAGAGAGAGAAACTCTGCAGGCGGAAGGGTCAGCAAAACCCTTTCATGCATTTCTTTGGCATGTGTTTGAAGAGGTATCTCTTTTGGTCTGTGAATGCTGTCCACTGCATTTTGGGATACAAAAAATAAATCTCCCAAAGCAGGCCTATCAGTGAAAATGCAATATTCAGTGCTGGTGGTAAGCACTGTGCATGAATGAAAATGAGACGCAGGTCTTGCCCTCAGGCTGACAAACTAGAAGAATGAGACATACAAAGAAAATGGTGTGTGGGGCAGGGGCAGGAGTTGGTAAAGGAGGGAGATCAGTTTTATAATGGCTGCAACAAAGTGGTGAGTTGTTAACAGGAATTTATATCCAGCTGGGGCCAAGCTGCTCTCTCCTTGCTGGTGTTTCTTACTTAGTCCTCTGGACTAAGAGGTAATGACCTTGAGGTAATAATTAATGAGGTAATGATGGAATGACCTTGTTGTTGCTAGGGTGGGCATGTGTCTCGCTTTGTAGAGGACAGTCCTCTATTTGAAGGGCTGACAGAGGACAATCCTCTATTTGAACGTGTCCTTTCTTTGAAGGGTTGTCCTGTTCAAAGTCTGCTTTAAAGAACCATAAGTAGGAGGAGCAGGCGCCTTAAAGGTGCCCATCAACAGTGAGCACCTGGACAGCAGACAGATCAGGCACACAGGTCACCAGGTCAGAGTCTTCCCCACTATGATGAGATGCTTTGTATTCCTATTTAAACTATAGTAATTATTTCTACTTTTGCATCTCTGTATATAAATAAGCACATTCAGATTTCATGCAAATTTTGTCATCTTTTTATTTTTTTTTTATTTTGCATTTCTCTTTTTTGGTAATAGATAAATGGCTACCCTAGTTGTTGCTACTGTAGTTACAGGACAACTAATGGTTCGAGTAGAGTATGACCAATTTGCTCCTGCCACGAGTGCCACCACACATGTTGCTTCACCCCATGGAAGCTAGAGGTCTAACACTGGAGTTACCAGCCAGTTGTCACCACTTAAGGTGCTTATCTTCTGTTATCCTGTACCCTCAAGTTTACCAGTGCACAACTATGTTGTTGCAAAACTGCCAACTCCTGTTCACGTGTGTATTGACCTCCATTAAACCACACTGGATATATAACAATGTTTTAATTTTCTTATAAAGTAGCAGTAATGGTTCGTGTTCTCCCAAAGCCAAATAAAATAACCAAACCAGCACACGCAAAGATATTGAACTTCTTTTTTTCTCCTTAGCTTCCAGCCTAACCTCCACTTCAACCTCAAGCTGTCCTACTGCCTCTCCCTCCTGTTCAACTGTTAAAACTCTCTCAGAACCTCACGGACCAGTCTCAGCCCAGGAATAAAGCTCATTTGCCATAAAGTTCAACCATCAGTACAGCTAACCCCAGCAATAAATATCATCTGAACTTTAATAAAAACAACAGTTACCCATTTCACCACATAGAACTCCTTCTGTCAGGGAGAAGGAAAACCAATTCCACGCAGCTTCTTTGGCCAACGGCTTGGGCCGTACTGGTTTCCACCTTCCCATAACATTCTTCCTGAGAAGGAGGATGCAATCTCCCAGTGGCCTGGCAGATGGCATTTGCTGGAGTGTCTTTCCCCTCACTACTACAGTAAAAGGGTGATGGCAGATACAAGTTTGCCTTACAGGGATGCTGTAAGGAATCCTGAGATAATGTAGGTGAATTGCTTTCAGCAATAAAAAATTAATAATATTAATATTATTTCATGTTATTGGTTTAACTGGCCAGTTCCCACAGCAAATTGCATTGGTGACCAGGGAATCAAGTTTCTGTAGCCCATTGCAAAATATACTTAACCCATATGGACTTTCCCAAGCAAGAATAAAATGGGGTGGGGGGTGCTACAAGGTAAGCCAAGTGGAGAAACGTACACCTGCCCTCGGCATACAAAATGGTATTTCAGGGATCCTGATAAGAGCAAGAGAGATGGAGGTGCGGAGAAAAACAGCCTGGCTTTCTTCCTCCATGCATTGTGTTTCCAGCTCAGGTCTTTCATCCCCATCCCTTTTATTTTCTTGGCGATCGCAGCTGGAAATTTTGTCCGATTAGTTGAGAGTTTTCCCTCTATTAAGCCCCTGAATCTCCTTCAAGAGACTGATAGACTGGGCCCTAACGGCAGCCGCTTTACTTCTTTTCAGGCACCATCCATCAGGCTGACAGTGGCTGCCGATGGGCCAGTCATATTGTCTATATTTCATACACAAACATCAGGCCTGCTGACAGCACTTTGCACACTCGGAAATTGCTTTTGCTGTGAGTTGAATTTCAACAAGAACATTTCCTCCACACACACTCCCACCCCCCACCCCCCGCTCTCTCTGGCTCCATCTCTCTGTGTTTATGACCCTCAGGAGGAGAAGAGCTGCTGTGAATAGATAATGCTGAAAGCACTCTTGTATAGCACAGAAGGTTTTGTGTCTGAAGTATTTAATGTTTACAGCAAATTTGGTGTTTGTTAATTTGCGCTTTGATTCATTCCTTAAAAGAACTGTCATTTCATTCTTCTGCTTGTGCTTTGTACAGATGTGCAGTGACTCCTGCTGCATTGTGTGTGTGTGTGTGTGTGTGTAAGTAATGAACAATGAACAAGATGGTAGGGGACTGAGGCAAGGAGAAGAGTGAGTAGCATTCCACTGTGCCCCATGGCCTATACAGCAAATGTCAGCAGCCATTTGAAATTACTCTGCGAGGGAGGATGTAAAATATAGGCTTGTAATTGGAGAAAAGCTGCCCCTTTGGCTTGGAGACTGAACAGATACTTTAGACTGTACGTAGGGCATATTCAATATCTTGTACATTACTGAATACAAGAGAAGGGAGAGGAGGAACTCCACCAAAGACCAGATGAATGGTTTTAGGCCTGGCTCATTACACTACTTTTATGTCATGGTAACTGCTTGAAAACACAACTATGAAAAAAGCAAGATTGTGCTGGCATAAAATTACCCAAACCATGTGGGAAGTTCACTCGTACCAGTTTTCCCCAACCTGGTGTGTTGCCCCGGCCGTGGGCATTGAACTCTTAGGTTAGAAGTGCCAAGCTAGTGATAAATCAGACTCAAAGGTTTGCTTACAAGGAGACTTTATTGAGTAACTTACAGCACACAGGCGTACCCAACGGTTGGATCAGACAGCTTCTCTGAACCATGAGCCACTGGGTACAATGGGTCTTATACTCTACAGGTTAGCAATAAGCGGCGTAACAGCAGCACGTGCCCCTAGCGTTCATTCTCAGCATAAACTAACAGCACTTGGTTCTCAAGCACAGCCACCTGCAGCTTTAAGGTAAACAAACTCTGCTTCTCAGGCTCATCAGTGATAAGGCATTCTCCTCATTAGTGAGGAATGTTCTGAGAAGGCTGTTATCAGCCTTTTGACCCCCGTGCACATGCTCCGAGGCTTACTAGCATGGGAATTGCACCAATAATGAACTTAAGCAAGCATTATGGAACTCTAGGCCACTCTAACACTACAACTGACTTGGCTACGCTCCTGGGGCTAATACACCTGGTGCCTTCCCATCAGCCCTAGCTAGCATGGTTAACAATCAGGAATTCTCGGAGTTGTATTTTAAATTGTCTGGAGGACACCACACATTTAAGACTATGAATGGCTTCCTATGTAGACTAGTGTTCATGTGGTACCATTTTCACCTGGGTATACATTGCTGCTAGGATTAAATATGGATCAGGTGTAGTCCTTAAGGACAGTCAAACATTACATAATAATTAATACTCCCTTAATTAATAATTGCATGGGGGGAGCAAGGAGAAAGGGTAATCTCTGCCCTCATTCCCTTGTCACTGATTCTCCTAGATGCTCTTCATTTTTTTTTTCCTGCAAGCTCTAGAGAAAAAATTCAACTCCTACATGATTCCAGCACTTCGTGCATGAGGTAACACTGCCCTCTCCAACTTGGTGCCCTCCAGATGTCTTGGACTACAACTCCCAGAATCCCCCAGCCACATCAGGTGGGCACCAGGTTGGGGAAAGCAGAGGTAACATATGAAACATGAGAGAACACCTATTTATGTTACCTCATGTGTATTTTTTAGAAAAGCAGTACACATGTAAAACTTCCGTTACAGATGCCTTGCTGCACATGCAGACATCAGGGTGAGTGGCAATTATCCCATTTCCCATCCACATGTTTAGCCTACACATGGAGTAACACCTGGATGGTAATCCTGTAGAAAAATAAACTGGCCCTCAGCGTTTGTAAAAGAATTGAACATTTCTAGAAATATAGGACAATGCTTTCATCATGTTTAAAATGTTAAGTGGCTTGTGATTAATTAGGCCACTTGCTATCTGAAGTGATTAACACCCTGGTCCTATAGATCCATGCAACTGTGACTGGCACTTAGAGTAGTGTGCCTGTGATGCATCTACAGGGGCATCGTAAATAGTGCAGAACCTTCTTGCTATGCAGCCTGCCAGTGGAAATCCCTCAACAGCTAGTTACTAATTGTCAGGTGTCAAAACATATACTACAGCAGCATTTCAAAGAAATAATGTAAAATAGATGTACACAGGCATATTTCTTTCCTCTACTATCAGTGACAATAATTAACGGATGAGTGAAACGGAAAAAATGTTTTAAGTTTAAACATGAACAATTGTATCCAATGGTTGTGCAAACAGAAGGCAGCTCATGCAACCAATCTTTCTCTTCCTCTCCTCCTCCTACAGCTTTCTGTACCACCACCAGCACCACCACCGTGGAAGTCCTCTCCAGAGAATCAGGAGGACCTTCTGAATGGTTGGGGCTGTTTCAAACAGGGCTGCATTGCAAGAGGAGAATTCACCTGAAACTGGATTGAGGGATCTTGAGCAAGATCTCTCAATCCAATTTCAGGTGAATTCTCAACTTGCTCCATTTTGGATGATCCCCATGACACAGCCTCCGTTGTTCACACACACACACACACACACACACACACCAATCTTCTGGAGAGGATTTTCAGTGGTAAAGGTGGGGGGAGGAACAAAAGAGAAAGATTAGTTACACTAGGTTCATTCTACTTCTACAACCACTGGATACAACCCTAAGCTTCTTAGCTGTCAGTCCTCTACACACTTAGCTGATTAGCAAGTTCCATTGTGCTCAATGGGATTTATGTCTGAGTAGACATGCATAGGATTGTGGTATTAATTTATATTGATTTTGTTTTACAGTTTTATCAATTGAGTATGTGAATATAGTTGAATACATTTGTTCAGCTTTTGCAGTCTTGGATTTTTCCGAATCTCATCATGAGCCTTGTGGTTCTTTAGGGGTTCCATTATGTGTTACCTGCACAGCTAGAACTTCTTTTGTGAGAAACTCTGTATGACTTTTCAGCCCAGTGACATTTTCTGTACATTGAAGTGAGGTAAAGCACCTAGAATTGTGATCAGAATGTCAATTAAGAGATAAATTGTCCAAACCAAAAACTTTGTGCACCAACAGTTACTGCAAATGATCAGTGGGTAAGCCCCATTGAATGCAGCATCTATCTTACAGGGTACTAAAGAGCTCAGGTGAAGTTGGATGGTTCTGCCCCACCACACAAAGTAGGATTCTGCTCTAACACAATTTTTAGCATAAAGTAGTCCATAATTTTACATTTGAAAATCTTTCTTTTAAATGCCTCCAATCCAAAAGATAATTAAATACTGATAACTTACGTAATTTGATTTGGATAAACATTTTAACTCTTTTGAGTTGAACCTTGACTTAGTCATGCTTAGAGTAGACCTGCTGGATCAATGGGACTTAAGTTAGTCTTGACTAACTTGATCCATTGATTTTTTTTTACTGGGTCTAGGGATGTCAGAGAATTCCGCATTCGGCCCCCTGAAATCCATCGCGGAATGGCCTGCCACCCCCCTGCCTCCCACGGATCCCCCCCGGGATGAGACTTACCTGGGGCGGATGTTTCGGATGGCGGCGGCTCCAGCGGCAGCTTCGGCGGTGGCGGCAGTGGCGGCGGCTGGTCTTCCAACCAGCTGCTGCCGCCGCCATTTGCAGTCTGTGTTTTTTTTCTTTTTCCCCCCCATAGATGTGATAGGCTACGCAAAGACTTACGTAGCCTATCACATCTGGGTAAAAAACCAAAAAAATGCGTATGCAAATGGCGGCGGCTATGGCCACCGCCATTTGCGTTCCTTATTTTTCACCATCTTAATCTACATAAATATTTACGTAGACTAAGACGAAGACAAGAAAGGGGGACGCAAATAGCGCCTAGTATGCTATTTGCATTCCCCTTTCTTTTCTTCATCTTAGTCTACGTAAATATTTACGTAGACTAAGACGGCGAAAAATAAGGAACGCAAATGGCGGTGGCCGTAGCCGCCGCCATTTGCGTACGTGTTTGTTTGTTTTTACCCAGAGCCCTCCGCGGCCGGAAATCCGGCTGCGGACGGCCCTGGCCTGGGCCTGGCCGGCTGCTCCACGGAGCCGCTGCGGAGCACAGCTGGCCGTCGAGGATTCCGGACGGGAGGACTGGATCTCCTCCCCCCCTGTCGAGGATTCCGGGGGGAGGGATGGAACGCTCCCCCCCCCCATGAACAGAATCCACGAAAAGGTAAGTGACTTTCGTACATCCCTAACTGGGTCTATTCTAAGCATGGCTAAGTCTCAATTCAACTCTTTAGTTATTTGGTCTGCAAACATTAAATCACAGTAATTAATACATTTTGTTTTAATCCTAAGAATTTTTCATTGGTCCTGAATTCTATATGTGCTAGATTATTCCTTCTGTTGAAATGTCCATTATTGATCAGCTTCATTTAGAGATCTCTTCAGGAGTTCTGACTTCATGAACTTGCAGTCTGTCTTTGAAGTTTTCTATCTGATCCTAAATTTCCAAGGTGTAACTTTGAAATGGTTTGGGCTTTTTCTTTTCTTTTCTTTTTTTTACAATTATGGTTAAGATTTCTAAATTAATAGGATATGGGACAATGGCTTTAGAAATATACACCCCTAAATTTGCAACACTCAGGAACATAATGCATGACCATCTCCGAGATGGTTTTTGTAATGTAAATGTCTAATTATTTGCTACTAATGTTGTTGGTATAGAATTGGAAAATAACCAATACCATGGAAGAAAACGCTGAACATCAGCCATTTACAATTTTGCTGGTGGCCATTTAAAGCAATTAGATTAGGCTTCTGGCTTTCTTTTCTCAATGGTTGTCTTAATTAAATGTTTGAGATAATGCTTGAATAACTTCATTTCATTTATTACATTTCTATACCACCCAATAGCCAAAGCTCTGGGCAGTTTACAAAGATTAAAAACCTTAAAAGTACAATACTGCACATAATATAAAAACCATTAACAGACAAACATATAAACAGACAACACACACACACACGTCTAAACAATTTTAACAATCAACGATAAGAAATGCGTGAGTCAAGTCAAAACGCCTTGCAGCATTACACTACTAGTCCACTGTATTTTTGTGGTGATTAGGTATTTAAGCTATGTAACTTTAGTGCCGCATGAATTGCACAGATTACTCTGGTTTGAATCTGATTGTTTTAATTCACTGATGGCAGTGGTTCTGTCAGTGCAACAGGAATGGGTTTTCCCCCTCCCCTCTGCAGTCCACCCACCCACCCGCATACCCTCTAAATCTGCTTCAGAGGGCTAGGAAATCCTCTGAAGCAGATTTTGGGGCAATGCAAAGGGCTGCAAGGGTGAGGAAAGAGGGAGAAAGTCCCATCATGCAAGCAGATTTTCCACTAGTATGGCACTGAATTTAAGCTCTGTTTATAAACTGCATTTTTGCTGTGTTAATATTAAGCACTTTGAAGAGTCTCCAAATTCATTCAGCATTTGAATATGCAGCCTATGATAGTTGCAGAATTTCTTTACTTGGAAATTGTATGAAACAATTGGGCTGGCATGTGTCCATAGAATGTTTGGCTTTAGGGTAATGATTCTGACTTGAGCAGGTGATCCATTGGGCCTCTTCCAGGTATTGGGTCTCTTCCAGATGCTATCTTGTTCCCTATGCTATTTAACATCTATATGAAGCCACTGGGGGGAGTCATGTGGAGTTTAGGGTATGCTGATGACACCCAGTTCTATTTCTCTGTAACATCTGAATCAGGAGAGGCCATGCATGTTCTGAAGCAGTGCTTGGATGCCGTGATGGGTTGGATGAGGGCCAAAAAACTGAGACTGAATCCTGACAAGATGGAGACTCTATGGGTAGGTGGTTCCCAGGCATGGAAACTGGGGAGTTTGCCTGCTCTAGACAGGGTTCGGGGTGCTCCTAGATTCATCATTGTCATTACAGGCCCAAGTGGCTTCTGTGGAGAGGAGTGCCTGTTACCAACTCAGGGTGGTATATCAGCTACACCCTTTTCTGGACAGGTACAGCCTGGCCTCTGCAGTCCATGCATTGGTAATCTCATGCTTAAATTACTGTAATGTGCTTTATGGGGTGCTACCTTTGTGCATGGTCTGGAAGCTGCAGCTGGTGCAGAATGCAGCAGCCACAATGCTGTGTGGAGTGACTGGCCATGCACTTTGGTGATGAAGCAACTGTTGTTGTTGTTGTTGTTGTTCAGTCGTTCAGTCGTGTCCGACTCTTCGTGACCCCATGGACCATAGCACGCCAGGCCTTCCTGTCCTGCGCTCTCTCCCGGAGCGTGCTCAAGTCCATATTCATTGCATCGGTGATGCTATCTAGCCATCTCATCCTCTGCCGTCCCCTTCTCCTTTTGCCTTCAGTCTTTCCCAGCATCAGGTTCTTTTCCAGTGACTTTTCTCTTCGCATTAGGTGGCCAAAATATTTGCGCTTCAGTTTCAGTATCTGTCCTTCCAATGAGCACTCAGGGTTGATTTCCTTTAGGATGGACTGATTTGACCTCCTTGCAGTCCAGGGGACTCGTACAGAGCCAAGTACAAGGTCCTGCTGTTGGCATGTAAAGTCCTGAACAGCTTGGGACTAGGTTACCTGGCAGATCTCCTTCCGCAATACAGACCTGTGGGATCATTACGATCATCAGAGGAGGTCTTGCTGGTTGTACCTCAACCTGCAGATTGCTGTCTTGCAGCAAGCAGGAAGCAGGCCTTCTCCATGGTGGCACCCACCATATGGAATGCCCTCCCCCCTGGTATTTGGGAGGCACCAACTGTAGCATGCTTTAGGTGCCAGTTAAAGACCCATTTCTTTACCCAGGCCTTCCCTGAGTGAGTGTGCTGCTCAGTTTGTTTATAATTATGGTGTTGTATTGGTTTTAATTAGCTATAATGTTTTTATTAATGTTTTATATAAATATTTTAGCAATTATTATGTATGTTAATTGTATTTTAATGTATATCATAATGTATTTTAATTATTTCATTTTCTTGTAAACCACTTACAGATAATTTTAAATATGGTCAGCAGTATATAAAGCTATTAAATAAATAAATAAATAAATAAATAAATATTTGATTCTATAGTAACAAGTAATTCCAGTTTAGCATAGAGTGTAATTCCCAAACTAGTAGCAGGACTGATTTTTAAAAGAAGTACCAATAGCCAAAATGGTCTTGGCTAAACCCCTGTCCTAGATTATCTGATTTTATGTTCCGTTTGCTCTGAAGCACCGTGTCTCTCTTGCCAGACTCCCTGTAACATACCTGTTGATATGGAAACAGTTTAAAAATGTAATTCATAGGAGAAGTCTAATTATATGTGACATTTCATCCATCATGGACAAAGCTCCTCCAGAGGAAAGTAGTACCGTTTCGTCTCCTTGACAGCAAACAACATACCCTGATGGATGGGGGTGGGGTGGGGGTGTCTGGGAGATATTCTGCTATACTTCAAACTACAGCATTTAAGAATAAAGAGCAAATGCAAAATAAATAGCAAGAGTAAAGAGCAAGAGCTCACATAAGTAGGAACTGAAGCCTGAGAGCTATCTAAAAGCTCTCTTCAGTTAAAAACCCAATTGTCCTTCAGGAAAAAAAAGTTTTAAAAATAGCAGTACTATGCCAAGCAATTCATTACACAGGTGATCTAGCAGCAATGCTTAACCCCAGTAGCTTCTTCTCTCCTTTGCTTTTTCCACATGTAAAAATGTTATTCCATGTGCCTCCTTCCTGATACATTTCAGCTAGCAATCAAAAGCCTGATTTGGTCTAATCTGTTTCTTCCTACTCCCTTATTTTTTCTCTCTCTCTTCTTGATCCTGCCATAATTGTCATTTCTAAATTTATGGCTTCTGTTCTGTCTGTGCACAGTGTTTTTATTGTCTAGGATAGTAGCTTTCAAACTATGTTTAGACTTCCCAAGCATAATTAGGACAAAACAAAGATGAAATGGCAAATAGATCACACTCCTGTTCTATGCATGGGCCAATTCATCTTTGAGGGATAACAAACAAGAAGAAAAACAAATCTTTGCAAAAATAGAGGAATTTTTTACTACTTACAAGCCTAATCAATGTACAATACTAGAGTAGCATACAGTTGGCTTGTTATATTGACTGGTTCATACTCCATAACATACTCCATCTTTGCCCCTTTAAAGAGGCACTGCTCATAGTTTTTAGAACCTGACATAAAAAGTGGTGTTGCATATTTCAGTGCGTAGCCCTGCCAGCTCAGGGCCACAATATAGTGTGTCTGGGGGCATGCACCAATGTGCACGAATATGCTGGCTTCTGGAAGGGGCAGGTTGTGTCCCTTCCAGAATCCAGTGTTTTCACACGCTTCGGGGCTTGCCTCTGGAAGTGCTATATCGGGAGTGCTGACCTGGGCTAGCAGGGCTGGGCACTCATGGATTGAGGCTGGTTGGGCTGGCCACATGCACACTGCTCCTATTTATTTATTTCTATACCACCCAATAGCCAAAGCTGTCTGGGCAGTTCACAACTGGATACTAGCCAGTGTGAATCTGCAGTTATACTTCTCTTACAGCACAATCCTATACATTACTCAGAAATAGGTTCCACTGAGTTCAATTGAGTTTACTTCCAGGCAAGTGGTTATAGGATTGCATCCTTGGTATATAGGCAAGTGGTTATAGGATTGCATCTTTGGTATGTATTTTATATACCTCTCTTGCTATGGTGCCTCCTACTAGTTTTACTCATGTTACTAATACATACTATAAGTATTCAGTTCTGGATGTTGTGTGTTTGTCTGTTTGGAGTTGGTAGTTTGTGTGATCACTAGCAAATACAGCACAGGCAGCATGGCAAAATCCCCCAAATGGCAAAGCCTTTCTTAAAGAATTTCTTCAACTTCTTAATAAACCAGGTGTGACCTGTTACAGTGCCATGGTTAAACATACAAGCCATGAGGCCCCTATCTCACCTCAGCCATGAACTCATGTTGCTTTTTAGGCCAGTCTCCTCCTGGCCTCTGCCTCCCATCTCCAACATGCAGTCAACCATGCTGATTACCTCACAAGGCTGCTGTAAGAATGGCTGAGTTAATGTATATGCAACACTCTGAACACTCAAAAGCACTGTATAAATACTAAGTACTGCGGAGGACAGGAAGGCCTGGCTTGCTATGGTCCATGGGGTGACGAAGAGTCGGACATGACTTAACAACTGAACAACAACTACTACTGTTCTTTTCACTAGCTAAATTCCCACCCAATTGTGGGAATGTGTGTGGAAATGCAGCCATAAAGATGGGTTATAACTCACTGGGTGCTCAACTCTTTATTCGTACACTTACTGTTGATAATTCATTTTCAGGCCTTTTAAGAATGCCAAACTATATCCTTAGTGTGAGTTGTGCAAACGAGTTTCAAAAAGCTGAACAGCTACGAAGTCATGGCAAACACTACAGCGCTAGACAGGCACAGTCTAGTTCGCAGGAATACTGTCTTCTCCTTCTTTCACTGCTAGACTGATTTATCTCTATGGTTTGCTTATTAACCTTAATTAGAGCCTTCTGGGCATAGTTATGGCATGAAATCCCCAGAAATTTGCCATGTAAATATTTAGACTGTTTCAACCAGTAATACTAAAAATGGTTTTTGTGTTCCCCACATCTCTAATTCAAATGGGAAAGCTTCATTTGGAATATATTATATATGATTTTCGAATTGCTCTGTTCCACATTTAGACATTTTTACACCCTAATCCAGGGACAGGCAACATGTTGCCCATGCACCCCAATGTGCCCACATACTTCTTTCTTGGTTCCCCATCCTTTCAACATAAAAAAATATATATTAACCCATTTTCTTACTGGCAGCTGGGATTGCCATGAAATAGGTTTTCATTGGTGCTGAAAACTATGGGTTCAAAGGAGTTGTTTAGTGTGCTCAGTCTCCACCTCTGTCTTGTACTCTGTCTTTTCGGCAGGTTACTTGTCCTTTGCCATGCCCCCCCCCATGCCAACCATTTTGTGGTGGCACCCAAGACAGTTTCTCAAATTGCCAAATGTGCCCATGGCCCCAAAAGAGCCCTAATCTAACCTTCACTGCCTTCCAGATATTTTGGATTACAACTCCCATAAATCCTGGGAAGATGACCAATGTCCAGGGATTATGGGAGTTGTATTCCAAAACAGCTGGACAGCACCAGGTTCAGAAAGCTGCCCTAATCCAATAGGAGGAAATGCATATGCTAATGGAGATTGCCCACAGAAGTCACCTACCTGAAAAGCCTAATCTTAGGGTTTCACATGTGCCACCCTAATAAAATTGTCTTCAATAGTGCAAGTCATTATCGGGGAGTGGAGAAGACTGAATCTAGCCCTTTCATCAGGGTCTGCATCAAGGGTAGGCATGGTTGGGCGCCTGCCAAGGGCCCACACCCCAGCAGGGGCCCACTGACAAAAGTCCCCTGGACTTGTTGCTGCTCTTCACTATTGCTACCTGCTTGTCCACCTGCCACTCACTCTGGCCCAGGCAATGGTGGTGGAGAGAAGGAGGAGCAGTAGATGTCACTGGCTGCCTGCCAACCAAGCAAGTGGTAGCAATGATGAGAAAAGAGGATGAGGAGCAATAGCAGCTGGTGACAATGGTGGTGAGAAGGTGGACTCACTAAGGGAGGGGCCCATTGAGGGTGTCTTGCCTATGGGCCTTCAGACACCTGGAGCTGGCACCGCCTTTGATCCTTCCTCCTTCTCCCACCTCAAACAGATATTCTACATTATTTAACAGAACCTACGTTGATGACGGCTGTGCATGCATGGCTCTTGGTCTGGGCTTTTTAGCTTGTGGAAACATTCTCACTCCAACAAGTACTTGTGCATGGACTGGAGCACCAGGATACCTTACAAAAAGTGGCTTTTTAGCAAAGAATATGGCATGTATCTGAACGGTTTAGGCTTCTGCCATTGCATGTGAGACACCAAGCCAGCATTGTTTCCCTCTTTTGAAGGGGTGTATGCAGCACTCGTGAAAGCTTGCACGCTTTCAACAGCTATTTCATCCAATAAATTATACTGTTTGACAAATTCTGTGTAATGACATTTCACGTGGTCACCTTGTGCTAGGTGCCAATCAGGCTTCCAGCTTCAATCATTTAATCAAACAGGCTTAAGTTAAAGTGCATACTGTCAAATACCCAGATGGCAGATCAATTGATCCTTTCCCTTGCCCCATCCCAGGAGATGTTATCGAGAATGCCAGTGGAAGAGGAAATGTTGACACTTTCCAGCTACTTTCCCTCTCTTGACCTTTTTAATTTTAGGAAACGTCTGGAGTGAATTAACATGCTGAGGCATTTTTTCTCTAATTGTTCTCTATTTTGTAAAAAGCTGTCATGATCTGAGAACACTTCCTGGTCTCAAATGTGTAAATGTGCATTTGTACAATGGTAAACAGTTCTTTATTATCTGTGGAGCTGTTTGGATTTCTCGCTATCACTCCTCTGCCTCTTTTTGCTAATCACACATACACACAATCCCAGAAGTATACATCATCCTAAGCAATGTTGGAACTTGCATTTCTTTCTATCAGGTTACCAGTAGGAATGGTGTGAGGAGAAGTGCAGTGTTCTGTAAAATCCTGCATTGCAGATCTTGGACCTGATGCAAAGAAGCTCAATAAAGTCTTATACTTTAATCACAGAAGTGGCTTCCAAAATGCAGGGCCTTAAGACAAAATAGGAGAAGAGATAACATGGTGGAGGAGGGGGTGGATAGAAGCACTATGTTCCAGAAAGTTAAAAAAAGAAAACAGAGCTGGGTGTGGGGGACAACTTTCTTTTCCTTCTAAGCTTCCATTTAGGCTTTTTATTCATGGAAGGAAGGCTTGAATGTGGGTGCACATGAATCTTTTTTACACTTTAAAAAACCTAAATGCCATAGCTTTATATATGAATCAATGACATTTACAAGGACTCAGGTAGCTACTAATAAAATCTGCAGGGTGCTATAGTAGCTGTTTTTAAAGTGTATACAGAAGCACAGCATTTATCACATTGTGCTTAACCAAACAACTGATCACATGTGACTGTCAGGACCAGTGTTTGGTGTAGGCTGATCATGGCAGTGCACCGTATGTGATCAGAGCTAGTCTAGATCAGATCTGGAACAGATAAAGGTTAGGCTGAATGTTAGAGAACAAGCCAGAAGACTGTTGAAAATCAATTCACAAACAGGTCATTAACTGGGTGGGAGAATGGAGCAGAATAAAAGAGCAGCAAGATTTTGGAGAGGACTACAGGCAAGGTTATATTCATTTGAAGACAGGGCAGATAACATACAGCGTATACAGGGCATTGCGAACGGAGATGGGTCAAAGAAGAGTCAAACAACAAGGCTTGGGTTGAAAATTGGGCCACATTTATTGAAAATATCTGCAAAGGGGTACCTAGGACAGGCAGCTGACTGTGCCAGCGACTAGCTGGCACTTCTTGGGCAAAAACACACCCAGCCTGAGGGGTGGCATCGATCTCAACACCCCTCCAGACTGCCCCTTCTGTGGGACGTAGACCTTCCCCTGTCACCCCCTCCCGGTGCCACCAAACACCTGGGTGAGTGAGGAGGGTTGGTCTCCCAGGCAACCCTTATCCCCCCACCGAGCCGCACAACCCATTCAGGGGGCCTCAGGTGTCACCTGTCACCATGAGGTGCCTCTGGATGCACACCATCCCTAATCTCTTTGCTTTTGCCCATCCTAGCCGCAAACTGAAAAGTGACCTATGAGAGATTGGACCATATTCGCCAGTGGACGCATCCTAGCCCCAATAAATGTGTGAAGTAGGCAAAAAGGCACACAGTAAAAGGCCAGTTGAACTGTGAGCCAAAAATTCCTACATGGCTGCCAAAAGGGCAACCGGTATAAACCCACACTGCTTAAGGGAGGGCAGGAGGGAGCCGTGAGAGTGAGAGAGTTGGTTTGGGAGGGGGCGCAGAGCTTAAGAGGGCTCTGCTGACCCCTCCCCTGCCTGGTGGTGCCATGTGGGGGCAACAGCCACCTCTTCTCACCCCACCCGCCCACAACAGCCCCCCCTTTTGCCAGAGAAGCTAGCGCCAGGATCAAGGCATATTTGTCCACGACATAGCATCACACTACCTCAGAGCTCTGGGTTGTGAGGACCTATGGTTTGCTGTGGGATGTTGCAGAAGGCATCCACAGCATGGGAGAGGCAAGCAGACTGTTACTGTGTGCGTGTGTGTGTGCGTGTGTGTGTGCGTGCGCGTGTGCGCACACACGCACACAAAGAATGAGCCTCTCTGGGCCACAGTCTAACTTTTACTGGTGGATCATGTGACTTTGAGAGAACATGAGGTAATGATGCCAGAGATGGAACATACGAACAGGCATATAAGCCAAAGACGTAAGAGGGTGGCTAGCACTAGGATGTGTCTGGACCCAACTTTTAGCAGTAAGGCCCTAAGTCGGGAAGAGGATGTATTGGATACCATGTGTCCCTGGTTAATTTGACACCTATTAGTGGTCAGATTTTACAATTCTGTACATTCTATTTTTAAACATTCTGTTTTCATAGAATAGAATAGAATAGAATAGAATAGAATAGAATAGAATAGAATAGAATAGAATCATAGGGTTGGAAGTCTGATTCCCAGGCGGTCCCCCATCCAAGCACTTACCAGGGCTGACCCTGCTTAGCAGCCGAGATCAGACGAGATGTCGCCTCCATCATTCTTTGTTGCTATTTAACTAGAGATGGATGAAGTCCTCCAGGCTTAATTCAGATTTGGACTGGCACTTACAAAAAAAAAGTGAAGAATGCTCAGGAAAAAAAGACCCCCACCACAAGAATTCTAAATTTCCCCATAATTCATTCTGCTCCCCTCCTGTGAGCTCCAACCATTCCTTTTGGGGGCAACTGCTGCTACATCTTTCTCTCTCTCTCTCATACCTATGCAGGTGGAGGGAGGGGGTATGGGCGCAAACATAATCCCTGCCCCCAATGTCTCCATGTGCCCAGCTACATCATAGATCTTCACACATTCAGCGGAAATTCAAGGTATTATACATTTTTCCCAGAAGCAAGCTGTGTTGTAAGCAAAGCCTCTGAACTGATGGCAGCAAGGTTTTAAAGAGATTCACTTTGGTCAAAATATTAACATTTGAAATTAATAGTTAAGCACTGAATAATAAATAATGTTAATGTTTATTTGATTTGTAATACTCACTAGAAGCCTAGAAGATTTTGGCTGATAATAGCTTTATACACAACCATCTTCTGGGTGAGGGTCTGAATGACATCCTCCCCCTGCACCCCGTGGGCTGGATGACATCAGGGGCCTAGCCATGCCCCCTGGCATCATTCAGTCTCCAGCCAAAGTGCCAGCTGGAGCTCTGGCTGGAAGGAAGTGGGCAAGGCCTGCAGAGGGAACTAAGGCCTTGGCGGTCCAGATAGGGAGCCACCATGGGCCAGATTAGGGTAGCAGGCCAGAAGTTCCCCAGCTCTGCTCTGTAATGTCTAATTTCTTAAAATTAGGAATCCTAAATTGCTGCACTTGCTGATTAAGTTTATACCTAATCATAGTCTCCAAAATTATATCAACCCACTGCTGTTTAGTTGGTTTTTGTGTAGGGTGTTGTTTGTTTTTAATGTGGTGATTAAACATCTGGTCCTCATCTTCATTCTGAAATGGTACAGTCACAGGAAGGCTGTATTACATCCTTTTTCTGAATGTGTAGATTGTCTTTTAAACTAAAGATATCTATTTATGTTAGACACAAATGGCTAATGATTTGCTATAGATGGCAATAATTTCCTCTGTCACTGATGTTTGAGGGTCAGTCCCAGTCCTTAAGTAGCTCAAACAGCACCACTTATGCACAAAAGGTGAGGTATCAACAGGCTTGGGAGAACCCCAAGATTTGCAGAAGTACAACAAATCTTCTTTTATAAAACCATAAGGGGGTGTTAGATAAAAAGTCCTTGCTTTCGGTTTAGAAGAAAAGAATGCCAGGCAGGCAGCAGTGGATCCAACACTATTTTATTGAACGTTTTGCAAAACGGGTGCAGAGCAGTCTGGACCCCGAGACACGTGTGCAAAAGCCCTTTATATCATATCGCTTCTATTGTTCTTACCAGTAACCAATGCAACAGTTAGTACATCGGCTCACTAAGTTAATATCCAATAAACAGTCACTATCAGCTTACCAAGCCGTTAGTCATGAGCGCGTCAGTATGATTCCCTTTTTGCTCCGCCTATATTTTCCCGCCACTCGGGCTCTTACGTAACTTGAGATGCCAACGGTTATGGAGTCTCCTTTTTTTCTAACAATTCCCTCCTTTAAGTCTTTATTCACGTCTTAAAGCATTTAAAACGGAGTTTCTTTATCAGCACAATAAAGCAAGAGCATCTGTTTTGACAGAGCGGTTTCAATTAACCGCTGGGATAAGCCTCTAGCGCAGGGGATAATGCAACAACCAAATAACACTAAAACTCCTATCATCACTACAAGCGAAATAAGGATTGAGGCTGCTAGGTGTTTCCATTTTCCAAACCATCTCTCCAACCAGTCAGTCACGGGGTTGTTAATCCCTGAATTCTCGGCTAATTCTTCAGACAAGGCGGTGAGACCCTGCAAAGCCCTTGTTACCATGCCATCTGGGGCAGTGTTGTTAGGGATGAAGGTGCAACACCGTCCACCTAGCATGACACAAACCCCTCCTTTTTCTGCTAACATCATATCAAGAACACGCCGATTTTCCCAAGCCATTTGGCTGGTGGCATCTAGCTGCTCAGCCAATCCTTTTACAGCATCTCGAGTATAGTTTATAAACCTCTGTTGATTATAATAAACGTAATTGATCCAATCTACATTTTTGTTAATGGTCACCCACCAAAACAGGGTAGATTCAAATCCTGCAGAAATTTGATTTCTTCCTTTGAACTCATCTGGCACTCCCCTTGGTACTCCTATGGAGTCAATATATATTTGATCATCAAAAGGGGTTACTGATCGTTTCTGCCGGGGTTGGCCAGTCTTCTCTGCTGGATGGTATGCAATTGAAAAGGGGACTGCCAACTGAACTAACCCACAAGCTCCGGACCAATTGGAGGGCAATACCTCATACAACTCTAGGCCACCACAATACCACCAGAGATCAGCTCGTGGGATTGAAAGGGAATTATTCCTAAAGCGGGTGGAATTAACACATCTTACTTTACTCGTCAGGTTCCCTATACGCCCCTCTGTGTCTGCAAGGTTTCTGTGTATGCATCCGGTATGGTTTCTTCTTTGCAGGAAGACTGTGGAAGGTCTGACACGATCCTTTGATTTGAGTGGGGGGTATAATTTATTGAGGGTTTGGCATTCCTCCTCTCCCCATGCATCAGGGTGTTGGAACAAACGGATCACGCAGGTGAGGAGGGAAGGAGTGTCCCATCCCAGTGGAAAGGGCAGCACCTTTGCTACAGATCTCCCTGTGGCACAAACAAAACAGTCAGACTTATTTAAAGACTTGGCTGTATACTTTATCCACTCTAACCACACATTATCAGTTTCCTCTGTTATTGGGATCCCTAACCTGGTTCTCCAGGGACGCCTCTCTTTCTGAGGGATCTGTACCAGAAGTGGTCTGAGGGGTGTTGGTGTGACATTTCGGGGTTTTATCTTAAAGCTGTCAAGCCCAAGTCCTTGAGGTATCACATCCACGTTAATATTTCTTTAACTAACATTACCAACACCACCCACAATACTTGCTTCATATTACAAGTTTTTTGTAATTCGAACCCGAGCTTTTCCCAGATGTTGTGACTTGTATATTACAGGCAATTGTGGCTCCTGGATGGCTTCTTCGCCTGTGTCCTTGGCAGCTTCCGGAGGGGTGCCAGGGAGCAAAGGACCGTTGCCTGTGTCCTCCTGTTCTTTCCAGGTGACAGAAGGAAGCGAGGGTTGCTTAAATGGCTTTATCCGGCTGCAATGTGTCCATTTACTAGAACCCACAAGCTTTACACACGAGTGGCTGGTTGGTCCCACCAAATAAGGCCCCTCCCACCCTTCCTTTAAAGCTTCTTTATTCCACTTTTTCAGCAACACCTCGTCTCCCGTCTGGAAGAGATGGATAGGTGCATCTAACGGCAGTCTCTGAAACGGAACGGAATAAGCTCGTAGCTGTGAAAGAACAGACAGTAGAGAAGTCAACTGATCCCTTAGCATCTGATCACCCACCTCCCACTTGACTTCCTCCCTCCTTCTGCAGTGTACCCGAGGCGGGAACCCAAACATCAGTTCAAAGGGGGACAATTTTATGTCCTTTCTTGGCATCCTTCGAAGCTTCGTTAAAGCTATTGGCAGAGCCTCAACCCAAGTGAGCTTCACCCCTCGTTGGAGTTTGGTTAAAGTCTCCTTGAGGCTCCGATTGATTCTTTCAACCTGTCCACTTGCCTGGGGCCTCCAGGGGCAATGTAAATGCCACTCTACTCCCAGAGCTTGTGCCATCCCCCGTGTAATAACTGAGGTGAAATGTGAGCCCTGATCGGACTCTATAACTTCAGGCAGGGAGAACCGGGGCACCACCTCCTGTAACAATTTAGCAACAACAGTTTTAGCTTGGCAGTTCCTACATGGAAACGCCTCTACCCACCCTGTCATTTGACATACTATTACAAGCAAATACCTGTAACCCCTACATGGTGGCATCTCAGCAAAATCAATCTGCGCCCTCTGGAAAGGATAGTAGGCCCATGGTCGCCCTCCTTTTGGAGGAGGGGGTGCCCTGGGAGGGTTGGTTTTCTGGCAGACTTCACAGGTTGTGGCTAGTCGGTGGGCGCATACAGTTAAGCCAGGGGAGACAAACAGCCTCTTGCAATAGTCGATCATGGCTGATGCTCCAGGGTGTCCAAGAGAATGGTGAACTTGCTCTAGAACAACCCTCTGCAGGGTCTGTGGAAGAAGCAGTCTTCCATCTGTCATCTGGATCCATCCATCATCGCAGGGACTTATTCCATGTTCTTGTGCCATCCGTAACTCAGCAGGGGAGTATGTGGGGCGCTCTTTTCTTTTGGGTAGAATGAGGAATGTTCCTTGGATTCCCTCTCTGGCTGCTCTTTTTGCGGCCTCATCTGCCTTCTGGTTTCCCTGTCTCCATTTTTCCTCTTTTTCTTTCCCATGGGCTCGGACGTGGACAACAGCTACTTGTGAGGGTAGCTGGAGGGCATCCAGAAGATCCACTATTAGCCACTGGAGATCCGTTTGCTGTAAGGAATCCCCTCTCTTTCCACAGTTGCCCATGAGCATGCACAACGGCGAAGGCATTTTTGCTTTCGGTATAAATATTTACTCGCTTTCCCTTGCTGGCTTGCAGGGCTCTTGTCAGGGCTACCAGTTCAGCGGATTGGGCGGAGAAATGAGGAGGCAGCCTTTCCTCGCGCACACTCTCCTCTAGAGTAATGACAGCCGCGCCTGTGTAGCGCCTTCCATCCAGCATATAGCTAGATCCATCTACAAACAGATCTCTGGCTCCCTCTATTGGTTCATCCTCAAGGCCCGGTCAGCCTTTGGTGTCTAGGTCTAATACTTCAAGGCAGTCATGATCTGGGAGTCCTGATCCGTTTGTGCCCAGTAATGTTGGCAGTAGTGTGGCGATATTAAAGCTGGAGCAAGCCTTAAAAGTGAGGTTTTCGTTTGTTAGTAAACCTATTTCATATCGGGAATGCCGGGCTGGGTTGAGAAATTTGCTTCCTCTTCCTGATCCCAAAATTTGTGGCACTCCATGCGGCACCCAAACTTCAATGGGTCCTCCCATTGTCATTTTCTCGGCTTCAGCACAAACCAGAGCTGTTGCCGCTACTGCCCTCAGGCAACTTGGCCATCCTCGTGCTACGACATCTAGGACCTTGGAGTAATATCCCACTGGTCTCCAAGAGGGCCCTTTTCGCTGGCAAAGCACTCCCGAAGCTATGCCCTTATTTTCATGCACATAAAGTCTAAATGGCCGGCTGGGATTTGGTATGGCTAGAGCAGGTGGTGACACAAGAGCAGCTTTAAGACTGAGAAAAGACTTATTCATTTCCTTAGTCCATTTCCATTTATCCAGTCTATCTTTCTGCAGCGCCTCATACAGCGGCCGCGCTGTCTCCCCATAGTTTGCTATCCATAGTCGGCAGAATCCGGTCAACCCCAGGTAGGCCCTCAATTCGCGGGGGGACTTAGGGACAGGAGTGTCACGGATGACTTCAACTCTTTCTTGCCCTAGGCTCCGAGTCCCTTTAGTTATGTGGTAGCCTAGGAATCTTACAGTTGGTTGGGCCAACTGTACTTTTTCTTTTGACACTTTATACCCCCCCCCCCCGCTAGATAGTTGAGGAGGGAAACCGTCCCACTCAGGCACGCATTCTTGGCCTTGGCTGAAATCAGGAGGTCGTCACAGTACTGGAGGAGATGCACCTCTGAGTGCTGCTGGACCCAGGGTTCGAGATCCTTTTGGAGCTGCTGACCAAAGACCACCGGTGAGAGATTCAGCCCCTGAGGGATGACTGTCTATGCTAATTGAACTTTTGACACCCCCCCCGGGCTTTCCCATTCAAAGGCGAACAAAGGCCTTGAATCAGGGTGGAGGGGGATGCTGAAAAAGGCGTCTTTTAGGTCTATGACAGTGAACCAGGCGTGCTCTTCCGGAATTCCTACAAGGAGGGTGTGTGGGTTGGGGACCACAGGATGGGGGGCCTCGATCTGCTGATTAATGAGCCGGAGGTCTTGCACTAAGCGAAAGCCCTTGCCCCCCCCTCCCCTTTTTGGCACAGCGATGATGGGCGTGTTATAGGGGGACATTATCTCAATGAGCCGGCCTTCTTCTCGGAGCTTTGTTATTACTGGTTGTAGGCCCTCCTTTCCTTGGCGGGAAAGGGGATACTGTTTCACATGAACAGGCCTTGCTCCCTCCTTGAGGGGAATTTTGTATGGTGCTGCCGACTTGGCACGAGAGGCCCCTCCAATCCTGGCCCAAGCTAGAGGGTTGACTCTGTTTTCTATTAAGCTCCAGTCCTCGGTGGCCTCTGGGGTGGATTCTTCTGCAACCTTCAAAAGGGCCATTTGGTAGTTACTACTCTGCTGTTTAGGGAGCCGTATCTCCATCCTTCCATCAGGAGTAAAAGCAATCTCAATTTGGAGTTTAGTCAATAAGTCCCTCCCTAGCAATGCCACCGGACAGGAGGGGGTACAGACAAATGCATGTTCTATGTGTGTTTTCCCAACCTTGGTGAACAGGGGACGAGAGAGGGGCACTTGGGTTGCCCTTCCCTCGACCCCCATTATGGTGGTGAACCCCCCACCTCCCGTTGGGGGCTCACTGAGGGGGAGGACGGACAGGGCGGCCCCTGTGTCCACAAGGGCTTTGTAGGAGCGGCCCCCAACCTTTATTTTGACCATGGGGTCCCGTCTTGCCTCAGAGACGGCTAAGAGGGGGCCGGGCCCCGGTCTGTCCTAATCTCTTTCCTGTTCATACAGAACTCTCTGCTCTCCTCCCGTATTTTCCCCTCTCTCTTTCTGCTTCAAAGCCTCACAGTCACGCTTCCAGTGCCCCATTTTCTTACAAAAGGCACATTGATCTTTCCCCAGGGGAGATCCTTTCCTTCCCCCTTTTCTCCCCTTCCTAGCTCCCTCCTTGTCAGGTTTAAGAACCGCAGCAAGGAGCTTGGCCTGCCTCTTGTCTTTTTCTTTTCCTTCTTCTTCTTCTCGCCTCTCATAAACCTTTTGAGCTACTTCAACTAAAACTCCTAGGTCAGCTGCCAACCCTCCTTCAACTTTTTGCAACTTCTTTCTGATGTCCTGGCAGCTATTTCCCACAAACTGAGTCGTGAGGATCCTTAAATTATTTGGATCATTCAAGTCAATGTCAGTATATTTAGCGAAGGCTTCCCTCAGCCTTTGGAGAAACACAGCAGGAGGTTCGTTTTTGTCTTGCTTTAGAGTCAGGACTTTTTGCAAATTGGGGGCCCTTCTCGCGGCTTGCTTCATGCCTGCTAAAATGAGTCGAAAATAGTCAGCATGTAAGCGTCTATGTGCCGCTGTGGCCACCCCCCAATTGGGTCGCCCTGTGGGCAGGACCTCCGCTGTCTCCTCCTCAGTTGCCTGGGGATTTTCCTCCCTATACTTGGCTCGTGCCCCCGCAAGGATGGTTGGCTTTTGGCTGAGAAAACAGGTGTTCAATAGCATTTGTGTATCGTCCCATGTGGGGTTGTGAGTAAGCCTCACATTCTCCATCAGAGACAGGAGTGGCCCGGGATCCTCTTCAAAGGAGGGGTTAAATTGTTTCCAATTATACAAATCAGATGTTGTGAATGGGACATAAACAAACATCGTCCCTTGAGGATGTTGGGCGGTAGGGTCGGGGACTTCTCTGATGGGGAAGGTGAACTTCACCGGTGGTTGGGGGTCCTTTCGCAGGTTGTAGTTAGGTCCCCCTTTTGCCTCTCTCTGTAGGACCTCCAATCTTTCCTCTAGGGAATATAGACGATCTTGGAGAGTGTCCTGGCGTTCAACTAGAGGGGTGGGGTCCTCTGGTATTATTTCATGAGAGGGGTCCTTCTCGGGGGCATCTAACCGCTGGGCGGGCCCCTCAGGAGAGGGTGGTGGTTGCAACGAGCGCCCTGCGACGGCTGTCCCATAGGGAGGAGGAAGCAGTAGGTCCTCCGGTGCCGTGGCCACGACCCTGGGTGGTCCTTCTTTTGGTGGTTTCCTTTTGACCACCATGGGAAGGGCAAGGGACATGCATTTAACAACCCACGGAGCAGGCCTGCCGCCAAGGGGCACACAAGTTGCCCATGAATCAATATAAGGGAACTGGTCCCAACTTCCCCTCTGTGCTACTATTGTTCGCACATCAGATACCAAGGTTGGGTCAAAAGACCCCTCGGGTGGCCATTTGGGTTCTAATATTGGCCATTCCCGGGTGCAAAAAAGACAAGATGATCCTTTGTCATCTTAGTTCCATAATCCTGCTTAAAATGTGACCAATTGCTCAAACAACACTCCAAGGGCGTATGGGACTTCTTCGCAGACTTAGATTGGGACCCGCCCATGACGGTGGGAATTTCAGTCAGCAATTCTTGTGCTTCGCCCTCCTCTGACCTAGCCCGTCTCTGGGGTAAGGAAATGCAGATCGGGGCTCCCCACTCACTTCGCCCGTAGGCATCTCACACAATCACAAACACACCACCGTCCCGCGTTTATCCCCTAATGTAAGCTGTTTCACTTACCCCAAAAGCCTCTTCTGTCCCGCCCGCAGCTGTGTCCAGCTGCTTATTGATCCACTGCCGGTGCCTAAAAGGAGTGATCACGTCTCCCTCTTCCTCTGGCGTTGGTCCCCAGGCGCTTCTGCCGCCACCGTCGTGAGGAGAAGGCAGTATAAAACAACCGCCTGTGGCCACTTCTCCTCCGTGGCCCCTCGGCTCAGCGCGAAGGGGACGCGCCCCGAAGCAGGATCCGAGTCACGGCACCAAATTGTTAGATAAAAAGTCCTTGCTTTCGGTTTAGAAGAAAAGAATGCCAGGCAGGCAGCAGTGGATCCAACACTATTTTATTGAACGTTTTGCAAAACGGGTGCAGAGCAGTCTGGACCCCGAGACACGTGTGCAAAAGCCCTTTATATCATATCGCTTCTATTGTTCTTACCAGTAACCAATGAAACAGTTAGTACATCGGCTCACTAAGTTAATATCCAATAAACAGTCACTATCAGCTTACCAAGCCGTTAGTCATGAGCGCATCAGTATGATTCCCTTTTTGCTCCGCCTATATTTTCCCGCCACTCAGGCTCTTACGTAACTTGAGACGCCAACGGTTATGGAGTCTCCTTTTTTTCTAACAGGGGCAACATCCCCCCATAAAAAATAGCCCAATAGAATGCTGAGTTTCTGTTGTTGAGGGGCATAAAACCTGGGAGGGCGAGGAGAGAACTTCCTGCTGAGGTTTAGACTCCTGGTAGCCTTCCCCCTCTGCAAGGGTGGGGGGCCTATTAAAATGGTCCACCCCCAGAGGCTAACGGATTCCGATGGATTCCAGAGGGCTCTGGGGGATTTTCCTGCTGGTATGGCTGGTGCTCCTGTCGAAGCCCAGGTCGCTCTGTGGAATGCAGAGATGACTTGGGCAGTTGACACGATCGCGCCCAAATGCCCTCTCCCTCTGAGCAGAGCCTGGCCAGCATTCAGAGCACCGTCTGGTCTAGTTTTATTGGATGAGTTTCAGTTACTGAAGCCTGAGGATGTGGACAAGGTGCTTGGCCAAGTCCGATCGACCACTTGTGTGCTTGACCCTTGCCCTTCATGGCTTATTAAATCAATTAAGGAGGGGATGTCCGATTGGGTCCAGGAGGTTGTAAATTCCTCCTTGAGAGAGGGAGTGGTGCCTGCCACTTTAAAAGAGGCGGTAATTAGACCACTCCTGAAAAAGCCTAACCTGGACCCAGAGGATGTTAACAATTATAGGCCAGTGGCCAACATCCCCTTCCTGGGCAAGGTGCTTGAGCAGGTGGTTGTAGGACAGCTCCAGGCACTGTTGAATGAAACGGATTATCTAGATCCATTTCAGTCAGGCTTCAGGCCTGGTTTTGGAATGGAAACTGCCTTGGTCACTGTGTGGGATGACATCTGCCAGGAGAGGGACAGGGGGAGTGCGACCCTGTTGATTCTCCTGGACCTCTCAGCGGCTTTCGATACCATTGACCATGGTATCCTTCTGGATAGGTTGTCTGGGTTCCGCTCCTACTTGGATGGCTGATTCCAGAAGGTGGTGCTGGGAGGTTATCACTCTGTGCCATGGCAATTGTGCCATGGGGTTCCACAGGGCTCTATTTTATCCCCCATGCTGTTTAACATCTGCATGAAACCACTGGGGGAGGTTATCCGGAGGTGTGGGCTGAGGTGCCATCAATATGCAGATGACACCCAGCTCTACCTCTTTTTCTCATCAAACCCAGGTGAGGCAGTGGCTGTTCTAAATCAGTGCCTGGGCACAGTAATGGATTGGATGAGGACCAATAAACTGAAACTAAATCCAGACAAGATGGAGGTACTGTTAGTGGGTGGTTTGTCTGCCTGGCTAGGTGATATTCAACCTGTTCTGGAGGGGGTTGCACTCCCCCTAAAGGATCACATTCATTGTTTGGGGGTGCCCTTGGATCCAGAACTGTCTCTTGAGGCACAGGTGAACTCAGTGGCACGGAGCACTTTTTATCAGCTTAGGCTGGTATACCAACTACGCCCTTATCTGGACAGAGATAGCCTAGCTACAGTTATCCATGCTCTGATAACTTCTCATCTGGATTACTGCAATGCGTTATATGTGGGGCTGCCTTTGAAAATGGTCCGGAAACTTCAGCTGGTCCAAAATAGGGCAGCAAGATTGTTAAGAGGAACTGGCCTACAAGCTCATATTACGCCAGTACTTTTTCCAGCTGCACTGGCTGCCAGTCCATTTCCGGGCCCAATTCAAAGTGCTGGTATTAACATTTAAAGCCCTTAATGGCTTGGGTCCAGGTTATCTGAAGGATCGCCTCCTCCCATATGTGCCTGCCCAGACCTTAAGATCATCGTCAGCAGCCCTTCTCCGTGAGCCCCTGCCAAAGGAAGTGAGGCGGGTGGCTACTAGGAGGAGGGCTTTTTCTGCTGTGGCACCCCGGCTGTTGAATGAGCTCCCTAGTGAGGTTCGCCTGGCACCTACATTGTATTCCTTTTGGCACCAGGTGAAGACTTTTTCATTTTCCCAGGCATTTTAGCATTTTAGCTTTCTAGACTTTTAGCTTTGCTGTTTTAAATCTGTATTTTAAACTCCTGCACTGCTGCTAAGTTTTATTGTGGTTGTATTGTTATATTGTGGTTTTAATGTTCTATATATTTTAAATCGTTTTATTGTGTGCTGTTTGCTTTTAATTTTTGTGAACCGCCCAGAGAGCTTTGGCTATTGGGTGGTATAGTATTGAAATAAAAGTAAACAAATAAGTAAGTAAGTAAGTAAGAGAAGAAATGGAATGGTGGATTCTGGAAGGGGGCATGGCTGGC
This sequence comes from Heloderma suspectum, assembly GCF_057233095.1. Classification (NCBI taxonomy): domain Eukaryota; kingdom Metazoa; phylum Chordata; class Lepidosauria; order Squamata; family Helodermatidae; genus Heloderma; species Heloderma suspectum. The sequence goes on from NC_139461.1 coordinate 229,764,734, forward strand.
TGGAACCCTGAACAAGAGCACTCCATACTGCAACATTTTGTTGCAGATCCTGCTTCTAATATACCATTGCTAATATCCCTTGCTTATCAAGTAAAAAGTTCATAACCTATGCTGAACTTAAAGGCATGTGTTGCTGTTTTATCTAAATTGTGCTTACTCTTACATTTAGTTTTGTTGTGATAAAGAATGATTACTTTTATCATAGTTTTAATAGAGACACATTCAGGAGAAACATTTATCCTGTGAAACGCATAGCAAAATCCAAATCAATGAGGAAATCATTGTAACCTAGGGAGACAATCCAAATAATGATTACCATAGTACCTACATCAACTTTATTCTGCTCCTGTTTTAAGGGTGACTTCATTTCCTTTTATCTGAAGTATCAGAATTAAACACTGGACAACTGCCAAAACACAAAATACATTTTGCAAGGAGCTAAAGAGATGGGAACTTGTTTACCCACTCAGTTAAAGAGGCAATCATATTGATAGAGATGTACGAAAGTCACTTACCTTTTTGACGGGGTGATTCACGGTGGGGGGGAGGCGCTTCGCACCTCCACCCGAAATCCTAATCTGGCCGGCTCCGCTCCACAGAGATTCCGCAGAGCCGCCAGCCGGGGCCGCCCTCAGCTGGACATCTGGCCGCTGGGCAGCCTGAAGGGAAGAAAAAAAAACAGCGTACGCAAATGGCAGTGGTTACGGCAGCTGCCATTTGCGTACTCTTTTTTTCGCTGTTTTAGTCTACGTAAATATTTGCGTAAGCTATTACGGCGGAAAAAAAGGGAACGCAAATAGTGTAGTGGGCGCCATTTGCGTTCCTTTTTTTCTCACCGTTTTAGCCTATGTAAATATTTACGTAAGCTATTACGGCGAAAAAAAAGGAACGCAAATAGCGCCCACTACACTATTTGTGGTCCCCTTTTTTTCGCCATAATAGCTTACGTAAATGTTTACGTAGGCTAAAACAGCAAAAAAAAGGGAACGCAAATGGCGGCCGCCGTAGCCACTGCCATTTGTGTACACTGTTTGTTTGGTTTTTTGGCTTGCCATGATGGGCTACGTAAATACTTGCGTAGCCTATCATGGCCTCCACAGGGACGCAAAAGGCGTCCCTGCGTTAACCGTGATAGGCTATGATGAAGAAGCGAATGGCGGCTGCATTCTTCGTTCTGCCATGGATTTCGGGGGGCCGAATGCACTCGCATTTGGCCTCACTGAGATCTGTGGTGGAATTCTCTGACATCCCTACATATTGAGGCTAGGGAAGACTTTTTTCCTAATGCCAGACTGATTGGTAACTTAAGATTGTGGCAGAATTTTGTGTTGCTTGCCAAAAGAATTCCCTTTGCAATGGATACCTCTGCACGGAGTGTGATGCTCTCTCCTGCTTTCTGCATGTGGCACATACATATGCTGAGGGAAAAGGATCCTGCCTCAATATCGAAAGTTCTGCTGGATGGCCTTGATGTCCCTTCTGCAATTCTGAGAGTCATTCTGAAATGGAGTTGTAGAGTTTATGGAACACAAAATGTGTGAGGAAGATAAAGAGAAGTATTCTTTCAAACACCTGACAACCTAGAATCCAAAATGCTGTCTTCAGTGAAAACTTTTCTTCTGCTGTGCTTTGCTGTGCTTATTTGTTTTCTCCTCCCAAATGGAGGCTATTTCATACTGCCAGCAAGGCTTGACTTTAGGCTGTGTGGGGCTCTAGGCACTGGCTGAGGAAGTATCATACTTGTGACAAAAATGTTCACAGCAATTGCTAGACCAGAAACTCTCACATTTAATCAAACACCACCACAAGTTAGCATCTGACCATGCAGAATACCTCCCCACCACCAACTTTTCTGACCATAGAGACATTTTTCTGGAACTACCTGCAGCAGAGTCCATTGATCAGTAATCTAAATCCCTAGTAACATCAGACTCAATTGACAATGTAACCATCAAACTTTTTTGTAGAGCGAATAGCAATTAGACTGGTTTTGGTTTCAGACTCAGTCTAGCCTGAATGTGATTCAATAAAATAAATAACAAGAGGCTCTACACTACACTCCCCATAACCTTGAACCATTCTGTTTTCTAGGATGATTTTACTACTTGCCTTATGGATTAGCCCCAAGATTTAATAGTAACTCAAAGGCATATAATCAAGTTTATTAGTTGCTGAAAAGTTACTTGAAGTGCCTTGTCAAACTTAAAAATCAATGTGATTAATGTACACTGTGTCCTGGACTTTAAGCTGTTTATATTAAGTGCTACATCTTGGCCCATGTCAAAATTTGCCAGCATGAGAGTGGTCTTTTTCTGGATCAAATTTGGAAGTTTTGATCAACTGTAGGGAGCTGGCAAACAGATAAGAATTTAAATGACTGCTATAGGGAATATACTTTGCTATCACAGGACAAGCTACAGGGAAAGCAATAATAACAGGGGTGGATGAATCTTTCACTTCCTCCCTCATTTGAATTTTTTTAGATCTCATGTTCTTTCCATCCCAGATATGAAGAAGTTTGAAAATTCTGAAGAATTCTTATCAAAAGCAAACTGAAATTAAAATCTCACCAATCTTGGCCTAATTCAATACAAAGCTACTCCAATGAAGAGAGTTGTACCTGCTTGCCATATAGCTGATAAAGATAAGGAGCCTGTCAGAAAAAGAAGGCGGCAACCCCAGTTTAGCACTAATATGGTTGAATGCACAGGTATTCAGACCCAAGCATTTAAGAGCTAAGCACTCAAAGCCTTGGGCTGGGATGGACGGATCTGTCGGTTTTGGTTTTTCCTGCATTTGAATTTTTAAAATCTCACTTTCTTTCCATCCTGAATATGAAGAAATGCTTTCCAGACATGATGACTTGCTAAAATTCTCAGTTGGCCCTAGAGCATCAACTTTTGTCACTTCCATTTGACTGAGTTCTTCAGCTGCTCTCCTCTCCCCCAAATTAGTTTAGGCATGGGTAGCTGTCCAACATCTTCTGCAGTGAAGACCAATGCAAATAATTAATTTAGCTTCTCTACAATCTCCATTGCCCTTCTGCAATATTCTCACATCTTTGTGATCAAATGGCCCAGCTACCTCCCTAGATGGTTTCTCATTTCATTTGTGTGTGTGTGTGCACACGCATGTGTATGCTTTTGAAAATATGTCCCCAGCAGCCTTTTTTGTTTTGTTTTTTGCATGCCTTAGTGTCCATTTACCTTGTTCTGCCAGTCTGCACCTCCCTTCTTCTTTTTTTCTCAGACTAGCCAGTTTTTCCTCTCCCCAACCTTCCTCCATAAACCAAATGCCCCCGTTTCTCCCCTCCAGTTGCCTTGCACAATAAATGCAATCACCTCCTCCCTCTCCAGTCTTCCCGCTAAGAAAACTAGATGCCCCACTTCCCCTTTCCTCATTGCTTTATCCCAGGGTGTTGAACCTCATGCCCATGGGCCACATCTGGCCCAGCTGTAGCTCCCCAGATAGCCCCGCCCCTTGCCTTGGCCCCACCCCATTTTCCCCTACTGTTCAGTGGTTCCAGTTTTGCACAGTTTTCCCCATTCTAAAAGGTCCAAATGCCTCATCCAAGGCTTAGTTACTCTCAGTAAGAGCTTAAAGCTTATATATGCTGGTATGTTTAGTATTTTGGTTTCACCCCTTTTGTTTTTAGCTGCAGAGCCTTGGCCTTTGGCCCTGTCCACTAACGGAATCTGGCCCCAAGAGCTTCTCCAAAATTGAATTCAAGTGGTTTGAAATCCCTGCTTTAATCTTTCTTCCCTCCTGAACCCCAAACCTATTTCTCCCCCTTTTCTCTCATCAGCTTCTTCCCACGCCTCTGCTGCCATATAAAAGCACACACTTGCCAGATGCAAATCACATACAGAATGAGGCTATGGGTAGAACTTTACACAAATATGGAACTTACACAACTTTTAACATGCTGCTTTTCCCACATGACCACCTGTGGCATCAGCCATATTGCCTCCTTCTTGCTATTTTTTAATACTTGAAGGAAGGCATTAGAAGCCACTTCAAGTAGTTGCATCTTTTAAAAGTCAAAACATGTGGTAACATTATTCCTGTTTTCCAGCTGAAGGCACAGTTCTGGGAAATGTGCCACCATCTGACTGTAGGCCTTATTTGTTTTATGAAGGTTGCAGGCATCTGGAAGGATTGGTAGAGCTGTCTCCTTAATAATGTACACAAATGCAAACAAGGTTCAGATGGTGTAATAAGCCCAGCAGCCGACTGACAGCATAGCTTTTTTGGCAGCTTGGGACTGGAAGAAGTTTCAAGTTCTCTATGTCTAAAGAAAGGAAAGGATCCTAGGAAGGTGTGAAGTTGTCAGGGTGATAATTAGGCTGGTGTGGCTATCTATACCCTAGGTTAAAAGGGTGGGAAAGCCATAATTCTACTCAACACTGGCAAACTTGCCTCAGAATGATCGCTTGCGATCGTTAGTAAAGAAGTCAGGGCCGGCATTAAGGGTAGGTAGGGGCCCACACCCCACAGGCCCATTAACAACGTGTTTGTTCACTGGACAATGGATGGTGGTGAGGAGGAGGAGCTGTAGATGCCACTGCCCACTTGCTCACTGCCTGCCTGCCTGCCTGCTTGATGAGAAAGGAGAGGCAACAGCAGCTGTTGACAATGGTGATGAGAAGGTAGACTCACGGAGGGAGGGGGCCACTGCAGGTGTCTTGCCCAAGGGCCCTCAAAAATCTGGAACCAGCAACAAATAATGGTGTCAGCCTTCTGATGGAGGAGCAGAAATGTAGGGATGTCAGAGAATTCTGCCACGGATCTCCACCCGAAATCCATGGCGGAATGAAGCCCCCACCCCCCACCCCACGAAAGGTGCGCGAAATGGAGCACTTACCTGCTGCCGTCCATGCTGACTTGTGAATAGAGGCCGCGTCTGCAGCTGCCATTCGCTTCCTCATCATAGCCGTGATAGGCTACATAAATAATTACGTAACCTATCACGGCTAATGCAGGGATGCCATTTGCATCCCTGTGGAGGCCGTGATAGGCTACATAAGTATTTACGTAGCCTATCACAGCAAGCAAAAACAACAACAACAGAGGACACAAATGGCGGCGGCTACAGCGGCCGCCATTTGCGTTCCCTTTTTTTTTGCCGTAATAGCCTACGTAAATATTTATGTAGGCTAAAACGGAGAAAAAAAGGGAACGCAAATGGTGGCCACTGTAGCCACCGCCATTTGCGTCTGCTGTTTTGTTTTGTTTTTTGCTTGCCATGATAGGCTACGTAAATATTTACGATGCCTATCACGGCAAAATACAGGGACGCAAACGGCGGCAGCTACAGCAGCCACCATTTGCGTCCCTGCAGGCTGCCCAGCAGCTGGATGTCCAGCTGTGGGCGGCCCCGGCCAGCAGCTCCACAGAATCTCCGCAGAGCGGAGCCGGCTGAACAGAATTTTAGGGGAAGGGACAGAGCGCCTCCCCCGGGTCCCCCCCACCGCGAATGTCACCCTTCAAAAAGGTAAGTGACTTTCGTACATCCCTACAGAAACGCAAACTCCCTCTGCTTCAAAAATCTGGACTCATTTTGAGTCAGGTCCAACCTGCTTCGTGCCATGCCCTACTCAAAATGCCATTTGTACCCTGCCACTATACTGTTCTCCCAAGCAGTCCCCTACAGCTTTCCCAAGCAAAAAAAAAAAAAAGTGGTAAGTAGAGGGAGTAACAGGCAGTGGGGAGAGACCACTTTGTTGTTGTTCAGTCATTAAGTCGTGTCCGACTCTTCGTGACCCCATGGACCATAGCACGCCAGGCCTTCCTGTCCTGCGCTCTCCCCCGGAGTGTGCTCAAGTTCATATTCATTGCATCGGTGATGCTATCTAGCCATCTCATCCTCTGTCGTCCCCTTCTCCTTTTGCCTTCAATCTTTCCCAGCATCAGGGGGTTTTCCAGGGGGTTTTCTCTTCGCATTAGGTGGCCAAAATATTTGAGCTTCAGCTTCAGTATCTGTCCTTCCAATGAGCCCTCAGGGTTGATTTCCTTTAGGATTCACTGATTTGAACTCCTTGCAGTACAGGGGACTCGTAAGAGTCTTCTCCAGCACCACAGTTCGAAAGCATCAATTCTTCGGTCCTCAGCCTTCAGTCCAGCTCTCACAGCCATACGTTGCTACTGGGAAAACCATAGCTTTGATTATGTGGGCCTTTGTCGGCAAGATGATGTCTCTGCTTCTTACTATGCTGTCTAGGTTTGCCATAGCTTTCCTCCCAAGGAGCAAGCATCTTTTAATTTCATGGCTACAGTCACTGTCTGCGGTGATCTTGGAGCCCAAGAAAATAAAATCTGTCACTGCTTCCATTTCTTCCCCTTCTATATGCCAGGAAGTGATGGGGCCAGATGCCATGATCTTAGTTTTTTTAATGTGGAGTTTCAAACCAGCTTTTGCACTCTCCACTTTCACCCTCAACAAGAGGCTCTTTAGATCGCCTTCGCTTTCTGCCATTAGGGTGGTATCGTCTGCATATCTGAGGTTGTTGATCATTCTCCCGGCAATCTTAATTCCAACCTGTGATTTATCCAACCCGGCGTTTCTCATGATGTACTCTGCATATAAGTTAAATAAGCAGGGCAATAATATGCAGCCTTGTACTCCTTTCCCAATTTAGAACCAATCGGTCATTCCATGTCTGGTTCTTATTCTTGCTTCTTGACCCCCGTACAGGTTTCTCAGGAGACAGGTAAGGTGGTCTGGTACTCCCATCTCTTTCAGAATTTGCCAAAGTTTGTTGTGATCCACACAATCAAAGGCTTTAGCATAGTCAATGAAGCAGAAATAGATGTTTTTCTGGAATTCTCTTGCTTTCTCCATGATCCAGCGAATGTTGGCGATTAGATCTCTAGTTCCTCTGCCTCTTTGAAACCCAGCTTGTACTTCCAGTAGTTCTTGGTTCACATACTGCTGAAGCCGAGGTTGTAGGATGTTGAGCATAACCTTGCTGGCATGTGAAATACGTGGCAAGCAATCTGTAGCTAAGAAGAAGCGTTGCTGTACCTGCCATTTGGTAATGAGCCTTTCCCCCATGTGAAGTCTTTTTTGGACTGGGGAGGTAAGGGGTATGCAGGAGCTGCACATCACCAGTTTGTGCTTTTTTTAATGTTCCAACCAAACACTCAGATTCAATAGGAATGCTTGAAAAGCTGGAGAAGTGTGGCTTGCACATCATTATTCACTAGGACCTGGTTCAAATGCTATGTTGGGCCATATTCTTCACTCACAAGAGTAACGTACTTCCATGAGCAATACGTGGGATGTGAGCTGAGTGTTCATGGTTTTCAGCAGTTTTCCATTGTTCTGAAGTCCGCCTTTGAGAAACATTCAGCATGCTGTAGCTGTCATCTGTCAGTAGGGAGGCTTTATAAATCCATTCTTTGTGAATTCCTATATGAAATGACCCGATCTGCATTTCTCAGTCTAATGTGTGGACTTCTTAGTCTAATTTATCCATTAGATTTCTGACTTCTTTGAATGCTGCAACACAGTAGGGATGGGGGAGAAATAGGGATGTCAGAGAAATTCACAGTGGATTCAAATGAGTTCAGATTTCTATGAATCTGACCTGCGGATTCTGCAATGGACTGGCTTTTTTTGAGTTATGCAGATTCCACAGACTTGTGGACCAATTTTTAACTTGGGGGGGGGGGAATTTGTACTGCACTAACATGCACTGGTATACGTGCAAATAAGAACTAATGCACCTAAATGTAAGTGGAATGAAATTCTCAGACATCCCTAAAAAAAAATAAAATCTGATTCTGTCAATGAGTGGACGACAGAATGAAAGACGCCTGACAATCCACAAAACACAGACGGTTGTAATAAGATCTGTTTTAATAACATCCCTAGGGAGAAATGTGTTTGACTTGTATTTTAATGTGAACTTACCTAATTTCATACTTTTGAACCAATACACAGACTGAACATTAGTTATCCTGCAAAATGTACATGCCTCCCAATTTTGCAATGGAGTTTCCCAATCAAAAAATGTGTACACAAATGTGTATATTAGGGAATGTGCACAGACAAAAATGCATATATTCATGAAAATAACATTTGAAATGCATTATATTAGGAAAATGGCTTGCTTAGATGTGTATATTAGGCAAAACTGCATTACAAATGCATGTGTTAGAAATGTGTACAAAAATGCATACGAATTTTCATGCTATTGTTTTTTGGGGGGGCGGGATTCTCGAAGTTCAGAACAAATAGAACTTAAGAATGAGAAACTAAGAGAAACCAAAACAGACAGATTTGTCCATCTCTACAACACATTTCTCAGCAGTTTAAATGTATCATAATCTGCTTTCAGATACATACTTTGAGAGAAAATATGCATTTAAATACACTTTTACTGTGTACTTCTAAATACATGTGCACTTTGAGAGGATTTTTTTTAAAAAAATGCAAATTAATGCAGAAATAGAATGGAAAAATATTATGGATAAAATCATGTGGAAATGGCATCGACAGAAATAGCTTTAACCATCCTGTACTGTCTATTGAAACAGGTTAGCGACTGTGATCTTTAAGTAGCCCATGGACTATCTGGGCATCTCTTATGCTTGCCAGTTTGAACCCTGTACAGAAAGGCTTCAACATACAAACTTTTTCTGTTGTCCTTCCATTTAGGAGAATTGAAAAATCAAAGATCTAGTATTTTGTGTTCTGCACTTGAAAAAGAAGTTAGGGGATGGATAGCCCAAATAACCTCAATGTAAATGTAAATGTTGAATTTTCACATCTGACCAGAATGTCTCTTTATTAAAAAAAAGACTCAGACCTGATGCAATAAAAGAATCAACTATGTTTGTTGCTGATATTGATATATTTTCCACACAGTAATCTTTGTTTTCCTCATGTTATTTTTTTCACTTTAAAATTAATTTTGCTGAGAAAAAGAGGCCATTAGGAAAAGACACTCTCACTCTAACCTAAAAAGAGAAAGTATGCTATTGGCTTAATATGTTTCATCTTCTGTCAGTTTAAGATTTGTTATTTGGCGATTTTAATCTCAGTCACTAACCTACAAAGGGACACAGGGGATAGCATAAAAGTAAGCATTTCAAATTGTTCTCAGAATTTTAGATCAATCACTTATAAATCCACAGGTTTTATAAGGACTAATATAAACATCAGACCCCTGGGATTATTTTTAATTGACAAGTTCTTTAGCACAAGCACCCCAAAGAGGTATAAATATAATTCACCCTGTTAAAAACCTCTCCAGAGTCCAAAACCAAGCCAAATCAAAATAGTAACCACTTCTTTCACAGCCAGCCAAAGACATTTTTCTCCCTGAGGCAGAAGAGCAGATTGTGCCCCGCTCCCCAAATCACAGTACATAGTACCCAAGGCTGGCCAAGTTATTTTGGCATCCAAGCAAAAAAAAAAAAAAATCCCACAAGTGCTTCTGTCTAGGATAGAGTAAAAATATAATCATAATAATTTAAACAACTAACAATTTGTTGCCCTTACATGACTTCTAAAATCAGCTGCCTCCTCATTGTGCCTAATGGTAGGGCTGGCCCTGGGCCTGCTTTGTGGAACTACATGTTACAAGATCCATACAGCTGTCCTCACTCCATGTTCCTTTCTCATAACATCTAGTGTAACATATGTGATGTACTGTCTTCATACTGTGTGTTTCCCCACCCCTGCCTTTCCCCAATATTATGAAACAGGAGTGCAAAATACACACTGTGGTGATGTCACATCACACATTGTTACAATTTCCAGAGGGATAGCTGTGTTAGTCTGCTGCAGCAAAAGCAACAAAGAATCTTGTGGGACCTTAAAGGTTAACAAATTTATTCTGGCATAACCTTCATGGACACTCTCCTCTTGCATCTGATGAAGTGGATAATGTCCATAAAAACAAAAATGAGGGAGAATTCACCACTGCATATATGGACAAATCTAAATAAATGAGCAAGGAAAAGAGGCTCTGCAGAGCCCTTCTCTGTGTTAATAGTGCAATCAGATGTTGGCCTACATGTGGTTGCAACTTGCACATCAACCCATCATTCTTCTGGAAATTATGTTTGAGCTTCATGAGTAGTTTTCTAGGCTAGGAGCTGAGCTGATTATTTGTAGGAGCCTTTCATAGGAAAAAGGACTGTGCCAAACAAATGCCAAAGAAAAAGCATTGCCCAATACTTCCATGGCTCCTTTTATTGAGAGAAACTGATGTATTTTGAGATCTTACATCTCAGGAGGAGGAGGACGAGGAGGAGGAGGAGGATTTTGACTATAAAACAGGAAAACACTGGGCCATTTCACATGACATGACAGCCCATCGTGGGTTAAGCCCATCGACAGCCACCATTATGAATATACACACCCCAGCTAGGGGTTGCTGTGACTTGTGTTGTCTGAACCCAGGCAGTGGGGGTTATTTGAGGGTTAAACGACCCTCGCATAAGCCTAAAACAGACCGTGAGTTATGTGAGCATTGTTTAACCCACAAATAACCCCTGCTGCCCAGGTTTGGACGACATGACAAGCCAGCTGGGGCTTGCATATTCATAACAGTTGTGGCACCCCAAGGGTTAATTAACCCACACTGGGCTGTTGTGTCATCTGAACCAGGTCACTGGCCAAATCTACACCTTGTGTCATATCATTATGATCCCATCATGGTAACGCTATATCCCTCTTGTGCAGTCATACCTCGCAGGACACACATTTGTTGTGGTATATTGGATAATGTGAAATAAAAAGCGGGGAATAACACTACAAAAGCGGTATACCAAATGTGTAATGTGCCCCAACAGTTATCAGTGCACTTCAATACCGCTATAAAGCTGTAGCATAGATCTAGCCACTTGCTCTCATTCTCACTACTCGCTTGTTGTCTTTCTGGGAAGAACAGACAGATTCCACATTGATCACGACGTCAAGAAATTAATTTCTAGTCTTAAAGAGAAGATATGAATTTCTTGACTTTAAGATCTAAGAATACTGTAATAAGTATTTAAGATTGATTTTATATAGTTACTGATTGTTTTTGCATACTTTTGTTCTTTATTTAAATTTTACGAATAAAAATAAAATAAAAAGAAATTCATTTCCCAGAGGGGAGGGGGAATGGACATGTGAATGGCATGTTCTTTGTTGAAGAATTCTAAAATGAGCATAGGTTTTTGGCAAAGAGGACCAATATGAATTTCTAATTTATTTATTTTATTTTTTGTTCTTCTTCTTTCTGACCTTTCGTATGAGTTTGATCTTGATAAATGCAATATGAACTATCAATTCATCAACTCTGTGGTGATTTTACCAATACTTCTGTTTTATAAATGTCTCATGAAACAGCCCACTTTTTCCTGCTTATCTGAGTTTTACAGCTTCGACCATAGGCTTTTCAAATGATATATATATATATATACTCTATGTGCCTGTGCAGGGTAAACTGATCATATTTTGTCATATTGCCTGTAATGAAGACTGTAACTTTTTTTTTTTAATCAAAGAAGATGCTTGCAGACATTTCATGAAATCAGCCTAAGGACAACTTATCCCCATCCAAAAAAACCAACCTAAGTTTTGTAGATAGCTCTCTCTACAGATAGATAGGGTGTCAAGAGATGTTTACGTTGATAATAAAAATAACTAATGCTGAGCTTTTGAAACTGGTGTCTGGAAACACAGACAGATGTAGGATTTTGAATGGATAAAGAACTGAAATCTCTTGGCAGGTAGTTGCTATGAAATAACTAGCCGTGCCTGCTTCTGCAGTACAACAGCATCAGCACAAGCAAAGTATCTCTTTGGAAGTAATGATGACAGGATCAGACCCAAAACATAAGGAAAACCTCTTGCCTCAGTTCACATAAGTGCAAAGGCAAAGGAAAGCAATTTAAGGAACAGAGTTTATATATCTTCATGCAGCCCCTGGCATTTTCAAAATCTGGAAATTTAAGTTGCAGGGGAAACTACTTTTAAGTGTATAATAACACATTCCAGTGAACATTGGATACTAAAGGACAGGGTGGTTAAATGATGCTTTTAAACTATAAAATACATTCAGATTTTTTAAAAATCCATTATAGCGTCTCTTTTACAAATAAAATGTGAATTTAATACAGACATGTTAAAATGAACACTTAAAAACACCTAAAACTGAATCATGAGTATCACATAGATGAAGTTGAAACATACTTTTGTGTGTAAAAAAGAATGATGGGGGTAAATATCCTGCTTCTGAGGTTAAGGACTATAACCTACACAGTATTATGTATATTACTGTGGGCTTCCTACTAGAACTAGCAAGCCATCACAGGCACTGGAATCCACAATACACAATAATCTTGTGTATTATCAGGATGGAGCTCATGTGAGTGATCCTGCACTATGTTACACTCTCCAACTACCAGAGCTCTGCAATACGTGAAGTTTTCTAATTCTGAATATTTAAGATTCTATTAACATTCTGTAGTGGAGCTATGTGGGGAAGCTTTGACCTTTTGGGATAGCTTCTTCTGTTTGTAGCCAGCAGAGTCCTTACAGATAAAACCAAGAACATGCCAGGCCAAGGTATTCTGCAGCCTGAAACAGAGCCCAAATCCCCTCCTCTGCTAGGATCAACACCTTGAAAAGGCTTCCTCTATTCCTTCTCATGGAGCCACTGCCCTGCCTGGGACTCCCAGTCTTTTACCATAGTAGGCAAGGATTTAAGCACACACACACAGATTATCAGTAGCTGAAGTCGTTTGTTTCTCCACCCATTAAAGCTGCCATCATTTGAAATTATGCAAAATTATTCAGGATAGTGAATTCTTAGGTAAACTATAAAGAGTTATTGATGAATGTCTCAAGACTGGAGAAAGAATGGCAAAATACTGTAGAATTCAGTTTTGATAGTATTCAGATGTAAAATTGTGGAGAAATGACCCTAACCCTACTAATATTTTCTTGGATACTAAGGGCGCAACCCTAAGAGAGCTGTCCTGGGTACTCATCAGCCTCTGAAATCAGAGGCTTAAGTTATGAGTATCCTATGCAGAGCAGGAGACACATCGCACCTCCTGCTTTGCATTTAAGCTAGATGGGCAGTTTCGTCCATCTAGCAGAGGGAGGGTGTGGGAAGGAGGCTGGGGTGGCCATAGCATTTATTGTATGGCTGCTGCCTGGTATCCTCCCCTCCCTGCCCCCAGAAATGCCCCCTTTCCCCCATCTCCACACTCTGTTTTCCAAGCACGGAGAGCTAGCCAGTGCAGTTCTCTCCATTATTTTCAGAACAAAGACTACGAGAAGGCATGGGGCTGGGAGCGCAGTCTTCTTGCTCTGAGTTCAGAGCCCTGTTTCCAACCTTGAAGCCAGGAAACCGAAGAATCCTATGCCCCCGCCCCCCGACACTGTCTAGCGGGCATAGGATTGCTCTCTAAATCAGCTGAAGGTGGTTTTGTTATTTAAAACATTGTTGTTGTTGTTCAGTCGTTAAGTCGTGTCCGACTCTTCGTGACTCCATGGACCATAGCACACCAGGCCTTCCTGTCCTCCGCTCTCTCCCAGAGTGTGCTCAAGTTCATATTCATTGCATCGGTGATGCTATCTAGCCATCTCATCCTCTGCTGTCCCCTGCTCCTTTTGCCTTCAATCCTTCCCAGCATCAGGGTCTTTTCCAGTGACTTTTCTCTTCGCATTTGGTGGCCAAAATATTTGAGCTTCAGCTTCAGCGTCTGTCCTTCCAATGAGCTGTCAGGGTTGATTTCCTTTAGGATTGACTGATCTGATCTCCTTGTTAATTACAAAGGCAGGCAATATCTGGGAACTATCCAAAAGAAAGAAAGGAATAGAGAAAAATCATTATGTGATGGTATAAATTCATTGCGCACTCCTGCCTTGAAATAGGAACAGTTCAGTCCCTTACAATGTGTAAGTGATATAGTAGAGCTACATAAAGTTCCACTTCCTAGAAAGGGCAAGGAAGCTGTGATAATTACAAACAGGATTCCCTATTGGAAGGAAAACATTATTTTCAGAACAAAGACTAAACAAGAATATTACCAGGATAAAGACACATTTGGAACCCTATGGGGGAAAAAAGCAGATGGGGCAGAATTTCTAAGCAGAGAAATGCCCAGCAAAGAATGGCTTAAGCTATTTCTTCCACTCAAAATGGAAGCCACATAAGCCTGCTTTTCATTTAAGAGTCATTAAATTTTGCAAGTAATTTCTAGTTTCCCTTCAGATCTAGTTTGTCTGTCATTGCAACATAGAATTATGGCATACACTTAAAGCACAATCCTATGCATGTCTACTCAGACTTGAATCCCAATGAGTTCAATGAAACTTAGTGTTTGGTAAGTAGATACAGGATTCTATTTCTAATCACTAGCCAACAAACAACCTGACTTGTGACATTTATATGACAATTTTCTATCACTGTATGTTTTTCATTCAAATTGCCAAACTTGCTGATTGTGATATGCAGGCTCATGTCAATCTGAAGAGGTCAAGAATATGACTTGCCAGCTATTCCTTCTTATCTGCATGCTGATAGAAGCTATTTAATATCAGTAGGACACATTTTTATAGCTAGCTCTTGGCAGTATTAAAAAATCTTGCTTTCCTATAGCCATGACCTCAAGGACCATGAAGATTGAATACTGTAGCCTACAGTAATGCTTTACCAGATGCATTGAAAACTATAATTTTGGAATGAAATATACAGTCTGAACCATATTTAGCACTGAACTTCTGCTCTATAGCAAAGTCTTCAGCTGAAAAAAAAATACTTTCAAATGAGCTATGGTGTTAACTCCATGTATTAAATACTCCAGAAGATGATGTGGGAATGATAATTCCTTCCTTTTCTTGTGCAGTATCTGAGTAAAGGAAGCTCTTCAATTCTTTCTTAGCTCAGTGTTGTAGCAGAGAATTAATAAAATCCACACTGAAGTGACAGCTGGTTGACAGAACTACCTTTTCCCTGCATTGCTTTCCTCTCCAGTGGCTCATGTTTGGGGCTAAATACACATTTATCCCTTTTGGTTTGATAGCTTTTATTGATTCTTTAAAAAATAAATCTCTGTGCTTAAGAATCATAATTGCACTGGGATATCAACTGTGGTTGTAACAGCATTAGCTGTTAGTATCATTTTTTTTATTGGGCCCTTTAATTAATGGTCTTCCGAAGGTATTGAGCTTCTGAAATGGAAATGTAGAAAGGAACACACTTTCTGCAAGTACTACATGGAATTCACAATAAAAGATTGAAAGAACATGAATGATGCTTGCTGGGTTTGCAGAAATCCTGTTTTGTAACATCTCTAAAATTCAACGTTTTGTTACTTACTTACATTCCATTTCACAAGCCAATTAAGCCACAGTATTTGAAATTAAGCCAACATACCCTTGGTTTAAAATCCAGGTGTGCCAGTTTTTTTGGGTTGGAGGTTGAACTGTTGATATAAATTGAGCTTTAATACCAATATCCACTCAGATTCACAAAGATATTGGGTTGTATCCAGCGATGCCCTTCCATTCCAGGAAGACTCTTTCAAGCAATGGAAGCTTCCATGAATGGAAGGAGAAGGGAGGACATAGTTGCAGACTCCATCTTTCTCCTGCAGCACCCTGCACCACTATTTGCTGTTTCCCCCCTCCCTCTGAGGCAGATTTTGGTGTACACAGGGGGCTACAGAAGGAAGGGGGAATCAGCAAAAATATCTTTGCTCCTCCATTCATGGAAGCCTCCACTGGATCCACTTCCATGATTAGAAGAAAACCATTGATACAAACCCATGTTCCTTGGAGCAGGCTCCCAAATTCCTCACTATAATTATACCTGACAAATTACCTTACTTTTATAAACCATTATCATTTTTGTTCTCTTCCATCTTCTTCCTCAGATACGTAATCCATACTCTAGTATAATTAGATGTATCATTTGCCTGGGTTGGAGCTAAACTAGTGAGATGTGTATCATTTTTCTTTTCTTTTTTTAACACCATGAAAGTCTGTGTGCTAATATCTGGCTTTAACTTCAGCAACAGGCATGTCTAGCTGAGATCCCTTGGGATTTTGTGCCTTCCATTTTAAGTAACGTTGCTATAGCTTTTCCATATCACAGGGTCCTTCTATTCCAAACAAACATCGTGTATGGCGGCAAGTTGTCTAACTCAAAATAGATTGTAGTATAAAGTGAGGACATTATCTTTGAAAAACACAGTATATACCTTAATTCAACTGCAGTGCCAAGCTCCAAAATAGCCCTCCGTACTCATGCCCTGTGACACAATGAATACCTGCAATATGAAGTAGAAAGCTGAAGTGTAATAGCAGAATAACTCTGCTGCTCTTGGCCATTATAAGAACAGTGAAGGGCCTTTGTAGTTCCAAAGAGAATCTTTCTGGTATGAATATTTGTGTTACATTAACACTGACTCCATTGCAGGGTGAATGAATGGGAAGGATATGCTTTTTTCCCCCTTTTTTATTATCATCATCAAATGTGACTCATAAAAAAAGAATATGCGTAATACTATGCTCCTAATAGGTAGTACTGCTTGGCAACTGTGCCCTTCAGAACTAATTACTAGAGGAGAGTTGAGCATGTTACTGAGGAGGGTTGGGCTATTAGAAGAATAGCCAAAGATGATTTGATAGTTGGTCCATTTCCACCATTCTAATTGAGTTCTGGCCACAACCTAGGAAGTATCCAGGTGGGAATATGCTCTAAGCAAATGTGGATGATTAATTGAGGGGATGACTGTAACCATGAGCCTTTGGATAAGACTGGTGACAAATGTGACTATGTAAATAAATGCTGTTGTACACCTGATTATTTTACTCATTTTTAAAAACCAGCGTATTTCTCACAGAATCACTGAGCTGAAGCAGCCAGTGAGCTTTTCTACATGAGGTATTTATTGGGCGCTCATCATTCCTTACTCACAGTTGTTTACAGGTTATTTAGACAACTTTGTGACTCTCCAGTTTTGCTTCTGTTTTTTAAGAGCACTTTTGGGGGGTGGGGGGTGGTGCAGGGAAAACAGAGTATTATTTCTGAACGCGAAAAAAAAGTAATTTCCTACTTGTGTAATTGTGTTATTCCACTATAGCACAGAGCCACTCCGAGGTTATGTAGTGGGAAAGCAGGAAAGGAAAAGTTCTTTGTGCAGAGCTCGGATCTTAATTTTGCAATGAAACCAAAAGTACAGCAGATTGACAGCCTCATGTAGAAAAGCTCAGTAAGTAGGGATATGGAATGGGAAATTTAAAATCTTTGAGTGAGACCCAATATTATGTTGTTGAGTGAAATGCCCCCAAATGTTACCACCGTATTCATAGAATGTGATGTTAGGAAGCATTTTGGTGGTGGAGGACAGACAGGAGTAAAGTGCGGAGCCAACTTAACAGCAACAGAAATCAAACTCCTGGTTGCAATGAGGTGCATCATCATCACCATCATCATCACCATCATCACCATCGTCATAATCATTATTATTATTTACCCACAGTGCTCCAGAATGATAATGTGGTGTTGTTATGAAGCCAAATTGGAATGTTCACAGCCCACATTCTGGAACCTTGTGGATTTCTTATAAAAATGGTGGCCACCAGCAGCCAACGTTCCCAGGAGCACAAGCACTACCACCCAAACCACAGAATAGATGATGGTGGCACAAAAGTGAGTGGTGGGTGGTTTTGTGAAACCGCTCCCCTCCCAAGCACCCCCACTTTCTGGCAAAAAGAACATTTCGTGAAGAACTTTAAGCGCAACTCTAATTCTACCATCTCGGAACTACTGTTTATTACTTTTTAACCCCATACAAATATGGGGTTAAAAAGCAAATGTATAAGCATTTACAATATTTTAAAAACAAGCATGACTGCATGAGTCTTTAAGGGGAAAATAGTATATTTGGTTTAGTGAGAAGATTACAGAAAAACTGCATACATAAAAGTAGTACATACAAAAATAGTTGGCACAACAAGTTGCTTATAAGTGATGTTTAATGCTTAATGTCTCAGTGGTAAAATATAACTAATAAATAACTAATATTTAAAATAATATATATAATATTTTGATTGTGAGGAAAGTAGGAACAGGTAAAATCATGGAGAAAAGCTCATTATTGAAGGTAATCACTAAAAGGAATCAATCACTGCGTATCATTACTAGTTAGTAATTTAGTATGTGCATCTCTCTCTCTCTCTCTCTCTCTCTCTATATATATATATATATATATATATATATACACACACACACACACACACACACACAGAGTGGCCCCAAAGTAGGTATACAGTTGTTTAGAATGTTGATAAGACGGGGAGAGATTGCGAGCGGAGATGGGTTAAAGACGACGCAGACAACAAGCTTGGGTTGAAAATTGGGCCACATTTATTGAAATAGCTGCAAAGGGGTAACTAGGATGGGCATCTAACTGTGTCAGCGGCTAGCTGGCACTTCTTGGGCGAAAACATACCCAGCCTGAGGGGTGGCGGTGATCTCGCCATCCCTCCGGACTGCCCCTTCTGGGGGAGGTAGTCCTTCCGGTGTCACCCCCAACCCGGTGCCACGAAACACCTGGGTGAGTGAGTAGGGTTGGTCTCCCAGGCAACCCTTATCCCCCCGCCGAGCCGCACAACCCGTTTGGGGGGCCCTCAGGCGTCACCTGTCACCATAAGGTGCCTCTGCATGCACACCATCCCTACTTTCCTGTTTTGCCCGTCCTAGCCGCCACAGGAGTCACAAGCCTAGAGCTTGTGAAACTCCCCCCACCTGCGCAGAAGAACTTCCCGCAGGCCCCTTTGCAGATCAGACAGACATATGTTATTCACTAAATGAGACAGGCGGACACCGTCCTACCTGTAACGCTCCCTCCATGTCCACAGAATTCCCTGGCGGGTGGTGCATCCATCACCTCATTCACCTGGCAATAAGCCATTTCTCTGTGCACTTTCCAACATGCCCTGCCACTGGCAACGTCATCCAATTCCTTCCCATTGATCCATGGGAGCAGTGAGGGCTGCAATAGGCTACTTCCGGCCAGGTATGCCGGACCACCTGTATCTCAACCAAGGCCTGTTCCATCAGGTCCTTGCCTGGCTTACAGCCAAAGTCATTCCCTCCAATGTGCAGCACCTGGACCTGCGGAGGACGACTGACAAATTTGGTGGGACAGAGTGAGGAGGGGACTCCCACCGTATGCCACGTCTATGGAGCCACTAGATCTTAATGTGACAGGGTGACAGAATCTGAATTCTGAAGAAGACATACAAGCTCTTCATGAAGCTCCAGACATCAAAACGTGCCCATGTAAGAGCACCCGTACTGGCGTACAATGAGTCTGCTGGTCTCAGGAATAAGCACATTAAGGGAAACTACACAATTGCCCTTAAGTCAACAGCAAACCGTTGAAGTGATAAAAATGGAGGCCCCTCCTCAAACCCGTGGCATGCCATAAAACCCATAAGGTGCCGCCAGAACATAATCCGTTGACTTGCGTTTGGCTGTGGGCCACTGCCGTGCCCTTGCCATGCCGATCAATTTGATCACCAAATATGTAAATGGATTACTTTGGGCCAGACCTGTACCTTGCAGCAAATCAAGGCCCTCCGGGACAAGTCGGCCTTGTGAGCCCAGACCAACCCTGCATTCCATTAGGGCTGCTACTTGGAACAGGGTAAAGTCTTATTGGAAAGCTCAAATGGAGGGCCATTACCCCCGGAGCCCGAAAGGGGTATCCGGAGAGAGAGGGTGGTTAATTTACTAATGCAGGCAAACATCTGTGCCCAACACTATCTTGCACGCCGAAACCTAAATTCTGACATGGAGTCAGTGAAACCCACCTTTGTGGGCTGGAAGGCTAAATGGCCAGCTTGCGACTTATGGTCCCAAATAGTCTGTTGTTCCTTATGGAGGCGTGAAATTGTGGCCAATGATCTATAGATAAGGGCCATGAATCCTATCGCTGAGGTTTTGCCTAATGCGCGGCACACACACCCTGCTCTGTCGCAGGTGGCTCCTGTACGGAGAGCCATGGAATGCAGGCTGGCATGCCTGGCTTCAGTATCCCGATCTCCCATAGTACTGCAAGGATGGGATCTGGGAATGGAGCACCCACGGGGCTAAGGCCCGGAAGATGTTGACCTAATTTCATGACAAGGCATCGACAATTGGGTTTGCCTAACCCAGCACATGGTGGACCCAGAACCAGATGTTGTAATACTGACTCTGGAGCGCGAACACACTGACACATGACATGACCCTCCAATTTTGGGAGGACAGAGAATGAATAACGTGGTCATGTTGTCATAGCGAAGGGGGGGGGGTTACTGACTTGACTATAAGGTTATCCCTCAATGTGCTTGGCGGGGGCGGCAGCCTCCACTCTACAGGCCTTTACCCACTGCACGATTGGACCTGCCCTAAGAATCTGAAACCCCTTGGGGTAGGGGCGGAACCATGTGAGTCCGCAGTCCGGCTTTGAGGAGAGGCTCACGCTTCCGAAAGGAGGTGCCATTAAAGCCCTACTAAGTTGAAGCCATGCCTGATGTATAACTAATTGGAGCTGTGCCTAACGGACCTGAAAATTGTCCTGAGGGAGGTGAGAATAACACCTAAGGGTATCGGATTGGCTTCCGCTTCACCAAATGTTGCTGTGGGAGACAGGCCCTCAGCCTTTGTGAGCTAAGGGGCACCGAAGTAACAGAAAAGGGGAAGCAATACTTGCGTTAGGTCAGAACAATGACCACCATCTTTGGACTCCATGTAGCACATGTCCATCAGGGACCCGTGGCCGGGATCCCAGACAAAGACAGCTGCCTCATCGAAGAGGTGTGACACACTGAGCAGAGATGATCAGGGATCTCGTGATAATTGACTGGCTCTCAGGAAAGAGAGGTTACAAATCAGGATAAACTCCCTAGAGGATTTCCTGGGCACCATTTTGAGAAGGGAGATCCCTAGAATAGCTAACGGGGTGTGGAAAAAAGGGGGGGGCTAAAACCCTTCTGCCAGTACTGCATTGTTAACCTCTCCTGAACCTGTTGATGCCTAGAGAGGAGAAATGTTGCTTACGAGGTAGGGATGGTCTATGTTGACCTAAAGAAAAAATGCTAGGGGGCCCTAGAACCTAGCATAAACCGTGTTCCAAGTTAAGACGCGTTCCCCCAGTAGGGTAGTGTCTTAAAGCCGGAGTATCAGCGCCAACCTTACTAGGCTTTGGCCATCAAGAGCTTCCTACTGCCTCGGCTTTTCCAAGGGGACCCTACCCTCCTCGAGCATTGGACAAGAGGTGCAAGAGTGCTGACTGCTACAAGGGAGCCTTCACGATGAAAACTGCACGTGTCCTGGGAGCATGTGCCCATTGGGGCTTTACTCCCAGCACAGATAGCAGTGCTGAAGCAGCGGACCCGCCATAGGCCGAGGGCCAGTGCGGGAGACCACCTGGTGAATGTGGCCACTGCCAGATCTGTTGCCGACCCCAGCTGGGAAGGAGTCAAAATTGGAGTGAAAGGTCCTGGTCAAACAGGTCCTTACGCACAGAAGGGCAATGGCGGCCCTCTTGCGAGAGGCCTCAACAAGCCATTCGCACACCTCCTCGGGCGAAAGATATTACAAGAAGGAGTAGCCCTGGTGACAATACAACTCGCCAGATTAGCGTAAGGATCTGATATGCCCCTTACATGGATGTCCAAAACGGGCGGGGGCAGGCGAGGGATCCTAATTAATCCAGGAAAAAACCCTGTAAGATGATGCATTAAGCGGCTGGGGTTACTGGGGTGTGACTGACGGGGCTGCAGGCGGCCCGAGCGTCATATAGGGAGATGACAATGGGAGGGACAGCCGCCCCCAGGTAGGTAAGCTAAGGCAGCAACCCCACAGCCCTAAGGGTCACCCGTCTGAACAACTGGGGTGAGGTGCAGTCATCTCACCCATATCCAGGGCAGCCGTGTCTGGGTCCCCGGGAGCAAGGGAGGTGATACCACTTGCATTGCTCCTGATGGAGATGCCCCATGAGGGCGGACCGCCTTCAGGTGTGCTGTGTCGCCTGGGCGAAACCCCAAGGAGGAGGATGTTGCTTGGATCACTGCTGACGGAGATGCCGCAGGAAGGTGGACTGCCTACAGTGGTGGGGTGCTGCCATGGTGAACCTGCGAAGGCGAGATGGAGGCCTCAATGGCGTCCGGGTGCCCTGAATCCAGAGACGAGCTGTACCAATCGTGGGCACACTCTGATCCCCAGCTGGAAAAAACCGAGGTTGTTGCTTGTGCGCCCAGGGAACATGAGGCAGCAGAAGGGAGGAGCTCCGCTGAAGGCGGTGAGCCTTCTGGAAGAGCCGATGAAGAGGAGGTGGATGCCTCAATAGCGTCCAGGCGATCTGAAATAGAAAGGAGCAACGAGCGTTGGGTCTGCTGTCGTGTTCGCTTGTGCTGGACCACTGAGGATTCTTTGTGCCTGGCCAGGGGAGGAGGAGGGATCCCCGAGGAACGCTCAGCAGCTTCCAAATGAGAAAAAATTGATGCCAGTACCGGGTCTGCGTCCACATCAGAGTCAGAATCGGGCCTTGGCAGCGGACTTTGGGGAGGGGGGGCGGGGCCCTCCCATTCCCTTACTTACCACTCTGGCCCTTCTTAGGAGGCATGATGCAGGAGGTGAATTAAGCAAGCAATCTGTCAGGGTGGACACTGAGCCCATAGAATCCCAGAGTAGTTCTAATGCTGAGGAAAAGCAGTCGCTCCTGGGAGAGGAGCACGCTCCTCTTTCCCAGGACCAACAGCTGACAGAGTTTCCTCCCCCCCACATTCCTAGTTTTAGTTAGCAGTCAAGGGAGTGACCGAGCACAGATAGCAGACTTAGTGAAGGCGCGCACTCAACGGCTGCGCCCCGAGGATCCAAGGGGAAAGGGGAGGGATTCTCCCTAGTCCTTATATTCAGGGGTCTGCCAGTAATTGCTTTTCAAACAGGGACCAACTGTTCCAACTTAGGGCATAGGGATGCTGCTGCTCAGATCTAGCTGATACCTGTAGAGTTGTTAAGTTGCAAAGGAAGAATAAATCTTTGAAAAGAATCCCTTTGTCTATGTCTGGACTTGGCTACTGGATTAGACTGAGAGAGCCTTCTAAGGAGCTCCTGACACCATCAAAGAGTTAATAAAGCCTCTGGGCCCCCCAGACAATAGGCAGCCACCCCACAGTCTTAAGATCTGTGGGTGTGAGTTCCAGACCGAGAGGCCTGGAGATGAAGATGGGAGCGCTGCACTACCGTTTAGATAGAAAATCAGATTTTCAAGAGGCGCAGCCAGGGGCCAAAGGTGATGGAGCTGCGTTTGAGCGTGGGCGCCCACAGCCGAGAGCACCCTGTCACGGGAGGCGCCAAACAGGCAGTCGCCGCTGTTACATTAATTAAATATTTAATAATCGTAATTTAATGAATTTTTCTTTTTATTATTATTATTATTAATATTATTTATTTAGTTAAAGCTTTCTTTTCATACAAACATAGGAAGCTGCCTTATACTGAGTCAGACCCTGGGTCCATCTAGCACAGAATTGTTGACACAGACTGGCAGCGGCAGATCTCCAAAGTTTCAGGCAGGATTCTTTCGTAGCCCTACCTGGAGACGCTGGGGATTAAACCTGGGGCCTTCTGCATGCCAAGCATGTGCTCTACCACTGAGCCGCAGATCTTCCTATTTTTTATTATTATTATTATTTATTTATTTATTATTTTTTGGGTGGGAGGGGGAGACGTCCCAAGTCCGTGGGAGGCGACCAATCGGGCTGTGATATACACGCCGGACTTGGCTCAGCAGCTAGGCGCCCCTCCAACAGGCAGGCTCGGCTGACCAGTGGGGGGGGGCAGTCAGACCGTCGCTTGGAGCGCTGCCACTGGCAAACACCGGCTTGTTTGTGTTTGTGTCACCCGCCCGCCGACGCCTCCCGCCGG
This sequence comes from Heloderma suspectum, assembly GCF_057233095.1. Classification (NCBI taxonomy): domain Eukaryota; kingdom Metazoa; phylum Chordata; class Lepidosauria; order Squamata; family Helodermatidae; genus Heloderma; species Heloderma suspectum. The sequence continues at coordinate 229,788,673 of NC_139461.1, forward strand.
GAGCAACACCTCAGGGAGGCAGGCAAGGCGAGGAGGAAGAGGCCGGCAAGGCTGGTGGCCGGGTAGACAGGCCGGCAGGCGGGCTGTGAGCAGGCCCGGCGGCCAGCAGGCCTGTCAGGCAAGCGGGTGGGCGTGCGGCCAGGGTGAGCGAGCGAGTGGGCGGGCGGGTTGAGCGAGTGCGCGGGCGTGCGTGCGGGCAGGGCGGGCAGGCGATCGAGCGGGCAGGCGGGCGGGCGGGTTGAGCGAGCGCGCGGGCGAGTGGGCAGGAGAGCGAGTACACGAGGAGACCGAGCGGACGGGCGGGCGAGAGGAAAGGAGCCGGCGAACGAGGGAGGGAGGCGAACAATATCACCAAGCGAAGATTTTGGCGCGCAGAAGCACGCTGGGTCCAGGCGGCTGGAACAAGGACGAAGCCGTTCTCCAGCAGGCCAAAGTCCCTCATCGTGACCGAGGAGAAAGGAGGGGGCGGGCGCACTGCAGCCTCAAGAGCCGGGGCCCTTAGCATGCGCGACGACACCGGTCTCCAGCAGGCCGGCGTCGTCGTTTCTGGCGGAGCTGTAGTTCTCTCTAGCTGCGTTGAGCCAGAGAGCTGAGTTTGAGAAGGGGGCTGAGTTTAAGGCAACTCAGCCTGCCCCTCCTTGCATGGTGGTGCCACTGGGGTGCACCAATCAAAGGCCCCTGCATCATGTCACCCCACCCGCCCGCAATGGCCCCCCCCCCTTTTAGCCAGACAAGCTGGCACCGGGTGAGGGCATATGTGTGAGTAGAAGATGTGTGGGTGGAGTCAGAATGACAGTTGGGAAGAGTGAGTGACAGGGAGTGGCAGTTAAATCAGTTAAGTGTAGAGAGTGAGGGGAGTGAGGCCCTTAAGTAGGTATACAGTTGTTTAGTTGTTTTTTACTGATATTGTGAACGATGGCAGCGAACTTGAGTCAAGAACAAAGAAAGTGGATTCTAAAGCAGTACTGGAAGACTGAAAATTCTCTCCCCCTCCCATCAGCATTCTAAACAACTATATACCTACTTTTGGGCCACCGTGTGTGTGTGTGTGTGTGTGTGTGTGTGTATCCTGCCCTTCAGCCAAAAAAGGCTCCCAGTGCAGCTTACAAAAATAAGAAATAAAAGAGTCCCTGCCCACAGGCTTATCATCTAAAAAACATGACACAAAAGGAAAAAGGGATTGGAGGGAGGAGAAAAAAGGCAAATTCAGGCACTAGATTCTTCACAAAGTTCAGAGAATCATAGAATAGCAGGGTTGGAAGGGGCCTATAAGACCATTGAGTCCAACCCCCTGCTCAATGCAGAAATCTAAGTTCAGCAGGTCATAGAGTTAGATCTAAACACAGTGGAAGGATGCTGCTTTCTCTCCCTCTGAAGTCCTCAGCAGTGGCAGCTGGTACCAGGCGGGAGAGAAGCTCTCAGATGGAGATGTATCCATGATGGAGAGTGCCTAACTGCTGCATACAGGGAAATGTCACCATGAGGTGAGAAATTCCTACACGTCTTCCCTGTGCAGGGGAACAGCTGTAAGAACAAGAAACTGCAGAAAATTTACAAAGATTTATTATCTGTACTGACATCGCTCTGAACACAAAGATGATGTAAGCTAATCTCTTAGACTATTTGTAATGGCTTGGCGTGGAGGGAACAGATAATCAATGAACTGCACTATTCTGTGTTTCTTAGAGGGATGGAAACAGAATAATTCTTCTCCTGACCCCTGTAGAAGTATTTAGATCTATGGTAACTCCTGTAATTTCAGTATGGATGACTGACAAATTTCCACTGAATAGTGGGATGTGTGAACAACATCTCAAAGAGAAACATCTGCACAGGACTGTCAATTTTAGGATTGTATATGCCACTTTGGAAAAGACCTGAAACAGCCCTAATCTTCATTCTCGCACAACAATCCCTACTGCTGTATGTTTTCATTTTCAGGGATGACATAGCTGCTTTTATAGCTGGATTCTCTTTTGAAATACATTTTCAATTTATCTTGTGTATGTATGTATTTCTTCTATACAGAAAGTTACCCTGGAATTCTATATCGACATCCATGCTCACTCCACTATGATGAATGGCTTTATGTATGGGAACATTTTTGAAGACGAGGAAAGATTTCAGAGGCAGGCTATTTTCCCCAAGCTACTCTGCCAGAATGCTGAAGACTTCTCCTTTGTAAGCAACGCTTCTTCTATTATATTTTGTTTTCTTTGTAAATGTTTTTCATATTATTAAATAGATCCTAGTCACACAACTCTTTCAGCCCTGGGCAGCCACAGTGTTCAGGCAGCCTGTGTTGACTGCAAGCCATGACACTATGCTAAGCCAGTTGTGCATATGCTGCCACCTTTCATTGTAGTCCAGGGATGGGGAATCTCCAATCTAGGGGCCTGACACCACACAGGAGGTCCCCATCTGGCCCTCCAGCTTCCCTGCCTTATCTTCAATAACTGATTGGAGATAAGACAGTTTCACTGCTCCCTCCAGCACTGAGACTTTTTAAAAGCCTCCAGTAGTGCCAATGGAGGCTTTTTAAAACCTCCAGTAGTGCCAATGGAGGCTTTTAAAAATCCTAATTGCTGTAAGGAGGGTTTTCCAGTGAAGAGAAACATTTTTGGGGAGAGTGGCTGCTGGGGAGGGAGGGACTAACTCTGCCCTCCCCACCACTGCAGCCATCCCCAAAATGTCACCCATTCCCCATTGCTACCAGGCTTTTAAACAAACCCATTAGTGACAATGGAGGCTTTTTTCAGGCCTGATTGCAGCATGGGGGGGTGCATTTGTGGGAAAGGGAAGGCTTCAGTGTAGCGGGTCCACGTTTGGTATGGCACAGCATTCCCACAACTGGCTCAGCCAGTTTAAAGTCTGCACTGAAATGTGAAAGCATGGACAGTGGTGAGGAATGCTGGGAGTTGTAGTCCCAAACATCTGGAAGGCATCAGCTTAAAGAAGGCTGATGTAATGCATTTCTTAGCCACCTTTCTAGCCTGCAGCCTTCCCAAAGTGGCTTACAATAGAAGACATACCATTCTATATGAATATAACATTAAATCATACATTAATTTTAAAACCAAATTAAAAATAAATCAGTAAGAAAAGCAGCATATATAATTTTTAAAATTTTCAATTAAACAGCAAAGAAAACAAATACATTTTTAAAATTCTCTCAGAAACAACAACCAATAGAGCCAGATGTATCTATCTCTTGGGAAGGACCTCCAAGGGCAGGAGTTCCATAGGGCCCTATCTAGGGCCCACCAGCCTTATGATCTTAATGGTGGGCCAGCAAGTAGGGTTCCGATGATGATCTTAACATATGCGCAGGTTCATCAGAGTGTAGCTGGCCCTTCAGATTTCCCAAGAACTTTTTTCTGGCCATTATTTCCCATGCAGGGCCAGGCCTACCATTAGGCAGAATTGGGACAGCTACTGGGGATTGGGTGCAAGCAGTGACAGCCGCTCCCTGGTCATTCCTCCAGATCCCCATAAGGCTTTTTCCCATCCTCCTAGTCTGATGCCCCAGGAATGATGCTTGCTTGCTTGCTGCTGCTGGGTCAGGCTGTCTGTCCCAGGCCAGCAGCAAGCAAGCCTAGTCACCTTCTCCCAACACGTCACAAGACAGTGCTGTTGGGAAAGGCCCCCAACTGAATGAGAAGGCAGTGTGGTGGCCAGGCCAGGCTACACAGTACAGCAGGCATGTGCATTGCTCTGCTCCTCTGACATACACAGATGCCACAGCTGCCTCCTTGCAGTCGGCCATGAGCAGGCATAATGTGGGGCCAAGAGCAAGACATGGCAAGTTGTTAGAGGATGGAGCCCATCTCTATGTACCACACAGCCAGCCCTGTGCCCACTAAGCTAGCCTGCTGGTGTGTGCAGGAGAAGATGGTGTCCCATCATCAGTGCTGACGTAACATTCAACAGCCAGTCCTCCGTTCTGTATACCAGGCTGGGGAAACTCTTTCAGCCTGAGAGCCAAATTTAATGTTGGAGAAGCTCTTGGAGGCCATAATCCAGTGGTGGGTGGGGCTGAAGGCAATGGGGTGGGGCAGAATTTCAAAAATACCGCGTACTGAAGCTTAAAGCTGTTACTGCCAGTAACTCAGGCACAGGAGAGGCATTTCAACCTTTTAGAATGAGGAAACATTTGCACAAAAGTTGGGAGACCTCCAAGTGATTGTTGGGCAGGGAAAAGGAATGGGGCCAGAGGAAGGTTGTGTGGCCATCTGGGCAGCCTTGGAGGGCCATATTGGCCCCAGGAAGGCCAGGTTTGGCCCCTGGGCCTGAGGCTTCCCATCCCTGTGGTATGGAAAATGAAGCAGGAGGGGCAGGGGAGGTATTTGCCTCAGGGAGCACAATGTATTTGCCCAGCCCAGTTCCTGTGAATCCTAAGATGACCCAGATAGAAATGCCTCTCCCACACTTTGCCTGAGCCATCCCAGGTGGGGTTTCCTATCTATGCTACCAGTGAAGCAGGAAACCTTGAGACTTAAAGTGGAGGCCCATGGATGTCTTGCTAAGTACAATGGGGCTTACTTCAGCTCCTCTGTAAGCTAAATGAAAGGAACCATCATGTTCAGTAGCAGTGTATCTTATATTTGACTACCAAATGCCTGGGATAAACGACAAGGTGAGGTGGCTGCCCTTGTGCCTGTTTGTGAGCTTCCAGAGTCATATTGCTAGTAGTCATATTTGGAAATTGCATGCTGGACACGATGGACATTTGGTCTGATCCAGTGAGGCAGTTATTCTAAGAATACACCAAAAAACCCAGCCATTTGGATGCAAGAGCACCTGTTTTTGTGCAGAAATTGGATGTTATCTTGTATTTCTTTCTGACCATATAGGACAGATGCAGTTCCCCCGCCTTTCCCTGCTATTTGTAGCCCCTCAGTACTTTATTTTCTGGCAGTGTGAGACCAGCCACCATATGCCACCAGTGGATGTTCCAGCTGTTGATTTGTTTTTAATTTTGTATTATTCTAAACAAGCAACATTATAAGCACCTATGTTTGGAGATTTTGATGGCCTAGGAAAGGGGGGGAAGCTAAAGGGCCTCTCTACCTTTTGCTACAGAGAAACAACAAAGTCTCACAAGCAACTGAGTCTGCATATTGGAAGCAAAGTGATCAGCAAAAAAGCCCATTTGTCTATAGAGGTCCCCCACCCGCACCCTCATCAAAGAGTAATGCAGAAAGTGTTTGCATCTCATGGTTTCACTTAATCAAGATTCCCCAGAAATTACTTTGCGGCAGTAAGGTACACAACTGATCAGAAAACAAGGGTAGGCTTTGTTGCCGTTCTTAGATGTATCTCTCCAGAAAGCTTAGGTGATTAAAAGTGTCAATTAAACTGATTTTAATCGTTTAATTGTGCATTTCACAGTCTTCTTCGGGATGTTACTAATGGCTTAGATGTGTACAGAGCTATATGCAAACAGGGAGGGGCTACCCTGTAAAATGCCAGAAAAAAATGCCATGCATGCAAACTTATTTATTTATTTACTTATTTACTTATTTGATTTATTAGCCACCCACTGGCTACCTGGCCACTCTAGGCAGCATACAATACTAATAACAAATTTACATAATCAACTGGACAAAAAAAATTAACAAAACAACACTGCTCTAAAAAACGCTAACCCACCCCAAATGCCCGCCTGAACAGCCAGGTTTTTAAAGCCCGGTGGAAGCTTATCAAAGAGGTGGCATAGCAGAGGTCACTAGGGAGGGAATTCCATAGAGTGGGGGTCACCACAGAAAAGGCCCTCTCCCTAGTCCTCACCAGCCTAGCTGTCCTGGGGGACTGACAGAAGGCCTACCGAGGCCGATCTCGTTGAGCAGCATCCCTGGTGCTGTTGGAGGCACTCCTTAATATAGACTGGGCCGGAACCACATAGTGTTTTAAAGGTCAACGCCAACACCTTAAATTGGACCCGAAAAACCACTGGTAACCAGTGCAACTCCTTTAGCACTGGAGTGATGTGGTCTTGCTGATGGCTGCTTTTAATCAGGCGGGTCGTCACATTCTGCACCGGCTGCAACAAATTAATTGTCTTATAGGATGAAGATAAATTCTGCTTATAGATCCTGCACCAAACTTGTGAAGTGGGCTACAAATGCTGTTTCTCTTCTCTGTCTCCATACACACAAGTTGAACAAATGGAGTGGGACACTGCTTGCCCAGGGTGCCGTTTGGTCTAGGGAACGTTGGTCTTGACCACAACACTGTCCCACAGTGTTTATTCTAAGCTTGAATTTTTAAACTGCTGCAATGTGTGTTGCCACAGTGGATAAAAGAAGAACTCTTTTTCCCTATTTGAAAAAGAAGGGTGCATTTACTTGCCACCTAGATTCTTACTTGCCACCTAAAGGAGGCCTTTTAGGAAGAGAAAGCATGGATGTCAACAACCAAATAAAAATTTCCTCCCTCCTGCTCCTTATTGGCAGGGTCACATCCAGGGGTGACTGGCAGGCTTCAGCACATCCTGGCAGCCGACATGTTAGAGATTATTCTAGGAACTGTTAGCTCACTGCTTCTCAAGTCAGCAGTTCTAATGTGTCACCTTGTACAGGGAGGAATTAACTTGGACCAAGAGCTGAAGGCCTACTATTGTTGAATATCATAGTATGCTTCCTGTTTCATCGATACGATTAATTTGCAGCTTGCATTTCTTATGCTGAGTTTGGACGTATGTTTTTTTCTTTGATTTTTTTAAAAACTTCAGCTGTTTAGCCTGATACAAGGTCAGTGGGTGTACTTTATTACAAATCTTTCTTATTCATCAGGCAGTACCGATGGACCTTCCATCAGTGAGAAGCAGTGAGCTAACAGTTCCTAGAATAATCTCTAACATCCTCTCTGTTGGTGACATGCGAGTACAATACAGATGACATGGGCTAATCTTTGGCCATTTTCTGGCATTTTACAGGGTAGCCCCTCCCTGTTTGCATATAGCTCTGTCTCGGTGTCACAAACACTCTGTGCGTCAAGGTCTGTACAATCCTGCGAGTATCTGTGTGACTGTGAAATTATCAGCTCTTTCTAAATAAACAAGCCCCAGCATTTTGAGCTGTATCGGAAAGAACAGCAGGGAATACAGTTGGCTGGGCTACCAGGATTTCTTTGTTAAAGATGTGTGCAGATATGACACTCTCAGTATATGCTTTTGTGGGTGTGAGGAACAAAGCAGTGACAATTAGAAAGCTGTGTGTATAAATACACAGCAGGCACTGAATGCTCCAGAAGGATGGAAATCTACACTGTTAACGTTAGCTTGCCGGCATTTGAGAAGTGTGGGAATGTGGGAATGGGTTACTGTTGTAGCTAATTACTTTTCTGAAGCTTCAGGAGGTCTCATTTATGTTGTATGCTACGGCAGCCATTTGTAAGGATTAGAATACTTCCCTAGAATTGCTTCAAGTGAAAACTGGCGGCTGCGTCAAGTGTTGTCCGTAATTGACTAGCTTCATGTCTTCACACAGCATCAAGACAATGTTCCATTATGTTATCCATTGACAGTATCATTGAAAAGATTACTCTCCTTAAAATATCTGTCAAGCTTGATTGATTTACAAGGGACAAAAGCAGAGAGGACTTGAAATGCAGATCCTTTTTTTTTTTTTGCACCACCGTTTAGCATACATAAGAGATCCCCTTTGATGTCAAAAGCTCATATTCCATTAATAATGAACAAGCTTTTTGAATGCAGGCTCCTTGTACAGAGTCCCACACTAATAACGTCTTTGCTGCAGAATGGGAATCACTGGCGAAGCAGTCATTTGTCTGGATTTTACATGCTGGCAGTCAGTCTAGACTCAAAGGGATTTCTTTCAACACTCTGCGTGATTGGAGCTCAGTCAAAGATCAGGCAAATCCTGGCCTTCTGCTTCAAAAACAGCATCCTGAAGATGGTCACTTGAATGGTTTATTTTAATTAGCATTACTATATCATGGAAAATTAGCATTACCATATCATGGGTATTTCATGAATGAGGAGCTTATTCCCATACTCTAAAATGTAGTTGTGCAAAGGCTCCACTCCACTTACAATGTCTGATCGAGTGTGCCCCTATATTCAGCTGCTGCTGCCCTGCAGTGATTGATAGGAAGACAGTGGCACATTTTGCAACCACTGCACTCACACCAATTGCTCTTGAAAAATGAATGTTCTGTCTGGGGATGCGCTGGGTCAGAAGTTGCTTCCTCCACACAGCTGGGTCCCTAGGAAAGTTTTGGAGCAATTTGTAAATCCCTGAACCATTTTCTTGTTAATTATATCTACCAGGTTTTGTTTTTTTTCCTGACAGAAACTCAATCTGATCAATTCAGGATCCTACCTAAAAATGTCCTCCTAAAAATGTCCTCCCACCACCCTGTCATCAAATTTTCATAAATTTTCATCAGTGTTGGAGCGGGGTTGCCTCACAGTGAAATTCAGTACTTATTAAGAAAAATAAAATAAACCAAGCCTGCAGCTGTGGGGAAAGAAATTATAGATATATGGGTAAGCAAGTTAAATGAGTAACCAGAGAGTGAGGGATGAAACTGAAGTGACAAGTAACATGAGTCCCAGTTTGAACATAGCCTTACTCTCTTTATAGCCAAGAATTAGGTTCTCATCCATTCTGTCTGATGATGTCCTTTGCAACCCAAAGGCTTTTACCAGCATACATTGGCTCAGTACATGTTTTTACTTACCCTATCTATTTATTATCCTTCATGGACAAAAGTCCATGAAAAAAGGCTGATTCATCAGATTTTTGGGGTATCCACTGATATAGTTATCAACTGATGCATTGACATCATTTGTAATGTGAAGTTAAACCTGGATTTGGACTATCCTCCTTTACTAGTCATCACTTCTTTTAGTTAGCAGATTTGTCATCAAAAGCAGCCTAGCATTTCAAGAACCAAGCATTCGCTTGGGGATGGCTAAGTATGCTGTTTGTGATGGGAGTAGAGGCATCTATTTGTTCTGTTTCCAGTAAAAAGAAACCAACAAAATCAGTCAGGGGTGACTTCATTTTCTTCCCTAGCCTATATAGGTTTTAACCTATAAAGCCTTACACGGCTTGGGACCACAATACCTGATGGAGTGCCTGTCCTGACATGAACCTCCCCGTACACTATGCTCAACCTCTAAGGCCCTCCTCCAGCTGCCTACTCCGAGGGAAGCTCAGAAGACAGCCTTCTCGGTGGTTGTCCCCAAATTGTGGAATGATCTCCCTGACCAGGCCCACCTGGCACCAACATTGTTATCTTTTTGCCACCAGGTTAAGACCTTTCTCTTCTCCCAAGCATTTGGCAGCTTATTATAAGTTTTAATCGATCCTGGAATGTCTCATGGTTACAGTTGCTTTGAGATTGCTTTGAAGTTTAGATATATGTTCTCTTGTGTATATTGTCTGTGTGTTTTTTATGTAAATGGCTTTTAATCTCTGTATGCTGTATTTTTAATGTTGTTAATCTTTGTAAAGCCTCCAGAGAGCTTGGCTATTGGGCAGTATAGAAATGTGAGGCGGAGGAGGAGGAGGAGGAGGAGGAGGAGGTGGAGGAGGAGGTGGAGGAGGAGGAGGAGGCGGCGGAGGAGGAGGAGGCGGAGGAGGAGGAGGAGGCGGCGGAGGAGGAGGAGGAGGAGGAGGAGGAGGCGGAGGAGGAGGAGGCGGAGGAGGAGGAGGAGGAGGCGGAGGAGGAGGAGGCGGCGGAGGAGGAGGAGGAGGTGGAGGAGGAGGAGGCAGAGGAGGCAGAGGAGGAGGTGGCAGAGGAGGCGGAGGAGGTGGAGGAGGCGGAGGAGGAGGAGGCAGAGGAGGAGGTGGAGGAGGAGGAGGCGGAGGAGGAGGAGGCGGAGGAGGAGGAGGAGGCAGAGGAGGAGGAGGCAGAGGAGGAGGAGGAGGAGGAGGAGGAGGAGGAGTCATCAATGCTAGGGGCTGGCTGTAAAGACTGAGATGTCTTGAACAAATTGGTAGCCCTTTCCTTTTCTCCAGGGTGTTGAAACTCAGGGCCAGGGGGCAAATCTGGCCTGCCTGGGGTCCCAGTCTGGGCCTCTGGGGTTCCCCAGATGGTGATGCTCCCTTTTCTTGCCCCCCCCCCTTTCCTCAACGTCCGATCATTTGGTGGTTTCCCGGCAATTGTGCAGTTTTTTCCCCCACATTCTAAATGGTTGGAATGCCTCTCTTGAAGACTCTCCTAAGGCTTAGTCACTGGCAGTGAGAGCTTTAAGCTAAAATATGCTGGTAGTTTTGGCCCTGCCTCCTTTTACCTTTGGTTCATCCCTTTTGCCTTCAGCCACACCCACTATTGGAACATGACCCCAGTGTCTCTGAAATGGAATTTGGCCCTCAGACTAGAAGAAGCCCAACACCTCTGCTTTACCCTATCCATCCAAAATGGGCCTAGTGTCCTATCCATCCAAGAATCCTATATTTTTCCCGGCAAAGCAGTAATAATGAGCAACCAGAACCTGGGCACCCACACACTCCTGCCAAGGGTAGCAGTGGTGGGGGATGGGGGTCATGTTAGTCACCTGCTTTAAAATCTGAAAAGGCAGTCATCTGGAAGTCATGTGTAATAGACAGAGCTAGCTCCCGTTGGAGTATAGCCAAAGGAAAGGAAAGCATTCCCTTGGGGAGAGAGAACCACTGTGCATATTTAAAATGTCCTTCTCTCACCATTAATGATGTAACCAGACCCAGTCTTTAGCGAACAGAGTGTCCAAATCAGGGGGCCAGACCTTCAAGCAGTCTGGAGCCTCGGCGGTGTACCTCCCGTAGTAAGTGGGTACTAACAAAGTACGTGTGCTACCCGCCGCTGAATGACATTTGCTCACCTTCACTTTGCCCTGATTAGCCATCCCATAACTTCTCAAATTCACAGCAGCATCGCTTATTTTGGGTGGTCGCCTCCCCTAATACCTTTTCTGTGCCTATTGTACTGCATTCTTCACAATTCAGCATGGGAACCATGCATTACAAAGCTATCCAAAGTCTTTCATTACCTTTTTTATACAGCTGATCTGACTGTTTATATTAACCCTCTGTATGGGCACTTATTATTTCTTAGAGGAGGTCACTGAAAGACCAGCAGTTTGAAACTCCAGCATTTTTTATTTCAAACATGTACAAAAATTTTAATCAAAACATCCTGGCATCTCTCAGTAGGGCTGGGAAAGACCCTTGAAGAGCCACCACCAGTCAGTGTAGACACTAGTAAGTTACGTGGACCAGCAGTCTGACTGGATATTTATTTATTTATTACTTTTCTGTACTGCCCAATGACCAATATAAGGCAGCTTCTGATGTTGTTCCCTACATTTCAGAGGAACAGAGCTTCCGTGGCTTCAAAGCAGCTCTGGAATTAGCCAAAGTTAAGGACTTTAAGGTTTCATTGATTTCAATGGGAGAGAATTAGGCACATACTTAATACTGTCCCATTGAAATAATGGGACATAAGATCTTGCCATTCATTCATTCATTCTTCACTCAGCCTCTTCTTTCACGATCATTTGGGTTATGAATGACCATCAGGTATTTGCTGAAGTTACCTGTCCTTTTCAACTGCAAAGGGCTGAAAGAGCAATGTATAGCAAAGTCCAAATTTAGTGCATCTCCTGAATGCCTGGCACATTTGACAATCTAACACAATCATAGCTCCATATAATTTGTTCTCTTATGATTAAATTGACTAGACTTTCAGGTCAATAGTACATGTTATTATTAATCATTTCTGCAACAAAATAAAATGATAATTGCAATTTGTGAAGTAGAAATAATAAAATGACTAATTGTTAATTATAATACACAAAGTCACAAATGAGTGACGAATTCTGGCCACTTAGAGATAGTCACATTTATTGCTTTTTATTGGAGCTTACTTTGCCAGATGCATGATATGGTCATCTCACACTGTAGGTTCTCACCTAAGAAAGCTCATGCCATAATACATTTGTTAGTGACACAGAAATTGGATGGCTGGGATTAGATAATGGGCTTTCTGCATTTTGTTCTATTGTTAAGACTAAAACCAGCTATGTTTTCCTTGTCACCACAAATCTGACTTGCTGCTGCATTTTGCTTACATGTAAGATAACCAGATCTCCTCTGGGAATTTCTTACAATGATAATGCAATAGAAATGACCCTTGTCTCCTTTATACCAGTGACATTTCTAGCAAGACAAGTGGAGCTATTATTTCAATTTTTTTGCTTCTTTGCAATACATTTCTATTCATTGGACATGCTGTAGGGATTTTGGATCCAGTGGCAATGGTTTTAGTGGCACAAGTAAGAGGAGGTAAACTGAATGTGGGCAAATGTTGGTTGCTCAGGAACAACAGCCCTCTGGATATCTCTGGCTAAATTAAACCGATTTGTCACATGATACTAAGCCAATCTAGTCATGTTACCCACAGGGCTGTCTTCAAATTAATTTGTAGCCCCCAAAAATAACAGAAAGGAAGAAATAGCCACACAACTGGATCTTCCTGTTTCCTTCTTGCCACTTTGTGTACGCATAAATTGTTTAAAAGGCCTGGAAGGAAGAAATCCCATCTGTTTAGGGATGAAACCAATTTTCTAAGCAATTTCTGTCCTGAAAGAGCATACCAGTAAAAGTTACACTTATTAAAAAAAACACCAGTAGGGTTTTTTGTTTGTTATATTTATACATAGTGAAAGATTCTGGAGTTGGAACACATCTTGGCAGTTTTATTGATACAAAAGGAATGACTAAAGTTCTTTTATCCCCAGAACTAGCATAGGCTGGCTAAACAAAAGAGCATGAAGTTCTAGTTGTTATTGTTGTAGCTTTTTTTTCTAGCATAATAAATATGAGCCAGCTTTACTTGAAAGGTATTTAACATGAGACGTATGGAAGTGGCCTCTCACTGCATATGCCCACATTCCATTAGTCCTGGTGAGATTCATACTGAGATATCCAGAAGATCAAGTTCAATCACTCTGCTCCCCACCTCTGGTAAGACATAGTAAAATAACACTGATAACTAAGCCCCACCACCAGGGTTTTCATCCAGGGGACCAGCCCCACTCCTTGAAGAACTACTGCTGCAGAACATCTTGCTTCACTCCTTTGATCCAAATCTAGCTAAGCCACGTCACATGGAGGTGCAGCATCCATCCCAGTGTCTCTTCTCTTTATCTGTCTGGGTAGAAGGCATCAAAGGAGATGGAATAAGTATTGTTATGGGATCTAAGGCCCTTCTCATTGTCAGTTTCATGCATCCAAATTGGAAGGCCGTGGATACCGTTCTAGTTGTTGAATTTACTCACTAAATCAGACCCAGGAAATTAGATGTTCTTAATGGCTTCCCAAATTCAGGGTGCTCTGATCTTTACCGTACCTCCTTTATGACATTTGTACCCCTTGTTATAGATCTTTGGGAAAGTGTCAAACACTCGTTTGCTTAGCCTTAGCACACCTGAGTAGCTTTTTAAAAAAATACTCAATGGTACTGCTGCTTGGAAGTTAAATAAGAATCTCTCTTGCATCTGAAGATGTTGTGAAACTGCATGTGGTGAGTTTTGTCAGTGATCCAACCAACAATTAGAGCTGTGTGCCCACAGGTTTATTGGTATTTGTTTGCACCTTTAGAATGAAGCAAAAAAAAACCCCTTAAAAGCAGCTCTCCCACATCTACCCCCAGATATGTTTCAAGTCCCTCAAAATTCAATACAAAAAGAAATAAATTAAAATGTTTGTGTTATGGAGAAGCCTACTGCATTTCATAGGTTTTAAATATTGCTAACCAGCATTGGTAAAGAAGTGATAGGCTATCAAAGGTTGTATATCAAAGTTTCTATTTTATCTAGGGAATTTATGAATACAGTGAGATGTAGGTAGAAATGGCTTAGGGTCAATTTTCTTGGAAAAGAGAGAAAAAGTCTCAGGATGTAGGAAAATAAAGTTTTATTCTTCAAAGTATTCTTGGGCTACTTTGAAGAATAAAACTTTATATTCCTACATCCTAAGATTTGTTCTGTCTTTTCCATCAGGTTATTTTGGATGTTGTCCAGTTTTGTCTGGCTTAGGGTCAATTTTACCATTACTTTCCTCTGCTACATCTTTAAGATGCTCATAGTTGTAGAGGTTGAGGGCATAAACTTCCATAGCATGAGACTACTTAGACAGAAGTCTGTCACAAAGAACTAGAAAATGCCATAGAACATTCTTATTCAGTCACTTGTGGCATATAAAATTGTAATTTTGCTTCCACAAATGGCCAACAGGAATCAAATAGACATTCAGAGCATTAAGAAAACAGCATCATACCCACTTCTTGCAGTAGCCTGGACTCTGACCTAGATAGGGAGAGGTCAGCCAGAACAAGGTTTTCAACAGCAGGGGCCATGGAGAACCTAGACCCAGACACAGCCCCTGACTTTGGGCCTGAGCTCATGCCTGTCAGCAGAGATACCCTTGAAAAGGGATCCTTAAAGACTGCAACTGCTGAGCCTGAGGTTACCAAGGAACCAACCACCTCCCTGCCTGGGCCTCACCCTCCCTATTGTTGGATGACCAAGAAAAGCACTGAATAAAGAGGGCACAAATACAGATGAGACACACTACTAGGTGCTAGGTTCCAAGCCATGAGACTGGCCCTTTAAGCTTACAACTCTCCAGGAAAGAGGAAGGGCCTGAGAAGGGTAGTCTGGGCTGAGAAGCATAAAATGGCTTATTTGGAGTTTAGATCTTGCTGAAACAAGTTTCTCACTTAGAGTTTTCTGAGATCTTGCAACTCTGGTCTTACCTGGTAAACTCACTGCTCTCAATCAACCCTGTGGGCACCTGCTCCTGGTCAGACCAGGCCATTACTACACTCTTTTATTTGATAACATGATTATCTATGAAAAGTCTGACTGAGGATGCAGTTGCTTTGCTGTTTTCCTAAAGTATGCACTCAGTGTGCTTGCCTAAAAGTGACTTGAGCTCAAAAGTAATAGACTCTTTCAAGAAAACAGAAGAAGAGTAGAGTAGCTCTCTAATCGATTTGCCTGTGACTTACTTTGGCTGGCACCACCAACTTTCTCCAAAAAGAAGCATACGTTCTGTGTCTGTGATGGATACAGGCTGTGCTGGGCTGCAGGGTGGATGGGTGGTGGCATGCTGAGAGCAGAGCAGCTCCAGCCCATGCCATCATCTTTCTTATCCTCAGTGCTCCAATGGGGACCAGAAGCACTGGTGATAAAGAAGAAGATTATGTTGGTGGTGGAGGCTACCACATGGCTCGGCACGTCTTTGCAGCACGGGGCCATCCCAAATGCCTCTGAACCCCTTGATCAACATGTAGATTGTGGAGGGGGATGGACAGTATGGATATTGAAGGTGGTGGCTGCAGCTATTTGGCCTGGCACACTACAAAGAGAAGTGCTGGCTCATTAAAAGCAACAACAAAAAAATGACATTTTTTTTTACAGGGCTGGCTGATGTTGGTGTATAAGTCTACCTGCAGCATTGGCCCACCATGCCAGATTGCTGATGCCAGGCCTAGAACTGATCACTTGGGCTTTTTTCACTGGAAAACCTGAGACAGATTTTTTTTTTTAACAGGCAAGCTGTAGGATCGACCGCTATGGCAGTGGAGGCTGGCGGCTGTGATGTCAGTAGGGCTGTGAATCTGTTCTGGGTTTCAGTCAGAACCAGTCAGAACTCTAAAGAAGATATCTCCTCCCCCAAATGGGTTCAGCACCTTGGATAGCTCCTTTATAGTTCTGACTGGTTCTGACTGAAACCCAGCATGGATTCACAGTGACATTGAAGCTGCCAGGCTCCACTGTGCTAAGGGGTTGCAAGATGGCAATGTGTACCTGAAATGTTGCTAGTGAAAGTTGTTCTGAGATGTGATACAGTAAGGGCTCCCTCTCCCACAATTCCTTTATCTGCTGTTTATTTGCCCTGTTCTTTTATCATTTCCTCACCTTGTCCTGTCCTACCTACCCTTTTTTTGGGTTTCACTCATTTTCTCTCCTTCCCTAACAAAACTGTACATTCTGCTGTACTTTAGATGGTATTGGAAAGGATGCTTTGGAGTTCCCCTTAGCACAAAGGGATAGGAATGTATCCTAAAACTTAAGGGAAACATATGAAACATGCTGCTTGCTAATAGGGAACAGAATTCCACCTGCTTCTCATTAACCTGCAAAACATAGCTTTTTTAATGACATGAGAAGCTTTAGAACTTATTGAAGGTAATAAAGCAGCAAGAATCTTTGAACTACAGCCTCCCTGTATACCTCATTTATCAAGGGCTGCCATGAGTGTATATGCATCTCTGATCTGTCAAGTCCTAGTTGCAAGCAGAAGGATTTGTCTGTATTTTTTAAAAAATCACTGTTATATCCTTATTTTCTCAGGTTCTGATTCCTGGCAATCATGGTATTGCATGGGGTGAACAAGCATATGTTCCAGCCTGAAAAGACAGCTGGCTTCAGGGGGTTGTGATGGGCCTGGGAAGTATTTTATTGCTTTGTCAGTAGATTACCTGCAGTCCAGGCAAAGAGTTCACTCCACCTAGTTGCTGTTACAGCCTCACAGTATGATACAAATCCATTCCCTATTTTGTGATAGAAAACTGCATTGCCCTAGGTTGGATGCAGAACAGAAGGCTAAGGTATTGCACACGTTCAGTGACCAGAAAACCTACAGTGTCTTTTAATAAGTATACAGATTAGAAAACAAATGTAGTTTAATGAGTCTTCTGAACTCTAGTCATAAAATAAAGTGTCCTCATCCCCCTGTAGACTATGGAGCCCCATAGGTACAGCAGGAAAAGGAAGGAAGGGCAAGAAGACTATGGCAGCACTGGGACAGGGACAAACCTGATTATATATAACTGATCTTAGAGTAGTGCATCCATCCACATATACTGAGCAGGACTATGCCTTTAGAGTTCCTTCAAGGCATAACAATAATATTTCTTTAACATTAGGTATTTACATGGTGCTTTGAGTGCTAAAGCAGTTGTCATGTTTTATCCTGGTAACCCTGTCATGACCCAGGAGTCCCGGAGTGGCAAGGAAGCTGACTCCAAAGAACTTGTGATGCCAACTTAGAACAACTGAACAGGGCTCATGTTGGAACGACTTGCTCACTAGGAGCTCTCCTGGGTGCTGAAAGTACCAGTCTGCCTTGTCTTCCACTTTGACTAATGTGGCTGCTGCCTTGTACTGAGCCTTGTGGGCTTTTTTTCAGACCAGAACAAGACAAAGCCTTACGAAACCCAACCCAGCTTTATATATTTGTTTAACATTTTTATATTCTATCTTTCCATTGAAAAGTGTGCAAGCTACTATCAAAAATCACAAAACTGTAAGCAATAAAATACCAGTTTAGAATTCAGAAATACAACACAGTAAACAGCTTCCTAAAGCCATTTATCCTCTTTCTCCATTGAAAACATGGTTAAAATGTAGGAAATTATTATATGTATAATTCCCCTATTAATTACTGGATGGTGGGGGCGGCAATGCTGATTGCTGTAGGGGCTTACCTAAGGCAAACTAATCATCTTGACCAATGTGATATACTTGCTTCTGTGTATATATATGGGGGGGGGGGGTGTCTGGAAAGTTCAACTCCAGCACTTTTCAGAAGCCTATCTTTTCACCATATTTTGACTATATAGAATGTGTCAATAAAATTGTGCTTTAAGTGGACTTTATTTACATTTTAGTGAATTCTCTTCTTCGATCCAGATCTTAGGACCTAACTAGAGGAGATGATGGGAATATGTGATTGAATCTCCTGCTTCTTTAAAGTTTAGCAAGTAGCAGCCAGAGGGGGTGAGTGGGATTTGGACTGGAACTGCAGTGCTGCAGGGGTGGGGAGGTTAACCTTTTCTTCAAGTGCTGTATTCCCAATGAAAATCTCTCTTCCTGAAAAGTGTTATTTATTTGCCCTGTTAGGGAAAAACATACATGCAATAGCACCTTCTACATTCTTTCGAGCACAATTGGTGGTGTGTTTTTCAGATGCAGCACATAATCTGGGGCTGGGGGGAGGGGCAATGTATAGGGATTGGACCCAAATAGGCTGAGGATTGCATTGCAGAACTCTGTGTGTCATTTAGAGTTTATGAAAAGGAGCAGAGAATAGTACAAGACAAGCAGTATACATAGAGAGCACTCATACATAGAGCCTTCAACTTGCTTCATCCTAGGACAGCCAGTGTGGTGTAGTGCTTACCATGTTGGACTGGGAGCCGGGAGATCTGGGCTCTGGTCCCCATTGCCCATAAAGCTCACTGTGTGACTTTGGGTCAGTCACTGACTCTCAACCTAACCTACCTCACAGGATTGTTGTGAGGATAAAATGGAGAGAAGGAGGATTATGTAAGCCACCTTGGCTTCCTTGGAGGAAAAACAGTGGGATACAAAGGTAATAATAAATAAATAGGTCTTTTTCATAATGTACCTACCGTAAGGGGAGAGGGAGCTCCGGCACAACCGTTCGCAGAACTGTTGACACTTGGCTAATTCCCCAGTTGTTGGAAGTGTAAGTTTTGTATGGGTTTTTTTCTAATCAAATACCTTTCCCATCCTGTTGTTGTTGTTTTCGTCTCATGGCAGAAACCCTGCTTCATCTGCTTTCTCATCTTCTTCCTTACAGTCAAGCACCTCCTTCAATCGAGATGCTGTTAAGGCAGGGACAGGACGTCGCTTCCTTGGCGGGTTACTGGATGACACCTCTTACTGCTACACACTGGAAGTCTCCTTCTACAGCTACATAGTTGGAGGAATGGCTTCTACAGTCCCGTATACAGAAGAAACATGTATCCTTTAAAGAGTGTCCTCTTTGCTCCAATATGACCTGGGAATCTAAGGTAATGAATGACTTCTTTTTTTAGTGAATATGGCTTGAATCATTAAGGAAGTTCACAGAAGAAAGCTTTCCATCCCCTTGTCTCTTGTGCAGCCACTGGTGCCCCATGAAAAGCCTCTCTGGAGGGTCAGGGGCCCCTCCTGAACAATGTGGGATGGGGGACAGGGGGCTGCTGGAGGAGGGAGGAATCACTCAAACTTGGGTGGACCTCTGCCTGACTTTGGGTGATACCCCCTGCCCCCAGAAAGGCTTTTTAGGGAGTGCAGGAGGAGAGGTGGCAACAGCGAACTTTCCTTCCATGATCTTCCTTATGTTAACTTATCTTAGGATCATATATGTATATATGTATATGTATATCTCCCTGTTCTTATACCTTTTAGGACTATATGTTGTAGAACCACAAACAAACCCTCTTTGTTCGTACACGTAGGTATATAATATTCTAAGAATATCCCAGAAAGCTACTGTTAGGGTTTGCATGTAATGGCAAGTGGGAAATTTGTTCTGTCTTAAACCTCTGCTGAGCCTTGGTCTAAGTTGTCAAAAACAATTTTGGTGTTTAGCCTGGGTGAGAAAATGCCAGTCACCATTCAAATTAGTCTTTGCTTCTTTTGACTATATATTCCCTCTATGATTTACTTCTCATGCTTGCTCAATCCCCTGTTAAAAGTCATCCTTCCTCTTATTTCGTCTTTTTGGGGTAGGTGAGGGTGGGCCTCTTTATGTCTGTATAGGATCAACTGGTCTTTTGCAGATGGAGCTACATCACTCGTGATTCATACATCATTGCCATCAGCCAGCCAGAGCAGAAAATAAGTTGTAGATAGCAGCGATTATCTTCGGTGATGAGGTACAAGGCTGAGGCTGCAGTTTGATTTCTGTAAGCATGGCTGACCCTGCTGTGCTAAGAGTAGCACAAGCTGGTTTGAACAAGCGAACATGGAAAATATTGGCCTATTCCTTCCGTTAATGCTGAAAAACCTTAGCCTGTTTGCATGTACCTTCCTCTCCTTTCTTCTGCCAAAGTAGAAAAGCCCTTTTCCTGATTGACATTACAGCAAGTCATCATTCCCTGCCAAATTCTGATCTTATATTCCACCTCCCATCACCCTGGCCAAGAATGAATGGGACTGGGAATGCTGCTGGCAAGATGCTTCCAAATCATCTCTGTAGAAGGCAAATTAATTGGAGCAAGAATACTGATTCTGTATAAATTCCATGACCTTCCAGAGTGCCCATCTGTGGGTAGCAAATAAATTTGCTGAAGATACACTAGCTCTTTAAGTTAAGGAACTGTTGATAGGAAAGCATAAAAAAAGTCAGCCTTATCATGGAAATAGGGATGAGAGTTCCTCTGTGGGTCAGGAAGTATATTCAAAACATTAGCTTTTTATCTAAAAAAATCATTATCAAATCATTCTAATTTACCAAGGGAGACCCTTTAAAGTCTCTGGCTGTGATTGTGCTTTCTAGTTAGCCGCATTTCTTAATTAAAGGACAAAGTAGAATTGTTTAATGTCAATTAGAAAAACATCACTCCACATGATATAACCGGTCAAGCAGACAACTTGTCAACACTGAAATCCGCACCTTTTAAAGCAAAGAAGATGTGTCCTGGTAACCAAAGGATTTGTGACTAAAAGAGAACTATGCTAGTTAGGCTGCAGCTGCTCTTCAACAGCCTGTTTCCAAATGGGTAATTAACGTGACATTGCTGGGATTTTAAATGACCTTGGGGTGGAAGGAACATTTCTCATTGAACTCAGGTGACTTTCATAACTAATCATACACTTTAAAATGATAGTACAAGTTATAATTTGTGTTAGCTCAAACAATATTTGACCTTTTAATTTTATTTATGGGATGTGATATAGGTCCACAGTAAAACCAATGGACTGGATCCAGACCAAGTTAGTTGCACTTAGGTTCCATTCCAATATGAAATGTTAGTCATGACTAACAGCAGCCCATTGATTTCAGTGGGATGTAAAAGTTACTAATATGGTTTGGGTCCAACCCAGTGGAATGTATCTTAGTGAAGATGTGGAAAGAAGGAGCAGTAGCAATCTCTGGTAGCACTGAACTATATGCTACAAGACAAGACTGTGCTATCGATAATTGTTGGCCCATTTCAGTGTTCAGGATGAAAATAGCTTTCCTTTCTCTGCTACTGCTTCAGTGCAATTTTTCCTAGTTAGAGCTTCTTTCACCTTCTTAAAGTGATCCCAGTCCATCAAAATGCATGTAGTAGGTGTGGTGACATCATAGTGTAGCCAATCAGATCTGGAAACTTATCATGATGACATCACTTAGGACAAACAAAGCCAATTGAAAATGAGGTTAATACTTGCTGCATCAGTCACATGGGTGATCCTGGTCAGTTGGATCACTGATTGCCTTCACTCTCTATGGATGAATAATTTCTCCCCGCTTTGATGCAATCCCTGAAAATTCACAAAATGGGGTAGGGGCATTTTGTTGCTGGTGAAAATGTTGCAAAAAATGAGCCACCCTTTTGGTTGAGCCCTAAAATTAATGCATATGTTATCTTTGAGCTACCCAAGGGCTGGTTTCAAAAATAGCAAAGGGTTTTTCTCTAGTATTGGGCTGAAGACTTGCCAGGATGAAAGTTCAGCCCAAATAAGGGGGGGATCACCATGCAAAAGAGGAAATGAAAATGCCTTCCATCTCTTGCATTTCAAGAGTCAGAGGAGGGAAACTCACTGGCACTCTTCAGGTGCTCCTTACCGCTGCTGACCTGTTTTAACAGTACTAGTCCTCTTCAACTTTTTTACATATTCACTGGGTTTGCACAATGTTGTAGCTTGTCATGGCTTATTCAAGCCACAATGAGCTGCGGCACCTGTGGGCACCATCCTGAATATTCAACCCCTGACCATGGGCTACTGTGTTGTGATAATCTGGCTGCCAGCGGTTATGTGAAGGTTAAACAACAACCCATGGCCTGTTCCAGGGTTATGCAAGGACTGTTCTAGGGTTATGTTTATTAGATGATTTGTTTTAACATTAAAATTAAAGCAAATACTTAAACAGTGGCTGGCCTTTAAGTTCTCCTGGGAATCTTACCCTCCTTTACCACAATCTTAAGAGGTACCCTTTTTCTTTTGTTCTTTTTGAGGGGTGTGTGTGTTCTTTTTTGCATTAGTGACTTCCAAAGAGAGTAAGTTGCCCCTTGGCTAGTTTTAAAATAGACTAAATTGAGGGCTTTATAAAATAAGACAAGTTGAGGACAGTTCACAGCAAATCAGTGGGTAATCATACCTTTGCTTGGATAGGAAATGGATATATAAATGGACAATTGTTATGTTTTTTAATTTGCTTTTGTGAGAAGTGGAAAAATGATAAGAAGGAACTTTGTGAAAGTGCAGGACTTTTTTTTTAAGGAACACAACAATTCTTTTTTCCTTTCTATAATTCTGTAAAAAAAAAATCCTTTCTCTTATATGTAAGCAGACTGGGGAGAAACTAAGCAGATGGAACTGATAAGTAAACTCTTGGGTGTTCAGGGAACCATAAAAGTGCTATTAAATCTATAGTTAAAATAATTCTTTGGTAAATGTTAAATTCCTGTTAGTAACACTTGCTAAACTTAAGTGCAAGGGAAAGGGCAATACTAAGCTGAAAGGCAATGGATGGAGTGCAGGGTTTAAAAGATATTAACGGTCTACAGAAGACATTGTCTGAGAGGAGCAAAGGTAATAGCAGTGACAGGCAGCCATGTCAGATTGGAGATTTAGCTTGGCAACTGGCTGAAGGAGAACCTGTCCTTTTGAAACTCTCTGAAGTTCAGATAAAAGCAGTGGATGAGCACTTTGAATGACGTATGGGATATAATATGTTAATAACAACAATCTGTGCATCACTGCTTTTTCTGGATGTTACGCCATGTTACATCTCTATGAAAGTCTTAATGCAGCAGATGAGTGTGTATCGTACAGATTAAAGGATAGTATGGATACAAAACAGATGCAAATAACATATATTTTGATAAATTCAGAATTGGATTTCTGTTATATGAATGGAAATTCTGGAAAGCCCTCTCTAGAGCAGGGAACCTTTTGGGCACATTTGGCAATTTGAAAAACTGTCGTGGGGATCTTCACAAAATGACTTCATCACGCCTCCATGGGAGACGTGGCAAAGAAAGGACAAGTAAACTGCCCAAAAGACTGAGTAAAAGGCAGAGGTGGGGTCTGAGCCCCAACAACATTAAACAACTCATTTGAACCCATGGTTTTCAGTACCAAACAAAATTTATTTCACAGCAATCTCAGCTGCAGGTAGAAAAAAAGTGTTAATCTTTTTAGGAAGTGGGAGGGTTGGGCACCTTGGTGGCCACCAAGAAAGGTGTCTGGGGAGGCACTGGTGCCTATGGGCACCACATTGCCTACCTCTGTTTTAGATTCATAGAATCATAGAATAGTAGGGTTGGAAGGGGCCTATAAGACCATCGAGTCCACCCCCTGCTGAATGCAGGAATCCAAGATAAAGCATGCCTGACAAGCAGCTGTCCAGCTTCATCTTGAATGCCTCCAGTGTGGGGGAGCCCACCACCTCCCAAGGTAATTGCTTCCATTGTCATATTGCTCTAACAGTCAGGAAGTTTTTCTTCCTGTAACTTGAGCCCATTATTCTGTGTCCTGCACTCTGGGATGATCGAGAACAGATCCTGGCCTTCTTCTCTGTGACAACCTTTCAAGTACTTGAACAGTGCTATCCTATCTCCCCTCAGTCTTCTCTTCTCAAGGCTAAACATGCCCAGTACTTTCAGTCTGTCCTCATAGGACTTTGTTTCCAGTCCCCTGATCATCTTCGCTGGAAGAGCCTTGGAAGATCATTATATAGTCAGACTTAAAACTGAATGCATTTTTAATTTTTTTAAAATGCACACACCTTGCTCTTAAAACATATTCAGACATACAGCACAATGAGTACACTAAAAATACTGGATCTCATCCAGCTTTCCCCTCCTGGAGGACATAATATGCATCTTGCACACACACCTGGTCTTTACCACACACCTAGGGCTAAGGATTGTACATTACTGAGCTCTGGGCTCACATGCACCACTTACAAGTTCCGCACAATTTATGGGACCAGTTAAGACATGATTCTGTTGTTCTTTCATGCATTAGTATACCCATTTTGCTAGGCTTCTCCATTAACAGCATTTATTTTAATGCAGGATTCATTCATCTCCAACCTCAGAGTTCTGGCCACACACACATGCACAAACCTCTTTCTCCCCAAATCCAAATGTGAATGGTATCACAAGTGAGATTTTTAACAAAAGTATTTTCCCTTTGCACTGGAAAAATGAAAAGCTAGTTGCATATCTTCAGCCAGTTTTCTTCTGTTCTGGAAAAAGGATGTGTCATCATGAATCTAGTTATCAATTAATTGCAGCCAAAGCAAATGCTACACACACTGTTGGCGTCCACATGTTCCATTTATTAGGTTTATAACAGTACCAGCCTAGCAAGCCATTAGTAAAGATCCCAGGGACCTACTCCTGATTACTATCTGAGAATTATTGCCTTATAGTCATACTAAAACTATTTTTCTACAAATATTTTCTTAATATAAGTTTCTGTTTGCTTACAATAACCTTACAAGTTAACTGTATTGCTTACAATAATCTTACAAGTTAACTGTATATCTGTCACAGACATGGCTCTGAGCAGGTCCTTTTCCAGCCAGGTTTAGAGTTTCAGTGGAGCTATTTGTGATAATAGTAGAGCTTCTACATTTGGAGCTAATATAACTATAACTTCTGTCATCCAAAATCCAAAGACTATAGGAAACTGCATTCTTATTTTTGTATATGTCACAAGAGAATGCAGCCAGTATTGATTTAATTTAGCAATAATGCTCTCATTTTTTGGTTTTGCCTGTGTATTCTCCAGAGACTTTAATTAATGACAACACACAGCATCTTTCTAGGTATGAAACTTTTTCTTCCTGCCCTACATTTTTTAGAAAGTGATCTGAGAAGTTAAGAAACAAATTGAGTTCACCTTTAGTTTAGCAAACAAAGTTCTTGTGAATTCAGCATATTTGGCACACTTTCCTACTCATAAATAGCACAATGAGCAGAAGTAGACTTACTGGTATGAATATGAACTTGAGCTAGGGATGGATGAAAGGGACTTACCTGGTCCCGCAGCTTGCTTCGCGGCGGGGGGGAGGTGCTTCGGTTCTCCCCCCAAAGTTCAGGTGAGGGGGGGGAGGAGCCCCACCTCGCCCGGCCGAAATTCAGGCCGGGGGGGAGGTGCCCCATCCCTCGCTGCCGAAATTCAGGCCGGGGAGGAGCGCCCCGTCTACCCGGCCGTGAAAAAAAAGTAAAGTAAAAAAAACAACAGCACATACCCGTGATAGGCTACGTAACAATTTACGTAGCCTATCACGGCTAGATTTCCAAAGTCAGCCGTGATAGGCTACGTAAATCGTCACGTAGCCTATCACGGGTGACATTGAAAAAAAAAAAAGTGCGTACGCAAATGGCGGTGCCCATGGGGCGCCGCCATTTGCGTTCCTTAGTTTGGCACGTCTAGTCTACGTAAAGATTTACGTAGACTACGGCGAAAATAAGGGAACGCTATTTGTGTTGCCGTTATTTTCGCCGTAGTCTACGTAAATCTTTACGTAGACTAGACGTGCCAAACTAAGGAATGCAAATGGCGGCACCCCATGGGCGCCGCCATTTACGTACGCTTTTTTTTTTCAAAGTCACCCATGATAGGCTACGTGACGATTTACGTAGCCTATCATGGCTGACTTTGGAAATCTAGCCGTAATAGGCTACATAAATCATTATGTAGCCTATCACGGGTGTGGGTGTTTTTTTTTTTACTTTCCTTTTTATTTTGCAATGGCGGCGGTGGCAGCCGGTCAGAAAACCGGCCACTGCCGCCGCCCCCACCAAACCGCCGCCGAACCGCCACCGGGACCCGCTGCGGAGAGGGACATTCGCATGAGGTAAGTCCCATCCCGGGCGGGGGGGGCAGGGGGCCGGCGGAGAATTTCACCACTAATTTCGGGGGGCTGAATGCATTGGCATTCGGCCTCCCAGAGATTCGTGGAGAAATTCTCCGCCATCCCTAACTTGAGCACACTCCGGGAGAGAGTGGAGGACAGGAAGGCCTGGTGTGCTCTGGTCCATGGGGTCAAGAAGAGTCGGACATGACTTAACAACTGAAGAACAACAACAAGACTTACTGGTACTTTTGCTTCTGTGCCTTTTAGTCAAATGTATGTAATTAGTCCTTTAACTTGAGCACAGTGCACTAAATGTCATGGTTTCTCATGTGGAATGAAATCTGTCTCTCCCTATTCATACTAAACATCCAGTCATGAAATCCCAGTTTAGCAGATTCTAAAACAGGTTTTGAATAGTAATGGTAGCAAATCTTGCAATTTGGGTATATTCCCAGGCCGCTATGAACCAAGCCCAAACCCTTACAGATTTAGGGCCCAGCTTGTGATGGGCTAGGCACCAACATCAGAATGAACCCTTCCCACAACTACCTATTTCCTTTCATGCTAGACTCCCAAAATGTTTCAGGAGGGAGGGGGGACCTACCATGCTGGCCTCCATTCTTCCCTCCCCCTGCTCCTCTTTGTTTTTAAATTGTAAGTGGAACTCTGGCTGCTACCACACTTCCGCACTCCCTCAAGTGCCTTTGGAATGATGCTAGCTGGGAAAGAAAGAGGAGGGAGGGAGGGAAGGAAGGAAGGAAGGAAGGAAGGAGGGAGGGAGGGAGGGAAGGAAGGAAAGAAAGAAAGAAAGAAAGAAAGAAAGAAAGAAAGAAAGAAAAGGAAACCAGCACGGTAAGCAGCCCCTCCTCTACAACATTTTGGGGCCTTGATTCCTCTGAAACTGCACCAACATCTTGTGTTGGAGGGTACCAAAATGCCCCCCAAGTTTGATAGAATGAGCATTTGTGTGTGTGAGGGGGATGAGTTCAGCCCTATCCTGAGAGTCACAAGACTGGGAAGAATACTTTTCTCAAAAGTCCTTGTATTTGGGACATTGATGTAGTAGCATTCACAGGTATAATGAAGGCCCCAATGCCAGCCCTTCACTTCTCGAGCTGCTGTGGTTTCATTGCCACCACCAGTTATGTTTGGCAGAAAGGGAAAAGGCAGTGTGTGTGGTGCCCTAGGAGAAGCTTGGGCCCAATCACACTTCTGAGGATGTCATGAGGACCATGACAAAGTCTGAAGTTTGGAACCAACTTGGAAATAATGCAACTTATTTTTCAAGACAGTGTGTGTGTATGTAAAATAATGTGTTTTAGATGAGCCCATTCTGAATTGAGATGGGGCCAGGAGCTGTCACTGAACACAGTATTGTTTATGTTGCTGCTGCTTTTATAAGGGAATGTTAATCATTTCACCAGTCTTCCATTTAAGTGGACCTGGTATCCATGGCTGTTAACTATTCGTGGCAGTTAACATGCATGCAGGATATGTCCATCTGTGCCCCATCTTGTGTACTTATCATTAACCAGAAGACTGTATCCTCATAATTGTATATTTTGCTCTCTTACTCCTCAAGTCTCTGGCCATAGGATTTAGACGCTGACCCAGGGAGCATGCAACAGTAAGGTACCTAAATCCTGTGGAGACACAGACAGATCTCTTAGGCTCCCCAGAAATCCCTGCCTTTCAGCAGAATCACAAATCCTAGGCTTACTATAGTTCTTGCTTTGATTCTCCTTCATATATCAACCACTCTCCTATGCTTTCGAAAAACAACCCACACTTCTCGATAGAGCTTTCCACAATTTGGCTACTAACAGAATAGGACTGGATAGACGTCCAATAACGGAGTTGGGCAAAGGTGAGCATTCAGGGGCTCTTGGCCCTGCCTCTGGCTACACAGTCCTGGGATGCAGGTATGGTCTTCAGACTCTGTCACACACCTGGGGGTGGAGCCGCTGCTATAAAATGCTGCTGTATGAGGCTAGAAGATGGCTATTGCTCTTTTCTCTTCAGCAGGGGTATAGTGGAGCCAGGGCTCCCTAGGACGCAGTGCTAGCATTTTTTTATTACCAGGGATGCTGACACCATCTGTCATCTCCCTCAGACTTCCCTGTTCTTCAGAGTTTAGGGCAATCCTCACAGTAGCTGAAGGGAAATGAATTCTTCCAGGAACAATATATTGTTCCCTGTTGTAAAGCAAAATATTTTGGGGTGGCTTGGTATTGAGTGGGCAAGTAAAATCCATAAGCTTTACAAAAGACCTGATCCTAGTAGCAATGAAACCTGCTAGAACTGGTTCGTTGATATGGATCAACACAGCTGCCTGAAAGTTTGGACTTTCCTGGGGATGTGATTATAGGGTCTGTCATGATGAGTTCCTGCACTTCAAAATTACGAAAGAAAACCAAAGTTAGAAAAGAAAAACAAAGTCTCCATTTGTATCAATGGAGGCTTTCCCTCTCTTTTTTTAAACCCCCCCCCCCATGGAAAGGGGAATTTCAGGAGGAAAATGTTGGTGGAGGGAGAAGGTTTAATCCTCCCCTCTCAGTGCACAGTGGTCCTGATTTGAATTAGAGCTGCACATGCTTACACTAGAGTAAAAAAAAAAAGGTAACCTTCAGCTACACATTACACGATTGCGAAACGTATCGTTTGGCTCAAAACAAATCTGTCAGTACCTTATGGCAGCCCCTGAGGGCTAAAGGGGCTTTGCGCCAAGCATCCCACAGGGGCTGCACTGCTCAGGGTTACAGGACTTTATGCTGAAGTGGGAACCTTAACCCCAGCTGGGATAAGTTGTTTGCAGTAAGCCCCAATGGAGAACTCCTTGGAAAGTCTGTCACTTGTGCAGCTCCACCCTGCAGTAATGCGCTGTGCGTTACAGTGTGTCCTCAGCCCACGCCCTTAAGTCATTGGCTTAAGAT
Source organism: Heloderma suspectum (assembly GCF_057233095.1). NCBI lineage: Eukaryota > Metazoa > Chordata > Lepidosauria > Squamata > Helodermatidae > Heloderma > Heloderma suspectum. The sequence continues at coordinate 229,817,444 of NC_139461.1, forward strand.
GAGCTGAACCAACACTGGTAAAAATCAAAATGCCTCTTCAGGCTCTTATAACTTATTCCTGAACAATAGGTCTATCAGCCAGGAGTGACATTGGCCAAGTCTTTGGACATGTTCATCTAGTACACACCTACATTTACATGAGCAAAGCAAGACAAGAACCAATAACTCACCAATCAGCTGAGGCAACTTTTACCAAATGCAGCTGTTAGAAACCTATGTCCAAGAATAGGGATGTTGCAATGACTGACTTCCCTTTGTGGCCAGCATTTTATTCCAAGACTCTTCCCACTTTTCTCTTGTTCCTTAAGATTATGCCTTCCCTTCCTTTTGAGGCATAGTTCCCTGGCTTGGTTCCATTTTCAAAGACTTCCTGGAAGACAGCATTTCTTCAGCCCAGGGCCAGGGCAAGTGTGAATCTTGTGAACCATCAATATTTTTCTTGAGATGATAAATGGCCTGCCAATAAGCCAAGGCAGCTGGCAGCTCTGTCTGAGAAATGCACCTTCAGCCCCAGTTTGTCCGTGCCTGGCTTATTTATGTGCCTGCTACCTTTAAACACTTAAACCGAACAAATTTATACAGCCTTCTGAGTTATTTCAAAAACTGCAATTGTAGTTGTGCATGAGGTAGATAGGGTCCCAAAGTTCTAGTGGCTCCGGTACATAAATACAAGCTCTAATGTTCACATGGAGCTACGTGAAAGCAGGCAATGAGACAGGGACGCTGCTGTAAACTGGGAATTTATTCGGGAGGAGGGAGATTCTTTCAAGTCTCAAATGGCTAATACAGGTATGGAAAAGTGTTGAGCTAGTAAAGTTTGTCAACTTACCTGCAAGGGTTCCCTAAAGTCTTTTCCCTCCAGGGAGAGTGCAAGTAAGAGGAAAGAGCTACCTGGTAAGGATGTGAGAATTAATGAAGGAGTTTAGGAACATCTGCTAGGACAGGCCTGCCCAAGTTGCAAACTACCAAACCAAATGTAGTGCACGAGTCATATATTGTGGCCTGCCACATCCTTGGCAACCCCATTTTGGCAATTCCAGACAAGCTGCAACAGCCTCTTCCCCTACACACACACACACGTTTAACAAACACCTGGTGACTTGCCATACAAGGCTAGCAATCTGCATTTGAGTTGGTGGATTGTAAATTGTGCAGGCCTGATCTAGGAGATTTAGACTTGTACCCAAGGACACTGAATTCCCTATGGTCCAAACTTTTTACTTGAAATGCAACACAATGTGATACATCTGGCCAGTATGAGCACCATTTTATCTTATGTCTCCTTCCTTAAAAAGTTTTTGTATATTACTGGCTGGACATATCTGCTAATTTCAGTTTTTCTCAGTTTCTTATTTTTCTAACCTTCTCAGTCTCTCTCCACATAGTTTGTGATTTTTAAAGTTTTTTTTAAATTTAAGCTTTTCTAATATACAGATTTTTGCAAGCCAATTTCCTTAAAATAATGCACTTTTGTATATTATTTTCAATCATATTCAGATTTTTGTGTGCACACTTTCCCCTAATAAACACATTTGGTACACATTTTTTGATTGCAGAAAGAACTGCATGGCAAATAACTGCGTTTTGGTTCATGGATTGGTCCAGAAAGTGCACGTTTCTCTCCCATCCCATATTTTCCCCTGTGTATAAAAATAAGAATTTTGTGTGACATTTTTAAGTGAATGGGCAAATAGGGAATCCTTTTGTGAACTGCTGGCTTGATGCATCTTTCTGTATCCCTATAGTCAATCCTCATCATCATAATCCAGGAGATAAGTAAGCAGTTTTCCTCTTCCTCCATCACCTTCACTCCAGGCAGGGTCATTCCTAAACAGCATAGATTGCATTTATCTGTAGTTAAAGTGCCCTCTTGTGGCACGAAGGAGATTTTCTTCATTCCTCTTAAGGCACTCATAGGAGCAATATTTGGATGTTTGTTTTGTTGCTGTGAAGTCAAGTCATCTCTCTTTGATTTCTGTCTTTATAGCTTCACTTTCACTTGGGAGGTAGCGATGATGGTCAGTGATAATCATAACAATTCAGGAATTTTTCTAACAGCTAGAGAAAAGGAACTGTCCATATTATAGCTTTAATAAATTGAGGCTCTTCCTTTTCTTGTGCACTGAAGACAACAAATAATCTTGTTTCAGATTACACACATTGCTATAAACAGATGAAAGACATTTGTCTCTGCTCCATTCTCCTCTTTGGGCTACATCATCAAGCATAAACTGGATCAGTAACCTATCAGACTATGCTACGATCAGCCCACGTTAATAAACCTTTGTTTTAGTACCATCCCCGTACTGCAGCATGCGATGGCAAACAATCCCCCATGAACATCAAGGGGAAGTTTACCCATGATTTCAGAAGGCTCACAATTATTGGCTAGGAAAGAGGAGTCTGAAGACCAAACAGACATCAGTATAAACATTACCAAAAAAGTGATCAGAAAGACACACTTGCCAATGTGAATTCAAGGTTAGCAGCAACTGCATAAGTACGCAGAGGGATTTAAATTAGCATTTAATAAAAGGAAGGAGTTGTTCTCACCATCTTCATCTCATTGCTTGCTGTCGCAGGTGCTTTTGCGTTCTCTCAATATTTAAGGAACATTTCACAGTGTAATTGATTATAGCTGAGATTATGAGTTGAGTTACAAAGCAGGAAACAGTTGATCTGGACATTATTTTGTTGTAGGAGGGCAAGTTTGGTTTCCATTTGGATTTTTTTATATTGCAAGAGGGCATGTTCAAAAGATAGCTTTGCAATAAATACTTTCTCTGCCTATCTTGTGCAATATTGCTTTCAGCTTCCCCTTCCCATTACAGTGTAAAGTTCAAGGACGACTTTACAGGGCAGGTTTCCTTTGTAGGACATACTGGGGCCACATCCCATCTTCAATATAAACTGTTTGTTTATAAATGTCCAAGATGGCCAACCAGCTGTACATGTGAGTGTGGAGAAGCAAGCACATAGGCAGCAAAATATTAATTTGTTAATCAGCCCCAAATCCAAACCAGCTCTTGGCACATCAGAATCTCAAAAACGACTGCTTCTTTCAAGTCAGCATGTTGAGGTAAAACTGGATCCAGTCCCTACTCTGGGAGGTGGGTATGGTCTCAGCTTCATTCCAGATAAATAAAACCATTTAAGCAAAGGATTTCTTAGTGCAGTCAAGTTCCTATTAATTTTCCTCCTTGGAGAACAGGCATCATACCAATGTCTAAAGAGAGGAACATCTCTCTTCTTTGTATAATTGGACAGTATAACTAGACAGTATAACTCCTGACAAATGTTAAAAATCTCACACTGAATGTCAGCTGCATTAGTTTGTATTCCCAGAGATACTATTTGGTCAATCTAAATAGATTCCACCTTACAGCTGTCCTGCAACTACCCTTGAATACAATTCAGACTAGTTTACAAGTTGTCTAGATGTGAATCAGAGGTGTACGGTCAGCAACTCATGACATGAGCAGGGTGTCTTGACCTTGACATTTCATCTAATGGTGACTTGTTAGCAGATGTAGCATGTAGATATTAGTTTTCATCTCTCCGCAGTGATCTATTTGTTTTATCTGCTGTACTTTTAAAGTGCCCAGTAACCAAAGTTCCCTGTACAGTACATGTAGGAGGAGGGAGCTCTGCATGCTTCTTGACAGGCATCGCAAAATGGCAGTGAAGGCAGAGGATCAACACTGGATCAACACTGTGCACATGTGGGTCTGCTGACCAGTCACACTGCCCACCAGTTCTACAGAGAAATACAGTGACCTGTGAATAATCTAGGGATTTTTAACCAAGGAACCTTCATTAAAGGATAACCACTCTGAGATGACAACCTCTGAATCTTAATTCTTTAAAGAAATGCTGAGCCTTTATGTAGCATGGATATTTGTTGCCCTTTAGCCAGAATGGCATATATATACTTTGTCACTCACTGCAGCATACATGTAATGGCCATACTGTCTGTTACTCCCTTGTGGGAATGCTCCACCCTTTTGTTTTCTCATTTTTAAAATCCTCCCGTGCTGCAATCTGTTCAGTAACTCCCTTCTGGGATTATTTATTGTCAAAACAGCAATCAACACAGAGTTTTTAAACAGACTCAAAAACTCTCTTGGCATCCCCTTTAGGATAGTTTCCAGGCGCCACATTTGTTTGATACCAAAGCTGTTGTAAATCACCCCATGGTGTTCACTGATGTCACCTATTAATCCACAGCTGTTGTTCAGGACTCCTCCTCCTAATATTGTGAGAGTTGTTGAGAATTTTGTCTATGGGTCCAGAAACTGGAAGTGTGACTGAGTCCTCCCCACCAGGAGCAAACACATGGATGCCAATGGGCATTGCCATGCAGTAGGAGGAAGCAAGGTATAAAAAAAAATCTGTAAACATATAGCCAGCTTTATTGTGTGAAATTATACCTAACAATTATTGGACACTCTTCTCTTAGTTCCCAGACAGACCTCAGACAGCTATATTTATATGCAGGCCATGAAGTAGCCACTATCATGTAAAATTGTGAATATTAAATGTGGATTTGGTACCCACGATCATTAAGTGATGGGAGCTGTGCTGACAAGTCATTGTGTTGCAGTGGTGCATCTGAAACACTGCAGCAATGTTGTAAGCAGTGGTGCCATTAGGTCATTTCAGACTCTGGACTTCTGATCTTATGGAGGGGAGAGGCTCTTTAGATGGTAATATGTATTACTTCACTTACTTTAAAATATGGCGAGCCAGGCCTGCTGTGTTTGGGAGTCCTCCTGTTCATGCCACTGAGTAGGCCTCTGGAAGTCTGCCCCAAAGTCCTGCCCTCAATTCACCACTGTTGAATTTGGACATGGGATACTCAAATTCCAGTACTTCCAAATCTGTTGTTACTAGGTTGAGAGATGAAACTAATAAGGATTTATTGCAACCTGCCGTGATGCTTGAAAATAGGGTGTAAAAGAAACCTAAATGAAGGATGGCATTGAGAGAATGCTGATCCCCACCCCACACACAAACACACCTTTACAGTCTTTAAACTGAAAGTAGAGTGAAAGATGACCCAATATTATTTACAATCACTAATTTGCAACTAATTTGCAGCAATGAGTTCTACTACAATTAAACAGATTAATTCACCTGAGACTGGTTCTGCTGCCCTTTGTGGTTGCTTTTATGCCAGTGGGACAATGTTAATTAGCCAAAGTGCAAGCCAGGATCAGCATAATTAAAATACTTTATTTTCATTGCTACATAGCTGTACTCATTTCAATGGCAAAGGCATTTTCTGCTACTGTCCTGCTTTATGTTGATAGGCAATTGATTTCACCTTTTCTTACCTCTTGTTTGTCTTTTCCCTTTAGGACCACTTCACCTGTTGCACATCAAATGTGCATTCAATGAGTTCACAGATATGCATCTCCCCTTTAAACGTTAATGTGTTCACTGTGATAGACATGCTGAAAGCATGTTTGCCATGTCTCCAACAGTGAGCTCCAGTACATACAGTATATTCCCTTCAGGACTGATGAAAGAGCATGTTGGGAGAGCAGCATGGACCTCTCCTCTCCACCACACAGAGGACATCTTGAGTGAGCCAAACCATCATGGGGCCCAATTCAAAGATCTTCCCCCTGAGAAACAGGCCTTTGCACTATCAGGTATTCACACAGAGGGCCTAACTCTGACAGGTTATTAGCATGACAGAGGAAGGAGTCCATGGCACCTGCTACACCAGGAGATCTACCTTCCCCCCACCCCTGCCCTACACCATACTAGATCATAAGAAGAGCCATGCTGGATCAGATCAAGGGTCTATCTAGTCAGGGAGTAGGGGCCTGTGGGACAGGGTACATGTAGAAATTGGAGAAACTGTCCTGGGCACAACCATACAATGGCTGTCATGGGTAGGCGTGGCTAGTCACAAAGCACAAGTAACCTGCCCAGAGGCCTTGATGGGAAATTAAGATGACAACAGCTAGAGCTCCCACTTCACTTTGAAGCCATCCCCACTGTCAGTAAGAAAATATAAAAGTATTTTAAAAATAAAAATTGGTAGGAGCAGGGTGTCCAGGTGGGCACCCAGGAAAGTGTCTTGGGCCACATTGGTGCCCATGGGTACCATGTTGTCTACCTGATTGATTTCAGCATTCTGTTCACACAGCACCAAGCAGCTGCTTGTAGGGAACCCACAAGTAGGACATGAGTGCAATAACACATCTCACTGGTATGCAGCAACTGCTATATAGAGGCATATTGTCTGTGTTACTGCAGGTAGCATATAGCCATCATGACTAGTAGCCATTCATAGCCTTATTGTCAATGAATTTGTCTAATCTCCTTTTAAAGCCATCCAAATTGGTGGCCATATCACTATATCCTGAGGTAGCAAATTCAATGCCATTTCATACTGTCCACATGCAAATGTATGAACTAGAGTTGAATGTCTTGCGTGCCATCTATTCTAGCAGTGGCTATTTTGGGCATGTATACAAAATAAGCTGTGTGAGGTGAGACCAGGTGAACTATACAAGCATATTTTCAAAGCAATAGGAGTCCTTTTTTTATAAGCTGCTCCAGCTGATGTGATTTTTAATAAAGGAAACTTGCTGAAATAGAACATAAATCAATGTGTCGCTTACTGGGATGGCTGTCCTCAAACACCTGCTTGTAAATTAAAAATAAATACAAACTAAATGCTGCTATCCAATATCAGGAAAACAACAAGACAGTATAGATTTGGTGTTTCCCAAAAGAGAAAGCCAGAGAATACTGTAGAAATGTAGTAATAAAAAAGGCAGAACTCAGACCAACATTTTAAGAGTGCTGAGAGCATGTTGTTTTTGTGAGGCTATAATAGCACCACTTCTATCTAAAACAGTATGTGTCCCATAAAAAGGGCCAAGCAACTACTGATCTAAGGCAGTGCAAAGCAAGCCCCAGCCAAGGAAGGTAACTGGGGAATCTGAGTACTCTGCTTTTCTAATGTCCTTTTCTCTGAGCCTCTTAAAGCCAATCACCAGTCCCTGACCCAGCTTACAGTATGAAAACTTAAAAACTACATTGAGGGAAGGGGGTTAATATTTACATTCATGTAGAATACATTTGTTCCTCTTGCGGATAGAACTTTGTCAATACTGGTACAGCTGCCTTTCCCAAATTGTGCCTAAATGTATACATATGCATGCAATGACTCGAGAATTAATGGGGTCTTCCCCAATTGTGGCATCACATTGTGTGGATGCATAATGCTCACATGGGTTTGGAGGTCAGCAGGACTAATCTAAACCTAGCATGCCCAGAGGGGCATATAATAGCTCCAGCTTTTCCAAATTGGGAAAACATCTTTCTGTCACCCTCTTAAAATGGTTTAAGTGCTAAATGGTTTTGTGCTCCAGTATGCCAAATGCAATCATATCAACTAAAAAAAAAGAAAAAAGTGGGGGACAGGCTGAAGAACAAAGTTAGCGGATATCAGTCTTAAGCTGCACAGTGCTCTGTGCATCTTAAACTGTTTCCTGCAATTTACAGCTTCTGTTTTATGCAATCGCTTTTGTTATGTCTCGTTACATTATGATTCACTTTCAACTTTATGGATATCTACAACAGGCTGATTTTTGCTCTGACCATCTTAGTTAATAGCCAGTTGTGTTTCTTGAAATTGTCTAGTTATCTAGCGTGATAAATACAAAACAGACCCCCTGGTAGGAAACAAAGTGGTCCCTAATAAGGAAAAGGGGGCTCCAACTAAATGTTTGGGTTATTTATTTATTACATTTATAATCCACCTTTCCACTAAAAATTGTGCTCAAGGTAGCTAACAATAAAATATAGATAAAATAATTACATTATAATTAAAACATTAAAACTCATCAAATAAAACCAAACATTGCTTTACTGCGTCGCTTGCAGCCACACCAGAGTATTCTCCCTTTAATCCTAGGTGGGTGTATGTGGGGGGATGTGATTTCCAGCTACGATCCCAACAAAATTCCTCTTCCCCCCTACAATTAGGTGATAGGGAAAAAGCTCCCAATGGTGCCACTGGGATCTTTCTTCTTCATCGCTAATTGCAGTATGTGTGTGTGTCTGTGTGTGTGTGTGTGGGGGGGGGTGAAGGTGGAGTTTCTGAACCATCTTCAAAGGCAGCCCCACATGTAGAGCATTACAGTAGTCCATCCTGGATGTGACTAGTGCGTAGGGATGTATGAAAGTCACTTACCTTTTCGAAGGGTGACATTCGTGGTGGGGGGGAGGCGCTCCATCCCTCCCCCCCAAAATTCTGGCCGGCCAGCTCCACTCCACAGGGATTCTGCGGAGCCGCCGGCCGGCTCCGCCAGTGGCCGGACATCCGGCCGCTGGCTAGCAGGGACGCAAATGGCGGCGGCTGTAGCCGCCACCGTTTGCGTCCCTGCACTCAGCCGTGATAGGCTACGTAAATGTTTACGTAGCCTATCATGGCTGATTTAAAAGGAAAAAAAACGCACGTACACAAATAGCACGTCTACGCTATTTGCGTTCCCCTTCTTTTCGCTGTCTTAGTCTACGTAAATGTTTACGTAGACTACGACGTGCCAAAATAAGAAACACAAATGGCGGTGCCAATGGGCACCACCATTTGCGTACACGCGTGTTTTTTTTTCTTTTAAATCAGCCGTGATAGGCTATGTAAACATTTACGTAGCCTATCACGGTGTTTTTTAAAAATCTAGCCGTGATAGGCTATGTAAATCTTTACGTAGCCTATCACGTTTTTTTGTTTGTTTTTTTTAACTGGAAATGGCGGCGGCGGCAGCCGGTCGGAAGACCGGCCGCCGCTGCCGAACTGCCGCCGGAGCCGCGACCGCCAGGAAGATCCGCCCAAGGTAAGTCCCGTCCCAGGGGGGTGGCGGGGGGGTGGCAGACCATTCCGCCACCAATTTCGGGGGGCCGAATGCGCTGGCATTCGGCCTCCCCGAGATTCGTGGCGAAATTCTCTGACATCCCTACTAGTGCATAGATACCTGAGGCAAGGTCCGTCCTCTCCAGATAGGGCCACAGTTGGCATACCAGCCTAAGCTGGTAAAAAGCACTCCTGGACACTGCAGCCACCTGGGCTTCCCCAGTTAGCTCAGGGTCCAGGAGGACTCCCAGACTGCACACTTGGTCTTTCAGGGGGAGTGCAACCCCATCTAAGACCAGTTGTAAACCTCCATCCGAAGTAGTTGGTTTCCCAACCCACAGTACCTCCGTCTTGTCTGGATTAAGTTTCAGCTTATTCCCTGTCATCCATCGCAAAACAGCCCCCACACACTGGTTCGAGAGTTCCACAGCCTCCCTGGGATGTGCCTGTGAACAACTATCGGGCACACAAAGACCACCAGGTCACAGTCATCCCCACTATGGTGAGAAGTGATGTATTTCTATTTAAATTATCATCATGATTTCTAAATTTGCATCTATATATCAGTGTCCTCTTTTTTGGTGATGTGTAAGTGGTTACTCTTTGTTCCCAGGCTTAAATGGGGAGCGTGGGGCATGGGGTTAGCATGGCTGTAAGCCATGCTAATAAATAACGTAATGTACATTTAGGCCCTGAAAGCAGTTCCCAAGGTCTTTTTTCAGTTATAGCTGCTTAAACCAGGATGACTAGATCAAGAATTTCCACTTTTCTGAGATTTAGAGCAACCGTGCTCTGCTGTGTGGGATCCTAAATAGTGCTGCTTCATTGAGCTGCCCATGCTCTCTTAGGGCAAGAACGCTTCTGCAGCTGCAGCTTACACCTTTGTGACTGAGTTGTAACTCTCAAGGTCACAATGAGAGCCTAAACTAGGCCTCATTGTATATTATAATGAATCACATGCATGTTGAGCTGGTAATATAACCCCATGAGGAGCCAAAGCTCATTGCAAACTGGACAGCAAGCAAGAATGAAAGGAAAACGGTCAGGGAGTGGAGACATTCCTTTTCCCCTGCTGGGCCTGCCAATTAACCCTGCCAGGAACCAGAAAGCCAGGTTAGAAGTGTCAATTGAAAATGAGCTAGGTAAGGAGGGAAAACATTACAGAAGCCAAAACAGTTCCCTAGCAAATCTAATAGGCTCCCTATCCACCTTGAAAAAACAACAACCAGAGCTGTGTAACAGAAAACAGCGTTATACAATTTGCAAACTCCTCTTGTTGTTGTTCAGTCGTTAAGTCGTCTCCAACTCTTTGTGACCCAATGGACTATAGCATGCCAGGCGTTCCTGTCCCCTGTTCTCTTCTGGAGTGTGCTGAAGTTCATATTCATTGCATCGCTGATGCTATCTAGCCATCTCATCCTCTGCCATCCCCTTCTCCTTTTGCCTTCAGTCTTTCCCAGCATCAGGGTCTTTTCCAGATAGTTTTCTCGTTGCATTAGGTGGCCAAAATATTTGTGCTTCAGCTTCAGTATCTGTCCTTCCAATGAGCACTCAGGGTTGATTTCCTTTAGGATGGACTGATTTGACCTCCTTGCAGTCCAGGGGACTCGTAAGAGTCTTCTCCAGCACCACAGTTCGAAAGCATCAATTCTTCGGCACTCAGCCTTCCTTATAGTCCAGCTCTCACAGCCATACGTTACTACTGGGAAAACCATAGCTTTGATTAGACAGACCTTTGTCAGCAAGGTGATGTCTCTGCTTCTTACTATGCTGTCTAGGTGTGCCATAGCTTTCCTCCCAAGGAGCAAGCATCTTTTAATTTCATGGCTACAGTCACCGTCTGCGGTGATCTTGGAGCCCAAGAAAATAAAATCTGTCACTGCTTCCATTTCTTCCCCTTCTATATGCCAGGAAGTGATAGGGCCAAATGTTAGTTTTTTTAATGTTGACTTTCAAACCAGCTTTTGCACTCTCCACTTTCACCCTCAACAAGAGGCTCTTTAGATCCTCTTCACTTTCTGCCATTAGGGTGGTATCGTCTGCGTATCTGAGGTTGTTGATCATTCTCCCAGCAATCTTAATTCCGACCTGTGATTCATCCAACCCGGCATTTCTCATTATGTACTCTGCATATAAATTAAATAAGCAGGGCGACAATATACAGCCTTGTCATACTCCTTTCCCAATTTTGAACCAATTGGTTGTTCCATGTCTGGTTCTTACTGTTGCTTCTTGACCCTCGTACAGGTTTCTCAGGAGACAGATAAGGTGGTCTGGTACTCCCATCTCTTTAAGAATTTGCCACAGTTTGTTGTGATTCACACAATCAAAGGCTTTAGCATAGTCAATGAAGCAGAAATAGACGTTTTTCTGGAATTCTCTTGCTTTCTCCATGATCCAGTGAATGTTGGCGATTTGATCTCTAGTTCCTCTGCCTCTTCGAAACCCTGCTTGTACTTCCGGTAGTTCTCGGTTCACATGCTGCTGAAGCCTAGCTTATAGGATTTTGAGCATCACCTTGCTGGCATGTGAAATGAGCGCAATTGTGCGGTAGTTTGAACACTCTTTGGCATTGCCCTTCTTTGGAATTGGAATGTAAACTGACCTTTTCCAGTCTTGTGGCCACTGTTGAGTGTTCCAAATGTGTTGGCATATTGAGTGCAGCACTTTAACAGCATCATCTTTTAGGATTTTAAATAGCTCAGCTGGAATACTGTCATCTCTGCTAGCTTTGTTGTTAGTAATGCTTCCTAAGGCCCACTTGACTTCATTCTCTAGGATGTAGGGTTGGTGGAGAATTTCTCCCCGAGACTTCGGGGGGCCAAGCGCCAACGTGTTCGGCCCCCCGAACAAGTTTCAGGGAGAAATTCTCCGCAACCCCCCCGCACCCCGCACCCCCCCCTGGGACGGGACTTACCTTTGGCAAATGTCCCTCCCGGCGGCGGGTCCTGCCGGCGGTTCATCCGGTCTTCGTCCGGGGCGGGAGCGGCAGCCGGTCTTTCGACCAGCTGCCACCGCCGCCATTCCAATAAAAGAAAAAAAAAACCGCCCCCGTCATAGGCTACGTGACGATTAACGTAGCCTATCACAGCTAGATTTGCAAAGTCAGCCGTGATAGGCTACGTAAATCGTCACGTAGCCTATCACGGGTGACTTTAAAAAAAAAAAAACGTGTACGGATAATGGCGGCCCCCATAGGGAGCCGCCATTCACATTCCTTATTTGGTCGCTTTAGTCTACGTAAAGATTACGTAGACTATGGCAAAAATAAGGGCAACGCTATTTGCGTTGCCCTTATTTTCGCCGTAGTCTACGTAAAGATTTACGTAAACTACAATGACCAAATAAGGAACGCGAATGGCGGCTCCCTATGGGGGCCGCCATTTGCGTATGCGTTTTTTTTTTAAGTCACCCATGATAGGCTACGTGACGATTTACGTAGCCTATCACAGCTGACTTTGCAGATCTAGCCATGATAGGCTACATTAATCGTCATGTAGCCTATCACGGGGGCGTTTTTTATTGTTGTTTTTTTACTTTTAATTTCGCGGCCGGGCGAGGCGAGGTGCCTCCTCCCCGGCCTGAATTTCGGCTGGGTGGGGCAGGAAGCCTCCTCCCCGGCCTGAACTTCGCGGGGGGAGCAGGGAAGCGCCTCCCCCCCACCGCGAAAAGCTGCGAGACCAGGTAAGTGACTTTCGTGCACCCCTACTAGGATGTCCAGCTCAAGTTCAGTGACCGCACTATTCCTGGCTATCAGGGACATTCAGATCTTTCCTGTACAGTTCCTCTGTGTATTCTTTCCACCTCTTCTTAATCTCATCTGCTTCTGTTAGGTCCCTGCCTTCTTTGTCCTTTATCATGGACATCTTTGCACAAAACGTTCCCTTGATATCTCAGATTTTCTTGAAAACATCTCTAGTCTTTCCCATTCTGTTGTTTTCCTCGATTTCTTTGCATTGTTCATTTAAGAAGGCCTCCTTGTCCCTACTTGCTATTAGGGATGTACGAATGTCGCTTACCTTTTAACGAAATGTGATTCGAGGTGGGGGGGAGGCGCTCCGTCCCTCCCCGCGAAATTCTGGCTGGGGGGGAGGGACTCTGTCCCTCCCCCCCCGAATCCTGGCCAGCCGCGTCCGCAAACGGCGGTGGACGTAGCCGCTGCCGTTTGCGTCCCTGCAGTCAGCCGTGATAGGCTACGTAAATGTTTACGTAGCCTATCACGGCTGAGTAAAAAACAAAAACAAAACATGCGTACGCAAATGGCGGCGCCCATGGGCGCCGCCATTTGTGTTCCTTATTTTGGCACATCTAGTCTACGTAAACATTTCTGTAGACTACTGCGAAAATAAGGGGAACGCAAATAGCGTTTTTTTGTCTTTTTTTATGCAGCCATGATAGGCTACATAAATATTTATGTAGCCTATCATGGTATTTTTTAAAAATCTAGCCGTGATAGGCTACGTAAATCTTTACATAGCCTATCACTTTTTTGTTTTTTGTTTTTTTTTACTGGAAATGGCGGCGGTGACAGCCGGTCGGAAGACCGGCCGCCGCCGGAGCCGCCACCGCCAGGAAGATTTGCCCAAGGTAAGTCCCGTCCCGGGAGGGGGGGAAGGGGGCAGCAGACCGTTTCACCACAGATTTCGGGGGGCCGAATACGCTGGCATTCGGCCTCCCCGAGATTCGTGGTGAAATTCTTTGACATCCCTATTGCTATTCTCTGGAACTCTGCATACAGTTGGATGTATCTTCCCCTTTCTCCCTTGCTTTTTGCTTCCCTTCTTTCCTCAGCTACTTGTAAAGCCTCATCAGACAGCCACTTGGCTTTCTTGCATTTCTTTTTCTTTGAGATGGATTTAGTTGCTGCCTCCTGAACAATGTTACAGACCTCCATCCATAGTTCCTCAGGCACTCTGTCTATCAGGTCTAATCCCTTAAATCTATTCCTCACCTCCACTGTATATTCATAAGGGATATAATTTAGGTCATTCCTGAAAGGTTTAGTGGTTTTCCCTACGTTCTTCAATTTAAGCTGAAATTTTGCAACAAGAAGCTCATGATCTGAGCCACAGTCAGCTCCTGGTCTTGTTTTTACTGACTGTATAGAGTTTATCCATCTTTGGCTACAAAGGACAGAATCAATCTGAGTTCGATATTGACCATCTGGTGATGTCCATGTGTAGGGTCGCCTGTTGTGCTGTTGGAAAAGAGTGTTTGCTATGATCAGCGTGTTCTCTTGGCAAAACTCGATTAGCCTTTGCCCTGCTTCATTTTGTACACCAAGGCCATGCTTGCCTGTTATCCTGGTGATTTCTTGACTTCCTACTTTAGCATTCCAATCCTCTATGATGAAGAGGGCATCTTTTTTTGGTGTTAGTTCTAGAAGGTGTTGTAGGTCTTCATAGAACCGATCAACCTCAGCTTCTTCGGCCTCCGTGGTTGGGGCATAGACTTGAATTACTGTGATGATGAATGGTTTGCCTTGGATTTGTACTGAGATCATTCTATCATTTTTAAGATTGTGCCCAGTACTGCTTTTCCCACCCTTTTATTGACTATGAGTGCTACTCCATTTCTTCTAGGAGCTTCTTGCCCACAGTAGTAGATACAATGGTCACCTGAATTAAATTCACCCATGCTTGTCCATTTTAGTCACTGATTCCCAAGATGTCGATGTTCAGTCTTGCCATCTCATGTTTGACCACCTCCAGCTTACCTTGATTCATTGATCTTACATTCCAGGTTCCTAAACAATATTGTTCTTTACAGCATCGGACTTTCTTTTCACCACCAGACACATCCACAGCTGAGTGTCCTTTCGGCTTTGGCCCAGCCGTTTTACTCTTTCTGGTGCTACTTGGAAATTCCCTCTGCTCTTCCCCAGTAGTATATTGGATACCTACCGACCTGAGGGGCTCATCTTCTGGCGTCATATGTTTTAGCCTTGTGATACGTTCCATGGGGTTTTCTTGGCAAGAATACTGGAGTGGGTTGCCATTTCCTTCTGCAGTGGACCACATTTTGTCAGAACTCCCCGCCATGACCTGTCCGTCTTGGGTGGCCCTGCACGGCATAGCTTATGGCTTCACTGAGTTATGCAAGCCCCGTCGCCACAACTAGGCAGTGATCCACGACGGGGGCAAACTCCTCTACACTTTAGAAACTGCTGTGGGGAATGAAAAAAAACAAATACAGAGCATGAATCTGGATCTGTGTTACATGGCTGCAGTGTTTGTTTCTTAAGAAACTAAAAATCTGTGAGATGGTGGTACTCAAGTAGGATCAGAGTGTAAAAAAATCCTTGTTCTACTTATCACAGCCTGCCAAAGCTTTGTGCATCCTCTTTCCCCTTTCTTCTGGGACTGGTTTCCTTCTGGACTTCCCTTGTTTCTAAGAGCTGTTATCTCTAGTCCATGCTGCAAAGTACTTAATGCACAGCCATATTGCTGCTTAAAATCATAGAAACACATGGATGATATCTAGGGTGGCCACTTATGAATTGCCAAGAAAGAGGAAATGCATCACCAAAAAAAAAAGGACAAAAGAGGGCACTGATTTGCATAAAATTTGCATATGCATAGAAATATGTGTGTATGTGCACGCACAGATTTAGAAATTATTATAATTTAAATAGAAATACGAATTACTAATCGTTATAATTTAAATAAAAATAGAACTTACCATAAGGCAGTATCTAATGGTATCATTCTGCAAACACAAATAGCATTAGCTGAGCTCCACTGAATCTTTTCATCATACAAGCATTTGTGCATTATGCTAGTGCAAGTGAGTTGTGCATTTTGCACGTTTGGTTGCACAACTGGTTGCCCAAGCATAATGCAAAACCAGTTGCACAACCACTTGTGCAAATGTAACTTTAGTTGCATTCGCCTCTTGTTCATAGTTCAGAACCTAGTTTCCACTAGTGATATGTCATTTACACTAGCAGAATGACACAGTTGGATTCAGCTGACGGAGTGGAAGACTGTGATGTGGGGGGGGACTTTACAACAATGGAATGAGAAGCGTGTTCAAGTATTACTCAGATTTTCATGGAATCAGCTAGTGTATCTTTAAAATCTGGTTTTCAGTGCTTGAAAGGAAAATACATGTGATGTGGGGGGGGGTAGAACTGAACGTCCTCAAGCTGGCAGGGGCTGTTCAACCAATGAAAGAGGTTTGTTTCTTGTCCCTGTCCAGGCTCCCCCCTGCTACTACATCATGAATGGAGAGCGACTAATTTTTCCTGTGTGTGCAGATTTCCCTGAAAAAAACAAAATCCCCAGTTCTCCAGTGCAGCATCTGAATGCTCCTGAGAGCTCGCCCCCACCACAATTTTGCTGCATCCCAGCAATCTGCTGCAGAATTATTGCTGCCACACCATTTTTCCCCAGGTGTACACTTTTGCCTATTTCTTCCAACCCCCCTTTCTCCTTCTCCCTGCTCGCAATAAGAAACTCCCATAAACCCAAAAGATCGTTACTGCAATAAAGCGATAAAGCGGAGAAGGGACTTAACATAACAACAGAGAAACTAGAGAACATCAAAGAAGCACAACATCATAATAGCGATTTAAAAGAGCAAGAAAGGATACGTTAAAGATTGAAAGCAGGCTAGCTAAGGTGAATGAGTGTCCCCACTACTGCGGTAATGTGAGGGATCACTGCTGCGCTCCTGGGGATTTTCTCAATGGGAAAAACTACTTCTCTTGGGGAAACAAGAGGGAATGGGGCATCCCACTCCCTTGACCACATCACTGCCAGGTCACAGAGGCATGCCCCACTTACCTGGCTCCGCTGGGGTCCACAGGTGGGGGGAGGCGATCTGTTCCTCCCCCCGGAATCCTCGACGGGGGGGGAGGCGATTTGTTCCTCCCTCCTGGAATCCTGCCCGGCCGGCTCCGCTCCACAGCCAGTCTGCGGAGCCGCCGGCCAGGCCAACCCGCAGCGGGGCCTCCAGCCGCTGCCAGGCTGCTGCGGATGCAAATGGCGTCCTGAGTAGGGGACGCCATTTGCGTCCCTACACTGGCCCATAATAGGCTACGTATATATTTACGTAGCCTATCATGGCTAAAGCAAGGACACAAATGCTGCCACCACTGCTTTATCTGCCACCGGAGCCGCCGGAGCCGCAGCCAGGTAGGCTCCGTTTTGCTGGGCTTTTGCGGGGTGGTGGGGCGGGTTGGTCCGTTCCACCACAGATTCCGGGGGGCCGAATTCACTGGAATTAGGCCTCCCTGGGATCCGTGGCAGAATTCTCTAACATCCCTAGTGGCATCTCATCATACCTCCCCAAAACATGAAGAGCAGCTCTTGTTTCAAAGCACCCCAGGCCTGTTAAACTACCTGGAACTAATGCTGCTGCTGCAGGGTGATTTGTTTCTGAAGTTTTCCTCTGACAGGCCCCTAACATGGATCATATACTACTGGCTGAACCTGATGACCTTTGATGCAAAGACTCTGGATCTAAAGAGCAATGAAGGCCCAGAGCAAAGTACACCTCCAGACTGAAGTCATAGACAGTTAATGTTCCTTCTCTGAGGCCATGAAATCAATCTTCCAGGTCAATTTGTGGCCTGCCTCAATTATGTTTATGCATTGCTGACAGATCCAGCTGCAGCCTCACTTACATCAGTGAACTTTTCCTTATTTTAGCTTTTTTCATCTCATACCTCTTTGTTAGTCTAATTGTCAATATACAGACTCTTGTAATCCACCTGCAATAGTGAAACCAACACAATTTTCTACAAGTTTCCAAGGCACAATATTCTATACTTTGACCATGATGTCCATTTTAGACCATTTTGTTATGTTAGTCACCTTGAGAGCTTTGGCTATCGGGCAACTCATATGTTGAATGAATGAATAAAAGAAATAGACCAGAAAAAGCAATGAAACTGTCAATCAGTTTTCCTTCACAGTGATACACCTGAAAATCTTCCCAGGAAGCAGTGTCTTTTAAGCACACAGACTTGAATTTAGGGATGGACGGAACACTTACCTTCCATTTCATTCTGTTTCCGCGGTGGGGGGGAGGCGCTCCATCCCTCCCCCCGGAATCCTCGACGGGGGGGGAGGCGATCCGGTCCTCCCCCCTGGAATCCTGCCCGGCCGGCTCCGCTCCGCAGCCAAGCCACGGAGCCGCCGGCTGGCTCCAGCCGCCCGCAACCGAACATCCGGCTGCTGGGCAGCCCTGCAGGGACGCAAATGGTGGCTGTCGTAGCTGCCGCCATTTGCCTCCCTGTATTTAGCCGTGATAGGCTATGTAAATATTTACGTAGCCTATCATGGCAGGGGAGAAAAAACCCAGCATACACAAATGGTAGCAGCTACTGCCATTTGCATATGCTGGGTTTTTTCTAGGGGTGAACGAAAGTCACTTACCTTTTCTCGCAGCTTTTTCGCGGTGGGGGGGAGCGCTTCGCTGCTCCCCCCGCGAAGTTCAGGCCAGGGGGGGAGGCTTCCCGCCTCGCCCGGCCGAAATTCAGGCCGGGGGGGGAGGCTTCCCGCCTCACCTGGCCGAAATTCAGGCCGGGGAGGAGGCTTCCTGCCTCGCCCGGCCGCGAACACGAAAGTAAAAAAAAAAAAAAACGTCCCCTGATAGGCTACGTGACGATTCACGTAGCCTATCACGGCTAGATCTGCAAAGTCAGCCGTGATAGGCTACGTGAATCGTCACGTAGCCTATCACGGGTGACTTTAAAAAAAAAAAAAGCGCGTACGCGAATGGCGGCCCCCATAGGGGGCCGCCATTCGCGTTCCTTATTTAGTTGCTGTAGTCTACGTCAATGTTTACGTAGACTACGGCGAAAATAAGGGCAACGCTATTTGCGTTGCCCTTATTTTCGCCGTAGTCTACGTAAACATTGACGTAGACTACAGCAACTAAATAAGGAACGCGAATGGCGGCCCCCTATGGGGGCCGCCATTCGCGTACGCGTTTTTTTTTTTTTTTAAAGTCACCCGTGATAGGCTACGTGACGATTGACGTAGCCTATCACGGCTGACTTTGCAAATCTAGCCGTGATAGGCTACGTGAATCGTCACGTAGCCTATCAGGGGACAGTTGTTTTTTTTTTTCTTTGATTGCAATGGCGGGGGCGGCAGCCGGTCGAAAGACTGGCTGCCGCTCCCGCCCCGCTCGAACACCGGACGAACTGCCAGCCGGACCCGCCGCCGGGAGGGACATTCAGGGAAGGTAAGTCCCGTCCCGGGGGGGGGCGGGGGGCGGGGGGGTGGAGGATTTCTCCCCGAAACTTGTTCGGGGGGCCGAACACGTTGGCGCTCGGCCCCCCGAAGTTTCGGGGAGAAATTCTCCGCCATCCCTAGTTTTTTCCCCCCTGCCATGATAGGCTACGTAAATACTTACGTAGCCTATCACGGCTATGAAGAGGAGGAAGCGAATGGCGGCCGCAGGACGGCCGTCATTCGCAAAGCAGCGCGGACAGGAGCAGGTAAGTGCTCCGTTTCGCACGCTTTTTGTGGGTTGGGGATGGCGGGGACTTCGCCCCGTGTGCCTTTCGTGGGTTGGGGGGGCAGGGGCTTCGTTCCACGACAGATTTTGGGGGGCTGAATGCACTGGCATTCAGCCTCACCGAGATCTGTCGCGGAATTCTCTAACATCCCTACTTGAAGTAATCAGAATGATCAGACCAGTTGGCCTTTGGCCACTCCAGCATCCTCTGCCTCATCCATTGGAGCGATCCGGCCTTCATCATTTATTTCTCCAAAACTCCTTATCTATTAGATTGCTTTGTATGAATAACATGCAGAGACTTTACTTCTTGGTGCCCCAAAATAAAGAGGGTGGTAGTGAACTAAGCAATCTGAAGTGATCACTAAGAATTTAGACCTTTATCAGAACCAAAAAACCCAGTTCACATGCCTACCCCATGAGTCTTCTCTGACTCATGTTTGCACCTAGGAATGTGTGATTGTGAACTAGAGCTATAGGTGTACATGATCTATGTTCAGTTGCAATTATTCCTGTGATTACGGCAGCCGTTTTTGGAGCTGCCCTGATTAAGGGAATCACTGTGAAGCCAGACTCGTGGTTCCTGTGCTCCTTCCACCACCAGAATGGGGAAAATGCAACTCGATGTTCCCATGGGATACATGTTAATGTATTACTATGTTTAGATGCTGAAACCCAATTCATATGCACATATGAATAGGAGTTAAGAATTCTCATCTTATATAATATCACATAACCATGAGAATAGACCTTTCTTAGGAACACAGTTCCCATCAAGGTCTGTCCCTCATGGTTATGTGATGTCTGTTTCACAACATCATGGAACAGATGCAGTTAGTATAGTATGTGACAACAATGCTGGTAAGAAATTGACCCTGAGTCTAAAGGCTCATCCAAAGGTCAGTTTCTCACCTTCCTTCATGGGTAGTCCTACAACTCTCAGATGGGATTATGGAAAGGATATACGGAAGTGCTTTATACTAAGTCAGACCAATAGTCCAACTCTACAAGTACTGACTACTTTGACTGCCTTTCTAGAGTCTTGGGGGTGGGATCTTCATGACAATGGAATGAGTAGTGCAGTGGAGTATTACCCAGATTTTCTTGGAATCAGCTTTGGTCCGTCAGGGACACATGAAGCAAGATAAGCTGAGTGTACTGTACCTTTAAAATCCAGTCTTCAGGGGTCACACAGGGCTTGAAAAGAACATACTTCCAGGTGGGGTGGGGGAAGTAGAACGGAACATCATCAAACTGGCAGGGTCTGCTCAACCAATGAGAGAGGCTGTTTCCCAGCCCTGTCCAGGCTTCTCCCTGCTACTACATTATGAATGGAGAGCAACATATTTTCCCCATGTGTGCAGATTTCCCTGAAGAAGCCAAAGTCCCCAGTTCTCCAGTGCAGCATCTGAAGGCTCCTCCTGAGAGCTTCCCCCCACCCCAATTTCCCCACATTCTAGCAATCTGCCATGGAGTTATTGCTTCCATCCTATTTTTCCCCATGTGTGCACTTTTGCCTATTGCTTCCAACCCCCCATTTCTCCCTTTCTCCTTCTCCCTGCTCACAATGAGAAGCTCCTGTAAACCTGAAAGATTGTTACTGCTATAAAACAATAAAGTAGACAAGGGTCTTTACATAACAACAGAGGAACTACAGAACATCAAAGAAACACAACATCAAAATAACAATTTAAGAGGGCAATGGAGAAGCGAAAGAGCACTTTAGGGCAAGTTATTACAGTTAGCCTTTAACCCTTTCACTGCAGGGGAGATTTCTTACTTCTGAGTAAACATGCACAGAAGGGAGGATACGTTAAAGATTAAAAGCAGGCTAGCTAAGGTGAATGAGTGTCCCCACTACTGCGGTAATGTGAGGGGTTTCTGCTATGTTCTTGGGGATTTTCTCAACAAGAAAAAACTACTTCCGTTGGGGAAACAAGAGGGAATGGGGTGTCCTACCCCCTTGACCACCTCAACCCAGGTCACAGAGGCCCAGGATTTAGTGTGTGTGTGTGTGTGTGTGTGTGTGTGGCGGGGGGGACATGACATGCTGTGGTAAAACCACTAGGGAGCTGCTTTCAGTAAAAAAAAAAGTCAGAGTAAAGGGAGTTTCAGAAAATGCAGCTTTTCAGGAGGGAAATGGATGGTTGGCAGTGGACTGGTCATCTGTTGCGAAGGAACCCAAACTGCTCTAACTTCACACTAAATCACTTGTGAAGAAACCCCCTGGAATAGAGCTGTCTGGAAAGGCCTTAAATTACGAGTGATAGATAGGATATAATTAGGGATGTACGGATTCCCCACCGTCCGTTCCGGTGGGGAATCCGCCCTGGGGGGGAGGCGCGAGGATTCTGCGGAGCCACCCAGCTTGAGGGCCACTTACCTGGGCCCATTCGCCTCCATGCTGATAACCATGTTGCTTAAAAGAATGGTGATTGGCAGGATGTGCCCATAGACTTATATACAAAATAGAGCCATGAATCTTGTGTATAAGTCTTTTAAAAATGGTGATCGGCAGGATGTGCCCATAGCCTTATACACAAGATTCACGGCTCTTAAGTTAGACTAACATTGGATACAACCCAATATTTTGATCTTCTGTGCGTCATGTGGCATTTCTTTCCTAAAGGTTAAATACACTCTGCAGTTAATATGCAATGAATGATGTGTTGAATTTCAGGGTCATTGACAGTTCAGTTACTTATTTATTCTGTGAGACAATAATAGATTTCCTACCTCTCTGCCTTGTTCAGTTATCAGTAGCTATCAAACTTTCATAATATAGTGATGAAAATTATTTCCTTAATTTCCTTATTTCCTTAATGCCTTCTTATTCGTTATGATTATGGGCACTGAAAAGGGCCGTGATACTTGCTTCCCAATGTGAAAATTCCATATTTGTAGCTGCAGATAAATGTGCAGAATAAAGAAGTAAGTTTCTTTTGCAGATTCACACACACTCAAAAAGTGATGACTTGCACAAGGTATTGAAGAACTGTACAGAATGGGCAAGAATATACAATTGCCAGGATTGTGCTTCTGCATGCAGAATATTTAATCCAAGATACAAAGAACATTTGCAGCAAGGATACGATATTAACAGCATGGAAAATTCTACCTTGATGAATATAATTGTCACAAACACGCAGTGTCATTGTTCAGCAAGGTGGAAATATTCACAGAACAAAATGGGAAGGTTTCATACATACCTAGTTTTAATTACCTTTAAATTTCCCTGTATAATTTGTATAAAGCTGATTAAATTAGCTTTTCCTACACCAGTTAGGGACTCATCTATTCTATGCTATATAGATATTTTCCCATTATGTTTTCAGTTGGTAACTCACCACCTGCTCCCTTCTAGGTGCTTCTTTCTCTAATATTGAGGTGTTCTGCAAATAGCATATTGTCCTTGGTATAGGATCACTGGAAAAATCAGGATTTGACACTGAATTAAAGGTGGTCTTCCAGAGATCTCTGTACTGTTTGACTTGTGTTTCAAGTGGTTTAATGCGCAGTTAAGTTCTGAAAGCCTGAGTTGATTTGTTTTTTAGAGGGTCAAGCACTAGGTTTCTTTCTGATACAGACGGTAAACCTGCTTCCAGCCCTTTTTATTTTATTTTCACCATGGCACATCTTTACAATGGCTTAGGATTTTTTCTTTAATAATTCTTTAATACTGCTATAGACAGATGTTTCTGGCTTTACTAGGAATAAGAGAACTGGTGGATTTTTAATGGAGACATCCTTTAATTGAAGTATTAATTGAGCAAAGTATGGCCAGTTTTTATTTCTCATATTGTTCTTTTTCAGTAGTTTCAGATTGTATGTTTCTTATATTTTAGATGCAACTATTTACTCTTTTTTAGTGTACCCAGTGCTTTACAATATCTATATAATCTATATATAAACAAGCAATTGTCAGAGCAAATTGCTTGTTAATGGCCCATAATGCCTGGTAGATGTTTTCCCAATGAGAAACAATGGTTAGGACATGTTGGAGATCTTTATTATTTTGTGTTTTGAATGGGAGACCACTCTGGAATTTCTGGAATGTGAAAGCCATAGTAGTTTGGGAGAGAGGGTGAAAATGAAGGTAGGTCTGTGTGCATGTAGGAACAAAAGA
This sequence comes from Heloderma suspectum, assembly GCF_057233095.1. Lineage (NCBI taxonomy): Eukaryota > Metazoa > Chordata > Lepidosauria > Squamata > Helodermatidae > Heloderma > Heloderma suspectum. The sequence goes on from NC_139461.1 coordinate 229,840,921, forward strand.
AGCAGATTGGAACAGTGACAGACCATCAAGGCCTATAAATATAGGCATGTCGAGGGCTCTAGTATTTCAAGAGAACAGATGTGTATTCAGAAGGGAGGATGAAAATCTTGTGTGGTTCATTTTTGAATAAGAACTTACCAAAATTTGCAGATTTCTCCACAAACAGGATGGAAAGAAATGGAGATTAAGTTTGTTTGAACTTGGTAGAAACTGAAACTGACAAATTTGTCGTCCAGGTCTAGGGTTTTGAGTGCTTAGCTCTTAAATGCCTGGGTTTGAACTCCTCTGTATTCAGCCATGTTTGTGGTACTGAATTAGAGCTGCCACCTCTTTTTTCTGACAGGTTCCTTATCCTTAAGAGCTGTATAGCAGGCAGGCACAACATGTTCATCTCCATTTTAGGAAAAGCTGTACCTATTGAATTTGGCCGTTGTAGATAGGTGAGAATTTAATTCACTTCATTGTTTGATCAGAACTTATCAAAAGTCATCATAAATAGGATGGAAAGTACTTGAGGCTTGTTTGTTTTTTAAGTGAATGTGAGAGCAAACTGAAATTGACGGATTCATCCATCCCTGCTGTTCAGTGCATATCTATCAGTAAGCATGTGTGACAAGCCCCACTCCCAAGGTAGTCTCCTACCAATCCTTGCCCATTCATGCTACTTGGGGCACTAAGGACAGAACCAGCATAGGCAGTGCAGTCCACAGCAGGAAGCACGTTGTAATACAGCCATAAAATGGACCTGTATCTTTCCCAGCTTTGTTTGCTTCCCATTTAGTGCACAAGTGTTGAACCAAGAGCTCAGGATTTTATTTGTATTTATTATTTATTGAAAACATTTCTATCACGCCCTATATCATTAAGATCTCAGGGCAGCGTACAGATAAAATCAATTTAAACAGTATAAAACAATAAATAATTTAAACAAACTAATACCTGCTGAAAATATTTATTTATTTAAAACATGCATCTGTACATGCATTAGAAGTACCACATTTCCTCATTCTTTAGGCTAGGTGATAATGGAATGTCTAGTCTTCAAACCAACAAGGCATATATAAAAGTCTTTGTGTGTCGGGGGGGGAAATCTCTTTTCCCATTTATTGTCTTTATTTGGGGAAAAAAGGATAACGGGTAATTTCTGCAACTTTGCTTTCATATTCTATATGTGAAAATGCATTTCCTGGTTGTGCCATGAAAGAGCCTCCTCCTCCTCCTTTATCTTCTATGGATGTCACAAAATGACTCCTGCTGAGATCCTACACAAGTCCTACTCTGTCTTCTGCTTTTGTAAAAAAATAAAAATGCATTGCTTTTGCATTTGTCAACATTAAGCCTCATTTGCTGTGCATCAGACAAACAACATGGCTGGGCGAACGAGACTGTAAAATGTCTTTGTGGCTTTTCTTTCTTCTTTGTTTTCCCTTCTTCCTTCCTGCATCCGCTCTGATGCCCAATTCCTTGTTGTCAGCAGACTTAACCAGTCTGCAGTCAGCTTCTCAGAGCCATTTATACAAATTAGGCCTAGCAGGGGCTCCCAGGATCACACAGCAATGAACATTACTTTGCATTTGTTGACTTTAATTTTCACATTGCCGTATGTTGTCCCAATTCTCGAGTAGCTGTAAACTGTTGGTTGCTTTTTGGCTGTGTTTTCTCGACCCTGCTGGCAAATTTGAGCAGCGTAAACATTCTGTCTCCCAAGGTCATTTGCATAACCTAAAATGGCAGCAGGAAAGTCATATTCACTGAGCTAATTTAGCAACTTTGGTCATTTCATCGGCTTTCTGTGTCTCCTTTCCCTGTTCTGTAGCCATTCTTATTTTGCCACCCTGATTCATTGCTGCTTTCCACTAAATTTGTCACTTCCTCAGGGGAATTTAGTAAAGCCATGTACAAAACCTGCCCACAAAAGAGGAAACAGTACTGTTTTGAATGGAATTTAGACTTTTGTTATAGGACTGCAGAATCTTAAGACTTGTCAAATCCACTCATATGAACGCTGCCTGCAAGAGAGGATTATTGCACATCTACCCCCTTGCTCGAGACAACTGCTTTTTTGCCACAGTCAGAAAAGATGTGCACTGCATAATGTGCCAGCAGAGCAAAGAACTCTTAAGGTGGGCCAGGGTTTGATCCCCTTATCACCACAGGACTGCCAAGAGAAATGTGGGCTCCTGTATCATCATGTGGGAACACCAGCTTCTCCTTTTAATTCACCCACTTTTATGAAGCTTTATTTACATAGATGTTCCTGACTAGTGTCTGTTATATTTACAGAACATGCTGTTGTTTCTAATGCCCCACTTCCTTGAACAAGGGGCATTTCCAGGCACAAATGCTACCAGGCTTAGTTTCCCTTGGATGAGAGAGAGCACCTATGGCATTTTTGTAATATTTGCTTTACTTACACATATACAAATAGAGCATAAATGGAGGCAAAACAGCACTCGTACTTCAGGTGGAAGCTTTCACCGAGAACATCCTGGATAGTCCTGCACCCCCAGTTTCACTAGCTTTAACTAGATAGTCTCATTTCTTTCTCCCCAACCACTTTCGCTCCTGCCCACCCCCCATTTGCAACTGCAGAAATTGCTATTTCACTTACACTCATCTGGGTATTGGTCACTGTCTCAACCGTGCAGTTGAATTGCCCTTTCAGGAAATATCCAAAGTCATTAAGAAAGCATCAATGTCCTTTCAGCACGTCTTTGACCACTTGTTCACAGTGATCAAGATAGCCAACTTACATAGTCTATAAAGTCACTTTACTCATTCATTCACTCATGGGAAATCAAAATTGTTAGGGTAGTTGCCAATAAGGCAAACCCCTGAAATTTTTTACAAATCTGGTGCAAGACACTTTGGACACCAGGGAGAGGGAAAATTGAAAATGGGAAAAGGACTCAAAAGCCCTGCACTCACACTCTCTCCCCCCCCACACACACACAGCCACACATTCAGTGAACATGTGGGAGGGTGGTGCCATATCAGATAGCCACACACCTGCCATGTATACACCACTCTGGTCACACCCTGACATCTGTGCATTCAGTTGAATATGTGAAAGAGGCCTCTATGCATGTACAATTGTATGTGTGTAGGGCGTCCATGTGATTCAAAAGAGCAGAACACTGACATCAGGGTTGTGGTTCAGCGTGGTCCCATGCCACAGTGTTCAGTGAACACTTGAACACACATTCTGTGTTCGCTCAAGCCCTATTCAAGCATTCTATATCTGACTAGAGGAGGGGAGAGCACAAGCCCCATCCCCTTCCTTGGGTGTTTCCATTGTCCTCTACTTGTGGAGGGTGACTTTTTGAAGAGGAGAGCTCCTGTATCCATGAATGACCCTAATGCAATTTAGAACACTGATTTTCCAGGCAGTAGTCCTTCCTAGAAGCACTACTGTAATCCTACCTGGAAATAATCCTGCCTGGAAGCAAGATTATGTCCAAGGAGTAGGGGTGTACGAAACCCCACTTACCTGGTTCCACTGGGGTCTGCAGGTAGGGGGAGGCGATCTGTTCCTCCCTCCGGAATCCTCAACGGGGGGGAGGTGATCCGTTCCTTCTCCCCGGAATCCTGCCCGGCTGGCTCTGCTCCACAGCCAGTCCGCAGAGCTGCCGGCCAGGCCAATCCACAGCAGGGCCTCCACCCACTGCTGGGCTGCTGCGGACGCAAATGGCGTCCTGCGTAGGGGACGCCATTTGCATCCCTGCTTTAGCCATGATAGGCTACGTAAATATATACGTAGCCTATCATGGGCAAGCGTAGGGACGAAAATGGCAGCCGCTACTTGTGGCCACAGCAGCCCAGCAGCGGCTGTAGCCGCTGCCACCGCCACTTCATCCGCCACCATCTCATCCGCCACCACCGCATCCGCCACCAGGTAGGTCCGTCCCGGGGGGATTCCAGGGGGTGGCGAGCGGGGGAGGCCGTTCCGCCACAGACTCCGGGGGTCTGTGGCGGAATTCTCTGACATCCCTACCAAGGAGGCAAGGTCTCATCTGGTAAGGCAAGATCAGGTTAGGCAACAGAGGTTCCCAATAGGCAATGCAAGGCAGTGAGGTATGTTAGAACCCTGGACAGATCTCTGGCAGGTGCTGGCTGAGCCTGAAATTAACCTACAAAGAGTAGTTGTCTCAGCAACAGGCAGAGGCCTTCTGAGATCTTATGCAATCTGGCTGGCTTGCACTTGCTGTTAATCCAGGTCCCTCTAAGGAGCTTCTGTGTTTCTTAAAGGGCTACTACCCTATTCTGTAGCTTCTGAATCCTACAGCTTGGAGACAGCGAGGCCTGCACAGGAAGGATACCCTATGAATCTGTGGAATCTGGTAAAACCGCATCCTCTGGCCTGGAAAGTAGCAGATAATGGCTCACTGAATGAAGCCTCTGAGTCCTCCTCTGAGTCAGAGAGGGGACTGAAGCCAGAGAACAAGAGAACTAGAAAGGCAAAGTCAAGTAGTTATCCCCAAACAGTTAAGTGACTTTTGGGGCATAAAGAAAATAGAACTTTGACTTATGTCTGGCCCACAATGTACTGAAAATATATTTCTGCGTGTAAGAAATGGGATATAAAGTTTGTTGTAAAATACAGGAATAGAGCAAGCGAAGGTACATATCAAATCAATCACTGGACTGTGGGGCTTCCTTGTCTTCTTCAGGCTTGCACTTGGGGGTGGGGGCACTTCCAATAGTAGCCAGATACATAGATCTAAGATTATAGACTGCAAGATTCATCTATAGCTATAGCTATAGCATCTCTATCTCTTTACCTCTCTATATATCAAAAATTATCTGCATTTGGGGGAGAGGCCCTAAGATGTTTCTCTTCACTCCCCGTCCCCAGCTCTTCACTAGAATTATTGCTTTGATTTGTAGCTGGGTTTTCCATGATTCAGTTGGACTAGTTCAAAAGACAGGCTTGGTTGCCTTTCAGTACACGAGAAAAGGTGATGCCTTTCTGTTAACGTGAATATGAAAGAAAAGCCTGAAGAGAAGAAACGCCCATTTGAGGGGCAGAAAGTCACAGCATTTCTGGTGTTACTTTCCGGGAACAAAAATAGCAAGAACAGGTCCCAGCTGCTGGCCACTGTGGGTTTGAAAAGGTTATCAAGACATTATAGCATATAAACAGCAGAGCTATTAGCTCTGAGCTGTGAAAAGTTTCTAACCTTCACAGCGAAAACCTTAAATTATTTTTGAAGTGTTAATGAAAGTCAGTTCTCCAAAGATGGATGTGGAGCAAGGAATTGCATCAGACAAATGGCAAGTAACATATTAATAGTTATTGCTTCAGAAGTTCCCCAAGGGGGGTCTGAGGTGCCTAAAAGCCAGCCGCCTTCATATGAATCTCTCTGGTGAAAAAGAAAATCCAGGGGGTATTCATCATACCCACCTCATAAAGAAGCTTTTTTCCCCTTTCCTTAATGGTTCTATGGAAGGGAATCATACAATAAATCCAACCTTTCCTGCCTCATTGCTGCAGTGTGTTGTGGTGGTCCCATGGCCTCTAGCCTAATGCTGGTGTGGTCCACATCCCGAGTCCTGAAAGCTGCAGCAACTTGTAGGGATGTCAGAGAATTTCTCCACAAATCTCGAGGAGGCCGAATGCCAGCGCATTCGGCCCCCCGAAATTGGTGGAGAAACGGTCTGCCCCCCGCCCCCCCGGGACGGGACTTACCTTGCTCAAATGTCCCTGGCGGCGGCGGCAGCTCCAGCGGCAGTTCGGTGGTGGCGGCGGCTGCAGCGGCCGGTCTTCCGACCGGCTGCCACCACCGCCATTTCCAAGTAAAAAAAACAAAACAAAAACAAACGTGATAGGCTACGTAAAGATTTACGTAGCCTATCACGGCTAGATTTTTAAAAAACACTGTGATAGGCTACGTAAATGTTTACGTAGCCTATCACAGCTGACTTTGAAAAAAAAAACGTGCGTATGCAAATAGCAGCGCCCATGGGCGCCGCCATTTGCGTTCCTTATTTTGGCACGTGTAGTCTACGTAAACATTTATGTAGACTACGGCGAAAATAGGGGCAACACAAATAGCGTTGCCCTTATTTTCGCCGTAGTCTACGTAAATGTTTTCATAGACTACACGTGCCCAAATAAGGAACGCAAATGGTGGCGCCCATGGGCGCCGCCATTTGCGTACGCGGTTTTTTTTTTCAAAGTCAGCCGTGATGGGCTACGTAAACATTTACGTAGCCTATCACGGCTGACTGCAGGGACGCAAACGGCAGCGGCTACGGCCGCCGCCATTTGCGTCCCGGCAGGAGAGGTTTTGCAGCCGGAGGGACAGGGCGCCTCCCCCCCGGCCAGAATTTCGGCGGGGAGGGACGGGGCGCCTCCCTCCCCGCCAGAATTTTGGCAGGGAGGGACGGAGCGCCTCCCCCCCACCGCGAAGCAAGCTTCAGGATCAGGTAAGTGACTTTCATCCACCCCTAGCAGCAAGTAGGGATGGGTGAGAATTCAATTTCATTTCAGTTTTGATTACAATTCACCAAAATTTGTAAAGCTCTCCATAATCAGGACAAAAAGAACCTGAAATTCAAAACACTTGACTGTGGGAGAAACCAAAAATAACAGATTGTCCATCCAAGCCCAGGGCTTTGAGAGTTTAGCTCTTCAGCATCTGGGTTTGAATCCTTGTGTATTCAACCATGTTTGTGGTGGTGGTATAAACCACATGTTCAGACTTCATTCCCCCCATTCCTCCAGGATTGTCCCCAGGGAAGGATCATGAGTGGGCCTCAATGGTTTAATCTCCCATGGAAGTTCCCATGTTCCAAGAACTATTCGTTTGGTTGCTCAGTTCTCCCTATGGTTGATAAAAGGAGCCAGAAAGCTGAGGGAGCATATGAGCTCAAGGCCCTCTGCTGATAGGTCCGGAGATAAATAACAACAGACAGCAACAATCATAGGCTTTTGTTTTAGCAGACATTAGGGTACAGTATATGCATGATTATGGGTAGGGATGGGTGGATTCCCTACCTGCTGGTCCGTGGGGAATCCACCCGTGGGGCAATTCGTCCATCCCCCGGAATCCTCTTTGGCTGGCTCCACACTGCGGCGATTCCGTGGAGCCGCCAGCAGGGTCTAAAGCGCCAGCAATATGGCCGCCATGCCGTATCACTGGCTGAAGGGGATTTAACTGCATTTAGCTGCATTGGCTGCATTTAGCTTAAACTAAGACCTTTATGGCCACAAATGGCCGCCATTTAAGTCCATGCTTTTCATTCATGCGATAGGCTACACAAATATTTGTGTAGCCTATCGCGTGAAAAAACAGGGCCGCAAATGGCATCCAGGATGCATTTACAGCTGCATTTACCTTAAACTAAGACCTTTACACCCACAAATGACATCCGGGACACCATTTGCGTCCAGTCAGTCCCCTTCAGCCAGCGATATGGCATGGCGGCCATATCGCTGGCAATCCGGAGCCAGAGGATCCGTCCGAAGAGGATTCCACGGCGAGGCAGAGGTAAGTGTTTCATTCCGCCATGGACTCTGGGGGGCCGGATTCTAAAGAATCCAGCCTCATTGTAGCCTGTAGCGGAATTCTCCGCCATACCTAATTATGGGGTATTTTGGCTTTTCTAAGCACTGTCCTTTTCCAAACCAAATTGTGTAGCTATCACTAATCCAGGGTGGGTGTCAGTTTGGTATAGTGGCCAGAGTCTTGGTTTTAGACTTGGGGTTATCTGGATTTGAGCCCTGCACAGCTGACCATGGAACAATGTCTAATGTAATGTACCTAACAGGTTGTTGGGAGGAGAAAATGGTGGTGCTGGTAGGTAAACCATCTATGTCACCCTGAACTCTTTTGAGGAGTTGGACAGCTGGACAGCCATTTGTCAGGGATGCTTTAACTTAGATTCCTGCATTGAGCAGGGGGTTGGACTCAATGGTCTTATAGAGGCCCCTTCCAACCCTACTATTCTATGAGGAAGGGTGAGATAAAAATGTAATAAAGCGGGGAGGGGGGATGCCACCGGCAGCTATTTCCATGGTCTGTAAGACACAAGGGTGGTTAATAAGCCATGGTGGCATGTTAATCACCCTGTGTGTGCCCGTTGTGTGCCTGCCTGATTTACATAATTACATTCTCCAAGCATAGCTTCTCGTGTCATCGGAACCTGGCAAGGATGGCCTGTTGGGGGTGGTTAACAAATCACCCAGAATCCATGGCCAGTTGTAGGGTTGTGGGGTTGTTTGTTAACCACCCCAACAAGCCACCTTTCCCAGGTTTGGACAACATGAGAAGATGATGGGGGGAGGGACTTGAGTCAGCAACTTGGCACCCGTGGGGGCTGCAATAGCTTCGGCTATTGGGCGGTGATGAAATAAATAAATAAAGCCACCATGGCTTATTTAAGCCACAGTGGGCTCCAGTGATTGTGCAAACCAGTTCATTGTTTCCCTACACCCAAAACATGAAATGCAGTTGCTAGGAAATAGCCATTCCTTCTCCAGCCCAGGTAACTCTCACATGTTTTTCTGTGAGGATGGAAGTGTTGCGAGTGTCACCAGGGACACTTTTGGGACAGTGGTCATGTCATAACTGCTTTATCCATCACAATTACACATACACAACCACCCCAACAGACATATCTACACAGTACTAGGGATGTACGAAATGACTTACCTGTTTCGTTTCGTGACATCCACAGTGGTGGGGAGGCACTCCGTCCCTCCCCCCGAAATCCTCGCCGGCCAGCTCCATTCCACAGCAACTCCACGGAGCCGCCAGCCAGGGCTGCCCGCAGTGACATCTGGCCGCTGCTGGGCTGCGCAGGAATGCAAATGGCAGCTGCCGTAGCTGCTGCCATTTGCGTCCCTTTTTTTCGTTGTGATAGGCTACGTAAATATTGACGTAGCCTATCGCGGCAAAAAAAGGGAACGCAAATGGCGGCGGCTATGGCAGCCACCATTTGCGTTCCCTTTTTTTGCCGTGATAGGCTACGTAAATATTTACAGCGGCTACGGCGGCCACCATTTGCGTTCCCTTTTTTTGCTGTGATAGGCTACGTAAATATTTGCGTAGCCTATCACAGCAAAGAAGAGGGAACGCAAATGGCAGCTACAGTGGCCGCCATTTGTGTTCCCTTTTTTTTCCCGTGATAGGCTACGTAAATATTTACGTAGCCTATCATGGCCTCCACAGGGATGCAAATGGCGTCCCTGCGTTAGCCGTGATAGGCTATGTAAGTATTTACGTAGCCTATCACGGTGAAAAATCGTGAAGGTAGGTGCTCCGTTTCGCGCGCCTTTCGCAGGGTAGTGGGGCAGGGGGGCTTCGTTCCGCCACAGATTTCGGGTGGCCGAATGCACTGGCATTCGGCCTCACTGAGATCTGTGGTGGAATTCTCCACCATCCCTACACAGTACACACACAATTTTGAATGGCCCATCAACTCCCTACTGTTTTTCTCCTTTTCACCTTCACATGCTGTGCATTCACCCTTTCCAATACTTGAGCACATGCGTACTGCATTAAAAACAAAACAAAAACAATTCTCACTTAACAAAGCTATTCTCATGCAGCAAGGATTTTCCCTGCCTCTTTCCATTACATGGAGACAGAGGTATGTTTATCAGAAGTACAGTGCTGAGAGAGAAAAGTACTGGCCCCAAGATTAAAGCAAAGTGTCTGAAAGAATAGGTCCTTTTATTTCTTTTTATTTAAAGTACTTATTCGTTGTGGTTCAGCTTAAGATCTCAGAGTGGCTTATAAGGTAAAACAATAAAAGCAGATCACAGCAGAGTAGAATAAAATCCCACCATAAAACATTGCCAGCGCATGGATAACTGTGGACAGGCTTTGTGTATACTTTAACAAAAATGTGTGGGACTGCACATAAAGCCATAGTTAGGATAACATAGGCTAGCACTGAAGCTTGTCTTTGCCACAGACCTGCATTAGGATCTTCATGACATCAGTAGTCTCTTCAAAATGAGATCGGGCTGTCCATCACTATTGCTCTGAGAATCAATGCCCTTAAAAAGGAACAGAAGGAATTTGCATACTATAGAAAGGTAGACTATACAAGTTGAGTGGGCCCGTTATAGTTGGTTAAATTCTGCTCCTTCCCTCGGTAAAAGAAAAAGAAGCACCATTCCAGCTGTTAAAAAGCATAAGCTGGAGGAGGAATGTCCAATAGAAAATCGTGTATTTTTATTATTATTTTTTACTAGTGTGCTTAGCCCTGATGATCTCTTGGACTCAAGAGGAGATAGTAACATTTTAGATACAGAAGTGATACCCAGATCCCACAAAAGTCAAAGGGGTATGGGAGAGGGAGAACATTAGATCTTATTTCAAATTTTCAGTATTTCATCTGGAAGTCTAGTTGGACTCATTATCCACAGGCCAGTCTTGAAAAGCATTACATCTAGTCTATGTGTCAAATTCTGTCTCTGCTACTGAGCCCATCCCTTTAGTCATACACTTACACATGCTCAAATGCATTGGGTTGGATGAAGATTTAGTCATGCTTAGAGTAGGTCCACTGAAATGAGTGGGGTTTAAGTTAGTCATGACTAAGATTGCTTTGATTTCAAATGGGTCTGCTCTAAGTATGACTAAATCTGAATCCAACCAACTGGGTTTCTTCTGTACATAGGGTAGTATCCAATGGTGCCCTATCACTGGCAGCCAGCACCACCGATTCCTTGTGTGTGTGTGGCTGACCCTGCTGGCAGCAGCAATGTAGCACTTCCTGGGGCAAGCCCCCAAATGACCAGAAACTGAAGTTTCTGGAAGGGGCAGATTCCACCTTCCAGAAACTGGTGTTTCCAGTCATTTGGCAGCTTGCCCCAGGAAGCACTACATCACCACCGCCACCACCAGGTTTGGCCATGATCAGCACCGTGATCAGCGGTGTTGGCCACCAATGGTAGGGCACTGTTGGACCCTATCCATAGTCTTCTTTTGCAAAAGGCAGCCTCCCCAGATTATTCATACAGGCTCTGTTCAGACCTTTGGCTGAATATATCAGGGGTAGGGTACAATCCTGCTACCCTCACCCCATACATGCAATGAGCGCATGATGAATATGATGAACAAGAGCTATGAAGAATTTAATAAAAGCCTTTGGCTTTCTTCAAAATGCTATCTATTGCAATGGCAAATGTAATTGTTTTTTTCTCCTTTGAGCAATCAATCAATCAATCAATCAATGGGGCAATAACATTTACAATATCTCTGTAACCCTTTCATACATAATAATGTTCTATGCTTTCTATTACTCCTGAGACAAGGCTTTGATGAATTTCAGTTCAATGCTTCTGTATGGGCCAGCGTCTAATTATAAAGAAACTTCTCTCCAATGCAGAGCAGCTTGAAAGATCAGGATTTCTGCTTGTTATGCCAAAGTCAATAAGAGCTTTTTCCAACTTCCCTGTCAATGAAGACTCTCTTGTCCTTATAAACCAATCATAAAGACTATGTGTAGTGTTGAGGGGTATCCATGTTTTCCTTGGCTGTACTAGTCTTCAGTTCCTGTCCTGTTATATGTGTAATATCACCAAATTAATATCCTCAGTGTCATTAAATGAACTATGAGGGTAATCACTCAGCTGGGTTTTCTACCACTTTATTGCATTTTAACCATTATTTCTATATCATTTTTAAGGTCATCCCTTTTTTTCTTTCTTTATTCCACAAACAAAAGAGGAAATTTAGTCCGTTCTATAATGTGTTAATCCTGACTTTTCTGAATGAAGTGTCACGCCGTAAGTATGTTGGTCTAGAAATATATGAGTTCCTAATAATAATAGTGCCTTGCAGATCTATATATCTGCCAGAGATTCTGGTACAGATGCAGAATTCAAAGAACCTCAATTTTTCTTTTCTTTTATTTATTGGGGCGGGGGGGGGGATATATAAAAGAAGAACTCATTTCTAACTCTCATTGTCAGAGAACAAAAACATAGGCTGCAATCCTATACACACTTATTGGGAATACATCCTATGGAACTCAACAGAGATTACTTCTGAGTAGACATGTATAGTATTGCATATTAGGAACTAATATATGTTCAGAAACCCAGTTGGATCTATTTGAAGCTTTCGTTGTGGTACAAAAGCCTTTGGTCCACTTTGTTCTCTATACTGTACCATGATCTAAAAAACAAAAACAAAAACCAAAGTTGGATTTCATCAAGGTGTATGAGTGAGACCGGTATCATACAACACCAGCTTCACTACTATAGCCCTGGGATGATCTAAGAGGTGATTCTGTGGTAGAACCACTGTTACTGTAACAATATGCATAAGGAACGCATGGTTAAGAATGACCTGTGGTGGAACTGCTGATTGACCTTAATAATAATACTTAATACTTTTTCATAGTGCTTTCAAGTGCTCACAGCATTTCACATGCATAATTTAGTTGTAATCCATAGAAGCATCTTGTAAGGTATGTCTGTATTATTATCTCCCATATTACAGAGAGAAGAGCTGAGAGAAAATGCCTTCCCTAAGGCCACCTAGTGAGTTCATGGCAGAGACAAGATTCAAACCAGGGACTTCCTGATTTGTAGTCTCGTAGCCACTGTTCTACACCCACTCTCCTGTTTTGTCCATTAACAATATATAGCCCCTATTGAACTCATAAGGCCATCAATATTTAGCAGAAATGGAACTGAGCTAAGCATCAGTGATATTATTATTTTATTTTTTTCTTCTTTCACACTGGAGAACAAGTATATTGCGAGGAAAGTGTAACTTATTTCACACTTTTAAAACTGTCCCTAGAATTTGTGTCATGTTAAGTAAGACAGCATGCAAACATCACATGCCAAGATTGTTAGTGGGTGATGGATAGTTTGGGTGAAAAGCCTGGATCAGATACATGAACCTTCTGTCCTGCCCCATATTTCCTCTGTTTTCTTTGTGGTTTGTGTGAATGTACATGGTATGAGTCTGACTTTGCACAGCAACAGGCCTAATTAGCCACCAGAGGCAAGTTTGGGACACAGAAGGCTGTATCCAACAGGCTGCAAGCTCTAGTCTCAGTTACACTGTGCTAGTGTAAACTGCTCTAGCACAATGCTGATAGCGGTAGCTAGTGTGCAAGGTAAGGCTATTGGCTTTGCAGCAGAGTAGTTTATGCTAGTGCAATGTAGTTTACATTAGTGGTCTGCCCCACTGGCTACTACCCACTATCCTTAATGTAGTAAGAAACTTGGTATCATTGTACAGTTAAAGCAAGGTATAAATAAAAATAGTTAGCTAGAATATCCTCATTTCTAGGCCATCTCTGCTTAACTTGCTGTAGTCAGTGGCACAGCCAGGGGTTGCGGGGGTCCTGGTCAAAATGACCTCTGGGACATCACCACCACCACCATTCTGAGCACTCCCGTGCTTCACTTTCCCTCACCTGCTCTGGTCACTTGTTGTCTCCCCCCCGCCGCCACCAGGTGGCAGGAAAAAAAGTGTTTTTTGAAGAAGTCATCTGGTGTGCTAAGCAGCCCGACAACTTCTGTAAAAAGATTCTTTAAAAGAAAGAAAAGGGGACCAACCCATTACTTCCCTGCCATCTAATTGTTCTCCCTCCCCATTCTCTCCCCCACCCTTTACTTGATGGTGGCAACAGGTCTTATACGCGCGCGCGTGTGTGTGTGTGTGTGTGTTTCCATGTCCCCTTCTAATTTCAGCTGGGAAGAAGGTATCTGAATTGGTTCCTCATAATGCCCTTAAGTCCATGTCCACATAGGACTGCTTGTTCAATATTTTAGCACTAAATAGCAGTGGAAGAAGCACAGCATCCCTCTACATAGTACTAGGCTACCTATGCTGGCCCTGCTATTCTTCAGGTCTGTTAGATCTAGCAGGGAAAAGCAAATGCGTTGAGCTGATACAGTTGAACGAAAGAGAAAACCCTAGGTAAACATGCAGTAGCCGGGTGGCTGGTCACCAGATTTTTTTTAAGTGGAAAAATAATGAGCCATTATGTGTTCTAAAGATACCGGCTGTGCTAAAATGAGTTAATTTAACTGAACCAACAACGGGTGGCTTTATCTCACCTAAACTGGTTTCTGCCCTGTTAATTGACTTTCTTCTAGTGCACACTGGATAGTTTCTCTTAGATTTTAACTAGTACAGTTATAGTTATGACCTTGCAGGTGGGAAGTTTTGGCCTACCAAGTTAGTGATGTTCAATTAATATTAGCTCTAAGAAGCAGCTCATTATTTTCTGTTTATTTGGTTGCACCTATAATTATGGCCTTACCTGATGGGAACCATAAACTGATGTAATTATGGTTCATTAAAATGCTGATTGATAATAGCCTGCATCTACAAGGTGCCTTTTGAGACTTGCTTTTTTTCTGGCCGGGCTTATTAATTGTAATGTATAGCATTTTGTGTATCCATTAAGACATAATAAAAATGCACTCAAATAAAGTTTATGAAAAGTTGGCTCATCTGGTATAAATTCACCAAAGGTAAAATATATGCGACACAGTTTAAGGCTCCCATGTCAGATGTGAAACTGAAACTTAAAAGAGAGGTTCAAATTTCTCGAACTTCTCCTAGAGAAAAGCTGTCTAAAGATAGAATTTGTTGTTGTTCAGTCGTTAAGTCATGCCTGACTCTTCGTGACCCCATGGACCATAGCATGCCAGGCCTTCCTGTCCTCCGCTCTCTTCTGGAGTGTGCTCAAGTTCATATTCATTGCATCGGTGATGCTATCTAGCCATCTCCTCCTCTGCCGTCCCCTTCTACTTTTGCCTTCAGTCTTTCCCAGCATCAGGGTCTTTTCCAGAGAGTTTTCTCTTCGCATTAGGTGGCCAAAATATTTGAGCCTCAGCTTCAGTATCTGTCCTTCCAATAAGCACACAGGGTTGATTTCCTTTAGGACTGACTGATTTGACCTCCTTGCAGTCCAGGGGACTCGTAAGAATCTTCTCCAGCACCACAGTTCGAAAGCATCAATTCTTCGGTGCTCAGCCTTCCTTATAGTCCAGCTCCCACAGCCATATATTACTACTGGGAAAACCATAGCTTTGATTATACAAACCTTTGTCGGCAAGGTGATGTCTCTGCTTCTTACTCTGCTGTCTAGGTTTGCCATGGCTTTCCCCCCAAGGAGCAAGAGTCTTTTAATTTCATGGCTACAGTCACCGTCTGCACCGTCATCTTGGAGCCCAAGAGAATAAAATCTGTCACTGCTTCCATTTCTTCCCCTTCTATATGTCAGGAAGTGATGGGGCCAGATGCCATGATCTTAGTTTTTTTAATGTTGAGTTTCAAACCAGCTTTTGCACTCTCCACTTTCACCCTCAACAAGAGGCTCTTTAGATCCTCTTCGCTTTCTGCCATTAGGGTGGTATCGTCTGTGTATCTGAGGTTGTTGATAATTCTCCTGGCAATTTTAATTCCAACCTGTCATTCATCCAACCCGGCATTTCTCATGATGTACTCTGCATATAAGTTAAATAAGCAGGGTGACAATATGCAGCCTTGTCGTACTCCTTTCCCAATTTTGAACCAATCGGTTGTTCCATGTCCGGTTCTTACTGTTGCTTCTTGATCCTCATACGGGTTTCTCAGGAGACAGGTAAGGTGGTCTAGTACTCCCATCTCTTTCAGAATTTGCCAGAGTTTGTTGTGATCCACACAATCAAAGGCTTTAGCGTAGTCAATGAAGCAGAAATAGATGTTTTTCTGGAATTCTCTTGCTTTCTCCATGATCCAGCGAACGTTGACGATTTGATCTCTAGTTCCTCTGCCTCTTCGAAACCCAGCTTGTACTTCTGGTAGTTCTCGGTTCACATACTGCTGACGCCTAGCTTGTAGGATTGTAAGGGGAACATAACCTTGCTGGCATGTGAAATGAGCACAATTGTGCGGTAGTTTGAACACTCTTGGCATTGCCCGTCTTTGGAATTGGAATGTAAACTGACCTTTTCCAGTCTTGTGGCCACTGCTGAGTGTTCCAAATTTGTTGGCATACTGACTGCAGTACTTTAACAGCATCATCTTTTAGGATTTTAAATAGCTCAGCTGGAGTATTGTCATCTCCGCTAGCTTTGTTGTTAGCAATGCTTCCTAAGGCCCACTTGACTTCACTCTTGAGGATGTCCGGCTCAAGTTCAGTGACCGCACTATCATGGCCATCAGGACATTCAGATCATTCCTGTATAGTTCTTCTGCGTATTCTTTCCACCTCTTCTTAATCTCATCTGCTTCTGTTAGGTCCCTGCCTTCTTTGTCCTTTATCATGCCCGTCTTTGCACAAAACGGTCCCTTGAGATCTCTGATTTTCTTGAAAAGATCTCTACTCTTTCCCATTCTGTTGTTTTCCTCGATTTCTTTGCATTGTTCATTTAAGAAGGCCTTCTTGTCCCTCCTTGCTATTCTCTGGAACTCTGCATTCAGTTGGATATATCTTCCCCTTTCTCCCTTGCTTTTCGCTTCCCTTCTTTCCTCAGCTACTTGTAAAGCCTCATCAGACAGCCACTTGGCTTTCTTGCATTTCTTTTTCTTTGGGATGGATTGAGTTGCTGCCTCCTGAACAATGTTACAGACCTCCGTCCATAGTTCCTCAGGCACTCTGTCTATCAGATCTAATCCCTTAAATCTATTCGTCACCTCCACTGTATATTCATAAGGGATATGATTTAGGTCATACCTGAATGGTTTAGTGGTTTTCCCTACGTTCTTCAATTTAAGCTGAAATTTTGCAACAAGAAGCTCATGATCTGAGCCACAGTCAGCTCCAGCAGGTCTTGTTTTTACTGACTGTATAGAGCTTCTCCATCTTTGGCTGCAGAGGACATAATCAATCTGATTTCGATATTGACCATCTGGTGATGTCCATGTGTAGAGTCGCCTCTTGTGCTGTTGGAAAGGAGTGTTTGCTATGATCAGCATGTTCTTTTGGCAAAACTCTATTAGCCTTTGTACTGCTTCATTTTGTACACCAAGGCCATGCCTGCCTGTTATCCCAGTGATTTCTTGACTTCCTACTTTAGCATTCCAATCCCCTATGATGAAAAGGACATCTTTTTTTGGTGTTAGTTCTAGAAGGTGTTGTAGGTCTTCACAGAACTGATCAACCTCAGCTTCTTCGGCCTCAGTGGCTGGGGCATAGACTTGAATTACTGTGATGTTGAATGGTTTGCCTTGGATTCGTACTGAGATCATTCTATCGTTTTTAAGATTGTACCCCAGTACTGCTTTTCCCACCCTTTTGTTGACTATGAGTGCTACTCCATTTCTTCTAAAATGGGGACAGTAGTAGGTATGATGGTCACCTGAATTAAATTCGCCCATGCTTGTCCATTTTAGTTCGCTGATTCCCAAGATGTCGATGTTCAATCTTGCCATCTCATGTTTGACCACCTCCAGCTTACCTTGATTCATTGATCTTACATTCCAGGTTGAGCCAAAACCTCTGGGTTAATCTCCTAAAAGCTACTGTTTCAGTGCTTGCATATGCCAGTGAAACAGAGCTTATTCTTGTCATCAATTGTTGTTGTTCAGTCGTTTAGTCGTGTCCGACTCTTCGTGACCCCATGGACCATAGCACGCCAGGCCTTCCTGTCCTGCGCTCTCTCCTGGAGCGTGCTCAAGTTCATATTCATTGCATCGCTGATGCTATCTAGCCATCTCCTCCTCTGCCGTCCCCTTCTCCTTTTGCCTTCAGTCTTTCCCAGCATCAGGGTCTTTTCCAGAGAGTACTCTCTTTGCATTAGGTGGCCAAAATATTTGAGCTTCAGCGTCAGTATCTGTCCTGTGTCCTTCCAATGAGCACTCAGTGTTGATTTCCTATAGGACTGACTGATTTGACCTCCTTGCAGTCTAGGGAACTCATAAGAATCTTCTCCAGCACCACAGTTCGAAAGCATCAATTCTTTGACGCTTAGCCTTCCTTATAGTCCAGCTCTCACAGCCATACATTAAAACCATAGCTTTGATTAGATGGACCTTTGTCGGCAAGGTGATGTCTCTGCTTCTTACTATGCTGTCAAGGTTTGCCATAGCTTTCCTCCCAAGGAGCAAGCGTCTTTTAATTTCATGGCTACAGTCACCGTCTGCGGTGATCTTGGAGCCCAAGAAAATAAAATCTGTCACAGCTTCCATTTCTTCCCTTTCTATATGCCAGGAAGTGATGGAGCCAGATGCCATGATCTTCGTTTTTTTAATGTTGAGTTTCAAACCAGCTTTTGCACTCTCCTCTTTCACCCTCAACAAGAGGCTCTTTAGATCCTCTTCGCTTTCTGCCATTAGGGTGGTATCGTCTGCTTATCGGAAGTTGTTGATAATTCTCCCAGCAATCTTAATTCTGACCTGTGATTCATCCAACCCGGCATTTCTCATGATGTACTCTGCATATAAGTTAAATAAGCAGGGTGACAATATGCAGCCTTGTCGTACTCCTTTCCCAATTTTGAACCAATCGGTTGTTCCATGTCTGGTTTTTACTGTTGCTTCTTGACCCTCGTACAGGTTTCTCAGGAGACAGGTAAGGTGGTCTGGTACTCCCATCACTTTAAGTATTTGCCACAGTTTGTTGTGATCCACACAATCAAAGGCTTTAGCGTAGTCAATGAAGCAGAAATAGATGTTTTTCTGATAATACCATAAAGTAAATGACACCAAAAATAACTATGGGTGACTGAGACAGCATTCTACTGACTTTTTTGACTGGTAGATTATTTTGCAAAGAATTAGTATTATAAGTAAAGAATGGTCAGGGCAGAATGTACCAATTTTGATACTGTAAGATGTGGTTTTGGACCCATAGGTTGGTTAACCAGGTACAGTGAAGAATCTCATGTTCTGGAAGGTTGGAGAAAAGCTACAGTACTGAAGCCCTTCAGATACATAATAAATAGGATGATTGTTGGACCTTCAGCTTCATCATGTTAATTATGATCTGACCTTTACATCTGCCTGTCTTTCACTACCAAAATCGATAGCACCTCCACATGAAGCACACATCTTTTAAGAAATGCCCATTATTTAGGCATTTTGTCAAAAATCTGCAACATGATATGAAAATTTCTTTCTATAAAGGATGAAACAGGCAGCTAATGCACACCTTAATGCTAAGGATGATTGAGTGGGCAAGAGCGGCCAGAGCTTAATAAAAAGGAGGCAGGGATTCAAACCGTGACTTCAGGAGATTGAGTCTATAGATCTTCATTAGAGCTTTATGCCTTAAAAAGTAGTAATGGTTCCAAAGATTTAAAGAAAACCACTTGGAGTTGCATGCTAACTTTTACACCACTCTTTCCGTGTAATAGAAATAGGATTGTGGGGGGGGAGGAGGAGGAGGAGCTAATAATATATTATTACTGATGTGACACTTTACAGAATAACAAACAAAAATAACTTGGGACTAGGATACCTGAGAGAGTGCCTTCTCCCTTATCAACTTGCCCAGTCACTAAAGTCATCATAGGGCATGCTGCTGGTGCTTTCACATGGACCTATGGCCCAATTGGAGTCCACCCAGAGAACAGCCTTCATTGTGATGGCCCCCTTTCTTTGGAACTCCCTGCCCCTGGAGGTCAGGCAGGCACTAATACTGTGCTGCTTCCAGCACCTCCTGAAAACAGTTCTGTTCCAGGAAGCCTTCCTTAATTGGCCAGCCACAGTTTCTATTGGCATTCTGTTTTTAATAATTTTAATATGGTGTTCTTATATTTTATCTTTTTTACTATTGTACCTCTTTTGTTCACCATTTCCGAATCTGTTTTGGATGGAGAGTGGTATACAAATGTTGTAGATAGATAGATAGATAGATAGATGAATAGAATAGAATAGAATAGAATAGAAAGATAGTTCCCAACCTGAGGAGCTTACAATGAAAAAATTGACACTGGGGGAGGAAGATGGAAGCAGGGATAACCTGAAGAGATTATGCATTCAGTTCGCTTTGTTTAGTTTCAGAAGGGTATGAGGACTAGCAGTGCTGCTGATGTTTTCTGAGCTCAGATTCAGAAATGATCTTCAGGGTTCATAAAAGCCCATCTCAGAGGCAAGCTTTACAAGGCCCCATTCTCTTCTCCAGCTTGAAATAATACATGTGCAGGAGCAGAATTCTTGATGTCTTTCCTGCCTATTCCTGCCAATCCTTATAGTCCCCAAAAGTCCTGTCCATTGCCCCCACCTCCATTACATCAGCAATGACTGGATATGTGAAGAGGAAAAGAGGTAGTCCCTGCTCTCCATCAAGCTGTCAGGCTCATTAAGAAGTGCACTGGGATGGAAAAACCCAAGAGACCATGGGAGATACGGTTCTCCAGAGGGCTGCTGCAAATGAGATAAGATTCTTTTTTGATATAATTATTTTATTTTATTTTTAAAAAACAACAACAATATAAAGACACAATACACATACACTAAAATATCTCTTAAGATTGTAAGATATCTACCGTTGGCTCCCCTTACACAACAAATGCTTATTATTATTTTCTACTTCTTATCTTAGTTGTATATCATACATTGAGTTCACAGACATTATCTCGTTTCTCTCCTAATTTTTAACAACAACAACAAAGAGAACCAACCATCTCAAAGTTCAAAATCCACATACATAGATATCATTTTTCTCTGTTTCTTGTACAAATTCTATAAAAGGTTTCCAATCTAACATAAATTTAGTTGTTGATCCTTCTTTAATTATAATAGTAAGTTTTGCCATCTCTGCCAGCTCCATCATTTTCATGATCCACTCGCTCACAGTTGGTATTGTTTCATTCTTCCACTTTTGTGCACATAGTAATCTTGCAGCCGTTGTCATTTAGAGAAAGAGGGTTCCCCCCTTCTCTTTTATGTGTTTATCTGTTAGTCCCAATAAAAACGTTTCTGGCTTTAATTCTATAGTAGTCTTTAATATTCTTTGAGCTAAAGACTATATTCGTTTCCAAAATATTTTAGCTTTTTTACAAGTCCACCATAAATGATAAATAAATGAGATAAGATTCTTTAGAAACCTCTCAAATCAGAATATGCAGTTTAATTATTTATTTATTTCTAATACTTATATACTGCTTTATATAAAATGTCTATA
Organism: Heloderma suspectum; assembly: GCF_057233095.1. Classification (NCBI taxonomy): domain Eukaryota; kingdom Metazoa; phylum Chordata; class Lepidosauria; order Squamata; family Helodermatidae; genus Heloderma; species Heloderma suspectum. Next base: position 229,861,963 of record NC_139461.1, read on the forward strand.
AACCTATAATAATAGATTTATCAGCAAAGCACATAGAACACAGACTTGTAGTCAAAGTAATAAGTAGAGAAAATCTCAGTTTAATTACAATAGGTGCTCTAGCTGTTGAAAGAGGAGGCAAAGCCTTCAGTGGAGAGTGAGGAAGGGGGCCAGTCGGATAGGCCTTTTCACTGAGAGGATACCATGAAGTTTTTGAGAGCTGCTGGCGTGGGTCAGAATGGTGTAGCAAATTTGCTTTGCAAGAAAGATGGCTGGGAAGAAATACGATGTTTTTATAATGAATAAAATGGGAAAACCCTTTTGTTCTTCTCCAGAGGCATGCATCTGCACAAGAATAGTGATATGAAATGGAGGGGATGAGCCAGGGATGAGAACTAGAGGGGTGAATAGCTCATTGGAAGAGACGGGTAAATGAGCTGAGGACACAGAAAATCTAAGGAGTGGGCAGAAAAGAGAAGAGATGACTGCTTCCAAGGGCACATCTAGACGTGCGTTTTACTCTGGGGCCGGTGTGAGTGGAAGTCCTTTTGATTAGACGACACAGTCACCACCTCGCAGTCTTCCGTGGTTCCCACTCGGAAAATGTGGATTTCCAAGGTGTAGTTTTCCTCCGAATTGTTCAGCTGCTGCAGCTTCACCACATCGGGGTGCACTGTCTAACCATACTTTGGGATGACAGCATAGTTTGCGGTGGGCTTGGAGTGGGTGGTGAGTGACAGTGTGACGCCTTTTCCTCCTCCCCTCTCTTCCCTCTCTCTCTTCCCAATCGCTTCCCATCCTGCCCGCAGTTGCAATGGGAGAGGGGATGGGAGAGGGAAGCAGCGCTTCATGCCGCCGTGAGCAACTGCGTCCCTCTCTGCCAGGCACTGTTGCTCGCAGCGGCGGTGACAGTGCTTGCCGGGCTCCTGCGCCACAGCAAAGTTGTGCAGTAACTAGCCCCCGTATATCTCAGTCGCTAAGAATCCTCAGCACAGGAGCTGTGCAGCTCCAACGATGCAATAGACCCAGTCGGCGCCATGTAGATTGGGGTCCAAGAAAGCAAACAGCACCAATGGACAGTTGGAAAGGGAAGGAGCAAGGGGCAGGTGTCTGAATCGTGGAATGCATGCAGTGATGGAGGCGATAAGGGGACGGTAAGAAAGAGAGAAATGTACAACAGAGAGGTCAGAGACAGAGCAATTCTTAGTGAAGACTAGATCAAAGGACTGCCCAAAACAGTGGGTTGGAGAGGGTCAGTCCAAAGGCAGAGACTGATGAGGAAGTTAGAGGCATGAAATGAGAGGCGGCTGGGTCACAGAGGTTTTTTGACATGTCACAGAATGTAGTGCAGTTAATCTACTGGACCATATGGACCTTTGCAGCAGCTGTTCCTTTCAGTCGTGCAGGAATCTAGCTAGAAGGGGGAGATTACCTAATCAGCTGGAGCGGCAGAAGGACCAGCTGCAAGTGAATTCTCATTGACTTATTAATGCTTTCTCAATCTAGACTCCCAGTCCCAGGCCTCAAGAGGTCACAAAGGGTGCTTCCAGATGGAGGGCCGGACCCCCTATATCCATGAATGAGGTGAGGCAGGGCAATGTTGCCATAAAATCTTCAACTGTGAGCACCCAAAGACATACCAAATAGGTGATTCTCTTTTGCACTGCTGTTTGGCAACAACCCATGTTAGGTGCCTTGGCTGTGCTAATGGAGCTGAGATAGCCCCACCTGGCCCCAGGTGAAGCTGAAGAAGGTACTGGAAGGATCAAAAAGCAGCAGCCAAAAACTAAAGGCAAGCCCCAGGGAAGCTAGGGAGGAGTTCAGTGCTGAGGGGAAAAAATAATGCCTTGACCATAGAAACAACAACAGCAATGAAGCATGCATCTCTCTCTCTCTCACACACACACACATTATATCAGTTATCTCTGCAGCAATCCTGTAAGGCAGGCCTGCATTATTCCCATCCCCATATTACATATGGAAGCTAAACGTGAGGAAGAGTGGGTGTCTGAGATTTGGGCTATGGACTTCTAGCTCAGTGATAACAGAATACTGTTCTGAACCACTATGCTAGATGTTACCATGTTTCGTAGCACTGCTAGCATTCCAAACATTGGTATACTTCATGTCCGCCACAAATGGAGCGAGACAGCCTGCTGAATTTTACTTCTGGTCTTGACTGTTTTTTCTGGTATTCCAGCAATGTCTGAACTTGCCTCCAAATCTCTCAAAAGCAGACTGAAGAGGTGTCCTTGTTTCAGCCGGGTTAAATGTATTTATTTATTAATAACATTTCTTGGCTGCTTTTCTGGGCAGGAGCCCTCCCAAGGCAGCGTACAACCGATGAGGTAATAAAAACAGTACAAAGAGCAACAGTAGCAAACATTCTGAAAAAGCAACAAATCAGCATAAAACAAAACCTAGAATACACAACTACAGCCACAACCCAGTCTGATAACACATAATCAGGGGAAGGCCAGAGTAAAGTAATAAGTTTTCAGGGCCTTTCTAAAAGGCTGCAATAATGGTGCCTGGTAGACCCCCAACGGCAACTTATTCCTGAAGTGTGGGGCCAGTGCAGAAAAGGCCCTCTCTAATGTAGTCATGTACCTAACTGCCCTCACAGGTAGGAAAATGAGGAGGGCCTCTCCTGTGGATCTTAAAGTGCAGGCAGTCTGATATGGGTAAAGATGGTCCTTCAACATGTCTCAGTATGTCTTAAATATGTCTTGGCATGGACAGTAGTTGTCATGTGGACTCTCAAGCCTATCCAAGAGGGCAACACCATAATGAATGTTGCTACCCTCTTTGAGAGCGGGAGAATATCCAAGGTTATGGCCCCATTGGATGTAAAAGGCATCCATCATGGATAGTCTTGGATATGTGCACCATAGACATTGTGTGTGCCCAGAAGATATCAAGAAGCAGTGGCACGTAAATCATGTTGCCCTTTGATATAATCTATTTTGCTAGTGGATTGGATAAAAATCAGGCCATTGAAGTCCTAAACCAAGGACTTCAAAATTGTGCTAGAATTCTGTGTTCCTGTTGTACTATATTTCATACTTTCCTGCTTTTGCTTTCTGAATAACCTAGAAAGGCGCAGGGAGGGTTGGGAAAAAATAAACTCTGTATGCCAGTGCTCTTTCAAGAGGACAATGTGTTTTTCACAAGCATTTCCAGCCATGGTATAAATTATTTGGAAAAATTGATACTGCATACATTAAGGAGTGTGATTGCTCCCCCTCTTTTTTCATCCCTTTTTGTTCTGATTAGACAAATGAATCATGAGAGTGAGCATTCCCTGTGATGCTGCTAATTGATGGTACGCTATAAAATTGTATTGCAATGAGCAAACACTTTCAGTCTCCCTGTGCTTAGCTGCATTGGCCCACGATTAGCAAAGCTTTGAAATCCTGAATTTAAATTACCATTCTTTTGACTGCTGTTCATGACGTTAATTAGCTGTGTTAATTGGTTGTTTTGATTATAGAAGAGCAAAATAATCCAACTCTTATTTTTTGGAAAGCCAAAATTATTAGGGGTTTGGCAAGAGCATGGGGAGGGTTTTCTTTAGTACTTTCGAATGCTTCCATCTTCCTGTTTTTGTGTGTGCACTGTTGTGGCTGTTGATGACGGGATTCTTTTTAAAGCCCCCGGTGTGAGTAATCAGCATAGCAGTCAATGGTACATGTTTGAATGTGCTCTCCAGCAGAGATCTGTGAGACATTGTTGTCTCCAAATTATTGAATTGCTGTAGACAAAATCCAGTCATGCCAACATTATTTGTATTGTGGGGGAGGCCTAGCAAATGAAAGGATACGTGCTTGAAACCATTTAGCTGGCAATGTTTCTGTTATAGCCACACAGCAGGTGATTCAGAATTGAGATAATAGCTCTGAAGTCATGATGCTCCAGATCATCAGAACAATGCAATCTCTCAGTTTTATCACACCGAGGCAAACTGGAGGAAGTGGTGCTCACAGACACGTGGCCTGTAGACTTCCTGGTTATAGGCAGTGTCAGACACTACTACAGAAAATAGTAGATAGAGAACTGCTATTGCTAACAATTGCTGGAGAATGAATGTTTTTCTGTCTTATGCTGTGTGTAACTTTAACACCCCCTTCATGGATCACTGCCTTGTTGTGGCGAAGGGGCTTGCGTAACTCAGTGAAGCCATAAGCTATGCCATGCAGGGCCACCCAAGATGGACAGGTCATGGCAGAGAGTTCTGACAAAATGTGGTCCACTGCAGAAGGAAATGGCAACCCACTCCAGGATTCTTGCCAAGAAAACCCCATGGACCGTATCACAAGGCTAAAAGATATGACGCCAGAAGATGAGCCCTCAGGTCTGAAGGTGTCCAAATATACTACTGGGGAAGAGCAGAGGGAATTTCCAAGTAGCACCAGAAAGAGTGAAGCGGCTGGATCAAAGCCGAAAGGACACTCAGCTGTGGATGTGTCTGGTGGTGAAAAGAAAGTCCGATGCTGTAAAGAACAATATTGTTTAGGAACCTGGAATGTAAGATCAATGAATCAAGGTAAGCTGGAGGTGGTCAAACATGAGATGGCAAGATTGAACATCGACATCTTGGGAATCAGTGAACTAAAATGGACAAGCATGGGTGAATTTAATTCAGGTGACCATTATATCTACTACTGTGGGCAAGAATCCCTTAGAAGAAATGGAGTAGCACTCATAGTCAACAAAAGGGTGGGAAAAGCAGTACTGGGGCACAATCTCAAAAACGATAGAATGATCTCACTACGAATCCAAGGCAAACCATTCAACATCACAGTAATTCAAGTCTATGCCCCAACCACCAAGGCTGAAGAAGCTGAGGTTGATCGGTTCTATGAAGACCTACAACACCTTCTAGAACTAACACCAAAAAAAGATGTCCTTTTCATCATAGGGGATTGGAATGCCAAAGTAGGAAGTCATCACCGGGATAACAGGCAAGCATGGCCTTGGTGTACAAAATGAAGCAGGGCAAAGGCTAATCGAGTTTTGCCAAGAGAACACGCTGATCATAGCAAACACTCTTTTCCAACAGCACAACAGGCGACTCTACACATGGACATCACCAGATGGTCAATATCGAAATCAGATTGATTATGTCCTTTGCAGCCAAAGATGGAGAAGCTCTATACAGTCCATAAAAACAAGACCTGCTGGAGCTGACTGTGGCTCAGATCATGAGCTGCTTCTTGCAAAATTTCAGCTTAAATTGAAGAACGTACGGAAAACCACTAAACCATTCAGGTATGACCTAAATCATATCCCTTATGAATATACAGTGGAGGTGAGGAATAGATTTAAGGGAATAGACCTGATAGACAGAGTGCCTGAGGAACTATGGACGGAGGTCCGTAACATTGTTCTGGAGGCAGCAACTCAATCCATCCCAAAGAAAAAGAAATGCAAGAAAGCAAAGTGGCTGTCTGATGAGGCTTTACAAGTAGCTGAGGAAAGAAGGGAAGCAAAAAGCAAGGGAGAAAGGGGAAGATATATCCAACTGAATGCAGAGTTCCAGAGAATAGAAAGGAGGGACAAGAAGGCCTTCTTAAATGAACAATGCAAAGAAATCGAGGAAAACAATAGAATGGGAAAGACTAGAGATCTCTTCAAGAAAATCAGAGATCTCAAGGGACCGTTTTGTGCAAAGACGGGCATGATAAAGGACAAAGAAGGCAGGGACCTAACAGAAGCAGATGAGATTAAGAAGAGGTGGAAAGAATACACAGAAGAACTATACAGGAAAGATCTGAATGTCCCTGATAGCCATGATAGAGCAGTCACTGAACTTGAGCCGGACATCCTAGAGAGTGAAGTCAAGTGGGCCTTAGGAAGCATTACTAACAACAAAGCTAGCGGAGATGACAGTATTCCAGCTCAGCTATTTAAGATCCTAAAAGATGATGCTGTTAAAGTGCTGCGCTCAATATGCCAACACATTTGGAACACTCAACAGTGGCCACAAGACTGGAAAAGGTCAGTTTACATTCCAATTCCAAAGAAGGGCAATGCCAAAGAGTGTTCAAACTACCATAAATTGCGCTCATTTCACATGCCAGCAAGGTTATGTTCCCCTTACAATCCTACAAGCTAGGCGTCAGCAGTATGTGAACCGAGAACTACCAGAAGTACAAGCTGGGTTTCGAAGAGGCAGAGGACTAGAGATCAAATCGTCAACATTCGCTGGATCATGGAGAAAGCAAGAGAATTCCAGAAAAACATCTATTTCTGCTTCATTGACTACACTAAAGCCTTTGATTGTGTGGATCACAACCAACTGTGGCAAATTCTGAAAGAGATGGGAGTACCAGACCACCTTACCTGTCTCCTGAGAAACCTGTATGAGGGTCAAGAAGCAACAGTAAGAACTGGACATGGAACAACCAATTGGTTCAAAATTGGGAAAGGAGTACGACAAGGCTGTATATTGTCGCCCTGCTTATTTAACTTATATGCAGAGTACATCATGAGAAACGCCGGGTTGGAGGAATCACAGGTCGGAATTAAGATTGCCGGGAGAATGATCAACAACCTCAGATACACAGACGATACCACCCTAATGGCAGAAAGCGAAGACGATCTAAAGAGCCTCTTGTTGAGGGTGAAAGTGGAGAGTGCAAAAGCTGATTTGAAACTCAACATTAAAAAAACTAAGATCATGTCATCTGGCCCCATCACTTCCTGACATATAGAAGGGGAAGAAATGGAAGCAGTGACAGATTTTATTTTCTTGGGCTCCAAGATCACCGCAGAAGGTGACTGTAGCCATGAAATTAAAAGACGCTTGCTTCTTGGGAGGAAAGCTATGGCACACCTAGACAGCATAGTAAGAAGCAGAGACATCACCTTGCCGACAAAGGTCCGTATAATCAAAGCCATGGTTTTCCCAGTAGTAATGTATGGCTGTGAGAGCTGGACTATAAGGAAGGCTGAGCGCCGAAGAATTGATGCCTTCGAACTGTGGTGCTGGAGAAGACTCTTGCGAGTCCCCTGGACTGCAAGGAGATCAAATCAATCAATTCTAAAGGAAATCAACCCTGAGTGCTCATTGGAGGGACAGATACTGAAGCTGAAGCTCAAATATTTTGGCCACCTAATGCAAAGAGAAAACTCTCTGGAAAAGACCCTGATGCTGGGAAAGACTGAAGGCAAAAGGAGAAGGGGACGGCAGAGGATGAGATGGCTAGATAGCATCACCGACGCAATGAATACGAACTTGAGCATGCTCTGGGAGACAGCGGAGGACAGGAAGGCCTGGCATGCTATGGTCCATGGGGTCACGAACAGTCGGGCACGACTTAACGACTGAGCAACAACAACATACTTTTACAGCAGTGATAAGCAACTCCTCCATCCACGGATGTATCATATCCCAATTGCACCTTTTATTGTTCCACTTGCCCTTTTCTTCTCCTATCTAAATTTGTCCAGAGATAATCTTTGTTGTCCAACCATGTGCTAAGTGAAGGTATTGCTAAGATTTCTGGAAATGAGATCCTGATTGCACCGTTGGCTATTCTATACACTTTTGAGCTCACTTCATACATTCGAAAGGGTGACTCAAAGGTTGACACAAGCTGAAAGAGTGCCAACAGCTCATGGCAGGATCAAGGTCTCTTTCCTTTCTTTCATGTAAGCAATATCAAGGCATTTATTTTTGGTTTGCATCTCTCAGCTGATTTGTGTGTGGATATTGTTTTATGCCCTAGAGAAACCATTACCTACTAGCTATTATGAAAACCTGAGAGTATTGGATCACAGTGTTGACAAGAGAATTGCAAAGCATGCAAAACAGAAATGAGGTCAGATTCAGATGCCTGCAATTTAGGACTCATTCCTCCATGATTGATACGTTGTACTTTTGTCAGTCCAGGCTGAGTTTTCTTTCGATTGAAATAAGCTCAACAGATCTTGGGATGATGCAACTGTTGGATGCACGGATCTGCTATTTACACTAAATTGCACAATTGCTTGCATGACTCACTTGCATTTAAGCTTCACAGAATTATTCCTACCTCCTTCATCTCCTTTGTGTAACATTTATTTATTATCAGCAGTATACAAAATGCTTTACAGCAAGGGTAGGCTGGCTTTGCTCTTATCTGACCTACTTTAAAGAAAGAAGCCAGATACTAGAGGCCTACCACTGTGTTTTAAATTTACAAAGGAAAAATGTATATTGATGACCTTTCAACAGTTAATGCAGACCTAATTTTTTGTAAGCAGTCTGTAGTAAGTATGCACTCGTACTTAATAAAAGAAGTGCCTTGTTAGATCTAATATTTGCAAGATCCCTAGCTGGTCTACCAGTGAATGGCAGGGATGGTTGAACTTCTCACTTTCGCTTTGTTTTTTGTTTTGTTTTGTTCTTTTATTTAAGTTCTTTCCATTCCGTATATGAAGAAATTTGTGAATTTTGCTAAATTCTTCTCAAAAATGAACCAAAACAAAATTCTCATTCATCTGCACTGGCCAAATTCAATAGGTACAGCCGTTCCCAGCATGGAGAGGTTCATGTTGTATCTGCCTGCCATGTAGCTGTTAAAGATGAGGAGTCTGTCAGAAAAAAGAGGTGGCAACCCCAATTCACCATCACAAGCATGGCTGAATACACGGGGGTTCAAACCCAAACTTTTACGAGATAAGCACTCAAAGCCCTGAGTCTAGTTGGATGAATCTGTCAGTTTCTCCCACATCTCCTTTCCGTCCCTTTTATGAGGAAATTTGCACATTTGGGTAAGTTCTTGCAAAAAAAAACCCAACTAAGCTAAACTCTCACACATAATGGCAGTCTGCCTTCTGTCCATTCACAGTGTACAAAATATGGAAGCAAAGCAACACTGTTTACCCAGAGGGTTGTTTTGTTTTACAGTTCATGGTGCAAGCAAACAAAGCAAAGATACTTGCTTAAAAGAGAAGGCAGAGATGTGAGAACTAAGAGCCTGACAAATGAACAGTGGGAATGAAGTTGGGGAGTTAGGCAGCCCTAGGGGTGCAAACGGGGTGAGATTTGACATTTTGCTTCTCCTCTTATAGAGTTCTGTGAAGTTGCAAACCCTTCCCAGCAGACATCCAATGAAAAATAATTTTCCTGTTTACTTTGCTCACTGAAAACAAAAATAACTATTTTGCTTTGATAATTTCACTTTGGAAACAGTTTTATGCATTTGTTTGGTGAAATCATTGTTTTTCAGTCTGTCCTGAGTCATCATGCAGTGATGACATTTACTGTCACTCCAAAATATAATTTGATGACAAGATTATTTTGCATGGGGTTTGGAAAGCAACCCTGAAGAACAGCAATTTCAAATAACAGATGACATCTCTCAGTGGCTTGGCTAATTCTTCATATCTTAGATCATTGCCCAATCCCCCTCCTATTAAGTCCAAATGTGTAGGAGAAAGGTGGGAGAAGTTCCTCTTAAGATCCACTTGAAAAGCTATCTGTAGTCCTGGGCAGTTTAACTGACATATGCATGATCCTTGGTCTTCTTTAAAATACTAGGTTTTTATTTCCTGTGCTTTATATTAGTGGTTTTGTGTTGCTGTTGCTGTTATACACCAAGCCATCCTTTTCATAATAGTTCAGCTTCTTGGGCACATTCTCCTAAAAGCAGCTCCAAGTATTTGCATTTACTGTCATGGATCTGTCTTTGGCATTTTGCCTCTATGTCACTTTTATGTGTGCCCATTTCTTTCAGGGAATCAATATGCATTCAGCACACCAACTTTTCTGAACAGATTCTTTTCTCAAGAGTGACATTAACTTAAACTTAACACACATTTAACCATTCAAACATGATATTGTTTCAGATCTTTAAAAGAGAGGTAGGGATCCTGAGCCTTAACATCCCCATCGATCAAAAACAGAAGTCTGGACTACACCAAACTAAGCCATTAGCAAGTAGATGTTATGCATTATTTTTAGAAATGTTCATGCACTTTTATCAGGCCAAGGAGTTACTTTATCATCCCAACACCTTCTCCCAAGAGTCACCATCCTATCAATACAACCTCAAAAATAGGTGCCACCCTGGTCTCCTTAACACATAGGACACATGCTTCTTATCTGCTGTAGATCCTATTGAGTGGCATGCTTTCAAATCCACTCATTAGGCACTGGGGAAGCAAGTGAGCATCACAGGCAAGTGGATTTTTCATCTGTTCCCAGGGAGGCAGAAGAAGTTTTGAATCAGTGCCTGATGTCTGGACTGGATGTAGGTAAACAAGCTGAAACTTAATCCAGACAAGATGGAGGTATCCCCTCTAGGCTGGGGAGTTTGCAAATCCAAGTTTAGGTGTTCAGTCTGTTTTGGATGGTGTTACCTTCACCCTTAAGAACTGGGCATGTAGCTTGGGAATGTTTCTGGGGCCAGTGCTGGTCCTTAGTATCTAGGTGGTAACGGTGGCCAGGAGTGCTTTTCAGCAGCTTCGGTTGGTATACCAGTGTCATCCCTTCCTGGAGAAGTCAGGCCTTCCCATAGCCCAGTTGTAGGCCCAGATATTTTGGCCTACAACTCCCATTATCCCTCTCCATTGACTATGATGGGAGCTGTAGGCCAAGCGGAAGGCCACAAGTTGCCCACCCCTGCCATAGTCATTCATGCTCCAATTACATCCAGATTGGATTTTTGTAACAGTCTCTCTGTGGCTACTTTTGAAGAGTTTCAGAAACTTCAGTTGGTTCAGAACGCAGCAGATGGGCTATTGTCAGGTTTTTAGGCATTCTGATCATATAATCTGTGCTGTCTCAACTGCCGTAGCTGCCAATTTAAACTGCCTTAAATTGTCTAAGATGAGGATATCTTAAGATATGCCTCTTTCCATGTGAACCTGCTTGGGTGCTTCAGTCAACACTTAAGGCCCTATTGATTGTTGCCCCACTGTCTGATGTACAGCCAGCGGGGAACATGAGACATGGTTTTCTCCACTATGGTGCTGAGGTTGTGGAATGCTGTTCTTAAAGAAATCTTCACAGGCAGCCAAAACTTGCCTTTTTTAAAGAGAGCCTTTGATCTGAATTAATTATCTGCTGTGAGGTATGGCTGCTTTTATTGCTGAATTTTTACTATTCAATTTTCATCTATTGTCTAACTTCTGCTATTGTTAGTAGGGGTGTGCTTTAGATTCAGCCGAATCCTGAACTAAATCAGGCTGATGCAGAAAGATTTGGAAAGTGTCCAAATCGAGGTAGAGCTTCTCCAAAGGGGAACAAATCCAAATCTGAGCGATCCTGAAGATTTGGAAAATGTTCAAATTGTAGTGGAGTGTTCCCAAATGGGACCAGATCCAAATCTGAACGCTCCTGAAGATTTGAGATTCGGAGGGATACAGGGACACAGACAGTGGTCTCCAAAAATCAATACATTTCTCCCCAAGCTCTCCATATAAGGAAAACACCATGAGCGCAAGAGGAGGGAGTGTAGTTTTGTGACTGGGAGCTCTAGCTTCTAATCACAGTGAATGGTTTGACCAGGGTTCTCCAATCCCATTGTTTTGGGGGAGGGATATTGAGGTAATATATCACAGGACTGATCCACTGTTCAGTGCTCTTTGCTAGTTCTGTCTCTCAGGAGCAGAAACATTAAAAGATATTTGGTGGAGTCCGTGAGACCTGGGGGGTGGGGGGTAACATTAGGTGCTTGCTTGGAAAATGCTTTACGTTCAAGTCCTTTTGCCTCTGCTACTGATGCTCCATATGCATCATCAGCCCTGTCCTATTGCATTTTCTGTGACTTTGTGCCAAAAGAGCAGAAAACAAAACAGCTTTAAATAGTATTCCATTTGCTACTGTTCATAGGGGCGTGCTTGAGATTCAGAATCCTTAGCTAGCCCCTGGCCCCTATCCTATCCTTCTGAAATTTTGCAGATTTCAGGCCTAGAGAAATTGCTGTGATATATGTGATATCATAAAAATTGCAAAAACACACACAGCCAAACATGGGGGTGGGGGAACAAATCACTTCCTCCTACCCAAAATTTGAAGACTCCCTTTCTACAAAAACTGCTGTAGCTGTCCTTCTGAAATGTTTCAGGTTTCTTAATTAGGGCTACCTCTATACTGCATGTCATTTTCATAACTACTGCTGACAAAGAACATAGGGGGATAAGCACATCATTTCTTGAAATCCCCCAAACCATGAAGGCTGATGTTTGGGAGATGGTTGGAAACCCGATTCTGCTGGGAAACAAGGTGTGTAACTCTTTTCTTCAGGGTCTCTAAATGGACTCACAGCAAAGGCCTTGTACAGGGACAATTAACATATTGTTTTAATTTCTTAATTAAAAACAATAATAATGCACATGTAATAATTTTACATGCATAACAATTCACTTATCACCAAAATAATAAAACAGAGCACAGCCCGCCCAAATTTCTGTCTTTCAGTTTGAGTCCACAACAAAATATAAATAAAACTTCTCTCTGAGGCTTGATTTTTCTGCTGGCCAAAGAAGGAAAACAGTCTTTACCTAGTTCATGCCAGCTCTGCAGCAATCTTGTCAAAATGGACCAGGATCCAGCAACCCAGGAACAACTTTGTAAACAGCCCTTTATACAGTATAAAAGAACATAGACAAGGAACTCATAGTATTTATTTTTTTAAAATCATGACTCCTTAAAAAAAATTCAGAAGGAAACCTCCCTACTAACCTGTCTCAAGGGTTCAGGGTCTTACAGAGAGGAGAAAGCATGCTTCTTCCACACCGCATGTTGGTAACTGCGTAAAATGGTGGCCACTCCCTATCTCACTCCTTTAGTGAGCATGTGCAGAAATATTCCTACTCAGAATTCTTAAAAATATACCAGTGGATTACATGTGCTACCTAGTGCCTTCCCAGCAGGATCACTGGGGTTTGGAGATGACAGCCACTTCTGGTGGGGATGGAGTGTGGCCTTTGCAGCCCTCCAGCCCTCAGAAGTTGCCCCCGCCCCGGGATACAGCTTTGTGTCATGTTCATTCCTTTTTATTTTGTTACCCCCCATATTTTTCAAAGAAAAAGAAGTGAATGGATGAGTATGTGCATAAATGCATCTATTTAGGCTGCAATTCTATGCATGCTGACCTAGGACTAAGTCAATTGAAATCAGTGGGGCTTACTTCTGAGCAGACATGTAATGGATTGTGTGTGTGTGTGTTTGCCTGTCTTCGTGTGAGCAGTCTTCTCTATAGGATTGCATTGATTTGTAGAGAAGATATTGTGGAGCTTCTAGCCTGTAAATTTTATTTCCAGCAAAGTGTCAAGGAATGTAATCCAGCAAAGCTGGCATGTTGTCTGCCATTGGAGGAAACTGACAGTTTCTCTGCCATTTTTCAAGCTCTTCTCATCCTCTAAACTCTTTTTCCTTTTTGTTTTGCTTTCTTACTGTGTGGGAAGATTGCCAGGTAGGTCAGTAAATAGGTTTGAACATATCACTTAAATGACTCAATATTACAGTTGACTTGATGGAGTTGTGAAAACAGCGTCAATTAAGCTATGCATATATGTGTGTATATGAGTTTCTTTTTGCTGGACAGCTGTTTTCGACTGTCTAGCAGCAGTGGGCCCAACAGGGAGAGGAAGCTACTGTACAACACATTGGATGTGTTATACACACAGCTCTGCTTTCCCTGCCCATTAACACCCCTTTTCAGTCGCTCTGTGCTCCTCTTACGCGGGCGGAGGATGGGGCTTCTCCGTGCTTCTTCAGAGGCCGCGCGGACGAGGGGGAGGTCGGTTTTCTGGGAACCGACCTCAGACTGCAAGTTCCGAGGTCAGTTCCCAGAAAAGAGCGTATCCTATGGCCCTCTAGATAGTGTCTAGTGCCATAGGATTGTTCCATTAATAATATTATTTTTAATAATACTTGCCACCAATTTCTCTGGAACAGACGTTAAGCTAACCACTGTGTAATTTCCTGTGCCCCCCTGGATCCCTTTTTAAAAACTGGTGTTACATTGGCTGCTTTCAAGTCTTCTGGTATGGAGACTGATCTTATGGACAAGTTACATATTTTTGACAAAAGCTTAGTAATTCTACATTTGAATTCTTTGCACAGTGTCAGGTGGATACCATCCAGTTATGGTGATTTATTAATGTTGAATTTGTCAATAAGGCCTAGAACGTCATCTCTTGTTGCCATTATTTGCCTCAGTTCCTCAGACTCCCTTCCTGAAAAAGTCAGTTCTGGTGTCTGCTTTACGTTTTCTACAGTGAAGACATAAGCAAATAATTCATTCAGTTTCTTTGCAACATCTTTATGCTCCTTTAGCAAACTTTTAACTCCCAGTAGCCCAACCACCTCCCTAGACAGTTTCTTGCTTCTGGTGTATTTAAAGATTTTTTTATTGCTCATCTCAAATGTTTTAACCTATGTGCTCTTCAAATTTTGGTCTACTTGCATTTCTTTTGCTAACGTTTGGTTTCCTTTTTGTTTTCATGTGGACAAAACTTCAATTTTCAGGAAGCCTTCCTACCTTTGATGGCTGTCTTGACTGATTGTTAACCACACTGACATCTTCTTGGACTTGGTTGTATCATTCCTGCCCTGAGGTATATGTTGACTGCTATGTTCATCATGTATAACACTGTGCACACTGATTACATATAGGGTTGTGTGCACAAGAAAAACTTGAGCTCACCGAAGTTCTTCAAATTCCATATCAAAACTCGTTCCATCCCATGTCCGTCTAAGATTGCAATCTTTATTTTTTTCGTTTTGTGTGAAAATTCATGCATATTTTCATGCATATTTTCCCATAATTTGTGCACATCTTTGAAATGTATGTATTCTTCTCCCACTGATTAAAAAACATGTGCATGTTTTTGCACATTTTTTAAAAGTACACATTTTTTCATGTGCTTTTTCAAATGTGCGCATGCTGTCGAATGCATTTTGAGGTCTGCAAATCACCTTGCAAGCTCAGAAATGTATGAATATCAACAGCAGATTGCATTAGAGCTCATGTTCAGTCTGGAAGGTGCAAACTGGGTAAATCCTGACTGAAACAAATTTTTCATACATCCCTAGTTACACACAGTTGCCTACGCAAAGAGGGTCTCCATGCAGGAAATTAATCATATGTGAAATGGCCCTGAGTCCCACAAACATGAAATCCAAGTAACTCAACTAGCTGTTCAGCTGCAGCCTGATCCGAATCTTCCCACTGCCACAACTACTAAGTTCAGCTGCTGTAATTTGCTCTTAAAGACTACTGGGCTGGGAATAACCTGATTATCTAAGCTTTTGAGATCCAGCAGTTTTTCTGGGTCTCTTTTCTTTCATTCATTCTGAAAAAAAGAAGAAAAATAAATAAGAAGATCCAATTCTAGATGCAATGTCAGTCTTGCTCCAATCTTATGTAGGTGGTATAAGCTTGCTTCAGATACCAGTGGGCAGTTGACTGCTGCCAGTAAACATAACACAATTTAGTGCAATTTTCCACAGTTGACATATGTTGATCAATATAGGACTTAGAATTTAACAAGCATGGAATTTCAATTAAACTGAATTACTGAAGAGTGCAGTCATCACCATATCCACAGAAAGGTGTTTTAGCAAATGAAACAGCTAACCCCCTCTCTCTCCTCATGCTGTGCTGCAGCTGGTCTGTGAATTAAAAAGTAAGCTTTAGCTTTCAACTTTCATCAACACTTAATTCTTAAGCAAACCATGCCATTAAGGTGAATTGTTTCTCTTCCCTCCCCCCTTTACCTCAGGGTAGTACTACATTTTTTAAAGCATAAAAGAGGAATACTTGCTAGAAAAGCAAGCAAATATGCCATCCATTAGACGACAGATGACTAAACACCCAACTTACTGCCTGCAAGTAATAATTCTACATTGTCTGTATGTCAGCCCAACATCAGTGCAAATACTGTTGCACACATCCACATCCTCAGACAAGAGCTGTTGTGTTTGTATATTACATGGAGAGCCACTGCCAGTCAGTGTAGATGATACTGGGCTAGATGGACCAGTGGTCTCACTCGGTATAGCAGCTTTCTGCATTCCTATATTCCTATCCCATTATCACTGCAACTGTTGTGTTCATGCTTGGTTGTGTTAGGTGAAAAGCAATCAAAGATCAGGTAATATTAGAGATGGACAAGCTCTCCTAGGATTAATTTGGGAATGCCAGTATGTCAGGGCAACAGAGGAGGACGGGAAGGAGGAAAGCTTCCTCCTCTCCCTGCATGCCACTGCAGTTTCTTCCATCATCCCTGCTTTCCAGGGAAGGGAGGAGTGTTTTGTGGAGGCCGGATACAAGAGCTAGCAGAAACAGCAAGGGCCAGTAGAAACTGGGGAAGGTACATTGGCAATTCTTCTCTGGCTCAGGTTTTAATAAAGCAAGCTTTGGTAAGGCCCCAAAGTTCTTCTCTGATTCTGAGCATGAGCTTCTCTAGCATGGCATCTCTAGCTATCATAGATACAGCTTTCTTATCCTGTACATGCACTATCAAAGATTTCAACTGATGATGTGAATTGGCACCCAGTTAGATTACAGTTGCTTTTTCTTTTCTGTTGCTGTTATTTGTCTCTCTCATAAGGCCTATTTGAACATACAACAAACTGTATATGGTGGGGTAGAAGGATCGTGCCTTGTACCTGCACCAGTTCCACATATTTACCACAAAATGCAAAAGGTGTGTAACATGTGGGCATATATTGCAATGCAGGATTGCCAGTGATGCACAGTTCTTTCGGCTCATCTGGTGGGTAAATAAGCCACATTTGGCTTATGTGTGTTGGATGTATGTGCCTTTTGGTGCTCAGTGAAGTGGCTATTTCAGTAGGTATTTAGGTGGTGTGGACTCAGCTGCTCCTTTATGGTTTTATATTTGACCTGGTTTTTCTGGTCTTATTGATTTTAGTTGTTGTTTTACGAGTTTTATTATTTTGCTGTCAGCAACTTTAGGGGTCTTTTTGACTGAAAGCAGGATAAAAATACATTTAAATCAACAAATAGTTTAGACATTATGGTATCAAGATGTTTGGGGTAGGCAGGTGCAAACCAGCTATGCTACCATGCTTTAAATATGCAGCTTGCCGTTTGTATGAATTTATCTTTGTTTCATTCACACTCATACACAACCCATCTATTCTCTCTCCATTTGGGGGATTCAGTCAAACTATGACTGTGTTTAATGTATACACATAGTTTTAGTAAGTAGTCCTTCCCATAACTGTTGTGAGTGCATATGTTTAATGCAATCGCAGCTCTATTTCTCTGTGACATCTGAATTGGGAGAGGCTGTGCACGTTCTGAACCGGTGCCTGGACGCAGTTATGGCTTGGATAAGGGCCAATAAACTGAAGCTGAATCCCAATAAGACAGAGACCCTATGGGTTGGCAGTAGGGATGGAGGAGAAATCCTCCACGGACCCTAGTGAGGCTGGATTCAAAAGAATCTGGCCCCCCGAAGTCCATGGAGGATTGGAAGACTTACCTCCGCCTCTACGAGGAATCCTCGCTGGCCGGATCCTCCCTGCCAGTCGGCTCCAAAGTGCCAGCGATACGGCTGCCATTGCCATATCGCTGGTGGGCCAGATTGACTGTGGCCGCAAATGCAGCCACAAATCCCTGCATCCCTGCTTTTACGTGATAGGCTACACAGATATTTGCATAGCCTATCGCGTTAATTAAAAGCACGGACACAAATGGTATCCAAGACACCATTTGCGGCCGTAAAGGCCTTAGTTTAAGGTAAATGCAGCCATTTACAGCTGTATTTACCTTAAACTAAGGACTTTACGGCCGCAAATGGTGTCCCGGTCGCCATACGCAGCCGCAGTCAATCCGGCCCACCAACAATACGGCAATGGTGGCCTTATCGCTGGCACTTTGGAGCTGGACTCGCTGCGGAGCTGGCTGGCGAGGATTCCGGGGGGGAGGGACAGATCACCTCCCCCCCTGCAGACCCCCGTGGAGTCCAGGTAAGGGGGTTTCGTACACCCCCAGTTAGCAGTTCCCAAGTCTGGAATTGGGGTGTTTGCCTGTTCTGGATGGCGTTGCACTCCCTCTGAAGGAGCAGGTCTATAGTTTGGGGATGCTCCTGGATCCATCTTTGTCACTGGAGGCTCAGGTGGCCTCAGTGGCCCAGAGCACCCATTACCAACTCTGGTTGGTACACCAACTATGCCTGTTCCTGGATATGGATAGCCTAACCACAGTGATCCATGCACTGGTAACCTCACCATTAGACTACTGCAATGTGCTCTATGTGGGGCTGCCCTTGTGTGTGGTTTGGAAGCTGCAGCTAGTGCGGAATGCAGCAGCTAGACTGCTCACTGGGACACTTAGCTATGCTTACATTAACACCTGTGTTAAAAGAACTTCACTGGCTGCCTATTACCTACCGAGCCATGCACAAGGTTATGTTATTGTCATGTAAAGCCCTAAACAACGTGGGATCAGGATACCTACCAGACAGCCTTCTTTTATATATACCCAGGCAACATTTAAGATATTCAGAAGAGGTCCTGCTAGTCATTCCAAAATGAACAGAATGTTGCCATGAAGAACCTCAATGGTGGGCCTTCTCTGTAGCAGCACGCACCCTCTAGAAAGCCCTCCCCCATGTGGTTCGGGAGGCAGAGAATGTAACATTTTAAATGCCTCCTGAAAACACACCTTTCCACACAGGATTTCCCTGGGGTGTAACTGCTGCTGGGTTTTACCTAGGGATGGCGGAGAATTTCTCCCCGAAACTTCGGGGGGCCGAGCGCCAACGTGTTCGGCCCCCCGAACAAGTTTCAGGGAGAAATCCTCCGAACCCGCCCCCCACACCTCCCCCCCGGTACGGGACTTACCTTCACCGAATGTTCCTCCCGGTGGCGGGTCCGGCCGGCGGTTCGGCAGGTGTTCGAGCGGGGCGGGAGCGGCAGCCGGTCTTTTGACCGGCTGCCGCCGCCACCATTGCAATCAAAGAAAAAAAAAACGCCTCCGATAGGCTACGTGACGATTCACGTAGCCTATCACGGCTAGATTTGCAAAGTCAGCCGTGATAGGCTACGTCAATCGTCACGTAGCCTATCACGGGTGACTTTAAAAAAAAAAAAGCGCGTACGGATAATGGCGGCCCCCATAGGGAGCCGCCATTCCCGTTCCTTATTTGGTCACTGTAGTCTACGTAAATGTTTACGTAGACTACGGCGAAAATAAGGGCAACGCTATTTGCGTTGCCCTTATTTTCGCCGTAGTCTACGTAAACATTTACGTAGACTACAGCGACTAAATAAGGAACACGAATGGCGGCTCCCTATGGGGGCCGCCATTAGCGTACGCGCCTTTTTTTTTTTTTTTAAGTCACCCGTGATAGGCTACGTGACGATTGACGTAGCCTATCACGGCTGACTTTGCAGATCTAGCCGTGATAGGCTACGTGAATCGTCACGTAGCCTATCAGGGGGCTTTAAAAAAAAAAAAAAAAACTTTTGCATTCGCGGCCGGGCGAGGCGGGAAGCCTCCTCCCCGGCCTGAATTTCGGCTGGGGCGAGGCGGGAAGCCTCCCCCCCGGCCTAAATTTCGGCCAGGGCGAGGCGGGAAGCCTCCCCCCCCCGGCCTGAACTTCGCGGGGGGAGCAGCGAAGCGCCTCCCCCCCACCACAAACGTCCTTCGACGACAGGTAAGGGACTTTCGTCCACCCCTAGTTTTACCTGGTATTTTTAAACTTTTAAAAGTTTCATATTATATTTTTTTTCAAATTGTATTTCATGGTTTTAATTGTGAACTACCCAGAGAGCCTTGGCTATTGGACAGTATAAAAATGTAATAAATACAAAATAATTAAGGGTGTGATCCTATGCATGTTTAGACAGAAAAGGGGCCTAGAACTCCCAGTATGCCCCAGCCAGCATGGCTGGGGCATACTGGGAGTTGTAGGCCCTTTTTCTGTCTAAACATGCATAAGATTGCACCCTAAAAAAATGTTTTCACACACCAGAATATACCAGAACCGGCCCTTAGCCAGCAGCTGCCTGATGTCTGAGTATTGGCTGGAGTAAAAAAAACCTGTTTCACCCTTACACACATTATCATCAGTTTGTGAGCAAATACACGTAGGCAAACAAAATTGAGTAAGTTTCTCACATTTATATCACATCCTTCCTCAAAGGAGCTCAGGGCAGTATACAGATGGAGTTATCCCACTTTATGCTTGGGATGGGGGAGAAACGCATGCAATTCACATTTTAATGCAAATGTATTTAATTTTGCACCCTCAAACCAATATGGAAACTGAAAGTCAGTTATCCTTTGAAATTCACATATCTCTGAATTTTGCAATGGAGCTCTCCAGTCAAAAATGCATATCTATTAAGGGAAAGTGCATGCAAAAATGCATATGTTTGAGAAAATAATGTTCAAAAATTGTTATATTAGGAAAATTGCTTGCAAAAATGTGTATATTAGGCAAAGTTGCATAAAAATGGCAAGTCTTAGGAGAAATGTGTATGCATTTTCATGAAAACGTTTAAAATAAATAAATTCTCAAAGTTCGAGACGAACCGAACTTGAGATTGGAAAAATGAAAAACCGGGAAATACAAAATTGGCAGATTCATTCATCCCTACTTTACCCTTATCACAACCCCGTGAGGTAAGTTAGGCATAAAAAGAGTGACTGTCCCAAGGCCATTCCCCAGGGCTTTCATGGCCCACAGGCACAGGTCTCCTTAATTCAAGTCCAATATTTATTTATTTATTTATTATTAAATTTATTAATCGCCCATCTGGCTGGTCACCCAGCCACTCTGGGCGATGTACAACATACCATAAAACAATTTAAAACAATAAAATTCTACCATAAAAATTTTTTTAAAATACCCTAACCCACCCCAAATGCCTGCTTGAACAACCACGTTTTTAATGCACGACGGAAGCTCATTAAAGAGGGGGCATGACGGAGTTCCCTAGGGAGGGAGTTCCACAGACTGGGGGCCACCACAGAAAAGGCCCTCTCCCTCGTCCCCACCAGTCTAGCTGTCCTGGCTGATGGGACAGAGAGAAGGCCATCCAAGGCTGATCTTGTTAAGCGGCCTGTCTGGTGTTGCTGGAGGCGCTCCTTAAGATAGGCTGGGCTGGAACCATATAGGGTTTTAAAGGTCAAAACCAACACCTTGAATTTGGCCCGGAAAACAACTGGTAACCAGTGCAACTCCTTCAGCACTGGAGTGATGTGATCTTGCCGGCGGCTGCCTTTAATCAGGCGAGCCGCCGCGTTCTGTACCAGCTGCAGCTTCCAAACTGTCTTCAAGGGTAACCCCATGTAGAGCGCATTACAGTAGTCTAAACGAGAGGAGACCAGGGCATGTACTACCGATGGGAGCAGATGGTCGGGAAGGAAGGGGCGCAGCCACCGTATCAGATGGAGTTGATACAGCGCTGTCCGGCTCACAGCTGACACCTGAGCCTCCATGGACAGCTGGGAGTTCAAAATGACCCCCAGGCTGCGGACCTGGTCTTTCAAGGGTAGCCGTACCCCATTCATCACCAGGTCAACATCCCCCAGCCTCCTCTTGTCTCCCACCAAAAGTACCTCGGTCTTCTCAGGGTTCAGCTTCAGCTTATTCCTCCCCATCCAGCCACTCACCGTCTCCAGACATTTGGACAGGGATTCTACGGCCAACCTTGGTGAAGATTTGAATGAGAGGTAGAGCTGCGTGTCATCCACATATTGATGACACTGCACCCCAAACCTCCTGATGATAGCCCCCAGCGGCTTCACATAGATGTTAAATAGCATCGGGGAGAGGATGGAACCCTGTGGCACCCCACAAGTAAGTAGCCACGGGTCCGAAACCTCCTCTCCCAGTGCTACCCTCTGGTACCTGCCAGAGAGGAAGGACCGGAACCACCGCAATATTCTTGCCACTACACTGGGGTGGGCAGAAGATAGATCTCCAGATGTTTTGGACTTCAACTCCCAGCATTCCTAACCACTGGCCATGATGGCAGAGGCCTCTGGGAGTTGAAATTCAAAACATTTATTGATCTACCTTCTGCCCACCCTGCCCTGTGCTGCACTGGCTCCATGTCCATGAATCATGCATGTTCTGACCCTATGAACAATGATTTCCGCCTCATGGTTTTAAACCTGGTCAAGTCCCCCACCCCACCCCCTTCATTTAGTGTAGCTGTGCTAGTACATGAATATTTGCATGCATTAGCAACATTCTCTTGGAGTCACTTGAGGCTAGGGATGTACGGATCCCCTTACCTGGGGCTGTGGGGGGGGTCTGCAGGTGGGGGGAGGCGATCCAGTCATCCCCCCGGAATCCTCCCCGGCAGGCTTCGCTCCACTGGGAGTCTGCAGAGCTGCCGGCCAGCTCCAGCCACTGCCGGACTTCCAACCGTGGCCTGGTCTGCAGATGCAAATGGAGTCCAGCATAGCGGATGCCATTTGTGTCCCTGCCTTTGGCCGTGATAGGCTACGTAAATCTTTCCAAAGATTTACATAGCCTATCACAGCCAAAGGCAGGGATGCAAATGGCGTAGCGGATGCTATTTGTGTCCTGCTCTTTGCTGTGAAAGGCTACATAAAGATTTACGTAGCCTATCATGGCCAAAAGCAGGGACGCAAATGGCGTCCTCTACACCGGACGCCATTTGCATCCCGTCTGCAGACAGGCGGCAGCGGATGGGATGGACTGCAGCGGATGGCAGCGGACAGACGGCGCCAGGTAAAGTCCATCCCGATTGGGCTTTGCGGGGTGGTGGACTCATTAGAGTCCGTGGCGGAATTTTCTGCCATCCCTACTTGAGGCTCAGGTCACCTCAGTGGCACAGAGTGATTTCTATCAGCATCGGTAGGTGGCCCTCCCATGCCCCTATCTGGAGAGGGATAACCTGACTTCAGTAGCTTATGCTCTGGTAACCTCCAAGTTAGATTACTGCAATGCACTGCATTTTGGGCTGCCTTTGAAGATATTTCAGAAGCTGAAGCTTGTGCAAAATACAGCAGCCAGGTTGATAGCAGGGAACAGAAGGTTTGAAGATACAACACTGATGCTGGCCCACTTGCACTGGTTGCCTGTACATTTCTGAGCCCAATTCAAGGTGCTGGTTTTGACCTATAAAGCCTTACATGGCTCAGGACCACAATTCCTGATGGAATGCCTCTCCTGTTATGAACCTATCTGTATACTATGCTCATCTGCTGAGGCCCTGTTCTAAGTGCCTCCTCTGAGGGAGGCTCAAAGGATGGCAACAAGGGAGAGGGCCTTCTTGTTTATGGAACACTCTCCCCAGTAAGGCCTACCTGGTGCCAACATGGTCATCTTTTCAGTGCCAAATTAAGAATATCTGGTACTCCCAGGTATTTGACAGCAGATTATAAAGCTTTATTTATTGTTGATTGTTTAAAATTGTTATAGTTTTGTCCATTGGTTTTATGTTATGTCATTACATTGTATTTTAGGGTTTTAATCTTTGTAAACTGCCTAGAGATCTTTGGCTATTGGGCTGTATAGAAATGTATGAAATGAAATGTGTATGAAGTCACATCTGCAAAAGAGCACTGGACAGAATTGTTATAGGGTTCACTTGAAGCAAAGCTTGTTTGTGGTCTCTTTTGCTCTTCCCTTTCCCATGCTAACAGACACTGTAAATTCAAGTGTGAAGGAACCATGCCTGTGCAATTATCTTCTGTCACAGGAGTTGCAATCTGCATCATTAGCCAGGCATTAATGTTGGCAAAGGAACAAGACAGGAAGAGGCAGTGTTTAATATAAACACCAGTAAATGGCAGCAAGCTTGAGCATGCATTTTAACTCCCTTTGTTCCTTTATCATCTCCACATTGGGCTGTACTTAATACAGTTCAATAAAACATGCAGCACAATTAGGGGGATGCAATACAGATTACTATATCTATCTTACATGGCTGTCGCAGTGTAAGCACCCTGAAGTTCAAGGCAGGAGACAAACAATACTTTGCGTAGATAATAGAGTTGGTGGTTTGATACAGGCATTGTTTCCTGTGGAGTACACAGTCATTTTAGTCAAACAGGTTTTGAAGGTTTTTAAAGCACTACAGAAACCTGTGAATGAAGATGAGAGTGCCATGAATGAGCATACCGTGAGCAATGACACCTCTTTTGTATTATCCTCAACTCTGGGGCGGGCTGGGGGAGGTGCAGGAGGAAACCCACTCAACCCAAACATCAGTGGTTAGCCTGCCACAATATAATCACTGCCACAGTTAACACCAACTGCTCTGAAATGCAAGAAATAATGTGATGCAACCCAGTTTGCTGCTATTGACGGAGCACAAAGTGTACCAAGAGAACTGGAGAGTGGCAAACTTAGGAACAGAGTATGTTTTTCTTAACAAACCAGAGTGGCAGAGAAACAGTGATTCAATTAAAAGAAATGTGAAATGGACACAGTGATGGAGGTGAAACAGTTTTGTGATGTTGCTCCCTCTCCAACTTTGCTTCACTGCTTCAGTTCACTCATTCTTCAGCACATTTACTTGAGAGTAAGTCCCATTGAACTCTGGGCTTACTTCTGAGTAGACATGCATAGGGTTGTATTATCAATCTCTGATTCCCCCTCAAATAAAATACATGGCATGGGACACCTTTTAAACCTTTGTGCCTGCTTCTGTGCAAACCATCTTCAGGATTTTGCAAGACATTCTTATTAATTTTGCCAAAAAACTGATAAACCAGAATAACCGATTTCCATGTATGTGAAATGGCTTCCAAATGATTGTTGTCATTTTGAACCAGCCCTATTAAAGGAAACCCAAAATTCCTGGTTCCATAATTTAGAGGTTGATATTAAAGTAATAAAGAGAAAGTGAGTTTCATATTCTGCAGTGGAATAGCTTCCTTCACTACTGCAATCCAAACCACTACCAGCAGAACGTCCTGTTTTCCCCTCCCAAGCAAAACTGTTAGTGAGGTGACCTGGAATGGGAACTCCCTATTCATGACACCCTGTTGACATTCTCTACAACAAAAATTCTCCCTGGTTTTCCACATATGGCTCTTTTTTTAATGTTCAGCAACAGAGATGGCACTTACAGTCACTGGCGTTTTAAATTCCATATCTATTTAAAAAATTGCAGTGGATCTGGCTGTTAACAGGAGGGGAAAAACAATCCAGGGAACAACTAAATAATGCAGTCAATTATCTACTCAGGTGTAGTGGGTGCAACCCATTTTCCAAGTCTGAGAGAATTTTTGATGCGATAAAGGGAAGCGGTTCATAGTACACTGCAAATGTAAGGTGAAGGAGGAGGGAGAGGAGGAAGGGGAGAGAGAAAGAGATTAATTCCCCTCTTGAATGAGAAGTGTGTTTGAGATTGACAGATGGGCTGTAAATACTCAAAACCAAGGACAGGAGCTGAGAAAGAGACAGTCTGGTGATTGAAGTGTGATTGTGATTGAGGTAGTAGGTTTCCTAGCCAAGGTGGCTGTTTTTGTGCTGGAGTAGAAACAGGAATGGGGGGGGGGGGATTCAAGGCAAGAGTGCTACACTTCACATCACCTAGACTAGGGCTGAATCTTTAGACTTGATAAGTGATATCCAGGTCCCAGTGGGGTTCTCCTTGCAGGTCAAATTTACTGCCTGCCTTCTAAGTGAGACGTCAGAAGGTAAGAGAAAGGAGGCGAAGAGACTCTTCATTCCTTGTTAAAATTATTGAGCTGTCTAGAAGTGGTGAGCAAGGTAGCCATGTGACTGGCAGTTAATCACGTTGTGGTGAAATGTGACCAATGCTGATAATAAGAACAAGCACTACCCTTCAGCAGCAGTTCTGCGTCAGAAGCAGGTATTCTAAGAAAGGAAAAAAGGTACAGGGAAATATCTCAGATCTAGGCAAACAAACGCTTTGTACCATTCCTTTAGGGGCAAAAAGCTCTCTCTCTCTCTCTCTCTCCATCTCCCCTTCTGTCATTCTTTCCATGTGCTCAAATGTGCAGCTTTGCTCTGCAGTTGTAAACATATCATAATGCAGGGATGGGCAACCTGTGACCCTCCAGTTGTTTTGGCCTACAACTCCCTTGGACCCTAGCTAGCATAGTCAATAGTGAGGGATGATGGGAGTTGCAGACCAAAACAACTTTGTTCAACCCAGCATATGACTATATCATGCCAAATGTGTACCAGACACTTTACAAAATATGAATGATCAGCTCCTGTCCAAAACAGCTTCAAATCTGAAAGAAACAGAAGAAAGGTAGAAGGGAAAGAACAGGACAAGAGCTTCATCCAAAAATATTTCTTTGCCAGCCACTTTAGAGGCTGAAAAGTTGCCTTCTGATAGCTCAATCCTGCACATGTCTACTCAGACATCAGCCCCATTGAGTTCAATGGGGCTTACTACTTGGTAAGTCGGTATAGGATAGCAGCCTTGAAGGAATTTCCTGACATTTTGGGAAGATGCTGACTCCTATTTTCACAGCTGTTTTGTCTCCTGAATTTCAATCTGCCCTTAAGATACTGGTCAAATACCCAATCCATTCAGCTAGCTGTGTTCAGCTACATCTGTGTATTATGATGCAACACCACTCTTATGGTATTGCTCAGATGGTCATGGCATGCCTAGTGTCAACATGTGAACAAAAGCAGGAGATTGGAAGAATGATCAGAAATGAAATTATGAAAAACTAAAGGGTATTATAACGGTATTAAAATCGGTGTGTGTGTGTGTATCCTTTTGAGATTAATAAATAGCACTGGAAAAATCCTAAGTGGTAAAGCCAAATTTGAACAATCCATATTGCCTCCCAGGTGATTTGCAAACTGCGATATGCAGACAACTTCTGTCTGAAATATACAGTTGGTAGCTGGAAGTAAAATATTGTGGCACTATCTGCCCGGAATCGCGCTAATAGAAGAATGTGGAAATATGCGAGTAATGGGACATTCAAGCTTGAAATGGAAAACTTAAACACAGAGGGTTGGATCCAAAGCTGACTCTCCACAAATGGAAGGGCTCCTTCCATTGGTGGAAGGAACCACTGGAGGAAGGGTCATGATATTTTGCGAATTCCTCCTTCTCCCCGCAACTCCCAGCATTACCTCATGCACTGTTCTGGAGGATCCCCAAACCATCCAGAGCAGTTTTTTGAGGGCATAGGGGCTGCAGGGGGAAGAGAAAATTAGAAAAAAATTGCCTCTCCCTCTTCCACTCATGAGATCATCTAGTTTGTGGTGTTGTGCTCTGCACAAATCTGGATCTAATCCAGGATATTAAAGTCTAGTCAGTGTGCGTGTCTACACACAGGACTTTAATAATCCATATGGATATAGGACAAGGTAAGATGCACATGGCTGTTTCTCCATCAGTTCCCCCTAGACCTGAGAAGATTTTCATCCAGGAATCCCATGAAATCTCTCTGTGGTACTCACCACAGAGCAGCCTGTTGACCTGGAATGCATGCCTCATAACTTGGTGCCCTTTCTCCCACTTCCCCTGGCCCACAACTTACTCCCAATGACAAATAAGTTTAGGTAGGCTTAATGTGAAAATGGACAATGGGATAATTGTGTAGGGTTCTGCCTCACCTGCAATGTCTGTGATTCTGCATTAGCTTCAGAATTACAATCTGAATCTGACTCTCTCTCACTCTGGCTTTTATTCCTCTCCCATTCCAGCTCAAAGCGGTACTTTAGTTCAGCTTGCTTACGCTTCTTTCTTCCCCTTGATTGCTTTCTGCACTTTCTTTATTTGCCCATATTGGCTTGCTTTTCCGCAAAGTTTATTTATTGCTAGCTAGCGCATATAAATGCTCAGACATACATTCAATTACCTTTGAACAATTTCCATTTACTTTCTATTTTTTGTTTTTCTCCTGTTCAATTTCATCCCAGGTACCACATTCTCCAGAGTGTGTTCAACTGACATGCACTCTTCTTCTAGTTCTTCTTTAATTAAGGACTTGCACTAAATTCTGGTCAATGGAATTCAGGTGCTATCTTTTGGTCTGTATAGCTTCTGCTCGGATTCTAAATTTACCCAAAAGCACAGAGAAAGGGGTGGTGGGGTGGTGGGTGGATATATCTTTGCAATCAAATAAACATTTCTTTACTTTTTCCCATATAGGTCTTGCTAAAGTTGGGCTTTATGCATAATGCTACTGTTGTACATTGCACAGAAAAAAAAACACTTCAGCCATGGATTCTCAGAATCTTTCCTGCCCAGATGTGCTTTTGTACCAGGGACAAAAAAAACTACACAACTACTTTTGCTAAGATTCAGTTTCTATGATTATGTTCAGTCTTTGATTCTGCTCAGTCTCTCCCCGCTCCCACAAACCACCATCTGAGATCCTACTTCTCATGTACAGCATAGGCCTCAAACATTCTTGGTAGCAGACATTATAACACCCAAGACTAAGGGGTTCATCACATGGAGCTTTTATCCTGCCACTGAGATGGCTGTCATCTCATGGCTATCCTCCAGGGTGTCTCCTGCAATTTTCCCCAGCCTATCCCGTGTTTTCCTAAACGCAATAAATGTGGTATTTTTTCCACCCCATGGAACAGGAGTGGCATGACCTCCCTGTGAAATTCTCCAGTAGCGGAAGAAACTGCTCTATCTGCCTGCTGTGGGTGTTTGTTTTCAGTTGCTGGGGGTGGCGCGGTCAGGATGGTGAAGGCATTGAGGATGGGGAGCAGGCGTGCAGGAGCAGATTTGACAGGCTTGAGGGCAAGAATCGCCTGTTGATTGCAACTAAGGATGGCAGAGAATTCCGTCATGGACTCCAATGAGGCTGGATTCTTTAGAACACCCTGGAGGATAACGATTCCGCCCGAGTCCATGGCAGAATGGAGCACTTACCTCTGCCTTCCTCTGGAATCCTCAGGAGCCGGATCCTCCTTGCAGGCGGTGATCCTGTGGAGCCCCCGGCCAGCTCTGGAGCACCAGCAACATGGCCGCCATTGCCGTATCGCTGGCTGAGGGGGACTGTCTCCGGACACAAATGACGTCCAGTATGCCATTTGCGGCCATAAAGGTCTTCAATTAAGGTAAATGCAGCCATAAATGGCTGCATTTAGCTAAACCTAAGACCTTTACGGCTGCAAATGGTGTAGCGGACGCCATTTGCATCCCTGCTTTTTCACACGATAGGCTATGCAAATATTTGCTGTATCACTGGCGCTTTGGAGCCAGCTGGTGGCTCCGCGGAATCACCGTGGAGTGGAGCCGGCCGGCCAGGATTCCAGGGGGAGGAATCCTGGAGCAGCAGGTAGGGAATCCGCCCATCCCTAATTGCAACTCCTACCTCCGCTCAAGTCTTGCTGGGGAAGGACTTCCCACAGTTCCCAGGTGCCTGCCATGTAATGCTTGAGCACATTTCTCAGTTGGAGGGAGAAGAGGGTAAAATGCCTCCCTGCAACGAAGGGAGACACATCTGATCCCCCACCCCGCCAAGCTCAGAAGCAACAGCCCTCTGTTGATTCAGAGCACCCCATCAAGTTCAATGGGGCTTACTCCCAAGTAAGTGTGCCAAGGAGTGCAGACTTACAGGGTGATCTTATGTCTACTCAGAAGTAAATCTCATTGTGTTCAATGGGGTTTACTCACATGTAAGAGGTTTCCTGGGGGCTGCAAGAAAACAGTACAGAAGAAGTTAAGCTATGAAAACAAGGCTCCCCCCCGCCCATCCTTTGCACACATGCCAGGGAGGTAGGAAGGCACTGCCTCAGTTCAAACCAGTGGCTGCCATGTAAAGAAGCCCTTCCTAATCCCACAAAGAAACCCAAAGCAGGAAGCTCTGGAAAGGATGTGGATTTTTGCCGGGGGGGGGGGGAGGTTGCTTAATGTAGAAAAACCCTAAGAACCACTGCTCTTTCCTGGTTCCATGCTCTTCTGTGTGTAGTCAGCCCTTCCTTAAGGCAGACAGTCATCCAGGGACCCTTCAGGAGACGATGGACACAGTTTGAGGGAGAGAGGGAAAGAGAGAGAGCCCAGAGAGAATTATCTGTAAAAACTGTTACCCACCAGGAAATTATATCCAAATCTGCTTTACTTTAAAATGAACCCTAAGAAGTGGGAGCAGGAGCCTTGAAGTTGCCCATCAACAGTTAGCACGTGGGCAGCAGGCAGAGCAGGGCACACAGGTCACCTAGAACATCTCTACACCAGCCTAAAATCCCACATTTAAAACAGAGCTTTCTGCTTCCATTTTAAATGCAGGATCACAACACTCACTTTACATGCACTTCCTTCTCACCCTCCTTCCCCCCCTTCTCTGAGTCTTCCATATGTTTCATTGGTCTAGCTCCTCTTCTTGCAGCTTTTCCTTTTTCACAGAGGGAACTCATGCAGAACAAGTGGGGTAATTTAATACCTCATTATCTCCAATCTATTTAAAAACAGAATAAACGTCATTTAGTGTGGGAGACACCCTGGAGGTTAACGGTATCATCTAAAGAGCCTGCAAACTTCCATGAGGGAGCAATCCCAATAGCAGGATAAAAGCTCCATGTGAAGAAGCCCCTAGTCACAGTCTTCCCCACTATGATGAGATGCCTTGTATTCCTATTTAAATTACAGTAATTATTTCTAATGTGCATGTCTGTGTATAAATTAGCATGGGCACATTTTATGTAAATATGTGTCTTCTTTGTCCTCCTTTTTGTGATGCATTTCCTGAGGGGGGGGGGAAATGTGTAAGTGGCCACCCTAAACTGTGCTGTTACTTTCACTGCCCACTGATAATGTGCTATCATAAAACCGATGAACTGTTGGGTGGGTGGTGAAGTGCTGGCACTTAGTCCAAGCCATCCTGTGTCACTCATTAACAGATTAGTGGTGTGACAGCCTTTCTGTGCATTTTAGGGACTGTCAGTCCTTTATAAGTTGCTGACTGCTGTCTCTCTAGGGTGTGAGAAGGGCATAGAGTGCATCACTGTATTTGGAATCCTAGAGCCAACCAGTCTGAGAACATCATCTGATCCAACAATCTTGTCTATTGCATGCTGTGATAGTGTTATCTGACCCCAGAATTTTGTTTCTCGTCTGTAAGATAGAGCTTTTCTACATGAGGCATTTATTATGCGTTCATCATTCTCTACTCATGTTTGTTACGGGTTCTTTAGACAAAGTTACAACCCTCCAGTTTTGCTTCTGTGTCCAACTAGCTTTTGGGATAAGTATTGTTAGAACAGGGAAAATGCAGCATTTAATTATGAAAGCAAAAGAGACTGATTTCTTCACTTGTGTATTTCCGCTATTCTACTATACCACAGTGCCACCTAGAGGTTATGTGGCAGAAATGCAGGAAAGGAAACACTCTTCATGTAGTGCTCGGATCTCAATTCTGTGACAGAACCGAAAGTAGATACAGCAGATTACGAGCTTTTCTACATGAGCCTGTTAGTGCGAGCCCCGTATTGTTCAGAGTAATCTGTTTCCTGTGGGTTTTTCGATATCCCCGCTGCCTCATTTGGCTCTTCTCTTTCATGGCCCTGGCCTCAACCTCATAGTCAGAGGAAGAGGATGTGCTGGCCAATCCTGAGGCTGCTATGCTACCAGATGAAAAGCTGGACCAAGCCCCCAAGACACTGAGCTAGAGTCCGCTGAAGTGGAACCAGGACCTTCATATGCCCCTTTTCCGAGCCAAGTACCTCCCACACTACCTCGCCAGTCCAATGGCACAGGTAGGGGCACCAGGCCATAGAGCAGGGACTGGAAATGTGAGCCCTCCAGATGATGTTGAATTGCAACTCCCAACATCCTTTTCCCTTGGCTATGCTGGCTGGGGCTGATGGGAGCTGGAATCCAGCAACATCTGGAGGGACACATGTTCCCCACCCCTGCCAGAGAGTCAAGAAGCACCTGTCCCTAAGCCAGAAGGCTGGCCCCTTAAGAGTCTGCAGTTTTCCAGCAAAGAGGGTGGGATGTAGGAGAGCTGGACTTTGGAAGCTCAGAAGGCCTCAGTTCACTTCAGGCTCTTATCAGAGCAAGTTGCTCACTCAGAGTTATCTGTGAGGTTACCTTGCGGGCTTCTTGTTGGGACCAGGACAGGACATCCTCCTCCTTTCCCAGTAGCTCTCATGGTCATTTCTCCGTTGGCCCTCTGCGGTCATGAATGCATTTGTCTTGTGAATGCTGCTGTCTGCTCTCCTCCTGCCATCCCCTTGCCACCTTGTCCCCTTTCCAAATTCAAAAGCATTTCACTCATTGCAGTTCCAACAAAGCTCGAGATAATGTTGTTTGGGGTTATAAAAAATAGGATCTAAAAAGTGTCTACTTTCTTCTTAAGTCTGCCAAATGGTTATTTAGATCCACTGTGTTGACTGGAACTTTCAACTCTACCCTGGTGTTCCGTTGCCTAGAGAAGCACTACATTTGATTCATTGGTTTGAGATGCACTGTCTGGATGTCAGTTAAGCCTGAACTGGCAATGCTTCAGTTGCCTGAGTATAACTAGTATTCCCAAAACTGTAATACTCCCTCACATAAGAAATGCATTGAAATCATTCTGAGAAAATGCTGGCCGCCATATCGGTCAGGTTTTCCTCCTCCTCCTCAACATAGGCAAGCAGACCTCAGGCCTGGGAGCCAAATCCAGCCATCCTGGGGCCGCACTCTGGGCCTCCAGATGGCCACTCCCCCTTCCCGTAGCACCACCCTCTTTCCCCCAATCTTTGCTTGGCTTTGTATCATTTTTCCCCATGCTAAAAAGGTTGATATGCCTCTCCCAAGTCTTAGTTACTACCAAGAAGAGCTTTAAGCTAAAATATGCTATGTTTTTTCGTAATTTGATCCTACCCCCTTTGCCTTCAGCCACACCCACCACTGGAATGCCACCTCCAAGAGCTTCTCCTGAATAGAATTTGGCCGTCAGGCTGAAAGAGGTTCAACACCCCTGACATATGTTGATACTAAATGAATGAGACCACTGAGTCTCATTGAGATGCTGTATGTGGTGTTGTGGCCTGAATCAGCTCTCCAGTTGTCTCTAATATCCACAGAACAGTTTCTCATTCTAAGCTAATATTAGCAGACAGACACCATAGATAATGAAGGAAGAGAGATAACACAAAGTGTTGTGAAGCAGACAACAGTAATGAGGGGAGCTTTCCCCTCATTTTAATTCCGACCTTCCCTTACAGAATACCTTTCTTACCACCTCCCCTTTGCCCCATATTTACAGCAACAGAATTATGAGAGCCTGGCCTCTTGAATTATTCTCTCTTCCCTGATAAAACCTTAAATCTTTTTAAAAGATTGCTTGTTTTAATTGAAAAAAAATCAATCAATCTGTAACCTTCCCCATCCTAAAGTAAATAGCCCCACAAGCAGTAAATAATCTGTAGACACGCTTTCAGCAATAAAGAAATAAATAATTCTGAATCTGTTGTATCCAAGTTGATCTCCAGGCTTTAAATCACTGTGCTTTGCACTGAGCTCAGCCAAAATACTAAACACACTGAAGCACGACCATTACTTAGGGACTGTAAGTCTTTTTTTAAAGGTACAGCATCAAAGGCTGCCATACTTTTCCCTAGGGGAGCTCTATCGTGATAGAGTCTGCTGGGTTTTTGAAAGCAAATTGGCTTCCATTCCACTTCATCTGCTCTTACATTAAGGGTGAAGAAAGTGCTTTAGACATAGGAAGAGTTGAGTCATCAAGAAAATAGGCAGGAACAAGTGGAACAGCATTCCCAAGAGGTTTCTAAGAAGAGAATGGATGACCATCTATTAGGTATTTTATAAGTTTGGCAATCCCGATTTGGAAGAGGTTTAAACTGGATAAGCCATGAGATCCTTTCCATTCTTGTGATTCTATGAAAGCATGGTCCAACACCCAATGAAAAGCCTGAACAGTTTTCTACTTAATTCAGTCCGGGTCCTCAGACATAAGATTTCCTAACATTTTTTCAGTCAATCTGTTCCATTTCAGTTCAGGTGTCAAGTAGCATTTACTAAGGTAATTCCTCACTGTTTCTTTGTGATGCATTGTACTAGTGTCTTTCATCATACAGACCTTTTGAACACTACCCCTGATTTCCAGAGATGGTTTTGTGATTACAAGGGGATTTGTTTCTTCTTTGTTCAAGATCTGGTAGCCCAAGGCCACACTTAAATTGACATATTTGTGTTATGGGATGGGTGGTATCGTAGTATGGCATTTCCATGAACTCAACTGTATATGTTGGAACAGTTCAGCACTGGCTAATGACTGGCAACTAATTTCAGGCCCCTTTCTTATTTCACCAAAAAATGACTACGGGCTGTATTCTTACTCGCACTCACCTAAGACAAAGTTCCTTTGAACTCAATAGGACTTACTTCTGAATAGATATGCATAGGAGTGCATTGGAAAAGGATCCCTTTTTTATCTAACTTGCAGGGTGTAGAGGGTGATTAGAAACCACTTTGTGCAATCATCCTGTAAGAACATAATTTTGAAGGATAAATCATAGCTCCTTACAATGTGCTGTGGGAAAGGCTTATATTAAAAATACATAAATATATTAAAACACTGTGCAAACAAATATATCTCCCCTACTTTATGTAGTCACAGTGCTTCTGAAGGTGACTTCAGAACAACTATCTGAAAATAGAAAATTAGTATACCAAGGCTAGGCTACAATTGTTCTGTGACATGTGAGTTTTCTATATGTAGGTACGTTGGGGCATATTCACATGTGTGTGAATTGTGCATTCTGAAATTTCAGGAAGACGATAGCACAGGATTCTACTGCAAGTGTAGCTTAGCCCTAAATCTCATATGATCAGAGCAAGCACCAGGTTTGAGGGGGCCCTGAACAAAATGCCCACACACACTAACCTGCAAACTTATCGGGGTGGGGGGAGTGGGGTGGGTGATGGTGCTGCAGTGGACAGCAGCAAGGCTAGAGGGCAGCACTTAGGCTGTCATCTGAATTTCCCCAGAATGTCTCTGATTGGGGCCCAGAGGCATTCTGGGGAAATAAAAATGGTGGGGGCTGCAGCTGCCTCACTGGTACTTCTCTTTGGAGTGCCAGGTCATTTTTTAAAATGGTCTTTTTAAAGACGGCAGGCAGCAGCAGCAGTGTGCCTTTTGGGGCCCATGGAGCTCAGCATTTGCCCCACCAGTGTTTGCCCAACCATGCCCATAGTTTGCACAAGTGCATGCTTCCTGCACTGTACTACTACAGATCACAGGTGAATGAATACCTGTCTTTACGCTATCGTTTTTTAAAACACACACATAGCCTATTTCTTATGCAAATGACAAAAATGTATTCCTAGACCAGGAGAGAAAAATCTTCTTCCCAGTAAACACCTCGATTTATGTAATGGTAAAGTGACTTTCCAACAAAGCTGGCATATTCAGTAGAGCAGCTACATCTTGTGTTTGCTCTTTCTCAGCATGCACCTGCCTCCCTCTTCCCTCTCCTCTCTTCTCATAATGCTTGCATAAACAAAGAAGCACATAGGTCTGCCAAATGGCACCTCCAGCCTAGAAGGTTCTTAATCCTCTTAGGGGATAGACTTGGACGAGTTCCATAAACGAATAACCCAGCCAATCGCATTTCAAGTTGATGGAGGTGCTGTCCTCTAGAAGAGACATAAAAGTTAAGATCCAATCCATTTGATAGAGACCCCCACAGGACTTATCAAATATTGAACGGGGCTGCTAACTGGCTTTGCCCTTGTCAAATCCTTATCACTGCAGAAGCCTCACTTACTGTGGAATAGAAATGACACAACAGATCTTATGAAAATGAGACTGCGGGTTTGAAAGGAGTCTAATTATTTCCGATAATTGCCACTGCTTGGCAAAACAGGGAATGGAAAGTCAGCCCACAGTCTTAAAAGCAGAATGACCCTGCATTTTAAAAAGCAAAACAAGCTGAAGGATGGATCATAATGCCACTGGTCTCTGCAGAGGTGACATTATTAAATGATCAGTGAGCTATTAAAGCTACAGTGCTTAGTATCTCCCCTAAAGATGCATAGTGCTAACAGGTTTCCAAATTGAGGTTTTTATTGCCAGAAGAAGGCTCTGTGTGCAGTTCTTGAAGCTGTGATTACAGGGAATGGTTGCGAACAGACTGACACTAAACAGGAGCAACAAATCTTCTTGAGCGAATACTCGCAATGGATGGCTCCCCTAAGTGTTTCAATATGACAGCAAAGGGTACTATAGAAATTGAAAGAATACTGCATAATAAGAAACTGAAACTAAATAAGAAGCTTGGGGATTTGGCTTGGATTTAAATAAGAACCAAGATTTTATGTGCCCTTATCTGACCATTTGGGATGAGTAGAAGTGGGCAGCTGATAGCTTTACAGGAAATTGATATCCTTTCCATGGAGTTTAAGGTGATCTCTTTCCGTATTCCTGTATTCCTTCCAGTGCTGCTCACCAGCAGAGAAGAGTCTGCTACCACTGTTGCTTCTCTTAGAGCAAGTTTCTCACCATTTCTTTTTGACCAGAAAAGAAGATGGAAGTAGAACACTAAGCGAACAGCCACCATGAGAGCTGTAATGACATTAGGACCCAAAGTGTTTTGTGAGTGAGCGTATGAAGGGAAGACATTCTGGGTAAAGCTGGCAGAAAACTTTGGGCATCGGCCAGTGTTCATTCCATTGTAGCGAGAGCTGCATTGTGTTAAATAAAGTGTTTTCTTCCACAATTGAGTCTCCTCTGGCATAATTTTATAAAGTTTTCAGCTGCAAATATTACATGGCGTAGGTGGAGAAACTGAATCAGTGAAGCAAAAAAAGAAAAGAAAAACTAACCAAAGTCTTCAAGCAAGTTGGTGTTGAAGGAGATGCTGCAGAGAACTGGAGAAACTGGAAATATGGGCTGTGTTTCCATGACAACGTAAGCGTGAAGCAAACAAAGGAATACCGGATTTTTCATGGAATTGGAATAGCTCCATGCAGGGCTCCACGAAGGACTGCACCACACCATGATAAGTTGCTGACAGAAAAATACTTCCAGGTGGGGTGGGGGGTATTGGAAGTGAATGTCATCAGACTGGCAGAGGCTTCTCAACCAATAAGAGAGGCTCCCCCTCCAGACTCTACTCCCCTAAATGGCAATCTCGGGAACAAGCTTCATTGACCACAACAGGAATTACTTCTGAGTAGACTTCCTGGACCTATGCCCAATTCCGCCCATGTTTTTTCCTTTCCCTCTAAGCACCAGGATTCCGCATTAGCAGGCACCCCTGAATAAATGTGCTATCGCGCGATAGCACAAACACGTGATAGTGCACTTTCAGGAACAAGCCTCGTTGACTACAACAGGAGTTAGCAGCAACCCTGTACTAATGCGCTATTGTGCGATAGTGCAAATGCATGTTAGTGCTATTGTGCAATTGAGTGATAGAGCGATAGCGAGATACTGATGTAGAGGGTATGCATATTGATGGAAGAACCGTGCAACAGTGTTATAATGAGATAACGCCTCATTATAACATTGTTATAATACGAAAACTGGACTATGATGCTTGCAGTATTGGTTTCCAGGTCAAAAGGACACAAAGGAATGTTAGCCCTGGATCCTGGAGAAGCAACCTGAGACAAACCTGCTCCAAAATGGCAGTGAAACTTCTGGAAAACAGGGAGGGAAAGGGTTGGGTCACTGAGGTCATGGGCAGGTGAACAACACACCCCCATGGGCAGGACTATGATACCGACACAAGTGCGGGTGATGGAACACACCCAACAGGACCATAACGGAGCTGAAGTAAAGAGGAAAAGTCAGACTATAACCAGTCTCAGAAGAGCTGGTTTTTCCACAATAAACTCTGGGGTGGCTGCTGGATGGCCACAATGTCATGTATCCCTGTCCCTAACAACCTCCACACACAGCCAGTTCAGAGTAAATTGCTCATGGAAACATGCCCAAGGACTTCAGTTGTAATGCATTGCAAGTGGAGCAGAGAAGAAGTATGGGAGACTTCAGTGGGCACCATTTCTTCATGTGACTGGTGAAGAAGCAAGATAATTATTTTAATAATTTTTCAGTTTGATGACAATGCAGATAAGGGGGACTATCAAGATTTGATGAAGCTGAAAAGAAATATTACTAAAAAAGGCACATTTCTTTCACTTGAAATCAAAGTGAAGATTAAAGCTCTTATCATAAACTTCTGAATTTGGGAAGCTGTGTAAATCATTGTTAAAGACTGCATTTTATGTGGCATAGTCAAGCAGAGTGAAATCCAGATAACTGAGAGACAGAATTAATCCTAGAATGTGCAGTGAATATATGCAACGCAGAGGAAGTGACTACAGAAAGGGCTGAAGGCAGTAGAAAAACAAATGGATGCTGTACTATAGAAGAAACCAGTATATTAGCAGGAGCAGAACTGTTTACAGTCCTTGATACTGGGCTGTGCACTGCTTTGGTCTGAATCCCAAAGCACATTGGGCTGAAGCGGTGTGGTTCCAGAATGGGTCAGGATCAGGCCGAAGCACTCCAAAGTGGGTTGGATCACTCCAAAGTGCTTCAGGGGTGCTTTGGCTCGATGCGGACAGCTGCCCTGCCCAGTCGCATGAGCTGCCCGCTCCTTACCTGGACCCTGAGGAGCACCTGCAGCTGTCACCGTCTTGGAGGGGGCCGCTGTTTTCTTTCAAAATGGCAACTCTTCTGCCAGTAAAAGGAGTTGCCATTTAAAAAAAAAAGGCGACTCCCTTATAGAGGCCTATGGCTGCAAGCGCTCCCAACAAGTCCAGGTCTAAGGAGTGGAGGCGTCTCTCATGGCTCGGTGGTGGAAGGGGGAGCATGGGGGGGCTCACACAGTGGCAGCGGGGGGATTCACTCAGTGAGTGAGTGAGGGGGGGTTCCCGACTTTGGGTCTCTAGATCTTGCTTCTGATCCAGAGTCCAAAGCGGGTCAGCCCGGCTCCAGAGGAGGCTGAGGCGAGTTGGGGCTTATTCAGGACCCCTGAAGCAGCCTTCGAAGCATGTCAGGGAGGCTGTGCACAGCCCTACTTAAGTTACCAGTAGTGTATTTTGGCAAATAAAGTTGGATGACAAAAATTGCAAGCTGTATATGTCCAATAAGCCTTTTGGAAGGTACTGTTTTACAGAATTACCATTTAGTGTTTCTTCAGTTCCAGGGGTGAAGTGAACCAAAGGCAAATCCAAGAGGTATTTTATGATATTTATGACATCACATGTTACACAGATGATACCCTGGTGTATGGGGAAAGCAGCCAAGGACAGAGGGCTTTTCTACATGAGGCATTTATCGTGCACTCGCCATTCCCCCTACTCCCAGTTGTTTACAGGTTCTTTAGATAACATTGTGATTCTCCAGTTTGACTTCTGTGCCTAACGAGCATTCTTGGCGAGTTTTTTAGAGCAGGGAAAATGCAGCATTTAACTGTGAAAGTGATAGAAACCACTTTTTCACTTGTGTATTTGTGTTATTCCATTATACCACAGTGCCACCTAGAGGCTATGTAATGGAAAAGCAGGAAAGGAAATACTCTTCATGTAGCGCTCAGATCTCAATTCTGCCATGAAACTGAAAGTACATACAGTAGATTAACAGCTGATTAAGAGCCTTGTGTAGAACAGCTCATAATGAGAGGCTGAAATGAGTTCTAGTCAGGTGTCAAATGAGGAACCTGAAACTGAATAAAAAATGCAAATTTGTCATGGTGAAATAAATAACCAAAGAAGAGTTAAAATCTGATGCAGCCCCCTATGCAAAGGAGGGGTGCTTATCTCTTTCTCCATTGGCTATTTTTCTTATCAAAATTATCCATTCCAAGCTGCTTTTTGTCCATAGGGGAAAATTATATTTGTATGTGTCCCCTCATAGGGCAAAAAGCAACTGGGAAGAAGTTTTGATAAGAAAATGATCTGCAGGAGAATAATTTCTCTCCCCTGCATTTGAACATCTAATCCAGATTAGATTTACCAGAATGTCATTGATTTTGTTTTGTTTTAAAATTCTTGTATGCCACTTTGAGTATACATTACATAGAACAGCAGAGTGGAAATTTTGGAATACATAAATTACTATAGCTGCTCTTATTTTTTTTAAAGCAACCCTGGGAGAAAACATTCATGCAACTTTTATGATGTGAAAGAAGTAGTACCTACATGAGTTACAGAATTAGCAACTGCACTGTTCCAGAAAGGTCCACTTATTCCATATGCTTCCAAAGGATTGACAACTAACTAGTGATGGGCGGATCACTTACCCCATTCCGGCTGGGGGGGGGTCCTCAGGGGTGGGAGGTGATCCGTTCTTCCCCCCAGAATCCATCCAGGCTGGCTCTGCTCCACGTTGATCCTTTGGAACCAGCCACCGGCTACAGCCATTGCCATGCCGTATCGCTGTGCTAAGTCTCCAGACGCAAATG
This sequence comes from Heloderma suspectum, assembly GCF_057233095.1. NCBI lineage: Eukaryota > Metazoa > Chordata > Lepidosauria > Squamata > Helodermatidae > Heloderma > Heloderma suspectum. The sequence continues at coordinate 229,902,235 of NC_139461.1, forward strand.
GCATAGTGGGCACCATTTGCGGCTGTAAAACTGTTAGATTAGCCTAAGTGCAGCCATTTACGGCTGCATTTAGGTTAATCTAACAGCTTTACAGCCGCAAATGGCGTCCACTACGCCATTTGCGTCCCTGTTTTTCACGCGATAGGCTACGTAAATATTTGCATAGCCTATCGCATGAACAGGGATGCAAATGGCATCCACTACCATGCCATATCGTCATTGCCATGCCGTATCACCAGCGATGCGGAGCAGGCGGCCGGCTCCACAGGATCAATACATGGAGGGAGCCGACCCGGATGGATTCCGAGGGGAGGCGGAGGTGAGTGCTCCGTTCTGCCACGGGCCCCTGGAATCTGGCCTCATTGGGGTCCGTGGTGGAATTTCCCCCCCCCATCCCTACAACTAACCCACAATAACTATGCTCAAGTAAAAAAATAAATGTTGGCAATAGTATTTGGAAGCACAGAATTCCACAGATTCATCTATGAAAAAACGGTGAGTGTGGAGACAATACCAACCATTAGAGACAATTGTCAGAAAAACTTCTACAAACCCAAAGGTGGCAATTAGTGTGGGCTGCAGATTTTTGAGGGCCCTTGGACAAGATACCCTCAATGTGCCCCCTCCCTCAATGAGTCTACCTTCTCACTGCACTTGTCACCAGACCAGCTGCTGTTGCTCCTCATCCTCTTTCTCATCATTGCTCCCACTTGCTGGCTTGACAGGCAGAGAGCCAGTGAGCAAGTGGGCAGTAGGGTCTACTGCTCCTCCTCCTGAACACCACTGTTGTCTGGGGGAGAGCAAGAAGTAGGTGAACAAGCTGATTGCAGTGGTGAAAACGAAGCACAACTCCAGGAGACTCTTGTCAGTAGGCCCCTGCTGGCATGTGGGCCCTTGGCAGGTGCCCAACCATGCCTACTTTGATGCTGGCCCTGATGGCAATGTGTGCTCAAATTGAAGTCTTGGTACAGTCAAACCATCAGAACACATCTGGGATTGGCATTTGGGGTGGGTTAGGGTATTTTAGAAAACGTTTTTATTATAGAATTTTATTGTTTTAAACTGTTTTATTATACGCTGTACATCGCCCAGAGTGGCTGGGTGACCAGCCAGATGGGCAATTAATAAATTTAATAATAAAATAAAAATAAATAATAAACACACACACACCCCGAACCCATGTTGCCTTTTGAAATTCCCCAAAGACCTTGAGTGAAGAGCCTAGAAATTGGCTTAGTTTTTCAGCTTAAATTCAAATATCCTCTCCTGGTTGAATCAAACTATGAAGCTTGAGGACATCACAAGAAAATATATAAAAAAATAGGAAGCCATTTTGGCCCATTAGAAAAAATGAAAAAAATCTCCAGTAGGGCAATACCTTTATTAGGAAATAAAGCATCCTGGGAATATGATTAAAGGGTAGTATAAAACTCAACAACAGCAACAAAATTAGGACCAACCAAAATGTCACAAAAGAGCGAGCAAGCTTTTGAATTCTTCAGAACTCTTCATCACGCTGGATGTTAAGCCAAACAGGAGAGGCATGATATAAAAACCACAAAGTTTGCAATTTGTAACAGTCTTATGATGTAGTGCTGGAGGAGTTGTGCAGATTTAATTAGATTATCCTCAAGTAAATCAGTAATCAAACACTGCAATCTATAATTAAATGCCAGTACACCAAAAGTGGTTGTGAAAGACACCACCCCTCCATTTTGCTTTATAGACTTCAGATTAAAAATAATGGGACTTTTCATGCTACATCAAACCTAGTATTTCCTGAGTCCAGTTATGCCATGCCAGAGAAGTATTTAAACAGGAAAGATGATTTTGAAGAAATCTGATCTGGACAACACAGAGACCTGTACCTTAGCCTATTGGATTGTAGAACCACATCTTGGGTGCCAAAATTGTTGCAATTACAATAGGTTAGAGAAGACATGGGCACACCTGAAGTTGAGAGCTTTTCTTGATGAGGCTTTTATTATGCACTTGGCATTCCTCAGTTGCGAAAGTTTGCAGGGCTTTTAGATGACATAGTCATTCTCCAGTGTTATTCCCATCATTTATTTTCCTGTGGTTTTTTTTTCTGAATGGGGAAAATGTGGTATTTTTGTGACAGTGAAACAAAACCAATACTATCCACCAGTGTAGTTGCACTATGAGGAAAGAGAAACAGAAGCATTTAAATGGCAAGGATGTAATGCCTCTATCTCCTCTGCATGTGGAAAACCTCATTACCAACCATAAAAATGAAATGTGGAGAGCTGTAAAAGTGACTGAGCAATGTATGATCCCAAGACCACATTTGTTCAGATTGATTATGGAGATTTCTACAGGAGACCTGCGCAGCACTAAACATCTTAGGTAAAGTAATCCCAAACATACAGACACACTTCATGGTGGGATGGGGAATATTGTGGACCTGGGCGGAAATTATATGACTTTCAGATGGCGCCGCGGAGGGTTTCACAAAGCTGAGCCATTGCTCCAAGTGGTCGTTTGGCTGTGCTCAGCAGGCTGTCTGTCAAGTGCTTTGAAAATGTGGGCCAGAAAACCCCATGGGAAGAATTCTACATGATAACATAGCAGCATTCCCAAGGGCATTCCTGAGGGGAAAATATGTTTGCCCCCATGGGCTCCAAGTGGTTGGCCATGAGGCCAACCAAGCCATGAGGCCAACCAAGCCTCCTGGGCAAAGAGTCCCACAATTTAGATGTAGCTACAGAGAAGGCCTTTTCTCTTCTTCTCATCAACTGAGCTTCCACCACAGTTGTGGCATAGAGAAGGGCCTCTCCATCAGATCTGGGGGGGAAGCAGTTCTGGCGAGCACCTGCACTGAAACTTTGTATTCAGTTTTGCTAAAAGTTGCACAATATTAAGTAAAATTTATTTGCCCCACACTTCAGTCTCCTCTGTCATCATTTTATAAAGTTTACTGGGGGAATAGAGTCCTCTTGATTGAGCATGGTGTCTTCTTCCACATTCCTTAAGCCAGCTAGGAGTACTGGGCCTTCTGTACTACTGAGTATCCTTTGGGTCATGGACTGAAGGGCACTCCTAGATTTTACAGGTTAGGTTAGGTCAGCCTTCTCCAACCTGGTGCCCTATAGATGTGTTGGAATACAACTCCTAGCAACACACCTGGGGTGTACCAGGTTGGGGAAGGCTGGGTTAGGTCACTGAGGTGTGACTGTGTGAGGTGCCATAGGTCTCAAAACATGGTCAGCTGTGATTTGGTTTAGCACCTTACCTACTCTTGGGAGCTGGCAATCCTAGAATATTTTATTTTCAGTCCTGCTTTTTGACCCAGAGAATTATACATTCCAGTGCTGGTAGCCATATGGCACTCTCTGTACTAATGCCCTGCCCTGCCCTGACTCCTGCTCCAGTTTCTAGCATCCCCTACCCTACTTCTATCTTCAAGCCTCCTCCCTATGGCCTGTGTTAATTGAATCTGACCCTGTAATGGATGCCAGGGCCTTGATTAATGACCACCGTTTGTTAGGTCTGAACTAGCTGGAATAGTTCCAACAATGGCTACTTGCATGCTGGTTGATAAAACTGTGAAACGTTGTGGTTGTACATCTTAATATAATCCAGCTCTAGACATATTCTTCATTAACTTGTCTGTCTCATTTCTGAAGTCAAGGCAAACTACTCATGACAAACAATGTTGATTATGAGCTGACGTCAAACTTTACTTGAAGCAATTACAGTGTTTTTGTTTCTAATTAACCTTCCTCAGTTTTAACTGTAAGCTCAGTTATCTTCAAGAGTTGGAGGCCTTGTTCTCACAATCGGCAAATGAGGTGGTAAATCTAGACGGTGCCACTTGAGAGTGCAGGTGGGGGCTCTCATGACTGAATGATACATAGAAAAAACCCTCTGCATGTAGAAAACTAAGTTAGGTGGAGGGTTCTAACAGCCTTCTCCCTGACATGCTATTTTCTATATGTAGCTATGTTTATTATTTGGGCAGAAGTGTGCATGTGGGGGGTGGGGGGATTCCATCGCGTGAGTCCCCACCTACAGTCTAAAGTGGTACAGTCCAAGCACAGGTTTACTCCTTTTTCTGTATGAGAGAAATAGGCCTGATACTGAAAACCTGAATATCTTTGTCAATAAGAGTTGATCCTCCATAAAAAGGTATCTCCACTACTTTGTCTTTCCCACCAATTGAACAGTAATCCTGAGTAGGCTTCAGGGTCATTTTTACAATTAGACCTTAGCTCATTTACAAACCTCTTAGATATTTTCTGTGTATAATACTTCTAGCTTTCATTCACAGAACTAAGACTTTAGATGATTTCACATTAGTCGTTTTCTCTATTTGAAAAAAATACTAATAATGAGCAGTGATTTTCCCATGGAGTGTGAAACCTTGCATCTTAAATTCATTTGTTTTGATATCCCTAATGCGAGTAGGCAGATAATAATGAAAGCTTCATTTAGAAGTTGACATCTTTATATCAATCTTTATATCCCTGGAAAACCTGAAATATTGTACATCTGGAAATTCCCACTAGTGGAAATTAAATCAGGTAATTATTGATATCAACTTTTGTACAAGATGCAAATAGATTATCAGAATTGACAAAAAGTTAATAAAATGTCTCTATACACAAAATGGAAATGTACACAAAATCCCTGATAACTGCAGTAGTTTGCATGGGTGTAGCAAATAGTAGGCAGCAGGAAAATAAATGACATTTTCTGTGTATTCCATTTGTGTGAATAAAAATGACACCATATGACACTTGTGTAGCTGCTGATAACCATTAAAGTCATCCCTGAAGATTTCAGCTTCTATTAATCTAAAATGTGCTTTGCATCACATCACAGTAATTTACCTTTCAGCTGGTTTGGCTTTAAAAAAAATCATTTTAAACAATTCTCCTTAATTAAACACTCACAGATATGAAACTAGGAAGGAATGTAGCCAGGACGTTTTTGGATTACTACAGACTAAATACCATTACAGAGAGACCTTTGGCACCGATCTCAAGTACATGGTAAGTTTTTTTAAGCCATCTGTCTGCTTTTACATTTCCTTTACTGTGTTTTTTAAAAAATATTATTAACCTTGGTTACAAAGTTACAGTTGTGTCCATAAGCTCCGCAATCCTGCTTTAGCATGGAATTCTCCAGAACCTGGTCATGACATGGTAGTCCTGTATCCAGATGGTTCCCATGGTCTTGAAGTGATCCCTTGTGAGGAGTGGGGAGAACCAACATGCGTGAGCTTGCCTTTTGGTTTTCAGATGAATTTTGGAAAATCCAAGCTGTCAAGAAGTGGGTTAGGAGCTTATTTAGAGAGCGAAGCTTTTCTCAGTTTGTTAAATTTTAGGGATGTTCAGAATCTGCTTGGGAAATGTTGCTAGTATTATCAAAACTCTTTTTACCTTCCTGGGCAACTTCAGGAAGAGCTCCTAAAAATCTCCCATTTGCCCAGCCCCCTGCCTCCTTAATGAATAATTAGTTTTCTTAAGCTTTCCAAGTTAAGTGTGTATATTTAAATGATATAGTTGAGAATAAAGGTTATGATATCATGTATGTACTAATGAATGTAAAGCATTACTAGGAAGTGCTAGATATATTGTGGAGTAAGAATGGATGAGTTTTATGAATGTCTAATTAAGCAACAGAGATCTCAAGGCATTTCTCTCTTCAAGCTACTTTCAGCTGGGCACAGAAGGACCCCCCCCCATTTATAGAATTAACCCTGAACTAATGACATTGATCTAAGAGCAATGTTAGCAGGAACATTCCTGGCCAGTACATGCACTAAACGTATGGTGAGTTCCCTGCTGAAAATCTGAATTTCCTCCTGAAATTCCTGTTTTCAGTGAAGAAGGCAACTTTGTGGACTGCATCATCGATGCTGGTCTCTGCCAGTCATATGGAAAAATAAGAATGAGTGAATATAGGCAATGCATGGCTTATTCATTACTACAATTTATACCAAGCCTTTCTGTAAGACTTATACTCAAGGCAGCTTGCCATAAAACTATAAAATGATTAAAAATGTACCAAAAATAGATCATAGAAGAAGAAGAAAATAACAGTTAAAAACAGTGAGATATGCCCACAATTACGTAAATGTTTACTGGAGCAACGTAGTCTTGCCTGCCAGCCTAAAAGAGGGCAGTGATGGAGTCAGGCATACCTCTTTTGGGGGACTTGTTCCACAATCTGGGTACCTTGATTGAAAAGACCCTGGGTTGGATCGAGCCTAAATTAGTTGCACTTAATCAGCGGAACTTAAGTCATGATATATAACTCTCAAATTATTCAGTGATTATACCAGCTTTATTTTATACACTGATCTCACTGATTCCAGTATATGTCCCCCCTTTCTATTTTAGCTTCTGGGACATGGCTTCTGGGCAGGTCTGGTCTTGGCAAATCTTTTAGCCACAGCACAAAGTCTGTGCTGTGAGGATACCATGGCAGTCACAGAAATATAACCTACCTGTGAAATGCTCCAGTTAATTGGAAAACAGGCTTTCTAAACCATTTAGTAAATCCAATTTAATTAAATGTCATATCAGATGGAGAGTATTTTCATAAAATAGCCGATCTTCCATTTCAGATGCTGAGGAAGTTGACTCAGGTTCAGGATGTAAATTTCACGGATATGCCACAGATATTTTAAGGACTCTGTGAGAGAGGGAGAGGGAGAAGTGTGTTACTTCAGTGTCATAATTTTATCCTTTTGTTTCTAGTCAGTATTAAATGATACTGACACCAGAGATCAGGGGAAGGCTTTTCTCCTGTTTCTATAATCTGCTAAAATCTGAAATCCATCCCCAGAATCACAATAAGCGCTCCTGTGAATGAAATGTGTACATTATTGTGGAATTGTCATAGGTACCTATATATAGTATCGAACATAGAGCTGGAAGTGACCTCAAATGTCATCTAGTCCACCCGCTGCCAATACAGAACATCTGCTGCTACAGCCAGGGGAGGCTGGTGGCTGCAATGACAGTTGGGCGGTGAATCCACTTCGGGTTTCAGTCAGAACCAGCCAGAACTCTGAAGAAATATCCAAGGTGCTCAACACCTTGGATAGCTCCTTTGAAGTTCTGATTGGTTCTGACTGAAACCCAGAGCAGATCCACCAGCCCAGTGACACTGGAGCCACCAGCCTCCGCTGGCTACAGCATCCCTTATAGGCACCAATCTGCCTAAAACCTCTACCGCAGGAGAGTCCACCACTTTGTCAGGAAGTCTGTTCTACTGTCACACAGCTACCCGTGATGTCACTGATGATGAGACACAATCCGCAGTTCCACCTCTATAGTTCAGGAATTCTTTATAACAAGGGTGTTGAACCCCTTTCAGCCCAGGGCCAAAATTCCCCGGGCTCATATCCCAGTGGTGGGCGGGGCCAAAGGCAAAAGGGGCAGGATCCAAATACCCCAAATTCCCGCATCTTTTAGCTTACAGCTCTCACTCCCAGTAACTAAGACTTTGGAAAGGCATTTCTACCTTTTAGAATGGGGAAAAACTGTGCTAAAGCCAAGAAACCACCAAACAACTGGCAGTCGGGGAAAAAGGGTGGGGCCAGCAGAAGGGGCCTGGCCATTTGGGTAGCCCCCAGAGGGCTGGATTGGAATTCCTAGTGGGCCAAATTCCAGGTGGGCCTGCAAACCTGGGGTTTGAGCCCTCTGGTTGATAACTTTTCAATATATAATGTGGTAAAAAGTGAGTGCTTCCTTGCTTTACCAGGTGGGCTTTCGAAAACAAAAAAGAATAAGGTCTTCTCATTCAGAGCAATGCTGTGCCATTGCAAGAAATTTTTTTTTCAAAAAATGTTATTTGAAAGATATGCACTGAAGTGGAAAAGTACCACTTGCATCGTTAGCATGGGAGTGTGTTGCTGAGGTGCCAAGAATCACGTAGGCAAAAGGACGTAGTGATTGAATTAGTGCTGGAGGACAGTGGCTGATTAACATACTGCGCATGAGTCACAATGCCTAGTAGGGCCCTTGTCTCTGGAAACCGGAAAACTTCCTTTGAAGGAAGGTTGTAGCCCCTTGATTCAGCACTGCACCAAATACTGACCAAAGCCCACGTCATGTGCCGTGTTTACTTGTTTGCATAAATACCAAAGTTGCCTATTGGTCTGGGTCCAGTCCCGAGGGGCCACGCTGGCAACTCTTGACTGCACCACACCTTGGTGTTCTGGTAATAAACATCCGCTCAAACAAAAGTTGGTGTCTGTTCTCTGGCTGAGCCCAAATTCTGCAACAGCACTATACGTCTAGACCTCACATCTCCATTCTTTAACCTCTTAAATGGTTTAAACTTTGCTTAACATTTTAAAGAGGTTCATAAGCACTTCCCCTGCTGAAAGGCTATCCCTACTGCAGTGACACTTCTCCTGCCACCTCCATTACATTTGTACAGCAGTAACACTCCTCTGGCAGGAGTGGGGCCAATGCCATGCCACCATAGCACTGCAAGAAAAGCAGCTCCCATTGGCCTGGAAAAACAAACAATCAGATCTCATCTCTACAAGCCCACAGAGAATTACCGGGCAGCTGCCTCACAGATACAGGGCCATCAGCAGTACTGTACTGAGGTCCTATCCAAGCTGGACACCAGCCCTGATGCTTACCCTGCCCCTCTTTCTTCCGAAGTAAGTTCCAGTGATTTCAGTAGATTTACTCCACAGGTTAGGATCTTAATCATCATGGTGTGTGTGTGTGTGTGTGTGTGTGTGTGTGTGTTTTAAAAAATAAACTGCTTTTTGTATGCTGGGAGTAAGCCAGAAGTGAGGTTTTAGCATATGTTGTGTTTTAACTGTTGCTTTCTTGTGATTGCAGCTGGATATTGTATATTTTTAATTCTATTCTTATCCACTTCCCCAACCTGGTGCCCTCGAGATGTCCTGGACTACAACTCAGGGATACTGGGAGTTGTAGTTCAACACATCTGGAGGGCACCAGGTTGGGGAGGGCTGAACTAGAGCATGTGGAAGGCTAGGATCTAAATAAAAAGAGGTGGCAATATAATATATGCTATCTCCTAGCTTTGTAGGCTTCTCTCTCAAAAGTAGCTGTGCATTATTGTACATTAACATAGGACACAACCTGAAATCCTAACCTGGGAGCAAGTGTCATTGAAATCATTTACCTGGAGGTAAGACTCATTGAAATAAATGACACTTACTTCTGAGCAGACATGTATAAGATTGCGCTGTTGGCTTATGGTCTCTGCTGTCTACCATCTTTGCATTTTCCTATACTGTGGATTGATGTTCATGTGAAAGCCTGCATTCCGCTTCAATAGGTCAGTGTAATTTGGGGAGGGGAGAGATGCTGGGATCCCAGACAACTTAAGTTGGATTCTGTAGAGCAGTAAATTGCATGAGGAATGGAATAGCTATTACAGTTTAAAGGCAAATTATATGTTTTGCCTTAGAAATTAATTTTTGTTTTCCCCCTTGTCTATTGATAATTATAATCTGTCAGTTTTACTCCTACGTGCGTCTGCACATTTTAAATGCAGATCTCAGTGCTGCTAGAGGCATAGGGGCGAAAAAACCTTTCAGTTTTAAACTGTGACACATTTGCGTGGGCTCAGTGAAAAGGATCCATTTACAGAATTCAGAGAGATTTGCATTGCTTGGACAGCCTCCAGCAGAGGCTCACCAAATACCCTATTACAACAATTACCCTGTCAAAGACTTAGAAATCAAAATGCTGGCTGAAACAATGCAGCCCCATATTTTGAGTGCAGGCTGCATGGATGCAAACACTCAAAGCTAGACTTTGCCTGTTGGCAGAGCAAGGAGAGAAAGAAATGTTGGAGGGTGAACTGCTTCATCTTAGGAGAACCACCAGGAGCTGTTCTGGCTGATGCATAGGCCTCTGTGTCACAACCATTCCTATCCTGCTTTCCCTTAATTCACATGAGGCAAATACCTTGGGCTGGCAGGCAACTGAATTACTGCTCCGCACCCTACAGCAGGGATGGGCAGAAGATAGATTGGGATCCACTGGTAAGTCTCTGGGTGATTTGCAGACAATTTGGGTGGCTATGTGTCCTCTTTAATAGATGACAGTTCTATATTTGAAGGGCTGTCAGAGGACTGCCCTCTATTTTGAAGGCATCCTCTATTTGAAGGGTTGCCCTATCTAAGTCCAGTTTAAAAAAAGGAACCACCAAAAGGAAGACCTAGACCTTGAAGTTGCCCATCAACAGTACCTGGAGAGCAAACTGAGCAAGGCATGCAGATCACAGTCTTCCACACAATGACCTAGTTTGCACGTAATGACAGCCCATGGTTTAAACAAGCTTTGGGCTGTCATGCACAAGTGGGAGAGAGCAGGGCTGCTGCCTCCTGCGAGCCCACCATTTCTGCTTTTAACCAACAACCTATGATCGACTTGCTCGTAGGTTGTTGAGCGTGATGTGTGAACCCGGAGCACGGGGTTGTTTAGGAGTTAAACAACAGAGTGGTTAACCCATGGTTTGTTGCCCCTAAACAACCCAGCACTCTGCGTTCACAGATCACACTCAACAACCTATGTATGGGCCAATCGTAGGTTGTTGATTAAAAATGGAAGTGGCTGGCATGCTGCAGGCAAGTGCACCTGCTTTGTCCCACTTGTCCCTGACAGTTAGTTCTGTGCAAACTGGCTCTATGGGTTGTATCCAGTGCTAGTCCCACTTAAACCAACATAAATGAATGGGATTAAAGTTAGTCACTGTATAATGCGCTGTACTGTATTTCTATTTAAATTATAATAATTATTTCTAAATTTGCATTTATATATCAAGTACCATATGCAGATCAGTGTTCTCTTTTTTTGGTGATGTATTTTCTTTTGGAGGGGGGCGATTCTTAAGTGGCCACCCTATTTATAGTAGCTCTGCAAGGGTTTCTAGCTCCCAATTGTTTAACACCACTGCAACGGCAAAAAGGCTCCCCTGCCTCCCACCACCTTCTAAATTAGGCTGCTCTAAATTAAGAATGCTTGGAGGAAATCAGGAGTTGGTTTTTGTCTAAGAGCACTGTGAGCTCAGGTGCAATCAAGAAGAAAAAAGGGGACACCAATCCAGGGTTATAACTTGGCCACAACTTTAATTTAATTACAGACATAATAAAAGATTGTGGGATGGGGACTGAAGGGCACTAAACCGATTATCCCAGTTCATTTGAGGCTATCCAGGTAGCATCTGGGGCCCTCGGATGGTCGGTTCAAGCCTTGGACCTCCTGTTCTGGTGTAGCCCTATGAGGTCTCAGTCATGTTCAGTGTGGTTCCCCTTTCCAGGAATTGCCCCAAATCTGCTGGATGGTCCCCAGGCAACCCCGATGCTTCTAATTATCAGCATATTGACTTCATTAGCTATGGCCCTTAATCCCTTCCATTTTGTTCTTTGTCCATCAGTGTTGTGAAGGTTATATGCTATGTACAGTGTAAGTATCACATATACATCTTTAAGGTGATACCCCAGGGAAGGCAAAAAACATGTTGATTCCCGGCCAGTGTGGATGCCATGAAAAATTATTTCCTGGCTCCTGGTAGGATGACCACAGCATGCCTGGTATAACCCTGAAGTCTGAGGGACGAGAGTGGATTACACTGCCTACCCAGCCAGAATCAGACCAGGCCATGCAGGACAGTGGCTTATATAAGAGTCCCTCAAATCTCTCTTTCCTAGTCTCACGGCATACAAATTCTTTGTCCCACAAGGCTTTGGCTTTCAAATCTCACAATGGGTGGGATTCCTGACCAGGCCAGCCCTGGCCCTGGGAGCCTTGTGATCTGCTGTGGTCTGCTGTCTGCAAAGCCAGCACCTTTTCTCCCTCTGCCACCACCACCCCATCCTGCAGGTACGCCCTGTCAAGGGGCTCTTCTGATATTGTATATGCCCAGAGACACTCACAGACGTGGTTTGCACACCATGGCGGCAATTGCCAGGGGCGAGTGAAGTGACAAGTGCACTGCCTCCTGTGCCCTCGTCATTTTCACTTTCAGTTAACAATCCAGGAACATTTGCCTATGATTTGTTGTTGCATTAACTCTGGGTTGTTTAACCTATGCTTTCTTCAGTCCTGCTGTCACCATTGTTTCCGCAGTCCCATGGGCCCAGGAACTAGGGCTGTGCACTGCTTTGGTTCCGGATCCAAATTCCGAACCAAAATGGAGTGAATTGTTACATTTCCCAGACATGCTGTCTGGCCTTCCAAATCAGATCCAGATCAGTCCAAAGCAGGTCGGATCGATCCAAATTGCTTTGGACCAATCCAGACGATTCTGAAGGCCAGACAGCCTGTCTAGGAAATGTAACAATTTGCTTAAAATTAGGGAGAGGGAGAGGAGGGGTTGGGAGGGAAGAACTGAGCCTTGGCAAGTGACATCTCTAGGTGCCCATAGGGCCGAACTTTTAACCCAGCAGCCTCCAATCACAGTGGTGAAGGCGGGGTTATATATAACAGGAGTTCTGCTTTCGTTTTCCAGTGTGAGAGAGAGTTGGTAGAAGGAGAGTTCTTTATTATTGGAGTAGAGAAAGTGGAGCAGTGCAGTGAATAAGCTCCACTGAGTTCAGTGTGACTTACTCCCAGGTAATGTGTACTGCAGCCAAAGAGAGGTTTAACTTTTTTTCTTCCCTTACTGAGGAGAGCCTCAGGTCATCCAGTGAAGCTGAATAGTGGCAGATACAGGACAGACAAAAGGAAAATACTAGGAGAGAGGGGTTATTGTGCCCATCAAAAAAACCCAGCACCAGAGATTAGGAATACTGACCTCCTAGGTGCCATCTTAAACACCTTCTGATTAGGATCTCTAATCCCCAGGGTGGCTTGACAGGGTGTTTTTTTTTTACCTTTTGTTTCCGTTTTTTGAGAAAAGGAAACTTTACACATGGCTAGCACAAAAGCCACTGGACTTAACTGTCTGAAATTTGGCAGGTTCAGTCAGCTCCACAGAGGCTTCCACATGCGCAAATTCCATGGACTTATGTGGAAACACAAAAAAATTATAGCTCTTTGCTTTGACAGATTTTCTTGACAAAAGCAAATTTTACCTGTGGCTAGCACAAAAGCCACCAGATCTGTCTGAAATTTGGCAAGTTCAACAGGGGCAGGTCTCCAAATTTCATGTATTTATCCTAAAAACTAAAAAGGTTATAGCCATTTCTGTTTTCCAATGCAAGTCAGTGGGAAAATGTAAAACCCAAATAATTCAGATTTCTGAATCTTGCTTCGGATCCGGAGTCCGAAGCAGGCCTGATTGGGTCCATATCAGTCCGAACTGGATCAGGGCCAAATCTGAAGCTCCAAATCAGCCTCCCAAGTGGGTTGGGGGATCTGTGCACATCTCTACCAAGAATTTACCTTTGGGCACAGGAAGGAGGCAGGTGGCAATGGGAACTCCCCAGTCCCAGAATCCCTGGCAGAAAATAGATGTGCATGGTAGTTCCAGACCCATCCCAGGTGGGACAAAATGTTCTGCCACGGTCTGGAGAGTTTGCCCTGCCCCAAAGTACATTACTGGGCTCTCAGGGCATGGGAAGGGGGAGATGGCAATCGAGGGCAATTTATGAGCACCCTCCAAATTTTTGTTGTTGCAAGCATTCAGTTTGAATGCTCACAGAGGCTGAGCCAGTTTGGGGATGAGCAATGGGATGCTCATGCATTGCTAAATAACACCTTCTATAGCTTGCTGGAGGACTGTGGGGAAACTATCTTATACTGACCTAATGACAGAATAATAACAGAGGAGAGCTTCTTTAACCCGTTCAGGTGTTCAAATCAAGTGTTTAGTGAATGTACGTAGGAAGAGGGTGGTAAGCTCCTCCCCATATGCATATTCATTGAATGCCTGATCAGAGGCCCGCATATAGCTATGCACACATAGAGTTGTGTCCACGCAATCAGAAACCCACGCAGTGGCAGATTCCTGATTGGATAGACCTACTGCACAACATGCAAGGGTCAGATGTTCTATATGTGTTCCCTAAACATGCAATCTGATTCTTGAAGATAGCAAGTTTTGAGTTCTTGTAACAAATCACATCTTGATTTGGGATTTTCCTGGAAAACAATTTGGCTCTGAGATTCTGTCGAGGGATTTCCATAGGATTATCTACCCTATGCAGCTCTGTCATCACTGAAAGGTATTTTACCAATCTATCTTGTCTTCTTCACTGGTTGGCAGGAAGGAAAAAGCTTCCACCTATAGATGTGCCTACCATCGAAGCCAAGGGAATAACCAAGCTGCCAGCAAGCCAGAGAAAAGAACCCAGATGACTCTTAAGGAACACAGTCAGTCATCGTAAAGGGCTGAAGAGAGACACCCTTCAGAGAAGCTGGGACAACCAAGCTGGATCATACTTTCAGGGTTTAAAATGGATTGTGTTCCTCCTTCCTTCCAGCCAATTGTTTTTATGAGAAGGAAGAGAAACTCTTATTTACAATGTTACTGTTGATTTTGTTATTAATCACAGGTCAACCAGTAGATCTAGAAAATTCATTCATTTCTGCCACATTAAAAGGTTATAGTACATAAAGCAAGCAAAAGTCAGTCGTTTCCCTTAAACATTTTGAAGCACTCAGCAAAAAAGGGGAAGCTTTTCATGATGCTGCATTTATTGGTCCCAAATCCTCACATTTGCAAGTGATTTATGTAAGATTGATTGATTTACATGGATGCAGGTCATGGTGCTCCCTGTGACACTGTGATGTGCCATTACCTGTTTGCTTATTTTCTTCCATTGGTTCTTTTGTTAAACTGAAGCATTCAAGCATGCATATGGATGTTTGTATTCATACTCCATGATGACACTGGGACATTCTAAAGGGAACTGGACTTGTGGACTAAAGCAGGACCAGTTAGACATGTCCAGCATCATGAAGACACATGTGTTTGTATCATGTTCTCTTTTCTTCCCTAAATAAATCTTAAATATGTGACCGTCAGAAAAAAGTAACATCAGAACCATCTTAAAGCAGCCTTCCCCACCTGGTGCCCTCCAGATGTGTTGGACTACAACTCCAATAATTCCCAGCCAGCTTGGCCATGCTGGCTAGGAATTATGGGACTTGTAGTCCAACACATATGGGGGGACCAGGTTCGGAAAGCTAATCTAAAATGAAGGGAAAATATGGTCCAGTCACAGTGTTTTGCCTTTTGTGTTTAGTTTACTAAGTAGAATCTTTGGCCCCAGTCCAACTGTAGCCCTCTCAGAAAGTCAGCAATCACACCAATTAGCTGCTTGTTGGGGAGAAGGGGCCAAGAGGCTAAAATTCAGCCCCCTTACTGCTCCCTCACCAGAACAGCTATTGGCATGATGGCCAGTTTTCTGACTCTCGCTATGCACACACAGATCTCGTAACAAAAGTAGCAGGAACTACGTGTGCAGCATTAGGTTGTGCATCTAGCTATGACTATATGAATATGGGTGCACAGAAGCCAATTTCCATGTTCTAAGTGGATTGGAGCATTTGTGTAAGGAAAGAAGAGATGGAAGAACAGGAAGCAAGAAATATGATATGACCCCATGGAACAGCAAATTGATACAATCACTTCCATAGTATTAAAATTTCAAGCTTGAGGGTTAAATTGTGTGTGTTTAACAGTGGGAAAGTCCTATAATACATACACTAAGCATCATATTTCTGACTCCTTGTGTCTATAAGCAGAGTAATGACTAGCACAGACAGCTTGATAATTAAAATGACCTCTTGGCAGTATGGATTAAAAGGCAGGCAGAGGGGGAACAAGATGTCCTGTGAATTAAAATAAAAAGAAAAAAAGGTTAGTTTATGACTAGTGTTGAGTTTTGTAAGGTTTCAAATGAAGATTTTCAAAGTTAGTTTATGGAACAGGTTTGTGGGGGGTGGGATGTCAATTCAATATTTTGACTGAAACAAAGCATTCGGTAAGTTTGTTGTTGTTGCTTTCTGAATGGATTCCTGTTATGTTATACATGAGACCAGGTAAAACCTGGTAGTTTGCTCTTGGAGCATTGAATAAATAATGCAATGCCATTGTTGTTTGTATTTACTTCTTCATTTTGGTTAGTGTCCATATTTCTTCATTGGTGGGTTCACTTAGTTTCCAAAGGCAATTGTGTTTTACTTCCACTTCTCATGCTTGGAGTTGTAGGATGTTTTTCTGTCTAAACATGCATAGGATTGCAGCCTAACTTATTTTCTGTGCATTCTGCTCACCTGACAAGAAAATCCTACTACAAAACTGTAACAGGTAGTCTAAGTTGAATTGGACTCTTCCTGTCAGGGGGATTAGGTTCTGTGTGTGTTGGGGGCTATATTTGCAATTATTATTATTTTGTCTGTCGCACTGCCAAACACCCTTACTGGCAAGCTGCAAATCTATTATAGAAATACAAAATGGGTTGACTTCTTCACTAGGGGAATATTAATGCAATCTCAGGTTGTGTCCATTTCTTCCAATATTGTATATGGAATTCCTGGGAGAAAGTTCTACACAGGGAAAAGGAATCTTTCTATAATCATTTTATGAAATTTACTGGTGTGGATAAAATGAACAGAGTCTAAAATTGCCAGTCTGGCTATCTCTAAAAGACAGGTGAAGTCCTCTAGCTATCACTGCCCCATACTATTACAAATGGAAAAGCCTGAAGTAATTGAATAGTTCATCTGCTAGAAACCACTGTGAACTGCTATAACCTGAAAAGAATATATATATATATATGCGCAGCTGCAAGTTCAGAGGCAAAAACATGCCTCCCTTACCTAGAGATAGCACAAAAACAGCTGTTGCTGGTATTGTTCAGAAGACAGTTTTCCCTCCCCCCACACACACACCATTTTTGCGGGGGGAGTTCAGAAGTAATGGGAAATAGGCTGCATGAGGCTGCAGCTCATTAGTGAGAAAAGGTCAAGAACAAACCATGGTCTCAGATCCTGGCTTGTTCTCAAGCTATAGTTCAAACAAAACAATTTCCTGTGTTCACATTTCACGAGGAACTGTGGATAATTGAAAATATTAAACGTACCCATTCCGCCTATGACGGATAGTTTTATTATTAAATTGTGAATAATTTAAGGCCAAAATGGATGTCATTCAGAGTTCTATGTCTCGTTTCCCTCTCTTTTTATTTTTACGTTTTATGAAAAGCATCCTTAGAATGTTGCAACTGGAACAGAAGGGTGGTGTGTGGGGGGGAGCGAGAGTCTGGGGGTGGTGTGGGAAGCTCACACAAGTTTATTTGCCACAATTAAAACAACAGTTGCTGGAGACAAGTAATGAAAGTGTTCCATGGATGAAGATGGATATCATTTTTTCAGAGAGCTGAAGGCCATTTATGTTGTATACATTCATCCCTTGCTCCCATTTTGCTTCTTGTAAACAGGTGTTGCAGATTTTGGTATCATTTCACAAACTTAACATACTAGTTTAATCAGAGGCAGAGGTGGGACAAAATAAGTATGAGTGTGTTTAAGCCATGGGAAGTTAAGCTTCTCCCAAACCACTTTTAATTCTCTTTTGCCTGTTGCCAGCCCCGACTAACCAAACCAGGCTGGAGGGATGTCTTGATGACACTGAAAAACCAGAAACAGAATATTAGCCAGGGATACAATGGTGATTGGGTGAGATTCAAGAGGTACCTAGGTGATTAATTCTTTTTATTGGCTAACTGTAGTGGAAGTGTGGGGGACAGGAGAGATGGAGCATTTGTAGGATTTGTTCATTCTGTTTCACTGGGTTGAATATTACAATATTCTGCAATAAACTAATGGTCTTGGAGGGAGCAATCCTATGGCCGCTAGTCAGCGGCTAGACTGCCATAGGATCTGTCGGTTTCTGGGAACTGACCTTGGAGCCCATCCTCTGAGGTCAGTTCCCGGAGAACAGACCTTCCCCCCTTCCCGCGCTGCCTCGGAGGCAATGCAGAACGGCCCCACGCTCTGTGCTTGGAAGAGGAGCACAGAGCAGCGAAAACAGGGCGTTCTGGGGTGGGGAAAGCGGAAATGCCAGTACGACACATCCTATGTGTCATTCTGGCAGCCGCTTCCCCTGCTCCAGCTTCCCGCAGCTAGACAGCCGAAATCGGCTGTCTAACCGCAAATGCAGGGCGGCTGAAGCATGGAGGGGATGATCCCCTCCATGCTTCTCCTTCCCTGCATAGGATAGGCAGTTGCCTATCCCCATAGGATTGCGCCCTTAATCAATTAACTATCTTGATTTTATCCTATTGATCAGGTAAATTGGCTGCATAAATTATCCAAAGTGGGTGATCCCTTGCAGACATTTAGTGACAATCCTGCTCACCACTCTAACATATGAATATGTCTATGACAGCAGAATGGGGCCTGCTTAGTGTAGATTAGTTTCCCTGTACTTAAATAACACTGGCAGCTCATTGTTTAGAACATCATCTAAACACATGGCCTGGTTCAAGAGATCATAGATCCATCACAATGATGCCATCAGCACTGAAACCCCCGGGGATGGCTCGCATTAAAACACACTTTGAATCTGTGATTAATCAACTGGTTAATCACACTGGCTAATCAATTAAGACTTTCAGCCTTACCTAACATGTCAATACTATAAGCAGTAGAACAGAGACCTGGATCATTAATACTTGAGCTTTGTATAGCATAACGGCATTGTGATTTATAATGTTGTTCATGTGTGCATCAAAATTAAATGCTTAATATTTGTTGAATTTCATATTATTTCTGATTGATAAAAGCAATATACTTGCCACGTTTTTGGGTACATAGAATCTGTATGTAGGCTGCATTTGTATGAGACACAGAAAAGTGGCAGTGACCATTTTAAGACCGATTAATCACAGACATGTCTTCTTCCTTTCTTCCTTCTCATCTTTATTTCTTATTTATGGATGATATAGTAGGATGAATTTTAATCATCTCTTACCCTCTTGCTGTGTTCATCATGTTTTTCACTCTGAAACCGCAGATGTTAACCATTTAGGGACACCTGGAAGAAGCAGATCAGCTTGAGTAGTATTGAGATCAGAAGCTGACTTTTTACCATGACTGATTTAGTGAATGTCTAGATGGGAGGAACTGCGCAGAGGTCTCACCCTGAGGGGCCATGGGGAGTGATGATGTATGTTTAATAATACCGCAACAGTGCAATAGCTTTCTTAACTAGGTTTAATGGCTGTTCCTTGAAAACTCTTAAATGTTTTCAGCTCTTTAAAAGATGTAAAGTGGAAGTCACGATACTACCAGTGAAAATGAAATGGAAGAGTCCAAACTGAGTGTTTTAGACTGATGTAAATTTTGGTGTGGGGGGGCACGTATGTGTGTATGCTGTGTGTTGGTTTTAATTTAACACACTAAGAGAGAAGGCAAGACTATGCAGCAGGAGGGCTGAGCTATGGGAATGATCCCTGTCCCACATTTCCACTGCAGTGATGGGAACGGTCGTTTGTTTATTTTTTTAATTATAAATTGATAAACTGCACCACATCAAGAGATATCGGAGCAGTGTACAACAAATTAAAATACAAAATATGAAAAAAGTATAATAAAAGCAGTAGCATTAATAAAAACAATGGCTGGAATTTAGTCAATAGTCAGGAAATGCTTGCCTGAAAAGAAAAGTCTTCAGTCAACACCAAAAACAAAGTAATGACTGATCTCTAAGGGCATTCCATAGGTTGGGAGCCAACACACTAAAGTCCCTACTCCTGGTGGTTTCCAAGCAGATCCCTGGCCCAAGCAGACCACCAGGAGTGCCTCTGCAGAAGACCTTGGCAGTCAAGTAGAATGATAAGGGAGAAGGTGTGTTCTCAAGTATCCTGGTCCCATGTTTGGATTGAGATTGGCTAGGATGGAGGCCCAGAGGAAGTGGCCTACTGCACAAGCACTCACAGATGGTTCTGTATCACAACAGGGAGAGAGGGTCACAAAATTGCGGACTATCAGGACCTTGGACATACTGCAGGTGACACTGGCTGAAGTATTTCTTCATAACCAGACAGCTGTTGTCCCAGAGGACTGCAGCCGAGGACTTAAGAAAGCTGGCAGGGCCAGGACTGTCAGAGGCTCCTCCACTGCTGGATGCAGTTCCATGGTTATTTCTGTAGTGGCTGAGAGACAGAAGCAGCTTTGGGGGTGCCCTCCATTGAGGGGAGGGCTATGTCCTTGGGCTGGGAAAGTATACTTATAGGGTGGTGGTGGCAAGGGTTCTCCCTGAAGTGGGGTGACCAGAGGCTTGGACTCCAAGCCCTCCTTGAGGTGATGCTGAGCTTCTCCTCAGTATCCCCAGTGCAAAGGAACACATGGGGTGAGGTGGGTCATTTAGCAGGGGAGGTGGGGCTAGAGAAAAGGAACTGGATATTACCCTAACTAACCACTAAGTGCCCTTGATTCAAACACCAGTGTGTGTTCCAGCTCACATGCAAGCCTCCAATAGTAAGCCTTCCATTTTCTTCAATGGAGGGAACAACAGTGTGCATTCATTTCTTTGTGTGCACATAACTCCTCCCTGTACTGAAGCAAATGGGGATGCCCCTTATAGGCACTGCCACTGAATGTCCTTATATGAAACCATGGAGCACCCATGCTGTCAAAAGTAGGCAATTGCAGTTGACTGATGATGACCTTGCAACATGTTGAGGGAGCTGAGACACCTCACATTCTTCATTCCATGTGATAAAGGTTCACTCTGACATGATTGTTGATTTTTCCTCCTCTATTTCTGCCTGTGATGCTGTCATGTAAATTATCATAATTAATACGTTAGGAATGCTTTGGCTGGGAGAATCTGGCCTCAGGGGTCAGACCACTTTGAGCTAGTGCAGTATAGGGGCTAAGAGATGGATTTGCAAATCAGAAAGTCCCTGGTTCAAATCTCATCTCTGCCATGAACTTACTAAATAGCCTTAGACAAGCCACTGTCTCTCCCTCTCTCACCTCCCATCTGAAACCTAGGGATGTACGAAAGTCACTTACCTTATGACGAAATTGATTCGCGGTGGTGGGGGGGTCCGTCCCTCCCCCCAAAATTCTGGCCGGGGGGGAGGCGCCCCGTCCCTCCCCCTGAAATTCTGACGGGGGGGAGGTGCACCGTCCCTCCCCCTCGAAATTCTGGCCAGGGGGGAGGCGCCCCGTCCCTCCCGCCGCGAATACTGGCCGGCCAGGAACACAAATGGCGGCGGCCGTAGCCGCTGCCGTTTGCGTCCCTGCAGTCAGCCGTGATAGGCTACGTAAATGTTTACGTAGCCTATCACAGCTGAGTAAAAAAACTATTTGTGTTCCTTATTTTGCGTTCCTTATTTTAGGCGCTACGCTATTTGCGTTCCCCTTATTTTCGCCATAGTCTACGTAAATGTTTACGTAGACTAGACGTGCCAAAATAAGGAATGCAAATGGCGCCCATGGGCGCCGCCATTTGCGTACGCAGGGTTGTTATTTGTTTTTTTACTCAGCCGTGATAGGCTACGTAAATGTTTACGTAGCCTATCACGTGTTTTGTTTTGTTTTTTTACTGGAAATGGCGGCAGCCGGTCGGAAGACCAGCCGCCGCCGCCAGGGAGATTCGCCCAAGGTAAGTCCCGTCCAGGGGGGTGGCGGGGGGGTGGCAGACCGTTTCACCACCGATTTCGGGGGGCTGAATGCGCTGGCATTCGGCCTCCCCGAGATTCGTGGCGAAATTCTCTGACATCCCTACTGAAACCTGTGTGAGAGAAAAAATAGGCAAATGCTCATCCCTCACCAAATAGGAGAAGGGCCCAGCTCCCTTTGAGTTGGGCTGAATTAAAAATGGGGCTAATACCCACCACATCTGCACCTTCACCATCCCTGCCAGGCCCCCTTCTTACCCAAGAAAAAGAAATCCTTGCCTTGGAAAGGGTGCTGAGATAACAGGTAGTGGAAGGCAGAAAAGTAGGCCATTGGTCTCTCTTCAGTGACAAATGACATGATCTGTGTGACACTTCCTGCTGGATTATGGAGCTGGCTTGATTACAAGTCCCATGATCCCTTGGAAAAATGACATGTGGCATTGGTTGTTTGGTGCTGAGGTGAGGTCTTGCATGGTGTTTCCTGACTCATTCTCTTGACTACCACCCTGGCCCACTCTTCTGCTCTCCACCACCTGTTAACCCTTTCACCGGAACCCAAGATTCTTTTTCTTGGGGAAGAGTGGCATGGAAGATGGGGAAACAGATGAGACAGTAAGGCTTGGGGTATCAGAGGGTAGGGGGAACTGGGCTGTCAAGTGTTCATGTCAAACACTAAATAAAGAGAGGTTTCTCTGAGTTTTCAACTAGAACATTCCAGCAGCTCTATTAATTTTGGGGACAAGCAAGAGGATGCTTACTTGCCCAAATTGAAATGCATGTGAAGTATTTTGAATACTCCAAAGTGCCATATAAATGGTAGTTATTATTAAAGCCCAAGCATTATTATTTCAAATCCTAATTTCATTCCACTTCACCACAGACTTGTGCTGCCGGCCATTACTTCTACTATTTATCTCACGGGGAATTAAGATTTGGAGAGCGTGACTTATCAAGCAGGGAGTATCCTTCATATTGTGAACATTCTGTAGGTATGTGGTACAAAATGAAGTAGCTGAATAAATCAGAGCCTGGACTATTGGTTTGTTTACAATGGTGTCATTCAAATTACCCCCAGGAGAAGAACTGGAGCTCCCCATTATTCCTCTCATTTAAAAATAGGTGGCAGCAGGGGCGGGAGGAATCCCCCACGTAAAATGCAGTCATATAGCCTGATAAGCTGGGAAATTGCTAAATATTTCAGTCTCAAATATTGATGCTGGGAGATGACGTGGCAACCTTGGACTGGACGACCTACCTGAGGTCCTGTGTATGATGAGGTGCTTTTCCAGGCATTTAAGATTTCTCCAGCCTAGCCTAAAATAGGAGATCAAATGGAAGGAATTATTTTATTATAGATAATGCTGCCATTTCCAGATAGCTGCGCTTCAGTTAAACCCACCGAACCAAGATCCTCTACGCATTTGAGTCTGGAAAATTAGCCTGCCAAAAGATATGATACAGGACAAGCAAAGTGACTAGACTGCAGGCGTTTCATGCTCATTACCATAGATGCAGTCAGCAGCTCCTTTTCCAAATCATGGTTCTTTTAATTTGAGAGGCTGGTTTTAAAACACCAGAGATTCTTTGGCTCAGGGAACATTTTTCCTCAGGGATGCAGAAAGAAAGAAAATGATCCTGAGATGTTTGGATCAGTATCATGTGTTCCCCTGCATTCATGCACCTCTTTTATTGTTAGTGAAGGAGAAAACACATTCACAGATTTTAAGCCCCGTACTCCTATGAGGTAGGACCTGTGCAATGCCAGTGCCACCTTCTGATGTTGCCTCCCCACAGCTCATTAATGCTACTACCTTAAGGTTTTGTTCTGTTCACAGAACATGTTCATAAACCAGTAATGGCATTAGGGATGCTGGAGAAATTCAAGATGGACTAAAATGAGTTCAGATTTCCAAGAATCCAACCCACAGGTTCCACTGCAGACTGGCATCCTCGAGCCATGCAGAGTCCATGGACTTTAGGATTTTTCTTTTTTTTCTTTCTTTTTTTAAACTTTCCTGGAATTTACACAAATTTCTTTGTAGGAAAATATGCAGGTTTCTGCTGAGATGTGCTATCCTGGAAAATATACATGGGAAAAGTTGAATGGAATGGGGGAAAATACGCTAAATATTACGTACCAAAGTAAATTACGTAAATTCTTGCGAACCCTCTTGTGGAATTATTTGCGTATTTTTCCACATGATGGAAAAAAATTCAAACCTGTCTGTGAACAGACGCCGGAATGAATGACACAGCACAATCCACGAAACACACAAGGGACAGATTTCACAAAATCCAGACATCCCTAAATAGCATTGGCCATTATTCGCAGTGGCAGGAGGGTGCAGGCGTTGCAGCAGTGGCAAAGGGCACGATGAGAGTGGGGAAGGGGCTGTAGTAGCTCAGTGGAAGGCTGCTTGCTTTGCATGCAGAAAGCTCCAGGTTCAATCCCTGGCATCTCTCGTTAGAAGACTCAGGCAGCAGGTCATGGGAAAGACCTCTGCTTAAGACCCTGGGGAGCTGCTGCCAGTCAGAACAGTGGGCTCGATGGGCAAATGGCATGATGGATAAATGGTCCAGTTTAAGGCATTTTCCTATGACTGTGTCATTTCAGCTGCCCTCTTTCGTTTCAGTGGCAGACAACAAGCGCACAGCTACAAGACCTTTTGAGCCGCCAAAATGTTATAGCCCCATGTTCACAACAAGCCATGGCTGTTTCCAATGTGTTCAAGTGGGTTTAGGCTGGTAGGACTTCAGTGAGTGACAAGCAATGTATGTGGGTGTTTATGGGAAAATGAACAAGTGAAGGATTGACTGAGCAGACCGCTGCAGTGTTAGAGCATGGCCCTGAACCGAACCCTGTGTGCGTGCGTGTGTGTTTGGGGTGGGTGGGATTGTTTTTCTTCAGCAGCTGCAAGAAAGAGACGACGAGGAGAAGGGTTTGAATTATTTTATCAGGGAGACACAGGATATTCTCACTCACAAAACAAAAAGTTCACCATTTTCTGCCCAGAACATTAAGGAGGGATTCTCTTCACCCCCCAGAGTAAACAACTGGATTAGAACAGATGCCTCCTCCCCACCTTTCTGTTTTTATTCAACTTAAGAAGTTACTGCTTTAGATAATTAGTTGCTGCATTTCAAGACTGTAACAAATTAAAAATGATAAAGTAATGGAAACGAGCCACATCCAAGTGTGTATTTTTAGATGAGGAGCTATCGTAAACCAGTGGTGGATTATGAGAAACCATCATAATCAGGGGTGCAATCTATGACACAAAGATTAACTAAATATGATCTGTGGACTTCTATTAGAAGTATTTTAGCCTCAGGGAGAAACCTAGAAAATACCTTATTTCTAGGTCTGGACAACATATGTGTCTGGAGAGATTCCATGAGGGTCTTTAATTGTTTTGATAACTAAACTGCATAGCACTTTAACAGGAAGGATCAAGAAACAACCCTAAATATTAGGGTTGATCTGAATGTTTGTGTCAAGTTTGTTACTGTTTTCGGCCCCCTGATTAATTGCAGCCTCAGTACCCTTTTTTGTCTGAAAATATAACCCTTCTTCATCCTAATAACAGTGATGTTATCATGGAGCCAAATCTGCCTGGCTGCATGTCAACAATGTCACTCTCTTGTTTTCGGCTGATGAAAGGCTATTTTGAACAATGCTCTGGAATTAGGAGTGAACAGTGAAGTGGCCAAGTTTGCTGATGACACCAAATCATTTAGGGTGGTTAAAACAAAATGGGATTGCGAGGAGCTCCAAAAGGTTCTCTCCAAACTGTGAGAATGGGCATCAAAATGGCAAATGTGGCTCAGCGTAAGCAAGTGTAAAGTGATGCATGTTGGGTCAAAAAATCCCAACTTCAAGTATAAGCTGATGGGATCTGAGCTACCAGTGACTGATCAAGCAAGAGATCTTGGGGTTGTGGTGGATAACACGATGAAGATGTCAACCCAGTGTGTAGCTACTGTAAAAAAAGAGCCTTTTTTCAAAAAAGCAACATCCATGTTAGGTTAGGGATGGTGGAAAAATCTGTTCTGGGGGTCTGCTTTTGGCAACTCGGCCCCCCAGATTCTGGCTCTCTTTGTCCATGAGCTGTCCCGACTCATGGACTTCCACCGCTGCATGCACCCCTCACTCTCTTTGCTGATGCTGACACCAGCAAGGAGAGCACGCAGAGTCAGTGCACGTGGTGCCAGGGATGGGTGGAAGTGGCAGGCAGGAAGTCATCCCTCCCCACCGCCACCATTCCCCCCTCACACTCTCCTTGCCCATGCTGACACCGGCAAGGAGAATGCGAACTGTGGGCATGGCGCCTGTGGTGGTGTGCGGTGCCAGCGGCAGGATGCCACCGGCAAGGAGAGCACGAAGGTTGCACATGGTGGCGGGAGGAACTTTCCTCCCTTTTGCAGAAGCACTAGTTCCACAAATTACAGTCATTAGTTGCACAACTACAGACTTCTGCAAAAGGGTGGAGGGAGTTCCTAGATTTGGGGGAAAAAACCCTGGCTCGGCTAGTGAAGTCAAGCCGAGCCAAGGGTGATGTGGGAGTCCATTGAGCCCCCAAAGGACCAGACACTATAGTGACAGACATCCCTATGTTAGGTATAGTTGGAAAAGGAATACTAAAGAAAACTGCCAAGATCATACTCCCCTTATACAAATCTATGGTGCGACCACCCTTGGAATACTGTGTACAGTTCGGGGCACCACACCTAAAAAAGGATGCTGTAGAGTTGGTAAAAGCACAGAAAAGAGCAACTAAAATTATCAAGGGGCTGGAGCAACTTCCCTATGACAGAAGGTTACAACAGCTGGGATTGTTTAGCTTGGAAAAAAGGTGAGTAAAGGAGGACGTGATAGAGGTGTACAAAATCATGCATGGTGCAGAGAAAGTGGATTGGGTGACATTTTTCTCCCTCTCTCATAATACCAGAACCTGGGGTCATCCCATGAAGCTGATTAGAAGGAGATTCAGGACAGATAAAAGGAAGTACTTCTTCACACAGCACATAGTTAAACTATGGAATTCACTTCCACAAGATGTAGTCATGGCCACCACTTTGGATGGTCTTAACGGGGGATTGGACAAAAATCATGGAGGATAAGGCTAGCAGTGGCTACTAGTCCTGATGGCTATATGCGACCTCCAGTATCAGAGGCAGTATGCCTACGTACACCAGTTGCTGGGGAACATGGACAAGAGGGTGCTGTTGCACTCGTGTCCTGCTTGTGGGTTTCCTGTGGGCAGCTGGTTGGCCACTGTGTGAACAGAATGCTGGATGAGATGGACCCTTGTTCAGATCCAGCATGGCTCTTCTTATGTTCTTAATGCAAAAAATGGCACAGAAGTAGCAAGTGGTCAAGTTTGCAAAGGTTTACAACAAAGACCTTACCAATGGAATTTCTGCATTATTAAATGCAAAGTAGCATTGTTTTGCTCTTGTTGTTGTTGTTCAGTCGTTAAGTCATGTCCGACTCTTCGTGACCCCATGGACCATAGCACTCCAGGCCTTCCTGTCCTCTACTCTCTCCCGGAGTGTGCTCAAGTTCATATTAATTGCATCGGTGATGCTATCTAGCCATCTCCTCCTCTGCCGTCCCCTTCTCCTTTTGCTTTCAATCTTTCCCAGCATCAGGGTCATTTCCAGGGAGTTTTCTCTTCACATTAGGTGGCCAAAATATTTGAGCTTCAGCTTCAGTATCTGTCCTTCCAATGAGCACTCAGGATTTAGGATTGACTGATTTGACCTCCTTGCAGTCCAGGGGACTTGTAAGAGTCTTCTCCAGCACCATAGTTCAAAAGCATCAATTCTTCGGCACTCAGCCTTCCTTATAGTCCAGCTCTCACAGCCATACGTTGCTACTGGGAAAACCATGGCTTTGATTATACGAATCTTTGTCAGCAAGGTGATGTCTCTGCTTCTTACTATGCTGTCTAGGTTTGCCATAGCTTTCCTCCCAAGGAGCAAGCGTGTTTTAATTTCATGGCTACAGTCATCGTCTGCGGTGATCTTGGAGCCCAAGAAAATAAAATCTATCACTGCTTCCATTTCTTCCCCTTCTAAATGCCAGGAAGTGATGGGGCCAGATGCCATGATCTTAGTTTTTTTAATGTTGAGTTTCAAACCAGCTTTTGCACTCTCCACTTTCACCCTCAACAAGAGAATCTTTAGATCCTCTTCACTTTCTGCCATTAGGGTGGTATCGTCTGCGTATCTGAGGTTGTTGATAATTCTCCTGGCAATCTTAATTCTGACCTGTGATTCATCCAACCTGGCGTTTCTCATGATGTACTCTGCACACAAGTTAAATAAGCAGGGTGACAATATACAGCCTTGGCATACTCCTTTCCCAATTTTGAACCAATCGGTTGTTCCATGTCCGGTTCTTACTGTTGCTTCTTGACCCTCGTACAGGTTTCTCAGGAGACAGGTAAGGTGGTCTGGTAATCCCATCTCTTTAAGAATTTGCCACAGTTGGTTGTGATCCACACAATCAAAGGCTTTAGCGTAGTCAATGAAGCAGAAATAGACTTTTTCTGGAATTCTCTTGCTTTCTCCATGATCCAGCAAATATTGGCGATTAGATCTCTCGTTCCTCTGCCTCTTTGAAACCCTGCTTGTACTTCTGGTAGTTCTCGGTTCACTTACTGCTGAAGTCTAGCTTGTAGGATTTTGAGCATAACCTTGCTGGCATGTGAAATGAGCGCAATTGTACAGTAGTTTGAACATTCTTTGGCATTGCCCTTCTTTGGAATTGGAATGTAAACTGACCTTTTCCAGTCTTGTGGCCACTGTTGAGTGTTCCAAATTTGTTGGCATATTGAGTGCAGCGCTTTAACAGCATCATCTTTCAGGATCTTAAATAGGTCAGCTGGAATACTGTCATCTCCGCTAGCGTTGTTGTTAGTAATGCTTCCTAAGGCCCACTTGACTTCACTCTCTAGGATGTCCGGCTCACGTTCAGTGACTGCTCTATCATGGCTATCAGGGACATTCAGATCTTTCCTGTATAGTTCTTCTGTGTATTCTTTCCACCTCTTCTTAATCTCATCTGCTTCTGTTAGGTCCCTGCCTTCTTTGTCCTTTATCATGCCCATCTTTGCACAAAACGTTCCCTTGAGATCTCCAATTTTCTTGAAAAGATCTCTAGTCTTCCCAATTCTGTTGTTTTCCTCGATTTCTTTGCATTGTTCATTTAAGAAGGCCTTCTTGTCTCTCCTTGCTATTCTCTGGAAATCTGCATTCAGTTGGATATATCTTCCCCTTTCTCCCTTGCTTTTCGCTTCCCTTCTTTCCTCAGCTACTTGTAAAGCCTCATCAGACAGCCACTTGGCTTTCTTGCATTTCTTTTTCTTTGGGATGGATTTAGTTGCTGCCTCCTGAACAATGTTATGGACCTCTGTCCATAGTTCCTCTGTCTATCAGGTGTAATCCCTTAAATCTATTTGTCACCTCCAATGTATATTCATAAGGGATATGATTTAGGTCATACCTGAATGGTTTAGTGGTTTTCTCTACGTTCTTCAATTTAAGCCGAAATGTTGCAACAAGAAGCTCATGATCTGAGCCACAGTCAGCTCCAGGTCTTGTTTTTACTGACTGTATAGAGCTTCTCCATCTTTGGCTGCAAAGGACAGAATCAATCTGATTTCGATATTGACCATCTGGTGATATCCATGTGTAGAGTCGCCTCTTGTGCTGTTGGAAAAGAGTGTTTGCTATGATCAGCGTGTTCTCTTGGCAAAACTCTATTAGCCTTTGTCCTGCTTCATGTTGTACACCAAGGCCATGCTTGCCTGTTATCCTGGGTATTTCTTGACTTCCTACTTTAGCATTCCAATCCCATATGATGAAAAGGACATCTTTGTTTGGTGTTAGTTCTAGAAGGTATTGTAGGTCTTCACAGAACTGATCAACCTCAGCTTCTTCAGCCTCGGTGGTTGGGGCATAGACTTGAATTACTGTGATGTTGAATGGTTTGCCTTGGATTTGTACTGAGATCATTCTGTCATTTTTGAGATTGTGTCCCAGTACTGCTTTTCCCACCCTTTTGTTGACTATGAGTGCTACTCCATTTCTTCTAAGGGATTCTTGCCTACAGTAGTAGATATGATGGTCACCTGAATTAAATTTGCCCATGCTTGTCCATTTTAGTTCGCTGATTCCCAAGATGTTGATGTTCAGTCTTGCCATGTTTGACCACCTCCAGTTTACCTTGATTCATTGATCTTACATTCCAGGTTCCTAAACAATATTGTTTTTTACAGCATCGGACTTTCTTTTCACCACCAGACACATCCACAGCTGAGTGTCCTTTCGGCTTTGGCCCAGCTGCTTCACTCTTTCTGACGCTACTTGGAAATTCCCTCTGCTCTTCCCCAGTAGTATATTGGACACCTTCCGACCTGAGGGCTCATCTTCTGCCGTCATATCTTTTAGCCTTGTGATATGTTCCATGGGGTTTTCTTGGCAAGAATACTGGAGTGGGTTGCCATTTCCTTCTCCAGTGGACCACATTTTGTCAGAACTCTCCGCCATGACCTGTCTGTCTTGGGTGGCCCTGCACGGCATAGCTTATGGCTTCACTGAGTTACCCAAGCCCCTTCGCAACAACAAGGCAGTGATCCATGAAGGGGTTTTGCTCTTGAGGTTAGGGCTATTTCAATTTCAATATTAGCAAAAGTGTGACCAGATTTTGAAACAATTCATTTCCTGACGAAGTACCCAGATGGACCCCTAGGTAGCATTTTGGCATGGAGATGATCAGCCCTTTGGCCAATCAAGTGGATAGTTCTGTCGTTGCTGCAATACCTTCCTACATCTGGATCCTTTTCATACTATATGGAAGATGGATGAAAAAACACCTAGGCCATGGATGGTGTGCAACCCCTATTTGGTCAGGTGTGTTACCATAGGCAGAAAGATCCTGCAGAACACTCTGTTGCCTGGGTAAGGCCAGGGCTGTGTGAAGGGTAGGAATGGTTGGGCACTTGCCAAGAGCCCTTAACCCAACAAAGGCCCACTGACAAGAGCCCCCTGAGTTTATCCTCCTCCTCCTCCTCCCCTAGGTTCTTCACCTGTTTCTTGTTCTGGTCCAGACCACAGTGGTAGGGAGGAGGAGGAGGAGCAGCAGCAGCAGATGCCACTGCCTACTTGCTCACCTGGTCTCTGTGTGTTTGTCAAGCAAGTATGTGGTAGCAGTGATGAGAAAGAGAGAGAAGGGGCAATAGCAGCTGGTGACAATCGTGGTGAGAAAATAGACTCACTCAGGGAGGGGGCTCATAGGTCCCACACAAACCTGGAACTGGTACTCCAATTAGGAAAGGGGAAGGGGGAGCGAAGCTGGGTCCAGACCGAGCTGCAGCCTCAAGGAGTGCCCTAAAGCCTCAGAATGTTGGCCCAAGCAAAGGCCCTAGCAGTGGATGAAGCCTGGGAGACAGAGTAGAGGACTAAAAAATCTTCACTTTCATGAAATAATGCAGATGTCTGCTCAAGATTCCTGGAGTGTGGCTAAGAGATTGAGTTGTGAACCAAGAATTCCATGATTCAAATCTCATTTCAGCCATGAACTCACTAAGGCTGCAATCCTGTACACATTTACCTGAGAGTAAGCCCTGTTAGTGAAGTGGAACTTGCTTTTGAGTACACACGCCGACCCGCATAGGATCAGGCCGCTGCTTCCTTTAGACAAGCCACAATTTTCAGCCTTAAACCGGTAGCCATAATAGGGGCAATAATAAATATTGACTTAGCTATGAGGGTTTTAAGGATGATTGAGGTATTGTATGTGAAGCACTTTAAAGCACTATATAAATGGAAGAGCCAGTGTGGTGTAGTGGCTGGAGTGTTGGACTGGGAGTCGGGAGATCCGGGTTCCAGTCCCCACTCGGCCATGGAAGCTCACTGGGTGACTTTGGGCCAGTCACAGACTCTCAGCCCAACCCACCTCACAGGGTTGTTGTTGTGAGGATAAAATGGAGGAGGAGGAGGACTATGTACGCCGCCTTGGGTTCCTTCAGGAGGAAAAAAGGCGGGATATAAATGTAATAATAAATAATGAGAAATAAATGCAATTTTTATTCTCCTGGTAACAACTGTAGAAAGTTTCTTCATAAGGCCCCATTGTTCTTTGTGATCCTGCTCAGTGGGCAACCACAGAAAATTAAGGAAGGAAATAAACTGTTAAGTTGAAATGGCATAGGAGTTTGCAACACACTGAGAGCATCTTCCTAAAGAATAAAGTTGAAACATCTCATTGTAACCACTCAGTGCAAACCACTGAATATTGAGGCTGCATATAAAAACAGTGCTTACACAACTTTAACTCTTCTGGCACAATTGTACTTCAATAATACTTGTTTATTAGCCAAATGCATCTGATCTCAGAGGCCTCCATGACAAGTTCATTACATATCAATTTAATTAGCCAATTTACATTTAATTTACATTTCAATTAATGTCTTTAGCAACAAAACGTTGCATTAATAGGGTAATTGCCTGTTAGGCAATATGTAAAAGAATAAATAGCCACATTCTGAGGAAGCATTCCTATTTTCTACATTTTATTACCATAAATAACCTAAATAATTATTGCTCTTAAGGGGCTATGTCCCAGTTTCCTTCTGGGCTTAATTATAAAGACTTAGTACCTCATTAAGCAAAATGGTTTTGAAGTCACAGAAAAGCATTACTCTAATCGTGACTCATTAGTTTCAACAAAGGGGGGGGGGCTGAGAAACTGCAAAACAGCACATTTAGACATTCTTTTTGTGGTGGATAAGCAGAAGCTCATTTATGAGGTGGCAGTTACAGTTGTGTAGGCGTTTCCATCATAATGCTTGCTTTACAAAGGTTTTGTGCTACTGCGATGGTTAAATGGATAAGAAAACATCCGGAAGAAAAATGAGGACAGACTAAACTCTGGCATGGTCCAGAATGTCATGTTCCAATAACTCTTCTCCTTTAAAACTGCAGTCTGCCTGTTTGAGCCTTGAATTACTGAAGATTTAAATGCATCACAGGTCAAATTCTGTTCTCAGTATCTGAAAGAGTCAGACTTGCAATGCAGAGCAGCACTTGTCTTATGCTAAAGCCATAGAGTTGGTCTTCCAGACTTTAAGAGAAACGAACAATAATATATGGGCTGAAACTTAGGGCTCCTTCACACTGGGCTTTTATCCTGCAATTAAGATTGCTCCTTCATGGAAGTTTGTGGGCTCTTTACATGACGCCATGCACTAAATGCCTTTTGTTCCATTTTTAAATAGATCGCAGATAATGAGCTATCAAATTTCCCCATTGTGTCCTGCTTCAGTTTCCTCTGTGAAAAGACTTAAAGCGGCAAGAAGAGGAGCGAGATCAATGAAAGATAATGGAAGACTTAGATACAGGGAGAAGGGGGTGGGTGGAGAAAGTAGGGATGGACGAAAGTCCCTTACCTTATCCCGCAGCTTGCTTCGTGGTGGGGGGGAGGCGCTCCATCCCTCCTCCCGAAATTCTGGCCGGGGAGGAGGCGCCCCGTCCCCCCGGCCGCGAATCTCATCTCCTGCCAGGACGCAAATAGCGGCGGCCATAGCCGCTGCCATTTGCGTCCCTGCAGTCAGCCGTGATAGGCTACGTAAATCCTTACGTAGCCTATCACGGCTGACTTTGGGGGAAAAAAAAAGTGCGTACGCAAATGGCGACGCCCATGGGCGCTGCCATTTGCGTTCCTCATTTGGGCACATGTAGTCTACGTAAACATTTACGTAGACTACGGCGAAAATAAGGGCAACGCTATTTGCGTTGCCCTTATTTTTGCCGTAGTCTACGTAAATGTTTACGTAGACTACACGTGCCCAAATAAGGAACGCAAATGGTGGCGCCCATGGGCGCCGCCATTTGCATAAGCACTCCCCCCCCCCAAAGTCAGCCGTGATAGGCTACGTAAGGATTTACGTAGCCTATCACGGTGTTTTTTGAAAATCTAGCCATGATAGGCTACGTAAATCTTTACGTAGCCTATCACGTTTGTTGTTGTTGTTTTTTACTTGGAAATGGCGGCGGCAGCCGGTCGGAAGACCAGCCGCTGCCGCCCCGCCGCCGGGAGCTGCCAGCACCAGGGACATTCGACAAAGGTAAGTCCCATTCTGGGGGGGGTGTGGCAGACCGTTTCTCTACCAATTTTGGGGGGCCTCACGGAGATTCGTGGAGAAATTCTCCGACATCACTAGGAGAAAACACATGTAAAGGGTGATCCTGCATTTAAAATGGAAGCAGAAAGCCCCGTTTTAAATGCAGGATTTTAGGCTGCTGTAGAAATGCCCTTAGCTAGCCAGGAAATTCTACAGGCAGGGTCATCTCAAAGGACTGCCGCAACATAAACTGAGAGAGTATTCTGAACCCCCTGTGATATCAGATGGCACTCCCAACAGACGGTTGTCTGGTGTTTGCCTGAAGATGTCGAGCAAGGGAGGTCCCACCCACCCTCTAGGCAATTGGCAGGTAAGTTGTCAAACTGCTCTGTCAAGATGAGTGTCCTAATGTTCAACCAAAATCTTCCCTCCTGTAACTTAAGCCCATTAGATCTATCTAGCCCTGCCTTCTGGAGAATAAGTCTTTGCCCTCTTCTATGTGAGAGCCCTTAAATTAGTTGAGGAGTGCTATCATGTCCTCCCACCTTCCGTCTTTTATTCTCCAGGCTAAACATACTCAATTCCTTCAAACTTTCCACATAGGGCTTGCTTTCCACACCACCGACCACCTTAGTTGCCCCCACTGAACCTGTTCCAATTTGTCTACATCCTTCTTAAAGTGTGGCACCCATAGCTGAGCACAGGACTTCATATGAGGTCTGGCTAGTGCAGAATAAAGTGGAACTATTCCTTCCCATCCCGTGACTTGGGAACTATAGTTCAATTAGTACAGTCTAAAAATCTCATTAGCCTTTTTTGCAGCTAGATCACACGGCTGACTCGTGTTCAGCTTCTGATCAACTACAATCCCAAGTTTCTTTTCACATGTACTACTGCCAAGTCTCACACCCAATCGGAATATTTGTCTGCTGCAAAGAGCTCTACCTTTGTCCTGTATGGTAGCTGCTTTTACTTCTTCTCTTTTTCTCCTTATCTCTAGATCTGCCCAATTTTCTAGCTCTGCTTCCTATCACATCTACTACTACTTAGCATGTATGTCTAAAGCACTTCACATGCAATTGTTATTGTTGTTGTTGTTGTTGTTATTTAGAATTATTTCCAGCAAAGGAGATTGTTACCTTGTGGTGGTGCTGGAGCTTGAGCACCTCAATGACGTCATGAGCTAAACCGTGAAGGGACACCCAAGATGGGAAGGTCATGGCAGAGAGGTCAGACTAAATACGATCCCTGGGGAAGGAAACGGCAACCCACCCCAGTATTCTTGCCATGAAAACGAAATGGATCAGTACAACCAGAGATATGTCGGTATACCATCGGAAGATGGGACTCCCAGGTCGGAAGATGGTCAAAATGCTACTGGGGAGGAACAGAGGATAAGTTCAACTAGCTCCAGATGTGATGACGCAGCTAGCTCAAAGCCAAAAGGACGGCTAGCAGCTGATGGTGCTGGTGGTGAACGACGAATCCTATGTTCTAAAGATCAACACACCATAGGAACCTGGAATGTAAGATCTATGAGCCAGGGCAAATTGGATGTGGTTATTGCGGAGATGTCAAGATTAAATATAGACATTTTGGGTGTCAGTGAACTGAAATGGACTGGAATGGGCTACTTCACATCAAATGACCACCAGATCTATTACTGTGGACAACAGGACCACAGAAGAAATGGAGTAGCCTTCATAATTAATAACAAAGTGGCTAAAGCAGTGCTTGGATACAATCCAAAAAATGACAGAATGATCTCAATTCGAATTCAGGGTAAGCCATTTAACATCACAGTGATCCAAATATATGCCCCAACCACAGATGCTGAAGAAGCAGAAGTAGGGATGTACGAAAGTCACTTACCTTTTCGCAGGGGTGATTCGCGGTGGGGGGGAGGTGCTTCGCTTCTCCCCCCGAAGTTCAGGCAAGGGGGGGAGGCGTCCCGCCTCGCCCGGCCAAAATTCAGGCTGGGGGGGAGCTGCCCCACTTCGCCCGGCCGAAATTCAGGCCGGGGAGAAGCGCCCCGTCTCCCCGGCCGCGAAAGAAAACGTAAAAAAAACCAAAAACCCGTGATAGGCTACATAACGATTAACATAGCCTATCACAGCTAGATTTCCAAAGTCAGCCGTGATAGGCTACGTTAATCGTCACGTAGCCTATCACGGGTGACTTTGGGGGGGGGAAAGCGTGTACGCAAATGGCGGCAGCCCATGGGCGCCGCCATTTGCGTTCCTTATTTTGGCACGTCTAGTCTACGTAAAGATTTACGTAGACTACGGCGAAAATAAGGGAACACTATTTGCATTGCCCTTATTTTCGCCGTAGTCTACGTAAATCTTTATGTAGACTAGACGTGCCAAAATAAGGAACGCAAATGGCGGCGCCCATGGGCCGTCGCCATTTGCGTATGCGCTTTTTTTTCCCCCCAAAGTCACCCGTGATAGGCTATGTGACGATTTACATAGCCTATCACGGCTGACTTTGGAAATCTAGCCGTGATAGGCTTTGTAAATCGTCACGTGGCCTATCACGGGTGTGTGTTTTTGTTTTTGTTTTACTTTTTTATTTTGTAATGGCGGCGGCGGCAGCCGGTCGGGAGACCGGCCGGCACCCCTGCCCCCGACGAACTGCCGCCGAACCGCCGCTGGGACCCGCCGCCGAGAAGGACATTCGCTGAAGGTAAGTCCCATCACGGGGGGGGCAGGGGGCCGGCAGAGAATTTCCCCAACACTTTCGGGGGGCCGAATGCCTCGGCACTCGGCCTTCCGAAGATTCGTGGAGAAATTCTCCGCCATCCCTAAGCAGAAGTACATCAGTTCTATGAGGATCTGCAGCGCCTACTGGATAGTACGCCAAACAAAGATGTTATTTTCATTACAGGAGACTGGAATGCTAAGGTGGGTAGTCAAATGACACCTGGAATTACAGGCAAGCATGGCCTGGGAGAACAAAATGAAGCAGGACATAGGCTGATAGAATTTTGCCAAGACAACTCACTGTGCATAACAAACACTCTCTTCCAACAACCTAAGAGATGACTTTATACATGGACTTCACCAGACGGTCAACACCGAAATCAGATTGACTACATCCTTTGTAGCCAAAGGTGGTGGACATCTATGCAGTTGGTAAAAACAAGACCTGGAGCGGATTGTAGTTCAGATCACGAACTTCTTATTGCACAATTTAGAATCAGACTAAAGAGAATAGGGAAGACCCACAGATCAGTTAGATATGAGCTCACTAATATTCCTCATGAATATGCAGTGGAGGTGAAGAATAGATTTAAGGGACTAGATTTAGTAGATAGGGTCCCGGAAGAACTATGGACAGAAGTTTGCAAGATTGTTCAGGAGGCGGCAACAAAAAACGTTCCAAAGAAAAAGAAAACCAAGAAGGCAAGATGGCTGTCTGCTAAGACACTGGAAGCAGCCCAAGAAAGAAGGAAAGCAAAAGGCAACAGTGATAGGGGGAGATATGCCCAATTAAATGCAAAATTCCAGAGGTTAGCCAGAAGAGATAAGGAATTATATTTAAACAAGCAATGTGCAGAAGCAGAAGAAGATAATAGAATAGGAAGGACAAGAGACCTCTTCCAGAAAATTAGAAACATTGGAGGTAAATTCCAGGCAAAAATGGGTATGATCAAAAACAAAGATGGCAAGGACCTAACAGAAGCAGAAGAGATCAAGAAAAGGTGTCAAGAATATACGGAATATCTGTATAGGAAGGATAATAATATCGGGGATAGATTTGATGGTGTGGTCAGTGAGCTAGAGCCAGACATCCTGAAGAGTGAGGTTGAATGGGCCTTAAGAAGAATTGCTAGTAACAAGGCAGCAGGAGATGACGGTATCCCAGCTGAACTGTCTAAAATCTTGCAAGATGATGCTGTCAAGGTGATGCATGCCATATGCCAGCAAATTTGGAAAACACAAGAATGGCCAACAGATTGGAAACAATCAACCTATATCCCCATACCAAAAAAGGGAAGCAGCAAAGAATGTTCAAACTATCGAACAGTGGCACTTATTTCACATGCCAGTGAGGTAATACTCAAGATCTTGCAAGGTAGACTCCAGCAATTCATGGAACGAGAATTGCCAGATGTACAAGCTGGGTTTCGAAAAGGCAGAGGAACTAGAGACCAAATTGCCAATATCCGCTGGATAATGGAGAAAGCCAGGGAGTTTCAGAAAAACATCTATTTCTGTTTCATTGACTATTCTAAAGCCTTTGACTGTGTGGATCATCACAAATTGTGGCAAGTTCTTGGTGGTACGGGGATACCAAGTCATCTTGTCTGCCTCCTGAGGAATCTGTATAACGACCAAGTAGCAACGGTAAGAACAGACCACGGAACAACGGACTGGTTTAAGATTGGGAAAGGAGTACGGCAGGGTTGTATACTCTCATCCTACCTATTCAACCTGTATACAGAACACATCATGCGACGTGCTGGGCTTGATGAAGCCGAGGCTGGAGTTAAAATCGCTGGAAGAAACATTAACAATCTCAGATATGAAGATGATACCACTTTGATGGCTGAAAGTGAGGAGGAGCTGAGGAACC
Source organism: Heloderma suspectum (assembly GCF_057233095.1). Classification (NCBI taxonomy): domain Eukaryota; kingdom Metazoa; phylum Chordata; class Lepidosauria; order Squamata; family Helodermatidae; genus Heloderma; species Heloderma suspectum. Next base: position 229,940,503 of record NC_139461.1, read on the forward strand.
TTATGATGAAGGTGAAAGAAGAAAGTGCAAAAGCTGGGTTGCAGTTAAACCTCAAAAAAACCAAGATTATGGCAACCAGCTTGATTGATAACTGGCAAATAGAGGGAGAAAACATGGAGGCAGTGACAGACTTTGTCTTTCTAGGCGCAAAGATTACTGCAGACGCTGACTGCAGCCAGGAAATCAGAAGACGTTTACTTCTTGGGAGGACAGCAATGACAAATCTTGATAAAATAGTTAAGAGCAGAGACATCACACTGACAACAAAGGTCCGCATAGTTAAAGCAATGGTATTCCCTATAGTAACCTATGGCTGCGAGAACTGGACCATAAGGAAGGCTGAGCGAAGGAAGATAGATGCTTTTGAACTGTGGTGTTGGAGGAAATTTCTGAGAGTGCCTTGGACTGCAAGAAGATCAAACCAGTCCAGACTCCAGGAAAGAAAGCCAGACTGCTCACTTGAGGGAATGGTCTTAAAGGCAAAACTGAAGTACTTTGGCCACATAATGAGAAGACAGGATACCCTGGAGAAGACGCTGATGCTAGGGAAAGTGGAAGGCAAAAGGAAGAGGGGCTGACCAAGGGCAAGATGGATGGATGATATTGTGGAGGTGACAGACTCGACCTTGGGGGAGCTGGAGGTGGCGACAGCTGACAGGAAGCTCTGGCGTGGGCTGGTCCATGAAGTCACGAAGAGTCAGAAGCGACTGACTGAATAAACAACAAATTTAGAATTATATCCACTTTTCAAGCTAAACTCAGAAAGCGTATTGCAACTTAATTACAAATACATATGCATTATCTCAGTTATCTCCTACTTTTGTTTCTGACCCTTGCAGGTTTGATGGTAAGGTTTACTCTGTGGTTTCTGAAGATTAACAATTGTCCAAAACACAGCTGCCCAGCACAGGACCAGCCCAACCAAACCAATTGCTTGATCATTGAATAAGAATAGTTTCACATGATATTTTACAAAAACAGAAAAGCAAATAATGGAGAATGGTCCTTCCTCATTTCCTCTCTATCACTGCCCTGGAGTATGCCTTGGCCAGCCTGGCAGTTTCTTTTTTCCTGCTTTTCAAATACAAAATGGTGCATACATAAGAAATAAAAAACTCTAATTTATTCTGCAAAAGTGTTCATCAAGTAATAGACGGGACTCGAGGAAAAGATTAAGAGCTTACATTTTTCATTTGACTTATTTCACATAAAATTTTATAGAGGATAAAATGATGGGAGGCAAAGAAGCAATGATATCTCTGTTTTATCTCTGTCTGAGGCCCATAAATCTTCCTGAAGTATCATTAATTATAGCAGCGTCTTTCATGACGCTATTGTTAAAGGTCTAGCTGCCTTTGCATTATATGCCCCCTATTTTCATGGATTTATAATATGACTAGAAGAATTGTTTTAGGTCAAACTTTGCTTAGGCAGCATATCTGCTGAGGAAAATTATTAATTTTATACAGAGAGACTGTTTTTAACAAAAGCAATCAGCAACTGGGCATTACAATGTATCACAATAGTAGATGTGTACTTTTTTAGTGCAGGGTAGGACGCAAGGTAACCTCAGCTCTGGTGTAGTGTTTAGTGGTATCACTTGATAGATTTCTGGGATAAGCTTGCTTGGAGAACCTGACCTACATCCATGTAGTAAGATTTGAATCAGAAAGACAGAAATAATGGGATCTTAAGCTAGAGAAACTGACCTTGATTTCTGCTATCACAAACCTAGGTTGGTGATGAACAGACAGAGCAGGCATGTCTGATACTTTTGAGGGGGTCTTCATATTTTTTCCAAGGCCAACAACACCCACTTTTTGACCTCTCCTGGCCTTCTCATGCTCTGCCCTGCAACATCATCGGATTTCTGGTTCCCATGTTCTGATAGATTGTAAGCCTGTAGGTAGGGACTGTCTTTTTTGCTGATTGATTGCTACAAGTTTAGTCCTAGCAGATTCAGACAAGCACCAGTCAGAATCACAAATAGCTCCCAGCATGTTCTATTAGCTGAGCTGAAGAATGATATTGTCTCAGCAAAGGACTAGAGGCCTTACTGGTCTTTCAGTGGCTCCACCACTACTGGATGCTGTCTGTAATCATTAAAGGGCCCATGGCTGTGGCTACATCTGTAGTCTTATGGTCCTGCATGGCTGTGGGACAAGAAAAAGCTGTAGGGGAGTCATCCTGAGTCAGAGCTATGTCCTCAGGCCAGGAGAATATAAAAGGGTGTGCTGAAGGCTCGTGCCAAAGTGGGGTGGCCTGTGATTCATTGGAATCACCCCTCCTTGGGATGACAGTGAACCCTGGAAGCAGGGAACATGACTATTTACAAGTTCCAGCCTATTCTGGAAGAAACAGCCACTGGAATTTTTAAAGTGTTGATAGAAACACCATAATAAACAAATTCTCACAGAGAGCCCCCCCCACACACACACCCCACATCAGAAGCAGGTACACAATAGCAACAAGAGGCCACCTAAAATAAACAATAAATCTAGGAGCAAATGCCTGCAATAACCCCCAGTGCCAGCTCTGTAACTATATCTACTTGGGTAGTACCATCAGGGAACTAAACATCATTGGATACCATCAAGGGGTCATTCACCCACACATCTACTGACTCAATACTCTCCATCCATGCAGTCATATGAACATAAATAGCACTCAGATTCCCAGAAATGTGTTAATCAAAATATTGCATATTCTCCCTTCTCTTTCACTCCCCCTCCCTATTACGTAAATGCAGTAAATGCAAGTCAATAGTGTGATAAGTGTTAATGGCTGAGTAACTGCATTTTTCATTCATTCATCCTAGTATATGTGATTATCCACTCAACACATGTCCATGTCTGTATCCCATGCTTAATGTTTTGATGGGTTACAATATCAATGAACCATATTGTCAGAAGACATGTTGCTTGACTATGTTGAACCTAAAGGGTTCATGAAATGAAAAGATCTGCATGGACTCCTGCTCACAACAATTTTAAGATATGCAAAATCTAATATGGACATAATATCCCTTCAGCTAAAGCAGCCTTCCCCAACCCAGCTCCCTCCATGTGTTGAGCTACAACTCCCATCATCCCCAGGCAGCAGGCTAAACTAATTTGATGAGTGTAAAATATACTGCACTAATGTGGGTGGCAAAGTGAACACAGCCTCTGTATGAGCAAAGAATATCTGTGTATGCTAAGACATGAGCAGCTCTTTCCTTTTGTGCTAAAGCAAAAAGATTATGTAAAAATACAGTTTGTGAATTCTTATAAAACCCTTAGGTAATCCCCATCTTCTAATCTCATCTATAATCTATCATTCTGCCTTCCCTGTTGCATTACACTTTGATAATGTGATTCATTTTGCTCCCACTAGAACCAGTTTTAATCTCTTTTCTTTTAACATTCTGCCTGTCTTTGTTGGATTATTTCATTTTAACATTTTCAGCTTCTTCCCTTGACTAAACAAATTTGTACAAATTACAGTTTGGTTACTGTGAAATGTACTATTAATCTGGTAATTAATTAATCAGGGATGAACAGATGAAATGCCATACCAGATAAGACAAATGGTCCATCAAGTCTTGCAGATTTTTGCTTTCAGTGAGAGGCATTAAGACTGACAAAGAAATGCACTAAAATGCAAGTAAATAAGACAAACATGAAAGTGAATTTATAGGAAGAATCTGTCATTTTGTGATGGTATCCAACTAAAATGGATAGGCGCATTTTTGCTAATATATCATAATGTTGGATAATCATCATGTTGGCTATAGTGAATTATCAGTATTCAACTAAGAGGGCAATCCTAAGAGAGCACTGTGTGTATCCTATGCCCTGCCTGCAAGAGCTAGGCAGGGTGGGAGGAAGAGAGAGGCTGGTTCGCCTCCCATTCCTCAGTAAAAAAAAAAAAAAAAAGTTTCAGCCTCTGAGCCCATCTAGATGAGTTACAGGGGCTGGGCAGAGATGGCAACGGAAAGGCCTGTGGATAATGGCCTCTCGTCTTCCCACCCACTGACCTGACCCCTTTTCACCTTCCCTGAGCTCCTCTGAGGTTGCTGTTGCAAGCTCGAAGAAGTGGCTGCTGTGGTATGGGGGAGGGGGAATGACTCGCTGTTGGATTCCCCCTCCTCAGGTCGTGGGAATGTCCACAACTCGCCCAGGCACCACAGATTGTGCTACCCATATCATTGTGCATTGTGCTACCCAATTTGGCTTCCACTGACTTTTCAACTTAGTGCACCATCTAAAATTATCTCCAGTGTTGTTAATATAAAAACTGCCTGGCTTCTCTCTAGTTAGGTTTGGGGGGGGGGGGGAGTTGCCTACCAAGGAAACTGTGTTTTGCCTAAGGATGGACATGGTTTTTGAGTAACAGCTGGATTTTATATTTTCAAAAATGGGGGATCACCCATTGTTGGTTTGTTTCTTCTCCCCAGAAACCCTTGAAAGGGTCCCAGGTGCAGCCTGAAACCATATCTTTACCTGGTACAGCCTAAGCTGAACGTCCGCAGCCTCCTCCCCCTTTCCATCTTAAGACTGTAACCAAGTGCAGACTCCATGGCTTGCCCATTAACCACTCCCTTCCCCCTCCCACTTTGGTTTGTTTATTATCCTGCCTGATGAAGAGTTCTGGAGAACCTGAAAGCTTGCATGGTATTTTGTGACCTTTGAGTTGGCCTAATAAATACATTGTGGTGGTGATTATTATTATTTTGCAATTGTGCATGCTGCTCACTATTGGTAAATAAAGGAGTATGACGAGCACAGTCACCCTTGGTCTTTCTCACTATTTCATTGCTTAATATTCATGTTATTTGGAGCTTGTGGGGAAGAGGACCAGCTGCACCAGGTGGACCCTGAGCCTGTTTCTGCCCCTGCCAAACAGGTACTTAAGGCGGGGCTGCCAGAGGGAGCACCTCGGTGTCGCGCCAAGTGCAACGCTAAGTGTGCACTTAGCATCGCACTTGGAGACGCATGGAGGAGCACATGAAGACCCACCTTCTCCAGAGATACCAGCAACCAGTTACTAGCAGCAAATAGCAGCAGCAGAGGGCAGCAGCTTTAAAGACAAGGAAGAAAGGGACAAATGCAGATCTTATCTGCTCCTTCTTAGCTGCTGCTCTCTTTTACATTCTTTTATACTGTTTTATATTTTACATCTTAACATTTTAATATGTGCCTGGGAAGACCATTGAGCATAACTGTGGCCACGGGCAGGAGGAGGTATGGCGTTGGAGGATTAACAAGCCCACTGAGGAGAAGAGGGGCTAGACACCTTATGGCTATCCCCTCTTCTGGTTCTTCCCCCAACCTGATGGTTCCTGGTGGCCTTACCAGCTTGCCCTCGGGTCCGGTGCTGCTGCTGCTGAATGCCAGGTTGGTCCAAAATAAAATCTTCCTCATCCATGATTTGATTGTGGATGAGGGGGCTGACCTGGGCTGAATCTACACATAGCATTTATACCATTATCATACCATTATCTTAACTATTGGTACACGTGACACCAATGGGCACCAATAGTTATGAAAACAGTATGATAACGGTGTAATTGCTATGTGTAGATTTAGCCCTGGTATGTATTACTGAGACCTGGGTGGGGGAACTGGGAGGGGTTACTCTCTCCCAGCTGTGCCCTCCTGGGTAGTCAGTGCAGTACCAACACTGACTCAAGGGTCGGGGAGGGGGGGTTGCCATGGTTTATAGGAATTTGATCCCCCACTCTAGGCTTCCTGCTCATTTGAGTGCAGATCTTGAGTGCTTGTACCTTGTGTTGGGTACCTGGGACAGATTAGGGATTTTGTTGGTGTACCATCCACCCCGCTGCCCGTCAGACTCCCTGCCTGAGCTGATGGAGGTGGTCTCGGACTTGTTGTTGAGGACCCCTAGGATGATGGTCCTGGGGGATCTCAACTTCCATGCCAAGGCCACTGTATCTGGGGCAGCTCAGGACTTCATGGCCGCCATGACAACCATGGGGCTGTCCCAACATGTCATCAGCCCAACACATATAAAAGGACACACGCTTGATCTGGTTTTCTCGACTGGGCAGGAGGATGGTGATCTAAAAGTGGAGGAATTAACATCTGTCCCTTTGTCATGGTCAGATCACTTCCTGCTGAGATTTAGACTCTTGGCAGCCTTCCCCCTCTGCAAGGGTGGAGGACCTATTAAAATGGTCCGCCCCCGGAGGCTAATGGATTCTGATGGATTCCAGAGGGCTCTGGGAGATTTTCCTGCTGGTATGGCTGGTGCTCCTGTCGAAGCCCAGGTTGCTCTGTGGAATGCAGAGATGACTCGGGCGGTTGATACGATCACACCCAAGCGCCCTCTCACTCTGAGCAGAGTCTGGCCAGCTCCTTGATATACACCTGAGCTGAGGGCAATGAAGCAAGAGGGGAGATGGCTAGAACACAGGTGGAAGAAAACTCGTGCTGAGTCTGACCGAACACAGGTTAGAGCTCGCTATCGAGCCTACTCTGTGGCGGTGAGGGTGGCAAACAGACAGTTCTTTTCTACCAGCATTGCATCTTCTCAGTGTCATCCAGTGGAGCTTTTCTGAGTGGTTCATGGCCTGTTACATTCTGGGCCAGGCACTCTTGAATGAAGTGGATTATCTAGATCCACCTCAATCAGGCTTCAGGCCTGGTTTTGGAATGGAAACTGCCTTGGCCACCCTGTGGGATGACCTCTGCCGGGAGAGGAACAGAGGGAGTGCGACCCTGTTGATTCTCCTGGACCTCTCAGTGGCTTTCGATACCATTGACCATGGTATCCTTCTGGATAGGTTGTCTGGGTTGGGAGTTGGAGGCACTGCACTGCAGTGGTTCTGCTCCTACTTGGATGGCTGACTCCAGAAGGTGGTGCTGGGGGATTATTGCTCTGTGCCATGGCAATTGTGCCATAGGGTTCCACAGGGCTCTATCTTATTCCCCATGCTGTTTAACATCTACATGAAACTGCTAGGGGAGGTTATCCGGAGGTGTGGGCTGAGGTGCCATATGCAGATGATACCCAGCTCTACCTCTTTTTTTCATCAAACCCAGGTGAGGCAGTGGCTGTTCTGAATTAGTGCCTGGGCACGGTAATGGACTGGATGAAGGCCAATAAACTGAAGCTCAATCAAGACAGGATGGAGGTACTGTTAGTGGATGGTTCATCTGCCTGGCTAGGCGATGTTCAGACTGTTCTGGAGGGGGTTTCACTCCCCCTAAAGGATCACGTTCATAGTTTGGGGGTGCTCTTGGATCCAGAACTGTCACTTGAGGCACAGGTGAACTCAGTGGCACAGAGCACTTTTTATCAGCTTAGGCTGGTATACCAACTACGCCCTTATCTGGACAGAGATAGCCTAGCTACAGTTATCCATGCTCTGATAACTTCTCATCTGGATTACTACAATGTGTTATACGTGGGGCTGCCTTTGAAAACGGCCCGGAAACTTCAGCTGGTCCAAAATAGGGCAGCAAGATTGTTAACAGGGACTGGCCTGCGAGCTCATATTACGCCAGTACTCTTCCAGCTGCACTGGCTGCCAGTCCATTTCCGGGCTCGATTCAAAGTGCTGGTATTAACATTCAAAGCCCCTAATGGCTCCAGGCCAGGTTATCTGAAGGATTGCCGCCTCCCATATGTGCCTGCCCAGACCTTAAGATCATCCTCAGCAACCCTTCTCCATGAGCCCCTGCCAAAGGAAGTGAGGCGGGTGGCTACTAGGAGGAGCGCTTTTTCTGCTGTGGCACCCCGGCTGTGGAATGACCTCCCTAGTGACGTTTGCCTGGCTCCTACACTGTATTTTTTCCGGTGCCAGCTGAAGACCTTTTTATTTTCCCAGGCATTTTAGCATTTTAGCTTTCTAGACTTTTAGCTTTGCTGTTTTAAATCTGTATTTTAAATCACTGCATTGCTGCTAGGTTTTATTCTGGTTGTTTATTGTGGTTTTAATGTTTTATATATTTTATATTGTTTTATTGTGTACTCTTTGGTTTTAATTTTTGTGAACCGCCCAGAGAGCTTCAGCTATTGGGCGGTATAGAAATGAAATGAATAAATAAATAAGACAACTGAATGAACATAAAAGCAATTTATATGCCAAAGATTAATGATTAGAATGGAGCACAAAATCTGTAAATGCATAGTGGCGAAGGAGAAACAGTGTGGGCCAGTACTATGGCTTCAACAGCCACCATTGCCAGATATACACCAATCGCACAAGCTTAGGTGTAAGAGAACTGCATGGACAGGTGTGGTGGTAGGAGCAGAAATGGAGGTAATGTACTCATCATGTTAAAGGCATTCTGGGCATAAAATGCTGCTTCATCAGCATAACAATACATACCTCAAATAGTGCAGCAAACAGTTTTCATGGGATTGCTAATGCTATTTATATGTATATCTCAACTTTCCTGCAAGCAGCTCAAGGCAGCATACATAGTTCCTCCTCCACTTTTATTCTCACAACAACCCTGTGAGGTGGGTTAGGCTGAGAGAGCGGCTGGCCACAAGGTCACCCAGTGAGCTTCATGGCTGAGTGGAGAGTTGAACCTGGGTCTCCCTAGTCCTAGTTTGACATGCTAACTGCTACACCGCATTGCACTAGCTCTTCAGTTGATGGGTAATGGGTAACAACAGACTGGGCTGCAGAGCCACCATGGCAATGTTGGTAGAAATCATGTTCTGTGCTGTTGAGAGGCTGCAGTTCTATAGGACAGATGGTACGTTATGCAGGTACTGTTGGTAGGCCGTGTCATAGAATAGAATAGTCATAGAAGGGTCGCTCTACCTCAGCATCTTATATCTGTCACATAGCAAGATCACCAATTGTTTGTCTGCAAGCTTTAATTGGTAGATTAATAGATGAGCCAATTTTTATCAGGATGGTTAGAAATGTATGTATGTATTTACATCCTGCCTGAACTCAAGGCAATGCAAATAGGGTTCCCAGATACTCTCATCCTAGTTTTGACCAGACCCCGATCAGTTATGTTCAGCTATGTTATCCCATCATTTGCCTTCTAGATCATGCCTTCAGACTAAGTTAGGGACCCACTTGTTTATTTTTGAGGGCATGTGGTATCTGCTGTATTACTGTAACAGGGAGTGAAAAAGAAAGTATTAAAGATTGCCTATCTTTCTAACAATGAGTTGTAAGGTGTTTACCAAATTCTACGGTTCCTTCCTTTAAGTTTCAATCTTATATATACTTGCTTAGGTGTAAGTCCAATTGAACTCAGTGAGGCTCACTACTGAGTAAGCATGCATAGGATTGCCCTGTTAATATCTTAAAAAGGCACTTATATTGGAGTTTGATAATATGTGAATGTATTTAAATTTAATTGATTTGTTAACCAATACATTAAAGTACTGAGGATTAATCAACCAGTACATGTTTAAAACAGTCATTATATGGGGAGGGTGGGACTGCAAAAACTGTAGTGTAGACAAAATCCGATTCACATTTTTTAATAATTCCAGACGTTGAACAATCCTTCTGCACAAACCACCGCCTCTACTCTTTCCACTTCTGCTGTTTGGGGCTTCCCTCTCTCTTTTTAACCATTCTTCTTTTTACTTTCACCACCCTTGCCCCGCACATGGAGGATATCGGCACAGCTGTCGGAACCGGAAGTGACGGCTATTAGAGGCTCTTCGGACTTTTATTGAAAGCATCTCTTTGCCCTCCAAACTAGCGAGGGCTCCGCTAGCCACGCCCCCTTCGTCCCCCCCCCAGGAAGGGGCTAGCGTTCCGGTCGCTATGGGAACGGAGTCTGTCGGGCGTGGGTGGGGCCTAGCAACGAGGCGCGACCTGTGAGGGGCCCGAACGGCCCCTCTCCGGCTTGCGTTTCCCCAGCTGGCGGGTGGGGCGGAGAGGGGCACACCGATGCCGCCGCCGCGCAAGGGGTTCGTCTGCGTTCTGGAGCTGCACATCCGCGAGGTGAGGAGAGCCGTGGCGCAGGGAAAGGGTTAATGCAGGCAGAGGGGATCCTGCTTGGACAAAATGGTGGAGTGTGTGTGTGGGGGGGGTGTCTCGTTTGCGTGGGATACGGCGGATTTGGGAATGTCACCCTGACTGGAAATGGGGTTTTCGGAGATGGGGGGGGCGAGGAGCCAAGTTATGGGCTGTCTCGTCCCTGGGAGCTGGCTGTAGACTAGCGTCAAGGAGAAGAGCCTGAAGGACGCGATGTGGGGGAGGCTTGAGGCCCGCTTGGAGTGGGCAGGGGGACCGGGCCGCTCCTTTGCCTTCAGTTTCTGACCAAAGGCTTCGCCCTTATTTCGAAAAAGGCTTCTCTGACTTGCCTCCCCCTGCCCCCATTTCGAGAGTGGCACGGGTATTGGGCCCCACCAGCGTACCCTAGGAGTGATAAAGGGGGCCGTTCAGTTTCCCTCAAGCTCCTTGAACTCTGACAGACCTTTTCTTTGTTGTAATTATTTTTTCCTCGCCACGGAACTATCTGGGTAGGCAGAAATCTGAGGCTAACGGCTGCATTCGTACTTGTCCTGAACTCTTCCTTTTGCTGCTCTGTGATCCACTTGCCTGAGATGGCTTCCTTCAAGTACGTCTGTTCAGTCAAAACTGTGATTTTTTTACTCGTCTAATCTCCCCCAATCCAAGTTTTCCGTTCCTGTCGCGTCTATAATCTGTATGTCGATCTCAACGGCCTTTGGGAATTTTAGCTTGCCTTTTCTGTCCTTCCTCAGCGTCCTGCGAGTAACCGTTAGATTAAATCCCCTCCTGTCTCTCTTTGTAATACTGGCCAATTACAAAGTAACGTTTGCATTCTTGTGCACTCTGAACCAATCAGTAAGTGGAATGGGGTTGGGCAAATTCAGAGCTGAATCAAATATCAGCTGTTCGAAGAGTGGAGTAGAGTTTTTTCCCCCCTCATTCCTGTTTTTGAAAATTTTGTATTGCTTCTCTTTTTCATAAGTTTCAAGACAATGAAACATTCCCTTATCTTGGAAGAAGAGTCTTTATGTTCTGTTGAACTTTTAAAAAACTCGTTTAAAACCACGTTGGATTCATTCTTTACATACACACTGTACTATGATTTCACTACTAAATATTTTTTCTTGCTCCGAAGACTTAAAAAAATTAATTGGATTGGAAATATTTTTCAACATTTACATGGAGCAGGTTAGTTCTGAATTCACCAGGTGGTGTGACTCCCTCCCCCCAATCATCACTAGAACCTATCAGATTCTGACAGTTATGTTGAACATGTTCTGCATATTTCTGTTTCTTAAATGCACTAACATAGAAGATGAGACATGTTATCTTCCCACTGTTACTTAAAGTGACACTAAAAAGACTGCATGTTTTTAGTCGAAACATGATGTCTGCCTTTATGCCAAAATTTGAAATATTTTGGACAAGTTGCAAAGCAGCTGTATTCTATTCTTTGTAAAAGGCTGTCTGTCTTGGGGCCATTAGAAATTATTAATGCTATACTTTTGCCAGGCCTGTTGTGAAGATTATTAATCGTAATATTGTGAATGTTTTCATGTAGTCTGCTAGAGGTAAGGTTACATAAAAAAACCTGGCATATAAGATCTGAGTTAGAGTAGAAATGAGAGCCAGAGGGGCCATAAGATTGTACAAATTATGGGGCCGGTGTCTAAGGGGCCATAGGATTGTTCGGAATCCCCCCTCTGAGGTTGGAGACAGTGCTCCAACCTTGGAAGGGGCAGTCGGAAGTCTGACACCCCCCACCCCCTGCAGCCAGTGCGGAAAGAACTGTGCCGGCTGCCCTCCGAGGTTGAAAGAGCTATCTTGGAGAGGGGGAAAATGGGGTGTTTCAGTGGGAGAGGAAGAGACTGGAAAGGCCAGGATATGAATTATCCTGGGCCTCTGCCAGTCTCCTTCCCTCCTCTCTGAAACACCTTCTAGAGATGGGCAAAAAAGCCTGTCTAGCAAAAAATACAGGGCAGGAGGATGGGGAGGTAAAGATTGCCTCTGCTACTCCTCCCGCCCTGCATAGGAAGATCATAAGCCTCCGAGTTTGGGGGCTTATGGTTATCAAGGGCACAATCAATACAATTCTGCCCTTAGAATTCTATAGGTATTACAAGAGTTCTCTCATAATGTGGCAATTCAGATCATATGGAGGTTTTTCATTTTGCAAAATAACTTATTAATGGAGATTTATGTTTCATAGTAAAACTTACTCATAAAATGGTGCCTCACAAAACCATTCCAAATGATTTTAACATTTTTTCTACTCCACTGTTTTTTTCCCCCCCCTGCTGTTATGATTTGTTCTGCATTTTATTTTAATTATGGTTTTCTGTATTGTTGTTTCGATGTATATTGGCATGATAGTTCAATGAAGGGTGGCCTTCATGAAGGGAGAAATCTCTTAAACAAAAAATAAATTAGCTATTTTCATTTTAGTTTTCATTTTCTTCCCAGTTTGAACTGAAATATCAGCACAGGCTACACTGTATGGTACAGGGGCCATTGCTGAAAATGGCATCCCCATGTTCCGTTCTCTCCCACCCCCCATAACATGTAGGAATATGTTTTTCTTTCCTTTGTTTTTTAAAAAATTATGTAGAGAACAATTATCAGAAAAGCATTAGATTATTACATACATAGAAGTTTCTGTAGGAATTGTATTAAGGCCCTTTCCACCAACATCCCCAACAAAGATAGACTGCAAGTCATCAGGAATATCATCTCTTATGGTGCTACAGCACATCTAGCTACCAAACTCTGCCAGTTTATACTCATCCACAGTTACTTAGCTTTGTGGTAGAACATGTATCTTCATATCACTGGCACTACTCTGGGTACTCACATGGCTCTACATTATACCAACATGTTCATTGCTGATGTAAAACAACCCTTTCTCAGTTTTTCCCCAAAACCTTGGCTCTACCTGAACTACATTGATGAGACCTTTATTATCTGGATTCATGCACAGGAGGCACTTGAGAAATTTTGCTAGGACTTCCAACAGTTTTCACTCCACCATTAACCTGAGCCTAGGCCAGTCCATGCAGCAGGCTCATTTTCTGGACACTATTATGCAAATACATAATTGACAGATATGCACCACCTCCTATCAGAAATCTACTTACTGATACACATATCTCCATACTTTCACCCAGAACACACCACAAGTTCCATTTTCTACAGCAGCCTTTCCCAGCCTTCGGTCCCCAGGTGTATTACAGCTTGCATAATTCCTGATTTTTGGCCACGCTGACTAGGCATGGAGTTGTGGTCTAGCATCAGTTGGGGACCCAAGGTTAGGAAAGGTTGGCCTATAGCCAAGCTCTGTGATACAACTACATATGTTCTAACTCATCAGACAGGATCGCAATTTAGGGATTTACATCAGGCATTTCTTAGACAACAATATCCACCCAGTGAAGTGAAAAATAGATCAACACATCTAGACTGGTTCCAGTAATAATATATCTAAAATAGAAAGTGACGCTGCTCCTAGCTCCCATATAAAATCGCTCCAAACTGACATCAATGATCTACAGATCATCTTAGACAATGATACTTCCCTCTCAGACAATGATACTTCACTCTCACAGGCCTTGGGTGGCAAGTCCTTACAGACAATCTAAAGCAGCTATTCACTAGCAAGAACAGGCCACATAACAAGGATATAAACACAAGACTAGACCCTGCAACAAACCCAGATACCAATTCTGTCCCCCATATCTACTCTGGCAATACTGTTACAGGACCTAACATTGTCACCCACAATATCAAAGGTTTGTATGCCTACTTGTCATCTTCCAGTATGATATAAGCTATCATTTGTCATTAGTGCCCTTCTGCATTCTACATTGGACAAACTGCCTGGTCTCTAAGCAAAAGAATAATGACACAAATCTGACATGAGAAACGGCAACGTTCTGAAACATTTCAGCATTCCATGTTGACCTTAAAGTAGCCATTCTTGAACAAAGGAACCTCAAAGAGAGACTGTCATGAAATTTCTGAATTACAACTTATCTTTTCAACTTACCTTTCAACTGTGGCCTGAATTGCAATTATGAGTTTTTTTATCCCACTACAGGTGTTAATTAGCTTACCAGTGCCAGGATGCATGCTTTATCATCAACATGGCTTTGTGAATGATCTCTGCTTATTTTACACACATTTTAGCTTCAACATAATCACAATATGTACTGTTTGCCCTGCATTCCCTCTGACCTTACTGCTTACAATCCACCCCCGCCCCCCCGGCAACCTTGTATACATACTTGACAGCTTAGGATAATACTTCATGAATCTGATGAAGTGGACAGTAGCACAGGAATACTTATGCCATAAAACATGTCTTAATCTTTAAGGCAGGGGTGGGCAACATGCAGCCCCCACAGCCTCCTAGTGTGCTCCCTGCCATCCCCTGAAATTTGAGGTGGGGCAAAAAAGTAAAACAAACTTATTTTTCAAACAAAGTGGTGTCTGAAGCTGCTATGGAGTGCCCAGAGGGTCAGAATTAGCTTGCACATAAGCTATTTATGACCCTTTTGGTGCTTCATAGCAACTCGGATGCCATTTTCCCCTCCTTCTTTTTGGCACCCATGGGGTTGTTTGGGAGCAAAAATGGCCTCCTGAAGTTGCCCACCCCTGCACGAAGGTGCCACAAGATTTACCAGGGTTGTGACATCATCTCTGCCTGTGCCAGCTGCAGCCAAAGACGTAGTGGAGGGACAACTCGTCATGGGGATGCTGGTTTTAGTAGCTGCCCCACAATGGGTGCATTATGTAGTTCCTTGCTCAAACAGCTATACTAATTTTGAGAAATAATTGAATATTAATCTTCCAGGTAACATGCCCAGGTGTTACACTGAAAGCCAGAGATGACCTCTACATCAGTGCCTGTATTTTTGGACAATATAAGAAGACTTCATGTGTTCGTGCAATATTCCCCCTTATATTTGACGAGAAACTAACATTCGAAAAGGTAAAAGCCTACAATATCATCAGTAACTTTTTAAAAATATGAAGTGTAATTAATCCACCAATACTTACTCAACCATATAGCCACAATGTATCCTTATCAGCTGACTTAAACATATTATCGTTAATCAGTAGTTTTAAATGTTTTTCTGGATTAATCTTTATAATATAAGAATATTTATGTAGGATTCTAGGTTTTTGTCTGTATTGTTTTGTTTTCAAGTAACTTCCTTTCCTGGGAATATCTCAGGGTATTGTTTACTGTAAAAATGCCAACTGTGGGAATTGTTCAAGAATATAGATACTTATTATACAGTCCACATATGTAGAAATGTCACCCCTCTTCAACATTCCCACAGTTAACTGAGCAATTTAGTCCATGATAGACATAGGTGAATTATACTGTGTGAATATAGAAAGAAATGGTAATTACTCCCCACCCCCTGAATGTACTGTGGGGGCACATGTCTTTACTGAAATTGCTCTAGGACGTCCTATGTGCCATGGTTGGCATTTGCCGCATAATATCCAGTGCTTTACTGGCAATCTGATCCTTACATAGATGGGAAGTGCAGTGCACATACTCCTGTGAAAACAACTTAGGGCGCAATCCTATTCAGATAGGTGGCCGCCTCTGAACTCGGGCGTGACCGCCTATCCAAAGCAGGGTAGGAGAAGCACGGGGGGATCGTTCCCTCCGTGTTTCCCCTGCCATGCTTTTTCGGCTAGACAGCCGATTGCGATTATCTAGCTGCGGGAGGACAGAGCGGGAAAGGAGGCTGCTGTACGACACATAGGATGTGTCGTACAGGCAGCTATGCTGTCCCTGCCCTGGAACGCCCCCAGCCACGCCTCTTTCCAGCCGCTCCACACCCCTCTTGTGAGCGCGGCAGACAGGGCTGTTCTGCGCTGCTTTGGAGGCATCGTGGAAGTGGGGGGAGGTTGGTTCCTGGAAAACGGCATATCCTATGGCTGTCTAGCCGCTGTCTAGTGGCCATAGGATTGCTCCCTCCGATGTTAACTTAAATGTTGTGGTCTTTCCTGTGTGCATATGCCTATTATTCATGCATGACTGCCTTCCGCATTGAAGTCAACAGGGAAGCATGCCCCCATGGAAACGCAGCACTTGAGTTTGAGCACGTATTGATCTTTGGATTGGATATTTTTGTGTTTTACAGTGAAGTAGTTGGTTCAAGGGTCATTGTAGGCTGCATATGTGAGTCCTCTCCAGTCTTGTATGATCTATCCTATCCCAGTCTATTCCCTGCTTCAGTGCGCTGCTTCGTTTAGTGACAGTAACTGTTTCTATGCAGTTTTTCTCTCTCAGCATAGGCACAGTATCACAGCTCATGGCATTACACCCACACAGTGGTCTTTATGGATTGTCCAGCCTGAGATAACACAGCATAGGTTCAGATCTTAAAAGTACAATCCTTTACATGTCTACTCAGAAGTAAATCCTATTGCGTTTCCTGGGACTTACTCCCAGATAAGTGTGTATAGGATTGCAGTTGTATATAATTCAATGGGGCTTACTTCTGAATAGATATGTATAGGATTGTGCTGTATCTTATACACCCTAAAAATGAGTTGATGCTGTCTCCTTAGTTTTCATTGGTGAGTGACTAATAAATTAAACCAATAAGCTTTATTGAACAAGGAATACTGGCTAACAGTTTGTTACAAGGACTGGGTTTTTTCATACTTGCATCTTTGCCTATTATTTATTATTGCTATTAATTTAAGCTGGGAGAATAATACTGAGAAAGGTCAAAAGTCAAAGGAGACGCTTGGTTAGTTCTGAGGAAAGGATTGTATCTCTGTGTTTCCTTGTTTTTTCTTTAAAAGAGCTGAGAGCAGTTTTCTCTTTATTCCAGTTATTACAGTGGTCATGTTTTTCTATGTCCTTGGCATAGTTCTGACCTAATGGTTCCATTTCATTTTCTTATATTTTCATTTTAGGTAAATACTGATGTAGTTGACCCAGGAGACCTTGTTGAACTTTTTGAACGTAGGTTTAAAAAAAACCCTTTTATCTTTATTATATTCTGTTTGCACTAAATTACTTTAAATGTACAATATGAAAAAACAATGGGAGATTAGGGAAAAAGATAGAACATGACTATCATCTTTTTGTTCTTAAAAAATAAAAGAACAGTACCGAATATGCTACAAAGTCACTATGACTCTCTCTCTCTCTCTCTCAAAAAAAAAAAAGTGATTTAGACATATGTTAGGTTACGTGTATGTTTGTTTTTATTGAAACATCTTGTTAAGGTTTTAGATGAAAACATGTAGAATTGCTCTCATTGTGGATTACCATGCATTCCGTATTGCAGGGGTAGGCAACCCAGTGTCCTTCAGATGTTTTGGACTACATGTCCTATAATCCCTCACCATTGACTGTGCTGGCTGGCACTGATTGGGGCTGGAGTCCAGAACATCTGGAGGGTGCCTGATTTCCTAACCCTGGTATGGGGAGTATATAAAGTTTTAAAAATAACAAGTTTTGGTAATTTTAAAATTCAGTGAACTTTTGCTTGTGGTCACATTTACAGAGATTTGACTTAAGCCTGATAAATCCAGCATTTTTTTCCTTAAAAAAACACACACAAAATGTTCCTAGCCCTTGCGTCGTGGGTTGCAAGGGAGTGGGAGATTGGAAATATGATAAAAGGTTGAAGACAAGTTAACAAAAACTCAGTGCATTGTTTTTCAACTGTCGTGTTTCCTGTCAAGTTGGTTTCAACTGAAGACACAGGAAACAGCCACCTTGATGAAGCCTGGGAACCCCATATAAGCTGCCTTGAGTTCAATGGTGGAAGAAAGGTGGGATATAAATGTACTAAATAAATAAATAACGATGCAGTCCTATGCAGCTTTACTTAGTTCAGTGGACTTACTTCCAAGTAATTACGTATTGGATTGCAGCATAAGTGAATAAATAAGATTTGGCTAGGCCAAGTTTTACTAGAAGATAAGAATTTAAAAGTAAGATCTGGAAGATAGTGCAGTGTATCCACCAGCTATAGTCTGGCATCTATTAGGTTTATGAATTACACGCAGCTACTGTAAATACAGAAATTAGCTACATACCATGGTCTTATGGAACAGTCATCAGGGAGGAGAAATAGAAAAATCTCTTTGACAAAACATTTTGAAAAATTATTATTTCCAGAAATGTCTGTAGCATCTCAGTGAGCAAAATGCATCACAGTCAAAACTCTGAAAGAGTTTAGCCTGCTGTCAAACATCAAGGGTGTTATATTTATCTCACACTTTAGTCCTGGGAAGGCCGGAGACCATTCTGCCGTAACAGAAGCACTCGTCTCATTGTATCAAACATGAGGTTCTGTTCCCAGCTTCTAAGCTTATATTCTGACATTCCAGACGTTCTTTTAGAGTTTTCTGGACAGTGCATGTTTGGTGTCTTCTTCAGCTCTGCCTAATGGGAAGGACAGATAGCAGCCACCAGGACAACCAGAAAAGAGCATTCCTCCTGTTAGCCCTCCAGGGAAAAACTCAAAGATTTCATTCAACAACAACAGCAAACAACTGTAGTACAATCTGTTATGAATGGTCTAATTCAGCCTTTCCCAACCTAGTGCCCTCCAGGTGTTTTGGACTTCAATTCCCATCAGCCCCGGCCAGCATGGCTAGTGGTCAGGAATGTTGAGAGTTATAGTCCAGCACATCTGGAGGACACCAGGTTGGTGAAAGCTAGGCTAATTTATGATCTATAGAAGTGTAATATGTGTCAGCAGTAGATCTGACTGCTGTGAAGCCTGGATGTTACAAACTAAAAATTAGCATTCTCACATTTTTTTCCACCTGCATATGTCTACTATTTATTTTTATTTATTTCTTTTAAAATATTTCTTGGCCACCTTTCAGGGCAGAAGCCCTCCCAAGGCAGCTAACAGCAATACAATACATAAAAAAATCTATCTGTCTCTGCTAATCGTTGGCTCATCAGAATTGTGCAAACTGTTTCTGTTCTGGATAGAGGCAGTTAAATTGTTGAAAAGATTTTCATTTGCATATCAAAATAACTTCTGACTATAGTTTCCCCCTTTTTCTAGTCGACACAGCAGTGCTTGAATTAATACAAACGGCTCCTCCAGGTATTGTATTGATATCTTCATAAGTTTGTAGCTCTAAGGTAAATGTCCATAAACACCTAGCTTACTACAGCAGAATCTCTACTTTTCAACTTACAAACAGCATAGTTCTTCAGCAAATAGTTCTCAGAATCAGTATATTAAACCTTACCCAGGTGTAAGTCTTCCCCTTTAGCATAGAGTCACAATACTCATTAGCCCTATGCAGATAAAAGTAACGCGTTCTGTTCACCCCACCCCTCTGACCTTCCTGAATTTATTGATTCTTCTGCACATAGCCTGTGCACATAGGCGTTCTCCGTGTGATGTGTACCCTGCAATATTTTCAGGGTACAGATTGCATGTACATCTTCTATGTGCATAGAATCTGAGCAGAAATGCTGAGCAGGGGGCGGGGGCAGAATTGTACACAGAACTGTTGTCTCCACAGGGCTCCTGTAACGAATTAATTGGTTCGGCTTTATTACATAGGAAGACAAAGAGGCCAGTTTTGATTTCCAGACAGAAAAGTAGAATGGAGATGGTCTGAAATTCAATGCCCGTTAGCATTTCTTTTTACTGTCTAGTGTTTACAGTCTAGGTCCAGGGTATGTTTGAATATTATTTAGTTTTTTATTACATTGTTATACTGCTCCGTAGCTGAAGCCCTCGGGGTGGTTTACAAAGATTAAAAACCATTAAAATACATTATAGAAAGTGTAAAACCATTTCCATAAAAACATATAAACAGACATCACACACAGAGACAAATATGTCTAAAAACAATTTTAAACAACCTACCATAAGACGAATCCAGGACCTGGTTAAAAACTCATCATATGCCACCAAACAACAGAGAGAGGAGAAAGGTCTTAACCTGGTGCCAAAAAGATTATCATTTGAATTTCCCCATATTTTTAGAATATCAGATGAAGTGCTTTGACCATGTGAGTCTTGGCAAGTGTCAACAGGGAGCAGGGCATTGTGACACCATCCCTTAGGAATTCATTCATATGGCCCATGCTCTAAAAGCTTTAAGAAAGTCTCTTGTTTGGAAGAATGCGTTTTTTAGGATGATAACTTGTTCACACTGGATTGGATTGAGACCTGCTGTTCTTTTCACTAATGAAAGTGATTTAGGGCGCAATCCCATCTAGATAGGCGGCCGCTTCCGAACTCGGAGGCGACTGCCTATCCAAAGCAGGGCAGGAGAAGCACAGAGGGGATTGTTCCCTCCGAGTTTCTCCTACCCTGCTTTTTCAGCTAGACAGCCGATTGTGGCTGTCTAGCCGTGGGAGTGGGGAGGGAGGCTGCTGTATGACACATAAGATGTGTCGTGCAGGCAGCTACGCTGTCCCTGCCCCAGAATGCCCCCAGCCACGCCCCTTTCCGGCTGCTCCGCACTCCTCTTGTGAGCACGGAGGACGGGGCTGTTCTGCGGTCAGTTCCTGGAAAACAGCATATCCTATGGCTGTCTAGCCACTGTCTAGAGGCCATAGGATTGCTCCCTCCGTTCCAGCAGAGGCTCCTGCTGCAGGAATTGGGGTGGAGGGTGGGTGGGGAGGAAGCAGTCTTTGTTAATTTCCCCTCTCTTCCCTGCAGCCCCCAGCACTTACCATGTTTTTCTGGAGGGTCAATCCCAGGAGCATATTTTCTGGGGGCATAGGAGGCTGCTAGGGGAAGGGCAAATTGGCAAAGATTGTTTCCCCCCTTTCTGTCCAGAAGAGCATTCAGTTAAGAGAGTTCTACTCTGCAAAACTCTAGATAGGGGATGAGCAATTTATGGTCCTCCAGATGTTTTGGCATACAATTGCCATCATCATTTGCTATGCTGGTTGGGCTGATGGGAGTTGTCCACCCCTGCAGATCCAACCCATTGTGGATTGGTTGTTGGTTGGGCTTTATTGGTTGTTTTTATTGGGCTGTTGTACTGAATGATATTTTTAAAGATACATTGTAGGATTTTGAGTTGTATTTTAAATTCTTAGAAGCCTATTTTGTAGCTGAAAGGGGGCTAAACAGATAAAAATACGAATACATTTTGCATAGATAACTGAACTGCCTATCATGTAGCTGTTGTCTGTTTTTGTAATTATGTAATCATGGGGCAGTATCCAAGCCTGCCCAATGCCTGTAGGAACCACTGTTAGCACAATGGGGAGCTAGCAGTTCTAAAAGCAACCCAAGCAACCTGGGTTCCTTCTGCAGCACAGAGCTTGCAGAAGGAAGCTGCAGTGATCTGTCCTGATCTGGAAACAAGCAATTCTGCCTGTTTCCGGGGTTGGTTTTAGAACTGTTAGCTTTCTGTTGCTTGTGTGGCAGATTGAGCAGGAGTGCAGCGGCAGTGTTGGATAGTGCTTATGAACTGGGAATTAATCTCATTACTCAGTTATCTACTTACAAGAAATATTATTTCTCAGGCACAGACTTTGTTAATAACCAGTTATGTTCGATTCACACCATAACCTTCTGCCCTTTTGCTCCTACTTCTCTTTACTCCCAAAGATACAGATAATATATGATTAAAAATAATCACATTTGCTGGCTCTGTTTTATACAAAGTTCTATAAAGATTTACAAGATCGTTCTATAGTTTTTGTTCTTTCTAGATAGATTTGCTCTGCCTTTAAAACAGCATCACAATTAGAACATATGTAGGCCTACAGAAATCTCTGTATTTATATGTATAGTATATTTTGAAGGTATATAACTTTGTCAAAACATCCATGATTTTTCCAGCTCAGTCCTTGTTTTCTGGTTTGATGACTCACACTGTTAGTTTGTAGGTTAGTGAGCAAGAGGCGGCCTGTGGCAAACCGGTTTTGTGGGATCGGTTCCAGCTTCTTCCTTCTGTTGAAGTGGACAAGGTGCTTTCATCTGTAAGGCCGACCACCTGCTTACTTGATCCTTGCCCATCTTGGCTCATTATGGGCTGCAGAGAGAGACTGGGTGAGGGGATCAGGGTGGTGGTGAACGCCTCCCTTGAGGAGGGAGTGATTCCATCAGCCCTCAAGGAGGCAGTGATAAGACCGCTCTTAAAGAAGCCCTCCTTGGATCCCCAAGTTCTGAGCAACTTTCGCCCAGTCTCAAATCTGCCATTTTGGGGCAAGGTGATTGAGCGGGTGGTGGCGATGCAGTTGAAGGCACACTTGGAAGAAACTGATTATCTAGACCCATTTCAGTCGGGCTTCAGGCATGGGCATGAGACAGAAACGGCCTTGGTCGCCTTGGTGGATGATATGAGGAGGGCTCTGGATAGGGGTGAATGCTCCTTCCTTGTTCTCCTCGACCTCTCAGTGGCTTTTGATACCGTTGACCACGGTATCCTCCTGGACCGCCTGGAGGGGTTGGGCATTGGAGACACCGCATTGCGGTGGTTCCGGTCCTTCCTCTCCGGCAGGTACCAGAGGGTAGCACTGGGAGAGGAGGTTTCGGACCCGTGGCCACTCATTTGTGGGGTGCCACAGGGTTCCATCCTCTCCCCGATGCTATTTAACATCTATGTGAAGCCGCTGGGGGCTATCATCAGGAGGTTTGGGGTGCGTATCATCAATATGCGGATGACACGCAGCTCTACCTCTCGTTCAAATCTTCACCAAGGTTGGCCGTAGAATCCCTGTCCAAATGTCTGGAGACGGTGAGTGGCTGGATGGGGAGGAATAAGCTGAAGCTGAACCCTGAGAAGACCGAGGTACTTTTGGGGGGAGACAAGAGGAGGCTGGGGGATGTTGACCTGGTGTTGAATGGGGTACGGCTACCCTTGAAAGACCAGGTCTGTGGCCTGGGGGTCATTTTGGACTCCCAGCTGTCCATGGAGGCTCAGGTGTCAGCTGTGAGCCGGACAGTGCTGTATCAACTCCATCTGATACGGTGGCTGCGCCCCTTCCTTCCCGACCATCTTCTCCCATCGGTAGTACATGCCCTGGTGTCCTCTCGTTTAGACTACTGTAATGTGCTCTAAGTGGGGTTACCCTTGAAGAGAGTTCGAAAGCTGCAGCTGGTACAGAACGCGGCGGCTCGCCTGATTAAAGGCAGCTGCCAGTGAGATCACATCACTCCAGTGCTGAAGGAGTTGCACTGGTTACCAGTTGTTTTCCGGGCCAAATTCAAAGTGTTGGTTTTCACATTTAAAACCCTATATGGTTCCAGCCCAGCCTATCTTAAGGAGCGCCTCCAGCAACACCAGACAGGCTGCTTAACAAGATCAGCCTCGGATGGCCTTCTCTCTGTCCCATCAGCCAGGACAGCTAGACTGGTGAGGACGAGGGAGAGGGCCTTTTCTGTGGTGGCCCCCACTCTGTGGAACTCCCTCCCTAGGGAACTCTGCCATGCCACCTCTTTAATGAGCTTCCGTCGTGCATTAAAAACGTGGTTGTTCAGGCAGGCATTTGGGGTGGGTTAGGGTATTTTAGAAAATGTTTTTATTGTAGAATTTTATTGTTTTAAATTGTTTTATTATATGCTGTACGTCTCCCAGAGTGGCTGGGTGACCAGCCAGATTGGCCATTAATAAATTTAATAATAATAATAATAATAGGTTCTGAACTCTTGGGTTATGTAAACTCAAAAACAAAAATTAAACTTCTGACTAATACGCCCACCTCACCCTTCAAGATGGCAGTTACTATTAGGCTCAGATTCCTAGAGAACAAAGTTCTCAAGATATTATTTCTACCCCTCATATTGGATTGGTGCCACAGCAGGCTTTTCGAGTCATGTACAATGTTGCTGTATGGGCTCAGTAGGCAAGGACCACCAATAGAATTGCTTAAGTAGTCATATGGATTTCAGTGATAAAGATTCTTTATTTAATTCTTCCACTGATATCAGTGGGATTTAGAAATGCTTAACTTGGCTGGATTGTGCCCTATGTGTGTAGTCTTGCTTGCCTATATTTGTTTTTGTTTTATAAGTGGATTTTTTTTTTGTTTAAAACATGTGTAACTGTTACTTTCAGTGGGAGAAATTCTAGCCGCATATGAAGAAAATACAAGAGATTTCCTTTTTCCGGCTCCTAAGTTTACCCATGGACATGGAGGGTCAGTTCGTGAGGTTTTAATGCAGAAGACCTATGGTTTTGCAGTAAGTGTACGTTGGTGTAGTATACTTTTGTGAACATGTGTATCCTAAGAACAGCTGTTGTGTTCAAAGTTGTTGTTTTTGACAGATGACTCAGTATATAAACTTGCAAATAATTATCCAAGGTTGAACTTTATAAACATCAAATTATTGTTCTGAAATATTGCTCATTGCTGTGATACACACTATGTAGAATGTGGATTATTTAGTGTCCACATTCTCATAATATATAATTATGTGCCCAGCCTCTTGAGGTCTTTATGTTAAGAGATGTGCTAAGAAATGAGTGAAGGTGTGATCCGCGAATGCGGTTCTGTGTCGATATTTTGTTTCACTGGTCATAAGTTTTCTCTTGCTTATTTAAATTGACTTCATCTGATATTTTGTTGCTAAGCTCCCTAGTTGGGGGAGATGCTTTTGGAATCCTTACTTTTGCTTTGACTTTTACCATCACATATTATAAACAGCAAGCAGAGGAACCATAGCTTAGTGGTAAAGCATGTGTTTTGCATGTGGAAGGCCCTAGATTCAATCCCTGGTATCTCTAGTTAAAAGAATCAGATAGTGGTGATAGAAATACCTCTACCCTAAGACCCTGGAATACTGCTGCCAGTCAGAGTAGACAATAATGGGCTAGATGAATAAATAGTTTGTCCTGGTATAAGGCATCTTAGTGAGGGGAGATATCCCTGTTAGAAGACAAGCTGATTTTTATTAGCAAGACCTGTTTTTCTGTGTATTTAACCATTCTAATCTTAGCAGTACTTTCCACCAGTGTACCTGGAACGGAAATATGTATCTCTAGTTACATGGATTTCACTTTAAGGTATCTTTTAAAAAAGAAAACACTGATTTCATTGTCTGCTGACCAATCTTTTGGTAAATAGGCTGATTTTAATAAGCAAACAGCTTTGTTTAATATTTCAGTAACTTCTCATTTGAGTTGTGAACTCTCCGGTGAATGATCAGTGAGTGTGGTTATGTAACACCCATTTCTTCTGTTAATACATCATGGGCTACAATTTGTTTTACATAATACCTGTTTGCACATACCAACAACTCATAGGTTTAAAAACTGATGGGTTGTTGTACACGAGCAGATGTGCCTGCCTCTTCCTGTTCTGCCCTACAACCCATGATTGGTTCCTTTGTAACCAATAACAAACCATGGGTTAACTGCTGAGTTGTTTAGCCCCTTAACCCACTGGTCCAGGTCTGTACGTTATGCTCCACAACTGACAAAGGAGTTGATTGTGGGTTGTGCAGTAAAAGCAGAAGAGGAGGATGTGCTGAAGGCAGTGTGCTGGATTGTCCCCACTCATTCATGACATCGCATTGGGTTTTAAACTGATGGGCTGTCATACGTGTGAACCAGTTCATAGTGTCAATGTGGGTTGTCAGCCATCAATCTATTGAGAGTAGAGATGAGGAAAGATCAGACATAAGTAACTTACCTTTCCAAAACAGACATGGAATGGGGAGAATATCCCCCACAAATGACAAACCGATGCTCCTTTCCCTATATCCCTCATTCCAGATATTTCTTCCACCGAGGGTTCATTCCCCCCCCCCCAAAAAAAAACACAGAGAGGAAAATGCAAAATCTGTGGTTGCTTGACATCCAGTGGGGGGAGCTACCTGATGTGACCCTCACTGCTGGTGGGGTGGAGTTTTTTGTTTGCTTTAGAGGGGTGCAAAGAGTGTGTTCTAAACATCTTCTTTTGTCCGGCACCAACATGTGGCATACAAATATAGAAAA
Organism: Heloderma suspectum; assembly: GCF_057233095.1. NCBI lineage: Eukaryota > Metazoa > Chordata > Lepidosauria > Squamata > Helodermatidae > Heloderma > Heloderma suspectum. The sequence goes on from NC_139461.1 coordinate 229,966,370, forward strand.
ATGTAGACTCTTCGTAAACAAAGGATACCATAATGTCTCCAGTGTACATATCAAGAAATTTGAAAGTGATGTGAGTGAAGGTTGAACGGCATGACTTGACTTTTAATTAATGGTATGTAACGTGCCATGAAAAATCTTTAAAATGCTTTTGACAAAGCAATGTGTTGAAATAAACGCCAGACTTTAATTGTTGTACGAAAGCAATATAATCATCAGTAATTGAATTGTCAGAAATGCAAATGTTATCTTCTTGACATTTACCATTGCTGTTCTGTCTTTTCTAATTATCTTTATTAAAGGCTGAAATTAACAAAGGAAAGTGTTAAAATTAGGAATGGTTTGTTGCAGTAGGTGACATTTACTTCTTTGATACCCTTTATCTCTCCAGTTTGAGCTTGATGTTCAATTATTGTCTCTGTTCCAGGGAATTGCTCCAAAATTGAAGTTTTACACAACTTGTCTTATTTCTGAAAGCCTGTTAAGTTCAGAAAAAGCTCAAAAGCAGGTTAGCATAACTTAATTGTTAGCAATTTAATTTCTAGATTGAATAATGATAGATTTATACCTGTCTTAAATTGCTTCTTTTGGTGAAACTCCTCTTATGAAAGTTACTTGGAAACTTGATCTACATTTTTAGTCAGGTTAGCACAAAAAAAGCAGTCTGAAAACAAATATAAAATAATTGGCAGCTACATGATCCTGTGATCATCTTAGAATTTAATGTTTGGAAGTGAACAATTGTCGAGTAATATTTTACAGGAATAATAATAATAAGATATTACACAGTGTACTATGTATGTAAATACTTTTATAAAAGTATAATGATGTAAACAAAGCCAAATATTACAACTTGGATCATATTCCCACTCACTTTTGCAGTTCTGGGTCCCATCCATTAGTAGTACTGATGGAAGAAATGCCTCTGGCTCTGTGGTATTAATTATTCAGCTACTTAGGTTAGAGGAGCAAGCAGTGGAAGATGTACTTGGCAACCTAGGGTTCAGTGTTCCTACAGAGCAGCTAAACAAAAAGTCTGGGTAGAAGAGAAGCATAGACTAGGAAGAATGCATAAACTATGAGAGTGGAAGAGTGTGTGATCTCAAAGTTTTAGATTCTGTTATGGAGACCTTAACCATGTTAAAAGTAGGATAATTGCGGAATGCTGTATTGTCAATAGTGAGAGTATATATACTCTGAAGTCCTTCAATCTTTATAATTTTCTCTCTTCAATTCAGGATAGTTTTGATTGGCTGCGTCATTCATCTACAGATAGAACGCCACAGACAAGGTCTCCAAGAAGGAACACTTCTTCACTTGAAAGAAACAGGCACTGCTTAGCAACAAAGAGCTATGAGCAGCCCACAATAGCCTCTCTCTCTCGATCTCCATCTCCTTACACCAAAAGGCGAATGTGCCAGCTCCTGCAAGTTAGACAACGCCTGGCCCATTTAGACTTAGGGCCTTTTGATTTCAGAAAAGAAACAGATAGGCCTCCATTTGTAATTCGACGTGTATGTATGCTGTACAGCAATTCCAATTTAAGCTTGGGTCAAGTCTTGCTTTTCCACAGTTAGTCTAAGAAGCCTTTCATTCAACTCTTCTTCTTTGTGACTATTTCTTTGTTCTATCCCAAACACTTGATCTAAATTAAAAATTAAGTGGAATTCATGTTCTTTTGTTGATGCTGGCAATTTACAAAGAACCAGTTAATTCTTGAATGCCATGTTTAAATTCTTTGTATGTCTATTTTCCCCACTGATAGCTCAGTGGTTATATAAATGCTACTTTATAGTAATTGAATATTAGTACAAGATTTAATAGGATTTAAACAGAATTCAGCTTTATGAGGAATTAGAATACTGTTGTAAATCAAGGTGAGACTCTAAAATAAATAATATTTCCTAGGGAAATGTCTAATGGAACAACTTTGGTTACAAGTAGTTGTGGTATGAATCACCAGGAACACAGACAGAGGGCATATATTTGAAAGTGTACCCAGGGTTTGAAAGTGTATCCAGTGAGCTTCCAACTGTTTACTGAAGTCTATGTAATGTATACATTGTAATGCTGTTGATTTTTTCAACAAACATACACTTTGAAGTGGCCTCACTGGAATATAATGGTAAACCATTGCTCATCATTACAAGAATGAACCTAGGTGAAGCTTTTGCTTCCATTTCTAACTAACTACAGTTAAGCATCATGTCTGATCTCAAACAAACTATGGTTAGTCTTAACTATGATTTACAGCAGGGGTCTCCAACCTTTTTGTGCCCATGAACACATTTGGATTTTTTAGAAATTGTTGTGGGCACAACCCCACACCTCATTCAACCATCACATCCTTCCCTCCACATGCCACCCCTATGGTTGCTTCCCACTGACTTTCTTAACCCTCTCGCTGCCTTCCTCCTGTGTACCTCGCTGCCCTGTCCCCATCACCTTGCTGCCTTTCCTAACTTCCTAAGGTTCTTCCTCTCTCCCCCACCGCCTATGTCACTCTCTCCTCCCAGCCCCTAGTTTCTCCCTTGTCATCTCGCATCCCTCAAGCTTCCCAGCAGCAGCATTTTGCCCCCCTTTCATTTCAGTTTGGGCTGGCTGGCTGGGAAGCAGCAGTGCTTTACCTTCCAGCTGCCCCACCCACTTCCTTTCCTATGAAGAATTTTCTGGGCCCAGAGGCATTACGGACAGTGGAGGATGGTGGGGCAGCTGGAAGCCAGAGCTCTGCTGCTTTCTGGTGATTCAAGGTAAAAACCAATTAAAACATTAAATTTAAAAGTTATTGGGAGGGGCAGGGCCTTCATGAGTGCCAAGGGGGAAGTCCAGGGGTGCTGTGGTGTCCATGGACACCACAGTGCTGACCTCAGGTTTACAGAAACAAGTCAACTTCAAACCATTGTTCAGGAGGCTGACTTGTTTCCATCAACCATAATTTGAATTAACCACAGTTTGAGGTTTAGACATAAAGCTAAACTGGGTAATTGAAAGTTAAAGAGCAAGCTTCAGCTCTCCTCGTGGCCATTCTGGAGGAGGAGAGGGGAGGGTTGTGTGTGAACCCAAGGTTTGTGCATGTGACAGTAACCCAGGCTTCCTCAATGTAGTTGAAAATATCTAGATGACACCACAACTCCCATCAGCACCAGCTAGCATGGGTAAGGACTGATGGAGGTTGTCATCCAAAACATTTGGAGAAAACCACATTAAGGAAGGCTGCAGTAAACTATTACTTATTGTTACATCCAAACCGGGTTACTATACATAAAACACTAATATCTAATTCCCAGCCTGAACAGATGCCTCCCTCACCTGATGTTCATACTTGGTGTCGCCCTCGGGAGAATATGAAAGATGGAACCATCTATGGCAAGTATTCTCTTAGTATACAAAATGTGTGCATTTTTAGGTATAAACTTGAATATGTATTACAGTGTGTGACTACTATAACAGCCTGAACTGTGTCTCCGCTTCATCTTGTTTGTTCACATTTCTGATTAAAAAGCACAGTACCTGGTTTCTTATATTCTTAGCAATCTATATCACTTCTATAAATATTGCAATTGCCTGGATAATTCTTAAGTGTATTTAATGCTTTACAGGAACAAATAGCTGTTTGTGTATTCTTTGTTGACTAGTGCCATCTTTTTGGGTGGGGATTTCAAAAGTCCTTTTGTCCTGTTTCTTACAATCTAGAAATTCTGTGCCTTTTTTCTCTCACTTGATATAAAAAATACAACCCCATTTTCCTATAAAATCAGCGTGCGCTGCTGGCTGTGCTTTCAGGAAGTCTCACTGAGCTTATGATCTCTTATTTCCCATTTACACCCCTTGGATTATCTGCTCTGTTGCTTCCAGTAATCCATGGATTAGAGTTAGAACCTGTTAGAGGAAAGCTGTGTTGAAAGCAGTTCTACTTCTACATAGTGTTCTCTAGCAGTGTATAGCAGTGTATAACTCCTGTCTCATTCATTTGTAATTAAGGCGCTATAATACTTAGAAACATTTTTTTAAGTCTTTGGCATTTGTGTATAATTTAATGTGAGTTTTTTCATCATGGGCTCTAGGGATCAGTCAAGAACAAGGTCTCAGTTATTGTTAAAAACTTCAATAGTACCAGGGTAGAGCATTAGATGAGAGGACACTTTTCTTTGTAGATCCTGGGGTGAAACGTAATTTCGCTCAGTGAGCTGTTCTGCTTGAAAGAAGCATCTTTCCATATAAGAGAACATTATCCATACCCATGTTTTCAGACTGCCTTGAACTCTGGTATATTCCAAATCATACTCATTTTCATTCTCAAAGCATCACAGAATCCTTAAAAAAAAAAAAAATAGTGGCATGGAAACTGCTCAATATAGCTTCTTATGTCACAAGCTTGCAGTCATGCAGGAGGTTCTATGCTACAGCTCCTTTCCATGTCAGGATTGCATCAGGGCACACCAGTATAGGAAGGAGCCAAGACATGGATGCTTTACAAATGACCACAGGCTTTCAGTGTTACCTAGTGGGACAGGAAGGAACCATGCTGCAATGGCCCCCATGCCATTAACAGTAATGTGAAAAAGAGCTCCCAGTTACAATCTTTAAGGGTGCAATCCTATGCATGGCTGGCCAGGGGTTGCTGGGTGTTGTAGGGTTCTTTTCTGTCTAAACATGCATAAGATTGCACCCTAATACTCTGGTCCTTGTTCATACATGTTATAGTAGAGACCTGATCATCTGGACTTTGCCTTACTTTGTAAAGCAGTGACTGTTTGTGAATGTATTTCTTTTTCTCCATGCAGTGTTAAGTGATAATTACAAATTCATTTAAAAACAAAACAAAAATTGTTTTTATGTTTTTGTATATGTAGTTTGATGCCTTTAAGCTGCTTCTAGGGAGGCAGGATTTTGGTCTGAAACTGGGATAGAAATACAAATAAATGCTAATAATAATGCTAATAATAATACAAGTTAATAAATAAAGCTATTTGTGATGGTGAGAATTGGCTTTGGGTTACTTCCATTCAGAATCTAGTAATTTGACAGTGATGTCTTGAGGGTGCTGTTCCCCCCACCCACCCACTCACCCTGCCGCGGTCTCCCTCATGTGCCAAAGATCTGATTGGGTGGCCAAGCTATGGCTACTGGTGCCCAGAAATGGCATCATCTGAGAGCACTAGATGGAGGCAGGGGAAGGGGGCAGAACATAAAAGAATACTGAGTCCTCTTCCCCAAATGATGTTATGTTGCCAGGAGACCATTTGATAAGCTGAAAATAGAAAATATTTGGAAAAGCAGAGGTATTTAACTTAAGCAGAAATATTTCAATGGAAAAATCCTATTTTATCCCAAAACTATTTTGGATAATAGAAGCATTCACTTATCCAGAGACTGCTGCTTTAGTCTGAATCATTATGTCATAAACTGTAAATTATCTCACTATCTAAATATCAGTTTATGTGCTCTTATACCATTAACACTGTGTGGCAGTCGAACAAGTCACTGGTCTCAGTGATTGCAGTTGAAGGCAATGGAGTAGTAATTATGGTATTCTTTTGGTGAACTTCTTTGGGGATTATTTGAAATGTGGCTTTATAAGTGAGCATTATAAGATTGATGTTTGATACTTGGAAATAAAATGTTTTTTTAATCATTTTTTTTTAAGATCCCACTCTTCTTGGCAGTTACAGACCAAAGAATACTAAAGTAAGTACTGAAGTGCATGATTACGTAGGTGAAGGTGAGTAAAACTATCTTGGATGTGTGGCCTCATCCTATAAATTTTCATTACCATACCGTCAATTCTTTTATATTTTGCAGTGTTAAGATATGTAAGTTAGAAGGAAGCTACCAAACCCTTCAGGCCATTAGTCCATCTAACCAAGTACTTCATCTGTCAGGGACAATCTACTTCAACTTTTCAAGGCTTCAGGCAAAGGTCTTTCCCAAGTATACCCATAAAAAATGTTGTTACATACATTTATGTTGGGCAGAGACTTATATGCCAGATATAAACTGGTGATCTCTTTGTAAATGATCAGCTGTGGTGATGATTAGCAACTAAATAATCTACTGGACATGCAGAATCTACCAAACCTGCTTAATGGCCTATAGGAGGACTTCTACAGTTATTGCTGCTGGTTTGACTCTAGGGAAGCGTGCTTTCCCCACCATCATCTCCTGCAGTATGTGAAGGCATTATTCTGAAAGCCACACACCTCATTTCTTGTGATGACATTATGAAGTTGGAGGAATTTGGTAGGGCTGATGGGGAATTCTTCAGTTTGGTTGGGTGAAAGTTCATGAGCATCTGCCTAAACATTAACTTGGTTGGGTGTTGGTGTATATGTGGACTCAGTTCAAAGCATTGGAGATTTGCATTTCATTTATTTCATTTCTATACCACCCAATAGCCAAAGCTGTCTGGGTGGTTCACATTAATTCCAACTCAAAAATATAACATAACGAAAGCATAATATAAAAACTTTAATATACATAAAGTAAAAACAAATTTTATCAGCTAAAAACAGTTACAATAAGATACCAGGATTTGATAAAACAACTGACATTAAAAGCCTATCATATGCCATCAAATGCCTGGAAGTTGAGGACAGCCTGAACCTGGTACAGAAAAGATGACAATGTTGGTGCTAGGAGGACCAAAGTGAAGAGAGCATTCCACAGTTGGGGCCCCACCATTGAGAATGCCCTTTCCTTTGTTGCCATATTCCAAGCCTTCCTCTGAGGAGACTCTCATATGATGAGTGTCATATACAGTGAGATTACCTTTAAAGCCCCAAGCAGTTTGGGACCAGAATAATTAAGGGACTGTCTTTTTCCAAATGTTTCTGCCCTTTCATTTAGGACAGAGGAAGAGGCTATTCTTTGTGTCCCACCATTATCCAAGGTCTAGTTGGCGGCAACACAGGAAAAGACCTTCTCTCCGCAGCTCCCAGGCTGTGGACTCCCTAAGATCCATATGGCTCCTTTCCTGATGGTGTTTGGATGCCAGCTGAAACCTTTTCTATTATAATTAGGCTGTGTCCTGACCAGTTTCTGCTTTCATCTTCCTTGCTCTTTTCATGATAGTTAATTTTATCTGCTGCTTCTCTTAGTGTGTTTTTAAAAAACTATTTCAGTAATATGATTTAAAAAAATAATTAAAATACAATCAAATATGGTCTGTACTATTTTCTATACATAACATTAATCTCTACAATTACATTTTTATAAGTACGCTATATGATATATATTGTGATTACAGATATTAGATAACAATATATGTTTCATGAATAAATACATCACTGAATATTGATATAAATGAATGTATTCATAAATACATAAAAACAAGTCATATTAAAAGACAGTCCTATATTTATCAATATCTGAATTGTATCTAGCTGTCATAAAAAACAATAAATGGAAGGCAATTGTTTTTGAAATTTTCTGTCCTTTGTCTACCATCTCTGTCATACAGATTCAGTGAATCTAGTCAATTTTGCTATTTTCCAAAACTCCAACCATTCTAAGCAAACATGAGGCAACACTTCTCCATTTCTGAGCAATCAAATTTTGCTGCTATTAATAAGCTCCTCACCAAGTAACTAATTTGAGCATTCAAGTGTCTAAGCAAAATTGTGAGGCTCTAAACATTCCTATTGGGAAAGTCAAGGGGTGAGTGAAGCTACAGGGAAATACTGCTTCAGGGCGTTCCCAGCATTTTCAAGCAGCATCTTCAAGCATCTCCAGTGAGCCAGGAGGGGCCTTGCAGGAGGCCTTATGCAGGCTAGATGGAGAGTCTTAGTGGGCCAAAGGTTTCCCATTCTTGCTCTAAAGGTACAGTGTGATATATCATTGGAGATGTTGTATGGGTTACTTTGCTCCAAAATTAATTTATTATTGTGTAATCCCACCAATTATGCCTAAAACTGGCTTTTTGAGAGCCACCTCTCCAGCACCTATCACTCTGTAGGTTTTACTGAACCAAAAAGGGGTCATGTATCATTGATACAACAGTTTATACCAGGGATGCTGAACCTCTTTCAGCTTAAAAGCTTTATTGGCAGTAACTAAGTTTTAGGAGAGGCATTTCAACCTTTAAGAAAGGAGAAAAACTGCACAAAAGCCAGGAAACAGCCAAATGCTTGTGGGGGAAGGCAGTGAGACCAGAAGAAGGGGGTGTGGCCATCTGGGGAGTCCCAGAGGCACCATGGAGGGGCTGTCACAGGCACCCCTTTGCCCCCGTTGATCCCGCTTTCCTGGCTCTGATAGCAATCTCCATCGTGGTCAGAGCCCTTTAAAAAAATTTTCCAGCTCCCTTTGGCAGAAAAGGGGGCCGAGAAAATTTTAAAAAGCCAAAAATGGGGCTGGGGAGGCAAATCCAAGCACCCTCAAGGACTGTTGCCCCCAAAGTCCTTGGAGAGCAGCTTGGATTCCCCCCACACACACACTGGATTTTTGGGAGGGGCACTTTGGTAATCCAATGGGAGCCTATGGGATAGTTGCCCATATAGGCTTCTATTGGATTTTCAAAGTGCTTCTCCCAAAAATCTGATGAGGGGGAATGCCCTACCACCATGGGTCCTTGGGGCAACTTTCTCCATATCCCCCCTCCAATTTTGGGGGACTCTCACTATTGTTTTGATTTTCCTGGCCCCATTTTGTGCAAAATGGGGCTGCAGAAATCTTTTAAAAGCTGAAAATCTGGGGGGGGGGATCCAAGCCTCCTCCAAGGGCTGTGAGGGCAACTGTAATGCCTCCCCCCTTTAAAATAACCCACTTCCCTGCAAGTTTCCCATTTGTGCAGGGGGGGCCTTGAGGGGTCCCCCAGTTAGCCCACACACTCTCACCCACCACCTGCCTCCTTGCAATAAAAAAGGTTTGTCTTTTGAGCACGGGATGCTTTAAATCCCCATGCAAGCCAAAGGAGATCACCTCCATTGCCTTGCATGGGGATTTAAATGTGTCTTGTGCAGAAAATCGGGGTAGAGGGGCAAAATCCAAGCCCCCCCTCCCCAGACTACAATGCCCCCACAATCCTTGGGGCCCTGGGGAAATAAAAAACGGGTCTGCGGATTAAACGGGATGGAGGGGATGGGAGAGGGGGTGAGGGGGCAACCCACCCCAAGGGGTTGGTTGACCAATCATCTGGTGGTGTGCTATGCACCCAGGGTGGGTTGTTCGCACCCTGCATGGCCAGCGTGTCAGGCAAACCACCCCACTGTCTATTGCATCTGAATTTTAACCTATTATTTCTTTGCATGCTTAAATTCAGCAGTAGCAAATCTAACTCAGAATACTCTTTGCATTGTTTTATTTTTTATGAAAACAAGCTAGTGCTAAAGATACTTTTCTCTTTTTATTTTTTCCTTTCAGTATAATTTCATAGTTGAAAGTATTGTATCCATTGTGGATAGAACCCTTTGTAAAAAATTTCCTTTTGAGGTCTACACTGTCACTCACTTATGACTTCTGTGTACCTCATCACATTGATTACTTTAATGTTAGTTGAAGTTAGCCATCTTGGGTATAGGAAAGATATAAATTTTTAAAATATACATAAACAGCCCATGTTGAACTTATCACTCATATTATCCACTACTTAAATCTCAAAAAGTTGTTTAACTTGAAATCAGGCAGTTCCATTTCACTTTCATCACATGTAGTCATTTGTTGTTAATATCTTATTTCCTGTACATTTTTCTTAGATGTGGTTAGAGCTTTTTTCTTAGCCTTGAAGGAGTTAAATATATCCAGGTAGACACCAGAAATTTCAGATCTGAAGTGGAAATTTCAAATAAGTGGATGACGTAAGAAATGGCATTACAAATGGAAAGGATTGTAGCCGCCTATGTTTTACCAGTTTTGTCATTTCTGCTGCTGCAGTATTGCTAATACACAAAAATGAAGGATGTTTATTTTCATTGCACTGAAGTTAAAACTCAGGTATAGCTAAGTCATTAAACGTGCTATATATCTTTCTTAAAGGTCATGCTACCATTTTTGTGTTTCTGACAGATTATTGGGTCGCCTCATGAGAAAGACTTTGATGGTTTTTCTGACAGCTGTGATGAGCACTTGATCTCAAGTATAGCTGGTAGGCAGTTTCATTCAACTCGTCTGTTAATGCATTCAGCACCCCCATCATTGCAGAAGTATTCTTCAACTCCTGTGTTAAATCGCTCATCTCTAAGAGAAAGGTAATGTCACATATCCCATGACATCTGAAAGAACATGCTTTCTTCTCAATATTTACTGTATTTGTGGTATTTGAGGTAGTAGGTACATTGGCCAATGAGTTAACAATTTAGGACAGGGGTGGGCAACACATGGCCCCGGGACGCATGCAGCATGCCACACTCCTGGTACGGTCTCTACAGCCCCTCGCCATGGCAATTCTCCAGCTGATTTGCCACCGAAAATCAGTGGCAAATTGATTGGGGTTTTTCTGCTGTTGCTGGCGCCCCACCAACATTAGGAGTGTAGCCTGTGGAGGAGTCTGGATGTGGGGGGCAAAATGGCCCCTCGGCCTCTTGTAATTGCCCACCCCTGATTTAAGGGTTATTAGAGTATCAGCACTCATCTTAGAATCTGGCATGACAATCTGTAAAATGCTTTGGATGAAGTGTTGTTGTTGTTCAGTCGTGTCCGACTCTTCGTGACCCCATGGACCATAGCACGCCAGGCCTTCCTGTCCTGCGCTCTCTCCCGGAGCATGCTCAAGTTCATATTCATTGCATCTGTGATGCTATCTAGCCATCTCATCCTCTGCCGTCCCCTTCTCCTTTTGCCTTCAGTCTTTCCCAGCATCAGGGTCTTTTCCAGGGAGTTTTCTCTTCGCATTAGGTGGCCAAAATATTGGAGCTTCAGCTTCATTATCTGTCCTTCCAATGAGCACTCAGGGTTGATTTCCTTTAGGATGGACTGATTTGACCTCCTTGCAGTCCAGGGGACTCGTAAGAGTCTTCTCCAGCACCACAGTTCGAAAGCATCAATTCTTCGGCGCTCAGCCTTCCTTATAGTCCAGCTCTCACAGCCATACATTACTACTGGGAAAACCATAGCTTTGATTATGTGGACCTTTGTCAGCAAGGTGATGTCTCTGCTTCTTACTATGCTGTCTAGGTTGGCCATAGCTTTCCTCCCAAGGAGCAAGCATCTTTTAATTTCATGGCTACAGTCACCGTCTGCGGTGATCTTGGAGCCCAAGAAAGTAAAATCTGTCACTGCTTCCATTTCTTCCCCTTCTATATGCCAGGAAGTGATGGGGCCAGATGCCATGATCTTAGTTTTTTTAATGTTGAGTTTCAAACCAGCTTTTGCACTCTCCTCTTTCACCCTCAACAAGAGGCTCTTTAGATCCTCTTCGCTTTCTGCCATTAGGGTGGTATCGTCTGCATATCGGAGGTTGTTGATAATTCTCCCAGCAATCTTAATTCCGACCTCTGATTCATCCAACCCGGCATTTCTCATGATGTACTCTGCATATAAGTTAAATAAGCAGGGTGACAATATGCAGCCTTGTTGTACTCCTTTCCCAATTTTGAACCAATCGGTTGTTCCATGTCTGGTTCTTACTGTTGCTTCTTGACCCTCGTACAGGTTTCTCAGGAGACAGGTAAGGTGGTCTGGTACTCCCATCACTTGAAGAATTTGCCACAGTTTGTTGTGATCCACACAATCAAAGGCTTTAGCGTAGTCAATGAAGCAGAAATAGACGTTTTTCTGGAATTCTCTTGCTTTCTCCATGATGCAGCGAATGTTGGCGATTTGATCTCTAGTTCCTCTGCCTCTTCTAAACCCAGCTTGTACTTCCGGTAGTTCTCGGTTCGCATACTGCTGAAGCCTAGCTTGTAGGATTTTGAGCATCACCTTGCTGGCATGTGAAATGAGCGCAATTGTGCGGTAGTTTGAACACTCTTTGGCGTTGCCCTTCTTTGGAATTGGAATGTCAACTGACCTTTTCCAGTCTTGTGGCCACTGTTGAGTGTTCCAAATTTGTTGGCATATTGAATGCAGCACTTTAATAGCATCATCTTTTAGGATTTTAAATAGCTCAGCTGGAATACTGTCATCTCCACTAGCTTTGTTGTTACTAATGCTTCCTAAGGCCCACTTGACTTCACTCTCTAGGATGTCCGGCTCAAGTTCAGTGACCGCACTATCATGGCTATCAGGGACATTCAGATCTTTCCTGTATAGTTCTTCTGTGTATTCTTGCCACCTCTTCTTAATCTCATCTGCTTCTGTTAGGTCCCTGCCTTCTTTGTCCTTTATCATGCCCGTCTTTGCACAAAACGTTCCCTTGAGATCTCCAATTTTCTTGAAGAGATCTCTAGTCTTTCCCATTCTGTTGTTTTCCTCGATTTCTTTGCATTGTTCATTTAAGAAGGTCTTCTTGTCTCTCCTTGCTATTCTCTGGATCTCTGCATTCAGTTGGGTATATCTTCCCCTTTCTCCCTTGCTTTTCGCTTCCCTTCTTTCGTGAGCTACTTGTAAAGCCTCATCAGACAGCCACTTGGCTTTCTTGCATTTCTTGGGATGGATTTCGTTGCTGCCTCCTGAACAATGTTACGGACCTCCGTCCATAGTTCCTCAGGCACTCTGTCTATCAGGTCTAATCCCTGAAATCTATTCCTCACCTCCACTGTATATTCATCAGGGATATGATTTAGGTCATACCTGAACGGTTTAGTGGTTTTCCCGACGTTCTTCAATTTAAGCCGAAATTTTGCAAGAAGCAGCTCATGATCTGAGCCACAGTCAGCTCCCGGTCTTGTTTTTACTGACTGTATGGAGCTTCTACATCTTTGGTTGCAAAGGACATAATCAATCTGATTTCGATATTGACCATCTGGTGACGTCCATGTGTAGAGTCGCCTCTTGTGCTGTTGGAAAAGAGTGTTTGCTATGATCAGCATGTTCTCTTGGCAAAACTGTATTAGCTTTTGTCCTGCTTCATTTTGTACACCAAGGCCATGCCTGCCTGTTATCCCGGTGATTTCTTGACTTCCTACTTTAGCATTCCAATCCCCTATGATGAAGAGGACATCTTTTTTTGGTGTTAGTTCTAGAAGGTGTTGTAGGTCTTCATAGAACCGATCAACCTCAGCTTCTTCGGCCTCAGTGGTTGGGGCATAGACTTGAATTACTGTGATGTTGAATGGTTTGCCTTGGATTCGTACTGAGATCATTCTATCATTTTTAAGATTGTACCCCAGTACTGCTTTTCCTACCCTTTTGTTGACTATGAGTGCTACTCCATTTCTTCTAAGGGATTCTTGCCCACAATAGTAGATATGATGGTCACCTGAATTAAATTCGCCCATGCCTGTCCATTTTAGTTCGCTGATTCCCAAGATGTCGATGTTCAATCTTGCCATCTCATGTTTGACCACCTCCAGCTTACCTTGATTCATTGATCTGACATTCCAGGTTCCTAAACAATATTGTTCTTTACAGCATCGGATTTTCTTTTCACCACCAGACACATCCACAGCTGAGTGTCCTTTCGGGTTTGGCCCAGCCGCTTCACTCTTTCTGGCGCTACTTGGAAATACCCTCTGCTCTTCCCCAGTAGTATATTGGACACCTTCCGACCTGAGGGGCTCATCTTCCGGCGTCATATCTTTTAGCCTTGTGATACGTTCCATGGGGTTTTCTTGGCAAAAGTACTGGAGTGGGTTGCCATTTCCTTCTGCAGTGGACCACATTTTGTCAGAACTCTCTGCCATGACCTGTCCGTCTTGGGTGGCCCTGCACGGCATAGCTTATGGCTTCACTGAGTTACGTAAGCCCCTTCGCCACAACAAGGCAGTGATCCATGAAGGGGGGATGAAGTGTATCTAGCAGTATATCTGTGCAATGACACATAAGCCTTGAACCAACATTGGAACTGAATGGACATCAGTCTGGCATTGAAGGCAGATATTTCAAGGTAAATGTTTAGAGTTAGGATGTGAAGCATCTGGCCATATTCAACGGTCCTCCCTGCTAAAATCTAGTTCAAGAACATTGCCACCTTCATTTCATAAATCTCTTTCATTCCCAGTGTATTGTCAGGGTGGACACTGAGCCCATAGAATCCCAGAGTAGTTCTGATTCTGAGGAAGAGCAGTCGCTCCTGGGAGAGGAGTGCGCTCCTCTCCCAGGAGCGACTGCTCTTCCTCAGAATCAGAACTACTCTGGGATTCTATGGGCTCAGTGTCCACCCTGACATGTATATACTAACCTTCCTCTACCTGGTTCCCTCCATATATGTTGAACTATAACCTGCATCATCTCCAGCCAGCATGGTCACTGGCCACGTTGACTGGTGATGGTAGAAGATGTAGTCCAACATCTGGAGCACACCAGGTTGGGGAAGACTTGTATGGTATGTTTCATTCCAGTGTCAAGGGCTTTCAGCAGCTTAAATACCTGCCACGTATCTCATCCAGAATTTTTCTTCAGTCTTGCTAGGGACTTGCATTACAGACTGCAAGAGTAGCACAGCTGCTGCTAGGATTGTACTCTAGATATCTGTCCTGGTTCCTAGTTAGTAGGCATGGCAGAACCACTTGGTTATATTCCAAAAGGTTTTTGGCAAAGCACAGAAAGCATTCATTCCTCTTTGCTACACTCCAGAATGATTGTGAGATTTGAAATGGATTCTACAATCCATTCTGGGTATGCCCACGTGGCTGAGGGCCTCTGTTATGGCAACTGAAAGGTAACAGTAGTGCTTCCTTGTCACCCCTGAGCCCATGCATGGCAAATGTAGTGCAGCCTAGGCCCCTCCATGCTGCATGTAGTCTGCCTCATGCCATTTGTGAAATGGGCCCAGAGCCCACTATGAAGAGCACTGTGCTGGATATACAGTATTCTAGAAATGTTTCCATTTTGATTAGGACAGACTCTGGCTCATTCATTCCTACCAGGAGTAGTAATAGGCAAACTTCCCTCAGCTCCTTTTCTTTTTAAGCTTTCCATTCCTTTTCCAAGCAAAAACAACTGGGTGATGGAGAGAGTAACTGGCAACAAGACACTAGAAACTTAATTAGGAATGAGTTGGAAGCCTTGTTATCTTGCCAGGGAGTTTTAGATTTGTAGTCTTCTCTGCTTCCCTAAATTAATTGAGAGGTTGAGAACACTACAGATCTCATACTCCCCGGCATGAAATGATGTTCCCGAGACATTTCCCATTAAGGAGAGGCTGGAAAGGTTTCCCCTGATGGGATTTTCTTGTGACAAACTCTAACAGTTGGAGAATCTCAGCTTTCTCTACACATATAGTTTGTGTCTTGTATTTTTGGTTGGCATCACCCTGGCACTTTAACTAAAGAATCCAGTTTGTTCTGAGAAAGGCAGCAAGAGGTTTGAAGGTTGTGAGGAATGAGTTAGCCCCAAATGTTAGAAGGGAGGCTGTTACCTAATTATGTATGTGTCCTCTATCATTAAAGTATAAGGAGTTATGCCCATGGAATCCCAGATACATGCCTACCTGAGTACCAAGTTACCATTCCAGGCAGACTGTCCATGAGGGTACTGCAAAATTCATGCAAGTAGCAAGGAACATCTTTGAGGTCTCTCTTCATTCCCCAGAGTCAAATTGCTAAGACTTTCCACCTCCCCAGTGATCTCAGCTATTAACAGCAAGCAAACAGTGATCATCATGATTGCTGGGAGGGTGGAGAGGTTTAAGCCTCTCCTCCACCTCTCAAGTGATCTTCATACAGATTGCTCTTTTCCTGTTGCTATTAACAGCAAGGAAACAGTGAACTGCATCAAGATTACTGGGAAGAGGGCTAGGTTAAAGCCCCTCTCTCTTGCTAGTGATCCTGATGCAGAGATTGTTGTTTTCCTCCCTGCTGTTAGTGAGGAAACAGTAATCTGCATGTGGCTCTTGGGGCCGAAAAGGCTGTTCACCCCATTGATACTTATGTACCCCTTGTGTTGACATCTATAACTGCCCTTTAGTTTGGGTACTCAGTAATGGTTTCCCATGACTCACAGCGGGCATTCATCATTCTTTATTCTTTTGGAAAGCCCCTTCTCTTGCGTCATTAGGCATGGCCAATGTCTTGCCATCTCCTGTAGTGGGAGGGATATCCCTATTCTCCAGACTGGCCCTTACTGCTGGCAGTACAACAGGGCCTGGTGAGCTCTGTGCTCACCATGTCTTTTTAATTCTTATTTTAGTTGCTGAGTCCCGTCCCATCCCCTGCCGCCTTCCTTGCCTACATGAACTAGTTAGGGCTAGGGCCCTTCCACTAGGTGCGAAAGAGGGAGTTTTATGGTCGACGCAACTGCTCCCCCTCCAATGGGGCTGCAGTCGGGCAAAGTTCAGTGTTTTCTGGTCCTTTTTCCTCAGCTGCTAGGCCGCACACTGCCGCCAAAGCTGCTACAGCATGAGCTGGTCAGGAAGCAGTGGGCCCTGCCACCTCCTCTCCTTGCAGGGTGGGAGGACAGGAGCCAAAAGAACGTCTCTCCCTGCCCTCTCTGGCTGGAATGGGGATGGAGGCCAAGTGCCACAACAGCATGGGAGAAAGGGCCACCAACACCAGTGATGGCCAGGACCGCGCGGTGCCAGAGGAGGATCTCAGGGCAATGAAGGGAGTGAGCAATGCTTCTTCCCATCCCTCCCTCAATTTGCCAGACTTGTGTTGGAATAGGGCCTATCTACAGTGGGTGCAAGCCCTAGTCCTCAAGGAGGTAAGGGGGGCAACGAGGCCTGGGTCGGGGGCTGACAGGGCATCTCCACCAGATCAGCCTCCACCCATAAGAAACTTCATAACAGGAAGAAAAAGTGCAAACCTTGTCACAGCAGATCAAGGCATAAGTACAAGAGGGGATGCAGATCCTCCTCTTCTTCATCCAGAAGTCTGTCCTCTAGACAGTCCTCATCATCTGAGTCGAGGCCATGATCTAGCAAGGAAAAAGGAGAGAAATATGTACAAAGATGGCACAAGGGTCATCAGACTTACAGGGTAAGATACCTGCCCCCAGCTCCAGGGCAAAAAAGCGTAAGTCCAGTGGCAGCGCTTACCTCCAACACAGCTACTCCAGAAGATGAAGAAGGCGGACCGTGGGACCCATGCAATAAGCATCTGGAGGCAGCACTCTGCAAGGATTTTGAGGCGTTTGCAACAGCCTTCCTTGCATCTGCTAGAATCTCCCGTGTTTGCCAGAGCAACGTACATCTGGGCACAAGACCTGGAAGCAATGGAATCTGTTACCAAGCTGGTGGTGGGTTAACATAAGACCATAAGAAGAGCCATGCTGGATCAGACCAAGAGTCCATGTAGACGAGCAGTCTGTTCACATAGTGGCCAACCAGCTGTCGACCAGGAACCCACAAGCAGGGCATGAGCAGGTTGTACAAGATTACACACACAGCTACGTTGCTGGCTGACTCTTCTAGGGATGCTGTACAGGCCCAGTCCAGGGCCATGGTGGCCAATGTGGCAGCAAGCAGAAACATATGGATGTGCAGCTGGGATGTTGACCCAGGCTCACAGGCCAGACTAGCTAGTTTTCCTTTTGCTGGTGCAAAAGCTCTTTGGAGAATCCCTTGAAAAAGTCCTTGTTGAAGGTAAGGACAAAACCAAAATGCTTCCTACCTCCAAGAGGGAAGACAAGAAAGCCTGGATTCAATCTAATTTTCATCCCTCCAGCCCCATTGGCAGATAACAAGGATTTTTAGGGTCCAAGGCTAAGTGGCCATGTAGCAGGGAGACATGCAAAAAGAAGTATTAATTAGCAAGCGCATTGACAAACATGGCCAAAAGGTCGAAGAAGCCACACTCTTCCTGATGCCAAGCCTCACAACTCCCAAGACCAATTAGGGGCAGATTTCTATAGTTTGCCCATCAGTGGTCAATGACAACAACTGATGCTTGGGCCTTGGAGTCAGTCTCCTAGGGTTATGCCATGTATTTTGCCTGACACCCCAGGAACAAATTTTGGATTACTCCAAAGTCCAAAAATCCCACAAAGCACCATATATTCAAAACAGCTATCCAGCACTTGTTGGACATCCAAGTCTTCGAACTGGTGACATAGAAACAGAAAAAAAATGGGGTCTGTGCCATTTTTTTCTTGGTTCCCAAGAAAAATCAGGATATCAGAGTCATTTGGATTTACAATGGCTGAATAAATTCATTTGGAAATGCCACTTCAAGACGGAAACCATGAAGTCAGTAGTGACCACCCTAATCGAAGATGACTTTCTGGCATCAATAGATCTCTCCGAGGCCTATTTACATGTGCCAATTAGGTCCTGTCACTGGAAGTTCCTTTGGTTTGTTTACCATAGCAAACACTACCAATACAGGGCAATGCCGTTTGGGCTGAGGTCTGCATCATGAGTATTTACAAAATTTTGACACCATTAGTGGCTCACTTGAGACAGATGGGAATTTACCTCTATCTATACTTCGACGATATACTCATCAGATCTGCAGCCAAAAAGATCAAGGGCATTCAGATGTCTTCATTTCTTGTGAATGTACAGAAGACCTCTGGAACACCAGGGATTGATCTTGGATGCAAACGTGTATAGGATGTTTCTCAAAGAAGAAAGGAAGAGCAAGATCTTTCAGATGGTGGCAGAGACAGTACAGGCCAAGCAAATGGATAAGATGTCGCTGGCTCAGCTGTTAGGTTTAATGGTTTAGGTTTAATGGTGTCCTGCCAGGAGATGGTCAGCTGGTCATGCTTCCACATGCAACCTCTGCGATGATTACTTCACCCCTTCCAGGCTCACATAGCACACCAAGACCACTTCATGGTAGAGATTTTGGCAGCCGTGCAGCTGTCATTACAATGGTGGCTGCACCACTCCCGTCTGACATGCGGAATGTTGTTGGCAAACCCCAACAGAGTCATCATCACCACGGATGCCAGCCTGTTCAGTTGGGGGCCCATTTGGGGTCTTGTGATGCAGGGAACCTGGTCAGTGACAGAGGCAACAAAGAGCATAAATCTGGAAATCAGAGCTGTCAAGCTGGCTAAAAAAAATGCAGAAAAGGGCAACTAAAATGACCAAGGTGCTGGAGCATCTCCCCTGTGAGGGAAGGTTACAACAGCTGGGATTGTTTAGCTTGGAAAAAGGGAGGGTAAGCAGAGACATGATACAGGTGTACAAAATTATGCATAGTTTGGAGAATGTGGATAGGGAGACTTCTCTTTCCCCTCTCTCATAATACTAGAACCTGTGCTCATCCCATGAAGCTAATTGGTGGGAGATTCAGGACAGATAAAAGGAAGTACTTCTTCACACAACACATAGTTAAACTACCACAGGATGTAGTGATGGCCACCAATTTGGATGGCTTTAAAAGGAGGTCAGACAGATTCCTGGAGAAGTCTTATCAATGGCTACTAGGCTTGATAGCTGTGTATTACCTCCAGTATCAGAGGCAGTATGCCTGTATACACCAATTGCTGGGGAATATGGGCAGGAGGGTGCTGTTGCATTCATGTCCTGCTTCTGGTTTCCTGATTGACAGCTGGTTGGCCACTGTGTGAACAGAATGCTGGACTAGGTGGACCGTTGGTCTGATCCAGCATGGCCCTATGTTCTTATGTTCTTAATTCCAGGACAACATACCAGATCTCCATGTTCTGGTGAGGATGGCTAATGTAACTGCTAAATCATATGTGAACAGGCAGGGGGTATGAGATCAGAGGCGTTACATCTAGAGGCATGTATGATAATGACTTAGGTAGAAAAGAACCTGCCTTCAGTCAGGCTGAGCATCTGGCAGGGAAATCCAGCCTTTTGGCCAACTGGCTCAGGTGCAAAGTGGTGCAGGAGGCAGTGGGGGCGCTTCACCCAGAGGTGTTTCAGCAGATCAGTCTGATTCAGAAATAGATCTGTTTGCCACGCCACGGAATGTATAACTTCCTTGGCTCATGACAAGGGATCCATGTCCAGAAGCCATAGGCAACAATGCTCTTGAGATGCCATGGTCTCCAAGGTGCCTTTATGCCTTTTTACCCTTGCCCTTGCTTCCAAGGGTGCTCCACAGAATCAGACTGTTGGGAGCAAAGGTAATTCTAGTGGTGCCGTATTGGTCAAGGAGACTTTGGTTTCCAGAACTGGTCAACATATCATTACAGCAAGGCTGGAGTCTTCCCCAACAGGGTCGACCTGCTGACCCATACCGTCAGCCTCATGTGTTTCATCTGACAGTCTGGAGGCTGAGCAGCAATGGTTACTGGGGCTGGCCTGTTCCCAAGGGGTCCTTGCTACTTTCTTGGCCTCACACAAGCCTTCTACGAATCGGGTACACTCCAACACTTGGACAGCATTCATGTCATGGTGTAAGCATGAGGGAAAGAATGCTGAGAAGGAGCAGGTTCAAGATATCCTGGATTTTCTACAGGTAGGTTGATGAAAAGGCTGAGCACGAACACCCTGAAATGGCAAGCAGCAGTCCTGAATAGTGCTTTGGGGTTGAGGCAGAAGTGAGTCTGTCTTCCCATCCCCATGTCCACCAATTCCTAAAACAGGCAGCATTGTCGAATCCTCCAGGTTTCCTTCATGGAACTTAAACTTGGTTCTTACAGCACTTATGGGGGCATCTTTTGAGCTTATGGGTAAAATCCTTCTTAGAGTTCTTATCTTAAAAATGTTTTCTCTAGTTGCCGTGACATCTGCGTGCAGGGTATTGGAGTTGGGTATTATCCACTAACCCACAGTTATGTGTTTTCCATAATGACAGTGTGGTTCTCCACCCTGATCCATCTTTTATTCCCAAGGTAATTTTAGTTTTCCATAGGTCCCAGGAATTCAGCCCTAAGCCAAAACTTCAGCAGGAAAAGAACTGGCATGTGCTTGATGTTAGAATTGCTCTCCATTTCTATTTGGACAAGGCAGCTGCGGATAGGAAGCTATTTCCAGATAGCTTAGGGATTGCATTCATCTGGCATATGTCAGCCCTGGGAAACAGCATCGTCAAGGGGTGACTGCTCATTCTGTCTGGGGGGCAGCTACTTCTGCTGCATTGTAGGGTAGGTCCTCCATAGAAGAGATTTCTATGGCTACCACTTGAGCCTCTGTACATACCTTCTTTAAACACTATAAGGTAGATAAATTACCTTATTTATTAAGGTAATAAAAGTGACACAGCTTTTGGTAGGAGGGTGTGCGTATTTGAGATTTTTAACTGGACTCCCATTCTGGGATAGCACTGCTCTTGTACATCCAGAAGGATAAAGAATGATGAATGCCCTCCATGATTCTTGAGAAAAAGGAAATTCTTATCAGGAATTCCTGTTTCCAGGACTCCTGGAGGGCATTCGCCCATCTCTTCAGTCCAGTACTTGATATGGAGTGGTGTTTTAGGGCTTCTTCCTCCGCCGTACATGTGAGGTGGTGGGTAGTTTCCTGAGATTAATTCCTGTCTCTGTTGATAATTTTTGATTGATCACGTTAATGTGTTTGAAGGCATTATTTTTTGCTGGTATGTAGCCAGGAATTACAGTGTTAACATATAGGAACATAAGAAGAGCCATGCTGGATCAGACCATGGGCCCATCTAGTCTAGCATTATCTTCACACAGTGGCCAACGAGCTGTCGATGGGAGACCCACAAGCAAGACATGAGTGCAACAGCACCCTTCCACCCATGTTCCGCAGTAACTGGTGTACATAGGCATACTGCCTCTGATACTGGAGGTAGCATATAGCCATCAGAACTAGTAGCCATTGATAGCCTTCTCCTGTAGAACGTATATTCTATAGTTCCTTCTTTTTGGAGGTAGTAGGGGTTTTCTGCTTTTCCAGTACCAGTCTGGAGAAGAGGAATATCCTTTCCCCTAGAGGAGATGGCAAGACGTTGGCCCTGCCTACTGATGGAAGAGGAAGGGCTATCCCGAAGGATAAAGAATGATGAATGCTCTCCGGGAGTCCTGGCAACAGGAATTCACAGTAAGAATTGCTTTTTCTTGCTCATCCTTGATCTTCTTGATTATGAAACTCAGCATGGACAGGCCCACTGTCACACAGCTCCAAGACAAACTCAGGGGTTCGCTTGACTCTCGGGTCTGTTTGTTGTGATCTTTTCCAAGCACTCTTCTTGCTTTACTGTGGTGCCTAGCCTATGTTTCCAGGGCCAGAATCCTTTTCCACTTCAGTATGAATCACCCTGCTACCTTGTTTGCCCGGATAGATCTTCGTTGCCTTGTATGTCCAGACAGAACTTCGCCACTGGGGAAGCACCTGTTGAGTCTCTTCAGCCAGGCTCCATATGTGATGCAGCCCACCCTCTGCTTTCGTTACTTTGCCCTGCAGGTGTCCCTATGCCTTTCAGGAGCAACACCCCCTGCTGACTGTGAGTCCAGTGGTTTGGTGGATAAGCAGGGAGTAGGGTGTTGTGTTGAAAGTGTTATGAGACCTAGAGTCAAGCACAGTCATCTACATAACCAAACTTTTTAGTTAGGTTCTCTCCCTTGCCTCCTTTCCCATTTCCCTTGCCTCTGTCCATGTTTGTTATTTTCCTCAGAGTAGTCAGAGTCTAAGGAGAGGCCTTATTTTTAGAGTATCCATTCCATATTCTGTTTTTACAACCAGCTACCCAGAGGGTAGGCTATGCCCGCTGTGAGTTTCTAAATATCTGTGACCAGCCAGCAAGTGAGGTCTTTTGGGCTCCCCTTACCTTGAAACAAGGTAAATACAACCACTTCAACTCTGTTTCTTCTGTTTCCTCTAATATTCCGATGATCTGTCCATTCTGCCTATAACATAGACCACTCCGTGTCACCAACGCACAAGCTCCCCTGCATATATCCTTCCAAGCCCTGTCTTGCCATTTTCATAGCACCCTCTTGACTCCTTATTTGTCAAATGCTAAATCCCCTTGCTCTGTCTTCTCTGTTAGAACTACTATGGTAGCAAAAGTAAAACCTGTAACCTCTTAGCAATTGTTCTTGAACTAATCTCCTCTACTTTATGAATCTCCTCACTTAGTAGAAATGCAGTGCATAGTCTGCTGTGTGCTCACCACACCTCTTAGAAAGATCCCTTCATTCCTATGTTATTTGTGACACTGTGGTTTTGCATGCCCGTGTGAATGAGGATGTATATTCAGCATCTGAGACAAAGATATGGCCTTAGAGAAAAGCAGTATCACGACTGAAATAAAAAGCCACTCTGATACAGATATCCATCCTGTACAGGCATCTCCTGAGGAAGATATAAAATGGACTCCCTCAGCTAAAGATTTCAGTCATTCAGATGGAGCTGTGAACAATGTGATTTTTTTAAAAGTGTGCCAATGACTCTAAGAGGCCATAGAGCAATTCTTTCAGTTTCCTGTTATGATAGGAGACTGCATATCTGGGGGGATTGATTCACCAAGCATGCTGTGACCTTGTCTGTTCTGCAGTTGACAGGTATCAAAAACTGCCAAGCTGGCCTATAGAATAGGAAAGGTACAGCTCATCATGAGCAGTTACTGTTGACCTCTGCGACTTGTCTGATATGGTTCATCAGGATTTGATCTTGTCAGCTGTAGGTCAGAATCATAGTTTTCCAAAGCGTTTCTTGAGAAAGTTGCTTATTGTAATGCTCATCACATCTTTCTTTGTATGCCAGATGCTCTAACCTACTTCCTTTCATATTCAGAGTACTGTGAAATATTTGTCAAAACAGATGGAATGATCTTAGTTGAAATTACTTTAGGTCTGGTAGGTTCCATTTATATTTTTACTGTGCCAGAGGTAATCTGTTCAGAGAACTTTCCAGGAAGGGGTTACCTCTAAACGTGAAGTCTCTTTACATGACAGAAGCTAGGTTTTCAGGGTGAGCTATTGAATGCTTTATTTAAAAGAATTTGAGAAAGTCAAAAATTTGTTCTGCATGCTGCTGAATGGTTTTCTCCTATGTTTACTTCTTTGGTCTGCTGTGTATATGTCCCTGTGAAACTGCATTGCAAAGGTTGGCATCTTTGGGTTTCCCTGTATGTGGAAAAAAAATGCACGTTGTAAATTGTACTCATGGGGACATTTGTGTTGCTTGTCTGGATATTTAGATGCTCCTGTCTGGGTACATCAGAGAACATTGTCTCATAGTATGTCTGTGAATTGATATGATAGGGCCCATCATGCCATGGGGGTGGGGAAGGGGGCAGTATTGCCTTCTGCTAAAGGAAGCTGTTGACCCCAGTGTTTTTTAGAAAGAGTAAGGGTAAGCTTGTCTCCCCTTTGGGATATCAGCCCCCCCAAACATTGTCTTGAAGCAGAGCAGCCCAGCAACATTGATGAGAACTCATCAGTGTCTGCTGTCTAGAGCTCTGTGCAGCTGTCATAACTTTTGAATCACGACTCGGTTTATAAAGCACTCAGCATTATGACCCATATGTGGCTTCAGGCTATCCATCTCTTTGGGCCTCATTTGGCTTCTTTCCTTCCCCTTTGTACATATTTATCTTTTTGCATATTTTACTTCTTTCTCCTGTGCCTTACATGGGAGTGAGAGAAGCCTACATGATTCCCAGTCCCTTCACAAAAAAGGGTATTAGTATATGCCGTACACTAAAAGTCATATCTAATCTCCATTTCTTAGAGTATAATGTTCTTGTTGGAGCATTCATAACTGTTACAGAAAGACATTTAAGCCTCATAATTTTGCTCTCACAATTTTATTCTATATGAAAGATGTAGTTCTTCGCATTTCTGAGGTAGACTTCCAGAAGTTGACCTGTCATCTGTCTTCCTCCCCCAAGAACCAAAGATTGATCCCACATTTTCAAATAAACCTACCCCTAGTTGATAATCATCTACAAATTTTTCTTTGGGAAAAGTGATTCCCAAACCATTTATTTCAGATAACATGAGTTGATATTTAAAGTGAAACAAAGCTGTTCAAAAGGTTGAGTGATTTGTGGTCTTCAGGAAAGATAGAGTGACTTTATTGCCTCCTAAAGGTGGCTGAAAGGCATAGAACAGCTAAGCCTGAACCTAGTTGATTTCTTTCTTGTTCCCGAATGTCTTTAAAAAGTGAGTTCAGAGCTATAAAGAGAGCACTTGCATTTCTTGCCTTGAGTTTAGCCTTTCATCCCAGTGCAACAGTTCCTTATGGATGAGACCCACTGCCCAAACCACCTGTGACTCTTACATACAGGTATTCTGGCTGATAAATATTCTGTATTTAACCTGAAGGCTATGCTATCCTATTGATAGTTAGCCCTGTGAGGGAGAGAAACCTGTAGGAATATTTTTCTCTTTAGCAGCCCACTCCCCCCACCCCCCTGAAGTCATCTCAGGAGAGAAAAATGGGTAGTGCATCTATTTCCTTCTCTCTATCAGGGTAAAGCAAAGTGCTACCACAAGGACTGGTGAAAATGTTGTCTGAGTTTCGTTCCTTTTCAGGAGCATGAGGCAAAGTGAGGGATGGAAGGCAGCTCTCTTTCCCCTGAGCAGGCACAGGGAGTCTTCGTTACTTGTCTTCCCTCATTAAGAGAATAACATGTAAACTGGACCGAAGTTCATTGGAGGGAATATTGATTAGATAATATCACCTTATCTAATCACCAACTGATCTAACCAATGTTTGTGACATTATTAGTGATTTTACATGGAATGGTATTAGCTACAAAAGAATCTGTGTTAGATCCAGGGCTAATTTCTTGGCATCTGAAAGTGCTCCTAGGTACTATGGGCCTGTTCTCATGATCACTGAGGGGGAAATAAGCCATGGTGGCATATCTTATATATACATGTAGTATAATCTTGTCTCATGTCAACTCAGAATCCATTGAATTCAGTGGAACTTACTTCCAAGCAAGTGTGTATAGTATTGCAGCCTTGATGTGTTAAATTAAAATCTTGCTTTGTTAATTAGCATAGTTGCACTGGTAAGCTCTCAAAGATTCATTTTAACTTGTCCTGTCATAGTTATCCATAGAGATATTTCTTTTCACCAGGTTCTACAACAGTTGCCTGCTCTCTAGATGTGCATCTGCTCCTATAGTATGTTATTGATTTTTGTCCTGTGATAGTTTGTCCTTGTATGTGGTTTTTTTTCCTCCTCCTTTCAGCACAAATTCTCTTTTCAGCACAAATCCTTTGGAAACTGATAAATTCTTCATGGAAGCCACACAGGCACAATTGCACTTGTTTTTGTGAGGCACTATGGCAGGGGAAAGGGCTAAATGAAGAGCCACAAATGTTTTGCAGAATGTGCTTGTTGATATGAAATACATTAGCATTTCTTGCTGATAGGCGATGCTAGCATTTCTTACTGTATGCAAGTGAGTGATTAAAGTGTCATCTCTTTGAAAACATCTATTTATTACCTACTTGAGAGTTGTAAGCTTCTATTCAAATAGCCCATGTGGAAGCTTCTATTCAAATAGCCCATGTGGACAAATCTTATTTTTGTAAATATGAGGATGCAGTCATATACACACTTACCTGGGAGTAAGTCCCATTGAGCTCAGTGGATCTTACTTCTACGTAGACATGTATAGGATTGCGCTATAATTGTCCATTTTATCCTAGTGAATGTCCAAAAGTTATATTCAGTCATATATAAGATTTCTAGATTCCTTTCTTCTTTTGATACAAAATATAACATCAAATCTGCATCATTTAAAAAAAATTATTATAAAGGGAGAAATAAATGCTTTTCGCCACATTACAGGAGAAAATAGTTGATTGCTCTCGACATAGCATCTTTGAAATGAATTATGAGTAGTTCTCTATTGATCCAGCTTATTCTTAGGTCACCTAGCTATATATCCAAAGTGTTTATACAATCTATTGGAATCGATAAACAATTTAAACTGATGTAACTGCGAAATGTTTGCTAGTCCTAAGGAAAATTGGAAGTATGACAAAGAATACAGCTGTAGAGGTTTATTTTGTTTTGTCAGAGTAAAGTCCGTAAAATAATATAACCCTTCCAGCAGCAATGCAAGAAACTACTGACATCTTAATTCCATATGTAAGGAGATGGTGGTTTTACACGGGCATTATTTGCGTCTTTATGCAATGAGAATTCATTTTATTTATAGTTTTAAGAAATTACTTTTTGAAAATGAGCTTCAGAGGATATCTCCTGTAGGAGTTAGCACATCATAAAATGGTTTCAATTTAGGTTACGGGTAATAAATTTAAGGTTTAGCTTTGTTGTATGGTGACGTTGGGTGGTGTAAATATTAAAGTGCAGATTACATTTTATAGTTATGTCTAAAATTAGACAATTAAAAAGGAGCTGGTACTGTTTTTATTAATACTTAAAATATTTGAATTTAGAAAATTAAGTCGAAGGCTATGTGTTCAGTAAACATTTCTTATGCTACAGTGCACACTAGTGGATTATTCTGTCATTTCAGTTAAGAAATGTACAAAGTTTACATTATAGTAAAGGATTTTTATAATCAGGATGGGGTCCATTGGGATATTGGTCCTAAATGTGTCCAGTATAGGGACTAATATTGTGACACAGAATAATATAGCTTTCACTTGTGGCAAATAGAAATGCGTCATGTAATTGGAAATTAACTACACTAATGTAAAAGTCCTGTTCAAATCTGGTACTTAACTGCAAGTAAACATATTTAGGAGGTTGTTTCACATCCCTTTTTCCCATCACCTAATAACCATGACAACTTGTATTCTTTTAGAAATTTAGAAAATGAATCTGCTGTACTCCATAGCTACATACTATACCCCTCCAATAGGTTGTGGGTCAGTCCCCCATTTGGCATTCATGAAGCTGTAATAATCTGACTAAAAAGTAAGAGATGTTAACAAAAGTACACTACAGTGCAAAGGATTGAAGAATAACATCCCCATTACAGCAGGAAGGCTCAAATATTATGCAGCAGTTTTGACTCCAATAAAATTGACCAAATCTGTACACATAACAAAGAACTTGTTTTTATTGCTGGAAAACGATGCCAGAAACAGTGCAGCCAGGTGTGTGTAGTTGCAGAAGTATCACACAGAGTATATTCTATATATTACTGGAATTAAGAGTGTGTCCTACATTAGTTAAAATGAGTTCATCATATAAAAGAGAAAATAATTTGACATTGTATCCATTTCCAAATTCCAAATAGTGTCCATAATTTAAAATATTCACACCAAGTGATATGACCCTTAAAATGCTTTTTATTCTAGGTTTCGTTCCAGTTGGAACACACCAGTAAATGGAGAAGAAATCCATAAGCGAGTGAAAAATATTTTAAGGACGCACAGTGCAAGGCAAAGGCTAACATTTGTACGTTTTAAAATTAAACTGCATTATTTTTCCTTCTAAAGTGTTATGGAAAAAGCATCCCATAGGCATCTAAAAAATATTTTTTCTGATTGACACATGGAGAAAACTCGGGGAGACAGGGCAGTGTGTTCTCTCTTCCTTTGTTCTGAGTTTTGGAGAAAGAAGCAGTGTGAGAGTCTCTTTTAAATTCTGACCTTTCCCAGTGTGTGGCATGCAGTGAGAGACCCTTCTACCTTCCACCAGGTTTTCTTCAATGTGAGGTTGGAGCAGAATTAAATTTGTGGCCACCGTGGCAATTGTCTTTTTGGACCCTTGACACATTATCATCAGTAACAACAACAACAATTAACAGTAACATTACATAGGGCTTTATGAGAGTTCACATATATTATCTCAGTAATCCTTCCAGTAACCTGTAAGTATTACTATTTCCATATTGGAGGTGGGAGGGCTTAAGCTGAGAGGACCAAGGACTTTCCAGTTCTTACTCTTTTTCCTGGGGACAGAAGGAAGTGAAATGCTAAACAGATTATAGGTTATAGCGTAGGCTAGGTTTGAACAAATACCAGTAGCAAATATACCAACAATTACTGGTTTGGTTGTGCCCTGTCTCTCAGCTTAATGTATATTTAACCTAATTTACAATAAGCCAAATCTTACACTGTATTGTACTCTGTTCTGAGTCATTGGGACACAGTAGGATTATTTTAAAGGTTAAATATATTATATTCCTTTCCTGGCTAAGGGATGAATATTTTATCTATCTATGAATGAAACAAAGGAATATATTTTCCCACTGAGATTAGATTACCATGACGTTTTCATTTTGATTTCTTAGGATGAGAGTTGTTTTTCAAAAGGAGAGTCTGCTAAGACAAGAGATTCCAGTAAGAAAAGAGAAGTTTCGTGTATAGAATCTTTAAGCAACAGTGAGCTTCTGAGCTGGTAATGTTATTTTTATTATTATATCTCCCCTGTCCTGGTACATACTTTCCATTTTTTGTCAGCTGTTACACTGGTCTTTAGCTAATTGCATATTATTCTGTGGACATTATTGTAGTTGGAATAAATTAGGTAAATAAACAATTTATAGACCTTTCTGTGGTAAATCCATGCAAAGAATTTGTGCTGCATATATAGGGCAGTACCCAGTATTGCCACTGTGTTTCCTCTCATTCTGTTGTGCCGATGGGACTGACTACCAGTGCAAAAGGAAGCTAGCATTTCCTAAAGCAACATAAGAAATGAGTCAAAATGCTTGTTTCCGGAATGGGACATGTCAGCGTAGTTCCCTTCTGTGAGCTCCACTGCCCTGCTCCAGATGCTAACATTTCATCTCATTTCCAGTTGCTTTAGGAAGCGCTAGCCAGTGGATCCCATTGGCACATGGGCAATGCTGGAAACTACCCATAGTGCACCTTTGAGCCCAGCACAAAGTTAGGTGCGCGTAAGCCTGTTGATTTCACTGGCCTTAAGGACACCTAATACACACACGTTACGACAGTAGCATGAGAATAACTGCAGCACAGGACCTTCCCATGTCACCAGGATAATATGACGAGCCCCAGATTGCATCAGAGGCAACAATTCTGTGGCTCATCCTCACATCATGATTGTCTCTCCCAAGGACTGTGGAAATTCTGGTGTGGGTAGGAGCCACTCCTATAGGGCTTGGAGCTTTATGCATTATTGGAAGGAGGCACACTGCAGTACAGGGGTGAGGAAACCTGTGGTCCTCCAGATGTTAGACCCGAACTCCCCTCAGCCTCAGTCAGCCACCAGTGTAACATAGGAAGAGGGACTCTGTGTTGCCTTGAGGGTTTAATCCACAGTAATGTCAGCTGTTCCTATATCCTGAATATATCCACACACCCATACTCTAACTCTCATCTTATCAGGTGATACACTTAAAGCCATGTGCATGTGTTCTGTGATAGTTCTGAGCACAGAGGTCATTATGGGACTTACAGGCTCTGAATAAAGAACCTGCAACAACTATTGCCATAATTGAAAATTATGGACTTTGAAATGGAATACTCAAGTATGTTTGGGCACTGATGGGTTCATCACATTCTGTAGAGAAGTCATGAGAGTTGGGGGATAAAGAGAGAGACTCAAGGACATTCTGACAGCTGGAAGTCTGCCAACGTCCTCATAAATAGCATAGCAAGGCAAAGTTCAGAGGAGAATGTAGTTTTGCTGACCAAATGTTCACGCTAAAGTAAATGATTGAAAACTATTGGGACTGTACAGAAGGTCTATGATGTTGAAATATTTAGTGTGCCAGTGACTTTGAAAGGAACTTGTGGGACTCCAAAGGAGATGGAACAAAAGCATGTGACAGGTGTATGACAGGTATTTCCAAAAGTGGAGTTGAGTGCCGTTATCCTGCTTTTTATATGATTTGTGCATGTAATCCCCAGATCACTTCAGCTCAGCTTGTCAGGATAGTTTCCAGTTAAGACAGCAGACTGATGTTTTTCTAACATGGGTGTAGCTATGTCCATTCCAGTGTTGAATTTCTTATGAGGAAGGGATGACTAATGGCATTGCACCAAAAGTGAGCACGTTCAAACATTGTGACATTGTCAGTATGTTGATGTGAAATTTACAGGCAGTGCTGCCACTCTTCATAATCGTATCACAGCCTGTTGTGATGACTGACTCTAGGTGAAGCAGCCGGGATTCTTGGAACCCGACTGTGGGTACTGTTCCCCATATAGTGCTCCTGTTCAGCCCTCATTCACTTCATTTGAGCTTACTAATAAGTAGTACGTGGTTAACTGTGCTTTATATATAAAGTTTGCTTTCGAACTGTGGTACTGGAGAAGACTCTTACGAGTCCCCTGGACTGCAAGGAGGTCAAATCAGTCCATCCTAAAGGAAATCAACCCTGACTGCTCATGGGAAGGACAGATACTGAAGGTGGAGCTAAAATATTTTGGCCACCTAATGCAAAGAGAAAACTCTCTGGAAAAGACCCTGATGCTGGGAAAGACTGAAGGCAAAAGGAGAAGGGGATGGCAGAGGATGAGATGGCTAGATAGCATCACCGATGCAATGAATATGAACTTGAGCACGCTCCGGGAGAGAGCGCAGGACAGGAAGGCCTGGCGTGCTATGGTCCATGGGGTCACGAAGAGTTGGACACGACTGAACAATAACAACATATATAAAGTTAAAGCCAGCAGATATTATCAAGGTCATTTTAAAAAGAGTTATTCCATGGCTATAGCAGTAGTGAAGATTGTATCCTTCTCAGTTGCCATAGTCTCTGCAATGTACCATTTAATGAAACTAATCTGCTGGTAAACCTGATTGTCTCTCATCCAAAGGCTGAATCATATGCCGCCTCCTGTGATGAGAGTATTACCTACATTAAAAAATATCAGCTACATTGCCTTGACTTCAGGATGCTTGATTAGATACTAGGACAGGAACAGAAGTATGGGGGACTCAGTATTTGGATCATGCAGTTGGTCTTGCTCTCAGATGCTGACAAAGTGCTTAGGACATAACCAACAAGCTGCAAGTTAGACTGATCCTTACGTTGACTGGTAACAGCCGTCCAGGTGATGCGGACTCCTCTACTAGTTGGAATGGGCAGTTTCTCCCTTTGTGAGGGCAGGGTGCAGGACAGCACTTGAGTTGTACTACATAGAGTTGCTTCTTGAACCTTCTAGATTCTCCTATCCCAGCCCTGAGCATTTTCAGGATCATCCTGTGGTTCAGGTTCCATTGGCACGTGGTCTCTCTCTCTCCCTCCCCCGCTCAGACTCCCAAGCCCCACACAAGGGGGGCTTGGGAGTTGCTTCCCCATGGTAGAATCCCATGCTGTTTGGGTGGGTGAATATAGCAAGCATGTGCTATGTGCTATATATGTCCAACAGGATGCCAGTTGGATGGGGAAGTCCCACATGCTTCTTTAATTCAGTGGTGTGGGATCTTCACAATGAAGAAGTGGTTCCCACGACACTGAGTGCATGAAGGAGAGCTCACACGCTGCGAGCCAAAACCTGCAGGTATAATCTTGGGGCTCGTGATGTTGAAGTGATCAGCATGCTGGCTTGATCAGAAACTAATGAAATAGATTCAGATGTCAAATATGTATGCACACAGAAAGTAGTGACACGATACTACCACTTTTCCCGTATTTATGAAATCATAAAAGGATATAATATATTTCTGAGATGAGATCGCCATGACTGTACAGAATACCCAGAAAATGCAGGCATGACATTATATTTTTAGTATTGTCTATCCTTTTGCAAGTACTTAGTTATACAAGCAAAACTGTGTAGGCTGCACCCATGCGCTTATGCTATTTTGAGAGTTGTCACAGTATAAATGCCTATCACTCTTCTCTACGTTTAGAAAGGTAACATTTTAATATGGTGTTTTGTTTTGTTCTGTTTTGTTTCGTTGGGGGGTACTGCTAGTTCATCCATACGACAGAGCATCATGGTTCATCTGGATAATGGTGACTATTGGACCAGTCAAGCTGCTGAGTATAAAAACAAACCCCACAGAGCAATCTTTGAAGACAGCCTGGAGAAAATCTATCGGAACATGTACAGAAAAGCTTCTGGTTCCATTTCAAAGGATAAATAAATAAATTCCTGATAGTACTACAGGTGAAAACGAACAGTATACAACATCATATTTTTAATGAAAATGTTGTTTGTCTAACTAAAGTTTGTATTCTATTTTTTTTACCTGAAATATTTTTTACATGGGCTTGTGAAATTCTGAGGCTGGGACTCCCAATAGGGAAATAAATAAAATCTGGAGGATTTTAAGTAGGGTGTATTGTTTGCTAATGGGATTTATAGACATGTCAGCGTTCTTGGCTTTCCATTTCTCAAGCATTCAGTTTTAAATTAGGGTGAATTTGCACATTTATCCACGACACAGCTGTTGATGGTTTTGCATATACATTGTGCCTCTCTAGTAATAATATGGGCACACATGGCAATATTTCCCTACCTGTTGCTTCCAGTTACGTGTTTTTAGTACTGCTACTGAAAAGTATCCACTGGGCTGCTTTTCAATAGTGGTGCCGGACCTGTAAGTATTTTGCTGAAAATCTCTGGTTCATACATGTATGTGAGTGGTGGAGAGTGGAGAAGGATAGTCCGAGAGAACATGGTGGATGAATGTTTTCACCCTTAATGAATAGTAATGAAGTAGTTATCAGGAACAGAACTTGCATTCATTACCAAAACAAGCATATACTACTACTACTACTACAATCCCCATGTACTGAGGTCAGAACAGATGGGTGTGGAGGAGAGCATGAGAAGCTTAATATTGTCCCAAAATGAATTGTTTTAGAAGATTTGAAATACTGTCATATTATTAATAGGTTTTCTATGTTCTGCTGTACAAATGGTGTGTGTTGCCTTCAAGCTGATTTTGTTAAGCTTCATGTGCTGGTTGAAGTCTGCTCCATCCTTCAGGTCAAGTGGATCACATATGTCTTTCTTTCTTGTGCTACTTTAATTATGATGCTTCTACTTGTAATATCCTTTTTAACATAACTATTCTGTAGCTGCATCCTGCATTGCAGGTCCTGCATTGAGGAGGGGATTGGACTAGATAATCTCCAGGTATCTTCCAACTCTATGAGTCTATGTCAATAATATATCTTTCCCACTATACTTGTTCCCAAACTTCACTTAAATAGGTTCTGTTGTTCTTTTAGGATTGCATCAGAGATGAAAGTGCATTGTTTAAGTATGAGGAGAGCAAGACTGGAGCATTCAGGCTAGCAGATCCACCCAGATACAAACATTATGAATGTTCTGTACCTCAATCTGATCAAATTTGGAGTCTGTCCTTACAGGCTCAAGGGATGAATTGGCAGAACTCTATTGGCAAAGCTGGCACCTCTCTGCTAAAGGCCACCAAATGTTCACCAGCAGTTTTTAAACTTCCCCTGAGAAGAAACCTTTCCAGCCTTCCACTGAGTATATTTCACATTAACAAATCAGGGCAGGCTGCCCACTTTCTTCAGGCATCAAGAAATTTAGAGGCAGGAGTGTCTGTTTCCTACTTCCTTTCAGAAAGGGAAGAAAAAAACATACTCCTTTTGGAATATTTGCTTTCTAAGAGCACAGAAAGATTTATACTATGTGAAGAGAAACCAAAATATGAGAAATAAATTCACAAAGGTGGTTTCAGATGTATCTTTTATCTAGGGAGCTGATAAACAGCATGAGGCATATGTAACATACATTACCATCAGTTTGGTTCCTTTGGCTTACAGGTAATGCCTCTTCCACCCACACCAGCAGAGCAGTTCAGGAGAAGTTGGGACAGAGAGCTAATTCAGAGAAGTGTGGAATATTATATAGTCCATGGCCTATTTGGGAATGGCTCAGTGTTAGAGTATATGCTTTCCATGCAGAAGGTCCCAGATTCAATCCTTGGCATCTCCAGGTAGGGCTGGAAAAACTCCTGCCTGAAACCCTGGTGATCCGCTGCCAGTCAGTGTCAACAGTACGGGCTCAATGAACCCATGGTCCGGCAGCTTCCTATGTTCCTAAGTCCCACTGAATTCAGTGAGGCTTATTCCCAGGTACATTTGTTATAGGATTGCACGCTAACAACTACATTATGCAGCAGGTTGGCTATACTGGGGTTTATTGTGATAGATGTAAAGACATAAGGAGAAATGTGCCCCCCCCCCCTGCAAAAAACACACACCCAAGGATATGTCTCCTTGTATTTTTATGCATTTACCACAGGAAAAGCTGTTGGAGCACCTTGGAGTGTTTTACTGCATAAGCGGGGCTGGGCAATGTATGGCTCTTCAGATGTTTTGGCCTACACCCCCCATGATTCCTCACCATTGGCCATGCTGACTAGGGCTAATAGGACTTGTAGGCCAAACCATCTAGAGAGCCATAGGTTACCTGCCCCTGGAAATGTGTTGCAGCTTCAATTGTGCGTTCCAGGGTCGGCAGCTGCTCTTTCTTCCTTGTAACGTCTGATTGCTTCTGTGTAGCATCATTGCACTGTAGCTGAGACCAGGGTTAACAATACCAAAAGCTGCAGTAGTTCTGGGATGAGTCCATTACATTTGATCCCATGAAGCTCCCTTGTTAACCTTACTGCCTAGGATCAGGATTTTAATGCCATACTTGTCGCTTGGATATGCCTCACTTATCTCTACCTATAAACCCTCAACATGTTAACTTTTTAAAAATTTGTCTTCAAGTATAGTGTGATCTATTTTGTATGTTAATGACTATTTCAAATGTGAAAAGCAGGTAAAAATTCCTCATCTCCAAGACACTTTGCCTTTTTGTTGGTTGGCAAACAGCTTGTGCACAGGGCAGATTGTGTTTCCTTCTTGACTGCAGTGTGTGATAAGTAACGTTTCAGGCAATGAACCAACATAGTAATAAACAGTAATTGTTTAGTGCACCTTGCCTTCTAATACAATTTAAATCCCTTCTATCAAATGCAAATTTCTAAGTTCCCAAGTAGAGTTTTAAATAGCATTTTTCTGTGCTTGTTCCTTATCTTTTGCCATCCACAAAGTGGTGTGTCGGTGACGGGGGATGGCATATTCCACCATTTTGCATCTTAAAGAGAGCTGCCTACTTCAGTACAAAAAAAAGTATAAATAAAGAGAAAACTGGAATTTAGTGGACAAGTCCTTTCTTTCCAAAAATAAATACTGTTGCAGCATATACAAATTCCTGTATATTTGTATGCCAGACGTTGTGTTTTCTAATGCAAACAACATAAAAATGTAATCAGCAAGGTGTCAGGGCTGGGCAAAAGAGTTTATGAGCTGCACGCTGCCGAGAAGTGTTGACAATGAGCTCAGAAATCCAAAGGCATGTAAAAGGAGTCCAAATACTTCGTGGATTTAAGTACCTTAAGTTTTCTAAGCCCATTTGGCTTTCAGTGCTAAATCAGTTGACCGCTTTTAATGCTGATTTGTGTAAGTGGAACGGAGAATAGAAACGAACAATAATTTCACAAGTAGAAATTTACCTTGGTACACTGGTAACACTTGGTAAGTTGATCATCTACAATATGTCTCCAAGTGAGGAGAGTCAGCACCCATTCTGGGACTCAGAAGAGTAAAAGAATGGTGAGAGTTCTTAATGACCAGTTTAAGTAGTAAGTTACCACTTGGTAACTGGCTTGCTGTATTCACCCTGAGTTGTTAACACCTCATCCAAAAGCTTCAAGAGCCAGTGGCTAAGCTAAACTATGTTGGTATTTTGGCCCCGCCCCTTTTGCATTTGTCACCACTCTTTTTACCTTTGGGCCCTGAGAGCTTCTCTGAAATGGAATTCTGCCTTGGGCTGAAGGTTCTGCATCCCTAGAATAGTGGATACACCTTAATGTTTAAGGATGCCACAGGATTGCAAAAATGGCATGGGTAGTTGGTATAGGCTGGAACATCTATGCATTCATCCAAAAATCTAAGACAAACTTTCAGAATGGAGGTGCTTCTTATTCAGTACAGTGGAGGAACCCATTCCAGATACTCAGATTAGTTCCCTCCTTTGAAAGGAATGATGACATTGTAGTAGTAAAGGGGCTCTGTAAATTAATCATATTCTGTCACCTGGAACTGATTGGCTGGATTAGTTCAATATGGTTTCAGTCTTTTACCCATAAGTGATATTTCTGATGAATCTGGTATTTTCGATGTGTTCTGTCTTTAATGTCATTTTGTTTGGTGCTGTTGGGTTTATTTTCTTCCTGATGGCAATGGGGGGTGGGGGTGGGAGTGGGAGTTGGAAGCATTTGAGAAGGAAAATTTTGAAGGTGTGAAAGCCCATCCTGCCTGTGCTCCATTGTGGGCTTTTAACCTGTTAAACAGTATTCAGTCTCTTTGTGCTTTTAGAATTCTGTGGATAAAATTGGGACCGTTGCCTTTTTACCACTGAGGGATACAAAAATTAATGTTTGTGAACTTTTGACAGCTTTTGTCATAGATGTGATCTGTCACTGTGTTAAAAAAAAACATGCCTCCTTTTCAAGAAGTCCAACACCTAAAGAAAGACTTTACTGTAGCCTTCCCGGTTTACTGGTTTTTAATCATGTAGCTGTCAGAAATAAACAGCTACTGTTCTTTGTGTGATGGAGCCTAATGTTAAAGCTGTCAGTCCACTGAGAGAGAAAGCACATGTAATATTTATGGCTATAGGGCTTGCCATTTGTGCTCTTCTCAACTTTCACTGATTTAGGGCTCAGCTGGTGTGACCAGGTCTTGTTCCTGCACACATGAAGCTGGTGAGGGCTTTTAAAATGACTTTTCAGTGTATGGGTTGACATAGTGATGCTTTCCGTTCCGTGTCCACCTAATCTTTCAAAGGTAGACCTCTTCTATCGTGCGCAAGACTATTGGAGAATAATCAAATGTATAATAAAAGACAGAACTCTGCTGAAATTTAGCTCCTTCCAAAACCATATTTGATGGATGATATGAGGAGGGCTTTGGATAGGGGTGAATGCTCCTTCCTTGTTCTCCTCAACCTCTCAGCGGCTTTTGATACCGTTGTCCACGGTATCCTCTTGGACCGCCTGGAGAGGATGGGCATTGGAAACATTGTATTAAGGTGGTTCTGGTCCTTCCTCTCTGGCAGGTACCAGAGGGTAGCATTGGGAGAGGAGGTGTTGGACCCACAGCCACTCATGTGTGGGGTGCCACAGGTTCCATCCTCTCCCCAATGCTATTTAGCATCTATGTGAAGCTGCTGGGGGCTATCATCAGGAGGTTTGGGGTGCATATCATCAATATGCAGATGACACATACCTCTACCTCTCATTCAAATCTTCACCAGGGTTGGCCGTGGAATCCCTGTCTAAATGTCTGGAGATGGTGAGTGGCTGGATGGGGAGGAATAAGCTGAAGCTGAACCCTGAGAAGACCGAGGTACTTTTGGTGGGAGACAAGAGTAGGTTGGGGGATGTTGACCTGGTGTTGAATGGGGTACAGCTACCCTTCAAAGACCAGGTCCGCAACCTGGGTGTCATTTTAGATTCCCAGCTGTCCATGGAGGCTCAGGTGTCAGCCGTGAGCCGGACAACATTGTACCAACTCCATCTGATAGGGCTGCACCCCTACCTTGCCAACCATCTGCTCCCATTGGTAGTACATGCCCTGGTCTCCTCTCTTCTAGACTACTGTAATGCATTCTACCTGGGGTTGCCCTTGAAGACGGTTCAGAAGCTGCAGCTGGTGCAGAATGCAGCGGCTTGCCTGATTAAAGGCAGCTGCCGGCATGATCACATCACTCCAGTGCTGAAGGAGTTGCACTGGTTACCAATTGTTTTCCGAGCCAAATTCAAGGTGTTGGTTTTGACCTTTAAAACCCTATATGGTTCCGGCCCAGCCTATCTTAAGGAGCGCCTCCAGTAACACCAGACAGGCCGCTTAACAAGATCAGCCTCAGATGGCCTTCTCTCTGTCCCATTAGCCAGGAGAGCTAGGCTGGTGGGGACGAGGGAGAGGGCCTTTTCTGTGGTGGCCCCCACTCTGTGGAGCTCCCTCCCTAGGGAACTCCACCATGCCCCATCTTTAATGAGCTTCTGCCACACACTTGGTTATTCAGGCAGGCATTTGGGGTGGGTTAGGGTATTTTTAAATAATGTTTTAATGTATAATTTTACTGTTTTAAATTGTACCATTGTACATTGCCCAGAGTGGCTGGATGACCGGCCAGATGGGCGACCAAGAAATTTAATTAATTACTGCCATATATATATATTTGAGCTATCTTTATTGTGAGCCACGTATATCCACATGGGTAAATTATCTTTGCTGAAAAAGTATGAAAGGAGGAACCACCCTAAACCTCATGGGAGGATATAAAGCAGTCATTGTGTAGGTGCACAATCACCAGGAATGCCTCCTGCACAAGCCCCACTGAATTATTGAAACTAATGGCACATCTGCAGTAGTCTTGTTCTGCAGTTCCCATTCATTTCTGTAAGCTCACCCAGTAAAATTGCTGTCCTCTTCTGCAGATCCCATTCATTTCTGTGGGCTCGCCCAGTAGAACAGTGGTGCTATTTTGCAAATCCCATCCATTTCAATGGAATTTCTGCAGGGTAGTTTCTCTGCATTGTGCCCTTGCTCATTTCCAGGGTCTAGTTTTTACTTATGTGAAAACTAGCCTGAATCTAACTAGCAAGTGGGGGGAAATTCAGCTCTACTTACCATACCTGGCATGGAGGGTGCAATCCTATCGGGATAGGCGGCCTCCTCCAAACTTGGAAGCAACTGCCTATCCAATGCAGGGCAGGAGAAGCACGGAGAGAATCATCCCCTCCACGCTTCAGCCGCCCTGCATTTGTGTCTAGACAGCCAATTTTGGTTAGACAGGAATTTCGGAGTTAGACAGGAAGGCGGAGCGGGGGAGGCAGCTGCTGGACGACACATAGGATGTATCGTACCAGCATTTCCGCCTTCCCCATCCTGGAAGACCCCCAGGAACGCCCCATTTTTGCTGCTCTGCACTCCTCTTGTGAGCGCGGGGCTGTTCCGCGCTGCCTTGGGGGCAACGCGGGAGTGGGGAAGGTCAGTTCTCAGGGAACCAACCTCGGAGCACGGGCTCTGAGGTTGGTTCCTGGAAACTGACTTATCCTATGGCCATCTAGCTGCTGACTAGCGGCCATAGGATTGCTCCTTAAGTGGCCTTTTCCCTCTTGAAAGCAGCAAAGAGTAAATAGCAAGGCTTCCTCTTGTAGCAGGACTTGAAATCTGATAAATGTATACCTCGCTAACGTGAACTTGATAAGTATATCCATGCAAAATATATTTCAGGAATTACTGTATTCATGTAAAATACTTACATAATTATGTAAAATTTGTATTTCCATATGCATACTGTACTATATATATATATATATATATATATAGAGAGAGAGAGAGAGAGAGAGAGGACTTTGTACTGAGAGAGGTAGATTTTTTTAAATTTTTACATTGGTTCTCTTTAAATCAAGATCACCAGGTTAAGTTACTTACTTGCCAGTCTACTCCATAATAATGTATCACATTGCAATTACTAGAACTGCTGATGATATGCTAGCAAACATTTTAACAATGGGCAATTAAAAGAGAATCACAATTTTGGAGAAACCCTGCATTTCTGAATGACTATCTGACCTACATAAAACTAATACAGTGCTTCTCTTGCAATTATAAATGCATTAGATAGTTGAGAAGTTTGTTAGAATTGCCTTGTGTTACAAGCTTCAAAAGGTTTTTAATAATGTTAGGTTGGAAAGTTTATAAAGATTTCTTAAAATGTATTAGACAATAAGAAACTTTGTGAGCATTGGCCTTCAATTAATACCTTTAATGAAGACAAACTTTCCTAAAGTCAAGTCATTGAGAACTTGCCTACTAACTATAAAAGGGAGAGTTTTAGGCTATTCATCACAATAAATGAGCCAAAGAGTCCCAAGGTTGTCTTCCAGTAGTTATTTCAGTTTGAAATACATAATCTACTAGAACCGATCATTTGTGTTTAACTTTCCCCAATGCTATAGGTGAAAATTTAGTATGCACCTCCTGTCGTATCCAAGACAGAAGTGTTACTGCATGTCCTTATTCAAATGTGCATGTGAACTCTCATGTGTATACACATGTAACTGATGTTCCCTGAAATATAGCCGCCCTTCCCAGAGGCATGGTGTGCACAGAGCAGATGCACTGTACTTCAACAAAATGGGGGCCTTGGCTACTTCAGATGGGGAAATAAGCCTGAGACTATCTAGGTTGATCAGTAGAAGATTTATTTTACCACGAGGTATTTTTTAAAAGAAAAGAATGCTCAGTTCAAGAGTGGGTAGACTTTGCACTTGCGTGATCTACTTTGTTTTTTATTAGTACCCCGAGTCAGGTGCAAAATACCAGAGGGAGGGAGCCGGGGCAGTGGAGTCGATTGCCTACTGTATCCCATGATATCCCACTGTATATACAAATACAAACTGACATTGGAGTACTATAGATCAGGGCTTCTAACACAGAGTAAAACTGATAGAAGATGTGCAGAAAGACCTGGTCATAGGCAACCAAGTCAACTTACGATTTTACAGTTTTGGAACACTGAAGCTAAGAGAAGAAATTAGCATAAAACCAGCCCTAAAAGAGATTTTGGTGTGTGTTTTTAGCTTCCGGTTTACTTGCTATTGTTTAAACTGTTGGTAATTGGCAAGGGATCCCGATCTACTCCAAATCATCCAGAGATTACCAGTAGATCCTGCTCTACCTTCCGTCCACCCCTGGCTTAGTATACCAACCCCACAGCGCTTGGACCAGCACACTATTCCTAACACCAATAGCAAAGATAAAGATGGAGGCAGGAAATTAGAGTGCCAAATAAGGAACAGGGAAGGTCCTAGGCAAATGGTGAGACAGGGCTTGGGAGGCCATAAGCCACAGGTACTTCAAATTACAATGGCACAGGGTAGAGCATGTGAGGGGCAAAATGTATAGTTCTAGAGAAATAAACTCAAAGTGGGTATATTTTCCTTGTCTCAGAGCAATGGAGAAACAAAGGATAATTATCACAGAGGCACAAGCTACCCCCTGGTGTACACACTTCTAGCCACAAGTCAAAACAGGAAAATTACCTTGGCTGCCTAGACACTCTTGAGTACCAAGTTGTCTGGGAACAGCCAAAAAGAGGCTAATATATCCAAATAGACTCAGAGCCAGGCCAATGTGGTTAGGCTCTTGGTCCTAGGAGCACAGGTGTTGACTGGGAGAGCAAATGGCTAGCTAAGCCATTCTTAGGGACCTTGGAGCCAAAACAATTTGTTTGGCAAAAATAGAATTTGGACCGAAGGGTCTGAACATGAGGTCTCCCCTTGAACCGTGACTGCTCCAAGGGAAAATTACAAAACAGAGCCAGGGAACGTGGGGTAAGGAGGCAAAGTAGGGAAACTAGCTTAAAGTGGGGTGTGTAGGTGGCTGTGCTTCACTCAAAACCCCTAACAACTTCAGT
Source organism: Heloderma suspectum (assembly GCF_057233095.1). Classification (NCBI taxonomy): domain Eukaryota; kingdom Metazoa; phylum Chordata; class Lepidosauria; order Squamata; family Helodermatidae; genus Heloderma; species Heloderma suspectum. The sequence goes on from NC_139461.1 coordinate 230,008,550, forward strand.
GCAATGCTTTAGGTTTACCAAATGAACAAATAAACCACTGGACAGATTTGCAACTCATAATAAGCTATACAGCATCCTGCAAGGCAGAGCTCCCCACAGGGACAAGTTTTGATCTTGCAATATAGTGAGGCTATCCTACAAATGGGAGCTGGCGAGAGAGAACAACTGGGACTTCACCAGGGGGTGAAACTCTAGCTGGTCTTAGAAGGCAGTGGATCTATCTGGACTAAACAAGGCAGCAAGGTGGTTTTAAGCAGGAGGAGGAGAGAGGAAGTCAGGTTCTAGAAATGTGGGCTGGGCACCAGAGTAGGAAAGGGAGAGCGGAACGAGGAACAGGAGCGCCTTATGTGTGACACTGGGGCTGTCCATGGTTAATTCCTCAACAAAAGAATGCAGCCTTAGCGGCCCAAACGTAAGAGCAGTTGTAGATTTCATAACGGATCTATGGCTTTTAGGATAGGCACAAGGGATCAATAGCTTGAGTCTGGGGAATGAAAGGGAACTTCAAAGAGGTTCCTGGCAACCTGATTATATTATATTTATATTTAATACATTTCTTAGCTGCCTTTCAAGACTATAGTCTTCCCAAGCTGGTTTCCAGCATAAAATAATACAATACACATATTAATAAAATCATATTAAATATACACAATTTTAAATTAAATGCAGTTATAAAAATACAATTTCAAAATATCAGCAATGAATACCATTAAAAAATCCAATTAAAAGTCAGGGAGAACAGATGAGTTTTTAAAAACTCCTTAAAAGCAGCCAGATATTGCTGTTTATTTGTTCAGTTGCTTCCGACTCTTCGTGACTTCATGGACCAGCCCACGCCAGAGCTTCCTGTCAGCTGTCGCCACCCCTAACTCCCCCAAGGTCGAGTCCGTCACCTCCAGAATATCATCCATCCATCTTGCCCTTGGTCGGCCCCTCTTCCTTTTGCCTTCCACTTTCCTTAGCATCAGCATCTTCTCCAGGGTATCCTGTCTTCTCATTATGTGGCCAAAGTACTTCAGTTTTACCTTTAATATCATTCCCTCAAGTGAGCAGTCTGGCTTTCTTTCCTGGAGTATGGACCGGTTTGATCTTCTTGCAGTCCAAGGCACTCTCAGAATTTTCCTCCAGCACCACAGTTCAAAAGCATCTATCTTCGCTCAGCCTTCCTTATGGTCCAGCTCTCGCAGCCATAGGTTACTACGGGGAATACCATTGCTTTCACTATGCAGACCTTTGTTGTCAGTGTGATGTCTCTGCTCTTCACTATTTTATCAAGATTTGTCATTGCTCTCCTCCCAAGAAGTAAACGCCTTCTGATTTCCTGGCTGCAGTCAGCGTCTGCAGGAATCTTTGTGCCTAGAAATACAAAGAGCCAGATATGGGACCAGCCATATATCTCTTGGGAGGGAATTCCATAGGACAGGGGCCACCATTGAGAAGGCCCTATCTCTTGTGCCTGCCAACCTTACTGATCTTGGTGGCAGGCCAATGAGCAGGGTCACCAAAGAAGGTATTAAAACACAAACAGGTTAATGTGGGTGTAGATGGTCCTCCAAATAACCTGGATCCCATTCAGGGCTTTAAAGGTCAAAAACAGCACTTCGATTTGGGCCGAGAAGCTCACTGGCAACTAGTACAGCTGGTAGAGCATTGCTGTAATATGATCTGACTAGCGGCTACTGGCTAGGCCCAACGAGGACTTGAGCAGCAGCATTCTGGACCATCTGAAGTTTGTCATTTTCAAAGGCAGCTCCATGCAGAGCACATGGGGCTGTACAGTCTGGCTATAACTAGGGCATGCATAACTGAGTTAGAGGCCGAGAGAACAAAAGGGGTATCCAGTGATGCATTAACCCGCTGATCCATTTTGGGGTGTGGACACTTCAGGATTGGACCTTATTTCCTGCCCAGGATCTAGACTGGCCAATTTAATAGTATGCTCATGGGCTGTATGGCTGGCATGGTGATTTGGTGGTCAGGAAGGCATTTGCATGTACTCAGTGCTCCCATCAGGTCAACCCCTCCTAATTTAATCAGTTGAAGGCACATATTGGTTAATTAGGTGATAACTACCCTGCTGCTATCTGAGGCTCTCGTTCCTGGCAGACTTCAAGCCTCTTGCTCTTTTTCTTTCTGGAAAAAAATGGACACTTCAGTAGCAATGCCAGCAAAACGCAAATAGGTGGCTCATATGCTGCTGACTGCTGTGCTCGTAATGTTCGTATGTGTGCCGAGTTTGGATGGCTACCCAATGAACTTTGTTATTCAAACTGAGAATGATTACAAGTGCCTGCATGGCCTGCACGCCTTTTTTTCTCAGTCCTTTCACCCAGAGAGGAGCCTTTCTAAAGTTCTTACTACTTTAGAAAGCCATTTGTGCTTGTAGCAGTGCAGTTGTCTCTTTTTCAAAAGGAAAATAGTGTTTCAGTCTGACAGCCACTTCCTGGAGTGGTCACGTGACTACCCCATGCGATGTGCCCTGGCATGGTCATGTGGCCATGTCAGAAGTGCTGCCCAGCTGAAATGCTATCTCTGAAGGAAGTACTTGCTAGGAACATGTCCACATGGCATTTTAAGGAAGATGAGATCGGGAGGGGAGCGATGCAGCCTGAACTGGCTGGCTGGCTGGCAGGGAGGCAAGGAGAAGATCTGTGCAAATGCGAGCTCATAGGGGGTGAAAGGGGGTATTTCTGGGGGTGGGGAGGGGAGGAGACTGGGGATGTGGGGCTACAAGATATCCCCAGCCTCCTCCCCTCCCTCTCCCTGAAGCCTCCTCTAGATGCATCTAGCTAAATTTAGACAACAAATACCCTTAGTGGCTTGAACATATTCATTCATTCATTCATTCATTTATGATGCTACATTTTTATAGTACTGAAATCAGCCTTTGTGGTGAGATGGATTAAGATGGTAGCTTGTGAAATTCTATATATAAGAATCCAGAGCAAACTTCAGCTATCTAGCATGTTGACCTTGATCTGGCCATAACACTGATACTGGGCCATCATCATCAGTCTTTATTATGGTCCAATGACCAAAATAACTCAATAATCAATATAAAATACATTGACCAAAGACAAGAAATAGGGCAATATGTATATGAAGCCAAAACATTATAAAAGTTCTAAACATTTCAGAAGAATTCTAAACATTGGAGAAGTTGGGTAAATTCTTGACAGATTCTACTTGCTGCTGCGAAAAATTTGGCAGCAACAAGAGTAGTGGCTGCCTTTTTGTCAGAAATAAAAAGACATAAAATGCATCCGAGCATCCTGGCAATTCAGATAAAATGGGATCGATAAAAGTTTTACAAATGTCACGATAAAAAAGACAGTACGGGAGAATATGGGTCACTGTTTCAATCTCTCCTGAGTCACAGGGGCACTTCTGTTTGCGATAAGGAATTTTACAAAATCTGCCCTCCAGGACAGCTGAGGGGAGGGAATTAAAATGTGCCCATGTAAAAGCTGTATGGATACTTCTGGACCAAGAGTAAATAGAGATAAGTTGCTGGTTTGTGACGTCGAAGTGCAGTGTCATTTGAAATGGAATTTGAGGTTAAGCTCAAGTCGACTTGATATTCGATATCTGCTAGGCATTGTCTGAGCATTGCTCTGGCCTTCTCATAGCCCAAAGAGATCAAGTAACTAGGGGAAAGATCACAAAACGAGCTTTTGAAATAAAACTTTAGTCCAGGAAGACTGAAACACATCTTGAAGGATTAATGGAGCTAGGCCTGCTGGAAAGAGAATTAACTTCAGCCAGAAGTTAAAAATGGCAAGCCAGGCCCTGGTTTGAACCTTCTGGAGACCAACTTCAAGTCTCAAAGCAGCAGTGGAGACACAGCGGGGCACCTGGGGGACAGCTCTCAGGAATGTTGATTGTGCTGCTTCCACGGTGGGGGGGAAACTGGGGTAGGGGCCATGTTGTGCTCCATACAGGAGCTGAGCTAATGATTTGGCTGCAAACAGCTTTACTGCTGCCGGTACATAGTGACCTCCTCTTGTATGGAAGAAATTTAAGATAGCAGTGGCACTTATTTATTTATTTATTACATTTATACCCCGCCTTTTTTCCTCTTGCAAGGAACCCAAGGCGGTGTACATAATCCTCCTCCTCTCCATTTCATCCTCACAACAGCAACCCTGTGAGGTGGGTTGGGCTGAGAGTCTGTGACTGGCCCAAAGTCACCCAGTGAGCTTCCGTGGTCGAGTGGGGACTAGAACCCGGATCTCCCAGCTCCCAGTCCGACACGCTCGCCACTGCGCCACTCTCGCCCACACTTCTTTGGGCTGTCTATTCCGCGTGCGCCTTTCGGCTGCCATTGGCTTGGAAAACAACGCCCGGGTATTTAAAGATCTTTGCTTGCTCAGTCTTATGGCCATTACCAATCGAGCTGTATGTCCTCAGTCTTTTGGCGAACACCATGACCTTTGTCTTATAGTTTATTTGCATATGTTCATCAAGACAATATTGAGCCGGGGCCCGCTGGGCTCTCTTCAAGCCTATGATGATACTGGGCCAAATGCATGTTGGCCATCTCTACAGGGGGTGGGTGGTGGTGGTAAGACTTCAGCAGGATTAAAGGTTTCAAAGGCTGGAATTGTGTGAACTGGCTTTCTCAGCTCTCCAGCAGTAAACATTTGACAGAAGGTTGCTTTCCTTGCTTGCCTCGTTTTCCACACAGTCTTCTAGTGTTTACATACATCTTAGCCTCTGTGGCATTTTTGAAGACTTTATTTGTCTAATTTACTTTTTTGGTGTGGGTAATACTTAAAATATGGAATCCATCTGTGAAGCATATTGCCTAGTCACGTTGAAGGGTGAAACCAGTTTTTAATTAAAATTTTATACAGCACTTGTATTTCACTTTGTCCTTTTTTATTATGAAACATTTCAATCTTTTCCCTAAAACACATATGTCTTGCATGCTTCAAGATGTTCCTCGCTGCTCATGCAGAACTGGTTTCTTAGCTCTGTCAGCAGAGCACCATATGCTCAGGGTTCATTTAGCTTCTCTCCCTGGCATTTGTGTAGGCAGTATCTTGGCAGCAATGCAGCACAGCTATACTGCACCCCATTCTTCTATTTTGGGAAAGTTGTCAGGATATAAAATAGCAAAGAGACCAAAAATTAAATAAAAAATGCTGGAAGATACTCTAGAGTCTTGCATTCTAAATCATCTAAGATAATTTGGCCAATCAAAGCAGGGGCTTAGTGTGCACATGAGAGTTCCTTTCTTAATTATGCCTTGCGCATAGTGTGTAAAATAAATGAATGTTCCAGTGTTAACACCAGAAATAAGGGCTAGAGATTAAGATACTGTTCGGAAAGTTGCATGAATTCTAAATTGCTATACTGCTGCTGTGCTGAAATTTTTTTCCACATTTTTTTACCGTTCTCATTCAATTTGATAGGAAAAAATGCTTTAGAAAAATTCAAAGGAGAAGAAAATTTTGGAGAAACTCAGGTTGGGTTCAGGGTTCTTGTGCTTACCTTACTTATGATGTGGCTAAGGAATGAGTGTGAGTATCCGGTCTTCTGTTGTAAAATCATCTTACCAGCAGCCTGTAGTCTCCACACCTTCCTGTACTTCAGTTAAAGCCCAAGGGAAAACGTGCGGTAAATCCTCTGATAAGGTTTTTTTCAGATTAGGAAGTGTAGGCAGCCTGGGAGACTGCAGGGCAATTGAGAGATGTGTAATAGAAAAAGAAAAAAACCACACAGCACCCTTGGCCACCTAGCAGTGATTGGATAAGCTTAAAAAATAAGCTATGCTACAACCCCTGCCAATACTGAGCCCAACCTGTGAAAAACTGTTGGAGAATTTCTCCTCCCCCCGGAGAAATTTGGTGAACTCATCCCCCCAGTTTCTCTGCCCACAGATAGGATGGAGAATTTCAAGAGGCCATTTGTACACAGCTTTAGTATATACATAGATCAGATTGAAACAGAGAAGATAGAAGATGTCTTTTGTCCTCATGAAAGCCAACCTTTCTCTTGTTGAAATTTCCACCACTGGAGAAAGCTGTATTATCATGACCTTGATAATCTGCTGATAAAATTCCATTCTTTACATAAAACAGTTTGAAGGACAGGGTATCCGTTGGGACAGGGGACAGGAAGGAAGTGGAGTGACCCCATTCCCACATCACTCCCTAATTTTGGAGACTGGATGCTGTGTTTTAATGCTTCCAATCTCCATGGCTCACTCATCTGGGGTTCTTCAAACTGTGATCCATTGGTCCCCATTGCTCCTCATGGCTGAGAGATTGGTTTGGGAGCTTTGCAAACTCTGCACCCTACAGTTTATAAAGCAGGGTCTGCATTTCCCCTTTGTTCCCTCTTCAGCACTACAAAGTCCATCCAACAATATGGGATGTCTAGATGTGCCTTCAGGAAGCCTACAATGCGGCATACTGTGGCATTCCTCCTATCCATCCTTGTCCTACTTCCTGAGGTTACTGGTAGTGATGATGACCCATTCTTTCTCTTGGGACTTTATGGTGTGCATTGTGACATACCCTGCATGAGAAACAGGATCCAGGGCTGTGGTGGTCTGCCTAAAGACATCCCCATTGGTCCAGAATTGGGGGATCAAGCTGCAAGGCACATGGCTCACTCCAAATTAATGACAGAAGGCAAAAATGCAGAAAAACAGACCACTTATTCCATGTGAGCCAAGCTGAAAGCTGAGCTTTGATTTTATTTTTTGCAGTATTACAGTAAACCAAAGCTCCCTCGATTCTCTCCTTGTTTACAATAAGCTTTAAAGTTCTCCAAACTTTTTAGCCCTGAGGACCAAAAGAAATTATAACAGTAATCTTACATATGGCTGTCTGCAAGTCTTTGGAGACAGTGGCTATAGGTTAATAAAAAATTGAAACTGCTACTTGCCAGAGCTTCCAGCAGAATGTTTCTTCTTCCAACAGATGTAAACTATTTCACTGACGGAGGCAGTTACGAGTCCCACATGTTAAGAGGACAGGGCTCATGGCTGAATATTTACTTCCAATACACATTTTAAACTACTATCAATAGGCAAACATTCTAACAGGAATTGCAGTTTTGGACAGGGGCAGGGGTGCGTGGGGGAATTGGCTTGAGTATCATGTAGTCTAGGTGCACCCTTCCATGGCAGAAACTAGAGAAAGATATGCAAAGGTGCAGCAGAAAACTAGTTTTGAGTTTCAAACTAATTCGAGATATTCTGAGCTTCATGGGTCTTTCCTTAGGGTATGTTCCTCCCCCTCCCCATCTTTTAAGGAAGAGTAGGGTTTTGCTCCCTCCCGCTTTCCGTTGCTCTAGATAAGAAATAGTGTTTTAAATGACTACTCTGAAAGGAAGTGTCATCTTCCACCACCTGCCCCCAAAATATTTGAAATCCAGGAGGGCAGAATTACTTTTTAGAAAGTTTAAACAACCCAGGTGGAGGGCTGCCCACATGTACGTCTTTGTGCCATTATATCTTCTGCTCCAACCAGTGAGTCCTAAACCCTTTAATGCAGCTCTAACTTGGTGACGGCTTTGTATTTGCTTAACTAGATGACTCAAATCTCCCAGCATTTCAGAAAATTCTGTGGTTATTTGCCCAAGGATAGAGGGACATCATGAAAGGCCTTTAGTTTGAAAAAGATTATTTAGCAACTGGTTTATGCATTTACCTGCAGAAGACATTAAATTGTAAAGAATTAACATGTAGAGACAAAAGCAAATGGCAAAATTGCTGTGTGTCGTGCTATGCTTTCTCTTGTGCCCTCTGTGTAGAAACCACACATTTCAGAAGTCTGCTTGCTATTACCTCAGTAACAGACCAGTGGGGGTGTTTTTCCGTCTGGGTTTTAAGCCATGTCTTATCACTGCCATCAGATGAATGCCCTAATAGAAAACAAAGGCTTCTGTTACCTGGTTGAGAAACACACTTGCCAACACATAATGTAACATTGCTTGAACAGAACCGATAGGTTACCACTCCATATGTTTTTGATTGACTGATAACGTTGATGCTTTTATTGTGTTCCATTATATGTTTGTGATTTTACAGTCGTGACTTTAATGTTGTTTACGTGGTGTACTGTGTTTTATATACGTTCTTAGCTGCCCTGGGCTCTTTGAGAGGAAGGTTGGGATATAAAACAAACCAACTTCCAACAGTGAAAAATATTTTTGCACAAAAACCAGGAAGAAAGCTGGCACGCCATGTGCCTCCACGCTTTGTTGACCGAGTCACTGGAAAGCAGTTATGTGATGGTTTTGTCATATGCCAAAGCCCTGCTTTTTTCCACTGTGGGTACACCTGATCATCTCTTGTAAGCTTTTCCAGTGGCACGCCAAGAGCACATTCAAACTACATATAAGCAGCTCTTAGTTTCATTTCTTCAGCGAAGGCAATCTGTTATCAACCTGCCTTAAATACAAACTGTAGTAAATGGTCCCTAGTGGTATGATGGTTCTCTCCCTTCTTTTCCAACTGTGCAGATGTGGACAAGGGGGACTGTAATGTGGCCATTCCAATGTGATCCACAGTTACCGGAGTGATGTCTTCCCTTCAGCCAGCCACCGTATTTCAGCAGCAGAGTATTACTTAAACGTGGCAGCGGCTTCAGTCCCAGTAGTGCTTTCGTTACCCTGCAAATGCTATGCAGCATTTTCCATGGTATTTTGTCAGCTCTCAGCTCAGACAAAATGCCATGTTAGCAGGCCGCTCATGAAAGCTGCTCTTTAAAAACAGTAGAGGGCTCTGCCACTTATTTTCTGCTCCTACGTAGCTGTAACAACCTGGGAAGAAGGCACTTCCATACTTGGGAATGTGTGTCTTAAGGCTTTCCGCACCTTCCAAACCAAATACGATGCTGCATGCACACCAGTGTTTCTCATCAGAAACCCATGAATTGGGGAAGACATAATCATGTACACAGATTTTTAAATACCTGTACATATTGTATCTCTGAAGCCTGATTGTGCCAGAGTCCATAGATGTGTGTACATGGCTACATGACATCCTCACTTTACATGGAAACACCAGGCAACATTCAATCTCTCATGAGCAGAATTCTGCTCATGCAGTGGGACTTCCCCATCCTCTCCACCCCCACTCTCCAATCTACTCTGCAAGATCTCCCACTCCTATGAAGCAGATTTTGGAGGTGCTTGGGGGCTGCAGGGGGAAGGGAAATACTGGCTCAGAGTCAGTTGACACATAACAAGAAGGCACCGTGGGTAAATTTCCCCACAGGCTTTTTCACTGTGGTAGCCACCGCCATTTTGAATATTCAGGGTGAGGTGGAGCATGTTGTAGCATCTCATTACATGTGCACTTGGTGAGGGTGGGTTGTTGAGGTGGTTGACAAGTCACCCACAACCCTAAAACAACCCATGGGTTGTGGGTAGCTTTTCAACTGCCCCAACAACCCACCTTTATACGTTATGAGAAGCTGCGATGGTGGGGGCTTGGATCGCCAACCTGGCAACTGTAGGTGCTGCAACCCACCGTGGCTTATTAGCTGCAGGGATCATGTGAACGAGGTTTCTGTCTGCCAATGGTTCTGTTCCATTGGTGGATGGACACTGTTGGATTTCACTCACTGGTGTGATATCGGGGTATAGTACATACACCAATTGTGTTTGCTGCATAAAATGTGGACTTGCCCCTAGAGTCTCTGACAAGATTTAAGGACTTCTGCCATTGACCATGTAGTGCTTGTTAACAATGTAACAAAACATCCCAGCAGAGTTGCTTATCAACATAACTATCTGAACAAATTTTGGGATTTCAGGGGGAATGGATGATAATCTTAAGTGAACGGTCTCTTGCAACTGAGAATATTTTAAATTTGAATGAATGAACATAGAAGAAATTCTATGGTATTCAGAAAATTAGACTGCAGTATAATAATGATGAATGCCTTAACTGGTGAGAAAGTCATCTTATTAATTCCTCTGTATATTTAGAATGTATGAATAGAAGAGCATAAAAGAGTAAATTGATTTGAAAACATGCTGTCCACCTTCCTCAAATTTATGTAGTTCCTTTGTCTACATGTACTAAAAATGTGCCTACACAAGCAGATATCTTTAAAATAACATATTTTAAATAACATTTCAAAATATTTCCCCAATAAATTAGTGCAGTGGCATGTTTGTAGGGATTCATTGTTAATTTCATTTCCTTTTGCTCAGCCAGCCTGACAAGAAAACAGCAAGTCATTAATCTTGGTTTAAAAGAAGATCCTTTTTTTGTGGAACAATAATGAATGACCTTGATAGATTTGTCAGGAAAATGAATGCTAATCATTTGCTGATCGACACAGCCCTAGCAGGAAACCTTAATAAGAAAATATGTATTGACTTTGTTAAAAATGTCTTCTGCCGGTGGACTTGTATATCAATTACTATTGAGGCAACAAATTGCAGCTCGGTTAGTGCTGTTACACCACAACTGTTTGCAACATGGGTATATGAATCTTACAGTGCTGGCAGTTCACTTCCTGAGAAGGCCTAGCATGAAAAATTAAATCCTTTGTCAGATCAGAGGTTCTGACCCACACATGCCTGCACATCATAGGAGGCTGTGTACAGGCTCTTTACACCTGAGGATCTCCAAGGGAGGAGTTCTACTCCTGCTGAATTGACACCTCACATGGCCAGTTCCAACAGTGCCTACCAGCTGTTGAAATAGAATGGAAGTTTGGATTCAGTCCTCCTGAGCAGAATATCAGCGTGATTAGGGCTGAGCACAACAAGCACCTGGAAGGAGATATGAGCATTGACCCAATCCAGCAAGGATCACCAGACATGCCACCAGAAATACTGGATCCAGGAATGCATAGCAATGAGGAGAACATCCAGCAAAGTAACCCACATGTAGAAACATGGTTCTATGAATAGATTGCCCTTGCTGGTTTAGGGCAAGACAGTACACTCATACACACAGGCTTGGATCAAGATTTAGTCATAGTTAGGGCCAAAACAGACATTACTTGAAATAAGTGGTATGCCTTTTAAAAATTTTTTACTCTAGAGTAGGTGCTGGGCCCCAATCTGGATCAGGACCTTAGCATGCAGGGAAGGAAGGATTCAAGATACAGGTAGGGGGGTGCACCTACTCTAGACAACAAAAATCGTAGCTGCTAGACATGACTTTAGAATGTCTGTTTTGTCTCTTGGAAAAGACTCCTTGAAATCAGTGGGACTTCAGTTATTTATTACATTTCTATACCACCCAAATGTTAGTTGTGACTAATTTGAGTCCCATTAATTTCAGTGGGTCTACTCTAAATATGGCTAAGTTTTGTACCCATTCCCCATTTTCTTAGGAGCCAAGAATTTTGGAAGATCTAACCAGCCTTCTTTCCAGTTAATACACTGGTTCACATTTTCCTTTATTATTTAGAGATTATGGACAACATCCAGGCAATGGTTAGATGTGCCTACATTACCAGTGCATCTAAACCCAATTGTTTTCTATGGTCGCTCATTACTTACATAGACCATTATGTGCTAACCAGTTCCCAGAGTGATTAATACAACCTGTCCTAACCAGTACTTTGAATGAAGCTCTCAGTAGCTTTGGAATGGATTCATAATTACACAATGCACGGGAATCTGCCAAAGGAGTGCAATGAATTTAATCTTGTTATTGGCTGCATTTGGTGCTAGGGTTTGCCTGCAGTTCTCTAAGGAAACACCATTCAAAAAATTATAGGACTAACTTGACATTCAGTTAAATACATCTTTTGCCTTAAAAGTTGCCCTGCAGTTCTTGTTTCTTTTTGAGGGTAGTGGTCCTGTTAGTCTGTTCATAGCAAAAATGACAAAGCATCCAGTGGCACCTTAAATGTGGGCCCTAGTCCATGGAAGCTTATACCACAATACCTTTGTTATTCTTTAGCCCCATTCCATGCAGGCAATGTGAGGACAAGCAGGCTGTGGGTCCCCACCCCATTTTTGTGTAGGCTGCTGTATGCCCCAGCCATGGGCTGCTAAGGTTTGGAGGTGCTGAGATAATGATAAGCCAGACCCAGGGTTGCTTACAAAGAGACTTTATTGAGTACTTACAGCACACAGGCATACCCAACGGTTGGATCAGACAGCTTCTCTGAACCAGAGCCATGGGGTAAAATGGGAGACATGCCATAAATGTCAGCAGTGAGGCAGCATGACAGCAGCAAGCATTAATTAGCATTTATCTGCAACGTTCCCAGCATAGCCTAACAGTGCTTCGTCAGAAGAAAAACATCATAACTTTCCCTGCACAGACACCTGTAGCTCGGCATAAACTTACCCTCACTTCTCAGACACTTTCTAGGCCCTGATAAGATACTACCCTTCGTTAGCATGGAATGTGCTGAGGCCGCGCTATCGACCTGTGACTCATCTCACATGCTCAGAGGCCCGCTAGAAAGGAAACTGCACTTATAACGAACCTAAGCCAAGCATTGTGGAGCTCTAGGCCCCTCTAAAACTACAGGTGACTTGGTTACAGGCCTGGGGCTAATACAGCTGCCTGCATGGTTTAGAACTCTGATCGTCCAGGATTCTAAATTGTGTGGGCAGCTGGCACAGCCCTGTACCGTGGGTTCCCTGAACACGTGGGAAGCTGGAAGGCACGGTGTGAAAACCAGGAGGGAGCTAAAGGCCCCACAGCCTCTTTGCACCCACATTGCCCCTTTCACATGAGTAACCACTGGACTGGGCTAAAGAATAATGAATTTATTGTGGTATAAGCTTCCATGGCCTAGAGCACATTTTGTCAGATGCATTTGACAGAGTGAACTCTAGTCCATAAAACATTATGTCACAACACATACCTTAGTCTTTACTGAGCCAGAGGAATCCTCATTGTTTCTTTTTGAGGCTTTCAGGCAGGGCCGGCATTAAAGGTAGGCATAGTGGGGCACCTGCCGAGGGCCCACACCCCAGCAGGTAGGGGTGTACGAACTCCACCTACCCGAGTCTGCTGGGGGGTCCGTGGGGGGGGAGGCGATCCATTCCTCCCCCCTGGAATCCTCCCTGGCCAGCTCCGCGGCAAGTCTGCAGAGCCGCCAGCTAGGTCTGTCCGCTGCCGGACTGCAGACGCAAATGGCCATTTGCGTCGCTGCTCTTCGCTGTGATAGACTACGTAAATCTTTATGTAGCCTATTGCATGAAGGAACAGGGACACAAATGGTGTATTTGCGTCCCTGTTCCCTCGTTACGTAGCCTATCACAGCGAAGAGCAGCGATGCAAATGGCAGTCTGGCAGCGGATGGATGCAGACCCAGCAGTGGCAGGTAGGATCCAGCCAGCGCAAACTTCGTGGGGTGGTGAAGGTGAGTGGTCTTTTCCGCCACGGACTCTGGGGGGGCCGGATTCTTAGAACTCATTGGAGTCCGTGACAGAATTCTCCGCCATCCCTACCAGTAGGGTCCCACTGAGAAGAGTCTCCCAGAGTTGCTCCTCCTTTTCACCACTGCAACGTGCTTATTCACCTGCCTGTCGCTCTGTCCAGACAATGGCGGTGGTGAGAAAGAGGAGCAGTAGATGTCACTGCCTATTTACTCACTGGCTGTCCGCCTGACAAGCAAGCAAGCAAGAGCAATATTGAGAAAGAGGATGAGGAACAATAGTCGCTGGTGACAATGGCACTGAGAAGGTAGACTCCCTGAGGGAGGGCCCCATTGAGGGTGTCTTGCCCAAGGGCCCTGAAAAACCTGGAGCAAGTCCTGCTGTCAGGTCTATGTGAGGTTTTGTTACTCCAAAGCTATTAGAGTAACTGAAGTTTTGCCTTTATTTTTGTAAGGAGAGGTCTTTTCATGTCCAGAAGCAAAGGGGTTTGGTGCGAAATATAAACAAGAAACGTTTATAGAACACCTTTGGTATGTGAATTGCTTTATCTTGTTTGTTTTCACAACAACCCTGCGAGGTAGGTCAAGATTGTTTCTTATTTGAATGATGGGGAAATTGAGGTTGACAGGGAGCCTGCCAAAAGCCACCCTGGAGCTCTATGTCTGAATAAGGGCTTGGAAACTGTTTCTTCAAGATGAATCCATTTCCTTCAGTTGATGCCTGCGTTTGTTCTAAATCAAGCCAAGTCAATTGATCCATTTGAGTTTTCTCAGGAGTTTGGGTTCATCCAAAGTAGCCCCATAAAAAGATGTTGATAGCCAAAAGAACTACAGCATTGACATTGCAAACAGCTTTCCACACTGGCTCTTCCTCGATGCTGGTAAGCTTCTTCTCAAGGGCAGCTTCCTCCTCTCTAGTTAAAGGGGGCCTGGAGTGCCTGGAAATTCCACAGAACCAGAAATATAACCTCTTCCAGTAAGGCTGCTTTGCTTCTGTAGGGAAAATATGAGGTAAAGGAATGATTAGGTATTGTTTATTTATATGCTGTGCTGATGTATGTGGTGTTTTACCACAGGGGTGGGCAATTGTAGCCCTCCAGATGTTGGTGGGCTATAACTCCCATTTGTCCTAGCCAGCACAGCCAATGGTGAGGCATGATGGGAGTTGCAATCCAGAAACATCTGGAGGGCCACAAGCCCACCCCTGTTCTAAACTTTATGAAGAGGGAGGTGAAGTGTGTGGAAGATAAGAGCAACAAGGGATGGATGTGGACAGATGTATTTATATGCACCTCATGAGCCAATCCTGCTAACTAAAACTGTGGCAATCCAAAGTAAAACTTTGGCTTCAGAAAGGTGGCATAAAAATACAATAAATAAATAGAAACTACTGAAAATATCACTTCACTTTTCCCTTCTTTGAGCAATGTGAAGTTCATGGTGGACTGAGGTGAGTAGGCCATCCTTATGGTTTTAGTACAGTGTGGCCACTGTGCTGATTGCTGGAGCCAAGAGGGCACTGCATAGCTGGTCCATGGACTGCACCTTCATCTCCAGGAGGAGATGTAAATCCTCTGCACTCCAGCATTTGCTTCCCCTAGACCAGGAGGTGGATGACTGCAGTCCTAGAGCCACACGCAGCGCATGGCCTAATTTCAAAAGCCGTCTACAAGCAATCAGTTCAGACCTCTGCCAAGAGCAATCTGTTCCTTTCCAAGCAGCCTGATGGGCAGGGGGAGGGGGGGAGGGGGAGAGAGAGAGAAGGAAGTGTCCAAGGGAGAGAGAGAGAGAGAGGGACAGCCTGGTTCACTTTTGGTTCTGGCCCCACCCACCATCAACATGTGGCCCCAAAAGATTACCCGGAAGGGAGTGCAGCCCTTAACAGAAAAAAGATTCCTAACCCCCTACCCTAGACTATAGCCTGACTATTGACACTAACAGGTAGGTAGCACGTAGATCCCTCAAGAACTTCAGAATAAGTGGGAACACGCAGACATTACTGGATATTCAGCTATGAGAAGCTTATTAATGAGTGTAAGTGGACGTCTCACTATTGGATACTTAGCTGGGAAGGGCAGATAATCTTGAATTGTTGTCCTTCAGAGTTCCTTCAATGAAAGCCCTCAGCAAATTAATCAAATTTACATCTTGATTAGTCTCAACGGGGGCTGCTCACAGAGCATTAACTCCATATGAACCAATCTATGTGCGTCTGCAGGTTTTCACTCTACAACAGAGGTGGGGAAATTTCTTCACCCCGAGGGCTGTATTGGCTCTGGGTGTAGTATGATGGGGCTGCATGTCAGCTGTTGTCAGGGTCAGAGCCCAAAGTGGGCAAGACACCTCCTCTCTCTCTCTCTCTCTCTCTCTCACACACACACACACACAAACACCTTATGCTCACTCTCATGCACACATACCATTCATGCCATTTCACACATGCACCCACCCTTCTCAGCCTGCCTTCTCAGCTGATGCAGATCAGCTGAGGAGCGTGGTGCTTGTTTTCATGCCCATTGCATCATGCAGGACTGGAATGCTTAACCTCCCCTGCTCAATTTGCTGTGCTGGGGATGAAAAGGTGTAATTCCTCACAGTGAATTAGGAACCACACATGGCTAAACAAGACTTTATACAGTAGACGTATGCAACACTCTTAGTCCTACCATTATTTTTAAAGGAAAAGAGCAGAAGATAGCCTCCCATGACTGCCTGTCATCAGGAAACATGTATGGATATATCTACCATGTCATGTCTAGTTTGGCTTAAACTCTGGGACAAACAGATAGTATGAGGTTAATTGGAGTGAGCTTTCCATTCAATCCAGGTCAGTTATATTAGAAGACATTCTCCGCTTTGATGGATCCCTATACATATACATTCTATGCATGTATATGTATACACACAAACTTACACATCTGATAGGGGAAAACAGGTAACATACCTCCATGTTCTCTATGTACTAAATCTCCATTTTCTGACTGCATAGTATCTAAAACATTTTCACCCTTGGTGGAAGTCATTTCTGTGCTTTGGCAGTAGTGGTTTTCCAGGTCTTTTTCAGGTGTTTTGCTGTGTCTAGTCCACCATGTTAATCGGGCAAGCTGGATAATTGCAAATTAGAAACAAGAAGAGGAAAGTTATAGAACAGTTACGTGTCCCAGAGCTCAAGCTTGCATGTGATGAATTGAGGTCTAGCCAGATTTTCAAAGGGCAAAAAGTAGGGATGGTGGAGAAATCCACCACGGACTCCAATGAGGCCAAATTCTTTAGAATCCACCCCCACTGGAGTCCGTGGCGGAACGGACTACCCCCCCACCCCTCCGGGACAGAATCTACCTGCCGCCAGCCGGTGGGGTCCATCCACTGCCACCATCTGCTGCTCCACTGCAAATGGCATCCAGCGTAGCAGAATCTTTACGTAGCCTATTACTGCAAAGAACAGGGATGCAAATGGTGTCCGCTACGCAGATGCCATTTGCATCCCAGCGGCTGGAGCTGGCCAGGGCCGGCGAGGATTCCGGGGGGGGAGGAATGGATCGCCTCCCCCCCTGCGAACTCCCATGGACCAAAGGTATGGGGGTTTCATACACCCCTAGGAAAAGGAAACGTGGCCATCACCCTACATTTTGTACATATTCTCAGAAGCACAATAGCCCCCAGTATCACAAACATATAAAACATATAACCCATTGCTGTTTTGGGTTGTTGAACAAATTGGAATTAGATATCTTAAAATTTAACAGAGACAGCTGGATTAGCTAAAGGCCTTCATGAATCATATCTTGTATGTAGTTTACTGTAGTGGGTGTTGCTGTTTAAATATAGTGTGTTTAAACTGTATACACAGTGTATGCTATGGTTAAATAAATAAATAAATAAATAGAATTTGATACAGTTTATAATTTTGAGTGTTGTCATGTTAGTATATATTTAGTATATATTTAGTATATATAAAAAAGTATATATTATTTATTTATTATTTATTTATTTATTGCATTTATACCCCGCCTTTCTCCCTCTCGCAAGGAACTCAAGGCGGCTTACATTATCCTCCTCCTCACCGTTGTATCCTCACAACAACAACCCTGTGAGGTAGGTTGGGCTGAGAGTCTGTGACTGGCCCAAAGTCACCCAGTGTAATTTTGTATGGTTTTTACAAATTTCCCCTAGATAAAGATTTTCCTCAAAAGGTCTTGGGAACCAATTCCATTTCTGCAGCTGTCTCTTTTTGTTCTTGGATTTTTCTACAGCTTCTTAAAAATTCTGTCTGTTGTGTTGAGTGGCTAAACTCCCACTGCTTCTCTTCTTCAAATTACCCTCTCCAAAAGCAGCTTTTCAAAGAAAAAGATTAAAATGGCACAGGGGCTCCAATATAGACATTGTTTACTTGGACTTCCAAAAGGCTTTTGACAAAGTCCCTCACCAAAGACTCTTCAGCAAACTTAGCAGTCATAGAATAAGAAGACAGGCCTTCTTATGGATGAGTAACTGGTTAAAGAACAGAGAGCAGAGAGCAGGAACAGATGGTAAATTCTCCCAATGAAGGGAAGTAAATGGTGGGATCCCACAGGGTTCTGTATTAGGACCAATGCTTTTCAACCCGTTCATAAATGATCTGGAATTAGGAGTGAGCAGTGAAGTGGCCAAGTTTGCAGATGACACCACATTACTTAGGGTGGTTAAAACAAAAAGGGATTGTGAAGAGTTCCAAAAGGATATCTCCAAACTGGGAGAATGGGCATCTAAATGGCAAATGCGGTTCAATGTAAGCAAGTGTAAAGTGATGCACGTTGGGGCAAAAAATCCCAACTTCAAGTATAAACTGATGGGATCTGAGCTAGTGGTGACGGACCAAGAAAGAGATCTTGGGGTTATTGTCAGGATTCTTTTTCCCCACAATGAACTTCAAATGCAGAATCAAACAGATAAGAGGCTTCAATCTACAGCTTTTAATCAATTACCACAAAGGGTCATACAGATGCAAATTCTCAGTGACTCTCAGTCTGCAAGGAAATGCCTTCAGGGGGTTCAAAAGGTAGCTGCAAAAATTGTCCACCATTTGAAAGAAAGTCGGTCTCACTAGCCTAACTGAAGGGGTGCTGGGAGGTCTCTTTCTCTCATGAGGCTTCTAAGCGCCGCTGTTCATGCAGGGCCAATTGGGTAGACCTTCTAAGTTCCGCCCCGGCCATCTCCTTCTTGGCTCTGCGTCTGCACCTTGCATCTATTAATTCAGATTCCCCAAACCTCACCCCTCCCTCTTCACTGTCTCTCACGGGGGACGGGGGTGAAGAGGGATTTTCCTCCTCCAGCTGGGCCTTTGAAACCTGAGGAGCCTGCCTAGCCATGTCTACAACTGCCTGGGAACATACCTTCCCCATGTCTGGCGGTTCTTCTTCAGAATCTGAACTACTCTCCCACTCCCTGCGCTCAGAAGCACTCCTGACAGTTATGGTGGATAGTTCAATGAAGATGTCAACCCAGTGTGCGGCCACTGTAAAAAAAGGCAAACTCCATGTAAGGCATAGTTAGAAAAGGAATGGAGAATAAAACTGCCAATATCATACTGCCCCTATGCAAATCTATGATGTGGCCACACTTGGAACACTGTCTACAGTTCTGGTCACCACATCTAAAAAAAAAGATATTGTAGAGCTGGAAATAGTGCAGAAAAGGGCAACTAAAATGATCAAGGGTCTGGAGCATCTCCCCTATAAGAGAAGGGTACAACAGCTGGGATTATTTAGCATGGAAAAAAGGAGGCTAAGGGGAGACATGATAGAGCTGCTGTACAAAATTATGCATGGTGTGGAGAATGTGGATATGGAGACATTTTTTCCCCTCTCTCAAAATACTAGAACCCAGGGTCATCCTATGAAGCTGATTGGTGGGCGATTCAGGACAGATAATAGGAAGGACTTCTTCACACAGCGCATAGTTAAACTATGGAACTCACTACCACAGGATGTAGTGATGGCCACCAATTTGGAAGGCTTTACCACCCTAATGGCAGAAAGCGAAGAGGATCTAAAGAGCCTCTTGTTGAGGGTGAAAGCGGAGAGTGCAAAAGCTGGTTTGAAACTCAACATTAAAAAAATGAAGACATTGGCATCTGGCCCCATCACTTCCTGGCATATAGAAGGGGAAAAAATGGAAGCAGTGACAGCTTTTACTTTCTTGGGCTCCAAGATCACCGCAGACGGTGACTGTAGCCATGAAATTAAAAGATGCTTGCTCCTTGGGAGGAAAGCTATGGCAAACCTAGACACCATAGTAAGAAGCAGAGACATCACCTTGCCGACAAAGGTCCACATAATCAAAGCTATGGTTTTCCCAGTAGTAATGTATGGCTGTGAGAGCTGGACTATAAGGAAGGCTGAGCACCGAAGCATTGATGCTTTCAAACTGTGGTGCTAGAGAAGACTCTTACGAGTCCCCTGGACTGCATGGAGGTCAAATCAGTCAATCCTAAAGGAAATCAACCCTGACTGCTCATTGGAAGGACAGATACTGAAGCTGAAATATTTTGGCCACCTGATGCGAAGAGAAAACTCCCTGGAAAAGACCCTGATGCTGGGAAAGACTGAAGGCAAAAGGAGAAGGGGACGGCAGAGGAGGAGATGGCTAGATCGCATCACCGATGCAATGAACATGAACTTGAGCACACTCCGGGAGAGAGCAGAGGACAAGAAGGCCTGGCGTGTTATGGTCCATGGGGTCACAAAGAGCTGGACACGACTTAACGACTGAACAACAAACAACAACAAAAAGGAGGTTGGACAAATTCCTGGAGGAAAAGGCTACTAGACTTGATGGCTATGTGCTACCTCCAGTACCAGAGGCCGTGAGCCTATGTACACCAGTTGCTGGGGAACATGGTTGGGAGGGTGCTGTTGTGATCATGCCCTGCTTATGGGTTCCTGGTTGACAGTTGGTTGGCCACTGTGTGAACAGAATGCTGGACTAGATGGACCCTTGGTCTGATCCAGCAGGGATCTTCTTATGTTTTTATGCTCTTAAGGGCTGTAGCTCAGTGGCAGAGCACCTGCTTGGCATACAGAAGGTCCCAGGTTCAATGCCGGCATCTCCAGGTAGGGCTAAGAAGAAATCCTGCCTGAAACCCTGGAGAGCTGCTTCCAGTCAGTGTTGACAATACCGAGATAGTTGCACAAATGATCTGACTCCGTATCACGCAGCTTCCTATGTTCTTATAGACATGTGTGCAAACAACACGTCATTTGCCCCTTACACTACTTGGAAAAGTAACTCTCAAAAGAGATCACTTATAAACGAACAGTACTTTTAATACTTTGAATTTCAGGCACAAAATCTAGAAAGTAGTTTCTAGCTGACACAAAAAAGTTGTATAAATCTCCAGAAGATTTATAGCTTTATTTAAATTATTTCAACCAAGATGAACATCAGGCAAGGCTAATCTTTCTTGTCACATTTTGCTAAATTGCTTTGATTTGATGATCCTCATCTTCCCTGAAGAATCCTTTTAGGAGCATTTTTTTTGTTACTCATTAAATCTAACTAAAATGTAATGAAGTTGGAGGTCACACTTTCTAGGAAGAATTTCTTTCTTCCTAGCACAAATGGCTGTTAGTGAATAAAGGTGAGGGGTGCATTAGGGTTAAATAAAATAATTGGGTTGGACTCAATGGTCTTATAGGTCCCTTCCAACCCTACTATTCTATGATTCTAGTTCTAGCAAAAGGTACAAACCATTTAATCCAATTTAAATGTAGGTATGACTAACGCTCTAGCTCTAAAATGCACCTATTTATTGGATTTAAACAAGATTCATGGCCAAGGCAGATACTTCATCCTCTTGTGTACAATACATATTCATGACAAAGTAGGGCTTCCATTGCTTCACCTGGAGTATTTCTGTCTTAAAAGTCCTGCAGCACCAAATGCATCTGCAAAATGGTCCTGCATCACCAAAATAAGGGGTGCCCCATTCCTCCATCAGTTGCTTGGACCACCCTCTTTCTCCTCCTTGTTGTTTCAAGCCCACACTACAGTTCTATATGCTACCCTAGGTGGGAGAAGAGGGTAGGTGAGAAGAGAAGTCAGGTTGCAAGGCAGGAGGTACAACTGCTGCATAGACTTTGGGGGCTGTAGAGCTTTTAAAGAGACAGACATCATCACCAGGTGAAGACCTGACAATGACTCATTTGACAAACCTGTCATCTGAATTATTAAGGATGTAAGAAGAACCCTACTTGATCAGATGAAAGACTTATCTACTTTTAAATAGTGCTGTGCTGAAAATATCTTCTACACTATTTTAAACTATTCCCATTCAATTTGATAGAAATCACTTTCAAAAACAAATTCAAAGGAGAAGAAAATCTTGGGGAAATTATCTTGGGTTGGGTTCAGGATTCTTGAGTTTACCTTACTTATGAGGTGGCTGGTGTGAGTGTCGTGCCTTTCATTATACAATACTCTCTCCAGCAGACTGTAGCTTCCTTGGGATCCTTCACACTGAGCTTTTATCCTGTGATTGAGATTGCTCCTTCACGGAAGTTTGCAGGCTCTTTACATGATGCCGTGACCCTCCAGGGCGTCTCCTGCACCAAATGCCCTTTGTTCCGTTTTTAAATAGATCGCAGATAATGAGCTATCAAATTACCCTGCTGTGTTCCACTTCAGTTTCCTTAATGAAAGGAGTAAAAGCGGCAAGAAGAGGACTGAGATCAGTGAAAGATAATGGAAGACTCAGATATGGGGAGAAAGAGGGGAAAGGGGGTGGGGGAAAAGGAATCAGGTGAAAAAGGGACTTCTTGTGATCCTGCATTTAAAATGGAAGCAGAAAGCCCCGTTTGAAATGCAGGATTTTAGGCTGGTGTAGAGATGCCCCTTGTCTGCTCGCATTGCAATTACAGCCCAGGGAAAGGCATCATGAGGTAATTCCTTCTGTAGGGCTTTTTCAGATCAGGAAGTGCAGGCAGCCTGGGAGGCTGCAGAGCAATGGAGAGATGTATAATGGAAAGCTACAACACACATAGCACCCTTGGCCACCTCACAGTGATTAGGTAAAGTCAAAAACACCACCAAAATAAGTTCAAAATAAATGATGAAATGCCCTGAGAATGAGGCAGAAAAATGGAAGCCACTTTCATGGGGGAAGAAAGCTTTCAGGAAATTGGCATAGCACTAGTTCCACCTGTTCCGTGGAGCTAGGCACAACACTGCCCCCTTCACATCTGCATTATGGAGGATGCAAAATGGGGGCTAGGCTGCCAACGCAGTTGATGCTTTTGCCACCTGCAGTGCCAACACAAAAAGCTCAAAAACTCTTAGGAAAAAACAAAGCTGTGCTACAACCCCTGCCAATGGTGAGCCCTACCTGTGACAAACTTGGAGAATTTCTCCTCCCCTTGGAAATATTCATTGAAATCGTCCCCCGTTTCTCTGCCCACAAATAGGGTGGAGAATGTCAAGATTCTTCAGGAGCTTGGCTTTTAAATGAAGAGGAACCCAATAATGTTGGAGACATTTCACAATTAATTAATATCTTGCATATTAAAATGTGGCTGCTGGAAAGTTATCCACTGGCCTCAGTATGGTATTTTAAGCCTCTCTGGGGGCCCTTGCTTGCTACTGGCTATCACCTCTCTGTATGTCTCATCCATTTTAGAGAAAAACTCTGGGTCAAGTCAGTGAACCAGACCATGGAGAATACATATAACACCTGCATAAACTCTCATGCACATTATTGCATTGTGCATTCCACTTATATACGGCACATGCTTACAACTGACAACTGCTTATGATATGCAATAAAAGATAACCATTTTCCATAGCTGCCCAAGACAAAGGCTGCACAAAATGAGTTTGCACCCATGTACTGTAGACAGCTTCAAATACCATGGCAGGAAACTAATGGCCTATCCAGTCTAGTCACCTCATCATCATGTAGTGCTATATTTTGATCCACTTCCTCTGCTACTTTCCATTTCCTCACTTCTCCTCTGACAAACCTTAAAAGAAACTTCGTAAGGATTTAGGAAACTGCCCTTGCCCGACTCTTTTTCTACAGTAGAGCTAGAATAAATCCTTCTTTTCCAAAATGCCATCTGGCATCTGGCAGTTGCATTTCAACTTCACAGTCTCAAATTTAATTGTAAGCTCCTTTGCAGAGTTTTCAAGGATGACATGACACAATATGGGCTACGTACAATGAAGACATATGAACTCTTAGGCATACCGAACAAATTCTTTGCATATTTGTTTTGTGGCACAGCATCCATCACCACAGGGATGGGACAGTGTCCAAAACAGCAGGGGAAAATGCTTCTACTTGCTGTTCTGAGGCTGTAATTCATTTAAAGCTTGGTGCATTGACAGTACTACTGAAACGCCAGATACAAATCTATCTTTCCCCTTCTGTCCATTAGCTATTTTCAAAGAACAAGGTCATAAGGGAAAGTTGTGCAGGCCCAGGTATGGTCACTCTTAACCCCTGGATTTCACAGAACGTTGTCCAGTTACTTTTGTTGACAATATGATCTGTTTGGAGGGGAATGTCTCTTCACATTTTCTTACAGTTCATAGTATAGAAGGGAAATTTAGTAGTATAGAATGGAAATTTTGGAGCGCATGTTTTGCATGCAAGAGGTCCCAGGTTCAATTTCTGACAGTTCCCAATAGGGGTCGGAAGATCCCTCTATGAAATCCCAAGAGAGCTGTTGCCAGTCAGAGCATATAGTAGATGGACCAAGGGTCTGACTTAAGGCAGCTTTTGATGTTCCTAATTCGTGATTAGACTTTAAATAAATTATGCTTTTTAATTCACCATCCAGTATGAATGCAGCAGAATTTTATTTATCCAAATAGCTGGGGGAAACCTGCAATATAGGGAAGCAGTGAGCTATTGATTGATTGTTTTAGTTATTCATTTGGTTTTATCAGCTGCCCAATAACAAAAGTTCTGTGGCCGACATACAATCCAAGTACAAATCACAATTAAAATAAAACAAGTGGTGTACTTTATCATAGCTCACATATATAACTCCAACCTTGTACCGTACAATCACAAAGTAATGTATAACATATGGGTTGAGCCATAAGTAGGATATGAGTCAACCAGCACACAACTGCTTCATCACATGGTTCCACTTACCACAGATTCTCAGCATACCAGTTTGGTCATCTGAACTAGCCTTTATTGACTAACCTCCTGTCTTAGAATTGTAAAAAAAATAAATAAATCCAAAAACGTGCTTTCAGATATTAAGGGCACAATCCTGTGCATGTTTAGACAGAAAAATGTCCTACAACTCCCAGCATTCCCCAGCCAGCCATCCTGGCTGGGGAATGCTGGGCATTGTAGGATTTTTTTCCTGTTTAAACATGCATAGAATTACGCCCTAAAAGACTGGTTCAAGCTCAGCCTATCAAGGCAGAGTTTATGGATCAATATGAGAACGAATGGAATAATATGAATGTATTGCCAGGTTATGGATATTTGGGAGGTGACCATAATGAATTTTCAGCAAAACTTGCCTAGAGAAGGTTATGGCAGCACCCTTTATTGACTGAGGTAGAACTATTTCCATGCATCACAGAGCTGGCCCAGCAAAACCCTGGACTGGACTGCTTTGGGGGAAACCAGTGCTGTGAGAAAGTATGCAAAGCATCACTTGAAGTCCTTGCTAAAAGAAAACTTCTTTGCCTGTTTTATGCAGCAAATGAAATAAAGTTCTTTGCTACCAAAACTCAGTTGTTCAATGTAATTGAGATCTCTTTGGGATGGAATGTTCTTTCTATAGCCAGCGCTCCAATGATATTAATCTTGTTAGCTTGCAAGATTGATGCTGTCTCTGCTGAAATACGGAAGAGGGTTCAATTAGAGTCACTGCATTCCCTCCTCAGCAGTACACTGTAATATGATTTCTTCCCCACTGTCTGCCTCTGTCCTTGACAGGATGCACTGTAGCGTCCTCACAGCATGGAAGGCCAGCCTGTTCTCCATTTCTAGTGCTCACTGAACCTCAAGATTTTTTTGGAAATGCCATAATATCTGGGAAGCGAGATTATTTGAAGGAAGGACTTCTCTGTAGAGCAAGCTAGCTCACTGAAGTACTGAGATCCAAAACACAAAGCAAGTGGAGGGTATTTTTAAAAAAATAATAGATTTTATCCTTGAATGTCACTTACATTTTCTTCTGGAATTGGTGGTGTGCAGAGGCTCACAACAACAATGACAGCAGCTGTGAGTACACATAGGATGATGGCGAAGTATAAATAGTGCACATCTTTCAACACAGCTGGCCTTTGGTCTTCCTCACCACAGGGGGGCGCCATGTAGACAAACTCCATAACCATCCGAATGAAACCGACTACTAGCCCAAAGATCAGGCCCCAGAAAGCTCCCTAGGAAGAAAACAGGGAGAGACCTGGTGAAATACCAGCTTGTTTACAAATTTTATTATTATAATGTCCCAGTTTGAAACTGAACATGATCCAAGATATTCTTTGTGTTTGTGTGTGTGTTTGTGTGGGCTTAAAGCATGTCTTGTTTATAACTGAATATATTTTTTACCACATTTACATTTTTACAAGTATTCCTCCATGAGAGCCACTGTTGCCTAATTAATAGATTGTCATACCTAGTCCCAGGAAGCCTTCAAATCTCAAGTCTCACCCTAACTCTCTATGTTTTGTTCGTTAGACATACTCCTTGACCTATAGGTGTTTGGCTACTCCAACTCTCTGCCCACGGGCCAATGTACGTACCTTTTAAAAATTAAAGTAGTGCTATCAGAGCAGCTTTTCTGTCAGTTCATCTTACAGCACTTGTTTAATGTTTAAAGGCCCACAAACCACATTAGCAGTGCTAGTCACATGGGTCTTGAATGCAAAATTGTGGTCCCCAATTCCAGCCAGGGAGAAATTTCATGATAGGGACTCATATGGTTGCAAGCCTTTAAATGTTACAGTAGAGCAATGGGAACCTATAGAAAATGGTTCCCAATGGTGCTACTATAACATTTCCAAGCCAGCATAGTCAAAGGGTGTCAAACCACTTTCAGCCTGAGAGCTGAATTCAATTTTGGAGAAGCCCTCATGGCCTGCTGCATTCCACTGATTTTTGTTGTTCAGTCGTTCAGTCGTGTCCGACTCTTCGTGACCCCATGGACCATAGCATGCCAGGGCTTCCTGTCCTGCGCTCTCTCCCGGAGCGTGCTCAAGTTCCACTGATGGGCAGGGCCAAAAATACAAAAAACGTATACCCCCAAGCAGAAAACACCCCAGCATATATTAGCTTAAAGCTCTTACTGCCAGCAACTAACCTTTAGAAGAAGCATTTCAATCTTTTAGAATGGGGAAAACGGCAATAGCTGGGAATCCACCAAACCATAAAGGGAAGGGGGTGTGGCCAACTGAGGAACCCTGGATTGGAACCCCTGGGGGATTAAATTTGGCCCACTGGCTGGAGATTCAACAAACCTAGCATAGACGAATGAGTGTACTGATACCCTGTTCCAGTGCAAGAGAGTTCGAAAGAATGGCTTTCAGGTCAGGATGAGAACTTGGGACAGGACAGGGCATGCAGTATCGAGGCATGAACTCAGGATCAAATGTGACATTCATGTACAGCTCATAGGACTGAAGCTGTAATGATGTATTAAGGCAAGAATGAGAATGGTAAAACAGCATGTGTTGTTAGAATCCAGATCAAAGACTATTCATTTGATCAGACTGAGGTTGGGTTTCTCTGAGACCAGGGTTGGGTAACCTCTCTCAGCCTGAGGGCCACATTCAGTGTTGGAGTAGCTCTCATTCCAGTGTGGGCAGGGCCATGGGCAAAAGTGGTGGGGCCAAAAATAAAAAAGTCCCAGCATATTGTATCTTACAGCTTTTACTGCCACTAACTAAGCTTAGGAGACACATTTCAACCTTTTCAGATGGGGAAAAAAATTGCATAAACACCAGGACACCAACAAACGATCATTGCTTGAGGGCAAGGGGGTGGAGCCAGGGAAGGGGCGGGGCCATCTGGGAAACCATGGAGGGCCAGTTTGGTTCCCCACCTCTGCTCTAGGACTTCCCATGACCTTTAGTTGCATCCAGAAAAATAACAGGCCCAGAACATATCCACAGATCTTCAGTGTTAAGTTAAACTTGTCTCCTCCATACTTGGTAAATTTCCCCAATCAAATAATGCTAGAACTAAGCAAATGAAAAGAACAAATGCAGCTATTGTCCAAGCCATACATAGTAAACAGGCCTAAACAATATTTACTCCAGTGTATGTGTGTACGTACAGACAAGATGGGGGGTTACAATGATGCAACCAGCTTAGCAATGGAATTCTACTGAGCTAGAGATTAAGTGAATGAATGAATTGTGGCAAGCCATGGGTTGCCACAATTGTTGTGGTTGGGAGGGGGGAACCCATGAGGAATGAAGAGATTTAAAAACTTAAGGTTTGCAGGAAATGGAGGTCACCAGGAGAATCTTGGACAAGGAGTTGGAAACTGATGAAATGGCCAAACTTCCTATGTGGTTAGAATACCAGGAAATTACTTTGTATATCTAGCTGTAGCCTAAAATAAGGGGTTCACACTTGCATTTTATTTTACTTGCCATTTGTGGCTTCTTTTCTTTTTTGAGTTTAGTTTCCTCAGCCCTCCCCCCCCCCTTTCTTTCCCCCCTTTCAGCCAGGCATGAATCTTTGTGTACTCAAGGGGCAAAGATCTGAAATGAGCTGGTCAATTTTAGGGTTGTCCCACTGTCAATTAAGATGGCATTTATATTCAAATCCTTCTCTTTTGTACCATGGGCTTGGAGCAGGCACAGCTATGGTTCCCTCGGAAGTAAAGGCGAGGCTGGTAATTATTTCCTTGCACCTTGGAACATCTGGAGTCTGAGTCCTGAGAGAGGAAGGCAAATGGATGCTGGCTTGTGCTGGTTTGGGGAATGGACTCACTTCAACTTGAGGTGTTGAAAGGCTGTGTGAAGCCAGGATATAACACTG
This sequence comes from Heloderma suspectum, assembly GCF_057233095.1. Lineage (NCBI taxonomy): Eukaryota > Metazoa > Chordata > Lepidosauria > Squamata > Helodermatidae > Heloderma > Heloderma suspectum. The sequence goes on from NC_139461.1 coordinate 230,036,873, forward strand.
TAAGGTGATCAGCCTATTTATGAAGTTTGTCAAAAAGAAACTAGTGAAACATGGCTTGGTTCCTGTGGATAGAACTCCCACATAATTATACAAGGCTCTGTTTTCTTGAAATCTCAAACCAAAGGAGATTTTATGACCAGAAGATTAAAGGTAGTAAAATTCAGCCTCAAAATAAGAATTACTTTCTGAGCAGTGGGAAAAAATAAGTGCTGGTAATTCTTTATAAAGTTCCTTCCTCCCCCTCACCCCCCGCCAACCTCCACTTCCTGTGTCTTATCAGTACTTTCAGTTAAACCCGTAATCAAAGTCCTAAGAATGTTTTTAAAGAGATGCTGTACTCTAATGGGACTAAATTCCATAGTTGCTGCATTCAAGAGAAGTCCGTCAATATAATCGTAATGAATGGTCTTGTCTGTCCTTAAAAACTATGAAGCGATGACATTTGGGAGATACTATTATTCATACGAACCTCCTCATTGATTCTGTACTTACTGGCTCATTGATCCTCTTGCAGAAGATTGCTAGGATGAAGAGTGCAGTGATGGGTGGCGCTAGGTAACTGGTTATTGACTGAATGTAGTCAAAGAGCTGACCGCTGTTCGCTGTCTGGATGATGGGGATCCAGAGGATGCTAATGGCAACGAGAATAAGGACAAACACCCTGGGAGAGGAGAACAAAGGGCGTTATTTCTGCACAACTTGAAAAATCTTAACTTTTTACGTTTTCAGTGAACCCATGGAGGAAAAAAAATCATTGTACAACTTGGTAGAAAGGGCTTTGAGGAAACCTAGCAAGTATTTTTTGTTAGACTTCAGACAGAGACTACATTTCATTGACCAAAAGGAGGATAAGAGAAGGATCATGTTAGACATGCTGTAAACATGCCATTGCTGAAACTTGTTGGACAATTCACATCCCACAGATATGCGACATCTGCTGCCACTATGGCTCTCTTCACACCTGAGTTTTTTAGCAGGATCATTCTTCTTTAATCATTAGTTTTCACGGGAGCTTTAGAGGATGCTGCTGCTCTCCTGCTGCTATCTCACAACTTTCCTTCCCTCTTCCCAGGTTATCTGAGAACAGGGAAAACCCGGCACTTTCTGTGCTTGCAACTGAAATCATCATTTCCCCCCTGTGTATTTTCTCTCTAGCATTTTGTCCCGCTTCGTGTGGGTGTGTGCTAGAAGGCATTGCTGGGCGGTGTTGAATATCATTGTCATGACAACAGATTGGTGGGAATGAGGGCAGGTCACTGACTGCCTCTGGTGACCGTGTCTGCCTCTCTGCCATTCCACTATGGGCTCCGAGATCCCCTTGAACACAGCAATGCTTACTTCTGAGTAAACCCATTGGCTGTAAGGCTTTCCTTTCCTGGGGGTAAATGCCATTGAATTTTGTGTGGCTTGCTTCTGAGTAGGCATGCATAGGAGTGCATTGTAAGTCTACTTAGAGTAGCAATCTTAAGGTCTCTCATCCGCTTCAGTGCGTGTACTTGGAACTGCCCCCTCCCATTGACTTCACTGACTGCTTCTTCCCCCTTTTGCTCACCAGATTGATGGGCTTTTTTCCTCCCAGGGTGGATGGGGGAGTCTCCTTTCTCAGCCACGCAGGGGAAAGCCTTGACAGTTAGGATTTCAATAGGTATTAAAAATGCCTTTTCTCCTCCCCTGAATAAATTCATCATGCAGAGCTTGGAATGGTAATTTTTAATGGTTTCCTTTTGGGGTGTGGAGTTGTTTTAGATAAGGCAGTAATGCTGAGGTGGTTTCCATGGTACTCCCTCCCACCTAGCCAGCCACTATCTCTCCTCCTAGCTCACCCTGCAGGGTCATTGGGAAGCCAGAATAAGGGAGAAGAGCAACAACAGTGTGGCGGAGTGGGTGGGGAAGCAAGCTGGGTCTAATGAAGAAGGTGTCCCCTGTGAAGCAATTGCCAGGGGGTGGTGGTGGTGCTACTGCTGCTGCTGCTAGGGATTCCTTGCTGCACTGACTGTATACAAGTCCGTTTGTGGATTTCTTACTTGGGAACCCAGAAATCGGCATACCCTTCAAACTCAGTAGTGCAAGCAATATACTGCATTTAATTCCATCACACACTGACATACTTAGCAGAGAAGGACTAGCAGCGCCAGCAGCCTCGGGGTAGCCACCGAGAAGACGCTTTCTGCCTCGGAGGAAGGAGGGGACCAGCTCCCATGGCCCCCTATCCAGACCACTAGAAGGGCTTCAGACTTCCCTCCTGCTGTGGAGGAGTGGAGGGATGGGTGGAGCCATCAATCATGTTACAGGAACCAATGATCGGGGAGGGGAGGGGACATGGAGCCAGCAGCCCCCTTCTGTCCCGATTGTTCTGTGCAGCTCTGCTCAGCCATGAGAAGCTATAGAGCGGAGGGAAGTGCTATGAGCGATGCCTGTATACAGGGCCAGGTGTGAAGAGAGCCTATGAATGTTTACATACAGAAGTCACATTGGCAGCTGTGGTGCAAACCCAGAAAGGGTGATAGCACACATCCAACAGCTCACACTGCAGAAATGCATAGGGAGACAGGAGGACACCAGCTGTGGAGGTCGGCAGTAAGTGCATTCATTTGTCCACCCAAATCTGCTTTGGAAGTGATTTGGATCAGAGACTTGGTGGCTCAATTTGAGCTGCTTCAGCTCTTATCGGAAGCAGGATACACTAGCTAGGAATGGGTTATGCATTACTGTGTAAGGCTTCAAATGACAAAAGCTCCCATTGGCATTTGTAGCATTTCAAGGTCTTGTCACAATTCCTGGATTCTTTGGGTTCCAACAGGACCTGGACAGGAGTGTATACAAGGAAGTCTCAAGAAAGAACACTGAAGCTGAATACATGAAGCCTCTACAGCAGGGGTGGGAAACCTCAGGCCTGGGGGCAAGATCCAGCCCTCCTGGAGTCCTCATCCAGCCCTCTGGGGCTCTCCAGGTGACCCACCCACTTCCCCTGGCCTCACCCCCTTTCCCCAACTGGCCTTTGTGCAGCTCCTCCCGCCCTTCTAAAAGGCTGAAATGCCTCTCCTCAGGTTTACTTACTGGCAGTAAGAGGCTGAAGCTACAATGTCCTGCGTTTGTTGTATTTTTGGCCCCATCCCTTTGGCCCTGCACTTTTGCCTTCAGTGCCACTCACCACCGGAAGCGCTCCCATGAGCGTTTCCAAAAGTGAATTTAGCTCATGGGCTGAAAGAGGTTCCCCACCCTGGCTGTACAGGAGAATTAACTAGGCCAGACCCACCAGATTAGAACATGCCACACTAAGCAGTGTGTAGACTAAGTTATTCTAGAGCAACCCACGGGTACTTCAAATAACTGAATAAAGATGTAAAGGGAAAAAGGACCTTCCAACAATCATGAGTTCCTGCTCGGTGGCCTTCTTACGGAGTCGCTGCCAGATATCGATGGCAAAGAGTGTGCTGCTGCTATTGAAGATAGAGGTGAGAGAGCTCATCAAGGCAGCCATGATCACAGCAATCATCAAACCACGGAGTCCTGAGAAAGGAATGAGGGCAACTTAGTTAACTTTCATCAGCAGACTAGCATGAGCCTAGCCCATTCAGGCCACCTCACCCTCAAAGTGAATGAAATCATCTCACCTACAGGCATGAGTTCTATTACCAGCTTAGGGTAGGCAATGTTTGAACAGCCCACTTTAGCTCCACAGACTTTCTCACAGATTGCTGGGTCTACACAGCCCACATCATCTGTAGCAGTCAATAAAGAAATGCAAGTTTAACTGTAGGAAATGCCAAGGAAGTGGTTGGTGTATATCTTTATGGCAGAATAGGAGTCCAAAGGAGCAGTGCTTTTCAGACTGAGTTTGAGATTCAGCATATGCATTCATTATCCTAAATGTTATGAGATTCTGACAGACAGACAGACAGACAGACTCAAATTACAGATGACTGTTTACCCTGTAATGGCTGCTTATAAATTTACTGTGAGCTGCTTGCAACCACAAGGAGATCTGGTTGTCACTAGGGATGGGTGAGAAATTTGTTTGGTTCATATTTTTATGTGGGATTACCCAATTTACACTTCCTGGACCGAAACACAAAATGTGGTTGCAAAATCATTCATTTCTGAGCTTGCAATGTGGTCTGCAAAAATAATAACAATGTGTGTTTGACAACAGGCACACATTTAAAAAATATGCAAAGGAAAATGCAGACATTTCTAAAATGCACATAAATGTGCTTTAATCAATGGGTGCAAAGAAAAATGTGTACATTTGAAAAATGTCCACAATTTTTAAAAAATGCATACAAAAAAGTATGAATTTTTGGGTGGAGAAAAAAAACTTGCACAGAACCGAGACGGAATACGCTCGGTGGTGGAAAAACAAGAACATTAAGTTCGAGCTTGGCAGATTTACTTACCTTAGTAAATGGGGTATTCAGCAAACTTTACTACATTCCGCCTACCCCCCCACTCCATATGTGGGGTGAACAGAATGTAGTAAAGTTTGCTTCACCACATGGCTGGATGATTCTCCAAGGCTGTTTCATGTTTACAACTGGCCACCTCACCCTAAATGGTCATCTCTAGGCACTTATGGCATTACCACAGCCAGAGGTAGCTTACCTGGGAAGAGAGCTCTGCTAATCATGCCTGGCATAACTATGAAAAACATTGGGAAGATTTTCAAATATCCGCCCAGCACTGATCCACCTTTAGCATGAGAGAGGCTCTTTGCTGAGAGTGACCTTTGCACGATTACCTGAAAGGAGAACCAATTATAAGGCAACTTTGCATGTGTTATTGTTTCATATTTTCTTGGCAAGAGAAAGTGAACCAAGAAGATCAAAGCAATGACAGCTGAATTGTTGAGAAATGGCAGTCACTAAAAACGTACAGCTAGACTAGGTGTTTGTACAGAATTCTCAGAATCTGTGGGATGCAACCTCTTTAAAATTAAGTCAAGATCTCTGCCTAACAAATATGTGAAATATACAAATATAAAAATACCATGTATAACTAGTTCAGTTAAAATATAGCAACTTAATTTAATCTAGGTTTAAACTGAAAATAAGTTTTGCACTTCCAGTCCATAGTTTTATACAATTATTAATGAAATTGAAATGTGGTATACAATTAATGTATAGTTGATTGGTCTGGCTGTAGAGGTGGTTTCTGTTCCTTTCGTACCACATCACATAGGAGAGTTGGAACATTGCTTTCTCCTAATGGTAGGCGTTAACTCTGCCACTGAATTCTTTTTTTCTAATATGGACTTAAAATCTGTGTAGTACAAATTATTCTTATGTGGTGTAAGTACAAGGAAAGGGAAGTATCACATCCTGCTCACATATCTCTACTGAAAAATCCAGTGGGTTTTCAATTCCAGCATAATGTTTTCCATATGTATTACTCAATAGGGACCATTCTTAAAAAACACACACACATGGAAGGGAATGATAAGTCTATGTAAGATTCTGCAAGGAAGACAGGTGACAAAAAACAGAAGATTTACTTTACCTGATCAGTGCACCAGCACCAAAGAGCAAGCACTGAGAGGCCGAATATAAGCCCAGGCCATGGAATATCCCCAGTGACGGGATCCCTCATCATGTGGAAAGCATCTTGCCGTGGCAAGTGACATGTAGTGTTTGGGACAATGACACTGGGTATCGCTGTGCTATACTTCTCTTGCAGCCCTTCATACCACCCAACTTTATCAAAACCTAAAAAAAGAAAGCTATTGTCAACAAACTCCATTCCTTCCTTCCTTTTCTCAGCCATTTATCTTCCCTCCTTTCTCCAGTCATGTTTCTTCAGGCCAAACTAGATGTGACATTTGTCATGTGAATTGGCTCGGCATGGTTGACTTTTCTGTAGCAAATACTGGCACGGGGGAGGGAGTCAGATTGGGGCCATGGTGTGGGGGGAGAGGTGCTTTAAGCCTTTGCTCCCACTGAAGCCCCAACTGGAATCAGTTTCCCACTCATGGCTGCCATTCAGCATGGGAGCCATTTTTGGTGCTGATACAATGGCTTCCTGTTTTAAGGGTGTTTTAGACTTTAAAAAATGTGTTTATTATCTAAAATGTAAACATGAATTATCTGGCAACAATAAAGAGGTAAGCATTACAATAAGAAGTAAACCATATAGGGAGCCTTTTGTTTAAGCCTATAATAACATAATAATATCCTAAAATAATGAATTGATATTTTATTTAATATATTAAAATAGTACTATTTTGTTGGGCTCTGGATACTGTTGGCAATTTTTCTGCATACATTTCTGCATGGATACAATTTCTGTAAGAATTTGTCTGATCTTTCCTGGCCAGATGTTCTGATCTGGTGAATGAGTTTTTCTACAAAGGCACTGTTCCAAACTAGAGGCATTGTTATCATTGTAAGACCCATTTTGTTTGACTGCTCTTGGGAGAACACAAGATTTTATATTCATTTTTGATGTATTGTGTAGAGATGAGATGAGCCAGGGTGGAGAAATATCTAACACTAGCCCATATTCCTCTCCTCATAAGAATTATTTGGTTCTTCCAACAGTACAGATGGAACTGATCCAGCTGAGTTTTGGAATTTCTCCAAGATGCATCCCTCTATCAGCTTAATAAAGTAAACAACACAATTGCTTCTTTTTCTTACCTATAAACATAAGAACCAAAGCTCCAGCCACCATGATCACAGTCTGCAGAGCATCTGTGTATATCACTGCAGTTAAACCACCTGTAGAAAGGATAACAAAGAACGGATGAAATCATCATTGTTTCTAAATTTTGGTGATAGGGGCCTCCTCATTTTGTTCTGAAACTCAGTGTATTTTAGGTGTGTGCATTAGTTTCATAATGACTGAAAAACTGAACCGATCCAGTTCATTTGTTATGAAATGAATGCCAAGAGGCACAAATGGATTTATTTTCATTATCCCATTCTTATCCAAACATCACTCATTTATGGAAGGGGGGTGGTGGTTGCCTTTCATGATAATAGAACAGATCCCAGAATGCCCCAGACATTGCATTATTCAGGAGCATTCTGGTGGCTGCCACAAAAAAAAAAATTATGGTGGTTGCAACTTGGGGCCACCATTTTTTTCACAGCGTTCCCTGATATAATTCAACGCATGGGGCATTTTAGAAAAATAAAGTGGGAGCTAGCAGGGGGCAGCCCCCCAAGCAGACTTCTGTTGCTGCACTTCTATAGGCAGAAAAAAACAAAGTAATACACACAAATGCGCGCGCGTGCGCGCACACCCCCCCCCCACACACACCCAATGAATGTGAGCAAGGAAAGTGAATATGATTCTAAAGAATGAATAATGAAATGAATGTGATTTTAACAAACAAATAACAAAATGAATATAGGTTTAAAAACACAAAATGAATAGAATAACAAAATACCTGCTTCAGCAACCTTTGCACATTTAGGTCCAACTTTGTGAGTCTTGGTCATATGGTTTTGCTTTGTTATTTAACCCAAATCAGCTGCAAGAAGCTGCAACCTGGACCAGAAAGGAGGAGGGTTTTCCCGCCCTCTTTTCCCGTGGGTCATTTTTCTGATCAAAATTGCCCCCTCCGAGCTGATGTTTCGTCCCATGGGGAAAACAATATGGATGCCCATAGGGTAAACAGCATCTTGAAAGGGGCCATTTTTATAAGAAAAATGTCTTGCAGGGAAAGAGACAAACAGCCTCTCTCCTACCCTGAACATCTGGTGCAGATCGCAGCTTACCAGAGCTGTTTTCAGTTAAAAAAAGTAAACCCTCAGGGAAAATATTCACACAACTGAAAATCACATGTAGTTTGATCCTCAAACCAAGCAAAGTTGCTTTGAATACAGAATGGAAAAAAAATGAAGAAATGAAGTTTGCTTCAAATGTTTCTTTCAGCACTACTAGTGGTGTTTTATTTCAAGTCCATCGTGTAGGAGCTTGAGTCATATCCGCAGAAGTCAGTATTCCTGTTGATATCCATGAGCCTAGATTCCCAATACTGCTCAGATAAGTAAAGGAATTCCTTGCTTTTCATACCCATAATTGCACAATTATTTATGCAGCATAGTTACCAGCTATAGTGTAGACAGCTGTCACTGCTAACAAGATCACCGTAGAAAGGTAAAGGTTCCAACCCAGAGAGACTTGGATAAAAAGTGCACCAGAGAAAATATCTGTCTGGAACAAATACAAAACGGGCTTGATATTGTTAGTTGCACTCACTTATTGTCTCTGCAATAAATATTGTAGATAACTGTGCTAAGATTACCTTTGCAAATAATTAAATCAAGCATCAGAAATGCTGGAGTCTTCAGTTACGCATGTGCTCACAAAAGCTACCAGGAATGGCATCAGCACCCTGGCATCCTTGAGCAGCTGCTGATGCCCCAGCACCCTGGCACAGTCCACTGCTGAAAACTGCCCTGGGATACCCTTTAATGTTTTCCCTTGACTTGACACTCAGAGCCACATGAGGCATCTAAATCTAGCTACATTTTGATTTCCCATAGTGTCTGGAATAACAGTACGTAGGAGTCATTATAAGACTATTAAAATGGCAGCAAGACCCAGATTTTGGCCACTCTGGACACTGCTGCTCACTGCCCTATTCACCCACCAGCGTCAACTGATGGAGGAGGGAAACCATTTTGCTGAGGGGCCCCTCAAACCTGAGGTCCGCCCTGAGAGCTAGTATCTGGGGTGGTACAATGAGCTTTTCTATGTGATGCTGTTAATCTGCTGTATCTACTTTTGGTTTCATCGCACAATTAAGATCCAAGCACTACACGAAAAGTGTTTCCTGCTTTCCCACTACATAACCTCTAGGTGGCACTGTGGTATAGTGGAATAACACACTAACACAAGTAGGAAAATATGTTTTCTTTTGGTTTCACAAATAATACCCCAATTCCCCTGTTCTAAAAAAAAAAAAAAAAAACTGGCCCAAAGTGCTGCTTAAGAACAGAAGTGAAACTGGAGGGTCACAACGTTGTCTAAAGAATCCATAAACAACCATGAATAGGGAATGATGAGAGCACAATAAATACTTAATGTAGAAAAGCTCAATGTATAGTGGAGGTACTGATCCAGTGTGTAGGAATAGTTCAGTGGGAATAGTGGAATGATTTTTCCAGACAGTTACCCCATTATCTAGCCGTGAAAGGGCTCTACTTTAGAAGCTATTATTATATTTCTCTGGGATACATACTGATATTTTGGTGAATATGTACAGAATAAGGGACAGTACAGAGAGGTAGATTTGAATCCTCTGCCCACCAAATCTTTTCCTCAGATATCCTGGCATCGTGACCACTCCTGAAGAGATGTAAACTGGCACAAAGATCCAGCCGAGGACCAGCAATGCCCAGGTGGCCTAGTGAGGAAGAACAAAAACATATAACATCTGCACAGCGTTTGTATAGTGTACACAGTCATTTCTCTCCAAACAATCGGCAATATAAAAATGGTGAAGGCAAATCGCCAGTATCTCTATTGAACTGGAAAGCAGATATACAACGTGCTTCATGGCTGGAATGCTATGCTTGGGTCTCAACTAGATGAGAACAAATGGCTGCTAGAGGGAAAGACTGAATCACCTTCTTGTGGATAGTGAAAGACAGAAGTGGAGACAGTCAACATGGCTGAATTAGCTAGACATGCAGTGCCTCAGCCACACTGCCCCCCATCACTTCTCGGGGCTTGCAGAGTTCAGAATAAGGCTAATGCAGGCAATCTAGGATTTACTCACACTTTAAAAATTCTGTTTTCACTTGCATACACACACACACCTGCTCCCATATCTTTTCCTTTGGTACCACCTCTCTTGCATTTTGAATTCATTTTTCTCAATGTTTTGAGGTATATGGCACTGTACTCACACTCACCTAGCATCACCAGTACTTAAAGACATGCATGACTACTGCTTAACGTGCTGTAGAAAGGAAACGGGCAGGCTCCTGAAGATATCTTCTGGGGTGCTTGACAATAATAAGAGGCACCAGCACCCATGGGATAAATGTGACATCTGGATACTATCTTAGATCAGTGTTTCAAAAATGGTAAGGTTGAATCATGGGGTCACAAAAGCCTTGAGGTTGAGTTGTCGGAAGTAAATATTCGGAATAAGGAGCTTTCAGGTTTTGGAACACATCACTCCCACATAAAACTGGTGACAACTTTCAGCCATGGGTTCCCTTAACAAAATGGTTGCTAATCACTTCCCTGTATTTAAGATTGCAATGCACATGGTTTGGGAATCGGAGTACTGAGACAATAGTCCATAAGATAGAGCACCATCGTCCTACACTAGGGAAGTGTGAATCAGCAAAATCTGAGCTTGCCAAAGCTCATTTCAACTCGAGTCTATATCAGATTGTGATCTTTGTTTTTTCTGCCTTTTTGTATGAAAATGTGTGCACATTTTCATGCATATTTTTCCAAATTTATGCATCAGTTGGGTGCATCTTTGAAATGTATGCATTCTTCTCCCATTGCTTCAAGCATATTTGTGCACTTTTTTAAAAAAAAGTACACTTTTTTTCATGTGCATTTTTCAAATGTACGCATACTGTCTAACACATTTTTTTGGTCCGCAAATCACATTGCAAGCTCAGAAATGTATGGACTTCAGCTGCAGATTATGTCCATGTTTGGTCCAGAAGCTGTGAACTAGGTAAATCCTGATAAAAAACCAACTGAACCACATTTCTCATACATGCCTATCTGTTGTGGCCCAGCCCCAGCGCTGCAGTGGGCCTTATAGTTTCTGGCCAGAATCTGATCAGAAGTGGTCTGGAAGGGTATGGGCCTATTCAGCCCAAGCCCTTCCAGACCACTTCTGATAAGATTCTGGCCAGAAACTATAAGCTGGGCCACATACTGTCCTACACTATCTGATGATTTTGGCCAGCACTTTGAACTGACACAAACTGTATTGCCAGTCCATGAAGATGTCTCTTGCATCAGCAACATTCTCTTGTCCTTGAAGAGGTACAAATGTGTCATAAAAGGAACATCACAGCAGTCTCTGTCAGGATACGAATGGGGTACAGTGACTTCTCATTTTGTGTGGCATCATGTGTGGCCTTTCTGATGGACAAGTGTCATGAAAGACAGCACAAGTATAAACCAGACAATGTTGACATTAAGGAAAGATGTGGAGGTTCCTGGCAGATGTGCAGAGTCTGTGAGCCGGACAAAGGATTACACTTTAACATCATACATTATGGCTTGCACTGGTATATCTTTAAAGCCAAATAATATGATCAGGCTGTTTGAAGGTGGACACTACTTCTAGCTCAGAAGAGCACTGGCTTTTGGAGACCATTTTCATGCATCATCTTATAACTACTGGAATCCAGTCTTGCTTCTTTGTCATTCTAGCCAGAGTACATTTTTACTGCATCAGGAGGTGTATTATTGGGTGACCTTTAGCACCAAGAGAACTCATTCATCTTAGAGACAGCGGAGCTGCAGTTTTTTGGCAGCTGAGAAGTTCATACATCCCTCAGGATCTCTGCAGGATTCTGCTGTGAGTGAAGTATTGTCACTGCAAGCAACACCAGCTACTCAAAGGGTGGAATAGTTATGCACTTCAAACAATGCTAGATCACAGTTACCCTCTTTAACTTCACTTGGACTACTACAGAGACAGTGGCTAGAGGTTGAATCTTGATGGGACTAGATGGTGCTGGGGCAACTTAATTTGACCTGGATTTGTCATGCACTTGTGTTCAATATGTTTAAAAATGCCGGCTCAAGAAGAATTCACTTCTAGTTATTCAGCAGGAAACTGACTTTTCTTTAGAACTAGATGCCTGCTAGGGTCCTCAGAATTCTCTTGTCCAATGTGGTACTCCTCTGAACTGCATAGACAATGGGACCAGATTCCCTCTTGGCTACCACAGAGGCTATATCATCAGTATGGTCACATGCATTGGACTAAAAAGCCATTTGCTACCATTTAAAACTACAACTTTTCACAAGAGATTACTTCTAGAAAATTTCACAAATGAAGAGGAGGAGTTTATTGCAGGAGTGTATGAATGTATCTGACTTTTACTTCCAGACATTTTTATGAATGTTTCAAAATATGTTTGAAGAGAGTTTCACCTATGAGGGTAAAGCAGTGTCATCCAAAGTTTTAATTTTACCGTCTGTTCTAATTCTGTAGCCATTTTGCCCCTATGCTCCCTAGAGTCCACAGTATTCCCAGTAGTAATGTATGGCTGTGAGAGCTGGAGTATAAGGAAGGCTGAGCGCAGGAGAATTGATGCTTTTGAACTGTGGTGCTGGAGAAGACTCTTACGAGTCCCCTAGACTGCGTGGAGGTCAAATCAATCAATCCTAAAGGAAATTAACCTTGACTGCTCATTGGAAGGACAGATACTGAAGCTGAAGCTCAAATATTTTGGCCACCTAATGCGAAGAGAAAACCCCCTGGAAAAGATCCTGATGCTGGGAAAGATTGAAGGCAAAAGGAGAAGGGGACGGCAGAGGATGAGATGGCTAGATAGCATCAACAATGCAATGAACATGAACTTGAGCACACTCCAGGAGAGAGCGGAGGACAGGAAGGCCTGGCGTGCTATGGTCCATGGGGTCACAAAGAGTCGGATACGACTTAACGACTGAACAACAACAACAACAATAGACTATGGCATAAGCTATCAACTAAATATTTGTTGTTCAATATTTGGCACCAATTCATTGCTTGATATTCCTTATTTGATAATTCCGCGGAAGAGTACTAGAAGCTGGAACAATTCCTACTGACAAAAGAATGATGATCAATGGCATACAGTTAAATTCAGGGACTCATTTGTATCACCTGACAATATATATATGCCAAGGAGAGAGAACAGTCACCAAATGGACTGCTTAAATACCATGGTGAGAGGTACTGCTACTATAAATGGTCTTTATGACCCAGAGGTCTTAAAGCTAGAGGAAGTCCCAAGATCCAGATCAGGCAACTCAACATCTAATTAATCAATTAGGAAACATCCCCACAACCTGGTGACAATAATCGTCCAAGCAAGAAACTGCTTCTCCATCCATATATATTATCATGTCATCAGTGCTGTGAAAGTTGAGAACAAACCTAGAAGTCAAAATATGTATTCAAAATATTGAGATGTGACCGTTTAATGGATTCATAATTTCTTCAAAAAGAGTTTGAACTCTTTCTGAAACTGGTGAGGCTGTTAAGGTTCAGATTGCTGTTTGTTCTAAGAAAATGTACGCTACAGTTAATTCTATCCAATTCTATCAAATACAATTGCTTATTTACACTGCATTGTGCCACAAGAGCCTAGTAATTATTCTTCTGAAGTCAATTATGCATTTCAAATGGTCTTGTTAGAGTTACAGTAAAACTCAGACACCTGAGAATCCCAAATAACACATTCACTTGACAAAGCCCATAACCACACCCAGTGCCCTTGTAAAGAGCAGGTTGGATCCATTAAGGGTATCTTACGTTCCACTCAAAGCCCCCGACAGCAAGGCCCCCTGCAGCTCCAGTGCCTGCTAGGCCAATAAATAAGCCACTCCCCACATTGCTTGACATCAGAGATGCTCCAATCTAAAACACAAAATGCACTGTAGTTAGTTCATAGTGGGGGAAAACCCAAGTACCTGTACTGTGGGGAGTAAATATAATGGAATTATACAGGGGTTCCCCACCTCATGATGAGAATTCTCTGTTTGAAAACAAGGACTGCATAAACTTATCCTAAGATTTTAGAACACTAGTGATGGAGGAACCCACTTTACTCCCTGGGGTGGTATGCTGCCAATACTTGGACTATTCAAACACCATACTCTTTTAATCTGCATGATTAAACAAGTTGGAAGTACTAACTGTATGTTTATCTATCAACACAGATGTACATACCTCAATTCTCTCCTACCCTGTGAAGAGGATTCTGTCTTTCTCTCACTCTTTACCAGGTGTGCTTATGCCATTTCATTTCATTTATTACATTTCTATACCACCCAACAGCTGAAGCTCTCTGGTCATTTAGAAAGATTAAAAACCATTGAAATACATTATAAAACCATTTACATACTAACATATAAACAAACAGCACACAGAGAGACCCACCTATATCTAAAACAATTTTAAACAGTCAACAAAAAGAAACATCCAGGACCTGTTTAAAACCTCATCGTACACTGCCAAATGCCTGAGAGAAGGTGTTAACCTGGTGCTGAAAGGATAACGATGTTGGCACCAGGCAGGCTTTGTCAGGGAGATCATTCCATAATTGCTGAGGCCACCACTCAGGGATGAGGGATGTTGCCTCATCCCGTGATTCCCCAGGGTGCTACTTAGAGTAATGGAGCTTAATACTATTGCTGTATAGACATGGGAAACATGGCAGGAAGGAATAGAACTGAGCCAGAGACCAAGAGACTAATGGATGGAACTGTGATATTGACTGGGAAATTGAGATTGTGACAGGTAAATGTGAGGAATGAGGTATATAGAAATCAGAGTTTCAGCCACCTGATTCTTTTATATGCTTTCTGAATTGATTTCATGGAGAAAGGACATCATTGCTGCTAATGAACCCTGGCTGGGGCTGTGTGGTGTGCTGTTGTAAACCTCCTGTCAGGCATAAAATGGGTCAAGCCCCTGAAGGTTGTGGGGCTGATACAGGTCTGTGCAGTGCCATATACTAAATGGCCCTACAGCTATAACGAAGGGGGGTATTTCATGTCATCCCATTAGTGCAGCCTTCCCCAACCTGGTGCTCTCAAGATGTGTTGGAAGGTAATTGATGGGCATGATGGGAGCTGTAGTCCGACACATCTTGAGGGCACCAGGTGAGGGAGGGATGCATTTGTGTATATGTGCACACTCTTAAAATGCAGGCGCAACCATAACCAATTTGAGTAGCTGGCCTGGGCACTCAAAAACAGATCAGGTCATTCAAAGACCTTCCAGGTGGCAATCCCCTTGGTCAATCCAGGAGAAAGTTGCACAAACCCACATTCAACAGTACTGCTTCCCACACATCAGGTTTGTCACTAAAGTGCCAAACCAGCCATGCAGGAAGCTCCCAAGTAGGCATACCTTAAGACTTGCTGTATATAAATATTTGGGCGATGACAATGTGCACAGACTGTGGCACCACTAAAAGGAACAAAGTACGAAGTCACACAGCAAGTAATGATGTGGCAAGCATGTTACAACGGTGTGATGAAAACAAATGTTTAGGATCAGAGGTGCCAATCTACCATTTTCAGCTGGTCAGCGGCTGAACAGCATGATGAACAAAGCTATCAGCTGCCTTTCAAGCCATTTATCATCTGAAAAGGATACACTGGCACTCCTGAAGACAACCTTCAGAGATTCACCAAGTTGTATGAATTGAGTCAGCTGAGTCTTCCACATGTGTGGGTCATTGTAGAGGGCAGCATCAAGGCCCCCATCGTGACAGCTGCCTCAGGCCCCATAAACCTGCTAGGCAGCCCTGTCATAAGTAGGACATTTTCAAACCAGGAACTTGGGGCGGCGGGGTAGGGGTGGGGATATATCATATATTACATGAAAGAATGCAGTGCTTATCTGTGGGCAAATATTTAAATGGCATGTTTTAAGCTTCAGTTTACTCTGCTATAAAAGAATATACTACCTTGTCAAATAGTGATCCACATAGTTTAAGAAGCAGTACCAAAGTGTGGGTCACAGCATGTGGCTAGGTTTGGTTCAAAATATACAGAGTGTAAACTGCAGGACATTAGAAACTGGGAAACACGTTGGGTTTATTTTAACAGTGCTACTAGTGACAGTGAGGGATAGAAGGGAGGCTGGAAAGTGTAGATGAAAGTTACAAAACACATATCAAACTGTATGCAATACATGCGGGCTGTGTTTTGCATTTCCAATGAATTTATTTATTTATTTTCTATACCCCGCAATAGAAGAAGCTATCTGGGCAGTTCACAAACATTAAAACCACAGAATGCAATTAATTAAACATTTTAAAGTGCCGGCCAGGCTAGAGATGACATCCTGCCCTTTTGCCACCGCACTGTCGTATCATGGATGAAAAGTAGGCCTAATTAAGCAGGCAGTGGAATGGGGTGGGAGAATCCTGAGGGGGTAGATGACATAATTTCAGGTGAGGATACTATTTCTGAATGCTTTCCCATGTAAATACAAACACTCCCTGCAAGTAAAACAAAAAACCTAGGATGGGGGGGCGTGTTTCCTAGCCCAGCTTGCTCTTGGCTGTGCTAGTTTTCTACATGCAAGCTGTTTTTCCTTTGAATGCCCAGACAGCACTCCAGTCAGGGCAAGCCAACTACTGGCAGTGTGTTTTTAATGAGTATAAATGTAAACTGGGATCTCTGCTGTGATTAAGGGCATGACGACTCACACAAATACTTTGCTGCACAGATACAATCCTCACCCATCCTTGTCCCACCCCATGCACAAGAGTGCAGGCAGTCTAAGCCCCAACCAACGCCCAGCCAACTCCAAGCATATGTGGCAACCAGATAACAAGTTCAACTATTGTCAGTATTGCCCCATTCTTGGCCAGCAGGTTTTGTGTTTGGTGGTCCAGACAGCTGCAAAAACTTCTACCCAGGAAAATAAAAAGGGAATTCTCCTCCCAGAATGTTTGTGGTTTGGCTTTCGATGCTGTTGAGAAGGAGAGTGTTGCATCAGCATAGCAAAATACCTACATGGATCATTCTCTAAAGGAAATGGAGTGGGTGCCTGCCCGGCCAAACTGACCTGTTCTCATGATGACAGACAACTGACCTGCTACAAGATCACCAAACTGAACCCTCTCATATATTTGTGAAACAGTTCAAAAATATTTCCATTTTTCAAAAAAGAAATGCATTCAACGTTAAATATGGATTTGACCTTATATCCTCAAGATACATTCAGATGTCTGGCAAGCTGTAGAAGCCAAGTTTGCTTTTATTTGAACAAAACGAGGGCAGATAATGTATTAGACCCACTATGTTCAGTATCAACATAGCTTCTATTCAAAATGTTTGCTATTTTTTATTTACACATCCAACACAGGTTAATATTACCTACCACGCAACATCACTGTGTTGTTGGTGTTTTAAAAAAACTTGCTTTCAAAACCTACACTTGTAAAAAAAGGTTTAGTGTAATTCTGAAGCTCACACTTCCAGCACTTTGAACGTTATATTTTCCAATAAAATGTATTGCCTCACTTGCTCTGTGATTTTGTCCCCTTTTCGGCATGGTAGGGCTTTGTACCTCTGCACTGCTGAGCCCTAAGCAAAAACTAATGGAATTTGACCTGCTTCTCACCTTTGGGATGGTTAAAATATTAATACTGGATAAGTCTAGAAACCTTTCCTGAAGCCCACACTGCAAACATCTCATCTGGGATTCTTCTGATTAAAAGACTGGCTGCTGTAATATGCATTCATATCTTGGGTAAATAGAATGGCTCCAAAGAAATGTAAACACCTTCCCTAGGACACATATTCTTATTGTAATAGACAGGCTTTTTTTCTTTTAACGGAAAGGTATATAAAACTGTGTAACACAATGCCACAGTGGCCTTAGGTAATCAAAAGTTTGCCACTTTCCCCTAAATCCTGAAACACAGAGGTAATAAAATGAGTTTGCAGAGCAATTCATCCTATACATACTTTTCCTGCAGGTTTGTTAAAATGTCACTCACTAACCATCTTGATGGGTGGATTGAGCGCCTCGGGGAGCCTTCCCTAGCCTGGTACCCTCCAGTTGTTTTGAATAACACCTCCTAGCTGTCCTGCATATTGGCTATGCTGGGTGGAGCTGATGGTGGTTGGTCCAAAACATTTGGAGGGCATCAGGTTGGGGAAAGCTGGGTTAGGGAAATGTTATTTCCCATCCCAAACCAAGGCCTATTATGATTACTGTAATCTCTCTGCCCCAGACTGGAATCCTAAGAGGCAGAGCACAAAGGGAAATTATGTCAGTAGTGGCTGTGAAAGAGACTATGATTTATGCAAGCCTTCCCCAGCATGGGTCCCTCCGGATGTTAAGGACTACAACTCTGATCAGCCCAGCAGAGCCCCAATGGTCCGACATTATGGGAGTTGTAGTCCAAAACATCTGGAGGAACCCAGGTTGGGGAAGTCTGATTTACGCTATGACTAATAGCCGTCTGTTCACAAAAAATATGGCTAACATGTGAGTTCCATGTACACTTCTGGTGAACAACAGCAGATGGCTATCTCTAACACACCATGCTTGTGAGTTTCCTTGGGACACTTGGAAGGGAATTGTTGGTAACAAAATGTTGGACTAAATGGCCTTCTATCTTATCCAACAAATCTAGTATTATGCAGCCCTACCTCTAAGAAGCCAATGTCATCCACAAGTTGTGCTACGTTTGTCCCATGAAAATCAAGATAGCCATAAAACAGATGTATGGAGGCTTGTTTTCATAGTGTTCTCACATTGCTCCTAATGAAAAAGGTGAAACAGGGATGTCAGGAGGCTTGCGGGTATGTGAACAGGAGATTTGGTGGTTTCCAAGGGACAAGTATCTTTAGGATAAGAGGCAGAAAAAGAAGGTGCTGGTGCTGGTAAAGGGGACAAGACTAATATAAGACATTCCTCCTCAACAACCAGGCATGGTCTGATTCCAAGCTTTGGGCTATTTCACACTGGTCTTCAAAACATTAGAAAAAAAATTTTTTGGGAGGGTATTTGTTTATGTTGAGCAGTTCAGATAGCGCATTTTAATTCTAACGTAAGTGACAATTAAAAGTTAACTACAGGTTTTGTTTTGAATTCATCTATAGTTTGGTATATATCTGAGGAAAGCCTCAATATTGGGCCAAGATATTGCCTGCTTTCAATTTAGCAATCCCTCCACTCCAGTAAATTGGTTTTAAGAATAAGAACAGGAAGGCAAGAAAATTGGCAGAAGTATAAAAACAACTGGCTACAGGTTTATTGCTTGAACGACTGAATCTGTGTAGCCCAGCCATTCTTATATGGAAGTGGATCAACAGGAAGGCCTCTTGTTGCTACCCATTCTCAGCATGGTATCCCCTGGGCTGTAGAATAAGGAGAAAACAAAATGGACCTCAGGATGCCTGTTTATCGCAGCTAATGGCAGCTCTCTAGGTAAGGCATTGGGGTGAACCATAGCATCTTCACCAAGGCCCCAGATAAGGGAAAGCAATACCTTTACACAGGCATTAGGTTCTGTGCAGTGCTGATTAACAAAGTATAGAGATATGTTAGAGCCTGTTCCAAAAGCTATTCCGCATGTAATAGCCATAGGAAAAATCACCTCACGGTGCCTCTAACTTGTTGATTTTGGCTTTTGGATAACACTGGTAACCCAAATGTCAGGTGGATTATGACGACGTGCAAAAAGCCGGAGTCAAGTACAGTAGTGATGGCCACCAATTTGGATGGCTTCAAAAGGATATTGGACAAAATAAGGCTATTGAAGGCTACTAGTCCTGATGGCTATAAGCTAGTCCTGACGACTGTATGCTACCTCCAGTATCAGAGGCAATATGCCTATGTACACCAGTTGCTGGGGAACATGGGCAGGAAGGTGCTGTTGCACTCATATCCTGCTGGTGGGTTTCCCATGGGCTGCTGGTTGGTCACTGTGTGAACAGAATGCTGGACTAGATGGACCCTTGATCCCGCCTTAGTCTGATCCAGCATGGCTCTTACATTCTTATGTACATAATTTCACATAAAACAGGCTGGAGCTGGCACAGGCTAACTTATTCCTATGCCCCCCATTGTACTGAGTGGTTCATGAAAATGGGTCGTTACAGAAGAGAGACTTTGGAGACATCCAAAATTAAAGGCCACCTTTATGCTAAACAGCCATCCTACCCAGTGTGACCGGAGACTGGTTTTTATTATGTAGCAAAACTCAAAACAACAAGTCTTTCTGCTTTAATTCTATTTTCATGAAGTCTGTGTTCTCCCTTAGAAAACTAAGTCTACCAGGAAGATGATGGGAACAATTGGTTTCTTGTCAGCCTCTTAAATTTCCTGCAATGTAGCTGCAGAGGCTACAGGTAAGCCAATGCTTAAATATCACCTGGGAGAAACTGGAGCACAAAGCATATTAATATATATATATAGTGAAGGCATGAGGATAAACTTAGCCTACAGAATTTACAATTAATGGAACCCACAGGAAAGAAGACAAAGCTGGAGTTTAAAACTGCTTTCAGCTTGTGGTTAAACTCTTGAGAGATCTACAGCCGTGTGCATTTGTGACAGGGTGAAAAGGATATTTACTCCTCTGACACTTATTTCTTTCGGTCTTTAAATTATTGTTATATTACCTTTCTGCTCCAAAGAAAATGTGTCCTTCAAAAGGTTTATGCCTTTCCGGTGAATCATTTTGGAGATTTATATCCAGGTGGTTTAGTGTGGAGAGTTGCAGCGCTAACACAGTTGCTCAATAAATGAAGAAGTTACTAGACAGTGCAAAAGAGACTCTTACTGGTGTTTCAAGCAACAGAAGAATGGTAACTGCTCTTGAACTTGAATTTATTTTCAATTTTATTTGAAAAAGGCCTTGATTTTTTAATCTTAAAAATCCCTGAATATTGCCATGTGATGTGCTTTTTTTTTTTTTTATGGGCTTGGCTTTCATATTTGCCACAGCTGATGCCACTTTAGTTTGAGTTTTTATATATTAAAGCTAGTAATTTAAATGCTCCCTATGCTGTCAGCAATACAATGCTGCTTGATATAAAGAAGTGGTTTTTTAGTGGTTTTTGTTGAGCATTTTTAAAAAGCGTTTGCAATGAATGGTGATTTATTTGTGTACAGGAGTGTTTTAAATTGCCATTCTCTCTCTCTCTCTCTCTCTCTCTCTCTCTCTCTCACACACACACACACTAAGGCAAACAATGTATTTAACTGGCCAGCATTTATAAATCTTTAATACACCATCTAAGGGTTTTCTTAATTGCCTGCAGTGCTAATTATTTTTGCAAGACTACAACAAGGTCATGATTTGTGATGTTGACTGTAGCAGTTGGTACCATGTTCCTAATTACATATTTGTTGTTATTGTCATTATTTTCATTTCATTTCTATACCACCCAATAGCCGAAGCGCTCTGGGTGGTTCACAAAAATTACAAACCACAAATACAAGAAAATAAAAACATAGTATAAAGTTTTTTAACATACAAAATTTAAAACAACTTAATCAGCTAAAATACATTCAGTAAGATACTGGACCTGATAAGGACAGCTGACATAAATGGTCCATCATATGCCGTTAAACGCCTGAGAGTAAAGGACAGTCTTAACCTGGTGCCAAAAAGATGAGTATTGGCACCAGGTGGGCCTCAGTGGGGAGATCATTCCATAATTGGGAAGCTACAACTGAGAAGGTCCTCTCCCCTGTTGCCACCTTCTGAGCCTCCCTTGGAGAAGGCACTCGGAAGAAGGCCTCAGATGTTGTCTGGGAGAGGCGCTCCATCATGGCAGCAAATACCTATGCACTATCTTTCTACCTTACCCCACTCCTAGAACTAGTATGGCATCCTTTCCTCCCCCCATTTTTATCACTGCAAGGACCATGTCACTTCCTCTGTTCCTCTTTCCCAGCCCTGGACCATTCCTTGGCTTCTGCAGATGTGGTGCCCAAGAAGAATGTTCCATCTGTCCAACAATAGGTTGACCCTGGTCTGCTAGATTGTTCAGTCTCTTGGAACTGGGAATGGTCTTATGGGTATTACTGAGTTATTGAACTTCATTTTCTGCAAAATCTGAATTATTTTATGTGCTTCTTTTTAAGGAGTTGGACAGAGGGAGGCGGGAAGGAAGCCTTCAGGATATAAGTAAGGATAGCACTTACAACTGCAGGAATAAACCTGGATGTTTTTAGGAAGCTTCTAATGAAATATCAGAAGCTTAGAGCAATTGAGCTGGGCATTGGGTGGTTAGGGGATGCAGCCTCTTTGCTGTGTAGTAGGTTCTTGTTCCTCCTCTATGGCTCGCAGAAGCTAAATAAATTTATTCTAACAGTAGAATCTGGCTTTTTTGGAGGGGTGATGGTGGTGGTAAATAATCTGATTTATTTTGATAAAGAAGTTGGAAATTGTTTTTGTTTACGATACACTAGCACTGACTTGCATTTCTAAATATGCTACAAGTGTATGCACAGGTACTATAGAACCATGGAGGTGAGGAGGGGGAGAAGGAAGAGGCAGTTGAGTCAAAACTGCATTGGTATG
This sequence comes from Heloderma suspectum, assembly GCF_057233095.1. Classification (NCBI taxonomy): domain Eukaryota; kingdom Metazoa; phylum Chordata; class Lepidosauria; order Squamata; family Helodermatidae; genus Heloderma; species Heloderma suspectum. Next base: position 230,059,087 of record NC_139461.1, read on the forward strand.
GGAAGATTGCTTTTTATTCTCTCTCCTATCCCTTGTACCTAACATCATCCAGCACTTGATATTACATGGGTTATTTCACATACTCACAGGCCACCATGTCATGGATCTTCCAGCTAAGAAATAGCCTCTGATTGTTCCCTGGCTGGCTCGAAAAGAAGACTGAAATGAAGAAAAACATATGAGGAGGGGGTGGGGAAGCTGAAATGAAAGCAAACACGCTGGCTTGGATCTTAAGATAAATCAACAGAAGGAAAGTTTCCTGTCCTCTCCCCATCCCCCTTGCAGCTGCCTGAACCCCACAAAATGTCTATGTGTCCGGAGCAACTAGGGCCCTCCTGAACAGTGGAATGGGGCAAGGGGGGAGATGCTATAGTCTGATTCTACAGGCAACAGGGATCATACCACAATATGGAATAGCCCTGGGGTGGGGGTTGCTGGGAGAAGGGAGAATCACCCCAAATTGGGAGATTTAGGGTAACTCTCCAGTCCCATGCTCCCCCCACAAAATGTACAGGAGGGCCCCTGAGAGACTTTTCAAGGGGTACAGGTGGCTGAAGAAGGGAAAGGAAATTTTCCTTCCATGATCTTCCCTTTGTTCACTTATCTTAGGATAGTCACACATTTACACACCTCAGTCTGACATCGAAGGAGCGCAGGGACCTGTAGGGAATTGAAGAAAGGGCCAGTAGTTGTTTTCCCTTCCCCTCCCTTCTCTGAGTCCTGGAATATATTTCAATGCTTGCCCTCTACTCTAGTAACTGGGTTTCAAGAGTTAACACCAGAACTCAGTGAATTTGAGTGGCAGTCACTTCAAGGCGGACATGCAATACAATACGCAGCCATAAGGAGATGTCTGGAAATAGGGGCATTGGCGATATCCTACAGCGCCATGGTGTTGTTCAAGTAAAGGGACCTCTCTTAAAAAACAAATCACAGTGAAATGTTCACATCTGGGACTTACCCATATTCCCACAGCAAGGACAAAGATGAAATAAATGGCAACAACAATGATGTCAGGAACTTCAAAGACAAAGCTCTTCTCTTCAGGCCTGTTGCTGAGTGGCTCCGTAGAGGCTGGTGTTTGGCTCATTACTGCCCAAAAGGTGTTGCCTGTGCCTTCTTTATCTCACAGTGGACTTTGGTATGTGTTTCTCTTCATTACCCCCCTTTAATAATAATTAACAGGTATGAGAAGGCAACAGTGTTGATGAAGAAGCAGGCAAGTCCAGGATTTAGGCCATTCCACACATTGCAACTTTACGGGGCATGTGATAAGATCTGCTGCAAGTGTAATGTTGTAATCAGCTGCACAACTTTTTTTTTTTCCATCAAGAGATTGGCCACAGCTCTGTCCCACTTGCACGCATAATGTGTTGGCATTCTTATGAAGAGGTGCGACCAACTCAAACATTTTGGTTTTAGCAGGTGCACAACATGGGTATATAAGGCAAGCCTGCATAACTTGTGACCCAATCCAACAGCCATGTGTGGAGTGTGCATACCCACGCACCTCGGTATGATGAGTCAGGTTTCAGATAACGGAATTCAGATCAGGTGTCCCCTGGACAAATCAATTCTCTGCCATGGCTCCCTGGCATTTGGTACATCCTCTTAAAAATACATGGTTTCTCTGATACCTTCCCTTGGCATTTCAGTACAGACAGATCCATCCTGTTGCAAAGTGCAGATGCTGACATGGCTATATAACAGCTAGTAGGTCAGGACAGGAGGGGAATGTAGTTTAGCTCTGCATGTCAGAGGACTGAATGGTGTCATAATTACTTTATTGATGCTTTTATGGAAACAGCTGCTGTGCGTGTTTGACCAACAAACAGAAATAATGAGGATTGTGAAGCTGAAAGAAGTCTTGCCACCTATAATGCTACCTGTGGACCCCAAAACCTAGTTCCCAGTGCCATAACTCTAGCATAAATTCTCCCATATTCATGAAAACAATTTAATGCCTCTCAGTCTGAAACTTAAGCAGTGCCGTAAATGGTTTGCTTGCATCTCACAGACCAAGGGTAGTTCTATGTTTTTTTTCAGGAAAAAATTATAACCCTCCCAAGTAGCTAGCCTTCCTGCGTACATCAAAGTGCAGCTTAGCAAATCTGCCCAGAAGCACCTTAGTAGCCTCAAGAAGACAGCTTCTGTTTGTACACTTGGGCATTGATACTATCACAGTTGGGATATCTGGTTATATGGACTCCATTCTCAGATCACAAGCAGCCATTACTCCATTACATATGGGATAGCACTGACTTCCTGAGGAAACTATAATCTATTGCAAATCTTCCAAAAAACACCATTAATCTGAACCTAGACCAGACAACACAACAGGCTCACTTTCTGGACGCTACTGTGCAACTGCACAATGCACTACACAGCTACACAATAATCACCAATCAGAAACCTATTCACTGCTCCACATACTTAGATGATTCCAGTTTCTACCCAGAACACACCACAAATGCCATTGTTTACAGCCAAACCCTATGATACAACCATATCCATTCAGACTCGCTGGACACAGATGTATGACTTAAGGATTTGAACCAGGCATTTCCAGAATACAATACCCACTCAGTTAGGTGAAAAACCAGATCAACAGGCCAGACTGGCACAGAAGGATAACCTACTACAGGGCAGTCCCAGCAGAGAAAACAACAGAACAGCACTATCATCATCTATGCTTCTTTTTCACAGGCCTTGGGTGGTAGGCCTGTATTTGCTTACAGACAGCCACCCAACTAAAACACCTACTCACCAGCAACGGTAGAGCACGTAACAAAGATTACATACAGGAACCAGATCCTTGTGGCAAACCCAGATGCCAAATCAGATCTGTTTATTACCATCCATGACCAGATTCAGATGCCATGTCTGTCCCCAGTGACAACACTATGATAGGACCTAAGAATGGCCCTGTTTGCCATGGGTTGTTTAAACTATGGGTTGTCGGAGTCAAGTGGCAGCAAATGAGCACACTTACTCCCCATTCCTGGGTTGTTATCATTAAGTCCAAACCCACAAACTCTGGGGTTAAGCAACTCTAGGTTGTTTAAACTCCAAACAACCCACATTTTCATGGATGGATGTCATGAAAATGGGGTTGATAATTGAAAGGGAAAAGATGAACGCACAGGAGGCAGCATGCTTGCCACTCCCACTAGATATCAACAATTACTAGGTTAAACAATCCAGGAATTGCCATTATGTACAAACCAGGTCAAAGTCAGCCACAACATTCCAATGTGATATTAGTGATGTGTGAATCAGCAAATCCAAGTTCACTGAGGTTCTCCAAATTCATCTTGAAGCTCGTTCTGACTCATCTATATCCGATTGTAAACTTTGTTTTTGTCTTTTTAAACAAACATTTGTGTGTATCTTTGTATTTTTCCAAATGTAGCTATGAATTATGTGTTTTTGAAATGCATGCATTTTTATCCCATTTGTGCACATTTTTAATGTATGCACTTTTAATGCTCATTTTTCAGATGTACACTTTTTTTGAACATCCCCCCACCATGCAAATTGCATTTCAAGATCAGACTTTGACTGCAGATTGCTCTTGGATCTGCATTGGGTTTGCAAGGTGCAAACTCAGTAAATTTCAATCCAAACCAAACTAAAACAAATTTCTCATACATCTCTATGTGATATATGCCGTCATCTGCCAGCAAAGTCCTACTGCATTTTACAAGGACAGACCAGTCTCTATGCAAAAGAATGAATGGATACAAATCTGACATCAGAAATAGCAATATTTTAAACAACCAGCAGGGAACTGCATTTCAGTCTTCCAGGACACTCTGTCACTGAGTTAAGGTGGCCATTGCTGAACAAAGGAATAGATTCCAATGCAAAAGAATTGAACTACAGTTCACCAAGAGATTCAGCTCTAACAGGGGCAAAAGGGGGGTTGGACTCGATGGCCTTGTAGGCCCCTTCCAACCCTACTATTCTATGACTATTCTATGAAAAGAGTTGGGGTTTTGCTTTTTTTTTTTTATCACGCTACATATGTTAACCAGCTCACTGATGCAAGAAGGTGTTATCACTCAACAAGAGTTTTGTGAATGGCCACAGTTAAGGTAATTATCACTGTCTATACTGTCTGCATTTCAATTGCCTCTGACTCCACTGTTTACAATTTTCCTTCTCAACCATGTGTGTATATATATTTGTTACTTAGGATAGCACTCCATCTGATGAAATAGACTGTTGTCCACGAAAGCTTATGCCCATAATACAGTTGTTAGTCTTTTAAGGTGTCACAAGGTTCATTGTTATTTTTATCACAAATGACTATCATGGCTACCCCTCTGGAAAATCTTAGCAAAGAAGATTCCCTACTGAACTCAGTGCTATTCAATTTTCAATAAATATTCATCGGAGGAGTTAGTTGTAATATTGTTCCTAATACAATTGTTTCAAATGGCAATTGAGTAATGGCTCGGATAACTGTATTTGTTCATGGGTAGCACAGCACCATCTTGTGGGTATAACATGGAGAAAATAAAGTTTGCTCCAATACTCAGCTTGGATTACTTTGCCCCATACATATGCATTGGATCACCTATTTTTTCTCTGCTCTCATGTTCTCTGTAACCAGAGCATATGGGCTGTCCCTTGAGCTGTGTTAGTCAAGACTGCTTGTAAATTATTTTTCATTTAATCTTTTACAATAGCTATTCTGCAGTACATATCTACATTATATGAACATTGGCAGCTGCACAAAAAGCAAACAAGGGCACTAGCGGAAGAGAAAATCTACCAGTTGAGCAAAGAAAAGTGTGAGAAAGGTGTTGGCTCTGAAAACTGTGGCATCCTGTTAATGAAATTTCAATTTCAAATTTCAGAAAAAAGCATCCAAGGATCTGCTTTCTTGTGGTCCAGCCCCCTTGCAGCCTCAGGCTTCCATCCTTGTGGAAGTGTTCATATGCTGACAGACATAGTGACAGAGATGCTTGATGTTATAAATAAAACTTGGTTGGCATTATTCAAAGAACTCCATCCCCTAAATGAGAAAATAAAGCAAAGACCAGCGACTCCCACAGACATATATTTCCCATGATATCCCCGGATCACACAACACAGGCCTAAGCTACCAAAGCATGAATATGTCATTCTAAAACAGCCGTCATCACTCTTTAGGGCACGCGATTTCCTTTTGCACCGTTACGAATGAGTTGAGACCCGTAACTAAACCACCGTTATAATTTCATTTCTTTCGCGCTGACCTCGTCGCATAGGCTGCAACGCGGGTTTTCTCGCCGTTGTCATTCCCCGCGTTCCCCCCTCGTTCCCCCCTCTTGCATTTCAGCGCGCATCCAATAGCAGCGGAGCGGGCGTGATTTCCCCCCTTTTCGGTGGCTTCTTTCTCCCGCAGTTAGTCGCCCGGCCCTCGCCATCTTGGAGCCTGCTACGCAGCGGCCGGCGGGAGGGGTGCTCCGCGCCTCGTCTTCCTCCTGCCTCGCGGGACACGCACGCTGCTAGCCGTCTCTCGCTTGCCGGCAGGAGGCGGCCAGAGGAAGGGGCGCCCTGCGCCTCCTTCTGCTCCCGCCTCGTGGGCTGTCGAAGGCAGCCGCCCGGGCAGCAGCAGCGGGAGGCAGGCGCGGGGCACCCAAGTGGCAAGCCGCCTCGCGCTCGTGAGTCGGGGTGGCGCGGGCGCCCGCTTCAGTCTGCAAAACCGCCAGGCCGCTGGCGCCCGCGCTCCCCGAGCTGCGCCCCCAAGCCCTCCGCCCTGCTTGCTGGTCCCCGGGCCGCCCTCCCGTCCTCGGCGACGGGCTCGCTACTTACCCGGGCCCGTCCACCTCCGTGCGGATCGCCCTTATAAAAAAAAACAAAACACGGCGATCTGCAGTATGTGCCCCAGGGGCGTCGTGGAAGAAGGGCAAACCTGGGCACGGGCCCCGGAAGTTTTTTGAGCTGTGCTCCGGATCTTTGGCGATAAATGAGATTTGGAGACTTGGTAGCCCCCATAGAGCCGATTGAATATGCCAAATTTCAGGCAGTTAGGTCCAGTGGCTTTTGTGCTAGTCACAGGTAAAATTTGTTATTTTCAAGAAAATCTGTCAAAGAGCTATATTTTTTGTGTGTGCTTCCACATATGTGCATGGAATTTGGGGACCTATCAGCCCGCGCACAGCTGGCTGAGGCTGCCAAATTTCAGGCAGTTAGGTTCAGTGGCTTTTGTGCTAGTCACAGGTAAAGTTTGCTATTTTCAAGAAAATGTGTCAAAGCAAAGAGCTATATTTTTTTGTGCTTCCACATAAATTCATGGAATTTGGGGACCTGGCAGGCCCTATGAAGCTGACTGAACCTGCCAAATTTCAGACAGGTCCAGTGGCTTTTGCGCTAGCCATGCGTAAAGTTTCCTTTTTTCAAAGCCTAAAACAAAAAGTAAAAACTGTCAAGCCACCCAGGGGATTAGGGATCCTAATCAGAAGTTGTTTAAGGTGACCATTAGGAGGTCACTTTAGTTTACCCTAATCTCTGGTGTATGGTTTTTTTGAGGTGCAAAAAACCTTTCTCCCCCTACTTTTCTGCTCTTACATGCCCACTGTTGGGAGCTTGCCTGCAATGAAATTTTGAAGAGGGAGAAGGCAGGGAAGAAAGAGTTCCATGTGAAATACTGGTATTTCACACAGCATCTGATTTTGCTGCCCCAAACTGGAAACTCTGGCTTCTGCAGAAGTTTAGTAGCTTTAGTACAGCAAAGGATCCAATCAGCCTCCACAAACTTCTTTCTCCCCCTCCACTTTAATTTCTCCTAAATAGCTGCAGGACTCAAATAATCCCAAAGAGAGGGTAGGACTATGTGGCGTCATGATTGAGAAACTGCTGGGGCTTTTAAATAGGGTCTACAGTTTTAAAAAAGCGAGAAAAAGCCCTCGGCCACCCCACCTCAAGTAGTGCAATTCTTACAAACCCTCCACAGCCACCTAAATTCTTCTGAAGTATCACCTCTCTGAAAGGAGCCACTTGGCTTAGGGAATTCTCTCTACCCCCGAACCCCACACACATTTCCAATCACCATTCTTCTTTCCTCCCCTCCCCTCCCCTCCCTCCCTCCCTCCCTCCCTCCCTCCTTTCTTTCTTTCTTTCTTTCTTTCTTTCTTTCTTTCTTTCTCTTCTTTATTCCACCAAGAGCATATCTTGAGGAATTCTTAAAGAAACTTCCCTTCAGCAGGCAAGAGAAGTTCTGAACTGTATTTGACTTTATACAAACAGACAAGAGGGTTGGTTTTTCTCCTCCTCCTCACTCAAGCCTTTGAGAAGAGTGGGTTCATATGGTCACAGAGAAACAAATCTGGGGCTGTTCTCTTTGTCAGTTGCCATTATCCAGCTGGAAGAGCTGTAGCTCAGTGGCAGAGCACATGCTTGGCACGCAGAAGGTCCCAGGTTCAATCCCCAGCATCTCCAGGTAGGGCTACGAAAGAATCCTGCCTGAAACTCTGGAGAGCTGCTGCTGCCAGTCAGTGTCAACAATACTGTGCAAGATGGGCCCAGGGTCTGACTCATTATAAGGCAGCTTCCTGTGTTCCTATGAACAGAAAGCTTTAATTAAAAAAACTGCAATGAGTCGGTCCATCCCTACTCGTAAGCAGGAGATGGCCAGTGGAAGGGGCGCCCTGCACCCTTGCTCCTGCCTCGTCGGCTGGGTTCGAAAGAGCGCACATGCACAGAAAAGTGAAACGAGAAAAAAGGGTGGTGCCTTGTCTACGTTCCCAGTACAGGAGCAACCAATAGCGGTGCTCTCAGAAGCCCGGAGGTTGCATTTTGATTACTAACTCTACAGCGGTGTGCCTTTAAATATCAGTACAACACAGAGACAGTACTGTTACAGAACAGGCAGTGTGTGCCATAACATTAAAATCCATTAAGGGATTGAGTGGTACAGTGCAGTATTCAAAACGTTATTAATGAGGGTGTGGCTTCGGCCACAGCCTTCAAATTGCATATTAAAACTGCATCTGTGAGCTTGCAAGAACATAAAATAAGCAGCATTTTTTACCCAGGAAGCCTGAACAACGTTTTCTGCAGAACAGCATCTTTACATATTAACTTGAAGATGCAGGGAAAGAGTCCTAATCTTATCTCTTAAACTAGCTGAAAGAGAAGATTTAGGGAAATAGTCCTGTTTCACGTTGTGTTTCCACAAATGTACCTTTGACTCATGCATGATGTACAGACAGCTTTCAGTTCCTTCACCACAATGGCTTCTGCAAGAACCACTGGAGTAATCTTTTTTGAAAGCAAACAAAAACATTTTGTTTACGTGATGCACCTGCAGCATAGGTAAGCTTTGATTTACTGGGCTGTCTTACATGAACTTTTGCCCATAGATTGTCTACAGGCAAATCAGGGGATCACAGACCTTTCAGATCACACAGTGCAAATATATGGCACAAGGATGCAAAAACATATCCAAACTCCTAATGCACTAAATTCTGGAAACAGAGCAACATTCTATCAGAGAGTTCAGAGTCCAGGCCCTGCACATCTTTATCGGATCAGACTCCAGAGTCCAGATCCAGTGGAGTCTGTGCCTGATGTGAAAACAACAACATTGTTTTTCTAGGCAATGCTAATATGAGGAAATGACATCATCACTACACACTACAGCCTAAAGGTCTCAGAATCTACTTCAGTCTTTCCAGGGCTGGCCCAAGACATTTTGCTGCCTAAGGCGAAGGACAGGATCGCACCCCCTCCCCCATTCCATGTACAAATCCAACCAGACTGGCAGTTGAATCTTCCTTTGACACTAGCAGTTGGACAACATCCTCTACCACACCTTAAGGCAGCAAGCTAGCCTAGGGAGCACAGGGCAGGTCACATTGTCAGGAGCACCCTAGCTGCCTCTTGCAGTCCCCTCCAATAGCCAACTCAGGACACAGATGATGAGGAATTCTTTCCAAGGCTTTATTCCTTTATGACTCTTTCAGATACTAATCACTAGCGACTAAGCAAGGAACAGCACTGGGGAAAGATAGCAGAGTAGCCTAAACTCCGGGTAAGACAGTTGGTCCCCGTTTGAAGGGGAACCACGGGAAGACCCTGAACTTATGGGCTAGGGAGAGATCCTCCCTCTTTCCCTTGGGTCCTCGGGGTGCGACCATTGTCTGAGCGCCAAAAGCAGTACGCCTCCTTTCGGCACCCTCCATCTGTCATCGCTCCCTGCGTCTCCGTTGAGCATCCAGCAAGCCCCCCTCCAGTGCTCTCTCACTGCCAGGATCACTATCTCTCCCAGGAATGCTGGCAGGAGGAATCTCTGGCAGCAGCTGTGCTTGTGAGAGATGAGCGAGCTCCTCTCCCACAGATTGCTGTTCTTCCTCAGAATCAGAGCTGCTCTGGGGCTCTATGGACTCAGTTTCCCACCCTGACACACATGACCCCACAGCTATCTCCTCCAATACCTTGCTGCCACCTCCCAGTATCTGCTGCCTGAAGCGGCTGTTTCACTCTGCCTAATGTTAGGGCTGCCCCTTTGTTCTGTGAATGAGGCTTTCCTGCTGCCTCCCCAGTTCAGGAGCTGGTAAAAGGGATGATTTGCAGAGCTCTGTTCATGGCATGAAAGCCTCTGTTTTACTTGGATACTACTGCACATGAGTGGTACATGCAGGGAAGGTATGTAGGTACCATGAGCATTACTCCTTCCCATGATTCTAGTCTCCAGGGTTGTATGGCACATGCATGGGAAAGCTTCACAGAAACTTCTGGCATTCACACTGTGAAAGGAACTCTCCTGGCCATGCCATCATTTTCATGAGGTGATAGAATGAAGGCCACAGGTTTCTGTGAGCCATTAGACACTGCTGAGAATGTGTATCACATCCAGCAAAAATGGGCATTATGGGGACTGTAATTCCGGTGGGTGCATTGGTGAATAAGTGTACCACTTCAGATTTCAGTGGGGGAAGGAAAGGAAAATTGATTCTGGAGGTAGGTGGATGGGTGGGTGGGGAGAGAAATCAAGAATTCCTAGATATGCTGTATATTAAATTGCAAGTTTATGTTAAGAACATTTTGGTTACTTTCTTATTATTCTATAGCAATTGTAGCAATGTTATCAACACAGGTCAGACTCACCTCCCCCATTGTAAAGTTGAAGCATTTGTGGTCATACTATGCATACCTAGAACATAGTCACTATTAAATTGTTTATAACAATAGTATGTAGAATTTCTAAGGAATTACTACATGTAGCCTGAAACATGTAATTTTTGTCAACTGCCCAGAGAGCTTCAGCTATCGGGCTGTATAGAAATGCAACAAATAAATACATACATAAAAACAACATGGTGGGCTGGATCCAGAATGAAATCATACTTAGAGTAGACCCATTGAAATCAGTGTGACTTAAGTTAGTCATGACTAACAGAAGTCCCATTGATTTCAATGGCTCTATTCTAGGCTTGACTAAATCTGGATCCAGCCTGGTGTGTATATGTGTGTCAGAGCTCTTTAAACGGCGTCCTTCCTATTTACTTCATAAACTATATTCACCTTTGAGGCAGAATGATTCTCAGTTACAAGATCTTATTAACTAACAACCATGTAATATGTTGCTTTTTCCAATGTGGAAATTAAGCTTTATCTTAAAGTCCACAAGATAAAAAGACATTTGCACTAGCTGTGACAGTCTTATTTTTTCAACATGGAGATTAATTTCTCTTCTATTTATTGTTTAATAATTAACATATTTGTTTACTGTTTTCTGATGTTCAGTGTTTACAACCAACAATTTAAAAAAGCTAGAGCTAAAGTTCTTATTACTGGGCTGCTTCACATATAATTTCTTGGAAGAAGTTCTGTGTGAAGCAGCCAAGAGTATTTAGAGGTCTGCACTTTAGGGTGCTCCATTCCCTGACCATTATGGGCCTTTCTGCACTAGAGCCTCACATTTCCAGTTCAATGCTTTAGCCCAATACTTAAGAGATTTTCCAGAAGTGCTGGCCTGGAAGCCAAAGAATAGTATGACATGCTGCAGGGTTTCACAAACGAATGCTGCTCTTCCCTTTGTGTCCTGCTTGCCTTGCCCTTCCACCGGAGATGTGCCAGATTGCAAGGGGAATGTACCTACCCCCCTCCCCACTTGTGTAGGAATGACCTCAGAGGTAATTACTATACTGCAGTTTCATGATGCATGCATAACCTCTCAATTTAAAAAAAAAAAAAAAACTGTGAAAGACTGCTTTTCCCCCATTATCCTTGCAAGATGCCATTGCCAGTAATAAACCTAGCAGGAGAAATACATCAAACCCTTAGAGCTCTTATAACTGGAAAATATCAATATCACCTTACGTTGATGGTCTTACAAGTTTGTTACAGTGTTCAATGAGACAGATAGTGTTGTTATGCATAAAAGGCGACCTATAAGAGCTGATTCTTCCTAACAACTGATAAATTAAAAGCTTCCGCAGTATGGCTAGGATAGGGTTGGCCCTTTGTGAGTACGATGCAGAGTAATACAATACCTTGAGCTCCTCTCCTTTTCTCTTTGTACTTTTCCTCCCCGTTTCTTTCTCCTCACCTCACTTTTGGTTCATTTCAACGTGGAAGCTGGCTGGCTTGGATGCTCCTCCCTAGCACTCTGTGATGTGTGTGCATGGGGCAGCCTACAGTTCCCCTCCCTCCCTCCCTCACCTGCATTTCATAACTTGAAGCCTGGGCTGAATGGCATTTGCTTTCGCTTGGATTATTTACGTATAAGATGTCAGTTTCTTTCAAAACTGCCCATCCAGAAAAACTGCTCATTGTGTACTGTCAGTCAGGCATACTGACTCTCCCAAGACTCTCAGCTTTGCTTGGCTGCAGTTTAACTCAGATTAGCTGGCTCAATGTCCATTATACCAACACCTGTATCAACTCCCCGAGAGTGACTTTGACCCTGGCCCCATTCATAGGGATGTACGAAAGTGACTTACCTTTTCACGGATTCTGTTCATGGTGGGGGGGAGGCAATCCGGTTCTCCCCCCTGGAATCCTTGGCCGGCTGAGCTCCATGGCGGCTCTGCTGAGCAGCCGGCCAGGCCCAGGCCAGGGCCGTCCGCAGCTGGATTTCCAGCCGTGGAGGGCTCTGGGTAACAACAACAACAAAAAAAAAGCGTACGCAAATGGCGGTGGCTATGGCCGCCACCATTTGTGTTCCTTATTTTTCGCCATCTTAGTCTACGTCAATATTTACGTAGACTAAGACAAAGAAAAGAAAGGGGAACACAAATAGCATAGTGGGCACTATTTGCGTTCCCCTTTCTTGGCTTCGTCTTAGTCTATGTAAATACTGACGTAGACTAAGACGGCGAAAAATAAGGAATGCAAATGGCCATTTGCGTACGCTTTTTTTTTTTTTTAAACCAGACGTGATAGGCTACGTAAGTCTTTACGTAGCCTATCACGTCTGGGGGGGGGGGAGTCACAGACTGCAAATGGCGGCAGCGGTGGCAGCCATTCGGAAGACCAGCTGCCACCGCTGAAGCCACCGCTGGAGCCGTCGCCGTCCGGAACATCCGCCCCAGGTAAGTCTTGTCCCAGGGGGGATCCACGGGGGTGTGGCAGGCCGTTCCGCGATGGATTTCGGGGGGCCGAATGCACTGGCATTCGGCCTCACCGAGATCCATCACAGAATTCTCTGACATCCCTATCCATCTATATGGCACCACTTTGACCCACCCCCACCCCATCGCAACTGCACAGCAATGTGGCTTTGAATCAGCAAGCCCTGCGATACACTCGCAATGTACTGCGTGCTTCCCTAACAGACTCGCCATGCCCTTTTTTTTGCCATTATACTGAAATGCGCAGCTGTGCAGACCCAAGAGTTTGTGTGTGGGGGGTGACACTTCTGTGGCTGTTTTGTATTTGAGGGGCTCTGCTGTGTCTTTCTGTCCCTTTTTAGGTAAAAAGTGGGTGCTTTGTGCTCCTTCACTTCCACACCATCAGCCTGTCAGTTCCCCAGCCTGAGACTCTCGCAATGGTTCTCACTCACAAGTGTGAGCAGTACGTGCCCAGCCATCACTCCAAAATGGTGCCTGGAGTGATGTTTTTCCTCCCCCAAGACCCCCCCCCCCAGCCCTTGGGCACTGAGCCCAACAGCAACCATTGAGAAGATACAAAGCTGCAAATATGTGTGGAAGTGTAATTAAATAGGGAAACGCCCCTCTGTGCCTCTGTAACTGTGCAGCTGCTAAGGGATGGGGGGAATAAAGGGGCATCACAGAGTGACGCAGGCACTACACATTCCTACAACATGCTCACTGCAAAATGCGAAGTCAGTTTGGGGAAGGGACAGATGGCTCACAAACGCAGGGAAACCTGTAACAAATGAAAAACATTGCAGCAAAACAACTCCTTGGAACTCCGCAATTTCGGGGCAAAAGCCATGGATGGCTGCGAAGTCACGACTGTGTCATCTATCATGAGGGACCTCAACTTGCACTCACCCCAGAGTAAAAGTCAGGTGTAGATGGGCCCCTGTGACACCTTTAAAAGTAAATCAATAAGCATTGAGAATTGATGTTGATTTCAGAGTCCTATAAAAGCAAAAATAGGAAGGCTAGTCTAGAAAACAATGCAAGTTCTTGATGGCTACGGGCACATTGGGCGTGTAGCTGGGGCTGGGGGGGTAATTTTTTTCTCTCCCCCTACATTTCCTTACAAACAAGTAATTAAAAATAGTTTACAATTTTATTTTTAAAAGGCCTTCAAACCAGATGAACCGTCCATACCTGCTGTTTTGGTGTCCTGCCCTCCCAGAACTTTTAGGCTGGCTACAGGCCATGGAGGCATCCTGAGGCTTGCAAGATGCATATGGTGCTTGGAGGCTTTCAGTGTGGTCTGTGAGAGTGCCCAAGCTGCCGCCACCAAATTCTGCTGTCACCTTTGCTGAATTCTAACACAAACTCTGCTCCCACAAGCCCTCTGATCAGCTGTTTGGTGGGGTGAGCAGGGTATGTTTTTCTTGGGGGAGGATGGCACATGGGAATCACCCTTGCTGTACACCATCCTCCCTGTGTAAACCGCACTCCCGCAGCTCACCAAACAGCTGAGTGTGCTGGGGGCCATGTGCCAGCCATCCCCATGAATGTGTAAGTGAGAGTGTGAATATGTGTGACTGTGTATAAATTTGTATGTTTTTGTGTGTGTGTGAAGATGAGGGGGACACTGGCTGTGCCCATGGTTGCCCCTAACCCCCAGCTAATGCTAGGTCTGTCCATGCTCGCTGGCATTCAGCCCCCAACCCACTGCCACATGCAGCCCTCAGGGGCAAAAATGTGTGATGCTGGTTTATAGTTATATTGGTCCATACCACTGTCATCACTGGATGTTTGGATATCTGAGGTTGTAGGCTGCTCTGTGCAGGGCTGGGCAACTTGTGGCCCTCCAGAGTAAAAATGAAAAGAAGACATAGCTGCTAGACATGCATTTAATGTAATTCTGCTTTTGCCATAGCTCTGTTTTGTGTAAGGCAAAACAACCATTTACTAAGCTGATTTCATCTGCTGATGCTGACACTTTGCTCAATGCATTATAATTATATAGCTTTAAAGTGTGCCACTTGCTTACTTTTATGGATTCAGTGTAGCATTCACTGATTATACATTCTTATTTATTTTGGCAAATATTCTCCATATCTGATCTGATCTTGGCAATTAAGGAGCCCTTGGTCTGGGATGTGGCGGCCTCATATTTCCTACTGTCTTTCCTGCCTTCCTCCTTAGGGTCCTTTCCATCTCTGGAGTTCCCAGGGATTGAAACTGGGAGCTTTTGTGTGTAAAGCATGTGCTTTGCTTGTGAGGTATGGTCCACCTCCTCATGGGTTTACTATTTACATTCATTCATAGGATGTTGCAAAAAACATTTTAGTAACTGAAATGGTAGTGATCTTATCCTGCTGGACTGCACTGCAGTAGAGATGAGATCACAGACAGACTTGTAACCTGTCTGGCAGCAGACTTGAACTGCATGATTTTCCTAAGCGTGATCTATTTTTTTTTTCTTATTTGCTTCTAACATTTCTTCAGCAGGGGTTAGGATTGCTTGGACAGAGAAGCATCCTAATAGTATAAGCTATTCAGCAGTAGAACAGACTGCCTGAGTGGTGGGCTCTCCTTCATTGGAGGTACTAAGCAGGGGCTGGACAGCCATGTATCAGGGATGCAGGGGAGGCTCTGATTTTGGTGGGGCTGTGATTCCATTCTGGGTTTCAGTCAGAACCAGCCAGAACTCTAAAGCAGCTACCCAAGGTTCTGAACCCAGTTTGGGGATAGGGGTAAGCACTTTGGATAGCTCCCTCAGAGTTCTGGCTGGCTCTGACTAAAATCTAGAATGGAATCACAGCCCAAACAAAATTGGAGTCACCAACCTCCACTGGAAGGAGGTGTAGTTGCAAGATTATTGTACTGAGCAAGGGGTTGGCCTAGATGACCTCCAAGGTTCTTTTCAACCCTAGAATTCTATGAAAGGTGTAGATGGTCCCCATGATCCCTTCTTGAAGTGAGCCACAGCAAAGCCAATCAGATTGGACAGACTGTAATTATGTACACTATTCCACAAAAGATACTGCAGCCAACCTTGGGAGGATCTTCATGACAACAGAATGAGAAGCGCATTGGAGTATTGTCCAGATTATAATGGAATCAGCTTTGGTCCATCAGGGACACACGAAGCAAGAAAAGCCGAGCGCACCATACCTTAAAAATCTGCTTTTCACGGGTCACACAGCACTTGAAAGGAACATGCTTCTGGGTGGGGTGGGGGGAGTGGAACTGAATGTCATCAACCCAGCAGGTACTGATCAACCAATGAGAGAGGCTTGTTTCCCACCCTGGACCAGGCTCCCCGCCATCACCCGGCTACCACGTTATTATCCATGAAAGCATCTGAAGGTTCCTCATGAGAGCACCCTGCCTATGCCATTTCGCCCCATTCCAGCCAACGGTCAGGGAATTAGGGCTCCCACCCACTTTCTCCTTTTCCAGGGAGTAAATACAGGGATCTAGCTGCTTCACCCATTCTCAGTCTGCAGCCTCTGTTGCCTGCTTTCCCCCCACTGAGAATCTGTAGCATTTTTTCCCATTGAGAAAATCAGATCCACACTGTTTCAAGTAGTAGCTCTCTAGCAAGAGGAGGTGGCCAGAGAAGCGGGACCCTGCAGCCCCGGTATTTTACTCTGTCGATATGGCAATACAGTGAACACTACAGAAAGCAGGAGAGGGAGGAGAGGAGGTGGCCAGCAGAGGCAGCAGCAGCAGTGCTAGCAGAGGGAGGCAACTCCATCCAGTCCTTTCCCTCTGTGCAGAGAAACAGTGAAGTAACTCAAGCATCAGAAAAACAAAGTTACACAAGCATCAGAGAAGGCTCTCAAGGGGGACAGGCTGGGAAATGGAGGCTAGTTACCCCCACAGGCGGAAAGGAAGTACAGCATGATTCTGAAGGCATGGAAGAGTGCTCTAGCGCTTTGATGAGTTGGAAAGGCAGGCTAGTTATTCTAATTACCTAGGCATGGCCAGGTGAAAGACACCCCCCTAGGAATCATATCAAATTTAAAGCAGAAGGATGGGCACACAGCAGCTAAACTGCAGGGGAGCCAAATTAAAGAAAAACAATGGAGTAAAAGTACTCTGCAAAAATGCGGCTTTCCTGCAGGTAAACTCTGGGATCACTGCAGGCTGGCTACAACATCATGTGCCACAAAGGACCTCCTAACAGTCCCAATCCACAGCAAATCACCCATGAAGACAGGCCCCTTGTTTCATTATTACTACTACTACTACTACTACAATTTCTATGCCACCCAATAGCCAAAGCTCTCCAGGCAGTTTACAAAGATTAAAAACATTAAAAATACAATATACAGAGATTAAAAGTCATTTACATAAAAATACATGAACAGACAATATACACAAGAGAACATATATCTAAAACAACTTCAAACACGCAATCTCAAAGCAATCAACCATATCCATAAGACAATCCGAGATTGATTAAAACTCATCATATGCTGCCAAATGCCTGGGAGAAGAGAAAGGTCTTAACCTGTCGCCAAAAATATAACAATGTTGGTGCCAGGTGGGCCTCGTCAGGGAGATCATTCCATAATTTGGGGGCCACCACTGAGAAGGGCCTCTCCCTTGTTGCTGTCTTCTGAGTTTCCCTTGGAGTAGGCAGCCAGAGGAGGGCCTTAGATGTTGAGCATAGTGTATGGGTACGTTCATGTCAGGAGAGGCACTCCATCAGGTATTGTGGTCCCGAGCCATGGCGGGCTTTATAGATTAAAACCAGCACCTTGAATTGGGCTCGGAAACATACAGGCAGCCAGTGCAAGCGGGTCAGAGTTGGTCTTATATGTTCGGATCTTCTGGTCCCTGTTATCAATCTGGCCGCTGCATTTTGCATGAGCTGCAGCTTCTGAACTGTCTTCAAAGGCAGCCCCATGTAGAGTGCATTGCAGTAATCTAACTTGGAGGTTACTGGAGCATAGACAACTAAAGCCAGGTTATCCCTGCCCAGATAGGGGCATACCTGGGCCACCAATCTAAGCTAGTAGAAGGCACTCCATGCCACTAAGGCCACCTGAACCTCAAGTGACCAAGATGGCTCAAGGAGAACCCCCAAGCTATGAACTTGCTCCTTCAGGGGGAGTGCAACCCCATCCAGAACAAGTTCAGCACTGTCCGTCCAGCCAGAAGAACCAACCACCAACAACATATCAGTCTTGTCTGGATTTAATTTCAGTTAATTAGCCCTCATCCAGTCCATTGTCACAGCCAGGCACCGATCCACAGCCTGACCTGAAGAAGGTCAATAAGAGAAACAGAGCTGTGTGTCATCAGCGTACTGATGACAACACACTCCAAAATGCCAGATGACCACACTCAATGGTTTCATATAGATGTTAAATAGCATGGGGGATAAAACTGGCCCCTGCGGAACCCCATATTGGAGAATCCACTGGGCCAAGCAATATTCCCCAAGCACCACCTTGTGGAGCCGACCATCCAAGTAGGAGTGAAACCACTGCAATGCAGTGCCTCCCACTCCCAGCTCAGACATCCCAGAAGGATACCATGGTCGATGGTATTGAAAGCTGTAGAGAGATCAAGGGGAATCAACAAGGTCACACTCCCCCTGTTTCTCTCCTGACATAGGTCATTATGCAGGGCGACCAAGGCTATTTCCATGCCAAAACATGGCCTGAACCCTGACTGAAATGGATCTAGATAATCTATGTATGTTATGAACTAATTATTTGGCCCTGGAAAGGAGTTTGGGGGAGCTTCCATCTCCTAAATGTCCAGCAGCTGCTCATAACACTGATAGTATTGGAAATGTCACAACCTTTGTAAGATGTCTAGATAGCCAAACCCTTCGTGCTTTATGATGTAACTATTCTGACAAGGTCTCTTGGACTATGAGTAGTGAGGAGAGCTGCTGGCCCCAGAGGGTTGGCTGGTACCGCAGCACTGAGCAATTCTGAACTGGGTCAAAGTTTTGGAGGGGTCTGGACCAAATTCAGAATGGACGCAGGGGAGTGAAATACAAGAATTTGTATTCCAAGCCCTCTTTCCCAAGATTTGGCAGCAACACCATTAACTGTCTGACACAAAACCAACAAATTGCAATCCTCTCCAGCTGAATTTGCCCTGACTTGAACAAAACTATTGGGAGTCAATAGGAAAAGCTGGAAAATTGCTAGCCTTCAGGCTAAAGCATATACACATACTCATAATTATAATGCTGGAAAGACAATGCTGGCCAGGTACGTGTCACACAAAAAGCAATTAAAGGAATTTAAACTATTTAATTCAACTCTTTATTCAGCAGAACATGTTCTGACTGAGAAGGTGACTTCAGCTTTTCTAGGCAAGGTAGAAATCCCACCTTTAGACTAGCAGCTCCAAGATTTCTCGGTAGTATCCTTGTCTGCATTTGAAACAGAATAAAAGAGCAATCCTATGGTCCCTAGACAGAGTTTGGAGAGTCATAGGATAGTCCAGTTTCCTGCCTCTGAGGCTGGAGTCAGCGCCCCAACCTTGGAACCAGGAATCCAAACTTCCCACCCCTCCCCCTCGCAACCAGTTCAGAGAGAACCACACTGGCTGCCTTGCCAAGTTTGCAAAGGCAACCTGGGAGAGGAGGGAAATGCGGTATGCCAGTGGGCAGGAAGCGGAGGGGACTGGGGAGGCTGGCTTACACCGTATCCCCAGGCCTCCCCAGCCTCCTTCTCTCCTGCTCCGCACAGCCTCAGCTAGACAGGTGAAAAAGCCTGTCTAGCCCAAATGCAGAGCGGGAGGAGTGCAGAGGTGAAGATAGCCTCTACCGCTCCTCCCACTCTGCATTGGATTACTGTAAGCCTCCAAGTTCGGCAACCTATGGCCATCCCCATAGGATTGCACCCTAAGCTATTAAGGCAATGAAAATGGTAAGGCAAAATCATTGCATTCTTCTATGGACCAAAACAGGACCCCCAGAGATAGTGCCTCCTGAGCCTCACATCTCCAAGGGACTGTCAGGAGGTCACCCCTGCCGCCTTCTGAAATCCTCAGGTAGCCAGAATCAACACGCAGACAATAGGGCTCTTTTCCAAGGCTTTATTTCCATTCAACGTAATGACGCTTACAGATGCTAATTGCTTGATCCTACGAGTGAGACTTAAAAGAGCTGCCTATTCGGGGGGTCTAATCTTAGGAATCAGTCGTTCTCCGTTTGGAGGGGAAGGCGGGAAACCTCTGAACTTATGAGCTAGGAGGAGAGAGTCCACCCCTTTCCCGTGGGGCATTGGGGCGTCACTGTTGCCATCGCGCCAAGCGGGCTGAGTGCCGCTTCCCAGCGCCCACCATCTCGCGCTTGAGGGTGCACCGGTGCCTAGTGTTCAGAAACTGCTGTTGCGCCTCCCTCTCTCTGCCAGGGTCACTATCACTCTCAGGAATGTGTACTGGGGGGGGCCCCTCTCCCCCTGGGTGCTCCTCTGAACAGTGTGCAGGCTCCTCTCCCGCGGTTTCTATCTCTTCCTCAGAATCAGAACTGCTTTGGGTCTCTCTGGGCTCCAATCCAACCCTGACAAGGACTGAGCACCAACCTCCCAGGCACCTCTTACTCCCCAATGCCCACTCACGACTTCAGGAAGAGTATAGGTGGGAAGTTACAGAGAGGGGGTAACAGTGCTTGGCTCCAGGCTCCTAGGCTGTCCCTTTAATGATCTACCTTCTGCAAACAATGGGGTGGAGCTGAAAGGGGCTAAGTCAGATCCTGGAAAGGTGTAAGGCCTTAGTGGAAGCTGACTGTCTAATCATGAACATTTTACTCTGATTTTGTGCAGGAAATGTTCTTTTTTTAATTTTAAAACAATTAAAAGCACAGTGCATATTCATGCAGGCACAAGGCTTCTGCATGCAACTGAAGCTACTGGATTGGGCTGGGAGAAGACAAATCACCAGCAGTGGGGTGTGTGTGTAGTATTTTTGGCTGGAAAACAGAATCGGCCACAATAATAAACAAATGACCAGATGGAGTGGAATTGTGGCAGTTGTGATAATGTCTACTGCATAATTTTAAAGCACACTTAGAACCCAGAGGATCAAATTACACATGGTTGTTGTTGTTATTGTTTCTGCAAGGGAAATGCGGATTGCAGGGATTGCTTAGTTGACTGCAGCAGTGGTATTGGGGAAGAGGTGATTAACTTTTTTCCTTTGGGCTGTTTTTGCTATCAAGATTGCTCCCCACACTCCCAAGAATCCTCCTATTTTTTCTCCATGGATGGTATAGCAATTAATCATGCCCTTCTGCCCAGCAGTGATCAGTTTCGCAGCCCCCCCTTGCATTTCCTTTAAACACACACACACACACACACACACACACACACACACACGACACCAGGAGACTCAATAACAACACTGGGCATCACTGCAGAGTTGTCACATTTTCTCTCCGTTTCTCTCCCCACCACCCCGCCTCAGCAATATGGTAATGACAACATGGGCTGGCAGTTCTCCACTCCTTCTGTATTACTTTGCAGGGCTGACATAAGCCATATGAATGGCTTTATTAATTAATATTAAGCTCTTTAATGAGCTTCCTTCATGCATTAAAAACGCTGTTGTTCAGGCAGGCATTTGGGGTGGGTTAGGGTATTTTAGAAAATGTTTTTATTGTAGAATTTTATTGTTTTAAACTGTTTTTATTGTATGTTGTACATCGCCCAGAGTGGCTGGGTGACCAGCCAGATGGGCGATTAATAAATGTAATAATAAATAAATAAATAAATAAATAAATATTCTCCCACTACAGACCCCCTCCCCCAAACCGAAATAGGAGCATAATAAAGATGGACTTTTTATGCATTGACAGATTATTATTTTTTTAAAAAATGTTTACAAACTCAGGGAGGATAATCACTTTTTGCCCCATGAAATAAGAACTGAGTTAGAAATATCATGAACTCCTGCTTGGCTGGTACCTTTTATCACTGAGTGGACACATTACTGCCCAAACACAGCTAAAATCCTGGATTACTGAATCATTTTCTATGGGGCAGCAATCACTTCTCCAGGGAAGGTGAACAAAGAATGGCTCAGATATGAACCAGGAAGTACCTTCTCCAGACAATGGATTTGTAACTTTAGACTTCTTTTTGTCTATATAGCTAGCTCTGTTTTTCTAAATGTCAATCACAGCTATGACTTCATTCATTGGCTAAAAACATGGAAAGGTGGGAATAGGCTATTTTCTCACAAAACAGATGGTCAGAAGAGTGTCTGCACATTTTGTCTCATTTTTTTCTGGTTCTATAAGAGCAGCAGACTTGGGCTTAAAAAATAAAAATCAAAGCTGGGAATCCAGGGAAACTAAAGGTCCAAATGGGAAGACCATTCCAGCAAAATTGGCTAGAATCTGAGCAATGCCTAGACAGCCAGGCCAGATGGCATCCCTATGTCTAAAGCATGAGGCCCAGTTGAGAAGGGTGTGACAATCACGCCACACAGAACAAGGCTGCAATTATAATTACCTCTTAGTGTCCACCTACGCTATTGAGGGAACATGATTACTGTCCCTTTTCTGGTGCTGAGCATCAAGCTACTACAGAAAGAGAAACCGGAGTGACCTGCTCTGGTGCTCTTCCAACAAAAGGTGATTGTTCCCCAGCCAGCCAGTCAAATACGTGTGCAATCCATTTTGGCAGGTGAATTGTTAGTAGATGGTAAGAATGTTCATGCCTCGTTCTTAGAGGAGAATGTCACTGCATTAAAAAAAAGAAAGAAAAGGCATGGAAAGAAAACCCTGCAAGATCAATTTTGGAGATTAAAACCACTCCTGGCAACAAATATGCTCAGATGTTTTTTATTTGAAAAATAAAAGACAATGACACTGACAGAAAAATAAAAACAAATCCAGGTTGCTCCAGTGCATGTAGCAGCAGTAATCTCATCCTCTCTGGTGTGTGAAGATTCCTCTGGATTGTTGCCTTTGCTTCACACTTACCAGAGCTTATACAATAAGGAGGCCAGTTGAAGAAGACATTGTATTTCTTTCTGTTTCATCTGCAAAGTATATATTAGGAGTGTACGCCGACCTTAAGATTTGGTTTGGACCCTGCTTTAATGATTTGGAAAACATCCCAATTCAGCTTGGAGCACTGTGGAGGCCACCCTGTTTGAGCTTATCTGAATCAGAGCCTTCAAGAAATCCAAAGCTTTATGACTCCCCAGTAAGTACTACTGGGAAATCAACAAATGGTTGATTTTCCTTTTTGATAAAATTCGATGACATTTGCAGACAGAGTATCTCCTTTTGAGAAGATTAAATCTGCCAAAGTTCAGACAGGAAGTTCCAGTGACTTATATTTCTAGGCAGAACTTGATGAAGCTTACAGGCATTGTTACTCCTTCTAAGGGGATGAAGTCTGCCAAAGTTCAGATAGGTAGATGCTAGAGGGGGAGGGGGGTTGTGCGAGAGCAGCCTTGACAATTTGGGGGTTTCAAAAGAGGATTCATTTCCCTCCCTCTGTGTTTTCTGGATCATATAAAAACAACATACATCATAGAAGTGCCTGTATGAAAGAAACATGCAAAACATCAAATGGATAGGTGCAGAGATTGTTATGTGTGCTACGTACTTTTAACGTTAACTTGGGGGAGGGACTAAAAAGGAATTCACATCCCCTCCCTCATACTTTTGTGAGCAATTTTAATGCATACAGTGTAGAGGTTACCCCAGATAAGTCACCTGCAAAATTCAGAATGATGGGTGCAGGGATTAAGGCAGAGGTGGGCAACTTGAGGTCCTCCAGATGTTTTGGCCTACAACTTCCATGATCCTTCACCATCAGCTATGCTGGCCAGGCTTAAACATCCGGAGGACCACACATCACCCATCCCTGAGTTATGATAATGAAAAATTTTTTTAGGTTCCTTCCCCTTCGTTTTCTGCTCAAATGACAGCACCAGAGTCACAGAAACTTTAAGTGCTCCATCCTTGATGGAGTGTATAAATGACACTTTATTGAGCAAATGTGTGAAAGTGTACACTCGAGAGCAGGGGTGGGCAATTTGTGTCCCTCCAGATGTTTTGGCCTACAACTCCCTTTGACGCTAACCAGCATAGCTAATGGTAAGGTATAATGGGAGGCCAAAACATCAGGAGGGCCACAAGTTGCCCACCCTTGCTGTAGAGCTTGTGAACACTGTATAGTTTAGGGTATTTTAAAAAAGGGATTCCCACCCCCTCTTCTGTGGGCAATTTGCTGTGTTCTTTGTTGTGTGACTGTGTTTTACACACACACACACACACACACACACACTGGGGGAGCTTGACTCAGGTTGTAGGGCCTTGGTGGAACTCCACATACCTGCCTAGGGAGTTGGTGTCAGCAGCGGCCCCCCATGAACAGGCAGCAGTGGGTGCAGGCATCTCCCCGGTAGTGCCAACTCTCAAGGCCTGAGCAGCGATGCCACCTCTGCTGCTTCAGACAGACACACGCTGCAGTGGAAACACCCGAGGAGCCTCTGATACCCAGATACCCAAAATGCACTGTGCCTGGAAGTAAAAGGGAGAGCCCTGGTTAAGTAATTCCTTGGTTTGAAGTTAGAGCTATCAGCCACAGAGGATCTGGTCACCATTCCCCCCCACCCTGAACCCATCAGGGGCCACACATTTGCTGCTGCCAAAATCACCACCGCTGACTTGCTGCCTAAATTCAGCAGCAGTTCAGCAACAAGACCCCCACACACACATTTGGATTTAAAACAAAGAATGTGGGGATAGTGTGCCTGGTACAGATCCAAAATTGTGCTCTTAGAAGCCCCAGGGGACTACAATGTTTAATTAAAACAAGGCATGTGCTTGACATGCACCTTGCTTTAAAGCAAAAATGTGACTTTTTTTCCCTCACCTCCGACACCACCACCATGCGCTGCTAAATTTCAGCAGCATGGTGGTGATTTGGGGGTGGCGGGGGCTGTGTGTTGCCCACCCCTATAATAAACTGAAGCTATATGCTTAAACGGCAACCATGGGGCTCGAACTACACATAGTTGTTTCAGGGGGTTGCTTGTTTTACATCCTAAATTTAGGGGAATGCAGTTTGGGCATGTGAAATTGATTGCAGCAAAGGCACTGGGAGATGGGTGGAGAACACTCTCCTTTCAAGCTGTTTTTGCAAGCAATTGCCCTCCACCCACAAGATTCCCCCCCTTCCCTGTAGTTGCCCGCTTCCCCTAAAAACAACAACCCTGACATGCCTGGATAACAACACTGGACTATGGCATTGGGTTGTCATACACTACTTTAATTTCCCCTCCCCTCAGCAAAATGAGTATAACAATACTCACTGGCATAACTTACATTTTCTCAAACATAAACCTGCCCCCTATAATATTCATTTATTCATGGCTAACATTGGAAAGTGGAAGCTGGCTAGTCGTCCCCCCCCCCCAATGAATGGGCAGAATAGCGCCCACACATTTTACCTTGTAACTCCATTTCTACAAAGGTTAGAGATTTGCTTTTTAAAATTTTTTAGAAAGTTGAGAATCCCAGGACTATGTTTCAATGGGGGGGGGGGAATCATAAGGTCTTCTGAGCAATCAGGGCTGAGTTTCTAGAGAATGACTCAGGTGAAGGATTTGCTACTTAATTCTACATAAAGCAAAACCTGGGACCAGTTTTGATGGCCTTCCTTAAACAAATATCTGTTGGAACGTTTGGGAAAAGTTACAATACGTTCAGTACGAGTTGGAGATCTATTTCAGGCAGAGTTTCCATAGAATGTTGTGCTTGCCTTGTTCCAAGGGTGGCTGAGCAGGGAGTATTATATGCTTAGGTGCTCAAAAGCCAGGTAATTAAATTCATTTTGACTGCTATCTTGAAGGAATGGTGTGCAGATGAATTCTATATGAATTGCAAACCACTTATAACTGCTATAATTAAAGAATGAGTCTCAATCCGCTGTTGATAGGGATGCTTTCATTCCTTGAAATGATTTTTCTTTGTAATTTGGCTGAGATCACATATGAAAAGTGAACAAACCAGAATCGATTTCCTTCATTTTTGGAAACTGGGGGGAGGGGGAGGGGAGGGGGGAATAACTTTTTTTTCATATCCAGCCAAAAATAAGTCCCAGTGTATGTAAGTCACAATAAAATCCACAGCAATACTAGAAATATGAGCCCTTGAAGTAAGTAATTTCAGAAGGTGGTGACTCTTCCCAGATAGAAACAGTTATGCTGGAAATCAGCCCTAATGAGTTTGTTATTTAAAGCTTGTGGGTGTAAGAAAACAAACACTTGATGAGGACACCTTGTTAGAATTTAAGGTCAGGCTACATTCTCTGTCACAAAGAGATTGCTGTGTCTGCTTGATTAAGCAAATGCACTCAGGGCTCATAACGAAGTAATCAGCATCTCCTCTTAAACTTCCAAAAAGCTAATCAGCCTCCATCACCCTTTGGGGAATAAGTACTTAAGAAAAAGCTCCAAAGGCGCTGGTAATATAATGTACATTGGCCTTTTAGTTCGAGATACATATCCCATCCTGCTTCAGTTTGAGTGAACACTCGTCACTTACTAGGGCCTATCGTCTATAGAAGGTTCTTGTGCTCTGTAGCTATAATTTGCAGCAAACAAACACCTACTGACATTCTCCTCATTCAAATTTTAGAGTTCCAAGGTAGAAACAGTACATCAGGAATCCTTCAGTACTCTGCGTCGATGCTGTCATTTCTAATGTCAGAATTTTGTACGGAGCAATGTGCATGGACACTTCACCATGTGATTCAGGTTCTTCATATCTGTTCATTTCTCCGGTTCCATATTGCCAAAGCGAGAGCTGCTTAAGTTGGACAAAATGGACCGATTTCACGGGACTGGCTCTGCCATGAGGCAGAGTGAGGAAAGTGGTGCAGGCAGTAGCTGCTGTGAGTGGAGTGGGGTAGCAGTGGCAGCTTGCCTGCCCTTCCTTCTGAGCCCCGCGGCTGTTCACTTCTGTTGAAAGACAGAGCTGTGGGTACTACAGGGTCTGCCCTGTGCCCCCTAAGCTAGCTTGCTGTCCTCAGGTATGGTAGAGGGCACTGTTCCATCCCCAGTGTTGAACTAAGATTCACCTGCCAGTCCAGTTTGCTTCTGTAACTAGGGCAAACTCCTCTTACCCCTAATTGCAGAAGGCATGTGTCCAAGGAAACTGCTGAAAGAAGCACATGATGCACCCTGGGCATGGGACTAGAAGCACCAATATGGTTGTCCCAGTCCTCCAGATTGCATTTCCTGCCCCTGTCCTCTATCCCTAGAGAAGACGGCTAACATTTCCTTTTGCTTGTGGTTCAATAGCCTTATTTAAACTCAAAGACACCACGGAGTTGAACATTTTAAATTCTAAGACATTTGGATGGAGTGAAAATGTCTGCACTTGGCACTGGGCAGAGCAGAAGGTTCCACATTTCTCCTCCATTTTTTTGGTTGGCTTTTAGAAGAGCCCTTAATATATATAAAGGTAAAGGTGTCCCCAACCAGTCGTGTCTGACTCTAGGGTGTGGTGCTCATCTCCATTTCTAAGTGGAAGAGCCAGCGCTGTCTGAAGACGCTTCCGTGGTCATGTGGCCGGCATGACTGAACACCAAGGTGCATGGAATGCTGTTACCTTTCCCGTCGAAGCGGTACCTATTTATCTACTTGCAATTTCTTGCTTTCGAACTGCTAGGCTGGCAGGAGCTGGGGCTGAAGACAGGAGCTCACTCCGTCACGCAGCACTTGGGTCTTGAACTGCTGTCCTGCCGACCTTCCAGTCTGCAGTTCAGCGTCTTAACCACAGCGTCTAAGCCACTGTGGCCCCTAATATATATATATATATATATATATATATATATATATATATATACACACACACATACACACATATACATATACACACACACATACATATATATATATATAGAGAGAGAGAGAGAGAGTCTGCTTTTCGGTGATTTAATGGCACTATGTTTTAATAATGCTTTTATCTGCTGCTGTTATTTTAATGTTACTGGTACAGCAATCTTTAGTATTTTTATTTATTTATTGCATTTATATCCCGCCTTTTTTCCTCTTGCAAGGAACCCAAGGTGG
The DNA here is from genome assembly GCF_057233095.1 of Heloderma suspectum. Lineage (NCBI taxonomy): Eukaryota > Metazoa > Chordata > Lepidosauria > Squamata > Helodermatidae > Heloderma > Heloderma suspectum. The sequence continues at coordinate 230,086,695 of NC_139461.1, forward strand.
CTTACATTCTCCTCCTCCTCTCCATTTTATCCTCACAACAACAACCCTGTGAGGTGGGTTGGGCTGCGAGTCTGTGACTGGCCCAAAGTCACTCAGTGAGCTTCCGTGGCCAGGTGGGGCCTAGAACCTGGATCTCCTGGCTCCCAGTGGCACTACCACATTCAGACCCTGCGGATTCACTGGGGCTAGGATAGGAAGCAGAGGCATTTTCCCTCAGTTTCTCTTCCAGTGATTTAAAAAACCTCAACCCCTCACCTGACTTTCCCCTGGCATTGAAACCAATGGGAGGAAATTGACTATGCTAGCTCCAAGGCTATGCCATTTGGGGAGCCTATTTGGGGGCATATCAGGGGAACAAGGGGGTTTAGGATCTTGCAGATCCATGATGTCTGCTGACTCCCCTCAAAACACCCCATTCTGGCCTGCACCATCTGTGGAACACTGCAGACCAGCGGGCCAATGAAGGTAGAGGAACTTTCTGTGTCGCACTGGGGAAGCCTTTGCCTGTGGATCTAGCTGTCTGCCTGCAGAGATGGCGGTTTGAAGCCTACAGCACCTCAGCTTTCCTCCGGGGGAGCATAAGGTCCCTTAAGGTTTTTGCTTGCTATTTAATTGTTTAATAGCTTTTCACACTTGTTCCACTGTTGTTCTGCTGGTTGCCTTGTAAACTACCTTGCGAGGGTGAGCACGCTAAAAGTTGGGGTAAAAATCTGTTCAATCAATCAATCAATCAATCAGTGTTATGCATGTTCAGGGTTTACAACAACAACTGATAATTGCTCACTATTATATTTTACCTGGTTATGAAGGACAGCACCTGTAGCAATGTCATCTGCCACAAAACACTGTCATAATAATCCATCATTTTCTATCTTATTCTTCCCCCTAATGGCTGTTTTGGGAAACTGTGCATCTTATGCCTTATTTTCATTTGTGACACTGGGCTGGAAATTCTTATGCTAGGTTTTTGGAAGAATATTGTTGTTCAGTTGTGTCCGACTCTTTGTGACCCCACAGACCATAGTACGCCAGGCCTTCCTGTCCTCCGCTCTCTCCTGGAGTGTGTGCTCAAGTTCATATTCATTGCATCGGTGATGCTACCTAGCCATCTCATCCTCTGCCGTCCCCTTCTCCTTTTGCCTTCAATCTTTCCCAGCATCAGGGTCTTTTCCAGGGAGTTTTCTCTTCACATTAGGTGGCCAAAATATTTGAGCTTCAGCTTCAGTATCTGTCCTTCCAATGAGCACTCAGGGTTGATTTCCTTTAGGATTGACTGACTGGACCTCCTTGCAGTCCAGGGGACTCGTAAGAGTCTTCTCCAGCACCACAGTTCGAAAGCATCGATTCTTCGGCGCTCAGCCTTCCGTATAGTCCAGCTCTCACAGCCGTACATTGCTACTGGGAAAACCATAGCTTTGATTAGACGGACCTTTGTCGGCAAGGTGATGTCTCTGCTTCTTACTATGCTGTCTAGGTTTGCCATAGCTTTCCTCCCAAGGAGCAAGCGTCTTTTAATTTCATGGCTACAGTCACCGTCTGCGGTGATCTTGGAGCCCAAGAAAATAAAATCTGCCCCTGCTTCCATTTCTTCCCCTTCTATATGCCAGGAAGTGATGGGGCCAGATGCCATGATCTTAGTTTTTTTAATGTGGAGTTTCAAACCAGCTTTTGCACTCTCCACTTTCACCCTCAACAAGAGGCTCTTTAGATCCTCTTACAAGGGCTATTTCCAGGGAAGTTTGAAGTTAGAACAAGCAAACAACGAACCAAAACTGTGGGAGAATCTGGTCATGGGTTGCCTGTTTCATGTCTAATGAATCCCAATTATTCCCATGTTATCTACAGTGAGTTTCATTTAGACAAAAATGCTTCAAGACATCAATTTATCAGAAGCTGTGTTATACTGAGTCAGCCCACTGGTTCAACCAGTTCAGTATTGTCTACGTAGACTGGCAGGAGCTCTCCAAGCTTTTAGCCTTTCACAGCCCTAGGGCTTCTCCTCACAGGGCTTTTATCCTGAGATAGAGATTGGTTACTCATGGAAGTTTGCAGGTCATTTACATGACATCGTCAACCTCCAGGGCTTCTCCTGCTCTTTGTAACCATTACTGCAAGTTTTTTCACGATGAGGAAAGTCTAGTATTTTCTCTCCTGCTATATTCCACCATAGAAGCCTCGCAAAAATGCACAATTATGTTATACTGCAGCGCCATCTAGTGCTATATAATGAAACATATAGAACTTGCTGAGAAAGAAAATCCCCCCAAAACAGCCTGCGTAAAGGGGCCGATCTTCATCCCACAAAGAATCTGGAAGCAGGAACTGCAGTAAGGGTATGGGATTTTACTCTCGTGTAGAGAAGCCTGGGATTGAACCTGGGCTATCGCATGCACTCTGCCAATAAACTGCAGTCCTTCCCCTTTGATCTGTTCTGATGCTTTGCTGTTACAGGACTGGCTCATGCTTCAGGAAGGAAAGTTCTTCTCCTTGAGGCAGCCTGGCCCTCATGTCCTAGCAGTGTTGCCTGATTATCAGTTTGGATTCCAGAGCATTGAAATCCTTGTTGTTTTTCTTGGGGACCTTTATACCAGGGGCAGAGAAATGCCAACTGTTGCCTTATTCTGCAGCCCACCCCTTTCTGTGAGAGCAGTACTGTAAGCCACTTCACCTCAGGAAAGTGCCTGGGAGCAGCACAGCAGCCACCTCACCCACAGATTTCCCATGTTCATGTCAGGCAACAATGACTCCATATGTATCATCAGCTAGTGCTGGGCTGAAATATTCAGGCTCAGTATGTTTTGGGCATGGGGTGGGGTGAAAATGTGCCCTGCCCCAAAGACCGAATTAATCTGGCAAATTTTTAAGGACTTTTGGATCGGTGGTCTCGTGCTTAAAGACAAGTCTCTCTCTCTCTCTCTCTCTCTTCAAAACAGAAAAAAGAGAATCTTGCCACCATTTCAAGCAGCTATGTTAGCTATCTTCATCAGCCCTGCAGTGTTCCTGGAACAGAATGCTCCAGCGGGGATGATGCTACATCCTAATGTAAACCTGGATCACATGTAACGACAACCCAGACTACGGGGTGAGTATAGGTTGAGTATGGGTTGTTGTTGAATTGCGGGATGTGTTTAGGTGCAAACTCTGCACTATGGCTAAACTGTGGGTTGTTAACCATGAACAACCAAGGAGGAGAACCCATGGTTTGTTGTTAGGTTGTGAACTCTGTGTTTGTTTATGGTTCATAGCTCATAGTTAAACCATTGTACAAGGTTCACATGTAACAACAAGCCACAATTCTACAACAACCCATGATTCAACAACAACCCATAGTCAACCTGTTCTCTGGGTTGTCATTATGTGCAAACCGGGTCATAGTGTGATTCCCAGGGGGCATTGGGGGGGGCATGGGTGTGTGTGTGGGAGACGGCTGCCTCCATAATTCCTTGTCTGGAACTTGAGTCTCTCCATTGAGATTGATTAGTCATGATACAAAATGTCCAAAGCGAATGATTTAATGACAGACAGGAACACAGCCCTCCCAAAAACATTCAGATTACTGGACCATTTTGCCTCAAGTCAGAGATTTCAATTTCAATAAGATCTATTAGCAAGCAGCACAGGCTATTTTATTTATATATTTTAGGTATTTACATACTATCCTTTAATAAAATTCTCAGGATAGTTTATAATAAAAATCAGTAAAACACACACACACACACACACACACACACCCCACACCAAACAATTTAGCTAAACTCGGCTAACCATATTGTTACTATTAGCAGGTTTTGTCTTCCTGGTTTTTTGGCTAGGAACGTTTTGGGAATTAATCACCTTTGTTAGTTTGTATCCTTGAGACAGGGATTTCCTCTCGCTTTTGTTCCTAAGACAAAGTGGCAAATACTTTTTTTTTTTAAGTCCAAAGCTGGCAGAAGACAGAGTAGGCAGCAATTTCTTCCTCTCTCCCCTTTGCTTCATTCATAATCAGTACAGAATTCTACTTTCTGCTGCTGCCAGCAGATGGTGCTAATGTTTCATGAAGCACATTATAGCTCTCTCTATGAGAAATGGTTGGTTCTTGATCAACTTGCCCTAGGAGAAATACTCACTAGGATGCCCTGAGCCATTTACTCACATAATGCAATGTGCAGGCCTGTTTTCAATAGCTGGAGATAATGATCCACCAGTGAATGAAGAGAACATTTATGGGCCTGCCTCTGTCCTGCCAGTGCCAGACACTAGGAGCTGTGTGTGAGGAAGACGAGGAAGAAGGAATTGTATTGTTCGGGAGAAAGCACACCGGGCAATGCAGATGCAGCTTGCTCCTCGGAGTTGACCGAGGCAAAGAAAGACCCATCCTTTTTGCACATACTTGAATATCCTCCAAAAGGAATCAGCAAGACAGAATGGAAGAATAATACCTGCACTTTCTGGGCCCAGGACAAATAGAGAGGTTTGGCCACTGGGCAGTATAGAAATGAAATAAATGGAATGGAATGGAATAGAAACATGACACTCCTTGGTCAGATGCAGCCAGAGTCATTAAAAAGGCCTCATAGTGATGGGTAAAGATATCCTTCCAGGAAACAAATAACTCCTTTTCCTGTACTGTTAATTGAACAAAGATATGCTAGATCGATCTTTTTTCTTCTTTTTCTAAAATACATTTGTCCCTTTGCATTTTAAACAAGGATTGAGTCTGTGTAATTATGGTGCTTCAGAATAAGGGATTTCTGACAACCCATGCGGAGCGATCCCGTGCATGCATATTCAGATGGTGTGCAACAAAGCTTAGTCCTACGTAGTTCCAGGTAAGTGTGCATCGGATTGCAGCCTTAATCCCTGCCTGCCACTCCAGCCTTTCTCTGGCCTAGCCGTGCACAAATCCTCTTGCAGGGCATCTCGGTTAGGGTGGCCATGTATGCATCACCCAAGAAGAGGACCCCCAAAGGATGCAGATTTGCACAAAATGTGCACCCGCTAATTTATATGTATCAATGCAAATTTAGAGCTAATTGCTACCATATACATAGAATGCAGTATATCTCACTATTGCAGGGAAGGCTGTGAGCAGGTGATTTGTAAGCTGCACCTGTCATGCCCTACCTGGAGGAGGATTCATCTGAGGAAGAACAGGAGGGTGAGAGCCAGCACAATGAGCCCCAGCCAGAGCTCAGCATGGAACAGGAGGCCTTGGCTGACAGTTCTCCTCTGGAAACATTACAGGAGCAACCTGGCCCCTCTTGAGCAGTTCCTGAACTTCCCCAATGCTGGAAGCAGGCCCTGGGGGATCCATCCCTCTGAACGGCGTAGAATCAGACATGAGCAGCAAAAGAACAAAAGGAAGTCACAGCATGGGACCTCCCTTAAAAGCAACACACTGACCTAATTAGCTAGCTGTGCTGATTAACGACCGGCTATACATTCAGCCTCCCCAATGCCAGCTTTTGGCTGCAAACAAAAGTGCCTTAACATTGGCTTTGCTTTCAAGATTCCTGATTTGATAGGCTCCTAGACTTCAGCTACCCATCTGGATAACGCTTTTGGACACCACACCCCCTTGACTGGTCCTGATGCTTGCTAAAACAGATGCTGGTGAACTGACTTCTGGACTGCCTTGACCTCGCCTCTCGCCTCTGCCTGTTCCTGCAAACTCTCCTCGGAACTTCTGTGTATGACTTGGGACTGAACTAGTTGCTCTCTCACTGCTGCTCCTAGGATTATCTGCACCTTACCCAAGGCGCTTGCCTGTGTTGAAACAGGACAGGACCATTTGCTGTCTAGGTGCTAACTGATGGGCAACTTCAAGACCTCTGTTGCAACTATTATTGCACTTTTTTTTCTAACAAGGAAAGTCTGGTATTATTTAGCAATGGTGGAATAAGAATCTCATGTAATTGTGCAATTCCACTGTACCAGGAACACAGGAAGCTGCCTTAGACTGACTCAGACCCTTGGTCCATCTAGCCCAGTATTGTCAACACTGACTGGCAGCAATGGTTCTCCATGGCTTCAGGCAGGAGTTTTTGCACCCGTGCTTGGGAATGCCAGGGACTGAACCTGGGACCTTACGCATGCAAAGCAGGTGATCTACCACAGGGCCATCTAGTGGTTGCATAATGAAAGATAAAGAAAGGCAGAGAAAGAAACCTCCTGGAAAAATCACATATAAACGAGCCAAGCTTAATCCCACAAAGGATCCAGAAGCAGAAGCCTCGGTAAAGGTGCGGGATAAAAGCCTCATGTAGTAATGCCCTTATTGTCCACACAGAGGAGTGAGCTCTTTAGTAATTGCCAGTCTGGATGTTTTCTCAGCAACTAAAGAGGCTTGACATTTGGGGTGGAATTCAATAAATGTCTCTCTGTTGATGGAAAGTTTTGTCAGTGGAACAGGGAGGGGAGCTGTTCTTCCTTGCCCTGAAGTTCTAAAATCAACTCTGTAGAATCCCCAGCCCTCAAGAGCAGAGGGGAGGGAACCAAAGCAGGGGAAGCACCAGTTGGAGGGACTCTGGTTGGATTTTGCCCTGTATCTTTAATTTTTTCGATGTCTTTGATAAACATAAATTTGGGAAGGGGAGAATGGCAAATCATTGAATCCACCTGTGCTGGCTTAATTCATTTCTCAGCTTTATGGTATCCTGCCTGTGTTCTGCCAGACTTTCATCTCAGTTTTTATCTGTATGCAGTTCTCCCTTACACCCACTGGTACTTTGATCTGCTCAAGCTCTGTAATCCAGCCTTTTTTGAACAAGCACTCAAAAAAAAAATTAAAATTGGGCTCTCCATGCTCAGGCTGCAGTATTTTCCTTAATATGTTCTGGTTATCCAATAGGACATCTTAGGGATAAGCATGCCATGGGCTCTAATGTGCCTGTTTAATAGGTAAAACACTTATGTGTGTACCTACAGCTGTTGTCTAATATGAGGCATTAGCCTCTCCATATACTTCCTTAGCTGACAGAATAGCAGGTGGTAGAGAAGTGTTAGTCCTGAGTTTTCCAAAACATATTTGAATGGGGGCAACTCTGCCACCAGATCCCATGGATGTAGCTGTTTTCTTGCAGCTCGCTTTCTTCCTCAGGATGAAGACCTTCTCTTTCACATAACATAAAACAAGTCAACCTAATTTCCCCTGACAACTGTTGGAGGGAGTGCCAAGATATCTTGTACACCGAGTGCACATCTGTTTGCCCACTAGAATCTGTTGACCCTTGGGTATTCTCCAAGCATAGACGTCTGTATTGTTGTGGAATTGCAGAAATGTAGATCTAGAGGTGGAGTTTGAGGTGGGCGGGGGGGAGAGCTGGTGCTCATCTAGAGCAGCTCCCTGCATTGAAACAACCCCACTATGATCATGAGTGCCCTCCAGATGCTTCCAGATGCAGCTCACAGGCTTAATCCATTGGCAATGCTGGTCGGGACTGGCAGGAATTGAAATCCAAACCTTGGAGAGGGACCCAGGGGAAGGCTGATGTAGAGTGATCAGTTGACCAGGACAGAGGGATCTGGCACCTTCAGTAGTTGTATAGAAGATGGAATTTTCAGCAGTTTCCCTCTCCCCTGCATGACAGAACTGCCCTTGCCAATAATTATTTTTCTTGTACGGCCATTAATAGGTACAGCAGTCCTGTCCTGCTTTGCATCTCCAGCATCCAGGTTATAATATCCTGCAAACAGTCAATAAACACCTCCTCTCCCCCTAGAAACAAACAATCCAAGGATCTGGAACATCTTTGATTGAAAAAAAGCATATTCCGCAAACACCATGTGTCATCTTGTGTGCATGCTGCACTTTTAGAGATGCTTTTGTAAGGCCAAGTGTTTAGGCCATAATTCTTTACTGAGAACCAGGAAAAGACATCCACTGCTAGAAGCTTCCTTTAGTCTGAAGGAGTACATCCCCAGCTGCTCTTATGGACTTGTCTACATGAGGCATTTATTGAGCACTCGTCATTCCCTACTCATGGTTGTTTACAGGTTCTTTAAATGACATGATGACCCTCCAGTTTCACTTCTGCGTCTAACCAGCACTTTCCACGGGTATTTTTTTAGAGGAGGGAAAATGTAGTATTTAATTGTAAAAACAAAACAAAGCATGATTTCCTCTTGTGTATTTGCACTATTCTGCATTACCACAGTGCCACCTAGAGGTTATGTAGCAGGAAAGGAAATGATCTCCATGTAGTGCTCAGATCTCAGTTCTGTGACAAAGTGAAAGTAGATAGAGCAGATTAACAGCCAATTAAGAGTCTCGTGTTCTAAATGAATAATTGCAAAGAGACAGTAGGACTGTGCAGATACAGGAATAGGGTAGACTGACTGCAAATAGGGGAGAGTGGGATTGTACATGCTGGCTCTGCCATATTTTATTGATTGATTACATTTCTATACCACCCAACAGCCAAACCTCTCTGTATGTTCATAATAACTTCTGAAAGACTCTACATGCATGCAAACTGTCTGTCTATACGCTGTGTACATGCAATTGGAGATGCTGCTCTCCATCTATGTGCATTCAGTTTCCCCCCAAATAACATCTGTGTTACAACATATTATGCCACAAGGCAAGGCAAACTACCCCATCTGACTTAGAGGAAAATGTCTTCCTGAACTCTAGTGCTGTGGTCAATTAAATGATACCTACCAACCCTTCTTAAGCAAAAATGTACCATCAGTCCTGCTAAGAAAAGCATGTTGTATGACAGCCTCTATTTTAGATTATCTGCGGTATGTCAGATAGTTCTCCAGCAAATAGCACCCACGGTTATCATTGGCAAAGCTCCTATTAGTATTCTGCCCAGACATGTATGCATCTTCACTAGAGGTTCAGAACCAATTTCAGCCTGAGGGCTGAATTCCATTTTGGGAAAAGTACTTTGGGGCCTCATTCCAGTAGTGGGTGGGGCCAAATGCAAAATGGGCAGGGCCAAAGGTGGATCAGGTGGAGTCAGAAATATACCAGTGTATTTTAGCTCAAAGTTCTTCATGCCAGCAAGTAAGCCTTAGGAGAGATATTTCAACCTTTCAGAATGGGCAAAGAACTGCACAAAAGCTGAGGAACCTCCCAGGTTGGGGGGAAGAGGTGTGGCAAGGGGAAAGGTGTGTGGCTGCCTTGAAAACCCCAGAGGGCTAGGCCTGATCCCCAGGCATGAGCTTCTGTACCCCTGAACTATGCCATGTGAAATTTGGATTATGGATAATGTTGATCCAAAGATTCTCTTAGGAAACCTTTTGACTTGAACAGGTAAATCAGTAGGTATTGCAATACATCTTTTGATATAGTTAAGCTGCTAAGAACAGTGTTGCACCATTCCGATAACCAAGTTTCGATGTGGAGGTGTGAATTTGGCCTTTTATTCAGGAACTAGCAAAGAGCAAAGTCTTCAAGCATCAAGATCATTTCACCATTAATGAGAAATTCAGCAGTGCGGAGCAAATCATTTGTCAGGGTAACAGTTCTGCTCATGAAAAAGAGGGAGGAAAAAGAATGCCTATCTTGTATCTTTATCATTTTGTCATTTCTCAATGGGGCCTTCCTCTGTCCTCTATTAGGTTGTGTCTATTGTGTGTGTGTGTGTGTGGGGGGGCAGCAGTGAGTCACAGATACCACAAGCAGGACTGGGGTCTCATTTTTTTCCTGTTCGAGGCTGCAACGAACTGAAAGGGCTGTCTCTTCTCAGACTGATTCTTTTTGAAAGCAAGCCACATAGCACTGGGCCTGTGTTTATTTTCCCCTAAAATTAGGGCAGCCTGATTTTAATTGTGAGATCTACTATACTAAGTTGTGTTTGTGCAGCTGTCATCAGAAGTCTACAGAACTATGTTTGGGTATTTGCTCAAGACCCAGCAGCACCCCCCTCCAAAGGGATTTTTATTCACACAAGAAGTCTCTATACTTTACTAAATTATCATACCAAGAAATGCCCTTGTTCAACATGTGTTTATGCATGCTGGAGGGTTGGGTTGTGTCAGTTGGAAGGATTGGGTCTATCATAGCATTCATGGTCTAGAAGTCCCAGTGCTTCTCCATTCTCAATGGGAAGACTTTAAGGAAACCTGTGTCTATATTCAGCCTTACAGTTAGTTTTTAAAATGAGATTATTAGAAAGCAAAGCAGCTCCTAGAAATGAAATTATGTGTTATGTTTATGTTGGATCCTGACTTAATAATGCTTAGAGTAGACCCACTGAAATTAGTGGGACTTAAGTTACTCATGACTAACTTAAGTCCCATTGATTTCAGTGGGTCTACTCTAAACATTACTTTAAGTAAGTAATGTTTAGAGTAAGTCTGGATCCAACCTGTTGTTGTTGTTGTTGTTGTTGTTGTGTAAAGGTACAAAACAAAATGTAAAACAATAGAGTATAGATAAAGCTTATGGTATAAATAATGGAATTCAAAAAAATCTAATTGTATTATCCTGGACATCCAAAAATTGGGTCTCATACTAAATACATTTCACCTATTTATTTGAAAATTAGCCATTCTAATCAAGCCATTTCTGATTCTAAAAAAATAAGTCATAAGCTAATATTTGACTGCATGATGGGCCATATCTTTCTTTGGGGAACCAGTAGATCAACAAGTTTTATTACATATTTTATTTTCCAGTGGTCTGTGCCTATTTGTAGTTTCTCATTCTGCTATTAAGTGTCTCCAGAGAGCTCCAACAGCAGCATCGCTGGAAGTGTGAGAATTCTTCTATATGTATGAGAATCAAGAGCCTCTGTACATATATGAAGCCTTTACACTTTTATACCCAAATATGTGGGAATTGAAAGCTTCTCACTGCACCTCTAACTTGAGTAGCAGTGACACTAATCAGTCAGTCAATATAAACTTGCTGATTACAGCTTAGATGCAGACCCAGGTATATTGGAAAATTAAGTGTCCAGTACCGGTCTGAATGAAGAATTCCCCTAATTTGCATGGAAACAAATGTTGACCCAAGTGAACATAATGTAGTTCCCAATGTGACCAGCGAGTCTCAAGCAAAAGTATGAGTGGGAGAATGTGCTGAATGGCAGGAAAGAGAGCTGGCTTTCTCTGTTTCACTACTGTTGTTGCCCTAGCCATGGGCGATTTGCTGGGGAAAGGGGAGTTCTGGAAGCATACCCCCCCCCCTCCTGACAGCAGCAGAACCTAAAACAGCAAAGGGTGAGGGAGGGTCTCATATTTCTTCTCTTTTCTTCTGGGAAATGGGGGAGGAAAAAGCTGAAGCCTTCTTTGCTTCACAAGAAAGCAGATGGGAGGGGGATAGTGCAGAAGGTAGCAGAGAAGAGGAGAACCCCAAACCCCTTTAAAGTAGGTTAAGTGTGAGGGCAGCATGCCCACTTACACATTGCCCAAACGAAGGAAATGCATCAGCAATAAAGCAGACAAAAGGTGAGGCCAATTTGAATAATATTTGCATATGGTGATGTATATGGAGAGATATAAACATTTAGAAATAATCATATTTAAACAGAAATACAGTAGTTCTTACTATAATAGGAAAGACTGTGACCAGGTGCCCCGTGTGCCTGCTTGGTCTGCTGTCCAGCTTCTAACTGTTGTTTGACCACTTCAAGGCTCTTTCTGCTCTTTGCTTCATATGACTTTTTGGGATGGTTCACATGTAACACTAAACTACCATGGGTTAATTGTTCTAAGTTTATGCAAGACGTAAACAACCACACTGTCCAGGTTTGCACAACGTAGCAAGCCACAGTGCGCACCCATCATGGCTTGCATATTCAAAATGGTGGCCAGTGCACACTGTGAAGCTTCGCGGTTTAATAGCCCCATGGTGGCTAAATGTTACGTGCGAGCTAGGTCTTTATCTTTAAATTGGACTTCGACTGGACAGTCCTTCAAACTGAGGACCCCTTCCAATAGAGGATGTCCTCTAATAGTTGGACTAAGATGTTCTTGTCTTCTGTGGTAGCATGCTTCAGAACAACATTTTGGAAACACAAAGTTGTTTATCACTTTTTAACAAGCCTATAATGTACCCTATTATCAGGAGGGAATCTCTAGCTTTTCAGAATTATCTTTATATGCCCTGAAGCTAACTCTCGATTCTACACCTACCCTTAAACCTTTTCAAGATATGGACTAGACAGCTTCTCATTGGTTGTGTGATGTGCGGAATATATGCTGCTGTTGTCTTTCAGAAAATCAGAGATTTATGTCATATAAGATTCTATCCTTTGTTCATTAAAAAATACAAACAGCAATCAGAAGTATAACTTCCAATTGGCTCAATGTTTCTTCTTTTAAAAAATTAATAACATTTTAATTAAAAAGTAATAATACAATGTAAATACAGTGTGAATAAACCTGGTAATTAAAGTTCAAAAACCAAATCTTACAACAGTTAATAAATAAATCATAGAGAAAAAGACATGGTAAAATACTGTCATTACACTTATTATTTCAAAGGTTTCTGCAAGGAGACTCTTTTCCTATGCATGTATTTGTTTGTGGATCTTGCTGACTCGTTACGAAATATATCAGTCTTATTGATAAATCTGCTTCCCAGATTTTTCTTAAGCCATCAGATAGCCGTGCGGTTTGAGAAGATTTCCAATATGAAACATCGCAAAATTTTGCTTGGGTGAATCTTCAGGGGTAGGAAACTCCAGCATCATGTGACAGCTTCTTCTCCTCCTCCTCCTCCTCCTCTCTCTCTCTCTCTCTCTCTCTCTCTCTCTCTCTGGCTCTATGTTTCCATAACTTAGATCTTCAAGAGCACAGAGGAACCCATTAGGCCTTATGAGAAGCTGTATCGGTAAAATGCATTGCGAAAGAGGAAAAAACTATTAGTTTTTCTCAGCCTTAAAAGAGTTAGTCTAGTTTTTCTCACAAACAGCAGATGAGGTGATAAATATATTTGTGGGCTGTACTCTTCAGACTGCAGTAGAACTAGGCTTTATAAGTACGGGAGTTATGAAGCAAAGTTGAGACTAGCTACTGGAAGCATCAAGAGGCAGGTAACAGTGCAGCCTCCCCCTGTAGTGCTGAAAAGGCAAGCAGAAACTGAGAAAGGTCCATTGTGATCCACTGTAAGCACTTGGGAGTTCCACTACTTTCAATGGGAGAGATTTTAGTACATATTAAATCTCCCACTGAAATCATATTGAGCTCCAAAATGCTTAACGTACATAACGTTTGCAAAACAGCTTGCAAAATATAGGCATTCACCCAGGACTGTTAATTTTACAGGGTTGCATAAAGTCAATACAGATTTTGAAAAAAATATTTTAAGAACATTTGACGTATTAGCCCTTCAAAACTCTGGAGACACTAGAATTGCAGATACTTCCAAATTGCTTCTGAAGCATGAGAGATATCACAGACCCTGGAGGAGACATCCCATATGAAATTTCTAGTCCATTTGTTCATATCTTCCCCCTTTGCACTGCTATTATTCATGCTTAACCTTCAGCCCAAAGGTACTCACACACTCCTTAAGAAAATAAGAATATTTCCTTTGCATTCTGATAACTAAAAGATGAATTAATAATGAAACCAGCAAAAGCTACAGGTCAGACATGCCTAAATATAAAACAGATGTCCTACTCTAACAAAGGACTGATATATTAATGGACAAGAACCTGTCATCAGAAGCTCACAAGCACTTTTTGGGCTTCATATTGGAATTACTTATTGCAAAGGATGGGCTGTCATCTTTAAGGGCTGTGAAAACTCACTCCCTGCCTCTCCATATTCCCTATACTTATTTCTCATTAAGAGTTTGGCATTCATTCTGGCTCTATTTGCTGAAGGGCAAGAGGAGGAAAATCTGAATGTGGCTTGCATAGCTTCCAACTGTACCTCTCCAATAACCCCAGTACTTATTTTTGTTCTGGGCAGAGCAGTCATACTGTTAGGTGGATGGGAGACCCAAACACAGAGGAACTGCCTTATCCAAAGCCCTGTCAGGTGTGCACCAGCAGGGCAGAAAAGAGGGAGGAGAAGTATTTTTATGTTTTCATCCGGTTCTTGTTTATGTGTTTTACAATTTCCCCTCCATTGGTTGTGTTGTGAGGAAATCATGTACACCAACCCCAGGGCTGGTGTACATTTCTCCCATTCTACAGGTGTGCTGTGGGAATAGGAAGGCTATGGATCATGGGGATCCAAGCTTGCCCTGATCCTCCCCTGACACACCCATGGAAAAGCCCCCCCCCCGCCTACTGTCATTGGAGCTCTGACATCAGGGAGTCAACTGTCATAGGAGTTTCCACAACAGCTGGAAGGGGGAGGGGGTTTGTGAGGTCGGATCTCCCCCTCCAAGGTCAATTCTCTCCGCCCACCCCTGCAGGGAGAGATCCAAAACATCATATGGCCCTTGGGACACCCTAAGGCTGCCTAAGACTGCCATCCTAGATGCACTTACAAGGGAATAAGCCCATTTGAGCTCAGTGGGACTTACTTTTGAATTTTATGTGGAAAAAGGAGAGTGTAAATTGTTGAATTTAGACTTTTAGTGCTTAACATTATTGCTTTAATTTTCCTAGGAAAAATAATTATCTAGAGCTTCTTCTTCTCCCTCAAAATGAACTTTTAAATCAATATATGGAGATCTGAATTTATGCCAAATTTCAAATTTGTGTGGAAGTTTGTAAAATCTGTGGAGAATATCCTCATCCTTGCACTATATTCAAACAACCAGGATGCATGGAGAAGCACTCTTGGCAATCTTTATACAGCCCATGCAGAGAATGTAATTTTCTTCATCTATTGTGGGTGCATTGGAGCCAGTTCTGGCAAAGACAGCGAACTTAGCATTTTTGTCCCATCCTTCCCATTCCCTTCTTCTCCAAGAACTGAGAATGGATGGAACAGTGTACCAGACCACAAAAGGCAAAACAGCTAGGCTTATTGCGGTGTTTAGAAGTCCACTCAACATTTCCCTAACTCTTCTAGCATATCAGAATCTGGAACAGTTCCAACCTAGATTTTATTTACTTCTCAAGCTCTCTGTATACAAGCAATACTTTGTCAGGCAGCCATGAAAGATTCTGGTAGGCCTTGCTTTTGTGGTAAAGTGCATGAAATCAGACTGTGGTGAATGAAGACTTAATAGCTGTAGGTGGTGTATCAGCCTCCCAGAGGCAGTCTGGGAAGAACTGTGGTTGTTGTTAGATGTACATTGTTGTAAGGTTGCTGACTGTCATTTGAGGCTGTAGGCTTCAACTGTTTTATATTCAGATAAATTGTTCCAGTCATTCCTCAGATGCTGTGTCTATTTTTAGAGAAGTCTCTATTACAACAGCTTTTGTTTGATACTATTGTTGTTGTAACAAAACCAACATACAAAGTGGTTTGGTCACTTCTCTAAATTTTCCTATGTCTCCAAAGAACCTTGATCTTACATGAAACTGCATTTTAGCCACAGGTTTGCTGGTGTGGAATTTAGAAGCAGAGATTATATGAATGAAATGTTGCGAGATAAACCTACTTATTCTAATTAAGGTAACAAACACATAATTATGTCATGTACATATGGATTTGGCTATGAATATATAATCTAGAAACCAATCCCTGATGGGTTTGGAACAGAGGTAAAAGAGTCACACTCTCATACAGAGAATTCACAATTTGTATATGTCAGTTAATGATACTTGTAACACTAGTATGTGTAATTTGCATTGTGATTGACAAACAGTGAAGTATCTTGTTTTGTAAATGTTAGCACCCTCCTGACATTTAAAAGAACTAGTCAGATGATTTACATTAAATCCATATTAATTTGAATTTTCCATTTGGATAACTCAGATTTCCAGCCTCTGCATAGCAACATGTGTTCACTGTCTGAAACAGTTTAATCAAAACCAGTTCATATAAATTGCTGAGGAAGAAGCACATCCATGACGACAATTCAGAGGATCAGGTTATGCGGAAGAAGCTCGCTGTGTGCCACTTTGGGGTTTATTTGCTACCAGAAAGCTAAACATACTTCACTCGCTATAGGGGATGCTTCACTTTCTCTACATGCACCCCCCCACATGCGTTCATACAATGTATGAAGGGGTCTTGGGATCACACAAGCGATCTGCATCTGCCATGCTCACCAGCCATGCCCCCGGCCAGCCAGGCATTCTGGTGCTGTGAGAATGGGTCTCACACATGTACAGATGTATGTGTATAGAGCTCCTCCACATGAGGAGGGGTTCTGCACTAATCAGAAACCTTCCTCATGTGGAGGAGTTCTGTAAACATATGGATGTATGTGCACAGAACCCCTTCACACAGTGTGGTGTTTGTGCATACATTGGTGGGGTGGGGGCAAGGCTACACAGCATGACTTCATGGCCCCCTTACCACTTCTTTCAATGAATGAGACTCAAGCTAAAACCTCTTCTTTGATGCCCAAATATCATGTAGCAAAAGTAGGCTATGGGCCTTTTTTTCTTCTACTTTCTGATATGTTGTGCTTCAAAGCAGGGATCACATTAGTACATATATTGTTGCTGTTGTTGTTCAGTCGTTAAGTCGTGTCCGACTCTTCGTGACCCCATGGACCATAGCACGCTAGGCCTTCCTGTCCTCTACTCTCTCCCGGAGTGTGCTCAAGTTCATAGTACATATATACTTAAGAGTTTTTATTGCTGAGTCTTCCATCTTTATTTCCACACTGGTTTACAAGATCAGCATTCAATGCAGCAAGTTAAAGTGACTTAGGAAAATTGTGTTTGAAACTCCTCCCTTGAGGAGGGAGTGATGCCATCAGCCCTCAAGGAGGCAGTGATAAGACCGCTCTTAAAGAAGCCCTCCTTGGATCTCCAAGTTCTGAACAACTTTCGCCCAGTCTCAAATCTGCCATTTTGGGGCAAGGTGATTGAGCGGGTGGTGGTGGTGCAGTTGAAGGCACACTTGGAAGAAACTGATTATCTAGACCCATTTCAGTCGGGCTCCAGGCTTGGGCATGGGACAGAAATGGCCTTGGTCGCCTTGGTAGATGATATGAGGAGGGCTCTGGATAGGGGTGAATGCTCCTTCCTTGTTCTCCTCGACCTCTCAGCGGCTTTTGATACCGTTGACCACAGTATCCTCCTGGACCGCCTGGAGGGGTTGGGCATTGGAGACACCGTATTGCGGTGGTTCCGGTCCTTCCTCTCTGGCAGGTACCAGAGGGTAGCACTGGGAGAGGAGGTTTCGGACCCATGGCCACTCACTTGTGGGGTGCCACAGGGTTCCATCCTCTCCCCGATGCTATTTAACATCTATGTGAAGTGGCTGGGGGCTATCATCAGGAGGTTTGGCGTGCAGTGTCATCAATATGCGGATGACACGCAGCTCTACCTCTCATTCAAATCTTCACCAAGGTTGGCCGTAGAATCCCTGTCCAAATGTCTGGAGACAGTGAGTGGCTGAATGGGGAGGAATAAGCTGAAGCTGAACCCTGAGAAGACCGAGGTACTTTTGGTGGGAGACAAGAGGAGGCTGGGGGATGTTGACCTGGTGTTGAATGGGGCACGGCTACCCTTGAAAGACCAGGTCCGCAGCCTGGGGGTCATTTTGGACTCCCAGCTGTCCATGGAGGCTCAGGTGTCAGCTGTGAGCCGGACAGCGCTGTATCAACTCCATCTGATACGGCGGCTGCGCCCCTTCCTTCCCGACCATCTGCTCCCATCGGTAGTACATGCCCTGGTCTCCTCTCGTTTAGACTACTGTAATGTGCTCTACATGGGGTTACCCTTGAAGACGGTTCGGAAACTGCAGCTGGTACAGAACGCAGCGGCTCGCCTGATTAAAGGCAGCCGCCGGCGAGATCATATCACTCCAGTGCTGAAGGAGTTGCACTGGTTACCAGTTGTTTTCCGGGCCAAATTCAAGGTGTTGGTTTTGACCTTTAAAACCCTATTTGGTTCCGGCCCAGCCTATCTTAAGGAGCGCCTCCAGCAGCACCAGACAGGCCGCTTAACAAGATCAGCCTCGGATGGCCTTCTCTCTGTCCCATCAGCCAGGACAGCTAGACTGGTGCGGACGAGGGACAGAGCCTTTTCTGTGGTGGCCCCTACTCTGTGGAACTCCCTCCCTAGGGAACTCCGTCATGCCCCCTCTTTAATGAGCTTCCGTCGTGCATTAAAAACGTGGTTGTTCAGGCAGGCATTTGGGGTGGGTTAGGGTATTTTAGAAAATGTTTTTATTGTAGAATTTTATTGTTTTAAACGGTTTTATTGTATGTTGTACATCGCCCAGAGTGGCTGGGTGACCAGCCAGATGGGCGATTAATAAATTTAATAATAAATAAATAAATAAATAAATAAAAAGGAGAAGGTTGAATCACACAATACATTTGATTGGTCTTCTGTAGCAGTGTGGCAAATCCTGATACTTAGAAAAGAATTAAGCTATGGTGGTTGACATAAGGTATAAAGGTGTCGTACTTTACAGGGGACAATCCTCTGTTCTGGAGAGCTGCAAGAGGACAGGCTTCTATTTGAAGGCCTCCCCTATTTGATGGGCTTTCCAGTCCAAGTCTGGTATAAAGCCAAACACCCATCAGAAGGAGAGAGCAGGAGCCTTGAAGTTGCCCATCAACAGCACCTTGACCGTGACTGAGCAAGCACACAGGTCACTTAGTCAGTCTTTTCCACAGTGGTGAGATATATTGTATTTATATTTAAATTATAGTTATCATTTCTAAATTTGCACCTATACATGTAAATTTGCATATGCAGATGTTATGCAAATTGGTGCCGTCTTTTCTGGTGATGCATTTCCTCTTGTTTGGGCAATTCATAAGTGGCCACCCGTTGACCAAACTGGGATTGTTGGGGCCTAAGAGAATGTAGCAAGTAGTTTCTTGTAACGACAATGCTTTTCCTCACAGAAGGTCAGGATCAGTTCTCCCACTTGCAAGGAAAACAAAGGAAAGGCAGGTGGTTTGGAATAATAGTCTGTGCAATGGGACAAAATTGCTCAGATAGCAAATGTGGCCTAGGAGTATCTTCAGTCAGCTTTGGCTACAGCAGCAGCACAGATCTGGCCACCATTCCACGTACTGTGGCCACATCCCCTTTAGATTGCTATAATGTTGGGCTTTCTTTGAAAGGTCTTCGGAAACTGCAGCTGGTACAAAATGATGCTACCAGGCTGCTGATGGGGACCTTTTATTTTAAGCATGTGACTCCACTGGCTCCCAGTCTGTTTCTGAAACCTAATTCAAAGTGTTGGTTTTCACCTTTGAAACCCTAAATCAGGGGTGGGCAACTTGTGGCCCTCCAGATGTTTTGGCCCATAACTCCCATCTTTCCTAGCCAGCATAGCCAATGGTGAGTAATGATGGGAGTTATAGGGCAAGATATCTGTAGGGCCACAAGTTGCCTATCCCTGGCCTAAATGGCTTGGTCTCCAAAAACATCATGGATCACCTGCTCACTCAAGATTCTGTCTTCCTGGTGAGATCTCCTGAGGTGCCTTGCTTTGTTTTCCATTGCCATCTGAGGTAGAATTGGTGGTTATGTGGGACAGGGTTCCTCAGTTCTTGTGCCCAAACTCTGGAATATCCTCCTGCGGTAGGCCCGCCTAGTTTCTTTCCTTTTGGCATTTTGGAGACTACTGAAAAAGGTCCCTGTATTTAGGTAGGCCATTAGTTTGGAGTAATTTGTACCCCTTAACTATTTTAGGATTCCCATTTTCTGGCTTTCAGTGCATGTGCGTGTCTTCTTTTGCCTTGCTGTTCTTATTTTTATTATTTTTATGGTGCTTTTATATTTTAATGTGCACTGGTCTAAAATTCTAACTTTAAAGTTAGGAACTAGCGAGGTGCACAGATCTGGAGGTGGCAGAAATGGTTTCCAATTGCATGAATACAAGAAGTGGTACTGGCCCTGATTTCTTTTTTAAAGATGTAAATACTTACTTTAACCCCCAGTGTCATTGTGGAGCGTTTCTCAATCTGGCTATGTGCTACTTGAAAATATAGGATACATTATAATTTTTCCACATAGTGGAAAGTTCAGGTGTAACTATATAAAACTATGGCTTATTGTTATGGGAATGAGCCTAGGCAAATCTGAGGCTTGCATGCTATCCCTCCATGCTCCACCTCTGGGATGGCCATGAGGAGGAGATAAGAAGATTTTCCTTCCATTTTTGATTAACTGCAGTTTAGCCTTGACAAACTGTGGTTAGTCTTAACTACATTTTACTGAAATGCATCGACTTAAAACCTTAGTTTATGAAGCCAGCTTGTTTCAATGAACCATCATTAAGGGGAACCACATTTTGGGTTCAGATGTAAAGCTGAACTGTATCAAAAACAGAAGTGAAAGCTTCTGGATCCACTTGCAGCTGTGCAGAAGAAAGACAAGGGAGGGAGGAACAGTTTTCCTCTCATGCATAGCATCAGTGTGGACTTGGACCATGTGATTCAGTACATAGAGGCATGTGAGTCTCAAGGTAAAAAACACACAAAGAAATAATAAAAGCATTGCACATTGAGAAAATGTGTTGTCTGCATTAACTTTTCGTCATTGTAAGGTGTTATTAGGTGTTATCATTGTGTTTGGCCATAGCAATGTTTATAGTTTCAAGTAAACCTTTTCACCTGGCACAGTTACAACAATGGGTGTTTAGTATTTCTGACTTGAAGTAGTTCCCCCTTTCCCATTATTTTTCTTTCACCAAATAAGCTTCCAACCATACCATTTCTTTCCCCCCAAAATAATGGCACTTGCGGCTATTTAAAACTAATGTGGAGTGGTTGTCAAGGGTGGAGAAGTGTATGCAATTCATAATCATAACTGTACTCAGAAGCCTTTGTTGATTTCAGTGGAACCTAAGAATAACCTAAGTTTTGCAACATGGCTAAGCAAAATTGCTTCCTTGCAGTTACATCCTTTTTTTCCCATTTGCCTAGCTGGAAGTCCCAAAAACACACTGTTAATAAACTGCTGAGAGAAAAAACAAAACAGCTTTTGTGACACAATCCAGACACCAGGCCAGTATATGGTGTTCTAGGAGCATAGATATTATTTGCACTCACAAAGGAAATTGAAATTGGTGGTGGGGGAAAAAGGGGTGGGGGTGGGGAAGAAGCATAGTTCTTGTCATGGGGAATGGTGGCCATTGGAATGACTCAGTACAGATGGAAAAGTGGGCAGATGAATAAAACTGAGCCACTAGAAGAAATGGCCCAAGCAAAACATGCAGGAGATGAGACAAAAATACATTATGTGATCAACTTCAGGAAAAGACACAATGTCCTGTACTTTGTCAGTGTCATAAATACAAATGTATGTTGGCTTTAGTTATGAAGCATAAGAACCCACTGTGGTGAACTGCAGTTGAACAAGAAGGACAAGACATCTTTGGGGTCTGGCTCAATGCCATTAAACTTGGTAGAAAGTCTCTGATGTCAAAGTTCTGTTTTGATGAGGCCCCTTGAAGTTAGGAGATAGTCTTGCTCCAGATGCACTCCTTGTGAATGCTACCATTGATTTCAATTAGCCCAAGAGATAGGGTCAATTTATTTGTTGGAAGCAACCATTTGTCTCGTCAGGCTTGCAGGAGCCCTGGGGCACATGTAACTGCATACATTAAATGGCCCTGAGGCTGGAACAGGGAATTATACATTGAAAGAAAATGCTGGATCATTTTTTTAAAAGTGAATTGCCAGTGAACCCTAATGTTTAAGTTGATCATGTTCGGGTCCTTAATAATGTAACATGTGCCCTTAGAATAATGAGTTCAGAGAAGCAGGGCTTCTGTGCATGCATAACCTGGTGAGTTAGCAGTTACATGCAGACATGGTACTTAGGGATGTCAGAGAATTCCGCCACGAATCTCGGGGAGGCCGAATGCCAGCACATTCGGCCCCCCGAAATCGGTGGCGGAATGGTCTGCCCCCCTGCCCCCCCCCGGGATGGGACTTACCTTGGGCGGATCTTCCTGGCGGCGGCGGCGGCTCTGGCGGCGGTTCGGTGGTGGTTCGGCAGCAGCGGCTGCGGCGGCTGGTCTTCTGACCGGCTGCTGCCGCCTCCATTTCCAGTTAAAAAAACAAACAAACAAAAAAACGTGATAGGCTATGTAAAGATTTACATAGCCTATCACAGCTAGATTTTTAAAAAACACTGTGATAGGCTACGTAAATGTTTACGTAGCCTATCACGGCTGATTTAAAAGAAAAAAACAACGCGCGTACGCAAATGGCGGCGCCCATGGACACTGCCATTTGCGTTCCTTATTTTGGCACGTCTTAGTCTACGTAAACATTTACGTACACTAAGACGGCGAAAATAAGGGGAACGCAAATAGCGTAGATGCTACGCTATTTGCGTTCCCCTTATTTTCGCCGTCTTAGTCTACGTAAATGTTTACGTAGACTAAGATCTGCCAAAATAAGGAACACAAATGGCGGCGCCCATGGGCGCCGCCATTTGCGTACACGTGGTTTTTTTTTACTTTTAAATCAGCCGTGATAGGCTACGTAAACATTTACGTAGCCTATCACAGCTGACTGCAGGGATGCAAATGGCAGCTATGGCCGCCGCCATTTGCGTCCCTGCTAGACAGCAGCTGGATGTCCGGCCGCTGGCAGAGCAGGCCGGCGGCTCCGCAGAATCCCTGCGGAGTGGAGCCGGCCGGCCAGAATTTCAGGGGGGAGGGATGGAGCACCTCCCCCCCCGGCCAGAATTTCGGGGGGAGGGACGGAGCACCTCCCCCCCCCATGAATGTCACCCTTCGAAAAGGGAAGTGACTTTCGTACATCCCTAACATTGGTACCT
This sequence comes from Heloderma suspectum, assembly GCF_057233095.1. NCBI lineage: Eukaryota > Metazoa > Chordata > Lepidosauria > Squamata > Helodermatidae > Heloderma > Heloderma suspectum. The sequence goes on from NC_139461.1 coordinate 230,109,419, forward strand.
AGAGCTGGATCTAGGGATGTCATCAAAGTTTGTAATTACATGGTTCAGAATATAAATCTCTCCAGCATGTAATGCTCGAATGTATTACAAATCAACTGTCATTTGTCACAGAGGTTCTTCTGTGGCCAAGAATGTAAAAATGAAATCCTGTGCACACATGGCCAGTTTTCAGTTTAACCAGGCTGCTTTGTAAGTACATTTTGAAAAGTTCTTTAATGTTATTCCCTTGGGGCCAAACTACATGTTATCTTTTCTGCTTAGTTCTGGCCCTGAGTGCAGCATGGTGGTTGTTGTTTTACGAATTGCCAGGAAGGGCTCTCTGATCCAGATTAGGACCCTAGTATTGGGGGTAGGGGGGCTTTAACCCTTTTCCCTTGCTGCAGGCCCACTCTAGACTGTGTCCTCCCTTGCATTGCCAAAAAAAGGATCCAGAACTATGCAGAAAAGGTAATATGTTGTTTGGCCCTGGATCATAATGAAATGCGAATTATAAAGCCAGCTGCTTCATAGGTACATACACAGTAACCACTTACTCTCAATGAAAGCTTCATTGATTTCTGTGAACCGAGCAGGCTTTTTGTGAGTTTCTTCTCTGTTTGGATCAATTCTCTATAATGTTCCTTTAAAGTAAAACATTTCATGCAATTGTTATTTCAAAATCCTCTCTTTTTGCCAGATATGTTTGTTTTGGTGGTGGTGAGCTGCTGATTTTCCAAATGCCTTTCAGCTACGACTGAGGACTACGATTCCCAGGGGCAGTGTGATAAGTCACCTGTGCCACCATCAGCGTGCATGCTCCAACAGCTGAGCTTTCTTCTGAGCTGTTACCCAGCAAGCTTGTAAATCCCAAGGAGATTCTGAATTCACCCTAGGAGAGTTCACTGGGATGAGTGCATCCAGCACTCAGGGCTATATGCATGTTTTGGACACTGGATCTGATTGTGCCAGTAACGTGTTCTTTGGTGGGATGGGAACCAAACCAGGCTTTTCTTCTCCCCTCATCCATTTCATAAATGGGTGGCCACTATGGCACATGTGGACTGTTGGACTGGGCCCTGACTTCAGTGGGATTAAATTGATTTGAATCAAATTACCTGTCTTTAAATATCTGCAGAATGAGAAAAATGGAACTTAAGCCTGGAATGTCTTGGGGCAGATCTACACCTCAGGTCATATCGATACTATCCCATCAGGGGGACGCTGAATCCCTCTTGCGCATTTATACATCGTAGCACACACAGTGACATCTCTTGTGATATTTTGGATAGTATCGAATAAACAGCAGAAAATAACACTAGAAAAGTGGTATACAGAATGCAGAATGTGCCCCAACAGTTATCAGCACACTTCCGTACTGATAAAAAGCCCTAGTGTAGATCTAGAACTGGTTAGTTCTCACCTTTTCCATGAAGCCTCTTTCACAATCTCTAGTCTCCATACCCTACTGCAGAGGTAGACAACGTAATGCCCGTGGGCACCAACGCACCCCTGGGACACCTTGCTTAGCCCACCAGGAGGTGCCCTGCTCCTCCCGCTTAGAAAAATTAACACAATTTCTTACAGGCAGCTGTGACTGCTGTGAAATACGTTTCTGTTGGTGCTGAAAACTGTGGGTTCAAAGGAGTAATGGGGAGAGTAATACTCTGATCCCTGGAGACTGTCCCAGGGACCAGGGGTTCTTCGAAATCCCTCCTCTGAGGCTGTAGACACTGCTATGATCTTGGAGGGGGACTCCAGAATCCAATTCCTCCCCCTGCCCCTCTCAGCTGCTGCAGAAAGAACCATGGTGCTTGCATTATGAGGTCGCAAAAGTAGCCTTGGAGGACACTGGAGAGGTTGGAAAGGGGGCGTTGTGGTGGGCATGGAGGGGAGAAGAGAGGACACCCCAGACTATAAAGAATCCTATGGTCTCTCCAGCTTCAGCCCCACCCCCAACAGCATCCCTTCGTCTAGAGGAAAACAAAAACAAAGGAGGATGGAGAGGTGAAAATTGCCTCTGTCACTCATCCCACCCTGTTCTCAGCAGCCCAGCAGGGCATTGGATACTCGGAAGCTTCCGAGATCAGAGGCTTCTGTCCAGCAAGGGTGCAACTCATAGGATGGCATCCTTAGTGTGTTCCTTAATTATGTATGTATGTATACACACATATATACACACATGCAAACGCGTGCACACACACATATGCGTGTGTGTGTGTGTGTGTGTGTGTATATATATATATATATATATATATATACATACACATACATACATACACATACATACATGCAGAAGAACTCTCAGAACCACTGTCTATTATCTTTGAGAAATCATGGAGGATGGGTGAAGTGCCAGATGACTGGTAGAGGGCTAATGTTGTACCTATCTTCAAAAAGGGCAAAAAGGAGGAACCTGGGCTACAGACCAGTCAGTCTGACATCAATCCCTGGGAAAATTCTGGAGCAGACGATAAAGCAATCCATCTGTAAGCACCTTGAAAACAATGCAGTGATTACTTGAAGCCAACATGGATTTGTCAAGAACCATCCTGCCAGACGAATCTGATCTCAGTTTTTGATCAGGTAACCTCCCTTGTGGACTGTGGGAATGCTGTGGACATCACATACCTCGACTTCAGCAAAGCTTTCGACAAAGTGGCCCATGATATTCTGATTAGCAAACTAGCTAAAAGTGGGCTAGATGAAACAACTCTCAGGTGGATCCAGTTGGCTGCAGAATTGGACTCAAAGAGTGCTTATCAATGGGATCTTCTCAAACTGGCAAGAGGTAACAGGCGGGGTACCACAGGGCTCAGTCGTGGGCCCAGTGCTCTTCAACATTTTTATTAATGACTTGGAGGAGGAGATGCAGGGAATGCTGATCAAATTTGCAGATGATACAAAATTGAACGGGATAGCTAATACCTTGGAAGACAGAAACAAAATTCAAAGAGATCTTGATAGACTGGAGCGCTGGACAGAAAACAACAGAATGAGATTTAACAGGGATAAATACCAAGTTATGCACCTAGGAAAAAGGAACCAACATGCACAGTTACAAGATGGGGGATACTTGGTTCAACAATACTACAAGCGAGAAGGATCTTGGAATTGTTGTAGATCTCAAGCTGAATATGAGCCAACAATGTGATGTGGCTGCAAAAAAGGCAAATGCTATTTGGGGCTGCATTAATAGAAGTATAGCTTCCAAATCACATGAAGTCCTAGTTCTTCTCTACTAACCGCTGGTTAGGCCTCATCTTGAGTACTGTGTCCAGTTCTGGGCACCACACTAAGAAAGATGCAGACAAACCAGGGAGAGTTCAGAGGAAGGCAACAAAGATGATCAGGGGACTGGCAACAAAGCCCTATGAGGAGGAGAGAATGAAAGAACTGGGCATGCTTAGCCTTGAGAAAAGAAGACTGAGGGGAGATATGATAGCACTCTTCAAGTACTTGAAAGGTTGTCACGGAGAGGAAGGTCAGGATCTCTTCTTGACCATCCCAGAGTGCAGGATACAGAATAATGGGCTCAAGTTACAGGAAGCCAGATTCTGGCTGAATATCAGGAAAAACTTCCTGACTGTTAGAACTATACAACAATGGAACCAATTACCTAGGGAGGTAGTGGACTCTCCCACGCTGGAGGCATTCAAGACGAGGCTGGACAGCCATCTGTCAGGGATGCTTTGACTTAGATTCCTGCACTGAGCAGGGGTTTTTGACTCGATGGTCTTATAGGCCGCTTCCAACCCTACTGTTCTATGATTCTATGATATATATATATATATATATATATATATACACACACACACACACACACACACACACACAGTGTATAAACACAGGCACATGAACATGAATTCTGTTCTGAACTGAGTTTCTCTTCCAGATTTTCACTGGGATAATCTATGAGTTGAGGCTATAATGAAGTGCCATGTTACAACTTGTAGAAATTTTTGACAAATATAATGACCATATTTTCCAATTACCTAATATGCCCTTAAAACAACAAAAGTGTAAGAGGTGGATAATTCTCATTAGACAATAACTTGCCATTTAAGTGATGATATCAAGTTAAACATTGTGTAAGCCTTTAACCCTGTAAACATTAGACTGAACAAAATATAGGTTTTGATGATGCAAGTTGATGAAAGAAGTCTGGTTAAATTCAGATAACTAAAAAGGCTTCTTTTTAAATGGAAAAAAGCAACAATGAATATTGGTTTTAAATAACAAAAGACACAGAGTCTCCTTCACTGACCACTTTAGCGTTTTGATAGGGGGCATTTCTTGTGTGCTTGTGATGACTCACTTACAGAAGTTTGCAGGTCCTTTACACAATGTCGTCATCCTCAAGGCCTCTCCCATGCTTTGCAACCATTTTAGCAGATATTATTTGTGAATGGCAGGATAAAGCCAAGCATAATTGTGCAATTCCGCTATACCACTGTGCCACCTAGTGCTTGTGTAATGAATAAGGGAAGGAAGAGAAAGAAACCCCTCAGAAAAAAGCATGTGTAAAGAAGCTGATCTTAATTCTGCAAAGAATCTAGAAATAGAAACCTCAGTAAAGTGGCGGGTTAAAAGCCTCAGGTAGAAAAGCCCTTTATCAGTCACTTTGAAGGACTCTATATGTACTGAGATTTGCTCAAAGAACTCTCAGGCTGCAATTCTATACCAGTATACCCACTTACTGGGATGAAGAACCACTGAACTCAATGAGTTTTGCTTTGGAATAGGATTGTATAGGATTTCACTATAAAACCTTAATTCTATGCATTTATATGAGAATAACTCCACTAGAACTCAATGCAACTTACTTATGATTAATATGTATAGGATTGGCTTGCAAGTGATGACTTCTTTCACTTATGCATGTTTGGCATGGTCTCACATCATTTTTAAAAAGCTGGCTTCATTCATATGCCTTGCAGATGGCAATGATCAGATTAATCCCAAGAGGTAAATTTGTAAGGTAGGTATTTCATAATAATGTGGAAAAATTGAAACATCTGCCACTGGATCTGATATGTGGTGCCTGGAGGACTAACATTCTTTTAAAAACCCTTAGAACAGAAAGTTAATTGGTAGATGTTATGAACTCCCATAAAATGTTTGTGTTTTCCTTACACATCTCCATACTTTCCAACAGATCAACAAGTGACAAAGGATCCAGAAAAACATTTTTCATGATGCCGACCTCAGGGAATATAAGGGGTTCAGGCCCATGCTCAGACATTGACTTGGTTCACACATAAAGCTAACTCATGGTTTATTTAACCCAGGGGTTGTTGAATTCAGAGTTGTTGCAATGTACAAACCCAGCCACACTAACAAACCATGATTTGTTAACCATAAACAGCCCAGAAAGTGAACCCATGGTTTGTTGATGAGTTGTGAACTCTGGGTTGTTTAAACCATGGGTTGTCTTTACATGCGAACCCAGAAGTATGGGTTGTTGCTGGGTTGTTTTGCCAGATTATAGAGACAGTGGGGAAGAGTGGTAAAAAAAAAAACCCAGCTGTTTTGTATGTCAGTACTGCAGCATTGCAAAGGCATTTGGGATACAGGGAGGGAGCAGGCAAAAGAGGAGAGAAATAAACAACTCAAGGATTGAGAAAGCAAACCAGGGTTTGTTCAATCACCTGTCAGACAAACCCTGGTTTGTCAGGAGCGCCCTAGCTGCCTCTTGCAGTCCCCTCCAATAGCCAACTCAGGACTCAGACGATGAGGATTCTTTCCAAGGCTTTATTCCTTTATGACTCTTTCAGATACTAATCACTAGCGACTAAGCAAGGAACAGCACTGGGGAAAGATAGCAGAGTAGCCTAAGCTCCAGGTAAGGCAATTGGTCCCCATTTGAAGGGGAACCACGGGAAGACTCTGAACTTATGGGCTATGGAGAGATCCTCTTTCCCTTGGGTCCTCGGGACGCGACCGTTGTTTGAGCGCCAAACAAGCGGAACGCCTCCTTTTGGCGCCCTCCATCTGTCATCGCTCCCTGCGTCTGCGCCAAGCGTCCAGCAAGCCCCCTTCCAGCGCTCTCTCACTGCCAGGGTCACTATCTATCCCAGGAATGCTGGCAGGAGGAATCTCTGCCAGCTGCTGTGCTTGTGAGAGATCAGCGAGCTCCTCTCCCACGGATTGCTGTTCTTCCTCAGAATCAGAACTGCTCTGGGGCTCTATGGGCTCAGTTTCTACCCTGACAGGTTAGGGCAACAAACCATGTGTTAATCATGGGTTAAATAAAACACGGGTTAGCATCATGTGTGAACCAGGGCAGAGATTCAGCTAGGTGACATTGCATAAGCTATTTTCGCCTATCCTCTGTTCACTATCTATAACACTGAAAATTCCAATGTATTTTTATAATTTCATAAATCTACTGAGAATGCCCTCTCACTAGAATTATAGAATTGATTATTATAGAATCAATGCATCATGTTTGGATATCAGTGGCACACAGAAAGACATCTATCAATAAGTCAGTTTTAATGCACCAGCCAAAAAGCAACATGCCCAATAATCTGCAAAGCATTTATAGTGCTGTTACATGAAATGTGTCTATATAATAACTTGGATTGACTAGACCAAAAATGTCCATTCAAAAGGCATCATCCAAATTGCACTTACTTACAAAGCACCATCATGACAACACAACATTTGAACTGTCAAAATTCAGCTGCTGGTGTTGTTTTGTTGTTTGGAAAGGACTCACTTTGTAAATGATTTCCCCTCTATTGACCATTCACAACAAATAAAATCTATGATGATTATTCCAGGTAGCAAATGCAGAGAAGCAGTTGGGCTACCTGACCCCATGAGCATAAAGAATCTCTTTCTTTGGAAACTCACCAAAGCTCTACTCAAAGTGTTGCTATTAGAACTATGCCAAGTGTTTGCCCATTTGGATCTTATCAATGTTCAGAGGACATTGGTGAATAGGCTTAAGACTTCAATTGGATATTAGGAGTTTTGTTACACATTTTATTTAATCTGAATACTATCAGCCCCCAACACCAAAAGGGCTATTTTCATGCTGAAAATGTTCAGATGCAAACATTCAGTGAAGCCTGAATTTTAATCCATCCCATATCCTATAGTTAGGATCCAAATAACTAAATAATAGAAGATCTATGTAATGAGATCAACTTCTCAGGCCTATTTTGCTGATGAAATATATTATAGAGATTAGCAGATTAAAAGGCATGATATAAAATATAATAAAACAGTAAAAGGCAGACAGATCAAATAAGCAAATCCCTGGAGATGTATAGTGAGTGATGGGTGATTCCAACATAAGTTGAGTTGCTTTTTCTGCAAGAAGATCCAAAGTGCTTATGAAATTATCTTGGGACTAAAGGAACAACTACATAATTATAGAAGCCACTTAATGGGATCTTCCTCCAGTTATTGTGAACAAGTAGTAGTACTGGTTTTCTTTTGATTAATTGAATTATTAATTGGCTACAACAGCGCAATTAATGGAGTAATGAATTGCTTGACAGCCCTAATAATTCCACGTCAAAGGGCATGAAAAGAAAATATAGATTAGCATTTCCCATGAAATAGTTTTATCCTTTCAGCAAGCTTGTGCAAGAGAGACAAAGTTTCTTTGACTAACAGAAGATCCAGTCTGATTTGTTTCCTTTTAAATTAAACTGATAACATGCTGTGATAAAGTCCCCACACACCTTCACCAAGACCCATTACAAAATGACTGGACAATTTCATTAGTATGGTTCCATAAATTAGTTACCACTTCATCTTTGGGGACACACTTTTTTTTCTTGCATAAATCTGACTGCAGCGCCAGGGGTGAAGTGGTAAATTCTGAAGTGCGGGCATTCGTCATAACCATCTCCATAGTCTCGCCCCCAAGAGGCCAAATATTCAGGCTGCTGTATTGATTCATATCAACAAACCTGTTCTAGCAGTTTAATCTCCACCAGGAGGAGGTCTTTTGTAAAGCTAACGTGCCTCCATTGCCCACCCAAGACCAAGACCATGGAATGAATATATTGTTGCTGGAAAAATTAATTTATCCCCAGCTACTGTGAGGATTATAGCTAAACTTAGAGGGATCTGGGAAATCTGAGGGGGGTGGCAGATGATGTTAGTGTCCTTGCTTGTAAAAAAGTGCTGGCACTGCATCCCTGTGAGCCCTGTCTCCACTACACCACTGCGCAGTGCTGAGCTCCTATTCATCTCTGGGCTGCAAGAAGGATGGGTAATTTCTCTGAACTCTGGAGGCATTCGGAAGCAGCAGGACTCCTCAGTCCCAGAGCAAGCTGCTTCAGGTGGGAACATTTAGGGGGATACATGAAGGCAGGAATGGTACAGTGAAACTTTCAAAAGTATTGGCCCTAGCATGAGGGCCAACATTTGGTGCTGTACTTCAGGCAGCAAAATGTCTTGGACCAGTGACCTTGGACCGGTGGCCTGACCAACAGCCCATCCTTCTCCTGAATTATTGGTTCCCATCATCATTTTGGCAGGCTTCCAAGGTGTATCATTCCAAGGATCTGACCTTGAATGTAATTAATTAAATTAAACCATTGGGGTGGGGGGACTGTCAAAAATACATGCATTTCCCCCTCTACAGAGCTAACAGCAGCTTGGGTGAAATGATTTAGTTCAGGACAATGTGAGGTGAAGGGTTAAATACCCCACCCACAGCACCACTGCTGTAAGCAAATTCACAATGGCCCCTCTTGGCTGCATTTCATTAAAAAAAACACCCAAAGGATCCAGTTATAGATCTTCCACATAACATGCAGTTTGGGCCCAAGGGCATTAATTGGAGAAGTAAGGGTCGAAGTAAGTGTTTGTTTAGTCCTAGTATAAAACCATGTCTAACATGATTAATGCTGTGGATGCCTTTTTCTTTACAACCAGACTGCTTTTATGAACATGAAGTCAATCAACATTCCCCCCAACCTGCCCCCAGCCTTCATAAATCATACTTGAGTGCAAATATAACTAAACAAGCATTTTGTAATCAGGACAGAGAGGATTGGATGGATTCAGTAACAGGCTGGCTAGGTAACTGCCAGCTGCTTTTGAGGATGATAAACTTTTTCGGTGTCTCTCAGTCAATTTTGCTATTCTTTTCTCTTTAAAACAAACAAACTTCACACATTGTTTAATGTACAGTTGCAGTAATATGGCATTGTCCACCTATGTGTATAGGTGAACTGCCCAGAGAGCATCGGCTATTGGGTGGTATCGAAATAAATAAATAAAATAAAATAAAGTAAATATAGGGGTTTTTAAAATAGTGAATGGGGCTGTTCACACATTATGGTGGCAAATCCTGGGTTAATTAATTAACCCAGGATTAATTAACCCAGGATTTGCCATGGTGTGTGCCAGGCACATTCCACAGCCTTTTTGAATATTCAGCCCCCAATCAAGCTAATCCCTGGTTGCTATGTGATGTCCAAACCCAGATACTATAGGATAATCATGGGTTAAACAACCCACAGTTAACCTAAATCAGTAGTTAGGTTAACTGTGGGTTGTTTAACCCGCAATTAACCTATAGTGTCCTGGATCGAATGTTACGTACAACCTTGATTGGCCCAATCAAGGGTGGAATATTCAAAATGGCCATGGAACATGCCCAGCATACCCCAGGGCAAATTCTGGGTTAATTAACTCATGATATTCTGTCATTACATGTGAACAGTATCTGAGTCATGAATGTCTCAATGCCACCACTTTAAAAAGCAGGATAAAAATAAATGAATAAATTAAGAAGGAATGGAATGGCCCCTTACACATCATCAACAAAAGAGAAAATGCATTAGGCAAAAAAGAGGGCAGATATCTGCACAAAATTTGCATATGCCAGTTTATATGTATAGATTAACATTAATCTATACATATAAACTTTATATATAAGATATATAATTTTATATATATTTTAAAATATATATAATTTTATATATATAATTTTATATATATTTTAAAATATATTTTAAAGTGAAGTATTAAAAGCCTGGGAAAATAAAAAGTTCTTCACCTGGTGCCAAAAAGATGACAATGTAAGCACCAGGCAAGCCTCTCTGGGGAGGGTCTTCCACAACCAGGGTGCCACAGCATAAAAGCCTTAGGGCTTCATCACACGGAGCTTTTAATCTGCAGTTGAGATTGCTCCTTCATGGAAGTTTGTGGGCTCTTTACAGGATGCCGTGACCCTCCTGCACTAAATGCCCTTTGTTCCATTTTTAAATAGATTGCAGATAATGAGCTATCAAATTACCCCATTGTGTCCTGCTTCAGTTTCCTCTGTGAAAAGTCTTAAAGCGGCAAGAAGAGGAGCGAGATCAATGAAAGATAATGGAAGACTCAGATACGGGGAGAAGGGTGGGGGGAGGAAGCACATGTAAAGGGAGTTAGTGGTGATCCTGGATTTAAAATGGAAGCAGAAAGCCCCATTTTAAATGCAGGATTTTAGGCTGGTGTAGAAATGCTCTTAGTAGCCATCTGCTTCACTTCATTTGGTGGAGGCAGCTGGAGAAGGGCCTCTGAAGGTGATCTTAGGGTCCGGACAGTTCTATATGGACTGGACCTTGCAGTAAGGAAGCAGTCACCATTACCCTTACCCACTCAGCCAGTCCCCCCCCCCCGCCCCATGGCTGCTTTTATAAGCTAGGAAGGGCAAGGGTAGGCCACACTTCTCCAAGGATCCTGATATCAATGTAGTGATGGTCAGCAACTTGGACAGCTTGAAAGGCACTTAGACAAATTCATGGAGGCTATATGCTACTCATATAGTCATGATGGCTATATGCTACTTCCAGTATCAGAGGCAGTATGCCTGTGTACACCAGTTGCTGCCTCACAATGCCAGTTCCTGGGGTACATGAGTGGCAGGGTGCTATTGCACTCATGTCCTCCTTGTGGGCTTCTGATGGGCATCTGGCGGGCTACTGTGCGAACAGAATGCTGGATTAGATAGGCCTTTGGTCTGATCTAGCATGGATCTTCTTATGTTCTTATCACCTCTCACCACCTTCAAATGATGTTCTTCTCAGCTGAATCTATTCATATAGTTCAATGTCAGTTATCAAGGCATAGTTGAGATACTTGGTCACCTGAATGACTATGTGGCACTGCCAGAAAGCTTGTGCATTATTTTGGATCATGTGGAGTTGCTGACTGAATGAACTAGTACCTCCACAAGGGGATTTACATATGGACACCACAATTTGCAGGTATATGTATAGCCCCCAAGTTGAAGGTGCTAGTTCATAAATTGCCACCTTCACATGATCCAGCCAGCTCATAAGCTCATCAGTAGCCTGTGTGCTCTTCCAAGCAATTACAAGGAGGCTTCTGAGTCTCAGAACTGGGTCCAAGTTTGCACTAGTGAGAAATCAAGTGATTGATGGGCATATGTGAACCAGCCCAAACCTGGATTTCTAAACTCTAAGCCTGGTGTCATATGCCCTGTATATCCTAAATGTACATGATACATATTATATTTATTCTTGCAAGGAATAAATCTGCTTATATGTCTACTACCCACCCTTGAGTCTATGGTCCTCATAGGTATAGCCGTTGAGGGCCAAAACACATGCTGTTATTCACATAGTTTGGCCAGGTGTGCAAGGTTGTTTTTTTTTTAACTAAATAGTTGGCATGGGGAGGGAGAGCTGGATCAGGACCATGGCATGGGGAGTGGAGGGGGGGATTGCCCCACCATAGTCCTGATAGGAATCACTTCCTTGGACTTGTTATTCATGACGGTGCCAATGGGAGCTTTATTTCCATTGCAAATAGCAAGTGTTACTCCCCCAATTTGGACTGATGGCAAAGGCTCCAAGCCCCCTCCCCCATGCCACATTCTCAATCTGGCTCCCTCCGCCCACTGCCCCACAACAGCTACTTAGTTTAAAAAAAAACAAAAAAACTTACATGCCTGGACAAACTATGTGAATATTGTTGCACATATTTTGGTCCTGAGAACCTTTCAAAATGACATCAAATCAACCAAAAGTCAATTTGCGTTTGCTTCTTCCTAATTCTCCTATGTACTTTCTTTGCTCATTTTCTACATTTCCTTCCATTGCTCAGAAATAATTATTGAACTTAATTGATCCTGGAGAGTAAATGACATCCTGAATTGCCACCTATACACTGACACAGATATCAATAGAGGCTATCCAGCTGGGGATGTAAATACAAAGAATTACTGCTAGGTGATAGTTTATTTGTGCAATAAATCATTTTCACAGGATCAGTGTTTCCATAAATGTTATAGTATCATTAAATGGCATTAAATAAGAATGACCTATATAGAAGAAAGTTGATGAATGCTAGTTCCTAGTGTTCCATCTATTTATAGCTTTATGGCTTCATATACATAGAAATATTATTCAGATGCAGCAAGCATCTGTTCATAAACTGGCCTGGGGGGAACTGATTTGTTTAAGGCGTAGAGGAAGAGTTCATTCTAATAGAAACTACAATAATTACATCACAACTATGATAACATTTCTTGGAATGTGCTAGAATCAGGAGCCACAGGGTTAATCCCTGACATATCTAAAAATAATTGAAAGAAGTAATTATGTAGTTCTGTCTCACAGCCCTCTTTTCCTCTATCTGTAAAGCAGGTTGCAAGAATGATTTTGTAGATTACTAATACTAACCTTTGTGCAGCATAAATAACCATTATCAAAATCTTTTACATCCATAGCCCAGGTATGTATCTTGCAGGGTGCAACAGACTTTGAATTGTATATATTTGTTTAGAGCAACATAAGTTGGAATTGTCTTTTTCTTTTAAGTCCAGCACTATGTTCTTCCAATAGCTAAAGCCATCTTCCAAACATAGCCAAAATCTAAAACATATTCAGAGAAAATGTAAAACATATTTACTTGATTATTAAGAGGGCTCTGGAGTCCATCACATTCACTCTTAATTTAGAGCACATTCCAGGGGTTTCTCCCTTCCTTTTGCGTTCTATACTAATCTGCTGCAGAAATACAACACCACCAGTGATGTGGAGGGGAAAATAAATGGTTATTTTTGCAAGGAATGCCATGTTAGCTATGTACCTTCGATACACCATTTAAGAGAGACCTTTTCTGTTAAAAAGTAGCAAGCTAACTTGTTAGCATTTTATAGGAAATGTCTCCTAGGTAATGTGAAACGTGTGATGTACAGATCATAAATACCAGAAATAATGAATTAGGAATATTTATTTATTTATTGAATCAATTTCTTAGGCACTTTTCAAGACCATCATCTTCCCAAGATGACTTACAGAATAAAAACAGTACAAAAAAATAATAAAATCATATTAAATACAAACGATTTTAAATAAAACCAGTTCCAATAAAATACAATTTTGAAATACCCAGTAGCAGCAAATACTATTAAAACTTTCAATTAAAACCAGCTTCACATGGAGTTAGCTGTATGTGTCTTGGGGTGGAGGTAGAATTCCATAGGGTCCACTCAGAAGGCCTGATCTCTAGTGCCCATAAACTTACTTTATCTTTATGGCAGGCCAACAAACAGGGCATCTGAAGCTCATCTTAAAACATAGGCAGGTTCATATTGGTGTAGGCAGCCCTTCAAATAACCTAGCCCCCAACCATTTAAGGCAGTGGAGGCTTCCAAAGGTACGTTTGTAACATGTGATTTAGTGCAGTAATTAATGTTGTTTTATAGCTACAGTCAGGGCCAGAAATATTGGAACAAGGATAACTGTTTTGGCAGTTGGCCTCTGTACACCACCACATTGAAGTTGAAAGGAAACACACCCAGATGGGAGCGAAGTCAGGACTTTCAGCTGTAATTCAAGGGGTTTGACAGAAGTGGGGCACTAACCATTCAGGAAGGACAGCCAGTGGCACGCGCGCACACACACACACACACACCCATCGTTGGTGGCTCATAAGTAATGGAACAAACCAACATCATTTCAAACTTAAGGATTGCCTTTAATACCTGGATGAAAATCCTTTGCAGTCAATGACTATCTGAAGTCTGGAACACATGGACATGACCAAATGCTGAGTTTCCTCCCTTGAGATGCTTTGCCAGGCCTTTACTGCAGCTACCTTCAGCTGCTGCTTGTTTGTGGGTCTTTCTGCCTTCAGTCTTGTCTTCAGGAAGTGAAAAGCATGGTCTATTGGGTGGAGATCAGGTGACTGACTTGGCCATTGAAGAACATCCCACTTCCTTGCCTTGAGAAATTCTTGGGTAGCCTTTGGAACCCGGTTCCATTGGCAGCCATACATGCCCATGCCATAACACTGCCTCCACCATGTTTGACAGATGACCTGGTATGCTTTGGATCATGAGCTGTTCCTTTCCTTCTCCAAACTTTTCTCTTCCCATCATTCTGGCACAAGTTAATATTGGGTTCATCAGTCCAAAGAATCTTATTACAGAACTCGGCAGGCTTTTTTAGGTGTTTGCTGGCAAAGGCTAATCTGGCTTTTCTGTTCTTGAGCATGACCAGTGGTTTGTACCTTGTTGTGAAGCCTCTGTATTTACATTCATAAAGCCGTCTCTTGACAGTAGATGTTGACAATGACATGCCTGCCTCCTCAAGAGCATGCTTGACCTGGCTAGATGTTGTGAAAGGGTTCCTCTTCACCATGAGCAGAATTCTGTGGTCATCCACTTTAGTGGTCTGCCAGGCCTTTTGCTGTTGCTGAGCTTGCCAGTTAATTCCTACTTTTTCAGGATGTTCCAGACTGTTGTATTGGCCACTCCCACTGTTTTTGCTATCTCTCTGATGGGTTTATTTTGTTTCCTCAGCCTAATGATGGCCTCCTTCACTCGCATGGACACCTCTTTGGACCTCATGTTGGGAGTTCCAGTGAACAGCCAGAAAATGCAAATGTAACACTCAGAACCATCTCCAGGCCTTTTATCTGCTTGATTGGTCATGGGGTACCCAGGAAACAGGCCACATCTGGCCATGCATCTGCTTGTCAGCCATTCGTTCCATTACTTATAAGCCACCAAGGATGGGGGTGTGTGTATGCCACTGGCTGTCCTTCCTGAATGGTTAGTGCCCTACTTTTGTCAAACCCCTTGAATTACAGCTGGAAGCCCTGACTTTGCTCCCACCTGGGTGTGTTTCCTTTCAACTTCAATGTGGTGATGTACAGAGGCCAACTGCCAAAACAGTTATCCTTGTTCCAATATTTCTGGCCTTGACTGTATATGTGTGTGTATGATTGAGCGTGTGGTGGTTGGACAACTTCAGACATTCTTGGAGGAAACTGATTATCTAGACCCATTTCAGTCTGGTTTCAGGCCAGGATATGGCACTGAAACAGCCTTGGTTGCTCTGATGACTTACACTGGGTGAAAGACAGGGGGACTGCTACCCTTCTGATCCTCCTGGATCTCTCAGTGGCTTTTGATACCATTGATCATGGTACCTTATTGGATTGGCTTTGTGAGGTGGGAGTTGGGGGCACTGTGTTACAGTTGGGTTCCGTTCCTACCTGCAGGCTAAACAAACCTCCCAAGATAGTGAGTTCCCTAACCTAGTAGGTGCCATCACTGAGGGGCCCCCACTCATATATGTGCCTATCTGCCATACCTCAGATGGTAGGACACCAAGCAGGGACTTCAGGACCAAATGGCATAGAAATGAGATTCCTGGCTGTAAATATGAGGGGAAGTTTAGGCAAGTTCAGGTAAATCCAATAATGAGATTGACTTCTGAACCTGGAGTGAAGGGGACAGACAGATTCAACCCACTTCCCATTTTGTCTCCCAAGAGATAAAACTCTCAGAATTAGTGAGCCACTGCCTGAGAAACATTAGTCTGGTTGTTCGAGGGTTGGCTTAGACACAAGTGGACTTACACTTCTATCTCTGCTACTGATCTTATTCTTGACTTCAGGCAATTGTCCCAGTATCTGTATCCTGGACCCAGCTTTGCATGGGTTGGAATAGCCCTTCATGTGACACAGTGAAGCCTTCAAGCAAAGTTATGTAGCTGTGAAAGTTGGAGACTTTGGGCCTACCCTATATGAGTGATGCCACAGCCATTTACCTGAAAGCCTTTGGGGGTTCAGTGACCTGTATTTGAATGTAACTAGGCCTTTTGTGAGAGGGATAGATTTTTCATGCTTCTAATACAATTTGGTTTTTGCTGGAGTAGGACTAGGAGTGGTATGGAATAGGAGAATTCCTCCATGCATGTTATACTGACACCATCATTGTCTTTCTTCATCTGCAGTGCAGACAAGGGTGTGACCTGTGCAGGGCTCCATGCAGAAAAAGCAAAAATCGGGTGATTATCTGGAGCTGGCTAGCTAAACCTCAAATTTGTAATCCTGTAATGCTTAATATGTAACTAAACTGACTTCCTGTTGGAAAAGTCTTAGCATAGAGATATAAGGGGCTGCCTCTATAAACTCCAATTGTTTATGTTCGGGGCAGGGGGCGGGGAATACAACTAAATGACCACAATCCTATTCCTCTAAAAATGCTGTCATCAAATTCTTCCCACGAAAGTGGAAACAAAGACTGCATTTACTCCCAGGAGAATTTTAATAGTAACGCCACATCCTTTGTATTTGTGGTGATATTCCCAAAAGAGATTGAGGTTGGTTGTGTTCTTCCAAAGATTCCAAGACTTCAGCACAGATTTAATGAGAGAATTCATGGGCCAAAGCAGAAAACTGTTGCAAATTACACCCCTTAAATGTCTCTATTGATATGATCCCATATGCCAAACAACCAATTTCTCTGAACATTAACAACCCTGTGTGCTTTCAGAAAACCCATTTGCTTCCTTGGAGCAAAATAATTTTTACTCCCCCCACCCCGCCCGTGCTGTTTATAGGCAACACCGGAGTGGCTCTAACAGAATAAAGCTGACTCTAATCCAAGGCATTTAGTTCATAAAATGTATATTGCTCCTTCTTAAATACAGAGTGGATTAGCACTGTTCACTAATCCAGACTTCATTAACATTAGTTTCATGTACTTTGCCCTGCAATCAGTTATGACAGGTACAGAGGAAGCTATCTGACATCAGGTTAGGCTCCCCCAACATTATCTAGTCTGACCCATAGTGGCTTTTCAGGGCCTCAGGCTGGCAGGCATCTTTTCCATCAGCTGATCCTTTTAACTTCTGATGGCAAAACCTGGGATCTTCTCCATACAAATCTGCTCTGCCACTAAGCTATGGTCCCTACCCAAGGTATGGGGAAATACCAAGGCTTTGGGGGGGGGGGTGATTAAATGACTTGCAGCCAATAATCAGTACCCTGCATAAACCAAATTTCTTGATGTGTGTGCTGTCCATGTCAATAACACTGAAAAGTATCCAGGGAATAATCCATAATAACAGCGTGGTGAGACTGTACAGCTAGTCTTGCTGATCTTCTAGAATAACTGTTTTAAGCATTTCCTTTGTAATGAAAAGGAAAAGCATTGCAAAAATAAAATAAAATTAAAAATAACTAGATCTATGGGTCAGTTCATCATAGTTATGAGAACAAGGTGCATGCAAGGATTTCTGTTTAGTGACCAGCTCTGAAGCCCATTTTCATTATCAGAAGTTGGATATTTATACAATTTCCCTGGGCCTTGCTAATGAAGAAGTAACTCCCAACCTTTTCTAGCACATTCCCCAGATATACATGCTGAGAATCAGTTACAAATATATGAAAAGGATGGCCTGTTCCAAGCTTTTTCTGGGACCTGGGCTTGGCATTCAGACAAGCTGTTCTGCACTTTGAAGTTTGGTTTTATCACAGGGTGAATACATAACACATATGCCACATACAGTAGTAAGGTGGTTTGAGGTCTCTATTCTGCAGGAATTATGTGAGGATATTGAATATATCTATTTTACAGGTTGGTTGTCAACAAGGGAAATATAATTTATTTCCCATATGTGTATATGGCCAGGACACTGTTCATTTCAAAAGCAATGACCCAATTCCAATGTAATAAGAAGCCACTGTTGGTGAATTTCCCCCTCGGGCTTGTTGTTGTGGTGGCAGTCACCATTTTGAATATTCCGGGAATGGTGCGGACATGCTGTAGCTTCTTGTTATGTGCAAACCTGATGAGGGTGGCTTGTTGGATGGTTGACAAGCTACCCGCAACCCTAAAACAGCCCATGGATTCTGGGTGGCTTGTCAACCACCCCAACAAACCACCCACACTGGGTTTGCACATAATGGGAAGTTGCGGTGGTGAGGGATTGGATCGGCAAGCTGCAACCCACCCTAATAAGCCACAGTGGGCTGCAGTATTTAGTCTGACCTCTCTGCCATGACTTTCCCATCTTGGGTGTCCCTTCATGGTTTAGCTCATGATGTCATTGAGGTGCTCAAGCTCCAGCACCACGACAAGGTAACAATCTCCTTTGCTGGAGTCATACAAACCAGGTCAATGTAAAAGTCAGATTCAGTGCTGAATCTGCATCTCTTGGAAATTAAAATCTGCATATATCTTATGCCCCATGCTGGAAAATGAATCTCTTTATAATTAAGTGAGACCATTGCTCTTTGTACATTCAAAAATGGCCACTGTGTGAACAGAATGCTGGACTAGATGGACCCTTGGTCTGATCCAGCATGGCTCTTCTTATGTTTCAAATTATGTACAAAATGCTCCTCCCTAATTGCTGATTCTCAAAGTCCATCTCCACACCACTGTTTCTTGGATCAGGGCATCAAAAGCTGGCTTTTTAGCTCCCAGATAAGCTCCAGCCTTTGCACCTCTTTTATTGGTATCTGTAATTTTTTAGGGCACTTTTACACACACTTACTTGGGACTAAGCCATATTGAACACAGTAGGCATGCACAGGGCTGGGCTGCATCCTAAATGCATTTATTTTTACATTACTTTTATGACACTTGCATCCAAGAAACTGGGCAGAAGACTGACGCCTAAGCTGCAAAATAATTTCTGTCTCCTTCTTTATCCAACTCATCTGCTTTGTTTGCTAATCACACAAGTAATGTCAGAAAATGAAGCCATATTGATAATATTCCCAGTTGTTTTGTATTATTAAAAACAACAACCCTGTTTCCTTCTCTTGCATGAGTGTGACATCTCAGTCCAAGGACTCGTCTGCTTGGCATCTGGAAAACAAAAACTTTAAAATTTCACAGAACATCTCAAAATTAAAAACAAAACAAAGCAGGATGTACAGTTTTCATCCTCCTTAAACACATTGCATGGAAATATATTATAATGAAATCACTGGAACAGATTGTCCATCTGAGGTGTTGTTATATGTCTATAGGTATGACCCTAATAGATTCTCAACTAGGATTGTCATCTCAACCAGGATTCTCAACTAGGGTTGTCATAACAAGGCTCCTGTTCTTTTGCCAGGTGTACAGCAGGAAAATATCAAACAGGCATAGGCTTCTTCTGCATGGAGATGCAGGGATGGGAAACAATTTTTCCTATTGTCTGGGCAGTACCCAATGTTGTCATTCTGCACACTCAAATAGTGATAGCGGAGCTCTGCTGAATATCTCCATTGCACAAGTAGTTCCCCATTATGCTTGCGCAGCAGGTTGTGCAATGGGTTGCACAATGGGTTGCACAAGAGTTATGTGCAATGGGTTGCACAAACATAATGCACCACCGCTTGTACCACCGTGCTTGCACAAACCTAACTTTAGTTGAATCCTTCTATTGCGCAGACTTCAGAACCTCGTTTCCGCTAGCGCAACATCATTTGCACTAAGCCACTAATGGAATGACACGGTTGGATATTGCCCCTGTCTCCCCTGTCACATAGCTGTTAAAGGTGGAGGAAAAGAAAAAGATCTTCCAGAAAATGTATTGGCTATCATATTCTCTATGTATTTGGATAATTTGACTGGTAACTTGAAAACAATACATAGGTGGTAATACAAGTCTTATTCACATGTAAGGCTCTTACATGGTGACACAAGAGTGGAGTTTTGCTGCTGGACCTGCCCCACTGTTGTAGCCCTGAGCTAGCCCCATACCCTGATTGACTGTGTGTTGAGTGTGGATGTCTGCAAAGGAATCCCTGCACATGAGCAGTTGCTCATGCACACATAGGGATTTATTTGCAGAGAAGTCTGCACTCAATATGTGGATGCTGGTGGTGGGGCTAGCCTGGGGACATGACATTGGGGGTGAGGTCAGTACCCCTCCTGCTTCACTATGCAAGTGCTCTGTATACAAGTAACATGTGAATAGGACTACGCAGTTGGAATCTGGGTGTCTGAAGGTTCTCCCACATTCAAAGCCAGTGTGGTATGGTGGTTAGAGCAGTTGAGTAGGATTGTAGAGACAGTTCAAATCTCCACTCAGCTATGAAGCTCACTAGATGACCCTGGGTCAGTCACCATCTCTCAACCTAATCTACCTCATAGGGTTGTTGTGACAATAACATGAGGACAGGGAGAATCATATACACTGCCCTCAGCTCCTTGGGGGAAAGTTGGGATATAAGTGTGAAACTGAACCTACCTGCATGTTAAGACTTTCCCCTAAGGACATTCTCTAGGTTCCTCCACCTCGTGGTAGTATCATGGTCCAGGACCCTGAACCCTTGTCCTCAGAGGATCCTGACCCTTTGTCCTCAGAAGAAGAGGCTCCTGAGTTAACTGTTCAGGGAGAGGACTCCATTACAGAAAGGTGTCACAAGGCTTCCACCTCCTCAGGGCCCAGTTCTCCACAAAGACCCCAGGGACCTGCCCCTGCATCTAAAGGAGGTCACATTGTCATTCATGGACCCTGAGGACTCTAGTCATGAAGACACCAGGGGACCACAGCCACCCCTGTATCGTCACAGCCTGAGGCTGCTAAAACAGACCATATTCCTGTAAGAGAAAAGGCCTTAGTCAGTGTGGACGTGGGGCTAACTGGCTTAAAGGAAGCCAACCATCTCGTTAAGGTTCAGTCATGATCTGCTGCTTATTGGAGCAATGTTCAGATAAGCTTGTCTGGCTTTCAACCCTGGCACCACTCGGAGCTCTCTGTGGTGCTGTTCTGTTCCCATTCCTGCCTCCCTGTGACTTGTCCAAGACCTTTGGTGAAAACCTGGCCCATAATGGAACCCTACAACCCAGGCCTTGCCAGGTCCAGCGCACAATGACAGTCCGCACAGTGACCGAGGAAGTATACAACAGGCTGTCAGGCTAGTAGTGATGGTTTGCCTGATGCCTGGTTTCTTTTCAGAACCAGGCAAAGACTTTTTTGTGTACTCAAGCTTTTAATTAACTTTTAATTATTCTGCACTGGTTTTTATTCTCTGATTTGTTGTTGTTCCTCTGCTGTTTTATCATTGGCTTGTTTTTGAATTGTTCTCAGTTATCCTGTTTTCATTTCTGTAAGTTCTCCTGGAAAAGTTGGGTGGGCTATCAATGAAATATATAAAATAAGGGAAGTAAATACATGAAATAAAATAAGTAAATACATATTTATTTATTTTTTCCAACAAGCACCAAGATGTTGAATTCAGAATGAAACCTTTATATCCAAATAGCCTATGCTGAAAAACATGACTGGTTATTTTATTAAACATGAATAATATGAAGCTGTCTTATACCCGGTCATACTTTTTATCGAACGAATCCAGTATCCTCTACACTTGCTATCAGCAGCTGTTCAGGGCATCAGGAAGAGGACTTTTCTCTCCCTGGTCCTTTTAACTGGGGATACTAGGGATTAAAGGCAGGATCTTCTGCATGCAAAAGGTATGTGTGCAATCTCTGAGCTATGGGCAGAATCCAACAGGGTGCTTCTGCCCCTGCTGATTCTTTTCCGCCCTGCTGATTCCTTTCTGCAAGTTGTGGGTCCTGCCAATTCCAGTGCACAAGTGGGACCCACCGCTTATGCCAGAGAGATTTAGTGCTTCCTATGGGAAGCCTCAAAATTAGCAGAAATGCTCGTTCCTGGAAAGAGCTCTCTTATGTAAGCTCTGCTGACCTGCCTTCTTCCAGAAATGAGTGTTTCCACTCATTGCAGGTTTCCCCTGGAAGCGCTAAATCAGCAGAGCAGAAGAGAATCGGCAAGGGCAGAAGCGCCCTGTTGGATACTGCTTTACGGTCCCTCTCCCATACCTAAGGACCATTGCTGAACCTTCCTCCTGACCCTTCTTGCATCCTCATTGTCTGCCCCTCACTCTTCTAATCTCCACTATGACCTCTGCTTTCTGTACCTTCCCAGCCTCTCCTGATACTATTGCCTGATCTCTTTCAGTGTTACTGTGGGCCTGTATTATTCTTGGAAATGAATCTGTGTGGAGAAGGATGAGGGCCTCTATACTAGAGCAATCCCACTCCTGTCACCAAAGGTGACCCCTCACCACTGGGCAATCCCTCCCTTCACTTCCACTGCCACCAATAGACTACACCCCTTTATTTAGAATATATCTTTTCCCCTAAGGTAGCTGGTCATTAGGCATGAGACAAAACAGATCAGAGGTACCAGGAAAGTAAACCATATATAGTATTGTATTAAAAAGAAATAACTCAAAAAGGCTTATTTACAAATGTCATTACTACTTTTAAACAGGCTTTCTATACAGTTACTTTTACCACCAAACAGGTGTTAGAAGCCCAAGATCCTACCTCTAACCAACCTTAAGCCAATTTCCCTATCAAGCTCCCTATCAAGGGCCTAAGAATGAGGGCTTGAAAGGCAGTCTTCTCTCTGGCAAGGTTTGACTTCTACCTGGAATCTTCAAGTCTGTTCACAAGGTGTCCTCTGAAGTCTTCAGTTTGGTCTAGCAGCTGCTCAGTCTTCAGACCACCACCACCAGCTAAATCTCAGGATTCAGCTCTTTCTTCTGAAGGCTGCTCCGAGAGTCTTCCTCTCCTCACTTCCGCTTCTGCTTCACATGCTGTCAGCCCAGTCTCCCAGTCTTGTAGCAGCTCTTCTTCCTGGCTGATGTGTTCTCCAGGCTTCCCAGACTCTCACGAAGACACCGCCTGATGACTCCTCAGGAACACTCTCCTGTCAGACTCTTCCTCAAGCACCTCTCCAGGCAAACTCCCCTGACAGACTCTCCTGTCAGACTTCTCCTCAGCCCCTTATATTTGCTCCAGTCACAACCCTCCAGCCAATCTGCTTTGGTGTGGCCAACATTTCGTCACCCCTGCCTCTGTGTAGACTTAGGACCAATGGACATTCTTAGAATGTCCAGGTATTCTCCAATCAGATGGTAAAAATTTTGATCCAATCATCCCATATAAAAGGACAGAAACCTGGCTTCACTTTCACCTCTTAAGGGTAATTGTTGTTGTTGTTGTTCAGTTGTTAAGTCATGTCTGACTCTTCATGACCCCGTGGACCATAGCACGCCAGGCCTTCCTGTTCTCCGCTCTCTCCTGGAGCGTGCTCAAGTTCATATTCATTGCATCAGTGATGCTATCTAGCCATCTCATCCTCTGCCATCCCCTTCTCTTTTTGCCTTCAATCTTTCCCAGCATCAGGGTCTTTTCCAGTGAGTTTTCTCTTTGCATTAGGTGGCCAAAATATTTGAACTTCAGGTTCAGTATCTGTCCTTCCAATGAGCAGGGTTGATTTCCTTTAGGATGGACTGATTTGACCTCTTTGCAGTCCAGGGGACTCGTAAGCGTCTTCTCCAGCACCACAGTTCGAAAGCATCAATTCTTCGGCGCTCAGCCTTCCTTATAGTCCAGCTCTCACAGCCATACGTTGCTACTGGGAAACCTAAGGGTAATAGTAGTAACTGCCAATTTGCCAGCACACCATATTTACAATGTAACTTTTCTCAGGCACAAGCCTCAAGTAAAAAGCATAAATTTCTTTCTTTTTCTTTTACTGTTAAGCCATTCAGACACTCAGTTATTGAAGGAAAATGAAACAGTAAAACTTTTACCTCAGTGTAAGGAGATGGCATAAGACTATGCCTTACCCCAACCCTGGAGTAAGGGGGGAACTTTTACCAGTCGCAACTCCACTGCAGGCATACCAAAACCTATATGCAAGGCTGCAATAACCCCTTAGTTCCAAAGCCCACCACCACCTATACAGCTCAGCTGAGTTATTCAAGGAAGATCTTCTGAGCTGGGAATGGGTGGGAATGAAGAGGTGAAACAGGTGATAGGGAAGTCCTTTGCAGAACTTCCAAATGACTGTCCCAGTGCTGCACATAAGTGCTATGTCATGTATTCTTTGTAAGTAATGAAATATTCTCAGTGGGAATGTTGCTTTAGCTATCACAAGTCTCTCTTTGCACCACACTAAGTGAAGTAGGAGCAGCATGAGGTTGGTCTACCTGCACATCAGTTCAAATCCACGAGATAAACTCATTTTAAATGTACCTGTTCGTTCCCTGGCTTGTGGATCAGGCTTGATAGCTTTGCTTGGCACTTGAAATAATTTCTGTTCAAAGCTGCTTCCCAGCATTGCTCCTCATGTTGTCCAGCTTTTCTACTATTATGAATGAAAGTGTAATAGAGCTGCACAAACATCTAGAACATGGTAGTTAAATAAGTAAATAAATTTACCCCCCCCCCCCCGCCAACCCTCTGGGACTTTTAATCTGTTGCAGGTGGAAAGAAATGTGTAAGAGGTCTGGAGGACTGATGACCTTTGTGCTTTTCGTGGTGGTGTTCCCAGTGCTTCGCCTGTCATTAATGACTCCGGGGTGTCTCTCTGCAAGCATAAGCCAAGACATTTTCTTAATGGCCCCCTGTGAAATAAAAGGCAGGGCTTTTTTTTTTTTCTTCCTTTCTCTTTCTGTAACTGTAGATGACATAATACACTCACAATGTATGATGTTTCAGATCCAGGCTGGTAGGCAAGGGGCAGCAGGATGGTGAAAGGTCTGTGTTTCTCATCTGACTCCCCATTTGTGAAAAGAACCTTCACTTTCCACATGTTAGGACCTCTCCCCTTTGCAATAGGCTTCTGCTGTCTGCTGAACTCATTTGACAAATCCTGTCAGGTTTTATCTCTTTATGCCTGTTCCAAGTGGCCTGGTTAGAGAAATATCTCTCACATGTCCAGGTTTCACTTCAGAGAATCTATTCCTCCATAATGTTTCTTTTAAATTATTTTTTACAGTTGGAAGTGAGACCAGTTGCCACATCAAACTGGAGAAGTGACAGGTCAAAGCAACATAATGTAACTTTTGGGGAGGGACTCTTTTGATGGATTTTTCCCCTGTAAGTACAATTTATTATTTATTTATTATTACATTTATTAATCGCCCATCTGGCTGGTCACCCAGCCACTCTGGGCGATGTACAACATACAATAGAACCGTTTAAAACAATAAAATTCTACAATAAAAACATTTTCTAAAATCCCCTAACCCACCCCAAATGCCTGCCTGAACAACCACGTTTTTAATGCACGATGGAAGCCCATTAAAGAGGGGGCATGACGGAGTTCCCTAGGGAGGGAGTTCCACAGAGTGGGGGCCACCACAGAAAAGGCCCTCTCCCTCGTCCCCACCAGTCTAG
The DNA here is from genome assembly GCF_057233095.1 of Heloderma suspectum. Classification (NCBI taxonomy): domain Eukaryota; kingdom Metazoa; phylum Chordata; class Lepidosauria; order Squamata; family Helodermatidae; genus Heloderma; species Heloderma suspectum. The sequence continues at coordinate 230,134,842 of NC_139461.1, forward strand.
CTGTCCTGGCTGATGGGACAGAGAGAAGGCCATCTGAGGCTGATCTTGTTAAGCGGCCTGTCTGGTGCTGCTGGAGGCGCTCCTTAAGATAGGCTGGGCCGGAACCATATAGGGTTTTAAAGGTCAAAACCAACACCTTGAATTTGGCCCAGAAAACAACTGGTAACCAGTGCAACTCCTTCAGCACTGGAGTGATGTGATCTCGCCGGCGGCTGCCTTTAATCAGGTGAGCCGCCGCGTTCTGTACCATCTGCAGTTTCCGAACTGTCTTCAAGGGTAACCCCACGTAGAGCGCATTACAGTAGTCTAAACGAGAGGAGACCAGGGCATGTACTACCGATGGGAGCAGATGGTCGGGAAGGAAGGAGCGCAGCCGCCGTATCAGATGGAGTTGATACAGCGCTGTCCGGCTCACAGCTGACACCTGAGCCTCCATGGACAGCTGGGAGTCCAAAATGACCCCCAGGCTGCGGACCTGGTCTTTCAAGGGTAGCCGTACCCCATTCAACACCAGGTCAACATCCCCTAGCCTCCTCTTGTCTCCCACCAAAAGTACCTCGGTCTTGTCAGGGTTCAGCTTCAGCTTATTCCTCCCCATCCAGCCACTCACCATCTCCATACATTTGGACAGGGATTCTACGGCCAACCTTGGTGAAGATTTGAATGAGAGGTAGAGCTGCGTGTCTTTACAATAGATAAAGATGGTCATACTCCAAATGCTAAAACAGCCTTCTCCGACTTGGTGCCCTCCAGATATTTTAGACTACAACTCCCAGCATTCCTGACCATTAGCCATGTTGGCTGGGGCTGATGGAAGTTGAAGTCCAAAATATATGGAGGGTAACAAATTAAGGGTGCAATCCTATGCAGATAGGTGTCTGCCTCTGAACTCGGAGGCGACCGCCTATCCAATGCAGGACAGGAGAAGCACAGAGGAGATCGTTCCCTCCGCGCTTCTCCTGCCCTGCATTTTCGGCTAGACAGCCGATTGCGGCTGTCTAGCCGCGGGAAGGCAGAGCAGGGGAGGAGGCTGCTGTATGACACATTGGATGTGTTGTACAGGCATTTCTGCCCTCCCCATCCCAGAATGCCCCATTTTGGCCGCTCTGCGCTCCTCTTGCGAGCGTGGAGCACGGAGCTTTTCCACACTGCAAGCCTGCGAGGCAGAATGGAATTTCAGTTCTCCGGGAACCAACCTCGGCGTGCGGGCTCTGAGGTCATTTCCCAGAAAACCAAATATCCTATGGCCATTTAGCTGCTGACTAGCGGCCATAGGATTGCTCCCTCTGGAAGTCTGTGCTAAAAAGAATGAGATAAACATTTTTCAAATCATGAGTTGAATTACAGGTTGAGGCTTTACAATTTGGTTTATATATCTTATTATCCATATTTGAGCTTTGAGAACATATTGTAAAAGTTATTTTCTTTTCTGCTTTCAAGCTATATTTCACTACAATAATATCTGGAAAGTCACATGCTATGTGAAAATTTTAATTCAGTTTATAAACTATAAAATGTATTTATTTTTAAAATTGTACTTCACCTTGTCTAAATTAAGGTGGTTAAGGCTGCAATCTACTTACCTGACAATAAGCCCCACTGAACTGAATGAAACTTACTTCTGAGTAGACATTGTAGAGGATTGTGCGTAACAGACTTTTAAAAAATACTTAACTGGAAGCATCAATTAATAAAACCAAAGTATGAAACAACTGGTATATAAAACATCCAGCAGCTATAAAAAGCTATCATCAGATTTTGTGGAATACACACCTTACACAACTTTTAAAATTGGGCAGAAGTAAACACTGTTGCATCTCACTGGGAAGTATCTATCAGAATTTTGGGGTGGCCACTGTGAAATCAAACCCACCTGCTATCCATGACCAGTCTCATATCCCTTAAGCCCTCCCAAGGTCTAAGTTAGTTTTCACTGTATATTTTGTACTTGTATGATATACAGTGTATATAGATCCTTGCGTACAAAATACATACACTTTTTCTTAAGTCTAAAGGGGGCATGTAGGGAAAAGACAGTGGATATCCTTTTAAAACACCTGGAAGCAGAAGTACAATCCTTTCCAAAAGGGATCCTCACTGAATTTTACATGTGGGCAGGTGTCCTCTTTTACAGAAGACAGGCCTCTGTTTGAAGGGCTACCACTTGACTGTGCTATATTTGAAGGTGTCCTTTATTTGAAGGGCTGTCCTCTCCATTTCCAGTTTAATGATGAAGAACCATAAGAAGTGTTTCCCATCAACAGATAGCCCCTGGACAGTAGGCCGAATAGGCAGCACATAGGTCATCTAGTCAGTCTTCCACAGCATGGTGAAATGTACTATATTTCTATTTAAATTATAATAATGATTTCTAAATTTGCATCTATGTATAAAAATTAGCATATGTAAATGTTACTCAAATCACTGTCCTCTTTTGTGGTGATACATTTCCTCTTCTTTGGTGATTCATAAGTAGCCGCCCTATTTTACATGCATGTTCCTGTCTTGACAAGGGCATTTTGTACTCCGGAATGTAGAATATAATATGATCATAGGTGCTGAGAAATGCCTCTACTGATGATCCAAAGTTACTGTTTTTTGGAGGGAGTGTCATATTGTAGACAAATACTATTGGCAATACTTTTATAGAAATTAGAAATGCATATCAGTAGTCTAAGAGAAGATATAGCAGGGCAAATTACCAACAAGTATCATCTTGGCCACTGAATTCCCTGGATGCAACACTCAGGGGTATAGCTAGCTTTGAGAGGGCCCTCGGAAAGTTCCTTTCCTGCCCCCCCCCCCCGCCATATGACTGCTAGCCACTGCTAGCCTGCACTACCACCAGCTTGCTGCCATCACCACCAGCAATCCTCCTCTGCAACTGCCAACCCCCCCTGTCCAGTCCTTCCTTCCTCCTTAAAAAAAAAAATAATAATACCTAACAGCAACAGCGCTTTCTCCTTCTCCTAGCCTTGCACACCATTTTAAAGATTGGCTCCTTACAGAGGCTGATGCATGCTGTTTTTTTCAGGGCTGTCTTTCTTGGTAAGTTTTATGTGTTTCATTTTACAGCCACTAAAGTTTTTTTTTTTAAACCTTATGTTGAGTAGCAGCGATTTCAACCGATCAGACGCTGCCTTTGGGGTGCTATAGCCAGAGGGGCAGTCTTTATGTCACTCCTGTGCCCTCATTGGCTGTGTTCTCCAAAGGCAAGTTCCGACTGGTTCACATTGCTGCTACTCAAAATGTAAGTAGAAAAAACTACTTTTAAAATGGCATGCTGAGGGGCCTTCAGGCTCACCCAGCTGGGTGCCACGGGGCTTATTTTTGCTAGCACAAGGCCAGGCTAGAAGGAGAAGGGAGTTCAGGGGGATGTTTTGGGGGCCCTCCTGACCCTGGTGCCATAGACCTGTGCTCTGTGGTCCAGCCCTGGCTATGTCACTGGCAACACCACCCACAGTTGTGTGTGGGTAAGTCCCATTAAAACCAGTAGGACTTACATGTGCACAACTGTGGTAGGACTGCTCTCCCTGATAGAAGCAAGACGATACTAATGTCAGTATGTTCAAAATGCCTTGTGGAAAATTTATCGCTAACAAAATGCTGGGACAGTATCCCAACTTGCAACAGAAAACCATAATTGGTGCCATGACAACAGCAAACAAATTACTGTAACAAGGCATAGAAATAGCTATATTACTTGCAGAAGGAACACCAACATTAGAATATTATTGATGAAATAGACTCTGTGGGCATATTGCAGAAATCCACATTTCACATTGAATTTACCTCAGTGTCTAAGACCTTGGCTGCCACTAGCATCCCCTAGTCTCATTTATCCATCAGAACTGTTGCCACCAGCAATGAACCTCTATGAGGTAGCGTCTCCAACATTTAGACATGTTTTGTTTCATTAAACAGATTCTAATTTACAGCAAGGGCATTTTATTTTTAGTTCGTAATACTGAGTTTGCTTGATTTTTGAAGGCAGCTAAACATTGTGAGTCTAGAGCAGGCCAACACACATAATAAATCCTCAAATCTTAAAAACAAAACAAAAAACTTCACACAGAACAGTACCATGCTTGCCTTTGTAGCGGTGATTCCCTGTCCCCCCCCCGCAAAAAACAAAAAATTATGGAGGACTAGCATGTGCCAGGATACTAAAAAGGAATTGCAGAACTGAGGGTGGTTTCTCTTAAGGATTTTTTCAACAATGGGGCAAACTTTGAACTCTACTATAGATGGACATGATCTGGGATAACATGCAGTCAATTGCAATGCATATAGCTGGCCAGTGGTCTTCCTCAGGTGTGCTACAGAGGTACAATGACAGCAAGCACAATGGCATTTCCATTTAGTGGGTTTTAGCTAAATTTAGTTGGGGAAGGCTGACTTTGACCTAAGTCAGCGTTCTCCAACCCGACACTCTCCAGATGTTTTGGACTTAATTTCACATCAGCTCCAGCTAGCATGGCCAATAGTCAGGAATGCTAGGAGTTGTAGTCCAGAGCATTTGGAGGGCACCAGGTTGGGGAAGGCTGGTCTAAGTGAACACCACACTGGGCAGGAGTTCTTAAACATTTTTGTATTGACATCCAGTAGTTTAGTGGTTCCATGTTGCAAACCACATTTGCTCACCTTATAACCACCATGTGAATGGATGCTTGAAAGTTTCCCAAGTTAAAACAATGGAACTATATGAACATATATATGTGAAGGGTGCACACAGAGTGGTTTCTTTGATGTTTCCCCTGTAGCCACATGCCCTGCTGAAGAGGCAAGTTGTTTTTCAATTAAAATGTAAAAATTAAACTTAAAAGTGGATTTCCTCTTCAGCAAGTAGTAGAAAAGTCAAGGAAACGTGGTTCTTCAGTATTTTCCTCAATTTTTTTACATTACACTTTTGAGCACCTCCTGAAAGTACCATCAAGAACATTTGATGGTCCCCAAACAGTCAAAGAATATCTGAATAAATTCTGAGTTGGATGTTTTCAGGTGTGCTATGCTGCCTGGTGAATGCTGGGAGTTGTAGGACTTTTTTCTGTATAAACATGCATAGGATCGCACCCCAAATCTATTTTATTTGATGGGAATTCTCAGTATTTCATCTGTGGAGATTGACATGACAAGTGATACACTGGGCTGCTATTGATAAAATTTCCCTACAAAACTGAGCTAAACCATCAGCTAAGAAGAGACATTTGGAATCCACCTAGAGCCATCCATTACTTTAGATGAATCATAAGATTTGGTCTTCCTTTCATTGTATAGGATTACAAACCTCTAATATTTTAGAATAAAAATGCAGACATTTCAGATCCAAACTACAAGCTCTAATGATTTAAGCTCCTAGGAATATATGAGTGTATATATATATACATGCACACACACACACACACACACACACAATATTTTAGTTCTTTGAACAGAAGTAATGATAGAACTTTGAGAAAAGGCATGGAAATCAAGTTCTGATAAATATCCAGTGCCTTTGCTAATTTGCCCCTCCCAAGGAATGAATAAAGGACCGGCCTTTCTCACATTGTTCTCCTCATTGTCAAATAAGCTCAGAGTAAAAATGACCCTCCCATTTGTAACCTGAGAACTGGAGCAAACATCTTATGGCTGTGGTCTCTAACCTGACGCCAGTGTTGTCCTGGAGTCACCACTGCAGACCTGGAATGGAAAAAACCTACTTGGCAAAGTGTTGTTTCATCAATAGCACCATTTATCATGGAGATGGTCTGGGCAAAATTGAAAGGAAAAGCAAACATTCATCTTGTTTTTATTAAAAAGCACAAAAGGTTTGTAGTGTAGTTGACAGAGGCCATATGTGACCTGCTTAGCGTTTGGCAGGGATCATTCCAGATAAAAAGTGAAAGGAGTGTCCTGTGAGGTAAAGTTATACCTCACCTTAATGAGCAGTAAAAACAGGGAGGAAAATGATTGGATTTCCAATGACCTGAGGTTCAACTTCCTACTTCATCAGATTTATTCACGAGTTGCTGAGGAAAGCAGAGATAGCTTGACCAACAGAACAGCTTTAAAAAATATGGACTCTTGAGTGCCATTTGTCAACCTGTTGAGGGACAAGTCCCACCTCATCTTTCAAGCTGTTTGCAGCTGGTTGTCCAGGAGTATAAGCAAAGAGTTTATCATTCAAGAGCTCCCCACTGAGTTGGGGTTTTAGAAGGCAATCAGAGAAAGATGTAGTGTTGCAGCAGCTAAATGCAGAGAATGGATATTATAGTTATTTACAGGTGTGTCTGGTGTAGCCAAGACTCAAGCTCATTCTGAAGGGAGCTGCTTCTATACACGTAGGGGGTTTCTCCACATCAAGCCTTTTATCCTGCAACTTACCAGGGCTTCTGCTTCTGGATTCTTTGTGAAGATTGGCTCCTTACCCAGGCTGATACATGCTGTTTTTTTCAGGGCTGTCTTTCTTGGCAAGTTTTATGTGTTTCATTTTGCAGCCACTAGATGGTGCTGTAGTTATAATGGTACTGCACAGTTTCACATGGCCATTAAAGTGGATTTACACTGATTACTGCATTATCCCCTACCTTTAAAAAAAGCAGGATAAAGGTCAGAAAGCACAGGAGACGCCCTGGAGGTTGACAATGTCATGTAAAGGGCCCACAAACTTTGGTGGGTGACCGATCACAAGCATGCAATAAAAGCCTGGTGTAGAAATGCTCAGGGTTTCCTCCAAGGGAAAAGGAATTCTGAGTGGCCAGGGTTCCCATCCCCATAGGGAAAGTCCTATGCATGTTGCAGCTGTTCCCTTCAGACTGAGCTGTTCATGTGTTGGCTTGGAGATGTTGCCACTGTGCACATCATCAAGGGAGCAACCCTATGTGTCCCCAGTGGCTCTTCATATGTTCTTTAACCAATGTCTGAATAGGGCGTTTCTTTCACAGAATTTAAGTATAATGGTAGAAGCTTCTTTAAAATATGGCAGTGGAAGAGAGGAATACTCCACCTTTTGTTAAAACCATCTCAACAACTCTCACGCCACCCCACCAGAGTATATTTGCCACCACTTCCAGGAACACTCATTCTACTTAGTTCTCTCAGTGATGTATGTGCTTAGGCCAAACATTCTCCTTCCCCTCAGAAGGACTAATACAAATTAGGGTGCCAAATGTTCTTCTGGTTATTTATTGTTTCTTCGAGTAGCAGCCTTTACACAGCTCTGTAACTCTTTGGCCTTGAATATTATTTCACATAATTCATGTGGATACTTACATAAGCGCACATGGGAGTGGGGATATGTGGCTATTACAAAGGCTTATCATTGTATATCACATTTTAGTTATGCCACCCCCTACAAACCAGGCTGCAAAAGGAGCAGCCATGAGACCCTGCCAATGATTGATTACTTGAAGATAAACAGTTAATTTTCTTCCTTGATAGAAGTAATTACTACTGTGTTTATTTTTATAAGCCATAGATTTACTGTCCCTGTGACAAATATTTCTAATTGAAAAATCTTGGGTAGTTAGGGAAAAAATAACAAGATTTGTCTAATGTTTTTGAGTTTGTATTAACAAAGGAGACAAGGTTATAGGATAATTCATTTTTCTATATTCTGACCATCCTCCTATAAAAATGAAAAGCACACCTCCTAAGTGGAGTTCTTTCTGCTTTCTAACATGGGTTAGCTTTGGGTGACTTTAGCTGAGCTCACATCACATGTACATTGTTTTGGCACAGTATATTCAACATTTCGCTCCAAAGTCCAAGAAACTTAGTATTGCTAGAATACAGATTCCTCAGTTTGTTTGTTTATTTAATGAAGTTATATAGTTCCCTTCAAATGGTATTTCTAGGGTGGTTCACATAAAAAAGATAGAAAAGAATGAATAAAAGAACAGAATAAAAAAACAACCCAGACCATGAAATATCTCATCAAGTTCAAAGCCCTGGGAAATTTTTAAAAGGTAATTGCTTGACATTGTAAAGACATACATTTATGAACTACGCAAGTCTTCCTGTGGAGAGAATTCCATAAATGGTCTGGGGCACTACAACTGAGAAGGTCCTTTCTCCATGCACAACCTGCCTCACTTTAGATACCAGGAGCTCCTGGAAGTGGTCCTCTGAAGATGTTCTCAGTAGATGGGAATGAATGGACAATCAATATGGGAGCAAATAGTCGAAGACATGCAGGACTTTAAAGGTAAACACGGGCACTTTGAATTATGCTCTGAAACAGACTGGGACCCAATGCAGATTTTTAAACCACTGGTGAAATGCAGGGCTGGCCCTACCATTGATGCAGTCGCCTCAGGTGGCAGATGCTAGGAAGCAGAAGCAAGGTGTTGGAGGAGAGAGCTGTGGGCCAAGTGGCCTGCTCTGTGCCCACCCCACCCCCAGTAGGATGCTGTCCTATTACCAGTGTTGAAAAAAAGATTCAGCTACCAATCTAGTCAGCTTTTGTACATGGTATGGAACGGGCATCATCTTTTCTTTTGCCTCCAGCAGAAAAATGTCTTGAGCTGGCCCTAGTGAAATGTGTTCCCAATGACTGGTTCCAGTTAGTAGCCTAATAGCTGCAAGTTCCCTTCAGTGAATCTATACAGAGTTTCCTATTAATTTGTCATATGCCACTATGTGGATTCAATTCTTCATTTGACTGGAAGGGCCAATAGCTGTTGGCAAGCTTCTCCTTATGTCAGTGTATCACACACACACACACCCTGTCTTGTGGTACTCACTGACACTAGATATTAGAAAGGAAAATGATGAAATAAGATTGAAGCAAAGTTAATATTCCTTGACATTCTTTGGCTGTTTGTTTGTTTACATAATATTTTGGCATGTTTTCTATATTGTGTCTGTTTTACTGATCCAGGTCTTTTTATCAGGCTGCTGTGAGGAGCTAAAGGCACCAAGAAGGCAGGAGGGTCTAGGGTCACCTCACAGCCAGCAGACACAGCATCACTAAGGAGAGTCATGGTAGAGGTTTATGAAATGATGCATGATCTAAAAAATTGGATAAATATATTTTTTTCTGCTTCTCTTACAGCACCAGAATTCAAGGTCACCCACAATGAAGTTGATTGGTAGTTGATTCAGGAAGAATGAGGAAGAGCATACTAGCTCCACCTCCTCTGTTCCATCACTGTGCCCATCCCTGGCACCCTCCATCTGTTGGGAAGGCAAACTTAGGTCATGGAGGGACTTTTCTATTCATGAATCTAAATTGAGCGGGGCACCAACATGGGTAGAGAAGACACCCCACTCCAAATGTTCACCTTCTCAACTTGTGGAAGGCATTGAAGTTGGTGACAGGGATCTGGCCACATGAAGGTAACGTGTGTGGGAGAAGGCTCAAATAGGGCTCGTAAGTCCCCAGCCTTATCATATCCAAAGGAAAACACAGTCCATGTATCTCTATACCTTCCCACTGCTCAGGGAAGTGGGAAATGCTTACCAAAAGTTAGGTGAACTCTTGATTGCTTCCTGGAGTTTATGTCCCCTACCTAATACCCTCCCTAGCGCCATCCATACAGACAGGGCACGTAATAGAATGTGATGTGGGAGAGAAAGGGGATATCTTTGGTTACATCAAGAAAGTGTCATTATAGGCTTGACTGGCAAAAGCCTGCCAATAACAAGGGGGCCTGATCAAAGGTGTCATATTCTGTGGCTTCACCTCCAAACCTCTAGATAATCATTGCTGGAAACCAGAGAACTTGTTATTGCAGGAACATTTTGTCAGATCATCAAACACCCCAGCAATTCAGTGAAAAGTATTCAGCTTTCCTTCATAGAGGAAGAAAGGAGGGGGAGGGAGCTTTCAGACCTTCAGCCATGGTAGAAAGGGACCTTTTCTATATCATTTTCTTTTTCTCTCATTCAGCATTGTGCTTTCTTCCCATTTTGTTTCTCTATTTGTCTCTGTTCCCATTGCTTGTGTGTGTATGTGTGTGGGTATGCATGCTCCTGTGGTGGAGTGAAGAGCGGGGGACTACTGAGAATTTGCATCACAACATAACTCATACAGAACAAAGAGAAGAAGAAAAATGCTAAAGGGTGGATGACATTTGGGAGCTAACCTTTGGAGGAAATGCTTAAATGCTTAAAGAAAATCCTTTGGCGGGGTGTCGAGTGACCAGCCCAAGGATCCTACAGTTTGTTGGAAAAGAGAAAGCAGCTGACGGAGTCCATGCAGAGTGAACAGGAAGCATATGTCAAGGATGGAGGAGCACCTTTTGCAGAGCTCTTTTTCACCTGGTATGGCGAAGGCCCAGGGAACAATCTGGCACAAACAGATGCTGTCAGCACTAGGAGGGATTTACAAACTGCCAATGGGGTTTCTCATCATATGTCAAAGCGTGGGCTCTGCATGGAGTACACAAGCCCAGCATCCAAGGCATGGATTTACTTGCTGTTTGCTGCTATCAGTCATGCAAAAGGCATCTTGATTGCATTAAGCTGGATACTTTTAAAGTGTAGGGGAACGGTTGTCTCTTTTCCTCAGGTAGAAAGAAGTTGATACATTTCAACCGCTAGACAAATATGAATGTCTTTAGGCTAAATGCAAATCTGCTGGGCCTTTCTCATCTCTTGGGATGGCTCGGCTGATAGGTTTCATGTTCATATTCTAAACTGATAACAGTGTTTATAGCTGGAAATGAATTTCTCTGCTGCTAGCTGAGAAGTTATTTCATCTTGCCCCAGTACAGTTTAGAATAGCTCATTTGCTTGATCCATTTTGCAGTATTTATTGGCCTGGTTTGCACATGATGGCAACCCAGGTTTGTTTGTTTTTTAACCCTGGGTTTACTGTGAGAGACAGCCAGTGTGGTAGCATATGCAGCTCAGTCACTCCTGCTTGGCTCTTCTGCAAGCAGGAGTAGCTAAATGAGCAAGGGTTGCTCCGTCCTTGTCTTGGTTAGCATTATGTCTAAACTGGGAACTCTGGCTTGTCTACTGGGAACCAGGAACTTTGGGCTTGTAACCCAAAAGCAAATACTGAGCTCCAACTCTGGCTTATTGCAGGGGAGACAAACCAGACTTTCTGGTATGGACATAACACTAACCAAGACAGGGACAGAGCATCCTGGCATGTTAGCTTGTCCCTGGCAGGAGGAGCCAAGCAAGTGTGATTGAGCCATGTGCAGTAGCATGCTGGCTGGCTTACAGTAACCCAGGGTTGAATAAAAACCTGGGTTGCCACTATGTGCAAACCAGGTCATTAGTAGTACTTATAGTATCAGTATTAAACTAATCTTGATTTAGGTCCTTACAGGCTAAGCACAATAGTCATAAGAAGACCCCTGCTGGATCAGATAAAAGGAACATCTAGTCCAATATCCTATTTTCACAGACTGGCCATGTAGATGCTTCCAAGAAGTCCATAAGCAAGCCAGGAAAACTATAGCTTTTTCCTGGCGTTGCTCCTCAGCAACTGGTCTTCAGAGGCATACTGCATGAGGTGCATAATGCCTAAAGAGGGCTTTATAGTATCTGTGATTTTTTTTTAAATTACAAATAGGCAAGTAGAGCAGATTGGAAACAACAGATGCATACAGCAGGCAGCAAAACTGCTGATCCTGCATCAGCTTTGCCAAAAGAGCTACTGCTTGAACGTTTGCAGCCTCCCCTCCTTCCTGCTTCAGTCCAGTTAAACTGGCACCTTTCTACCCTGCCTGTTACAAACGATTTCTCTTCCACTCTCACTGGCTCTGATGTCATATTCTGAAGACAGCAGAGAGAGAGAGAGAGAGAGAGAGAGAGAGAGAGAAAACCAGGCCATTAAGAAAAACATCCCAAGTAATTAAGGAACCTTAACAATCATTTGTACATTTCCTGGTTATCCCTTATTCTGCCAGGTGAAACCAGAGCGATAGGTCCATTCATTCTAACCAAGACAGCAAAACTCATAACAGCATGTAAGGAGATTTTCAATTATCCTTCCATGAAACCATTTAAAGTGCTCCAGAACTTTCACCCACCTCTTACCTGCCTATAGTCTGTTGTCAGAGTTTCCTTCTTAAGAAAATTACAAGCACAATCCTATCCACGTTTAGACAGAAAAAAGTCATGCAACTCCCAGAATCCCCTAGCCAGCATGGCTAGCTGAGGTATGCTGGGAGTTGTAGGACTTTTTTCAGCATAGTATTGGACCTTAATCACTTCATTGATTAGATTAATTTTTAATTATAGATTAAAATGATCAGTGAGTTAAAATGATTGACCAAAATGACTGGAGAGTTGGATGGTGGTCTTAAAAGGAAAATATATGTATGTGTGTAAGGGTGGTGGTGGGAGACATGATAGAAGTTTATAAAATTATTTATGTTGTATCTTCCCGCCCCCGCCCCACCTTTCCGGGTCACCCTCAATGAAATGGATTCACTCAATTCAGGACAGATAAATGAAAATACTTCATGCAAGGCATAAGCAAGTTATGAAATCCACTGCCATGAAATGTAGTAATGACCACTAATAGGATTAGATTAGGGGGACATGTCTCTTAACACCTATAATCCTCCATGGCTAAATGGGACCTCAGGTTTAGAGTCAGTTTGCCTCTGAAATATAGTTGCTCAGGTGGGACATGTGGGAGATATTGCCCCCTTGTCCTACTTGTGGGCTTCCTGGAACAATCTGGTTGGCCACTGTGGGAAACAGAATGCTGGGCCAGCCCAAGACATTTTGCTGCCTGAGACAAAGAACAAGATGGCACCCCACCCCATCCCATGTACAGAAGCTGACAGAACTGGCAAATGAATCTGCCTTCGACACTAATGATGGGACAACATTTTCCACTGAACTGAAGGCAGCAGGCTAACCTAGGAGGTGAGGGGTAGGCTGCAAGGCACACAATACTGTCCTTTAACACCTTGCTGCTGCCTCCCAGCATCTGCCACCTTAGGCAAATGCCTCACCCTGCCTAATGGTAGGGCTGACCCTGCTAGATGGTCCTATGGATTAATCTAGAAGGGCTCCTCTTATATTCTGAAGATCTTCCTTTTCTTACCTTTCATTATCTGGGACAATGGGAGGAGGAGTTCTCTTTATCAGACAAGAATATTCTTCAGGCTTCTTCAGAATGTAGAAGCCCATCCCACAAAAATGGTGAGAGAAAGCAATGATGTTAGTAGATGTGATAAATGAGGATTAGCAGCAAGCAAGAAAGTCATATAGACAATACCAAAAGAAGCCGTGCCAGAGGGTGGAAGCAGTGGGCATCACTAAACTTCTGACCTACTTTGTAAGTTAAGTTGAGATCCAATCCAAGCCAGATTCAGATCTTACCAGAAGCTATCTATACAGCATACAAACATGAGCCCTAGGGCAGAGAACTTTCGGGAGAGACTCGTTTCTCAGTATTGTGCATCTTCTCCATTCATATTACTGGCAACAAAGCCAAAGAAGAGTACTTTGGTTAAGGTTTGACTCATTCTTTGTAGTTCTACAATATGGAATGGAAATTGCCTGGATTTGTTCCCAGTGAAATTCCAAGGACTGCACAGAAGCTACGCCAGGGAAGAATTTGACCCAACACTTGGACATTCTTTGCAGTGGTTTCTTCTTCCCGCCAAGCCTGTAAGCTTTGTGGAGCCTTATGCTTCAGCAGCCAGCACCACCATTCTATATCCACTGGCAGACACACAATTCAAATGGAAAGAAATACTGGAGATATTTTTATGGGGGGGGTGTCTATGCACGTCACTTGTTGGGTGTTTAGGAAGCTCCATGTGAACAGTATCTGTCTGAGTTCTTTAAAGTTTATTTTGCTTGTGTCACATAATAATGTTTCAGAACATAGATGGTGGAGTGCAAACCCAATCACAGGCTCTTCTCCCCCTTTTACACTCTGTGAATTTAAACAGGATGCTGATGGGAGGAAAGAATGTGTAATAAAGAACATCCACTGTTTCCAATGGCAAGGACCTTTTTCCACCTGCATAAACAGACCTTTACGGAATAGTGGCCCTTGTGATTGTAGCAGTATTGTCTCTCCAGAAGCATGTCCATCCAGCTGCTATCCAAGCCATTGTTTTCTTTGCTGCCTGGGGTGGATAGATTGCTTTCCCTCAAGTGATTTAAACTGGCACCTGAATGAATATCTTGGGCGGGGTGGGGGGAACAGGAGGGAGACACACTATGTTCACATCTCACAGATTAATGATACCAAGGAAAGAGTTTGTCAGGACATGAAGGCCTTCCAGTAAATAAATTCTGCGCTGAACCTCAACCCCGTCTGCCAAAGATGTGAAAAGGAAATTGTGTTAACTCTTACACTGGTCAGTAACCTCACTGTAACGATTTTCACTGTAAATCGTTGGGACAATAGATTTCATATTTCATTAAATACCATAGCATATCACTTATCGCTAAACTGTAGGGATGGACGAAAGTCCCTTACCTGATCCCGACGCTTGCTTCGTGGTGGGGGGAGGCGCTCCGTCCCTCCCCCCGAAATTCTGGCTGGGGGGGAGGCGCCCCTTCCCTCCCCACCAAAATTCTGGCCGGGGGGGAGGCGCCCCATCCCTCCGGCTGCGAAACCTCGTCGTCTGCCGGGATGCAAATGGCAGCGGCCGTAGCCGCCGCCGTTTGCGTCCCTGCAGTCAGCCGTGATAGGCTACGTAAATGTTCACGTAGCCTATCATGGCTGACTTAAAAAAAAAAAGTGCGTATGCAAATGGCGGCGCCCATGGGCGCCGCCATTTGCATTCCTTATTTTGGGACGTGTAAACTGAACATGATGTTAATTGGATGAATACAAATAATGTACATTTTAATAAATAAACAAATAAATAAATAAGCATATGAATGAGGGGATTTTTATCAGTTAAACTGTCCATCCCCACAGTCCTAATGCTGTCCTCCTCCTCCAGAGCCATTTACATTTTTTAAAAATGTACATGTTAATTGTATTCCTACAATCAATCTCATCTTTAGTTTGGCCCTAAGATGAGATAGGTCTTTAAAACAATACTCCCTAAAACATGTTGTTAACTATAAAATGTTCAGAATGTCTTAGTTATTTTGCTTGAGCAAGAACTACCATATTTTTTTCCTTGAATTTATTATTTGGTGAAATTCCGTAGCAACCTAGGGCTGTATGAAATCTTCATGAGAAATGTTACTCATTTTGTAGAACTCTTTCCCTCTAAATTGTTGAGATATTTTGCCTAAGCAAATTCATGTTGAATGTTACTTTAGGCAAAATGTGATTGTAACTCTAAAAACGTCTACTGCCTGCTGCTGAACAAGGATCTGCATTAGAACTGGTGGCACAGTTCTCAGCGGCTGTCCGCAGCGCTGCTTTACAAAGCCCAGTCCAGAGAACAGCAGTGCTTTTCCATTTGAGCTAACGTGCAGTTGTTAGACATGTGCATGGATATTTTTAATGACAACTTTAATATACCCAGGATTCATAATTCATTGATATAGTTTATTCCCTGCATTTCCCTGTTTCAGGAGGCAAAAACAGTTTACCAGTTCATAAATAGTGCATAAACAAATTTCATAAAACTAGAAAGCATATATTTAAAACATCACAGCTGTGACTTAAGGCCATGGAAGTGGACAGAGATTTTTTTCTCCTCTCATAATACTAGAACCTGGGGTCATACAATGAAGATGGTAGGAGATTCAGGACAGACTAAAGGAAGTACTTCTTTACACAGTGCATAATTAAACTATGGAATTAGCTTCCATAAGATGAAGTGATGGCTGCCAAGTTTAAAAGGGGATTACTAATCATCATGGTCACACACACACACACACAAACACACACAACCTCCAATACCAGATGCCCCTTCAAAACCTATGATTCTATGCAATATGCCCCTGAATGCCAGTGGCTCGGATCTACAGAGAGACAGCACTATTGCCCTCATGTCCTCCACCTTTTGAGCTTCCCACAAGCATCTGGTTGGCCACTGGGGGAAGCAGAAGGCTGCATTTACACTAAAGAAAAGCCTGCAGTCCTCTCATTGTGGAGCCTTTCTGTGTTTACAGTGGGCTCCCATATGGGGACCACGTGATTGCTGAGAGGGGAAGCTTTTAATTTTCAAGGTTCCATAGAGATCGATGAAACAGCGCCATCTAGTGGCTGTTTTAATAGCGTAACAATCCAAGTTAAATAAATAGTTCATTATTTCCGGATCTTTTTGAGATGGAATAACCAGGAAATACCTCTGGATGTGCCCTGGAAGTTGATGACATCATGAAAAGGACCTGCAAACGTCTGTGAGTGAACAATCTCAATAGCAGGATAAAAGCTGCATGTGAAGAAGCCTGAAAGATGCACTAGTAGATAGGCCTTTGGTCTGATCCAGCAAGGCTCTTCTTATGTTATATTCTTAAACTGAATCTCTCAAAGAGCTATCCCATAAATCCACTTACTTAATAATACCCTACTTGAGTAGGAATATTTCTCCCTGGTTCAAGTAAGGTTTGCACCATCAGGGTTAGGTGGGCTTCCCTTCAGAAGCAATTCCACTGCAAAGAAGGCCCTTCTTCATACTTCCACATGTCTCACTAAACAACAGTTAGATAGAATCTTAACCATGGCCTTGTCTGAGACAAAGGGGGCACAAGGAGGGATTTCAAAGCTTGATACTGATGCTGACAGAGTCTCTAATGGGGAATGTAGGGCCGATGGAACTCTCTGGATTCTATAGTATACCCATTCTTTAGAGCTCCCAGCCCCTACAACTCAGTTTCCAGTCTTATGAAGACAGTGAGGTTCTTCCAAAACCACACTGCATTATTCTCACAAGTACTATATAGCTTGGCCCCAGAATATTTGAAGCATATAGAATCATAGAATCATAGATTAGTAGGGTTGGAAAGGGCCTACAAGGCCATCGAGTCCAACCCCCTGCTCAATGCAGGAATCCAAGTCAGAGCATCCCTGACAGATGGCTGTCCAGCCTCGTCTTGAAGGCCTCCAGTGTGGGAGAGCCCACCACCTCCCTAGGTAATTGGTTCCATTGTCGTATTGCTCTAACAGTCAGGAAGTTTTTCCTGATGTTCAGCCGGAATCTGGCTTCCTGTAACTTGAGCCCATTATTCCGTGTCCTGCACTCTGGGATGATCGAGAAGAGATCCTGGCCTTCCTCTCTGTGACAACCTTTCAAGTACTTGAAGAGCGCGATCATATCTCCCCTCAGGCTTCTCTTCTCAAGGCTAAACATGCCCAGTTCTTTCAGTCTCTCTTCATAGGGTTTTGTTTCCAATCCCCTGATCATCTTTGCTGCCCTCCTCTGAACCCTCTCCACTTTCTGAGCACTCTCTCCATACCTTCCCTTTGAGGATGCTGCATACGTTAAAATGAGAATTCGTGTATTTTTGTGCAAATAAGCTGCTTCTGCCCCTTCAAAAGGGGGTAAAGCTGCAGTCCGATGGATGTAGAGAGGCAGAGTCCTGCTCCTCCTCCTACATGTTCACTGAACATTGTGTGTGTGTGTGATGTGAATGAACCAGTGCTGTGGAACTGATTTAAAGGCCACAGAGAAGAACATATGTGAGTAAATGAGTCAGTGCTCTGGTCTCCAGAGTACATAGAAGAACTGACACTAGATCCAAGAATAAGGAACTAGTGTCTAAAGCAGGGGTGGGAAACACATGGCCCACAGGCAGCCTGGGGCCCACATAGGCTGCCTAGGGCCCCACATGGGCATTTTTGTGCCCCCCCATGCTCCTCTGACACTGATGAATTTGCCACCACAGTGGCTGTGGAGGCAAAAATCACAATGATTTTGCAGGCAAAGAAGGGGCCCGGGGAGCACTCACCCTGTTTGTAAGCAGAATCATGCTCCCAGCAGCCTCCCGGAAGCACAACTGTGCTTGGGACATTATTTTTACCCTTTTTGTCTAGAGAGTATTTGTTGTCTTTGTATAGTGTGTAAACATATCTGCCATGCTGCCATGTCTGGTTATACATCCAAATCAGAAAGTCAGAAATGTAAGGAGCTTAAGGAAAAGGGACCCAAAGTAGCTAAAAGACACGAATCAATCCTCCAGTTTTTAAAAAGAGGAAGGTGGTCAGTGATAAAACCTGACTAGACTGAGAGAACAGATGCTTGAGTGCTGGCCATAAGTGAGCAGGTGAGTAACTATTTACCAACATCATGTACTTAAAACTGTCCAGAACTTACTGTTATCTCACGTTTCTGCCTTAACTTTGTAATCATGAGGACTAGAATGTTGTTTATTATTGCAAGCTAAGGTTTTCATAATGTTCAGTCTATAGGTAACACAGAAGGTTATTGCCCTCCTTGGTATAGTTGTTCTTTAGCTGGCAGGAGTATACAAAACTACATTGTCAGCCTTTTTATCAGGATAACATTCATGCCAGAAACATTTCCGTTCAAAAACATGCAAAGTATATGAGATGAAAAATGTTTTAACATCCATGGAGCCCAATGGATTCTGTGACTTCAAGGTTGCCAGCACTGGCATGTAATCAAACCTTTGAAAAAATATAACAAGTTGCCAAAAGGGCTTCCAATTAAAGGACCTGTTGTACGCATCATTTCAAGCAATTAAAATTGGATGTATTCTATAGAGCTGACCTTTCATCTGGTGTAAAAATCTGTTTTAAATACTGAAACTTGTTTGATCATCAAATTAAAGGAAAGCCTGTAGTTCAGCACTTACATCCAGCTGTACTGAAATGTTGTGCATGTGGTGACTTTTGGAAGCTTTACACTTTCCTTTTTTTCTTTTTCTTTTCAGGGTGTGACTATATGTGTATATACAGCTGGTTGTATGAATAACTTTGTCTCTTTGAGCCAATCACTAAAAATAGGACGAGTTTAGGGCTGAGTTTCAAAGTCTTCCACCATCCAAGATTGTTATATTTAGGATGAATTTTATTGCACAGCATGGCTGCCTCATCCAAATGTCACATTTTTATATTTGATTTCAAATAGACCTAACGTGATTTGCTAATATGATTTTTGTTCACATTAACCAAAGGATCATATGCAAGACACTTGAGTCAATAATGCCATACTGTTTGGCACCCGCTAGGCCTCAGCTGGTGTTCGGTGCCCAGTTTGGGTCATTATAAATACACCTACCAGTGAGTAAACTGTAATGAATACAGTAGGATGTAGTTCTGAGTAAACAGGATTGGGAGTGGAGCTCATAACAAAAAACAGCTAAAGGAAGGAACTAGGCAATCTTAGCTCTGAGGAGGAAAAAGTGAGGGATATAGCAGCAGTTTTCAAATATGTAAAGTAAGAGAAGATCCTACTGTGGTCACTAGAAGCATTGCACTCAAGTTGGAATAGTAAAAGATATGGTTTAAGCCTTATCGGAATATATCATGCTATATATGTTCCAGGTCATATAAAGCACAACACTGTTGTGTTTTACTGCTTGTGTTGTAATATTTTTTAAAGTATTTCTTGTTTTATACTGCTTTTATATCTTTTTTATATTGTATTGTGTGTGTTTTTATATAAACCACTTGGAAATCCTAGGATGTCAAGGGGTATAGAAGCAGCTTCAATAAATAAATAAATAAAAATTGAAGTTTACTCGGAAGTAAGTCCTACTGTTTTCAATGTGACTTATTCCAAGGTGGTTGTGTGCATATAGGGTGGCCATGTGTCCTATTTTACAGAGGTTAGTTCTCTCTTTGAAGGTGTCAGTGTTCTCTGTTTGAAAGGCTGTTCCCCACCAGTCCCATCTCCTTGCAACCACACATTCATCACACCTGAAAGGGATAGTCTATGCATGCCCAGTTTATATGCACATCAGCTCCCCTTAAGGATGTCAGTAGGGATGTACGAAAATCACTTACTTTTCAGGGATTATGCTGATGGTGCGGGGGGAGGCGTTTCGTCCCTCCCCCCGGAAACCTCGCCGGGGGGGGAGGCGCTCCGTTCCTCCCCCTCCCGGAATCCTGGCCGGCTGGCTGTGCTTCGCAGCGATTCTGCGGAGCCGCCGGCCGGCTCCGCCAGCAGCCGGACATCCGGCCGCTGGCTAGCAGGGACGCAAATGGCTGCGGCCATAGCCGCCGCCGTTTGCATCCCTGAAGTCAGCCGTGATAAGCTACGTAAATGTTTACGTAGCCTATCACGGCTGATTAAAAAAACCACACACACGCGTGTACGCAAATGGCGGTGCCCATGGGCGCCGCCATTTGCGTTCCTTATTTTGGCACGTCTTAGTCTACGTAAACATTTAGTCTACTACGTAGACGCTACGCTATTTGCGTTCCCCTTATTTTCGCCATCTTAGTCTACGTAAATGTTTACGTAGACTAAGACGTGCCAAAATAAGGAACGCAAATGGCAGCGTCCATGGGCGCCGCCATTTGCGTATGCGCATGTTTTTTTTTTAATCAGCCGTGATAGGCTACGTAAACATTTACGTAGCCTATCATGGTGTTTTTTTAAAAATTTAGCCGTGATAGGCTACGTAAATCTTTACGTAGCCTATCATTTTTGTTTGTTTGTTTGTTTTAAACTTGGAAATGGTGGCGGCGCCACCGGAGCTGCTGCCGCCAGGAAAATCTGCCCCAGGTAAGTCCCGCCCCGGGGGGTGGCGGGGGGTGGCGGGCCATTCCGCCACCGATTTCGGGGGGCCGAATGCGCTGGCATTCGGCCTCCCTGAGATCTGTGGAGGAACTTTCGTACATCCCTAGATGTCAGAGAATTCCGCCATGGACTAAAATGGGATCGAATTCCCTTCAATCTGTGCAATGGAATCCTCTGCGAAACGGCACCACGAGGTCCTGCGGAGCCAGCAGTCCGCGGAGCCAGCAGCTTTTTTTTTGTCATCTGCACAGAGTCGCAAAATTTTCGTAAATAAAAACGCAAGGTAGTATATTTCGATACTAAATACATAAGTTTTTTTTCAAAAAATGAATTGTGCTCACCGCCTTGTTTGTGGGTGTTCTTTTTCAGTTGAAATCCTCTGTCTCCATTTACTTTCAGCCAAAACACTTCCTCCTCCTCCTTGGGGCTTCCCAAAACAAGGCTGCCCTAGGTGTGCCTGAGTGATGCACTCTTTGTTTAAAGCAACGCTGTTTGAAAGAAAGAAAGAAAAAACCTTTTAAAATGACCATGCCAGTCTGGAGCCCTGCACGAGGTATTATTCCCCCTGCTAGGCTTTCTATTTCCACATCCAGCCTTGCTGGTGACGTTGTGAGGCTAAAATGGAGAGGAGAACCAGCTCTGTGCATGTCTACTCAGAAGTAAGTCTTATTGAGTTCATTGCAACTTACTCCTACACATGTCAGCACCCCACTTGCTCCCAGTTCAGCTTTGTATTTCCACATCCAGCTCATTAGTAATTACTGCACGTCTCAGGGCAGGGGAAAAATACGTAAATATCTACGAAAAATAGCCTTTCTTACAGAAGTTATACAGAATTATGGCTGTCGGTACGGATTTATCTTCGTAATTCTTGGAGCGGAAAAAAAAGAGGAGAATTCTGGGGGCTTCCGAACGACAGTATGGAGCACTGGCCGCAAACTGCGGAAGTCAAGCAGCACGGAAGGTACACAATTCAGACATACCTACTTTTCAGACATTGTGTCAAATGTGCCATAAGAACTTAAGAAGAGCCATGCTGGATGAGACCAAGGGTCCATCTCATCCAGCATTCTGTTCGTACAGTGACCAACCAGCTGCCCATGGGGAACTCACAAGCAGGACATGAGTGCAACAGCACCCTCCCACCCATGTTTCCCAGCAACTAATATACACAGGCATATTGGCTTTGATACTGGTGGTAGTATATAACCATCAGGACTAATAGCCCTTGATAGCCTTATCTTCCATGAATTTGTCTAACCCCCTTTTAAATCCATCTAAATTGGTGGCCATAAGTACATCTTGTGGTAGCAAATTCCATAGTTTTAACTATGCACTATGTAAAGAAGTACCTGATTTTATCTGTCCTGACTCTCCCAGGTATGTTGTCTCCCAGGAGGACAGATTAGAGACGTGACTGAAAGGTTGCCTGCACTCATAAAGCCCACTGACAGGTATCCCTTTCTTCTCATCCATGTGGGAACAAATGATACCGCCAAGTGGAGCTACGAAGAGATCACGTCAGACTTTGAAGCTTTGGGAAGGAAACTCAAGAACTTTGGGGCCCAGATAGTTTTCTCATCCATCCTTCCAGTAGTTAGAAGAGGGATAGAAAGGGAACGAAAAATACTCCGGGTGAATGACTGGCTACGAAGGTGGTGCCGACGAGAGAGATTTGGATTCTGGGACCACGGGCTATACTTCCTGGAAGATGGGCTGTTGGCTAGGGATGGGTTGCACCTCACAAAGGCTGGGAAGAATGTGTTTGGCCACAGCATGAAGAACTTCA
The DNA here is from genome assembly GCF_057233095.1 of Heloderma suspectum. NCBI lineage: Eukaryota > Metazoa > Chordata > Lepidosauria > Squamata > Helodermatidae > Heloderma > Heloderma suspectum. The sequence continues at coordinate 230,157,162 of NC_139461.1, forward strand.
TCAGGAGGGCTTTAAACTGAATCCTACGGGGAAGGGAGATGTAATGTTGGGGGTAACAATGGACGTAGGCGCATGCACTGCAATGGAGAGAACAGCTCTGATAGCGTCCAATAATAGTCTTCAGACACAGGTAGGAAGAAAGCCAGACTATGAAGCACATGGTCTTCGATGTCTATATACTAATGCCCAGAGTATGGGAAACAAACAGAACGAACTTGAACTCTTAATACAGGAGGGAAATTATGACTTGATAGGTATAACTGAGACTTGGTGGGATGACTCTCATGACTGGAATACAGCAGTTGAAGGATATAACTTGTTCAAAAAGAACAGGAGGAACAGAAAGGGAGGCGGGGTTGCACTGTATGTGAAAAATACATATCTCTGCACAGAAATACAGGAGGAGGAGCTTGGTAGCCCCATCGAGAGCATCTGGGTTGAAATAAATGGAGCAAAGAATAAAAGGAACCTGGTGGTCGGAGTCTACTACCGGCCACCCAATCAAGGAGAAGACAAGGATGAAACTTTTGAAAAGCAAATAGCCAATGTTTTAAGGAAGCATGATGTAGTAGTAATGGGGGACTTCAATTTCCCCGATATTTGTTGGGAGACAAATTCTGCAAAACATGGCCCCTCCAGGAAATTCCTGACTTGTGTGGCGGATAACTTCCTCCTACAGAAAGTAGAGGAAGGAACTAGAGGATCGGCTATCCTTGACTTAATCCTAACCAACAGAGATGACTTAGTGGAGAAAGTAGCAGTTACAGGAACTCTGGGGGAAAGCGACCATGTTGTACTTGAGTTCTTGGTTCTAAGGGAAGCAAAAGCCGAGTGTACTCAAACGCGTACCCTGGATTTTAGGAAAGCTGATTTTAATAAACTCAGAACAATGATCAGTAAGGTCCCATGGCAAGCAATGCTAGCGAGAAAAGGAGTCCAAGATGGGTGGGAACTTTTAAAAAAGGAAATTCTCAAGGCACAATCACAAACAATTCCAACAAGAAGAAAAGGTGGAAGACAACAGAAGAAGCCAATGTGGCTTCACAAAAAGCTTAGGGATGACCTGAAAACAAAAAAGGACACATATAGGAAGTGGAAAGAAGGCCAAGTAACAAAGGAAGAGTACAGGCAGGTAGCACAGAATTGCAGGGATGGCGTCAGGAAGGCTAAAGCGGAGAACGAGGTGAGGTTAGCGAGGGATGCTAAAAACAACAAAAAGGCTTTCTTCAGCTACGTGCATAGTAAAAGGCAGAGGAAAGAAATGGTTGTTCAGCTATTAAATAAGGATGGCAAAATGATAACAGAGGACAAAGAAAAGGCAGAGGTGCTCAATTCCTACTTTGGCTCAGTCTTCTCCCAAAAGAGGGTCTATGACCCCCCTGGCAAAGGCGAAGTACAGGCTGAAGGGGCAGGATTGCAGCTTGAGATCGACAGGCATATGGTCAAGGAACACCTCATTACTTTGAATGAGTTCAAATCTCCAGGGCCAGATGAACTGCATCCTAGAGTCATAAAGGAACTGGCAGAAGAACTCTCAGAACCGCTGTCTATTCTCTTTGAGAAATCATAGAGGACCGGGGAAGTGCCAGATGACTGGAGGAGGGCTAACGTTGTCCCTATCTTCAAAAAGGGTAAAAAGGAGGAACCTGGGAACTACAGACCAGTCAGTCTGACATCAATCCCTGGGAAAATTCTGGAGCAGATCATAAAGCAATCCATCTGGAAGCACCTTGACAACAATGCCGTGATTACTCGAAGCCAACATGGATTTGTCAAAAACAAGTCCTGCCAGACAAATCTGATCTCATTTTTTGATCAAGTCACCTCCCTTGTAGACCGTGGGAATGCTGTAGACATCATATACCTCGACTTCAGCAAAGCTTTCGACAAAGTGCCCCATGATATCCTGATGAGCAAACTAGCTCAAAGTGGGCTAGATGAAACAACGATCCGGTGGATCCACAGTTCGCTACAGAATCGGACTCAAAGAGTGCTTATCAATGGGACCTTCTCAAGCTGGGGAGAGGTAACGAGTGGGGTACCGCAGGGCTCAGTCCTGGGCCCAGTGCTCTTCAATATTTTTATTAATGACTTGGAGGAGGAGGTGCAGGGAATGCTGATCAAATTTGCAGATGACACAAAATTGGGAGGGATAGCTAATACTTTGGAAGACAGAAACAAAATTCAAAGTGATCTGGATAGACTGGAGTGCTGGGCAGAAAACAACAGAATGGCATTTAATAGGGACAAATGCCAAGTTCTGCACCTAGGAAAAAGAAACCAAATGCACAGTTACAAGATGGGGGATACGTGGCTCAACCACACTACGAGCGAGAAGGATCTTGGAATTGTTGTCGATCACAAGCTGAATATGAGCCAACAATGTGATGTGGCTGCAAAAAAGGCAAATGCTATTTTGGGCTGCATTCATAGAAGCATCGCTTCCAAATCCCGGGAAGTACTAGTTCCCCTCTACTCAGCACTGGTTAGGCCTCATCTGGAGTACTGTGTCCAGTTCTGGGCACCACACTTTAAGAAGGATGCAGACAAGCTGGAGAGGGTTCAAAGGAGGGCAACAAAGATGATCAGGGGACTGGAAACAAAGCCCTATGAAGAGAGACTGAAAGAACTGGGCATGTTTAGCCTTGAGAAGAGAAGACTGAGGGGAGATATGATAGCACTCTTCAAGTACTTGAAAGGTTGTCACAGAGAAGAAGGCCAGGATCTCTTCTTGATCATCCCAGAGTGCAGGACACGGAATAATGGGCTCAAGTTACAGGAAGCCAGATTCCGACTGAACATCAGGAAAAACTTCCTGAGTGTCAGAGCAATACGGCAATGGAACCAATTACCTGGGGAGGTGGTGGGCTCTCCCACACTGGAGGCCTTCAAGACGAGGCTGGACAGCCATTTGTCAGGGATGCTCTGACTTGGATTCCTGCCTTGAGCAGGGGGTTGGACTCGATGGCCTTGTAGGCCCCTTCCAACCCTACTATTCTATGATTCTATGATTCCCACCAATCAGCTTCATGGAATGACCCCAGGTTCGAGTATTATGAGACAGAGAGAAACATGTCTCCCTATCCACTTTCCCCACACCATGCATAATGTTGTACATCTCTATCATCTCTCCCCTCAGTGGTTCAGGGAGATGACTCTCCCACAGAAAGGCATCATGAAGCTTGAACCTCCCCAGGGGCCAGCTCTCCAGAAACACCCTTTGTCCAAAGGAGGTGACATTCTCAGACTCTGAGATCTCAGGCCATGATGACACTAGTATTCCACAGCTACTCCCATGTTGTTGTAGCCTGAGATTGCTAAAAGAGGCCAGGCCCCTTTAAGGGACAAAGCCTCAGTCAGTATTAAGGTGGGGCCAACCAACCTAAATCAGCCGAACTCTTATTTAAGGCTCAATCTTAAGGCTCTGCTCCTTGTTAGAACAACACACAGACAACCCTGTCTGGCTTCTAGCCTCAGCACTACTTTCTATGGTGCTAATTTTCCCCCCATCTTGCTTTCCTGGGAAACCTGACCTGGGGCCGATCTACACTTACGGGTTTTTTTCGCTTCCAATGAGGTTTCACCACCAGTCTTTCACACTACGCAGTACCTGCCTTGAATTAGAACCGGAATTTCCCGCTTCTGTGCTCCCGCTTTCAATACCCTGATATCCTGGTATTTCCCGTTAATGTGCTCTGATTTTCCGCCTTTGCTACCATATCTGGTCGTAGTCCCCTCCCCTGCCTGTCCATATATGGCGGTGTTTGTATTTCCCTCCTGTCCAATCACAGCTTTCGATGGCCCCATGTCGTCTTCTGGCTACTGATCGCATAGCTTCCTCAGCACTCAATGTTTCCTCGGCAACAAGCAAAGGGCTGGATGTGCTTGGGGTTGTCTGATCTTGGAAGCTAAGCAGGGTCGGCCCCAGTCAGTAGTTGGATGGGCAACCACCTGGGAATCAGTCTTCCTGCATTGAGCAGGGGGTTGTTCTATCCCTTCAAATGAGACTAAGTTTTACCCCCTTCTATCCCCCAATTCGGCTGTGTGTGTTTTTTTTTAATTAAGGCGTTATCTTCGAAGAATCATGCCTTCTCCTTCCCTCCCTTCTTTCCCCTGTGGAAAGCAAGGCCTGGGCCACCAGGTAACTATTCAGAAAGTTGCTTATTCTGGTCTAACAGTACTCCTGATTGGTTTTAGTGAATCTCTGTTATCTGACAAAATCTGGACAAGCCATATATACAGATAAATACATTTGCATAAACATCCTCAAGCATGTTCTACATTTTCCCATATGGTAATAGGGTTATAGCCGGGACCACCACTACCTGGACTGCCAGTCCTTAGTAAAGTATAGCCCTCCCACCCCTATCCACAGGTTTGAGCCTGGTTTCAACAAATAACTCCCTCCAAGTGAACTGCAGAAGCCTTTATAAAGTCAAAGAGAATTGGATCAATGATTCACTCAGGCTATGAATATGTCACAAATTCTTAACATAGATATGTGTGGGCAGATAGGCTAGTAAAAAATGAGTGTGGGATAATAATTCAGAGATTTCTTTGCAAAGCTATTCTAAAATATGAATCTATAATTTCTTGGGCTGGGATGATCATATAATCCTCCCTGAGTATTAAGCCAGCTAGTAGGTATCCTATAGGGTTGCCACCTTTGATCTGCTGCAATTAGTAGGGGGAAATCTTTCATTACAGGTGAAGCTTAATTTCTGCATTTCAAACCCATGTTAAAGGCACAGGAACAGGACATAGTGGTTTTCACCCCCAGCCAGTTTGACAAGTAGCATCCCCCTTTCTTACATGACTCTTGTAGGAAAGTAACTGGATGTGAGCATTATTGTGTGCCATGTACTGTGCGCAGCATGTTAGTCTGAAATTCCACCATGGCCTGTAAAACGGGATGACAGGCTGCATTTGCTAGATGGACTATAAACTGCCAATTCCTGTGACAAGAAGATAAACAAGCCCAGATTATGTTTCTTTCAATATCATAATTTCTAAGTCTGTTTCCTTACTTTGAAGGAAGAAATAAAAGGTTCTTCACATTTGAAGTTAATGACTGATATCTGATTGAGACCATTCCTGGGAAACATGTTTACAGGGGGTTAAAACCAACGTTAGGCTCTCAGAGGCCTACTAGTTCAACACACACTGCACAAAAATTTGCTCTGAAGTATTTCTCTGCTCTCTGGAGCAGATGTGATGACGGTATGTGTGGGGCCTGTGTGGGGAGGAATCACAGAGGTCAGTTCAGTCCCTTCCTTGATGATGGCGGGAAGGACGAGTGCTCCTCCCTCACTGTCTTACTCCTCCTTGGGCTGCTCTCAGTGCCCTCTTCCTTTCTCACTTGCTCCTGCGTGTTGCTGTCCAGCAAAATGGCCCCTTGCCTGACTCTTTCCCAAGGGTACGCCAGCCTCTAGGAGCTCCTCGGAGCACTGTCGACATCCTCGCATAGTAGGCAGCGCGTGTTCTTCTGGTCTGGAGTGCAGTGGGTGATTGCTGCTCCAGAAGGGGCTTCAGAGGGACTATTTGAGTGTGTATGTTTGCTTTGTTTGTTTTTGCCTGCCTACCTGTCTCATAAAAATAGCGTAGGGAAAGAACAGGGAACAGGAGGAGGAGGGAGAGAAAGACTGGTGGGTGGGTGAGTGTGTGGGGAAGCTTTAAAGCCATTCCTTTGGTAAGAATTATAATGCTGCTAGGTTGGAACACACATGTCTTTGTAGCTTATGGTAACCACAAGCACCAGAAAAACCATCAAACAAGGAACACTGATGGAGAAAGAGCATCAGCACAGTGGGTTGGGATGTGCATCATGTGCCCCATGCATAAGCCAGATGTTGCAGGACCTGCGGGCCATCTTCACAGTTGAATTAGTGATGAGTGGGAGCACCTTGAGGTCATTCATGTCACATGACGTTGTCTCCAATCCACAGCCATCCAGCAGCTTCTGTCCTGAAAAGTCGCATTTTCAGAAACTCCTTTTACTCTGGTTTTTAAAGTTAAAGCGGCTCCCAAGAGGTCCTGCTGCTGTGTGCCCCTCCCCACATTAAATCCTGAGCATGCATCTGTGATGTGGCTGTGACCTAGCAGTGACAGGTTAAGGGGGCGCGCCCTTCTTTCCCCACCCCCATTCCCTTTTATTCCACAGTAAGGGCTTTTGAGGCTTCCTGTCCCACTTTCCACTGTAGCCTCTTCGCCTATTCAGAGCAAGTAGCCTGCCTTTCTGTAGCAATTTGTGAGCCAGGGAGGGAGCAAGCAAGCAAGACGCACCAAGGATGGTGGGGTCGGGGAGCAAAGTAGCAGCTCCACTCTCTGCTGTTTCTCATTCATAAACCGGGTGGGGGAGGAGGAAACTGCCATCCCCCAACTCCTACAGGAGAGCAGCAAGTCCCACTGAGGTACATCACCATTCTGATGGGGAGGAATAGCGCTGTGGCACTTTTATGCCTGAGCGAGGCAGGCTAGTTAGTCCCACTGAGGCAAATTGCCATTCTGATGGGGAGTAATAGCAGTCTGATGAATGGGCAAGGCAGGCTAGTTACAGAATCAGTATTACTTGCTCTCTGGTTCATACGAGCTGCGGGAGCTATGGGTGGGAACAAGCCTGCAGCGCTACGGGTGGGAACAAGCCTCTCTCATTTGCTGAGTGGCACTTCCTGGGTTGATGCTGTTCAGCTCTCCTCCCAGACTCTGCCCACCCAACCCCGAAGTGTCAAGCTCCATGGGACCGGAAAAGCAGTGGGGGGTTGGTTGGTTGGTTGTGTACTCCGCTTCTCTAGGTTCCCTGACAGACCAAAGCTGATTTCATGACAATCCAGATAATACCCTGATGCACTTCTCATTCTATTGTCATGTAGATCCAGCCCAGGATATAATGCTTGTCTAGATTAAACCCATGCATAAGAGAAAGCATTAGATTTATTTGCAAACAGCCCCACATTTATCATATTGGGGTCAAATTACAACAGAGTGTCTTTGCTATTTGATTAACTGTATTTGGTATAGGTTTTATATGATGTCCCCAATAAACAAGCAAGCACATCAGTACCACTAGTGAAAGGCCACCTTCAGGATTTCCTAAATATACCACATGCCCATATCACCAAATACCTAGTGGGTAAGGAACTTTTTTTTTTAGTGCATTCATTGTGCCATTACTCTGTGATCCAAGCTGTGCTCTCATCCCCTCTGCTCTGCAATAGTCTCCTGGCCTATATAATATTTGTATGCATGTTTATTTTTTTTCACAGTTTGGTACACCACTGTGGATTTTTTTTGATGAAGGAAGGCAATTAAGAGATATCTAAAATAAAATAAAATAAAATAAAACAAGTATTTTTTGCAACAAGCCCCCAATACACATAGACTTTCCATCACATTGACAGTATCATTTTTTTTACACATTTTGACATAATACCTAAGGATACAATCCAAAGACATTTAAGCATCTCTGTATTTCATCGATTTCCATGGGAGAGATTTAAGTACACACGTAAGTCTCCCATTGTGAGACTTAAAAGTGCTTACATTTGGTTGGATAGTGCCTTATATGGCACCTTCAACATATAATTTATCTGCTGGTTAACTGAAAATTCAATTATGTTATAAGAACTAGAAGAAGCTAGTTGTAACAACATAGAAACTGGGGTAGATAAGGGAAAATGTGTCAGACTCCTCCTGAGAGGTCAGCTGTCTTTGAAAAATATTGGCTGACCTAATTTCACTCAAAATATTATTTTTCACTTATTAAAATTGACGGTTTGAAAGCTGACATTGGTTGGGACAAATGGCGTCTCTGGAAATCTTGCCTGAAGTAGATGAAAACTACCAACCAGATCCTGAACTTTTGATATGAATGTTATTTCCATCTGGGTCATTAGCAAATATTGGAACAACAGCAAACTGCCAGACATGATTGAAACACTCCAGTTTGGCACCAAGAATATTTTTCTGCATCTATTGTAATCCTAAACATACTGTTAGGAGATCATATGCAGTCCAAGACTTAATGGAATAGAGAAATAGCATGGTGCATACACATGCTGTTAGAGTTTATATTGTTCCTCTATGCTCACAGGGCATGAGGTGTGTATTACTGAAATCTGGGGGCAGTTTGCCATGCCAAATGAGTTGCTAAATAAACTTAACTTGAAAGGAGAGGTAATTGTTTCAACACACTTCTTGAGATCTGCAGAGAAGAAACAAATGTTAAATTATTCTTGCATTTATTTCTCCTCATTGTAAACTTCTCCAAGCTTGGAAAGTTTATCTGGAAGGTAGTTGTAGGTATACCTTGACAGTGTAAGTTTTCTCTTAGTAATTGGTGCTGACTGTAGTGGCTTACAGTGCAATTCTATGCATGTTTACTCAGAAGAAGTCCCATTGGGTTCATTGGAGCTTATTCCCAGGTGTGAATAGGAAGGATTGCAGAATTAATCACCACCTTCTTCAAAATTGCACCCGGCACAATCGAATGGGTTGCAGGCACCATGGCAGATCAAGGGGCCTCCTGTTAGTGATTTACCTTAGAAACTGCCCTCTTGACTATACCACCGGGCACCAATTTATTTCCTTAGGCCCCATGCTGGGGGTGGGGGAATTAAAATTTTAAAAAGTGGCCGAGTGGGGAGGTTTAACCTCCCCCTACCTGCATGTGGTGGTCCTGATCTGGATTGCGGTCCCATGCACTTACATGATAGTACACATTTAACACTGTGTGCAGTTTATCCTGAAGAGAGGCTTCTTTGTAGTTGCCCCACATCTGTAGAACTAGATGTTCACCATATTTGGAGGCTGGGCAAATTTGAGAAGATCTGCAAGGCTTTCAAAAGTTTAGGTGGGATTTTTATGGTTACAGTTAAGCAGAGCATTTTAATTCTGACATGTATTTTAGCAGGGCTGTGCACCGCTTCGGAGCCTAATCTGAATCCCAAAGCAAATCAGGGGGCTTTGTTGAGCTCCGAAGCAGGTCAGAACAGCCCCGAGGCAATCTGAAGCAAAGCAGTTTGCTCTGAAATATTTTGGTGTGCCTTGGAGATTCGGAGCTATTCAGAAGCCCAAACAGCCTGCCTGTAAAATGTATCAACTTGCGAAAGATCAGGGAAGGGAAGAGGAGAGGATAGTGGATGGAAGGGGTGGGTGAAGAGGAGGAGGGAGGGGGGAAATTGTGAGCCTTGGCGAATGGCAACTCTAGTTGCCAGATTAGGGCTGAACTTAACCCAGCAGTCTCCAGTCAGTGACAGTGGTGGTGGTGGTGGGGATTCTGTATATTACAGGAGATCTGTCTGTTCATTTAACAGTGAGAGAGAATCGGTTGCTGGTAGCTAGAAGGTGAGAGATCTGTGTGATTTGTATGTTCTACTGCAGCTTTGTCATTCTTCTTCCTTCTCACCCAACCCTTCTCAATTTGGCTATTCCTATTAGTCTTCCCTTTCTTTTCTAGACTCTTTATTTAATCCCTCCCACAAAGAAAAACATTTAAAAGGACTTTCCTTGGCTTATTCTTTGGCTCCTCCCCCTACCTGCCCTTCTCAGTTCCTGTATTCCTTCCCTCCCCATTTCAACTCTTAACTTTAAAAAAACACACCACACCTTTTCTCTTCCGTTAGGCTTTATACTCCCCCTCCTTAGCTTGTACATAGTTTTTCTTTCTCTATCTCCTTTTCTAGGGGTGTACAAAACCGCAATTACCTGGCTCCGCTGGGGTCCGCAGGTGGGGGGCGACGATCCGTTCCTCCCCCCCAGAATCCCGCCCAGCTGGCTCAGCTCCGCGGCCAGTCCGTGGAGCCGCCAGCCAGGCCAATCCTCAGCGGGGCCTCCACCCACTGCCGGGCTGCTGCGGACACAAATGGCGTCCAGCATAGGGGACGCCATTTGCGTCCCTGCTTTAGCCGTGATAGGCTACATAAATATATATGTAGCCTATCACGGGCAAGCATAGGGATGCAAATGGCGAGCCGTCGCCACCGCTGCATCATCTGCTGCTGCCGGAGCCGCCGCCACATCCGCCACCAGGTAGGTCCGTCCTGGGGGGATTCCGCGGGGTGGCGGGTGTGGGGAGGCCATTCCGCCACGGACTCCAGGGGGCGGATTCTAAAGAATCCGGCCTCACTGAAGTCCGTGGTGGAATTCTCTGACATCCCTATTTTTTCTTTTGCTCGTGTGTGTGTGTGTGTGTGTGTGTGTGCTTGTGGCCAAAAACCGTGGGGCAAAGCACTACACATGAGTCCATACATTATATAGTGGGCAAAGCACTACACATTTGTCTGTATACTATGTGGCAAAGCAAGCCAGGAGCCTAAATTTCATGTACTTCTGTGGAAACAGTGAAAAGTTATAGCTTTTTGCTTTGAGAGTTTTTGTTGAAAAAATCACATTTTACCTGCACCTAGCACAAAACCTACTGGGCCAGACTGTCTGAAATTTGGCAGGTTTAATCACCTCCATAGGGTATGCCAGGTCCCTAAATGTCATGAATTTATAATAGAAATGGAAGAAGTTATGGTTGTTTTTGTTTTCTAACACAAGTCAATGGAAAAACATAACATCCAAATAATTCAGATATCTGAATTTCACTTCGGATCTGAATCTGAAGCAAATCTAGTTGGGTCCAAATTGGTCTGAAGAAAATCGGAGTCAATTCAGAAGGTCCGAATCGGCATCTGCAGCAGATCAGGGGGTCTGTGCACAGCCCTATATTTTAGTGTTTAAATGTTTGTGGGTTTAACTGAATGTTGATTTTCATTAGAGCTGTGCACAAATGGCCTCTTGAAATTCTCTACTTTACATGTGGGCAGAGAAATTTGGGAGAGGGGGAGGAGGAGAAATTCTCAACAGTTTCTCCCAGGTAGGGTTTGCCATTGGCAGGGCTTGTAGCACAGCTTGTTTCTCTTTTTGCAAGTGTTTGGGTGGGGGGTTGTGCTGCAACAGCATCAACTGTCTTAGCAGGCTGGCCCCGGTTTGCATCCACCACAATGCAGGTGGGGGCAGTGTTGTGCCTGGCTCCAGGGATGAGGGGGAGTTAGTGCTTTACCAAAATCTGGCCTCCAATTTCCTGACAGTTTTCTCCCCCCATGAAAGAGGCTTCCATTGTTCTGCCTCATTCAGGGTGTTCCAAACCCAAACTCAACCCATGAGAACTCATCCGAAATTTCTTCATCATTGAATTTCCTTTTGAAAGCAATTTCTCTTCTATCAAATTGAATGTGAATGGTCAAAAAATGTGGGAGAAATTTTCGGCACAGCAGCACTAATTTTAATGGTGGTGTTTTGCTGTCAAGATCTTGGGATGGGATCTCCTGCTTTGCCATTCCTGCCATATATTCCCCACAACCATTCTTAATTGTTCCATTCTGTTCCTGATTCCAAAGCAAATAGATGGTCCATAAAAAGATGGACGGCTCCTAGAGCTATCAGTCAAAAGAAATTCTGCAGTTATTCTCTCTTTCTGTCCTCAACAGATTTTCTGTGGTAAGAAAAAAGACAGAAGTAGCAGTGGGAGAACAAGGGAAGTTACAAATGGAAATGGTATCTGGACTCCTCATAATATTCCCTGGATGAAGCAGAGCAATTGCACAATGAAAGTCTCCCCTGGAAACACCCAAAGATTCTCTGACAAAAGCTATTCGGCTGAGCTTTTTAAGGGCTGGACTGGAGCAGTGGTGCCTCAGCACAAATGGCCACTGCTAGGCTAAAGGTTGAGATGGGACACATTGTTCCCTTGTGTTAGCTTGGTGGCCCATATTATGAGTGGGGTACCGCAGGGCTCAGTCCTGGGCCCAGTGCTCTTCAACATTTTTATTAATGACTTGGAGGAGGAGGTGCAGGGAATGCTGATCAAATCTGCAGATGACACAAAATTGGGTGGGATAGCTAATACTTTGGAAGACAGAAACACAATTCAAAGTGATCTTGATAGGCTGGACTGCTGGGCAGAAAACAACAGAATGACATTGGATAAATGCCATGTTCTGCACCTAAGAAAAAGAAACCAAATGCACAGTTACAAGATGGGGAATACTTGGCTCAACAACACTACAAGCAAGAAGGATCTTGGAATTGTTGTAGATCACAAGCTGAATATGAGCCAACAATGTGATGTGGCCGCAAAAAAAGGCAAATGCTATTTTGGGCTGCGTTAATAGAAGCATAGCTTCCAAATCCCGGGAAGTACTAGTTCCCCTCTACTCAGCCCTGCTTAGGCCTCATCTGGAGTACTGTGTCCAATTCTGGGCACCACACTTTAAGAAGGATGCAGACAAGCTGAAGAGGGTTCAGAGGAGGGCAGTGAAGATGATCAGGGGACTGGAAACAAAGCCCTATGAAGAGTGACTGAAAGAACTGGGCATGTTTAGCCTTGAGAAGAGAAGACTGGGGGAGATAGGATAGTGCTCTTCAAGTACTCGAAAGGTTGCCACAGAGAGGGAGGCCAGCATCTCTTCTCGATCATCCCAGAGCACACGACACGGAATAATGGGCTCAAGTTAAAGGAAGCCAGATTCCGGCTGAACATCAGGAAAAACTTCCTGACTGTTAGAGCAATATGACAATGGAACCAATAACCTAGGGAGGTGGTGGGCTCTCCCACACTGGAGGCTTTCAAGATGAAGGTGGACAGCCATCTGTCAGGGATGCTTTGACTTGGATTCCTGCATTGAGCAGGGGGTTGGACTCGATGGTCTTGTAGGCCCCCTCCAACCCTCCAATTCTACGATTCTATGTGCACATAGTATGTACAACCCCATGAATGGCCATGGCACAGAGTTCCTGATTTGTTATTTAAATGTCTTGAATGCCACCTTTGATGGAAAGGTGGCATACAAATAAACTGATAAATAACTACAACAGATCTGATAGGCTGTAACCCTATAGAACTAGACAAGCAAAGTAAGACCAGAGAAATGATCCTGAACTGCACTTCATGTTCACACCTCACTTTGTTGTAGCAAGGGAAATGGAAACCTCTAGCTAAGCAGGATTACAGACAGCACACATCCTCCACTTCGATTAAGCAGAACATGGAAGAGAAGGCAAAAAACCCTTCTGCGCATGTGTGTACATGTGTGTGCGTATGCGTGTGTGCGCATGCACACACACAAGTTCAGGGCAATTAAGAATGGAACACTAATTCTCAGAGTTGCTGTGTGTTTTTAAAAGAATCTTCTTAAAGGTGATGATGAACACATGCCATTGCTTAATTTTCTACAATGATAGTTAAAGTCTTCTACCTGTCAGGCAAAGGTTTCAGTATAGGGGAAGATAATACAATGAACAGGCCTTGCCATCACATACTGTGAAATTGTGCAAATTAAAATATTTGGAATAAAATGTAGAGTCAACGTTTTCTCCAAGAGATTCACTAAGGGGGAAAGTGATCTCTCATCGGCTATAAAAACACACACAAATCTTACAGAGATCCAAAGTCTGTTAAGCCTGCCCACCCCGAAATTCCTAAAGGATAAGTTTAAGTCATCCCTAGATCTTCTAGAACTCATAAGAAAGGTACATAGGATTTTCTTAGCCACAATCTAGAATGTAAAATATAAGGCCTGGTTTTTATCAGCCACATTCCACAAATGTTCATGAAATTCTTCCTGCAGACAAGTCACCAAACTAGATGATATGTGAAATGGGTGATTGCATTTCACACACCTGTTTTTTGTTTCATTTTTTTTTTAATAGCCATATTAGGGGCCAATCAGGATCAGGACCATAGCATGCTGGGAGGAAACTATCACCCTTCCTCCTGTGCCATAATCCCAATGAAAATTGCTTCTTTGAAACTGCTGTTCTATCCTGGAAGGCGCATCTGGTTTTGTTTTTATTTTTCGAAAAGAGATACGCGGATACATGAAATACAATCACACATTTCACATTTTTTATTTTATTTTATTTATTACTTTTAGATATCCTAATAACTAAGTTCTTCTGGGCAGTGTACAAGTGCATTTAAAAAAAAACATAAGCAACATATTGTCTTGTTTGAGTCTAGTCATCACACTTTGGGCAGATTCAGCTTTTTTTCACAGATCCATTCTGGTCCAAGTTAAGAGAAGCTGGCAGAGGATTTGGGGGCCTTTTCACATGCCCAGTGATTTCATTTGGTGTTCAAAGGGGCCTAGAGGTGTCCCTGTATCAGTGCCAGCCAAGTTGGGGTCTCTTTGCTTTGGGGGTGGTGTGGTGGAAAATGTAGCCAAGAAGGGCGCAGGGAGACATTTAGCTGTCTTTGAATTCCCATGATGTTCAGCCATCTTGGATGCACATTATGGGAGTTTTTAAGGTCTACTGAAACCTTTTCTTCTTGATGTGCAAAGGAAGCTAGCTGATTTGTAACTGATCTGGGGGAAGGCAAATGCATTCATTTTCAGTAGGGTTGGTACATTAATCAATGGATCAACCTGAGTAATCAATTTTTTAAAACAGCCTTAATTAAAATTATGGCCTTGATTAATCAGAACAACTTTCTTTTTGACTTTTGCTGTGTCTTTTCAGGCCACACTTCTTAGCTGGCCTAGCCTTGCCAAGCACATCCCATATCTCCCCACCACAACCACCGCTCTCTTGATATTTCAAACCATAGTTTGGCCTGCTGGAAGTGACCAAGCATTGCTATACTCTTATGTGAGAGAGAGTCTCTCACCTGTTCTAAAAGGCAGGGCTCTTTAACCGTAGGCACTATCATCTGTACATGGGCAGGAAGGGGAGAGAACAGAAGGCCTGGGAACAGCAGTAGTTTTGAAAAGCCAATATAATCCTTCCTGTGTTCTTTTCTACTTCTACTGTGGTGAAGCCTGAGTGCTGTTCAGTGCTGGTGAGGCCTGGGTTGCAGAGTTCCCCTGTGGGTTGGGTTTTTCAACAAGGCCAGGTTTCAGGAATGGAAACAGAACAGTACCATGGAAAGTTCTGAGTGGGGCTAGAAGGCTTGTCTGTTTGTTGCTCCAACAAGGAGCAGTGCAAGACTGAGCTTAAATAAAAATTTGACTGTTTTTAGGCTGCTTGGCCCCACCTCCATACTAACTGAGATTTTGTCTCTTAAAGGGCTCTGACCTGTTTTAGCAATTTCAGGCTGTGATGATGTGGGAGTGGCTGTGGCATACTAGTGTCCTCATGCAATCTCCTCTAGATAAAGGAGAGCCAGCCCCTGGAGTCTTTCTGGAGAACTGGGTCCTGAGGAGATGGAAGCTTCATGACATCTTTCTGTGGCTGGGTCCTCTCCCTGAACCAATAACTCTGAAGCCTCTTATTCCGAGGACATGTGATCGGGATCCTCTGACATTTAGGGTTTAGAGTCCTAGTCCATGACATCCTTGCCTTGTTTTCAGACTTAACAACTTAGGAGTAGGTCAGTCATTAACTAAAAAGTACAGTTTTCTTCTTTTTTCTTTCTAGGAGAATATGCCTGGAAGAAATAAATTTTGTTTTAGTCTTGGAATATGAATAATCCAGATTTTTTTTAATGTTATTGTGGTTATACCTAGCAATAAATTTTATAAAGCTGATAAAACGTTATCAAAGTTTGAGCTGGACGTTGAATAGATTTCAGGGAATAATCTGAAACAAGCAAAGTTTAAAAGTGTATATATGTATATATTTACACTTATGAATATGCAAAGTTATGCAAAATGTAATCAATGATAATTGTCTAAAATCTGATCATTAATTGATTAACATTTCTTTATCTGAGTTGCAGTCCTAATTTTCAGACTGCCAGAAGACATCCAGCAATTAGTCTGTTTCTCACAGATCAATTAAGAATTAGGGGTGGGGGGGATCTCATCATCACTACTTTCTAGGATTCCCCAGAAAGCCTTCTTTTTTCCTGCTCCTTCCATTCCACACTGTGCTCAGTAGGTTGAGGAGGGCACTCTCATCCATCTCTGTATGGTTCAATTCTGCACTGTCATTTCTGTGCCCCACCTTGCTGAGTGATAACCTCCAGTGGAGGTGCTGTGGGAAGAAGGGGTGGAGGATTGGCAGGTCTTTTTCTTTGTCTGCATTTTGTAACTTATTGCTTTTTCTCTTTTGGCCTCAGCACTATTAGTTGTTTCTTTTTTTATCGCATTGGCTGCTGACTCCTTACAGTCTACTGGGTCTTCGTGTTCCCTGCCAAAACCAATATTCGTGCAGCTGCCAGAGGCAGCTTTGACTGGCGCTTCATTAAAGGCAGTGAGGACCATGGCTCCAAAATAAAATAAACGCAGCCATTTCAGAACTTTCTGACAATGTTATAGGCTTCATGATGTCACTCTACAGCTGCCCACTGCCACCGTGTAGTTCTTACAGCCAGGCATGGGAAATGGGTAGATCTCCATGTTTTATGCACTGCCTCACCAGTGTGATTGAAAGGAGAGTACTCACTTGCAAGGGGAATCCATTAAGGTCCAAGGAGCACTTGCCTTCTCCCTTTCTGTCTGCCTCAGCAGTCTAACTCTCCTGTTAACTTTCTGGCACCTGTGAGCTCTCACACATAGGCATTTGAGGAGGGCTGAAGTGGACATTTGAGCAGGGTTAAGAGCTCTGCAGAATATCATATCTCCTTTTGAGCCCATAGCTGGGACAGAGAAAATAGGCCCTATCATGACTGTGTCAGAGATGGGAGAAGTGAAGAGCAAGCAACCCACAGCACTGAAATGACTTTATCTCTGTCTGTCTGTCTGTCCGGTGATTGATCCAGTCAACAAACTTAACAATAAGACCTATACAACAATACATGGGAGAATAAAATACAAAGCCATAGCTTGACTTACAGAAGTAAAATTCTAAAACATAAATCAAATATTTCTATTTATTCAATAGTTAAAGACCGAATAACATAACAAGCAGAAAATTTAGTCTAGTTCGCTAATATTTTAGACCATACCCTCATTGCTCAGCTGCAATTTTTGTAACAGACTCTTTTGTATCAGGAAAAGAACATATTCAGAATTCTTTGGAGAATCACAGCCATAGGCAATATATACAGGAAGATAACACTCATAGCATGCATGCACACTATTCCACATGATAACAATACTTTGGTTTTGCGTAGTACATTTAGACTGTAGTCCTATATACTCTTACCTGGATGTAAGGACAATTTAACCCATTTGGGCTTACTTCTGAGTAGATGTGTATAGGATTGCAAGCGCTTCTCGGCCTTTTGGCTTAGTGGTAGAGCATGTGCTTTGTATGCAGAACAGCTCAGGTTTGATCCCCGACACCTCCAGGTAGGGCAGGAAAATCTTCTCCCTAAAACCCTGGAGAGCTGCTGCCAGTACGTGTTGACAGTATAAGGCAGCTTCCTATGTTCCTATCAAGTGAATTGTAGAGCTCAAAGCATGTCACATATATTCTCTCAGGAATTCTTATAAAAATTAGGTAAAGCAAGTATTATTGAAGACTCAGGGCCGGCCGTTTGGCAGAGCGAGGTGCTACATCTGGCATGAAAGGACAGCAAATGGTTAGTTATTTAATTGATTATACAGTGGAGGCTGGTGGCTCCTATATCAGTGGGGCAGTAAATCCACTCTGGGTTTCAGTCAGAACCAGTTAGAGCTCTAAAGGAGCTATCCAAGGTGCCTCACACATTGGATAGCTCCTTTTGAGTTCTGACTGGTTCTGACTGAAACCTGGAGCAGATTCACCGCCCCAATGACATTGGAGCGACCAGCCTCCACTGCCAAAGTCCATGTAACAATGTTTTATAACAGAAATTAATGAAGCATAGTAATTTAATATCAAGGAATTAACAGCAAAACAATTTGCTTTTTTAAAAAATGGGTATATTTGCTTAGTATACTTTCACATGTTGATTTAACATTTCTGTTTCAGTAATTTGTAATCATGATGAAACATGGTCTTTTGAAGCTTTCGCTTCTAATGTGATTAAATAATTCTTGTCTGACTCTCATGTTCCCTACAACTGTAAAAACAGAGGCTATTCCAGATTAAAAACAATTGTTGATAATATCCACCACGTTCTACAAAAAGAAAAATAGAAATTGAATAGTCAGACTTTGAGGCCTTTGCCCCAGGACACTTGGCTTGCTACCAGCAGTGTAGTCAAGGGGAGCATGGATGAGTGCAGCTCCTGGATTTTCTTCAGAGTAGGAATGACAATCTCATCTGCCCAAGTGCCAGAGCAGTTACAGACCCTCCTTGCACTAGCAAGCAAATGAAGTGATAACAAGGCATTCAAGTTTTATTATTGAGTGTGACAGATTAGCACAGCCTTCCTCAACCTGGACTGGGATGATGGGAATTGCAGTCCAACACACCTGGAGGGCACCAGGTTAGATAAAGCTGAATAAACATAGGGAAGTCAGAGAATAAGGAAAATAATCCAGGAAAAAACTAAAAAGTTGAACACAAGAGCACTGTAGATTTTTTAGGGAATATTTGCTCCTGTTCCCTCCCCCAGCTCCAGGATATATATTCCAGAATGTACTGGAAATACCTGGTACACCTCCAGATAGACTTAGGTAGCATCAGTGATTGGGATGCTGGGATAAATTAATAAGGAACTTTGTCTCCTCCAAGCTTATTGGTTGATGTGGCAAGCTAGGGTACCTACACATAAGTAAATCTTCTTAAACATAGGGCATCCCGGTCAGTAATTTAAAAAGGCAGGCTGAAACTTGTGTGAGAAAGTAAATTTACTAGCAAGTAGGCCCCAGCCTGTGGGTTTAAGTTGCACACTTGTCCTTTGCTCTGTCCATTGCCCTCAATATTTCGGTGTTTATCATCACAAGTGGGTGCTGCAAAAGCGAAAGATCACAAGAACATGAAAGGACAAAGAATTAGGGACAAATTAAAATGAAAGAAAGCAGCAGTGTGGACATATCCTAAGCTGAACGAACACAAAGGCCCAATTTGTATGTGAATTCTCTAGCATGATCATCACTTTTTTAATTAAAGAAAATAAGGAAAGAAATAACATGGAGGCAGCTATCTCTATGAAACAACTCCCTGTGAAGATCATTTGTAATAGCCTGGTCAAAATTGCCTGAATCAAATGGGCTTCATGCAAACAGCTTTCCATGTGGACTTGCCTCCACACAGTTGTCTTTTCCAAGTATGAATTGGGCCTCAAAGAGCATGCAAAGCAAAAGCCAGGGGTGTGTGCATGGTCAGAGGAGAGCTGTGGGGAGCAACAGTAAGCTATCTGAAACAAAACATCTGCAAGAATGGAATATGTGACAAGCATGCAGACCAATGAGGTCACTAGGACTTTTTTTATTATTCAAAACTAATATATTTAATGAGAAAATTTTGGTAATTGGAGGTGTCTTGGACTGTAGTGTTTGAAGCTGAATTCCCCCTAAGGTTCATTGTTATTTGAATCTTGGGCCTTGGTCTGATTTATTGTAAAAAATGTGGGTTCAACTCCAGTTCCCAATGTCTCAATGTGTTCATATCTGCGATTTTGGCTTGGACTCTTGATCTCCATATAACCTATCCAACTACCAAAGTACTTTTAACATCTTGAGAGGAGCTCTGCTGAAGAAATGTAGGTTTTTATGATGCAGATGTTTGATTTATATTTCATCATTTGTAATATTTGCAAAGTGCTTTACAAGTCTCTGGTCTGAAATGTAGCTATGATGTTAGGGGCTCATATACTGTAGAGGTGAGGGCCATGAAGGTGACTGGCCAGTCAGACAAAGAGCTAAAACCTGTAGCTTAAAATAATCATCCATTAGGTAATGAAGGCAATGAAGACTTCTGTGCAAACATATGGTCTTATTATCAGTGTAGTGTCATTTTATATTTGAGAAAGAGAGTATAGACATGGGCCAAAATTCCATGGCTCTTAATTAATCCAAATTTTCGCCCAGCATAGCTCTGAATTTCTCATCAAGATCCAGGCTATCACTGCCTTGAAATTTTACACATTTGATAGATGTGCATATCACTCATGCTTGAGAACATCCAAGATGCAATGTTATATTTTCACTGCGATAAAGAAAACATGAAGTTCCCCAGAGATGTTCTGTATGTGAAACCTATAGAGTTTTATATAACCACCCCCAGTGTGTTTTGCAGTATACCTTAAAATGTTAGGTCTCAGATTGGGTCCAGCTTCATAATATTTTGCTTTTGAATCTCAGATACATTCAAGAACACCATTTCTCCCCTGACTTTATTGACTTCATAAGATCATAGAGTTTTAGAGATGGGAGGTCCATCTCTTTGAGGTCATCTAGCCCAAGATCCTACTCAAGGCAGGAATCTTGCAACAACAGCCCCCCAAATTTGTTGCCAAAAAGCATTTTGAAGAGCATATCACTAACAATATCAAGGCCAGCAATAAATATGTTTTAAATATATCAGAAGCAGGAAGCCAGCTAGGGAGGCAGCTTGACTGTTGGATGACAATGGAGCTAAAGGAGTACTAAAGGAGGACAAAGAGATTGCTGAGAAGCTGAATGAATTCTTCTCATCTGTCTTCAGTGCAGAAGATATAGGACAGATACCTGTGCCTGAATGGATGTTTTCAGGAAAGAAGTCTGAGGAACTGAGACAAACAGTGGTGACAAAAGATGAAGTTCTCAACCTTACTGATAAACTGAAAACAAATAAATCACCAGGCCCAGATGGTATCCATCCTAGGGATGGCGGAGAATTCCGCCATGGATTTCAGTGAGGCCGAATGCACTGGCATTCGGCCCCCCGAAATCCATGGCGGAATGGCCTACCCCCCCGCGGATTCCCCCTGGGATGAGACTTAGCTGGGGTGGATGTTCTGGATGGCGGCAGCGGCTCCAGTGGCAGCGGCGGCGGCTGGTCTTTCGACCAGCTGCTGCGGCTGCCATTTGCACTCTGGTCTTTACTGTGATAGGCTACGTAAGTCTTTACATAGCCTATCACGGCAAGCCAACAAATAAAAAAACAACAACCAGCGCATACAAATGGCGGCGGCTACGGTGGCCATCATTTGCATTCCCTATTTTTCGCCGTTCTAGCCTACATAAATATTTACGTAGGCAATTACGACGAAAAAAAAGGGAACTGCAAATAGCGTAGTGGGTGCTATTTGCATTCTTTTTTTTCTCGCTGTTTTATCCTACGTAAATATTTACGTAGGCTTTTACGGCGAAAAAAAAAAGAAACGCAAATAGCGCCCACTATGCTATTTGCGGTTCCCCCCCCTTTTTTTTTTGCCGTAATTGCCTACGTAAATATTTACATAGGCTAGAACGACGAAAAATAGGGAACGCAAATGGCGGCTGCCATAGCCGCCGCCATTTGCATACACCGTTTTTTGGGGGGGGCATGCCATGATGGGCTACATAAATACTTACGTAGCCTATCACGGCAGCCTGAAAGGATGCAAATGGCAGCCGCTACAGCAGCCGCCATTTGCGTCTGCAGCAGCCCGTCTGCGGCCGGAAGTCCAGCTGCGGACGGCCCTAGCCGGCTGCTCCGCGGAGCTGCCGTGGAGTAGAGCCAGCTGGGCAGGGTTCCGGGGTGGAGGACCAGATCACCTCCCCCTCCATCGAGGATTCCGGGGGGAGGGACGGAGTGCCCCTCCCCACCGCGAACAGAATCTGCGAACAGGTAAGTCACTTTCGTACATACCTAATCCATCCTAGAGTTCTCAAAGAACTCAAATATGAAATTGCTGATCTTCTAACCAAAATATGCAACATGTCCCTAAGATCCGCCTCTGTACCAGAGGACTGGAAGATGGCCAGTGCCACACCAATTTTTAAAAAGGGATCCAGGGGGTATCTGGGAAGTTACAGCCAGTTAGCTTAATGTCTGTTCCGTGTAAATTGGTTGAAAGCATTCTTAAAGATAAAATTAGTAAGTCTATAGAAGGACAAGCTCTGCTGAAAAATCAATCAACACAGCTTCCACAAAGGTAAGCACTGTCTCGGTAACCTTTTGGAGTTCTTTGAGAGTCTCAATAGGCATGTAGACAGGGGTGATCCAGTAGACATTGTTTGCTTGGACTTCTAAATGGCCTTTGACAAAGTCCCTCACCAAAGACTCCTGAGCAAACTCAGCAGTCATGGAATAAGAGTATAGGTCCTCTTATGGATCAGTATGTCACGTTTCCCTTTGCCCCTGCTGTAAAACTTCAAAAGCCATATCAAAACACAGACCAGAGACTTCAATTCCAAGGCTTTTAATCCACTTAATTCAATGGGTCATTCAGAAGCTAATTGCCAGTGACCCTCAGTCTACAAAGGAAATACCTTCAGGGAGTTCCATTTAAGGAACAGGCAAGCTTGCTGTCCTAAATTAAGGGGTGGGGGTGGGGATCTGCCTCTATCTCATGAGGACTCTAAGCGCAGCTGTTCCGGCTGGACCAATCGGCAGATCACCTAAGCTCTGCCCCTGCCATTTCTCTCTTGTCTCTGCATCTGCGTCTAAGAATTCAGGCTCTACCAGCCCCCCTTCTCCCTGTTTGCTATCTCTCACAGGGATGGGTGAAGAGGGGCCTTTGAAGCTTGAGGAGGCCTATCCATCTCTGTCCAGGCCTGAGAAATTTCCTCCCCCATGTTTTGCGGTTCCTTTTCAAACTCTGAGCTACTCTGCCAATCGCTACGCTCAGAGGCAACCCTGACACAGTAACTGGTTAAAGAACAGAAAGCAGAGAGTAGAAATAAATGGTAAATTCTTCCAATGGAGGGAAGGTAATAGAGGGGTCCCACAGGGATCTGTATTAGGACCAATGCTTATCAGCCCGTTCATAAATAAACTGGAATTAGGAGTGAGCAGTGAAGTGGCCAAGTTTGCTGATGACACCAAATTATTTAGGATGGTTAAAACAAAATGGGATTGTGAGGAGCTCCAAAACGAACTCCAAATTGGGAGAATGGGTATCCAAATGGCAAGTGCGATTCAATGTAAGCAAGCGTTAAGTGATGCACATTGGGGCAAAAAATTCCAACTTCAAGTATAACCTGATGGGAACTGAGCTAGTGGTGACTGACCAAGAAAGAGATCTTGAGGTTGTGGTGGAGAGTTCAGTGAAAATGTCAACCCAGAGTACAGCTTCTGTAAAAAAGGCAAACTCTGTGTTAGGCAAAATTAGAAAAGGAATGGAGAATAAAACTGCCAATATCATACTGCCCTTATTCAAACCTATGGTGTGACCACACTTGGAATACTGTGTACAGTTCTGGTCACTGCATCTGAAAGAGCATATTGTAGAGCTGGAAAAAAAATGCAGAAAAGGGCAACTAAAATAATCAAGAGGCTGGAGCATCTCCCCTATGTGAGAAGGTTGCAACATCTAGGATTGTTTAGCTTGGAAAAAAGGAGGGTAAAGGGAGACATGATAGAGGTATACAAAATTATGCATGGTGTGGAGAATGTAGAGAGGGAGACTTTTTTCTCCCTCTCTCATAATACTGGAACCCGAGGTCATCACATGAAGCTGATTGGGGGGAGATTCTGGACAGATAAAAGGAAGTACTTCTTCACACAGCACATAGTTAAACTATGGAATTTGCTACAACAGGATGTCATGATGGCCATCAACTTGGATGGCTTTAAAAGGGGGTTAGACAAATTCCTGGAGGGCAAGGCTATCAACGGCTACTTGGCTTGAGGGCTGTGTGCTACTTCCAGTGTCAGAGGCGGTATGCCTGTGTACATCAGTTGCTGGGGACCATGGGCAGGAGGGTGGTGTTGTACTTGTGTCTTGCTTGTGTTTTCCTGATCAACAGCTGGTTGGCCACTGTGTGAACAGAATGCTGGACTAGATGGACCATTGTTCTCATCCAGCATGTCTCTTCTTATGTTTTTACATTTATTTACAAAATGTATAGCCCACCCCTCAGTAAATAGTCTCAACATGGCTTCCTTCTTATACTGTACCTAAAGAAACTAGAGTGGAGAACCTGGATAAAACAAAACAAAGCCCACAGTCCCACAAATATCTGAAGACACTCAGTCTCAGATGCTCTTATGTCACATCAGAAGGTGTGAGATACCATGCCAGGTTAGGATCCATAGCACACACAGATCCATCATGTTTGTGAAATAGGGTGCAGTGCAGGATGTAGTGGAGGACGTGGCTCCAGTGTCAGTGGGGTGGTGAATCCACTCCAGATTTTAGTCAGAACCCATCAGAACTCTAGAGGAGCTAGCCAAAGTGCAGAGCACTTTGGATAGCTCCTTTAGAATTCCTACTGAAACCTGGAGCTGATTCACTACCCCACTGACATTGGAGTCACCAGCCTCCACTGGCAGGATGTAAGCATGTTGATTTCCCATCAAGACCTGCTAAAGTGCAGTTCCTTCCTTAAAAGGGGTACCTCAACAACGGAGGCCCCGATAAGCACTGACATTATATCAGTGGCGTAGTGTAAATAGATTATAAGTGTTTATTTTAAAAACGACGGTTAACCTTTTTAATCAACTCATTCAGGCCAGAGTAATGATCATAATAACTATCTCAGTCAATTCTTTTACTTTTTTTCTAGATTTCGAAGTAATGGTAAAGAATGGTAATGGTAATGGTGACCCTGCCCCCTGCAAAAGGTGGATATTTGGTGAAAATAATGATATATTCTTACCAATTCTCAAGCCAGGAGTACACTCACATACATCATCCCTGCATATAAATCACAAAAAGTACACCATGGGCGTCTTCACATGGAGCTTTTATCCTGCTATTGAGATGGCTCTCTCACAGAGGTTTGCAGACTCTTTAGATGATGCAGTGAACCTCCAGGGCATCTCCTGCCATTTTCCCCAGCCTATTCCATCTTTTCCCCAAATGCAAAAAATGTATTTTTTCCAGCCCATGGAACAGGAGTGCCATGATCTCCCTGTGAAATTCTCCAGTAGTGGAAGAAACTGCTATGTCTGGTTGGCTGTGGGCTGCGCTGTCTTCATGCCTGCCATATAAATGCTTGAGCATATTTCTCGATCGGAGGGGGAAGAGAGTTAAATGTCTCCTTGCAACCAAAGGAGACAGATCTGATCCACCACCCCACCAAGCTCAGAAGCAATGTCCTCTGTTGAGTCAGAGCACCCATTAAGTTCAATGGGGCTCACTTCCAAGTAAGTGTGCCAAGGGTTGCAGACTTACAGTGCAATCTTATGTTTACTCAGAAGTAAGTCCCATTGACTTCAATGGGGCTTGATCCCAAGTAAATGTGCCTAGGGTTACAGAGTTACAGCACAATCTTATGTCTACTCAGAAGTAAGTCATAGCTTTCCTGAGGGCTGCAAGGAAACAGTACAGCACAAGTTAAGAGATGAAAACCAGACTCCCTCCCCCACTCCTTTGCACACATGCCAGGGAGGGAGAGAGGGAGGCACTCCTTTGATTCCCTCCACCTTTAAAGTCACTACAAGGGCTTCCAACTTCCCTCATGCTGCCCTTCTGCTGCAGAGGAGTGGAGCGACCAGCGGAGCCATCAGTTATGTTACAGGACCCAATGACCAGCCTTCTGTCCTGATTTTTCCATGCGGCCATGAAAAGGTATAGAGCAGAGGGAAGCTTTCAGCCTAAATCCCAGAAAGGATTTGGAATCAAAAGGATCAGTTTGTAGTGGGATAAAATGTCAGGTGTGAAGAGAGCCAGGTGTAAAGAACAGAGAAAGGCTTGTTGGTTTCCCAGAAGAAGCATCTGGCTGTCCCCCATCAGAGACAGGATGGTGCAGTGAATGGACCCTTAGTTTGAACCAAGGGTCCAGGTTTTTAAAGAGTAATAATGTGCATCTCTGTGTGTGTTTAAGAGTAAAAATGTGTCAGACTGAAGCTTTAATGGCATGTAGGCTGAAAAAAATGCAAGTCATGTATGTTTCCAAAGAAAACATATGTGCTCCAATCCAAAGCACACATGTGCAGCAACTGTGTGCTTGTGCATGTGGAATCCTTTCAAAAACATTAAAATCCTACCTATCAGATGTCTTAAGGAAGGAGGAGCAGAAGGATTGAATCCAGAAATCCAGACCCCATTCCCCTTCCAACAGCTGAGCAGTGGGGAACTCAATGTTCTGATGGGCACTTCAAGGCCCCTACTTTGCCTTCTTATGGTTCTTTATTTTTAAACTGGACTTGGACTGGACAGCCCCTCAAATAGAGGATAGTCCTCTATAAAGCAGGACTCATGATCAGCCAAATACACATGCCCCATGGCAAATGGGCAGCAATTCTTGAAACTGAGAAATGTTTCAAAAGCAGTTTGCAATATGGCATGGCCAGAAGGAGATGGGGTCTGTTCAATAATTTTTTTAAAAGTTTAAAAATTGCCATGGTATGTGCCTGAGCCATTGGGAGCACCTGAAGTAGGTCTTTGTATCCCAGGCATGGGCTCCAATCTTGCAAAGTTAAGACTGTTGAATCCCATTTGAAGTCAGTGGGATTTCTTTCAACCATCTGGGTTCAGGATTGCAACTATTACTTCGCTATGATAGCCATTGGTGTTGTGGGAGCTATTGTGGCCCACTGCCCGTAATAGCACACCTGGTTTGTCTTTGATTCTGTTGAGTTCCTTCTAGTCCTATCCCATGCACCATATTTACTTAGGCCTTGAACAGGGAAAGAGAATATAGCCAAAATTCTGAATAAGGCAGAGAGCTCTCTTTCTCGCATAACTCTACCTACATGGCACAGGGGGCAAGAATATCACTTAACAGAACAGTTCAGTATTTATTTAGTCATTCTGTTGGCAAAGTCCAGCTATGCCAAATCCTACTCCTTGGCTTTTTTTTTCACATATTGGGTTTTTGACAAGGAAAATGAAAAAGCAAATTCATTTTCAGAGCTGGAGCACTATTTTATCTCCAACCTCAGGGTACTTTTCAACATAAATCTTCCTAGCCAAGCCACTTAAAAACAGCAGGATATCCTACTGAACCTTTCCTGTTTTTTGCTTTCAAAATAGCTCAGTTTTAAGTAGAAATGGGAAGATTTGGGGTATGCTTTTAAACATGCAGATATTACAAATAGATCAGTAGCAGCAAATTATCAGATACATGTCCATGGCTGCAATCCTGTACTTACTTACCTGGGAGTAATTCCTTTTGAACTCAATAGACTTACTTCTGAGAGTAGACATTTATAGCATTGTGGGGGAAAACCACTAATCAAATGTTACATGTTGTATAAGGTTATACTACAGGCTGTTAGGGTTATTAGTAGAGGTGTGCCCCAATATTTGATTTGGAGCCCAATTTGGTGCTGTGGAAAATGGCCCACTTTGGCTCGGACAAATTTGGAATCTGTCGGCTTCAACTGGTGTACTGAACCCAAGTCAAGATTCTGAAATCCAAGGCTTTGTGCCTCCCATTGACTATCATGGGAAATTTAAAAAAAATGGCTATACCTTTCTTCCTTGGTCAGAATTGGATTATATTTGCAGGCAAATTAGGCCCTTGGGAAGGGATTATGCCCACCTAGTGTCAGAAAAATAGGTAGAGGTGTCTCTGTGCTATCTGTCTTTATATTTTGATTTTTAAAAACTTATTATTTACAAGGAGCGAGCAGTGAAGTGGCCAAGTTTGCCGATGACACTACATTATTTAGGATGGTGTCCTAAATAACTTTATTTTTTAATAGAATTGGATTAAAATTGCAGGGATAGTTGCCCCTTCTGAGGGGACCAAGCTTGCCAAATTTCAGAATGATAAATCCAGGGGGATTTTGTGCAACCTATGCCTATTATATTAATGTATGTATTTTCATTGTTAAATGTGACCTGGGTAAGATAGGGTTAATAATGTGTTAGGGAGTGAAAGGGAGAGGCTTGTGCAAGTGTGAGGATTCTGTGGTTATATAAGGAATGAACTGACAGTTAATTAAGCAGATAGGGATTTAGGAATTGTAGAAGCAATATCTGGTTAGTGGGGTTTGTGTATAGGATTTTAGAAGGGGTAGAGTAGGTAGGGAAGTTAGGACCAAGCACCACTGAATAATAATAACATATCTCTTCCTGTGTTAAATTTATTTGTTTGTTTTTAAATACAGACACCCATGTGTTGATTGTGTTATGCTACCATTATTAAATCTATTTCCTTCTTACTTCTCCTGTAGTGGGTTGAGAGAACCAACTGAACATATTGAGTTTCTCTGGAACCCAGAGAAAGTAAAAGGGTTGACACTTGGGTATCAGTGGGAACAACTGATCCAGGTGAAAGCAGGCATTTCCTGAGGGGGTTGTTTCTCAGTTTCAGAGGCAGAGGCTGGGGAGAAGGTGGAACCCAGGCAGGTACGTCACAAGCAGCCTTGTCATTTTGAGGGTACTGAAAAGAGGATGCACTTATCCCCCTATGTTCCTTGTGGACCAGTATTCTGAAAAAGACAGGCTGCCTAGAAGTGTCCCAAAGTAAGAAACCTGCAAAGTTTCAGCAGGATAGCTGCAGTGGTTCATGTGGAAGGGTTCCCTCAATGCTTGGGAGAAGGAAGTGATTTGCTTCCTGTTCCTTCCCCCCATAGTTTTTTGGGCAATTTGTGTAAAAATGGTCTACCTCATAGAGGTGTCCTCAAGCAATGAACCTGCAGTGTTTCAGAAGGATGGGTGCAGGGACTAGGGAGTTACAATGCTTGAAAACCAGTTTAAGGCTTTTTTCATAGAGAACCCTGGTAGCACTGGAAGAATGTCCATCTCACATTTCCTTCCTTATCCTCTCCCAAAGCACAGTGATTGGAGAGCCCTGGTAAAATGTGCCCTATGATTACAAGGTGAATCTGAAAGTCACTCAGCTGCTGTCCCTCCCCCTCCTCCTGCTCTGCATTTGGAGAAAAGAAAGCAAAAGACACCATTTGGAGACATCAAGTCTGGTGCCTCTTTGGGCACGAATCTGAAACAAAGCCTTATTCTGGGCCAGCTTCAATTCTGTTGGCTTTCTCCAAATCTGAGGCACATCCCTAGTTATTAATAACCTCTTTCTCACAAGCCCCTCTCTTTACTTTCTGTGGCATTTTAATATTTTGGGGCCAAAGTATTTTAAAAGTTAGAAGGAATTATTTTTTTTAAATTGGAGTAGCATAGACAAATCACAAAATTAACTGGCATCACAGGCTTTGCTAAGCTTTTATTATCAAGATTTCAGATGCCTCAAGTCACTAAGAAAATTAAGATAACTAAAACATTTTTTTTAAAAAAATGTTGGCCTGAGTCTGCTTTCTTTTTCTTTTTTCCAGGCCAGTTAGGTTTCCCATTCATGTGAAGGCCTATACATGCTTAGCCCTCCATGCCCACCCCTACTGATCTAGTGGCTGGTGGAGTATGCATGTGTGGCTGGCTGATGACATGAGGATCGTGGCTCAGTGGTAGAGCAGCTGCTTTGCACGCAGAAGGTCCTAGGTTTGATCCCCAGCATATCCAGGTAGGGCTGGAAAAGATCCCTGTCTGAAAAACCTGGAGAGCTTTTGCCAGTCTCTGTTGACAATACTGGGCTAGATGGACCAGCGGCCTGACTCAGTGGGCCAGTTTGCACAATCAAAATAAGCCACCATGGCTTATTTAAATCACGGTGGATGCTCAGTGCATGAGGGACACAATCTCCATAATCACCTCCTATCATGTCATCTGAACCAGGTGGCACAGCTTGTTGGAGGGGAAACAACAACCCTCAAATAACGCTACAACAGCCCACTGTGGCTTATTTTGATCACTTGAACCAGGTCAGTATAAGGCACCTTCCTATGTCCCTGTGAGCCTTGCAGGCATGTTCCTTCTTGCCCTCACACATTCAGCAAACGTGTAAGGGAGATAATTTGAATACCCCCTCTGATAGGCATATCTCCTTTCTGAATCTGTCTAATCCCTTTTTTAAACCTAGCACCCACCACCTCATGTTGTGGCAGAACATTCTTTAAAGCTAGTTATGCATTGTGTGAGGAGGTCTTTTCTTTGGTCTGTCCTGTTCCTGAACAGGTCAGCGAAAAACAGTTCTACTCCATTACAGAACCTTAGTTTTGGTGGAAGCTCTATCCTTCCCAGGCTCTGGAATGTGCTTTTGATGACATACATTTTGAGTGCTGCTGCTACTGTTATGTTTTATGGTACCATTGCCATATCCATCGTCTGAATTCAAGGGGTGTCTTCTAATATTTGTCCACCGGGAAGGTGGCATTCAACATCGAGCAGGAAAAAGAGGCCCACCAAGTTCACTTTAATAGAATTTATCCACAGGTGGTCCAGGGCAGCAAGGTGAATCTAGTAATAAATTTTCCATGGTTTAATTTCTGAAGCACCACATGATCTTGCATACATCTTAGAGATCTGATCCCATATTGAGAATTGTTCGTGCAAATATTTCTTTTTTAAAAAACACTGTTTTTAATTTTTATTTTTAAAGATAAAAACCCGTACCTATAAGATCAGAAACATAATAATCATAAACATAACCCTCAACATGCTTCTGCAATTATTTACAGTGGATAAAATAATAAAATACAATCTCCTGATGATTGGTGTTAAACATAAGAGGGATACAGAAAATTGGTAACTAGGGCTGGGACAAAATATGCATCAGCTTATATTGTTGTAGCATCACGGCCAGGAGTGAGCAAAGAGCTAGGAAGTGCCCAGTTCGAATGCAACTACAGCTCTGAACTCAATGGGGGTTTTTGGCAGGCCACTTTATCCCGGCATCAGGATCCAATCTATAAAATGGAGATAATCATACTGATGTAACTTGCAAGCTGTAGTAAGGATTTCTGAGATCATAAATAGTTTGAATACTCAAAAAAGTAGTACTCGAATGGTGAGTGTTGTTGTTAAGGATCAAATGTAGAGGCACATTGGCAATTATAATTTCCTTACTGTTTCCTGTGTAGGTTTATAAGGCTGGCGGGCAACCTGACCACACGGCCCTTTTTCTCCAACCCCACAGTACTGAAGTCACTTTTGGCCATCTTGAATTGCTGCTACTTGTGGACGAAAGCCAGCTGTGGGCAGAGATTGGGCAACAGACATTACCTTAAATCTGTATCTATCTAGCACCTACATCATCTCCCCCCATTTTTACTCTAGGTGTAGGGACCCTGATTCAGATCTTAAAAGCCCCCTACTCCCCCATGCCAGGGTCCTGATCCAGTCAGCCCCTCCTTGTGCCTACTGTAGAGTAAAGATGAAAAAAGAGGTGATATCACTGCTAGATACAGATTTAAAGTAATGTCAATTTTGGCCCATAGTGCCTACTAGACCAGGAGCAGGACTTTTAGCTGGTAGGGGCAGTGGGACCACCATGGGGGCAGATGATCCAATAAGAGGGAGCCAGGTAAGAGCAGAAAGGGCAAATGGCTGCTACAACTTGAGCTTGCCAAACTACTGCCAGTGCCACCCAAGCCCTAAGCTAGGAAAGGATGGGAAGCAGGAGAACATACCAGCATTGCCTTGTGGACTAGAGCCTACTGAGCTGAGGGATTTCCCAACCTGTGGGCCACTACTTTTCCCCCTAAAGCCTGTTTCTTAATTAGGAACCTAGCTATCAAGAGCAGGGCAACCACTGTACATGTCAGTTAACCTTGTTAAATTAGGTACTCAAGTCTAATTATTTATTTTATTTACAACTTTTATATACCACTCCACATCTAAACAGTTTCTGGACAATAAAAGAAAAACAATAAAATACCACTTAAAAAACAAACAAACAGCGTACCAATAAAATCTGTGGCTAGTCAGTCAAGGAAGGCTTCTTGAAATAAAGATGTTTTCAGGAGGCGCTGAAAACCACACAATGTTGGTGCCTGCCTGACCTCAGAGGCAGGGAGTTCCACAGGAAGGGACCTGCCACACTGAAGGCTCTTCTCAGGGTGGACTCTAATTGGGTCATGGGTGCGTGCGGAACCACCAGGGACATGCCAACTGACGTTGCAACTTCCCTGTGGTAATGGAATCCTGTGACTTTGTTTGGGGCCCAACAGATATCACAAGGTCGCTGTTGGAACATGGAGTTACTCAATACACCCATGGGCTCAGATGAGGCCAAGGATTACAAGCCATGTGCTTCTGCTCTTGCTGTCATTGCACCAAGAGTAATGTCAGTATTGATGCCGCTGAATCTCAAAAGTGATGAGCTGGGCTCAAGTATACAATTTTTCCCAGCTTGTAATGCCTGAAAATATTCCAGGCAGAACTCCCTTGCCCTGAAAGTAAGGATGGACGAAAGTCCCTTACCTGGTCCCGCAGCTGTTTTCGGTGCGGGGGGGAGGCGCTCCGTTTCTCCCCCCGAAATTCTTGGTGGGGGGGAGGCGCCCCACCCCTCCTGGCTGAAATTCAGGCCGGGGGGGGAGGCGCCCCATCCCTCCCCGCCGAAATTCTGGCCGGGGGGGAGCGCCCTGTCTCCCCGGCCACAAAATAAAAAAGTAAATTGTAAAAAAAAAAAAAAAAGTGATAGGCTACGTAAAGATTTATGTAGCCTATCACGGCTAGATTTTCAAAGTCAGCCATGATAGGCTACGTAAATCTTTATGTAGCCTATCACGGCTGACTTTGAAAAAAAAAAAAAGCGTGTAAGCAAATGGCGGCGCCCATGGGCGCCGCCATTTGCGTTCCTTATTTGGGCACAGGTAGACTACGTAAAGATTTACGTAGACTACGGCGAAAATAAGGGCAATGCTATTTGCGTTGCCCTTATTTTCGCTGTAGTCTACGTAAATCTTTATGTAGACTACCCGTGCCCAAATAAGGAATGCAAATGGCGGCACCCATGGGCGCCGCCATTTGCTTACACGCTTTTTTTTTTTTTCAAAGTCAGCCGTGATAGGCTACGTAAAGATTTACGTAGCCTATCACGGCTGACTTTGAAAATCTAGCCGTGGTAGGCTACATAAATCGTTACGTAGCCTATCATGTTTGTTTTTTTTTTACTGGGAAATGGTGGCGGCGGCAGCCAGTCAGAAGACCGGCCGCCGCTGCCGCTGCAACACCGCTGAACTGCCACCGGGACCCTCAGCCGAGAGGGACATTTGACAGAGGTAAGACCCATCCCGGGGGGGGGGGGTGTCGGGGGGGGGTGTCGGAGAATTTCCCCACCAATTTCGGGGGGCCGAATGCATTGGCATTCGGCCTCCCTGAGATTCGTGGAGAAATTCTCTGACATCCCTACAAAGTCTTCATCTTGCTTGACATTTAAATTTAGATTATTTCAAGTTCATGCACTGGTTTTATCCTTGCTGAGTCTGCATTCATCAGACTGAGGAGGCACTCAAGGTCACTGCCAGGGCTAGCACATGCTCAAAACCTGATTACTTTTAACCCCTTTCTCTCAAGTGAAACCATGGTTGATGGCTGAAATTGCCTTCAACTTCTTAAATGTGGGAATGTCATTTACAAAGCAACACCTTACTTCTGTGCCATCAATTTGGCCAAGAATGTCCAAGTTTCAAAAAGCCAGGTATGCCCAAGGGTATGCAGCATGTAAATGTGACTTTTAAAGTAATTCACATATCCAATCATGGTGGGGGCTTATAGAAGGTGCTTATGAGTGCATGGCCTTTACCCACCATAGCACTACAGTTCCCAAGCATGTGAATGCACCTGCATCCTAGAAATGGAAACAATTGAGTTACAAGGTGAAGAGCTCTTGCAAATGCCTAGTGTTTTTCTGAGCATGCTCATGATTGGTGATCAAGTTCTGAATAGGGCTGAGGTGAGTTTCCCTATCACTACCTATGAGTGCTGCCATGTTGTTTATGTGCAGAGGCCAACTTCACTTATGGAGACATGCGATTTCCAGGAAGATGATGGAACAGAGCTGCGTTAGAATTCACAGAAAGAAGTACCAGAGAAAGAAGGACTAGTGGGTAGAAACAATGAAGGGCAAGGGAATCTATTTGAGGAGAATCAGTGGCTCCAGACTTTTGCATCTCTTTGGAGACTGAAAGAGATTTTTAAAATCTAGAGTGGCCCAATTCAGCCTGTGCCTATAAGCCATGCTGGTGTTATGATTTAAAGTGTAACCTAAGTAATAGAACCAGGGCCTTGTTTAGGTGAAGGACAAAGGAGACAATTGCTCTGGACCTCACACATCATGGGGGTCACATCAATACAGATGAACAGTTGTAGGTTCTCAGGGCTCCTTCTCCCCAGGCTTTTATCCTGCAATTGAGATTGCTCCTTCACGGAAGTTTGTAGGCTCTTTATATGACGTAGTGACCCTGCCGTGACCATCCTGCACTAAATGCCCTTTGTTCCATTTTTAAATAGATCGCAGATAATGAGCTATCAAATTACCCCCTTGTGTTCCGCTTCAGTTTCCTCCTGTGTAAAGAGTAGAAGCGGGAAGAAGAGGAGCAGGATCAATGAAATATGGGGAGCCTCAGATATGGGGAGAAGGGGGGGGAGTATATGTAAAGGGAGACAGTTATGATCCTGCATTCAAAACGGAAGCGGAAAGCCCTGTTTTAAATGCAGGATCTTAGGCTGCTGTAGAGGTGCCCTCAGTGTTTGAAATCAAATGATCAGATCCTTTCCCTTAAAAAGGACAGTAACTCTGGTCAGTGAAAATGCAGCCCCAGAACAAACTTCAGTACTTTTCTTGGCACCAGCTCCACTTATTGGGCTGTTGACTTCAGAGGAGGGATCTGCTCTTACTGTTCATGTGCTTGATCTTCAAATTTAGTCAACTTATTATTCATTAAGAGTGCAATCCTGTACCCACTTATGGGAGTTAAGTCCCACTGAAGTCAATGGGGCTTACTTCTGAGTAGACATGTATAAGATTGCACTGCAACTCCTTTTTCCTCTTTCCCTCTGCATCTCCAGGCAGACCAATAGCTTGAACAGAGGGCAGGATGATGGGGCAATCACCATAGCCAATAGCAGCAAGGAATACTTACTGGCTCAGCCACATGTTTTAACTTTGTATTGGGTCTCCTAATGGGATTGTGACTGTGCAGTAAATGATGATGATGGTACTGGGTATTTTAGTTGATGAAATGTGAAAAGAGCATCTGGCATACAGAAGGGGTGCTGCACTTTGCACCTGAATCCAATAGTGTTTTTATTGCTAACTTTGGAGACATGACAAATACTGCTGTATTGAATTGTGATATCAAATAATATAGTTGTGTTTTTTTAAGAAGACGTTATGCTTCCCCCCCCCCCCAAATCGAGGGGGAAATGACATTGACAGAAGAGTAGTGAGGAAGATAGGAGTGTCAAATGAATGTTCAGCCCCCACACCTCTCAGACTCTTAGAGGGGGCTTGGACAGAGTCCTTAGTAACAAAACATGGCAATATAGTTGATGATACAACACAGCTCTTGACCTTACCCAATGGATTATATACCTTCTACTTCCAATGCCTTTCAGTATCTGACAGAATCACATCACATCTGCTTTAACATTTGGTGCCAGAACTTTTGAAAACTCTAAAATACCTAGGGATGTACGAAAGACACTTACCTTTGCGAAGGGTGACATTCGCGGTGGGGGGGAGACGCTCTGTCCCTCCCCCCGAAATTCTCCCTGGCCGGCTCCGCTCTGTGGCAACTCCGCGGAGCTGCCAGCCGGGGCTGCCCGCAGCTGGACATCCAGCCGCTGGGCAGCCTGCACAGGGACGCAAATGGTGGCCGCCGCAGCCGCCGCCATTTGCTTCTCTGTATTTTGCCGTGATAGGCCACCTAAATATTTACGTAGCCTATCACAGCAAAAAAAAAAAAAAAGGGAATGCAAATGGCAGCTACGGCAGCCACCGTTTGCGTTCCTTTTTTTTTTTTTTTTGCCGTGATAGGCTACGTAAGTATTTACATAGCCTATCACGGCTATAATGAAGAAGCGAATGGCAGCCGCAGCCGCGGCCGCCATTCGCAAAGCAGCGCGAACTGCAGCAGGTAAGTGCTCTGTTTTGCACGCCTTTCGTGGGGGGGGGGCGGGGGGCTTCATTCCACCATGGAGATCCGTGGCAGAATTCTCTGACATCCCTAAAAATACCTTTTGACCAAAATGGAGTGGGAGGGAAGAGAATCTGTTTATTATTGCTACCAGTTGAGACATGAATTGCTGTCCTGCATATGGCTACATGAACCGAGTTATTTTTTAAAACAACGTTTCTTTGCAATGAAATGATCACATTGCTTTTCTAAAGCACATGGAATCATTTTACAACATTCAAATGAATTAATGTAAATACACATTGAATATTTGGGAGGCAAGCATCCAGTTGACAGGAAGCAGGGTAAAACCCCACAAACTTTAGGACACCATTCTTTTGTTTGTAAATTTCTATCCCGCTTTTAATATGTTTATCCAGGTTGGTTACAAACAATAACTAGGAGCTTTTCTACACCTAGCTGTTAATTGCTGTATCTACTTTCAGTTTTGTCGCAGAATTGAGATCTGAGCTCTACACAAAGAGCTTTTCCTTTCCTGCTGTTCTGCTACATAACCTCTGGGTGGAGATGTACTATAATGGAATAGCGCAAATGCACAAGTAGAAACAGTGGTTTCAGAAATAATACCCCATTTTCCCCATTCTAAAAAACACCAGGAAAGCACTCTGAAAAAACAGAAGCGAAACTGGAGGATCATGACCATATAAAGAACCCGTAGCAATTGTAAATAAGGAATTACAAGCACACAATAAATGCCTTGTGTAGGAAAGGTCTGAGTCCTAGAGCCACTGAGTAATCACAGCATCCCTTGCAAAGGAAGAACAAGACATTTATTTGCAAAAAGAGAAGGAATTGACATGCACTGAAGCCAGTACTGTTCAGTTAAACGCATCGTTTGAAGTGTGGACTTCCCTCCCCACCCTCTCTTTCTTAATGCCATCTGTCAGAAGGAATCTTCTTGACAGATGGTTCTAATAAGAAAAGTATTCAGTAATAATAATAAAAATGAAAAGATGTTTTCATGCCTCATTTTCTTCTTTGCAAATGTATTGTTGAGACCACAAGGTCATAGAAAAACTTGGCTTCTCCATTAAAAACATGTATCCTCTGAATGGTTAGACTGATTAGCAATTATACAAATATAAGAATATAATATGCTGGATCAGATCAAAGGACTACTATCTAGCCCAGCAGCCTGTTTCCCACAGTGGCCAACCAGATGCCTGTGGGAAGCCCACAAGTTGTTCTTGGCAAATGGTGTCTCGGAGGGATACTGCCTTTGAACCTGGAGGTAGCTAGCCATCTTGACTTATAGCCATTGATTAACCTATCCTTCCCTTTCAAAAAGCCATCTGGCACTGAACACACATCTATGTGCTCTGTGAAGAAATGCTTCCTGTACTTATTAAGGTTTCACCAGCTGTAAAAAGCTCTATGGCGTTACTAAACACAGTTCTCAGAAGCTCACGATCTTGCGATCCACACTGGTTCTCTACAGCATGTGACCCGGATTCTAATCTCTATTTTAAATGCTGAAAAATCTCTGCTTCTTGGGTTTCCTTGCATAGCCTGCCATTGTTAATCGCTTCCAAACATTTAATTGCAAATGGAATCATGTACAATATTTTCCTTGCCCAGGATCCATGAAGTGCAGGCCCATTCTGATCTAGCCTTTGTGCACACACGTACTGCCTTGTGTCACAGCATGCATTGTGGGGAGACTGGCAACCACCCACCAAGTTCTGACAACAGCTTCTTAGTGCTGACTCACTCTTCCACTATCACGGCCTGGAGCCAATGCATCAAGTATCATTGCAGTCCGATGCTTGAAGCCAATGGAGGAATGTATGCTGAAAGAATCATGGAAGTTCAATATTTCTGGTCTTACAGCTCACGGTGCAATATGGAAATAGCATGGAACTAAATAAGAGTGCTGTAGGCCACATCTTTTTCTGATATTGTTTCTTTGGGGGGTGGGGAGGTCTTCTTTCTCTGTTGTTCTGCAACTCTGAATTGATGCAGAGCCTGCAAGAACTTTCAGAAATCAAAGGGAGAAGGTATCAGTGAGAGACTGTGAATGGTTTATGAATTAGGTTAAGAACCAATGTGGGATCATTAGAACTGAGCCCCCTTCTGTTTCTAATAATTTCCCTGTCAATGTAGTTGCTTCTCAACCTGAGAGACTGTAGCATAATTTTATAGCAAGACCTGGATGTTTTGGTTGCATCTGAACACTTGCAAATCAAACCAAAGGCAAACACAGTGATGAAAAGAATATATTCAGTTGTGAGTTCAACTATTACCTTTATTGTCTGTTCTGGAGCTTCGGGAACTTGGAAACTTACTTAAAACTGGCTGTGAAAACAACACACATACTAGACAGTTTAACAGGAGCATAGATTGGTGGGAACACTTGAGACACCTAAGGTAAGCCCTCCTCAGACATTCTTTGAATACATGGGGTCAGTGGTGTAGTGGAGGCAGGGCTCGCAGGGATGCAGCCCTGGCACTTTTTCATTAACAGGGACTCTGATGTCATCTGCCACCCCCCTCAGAATTCCCTGTTCCCTCTGAGCTTAGCTGTGATCCTCACTGTAGCTGTGGGGGGAATGAATTTTCCAAGCGACAATATATTGTTCCATGTTGGAATGCAAAGTATTTGGGATCACTTGGTCTGGAATGGGCAATTAAGACCTATTCGCTTTACCAAAGACGTGCTCCTGGTGGAGAGGAAAACTCCTAGAACTGGTTTGTTATTATGGATCGACACAGCTGCCTGAAACTTTTGGACTGCCCTTGGAGACTGTCACAATGAGCTCCTGCATTTCCAAATTTACCACTACACCACTGTGTGTGTGCGTGTGTGTGTGTGTGTGTGTGTGTGTAGTTCAATCCAGCTGGGTGTGTGGATGTTTCTGTTGGAGGGGGAGGGGGGAGATATAATGAAGGAGCTTAGGGAAGGTATAATGTTGAGCATAATGTTGAGGCGCTAAGGGAGTATGCAAGGGGGCTGTTTACATGAGAAGGGATCTGTCCATGAGGGCTGAGTGGCGAGGATGAAGCTTCCATAGAGTATCATATTTTGAAAACCTAAAATGTTTGTGATGTGAGTGAGTGAGTGAAAAAGATTTTAGCACCCCTGCAGTTTTTCTCAGACATCCAGTTGAAATACCACTGCTTTACTCTCAGCTGCACTGTTTTTGGATTCCAGTTGAAGGCTGTATATCTTACAAGGTTGTACAATCTTAGAAGGGGACGTGGCTGTGAGGGAGCGTGGCTGTGACTGTCACGAAGGGACCCTGCGCTTCTGAATTTGCCACTGCGCTGCTGCATGGGGTTGTATCATATTTAATGTCCGCACTCCCAATCTTCATGCATTCATTTGAAGGCTGGAGATACTTCCTATATTCTGAGCTTCAAATGAATGCATGGAAGCCAGGTGTGAGAACAGTGCTGATGAACCAGCTTGGACTGTCTGTTGGATTTTAGGGGCAAAGGTAAGGGTTAGTGTTAGGATTCTTTTAGAGGCATTGCTCTTACTTCTGCTTTAGACATCTTGAGCATTACTTGAGGGGATCTTGATAGGCTTTAAACCAAATCCCATTAGCCCAGCCAGCATAGCCAATGGTGAAGGATGATGGGAGTTGTAGGCCAAAACATCTGGAAGGCCACAAGTTGTCCACCCCTGATTTCAACAGTGGTGAGGAATTTAAGTACTATTTTAGCCATCACTGTTTCCCCCCAGTAAATAATTAATTGGTCTTCAGCTCGGCAGTTGTGATCTAAAGTTGGCTTGTGGCCCAGCCTAAGGTACGTTGGTCCTATCAGTGTCTCTCTCTACCACCATTTAGTTTGTTTAATTTTTCTTTTGAGATAAAGAGAAAGCCAGAGCAGAAGGGGTGAGAAAGAAAGAAATAAAAGAGGCAGCAGACCAATGCAGTCAATAAATTCAAAGTGACTTTTTCATTTTGAAGATTGGAATTTAAATTGATCTCGGATCTGAAAAGCTTTAGATCTACTGATGGTTGTATTTTTAAGTCAGCCACTAGGTGGTGCTGAACTGCAATTCAAACTGGTATTAGTAGCAGGCAAGATCAGTCCCATTAGATCAGACAAACATTTACAGTTTCTTCTCTTCCCTCCCTCTCTGGTAAGTGCAAATTCCAGGGAACGTCTACACAAAAAGGTGCAATATTTGTAGGGGTGTCAGAGAATTCCGCCACGGATCTTGGTGAGATCGAATGCCGGTGCATTCGGCCCCCTGAAATCTGTGGCGGAACGAAGCCCCCCAACCCCACGAAATGGGCCCGGAACGGAGCACCTACCTGCTTCTGTCCGCGCTGCATTGCAAATGGCAGCCACGTCTGCGGCCGCCATTCGCTTCTTCCATATAGCCGTGATAAGCTACGTAAATACTTACGTAGCCTATCACTTCTAACGCAGGGACACCATTTGCATCCCTGCGGAAGCTGTGATAGGCTAAGTAAGTATTTACATAGCCTATCACGGCTTAACTAAAGGAACACAAATGGTGGCGGCTACAGAGGCTGCCATTTGCATTCCCTTTTTTTTTGCTGGTTTAGCCTGCGTAAATATTTATGTAGGCTATTACGGCAAAAAGAAAAAAGGGAACGCAAATGGCAGCCACTATGCCGTTTGCGTTCCCTTTTTTCTTTTTGCTGTAATAGCCTATGTAAATATTTACGCAGGGTAAAACGGCAAAAAAAAGGGAATGCAAATGGCGGCCGCCGTAGCTGCCGCCATTTTCATTTTCCATTTTTTTGTGGGGGTTTTGCCGTGATAGGCTACGTGAATATTTACGTAGATATGTACGTAGCCTGTCACAGCAAAATACAGGGACTCAAATGGCGGCTACGGCAGCTGCCATTTGCATCCCTGCAGGCTGCCCAGAGGCCGGATGTCTGGCTGTGAGCGGCCCCGGCTGGCGGCTCTGCGGAATCTCCACAGAGTGGAGCCGGCCGGTGAGAATTTTGGGGGGAGGGACGGAGTGTCTCCCCTGCACCGCGAATGTCACCCTTCGAAAAGGTAAGTGACTTTTGTACATCCCTAAATATCTGGTAATGTATTGAATCTGACTTCATCCCCTAGTGTGCTTTCACAACCCACCAGCATTATCTCGGGGGTGGGGAGCCTCTTTCAGCCCACAGGGCCAAATTCAGTCTTGGAGAAGCTCGGGAGGGCTCCATTCCAGTGGTGGGTGGGGCTGAATGGAAAGGGATGGAGCCAAAGGCAAAAGGGGAGGGGCAAAATTACAAAAAATAGCAGAATATTGTCGTTTGAAGTTCATGATGCCAATAACGCAGCCTTAGGAGAGGCATCTCAACTTTTAGAATGGGGAAAAAGCACACAACAGTGGGAGACCACCCAGTGATTGGTGGCTGGGGGAAAGGGGCCAGGCCTAGGGTAGGGGGGCCTGGCCATCTGGGGAGCACTGAAGGGGAGCGCTGACTTTGGCCCCCGAGCCAGAGGTCCCCTGCACCTCTGCCTTTTCTGTTTGTGTAGAGCAAGGGCGGAGAGCATCTTTGGGTTCCCATGGGTCGAATGACATCAGGGGTGGTGGGCTCCCACCTCCTGATGTCATCGAGTCCCCAGCCAAGGCGCCCCCTGGAGCTCCTCAAGCCAGTGCCCTGCTCCATACATAATGACAAGCCGCTGTGGGTTAATTTCCCCACGGGGCTTGTTGTTGCCTGCTTTTAAAAATGCCAGCCATGGCAGAGGCACACCGTGTCTTGTCGTTACGTATGAACCTGGCCAGGGTGGATAGCTTGGGTGGTTAACAAACCACCCAGAAGCCACAGCCTGTTTTAGGGTTGCCTCGTCTGCATGAAGAGAGCAACTAGGTGGGCAGATGGTGGAGGCAGGCAGTGATAGTGGTGGCTAGCTGGCAGAGCGAGGAGGCAGGTGGTGGAGGAGGCCGGCCAGCAGAGAGCGGCAGAGAGACAGACAGGCACTTAACTATAACTGGGCGCAGCACCCTAGCCTGGCAGGCATGGTCACCCCGATGACGAGCAGGATCACCATCCTAAGCAGCAGGAGGCAAACTAGAGTGTCTGCTCTGCTGCAAGCGAGCGGCTAGATGGGCAGCAGAAGGCAGTGGCTGGTGCTGGTGGGATCTTGCGGGCTGGCAGAGAGAGGAGGTGGGTGGTGGAGGATGCGGGCAGAGTGAGCTATTTATTTATTTATTTAAAATATTTCTTGGCTGCCTTTCAGGGCAGAAGCCCTCTCAAGGCGGCTTACAGCAATAAGATAGAGGCAGGTAGCCAGGCAGGTAACTGTAAGTAGGCCAGGTGGGCCCAGGCCCCTGATGGTGGGTGGGAGCACCATGCTAAGAGGCAAACGGTGAGCAAGGTGTTCTGGAGAGTGGCTGCATCAAGAAAACAGCTAGCTGGAGAGGAGGAGGCAGAGGAGGCAGACGGGCAGAGGCAGCTGGTGGTGGAGGCTGGCAGGCTGGCAGAATGAAGAGGCAGAGGGAGAGGCAGATGCAAGTCAGCCTTAAGCCTGTAAGTTGACACCCCTGCTTCTTCATTCTGGCCCTAGATCAGGAGGGAGGGAGGATGTTTGGGTGCACAGTAACATAGATCAGTGATTTAATAGATCTACACTGCATGTATATTAAATTAATCTATACACAGGATACAGCACAATCCACCCACATTGCACACAAGACAGAACACTGGCATAGCTGTAAAATAAAAGAACAATATGAAGCACACACCATAGAAGAAGAATGAACTGAAGAAATTGAATTTTCTAAAAATTGTAGGACTGGGCAAGGATTCAACTGCCTAAAAATATGATCTACCTAAAATGAAGACAGTGCACACGGACAGTCACACATGAATTCCAGAATTGTAAAAATTATTATTACACTCATGTTCAATTTAAGTTTTTTTTTAAAAAAATATTTGCACCTCGTCACTCAGTCCTTTAAACTGGTGAAGATGGGTTTAGACCAAAACATGTCAATAACCCAGGGCAAAATAAGTAATTTTAAATGAAGGAATAGGTTTATTAAGGGTACATCCAGACAAAAAAAGAAGGTAAAATTAGACAAACAACAAAAATAGCATATGTATTTTAGCTCAACTTAAGCTAGAGATGGAATGTGCAGTTAAGGCAAAATATTCTTGTGTGTATATTATAATAAGACCAAAGATGCAATGAATCCGTTTTCAAGCAAGTCTTCATTCCTCATTTCAAAGTGCAAAACAAGTCTCCCGGGCTTAGATCCAAAGAACTGTGTGTGGTGTTTTGCATACTACACACCATCTCCCTCTCCCCCTCCCCACTTAGCATGTTGTGTTCTTAAAGCAGCTACCTAGGGTTGGGGATAGGGATGTACGAAAGTCACGTACCTTTCGCGGATTATGTTGATGGTGGGGGGGTAGGCGTTCCGTCCCTCCCCCCGGAATCCTCGACGGGGGGGGAGGCACTCCGTTCCTCCCCCCCGGAATCCTCCATGGCTGGCTGTGCTCCATGGCAGCTCCACGGAGCAGCCGGCCAGGCCCAGCCAGGCCAGAGCTGTCCGCAGCCGCATTTCCGGCCGCGGAGGGCTCTGGGGAAAAAAACAAAAACAAAACCCCGTACGCAAATGGTGGCGGCTATGGCTGCC
Source organism: Heloderma suspectum (assembly GCF_057233095.1). Lineage (NCBI taxonomy): Eukaryota > Metazoa > Chordata > Lepidosauria > Squamata > Helodermatidae > Heloderma > Heloderma suspectum. The sequence continues at coordinate 230,200,540 of NC_139461.1, forward strand.
ACCATTTGCGTTCCTTAGTTTTGCCATCTTAATCTACGTAAATATTTACATAGACTAAGACGGCGAAAATAAGGGGAATGCAAATAGCATAGCAGACGCTATTTGCGTTCCCCTTATTTTCGCCATCTTAGTCTATGTAAATATTTACGTAGATTAAGATGGCCCAAAATAAGGAACTCAAATGGCGGCACCCATGGGCGCCGCCATTTGCATATGCCCCTTTTTTTTTTTACCCAGTTGTTTTAGGCTACATAAAAACTTACGTAGCCTATCACGTATGGGTAAAAAAACAACAAAAAAACTGCAGATGGCGGCGGTGGCAGCCGGTCGGAAGACCAGCCACCGCTGCCGGAGCTGCCGCCGCCCAGAAGATCTGACCCAGGTAAGTCTCGTCCCGGGGGGGATCCGCAAGGTGGCGGGGGGTGTGTGACAGGCCGTTCTGCCACAGATTTCGGGAGGCCGAATGCACTGGCGTTCGGCCTCACTGAGATCCATGGTGGAATTCTCTGCCATCCCTAGTTGGGGAACCTTCTGGAATGGTATGTGATGCAGCATTGGGAGATGCTGCAGCCAAGGGGCAAATGGTTGGAAATTACCATGCATGAGGCACTTTGGGTCCAAGTTGTGTCAGAATATCTGACACTCAGAAATTCAAATGGGTATCATACAAGATGCTTCTCTTCTCTTCTCTTCTCTTCTCTTCTCTTCTCTTCTCTTCTCTAAAATCAAGATATCCTTTCCCATATTTTAAGGGATAGCTAGTGATCTCATGAGCCAGGAGGTTTTTGAAACCTATCCATACCATTTTCATTACATTTCAGGCAGATTTAATAATTTAGTATGTAGATTGTTCCCCTCTAGGAGCCAGGAAGGAAAAGATAAATCTATTTTCTCCACTGTTGGCTGTTGTATCCCATCCTAGTTAGGGTGGCCAAAAAAAGAAGATAAAAGAGGACACAGATTTACATAAAAATTGCATGTAATAATTTATGTGTATAGATGCAAACGTGGAAATAATTAGTTTAATTAAGGCTATGCTCACTTACCTGGGAGTAAGTTCCATTACACTCAATGGCCCTTATTTCTGAGTAGACATATGTAGGATTAAATAGAAGTACAATACCTCTCACCATAGTGGGAGAGAGGGTGACCTGGTGACCTATATGCCTGCACAGTCTGCTGTTCAGGCACTAACTGTTAACAGGCAACTTCAAGACCTCCCCTCACCTTCTTAGGGTTCTTTGCCTTTAAACTGGACTTGGATTGGACAGAGGATCCTTCAAACAGAGGATGCTTTGAAACACAAGACTGTCTTCTGCCAGCCTTCCAAAGCAGAGGACTTTGTAAAGTAGGACAACTAGCCATCCTAGATGGATGGGGTAACACTCTCCTTGAAAACGTATATTCATAGTTTGAGTGTTCTTTTGGACCCAGCTTTGACCTTGAATACCCACGCTTTGGACCCAGCTTTGACCTTGTCACCTGTGGCCAGGAATGGTTTTGCCTAGTTCAGACTGGGGCACCAATGACATCCATTCCTGGAGACTGCAGATCTGGCCATGGTGTCACATGCCCTAGTTACATCACAGCAATGCACTCTATATTGGACTGGCTTTTAACAGTTCTTAGAACCCACAGCTGGTTCAGAATGTTGTGTCTAGGGAGCACATGACTCTCCTATTGAAACTGCACTGGCTTTCCATTTTTTTCTGGACCCAATTCAAAGTGGTGGTGCTTCTGTTCTTTCAAACCAGGATGTCTGGTGCTTTTCCTGTACAAATCTGCCCATCTATCTTCAGAGGCCCTCCTGCATGTCCCAGTATCCCCAGAAATGTACCTGTTTGGAACCAGGAAGAGGGAAGGGGTCGTAGCTCAGTAGCAGTGCACCTGCTTTGCATGCAGAAGGTCCCAGATTCGATCCCCAGTATCTCCAGATAACCCCCCCGCCTGAAATCCTGGAGAGCTGTTTCCGTTTCATGTCGACAGTATTGGGCTAGATGGACCAACGGTCTGACTCAGTATAAGGCAGCTTCCTATGGTCCTATGTTCCTTATGCTGTGCTCCAGGCTCTGCCCCCCCCCTTGATTGGCGGTCCTCTTGCTCCCTCTCTCATGGCCTTCCATAAGATGGTTAGAACCTTCCTTTGGGGCCATAAATGGTGGGTCCCTTATTATTGAAGTGGTTATCGTTCCCAGACGGCATCTGGTTAAATCATTTTTATAGCTTATTGTACTTTTTAAAAATCTCTTTTCTATGTTTTAGTGTTTTGATGGCTGCTTTAGTATATTATTGTTATTGTAAATGATTTTTATTATTTTATTATTATTAAAAGTTATTTTCAAAGTTTAAAAGTTATTTTTAACTTATTGCTGTTGGCTGCCTTGATGAAAGACAGGTTATACATGTTTTAATATACCAATCAATAAAATGTTTACATTTGTGTTATCTCAGAAGTGTTTTGAATACACTTAAAGAATCAGCATGGGAGAATCGGCGAGGCTCAAACTTCTTGGAGTTCTCCAACTTCCACCTCGAAGCTCAGTTTGTCTCATTCCCATTCCTGAATGCCAGCTTTTTTCTTTTGCTTTTGAACAAGAAAAGTGCACGTTTGCATGCGCTTCTTTTTTAAAAGTGTGCACCCAACTGCATACACATTTGTCCCATTGACTAAAGCATCAAAGTGCACACTTTTAAAAGGGAACACTTTCCCAAAATGTACATTTTTGAACCAGCATCACAAGCTTGGGAAATGTGCTTGTGTTCCTGTTCACATGTGAACAAGGCAAGTTCTACTCAAAAACAAACTGAAACAAAATTATTGTACATCCCTATTAAAGAATAGTAACAGAACAAACTTATAGGGGCAGGGGAGAGAGTATATGCAGGGGAATAACTGCCTCTTCCCCCTCCCACCTTTGGAGCACTGATAGCAGAGATGGAATCACAGCAGAGGTTTCCACTGCAATAATGAGTAGATCTCCAAGGGTAGAGCTCCTTCTCTGCCCATGGACCTCCCTCTCCATGAGATCCTCTCCATGAGTGGAGAGGGAGGTCTGTGGGCAGAGAAGGAGGTCCCTCTCCAGGAGTGGAGGGGAGATCCGCAATATCCTGTGCTCCCTGGGAAACCCTCCCAGGGACCATAGGATTGAGATGCACCTTTAGTCAGGTGTATATTTGATTTCAGCTCAAATATTTTGGCCACCTAATGCGAAGAGAAAACTCCCTGGAAAAGACTCTGATGCTGGGAAAGATTGAAGGCAAAAGGAGAAGGGGACGGCAGAGGATGAGATGGCTAGATAGCATCATCGATGCAATGAATATGAATTTGAGCACACTCCGGGAGAGAGCGGAGGACAGGAAGGCCTGGCGTGCTATGGTCCATGGGGTCACGAAGAGTCAGACACGACTTAACGACTGAACAACAACAATATTTGATTTCATTTCAAAGCTGAATAGATGTTTTTGTCGGTTATGGCAACAGTATATTTTCTGTTTCTTTGTCAACATTCCACTTAGCATGCAGATTGCTGAAGAAACACTCTTGGTCCTAACACCCTTAAGCCCTATCCTTAAAGCCCTATCCACAGTCCAGTTTAAAGTTTGGTGTTTTTGTTTAACTGATTTATTCCAATATACTTCAGTGAGGATACATTTGCTTAAATTCAAAGTTTTCAGCTGAATGATATTGCAGATTGAACTGTTGAACAGCTTGCTAGGAGTGAAATTCATAGTTTACTAAAGGGTAAAGTGTATTTGTGTGTGTGTGTGTGTGTGTGTGTGCATGTATAAAAATTCAAATTACTCACACTGGTTCTTGCATCTGAGAATCATTTTGTCTCAGTATTATAATTGTAAAACTAAGCCAAATAAATATTGATACATTACATAAAACTCCCACACAGAGCCCTGCGACTGGAAATGTAAAACATACATACAACGGAACTGGTGTCTGCAAACTATGCCAGGGTATAAGAGTATCTTTTTTATATAAACTGGCTTCAGTCCCACTACAGGGTCAGAGACATGACATCCCAATAAACATTCATGGATCACTGGGAAATCACAGGGAAATGTGTGCCTTCTCCATTCCACATTTCCATATTGAATGCTTAACATGGATTCTGCAAGTGTTTCAGAGTTTGTAACTCAACTCCTATTATGAAAATATGAATCATCTCAAACTAATGCTTTGCTAACTAATCCCAACTAATTTGATCCACAAACCTGTTATGTACCACTCATGGTGAAAGATAGATTGATAGATGATAGATAAGAGAGATCTACGTAGTAGTAGAATTAGTAGAGGGGAAGCTGCTACTACTTCTGGGATTATAGCTGTATGCTCAGTATCCCTACTAAGATTAATGAAAATAATGGCTAGGGATGTTAGAGAATTCCGCCACGGACTCCAGTGAGGCTGGATTCTAAAGAACCGGACGGCCAACACCAGGTAGGGTCCGTCCCAGGACAATTTCACAGGGTGGCGGGGGGGATTGCTCCATTCCACCACGGACTCCAGGGGGCTGGATTCTAAAGAATCCGGCTCCCCGGAGTCCGTGGCGGAATGGAGCAATCCCCCCGCCACCCCGTGAAATTGTCCTGGGACAGACCCTACCTGGTGTTGGCCATCCGGTCCATCTGCTGGCCCCAGTCTGCGGCCGCAAATGTCTGCCCCAGTCTGCGGCCGCCATTTGTGTCCCTGCGTTAGCCATGATAGGCTACGTAAGTATTTACTTAACCCATCATGGCAAAAAGCAGGGACACAAATGGCGGCCGCTATGCCATTTGCGTCCCTGCCTTTTGCCATGATAGGCTACATAAATATATACGTAGCTGTCACAGCTAATGCAGGGACGCAAACGGTGGCCACTATGGTGGACTCCATTTGTGGCCACAGCCCGACAGCAGATAGAAGTCCAGCTGCGGGCAGGCCCGGCCGGCGGCTCCATGGACTTGCCACGGAGCGGAGCCGGCCAGGGAGGATTCCAGGGGGAGGAACGGATTGCCTCCCCCCCCCCCGCAGATGCCCCGGAACAGGGTAAGTAATTCATAAACCCCTAATAATGGCCCTGCAATCACATCACTTGCAGCCAACATTTGAGCCCAGGTAGTTGAGTCTTCACCAAATTGCACACTGGAGTAGACAAGGTAATGCCATAATGTAAGCCATCAATAAAGGGGAACGGGTGACGTATTTCCAGAGGCTTCACGCTGTGCCACTGGATGGGGATAAAGCCACAGGCTGGGACTAGGGTGGCCATGTGTCCTCCTATGTTATGCAGGTCACCTAGTCAGTCTTTTCTGCTATGGTGAGATAGATTGTATTTCTATTTAAATTAGAGTTATTGTTTCCAAATTTGCACCTATGCATATAAATTTGCATATGCAAACATTATGCAAATTGGTATCTTTTTGTCCTCTTGTTTTGGTGATGCATTTCCTCTTTTCTGGCAATGTGTAAGTGGCCACACTACATCCAACACTGGTTGAACCCCTATTCCTGGGTCAGGTTTACTGACCACGAGCACCTCTGTTTTCTCTGGATTAAGCTTCAATTTGTTTGCCCACATTCAGTCCATCGTTGCCTCCAGGGATTGGTTCAGGATGTCTACAGCAGGCACAGGGATCCACTGGCCCATGAACAGTTCCAGCCCACAGCACCTTTGCATCCTGCCTGCTGCCTCTCCTCCTCAGCCCCAACTAGGGATGTACGAGAAATTTGTTTCAGTTTGTTTTGGTCAAGATTTATCCAGTTTGTACCTTCCAGACCAAACATGGACTCAGACTCGGACACAATCTGTGGTCGAAGTCCATGCATTTCCAAGCTTGCAGTGTGATTCACAGACCCCCCACCCCAAATTACATTCAAAAGGATGCATAGATTTGAAAAATGCACATGAACAAATGTGTACTTTTGAAAAATGTGCACAAATACCCTTTAATTAATGGGAGAGGAATGTATACATTTCAAAGATGCGCACAACTGATGTGTACATTTGGGAAAATATGCATGAAAATATGCACAGATTTTCATGTGAAAAGAAAACAAGTCTTGCAATCTGATACAGACTCAAGTTGGAACGAGCTTTGAGATGGAATTTGGAGAACTTTGGTGAGCTTGAGTTTTGAGATTTGCACACCCCTAACTCCAACCTTCCTTCTCTGTGACACTCCCCTCCTCTGACTCCCAGCTGTGTTTCTGTCCTAGGCAGGGTGAAGAGTAGCCTCTTCTCCCCCACGCAGCATGGAAGCCAAATGAACTGCTGAAGGAGGGACAGAGCAGCATGTCCTTCTCCTGGCAGCCTACTGCTTTTGGTGCTGGGCTTGCACCAAAGGCCCCTGCAGACCTTGATGGTTTCAACTTGGGCAGAGAATACAGTCCAAGAGCACTACTTCATGTTCACACAGCAAGATCTGTGGTAATGTTTTTACAAGAATAGGTCCTTATTCTTTTCTACTCAGGTTTGTTTTGGCATCCCGCCCCCCCCCCAATTTATTTAAAATGTATTTAAAAGAAACTGTATAGATAAAGCCTCTTCCTCCTTGCCCAGAATGGAAGGAGTTGGCAGAGAGAGAGAGAGAGAGAGAGAGAGAAAGAGAGAGAGAGGAGGGATGGGATGGGATGGGACAGCAACTCCCAGCATTCCTGACCATTTTCTATACTGGCTGGGGTTGATGGGAGTTAAAGTTGAAGATATCTGGAGGGCAACAGGTTGGGGAAGGCTGCCCAAGGGTTTGCATCCTTGCTGTTCAGGCTGGCATGAGATGGAAAAGAGAGATAATGTTGGCTGTCATCTGTATGCTGATGACATCAACCTCTAAATCCCTGGATGACCTTTCTAAATGGTATGGGGGACCAGCTGGAACCCTGTGAGATCCCCTGAGCCAATGGCCCAGGCCTGAAATGGAAATCCCCCAGCACCACCTTCTGGAACTGCCCATCCAGAAAGGAACATAACCACTGTAACCCCAAATCCCATCCTGCAAAGCAGGTCCAGAGGATGCCATGGTCAATAGTACTGAAACCTGCTGTGAGGTCCAGCAGAACCAACTGGGACACATTTGCCCAGTCCAGTTCTTGGCATAGGTCATCCACCGAGGTGACTAAGGCTGTTTCCATCCTCAAACTGGCAAACCAGGTTAAAATGAATCTAAATTATATAAATATGGGAATGTATAAATATAAAAAGAAAATTGCAATTTTAAACATTTAAAGGTAAAAAGGTAAAGGTGTCCCCAACCAGTCGTGTCCGACTCTAGGGTGCGGTGCTCATCCCCATTTCTAAGCCGAAGAGCCAGCCCTGTCTGAAGACGCTTCCGTGGTCATGTGGCCGGCATGACTGAACACCGAGGTGCACGGAACGCTGTTACCTTTCCCGCCGAGGCGGTACCTATTTATCTACTTGCAATTTCTTGCTTTCGAACTGCTAGGTTGGCAGAAGCTGGGACTGAAGACGGGAGCTCACTCCGTCACGCAGCACTCGGGTCTCGAACTGCTGTCCTGCTGACCTTCCAGTCTGCAGTTCAGCGTCTTAACCACTAAGCCACCGTGGCCCCTTTTAAACATTTACATCTCCTTAATTATACTCTATAGAAGCGTGACTGAAGATGACTCTGTTATCTTTCAGTGTCCAGTGAAAATGTTCTTATTTGCCTGGGCATTTTACCAAGCCCTTCCTTCTTAATCTTTTGCTGGTCACTCAGACTGGCAGATCCATCAGGTAGAACAACTTGCGACTCACCAATCAAATGCACCCTATTAGCCATGGATTGTCACCTGCCATATGAAAGCTCACCTTATTTTCACAGTCCTTCAGGGGGCAACATAGTTGACTGTTGGGTTGGTTTTTTGGCTTAGAGGGTCACATATCGTGCAGTCCTGAGCTAGACAGTAGCTTTTAGGCCAGACTTGTTTCCAACTTCATCCAAAGATGAACACAGCCATTACATGGGACAGTTCTCCAACAGCTGACAACACTGAAGATTTATGAAATGGCCAAAGTACTTGTATAAATGAGATGCCTTGGAATTGATTCCAGTAGGTCCTTCAATTGATAAAAACAGTTTTTATCCCTGCCAATAGTTGATGGAGACCACAGGACTGTTTGCACATATTTTTCCCCATCCTTATTAATATAATTATTTGACTATTTTGCAGTTTCCTAGGCTCATATGAATATGTTTTAATATTTATTAGTTACCTTGAACAACTTTGGGGTGGTGGTGGATATAAATCAAACAAACAAATGAACAAACAGGGCTATATTGTATTTCACAGAGTGTAATTCACAAAGATATGAGGTGGAATACTATATTATTTAGTGATTACTCTGTCCACCCTTGTTTTTCACTTCATGAGGCAGCCTTTTACCTACCTGCATAACCTCTATGGGTCATGGCTAATATCTCTTCCCAGTCATGGAACACCTCTGGAGAAAATGTTAAGAGAGAGAAGCAGAAGTTGTGCCTAGTCACATATGGTATCTGGCGTTCATTCCAAAGTGCTGGCAGGTGTGCCAATGAAAGCTACTTGAGGCTCATTGGCACTGTCTGAAAAGGCAACATCAATCACATTTTTGAGTTCCTGTGTAGGAAGTAAAAATAATTGCCCTGTTATTTATTACTTTTGAAAAATTTCATCTCAGCCAAGAGGGCCTTTGGAAAAAGAAAGCACTAAAGATTCTGCATTTGTTGACACAGGATCTCTGGCTTGATATATCTAAAATAATGTACATCCGTGTGTGTGTGTGTGTGTGTGTATTACAGTCTGAATATGTTTGTATTAAATATTGCTCTGGAGCACATATTTTATTTTTGGCAAATTGGGAATGTCCTAATATTCCACCTGGAGTAGATGTCCTACATACAGTGAATCCACATTAGTGGAGACATGGCTGCATGCAGTTTTCTTATATCCCATGTTTCTGGAGTGGCTTATCTTTAACGAGTTAAAACCAATGAGTCTTCTTTACATTTTCAGCTTTGTTTGTGGGTTATTCATAATTCTGTTATGACAATTTATTATGTTACTAGGGAGAGATTAAGACATGATTGGAGCTGGTTTATCCGTGCAAATAAATGCTCATACCGGTGGCCTACTTGTATGAGCAGTGTCATGTCGGAAGAGGGAGACACCCCTGTGATTGCTGATCTCCCCTGTCTGGGCTTCTTCACATGGAGCTTTTATCCTGCTATTGAGATTGCTCACTCATGGAAGTTTGTGGGTCCTTTAGATGACATCATCAGCTTCCAGGGTGTCTCCTGCACTAAATGACCTTTATTCCATTTTTTTTAAAGGTTGGAGATAATGAGCTATCAAATTACAGCACTTGAGGTACACTTGAGTTCCCTGCCCTCCATAAGAGGAGCTAGACTACAGCACCATCTAGTGGCTGTATAATGAAACATATCAAAGACTCAGATGAGGGGGAAAGCAGGGGAAGGAAGCACATATAAAGGGAGTCCATTGTGATCCTGACTTTAAAACGGAAGCAGAAAACCTCGTTTTAAATGTGGGAATTTAGGCTGGTGTAGAGATGCTCTCTGAGTAGAAAAACTGGAAGATGCAGTTCTTCTGGTGACAGAAAAGCAGCTGTGGTCTCCCACACAGCAGTTGAAGTTGAGTATGTGTGAAAGAGAAGACATGGGGCTCACGTTGAAGGCCCTGAAGTCATCAGTCTATACAATTCTATTGCATTTCGTACAGGTCTTAACTTTATTTCTGCCTGGCAGAAAAGACTTTTGCCTACACTGATGTCCATACGCTTCTGTGCAGAGAGCCACAAACTTTGGCTAGCCTTGTTAGTGCTCACCACTGACCCTGAAACTACCCTGAGGGGTTGTGGTGAGGTCATTTCTGGGAAGCTGTGCCAAGCTTGGAGGGGATCTGAGCACCAATGACAGGGTTGATGAACCTCTATCATCCCAAGCACCACATTCCAGAAGCTCTTGAGGGCCGCATTCCAGTGGTGGGTGAAGATGAAGGCAAAGAGGTGGGGCTGAAGACAAATGGGGTGGGGACACAAGCAAAAGGGGCAGAACCCAAAATACCAGCCAATTTTAGCCTACACCTCTTGCTGCCAGTAACTGAGCCTTAGGAGAGGCATGTCAAACTTTTAGGGGAAAATGCACAAACCTGGAAAGCTACTAAATGATTGGTGGTCAGGGGAAATGGTGGGGCCAGGGAAAGAGGGCCCGACTGGGACCTCAGGAGGGTTGCATTTGGCCCCCGGGCTTGAGGTTCTGCACTCCTGACCTACAAGAATCAGCATGACTGTGGAGACAAACCTAGCCTATCTCAATACCACTGAGCTGGAGAGGGGAGCCTGGAGAAGTCCATTGAACTCTTCCTGACCTTTCCCTGAGCCCCAGAAAGCACCAGAGATCTCCCTGCTTTATGCGACTCTGACAATCCCCAGCCTTCTCAAGAGCCAAAAGGAGGGCAGTGGTTCTCTGCTATATTGCACAGAGCTTTGGTGGTGAGCTCGTGGCCCTCTGTTTTGCAACAGAAGCATGCCACTGGTCTTCCTCCCTCCTGAGAGCTGGCCCTAAAACTAGGCAGAGTGAGGCAACTGCCTGAGACAGCAGAAGGGGGGGGCAGTGGTGGCAGCCCCTCAGCCATTACTCCTGAGCCCCCTGGCCATCCTCCTGTCTTGGAGGACAGAGCTGTGTGTGCCACCCAGCTGATCCTGCATCCCCTGACTAGCCTGCTACCCTCATTTGTGGTAGAGGACAATATCCCATTGCCAGTGTTGAAGGAAGATTCAAATGCCAGCTTCTATATGTGAAATGGAGGTGGGGATGCCATCTTGTCCTTTGCTTCAGACAGCAAAATGGCTTGGTTGGGCCCTGGCCCGCCTCCCTCACTGTAACATCTAAACACATTAACACCATGTAGCCCATGCTAGACCTCATCCTGATTTTTTTTAAAAAAACTGGTCAAATTGACTACAGCAATAAAAAGCCTCTTTCTTTCTTTCTTTCTTTCTTTCTTTCTTTCTTTCTTTCTTTCATGTCCTACTGTCCTGCTTGATTTATCTGGGTTGTTAAGAGTGCCTGGATTATGATTTCATCCCAGGTCCAATCAAATCATATTCAAGGCCATTAGAGCCACTTCCCAAGATAAAAAGGTTCTGTTTGAAAACTTTACCTCCCTCCATGCAGTACATTTTTTTTCTATAAACCACTATCTGCATTAAATCTTCTTGACGCATCCAGAGTGCCTTAAGACACATTTCCGACAATAGAAGTCAACTCGTTATAAATCACATGATTAGAGACAATGTTTGTGGTTTGGAAAGAGCTGGGGGGCAAGGCTATCCAGATCATGAGTGATGGTTCTGCAACTGGATATAAAGCTAACAATGTAACCCTTTCCCTTAATTTATATATTACACTTATATCTTGATTTTCTTTGGGGAAGGTCAGACAGGCTTAAAGGTTACAGGGGCTCCTTGGATGTTTCTTGTGCTGGTGGTAGTTGCAACATGAACACAGTTTGCCTAGAACTATAGGTGGTTTGGTTTGGTTTGGTTTGGTTTGGTTTAAGCTGGCAGGGAGAACTTGAACTGAAGGCTGTCAAAAACTAAGAAGTAATATTTTACATGACTCCAGGGAAGAAAGAATTCCTAGAAAACACAGTCTGGCTTTTTTGTCCAGTGGGAGAGAACTTCTTAGAATTTCAGGAACTTCACTCCTCTAGATAAGAGCAAGGGTAGTTTTGCCTCCCCTCCTCTTTGAAGAGGAAGACACATAACATGGGCCGGCTGGCATCACGATGTTAGACCCAGCAGTCTGGCCAGTCAGAGGGGCTGCAGGAGGGCTGAGTGGGGAAGGAGGCTGCTGTATGACCCACTGGATGTGCCATACAGGCATTTCCACCCTCCCCACCCCAGAATGCCCCCAGACATGCCCCTTTTCGGCCGTTCCTCGGTCCTCTTGTGAGTGCGGAGGACAGGGCTGTTCCGCCCTGCCTTGGAGGCAGCGCGGAAGTGTGGGGAGGTCAGTGCTCTGGGAAGCGACCTCAGAGCGCGGGCTGTGAGGTTGGTTCCCAGAAAACAAGATATCCTATGGCCATCTAGCTGCTGCCTAGCAGCCATAGGATTACTCCCTCCATCACTAATTAATCAGTGCTTTGATGTAGGGATGCCACTTAATTTTAGGGATGGGGTTTTCAAAAGGGAACATTGAAAACATGAAACTTGACTACTTGAATAGAATGACACTATTTGAGTTGGGAACAGCTCTCCCTTCAAGCAGAAGCTTCCCATAGAACTTAAGAACATAAGAAGAGTCGTGGTGAATAGGACTAGGTCTATCTAGTCCAGCATTCTGTTCAGACAGTGGCCAACCAGCTGTCTGTGGGAAAACCAAGTACAACATGAGTGAAATACCACCCTCCTACTAGTGGTCTCCAGCAACTGGTATGTATAAACAGACCGTCTCTGATACTGGAAGAAGCATGTAGCCATCAGCACTGGTAGCCATCAATAGCCTTTTCCTCCATGAATTTGTCTACCCCCCTTTTGAAACCATCCAAATTGATGGCCATCACCACATCTTGTGGTAACGAATTCCATAGTTAACTATGCACATAGGCATAGGAGCTCTCCACTGCAAATGATGCACAGAAAATTATGCTCAATGTGTCATTTAGGCCAAAAGGTCCTCTCCAATCCTCACCTGTTATCCCCTTCCCAAAGATAATGCCCTTTTGGCTTGGAGATGGAGCGGACTCATAGAGAAGGAGCAGCAGAGGTTAAATGGGGGCTTTTAAAATTTCAATTCAAACACACAGAAAGACCCATTTATTTAGCAATGCTAGTGGTGCTCATATATTTGCAACCATGAAAGAAGGAGATGAGACTGAGGTGCTGGATAACTATGGCCACATTTATTGGTTTACACAAAAGATCTGCATAAAAACACTAGCAGTGTAGGATATGGCTAAGGTGACAACCACTTGAGGGCCTTCCTGTCCTCTGCCACATTACCTAGATGAGCCTGCCCTGCCCTGCCCTGCCCTGCCACGCTGCCAGTGTGTTATCTGGCTCCAGGCCCACTGGCCACACCTGTAGGTGTTGGGGGAGCCCTCCCAAGTCACTACCCCCCGAAAGCTACAGAACTTTAGGCATGTGATCCAGCTAAGCCTCAAAGGTCTCCTTGCCCCTGAAGCCCTATAGACCTAAGGGGCCAGTCTAGGGGATCTGCCCCCTCACATTGACCCAAATTTTTATCTTCCTTTCCACACTGCTAATGTGGCCAACCTATTTAAAATGATGCCACCCTGCCTAAAGACCTACTTCCATAGATAGGCAAACAACAACAACAACAACCAGTGACCAAGGCTGTTCAGGTCTCCAGGTAAAAGTATTCCTATTCAGCCACAAAGTGACTAGTCTTATCTCTACTGCTATCACAGGTAGGAGGGTGGGTGTGATGAAGCCCAGTCAGGAAGGGCCGGACATTAAATCCTGTTATAAATCCTCTTCCCTTCCTCTCCCCCACAACATAGGGACCCAACGTGCATCCATATGTCCCAGGCATCCTGCCTCATTTCCACAGTGCCATCCCACATCCCCATAAGTTCCCGCTGGGTGTGTGGGAGTGGACAACACGCCTACTGAATTTTGTTTTGAGTGGTATTTGGTGACAGATTTGCATTCAGTGGGACCAGACTAGATCAGAACCTATTCTTACTAGAATCCGTCATGTTCCATTGCAGTTCTAGAAGGTTCTCTAATGTTGTAGGCTGTGTATCTAGAAGCCTTCTACACAGGCACGACATGATGACATCATCATACTACACCAATATATAGAAGTCTTTTGCTAACGGCAGTCTTCCAGAACCCTTTGGAATCTTTCAGATTCCACTGAATTATCCTGCAGAAGCAGCCCATCTGGAATGAGAAATGGTGTATCATTATTCTGTAATGGTGATACAGAACCTGGTGGCCTTCTGTATAAAAAATAAATAAATTAAATCTGCATTCACTGAGCATTTTCAAAATCCAATTTATTTTCTACCCTCTGGAATTAGAAGATGCCAGTTCTCATGTTTGCAGTTGACATGTCACTTCTTTCACTTGCGCAGAATGGGCTATGATATAAGAACTTAAGAAAAGCCCTGTTGGATCAGACTAAAGGTCCTTCTAGTCCAGCATCCTGTTTTCCACAGTGGCCGACCAGATGCCTCCAGGAAGCCAACAGGCAGGGCATGAAGTTAACATATCTTAAAGAAGTTCCACAACTACTGAGGAATATCATGTGAATTATGCTGAAGCTAAGATGGCCATCTGTGGGGATTTTGTTGGGATGATTACGAAACGGAGCATGTAGAAAACTTCAACCATCTTGGCATGCTATTTAATCAGAGACTGTCTTAGAAAGTTCCTGCATTAGGAATAAAGTTGACGGCCGCTCATGCAGAAAACTGAAGATGTGCCTGGGCATGGAGCTTATGCAGACTAAAATTGCACAAGGCAAACATTTCCAAGCACAATGCATTTTCCACATTGGAAAACATAGCCCCAAGGCATAGACTCATTAACATCCACACCTTGCTTAAAAATTTACTGGGTATATCTTTGTGCTTCAGTGTTTCTCCATAGTCTCAGCTTTCATAGGTGAAAGTGTGTGTGTGTGAGAGCACTTTTAAGGAAAGGAAAAGAAAGTGACAGTATCTCTTGAATTCTGTTCAGAAGCACAACTGAGTGCCAAGGTTTTGAACTTCATTAGCAGCTTGTTTATAGAAATAGGTTACTTAGCCACAAAATAAATTGCCCTGCTGATAATTTGTTAAACTGTTTTGGGAGCCGTGAGTGCGGTCAAGCACACAGCATCCTGGAGCTGTTAATCACCTGTCATCAGGTTCCTTGGCCGTCTTCTGCAGCTCAGGCTCTTGTTGAACCAGGCCTTGATGGTGAGAGCAATAAAACAAGCTGCATTAATAGACCTTTAAAAAGCATCAGCTAAGACAAGGCAGGGAGCTGCAAAACTCTGCAGTTTGAATTAAACCAGATTTCGTTCAGTAGCAAATCAAATGGTTGTCAAGAAATAAGACAGAATCTCCGCTCGTATAACTTCCATACTATTCTTTTAGAAAGAATGAATCTGATTTTGTTTTTGTTTAACACAAGAAGTGAGATCGACACTTCATTTCCACTTAAGTAACACAAATGGAGTTATTGATTTTTTGTAGCCTGCCACAGATTCTGATTATATGTTTCTCAGCATACCTAAATGACAGAGAAATCCTATTTTGAGATTCATTTTGGCACTTTAGGCATATATAAATTAAAACTGAAAGTAGAGTGCCATGAAAGCGGTTTCATGCCAGGAAACAGCAGCCTTGCCCAGGGCCTCTATCATAGTCACTGTTGCTGGTACCCAGAGCCCATTTGGAATAACACATGTCTTTCACAGAGCTTCCGGATCCACAAAACAAGAAGCCTGTCAATTCTGCCAGAGACCATCAAAACCATCTCCTTTTTAATTCACACTTCTTTAGTCCATCCCCTAGACCAAAACATATTAGAAGAGGATATTCCTGTATTCATGGTACTCCTCTGACTGGTGAAACCTGTTGGGCAGTCATCCCTGCCCACCCCTCCCCGCAGCCAAACATAATAAAAATGGAATATGGTTCTTTATTCCTATGTCATTCTGGTCACTCGGTCACATTTGTCCTGGTCACCCCTTCCTTTGACCAGCCAAAGATGCTGTGCATATTGCAACTTTCCAGGTGAGCTCTGCATTGTGAGTATCTGACCTCAAGAGTGTTGGCGTGGTTTAGCAAGCTTTTCGCCTTGTTTATTTTCAAGTACCCACTTTGCTTTCCCTTTTTGTCTCTTATTATATTCTCTCAATAGACATCTTCTTTCAGGTTGGACCTGAGGGTTGAGCATGAGTTTCTGGAGATTCAAAAAAAGGCTTCTCTCCCACCTGCCTCATCACTCAGCTCACCTGTGTTTACCTATTTGTGCCTATGGGGAAGTAAAAGAAAAGCAGCCTGACTGCCTGAGTGTCAAGGGCTCCTTGGAGGCCGCTCTTAGTCTAATCCAATAGCCAAGTCCAGACACAGACAAAGGGATTCTTTTCAAAGCTTTATTCCTCTTTTACAACTTAACAACTCTACTGTTAGCAACTAGATATGAGCAGCAGAGTACCTATGCCCTAAGTTGGAACAGTTGGTCCCCGTTTGAATGGGAATCACTGGCAGACCCTGAACTTATGGGCTAGGGAGAGTCCCTCCCCTTTTCCCTTGGATCCTCTGGGTGCAACCGTTGTTTGTGCGCCAACCGGGCACTACGCCTCCTTTCCGCGCCCTCCATTTGGCACCACTCCCTGCGTTGCCCGTCCAGCAAGTCTGCTTCCCGCACTCTGTCACCCCCAGGACTGCTATCTAAGCTAGGAATGCCGGTGGGAGGAATCTCTGTCAGCTGTCGGCCCTGGGAAAGATAAGTGCACTCCTCTCCCAGGAGCGGCTCCTCTTCCTCAGAATCAGAACTACTCTGGGATTCTATGGGCTCAGTGTCCACCCTGACACTGAGCTGATGGGAGACTAAGCTGGTTGTTACCTCAAACCCAGGCAAATAATTAGCTTACACCTCTGGGCTCCCCCTAGCCAGGATTAGAGGGGAAAAGGTGGAAGCATCTTATCGATCAGATAGATACATGCACAACTGGCCTGCCTCACAAAACTGTTGTGCTACAGCAAAATGTTACAGTCAACATGCTGTCTTTTAGGGCGCAATCCTATGGGGATAGGCAGCCACCTCCGAACTTGGAGGCAACTACCTATCCAACGCAGGGCAGGAGAAGCACAGAGAGGATCGTTCCCTCTGTGCTTGTCCTGCCCTGCATTTGTGGCTAGACAGCTGATTTCAGCTGTCTAGCCACAGGAAGGCGGAGTCGGAGTGGGGGAGGAGGCTGCTGGATGACACATAGGATGTGTCGTATAGGCATTTCCGCTTTCCACGCCCCAGAATGCCCCCTGGAATGCCCCGTTTTGGGCACTCCGTGCTCCTCTTCCAAGCAACGATCATGCGGCTGTTCTGAGCTGCCTGCGAGGCACCATGGAAGGGGGAGAACATCAGTTCTTCAGGAACCGACCTCGGAGTGCAGGCTCCGAGGTCGGTCCCTGAAAAACCACATATCCTATGGCCATCTAGCCACTGAGTAGCGGCCATAGGATTGCTCCCTTAGCCTAGCTATTACAGCCAGTTCAGAAAATATATCAATATTGCACCAGAGGGGTAGCAGAATTCTTTTGTATTTTCTTTTCTCAGTTGTTGTACTCTGATGCCTTTTTCTCTCTGGGTAACTAATAACTTCTTTGGTATAATAAATGCTCCAGTTTGGTGCAGTACAAAAACACCCCCAATCCCTAGATGTCCTGTAGCATTACTGGTCTAAAAGGGTAACTGGGAGGGTGAAGAGGAGATGGGGGACTTTGCCTTTGTTCCCACCCACAGATGGAATGTGCCCCCGAGACCTTTCCCAGATTGGAATGTGGCCCTCAGGATGAAAAAGGTCCCCCACTCCCTTTTTATACTTTTGACACACTGGAGAGACAACTGACTTTTAAACTAGTGTAACTGGGGAGGTGGGAGTGTCTCAGTGCTTAAGAATCACGCTGCTGGGTCAGACTAAAGGACAAGGTCAACCTAAGTGTCCAAGATCCTGTTTCCCACTTTGATCCAACAAGATGCCTCTTGGAAGCCCAGAAGTAGGGCCTGAAGGAAATGTTCTTCCAAACATGGAGGTTCAATACATCATGACTAATAGCCATTGATAGACTTGCAGTTTAATGGGGCTTACTTGCAGGTAAGCATGCCATCACCAGATCTCGCGGCAGCAAAGTCCATAAACTAATTAGTTTGCATGTGTGTTAGTTTTCGTGTGATGGGCTCTCACTCCACCCTTCTCTTTCTTTATGTATCAGTGGCAGCACAGGTTCTCCTGCCACCAGAGGATGGAGAAAGTGGCCAGTGTGGCTCTTCAGAGAGCTGACCAAGCCTAAATGCATGGCTCTGATCCCCTCAGAGTGAGCTAGACTGCAGCTGAATTCTCTGGAGAGCTGCATCAGCCAGAGAAAGTGGCCAACACCACTTTCAGAGAGCCAGCCAGGCCTAAATGCCTGTCTCTGAGGGGGTCCTTCCTCAGAGCTGGGCACTGCAGTGGTGGTGTCCTGGAAGATTGCCCATGGTACAGGCAATCTCCTAGGACACCCCTCCCATAATGCCTTGCTCTGAGGAGCGAGCCAGAGAGTGAGCGGCTACTCCAGAGTCAGATGCTCTCCCACTATGGCATTGGCCACAGCAGGAGAGTGGGACTGGTGAGGGTCTCTGGAGCACCTACTACAGTGCTGCTTTGCTGCAGCGAGGCAGGGACACAATTCAAAAACCCTCCTGCTCCACCTCACCTCACCCTGGTATTTATTTAATCATCTCTGTGGCTATAGACCTCCTCTTCACTAGATCTGCCAGAGTAAAGAAATCCAAGTATATGTTGTTGAAGAGTCGTAGTCACTGTTCAGTGGAGGTATTACCCACTCTAGCGTTTGACAGAGGAAATGAGATAATGCTGGGTTATCTCAGTGGGTTGTCTACACTGCGTTGCCCAGTTCTTTCAGATACACTGAAAGAACTGGGCATGTCTAGTCTTGAGAAGAGAAGACTGAGGGGAGATAGGGTAGCGCTCTTCAAGGACTTGAAAGTTTGTCACAGAGAGGAAGGCCAGGATCTCTTCTCGATCATCCCAGAAGAATGCAGGACATGAGATAATGGGCTCAAGTTACAGGAAGCCAGATCCTGGCTGAACATCAGGAAAAACTTCCTGACTGTTAGAGCAATACGACAATGGAACCAACTACCTAGGGAGGTGGTGGGCTCTCCCACACTGGAGGCATTCAAGACGAGGCTGGACAGCCATCTGTCAGCAATGCTCTGACTTGGATTCCTGCACTGAGCAGGGGATTGGATTCGATGGCCTTGTAGGCCCCTTCCAACCCCACTATGCTGTGATTAAATGTTATGTGCTAAATGTCCCCATCCTGAGGAGAGAGCCTGCTATGTGAGTGATTTCTGTGATGTTTGGTGATTTGTTCCAAGACAAAAATGCTAGAACATCCACAGCAAAATACATATTTTCTTATATTCCAGAACATGTGTGTTTTTATACGTGCTATCTCTCTCTGTCTTTGTCTTTGTCTTTCTTTTTCTGTCTGTCTGTCTGTCTGTCTCTCTCTCACACACACACACCACCACAACCACTACCACCACTGCCACAATTTAAACTGAATGAATGCTGGCCTCAGAATTCATGGAAATATTTGGGGTTGGATCCAGCTTAGTGGAGTTCCATTCATGCTGGAAGAAAGAGACAACCATTGTGATTCCTCCTCCCTATTGCAGTCCTCTGTACCTCCCGAAAAGCATGCTCTGGAGAGATGGGGGACCCACCAGAGCAGCATGGAGGGTTCCACAAGGGGGAGGAGGAACAGATGATGATTACTTCCCTTTCCCCTTCCTCCAGTGGGGAGCCTTTACTGGATTCTGTGCCTTCTGTGAACATAAGGACCTCTTCCATTCATGATATGGCCAATCTGGATCCAACTCATAGCTATTAAAACAATATAAAACCAATGCACTATAAAAATTTGTCATAGTAATGTCAACTGCAGTTTTATAAACTGCATGAAATTAAAAGACGCTTGCTCCTTGGGAGGAAAGCTATGGCAAACCTAGACAGCATAGTAAGAAGCAGAGACATCACGTTGCTGACAAAGATTTGTATAATCAAAGCTATGGTTTTCCCAGTAGCAACGTATGGCTATGAGAGCTGGACTGTAAAGAAGGCTGAGCGCCAAAGAATTGATGCTTTCGAACTGTGGTGCTGGAGAAGACTCTTATGAGCCCCCTGGACTGCAAGGAGGTCAAATCAGTCAATCCAAAAGGAAATCAACCCTGACTGCTCATTGGAAGGACAGATACTGAAGCAGAAGCTCAAATATTTTGGCCACCTAATGCGAAGAGAAAACTCCCTGGAAAAGTTCCTGATGCTGGGAAAGATTGAAGGCAAAAGGAGAAGGGGACGGCAGAGGATGAGATGGCTAGATAGCATCATTGATGCAATGAATATGGACTTGAGCACACTCCGGGAGAGAGCAGAGGACAGGAAGGCCTGGCATGCTATGGTCCATGGGGTCATGAAGAGTTGGACATGGCTTAACGACTGAACAACAACAATCAGTGTTGGAAAAAATGGGCTCTAAGAAATAAATCTCTTAGAAATCTCTCTCTTGTTTACAGTTTGCTGTGCTTAGTATGGAGATTGGAGAATGGAAGGGTTCCTTTTTATACATCCTTTTTTAAAAAAAAAAAGTCATATATAGAAACACCTTTACCCCAAAAGCATTAGAGGGGCTGCAAAAAATGTGAACTTCATTAGTTGAATCTATTTAAAGGAAAGGTTAAGTTAACCACAAAATTGCTCTACTGATAATTTTTTTCCTTTTTAAATTGCTTTGGGAGGTGGAAGTGTGGTCAGGCATATAACATACTGGAACTATTAATCAGCTGTCACCAGGCTCCTTTGAGTGTCTGTCAGGGAAAGTAATAAATGCAATAATATTAGCAAAGCTTTAAAATACTACAGGTGAGAAGGCAAATCTGTGAAAATCATGCGGAGTCAGTTACACGGACCTATAGAAGCATCAACATGAGCATCTCAGGTTCAATCCCTGGCATTTCTAGGTATGGCTAGAAAAGATACCTGCTTGAAACCTTGGAGAGCTGATCAGTGGAGGCCAGGGGTCCCCACCTCTTTGGATCCATGGGTACATTTGGGAATTTGAGATACCACAAAATGCCTCTTTTGGGGTTGCCACTTTGGCATCTACCTTTCACATCTATGGATCTTGGGCTGCGTCTTATTCAGCAAAAACTTTTGCTTCATGTCTGTTGGACACCGCAATGTCTCTTTAATAGACAAGGGATTGTCTAATTCAGCTAATTGCTGGCAGTGCCATACAGCTAATGCTTCTTTTAAACATTTGTTTTCGCAATGTCCAGTAGCTGCTTCTTTTTGCAGGGAGGTAATTACATTGAAAAATTTGTGCTGGAACAGTCTTTAATATTCACTGATGTAGATGCTCTTTTAAATTATTTACTTGATTCATGGAAATTAACAAATGGTCAGCATAAATAGATTCTCTGCACCTTTTGACGGCTAAAAGACTGATATTACAACATTGGAAGGATAAATCCTATAATGCATTGGATTGAGGACCTTACTACACTTTCCATTTTTGAAAGTGTGGTATATAGACGTCACCTTCAAATGGATACTTATTTGGATATTTGGTCCACATTTGTTGCAGCCCATGTATAATTGCTAGAAAGCTGTATGCATTTCAGACAAATCCATGTATGTATATTTAAAACATGGAAAAAATTATATATATATATATATATATATATATAGTCTGTGGGTGCCATGTTGGGGACTCGTGGGCACCATGGCACCCATGGGTGCCATGTTGGGGACCCCTGGTGTAGGCAATACTGAGCAAGATGGACCTATGATCTGATTCAGTGGGCAGTATCCAACGCTGCCAGTCCACTTACATCACTGACGTAGCACTAGTGTAAGTGACTTCTTGCACAATGCCAATAGTATATGCTGAAGTGATGGTTTCAATGGCAAACCCATCATTCCAGCATACACTATTGGTGCTGTAGTAGAGGTCACTTATGCTAGCGCTACATCAATGGCTTAAGCAGAGCAGCAGCAGATACTGCCCAGTATAACACAGTTTCATACTAACTATGTTGTTGTTCAGAACTTAAGTGTCCGACTCTTCATGACCCCATGGACCATAGCACGCCAGGCCTTCCTGTCTTCTGCTCTCTCCCAGAGTGTGCTCAAGTTCATATTCATTGCATCAGTGATACTATCTAGCCATCTCATCCTCTGCTGTCCCCTTCTCCTTTTGCCTTCAGTCTTTCCCAGCATCAAGGTCTTTTCCAATGAGTTTTCTCTTCGCATTAGGTGGCCAAAATATTTGAGCTTCTGCTTCAGTATCTGTCCTTCCAATGAGCACTCAGGGTTGATTTCCTTTCGGATTGACTGATTTGACCTCCTTGCAGTCCAGGAGACTTGTAAGAGTCTTCTCCAGCACCAAGGAGCAAGCATCTTTTAATTTCATGGCTACAGTCACCGTCTGAGGTGATCTTGGAGCCCAAGAAAATAAAATCAGTCACTGCTTCCATTTCTTCCCCTTCTATATGCCAGGAAGTGATGGGGCCAGATGCCATGATCTTAGTTTTTTAATGTGGAGTTTCAGACCAGCTTTTGCACTCTCCTCTTTCACCCTCAACAAGAGGCTCTTTAGATCCTCTTCACTTTCTGCCAGTAGGGTGGTATCGTCTGCGTATCTGAGGTTGTTGATCATTCTCCCAGCAATCTTAATTCTGACCTGTGATTCATCCAACCCAGCGTTTCTCATGATGTACTCTGCATATAAGTTAAATAAGCAGGGCGACAATATGCAGCCTTGTCGTACTCCTTTCCCAGTTTTGAACCAATCGGTTGTTCCATGTCTGGTTCTTACTGTTGCTTCTTGACCCTCGTACAGGTTTCTCAGGAGACAGGTAAGGTGGTCTGGTACTCCCATCTCTTTAATAATTTGCCACAGTATGTTGTGATCCACACAATCAAAGGT
Organism: Heloderma suspectum; assembly: GCF_057233095.1. NCBI lineage: Eukaryota > Metazoa > Chordata > Lepidosauria > Squamata > Helodermatidae > Heloderma > Heloderma suspectum. The sequence goes on from NC_139461.1 coordinate 230,223,266, forward strand.
TTTAGCATAGTCAATGAAGCAGAAATAGACGTTTTTCTGGAATTCTCTTGCTTTCTCCATGATCCAGCGAATGTTGGCGATTTGATCTCTAGTTCCTCTGCCTCTTCGAAACCCAGCTTGTACTTCCGGTAGTTCTCGGTTCACATGCTGCCGAAGCCTAGCTTGTCGGATTTTGAGCATCACCTTGCTGGCATGTGAAATGAGCGCAATTGTTCGGTAGTTTGAACACTCTTTGGCATTGCCCTTCTTTGGAATTGGAACGTTAACTGACCTTTTCCAGTTTTGTGGCCACTGTTGAGTGTTCCAAATGTGTTGGCATATTGAGTGCAGCACTTTAACAGCATCATCTTTTAGGATTTTAAATAGCTCGGCTGGAATACTGTCATCTCCACCAGCTTTGTTGTTAGTAATGCTTCCTAAGGCCCACTTGACTTCACTCTCGAGAATGTCTGGCTCAAATTCAGTGACCGCACTATCATGGCTATCAGGGACATTAAGATCTTTCCTGTATAGTTCTTCTGTGTATTCTTTTCACCTCTTCTTAATCTCATCTGCTTCTGTTAGGTCCCTGCCTTCTTTGTCCTTTATCATGCCCGTCTTTGCACAAAACATTCCCTTGAGATCTCCAATTTTCTTGAAAACATCTCTAGTCTTTCCCATTCTATTGTTTTCCTCGATTTCTTTGCATTGTTCATTTAAGAAGGCCTTCTTGTCTCTCCTTGCTATTCTCTGGAACTCTGCATTCAGTTGGATATATCTTCCCCTTTCTCCCTTGCTTTTTGCTTCTCTTCTTTCCTCAGCCACTTGTAAAGCCTCATCAGACAGCCACTTGGCTTTCTTGCATTTCTTTTTCTTTGGGATGGATTGAGTTGCTGCCTCCTGAACAATGTTATGGACCTCCGTCCATAGTTCCTCAGGCACTCTGTCTATCAGGTCTAATCCCTTAAATCTATTCCTCACCTCCACTGTATATTTATAAGGGGTATGATTTAGGTCATACCTGAATGGTTTAGTGGTTTTCCCTACGTTCTTCAATTTAAGCCGAAATTTTGCAACAAGAAGCTCACAATCTGGGCCACACTCAGCTCCAGGTCTTGTTTTTACTGACTGTATGGAGCTTCTTCATCTTTGGCTGCAAAATACATAATCAATCTGATTTCGATATTGACCATCCGGTGATGTCCATGTGTAGAGTCGCCTCTTGTGCTGTTGGAAAAGAGTGTTTGCTATGATCAGCGTGTTTTCTTGGCAATTGTCCTGCTTCATTTTGTACACCAAGGTCATGCTTGCCTGTTATCCCAGTTATTTCTTGACTTCCTACTTTGGCATTCCAATCCCCTATGATGAAAAGGACATCTTTTTTTGGTGTTAGTTCTAGAAGGTGTTGTAGGTCTTCATAGAACTGATCAACCTCAGCTTCTTCGGCCTCAGTGGTTGGGGGGCATAGACTTAAATTACTGGGACGTTGAATGGTTTGCCTTGGATTCGTACTGAGATCATTCTATTGTTTTTGAGATTGTACCCCAGTACTGCTTTCCCACCCTTTTGTTGACTATGAGTGCTACTCCATTTCTTCTAAGGGATTCTTGCCCACAGTAGTAGATATAATGGTCACCTGAATTAAATTTGCCCATGCCTGTCCATTTTAGTTCGCTGATTCCCAAGATGTCGATGTTCAATCTTGCCATCTCATGTTTGACCACCTCCAGCTTACCTTGATTCATTGAACTTACATTCCAGGTTCCTAAACAATATTGTTCTTTAAAGCATCGGATTTTCCTTTCACCACCAGACACATCCACAGCTGAGTGTCCTTTTGGCTTTGGCCCAGCTGCTTCACTCTTTCTGGCGCTTCTTGGAAATTCCCTCTTCTCTTCCCCAGTAGTATATTGGACACCTTCCGACCTGAGGGGCTCATCTTCCGGCGTCATATCTTTTAGCCTTGTGATACATTCCATGGGGTTTTCTTGGCAGGAATACTGGAGTGGGTTGCCATTTCCTTCTCCAGTGGACCACATTTTGTCAGAACTCTCCGCCATGACCTGTCCGTCTTGGGTGGCCCTGCACGGCATAGCTTATGGCTTCACTGAGTTACGCAAGCCCCTTCGCCACAACAAGGCAGTGATCCATGAAGGGGGCAGTGATATTGCATTAATCAGATGCATCAATCAAAGTGACTTTTCCAGTACCCTAATAATTGAAAAAATGCTGAAATGTCTTCAGTAAAAGATTGGAACAATATGACAGTGCTTCTGGGAAAAGGAATGGGTGACAGGAAACAGAACAGTAGGTTGCCAAGTCTTCATTGCTACCAAGCTGAGAGATTCTTATGCACGCAAAATGCTGTAAAACTGTGTGCACCATCATATTCTGAATTCTTAATCAGCATGGTGGCCTTTAAAATGTATAGTTCTAGGTGCGCTAACATATGGCACAGTCATGTATGACTTGCATAATCACGTTGCTGTTTTGAGGATCTGGTTTGAAGCTATTTTGATGGGTTCTTGATACAAGCAACCACTGTGTCACAACTTCAGGGAGTTGTTTTTAATTGTGAAAGCCTGGCCTCCCATATAACAAATGCTTTGGAGTTTCACCCAGTAATTCTTGAATGGAGTCCAATAACTTTATGGCTGAACTAGAATATGTCATTTAGAAAGACATCTAGTTTTGATTTAAGGGCTCCAAGTGGTGGAGAATTCACCACATCCCTCACTAAACAAACTGCAGTATTTGATTAACCCCTATAAAACGTTTGTGTGTTATTGCCACTCACAGCTGATGGATTGCACAAATGGTGTGTGTGCATGTGAGTGCGTTTATAATTTGTAAAAATGAATTACACTAAACTATAGTTCTTTCTTAACTTCAGATCTAAAAAGTCATCACAAACTTCATCTATTCAATTCTTCATTCACCGACTTTCCAGAAATATATACTTTAAGATCATAAGATGATCCCTGCTGGCTCAGATCAAGGGTTCATCTAGTCAAGTGTCCTCTTTCAGTGAACTTAAAGGAATCCCACAAAATCTGCTTTACAACTATTGACTCATTCATTTTGTTCCAAATGCTAAAAGCATGATCTTACATGTAGCAGCATCAACGGCACATGCAAATTTGGTGCACATTAGCACTCACCCAACCTGGTGCCCTCCATATGTTTTGGACTACAACTTCCAGCATTCCTGCCCATTGGTCAAGCTCCCTGGTGCTTATGGGACTCAAAGTCCAAATATCAAGGCGACACCAGGTTGGGGGAGGCTGAAACAGAGGGACACTCCTACCCAGCAATTAGGCCTTATTACAGTTGGATATTGGACTTCAGATTGTCAAATGAGAGATGGTTTATTGGCTGGGCTGCATTGTGTATGTGTATTGAATGCTGAGGTCCTCTTTATCTTTAATGGCAATTTCACAGGGTACCTTTAAAAAAAAAGTGAACTGGTCAGCTCAGCCAGGTCTGTTGTTTCACGTAGTAAACTCCGTGCTTGAAGAAGGGTCAGAGGGTGCCATCCCAGTTCTTTTCAAGTGGACCTAAAATCATCCTGCTTCTTTTTTATAGGTGTAAACTCATTCTGGGGTGCCACACAGAGGAGGGTTACACCAGCATTGTTGAAAAGCCACTGTACCCAGGCCAGAGGTGTTTGTGGAGCTGGGAGAGTTGGTGGGCACTACAGAGCCAGGCCCTTTGCAATGTCCTCTTCCTCCCACAACTGAAGCCCAAAGCCCAGCAGAGCCTCTTCTAGAAGTAGGCCACTGTCCCTTCTTTATCTTTAAAATGGACTTAGACTGGACAGCCCATCGAATAGGATGCCTTCAAATAGAGGACTCCCCTCTATCAAAACTTACCTTTTAAAAAAAGCAGTATTGTATGCAGGGCCAGCTCCAGGTTTTTGAAGGTCCTTGGGGCAAGACCCTGTCAATGGCCCCCCTCCCTCAGTGAGTCTACCTTCTCACTGCCATGGTTGCCAGTACCTTTTGCTTCTCTTCTCCTTTTTCAACATTGCTAATACTTGCTTGCTTGACAGGCAGTGAGCAAGTTGGCAGTGGCATCTGCTGCTCCTTTTTCCCACCACCACTATTTCCTGGGCCAGAGTGAAAGCCAGGTGAACAAGCTGGTTGCAATGGAGCAGAGGAGGAGGATTAACTCAGGGGGCTCTTGTCAGTGGGTCCTTGCTGGGCTGTCTTTTCCCCCCTGCCATGATAGGCTACGTAAGTATTTACGTAGCCTATCATGGCAGGGGGAAAAAAACCCAGCATATGCAAATGGCGGCGGCTGCCGCCATTTGCGTACGCTGGGGTTTTTCCCCCTGCCGGGATAGGCTATGTAAATATTTACGTAGCCTATCACGGCTCAATACAGGGACGCAAATGGCAGCGGCTACGACAGCTGCCATTTGCATCCCTGCAGGGCTGCCCAGCGGCCGGATGTCCGGCTGCGGGCGGCTGGAGCCGGCTGGCAGCTCCACAGCTTGGATGCAGAGCAGAGCCGGCTGGGCAGGATTCCGAGGGGGAGAAACGGATCGCCTCCCCCCCCCGTCAAGGATTCTGGGGGGAGGGATGGAGCGTCTCCCCCCCACCGCAGATTGCCCAGCACGGAGCCAGGTAGGTGTTTCGTACATCCCTACTTTTAGGAAAGGAAAGGTTCCTCCTGTGCATGAACGGGGTCATTGCTGACTCCTAGAGGGACCCTGCTTACGCTGGCGTTTTCATGGCAGACTGTAGCGGGGTGGTTTGCCATTGCCTTCCCCAGTCGTGACTACCTTTCCCCCAGCAAGCTGGGTACTCATTTTACCAACCTTGGAAGGATGGAAGGCTGAGTCGACCTGAGCCAGCTACCCTAGACCCGGCTTCCGCGGGGATCGAACTCAGGTCGTGGGGAGCGTTTCGGTTTCAATACTGCCGCCTACCACTCTGCGCCACACAAGGTTCTTTCTCCTTTTAACTGAGTACTAATAGTGGCTTACAGACATCTGTGTAACCAATAAAAAAAAACCTGACAGCCTTATCATTGTGCCCTTTTGCTATGCACTCTGCTGGAGCTGCTCTTGGCTTCCCTGCTGCAGCACATCCTTACAGCAGAGCGCCGCCTGGGGTCAGTTCCAGAAAGATCTGTTTCAACCTTTTAAGAACAGATCTTAACAACTTTAAAGGAGCTGAGTTTGATTTAGTATTCAAACTACAATGTCTGTATATACTCTTGAACATGATCAGACACACCATTGGCTTTCTTTTTATTTAATGGCAATACAAATGTATTTTAAAATAAAGATGGGGGAGGTGACAGCCTAAATTGCACTTCTTTTTCTCTATGAAACTTTTATTTTATTTTGAAATAAAGGTGGAAAAATAAAGGAAGGAGCAGGAGGATGAGAAGCAGGAGGAGGAGGAGGAGAGCATGCATAGTAATATCATAAGATCACTAAAGAAATAAAGAAACTCACTAATTATCATTATTAGCCTATCATGCATTTTGTGCGGAGCAGCTGAGTAAAACAGCCTAAGTAGAAGTGAATAAATATTGCAAGGTTCCAAATCACATGGCAGCTGTACGTATGGATGCCTGTGAGCAGAGCTATGTTGTGACACTACGTCGGGGGGCAGGGCGACGTGGTGCGGCCTTGTTCCTGCTGGCGTGGTGAGCTTCCCCAGTAGAGGCTGGTGCCTCCGATTTTGGTGGGGCTATGAATCCATTCTGGTTTTTAGTCAGAACAAACCAAAACTCCAAAGTAGCTATCCAAGGTCCTGAACCTATTTGGGGGACAGGATTCAGCACCTTGGGTAGCTCCTTTAAAGTTCTTTGCTGGTTCTGACCAAAACCTGGAATGTATTCACAGCTCCACCGAAATTGGAGCCACCAGCATCCACGGGTTTCCCCATAATATGACTATTAAGATAAGGGATTCACAATAATACATTCAGCATAAGATGTATGCAAATTGTATGTGTGTGTGTAAATGTAGTGAATCTATACATTTCCAAAGTGGTTTTCTCAGAATACGTATATAGCAGGGGGTGAGCAACACACAGTTTGTGGGCCACATGCAGTCCCCGCTACACCCTGCTGCCCCCCCCACACACCCCAAATAGGAAAAAAATGCTGTCTGTAGCACAACAGAGTACCAAGAAGGTCAAATTTAGCTTGTTTGCAAACTACATTTGACCCTTTTAAGGCTCTGTAGCTGCTATGGAACCCTAAAAGGGTCAAATTTAACTTGCAAACCAGCTAGATTTGACCTTTGGGGTGTTCTATAGTGCTACATTTCCCCCCTAGTTTTTTAAACATTCATTTTTGAGTCACCAGGCAGACTGCAGCTAGTGGGAGGGGGTCTCCAGGGGGCAAAAATGCCCTGCGTCCTGAAGTTGCCCACCCCTGCTACATAGTATTTATTTATTTAAAAAAGATATACCCTGCCTTTCTGTTTGGAAAAAATACAACATAAAATTTAAAAACAAGCAGTAAAACCTATTTTAAAATTAAACAGTTACAACAATTTAAATGAGACAGAGATAGCGCTTTACAGAAGTGTCAGGAAGCATGAAAAACTTTAAAAACTTGATAGGCCAAATGTCTGTCCAAATAAATGGATCTTTACAGATTGGTGACAAACCATCATGATGAGAGTAAAATGAGCCTCCTTAAGGAGGGAGTCCCATAGTCTGAGCATGGCCACCGAGAAAGCCTCTCCCTAGGGTGGCCAGGTGCGAAAGGTGCGCCTGCTGAGATTTCCTCTTCTACATGACTATTAGAAATGTGGGAGTGCTGTTCAATGGCTATTGGTCGTGATGGCTATATGCAGCCTCCAGTACCAGAGGCAGTGAGCCTATGTGAGCCTATGCTGAACTGGTGTCTGTCGGCAGTAATGGACAGGATGAGGGCAAACAGATTGAAGGTCTGCTCCTTCCCTACCAACCTGCCCAGTCACTGAGGTCATCAGAGGGCATGTTCCTGGTGGTTCCACATGGACCTATGGCCCGGTTGGAGTCCACCAGGAGAAGAGCCTTCAGTGTGGTGGCCCCCTTCCTGTGGAATTCCCTGCCTTTAGAGGTCAGGCAGGCACCAACATTGTGTTCCTTCCGGCACCTCCTGAAGACGTTGTTCTTTCAAGAGGCCTTCCTTGCATGACCAGCCGTGGTTTGTTGAATTCCACTTCGTTGGGATTTGTCTTTTTTAAAATGTTTTAACTTAACCATTGTTTTATTCTTATCATGTTGTTCACCACTCCAAAATCTTCTGATGAGGAGCGGTATATAAATATTGTAAATAAATAAATGGTTAATCCAGACAAGACAGAGGAGCTCCTGGTCAGTTGAAAGGTAGATCAGGGAATAGGGATTCAGATTGTGCAGGATGGGGTTACACTCCCCCTGAAGACACAGGTTCGTAGCTTGGGTGTACTTCTGGATTCAGCCCTGAGTCTGGATGCCCAGGTTTCAATGGTGGCCAGGAGTGCCTTTGCACAATTATTATTTATTATTTATTTATTGCATTTATATCCCGCCTTTTTTCCTCTTGAAAGGAACCCAAGGCAGCTTACATTCTCCTCCTCTTCATTTTATCCTCACAACAACAACCCTGTGAGGTAGGTTGGGCTGAGAGTCTGTGACTGGCCCAAAGACACCCAGTGAGCTTCCATGGCCGAGTGGGGACTAGGCTCCCAGTCCAACACTCCTGGCTGTTGGCTCCCAGTCCAACACTCTAGCCACTACACCACGCTGGCTCTCTAGTGCACCAGCTGCACCCGTTCCTTGAGATGTCTGACTTGGCCACAGTGACACACACACGCCTTAGTTACATCCCATTTGGATTACTCTAACACAGTCTACATGTCTCAGAAGAGTGTGTGGAAACTTCAGCTGGTTCAAAGAGCTGCTGCCAGACTGCTGACTGGGGCTGGCTACAGGGAGCATACAACTCCCCTGTTAAAACAGCTTCACTGGCTCCCAGTCTGCTTCCCAGGCATAATTCAAAGTGCTGGTCATGCCCTATAAAGCCTATACGGCTCAGGTCCGGGTTATCTGAAAGACCGTATTCTCCCCTATGAGCCTACTTGTGCCCTGAAATCTTCAGGGGAAGCCCTTCTCGCCATCCTACTACCATCACAGGCATGCCTGGTGGGAATGTGGGAGAGGGCCTTCTCGGTGGCTGCCCCAAGGTTCTGGAACTCCCTTCCCAGGGTGGCGAGAGTGGCACCCTCCTTGATATGCTTTCGTAGGCATGTAAAAACTTTTTTGTTCCAGCAGGCCTTTGGGGATAACTAGTCTCTGGACCTGTGAAAATATGACCAATGGATACTATTTCTCTTGTTGTCGTTTAATGTTTTGATATTTTTACAATTTTAATATTGATAATTTAATTATATTTTTAACTTTTGTACACTCGTATTTATATTTCTAGTATAGGTTTTAATTGTACAAGTTTTAATGTTGTGAAGTCACCTTGAGTCCCAGTATTGGGGAAAAGGTGGGATATTAATAAATATACTACTACTAGTATGTACACCAGTTGCTGGGGAACATGGGTGGGAAGGTGCTGTTGCCCTCATGTCCTGCTTGTGGGTTCCCATGGACAGCTCGTTGGCCACTGTGTGAACAGAATGCTGGACTAGGGGCCAATCTAAATGGAACTGCTTTGTGAAGTGATTTGGGCAAAATCTGCATTTTCACGGAATCGAATTAGCTCTTCCCATGGTACACATAGTGCTGTATTACTCTGCCTTTGCAGTGTATACGGGAACTGAAGCCACATTACATGGGGTGGGGTGGGTGAGTCCACCCCAGCCAATGAACGGAGGCTTGCTCCCCCTCCCTCGCATGTTCAACGATGTGCAATGGAGGACATGCTTACGAGTGGACGTTCATGACAAACCCCACATACACACACACATTTATGAGATGGGCAGGCAAGCAGAGAGTGCAAAGCCAGTGAGGAAGGAGAGCGACTAGCACATTGTCTTTGATATATACTAACGGCCCAATAAACAGGTTCCCCCCCCCCACACAACAAACACAGACTCAATGAAGTACTTCTGAGTACACGTTCATGAAAAGCATCCACCCCGGCAATCACCCTTGCTTAGCTGTACAGCTTCAAATCAACAGGCATCCACCATTTCTCATCTGTGCTCCTTTGCAGCTGCACAGCTTCAGAACAGCAGGACTGGCTCACCCCCCGCCTGGGGGAGAAATCCACCACAGACCCCAGTGAGGCCGGATTCTTGGACCCATTGGGGCCCGTGGCAGAACGGAGCACTCACCTCCACCTCCGCGTGGAATCCTTCCGGGCCGGATCTGTTGCTGCCTTGATTCTGCGGAGCCGGCCGCATCCCTGGCGAATGTCGATATGGCCAGCAGCCATTGCCATGCTGTATCGCTGTAAGTCAGGCTCCGGATGCAAATGGCATAGTGGACCCATTTGAGGCTGTAAAGCTGGTAGATTAGCCTAAATGCAGCCATTTGCGTCCCTCTTTTTAGACGTGATAGGCTATGCAAATATTTGCGTAGCCTATCGTGTAAACAGGGACGCAAATGGCATACTGGTCCACACGGACCCCCACCCCAGAATGGGGTAAGTGATCCACCCATCCCTACCCCCGCCCCGCCTCCCAAGCCCAATGACTATTTAAAGTGAGAGGCAGTGACTGAGCCAGAGTTTCTCAGCCGTGCTCTTTCGTAGCTGCACAGCTTCAGAACAGGGCAGACAAAGTGGAACTGAAGGCAATGAGTTACTTCCAGGTAGACATGTTTACCCCTCTGCTCTCCCCATGCCCCCACCCCATGCTACTTTCCCTTTCACCAATCAGCGCTGCTTCCACCAGCATGTACCAAAGCCAGCTGAGGCCCCACAGACTCCTGAACAGCACTGAAGCCATTGTGACAGGAAAATCCGACACAAAATGGGTTTGAAAAAAAAAAAACAGGTTTAGGGCAAGAGAGCAGCATGCTTCACCTGTCTTGATCAATTTGGGGGTGGAGTAGAACCGGAGTAAAAGCCCCATGTAGATGGGGCCTAGATAGACCCTTGGTCTGATCCAGCACGGCTCTTCTTATGTTCTCTTCTGCATCTGATCCCTCTGCTTCTCTTACATCCCAGCCAAACATATCTCTGATGCTGGGACAGAAAGGAGAGTCTCTCCGCTATTCTTATGGGAAAAGGTGGTCTTTTAGGTATTCAGATCCTAAGCCATGAAAGGTAATGACTGACTAATGCTTTGAAATGGGCTTAAAAACAGATAAAAAACCAATGACACTTCCCAGAACAGAGTCACGTGTTCCACCCAGAGTCAACATTCATTCTGGACCAGCAGAAGTTTCTGAAAATGTTCAAAGGCATCTCTGTAGAGTATATTGTAATCATCTAATCTTGACATAACTAACAGCACAATCCTATACATGTCTATTCGGAACTCAGTGGGACTTACTCCAAGGTAAGTGTGCATAGGATTTCAGCCTAAGGCATCTGTCACCATGTGGCCATACCCTTTTTATCTAAGAGCTGGTGTATTGTTACCAACCTAAATTTGGCATTCCCAGTCACAGCTATATATCAGGATAGCAGTTTAACAAGCATTGTTATGTTTTCTCCCTCCTCTGAGGGCTCTGCGTATTTGTAACTGTTCCTTATTTTGTGGGAACACTGATAATAATTTTCAGTATAAAAGCTTCCACAAGGAGAAGCACAAAACAAGTCTGACAAGCTTTCATTTTACAACTTTCTTTTGTAGGAAAGGATGTAAGTATACTTAAATTATAGCAGGAAAAAAATGGAAAAGAACTCATAATTACTTGGCAAATAACGTTGCCAGAGGGTGATTGCTGTGTTCTGAACTGGATATTAAGTTTTTTCCTGTTTCAAGTTGAGTCATTACTTTATTATGGTCTCCCCTTCCCCTTCTTTCTATTTCATTTGGCAACTGTCCTTTTTGGGACTTTTACAAGACGGGCACTTCCCTACTGTGAATCAAAAGCTGCCTCATCCACTACTGAAATCAACTCCACAATAAACAGAAGCTTAAAAAGTGGGAATGTTGTGTCCCCCAGTTCCCTGGCCCATGAAGGCTCTTGTAAACCAGTGCTCAAATTGCCTGGAGTGTGGCTGGTTTCCTTACCTTTGTACCATGCCCCCAGCTCCTTTTTTGAGAAGGCCATGGCGCACATGATTTGGTGGAGTCTGACAGACAATAGCTTGTGGATTTCATGAAGAGCCCTTTAACCTTCCCCTCCCATAATTTGAGCACTGTTGTAAACATTTTGAAAAGAGCATTCCAAAACCCAGCTATGGCCAAAAATGGTTTGTTGCTAGAAAAATGAATAATGATACCTATATGAAGTTTCCCATCAGATGCTATCAAAGCATTCCAGAAAGTTAAGGCAGAATAGAAAAAATACCATCTTATGTTCACACCAGCTCCTACTATACTAGAAGAAATGAAAGTCTTCCTTTATATCTTGAGGGGAATTTGCTGATTAGGCTGAGAAATACCATGGCTTCAGAAAGAATACAACGCCTTAGCATTTCCAGCTGTGAATAAAGACACAGCCATGCTGCACAGCCAATGCTGTATCCACACTCCATTGATATCAATAGAACAATTCCCACTGACCTCAGTGATCCTTGGATGCCAACATTAACAGATTGTTTAATGAACTGAACTCTTTGCATACGTCCAAGATAAGTTGTGAACTGCCCAGAGAGCTTCGCCTACTGGGCAATATAGAAATGTAATAAATAAATGAATAAAAACAAATGCATCTGATGAAACACTAGCTCAGCCATGGTGGTACCACAGTTGATGCTGTATGCTCAAAGTTAGGGGCAAGATAGTCATACATGACTCAGCTCAGTAGTATTTGTTGGGCCACACATGTTGGACATTCAGAGGCTTCGGTGTGGTGGCCCCCTTTCTTTGAAACTCCCTGACCCTGGAAATCAGGCAGGCACCAACACTGTGCTGCTTCCGGCACCTCCTGAAAACAGCTCTTTTCCAGGAAGCATTCCTTAACTAACCAGCCACGTGTTTTTTTTTTTTTTAATTGGCATTCTGTTTTTAAAAGAACAATTTCAATAATGGTGTTTTAATTCTTTTTATCTTTTTACTTTTTTACTTCATATATTCACTGCTCCAGAATCTCTTTTAGATATGGAGTAGTATACAAATGTTGTAAAATAAGTGAGTAAGTAAGTGAGTAAGTAAATAAGTATAACTATTGTAAGGTAGCCTATTTACTGATCATATCATAGCAGAAAAAAATGATAAGCGATGTAGGAAATAGGTAACAACAAGACTACTAAAGTAAGTGATTATTTTATACGGCTCCAGTCCAGGTTATCTAAAAGACCGTATCCTCCCTTATGAATCTGCCTGTGTCCTGAGATCTTCTGGGGAGGCCCTTCTCTCAGTCCTACCACTGGCACTGGCACATTTGGTAGGAACCCGGGAGAAGGCCTTCTCGGTGGCTGCCCACAGCTGTGGAACACCCTTCCCAGGGAGGTTAGGATGGTTCCCTCCTTGATGTGTTTCTGGAGGCAGACTAAAACATTCTTGTTCCAGCAGGCCTTTGGGACATAGTTGGCACCTGGGGGTAAGCTGCTAAAATGTTGTTTTAAAATGCTGTTTTAAAGTTTTAATATAATTTTAATTATATTGTTGTTTAATTTATATTTTTATAAATATAAATTAAACATTTATAAATGTTTATATTTTTTTAACTTTTGTATATTTTCATATGTTTTAATTGTATATGTTTTAATTTTTGTAAGCCGCCTTGTGTCCTAGTACTGGGAAAAAGGTGAGGTATAAATAAATATAATTATAATAATAATTTATTTTCTACCCATAATCAGTACCATATCATGCTGTTTCACACAGCTATCATGAGTAGAATCAACATACAAAAGAGGAAGTGGGATCATACCTGCTGGCCAAAACCCTGGCTTGCATCTGTTGATCCTAAGGTCTGATGATATGCATGGACCGCCCCTCCTGATCTCATCTGATCTCGGAAGCTAAGCAGGGTCAGCCCTGGTTAGTACTTGGATGGGAGACGACCTGGGAATCAGGCTTCCTGCATTGAGCAGGGGGTTGGACTCGATGGTCTTGTAAGTTGTAGGCCCCTTCCAAGCCTATGATTCTATGATTCTATGAATAGAGCCTGTTCATTCACATACAAGTTGCACGCATGTAAACTCAATATGTGTGATTACAAGACCTGCAAAATGCTCTGCTCCAACTTTAAAATTAATGCATGGAAGGGATATGATCTTGCTGTTCCCTCCACACATTTATTCTGCATGTGCTTCTGCTACCATGATCACTGTGAGAACAATTAATTTTGGTTGATCTGCCTCTTGTCCATTGTAATAATCTGTAAGATATAGGTTTTGTTGTTAATTTTTTGTTCATTTCTGTTATGACCTATGGCCAAAATGGAAATATAACTGAACTGAACATGTGATTGTTCTATAAAAAAGGATTTCTGAGTCTCTGAATGAAAGGAAGACATGCAAGTCAATGACCAGGATGAATCTGTGCACATAGTTGCTTCTCACAGGCTTTGACAAATGGATTTCTATGCTAATTCTTCCAGGCACTAATATAATAATGATTGTATTTTGTTTATATTCCTCTTTACTAAAGATCAAGGCAGCTTCCAAACTCTTGTATTTTAAGGCACCGGATGATTTCATGTATGCATGTGGATAGGGATGAACGGATTTTGTTAAATCCGTTCTGTCTGTGTTTCATGGATTGTCAGGCGTCTTTCATTCCGTCGTCTGCTCATTGACAGAATCTGGGTTTTTTAAGGGATGTACAAGAATTCCATTCCACTTGTGCTAATGTGCATTAGTGCTAATTTTCACTTGCATTACTGTGCATTAGCACAAGTACAAAATGGTGCAAATCCCTTCCAAATGTTAAACAATGGTCCACGAGTCCATGGAATCCTCACAACTCAGAAAAAGCCACTCCACTGCAGAATCTGCAGGTCAGTTTCATAGAAACTGGAATTCATTTGAATCCATTGTGGATTTCTCTGACATCCCTACATGTGGCGAGAGGTGTCATGAGAAATTAGCTGCTCAAATAGACAAAAGAATTACCATGTTCAATTTCTATGAGAAAAATCGACCAGGGAGCACAGCTCACCTTGAGTGAGCCTCCCACCCTGATAATGCTTGCATGCTAGGGTGGCAAAGTGTCCTACTTTATAGAGGACAGTCCTCTATTTGAAGGGCTGTCAGATAACAGTCCTCTATTGGATGGTGTTCTCTATTTGAAGGACTATCCAGTCCAAGTCCTATTTAAAGATAAAGAATAAAGAGAGCAGGGGCCTTGAAGCTGCCCATCAGCAGTTAGCACCTTGGCAGAAGACTGAGCAGGCACACAGGTCACCTGGTTATAGTCTTCCCCACTATGGTAAGTTGTATCGTGTTGTTGTCGTTGTTCAGTCGTTCAGTCGTGTCCGACTCTTCGTGACCCCATGGACCATAGCACACCAGGCCCTCCTGTCCTGTGCTCTCTCCCGGAGTGTGCTCAAGTTCATATTCATTGCATCGGTGATGCTATCTAGCCATCTCATCTTCTGCCGTCCCCTTCTCCTTTTGCCTTCAGTCTTTCCCAAGATGTATTGTATTTCTATTTAAATTCTAGTAGTTATGTCTAAATTAGTATCTCTAGATATAAATTAGCATATGCAAATGTTAGGCAAATTGGTGTCCTCTTTTGTCCTCTTTTTTTGGCAATGCATTTCCTCATTTTTGGTGATGCGTAAGTGGCCGCTGTATTGCACACATGCACGCTGTTATTTTTTGTGGCTTGGCATGGAGAAGAAGCTGCTTCCATGCAGAGCGGCAGAAAACAATGTGCCTTTCTAATGGCATCCCTTCTTGGGCAGGGTATTATCTTTTCTGATGCCGCCACAGAAGGAAGGCTCTCATATGTGCCAGGAGGAGTTCTGTGCTGGCTGTGGTGGAGGGGAAGCTCTGACCATTCACAGTTCTTGGAATGATACGATGCTTATCATAGGTAGTATTATGAACAAACATGGCAATTAGGGCTGGAGAGCTTGAAACTACCAGGAAGACTGGGTGCACCGCAGAGCAGAATGGTACTGGCACTGGCAGAGTTGGACTAGGTTGGAGGATAGCTTAGCACACATAATCTAGTGACTACAAAGCCTGGATGGGCAATGTTGCTTCTGCCAAGTATTTGTGATGGGGCTCTATTCCACACTTGTTTAGTAAAAAGCTTTGTTCTTTCTCTTCGATGAAAAGACCAAGGTTTTTATAATGATGCATATAGTTCTATGACATTTTGCTAATCTTAAAAACCTAACTACTCCCCCTACTAATGGCCACATGAAGATCCCGTGTCATTCCGCTTTGCACAACAATAAGTTTTGACACATGAAGCGTTAAACTTGCAAGATCCCACGGCATCTCTACAAACTTTCTTGAACTTTGATGTCATTATTTTTCACTGGAACAGCATCAGTGCAGACAGGAGTGGCTGCAACAGCTTGGATCTTTCCCAAAGTATATAAACCATAACCCATTTTATCCTGCATCTTCACAGAGATGTCTCCCACATATGCCTGTTTTGAATCTATTCAATGTAATTCTAGATTTCCTCTGCTCTACCTGAGCATAGAATTTGCCCTGCAGAGTTTCATTTCTATTCTCAGCTTGGGAAGAAAAAACAAAAAGGATTCCCGAGTTTTCATTTCGAAGCAGGGCAAATCTTGCATGTAATGTAAGGTGTTGATTAGGCTGATGTAAGAAAACTGGGTAGCAATGTTAGAACAAACTGGATAGACAGAAGCAGAGGGTTTCATGTAAGCTATTGCTTTATAAAACCAGAGCAACTGAGTAGCAGACAAGATGTACTCCTCAGTTCAATTCTCCCCTCCCCACCCACCCCCAATCTTCTCCTACTTATTATATTGCTACTGCTTGGCTACAGTTGAAGCATTTTAGAGCCACACAAAATAATCTACTGCCATGGCAGCGGAACACTGCCACATAAACAGCTTAATTCTCTGTAAAGCAAACAAAGGTTTTTACAAGAACCTGGTCCCGCACCCTTTTCAAGCTGCCCCTTGAACGTTAAGGCTCAAATAAAACACAACAAGGGAAAATAGACCTTAAATAAACAGAAATGTGAGTGTTATTTACTATCCCCTGGTTATTTGCCAAGGCGACATTGGCCAAGCAGACATTAGGAAAATATTTAGGCAAGCATTAATATATTCTTTGCACATGACACATAGCACGTCATTATTTAGCTAGGCTGATAACATGGGTGCCTTGCTCACTTGCATATTTCTTTCGGGCCTTAGAAGTTTTGAAAGCATTTTTAGCCTGCTGTTAAATCACATCTGTGCCCTCAGAAGTATTTTGTATACACATCCACTTTCTCCACAGCACTGGCAATTTAGTTTCAGGGCACTTTCTCAGAGAGGAAAGCACAGCAGTCCTGTGGCTTACTTTTACCTCATTTTATGGCTACCCTGTTCCAAATGGCCTTTATCCTGTCACCCATGCTTTGGGTTCTGAATGTGAATTATATGAGTGAGTGGATAGGAACACAGGAAGCTGCCTTTTACTGAATCAGACCATTGGTTGACACTGACTGGCAGCGGCTCTCCAGGGTTTCAGGCAGGAGTTTTCCCAGCCCTAACTGAGGTTTGAAGCTGGAACCATTTGCATACAAAGCATGTGCTCTACTACTGAGGTACATCTGTCATAGTAACAGGGCCATCAAGCAGCACTTCAGACTGCCAGTTGAAGCCAGATCCAAGCCCTCACCATATACTTTATGCCAGGCCCTACTAATGTCCCTTTGAAACAGTGTTGTGCCAAACATTTCAAGGCTTTCTTTTACCACGGTTTGTAGGGGCTGGACGTGAAATTAAGACTCCATTAAAAGAGACTGGAGAGTGGGGAGGCTGACAAAATTTCTCATTGGGGAGGAGGGGCAGGGGTCCCCTTTACTTGCAACTTGTTTGAGGCGGCCAAGGGGATCTTCTCTTTTCTTTCTTTCCTTCCTTCCTTCTTTCTTTTTAATTCAGAAAATGCCCTGTATGCTCTTGCAGTGAAAGCTCACACAGCGGCTTTCAGCCCAGCAACACTTCCTTTCAGCCCAGCAATGCCCAAGAGACCATGTGACATCGTGTGGTCTCCTGAGCATTTGGGGATTGCTGCTGGGCTGAAAGCCTCTGCTCTAAGAGCCCCGCCCTGCTGTAAGCAAGAACATGGCTTCTAGACATTTAGGAAAACTCTTTTTTTCCCTTTTCTTTTTTTGCTTTTACCCCTAAAGCTCTAAAAGAGAGAGAGAGAGAGAGAGAGAGCATTTTTTAGTGGGTTGCAAAGATTATTGTTGCAACTTCCGGGCTTTTTTCACATGGAGCTTTTATCCTGTGATTGAGATTGCTTCTTCATGGAAGTTTGTGGGCTCTTTACATGACGTTCTGACCCTCCAGGGCATCTCCTGCGCTAAATGCCCTTTGTTCCGTTTTGAAATAGATCGCAGATAATGAGCTATCAAACTACCCTGTTGTGTTCTGCTTCAGTTTCCGCCGTGAAAAGAGCAAAAGCAGTAAGAAGAGGAGTGAGATCAATGAAAGTTGATGGAAGACTCAGATATGGGGAGAAGGGGGGGGGGGAAGCGCATGTAAAGGGAGCTGTTGTGATCCTGCATTTAAAACGGAAGCAGAAAGCCCCGTTTTAAATGCAGGATTTTAGGCTGGTGTAGAGATACCCCTGATCTAATCCAAATAAAGAATTGTGTTACTGTAACCCACATGTCTATATTTTTTAAAGAATTATGGAAATATCTGCACATGCTCAGTAAAGGACTGAAGTGTGAGGCACTCAAGATTATGGGAGTGAGGCAGGCAGTGAAGACCAAAAAGGAAAGAAGACTCCACCCTCTGTGCAGTTAGGAGTTGGTGGCTAAAGGAGGAGGAGGTGGGAGTAACTAATTCTGTTCTGTAAAGTGCTAGGAGCAGGCTGGTAATTAGACCTCCATTTTAAAATTCAACGTGTTAAAGATTTGAAATATTAAGAGAGTTTGTTCTGGCTATGTCATTTTTGTTTTATAAAGGGCTTCAAACTTTATGTGTGAAAATGACTGATAGCCATTTTCAATGGTAATTTCTCAGTTACCTACCCTTAATATTAATAATAATAATAATAATAATAGGAACACACCATCAGGTATGTAAACAGGAATACAACACCATTTCCAATCATCATTTGGATTTTTTTCTTCTTCTTGAGAGTCTTGCTTTTAGCACCAAGAGCTGGAAAACTAAATTCCAGATGCGGGTGGTTCTGCTTACATACACTCCACACATGACTGTTATGGGGCATGGATTCCTTAATTTGGGGGAGAGATTTGATTTAAACTGACTGAGATTAGACTGAGGGGTGATTGTAGTTGGAGGAGATTAGACCAAGTTAACAATTTCCTTTAACATTTCCCTTTTTAATGTGATAAATTGATATAACATTATTCCATCCTCCCATTCAAATAGGGTGACAAATCCCGCAACCAAGGAAAGAATGACTCAGTAGCACCAAGTAGCCTAGAGACTGAATCTTGTAAAGAAATGAAGCGTTAGGGTTTTGTGTGTGTATGTGTGATATATTTGCAAAATTGGATTAACGGGAAGCCATGTGTTGGGAACCATAAGTTACACCTTATCTTGGAAGGGTTTAAAATTCTTCTTTTGTATGCCTATGCAGTTGTTTGAAAGGGGGCTTTACTTTTATGAGGCTCCATGGATTCCTACACAAATCTGCAGCTGAAAAGACAGTCCAAGTTATTTGATGTGGAGCTAAGACTTAGACCAGGACAAGGGGAACAAGGATTTATCGTTTCTGGGAACAGCACTGCGAGTATATTATGGCATGTCAGTACTTTTTTTCTACCTCAGTTTCTCCATCATACAACACACACAATACTGGAACATCTTGAAATCTTTCAAATATACTTAATTAAACAGGTTAATATATAATCTAGAAATCTGCATAGCTACTATTACGCTAAGTATTATCATGTGGCCTGGTGCATTCTATAGACTCCATCAGAATTACACTTTCATTTGAAAAATGAAGTTTCTGTTTCTCATAGTTGCAAAGGAAAAGGTCAGTGTGTGTGTGTGTGTGTGTGTGTTTATGGAATTTATATCCATACCTTCAATGCCACATAGGTGTTACCAGGGCACCCTACAATTTCCAGGTCTTGATCATGACCAGGAAACATTTATTTTAACCCCAACAACAACCTGCACAGAATCAGAGTGTAGTATCAGCTCACAGTCATCTGGGGTGAACCCTAGAATCTCTTTTTGAATTATCCAGGGCTGGACACTAGACATAAAATGATGTCAGAAGTGTTCCATGAGGTGGAGAGTTGTGTCTCCTCTGTCCCTGCTCCCACTGTCCATGAGTTGGGAGCCATGTCTGTAGAGGAAAGTCTACTGTATGTGCATAGACATCCAACCCCCGAGTGATTTAGAAACCTCCCACACAATAAGGGCTAAACTGTCTTTAAGAATGTGCCGGTTGATTTCCCATCGTTCTCTGGGAAATAACGATAAACTTGCAGTTACACTTGGGATGTGGGGATTAAGCTTGCAGGTTAATGTATGTGATTCCCACACATCTCGTTTTAGAAATAAATACTGTTTGTTCCTAGGACAACATCTGAAAATGGCCTAGGTTTTTGAACCTGGACTACACAAAGAAGACAGTCAAATGAAACCAAAATAGTTTTTATTTCACAAGAGATGAAAATAAGCATGCTACAAACTGATCAACAAATCAATGTAAACAGGACCACAAAAGGCTAATGAGCCTGCAATCCTAAATGCATTTATTAGGGAGAAAGTCCCATTGAACACAGTGGAACTTACTTCCAAGTAAACATGCATAGATTGTACTGCACATGCATAGATTGTACTGTCCAGCCTGTTATTCAGGTGCTAATTGTTGATGAATTGTTGAATAGTTCTTATGGTTCATTAACTTTCAACTGGAATTTATGGGTTAAATAACCCAGCATTAACCCAGCAACAAACTACGAGTTAACTTTGGGTTGTTTAACCCATAAACAACCCAGAGTGTCCGGGTTCAGTTGTCATACTAACAACCTATGAACAGGGTGTGTGTAGACTGTTTATTCAAACCAGAAATGGCTTGTGCGCTCCGCACGTCCCCACAAATTGTGGATTAATTGTTTGCTTCTGGATTCTTTAACCCATAAACAACCCAGAGTGTTTGGGTATGGCTGTCATGCTACCAGCCTTTGAACAAGGTGTTTGTATATGGTTTATTCAAACCGGAAATGGCTTGTGTGCTCCACACACAATTAACCCATCATTTGCGGAGATACACAGTTTACTGTAGTGATGTACAAACCAGGTCTGTGTCATCCTCCTGCTCACATATAAGATAACTCATGATATGGGCACTATTTGTACACCCATTCCTCCACTTAGCATGTCAGTGTGAAGTGGCTCTATATGTTGCAGAGCTATGTATTTTGAAAATGGCTTTGGCTATTTCCTTTTGCAGAGAGCGCAGGACAGGAAGGCCTGGCATGCTATGGTCCATGGGGTCACGAGGAGTCGGACACGACTGAACGACTGAACAACAACAAAATTTTCTTTTGCAATTCTAAAAAGTGCATTTGAACCTCTCTTGTGATATTTGTGTCATGACAGTGAAAGGTGAACCCTCTTTGGCTCAATTCAGGATTAGACTTAGCTTAAAAAATGTTTTAACAATATCAGAAAATAACGTTGTTATTTCTGAGCTCAATTCCAACCCCTTCTTGAACCCTATTGCGCTCCTGATGGCATCACTCTGGGCATGATGGGGGCTGAATCCCTCTTCCCAACCTACCTCTGACCTCCTTACCCAGCTGCTATGGTAGTGAGTACCCACGGCAACAGCAGCCAATCTGTCTCACTCCTCTTACCTGGTAGCAGTAGCAGAGCGAGACAACAGCAATAGCAGTGACCCATGTGCCAGGGAGGGAGGGACCTATGTTTTTATCTAATTATTTATCGGATTTATCCTCCCCCTTTCTACCAAGGAAATGGTGCTCAAGGTGATTGACAATAATGAAAACAACTGACAATAATAAAAACTGAAATGCATACTAAAAACTTGGGTAAAACAAGAATCAAACAAATACATTAAAAGCACACCAATAAACGATTAACACAGCACCCAACTCAATGCGACAGCCCAGCTTACATGACAAAACATTTTGGCCTGTTGGCAGAAGGGCAGCAGAGAGGGAACCAACCTGGGAGCAGTTACAAAGAAGGCCCTGTCCCGCATCCTTACCAAACCCTCCTCTGATGGTGCTGATGCTGAGAGAAGGGCCTCCCCCAAAGGTCTTAAAACCCGGGCAGGTCTCTGCCACTGCCAGGTAAGTGAGGGAGGAAGAGGAGGGAAGGGGAAGGGAGTGAATGAATGAGTGAGTGAGTTGGAGGAGGGAGAGGGAGGAATGAGTTCTCCTCCAGCTGACATGACAAGCTCAGCCAGAAAAGAGTTCTGGAGGTTGTAACGCTCGCTTTGTTCATATCCCAAGCCAAGGAATTACTAACGTCACTAGTTATGTCAGAATGCTATTAATGTGGAAGAAAACAAGGAAGAAAACTACATCCCAGCCAATGCACGTTGTATTGGTGCAAGGAGCCCATTTAAAACAAAGCCGACTTACTCAATGATACATGAAAGGAGTCTGTAACAGGATGTGCCAGTCACCAGCCCAATGCCTGTTGTTCTCCACCCCAGCGTGAGCAGGTAGCGTAACAAGTTTACATCTTTTAACCTGAGTAATGTTGGAGGGCATAAGCTATGGCACCGCTCTGTGATGTGTGTGACAGATGGCAGCTGCCCTGGCATAAAAAGGTAAAGGTGTCCCCAACCAGTCGTGTCCAACTCTAGGGTGCGGTGCTCATCCCCGTTTCTAAGCCGAAGAGCCAGCGCTGTCCGAAGACGCTTCCATGGTCATGTGGCCGGCATGACTGAACACCGAGGTGCACGGAACGCTGTTACCTTTCCCGCCGAGGCGGTGCCTATTTATCTACTTGCAATTTCTTGCTTTCGAACTGCTAGGTTGGCAGAAGCTGGGACTGAAGACGGGAGCTCACTCCGTCACGCAGCACTCGGGTCTCGAACTGCTGACCTGCTGACTTTCCAGTCTGCAGTTCAGCGTCTTAACCACTAAGCCACCACGGCCCTGGCATAATCTCCTTCAAATATATTCATCTTCATTTACAAAGCTGCAGTTAGAAGAATCCAGTACCTCCATGTGCTTGGTGCGCTTTGCAAACTATCGAAGTCCCACTTGCACTGATTCAGAAGCCAATAGTTTATTTCAATGGAACTAGCTTCCAATTCAGAGTGTTTAGTATCGCAGTCTTCGAGGAATTTATGAAATGAACCAGAGACCATTTCGACAGGAGATGATGCTGTGTCGGGGTTTTGCAGAGGAAAACTGTGACACACCCAAGTACAAGTGACTTGTCCAAGTTCATATACGCCATGTGATGAAAACAGACCTTAAACATAGTTTTTATGGGCTCCAGTACTATGGTCTGACCACAAGACTTTCAAACTTCATTAAGGAGTGCTTTAAACCAGTCATAGAAGTTGACAGGGGACCGATAGGGATTGCAAGAATAATAGAAGACATGTTCACTAAACAAGGCATTTTTTATAGTGCCTTTTAGGTCTGTAATAACTCATATTTAATAGATTTTAATGTTTATTGTTACCTATCTGTGTATAAGAATCCTTAACCTCTGGTGCAATTCTTTAAACCTAATTTTCTTATGATGTTTAAATGTTAAAAGTTCAGGAATAACCGTATCAAAAAAATAAATATAGGTATCATGGGACAAACGTTGAAAATGAGGCCCTGAATGTTTATGTCAAAATCATAAAGAACAACAGAAGGCAAAAGGTTGACTCTACAAAGGAAGTGACTCAGGCTGTGATTAAGAAGAACTCACTTTCATACAAATTTTATTTCACCAGCTCATTAAGGAGGTATTTCTCCTCCTGTTTTAATTAATATCTTGTCTCTTCCTTCTGAAATCCTTAATCACAGGGTGAAATCACATTCGAAATATTGCCCTCAAGTGAATGTAGTGAATTTTCTCAACACATCTTGCCTATATATATTTTAATAGCAGTAATTATAAACTACTCTGCCAACTTATAGAGCTATTTTACATTTCTGGCAGTCTGCCACATACCCCCCCCCCCCCGGCTCCCCCTCCAGTACCTGATGAATAGCAACATTTGTGTACAAGAGACCTGGGCTCCATTTAAGGAATACTCCCAATGAGATTGGTCTTCACTAGTAGTTAATCACAACTTCGTTAGGCATTCACCTGAAGGAATTGACAGGTCCTAGTGATTAACTCGAAGACTTAATCCATAGTTTACCCATCACTCATGGTTTTTTATTATTATTATTAAAGGCATGATAGTTCAGAGTAATAGATTCTCTATTTGACTATTTCCTGATCATCAGCAACCAATTTTCCACCAAGTACAGATAGACATCTTAAAGGTTTTAAAATATCAGGAATGTGCTTGATTGATGAATATCAACACATATTGGACAGATGAAAATAGGTACACATGTTTTACCAGAGCTGGGTAACACATGAGTCATAAGGACTTCTGTGCAAAATGCAAGAACATTTTAGGAATGCTGACAAATTCAGTATTTCTTTTTTAAATCTAGGCTCCAATCTGCTTAAGGAAAGAGTAGGACATATCTTCTACAAAGCCAAAGACATGGATGGAAGCCAATAATACTCTCATTTTCATAGCTCAGTGGCAGAGTACATGTTTTACATGTGAAAGGTCCCATGTAGGGCTGGGAAATTCTGTATAAAACTGCAATCATGTCTAAAACTGCAGAGAGTTGCTGCTAGTTAGCACAGACAGTGGTCTGTGGTTGGAGTTGGTGGGTGCTTCCATACAGAGTGCTCCTAGCACTACCAATGAGAAGGCATTGTGCTGCTATTCTGTCTTTTCTTTCTTAACAGATCTTCTGCAGTAAGAGAAAAAGATGGAAGAAGCAGTGGAAAAACGCAAGAGGGTTACGAGTAGCAGATGTCATCTGCCCACCACCCCATAAAATTCCATGAATGAGGCACAGCAATGGTGCCACAAAAGCTATCCTGGAAGCACCCTGTATAAGTTAACTGACTATGTCATTTCTAGTATAGCATTCTCTTTGCAGCAGTGGAAGCCCAGCAAGACTGGAAGGTGATAGCTTTGCTGATTGGTTGTCTCCAGCACTTGATACAGAGGTGCGGTGCCTCCGAACAGGCAGTCGATGTGCTAAGAGCTGCTCATTCACCTACCCTCCATGTTCCTTCCTAAGGAGCCCAAGATGCCTGTGCTGACCAGTGTGATGATTTCTCATGAACTTGAGGCATTTTTATGTATTTATTGTATTATTATTGTTAGGAGATGGTTGGTGATTTCTATTATTTTAGTTTTGTAATTTTAATATTGTTATTCGTTGCCTTGGATAGGTAGAAAAAATGTCTTTTAATATTTTTCATTAAAAATAATAAAACATGATTTTGAAAGACTTGAATTGTGCTCTTTAATGTTTCGTATTAGGAAGATGCTGACAATTAGGACCAATTCTGATGTTACACTTTTAGTTCGCACTGCCTATACATTGTTTGACCTTTTATACTTCCTAAAAAAAAAATTGCACCATTTACATCATTGACACATGGGTCTCATCAGCATCAAAACTGCTTGCTCCAAAGTTCAGTTGAAGACACAGAGACCTGGTTCGCATGATCAAAATAAGCCACCGTGGCTTATTTAAATCATGGTGGACGCCAGGCACGATTTCCATAATCTCGATTTCCATAATTTCCAGATTGTCATGTTATCCAAATCTAGGCGGCATGGCTTGTTGAAGGGAGAAACAACTTTCCAATAACCCCCAAACAAGGCTTATTTTGGTTATGAGAGCTGACTCAGGGACTCAGCAAAGGCAGAGCACTACATTTTTATTTATTTGGTCCGCATTAGTGATTCGTGCAGTCATTTAAACTGTAGCCAATTGTGATTCCTTCCTTTTTTCCTTCCTTCCACATCAGACAAAAATAGAGACCTGTGTCCCATCATTGTACCTTTTGTAATTGTGCTCTTTATCAGGGATCACTAATAATGCACTTATAAATTTTATTCATATCTGCTCACAACGCTTATTTTTGTTATAGGATGAGCAGCTGCATTTATCAGACAAGGCTAGGGAGGTCAGAGAATTCTGCCATGGATCTCAGGAAGGCCAAATTCCAGTGAATTCAGCCCCCTGGAATCCGTGGCGGAACGGAGCAACCCGCCCCACCACCCTGCGAAAGCCCCACGAAACGGAGCCTACCTGGCTGCGGCGGCAGTGATGGCTGCGGTGATGGCAGCGGCGGCTCTGGCCGCTGCCAGGCTGCGGCTGCAAATGGTGGCCGCTACACCGGCCGCCATTTGCGTCCCTTCGCTGAGCCGTGATAGGCTACGTAAATATTTATGTAGCCTATCATGGCAAAGAGCGGGGATGCAAATGGCATCCGCTGCGCCATTTGCATCGCCGCTTTTGCCGTGATAGGCTACATATTTACATAGCCTATCACGGCTCAGCGAAGAGACACAAATGGCGGCCGCTATGCTGGTCACCATTTGCGTCCGCAGACCTGCCGCAGCCGGATGTCTGGCTGCGGATGCACCAGGCTGGAGGCTCTGCAGAGTTGCCATGGAGCAGAGTTGGCCGGGGAGGATTCCGGGGGGAGGGACGGAGCACCTCCCCCCGCACCGTGGATGCCACTTACGAAACAGGTAAATGGTTTCGTACATCCCTAGACAAGACCTTCTGCAGTTAGCATGTGCTCAGAACTTAATTGATTTTTTTTTTACCCTTTGCATTTGTGTAAGAATGCCCAGCACCTTTTCCCTGGGAAAACTGTGTATGCACTTTGTACCAAGGGCAGGGCATGCATCTGTGTCATGTAAGTGGGGATGACCTTGGAGAAAGTAAATACAGATGGTTAGGAAATGCATGAGTACTAATCTAAGAGTGTTTGGAAACAAAAAGAACCCCCTGCTGAATCTGAAAAAGTCACTGAAAAAATATAAAGTTTGGCAAAACTTTGCAATCATTTTATGAATGTTGTATCCTTCGCAAGGAATATTTGTGAATATATTTGTTCTAGGTTCTTGGGTCCAGTGTGGTTTCAGTCAGATTCATGTCATGTCTGTCTTTATTTGGCGGGAGATTCTTTATCATGTATGTGTCTTTACCACATTTTGTGTGGACTCTCTTATCTTGAGTGATGGGGGAGGGGATGGTTCTTGCTGGTCTGATCCACCTGGCCAATGCAAATACCCTGGCTGACTTATGAGTAAAGGCAATGGAAAACTGATGTGCAGTACAATCTATGCATGTTTACTTGGAAGTAAGTTCCACTGTGTTCAATGGGACTTTCTCCCTAATAAGTGCATTTAGGATTGCAGGCTCAGTAGCCTTTTGTGGTCCTGTTTACATTGATTTGTTGATCAGTTTGTAGCATGCTTATTTTCATCTCTTGTGAAATAAAAACTATTTTGGTTTCATTTGACTGTCTTCTTTGTGTAGTCCAGGTTCAAAAACCTAGGCCATTTTCAGATGTTGTCCTAGGAACAAACAGTATTTATTTCTAAAACGAGATGTGTGGGAATCACATACATTAACCTGCAAGCTTAATCCCCACATCCCAAGTGTAACTGCAAGTTTATCGTTATTTCCCAGAGAACGATGGGAAATCAACCGGCACATTCTTAAAGACAGTTTAGCCCTTATTGTGTGGGAGGTTTCTAAATCACTCGGGGGGTGGATGTCTATGCACATACAGTAGACTTTCCTCTACAGACATGGCTCCCAACTCATGGACAGTGGGAGCAGGGACAGAGGAGACACAACTCTCCACCTCATGGAACACTTCTGACATCATTTTATGTCTAGTGTCCAGCCCTGGATAATTCAAAAAGAGATTCTAGGGTTCACCCCAGATGACTGTGAGCTGATACTACACTCTGATTCTGTGCAGGTTGTTGTTGGGGTTAAAATAAATGTTTCCTGGTCATGATCAAGACCTGGAAATTGTAGGGTGCCCTGGTAACACCTATGTGGCATTGAAGGTATGGATATAAATTCCATAAACACACACACACACACACACACTGACCTTTTCCTTTGCAACTATGAGAAACAGAAACTTCATTTTTCAAATGAAAGTGTAATTCTGATGGAGTCTATAGAATGCACCAGGACACATGATAATACTTAGCGTAATAGTAGGTATGCAGATTTCTAGATTATATATTAACCTGTTTAATTAAGTATATTTGAAAGATTTCAAGATGTTCCAGTATTGTGTGTGTTGTATGATGGAGAAACTGAGGTAGAAAAAAAGTACTGACATGCCATAATATACTCGCAGTGCTGTTCCCAGAAACGATAAATCCTTGTTCCCCTTGTCCTGGTCTAAGTCTTAGGTCCACATCAAACAATTAGCAACTGAATAACAGGCTGGACAGAGGTCTCACGCTGGTGAGATGTACGGTATTTCTATTTAAATTATAATAATTACTTAGAAACAATTTCTAAATGTGCATCTATACATATAAATTAGCATATACAAATGTTATTCAAATCACTGTCCTCTTTTGTCCTGTGTTTTGTTGATGCATTTCCTTTTTTTGTTTTTTGTTGATTCATAAGTAGCCACCCGACCTGTTGCCCTCAGGTGTGGTAGATGAATCTGTCCCATCACCATGGTTGAAGTTATATTCAGGGCAGTGGAGGCTGGTGGCTCTATTGTCAGTGGGGTGGTGAATCTGCTCCGGGTTTCAGCAGAACCAGTCAGAATTTTAAATGAGCTATCCAAGCTATCCAAGGTGCAATCCAAGATAGCTCCTTTAGAGTTCTGGCTGGTTCTGATTGAAACCCAGAGCGGATTCACCACCCCACTGATATCGGAGGCACCAGCCTCCACTGATTCCAGGACCAGTCAGCTTCTGTACATGGAATGGGGGTGGAGGCCTCATGTACTTTGCCTCAGGCAGCAAAATGTCTTGGGCAAGCTCTGATTTCAGCCATAGTATCTTGACTACTTTGCATAACGTATTCCAACTGCAAAATACGGATTGTCTCATCACAGAATGGGGCTGGAGGAAGGTTACTGCTGTTCTACAGCCAATGCCATAAAAAGCACAGTGGAAATGATGATGGAAGATCTGGAATTTTCCTCAGGCACCAGATTAACCACTGTGTGTGTGTGTGTGTGTGCATCCAAAAAAAAAAAAATAAAAATCCCTGGAATCTTTAACAGCTAGAAGTGGACCTTAGCTTGATGCCTCTTCTAAAGAATCTTACAAATTGTCTCTCTGGGAAATCCTGGACTGCAAAACATTCATTCCTGCCAGGGAGTCCAGTGCATGATTTTTACAAAGAAAAATGTGATTCTTTTTATGCCAGCACCTTTTATTTGTAGAACTTGAAAGAAAGTTATAAACTACTTTGGGGTTCTGTGTGAACCACTTGGATCTGTGCCCAACAGTTGGTTTCACTTATTCTCAACATTTTTGACTGCTCTCATTGAAACAAAATGAGATAAAGTAGTAGAAAGAAAACAAACTCCCCCATCCCTTTTGCCCCCATTTTCTCTCTCCTAGAGTTGCTATTCTGGCTCATTTCTAACTGCTTGGTGTAGAGTGGGCAATACAAATATGTGTTGCTAATTTTAAAATGTAAATGTACCTACATTCCTATGTATAAATCCTACAGCTAAGAGCCTGTGCATGAGGGTCTGTTATAGCTGCAGAAGAGCGAAGCAAGGATTTCTATCTATGTGGATAGATTTGTATAGCATCATTTGCCAGGCAACGGAGAAACAATGAGCAACCATCAGTGTCTCACCAAAGCTCATCCACACAGGGCTGGCCCTACAATGATGCAGCCTGGTGCAAGTGCATCAGGTGGCGGAATGGAAAGAGCGGTGAATTGTGCCACTCCCCCTCCCCCTCCAAAGGGCCTGCCACTTCTGGGAGTTGTTGGCCACCTGCTTGCGGTTGCTCACTCCTGCGTGCCTAACTGGCCTCCCGCTCACCCACCGAGTTGTCGTTCCCACTCAACCATGCAGACACCCTCCCCCTGATCTGTGGTGGCTGGGTGTGTGAGAAAGAGAGCAGCCAGCTGGGTTGTCTGGCTGGCCAAGCCAGCTGGGTGGGAGCGAGGTGGGCAAGTGACCCAGCCTGGCTGCCGCTTCTGCCTTGTGCTCAGACTGCATGGCTCCTGTGAGAGGTTGGCTGAACTATCACGAGAGGTCGTGATCCTCTCGTGATAGTTCAGGACCTCTCGCAATTCTTTGGCCACCCTCTCCCAGACGGCTGTAGCACAAGGTAGGAGTGGTGACCAGGCAGACACACAAGAGCGGCCAGCTGGGTTGGCTAGCCAGCCAAGCAGGGAGGGTGGGAGGCGGCAGCAACGGCAGTCTGCCAGCACTGCTGCCAGGAAAAGCAGGGTAGTGGTTCGCTTGATGCAGCAAAATGCCCCAGGCCAGGGCTGCATCCACACCATCTGTTTCCAGTGTCAGGGCCTAGTCATAGAATATTTGAAGTAGCTGTATCTGAAAGTGCCTCTGAACAGCTGCAGAGTGCATTTTCCTGACTCCTCTGCAAGTGTAGACAGTCCGCAGACACTATGGACTCAGGGTAGAGCTTTCAGAACTTTGAGTGTTGTTTCAAGACAGACCTGGGCCCCAGCATCTTTCTTACGTCCTGGACTAGTCATTATTGCCAGATCCCACTGGCACCCTTTCTGATTTCTCATAGGGAGGCTACTTATGACTGGCCAAAAGAAGAGAACATGCATCATCAGAAAAGAGGACAAAAGAAGGTGGTGGTTTGTATAACAGTTGCATGTGCTAATTTATATGTTACATATGCAAATGTAGAAATAATTATTATAATTTAAATACAAATACAGTATATCTCACCATAGCGTGGAAGACTGTGACCAGGTGACCTGTGTGCCTGCCTCTTCAGTCTGCTATTCAGCGCTGTTGATGGGCAAAAGTTCTTATGGTTCATTAGCTTTAAGACAGAATTGGACAGAACAGCCCTTCAAATAGAGGATGCCTTCAAAATAGAGGGCAGTCCTCTGCCAACCTTTCAAATGGAGGACTCTCCTCTGTAAAAGAGGACACCAGCCCACACTACATTCCTGCCCACACAGACAGACACCCTCCCCAGCAGTGCTCACACCACAGTTACCTCTACTGCAGTGCCAGAACTTTGTCTTTCTTTAAGCACTGACCTTTGTGGTCAGGTCTCTCTCTCCATTACAGCAACATTTGTGCATGATTCTATGTGCAACTGGTACTAATCTGAGATTCTCTATCCAGAGAAATAGCAGGGGGTGGGCGTAGGTGTGGGCTGATTTTCATTGGAAATTCAGTGCAGGAGGAAAGAGTTAAACACACACTGTTGTCCCAATCCCAACTGGGGCCTTCCAGCAGCTATTTACAGAGTAAAAAGATATACACAAGGCCAAAACATATATTTAATGTCACAACATCACCTTTTCATTCCTAGTCTCATCCTATGATGAGACTAGGATCTGCTCATGTGTTATCCCCTGATCCCAAACGAACAGCCAGTTGTCCAAATAAAGCTTCTAAACCTTTCCCTTGGTTCCACTGAGCTTTTCCTTCTTCACTGTCTCATCTCAATTGTTCACTCACTTCTCACATTTTCCCCAATGGTCATACATCCCTCAGTTCCTGTCAAAATGTTACTTTACAATGCTGCACCTGCACATCTTTAGAGCTAGCATCTGATTCTTTCACCAAACAACTAAAAGCATCTCTACACCAGCCTAAAATCCCACATTTAAAACAGGGCTTGCCTTTCTGCTTCCGTTTTAAATGCAGGATCACGACGGACTCCCTTTACACGTGCTTCCTTCCCCCCTCCTTTTTGCCCTTATCTGAGTCTTCCATATGTTTCATTATACAGCCGCTAGATGGCGCTGTGGTCTAGCTCCTCTTATATCTAGGGATGTACGAAAGGGACTTACCTTGTCCCACAGCTTTTTTTGCGGTGGGGGGGAGGCGCTTCGCTTCTCCCCCCGAAGTTCATGCGAGCGGGGGGTGTCTTCCCGCCTCGCCCAGCTGAAATTCAGGCCGGGGGGGAGGCTTCCCGCCTCGCCCCCGGCCAAAATTCAGGCCGGGGAGAAGCGCCCCGTCTCCCCGGCCGCGAACTTCAACAGAAAAGTAAAAAAAAAAACGCCCCGTGATAGGCTACGTAACGATTTACGTAGCCTATCACGGCTAGATCTGCAAAGTCAGCCGTGATAGGCTACGTTAATCGTCACGTAGCCTATCACGGGTGACTTAAAAAAAAAAAAAGCGCGTACGGCTAATGGCGGCCCCCATAGGGAGCCGCCATTTGCGTAGCGACCAAATAAGGAACGCGAATGGCGGCTCCCTATGGGGGCCGCCATTTGCGTACGCGCTTTTTTTTTTTTTTAAAGTCACCCGTGATAGGCTACGTGACGATTAACGTAGCCTATCATGGCTGACTTTGCAAATCTAGCTGTGATAGGCTACGTTAATCGTCACATAGCCTATCACGGGGGCGTTTTATTTTTTTTTTTACTTTTCTTGGAATGGCGGCGGTGGCAGCCGGTCGAAAGACCGGCTGCTGCCCCCGCCCCTGTCGAAGCCCTGCCGAACCGCCGCTGCGACCCGCCACCGGGAGCGACATTCGGGAAAGGCAAGTCCCATCCCGGGGGGGGGGGAGAATTTCTCCCCGAAACTACTTCGGGGGGCCGAATACGTTGGCACTCGGCCCCCCGAAGTTTCGGCGAGAAATTCTCTGACACCCCTACTTATTGCAGCTTTTCTCATGAGGGAACTCAAGCAGAACTCAAGCAGGGTAATTTAATAGCTCATTATCTCTGATCTTTAAAAAAAATGGAATAAAGGCCATTTAGTACGGGAGATGGCCTGGAGGTTGACAACGTCATCTGAAGGACCTGCAAACTTCCACGAGTAACCAATCTCAATAGCAGGAGGAAAGCTCTGTGTGAAGAAGCCCTAAGTCAGCAGTCATCCAACTATGGTTGAGCAAAAACATTTCTCATCCATATCCCTGGTGAGGCTGTAATGGGGTAAGGAAATTGACTCAGCCACATCAAAGGTTGTGTCATAAGGAGCAGTTGCATAACCCAGCAGTATGTCTCCTTTCACCATCTCTTGGCCAGGAACTTATAGGACACTGGGGACACCCTGTGCTTGCAGCTGTTGCCTCAGGTGACTAAGCCTAATGCATCCACAAACCAGAAGCAGCTAGTGTGCTGCCTGCAGCATGGAATAGTCTGTTTCCTTCAGTCAGTGTGTGTGTGTGAGAGAGATGGGCGGGGGGGAGGGAAATTGCCCTCTATTAGAAGGTGCCTATTTTTTAATCAGGTGGAAATGCCAGACAGAGTTGATCAAATATAGCTGGTTTGGCTTCTCCTGTCCCTCCTAGACCCTATGCACTGTTCAACTCCCAAACAACTGTTTCTCCTTGCCACTGAGGAGGAGGCCGAAGTAAGAGCCCTAAGATAGGGTGGCCAGGGGTCCTACTTTACAGAGAGCAATCCTATATTCTGGATAGCTGCCAGAGGACAGCCCTCTGTCTGAAAGTGTCTTCTACCTGATGGGCTCACCTGTCCATGTCTGGTTTAGCATCAAAGAACCATAAGGAAGAAGAGCAGGGTTTTGAAGTTGCCCATGAACAGTGAGCACATGGGCAGCTGACTGAGCAGGCACACAGGACACCTGGTCAGTCTTCTCAACTATGGTGAGATGTATTGTTTTTCTATTTAAATTATAGTAGTTGTATTTTGAACCATTAATATGAGTTTGCATATGCAAAAGTCATGCAAATTGGTGTCCTTTTTTGTTCTCTTTTTTGGTTATGTGGTTCTTCTTTTTTGGCAATGTGTAAGTGGCCACCCTGAAGTAAGATGGCTCCCTTGTCCTACAGTAACTCTCCATCCCAATCTCACATAAAGAGAAAGCAACCCATACCAGCACCTGAAGTACGCTAGTACATCCAATTTGCAGGTTGAGAGCTTTGGGGACCTATAACACCAGCTTTCTGGTTATTTAGGTGTGGTGGAGCATATACAACAAGGTTAACTCACCGTACATTGATGTGCATGGCATGGCTTGTGACCCTCACTGGACAACTTTGCAATTTGCTGCATTGCCATCTGTTTCCCTTTTGCTTTATTTCTCCTTACTAGTGGGCTTTTTTCATTCTACGCACATCAACAATCCTAATCACACTGTGATGGCTCATTTCACAGATATGAACATAGGGTCATTTTGTGTTTTCGGTATGTCTTGCCAAATTCTGGGTTCCAATCTTTTCTGAACTTATTAGGGCCAGTGTGCCCATGAAACAGTTGCTATGCTGAGGCCACTTTATTAAATGGCTTCCCATGGTGGCTCTCTCTGTCCTGCAAGCTGTTGGAATGCAGGAGTTTGTTCAGGTTTTAAAAAATGGTTCGATAAGTGGATTTTGCTCATGCTCAAAAGGAGAAGTGGGGCTGTTCTTACATCAGGAAATGGCAGTCCAATAGTCACCTATTTTGTACACCTACAAAATCAGAATGGTCACTGAAGCTATTAACTCTGTGCCTATCGAGATAGTTATATTCATCTGTAGAAGCTTTTAATTTGCTGTTCCTTTGCTTTGAGCCTGTTTTTTATTGGTTGTATAGCAGCAATAACTAATCTGTGGGAGATATAGGAAGTATCCAGAATTAACACACCCTGTGCTTTAGATCACACAACACAGCCGCAAGGACAGGAGATAAGGACCCAACCCAAGTGATAAGGCAAATCAGGCAAATGATAAGGTTCCTTCTACCCAGCACACTCCTTGTTTTAAGATTTCTTTATCCTCTGCTCTGATTTGTGAGCAGTGGCTCTCCTGTCAGTTACTGCCAGTCAATGACAAACATTATATCAAAAAGATAAATCCAGGGGCACACAAGGCGAGATGCCTCTGGAGCAGCTTGATCAAATATAGTCAGACACCTGATTTAATCTCTCCCCTGATAATGCCTTTAAGGTTAAAAGACTTTTTTTTTTTTGCCAGTGTTTGTTTACCTGCATCACTCACATCTAATCTTCTTTCTCCTTACCACCACACACAAGTACACTGTCTCCGAGCTCAGGGGCAAACTGTGATTGACAGCTGAATTCTCCATTACAATTACAAATTTGTGAATGTTGCAGCTGGGGGCCTGTCACTTATGAAAATAAAAGGAGCTCAGAGAGGATTATGCCAGATTCCCCCCACTGTGTGGTTAAGCCCTGCAAGCCCACCCCATGTGGACTACTCTCTTAATGGAAAGATGAGGATAGATAAGTCAGAGTCTCAAAAGAGAACAACAATGCAGACCAGATCTCTCTCTTTTACTCTTTGGTAAAAACAAAACACAAAACAAAAAAGCCTGAATTATATTTGCTTCTCATTTATCAGTTATTATAATTTCACAAAGTAGAAAGTTGAACTGGATAGAAATAATGACCAAGGGAGACGTAGAAAGCAAAGGATGCTCTCTTTATTTTGTAGGAACTAGGTGTGCGTGTGTGTGCTTTTCCTGGTGTTTTTCATCTCAGAAGATGAAACACACAGTAGATAACAAAAGATACACCAAGGTCAAAGAGGCATCCTTATATATGAATTGGAGACTCTTTGGAGGGGGTGATGGTAAGCAGAAAAGCTGTGTGGTCTGGTGGTCAGTTAGTCAGCTAGTCTAGACTTTGTTTCTCATGAATCAATGCCTAATTGCAATATTGGCCCTCAGTTTTGGTTATTTAACGGATAGGTCCTATAAGTAAAACAACTAAATGACGCAAGTCAGCTTTGGGCCTGATTGGATAAGGATGGCTATGTGTCCTCTTTTACAGAAGACAGTGCTCTGTTTGAAGGGCTACCAGAGGACTGTCCTCTCTTTTGAAGACATCCTCTATTTCAAGGTCCAGTCCAAATCTGGTTTAAAGATAAAGAACCATCCGAAGGAAGAGCTGGGCCTTGAAGCTGCCCATCTGTAGCACCTGGGCAGCAGCTTGAGCAGATAGGCACACAGGTCACCTGGTCACACAGTCTTCCACACTATGGTGAGATGGACTGTTGTTGTTCAGTCGTTAAGTCGTGTCTGACTCTTCGTGACCCCATGGACCATAGCACGCCAGGCCTTCCTGTCCTCCGCTCTCTCCCGGAGTGTGCTCACGTTCATATTCATCGCATCGGCGATGCTATCTAGCCATCTCATCCTCTGCCGTCCCCTTCTCCTTTTGCCTTCAATCTTTCCCAGCATCAGGGTCTTTTCCAGGGAGTTTTCTCTTCGCATTAGGTGGCCAAAATATTTGAGCTTCAGCTTCAGTATCTGTCCTTCCAATGAGCACTCAGGGTTGATTTCCTTTCGGATTGACTGATCTGACCTCCTTGCAGTCCAGGGGACTCGTAAGAGTCTTCTCCAGCACCACAGTTCGAAAGCATCAATTCTTCGGCGCCCAGCCTTCCTTATAGTCCAGCTCTCACAGCCATACATTACTACTGGGAAAACCATAGCTTTGATTAGACGGACCTTTGTTGGCAAGGTGATGTCTCTGCTTCTTACTATGCTGTCTAGGTTTGTCATAGCTTTCCTCCCAAGCAGCAAGCGTCTTTTAATTTCATGGCTACAGTCACCGTCTTCAGTGATCTTGCAGCCCAAGAAAGTAAAATCTGTCACTGCTTCCATTTCTTCCCCTTCTATATGCCAGGAAGTGATGGGGCCAGATGCCATGATCTTAGTTTTTTTAATGTTGAGTTTCAAACCAGCTTTTGCACTCTCCACTTTCACCCTCAACAAGAGGCTCTTTAGATCCTCTTCGCTTTCTGCCATTAGGGTGGTATTGTCTGCATATCTGAGGTTGTTGATAATTTTCCTGGCAATCTTAATTCTGACCTGTGATTCATCCAACCCAGCGTTTCTCATGATGTACTCTGCATATAAATTAAATAAGCAGGGCAACAATATACAGCCTTGTCGTACTCCTTTCCCAGTTTTGAACCAATCGGTTGTTCCATGTCCGGTTCTTACTGTTGCTTTTTGACCCTCATACAGGTTTCTCAGGAGACAGGTAAAGTGGTCTGGTACTCCCATCTCTTTCAGAATTTGCCACAGTTGGTTGTGATCCACACAATCAAAGGCTTTAGCATAGTCAATGAAGCAGAAATAGACGTTTTTCTGGAATTCTCTTGCTTTCTCCATGATCCAGCGAATGTTGGCGATTTCATCTCTAGTTCCTCTGCCTCTTCGAAACCCCGCTTGTACTTCCAGTAGTTCTCAGTTCACATGCTGCTGAAGCCTAGCTTGTAGGATTTTGAGCATCACCTTGTTGGCATGTGAAATGAGTGCACTTGTGCGGTAGTTTGAACACTCTTTGGCATTGCCCTTCTTTGGAATTGGAATGTAAACTGACCTTTTCCAGTCTTGTGGCCACTGTTGAGTGTTCCAAATTTGTTGGCATATTGAGTGCAGCACTTTAACAGCATCATCTTTTAGGATTTTAAATAGCTCAGCTGGAATACTGTCATCTCCGCTAGCTTTGTTGTTAGTAATGCTTCCTAAGGCCCACTTGACTTCACTCTCTAGGATGTCCGGCTCAAGTTCAGTGACTGCACTATCATGGCTATAAGGACATTCAGATCTTTCCTGTATAGTTCTTCTGTGTATTCTTGCCACCTCTTCTTAATCTCATCTGCTTCTGTTAGGTCCCTGCCTTCTTTGTCCTTTATCATGCCCATCTTTGCACAAAACGTTCCCTTGAGATCTCTGATTTTCTTGAAAACATCTCTAGTCTTTCCCATTCTATTGTTTTCCTCCATTTCTTTGCATTGTTCATTTAAGAAGGCCTTTTTGTCTCTCCTTGCTGTTCTTTGGATCTCTGCATTCAGTTGGATATATCTTCCCCTTTCTCCCTTGCTTTTTGTTTCCCTTCTTTCCTCAGCTACTTGTAAAGCCTCAACAGAGAGCCACTTTGCTTTCTTGCATTTCTTTTTCTTTGGGATGGATTGAGTTGCTGCCTCCTGAACAATGTTACAGACCTCCGTCCGTAGTTCCTCAGGCACTCTGTCTATCAGGTCTAATCCCTTAAATCTATTCCTCACCTCCACTGTATATTCATAAGGGATATGATTTAGGTCACACCTGAATGGTTTAGTGGTTTTCACTACGTTCTTCAATTTAAGCTGAAATTTTTCCAAGAAGCAGCTCATGATCTGAGCCACAGTCAGCTCCAGGTCTTGTTTTTACGGATTGTATAGAGCTTCTCCATCTTTGGCTGCAAAGTACATAATCAACCTGATTTCAGTATTGACCATCTGGTGATGTCCATGTGTAGAGTCACCTCTTGTGCTGTTGGAAAATAGTGTTTGCTATGAACAGCATGTTCTCTTGGCAAAACTCTATTAGCCTTTGTCCTGCTTCTTTTTGTACACCAAGGTCATGCTTGCCTGTTATCCCGGTGATTTCTTGACTTCCTACTTTGGCATTCCAATCCCCTATGATGAAGAGGACATCTTTTTTTGGTGTTAGTTCTAGAAGGTGTTGTAGGTCTTCATAGAACCGATCAACCTCAGCTTCTTCGGCCTCAGTGGTTGGGGCATAGACTTGAATTACTGTGATGTTGAATGGTTTGCCTTGGATTCGTACTGAGATCATTCTATTGTTTTTGAGATTGTACCCCAGTACTGCTTTTCCCACCCTTTTGTTGACTATGAGTGCTACTCCATTTCTTCCAAGGGATTCTTGCCCACAGTAGTAGATATGATGGTCACCTGAATTAAATTTGCCCATGCCTGTCCATTTTAGTTTGCTGATTCCCAAGATGTCGATGTTCAATCTTGCCATCTCATGTTTGACCACCTCCAGCTTACCTTGATTCATTGATCTTACATTCCAGGTTCCTAAACAATATTGTTCTTTGCAGCATCGGACTTTCTTTTCACCACCAGACACATCCACAGCTGAGTGTCCTTTTGGCTTTGGCCCAGCCGCTTCACTCTTTCTGGCACTACTTGGAAATACCCTCTGCTCTTCCCCAGTAGTATATTGGACACCTTCCGACCTGAGGGGCTCATCTTCCGGCGTCATCTCTTTTAGCCTTGTGATACGTTCCATGGGGTTTTCTTGGCAAGAATACTGGAGTGGGTTGCCATTTCCTTCTCCAGTGGACCACATTTTGCCAGAACTCTCCGCCATGACCTGTCCATCTTGGGTGGCCCTGCACGGCATAGCTTATGGCTGAGTTACGCAAGCCCCTTTGCTACAATAAGGCAGTGATCCATGAAGGGGGAGATGGACTGTATTCCTATTTAAATTATTGCCATAATGTCTCAATTTGCATCTATGCATATACATTAGCATATGCAAATTGGTGTTCTCTTTTGTCCTCTTTCTTAATGATGCATTTCCTCTTTTGGGATGATTCATAAATGGCCATCCTAATACTTACTCCATCCTTCCTGAGCCAGCCCATGTAGGGGTGCACAAGCCTGAATGCCCTCTCCACCAACCCCACTTTTCCCATAGAGGGTGGAAAGTCTGCATGCATACAGGTCAAAATCATGAAATTGACAACCTACAGGCATAGGGCTTTATGTGCACAGGCCAGATACAGACATTCTGTCCAAGTGTGGATGTGTGAGTCCTGGAAACCACTGTGCTGGGTGGGCAAAGAAGGCAGGAACAGTTGTACTCCTCTCTACACAGTGGGCCATATCAGGGGGTAAGTCAGAACATGAATGTAAATTAAAATGCAACATCTCCACCCTTGTAGCATGATATACTCCTAGCTCTGTCACGGCAGGTTTGCCCATGCGGTGGCTTCCCCAATGGGGAAGGCACTATGTGGGCAAGTCCTCCACCTGCTTGCATCCTCCACTGTTATCTCTGACCTGTGATCGGAGATTCCCCTGTACACAGAGTCCCTTATGGAGAGTTCACAGATCAGAGATAATAGATCGGAGATAACAGCAAGGGTTCCTCCATGGGATGGGACTTAGAGGATAAGCTGTGCCCCCTGGAGTTATCCAGGAATCAGATCGAGCCCAGAGGCTGGAAGTTCACCTTTCCTGCTCTAAGGGAAGTTCATCCCACAATATAGAGGCCACCACAGAAAAGGCCGCACTTTGATACCATAAGATGTATCTCTGCTAGAGATGGCACAACTAGGAAGGCCTCTTCCGATGACCTCAGTGAACAGGTTGGTCTATAGGGAAACAGGCATTCTCTCACAGCTTTGGTGGGGTCCCTGATTAAATGTTAAAGACACTGATTGGTTTTAGTGTTGCTAGCCTTTTTTTCTTGTTGTGGATTGTCATCAGGCTGCAGGAAGTTAATGTTTGCCTTATGGTTCAAAATTAAAAGAAGATCCCAACTTAGGCTGCTTTGTTTAGTCAGAAAAACGATCTTCTTATATAATACTGGCAGCTCACAATTTCAGCAGAAGTAGATCTGTAAAGTCAAACGAAATGTGATGCCATTCATGCAAGGGGACTTATCCATATACAGTTATTTGTTCCTCAGGAGGAGTATTGACATCTGTTACTCCACCCACCATCACTGGTTTTGCACTCTGAGTGACTACTGTTATTAATAATGAAATGATGGCATGAAGTAAGTGGTAAACAGTTCACATGGATAGCAATATAATTTTTGGCTCTGAAACAGTAACCCACTCTAGAAAATTTAGTCTGAAAGTACTATGACATACCTTTTGAATGCTAACTAGTCAGCTTCAAGTTTAATCATCATTATCATCATCATTATTTTCTATACCACCTTTCTAAAGCCACCCGAGGCAGTTTACAGAAAGTTCAGAAAATGAAAACCAGACTCAAATAAAAACTTATTAAAACATTTAAAACAACCTTAACAACCATGACAACAATTTAAATAACCAAGTTAAAAAGATGTAACATTGGTCAATAGTGCCAGTACTGAGTGTTTAGTTACCCTCCATAACCTGGAGCCATCAGCAGAAACCAAACTTCTTTGCTTGGTTTCAGAAGGTCCGTCTGGATGCCCTCAAGGGCTTTCTCAAATCTAAATCAAGCCTATGTCTTTTATTTATTTATGTTATTTGTATCCCACTTTTCTACAAAGAAAATTGCACTAAATGGGACTTACAATCATAGATTTTAAAAAACTTGATTAAAACAGTACTAATACAAAAACATTAAAAGCACAATTAAAACCACAACAATAACAGAGTTAAAAACAGGACCCAACCCAACAGATCTGCTCACATGCTAAATGCCTGCTTGAAGAGAAATATCTTTGCCTGCTGGCAGAAAGACAGCAAGGAAAGAACCAACCTAGTCTTTGTGTCTGAACAGACATTACTTTAAATCCATACCTGGCAGCTAGATCTTTTTTCTTTACTCTAAAGTAGGTGTTGTGAGCCTGATAAGTAGGTGTAGTAAGTCCTGATCTGGATCTTAAAAGCCTCAAACAAACCTCCCATGCTAGGGTCCAGATCTAAATTGGGGGCCCTGCACCCACTCTAGAGTAAAAGTTGTGTGTGTGTCAGGGGTGGGTGGGAGGGAACATAGCTGCTAGATATGGATTTAAAGTAATATCTGTTTTGACCCTTCCCCTCACATTGGTTTTGTGTTTTACTGAAAACCAGTCACTGCTTGCTTGAATATCACAATGCCTCAGAGGATCTCAACACCTTCTTTGAGAGTCTCAGTGCTGTTAACAGAGATAAGTACAAAATCTAGGATTTCAAGCAAGTGGGTTTAATTTGATATGCTGTCGAGAGGTGTGAGATTGCAGTTCAAATTCCAGATCACTCAGGGTCGTAGGCTTGTGTTTACGTTCTGATTGTAGGGATTCAGCGTGGCATGGACTGAACAAAGGGAAATTATGGGACCGAAGGGTTCAGATATTAAATGATTCTATTTCATACTGATGAGGCCATTTTTTAAAAGCCCAGCAATTTCCTCTCTGCCTTTCTTTTACAAGTGATCCTATTCAAACCCTCATAATAAAAAGAATGCAGGTGGGTAATTAAGAAGGTGTGAAATGTGAAGACACGGCCAGCTTTCTTTTAGTGCTCCATGCAGCAAGTTATAAAGTGCTATCTGTATAAAAAGTGGCAACTGATTGAGTGGCCTAACTTACTGACCTGGGAATTATTTTTTTTTCTTCCCCCAAACAGAACTCAGTGGAAAGCTTTATAGAGATTTTTAGTAATTTTTCTAGTGCGTATGTAGTGCAGCTAGTCCCAAAGCTCTTTAATGGTAGCAATAGTTATCTAGCCTACAGTGTGTTTCATATAGCTACATTTTTTATTAATAGTACCAGCCAGAGTAGCAGTTATAAGAGCAGTTCTAATGCTCCAGGAATCCTGGAGTTTCCACAATTGTGTTTGTAGAATGTCCTAATACTTCAATGGTTGCCACAAGCGTAATGGGGAAAAGAGAGATAGCAGAAAACAATGTTCTACGCAGATTGAGAAGTGATGTAGTTGGGTAATTTCAGACTCTGGACTTAATGGTCTTCGCCCACCCCCTTTAGATGTTAATGTGTTCTTCACACACTTCAAAATGTGGTAAGCCAGCCCTGCTGGGTTTAGGAGCCCTCCTGCTCAGTGTGTTGAGTGGGCCCTAGTCCTCTGCCCCAAACTCCTGCCTGATGGCACCACTGATATTAAGCGTGCTCTAGTATCCCCAGTGGAGGCTGGTGGCTCCGATGTCAGCAGGGCAGTGAATCCATTCTGGGCTTCAGTCAGAACCAGTCAGAACTCTAAAGGAGATATGCAAGG
Organism: Heloderma suspectum; assembly: GCF_057233095.1. Classification (NCBI taxonomy): domain Eukaryota; kingdom Metazoa; phylum Chordata; class Lepidosauria; order Squamata; family Helodermatidae; genus Heloderma; species Heloderma suspectum. Next base: position 230,265,250 of record NC_139461.1, read on the forward strand.
TGCTCCACAGAGGTCTTTAGAGTTCTGACTGACAAGGTGCTCCACACTTTGGATAATTCCTTTAGAGTTCTGACTGAAACCCAGACCGGATGCACTGCCCCACCGACATCAGAGCCACCAGCCTCTACTAAGCATCCCTCATGTATCTCAGTGTCATTGAACAGCCTTCCCCTCTCCACCAATCAAGCTTTTCCCACTCTCCCTCATGTCCAGCCTCCAAACAGTATTTTTCTCCCATTGATGATACTGCAACCATTTGATTGCTCCCTATGCTATTCCCAATTCTCTGTTTTGTTCATCTGATGTAGATTGTAAGCCCCTATATATATTTGTGGATATACTATTTTTACATTTTACACAGCCTCCTAACACAGTGTGGGCACTAAATAAATGTTAAGTGTTAGAAATAGTAGTAAGGGCAGTACAAGCGCTGACAATAGGACTGGCCCCACCATTGGGTAGAGTGAGGCAGTCACCTCAGGCGGCAGATTCTGGGAGGTGGCAGCAAGGAATTGGAGGAAAGACCTGTAGGCCATGCAGCTTGCCTTGTGTCCTCTGAGCTAACCTCCTGCCTTCAGTGGTGTGGAGGATGATGTCCCACTGCCAGTGTCGAAGGAAGATTCAAATACCAGTGCAGCTGGCTTTTTTGTATGTGGAATGGGTGGGGGGAGCCATATGTCTTGGGTCGGCCCCACTGCCGAGCATGTGCAAAAGTAATTTCACACTTCTGTTGTAATTTCCAAAAGAGAGTTTCATTTCATTTCATTTGTTATATTTCTACACCGCCCCATAGCCAAAGTTCTCTGGGCGGTTCACAAAAATTAAAAATCATTCACTGTGATGTCCAAAGGGATGGGGGTGACAAGTAGAATCCACATCCTGAGCTTGCACATCTGCCCTGCTCCCAAGAACACCAGAGCCCTGCAGGTCCAGGCGAAAGGTCCACCTAGCCCAGCGTCGCCATGGTCAACCAGATGGCTCTGGGAAGCTCACAAGCGAGGCATGAAGGCAGGGCGGTCAAAACCTAGTCAGCCCAAAGGCTGAATTCAATTCTGGGGAAACTCTTGGGCCCACAGTTCAGTAGTGGTGGGTTTGAAGGCCAAAGGAATCAAATTGCATAACATGGAAGGAGGCATGGACATCTTGGGAACCCTAGAGGGCCAGACTGGCACTCCAGGCAGGCTGGATTTGGCCCACAGACCTGAGGTTCAATGCCACTGCTTTACGACAATAGCCCCCACCTGCCATTGTCCCTCAGAGGTTCCCCTTCTGACATTACACTAAAAGCAGAAAAAGAGGATGGCAGGAGATCTGTGACTGGACCCTCAGCTGTTTTTTTAAAAAGGTAAATGTAGCCACAGGACAGTGAGTGATTTGGGTGGGACCTGCAGTGCTGGAGTTAAGTCTTTCCCCTGGCCTGCACTGCTCTTTCAAAGTGCTGCAGCAAAACTGCTATTTGCCATGGTCTCAGTCCAAATCAGCCACAGCCATGGCTACTATTAACAGCTTCAACAACAACATCAACAACAACAGGGGATATCCTGTTCACAGATCTCCCACATCACTTCTAATCTGACAAGGTTAGACTACCCTTGTCAAGTGGATTTAACCCCAGAAGCAAGGCCTACCTTCTAATACTGTGGTAGAGCTGGACAAAATTGGCTATAAAAGAATTAGCAAATGAGATCATAAATGTGAGGCGCAAATGACTTTTTTGGACAATTAGTTATACTCATCATCATCAATAACTCTGAAGGAGTAAGCATTTAAAAATATTCTGCATGTACTATTTTGTTTTGTTTTTAAAAACTGTTGTTAAGATTTAAAGACCAAATTTCTTTTGAGTTACTTTAATTAATATTTCCATTAGTTTCTCTTATTTTTGATAGAAATTGAGTAATGGGTAAAATCCAACATAAGGCCTACTTAGAGTAGACTCACTGAAATGAATGGGACTTAAATTAGTAATGACTAACTTAAGTCCCATTCATTTCAATTGGTCTACTCTAAGTAACACCTATGTCTTTAAACATAGTATTTTATAGATAGAGTCTCTCTTTACATGAAGCTAAAGTCCTGCAACTTTACCGGGGCTTCTGCTTCTGGATTCCTTGCAGGATTATGATCAGCTCCTTTCCATGTGGTATTTTCCTCTTTCTTTCTTTCTTTCTTTCTTTCTTTCTTTCTTTCTGGGCAACTTCTATACATTTCATATAAAGCTATGTGCTACTGCTGCAATAAAGCACCATTTCATCAGTACACCATAGAGTTACCCCAGTTCATAGGAGGAGGAGGAAAAATGCTGGACTTTCATCATCATGAAAAAAAAACATGATAAAGTTTGCAAAGAGCAGGAGGTGCCCTGGAAGATGACGATGTCTTGTATAGGACCCACAAACTTCTGTGATAAATGCGTCATGTAGAAATGGCCAGAGCTCAGTAACAGCTATAAACATTTGCAACTGTTTTATTCCTTACTGTATGCCACCCTGAGAATCATTATGAAATGACCTATCCAGATTGATGATGACAGTGACAATGACAATTATTGCAATAATAATTCAAATATTTACAAAAAGTACTAGGAAACAGCTATTTTCTAAGCACTTCCAATACCCTTTTCATTTTTACATGCTTTGCTTGCCATGATATGCCATTTGGGCAAATGCAAATTTTGTGGGGTGGAGAGCAGAATATTGAACAGATAAGTGTTTTCCTCTCCTGCCTTGAGTACATCTGTGCAATGAAGTTGTAGACTGTCAACTAAATAAGAACGCTTGTGGTAAAACAATAAACAGCACTATCTCTCTAATTGGAAACAGTGAGTTTGTTTAGTTCAGTTCTATCATCTATTCTGGGTTATGACAAAGAAAATCTAAATATAAACTTCTAAAAAACAGAAATGCCTCCGCTACAGAGGCTCACATCCAATTCAGTCTGGGAATGAGAAACTACATGTGGAAATTTGGGCAAAATATACCCTGAGCCCTTAAGCTTGCTTCATATGTGGTTACATTCTGGTGGAAGAAGTCAGAGCTTGTTTATCTCTTGGTAACCTTTGCATCTGGTTCCCTAGTTTTCCTAGGCTACTAATTGCTGATTGCATGTTCTATAATGGAAAGATGACCATTCCATTTTGTCCTTTTGGGATTTTTTTAGAAAGCATAATTTGGGACTGGGAAGAATTATAACCCCTAGAATTGTAACAATGAAACTGGAAAGATGGTGTCTATTCTTTTCAGTTTGGTTTGCTGCATTTCAGAAATGTTTGTCCAGTTGTCAGGCATCATAGGTCTCACATACCAGGGTCCCACAGAGCCATCAGTTCAACCAAATTCTAGGAAACTGGAGTGGGGAAGTCAGGTGACCCAAAGATTCCACCAGCATCTAACCCTATATAATTTCCATGATCTTGTCTCTCTCAGCAATGGATCATAATGACACAACTTGGATCTGCTCTGTCCAGTTCTGGCTATTTCCCTGATTGTCGCTCTTGTTCTTGTTATCCATTTCCCAAAGTTCTCCTCCCTGTGGCTAGGCTCTGATACTATGGGCTTCTTCACTCACAGCTTTTATCCTGCTATTGAGATTGCTTATTCACAGAAGTTTGCGGCTCTTTTAGATGACGTTGTCAACCTACAAGGTGTCTCCCATGCTAAATGACCTGTATTCCATTGTTAAAAGGATTGGAGATAATGAGCTATCAAATTACAGTGCTTGAGTTCCTTCTGTGAAAAGCGGAAACCTCACAATAAGAGGAGCTAGACCACAGCATCATCTAGTGGCTGTATAATGAAACATATGGAATACTCAGAAAGGGGTGGGGTGGGAGGAAGCGTGTGTAAAGGGAATCTGTCATGATCCTGCATTTAAAATGGAAGCAGAAAGCCCCATTTTAAATGTGGGATTTTAGGCTGGTGTAGAGATGCTCTATAAGTGAGCCTGCCTTGGAGAAAAGGGATGGGGAGAGGAGCTGTTGGACAGATGGGAGGTCCAGGCTCCCCAATCCATGCATTCCTTAGCCAGGGCCCAGACAAAAGACCTCTGGTGAGATTCTCTGTGCCCAGGTGAGTCCCCCTTCTCCCTTCATGCATACACAATTGGGGGTTCTGCTGCAGAGTTGGGGTGGCTGGTAGATTGATGTGGGGCTCAGCCCACTTCCCTGCTGTGAGAGTCCCCATCTCAGTGCCACTGCTTCCACATGATGGCTCCTCCTTACTGCAGCTGAGCTGGCAGACCCATGATTCTCTCTTCCCCCTCAACAGCACCACTGCCACGAGGGAAGGGGAAAGAGGGAAAGGGTAAACCCCAAGCCACAGGGTCCATCTCTGCAGCAGCAAGAAACAGCAGCAGCACAGCACAAGCTGTTGCTTCTGATCTTCTTCCTCCTAGCTAGAGGGGCCACTGATGCATAGCCAAAAAAGAGGAGATGCATCACCAGAAAAGAGGATGGAAGAGGACACAGATCCGCAAAAGCTTTTGCATGTGCCAATTTGTATGTATAATTGCAAATTTGGGGGGGGGGAAATACATACCTTTCATGCTTTGTCAGACTTTGGACAAGACTGGGGTGACCTGTGTTTGACATGGGTCTGCTACAGTTCCTCACATGTAGTTCTGGCCTTAAAAATCCACAGTTGATCTGCATGTTCGTTGTGAGGAACCCCATAGCAACTGATTTTGACAGATTTTGCTTGTTTATTTAAAAGTTTAGCCCTCCCCATAGATTGGGAACATGACACTATGTGAAGGTATAAATAAACTATCAGTGGCTACTTGTCATGATGGCTATATGCTACCTCCAGGTTCAGAGGCAATATGTCTTAGAATGCCGGTTCCTGAGGAATAACAGTGGGAGAGGCCTGCTTGTGGGTTTCCCAAGAGCGATCTAGTTGGCATTTGTAGTTAACAGGATGGTAGACTAGCAGGCCTTTGGTCTGATTTATCAGGACTCTTCTTACGTTATATAGGTTGCAATCCTGTGCATGCTTAGACTGAAATAATTCCTACAACTCCCAGCATTCCCCAGCCAGCCAATGTTGGGAGTTCTAGGACTTTTTGCTGTCTAAACATGGATAGAATTGCACCCTTAGTCTGATAAAAGTGACCATGAATTGAGGCACTGAATTGCAGTTCATAGATTCTAGATCAAGGTTGGGCAACTTGTGGCCCTCCAGTTGTTTTTGCCTCCAGTTCCCATGATCCCTCACCATTAGCTACAATGGCTGGGGCAGATGAGAGTTGTAAGCCAAAACATCTGGAGGGCCACAAGTTGCCCATTCCTGTTTACTGGATGGTTGTGGCATTAGCTTACATTGTGAATGACTACCACACTTGTGCAAATAAATTATTATGTACTTAGGGTACATTGAAACAACCCCAAGCCCATGCAGTTGAGTTATATGATGAATCACTGCATGTCAATAGGTAAATGCCATGATGGGTGGAACACTTTTAAAAAAATACGGATGAGCTATTAACTGTTTTGCGATGTGTTTTATTACTGCAGCCTTCAGAGCAGCATGTCTGAGTACCTGGGGATCTGTATAATTCCTGTTTTCCCTTTGTCCTTCCCTTTGCTCCAATTCTCAGTATCCAAATGTCACTTCATTTCTGAGGATAGCACTCTCATGTTTAACTTCTAGCACTGGAAGAAGTCGGGGAATACCCTCCTGTTCACTTCACGCTCATCACCCGAGGTGCGGAAAGCAGGGGTAATTGCAAGCCGACTGAAATGTCTCCTCAGAGGACTATAATTTGAAGATTATGTCAATTTAAGAAGCTCGATACCCTACCTTGACTGCAGCGTAGTAAAAAGAAAATCCCCAAATCGCCTATCTCTGCTCATAAAAGTGATTTAGATTGGTTCTCTCCACGCATGCTTTTGGCTTGACTGTCAGAATCAATTAATGTGATAAATAATACATTGCAGCCCTCCTCCCCCCTCAATTCCAGCAAAAGGTTTGGACTTTACATTTGCAATTGATAAAAAAAACAGACCTTCATACCAAAGCCCGTTGACTCCCAAGTTCATGAACTGTCCACTGAGAAAGAACAATTAATTGATATAGTCTGAAAGGTGTGACTTACTGAACCAGTTAGAATGTCCAGTGTTTCGATCTCAGAGAAGCAATTTTGCCCATCATCATCTTACCAGTGGCCAAACATTTCTCAGTTTTTGACAGATTTGGGTTGACCATTGAACCCAGGGACAAACACAGGCACAGCAGCTTGTGCATAGATTGTCAGACAAAAGGTCAACAGAGCCGGAATGATGCCATCACCCTGTACAAAAGTGCATATAAATCTGGCATAAAGAGAACATGGACAAGGAGCAGTCAGAGCATCAGAAGCAATGGAAACAGTTGCCAAGTCAGGCCCAGAGCCAAACATTCTTGGCTGTGTTTTGCTGTCCTTCCCTATTAGGCAAGACTGAAGAAACTAACAGAAAGTGGAATAAAGTTGGTGCGCTCCTTGAAGTCCCTGGGCAGAAGGGCTTCTGGCAATTCTATATCCTACCTCAGTGTAAGTGGAATTTAACTCCTGCTTCCCTAAATGTAAGCTCTGTTGGTTCCTAGAGTGAAGGGGAGTATTCATTGCAGACATCCCTTGCTCTAAATTTCACACGTTAAGCTGGACTACTGTTACTGGGGGTGGGGGGGACGACACCCAGACATTTATGACAAGGTATTCATGATTGGGGTGAGAGAGAGAAAAGTTCTTAGGTGAATTTTTCAGTTTGAAAGGAGGATTGGGGGAAGGCTTCATGACATACACATACCCTACTTGCTTTGTTTTCTCCCTTTTGCCATCTATTGGTGGTCCTGGCTATGGTGGCACTCATGCTTCCTGTCGCTGCTGCGTGCCATTTTTTCTTCATGCATTTATCTAGGATATGCCGGTGTCTGGGTAAAAAGCATTACCCTGACTCTGAGCTGTCTTTACATGTCATCACATCATAACCAAATTCCATTGACTACATTATGAAGCCTAAGTTGCCTAACCACAGTGAAGGCGATGTTTCCACTCTACAAACATTTTGATTTCTGCTGCCATTGAAGTTATAGACATGATGCAATGCAATTCTTAAGAAAATTCTTATATTCTCTTCATTCCTAATGGATAACCTGACTTTACCTAATTATAGGTTCACAGCTGCTTTGATCAAATCAAGCCAAACAGCATCTGAGACAATTCCATCACGGCAATGTAGCTAGGGTAAACAAATACAACTATGGCCTGTGCAGCATGTGAAGGGACAATGTAATCAGACCATACATATTTTTTTTACTCCTCACATAAAGTGATCATGTGTACTCCATCTGGAACAATGTAGTCAACCTGCAAGCAACTTTGTCATTATGCCACCTTTTTTGTATCGCTCACTGCCAGCCTTCCTTCCTTTGACACAAAAACAATCTCCTGATGTGAGTTTTCCCTAATAAACTTTAAAACTTTAAAATTGCATGTGAGGCAATCGACAGAAAAGAGCTGATAATGTTGGTCTTTGTTATGTTTGAATGTCAGGAGCACAGCTACCAGATATGTCTGGTAAATGTCTTTGAAGATGGCCTGTTGGTGTGTTACTGGTGCTTAAGACTATTGACTATTGTTGCCCTTGTGAATATACATCAGGAACCCTGTGGGAAGGAGAGCAGCTGGTGTGGGAAATAGATAAACAAGGAAAGGATTAAAGACTGCCTCTCCCCTCCTACTTCTCTGCTCTAAATTGCCCCTCCTGAAGCTGCTTTTCCATAAACAAAATGGCTGCCCGCGTTTGGAAGAAGCATCTACTTTGCATGTACCTTCTTGTTTTGACATCACACTATGAAGTGTGGCCCTCCAGATGTTGCAGTCTAACAACATCTGGAGCAGAACACCTTCCCCATCCCTGCCCTAGGAGAAGGTCAAGTCAGGATCAGTGTATACTGACCCATGCCCATTCTCTTGTGCACAAACGAAATGTTTTCATATTCCTATTGATCACAGTCCCAGCCATACTGAACAGATTCAATAGAAAATCTATGCCTCATAAAACTTATGACTCATGTCTTATTTTCAAGGTAGATAAAGGAATGCCAAGTTTCTCCTAATAAAGCAAGATTCTGAATTCATTGAATCAACTCAAGAAACTTAATTCCACATCTGGGTTACTTTAAATGGGAAGATGGTCTCCCCCACACTTTGCAATGAAGCTTGCTAATCTGCCTAATATCAAAGAAGGTCAACTTTCCCCCATTTTTTTCTTCCAAACATACTCAATTCATCAAATTTCCATGCAGTTATGGCTCCCAAAACAAATAATAATGCTCTTGCTTTTACCCATTTGCAGTCTGTATATCCTGTACTGTTGCATCAGTTCTGATGGACAGAGAATCTTGTTTTAGGATGGAATACATTTGATTGCCCCTTCATGGATCACTGCCTTGTTGTGGCGAAGGGGCTTGCGTAACTCAGTGAAGCCATAAGCTATGCCGTGCAGGGCCACCCAAGACGGACAGGTCATGGCAGAGAGTTCTGACAAAATGTGGTCCACTGGAGAAGGAAATGGCAACCCACTCCAGTATTCTTGCCAAGAAAACCCCATGGAACGTATCACAAGGCTAAAAGAGATGACGCCGGAAGATGAGCCCCTCAGGTCGGAAGGTGTCCAATATGCTACTGGGGAAGAGCAGAGGGTATTTCCAAGTAGCGCCAGAAAGAGTGAAGCGGCTGGGCCAAACCTGAAAGGACACTCAGCTGTGGATGTGTCTGGCGGTGAAAAGAAAATCCGATGCTGTAAAGAACAATATTGTTTAGGAACCTGGAATGTCAGATCAATGAATCAAGGTAAGCTGGAGGTGGTCAAACATGAGATGGCAAGATTGAACATCGACATCTTGGGAGTCAGCGAACTCAAATGGACAGGCATGGGCGAATTTAATTCAGGTGACCATCATATCTACTATTGTGGGCAAGAATCCCTTAGAAGAAATGGAGTAGCACTCATAGTCAACAAAAGGGTGGGAAAAGCAGTACTGGGGTACAATCTTAAAAATGATAGAATGATCTCAGTACGAATCCAAGGCAAACCATTCAACATCACAGTAATTCAAGTCTATGCCCCAACCACTGAGGCCGAAGAAGCTGAAGTTGATCGGTTCTATGAAGACCTACAACACCTTCTAGAACTAACACCAAAAAAAGATGTCCTCTTCATCATAGGGGATTGGAATGCTAAAGTAGGAAGTCAAGAAATCACCGGGATAACAGGCAGGCATGGCCTTGGTGTACAAAATGAAGCAGGACAAAAGCTAATAGAGTTTTGCCAAGAGAACATGCTGATCATAGCAAACACTCTTTTCCAACAGCACAAGAGGCGACTCTACACATGGACGTCACCAGATGGTCAATATCGAAATCAGATTGATTATGTCCTTTGCAGCCAAAGATGGAGAAGCTCCATACAGTCAGTAAAAACAAGACCTGGAGCTGACTGTGGCTCAGATCATGAGCTGCTTCTTGCAAAATTTCGGCTTAAATTGAAGAACGTAGGGAAAGCCACTAAACCTTTCAGGTATGACCTAAATCATATCCCTGATGAATATACAGTGGAGGTGAGGAATAGATTTCAGGGATTAGACCTGATAGACAGAGTGCCTGAGGAACTATGGACGGAGGTCCGTAACATTGTTCAGGAGGCAGCAACGAAATCCGTCCCAAAGAAAAAGAAATGCAAGAAAGCCAAGTGGCTGTCTGATGAGGCTTTACAAGTAGCTCACGAAAGAAGGGAAGCGAAAAGCAAGGGAGAAAGGGGAAGATATACCCAACTGAATGCAGAGTTCCAGAGAATAGCAAGGAGAGACAAGAAGGCCTTCTTAAATGAACAATGCAAAGAAATCGAGGAAAACAACAGAATGGGAAAGACTAGAGATCTCTTCAAGAAAATTGGAGATCTCAAGGGAACGTTTTGTGCAAAGACGGGCATGATAAAGGACAAAGAAGGCAGGGACCTAACAGAAGCAGATGAGATTAAGAAGAGGTGGCAAGAATACACAGAAGAACTATACAGGAAAGATTTGAATGTCCCTGATAGCCATGATAGTGCGGTCACTGAACTTGAGCCGACATCCTAGAGAGTGAAGTCAAGTGGGCCTTAGGAAGCATTACTAACAACAAAGCTAGCGGAGATGACAGTATTCCAGCCGAGCTATTTAAAATCCTAAAAGATGATGCTGTTAAAGTGCTGCATTCAATATGCCAACAAATCTGGAACACTCAACAGTGGCCACAAGACTGGAAAAGGTCAGTTTACATTCCAATTCCAAAGAAGGGCAACGCCAAAGAGTGTTCAAACTACCGCACAATTGCGCTCATTTCACATGCCAGCAAGGTGATGCTCAAAATCCTACAAGCTAGGCTTCAACAGTATGCGAACCGAGAACTACCGGAAGTACAAGCTGGGTTTAGAAGAGGCAGAGGAACTAGAGATCAAATCGCCAACATTCGCTGCATCATGGAGAAAGCAAGAGAATTCCAGAAAAACGTCTATTTCTGCTTCATTGACTACGCTAAAGCCTTTGATTGTGTGGATCACAACAAACTGTGGCAAATTCTTAAAGTGATGGGAGTACCAGACCACCTTACCTGTCTCCTGAGAAACCTGTACGAGGGTCAAGAAGCAACAGTAAGAACCAGAGATGGAACAACCGATTGGTTCAAAATTGGGAAAGGAGTACGACAAGGCTGCATATTGTCACCCTGCTTATTTAACTTATATGCAGAGTACATCATGAGAAATGCCGGGTTGGATGAATCAGAGATCGGAATTAAGATTGCCGGGAGAATTATCAACAACCTCCGATATGCAGACGATACCACCCTAATGGCAGAAAGCGAAGAGGATCTCAAGAGCCTCTTGTTGAGGGTGAAAGAGGAGAGTGCAAAAGCTGGTTTGAAACTCCACATTAAAAAAACTAAGATCATGGCATCTGGCCCCATCACTTCCTGGCATATAGAAGGGGAAGAAATGGAAGCAGGGGCAGATTTTATTTTCTTGGGCTCCAAGATCACCGCAGACGGTGACTGTAGCCATGAAATTAAAAGACGCTTGCTCCTTGGGAGGAAAGCTATGGCAAACCTAGACAGCATAGTAAGAAGCAGAGACATCACCTTGCCGACAAAGGTCCGTCTAATCAAAGCTATGGTTTTCCCAGTAGTAATGTATGGCTGTGAGAGCTGGACTATAAGGAAGGCTGAGCGCCGAAGAATTGATGCTTTCGAACTGTGGTGCTGGAGAAGACTCTTACGAGTCCCCTGGACTGCAAGGAGGTCAAATCAGTCCATCCTAAAGGAAATCAACCCTGACTGCTCTTTGGAAGGACAGATAATGAAGCTGAAGCTCCAATATTTTGGCCACCTAATGCGAAGAGAAAACTCCCTGGAAAAGACCCTGATGCTGGGAAAGACTGAAGGCAAAAGGAGAAGGGGACGGCAGAGGATGAGATGGCTAGATAGCATCACGGATGCAATGAATATGAACTTGAGCACGCTCCGGGAGAGAGCGCAGGACAGGAAGGCCTGGCGTGCTATGGTCCATGGGGTCACGAAGAGTCGGACACGACTGAACAACAACAACAACAACATTTGATTGATTGATTGATTGATTGCTTTTGTATACTGCCCAATAGCCGAAGCTCTCTGCACAGTTTTAAAACCCTATGCGACTCCCAGTTAGAGAACTAGGGTGCCATAAGTGTTTTTGGTATAGCAATTAAACAGATGACATATGGGGAAAGTGCTGGGGATGATGGGAGTTGTATTCCAATACATATGGAGGACATCAGATTGGGGAAGGCTGGTTTAAGGAGCTTTACCTTGGCTTATACAAAGAATGTTCTGGCAGTACTTGGAGAAAACGAGTAAGAATCTAAATGCAAGAACATCCTTGGGACTTTGGATCCATCTTGTCTTCCCTGTGCCCCTCTCCCACCTGGGAATGAAGAAGGATAGAAAGGTAGGGGATTAGTCTTTGGCATTGCTGGGAAGCTGGCAGAAAGAAACCTTTTTCAACCAATTTGTTGTTTTCTCTTGAAATGTAGGCCAGAAAATAGGAAAAAGAGAAAATTAAGGCATTTACACTGTGTTTTCTTCAGAACATTTTGAGTCCAACAGGAATACACAAGAGAAGAAATAAACCGGCAATTTGCAAAGGAAGATCATGGAAACATGGAGCAAAGGATGTCAAGAAAACCAGTGACTTTCCTGCTCCGAACCAAGGCTGTTACCTGGTTTGCAGAACTGGGTTGTTGCTGTAAATTAGGGTGTATGAAGGGGGGTTAATCAGGCCACCCAAATCAGGGGGTGATTTTCAGAGGCAGGTGAAAACTATCAAAATGGTTCAGGTGGGGAGGAAGGCTCCCATGTTTGCTTTATCTTATTTATGTAGCATAGGGAACAGTGGCTTCCTATCCCTCTCCTCCTTCACCGGGGGTTGGGGAGGGAATGATGTACTTAGCTAGCCACCCCATCTGCAACTAGCCAGAAAGAGCAAGAGATTTGCTATTGTGTCCATGCTGGCAGCTTCTGCCCCCAGAAATTCAGATGCTCTGTATAAAGTATCATAATTATCTTCTGCTAGGGTGGTTACAAAAGGCCTGCCCCCAATTTGGGGCACCATTCATGTGGGGGGGGGGGATTGGGGGAGTGTATTTCACCCATTTTGATGGGCAAAAACAACTGAAATCTTTCAGAGAGAGATGGAAGGTGATTAATTTTGGTGCAGCTCATGTATGTAGTTGTGGTGAGCAGCATGAGTGTGTTTGTGGGAAAATGAGGTCCTTAGCTAGCCCAGCCAGCCATCTACTGGTGGGCAAGTGCTAGCAGTTGGCTGGAAGAAGCCACCATTTCCTGCTGCTTTCAGAAACTAGAACATAAGTTATCACTACAGGTTTATCAAGAACAGTTGCACAGACCTGGGCCATCCTTGCAGGCCAAATTAGCCTGTGGGCTGTAGTGGTATAATAAGTGCTGTATGGAACCTCCATTTAATTCCACTTGTTCTCACAGCAGCTACTGGGGTGAGACAACAGGGGCAAGAACCACACATGCACAAAGTTATTTGGGTGAAAATAGCCTTGGCCACAACCTTTTTATTGGCTGCAGCTTACAGCAGCTTTTGTCATGGCTCAGGGCTTGGATCCACTCATTGGACAGCCTGACTGCTGACTGAGAGCTTCTCCACACCAGGCTTTTTATCCTGCAGCTGTACCAGGACTTCTGCTTTCGGATTCTTTGCGGGATTAAGATCAGCTCCTTCACACACACTTCCTCTTTTTTAGGGGTTGCCTTTATCTGCAATATGTTTCATTATACAGCCACTAACTAGATGGTGCTACTATTATAGTGCAACTCTCTCTTTAGACAGACAAATTCAATTCATCTTTAAAATTACCTCATTGTCCCTATTTCAAATAAAGTTGCAGAAATGGTCAGAAAGCATGGGAGAGGCACTGGAGGTTGATGATGTCATGTAAAGGACTTGCAGACATCCGTGAATAACCAATCTCAATAGCAGGATAAAAGCCCCATGTGGAGAAGGCCTGATTCTGCTCACCCTCCCAGCCTACCAGCTGAGAGGCCATCTTGGGAGTGAGGAGAATACTGGGCCCTGCATGGCAGGCATCAAGCCCATAGGTCCCTCTCTCCACTTGGGTGTGCAGCAGTCATGCCAGCCCCCAAACTAGGCTTGTAGCCACACCCCAAAGATGCCTTATGGGGACCCCCTCTTTTGAGACCAGGGCCCCACAACCCCTGCTCTTTCCAAAATTGGATCTGACACAGTGCTTCCAACACCTGCCACCTGTAGGTTGTGATGGAGATAGTAAATATTGCACCAGCACAAGTTATAATCATATAAGTTGCTATGAGGATGGCAAACCCCCCACCATGATATGCCCAATCCCACTAGTTGGAAAAATTCCTCCTGGCCGTGACAAACTGGAAGCCAACACATGTCCATAGCAACTGACAAAAGCAGCACCCTAAGGAGGGTGAGTGGAGAAGTTCAATTTGGCAATGGCCAACTAAACATGGCCCCCCCTTAATTTTATACCTAAGAGATAGAACTGAGAGGACAGTTCTCTTCCCAGGTCCATCTCCAGAAGCCCCACCTGCTGGAACCAAGTGGTGCTGACAATTGGCTCTCAGCCTTCCCAGCATGCCACACAGCCCCTTGGGACCCACCAGCTGCACTACAGGAAAGACAGTGGGCCTGTCCCTGTGTGAGGGTTTAAAAATGGGCCTCCCAGTAAGCAGGGGTCCAGGCTTAACTGTGGAAAACTCCTCAGCAGGGCTATAAAGTATTAGCGCGGAAGCACCCTTACATATCTTTTCTCTCTCCCCTGCAGTGAAGCAGACACTGACCCAACCTTGCAGTACGATCAATTCAAGGGTGTGTTCCGTGTTCCGTACTAGTCAAGGATATTTCTTAGAGGGATCAGAGGTGGAAAGGAAGATTTATATCATAAGAATGATGAAAGAGATCTTGTATGAATCTGTCAAATATCTAGAGCAGGACTAGCAATTATCCATAGGGTCGCAGGATTCCTGTCACACTTCTTCCCCATGCATTCTGTTTTCCAGTGTGTCTGTCACTCTGTTTCACTTGTATGTCAATGTTCAGGACTGATAAATGGGAGGGGGTGGACCAAAATTAGTTCTTTAAGAACAGTCCAACATTTCCTGTGCCTCAGTATTCTGGCAAAACAATCCAGCTCTTTTTCTTTGCAAGCTCCTTAGAAAAAACTATTTCTACACCTAGCCCAAAAGTCAGAACTAGATGAAGCATTACACATACAACCAGTTGATACATTTCAGAAGTTGCCTTGCTATTTAAGCAGTGCTTTGTGTAATAAGCTCCAAGCACATGAGTCTCAGTCACAGCAGCTTTTCATTCTCTGGATATTACTTTGCCGCTGTAGCAAACACATCAGAGTAGCCTTCCCTAACCTGCCCTCAAGGTGCCCTCCAGATGTTTTAGACTACAAGACCCAGCATTCCTGGCCACTGGTGAGGCTGGTTGGGTCAGATGGGAGTTGAAGTCCAAAACATCTGGAGGGCACCAGGTTGGGGAAGGGTTTTTTTTAGGGATGTACGAAAGTCACTTACCTGGTCTCGAAGCTTGCTTCGCGGTGGGGGGGAGGTGCTTCACTTCTCCCCCCGAAGTTCAGGCTGGGGGGGGGGAGGCTTCCCGCCTCGCCTGGCCGAAATTCAGGCCGGGGGGGAGGCTTCCCGCTATTTGCGTTGCCCTTATTTTCGCCGTAGTCTATGTAAATCTTTACATAGACTACAGGGACCAAATAAGGAACGCGAATGGCGGCTCCCTATGGGGGCCGCCATTTGCATACGCGTTTTTTTTTTTTTTAAGTCACCCGTGATAGGCTACGTGACGATTAACCTAGCCTATCATGGCTGACTTTGCAGATCTAGCCATGATAGGCTACGTTAATCGTTACGTAGCCTATCACAGGGGCGTGGGGTTTTTTTACTTTTCTTGTAATGGCGGCAGCAGCAGCCGGTCGAAAGACCGGCTGCCGCCCCCGCCACTGACAAAGACCTGCCGAACCACCGCCGGGACCCGCCGCCGGGAGCGACATTCGTGAAAGGTAAGTCCCATCCGGGGTGGGTGGGTGGGGGGGGTGGAGAATTTCTCCCCGAACCTTCGGAGGACCGAATGCGTTGGCACTCGGCCCCCCGAAGTTTCGGGGAGAAATTCTCCCCCATCCCTAGTTTTTTTAGAAAATTTGCTATGGCTGGAATGTGTGAACTCCTAGACCATTCATTACAGTGTTCATCGTAGACTACACCAATTCAAAGCAATGTGTAAATTAGTCCTAAAAGTAAGCTAACTTCAAGATCCTGAGAAGTTTAAGTCCTTAGTCCATTGACTGAGTCCAGAGTTGAAGAAGAGAATGTCATTTATCTTCTCCTGTGATGTGTACATTACAATTGTTCAAACATAGTGGCTGTTCTTTCATATATGCTTGACTGGGAGAAGAAATGACCATACTGCCTGTTGTCAATTGCTGTTTGATTAGGAGGAAAAGCTGAATGGCATCATACAGTGTGGCATCATACAGAGCCAATGTGGCTAGTGGTTAGAGTGTTGGACTGGGACTGAGGAAGCTCACTGGGTGACTTTGGGCCAATCTTTGACTCTCAGCCTCACCTACCTTACAGGGTTGTTGTGAGGATAAAATGGAGGAGGACGAGGACGAGGAGGAGAATTATTATGTAAGCCATCATGGATTCTTTGCAGGAAAAAAGGGAGGACATAAATATAATCAATCAATAAATCATATGGTTACATATTTCAGGAGTAATGTGTAGATGTGCCACATACCTTTTTTCACCCAGAAAATCTGAATAAATACAATCTTTTGCACACAAAATCTATGGGGTGCAGAGATCATAAGCCAGAGGTGGGCAACCTGTGGCCCTCTAGATGTCTTGGCCAGCAATTCCCATCATCCCTCATCATTGGCTATGTTGACTAGGGGTGATGGGAGTTGTAGGCCAAAACACATGGAGTGTCACAAGTTGTCCACCCTTGCTGTAAGCCACAGCTAGTCACATCTGGTAAGTCTAGCAGGGCGTGACTGCCAAGGAAACATGCCTTTATGTGTGCGTGCGTGCGTGCGTGCGTGCATGGTTATGCCAGTCTACACAATTCTGTTGATTGTGGGTTGAATTAGATATTACAGAAGATGAAGGGACATCACTGAAAACGGCATCCTCATTTATAGTTCTCTACATCAAACATTGTGAGTTTCCCCATTCCTGCTCCTCATTATTGGCTGCTGGTGGGGGGGGGGGGAAGAGAGGGTCATCATGATCTGATGTCATGCCATGCACAGTCACTAGATGATATGGGAGGAGCAGAAGAACCAAGCATGGGAATGTTGGTTTTGGGAGGCAGCTCTGTGAGGAGGAGGGATTTAACCCTTCCTTTAATTATGCCATTTTACAGATTGAAAATGACCCTATCCCAAAGCTGTTATTAACCCAACCAGGGAGGTAGAGAGAGGGAGAAAGAGACCCCTGTGATGAATCCAGCTGTCTTTTTTCCCTCAGTAGAACTAATATTGGCTGGGGGGGGGGGATTCTGTTTGAGAAAATCATGCAGGGTTACCCCACCCATCCACCCATAAAAAGTCCACCTTCACGCAATAGGGGTTGGCAGCTGCTTTTAAGTTGAAATTAAAATGTCAAGAGATCTGAGCATGGATCCCCCTCATCTTGTTTGCTTTGGCTCTCAATTTCCACTGTGCTAGAAATGAGGTGCTTGTCTTTTTGTCCCTGGGAATTGTTGCACTCAGAACCCAACAACGTCGGCTGTTGGTAGAGACGCACACTTCACTTCTTTAAATTGTGCCCACAGTCAGCAGATAACTGTCGGCCGGGGAACAGAACAAGCTCTGTCTGTATGGAGTTCTGCTCTGAATTCCTGTTTGGGATGATTGAGGACGATGACGATGACGATGAACTCTTTGAGTGTTCTTGAGTGTTCTATTGTTACTATTATTAATAGCAGTAGTCATGTTGCTACTGTTTCTTTAGTGGCAAGGCAAAAATACACATAGTTCTTTAAGAAATGTAGCATGCCTTCCTGTTTACCCATATTCCTAGCAAAGGGATGAAATAAGCAAGCAACTATATACAGTGGAGGCTGGTGGCTCCAATTTCAGTGGGGTTGTGATCCATTCTGGGTTTCAATCAGAACCAGCCAGAACACTAAAGGAGCTATCCAAGGTGTTGAACCTACTTGGGGGATAGCTTTCAGCACCTTAAATAGATCCTTTAATGTTCTGGTCAGTTCTGACTAAAACTCAGAATGGATGCATAGCCGCACCTCAATTGGAGCCACCTGCCTCCACTGATTATTTATTTATTTATTTATTTATTTATTATTAAATTTATTAATTGCCCATCTGGCTGGTCACCCAGCCACTCTGGGTGATGTACAACATTAAAAACAGTTCAAAACAATAAAATTCAACATTAAAAACATCACATTTCTAAAATTACCCTAACCAACCCCAAATGCCTGCCTGAACAACTACGTTTTTAGTGTGTGGAGGAAGCTCATTAAAGAGGGGGCATGGTGGAGTTCCCTAGGGAGGGAGTTCCGCAGAGTGGGGGCCAACCACAGAGAAGGCCCTCGCCTTCATCCTCACCAGCCTAGCTGTCC
This sequence comes from Heloderma suspectum, assembly GCF_057233095.1. Classification (NCBI taxonomy): domain Eukaryota; kingdom Metazoa; phylum Chordata; class Lepidosauria; order Squamata; family Helodermatidae; genus Heloderma; species Heloderma suspectum. The sequence goes on from NC_139461.1 coordinate 230,283,479, forward strand.
TGGCTGATGGGACAGCGAGAAGGCCATCTGAGGCTGATCTTGTTGAGCGGCCTGTCTGGTGTTGCTGGAGGCGCTCCTTGAGATAGGCTGGGCCAGAACCATATTGGGTTTTAAAGGTCAAAACTAACACCTTGAATTTGGCCCGGAAAACAACTGGTAACCAGAGCAACTCCTTCAGCACTGGAGTGATGTGATCTCGCTGGCGGCTTCCTTTAATCAGGTGAGCCACCACGTTCTGTACCAGCTGCAGCTTCCGAACCATCTTCAAGGGTAACCCCATGTAGAGTGCATTACAGTAGTCTAAATGAGAGGAGACCAGGGCATGTACTACTGATGGGAGCAGATGGTCGGGAAGGTAGGGGCGCAGCCGCCATATCAGATGGAGTTGGTACAGCGCTGTCCGGCTTATAAACTGTCCAGCTCTTTGTAGGACATTTGAGAAGTGGGAGAGGTCCCAAAGTCAACAATGTATAGTAAGTATGGAAGACTGAACCATCAAGTAGTAGTGGGGTTGTACGCAGGGTCAGGAAACTTTCAACTCTCATGAACCCTAATGGGAGCTGATGATACTTCACACTTCTCAACATCAGCCCAGCTCTATGGGGTCTCTCAGTCAGCTTCCAAACATTGAACTGATTACTATGGAAACTTCAAATGCTACTCATTCCCAAGCTGCCATTTAATGAACTGGTCAGTTCTAAAATTATTTCTTTATCTCTTCCATTTGCAAGGAATACAGGCATGCATGCAACATACTTGCAAAGTTTCTCTACTTTATTTCATGCTGCTGTAGCATAAAATAACTTTGGAGGGATGGTAGTCTTTCTTTTTTTCTTCCTTACTGCAATGGAATCCATTTCCTATCTCCAAAGCCCTTGGTAAAACAATGGATTTTCCAGCACATTAGGGCCTGCCACTGGCCTTAGGATTTTCTGTTTTTGGCAACCCATGTGCTGGCACTGTTCCCTCGGCCTCTGAGACCCGCTGCTGATTGATCCCCGTAATCCAATCCATTTTCAACAAGGCACTTCAGTTCCAATAAAAACAAGGGGCTTTGCTGATTGCTGGTTTCAGTTGCAGCTGTTGGAGCCACAAATCTAAGGAGAAATACTTTAAGTATATTTGGTGGCGGCGGGGGTGGGGGTGGGAACTTTACTGTTTAAAATAAATACCGTCGCTACTTTATTAAATTAGTGTCAAATGGAAGTGGCCTGATTGTCAGACACCGTGGGCTATGACTTCATTTTTACAGATTTCCTTCCATTGGGATGCTCTCTGATGACAAACAAAAAGATTAGAAACAAGAGCCTGATGCTGCTGCTTTATGCTGCAAAGCTGCTGCCCCATCATTGCCTTTCCCTCCTCACCAATGACAGTGTGTGCACTATGCCAGTGAAAAAATGGGCAAATATGCTCATCTTTGTAACAGCAAAAAGGGTAGACGCAAATATAAGGACCGCACATAGCAGTTATACCATTGTCATACCGTTATCATAACTATTGGTACACATGACACCAATGGGCCCCAATAGTTATGATAACTGTATAACTGCTATGTGTAGAGTCAGTCCAAGTTTCTCATTGTCCTTTCCCCCCCCCCAGACCCTATATGTCTGGTACTTAGGTACGGCTCTTCTGGCACCACAAACATCACACCTTACAGCTGGGTTGGGGAACCTGTGGCCCTCCAGATGTTGTTGAACTACTACTCCCATTATCCCTCACCATTGGCCAGGCTGGCTGGGGCTGATGAGAACTGGAGTGCAGAAACATCCGGAGGGCCACAGGTTTCCCAGCCCTGCTTTATAGCCCTGTTTTGGCCATTTCCCTACATCTGAAGTACAAAAGTGCAACTTCAGCAGAAGCCATCAAAGATATAAACATGGGATTTGGAAGTGCAATGTATCATCAGATCCTGCAAATAATTTTTATTTATGTTGTTGTTTCCCACCATGAAGGTGCATGTGTCACTGTATTATATCAGATTTTATTCATCCCTTGGTGTTATGCTTGGAAAACACACACAGTTGTCATGGCTGACCCAGATGATCAGTTCATGTACCAAACCAGCATTATAAATGAATAAATGAAGCTGAGACACATGAGGATACCCAAGGTCACCAGACTGGATCCAGATTCAAGCTTCATGGTGTTTTTCAGGCATTCTTTTCCGAAGTTGATATATTCACTGGACCATACTAGCTTGAAACACAAGTGTTGTATAAAGTTAGTAGAGTAGTACTTTCATTTTATACCAGAAAACGCTGCCCAGATTCTACTGATATGTGTAGATGTTTGGCACCATTCACCTGCATTTGACAGGAACATCTCCACCATTTGTGTTCTTCAAACCTACTTCCATATTTAAAAATTATGTTATGTATAAGCTATTATCACTTAAATGATCACTTATATTATTGCTCCCAATAAAGTACATGGATCTACTCAAAAACATTCAGAATACTGCTTCCTTGTTGTCTTCCAAGTTGACTTCTATATCAACCAGGTCTAAGAAAACTCTAGCAAGCAACTAAAAAAGTGATGTCATACACAGAAATTCAGCTCATGTACATCAAACAAACAGATGGTTATTTCTACAAATTTGGTGTATTTGAGATGCCTAGAAAATTTAAATATCTTTTTCAGTTGCTACACTGTCTATTTTGAATACCTACGTAAAGGCAAGTACCTTTAGCAAAACAAACATAGGGATATTAAAATGCATAGCCTAAAATAATTCAACCACAATGATGCTTCTAAAGCGAGGGCTCCAGAGAAAACATTCACTGAAATTCATGGAAATGAAGTACATGGGATGTCCTATATAGATCTACATTTGATATGTTAAAATAGAAAGGTGAACTGTTTCTGATTTCAGGTTGATACAGACCACAGCTAACTTGTAACTTCAGGCCAGTAAAAACCATCAAACTGATACAAATCGAGGAATCTTGGCATTTGACTGGAATCACTAAATGATGTAAGAATATGGAGTTATGGCTGGGTAAACTAGGAGTAGTGGTGGTGTTACACTTTTATAACCTATTAATCACAAGGTTATGTAAGGTGGAAAGATAATGAGTATGATTTTGTGATATCGGATATCAGGGAATACACACGACTCACCACAAAAATTCTCTAAAGTAGGAGATGGTCATAGGGCCACACCAGCTAGCCCTAATCCCACTGCCAATGTGCTTGTTGGCCACATGTTAGGCAGTCATGTAAAGGACCCCTACATGCATATACAGGTAGGTGCACAGAGTTTGTCCATGCAAGGGGAGATTCTGCTTAGCCCAAGATCCTCCTTTATGTGTAGGAGCTCTATGTGTGTGGCTGTGTTAGTATGCAGCTGAGTGTGCAGCTGATGGGGTGTGTGGCTGGTGTGCACATAGGGTGGCCACTTGTGGATTGCATGGAGAGCATGCTGTGAAGGTTTGAGGCCTACAGAGACAAGGAAAAGAAAAAAGTCAGGACCAGAGGCCTATTTTTGTGTGTGTTTGGAGGGGGTATCCCTGAGAGGGGTACTTTCATTTCCCTGGTTAGGTTTCATTTTCCTGAGTTGGGTTTCATTTCTCCAGGTTTGAAATAGTACTTTTAGTTTGGGGGAAGGAGGGGATATAAAGGGAGATAGAGGCAGGCCAGAGAGAGAGGAAGACCAGAGCAGGAAGAGAGAGCAGAAAGAAGCAGCCTGGAGAAGTCTAAGTGCAGCCAGTGTAGAGGAACTTGCATTTTTGCAACCTTTATTTTCCCTTAATGCCTTTTGTATCACTCTGCTCTATTCTGTAAATGCCTTCAGTTGTAATTTGCTTGCTTTATTGTACCATAGAATCATAGAATAGTAGGGTTGGAAGGGGCCTACAAGACCATCGAGTCCAACCCCCTGCTCAATGCAGGAATCCAAGACAGAGCATCCCCGACAGATGGCTGTCCAGCCTCATCTTGAATGCCTCCACTGTGGGAGAGCCCACCACCTCCCTAGGTAATTGGTTCCATTGTTGTATTGCTCTAACAGTCAGGAAGTGTTTCCTGATGTTCAGCCGGAATCTGGCTCCCTGTAACTTGAGCCCATTATTCCGTGTCCTGCATTCTGGGATGATCGAGAAGAGATGCTGGCCTTCCTCTCTATGACAACCTTTCAAGTACTTGAAGAGTGCTATCCTATCTCCCCTCAGTCTTCTCTTCTCAAGGCTACGTATCCCCCATCTTGTAACTGTGCATTTGGTTTCTTTTTCCTCGGTGCAGAACTTGACATTTATCCCTATTAAATGTCATTCTGTGGTTTTCTGCCCAGCGCTCCAGTCTATCCAGATCACTTTGAATTTTGTTTCTGTCTTCCAAAGTATTAGCTATCCTGCCCAATTTTGTGTCATCTGCAAATGTGATCAGCATTCCCTGCACCTCCTCCTCCAAGTCATTAATCAAAATGTTGAAGAGCACTGGGCCCAGGACTGAGCCCTGCGGTACCCCGTTCGTTACCTCTCCCCAGTTTGAGAAGGTCCCATTGACAAGCACTCTTTGAGTCTGATTCTGTAGCCAGCTGTGGATCCACCGGACCGTTGTTTCATCTAGCCCACTTTGAGCTAGTTTGCTCATCAGGAGATCATGGGGCACTTTGTCGAAAGCTTTGCTGAAGTTGAGGTATATTATGTCTACAGCATTCCCACAGCCCACAAGGGAGGTGACCTGATCCAGAAATGAGATCAGATTCATCTGGCAGGATTTGTTCTTGACAAATCCATGTTGGCTTTGAGTACCAGTAAATTGTTGTGGGTAACACCCAGGTGTCTGAAGTGCAGATCACCCCACATCTACAGCCTAAACCCCACATTATTGGGAATGGGAAGTTTAAAAGAAGGAAGGTGGGACTCTTAAGGAGGCAAGAGATCCTTAAGGAGTTTCTCAGGGGGTCCAGGTCATAAGGGAACCCAGACACATGCATGACACAAAAAGGAGGGCATGCATTACCCAAAAAGAGGACAAAAGAGGACACCAATTTGCTTAAACTTTTTGTTGTTGTTGTTGTTCAGTTGTTCAGTCGTGTCCAACTCTTCGTGACCCCATGGACCATAGCACGCCAGGCCTTCCTGTCCTGCGCTCTCTCCCGGAGCATACTCAAGTCCATATTCATTGCATCAGTGATGCTATCTAGCCATCTCATCCTCTGCCGTCCCCTTCTCCTTTTGCCTTCAGTCTTTCCCAACATCAGGGTCTTTTCCAGAGAGTTTTCTCTTCGCATTAGGTGGCCAAAATATTTGAGCTTCAGCTTCAGTATCTGTCCTTCCAATGAGCACTCAGGGTTGATTTCCTTTAGGATTGACTGATTTGACCTCCTTGCAGTCCAGGGGACTCGTCTTCTCCAGCACCGCAGTTCGAAAGCATCGATTCTTCGGCGCCCAGCCTTCCTTATAGTCCAGCTCTCACAGCCATACATTACTACTGGGAAAACCATAGCTTTGATTAGACGGACCTTTGTCGGCAAGGTGATGTCTCTGCTTCTTACTATGCTGTCTTGGTTTGCCATAGCTTTCCTCCCAAGGAGCAAGCGTCTTTTAATTTCATGGCTACAGTCACCGTCTGTGGTGATCTTGGAGCCCAAGAAAATAAAATCTGTCACTGCTTCCATTTCTTCCCCTTCTATATGCCAGGAAGTGATGGGGCCAGATGCCGTGATCTTAGTTTTTTTTAATGTTGAGTTTCAAACCAGGTTTTGCACTCTCCACTTTCACCCTCAACAAGAGGCTCTTTAGATCCTCTTCGCTTTCTGCTCAGTTATATGTTTAGATGCACACTGAGAAATCACACACACACACACAGAGAGCACATCTCATTTAGTATGGAAGAGTGACTAGGCGATGTGTGTGCTTTGCTCAGTTTGCTGTCCTGGTGCTGTAGGTGGGCAGCTTCAAGGCCTAGCTCTTCCTTCTGATGGTTCTTTATCTTTAAGCTGGACTTGGACTGGACAGGCCTTCAAATAGGGAGCCCCTTCAAAATAGAGGATAGTCCTCTGGAAGCAAATAGGTGGCTGGAGGGCTGGTAGTGATCAGGGCTGCACAACTTGATTCCTTCACACATTCTTGCAATGTGTGAGGAGGTTCAAGTGAACCCCCCATCTGTGTACTTTCATCAGGGAGAAATCATGGGAAGCTGTAAGTCAGGGAGCTAGAAAACCCTAGGCCATGAGAACCAGACACTTCCAACACAGGCAAATGCCGGTCTCACTGACTACAGGACTTAGAAGAGCTTAACGTTCTCTGATTGTGCCGAAAGATGAAAGGCAAACTTTCGTAAGACTTTCTCCCACCCATAGTTGGCTTGTCCCCAAGGAGCAACTCAGTCATGAAGTACACAAGATGAAATACATAATTCAAAGGAAAGGTTGTTCGTTTCCATTCTGATACCAGGTGTCAGAAAAGCATAACTGGTACCTGCTTAGAGCAAATATTACTCTGTGTTGTGATGACTTAGGCGATTCATCTCTGCGAGCCATAAGCAAACAGCATGTATGTGGCTCAAAGGAGATTGAACTGGAGCTCAGAATGGGTGACATCTGTTATTATTAGCTCAGATGCTGGCCTGTTTTATGAACGATTGTTTTCTCTTTGTGTTACAGATGTGTATGCAACTTCTTTTGCTATAAATGTGATACGTATCTGTGAGTACGTGCAAAACCTGATCAGTTTCACCTTTTGCATTTAATCTTGGAGCGGATTTTGCAGCAACAACTGGCCAGTACTGCATTTGTTGTCTTGTTACTCAACTTGTATATTCTCTGCCAATTATGACATAATTGAGAAAATTATCCTGTTCATAAACAGTGTACTGGCACACGTTTTTTGAACGATTCATTCTTGGTTTCTTTGCTTAAGCTGTTTTCCCTTTAGGTTTCTACTTTCACTCAAATGAGGCCCCAAAGATGTGAAAGATGGGGGCAATTGTCCTGTTTGTCTCTAGCCCAAAGAGCAGGGTTTTAGGTTGCCTTCACAAGAGATGTTTGGACTGTATTTTTTAAAAATCCATACTTGTGCAATAATATTACTCAACTTACATTAAGTTTGTGCAAAGTTTCTGTCACATGCCTCAAAATACCACATCCACGGATTTATATTGTTCAAGAAGCCACAGTTTTAGAATGAAGGCTTGTGTGGAGATGCCCATTGGTGGGCCTAATCCTGACATGGCTCAGGAGCAGGGAGGCATAGCCCTGCTCCTGAGCCATGAGTTAAATGCTCAGATTTCTGGGGACTGCCCTTCAAATTAAATATTGACAATGTTTTCCTCTCATGTTCAGTGCTCTATTTTCACAAGTTCAAAAATGGCACTGTATTAAAACTGGAGAAAGCTATCATGTGGATGTGGCTTTATCAGACACCTTTTCATTACTTCCCGACTGGAAAACCACATATTCTTGGCAGATCTCCCTTGAAAGGAACCCTCACATTATCACTAATTCCACAGTCACTACAGGGTTCAAAAAACATTGTATGTTAAAATCTAAACAATGTATGTTCAAGGAGGATTTTGAAAAATACTGTAACAGAGGTATCACAATGAGACATCCAGGAAGAACATACACAATAGTTTTAATAAAACTAAATATGGCCGATTTTGGTAACGTCAACTCGACAGAACATTTGGTGTTCTTTATATTCAAATGTGTTATGATCTCTATAGTCAAGCAAAATGCTGCTATTTGCAAATATTGGCAGATGTATTCTCAGTGCAATATGAATGAAAGTTTTGCTTTTCTTGGCTACTGGGAGTATCACCCAAACTCCTGTGGTCTACGGTTCTCAGCAAATTACTACTATTTATTTAGTATAGAAGTACAGTATCAGAAAGAGAATCAAGTGCAAAAATGAGCTAGGTTTTTGTGAAACAGGACCCAGATTCATCTAAGGCACCATGCACTGTGAAGTCCTCCATTACATGCCCCACTCAAATGAATGAATGACTTTTATTTTATTTTATTTTATTTTATTTTAGATTGATTGATTGATTGATTGATTGATTGATTGCACTTCTAGACCACCTAGTAACTGGAGTTCTCTGATGAGTGTACAGATGAATTAAAAACATACAATGCAAACAACAAATAATGATGAAAACAGTGCATAATAAAATTGAGATAAAACAAGAAGCGAGGGGTAAAAACAATGCACCACAGTAAAAACCTCAGTGACAAAATAGAACAGTGCCAAGATCTAAAAGCAGTTCTCAAAATGCCTGGGAGAATATAAAGGTCTTGGCACCAAAAAGACCATAACACAAGCCTTTCTTGGAAGGCATTCCACAGATGGGGTGCCACCGCTGAAAAGCCCCTCTCTCATAGCCCCCTGCCTCACCTCATTTGCCAAGAGCACCTGGAAGAAGGGCCTCAGATGATGGCCTTAATGTCCACGTAGTAAATATGAGACATTCCTTCAGGTAACCTGGCCTTCAGGTGACCTGGTTTAGGGCTTTAAAGGTTTAAACCAGCACTTCAAATTGGGTCGAGAAATGGACTGGCAGCCAGTGCAGATGATTGTACTGGCCAGTCCCAGCTAACAGTTTAGCTGTTGTGTTTTAACTATCTGCAGTTTTCCAACCATTTGAAATGACAGCCCCGTGTATAATGTATTGGAATGATCCAAAGAGGAGTTTACCATCGCATGAATAACTGTTGCAAGGCTATCTCTGCCCAGGTAGGGTTGTAGTTGGTATATCAGTCTGAAGCTGACAAAAGTCACTCCAGGCTATTGAGGCCACTTGTGCCTCCAGCGAGAGTATGGATCCAAATGAATGGGTACTAGTACTTCTGTGCCCTTGTGCAGCTCCCATTAATTTCAGTGGAACTTGCACAAGAGAACCCCCTGATGGGTTGTATTTGATACGATTGAAATGCATTTTAAACAAACAAACAAACAAACAAACACTCATGAATTCAGTGAAACTGACTCTTCCTGATCTGCTATGCCAGACTTTCTGAGTCAGCTTTTGCTTTCCTTGATTGACAGGATGTGCTGCTTCCGCAAGGCTGATTCAGTGATCCAGTGGGGAAAGGCAGCGGTGAGAGAGGGAAGTCAAGATACAGTTAGGGCACCAGATTTCCAGCTGAGAAAACAGTTTGGCCAATAGTGCCGTAGAGGTGTTTGTGCTATGCTTGCTATTCTTAGATAGCTCTGGAGAAGGAGGCACAATTTATCTCATATCCACTGGAATTGGATGGCAAAACAACCGGATTCCAAGGGTTGATGAATCACAATGAAGCCACTTACAGTGAAGAGGAAAATACAGTTTCTGTGAGAAAGAGAGAGCGAAAGAGCACAGAGCTGTTGCCAGGCTTGATACTGTGAAGCTTGACTCTAACCCCAAACGATACGTTACTATAAAGACATAGATATTGACAATTCAATTAACATAAGTTCAAATGTAACTAAAGTGCAAGAGGTGCACATGAACTTTCGGTATCTGGCCAACGTTGAGATCATTTGGAGGACCTAGTTTTCCCATGGTTTAGGAACTTCATTCTAGATTACTGGAATCTAGATCTCTATTTTTGACTATCCAAAAAGTCAAGCATTTGCCTGAACAAACGAGGGCTAAAAGTGTGTCCGGGGGCCACCCCCAATGTCCCCATGCATGTAGGCTGCTCTTAAGTTCAGAAACCCCCATTAAATTAGGAATGCTGCCTTATCAGAGTTATAGAATCATACAATCATAGAAGAGTAGGGTTGGAAGGGCCCTATAAGACCATCGAGTCCAACCCCCTGCTCAATGCAGGAATCTAAGTCAAAGCATCCCCAACAGATGGCTGTCCAGCCTCATCTTGAACGCCTCCAGTGTGGGAAAGCTCACCACCTCCCTAGGTTATTGGTTCCATTGTTGTATTGCTCTAACAGTCAGGAATTTTTCCTGATGTTCAGCAGGAATCTGGCTTCCTGTAACTTGAGCCCATTATTCCGTGTCCTGCACTCTGGGGTGATCGAGAAGAGATCCTGTCCTTCCTGTCTGTGACAACCTTTCAAGTACTTGAAGAGTGCTATCATATGTCCCCTCAGTCTTCTCTTCTCAAGACTAAACATGCCCAGTTCTTTCAGTCTCTCCTCATAGGGCTTTGTTTCCAGTCCCCTGATCATATTCGTTGCCCTCCTCTGAACCCTCTCCAGTTTGCCTGCATCCTTCTTAAAGCGTGGTGCCCAGAATTGGAGACAGTACTCCAGATGAGGCCTAAGCAGTGCTGAGTAGAGGGGAACTAGTAGTTCATGTGATGTGGAAGCTATACTTCTATTAATGCTGCCCAAAATAGCATTTGCCGTTTTTGCAGCCACATCACATTATTGGCTCATATTCAGCTTGTGATCTACAACAATTCCATGATCCTTCTCACTTGTTATATTGTTGAGCCACGTATCCCCCATCTTGCAATTGTGCATTTGGTTTCTTTTTCCTAGGTGCAGAACTTTTTCCTAGGTACCCCACACATTACCTCTCCCCAGTTTGAGAAGATCCCATTGATAACCACTCTTTGAGTCCGATTTGTAGCCAGTTGTGGATCCACCTGATAGTTGTTTCATCTAGCCCACTTTTAACAAGTTTGTTCATCAGGATATCATGGGGCACTTTGTCGAAAGTGTAGCTGAAGTCGAGGTATATTATGTCCACAGCATTCCCACAGTCCACAAGGGAGGTTACCTGATCAAAAAGTGAGATCAGATTAGTCTGGCAGGATTTGTTCCCATATGTGGAGGCGCCCATATGTGCACAGACATTGGGAGTGGGGCCTGCATTTGCACCCCACACCCACCCTTACACATTTTTTTCTCTCACAAATTCAGGCACCAGCTTGAACAAGGCTACTGTTATTCCTATATTGGGAGTGATAATGCTAGCACATCTAGAAAAATGTTACTTATCTTTAAGTCTCATTTCAATTAATGGGACCTAGGGCTGAGTGGGAATGGTCCCCTGACTTCACAGCCTTGTTTGTGGGCTGCTGAAATGGCCTCCCTTTTGGTGATTTTTCATGGATAGGGCCCCTCCCCCTCCCCTCCCCCCTCTCCTCCCCTCCCCCTTCTCCCCCTCCCCAGTTTAAGCACTCGTCCATGATTCCTGAAAATCAGGTGTTGGTGTAACAGTGCAGAAGAACTGGTGGCAGTGAAACTCCAGAGCAACTATCTTCACAACCCTAATCTGCTGCTGATATGGAACCATTGTTTTTAAATGGGTCTTTTGTCCCTAGGAAAAAGTGGGTTGCTATGTGATAATATTACTGAGGCCAAACAAAATGCTAAGTGAGAGCAATGTTTCCTGAATAGATACATTGCCTTTGCTCTGAATTAGCTTTGTTGTCCTCGCTGAGGTGATCACATAGCCGAATCTCATTGGTTAAACAGCAACTCACTTATTCCTATCAGAAATAGATGCCTTTTTTTTTTTTAAGGTATCATAGCAATAGCCTATAATGGGGACAAAGAAGCTCCAAACCAGCATGAAAGATTGGGGAACATTTTGGGATCCTTAAAGCCTCCCATTTGTGCTGAAATTTCTTGATGCAGCCCCAGACTTAAATTAGTAACAACTAACTTGTCCCTGGTATGAAATTGGTTTAAGAATGACTAAATTCCTCTGGATTGGAGCCATCAGCATGATAATCCTTAATATTTGTGGATAGCTGGACAGAGCAGTGTTCTAGTACTGACTGGGGGGAAAATGTGGCACAAAGACAATTTAAGGCAAACTTGTCGATACAAGTGAACTTGTCTGCCTTGCGCTCAGCATCTTCTTGTGCGTTTACTGATTACATGCACAAAGAAACATAGCTCTGGTGCTCTTCCAATGGACTGATCTACATCTTGCCTCTGATTATGTGAAATTTTAAAATAGAACTATTTCAAAAAGTTGATTTGTAAACAAGATGCCCAAGGGGTAAATGGAGAGTGAGGATGAACTATTGCTGCATTTGCTAAAACTGACAATATAATGTATGCCACATAATTCATAACTGGTGCCACTTCCTTGCTAATGCAAAACTAATATATGCACTGTGCAAAAGCAGACATATGCCCTGCCTTGCGGGGAAAAAATACATACTATGATTTATGGCAGAGGAAAAGAGGTTTATATTTTCTCTTATTTTGCTTAGGCCTTCTTCCATATGTGTAATGTTTCACCTGGAGAAATATCCTGTATAGAAAGTGATTGTTTATATCAAATGTGCCTGGGCAGTTAGTGGTTAACGGCTGGTGGTACTTTCTTTAAATTGAATTCCCCCTCTCCGCTTTTGCTTAGTTGGTTTTGCTTTATTTGTGTAAATTGCTCAGTGGACCTTAAAGTGGTCTGTGTTTGCACTAATTTACAGTTTGAGTCATAACTCAATTAAGTCAAAGTAGGATCATTCAAACAAATTTATCCTAATTTAAGTCAGCAGTAGGGATGTGCAAATCAGCAAAATATGAGCTTGTTGAGGTTCTCTGAATTCCGTCTTGAAGCTTGTTCCAACTCCTGTCCATATTAGATTGCAAGCTGTTTCTTGTTGTGGTTTCCATGAAAGCCTGTGTGTATTTTGGTGTGAATTTTTCCAAATGCATGCATCAATTGTGCACATTTTTTTTTAAAGTATGCACTTATTCACAGGTATTTTTTCAAATATATGCATTTTTGAACACATTTTTCTTTGGCCAAAGTTCACATCGAAAGCTTGGAAATGTATGAAGTTTGACTGCAGGTTGTGTTTGATTCTGGGAGATGCAGACGAGGTAAATTCTTGCCTAAAATGAACTGAAATGAATTTCTTATACATCCCTAGGCAGTAGGACAAGCAATTCAATCCAATTACACCAATGTCCCACTAATGCTGTCATAACTCTAGCATAGTTTAGTCAGGATCCTATGCATTTCCAACAGCAACACTGCATACAGAAAGACAGCACTGCAAACAAGAACATAACAGCTGTAACAGGCACTGACCTGCATCCATGACAACACTGCCAAGAAACACAGAGCAGCATGCTGATGATGCTCCCACAGTAGCTGTATCATGAGTTTCCCTCCAGCAGAGGGAGCCAGAGCTCTCGGAGCCAGATGTCCCCAAAGTAGGGATGTCAGAGAATTCCGCCACGGATCTAAGGGAGGCCGAATGCCAGCACATTCGGCCCCCCAAAATCTGTGGCGGAATGGCCTGCCCCACCGCACCCCCGCGGATCCCCCCGGGACGAGACTTACCTGGGGCGGATCTTCCGGGTGGAGGCGGCTCCGGTGGCGGCTGCGGCGGTGGTGCGGCGGCTGCGGCGGCCGGTCTTCCGACCGGCTGCCGCCACCACCATTTCCCATGTAAAAAAAAAAAGACGTGATAGGCTATGTAAAGATTTACATAGCCTATCACGGCTAGGTTAAAAAAAAAAAAACGTGATAGGCTACGTAAATCTTTACATAGCCTATCACGTCTGACTTAAAAAACAAACAAACACGCGTGTATGCAAATGGCGGCTATGGCCGCCTATTTGCATTCCCCTTATTTTCACCGTCTTAGTCTATGTAAATATTTATGTAGACTAAGACGGGCCAAAATATAGAACGCAAATGGCAGCGGCCATAGCTGCCGCCATTTGCGTACACGCGTGTGTGTGTGTTTTTTAAAGTCAGACGTGATAAGCTACGTAAAGATTTACATAGTCTATCACGGCTGACTACAGGGACCCAAACGGTGGTGGCTATGGCCGCCGCCATTTGCGTCCCTGCTAGCCAGCAGCCGGATGTCCGGCTGCTGGCGGAGCCGGCCAGCGGCTCCGCAGAATCCCTGCAAAGCACAGCTGGCCGGCAAGGATTCCGGGGGGAGGGACGGAGCGCCTCCCCCCCCATCAACATAATCCGCGAAAGGCAAGTCACTTTCATACATCCCTACCCCAAAGAACAGGCTGCTTCAGAGGTCTCCAGGGCTTCCCAAGGTGGTTGTGGGCCTTCAGAGGAGATGGCTTCAGATCTGACTCCTTGAAAGGTGGAGAGCTTGGCTTCTGAGCCAGATGGGGATGCTGAACCACACCTAGCCCCCGGAATGTGACACCCAAGATACAGGCTAGGATGGTGACCAGTGAAGGAGTGCGTGTTTGCAGAGGAGGACTCCTCAGGAGTAAAGCCCTCCAAGCAAGGCCATCCTATGAGTAAGACTTCTGCCATAGGACACAAATACACATATGCTCATTTACATCTATATGTGCACATTTAAAAATAATAACTAAGATCTATTTAAATTTCACAGGAGGCAAAGCCAGCCAATTAATTTTTCATCCAAATAATCTCAAATAAAATAAAATATTTGATTAATTTTCATCCTGACCCAGTTCATCCCAAACCAATGGGAAAAGTTTATTTTCTATGCTTAATTGCCATGCAGGGGAAGATTTTTTGGGGGGTGGGAAGGGGTGTTGTGTTGCAGCATGTGGGAAGGGGAAAGTTAACCCTTTCCTCCCCAGTTACAATTTCCCTTGAAATTGCTCCCTGCATGGCAAGTAAACTGAGAAAAAAACCCTTCCATTAGCACCAATGGATACTCAGGGATCTGTAGAATACTTCTGGGGTCCTGGTAAATAGATTTGGGGCTGAAGCCCCATGGCCCCAGGCCCAGCAATGCCCTTGCTATACAGTATTACAATTAGTATTCTTGATTTCATTTCTATACTGCCCCATAGCTGAAGCTCTCTGAGTGGTTCACAACAATTCATAAAAAAATCAAGAACGTGATTGTACAACAATATTACATTATGATAAAAACACAGTCTAATTTTTTTAACAAAAAACCACAAAGTTTAAAACAATCTAAACAGTAAAAAACAATACCAGTAAACCATTTTTAATAGACCTGTTCAAGACAGCTGACAGAGGTGCCCCATCCATATGTCATTAAATGCCTGGTAGAAGAGGGCAGTCTTGACCTGGTACCAAAAAGATGACAGCATTGGCACCAGCTGGGCTCACTGGGGAGCTCATTCATTCCACAGTCGGGGAGCCACCACTGGGAAGGCCCTCTCCCTTGTTGCCATGTTCTGAGCTTCCTTTGGAGGTGAAACTCGGGGGAAGGCCTCAGATGTTTATCGTAGTGTATGGATACATTCAGGCTGGGAGAGGTGTTCTGTCAGGTATTGTGGCCCTAGGCCATGGAAGGCTTTACAGATTAAAACCAGCACCATGAATCAGGCTTGGAAATGTACAGGCAGCCAATGCAAGCAGGCCAGAATTGGTCTGATGTACTCAGACCTTCTGGTCCCAGTTATTAATGTGGCTGCTGCATTTTGCACATGCTGCAGTTTCTGAACTGTCTGCAAGGACAGCCCCATGTATTTATTTATATATTTATTATTAAATTTATTAATCGCACATCTGGCTGGTCACCCAGCCACTCTGGGCAATGTAAACAGTTTAAAACAATAAAATTCTACAGTAAAAACATTTTCTAAAATACCCTAACCCACCCCAAATGCCTGCCTGAACAACCATGTTTTTAATGCATGACGGAAGCTCATTAAAGAGGGGGCATGGCGGAGTTCCCTAGGGAGGGAGTTCCACAGAGTGGGGGCCACCACAGAAAAGAATATCCAGCCACTCACTGTCTCCAGACATTTGGACAGGGATTCTACGGCCAACCTTGGTGAAGATTTGAATGAGAAGTAGAGTTGCGTGTCATCCGCATATTGATGACACCGCACCCCAAACCTCCTGATGATAGCCCCCAGCGGCTTCACATAGATATTAAATAGCATCGGGGAGAGGATGGAACCCTGTGGCACCCCACAAGTGAGTGGCCATGGGTCCAAAACCTCCTCTCCCAGTGCTACCCTCTGGTACCTGCCAGAGAGGAAGGACCAGAACCACCGCAATACGGTGTCTCCAATGCCCAACCCCTCCAGGCGGTCCAGGAGGATACCATGGTCAACGGTATCAAAAGCCTCTGAGAGGTCAAGGAGAACAATGAAGGAGCATTCACCCCTATCCAGAGCCCTCCTCATATCATCCACCAAGGCGACCAAGGCCGTTTCTGTCCCATGCCCAAGCCTGAAGCCCGACTGAAATGGGTCTAGATAATAAGTTTCTTCCAAGTGTGCCTTCAACTGCATCGCCGCCACCCGCTCAATCACCTTGCCCAAAAATGGCAGATTTGAGACTGGGCGAAAGTTGTTCAAAACTTGAGGATCCAAGGAGGGCTTCTTTAAGAGCGGTCTTATCACTGCCTCCTTGAGGGCTGATGGCATCACTCCCTCCTCAAGGGAGGCATTCACCACCGCCCTGATCCCCTCACCCAGTCTCTCTCTGCAGCCCATAATGAGCCACGATGGGCAAGGATCAAGTAAGCAGGTGGTCAGCCTTACAGATGAAAGCACCTTGTCCACTTCATCAGGGGGAAGAAGCTGGAACCGATCCCACAAAACCGGTTTGCCACAGGCCACCTCTTGCTCACTAACTAACTGTGATGTAGAATGCATCACAATAATATAACTATTATTTCATTTGTTTTGTTTCTCTTTCATTACTGTTGCATTCATTCATGTTTTGTTTTGTTTCTTCATTGACTACAACCTGTCTTCAGATGCCTATAACTTTGGCAATTTCAATCCAAATGGCGTGGCATCTTCAAGTGTTATATTACACCCCTAAGGCATCAGATCTGCCAAATTTCTGAAAGTTCAGACATCGCTTTTCAATTGTATAACCAATTAAAAAAAGGTAATATCCTCTAAGCTTCCTTTTACTTTCAGTGGAGACCCTTTCTGTATTCTGCAACTCTGACCGTTCCCAACCAGATGGCATAAATTTACAGGCATTTTACTACTCTCCTGTGGCATCATATCTATCAAAGTCCATATAAATTGGATATAGGGTCCTCATTTTATACACAATTTCTTAACTTCCCATTGCTTTAGGCTTCAAATTGGACAGTTTTCATGTCTTGTCATTTTCAAAGCCTGCCAAAATCCCCCTTCTTACAGAATATCCCCTGAATATATCAGTTTACAATGCTCCTGAGACTTTTCGCAGACATTTTCTTTTCTTTTCTCCTATTCTATATTTCCATTCACATCTCATAGAAATGAATTGGAAACAAATGGTGCATTTGTTTCATTTTTCATTCATTTTAGACATGAATGCCGATCCGACACATGGCTGCGTTGTTGATCCTGTAGAGGGATAACCATGCTCTTCATGACTGCATGTCATCAGAGAGACAGTGTGGCAGGTAACTCAAGGCAAATTTTTAAGAGGAATGGGTGGAGACCTGAATATAGGAAAGGAAACACAAGACAGGAAACTCACTCAGTTAGTCCCAGCAGCATGTTGGTCTGAGGCCTGCAAATCCATGGGAAGAGATGTGGGATTTTTTTTCTCTCTCTCTCCATTACATATTCATACATTAATCATGAGCCTCTTTGGAATCTTGCCATAAGCCACTGGACCCTGCTGGGAAAATACGGGAAAAGGAAGAGAAGGGCCCATTATATTTTTCATGCCAGCTCTCGGTGAGAAGTTAACAGCAAAACTACAACCTACGCAAGTCAGATTTCTCAGGGTGAAACACATGAGATGAGACATGTTGTGAAATTTGCCAGCTGCGTCTTTGAACCCTACTTATGTCTTATTTTAGTATCTTTTAAAGACTTGTGGCTTACCTTTAGTATTGCTTTCTCAGGTTGTATGAAAGGGGTAACAAATGGTTTAATTAAGACTTTGCATCTGAGACCTATAGAATGGAAAGCCTAGGGAGGCACCATCCATGCCAACACAGAACATAAAATTAAATGAGATGTACAAAGACTGGCTGGATGAGCCAAGTGCCTCTTTTTTTCTGGACCAACTCAACGAGTTTCCATGAATGAAGATGCCAGTAGGTGGCTTGGATGACAAGCTTATGCTGGAATGGTCAAACTCTGCGGCAGGCAAGTAAACAGGCAATAACACAAATATGTATGGATTAACTAACTGCATGCTGTTTGATTTATTCATTGCATTCTAGAAATAATGAATGAGGGAGAGGACCATCGGAAGGGAGGAGAAAGTGAGACTCCAAGGAAGAAGCAAAGAATCAGTTTGTTGTTGAGAGAAAGATGGTGAAAATGCCACATCCAAGAATAAGGACCAATAAGGACATCCAGAATAAGGTCCAAACTACAAGTAACGTTATATGAATTATTTACATGAGTTATTTAGCATACTCATTCCATGCTTAAAGGTGGCCTAAAAATAATGTTAAAAGTAAATAAAATAAAAGTGACTCTTTTAAAAAAGCAAGAATGACAGGCGTAGGGGCAAAGAAGTGATCAGAATTGGAACCACAGTTTCATGATGAGCCAGAGTTTTGATTCCCCCTCCTCAGGAGGAGATCTCTCAGACCCAGAAGAGGATGTGGCTGCAGAAGCACCCATCAACACCCTTCTTGCCTCAGGGCCCTCAGACCCAGAAAGCCCCTAGCCCCAGCCCAAACCCTACTTAAAACTCAGTCTGAGTCTGCCATTTGTTGGAGCAACGTACAGACAGACAAGCCTGTATCATTTCCAGCCTCACTTAGAGCTCTCCATTCCTACTTCTACCTCCCTGGAAAACCTGACTTGTCCCAAAGCGTGGTAAAGACCCAATCCATAGTGGGAACCCTGTAATCCAGACGTCACCAACAGAGGCCAAACAGATCAACAGGCCTGAAATGATACACATGGCAAGTAGGGAGGTTTTTTTTAAAAAAAATGCTTTTCTAGATGCTGGAGTCCTAAGGAAATCGCACTCCCTCCCCACAGGTGCTCTTTGCATTGGGAGGGAAGCTCTCACTGCTGTCAGTGGGAGCTCCCCCACCCCCACCAGTGAAAGTAGCAGCTTCGGTGAGGCAATTTTCATTGGGACTGTGATACAGGGAGAAAGGTTTATGCTTACCTGCCCTGTCCACCATGGTCCTGATCCTGATTAGGGGTTCTGTTTTTTAAAAGAGTCACATAAAATGCAATAGCACTTATACAACCCAATCCTATGCATGTTTACTCAGAAATAAGTCTCACTGAGTTCAGTGGGGCTTATTCCCAGGTAAGTGTGCATAGGGAATGTAACGTGTAGCCCTAATGTAACGTGTAGCCCTAATGTAATGTGTACCTTGCTCAGTACATTTTCCCCAGTAACATAGGCCATAGCAAAGTAAGTATTATTTGAATTACCTAGCTTTCTCAGGTATGAAGAGGCATGAATAGGGATAGCTATTATTATTATTATTATTATTATTATTATTAGCAACAATAATAATTTAGAGGAACTGCAGTTCTTTCTCCAGTCATAGGTAGTACATGTTTATTCATAATCATAACTGAGTATCTGATTATTAGACTAATTTAAATTCAAATCCTAAGAGAGTTTCAGACAGTAAACCTTGATTGACAATGAACCAGTCACTTAAGTGATAACTGGTTAACTTGTAATTTGCATTGATATTTGATGTATTTATTTCTTCCCCATTTATAGTGGAAATTATGCAAATTATTTTGAATGTTAAGTAATTCAGGGATGACAAGTGACAAATATAACATCCTTACATCCAAGCAGTCAAGCAATTTTAGTAGACTCCTTATTTAAACTGTAGCAGGACCTTCTCTGGCATATATGACATAAACTTTATCACCAGTTTTCCATGGCAATTAAAAGTATGTCTATGGAGCAGGTGGGCTGGATGCCACAAACTACAGAGGCTGGGTGTAGATTTCTGAATTAAAAACAGCCAACATTGGCAGCCCTTCAAACCACCACCATCACCACACCCCCAAATTATACAGACATAATTGATTGACTAAATGTGCATAACTCTATGCATTTCCTCAAGTGATTCCACTTTTGTTCCTTTGCTTGCTTAGTTTGCTAGCATATTTTCAATAGAGTTAGGAGCTGTCCTAGGCCTCAGCCTGAAAGTGTTCAAAATTCAATGCACAGAGAAAAAAAGTTCCCAAGTCAGACAGACAGCAGTGTTATCACACAAACTGGTTCATGAAGCAAACTGTAACATTAATTATAAACACGGTAGACAGCAGTGAGTAATGGAAAGAAACAGAGATGAAGTATTGACCAAATTAGATACAGCTGAAGAATCCTGTAAATATACATATATATGTGCGTGTGTGTGTGTGTATGTGTGTGTGTGTGTGATTTTGAAATCTACTTCTTATGTTCAGACCTAGAAGAAAATACGTACAAGGATAGTTTGCATTTCTACTAGTGACAAATATTTAGAGAAAGGAAAACATTCCTTGGCTTGGACCCAGAGTTCTCATGCACAGAACTCCACTTATGGGTGCTCCACTGGAGGGAGTGGGGAGGCACGTTTTGCTGATTCCTCCTTCTCCTGCAGTCCTCTGTGCCCTGTGAGAGGCTGCTCTGGAGGGTCCCTTTGGAACAGTGTGGGAAGTGGTGCAGGGGACTGCAGTGGGTAGTGGGGGATTGGTGAAAATTACTTCCCTCCTCCTTCATCCAGTAGGAGCCTCTGTTGGAATTCCGACCCTTCTGCAAACAGAGGGAACCCTTCTCAGAAGGGACATTCTGGATTCAATCCCTTATGTGTAAGCAGTATGCAAGATTAGATGTATGGGAAACTATTCACTCTTTAAAGGGTCAGTATGTGGGATCAGGCTAAAAGAAAACAGAAGCAGCCATTTTCCTACTAAAGGACACAGGCTTGGGCGGGGGGGGGGGAGGTTGCTATTCACTTTGGTCTTATTTCTGTCTGAAATTGAGTTCTATATTTCTGTTGTTACATTCTTCTTCCAGGATGAAATTGCCCCATCTATACTGGTTGCCCTGGCACCTGTTTCTTCCCAGCAATTGTAAATCTCCATGCAGGTCCCATGACTCTCCAGGAGAGGGAAAAGGAGTGGGCTGAAGGAGAAGGGAAAAGAAACCCACATATTTATTCGCCTGGACTTTCAGGTTTGAAAGGGTCAGAAGTATGTGTTACATCCAAAGAAAACGCAGCCCAGCTCTACATTCCTAATAACTCTGCTGGAAGGGCTCTTTCACTGTGAACACCCTGCTGAGGTCTCCAGGATTAAACCTATAGAAACCCTCCCAAGATCTTATTTTTTGGCCTCACTTGCCTGGCCACTTCTTGCCAAGCATAAGAAATGAAGACGGGTGGGAGAAGAAAGCCAGTGGCAGGTTTGGATCCATGCCCAATTAAGATATCAAAGCTAAAGACTTTGGTCTTGATTCTCAAACATCCCTTTATATAATACCTCCCAAGGGGCAAGTGTACCTCCAAAACTATTGAGCTGGTTCAAATATAAAGAATGAAAACTTACATAAGTTAGCAGTTTACACAGTTCTAAGTGGAGTGTGCTTTTTCACTAATGTATAGTCAACTCTTGTTAGCTCTTTACACTGCACAGGACTAGACTGGAACTTTGTATGCCTTACTTTTCAGCTTCCATACAACCATCTACTGTACAAACCTAGAATTTTGCACAGATTTTGGCTTTTTGATCTTCATTGTCATCCTTATTTTAAGAAAGCAAACTTCTAGTTCTTTGTGGCATTCAGTAATTGTTTGTAAATGTGTAGGACATGTCTGGTGGAAGTACAGAAACTACATTGGGTCTTAAAACAGGATTTCTAGTGGTTGGAAGGCTGAATTCGTATGCTCTCCCTGATGTATCTGATAAACTATGATCCCCTGCTCCCAAAGTGGCTTCCATAAAAACATTAAAATGTCATAATTACATAATAAAAACCTTAATATAAGATAGAAGCTGATAAAAGTGCCAGTGTTGAAACAAATAAAACTAGTAGATCTAGAAGGTCTTCACCTGGCTGGTACCAAAATAAAAGAAAACTTGATGCAAGCGGAGCCTCCCTAGGAAGGGAATTCCAAAGGTGGGGTGCCTCAGCCCAAAAGGTCACTATCTGTCTTGCCTCTGATGACAGAGATACCCCCAAAGAGTGCCACAACACTCTTTGTTGTTTTGCTTGCAATAGACTAGCACTACTCCCCTCTGGAAATTGTCCCCGAAAGAGTGTCTAACACACATGCAGGAGAAGACAGTCTTTTGGTTGTCTGAATATCAAGCCATTGGAAATGAACAAGGAGCCAGTGTAGCTGTTTCCTTTCCCACCCTATAGCCCCCAGACTCTTTGTTCTGTGTTCTATTATCTTATGCCCTTGACCCACATGCACAAATAGCACCAAAATAACATCGAGAATGCAGGTTGAGCAGATCCAGGCTGTGTTCATGGTCATGTGATTGCTCCATCATAAGAAGAGCTTACCACTCAAATTACATTACTGACGTAAAAGGGAGCCCTAGTCACTCATGATCCAGCAGTGTATATTCCCCGAACAGAGAAAAGTAGTTTTCAGATGTGTATAAACACACATGTACTGATCAAGCATGATAACAAAGGTTGACTGGCAGATCTCCCCAGACTGAAATGTCATTAGGGCTACCTGTGACCTCAGTGGCTATTTCCTGTATATTATATGCCAGATTTTGTACTAGGATGGGTACAGGCAACTCCATGTCTGGCTTGCTCAGTGGAGCCATGAGAGCCTATTATTTTAGTATTTAGCATAAAGCTGCAAGCAAAACTTTATAGTAAAATGTATTGGTGAAGAAATATTGAAATCAATGTGCAAAATATGAATTAACAAATAAACAATGCTTTGCTATGCCCGTAGGAACTTAAGAATGTCCCAGATGTAAAACCATGCATTTTTCCCCTTAAAATGCAGGAAGTCTGAATAAATGAAATATCTACTTTTGTCAAGGGGGAAAAAAACTATAAAGACCTCTGTTTTATAATTGTATGAGATGCTGCCAAGAGTTGGTTGCAGAGTTTTTGGATTAAATGTATTTAGCAGGGAAGTAAGGACCACCCAAACTTCACAAATGTTTAGTAAGGATGCATCTAATTGGACGATTCACTTGGTTCCAATGTGCCACTTTGAGGCCAAACTGGACATGTAGAATAGGTCATCCAGAATAGGAGGCACCATGTGATATAGTATAGAAGAACCTTATGTCAACACAGCATCATGGACTGTTCAGACAGTGTAGTGTATGGTGGCCTTGCTGCTTTGTTGCAGTGGTTGACAATGAGGTGTGTACTTCATGGACACATCTGATCCCTGGAGAAAGCCCAATGAAGTATTCTGATGCTTCCTAAACTTTAGGCTCTAGTCCATCTCAGAAATTCGTTGTTTAATCAGCAGTGGAGTACATTGGACAAATGTGTTTAATGAAACAATAAAGATGTTTCATAAAAGTTGCACAGTCCAGCCAATTCCCCTCCGCCCATTGAAAGTCAGGTGTTCAAACGAATTCCCACTGGGGGGGGGGGATATCAGAGGGGAGCTTATTTTTCTTTTATGAGTCAACTTCTCCAGCAAGTCTAAAAGACTAAACACTTTCTTTGTTGGAGGTATAGCAAACAAAAAGGGGGAAAAAAGAAAAGAGAACTGCATCTTTTAGAATGCAAGATGTCTCATAGGATAAAGTCTTTTTGAGTGGGTAATTCCTCTTTTCATCACTGGATTCCAGCAAAAGAAGTGGTTTAGAATTTGATCTGAAGTTTACCCATCAAGATACTTCCTGGAGTTAAATGTATTAGTGAATCAGGACTATTAATGATAGGCTTGTACTTTCCTCAACTGTTTTGGTATTCTTTCTTTCATCTCAGACCACCACTTATTACTGGGCAACTAAAACCACATGTATCAAGAGCACAGTAAAAAAGCTCTGAATTGTCATCTTTTGATGCATGTTTTATTTAACCAGCTTCTATTATTCTTCTCAAGGAAACAGTTTGAATGCCGAAAAAATCTGAATAAGTTGCTTTGCATTCTTCCAGCAATTCTTCCTCAAAATATACAAGAGGAAATAGTGGTCATTATTAATGCATGGTTGTAATAAAAGTTGTAAGTAAAGGAGATGATGTCCCAACATTTTAGATGGATGAATGTTAAAGTGGGCAATTGTAAACAGAAAAATAGTATTTGATTCAATGTTTGAATGTAAAGGCATTACTTAATAAAATATCAATAAATGACAGGAGTGCAAACAGACAGACATTAAAGACATGAAAATCAATTTAAGCTGCAGTCCTGTGACCCCTGGGAGGGTGAATGACTGACTGGCTTATTTCATTTTTATTTATTTCATTTTATAGCCTTCCCTATCCCAAGGGCTCAAAATGGGTAACAATATGGTTTAGATCCAAAGATACACTTCTTCGGAAGGCATCTTCTGCTCACTGAAAACTTGATGCACAAGACCATTGTGGGAGAAAACTGAAACTAAATCTAAAGATTTTCTTCCACTTGCACAATTGGAAGCATGAGAACTGCTACAGAAAGTTTGAACTAATTATTATAACTGTGTCAAGTTTACTGCCAGTTCTTGTGCAGACTTAGAGACAAAGTCTCCAAGATATGCTGGATGAAGCCCTTTTAGGCCAATGGCATCAATTCCTTGTGCTGCTGACATAGCTACCTATCTACTTAGTACACGCTAATGATCTTTTAACACATATTGTGTTGTTTATGTGATAAGAGGTATGAACTGATCACCTGAATATGTGACACTGTTAGAGTGGCCATGTGTCATGTTTTACAAAGAGCAGTCCTCTGTCTGAAGGGCTACTACAGGACTGTCTTCTATTTTGAAGGCTTACTCTGTTTGAAGGGCTCTCCAGTCCAAGTCTGGTTTAAAGATAAAGAACTATCCAGAGGAATCTCTGGGGCCTCAAGTTTCCCATCAACAGTACCTGGACAGCAGACTGAGCAAGGCACATGGGTCTCCCACACTATGGTGAGATGTGCTTTATTTCTACATTATAATAATGAGTTCTAAATTTTGATTTGCACATGCAAATTTTATACAATTTTGTGTCCTCTTTTTTGGTGATGCATGTCCTGTTTGGGGGCAATTTATAAGTGGCCACCCTAGACACTGTCATCATATGATCCATAGCCATAAATTATTACTTCTTACAAGGTTAAGCAACTGCTAAACACTGTGAGCCAGGAGGTGTGAGATATTTAAGTGTACTGGAAGTCAGCTATTTTTTCATTATATACTCAATAGGTCAACTGAATATTCCTTGAAAATGGAACTGATGGAACTAATTTTGGAAACTGGACCCCAAGTTGCTTTTTATTCTGCAACATTTGACTTTTTTTTTTTTTTACAAAATTCCTAAATAAAATGCTGTAATTTACCAAGACGGCCAATCCGAATGAATGAATGAATGATGAAACCTACTAGAATGTTTCTGAGCAGTTAATGTTTCATTCTCAGAAACTAGAATGTTTCTGAGAATGTTTCATCATTCTGCTCAGAATGTTTCTGAGCAGAATGATGAAACCTACTAGAATGTTTCTGAGCACTCCTATATGTGCAAGATAAGGAAATGAGTGTATATGTCACAACACATATATGCCTCTATCATGCAACCTTCAACTCTGCTAAAGCTTTGTACAAACTGCATCTGATCTCTGAGGGTGAATAAATATCCATCCCCAAATAAACCCCGTAACCTTGCATTCCATTATTTTAGATGTTTCTTCATCTCCGAAACTCATTTGATTCCCCCCTCCAACTCTATTGTTATAAGTCTCTTCCGCTATACTAGAAAAATCAACAACCCACCCTCGTCCATTTGATTAGGTGAGATAGTCTCCATTCCAAAGAGATTTCAACAATATTCCACAGCTGTGCTTGTCATCTACAAAGCCAGGGCTGAAGTATTCTCCATCAAATTCTAACAGGTCTTTTGGCTGAGGTTGTCTTTGTTGAGCCGACCATGCATGTGCTTGATTGGACTCTGAGGCTTAGCTCATCCGGTTACCTAAACGTATATTTATATGGTGTTCACAAATCTGGTTTTCCTGAAAAAGTTCTAGGCTATAATTACACGACACAATCAACCACATTCCTTTGGGATTCTTCCCAAGTTTACTTAAGAAAAAGAAAAAGTTATTATGGAAATTACAACCCGCTTTTCTTCTTTCATTTCTTTCTTCTTTTTTTTTAAAAGGGAATTTTTGCATTAGTTCATAAAACCACAAGAATGTATGTCAGTTTAATAGTTTCCTGTCAAGAAAGTCCTTTCAAGTTGATCTGTCAGTTAGCAAGACGGGTGTAACAGCTGAGGTTAAAAAGCTATCCAACCGATGACCCCTTGGAGTGAATGAATGGCTGCGTAGTTGTGGGATGTCTAATTTCTCCCTGACCCAAACTACTTTTGCTTTTTTCCTCCTCCTAACAGATGCAGAGAAGGGTTCAGATGTAGTCTCTGGTCTTCATCATTTAGAGATGTGTGAGCAATGAGTGTGCCGAGATGAAAATACCCCTTGGGACTGTTTGCCCTGCCTGAAAACAATGCTGGCAACCTCTTATCTGCAGGTGGATGGACTGACAGCTCAACACCTCAGAATTTCCCCAGCTGCCTTTCATTTATATGTTGGCCTTTGGGTGAGGTTGTGTGGGTGGTGGGTGTACAAGAAAGGGAATTGTTTTTGCATTTTGTATGTGGATTACAGTCTTTGAGCCTGCGTGAAGTTGCTTTATATTTTTATAACAGGAGGCACACAAACACACTTGAAAATCAAATCCTTGGATTTTTAAGGCAAACGTTATGTGCAACCACACCAATAATTACTTTCTTCATTTAAGACTTTGGGTTCCATCACATATAATTAGCACAACAATTAACTCATAGGTGTCAAGGGGTATTAGGATATGGGCCCACCACATCACAACAAATAGAGAAGGGTGGTTTCTTTTGAGTGGGGTCCCAAGGTGTGCATTCTATTGCTGGCTCTGTCTGCAATTTGAGAAATATTGCCTAGACTCTTAATTATATGACATGGGATTCTAGCTCTGTGTGGCTTCATTGTATGTTTAAATTTTCAATAAGCTTTTAGCAAAGTCCTCCATCAAAGATTTCCAAGGAAGCTTAAATGGATGGGCCCTCTTATGGATCAGCAACTGGTTACATATAGGAAGCAGAGGCCAGGAACAAACAGTTTCCACAGCGTAGGGAAGCAAGCAATGGAATCCCTGAAGGATCTAAATTTGAACCAATGCTCTCTCTCTCTCTCTCTCTGTATATATATATATATATATATATATATATATATATATATGCTGATGATACTGTAATTCAGGATAGTAAAATCATAAGCAGATGATAAATAGCTCCAAAATGATCTGACCCCAATGGGTAAATGAGTAACAGATGGCAGGAAAGATTCAACACAAGTTCAAAGTGATGCAAAACACAAGCAATTCTTATATTGTTATTCAGACAAAAATCCCCAACATCAGGAAAGAGAGGGCAGTGAAATAGGAATATTCAGTGTTAAGAATTATTAAGAAAAGCAGAATTAGATGTTGACCCTATTCAGAACTATTCAGTGCACATCCACTAAAGAAAATAAAGAGCAGTAACCGCAGCAGTAACTGTTCTGAAAACAAGCAGTAAAAGTGGGAGCGGGGAGTTAATATCTCCCGTTTCTGGACTAGCTGGAGACTCAGGGAAGTGTTGAAAAGGCGACACTGAGAAGTGTCAGTTCAGTACTTAAAAGCAAGAGGATCTTATTGCTAAAGAGGAGATATTGTCCCCTCCCCTCTTGGTGGACTTACTTGGTTCCCCCCCCCCCCTGCCCATTTTTGGTGCTTCTGAATTGTGCTCCTGGGATAGGAAAAGGCTACCAATGGCTACTAGTCTTATTGGCTATATGCGCTACCTCCAGTACCAGAGGCAGTGAGCCTATGTGCACCAGTTGCTGGAGAACATGGGTGGGAGGGTGGTGTTGCGCTCATGCCTGGCTTGTGGGTTCCTGGACGACAGCTGGTTGGCCACTGTGTGAATGGAATCCTGGACGAGATGGACCCTTGGGGCACCTCTACAGCAGCCTAAAATCCTGCATTTAAAACGGGGCTTTCTACTTCCGTTTTAAATGCAGGATCACAACAGTTCCCTTTTTCACATGCTTCCTTTCCCCCGTCCTCTTTCCCCCTCCTTCTCCCCATATCTGAGTCTTCCATTATCTTTCATTGATCTCACTCCTCTTCTTGCTGCTTTCCCTCTTTTCCTGGAGGGAACTCAAGTGGAACACAACAGGGTAATTCGATAGCTCATTATCTGCAATCTATTTAAAAACAGAACAAAGGGCATTTAGTGCAGGAGATGCCCTGGAGGATCACGGTGTCATGTAAAGAGCCTGCAAACTTCCATGAAGGAGCAATCTCAACTGCAGGATAAAAGCTGCATGTGAAGAAAGCTTTGGTTTGATCCAGCAGGGCTCTTCTTATGTCCCTCATTTCTCTTACTGTTATTTCTCCCCTGGTCTTTTGCAACTGTGCACAAATTAGCCTATATGCAGCCTCATCTTGTCAATTTCCTTGTATGTTACCTGGTCCATGCGGCTGCTGCTGCCTTTGATACTTGAAAGGTACAAGGAAACCGACCAGGCAAGGCTACACATATCAGACAGCCACAAGTGTGCACTCCTGTCTGTGCTTGTGAAAGACTGTCACCCCCACCCCCAAAATTACAACCCCAGCTGCACAACTTTGAGGCACTGAAAAAAAAGGTTGCGAATGAGAGGTGGTCTTTCCAAAGTGCCATTTCAGCATCAGTGGAAGGGCAGTCCCTGGCGAAGGAGGCTGGAGGTGGCACTGATGAGATTGCGAGAGCAGCCCCCCCCCGGGGGGGAGGGCTGCCACTCTTGCCAAGTGGCTCTGTAGCTAATCCTGCCAACCTATGACAAAATCACTCTCCTGGATTTGGATGACATGACAAGCTACCATGGGTATGAACAATCCTACAGCCATGGGTTCTCACAGGGTGGCTTGTTCATGAAAATTAAGCCACCCTGCAGAGAATGTGCTGGGTTCAGATGACATGAAAACCCTCCATGGATGGCTGCCCATGGTGGGCTGTCATGTCGCGTAAATGCAGTCACTGACTGGGTTTGCACAATCAGCGGCGGGAAAGAAGTGGCACAATCAGTGGTGGCGGCAGCTTCCAAACCACCCCATAATCCCTACAAGTCATGGCTTGTGTGGTGGTTTAGAAGCCACCCCTGCTGTGCACTGCACCAGGTTCAGACAACACTATAACCTGCACTGCATCATGGGTAATTAGGCAAATGGCAGGTGCATGGGCAGCACACATGGGGGTGGGGGAAGAAGCCATGGTGGCTTCTTTTTCCCCACTGATTGTGCAAACCAGGCCACTGACTAGTCACCCTAGACAGTTAGAGATAAGCGTGGAAGAGACTTTCTTCTATGCTTTCACTTTTAAGCCTTCTTTTTTTTAGGTGGGAGGGTCTACCCTTGTGGAAAACTGATTACTGCCCATAGAAAGCAATTGAGAAATCCAGAATTTTAGTGAAGCTGTGATTGGGCAGTTGCACATCCAGCCCAAAACGATAGGTAGCAGGAACATTCTTTCTAGTTCAGGTCTTATTTCATGCAGGGGGGGGGGGGCTTTATTTTTTCTGCATTTCTAAACATTTAAAAAATCACCCTGCCAATGCAAATAAAGTCTGCAATTCCACCCATATTGTGTGGTGGAGGAGAGCACAGTGACAGAGCAAGAGTTACGTCAGCCTTGCAAAGCGTAGTTAATTGTTGTTATACCCATATTTCTGGGAGGGAGAGTAGTGCATGACATCACTGTGGTGTAATCCAGTGTTATCTAGTATGCTTCTGGGTTCGGTTCATAGAATCATGGAGTTGGAAGGAACCATTTAGACCTTTGAGCCCAACCCCCTGCATTATTTTTAAAAACAGAGTGCCAATAAAAACTGTGGCTGGTCAGTTAAGGAAGGCTTCCTGGAATAGAGCTGTTTTCAGGAGGTGCCAGAAGCAATGCGGTGTTGGCTCCTGCCTGACCTGAGGCAGGGAGTTCCAAACAAAGGGGGCCACCACACTGAAGGCTCTTTTCCTGGTGGACTCCAATCAGGCCCTGGGTCCATGTGGAACCACCAGGAGCATGCCCTCTGATGACCTCAGTGACAGGGCAGGTTGGTAAGAGAGAAGGCGCTCTCTCATGTACTCTAGTCCCAAGTCATTTAGGGCTTTATACACTGGTACCAAAACCTTGCACCTAGCCCAGTAGTGAATCGCTGCTGCATTCTGCACTAGCCTTAATGACAGACCCACACAGGGCACATTGCAGTAATCCAGTCTTGAGGTTACTAGTGCCTGTACCACTGTGGCCAAGCTATCCCTGTCCAGGAGAGGCCATAGCTGACAAATATATAATATTTATATATTAGTGATACTTCTATACTGCTTAATATAATAAAGTACTTGAGCAGTTCACATATTAATATTAAAATCACATTTAAAATACTTTATTAAGAACAATTCCAGTTACAATAATAGTATAGAGCAATACAAGGAGCAGCAAGATGGAGCAGCATGATTCATTACAATTAATTACAAGCCATCATCTTTGTTGCCTTTCTCTGAACTTATTCTAATTTATCTGAGTTCTTCTTAAAGTGTAGTGTCCGGAACTGCATTTGTACTTGCCTTCTTTGCAGCCGCATCACACTGCTGACTCATATTCAACTTGTGATCAACTACAACTCCAAGATCCTTTTCACACGTACTATTCCCAAGCCACATATGATTCTCCATTTTATACCCGTGCATTTCATTTCTTTTTCCTAAATGAAGAACTTTGCATGTGTCTCTGTTAAATTTCATCATTATGTTCTGCTCAGTCTTCTAAGCTATCAAGACTGTTCTGAATTTTGTTTCTGTCTTCTGAGATATTCGCTATTCCACCCAATTTTATGTCATCTGCAAATGTGATGAGCATCCATTCCCCCACCTCTTCCTCTAGTACAAGGCCTAGGACTTGAGCCCTACAGTACCCCACTCAGTGGCCCTGTTCAGATGATCAGTGGGGAAACAAGCCACTGTGGCTTCTTTTCCTTATCCTGCACATGCCATTTGTATGCCTGCCATTTCCCTAATTACCAATGGCACAGCACTGTTTTTCATGTCATCTGAACCTGGTGAGGTGCATGGTAGGGGTGGCTTGCAAACCACCCCACAACTCATGCCTTGTTGTAAGAGTTAGAGGGTGATTTGGAAGCACCCACGCTGCACACATTGCCAGGTTCAGATGAAACAACAACCTATGCTGAGGCGTGGCTAATAATTAGACAGATGGTGGGCATGCGCTCACATGGGGCAATGATCATCCAATGATCATCTGAACCAAGCCAATACCTCCATTCAGTTTGATGAGAAACCACCGATGTGTATTCTTTGACTATGGCTCTCTAGCCAGCTGTGGATCCACCTAGTAGTAGTGCCATCCGGCCCACACTTAACTAGTTTATTAATCAGAATACCATGGGGCTCTTTGTCAAATTCCTTTGGTGAAGTCAAGATATATTATGTCCACAGCATTTGCATGATCTACTATGGAATTTACCTGACTGAAAAATGAGATAAATGGAATTAGTCTGGCAGGACTTGTTCTTGGCAAATCAAGGCTGCTTTCCAGAGATCACTGCATTAGTATCAAAGTGCGTACAGATTGAGTGCTTTATAATCTGCTCTAGGATCTTCCCAGGTACTGATGTCAGACTAACTGGTCTATAAGTCCCAGATCTTCCTTTCTCCCCTTTTTGAAGATGGGGACAACGTTTGCCTTCCTCCAGTCCTGTTGTTGTTAGGAAAATGTAAGGGAGAGGGGGAGGGCTTTAAAGTGAAAAACTAGGAGAGTGTTTGCATATGGTGCAATCCTCTACATATCAACCTAGAGAAGTAAGTCCCATGGAGCTAAATGGCATTAGTCCCTGGTAAGTGGGTACAGGATATATCCTCTTACCTGGGAGTAATTCTCATTCAGCTCAGATACTTAATTATCTGAGTAGATATGTAGAGGTTGGGCTTTATTTTTTAGTTTTTACAGCCTTTTTGTTCTCTCTGAGCTCAGCTCAGCTGTTCCACTCCTCTGGCTAGCCCACTGCCTCCTCTCATTACTGACAGCCAGTCAGGGTCTCTCACTGGGTATTCAACTTCGCCAGGAAGCTGCAGCTGTACACTTGAAGAATTTGAAATGGTGGTGATCCTTCCTGAGCTTTTTGCTGACTCGCCTACTGAGAATGCCAGAGGTATTCCCCTGTGCAGTGTACTAGTCAGTTTCCCCTTGCCTGGGCACTCTTACCCACCCACTCACTGCAGGAGAACAGCAACATACCTGCTCCCCAGTAAATAAATGTGTTCAGCGTTTCAGCCCAGGTTTCTATATTCATTGAGCTCTTTCTGTGCCTTAGAGCTTTAAAACACGAGGCTGTTAGTCGGCTGTTAATCTACTGAACTGACTTTTGGTTTAGTGACAAAACTGAGATCCAAGTATTATATGAGCATTTATTTTCCTGCATTTTCCCTATATAGCCTCTAGGTCATATAGCGGAATAGCACAAATACACAAAAAGAAATCATGCTCTCTTTCACTTTCACAATTAAATGCCACATTTTCCCTGGTCTAAAAACACTTGCAAAAGTGCGGGTTAGACACAGAAGCAAAACTGGAGAGCGCCAATGTCATCTAAAGAACCGGCAAATGACCAGGAAGAAGGAATGATAAGCACATGATAAATGCCTCCTGTAGAAAAGCGCATACAGTAACCTGAAGGAAGGAAGGAAGGAAGGAAGGAAGGAAGGGGTGGGGAAGAAGATAAATGTAGGTTACAATTCTATGCAGACTTACCTGAGAGTAAGTTTTACTGAACACAGTGGGACTTTTTGCTAAGTAGACATGCATAGGATTGTGCTGTAAGACTGCAGTCCAGCCAATTACATTGATTGTCAGTTGCTTCAAGACTTACAAAAGGAAGCATTTCATTGCCATTAGATATGGTGATGACCAATAAGGAAGGCCAAAACAACATTTGGATAAGTCTAAACAATGCCCGTTATTACACATCATAGCCAAGAATGAGAGCTCCATGTTCAAAGAGGATTCTGAGGATCACATGCAGTGGACCAACAATTAAGGACTACTACTGTCCATTATCACAATCATGGCCCTGTCAGATTTCCTGGAGACATCTGGATGATCGCTGTTGAAGGTACTAGCTCTCCTGCACAAACCAGAAGCATACCCAACAACAACAAAATAATAACTTTGGATGAAACTTTTTGTGTGTGTTTTTCTTCATGCAGGAGTGCACTAACACTCCTAAGCAACATAGAAACAAAAATAAATGTACCCCCCTTCAAAAACAATCAATTTTGTGTTTATATATGTATGTATATTAGTGCACATATTTCAGAAACACAACTCTGGAAGAACTCTGGATTCTGTTGTTATGAATTCTGCTCCAATAAACATCACAACTAATACAAACCCACCCAATCTTGTGAGAAATTCAGCAGATGAGGCTTTCAGAAGCATCCCTGTATTTTTAACTTCATTTCAAAATGAAAACCCAGTTATTTTTTTAAACATTCCTAACCACAAGGTATAAAACAGATTTTACATAAGCAGAAGTCTCATGGAAATAATCACTTCTAGAAACCAGCCTTTGGATGCAACACTATCCTACAGACTAACAGCAAACTCATTCTCCGAGTGTGGATCCTTATGCAGTCAAATGGCACTATTCACACACAAGAGGGGAAGGTATTATCAGCAGGCTTGGTGGAATTCCAAGGTTTGCAGATGAACAAAAAGAGTTAGGGGGACCCCCCATATACTCAGTGGGCAGGAATGCAGACTGTTGGAGGGGTGTGTGTGGAAAACTGTAGGGGTGGGGGGGAGGGAGGAGACTATGGAATGGAGGATCCTGGAAAAGGGCATTGTTAGCTGGCTGGATCCCTAAATTAGTGTGTTCCATATGGCAACATTGTGTTGAAAGTCCCACATGAAACTATGGAATCGCAAACTGAGCTGCCAGAGCAGCCTCTACAAAAAGATCTACTCCATTCTACCCACATTACTGCTCTGGGATAGAGTGTCCTACACACTACAGACAAAGGCTGGAATCCTATACACACTTACCTGGGGGTAAGTTTCCTTGAACTCAGTAGGACTTAATTCTGAGGAGACATGCATAAGACCATAAGAACATCAGAAGAGCCTTGCTGGATCAGACCAGGGGTCCATCTAGTCCAGCATTCTGTTCACACAGTGGCCAACCAGCTGTTGACCAGGAAAACACAAGCAGGACACAAGTACAACAGCACCCTCCTACCTATGTTCCCCAGCAACTGATGTACATAGGCTCACCTCCTCTGGTACTGGGGGTAGCACATAGCCATCAAGACTACTAGCCATTGATAGCCTTTTCCTCCAGGCTAACCCTCTTTTAAAGCCATCCAAATTGGTGGCCATCAGTACTTCCTGTGGTAGTGAATTCCATACTGTAATTATGCTCTGTGGGAAGAAGTACTTCCTTTTATCTGTCCTGAATCTCCCACCAATCAGCTTCATAGGCTGTCCCTGGGTTCTAGTAGTTTGAAAGAAAATGTCTCCCTCTCCACATTCTCCACACCAAGCATAGGATTGCACTATAAGTGTTCCAGATTTATCCTAACTTCCATGAAGCCACAGTCTTAGTGCATTGCAGGCACGTCTGCTACATCTTTCTTCCAGAATACATGGTAATTGTATTAATAGAGATGTTTCATGGTTGCCACATTTGAGCAACCCAAATTGCTCTGTTATAAGTGTCTTTTACATTATAATTCCCTTTGGCTTGGCTGATAAGATATTTATCAGGATAATGTTTCCTCTTAAGACTTCTGAATAAACTGCTAAACCAAAAGCTTTATAAAGTCTTTTGAATGTGCATTTAATCAATCATAGTACATCATACCTCCAAGCACCAAAACGTAACAAATGTGCTTAGAAACTACACTCCAGAAAAACCAATGTGGCTGAAAAATTTATGATGAAACAGCCTTTCAACTTTTTCCCAGAGAACCGTCCCAAGATCTTTCTCCTGCCTTCTTACTTAATATTTCTTCTGTACAATAAAATAATTCTTTAACTTTACTTTTTTATGGTAGAAAATGCTTTGTCAAAGTTGCTATTCTTTTTTTTTTACTACTAATGTTTATTGGGTTTTTAAGCTTACAAGAAAGAAAACTATACAAAAATTGGATTCTGTGGTTTGATTAATTTTCTTCCTAGTCCGCCTAAGAAAAAAGTCTTAAACATTAATATGCACTCATACAAAGTTACAGATATGCTTTTAGAGAACTTTGACTTTTCTTTGAATATCTGTCTCTTTTTTGACTGAAATCTTTAACCCATCAGTGTGATATTAGTGGGTCAACATAATCTAACAGAGCAGTCCTATGCATGTTTACTGAGAAGTTAGTCCCACTGTGTATAATGGGTCTTACCCTCACGTAGTGTGTACAGGATTGCAGCCATAAACTGAACAGGTCAGCTCCAGATTTAGGCATGTGCAACTGGGCTGGCAGAAGTGGACTTCCCCGTCCCCTCCTCCCTACAGCAGCCCCTACAGCACCCTGAAAATGCTACACAGATGGTCATGGGACCCTACTGAATGGGCTAAGCAGTGGTGTAGGAGGGGAGAGGCATCCCTGAAAAGTGGACAGAAGCATCTTCTCTGAGCGAAGCTCCAAACTATTGGTCTGGTTCCCATGACACAACAGCCCATCATAGCTTAATTTACCTGTGGGGGCTGTCATATTGTGTCAGGTGAACAACAAATAAACATAAAACAAGCCATGGGTTATTTAAGGGTTGTCTAACCCTCAAACAACCTTTGCCATCTGGGTTCGCATGACGCAACAAGCCATGGCAAGCCAGGTGTCTGTGGGCGCCGGCACAATGCGACAACCCTGAGGGTAAATTCAGCCATGGTGGGCTGTCGTGTCACGCAAACCAGGTCACTGTGTCCATCTCACTGTCAAGGGAATCAGTAGGCATGTGTCTGCAGTGATGGAAGTAGGGCTGAAAAGGCAGGAGTTTGAGGACTAAGCCATTTCCTGAATTTCGGGAAATCTAGCTCATAATTTTGGACAGCTGGGGGTAAAAGAGAGAGGGAAAAAACACTGGTGCCATTTGAAGCCAAAATTCTCAGGAAGATCTTTAGTCCTACCAAGAAAAATGAGTTCTGGAGGAGGACGATAATGAAGACATCTTAAGCCTTTATTGCTAGACAAACTTAGTAAGAAAGAGTAACGATGACTCAGACTACACATTACTTTGAAGATGTTGATAGCAGTTATGTCTTTCTTTCTTAAGGGCCAAAGCACATGTTACTCTTTTTGTCTTTTTTTACTCTAGATTAAGCTCAGGCAGGGGAGATAGGGGGGCTTCAATACTTCCCCCCATGTAGTCCTGATCTGGATGGGGCCCCTCCGCTTGCAATATATAGCAAATGGTGATCTATTTGCTTGAATGGAACACTATTTGGCACTAAAAATCACAGGTATGGGGGGGTGCAATCCATATCAGGACCATAACACAGGTCAAAGGGTTAAAGCCCCTGTACCAATCTAGATCAAGGCCCCTGTACTTACTTAAACTACTGTAAGTAAGAAAGTAAGTAATGAGTAGCTTGGCCCTAAGACAATATTAAACTAGTTTAAGCAGATGGGCACAGGACAGTGGGAGGGGGGGGAAGAGTGCTACATATGAAGTGGCCCTGAGCAAAACCCTGCTTCTGGTTGCATAGGCCAAGGGTGGGGGACCTTTTTCAGCCCATGCACTGAATTTGATTTGTGAGAAGCTCTTGGGGGCCACCTTCCAGGACTGGACAGGGCCAAGGGCAAAGGAGGCAGACCCAAAATTCTGGCAATACCTGAAATACCACGAGAGCTCAGCTTCAAGCTCTTCCTGCCAGTGGCAGTAACTCAGCCTTAGGAGAGGCATTTCAGCCTTCTAGAATGGAGAACAAAAGCCAGAAACCACCAAACAGCTTGCAATTGGGGGGAAGGGGTGGGCCAGAAGAAAGAGGCATGACCATCTGGGGAACCCTGTAGGGAGGGACCACAAGCAGGAGAGATTTGGCCCACGGGCCTGGGATTCAATGCCCCTGGTGCAGAGGATGATCTGGACTAGGGAACCTGGCACTTAACAGCACAATCCTATATCTGTCTTCTTGGAAAGTAATTCCTATTAAGCATAGGAATTATAAGGTAAAGGGGGACTTATTCCTGATCCTGAGTAAGTGAGGACAGGATTGCAGCCTAAGTAACGTAGAAGAAACAGTACAAGGCAGAAACTTTGGAGAGCACATGCAAATGCAGCCCAAACCCAGTTGTTTACAGCATTGCACAATGCTGATGACAACGGTGATTGTGACGATTAAGGAGAAGAATATATGAACTCTAAATGTGATACTAAATTATTCACTATCTCCTGAAATAGTTTTGAATGTTTTTGTTTATTTGTTTTGGTTTTGATTCCATTTCAATTGTATATTCAATATTTTAACTTAGAAACCAATCTGATGGAACAACTTTGTCTTGCACCTGATCTTATAAAGCATTTATTTGTGAAGCAAGTCTGCTTAGCTACAATTTCACAAAATTTCATAGCATCTCACTATGTGCCTGCAGAAGTGTGTTAGAAAATGACACTTTTCCATAGCAGAAGTGATTGCAAAATTGCCTTACAGAAACATCTCCAGCCATAGCGTTTGGCTTTGATGGCTGATGCCAACAAATTCCACTGCCTGACTGCAGTCTAAAGACACTGTAGTTTCCACCATCTACTGGCCTGCTAAGTCATAAAGCATCCATCCCAGCCACACAGATCTTAAAAGATGAACAGAGCATTCTTTGAAATCCAGGGTAAATGCATATCCATACCTCATTAACAGGGAAATATACAGAAATATACATAGTTTACAAGAGAAATCACACCTTAGGTATTTTCATTTCCCTTTTCAAATCAATCAGAAGCTTTAAGATAGGTTTTATGGGCATCTCTTTTGCATTTTGTTAAAGAAAAAACTGAAGATGAATATACAAACTGCTTCATTCACTGCTTTCATTGGCAAGGGGTATGGTGCTGGAACATAACTGCTCAGCAACAGATTGAGATCTGCTTAAGCCACAAAAATTTGGAACCCTTTCCCAGATGCCCCCAATACTTTCTGGTTTCATGTGGAGTGGGGATGTGGTGGGGCACAGAGAGGCTGGTTTGAACTCTCACGCAAGTAAAGATTGAGTATGCTGGTTTAACACCTCTGGTATCAAGCAAGTGGGGAGAATAACTTTCCTGCCAATATCTGACAGTTTCCTATCAATCAGTGCACACAGAACACTAACAAAGAAGCCCAAATCTTTGTCATTCAAATGCCTGAGGAGGCCTGGGAGATATTAGAGATGTCCCAGGTCTTATAATACCTTCAGATGGTCTTGATTGATTCTCAGTCACTCCTACACAGTGAGAACTATGTTTAGACACACACAGTTAGATGGAGGATGGAGAGTGGATGGAAGAGACCACAAACAGCAACAGAGACTCTCAGAAGAACCTAGAAAGGAAAACTGAAAACGTTTACGTCTTACCAAGATTGTGTAGTACTGAATATTAGGCAATGAGACCCTTAAATCAACAAGAAATCTAGTGCCAGTCATCTCCAGAAAGCTATTGAGAAAAAGAGAGATGGAGGGCTGATTCATAAACAGCTAATAAAAATGTGGAGAGCATTTCATCTTGAAATTTAAAGTTATTTTTTTCCTTGCTCAACAGGGTATAGCAACTATGCGTCCATCGCAGCATAAGCAAATTTGATCTCATTTCTCTCTTTTCTCAAGTTCATTTCTTCTCCGTTCAGATGGTGTGGAGTGTCCAATTCCAGGGTCTTTGTGCTGTTCAGTTCCCAGCCCCATCATGCTATTTTGTTCATCAGCTCAGGCATGAAGTCATTATGGCCTGCATGATCTGAAAGCACTTTTCTCCTCCATTCCTAAGACGGAAATATCCGTAATACCGTCCATTCAACTCTAGAAACATGTTTAAGAATCCATTAATCCACTTCGCTCACCTCTTACCATGTATGCCATGATCCAGAAGACTATGTGACACGTGTGCAGTTGACTCCCCAGCAGTGGAGGGTGGCAGCTCTGGGTTTCAGTCAGAACTCTACGGGCACTGAGCCCAATCCTTTTTGAGGATTGCGTTCAGCACCTTGAATAGCTCCTTTAGAGTTCTGACTGGGTTTAACTGAAACCCAGAGCGGACTCACCACCTCACTGACATCGGGGCCAACAGCTTCCACTGCTCCCCAGCCTCCAGCACCAGCCCAATGTACTTCTGGGAAGCCACCTTTTAAACTAGAAGAATTTCAGGAATGGTACACTGTGCAGCACCAACAGCCCCCGAGGGCCCTCTAGATCATGGTCACAGTAAAGCCTCCTGATGTCATGGCAAATCTCACTTGCCCTACAGTTCCTATAGAAAACTAAAAGAGCTACCTCTTGCCCGCCTCCTGCTGAAATAAAACCTTAATATCTAGTGGAAGAGGCCCAGGATAAATATACTAGTGCTGTGCCGAAACGTGCCCCCTATTTGGGGGGATTTTTTCTCTTCTGCAAAAGAGGCACTATTTTTTCTGCCTCTTCCACAGGGAAGGGGAGAAGTTCAAGTAATTTTCAGTTTGGGGAGCGGGACTGGATTTCTACAGACCTTTTAAGTTTGGGAGGTGGCTAAAGGATCTTCTTTCTAGTGTGTGTGTGTGTGTGTGTGTGTGTGTGTGTTTACTTGAAAAATGCCCCCAGCACGACACTCCTTACAGACAGGCTTCTCCAGCCTTTCAGCACTTCTTGAACTCCTATGAAACCATACGACCATGGCCTCTCCAGCAGCCATTCCAGAAGAACTCCTGACTTGCAGAAGCTTCTTTGCAAAGAGTCCTAGGCAAACAAGAACAAATGGGACTTCTGGAGCTTTCGGAAAGCTCTGACCTTGTTTGCTCTGTGTTGTTGCAAGGAAGAACAGAGCTCTTCTGAAGCTCTACATGCCCCATTTACTCTTGCTTTGCAGAGAGGCTTCTCATCCTGAAATGCTTCTTGAATGCCTAGAGGAGAGGGGGAGGTCATGTGGTCTCATGGGAGTTCAGAAAGAGCTGCTGGGCTGGAGAAGCTTCTCTATAGAGTCCTGGGCTGCTCAAAGTGCAGGGGGTATTTTTAACAGAAAAAAAGAAAAAGAAAAATAGAAAGCCAACCCTTAAAAAGGTAAGATCCTTCTCCCCAAGGAGAAAGTTATTTGAAATTCTCACCTCCCCAGGCTCTTTCGCCAGAGTTTTCATTTCTCCCCCTCCCCCCGCGAAATACCAAAAATGGAAGAATCAAAATTTTCGGCACAGCACTAAAATGTACCCTCTGCTCTGTGTTATAATGTTTTCTTCTCCTGCTGAATCCTGCAAAGTGAACAATGTTGGTGTTGTGTAGCCCTCTGAGTAGCCGCCACTACTCTTCTTGATGCTAATAAGGGCCAAAACAGACAACTGCTTTAAATGTCCGTCTAGCTGCTATGTCTTTCCTTTTTCATTTTTACTCTAGAGTAGGCATGCCCCCCCCAATCTAGATCGGGATCCTAGTGGGGCCTTTTAAGATCTGGATTGGGCACTTGTGCCTTCTCCAGAGTAAAAATGATCAGAAGACATACCTGCTAGACACACATTTAAAGTAATTTCTGTTTTGGCCCCTAGAGTAGCTCATCATGAGCAAAACAAGACAAGCATGCAAGTGCATGCACGTTGATATAACCCTGCTACATGCGTACATTGCATCAGGGGTGGGCAACTTTTGGAGCCTCAAAGGCTGCATGCAATGCTGGCTGGTGGGGCAGGGGCCACACATATTGCACACACATGTACACACACGTACTTTAACTTCGCCCTCCTTCCAGCGATCCTGATGCAAATGGCTGTTTCCTTGCTGCTAGTAGCAGCAGGGAAACAAC
The DNA here is from genome assembly GCF_057233095.1 of Heloderma suspectum. NCBI lineage: Eukaryota > Metazoa > Chordata > Lepidosauria > Squamata > Helodermatidae > Heloderma > Heloderma suspectum. Next base: position 230,324,399 of record NC_139461.1, read on the forward strand.
TATCTGTTACCTGCCCTTCCACTCAATCAAGTGCCCAGGGCCCTATCTACACCGGGCTTTTACTCCAGGGTGGGTGCAAGTCAAGGTCCATCATGACAGATGACACAGTTGCGACTTCACAGCCATCCGTAGTTTTCGCCTGGAAAAAGCGGAGCTCCAAGGAGTCGTTTTACTGCGATTTGGGGGGTTTGCTGCAAGTTCCCCTGCGGTTGCAGGCCATCTGTTCCTTCCCCGAACTGACTTGGCATCTTACAGCGGGCGTGTTATAGGCGTGCATAGTGCCTGCATCACTCTGTGATCCCCTTTTACTCCCCCATCCCTTTGCATCTGTGCAGTTACAGAGACACAGAGGGGCGTTTTCATTTCTTTAATCACACTTTCGCACATTTTTGCAGCTTTGTATCTTCGCAATGGTTGCTTTTGGACCCAGTGCCCAAGGGCTGAGGAGGGTCTTGCGGGAAGGAACGACATCGCTCTAGGGATGCACGAAAGTCCCTTACCTGTCCTCGAAGGTTTTCGCAGTGGGGGGGAGGCGCTTCGTTGCTCCCCCCGCGAAGTTCAGGCCGGGGCGGGGAGGCTTCCCACCTCGCCCGGCCGAAATTCAGGCCAGCGGGGAGGCTTCCCGCCTCGCCCGGCTGAAATTCAGGCTGGGGAGGAGGCGACTCGCCTCGCCCGGCCGCGAACTAAACAGTTAAAAAAAAAAAACGCCCCCGTGATAGGCTACGAGACGATTAACGTAGCCTATCATGGATAGATCTGCAAAGTCAGCCGTGATAGGCTACGTAAATCGCCACGTAGCCTATCACGGGTGACTTTTTTTAAAAAAAAAAGCGCGTACGCAAATGGTGGCCCCCATAGGGAGCCGCCATTCCTGTTCCTTATTTGGTCGCTGTAGTCTACGTAAATCTTTACGTAGACTACGGCGAAAATAAGGGCAACGCAAATAGCGTTGCCCTTATTTTCGCCGTAGTCTACGTAAAGATTTACGTAGACTACAGTGACCAAATAAGGAACGGGAATGGCGGCTCCCTATGGGGGCCGCCATTATCTGTACGCGCTTTTTTTTTTTTTTTTAAGTCACCCATGATAGGCTACATGGCGATTTACGTAGCCTATCACGGCTGACTTTGCAAATCTAGCCGTGATAGGCTACGTTAATCGTCACGTAGCCTATCACGGGGGCGGTTTTTTTTTTCTTTTATTGGAATGGCGGCAGCGGCAGCCGGTCGAAAGATCGGCTGCTGCCCCCGCCCCTGACAAAGACCCGACGAACCGCCGGCCGGACCCACCGCCGGGAGGGACATTCGGCAAAAGTAAGTCCTGTCCCGGGGGGGGGGTGCGGGGGGGTGCAGAGAATTTCTCCCCGAAACTTGTTCGGGGGGCCGAACACATTGGCGCTTGGCCCCCCGAAGTTTCGGGGAGAAATTCTCCGCCAACCCTACATCGCTCCAGGCACCATTTTGGAGTGATGGCTAGGCACGTAGCACTCACGCTTGTGAGTGGGAACCATTGCGAGAGACTCAGGCTGGGGAACTGACAAGCTGATGGTGTGGAAATGAAGGAGCACAACACACCCAATTTTTACCTAAAACAGGCTCAGAAACACACAGCACAGCCCCTGAAATATAAAATACCTACTGAAGTGTTGCACCCCCACATTCATGGGACTGCACAGCTGCGCATTTCAGTATAATGGCAAAAAAAGGGCACAGCGAGTCCCTTAGGAAAGCGCGCAGTACATCGCGAGTGTATCACAGGGCATGGTGATTCAAAGACTCATTGCTGCACACTTGCAATGGGGTAGGGGGTCGAAGTGGTGCCATATAGATGGGGCCCAGGTCTCCGCTTTTACAGGACAGTCTTCTGTTTAAAGGGCTGCCAGAGAACTATCCTCTGCTTTGAAGGCACAAGCATGGGCGAATTTAATTCAGGTGACCATTATATCTACTACTGTGGGCAAGAATCCCTTAGAAGAAATGGAGTAGCACTCATAGTCAACAAAAGGGTGGGAAAAGCAGTACTGGGGCACAATCTCAAAAACGATAGAATGATCTCAGTACGAAACCAAGGCAAACCATTCAACATCACAGTGATTCAAGTCTATGCCCCAACCACTGAGGCCAAAGAAGCAGAGGTTGATCGGTTCTATGAAAACCTACAACTAGAGATGTATGAAACTCACCTTTTCGCGGAATATTTCATGGTGGGGGGGATGGGGGGGAGGTGATCCGGTCCTCCCCCCCGGAATCCTTGACAACCAGCTCCGCTCCGCGGCCGGGCCACAGAGCAGCCAGCCAGGGATGTCCGCAGCCGGATTTCCGGCTACGGATGGGCTGCTGTGGACGCAAATGGTGGCCGCTGTAGCAGCCGCCATTTGCGTCCAGCCAGGCAGCTGTGAAAGGCTACGTAAGAATTTACGTAGCCTATCACGGCTACCCCCCCAAAAATACCCCCAGGGTATGCAAATGGGGGTGGCTACGGCAGCCGCCATTTGCGTGCCCTATTTTTCACCGATTTATCTTACTTAAATATTTACGTAAGATAAAATGGCGAAAAAAAGGGGAACGCAAATAGTGTAGTGGGCGCTATTTGCGTTCCTTTATTTTTCACCATTCTAAATAGGCGAAAAATAGGGCATGCAAATGGCGGCCGCCGTAGCTGCCGCCATTTGCGTACCCTGGGTTTTTTTTTGGGGGGGGAGCCATGATAGGCTACGTAAATTCTTATGTAGCCTATCACAGCTGGAAGGATAGCAATGGCGGCGGCAGCAGCCCGGCCGCAGCTGGCCAGGAGACCAGCCGTCGGAGCCGCCGCCATCAGAGCTGCCACCACCGCTGAATCTGCCGCATCTGCCCCAGGTAAGTGCCGTCCCGGGGGGATTCCGCGGGGGTGTGTGGGGGGGGCAGGAGGCAGTTCCGCCACGAATTCCGGGGGGCTGGATTCCAAAGAATCTGGCCTCACTGGAATCCATGGCAGAATTCTATGCCATCCCTACCTACAACACCTTCTAGAACTAACACCAAAAAAAGATGTCCTTTTCATCATAGGGGATTGGAATGCTAAAGTAGGAAGTCAAGAAATCACCGGGATAACAGGCAAGCATGGCCTTGGTGTACAAAATGAAGCAGAACAAAGGCTAATAGAGTTTTGCCAAGAGAACACGCTGATCATAGCAAACACTCTTTTCCAACAGCACACGAGGCGACTCTACACATGGACATCACCAGATGGTCAGTATCGAAATCAGATTGATTATGTACTTTGCAGCCAAAGATGGAGAAGCTCTATACAATCCGTAAAAACAAGACCTGGAGCTGACTGTGGCTCAGATCATGAGCTGCTTCTTGCAAAATTTCGGCTTAACTTGAAGAACGTAGGGAAAACCACTAAACCATTCAGGTATGACCTAAATCATATCCCTTATGAATACACAGTGGAGGTGAGGAATAGATTTAAGGGATTAGACCTGATAGACAGAGTGCCTCAGAAACTATGGACGGAGGTCCGTAACACTGTTCAGGAGGCAGCAACTCAATCCATCCCAAAGATAAAGAAATGTAAGAAAGCCAAGTGGCTGTCTGATGAGGCTTTACAAGTAGCTGACAAAAGAAGGTAAGCGAAAAGCAAGGGAGAAAGGGGAAGATATATCCAACTGAATGCAGAGTTCCAGAGAATAGGAAGGAGAGACAAGAAGGCCTTCTTACATGAACAAAGCAAAGAAATCAAGGAAAACAATAGAATGGGAAAGAGTAGAGATCTTTTCAAGAAAATCGGAGATCTCAAGGGAACGTCTTGTGCAAAGATGGGCATGATATAGGACAAGGAAGGCAGGGACCTAACAGAAGCAGATGAGATTAAGAAGAGGTGGCAAGAATACACAGAAGAACTATACAGGAAAGATCTGAATGTCCTGATAGCCATCTAGTGCAGTCACTGAACTTGAGCCGGACATCCTAGAGAGTGAAGTCAAGTGGGCCTTAGGAAGCATTAGTAACAACAAAGCTAGCGGAGATGACAGTATTCCAGCTGAGCTATTTAAAATCCTAAAAGATGATGCTGTTAAAGTGCTGCACTCAATATGCCAACACATTTGGAACACTCAACAGTGGCCACAAAACTGGAAAAGGTCAGTTTACATTCCAATTCCAAAGAAGGGCAATGCCAAAGAGTGTTCAAACTACCGTACAATTGCGCTCATTTCACATGCCAGCAAGGTGATGCTCAAAATCCTACAAGCTAGGCTTCAGCAGCATGTGAACCGAGAACTACCGGAAGTACAAGCGGGGTTTCAAAGACGTGGGGGAACTAGAGATCAAATCGCCAACATTCGCTGGATCATAGAGAAAGCAAGAGAATTCCAGAAAAAACGTCTATTTCTGCTTCATCAACTACGCTAAATCCTTTGATTGTGTGGATCACAACCAACTGTGGCAAATTCTTAAAGAGATGGGAGTACCAGACCACCTTACCTGTCTCCTGAGAAACCTGTATGAGGGTCAAGAAGCAACAGTATGAACCAGACATGGAACAACCGATTGGTTCAAAATTGGGAAAGGAGTACGACAAGGCTGCATATTGTCGCCCTGCTTATTTAACTTATATGCAGAGTACATCATGAGAAACGCTGGGTTGGAAGAATCACAGGTCAGAATTAAGATTGCCAGGACAATTATCAACAACCTCAGATACGCAGACGATACTACCCTAATGGCAGAAAGCGAAGAGGATCTCAAGAGCCTCTTGTTCAGGGTGAAAGTGGAGAGCGCAAAAGCTGGTTTGAAACTCTACATTAAAAAAATGAAGATCATGGCATCTGGCCCCATCACTTCCTGGCATATAGAAGGGGAAGAAATGGAAGCAGTGGCAGATTTTACTTTCTTGGGCTCCAAGATCACTGCAGACGGTGACTGTGGCCATGAAATTAAAAGATGCTTGCTGCTTGGGAGGAAAGCTATGGCCAACCTAGACGGCATAGTAAGAAGCAGAGACATCACCTTGCCGACAAAGGTCCGTCTAATCAAAGCTATGGTTTTCCCAGGAGTAACGTATGGCTGTGAGAGCTGGACTATAAGGAAGGCTGAGCACCAAAGAATTGATGCTTTCAAACTGTGGTGCTGGAGAAGACTCTTACGAGTCCCCTGGACTGCAAGGAGGTCAAATCAGTCCATCCTAAAGGAAATCAACCCTGACTGCTCATTGGAAGGACAGATACTGAAACTGAAACTCAAATATCTTGGCCACCTAATGCGAAGAGAAAATTCACTGGAAAAGACCTTGATGCTGGGAAAGATTGAAGGCAAAAGGAGAAGGGGACGGCAGAGCATGAGATGGCTAGATAGCATCACCGATGCAATGAATATGAACTTGAGCACACTCTGGGACAGAGCGGAAGACAGGAAGGCCTGGCGTGCTATGGTCCATGGGGTCATAAAGAGTCAGACACAACTTAACAACTGAACAACAACAACAACAACAACCAGTCCAAGTCCAATATAAAGATAAAGAAGCATCAGAAGGAAGAGCTGGGCCTTGAAGTTGCCCACCAACAGCACCTAGACAGCAGACTGAGCAAGGCACATGAGTGCTAAAAATGTTCACAAAAAGTGTCCCAATTTAGGTTCATCCCTAGGTGGACTTTATGACAGGCTACATCGATATGTGCAACCACCAGTGAAAGTTGAGTAAAATTTATTTTATCAGTGCTGCTCAGGAAGTCTGTGTACCCAAAATGAATTTTGTTGATAAAAATGGGTGTTATCATTGGCACATTTGTCAAAGATTCCAGTGTGAAGAAACCTTCAACAGAAAGGGAAATAATTGGCAAAATGAAATGCACTCTGTATGGAACTAGCTTTTATGGCTCCAATCATGTAAACGTTTATGTGTTTGGGGAATCTTGCACTGGTCATAAGCCCAGACCCTGAAAAATGCTACTAGTAAGTAGCAATCTCTCTTACCCTGAGAATAATCCAGGCTGAAACCAAAACAAGGGATAGTATCACCTTTTGAGTTCTATCTCAAAAGCCAGAATAAACATAGAAAAAACATGGAATGAAATGAATGCTCTACCACAGCCAACCACTGTAGCCTCGCAGACATCCGTCTTGCTATTGGGTCAAAACTATTGTGTCTTTCAGAATTTAGTGATCTTTTACATTTCAATAGTAGCATTCTGTTAATTTCCCTTGGGAATTTTTACCCTTTAAAAAATTTATTATTGTTCGTTTTTCACTTCACTTTGGAACAGGTCGTTTATCTGAAGATTATGAACTTAGCTCTTGGTGAAACCAAAAAGAAAAAGAAAAGAAAAACATCATATGTTAAAGCAGGGAAAGCCCAAATCTTAAAAAAAAATCCTTTCAAACATCAGGAAGTAGAACGTTTATTTGCCATTTGAAATGTTTCCATGTCACTGGGATTGGGCTAGCATGCACTTTGGCCAGTTCATCTCAGTAAGAAACTCCTAAATACTAACCTCCTGTGGAAAATAGCAAACCTGGGAGGTTCCCTACACATTTGCTCTTGTTTCCCCCCTGAAGATCTGCTTTCTGTTTAGCTCCCTACCCTTTTCATATACCTGCCACATTTCCAAGAGGATTCCAGCTCCTTCCAAGGCAGCCTTTCCAGGCTTGATATCCTTTCTTCAACTAGCTTCATGTTAGACCTGTTGAATATGCCTGTATCCACTGCACAGCTTGCAGGTGTGGATCCCATTCACTGTAGGAAATGTAAGATTAGATTATCCAGTCCCTGGCATGCATCAAAGGGCTTGAATAAAGAGGTACATTCAGAGATACGTTTTCAAACTCAAGAGATTGACAGACCAAAAAAGGTATTAGGCAAATATAACTTTTGCACAAACATCTGGGTCTGTAGCCGAGGGCCCCAGGTTCAATCCAGAACATCTCAGGTAGGGCTGGAAAACTCCTGCCTGAAACCCTGGAGGGGTGCTGCCAGTCAGCGTTGGCAATACTGGGCTAGATGGACTCAGTATAAGGCAGCTTCCTACCTCTCTGGTCACCTGCAGATGTTTCCTGCCATAAATGAAGCTCCCATTCTGGGCAAAATTGCCTGCGGAGCAAACTATTAATGTGATCTGGATAGCATGTCTCTAAATCGGCAGCCAACTCTGCATAACCTTGGTAATGAGGCTAACTAGGGGGAAAGGATCAATTCCATTGAAATGTACTCTGAGGCAACTGCAATTACATTTTTCACCTAGAAAAAAAGCTGGCTTCCTTATAAAATGCTGAAGAAATAAACTGAAATCACCCCCGTACATGACGACAAGCCAAGTCCTACCAAGATGCACAGGTTTTAAACAATGGGCAGTTATATGTGTCATCTGAATTGGCAAAGTCCTTCCTCACTTGGTCCCTTAGTTACATGAAATGATCAACTCAGACTTATGAAGAACTGAAGGCCAGTCAGTTCAAGGTCTGTCATAATCTATTAAGGGCAGTATCCAACACTGCTGCATAGGGATGTACGAAAGTCACTTACCTTTTCGAAGGGTGACATTCGCAGTGGGGGGGAAGCGCTCCGTCCCTCCCCCCAAAATTCTCCCTGGCCAGCTCTGCTCTGCAGCGACTCCACGGAGCCGCTGGCCGGGGCCGCCTGCAGCCGGACATCCGGCCGCTGGGCTGCACAGGGACGCAAATGGCGGCCGCTGTAGCCGCCGCCATTTGCGCCTCTGTCTTTTGCCATGATAGGCTATGTAAATATTTATGTAGCCTATCACGGCCTCCGCAGGGATGCAAATGGCATCCCTGCATCCCAGACGCGGCCGGCATTCGCAAAGCAGCACAAACAGCAGCAGGTAAGTGCTCCATTTCACATGCCTTTCGCAGGGTGGGGGGGTGGGGGGCTTTGTTCCACCACGGATTTCAGGGGGCCAAATGCACTGGCATTCAGCCTCACCGAGATCCATGGCGGAATTCTCTGACATCCCTACTGTTGCACCACTTGTGGTATTGACATAGCACTTGCATAAGTGACATCTAGCACAATGCCAATAGCATATGCCGGCATGATGAGCTTCCCTGGAAAACCTGTCGTGCCAGCATACGCTCTTAGTAATGTGCTACAGGTTGCCTACACTAGAGCTACATTAATAGTGTAAATGGGAGGGCTGTGCACCGCTTTGGCCCGAAGCCCACATAACGAGGTGAAGCAGGCATATTCGGAGGTGCCTCGTCTTGCTACGAAGCTGGTCAGAGCAGCACCGAGGTGCCCTGAACCAAAGCAGTTCACCTACGAGGCACCTTGGTCTTCCTCATATATTCGGAGCTCTTCTGATGCCTTCTGAGAAGCCTAGACAGGCTGTCTCCAAAATGTATCAACTTCTGAAAGTTCATGCAGAGGGGGAGGACGAGGGAGGGGGGAAGGGGAGAGGATGCATAGGGACCAAATGTATTGATTTGAGAGAGATCTGGGAACCGGGAGGGGCAGAAAATGAGGAGGGAGGGGAGAAGGGCAGTGGAGGAGGGGGAGGGGGAGGGAGAGGAGGAGGAGGAAGAGTGAGCTTTGCTGTGAGTCAGCTTCCGTTTGCTCATTGGAAGAGAGGTGGTGTTACTGGAGAGGAGAGGAATAGATGCTAGAGCAGTGGTCTCCAAAGTGGGGTGGATGCACCCCAGGAGGGGCACAAGATGATACACTGGGGTGCACGAGCCGCCTGATAACTGAGCAGCCTCCTGCTGCCCTGATGAGCTGCCATTGTGTGCAATGATGGTGGCAGCGATGGTGGCAGCAGGATGGGACGGTAACTGAGAGGGAAGCTCCACTGCATTTCTCTCTCCACTCCAGTCCTATCCTGCCTCTGCTATGGCCACTGGGAGCAACTGTGCCAGTCTCTGCCAGGCATGGCAGAGGAAGCCTTAACCGTTCCCACCCTCCTTCGGCAGAACAAAACTGAGAAGAAAGCTCATGCTATGATAGCTATGTGTCTCCCCACTAGGGATGTCAGAGAATTTCTCCATGAATCTCGGGGAGGCCGAATGCCAGCGCATTTGGCCCCCCGAAATTGGTGGAGAAACGGTCTGCCCCCCCCCGGGACGGGACTTACCTTGTTCGAATGTCCCTGGCGGCGGCGGCTCCGGCGGCGGTTCGGCAGCGGTTTGGTGGTGGCGGCGGCAGCAGCTGGTCTTCTGACTGGCTGCCGCCGCCGCCATTTTCAAGTAAAACAAACAAACAAACGAACAAACAAACGTGATAGGCTACGTAAAGATTTACATAACCTATCACGGCTAGATTTTTAAAAAACACCGTGATAGGCTACGTAAATGTTTACGTAGCCTATCACGGCTGACTTTGAAAAAAAAAAGAAAAAAGCCGTACGCCATTTGCGCTCCTTATTTTGGCACATGTAGTCTACGTAAACATTTACGTAGACTACGGCAAAAATAAGGGGAACGCAAATAGTGTTCCCCTTATTTTCGCCGTAGTCTACGTAAACATTTACGTAGACTACATGTGCCAAAATAAGGAACGCAAATGGTGGCGCACATGGGCGCCGCCATTTGCGTACACGCGTTTTTTTTGTTTTTGTTTTAAGTCAGCCATGATAGGCTACGTAAACATTTACGTAGCCTATCGCGGCTGACTGCAGGGACACAAACAGCGGCGGCTATGGCTGCCGCCATTTGCGTCCCGGCAGGAGAGGAGGTTTCGCAGCCGGAGGGACGGGGCGCCTCCCCCTTGGCCAGAATTTCGGTGGGGAGGGACGTGGCGCCTCCCCCCCAGCCAGAATTTCAGGGGGAGGGATGGGGTGCCTCCCTCCCCTGGCCAGAATTTCGGGGGGAGGGACGGAGCGCCTCCCCCCCACTGCGAAGCAAGCTTCGGGATCAGGTAAGGGACTTTCGTCCATCCCTACTCCCCACCCCACCCTTCTGTAATAGGTTTACTGATAATTCTTGTTGTTTGATTTAAAAATCCAGAACATTTTACTGTAGTTGCTTATCGTCCCCCACATGCACACACGCGCGCACACATGCACACACACACACCCCTTTTCAATTTTCTCTCAACCATTAATTTGCCTTTACTTTGATTCTGTGTGCGTGTGTGTGTGTGTGTGTGTGTGTGTATATATATATATATATATATATATATATATATATATATATATATAAAATCTTTCCTTTCCTTGTTCTTGGCTCCCCTCCACCACCCTTCTCAGTTCCTCCATTCCTTCCTTTCCCATTTGATCTCTTTTCCATTAAAAAAATATTTAAAACACCTTTCTCTTCTGTTAGGATTCTAGTTAGTCCCCCTGCCCCTTTGCTTGTAGTTTAGTGTTTGCTTTTCTTTTGCTCGTGTGTTTGTATGTATGCATGCACACTTCTGCTATGTGGACAAGCAAGCAGTGTGTGTCAAAGGTGTACACACAGTCCACATTTCTAAAAACAGTGGGCAAAGGACACACACTAATAGCTATTATTTAAATAATATAAGACTACACTGTAAGCAAGTGCTGCAAAGCAAGCAAGCCCAATATGAGGCATCTTTGGGGTCTTGGCAGGGGCGAGGTGCTGCTGTGCCCTCCTGGCAGGGTTGCTGTGTTGCTTCCTGCCTCTGTCAGTCCAGCAGACAACTGTTGTTCAAGCCCGTGTGCCCGCCTGGCAGGGTTGCTGCCTTTGTTTGCTTCCTGCCTACCAGCCAGTGTTTCCCAGGCAATTCAGCCAAAGAGACCCTGAGGTTATTGACTGTGAATACCAAAGAAGTACTATTTGCACTTCGAAGAAACCTAGAGCAGAGTTTAGGGATAGTGACCTCCTCACTGCTTCAACACCTAACCTGAATATCCCTTTATGAACTTTGGTTTGAGTTTCTGAGCACAGCACATTTTACCAGTGCCTAGCATAAAAACCCTGGGCCAAACTGTCTGACATTTTGCAAGTGGGATGCCCTTCATGGGGCCCGTGCAGTCCCCAACTTTCATGCACTTCTGTGCAAGCTATTTGCTTTGAGAGATTTCCTTGAAAAAAATCAAATTTCACCAGCACCTAGCACATAAACAACTGAGCCAAATTGCCTGAAACTTGGCAGGTGGACACCCCTCCAGGGGACTAAGAGTTCCCCAAATGTTATGCATGTATCATGAACACTGAAAAAGTTATGGCCATTTGTGTTTTCCCATGCAAGTCAATGGGAAAACACCAAAAACTAGTGATTTGGATATCCAAATCTCGCTTCAGATTCAGATCTGATTTGAAGCGGATGGGGTCCGAATCAGTCTGAAGTGGCATCCAAAGTGAAGCGGGGGGTCCATGCGCAGCCCTAGTAAATGGAGCAGCAGCATTGGATACTGCCCTAAGTATGCTTTTGAGGCAGACATATAGACCATATTCCTGTCATCGCAGGCCATTTGAATACATCAGGCCCTTGTTCACCATCTTTTCCCAGAGCAATTTCTAATTCATAGTGTGTGTTCGTGCATGCGCACATGCATGCATGAACATAAACATGGACTTCTTTGTTCCTAATCACTATGCTATTATTCTTGGAGTCATATCCTATAGGTTCAAATATATAAATAGATTGGGAGGAGTCCATTTTGATCTCTGTCAAAGTGGCCGGAGATTTTTCTTGTAAGTTCAGGAGAAATGTAGGCTGTCTGGAAGCACATGTTCAGGATCACTGAGTGTGAATAATGAAACGTTACTTACTTCTTCATAGAATAGTAGGGTTGGAAGGGGCCTATAAGACCATCAAGTCCAACTCCCTTCTTTATAGCCTTTAACCATCCAGCCTGTTCAAAACCAGGCTGTTAGAGAGAAGATTTCATTCATTATTCCAATGCATCCTTATGGGTGATGAGTACCACTTGTTGTTGTTGTTGTTGTTGTTGTTGTTCAGTCGTTAAGTCGTGCTGGACTCTTCGTGAAGCCATGGACCATAGCACGCCAGGCCTTTCTGTCCTGCTCTCTCTCCCAGAGCGTGCTCAAGTTCATATTCATTGTATCGGCGATGCTATCTAGCCATCTCATCCTCTGTCGTCCCCTTCTCCTTTTGCCTTCAGTCTTTCCCAGCATCAGGGTCTTTTCCAGAGAGTTTTCTCTTCACATTAGGTGGCCAAAATATTTGAGCTTCAGCTTCAGTATCTGTCCTTCCAATGAGCAGTCAGGGTTGATTTCCTTTAGGTTTGACTGACTGGACCTCCTTGCAGTCCAGGGGACTCGTAAGAGTCTTCTCCAGCACCACAGTTCGAAAGCATCAATTCTTCGGCGCTCAGCCTTCCTTATAGTCCAGCTCTCACAGCCATACATTACTACTGGGAAAACCATAGCTTTGATTAGACGGACCTTTGTCGGCAAGGTGATGTCTCTGCTTCTTACTATGCTGTCTAGGTTTGCCATAGCTTTCCTCCCAAGGAGCAAGCATCTTTTAATTTCATGGCTACAGTCACCATCTGCAGTGATCTTGGAGCCCAAGAAAATAAAATCTGTCACTGCTTCCATTTCTTCCCCTTCTATATGCCAGGAAGTGATGGGCCCAGATGCCATGATCTTCGTTTTTTTAATGTGGAGTTTCAAACCAGCTTTTGCACTCTCCTCTTTCACCCTGAACAAGAGGCTCTTGAGATCCTCTTCCATTCCTGCCATTAGGGTGGTATCATCTGCATATCGGAGGTTGTTGATAATTGTCCCGGCAATCTTAATTCCGACCTCTGATTCATCCAACCCGGCGTTTCTCATGATGTACTCTGCATATAAGTTAAATAAGCAGGGCGACAACATATAGCCTTGTTGTACTCCTTTCCCAATTTGGAACCAATCGGTTGTTCCATGTCTGGTTCTTACTGTTGCTTCTTGACCCTCGTACAGGTTTCTCAGGAGACAGGTAAGGTGGTCTGGTACTCCCATCACTTTAAGAATTTGCCACAGTATGTTGTGATCCACACAATCAAAGGCTTTAGCGTAGTCAATGAAGCAGAAATAGACGTTTTTCTGGAATTCTCTTGCTTTCTCCATGATCCAGCGAAAGTTAGCGATTTGATCTCTGGTTCCTCTGCCTCTTCGAAACCCAACTTGTACTTCCGGTAGTTCTCAGTTCGCATACCGCTGAAGTCTAGCTTGTAGAATTTTGAGCATCACCTTGCTGGCATGTGAAATGAGCGCAATTGTACGGTATTTTGAACACTCTTTGGCGTTGCCCTTCTTTGGAATTGGAATGTAAACTGACGTTTTCCAGTCCTGCAGCCACTGTTGAGTGTTCCAAATTTGTTGGCATATTGAGTGCAGCACTTTAACCGCATCATCTTTTAGGATTTTAAATAGCTCAGCTGGAATACTGTCATCTCCACCAGCTTTGTTGTTAGTAATGCTTCCTAAGGCCCACTTGACTTCACTCTCGAGAATGTCTGGCTCAAATTCAGTGACCGCACTATCATGGCTATCAGGGACATTAAGATCTTTCCTGTATAGTTCTTCTGTGTATTCTTGCCACCTCTTCTTAATCTCATCTAGGGATGTACGAAAGTCACTTATCTTTTCACAGGGGTGCTTCGCGGTGGGGGGGAGGCGCTTTGCTTCTCCCCCCGAAGTTCAGGCTGGGGGGGGAGGCGTCCCGCCTCGCCCGGCCGAATTTCAGGCTGGGGGGGGAGGCGCCCCGCCTCGCCCGGACGAAATTCAGGCCGGGGAGAAGCGCCCCGTCTCCCCGGCCGTGAAACAAAGTGTAAAAACAAACAAACAAAATCGTTACGTAGCCTATCACGGGTTGTTTTTTTTTTTTTACACTTTGTAATGGCGGCGGCAGCAGCCGGTCGGAAGACCGGCTGCCGCCCCCACCCCTGACGAAAGGCCGACGAACCGCCACCGGGACCCACCGCCGGGAGGGACATTCGCCAAAGGTAAGTCCCATCCCGGGGGGGTGGCGGAGAATTTCACCGCCAATTTCGGGGGGCCGAATGCGTTGGCACTCGGCCCCCCAAAGATTCGGGGAGAAATTTTCCGCCATCCCTAATCTCGTCTGCTTCTGTTAGGTCCCTGCCTTCTTTGTCCTTTATTATGCCCGTCTTTGCACAAAACGTTCCCTTGAGATCTCCAATTTTCTTGAAGAGATCTCTAGTCTTTCCCATTCTATTGTTTTCCTCGATTTCTTTGCATTGTTCATTTAAGAAGGCCTTCTTGTCTCTCCTTCCTATTCTCTGGAACTCTGCATTCAGTTGGATATATCTTCCCCTTTCTCCCTTGCTTTTCGCTTCCCTTCTTTCCTCAGCGACTTGTAAAGCCTCATCAGACAGCCACTTGGCTTTCTTGCATTTCTTTTTCTTTGGGATGGGTTTCGTTGCTGCCTCCTGAACAATGTTACGAACCTCCGTCCATAGTTCCTCGGACACTCTGTCTATCAGGTCTAATCCCTTAAATCTATTCCTCACCTCCACTGTATATTCATAAGGGATATGATTTAGGTCATACCTGAATGGTTTAGTGGTTTTCCCTACGTTCTTCTATTTAAGCTGAAATTTTGCAAGAAGCAGCTCATGATCTGAGCCACAGTGAGCTCCAGGCCTTGTTTTTACTGACTGTATAGAGCTTCTCCATCTTTGGCTGCAAAGGATATAATCAATCTGATTTCGATATTGACCATCTGGTGATGTCCATGTGTAGTGTCGTCTCTTGTGCTGTTGGAAAAGAGTATTTGCTATGATCAGCGTGTTCTCTTGGAAAAACTATTAGCTTTTGTCCTGCTTCATTTTGTACACCAAGGCCATGCTTGCCTGTTATCCCGGTGATTTCTTGACTTCCTACTTTGGCATTCCAATCCCCTATGATGAAAAGGACATCTTTTTTGGCTGTTAGTCCTAGAAGGTGTTGTAGGTAGGGATGGCAGAGAATTCTGCCACGGATTCCAGAGATTGTACCCCAGTACTACTTTTCCCACCCTTTTGTTGACTATGAGTGCTACTCCATTTCTTCTAAGGGATTCTTGCCCACAGTAGTAGATATGATGGTCACCTGAATTAAATTCGCCCATGCCTGTCCATTTTAATTCGCTGATTCCCAAGATGTTGATGTTCAGTCTTGCCATCTCATGTTTGACCACCTCCAGCTTACCTTGATTCATTGATCTTACATTCCAGGTTCCTAAACAATATTGTTCTTTACAGCATCAGATTTTCTTTTCACCACCAGGCACATACACAGCTGAGTGTCCTTTCAGCTTTGGCCCAGCCGCTTCACTCTTTCTGGCGCTACTTGGAAATACCCTCTGCTCTTCCCCAGTAGTATATTGGACACCTTCCGACCTGAGGGGCTCATCTTCCGGCGTCATCTCTTTTAGCCTTGTGATACGTTCCATGGGGTTTTCTTGGCAGGAATACTGGAGTGGGTTGCCATTTCCTTCTCCAGTGGACCACATTTTATCAGAACTCTCTGCCATGACCTGTCCGTCTTGGGTGGCCCTGCACGTCGTAGCTTATGGCTTCACTGAGTTACGCAAGCCCCTTCGCCACAACAAGGCAGTGATCCATGAAGGGGTGAGTACCACTTACTAATGGTAAATATGGAACCAGGGAATAGTAGCTACTGTAGCCGAATTAAGATGAAGTACCAGGATGTGATTTTATATGTTTATGATCCTTATATTTACCAAGAAAGAGCCATACTATAGCTAAGTACAGAAACTCTACCTCTTAGTTGGTAGTCTCTCAGTATATGGGCTAAACCTGTATGAGGGTCAAGAAGCAACAGTAAGAACCAGACATGGAACAACCAATTGGTTCAAAATTGGGAAAGGAGTACGACAAGGCTGCATATTGTCACCCTGCTTATTTAACTTATACGCAGAGTACATCATGAGAAACGCCGGGTTGGATGAATCACAGGTCGGAATTAAGATTGCCGGGAGAATTATCAACAACCTCCAATATGCAGACGATACCACCCTAATGGCAGAAAGCGAAGAGGATCTCAAGAGCCTCTTGTTCAGGGTGAAAGAGGAGAGTGCAAAAGGTGGTTTGAAACTCAACATTAAAAAAACTAAGATCTTGGCATCTGGCCCCATCACTTCCTGGCATATAGAAGGGGAAGAAATGGAAGCAGTGACAGATTTTACTTTCTTGGGCTCCAAGATCACCGCAGATGGTGACTGTAGCCATGAAATTAAAAGACGCTTGCTGCTTGGGAGGAAAGCTATGGCAAACCTAGACAGCATAGTAAGAAGCAGAGACATCACCTTGCCGACAAAGGTCCGTCTAATCAAAGCTATGGTTTTCCCAGTAGTAATGTATGGCTGTGAGAGCTGGACTATAAGGAAGGCTGAGCGCCGAAGAATTGATGCTTTCGAACTGTGGTGCTAGAGAAGACTCTTACGAGTCCCCTGGACTGCAAGGAGGTCAAATCAGTCCATCCTAAAGGAAATCAACCCTGAGTGCTCATTGGAAGGACAGATAATGAAGCTGAAGCTCAAATATTTTGGCCACCTAATGTGAAGAGAAAACTCTCTGGAAAAGACCCTGATGCTGGGAAAGACTGAAGGTAAAAGGAGAAGGGGACGACAGAGGATGAGATGGCTAGATAGCATCACCGATACAACGAATATGAACTTGAGCACACTCTGGGAGAGAGCGCAGGACAGGAAGGCCTGGCGTGCTATGGTCCATGGGGTCACGAAGAGTCGGACACAACTGAACGACTCAACAACAACAACAACTTTACCACGTCCTGATGTCACTTAACACTTTGTAGATTTCTTTTCCTTTGATCACTTTCATCTAAAGTATTTGGGGCTGTTCAGGCAAGCAAGGTAAAGATCTCCACGAGCTGCTCTGCTAGATCAGATCCAAGGTCTTCAGAATAACTGTTCTTCATGTAAATGAACATAATCAAGATACCTCTAAAGCACACATTGGGTTTCTTTTGGTTTGATGCTTAGCAAGAGGTTTGGGTTCTTTTGAATTGGATTAAATCTAATTCATAGATGCTCTAAGTTCAAAAGACTTAAAAGTTTTATAATCAAGGCTATTTCGAAATCCCAATGGAAAAGCTATTTGGACCTGTTCTCTGATACTTTGCCAAGTTTTGTGCAATCAGAGGAGCAGATACATTTGTCACAATGAGCAACAATGAATAATATACATCTGATGTTCTGATCTGACCACAGAATGAATCAGCTTCATAAAATATCTGTAAATAACTTACTTACAATCCATTGCATAATTGGCTGATTGGAAAAAGAGGAGTCAAATTCTGGGAAAAGTGTTGAACAGGGAACAGATTAAACATGCAGGGAAATAAAGAGAACCTCCTTCAGGGAGTTCTCTAACCAGAGACATTAACCTCAATTCTTAAGTTGCTTCCCTGTAGTATTTGGCAAGCCTTTGAAATAAGAGCAGGGGGGTAGCAAGCTGCAGAGTGAAATGGGAAATTTCTTTGCAAACGACTGAAACCATGAAATGAGTAGTTACTTCGACTGTGAACTGTCCAGAGAGGACAATGCAAGGCAAGGCATGATTTTTTTAAAAAGCATTTATAAAGTTACATGATCAATAATAGCAAAGGAAGGGGGCAAGTAAAAGCAAACGAGGAAGGAGATATTTTCAGATGAATTTTGAAAGGGATGAAACTAATATGGTACAGAACTGCAACAAAGAACTGCCATCTGCATACTCCAGATGGCAGAAGCTGCAGATAGGTTTGGATTACCCGTTCTTGGACCTTTGACCTAAACACATTGCAATTCCATACACACATGCTAGTCAATAACAATTGCTAACGTTTATGTAAAATAATATTAACAAGAAAAAACGTCATTTTTGTGACTACATTTTATTATGGTGAAGTAGAAATATTTGCTAGCTACTACAAAAGATTAAGGAATATACTTCTCCCATGCCTTGCTCTAATTGACTGATAGGCAGGGTCCCTGACAACCTTGCTGTTAATCCATTCAGCTCCCTGGTTACAGAAGTGACAATTTTCACAGCCAAGCAGAGAAGCCACGTGTTTCATTTACAAGAATAGGGCAAGGCACTAAAAGAGAGCGAGTGAGCTTACAGATGGGAAAATCCATATTTGTTTATCTGTAAGTCGACTACAACAGAAAGCACTTTTTGGGGTGGAGACGTGCTCGGACGGATGGCCACATTCATGACTTCTAGCATAATCTGACTTTATTCCTCAGCTTGTTTGTATAAGCACGTATTTCTCTATCTAGCAAGGGTACAGACTTATACTACTAACTGATTCGATATGTGTTCAAATCACAGCCCAACTGTAGTTCAGAAAACCTTTAGAAGGACACCAAGTCAAAGCTCTTGCAACGTAAGAGAATATACAAGGTTCAAACTGTTCCTGACAAATGCTGTTTTCAACAATATTTATAACAACAGCAGCAAAACACTCCAGGAAAGGATATCTCCACCCATCTTCTTACACTTGCCTAGCTATCAGGAAGCTTTCCCTGACTTTAAATATAACATGGGGGTATTTCCACCAGTGATTTACTCTGACCTGGCTGTGTGTGGAGGTCGTTAGGGGTACGTGACATCGTGGCCATTCAGCAGCCACCTCGGAGATTATTGCGGAAAAACTGGTTCTTCTGAGACTGGTTATAGTCTGACTTCTCCTCTTTGCTTCAGCTCGGTTATGGTGGGTTTGGTGTGCATTCCATCTCCTGCACTTGCTTCGGGATCATAGTCCTGCCCATGAGGTGTGTAGCCCTGCCCATGGGAGTGTGTTGCTCACCTGCCCATGACCTCGCCAACCCAGCCCCTTACCTTCCTGTTTTCTGGAAGTTTCCCCGCAATTTTGGAGCCATTTTGGAGCAGGATACCAAGGGACCAACTTAAAAAAAGAAAAAGAAAATAAGTGCTAGATCATTAGTGCATATAAGCGTTATATCGCGGGTGAACAAGTACTCCCACCACGGCCTGCAAATCAGGTTTATCTCAGCAGGTAAGCCACCCCTTCTCCAGAATTAGGGTGCCATCCTCCTGGGGTGGGTTCATGGGTAATATTCCTTTGTGTCCCTTGGACCCTGGAAACGATGCCACAAGGATCCTAACCTAAGGTGAAATAGCACTTTAGCGACCTATCGTGAATGCAAGGAATCCCCCACAGGCAATATTTCACATTTTTAATGGGACTAGATGCCCAAGGATCTAGCCCTGTGTAGAGTTCCTTTGCGTTGTTATTGTGCGTATATGAAGCCCCGGGACCCCAGAGGTAAACGTTAATTGTGCTATGTTCCCCTGTCATTAAAATGCCTCCATGAGTCTTATGGATATTGTATTTGTACCTTAAAGTTATCCAGATTTATAAACTGGTCAAATTAAGTTTAGCGGGACTAGCAGCAGTATTTCCTGTGCCTTTAGGACATACAGAGCAATGGTAGCACCACTGTTGACTCCCCAAAATCCTGCCCCGGTTTCCTACAGCAACACAAAGGAAGAGCTGGGGAATTCCTCCCTGCTGGACATTCCCAGAATTCATTGAGCCTCCCCAGAGTCCGCAGTCCCACTTATGACTCTACCAATGCTACTTATTTCTCCCCCAGGGCTGCTGTAAGGACCCCATGGCCTTGGAAGAATCTGCAAGCAAGGGGCATGGGGTGTCATGGAGGTAACAGGAGGTGATGGATCTACTGGACATTTGGGGGGAGCAGAAGGTCCAGGAGTAGCTTTGTTCCAGCCACTGGAACATAGATTCTTATGAACAGATAGCCTGCCCAATGTCCTTCCGGAGGCACAGACACAGCACTGTGGAGTGCAGGGCAAAGACCAAAGCGCTGCAGCTGGAATATAGAAGGGTGGTTACACACACCTCCTGCTCTGGGAGTGATGCAGCAACCTGCCCCTTCTACAAGGAGCTTCATAGCATCCTTAGAGGGGAAGCTACAATACAGCCCAAGTGCATCTGCAGGAGCATCACCATTCACCGCATGCCAGCTGCTCCAGCTACTTCCCTAGCACCTGTGGCTGAAGCATTGGAGGACCTCTTCACCCACGACCTCCAGACTGTTCATGTGGAGGAATACCTTGCCCCTAGGCATGTACGAAAGTCACTTACCTGTTCACGGATTATGTTTATGGTGGGGGGGAGGCGTTCCATCCCTCCCCCCCGGAATCCTGGCCGGCCAGCTCTGCTCCACAGGGATTCTGCGGAGCCGCCGGCTAGGGATGGGGGAGAATTTCTCCCCGAAACTTCGGGGGGCTGAGTGCCAACGTGTTCGGCCCCCCGAAGTAGTTTCGGGGAGAAATTCTCCACACACCCCTGCCCCCGCCCCCCCCGGGACGGGACTTACCTTTCCCGAATGTCCCTCCTGGCGGCGGGTCCCGGCGGCAGTTCATCAGGTCTTCGACAGGGGCAGAGGCGCCAGCCGGTCTTTCGACTGGCTGCCGCCGCCGCCATTCCAATAAAAGTAAAAAAAAAAAAAATGCCCCCATGATAGGCTACGTGACGATTAACGTAGCCTATCACGGCTAGATTTGCAAAGTCAGCCGTGATAGGCTACGTAAATCGTCACGTAGCCTATCACGGGTGACTTAAAAAAAAAAAAAAAAAGCGCGTACGGCTAATGGCGGCCCCCATAGGGAGCCGCCATTCGCGTTCCTTATTTGGTCGCTGTAGTCTATGTAAAGATTACGTAGACTACAGTGAAAATAAGGGCAACGCTATTTGCATTGCCCTTATTTTCGCCGTAGTCTACGTAAAGATTTACGTAGACTACAGCGACCAAATAAGGAACGCGAATGGCGGCTCCCTTTGGGGGCCGCCATTTGCGTACGCGCTTTTTTTTTTTAAAGTCACCCGTGATAGGCTACGTGATGATTAACGTAGCCTATCACGGCTGACTTTGCAGATCTAGCCGTGATAGGCTATGTTAATCGTCACGTAGCCTATTACGGGGGCGGTTTTGTTTTTTTTTTAACTTTTTATTTCGCGGCCGGGCGAGGCGCCTCCTCCCCAGCCTGAATTTCGGCCAGGCAAGGCGGGAAGCCTCCCCCCCAGCCTGAATTTCGGCCGGGCGAGGCAGGAAACCTCCCCCCCCGGCCTGAACTTCGGGGGGAGCAGCGAAGCGCCTCCCCCCCACCGTGAAGCAAGCTGCGAGACCAGGTAAGTGGCTTTCGTGCACCTCTACCGCCGGCTAGCTCTGCCAGCAGGCAGACATCCATAGCCGCCACTGTTTGCGTCCCTGCAGTCAGCCGTGATAGCCTACATCGGCCGGGCGGGGGGGTAGACCGTTCCTCCACCAATTTCGGGGGGCTGAATGCACTGGCATTCGGCCTCCCCGAGATCCATGGCGGAATTCTCTGACATCCCTACTTGCCCCAGTTGAAGAACATATGGGTGAGTACTCCTCTCAGGCATTTTGCCAGCTTATCTTGGCAATAGTGCCAGTGAAGACCAATTGTGTTTTTGTGGCAGTGAAATACACAAAGAATGTGTATATTTATTTACACAGCAGTTGTGATAACTTGGAGAGGACAATACAGACTACAAAATTTAGTAGCAAAGGTAATCAGGTTTGTACCAAGACCTCCAGTAGGTCAGGCAAATCAAGAGAAGGACTATAGGATTAAGCTTTGTTGTTGTTCAGTCGTGTCCGACTCTTCGTGACCCCATGGACCATAGCACGCCAGGCCTTCCTGTCCTGCGCTCTCTCCCGGAGTGTGCTCAAGTTCATATTCATTGTATCTGTGATGCTATCTAGCCATCTCATCCTCTGTCGTCCCCTTCTCCTTTTGCCTTCAGTCTTTCCCAGCATCAGGGTCTTTTCCAGAGAGTTTTCTCTTCGCATTAGGTGGCCAAAATATTTGAGTTTCAGCTTCAGTATCTGTTTAGCTCACCACTAGCAGGTCAAAACTCCTGCCCTGAGCTTGTCTTCCAATTAGCAGTGGCTTGGTGTGGATGGGCCACAGTTTCTGCCTCTTCGATGGGGAACTGAAATGTGGAGGGGAAAACTCTTGCTTCCCAGAAACAGCAGGGTCCAGACAGGAACCACTTTGGTTCCCCACTCAAAGCTCACAGCAGGGGGAATTATATACCCTGAATAATGTCAAAGAAAGAGGATAAATAACTTGTACCTGAGGCTCAAATAACAACCAAGAGACCTGTTAACTCTTGTTGGAAGTATTCATATGGCCAAGCACGGTAGCAGCCTTGCTGTTAATTTGCCTCTGGTTGCAATGATGAACATTCTCATAAACAGCCACTCCTTGAAAAGTACAGGTTACTCCACACTTTTGGCAACATTCACAGGACTGGAAATCTTGGTTGCAGCTTCTCCGCTGGAAAGCAGTGGTCTTCAGGGAGCAGCAGCATGGGGTGTGCTTAATCCCTCCCCTGCCCACCACAAGTCCCTTGCAACCCTAAGCTGATCTTCTCGACTTGACATAGCATGCTTGGAAAAATCAATGAAGAGGGGAGAGAGTAAAGAGGGGAACATGAATCCCAATCTGCTGCTTCTCCCTTGAACCTCCATCCCCCCCCATACAAACACAGAAAGATGCACCTCAGTACTATGCAGCTGAGAGGTATTAGTTGGGGTATTAGACGAGTGCCAAAGTTATGAGAACGGAATACAAGATTAGCAATTGTACAAGCTCCTGGCTAATGGAATATTGTTTACATGGTCAAAGGCAGCCACTCTCCACCAGCAGAGAACGTTTACACAGTCAACAACAGCGCCTAGGCTTTGGTGTAATGACATCAGTGGTTTTAATCTTCTGAAACAACTGCTATTATAATTAGATAGAATAATTATAATAGTATAAGTGGAACATGTGTACTCACAACATTTATAACCTCCACCAAAAATCATTACCAATACTATTGCCTTATCACCAGTACTACTGGTTTATTTGTATTGGTTCTGACTTAAAAGTACCAACCTAGAGATATCTCTTCAGCAGAGTGCTACAGACACCACACAAATTCTGCCAGATGTTGCTATCTGGAAATGAACTTCAAGTCCATTTGGACAATGAATTGTTGTCTAACTCCAGAAGGCTTTTCTTAGAGCTTTTCTACATGAGGCATTTCTTGTGTACTCATCATTCCCCACTTATGGTTGTTTATGAATTCTCTAGATCACGTCATGCCATTCAGTTTCGCTTCTGTTTTTAACCAGCATTTCAGCAAGTTGTGTGTTTTTTTTTTTTTTAGAGCAGGGAGAATGTGGTATTATTTGTAAAAGCAAAAGAAAACATTTTTCACTGGTGTAACTGTGCTATTCTGTTGTAGCACAGCACCCCCTTGAGGTTATGTAGCTGAAAAGCAAGAAAGGAAACACTCTTTGTGTAGTGCTCGGATCTCAATTGTGCGATGAAACCAAAAGTAAATACAGTGGATTAACAGCCTCAGGTAGAAAAGCTCTTAAAATGATGAGGATCAAGAATAATTCCAATCAGGTCATTGAGATTGCACTGGCATAGGTGAAAGGGAAATGGATCTATCATGTGGAAATGGGTCTATCATGTGGAGTAGGCAAATGCATTTGCTTGAATCCTCAGGTAATACATTGTGAGAAATAGTTTTCTTCCCTTTCAAGTCTATCAATGCTAGCCAACAACAACAAAAAAGCTTTATTTGACTGCTAGGGGACCATGAAAATTCCATGGTAGGGATTGGATATTCTACTTCTAATGTCTTAAGAAACACATGAATGTCTTAAGAAAGGTAGTTGGAAAGAAACCTATTTCTGCTTGACAGGGCTCCTATCCCAGAACTTGTTTGCATGCCAACACATAGACAACAGCTGTTAAGTTTCTCTGCATGTATATATCTACTCCCCCTGAATGAGAGAAAGGCCCTTCTCCACAAAATATCTGGAATGAAGGCTAATCCTAACAACAGTGTGGTGCTGGCTGTGTTGGGATGCCAGATGGCTTCTCCCATTAGTGAGCCTTTCCTGTAGGCCTTTGTGTTAGATTTCTTGGATTCAGCTGAACAGGGAGGAGTCTTCTAAACCATATCGGGATTTCCTCTACATGACAATCCATATTTTGATGATAAGAAACAGATTTATGGAAGCTGTGGGTGCCTTAGAGGTCTTACTTGGCAGGCAGCTAGAGCTCTGGCACATCAACATGCCCTTGCTACTTTTTCCCATTCCAACTCTATGAACTTGCTATGCAACAAACAGTGACTAATGCATAAGGCGTGATCCAGAGATTGGCGTACACAGCAGTGAGGAAACCTCTCTTTGTCCCAGGACAGCTGCACCTTACTGGGGCATCAATTCAGTACAAGTGGAAGCAATGAACTAAAGCTTATTCTTGCAACAATATTTTTGCTGGCGTTTCTCCATCTGAGTAAGATGGAACGTGTGGCACACTATGAGAAAAAGGTGGCTGACCTCCTTCCAGCCACGTTCACCTCTGGAGACAGATGGCTCTCTCTACCAAGCAAATCCAAGTGATGACTACTTATTGTCATTTATACTTTCCTGAAGCATATCCTAACCCTAAATACAATGAGTGGGAAGCAAATTGACTGATCTCAGCACAATTAACTTCCAAATAAGTCTGTTTAGGGTAACAGCCTTAGAATTTACTATAATTTTTGTTACCCTTCATTCACCCAAATGAAGAAGGAAAGTTTAGACATATGGCAATTACAGGATATAAAGTATGGCTCCAGCTAAAGAATTGATTTTACTTAACTCACTGTCTTTGCATTGATTGAGTAATAAAAATCAACACAGTGCCATCCTAATCCACATTATATAGAGGGGAGAAGGTTGAATCAAACAAAAAATTCACTTCAAAGTAGGGCTGTGCAGGGACCCCCCGATCTGACTCGGAAGCTGCTTTGCAGCTTCTGAGGTGGGACCAAGTTGGCTCGGGCAGATTCAGGGGGCCCCCGACCCAACTCGGCCCCAAACCTGAAGTGGGATTCGGATGTTAAACCCCGCTTCGGGTCCCCCCGACACCCCTGTGCAAACCCCCTTACCTTGCTGCCGCCCTCGCCACCATCCTTGCCGCCTTCTCTGCCGCCGTCCTCGCTGCCACCAACTGCTGACGTGTGGATGCGCATGGCGACTCTTACTGCGGGGAGTCACCATTTTTAAAACAGCAACCTCCTGGAACTTCCTGGAGCTTGCCATTTCAAAAATGGTGACTCCCCGCAGTAAGAGTCACCGTGCGCGTCCAGACCTCAGCAGTTGGCGGCAGTGAGGATGGCGGCAGTGGCAGCAGTGAGGGTGGCAGCGGTGGCTCAGGTAACTTGGCTGGGGGTGCCAAAGCTCTGAAGCACACTGAGTGCTTTGGAGAGCCCCAAACCCGCTCCGGGTCATTTTGTGCACCCTCCACTTCACAAAGTGACTCAAAGCAGCCCGGTTCGACTCGGGCCTCGGGCTGAAGTGGTGCACAGCCCTACTTGAAAGCATTCTGACAACTGATTGATTTATTTGATTTATATCCGCCATTCCACCAAAATAAAGGTGCTCAAGGCAGCTAACAGTAATAACACCAAATTCAAAATAAAAACATTGTTAAAACAATCATAGAGACAAAGAGATTAAAAACACAATTAAAAAACATAACAATAAAAGAAAATAGCACCCAGCTCAACAGAACCTGCTTCAGCAACAGACCAGCTTACATGGCAAAGGCCCGCTTGAATAAAAAAGTATTTACCTGCCAAAGGAAGGACAACAGAGAGGGAGCCAACCGAACCTCCCTCCCTCAGCAATGTGACAATTGCAACACCTTCAAGGGAATCTGTTGTGTCTAAACCTGATCTCCGACATCCCATACCACCTCCTCCCCCACCCCCACCTCCACCCCCAGGCATGGCTTGCAAAATTGTACATCATGTCCCAGGTGGAAGTGACCATCAGGTATCGCATTCAGTGGTATGTTAATTTTGCCCCAGGTGCCCATGGCAGTTATCTATGCTCTGGTAAGCTCCCAGTTAGGTTACTGCAATGCATTGTACATACATGGGGCTGCTTTTGAAAAAAGTTTGGCAACTTCAGTTAGTCCAAAACACAACTGCTAGGCTACTAACTGGAACTGGCCAAAACGATCATGTGATGCCAGTGCTTCGGGCCTCCAGTCCATTTCTGGGCCCAATTTAAAGTGTTGATGTTGACCTTCAAGCCCTAAATGCAGAACCAGTCAGAATTCTAAAGGTTTGCACTTTGTATAGCTCCTTTTGAGTTCTGACTAGTTCTTGCTGAAACCTAGAACAGATTCACCACCCCGTTGACATCGGCGCCACCAGCCTCCACTGCCTAAATGGCTTGGGGCAAGAGTGCTTAAAGGACTATCTTCCCATATGTATCTGCCCAGACCCATAGGTCATCTTCAGAGGCCCTCCTCAGGGTGCCCTTGCCAAATGAAGTTAAGCAGGTGGCAACAAAAGAGAGGGCCTTCTTGGTTGTGCTGCCCCATTTATGGAATCCCCTCTCCAAGGAAGCTTCCCTGGCACACACATTGTTTTGTTTTTGGTGCCACATTCCTTTTCTCCCAGGCATTTTAGATTTTAAATTCTAGATTTTACAATTTACATTGACTATAGAGTGCTGGAATTGTATTTATTTATTTATTTATTTATTTACAATATTCGTATACTGCTCCATATCGAAAACAGATTTTGGAGTGGTGAACACAAAAGATAAAACAGTAAAAGAATGAAAAGATTAAAACACCATATTAAAATCATGCTTTAAAAAACCCCAGAATGGCTTCTTTTGTATATTTTATATTGTATTTTCTGTGCTGATTATTGTTATTGTTTTTATTGTGTACTGCTTTTATTCTTTTATCATGTAATCCACTCTGAGAGTCTTTTGTTATTGGGAAGACTAAAAAAGTAATAAACAAACAAATGATAAAACAATAAAATAAATTGACCACTCACCCAGGTGGACTAACCACCCACCAGTTCTGTCCTGTTTGGACTGAGTCTCAGTTTATTCACCCAGCCAATTACTGCACACAAGCAGTCCTTTAGGTCATCCACAGCCTCATCTGCATCTGACAGAAAGTAATAAAGCCGGAAGTCATCCGCATACTGGTGATACTTCAACCCAAATCTCTGGATGACCTCTCCCAGCAGTTTCATGCAGATGTTAATAGCACCTTTCTGAAACTGAACGAGTGGCGAGGATTTGAGAAATCTCTCTATACACACGGAGATATAATAACAAAAAGCTTACACCTTGTTACCAAAAACAAACCTTCTGTCTCTTAGAGAATAAATCCTTCTCCGCACTCCAAGTCAGAAACTGTGTTTGGGATGGGAAGATGTGATGCTCCCCTCCTTATTGTGCGAGGAGCCTTCAGAAACATATTGTCCTCTTCCCCACAACCCTGCAGCTGCTTACAGAAGTGGACAGTTTTCTCAGTTTTAAAATAAAACACTGACTGTGATGAGTTAAGATGGTTTATTTTCCCATTTTCCTTTAAACACTTTCTCAACAAGCAGTTTCAAGAGCATCCAGCATTGTGCCTAACAGGGGGAGTCTGGGAGAGGAATAGAAAAGGGAAGAAGGAAGCAGGGTAGGCATGGTTGGGCACCTGCTGAGGGCCCACACCCCAGCACGAGCCCACTGGCACTGACAAGACCCCTGGACTTGTTCCTCCTCTTCACTAATCCAACCAGCTTGTTCACCTGCCTCACATTCTGGCCCAGACAATGGCGGTGGTGAGAAGAAGGAACAGTAGATGCCTGTGCCTACTTGCTCTCTGGCTCTCTGCCTGTCAAGCAAGCAAGTGGGAGCAATTATGAGAATGAGAACCAGGAGCAATAGGAGCTGGAGACAGATGGTGAGAAGTTAGACTCACGGAGGGAGGGGCCCACTGAGGGTGTCTGGCCTGAGGGCCCTCAAAAACCTGGAGCCCTCAAAAACTGAAGGGAAGAAATCATGGACAAAAATGAAATGTGTAAATAGGGTTCAATAAAGGGAGGGATTAATTGTGTAGGCAGGAAGAAATAAGAAGAAAGATAGCTGGGACCAATAAGCACAACCATATTGCATGGGCAAAAAGGAAGCAAATGGTACATTCAGAATGTCTGCTTGTGAGTGACAAAGAGGAAGAAAAGAGAGTGTGTGTGTGTGAACAACATGCTCAAAGTAAAGCAACGCTATTTTATCTCACGTCACATGCCTCAGGATTTGCCTTGCTCTGCATTACTGCAGAAGGGAGGGATGGGGGCACCGTTTGGTGCTCTGCTTCAGGCAGTCAAATCTCTTGTAGGTAGCCTGTACTAGCCAAAGTGTTCAGTGGTTTGTCCGCATAAACCTAGCTCTTGGCCATTCGTAGAGGAACAACATTAAGGGGATCGTCTGCAATATGAAATCCAGCAGTTACACATGACTGGGGGCTCTTTGACTTACAGACCTTCAGAATCAAGCTACTCCAGCTGATGTTTGTTTTGACAGCTGTTTGAGGCAGTCACACATGTGTTAGCCATGTGAAGCAAGTGACCCAATGAAAGGAAAATATCTGATATTTCTAGCTGTGTGTGTCTCAACTTCCACTCTAACCAACCGGATGGAGTGACAAAAGCCAAAGGACTCCTGTCTTGGAAGTGATTTACCAATTGAAATCTGCCCCCTTCTACCTTAGCAGGGATCTTTTATAAGACATCGGGTTTATAAATGATTTCTTCTGCCCACCCCCCACCTACTTCATTTTCATCCCCATTACTCCCAGTTCACTGAATGGGGGGCAGGGGAAACCCACAATACTGGAGAAGAATGTGTTTGGAGGAGGGGTGGGAATTGTCAGACTCAGTTCATTCATGGTGGCTTTGCTAACAGACCACTGCCCTTTCCTGACTGCGAATGTTCAGTCTGAGGAGCAGTCATAGTACAAAGAATGAACATGTTTTCAAAAACTGCATATATTTTTTGTGCATTGTTGTTGTTGCTCCCCCCCACACTTTTTTTTAAAGGAATATGGATTTAGAATGAGATGGTTAGGTTTAAAAAAAGATTAGAGATTGAGAAGGAAGTACAACGCTTAGTGCAATCTGAGCCAATTTCCCTCTGAATTTGAGCTTCGGTCACAAATTAGCTCAGCCCACTCTGAACTGCCCCAGCCACTTCCCTTTCCTCCAAATCTTACCTTCCTGCAGCAATGGGTGTGCATGTCTGTTCTTCAGGCCTTCACAAGGCCCATAGGCAAACTAGTTCCTTCCAGATGTGTTGAGCTACAACTCTCATTATCCCCAACCAGCATGGCTAATGGGGATGATGGGAGTTGTTGTTGTTCAGTTGTTAAGTCGTGTCCGACTCTTCGTGACCCCATGGACCATAGCACGCCAGGCCTTCCTGTCCTCTGTTCTCTTCTGGAGTGTGCTGAAGTTCATATTCATTGCATCGGTGATGCTATCTAGCCATCTCATCCTCTGCCGTCCCCTTCTCCTTTTGCCTTCAGTCTTCCCCAGCATCAGGGGAAGTGACTTTTCACTTCCCAGTGACTTTTCTCTTCACATTAGGTGGCCAAAATATTTGAGCTTCAGCTTCAGTATCTGTCCTTTCAATGAGCAGTCAGGGTTGATTTCCTTTAGGATGGACTGATTTGACCTCCTCGCAGTCCAGGGGACTCATAAGAGTCTTCTCCCGCACCACAGTTCGAAAGCATCAATTCTTCGGCGCTCAGCCTTCCTTAGAGTCCAGCGGTCACAGCCATACGTTACTACTGGGAAAACCATACCTTTGATTAGACGGACCTTTGTCGGCAAGGTGATGTCTCTGCTTCTTACTATGCTGTCTAGGTTTGCCATAGCTTTCCTCAAAAGGAGCAAGCGTCTTTTAATTTCATGGCTACAGTCACCGTCTGCAGTGATCTTGCAGCCCAAGAAAATAAAATCTGTCACAGCTTCCATTTCTTCCCCTTCTATATGCCAGGAAGTGATGGGGCCAGATGCCATGATCTTCGTTTTTTTTAATGTTGAGTTTCAAACCAGCTTTTGCACTCTCCACTTTCACCCTCAACAAGAGGCTCTTGAGATCCTCTTTGCTTTCTGCCATTAGGGTGGTATTGTCTGCGTATCTGAGGTTGTTGATAATTGTCCCGGCAATCTTAATTCCGACCTGTGATTCATCCAACCCGGATTTTCTCATGATGTACTCTGCATATAACTTAAATAAGCAGGGCGACAACATATAGCCTTGTTGTACTCCTTTCCCAATTTTGAACCAATCAGTTGTTCCATGTCCGGTTCTTAATGTTGCTTCTTGACCCTCGTACAGGTTTCTCAGGAGACAGGTAAGGTGGTCTAGTACTCCCATCTCTTTAAGAATTTGCCACCATTTGTTGTGATCCACACAATCAAAGGCTTTAGTGTAGTCAATGAAGCAGAAATATATCTGGACGGCACCAGGTTGGGGTAAGGATGTACGAAAGTCACTTACCTTTTTGAAGGGTGACATTCACGGTAGCGGGGAGGCGCTCCATCCCTCCCCCCGAAATTCTCTCTGGCCTGCCCCGCTCTGCAGAGATTCTGCGGAGCCACCAGCCAGGGCCGCCCACAGCTGGACATCCGGCCACTGGGCAGCCTGCAGGGACGCAAAAGGTGGCTGCCGTAGCCGCTGCCATTTGCGTCCCTGTATTTTGCTGTGATAGGCTACGTAAATATTTACGTAGCCTACTGTGGCAAAAACAAAACAGCGAATGCAAATGGCGGCGGCTACAGCAGCCACCATTTGCGTTCCCTTTTTTTTGCTGTTTTAGCCTATGTAAATATTTACGTAGGCGATTACGGGGAAAAAAAAAGGGAACGCAAATGGCATAGTGGCCGCCATTTGCGTTCCCTTAGTTTTGCCGTGATAGGCTATGTAAATACTTATGTAGCTATCACGGCCTCCGCAGGGATGCAAATGGCATCCCTGCGTTAGCCATGATAGACTACATAATTATTTACATAGCCTATCACGGCTATAATGAAGAAGCGAATGGCGGCCACAGACGCAGCCACCATTCGCAAAGCAAGGCGAACGGCAGCAGGTAAGTGCTCCATTTCATGTGCTTTTTGTGGGGGGGGGGGCTTTGTTCCACCACGGATTTCTGGGGACCGAATGCACTAGTATTCGGCCTCACCGAGATCCGTGGCGGAATTCTCTGACATCCCTAGGTTGGGGAGGTTGGCCTTCCTGGTGTAAAGGATCCCAAGTATGTGTCCATGAGGCTTTAGGGCCTAATGAAGGCCACAGCAAGGAATTGCCTTCCCCTTCCCATCCCATTCCCCACTGCTTCTGGAAGGTACGCTTTGGACAAAGGAAAGAGGAGTTTACAGAGGGGTTGACATGACTGTGTAGCAAGGCCTTCAGGCTTTGCCATATACCCAGTGACATAATTACAAGCACAATGAAACCTGGAGTTTGGATCGGAGCAAGCTTCATTGATTGACTGATTAACATGTTTTTGTTTTTTCAGTGACATAACAATGACATAAACATTGTAGTTTAGGCCCCTAATAGGAGGAGGAAGAATGGCCAGGACATGAGATGAACTGAGACAGGACATGAGGAGAAGAAGGGGGGAAACAGCTGGAGGCATTTTAAGAAGAGGGAGGGAGAAAAGGAATCAGATAGAATCAAGGGAGATTAACCTTTTAAATGAGAACAAGCTTATAAAGATGCGTAGAATTTGTGGCCCATATAGCCTATACATCAATTTAAGGTTATTTTTAAGACACCAATTTGGTCATAAGTATATACGCTGTCCTGGTTTGCATGTTCACCACAGCCCACCATGGCATGTTTAAGCTATGGTGGGTTGCAGTGCGCGCCAAGCAGTTTTTGAATATTCAAGCCATGCCACCACATGTCATGTCATCTGAACCCAGATGGCGGGGGTTGTGTGAGGGTTAAACAACCCTCACACAACTCTAGATGGGCCATATTCATAATGGTTGTCTGTATGCACCAGAGCCCGCCACGGTGGATTAAATAAGCTATGGTAGCTTAGTTGAGCATGTGAACTGGCCCCTTCAGATGTGGATAGTCCCACAGATTTATCAGGTGCGGTCACAGTTTTGGTTTCCTGTTTTATCACAACTAGATTTGTCTTTCCCAACTTGTAATTATGTCACAAGAAAACAAACAAGGATGTTTGGTAAATAATTTAATGAAAGCAATACGCATGGACATAAGCAATGAGTGGAAGTCTGTGCTTCAGCCTGCATTCAGTTCAGACAGGTATTTACCTGGCAAGCCACTGTTCTCTCAATCTCAGCTAAAATACAGCAAAATTATTCTGATCTACCTTGCAGGACATTTGGAGGACATGTACTGATACAATCTATTTGAAGCATGTGTGCTAACACAAACAAATGTGCTATATATTAAACTACAAAGTAGTTATTATTGTCATCATCTTCTACCTTCCTTTGCTCCTGATTTTACCAGCCTATGTAAATGCTGAAGGCATCTCATATTAATTTGATCTCCTAAAGAAATAGTGTTATTTGTTGTCAGGTGGAAAAACTATGGGTATCTTATACACTTTCATTTCAGCTTACATTTCCTATGGTTCAGAACACTCCCTGGATACTTTTTTTCTGGTTTATTTGCTGAGAGAGGTCATAGGTGCTATATTTTATCTGTCTCTATACTAGTGTACATGCTTCAAAGGAAGGGTGATATCAGGACTTCAGTCGTTTTAGAGGCCTGGCATCATGACCTTATGTAATTAGCTTCATCTTCTAGGATTCCTAACGATGAGTTCAGCTTCACACCGTCTTGACTTATCTGATATTTTTGTAAACAAAAATGCCTGAAATGTTGATTGATCATCATTCCATATAACTAACAAAGTATAAGTGCAAGGTGATAGTGCCAATGGTGTCTGTAGAGAAGATCCTTAGATGAAAAGATGTACCTTTTTCTCATTCCACATCCTCTGCTTTAGGGAAAACTAATACAGGGTCTCTTCTACCAAACAGCTGTTTTTTGATTCAATGGCACTTCATCAAGCAGAAAATCTGATAACAAACTAGTAGAATGTAGATGCCCTTAATCTATGTGAAGCCACTGGGGGCTATCATCAGGAGGTTTGGGGTGCAGTGTCATCAATATGCGGATGACACGCAGCTCTACCTCTCATTCAAATCTTCACCAAGGTTGGCCGTAGAATCCCTGTCCAAATGTCTTGAGACGGTGAGTGGCTGGATGGGGAGGAATAAGCTGAAGCTGAACCCTGACAAGACCGAGGTACTTTTGGTGGGAGACAAGAGGAGGCTGGGGGATGTTGACCTGGTGTTGAATGGGGTACGGCTACCCTTGAAAGACCAGGTCCGCAGCCTGGGGGTCATTTTGGACTCCCAGCTGTCCATGGAGGCTCAGGTGTCAGCTGTGAGCCGGACAGCGCTGTATCAACTCCATCTGATACAGCGGCTGCACCCCTTCCTTCCCGACCATCTGCTCCCATCGGTAGTACATGCCCTGGTCTCCTCTCATTTAGACTACTGTAATGCGCTCTATGTTGGGTTACCCTTGAAGACGGTTCGGAAGCTGCAGCTGGTACAGAACGCAGCGGCTCGCCTGATTAAAGGCAGCCGCCGGCGAGATCACATCACTCCAGTGCTGAAGGAGTTGCACTGGTTACCAGTTGTTTTCCGGGCCAAATTCAAGGTGTTGGTTTTGACCTTTAAAACCCTATATGGTTCTGGCCCAGCCTATCTTAAGGAGCGCCTCCAGCAACACCAGACAGGCCGCTTAACAAGATCAGCCTCAGATGGCCTTCTCTCTGTCCCATCAGCCAGGACAGCTAGACTGGTGGGGACGAGGGAGAGGGCCTTCTCTGTGGTGGCCCCCACTCTGTGGAACTCCCTCCCTAGGGAACTCCGTCATGCCCCCTCTTTAATGAGCTTCCGTCGTGCATTAAAAATGTGGTTGTTCAGGCAGGCATTTGGGGTGGGTTAGGGTATTTAAAAAAAAAAATTATGGTAAAATTTTATTGTTTTAAATTGTTTTATGGTGGGTTGTACATCGCCCAGAGTGGCTGGGTGACCAGTCAGATGGGCGATTAATAAATTTAATAAATAAATAAATAAATAAATAAATACCATGCAGGGAAGAGGCTGGGTATAAACTGACACTATCTGTGTCCATTTCTGCAGGGTCTCTGCCTTCTCGGCCACTCCTGCCTCCCCTTCTCATGCCTTGGCACAGTTTGTGGACCCTGGTGGAAGCTGGGCTTCCAGATAAGGGTGAGCTTCAAGAAGGGCCTTGCTTGTCCCAGTGCTACTTGCAAGGAGTTGAACAGGGACATCTGTTTTTGCAGAGTCCCTGTTTGATTCCTCATGACTCCCTATATGGAACAGAGTCTCAAGATTCTACCAAGAGTTCACCTTTTACAGAAAAATTTTAGGACAGAAGAGGAAGAACCACATGCCACTTTTGAGCTTGCATTGCACTTCTCATGTTGAAACACAATTTGGATATAGTATCTACAATACAGTACTTCAACTATAGTCAAAATGGTAATGTATACAGACAAAGTGAACAGCAAGTATGGGCCAAACCAAATGTAAAGTGAGAGATCTGTGAACATGATATCCTGTTGTTTTAAAACATGTTCATAGCAGCTTCAGAATGGATAGACTTGGGCTCCCTCTACATGGAAATGGAATGAGAAGTGCTGTCTGGCTATATCCGGATTTACATGAATCCGCTTTGGTCCATCAGGGGCACACGAAGCAAGAAAAACCTAAAAACCTGCTTTCATGGGTCACACAGGACTTGAGACCCCCATATTTTTGGGTGGGCAGAGTAGAACTGAATGTCATCAACCCTGTAGGTGCTGCTCAGCGAATGAGAGAGGCTTGTTCCCTGCCCCTGTCTACACTCCCCTGCTTGGGAAAGTTTATTGGAAGCACTGAATTAAGACCCTGTAGTTTCTCCCACACCTCTCCCCCCTCATCCTCCATTGGGATATTGTGAATAGGGATGGGTGGATTCCTTACCTGCTGGTCCATGGGGAATCTGCCCGCGGGGGGGAGGCGATCCATTCCTCCCCCCGAAATCCTCTTCGGCCGGTTCCACTCCACAGCGATTCCACAGAGCCACCAGCCGGCTCCAAAGCACCAGTGATATGGCCGCCATGCCGTATCGCTGGCTGAGGGGTATTGACTGTGGATGCAAATGGTGTCCTGGACGCCATTTGCGTCCGCAGTCAATCCCGTTCAGCCAGCAATATGGCATGGCGGCCATATCACTGGTGCCCCAGAGCTGGAGGATCTGGCCGAAGAGGATTCTGCAAGAAGGGGGAGGTAAGTGTTCCGTTCCGCCATGGACTCTGGGGGGCCGGATTCTTTGGAGTCCGGCCTCATTGGAGTCCGTGGCAGAATTCTCCGCCATCCCTAATTGTGAAAGATTAAAAGATGCTGTGCTATTGTGAATGAGAAAAACAGGCTACATAATCTGAATGGGTGAAGCTGCTGCTGTGCTATTGTGAATGCGCAGGAATGGGGCTCACTGAAGCAGGGGTGTGGGAATGGGGCTCACTGCAGCAGAACCTCACAGGAGCTGCGTTTTAAAAAAACACACTGAAATGACATTCTGAAAATGTGCCTTTTCTAGAGGGAAGCTGCATGGTAGTTGCAGATTGGTGACAGTGTCATCTGTCAAAAACAACCCTGATGTGCTGTCGCTCCACGCTAAAGCAGCTACGTAGATTGGACCTTTGAACTGGACCATGGTACTTGGTGGGGGAGGTTAACTCTTGTGCCATTTTGCCAATTAAAATCCCCCCTGCATTGCCTAAAACTGCTGTTTGCCCCTAGAGATGTAAAATTTTCAGAGATTTTGAGGCCATTGAAAGAAACCATTTTTCCTCCAGGGATTTTCAGAAAAAAAATGGAAATTTGGGGAGAAATTGAAAAATACGCAATATTTTTTTTTTTTAGCACTCTAAAGTCACTTTGATCTAAAGTCACTTTGTTGCTTTAAGAGAGCATTCTCCAACCTTCCAGATATTTTGGACTTCAGTTCCCATCAGCCTTAGGCAGCACGGCCAATGGTCAGGAATGCTAGGCACTACAGTCCAAAACATTTGGAGGCACCATGTTTAGGGCTGCTTTAGGAACATAAATCAGCCTTTCTGTTCCTAAAGTTAATTATGTATAACTTAGTTTGCTCATAAAATTATCATTATATTTTAAAACTTTTAAAAGTAAACTCAGTAAATTTGTAATTATTGTCAAAATAGAGTAGAACCACATTAAATGACTGCTACAGCATCAGAAGCACAGGACTCTATAGAACAAAGCCCAAACTGTCAAGAATGCACAATGGTGACTCTGCTCACATGTTGGGAAACTGAGCATAAATGTCTATCAGTAAATTATACTCTAGAAAATAATTTTTATAAGGAACGAAAGAAATAACTATGCTGGGAATCTTATGGAGAGGATTAAAAATCCCCCCCCCCATAGCTTCATTATTTCCAGACATTTTACATCTCTAGGCTTTCTATAAAAGTGTTCTTATCTTATTAGGGCTGTGTACCACTTCTGTCTGAAACCTGAATAACAAGTTGAAGTGGGCTGCTTTGGAGGTGCCTCTGCATGATACGAGGCAGAGCAGAACTGCAACGAGGCACCCCAAAGTGAAGCGGCTTGTATACGGAGCACCTCGTCTGACTTGGTGGTTCATTCTGAGCAGCCCAGACAGCCTGGCGCCAAAAGTATCAACTTGAGAAAGTTCAGCGAGGGGTTGAGGGGAGAGGGGAAGGGGGAGGAGGGGGGTGGGAGCTTTGGTGAATGGAAACTCTAGTTGCCAAATCAGAGCTGAACATAAGCAATCTCCAATCAGTGACAGTTGTGGAGGAGCGGGGGGGGGGGAGACTGAATAACTGGAGAAAAATGGCTGCGTTTCTGAGACAGAAATAATTCTGGTGGTGTTACTTAGGGATGCGAGAACCCACCCCCATCTGGGTTCTCCAGACACCTGCCCACCCAGCCCCTGCTCCGCTCACCAGTCCCTCTGCTTCTGCCGCTATTGCCATGTTTTTAAAAAACATGGCTATTGGAAGTCTATGTGCACATAGACTTATACGCAAAAAGCACTGTGAATTGCCCAGGGAGGAGGACGAGGAGGCGTGGTGCACACCCCAGCCGCTAGCCATCTCCCCCTCACAAGCAGGAGTGGCCAGTAGTCCTTGACAGCTGAGCAGGTGGCAGGAGGAGGAGGCACAGGGCGAAGAGGTATAGTTCTTTGCTTTAAGAGTTTTTGTGGAAAAAAACAAATTTCAGCTGTGCCTAGCACAAAAAGTACTGGGCCAAACTGTCTGAGATTTAGCAGGTGGGATCCCCTCCATGGGGGCAGAGAGGCCCCCAATGCCATGTATTTATCATGAAAACTGAAAAAGTTATGGTCATTTGTGTTTTCCCATGCAAGTCAATGGGGAAATGCTCAAACCGAGTGATCCAGATATCCAAATCTCGCTTCGGATCTGGATCCAAATAGAAGCGGAGGGGGTCTGAATCGGTCCAAGTTGAAGTGGGGCTGATTGGGAGGGTCTGAAGCTGCATCCAAAGTGAAGTGTGGGGTCTGTGCCCTAGTTCTTATTACATAGTTTTTCAAAATCATTTGGGGGGGGGGAGTAAAGTAAATGCTTTGCCTTAAATTCTAAAAGAAAATATTTCATAATCCATAGCTGTTCAAATTTTCAGGAAAAAAGGTCCGGGGGGGCCCCCAGAAATCTCCCTGTCCCCCCCCCATTTTTCCAGGTTTGTTTTCCAGGCCTTCGCATCTCTATTTGCCACTCAGAACAAAACCACAATACTTGTGTGTTTTCCGCTGTAGGGAAAATGGCAGCTTCAGGAAATTATTTAAATGGAGAATTAAAAAGCCCCCCCCCCCACAGTGCTCTGGTACCAGTCCCATTCCCTCCCCATAACAGCTGCTCTTAACTTAAACAAATGAGGAGATCACTCAAGCGGCATTCAGGTTATATAGAACTTAAGATCTAGTGCAGGCTGGGCAATCAAGTGCCCTCCAAACATTTTGGAATACAACTCCCATCAGCTTCAGCCAGCATGGACAATGGTTGTGGATTATGGATCTCTTACCTGGACAGGGCATCCAGTGCTACAATAAATAAGGACAGAACCATTTTCTCCTAGACAGCAGAATATAATCTGTGTGAAATGTAAGAGACTTGTTGCTGTCATATTGACCTGGTTTGCACAATCAAAACAGTCCACCGTGGCTTATTCAAGCCACGGTGGGCTGTGGCACTTGCCAGCTGCCATTTGAATATGCAAGCCATAGCTGGCAGTTGCTGTGATTTGTCATGCCATGCGAACTCAGGCAGCAGGGGTTATGCGAAGGTTAAACACTCAGCCCACTTTCTAGTCACAATGAACTCTTTGCACATGAACTTATCTGCTGTGCATCCTCCATGGAACCCCCATTGCATTCAGTTCACATGGGGTGCTGGCTTAAGGAGCTGGCATCCTTGGGCAGCTGCTAAGACTACAGCACTGGAGAAGCCCCCACTGGCCACCATCAAACTCTCCCTCCCACCACCACATAGAGGAAACCAACATGGCTTGTCCCATCTTTCTGGCTGGATGGGATTGGGGTCCCTTGGAAGGACAGGATCCTCTCCAGGCCTTCTCCCTCCTCAGCACTGCATCACTGCATTAGGTGGCAGCAACTACTTTTCTTCCTGCCTGACAGTAGGGATGTACGAAACTCACTTACCTTTTGCAGATTATGTTTATGGTGGGGGGGGAGGCATTCCATCCCTCCCCACGGAATCCTCGATGGGGGGGAGGCGCTCCGTTCCTCCCCCACCGGAATCCTCCCCGGCCGGCTGTGCTCCGCAGCAACTCCGCAGAGCAGCTGGCCAGGCCCAGCCAGGCCAGAGCCGTCTGCAGCCGGATTTCCGGCCGCGGAGGGCTCTGGGAAAAAAAACAAAAAAACGCGTATGCAAATGGCGGCGGCTACGGCCGCTGCCATTTGCGTTCCTTAGTTTGGGCCATCTTAGTCTATGTAAATATTTACGTAGACTAAGACAGCGACAATAAGGGGAATGCAAATAGTGTAGCTGACGCTATTTGCGTTCCTTAGTTTGGGCTGTCTTAGTCTACGTAAATATTTACGTGGACTAAGATGGCCCAAACTAAGGAACGCAAATGGCGGCGGCCGTAGCCATCATTTGCATACGCCTTTTTTTTTTTTTTTTTACCCAGTCGTTTTAGGCTACGTAAATATTTACGTAGCCTAAATGTAAGTTTTTACGTAGCCATAGCCGCCGCCATTTGCGTGCGCCTTTTTTTTTTTACCCAGACGTTTTAGGCTACGTAAAAACTTACGCAGCCTATCATGTCTCTGTAAAAAAAAACAAAAAAAACTGCAAATGGCGGCGGTGGCAGCCGGTCGGAAGACCAGCCGCCGCCGCCGCCACCGCCTCCAGAGCCGCCGCCGGAGCTGCCGCCGCCCGGAAGATCCGCCCCAGGTAAGTCTCGTCCCGGGGGAAATCCGCGGGGGGCAGCGGGGTGGCAGGCCATTCCGCCACAGATTTTGGGGGGCCGAATGCACTGGCATTCGGCCTCACCATGATCCGTGGCGGAATTCTCTGCCATCCCTACCTGACAGAGGCACAGTGCAGCCAGCTGCTGTTGCTTGCTGCCGCTGTTCACTTGCCCAGACAGACAATACTTCTGGTAGAGATGGTTGCTAGGAGCTTTCATCAGCCACTGCTAGGGCTTCACTTGCAAAAGAGGGCAGGTGAACAACTGTTGGTAACCAGGAGCAGCAGTTGTTGTTTGCTGGCACTCTCTCAGTGGCAGCTACAGTTCCTAGCAACAAAAACTCATCACAAAAGATGGATGGGTGATCATGGCAAACAGCTACCCTCTCACTGTCACTGTTTGTGAACTGTCAAGGTACCCCAGAGCATTGTAGTAGAAGAGGACAGCAGGCAAGTTGCCATTCAGAGTAGCTTGTCCGCCATAACTGATCTTGTCAATGAATAACTCCTGATAACCTTTCCTTGCTGGAACAGAGTTTGAAAGCCACAGCCACGAAGAAGCAAGATGGCACAGACACATCCTATTATCCTTGCAATGGCTAGGAAATTTCCCAAGCTCTTTCCCAGATGGAGCAGTCAGGTTTGAGGCCAATGTGTGGGCTGGGCACACTGAGGAAAATCAGTTCTGGGAAGGTAAGAACAA
Source organism: Heloderma suspectum (assembly GCF_057233095.1). Classification (NCBI taxonomy): domain Eukaryota; kingdom Metazoa; phylum Chordata; class Lepidosauria; order Squamata; family Helodermatidae; genus Heloderma; species Heloderma suspectum. Next base: position 230,364,487 of record NC_139461.1, read on the forward strand.
GACACTAATCTGCTGCTAACTTGGTGTTCAAAGCTTCTCCACAAGAACTCTGCTGGCCAGAAAACCAGTATTTTCCTCTTTCCTTAAATATAATCCAGATAATTTTTTTATTAGTATGCCTCCCCTTTTTTAATCACTTTAATTTTGTTTTGAAGTTACAATATTTTTCCATACTGCAACACAACACACTTATGACGAAGGCTGTGAAATGTCTACTCTGATTGCAGCTGGGAAAAGTAGGGTCCAAATAATTTTGCCAGAAGGATTGCAGAACCACAACAGGGTGTATATTATCCATATTATTGGCCTAATATTTCAAGCTGATTTTCTGCTTACAGTTCATGTCAGCACCTAAACTGTTATATTCAACCTCTTGAAAATGTCTTCTAGAGATAAAACACTCACACATATGCACATGTGTGTGCATGTTATAATCCCTCTAAAGTCAACTCTTGTTCTGTAATGTGGTGATATTTACAGGGCACCGATCATTTTCAGCTGTTTTGTTTAATTCAAATGGGTCTTTAGCTGGACTCTTCCTAAGAGGAATTTGTGTATCTTTGTAGAAGTCATTCACCAACTCATCAGGCTATTGGCCATTTAGATCCTTGGAACTGTTTATGTCTGATGTACATTAAGGAGAGGGATGGCTACCCGTGTCTGCTCTGCATCCTTTGGCAACAGTCCAAAGAGAGGCAGATGTTATGCTATACCAGTCTCTTCACTAATACCTTTTCTTTGCAGCAGTCACCAGTTTGCCAACATGTGCATTTTCTTACTGGCAAAACCTGTCTATTTTCACCTCAAATACAGATCTTGTTTCTAAGCTTCTGGGGAGCCTATAACATAAGACACATGCTAGGACCATGCTCATAGCCGCTGTTGCTATTTTGTTGCAAATGGCCATGTGGATCCAATGGCTAGATTCAAACCCCAATGAGCGGCTTTCAAATCTCTTCTATGCAATGGAGTCCCTGAGTTATCCTGGGCAATTTTGGATTTTTCTGACTCAGTTCACTATTTGTAAGAAGTCATAGAATAGTAGAGTTGGAAGGGACCCATAAGACCATCAAGTCCAACCCCCATGTGTCTAAAAGCACCCCTTTTCATCGGAAAACAAATACAATATACTTTCGCTCACCAGGTACAAAGAAAATTCACAGGAGCAGTAAAATAATGCATTTATTAGTACCAGCCAATGTTCACAATATAATACACAAGTCCTGGAGCTATGTTCTCCCTACACTGCACCAGTGCTTACTTACATGTAAATATGTACAGGAGCAGGGATGATTAATGGCACTGATCCCACACATCTCAAAAAGTAAGGCAAGAACCAACCTTGCCATAGTTCTTCACAATAAAGTTCATTTATTATAACGTACTACAATTATCCCCAGAAAGTCCACATTTGCTTCTAGTTCTTATCAGTGGCCCACTGAAACGAGAAAAGGAGACATGGATCCCTAAGTTGACATCATATGGCAAAGCCATATTTTCTCCTGCAGCACATAGAACTTCAAAATATTTGCTGGCGTTTTTAAACAGTTTTACATGAATGACACTGCATGGAGCAGACATGATCCCTCCAGAGCCAAAGTGTCCCAGCTCTCTTTCCTTCTTGAAAGAACTCATGTAATGGCAGAAGTTTTATTAACACACAAGCATACATACAAAGGAACTCTCCAGACTAGGTGATGATGTAAATCATAGTAAAGGAAAACCATGCATCAATGTGCAGGACATCCCCTGGAGACTTATAAGAAACGATCCCTTCATTATTTTTACTAGAAGATTCTACACTGGCAACTTAAAGACACACCAGAAAGCCATCAGGGCCACACATTTCTCAGCTAAGTGGGTGAAAGGAATCAGAGTAGCACACTGCAAGCTATAGAATGCCAACTTTTGATGTGTCGGAAGTCTTCATATGGGAAAGGATTAGGAGCTTCACAGAGAGAAAAAAAAGCTGGCTGGAGAATTTTAGGATTTAGAATGATGAGTTATTTATTCTTGTGCTCCCTTAATTCCTCTCCAGGGTTGATGACAGAAGGTGTCAGTGACCCACAGATACTTTGTAAAATAAAAATGTAACATTCCATGGGGAGTATAATGGAAAAGACTTAATGGCTGGAGTTCTCCTGGTAAGTGCAAATGAAATTTGGCAGCATAAGAGAACTGACAAAAGTGCCAAATCTAAAGGTCCATTTACTTTGGAACCTCCTGGCTTCTTTGCTGGAGTTAGTAATTTTAAAGGGATATTGTCAAAATAATAATTATGGCTTGCACTTTCAAAGGGTCCCAAAGTACTCAGGCATCTAGCTCCCACTAAATGTTTTCAGTGGAATGCAAAGCTTATTTGTTTTCTTTTTAAATATATATATATATCTCCTTGCCTTTGCCATTACTAAGATGTTAGCAAGACCAGAAGAAAGAATGATGCTGCCATTCTATTTCTCAAAAAAAGTACACTTAGTGCTATAAAGCTCTCTGAATGCTTGGGAGGGAAGTAGTTATTATTCAGTACATTTTAACTTGATGTTTCTTGTTTGTTTCTGTACATCCCCATGGACTTTAAATATGGAGAGAATGCATCTGTTAAAAATTGATGGAATATCTAAACTATAGCACTTCAGACTTCAGGATGGGGATGTTACAGGGCTGAATGTTTCCCCATGCGTATGTGTGAGTGGGATGCATAGTAATGTAGTAGGCTGAATCGACACATAGCAGTTATACCATTATCATACTGTTATCAAAACTATTGTTGGTACACATGACACCAATGGGCACCAATAGTTATGATAATGGTATGATAACAGTATAACTGCTATGTGTAGATTCAGCCGTAATGTCAACTGGCTTGCTCAGTTAGTCAGAGCATGGTGTTTATAATATGAGGTTATACATTTTTTTTTTACTGTTTTTCATATTCTTCTTTGTATTGCTTTAAGGTTTTATTGCTTTAAATTATTGAATACCACCTTGATGGCTTTTTAGTTGATAAGGTAGTATATAAATGTTAATAATACATGAATACCAAGGCCAGGGATTTGAGGCCTACACTGGCCACCAGAGGTGAATGGACATCTGTGGGGTCCCATTGATAGAAAGAATGGCCTGGCTGGCAGTAGGGCAATTGCTTTGAGCTTTGCAGCCCTGTGGTTGCTGATTCAAATCCTGTTGTCACCTCTACCAGGGGATCGGGTGAGCCTTTAAAACTTCAGTCTGTGGAAAGGACCATGGCTGTGGTAGAGCATGTGCTTTGCAATGCATGAAGGAGGTCCCAGGTTCAATACCCAGCATCTTTCTCTGTTTCAAACTATTTTGGAACAGAAACTCTTGGATAACCCCTGGTCTGTTTTAGGGTTATGCGAGGGTTGTTTAACCTTTGCATAACCCATGCTTGTCAGGGTTGCATGACACAACAACTCCCAAGTGGATGTTGCATATGCATATGTACAAAAGTATGCATGGTGTGAAGAAAGTAGATAGAGAGACATAGAATCATAGAATCATAGAATCATAGAATAGTAGGGTTGGAAGGGGCCTACAAGGCCATCGAGTCCAACCCCCTGCTCAATGCAGGAATCCAAGTCAGAGCATCCCTGACAAATGGCTGTCCAGCCTCGTCTTAAAGGCCTCCAGTGTGGGAGAGCCCACCACCTCCCCAGGTAATTGGTTCCATTGCCGTATTGCTCTGACACTCAGGAAGTTTTTCCTGATGTTCAGCCGGAATCTGGCTTCCTGTAACTTGAGCCCATTATTCCGTGTCCTGCACTCTGGGATGATCAAGAAGAGATCCTGGCCTTCTTCTCTGTGACAACCTTTCAAGTACTTGAAGAGTGCTATCATATCTCCCCTCAGTCTTCTCTTCTCAAGGCTAAACATGCCCAGTTCTTTCAGTCTCTCTTCATAGGGCTTTGTTTCCGGTCCCCTGATCATCTTTGTTGCCCTCCTTTGAACCCTCTCCAGCTTGTCTGCATCCTTCTTAAAGTGTGGTGCCCAGAACTGGACACAGTACTCCAGATGAGGCCTAACCAGTGCTGAGTAGAGGGGAACTAGTACTTCCCGGGATTTGGAAGCGATGCTTCTATTAATGCAGCCCAAAATAGCATTTGCCTTTTTTGCAGCCACATCACATTATCACATTTCACATTTCACAAATCACATTTTTGTCCCTCTCTCATCATCCTAAAACCTGGGGTCATCCCATAAAGCTGATTGGTGGGAGCTTCAGGACAGATAAAAGTAAGCACTTCTTCACAAAGTGTGTACTTAAAACTATGGAATTTGCTACCATAAGATGTAGTATTGGCCACCAATTTGGATGGCTTTAAAAGGGGATTGGACAAATTCCTGGAGGAGAAGGCTATCAATGGCTACTAGTCTTGATGGCTACCTGCTTCCTCCAGTATCAGAGGCAGTATGCCTATGTACACCAGTTGCTGGGGAACATGGTCAGGAGGGTGCTGTTGCACATGCCATGGCTCATCATGGATTGAATAATACACGATGAGCCATGCCATGTTGTCCGAACCCAGTCATTGTATCAGAGAGTTGCATTGGGTGACCGTATGTACACCCCTTGACATTTGCAGTGTGGGGTGCTAGAGGGTGCTGTTTAACATATATATGAAGCTGCTGCAGGCAGTCGCTGGGAGATGTTAGACCGCAGTGCCATCAGTATGCTGATGACACCAAGTTCTGTTTCTTTGTGACATCTGAGTCAGGTGTGGCTGTGCAGGTCCTAGATCAGTGCCTGAAAACAGTGGTGGGATGGATGAGGCCAATAAGCTGAGGTTGAATCCTAACAAGATGGAGGCACTGTGGGTGGGCCATTCCCATGTCCATAAATTAGATAGATTAGCTGTTCTGGATGGGGTTGGACATCCCCTGAAGGATCAGGTTTGTAGTCTGAGATACTCTTTGATTATTTTCACTGGATGCTTAGGTGGGTTTGATGGCTCGGAGTTCCTTTTACCAGCTTTGATTGGTACATGCCCGTTCCTGGATAGGGATAGTCTGGCCATAGTGATCCATGCATTGGCAACCCTCAAAACTGGATTGCTACAATGTGCTCTATGTGATACTTCCTTTGAGAATGCTTTGGAAATTGCATATAGTGCAGAATTCAGCTGTTAGGCTGCTGCATGGGGCAGCCTAGTGCAAGCATGTTACACCTTTGCTCAGAGAACTGCACTGGCTGCTAATATAGTACCAGGCCAGGCTCAAGGTGATGTTTTTGACATATAAGGACCAAAACAACTTGGGAGCTACTCAGCTACCTGAGGGAGCACCTTCTTCCATATCAACCTACCGGTTTACTGATATTTATGGACTCCCGATTGTTCCATCACCTGCACAGGTATACCTGATGCTAAACAGGGGAGGACCTTTTCAGTTGTGGTGCCAGCCTTCAGAATTCTCTCCCCTCTGCAATGTGGCAGACACCAACCTTGATCGTGTTTTGGTGTCTGTTAAAAACTCATCTGCTTCCCAGGTATTTGCTAATTTTAATACCTAGCTTAGTAGTGGTGGGGTGTATGTGTGTTTATCTTTGTATTGTATTTTAATGGTTTTTATTGTATTTTAATGAATTTGTACACTGCCCTGTGATTTGATAATGAAGGATGGTGTGTGTGTGTGTGTGTAATACGCACACACACACACACACACCACCCTTCATTATCAAATCACGGGCCAATGTTCAAAATTCATTAAAGCAACAGTTAAAATAAAATACAAAGATGATGATGAAATTATGCTTTAATGTGTACAAATGCACATTTACCACCACATGTATTTTATTTATTTATTATTAAATTTATTAATCGCCCATCTGGCTGGTCACCCAGCCACTCTGGGCGATGTACAACATATAATAAAAACAGTTTAAAACAATAAAATTCTACAATAAAAACATTTTCTAAAATACCCTAACCCACCCCAAATGCCTGCCTGAACAACAACGTTTTTAATGCATGACGGAAGCTCATTAAAGCTCATTAAAGTATTGTCCATGTTTATGTGGCAGGGAACTGGGAACGGGCTGTGGCTCTCACCCCATACTCATGCAGTGTTAAACTCTACGGCTTGCTAGCTACTGTGCAACATTGCAGCTGTTAAACCTATTTTTAAGTAAATTGCTGTCATCTTCAATCTTTCCCTCGCACAGGGAGGTCAGGGTATATTACATCTCCTTAGAGAAAACCTTTGAAATATGTAAAACTCATAAACAATCTTATATGCACATATTAAACAAGTATACCTTTTTTTAAACGATATCTTAACGTCTCTATTTTTTCACATTTGCCCACAAAGCAAAGCAACCTCCTTCCAATTTCACTTTGGGGATTTTTTTATTCACTCGGTCTATCCAACTAAAGATGCTGAGGGAAATTTCTGAAGAGTTCCACAGCATCCCGCTTGTTTTCATCCCCACTAGACATTTTCAGTCTGACAAGGAAGCTCATTGTTTTCTTTCTCTTAGGTTAATCGTTGATTTAATAATACAATAATTAACCCAGGAGTAGGAAAGACAATGGGCTTCCTTTGTGGTACTGAAGATTTTGCATTAGCTGTGAGAGAGTAAAAGAATGAAAAAGCGTTAAATATTTTTCCTTCTCACTAATGAAAATTTCCCCCCTTTCTCTACAACTCCCCTCTCCTCTTTTTATGTGCCTTTTTGAAGATTGTGAGACTCCAAAGAGGGAAGTGTTGTTTTCCCTATATTTGCACAGCCCAGTGCATATTAGGTGCTTTTATAAGTAGTAGTTATTGTTATTGCTCAGAATAAATAGTTTCTAAAAATTCTACTGCAAGATCAAGAGTCACAGAAATTTAGGAAGCGACCTTATATCATGACAGAGTATTTGCCCACCTAGACCATATAGTCTATTGGAAGTGGCTCTCTGGCAGAGGTCCTCTGCTACCTGATCCTTTAACTGGAAATGCCAGTGATTGAACTTGGGACTTCATGCATACAAAAACATGTGCTCTACCACTATGCTATGGTCCTTTGTCCCATCACTATACTAGTATAGCTGGTTTACCTAATCCATTCAAAAGTTCACCTTTGGAGGTGCTTCCACCATTTTCAGCTAGTTCTTTTTTCAGAATACTAAAAAGACTAAGTTTGGCAGGCAGATGCCTGAAGGCCACTCAGTTCTGTCTTCCACAATTGTTAAGAAATATAGCCTTAAATAAGGGGCCGCGGTGGCTTAGTGGTTAAGACGCTGAACTGCAGACTGGAAGGTCGGCAGGACAGCAGTTCGAGACCCGAGTGCTGCATGACAGAGTGAGCTCCCGTCTTCAGTCCCAGCTCCTGCCAACCTAGCAGTTCGAAAGCAAGAAATTGCAAGTAGATAAATAGGCACCGCTTCAGTGGGAAAGGTAACAGCGTTCCGTGCACCTCGGTGTTCAGTCATGCCGGCCACATGACCACGGAAGCATCTTCGGACAGCGCTGGCTCTTTGGCTTATAAATGGAGATGAGCACCACACCCTAGAGTCGGACACAATTGGTTGGGGACACCTTTACCTTTTTACTTTTATAGCCTTAAATGTGTGATACTTAAGAACATGAATATCTTGGATTGTTGGGGACCAAGAACATCTGAAAAAAAATGAAATTAAAAGGCTAACAAAATAATGGACTCTGATCCTTTCAGAGTTTCTTGGCCAACCTACAGGAATCTTTAAATTATCTCAAAGGATTATACTGAGCCTACAAAGATGAGTCCATGTATCTTAAAGAGCATTATGGAGGGACATAGACTTTTCTCACCAAGTTTCTTTTTTTGGTCCCATTTTGATTACATATCCCTCTGGACAGCCTCACTTGTCAGGGTTAATGGTTTAATCGGCATTGATAGATTCTATTTATGTTGGGAGAAGACTCAGGTGGCTCAGTGTAATGTAAACTCTTCTTGGATAGTAAACAGTCTGAGTGGGTTTTTTTAAAGTGTGTGCTTAATTTCAGTCCTGGTTCAAAGGACACCACATGTAATCCTGTTCATCAGCTTAAATTAAGATGGGTATTGCAAATTGCTCTTGTCATCTGTATGAGCCATGTATGTACTATGTGTCTCACTCTGTGCCTGGGTTAGAGAATAAAGTGTGTGTGCTGCACCCTACCCCAACTATAAAGCCTTGAGCTCCAACTGCAGTGCATTTCAGGCAGGATGAGTGTGGGTTAAACATAGGGCCCCTTGTGTTACAACCCAGAGACCTAACACGGCCAGGGTGCATGTGATCAATATATCTCTTTTTCCTAACAATCCCGTTCAAGGAGGACAAGAGTTGCCACCAGGTGATTGGGACACCTCGGTAGATGTTAAAAACTAAGCAAGTCCAAATTATGTAGCTCATAAAATAAGAGAACTAAAAAGCAGAGCGTGGATTAGAAACACTACAGGAATTCAGCCTTTGCTGATTCTGATATGAACTGATGTGATCTGCACTTACTGAACTAAAGTGCAGATTGGAACTTAGTTATCTATTCATTGGCTTCTGTACTCCTGACGTTCTGATTATGGGCAGTACCTAAAGCTGGCAGTTCACCGGTGCTCCTTAGGTTGCGCTAGCAGGAATGAACAATAGTGTAATGGGAGGCTCCCTAGAGCAACCGTGGAAAATAACGTTTCCAGAACATTCTCAGACTGGAGCAACACTGATTTGTTCCATTCCAAAAAGGCTATTTTCCCAGCTGCTTTGGGAAGCACTAGCTTCCTGTTGCGCTATGGTTCACTCCCACTAGCGCAAGGGCAACTTTGGATACTTCCCTTCGTTTGCAGCTCAAAAATGTATCAAACTATGCTTTAAGATGTGCATTTTTAAAGAAATACAGTTTTAAAAAATATTTGAATACTATTTAAATGCAAATGTCCATACAGATTTAAGTCAGATTAAAGTAAAAGCAGGACAGAATGGATTAATGGGTGACCACATGCACAAATGACACAGAAATAAAGTGATTCAGCTATACCTAGTGTGGATGCCAGTGGAAAGCACAATCTGATGCAAGTCCCTGGTAGTAAAGGGAGAGGCTAAATTATAGTCGTGTCTATACAGTCTGTTCTTGCTTAAGAAGTGCTAAGGGCCTTTCAACAAAATGTTGAAATCTGTTCTCTGAACTTTTTTGAAGATTAGAAATGATGGGTGCTGATGCCTCAGTAAGGAAACCTGAGCTCAGCTGAGAGATTACTTGTCAGTTTGTTTCAAACTGAATTCTGGGCAAAATGTGCTTAGTGCATAATTCAGAAGTATTATACACACATGGAAAAGTCATTCATTCCTTGTCCAGTCACTGTATTTAGATACTCGTGTATAGGAAGTCGGTGGATTGGATCTAGAGTAGCGATTGGTGGAGTTTCACTTGTGCGGGACGCAGGGGCTGGGAAGGTGACCTTCACAATTCCTCCTTCCCACTGCAGCTCCTCATGTCTCCTGAAAAGCTGCTTTTGAGGGTTCGGAGACATTCTAGAGCAGCATGCAAGGTGATGTAGGGGGAAGGGGGAATCCACGAAGATTGCCTCCCTGTCCCCTTCCTCCAGCAGGGAGCCTCTGCTTCCACATTGCCATAATGGAAATGCATCACCAAAGGACACACAGCTACTCTGGTAGATCCACAGGACTTACCACTCAAGATAAGTTCTTCCATCTTGGGCCCCAACTGCTCAGATGAAAACCTATTCCCTTACTCTACTCTCTTCTTCCTCCCCCACTCCTACCCCCTACACTAAATGTAGTGATTTGGCTATACTGCTGTGGTATCTACAGACCCAGTGAAACATCTAATGACTATCTCTTTACCAAAAAGAAAGAAAGAAGAAGTATCCTGAGATTCTGAAGGTGTTTAGACAACTTTATATGACAAGTGTTGACATGTTCCCTTTCTTTCAGGAGTCCAGCACTGATACTGTCCCCCTGCATAAATGGTCCATTATTCTTGTGGTAGACCTGCTGAAACTAAAGAGGCTTATTCCAGGGTAGGATGCTTGCCTGGCATGGCAAGATGTTACTCACAAAAATGAGCCAAGTCTAGGAAATGTCTGAAGATTTAAGATGATATTAGAGAAGGAAAATCTAAATGTCTTCATCTACTTTGGCCCTTAGACCAGCAAAACCATATTCCTAAACTATTCATTTTTGGACCTAAAGGTGGTGGTGGTGGAGGAGGAGTTTATTAACTTAGGCTGTACTCACTTACCTGGGAGTAAGTCCCACTGAACTTAGTGGGATTTACTTCTGAACAGACTGTATATAGGCATGGCCAAAATTTAGCTTCTCCCTTTACTGCCAGGGACTTTCCCACTGACATCCACACTACGTAGAGCTAAATCAGTTTATTTATCTGTCACTTTTGCATGTGTTGTTCACCCATTAATCCATTCTGTCCTGCATTCACATTAAAGTGCATGAAAATGTGCATTCTATAATTATATACGGGATGTGAACTTGCAGCTGTTGATCTTTTCTTCATGATCTGTGACATTTTATGTATTTTATTTTTGCTGTTCTTGTTTTGGTTGTTTTTAAGCATTTAATGCATGGGTGGGCCACTTGTGGACCTCCAGCTGCTTTAGCCTACAACTTCCATCAGCATAGCCAATGGTGAGGGATGATGGGAGCCACAGGCCACAGCCTGCCCACCTCTGAATGCTTTAGGTTATTGTGATTGTTGGGAGTGATTATTTTGCTAGTTGTTTTGTCAATAGACAAAGGTTCCTTTTGGATATTCAGATATTCAACACACCAACGGGTGAAGGAAAGAAGTTTATTTGACTAAAGTAGGCTAATAAAACCAGAAAAAGCAAGACATTCAAAGCATAAAGCATACATTCCTTCAGCTACTGCGAACCTCATACTCTTATCAAGATAAGATCAGCAGCAAATGTAACCGCATGACGGCCTGGCCTGCAGCACCTGTTCCGGATTGGCCTACAGCGAGGTCCTTCCTTGGGAGGCTCCCAAAGAATCATATACTATCCTCATGATCCCTCCCATTCTGGACATGGTCCAACTCTTCAGACTGTTTCATACGGTAGACTGGAAGAATGCCAGCCTCAACAATTGGCCAGCCCAGAACAGCACTCGGCTAAACTTCAGATAGATACTGAAGCTGAAGCTCAGATATTTTGGCCACCTAATGCGAAGAGAAAACTCTCTGGAAAAGACCCTGATGCTGGGAAAGACTGAAGGCAAAAGGAGAAGGGGACGGCAGAGGATGAGATGGCTAGATAGCATCACCGATGCAATGAATATGAACTTGAGCACACTCCGGGAGAGAGCGCAGGACAGGAAGGCCTGGCGTGCTATGGTCCATGGGGTCACGAAGAGTCGGACATGACTGAACGACTGAACAACAACAACAAACTTCAGATTCTGCCAAAGATTTATCTACCAGCTTGAGCACAGCATCAACAGCCTTAAGTCTAGGAACTAGCATAGCTACCCACCCCCACCCCCACAGCTCTACAAGCAGGCACAATGGCACTCTAGACATGGGCAGAGGAATCTGTGAATCACAAGCTCCTTGAAATACAATGGCCTTCCATATTTCCACTACAGTGATATTTTGTGTATTTGATATCATCTTGTTATGTTGTATGAAATAGGCTATTGCATAGAGTTAATTGATTTAGACAGGGTTTTAATAAAAATTATTATGACATTTTCATTTAATTCAATTGTTATAGTATGTGATCTTCGTTGTTTCTCACTTCTAAAGGTTGTAAACCTTGAGTAGACCAATGTGAAAGAAAAATGAATATTTATCTGTAATAATCAACCGATTCCCTTTTTATTATTAGAATTACCAACTTTTGATTTGAAAAAACAAAACAAAAAACATATTCTGGTATCTGGGTAGGGTTTGAGGTGAGCCAGGAGCTGTGCGACAAGCCAGTAATCAAAACCAAACTGCAAATCAGAAACAAAGGACAAACCTAAGACAGGGCTGAGAAGCACACCAGAAGTCAGGACCAAAGAGCAACCAAGAATACAGGAACACAGTGGAGTTCAGAAATACTTTGCTGCTCAGACAAGTCCCAAGTGGAACAGGATAGCCTCTTATACCTTCCTGCCCAGGACTATCCAAAGGACAGCCAGCCTGGGTGGGCAGGAGAGCTTGAGGGCACTTCACTGAGAAGCTGTTACCTGCAGTTCAGTAGCTCGCTACATGGGGCAGCACATAAATCTGATAGCTCCTGACAAGATCCAGGGCAGAGCATGGTAGACCCCAGCAGGGGGGGAGAAAATAGCAACAGTGTTCTGTTGGTTCCGGTGGCTGGTGCTGGCAGATCTGATGGTCTGAATCTATGCTTCTTCTTTTTTTAGTGTGGGGAGAAAGAATGGTGCAGGGAAATGACTGTGAGTCCAGTCCCCACAGCTGCCCTGCCAAGTTGTTTTGTCACCATTCAATATGTCTACCTCAGCTCAACAGAGCCAGAGCGAGAAGACTCTCTGAAGGAAACACAGATTCATTCTTCAGTCTCTTATGCAAGAGCAGCGTGTAAAACAGTGACCTGGGAATGAGTTCAACAATTTGTCTCCCAAAGCCATATATGGATTACACAAGCCTTCCCCAACCTAGTGCCCTCCAGGTGTATTGGACTACAACTCCTATCACCCCCCACCAGCTGGGGATGATAGGAGTTGTAGTCTACCGTATCTGGAGGGTGCCAGGTTGGGGAAGGCTGGGTTACCTTTTTGAAGCATGTCCACCAAGCACACATACCCTAAGCATATTTACCAGTAAGTGTCAATGAGCTCATCTGGATTTATGTTTGAGTGTCATGGTTAAGGTCATGCTGCATGTGAAAAAGATGTTGCTGATTTTTCACTCGGAACATGTGGCATACACACAGAGGGAGAATTCTGACACCTTGCCCAGAATCCAAAAGCCAACCAGGCCAATTTTTGGCAACCCTAGCCTGAGACCTGTGCCGCTTATTACACCTCTCACATTGCACTCTTCACTGGTTGCCCATGGAAGTACAGTGCTGGGACAAATCCTCCGAAGTTGCAGTGCAGTGCAGGTAGCTAGCCCCTTACAGAAGCTCTAGTCTAAGAGACACTTGTATTTGTTGCTTTGTTTTGGAACACATATTCCAAAGGTCCATGTTGGGAAGTGGTTCCCCAACACCCCAGCCCCATACTTTGAGGCCTCTGTGAGGCCAAACACAACCACAAGGTAAGTAATTAGTTGCAGCCACTTGGCCACCCTGTATGTTTGTGCAGTACTAGTGAAGAGAAGGAGGGCAGCAGTGTCCATATTATTTAAATGCCAGTGACCACAGGATCTCTTTTAACCACAAAGTCTCCCATTTATTAATGCAGATAGAGCCAAACATATGTCAGCAATGTTTGTATCAAGTTGGTAAATAGATCAAGGCTGCCCGAGCTTAACGTATTTCAGAAATAAGGAAATTTTGAGGTGTGGCTCTGAATATTTCTTTGGCGCTGGAGGTTGCTGTAATTCAGGACACTCATCATGTTCTCTCAAGCCAAGAAAAAGACACAATCCTATGTATTAATAGCCAGCTTATTTTCTGAGTGAGAGGCCTTAAGTAACTAAGGAAGCACCAATGCAAAAGAGGTTTGCAGAAGTTTTTTTTTAAAAAAAAAATCCTGTGAATTGAGAAAAAAGAGGACAAGCAACACCAGAAAAAAGAAGACAAAGTAGGAGACCTATTTGCATAAAATGTGCCTATTCTATAGATGAAAAATTTAGAAATAATTACTTTAATTTAAATAGAAATACAATACATCTTGCCATAGTGTGGAAGACTGTGACAGGTGACTTGTGTTTCTTGCTTAGTCTGCTGTCCAGTTGCTGTTGGTTAGAAACATCAAAGCCCAGGTTCTTCCATCTGTTGGTCCTTTATCTTTAAACCAGACTTGACATCCCTCAAATAGAGAACAACTTCAAAATAGAGAGCAGTCCTCTGGCAGCCTTTGAAATAGAGGACTGCCATCTGTAAAAGAAGCCACATGACCACCCTAGCTGTAGGTGTGGGGTGTGGGGAAAACTGGAGGAAGAGATGGAATGGAATGGTGTATCTGGGAAAGGGCATGGCTGGCTGACTCACTGGCTGGAACCCTGAAAAGGAGCACTTCACACTGCTGCAACATACTGTGGGACCTGTCCTTTCTTTGTTGTAATATGGTTGCTTGACTGAATCTGAGTGGGAATCTAGGGCTGCAATTACCCTGAAAAGAAAGTTAATCTGAGCCAAGCTGTGTAAATCATACACAAGAGCATACATATTAAAGTGGCACATGAGTGCCCCTTTAGTTAAGGATGAGCCCCCCACTGAAAAAAGAGGTTCCGCACCTCAAAATTGGTCTTCAATTGTACAGACTTTCAAACCAATCTGATACAAATTGCCACAGATACACCAAGTTAAATTGTGCTGAAAATTGACACATTGTACATGATGACATGCAACAAACAGGCATGGGTCAACTCACAGGAGGATTGTGACACACAAACATAGGATAAGGACGGTGAGGGGTGCAAGAAGAGTGCTCCCTCTCGCTGTTCAACTCATCCAAGCTGCTGGTGTAAGCAACGAACACACATGGGTCACCACACAGCAGGATTCCTCTAGCTATACAAGAAGTTTCAGATACTTTATTAAGCAATGCAGGGCCAGGACAAAATGGGGCATCTTTGCTGATCCCAAGCACTTTATCCTCCAGATCTGGATTTGGGCCTGAAAGACCAAGGAAAAGTGTGGGTGCATGGAGGGTAAGTTGTAAGCAACAACAATTTCTGACATTGCACAACATTATAACTGTTCATGGGGCACATCCATTAAGGCATCAGCTTTGGCTTCCAACTTCCTGGCTTTGTAGACCTTGAGCCAATATGAGATAGCCTTAACTCACGCCTTAAACTAGCAGGTTCTTTTTATCATTCAATACACACATGCACAAACGTGTGTTTATGTGTGTGTGTGTGTTTAGTATCAAATAAATAGCAGAAATAGGAAGGAATGCTATGTGAGTTCACAATTTTTCTTGACATGGCTGCATAGTTCTAACCCTGCCTACCAGAGCTCACACACACTCTCCCGATCTTTGAATTAAAACAGCTGACTAATTTAAAAGGCTAAATTAAAAAGAGGTGTCTTCACAACCTTTCTAAAAGCCAAGAGACTTGGGGCCTCTGCTGGTAATTACCTTCAGAAGGACCTCTCCTGGAAATCTTAATAACTAGGCATGTTCATAATGAGACAGGTAGTCCCTTAGTTCCCCAGGTCCTAACTCATTTAGGGCTTTAAAAGTTAATACCTACACCTTGAATTGAGCCCAGAAAGGAATTGGCAACTGGTGGAGGTCTTTCAAGACAGTTGTGATATGGTCCCAATACCATGCACCAGTTAGCAGTCTAGTTATGCCATTTTGCACCAATTGAAGCTTCCAGACACTCTTCTGGGATTGGCACCACCTTGAGCACATTGCAGTGATTTAAGTGTGATATAACCAAGGTGTGGATAACTGTTGCTAGAAGGGTCTTGGCTGGCACACCAAGCATAATTGTGCAAACACGCTCCTTGCCACCACCTGAAGATCCATGGACAGCACAAGATTAAGGAGCATTCACAAGCTATGGACCTGATCCTCCAGGGGGAGTGCAAGCCCTTCCAGAACAGGTTGGATGTAAATCCCTGAATCAGGCTTTCTACTGACCACAACATCACCATCTTGTCTGGCTTTAAACTCAGCTTGTTCACCCTCATCCAGCCCATTCTCAAACCCAGGCAATATTCAAGGGTTCTGAGTCTTCTTCCTTGGTGTTTGTTGGCAAAGAGCAATAAAGCTGGGTGTCATCAGCATACTGGTGGCACCATATTCCAAAGCTCCAAATGACCTCTCTCAATTCAGTGGGATTTAGTTCTGAATAAACATGCATAGGATTGCACTGTATTTGTAGCTCTCCCTGTCAAGAGAGAAGGTAGCACCACTCTGGCAAAAACTCATGTGTCTCAGGCAGCATATTAATATGTGACATCTGTAGCACTGTGACGGGGGTGTTTCCCTGACAATGAAAGGAAAAGCAAATTAAGGAGTACTGGATTTTTAAAAAAGGAATCAGCTTTGCTGTGCTTTGGTCCATGCAGGGCTCCACGAGCGAGTGCTCTGCCCCAGTAAAAATCACTTCACAGAACATACTTCCAGGCAGGGGTGGGGGTTGAAGTGAGCATCACCTGACTGGCAGGGGCTGCTCAACCAATAAGAGAGGCTTCCCTTTTCCTTTCCTCTGAAGGTCTAGATGTGCCTGCATTTCAGGAGCAAGTCTCATTGACCACAATGGGAGTTTCTTCTGAGTGCTGGAAAAGGGTGGGGGGAGAACACAGGGATGGGAAACCAGCTCCCTTTCTAACCAAACCGATACTGTGAAGGATCTCTATTACAAATCTGTGAAGTAGTTACTTCCTAAGGCAATAAAACAAACGGAGAATCGGAACCTCAAGATCGCACTTCCGAGCATTTAGGGAATGTGCTTTAAACTGTGCCAGTTCAATTGAGGGGGATCTCTGTAAGATGTGGGCATTCAGGGGACCAGCCTCACTGAGCACAATGGGAGTTACTTCTGAGTAGACACTAACTGGTTTGTGCAGGGACAGGAAACACCCCTTGAGCAGGTCATAGTGAAAGGCACACCCCTGGGCAGGGCTAGCATACCCCAGGTAAATGCGGGGGCTGGAGCACACAGCAGCTGTATCGGGGAGAACCCAACTTGAGGCAAAGAATTGGACTTCAAGCAGTCTCAGGAAATCTGGTTTTTCCCTGATCATCTCCAGGGTGGCTGCTAGATGGCCAATATGTCATGTATCCTTAACGACCTCAACACACAGCCAGCTCAAAGTAAATTACTGGTGAAGACACCCCCTGGGAAATCCCCACTTGGTAAAATGTTGCTTTCCATGCAGCTCTTAAAGGTACAGTGACATGCTCAGGGGATGAACCTGGCAGTCCTATAATAATCTACTCAGAATGATGGAAACTGGGTGGACTGTGGCTGTATAGATGAATGTAAGCCATCACATTCGAACCCAGACATCCAGGCACCTAATGCTATTGGTTAATCACTAAACTGTCCTTCCTTCCAAAACAAAACCGCCTTGCCAATCATGTGAGCCTGTTCTGGTGGGGCTAATTTCCCATTCAACAAGGAATCAGTCATAAAAATACCTTATACCCATTCAGAACAACTGATATGGATTTCATAAAATGACACAAGCAGAGCCCATTCTTTAGGACCACTTTTAAGAGAGTGTGGAGTCAATCCAACAAACCATGCAACTGGATTTCATGTGTGTGCACACATGTGTTTTGAAAAGCTGCCTAAGAAACATTTCCCAGTGTATCCATTTCTGATGTGATCCTGAAGATATCCAGGATATTTAAACAGGATCATTTTTAAAGGTATGTAGATTCGTTTGCAAATTCCACAGGTAAGGACACTGAAATGCAAAGGGATTTTCTTTTTTCTGTTGCTGGTGATTAGCTGGTGTCTCTGACATGTTTACAAGCTCATAACTGCCTTATTAATACCTCATTACTACTGCAGAAAGTTCAACAGCTTTTAGCTTTGAAATCACTTTACCAGTCCTACATAGAGTTAGGTGCACTTTAAGCCCACTGGTATCAATGAAATTAGGTGCATCTAACTTTGCATAGGATTGAACTGTTGAGGCACTTAGAGGTGAAAAGAAGGTAAATTTGTTCTTGTTCTGCCACTAATTAAAGCTGATTACTCTTTACTGTACCTTCTGGGTGGTTGTAATTGCTTCAACTATATGATGTCTCAGTTTGTATACACAGACACATATTATGTAGGTATAGTTAAGCATGTGTAGCACACTAGTGGAAAACAATATGAAATATTATATTTTTCAGTGTGGAGCACCTGGATGGGGAAGATGAGCGGCAAGTTGGGGTTGGGTGACCATGTGCCCTACTTTTCAAAGGTTGTTCCTCTGTTGGAAGAGATGCTCTGTTTGAAGGACTGCCCGGTCCAAGTTCAGTTTAAAGATAAAGAAACAAAAGAAGTGAAGCAGGAGCTTTTCAGTTGCCCATCAACAGTTACAGGTAGGCAGCAGACATATGAGGCTCAGGGCTCATCTGGTCAAAGCACGTTCCATTTATTTATTATTTATTAAATTTCTTAATCGCCCATTTGGCCAGTCACCCGGCCACTCTGGGCGATGTACAACAGTACTAACAGTTTAAAACAATAAAATTCCGCATTGAAACATCGTTCTGGGGGTTGGACCCGATGGTCTTGTAGGCCCCTTCCAACCCTACTGTTCTATGATTCTTGTTGTTGTTGTTGTTCAGTCGTTCAGTCGTGTCCGACTCTTCGTGACCCCATGGACCATAGCACGCCAGGCCTTCCTGTCCTGCACTCTCTCCCGGAGCGTGCTCAAGTTCATATTCATTGCATCCGTGATGCTATCTAGCCATCTCATCCTCTGCCGTCCCCTTCTCCTTTTGCCTTCAGTCTTTCCCAGCATCAGGGTCTTTTCCAGGGAGTTTTCTCTTCGCATTAGGTGGCCAAAATATTGGAGCTTCAGCTTCATTATCTGTCCTTCCAATGAGCACTCAGGGTTGATTTCCTTTAGGATGGACTGATTTGACCTCCTTGCAGTCCAGGGCACTCGTAAGAGTCTTCTCCAGCACCACAGTTCGAAAGCATCAATTCTTCGGCGCTCAGCCTTCCTTATAGTCCAGCTCTCACAGCCATACATTACTACTGGGAAAACCATAGCTTTGATTAGACGGACCTTTGTCGGCAAGGTGATGTCTCTGCTTCTTACTATGCTGTCTAGGTTTGCCATAGCTTTCCTCCCAAGGAGCAAGCGTCTTTTAATTTCATGGCTACAGTCACCGTCTGCGGTGATCTTGGAGCCCAAGAAAGTAAAATCTGTCACTGCTTGCATTTCTTCCCCTTCTATATGCCAGGAAGTGATAGGGCCAGATGACATGATCTTAGTTTTTTTAATGTTGAGTTTCAAACCAGCTTTTGCACTCTCCTCTTTCACCCTCAACAAGAGGCTCTTGAGATCCTCTTCGCTTTCTGCCATTAGGGTGGTATCGTCTGCATATCGGAGGTTGTTGTTAATTCTCCCGGCAATCTTAATTCCGACCTGTGATTCATCCAACCCGGCATTTCTCATGATGTACTCTGCATATAAGTTAAATAAGCAGGGTGACAATATGCAGCCTTGTCTTACTCCTTTCCCAATTTGGAACCAATCGGTTGTTCCATGTCTGGTTCTTACTGTTGCTTCTTGACCCTCATACAGGTTTCTCAGGAGACAGGTAAAGTGGTCTGGTACTCCCATCACTTTAAGAATTTGCCATAGTTTGTTGTGATCCACACAATCAAAGGCTTTAGCGTAGTCAATGAAGCAGAAATAGATGTTTTTCTGGAATTCTCTTGCTTTCTCCATGATCCAGCGAATGTTGGCGATTTGATCTCTAGTTCCTCTGCCTCTTCTAAACCCAGCTTGTACTTCTGGTAGTTCTCGGTTCGCATACTGCTGAAGCCTAGCTTGTAGGATTTTGAGCATCACCTTGCTGGCATGTGAAATGAGCGCAATGGTGAGGTAGTTTGAACACTCTTTGGCGTTGCCCTTCTTTGGAATTGGAATGTAAACTGACCTTTTCCAGTCTTGTGGCCACTGTTGAGTGTTCCAGATTTGTTGGCATATTGAATGCAGCACTTTAACAGCATCATCTTTTAGGATTTTAAATAGCTCAGCTGGAATACTGTCATCTCCGCTAGCTTTGTTGTTACTAATGCTTCCTAAGGCCCACTTGACTTCACTCTCTAGGATGTCCGGCTCAAGTTCAGTGACCGCACTATCATGGCTATCAGGGACATTCAGATCTTTCCTGTATAGTTCTTCTGTGTATTCTTGCCACCGCTTCTTAATCTCATCTGCTTCTGTTAGGTCCCTGCCTTCTTTGTCCTTTATCATGCCCGTCTTTGCACAAAACGTTCCCTTGAGATCTCCAATTTTCTTGAAGAGATCTCTAGTCTTTCCCATTCTGTTGTTTTCCTCGATTTCTTTGCATTGTTCATTTAAGAAGGCCTTCTTGTCTCTCCTTCCTATTCTTTGGAACTCTGCATTCAGTTGGGTATATCTTCCCCTTTCTCCCTTGCTTTTCGCTTCCCTTCTTTCCTCAGCTACTTGTAAAGCCTCATCAGACAGCCACTTGGCTTTCTTGCATTTCTTTTTCTTTGGGACGGATTTCGTTGCTGCCTCCTGAACAATGTTACGGACCTCCGTCCATAGTTCCTCAGGCACTCTGTCTATCAGGTCTAATCCCTGAAATCTATTCCTCACCTCCACTGTATATTCATCAGGGATATGATTTAGGTCATACCTGAACGGTTTAGTGGTTTTCCCGACGTTCTTCAATTTAAGCCAAAATTTTGCAAGAAGCAGCTCATGATCTGAGCCACAGTCAGCTCCAGGTCTTGTTTTTACTGACTGTATGGAGCTTCTCCATCTTTGGCTGCAAAGGACATAATCAATCTGATTTCGATACTGACCATCTGGTGATGTCCATGTGTAGAGTCGCCTCTTGTGCTGTTGGAAAAGAGTGTTTGCTATGATCAGCATGTTCTCTTGGCAAAACTCTATTAGCTTTTGTCCTGCTTCATTTTGTACACCGAGGCCATGCCTGCCTGTTATCCGGTGATTTCTTGACTTCCTACTTTAGCATTCCAATCCCCTATGATGAAGAGGACATCTTTTTTTGGTGTTAGTTCTAGAAGGTGTTGTAGGTCTTTATAGAACCGATCAACCTCAGCTTCTTCGGCCTCAGTGGTTGGGGCATAGACTTGAATTACTGTGATGTTGAATGGTTTGCCTTGGATTCGTACTGAGATCATTCTATCATTTTTAAGATTGTACCCCAGTACTGCTTTTCCCACCCTTTTGTTGACTATGAGTGCTACTCCATTTCTTCTAAGGGATTCTTGCCCACAATAGTAGATATGATGGTCACCTGAATTAAATTTGCCCATGCCTGTCCATTTGAGTTCGCTGATTCCCAAGATGTCGATGTTCAATCTTGCCATCTCATGTTTGACCACCTCCAGCTTACCTTGATTCATTGATCTGACATTCCAGGTTCCTAAACAATATTGTTCTTTACAGCATCGGATTTTCTTTTCTATGATTCTACTCCACTATAACTTGAGATAGATTGTTCTTCTACTTAAATTGTAGCAACTATTTCAACATTTGAATCTATAGGTATAAATTAGCACGTGCAACTGTTAGGCAAATCTGTGTCCTCTTTTGTCCTTTTGCTTTTTGGTGATGCATTTTCCCTTTTGGGGGCAATGCATAAGTGGCCAGCCTAAACTGAGGGAAAATGTGTGCATTTGAAGCCTGTGGACAAATTTTAAATGAAACCCTTAGACAGGGAGAGGGGAAAACAATTTGGGGAGAGATATCTGTTGATATCGCTATCTTGGCCTTTGGCCATGTATCTTTAGCTACCTGTTTAACTATTTCAGTTGTGAATGAGAAGCTGTATAAATCAATTTAAATGTAAAGACAGGCTTCTAGGAAGGATTTGGTGGGGAAATGTGCTTGAAGGACATCCCTTGTGTCTTCTGGCTTTGTGTGTGGAGGGAAGAACATCTGCATGGCTTTGTAGTAAGCTGAGAAGGACAGGAAGGGGGAGTGGGCTGAGCGAGGAACTGAAGTACAACCTAACTTGGCACAGCATTTTGCCAAATGCTGGATGTCACTTATTTCAGAGGTCTGTCACTTATCTAACACATCTGCACGATGCTCCACCATAGAACACGATGAACTCCTTTTTTATATGTAAATAATTTATTGGCCATGTTTGTATCCCCTATTTGTGTATTTTTGATCGATAATTGTTATAGACCACTTATAATAACATCTCTAAGGAGTTTACATATAAAAATAATTTTAGGCTAAGGCCAGAAATCTCTACTCCACCCATTGCCACTGTTGACCACACACCTTGCAGAATCACAGTCAGGAAAGCTCCCTTAACCATGCTCTAGTATGGGCTGGCTTCAGCTGGCCTCAGGATAGAACTTGGGGTGGGAGATTGATAGGCTCCCAGGCAGCACTCTCTCCTCTCACTCAGATTCCCTGGACTGTGAGGGGGCTGGTCTCTCATGGTGCGCAAGTGGGACAGCTGCTGTTGCCAGGATGTATGAGGGAGTCCATTGTGGGGGACACAGGGGATGATAAGGAAGGAATGATGTGGAGGAGGCCTCAAAGAGTGCTTGTCAATGGGACCTCCTCAAACTGGGGAGAGGTAATGAGTGGGGTACCGCAGGGCTCAGTCCTGGGCCCAGTGCTCTTCAACATTTGTATTAATGACTGGGAGGAGGAGGTGTAGGGAATGCTGATCACATTTGCAGATGACACAAAATTGGGCGGGATAGCTAATACTTTGGAAGACAGAAACAAAACTCAGAGTGATCTTGATAGACTGGAGCACTGGGCAGAAAACCACAGAATGACATTTAATAGGGATAAATGCCAAGTTCTGCACCTAGGAAAAAGAAACCAAATGCACAGTTACAAGATGGGGGATACGTGGCTCAACAACACTACAAGCGAGAAGGATCTTGGAATTGTTGTCAATCACAAGCTGAATATGAGCCAACAATGTGATTCAGCTGCAAAAGAAGGCAAATGCTCTTTTGGGCTGCATTAATAGAAGCAGAGCTTCCAAATCCCGGGAACTACTAATTCCCCTCTACTCAGCACTGGTTAGGCCTCTGGATTACTGTGTCCATTTCTGGGCACCACACTTTAAGAAGGATGCAGACAAACTGGAGAGGGTTCAGAGGAGGGCAACAAAGATGATCAGGGGACTGGAAACAAAGCCCTATGAGGAGAGACTGAAATAACTGGGCATGTTTAGCCTCCAGAAGAGGACTGAGGGGAGATATGTTAGCGCTCTTCAAGTACTTGAAAGGTTGTCACAGAGAGGAAGGCCAGGATCTCTTCTCGATCATCCCAGAGTGCAGGACACAGAATAATGGGCTCAAGTTACAGGAAGCCAGATTCCGGCCGAACTTCCTGACTGTTAGAGCAATACGACAATGGAAGCAATTCCCTAGGGAGGTGGTGGGCTCTCCCACACTGGAGGCCTTCAAGACGAGGCTGGACAGAGAATCTGTCAGGGATTCTCTGACTTGGATTCCTGCATTGAGCAGGGGGTTGGACTCGATGGCCTTGTAGGCCCCTTCCAACCCTACTATTCTGTCATTCTATGATAGTGCGCTACCTGACAGGGCTGGCTTATGGGGCAAAATAGCAGGGAGTGGAGTTGTCCTATGCATTTCCAGGGTGGAAGCCAGAAGGACCAGTTGGCCTGTCTATTGGCCCATGGCATGGCCCTCCTGATTGATCCAAGCATACCTGCCTGCTGCCTGCAGCCCCTCCCCGCCTTTCCTAATGTGTGCATAAGTGCAGGGCTCCTGCGTGCGAATGCTCCTGGTATCTGGATCTGGGGGCTGGGGGAAGACAAATGCTTCATGATGTGTCTGATCCCTGCCTGCTCCAGGGGGTGAGTGTCCAAGTCACTGCTCTGTGGGGCTTGCAGTCTGGAGAGCTCCTTCCCTTTTGCCATGACTGTGTTTAGCCAAGCAGGCAAAAGGTGAGTGGGGCATGGTTCCCCCTTTCCCCTGGTGGAGCTCAACTCCCATCTCCTACTCCCAGCCCTGTGCCTCAGGCCACAAAGAACCATCCTATATTTGAAAGGGTCCACCATTCCAAGGGCTGTCCTATCCAATTACTGTGGAAGAACCGTAAGAACT
The DNA here is from genome assembly GCF_057233095.1 of Heloderma suspectum. NCBI lineage: Eukaryota > Metazoa > Chordata > Lepidosauria > Squamata > Helodermatidae > Heloderma > Heloderma suspectum. The sequence continues at coordinate 230,388,340 of NC_139461.1, forward strand.
GTTTCCCACCAACAGTAAGCACCTGGACGGTAGGCCGAACAGGCAGGCACACAGGTTATCTAGTCAGTCTTCCACAGTATGGTGAGATGTACTGTATTTTTATTTAAATGGTAATGATTTCTAAAATTGCATCTATTTATCAAATTAGCATATGCAAATATTATTTGGTGGTGATGCATTTCCTCTTTTGGGGCCATTTGCAGTGCGCTACCGGAGGTTACTGCTGTCAGTGACCTGGTTTGCACAACACAGCAGCCGATGGCATCATGCCTCCACTGGAGGAATCCTCCTTGGAGGAAGAGCTGAGCTCCCAGAAACCAAGGGCATCCCAGAGCAGTCACTGTCACTAGACCAGGAGGAATCTTGGCCTTCGGGGGAGATGGCTGCAGGTCCATCCCTGTCATGGTGAGAAGACTCTGCCTCTGAGGCAGAGACTGAGCAACCCCCTGCCCCCCAGGAGCATCATCGCCTCAAGTAGCAGGCCAGTAAGACACCAGTAAGAAGGACTCCTCAGGAGAAAGTGACTCCTCATGACTAGGGCTCTGACCACAGAGTTCTAATGTACTGCAGCTGGGCTCTGAGCGGGGCAGCAGGCCTTGGGGTTAAAAGCCTTCAGTGTCTGCCGAGCCAGTGTTGGAAGCAACGCCATTCTTCCAGCTCCTGTGCCTTCTGCCTTGTTCTGTGATTGATGTTCCAGGCTACTGACCCTTGGCTCTGCTTCTGAAGTGTGTAATGTATCTGGCTGCCTAATTGTGTATTGACCTCTGCCTGCGGTCTTGGCCACTTTTGCCTTAGCCTGGCCCCACTTCTCTGACTGCTTGTCTGTGCTTTGACCTTTGCCTGCTATCTTGACCACTCCCGCCTAGACGCCGGAACCCATGTGAATGAAACCTGTGTGGTTGAAAGTTTGCTGGCTTCATTGCCTCACTTCTTGGTTAGCTTGGAGTCTGCTGCAGTAACGCGGGACACATAGGTTAAGCACATGGGTTGTTGGGCACAGGCAGGAGAGAGCAGGTGTGCGGCCTCCCACGTGCGCCGCTTCCTCTTTTAATCATCAACCCAAGAGTGGCTCTTTCATAGGGGCTCAACAACCCAGTTGTTAATGATGGCTTGTTGTTGGGTTAACCACTGGTTTGTTTAAAGGGAGATAGTTTCTGTCTGCAATGTGCGTTTTGTATTCCAAAAAACTATAAAAGGATAGTTTCTGTATTCTGAATTTCTTGAAGTGTTGGTTTTCAGGCATACCTCCAATATTTTATATGTGATAAGTATATAAAACAGGAGTGGGCAACTTCAGGAGGTCTGGGGACCATCTTTGTGCTCCCCCAAATCCCAGCTCTGCAGGTCACACCTTTTCTCAGCACCTCCTCAAGATGCCGAAAAAAGTAAAACATAAAATAAATTAAAGTGGTGTCCGGAGCATCTGCAGAGCAGCAAAAGGCTCAAAAAATACTTCAAAATAACTGCTCCAGGTGCCTTTTTTTAAAAAAAAGTTTGCTATTTTTCGGGTGCGGTGGGAGCTGCACATTGCCCATTCCTGATATAATATAAATTGGTAATTTATGTATAATTTCTGTATCCTGCAGTTTAAATCGCCATTCTTCTCCATTATGTATTTTGCTTTACTACCAGTAGCAGCATACACTGTTGTGGCTGCTATTTAATATGAGACTAGCATACCCTTCCTTTTCTTTAGGAGCTATGTCCTGACAGTGGCCCTTTAAATATAAAATGTAAATATTAATACTTAAAAATATAGCAAAGTAAATTTACCTCTGATCTGGTCAAAGATCCTTTTTACTAGGGGCTGGTGATGGAAAATATGAGGACTTTATTTATGTTATCTTTGATTTATATCAGTCTGAAAAAAATGGCATATTAAAAGAAAACCTATTAAAGGAAGCCAAAAAAATCCAGCTCTTGTCAGCCTCTGATGTTTGTCTGACTGGACATATTTAGCTCATCAGTCCAGATAGTTGTTTTTATACAGTTTGAACTGCAATGGTTTGGAATGGATCAAACACAAACAACCCACAAGGCAGATGCGTTGTTTGTCTGGCACAAACAAAGCGGCTGGCCTAAAATGAGGCTGTCTGGGATGAAACTCGGGCAATGTGGACCCTCCAGAAAGCAAACTACATTACCCTGCTGGTGGTGATAATCAGGGCCGTGAGGTTCAGCTTTGCTATTTTTAGAGAATGCCACCAAACCTCTTTATTTGTATCAGTCACTTTAAGAGCAGCTAGCTAAATTTGCAATGCTTTTTAAACTGTAATTTACATGATTGCTTGGACAGTGAAGAGGGTGAATATCCTTCTGGACTGAAGTTGTGTCTGAGAACTTCCACATGTGTAGAAAAATGGCCAGTGATGAGAATATAGAATTACTTGCCAGAGAGAGAGAGAGAGATGAAGACGACGACCACAGCTCACTGGTGCTTCTGAATATTTACAGCCAACCATTCTTATTTCTATAAAATAGTAAGAGAAGGCTTGCTGGGTCAGGCCATGGTACCACTAGCTTGCCTTGTCTTGCAGTCTATCACGTGAGTTAAGAAACACTTCTCATGTTTCTGATTTAGTGCTATAGTGCCAAACTGGGACTGTGGTAAGCTCTTGTGCCCTAATTCCTGGCTATTCCATTGCTATTCTCCTTTTGGTTTCTCTTTATGTCTCTAATGATAAACCTACCTTGAGCTCAGTATACTTTTAGCCATGATCACAACCCATTGCTATGAATCCAAAGCTAATGACATGTTATATGAAAAAACAATCCCTTGTTTATGTCATACTTTGGTGGTCTGTTTTCATTGGGTGTTCTCTTGTTCTGCAAGTGTACACAATAATAAAGCTTCCACATTCACTATTCATTCACTCTTCACAACCAGTTCATTATTTTTTCCTGTCATCTCCCCCTTGAACTATCTCTTTCTGATTTCAGATAAGGTGGAAGGGCTTGTGGATTTTTTTTTTTTTTTTTAGAAAACCCAAGTTTTGTAGTAGTTTTCCTCCCAATTATTTCATGACACAAACCAGATGCTGATGCTGCAGTAAATATAGTATGAAGGTTGGTAATGGACCGGCTGAAGCATTAACACTCCAATTCCCCAAACAGCTCTTCCCTCTCAGGAGTTTCAGGCACAAAATACAGCAAACACATTTGGGTTTCCAAATGTATGGTACAATTGTTTGTTCATCCTGTATCCCACCATGCCTCCACAAAGCTTTGATCACCTTTTTAGTCTGGCAATAACTTTGTGCAGTGGGTTAAGATGAGAGACAGGAGTCCAGCTTTCCCTGATGTGGTGCTCCCTAGGTGTTTTGGACTACAACCCCCATTATCCCTGACCATTGGCCATGCTGGCTGGGGCTGAGGGGAGATTTAAACCAAAACATCTGGTGGGCACCAAGTTGAGGAAGGCTGAAGTACCACTCAGTCCCCAGTGTCCCCATGTTGAGCTGGGACGTCTGAAAGGGGCTTCTATTAACATTCAAGCAAGTGCAAGTAGAAGACCCCTTCAGGCCTTCCCTGAGGACTCAGCAGGCAGAAATGGAAGCATTGGGGCCAGGGCTTGCATGTGCACCTTGGCTTGCCACCTTTTCAGCCCTCATGCGAGCAGGTGGTGCCTCCCACATACGGGTGGTGCCTCCAAGTTGCCCAGCCAGTTTCTGCTGTGATGATGATCTAGATTTCCAGTGTCTAAATCCACCATTCTGTACACTGAAACTGGTTGATACTAACCATTTTGAGTCCTTTCCAATTAATGTTGGTTTGAAGTATTTGTCCTGAAAACTCTGATTATTGGGTGGTTTACAAATACAAGAAATAAAACTAAATAAATAAATATTGCTCTATCAGCTAACAGGGTTTTTTTTTTTAAGTCTGCTTTTTAAAGAGACTGAACATGGGCTGTCTTTTATATTTCTTTCAATGGGCCTGTTCTCACATAACAACCCATCAGGTAAAAAACCAATGGGTTGTCATGCACAACCAGGGAAACAAACCATGGGTTAACCTCTGGGTTGTTTAGCCCCTAAACAGCCCAGCACTCTGGGTTTGCACATCACATTCTACAACCAACGAAGGAGCTGATCGTGGGTTGTGGGTTAAAAGTGGAAGAATTCCCACTTGTGCACAACAACCCATCGGCTTTTAAACCATTGTGGTGGTGTTACATGCGAACCAGGTCTATACATGGTTAAGTCATAGAGGAAGTCCTTTGACTGCTGGGATGTTAAATTGAGGGTGCAGTCCTATGCACACACCTGGGAGAAAGTCCCATTGAACTCAGTGGAGTGTGCATCTGAGTAGACAATATAGCTTTGCACTTTGAGGCTGCAATGTTATGCACCCTTTCCTGAGGCAAAGCCCCATTGAAAACAGTGGGACGTAGAAATGCACTGTAAGGCCCTAATTCTGAAATCTCACATGTGGACAGTCCTCGAAGAATGGATTATTGATAGCACTGACCAGCTGTTAAGACAGAAGGAGATGCCTTGCATTATATTATTGTAATTGACTTTCAGTACAAGTATCATTATAGAAAGGCATAACAACTGTCAATAATAATAATGGGCCCCACCAAACAGGGAGAGTGACACTGTCAAAACTCGCTGACTCAGTTTGCGTGTAATGCGACACCACCATGGGTGAATTTCCCTGAAGGGATTTCATTGTGGCAGCAGCTGCAGTTTTGAATATTGGGTGTGTGCTGTAGCTTCTTGTTACATGCGAACCCAGTGAGGGTGGTTTGCTGGAGTGGTTGACAAGCCACCCGCAACCCTAAAACAGCCCATGGGTTCCAACAATCCATGGGTTCCGACAACCCAGCCTTCCAGGCTCGCACATATCCAGCAGCCCCAGCAGCAGTGGCTGGGGCTGGCAACCTGGTGCCACAACCCACCATGGCTAATAAGCCACAGTGGGCTGCTGTGATCATGCGAACCAGGTCCCTATCTGCTTGGTGGCGTATAGGTAATACAAGAGTACCATGTGGGTTTTGGATGTAAGAGTTTGTCCTCCGACAATGTAGGAACATCTTGTGTGCATGGAAGAGACCCAGAACACCTCATGCCCCAAACCTTGTTTCTCATTGTGGATAATCCTTGCTAAAAAGGGGCATAAACTGTTGATCCTAGACACAAGTGGAGCTGGCACCTGCTGAAATAAAGGAGTTTCCACAGGACACCTGTCCACCATTTTTACAGCAGTCAAAGCAAGTACAGCTAACGAAAATGGAAGAATATATCATGAGCTAGCAAGACATCCATAAAACTGGAGGATCTGGACAGTGGTTTCTAACTGGTAACATATATGGGAATCTTCTTTTTAATTGGAAAAAAATTAAAGTAAATTCCAAAGCTTATTAATGTTGGAAAAGAAAGAAAGGCAGAGAGAAAACATATAGATTCAATTTCTTGATTTGTATTGGCAAAATGCCCTTTATGTGTTCTGAAAGGTTTGTTATTATTCCCTATGGGCTTAATGCTTGATGTAAGTAGGAAAAATATTTTATTTTGTTTTTGGCTCTTTTGCTAGATGATGCAAATGCATTTAAAACCATGCAAAAGGAGTCGGAGAAGGACAGGAATCCTAATAAAGACAAATGTTCAAGGTAGGTTTTTAATCTCATATCTCCTTTGTATAGAAATGCAAACATACTTCCATGTATCAAAGCTCCATGTTTGCACAGTGAGTTAGGAATTGAACACCAACAGATTTGTTCAGTAAAACAGCTTAGGAATTTGGCGGAACTGTTTCTGAAGAGGAAAATACACTCCAGTTTAACTTTGTTACTGTAATTCTTGTGTACTTACATAGCGCTTTATTCTCTGAGGTGCTCTTGAGTGCTCTTGTATTGGGCCTATTGCTTCTATTGTAAAAAATGGACAAAGCTGTAGATGGAGTGCTTGATTTCTATGTGAAAGTGGAAACATTCCTGGTCATAGGAATATTGATTTTTATTTGGTAAAGTTTTGCTACATGTTGTTCATTCCATTGCTGCCTTGCTTTTTAGCATTATCATTGCAAACTACCTTGTGTGGGTGCTTGTCCTAAAAGGCTGGTTAGAAATAAAATTAAAGAAATAGATAAAATCCCAGTGATCAGAACAAACCATTCAAAGTGTATGAGGTGTATGATTTTATTTTCCCAAAGGTTCTTGTGTCATGTGTTCAGTGTTGCAACTTTAGACATGAATCCACAGGTTTGTGTATACATATAGCAGTGAGGATGCTCTAACGTATGCGTTTTCAGTCTTTTACCAAACCGGGCTTAAACTCAACAAGCCATTAAAAAGGAGCTTCTTATCAGTGGTGTGATAAGTTTAAGCGTGTTTCCAGAAATATGCATTTGCATGTATGGGGACAAACATGACCGACATGAGAAAATATTCAGCTTCTGACGTGGTAAATGCATGTAAAAAGTTGCCCTAAATTCTTTGGGCAGGTAATCTGATGCTATTTGCCTGTTTACGCAAAGCAGAACTCATCTCAGCCACACCCCTTACATACTACAACAGTGAGGGCTTGTTTTCACAAGCCACCATGTCTGTGATTATAAAAACAGATACATCCAATTATTTTGCTTGAAATTTCTTCTTGCATCTCTTTGTCCAAAGTTCTGTGACCACTCTTCAGTTTTACCCCAGTTTTGTATTACTACTTTTCCCACCTGCATTACTGCCACTTTATCGTCCTATGATGGACGAGTATATCCCCCCCGTTTTTTAGTCACAATTAAAGATTGATTTAGTAGAAAGAGAAATACTGAGAACATGATATCTTCAATGAGAGAGTTAAATAACAGTATTGGTTAACAAATTGGACAAGTCACTCCAATTAAATCAAAACCGAGTTGTCTGCTTAAGATGTTCTATATTCTAAAATGAGATACCTTTGCTGTTCAGTAAGATTTACATCACAGACTTAGGTCTATGATTTATCAAGCAGTGAGATCCAGAAAAATGTAACCATCACTCATTCAGTATTTATTTAGAAGGATGTTTTGTCATGTTACCCTAAAAAAAAAAAAATCTCATGGATGATGTTTTAATAAACAAAGTTTTGGGACACAAAGTTCAGTTTTAATGAACACAAAATGCTGGGACGCAGTGCCAGCAATATATGTTACCATTAAGTAGACTTTTGTTTATTTGATCAACAGCTGGAGGATTTCTGATCTCACAGTTGTTCTGGGCTGAAATGGTGCTAGAGATATGGATTATTGTTGAGCAAGTTTTTCAAACAGAACGGAGAATTCTGGTCCAGTGTAGTGTAGTGGTGAGAGTGACGGACTGGGAGCCGGGAGATCCGGGTTCTAGTCCCCACTTGGCCATGGGAGCTCACTGGGTGACTTTGGGCCAGTCACAGACTCTCAGCCCAACCTACCTCACAGGGTTCTTGTTGTGAGGATACAACGGTGAGGAGGAGGATAATGTAAGCCACCTTGAGTTCCTTGCGAGAGGGAGAAAGGTGGGGTATAAATGCAATAAATAAATAAATAAATAAATAAATACTGAGGAATCCTGACTGCTGGTAGAAGGGACTTGTCGAAACATGTTGATGGTGATGCTTCTCAATTGTGTTAATAATATGCCAAATCAACAGTCTCCCTGCCTACACTTGTGGCCAGTTTGGATGTTTGCCTAGAGTACTGTGTGTCATCTTCTGGATTTAGCTATATTATTAAATGCTAAACGTCTATTCTGTTCACTACTAATTCCCCAAGTTAAGGATACTAAATAACTGGTTCCGTGCAGTGCAGGCTTTCTTTAATAGAGGCTGCAAATAACTCTTAGCTAAAACCCTGCAGTAGCAGGTAGACAGTTACACATTTCCGAATAGCAGAACAATGTAGTTAAAGGTTTTTTGTAAATATTGACATTAGAAGCTGGTTATAACATTACCAAGGCTTGCTTGCAACTGCCGCGCAAAGTGCAGTGACATATGGAACTGATCTGCACCGAGGGGAAAAAAAGAAAATTAAAATTACAGCAAAAGAATTAATTTCCTTGCTGTTGCAGAAGCAATGTCCTTGTAAAAGTCATGCAGCTGAGGCCAGGGTTTAAGTCTTAGGTGAGATGTCATCATGGATGGCAGACAAATTGCAGTCTCCAATTTCCATTCTTGGAGCTGACTTGACATTTGCACAAACCCATGAAAACCAACCATTGCTTTGTAATAGGACAGTTGTGCAGCCATCTCCTCATCTGATTCCTGTTCCTCCTTTCTTTCTGTTATATTAAAAGCAACTGGCTATGTAGTATGAACAAAATACAACATTTGGTTCATTTTTAGATGCCATGAAATCCTGGGCATCATAAGACCATCGTTCCTATGGATCAATACAGGTAAAATTCAGATTTATGACTGGGTATGTATAAATGGGTTGCTGATATAGCTTCTGAGGTTTTTGCAAATAACCTGCAAGCTTCTTCTTCTGCAAACTGCATTGTTTTCTGTGCTGATCTATGGGAAAGCTAAATCTAAAAACCCAGGACATGTCATATTGGACTGAAACTAGGCAGTATAGAATTTTTTAAAATTCCTAATTGAGGAAGGGCATAATTGGAACCAGATCTCATTGTGAGGCTTAGCTCTGGAACTGCCATTTAAGGCCACAGATCAAGCTAGATTGATTTGAAGAACAATGTATCTCTGAGCATGGGCAGAGCATGCTCACACTTCCAAATAACCAGTCTTCTTCTACACATAGGAAGGAGCACTTCGAAAGGGTGTGGCTTCCAAGTAGATTTGAGTGTGTGTGTGTGTGTGTGTGTGTGTTAGAAAATACTAGATCCATATGGTACAAACAAAACTTAGCTGAGCCAGTTCCATGGCAGTTGAAGTCCTCTTTTTTAGGAAACAGCCACTTGTTCAGCTCCAGAGAAATGCTCCATATTTTTTTCATTGTTACTACCAATTAAAAAAAAACAAAAACATGCCCCCCTTGTTACAACTGCCAGTTGAACAGCAACTATTTGTTTTGTAAATTGTGCAAATATTTGACACTTCACAGTCACCAGTGATAACCTCTCTTTTTCTTCTTCTTTTCTTCTTCTTTTTGTTGTTGTTGCTGGAGGGCTTGTTAACCTTGGCAGACTTCTTTATCATCTCCAGGTAGAGAAAGCTCTTAAGGGCTGCTGCCTGCAAAACTGGAGCTTGTTGGTAACAGATGCATGCTCAGATTTGCAGCTGGCAGCCAAACAATCTGCCTTAATGGCCACAAGTTCTGGCTCTATTGCAGATGATCATTTATCTTATATTTATGCAGGTAACTCTGCAGCAACGAGCAGGCAGGTTGGGTTTAGTAGGAATTTGGAACTAATGATCAATATTATCATTAAAAGTTATCACCTTGAATCAAAACTATTCCCAAGGAGAATGCCACAAAAAAGAAATGGGGTCTGAGCATATTTTTTAAACAAATGATCAGATACCAACTCTATCAATAATAAATATGAGGCAGAAAATGTAGAGAAGATGGAAATGGGTGGCATCGAAAGGAAACTAGATACATTTCCCAGATTAATATTATTCTCCTGGATTTGTATACTCCACCTATTAACAGAAACATAACTTCTTAAAAAGGAAGACAAAAACATTATCTTTCATTTTAGACATCAAAAAAAATCTATAAGGGCACAATCCTATGCACTTTTAGGCAGAAAAAAATCCTACAACTCTCAGCATGCCCCAGCAGCTGGGGCATGCTGGGAGTTGTAGGACTTTTTTCTGTCTAAAAGTGCATAGGATTGTGCCCTAAGTAATGAAAATTGCCATTATAATGCTCAGTGTTGCTTGCTATCTCTTGAAGAAGAGGTTTTTGTAGGGGCAGTTAGACAGTTTACTGATAGCAACTTAATACAGCCTCTGTATTGGGGGGGGGGGATTTTTCTGGATGTATGGTTTGTGAGTGTTTATTGTTGAGACTGCTTTGAGTGGTGCACAGGCACTAGAAAGGCAGGATATAGCTTTCTATATAGATAAAAAAATTCTCAGTTTGATAATCTCTTTAATACTGCAGTTCTAAAACTGCAGTATTTCCTTTGTAGTAAGTGCAATTCATTTCAATATTAACAATTCCATGGAAGTAGCATAGTTAAGAACACAGCCACTCAGATCCAAATGAAAATTAAAAACACTCCTCCTAAAAGTGTGTTAACAAATTTGTTTAGTAGATGGGATAACTGCCATAAATGTATGAGCTAAATTCCATTTTCTGACGAGCTTGCATCTGGAAGTCTACAACAATCAATACAACTGAGTAATAATTTACTGAGATGTTTCTTAATCTTTAACACTTTATAAAAACATCTATTAATCATTCACTTTTAAAGAAACAATTTAAATATAAAATACATGACCACATCTCTTCTTTGTACATCTCAGACCTATGGGATCTATATGATGAGTAAATGAATTTAATTTTGTTTTACATATATTACTCTGATATTGCAGATATTGTTTTCCCGTCTAGAAAGCAGAAATGGGATCCAAGCAAAACAATCTGGATTTGGTTTTTTTAACATCAAACCTTCATTAATTATTCTATGTAGTCACAGTTGTTTAACACTGTAACCACAGTGACCAAGCATCTACCAAGCATATTCAAACTGGAAATCCTGTATACAGTTAGTCATTCTTTGCTCCACTTATTTTAATGGGTCCACTCAGGCCACAAACAACAGTTCGCTACACGTAGGAAAAACTCGCAACCTGGACCCGATTTTAGGCCACATGAAAATATATTAAGGCTGCAAACACACTTAAAACGCGAGTAAGCCCCACTGAAGATGGTGGGATTTGCTTCTGAATAAAAATGCACAGAATTGGGCTGTAAGCACTGAAATACGTTACACAATATTTATGGCATCCTTTCTTAGACACTGTGAATGGCTAGTTCCTGTTCTAGCACGGCTCGGAGTTTTGGATTGGCTTAGGTCCACTGCTTGAGCTTCGGATTAGATGCTTGAGATGCTCTTTCAAGCATCTAGCAACACGCCCATTTTGGTCTCTGCCACTATGGTGGCAAAGTTCTCTAGTGCCAGAATCTGCTGACAGAAGCAGGCAATATTTGAGGCATTAAGCAGTTGCTGGGCTAAGTAATGTTTCATGAGTCAAGGTAGGTCATCTGGCCAAACTGTTGACCCAGCCTGACCTTTAATTGAATGGTGTATACGAATATAGAGGCATAAATGTACATACTTAAGAGTATCTAATTTGGGGCCTATAATCCAATATAGGTACAAGGAGGCCTTTGGGAATCCTCCAAATAAATATGCTTCGGATTTTGGCTTGAGTTAATCAAACTCAAGTACCTACAATTTAGCTGTGTGTGTGTGTGTGTGTGTGCGCGCGCGCGTGCACGCGTGTGCTTTAAATTACTGACCTGTCAACTTTTGCAGCTTGTGCACAAAAAAAAATTGTGCAAAATCTCCCAATTTGTTCTACAATGCTCTTTAGATTAGCAGGCCTCAGTATAATCAATATTTATGTATTTATTAGATTTGTATACCATCCAACTGGCAAAAACCCTTGGGGTGGTTTACAACCAGAAAATCAAACAAAAACAACAAAAACACAACAATAAGAATATCCAAAAAAATACAGTATTAAACATTAAAAACATTTTTAATATTAAAAATATTGAGGAGTCTTCAGTAAAATTAATAATCATATCCATTTTCCCCCTTTGTTTAGGCCTTAGGACAGTAGTTAACAAAAAGTATAAGCATCAAAAGGCCCTGCTCTGAGAAAGCTGGCACATCAAAAGGAAGGCTTCCAGCCTAGCCTTATCCCTGACATGCTAGCTATCCACATGCAGGAAGCTTTTGACTTGAGAAGACAACATTCAAACCTGTGACTTAATCCCCTGTCAGCATTCTGAAGTGGTACCATGGCAAAATGGTCCTGTGTGCTACCTTAAGAGAGTGTCCTGGGCCGCCCTTTGTTCAGAATGACAGCGGCACTAGACCCAACTGCCAGTCTTGGCTGTAGACAGAATGCCAGGAATATTATAGAGCAGAACGAGGGCCCCTCTGAATTTCTAGGGGCTCGCTTGGTCGCGGCTCACCTTCACTAGGGCCTAGTTTGGGAACGATCCAAAGAGCATCTTCGGAATGTGTTAATAAGAATAACAAAGAGGCGAGAAAGTGCTGCAAAGCATTTCCCCCCTCCCCACACGCACGAGGGTTCAGGGTCAAGAGTGTCTTTGGCGCCGGCATATTGCTGTAGAGCGCGACGTTGCCCTAGAATGATGCTTACGAGGAGGAGGAGGAGATCGGCGCACCACAACCTTGGCAGCTTTTTAAATACCTTTTTCCGTCTTGGGAGCCTTATCCGGCTTACCTTTAGCTCCGCCGAGCTTTGCTTGTGAATCAGGCGCCCTCTTGTGGCAGGAGTCGTTCCCTGCTGGCGGCTTAAAAGTTGCAGGCGGGATGGGAAGGAAAGTTTGGAAGTTGCTGTAAAGTTTTAGTTTTGTTTTTTTTCGGGGGGGGGGTTGTTTTTTTCCCCCGCGTCTTGCCTCCTGGCTTCCCCAGAGTTGCGTGCGCGAAGCTGACATGATGACATCCACAGCAGTGCCCGCCTTCCCGTGCCTGTTCAAATAGCATTCCTGAGACCTATCGCCATCTAAAACCCGGGATCCACACCACCTCCACCACCACCCTTCCAAGGGAGAGAGCGCGCGGGGGGGGGGGGACCCTTTACTCTCCCACCTCCTTCCTTCTAAACGCCGAAGGGAAAAGAAGGGGGGGAGACACCCAACCAACCAACTCCGGGCAGCGTAGAAAGTGGCTGCTCTGAAGAGTCCCATCTGCCCCCCAAGCATGGCGGAGGCTCGGGAACCCGGGGATCCCCCTCGTGGGGCCGTCTGAGCCCGCCGCGCCCCACGGTGCAGGCCAGGGGGGCCCGCAGGGCCGCGGCGGCGGCGGAACTCTTCGCTTTTTTGCACTTGTCAGATGCGGACGGGACTGTGGCCGGCTGGGATCGAGGCACCCACGGCAAGACCGGGCGGAGAGTCGCCCCCAAGCCAGCCGGCAAGGCGGGTCCCCCGGGAGGAGCAGGATGCCGCCCCACCTGGCGCTGATGTGCTTAGCCGTCTTCGGGGGGGTCCTGCCGGCGTCGGCTCGCCCAGAGCCCAGGAGGCGGCAGCAGATGGGCCCCGGGCGCTGTGAGCTGCCCCGATCGGTGAGCCGGGCTGAGGGAGGGAGGAGGCCGGGGGTGGGCTGGTGGGGAAATGTGGCAGCGCCGCTCGCCAGGTCAAGGGGAGGCGATCCTGGCGCGGGGCGGCGGGGGGGGGGGTCCTGCTGCTCAGTCGACAGGGGCAGCAAGCCTGGCGCCCTCCCGAGGGCTTGGACTACAAGCCCCACAATCCCTGGCCACGGTGGCTAGGGCTTATGGGACTTGTAGTCCAACAGGTCGGGAGGGCGCCAGGTTGCCTGCCTCGGGGATCCCCAGTGACGACCCATCATTGGGGCGGGGGGGGGGAGGTGTTGCACTCTGGTGCCCCTTTCCTAGGCGGCTGGCCGAGATGCCTTCCCCTGGCGGGCCGCAAAAGCTGCTGGCCTTTCGGCGCCGGGTCAGGGATGGCTTCTTTCGGACTTCCCGCTCAGCTGGCCGATGATGGCAGCTCGGCGTCTCCGACTCTCCAGGTTGGGATAGGCAGACGGGCGGGACGAGTGCTCCGCTGAATCCTCTGGAGCGGGGGGGGGGGGGGGAGGTCGAGAGGGAAATCCAGTGTCCACGTTTTGTGGAAATGAGCCCTCTGTCTGGCTTCTGCCGGCAGCACAGCCCCTGGCACGCTGCGCTAATTCAATGTTAAAACACTCGCCCTGGCCAGCAGTCAGGATGTGTTGCTTGCCATGTGTTCCGGGTCCCTCGCCGGGTAGCACTTGTACTTTTGTCTGGAGGTGTCCTTAAAAAACTATATATTATATCTAACCTATAAAATGGTTCATAAACGACACGTCGCCGAAACTGTTAATGCTAGCAATTCAAAAACTCTGGCTACTTGGTTGAGATGTGGCAAGTGTTCTTTATCTCCTGTTTCTGTTATGTTTGTCAAGTTTTCCTTGCCCACAATCTCATATTCTGTAACTGTAGATCCTTTAGGTAACTTCGTGTGCCCAATTTTTTTTTTTGCCATTTCTATAAATGCATCCCCCCAAATCTTGATCTTTGAAGGAGGTACACTTATTAACTGCAACATCCACAGCCTAGTTATGTTAAATGGGAATCTATGGGTAAAATCTCACAAGGCCTACTAAAGAGTAGGCCCATTGAAATGAGTGGAACTTAACTTAGTCCTGACTAACTTAAGCCCTATTTGTGTCAATAGGTGTACTCTAGGATTTATGTTGGTTCTACACATTGCCCTTACTTGGGAGTAAGCCCCATTGACTATAGGAAGATTTACTTCTGAGTACACATGTACAGGATAGGGCTGTAGGTTGCATAGTGGGTGGTTATATGTGTTACTGATAAATTATGGTCCATGGGGACAGTCTATGAGGACAGCCTATGGGGGGTTGTGCAAGAGACCATCCCTGCAAAATGACCCCTATATGTCTACACACACATGCAAATTATGTACCCACACAAATTTGCTCTGAACTGAAACTTTACATTGTATATGTTATGCATATCAAATAAAGGAATACATGAACAGAAGATCTGACCTTGGCATGGAGGCCCACCTAAATAGCTAGATATAAGAAGATACTTTTGATCAGAGTACTTCTTGATATATGTGTGTATGTCTCCCTAATATTAGTCTCTCTTTCTCTAAACTACACATACATACATGAATACAAAAATAAGAATCCCGATTGCCACACAAACAACATCTTGCTCTTGCATTCATTTATTTCTCTTGAGTGATATCTATCTGTGGTTCCATACTATAAGGTTGTAAAAAAAAGATAATAATCCACCCAGTTGTACTACTACAAAGGACAGTTACATAGATGTCAAACGGTAACTTAACTAATCAGAGTTAAGTGTCCTTCAATATTCAGTCTGTATTTTATCTTTCTTTCTGGAATGTATGGTTTCTACTTGTTTAATCACAGGCTATGTGAATGTACAGATGCAATCCAGTAACCACTTAACCCAGAGAAAGATATTTTGAAATAGTTTTATTGATTTCAGTAGAACAGTTCCAGCCCACATGAACTCTGGTTCGCAGTCTGGCTTGACTTCCCTACACATAAAATATCCAAAGGCCCATCTTGTTCCTAAATATGTTTATGTTAATCTCAATAAAATTTACCTTGATGTCCATGTGGTGAGAATTAGGAAGGATTATTGTAAAATGATGGTCATCAATTTTTATTTGCAAACTTAAGAGTAAATCGTTTCAGAAGTGCAACCACCATTCACGTGCACAGTTCCTATCTGCACCATTTATGTGTTTATTTTCTTGTCTGCACCATTTATTTCTTTATTTTCAGGTTAGCTGGTCCTGAATACACTTGTCTCAGCGTTGTTCCCAGAACTGACCCTCTTCCTTTCTTGATTCCCTTTCCCTAGCAAAGAGACCTGAACTCTTTCCTCTGGACAATCCGGAGGGACCCCCCTGCCTACCTGTTTGGCACCATCCATGTGCCTTACATCCGTGTGTGGGACTTCGTTCCTGAGAACTCCAAGGCTGCTTTCCAAGCTAGCTCCAGCGTGTACTTTGAGTTGGACCTCACTGACCCTTACACCATCTCAGGCCTGGCCAGCTGTCAGCTGCTGCCCCATGGGGAGAACTTGCAAGATGTGCTTCCCCGGGATCTTTACCACCGCCTCAAGCGCCACCTTGAGTATGTCAAGCTGATGCTGCCTCACTGGATGACTCCGGATCAACGGGGCAAAGGACTCTATGCCGATTACCTCTTCAATGCAATTGCTGGAAACTGGGAGCGCAAGCGGCCCGTCTGGGTGATGCTGATGGTCAACTCCCTAACTGAGACTGATATCCGTTCCCGTGGAGTGCCAGTACTGGACCTCTACCTGGCTCAGGAGGCTGAGAGGATGAAGAAGAGGACTGGAGCTGTGGAGCGGGTAGAAGAGCAATGCCATCCTCTGAATGGACTGAACTTCTCCCAGGTAAGGAGGTCCAGGCCATGCGTCCTTTCAAGCGTCCAAGTCTTCAGACAGTGTTACTTCCTTTAAAAGAGGCCTGTCTTAGTTTGGGGCCTGGCTGATCAATCTCAAGACTGATGTGAACACAGGGGCTAGTGTGTCTTAAAGTTCATTTCTGCTTGGTAACTAGTGGATTCTTCTAAGAATACAATGTTGATGAGATGGCGGAAAGTTGGCACTTTCCTTCTGATTGTGTCACACATCCATACCTACACATCATCATACAACTACACATCACACATTATCCTAGTAAGAAAATATGAGCAAGAAAATACTGTGTGTGTGTTTTGTGATCAGATGAAGAGATCATTAGGAAGCTGGGGGACCTACAGTAGTATTTCTTTCAGTGAACCCATGACTGGCATGTACTGTATGTGTAAAACATGCAAACCTGTGGCATATGCTCCCAGAGGTACAAAATGCAGAGTAGGTTTTTGAGGAGACAGTGTCATCATGGTGGTGTCCTGGTTTCTCTCTGTCTCATTCATGAAATGTTGATTGTCATATCAGATGTGAAATGTGTGCTCAACTGATGAAGGAGGTAGTAGATAAGATATGCAGTTAGGACTCCCTAACCTCAACCAACACAAATGTTTGATGTTAGAATTTCGGAGACAAGGATTATTGTGTCTGGATTTTATAATTGATACCCATCAAAAGGTGTATGAAATTATGTCTCTGTACCTGTGTATATACCGGGGCCGTGGTGGCTTAGTGGTTAAGACGCTGAACTGCAGACTGGAAGGTCGGCAGGACAGCAGTTCGAGACCCGAGTGCTGCATGACGGAGTGAGCTCCCGTCTTCAGTTCCAGCTTCTGCCAACCTAGCAGTTCGAAAGCAAGAAATTGCAAGTAGATAAATAGGCACCGCTTCAGTGGGAAAGGTAACAGCATTCCGTGCACCTCAGTGTTCAGTCATGCCGGCTACATGACCACGGAAGCATCTTCGGACAGCGCTGGCTCTTCGGCTTAGAAACGGGGATGAGCACCACACCCTAGAGTCGGACATGACTGGTTGGGGACACCTTTACCTTTTTACCTGTGTATATGCATAATATGGGTAATAGACACAGTATGAGGATACAAAATGCAGCCGCCTTGCTAAAGCTAAGCAGGTCTGGATCTGGTCAATGCCTGTATGGGAGGACTACTTGGGACTGGAGCACCATCTGTGCTACCATGATGGAAGGAAGGTGGACTATAAACGTATTAAACTAAAGATAGATTCCTTCTCAAACATGTGCAGTCTTTTATATTTCACCTGATTCACTCAGATGAGGGAGTAGATGTCTTCCTATGCTATTATATACAAGACATGGTGGACTTTCTTTGATTGCTGCAGGATCAACACTTTTCTAGAAATCTTGTCATTGCCCGTTTTAAAGTGATAAAGGAAATAAGGAATTAAATTTAACCTATAGACTGGCAGCACAATGCTATACGTGTCAACTCGAAAGTAAATCTCATTGCGTTCAATGGGTCTTACTCCTAGGAAAGTGGGTATAGGATCACAATTTGCAAGTGACATATGTTTACTGTTTTAATAATTCCAATATAGAAAGAAGTGGGTTTTGCTATACTGCGGCCTTCCCCAACCTGGTGTCCTCCAGTTGTTTTAGACTAGAACTCCCATCATCCATGACCATTGGCCTTGCAGGCTGGGGCTGATGTGAATTGTAGCTGATGGGACTTGTCCATTTCTGAGTGTAGATCTTGTCTTCATACACAGATATGAATCTAGGAGATAAGTATCTATAAGTATTCCCAAGCACTGAAGTTTACCTAATCTATTTTCAGCTTTTTGTTGAATTCTAAATATTCGGACAGAAAGTAGAAATGCTTTGTCCTGGCGAACTGATTTGTTTGTTATTGGGGGAGGGGGGGTTAATCACATGACAATATAGGGTTTTAAATAAGAGCTGTCCTTTGCAGCAATGCCATCAGCACTGGACGCCCTTTGTGTTCGCAATCTATGTATATCTCTTGTTTTAGGTAATGAGCTTCAGATGCTTTTCTGAAGAATAAATTGTCTGTGCTATTTTGGATAGAGAGAGACTGTTTTTCATTAACAATCTCCAAAATATCACCTGTGAAAATATGTAATTAGTTGATAGGTCTGCCAAAAATAGATGGCTGGAGTGGAATAAAATGGGAAAAACATGCTAGCAGACACATGATTTACTAGTGCAGTATATCCTGTTTGCGGTTGCTTTGCTTGTTTGTGCAAAGGACTCCAGCCTTCCTATAGTCCCAGCAAAAGTGCACATATCCTTATGTGAGAAAAGGATCAGGGCCTTTTCTTGGAAAAGTTTCATAATCACATTACAACAGTGATGATAAAGAAGGACTGGAGGACCTGTGTCTCTCCCCGGTTTTGGACTACATCTCCAGTCATCCCTGACCAGTGGCCATGCTGATTGGAGCTGATGGGAATTGGAGTCCAACATCTGGAGGAGGACATGTCCCACACCCCTGCATTAAAGAACTCTCTAGGAGTTCTCTTTTCAAATGAGATATTTAATTCTAGACAGAACTCTATGTACAAACTATTTATTATTAATAAATATGCTACTTATCCTCCCGTTTGAGAATTACTATTATTTCTTTGACTTCAACTAATTAATTTTGTTTTATCATCCCATCCTAAAACTCGCTCTATTAGCAAGTACATAGGACTGGGTTTAATAATCTGCTGGACAAATTCAGATTCATGAATTATCTTATTCTGGTGTCTCTGGCAGGCAAGTTGGTGGAAACATTTAGAATGGGGTTTCTCATTTGATTAACAATTTTCCTTTTATTTAATCAATTAGACTAGTACAAATCATGTTTGGGGGATTTTAAATGGTATTAACAGAGCTGCAAAGGATTACTGAAAAGGTGAACCATGCATAAGCAGTGAGTACCTTTTAATAAGGCATTAGTTCAAATTAAAATCAAATTACCCCCCTTTAAAAATGAATAGATAAATCCAATGAATCAGTTGCAGAAAATGTATCAATACATACGTTTAATCTTACTTAATTTTAAAGTGAACTAAAGGAAGATTTACGTATTTGCTTATTTCTGAAGTGAGATACTTACTATATAGCCTCCTCCAAAGAATTAACTGTCAGTTATCTATATCAAGTGCATCCTACTTGAAACTAAGTTCAGAATAATTAGCCAGAAACACAATACGCCTCTGATATTGAGGCTCCATTACGTCAAATAGTACTTAAAATAAAGCTTACAATAACCCTTCATTTAAAAAATGTACAGTGGGAACCTTTTCAAATCTGAATTACATTACACATTTTTGTGGGTGTAAGCAGCTGAGATTTTTTAGAAAATCCTCTCCTGAGATGGAAACTAATACTGATTTTTCTTTATCGCTGATTTTAACTCTGCCAACCATCACTCTGTTGCTATTTTTCTCAGCTTTTCTGCATAACGAAGGGGGAGGGGGAGATACCTTCAAGGAAGGCTTTGGTTTTATAAAAGACATTAGTTCAGAAAATGTTTATTTAGGAGTGTTGGGTGATCTTTGCCAGTCAGAAAGAGCTTTTAAATCTGCCTGTCAGACATGAAGCAGTTTTACTTTGGGGATCGTGATGCCCCATGTGGCTGCAAGGCTGTGTAACCTACTTTCATTTCTGCACGTATCCTTACGGAACAAGTGGAGGTGGTCAGCAGGATTGAAGTGTGACCTCAGTTTTGAAAGGTACATTTTCAAATACTCCTTGATTGGCAAAAGCTCTTAATCTGGGAGGAAATAAAACACAGCTCACAGGCTTGTCTCTTTTCTGTCCTTTTCTGTGCTGTCTAAGAGCACTTGGCACCTGGGAACTTGTTCAAAGGGAGCAATTTGTAATGTTATCGCTCTGACCAACAATCCCATTGCTCCATGTATTATGGCCTTAATTGAAAGGAGTGGATTACGATGAACTAGATTTCCTCTTTTAATTCCAAATCTTGGATCATCTCCTAAGGAACGTATAATTAGTGGTATTAATGATGGAAATTAAAAATTGACCAGAGTTTGAATTCCAGTGGTATGTCTAGGCCGATGGGAACATCTGTGATCATTTATAACCCTGAATCTGTTATGGGCATCAGTTGAGTTCTTTTTAACCTGCTTTCAGTATTACTTTAATTGTAATATATAATCTGAAAAGTTTGGAAACTAAGTCCTAGCAAGCACACTGTACTGAAACATCCTTAAGCATTTGTTTTCAATGTATCCAATTTTCAGACACTAAGGGGAAAATAAATGGTTTGCTTTTCCTCCATCTCCTCTTTCCTTTTTGAGTGGTTAGTTTTTTTTAACCCCTTTTCCATCTTTCATGCTACTGAAAATTTAAAGCAAATACACAGTATTCACTTACCTGATGTTGATATCTGATGGCTTCTGAAACAAACTGAATATGCGTGCAGGACAGAAGGGAAAATTCCACCTTTAGAGCATCAACCACTGCTTAAAATAATGTGTCATGGAATGCGTATCTCCGGGATAAACTTTGTTGTATCATCTTTCAGTTATGTGTATCTATCTATCCATTAGCCAGTCTGGTATCTAGACCGTATGTATGTACTCCTGCACAGCTCCCATTCATTTCAGTAGAGCTTGCACAGGGAGCAGATGAATCCTCTCTAGTACAGCCTTCCCCAACCAGGTGCCCTCCAGATGTGTTGGACTACAACTCCCAGCATGCCACAGCATGTCCTACTGGCATAGAACAGGGGTGGGCAGACTCCAGGCTTGTGGGATCGACTTTGTTTTTTTAGTAAAATCCCAAGGTCCACCATCCAGAGCCAGGGGCAAAATAGTGACTTCAGGTCAGAGCGTGATGCTAAAATGGTAGATCAGGGGACAGGAACAATTCCTTTTTACACTCCATAAATCATAGACAAGGACATCCTTCATACACAAGTACAAAATCAATAGCTGCCTGGCTACAGATCAGGGATTTTAACACCACACTCTAAAACTGGCCAGCAGAGCTGCACAAAGACCTCTGCTCAAAAGCAGTCAATTAATACACATATTTTATAGGTGACCAACACTGACACTTGGAGATGATTGGTTAGCACATGGCCAGCCATGGCAGATCATTGTTTTTTCCCTAATGTTAACCTGTTGGGAGTCAGGAGCCCTGGCTGACCTACTGCAAATCACCTAGAGATGTACCAGTAGATCCCCATGTACATTCCACCTAACCTGTCACCCTAGAATAGGCATCTTTTGGACTTTACTCTGTGCAATGTATGACCCATCAAGACAAACTCAGCTCGCCAGTCATGGATTCAGACCTGCTGGATGCTTGAAATGCACCTCTCCCCCTTTTTGCACATGATATACTGTCATACACCACTGGTGGCCTGCATTTGGCTTGTTGACCTTCAAGGTGTGCAGACCTACTTGGGACATGATCCAGCGTGCAAAGTTTTAAACAAATCACTTTTATAATGTAGCTCTCCAATCCATGAAATATACTTACTCATACTGAAGATATCCCCTTTCCCAGAACTCTACGAGCCCATAGCAAGTTGTTGCCCCTGGCAGTGGATCATGCCAAAATAAATTAGTTAGATGCTAAGGCTGCAGTTCTATACCCAAGTACCCAGGAGAAAGCCCCACTGAACCCAATGGGGATTACTTCTGAGAAGGCATATATAGGATTCTGCTGCAGGGCTACTATCCTAAGCCTACTTAGAAGTAATATGAAACCTATTTCCAGCTCCTGTGTTTAAGATTGGGGTGTTTAGGTGCTTCTAGTGCAGGGGTAGGCAACCTGGTGCCCTCCAGATGTCTGTAGCTCCCATAAGCCCCGACCACTGGCCATGCTGGCTGGGGCTCACAGTCCAAGACATATAGAGGGTACCAGGTTGCCTTCCCCTATTCTAGCATGTAGCTTTTTGCTGTCCTCATCTGCGATATTGATGTGGGAGAGCCTGACCTATTTATTCTTATTATGCCATCATTGTGTGTGGTATTTGTATTAGAGGACAGGTCTCTGCTGTGAAGAGCTTACAGTCTTAACATTCAACACGGGAAACAACAGAGGAAGGAGAAGGAAGTGGAGGCAGGGCTAAACACAGAACCTTTCTTTCTTTCTTTCTTTCTTTCTTTCTTTCTTTCTTTCTTTCTTGTCCCTGGGACAAGTTTCCTCATTCCTCAGTTGCATGCTAAGCTCAGAGGTGGGTTTCTGTGGAACTCCTGAGCCTATTTGTCCTGGGATGTGAAAAATAAAAAGAGTACACGTGCAGAGAGCTTTGCTTTCAGCACCGAATAAGCCCATTCCATCACTTTGTGTCTCAATCTAGTGGATAGCTTTGCTTTTAAGGTAGCCACTTGCATCTTGCCAAAATAAGAGAGAGGAAAGTTATCACCAAAAAAAGAAGAAAATATGATTTTGCATAAAATGTATTGATATGCATAGATATGCATCTAATTGATATGCATAGATGCAAGAGTGGAAATAATTGCTGCAATTTAATTAGAAATACAATGTATCTCACTATAGTGAGGGACCAGGTGACCTGTGTGCCTGTCCCATCAGCTGTCCAGGTACTAACTGTTGATGGGCAAGTTCAAGGCCCTCTCTGCTCTCCCTTCTTATAGTTCTCTGTCTTGAAAACCAGACTTGGACTGGACAAATCCACCCTATTTGGTTTCAAACCAGGCTTTAGCACCTGCACTTTTCTTCTTATATATTAACCACAGAAGGTCAAAACAGATATGATGCAGGAGGCCCATGGAAACACTACCTTGCCTCAGGCCTTCTTCTTTTCCATGATAAAGTAGGTCTTGGTGGGAAGAAGGGGCCTCCAATTTTGCTCAGAGCTGTAGAGCTCTGGACAGGTAACCTTCACTCAGTGGACGCTGGTGGCTCTGAAGTCAGCGGGGCAGTGAATCCACTCTGGGTTTCAGTCAGAACTCTAAAGGATCTATCCGAGCTCCTTTAGAGTTCTGACTCTGCCCCTTGGACAGCCCCTTTAGAGTTGTAACTGAAACGCGGAGTGGATACACCACCCCACTGACATTGGAGCCACCAGCTTCCAGTTCCTGTACCTCTGCACTGGCTTTAAAAAAAATATCAGAATCCCCCTCTGCCAACTTGCTATTAGCCCTGCTGGGGATCTAATAGCAGGTACTTTGGTGGCGTGGGGGGATAGGAAAACACCATGAGTTTAAGAGTTAATGCCTCCTTCTCCAGCACTACTGCACCAATAAAAATTGAAGTTACCCATGGCTGCTTTTAAGTAGGAAAAAACCAACCCTACTATGGAGATCGGCTTGGATTTTTCACATCACATCTGTTTCAGCCAAGAGAGGAAACCTGTTGGGGAAGGAGGCACCCTAAGACACCAGAGTACTTTTTGACATTGCTGTAGCTCAACACATCTTGTGTAAAGAAACGGTCCTCCACCATTTTGCTTCTTTAAAAAAAAAGGGACAAAATCTTTAGATTGGACAGCCTTAACTATGGGAAAACATGGATCCCTTGCACCAGCATGGGCATTTTTATAGAGAGGCAAACCTGGGCATGTGCCCTGGATCTTCAGAGCTGTGCCCTGGATCTTTAGAGCTGCCACAATGCCATCATCTGCCTTAATACAGCCTCCTTCTTTCCTCTGAGCTCAGTAGCCTTGCAGTTACTAGGAGACCTTAGCACTCACTCCCTTAGTAGACAAATAGGGAGTGTAGCACGAAGGCACAAACCTTTTAAACTAGAGGAGAGACTCACACCTTTCCTTCCACAGTCTGCACATTGTTTTTTCTCTCCCCCTACTTTTCTGCTCTTACATGCAAGCAAGCTCCCAGCAATGGGCAATGAAATTTTGAAGAGGGAAGGAGAAGGGCAGGAAGAGCTCCCTGTGAAATACTGGTATTTCACACAGCATTTTACTGCCCCAAACTAGAGCCTTTGGCTTCTGCAGAAGATTAGTAGGTTCAACACAGCAAAAGATTTAATCAGCCCTCACAAACGTCTTTCTCCTCCTCAATTTCAATTTCTCCCATATAGCTGCAGGCAGCAGCTTATTGCAAAAGGAGGATTGGGACGATGTGCTGTCATGATCCAGAAAGTGATGGGGCTTTTAAACAGGTTTTACAGTTTTCAAAAGCCCTCAGCCACCTCACCTCATAAAGTTAAAGTATATGCAATCATCCTAAATATACCCTGCACACCCTTCGAAATTCCTCTAAAGTACAACCCCTCTAAAAGGAACCAATTTGCTCTCTCCCCATTTCAAATCACCATTCTTCTTTTCCTTGTTTTCCTTCTTGTGAAAAGTGGGTTCACGTGGTTGCAGAGGAAGGAATCTGTGGCTGTTTTGTTGTCAGTTGCCATTAGCCAACAATAGGAAGGGTCATAGCTCATTGGCAGAGCACATGCTTGGCATGCAGAAGGTTCCAGGTTCAGTTCTCAGCATCTCCAAGAGTCCTGCCTGAAATCCTGGAGATCCACTGCCACTCAATGTCGACAATACTGGGTTAGATGGACCAAGGATCTGACTCAGTATAAGGCAGCTTCCTATGTTCCTATGAATGAAAATAGGAGTTAAATTTTGGTAGGTGGAGGGGAGATAAATACTGATAACTTATACAATCCTATGCATGTCTACTCAGATGTAAGTCCCATTATGTTCAATGGGACTTACCTCAAGAAAGTGTACATAGGATTCCAGGACAACTTACTTTTGTGGGAAGGTTTGTAGCCTCATCTTCTGCATGTTTACTCAGAAATATGTCCTGAGTTGTGAGTGTGGTACTGCAGGCTTAATAAACTGCCCACCCAATTCCAGTCCACTGAACTGGAAAACCCTTCAGGCCAATCCTATGCATGTTTGTCATTTTTTCTTTCTTTTTGCATGGACTCTAGTTTCAGTGGTGAGGGAAAAGTACTCCATAACTTAGCCCTAGTTTTGAAAACAGACTCTTTCGCTGAATCCGCTGAATTCGCTGAAGTTTGGTGAAGTCTTGGCACAAATTAACTTATGGGGAGGAGGCAGCAATGAGAGTTTGAGCATAACAAAGAGGAGGTAGAGGAGACTTGCACAAAATGAAAACAAAACATCTGTGTTTATGAAGAGTTGCTGGAGGACAGAAAAATGAGGAGGGATTGGAGGGAAACAGAATGGGGAGGGGGTGGCTGTAAGAGCTCAGTGGTGAGAAAAGCATTTTACATATGCTCAGAAGCACTCTTTATTTCACTAACACTGGTGAAATGTAAATAAATTATAGTAATTCTATAACAGTACAGCTACTGATGAGGGCGGAAGCCGAAACATTTAGCTTAAAATATGTAACAGCGTTCCGTGCACCTCGGTGTTCAGTCATGCTGGCCACATGACCACGGAAGCGTCTTCGGACAGTGCTGGCTCTTCGGCTTAGAAACGGGGATGAGCACCGCACCCTAGAGTCGGATACGACTGGTTGGGGACACCTTTACCTTTTTATATGTGTAATAGTCTGTTGTTAGTCCTTCTGTCTTTCTTATACATTTTACCTTAAGCCTGTCTGCATCCACAGTGGATCCAGAGCCTCCTTGTTGCTTTGCTGTTGTGCCACTTTACACCAACCTCTTTTTCTCTTACATATATAAATATTAGGGATGTGCATTGACTTGGGACAAGTCTGAAGCCCAAGCAGAATCGGACAGACTTTATGTCTTGAAATAACATACTTTGGTTCAGTTTCTCTAAGGGCTGCAGGAGGAGTGACTGTGACGGCATGGCTGACAGGTCTTCCTTTTAGTCCTAGGGCACATTTTACCATAGACTCCAATCACTGTGCTTTGGGAGAGGGCAAGGCTGGGACCACGAGATGGCCATTCTCCCAGTGCCACCATGCTTTGCTACGAAAAAGCCTTAAACTGGATGTCAAGCATCATAATTCCCTAGCCCCTGCTCCTATTCTTCTGAGACCCTCACAATGTCAGGGCTGTTCTTGCACAAAATCCCCTATGGTTATCGCCCTGCAGTTTGACAGATGTGATCATAGTTGCTTCAAATGGGGCAACTACGCCTGAAATTTTCATCCAATTCTGCCAGGAAATAAAAAAAAGTTATCAGTTCCTTTCAAAGAAAATCAAAATATAAAGGCACATAGCACAAAAAACCAAAATATCTATTTTTATGACACACAGCAGGCATAATCCCCTCCTAAGGGGATTATGCCTGCAACTATCTTCCAATTCTGACCAAAAAGAAAGAAGTCCACCTCTGATATATAAGCACTTGCAAATTTGTGTTATGGGCCTGTGTCCCAGATCTTTTAAGTACTTAGCAATGCCCCTGTGCACTAGCCTTAAAACTTCAGAGCCATTGCAAGCCTGCAAAACCCACCAACTTGGTTTTTAAAGAAGTATTCTGCCCTCTCCCTTAATCTTTATTTCTCTCTTAATTTTCACTTTGCCTTTTCTCTCATCTCCTATCACTGGCTGTTTGTATGCATCCTTAATCCGCCTGCACTTGGAGGCTAAGTCTTTTAGCCTTTTGCTACGTGTTTCAGGAAGTTGCCTTGCTAAGGACTTGATATTAGGATCTTGATTTTTAAATCTGTCCATTGAATTTCTCTCCATTGGGAATAAGGTTCTCCCATCACCCACCATCTTCAGTGGAAAATAACTGTGATTGAATGAATGAGGGAAAACAAAGGGCCCTACCTAGGTTTTTTTTGTCTTTTGTTTTAAGTCATGCATTTGATTATCTAGATCTTATTATGCAATCTATGCTGGGATAAATGTAAAGATGGACACAATATCAAAGTGAATTGATTAGATATAGGGCAACCGGGGGTGGGGAGGGTATACAGACTGTGCCACCCCAGACTTCACACTTAGCTACTCTCCCCTTCCTTCTCTCTTTTCTTGTTGATAGACAAATAAACATTGTTGTCCTGTTTTTCTGCTTGTTTCCCTCAGCATCAAGTGGCAGAAATGACTTTGTTAACAATGTCAGTCTTCATTTCCCAGCTCCTGCTGTTCTATCAAATCCCGAGACCACAGCAGCTCGGATTACTCTATTGATAGAATTACAGAGACTACAAGTGCTATTTAATGAAAGGCTGATGGGTGGCCCATCATGTTTGCTCCCTGACAGATATCTGTACTCTCTAAGCTGGTCTCTGCATAGCAGAGCAGCAGGAAACATTAATATACACACAGCACCATATTTTGATATGCCCTTTGCCTTCCTTTCCTTTCTTTTCCTTTCCCTGTCCTTTTCAAAAGTGTTTAACAAGAGAGGGAAAAGAGGGCTAAATCCTGAATCAGTCAAAGGTATCTGTTGAGTGAAAACTACGAACAAGAATTAAGACCACTGATTTCACTAGAACATAGTTCCCAGTAAGTGTGTTTAGTAAGGGGTAGGGAAAGCAACGCATCTGTAAATGTGGTAATATTTATGCATGCATGTATGTATTTCATTTCTATACCGCCCAAAAGCCGAAACTCTCTGGGCGGTTCACAAAAATTAATAGGTAACCTAGAATTAGATGTTCTTTTTCAGTGCTTCCAGACGTGGGGATTCATCACACGGAGCTTTTATCCTGCTATTGAGATTGCTCTCTCACGGAAGTTTATGGGCACTTTAGGTGACACAGTTACCCTCCAGGGCGTCTCCCTCAATTTCCCCCAGCCTATCTCGTGTTTTCCCCAGACGCAATAAATGTGGTATTTTTTCCAGCCCATGGAACAGGAGAGGCATGACCTCCCCATGAAATTCTCCAATAGTGGAAGAAGCCACTCTATCTGCCTGCTAATGAGCATCTGTTTTTGGTTGCTGGGGGCGCACGGTCAGGATGACGAAGGCATTGAGGATGGGAGCGGGGTGTGTAGGAGCAGATTTGACAGGCGCGAGGGCAAGAATCGCCTGCAGTTGCAACTCCTGCCTCCGTTCAAGTCTTACTGAGGAAGGCCTTTTCTCGATTCCCAGGTGCCTGCCATGTAAATGCTTGAGCACATTTCTCAGTTGGAGGGAGAAGAGGATAAAATGCCTCCCTGCAACGAAGGGAGACACATCTGATCCCCCACCCCACCAAGCTCAGAAGCAACGTCCTCTGTTGAGTCAGAGCACCCCATCAAGTTCAATGGGGCTTACTCCCAAGTAAGTGTGCCGAGGATTGCAGACTTATGGCACAATCGTATATTTTATGTCTACTCAGAAGTCCCATTGAGTTCAATGGGGTTTACTACCACGTAAGTGTGCCAAGGGTTGCAGACTTAAGGCACAATCTTACATTTTATGTCTACTCAGAAGTAAGTCAGGTTTCTTGCAGGCTGCGAAAAAGGGTACAGCAGAAGTTAAGCTATGGAAACAAGAACAACCAAACAGAACTTGGGGAGAGTTCGCACATTCGCACATTGTGTTTTCCAAAAGCTCCATACCAAATACATGGGAAATTCTTGTGCAGTCATGCCCAGGGACTGCACTGAATCCATGTCTCAGTTTGCTTCCTATCATGTGAATAAAGGACTTGCTTGGCTGAAAACCTGATCAGGACGACGTTTTATTTATTTATTTATTTATTTATTCATTCATTCATTCACTCATTCATTCATTCATTTCATTTCTATACCACCCAATAGCCGAAGCTCTCTGGGTGGTTCACAAAAATTAAAACCAAACAACACACAATAAAACAATTTAAAATATATAGAACATTAAAACCACAATATAAAAATACAACCACAATAAAACCTAGCAGCAGTGCAGAAGTTTAAAATACAAATTTTTAAAACAGCAAAGCTAAAAGTTTAGAAAGCTAAAATGCCTGGGAAAATAAAAAGGTCTTCACCTGGTGCTGAAAGGAATACAATGTAGGTGCCAGGTGAACCTCCTAGGGAGCTCATTCCAGAGCCAGGGTGCCACAGCAGAAAAAGCCCTCCTCCTAGTAGCCACCTGCCTCACTTCCTTTGGCAGGGGCTCACGGAGAAGGGCCGCTGACGATGATCTTAAGGCAGGCACATATGGGAGGAGGCGATCCTTCAGGTAACCTGGCCCCAAGCCGTTAAGGGCTTTGAATGTTAACACCAGCACTTTGAATCGGGCCCGGAAATGGACTGTCAGCCAGTGCAGCTGAAAAAGTACTGGCGTAATATGAGCTTGCAGGCCAGTCCCTGTTAACAATCTTGCTGCCCTATTTTGAACCAGCTGAAGTTTCCGGACCGTTTTCAAAGGCAGCCCCACATATAACGCATTGCAGTAATCCAGACGAGAAGTTATCAGAGCATGGATAACTGTAGCTAGGCTATCTCTGTCCAGATAAGGGCGTAGTTGGTATACCAGCCTACGCTGATAAAAAGTGCTCCGTGCCACTGAGTTCAGCTGTGCCTCAAGTGACAGTTCTGGATCCAAGAGCACCCCCAAACTATGAACGTGATCCTTTAGGGGGAGTGCAACCCCCTCCAGAACAGGTTGAATATCACCTAGCCGGGCAGACGAACCACCCACTAACAGTACCTCCGTCTTGTCTGGATTGAGTTTCAGTTTATTGGCCCTCATCCAGTCCATTAACGTGCCCAGGCACTGATTCAGAACAGCCACTGCCTCACCTGGGTTTGATGAGAAAGAGAGGTAGAGCTGGGTGTCATCCGCATATTGATGGCACCTCAGCCCACACCTCTGGATAACCTCCCCCAGCGGTTTCATGTAGATGTTAAACAGCATAGGGGATAAAATAGTATTAGGCAAGATAGGATATCTAACGGAGAATCCAGACTGAAAACCATGATTTATTTCAAGGCATCAGAGATGCTTCCATATCTTGGCCTAACGTGATATGTGGGCATCCATTCTGGAATATTTAATACATTTTAAAAGAAATACATAGATCTATAGACTGCCTAGCACTGCAATTCTTCTTCTACATGGAATTCCTGCTTCTTTAATATCCTCATGGAAATACGATGTTTAGCAGCCCCCATGATAAATAATACCCCCCTCTCTCCCTTGCAGCAAAAACAACAGGGTATCTTGTGGCACCTTAAAGATTAACAAATACATTATGGCATAAACTTCGTTTTCTGTGCTGTAATTAATATGGAGATGTTTATGTGATTATACTGAAACACTACAAGCCAAAATTATTATAACTTCCTTGGTATATTGACATGTTATAACTCCTGTTCTCATTGTTCAGAGTGCAAACCTATACACCTCTACTCAGAAGTAAGGCTCACTGAATTCAGTGGGAATTAATCCAAGGTTAATGTGTATAGGATTGCAGCCCGAGTCTCCTTGTCTCCTATCTTTAGGATGGTGACAGTTAACTGCCCTTCCTGGCCTCACAAGGATGTTGTGGCTATAAATGCATTACAGATTGTGAGGTTCTCAGATAACAAGATAATGGAGTCTTTATAAGCCCTTCTGATATAAAGGGTTTGATTCTTGAACAGGATGTTGGTTGTGATGAAATCTTCTCCTTTTTGCCTTTTAAGGCCAACAAGAAATGAGAACTAGAATGAATGTTATAATCACAAAAGCTGCTTATCAGCCTCTGTTTACCTCTTGTCCCCATGTGTCAGAATGGCAAAGTCCATCCTGGAAGCAACACTGATGTTAGGAATTCTGACACACGTACATTACAACTGATTTCAGTATAAAATCTTCTGCAGCCTTCCACATTCCCTAGACCAGAGCTTTCCAAACTTTTCATGTTGGTGGCACACTTTTTAGACATGCATCATTTCGTGACATGGCAATTCAGTTTTACTAGCAAACCGGAGGTTAAACTAACCCGTTATAAGAGATACGGACACATACATAAATTGTAATAACGAAATGTATGGGGATAGAACATATCTCATGAAAACCTTTCATTTATATTTTTAAAAATATATGATTTGTAAGATAATAACATACATTGTTGTCATTTATGAGTAACAGTATGTAAATAAGTGCAAGAAAATGTGAAAAATAAACAAAATTAACTAAAGTATTTACAATACATATTAGGACACATAGGCCCAGGTACGAGCTCAGCTGCAAAAACACATGAAGCAAAAGTCCAACAAAAATGGTGTAAATATATATGTCTCACTAGTCACTACAAGGCTATATTGCTGTAAATATTTGACTGGCCAAGATGGCGGATGGCCCGCTTGGTGCAGTCCCAGTCGGCGTTTCCACCCGCACGCTACTCTGGCCTGGCCGGAGTGCGGTGCAGAAGTCTGCGAAGGGCGCGCTCGAAATCTCACAGGGCTGGTGGCTGCTGCCACTTCTCTGCACCGGCATCGGCCAAGCTCTGCTCCCAGGGTGGCGCCTCCCCTCCCCTCTCTTCGCCCCACGCCTCTACCTTGCCGTACAGCTCCAACACCACCAATCACGTGCATCCTACGCCAAGATGCCGCATGATCCTAAAGCAGCTAATGTTAAAGCAGCTAAGCTTTAAAGCATAAGCTTTAGCTGCTTTAACATTAGCTGCTTTAGGAAGTTCCGGGGGAGGGGCCAAGGGAAGCAAACGCGAGTAAGGGAGCTCCGCGGTGCCCATCCGCACAATTTTCTGCATTTCGCACGACACAGCTACACACTGCCGCCGACACACTAAAGTGTCACGGCACACAGTTTGGAAAGCTCTGCCCTAGACATATTTAAAAAATGGGAGGGGAAATCCACTTTCAGGCCATATATAATTAAATCTGGGGAGCAATTTCTCTACCGAAAAGATTGTACAGTAATTGGTGAGTATTGGGCTCGTGGAAATGGCCATGACTTTAGTTGTAGAGGAACTTACAGGAAGCCAGGTTCTGGCTGAACATCAGGAGAAACTTCCTGTCTGTTAGAGCAATACGACAATGGAACCAATTACCTAGGGAGGTGGTGGGCTCTCCCACACTGGAGGCATTCAAGCTGAAGCTGGACAGCCATCTGTCAGGGATGCTTTGACTAGGATTCCTGCATTGAGCAGGGGGTTGGACTCGATTGTCTTGTAGGCCCCTTCCAACCCTACTATTCTATGATTCCATGAACTAAATTATTTGTATTTTGTGTCTGTGTGAAGAATAACAAAGTATATAAATTCTGTTTCTACAACTACTTTGGAACTGTAGGCATTAATATCAGCCATGGAACATGATACTGTAACAAAAACTTTTTATTTGTGTTCATTTAACAGTAGTTCTGTTCTCACTAATAATGGTATCAGTGGAACCTGGTGGCTCTGATGTCAGTGGGGTGGTAAATCCGCTCCAGGTTTCAATCAGGACCAGTCAGAACTTTAAAGGAGCTATCCAAGGTGCTTTGTACCTTGTCTGGTTCTGGTTCTGACTGGTTATGAATGAAACCTGGAGCAGATTTACCGCCCCAGTGACTTCTGAGCCATCAGCCTCCACTGAATGGTATGCAAGTCCTTTTCAGTTATGAAGGTTGTCTTATATGAACATCGGAAATAGCGTTCTATGTGGGATGCTAACCTTTGGACTGAACGTTCTTTTTGACAGGTCTTTAACATTAGTCATATACTTTACATGGTCAGAAATCAATTGATAAGAAATCATTAAGAACTTCTGAGTGACTTCCGATAACATGGGCAGAGAAGCTGTGGCTCTCAGATGTTGTTGGACTACAAATTCCATCATGCTTGACCATTGGCCATACTGGCTGGGGCAGATGGGAGCTGAAGGCTGCAGTTCCTCACTCCTTTCTTATAATCTATACTACAGAAACAGGATCTTGACATACATTTCTTCTCTCGTTAATCTTGTTTTCACCAGGTTCCATAAACAATGAATTCTCTTGATCCTCCCTAGCTACAACGTAAACTAGCTCATCCAAGTTACCGAACTCATAAATTTACTACCTTTTCCTGTGGCACTTCTGGGAGAGTGAAGTTTGGTTTAGGATTGCCACCTGGCCAGTTTGACCTGTTCAACCTCAACATAGTTTCACTGGGCATTTTATAATGTGCACACATTTAAATTAACAAACATATGTAAATGAGTGGTTTTCAAGATGAGCTCTCTGGGGAAATGGTAATCTCCCTTAGCACTGCTTCATATATTACATTTTTCTGACATGGTGAACCTCTTCATGCCTGAAAAATCATGTACATCAGTACATGCCATGTGTTGGGAAGCTGGCTTCACATCACGTGAACCTGTTGCAGAACACAGACTTACATATTCTTCAAACATGTCAGTGTACA
The DNA here is from genome assembly GCF_057233095.1 of Heloderma suspectum. NCBI lineage: Eukaryota > Metazoa > Chordata > Lepidosauria > Squamata > Helodermatidae > Heloderma > Heloderma suspectum. The sequence goes on from NC_139461.1 coordinate 230,421,600, forward strand.
GGTTTTTGCTACTGAGAAATTATCTCCATATAAGAAAAATGTCATATGCAAGACATTCTGTGTCACTATTGCAGAACTCTATAAGAAAGGTACATTAATGTGTTGTACTAAAATTGTCTGTACCCTGTTCTCTGATCTATGTATTATTTACTTATCTGAAGCACTTTTACCTCTCTGTTTAGCTGAAAACGCTCCTAGTCAGAGCAGCTTATAAAGATAAATAATAAGACATTCTAAGGAATGGTGTACAAGACCTAGAAAGCTTGAAAGTGTAACTTGCAAATGAAATTATAAGAACTTTACCATTCATTAAACAACAATAGCAAAACTTCTATTTTTAGTCTTTGTGGTTATGAAACTAAAATGGAAAAGGTAACTGCTATAAGAGTACTCCTGCCCTAGAATCTGTCTGCTGCTGTGAACTGTATATTTCCAGTTACACATAACTGCCTTAAAAGACTCAAGACCTGGGAAAGCAAAAACATTTAATTTCACAGAATAAATCTGTGGATTTATTACACTGGATTTTAAGATACTCTTTAAAATTATTTGGAGTGTGTGGACAAGTGATGAACATTTTCATTTGCTTTTCCTAAGTTTTTGCTTGACCAACATAATCCTTCCTAACTAAAACACTGTAGGAGGGTAGGGGGAAAGTACTATGGCCCTAATTTGTATTTCAATAAGAATGAATGATATCTTCTTGACCTCTGTATGTATCAGCAGGAGTTTCCATGTTTCCAAAATTAAAGCCTGTGCGTATAAAGTCCTTATTTAACTTGGATGTATTTCATTTCTCCTGGGGGGAAAATAAAGCACCCCATCATCATCTCTCTTACAAATATTCTGAGATAGAATCTGCATATCTGAGCATGAATATCCCTTTGTAAGAAGACATGAGAATGCAGCTTACTCGCCATTTTATCTTAGCAATACAGCCCATGGACTAGAAAAGTGCTCTGTCCCCAGAATTCATAAGGTTTCATTTGCTTGAGGAGGAGCACATTCAGTGATTTAGTTTTTGAAGCCATCAAACAAACCAAATTCTTTTTACAGCCATGAAGTCTAAACATTGTTTGGAAAAACAACACTTAATTGTTGGGTGACTATTGTGGTAGTCACTGAAAGCAGGGCTGTGAGAGTTTGTTTTTGCATTGTATCTTTTCCCAAGTTCATTTTGAAACCTTTGGACAAAAGGCAATTTTAGTATTTTTGTAAGGCATAAGCATTTGGAATTTCAGTCCTTGGTTTAGGATGGGGTATGTATGCTACCTTTTGGGACAATATAATGTTCACAAAGATGACATAAGGCTGGCCTTGCATATAGATAGGGTCAGGAAACCAGGATAGAAGAGAACCAGGGAAGAGGGAGGAGAAAAAGAAAGGGGGATTATTCTTGGAGAAACCCTGGTATTATGCATACTGTTGCTTGAACAACCCCAAAGGACATTGATAGTTCTTCATTTGTTTTCTGCAACCAAGCACATTTTATTTGCCTTTGATTTTTTTCACAGACATTTGCCTTTATAGGTGGTAACATGAGAATAGCGACGGAATATTTATTTTACATTAGGCGCATATAATGGTCTCACTATTCAGAGGATGCAAAGTCAGCAAAGCGAACGAGGAAAGCAAGAATGGAGAAACTGCAAATTTGCAGTTACTGAAAGCCTTTGTAGGCCTGTCCTGCATCTAATCTACAATTTTAAGAGCTGAAGCAAAATAGCAAATTTTATTCCACCTAAATAAGCATCCATAGGACAGATCAGCAAGCCAGTTAAACCAAAAGAATTTGACTTTAATAAATTTATGTAACTGTATAAAAGCTAAAGATTTCATTCCAGAAAATGTAACATTTAAATGAGATTAGGACTAAAAACTAGGGCCATGACCAATAGATTATAGAGTTGCCTATTGATTTAACTGAGGACACTAGTTTATTCTTAATCCTGCGAGTTATTTGTTTCTTGTAGTACTGATAATGGAACAGCTTTGATCAAATAATAAAGTTATATTCTTAGGGACCTAGTCACATCCTGCTAAGGACACAGCTGCATAAACTAATTTAGCTATGGGGAGGCGATCATAGCGCAGTTGTAGAGCACATGCTTTGTATGCAGAAAGTCCGAGGTTCAATTGCTTGCCTCTCTCTGCCACCAGTCAGAGTAGACAATGTAGGGCTGAGGGTGGACAAATAGACTCTAACCTGTGATATGAAAGATTTCTATGTTCTTAGCACATCTTAGTTACATATCCCAAGGTGACTCCTGCTCCCTCTCTGGTCCCCTACCAGACTGCATGATACATAGGGATGATTGTATGGCCACCTATCAAAATCAGCCAGGTTTCAGACTGGGAGCTTCCTGGTCTATACAGGACCCTTGAGGTTGCAGAGTGGAAAAAGCATGGACAGTATTGTTGTTTCAGGTCCCAGTATGTCCCCAGTTCTCTTCCCCCTCCCCCACACACGCACACCTTAGCATCTCATTCATTCTTCCTGGTTTAGCTAGCATATGTCACACCAGGGTCTTTGCCTGGGCAACAGCGTCTGTATTTTACCCTAGGTGTTGCTGTTTTATCTCTCAATCTACCTGTTCCCCTCCCAGTCTGCCAGCTTCCTTGTCTGTTTGCTTATCCTTCTGCCTTCTTGCCTTCACAGTTCAGCCCCTTTCCCCCATTCCAGTTTGAATGTGGACTTGTTGGCTCCGGTGAAGGCAACTGCATCTGCCTAGAGATGGCTGAAACCTGCCCAACTTGATTTTGGAACGGTCTGGGTCTTTCTCAGCCTTTTTGGATAAATGTTTTAACCAAGGCACAAACTTTCCCCAGGAATTCTGCAAAGCTTGGGAAATTTCAGTCTGGGAGAGCTCATCCGCTATCACCAACTCTCTTTTCTGTGAGTTTCTAACAGACATCTGGCTAAAGCTTTTCCTAAAGTGAACACTCCTGAGCGTGCCTGTAAACCACTGAGGAGGAAAGACAGGCACAAAGTTGTTAGTTATGCTAATAACTTCCCCATTCTTCCCCCAGTGATGGAACTAAAAATGCAACCTAGAGAAAACTGAAAGAAAAGGTTGTAGAAACCCTCATCTAGAAAGCACATTGGTGGAAAAATTACCTTCCAGTGATGTGTTATGTGTCAGACTTGTTCCAAAATACTGTCTGGTTCATACTGCGTTGTGCGTTTAGAATAGTGACATTCTGCTGGCACAGGGAAATGTGAGTTCCAGTTATATTTTTCTTCAGTAGCTTCAATTTTTCAGCAATGAACCCCCCCCTTGAGTATTTTGATGCAAGCACAAGCGTAGGGGGATTTATTTGAATCTATTTCTGTATAATTCTGTATAAAGCAGAGGAATACATTCTCTGCTCGACAAAACAGACATGCCATAGCCATCTGGACTTGCAATAGGATCCGGATTTTTTTCTTTCTGCTCTGTTCCCAATCAAAGAAAATAGAGGTCCTGTGTGAAGGGACGGCTGGAGTCTCCACACTCCATTCTCAGAGTACCAGAATGCCCATTGCATGGTGTTCTCATTCACACAAATACTTGTTCCGGGCTACAACCCTACTTCTACTTGTTTTCTTTACTTGTTCCAGGCATGGAGGTCAAAGTGACTTGAAAGTGAGTTACCAACTCTTGGCAAGATAGAGAACTATTGACTTCTACATCTCTATGCAGAACAGCTGGATTGTTATCTCTAATACACAGAAGTCTCTCCTGTACCCCAACTACATGGGGCTTTTACTCTGGTTCTACTCCACTCCCAAATCGATAGTGTCAGATGACACACGCTGTTCTCTGTAGCTAGCCCAGCGTTTCTTGCCCTAAGTCTCCCCCCCCCCAAACTCGTTTTGTGTTGGATTTTCCTGTCACAGCAGCTTCAGTGCTGTTCGGGAGTCCATGTGACCTCAGCTGGCTTTGGTGCGCGCTGGTAGAAGCAGCGCTGGTTGGTGGAAGGGAAAGTGGCATGGGGTGGGGAGAGCAGAGGGGTAAACATGTCTACCCGGAAGTAACTCATTGCCTTCAGTTCCACTTTGCCAGCCCTGCTGTTTTGAAGCTGGGCATCTGCGAAGGAGCACAGCAGAGAAACAGTGGATGCCTGTTGATTCGAGGCTGCGCAGCTAAGCAAGGGTGATTGCCAGGGTGGATGATTTTCATGAACATGCATGCAGAAGCACTTCATTAAGCCCATGTTTGTTTGGGGGCGGGGTCTGTCAACTGGGCAGTTAATATACATCAAAGACAATGTGCTAGTCGCTCTCCCTCCTTGCCGCTTCTGCATGCTCTGCTCTCAGAGCTTCTTGTACTCCTGCTCATTCTGCTCTGTCTCTGGGTGGCAGCTGCCTGCTTGCCTGCCTGCCTCATAAATGTATGTGTGTGTGTGTGGGGGGGTTGTCATGAACGTCCACTCATAAGCAAGTCCTGCACTGCACTTTGTTGAACATGCGAGGGAGGGGGAGCAAGCCTCCGCTCATGGGCTGCCCCCGCACCTACACAATTGCTGATGTTCATTTCTACTTGTGGCAGGACTCGCCCACCCCACCCCAACTAATGCAGCTTCAGTTCCTGTATACACCACAAAAGCAGAGGAATACAGCACTGCGTGTACCTTGGAAAGAGATAATTCGATTATGTGACAATGCGGATTTTACCCGAATCGCTTCACAAAGTGTTTCTGTTTAGATTCACTGAACGTGCTTAGGTCGGGGTGGCATTGTGATGGCAAGCTCTACTGCTGCCCTCCCCACACTCATTCTCTTGTCTATAATGCGCCTGCACATATGTGCACTTCTCCATGTACTCAGGGTTTCTATGTGCATACAAGTTGGCACACATAGGCAAATCACAGACAAGTGTATGGCAGGAAGTGGAGCCTGCTGCCACAATGCTGCCCCCACCCTACGTATATTCATTGGACAAGTGAAGCACTACTGGAGCATCTGAAAAGGGCTAGATGTAAGGCTCTAATTCTCTGGAAGTGCCCTAACATGTCACGTTTTGCTTAAAAAAAAAATAAAAATCACTTCCTGGGTTATGGTGGATTGAGATGCAGTTTGGATACAAACCTGGCAAAATATGGTACCTTATGGCTGGAGCCTGGTTGAAGCTGCTTATTGGTATTACCTAACAAATCTAGACCTGTTATCAATACAAAATAAATTAAAGAAGAAAGTAGAACAACCTTGCTGGGTTGGCTGTGAAGTTTCATGGTGTCTCAGACCCTAGTACTGGCTATCTGCCATAATGGAGCTTTACTGCCTGGACAGAGTAACAAAGGATGGTTGCTGCTCCCCACACCCCACACCCAGTTGTAGATATCAGACTGTTGTTCTAGGATAACAGTCTCTGGATCTAAACAAGTCTTTAACTGAGTCTGCAGAACTGTTTCAAATGTGGAGTCCAATGTAGAAGTCTGTGTATTTCCTTAAGTAGCGGTGGGATGTATAATTAAGGAGGCTTGGGTTTGGGGAATAAGCTCCAGCTACTTCTTGACGAGAAAAGGATTGAAAGGGTCCCAGGGAAGGGTGTGCACTTGGATTTGAGATGCTGTCTGGGTTTAGCATTTCAGTTTTTGTGGTGGTACTGACTGACTGTGTTGACTTTTCCTCTCTTTTTTTCCCAGCGAATAGTGTGAGTCCAAAATGAGCTTTTTCTTTATTAAATCAAGTGACTTGGCTGTGAAAAGGGACATACTGCATGGGATATAATTCAGCCTCACTTTCAAAGCATTCACTGCATTCTTAGTGAAGCAGTTTAGCAGGGTGTCTAAAGAGACTGGAGACATATATATGTGCAGCTGAAACTCTGCCTCGAGAAATTTAATAATTTTAACTGGCCTACCCACTAATTCACATCTCTGTAATGGAACGGCATATGCTGCTTTTTCAAATGCTCTATTTATATCATAACATAAAGCCCTTCTGAAAGATAAATGTACTACTTTGACGGCTTGCTTGTATACATGAATATGATTCGGCAAGGTAGGGTTGAATGCACAGAGAGTTATGGCCACTGAATTAATTCATTTTTAAAAGAAGACTACAGGGACATGTAAAGTGGAGATTCCGCAATGCCACCTCCAGTAGTTTTGTACGTCTTGCTAATCCTTTACCCAGGCTGTGCCGATTATTTTGCACCACATGCAAAATGAGGATCAGTTGTCAATGGAGAAGTTTTGTCTGTTCTTACTGCCTAGGGCAGGGATGGGCACCTTGTGGCCCTACAGATGTGGAGTGCAGTTTCCATCAGCCCTAGCCAGTGTTCCAGTCCAACATCTGGCAGCCGCATAGTTCCCAAACCTGGCCTTGGGCTATATAGATCAGAGACCATACCCATCCACATACTGGACTCAGGTTCTGGAGTCACTGCGCTGCTCGGTGGTTCTAAGAAGGATATGATAGCACTGTTCACACAACCGAAGTGTGCAGACTGAATGCATTCATGGGGGAGGGGGCAAGTAGGGTCACAGCAGCAGGCCCTGTCCAATGCCAGTGTGGGTTCAATAGTGAGTTAGAACAGCCCCTACACATGTGCAAACTATATCCACATAGTTTCTTAGTGTGATCAGAAACGCTGTAAAAACCTGCTCACGCAGACAAGCCTATGTGCCTAGAGGTGGCACACATGTAGGGTCTGTTTAGAGTCTAAACTTTAGGCAAGGAATAGGGGTAAGCTGGGTGTGGGTCCTGCTTCCAAATTCCCCCCCCCCAACACACACACACACACACACACACGTACGTTCAGTCTACCCACCATGCATACAGTTGTATGTGCAGGTGCTCTTTCAGACCATGTCATGAATGTGTGGAGGTTTGGGGCGCGAGATCCCACTACCCTGCTCCACACACTCACGTAACATATAAAAAGGGCTTCCTTGGATCGTTGTGGTCAGCTTCTGCCATGCTGTGTATTCATGGCGCATTATTATCTGGATGAAGGAGACTGACCTGTCTATAGTCATTGAGCATTTTGGCTGCAATCCCATACCCACTTACTTAGGAGTCAGCCTCACTGAGATCATAGGACTCACTTCTGGGTAGGATTGCACTGATAGTTTTGTTGTTGTTGTTACTGAGGATCGTGAATCCATTTGGGGTTTAAACTAGATGACCTCTGGATCCTATCCAGCCTTCAATCCATGAATTACTGCAAAAACTGTGAGCATTCCCCATGCTGCCTGCCCAGTTGCCTGTAGCATGTCTTTGTGTAGCTGTAATTCTGATCAACATTAATTACTATAAATCCACTGACATTGGCTCTAGCTACAGAATAACCCCAGTTTGCCTTTCTCACTGTCATGCAATGTTTTTCTGTTGCTACATGCTGCTTTTTAGAAACTCTTTGCCGCCCCCTAATACCCTTGGCTTTCTAAATGTCAAAACAAGCATGTTAGCTGTCCTTCATTTGTTTATGCTAGAGTTGCTTGGCAGAAACCAATGCCCTAACTCACTACATGGGTTTTCAAAAGGGCTTAATAGGCTACTTTTTAAACAGATTCAAATATTTGTGTTAGTAACATTTATCATCTTGGACTTTTTTTTTGCTCTTGTTTTACACGCTTGTTTCTTTTCCTTATAAATACAAATGAGGTCTTTGAAGAGACACTGATTACCTATGACCAAAGGACCTAACAACGAGTTCCAGTGATAACATTGTGATGATTTCTGGCTCAAATAAGTTCATTCCTAGTAACAAGGCAGCTATATATGTGGGCAGGGAGTAGCCAACATGTTACTGCATCCAGCAACATCCCACCACTGTTTTGCTGCATTGGGCTTCAAAGTTTGCTAATGTTTTGGGGATCCTTTTGAAACTTTGTCAAAACGAAGAAAGAGTGGGTCAGAAGGACACAAAGGGATTACAAATGTAAGGAAGCTCATAGAAGGAAGATCAGGGGAACATGTGCATAGGCATGCCTGTGTGTTATATTTTAATGGTATAGTACCAGCATCAAATTCCTGGACTGACTATCTCTGAGACTGAAATGGAAGGAAAAAACAGGGATAAAGATCAGTGCTATCATGGATTCACATCTTCAGCATCAACATTAATAGCATTACTTTGAGAAATATACACATTCAAACTTGTTTTTGTTTTTGTTTTTTACTGATGTAAAAGGGCAAGTGATCCTTGCCCTACCACTGCAATGGGAACAAGCCTTTTGACATTTTTGGGGGGGGGGAATGAATTTGGAGAACAGTGACTTCCTGTTCATTGAACCTTTTTCCCTTTACCCCTCCCCCCACATTTGGTTCCAAATTTTTGTTGTGCACCTTCTTGAAGCATTGAAATGTGCATATACTGTTTTAAAGATAACCAAGCAATCCCTTTGCAACATGAGGGGAGTGAACATCAGTGGTAATCATACTTCAAAGAAATGGACAGATTAATACAGGAAAAAACCAATAAAGGACTATTAACTGAAAAAAATCTTAATGAGAATGTCCAGAAAAAAATTAAATAACTGAAAATAATTAAGAGAAATTTGACTATTCAGTTAGAACTCAACTGCTGTGCACTATTTCAAAGTAGACCAAGTGGACACTGCTGGTAAAGACTATAAATATGGCTATATTGGCTGATGAGCTGATTTGTACAATCTTATTATGTCTTTATGTTAAACTTGGAGTAACATACATTCCAAAGCCATTTTAAAAGTACAGTAATCCATAAACCTGAAGGTATATAGAATGCCGTGGCATGTCCTGCTAACTCCTCTGTTAGCAAAAGCTGAGTTTTGTGTTCCCAAGACATAAATAGGGTACTTGAATTTAAATTTGCATAGTGCTTCTGAAATAAATTGTGAAATCAAATGAAAGCACAATATGATGTGGGTTGCAGCCTAAAGCCTTCTTCTTGCAGAGTGCATGTTTTTTTTGGGAATCTACAGGAGGAGGAGCCAAAGTGTAAAAAGACGTGAGTGAATGTAATTGCAGCTAGTGGAGAAAAAGATTCCCACTAGCCAAGGGAGCCTCATCAGAAATTTTCCTAAACATAGCTCCTGGCATTCTAGGCTGCAACTTTCTTTTCCAAAACCTTGGAAGGGAACCACGTGAGAAAGGATCTTGCCTTAATAAAAGCAGACCACAAAGCCACAGGTTTCAGATGTACACATTTTATTTCTTTATTAATTATTGACTTCAAGGAGGCTGAACTGTGCAAAGAGCACACAAGAATGGACATCTTGTGATAGACCTCTGCGTTTTACTTTAATGAGTATGCCCTTTTATTTTATTTAATATATATAAATTCTGTTGTTGACAGAACTGGACAGATAATTTCAAAAGTGCCATATTGGCATTTCCCATGGCATGCAACCCTCTCTCTAAAATAGCTTAAGGTTGCCTGCCTTCCTGCCCAGCTGTGGAAATGGAGCCTCTCCAAGTTGAATGAGGCAGCACCCAGTCATGGATCATGTCATCTGCCTGGTGGGACCCTAGTAAAACTGTCAGCTAACACTACACAAGTAGCATTCTGGATCCCTGACTCACCTACCTACAAACTGATATTGAGATTATGAATGGTGGAATCCTACATACTAATAGCAAACTCAGTCTTTGAGCGTGGATCCTTATGCAGCCTAAACAACACCATCCATGCACAAGATGGGAGGTATCAGCAGGCTTGAAAAGGTACAAAAACTCTTTAGAAAAGACATTCTACTGGGGAGAGGGACCCAAAAACATCCCATTGAGGACTGGGCATGCTCAGTGGGCACATACTACTGGCTGACAGTTGGAGGTTTAAAAAAGAAAAGAAAAGAATGAAAACTGCAGACGGGGGAATGGAATATCTTGGAAGAGGCATGGCTGGCTGGCTGGCTGGCACAATCCATACTGCAACGTTTATGTTGCAGGTCCCACTTGTAGGACCCTAAAAGAGAAATCAGATATCCCTAAGTGGAAGATTGTGCTGTGTCTCTAGTGCACATCTTAACATTCCTTGGGACTCCATTAGGCTAACAATTTGATGCATGTTTGGGAGTGAAATGCACAGACATGTTACCACTGTGCTAATGAGAAAAGACCCCCTACAATGTATCCCTACAGTCTCATCCTAATAAGGTATTCTAATTATAGGTGGAGCAAGTAGATAGGTAGCTGAATTGACAAAATCAGGTAGCTGAACTGACAAAATTGAAAATGATTGCTCATTTGCATCTTGCTCCCAATAGAGCAATATAGCAATGTTGGAAATACATGTTACAGAATAGTACAGCGATTTGTAATATAAAGCATGTGCTCTGAAATGGAATTTTAGATATGTTAATTAAGCATTAAGTTCCCTATGACTGACTGATGGGTCAATAAGTAAGGTGTCCTTTTCTTATGAATTTAACCTTCATCTTCTTATCACCTTACCTTCCAATGTTTTGTCTAGCTCAAATTCCTATTGTGAGAGTTGGCTATTACAAAATGCTACATTGGAAACATACATGAATCAATAATAACATTGTTGACCATTTCTTGTCTTCAGATATTTACTTAGATTAGTAGTTGGCTAGAAGAAAGATCTAAACTGTCTGAACTGCCCTACATTTTATTTTTAACATGTTTTTGCAAAAACAAAACTAAATAAAAATGATTGATACTAAAATATACTAAATAAAATGAAAACTGGAGACAAAACAGTATATGAAAAAAGGATGAACTAATGTTTTTTTTAAAGCACTATACAGGTGTGTCTCAAATTAACCAAATATTCTGTGTGGACATCTTTAGGTTTATGTTTAAAATGTAAATGATGTTCCTATTTGTCATAGACCCAAAATTTCTATCAGAGGGCTAATTCATAGATTTCAAATGGCAGCCTCTTAAAATGGAGGAAAATCAAACACAAAACAAATTGAAAAGAGGGAAACAAAGAAGAATGTTAACCTTTCCATTAACATGTACCTGAAGTGATTCATTTTGAAGAACTTCAGATCTTTTGTGATCTTTGAAAGGACTGGGAGCTTGTAGGTGTTAGTGTCTGTCCCATGGGGTTTTATGGAGCAATGGATGTCTGTTCTCATAACTACTTTATCTAATACTGCCTCAAGCATTCCACATTAGCATTGATTCTGTGGTCAAAAAGCCTCCTGTTGTAAGACTATTTCCCCTGAAAATACTTGAGATTTTTGTTTTCTAGTTCCAGATGTTACTCATATTGTATTGCCCTTGGCAACTTTTCATATTTTATCCACTCTTGTGTTAGTAGTGACTAGTTTGACTTAAAAATGTAGAAAAGAAAAGAAACATATTTTCCAACCTGGCTGCAAGATTTGAGACAGGTTGTTGTTGTTGATGATGATGATGATAATAGGTTTAGGCACTGTAATATCTGTAATTGATATGTATGGTTTAAGATTTGCATACCTGCAGTGAAAAATTAAGCACTGTCCATGTGGATCTAATTTAAGGAGACCAACGTGCGATTTCTGCATCTCTGATCCCCACAATACAGTTGTGAACAGTAGTTTAACCTAATACCGAGTTACCCCACAATGTGTGTGCAGGGAAAGCATTGCTTTACATTTTAGCAGGGCACTGTAAGATAGTATCTGATGGGTCAAGACATCCTGATGTAATTCTGTTGGTGGCATAGATGTGGATATGATTAACACAGCTGTCTCCAATAGGACCTATAACTGAATAAAGCGGAAAAAGGATGCCCTTGGAAAGTGGTGACACACACCCTACTCTCATTGCCACATTCCATAGGGGAGAAAACCACAATTGGTTTTGCCAGCTCAGAACTAACCTAGGATGAACTGTCTGAATGTAAAATGACCTTTCCAGAAGACGTGACTGTGTGATAATTGCCCAATTCACTTCAAGTTGTTTTCAGATTACAGAATTGGATTGCTTTCTGAAATTTGCGAGTCTTAAGTCTGTATAACTGGATGTAACTGCCTGAATAACAGGCAGAGCTCTGTCTGAACAAGTGTAACTCATAGGGACCCAGTTTATACATTCAGAAGAAGCAAGTGATAACACTTTTCCTGGACTTTGAGCAAAAAAAATCTCCTTGCATATAGAAAACTAACACACCAGGGCTCAGCATAGTCTTTCCTTCATATGCTAGGTGTTTTATGTTATTTATCTATTACATTTATATCCACCCTTTCTCCTCCAAGAATCCAAGGCAGCGTACGTAATCCTCCCCCTCTCCATTTATCCTCACAACAGCAACCCTGTGAAATAGGTTGGGCTGAGGTAGCTTGGGCACACTGGTTCTCACTCACTGGTGTTTTGTATGCAAGGAGCTGTTTTCATAGGGGAGTATTGACAAATGAAAGCTTGCTTCTGCAGTCCAAAGTGCAGCAGTTCAGAAAAAGCTTCCCACTTGCTTCTCATGGGTGAATAAACTAGGCTTTTACCCTTTAATTCTGACAAGGCCGGCGGTAAGAGTAGTGGTAGTGGGTTGTGATTTTGCTGTTTGGAAACAGCCGGCCAGCTGGCATGTGGTAGGTACTACCAGGAACAAAGCGCAGCCCGTGTGAGCTTTACAGAGGTCGCTGTCTATGGCTTAGCTCATTTGGGGATCAGGCTTGTTGTCTGGTGCTGAAGGTCCAGTTGCCCCCAGGCCTGCCTTCTACATTGGAAAGGGCATGTTATATCCTCAAGGTCCTCCAGCATTAAGAGTTTCAAAAAGCCACTGTGTTTATTTCACCCATCCCATCTGAAATTGCTTTGACAGCCTGGTGCTTTTCTAGCTGGCTTTGTGAAATCTCAAGTCTGCTGTTGGGCTTGCCGGGATTGCGCTGAAAGAATGAAAGGCCTGTTTTCCTTAAAATTCCATACACTGTCTGTGTCACATAGGCTTTTCATGTTTCCATAAACAATATGGTCCCCCCACCCCACCCCACCCCTGTTGCCCTGTACACAGCTTTGCTTTCTGTAATTTTCTTGATGCGGAAAACTTGGTATTTATGAGGCCAAGTTAAGCTTGATTTTCTACAGGTTCACAGCAAGAGATGGGCTTACAGACACCCAAGACCATAAATAGGCTGATGTAAACTAGAGAAAGCTTTATTTTTGTTAGGCAAGCAATTACTTAGAAGTAGGCAGTGGACAATCTAAAGGCACTTGACTCCGATTTTTGGACCGAGCTCTGTGTGTGTAATGTATATTTGTGTGTACCTGATGGTTACCTAGGCTATTTCTTATTAGCCTCCTGTGTAAACCCGCCCCCCAACACACACACACACACACACACACACACCACCACCACCACCACCACCACCACCACCGTGAATCAATCAGCATTCTTTATACCTAGTTTCCATGGCGCAGGTTTTTTAAAAAATTAACTACGTGGCAGAAGGGTCAATCATTTCACATGTTTGTTTGACTTCAATTTTCCCCTGCTAGCCTTCTGCCACCTAGGTCCCTCCAGATGTTTTCATCCCCCACTCCTATCAGCCCCAGCCAGCATGACTAAGGATCAAAGATTATGGGGACTGTAGTCTAAAACATCTGGAGAGATTCAGGCTGCAGAAGGCTGGTCCTAGGTCCATAGAATTCTTGATAGCCGTGTCCCAGAATACTCCTTTGAAGTCTGGTGTGATTGGAGTCTTTAATATTATTGAGAAGGAGATGGCCAAAAAATTCTATCACTTAAAGAGCAGAAGGACATCTGAAAGGTTATGCAATCAAATCACTGAAACCAATACAACATAAGTATAAGGTGAAATGCCATTGGATTCTTTTATTACAATTCTTATATTAAAACATTTAATAAAAGCACACACAAAATGGACTTCAGCATGAGATTGCATTCCATGAAATAATTTTCAACACTTAATTATGCTTTTTTTCTTTTCTTGTCCTAGTCTGTCTGTAGTTACAGTGGAATTCAGTTCCCCTTAATACTTCAGTTTTAGTGCAATCCTTTATGAAGAATATTTCGCCCTATGCAAATTGGCCATTTTGAACATAGCAGCCCAGTTCAGAATGTAATGTTTTTGTTCTGATCTCTGTCCTTAATATCCTCAGTGGGACTTGTTCTTGACAGATGCTTAGTCTGTTTCAGACATTCAAAACCCTTGATTAATCAATGTGCGATTGAATCCAGTTCAATATGAATGAACAATCAGTTTCATTCACAGAAACTGAAGCCAGAATACTTATGTTCAGACAAATTTACTTCAATTGAACTCAACAGAATATAAGGAAATGAGATTTTAGTCTTTAGGCTTAACTAGTTAGTATATCACAGCCAGAAAGACCTGTCATTTTAATATGCATTGATTCAGGGCCGGCCCAGACCCTTTGCTGCTTGAGGCGAAGGACAAGATGGTGCCCTGTTCCATTCCATGTACAGAAGTTGACCAGACTTGTATCTGAAACTTACTTCAGTGCTGGTGACAGGACAGTGTCCTCCTGAGGGCAGCAGGGTAGGTCCTGTGAAACACACAGCTCTGTTCTCAAACATTTCGGTACCCCCAGCATCTGCTGCTTGAGGCAGCTGCCTTACTCTGCCTAATGGTAGGGCCAGCCCTGCGTTGATTATAGACTAACTTGATTAAATTTCACATCGACCATGATCACATGCACAATCTAGTCTCATTGTCACCTATAAACATACTCAGCTGCTAAACTCCACATAGCTAACAGTGGCAAACATGTATGTTGATACACTCATACTGGATTGCTGCCAGAGGTTATGATAAATGTGCCCCTTTCACTAGTCTTGTCCAACTGGGTGCCCTCCTGGTGCGTTGGACCACAATTCCCAACAGCCCCAGCCAGCATGGCCAATGGCCATGTTTGGGAAGACTGCTGCACACAATGAGGGATCCCTATATGTGGAACATTTCCCTTCATGCAGGAGAATGGAATGCCCCTGCACTTCCGTGAGAGCGTCTTCCTGGATTAGTACACTGGGTAGCTAGTTAAGGTATAAATATCGGTGTTGGAGGAGGGTGGGAGTGGGTTTCCACAGATGGAAAATACCATCTGCAGTTCTGGTTACCACAGCTCAAAAAGAATATCGTATAGATGGAAAAGGTGTGGGAAGCTGCAGAGCATGTCTCTCAATACCAGTTGCTGAGGAACACAAGCAGGAGAAGAGCACCACCTTTTCCCAAAGCATTTGGCTGAAGCAGTGGTGCAGCTCGGGCTGGACCTTGGGGCCAAAGTCTAGGGCCCCGCAGCTCAGGCAGCCCCCAAATGAACACCCAGAGAGCAACAAGCAGGCCCGGCCCAAGGTACCTTGCCACCTCAAGCAAGACGGCAGTGCCTCTGCCACCACCTGCTTACCCGCCTCTTCTTGCCACTGCCTCTGCAGCCACGGGCATCCACCCACCCAGCCTGCTTGGCTGGCTGCTCGCTCATTTTCTCAGCTAGCCAGCCCAGCTGGCCATTTGCTCCTACCTGGCTGGCCACTGCTCCTGCCTTGTGCTCCAGCCGTGGGGCTCCCATGAGAGGCTGGCCGAACTCCCACTAGAGGTTGGCTGCCCTCTCACAACAGGAGCGGCGGCTGAGCAGGCAGAAGTGAGCAGCCAGCTGGCCTGGCTGGAGGCAGGCTAGCCAAGCAGGAAGGGTGGGTGGGCTGCAGCCACACCCAGTAAAAAGAAGTGGGGCCTCCTGGCGGGGCAGGGGAGGAGAGCAGCGCACTTCGATGCCCTTCCTGCTCTGCCGCCTGATGCGAGCGCATCAGCCTGGCTAACGGTAGGGCAGGCCTTGGCGAAACGGCAGAAGCAAGCTCCATTTTAGTCCTGTAATTGTTGTGGTGCTAATATGTAAGTGAGTTTAAGATGCAAACCTGCACATGCCCAGTGTGTGTGTGTGTGTGTGTGTGTGTGTGTTTAAATCAGGATTTGGAAACAGTTTTTTGCTTTGTTTTGTTTGCCTATAACGCCCAATAGCTGGAGCTCTCTATATTCCTGATCTGTTGTTCTAACAGGTCAGGAATGTAAAAGCTGTTTTAAAGCATGGGATAGTGGTTGGAAGAGGGAAAGAGAAATGTTACTTGTGTCCCTCACAACTGAAGCAATAGCTATCTAAAGGGCCCCTCCATAAGCACATTAAGTCCAGGATCTGAAATTACCTAAGGGCACCACTGTTGGCCACTGTGGAAAGAGAATGTCGGACTTGATGAGCTTGTGGTCTGATCCAGCAAGGCCCTTCTTACGTTTTAAAGAATATTTTGTCTTTGGAATCTATGGTCACCCAGCTACAAAAAAAAGACAAGGTACCCCACACCTAAATATTTATAAATAACTTATCAGCTGGATACTAATACTTACTTAATCTGCAAGTTACTGCTGTTAAACTGCTTTTCTGCCTGTATAAGTTTGTGGGGAACCTGAGAGGTCTTGGGTTATGTAATCTAATGCATCCTAATGGGTAGTGTAATTGTAATTGCCATTCCAGCTGTCCCCAGTGTATTTAACTTATTTAAATGAAAAACACAGCATGGTAATTTACTGCACACTCTGAGACTCTACCATCTCCCTGTGCAACGCAGTTTATTTACAGAAACAAGACACTGCCTGTGCAGCAATGATATGGCTATTTAGCTCCTTCGTTGGCTTATGTATCTCTGATCTCTCTGCAAGCTTAGGATAACAAATTCGAATTGTAGATCTGGTCACAACTTACCGAACGCCTCTCTACTCAAGGGTAGGATTCTCTATACTCATTGTTACTCAGGCTGTCTTACTCATTTTATAACCTACTACAGCAGAAAGAAGATGCAAGCAAGTAAGATTAATGGATCTAGAACAGGATAGGGTAGAGGGTAAGACAAGATGGGTGTTCTCTCTCACTAAAAATGCATGTGACGGTGTTGCACCAGCTAGCCCCACAGCCACACCTCCATGCATGCATACCACTGTACCTGAGAGAGCGCCTCCTTCCTCACCAACCTGCCTGGTCACTGAGGTAATCAGAAGTAGGGATGTACGAAAATTCCGCCACGGATCTCGGGGAGGCCGAATGCCAGCGCATTCGGCCCCCTGAAATCGGTGGCGGAATGGCCTGCCCCCCCGCCCTCCCCTCGGGACGAGACTTACCTTGTGCGGATCTTCCTGGCAGTGGCAGCTCCAGCGGCAGCTCCGGCAGCGGTTCGGCAGCGGCGGCGGCCGGTCTTCTGACCAGCTGCCGCCGCCGCCATTTCCAGTTTAAAAAAACAAAAACAAAAACATGATAGGCTACATAAAGATTTACGTAGCCTATCACGGCTAGGTTTTTTTTAAAAAACGTGATAGGCTACGTAAATGTTTATGTAGCCTATCATGTCAGACTTTAAAAAACAACAACAACATGCGTGTACGCAAATGGCGGCGGCCATGGCCGCCGCCATTTGCGTTCCTTATTTTGGCATGTCTTAGTCTACGTAAACATTTACGTAGACTAAGATGGAGAAAATAAGGGGAACGCAAATAGCGTAGTGGACTAGGACGTGCTGAAATAAGGAACGCAAATTTGCGTACGCGCGTTGTTGTTGTTGTTTTTTTGATTCAGCCTTGATAGGCTACGTAAATGTTTACGTAGCCTATCACGGCTGACTGCAGGGATGCAAATGGCGGCAGCTATGGCCGCCACCATTTGCATCCCTGCTAGCCAGCGGCCGGATGTCTGGCTGCTGGCGGAGCCGGCTGGCGGCTCCGCAGAATCCCTGCGGAGCACAGCCGGCCGGCCAGGATTCCGGAGGGGGAGGAACGGAGCACCTCCCCCCCCGGCAAGGATTCCGGGGGGAGGGACGGAATACCTCCCCCCTAACCATAAACACAATCCGCGAAAGGTAAGTGCCTTTCGTACATCCCTAATCAGAAGGCATGTTCCTGGTGGTTCCACATGGACCCATGGCCCGACTGGAGTCCACCAGGCAAAGAGTCTTAAGTGTGGTGGCCCTCTTCCTGTGGAATTCCCTGCCTTTGGAAGTCAGGCAGGCACCAATGTTGTGTTCCTTCTGGTGCCTCCTGAAGACATTGTTGTTTCGAGAGGCCTTCCTTGAGTGACCAGCTGCAGTGTATTAAATTTGGCCTTATCAGAACTTGTCTCCTTCAAAATGTTTTAACATGATCTTTTATTCTTTTATCCTTGTTGTTCACTGCTCTGAAATTGTTTAATGTGGAGCAGTATATAAATATTGTAAATAAATAACTGTGTAGGGCTGTTTCATGCAAAGAGTCAGCTTGGGCCAATTGGGATTCCCATTAGTGTGAAGGAGCTTTATGCCTGTACTGAACATGTGGCTGATATTGGATGTGGCCAACAATGTGGCATTGGGGGGAGGGCCAGCCAGCACAATGCCACAACCCCTCACAGATGCTTTCGGTGGATGATAGGGGTTGAGTGAAGCAATCTGAACCAATCTAAGGACAGCTTTGGATGCTACAGGAAATGACAGCCAAAATGTACAAACAGCTCATGCAGCCAGTTGTCACCATTGTAATATGTATATGGCAATTTCTGAATCCCTTTTATGGGAGAGATAGATGAAATGTCCCTGCATCTGAAGTTTCCATCTCCATAGAAAGATGACACATGTTCCCCTTGGGGATGTTAGAGTGGAAGCAGAAAAAGTGGAGTCCCTTGTGTTTAAGGCTTTTGTGGCTTTCTCTGACATCTCTCAGATTGATCAGTCTCCTGTTTTCTCAGTGCTAGCATATACGAATACAAACTCTTTGGCCAAAGAGTTCCAGGATGAGAACATTGTTCTGAAATTGGGCAAGAAGGAGAAAAACTCTGTTTTTAGCACAATAGGACGTCTGGAGCTTGACAGCAGTTGCTAACATTTTAGACAGAAAATCAGCTGACTCTTGGGTCTGGCACAGCTTGCCAAGAAAGCATTTCTTCCTGCCTTTGCTAGCCTTGCTGACTAACTTTGCTTTTATATTGCTCTCTCTCTCCACTTCCCAGACCACTCAGCATAGAGATCTATTCATCATGGGCCAGATCTCAGCTCTTACACAAGGCTCCTGTGCATTGCTGTGGGCGAGCAGCTTTACACAGAAGTGTGTGCTGTGTGGCCCTTTCCAGCCAGGCTGCAGAATTGTAGTAATAGCTTGTCAGCAAATGCATCAACTCAGCAGGTTGCTTCGTCAGTAAATGAAACAGACTCAGCTATGCCAGTCACACCCCATTGTACCTCTTGTGTCATATGGTACAAAAGAGTAATTCACAGTGTGAGCACACCCTGGGTTCTGTTTTGTCCCATCATTACCATCCATTTGTGTTCAGGAGCTAAACACAAGTACATTGATGGGCAACTTCAGTGCCTCTCCTTTTCCTTTTTAAGCCTCTTTTCCTTTAAACCAGACTTGGACTGGACATACCCTTAAATACAAGATGCCTTCATAACTTCTCTGACAGAGGACAGTCCCACTTTATTATAACACTCAGTCCAGCCTTTCTCAATCTTGGGTTCCCAGATGATGTTTGTCTCCAACTCCCATCATCTTTGACTATTGGCCATGCTGGCTGGGATGACGGGAGTTGGAATCCAACAATATTTATTGGTTTTATTGGTTATTAGTTTGGGAAAGCCTGGCTTAACCAGAGCCAGAGATCACTGGCTTCGCTTCCCCTACCCCAAAGATATTTCAAAATTAGTTTTTCAACAGGTCTTCAACCTACAAGATCTAGAGAAATTCAAGAAGGCAGCTTTCTCTGGTCTGGAAATAATAGAAGAGGTTTGTTGAATATATGCTTGGTCTGTTGAATATATGGGGGCCACTGGGCATAGTGCCTCTTCTTAGTAGGATGGCCCCTTACAAATCACCAAAAGAAATGGAATGCATTATCAAAAAAGAGGATAAAAGAGCATGCAGTTTTGCATAAAATTTCCATATGTAAATTTATATGTAGAAGTGCAAATTTAGCAATAATATAATTTAAATACATTTCACCACAGTGGGGAATACTGTGGCCAGGTGACCTGTGTGTCTACTCTCCAGGTGCTATGTGTTGATGGGACTGTCTTAGCAGGGGCCACTGGCTACCCACTCAGTTTCTCACCCACCTTCTTCTTCTGGAGGACACCAGGTTGGGGGAGGCTGGTCTGAATGATACTCACCTGGTGTTTTAAAAATTAGGGCTCCCATCCCAATAAATCTTAGATAATGAATTGTATGAGTTTTAATGAATAAATTAATTGTTGCATCAGAAGAAGCATTCCCTCCTGCATGAGGTCAAGGAATGCCATTTCAAAGATGGCACCTGCCATGGTTAGTTTGTGTAAGTATTCTATATTTATTTGATTTATACCCCACTTTTCCACCAAGGAAATGGCACACAACATGGCTAACAATAATAAGGATCAAAATTTAAAATAAAAAGTAAAAACAATCCTAAAACAAATACATTAAATCACAATTACAAAAACAACAATAAAATAATAAAAACAGCACCCAACACAACAGACCAACTTACATACCACAGGACTGTCTTTGCCTGCCGGCGGAAGGACAGCAGAGAAGGAGCCAACCTAGCTTTCTCAGCAGGGAGTTCCACAGCCTGGGAGCAGCCACTGAGAAGGCCCTCATATTAAAAGTACTTGTATTAGAATTGCTAGTATTACTTCTAGAAGTACTTGTATTGGAAATATTTCTATTTAAAAATAAACAATAAAAATCTGCCCAATTAACCTGGGGTACCTTCTTGATTGAACAAAAGAATTTGAATCAATCTAGCCAATTAATCAAGAAAACCTTATTGCTGTAAGTAAAAAAATAAAGTACTATAAAGTAAATAATCTGCTACCCTTTAATGGTAACCTGTGTTACCTAAGACAAGCTTTTTCACCCTCCTAATGGTGGGGCTGGCCCTGTTTCAAATCTATTTTCAGTGTATCATACAGATGTTCATAGCCTCACAACCTGTTATATATTACCAAAGCTGTTTGCTCCAAAGGCGACCTGGTTTTAGCTTAATAAAAGGCAATATTAATTGAACCCTGTGTCTACTGACTAAAAATACCAGCCCTGCCTGTTTGCACCATCACCTGATTTGTGATGGGATGAATGGCAAGAGATTCTGTAAATACTTCTCCCTGATAAGATGTGGGGCAGTATACAACTGTGTCATTCCATTAACACAAATGATGTTGTGCTAGCGGAAATGAGGTTCTGAACTGTGCACAAGAGAAAAATCCAACTAAAGTTAAGTTTGTGCAAGTACGATAGTGCAAGTAGTTGTGCATTATGCTTGTGCAACCTGTCATGCAACCAATTGCACAACTACTTGTACAACTGCTTGCGCATAGTCAGGGATGATGGGCTTTGTAGTCCAAAACATATGGAGGGCACTGTGCTGGCTAAGTCTGATGTGGATACTGGGCTAGATGGGTTCAGTATAAGGCAGTTTCCTTTGTTCCCTACGGTGAGAATCCTGCCTATCTGTGTTCCCTGTTCTCTTTCCAACTCCTAAGATCAGGATTGTGTAACAAAACTAGCTGGCAAAAAAAGGTATATCTGGAGGAAATGCTCCTGAAACAGCTACAAATACAGTACCTTCCAGAAACTCATACGCATTGTAGTACAGTGACTAAATAGAGACAACCGGGGGCCCATATCAGTTTTGTATCATAGAATCATTTGGGTGTTTTTGCACTTGTTTGTTGCTGCTCCGTGACTAAATTTGAAATAATTAGTTTGTTTTCTAAAATAATTCACCTTGTTCTTGGACTGGGTTTCCGCTTTTCTTCACCTGTATAATATGCTGATGCTACAACAGTCATATCATGCAAGTCAAATTTTATTTCTACCTAGGCTCACTGATATTTCTCAATGTCAGAAAAGAGTGATATGAACAAACCTATGAACTTTTAAAACCCCAAAGCATAATTTTGTACACTTTAATCCTCTAATCAGGTGAAATTGAATGGACCAATTTGAAGATGGGTTTTCTCTGTATGAAAAGTACAGCCCTGTGCTGCTCACCAGGGCAGGGCCTGCCTTAGGGGTGGGTGAGCTGGGCGGACTCCCAGGGTGCCGAGCTGAGGGGGGTGCCAAGCTGAGCTGACTGTGGGTTGTTTACCCCTAGACAACCCTGAGTTTCCCAGTTTGGCCCTCACAATAACAACCCAAGAATGGTCAGGATTGTTGATTGAAAGCTGAAGCGACCAGCGCAGGGGAGGCAGCGTGGTCGCTCACTGCTGTTCAGCCTGCACATTATTACAGGCGAACTGGGTCACAGTGTTTGAGAGCAATACCCTGTAGTTATTTGAAGTAAAATGAAGCAAGATAAAGAAGCAAATTAGTAAATCTAACTTTATCTGGGATTTGATATTGCTTTGTAAGCTTGACGGTTTGTGTATAGAAAAAGAAAACACGCTTCTTCCGTTTCTTTTCATTCATGTTTCAGCGAAATGCATCCATCAGTAATTTCTGACACTGCAAAAACAACTCTGCCAATAAACAAAGATAGTGGTTATGTCAACCCAGAGGGCAATTTCATAGTTACAAGAAGGGCGAGTGCAGTATTCAAGGAGCAGTCCAAGTGCACAGAACGGATGTCAGAGCGGCTGCTTATCAGCATGCTAAGGAAACAAGGCAGTTGGTAGGATAGCAAGGTCACCAAGAGACATCCCAGTAGAACTAAAAGAAAGAAGGCTGTTCCAATGCATAAATGCAAGTCTCAGATTTGCTCACTTGGCTGGATGCTTGAATCCATGCCTTTTGTTATATTGAATGTATTAAAGTCTGGATTATTTGAAGGTTGATTAGAAGATCGATGATTTCATTTCAAGTAATCCTAATTTGTATTTTAATTTCCACTTCACTTCAGTGTGACGAAGCAACTGCAGAACTAATTCTGATGTAGAGCTGCTGCTCCATCATCTTAAACCAAATTGTGGTGAAGCCAGCTGGATGTATGGCTTACTTTTTCTCTGGGTGACTCAGCAAACACTTTCCCCTTTAACCAAGGCTGGGGAAGAATGACGCTTGAGAGAATGGCAAATATATGTTGAAATTCCCACATTTGAGATTATTTGGCATGATGAGAAAACAGTCAGCTGTCGCCACAAACAATATTAAAACCCTGTGTAAGGCAGCAACCGAAAGAGTAATTAAGGAAGCTTTCCACATTGTATGATGTTGAAAGTAATCAGTGCGTGCTGTGCGTGCTGGCACTAACAGTTCAATGTACTGAAATTCAAGCTAGTGGCAAACAAAGTATTTCCGGATCCATACACATTCAGCACAGACTGGACTAAGGTATAAAAACACCATAGGTTACCTCAGAGGAGGCTAAAAAAAGCAAAGATAGCTGTGCTAGTCCATGAGGGGGAAAAAAATACTGCATTTAGCTGTTCAGAACAGAATCTACCATCAGAGGAAGAAGATTTTCTACCACCTGGAGATGTACTTACAATTTGGCATCAGCTTACATTTTTTTACCAAGTATGCCACTTAAAATTAATCTCCAGCTTTGCTAATATAAAGATTGACATGCTTCTCTGCACTTTATGTAGAAGTACGCTTAGAATCTTGAGTGTTTCACTCTAGGTAAGAGGCAGATCAAAGTTACAGCCGGACTTTCTGTTTTCAGAAATGGAGATCAACCAGCGCTGCTCCTCTTTCCCAAAATGCATTGCAAATGGAATCTGATACCTTCAACACTTCCCACTGTCTAATTCATTCAGTCTGAAATCTCCATTTTGAGACTGGGCCTATCTAACCTGCAGACCTTGTGGCCACTGCATCAGGACAGGGTTTAAAAAAAAATAAAATATCTTTCTGTTCTTTTCCCCGCCTCTGCTTTTTGCTCCATCTAGCCTGATGAAGAGTTCTGGAGAACTCAAAAGCTTGCACATTTTTGTGGAATTTTGCTTGATCCTAATAAAGGTATTGCTGAGTTGTAAACTCAGAGGAGATGACACAGTTCCCTTCTCAACATAGGCATAACAGGGAATCTTCTTTTTGCTATACAGAAAAAGAGCGTATAATTCAGAACAAGTATGTTTAGTACATGCCTGGTTTATTAAAAGGGTAACTGAAGCTGAAGTGAAGATAGTGAGTGCTTCCAGACAGACAGCTCCTAGCACTACAATCAAAATTAATTGTGTACCTATTCCATCTTTTCCACCTTAACAGCTTTTCTGTGGTAAAAAAAGGATGGTAGAAGCAGTGGAAAAATACAGGAGGGTTACACATGGAAGACAACATCATCTGGACCTATACAATACTATGAATGAGTCAGGGCAATTGCACAACAAAAGTCTTGTCTGGAAACATTCACTGTCTATAGAAAGAACATCATGTGAAGGAAAGAGTGCGTAGACTCTATGGTTTCAGTGAATAAACTCACAGGAAAGCAGGAAATAGAAAAGAACCAAAAATGGCTATGAGGCTCTACGAGGAACTTGGAACTTGCTTTGCTTGTGTTTGTTGACAGCATCTAACATCCCTAGCAGGGATGGAAGTGAACTAACAATGAACATGAACAAAATAAAATGAATCAGCATGTTTCTTTTATGGACTAATTTACTTCAGTGCCCTGTCCACACCCGTCTCCTAACTAAAGAAGTTCCTGCCACTGAAAGCAAATTACACATTTGGCTTGAAAACAGTATGGGGCAGTCTGACACAACAGCTGCAGTTTAAATATGATATGGACAGGCTCCAAAATCCCACAAAATCCCGTAGACCTAGTGATAATGACTGTTTCACTGTTTGAAATCTCTCTCTGATCGAGAGGATATAGGCAGCTATAAGGTTTGGATTCAGTCATAAGTCAGATTTATTGCCATGCTTTTTTTTTATGGTGCTTTAACAAAACAACAATACCCTTTGCATACTATCTCTAAAACTTATTTCGTTTTGTCCTAAAGGATCAGGACACGGATCCATATAAGTCCACTTTCCAATGATGACTGATGTAGCACATGATGCACCAAAGGCAAGGAAGCTGCAAAGGAAAGCAATACCAGAAGATAAAGAGAATCAGCTGGGAAATTCCTCAACAGACTAACAGCTCAGGGCCAAAACAGACGTGGTCCAGGAGGTCCATGATTGGATCTCTGGACTTTTTTTTTTTTTACTTCAAAGCAGCCATGGGGAGGGGGAAGTTCAGATTTTCATCAGAGCAGTGGTGCTGGGGAGGGTCTGTTTAAACCTTACCCCACTGTTTTCCTGACAAACTGAACCCCAAAGCTTCTATTGGCCCCAATGGAGAAAAATGTTGCTATCTTTAATATGGTCAAGACCCCTTTAGGAACCAACAGACATCTCAGTCTGATAGTGACTTGGGGGGAGAGGGATTTAAATCAGGAAATGGTGTAGGGGGGAAAGATTAGGATTATTTAGCTACCTCCCCCTGCAGTACCAGTGATCTCATCAAAACTGGAGCCCCACCTGCCCAGTTGCTTTGAAGTAAAAGGGAAAAAAGTAAAGGAGGTCCAATCACATCTCTTCCATGCCCGCCCTGTCTGTTTTGGGCCTCACTCTGACCGACAATAATCAAGTAATATACAGAGCGTATTGAAGAACACCAACAAGTGCAATGATGCAACTTACTCCCTTTTGCCCCAGTCACTGACTTCTACAGTCTATTTCTGAGGCCTTATTTCGAATGACTGTGATTGTCACACCGTAAATTGTAGCCACCAACTGGTAGATTGGTTGTGTGAAATGGCAAGAGCAGGGCTGCTTCTTAGACTTTGCCACCATGACACGCACACACCCCATTTGGGGTTGGAGGGATGGTTTCAGCTTCCCAGAGTACAGCTTTCATGCATAGGTTGGTCCTGAATTCATTTTCTTGTAAGTACATCCCAGTCATTTTATTCAAGGCAAAACTGAGCAGAGCCACCATTTGTTTTCGGCACCATCAGGCATGACAAATGAGGAAGCACAATGTCTCCTCTTGTTAGAATGACGGAAAGATTGGAGGTTGGGGGGTTTCTGGGACACACTGTCACATCCTGCATGCAGCTGATGTGCTTGTCTGTCCAAATGTGTACATGCATTGCAATGTTCATCCGGTCTCCATTGGCTTAATGTGTTAAGCCATTCATGTGTTAAGCCATTGACTTAATTGGCTTAAGCTGACAGAGATGCAAACCCAAATCCTAGATCGCTAGCTGCACATATGAAAGTATGACTAACAAAGCTCGACTGGGTTCCTTTGGCAGCATGATCTTTCCTGGAAGAAGCCACTGCTCACTTGGTTTTGATGCCCATTTCAGCCATGCTGTATAGGGAGTCTTTTTTCCCCCTTACCATGATACGGACCATACTATGTCTCATTCATGAAGAAACATAGGGCACGAGCCAGTCAAAGTATAGCATTTGTATGCTTCATTTATTTTAACATGATAATGTATTTAAGTGTGTCTGTAACTCTCCCTTTAAAATTAACAGATTTCAAAGTGCTTAATCTTGGTTTGAATGTAAATGCAAATGGTTGCTATTTGTACACTAACATTATGTCAGACTGTCACTGTTCATGATATTGTCAAGGTAAGCTAAGCAATATGTAACTATGACAATTATAAGAATTGTAATAATGCACCAGGGAAATGGGCCATCCAAATCATTATTTCTGACAGGAACACATTCTTCAGGCCTTTCCCAAATTGGGCCATGTGATCCCCTTTTGTGGAGCACAAGAAAGCATGAGAAATCATAAGGATAGAGATCACTTGGAAGATGCTAACAATGACTGACCTTTTCTTTCTGCAATACCACTAATGTGGTTAAAAGTATACCAGTAGGGTAAATATGAAGTGGAAGTTTGGAGGATCTAAATAGATATAGACTGGCTGGGCTGAGAACACTACCAGGTATATTTTCACCCATTTGGGTAAGGATGGGTACCCTCAAAAGGGCTGGAACTCTGCATATGTTCTTGCCCAAAATAGCCAAACCAAAGCACACAAACTTTGATTTAGTATGAGCTTATGGATGAAAAGCCATAAACTCTGCATTGTACATTGAGTTTACAAGTCGAGGAAAAAGCAACGTTATTTACAGTTAAGATCCCAGTTTTAAAGACAAAACTGATCTGATAGTAAGGTCCTTTTTAAGACTTGGAGAAGCCCAGGGACTCAATGGTCATTGAGGACCACTTTCCTTTTCTTCTCCATTAGAATGTCCTGTTTGTCAGTGTTGATGTGACTTTCTCCAGGTAAGAAGCCTGTGGCAATTACTCCTGTTGCCTCTACACCCCCCTGCCCCTCCGCAAAGAGCCCGAGTAGTGCTCTTTATCAGAGAAGCAACAGCCCAGTGAATACCTACTATATGTGGAGACAGTCTCAGGTTCAAGCCCAGATATTTCCAGTGAAATGAAAGCAGATCCAAGAGAGAACCTGGAAAGCTCCTTCAGTTTGGAATAGATAGCACTGGGATAGATAGACTGAAGGTCTTACAATCTATGTTCTTATATTGAAATTGCCTCTTTTCTTTCCTCACTGAAGCTTCTTAATGTCACTTTGCATAAGCCAGATATTCACATTACACCAGTGCTTCCTCTGGCTGGCCTTGTTGGTATGTTAGGAAATCAACATTACTTCACAGTGTTTTTGGCTGACGAGAACTGAAGTACTTTTGTACTTATCACTTGGTGGAAATCTGGAATGGATTTGCTGAAGACTCAGGAATCTGGCTTTTTATTTTCATTCAAGGGCTGTTTCTGTTAAGAAAATAACTGACTTGGTTAACATAAGCTTGCTATTTTTATGCTTGAGCTGAAAGTCAAGAATATGGATTTTGTTACACCTGGCCTCATCTTAATGGGGGCCATTTTGGGTTGTGAAGATATGGCTGTCTGATGGTCTATATCACTTTGATGACTATAGCTTGGAGCAAGTAAAAAGGGTATTAAAAGTCTAGTCACAGTAGATTTCTGACTTGTTCTATCTGGGGAAGAATTTGATCTGGCCCTGGCTGGAAGAGAAGTTAATAATGGGTACAATAATGTCATTACCATGGTTTAATAGAAAATTCCATATTGGTCTAATTAAGAGGAAAGTTCTGATATTGTTGTTTTTGTTGCATTATTGCAACTATTTGGAACTTGGGGGAGAAAAATTAAATTTCACTGTTGGTCTCAGTTTAATCATATGTTTTATCAGGATAAGTCATTAGGGAAAGCTTATATATGGGAAAGGAATCAGGTTTCAGGGTTTAAAGACTGGATAGTGGAAGAAAAGATAATTTCAGATGATGAAGTGGTAAATGTGCAAAAAACCACCACTATTTTACAAACCTTTTCCATGGCCTCTCCAAGGCAACTGTAATGTGTACTCCGGCCATTTGGTTATTGTGGCAAAGGGCCAAGGCATTGTTGTGGCAAACCTAATGGATAGATGGAGAGGCATGGTCCAGTGTAGTAAGGGAACAACTCTGTAGGAACGCTAGTGATTTGGTGTCTTTAATTTCAGTGCCCTAGTGCTTGGGGGTACAGGAGGTGATAAGAGAAGATGTTATGACAGGGCACCAACAACTGCATAGTGCTTTTGAAAACCACTCTATAGCTGCTTTCTACAGCAGCAACTTGGTCTGAGAAGTAATGGCTTGAGACAGGGACCTGGTTTGGACAACACACCGTCGTGGCTCATCGTGGGGTATTTAACCCATGATAAGCCGTGGCACACTTGGGTGCCAGGTTGAATATGCAAACCCAACTAGGGGGTTGTTGTGTTATGCGAACCTGGTGAGCATAATCCTCACATAACCGTAAAGCAGACCATAGGTTATGTGAGGGTTGTTTAACTCTCGCATAACCCATACTTGCTGGGTTTACACAACATGACAACCCCCAAGTGGGGTTGCATATTTAAAATCATAGCCACGTGTGCCCCACACATGCTGCAGTCTCACTGTGGCTTGAGTAAATTAAATTATTTAACGCACAGTGGGCTACCGTGTTATGCAAACAGCCCAAGTGGCTAAAATCCTCTCAAAATATAACAAGTAGGCCTTGGTCTTCCTTCCTAATGTCTTGGTGCTGTATAAACAGCCTTCCGCTGAAGTTCTCATTTTACAAGTGTCTAGGATTCATTCCTGTAGCATTGACTTGGTTTGCATGTCAAAATGACCCAGGAGTTGCTTTTTGAACCCTGGATTGTTGTAAATGAAGTGTGAGCAAGTGAGCTTGCTTGTTCTTGCCACCTGATTGCTCCTGCTGCAGTCGGACAGAACCAAACAACCCAGGGACTCCTTGTCCCTGGTTGTTGATTGTAATATGTGAACCAGGTATTCTCAATTGTTGGGGGAGAGACAACCCAGAGTTGTAGCCCAGTGTCCCAGGATTGTTTAGCTCTGCCTGGGTGCAGTGGAATCAAGCAGTGAAACTGAGCATGTTTGCTTGCTCCTACCTAGTTTACCACAACCCAGGGTTTAAACAACCCTGGGTTGTTGTGACGTGCAACCCGGGCCATTCTGTTTTTGTGAGAATTGATTACAATACAATTTCTCTAGCGAAATCAATAGTAATTTTTGTTTTGTGGTAACTTTTTGTTACTGTTATTTTGGGATTAATGACTGTGGATTGATTAATAAAGCCATGCTTGATTGTGAGACATTTTTATAGCTAGATTCCACCTGGAGTCGTAGATTTTGGCATAGGAAAACACTACCCTCTTTTTCTAAGTGCTATTCAGGGATCCAGTGTACCAAGAGCTTCTCATAAAGGTACTATAAAACCCACAGTAAAGGGAGATTCAAACATCCAGTCCTGAGAACAGCCACTTCAAATTTTGTGTATGTGTTGTGTATTGGGGGGAGGGGGGGAACTTTGTTTGAAAGCACTCACAGGTTTTAAAAAAATATTTAGATCTGCTAGCTTAGCTTTGTGTATGTTCTTTCCATTGCGCACAATGCTGATGCAGTGATTCTTCACACGCATGAAATCTGAGCAGTTATGGATAACTTGCTGCAATGATAACCAATGAGAATTCTCCTTGATGCTTAAAAGTTAGAGGTTGGCTCTTGATACAGAGCAGGAGAATTTATAGGTATAAGGCTGTAATAACTGGCTGTCCTGGCCCATCTAACTATCCCTTTCCAAGAAAGGGGAATGTTGCTCCTAGCCAGAGAAAGCTAGTCCTGCCCCTCCTCCCAGAGTGAGTTCGATGCTTGGGTTAGCCAGAAACATTGCCAGCCATTCATACAAGCTCCTATGGAGGATTCTGATAAAGTAATTCACTCCAGCTGAGTCTAGACATAGTTTTCCCTCATCAGCAGCTGGTCTGCCAGGTAGCATCTGGAGTGAGATAAGACACCTGTGCTTTACACAGATGAGTTCAGGGGCTGGATGGTGTTAATCTTTTTATTATGAAGAAGAGCTAGCCAGTTTTCATACATTAGCACTACATAGAAATTTATTAGCAATCTTGGGGCTGTATCATTCAAATTAATATCCATTAGTAACATCGAGATCTTATGTGGTTTCTCATCCTGATTCATGTATCCAAAGTCACACATTTTAATTTTGCTTTGTGGAACTAGATCTGTTTTTGTTTTAATCAGCAAAATCCCCCCCCCCCCACACACACACACAGCCCCTCGTACACCCCCAAAATATGCTCTGGAGGGTTGGAGGTAGGGATGCCAGAGAAATTCGAGACAGATTAAAATGAGCTTGGATTTCTAAGAATCCGACCTGCGGAATCTGCTGTGGAGTGACCCCCTCAGGCCCTATGGAGTCTGTAGACTTTCGGATGATTTTTTTACTTTCCCAAAATTTACGCATATAAATCCGTAGAAAAATTCGTAAGTTTCTGCTGAGGAAATGTAGAATGGAATAGGGGATAATACACTAAATGTTATGTACTGGGGTAAATTATGTAAATACTAACGTAAATACTTGGGTAAATATTAATGTAATTATTTCCGTATTTTTCTGCAAGATGAAAAAAAAAATTCACATCTGTCTGTGGGCAGATGATGGAACGAAAGGCACCTGACAATCCGCAAAACACAGATGGAGCAGATTTTACACGGTCCGTATATCCCTAGTTGGAGGTCAGTTCTGCCAGCGGAACAGTTGAATTGGATTTCGCCCTTTGTGGCTTTCAGAGAGCTATTCTACCATCACCAATTGCAAGAACCCATACTTTGTTTCAGTATTTTAAAATCACCTTGGTGGACAGACTTTGGAAAGATAAGGAAGTAGCAAGCAGGGAAGGCTTTGGTAGCCCTGTTGTGAGGTTTTGCTCTTTAAATCAGACCCAGCCCCCTTGCTTTCAATATGATTGAGACAGATGCAGGGTTTAAAACATGGATTTGCCACCTTCGCATCTACTCTGGCCTTTAGTCTCTTTACTCTTTTGTGTAAATCTCCCTGTAAGCCCTTTGGGGCACTGTTTGTGCTTGTCTTTTTGTTTAGAGAGATACCTGGCAAAGTGGTGTGTATTGAAAGAGCAATGATTTACAGGAGCAGTCTGACAGTCGTTGCATTTTAATGAAGGGAATGTCAGATTATTATCTCTAAAGTATATATAGAGCTGCCAGTTCAAATCTAGCTTGGAGCAGGAATGACTACTGGTGGTGGTGGTGTTTTTCACACTTGTCAGGACAATGCAGGTCAAAGGAATTTGCATTTCAGACTGACATCAAAGCACCAGTGGAATTGTGTATATCTCCCAGGAGTGCTTAACAACATTAATTCTAATGAGGAGAGCAGCTCCAGGTCAGCATACTTAGTGAATCCATTAATGCACAGGGACGCTACGAATGGCTCCTCTGATGATATAATGTTAAGAACATAACAAGCGCCATGCTGAATCAGACCAAAGGCCTGTTTAGTCCAGCATTCTGTTCATAGCTGCCTGTAGGAAGCCCACAAGTAAGACCTGAGTGCAATAACATGCTCCTGCTCATGTTCCTCAGCAACTGGTATACAGAGGCGTACTGCCTCTGATACTGGAGGTGATATATAGCCTTCACAACTAGTAGCTATTGATAGCCTTATCCTCCATGAATTTGTCTTTTAAAGCCATCCAAATTGGTGGCCATCACTGCATCTTGTGGTAGCAAATTTTATAGTTTAACTATGGGCTGTTTGAAGAAGTCCTTCCTTTTATTGATCACTATAAGTGAAATGGCCTATGTCAGTATTCTGAGGTGTTTATGCTGTATGTCTTTATTAACAGCATGCCTACAACATGACAAAATGATGACTGTTTGTGGATAGAGATTGATCTGACCATAGTTATCCATTCTGTGGTAACTCCTGCTTGGATTACACTGTGTTGTACACAAGACTGCCTTTTAAGATAGCTAGGAAGCTTCATTTAGTGCAGAGCAAAACTGACAGAAGTTGGGGCAACCATATAGTGAGACCATATCTCACCAGTCTTAAGAAGCTTCACTCATGACTAATTCACATCCAAGTCCAGTTCAAAGTGCTGGTGCACTTTGGGCAAGCTTTCAAAAAGGTTCATCTGATTAACTCAGAATTCATGCAAATTGTTCTGCCACAAATTGGAAGAACTCAAGTAATTGTTCCAACCTAATCTGGGGCTCTTCTCAGGAGCATTTTTCTTACTCTCAAATGAATGAATGGAACTGTTAGATGGAGGAAATTAGGTGGATGGCCAAAAGGGAATATCTGCAAGGGGGCTGACTTTCAGCCCCCATTCCAGTTTCTCTCCACAAGTGTTTGTTTCCTGGCCCCCTTACACAAGAACCTTGTGTAGCCATTAGGTTTTATAGGGGCTGGGGAAAAAATGCTGTTGGGTTGAAAGTGGGAATTGAAGGGGACTGAAAAAAAGTCATCCCGGGGGGGGGGTTTAGAACCCCCCAATTTTGCTTCCTTGCTATCTGTATTGTTCCCCTAGGGACTAACAGAACCCTTAGTTCCTTTGAAGGCATGCAAAAGACTACAGTGGAGGTGAAATTGGGGGTTGGGGAGGGCTCTTGACTCCCTCTGAAGACAAGTGAGGATTCGATCCCCCTCTGCCACTTCACCTAGTGCAAACTAATAGAGCAGATTTGTTGTATTAATTTGCATGCAGATGGGGGGAGGGAGGAAACCCCTACAGGGGAAAATCAAGGGGAGAGGGGCACTTTTATCTGCTCTGTGTATGGTGTTTGATATGCTGTATGTTTTAAGTGTATTGAGCATTTTTAATGATTTTAAACTGCCCTAGAATCTCTTTTTTTATGAAAGGCAGTATAGAAATATTTTAATACATTTATTAAATTGTCCTGGGTAGTCCTTGATA
This sequence comes from Heloderma suspectum, assembly GCF_057233095.1. Taxonomy (NCBI): domain Eukaryota; kingdom Metazoa; phylum Chordata; class Lepidosauria; order Squamata; family Helodermatidae; genus Heloderma; species Heloderma suspectum. Next base: position 230,454,713 of record NC_139461.1, read on the forward strand.
CTCCAGAATTTTTCTGAGTGGTGTCAATGTTTGGATCACTATTTCCTCACCTATCTGTAATGTGGTTAGTTGATTGGCTGATGTACATGGCTGATGATTGCCCACATATCGCTTCTAATTTGGTTGCAATGCTGAGCTTATATTTGTAAAAGCACGATCAAATTTGTTTCCTATTCTGACAAATTTTACATACAGCTTTCATCCCAAGTAATGGAGAAGAAGTTTCAAACATTTATTTTTCTCCTTTGGAATAAGCTGATGCTGGTTTGTACTGCTGACATTTGGCAAGAAGCATTCCTGTTTACAGTAAATACGAATCATAGACAACTACAGATTTTATTGCTTTGGGGTGGTTTTTAAATTTTGTCTTTACATAGCAATTATGCACATGGCATAGTGTTTCCATTTTGGTAATGAATGCTTCTGCCTTTGAAAGCACTAGAAGAATAAATCCAGCATGTTTTAATATGTTACTGTAGTCAAGCAGGATAATGCCAATTCCAACTAGAAGACATATCTGGAATGCAAAATTCCAGAAGTCCAACAGGCTTTCTTGGTCTAGGTATCTGATGCAGAAACCACCATGCTACTTTCTAGAATAAGCTTGGGTTTGCTTCAGTGGAAAATGCACAAATGAATGAGATCATAATGTTGGTATGGTTTTGGTTTGTTGTTCGTTGACCAGAGCATAGAAAAGCCTGTATTCACTGGTCAACACTAGAGGCAAAGTTTAGTAGTAATGGAAATAAAAATTAAATTATGAAAAGGAATTTATGCACTCGATTTTCTTTCTTTCTGAATTTGAGGAATGCATCCTGTGCAGAGTAACAGTGCCCTGAGGAGCTTGCAATCTTCATTCCAATAGACTAGGGTGAGGGGAGAAGAGCCAAGTGTAAGATGAAGAATATACATAGGTACAGTTATATTACTTAAGTTCAGTTTCAATAAGGGATGAAAATTAAGAGGACAAAAGCTAAAATTACTAGATGTCACCCCAATTGTTCAGAATGGTAAAATTTAAATTCTGAAAACAGACTGGCAAAATCACTGCAGGAATATCTCCAAGCTGATGATTAGGAAACAGATGAAATGAAATGTAAAGCCCTATAACATGATACACAATGGGCAAACAAAAAATTATGACTACCTTCACATATGCAGTGCCAACATCTAAGGGCCAAACTATATGTGACCTTTCTTAATTGCATAGTTTTGCCCTTGAGTGCTGGTTAGCTTGTCACACATTGCCAGTGCAGTGGCCCGCTCTGGATTATGGCACTATCATGGGAGGTAGGGGAGCTTTAACCACACCCTCTTCTAGTCCCAGTTCAGATCAGGGTCCCCCATGACACAACTGGCATTATAAAAAAGGTCCCCTTTGTTTCAAAGACACTTTTTTTATCAGAACCACAGGGGGTGGGGAGAGTTAAAGCTCCTTTCTCCCATACTAGGGTTCCAGTTTGGATCAGGGGCTCTGTGCTGGATTTGTGTGTTGGGGGCAGGGGTGGGAAATGGACTCAAGGGCAGAACCACACTGTTAAGTTCCATGTAATTTGGCCAAAACATATCTGTAGATATACTCAGGAAAATGATATTGAGGATGTATACTGTAAAGTTCACTGAAAATATCAATAGTGTGCTGCACTAAACAAATGCAATGCTAGGAAAATTAGGAAAGGGACTTGAAAGATTAAACAAGAGAGTATTTATTTATGTATTTAATTTCTTTATTGCATTTATATCCCTCCTTTTTCCCTCCAAGTAACCCAAAGCTGCGTACATAATCCTCCTCCTCCTCCTATTTTATCCTCACAACAACAACTCTGTGAGGTACGTTGGGCTGAGGGTCTGTGACTGGCCCAAAGTCACTCAGTGAGCTCTATGGCCTAGTGAGTGGGACTAGAACCCGGGTCTCTCAAGTCCCAGTCCAACACTCAAACCAAGAATAACTTATACAGTTTAGATTTTGAAAAGAATATGTAGTGATGAAAAAGACACAGAAAAGGGCAACCAAAATGAGCAAGTGATCAGAGTATCTTCCATATGAAGCTGAGAAAGTTGTAGCTTTAAGTTTAGGACAAAATGACGACCATGGAAGGGAAGGTCAGTAGTCAGTGATAAGGGACATTCCAGTTAATAGAATGTACACATGCAGAATAGTACCATCAGTATCAAGTGCCAAACATGTGAGGTGCACAGTATCAGCAGATGTTTCCTCCTCCTTCTATTTGACAATTAGGACTGTTTCTTCTATTGACACTCTGTTGAAGGGCCAAAGAAAAGGGTGATCTTATGAGGTTGTGTGAGTCTCTAACAATTCACAATGTTTGCTTTGGTTTCATGTATGTTCTTGTTCATCTGTTGAGAATGTTAGAGAAAAAATAGGTAGACTCTCCATTGCTGACAGCAAATTCTTCTGAACGTTCACTTACAGTAGGAGGGCCTGCGGATGGGGCTTGTTGAAAAGTTTTGTTTTGATAGGCATGAAGACGGTGTGATGTCAACCTGCCTCTTATCCAGGCACTCTTGGCTCAAGTGAACTGGGCAAGAAATCATGGCAGGATAAGCTTTTCTTATGAGACTTAGAGCTAGTTTATACAGGTGGTACAGCCCTTCCCTCATTTCTTTTTGCCATTTTAGGGGTTTGCACAGAGAAATGTATTGCAAAAAGCAAAAAGGTCCACTGCAAACACATACATTGCAGTGGGAGCATATCTGCAGAGTGCCATTTCATATAGGAAGCTTCTGGATGTGATTCTGTATCTGGGGGGGGGGTGGTCTGGATGCAGACCCTTTCACCTGTATGATCTGGCCTTATTTTTCAGAATGGCAATCTAATCTCAATTTCCTGATGAGTCAGGAGCATAGTTTCCAACATATATCATGAAGAAAAGGCCATACAGAGGACATAGAACCACCAACCACTACAACTTTAATAAATAAGGCTTATTGTCAACAGGCTATTCAGCATAGTGCTGCAGGGAATGCTGAACAGAAACTGAAAGTATAGTGCCTGAGTGCTGACTCTGGCACTTCCTGATATGGCAAGTCAGAAAGGCCACTATACTACAGTTTACACATCCTTGTATGACAGTAATGTTGGTTACAGTGCTGACATTTCAGAGAACAGCAAATTAGGCCTGGAAGAAGAGAGAAAGAGACAAAGAAGAGCAGCTCTGTCCCTGTGTGTCTGTCTGTGTGTGGTTGACGAGCGAGTACACTGCCAGATCCAGGTTTCTGAGGGCCCTTGGGCAAGACACTCTCCACCAGCCCCTCCCTCCATGACTCCACCTTCTCATCACCATTGTCACTAGTTGCTATAATTCCTCATCCTCTTTCTGATAGTTCAAACTTGCTTGCTTGTCAAGCGGAGAGACAGTGAGCATCTACTGCTCCTCCTTATTACCATCATTGTCTGCACCAGAGCAAGAGGCAGGGGAACAAGCAGTGGTGGAGAGGAGGAGCAAGTTCAGGGGGTTCTTGTCAGTGGGGTTCTTGTCAGTGGGCCCCTGCTGGGGTGTGGGCCCTTGGCAGGTGCCCAACCATGCCTACTTTTGATGCCAGCCCTGGGTGAGTGAACATGAATTTTCTTGTGCAACAGACTGAACCACTTCATGGTTTATAGGAAGAAAAACAATGGGTTTCATCTTAATGAATACTGAACAAAAGGAATGGTTGCATAAAGAGAAATGTTCAGGAACATACACCATTGTTCTTCTGGATGTCGGCAGCAAGACTTCAATTGACTCCAACGTGAGCAATGTTTGGCTAATCCTGAGTGCTTTGGAGATTCATGTTGTAATGTTTTTGGCCCACTTTCCTGACCAAAGAGGTTCTGATACACTTGGCAAGGCATCAGAAACACTGGCTACTCACTGCAACCAAGTGTAACCTACAAACTATTTCAGCTTTGCCCGGCATCTTTTAGAAAAGTATTTGCCAAGCAAAACCATCTTGCTGCAGATGTGAGATGTGTGATAAATTTGAGTAGTAAAGTGGTTGGCTGGATATTCTCCAGACTTCATCTGATTTAAGGCCATTTGAAATCTTGTGTACAAGCCCATGCATATATATTTTCTGACGTTTGGTTCAGCTTAGTAAAGCTGCTTGACTGACAGCCTTATAAATGATAGGAAAACCAGACAGCAAACCCTTCTGGGTTTCTTTATATGTACTCTACTTAGTACTGCAAACTCTCAGAATTTTATCTTGTCCTGTTATTTTAAAGAGTTGTAACCACTGACAGAATAATCTTAATTGCTGTGGTGTTCTTTGTTAAGAAAATGTATATTAATGCATGTCAGACATTGCATATTTCATAATATGAACTCAGAAAATAAAACTCCAGAATCTGTTATCTTGTGAAGTTAATGGGATTTCATTGGAAGTCAGTGCAAGCTGAGATCCCGACCACCTGAGGATCAAAAGATCCTATGAATAGCTTAGACCAGGGGTAGGCAACCTGCAGCTCTGCAGATGTTGATGGACTCCAAGTCCCAGACCCAGCCAGGGATGACAGGCTCTGGGGTCCAACAACCTCAAGAAATGAAACATTTCCACTAGTCAGAGTTTGGGAGCTAGTATGTTTATACAAACAATATGCAAAACTTTCTCTCTCTCATACTCCCCCCCCCCCCAAGTACGAACCAGAGCTCCTTTCCTTGTTCATGCTATGAGGCTCTGATGATTTCCCAGACAGAGGTTAATAATGAGTGAGGCAGACTTGTGCAACAGCCCTTTTCAGTGTTATTCTTCGCAGGTTCCCAAACTTCCAGCATCAGCACATAAGCATTCATGCACGGATTTGTCTTCATAGAATAGTAGAGTTGGAAGGTGCCTACAAGGCCATTGAGTACAGCCCCCTGCTCATTGCAGGAATCCAAGTCAGAGCAACCCCGACAGATGGCTGTTGAGCCTCATCCTGAATGCCTCCAGTGGGAGAGCCCACTACCTCCCTAGGTCATTGGTTCCGTTGTAGTATTGCTCTAACAGTCAAGAAGTTTTTCCTGACTGGAATCAGGTTTTTCCCGGAATCTGGCTTCCTGTAACTTGAGCCCATTATTCCGTGTCCTGCACTGTGGGTAGGGATGTACGAAAGGTACTTACCTTTCGGGGATTATGCTGATTGTGCGGGGGGAGGCGTTCCGTCCCTCCCCCCGGAATCCTCGCCGGGGGGGGGAGGCGCTCCATTCCCCCCCCCCCGGAATCCTGGCTGGCCGGCCGGCTGTGCTCCGCAGCAATTCTGCGGAGCCACCGGCCGGCTCCGCCAGCAGCCAGACATCCAGCCACTGGCTAGCAGGGATGCAAATGGCAGCGGCCATAGCCGCCGCCGTTTGCGTCCCTGAAGTCAACCGTGATAGGCTACGTAAATGTTTACGTAGTCTATCACGGCTGATTAAAAACACACATGTGCGTACGCAAATGGCGGCGGCCATGGCCGCCGCCATTTGCGTCCCTTATTTTGGCACGTCTTAGTCTACGTAAACATTTACGTAGACTAAGACGGTGGAAATAAGGGGAACGCAAATAGTGTAGCATCTACGCTATTTGCGTTCCCCTTATTTTCGCTGTCTTAGTCTACGTAAATGTTTACGTAGCCTAAGACGTGCCAAAATAAGGAACGCAAATGGCGGCGGCCATGGCCGCCATCATTTGCATACGCGCATTTAAAAAAAAAAAAATCAGCCATGATAGGCTATGTAAAGATTTACGTAGCCTACCACGGTGTTTTTTTAAAAACCTACGTAAATCTTTACGTAGCCTATCACTTTTTTTAAAAAAAAAAACCTGGAAATGGCGGCAGCAGGAGCCGGTCGGAAGACCGGCTGCCGCAGCTGCCGCCACCGAACCGCAGCTGCTGCCAAGAAGATCCGCCCCAGGTAAGTCCCGTCCCGGGGGGGTGGCGGGCTGTTCTGTCACCGATTTCAGGGGGCCGAATGCGCTGGCATTCGGCCTCCCCGAGATCCGTGGCGGAACTTTCGTACATCCCTAACTCTGGGATGATCGAGAAGAGATACTGTCCCTCTCTGTGACAACCTTTCAAGTACTTGAAGAGCGCTACATCTCCCCTCAGTCTTCTCTTCTCAAGGCTAAACATGCCCAGTTCTAAACATGCTCAGTCTCTCTTCTTAGGACTTTGTTTCCAGTCACCTGATCATCTTTGTTGCCCTCCTCTGAACCCTCTCCAGCTTGTCTGCATTCTTCTTAAAGTATGGTGCCCAGAACTGGACACAGTACTGCAGATTAGGCCTAACCAGTGTTGAGTAAAGAGGAGCTACTACTTCCCAGGATTTGGAAGCTATGATTCTATTAATGCTGCCCAAAATAGCATTTGCCTTTTTTGCAGCCACATCACATTGTTGGGTCATATTCAGCTTGTGATCCACAACGATTCCACGATCCTTCTCGCTTGTAGTGTTGTTGAACCACGTATCCCCCATCTTGTAATTGTGCATTTGGTTTCTTTTTCCTAGGTGCAGAACTTGGCATTTATCCCTATTAAATTTAATTCTGTTATTTTCTGTCCAGTGCTCCAGTCTATCAAGATTACTTTCCTAGAATCTTTCAAGCATATGGTAAATAGGCTTTCAATGACATGGAACCTATAGCTTTAGGAAATGTTGCTACTTTTTTGCATTTCTTTTTCATTCCAACACATTAAGGCTGCAATCCTATCCACACTTACCTGAGAGTAAGTAAGTGGGACTTACTTCTGAGTAAACCAGTATGGGTTTATGCTGATAATATTTGTCATGCATCTCCAAGCATATTCAATGAAACGCTAATAGTCACCAGGGAAAGAGGAATTGCAGGAAGTAAAAAAAAAAAAAATCCATTATGAATTGCATCAATCTTGCAGATAAGAGTTGCAAAGATGACCTTACATCTTTTTCAAGATCTGGTACCCAGAATTTACTGCAACCATGTTTCTCCAGCTAACCAGATTAGTTTACATCTTGTGGTACAGAAAGAAATAGAAATTACTTTGCAATAAGCCATATTTTTCTAACTAAATAGAAACATCTTTCAACTTGCACCACTGGGGGAAAAAAACACATCCCAAACTTTAAACAAGTCTCAACTTTTTTGTTCATGCTCCTTGCAGGTTGAATTTTCCTTTCTGATAGCTTCCTATAGCCTTTAGGGTCTTTTTTAGGGTCTTTTTTTTTAAAGACTTTCTAAAGGGTCTTTTAAATGGTTGCTATATGCAGGAACTTAGGGCTGATGCAGACAGTCAGCAGACTGTTGTGATATATCTGCTGTTGGACCATATACTTAAGTCAACTGGGGTGGAGGGAATGGATGCTATGATTCTAATGCTTTTTCTAATGTTTCTAGCCATGAAGGGTGTGTGTGTGAATTTTTGGGAAGGTGGCAGTTGAGGAAGGATGGTGCACACCTTCCCTCCTGGCTGATAAGAATTGTCCCCCACACCGTGCTTTTAACCACTTAAAAAAAAAGTGGAGATATAGCTGCAAGCTACATGTTAAACATGTCTTTGAGCCAAAACTGTACACAGTATTCCAAACTGGCAGCACATCCCTACATCATAGGAGGCTATTGATAGTTGCTTTGCCTGTTTCTCAGTGGCTTGATCTATAAGCTAGCCAAAGCAGCCTACTATAGGGTATCTTTTGCCTTCCTCTGTACTGAAGGTATTGCTCCATGATACAAAGAAAACACAGGATTTCCAACCCCACATGTCTCATAAGGTGGGTGGCACTTAGAGAGGGCAGGGGTGCTTAACACTTCCTCTGCCGGTTGGTTCTCCCCTACAAATGCCCTTCCCCAGTCTGTTTTTAATTATTTTTCCTTAGCCAGACCCTAAAACTGGAAGTAATCCTGGCAGAGGGGAAAACAACTTGGGAGTTTCACTTGCAGTGGAGAATCAGTTATTCTTTCCTACATATGCCCCTCTGCCTCCAAATGTGCATTACTTCAAGAAACACAAATTTGGGAACATGCATATTTGCCACAATAATTTGCCATTCTGCCCTAAACAAATTGTGCCTGCAAATGATATTCAGCCTAGTGCAATACTGCTGATTGTTATGCATTGGGACAAGAGTATTTTAAAATGCAAATAGAGATGTTTGAAGTTCCTAATTCTTAAGTTCTTGTTCTTAAACAAGAGCCCCATGGACCTCCAATTAAAGAATAAGAACATGTCCACCAAATTGTCCTTTATCATTTGCCAAAACAGCATCTTGTGGCCATTATTCAAGACAAGGTCTTTACATTGTCTTGCTTGTAGACAACACTGACAGGGGTAGGAATTGGTAGCGTAGCCCAGTCATGAAAAACCATAAAACAGGTACTCAAAAATGTTCGGGAAATGAAGAGCAGGCATAATAAAACTGGAGCAGAAAGAAAGGATCCCTGGGGATGAGGCCATAATTAAATAAATAAGAATACATCTACCTTGAATGCCTGCTGTAGTCCAAATCGGAAGCAGATGGGAGACATTTTGAAGAAATCCAGGCTGACTGGACTGTGTTCAGAAAGATAAAAGTCATTGCTGAGAACAATCTTTTTTCACTTAATGCAGAGAGGAAGTCCTACAGCTCAAGTGGGCAGCAAGTGATGACACACGGTTCAAGTAACATGGCCCTCGGTGAAGAAAATGGAGCAGGGTCTTGTCACCACCCCCAAAGGAACATGCAAAAGGATAGCTCTATTTAGCAAGATGAAAAGCAAAGGCAATTAATATGATTGCTTATGATCAGATGACTGGCAGTATCTGTGAGACATCAGCACCTGTATCAGTGTTAGAAAACTGAATGGATCTTGGGAAGCTTTGACCAGAGTCATAGAAAATAATGGAAAGCCTGTGTATATATAAGGAACTTTGCAAGGGATGTAATGATTTTCAGAAGTGATAGAAAGAGTAATTTGAAATGACAAATTTAAGGGAATAGAAATACCACTGGATGAGGGAGAAGATCTGAACTAACTTGAAAAAACCTGTGTGTAATCATTATTCCAAATAATGGGTTGTATCCAGTGTTAGTCCTAGTTATAGTAGACCTATTGAAATGAATGCAACTTAAGTTAGACTAGTAACAAGTGACAACTCCTGTGCTTGTGACCTATACAAAGGGATGTGATTCTTACCAAAAATATGTCACTTCCATTGAGATATCCTCAATGGGTTGTGTATCTAGTAATCTAGATTTTTAGGCCTCTAATTCAAGCCTAGCTTGCAAAATGGAGCATTAAAATTACCTTTGGTAGGGGAAGTAATTTACTCAGTATATCCCAATCCGAATACAATGGGTTAAGGGTAGCTGATGTTGAGTGAGGTGTAGTATAAAGGCAACGGAGCAACTGTGGCATTTTGGAATTTGGCCCTAGGGAATTGCAATCAAATAAGTGCAACCTCACTTAGCTCCTGGAGATCAGGAAAATCCTCACATCGATTTGACCTTTGCTTTATAAAGGGCCTGCTCATTCTTCCTTTCCCAGGGGACCTGTCAGAAATGCTAATCTGTCTCTCTTGATTTCTAAATTGGAGCCGTTTTTGTAAGAGTGTTACATCTTCCTGCTGCAAAAAAAGAAAACAAAAAGCCCTGATAAGTGTTGTAGTGTATTAAAAACTGTGTGTGTGTGTGTGTGTGTGCGCGTGCATGCTACACATGTATTTAATTCACATACTTTTCCTCAGAGTGGATGTGAAAGTGTGAGGGCAGAATTTGAAACAGTGCAGTATCCGGTTATAAAAATTTAGCTTGGCTCAGAAAGGCCATGTGTAAGCAGAAGATTAATTGACTTCTGCTGGTCATGATAGGCCTCTGCCAGTCAGTCAGAGTGGATCGACAGGCTGTCACATAATCCATTTAAGAGTGGGGGCGAGTGGGGAGGGAAGATTGGAGACAGACCAATACCTCAGAAAGTCTGGCCTGAATTGCTTCAAAAGGCATTATCTCTCAATGAGGGAGTCCCCCTTGTGCGTCCTTGAGAAAAGGACCATTCAATCTGTGCTGCCTGTCGCCACCATCAATCCTGTTTGAGGGAACCATTGTCTTAGACTGTGCTATTTTGCAACATGCATTGTAATCCTTTATTTTCTTTCTTCTCACCTGTTGAATGAACACTCCCCCACAACTGTTAGATCAGATCACTGGAAGTTCTGCTGGAACTTTATGTTATTGAAACCTATGTCTAAAATATGAAACTCACTGAAGAAACATCAGAGGAAATGCAAGACAAAGCCCTACAGATAAAACCCTATACCAATTTTTCCATAGTGCCTTATGGTAACGATTTGTAAAGGCTTCCCAGTTATTTGTAGGAGCACTTTTACCTAGCTGAACGTTGGCTTACCTGGCCAATTCAGGACATGTATCTGCCCAACCAGATACGTGATTTTTGAAAGGGCGGGAGTTTTGGAATGTTTAGTTCATATCCTGGTATATTGGATGCATCATACATCCTCTGCTGAAAGAGCTAACCAGCTTGCTATTGCAAATGGTGGCAGGCTATTGCTTACTAGTGCTCCCCAATGAAAGCACTGACCAGTTTAATGTTTTCATTTATTTGTTTAAGAATTTATATGCTGTTTTGCACTTTGCAAAGTGTCTCATAGCTAGAGAGAAAATGTATAAAAAATATAACAATAGCCATAAAACTATAGCTTGTAATTATACATGGGAACATGCTAAGGAGACTGGGCAACTGTGCATTTTTAACCATTCTGCCCAATATGGCTGACTGATAACCAAGAGCCATTTGATGTATGTGTGTATGTGTGTGTGGGTTGTGGGGAGAGATCAGCAATATTTGAACAGAAAACCATAACTTAATTTGGGTCACCTACAGTGCAATACCCCACATGTTTACTCAGAAAGAAGTTTCATTGAGTCCAGTGGGGTTTATTCCCAGTTAATTGAGTATAGGATTGCAGCCTGACAGCTAGGGATGTTGGAGAAATTCGAGATGGACGAAAATGAGCTCAGATTTCTAAGAATCCAACCTGTGGAATCCACTGCAGAGGGACCCCTCAGGCCGCGTGGAATCCATGGACTTTCAGATTTTTTTTTACTTTCCCCAAATGTATGCATATTTATTCATAGGAAAATACACACGTTCTGCTGAGGAAAAGTTGAATGGAATGGGGGACAGTACGCTAAATGTTACATACTAAGGTGAATTATGTAAATTATTATGAAACCTCTTACGTAATTACTTGTGTATTTTCCACATGATGAAAAAAATCCCATCTGTCTGTGAGCGGATGATAGAACAAAAGGCGCCTGACAATCTGCAAAACACAGACCAAGCAGATTTTACATAGTTCATGCATCCCTACTGGCAGCACAATCCTATGCATGTCTCCTCAGAAATAAGCCCCATGGACTTCAATTAGACTTAATCCCAGGTAAGTGTGTATGTATAGGATTGCTGCTTTAAATGTGCAATTTTTTCCACTTTGGATATCAAACGTGTCCCTGCTTACAAGGATTTTTCCAATTTTATGTAGGCCCCATGAGCTACTTTGCCTAAAATCTCCTGGTGGCCTTCATTTGTAGACTTAAACTATTCTAAAAGACAAATGCAGATCGTTACAGACACTACTGATGTTACAAATGAAAAAGTTTTTGGCTGGGGCTGATAGTTATAGTCCAAAACATCTGGAGGACACCAGGTTGCTCTCAGCTGTTTCTAGACAATGTCAAACCCTGAGAGAATATTGATCATTGTAGGAGATTCCCATAATCCACTGGAGCAGGACGAGAATGATGTAGCATCTACAGTGTAGACAACCAGAGTTTGAAAAGCAGCATTATGAAAATTGTTGAGAGGTGGCTGGGGGATTGAGTTAGATGTCCCCCTTCCTGTTCCAAAACCTCTGAGATTCTCAAGAGAGGAAGAAAAAATAAATACTGGAATGGTAATGTGTAGGGTTACACAATCAATGCCAGAGCCTTCTGACCTCCCTCCTAATGTTTTATGGGAAGCAATGGATGGCAGGCTGGTATTTTTTTATAGGACTTCAAGGGATGCTATGTAACAAATTATCAATATTGTAGTAATAGTTTATCCTTGACAGAGTGAAGGAGATATATCTAGGTTGTTGGTATCTTGCTAGAGAGACCAACAGATGTCTTAATTGATGTATTTATCAACTGTTGCTAAACTTCTGCAAATAGTTTCATTTCATATACCATGTGAAATATCACTAACTTTAATTGGGATGTTGGTATTGGTATCTTCATGGATTTTCTCCATTTTGTTTTGCCATGAGATAAAAATAAAATAGAAATTTATAAGAATGCAACAGAAGAAATGGGGTAGAAAATATTAAGAAAAATTGCAGGTAACATTTTTCCTTCAGTGCTTTAGATTTAAATGGTTGAACCACTCCAGCAAGGCAAATCTGCATGAAAAGAGTGTTTTCGTATGCACAGTCAATATGTATATACAAATCACGGTGCTCATGTAGCTCCCTCTGAACTATCACGATGTATCTTTTGATGTGGATAAGAATGTGCATTCCCATTTGGGGTCCCTAGTTGTACGTGACTGGATTTGGGCTATTGTCTGTTGATATATATTTTTCTTTGATTTCATGACTTTTCCCCAGTTTTGCTTTATTTTAAAAATAAAAATGTGTGCTGGGATGGAGGTGGGAGCATACAAAGAAAATTAATTGGAAAAAAGTTGGCTAAGGGATTAGATCTGGCCCTGTTGAAGGGAGTAAAATTTCTCTCTCTTTCCCTTTCTTCCCCTCAGAAACCCTTGGGACACCCTTGGCATGAAGCTAGCCGTAGCCATGCTGACTTCACAGCCCACCCACAATGATTTCCTAATAGTCCCTGACATCTAGTAGAGTCCAACAGCAGCTGAAGGGAGTGCCCTGTTAATTTTTGTGGTTGGGACTGGATGCTCAGGCTCCTGCACCTTTATAAATTGTGTAGAAGATGGAATGTAAATAGATGCAGCTTTCCTTTACCTATTTGGCAAGCTGCCCCTGCAAAAATTCCATGTTCTACAAAGTATTGAAGGTAATACTTTCCTGTCCTCCTTTCCAAGAGGGCTGTCTTGCAGGATGAAACAGTGTATCTGATTTCCTAAATTAGAGTGTAGTGGATGTGCCCTTTTGAGTGTGTGTGTGTGTGTGTGTGAGGGAGAGAGGGAGAGAGGGAGAGAAAGAGAGAGAGATTAATATTACTTAGAAATAGTGGTGGTACATCCTCAGGTACCATATGCAGCATCACATAACATAAGAAAGTCCAGTCACAAGTTTTCCTGGGGTGAGAGCAAGTAATCAGGAATGATTTAATCAGCAGCATGTGTCATTAGTAAATATTTACAGTGTGGTAAGTTTTTACTGTGATGTGCTGGATGCAGCCTTGTGTGACTCTCCTCAGCTCTGATGTGAGGTGTGCTATTAATGCTCTGCTCGTTGTTCTGCAAATGGATCTCTGCATTTGCAGTTTAGTTTATTAAGCATGTTTCCTTCAGTCCCTGCACAAAGGCATAATGAAAAACACAGACAATAAGGAATGGTGGTGACGAACATACAGCGAAACAGACCCCAGGGAAGAGCCCTTACTTGCAATCTGTGCCTTGAACAACCACTTGAAAGCTTCCCCAAAGCCTTCCAATGAAATTTCATTTGACCTTTGTTTAATGGCCATCTGAACTGGGCAATCAATTTGCCTGATCCCTTGGGTGAGCAGGCACTATGTTGTTTTATGACATAGACCAGACAACATGAGATAATATTGGATCGTACTAGAGAATAGAAGTCTCATGGTCCTGACTTCACAAACCAAGTATGCAAAATCTTACACTTTCTCTTTAGGAAAATGGTTAATTTGTTTAAACCTAGTATTGAAACTAATGCTTAAAGTGCTAAAATATCTTTGCGTGAACATACAGTGTGTGTGTTTTTTCTTCCCACCAAACTTCTCTGCCAACCTCCAGACTGTGTAATGGCCAATTTTGATTTAAAATACCTTGAGATAAATTAATGGAGGTAAAATCCAGCCAGTGATTGCAGACACCAAAACGATTTAGATTACTACAGTCCAAGAAAGTTTGTGATGGGTCCCGAATCCCCAAAGAAAATAAAAGCTCTGGAATTTTCCTCTTGATTGTGTTAAAATCTTCCACATACATACTTTAAAAAGATGAGTTTTACAACTCATAATGCCTGACTTACAACTTATAATGCCTGACTTACAGGCTGAATCAGTTGTATAAATGTATTACTTTATTGAGGCTGATCTTAGAAATTTATCTGTGATCACCCCTGTCAAATACAGGGGCTCCTTCGCACTGGGCTTTTATCCTGCGATTGAGATTGCTCCTTCATGGAAGTTTGTGGGCTCTTTACATGATGCCGTGATCCTCCTGCACTAAATGCCCTTTGTTCTGTTTTTAAATAGATTGCAGATAATGAGCTATCAAATTACCCCATTGTGTTCTGCTTCAGTTTCCTCCATGAAAAGTGTTAAAGCAGCAAGAAGAGGAGCGAGATCAACGAAAGATAATAGAAGACTCAGATACGGGGAGAAGGCCGGAGGGCGGGGCAAGGAAGCACATGTAAAGGGAGTCAGTGGTGATCCTACATTTAAAACGGAAGCAGAAAGCCCTATTTTAAATGCAGGATTTTAGGCTGGTGTAGAAATGCCCTTTGGGATAGGTAAACTAGCTATACTAGAAGACGGAGTAAAAAGATACAGAGCAGCAGCTCCTCTTGTGACTTCTGTGACATAAAGTTACTGCTGTTTCATTCCTCCTTAACCATGCTTCCTTGTCACATCTCATGCGAACAACCTGAGATCCTCATCGCATTTCCCATCATTGGCTGGCAGAGGCAAGTGAGGGAAAGCACCCTGACATCATGTCACACATTGTTTGCATTGGGTGTTGCAAGAAAGAGAAAATAAGAGACACAAAACTGCCATGAAAGTAACAGAAACAAAACTGCTGCTCTCTCTTTCTCTCTCACTTATAATATCTAGTTCGGCTGTTTGGGATATCACTCCCTTAGCTGGCCACAGCTTGTAGGATAACCATGATAAGGTGACATGATCTCAGTCTTTTTAGTCACGTAACGTCCGGTAATGTGACCACATTTCTTGTGGTAGATACTTTTTTGCTGTGTTTTCCTCTTGATAGCTCCTTGCTTGTGGTGAATGGATAGCATGACTCATTTGCCGCAATCGGAATGGTGGTGTAGGAAGACTTACTCACTCTGAATGAAATCAGATGGCTCTTCTCAATAAGTGACTGCCATGTCTTATGCAGATCAGGCCTTCCTAGAAATGAGTTTCTTCCTGGTATTGTGCTAGTCTGAGGCTGAATTCTCAAAGTACTCTCTCCAGAGATGCTAAACAGTGAAATCCTAAGTGGCGTTGGGAGCAGGGGATGCAATGTGACAGAACATCTGTTACTTCCTAAACTCAGCTGACTTGCAGCAGTCAGGACAAGAGATGTAGGGTGGAGAGGACTTACCTTGTTTTGTCCCATGTGGGTCTTTGTTTTTCTTTATTCCCCCCTGCCCCTGTTCAGACAGTGAAAAATTAGTTACACCAGCTCCAGGCTGGAATGGGGGCAGGGGGAGGATGCAGTCTTAATTCTCTAGTGAATTAAGGTAGGTTGGATCCAGTACATCCATCCTGCCCGTTGCTGGAATGCTTCATTCTGGACCTGCAGCTGGTGGGAACATTGCCGTAATACAGTTACACCAGTAGCGAGGCACCCCTGCCCTATCCAACTCCATATCAGACACTTGTCCAAGGGGGGTTGGATCG
Organism: Heloderma suspectum; assembly: GCF_057233095.1. Taxonomy (NCBI): domain Eukaryota; kingdom Metazoa; phylum Chordata; class Lepidosauria; order Squamata; family Helodermatidae; genus Heloderma; species Heloderma suspectum. Next base: position 230,470,477 of record NC_139461.1, read on the forward strand.
CTCTGTTAGTTGTAATAACAGAAGGGCTGCCATTTAAATGTTATCAGACAGGTATGGCTCAGGGAGAGGCGGACTATTTTTTTGTTATGTTTTGCTCTTGCTCTTGCTAGCTCCTTGTTTGTGCTGAGTGGATCATGTGACATCACCTACACTATCCCATCACCTTTTAGGGTTAGCAGATTAAAATTTATTTATGTATTTATTTCTGTTGGTTTTTCTTGTTAACCATTATAAACCCTAACATTTTCTAAGCATTGTATATGGATATTAAAACATAAAACACGGGCCCCACCTATCTATCTAACAGACACATTACAAAAGGGAAAAAAAATTAGAAAGGAAGAGGAAAACAAACATTGGAGCACCTGCTCCTTCACTTGCCAATGGATGGGGCCCGTTTGGTCTTCTTCTTGCTACTGTGCTCTTCCTAAGGGCAGAGGGGCCTCCCACTGCTGCTTGGTCCTCTTGCTGGGGGCAGAGGCCAGAATATGAAGTTCCAGGAGAACTTCAGAGAAATAATGTAAATAAGTTATTCCAGAGCAATAATGTCTGAAATAAGGGATGATAATTATGTTCAGTGGAACTAGGACAATCTAGAATGAGATAAAGGATGCTCCTGAAAATAAAAAATTAAAATGTTTTCATTGAAATGTCATTTGTTTACTTTAGAGCTCCTTGCAATGACTTGACTTTTATTAATAATTTGGAAACTGAAAACACAGTTTTTCAGGAGACACATTAAAATTATCCTATTGTTGATATGGTCAATTTTAGATTCAGTAAAGTAATTCAGTAATTCTGTGAATGTCAACCTGCTCCTATCTCTCCCAGTGGTTATTGGAAGAGGTTTTAATAACAACTTAACTTCTCATTCTTTTTTAGCTGGAGAAGCTGAATGCAGCTTTTGATACTGAAAGCCTTTAACTTCCATAGCCTCTACACTTAGAACAGATATCAAATATACTTTGTAGCTATGGTAAACGGAACCCAAAACATGGTCTTAAACGTTTCCATACTTTGGGGATTTTGGTCCAAGCCCTGCTTACCTGGCCAAGGTATTTTGATGTTCCTCAAGCAGCAACAATGGATTAGACACTTGAGGAGTATTTATGTTTTGGATGCCTTTGCTTTCAGTTTGTATGAAAGCAGAACAATGGTGGTTTCCCATTCAATTATTCATGGCCTTTTATCAGTCATTATAGACAAGGAAGAAGAAGTAAACAGGACATACCAAAAGTGACAGTTGGCTCTGTTGGCCAAAAGAAACATTCAAAAAAGAAACATAATGTTAAAATCCATATTGGTGTAATACTTTTATTAGGCCATCTCAAAGGTCACAAAACTCTGTGGAAGCTTTCGGGTTCTCCAGAACTTTTCATTCGGCAAAATGGTAAACAAAGCAAAAGGGGTAGGAGGAAAATTTTGGCTGATATTCAAGTCCTGGAGTCTGATTTTGGTTACAGTGTTAAGATAAGAACAGAAGAAGAGCCCTGCTGGATCGGACCAAAGGTCCATCTAGTCCAGCATTCTGTTCACACAGTGGCCAACCAGCTACCTGTGAGAAACTCATAAGTAGGATATGAATCCAATGGCATCATCCTGCTCATGTTTCCCAGCAACTGGTGTACGTAGGCATACTGCCTCTGGTACTGGAGGAAGCATGTCGCCATCAGGACTAGTAGCCACTGATAACCTTATTCTCCAGAAATTTGTCTAATCCCTCTTCAAAGCCATCCAAATTGGTGGCCGTCTCTACATCTTGTGGTCACAAATTCCATAGTTCAACTATATGCTGTGTGAAGAAGTACTTCCTTTTATCTGTCCTGAAGCTCCCTTCAATCAGCTTCATGGGATGACCCTGGATTCTAGTGTTATGAGAGAGGGAGAAAAATGTCTCCCTAACCTCTTCCTCCACACCATGCATAATTTTGTACACCTCTATCATATCTCTTCACCTGGAAAGTTGAAGTGGGCTATAGACATTCAATTAGACTCTACCAGTGTCTTCAGAGAGGGAGCACAGCTGATAAAATTCCAGCATTAAAAATCCAGTTAAAACTAACAAATACTGGGCAAGTCTTCACTTGGCATTGGACAGAGTAAGAGGGTGTCAGGCAAGTGTCCCTGGAGAACTTGAATAATGATTGAAAAGGCTGTAAGTCAGGTCTGGCCCAAGATATTTTTCTGCCTGAGGCAGAGCAGCTGCAGTCTCTCTCTCTCTCTCTCTCTCTCTCTCTCACACACACACACACACACACACACACACACCACGTTGACGTTCATAGTACCCCTGAACATGCACAGATTTAGCTTTAAGGGACTTTTTGTTTTAGATCAGTAGACTGAGCAAACAATATAATACATACTACTGTGTCATCTGCCTCCTCTTCCCATAGGGCTGAAGATATGGGCTCCCCAACCCAAAGAACTGAGGCAGGGCCATAAATATTTGCTACAGTATATTCTAAGGGTTTATGTATGCATTGCCCCCACTTACCCTTGTTCAGCCTGATCCTGTTCATTTTGTGGGGGCTCAGGAGGAATGACTGAGATGGCTGCCACAAGACCAGCATCTGCTGTCTCAGGTGGCTCCCTCACTTTGCCTAATGGCAGAGCTGGCCCTAATCCTAGTTGCTACTTGCTTTATTTCTAATGGTGGGTGGAACTTGGAGAAGGGCCTCAGATGCCAATTTAATACCTGGGCAGATTTGTGCTGGAGGAGAAGATACTCAAGGACCAAAACAGTCCTCACTTTAAATCCGTATGTAGCAGCTATGTCCATTTTGTATTTACTCTGAAATAGGCACAGGGTCCCCAATCTGGATCTGGGCCCTAGCTGGCCAGGTGGTGGGGTGGCTTCTAAGGTCCAGATTTTGGGCTCTGCATCTACTCTAGAGTAAAAATGACAAAAGGTCATGGCTGCTACATATGGATTTAAAGTAATGGTTATTTTGGTCTTTAGTTCCACAGGTTCCAGGCTCTTAGGACTTTAAAAGTTAACACCAGCCCTTTGAATTGTGCATGGAATGGATGGTGAACCAGTGTAGCTGTTTCATAACTGGCAAGATATGCTCCATATGCCCAGTTGCAGTTAGCAATCTAGCCACTGTATTTTGAAGTACCTGCAGTTTCAAGATAATCTTCAAAGCAACTGTGGAAATTTAAATGAGATATAACCAGAGCATGGCCAGATTCTCTCTGTCCAGGAGGAGTCACAGCTGGTTCCTTAGCTGATGAAAGGTGCTCCGTGCCACAGAGATCATTTGGTCTTCTGAAGTTAAGTCCAAATCTAAAAGCATCCCCAGATGGCAGACCTGATCCTTCAGAAGGAAAGCAACTCCATCTAGTGTAGGCCGGGCATCACCTTTCAGGTCAGACAATAATCCACCAAAACATCTCTGTTTTGTCTGGATCACAAGGAATTTTCCCCATATCTTCATCAACCAGTGTAAATTGATAAGTTCCATTGCTGGCAACAGAGTTAACTTTGCTTGAACTTCCACAATATTTGGTTCAAATATTGGTTTCTGCCCATCCTGAACATCAGCCTAGACCTCTGCTAAATCTGTGATCTTCATTGTCAGGTTAGGCCTTCAAAAAGAAGAAAGTATTGTCTTTTATTTGCATGCTACCTTACTGGTTTTGCTTTTGCTTTTTGCTTTAGCACTTTGCTTCTGTCAAAGTCTGGAAGAAGTGTTGGATACATGAAGCAGAGTTTTTGTCAAGGTGTTTCTGGTCTGCAGACAAGCAAGAATAACGAGAGTTCCCCTAGGAAAAGTTTTTGTTGAGAGACCAACCAATGCTTACTAAAACCAATCCATTGCTATGCCCGGGATTCTTGGACTAGATTCTATGAATATATTTTCTTTCAAAGCTATGGCAATCCTTCTGGAACAGAGCATAATTTTAATCTGTACCATCTCTTGGTCCTCATGGCCATTAGAATGTTAGCAGGGTACATTGACCTGGTTCAAGTGGAACCATGCTTGGGAGAGGAGGAAACAGATTAAGGCAAGAATTGGTGTCCTGAATTATGCAGTAATACTTTCTAAAGTGCCACCCCTTAGCTTAGAGCGAGCACCGTCTGGACTCCACTTCAGGCAGCAAATAACTTAAGCCGGCACTGATGGCTATTCCTGCCACATCTAAGGATCATCAGTTGTGGCAGTGCAAAGAATGGGAAAGAGCCGTAATTTGGAAAGAAATGAAGACTGCACCATGGCAAATGGATCTTCTGGGGCATGCCAGGAACTGCATCCTTACTGGAAAGGGACCGTTATTATCAGGAGCACATTTTGTGTGTGTTCTCCCCTACTCTAACCAGTTATGTACATACTCAGGAGCAGGGATGGATAGTGGATAGGGCTAGAGCCAAAGGATCAGAGCCACCCCCTTCCTCTTCTGCCAGAGGTCTGAACTAATTACTTGTACAAGGCTTTTGAAATTAGGCCAAGGGTCATATGTGACCCTTAGGCTGCAGATTGCCTATAAACTCTTGGTTTACGGGCATATTCCTAGCCCCTTTCCCCCTCCCACAGAACTAAAGTCAATTTTAAGTGTATTTGCTACAGAGCACTTTTAAGAGTGCAGTCCTATGACTTACATCCTCAGTGCTTGTAAGCTTCTGAACTCAGAGGCTTACAAGCATCCCGGGCAGAACAGGAGGAGCAGAGGAGGCAATCATCGCCTCCCTTCTCTTCCTGCTCTGCATTTTTGCACGATGGGCTTTTTTGCCCATCTAGCTGGGGCACATTGGAGGGAGAGGGAAGGAGGCTGGAGAGGCCTTGGGATAGCTTGTACCCTGGCCTCTCCAGTTCTCTCTCCTCTCTGACCAGAATGCCCCTTTTACCCCTTCTCCAAGGTCAAGTTTCTGACCTCAGAGAGACAGCCAGCATGACTCTTTCTGCTCCCACTGGGAAGGGGAGGGAGGTTGGAGTGCTGTCTCTGACCTCAAAGTATCCTATGCCCCTCCTGATGCTGTCTAAGGGCCATGGGATTGCTCCTCAAATGTATTCACTCCACTCTCTGTTTTTAAGATTGTTTTTCACCTGCCCTTACGCTTACCGTGAGTGATGTTTTTAAGTTTTAAAATTGTTTAAAAGCTTTAAATTGTAAGTTGCATTGGGGGCCCTTTCAGGGCTGAAAGGTGACTCAGAAATAATTTTATAAATAAATCAGATAAATAAATACTATCCCCAGTTTTCCTGAAAAAAGAGAATGACTATGGAACATGGTAAATATGTCCTCACTGTTCTATGAGCCTTGCTTGATAGCTTTTTAACCATGGTTACATCTCACTTGTGGCGAGTTTTGGACACGGAACCTGGAAGGCAGTGCCATTTACATGAATTTGGATGGACAGTGGTTAATTTCCTTACCAAAACTAGAGACTGCCATTTCTTCAGCAAAGTGACTCTCTGAATCGTTCACAGTGCTGGAGATGTTGTGAAAGTATTTTAAAAGCTCTTTCTTTAATATATGATCTTGTAGGATAAATGTCTATTCAACTTTCTGAAGGATAACTCGTCATTCCACTTATCCTTTTGCTTTGGCAGCAGAGTTAACAGTACCAAATATATATATTCGGTTTTGTTTCTTAACTATGAAGCAATCACAGTATTGTCCTTTTAATGTATATTTCAGATGCCCCCTGAGTTTGAGAGGGTTAGTTTTCACCTTGTGAGGTTCTAAAGTGGACACTCAAAAGATCAAATAGAGGGAAACTGGCGGCCATGGTTGTCTCCTCTGGGTGGGCAGAAAGCTGCTTCTTACAAAGTATCTTTTATTTTTCTTCTCCATCTTCTTCCAAGAGCCTTTGTGAGAGTGATCTCAAAGGAAGCTTTGAATTTTATTATATTCTGCAAACATATTTGTTCATCAACCTTAGTTTTCTGCTCCAAGACCACCCTGATGATCACAGTCAACATTCTCACATTTGCTAGGCAAAGCTTTACATAATTTATCAAAAACATAGGAGGTAACCTTTCAACAGAATTTAGTAAAACACTGAAATACCAAGGCTATATTTACTGAAATGTATTTATTTATTTGAAACCATTTATACCCTGCCTTTTCTCCTAGGAATTCAAGGTAGCTTACAATATCTTTTTTAAACCACACACACAAATTCTACAATTGAAAACTTCATTTCATTTATGCCATAAACACAAAACAGCAGCAGGAAATAACATATTTAAAATCACCACAAAACAGTGCCATCACAAAACAGTGCCAGCAAGTTAAAATTGCATACTCAATGCCTTCCTAAAAAGGCATTTAGTATGCAATTAGTATGCACAGGAAGGTCTTTACCAGCATTTGGAAGGTCATTAATGCAGAAGTGAGGAGTCTGGGCGCCTAAGAGCAGCCAGTGAAAAGGCCCTCTCCCTAGTCTCAACTCAATGTTTGTTATTGGGACATACAAGACAGCCCCTGAAGATGCTCTCAGCAGGCAGGCCAACTTGTATAGCAGAAGGTAGTCCTTCAGATATCCATAAACCACTCAGGGCTTTAAGGGTCAGCAGCAGCACTTTGAATGGTACCTGGAAACAAAAGGGAAACTAGCGCAACCATTTCAACAAGGGACTCAGCGCTCTCTATCTGCAGCTTCTGTTAACAGTAGGGCTGCTGCATTCTGGATCAACAGTAGTTTGCAAATACTCTTCAAAGGCAGCCCTCTGTAGAATGCATTGCAGCAATCCAGATGTGGTGTAACTAAGGCATTCGTCACCCAGGCTAGATCTGCAGCTTAGCTAAAATATTTTTGTCTGTATTTTTGTTACTCACTTCTCATAACCAAAGCAGATGGCAAATATTTTTATGGTGGAATGGATGATGGTATATGGATGTTTCTAAGCACAATTCAAAATGCTGGTCTTAACTTTCTAAAACCCTAAAGGTCTTCTGTCACTCCTGCATGAACCTGACCGGTATCAAGGTTGTCCTTCAAGGCCCTTTTTCCAGTTCCGCCACCATCAGAGGCAAGGCAGGTGGGAACTGGAATAAGGCCTTTTCTGTTGTAGCACCCTGTCTGTGAAACTCCATTCCCAGAAGAGCTTACTTGGCACTTCCCCTTGTTCTCTTGTTGGTGCTAGGCCTTTGAGCTTAAGGCTGGAATAGTAATCTGCTTTAAGGTAGCCACACAGATTTGCATGATATTTGCCTCTGTTAATGTATATGTTTAGAAAGAATTACTATAATTTAAGTAGAACTACAATACATCTCACCATACTTGGGAAGACTGTGACCAGGTGACCTTTGTGCCTGCTCAATCAGCTGCCCATGTGCTAACTGTTGATGGGCAACTTCAAGGCTCCTGCTTTTTCTTCTTCTGGTCCTGTAAACTTGGCTTGGACTGGACAGTCTTTCAACAGAGGATGCCTTCAAATACAGGGCTGTCTTCTGACAGCCCTTCAAATAGAGGACTGTTCTCTGTAAAGTAGGACACAAGGCCACCCTAATCTGCCCTCCTCTGCTATCATTATTGCTTTGCTTTTATTATGTTTGTGTGTGTGTTTTTTTAAACTTTTGGAAGCTGTGCCTGTACAAAAGCGGGTTATAACTTGCTTAAATAAAATAAAGTAGAGCGGTGGAGTAGCCCATAAATCATTGTGAGGAAGTATAAACAGTGCCTTTAATCTGTTACATTAGGAGAATAACCACAATATTGAAGAAATAATTTAATAGCTACAGTATGACGATATAATAAACCTCATGCTTGTTGTAATTATTTTTTCTTTTCTTGTACCATTTGGCAAGAACTCTGGGGGCAAGGCTGAATTTAATGGTTTCTTTGTGGTTTCTTGTGCCTTCTGTCAAGCTGTTCACACAATCAAGTTGGTATCAGCTGGTATACCAGGGATGTTATCCTGAGATAAGAGAAGCTGGCTATGAAAAAAACCCTCCAGACTATTCTATCCATACATGCTTATTATCTCTTCTGATTCAGTCACAGGTAATTGATTTCTCTGTAAACCCCACTCCACTCCCCAGAGGTCAACCTGCAATTGTTTACATGAACATACATTCTGAAATGGAAGTGTGCTGAATTCTGATTTTGCCAGGAGTTCTTGACACTTTTTCAGTTCATACCAATCTTTGATCTACCCCTAAGCATTACAAGCACACCAGACATCTGAGTGAATTGTTATTGCAGGTTAAGCGTCTAATCAGATGAACTGATCCTGAAAAGATTATCAAGCATTTCTGAGCCACAGGCATTAAACTAAAGATTATACTGGGTGCATAAAATAAAGTTTTACTAGGAGTGTTTGCTTTTCCATGTGTGTAACGCTAGGTGTCTGGTCCAGCACCCATTCTTATGAATAATTAGCATTCTACTATGTTTCAAAATAAGTAAATCATATGACTATTTCAGCTGCAGAAACATAAGAAGAAAAGGAAATTATTCATTTTTGAGGCCTCTGAAATGTATCCCAGATAACTTTGTAATGCTTTGTGCTGAAAAATAGAAGCAGTCCTGGACAGCTTACAAAGGATGGACCCATCAATTTTAATAAAATTGAGGTGCGGTTTGCAGTGAGATAAGAGATGTTACATTTTTCCCACTCAGACTGCTTCTGGAAGACTTTGCACAAGACAATCTGTAGATGCTTGAGTGAAGCCAACCATTGCACAAATTAAATTTATCACCAACAGTAGAGGAAATGGAGAGTATAAAATTGTTGCAAAAATAAAAAGTCTGCAGGTTTGGCAACTAATCAGAAAGAGTAGAGAGGCTCTACTCTGGAAAAGATAACATATGAATAAACAGTTGAGCAGTTCCGTGAGGATGAGTCTATATACTCTTATTCAGTCTTCACATTAACTCTTCTTTCAATGAGAACCATTCAGGAGTTCAAGAATGTTAGCAGTTGTGGAGCTGATTTTTTTATTTCTAACAGTGCAATCCTATGTCTATCTGCTCAAAAGTAAGTCCTGCTAGGTTCAGTGCAACTCACTTCCAAGTGAGTGTTCATAGGATTGGAACCTTAATTTCAGCTAGGATTTTGGTGACAAAACAGTGGCCTGGTTTGCATGTCCTGAAAGCCCATGATTTTTTTTTAAATTGTGGGTCATCATGAATGAGCCCAATCGCTCCTGCTGCAAGCAGGCGCAGCTAAACAAGCCACAGACCTTTTGTCTGTGGTTTGGTTAGTGTTACATGTGCACTAGAAACTCTGGGTTGTCTCTCCCCTGGCAAGCCAGAGAAAGAACTCATGGTTCGTTATTGGGTTGTTTGACATAATTTCTCTCCTCCACATGTTGGAGGTGTGGCTGTGGCCAGAAAGGGTTCGGATCCTGTGGATCCAAGGCACGCCCACCCCATCTGCTCATGGCATGCTCCCAGCCCACCTCCTCTTCACCTCTCCTGATGTCGGAGCTCTGATGTCGGGGCAATGAGCAGTGTGGAAGTTTCTGAGAGGGCAGGGAGAGGGGATCTGAGGTGGAGTGCTCTCTCCAATGTCAGAGGGGAAGATCTACTGTATCTCATGGCCCCTTATCATACATGTGCAGCCTCAACAGTAAAAAAAGACCATGATTTCAGTACATTTCTCCCTCTGTTGGCCAACTTGTTTATACTGCTCCTTTTAGCAGTTAGACTGATTTTGAGCATGGATCTTAACTGCTGTTTTAATATAGTTGTATTTTACTGGAGTTATGTTTTCATTCTTTCTTTTATTTTTAATTATTTATTTTACAAAACTATCAAATCCAATACAAGCACAAAAAGTTAGCAAACATATTTTTCAAATTAGAAATAATGTTTTCATTCTTTGAGAGGGCTTATACCTTAAAGGCGGCCATTAAATATGCAAAAAAAAAAAATCATAAGAACATAAGAGCTGTCCTGAATCAGATCAAGGTCCATTTAGTCCAGCATTCTGTTCACACAATGGCCACACAATGGATTAGACACTTGAGGAGTATTTATGTTTTTGGATGCCTTTGCTTTCAGTTTGTATGAAAGCAGAACTGTGGTGGTTTCCCATTCAATTATTCATGGCCTTTTATCAGTCATTATAGACAAGGAAGAAGAAGTAAACAGGACATACGAAAGTGACAGTTGGCTGTGCTGGCCCAAAGAAACATTCAAAAAAGAAAAATAATGCTAAAATCCATATTGGTGTAATACTTTTATTAGGCCATCTCAAAGGTCACAAAACTCTGTGCAGGCTTTTGAATTCTCCAGAACTCTTAATTAGACAAGATGGTAAACCAAAAAAAAAGGGGGTAGGAGGGAAAAAATGGCTGACATTCAAGTCCTGGAGTCTGCTTTTGGTTACAGTCTTAAGATAAGAACAGAAGAAGAACCCTGCTGGATCAGACCAAAGGTCCATCTAGTCCAGCATTCTGTTCACACAGTGGCCAACCAGCTGCCCATGGGAAGACCACAAGCAGGATATGAATCCAATAGCATCATCCTGTTCATGTTCCCCAGCAACTGGTGTACATAGGCATACTGCCTCTGGTACTGGAAGAAGCACGTAGCCATCAGGACTAGTAGCCATTGATAACCCTATCCTCCATGAATTTGTCTAACCCCTTTTTGAAGCCATCCAAATTGGTGGCCATCATTGCATCTTGTGGTACTGAATTCCATAGTTCAACTATGCGCTGTGTGAAGTGGTACTTCCTTTTATTTGTCCTGAAACTCCCACCAATCAGCTTCATGGGATGACCCCAGATTCCAGTATTACGAGAGAGGAAGAAAAATATTTCCCTATCCTCTTTCTCCACACCATGCATTATTTTGTACATATGTATTGTACAAAATCATACAGCAAATCCAGAAATTCAGTGATTGGCTGGATTGATCAGTGAACCTTTCCAGTGTGGGAGTCATTCCAGGTATTTAGATCTTAATTTTGTGTATATAGTGCACTGAAACAAGTAATGTGATGGATTTCCAAAAATGCTTCAGCACAGATACAGAATATTACATTATAAGAGATGTTAATGTAATGGCCATATTGAATCACAGAGGCATCATGCTGAAATTGCAGAAAAATTAATGTCATCACATAATTGTGATAGTATAATACACATTTAACTAAGCAGAGTCAAAGTTTTAAGTCAGCCACCCTTATTTGCACTTCCCAGACCAATACATGGCTCAGAATACAGTTCTCAGTCTGCTTTCATACTTCTCCAATTTTTGTGATACATTTCTTGGCTCAAAATGCATATTTTAGGTTAAAATAGATATCAAAATACATATTCTAGATTCAAAATTATGTGCTGTGTGAAAAAGTGCCTCCTTTTATCTGTCCCGGATGTCCCACCATTCAGCTTCGGATTCTGATTACTGTATTATGAAAGAGAAATAAAAACTTTCTGTCCATTTTCTCCACCCTATGGATACTTTTATAACACCTCTATCATGTCCCCTCTTACTCACCCTTTTTCTAAGCTAAAACGGCCAAATATTGTAACTTTTCCTCATGAGGAAGTTGCTCCAGCCCCTTGATCATTTTGGTAGCTCTTTTCTGCACCTTCTCCAGCTTTACAATATCCCTTTTGAAGTGTGGTGACCAGAACATACATAGTACTCCCAAGTGTATCACATCATGAAGATCTTGTCCACAAGCCACTCTGCCTCTCCCAGCTTCTCCAGGTCAGCAACCTTGGTTTCAAAGGGACAAACCTGTTCCTTGCAGGCCAGGAGCGCATTGCATTGAGCACACGCCCACAACTTCTGTCCAGCAAGCAGACAGTTGTGCATGTGACACTCTGTGCAGGAAACTGGACAGCTCCCATGCCCCTGCTGGTTTTATATCTTCAAACCGCATTTTACATTGTTATCATTTGGTTTGTTAACCTGAAAAACTACATTATTTGCTATCAGAAGGCTGGAAAGGATTGATTGCCTTGGTCTCGTCACCCTGTTGCTTAACTCACACAGGCGCTCAACTTCCATGTATACTAAACTTCTTTTTACCAGAACGCTTTGTCATTCGGACTGAGATGCTTCATTACTAAGTTCCTCCTCATGCTCTGTACTGTTTGTACAATAATTATTGGTTTTCAGTATCCTTCTTATAGTTGGAGACAAAGTTGCATGCATTCCAGTTGTGCGATATTTCCATAATTATATAAAATCAAAATGTTTGGCAGTCACAGGGACTATCTAGCCAGCCTAGACTATCTTTTAATAATTCAACAGGGATAGCATCTTCCCCTTGGGCCTTATTGTGGATTCCAGCAATTTACAGTCTCCAAGTCTGAAATGGGCAAGTCTAAACCTTCATGAAAATCTTAGTTCTAAAACAAACAAACAAAAAACACCTCCTTAGCAGTGCTAAAAACCTTATAATTTTTTTCCTCCAACAATTAAAATATGCAATTAGATACATTCAATTTTAACAGATTTTGATGTCCCCCATATCTCTGGCTGAATAACTTGCTAAACTTTGTACATTAATTTAATGTAATGGTATTTTCAGTTTCGCATGTCTACCTGGAAGAAATACTTTTTGGCCTGTTCACAAGCTTTGTATTTTAGTTTTTCTTGGCTATCAAAGCTTCAGCATCTGAATCAGAACACTTACTCCCTGCAGTTTGTTTAACTAACAGTTGAGCATTCTTACACTCTTGAACAAATTATTTTCGCACCCTTTTCAATAGATTTAGAAGGATTATAAGTGGCCACCAGCAAAGGTTTTAACCTGATTAACAACTTGTTGGAATAACTCAGTAAGATTTACAGGGGCATTAACTGCTAAAAACAATGCTTGTAGGTATGTTAATTCTGCTGATAGAAGTTTGACCTGCACATCCGCAGCCAATTTGCCATTCCATCTTATCCTTTTCATACATGTTAATTCTTTTTCAACCAGAAAGGCAAACAAAGAAATCAATTTAGTTGTAGATGTCAGTACAGTAAAAAATAATTTTATTAGGTTAATGATCACTACTTCCAAATTACAAAACCTCAAACTCTTCTAAAATATCAACCAACTTAAATGAAGCTTTGTAAGCTTGCTTCCTTGCTATAAGCCTGAAGATGCAATATTGAAATTGATTACTTATGCTGTATTGATTTGTAAGATTGGTAATATTATAGGTATAATTTCTAAGTAGAGTGATATTTGAAGTTTATGGGTAATGTAGTTTAAATTTAAGTTTGTTATATAATCTTTTATTTATATTTTGCTCTGTTTTCTTTTGGTATTTTTTTCCTGTTTCTTTCCCCTTTCTCCTTCTCTCTCCTTTTAATATTTTTTATTTTCCTTCTTTTCCTTCTCTCTTTTTTTCTCTATTTTATTATTGATGGGTCCTCTTAAGAATGCCATAATGTTGGAAACTGTAGAAGATGACTATGTTGTTGGTGTTCCTTATTTCATTTATAAAGATAATAGAATAAAAAGTATTATTAAAAAAAATCAACCAATTCCAGGATCATAAATACAATTGTCTGCACTTATAAGAAACTATGTGTAATTAGTTTCCTTCCCAAGGATCCTCAACCATTAAGGTTCTAAAGCTGTATTAAACATAGGGCAAAATCAGGTGTGATGTTCGTCACATGTGCAGGGCTTTAAAAAAATATTTAAAAAATAACAAGCATGAGCCCTCCAGTTTCAACTGGGACCTAGTGTGGGGGTTTCAGATAGGGTGTCAAAATGCAAAAGTGGACACAGCTCCTATACCTTTAATAGCTATGAAGAAGAGGGTAGTTAAGAGGGTCATGATGACCAGCACCTGCTGACTTTCCATCTTCTACTCAACTGTAGGGATGTACGAAAATCACTTACCTTTCGGGGATTATGCTGATGGTTGGGGGGGAGGCATTCCGTCCCCCCCCCCCCGGAATCCTGGCCGGCCGGCTGGCTATGCTCCGCAGTGATTCTGCGGAGCCGCCGGCCGGCTCCGCCAGCAGCCGGACATCCAGCCGCTGGCTAGCAGGGATGCAAATGGCGGCGGCCATAGCCGCTGCTGTTTGCGTCCCTGCAGTCAGCCGTGATAGGCTGCGTAAATGTTTACTTAGCCTATCACAGTGTTTTTTTAAAATTTAGCTGTGATAGGCTATGTAAATCTTTACGTAGCCTATCATGTTTTTTTGTTTTTGTTTTAAACTTGGAAATGGCGGCGGCGGTGGCAGCCGGTTGGAAGACCAGCCACTGCCGCCGCCAAACCGCCGCCGGAGCCGCTGCCGGAGCCGCCGCCACCAGGAAGATCCACCCCAGGTAAGTCCCGTCCCAGGGGGGTGGCGGGCCATTCCGCCACCGATTTCGGGGGGCCGAATGCGCTGGCATTTGGCCTCCCCGAGATCCGTGGTGGAACTTAAGCCCTGTCCTCTTTTGCCTTTTGCCACTCTAAGTAGAGAGGCTTTATCACTTTTCACTGCCTCCTTCCCTGCCCTGAAGCCCCAGTTTGATTCAGGGGGCCTGTGCCTGCTACTTATGTGGAGGGAAAAAGTGTCCATTGGACAAACATTGCATCTAGCTTGGCCCATACTACTCCCAAAGCCTACCAGCCAGGTTTGTCTTGTTATCCCCTGCTGTTTGTTGGGCAGAGGAAAAAAGGATCAGCTTTGAGTTGACTAATTCATTAGTCATGCGATATCTTTCTCATTTTACCAACATGGGCATTAAAACTGCCCAAAATTATGATGACTGGATTTGGGCTATTTTACTTATTTAGGGCACAATCCCACTGCTGGCTGGGGCGTGCTGGGAATTGTAGGCCTTTTCTCTGTCTAACCATGTATAGGATTGCGCCCTTAATTACTTAAAATATTTCTAAACCGCTCTTCATCCAACAGATTCCAGGTCAGCCTGCAATAGACATTAAAATTACTTAAAATAAAATAAAAATACAATAAAGCATCATCATTTCTAACAATTACAAGCTAAAAGGCAACAGAAGACTACAAAAACAACACAGATGGAGACAACACAAAATATCTCAGCAAATAGTCTAAACCTGATGCTGGAAAGATTGTAACGTTGGTGCCAAGTGTATCTTTTTTGGGGAGGGTCAAGATCCTACTGCAGAAAAGGCCCTCTCTTTAGTTCAGCATTGCCTAACCTGGCAGCCTTCAGATGTGTTGGACTACAACTTCTAGCTGGGGAATCTGGGAGTTGCAGTCCAACACTTCTGGAGGGCACCAGGATGGGGAAGGCTGCCTTAGTGCATATATGTAACACATCTCTGCTAAGGAAGGTGCTTGGAAAAGGGCCTCTGCTGAAAATTTTAAAAGGACAGGCAGGCTGCAATAGAAGCAGGTGCAATGAGAGTCACTTTCCTTTGTTCCTGATACCGGTTCTTGCCAGATTGAATCGTCACAGTATTTTGCATGTTTTAGGTGGAATGTGTCTATTTATGAAAGTAAATATAGGTCTATTATGACAAAAGAGCTGTTTTGTTGGGATCTGCTAGCAGCAGGATGAATCTAGAGTTTTACATTCTAATATTCAGTCTCAAATGCACAAGTATAGCCAATCCAGTGGCTGATCTACCTCTGTACCCTATCTTAACAACTGGAATAAGCCCTGCTTTGTAACTTTAGGGAGATTTTACCCAGTGTCTGTGATCCATGTTTCTTGGAGGCACGTAATATTGAAGTTCTTTAATAAGGCATAAAAAAATGTGTTTCCCCAACATATACGTGTTGGGGAAACCAGCCAGCAATATGCCAAGATGGTATTGATATTTCACATCTGCCGTGGGGACTCTGAGCAATTAGAGGTAGTCACTGAAGGTCTGTTAACTTCTCAGAATAGAGGACTGTGAGTCATAAGAAACTCCAAGGCTGTTATTTTATGGGTAATTTGATTCTGCCTGTTTGTAAACCACAGAGTCAAGGATGGAGAGATTGGGATCAGATTAGGATTTGACACCTTCAGGCTATTAGACTTCTTTCTGTCTGTGATACATCTTTTCTCAGTATCAAAAAAACTTATTTCTAAAACAGTGGTGAAATGGAGAGGTTTGCCAGCCTTAAATAAGGAGGGATTTGTATTCTAAAAGGACAAAAATCCTTTCTGTAGAAATTAATGTTGTGCTAAAATCTGTCCTCCAATTTCCCCGAAGGGTTTCTTCCTCCACAAAACAGAGATATATTTTTCTGGCTCCTTCTCAGAGTGCTTTAGAATTTCTTTTGGTGGTGTTTTCAAGTTTACCTTATGGCTGCGTAGTGGCTGAGGGTACTGTATTTTCTTTCTATTGAACATCTCCATTGCTCTGCAGCCTCCCCAGCTGCCTGCACTTACTGACCTGAAAAAGCCCATTGGAAAGCTTACCTCATGATGTCTTTCCCTGGGCTTTTATTGAAGTGCAGAAAGCCAGAGAGGCTGCAAACCACTGGAGAGATGGTTGTACGATGAAAGACAGGACACTCACTCACCCTTCCCAGCCAGCTCGGAACCAAAGTAAGTGCAAGAAGAACCCCACACCTCTCGAGAATTTCACCAACATTTTCTTCTCTGTTGTTTTTCTTTTCCCAAATTATTTTCTTTTCTAACTAACCACTCTGTTGGAAGCTACTCTAGGAAAGTACCCTTCAGGAAGCATGTAGTTAAGAAATTTATGTCCTGCTTTTCATTATAGAATAATCCCAAAGTGGGATACAAGCAATAAAATCCAGTAAATTAACATCATATTGACATAAAACAAAATTGAAACAGGGGAGAACAGTAAGAGGTAAATAACATTTTACATGATGCAGGAAAGAAAAGAGGAAAATTCAGTCAAAATCCTTGATAAACAATAAGTCTTTAGCTGGTGGCAAAAGCTTGTAAGACTTGGCACTGCCCATATACAAGACGGGAGGTAGTTCCACAGCTGGGGTGCCTGTATTGAGAATCCCTCTCTCATGTTTAAAGCTCTCCTGGCTGAGGAAAGGTGGAAAAAATGAGAGGGCAATTGCACACTGGCTGTGAGCAGGGAGCTCCTTCCTGACTTGTGGAGTGTGGAGGTAAGAAAGGGAGTGTCAAAGCACAGAACACACACCCCTGAAACCACCCTTGTCTAATCTGGGTGCCCAACACCAGTCAATCAGGCTGGTGCAACCTAAGACACCATCCACACCAGTCACTACCACAGACCCGCTAAGACTAGCCAACAATGAGGTGACCTTGCCCCTCCCCTTTCATCATGAAATTTTAAATAGTTTTTTTTAAAGCAACAAAAATAAGAGCATACATAACAATATCACAAGATCACTAAAGAAACTCACTCATTATAATTCTTAAGTCCATCACTGATATGCTTGTAGAACAGCTAGAGTAAAATGACCTAAGTAAAAGCTTGCTATCTAATCAAAGAATGAAAATACAAGTTATATGGCATCTTAATGTGGGTGGGGGCTTGAGTGCCTGAACAGAATAGATGAAGCTTGGGCTGTGCCCCCTGTGAGGGAGGCATTTGTGCCCTCAAGCAGCACCGTGGTCCTCACAATATCCAGAGTCTTTTGGGTTCTACATTGCTAACACTTTCTTATATGAGTTAGTGTGTGCAGTTGTGATTTTATATTGGAAATGAATAATGTTGTTGCCTATTATTATTATTATTATTATTATTATTATTATTATTATTACTGTTGTTGTTGTTGTTATTTCCTTTTGCTTTTGGTGGTGGTGGTGGTTGTTACATTTATATCCCACATAGTTCTCCTCCTCTTTATTTTATCCTCACAACAACCCTGTGAGGTAGGTTAGACTGAGAGGCAGTGACTGGCCCAAAGTCAATGAGTCAGCTTCGTGGCCGAGTGGGGACTAGAACCCAGATCTCCCAAGTCCCAGTCCAACACTAACTGCTACACCACACCTGCTCTTTGTAACAAAATTTGTTGTCTTTTAAAAAAATAATCTTGAAAGTATGAAGGAGCTGCTTTGCTGTTTGTATGAATACAGCCCTTTTACCTAGTGAGGCAGAATCAGGAGGGGTTGAGCCACTAGCATGAAGAGCTTAATCCTAAGTGTATCTGTTTCGAAGCAATTTCCCTGAATTACTCTCACATCAATATTGTCAGGTTTGCAACCTGATACTGGAAATGTTCATATGAGCTCAGAAGTAGGGCATGTGCTGAGAAAACTGCACATCTGCTCACTCTTGCCTTCCTTCAGCTGGATTAGAACAGGAGCTAATGCATGTTAAGGGGCTAAAGGAACTGTTCTTGTGGCTATGCCATTGTTTGATGCTCTGACTTGGATTCCTGCATTGAGCAGGGGTTGGACTCAGTGCTCTTGTAGGCCCCTTCCAACCCTACTATTCTATGATTCTATGATGGAGTTCTTCAGAAAGCCTCCCTCTCTCCTGCTTTCATCCTTGCAAGTGTATATGTGACCAATGAACACAAAGTACTGTCATTGCTATTATCTTACACCAGTGAAATGTGTAAGAGCCAGTGCTGTGTAGTGGCTAGAGTGTTGGACTGGGAGCCAGCAGATCTGAGTTCTAGTCCCCACTTGGCCATGGAAGCTCACTGGGTGACTTTGGGCCAGTCACAGACTCTCAGCCCAACCTACCTCACAGGGTTGTTGTTGTGAGGATAAAATGGAGGAGAAGAATTATGTACACTGCCTTGAGTTCCTTAGAGGAAAAAAGGTGGGATATAAATGCAATCAATCAATCAAAAACATACTAAAACATATGTTCTAGTACCAGCAAGAGGAGAAGGAAGAGAAGTCAAATGAAGCCACTCTGAGTCTGATTGCTCCTGGGAAGCATACCAAAAAGACTAAAGAGGATCATTTATAGGCGTATAGTTTTTACAATAAAATTTTTATGGAACTTCTGACATAGAGTCAAATTGAAATCATCAGGCTGTGGCAGCCTTCCCCAACTGGTCCCTCCCAGATGTTTTGTGTGATAATTCCCAGTATTCCTGACCACTGGTTATGCTGGCTTGGGCTGATGGGAGCTGAAGTCCAAAAAATCTGAAGGGCACCAGGCTGGGATGGCTGGGCTATGGTGTTTTTGGGCCATGGCAGCCCTGGTCTTATTGAAGTCAGTGGAAAGCTGCAATCCAGAAACCACCTGGATTGTTCTCCCTAGGGTCACTCTGAAAGGTATGGAAGTACTCAAGGAATATTCTAGAGTGAATAGTCTGTGGATCTTAATAAATGATTTGTGACTGCTAGCTTATACGTTCACAGATGTTTATGTTAAAATAGCCGTAATATAGCACCTTGGCTGATTTATTACCACCAATATATTACTACTAATCAGCTCCATCCATATATACAAGTGCTGCCACTGGCTTGTGCTTTGGGGCAGAAGAAGAAAGGTATTATATCCTTGCAGTGTCTTATTTTACTGTGACTTTCAGCACTCTCAAAAATCTTCTCCAGAGGGTTGGGAGCAGATTGTGGGGGTCACGGGGAGCTGCAGGGTAAAGGAGAAAAGGGGAAAGGTCTGTTGCATGAGTGGTAGTCCACTCTTGCCACATTGGATTTCACCTTGAGTAACTGAACTTAAATATGTGTGCTTATGCGCATGAGTAATGGGTGCTTACCTCTTTCTACACTCTGACCATGGATGACCTAGCAGTTCTAGCATGAGTGACCCTGATGAAGGCATGAAGTAACCATGGGGATTTTGTGTAAAATATATACATTGGCAAGACATAATATTGTTTTACTAAAACCAAGACCACAGAAGTGCCTTGAATTTAAAGTAATAGCTGGGGTAGGTTAATAGACAAACACCTAGAAGTGTGTTACTCAATAATGAATCAAATAAAACAACCCTCTACTTCCCTGTATTGCAAAACAAGAACAACATGAAATTTAAAATTCACATTCACTTCCTTCAAACACAATTGCTTCTTAGGAAGAAGACTGAGAGAATCCTAATGCACCTTTTGGTACATGATTTGATGAAATGCATAGGTCAGCAAATTGCATTCTGGGATGGATGGACTCTTAAAGGAATGAAAAAGTAGCATGAAAGACATGCTACTATTTGATTGTTTTAGATACACAGATGTGTGACTAAGATACATAAGTGAGCTTGATGTGATTAGACTTGCGAAGGATTAGCCTTGTGAAAATCTCTGGCCAAAGTCACCTCTTTTTGTAGTGTATGTGTGTGTATGTAAACAGTCTGGATTTTGCATTGCAAGTGCACTGTGCTTGACACGCCCCCCCCCCTTTGGTTTCAACTCCATTCCAAAAACATTAGAAGAGCTAGATCATGTAGGATGGCCTAAGAACATGGTTACTTTCCATTCTGTTGTCACTTGGGGGAGGGTAATACTGGCATGGGGAGTAACCATGTTATGTTCCTTTCCATGTGAACTCGTTATTCTACCATTATAGGCATGTCAATAATGCTGCCCCTATAACACACAGACTGACCCTTGGCTGAATTTGCATTCAGCAGTGTGGAAGTATTAATGAGAAAGAGCCAATGTTTGGGATGAATTATTTAATTGTATTGGACACACAAACATGTGACCAAAAGATGTAGATGACCTTGATCTGTAACACAGTTAACGTCAATGTGCATCCTGTGTTATTATTTCAATGTCTGTTCTACATGCTTTAAAGTGAGTAACTACAGTGTAGTCTGTTGCATAGCGATGGCCTCTAGTAATCTTTTTCAGATGTGTCTTCATCTGTCTCACCATCAAATAAGTTCTGAGACAGATCATGAGTGAAGGGGATCATCAAAACTAGAACTTTAAAAACATGGCAGTCATTTTGGCATGAAGTGATGGAAATTTGGGGGCGAGAATTCGTGGGCCTTGGTTTTTAAATTGGAGACGTTTTCCACTACTTGGTTATCACTGATGAGGCTTTAAAATGTGATGAGGTTCCAATAAAACATTACATAAAATGGGAAGGGATGTACTCTGTCAATTTTCAGAGATGGCCATATGTTGTAATCAGACTTGCATGAATAAAAAAGGAAACCAAGCCAAGAGAATATTGCAGATGACAGCGGTGGCGGTCTTGGCTTAAGGAATGAAAAGGAGAATTAGAGAATTATTTATTTCAGGATTGATCTCTCCCCAAGTCAATGTCTCAAGCCCATGAAATTTAGGAACAACCTCTGCACCCCCACTCCTGCTTTCCATAGTAATGTAGAGTTTGATCAATAACATGGTGGATAGGAATGTTATGAACCTGAGATGGGTTGTGGTGCCTTATTTCTGGGACTGAACAAGGGGAGAGTCCAGATCTCTATTAATTCAGTTAAAGGAAAAAAATAGCAGTCTCCTTACTGGAAAATTACCAGATTATTATGCCATAGCAAGATCCCTAATTTTGGCATGAGTGCTATTCCATGGATTATTTAGTCTAATTATTTATCCAGCCCTGCTCACTAATTCGCTAACTGTGGGAATGTCTGGCATCTTCTTCCAGTAGCACAATTGAAAGCAGGTAGCAAGACCTATGTGGAAACATTTTCAAGGAATGCCAACATTTCCGAAGTCTCATTTTAGGACAGTAAAAAAGTTAAATCTTGTTCTTTCACAGTCAGTTCCACAGTAGCTGTGATTTTTGCAGAGTGGCCACACAGTACGGAATGGAGCTGGCTCAGTATGCTGCATTCTCACACTATAACATGTAGTAGAGCATGTAAATCAAAGAGAGGGGAAGGGTCCTGGATACCCTCATACATTTGTAAAGGAAGGGGTTGAATATCTGATCAGAACTCTTGGGGCTCTAAAATCTGCTTTTCAGGGCTCTCCTCTGTTTCTTCTCGTCAGCCTTTCAGTATTCATGAGCTGCAAAACCAATATGATTATGACTTCCATTTCCCTGAAGTGTATTTAATTTCTCTTTACTGTCATCATCATGCCCAATCCTGATCCACCTTTCATCTGCCCCCACCATTCATCGTCTTTTCACATGCAGCCCATGATGCATGGCTTTCTTAAATAAAATATTCCTTGTTGGCTCTTATATCAAAATCTTCTTAACCTCTTGTGCCTTGGAGCTTATGAAGAAATTGGTATGCATTAGCAGCTTAAAAGTAACTCCATTCAAGCAGAGGAACCCACAGCAGTGAACAGGAATGAATGCTGCCAGGAATGGGGGCTGGGGGTGGGGTGTCTTGATTGTGTTTTTCATTTCAGTGGCTTAAGGGTTTGTTTTAAGGCTGTTCCAAAAGGAAGTGTATATTCCTGCCAGGCTAGGTACAGAAAATGTAATTTATTTGTTATAATTATGAGTTGCTTTTCTCCATGTGTCCCCATACACCAAATTACGATAATGTTAATATTTAATGCCATTTTATTTTATTAATATTTTATCATTTTATTGTGAGAACCGCTTTGCAGTTTTTTTAAAAATGAAAAGTTTATTTCAGACATTTTCTGGAAAAAGGAAATAAATTAAAATTAATTTAATTAATTTTAGAAAACTACAAATAAAAACAGACAAGCAACAAAAAACATTAAACAGCATTAACTCCCCCCTCCCCAATACACATACAAATCCTAAATGATGAAACAGTACACCTACATTACAGGAATCCATCAATCAGACAAAGGTCTCATTAAAAAGAAAAGTTTTAACCTTTCTATTGAATGCCATCAGTGAAGGTGCCTCATTGATCTGTTTGGAGAGGCTGTTCCAAAGAAGAGGGATCACCATGGAAAAAGTACTCTCCCCAGTAGCTGCCTATATCACTTCACCAGTGGGGGCACCCAGAAGAGGGCCACAGAGGAAGATCTTTTATTTGCTTTGCATTATTTTTTATCTGTTTTGAAAATCCAAAGCATATAGGGTTGGATCCAGAGAAGTGTGCATTGTGGTCTGGTGAACGCTAATTTCTTCACCCCTTCCTCCCAATGGCAGCCCCCTGAAAATGCTTCACTGAGGATCAGGGGACCTGCTGAATGGGGTGGGATTGTGGTGCAGGGGGAAGCGGGGATCCTCCAAACTTGGATGGAGAAAAGGCCATGGATGGAGATCCCACTCATAAACATGCCTCCACTAGATTTTCAGGGATCCCTCTTCTCCCCCACCCCGTGTCACAACTCACCCCATTCAGAGTCCACCAGCCCTCAGGGGAGCATTTTTAGGGGGCAACTGTGAGGAGGAGAGGGCAGGGAAGTCAGTTTATGCAAGCCCCATTACATGAGCCTGGTACTGGATCCAATCCATAGTGTTTAAAGGAGGCAAAGCTGATAGGCTTCTGAAAATGAATTAAGGTGTGATGAGAAGGAAAATAAGCTAATGGGGCTTGTGAAGAGACTAAATGTATGCCTGTTAATCCAGTTTTTAAGGAGATACCAGGTAGGTATTTTGTGTATATGTGAGTGGAACAGGCAGGTTGCAGGGTGGGGTAAGGTCTAATGAATCATGGCTCAATATAAGGGAATGGAATGGATTGCTAGATTTGCTCCAGCCTTACCATTCTATGCTTTGATTTTTCCCCAGGAATTTGGGCCACCCAAAGTTGATGCTGAAAAAAAAGAGGACATTTGGAATTTAACCACCCTACACTATCTAGGATATATTACAAATAGTCTAGCTCAGCTCACTTAAATTACAGATTAGCTAGCTCTCCAGTTACCTAACCTGGCCATTTTTGTTTGATCAAAGCTCCCCAGAGAACTGGAAAATAGTTTCTAAACTTGACTTATCTCCCTAAGCCACAAGCACTTCCTAAAACAAATGAGGCTCATAGAGGGTTAGAACTCTTGTAGAGTTCCAGCCTAACCACTTTTTCATCCCACCAGTCAAGTTTTATAACATCCTAAAAGTATTTGGGTTTTGCTTAAGAGATTTTCCAGTCAGTAAAACCATCAGTAATACATTTTGGCATTCCGTATTTCGGAGTATTACATTAGTGTGGGGAGGGCAAAGCAGCTTCAAGAAAATAATTCCACGATACACAAAGATTTTGAACCACACACAAAAGCATTCTGATCCTCTGAATCTAGTTCTCCAAGTAACACATTTTTTGCTGGCTACTTTTCATTCAGATTTTGTTATTTATGTATGTATGTGTTTGATCTGTAACCTGCATTTCTACCAAGAAAATAGCACTCCTGGTGGCTTACAATCATAGATAAATAAAAGCTGATTAAAATAATAAACCAAATACATTAAAGCACAATTAAAAACACAACAATAAGATAATAAAAAATTAAAAGCACTCAGCCTGACAGACTCACTTACATGCCGAAGGCCTGCTTGAATAAAAATGTCTTTGCCTGCTGGGAGAAGGACAACAAAGAACGTCACATCTTGGGAGAAGCCATGGTGTTCTCTGATGTTGCCACCAAATGTATCTCTGAAGGCAGCAGTACTGAGAGAATGGCCTCTCTGGAAGATCTTAAGACCTGGGCAGGCTTGTATGGGAGAAGGTGGTCTTTCAGGTAGCTTGGTCCCAAGCTGTATAGGGATTTATAGGTAATAACCAGCACTTTAAATTGTGCTCAGATAGCCAGTGAAGCTGCTGTAACAAGGTTTTTATTTATTTATTTCATTTCTATACCACCCAACAGCCAGAGCTCCCTGGGCAGTTCACAAAAATGTAACGTGCTCCCTGTAATTTTGATTGTCAGTAGCTAAACTAGTGAGCACCTGATTCTTGTAAACAGACAGACACACTCTACCAAATCCTATTCCCAGGGGGCATGAAACTAACAGATGCCATGGAATCAGAATAAGAGAAGTGAAAATGACTGTCAAACACTTTACTTGCTTTTGCTGTAGTTGCTGTTTTTAGCTTTATAGAACTGTAGCTGTAGTCTAGCTGCTTGATATAACTAGATGACACATGTCATCGGCCTTTTCTTGGCAAGATGATTTGTACAGGTTTCTGTTTTCACCCCACCATCCTGTTTCTTATTCCAGCTAAAACCGCACAACTAACCAAAACCAAAACTAATATTTTCTCATCTAACTTTAGCATTAATGTGAACCAAAATGACAATAATAATAATAATAATAAATAATTAATTCTGTGACTACCTTTGCATGCCTGGATAGTTTCAGACAACAATCACACAGTGAATTTGCAGAGACCAGATGGTGGGTTGAACTACAGGGAACTTGGTTGTCTGAAGATGTTCAACACATGCTGGACGATGATGCTGCCCCTTCCATTTATGCAAAATTCTTGCCTGCTGAAAGTCTAGTGGTATCAGAGTTCATTTGTCTAGACCACACATTTCAAAGTGGACCCCACTGTGGGATGACTACAAATGGGCCGCCATGACCTTTATTTGGTTAATGATTGAGAGTTCCAAATGAAGGGGTGTGGAGTCAGCTTGATCCCCATAGCTTGAGCTATGAAAATTTCTAAATTTTCATTTTAGAAATAAACGAGTGAAACAAGAGAAGAAGCTACGTACTTGGCTGAAAGTGCACCGATGGGATATGAGAAATTTGGAAATAAACCTGAAATGAATAGGTCTTTTTCTTGTTTAAGAATAACACTGATTTTTTTTTTAAAAAAATCAGCGCTTGAGGTCCATGTTTGTTGGCCCATCCCAAGACTTTGTGGTTTGCTTCGTCTCACTTGCTTTGATTATTTTTCCTGCCAAACTGGTTGCATGACATTATGTGACCTGACCACATGAGAACTTCAGGCAATCATCATCTATAGTTTTTGTCAACCTTTTTCGTCATTTAATCCAATGATTGGATTTTTGTTATTGTTTTACTCAGGCATTTGGCTTGGTAAAAGATAACCATGAGGAATTCACTTGTGATGCTCACATAATCAGAGGAAATGTCATCCCAAGATTATGCAGCCTTTTAATTTGATTTTAGTGTTTTGATTACCTGCCGTCCAATTTATTTGGTGAAACATAAACAGTTTTCTTGTTGTTAGCTGTGAACAGCATTGAACACATTGAGTTAAATCCTGTATCATATTAATACTGTTTTTAACTGTATTGCTTTGGTAATATCTTTGTTGTGCCCTGAGACAAAAGGCAATCCGGTGTGTCCTGGGAAGGTTTAAATTCACCTTCAATAGCATGTTCAACACAATCAGAAGTCCCATAGGCAGAATCATTTTTTCCAAGAAAGATTATTTGATTCCCTTGCTATTGAAAATACATGATGAAAACTAGAAGGGAACTGATCGGAGAGACTATTAAATATAAATTGCTAATATTATCACTAAGTATATTCAGATTCTCCCTGCTAAGGTCTTCTATAATTTTCAGCACTCTGTTTTGTGGAAATCAGGCTGGAGATTACATCCACAATTTTTAAAAAAAATCTCATAGATCAAAAGCAGATGCTCTCCAAAGACATTTTGGCTGAGACAAGATGTCTGGGGACATTGTTGCAGCAGAAGACAATTTATCATTAAAACATGAAAGGTTCCATTCAATACTAACCAGATGTAAATTTAAAATGAAAAAAAGAATTAAGATGCGTGTCAGTTCCTTGATTCATTTTTCTCCCCGTAAACTCCACTTTAATTTATAGGAGTGAATTGCAGATTTGCTTTATGCTGGAAAATAATATCAGGAAAGTTAACAAGTTTTACATTGTAAACCTTGCAATTGTTGAAGAAATGTTAATTGTTTTTAAATCTCAGCATCCCTCACTGAAGGTAAGTAGCTTGAAAGAGCAACTCGGCTGTGGCACATTTTGTGACTTGGGATGCTCCAAAATATTCAAGGAAATTATAGGTCACCTGCCTGTGATCTTTAAATGGCGTTAACAATTATTACAGACAATTATTACAGTTTATTGCATAAACATTTTTACATAGCAAAAGAGATGATAAAATGTAGTCATTCAAATGCACAGTTTAAGAATGTTGACAGCTGCCATGGCAAATCTACACAAAGTTTCTAAATAAACTTAATTTACTCAGGTACTGATCATAAAAATAAATAAATAGATGAGTGTATAACTGACATCAATTGCTACAAGAATGCTAACTGCATTTCACATTAAGGTGTTTCTCATCAACTCACAATTTTAAAGAATCCTACCTCTTCACAATTTCTGAGAGTCCATTAAGGGAACTTATTGTCTTTAATGATCAGCAATTCAATTGTAAAAAGTATGTCATATATTTTTCATAATATCTCTGTTCAGTACATAAGATCAAATGTATATTAATCTTTTAATCTTTTTTGCAACAAGTGTATTAAAGTTGGGTTATTGGTGTCAAGTATGGATATATAGTTTAGTTCAGGGATAGGCAATTCAGTGCCCTTCAGATGTTTTGGACTACGATTTCATAATCCCTGATCATTGGCCATGCTGGCTTGGACTGAAAGGAGTTGTAGTCCAAAACATCTGGAGAGCACCAAGTTGCCTACACCTAGTTTACAGAGCAATCCTATGGTCCCTGGGAGAGCATCTCCCTCCTGAAGCTATAGCCACTGCTATGACTTTGGGAGGGGGGCTCTGTGTTTTAATCCCTCTCACCACCTCCTGGGGAGCAAGCACCACAGCGGTTGCTCCCTGAGGTCAGAAAAGTGACCTCAGATAACCTTGTAGAGGTCAAAAAGAGGGCATTGTGGCAGACAGGGCAAGGTACAGAGGGGAGAGAAGAGGCCAGGATTTATTGTAACCTATGGTCTCTCCAGCTCTGCCCTGCCCGCAGCAATACAACCTCTCTAAGATGGGTTCAGAGGCCCATCTAGAGGGGCGGGTGTGAGGACAGAGAGGTGAAAATCACCTCCATTGCTCCTCTTGCCCTGCCAGCAGCAGACATTGGGTAACCCAGGATCAGAGGCTTCCATCTAGTGGGTGGCAATTCCATAAAATTGCGTACTTAGTTATTTAGTGGTGACCGGCTATATTTGCATAAGACAATTATGTTCTGGCATGATATCTGAACCGTGCAGAGTAGTCTTCTAGTTACAATACGGTAAGGGATGAATGGTAGCCGCTACTGAAACATGCATTTTCTGCAAGGTGAGCATAAGTCTCACTTCCAAAAATCAGGTATGCACCAAAGCAGCTTGTTGGGCAACAAATCAGGTATGAACCAAAGCAGCTTGGCCTACAACCTCTATCAGCCTTAGCCAGCATAGCCAATGGTGACGGGTCATGGGAATTGTAGGCCAAAACATCTGGAGGGCCACAAGTTGCCCACTCCTGATCTAAGGAATATATTTTAAATTAAACTGAATAATAGCTATTTGTTAGATGCCAGTAGGGGTGCATGAAAGTCACTTACCTGGTCTCGCAGCTTGCTTCGCGGTGGGGGGGAGGCGCTTCGCTGCTCCCCCCGAAGTTCAGGCCGGGGGGGGAGGCTTCCCTCCTCGCCCGGCCAAAATTCAGGCTGGGGAGGAGGCTTCCCGCCTCGCCTGGCCGAAATTCAGGCTGGGGAGGAGGCGACTCGCCTCGCCCGGCCGCGAAATAAAAAGTTAAAAAAAAAATAACGCCCCCGTGATAGGCTACGTGACGATTTACGTAGCCTATCATGGCTAGATCTGCAAAGTCAGCCGTGATAGGCCACGTTAATCGTCACGTAGCCTATCACGGGTGACTTAAAAAAAAACAAAAAAGCGTGTACGCAAATGGCGGCCCCCATAGGGAGCCGCCATTCGCATTCCTTATTTGGTCGCTGTAGTCTACGTAAATCTTTACGCAGACTACGGCGAAAATAAGGGCAACGCAAATAGCGTTGCCCTTATTTTCACCGTAGTCTACGTAATCTTTACGTAGACTACAGCGACCAAATAAGGAACGCGAATGGCGGCTCCCTATGGGGGCCGCCATTAGCCGTACGCGCTTTTTTTTTTTTAAGTCACCCGTGATAGGCTACGTGACAATTTACATAGCCTATCATGGCTGACTTTGCAAATCTAGCCGAGATAGGCTACGTTAATCGTCACGTAGCCTATCACGGGGGCGTTGTTTTTTTTTTACTTTTCTTGGAATGGCGGCGGCGGCAGCCGGTCAAAAGACCAGCTGCCGCCCCCGCCCCTGACGAAGACCTGCCGAACCGCCGCCGGGACCTGCCACCAGGAGGGACATTCGGGAAAGGTAAGTCCCATCCCGGGGGGGGGGCGGGGGGTGGAGAATTTCTCCCTGAAACTACTTCGGGGGGCCGAATACATTGGCACTCGGCCCCCCGAAGTTTCGGGGAGAAATTCTCCCCCATCCCTAGATGCCAGAACTGTAGAATTGGGGGAAAGGAATTGGCCTTTGAGGATGTGTGCCCCTGGAAATGAATTCCTTCCAACCCAAGATCCCCCTTTGCCACCATGAGGATCAGAAGGTAACATCTTGAGAACTTTCTACCCAAGCAAAATATATGGTAATATTTGTATTTATTTATTTACAATATTTATATACCACTCCACATCAAAAGGTTTCAGAGCAGTGAGCAACAAAGATAAAAGAATAAAACACCATATTAAAACAATTAAAATATTTTAAAAGAAACAAATTCTGAATTTAGTAAACCACGGCTAGTCACTCAAGGAAGCCCTCTCGAAATAACAGTAACTTCAAGAGGTGCCAAAAGCAACACAATGTTAGCACCTGCTTGTCCTTTGAAGGCAGGGAGTTCCACAGGAACTGGGACACCACACTGAAGGCTCTTTTCCTGGTGGACTCCAGCCAGGCAATGGGTCCATGTGGAACCACCAGGGACATGCCTTCTGATGACCTCAGTGACCAGGCAGGTTGGTAAAGTAGAAGGCGCTCTTCTTACATATATGGTAGAACTGTCTAATGATAGTAAGTTTTTGGAAGGAATCAGGCATTCTTTAGGTTTAATCCTAAAATCTTTACACTGGGATATCTAGACCAAAAAATTTAAACCATTGGAGAGAGAACTGGTTCAGAACTTACACAAAGTGGCCAAGATTTTGATTGACTAACCACTCTTTCAATGAAAGTGGCCCTCCAATCCTTAGTATAGAGTGGGACTGGTTAATTAAGTCTAATTAACCAAATATGTATGACTAAGAGGAAATAAGTGAACAGCCCAGAGAACTTTGGCTGATGGGTGGCTTAAAAATGTAATAAACAAACAAAATATAACTCATTTTAAGACAGACTAGATGCCATTTATTAACGTCATGAAAGAAAGATTTAGCATGAATTTAGAAAGATATAAGAGTTTTTTAATTATTTAATTATAGATATGAATGTAGTGATCAGAATCCTTTTTCTTTCTATATTCAACTATGGAATGTAAATTATAATTATGTATGATTTTAAAGTAAATTGTAATAGTGGTTAAGACATTGAACTGCAGACTGGAAGGTTGGCAGGTCAGCAGTTCGAGACCCGAGTGCTGCGTGACGGAATGAGCTCCTGTCTTCAGTCCCAGCTCCTGCCAACCTAGCAGTTCGAAAGCAAGAAATTGCAAGTAGATAAATAGGTACCGCCTTGGCGGGAAAGGTAACAGCGTTCTGTGCACCTCGGTGTTCAGTCATGCCGGCTACATGACCACGGAAGCGTCTTCGGACAGTGCTGGCTCTTCGGCTTAGGAACGGGGATGAGCACCGCACCCTAGAGTCGGACACGACTGGTTGGGGACACCTTTACCTTTTTAATCCACTTTGTAAGAGTGTTTATCCTAAAACGTGGACTATTTATTATATTAAATACATGTTATTTACATCTGTATTGATATTGTTGTTGTTGTATTCCTCTGTTGTTACTGAGGAACTTAGTATTTAAGTCAGGGGACCCCAGCCTCTAGGGAACATCAGTAGCAACCCCCCCTCCAACCCTGGCAGTCTACCATCAAATTTTGATGACAAACCGTAGGCTGGTGCAGTTTGCTACTGAATTTGCTGCCGTCACCACTGCACTGCTGCATTTCAGCAACATAGCGTCAGTAAAAGTGTGGCCTTGGGGCGGGGGCAGGGGGAGAAGTGGCCCCCAGAACATGGCTCTCTTCAGGGTGGAAAATATTCCCCAGATCCCTGAAGTTACTCGCCCCTGATTTAAGTAACATAATTTAAACAAATAGAGAAAAAAAGAGAAGAGATTGAAGGAAGCAGTACAATGCTAAAAAAACTACTGTTCTTTGAATATATAGTTGTTCCAGCCCCAGCTTGGGAAGATTGGCTCTCCTGATTATATGGCATGAAAACCATCTTATTATATGGTAGGATTATAACCAAGTTATTTGTAGCCATTTCAAGTGTATGCTAGGGATGTCTAGATGATAATTTAATATAGTGCCTCAATCAGGGATTTTCCCCCCTGCAGAACCACAATTTTACCATTTTGTAGTGAGTAAACAGGTCTATCTCTTTGAATAATATTTAATGTATTATTTAATACAATAACTGGAGTTTCTGTTTAATGAAAGTAGCATTCATTTTTTAGGCTAATGAACATGGCTCAGCTATTCCCCTGGTGTTTCCTCAGTGGTAATTCCGTGGGTTTTAACGAGGGAGAATGTTCTCCTGTTATTTCAAACACTCCATATGAAAACCAGAGTTAGAACTAGTTCCTTCTTTCTGCCATCATCCCGAAACCTCAAAACCACCACGATTAAGTTGCTTCTCACCCACTTTGCACATCTAGCAGAATACCAACATGAAAACCAAAGGAATTTCCTGTCTTTCACATCACTTTATTTCTGTGCTCACACACAAAGAAGAAAAACAACAAAAGCATTTAAAGCTCAAGCCCACAACTGAAGAAAATTAGTGATGAGCAATCTGTGTCCAGGTGTGTGTATTTCTGTGGTATTTGGGCTCACCTACATAACTGTAGATACAGACTTGTTTTGTCTACCATGTTTTAAACTGACATGTATTCTGCAGTCTTGGGCTGTGGTTCCCTAAAATGGCTTATAAAATGTTCTGAGTGAGTTCCAGGGATGGGTACTACATGTTCTGCGGCTGGTGAATTTCCCCCTGTGCAATGATATCAAGGCCCTCCACACCCATGGTTGCACAGAGGAAGTAATCAGAAATGTACATAGCCATCAATATATGTGATTCCAGCAATTCCCACAATTGCTGTGGCTCCAAAAGGTGCGGCTGTGATTGTGGAAATTACCGCAGTAATGTTGTATGAGTACACATATCATGTTTGATTCACACACAATAGTTTCTTCTTGCAGTTATGGGCTTCTGTGAGATTGGGTAGAGGAAATTTAATTGCAGCACCAAGACTGCCGCTAAAATGTAAATCACATTTTTAGCCCGGACATGCACAATTAAAAACAAAAAATAGCCAGTATGAGGACCCAAGTTGGACTGGGACCATTGTTTGTGGGGAACTCCTTTAACCCTACTGTGGTCCTGGCTGGAATCAGGGAACCCTGCACTTGCTATTCCCAATGGGAACTTTCCTTCCATTGAGAATAGTAAGCACAGGGTAGCCTGATTCAGACTGCGACTGTGGCAGGAACAAACCATCAATGCCTCCTTCCCCACCCACACTGTGGTTCTGAGCCAACTCCAGCAATTAAAAAAAAAATGTATGTATGCCTTGTATGTCAGAGCTTAAGACGTGAATAATGTCACATGTAGTTTGGCCCTGCAGAGCACTTCGGAGAGCTCCTTTAGAGTTCTGACTGGTTCTGACTGAAACTCGGAGTGGATTCACTGCCCACTGACATCAGAGCCACCAGCCTCCACTGCACACAAACGTGAGCCTTCAGAATTCCTCGACCTTTCTGCTTTTACAAAACAATTCTTGCTGACAAACTTGGATGTGCGGAATGTCCCCTTTCACCGCCTTAAATTCCAGCCAGCCCGTGTAACAGAAAGCTGTGACATGGCTAATCCTAAATGCTGAAAATCTTCAATGTTTCCCTTAGGGTCATGGCGGAGAATTCTGCCACGGACTCCAATGAGGCCAGATTCTAAAGAATCTGGCCCCCCAGAGTCCGTGGCAGAACAGAAGACTTACCTCCCCCTCCCCGCGGAATCCTCTTCGGCCAGATCCTCCGGCTCCGGATTGCCAGCGATACGGCTGCCATGCCATATCGCTGGCTGAAGGGGACTGACTGCGGATGCAAATGGTGTCCAGGACACCATTTGCATCCGTAAAGGCCTTAGTTTAAGGTAAATGCAGCTGTAAATGGCTGCATTTACCTTTAACTAAGGCCTTTATGGCTGCAAACGGCGTCCTAGACGCCATTTGCGCTCCTGTTTTTCATTCACGCGATAGGCTATGCAAATATTTGGATTCCAATATGTGCCACAGCTTATTCTAAAGTGTTCCAGAGTGCTATGCTTTTTTAAAACAGGATTTTGTTCCAGTATTTGCCACATCATATAGTGACTCTGCGTGCATTCACACATATTACATATGGTGGCACCAACTGAATTTCCTTCATGGAATGGCAGTGGATTTTGGCTTGACCATGTTTTCATGACAAAAGTAGAATATGAACTGTACTCATATATGAATTATACGTGATTGCCCCCACCCCAACGGTCTGGCGGGGGTGTGTGCGTGCCAGAATCATAGGGTTCTCGGTCATAAGCTCATGGCAGTCAATTTTGACAATTCTTGCACTGCTTCCTATAGTGTGATCCACGGGACATTAGGAAATTAATGCAGCAAATTAGGGTCAATTGGAGATCTGGGGTTGGCTTGGATCCAGAGTCGTCTGAGCAGCAGGAGGCTGCTTGTGCAACAGCATCCAATTTCCAACAGTTCCCCCTCTCACTGCATTCCCCTGTGCTACAATCCACACCATTCACCCAGCCTTTCAGAGCAGCTTGGGGCAGCGGCTGCAGAGTGGAGAATGTGGTGGTAAATAATCCAGTCCTCTACAAGAGAATGTCTCTGTCCCAGAATCTTTCCTGCATGGCAGTTGATGGTAGATAGATCTGTGGAGAGGGCATTACAGCTTGAGCAGCTCCTAGGTCTTCTTTGGCTCCCTCTCTCTGCTAGAATCCTTTCCATAGGTCAGTTGATAGTAGGTGGCCTTGTGGTGGAGAGGGTGGAGCCCAGTTGGATCAGGCTCTGGTGTCTTCTTCGCCTGCCTCCCTTTCCCTGCCTCTCTTTCAGATTCCCATACCAGAATCCTTAAGAACATGTCCATATTTTCTTGATAATCACCACTGCCATTCTTCTCATTATGGCACCACACCCAAGTAACAAGGTCAGTTATTTGACAAAACTGTGAAAATAAATCCCAGATGCACCATCAATTGCTTCCTGCTGCTCCAAAGAAATCTTTTTCCCTTCTCAGTCTCACGACCCAAACTGCTTTCTCATCCAGTTGCTTCCAACAATAACACTCAAGAACTGAATCGGGATGTGCAAAACCTTTCCCTTTATTTTCACAGATATTTCTGCCTTCCTGTAGACTCAGATATCCAGGCTATATTTGAATGTCTGTGCAGATCTAAATCATCATTGCACATGCTTTGAAACTTTCCTTTAAAGAGGTAACTAAATGCAAGTTTAAAACCACATCATGTTCTCTGTTGGGTAGTACATAAGCAGCATAAATGCTGTTGTGGGACATAGATGCATGCATGTTGTAATATGGAAATACATTCCTAAACTGTTGAAACCATAGGCTATTGCTGGGTGCTATAATCTGAAACTGACATAAAGGTACATC
Source organism: Heloderma suspectum (assembly GCF_057233095.1). Classification (NCBI taxonomy): domain Eukaryota; kingdom Metazoa; phylum Chordata; class Lepidosauria; order Squamata; family Helodermatidae; genus Heloderma; species Heloderma suspectum. The sequence goes on from NC_139461.1 coordinate 230,504,878, forward strand.
AGGTTTCCCATTAAAAAGAAATTAGGCTATAAACTGAAATCTAGAATTAGGAATACTTGGGAGGGATCTGTATTCTAAATTTCCCAATACTGCATTTGAACTAGTGTGTGCAGTTTGTGTTTTTTACCACTGAAAATATAATAACATTATCCAACCCATTACATATCTGACAGCTTTATATTAATAATGATATGCTGTGCCCATATAGAAATCTCCTTTTTATTACAAATAGTATTGTGTGTTGATGATCTGTTGTGAGCTGATAACCATTTGTTTTGTTTTGAGTGTGTGGTTCTTGCTGTATCCATTCTTATTTTTAAAATGTTGAGCTTGTAAGCCACTTTGAAGACTCTAGTCACAAAATGGGATATACATTTAAAAAAAAAAACCCAAACAAACCAAACTTCATTTCCCATCTGTTAACGTATCTTGGACAAAGTATTCTGCAGTGGATGTTCACTTTATGGAATAATCTAGAGTTAATTTCTTTCTTATGAGTCACAGTGGTGGTGGATAAACCATAGAAATAAATTTTTAACCTCTTAAGCTTTAAATGTTGAAAAAGGAGGGGAGATTTTGATATATTGGAGTTCCTGGTGAACATTTATTTGCTACTTTCTCATTGTAGTTTACATTTATTGTCATTTGCATATGCAAAATAGCCATGCATCCCATACCTATTCCCTCCTTGCTGAGTTCCAACTGGTCATTGTTGGATGGGCAGGGGACAGCTGTTGCTGTATTTTACATTGCAAATGAGCATGTTTGCATAGTTTTGTCACCAGCATGTCACGCAAGAATTTCAGTATGGATTAGTTCTCTGACCTTGTATTTGAATTCATGGGCAAGCAGCCTGATTCAATGTCAGGGTACAATTAGGAAAACAGAAAACAGGCCTCCTCCATTATGTTTCTTCAGTTATCAAGCTACTGACATTGGAACAGGGCCAGAATACTACAGCAGTCAAGTAGAACTCCATTGTGACAAGATAAATATTAATCTGTGCACAGTCTCTGCAAGACAGATTTTTTCTCTCTCTCCTCTCCCCCACCAATTAATCTAACATTATCTTGTGAGATAGCAGTACTTCAGTTCCCTGAGCATTAATAGGAAAGAAATATTGCTTTCCAATTGTCAAAGCCAGGTTGGATCACACTGGGCATGCATTTGCTAAAAACAGTATCAACGTTTTGGAGATTACTTCTGGAAAAGCATGTCTTGTAAAGAATCTAGAAGTAAACTGGACAGTTTAGCAAAAATCCTCAAATATCCAGCCAGGGATGTGTCTTCAAAAAAAAAATACTTTGAGTATTATTATTTTTAACGATTGCATGAAATTGGAGCGTTTGGGAGATTTGATCATATTGTTCAGATTCATTTGCCTGGGAAATTAGTAATTTACCACTTTGATGGCTGAAAGCGAGGAGGAGCTGAGGAATCTCATGACGAAGGTGAAAGAAGAAAGTGCAAAAGCTGGGTTGCAGTTAAACCTCGAAAAAACCCCAAGATTATGGCAACCAGCTTGATTGATAACTGGCAAACAGAGGGAGAAAACGTGGAGGCAGTGACAGACTTTGTCTTTCTAGGCGCAAAGATTACTGCAGACGCTGACTGCAGCCAGGAAATCATAAGACGTTTACTTCTTGGGAGGAGAGCAATCACAAATCTTGATAAAATAGTGAACAGCAGAGACATCACACTGACAACAAAGGTCCACATAGTGAAAGCAATGGTATTCCCCGTAGTAACTTATGGCTGCGAGAGCTGGACCATAAGGAAGGCTGAGCGAAGGAAGACAGATGCTTTTGAACTGTGGTGCTGGGGGAAAATTCTGAGAGTGCCTTGGACTGCAAGAAGATCAAACCAGTTCATACTCCAGGAAAGAAAGCCAGACTGCTCACTTGAGGGAATGATATTAAAGGCAAAACTGAAGTACTTTGGCCATATAATGAGAAGACAGGATACCCTGGGGAAGATGCTGATGCTCGGGAAAGTGGAAGGCAAAAGGAAGAGGGGCCGACCAAGGGCAAGATGGATGGATGATATTCTGGAGGTGACGGACTCGACCTTAGGGGAGTTGGGGGTGGCGACAGCCAACAGGAAGCTCTGGCGTGGGCTGGTCCATGAAGTCACGAAGAGTCGGAAGCGACTGACCGAATAAACAACAACAACAATGTTGGAATTGTTATGTCCAGTCCTGACTTCTAATAAATGTTCTTCTTTTGTTTGGAAGGATCATCACCAGTTCCTTTCTGCTGTTATTCAAAGTATGAAGTGGCTTTGACATCTGCTTTTTAAATGGCTCTGTATGATGCAATATCTAAGCTCACCACATGGGCAGACATTTTTGTTCTTGAGCTGGTAAAGCTATTACCTGCAATTGGCTGCAAATAAATGACCAGGCTTTTATATACAGCTCTTCAGTTCACACATACAGACACACAATCACTTTTCACAGTTGATCTCTTCACATTTCAATCATTCATTGTTTATAGCTTTTGGTAATTGATTCCTGGAAGGAAATGATGGGAGACTGAATCAATTCCTATTTTTTCATTATTTCTACTTTATAGACACTGGCATTGAATTAATTGTCAAAATAGAGAGGGAAGGAGAGGGATAGGCTAAATTCTGCTTTCTGGTGTGCTATTAGCTTTCTTATTGAATGCATTTAGAAATGGAGTATTAGAATGGATGCTCATCAGAACATCTAATTGGATAAGTAAAAACTCCTGGCAAAGCTGCTCATGGGGAAGGTGTGCTAGCTGTCCAAATAGCCAAGAAACTGTTAGAATCATTTTGAATGTTCTGTTGTGAAGCACACCTTAATTTAGTTATCTTAAGTGTAATCAAAGTGACATGTGGTTTTTTAATTCTATGATTCTGCACTGCTGTTCCAACTGAGCCTGTTACAAGCTGTTTTTAGAATCGGGCATCTCTCCCTGCACCCTAAATGATGAAAAACTCAGTGGACCTCTTTACAACTGGATAGAAGGGCTATAACATGCATAAGAAAACCTCTGGACTGTTTAGCTCTCATCCCAGAATGATGGCAGGGCATCTTGATACTATGAATGCACATTGCCAAAGTGCAGGGTGGGCGGGGAGGAGACAGGGTCATCCTTACATCTGAAACATATATGAATGTACAGCCATTTCAGGCAGGGGTGGACTACTTGTAGGCCAAAACATCTGGAGGACCACAACTCCCATCAGCCCCAGCCAGCATAGCTAATAGCGAGGGATGATGGAAGTTATAGGCCAATACATCTGGAGGGCCACAAGTTGCTCACCCCTAGTATAAAGGGATGTCCAAGTGAGTACTTCTATATCCTATAATGCAACTTCAGTCTGACTATTTCCTGTCAATATCCTAAAAATAAGCTTCCTTTAAAAATAAATAAAGACATGGGAACAATGCAGTAACAGTTAAACATTTAAAATCAAGGGGGCTTGATTTACCTGATATTTTGAACTCTTCTGGTTTAGAATACAGACTCCAGCAACTTTTAGTGCTTGCCTCCAATACCAGCAAGCATTATAACTTAAAAGGTTTTTCTCTGCATCAGATTTAATCTGAACTAGACATGAAGTTATATCTCCCTGCCTATTTTCCTCCAATGGGTTGGCTCTACCATTAGGCAGAACGAAGAGGCTGCCTCAGCTGATTATGGCTGTCATGAAAGGTTAGAAAATTCCTGCCACTTTTGTGTATAGAATGAAGTGCATCCATGACTGAAATACATTCTTTCCTCTTTTTTTGCAATATTAATTCCAGTCACAGAATTTGTTTTTGTTGCAACATCCTGAAATGAAGACATAGATGCTGGACAAGTCTGATATGTGATGCAAGAAGTTCAGTCAAAACCCATCCCTTCAGTGCAGACAAGCCTAATTACCAAGGAAGAGGTTAGATCCATTCCTGCCACTCTCCTGAGGTAGATGATCCCGCCTTGGCTACAGACGTTTGGAAATTAGTTAATTATTCAGCTTATATCCCATGTTTCTGCCAAAGAATGGCACTCAGGGCAGCTAACAGTAAAATCTAGATTAAAAACAGCATCTTAATGAAAACATACATATGAATAAATTAAAAACACAATAATACAAGGAGATAAGCAGCACCAACCAATTAAAAAAGCCTTCTGCTTATATGCCAAAGGCCTGCTGGAGCAACAACGTTTTTGCCTGCCAGCAGAAGACAACTGAGAGCGATCCAGAGCTTGGGATCAGTATTGAGAATGCCCACTCACTCTCACATCCCTGCCAGGCAGTCTTGGACTGATTCTTGGTTATTATGGCCCACACATCCAATTGCATTCTGATGGATCCCTTTAAGTGTTGCCAACCCAAGTCGGTAAGTGTTAAGGTGAATGAGGGTTCCAGGCTTGGCTCTCTTTCCCAGCTCAGGTCACCTTGAGCCAGTAAGTTCTGAGGATTTAGTTCATACAAGCTTCTTCACACTACACCCCTCACCTTTTGGCCTTTCTTTTCTGTCCCTGCCCACACTGAACCTGTTTAAATAAAATGCAGTGAAGTAATGTGAACTGCCTGAGAGTGTAGAGTTGGTGAAAAAGGGCCCTTTCCATCTGCCAGTTCTTTCTCTCCTCCCATAGGCAACTGGCAAACCTGCCCTGACGTTGCTTGTGCCAAGAAGAAGTAGTGTGGCCAGCATTGTATGTATATGTGCTCCTCCCAATTGAGCTAAGGTGGCCATGTGTCCTATGTGAAAGAGGACAGTCCTCTAATTTGGTGGTGGCCAGACTTCAGGCTTGTGGGATTTACTTTTTTACCAGAATCCCAAGAACCAGAGCCTCCTTCAAAAGATATGCACTTAGAATTAAAGAATTCTGAGCCCAGGAATTTATTTTAAGTGCCAGAATGGAGCACAGCTCACAATCTTTCCATGCACAAAACCATTCCTGCATACCCCAATCCTTTCCATTTCTGCAGTACAATTTAAGGAGGGAACGGGGGGAGTAATTTTGTTGCCGCTACTGTGAAGTAACTGGGGGTAAAAAAAATAAAATAAAATCCTTCCTTATCTACTGCAAATCACCCAGAGATCTACCAGTCGATCCAGATCTACTTTCTGTCCACCCCTGCTCTATTTAACTGCTCAGTCCAAATCTGGTTTAAAGATAAAAGAACCACATGAAGGAAGGACAGAAGCCTTGAAGTTGCCCATCAGCACATGGACAACAGAATTAGCAGGCACACAGGTCACTTGGTCACAGTCTTCCCCACTATTGCTAGATGTATTATGTTTCTATATAAATTATAGTAATTATTTCTAAATGTGCATCTATACCTATAAATTAACATATGCAAATTTTATGCATTTCCTCTTTTTTGGTAATTCATATGTGGCCACACACCCCACACACACATAAGACAGATGGAGAATGCAACTCTTAGTTACATAATTTGATCATTTTAAACACAGAATTATACAGTCCCTCCTTACTTTTTTTTTGCAAGCAAAACATCTGGTTCTTCTGCCCCCATTATTCAATAACCTGGGAGTTTCAAGAAGAAAAAATAACGTGAAAAAGAGGAAATAGTTGCATTTGAAGAAATGGATAGTGAATAATTCATGAATCCCCATTCAAATTATGTCTTTAAAATAATCCTCCATTATAGAGAGAACATATGGGCCAGCTGGCTCACAGATGACCAGATAGTTGTGATATGCTACTTGGAAGAGATTTTAATTACGGTTTAATTTTTAAAATGTTCTCCTGGTTTTTAGTATCTAAACCACACATGGCATTGATCTAAATAAAATACAATAATAATAAATAACAATCATCATTGTAATAGCATATGCATATAGGGCTTGATCAAAAGCCAAGTAACATTAAGTAGGGGAAAACCTTTGTTTTATTGGAATGAATAAAAATTATAAACAGTGGAACATGGTTGTCACCCAATGGGCATCCATCTCTTTATTGGTGGAGCCTGGTGTTTCAACCATAAAGTCTACTTTTTTGTACAGTGTTAGGGAACATGGATGAATTTGTTGCATTCACATGTATTTTTGGGAGAGAGTAAGGGACTAGAGTAGCTCATATGACACTAACTATCTGTGCTTGCTTTTACACAGATTTGTCAGTTTGAGGAACAACAAAGGGTGAAAACTTGTTCCCTTATCTCCTTTGCATACTTCTATTCCTGATATCTGTGCCAGATGTATGAGAGATGGAAAATAAAAGTGGGCTGTGGACCCCACCTGCCACAAATGGGCATTCCACAGTAGTGTAGGGATGTACGAAAGGCACTTACCTTTCGCAGATTATGTTTATGGTTGGGGGGGAGGTGCTCCGTTCCTCCCCCCACCGGAATCCTGGCCGGCCAGCTGTGCTCCGCAGGGATTCTGCGGAGCCGCTGGCCGGCTCCGCCAGCAGCCGGACATCCAGCCGCTGGCTAGCAGGGACACAAATGGTGGCGGCCGTAGCCGCCGGCATTTGCGTCCCTGCAGTCAGCCATGATAGGCTACGTAAATGTTTACGTAGCCTATTATGGCTGACTTAAAAAAAAAACAAACAACACGCACGTACGCAAATGGCGGCGGCCACAGCCGCCGTCATTTGCATTCCTTATTTTGGCACACTTTAGTCTACGTAAACATTTATGTAGACTAAGACGGAGAAAATAAGGGGAAGGCAAATAGCGTAGTGGACGCTACGCTATTTGCCTTCCCCTTATTTTCGCCGTCTTAGTCTACGTAAATGTTTATGTAGACTAAGACATGCCAAAATAAGGAACGCAAATGATGGCGGCTGTGGCCGCCGGCATTTGCGTATACGCGCGTGTCGTTTTTTTTTTTTTAAGTCAGCCGTGATAGGCTACGTACCCATTTACGTAGCCTATCACGTTTTTTTTTAAAAAAAAACTAACCGTGATAGGCTACGTAAATCTTTACGTAGCCTATCACGTTTTTTGTTTTTTTTAAACTGGAAATGGCGGCGGTGGCAGCCGGTCGGAAGACCGGCCACCTCAGCCGCCGCCGCTGAACCGTCACCGGAGCCACTGCTGCCAGGAAGATCTGCCCAAGGTAAGTCTCGTCCTGGGGTGGGGGTGGGGGGGCAGTCCGTTCCGCCACCGATTTTGGGGGGCTGAATGCGCTTGCATTCGGCCTCCCCGAGATCCATGGCGGAATTTTCATACATCCCTACAGTCATGGCATTCAACAAAATTTAAAGAATGAGATAGGAGCTTTCAGATCATAGCTTTTGTACAAATAGGGAGAGTGGGAAGCAATACTTTAAAGAGGAGAGTGTGTGTTTCATTCTGGGTGTATCCTGTGCCACATGGCTTTACCCCACGAGTTCTTTGAGCTGCATCCAGCATGTAGTTAGGGAAAATCCCATTTATTTATTTATTTATTTATTATTAAATTTATTAATCGCCCATCTGGCTGGTCACCCAGCCACTCTGGGCGATGTACAACATACAATAAAACAGTTTAAAACAATAAAATTCTACAATAAAAACATTTCCTAAAATACCCTAACCCACCCCAAATGCCTGCCTGAACAACAACATTTTTAATGCACGACGGAAGCTCATTAAAGAGGGGGCATGATGGAGTTCCCTAGGGAGGGAGTTCCACAGAGTGGGGGCCACCAAAGAAAAGGACCTCTCCCTCGTCCCCACCAGTCTAGATGTCCTGGCTGATGGGACAGACAGAAGGCCATCCGAGGCTGATCTTGTTAAGCGGCCTGTCTGGTGCTGCTGGAGGCGCTCCTTAAGATAGGCTGGGCTGGAACCATATAGGGTTTTAAAGGTCAAAACCAACATCTTGAATTTGGCCCGGAAAACAACTGGTAACCAGTGCAACTCCTTCAGCACTGGAGTGATGTGATCTCGCCGGCGGCTGCCTTTAATCAGGCGAGCCGCCGCGTTCTGTACCAGCTGCAGTTTCCAAACCGTCTTCAAGGGTAACCCCATGTAGAGCGCATTACAGTAGTCTAATCGAGAGGAGACCAGGGCATGTACTACCGATGGGAGCAGATGGTCGGGAAGGAAGGGGCGCAGCCGCTGTATCAGATGGAGTTGATACAGCGCTGTCCGGCTCACAGCTGACACCTGAGCCTCCATGGACAGCTGGGAGTCCAAAATGACCCCCAGGCTGCAGACCTGGTCTTTCAAGGGTAGCTGTACCCCATTCAACACCAGGTCAACATCCCCCAGCCTCCTCTTGTCTCCCACCAAAAGTACCTCGGTCTTGTCAGGGTTCAGCTTCAGCCTATTACTCCCCATCCAGCCACTCACCGTCTCCAGACATTTGGACAGGGATTCTACGGCCAACCTTGGTGAAGATTTAAATGAGAGGTAGAGCTGCGTGTCATCCGCATATTGATGACACTGCACCCCAAACCTCCTGATGATAGCCCCCAGCGGCTTCACATAGATTTTAAATAGCATCAGGGAGAGGATGGAACCCTGTGGCACCCCACAAGTAAGTGGCCACAGGTCCGAAACCTCCTCTCCCAGTGCTACCCTCTGGTACCTGCCGGAGAGGAAGGACCGGAACCACTGCAATACGGTGTCCCCAATGCCCAACCCCTCCAGGCAGTCCAGGAGGATACCGTGGTCAACGGTATCATAAGCCGCTGAGAGGTCGAGGAGAACAAGGAAGGAGCATTCACCCCTATCCAGAGCCCTCCTCATATCATCTACCAAGGCGACCAAGGCCGTTTCTGTCCCATGCCCAGGCCTGAAGCCCGACTGAAATGGGTCTAGATAATCAGTTTCTTCCAAGTGTGCCTTCAACTGCACCGCCACCACCCGCTCAATCACCTTGCCCAAAAATGGCAGATTTGAGACTGGGCGAAAGTTGTTCAAAACTTGAGGATCCAAAGAGGGCTTCTTTAAGAGCGGTCTTATCACTGCCTCCTTGAGGGCTGATGGCATCACTCCCTCCTCAAGGGAGGCGTTCACCACCGCCTTGATCCCCTCACCCAGTCTCTCTCTGCAGCTCATAATGAGCCAAGATGGGCAAGGATCAGGTAAGCAGGTGGTCGGCCGTACCGATAAAATCACCTTGTCCACTTCATCAGGAGGAAGAAGCTGGAACTGATCCCACAAAACCGGTTTGCCACAGGCTGCCTCTTGCTCACTAACTGTATCCACAGCATGCAGAGTAACGCACCTAATCTGATCAATTTTATCTGCAAAGTGCCTTGCCAAGTCCTCACAGGAGGCCTTAGAATGCTCCAGTGGTTCCGGAGCCACAGGACCGACCAGGCTCCGGACCACTTGGAACAGCCTCCTGGGACAGCACTCTGCAGACGCGATGGAGGCAGCATAATATTCCTTTTTTGCTGCCTTCACCGCCACGTGATAGGCTGAAGATACAGCTCTAGCCCGTGTCTGATCGTCTTTGGAGCGAGACTTCCGCCATCGGCGCTCTAGCCGTCTCACCTCCTGTTTCAGAGCTTGAACCATGGTGCAGTCCGAGCCCTGTTCAGGGGGAGAGGGCGTTTCGGAGCCACCTGATCTAATGCCCCAGTGATTGCGGCATTCCAGCCACCCACCAGGGTCTCGACCGAGTGGCCATTGGATCCTTTAAATTAAGGATTTAAAGGAGTTAGGCAGCCTAACTATGTAAAGGATTTCATCCACGGTTTGTGGTGCAAATTACCAGAAGTTCAACCTTTAATTGAAGGGGAGAAAAGGCCATTGTATGTTGAGGTTCTTCTATTTTTTGATATCTAGTTTCCTTATTATATTTTATTATGAAGTGACAGATTCATGATTTCAAATCTGAGACTGACAACTTGGAAATAATATACTGCATGGCTGGAATCCAAAGAGTTACTTCAGGGATGCACAAGGGTCTGCCCAGTAAGATCTCCCCCTTTTTTCTGTGAACAGCACACCCTCATGCAATTTTTTTTTTCTTTTTTTTACTGCTGTCAAGTTCAGAAATGTTTTGCCATGTGGCATAGGGGGCTGCAGTTCAACTAATATCTGTCAAAGTTCCCTTGGGCATGCAGAACGAGTTGCACTATTAGGATCCTGGCTTGGATTTAGAATAACTCAGTAACATTTATTGAAGCAAATATGTTTTTGGTTTTAAGCTCTCTTCCCATCATTATTGGAATTAAAATGGCTGCTCCTAATTTTTTGCAGAATGTATATTCATGATTAAAGAAAGGGTACCAATAGGCTACCATGCCAGCCAGCTATATCCAAAATGAATTTAATTCCACAAAGATGGTTTCATTTCTTTTGGTAAAATGGTTGGTTTGGCCAGAAAACTCTTTTTTAAAGGGCAAAGGTATTAATTCCATTCCACCCTCCCACCCCCCAACACACACTCTGTAATAGATTTTGAGCCTGGAACAAACATGTCTAGACATAAGCAAATAGCATAAGCAAACAGATACTTCATACCCTCAAAACAGGGCACTGACTGAAAAAGAAGAATTGCTATTCCTCTCAGTGGGTTTTCAAGTCCATTTTACATTTCTTCCCTGCGCTAACCCAGGCTTTAATTCTGTTTTGGCAAAATAAATGGGAATTTCTCCATTTACTTTACAGGATTTTGGACTGTGACATTTTGGACAGATGTGTAGGGCAGTAAAATATAGTAGGAGCTCAGCAGCTTACTGTGCTTCGCACATGAGGAAAACCAAGCTTTGAAGTTCCAACACCCCTCATTCATGCGACAGTGCATCATCGTGTACGAAGGGGCGTGTTTAGACTATGTTGCCACCGAAACTTTCACGGGTCACTTGTGGTAAAGGACTTTACATATTTGACAAGCAAATTCCTGACCAATGCATTAGTGTTATACGTATGTTCCATGCAGGCTCTTCTTGCTTAGTGAGTATTTTCTTCAAAGTTTTGTTTTTCTCCCTTCTTTTGCTGGGAAGAATAAATACACCCCAGCTGCTGCAATTAAAAAAACAGGCCTTACGAATCTAACACTAGAGTTCACCATTTAATTGATTTATTTATTTGCTGCTGCTGTTCTTTTTTTTTCTGTACAGTTCCAGGGCTTAACCAGATAATGATCTGATATCCCAAGTCCCTTTTTGTAAGGAGTGTCAAGCATTATTTAGGCTATGAATTTCTGGGCTACATGGCAAATCTGGAGAATGATGGATATTTGTATTTAGTTGTATTATATTTCGTAGGAATGCTGGCAGATGTATTTGCTCTAAGTCTTGCTTCAGGGTATCTGGAACAACTCTTGTGGCTGATATGGAAAGGGGCAGTATGTGAATTGTCTTGAGTTCCGATGTGCTTCATTTTCAAGGCTGGGTTTTGGTATTCATTTTATTCTTAGGTTTTCAGTGTCATGTGTGAGCGGTATCCCAACATCTATCATAACTGCTTTAGGTGGTTTTGTTCACCAGGATTATGTTTGGTGTACTACAGTCTATTGTTTTATCTGTTACATTTATCTCAGTACAACATGTACTTATAATTCTCAGTTACAAGCTGTAGTTGTAATTCTACTCCTTATTATAAATATAATAAGGGGTAGTGCATATCAATTGGTAGTGAATGGTTTTTGCAACCAGGCTGTGTCTGGCAAGATATTCTGTAGTGAATAAGACAGAGCAGCCATTCTGTGTTATTGTTTTTATCTTTGCATTTGCTATAAGTAGGGACGCTCGAGAATTTCAGTTCAGTTCATTTGTTATAAGAACTTAACACAATTTGCAAACTTCTTCATATTTGGGATGGAAAGAATTTGAGTTTAAACACATTTGAATGTGGGATTAACCAAAACAGACAGATTTGTCCATCAAGGCCCAGGGCTTTGAATGCTTTGTTCTGAAAAGTCTGAGTTTGAATTAAGGCTGTGTATGGACCCTCTGCTTTGCTTTGGATGCTGCTTCGGACCTTCCAAAGCAGCCCTGCTTCACTTTGGACGAATTCGAATCCCATTCGGATATCCAAATTATTCTGATATGACATTTTCCCATTGACTTGCATTGGAAAATAGAAGCAGCCATACCTTTTTCAGTTGTCATGATAAATATATGAAATTGCGGAACTGTCAGCGCCTTTGGAGGGGATTCCACCTGCGAAAGTTCAGACAGTTTGGCCAGTAGTTTTTGTGCTAGGCAGAGTTAAAATTTGATTTTTTCAACAAAAACTCTCAAAGCAAAGAGCTCTAACTTTTTACGGTTTCCACAGATGTACATGACATTTGGGGACCTGTCAGACCCCATGGAGGGGATTCCACTTGCCAAATTTCAGACAGTTTGGCCAGTAGTTTTTGTGCTAGGCACAGATAAAATGTGCTGTTCTCAGAAACTCAAACCAAAGGTCATAAAGGGATAATCAGAGAAGCTTGGTGTTTAAGTGGTGATTAGGAGGTCACTAGCCCTAATTTCTGCTGTAGGTTTCTTTGAAGTGGAAATAACCCCTCTCCCCTGGTACTACTTTCCTATTCAGCTTCACAGTAGATGACCTTAAGCTTCTTTGGATGAATGGAATGCACATTACCTGGGAATACACATTACCTGGATGGAAGGTCCATCAGGACTCCCCTCTTCCACTACAGAAGGAGATGCTGCTCCTTTTGTAAGAGTGCTACTGCTGCTGCTTGCACCCGCCTCCTCAAACAGTGACCTCCAGGCACTGCGACTGACCTCCACACCCTGCTGCCTTACTCCAGGATGCACTATCTGGACTGGGGGCGGCCCATCATGGCTACTGGTGCTGCTGGTTCCACCAGCACGTCACCTACCTCTGTCCCTGCCAAGGCCCTAAAGATGCTTCATTTTGGGCTTGCTTTGCCACACAGTGTAGTATAAAATTTAAATAATATACGTTGTGTAGTGCTTTGCCCACTGTTTTTTGAAATGTGGACAGTGCAGTGCTTTGCCACACACTGTTTGTTTTTCTACAACACAAGCATGCATGCACACGCATGCACGCACACGAGCAAAAGAAAAGCAAACACTGAACTACCTACAAGCAAAAGCAGGGGAGGACTATCTATAATCCTAACAGAAGAGAAAAGGGTTATATTTATTTAGGTAAAAGAGATCAAAAATGGGAAGGGAAGGAATACAGGAATTAAGAAGGGTAGGTTGTGGTGGAAGGGAGCCAAGAACAAAGAAAGAAATAGATACAGATAGACAGACAGAATGTAAGGGCAAATTAATGGTTGAGAATTGAGAAGGGGGGAAGCTAAAGAACAAGGCAAGGAAAACTAAAATGGTTTTTAAAATAATCAAGAAAAGAATGAAAGGTAAAACCTATTAGAGAAGCTGGGCGGTGGGTGGAGGGGAGACAAAGAACAAGGAAAGGAAAAGAAAAGACGGAACTCTAAGTTCTTTTTCAATGTTTTTTTTAAATAAAGAATCTACAAAAAAAAAGAGAATAGTTGAATTGGGAAGGAAGAAGAAAGACAAAGCTGCAGTACACACACACACCACAGATCTTGCCAACTCTCTCTAACAACACATAAACCACCACCTCCAACTCTAACCAGCGCTCTCTCACACACAATGAAACAAAAGCAGGCTGCTCTCTCCAATATATCCAGTATTCTCCCCCCTCCTCCACCACTGCCACTGATTGACTGATTGGAGACTGCTGGGTTAAGTTTAGCCCTAATTTGGCAACTAGAGTTGTCATTCACCAAGGCTCACCATTTCCTCCCTTCCTCCTCCCCCTCCTCTTCCCTTCCCCTCTCCGTTCTCCTCCTCACCCCTTCCCTGATCTTTCACAAGTTGATACATTGAGAGACAGGCTGTCTGGGAATGGCTTCAGTAGCTCCAAAGTGGACCGAGGTGCCTCGGCAATGAGCTACTTTACTTCAGGGCATCTCAGTGCTGTTCTGATCCACTTCGGATCACGCTGAGGCACCTCCAAAGCAGCCCAGTTCACTTTGGGATTTGGGATTCGGACTGAAGAGGTGCACAGCCCTAGTTTGAATCCCTGTGAATTCAACAATATTAATGCTGAATTAGGATTGCTACCTTTTTTTCGAAAAGGCTCTTGATCTTTAACAGCTATATGTCAGATTGTGACAACATGGCCCTCTCCTTGGGAATAGCTGAATTAGGCCTGTCCAGATGGGTAAGAATTTTGTTTCAGTTTGCTTTTCATGGGAATTTTTCAAAATTTGCAAATTTCTTCATATTTGTTACACATTTTCTCATAATTATAGGTAGTATAATTAGGCGAGTGGTGATAAAACCTTGGAGTACCTTCTCTACAAGGTAAGGCTAAGCTGTTTGGGTCTTTTTGGCTTAGAAAAAATTCAACGGTTAAAAAATTCTCCACATTCAGTGGCAGTATGAATATCAGTGCCTGGGGGCACAGAGTGAGGAAGAGCCACCACCTTCACGCACCACTTAGGAACTTCTCTGGAGCACCTGGTTGGCCACTATGAGAAACAGCAGGCCGGAAAAGATGGACCTCTGATCCATCTTGTAGGGTTCTTTTGATGTTGCTGTGCTTTAGGTTGTCCTGCCTTCACTCACTTGAAAGATGAGGCTACAATCTACATTTCCTCTGTTAAGGCTTTCTGGGTACTTTCCGTGCTGGACATCCATATTTCAGTTTCTCCTTTTATGGTTACTGAAGCTGGCTGGAATGATTCATCACTGATACTTAGTGTTTATCAGCCTTGGCCACTGCTTTGAAAACTGGGTGCCTTATAATAGATTTCAGGATTTATTTTTTATACCGGTTATTAATTTACGGCTGCAACCATTTTTCAGTGTCCAAATTGTTCTATAACTCTTATTTAATTTATAAAAATGGAAACCATCTTTCCTTTGCCAGAAGGAACAAAAAGTGGGTGGTGCCATGCCAGACTGACTGACAGTGGCATGGCGGTGGGCAGGGCAGTATCTTCCAGTTGTAGATTTTTTTTTATATAAAAAAGCAGTGTGGGGATTTCTATATATGGGATAATGAACTGAGTCAACAGGTCACCCAACTGTCCTAACCATGTATCGATCAGCTGACCCATGAAGAATGTGGTTATGTGATTCCATCCATGAGGTATTTCATTCATAAATCTTTCCAGACAGTACATGTGTTAATGGCAGTGATGGAGAGAATTCCTCAGTCAGACTTGGAATTGGGTGTGGAGAAGCTGGATGTTTTCCAACAGTTCTGATATTGATCTCTATATTTAGAGCCCGATTTACATGCTGCTGTGTCTCCAACGATGTCATCAGAACATCGTCTGTTGTTCGTCTGGTCTGATCCAGCCTCCTTCTCTGGTGAGCCTACAACCAACCTGCTCCTCTGTCTATGAGCCTCTCCCCTTCCAGCCCTTCACCTTCATTGCTGTTCTGGCGGTGGCAATGCATTGGAGGCAGGGAGATGGGTCTTCCCCCATTCCCTACCTGCCCTACTGCTATGACAAATTTCAGTCATGCTTGGAAACCTACGTTTCCCAGGCCTCCGTGCATCTGCCATGCAGCCAGAGCAACAAACAGTGCTGGCCCAAGACACTTTGCTGGCTGAAATGGAGCCCAAATGCTTCCCTTCCTCCCAGCCAGGGCCAGTGGTTTAAAAGGTCTTGCTGCACCATTCGAACACCAGTTTCCACCTTCATCTATTTCCTACCCCCCTGTCATGTTCCCTTGGCCCCCACCTTCCTCATGCACACACACACAAGAAGAGAGGCTTCAGTCTCACGTCTTTAATTCACTCCCAACAGGTTCATTACAAATACAAATCCCTGAAGACTCTCAGGCTACAAAGGAATAACAGCAGGGAATCCAAATGGGAACTACGATGTTGCTAGCAGTTTGCATAGGGACTTTCTGGCTTTAAGTAGAGTGATACTTGAAGTTTATGTGTAATATGTAACTTTTTTTTTCTTTTCTCTTAATACTTTTTCTTGTTCCCTTTGTTTTCCTGTTCTTTCATCTTTTCTCTTCCTTTTTATATTTTCTTTTCTGCTTTTCTGGTTGTTGCTGTGTCCTCAATAATACTGTAATGTTGGAAGCTGTAGATGGTGATTATGTTGTTGGTATTCTATATTTCATTTATAAAGTTAAAAAGTAGAATAAAAATTAAGTAAAAAAAAAAAAAAGAAGAACAGGGACTTTCTGGCTAGAATAACTTAGGGAGGGAAATCCCTCCCATCCAGTGATGCTCCTCTATGTTGACCCTCACGCATCGCCAAGCAGGTTGACCGTCTGAGCTCCGCATCTAACTTTTCCCGCTTTGCTCTGTGCCGCAGTCTAGCATCCCTCAGGTCATGCCCTGTGCTCTCCTCCTCCTCCTGGATTCTCGGGGGGGGGGGGCTTCAGGCCCAGCCATCTGGGTCCTAGCATCCTGAGAAGCACACCTAATCATATCTGAACTGGATGGGAAGATTCCTCCCCCGGTTCTTGCTGTTCCCCTTCTGAATCTGAACTGCTAACTATCTCTATATGCTCAGAATCAATCCTCATGGTTCAGCTTTAAGCAGGTTGTGTTTGTCAGGAGTGTTTCTGAGCACAGGGAGTGGGATAGCAGTTCAGATTCTGAAGGACAACCGTCAGATATGGGACAGGTGTTTTCCCAGGCTAGTCCAGATATGAGTAGGCCTGCTTCTCAGGTTACAAACATCCAGATGGCTGAGTATGAGGGTCCCTCCTCACCCTACGCCCCCATGAGAGGCAGCGAATAGGAAGAGGCAGGGTTTGGGAAACGATGACCTAATAGATGCTAGGCGCAGATGCAGATCAAAGAGACAGAAGGCAGGGGTGGAACTTAGACAGTCTACCCGATTGGCCTTGTGTGAAAAGCTGCGCTTAGAGGCTTCACGAGAAGAGAGGGACCTCCCCCCCTTAAGTCAGGCTAGCCAGACCGCCTCCCTCTTCAAACAGCAGGCAACTCTCATAAATCCCATTTGAATCCCCTGAAGGCATTCCTTTGTAGATGGAGAGTCTCTGAGAATTTGCATCTGTATGACCCTGTGAAGTAATGGATTAAAAGCTATAGACTGAAGCCTGTCTGTGTATGTTTGGGTGTTGAAGTTAAGTGGGAGCTAAGGGAATCCTGACAGTGTTACTCGGATGTGTGGCAGCTCAGATCTGGCCATGTGCCAGGCATCAGACAGGGAAGGGCAGAGAAAGATCTCCTTGTCCCATTCTACCACTGCCGGAGCATCGGGAAAGGAGAATGGGGTGGGTGAGAAGAAAGATACAGTTTTGCAGTAGCTCAGAGCAAATAACTACATAGGGATGAAACAAATCAGATAAACTGTAGGCTACAGGGAATGTACAAAACACTCAGAATACCTGGCCAGTCTCACCTGGTGAAAATTCCTTCCTGAACCCAAATCAAGCAAAGAATTATACCATATTGTAAACACAACTGTTCTATCACTACCCACCAAGAAAAACGTATTGAAATGAAATACCTCCACGCCTCCCAACATCCTGTCTCTACTTTTAGCAGTCCCAAATCAAGCATTGTCTGATCCACAATACACTAGTTTCAGAGAATGCCTAGAGATTTATTATATGCGTTCTCTCCTTTGCTAAATCACGTCTGCCATATTAAGTGCCTATAGTCAGTTACTCCTGTTGCAAGTTCTTTGAAGAACTAGCATAGGAGTACTAGATGCTTCATAGTATAGGATGGAACTAGTTTAATTAATGAGGATGTGGGTCTTGAAAATATATGAGAAATGAGACAAAAATCGGTTCCCTTTATCAGCCTTGTGTTGTTCCAGTGGCAATTTGCTCACTAAGAATGAATAATTTATGGCTTGTTTTTGTCCAGTATTGGAGATGGATGAGAGCATCTTTTTTTCATGAGCTAGGATGTACATTTGGAAACATCATTGCAGGATGAAAATGAGATTTCCAGGAGGCATTTTTTAATGCAGCTGTAGCTATGACTTTATTATTCTCTGGGCTACAAAAATATAGCCTGCATATGTCAGAGAAATCTCAGGAAACGACTTCTGTAAGGTCATCATGTTCTCTTATTTTGCTATGGTGTTGATTTTAGAAGAGAATTTACTATTATGGAAATTCTGGATTGCCTGCCTTGGATATGGAGCTCTTTCATTTATCTGCTTGGTACAGGAGAGATTGTTCCACCTGTCTGCCTACCTTGCGACCTGGGACACATTGTAAGGGGCGGGGGTTACTCCTGCTCTCTTTGGGCATTTCTTTTCCAAAAAGCATGGAGAAGGATATGTTTGGGTTTTAGGGTTCTAGTTTCAAATGTATTCTTGAGATATTTTTGTTTTAAATGTTTAAGTTGTATTTTATTGTATTCTTGAGAACTTTATATTTGTATTATCCATTGTGAGCTGCCTTGAAGGACTTTTTGGCAGAAAGGCAACATAGAAATAAACCATAAAATAACGTAACATCTCTTGTGCTCATATGACACACTGAGAAACAGTAAATGTCTGAAAACTAATCCAGGACATGAGAATAATCTGTAGTAACCTGTGTGCCTATTTAAGTCTTAACTATCCCCCTAATAAATGTACTCCTAGGCTGGATCAGATCATGTTGTTGTTTATTCACTCAGTCCCTTCTGACTCTTCATGACTTCATGGACCAGCCCATGCCAGAGCTTCCTGTCAGGTGTCGCCACCCCCAGCTCCCCCAAGGTCGAGTCCGTCACCTCTAGAATATCATCCATCCATCTTGCGCTTAGTCGGCCCCTCTTCCTTTTGCCTTTCACTTTCCCTAGCATCAGCGTCTTCTCCAGGCTATCCTGTCTTATTATGTGGCCAAAGTACTTCAGTTTTGCCTTTATTATCATTCCCTCAAGTGAGCAGTCTGGCTTTCTTTCCTGGAGTATGGACTGGTTTGATCTTCTTGCAGTCCAAGGCACTCTCAGAATTTTCCTCCAACACCACAGTTCAAAAGCATCTATCTTCCTTCGCTCAGCCTTCCTTATGGTCCAGCTCTCGCAGCCATAGGTTACTACGGGGAATACCATTGCTTTAACTATGCGGACCTTTGTTGTCAGTGTGATGTCTCTGCTGTTCACTATTTTATCAAGATTTGTGATTGCTCTCCTCCCAAGAAGTAAACGTCTTCTGATTTCCTGGCTGCAGTCAGCGTCTGCAGTAATCTTTGTGCCTAGAAAGACACAGTCTGTCACTGCCTCCACATTTTCTCCCTCTATTTGCCAGTTATCAATCAAGCTGGTTGCCATAATCTTGGGTTTTTTGAGGTTTAACTGCAACCCAGCTTTTGCACTTTCTTCTTTCACCTTCGTCATAAGGTTCCTCAGCTCCTCCTTGCTTTCAGCCATCAAGGTGGTATCATCTGCATATCGGAGATTGTTAATGTTTCTTCCAGTGATTTTAACTCCATCCTCGGCTTCATCAAGCCCAGCACGTCGCATGATGTGTTCTGTGTACAGGTTGAATAGGTAGGGTGAGAGTATACAACCCTGCCATACTCCTTTCCCAATCTTAAACCAGTCCGTTGTTCCGTGGTCTGTTCTTACCGTTGCTACTTGGTTGTTATACAGATTCCTCAGGAGGCAGACTAGATGACTTGGTATCCTCATACCACCAAGAACTTGCCGCAATTTGTTAAGATCCACACAGTCAAAAGCTTTAGAATAGTCAAAAAAGAAATAGATGTTTTTCTGAAACTCCCTGGCTTTTTCCATTATCCAGCGGATATTGGCAATTTGGTCTCTAGTTCCTCTGCCTTTTCTAAACCCAGCTTGTACATCTGGCAGTTCTCGTTCCATGAATTGCTGGAGTCTGCTCCTTTATGAATGGTGAAGTAAGGGAGTAAGAGGAAGCCTTACTGCCAAATCCACCTAACATATCTACCCCGCTGGCCATACATGGGGGACTTAATGCTCCAGTGGGGCCTACGTGCGTAGGCTGAGATGGTGTGATCAACTGCCTAGAGATTATCTAGGAAATCAGCCATGTTTGAGTGTACATGCATAGGCCCCATTTGAATGTTACCCACACCCCTCCCTGCCTCATGAATGGTTGTCAATGTTAGAGGCGAGAGAGTCGGGTTTGTTAGGTGGATGGGATAAGGCTTGCTCTCATTCCCCATTGCATAGTGGAGCATTCAGACTAAGTATCCAATCTGGTCCCCTATTGATCTGTGAGGAACAGCCCTTCTTACAGCTAATGCCACAGGTTTTCTCCCACCACATCTAGTGCATGAAGAAACTATTAGGATAAATCACTCGGGCCAAAACACAGACACACATATTCCATTTTACTTGATTTAGTAAATACCTGGAGAAAAAAGCCTGAGCACATTTCCATTCATTTGAAGGTACCTGGTGTACAGGCTGCTGGCTATGGATTTGTAGTACTATAATTTTCTTTCTTGTGTTGTATTATTTGCTTCAAATAAACAGTACTAAATGTGCATTACTTTTTCATCAAGGGTGAAAATTCAAACAGCCTTTTCAGACTGACTTGAAATGATGAGGCTTCTGGAAGCTATTAAATCAAAAATGGCTAGAAAATTACCAGATAATTCTATACACACACGCACACACACAAACCATGGGCCTCCTTGTTCTACTCCCTCATGCCCACCTCCCTGGTTTTGCTATTTTTGCTTATGAAGGGATTATGGAGATATGAATCTATTTGTAAAGTAGAAGGTGATAAAATTATTAATTTTTTTCCTGCATTTCAGCAATAAGCACATCATATTTCTCCCCATCTAGGTAACTTTGCACTGGAAAAATGGTAACTGAGATACTGAAAGAATGAAAATGTCTGGATACCAGAAAACCAGAGCGGTACTTTTTTCTCCTAATGTACCATAACAACAAACAACATGTTTTGTTAAGTGCAAGTAGATTTGCTGTTCAGGAAGCCAGTGCCAAAACTATTTCAGAGAAAACAGATGCCAAGTGTCTAAACTAATCTTAAAACATGTGAGCCATTACACATTGCAGTTAATTCAAAGACTGCAGATAGGAGGAGGGATTCCTTAATAAGGTAGAAGTCTTATTAAGTTTTACCATATTGTTGAAGCCTAGAAACTTTAGCAAAGTCATTAAGATTTAGGGTGGCCAGGAGTCCTACTTTACAGAGTACAGTCCTCTATCTGAAGAGCTATTAGAGGACAGTCCTCTGTTTGAAGAGCTGTGCAGTCCAAGTCCAGTTCAAAGTCAAAGAACCACAAGGAGGGAGAGGAGGGGGGCCCTTGAAGTTGCCCATCAGCATTTAGCACCTGACTAGCTGACTGAGCAGATGCACAGGTCGGTCTTCCCCACTAAGGTGAGATGTATTTCCATGTAAATTATAGTTATTATTTCTAAATTTGCAGCTATATTATGTGTTAGCATATGCAAATATTATGCAAATTGGTGCCCTCTTTTGCTCTTTTTGCTGATGTATTTCCTCTTTTTTGGCAATGCATAAGTGAGATTTTAGATTATCGGTATGAAAAACTGATTATGGAGCAACATGCTGCGATCTACACTAGCCTAGTGTCATAGAGGTGAAATGAACCTTGTGGGTCCATCTCTTATTATTCTGTTAAGTTTTGGGTTTTTAAATTGTGTCTTTCAACTTATTGGAAGAGGTTCCCCTATTGGTGCAGGAAAGCTGCAGCCTGAGGACTGTGTGTTGCCCTCAGCCTAATTTCATAAACCCCACAACATCATTCAGCTCTCGAGATGCTGTGGCACGACTCCTGCTCTGACTACACCTCTGGGGACCACCTCCTCTTTGTGTATGTGTGTTCACGGCACGGGGGAGAAGATGCAGTGGCACACAGAAAGAGCCATGTAATCCTGAATGCTACACACACCCCACCCACACACACATACCTTTGGGTCTGGTTCTGCCTACCATCAGCTGTGACCACTGAATTACTTTTCCTATGGGTCAAAGGCCCTTCCTAGGAAGAAGGTTCCCCACTGCTAGGGGAGAACCCATCCCTTCGTGGGTTCATTTTTTAAGGTTTGAATCTGGATATTGTTTAAGGCTTTATAATGAACTGTCCTTTGTTAAATGTTGTTAGCCACTTCGTGGATTGTGGTCAAAAAGTGGCATACAAATCTAAAAACAAATCTAATGGCTGGGATCCAGAGAGGCATGTATGACATGACACAAACCAATTTTGTGTTCTGGCAGAAGCCCCTTGCATCTCACGAGGTGTTGTTCTGGAGGGTCCTCTGATCTTTGAGGGAGATTTTCAGGGAGATGCAGGTGTCTTTCCCTGTGCAAGCATAGAACACTACCCACAACACCGTGGATCGCAGCTAATAAATCTTGCCCATCTCCTGACTCCTGCAATGACAGGATTCTAAAGCCCAGCCTATCTCTGTAGCATTTCCCTATCACCACCACTTTTAGCAGCAGCTGTTTCAACATGAGAGGAAGCAGAATGGATTCTGAAATCTTGAACCTCAGAACGCAGGAAAAATATAGTACAGTGAGGCCCTCTACCAACATCCTTCCATACCTCACCAGTCAACAGCAGGAGCAATTATACTCCTTTGCCACCTAGACATCCTGCCTTGGCTCCAAGAAAGCCAGAGGGAAAACACCACACTGCAGATCTCCTGGGATGGCTGTACAGGGACACAAAGCTGCAGTGAAGAACCTGCAAAAAAAACAACACCAAACCAAATCACCCCTCTGGCAGACATCCACATAGCCTCCTCTTAAAAACCTCTAGAGAAAAATATTCAACAACTGGGCAGCTTGTTCCAATTTCCAGCCATTTTGTGGTGCAACCTTAAACCATTATTACTTGTATTTCCCTCATTGGCCCTGATATTTGCTATTCTACAGCAGTCTTGAGATTTTGGAAACTGCTATCACGTCTTTCCTTTAGTCTCCTCTGCTTCCTGGGTGTATGTGTGTTGAATCATGCCTGTATGTTTGAGGGGCTTTGTCTAATAAAGCTGTAAATGGCTCGTGTCCAAAATAGTTAAGAACCCACTTTGCGCTCTACAGTTCATTGAGATCCTTGAGACTGTACAGGGCTGCCTTGCTTTCATCACTGCAATTTGCGAACCAAACCTGCATGAAGAGTAGCATTCCTAGTAGCTGATCCCATATAAATCTAACCCCCTTTCTTCAACATTTGCCAGAATTCTAGGGCTAGTTCAGCCATGTTAGATTCACTGATTTTCACCAAACGATCCTTCATTTCTATGGTACATGCTCATTTGGATCAGATCAGGGAGATATTCAGAGAGAACAAACATGTCTGCAATTGTTCAAGCCAGAATAATAATACAGGTCAGTGTAAGAATATTTAGGAAGAGATTTGATGGCAGGATTGGGAAAAAGTTCATAGTTCCCAGTCTCGCTAAAGTGCTATAGTGCTCGGCGCCAAAGCAGAATTGCACATTCCCCCCACCCCCGGGAGGCTGACTATGAACTTTTTCCTGATCCTGCAAACTTCTAAGGCATTTGATGGTAGATCAGGTACCTCTTGACTATGGGAGGCTGTGCGTCAAGTTTGGTCCCGATCCTGCAAACCCCCAAGGGTTTATAGCCCCTCCCCCTTTTGCAGCACTTCGGATTTTCACTCCTCTGGGATTTTGCTGCATTTTGGATTTTTGCTGCTTGGTGAGTGATTGCACAGGGGTTTGATTGTGAATCAGGTACCTCCTGACTCAGGGATGCTGTGTATGAAGTTTTGTCTGGATCCTGCAAACTTCCAGTGCTTAGAGGTGAAACAGTGCCACTGCTCGGGCAGGAGGACTACAGCAGGACAGTGGGCGAATTTGAGTCAAATTACACATCGTTGCTTAATAAGCTACTCAGACTAGCTTATTAGCCTGGTCTTGTGGCAGGTGGGGCATTGTGGACTATTTTAAAAATAAGCTACTGTGAGTAGCTTATTAAGTCACCATAGGTTATCATGACGTCCAAACATGGCCTGTCTCTTTTCCAATCTACTGTTGATGGGGAGAAAACTAGGAGGGTGAGCTATTGCATTCATGTCTTGCTTGTGGGCTTTCTGGAAGTATATGGTTGCCCACTACTGGAATTGGAATGATGGACAAGATTAACCTTTGGGTCAGGTCCAGCTGGGTCCTTCTTATGTTTTTATGGACACACACACGTCTGAATTGTGTTATATTTGTTTGTTTACTTAAGCTACTTCTGTACCCCTTGACATCCCAGGATTTCCAAGCAGTTGACATATAAACACATATGAAACAATATTAAAATAGATACAAAAAGTATAAATTAATAATACCCTTAAAACATTACAACAAAAGCAGTAAAGCAGAGCAGTGTCATGTTATATGATGCTATAAGTTTTCAACCAGTCCATCTTCTTTCAATCACTCTTTGCTTATTAGAGGCTATTGGTTGGTATTATTAAGAAGGCACTATCACTACAGACAGATGGTTCAGACAGTTTGTGTTATGGTTAGCATTAGTAGTTGGACTAGAATGTGTTGCTGTATACATAGTAATCATACTATAAATATTATTGTATGTGAGTAGTAAAATCTATCATTCTATTGGAACATATAGTAATGTCCCCCCAAGATTAGAAAAAACACACATATCCATGTTTGTTTGTAATAACTGCTAAGAATTTTATTTCAGGCAATTCTAGGAAAACTGTCTGTGATATTTACCAGGGGGAAATTATTTTGAGAGTCTGAAACACTATAAACTTTCCTTTCTCCAATTTCATTCTGGATAAATCTGGTTAGCTAACCACATATTATAATACAGAACTAGGAGAAAGTGTGGGCTTTCCGAAAGTAAAACTGATGCACTTTAAAAGGGAGGGAAGAAATATAATTAATTTTTGCTGAAACATTATGAGCTGGAAGGTTTCACTAGTAAAATCAATTCACGAAAGAAGAAGAAGAAGAAGAAGAAGAAAGGGAATTAGAATAAATACAAAGTCTTTAAGGGAGTAGCATCGGATTTTATCCAATTCGGCACCAAAACTATTGAAGCTGGGTTTGACTTTATAAAAAAAGAAAAGAAAGAAAAACAAAAACAAATTATACTTATTTACATCTCTCTGACAAAGTCAGTGAAATGACGGATAGAGAAGCTGTACTGAAATGGCAGTCATGCTGATAATATATGGAATAGTTTGAAAGTGAAACCTCACATCATTTGCAAATTACTCCATGCACGCGGAAGTTAATGAAAGAATATATGGAGAATCATTTAGTCAAAACTATAACATTAGGAGGTACCATAATCAAACCCATTGCATTGATGTAGGAGTCATTATACATGAACTACACCTTGCAGATGTTTTAATAGATGTCTTAATGCTTTAATAGTAAATGTTTCATCCGTTTGAAGACCTTTAGTTGGCTATTTCTGAAGAGCCAGACCTCTAAGCACAAGTCCACAAATCCTTCTGCAGAGACTAGCAGCGGCAGGGAGAAAAACTCTAGTAGATTATAACTTTTTATTAAGTCCAATGCAATCAGTGTTAAGTTAAGCCCATAGATAACTACAGACCAATAAAATAACATTGTGGTAGTTAGGAAATGAGGGGTGTGGAGGCCGCAGACAAACCACATCCCAGCAATCACTGTAGCCTCCATGTTTCTTTGGCTGCTCAAAGCCTATGGTGTTGTTAGGACAGCTTCCATGTTGTCTAAAAGCATTTGTCCAGTTCATGCCATCTGATTACCACATCATTTACTTTATGCGATCTAATAGTGGGGACTGAGTGGATTTAGTAGTTTACATAGATGGGGCTATACCTTTCATTTCCAGCTATATTATGACCTACCATTTTCTGGTTTGGTTGTTGTTAGAGAGAAAAGCTTTTTGGCTTCAAGTGCCCTTTAAAAAGCCACATATTGGTCAGAGTCACACTCATGTTCAAGAATCTTTCAGGCATGTGCTCTGACTTTTGAGGAATAGGCTTTCTGACTGTTAAGCAAATCCTCAAAATTATTTCCGTTTTAAAACTGGCACTATATTATGCTGCACCCTTACAAAAGTTAACCAGTGTTTATGAATATCATGCAGTATGATATGGTGGCTATTTTAAAATGCTGTTTTGCTATGTCAGCTTTCCAAGTCTGATTCTATCAACCCTGGTATGTTAGCAGAAGATTCTTAATGGATTTAGACTATGTTCTTCCAGCACTTAGAGTTTTGGAACATATTGTGCATGATAATATGTTACTGCTATGGGTACCCTATAGGTAATGTTATATTTAACCATTACTTTTCCCTAACTGTATAAATATTTAGTAATAGAAATCTAGTTGCTGGAATGCAGGTATTCCAGAGAGAGTGCCACTATCATTGCACTGAAGATGTATCCAACAAACAAAATGAAGAGAACTGGGTGCTAATAGTTGTGTTAGGGCAAAGTTTACAAAGGAAATTTGAAGAATGCCTCATGAAGTAAATATTACTTCAGTTCCTCACTTAAGAAAGGAAAGTTAATTCCTAGACATTGTGCCTAAACATAAGAGATTTATCCGTTTCTTAGAACTGAGCTACTTCATGCCAGAAGTTCTGCATTATACCATTACGCTTCCCTCTGGGATTGTACCACCATCTGGTTCAGTCTAATGTTCTAAGTACTTCTAAGTATCAGGCTTACATTTCGTCTACATGCATTCACAGGCACAATTTTATGTAAAATTATTGTAAATGTAACATACATATTGATTTCTGACAAGGAGCTGGTGTTCCTGAGAAGCTCATTTTCTCCAGTTAGGGAAGAATCACATTTTCAAGGTTTTCAACATGAGTGGATAAAAACTTGTTAGGAAAACTTTATACTTGAATTATTATGTTATTCAATGTTAATTATTTCCTCTTCAACATAGGGTCCTTGGATGGCATTCTTCTCTGAGCTGTCCTTGTTTTTAACTGTTTTTTTACAGGTGCCTTTTCTAAAGCCATCTTGTTGACACCCTCGAGCTGTACCTTTCAGTGGCTACAGTATCTATTTTCTTACAATGGTTACTACTTGATGGTTTGAACAATATGTTTACCTAATACTACAACATCATTGAACCTATTTGGCCGAGAGAATACAAGTTTTCTTGGTTTACTGCCATGTCCAGCAGCTCTGGTAGTATCTGCTGAATTTTGAAATTGTGAAATCAATAGTCCGTGAGATGCTTTGATATATAGATGATAGATACACATATGTTTGTTCGTGTGTGTGTGTATATATATATATATATATATATACACACACACACACTCACACACACACACACACACATGATGTGCTTTCTAGGAGATATAGAAATTCATACTTTGAAATTAAGGTTTCCAAACTTTCTTAGTTCAATCCAGCATTCCAAGACCCCATGGAAGAGGTTTATTCATTGTGCTTTAAAAAAAAAACCCAATTAGAGTTTTAATGTAAAACAAGTGTACCTATTTTTATCTAGCAAATGTTGGGGCTTATAGCCTTCACCCAAAGTGCTGTGTGTTGAACTCCACATGCACAGTGGGTCTTTGGGGACCCTCTGCCCCACATTTCTAGAACCAGTCTCTTGTGCTGCAGGATAAGCCTCCCCAAAAGTTTGGAGAACTTCAAACATGGCTTCCATCACAGTGCAAAACCTGCTGCTTACCAGGAGGGGGGAAGGTCATGGAAAAACCTACTGTGTAACTAAAAGACCTTGTGAAACCCAAAGGTGTTCTTTGCATCATAGTCTATATGTTGTGCTTAATGTACTTCCTGTCTAAGAAACTTGAATGCACTTTGTTAAAACTGTGGTTATATCAGTGCTCTAGAAAATCCACCGAGTTTGTGAATTAGCCCAAGGAGGGCTGAGATGCTGCTGAAGATAAAATCACTTTTTCTCCATCATCTGTAAAGTTTATTAAGTATTTGTGTGGGTGTATGAATTTATAAACTCCCTTGAAGAAAACAAACACACCACTGAAAAGAACCTCTTAGCGCCTTGAGTTAGAGTTTTACATGTAAAGGGGAAAAAAGAAACAGCTGCTGACCTACTGAGCTTCCATTCAGAAGTAACATGTAGGTGGTGTGCATATGTGGGGATGGGCAGGCTTGAAAGTTATGGGTTTTGTGTAATGTTGCTTAGTAAGATTGTCAGATGTTTTTTCTTGATGGTGCTCAAACCCTGATTTCAGCAAATGGTTAACCACATCTATTCCAATGATTTTTTTTTAAATAATAAACCACAAGAGCCTCTACATTTTGCAGTGCAATAAATCTCTGTCATAGTAAAGGATTGTGATATACAGAGCAGGGTGGGTGGGAGAGAGAAATGAATAAAATAAAGGAACACACACAAGAATGCTGGTAGTTGCTGAGGAATTTTCACCACAATGCTGAAATAGCATGAGTGTTGTCTTTTGTTATAGCCCCAAACTGCTTTTGGGTTGAAACAAGGCCATCACTAACAAGATATTTGGCCAGGGAGAAAATGTCCCTAATGAACAAGGCGAATGTAGGGTTTTTGATGCCACATTTGATTCTAGGGAATGGTTCGTGTATCTGGAGAAACAGAAATACAATTCCCATACCACCACCAATGCACACAACATGCCATGGTACATGTCCAAATGTTGAAATCTTAACCACACAGCTGATGGATATGAACAGAAAACATATTCATCTGTAGACAGGGAAAACGATAAACTGGCAGATAAGGGAACTCAAACTGAATGGCACAAGGCATTTTGCACCATTTATAATTATTCATATGACATTTTTATTTGCTGAGAGATAGATTGATTACAGGCTCCCTCATTGGTTGGCATGAGGTAGTGCCAGCCCTAAACTACCTCAGAATGCACTTAGTGTAAATAAAGTATTATAACATTCTCAAGAGCTTCCGGCTGTACATGTGCAGGCTGAATCCTTATTTGTCATCTTTTTTCCATACAACGTTTTGACCTCTGTTCTTCCCTTACTTGATTTATTTACCTTCAGATGTAGATAAAGTCTTGCAAGTTGAAAAATGGGTAATTCTTCCTTGCTAAGATGTTCTTAGTAGTTTTGTATATAGGTATTAGTTTCACTTACTGGGAAGGAAATCTACAGTCAGTCAGGATGATCTTGCTGAATAGAAATTTGGACAGAGCTGGAAGACCTATTTTTGACCATTTAGAATATAACATACCAAATGGACACTCATGAATCTCACCGGTGGTCACTCATGTTTTTGCATGCCACACTTCCTGTTCTGTCCAAACGGGCTCTAATCGAAACTAAATTGAGGCTAGGTATAAATGTTACACTCATTTTGTGTGGAATTCTCATGTGATATCTTTGGCAGTTCACAATATGTATCATGTGCAGGTGGATGTTTAGTTTTATGCTTTCTACCACAGGAATTCTGTGATAGTTTGGCATGCTGTCCTACTTGTGTGACAAGTTCACATGGGATGTGACTCGGAAGGAAGCTATTCATCCAGGGGCATTGCTAGGTTCTTAAAAGATCTGGGGCACAGGCCCATAACACAAATTTGCACTATATATATATATATATATATATACACGCATCTAAGTGCACCTCATATATACGTATATGTATGTATGTGTGTGGGCGGACGCACGCACATGGTGTGATTTCGTGTGTGTATAGATTACATACATACATACATATATAAGAAGTGTGCACTGATCCCCCCACTCCACTTCAACTCAGACCCCAATTCAGCATTTTGGAAAACATCCTGCTTAAGTTCAGGCCAATTTGTAGTCAGACCACTTCAGCTCAGCACCAAACCTGAGTGAAGGTTTGGAAAAATGAGTTCCCATTGACTACCATTGGAAATTAGAAAAGAACTGTAACCTTTTTCTCCTGGTCAGAACTGAATGATAATGTCAGGCATAGTATCCCCTAGAACAGGATTACACCTGCCCAATGTCATAAATATAGGGGCAGGGTTTATATTTTGATTTTCTTTTAAAGGGAACTGCCAATAACATTTTTATTACTTGGAATAATTGGATAAAACATTCAGGATTCATTGCCCCATCAGAGGAGATCATGTCTGCCAAATTTCAGAATGATAGCCAGAATGGTTTTTGTGCAAGGGTGGCCTTGACATTTTGAGGTCTCCGAAAAAGGACATACTTATCTCCCTATTTTGCTTGTGGACCATTGTTCTGAAAATTACAGACAGCCTAGAGTTGTCCCTAAGTAAGAAATCAGCAAAGTTTCAGAAGGATAGGTACAGCGGTTCATGTGGAAGGGGAGTTCTCCAGTTTGGGAGGAGGGAGTGATTTGCTTTCCCTTCCATTCACCCCTTCCCCAATAGTTTTTAGGTAAATTTGTATGAAAATGCATAGGTCATTAGAAATGTCCCCCAGGCAAGAAATCTGCAAAGTTTCTGAAGGATATACATGCATGGAAATTTAGAATGACTAGAATTTATTTACATTTCACCAATGTTAGCAGCAGGGGAACATGGGTGGGAAGTTGCTATTGCAGTCATGTCCTGCTTGTGGTTTCCCGTGGGCATCCGTTTGGCCACTGTGTGAACAGAATGCTGGACTAGATGGACCTGGGTTTGATGCAGCACAGCTCTTACGTTCTTAAATAGAGAGTGCCTATGAGCATATGTAGAATGCTTTTCTTCCACCACTGAGCACTTACATTCTCCACCAACCCATTCTATTCCCCTCCATGCAACCACCCCTCCTCATCCTACAATCCTCCAGCAAGCAACTCTTCATAAAAACAGTTGTCTTGTTTTCTGCAGCTCTCCTCTACCTTCTCCTTGTTTGGACCAGCTGTCATTGTATCTTCCTCCCCATAACTTCATTTGTGCCAAGACTTCACCAGGATTCAGCCAATGAGTCTGTTTTCAAAACTAAGGCTAAGTCATGGAGAAACTCTGAGCATGTACTAAGTGCCTTTCCCTCACCACTGAAGCTAAAGTTCATGCAAAATTTAAAAAACACAAATGACAAAACTTGCATAGGACTGAGCTGAAAGGGTAGTCAATTCATTGGACGGAATTGGGTAGGCACTGTATTATGCCTGCAGTACCATGCTCACATCTCAGGACTTATTTCTGAGTGAACATGCAGAACATTAGGGTGTAAACCTCCCTGCAAAAGTAACTTGTGCTGGAATCCTATGCATACTTTCCTGAGGGTTAGCCTCATTAAACATAATGGGGCTTCTCAGTAGGCATACATAGGATTGCATAAACAAGCAGTATTTATCTCCCTTCCACTTAAAACAAACAAACCCCAAACTCCTATTTTTATTAAAGGAACGTAGGAAGCTGCCTTATGATGAGTCAGACCCTGGGTCCATCTAGCCCAGTAGTGTTAACACTGACTGGCAGTAGCAGCTCTCCAGGGTTTCAGGCAGGATTCTTTCCTAGCCCTACCTGGAGATGCTGGGGATTGAACCTGGTGCCTTCTGCATACCAAGCATACCACTGAGCTACAGCCCTTCCTATTGCTGGATAACGGCAACTGACAAACAGCCCCAGATTTGTTTCTCTGCAACCATGTGAACCCACTTTTCTCAAAGACTTTCATGAGGAGAAAGAGAAAAACAAACCTTCTTGTCAGTTTGTATCGAGACAAATACAGTTTAGAACTTCTCGTGCCCACTGAAGAGAATTCTCTTTAAGAATTCCCCAAGATATGGTCTGGGTGGAATAAAGAAGAGAATGAAAGAACAGGATAAGGGGAGGAAGAAGAAAAGAAGAATGGTGATTGGAAATGCGTTGGGGTGGGGGGTAGCGAAAAAAGAGCCAAGTGGCTCCTTTCAGAGAGGTAGTACTTCAGAGGTATTTAGGAGGCTGTGGGGGGTTTGTAAGGATTGCACGTACTTAAATGAACTTTATGAGGTGAGGGGGCTGAGGGCTTTTTTTTAGCTTTTTTAAAACTGTAGAACCTATTTAAAAGCCCCAGCAGTTTCTCAAACATGACACCACATAGTCCTAACCCTCCCTTTGGGATTATTTGAGTCCTACAGCTATTTCGGAGAAATTAAAGTGGAGCATGATTGGATCCTTTCCTGTACTGAAGCTACTAAACTTCTGCAGAATTCAAATGTTCCAGTTTGGAGCAGTAAATCGGATGCTGTGCGAAATACCAATATTTCACATGGAACTCTTTCTTCCCTTCCTGCTCCAAAATTTCATTGCAAGCAAGCTCCCAACAGTGGGCATGTAAGAGCAGAAAAATAGGGGGAGAGAGAGGTTTTTTGCACCTCAAAAAACCCTACACCAGATATTAGGGATAGTGACCTCCTAATAGTCACCTTAAACTCCTTCTGATTAGGATCTCTAATCCCTTGTGAGTCTTGACAGTTTTTACTTTTTGTTTTAGTCTTTGAGAAAAGGAAACTTTTCAAAAGCCACTGGACCTGTATGATATTTAGCAGATTCAGTCAGGTCCATAGGGGCTGCCAGGTCCCCAAATTCCATGAACTTATGTGGAAGAACAAAAAAATTATACCTCTTTACTTTGAGAGATGTTCTTGAAAAAAGCAAATTTTACCTGGCGTGCTATGGTCCATGGGGTCACGAAGACACGACTGAACGACTGAACAACAACAAAAAGCACAAAGGCCACTGTACCTAACTGCCTGAAATTGGGCAGGTTCAATCAGCTCCATGGGGGCTACCAGGTCTCCAAATTCCATGTATTTATCATGCAAACTAAAGAAGTTATGGTCATTTCTGTTTTCCAATGCAAGTCAATGGGAAAATGTAAAAAAAAAAAAAGTCAATTAGGACAAGATCTGGGGCCTATCTCTAATGATGCCCCTGTATTCATCTACCACAGAGTTTGTGCTGAAGTCAGAGTGGCTGATTTTACAGAGACTAGACCTTTTCTCTACAGTTGTCTATCAAACTGCTGGTAGGAAGGAAGGGAGTTATTAGTCTGCCCAAGTAGAGTGGCCATATTAGTTAATGGCAGATGCTATGGAAACAAAATGTAACATTTTTGAGGCTATCATAAATAAGAATTGACTCTCAGCCCAGTATCAGCTGGTAAAATCAACTTGCAATGTCCTGAGCTACTAAATTCTGCAGTGGAAGAATCCTAACAAGCGCTTATCCAGCTTTTACTTAAAGCTCTCCAAGTGAATAATTCCTCACATTTCCTAAGCAACGTGTTCTTAGTTACTAAGTTAGTAACTTAAGTTACTATACTTGCCCAAAATATATAATCAATTAAACAAAAATATGTGCAGCTACAGTGTCTCTTAACTCTTCTTCTTCTCTTGGAGTAGGAAACTACAATTGTTCTGCTATCTCCTTATAGTTATATTTTAATGTACTCAAATTTTGCTGTTGTATTCCTTTCTAACCCGTATTCCCTCTACACAAGCCTTTCTAATATTAGTTCTCAAGCCAGCCCTTTTTGTTACTTTACTTCCATGCTGATCTAGAGTGCATCTACAACATAATCTGCAGTTTTATTTTAAATGAAACAAACCACTTTGCATATAATATTTTGATCTGCAACAATGGCTGAATGGCTAGGGCTTGACCTGAAAGATCTGGGTTCTGGCCCCCGCATATTGGCATTAAGTGGCAACTCCAGATTCTTCCATGTTCATCTTCTGCAATGCAGCATTGTTATAGCCCCAGCAATTGGCACAAAAGCACCAATGTCCAGCAGTGGTGGAAAAGGTGAACAACCAGTCCTGTGTTCCTATTGCAATAGTTTCTGTGTTACAGATGCTTTCTAGACATAATTTTAAACTTGACTTGTTTTCCTGAACTCACCATTGACTTTTAGCACCTCTCTCACACTGCGACGAGCTGTTACATTAGTGTGGCTTATGATGACACAGGGCTTCTTCACACGGAGATTTGTATCCCTCTGTTGAGACTGGTTACTCACGGAAGTTTGCGGCCTCTTTAGATGACAGTGTGAACCGTCAAGTGTCTCCCGCACTAAATGACCTTTATTCCGTTTTTTAAAAGATTGGAGATAATGAGCTATCAAATTACTGCACTTGAGTTCCGCTTCAGTTCTCTTGTGAAAAAGGAAAAGCCTCAATTAGAGGAGCTAGACCGCAGTGCCATCTAGCAGCTGTATAGTGAAATGTATGGAAGACTCAGATAAAGGGGTACAGGCAGGGGAAAGCAGTGGGGGGAAGAAGCATGTGTAAAGACAGTCTGTTGTGATCCTGCATTTCAAACGGAAGCAGAAAGCCCTGTTTTAAATGCAGGATTTTAGGCTGGTCTAGAGATGCTCACAGACTGCATCAGCAATCACACAAGACTGGATAAAGTCACTGGAATTATTGACTTTTATGCTCAGGATATAAACTGATACTCAGCTGGGTTCAGTTAAAAAAAAAAAAGTCTCCTGTGTTATATAGAGATTTTTATGCTCATTTAAAGTCTCCAGAACTGGCAACTTGTGCAGTCATGAGATATTTCTACCTAGAAATGCTGTATTTTTATTCATATCAGCCTATTACAGGAAACAAAAATAGTTTCTGCTGACTTGTTTATTTTGCTATTGAGAGGCATTTCCATTTCTTTTTATCTGTTTTTCCCTGTAAATTGCCAAACCAAAGCATGATTAAATTCAGATCTTCAAGTTTCTTGTTTGAATTTTGTCAGCTAGCTCAGAATCCAGTCCAGGGTTGCCCTAAGATATTTTAGTGCATCTGAAAGGCACTAAAGCAGGGCTTTGTTGGACTGCATCTCCCATCAGCCCTATCCAACATTACCAGTGGTGAGGAATTATGGGAGTTGCAATCCAACAATATCTGGAGGGCCACGTGTTCCCTATCCCTGCACCAAAGCAAAAGACACCTCCCTCCACTACTTAGGACGAAGCTCTGGAAGTGTTTGTGCAAGCTGTACTGAAGTAATGAGGGAAGGCAAGTGCACATGGATCAGATCTCTATTTCCCACTGGGTTATCTTCACTGATACCTTAAATCTGCCACCTAAGGCAGCTGCTTCTCCTTGTCTGACAGCAAGGCTGTCTCTGATTCAGCTTCGGAGATACTTCTGAAATCAGGGATACTGTAAATTAATGTGTGGCTTCTTCTTCAAGGCTCACATGTGAACAGTCAGTGCTTTGCAAATGCAGTGAGGGCCAAAATTCCAGTTTCAGCTCCTAATATCAAAAGTTGGGATATGGAACACTGAAAACCTGAAAGTACTTTATAACCCCATCAGAATTTCTAAAGAAGAAAGATGCTTTTCTTAATATTTCAACATTTGTGATAATTGATATTTTATATAAATATTATTTTGTTTGAGGATTTGAATATAGCTCTCTAATAAAACACTTCAAAAACACTTTACAAAAGGAGGATACTTGGTATCCTCTTTCAAAGTGCAGTGGCTGGATACTATGCAAACCCATATAAAGGATGTAATCCTAAATACTCTTACTTGGAACTAAGACATTATTTCTGAGTAAAAAAAAAAATGTATGGAGCAATTCAAGGAAAACTTACACTTGTCTTGTCCAATTAAGTCCAATAACACAAGATCAGCATAACCAATCTGCGGCTCTTTTTCAACATGTATATTCAATGAAAAAGCAAAACCTTCCCAGTGCAATTACTTAAGATGAATATGCCATTTGTGTTTGCTTTTCCCGCTGGATGTTGGTGTGAGAAATGATTAAACAGGAAAACAAGCAAATGTATTCTCCAGGCGTTCTTTCCCATCCATCTGCATCAGGCACACTTCAGGGCCAGGAGAATTATCCCTGGCTAAAAAGGAAAGTTTTGTTATGAGCCCCTTGCTGACAGCATTGGCAGCTTACTTCATATTCCTCATAATGCTGCAGGCAAAGTCTGAATGTTCTAGGGAGCTGTGCACAATGAGAAAAGAAAAGTCCAGTGAAACTTCTGACATGTATTTAAAATGTGCATTCATTCCACTCTGTCCCAAAGGTGCGGTGTGGGGGGCGGGGAGCAAGTGGAGAAATGGATCAGCATCTTGAACACATTTCATATCTTCAGTTCAGAACTGAGATGGAGAGCTGAGTTAACTGGAAGAAGATACCTGTGTCATGAGAGCTGTTGAAAATGCAGTTAGCACTAAAACAGACATTACTTTAAATCTGTGTCTAGCGGCTACATCTTGTTTTTCACCTTTACTCCAACAGTATGTGCATGCAGGAGGCCCAGTCTGGATCATAAAAGGCCCCTTACCAGCCATAGTAGGGCCCCCATCCAGATGGGGGGGGGTTGCACCTACGCTAGAATAAAAATGGAAGGAAAAAATGTAGCTGCTAGACACAGACTTAAAGTAATGTCTATTTTGGCCCTCAGTTAAGCCTTTTATTATTTGCTTGTTTGTTTGTATTTGTTACATTTATATCCCATGTTTTCCTCGAAAGGGCCTAAGTGGCATACATAATTCTCCTCCTCTCAGAACAATCCAGTGAGATAGGTTAGGCTGAGAGTTGGCGACAGGCCCAAAGTCACCTAGTGAGCTTCATTTGAACCCAGGTCTCCCGAGTCCCAGTCCAACGCACTAACCATGACACCACACTGGCTCTCAGTTGTTCAAGTGGGTCGAGCAAATACATATAAGTGAAAGGATAGCATCACATCCACAGGCTCCACTCTTACCTACATGCGTTTGTTTCTACAACTGAAATATACAAGTTCAACCAAGACCTCACTTTACTCAGCCAATAAAAGTCCACATCACATGTGGAAACTGAATTAGCAAAGTAATTTTTTGTACTTGGGGCAGGCTGGAATTTTGTTCAAGAAACAGTAGCAGTCCTTCACTGTATCACTTTTGCATATTAACATTCATAATTCCCCCTTCATATTTTATATTTAGAAATATAAATCCTCAGCCAAGGATTGAATCTTTTGATCCAATTAAAGTCCTAGTTATCAACATTTGCACAGTTTCTTTTAAAGGGCTCTGTAGTGTTTTTCATTTGCTATATACCAGTATATAGTGTGTGCTTTTGCATTTTTTCTTTGGCGCTTTTCATTTTAGGCCAAATCATGAGCTTACATAAGCCAAAGCAAACTGATGGAATGAAATGCAGCAGGCCCAAATACATCATTTCTGTGATTGAAGACTGGAATTTGTTTCCTTACACATGCATCTGTCTCTCTATACATGCATGTACTCATTTTCTACTTTGGATAACATTCATAAAAATTGACTTTCCTCCCCTTCCCAATGCTGCGCTACTGGCCATTGAAAGTACTGCCAAGAGAGGCAATGAAACATCAGAACTTGAAGACTTGGTCTACTGTGCTGCATGGATCAGAAGGTTATCTGGGTTTCCAAATGTCTGTTTTGTAAGGGATGTTGGCTAAGGCCTGCTATTAAGCCTGAGAAAATGTGTGGCTTTCATGGTAATTAATTTTAATACAAGCACCTTTGTATATCTGGAAGGCATTTAAAAACAAACAAACCCAACCCCTTCAAAGGTACCAATTCTGCTCTCTGGAGTGTGTATTCACCAGCACCTTCTAAAGTTAATGTTTTGTTTTTAAAAAGTTACATCCACTCTGACAAAATATTGGTGTAGCTTGACAGACAGGATAACTACTCAGCAGCCAGGGAAGTGTTCTTTGCTCTCAATTTTGTTTAAAACTTTAAAATTTTGCCCATGTTTTAAAAAGTAAAAATGGAAAACATGAACCTGGCAGACTATCAGTCAAGTCACATCTCAGTCCAAGCAACACTGAATTCATTGGCAGCTGTTTGCTGGCTCTTTGGACTAAAGAATTCCAAACACGGTCCTATAAGACTGTGGTCTGTTGTAAGAGTTAGCCAGAACTTCCATTTGCTAATGGCTACAGCATGGGTTGGTAATGTTTTGGCCCATGGGCAATTTGAAAAACTGTTGTGGGCAACACCACAGAATGACTGTGAGCGGAGGCGTAGGTAGTAGGTCTGTGCACCACTTTGGCCCGAAGCCTGAGTCAAAGCGGGCTGCTTCAGTCCCCTTGCAAGGCAAAGCGGAGGAGGCACAAAGTGCCCCGAAGCAGGTCAGGGGCTCTCCGAAGTGCTTTGGAGATTCAGCACCCTGGCCCAGCTGTGTCGGTGCCTCCAGCTCCTTACCTGAGTCATCACAGGAGGAATCACCATTGTCATCGCTGCTGTTGCCACCGCCATTGCCGCCTCTGCCACTTCTGCCTCTACCACCATTGTTGCCGCTGTCGCCACAGCTGCTATCACTGACACCGCCATTGCCACTGCCACCCACCTCCACTGCCAGCTCCTGAGCCCTGGAGGCACACCAGCTCTTGTTGCAGGGAGTCACCATTTTTAAAATGGCAACTTCCAGGAAGTTCCATCTTAAAAATGGTGACTCCCTGCAACAAGAGCGGGCCCACTTCCAGGGCTCAGGAGCTGGAGGTGGTGGCGGTGGCAGCAGCCAGCAGCACCAGTGGCAGTGATGAAAACTCCTCCTGTGATGGCTGCAGGTGCACATCCTGAGGGCCCAGGTAAGGAGCTGGGGGTTTGTGCCACATGGCGGGGATGTCAGGGAGGCCCCCGAAGTGGGATTCGGCCAAAGCAGCTTCCAAGTCAGTTCAGGGGGTCCATGCACAGCCCTAGTAGGTAGTCATAAAGGACAAGTAACCTGTCCAACTGACCACCATATACAAGGCAGAAGTGGGGTCTGAGCCACAACATACTAAACAACTCCTTTGAACCCACAGTTTTCAGCATCAACAGAAACCCGTTTCACAGAAGGCAAACTCTTTTTCTCTCCACCCAATGTCTGCCAGGCAACTAATTTTCCCTCACCTCTTTTTCTCTCACACTCTGGATCACCACCCATATATGCACGCTCTCCTTCTCCCTCCCTCCCCCCCCACACACCTGGTCTCTCTCATTTTGATTTTCTAAGAATGCCTCTGAGCCCCATCATGTAGCCCAGAGGCATTCATGGAAAATGAAGATGGCAGCAGCTGGAAATACTTTGGCAGATGCCAGTAAAGGTGGTTGGAGGCACATGGGTGCGCACAGGCACTATGTTGCCTACCCTTGGGCTACATCTCTTACTACCACCATGCCATGTAGAGAGGAAATCACTACTAACCCTTAGGCTGTTATCCAATACACACTTACATAAGAGTAAGCTCCAATGAAAACAATGAGTCTTACTTCTGAGCAGACGGTATTGCACTTCTAATATATCAAATTCATACCCTCCAACTTGCACCTATTTATTAGGTACAATGGCTGTTTTCTCCTTAAGTACATGTTTCAGATAGATATTGAATTTGCCCTAAGTACCAGAGTTTAGCTGCCAGTTGTACCTATTGGGGTGATAAGTTGCTTTCCATCTTTCTTAGAAACTGGATCCCATAATTGTCATTCTTACTACACTGTCAGTGTATTGAATGGTTTTATGGGCAGAAGGCATCTTTTACAACTGATTTATCTCTTCCTGTCTTCTCACTTTCAGGCCCCTGTACACCCCCTCCCCCATGCTCTCCAGGGGACCCTCCCAAACAGCGGGGGCTTTGTTATATGGGGCTGCAGTGTACGGGGTGAACACCCAATATTGGATGAAGGGATCTTGCTCCAGTGGGCAGTTCCAAGCAATCTCTTCCTCCCATCCCACACTGTAGGCTGTAGCCCCATCTGATACAGGTCCATCTGTTCCAGAGAGGCTCCCCCACCTCCCTGGTTGGAAGCTGTCAGTCACAAAAAACACCCCTTCCTCTAACTCTTCCCTAACCTCTGCCTGGCATTTTCCTTTTAAGGAGAACTTCAGAAATATAACATTTCGTCCCTAATTTATACATCACCCATTTGAAGCAGATTGGTAGCTTCCAGAGCATCTGCCTCACTTCAGACTACTTTGGACAAGACCCACTTCTCTTCGGAGGAAGTCCCAATACCTCTGAAGCAGCCTGCTTCAATTCAGTATTTGGGCTTCGTCCAAGGCAGATTCTCAACCAAATTGTATAGATTGATGCAGGTAGCACAAAGGACTAAAATGACTTCTCTGCCTATATCATGGGTAGGACCGGTAAATACTGAACAAAAGTGTACATTCTAAGGCAGGATGGGCAGACTTCTGGGTTGTGGGATCTACTTTGTTTTTACTAGAACACAGAAGTCCACCAACTGAAGCCTAGTGCAAAAGACATACACCTGGAATTGAAGAATTATGAGCCCAGGAAATTGTTTTGTGTACCAGAACTGAAGGCACGTCACAGTCCCTACACAAAAATCCATTCCTGGTTATCCCAAGCTTTTTTCATTTTAGCAGTCTAGTTCGTGGTCTGTGCATGTGTGTGGGGGTGGGGGGGATGGGCGCTCAGGTCATTTTGCTGCTATTATTGTTAAATAATTGGATTTGAGAAATTCTTGCTGATGGACTGAAAATCACCCAGGGATCTACCAGTAGATCCAGAGCTACCTTTGGTCCACTCCTGCTCTAAGATACCGATGGTTTTGAACTGTTGATTTAGAATATTATTACATTGTTTTGACAATTTTGCCACTTATTTATTTATTAAAAATTCTATGCTTTCCTTTCAATGTACATATTCTCAAGGTAGCTTACATAAAAAACACAACAAAATAACAAGATAAACTTGAAAAGCAAAAGTTAAATGCCCAAAATAACCTATAAGTATTGTGTCTTCACTCTGCCCTGCCCTCCCCAACCTAGGAATTTTGGAAAATCTTATATGAAGGTTGAAATCAATAGCATAACACAACAGACATCAGTTCTTTTATTGGCATTAGATGTAAAGCTAGAAAGGTATATTAATTATGTTTCTGGAGAGCGTGCCATAAAATAACCACAGGGCGTTTTATAGCAGCAGCATTTCAAGGAATTTTGAGCTGGAGTTTTACCAGTATGAAATGTTTCTGAAGCATTTTCTCATTGGAAACAATAGTTCACTTATTAATGTTACAAGAAAAATTTGTGAGCCCACAAACTTCCCCTTTTTAAAATGTGGGTGGTCATCTACATAAGCTCTGCTGCTTCCATAGGTAAAAAAATGAAAGTCTATATCTGAAGAAAGAACATCTTTATAACTCAAATTAAGAACCATATCTGAAAGTAACATCAAATGTGATGGTGATGTAGAACAAACAGGGACAAGCAACCCTTGCCCTTTCTTTGTCGTCTTTGTCATAAGGTCAATGTATTTCTTGGCAAGTAGAGCAGGTTGGTTGGATGGTTCCTGTCCACCCGACATGGACAGCATGCAGATTTAGTCGTTATGGCAATAATCACTGTGTTGGATCCAGACTTAATCATACTTAGATTAGACTCACTGAAATTAACGAGACTTTGCAAGTGCGGCCACCGCCGCGGCAAGAAACCTCAGGAAGGAGAGGCCACTGCCGCCCGCTGGATGCAGCCGCTGTTGCCCACAGCATCCCTCAACTGGGAGGGAAGGCTGTCGTCGATTGCCTCTCCAGAGCGAGCAGCCGACCTGTCACTGCTGCCCATGTTCCCCCGGCTGCAAAGCATGTGGCACCCGCTTTGCAGCCGTGTGCCAGAGAGGCGTTGGGGAGCAGCGTGGAGAGGTTAAGGCAGCTCTCCACCCCCTCCCACCTCTGGTGGCACCACCACAGGCCGCCAATCACAGCTGGGGATGTCATCTCACCCTACCTGCCTGCAACAGCCCACCCAGAGGCCAAGCAAGCTGGACTCGGGGTGTGGCATTTCTGGTACCTCCATTGTAGTCTTTTCAGCACCAGGTGAAGACCTTAGTTTTCCAGGCAATTTAGTCTTTCAGTTTCTGTTGTTTTTAAATATGTTACTGTATTTTAAATCTTTGCACTACTGCTAGGTTTTATGTTGTGTTTTATTTTTCATTTTGGTTTTATACTGTAGTTGTAAACTTTTATATTAAACTTTTATCATGTTGTGTTTTACTGTCTTCATTGTTGTGAACCGCCCAGAGAGCTTTGGCTATTGGGCAGTATAGAAATGTAATAAATTAAGTATTAAAATAGCAATTAATCTACACGTCGTCTTCTTAACTCCCTACCCTCTCCAATCTAGTAGCTGTGGTATGAACATTGCTAAACAAACACTGGAATGACTCTGGTGCTAGGTGACTTTGGTTCTGTTTTGACCTGTCAGCATTGAGATCTATTTGGTGAAAGTCTGCTGTGTGTTAACAGGTAGCTGTTCAAACACAGATGCTGCCTGTGTCAAGAGGCTTCTTTCTCTTTTCCTCTACTTTTCTGTCTAAGAGAGTACAGGCAAATATTGATCCTCTATTGAGCTCCAAGAGGAGGGTTTTGCTAGCACAATGACTTGAGGTGAAGGCTGAGAAGGATCCCAGAGCTGAGGAATTTAGGATAATAGAGGCCTCTTATTTGCTGATCAGGCACTTCTTGAATTGACACTAATCCCTTTGGGCGAGGTGGCCATGGAGCTTTCATTTTAGCCATTTTCTAATTAAACGTATTTACAGATAAGGGCTTTTGTTTATCCAACATTAATTATAAAGGGCTTTCCTCTCATGAGGAGCAAGACATTTCCTGTCATTCATTCAGTAGCTTTTGCAGTCTTTTCCACGATCAACTATTATTGTACCTTGGATTGACACATCAAATGGTCAAAAATAAGAATCTACAAAGGGAGACCAGCAGAAAATCATGGATGGGTCCACACAGATGTACACACAACACACACACACGCATGCACACATACACAAATCCCACATACATACAGAAGTTGACTCACACATTGGGCTGATTTGCATGTCACAGTAAGTCACGATGGGTTAATTAATTCTAGAATTATCGAAGGGTTGTTTAAACCTAAAATAACCCATATTGCCTGGGTTCATATGACAAGCTGCGGCATGGCCCCACCACAGCTTGCATATTTAAAATGTTGGTTGGCACACATCTCAGAGCCGTGTGGGCTAATTAACCCATTGGCTTATTGTGACGTGTGAACCGAGTCAGTGAGTCACACCTGCTCACATATAGTTGTACGCACGTACAAATCTCATATATGATGGTGCTTGACAGCACTATTATTTTGCAGTCTCAGGCAGGCAGCTGTTGGCTGGGATAGACTTTTAAAAAGCTAATTTGGATTAGCCAGGTTGTCAGAATAACTACGCTATGGAATTGTACCTCTTAGAATAATAGAATCATAGAATAGCAGGGTTGGAAGGGGCCATTGAGTCCAACCCCCTGCTCAGTGCAGGATTGCCGTGCTCAAAATGGATGACAAGATTTAGAATGGAAGTCATATGAGAAATATGACTCCTTTTTGGCCTGGAGTCAGACTTCAACCTAACTAAAAATCTTTGAGCGGTTCCAACCTAAAGGGCAGAATGTAGTGGCTAATGTGTGACCCCACCTAATAATTGCACAGAAGAACCAGATCTAAATTCGTTACACTGAACCAGAACAAGACACTTGAGCCACTTGAGGTGGACCACACACACACACACCTTGCCCCCTCCCCACACTGCCAGCTGCTCCCCACGCAGCCTTTTAAAACAGATTGGGTTGGTGCATTAGCAGTGGTAGTGCAAGCATTCCTAGGATCTCTGGGGCCATCTCCTCAATGACTTGCTCTGAGAAGGGGTCCTTCCTCAGAGTAAGGCACTGTGCATGAGAGAGCCCCAGTGCTGCTG
This sequence comes from Heloderma suspectum, assembly GCF_057233095.1. Taxonomy (NCBI): domain Eukaryota; kingdom Metazoa; phylum Chordata; class Lepidosauria; order Squamata; family Helodermatidae; genus Heloderma; species Heloderma suspectum. The sequence continues at coordinate 230,548,272 of NC_139461.1, forward strand.
CCATTTTGCCACAAAGGTGACAAAAATAGTTTAAAGTTTTACAGCCTACTACTGGTCATCTTGAAATCGTATTTGTTGTCACTGTTGTGGCATAGTGGCAGCAGTACAAAGCACTGGTGCTTCAGAGAGCCCTGTAAGAGTACCACCGGCCACTTTGCTGCAGCAGCAAATACTGTTTCTTGGCCATGCTGCCTGGGGATGCCGGGAGTTGTAATCCCACACATCTGGAGGGCACCAGATCAGGAAAGGCTGCACCAGGGCCAAGAAGTGAGACACATTTAGCGTTCCTCCAGTACAGCAAAAATGAAGACATTTTTCAACCCCGTATTGGGCAGCCTACATGGTTGGTGGGCTGTTTCTGGGTTGCCAAGCCAAGCATTGTACAGGCTCAGCCTTGAACTAGGTGTGACTGTGTCAATTAATGAACAGACTTTATGGAAGTCTAGCATACTGTGCAAACTGAAGCTGAGCTTCAGTTTTAAAAATCCAATTTGGCACTATTACTCGACTTAGCTATGTCTCACATCTAGGGGTTTTGTTCAGACATTACCTTTACTGTGAATTTGCATGGGGTTTTTATTACAGAGTTTTGCAATTCCCCTGTGATCCTGTCGTAGTAGCTGTGTTCTAGGCTGGTGCCCTGTTTGCAATGAATATGCCTCTGAATAGCAGTCTCTTGCCAAATTATACATAAGGGAAATCTTTTAGTTTTAGTTTTTATATTATAAATTATTGAATGCAATGCAGAAATTGGCCATGCAGTCCTTCTAAAAATACTTACTTCTGTCATGCCTATAGGAAGCTTCAAATGGTTTATTTCAAGGGACCTGGGAGATTAATTTCCATTAAAGACGTAATTTCCCTTAAAAAATAATACTAATAATCTAAATCTTTCTTTAACTAAAAGATTAGTTTAAAAAGGAGATTCTTGGGAGCTAAGAGCCATATGATCCTGAAAAATATGCACTAGCTTTCCATATAAAATGTAGAATAAAATGGCTGAAAGGGGACTCTAACTCACTTGCTTCCAGAATGTTCTTCATTTGTAATGTAACATGTCTATTGATATATTTAATAGTTTAATATATATTTATAGTTTAATATGTTTTTAGGTGTTTAAATTATTTATTGTTTTATACTGTTTACATTGATTTTATCTGTATGTTGCCCTGAGATCTTAATGATATAGGGCGGGATAGAAATGTTTTAAATAAATAAATAAAATACTACATTAAAGTAAAGGTAGTTAAACACAGAGTTTTACTAGACGTCCTTTTGGCTTGCATAATATGCCAATATCACCTTCAGTCTTGTCAGAATTTCTCCCCAGCTGTGCCTGCTGAACCCTGGATGAGGAATAACTGGGACTAATTTGGTTGCAATGGCAGTTATCCTACAGCCCCCACAAAATGAAGCAGGAATGGGATCCAGTCAGCTTGGCCAACAGTTTCAATATAGAGTAACTTGGCTGCTTCTCATTGCCCTCGTCTTGCCTAACTATTAATCCTTTCATGTACTATTCATATTTCAGGAAGGTTTTCCATAAGTAGAAATGTATTATGGACAGATATATTTTTCCCGCTGTTGTGAGTTATTTCTCATTATAAAAACAGTCTGTGTGTGTCACCTGTGACAGTGGTTTGTTTGTCTGTCTGAAAAACACTACTTTTTGTAGAAATATACTGCATATAGGAAACCTACCTGCACACTACGATTGTCAAGAGAGGCCCTGCTTCATGTCTCTCTACCACTGAAAGCATGAGGGGTAGGGATAAATTCTGTGAGATCCAGATAACCACTTCCTTGGGCATGTCTAGTAGGTTAAAACAGTTCTGTTTAGACACGTTTAGTATTTGTGTGCTGCTGAACTCTCTACTGTGTTCTGTCTTTTGATTAGTTCTCATTGCTCCTCAGAATTTGTGCTGCTGGATCTCTTGTTTTTCATTTTTCATTATATGTTATTGTTTTATGATATTCTTATTGTTAGGCACCCTAAAAGTCCTACTTGGGGTGGAAAATACACTATATTTTACTCATAAATGAACAAATAAAGAATTACTACATTTATTACTGCAAATTTATATGTATGATATATAGTTATTACTTATTATAATGTGTATGTGATACATGAAGGGGATGATTAAAGGCACAAAACTATTGAATCCATATTCTAGGAACAATTTTTCAAATTGTGATTTATAATCTGAGCTTGCACCCTCTTGTTTAACTTTATAGAAGAAAATATCATCAGCAATCTGAAGTCTCTTGTACCTGTGCACCAAAAGCCCAGGCTGGCATAGCTGGGACAGCCCAATTCCTCCCAGCTCACCCACTCATGTTTGAGTAATGCATGCCAGTCAGCACCCTCATCTAGGATTAAGCCCTCAGTGGCAGCTGATCCCTGGTATTAAACAGCAGCACCGGCATGCTCAGTGGCTTGGTCCTCTTGGCTGAGAAAGGATTCATAAGGGGGACTTTGTCTCCTCAACAATGGAAGGAGAAGCGAAGGGAGGCTTACCCGGATTTTTTCAAGGAATCGGCTTTGGTGCATTTTGGTCCATGCAGGGCTCTATGAGCGAGTGCACCGCTCCAGTATAAGTCGCTTCACAGAACATACTTCAGGGTGGGATGGGGGATTGGAGTAAATGTCATAAGACTGGCAGGGGCTGCTCAACCAATAAGAAAGCCCCCCCCCCCCGTCCAGGCTCTCCTTTTTCCTTCCCCTGATACTCCTGTAAAGCGATGGATGGAAGCCTAGTCTCATTGACCACAATGGGAGTTACTTCTGAGGAGACCCCTTCCCCAAGCTATGCACGAGTCCACCAATTGTTTGTTTATTTCTCCCCCTCTAAAACTACTATCTCACTTTGTAACTATCGCGTGATAGCGCTAATGCGTGATAGTGACATAGTGAGACATAGCGGGCATAGCTGTTGCTAGACAAATGCGTGATAGTGACTTAGTGACATTAAAAACCACTTTGTAGGTGTGCTTTTTTAAACCTTCCTTTCTGGGTGGGTGATTTCTTTCATGTCTCTATGCCTGTATCACACATTTGCTCTATCACACAAGTGCTCTATCGCTCTATCAAGCAATTGCGTGATAGCGCAACTGTGTGATAGAGTGATAGAGCACTTGTGTGATGGAGCAAATGCATGATAGAGGCATAGAGACATGAAAGAAATCAGCCACCCAGAAAGGAAGAAATTTAAAAAATCACACCTACAAAGGGGTTTTCAATGTCACTAGGTCGCTATCACGCATTTGTCCAGCAATAGCTATGCCCCCGAATAGTGGCGTAGTGAGATAGGGGGTATAGGTGTTCCTGGACAAATGTGAGATAGTGACATACAGAGACAGCGAGATGAGGGGAAGTGTAGGTACTGCTGACAAAAGCGGTACTTCAGTTTAACACTTAAATTTTTTTAAAGAAGTTATAGGCTGCTTGGAGCACACCTAAACTTTGCAGGGATGGCCACCAGAGTTTAGTGGTAGGCAAGGTGAAGGAAATGCCATGAGATAACGCAGAACTCTGACAGCCAGATCTGAAATGGTGGAAACATTGGGGAAACACTCCTTGACTGGGGTCAGTTAGGTAAAAGACACACACCTGGGCAGGGCTACCATGCTGGAGTAAATGAGGAGGGTGGTGTACACCACAAGAGAAGTGCAGACAAGCCAAATTAAGGAAAGCAATCAGACTAAAAGTAGTCTCAGAAGAACTGGTTTTTCAGTGTGAAACTCCAGAGTGGCTGCAAGATGGCCACAACATCATATAACCCTAACGGCATCCAAATGCAGCCAGCTCAGAGTAAGACACCCCCGGGGACAGCCCCTAACTGTCCAAAGTTGCTTCCCTTTAACTGTCTGGTCCAACTTTCACCACCGCCACCACTTCTCCCTCTGCCTGTTATAAAGTTCTCTCTCTATAAACTAGTGTTGTAGTGGAGCCAAGGCTCACTGGGATTTATTAGCAGGGATGCTGACATCATCTGCCACCCCCCTCAGACTCCCCTGTTTCCTCTGAGCTTCGCTGCAATCTTCACAGTAGCTGGGGAGATGTGAATTTCCCCAGCAATAATATATTGTTCCTAAAGTATTTTGGGGTGGCTTGATCTTGAATGGGCAATTAAAACCCATTAGATTTTCCAAAGACCTGCTGCTGGTGGAGATGAAAATCTCTAGGACTGGTTTGTTGATATGTGGATTAACACAGATGCCTGAATTCTTGGACTCTCCTTGAGGGTATAGCTATGGGCACATCAAAATTTACCACTACACCACTGATATAAACCCACCTATAAGAACCATCTGCTGCCTGAACCACTCAATACCCCTGTTCCTATGGAAGCCACAAAAGAAAAGTGATTTAATACAGTATAGGGTAAAAACCAAAACAAAAGATTCATGTTTGTAAATGGAGAAAAGTTACCAATTCACAGCAAAGCCATCCCAAAAGTCTAGTGTGAGTTCTGTTCCAAAATAAACAAAGGTTACTTAGGAGGGGGAAAACAGTCCAATGTTTACCTGGACATAAATTCATGCTTGAAAAAGAAAATCACAAACATGAGGTCTGTAAGTCACTTGTAAAGTGGTTATGTAAAATGGATGTAAAATTTTTGTTAGGGTGGGGGGAGTTTACATATATAGCAATAAAATATGTGAGATCCAAGCAAAATGCCTGCAGTGGGGAATACTTTCTTGGTGACGGCCACAGGCAATTTAATCACAGGGGTAGATCAGATTTATGAAGTTTCTCAGTGACGTATCTGTGTTGTTAATAAAGGAAAATTATGCTGTAGTGCATTAGCATGTATTTCACTTTTGACACAGTGTAATAATGACCCTTCATATAAGGTTTTATATGCACCATTTCCTACATGTTTTGGACAGTGGAACCAATTTATAATGTAATGCTTTTTCCATACATAATTTCTTTCCTCTTCTTTTTTATTACAACTTCCATAACGTGGAAGGTGTGTGTGTGTGTGCGTGGGGGGGGGGGTTGGTTCTAAATGGAGTAAGACTCTATCACAGTCTCATAAAATATAAGAAAAGATGAATGTTTAAAATGTTTCATAAAAATAAACCTAGGCCCCAATCCAATTCATGCACTTAAGCCCATTGAAAGCAAGTTAGTGATGATTAAGGCCCTAAATTTGAGTAATTTTGTCATTTTTGTGAGATTTCTGTAATTTGGAATATACACATCCACATCCTAACCATGCTCTAATCATGGAGGGTGAGACATAAAATGTCTAGGACTGTTACTCGCCTCTAAAGATTTGTTCTCATATCAAGGTTTCTGTTCTCAGACCAACTTTCACTGGTGTCTTTGCCAACTACTCATGGAAGGCTTCTCTACCCGATTTTGAGGGGTCCTCCCTCCCCCACACAAGTGCAGCTCACCCCATTCAGCAGGGTCTCCTGATTCTCTGTTCTGGGTTGCACAATCAGAACACGCCACAGTGGCTTATTGTGAGCCGCGGTGCATGCTGGGTGCAATTTGCATAATCACTGCCTGGCCGAAGTGTATCGTGTTGTGAGAACCTGGACTCCATGGCTTGTTGGAGGGTTAAACAGCTCTCAAATAACCAAGCAACAACCCATGGTCTGTTTTAGGGCTATGCAAGGGTTGTTTAACTCTCAAGTTTGGATTATTCGTTTTAACTCTCAAATAAGCCCAGGTTTGGATGACACGACAAGCCACAGCGACACCCGTCTGGGGCTTGCACATTCATCATGGCGGCTGGCATGCACTGTGGCTCCTCACAGGTACATTAACCCATGATGGGCTGTAGCATTGTATGAACTGGCCCAGATAGTGAGGAGAAGCTGCTGTCAGGGGTAAGCTTTGGTGTGGGGGACAGGGGGTATCCCCAAAAGTTGGGTGCAAGGACCTTCCATGAGCAGGTCCCTTCCTCTCAAGGAAGGCAGATCCTGGATCCAATCCAATAAGAAAATATCCCAGTGAACCAATGTTCCAGTTGACTTCTTTGAGATAGCATGTGAAGGCTCAGCAACTTTGAACAGGTGCCCTTTCAGTAACACACAGGCTCTCATTGGCTTTGACAATTAAAGGTCAGGGGAAGGTTGAGTAAGCAGGAGGCACAGCTGAACACCTTGCCATAGAGTGAACAGGTTCATAAATCAGTGGCACTTGTTCCTTTGATCCTTTACTTCATAACTCTATTGCTTTCTACAATGAGCCCCTTAAGTATTGAATTTTGTGTTTCAGAACACTGAAGTATATTTATTTGTATTTCAATCATTGTTCCATACTTTTTCTTTTTTTTTTTTTAGAGGAAAAAGGTTACAATGTAAGATTGTGAGCTGATGGCTATGATGTATTCTGGAAAGCTCAATCAGTGATAAATTAATGCCTGAGAAAAAATAAAGCCAGACTTTTCCCCACTACCACCTGCTCATTTCAGTAAGTCCCAATCACGCTATTTCTAAAACACCCCTCTCCATTTAAAGCAGTCTGAAGGAGTGAAGGGGAAAACCAATTCATTTACTCACTACACTTTAATTACTTGAATTGTGCAAACGATCCAGTGGTGTGGCAGGGTGGACAGGAATCAACTTTCCTGCTGCCTTTGGTAGTCTCTGAAATTGGCCTAAGATTGAGGGAAGGACACCCAATGGCCTTCTCCTCCCTACAGACTTTCTGTCAGCTTTTGGGGGAGCTCAGCAACCAACCTGTTTCAAAGTGGTTTTGTTGTGCATGTTGGTTCCACCCTGCATCTTACTAGAGAACTCAGCACCCCTCATGGCTGGTTCTGTCATGCAGCAGGATGAGGTGCCGAGAGATAGATGGGTATTTTCCTAGCAACAGATTAGCTGTTCTCTACCATGGCCACTCCAGTGTTGATAAGGGGGCTTTCCTAGTCCCAAGCTGGAGTACACTACTCTTACCTGCCTCAGATGGCTGAGTCTAGCCCTTCTTCCCCCTTGTTGGCTGCCGGGGCTGGTGCACATCCACAAGTAGTTAAAGCGTCAAAAGCTGAGCAATCCAGAATTAAATTATCTTGTGTGTCCAGACCTCTACTTCAAAAACTTTACATTACATGAAATGTTCCACTTCACAGATTCAGTGAGCCGGATAAACTCTAATTTAATAGACACAAAGGAAAATTGGAACATATCAATTTCATTTCCTGCTTTGTGCATGCAGTGTCTGTTGTATGCAGACTTTCCTTGGAGGCACATTATTTATTTTCATTTTATGAGATTTTCTAGTTAACTGAGAAGGGGAAAAAAACCATACAGAATATCCAGCAACACATTATACAGGGCACACACACCCATATTGTCAACTGTTCTCTTACCAAATACAAACAGCAGAGAGCAACAAGAATGAGAGTTGTGGCCATGTGTCCTATTTTATAGAGTGCAGTCCTCTGTTTGGAGGGCTGCCAGAGGACCTTCCTGTATTTGAAGGGCTGTGTCCTGCCCAATTCTGGTTTAAAGATAAAGAACCATAAGAACTGTTTCCCATTAACAGTTAGCTTCAGAACAGCAGACTAAACAGGTGGGCACACAGGTCACTGTCTTCTTCACTAAGGTGAAATGTACTGTATTTCTAAATTTGCATCTATAGAGATGAATTAGCATATGCACATTTTATGTAAATTGTCCTCTTTTATGGAAGACCAATATCAAAAGTGTGTGGCGATTGCAGTGATTCAGTGCACAAAGATAACAGATTTAGATAACTCCCTTCTGCTGACCCTGCTCTCTCAAGCAGATCGTCAATCTTTCCTGTATCTTGCACATCATAGAACCCATATTAACTGCCAGATTGGGACTTGTTAATAATGTCAGCAGAAGTGCCAGAGAACCAGCAAGTCAGGAAGTCATGCCCCTTCGCCAGGAAATTTCCTGTTCTCTTCCCAGATGTATGGAGGCTGGTGATGGTTACTTGGTGGTGCAGAAACGAATCACCTGTTCAATGTCACTAATTTATTACTAGTGTTTGAGAGGCTTTGCTCACTCCTAGTCCTGTAGAAAATATATAGCATGGATATAGCCTGGGTTTGTACATGCAACTTTGTCCTGAAGATGTACACCAACTTTCTGATTCTGATATCATTGTCTCCAAGGGAGATATAACACAGCATTGTGTTTTACATATTTGCTAGCTACCTTGTCAGTGGTCAACTGAGGTCAAGCTGGGGTTTGTCCTTGAAGCCCTTGATCCTAAAGAAGTGGTATAGCCCTATGCAGTGCCCAAAGTGGGTGGAGTAAAGGAAATGGGTTGGGTTGAAGGAAGTGGGATTGTTTCAAAGTGGGAGGAAAAAAGGAAGTGGAATGGTTAGGCCTGACTCAGTTATGTCTGTCTGAAAAGAAATGTGGTGAAGTTCCATCCCACTTCAAGCACTGATCCTCTGTGTAAAACTTTACTCTGTTGCTAAATATGCTGCTGAATTTTAGAAGCCCAGAAATATCACATATTAACAAATGTTAGTCTTTCATCCTTTCCTGCCTCTTCCAGGATTCCTCCCTATTACACCTTCCTCAATGCTTTCTTCCTTCTCTTCTGTCTCACTCAATGGCCCAGTTTGCATGATCACAGTGGCTTAAACAAGCCACAGTGGTGCTGGGTGCCATTTGCCTAATCACCCACCTGGGCGCAGCTTCTCATGTCATCTGAACCCTGGGTGGGATGGCTTGTTGGAGGGCGAAACAGACTTCAAATAACCCAACAAAAACCCATGAGTTATTTGAGGGTTGATTTCCACTCCAACAAGCCATGCTGCCCAGGTTTGGATGACATGACAAGCTGTGCCTAGATGGGCAATTAGGCAAATGGTGCCCAGCATGTGCTGTGGCTTAAACAAGCCACCATGGTGATTGTGCGAACCAGGTCAATAGTTTGACTACTCCATTGTCTTTGTCTAACCCCATAATTTACCCTCATATCCTAATACATCTCTGCCCACGACCTTCATTCCTCCAGCTCTACTATCCTCAGCCGTCCAAAGCCCTTCTGCTCCCTTAAACAACTCCAGTGGTTATCCCTTTCTGCTCTTTCTACCTGGAACTCCTTTTCAGAATACCTGTGCAGTGCCACTTTTTCCAAATTTCTCCTCAAAACCTATTTTTTTTGCGAACTCTTTAAGACAACTCCTATTCCTTATCCCATCTTCAAACCAACCCTAAGCAAACATAACTGAAGTGAATGCATATTCTCCCCCTGCTTAGTCTCCCCTTCCTCTACTTCTTTCACACACACACACGTGTTCCTCGATCCATTAGAAATAATTTCCCCAGTAGAGCTTTTGAGGAACATATGATTCTACTTTCCAATGTAATGTAAGTAATATTTAATTGGTATATCACAAATTCCTGTATTAAGTGCTGGGGGCCATGCAATTAGGACATTTTGTCAGGATGGCAGCCCTGGGCGCCAGGACAACATACCACAAGAGACTGTTCTTACAAAGGCAACATTTCATTGCAAGGTGTCCACAGCCAAAACAAGTCGTCAAATGATTGGATTGTGTGTGCATGATAACATTCTTTGCAAAGTCAGAAAATACTGAGTTGTGTGTAAGAATTTTTAATTGATTACATTTGATAGATTTCTCTTAATAAGCATAATGTTATGTGGGATAATGATGGCATTAGAAAAGATATCTTTGGTGGGCCAAATTGGATTTCAAGTGGGGGAAACTGTGTTGCACATACTTAAGCTATTAAGAGAAAAGGTTTGGAAAACACATTTAGACATTCAGCAGTTGCCATTCCAGCCATGGCCATCTGTTGGTCCTACTACTGATGATCCGTGTGTGTGTGTGTGTGTGTGTGTGTGTGAATATTGAATTCTTTTCTTTTCTGGCAAATGGTCTGTGCCTTTAATGGGCATGTATTCAACAGGTGCAGCTTTCTCTTGGCACAGAAATGCAGTTAATGGGAAAAGTGCACCATTGATTTTCAGCCTGGCAGTGGCATAGACTGTGAAAGGCACAGTCTTTGTGTCAAGAAAAAAGAAAAAGATGGCAACCCTAGGTGAAAGGTGAGGGGTGTTTTTTTCAGTGGTTTGTGGTACTTGCCCAAATTTGTCCCACTCTAATAGCACTGACCATGAAGATACTTTGCAGCACCAATCAATCATTCCCCTGTGATGCTTATTCACTAGTCAACCTTGAATGACTGTGTAATTTGCCTTTGGGAGTTTTTAAGTCATCCATGATAATTAGGAATATGTTCCATCTGCCAGCCAGCAGCAGACACGGCAGCAGACCTCTACTGACTGGAAGGATTCCCTCTGCAAAATTACCCTTTGCTTTGGACTTTCTTCTCACACTGTTAGCAGTACGGTCGAGAGAAGAGCAACACTGCATGGCTGACAGCAGGAGGTAGGCACACAAAGGAAAGATGGAAAAGATAGTTTCCTCAGATGCTGACTTCTTTTTCTTTTAAAGCTGTGTTCTGTAGCATTCATTGGTAAACATGGTACACTTGCAGTCATTTTTCTCTCCCTGTCTCTGCAGCAGGGGAACCCCTTTTAGACCAAGGGCCAAATTCAATTTCAGAGAAGCTCGAGGGGCGGGGTATTCCCGTGAGGCCAAAGGCAAAAGGAAAGGAAGCACCTTTTCCTCCTGTGCAAGCATCGGGTCATTACTGACCCCTAGAGGGACGCCTGCTTACGCTGGCGTTTTCATGGCAGACTATAGCGGGGTGGTTTGCCATTGCCTTCCCCAGTCGTGACTACCTTTCCCCCAGCAAGCTGGGTACTCATTTTACCGACCGCGGAAAGATGGAGGGCTGAGTCGACCTGAGCCAGCTACCTAGGACCCAGCTTCCGCTGGGATCGAACTCAGGTCGTGGGGAGAGTTTCAGCTGCAATACTGCCGCTTACCACTCTGCGCCACACAAGGCTCTCAAAAAAAGGCAAAAGAGGTGAGGCCAAAAATACAAAAGATATCAGCTTATGTTAGCTTAGAGCTCTTACTTCCAGTAAATAAACCTTAAGAGGGCATTTCAGTCTTTTAGAATGGGGATAAAACTGCACAAAAATTTGGGAAACGGTCAAACACTTGGTGGTGGGGGGAAAGGGGGGGAAGCCAGGGGAACGGGGCATGGCTCAACATTATTAACTTTTCGGCACCAGGTTAAGACCTATCTCTTTCCTCAGGCATTTGGCAGGACATGATGAGTTTTAATCCACCCCGGATGTGATGTGTCTTTAGTTATGTTGTTGTTCTTCAGTCGTTCAGTCGTGTCCGACTCTTCGTGACCCCATGGACCATAGCACGCCAGGCCTTCCTGTCCTCCGCTCTCTCCCGGAGCGTGCTCAAGTTCATATTCATTGCATCCGTGATGCTATCTAGCCATCTCATCCTCTGCCGTCCCCTTCTCCTTTTGCCTTCAGTCTTTCCCAGCATCAGGGTCTTTTCCAGGGAGTTTTCTCTTCGCATTAGGTGGCCAAAATATTGGAGCTTCAGCTTCATTATCTGTCCTTCCAATGAGCACTCAGGGTTGACTTCCTTTAGGATGGACTGATTTGACCTCCTTGCAGTCCAGGGGACTCGTAAGAGTCTTCTCCAGCACCACAGTTCGAAAGCATCAATTCTTCGGCGCTCAGCCTTCCTTAGAGTCCAGCTCTCACAGCCATACATTACTACTGGGAAAACCATAGCTTTGATTAGACGGACCTTTGTCGGCAAGGTGATGTCTCTGCTTCTTACTATGCCGTCTAGGTTGGCCATAGCTTTCCTCCCAAGGAGCAAGCGTCTTTTAATTTCATGGCTACAGTCACCGTCTGCGGTGATCTTGGAGCCCAAGAAAGTAAAATCTGTCACTGCTTCCATTTCTTCCCCTTCTATATGCCAGGAAGTGATGGGGCCAGATGCCATGATCTTCGTTTTTTTAATGTGGAGTTTCAAACCAGCTTTTGCACTCTCCTCTTTCACCCTCAACAAGAGGCTCTTTAGATCCTCTTCGCTTTCTGCCATTAGGGTGGTATCATCTGCATATCGGAGGTTGTTGATAATTCTCCCAGCAATCTTAATTCCGACCTCTGATTCATCCAACCCGGCATTTCTCATGATGTACTCTGCATATAAGTTAAATAAGCAGGGTGACAATATGCAGCCTTGTCGTACTCCTTTCCCAATTTTGAACCAATCGGTTGTTCCATGTCTGGTTCTTACTGTTGCTTCTTGACCCTCGTACAGGTTTCTCAGGAGACAGGTAAGGTGGTCTGGTACTCCCATCACTTTAAGAATTTGCCACAGTTTGTTGTGATCCACACAATCAAAGGCTTTAGCGTAGTCAATGAAGCAGAAATAGACGTTTTTCTGGAATTCTCTTGCTTTCTCCATGATGCAGAGAATGTTGGCGATTTGATCTCTAAGTTCCTCTGCCTCTTCTAAACCCAGCTTGTACTTCCGGTAGTTCTCGGTTCGCATACTGCTGAAGCCTAGCTTGTAGTATTTTGAGCATCACCTTGCTGGCATGTGAAATGAGCGCAATTGTGCGGTAGTTTGAACACTCTTTGGCGTTGCCCTTCTTTGGAATTGGAATGTAAACTGACCTTTTCCAGTCTTGTGGCCACTGTTGAGTGTTCCAGATTTGTTGGCATATTGAATGCAGCACTTTAACAGCATCATCTTTTAGGATTTTAAATAGCTCGGCTGGAATACTGTCATCTCCGCTAGCTTTGTTGTTACTAATGCTTCCTAAGGCCCACTTGACTTCACTCTCTAGGATGTCCGGCTCAAGTTCAGTGACCACACTATCATGGCTATCAGGGACATTCAGATCTTTCTTGTATAGTTCTTCTGTGTATTCTTGCCACCTCTTCTTAATCTCATCTGCTTCTGTTAGGTCCCTGCCTTCTTTGTCCTTTATCATGCCCGTCTTTGCACAAAACGTTCCCTTGAGATCTCCGATTTTCTTGAAGAGATCTCTAGTCTTTCCCATTCTGTTGTTTTCCTCGATTTCTTTGCATTGTTCATTTAAGAAGGCCTTCTTGTCTCTCCTTGCTATTCTCTGGAACTCTGCATTCAGTTGGGTATATCTTCCCCTTTCTCCCTTGCTTTTCGCTGCCCTTCTTTCGTGAGCTACTTCTAAAGCCTCATCAGACAGCCACTTGGCTTTCTTGCATTTCTTTTTCTTTGGGATGGATTGAGTTGCTGCCTCCTGAACAATGTTATGGACCTCCGTCCATAGTTCCTCAGGCACTCTGTCTATCAGGTCTAATCCCTGAAATCTATTCCTCACCTCCACTGTATATTCATCAGGGATATGATTTAGGTCATACCTGAACGGTTTAGTGGTTTTCCCGACGTTCTTCAATTTAAGCCGAAATTTTGCAAGAAGCAGCTCATGATGTGAGCCACAGTCAGCTCCAGGTCTTGTTTTGACTGACTGTATGGAGCTTCTCCATCTTTGGCTGCAAAGGACATAATCAATCTGATTTCGATATTGACCATCTGGTGACGTCCATGTGTAGAGTCCCCTCTTGTGCTGTTGGAAAAGAGTGTTTGCTATGATCAGCATGTTCTGAGTTATGTTCTTATGTTCTATGATCAGCATGTTCTTTAGTTATGACTGACATTCAAAGTTGTTTTTAGTTATATGTTTGTGTATATTGTCTGTGTGCTTTTATGTAAATGGCTTTTAAACTTTGTATATTGTATTTTAATGTTTTAACTAGTGTAAACTGCCCAGAGAACTTTGGCTATGCAGCGGTATAGAAATGTAACAAATAATAATAAAATAATAATGGGCATCTGCGGACCCCCCAACAGAGAAGTTACTTTCTGTTTCCAGGGTCAGCTATTATAGCCTGCTTGATGACAACTGATTGGCAGGCCTCAAGTTTGAGAAATACAAATTTAACTAACATTATAGCCTTTTTCCCCTTCATGGATCACTGCCTTGTTGGGGTGAAGGGGCTTGCGTAACTCAGTGAAGCCATAAGCTATGCCGTGCAGGGCCACCCAAGACGGACAGGTCATGGCAGAGAGTTCTGACAAAATGTGGTCCACTGGAGAAGGAAATGGCAACCCACTCCAGTATTCTTGCCAAGAAAACCCCATGGAACGTAACACAAGGCTAAAAGAGATGACACCGGAAGATGAGCCCCTCAGGTCGGAAGGTGTCCAATATACTACTGCGGAAGAGCAGAGGGTATTTCCAAGTAGCGCCAGAAAGAGTGAAGCGGCTGGGCCAAAGCCAAAAGGACACTCAGCTGTGGATGTGTCTGGTGGTGAAAAGAAAATCCGATGCTGTAAAGAACAATTTTGTTTAGGAAGGAACCTGGAATGTCAGATCAATGAATCAAGATAAGTTGGAGGTGGTCAAACATGAGATGGCAAGAATGAACATCGACATCTTGGGAATCAGCGAACTAAAATGGACAGGCATGGGCGAATTTAATTCAGGTGACCATCATATCTACTATTGTGGGCAAGAATCCCTTAGAAGAAATGGAGTAGCACTCATAGTCAACAAAAGGGTGGGAAAAGCAGTACTGGGGTACAATCTTAAAAACCATAGAATGATCTCAGTACGAATCCAAGGCAAACCATTCAACATCACAGTAATTCAAGTCTATGCCCCAACCACTGATGCCGAAGAAGCTGAGGTTGATCGGTTCTATGAAGACCTACAACACCTTCTAGAACTAACACCCAAAAAAGATGTCCTCTTCATCATAGGGGATTGTAATGCTAAAGTAGGAAGTCAAGAAATCACTGGGATAACAGGCAGGCATGGCCTTGGTGTACAAAATGAAGCAGGACAAAGGCTAATAGAGTTTTGCCAAGAGAACACGCTGATCATAGCAAATACTCTTTTCCAACAGCACAAGAGACGACTCTACACATGGACATCACCAGATGGTCAATATCAAAATCAGATTGATTATGTCCTTTGCAGCCAAAGATGGAGAAGCTCTATACAGTCAGTAAAAACAAGACCTGGAGCTGACTGTGGCTCAGATCATGAGCTTCTTGTTGCAAAATTTCGGCTTAAATTGAAGAATGTAGGGAAAACCACTAAACCATTCAGGTATGACCTAAATCATATCCCTTATGAATACACAGTGGAGGTGAGGAATAGATTTCAGGGATTAGACCTGATAGACAGAGTGCCTGAGGAACTATGGACGGAGGTCCGTAACATTGTTCAGGAGGCAGCAACTCAATCCATCCCAAAGAAAAAGAAATGCAAGAAAGCCAAGTGGCTGTCTGATGAGGCTTTACAAGTAGCTGAGGAAAGAAGGGAAGCAAAAAGCAAGGGAGAAAGGGGAAGATATATCCAACTGAATGCAGAGTTCCAGAGAATAGCAAGGAGAGACAAGAAGGCCTTCTTAAATGAACAATGCAAAGAAATCGAGGAAAACAACAGAATGGGAAAGACTAGAGATCTCTTCAAGAAAATCGGAGATCTCAAGGGAACGTTTTGTGCAAAGACGGGCATGATAAAGGACAAAGAAGGCAGGGACCTAACAGAAGCAGATGAGATTAAGAAGAGGTGGAAAGAATACGCAGAAGAACTATACAGGAATGATCTGAATGTCCATGATAGTGTGGTCACTGAACTTGAGCCGGACATCCTAGAAAGTGAAGTCAAGTGGGCCTTAGGAAGCATTACTAACAACAAAGCTAGCGGAGATGACAGTCTTCCAGCTGAGCTATTTAAAATCCTAAAAGATGATGCTGATAAAGTGCTGCATTCAATATGCCAACAAATTTGGAACACTCAACAATGGCCGCAAGACTGGAAAAGGTCAGTTTACATTCCAATTCCAAAGAAGGGCAACGCCAAAGAGTGTTCAAACTACTGCACAATTGCGCTCATTTCACATGCCAGCAAGGTGATGCTCAAAATCCTACAAGCTAGGCTTCAGCAGTATGCGAACTGAGAACTACCGGAAGTACAAGCTGGGTTTCGAAGAGGCAGAGGAACTAGAGATCAAATCGCCAACATTTGCTGCATCATGGAGAAAGCAAGAGAATTCCAGAAAAACGTCTATTTCTGCTTCATTGACTATGCTAAAGCCTTTGATTGTGTGGATCACAACAAACTGTGGCAAATTCTTAAAGTGATGGGAGTACCAGACCACTTTACCTGTCTCCTGAGAAACCTGTACGAGGGTCAAGAAGCAACAGTAAGAACCAGACATGGAACAACCGATTGGTTCAAAATTGGGAAAGGAGTACGACAAGGCTGCATATTGTCACCCTGCTTATTTAACTTATATGCAGAGTACATCATGAGAAATGCCAGGTTGGATGAATCAGAGGTCGGAATTAAGATTGCTGGGAGAATTATCAACAACCTCCGATATGCAGACGATACCACCCTAATGGCAGAAAGCGAAGAGGATCTAAAGAGCCTCTTGTTGAGGGTGAAAGAGGAGAGTGCAAAAGCTGGTTTGAAACTCCACATTAAAAAAACGAAGATCATGGCATCTGGCCCCATCACTTTCTGGCATATAGAAGGGGAAGAAATGGAAGCAGTGACAGATTTTACTTTCTTGGGCTCCAAGATCACCGCAGACGGTGACTGTAGCCATGAAATTAAAAGACGCTTGCTCCTTGGGAGGAAAGCTATGGCCAACCTAGACGGCATAGTAAGAAGCAGAGACATCACCTTGCCGACAAAGGTCCATCTAATCAAAGCTATGGTTTTCCCAGTAGTAATGTATGGCTATGAGCGCTGGACTCTAAGGAAGGCTGAGCGCCGAAGAATTGATGCTTTCGAACTGTGGTGCTGGAGAAGACTCTTACGAGTCCCCTGGACTGCAAGGAGGTCAAATCAGTCAATCCTAAAGGAAATCAACCCTGAGTGCTCATTGGAGGGACAGATACTGAAGCTGAAGCTCCAATATTTTGGCCACCTAATGCGAAGAGAAAACTCCCTGGAAAAGACCCTGATGCTGGGAAAGACTGAAGGCAAAAGGAGAAGGGGACGGCAGAGGATGAGATGGCTAGATAGCATCACGGATGCAATGAATATGAACTTGAGCACGCTCCGGGAGAGAGCGGAGGACAGGAAGGCCTGGCGTGCTATGGTCCATGGGGTCACGAAGAGTCGGACACGACTGAACGACTGAACAACAAATAGCCTTTTTCAATTGTTTAGTATCCATGGATGCTGTATATGGATGGGAGAAGGGCAGCAAGCTGTGCCTCTGACATACATGCTCTCATTTGAATGTCAGTAGAATGCCTCAAAATATACATGCAGAAGGCTCTGTATGCAACTGGAAGCCCTGCTGATGGTGTGAACAGAGCATACAGCTGTATGTGCTTCCAGCCCTGTTCAAATGAATATGCATAGGTCAGAGTTGGAGTTCACTCTTCACCCCACACAAGTTCAGCATCGATGTAAGGGCTACAGTGTTCATTAAATAAGACTCCAAATACTGCATGCCCTTTCCATGATAATGTCGTGAGGTCGCCCCTGCCGCCTTCTGAAATCCTCAGGTAGCCAGAATCAACACATAGACAATAGGGCTCTTTTCCAAGGCTTTATTCCCATTCAACCTAATGATGCTTAGAGATGCTAATTGCTTGATCCTACGATTGAGACTTAAGAGAGCTGCCTACTCGGGTTCTAACCTTACGAATCAGTTGATCTCCATTTGGAGGGGAAGGCAGGAAACCTCTGTACTTATGGGCTAGGAGGAGAGAGTCCACCCTTTTCCCGTGGGGCATCGGGGCGCTGCTGTTGCCGTCGCGCCAAGCGGGCTGAACACCTCCTCTCAGCATCCGCCATCTCCCACTTGATGCTGCGCCGGCGCCTAGCATCCAGAAACTGCTGTTGCACCTCCCTCTCCCTGCCAGGGTCACTATCACTTTCAGGAATGTGTACTGGGGGGGGGGCTCTCCCCCTGGCTGCTCCTCTGAACAGCGCATGGGTTCCTTTCCCGCAGTTTCTATCTCTTCCTCAGAATCAGAACTGCTTTGGGGCTCTCTGGGCTCCGATCCAACCCTGTCAGATAAGATGTAGAGCTTCTAAATCAGAGGTGAGCAGCTTGTGTGCCCATCATGACTTATCATCCCTTGCCATTGGCTATGATGGCTAGGGCTGATGGGGGCTGCTGTCCAACAACATCTGGAGGGTCACAAGTTGCCCACCAATTGCCTAAATGATATTAGAAGCAGCATACTAATTTTAAGTAGTGCTGTGCTGAAAATTTTCCCACATTTTTTTGACCATTCTCACTCTATTAGATAGAAGATAAATTGCTTTCAAAAAGAAATTCAGTGGTGAAGAAATTTAGGAGAAATTATCCTGGGTTGGTTTTGGGTTTCTTGGGCTTACCTTCCTTAGGAGGTGGCCGAGGAGGGGGCACGAGTGCCCTGTTTTTCATTGTGCAATCATCTTTCTGGCCACCTGTGGCCTCCTCAGCTCCCTACACTTCAATTAAAGCCCAGTTTAAAGCACTATGAGGTAATTCCTGCCATAAGGCCTTTTCAGATCAGGACATGCAGGCAGCCTGGGAAGCTAGCTGTGACTGGGTAAGCTCAAAAACACCACGAAAATAAATTATAAAACATCCTGAATGAGGCAGAACAAGGGAAGCCTCTCTTGTGGGGGGAGAAAATGCATATGCTGCTGGAGCTAGACACTGCATCCCTGGAGCTAGACACAACACTGCCCCTGCCTGCATTGTGGTGGATGCAAAGAGAGGCCAAGAGAGTTGATGCTATCGCAGCACAAACCCCACAAACCCCTGACTAAAAAAGAAAGCTGTGCTACAAGCCCTGCCAATGGAGAGCCCTACTTGGGAGAAATGGTTGAGAATTTCTCCTTCCCCTGGAGAAATTTGGTGAAATTGTCCCCCAGATTTCTCTGTCCACAAGTAAGGTGGATAATTTCAAGAGGCCATTTGCACACAGCTCTAATTTTAAGGTTACAGCTCAGCATTATGTAAAATAACACTAAACCATTGTGATACAGAGAATACCCTGTGTCAGGGGTGGGAAACCTGTAGCCTTCCAAATATTGCTGGATTCCATTTCCCACCAGCCTCAGCCAGGGATGCTGGGAATTGTACTCCAGCAACATCTGGAGTTTTCCCTCCCTACCCTGTGTAGGCTAGTCCCTAGACAGGAAACAGCGCTAGAACCCAATGCTCTCTAGGGTACTTGGAGGAAGGGCAGGATTCCATTCTAACACCTGTAGCACTGTCCAGACCTTCATCTGAATGTGCACTGAGGGACTATCAAGATCACGCCCACTGGCTCTGCCCCTATGCATGTTCAGTGTAATGTCTGAAAGAGTCTGTGCACAGAGAAATGTTATGCATGTAGGCTTTGTGGGCAAAAGCAGGAAGCCTTGGATAGAATCCCTGGTCACGTAGACTGCCTTCACAAGCACAGTTTGTACGTGTGTAGGCTATTTCAGACATTATAATGAAGGCATTGAGGGGTAGGAGCCAGCAAGCACAACTGATGTGATCCCATTTCCATCTATACTCACATTCAAAAAGTTAAAGAAGTACTTTTCTTCCATACAATGTTTGTGAACATAATAGACAGATGGAAAAATGATATTTTTTCCAGCTACAAAATGTTGTCGTTAAGAGGGGGGGAGAGGAGTGGGGAGGAATGCAACACCAATTGAAAGAAGTGCTACCTTTAGAAAAGATGTTTACAAGTGAATTAAATTTACATTATTGTTATACAAAATTATCTGGAAAGACTTTGATTTTTGCTATCTTTAGAAAAGATCTGTTGGATTTGCTTATATAGGATTTAGAAGGCACATATGAATATCTAGATGCAGGGTTGCAGCTTTCAGTTATAAACTTATTTCAGAAAGGGCTGAGTTTTGATGAAGGCCTAGTATGCCAATTTCCACACAAGGTTTCAATATTTCAGGTGTTTTTGTGCAGCTGCCAGTGTCCTAGCGCTGTGGCAAAGGCCATGACTGATGCCAGGCTTGGGTCCCCATACAATGTGGCTGAGCCATCCACCATTTTAATTACCCTTAATGGCCATGGTATAGCATCACACTGGGGCATTGTGGGAAATCACAATGACGGCCCAATGGCTTCCCAGGAGGCACCTTGCTGGGTGCCTCCTCAGCACTGCCGCCAGCCCTGCAACAGTATCAAATATATGTGTTGTCCGAATAATGCCAATTCAAACATTACTTTTGTCCATTTTCTTCATATGTGGGATAGGCGTAATCTTCTCACTTGAGCAGTGCAATGTGTGAACACAAAGCTCACCGATCTTAGCTGTGGCAAACCCCAATTTCCAGAGTTACACAGGAATTTTTGCTCCAAAAAAATACAGCCCCAATATTCTTCTATGTTAAACCAAACCCGTTTCCTTTATGTCATTCCTCCAGTGCACTTTTAGCTTTGCCCTGTGATTTATGCACAGGAAATGGAGAATATGACATCTTGTTTGTGTGTTTATGTGCACGTAATATCTTTAATATGAAACTAGTTGCCACTTAATTCTAAAGGGCAAAGACCTTCATTCAGTGTGTGTTGTGTACAATTTATGAGTCTCCATTTTCCCAGACGCGTATCACAGCCCTAGTGCAACACCCGGGTGACTAGCATTCCTTTTTAATTTAATTTCCTTTCATAAATAGTTTCATTAAAGATCAGTTATTCAGGCTGAGAAAATATTATGTGAGTAGGGTTCATTCACAGCTTGTGGCTTACCCCAGAGTAATGGCACCCATCACTCAGTATTAGCTGAAGTGTGAACACAGCCACTCAGAGGCAACTGATGCCTTAATCCTCAGCTATTTACACCTTAGGAATGTTGTATGAAGTAATCTTTGCTACCCGCCTCACTTTATTGAGACATGGAAGCTTGTGCTCCCCTTCCAGTCCTTCTGGTTAAATGAGGGCCATGGCTAGAAGGACCATTTTATTTGTCTTGCTATATTTTTCTCCCCCCCTCCCACCCCAAAATCATTTTTATCCCACTCTTCCTACAAGGAGCCTAGGATGGTGTATGTGGTTTTCCGCATACCCTTTTTAGCCTCACAACAACCCTGTCAAGTAGGTTAGGTGGAGAGAAAATTATTGGCCCAAGGTCATCCTGCAAGCTTTGTGACTTGAGCCTGTGTCTCCTTGGTTGTAGTTTGACACTCTAACCCAGGGTGGGGAACTTGTGGTTCTCCAGAAGTTATTGGACTCAAACTCCCATCAGCCCCAGCCAGTGTGGCTAATGGACAGGGTTGCTGGAAGTTCTAGTTCAGAAACATCCAGAGGGCTCCTGCTCTAAGCATTGTGCTCTATCTTCCAGTGCAGGGCATCTGGGACTGCAGGGTAGGAGTTGATGTGCGTCTATTTAGAAACAGATGGAATAGAAATGTGTCTGTTTAAAGCAATGAATAAATATGGACAATTATTGTCACAGGCGTAGCAAGTCCCAACAGTGAAATAACGAGCAGAATGTTGCACAAGAACAGCTCAAAGAGTCGGCACAGCCCTTAAGACCAGAACGTTGCTGGAAAGTGCAGGAGTGCTTGTGCTCCCATCAGGCCTGCTTTGAGATTTGTGTAAGTGGGGCTCCCTTAATTACTGAGCAGTGAGGAGGTGGTATGCACAGTCGCAGCAACCAACGGTCCTCTGCCCAAGTGACTTGTACATCCAAGACCAACTACATGCTGGGCCGCCTATATGAGATTGTGCTTTTGAATTCTGCAAAACTTCAGAACAAAACTCTGCATCCATACACCTAATCACAAGAAATTAGAATCAGGGGGTTCACCTATAGGAGAATCTAATTCACTTATAACTACGCATTGCTTGTGCTTTAAAAACAACAACAACGTTTTGTCAGTCTGATTGGGAGTAATTAATAACAAACCTTATTAAGGCTAAGGGGAAAGCTAAGGCTTCCTAAAGTTTTGTTCAGCTTCTTCAGATCTCAGTGTCCCTATCTGCATCGGCCCCAGAGCCATGTCATCTGCATCACATTGCCATCTTTTGGAGTAACTGATGTCTCCCAGTATATATTAAACTAGTATGTCAAGGGGAAAGTTCTACCATAGCCATGTCCATGACTTATTCATATTATATTTATTTATTTACTATACCATTCCACATCAAAAGATTTCGGAATAGTGAACAACAAAGATAAAAGAATAAAACACCATGTTAAAACAATTAAAACATTTTAAAAGAAGCATATGTACAGGGATGGATAGATGGATGGATGGATGGATTAATAGATAGAGCACAGGGCTGGGAAATCTTTTTCCTGTTAAGGTTCATATAACCTTAGTCAAAACCTGGTGGGATCTGCATTCCAGTGGTGGGCGTGTCCAGAGGCAACATTGGGTGGAGCCAAAGTGTGTGAGATTTGCAAAGTGGGCCACAGTATGCATGAAACTAGGCCTTGGGCCACATGTTCCCAAGCCTGATAACAATGTTAAAGTGTATAATCCTTGGTCTGCCATCTGAGATGGTCCAGTCTTTCACTTGGCAACTCTGCTGTTAGAGACGCTCCTTTGCAACATTCTGCTCTTTATCCATTGTTTATCTTCTAACTGTTCACATTAATTGATCATAAGGCATAAGAAAAAAAAACATTTTACTTACAGCAATGTGAAACTCGTACATAGGAATATTGGTGTACCTCTAAACTTCTGCTTCTTACTGTGTTCTCTGTTGATGGCTTCTGTATATGAATAAGAACATTGGCTGCTATTTCCACTATTACTGGAAATACTGCAGGAATGGCACATTCATAGTAATAAGCCTTTGTTTTTGCCTTAATACTCCAGTATGTTTTCCCAGTCAAATTCATTATGCCCATCAGAAATTAATCTGTGTTTCTGCTTATTTTAATATGTTCTATGTGCAGTGTGTGAAAGGTTTGTTTGGGCACATTCTTTATGAATTAAAAGCACCCAGGTAGCTAATTCTAATTTGTCTGAAATATAGAAGGCAATTTCAAGCAAGAACCAATATGTGCTTCTGTCAGGAGCACCCTAGCTGCCTCTTGCAGTCCCCTCCAATAGCCAACTCAGGACACAGACAATGAGGATTCTTTCCAAGGCTTTATTCCTTTATTACTTTATGACTCTTACAGATACTAATCACTAGCGACTAAGCAAGGAACAGCACTGGGGAAAGATAGCAGAGTAGCCTAAGCTCCAGGTAAGGCAGTTGGTCCCCGTTTGAAGGAGAACCGCGGGAAGACTCTGAACTTATAGGCTATGGAGAGATCCTCCCTCTTTCCCTTGGGTCCTCGGGACGCGACCGTTGTTTTAGCGCCAAACGAGCAGAGTGCCTCCTTTCAGCACCCTCCATCTGTCATCGCTCCCTGCGTCTGCGCCGAGCATCCAGCAAGCCCCCCGCCTGTGCTCTCTCACTGCCAGGGTCACCATCTCTCCCAGGAATGCTGGCAGGAGGAATCTCTGCCAGCTGCTGTGCTTGTGAGAGATGAGCGAGCTCCTTTCCCACGGATTGCTGTTCTTCCTCAGAATCAGAACTGCTCTGGGGCTCTATGGGCTCAGTTTCCACCCTGACAGCTTCTAACAGAACTGAATAGCTATGAATGTAGAAACAGATGTTCATGCACAGTTACCTGGTTCACATGACACAACAGCCCATCGTGGCTTAATTTACCCACAGTGGATGTCACATCATGCTGGGTGCCTGTGGGTGACATTTTTGCATGGCGCCCAGCTTGCCTGTCATATGAACTCAGGTGGCAGGGGTAGATTGAGAATTACACAGCCCTCAAGTAACCCATGGCTTGTTTTGGGGTTATTTGATGGTTGTCTAATTATCAAACAACTCCTGCCACCTGGGTTCGCATGATACAATAAGCTGGGCACCAGCAGGCACCATGCAGAAAGGGCACCTGTGGGCACCTGGCACAACACAACAGCCCCCATGGGTAAATTAAGCCATGGTGGGCTGTCATGATGTATGAATAGGCCCTGGAAGCATTACTGCAAGGATTCATTCCACAGTATTTAGTGAAGAAGCTGGCTTTTATATCTACATCCTAAGGATTCTTAGCTTCTACAAAGATATATTGTGTTTTCAGTGTCGTTATGAAATATCTGAGGACTGGTGCAAGAGAGATATAGTTACTAGAAACAGGCAGAACCATCTTGTTTTGCTTGAGGAAATGTGCTATGGATCTCAGTTTCAAACTGGATATCTGTTCAGCTTATACACACACACACACACACACACACACGAGTCCATTTCAGTCCCTTGAGGTTCAGACTCTGGTGATGGCCACTTATGAATCCCCATAAAATAAGAAATTGTTGTTGTTCCGTCGTTAAGTTGTGTCCGACTCTTTATGACCCCATGGACCATAGCACGCCAGGCCTTCCTGTCCTCCACTCTCTCCCGGAGTGTGCTCAAGTTCATATTCATTGCATCGGTGATGCTATCCAGCCATCTCATCCTCTGCCGTCCCCTTCTCCTTTTGCCTTCAATCTTTCCCAGCATCAGGGTCTTTTCCAGTGAGTTTTCTCTTCACATTAGGTGGCCAAAATATTTGAGCTTCAGCTTCAGTATCTATCCTTCCAATGAGCACTCAGGGCTGATTTCCTTTAGGATTGACTGATTTGACCTCCTTGCAGTCCAGGGGACTCATAAGAGTCTTCTCCAGCACCACAGTTCGAAAGCCTTCCTTACATTCCAGCTCTCACAGCCATACGTTACTACTGGGAAAACCATAGCTTTGATTATACAAACCTTTGTCGGCAAGGTGATGTCTCTGCTTCTTACTATGCTGTCTAGGTTTGCCATAGCTTTCCTCCCAAGGAGCAAGCGTCTTTTAATTTCATGGCTACAGTCACTGTCTGTGGTGATCTTGGAGCCCAAGAAAGTAAAATCTGTCACTGCTTCCATTTCTTCCCCTTCTATATTCCAGGAAGTGATGGGGCCAGATGCCATGATCTTAGTTTTTTTAATGTTGAGTTTCAAACCAGCTTTTGCACTCTCCACTTTCACTCTCAACAAGAGGCTCTTTAGATCCTCTTCGCTTTCTGCCATTAGGGTGGTATCGTCTGCATATCTGAGGTTGTTGATAATTCTCCCGGCAATCTTAATTCCAACTTGTGATTCATCCAACCTGGAAAAGAGGAAATACATCACCAAAAAAGAGGCAGTGATTTGGGTAACTTTTTCATATGGTGATTTATATGTATACATGTAAATTTATTTATTTATTTGTGATGTTTATATACCACTAAATATAATAAAATCCCTAAGCGGTTTACATATAAATATTACCATCACATTTAAAATAAATATTAAAAATAATTACAATTACAATAAGAGCAATACAAGGAGCAGTAAGATGGAGCAGCATGATTAATTTAATTACAACCCAAGGAAAGCCTGGGTGAACAAGTGTGTTTTCAGGAGGTGTTTGAAAGTTGCCACATTATCTACCCCCCTAACTGCATGAGGGAGGGTTTTCCAAAGGTGGTCGCTGCTACCGAGAAGGCCCGCCATCGAGGTATTGTCCAGTGACATTCCATTAATTTCTGAATGACCAGTAAGGCCTCCTCTGATGATCTTAAAGTCTGGTTAGGTATATATAAGGCAAATAAGTCAGCCAGATATCCTGGTCCCAAGATGTTTAGGACATTGTATGACAATAACATAACCTTGAATATGGCTCGGTAGCTAATAGGCAGTCAGTGCAGTTCTTTTAACACAGATCTTATGTGAGCATAGCTGGGTGTCCCGATGAACACCCTACCTGCTACATTCTAGCTGAACAAAATTGGCTCTATTTATTCATTTATTACATATATATCCCTTTTTGTCCAAGGAGTTTAAGGTGGAACACATGTTCCTTTCCCCCACCACCGCATTTTATTCTTGCAACAACCCTGTGAAGTATGTTAGGCTGAGAGTTGTTTACTGGCAAGGTAGCCAATGAGTTTCATGGCCAAGTGTGGATTTGAGCCTATATCGCCACAGTCTAAGTCTGACACTCTGAGCACTACACATCAAAGTGGCTCTCTCAGTCATGTTCTGAAATCTAATGCACACTCCTAGAACCCAGTGTCACCTAGTCTAGTAGTTGCAGCAAATAGTCATAGGTGGTTTTCAATTCACACGTTGATAACACTAACCACATATATGTGTGCAAGCTGCACACAACGATGTATGCCAGCATTGTCACCCTTATTCATTTAATGCAAAAACATCTTCCTTCTCTCCTTTCCCACCTCTGCAAATGCTATTTGTAGGCATAGGCATATCTATCACTGTTAAGTTGTCACTACTATCAACACTTAAGCATTTGTGTCCATGCAGTGTCTTTTGACAGCAAGCCCTAACTGGTTGTTTGTTGTAATTTGACTCTTTGGTATGCTACCATGTCCCTTGCAAATAATTAATATAGTGTAAGCCACTTTGGGAAGACAATAGTCTTTGGAATGCAGCTAGGAAATATATATAACAATTAAACAATTAAAATGGCAGAACTCTCTTGGTGGTCCTTCACCGTTACCTCAGCCATGTACTGAAGAATAAAATCAATGGGTTGTATCCAAACTTAGTCATACTTGGAGTACACCCATTGAAATAAATCAGACAAGTTAGTCATGAGTTACTTTCAAACCAGTCCTGAACCTCATATTGATAAAAGTGTTGTTTATTTTTTATTTTTTAAGGTTCAGGGCAGTTAGAAATATTGTCAATGGAATATTAATATTTGATGATGGTTTCTAAATCTAAACTTTCACTGTGAGCCTGCCTATATTACAGTCATTTAATATTCAAGAAGGATAAGATATTTATACAGATGCCATGGTTACATTAAGTAGGATAAAATTTATAAGGGACGTAAACCTTCATGTTCCTCTTGGGCTTAAACCAATGACTAAATGTCTGGGGTTAGAAGGAACTTCCCACCCCTAGGGTATATTATCACATAATTTACTGTTAGGTTTTTACCACTGTGGCAAGAGTTCTGCATGAAGGCTTTCACAATGGAAAACATTTTAGAAACAAGCTTGTTCTGCTACATAATTTTCAGTATTTTTGGAGGCAGGGAGTTTTGTACTAATTTTGTACTAATTTTGATGAAGAGAAAAGGCACTCTTCATGTGTTTATGTTGAATGTATGTGTAGAAAAGGCAGGAGGATCATGCCTGTTGGCCATGCCGCTATATGCAATTGGTATAATGATGACCAAGACCCTTGAATTGGCAGGAGCCCTATGTAAGATTATGCTCATACTCTTTCACAGGTAATGCTAAATGTGTGCAGGGCAGTCTTTCCCAGCCTGGTGCCCTCCAGAATTTTTGGACTACAGCTCCAATCATTCCTATCCATTTTTCATGCTGGCTGGGGCTGATGGGAGTTATCGTTCAAAACATCTAGAGGGCGCCAGGTTGGGGAAAGCTGCTATTGATGGGATTATTTAGTAATGATGCCTCCTATTAGAAAGGCAATTAGCAGAGAAAAACAAAAAAGACAAAACAGAATGAGCATTTATCAGTCCCACATGGACACAGGCTATCTTATAACAATAAAAGGAGACCACACCTTTCTTTGGTGAAGCAAAGGTAAAATGGTTTTACCTACAAATGTTCTTGCATAAAAATGCAGGTACAGCATAAGAGTATCAAAAACAGTTGCTCAGTCCATTTTGTGTTCTATTATACAGGCAGGACTGAGAGAGCAAACACACATGCTCCCAGAAATGGAGGAGGTTAGAGACAGAGAGAGACAGAGAGAGAGAGAGAGAGAGAGAAGGTGAGGAGCAAAAGGAAGAAATCACAGGAAACCACACTGTAGGCTATAGAGATCTTAAGGTTAGCTGTGGTCAAAATTCCCATGAACTAACTGCAACATTATCCCCTTCCAGGAACTTGCAGATGAGGTTGCAATATTGCCAACCGGTTTAGGGGCCTGGATGTGGCTAATGGGCAAGATACCTCTCCTGTATCTATGTGCACTCATGAAAACATGTGAAGACTTACCCAGTTAACTTCTAGATGAAAATATCTAAATAAATACCTTTGTATCTCCAAATGCTTCAAATTATACACAGGTACCTGAGAGTAACTCCCATTCAACTCACTGGGGCTTATCTCCAAGTAGACACGTATACGGCTGCACTGAAAATCTCCCTAATAAATATTATTGTCAGATGATAGTGCTGTGAGTTTCAAGTAGGGGTTTGACACTAATCTTCCACTGTGAAATTTTTCATTTGAGAAATGGAAGAATAGAAGCCAACATTATGGAAATAAAGAACTGAAAATGTTCAAGAAAAGGAAAGAAAATCTTACCTAAAAATTATTGCTGTTCTCAGATATATTCATTCATATGATATAAGCTAAATAGTGGCATTGCTTGTTAAAATAAATGCTTAGCAAAACACCAGGCCTTCTGAAGGGCAACAGAAAAAGGCACTAGAGAGAACAACTTATCTGTTTTTAGTATAAGCCATGTCCAAATGCTTCAGAGGATAAAGTTTCCACATATTTATCTGGAAGAATATTTAACATATCTTGCATTGATACCCATCTTCACCTTCCTGTCTTCCCTTGTTAGTCCAGTTTTAAGTTCAGGGAAATCATTTATCAACGAACACATATATTTTAGCATTAAACAGCTCTTGGCAATCTGTCTTTTTCTCTCTCTTTCTCTTGTTACACCATTCCTTCTTGTGTATTCAATAATCCTCAAAGCATATGGTTATTCTTCCCTCTGGTTTGTGGTTCAGAAGGAAATGAGTGATTGACAGTGGGCATAAATGCTTATGGTGTTAAGTCTTTAATATGTCACCAACTTTAATTTGTCCCATTCAGACCTTTGGGGGCTAGGCCAGACACATGGGCAGAATATTGCCCCTCATTTTATGCTAATCGGAGCTGGAGACACGCTTTCATTATGGGAGTTTGCACAGCCTCAAGGCATGGAAAAAATGGGTTATTCTATAAATAAACACAGAAATACACAAATTTCTCTGAAAAACTGTGAGCATGCTTCTCTGGTGGTCGAGAACGGGGCCTATCTGTCAGATTTTGCTCTGTTAATTATATTACACCCTTTCCCATGCCCTTACAAGTCATTCAAGCCTTTGGTCTCTTTAAAAACAATTAAAAAAAAAGATTGCACCATTTAATAACATACAGAATGGCCCCTTCATTCATCAAACTTTTGGTGACTCAGATTTTTTAAAAAATTATTATTATTATTACAATAGGAAGAACTAGAAATATAAAACCTGGGAAACAATTGAACCAGGATGTTTACCAGACTCACAAGAAATTCAGGTTAGAGGATCCCCTCCTCCCTGGCCCTGCAAAAATTAAAATAAAATAAATCATAGCAGATTTCTTTAATTGCAACAAAAATGGTTGCAGAGAAGACATTAAAACATTAGCACAAAGTCCACAGTTATTTAGATGAACCTTTTTTTCTTTGTTCTGGCAGACTACAGAGGTTTCTGATAGTGAATGCATTCTCAACAATTCAGCTTTCCACTCTCTGTCCTCCCTGCATTTGCCATCCTTTTGTTGTTTTGTTCTTTACAGCAAGTTTTGAAAAGCGGTGGTATGGATCTCCATACTACACCAGGAAAGTCTCTTTTTCTTTTCCTTTTTTGTAGCAGGGTGAAGCATACACTTAACAAATAAGGAAGAGGTGGTGTTTTTTTAAGGCCTATTTCTTGGCTTAAGATGGTAGCTGTGTAATGTAAACTCATGCTTCCTTTAAGTCTTAAACTGTAAGATCTCAAAGAGAGGTCTTGCTCCAGATGCCATCTCCCTTGCAAGTGAGTATGCTCAGTTGCAGAATCCTTATCCATGGTAGCAGTATGGAGTGGAACGCTCTTTTAATGAGGCCAACCAACCCCCTATTTATTTTTTTTAAATAATTTTTAGAAAATCATGTAAAACTTATCAGTCCTGGCAGTCCTGCCGTGGCTTGATTGACACTTTTGATGGACCTGGATGCGTTTTGTATTTGTTGAAAGCTGTTCTGATGCAGGATAAAAGCTTTTGAGAAATAGAAATGCCACAATCCAGAGGATGTAATTTCATGCAAAAGCATTTTCCTGTGAAATAAATATATTATTTGTGCATGCATCAGAAAATTATTTCCACGTGGAAAGCATTTTCCTGAGAGAAGCACTTTCCTGGACCACTCATTCACCATCACTGAATATTTATCTACTTTGGGGGAAATACAGGAGAAAACTAAGGAAGGAACAGCACCAATGTTCGTATTAGCATAAGCCCTCTAGAGTCTTGCAACATCATCACTTATCATGATGTCACCACCATGTCATGGTTCTCCTTATGCTGCTGTCACTGAACTGACTGGAAGTAATAGGACTCAGTTAAAATAAACCATCATTTTATTCAAACAAGAGTTAATTGTTTCTAATAGATGTATATACGCCAAGTACATTCAGCTCTGTATGGAATGTTATGAAAAATTCATGAAGCACTTTCTTATGAATGACACTTATTCATAAATTTTCCCCCAGTCCACCCCCAAATCCTTCCCAGTGCAATAGTCACTTTAAGTACATCTAGGAGAACAGATTATTTATAATCTCCAAGCTACTGATACCTAGGCCAGTCATTACTATATCACTACACTCCTTATTTGGCCACTGAATTTATCTTGTGTTCCCTTGTAACCCAGGTCAGTGTATCGCTATGTAAAGAACAATTAGATTATTTATTTGTTTATTTATATAATTATTTTGAGTCACCTTTCAGCCCCCCAAAAGGCACCCTTAACAGCGATTTAACTGTACAAGATACAACTGTATCTTGGCTGCTAGTGGGAGGAAGATTCCATACTTCTATTCTATCCCTCGATGAGACATTGCACACACACACACACCCCGCCAAGTGTTTGGTGACTTCCAGGAGGGGCCTATATAGGGTGAACGCTTACGAATCATCAAAGAAGGGGAAATGCATCACCCAAAAAGAGGACAAAAGAGGGCACCGATTTGCATAAAATTTCCATATGGTAATTTATACATACAGATGGAAATTTAGATACATTGTTCTTATAATTTAAATAGGAATACAGTGCATCTCACCATCATGTGGAAAACTGTGATCAGGTGACCTATGTGTCTGCTTGTTCAGCCTGCTGTCCAGATGCTCACTGGTGATGGGCAACAGATCTGATGGTTCTTTACCTTTAAGCCAGAA
Source organism: Heloderma suspectum (assembly GCF_057233095.1). Taxonomy (NCBI): domain Eukaryota; kingdom Metazoa; phylum Chordata; class Lepidosauria; order Squamata; family Helodermatidae; genus Heloderma; species Heloderma suspectum. The sequence goes on from NC_139461.1 coordinate 230,579,397, forward strand.
TTGGACAGGTCAGCCCTTCAATAGAGGCCTGTCGCCTGTAAAAGAGGACACATGGTCACCCTACACCTCAGTTTTATTTATTTATTTATTTATTAAATTTATTAATCGCCCATCTGACTGGTCACCCAGCCACTCTGGGCAACGTACAACCCACCATAAAACAATTTAAAACAATAAAATTTTACCATATATTTTTTTTTTTTAAATACCCTAGCCCACCCCAAATGCCTGCCTGAACAACCACGTTTTTAATGCACGACGGAAGCTCATTAAAGAGGGGGCATGACGGAGTTCCCTAGGGAGGGAGTCCCACAAAGTGGGGGCCACCACAGAGAAGGCCCTCTCCCTCGTCCCCACCAGTCTAGCTGTCCTGGCTGATGGGACAGAGAGAAGGCCATCCGAGGCTGATCTTGTTAAGCGGCCTGTCTGGTGTTGCTGGAGGCGCTCCTTAAGATAGGCTGGGCCAGAACCATATAGGGTTTTAAAGGTCAAAACCAACACCTTGAATTTGGCCTGGAAAACAACTGGTAACCAGTGCAACTCCTTCAGCACTGGAGTGATGTGATCTCGCCGGCGGCTGCCTTTAATCAGGCGAGCCGCCGCGTTCTGTACCAGCTGCAGTTTCCGAACCGTCTTCAAGGGTAACCCCACGTAGAGCGCATTACAGTAGTCCAAACGAGAGGAGACCAGGGCATGTACTACCGATGGGAGCAGATGGTTGGGAAGGAAGGGGCGCAGCCGCCGTATCAGATGGAGTTGATACAGCGCTGTCCGGCTCACAGCTGACACCTGAGCCTCCATGGACAGCTGGGAGTCCAAAATGACCCCCAGGCTGCGGACCTGGTCTTTCAAGGGTAGCTGTACCCCATTCAACACCAGGTCAACATCCCCCAGCCTCCTCTTGTCTCCCACCAAAAGTACCTCGGTCTTGTCAGGGTTCAGCTTCAGCTTATTCCTCCCCATCCAGCCACTCACCGTCTCCAGACATTTGGACAGGGATTCTACGGCCAACCTTGGTGAAGATTTGAATGAGAGGTAGAGCTGCGTGTCATCTGCATATTGATGACACTGCACCCCAAACCTCCTGATGATAGCCCCCAGTGGCTTCACATAGATGTTAAATAGCATCGGGGAGAGGATGGAACCCTGTGGCACCCCACAAGTAAGTGGCCACGGGTCCGAAACCTCCTCTCCCAGTGCTACCCTCTGGTACCTGCCGGAGAGGAAGGACCGGAAGCACCGCAATACAGTGTCTCCAATGCCCAACCCCTCCAGGCGGTCCAGGAGGATACCGTGGTCAACGGTATCAAAAGCCACTGAGAGGTCGAGGAGAACAAGGAAGGAACATTCACCCCTATCCAGAGCCCTCCTCATATCATCCACCAAGGTGACCAAGGCCGTTTCTGTCCCATGCCCAGGCCTGAAGCCCGACTGAAATGGGTCTAGATAATTTTGGAACTATAGCTGTAGTCCGTTTAGATTTTATTACAGGGCCTACTTAAGTCAAAGCCAGCTTCATATGTCAGTTCCCTTAGCCTTTCTTTAATAATGAGTTGGGAAGGTAAATTGTTTGTAGCAAATAGTACTTCCATTAAAATTAGATCTGTACACAAATGGCCTGTTGAAATTCTCCACCTTACTTGTGGGCAGAGAAATTTGGGACACAATTTCACTGAATTTCTGCAGGGGGAGGAGAAATTCTCGACAGTTTCTCCCAGGTAGGGTTCTCCATTGGCAGGGCTTGTAGCTAGGGTTGGCGGAGAATTTCTCCATGAATCTTCGGGAGGCCGAGTGCTGACGCATTCGCCCCTCCGAAAGTGTTGGGGAAATTCTCCGCCGGCCCCCCGCCCCCCCCGGGATGGGACTTACCTTCGGCGAATGTCCCTCTCGGCGGCGGGTCCCGGCAGCGGTTCGGCGGCGGTTCGGCAGGGGCGGGGGCGGCGGCTGGTCTCCCGACCGGCTGCCGCCACCGCCATTACAAAAAAAAAAAAGTAAAGTAAAAAAAAAACAACACACCCGTGATAGGCTATGTAACGATTTACGTAGCCTATCACGGCTAGATTTCCAAAGTCAGCCGTGATAGGCTACGTAAATCGTCACGTAGCCTATCACGGGTGACTTTGAAAAAAAAAAAGCGCGTACGCAAATGGCGGCGCCCATGGGGCGCTGCCATTTGCATTCCTTATTTTGGCACGTCTAGTCTACGTAAACATTTATGTAGACTACGGCGAAAATAAGGGAATGATATTTGTGTTGCCCTTATTTTCACCGTAGTCTACGTAAATCTTTACGTAGACTAGACGTGCCAAAATAAGGAACGCAAATGGTGGTCCCCATGGGAGCCGCAATTTGCGTACGCGCTTTTTTTTTCCCCAAAGTCACCCATGATAGGCTACGTGACAATTTACATAGCCTATCACGGCTGACTTTGGAAATCTAGCCGTGATAGGCTACGTAAATCATTACGTAGCCTATCACGGGTGTGTATGTGTGGTTTTTTTTTTTACTTTTTTTTCGTGGCCGGGTAGACGGGGCGCTCCTACCCGGCCTGAATTTCGCCGGCGAGGGATGGGGCGCCTCCCCCCCGGCCAGAATTTCGGCCGGACGAGGCGGGGCTCCTCCCCCCCCTCGCCTGAACTTCAGGGGGAGAACCGAAGCGCCTCCCCCCCACCACGAAGCAAGATGCAGGACGAGGTAAGTCCCTTTCGTCCATCCCTACTTGTAGCACAGCTTATATCTCTTTTGGTGAGGGTTTGGGGGGTTGTTTGTGCTGGAACAGCATCATTGTGCTTGACAGGCTGACCCCCAGTTTGCATCTACTGCAATGCAAGTAGGGGCAATGTTGTGTCTAGCTCAAGGGATGAGGTGGAGTTAGTGCTCTGCCAAAATCTGTCCTCCAATTTCTTGAAAGCCCCCCCCCCCGCTCCATGAAAGAGGCTTCCATTGTTCTGCCTCATTCAGGATGTTTTAAAATTTCTTTGTGTGGTGTTTTTGAGCTTACCTAATCATAGCTAGCCTTCCAGGCTCCCTGCACAATGTCCTGATCTGAAAAAACCCTATGGGAGGAATTACCTCATGGTGCCTTAAACTGGGCTTTAATTGAAGTGTAAGAAGCTGAGGAGGCTACAGGAGGCTAGAGAGATTATTTTACAATGAAAAACAGGGCACTTGTGCTCACTCCTTGGCCATCTCCTAAGGAAGGTAAGCCCAAGAAACCACACCGCAACCCAGGAGAATTTCTCCAAAATGTCCTCACCATTGAATTCCTTTTCAGAAGCAATTTCTCTTCTATCAAATTGAATGAGAATGGTCAGGAAAAAAAAGGCCTCTTCTGGCCTTTCAGAGTGAACCTGTTAGGTCCAAGGAAAAGAATTCTGGTGTTCTTCACCTTATTAAAAGGTATCAAAATATTTACAGTTGGGTTATAATTCAAGCTTTATTCCTTATGAAATCTGGCAACAAGGCCTGCCAATGCTTCTAGTCTATTTAGGACAATGACATAAATAGTGTGTTAGGAAGTGAAGTCATTGGTGACATTATATTAATAGGCAGGAAACATCTGAATTCATCTTTTTTACTTTTCATTGCTCCACAGAGGCTAGGTGGCAAACAGTGAATTGCAGCTTTGAAAACACAGCCGGATGGGAAAACGGAAGATAACTTAACCATTAAGTATGAGTCCTATTTCCAAAACCCCTTTCAGTTATATCCGTTACCTTTCCCATAATTTTTGTATGGAATTGATAAGTAGGTGAAAATGTTGACCTCAACAGGATAGGTGCCAAATTCATGATAGATCCTAGTCAGTTTGCTGCCTTAGGATTTTTACCATCTTGTATGAAACTTTTTTTTGTGAAAATACATTGATTTCTTCCCACACCTGCCATATCTATCAGACACAAATCTGGGACTTTTGTTGTTGTTGTTGTCTATGTCAGGAATGCCCCTGTTGCCTTCTGAATCGTCCAATAGCCAGAATCAACACTTAGACAAAAGGGCTGCTTTCCAAGGCTTTAATTCCATTCAACCTAATGAAGATTACAGATGCTAATTGCCTGAGACTCAGGAGAAATACAAAGGAACAGCCTACTAGGGGTTTCTAAGAGTTAGAATGTCAGTTGGTCTCCATTTGGGGAAAAGCGTGGCAACTCTCTGAACTTAAGGGGTGGGAGGGGAAGATCTCCCCCTCTCCCGTGAGGCTTCTGGGCGCAGCTGTTGACGTCAAGCCAATCGGGCTGAGCACCTAAGCTCGGCTCTGCAATCTCTCGCTTGTGCCTGCGCCTGACGTCTAAAAGCTCAAGTTGTCCCTTCCTTTCCATGCCTGGGTCACTGTTGCTCCCAGGAATGTGAGCAGGGCGCGGCTCCCCCTCTAGCTGCGCCTCTAAAATCTGAGAGAGTTCCTCTCCCACGGATTGTATCTCTTCCTCAGAATCAGAGCTGCTTTGGGACTCTATGGGCTCTGATCCAACCCTGACAGTCTACTTCTCTTTTCTCCTATCTACAGATTATCCAAAAGGACTTGAACAAATCTAGGATACATAGGGCAGCTTTCCCCAACATGATGCTCTCCAAATGGCTTGAACTACAACTTCCAGCACTCATGGCCACTGGCCATGCTGGCCAGGACTGATGGGAGTTGAAGCCCAAAACATTTGGAGGGCACCAGGTTGGGGAAGGCTGACCTTTGCCACCAAAAGCAAGGATTTTACTACATATCCTTTCATTGGAAAATAATGTTAAAAATTGCCCCTTTATTGAAACTGGAGCTTGAGAAGCAGAAACAGTACTGGGCTATATTTGATAGGGAGGAAATTTCCCTTCTTGCTAGCTCTTGAAGATGACCATTCTTGTTAGAAATTAGTCTAAACTGGTGCAGATTAGAACTATAACAGACTTACATTCAATCAAAGAGATGGTCAGACATATAAAATTAGCAGCATGCACATTGCTTCTCATAAAAACTAATTTTGGAAATTATACACTGGAAACTGAATTTTGGTGCAATTCTGAATTTTTCCCAGTTTCCCCAAATATGTTTCATAACATTTAAGGCAATATTTATTTCAGCACTAGTACAGTGCTGCTGCTTCCTGTAAAACAGCCTTCCCAATCTGGTTCCCTTGAGATGTTTTGGACTTCAGCTCCCATCAGCCCCCATCAGGAATGCTGGGATTTGTAGTCTAAAACATCTGGATGGCAGTAGGTTGGGGAAGGCTCCTCTAATTCAATGTTTGTTTCTTTTTAAAATTAGCTGAAAGCAACATTTAGTATTGTCCGGTGCCTCTTATTCCAGAATATTACAGTACAATTCCTAGGGCTCCAGTAGGAAAGCTATGATAACGAAAACAATGCAATATAGATGTGCATTATCATTCCATAGAACCTCAGTGAAAAGACAATACAGATCTGCCCAGCTCCCTTTATTTGAAATACTTATTTGACAAGCCTATTATAGTCCCCTGTGAGCTCATTATTTTTCTTTAATTTTAAGCGCCTCCTTGGGACAGAGTTTGCCATTTGGATAAGACCTGGGCCTTTGGGGACCTATTAAGAATAATAATGGTTTACTTTATTACAGTTTGTACCATCACATCTTACGCCTTCCCCCTGTTGGCTTTCACGTGGGCCTTACATTAAGCAGCAAAGTTTTCTGAGCTAAAGGAGCTTTTTGGGGAATGGTAAATGCATTTACATACAAGATGATGCCAGTCGTATTTTGGCTGACGTTCCAGGGAGTGATATTTCCTGTAAAGTGTTGGCAGTGCCAGCTCCCGTGTCACTGAAGCTTGAATTGTGTCAGTGTTTCCATTATAAATCTGTTTTTCGGGAGCTAGCAGCTCAGTCGTAAAAACTCACTGTGGGCTGAAGCTTGTTAACAGGGCTGGCTCCAATTCCTGGGCAAACCTTTGCAGTTTCCTCTGTCGTTCGGGCACTGGGTGGCCCCCAAGGATCCAATCCAGCGGTTTCTGCAGCTGTGACAAGCATGAGTACCCAAATTCTTCCATGTCTGGTGCTAGGGGGTGGGGAGTGAGTGGAGACTGGCAGATAGTGGAAATTAGATTCAGAAACAGAATCAGGTGATGAGAAGGAGCAGGTGTCCAAAGGTACAGATTTTAGAAGGCCTGCAGGATGAGGTCCTTGCCTTCACATAACCAGGTCATTCCCCCCTGGATGCAGCACCAAAACTTGCAGGGGGACATGAACCTCACATTGATGGAATAGAGCAGGGAGGGCACTCCCACCGCATGCCATGTCAGCCAAGTCCCTGAACATGGGCACACTGGGACAGTCCAAGCTGGGATCCACAGCTTGACTAAGGCCTCTGACCATCCCAGAACACCATGCTGTGACCACATGAGCACACGCATGGCTTCACATCCATTCCATCCGTGTAAAAGAGATAAAGGAAAACAGTAAGTGACAGGAAAGGAGAGGCTATTCTCTGGCATCAAGGAAAAGCCCACACATAAGTCCTGAAGGCCTTAGAGTGCCACTTGGCCACCACCTTCACTTGGTCCGGTGAAAAAACCCAAAGACGCGGCTGTAGGAGCAGCCCCAGTACTGACAGAAGGTGTCCTAAATTGGATTTCCTAGACCGAGAGTACACAATGCCAGCTTAGAACAGTCATGCAGATTAATGGCCCTAATCTCCGGAGTGATAAAGGATATCTGGGGAAAAGGGATGCCTGGAGTCCGCAGTTGCAGGTGACATCCTGGCCCTGCCCTGGATGGCATGTCATGCACAGAAGCCTGTGTCAGGGTTGGATCTGAGCCCAAAGAGCCCCAGATCCTTTGAGAGCTGCAGAAGGAACAGGCCCATAATCTGTGGTGGAGCTGTGCTAGAAGAAGGTTTGATCACGACCAAGTGTGCTGCAACAAAAAATAATAAGCTATTCCGGGTCTGTCTCTAAGTTTGTTTTTGGACCCAGAGCCCCCACCGCATACGAAACAGGCAAAGGGAGGTGAGCACAATCCCTTAGTGACATCCTGTCACTCCATTCCACCAGTGACATTCCACCAGCTTCAATCTAGCCCAGTGTAAGGTAAGTCCGGCTGGGCCTCATCTTCAGAGGAAGAATCATACCTCCCCCAATGCCTCTTGGCAAGTGGGTAGGGCAGAGCTTTCCAAACTTTTCGTATTGGTGACACACATTTTAGACATGCATCATTTCATGACACGGTAACTCAGTTTTACTAGAAAACCAGAGGTTAAACTAACCCGTTATAAGAGATACGGACACATACATAAATTGTAATAACGAAATGTATGGGGATACAACATATCTCATGAAAACCTTTCATTTATATTTTTAAAAATATATGATTTGTAAGATAATAACATACATTGTTGTCATTTATGAGTAACAGTATGTAAATATGTGCAAGAATTTAAAAAAGTTGAATAACACCAATAACTACTTACCATTTTAATGGGATGTATGAGGTTGATGGGATGAACACAGCTTTTCAATATTTGGTGGAATATTAGATAAAGACACTCGCATTTCGTCATCAAGCATTTTTAAGCTTCCACGTTTCAGTGTCTTTAAGTTTGCCATCGTTGAAAAGGATACTTCACAAATGTATGTAGTACAAAACTGCAGAAGAATTTTTAACGCTTTTTTTAGCTATGTTTGGATGCATTTTTGAAATGTGAATCCAAAAGCTGTCTAAGTCACCCTGTTCATGCATCATTAACAGATTTCGATCATTTTTTATGTCAGCTAATTCTTCTTCAATAAGTGAAAAATTTCTCATTGCAGTTGAAAGAAATGGATTTCTGATCCAATCATAGTCTTGGATTTCAACATTTGGGAAGTAATGATGAACTTTCTCTCCAAGCAATGTTAAATGGTCAACAATTAGCGAGCTGATATCACATTTTAGCTGGCACTCAGCAGTTTTGGAAAACATTTCAAAATTTCCTTCTTTCACTTTCCTTTTCCAAATTGCTATTTTGTCTCTCATAGCACAAATTTTATCTACCGCTGTTAAGATATTTTCTCCTTTTCCTTGCATACTGGTGTTTATTTTATTCAAATGTTCTGATATGTCAGCAAGATATGCCAATTTTGTGCACCAAAGTTTGCTTTGAATTAGATCGCGGAATTCATTTTGCTGATTTTCCTCAAAAAGTTTAAGCATCATTTCCCTCAATTCATATACACGACAAAGCACTCGACCTCTTGAGAGCCAATGAACTTCTGTGTGTAGTAGAAGCGTTTTAAACCTTGCCCCCATGTCTTCACAAATATGAGCAAATAATCTTGATTGAAGAGGTCTACTTTTAATGTAATTGACCATTTGAACCACTTTGTCCAAAACTTTTCTTAATTCATTTCCAATGGTTTGCACGACTAGTGCTTCGCAATGTAAAAAGCAATGAGTAATTATAATATTTTCATTCTCTTTCTTTGCTAAAGCTATAAAACCTTTTGTTGAACCAACCATTGAGGGTGTGCCATCTGTGCATATTCCTACACAATTTAACCATTGCAAATTATTTTCCTTCGTGAAGCAATCAAAAGTTTTAAATATATCTTCACCTCTAGTTCTCATTGGAAGTTCTAGACAACACAAGAATTGCTCAATAATTCTGTCAGTATGAATGAAGCGTATAAAAACCAATAATTGTGCTAACCCACTGACATCTGCTGCTTCATCTAATTGCAATGTAAAGATCATATTATCGTCTTGAAAAATATCCTTCATTTGCTGCTTAATGTCATCAGACATGTCTTGAATACGTCTTCCGATTGTGTTATATGCCAAAGGGATTTTATTAACTTCTATCTCAAATTCGGGCCCAAACATTGTTTGAACAATAGCGCAGCAAGATTCCTTTATGGTGGTTTCGGCAATAGCATGTCGGTCCTTGTTTTTGGCAATTATTTGAGCAACCAAGTAACTTGCCTTTTGAGCTTTCTCTGATGTCTTCATTCTCTTTGTGAATGATGCAGACTGCTTCTTTATAGATTTTGAAAGCTCAATAAAGTTTGGTTTTCCTACTGGTTTTTCTGACAAATGACAGTGTTTTGAGGTAAAATGACACTTTAATTTATTTAGTACCATACTTTCATGTTTTTAGTGCTTATCTTTCTCTGTTTTTTCTTATGAAAATAACAGCACCTGCGCTCCACTCCCACAGCGATAAAGTGAGATAAAGATAGGAATCAGGACCAGGAGAAAATGTGAAAAATAAACAAAATTAACTAAAGTATTTACAATACATATTAGGACACATAGGTCCAGGTAGGAGCTCAGCTGCAAAAACACATGAAGTGGAGAAGCAAAAGTCCAACAAAAATGGTGTAAATATATATGTTTCACTACAAGGCTATACTGCTGTAAATATTTGCAATGCCTATGTCCAGAGTCCAGTTCCAGCACTCTCCGGTGGTACACTGCCAGTGGGTGGTTAATCCACAATTACAGCAGAGTAAAAATAAAAATAAATGGCAGAAATCAACTGAGCTCTGTTCCGACTGGCCAAGATGGCGGACGGCCCGCACGGTGCAGTCCCAGGTGGTGTTTCCACCTGTGTGTTACTTTGGCCTGGCCGCGCGGCAGCGCAGTGTAGAAGTCCGCGAAGGGCACGCCTGAAACCACGCAGGGCTGGTGGCCGCTGCCATTTCTCCATGCCGGTGTCAGCCAAGCTCTGTTCCCAGGGCAGTGCCTCCCTTCCCCTCTCTTCATCCCACGCCTCTACCTTTCTGGGGAGCACAGGCTCAAAGCTCCTCGCCTGCCCGGCGCAGCCCTCCCTGCTCTGGGGGTGTCCAGAGGGCCGTTGTTCTCCCCCGCTGCCCTGCAGCCGCACCGAGGACGTGGGGAAGCCTCTCGCCTGAGCTGATTGCAAATTGCTCGACTAATTGCTTTGCTAACTTGGAATTCTCCACACTCCTCGTGCAGCCAGCATTACCACACTCCTCGCCGTACCGCTCCAACACTGCCAATCACGTGCGTCCTTCATCAAGACGCCACATGATCCTAAAGCAGCTAATGTTAAAGCACCTAAGCCTTAGCAGCTAAGCTGCTTTAACATTAGCTGCTTTAGGAAGGTCCGGGGGAGGGACCAAGCAAAGCAAACGTGAGTAAGGGAACTCCGCGGTGCCCTTCCACACAATTTTCACGCGACACACCTACACACTGCTGGCGACACACTAATGTGTTGCGACACACACTTTGGAAAGCTCTGGGGTAGGATGTGTTGCCCTTCCCCAGCTTGCCCTTGTGGGGCATCCAAACAAAAATAATTGCATTTATTTATTTATTTATTTATTTATTTATTTATATGGGATCCTCAAGTCACCCATACAAATACAGACCAGGCCAGACCATGCCCTTAGAGCAAATGTTAAAGCCGCTGCCCTGCAAAATGAATGAGGAACAACCCTTTACAACAACCCGGAGGCAGGTTAGGCAGAGGGCCAGGGAATGGCCCAAAGTCACCCAGTGAGCTTCACAGCTGAGTGGGGACTAGAACCCATATCTCTGAGTCCCAGTGCAGTACTCTAACCACTCCACCAAGCTGGCTCTCTAAACTGCCCAGGAGGTGTGACAACAAAAGAACCCCCAACCCCGCAGGGCTACCGGTCTGCCTAAACAAAGGCCAGCAACAGCTCCACCAGGGTGTCAGGCAAGATTCTCTCCACGCCCCGGGGAAGCTGGGGATCGAGCCTCGGTCCTTCTGCAAACCAAACAGGGGCTCCTTGAGGTGCTCAAAGGCCCCAGTCTGGAACTTTAGCAAGGGACCCCCACACACAACAAGATACCATTTAAATGCTACTCGTTGTCAAGCACAGACTGTGGGAGATGTGCCTTTAAAAGCTGCATAGAAAATTTCATAGATTTCATAGAATCCAGGGTTGGAAGGGGCCTACAAGACCATCGAGTCCAACCCCCTCCTCGATGCAGGAAGCCTCATTCCCAGGCGGTCTCCCATCCCAAAACTAACCAGGGCTGACCCTGCTTAGTGTCCAAGATCAGCTGAGATCAGGCGCATCCAGCCCTTTGTTGGATGAGAGGAAAGGGGTGTCCCAAGCCCCAGAAGCAGACAGTCCACCTCCCCCACCCCTTTAACTTTGAAGATTGTACTTCAGTATGGACTCTGCTGGCTGATATTTGATATTGCTGTATCAGAAAAGTGGACTAGAAGTATTTTTTTAAAAATGGGGACTGAACAAAATCCATGAGCATCCCTAGTTTGTGATCTGGCAGGGGCAAGTCTACACATGCTTTTGGGTAGCATTAGCGTCTCCTCTTTTCCCTACTGATATTTGTTAACTCATATGTGTTCATTTTTTTCTTATCTACTAGCAGTATCCACTGAATGTTTTGAATCAGGCTCCACTTTTATTCCTTTTCTCCTGGCAAGTATCCTTTTGCTCATACGTCACCCTTCATATTTGATGTCTTTGCCATCTTTTATTTAAATCCAGACCTGGCAGCCAAAAATCCATTCTCACCTGCAAATCTATCTATCTATCTATCTTGCATCACCATCTGTTTCATCTCTGGTGTTGCTTATGGAGACAACGTCACTAATGAAATCAAAACCTGGCACTGCCAGTCTTTTATATACATGCCTGGAGTTGGTTTATTAGATAATTTCATTACCTAATAACTTTCTACCACAAGCAATATTTGAAGAACTGCAACTTGCATATATGTGGCAGCTGCCACGCTGGCTGACTCGGCACTTTCAGCCATGGTCTTCTAACACTGACAGTGTTATAAATCTGAATAACCTCTAGTTAAATAGTAAGGTTGTGGGCAAGAATGCAATGTGAACCTAGTTCAGATCTGCTAAATCGTGTAGGCTGAATATTCTTGGGGTCTGGGAAAGATCATTCCTGTCGTCTCAGGCCCTGACTTCCTGGAAGGTCTGATCAAAGCCATACGTGCATGCAATGTGTGGTAGGTTAAGCTAAGAGATAGTGAGGGAGCAATCCTGTGGTCCCTAGACGGCATCTGAAGAACCATAGGATACTTCGGATTCCCAGACCCAAGGTCAGAGACAGTGCTCCAACCTTGGAGCGGGGGAGTCATAATTCCTGACTTCCTGGAAGGTCTGATCAAAGCCATACGTGCATGTAACTGCATGCATGTAGACTCTTTTATGTGATTGGGGACCTTGCAGAAAGTGGGGTCCATGATAGTATGCATTGAGCCTCCAATATTAATTTGTATTCTGCCTTCCCTCCAAGGAGCACAGGGCCATTGTGTGGTAGATTAAGCTAAGAGATAGTGAGGGAGCAATCCTATGGTCCCTAGACAGCATCTGAAGGGCCATAGGATACTTCGGATTCCCAGATCCAAGGTTAGAGACAGTGCTCCAACCTTGGAGAGGGTAAATCATAATTCCAAACCCCCCCCCCGCTACCCACCCCCTCAGAGCCGGCATGGAAAGAACTGTGTCAGCTGCTCTCTGAGGTTGAGAACTCAACCTCGGCTCAGGGGAGAAGGGGGCAGGGAGGGAACAAGATGAGATGTGAGCTATCCTGAGGTCTTTCCAGCCTCCTTCCCTCCTTCTCTGAAGCATCCTAGCTAGACTGGCAAAAAAGCCCATCTAGTACAAAATGAAGAGTGGGAGGACAGGAAGGCGAACATTGCCTCCACTGCTCCTCCTGCTCTACATAGGATCACCATCAGCCTCTGAGTTTGGAGGTTTACAATCAGCACAATAGAATTGCGCCATGAGTAATCCAAGGTTACCAAGTGAGCTTCATGTCTGAACAGGGTTTTGAATCCAGGTCTTTGTGTAGACCAAACTGTATTTGTACTACAGTCTTTTCTGGCACATCCTGCTCTCTCTGTGTGATATATTAAACTGTGAATTATCTAAGAGTTGATGCAAATGTAATTCTTGTCAGGTGGATGCCGCTGAAAATATAGTTTTATGCACACTATGGATGAGGGGAGAGAAATAATTCAGTTCTCATTTTGATGAAAAGTTACCTAATTTTGCACTTCCAAATCACCATACAAACTGAACTCACTTCTCCTTTGAAATCCACACTTCTAATTTTGCAATACAGTTCTCCAATCAAAAAAATGCATAAAAATGCATTTATTGGGGGAAATAATGCTAAAAAGCCATTATTATATTAGGCAAAAGCTTACAAAAATGCATGAATTAGGAGAAATGCTTATGAATTTTCATGCAAATTTTTTAAAAATTCTGAAAAGTCAGGACAAACCAAATGAATGGCTAAATTAATTGTCAGGGTTTGATACAAACTGAACGTATGATTGGAAAAATGAGAAACTGAGAAAAACTGAAATTGAGAGATTTGCCCATTCTCTAGTGCACACACATGCACACACATAGACACAGCTTGTTCAAAGGCTTTTACTATGCAGATCACACATACCATGTGAGGTCAGTCAAGACTTTGATCCATGTTTTTGGTAAATGCTCACAGGGGTGTGGTTTGATCATATAATGAGGGTGACCCATATAGTAAAATCTACTAAATGTTACAGCTAGGTGTCCAAACTCATTCTAGCGAGGCCCTGTGACAAACAGCTCAAAGGAAGTTTCCTTATACTGAGTCAGACAATTGAGTCCATCTAGTTCAGCACTGAGTCCATCTAGTTCAACATTGTCTTCACTGACAGGTTTCAGGCAGGAGATACCAGGAATTGAACCTGGGACTTTTTGCATGCAAAGCATATGCTCTATTACTGAACTACAGTTATGCCCACAATCTAGCTTCAATGCCTGTCTCATTGCTGGATGATCTTCAGTGCTTCAGTTTCCTTCCAGCCCCACATAATTCTGTAGTTTTAATTGTGGCTGACACAAACAGTTCTCTGTCAGATTTTACTGTTCACGATCTGAACTTGTTAGATTAGTCCCATCACTTTGTTTCTTCTACTTAATTGGATGTGGTACATAGGCATTAACGCAAGTGTTTAGGTGAGGAAATATAAAATATCTTTCCCACCAATACTCCTGTGGGCAATTTGCCATTCATTCTTCTTGAATGTTCCTGCCTGTTAACTGGACCTTAGTGGGCTACAATGAATGAGCCCATAAGCTGCAGTCATTGCTGGACAGTGAATTTCCCCCTCTGTGCAGGGAGGCCAGCAACAGGGTCTATGTGCCACGTAAGTAGAAAGTATGCTGGCACTCTGTGCTTGAAATGAGTTCTACCTGGAGGGACTTGGCATGGAAAATGTTTTGCAGCCTCAATGAATATGCCAGACAGCTGTTATTTCTGCAGGTTTTTCGTCACAGTTGCTACCTTGCTGTGTGTCTGACCACTCTCCTTCCCACCCAATAAATACACATCAGTGTTCTTAGTCTTGTGCTCCCTTTCACAATACCGTATGCCAACTTTCCATCCATTTAGCTCAGCCATTGATCCTCCATAGGCATAGGCTAAGCTTTAACACCACCTTTTGAACCTTCCTGTCACTTCTTTTCCGTGAGACATTCACTTCCATGCCTTCCTGGGGGGTGGGGGGGGTGTTCCTTCCTGACTGTCCTTGCTTTTTTCTGTGTGCTACTGCTAAATTGCTGGCACAAGGGAGCTCTGTGGGCAAATATAACACACAAGCCATGGGCCTGCAGGAGAAGAGCTCCATTTTGAGAAGATGCAACGAACCAAATATATCTTGCAATTTGATCAGAAGTCATTTCATTTCAAGTTTCTCACTTCCACTGGTAACAGGAAGTTGTCTGGGGCAGCTTTACAGGGTTTGTGGGGACAGGCTTTTGATTTTGTGATACCTGTTCATTTCCCAATGTGGAAATCATAGACACATCGCCAGGCAGTGCTAGTCCTAGAGCCACTTCAGTCCTCAAAAGCCACAGCAGCAGTGTCACTCCAGGGCTATTTCTTGCCAGCTAGTCCAAAATGCTCAAATATTTCTCTTCCCCTGGACAAATTCAAAACTGATATTTTCTCTCCCCATCCCCCCAGGTTAAGTCCAAACACGGCTTACACTTCTAACCCAGGTGGTTGGTCATGACATCCCAAGATAACCTTTTTACCATTACTTTACCACAGACCAGGCCAAACTGAAACTTAGGGAAGGAACTGCTTTGCACAACATGTTATCTCCTGGGATTATGAACCCTATCCTTGCAGTCTGGGGAGCTCCTTCAACCATGAGAAAGCCCTGGATTATGGTGACAGATCAAAGATAGGAGGGAGCATGGTTTCAAAAGGAGGTATGTCAGCCAGGGAACATTGTGCACCCCTGGGCTAATTGGTGGCTTTTTTCCGCATTTTGCTATTTTTTTCAATTTAAATGTTGTTAATCTTTCAGGTGTTGGGTTAAAAAATACAAATACATTTTTTAAGAAGTATAGCCTCAGGATGAGTTTGCACATTCATGTTCATCACCCCATGACGGCCTTACCAAGTGATGGCATGGACAGAATAACCATTACAGATCAAGTACTTCATACAAAGCTTTCACATTACCTGAAACATGATACTTTTTCAGTGAATCCAGTTTATAATATGCTGAGATGAAAATAAAGAATTATCAAAGGATGTAAATGCATATGTGAATCAGTCTTCAGATTATTATTATTTAAATGCTTCCTTTGCACACGCTGCATGAAAGATCTGATTTAGTGAAATTTATTTTTCAGTGCTACATTGGAGAGTTGTGCATTGCCTCACGTAAGCACTGAACTTTTGAACCCCAAACTAAATCTATTTATGTTTCACTTTAACATGGTCTATAATAATATTCAGTCATGTTTCAGACCACATTTCTGTGTCAGGGTGTATGGGTGGGAATACAGTAGCGTTAAAGAAATTAGATTTAGGTAAAATTCCCTTTTGCTGTGTCTCTTGCTTTATTTCCAGCAGATTTTTTGCTCATAGTTTCCATCATTTCAGTTTCAGGCTGCATATTTTTTATTACACTGTCTAGAGAATGCCCTAACTCACTTCTCATCTCTTCTTCTTTTGCCATCATCACCGCCCCCCTTCTTTTCAGAATTTCCTTGGGCTGTGTCAATAAGACAGAAAACACCAGATAACACTAGATTTATTTGCTTCCATTGCAATATGTTTTTAGTGTTAACTGTTAAATGACTAGCACATTACAATGAGCACCTAACGAAGAATGGCACCCCATGTAAATTAATGTCTGAGGGTTCTTCCCGATGGACAGCTCCTAGCACTACCAATCATAAGACATTGTGCACCTATTCTATCTTTCCCTACTTATGGCACAATCTTATTCAGATAGGCGGCTGCCTCTGAACTCGGAGGCGACCACCTATCCAATGCAGGGCAGGAGAAGCACGAAGGGGATCATTCCCTCCGCACTTCTCCTGCCCTGCATTTTCGGCTAGATAGCTGATTGCAGCTGTCTAGCCGTGGGAGGGCAGAGCAGGGGAGGAGGCTGCTGTATGACACACTGGATGTATTGTACAGACATTTCTGCCCTCCCCACCCTGGAACGCCCTCCGGGAATGCCCCTTTTTGGCCCCTCCATGCTCATCTTGTGAGCACAGAGCATGGGGCTGTTCCGCACTGCCTCCAAGGCAGCACGGAAGTCAGGGGAGGTCAGTTCTCCGGGAACTCAGAGCGCAGGCTCTGAGGTTGGGTCCCACAAAACCAGATATCCTATGGCCGTCCCGCTGCTGTCTAGCGGCCATAGGATTGCTCTCTCCATTGATTATTTGCGTAAGGGTGTTTCCAGACAAAGCTTTTATGGTGCTATCACCCTGTGTTCATGGAATTTTATGGGAGGTCTAGAAAATGTTGTCTTTCACTGGTAACCCTCCTGTGTTTCCCCATGGCTTCTTCTGTCTATTCTCTTACCGCAGAAAACCTGATAAGGAGAAAAAGCAGGATTAGCTCTAAAATTACTTCTAAACAGTGGTGCTAGGAGTCCTCCATCTGGAAGCACCCTAAGAAAACAGACAGAAGAACCAGTGGGACAACATGGGAGGGTTACAAATGGAAGACAATGACATCTGGACCCCTGTAAAGTTCCATGAATAAGGCAGGGCGATTGCACAATAAAAGCTTCATCTGGAAGCACCCTGAGTCTGGCAGTTGTAGGAACTAATGATATCAATCCACTTGTTTGGAGGTCCTGTGTTTTGTTGGATGGATAGAACAGGCCTTTTCTTTTTCTCTCTCATTGTGGCACATTGTTTAAACAAATGTAGATATTCATACATTCATTTATAATTTTTTGTGGTGTAAGTAGAAAGTTGCAAGTCAGAAGCTATCCAGTATCCTAGTAGAATTCAGTTACATATAAGTTGTGCACTTCATAGACACCCCCCCCACACACACACACACAATGTGGTGAAAAACCCAGTATCATATCATCCCTTTTTGTAGATACCACTTTCTTCATTTCCAGTTGTTGCATACTAAAACATGAGCTGGACCTGTAGGAATAGAAACTGTCTGTATCAATGTGTCATTATTATAGTGTTATCTGATCATGCACATGTTGTCTTTAATTGTAAATGTTAAGGGGAATTAGTCAAATGGCTGTTAACCTGTATATGCCCTCCAAGAAAGAACGAGGTTTTTAATAGTAATCAATCAGAGCTTCAGGGTAGCCAATGAAGAATAAAACTTTTTCAAGCTGATTTCTTCAAGCCAAATTTGCTCTCTATTTCATAGTATTTCATAAAATTGTTTACACTTCCTACCATTGGAAATGTTATAGTATATAAGCAACAACAACAAAAAGTAAGCAAGCAAAGAAGGATTTGGTCATCAGAGTAATGCTGGCAGTGTTTGGGTCCCCCCTGCCTCCTTATGGCTATGAAAGTAAAGTGTGTAAGACATTATATGGTATATTCTGAAAATTAACTCAAGCTGGCAAACAGTAGGGCCCGGGGCACTAGACATTTCTGTTTTAATAAAGTTGTAGGAAAATAGGTTGATGGTGGGTTTTTAAATTTCACTGTCTTACTTTTGGATAAACGCTAAATTCATTAAATACAACATTTGTGAAACTAGGAGCTCAATATGTGGAACCCTGACACTTTCTGGGTAAGAAGGGTACTACTTTAAGCAATAGTTCTTTTTTCTTCTTTATTCTGAACTTTTAAATATACATACATAAATTTGTATATATCCATAGTAATAAAATATTAAATGCATATATATGAAAGTACAACTTGTTGTTGTTCAGTCGTTCAGTCGTGTCCGACTCTTCGTGACCCCATGGACCATAGCACGCCAGGCCTTCCTGTCCTGCGCTCTCTCCCGGAGCGTGCTCAAGTTCATATTCATTGCATCGGTGATGCTATCTAGCCATCTCATCCTCTGCCGTCCCCTTCTCCTTTTGCCTTCAGTCTTTCCCAGCATCAGGGTCTTTTCCAGAGAGTTTTCTCTTTGCATTAGGTGGCCAAAATACTGGAGCTTCAGCTTCAGTATCTGTCCTTCCAATGAGCACTCAGGGTTGATTTCCTTTAGGATTGACTGATTTGACCTCCTTGCAGTCCAGGGGACTCGTAAGAGTCTTCTCCAGCACCACAGTTCGAAAGCATCAATTCTTCGGCGCTCAGCCTTCCTTATAGTCCAGCTCTCACAGCCATACATTACTACTGAGAAAACCATAGCTTTGATTAGACGGACCTTTGTCGGCAAGGTGATGTCTCTGCTTCTTACTATGCTGTCTAGGTTGGCCATAGCTTTCCTCCCAAGGAGCAAGCATCTTTTAATTTCATGGCTACAGTCACCGTTTGCAGTGATCTTGGAGTCCAAGAAAGTAAAATCTGTCACTGCTTCCATTTCTTCCCCTTCTATATGCCAGGAAGTGATGGGGCCAGATGCCATGATCTTAGTTTTTTTAAGTTTCAAACCAGCTTTTGCACTCTCCTCTTTCACCCTCAACAAGAGGCTCTTGAGATCCTCTTTGCTTTCTGCCATTAGGGTGGTATCGTCTGCATATTGGAGGTTGTTGATAATTCTCCCAGCAATCTTAATTCTGACCTGTGATTCATCCAACCCGGCGTTTCTCATGATGTACTCTGCATATAAGTTAAATAAGCAGGGTGACAATATGCAGCCTTGTCGTACTCCTTTCCCAATTTTGAACCAATCGGTTGTTCCATGTCTGGTTCTTACTGTTGCTTCTTGACCCTCGTACAGGTTTCTCAGGAGACAGGTAAGGTGGTCTGGTACTCCCATCACTTTAAGAATTTGCCACAGTTTGTTGTGATCCACACAATCAAAAGCTTTACCATAGTCAATGAAGCAGAAATAGACGTTTTTCTGGAATTCTCTTGCTTTCTCCATGATCCAGCGAAAGTTCGCGATTTGATCTCTAGTTCCTCTGCCTCTTCGAAACCCAGCTTGTACTTCCGGTAGTTCTTGGTTCGCATACTGCTGAAGCCTAGCTTGTAGTATTTTGAGCATCACCTTGCTGGCATGTGAAATGAGCGCAATTGGACGGTAGTTTGAACGCTCTTTGGCATTGCCCTTCTTTGGAATTGGAATGTAAACTGACCTTTTCCAGTCTTGCGGCCATTGTTGAGTGTTCCAAATTTGTTGGCATATTTGTTGGCATATTTGCAGCACTTTAACAGCATCATCTTTTAGGATTTTAAATAGCTCAGCTGGAATACTGTCATCTCCGCTAGCTTTGTTGTTAGTAATGCTTCCTAAGACCCACTTGACTTCACTCTCGAGGACGTCCGGCTCAAGTTCAGTGACCGCACTATCATGGCTATCAGGGACATTAAGATCTTTCCTGTATAGTTCTTCTGTGTATTCTTGCCACCTCTTCTTAATCTCATCTGCTTCTGTTAGGTCCCTGCCTTCTTTGTCCTTTATCATGCCCGTCTTTGCACAAAAGGTTCCCTTGAGATCTCCGATTTTCTTGAAGAGATCTCTAGTCTTTCCCATTCTGTTGTTTTCCTCGATTTCTTTGCATTGTTCATTTAAGAAGGCCTTCTTGTCTCTCCTTGCTATTCTCTGGGACTCTGCATTCAGTTGGATATATCTTCCCCTTTCTCCCTTGCTTTTCGCTTCCCTTCTTTCCTCAGCTACTTGTAAAGCCTCATCAGACAGCCACTTGGCTTTCTTGCATTTCTTTTTCTTTGGGATGGATTGAGTTGCTGCCTCCTGAACAATGTTACGGACCTCCGTCCATAGTTCCTCAGGCACTCTGTCTATCAGGTCTAATCCCTGAAATCTATTCCTCACCTCCACTGTGTATTCATAAGGGATATGATTTAGGTCATACCTGAATGGTTTAGTGGTCTTCCCTACATTCTTCAATTAAAGCCGAAATTTTGCAACAAGAAGCTCATGATCTGAGCCACAGTTAGTTCCAGGTCTTGTTTTTACTGACTGTATAGAGCTTCTCCATCTTTGGCTGCAAAGGACATAATCAATCTGATTTTGATATTGACCATCTGGTGATGTCCATGTGTAGAGTCGTCTCTTGTGCTGTTGGAAAAGAGTGTTTGCTATGATCAGCGTGTTCTCTTGGCAAAAGTTCTCTTAGCTTTTGTCCTGCTTCATTTTGTACACCAAGGCCATGCCTGCCTGTTATCCCAGTGATTTCTTGACTTCCTACTTTAGCATTCCAATCCCCTATGATGAAGAGGACATCTTTTTTTGGTGTTAGTTCTAGAAGGTGTTGTAGGTCTTCATAGAACCGATCAACCTCAGCTTCTTCGGCATCAGTGGTTGGGGCATAGACTTGAATTACTGTGATGTTGAATGGTTTGCCTTGGATTCGTACTGAGATCATTCTATCATTTTTAAGATTGTACCCCAGTACTGCTTTTCGCACCCTTTTTTTGACTATGAGTGCTACTCCATTTCTTCTAAGGGATTCTTGCCCACAATAGTAGATATGATGGTCACCTGAATTAAATTCGCCCATGCCTGTCCATTTGAGTTCGCTGATTCCCAAGATGTCGATGTTCAGTCTTGCCATCTCATGTTTGACCACCTCCAGCTTACCTTGATTCATTGATCTGACATTCCAGGTTCCTAAACAATATTGTTCTTTACAGCATCGGATTTTCTTTTCACCACCAGACAAATCCACAGCTGAGTGTCCTTTTGGCTTTGGCCCAGCCGCTTCACTCTTTCTGGCGCTACTTGGAAATACCCTCTGCTCTTCCCCAGTAGTATATTGGACACCTTCCGACCCGAGGAGCTCATCTTCCGGCGTCATATCTTTTAGCCTTGTGATACGTTCCATGGGGTTTTCTTGGCAAGAATACTGGAGTGGGTTGCCATTTCCTTCTCCAGTGGACCACATTTTGTCAGAACTCTCTGCCATGACCTGTCCATCTTGGGTGGCCCTGCACGGCATAGCTTATGGCTTCACTGAGTTACGCAAGCCCCTTCGCCACAACAAGGCAGTGATCCATTCATAAAATCATAGAATCATAGAATCATAGAATAGTAGGGTTGGAAGGGGTCTATAAGACCATCGAGTCCAACCACTTGCTCAATGAAGGAATCTAAGTCAAAGCATCCCTGACACGTGGCTGTCCAGCTTCATCTTGAATGCCTCCAGAGCCCACTACCTCCCTAGGTAACTGGTTCCATTGTCATATTGCTCTAACAGTCAGGAAGTTTTTCCTGATGTTCAGCTGGAATCCTGTAATTTGAGCCCATTATTCTGTGTCCTCCACTCTGGGATGATTGAGAAGAGAGCCTGGCCTTCCTCTCTGTGACAAACTTTCAAGTACTTGAACAGGACTATCATATCTCCCCTCAGTCTTCTCTTCTCAAGCTAAACATGCCCAGTTCTTTCAGTCTCTCCTCATAGGGCTTTGTTTCCAGTCCCCTGATCATCTTTGTTGCCTTCCTCTGAGCCCTCTCCAGTTTGTCTGCATCCTTCTTAAAGTGTGGTGCCCAGAACTGGACACAGTACTCAAGGTGAGGCCTAACCAGTGCTGAGTAGAGGGGAACTAGTACTTCACGTGATTTGGCAGCTGTACTTCTATTAATGCAGCCTCAAATAGCATTTGCCTTTTTTGCAGCCTCATCACATTGTTGGCTCATATTCAGCTTGTGATCTATACATACACCTACACATACACTTCAACAAAAGCGGAGCAGATACCAAATAAGTATCAGTTTGAAGGTGGTGTCTATATGCCACCCATTCAAATGCTGAAAGCGTTATAAAGTCCGCAATCCACTGCTTTATAGGAAGTGAGTGTTTATCCTTCCAATGTTGTAATATCAGTTTTTTAATTGTCAAGAAGGCAGGGAGAATCAGTTTACGCTGACCATTCATTAATTTCCATGAAGCAGATAATTTAAAGTGTATGTATATCAGCAAATACTAAAGGCTCTTCCAGTACAAAATTTATTCATATAACCTCTTCCCCAAGAGAAGCAACTACTAGACATTGCCAAAACATATGTTTAAAAGAACTCCAAAACATATGTTTAAAAGAAGCATTAGCTCCATTGCACTGCCAGCAATTAGCCAAATTAGACAATGCCTTATTAAAGAGATGTTGCCGTGTCCAATAGACCCAAAACAAAAGTTTTTGCTGAATAAGACACAGCCTAAGATCCATAGATGCGATAGGTATATATGCCAAAGTGGTGATCCACTGATTGAGCAGAATAGGAGAATCCAATTCCTTATTCAATTCCTGCGTAAAACACTGTATATCATATTTATTCACCAATAACAAGTATTTTTAGACATGGATCATGGGTCACTTTGCCTTACCAGCCTCAGTAAGTACTTCCAATAATGATGGAGATCCTGATGCTGTAAAAACAGCCAGGCCAAACCAAGATACTAACAAACACTGTAGTTGCAAGTATTGCCATTCAGCCATGGCTGGCAAGTCAGATTTGGCACACAAGATAGAAAAGGACATAAACCCATCATTGGCACCCACCAGTCGATCTAAAGTAAAAATCACCTTATCTGTCCATATCCACCAAAAAACCCACACATTTTTACACCAATTTTTTAGATCTGGATTGCCCCATAAAGTCAATTAGGCATGAGAAAATGGATCAAACTGTAATTGACATGACATGATAAGGAACCCTGTGTCCTTGTATGCCTGGAACCTAATGCCATCCAATCTAATGCAGACACAAAAGACCAATATTCACTACAGGTCAGCAGATAAGCCTGATGAGATAAGCAAGATCTGGAAAACCAAATCCAGTTGCTTTAATTGGAAGATGCATCCTTTTCAGAGATAATCTTGGTGGAGAGGACCTCCCCCACCCCCATTTTTTTAAAAAAACAAAACAAAGCATTGATTTTTCGGAAATATTTGCCAGGTGTAGCTAAGGGAATCCCATGTATAACATAAACAATCCAAGGTATAGTATTCATCTTAAGTGTATTTACCTTACCCCACAAACTCAGCTTTATATATCTGAATCACACAAAATCTCAATAATCAATTTATTTAAAATATGCTTAACCATCTGAGATATATCTTCTCTGGGAATAAGTATTCCAAGATAAGTAATAACATCCAGGCATCATCAAAATTGCCAATCTGCTAATACACTATGTGATATAGAGTCTCCAAACGACATCAGTTTGTGTTTTGACCAATTTATTGAGTACTTAGGCAAATTACCAAATGTATTAATCAGCTGCATCAAAGCCAGCACAGATGACTGGAGTTCAGAAATAAACAATAAAAGATCATCACTGTAAAGAATAATTTTAAATTCTAAACAATCATGCACAAATTCATGAATACTGTTAAGCCGTTTTAAACACACTTGCTAGGGAGTCAGTCTCATTAAATTTAGTGGGATGTATTTCTAGGAAAACTTGACATAACTTGATTTATTATTTTTACCCATGGATTTTGTCCATGGATCACATAATGTCATACCTGAAGATTTTTTTAAAAGACATTAAAGTATATATAACAATCATCAGAAAATCAGTTTAAGGCAGCAGCAGACGAAAACCAATCAATTATTCTCCACCTAAAATCATGTTACATGAGTTGTTGTCAGTTTCCAAGCAGGCAAAATCAATAAGGTTAATAAAACCATATTACAATTTTCTAAAAGAAGTGCCAAATTTCAAGCAATGCAAATTTCTGTTACAAAGGAATGGAGTCACTGCACACTTACATATAGTGTGTGTGTGTGTGTGTGTGTGTGTGTGTACACATGTGTTTCTATGTGTATGTGTCTATATTTATTGATTTACCTATTGATCATTATATATCTAGTGATCCAGATCTCCGGAAGGCTCTGATTTACAAATGGAGAGCTCCCCAAGATGGACAAAAATTAAGCAGAGCCATATCCATACCGGTTACACTGATTGATAAAACTGGGTCAAGTCAAGAATGGTTGCTTACCTTTAAGGGTACTGCTGCCAAAATTCCAGTTTCTCACTACTTGGCACTCTAACTGCTACTCTGCACAGAAACCACATGATAAAATGGTAAGTAGTTGGTAGACACAGAAAGACTTGTATAAAAATACAAATGTTTGTGAACTTTTCCTTCTTGGTTCTCTCAACCAATTCAAATCTTGTGATTTGAGTATGTTGAGATTGGCAAATAAAGTATGAAATGAGCTTCAAATAAGCCATGTGTTGGCCTGGTGTGAAAGTACCTTCTGTTTTCCAGAAGCACCTCATGAAAGGCAGATATGGAAAGCATGCTCACAAACATTGCTCTTTCAGGTCAAATTTTGCTTTGCTCCAGTTAATCAAGCAGAGTTCTAGATCCATAGAATACTCGTTATTGCTATTTAGGCTGTAATCCTATATGCACTTACCTGAGAATAAGTCCCATTGACATGTATGGGACTTAATTCTGAGCAGACAGACATAGGATTGCTCTGCTAATGTGCGGATGCTAGATTTGATTTAGATTTTATTGGAATCCAAATTGAGGAGATGTGATGTCCCACATAGAACTGGTGAGGAAATCTACTACTTTGTACATTATTTGGCTGTATATTGTTTGTTTGTTTTTCATGTGGCTAGTACAAGCAGCAAATAAATAAAATATTTTTGGTGACTATCTGATATTCTGCATCTGAAAAAAGGGAACACTCTCCAGTCCAAGAGAACAATATGCTTTGAACAAAGTGGTGGTGGTGGGGGGGGATTATTCCCCAAATAAAACAAGGATCCATCCATTAAAAAGGATCAGGTT
Organism: Heloderma suspectum; assembly: GCF_057233095.1. Taxonomy (NCBI): domain Eukaryota; kingdom Metazoa; phylum Chordata; class Lepidosauria; order Squamata; family Helodermatidae; genus Heloderma; species Heloderma suspectum. The sequence continues at coordinate 230,604,490 of NC_139461.1, forward strand.
TTTGCTGCAAAAACAAACACATTAAGGGAGCAATCCTATGGCCACTAGATAGCAGCTAGACTATCTTAGGATATCTTGTTTTCCAGGATACTGATATATCCTAAGATAGATATCCTAAGATAGTCATAGGATATCTTGTTTTCCAGGAACTGACCTCGGAGCAGCGCTCCGAGGTCAGATCCCAGAGAACCAACCTCCCCCCACTTCTGCACTTCCTCGGAGGCAGCGTGGAACAGCCCCGTCCTCTGCGCTCTCAAGAGGAGTGTGGAGCGGCCAAAAACGGGTGTGTCTGGGGGCGTTCCAGGCAGAAATGCCCATACGACACATCCAATGTGTCGTACAGCAGCCTCCCCCCACCTCCGTCCTCCCATGGCTAGACAGCTGCAATCGGTTGTCTAGCCAAAAATGCAGGGCAGGAGAAGCACGGAGGGAATGATCCCCTCCTTGCTTCTCCTGCCCTGCATTGGATAGGTGGGCACGTCTGAGTTCGGATTGCAAATAGGATTGCACCATAAGCAAGACAAGACAACAATAACAACAACAAAAGGAAAACCACCTAGTACAAAAAACTGCAATAGATTCCTTTAGTTATATATTTACTTATGCTTTTACCTGCAATGCATTCCTTAGGTTTCCATTAATATCCAGCTTTCCATGAATCCAATTTGAAATGAAACTAATTTTTAGTGGCAGTTTCATTTGATTTCCTTCTTTACATCAGGGGAAACTAGTATCGCTATCTGTCATTCAGTTGGTGGAGAAAGAAAGACCAAAGAGGTCTTCATCATCATTCTGCTAGTTGTCTACACTTTCATCTCTTATTGCAAAGGAAAAGATGTCAGGGAATGTGCCATGTGGTGTGGGCTGAGAACTGTTTTGCTTTTATTGACTGTTTATGATGTGACTTAATGATAACAGCATAGTATTAGCCACTCAAGTGGGCTGCTCCAGGGCATTGTCAACAATTAAAAAAAGAAACCATAGAGGAAACCTGTAAAATAACCAAGGTCTTGAATGTCACCTTTCATAATTAATCTCTACACCCCTTCATATTCAGCCATTGCCCACTCTTTTATTTCATTTTGTGCACATGTCTTACAGCTGCAGACTGCCTTTAAAAAAACGCAAAACCACTGCTAGCCTCCAATGTGCTTATAGTGAACCAAGAATGGAATGTGTGGAGTGCAGTTTAAAAAAATGCATGGTCAGCATCAGTGGAAGGAAGTGTATGTTTAGAGACTGGGCTAATTCAGACAGTATCTTGGAAGCATGTGGGGGCCATCACCAGGCTCTTGGCCCATCAGTGCCCACATGGAGGTATCATTTCCGAAATCAGGTAGTTTGGCATGGCAACTCTTCAAATAGCTAATGTGATCCCGGTGTTTGCATGGTCATGAGGGCTTCCCCAAAAGGCTACCTGAATTGTGCTGATCATAGCGGCTTCATGAACAGCCTCTACAAGAGGGTGCTCATTCTTGCAAAGTGTCCTTCTGTGCATAAGTGGTATGGAACTGGGTGGGCCACTGTGCCATATAGGTGCATGGATTGAATGTACATTCAGGGGATGATCGGAGCAATTTATTTCTCCCCATTAAAAACAACAACCATAAACACTGTTAGCCAAATGTGTCTCCAGATATGTGAGCTTATCTCCTAACTATATTTCAGTAGAAAGGAAAGCTATGAGTAAGTTACATTATGTCAGCTGTAGCGCCTCAACCAAAGGACAGAGAGTCAGTTATTCCATGAACAGACGCTAGTGCTTTATTGTTGGAGACTTGAATATACAACTCTGCTTTGTTATGGCATGGAATTCTTTGTCCTTATTAACATCTTGATCAGGTGCTATTGCTATGGCAGGAAGACAATACTGTGTGTTAGAAAGTACAATAGGGCTAAGTATTTTTTTGGCATGCATCATTGTACTTCTAGTGACATCACACTAGATAAATATATAGCAATATTTGCAATGCAGTAAATCCATTGAGGGGCTAATAAACTAAACTATTCCTAATGTGTTATGTGCCACTTTTCCAGCAGAGTCCAAAAGTCATATATATTTAGATTCCAGAACTGGAAAGAATGAGGTGACTTGTCCCCCACTGCTGCTTAACTTCAAAGTTGCACTGGCAAAGTGGGGGCAATTAGATTTTCAGTGAGCCCCATGGAGCAGTAGGCTGGTTTAGGCTTTGGCCTTTAAAGAAACTATTAAAATAAAATAAATACAGTAAAACTCAGGGAAGTGATGTCTTTGTGGCTAACATGGTTAATTCCCATGACACTTATCCAGATTTCTGCTTTCTTTCTTTCCTTTTTTTTTTAACAGCGCAGCTGCCATAAGCATGCACAATCAAATCACCTTGTAGCCTTGATTTATAGGCATGGGTGGGAATCCCACCATGAATGCCCCATTAATGCATGCTAATAATACTCCATGCTGCATGGAGATATTCTACTTCATTTATTTTATGGTATTATTTAAAGCATCAATATTCCACCTTTCCTGCTAAGAGCTCAAGGCAGCTAACAACAATGATAAACCATACAGTAACGATTTAAAACTTCACATATAATCTACCACTAAAACTGTAAAACACAAACCACAAAAACTGCAGCAAAAAATAACAGAAAACAGCCGCAAGGATGCATGATCAAGTTATCTTCATATGGATTAGTTGCCCTGCACACTTTAAGCACCCTTTTGTATATGCAATCTAATCAGAGTGTTTAAAAGTAATAAAAGGGTAACATATCTGTTGCAGAATTTTGAGAATGTATAAGATTTTCTAATCCTGGCTATGTTTTCCTCTTAAGTGTTAAGAAGAAGAGTATCCTCTTCTCCAGATATCATCTACCTGTTAATAAAATAGAAGGCATGCTTTTAAGATACACAATGCTCTTTTCCATGCAAATGTAAGAAGCGAAAGGTTAGTGAAGGAAAGAACCTAAATCCAAGTTTGTCTTAATTAACAGTACAGTTGTTTCTCCCCGCAGCCCTTATTAATGCATGCATTAAACAAAGTACGGAGGCAAGGCTTCTAAAACAATACAGCACTTCTAGGACCATTTAATCTGCTACATACAGTTGTTTCATGTACCTCAGGTAGATAATGGCTGAAGTCTATCACATCCATACCAAAGGAGTACAGTGGCAGTGGAAACATCAGGTAGTCTTAGGCATGCTGACATGGATTTAAACCCTGTCTGGATATAAAATTTTATTCCCAAGTGCATCTTTGAAGGTATGTATGGGACATGCCCTGACACAGACTGAGAGGTCAGAGATAGATTCAGGAGAAATGATAATATGTAACTGAACTATCCGATTCCAGGCCATTTCCAAACCTGACATTGTTTAGTTGCTATCTGCATAGTTGTTGTAATGTTCTGTGGGTTCGGATGGGTTTCTCAGTGAGCCATAATTAAGAAGCATGACCTTGGTATTACCATTCATCCATCCTAGCTAGACATTCCGGCTAATACTTGGATTATTTTGTACGAAGTTCCTGTCTTCCGGATAATCCTTATCAGTCTTTAAAACCCTTTGTAATTGGTGAAAGGCCAAGTGTGATTAGTTAATGTGATTTGCATAGCTCAGAGGAGGCTCTTTCCCCCGCTGCTCTTTATATTGAGTGACAGAGAGTTCTCCTGCTACACCCCCAGTGCTGCAGTAGAAATGTCTGATCCATGCTGGGCTGCAAAATCCCAGAAGCTGCTATCTGTCAATTTGTTGATGTCTTCTTCCTTTGCTGAACTGCTGCAAAACCTGCTTTTGTTAGTTTTCCTTTCAGTAAAACATGTGCACTTCAGCGTGAGGCCTGGCGACCTTTGCCCTTCAGGGATGACTCATTCCCATTTACAAGGCCACTACAAAATCCATCAGATCAAACTCACCAAGCAGCCAGGAAACTGCTGACTGGAGTGGAGAAGCCAGCTAGGACTGCTCCTAAGTTGTACGGCATGACACAGAGTTCTCTGTTGGTCGTGATTTGTCATTGTAAGGTTGAGGCAAAATGGCAGTGGAAAAGGACAAGGGAGAATTTTTAATATCTCTCCGATGATATCGCATTGAAAACAGCTCTTTTCATACCTACCTCTGTGGCTGAAATAACAGGGTTGTTCATTCAGCAATGTAAATTGTAAGTAAGGGGTTTGAATACTTTCTGTTTTCAATGACTTTCAGTGCCGTACTGTACATAGCTATGCAGAAGTAAACCCTGCTGAATTCAATTGAACTTCCTCCCATTGTATAGGATTCCAGCTTTAGAAGGTTAAGTATTTCTAGGACTTTTAACGAATAGAACTTGAAACTGTTATTTGGACTGAAACATGGACATAGATGGCTATGGGACAAAACTGTGATTGTCTGGAATCTGGAAATTGTTAATAAAGGAGCTGTGACATGGTGTGATCATACATCAGTTAGGATCTAGTCACCTGCTCGCCACCTGCCATGGCTTCCCCCATCCCTGCATGGCTTTCCTCCCCTTCCCCTCCACCCGCTCACCTGCCCGTGCACCCACCTACTGACCGCCGCTGCCACGACCTCTGCTGCACAATACTGCTGCTTATGCTCACCTCAGAGCTAGAAAGCAGGACGTTGCAGTTTGGGAGATAAGTCTACTGACTTCCTGCTTCCTGGCTGCAGAGGTGAGTAGTAGGCAAGCAAGCAGCAAGGGTGGGGGGAGGAGGAAGGAGTCTGGTGGGAGAAGTGGTGGGGTCCTGGCAAGCGCCAGTGCACCCATGGGCTCCATATTGCCGACCCCTGATCTAGAGTATTTAGTTCTCACATTTTTAAGGGAAAGATTCCCTCCCTTTCCTGCCCCCACATCCCGTTATTAATAACGCTTCTTTCTATTTTGTGGTTATCTTTTATGTATCCACTTAGAAGCAATAAATATCTCTGAACAGCATTTACAGAATAAATGTAGGGTTGGTTCTGGCCACAGACATATGAATGATAGGCTTTGATTTGGTCTGAGTAGAAGTGGATGTCTCCTGCTACTGCATTATTTGCAGCCTTTCTATAATCCAACTGTATCAGGTAGATGCTCATTCATTAATTTCATTTATTAATTACATTTCTATACCACCTAATAGCCAAGCTCTCTGGGCGGTTCACAGCATGATAAAACATAATATAAAATCTTTAGTAGTTCATGAGAGCAAACAAACAGGAAATGTAGGTAGCATTATACATGGAGGGGTATAAGAATGGCAGATAGGTTAATCTGAAAGAAAAGGTGTAACTGAAAACATTTTAATGGGGAAAATTGCCAATACATTCCAGACCTTCTTGGAACTTAATGTGGTATTTCAGGGGACATAGGTATTCTAAATATGTGTTTTGTTTTGTTTTCAGTATACAAAACCTGAACTGATCTAAAGTCAGGTTTTTGGAGCAAACCCATTATATGTATCTTTTCCATCCAAAGATTGATCTCTGAAGAGACATCTTGGCATTTCAAAATAATGTTTGGCCTCTCAATATAGGTAGTTAGAATTCCACCTGAAATTTCAGCCTCAGAATGAAAATCTACCTCTTGAATATCTCCTGATGCATACTGTGGTGAACTGAAGTTATACTGGTGTACTGGTTACATTATTGTCATTTTAAGCCAGTGTGATGTAAATACAACAGGAAAAAAAGGGGGAAATGAGTGTAGATGGGGTGTATTGGGGGAGGATCAGAAGAGTGGCCAGCTTACTTCAAAATCCATCCTCCCCCAGGGCTAGGCTTTGCCTTTTCCAGTGGCATACCATAAGCGTATATAATACCATAGGAGCCAATGGATACCCAAGACAACTGGCCTACTCATCTCCCTCTTACTGCACTGAAAGTTAGGATTGCAACCAAACCTAGAGCCAATAAAGGCACATAAAAAGATGAATGCTCCTTCATGAAAACACAGTACCTGTATCAAGATATGTGGCATAGGGTTTCCCATGCATAGCTAATGTCCTTCATCTGAGGCCCTCCTCCAGGCTCTTCTGTCATCTAAGGTTAAGTTGTGGTAACCAAAATCCAATCAGACAATGGAGGGTCAGTAGTCTTTTTGCTATGTGATGCAATAGATTTTTTTAGCTGCTGTCAACAAATTAATAATCATATCTACATTAGAGATTTCATTACACACTTTTAGATAACTCAGATAACTTAACAATTCCATTGGTATTTTATAACCCATGATAAGCTGAATATGATGCAGAATCAAAGTCCAATATTAATTTATTTTATCACAGTGTCAAAAAATATGCATGCAGTCCGCACCTTGCTCAACACACATCCAGTATTTCTCATAAGTAAAATTATATATCCTCTTGATTTTATATGGTATAAGATACCACTGATGGAAGAATTCCGTTTTAAGTTCATTGCAATTAGATAGCCTTTTGGGCAGAAGCGCCTCTATATGGAATGCTGTTCCCATGGAAGGCCATGTGGTGCCAACCATATTGTCTTTCAGGTTTTTCAGCATCTATTATAGCTTAAGTTAGTTTTATAGTATAGTTCTGCTGGATTTTATTGGTTTTATGGCTGCTGTTGCTATGTTTTTCTCTTTGTTTTTGTTTTTCTGCTGATTTATGTAATTTCATTATCAATTGTAAGGTGTCCTGGGAGTTTTATACTGAAGGATTGCCTAGAAATGATACAAACACATAATTGCATGCATATATAAAGTGTCAGTAGTGGGACCATCATGTTTGGTATGTGGTATTCTGTGCCTTCCATATCTCTCTGAGCAACAGGTTTGTGAGGCTTGAAGACTTGAATTAGATTTCACTAAGAAATTGGTCCAAGGATTGGTGATCAGGAAAGAGATCTTGGGGTTGTGGTAGATAGCTCAACAAAAATGTCATCCCAATATGCAGTTGCTATAAAAACCCAAATTCCATCATAGGGATCATTAGGAAAGCAATAGAAAATAAAGTGCTGATATCATAATGAATTTATACAACTCTATGGTGTGATCACACTTGGAATACTGTGAATAGTCAGGGCCCTGCACCTCAAAAAGGATATTGTAGAGCTAGAAAAGGTGTAGAAAAGGGCAACCAAAATGATCAAGAGGTTTGAGCAACTCTCCTATGAAGAAAGGTTACAGTGTTGGGGGCTTTTTAGTTTAGAAAACAGTCACGTAAGGAGGTATAAGGAGGCAAGTAAGAAGTTGATGGAGGTGTATAAAATTATGCATAATGTGGAGGAACTATACAGGAAGACATTTTTCTCCCTTTTTCATAGTACTAGAATCCAGGGTAATCTGAAGCTGATTGATGGGAGATTCCGGACAGATAAAAAGAAGGACTTCTTCTCCCAGCCCATAGTTAAGCTATGCTTCTACAAGATGTAGTGATGTCCACCAACTTGGATTGCTGTAGATTCACAAGGAATAAGGCTATCAATGGCTACTAGGCATGATGGCTATATACTACCTTCAGTAACAGAGGCAGTATGCCTCTCAATACTAGTTTATGGAGAACATGAGTGGGAAGATACTGTTGCATTCATGTCCTGCTTGCAGGCTTCCCATAGGAACTGCAGGAACAGAATGCTGGATCAGATGGCCCTTTGGTCTGATCCAGCATGGCTGTTCTTATGTTCAGATATATCTAGTGTGAATTCAGACTGACATCTGATAGTTATGTTGCCCTGGCTGTGTACATTAATTTTATGACTTTCAAAATTGTCCACAGGAAGGAACCTCGTTTCTCCTGGGATCGTTTTCATGCTGCAGAGAAACATCTTATGTAGTTTATTCTTGGGGACCAGCATGGCAACAAATCACTCAATCTAGGGGTCATTGAATTAGCATAAGGGACATGGACATGTCAATGTCCTGCTCTATTGATTTAGGATAGAACATTAAAAGGAAAGCATGTGGAAAGCAGAGGAAGAGGCTCTAAAAGCAGCACTTTGATAGTGGATCCTTGCAGCATATTAAAGTTGATACTGCCTAATCCATTTCTGTGATAAAGACTGCAAGGAATATGTGGATAGAAAGCATGATGTCAGGGTGGACACTGAGCCCATAAAATCCCAGAGTAGTTCTGATTCTGAAGAAGAGCAGTCGCTCCTGGGAGAGGAGCGCACTTCTCTTTCCCAGGGCCAACAGCTGATGGAGATTCCTCCCACCAGCATTCCTAGCTTAGATAGCAGTCCAGGGAGTGACAGAGCACGGGAAGCAGACTTGGTGGACGCGTGACACTGACGCAGAAAGCAGCGCCAAATGGAGGGCGCAGAAAGGAGGCGTAGTGCCCAGATGGCGCGCAAACAACGGCTGCGCCCAGAGGATCCAAGAGAAAAGGGGAGGGACTCCCCCTAGTCCTTAAGTTCAGGGGTCTGCCAGTAATTCCCTTTCAAACAGGGACCAACTGTTCCAACTTAGGGCATAGGTACTCTGCTGGACAGATCTAGTTGCTAACAGTAGAGTTGTTAAGTTATAAAAGAAAAATAAAGCTTTAAAAGGAATCCCTTTGTCTGTGTCTAGACTTGGCTACTAGATTAGACTGAAAAAGACCTCCAAGGAGCCCTTGACACATATATTACCAGTAACTGCATGCATATATTGAGAAGGATTTGGAAGTATATTGAATGGCACTTCAGTAGAGAGGGTAACATTTCAGAGCCCTTTCATATTCAATGTGCAAGTGTGTCCTGATAGATGTTGTTGAAAAATTGAGAGCAAAAAACTAGCAAGAAGATGTCAGGGTGGAAACTGAGTCCATAGAGCCCCAGAGCAGTTCTGATTCTGAGGAAGAACAGCAATCCATGGGAGAGGAGCTCACTCATCTCTCACAAGCACAGCAGCTGGCAGAGATTTCTCCTGCCAGAATTCCTGGGAGAGATAGTGACCCTGGAAGTGAGAGAGTGCTGGAGGGGGGCTTGCTGGATGCTCAGTGCAGAAGCAGGGAGCGATGACAGATGGAGGGCGCCGAAAGGAGGCGCTCTGCTCATTTGGCACTCAAACAACGGTCACGTCCCAAGGACCCAAGGGAAAGAGGGAGGATCTCTCCATAGCCCATAAGTTCAGAGTCTTCCCGTGGTTCTCCCTCAAACAGGGACCAACTGCCTTACCTGGAGCTTAGGCTACCCTGCTATCTTTCCCCAGTGCTGTTCCTTGCTTAGTCGCTAGTGATTAGTATCTGTAAGAGTCATAAAGCAATAAAGGAATAAAGCCTTGGAAAGAATCCTCATCGTCTGTGTCCTGCTATTGGAGGGGACTGCAAGAGGCAGCTAGGGCGCTCCTGACAGCTTGGTTATCCGTTCCTCTTTTTTTCTCTCTCTGCTCCTACTGCCGAATTGAGGGTGCCAGGGACTCGGCGGTGCAAGCTCTCGCGCAAGAGAACCAGGCTCTTCGTGATCACGTGTCTCAACTGACGACTACCGTACAGAGTCTGCAAGCTGCGGTTTAACCCCCACCACCTCGATTGCCCCCCACCGCAAGTGCCCGGTGGCTCTGCCAGAGACGTTTTCTGGTGAGAAAGGACTTTTTCAGATTTTCCAGGCCCAATCGGAGCTGTACATGCGCCTACGACCTGAGGATTTCCTGACAGAACAGGTTCCTGTGGGCTTCATCATTAACCTACTTTCAGGCATGGCAGTTAAATGGGCTTCAGGACTTCTTCTCACTAATGACCCCCTGCTTGGGGACTATCAAGGTTTCATGACAGCAATGGCCAGATTTTTCGGTGACCCCCTGCGCACGCAGATGGCTTCTCGGGAGATTCGCCACCTCAGGCAGGGCAAGGACTCAGTTTCCAGCTACGCGACAACTTTTCGCTTGCTGATGCAGGATTTACAGTGGAATGATACCGTGCTGGTGGCTCAGTTTTTGGATGGTTTGAACGACAAGATCGTGGATGAGTTGGCACGCACGCCTAGCCCGCCTACTTTGGAGGACCTCACCCAGACCTGCCTCCAGATAGATAGTCGGCTAGAGGGGCGCCGGCAGACCCTGCGGGGCACTGAGGGCTGAGATTTCCCTCCTCCCATTCCCCCACGTTTCCTGCCCCCTCCCCCACCCCTGCGGTGGAGGTGGAGGAGACCCCGATGCAGCTGGGAGCTACCCGAGCCCCGCTGCCGCCAGAGGAACTAGAGCAGCGGCACGCAGAGCGCCGATGCTTTTGGTGTGGAAAGCTGGGACATTTCACCAAAACCTGCCACACCAGACCTGCAGCCCCTCTGCCTTCTCCTCCTCTCCTTCCTCTTCCTCCTCCTCCTCATCCCCAGGCCTGACTAGGCTGCCCCCCAAGCCTGTTGGGGGTCTCCAGTGTGGGGGTCGGTTCCACACCAGGTGGGTGCCTTCCGCAACCCCCCACCCTCCCATCTGCTACTGCATGTTCACCTCCGCTCCTCCCAGTGGGGTGGGGTGGAGGCCCTAGCTTTAGTGGACTCTGGGGCTACGACTAGTTTCATGGATGAAATGTTCACTCACTTCCACAAGATTCCTACCCTGCCTCTTCCTGCCCCCTTGGCAGTGGAGACTGTCCTCTTTCTTCGGGAGCGGTGACCTGGATTACAGCTCCGCTTACTCTGCACGCCCAGTCCCATGTTGAGCAGATTCAGTTTCACTTGGCCAAGGTTCCCCAATACCCAATCGTGCTGGGTGTTTCCTGGCTGTCTAAGCACAACCCTCAGATTTCTTGGGGGCTTCAGCAAGTGGAGTTTGCGTCTCCCTACTGCCGGGAGCATTGCCTCCTGGAGGAGGTGCCGGTCCCAGCCCAGGCCTTAACCCTTTCCTCCCCCTCCTCGTCTGCTTCTGGCAGTTCCTCAGGTACCGTGATCCTCCCAGAGAAGTATGCAGCTTTTCGGGGCGTTTTCGACAAGAAGGAGGCCAACCAGTTCCCCCCTCACCGCCCTTTTGACTGTGCCACTAACCTAATTCCTGGGGCGACCATCCCTGCCGGCCGGCTGTATTCGATGTCGGAGCTGAAACTTCGAGCTCTGTGGGAGTTTTTGGACACAAACCTCAGACGTGGCTTCATTCGCCCCTCCTCCTCCCCTGCCTGCGCCCCTACCATGTTTGTGCACAAAAAATCAGGAGAATTCTGCCTGGTGCATGACTTCCAAGCGTTGAATTTGGTCTTGATCCCCAACAAGTACCCCCTCCCCCTCATACCGGAGATACTGGAGCACCTGGGGCGAGCCAAGATTTTCACAAAGTTGGACCTGCGTGGCACCTACAATCTGATTCGCATCTGGGAGGGGGATGAGTGGAAGACCTGTTTCGGCACCCGGTACGGAGTGTATGAATACCTAGTGATGCCGTTTGGGCTCGCCTGCGCCCCCCCCCACGTTTTTGCATTTTATGAATGCCATCTTCCGAGACTATTTGGACACTTTCCTCATTGTGTATCTTGATGATTTACTTACATTTTCTGAGGACCCCCCATGCCCATCAGCACCATGTCTCCGCTGTCCTCCAGCGTCTCCGTGAGCACCATCTTTATGCCAAGCTGGAGAAATGTGCATTTGACCTAACCTCTTTGGACTATCTCGGCTACATTATCTCAGCTGACAGTATCAGGATGGATCCTGCAAAAGGCGTCCCTGCATTAGCCGTGATAGGCTACGTATGTATTAACGTAGCCTATCACGGCTGTGAAGAAGAAGCAAATGGAGGCTGCAGGGCGGCCGCCATTCGCAAGTCGGCGCCGACGGGAGCAGGTAAGTGCACCACTTTGCGTGACTTTCATGGGTTGGGGGGGCGGGGGCTTCATCCCGCCTGACTTTCGTGGGTTGGGGGAGGCAGGGGCTTCGTTCCAAAATGGATTTGGGGGGGCCGAATGCACTTGCATTCGGTCTCACCAAGATCCGTCTCAGAATTCTCTGACATCCCTACTTATAACAATGGCTGCCATGCTTCCACCCACCAAACTCCATTTGTTGCCAATTTTGGTTACCATCCCAAGGCTTTCCTGTCTACCCTAGCTCCCTCTTTGGTGCCGGCAGCCCATGAGTTTTTAGAGGAGTTGCGAGCGGTACACCACCTCTTACGGGACTCCCTCGAGCAAGCCAAGACAGCCTACAAGGCCTCTGCAGACCAGCGGCGCCAGCCGGGTCCATCTCTGCAACTGGGGGACTGGGTTTGTTTGTCCACCCAATACCTCCCCTCTCACTCTCCCGCAAAGAAGCTTGCGCTTCACCACACAAGGCCTTTCCAAATTATGGCCCAGATTAACCCTGTTGCTTTTCGCCTGGCTCTCCCCCCGTCAATGAAGATCCATCCTGTTTTTCATCGGTCCTTGCTGCTCCCCTGGTTTCTGGCAACCCTCGTCGCTCGGCCGGCTCCCCCCCACCACCAGTGCTGGTGGAGGGGGAGGAGGTGTTTGAAGTTGCGGAGATTCTGGACTCCCACCTTTCTCGCGGCCGCCAGCAATATCTGGTGGACTGGAAGGGGTACGGGCCAGATTAGCGTTCCTGGGAACCCACGGAAAATGTGGATGCTCCGTTTCTGCTGAGGCATTTCCACCAGCTGTACCCTCACAAACCCAGGGCCCCAGGGGAGGAGCACGAGGGGGGGCCTCATGGGAGCGGGGATGATGTCAGGGTGGAAACTGAGCCCATAGAGCCCCAGAGCAGTTCTGATTCTGAGGAAGAACAGCAATCCGTGGGAGAGGAGCTCGCTCATCTCTCACAAGCACAGCAGCTGGCAGAGATTCCTCCTGCCAGCATTCCTGGGAGAGATAGTGACCCTGGCAGTGAGAGAGCGCTGGCGGGGGGCTTGCTGGATGCTCGGCGCAGACGCAGGGAGTGTAGACAGATGGAGGGCGCCGAAAGGCGGAGCTCCGTTCGTTTGGTGCTCAAACCACGGTCGCGTCCTGAGGACCCAAGGGAAAGAGGGAGGATCTCTCCATAGCCCATAAGTTCAGAGTCTTCCCGTGGTTCCCCTTCAAACGGGGACCAACTGCCTTACCTGGAGCTGAGGCTACTCTGCTATCTTTCCCCAGTGCTGTTCCTTGCTTAGTCGCTAGTGATTAGTATCTGTAAGAGTCATAAAGTAATAAAGGAATAAAGCTTTGGAAAGAATCCTTGTCTGTGTCCTGAGTTGGCTATTGGAGGGGACTGCAAGAGGCACCTAGGGCGCTCCTGACAGAAGCTGAAGGATGCCCCCTCCCCATTTGTTTCTGTTTTTTTAACACTGAAGGAGCTCCCGCCTTTGGCATTTCTCTACAAGACTGCAAACCAGGGCAAAATGTTTGCACATTTTATTGATAGAAGCCTTGGTGGCCATGCTCCTCAGTGATAATTACCACCTAATAATTACCACTTCTGCACCAGAGTAAGGGTGGGAAACATTTCCTGCACTCTGATTTGGCTTCATGATGACAGTCCACAGCCAGTCAGACTGGGGTACATGGTGATATTATGAAGTCAAATTAGCGTAAGGGCAATGTTTACACTCCTCAGTCTTGCATACAGTAAAGGGGGGATGGCACTAACCAGCAGTGGGGACTGCAGTCCCCAGTGATGCCAGTACAGCAAATAAGTGGCAAAGGTGAGCAAGAGAGGACCTTTTCTGAAAACATTTTCTTCCTCAAAAGCCCTCCATTTTGAACAGCAGGGCTCAGGTCCACAAACAACATTAACAAACAGCTGTCGTTAAATTGTGGTGGAGCTTTTTAAGACATCTGCACATAATTATCTGTAAGTGATTTGTTGCGGGGTGGGTTAGTGTCAGTTCTCCCTTGCAGCCAAAGGGATGGGAGGGGAAACATTTGGCTCAGAGGTGGCAACTTCAATGCAAACAGGGGAATTGTGCTCCATGAGCCCAATTCCCTTCCCCCTTTAGGACCCAGGCTAAAAGAAAGGAAGCAGAAGGCTGCTCAGTTGTCTTCAGCTTCGCAAACTTCCAGTTTGAAACAGTGTCCTGTTCTGTCATGCCCTTCACTCCTCCATAACAAATGTGCATGTGTATACTGATAAAACACTACAGGAAAAGCTATGTACTGTATGTAAGTGATTGCAGGTGTATTTGCATCAAGATTCTTTTCGTGCTTGTTTCCTCAAGCGCTTATGTGCACTCGTGTGCATTGATACAAACACTGCAAAAAAGCAATCTGAGTGTGATTGCATGCATCGTTGCATCTAGATTCTTTTTGTGTGGTGTTTTTACCAGTGTGCAGGAACAAATTTGTACATGCATGCATCACATCAAGAATGCTTGTTTGCAAAGCTTTATCAACATGTAAACTTTAAACTCTGAGGGAGGGGGTGTGGAAAGTTGCAACAAACTGACTATGTTCCAATTCCAGAATTAATTTTAGAAAATTTTCTGGCCAAAACCCAAATTATGGAGGAAGTGGACAGTGGGACAGATTACTAAAAGAACTGAGGAGTGCAAATCCACGCATTTCTACATTTAGCTAAGCTGAAGATATAAATTAATAGTGGGTGATAATAAAATGGGGTTGCTTGTTTAGAACACTCTCATATTGTTCCTTCTTTCTATTGAAACCTTTTTTTATTAAGCCCAGGGGTTCAGAAGTTCAGGGCTATAAATGAATAATTTGTAAAAGAAAAAGAAAGGAGTCTATTTCACAGAGGGTTGATACTCCCTTAGGGAATTTGCAGTAGCTGCTTGTGTATTTGGGGGTCACACAGATCAATAATACATTTTGCTCCCACTTAGGAAATCCCTAATTTTTAATTTTTTAATAGCCACAGGCTTCTGATTCTGGTAATAAAATGTGGAGGGCATGTTTAAGGAGTTCCCATTAAAAAGAAATCACAGAAACTTCAAATGGCCATTGGCTCTCTTTTATGTCGCTAAAATGGAGCCCGTAAATCTCCACACTTTCCCCCCATTCAATGGCTGCTTGTTCATTGGCATTTAATTATTTATATAAGTTTTTATACTGACAACTTTTATTTTAAGTGAGTGCAATTTTTCAATTAACTCCTTGGATTGACTGACTCCGCTCTCCTTGTTTACTTTCCCTTGACTTCCTGCCGTTCTGTTAAAAAGTGTAACATGAGAAATTCATGGCTGCTTCATAGCTGTTGTCAGAGAGCTCATTTTCATACCTTGAACTGGGAGGGGAAAAAACATTACCCCACATCCTCCTTCTTAAAGTAAAGTAATAAAAACAGTGGTATCAATGTGGGTCTCCAAATACTCTATCTAAGGAAAAATCTTGGTGAGGGAGAGACAAAGAATGGGTAATAGTGAAGCAGTTCTTGAAATACAATTCAAATCTGCCTAGAACTCTTCCACCATAATGATCAGCCCTGCTCTTTACTATTAGTTAGCACATTGCAAAGGAGAAAAATGGTAGGGAAAAGCAATTAGTTTCTGACTAGAAGATCATGATCTGAGGCCTGCTCCAGGAGACAACAACTATTATGCTTTCCATGTCTTATTCCTTTAAAGCTAGATTTCAAAGGGGCTTGCCAATAGCTAATTCATAGCTATTGACTGAGCCTGGTCCACAGAAGCAACCCCAGCCAGCAGACCCTGTGTGGAAATGTAGTCTTCTTGCTTGACACAAATGTAGTCCTTTTGCTTAACAAAGGTTCTGCGTCCTTAACACATTTAGATGTGCAACAGGTGTACCTGCTTGAATTGCTGCATGCCCTGCAGCTGTTAAAGGAACAGAGCCTCTGTTAGGGTCAAAAAGTGGTAGTTCTGCTAAAACAGAGGATATCAAGCAAGAAGAGAGGTTGTCTGCAGAGAATGTATAGAGCAGGGGTGGGCAACCTGTGGCCCTCCACATAGTTTGGCTTACAACGCCCTTCACCATTGGCCATGCTGTTTAGGGAATTGTAGGCCAAAGTGTCAGGAGGGGCACAAGTTGGCTACCTCTGGTGTAGAGGAATGAACATAGTTTGGCATAGGTGGTGTTTGCAGAGGGAGAGAAAATGAGAGTGAGCTGGGTTTGTCATAGAATCATAGAATAGGAGGGTTGGAAGGGGCTTATAAAATCATCGAGTCCAACCCCCTTCTCAATGCAGGAATCCAAGTCAAAGAATCCCTGACAAATGGCTGTCCAGCCTCGTCTTGAACACCTCCAGGGTGGGAGAGCTCACCACCTCCCGAGGTAATTGGTTCCAATAAGGGTGGTTTAAACAACTAAAGAGCAGTGGATTAACAACATTTGGGAAACTATGAGTATGTATAAACTTACTCAGCAAGTGCAGCGGTCTAAGAATCCTAAGTCGAAGAATGATATTATGGCACCATGTTTTCTATTCATTTCATTTGGTGATGCTCTTCAAACTTTTGATAAAGGTCCGACAGTTGCCTATATTTTTTCTGATTAATACATACACAAACGCAAAGTATACTTGCAGATGCACCTTTTATATGTTGTATAACTTGTATTTCTACTTTCATTAGGTACTGAACTCCTACTTAGGCTGTTTTATTGTAGATGTTCCATATGCATATCAGTTAAAGACAAAGATTTATAATGAGTGAATTCCTTTGTTTCTTTAGTGATTTCAATTTATTATTATGTACGTCCTTTTCGTTGCCTTTATTTTGCAAGCCTTATTTCAAAATAAAATAACATGTCATGATTTAAAAAAAGGGTGGGGTGGGGTAGGGTGGGGTGGGGTGGGGTGGGGAGGTCCAAATAATGAAGTTTATATTTGGGGATGTGTGTGGAAGAAAGAAATTAGACGAGACAATAAAGCAGGGTTAGGCAGCCTGTTGCCCTCCAGATGTTTTGGACTACAACTCCTATAACTCCCAGCCATCTTGGCCAATGGTTAGGCATTATGGAAATTGTAGTCCTGTCCAACACATCTGGAGGGCACCAGCTTGCCTACCTCTCTGCAATAGAGTTTGCAGATGTGGTGAATTAAGAGTTAATAGTTGTAAGAGGGGCCATCAGCAGCCTCCCAGAGGCAGTATGAGAAAAAGAACTCCTGTTGTTAGTTGTTACTGTTAAGTTGGCTGATGGTAGAGGCTCGTGTCCTCAGTTGTGTTTTATACTAAAATAGTTTCAGTTAATTCCTAAGAAGCTGTGTGTTCGTAGGGAAATCACTATTAAACAGTAGATAAAGGGCATATTATTTTACCTGTAATATTTCTACCCCTTTCTGGAAAAGACTGTATTGAATTGTCAGAACATGATTCATCTTTTCTCACACCATTGCTAACCCAGCTGTTTAAAGTGGTTCATGATGATATGCCGAAAGCCAACTCTCTTAGGCATGCTGAGGGTTTGATTTGATGCTCATGATTTGGCTGGAAGTCATCATGGACTATCTTTTTCCTGAAGCTACCACAAGTTGTTTTCTCTTTCTCTTCCTTTTCCAGAATACTTTACTATTTCCTTCCCATTATAACACCTGTTTAATCGTGAAGATCTCTGATATCTCGGATATACATAAAATATATATTTTTGAAGGAATAATTCATTCTTTCTTGACTGCACATGGTATTACAAAGAAATGCACATGCATCTAGAGTGAATCCCAGATCAACTTAATAAAGTTAAACATACTTGCAGCAAGTACTACCTCTCTATATTTTTACCGCAGTGGTGTTGGTTAGCCGCATCATTGGAGTTATTCCTAACTAACTGGGCATTAGGCAGGGAAGTCTGGGAAATCAACTATTACCATATTATTCTATGCTTGCCTGTGTGTGGTCACTGATATTTCAAGCCTCTATCTTTTATGCTTCTGTCAATGACTTGTTATTCAGACATAAGGCCTAATTCTTATGTCAACATCAGCTTACGTTTCGTGGAATGCTGAATGAGGAAGGAATGCTCAGGTCTATATTAGTAGGTAGAGAGGAGGAGGAGAGAGAAGTGTTTGTATGTGTAACGCTACACAGATTTCACTAAGCAGTCTTCTGTCATCTCAGCAGGCAATGAATTAAATCAAGAGCTTGACTAGGCCATTATGTACAAAAAACACAAAGTCCCCTTTTTCCTTCACATACATACCCAGTTTCTGCTTAGTCTACTATCAGTTGGATAAATGCAGTTCCTCATATATTCTATTACGTCTAAATGAATGTAGAGAATAACAGTTAACACCATGGGTTAAAATAACTTTCAGTCACTATACTTTACTTTTATCTTGCCTCTCTTACAGAACTATTCTGTGCATATTTTTTACGTATAGGCGTAGCTGCATTAATTGATTCACCACGGTCTCAAATATGAAAATTGAATTAGGGCTGCCTAATGTACAATGGTGTTTGCAGTTGATGACTCTGAGGTAATCCATCTAGATATGCAATTATTCAACTAATGTAGTTAATAGTTTTCTACAAAATAAGTCATTTGTTTATATTCAGCCAAGAGAAACTGTTCTCATGAATAACTTTATCTTCATAAACCGCCTGTTATGATTAATTAAGTGGTAAAATTAAAACCATCTTCATAAAAATGAGTAAGTCAAAAATAGATTCACTAGAAAATCCATTTAATACTTTTGCAACCTTAAGACTAAGACAAGCCAGTGTTTAGAGGAATGTCTGGTTTAGGAAGGTCCAGGTGATTTCTAGCAGTAGTTATGGATCTCTCTCCAGCTTCTGTCTGCCTAGAAAGATCAGTATTCTAAGTGCTTACAAGTGGTCAGCAGAAGCTGATGCAATTATAAGAAAAATTGCCAGACAGGAATGTAAATTAGCTCAGTAAAAATGAACATGGGGTCAAGAAAGATCACATAAACACAATAAAGGAGTCAAAGCTTTTAGTTTAATTCAGTCTCTTTTAACTATTGGCCCCATCATCAGTGGCTGAACTGTTGCAGCCTAAGCAGTTCAAATGCCCGCAAGAGAGGTGAGCAAAAAACATGATAAGAGCTTCAAGAAACAGTTTAATTTGCCATTTGTTGATCCCAGGTTTTTTTCCTGATTATTTATTCAGGAAATTGTTTTTCCTGATTACATATTCAGTTTTTTCCTGATTGTTTTAAAAGGCTGAATTAGGCTACAATCCTATGCACATGTACCTGGGATGGAAACTTACTTCAGAGTAGACATGCATAGGACTGTACTAGAAAAACCTTTCATATTCTAAGATGACATAATGTAATCCTACACATGTTTATGCAGAAGTCTCACTTTGTTCAATGTAACTTTTGTACATAGGATTGTCTTTTGTTAGCTTAACTTTCTGGGAACTGATAGTTTCAAAGCCCTGAGTTTGCTTGGAAGCAGGTTTGGGGGTTCATGGATCATTCATACGTTCATGTAACCACTATTCTACATGTGTGGAGCTTTGTACTGTGTCCAAGGAGGAGAAAACCCCACTCTGCTAATAGTCTACTGAACTCTATTGCCGCTACCATTCAAGAAACAGAGTTTAAAGTGATTGTGTGTGAAAAAATTTCCTGAAAATGGTGTACGAATAAAAACTGGCATTGTGAAGCTGCTGCCATCAAAAAGGCATACAGAATATAAAATATTATACAAAAACATTTTAAAAGCAAAACAAAACATTTTTAAAAACAAAACAAAACATTTTTAAAAACAAAACATTTAGCAATAAATGGAGTATTGAAACTTGCAGATTTTGTTCAGTTCTGTTCATCTGATTTCAAAATTTGCTGCAGATCTATCTAAAAAAGAAACAGAAAAGGGTGCTGCATTTGTGGAGAGGGTGATATACTGAGCAAGATATTATCAAGGGAGTTTTCCTCTGTTACCATGCATTGTTTGGTGCGTCTGTGCATGGGTAATATTGGGGTGTAATTAGTACTCACTATTATGGTTGCTGGATTGTGATGGACTTGTCATGGGTTAGCTCTTTATTCAATTGCTATTTTCATGTATTTGACTTTACTGCTAGCTGGGTTGCCCACCATTTTTGATGTTGTTGTTGAAATCTGACCAAAGACTAGGAAATGGTTCCTCACAGACATATTCATTTCTGGTAGAATAGGTGTTTATTTTAGCACTTAATTTATACTATGAAACAATAAATTTTATAATGATGCTGATAAATAAACAATAATGGAATAATAACTTGACAAATTACTGAGCCAATTTGTGCTTATCAAATGAGGAAATCTCTTTGATGTCAGAAAAGTGAAAGACACATGATTATAAGAATAGTATGCAGTATATCTTTGTGAAGTAGTTCAGAACTATATAATACATGTGGAACCTGCAACAAAATGTTGCAGTGTAGAATGCTCCTGTTCAGAGTTCCAGCCAGTTAGCTATGTCCTTTTCCAGGATACTTGGTTGGCACCATTCCCCATCTATCTGTTTTCTGTCCCCAACTGTGCCCAACAGTCAGCCAGCATTCCATACATATTGAACATGCTCAGCCATCATGGAGTATTGGGGCGGGGGGAGAATTCCCTCTCCATTACAGGTTTGATTCTAAAGATTATGTGTATTTCTCTACACATCTTGGTGTTCCCCCAAGCATGCCAATGCCTCCCTCTTATGCCTGGATAAGTACCATTTTTGCTGCATAAGGATCCACACTCAGATAATTAATTTGCTTTTAGTATATTGGAGGGATAGCTGTCTGGCTATATAATATGAGAGGCAGCTAACAGAACAGGTGAAGAAAAATGGCTTTTTGGCATTCCAGAGATATATCTCTGTGTCATAAAACCCTCAAAACTATTTTGTACTAAAGTTCCTTCAACATCTTTTCACCATACTTTTCCAAACGCAAGCAGTCTGCAGCTGGAAGGTTTTTCTGGAGTATTTCCTGCACGGTACAGCTGTAGAAGGAGCAGCATGGTTAGAATTTATGAAGTGTTTCTGAGAATGGCAGTATGTGCCAATTTTCTGCCACATGTGTACATATTTACAGAACATCAATATTAATCAGGCAAGGAATCAGAGGAGACAGAGAATAGTCTTTTCAGCAGTAGACACTGAGGATACATTTTACCTCAGAAATGAGATGGTGGTGATGAGGGGGATGGAAGGAGAAAGAAAGAAAGAGACAGAACACTACCAACATTTAGAACAAGTGAGAGTTTTTATAGGATCAGTTTTCAAGAATGGCAGAGCACAGGATCAGAGAAACAGGTTCAATTTACACAGCCTTGGAAATGACCTTGGAACACCTCAGTAAGAGAAGCAGAAGAATATCTGGTCCAGCAAAGGCTAGGGAAGGAAGGATTGCTTACCGTTCGATCCGCAGCATTGTCCGCTGGGGGGGGGGGAGGCGATCCATTCCTCCCCCTTGGAATCCTCCGGAGTGGCTCCATTACCATATTGCAAGCAGTCCGGAGCTAGCGTGCTGTTCCGGAGGGAATCCTCAGGAGGCGGAGGTAAGTGATCTGTTCCACCACAGATTCCAGAGGCCAGATTCAAAAGAATCCGGCCTCATTTGGGTCCGCGGTGGAATTTTCCACCATCCCTAGCAAAGGCTAGGATCCTAGACCCGGGGGGTGTCTCTATGAGCTATTTACTCCAAGCTGGCTGCGTTTGGAGGTCATTAGGGATACATGACATTGTGGCCATCCAGCAGCCATCCCAGAGCTTATCACAGAAAACCCGGATTTCCTGCGACTGCTTAAATTCCTATTCTTTTCCTTAAGTTGAGTTCTCTGTGGTATAGTTGTGTGCTCCTACCCCTGCATTTTCCTGGGGTATTTTAGCCCTGCCCAGGGGTGTGCCTTCCACTGTGACCCCAGTCAAGGGGTGTTTCCTGTCCCAGTGTTTCTTGTCCAAGTGCTTCCCAGCACAAAGCTCTTAGTGTCTACTCAGGAGTAACTCAGAAGTAATTCCCATTGTGGTCAATGAGGCTTGTCCCCTGAATGCACACATCAGAATTTACAGAGATTCTCCGCCCCGCCCCGAAATAGCACATTTTAAAGCACTAATTCCCTACAGGCTGTAAAGCATGACCTCGATGCTGCGATTCCCCATTGTTTGGTTTATTGCCATTTGGAAGCAACTACTTCCACCTTCAATCATCTGATCCTGTGCAGCATTGAGTTAGAAAGGGAGCGGGTTTCCCATCCCTTTGTTTCCTGTCCCTGCCTTTCCCAGCACAAATATAAGTGTGTCTACTCAGAAGTAACTCCATTGTGGTCAATAAAGCTTGTTTCTGAAATGCACACTCCAGAAGTTACTGAAGTTCTCTTGAATTGAAAAAATGCATTTAGGAGCTTTGATGTCAAAGCTTCGGAGAACGCTGTGTTCTTGTTGTTTTAAGGAAGTAAGTAATGTGGGGTGGGGGAGAGGAAGAGATTGTTTGAGCTTTGGCATGTTCAAGGCAAAGAGAACACCCTGTTCTGGTAATGATTGTTGCTTGCTTTAAGGGAGTAAGTAATGTGGGGCCGGGGAGAGCAGGAGATTAATTTTATCAAACAAGAAAGGGGGGAAAGCCTGGATGGTGGGAGAAGCCTCTCTTATTGGTTGAGCAGCCCTTGCCAGTCAGATGATGTTCACTCCAGCTCCACCCCACTGGAAGTAGGTTCTGTGAAGCAACTTATACTGGTGCAGTGCACTCACTCATAGAGTCCTGCGCAGACCAAAGCTCACCAAAGCCAATCCCTTGAAAAAATCGGGGTAATCCTCCTTTCTCTTCTCCTTCTGTTGTCATGGGAAAATCCGCCAAGCCTTTTAAAAGTACCAAGACGCCAAAGGCAACAGGTTCAAAGAGTATCAGAAGCTTGGTGGTGAATGATAAAAACAACATGAACATCCAGGTTTCACTGTCCAAGGCACAGTGAAGCAAGGAACCATGACCTTCAGGCATTACACCATCAAGGGCTAGCCTAACGGAAAATGACCTACATCTTACTCAGGTTTAAGCTGAGCACCTGTTTTCTGCCATACTTGTGAAAAGTGAATTGGTAATAAGGAAGAACATGTATAAGAGCATGTATATTTTTTTCTCCCAAATATCTATAAGGGAGAACATACTCCTAGTGCTCCATGAACTTCCTACACTATTTTATTGGAACTTACACAACTTGTTACAATAAATCTAGAAACGCCTACTTAACACCCTGACCATCAAAACATTTTGTGATACATTTTATTTCACTGGGATTTCCAAGTAAATGCAATTAAGGTTGTGTTAAATGCAGTTAAGACCTTTATCATCATAAATATTATGTGGCACATAATGGCCAAATAGTTGTGATGTTAATTGCATGCTTGCAATTAATGTGTCTACATTTTTAAATAGCAGCAGATTTTCATTGGAAATGTAGTGTCCCCATGCACTGAGGTCCTGATCCTGATTGCCTCCCTCCTGCAGCTATTTAAATTTTTAAAAACTAGATAAATTAATTGAAATTGTGCAATTAGTCTGAGCCTGGATACAGTCAAAAGAACTGGAACTATCACAGTTATAGCCTCTAATATAGTTATGAAGGGTTCTAGTAGGTTAATACATTTTTAGTCAATTTCCCCATTTAATAGGGATTATTCTCGTAGCCTGTAAATTTAACAGTTTGATCTTCTTGTTAATGTGCTCCTTAGGGCTGTACTCTCATCTTCTGGAGGATCTATTGAGAATGCATGTTGTTTTGCTAGGGTTCAGAATTGAGGAGCTTCATCTCTACCCTGAACAGATATTCATCAGCTTTTGACTAGAGGAAGGAGGCTTTTAGGGTTTTCAAAAAAGAAGGAAAGAAATATGAGTGCCAAGGGAAAGTGCTTTCATCACAGCTTTACATACTAACAGATGCTCAACAGTGGGTTCCCTAAAGGATTCTGTTAGAAAGCGCAATGGTGTAACTTTATCTGTTGCTAGATGCCCCTAAGCAAGGGTGGTTGCTTTGCATCAGGCTGATTTTTGTCTGAATTATGATTGCCCCCGTTAGCTGTTCTAGAGTTTGATAATAGAAATCTTTGAATTTCAGTGACTGGCTGCTGTTACATAGGTCATGTAATGTCTTTCTCAGTAGTCTCTTGACAAGCTTTTCTCTCTGCTCTGACTGCCAAAGACTTCAATAACTAGGGGAGAGGGCTGCTGTCAAAGAACCTGCCTGATCATGATATGTGGCTGATGGGTTTCATTTGATGTGGTGAATCACACGTCGTGCAGCCTTTCTCTAGAATGTATCTGCTATAGTGTCCACTACTTAGAATGCATCTGCCCCTGTCTTCTTCTTGCCTTATGTGGATGCCATGCAGGCTTAGCCAGTCCTCCCTCACATTTTTTCAGACTTATTTTAGTTTGCCACAAGTATAGTTCTTTGTTCAGCCATTTTGTTGGACTGGGAGTGGCAGGCATTTCAGGCTACTAAGGCTGTGCCTGGCAGTTGCTTCTATGATGACCTGCAAGTGATGTCTGTATG
Organism: Heloderma suspectum; assembly: GCF_057233095.1. Lineage (NCBI taxonomy): Eukaryota > Metazoa > Chordata > Lepidosauria > Squamata > Helodermatidae > Heloderma > Heloderma suspectum. The sequence goes on from NC_139461.1 coordinate 230,628,686, forward strand.
TGTTTACAAGGCTCATTATCATTTGCTTCAACTAGGATGGATGTAGTTATCATGGTTGTAGCAAAGTGATGCACATAAAAGGAAGGCAAAATCATTGCAGGAGAGCTGGCGTGGAGGGTGGGGTTGGTAGGGGAAAGTGACCAAGTTTGGGGAAGGGCTGTTTGGAGTCCCCTATTTGCCTCTTGAAACACCTAATAGGGTTTCTGAATAATTCATCTTAAATAGCAATTAGTAATTTTAATAATGAATAGAGATAATTTACTTTCTCCCACCCCACAAAGTTAAATCCTTTTTGCCTTCAGCAGGCCCACGTGGTTCACTTCTCCTTGGCACTGAGCCCTTCTGGATTTACTAACATACTTCAAAGTCAAAAAAATGTGTGCTGCCAATGCCGTATGAAGAAACATTTACATAGGAAAATAAATCCTATGAAGTTTTGCATTTATAGTCTGTCCCTGTTCCAGGAAGAATAACAGCATCAAGTGGGCTCCCCTTCTTGCTTTTTGCGGTTATTCCGGCCTTGTGCTTCCTTCCACATGGAGATGGATTAATTTTGTACTTCCCCCATAGGAAGCATCAAGAGAGATTCCAGCCTTGATCACGGCAGGTGTGTAGGAAACCTTTTCTTATCTAACACAGGGCTAAGAAAAACCTCTGTGCTGTGTAGAATTTACCATGTAGCTAGGATATGCAAAGGATTATAACACTCCTTTTCTTTTCCCAACATTGTGATCCCTTCAATACATATTGTAATGAACCTGCATATACTTTCAATCTTAGATAACAAGCAGTCCAAGAAGGACAGCTCCACAGTCCCTCCAGGGTGTGTGTATGTGCATGTGGAGTCACCGCCTGTGTTTCAGATTACTCCTCAGAAGCATCTAGATTTTTAGTTATTCTGCGGTATAATGAAGTAGCCATAACACATGCTCTTAAAATGAGTTTTTGGCAATTCAAATATATGCAAGAGAAGGCCTTTAACTCTTGCTGTGAATATTTGTCCCTCCCCATTACTTAAAACTCTTTCACTGAAACCCCAAACTGCATCCCTGATAAAGTGTTTGAAAGTTGTTTAAATCAGATTATTGGCTGTATTAGTGGAACTCTGTTGTTTCAGTCCACAGGATACCATAGGATATTATATTGCCTGGTATCCAAGGATGCGTGCAGTGATGTATGTTGTTAATACTACAGGCAGGTGGATACCCCAGGGAATCACTCCTTCCTGGCAGAGTTTCTTTCATTGCATTAGCCCCAAACAATGCCATCTATTAGTTGTTTTTACCAGCCAAAGGATGGGGATGATGGTCCAGGTTTCATATGATGGACCAGGTTGGCTCAAAGGACTTAGGATGCAGTTTAAAACTCATGGAATGCAAACAGTTAAAAGCACTTCACACATAGGGAAAATACTTCTTGGCCACTACAATCCTGATTAAATAACAAACCTAGCATTAATAGATAAACAAATATGCTATCTCACCAATATGCCACAGCTATTGGAGTGATCAAGCCCAATAGAGTGGGAGGCAGATATTCAAGGATTGAAGGTGTGGTTTTTGAGTGTGGTTTTCAGAGGTCTCTCAACCTACGGATGAACTGGAACAGAAAGACCATAGGCTACTATAGTGTCTTTTATGCCCTTTCCCCCCAGATTGACCCTTTGGTACCCAAGATGGCCTAAATGATAAGATGTTGTGTATCACTTAGGATGCAGGCTAGGTCCAGGCTGGGCCAGACTGTTTGTTTTACCATACTATTTGTAAGCATAACGTAGGAACATAGGAAGCTGCCTTATACTCAGTCAGACCGTTGGTCCACCTAGCCCAATTTCTTTGTTTTACAATGACTGGCAGTTGATCCCAAGGGTTTCAGACAGGGGTTTTTTCAGCCCTACCTGGAGATGCCAGGAATTGAACCTGGGACCTTGTACATGGACACATGTGCTCAATCCCTGAGATAAAGCCCCTCAACATGACTTACATAAATATATGATTCTGTTACAAGCTACCAGAAAGACACTGTTCGGGGTACAAGGATAACAAGAATAACAGAAATAAGGCACACTCTGAAGCTGTAATGCACCACCCAGTGCATATTAGACTAGCCTTTCACAGCAAATCAGCAGGATTATGGCTGCTAGGCATGGCCCTTGCACATTGATGCATGCACCAGCCATGCCCTCCAGCAGCTGTGCATTTAGTGCCATTATCCAGGCACCCTAAGAGTGTACAGATGCACACCCAAAGGACCTCTTCCACATGAGTGGAAACTCAGGCTGATCAGGGTGCCGCTCAAGGAAAGGTTCCCCAAGGCATGCGCATCTGTAAATGCGCAGAGCCCCTTCTTCTGACACCAAATGCATGGCCACCAGAGGCAGGGTCTTTGTGTTCATCGGTGGGTGAGGTGCAGTTCCATTGTTCCATTTCCACGTGAATACAACATGTGGAGGAGGCTTGAGTCAACTTCCCTTGTGTCTTCAGGCAGAACCATAGCACATGAATGATAGCTGACACTGTGCCTTTGTAGTGGTATCAAAAGACTCCGATGGCTACATGCAATCATATTTGAGACCCTGTGGTTTAAGCAGTTCTAATGTAGCGTGTTTTCAATGCTAATATTCTCTGTTCTTCAGTTTTCACTGGTCTCAAGTAGGGCTGTTTGGCTGACTGAGACCAGTCATAGGCTGTGGAATCTTCAAGGCTGACTTATTGAAGTGAACACAGATATATCTGGGGGCAAGGGGGATTATCTGTTTATGTACTACAGTGCTCATCCAAGGCTACAGGAAGCTTCTACCTCAAAATGCCTTCAGAGATGTTACACCATATAGCATGCATGCTGACTGGGGTTTATGAAAGTTGATGTCTGAAACATCTGGAGGGCACCAGTTTGAGGAAGGCTGCCCTATAAAGCTGTAATGTTCTGAACGAAGGGGTGCCCCTTTAAAACAATATAGGTGAGATTAGGGCCGTGCACACACACACCCCGCTTTGCTTCAGATGCCACTTTGGACCTTCTGAAACAGCCCCACATTGCTTCAGACCAATTCAGACCCCATCCACTTAGTAAGAGTCAGATATCCGCATCATTTGGATTTGATGTTTTCCCATTGACTTGCACTGGAAAACAGAAATGGCCATAACTTTTTCAGTTTTCATGATAAATATATGAAAATTGGGGATCTGTCTGCTCCCATGAAGGGGATTCCACCTGCCAAACTTCAGATAGTTTGGCCCAGTAGCGTTCGTGCTAGATGCAGGTGAAATTTGATTTTTTCAACAAAAACTCTCAAAGCAAAGAACTGTAACTTTTCACTGTTTCCACAGAAGTGCATGAAATTTGGATACCCGTCAGCCCCCATGGAGGGGATTCCACCTACCAAAGTTCAGAGAGTTCAGCCCAGTAGTTTTTGTGTTAGGCACAGATAAAATGTGCTCTTCTCAGAAATTTAAACCAGAGGTCATAAAGGGTTAATCAGAGAAGTTAGGTGTTTAAACAGTGATTAGGAGGAGGTTGCCATCCTTAATCTCTGTAGGTTTCTTTGAAGTGCAAATAACCCCGCTCCCCTAGTACTACTAAATTTGGTAATCTGGGGCCAGATAAAGTTGGCATCTAGGCTGTGGACTGCCAATTTGCCATCTTGGATTTAAGAGATTATTGATTCATGCAACTGCTGGGTGATAAAAATTTGCTGGATTTCTAAAGTCTGCTCAGCTTAATGTGCCTAGCTCTATCTTTTCTAAATCCATATAACTTCCTTCTTACTCTCTCTCAAGTACTCTGTGTGATTGTAGGGATGTCAGAGAATTCTGCCACGGATCTCGGGGAGGCCGAATGCCAGTGCATTCGGCCCCCCGAAATCGGTGGTGGAACGGCCTGCCCCCCCGCCCCCCCCCGGGACGAGACTTACCTGGGGCGGATCTTCCAGGCGGTGGCGGCTCCGGCAGCGGCTCCGGTGGCGGTTTGGCAGCGGTGGCTGCGGTGGCTGGTCTTCCGACCGGCTGCCATCGCCGCCATTTCCAAGTAAAAAAAAAACACAAACGTGATAGGCTACGTAAAGATTTACGTAGCCTGTCACGGCTAGGTTTTTTTTTAAAAAAAAACTGTGATAGGCTACGTAAATGTTCCGCTACGCTATTTGCGTTCCCCTTATTTTCGCCGTCTTAGTCTACGTAAATCTTGACGTAGACTAAGACGTGCCAAAATAAGGAACGCAAATGGCGGCGGCCATGGCCGCCGCCATTTGTGTACGTGCATTGTTAGTTTGTTTTTTTAAGTCAGACGTGATAGGCTACGTAAACATTTACGTAGCTTATCACGGCTGACTACAGGGACACAAACGGCGGCGGCTACGGCCGTCGCCATTTGCATCCCTGCTAGCCAGCGGCCAGATGTCCAGCTGCTGGCGGAGCCGGCCGGCGGCTCCGCAGAATCTCTGCAGAGCGGAGCTGGCCGGCCAGGATTCCGGGGGGAGGGACAGAACGCCTCCCCCCCACCATCAACATAATCCGCGAACAGGTAAGTGACTTTCGTACATCCCTATTTGATTGTAACAGTAGGGATGTTGGAGAAATCTGCAACAGATTCAAGACCCTGAAGATGCCTCATATTGGGCTTGGTTGCTTTGGTTGCTCCATAATACAATGGAGTATTATTTAAATAATAGATGTAGTGATTGCCCATTGTATTTTGAAATGTGGACATACGTAGTGCTTTGCTTGACCACAACACAAGCACACACAGAGAGACACATATGAGCAAAAGAAAAGCAAATACAGAACTATCTACAAGCAAAGAAATGGGTTTTTAATTTGTTTTGGTTTAGGGAAAAGATATAAAGTTCAAAAATGGGAAGGGAAGGAATAGAGGAATGTAGGGGGGGCTGGGGGGGAATCAAGAACAAGGAAAAGAAGTACGTCTTTAAAAATGGTTTTTTTAAAAAGGATCTAGCAAGAAAGACAGGGAAAACTACAAAGAAAAAGTTGAATTGTGAAGGGGGCGGGGAGAGGGGGGAGGAGAGAGAGCCAAAGAACAAGGCAAGGCAATGAAAAAAGTAATGTTTTAAATAAATTATCTAGAAAAGGAAATAGTTGAATTGAAAAGAGCTGGGTGGGAAAGAATAAGAACAAAGCTGCTGTGCAATACACATGTGTGCGTACGCACACACCACATATCTAGCCAACTAACCAACACAGCTCTCTCTAACTGTAACCACCAGCTCTCTGTCTCACAATGAAACAAATGCAGGCTGATCTCCAATGTATCCAGTATTCCCCCTCCCCCTCCACCACTGTCACTGATTGGAGACTGCTGGGTTACGTTCAGCCCTAAATGGCAACTAGAGTTGCCATTCACCGAAGCTCACTCACTCACTCCCTCCTCCTCCTCTCCCTCATCTTTCTCAAGTTGTTACTTTTTGGAGACAGGCTGTCTGGGCTTCAGAAGGCATCAGAATAGCTCTGAATCCCCAAAGCAGACCGCTTTGCGTCGGAGCACCTCAGTGCTGGTCTGATTTGCTTTGGATCGCACCAAGGCACCCCCAAAGCTCCCCAATTTGCTTCAGGATTTAGATTCAGCACTGAAGCAATGCACAGCCCTAGGTGAGATAGCTTGTTGTTTTGTGAGCCCAAGTGGCAACAAAGTGTTTGTGCTGACCTTGGACTTTGGCTCAGTTAATTGTGAGGAGGAAAGAACCCATGGACTAACCATTCCTCTTAGCAGATGAAATTAGACCATCCAGAAATAATCTTTGGATGGGCCGTCTAAGTCATGGTTCCCTATGACATTTATTCTGATTTGTACGAGCAGCATACAAAAATAACTCATCAATAGGATAATGTGAAGCAAGCACAAGCCACCCAGAAGTTCCTCTGTATACAAGAATGTTCTTGTGCAGCTCCCTTTCATAGGTCTTCTGTAGGAGGACGACCGTGTTGCAGTCATTATATTTTTCTTTACAATACCCCTTTAGTTTACAACTCATTTGTTGCTGGATTTTAGTTGCATTTACTGTTGGAGGATGATATTCCCATATTTCTCCTGTTAACATTTGTGACAAAGAAGCTGAATAAACCTGGTTAACAACTTTTGCTGTAAGCAGCTTCCACGAACAAGGTTTTGGGGTCTTGGGAATTCATTCAATTGCTTTCTTTGAAAACGGTCTTTTACAAAGTGACAGTGTGCACATTTAAGATGAAGGAGGAACCTGATCATTGGCATAGCTCTTCTTGTTCCCAGGCAGACTGCCAAAGAGGGCTTCTTGGTGACGGATGTTTCAACAACAGGCTTAACTGACTAATTGGTTTGTCTCGTGGGGCTTTCAGCTGAAATCTACTCTGCTTAGATGAGTCAACTGGGTATTGATAAAAGTGGATGATAGATCAAGTACAGTATAAAGTTTAAAGGCAATGAAAGAATATATCAAGAAGAGAAGGGATATGATTAAACACCATGATTCTTATTCATTTTAATGCTGATTTGTACACACAATCCTTTCTACCACTTTCTTGTCTCAAAGGATATTTTCCCAGATTGCAAGTGGTGATAGTCTTTGGAAAAGAAAAATGCCACAACCCACAACCACAATCTCTGACCTGAAAGTAAGATTTATTCCCTAATCCAGATGTGGGTGGACCGTGGGTACTGAAGAGAGTGCAATTCATACATGTTCAGAGGCACTCTTTATTATTTGTGTCTTCTAGTCTAAAGCTGAGTTACCTGAACTTTCCTATCACTTGAATACCTACTTCTCTTCAAGAAATTCAGAAGCATGTGTGCAGGCTACGGAAAGCCTTCCATTGTATCACATCAGTTATATCCTGTTGTCTTCTGTCCCACTGGTGACAATCCATTCATATTACAAGATTGCACTGGTGGACATGGAAAACATTAAGCGCACACAGCCCCAGTCTGAAGTGAAATCCAATATTCTTTTGTGTTTCTTGTCATTCTCACCTCCTAAAGCTGTAACTTCCATTTAATTTACTGGGATTGCATTAAAGGCATCAACTTGATCAGAAGAAAGTCCCCTTGATTAGAAAAAAAAAAAGCACAGGATTGCAGCCTTAATGGACCCATCATTGCCTTTTAGAATTGTGCTATCGAACCATATTTTGATATCTCTGGATAGGTAAATTGCTTTTGAATGAATCTGGCTAATATCAAACCTGACTTCCCAAAGACTGTCAACTCATTAACTTTTCAGAATGCATTGTTTTCTCCTGTAGATAAACACTGAAGCGGACAAAATGCAATCTGACTTAATTAAAAGCTGAATTTGTGGTTGCGAGGTCCAGTCACACATAAAATAAATTTAAATCAGTAGCATAAATAATTCCATATGGATTTAGTGAATCTGGATTGTTTTAAGCCATTGTGTAAACAGGAGTTTACTGTTGTCTTAGTGAGCCATACTGCAGAACCTTTCTTGTTTGAAATTCCTAGTTATCAATTTCCCCTATAATGCCCCAAGCCCGTCATCTTTATAAATGGTGGTTGTGTTTATCCAAGCATTTGATTATCTAAATGGATGTCCCCACTGAGTCTCTTCCCCAGGCCATTTTGAAAAATCAGAGTTTTGTTTTTTTCTTCAGGGGCTAAGCAGGTAAAGCCTTTTACTCTACTCCAGCAAAGAACAAGAATAGTGTATTTGAAAATTTGATGGAGATACAGGTTTGAATAGATTAACCATTCATGTATGCATGCACAGATAGATCAATATATGCTCCAGTCCACCTCATAGTATCATAGAATAGTAGGGTTGGAAGGGGGGCCTATAAGACCATCGAATCCAACCCTCATAATCTGATAAAGTGGGTTGTTGCTCCAAAAAGGCATGTCACATTACTTTTACCTATTTTGGCATGGACAGAGTTGCCATGAAATATAAGAAATACCAATTAGGTAAAGAGGTTAACTTTTGTTGGATAATTTTCTCTTGGAGAAGGAGTAATTGGAGGAGGAGGAGTCCACTTCGTCACTAACAGAACAGCATAAGGGGATCACTCTTCTACTAAACAGAATGATAGGTTTTTAGTCTACCTGGCAGTATCCCTAGCTTGGAGCCCTGACTAAAATGGAAGACTCTCCTCATCTGATTGTTGGAGAGCAACAAAAGTTTAGAAATTAGTTGAAAAAGAGTTTGAATAAAATCAAGAGTGAGCACAGTACACTTACAAGGTCATGCATACTCTATATCCAATTTGTTCTGCAGCAGGATATAGTTTATGCACTTAAGGGTTCAAGCTACTTAGAAGCTTTGATTAATAGTTTTGTTTTTTAATGATTCAGGAAAAAGTTGGATGTGATCCACTGAACTCTTCAACTGGATACTTATCAGGGTCTAAGAAACTGTTCAGCTGTATTTAATTTTTCCCAGCATTTTAAGAAGATGGTAGTATAAGTATTGCGAAGTTTGTGTGTGTTACCCCTGATTACATATAATATGACATTACTGAAGTATTTTTCCACTTCACCTGGATGGCAACGGAGAGTTGTTATCCATCCTTACAAGTTCAAATTTCTACTCAGCCATGAATTAGCTGGATCACTGTATACAAGCTGCTATTTCTTAGCCTCAGAGCTCCATCTACAATATGAGGATAAGGACCTTTCAAGGATGCTGTAAGGAGAGTGTGTGTGATTTTGTGGAGTGCTTGGAGAAATTAGGATAAAGGGCATATACATGCTATTAACTGATGGGAAACAATGCCATTAAGTAGTAGAAAAAAAGATGAAAAACAAAGTCATATTCACCAGTGTATACCTGCAAGAAATTTCTGTGATTACTCTGTAGCAGACATGATTGTCTTCAAATTCATATTTAAAACTCCCACCATTCAGGAGTATTGTTCATTGTAAGTCTTCTGTTCAGAGCTCTCCCATTCTTTGAATGTGTGAACATTGTAGATTAGTGACTACAACAACATGCATCTAACCATGTAGTGTCCACATTGTTGTAAGTAAATACAGGGCAGGATCTGAGGGATGGAGCTCTCTCTAGCAGAACAAGTCTTCCTCCAATGGAAATAATCCTTTCGTTAGAGGAAGACTTCCTTTGGGAGAAGGGAAACTCTCCAACCGAAAGAGTCCAGTCTGCCATAAGTAGTTCAAGCCTTGTAACTTATAGTGCCTGATTCAATGATCTGATTTTCTGAAGCTGTACTCCATAAACTGGCAGGATGGTGATACAGCAGTCCAACTGAACCCTTCATGCCAGCATATACAGTGTCATTTTGCTACCACAACCTCAGTCTATCTACAACAGCCTTTTCCAACCTGGTACCCTCCAGATATTTTGGACTATAGCTCCCTTCATGCCTAACATTGGCCAAACTGGCTGGGGCTGATAGGAATGATAGTCTAAAACATCTGGAGGGCATCAGGTTGTAGAATGCTGGTCCAGAAAATTGGGTTTAAAATCTGCAAGTTTGCTGCTTAGTTTCATCCAAGATTATTTCACTGACTTCAATAGGATTACTATGGGAGTATTTCCAATGGATTATTTTATAGTAAGTAGTAGTAACTTCTGACATATATCCAAAGTTGCCTAAGGCTGCAATCCTATGCATCCTTATTTGGGATGAACTCAATAGACATAATTTCCAAATAAACATGTATAGAATTAAGCTATGAGGTATCATTACATAACACTAAGTTTGATACCATAACTAAACCATTTAAACTGTCATTGTTTCCTCTGGGTTAACAGCAGCAGGAACTGGCTTACACAAACACAGTACAGGATAAATCAATGAAGAAAACATGTTTGTCGTAAAGCTGTTCTTGTTGTTGCCTACAAATTAGTAATTGTTTTGTGGTCAGAGAACCTTGTTGCTTAACCTCAAAAGTATTTCTTCAAGCTCCTTAGAAATTTCATACCAATTTGACTAATAGAAACAAGGAACAGTGAGTTCGCCGACTTACTATCAGGGGGGTGTTTGACTCCCTTTTAGGGCTTCTCCACAGACTTTTCCTGTCAAGGCTGTGGAATGCACAGAAATGAGGACCGTCTGTGCCTTTTCCTTCTCAGGAGAAGTTTTCTCGCTGGTAAAAAGGTTGGCTAGTCATTCTATACATCTGATCTTGCTAGGAGAACATCAAAAATAATATGAGGCCTGAGTTTACAATCCTAAACCCACTTTTTTCAGTTTTATTGCACTGATTGGCATTGGGCAACGCTCCATACATTTGCTTGAAAAGGTTTCTAATTCCTTAATGCTGCCGTGCAGACTTGTTCGTGTTAAGGAATTAGGGCCAGAGAAGTTAAATGTGAGAATATTAAATGTGAGAATGTGAAAATTTAACATGTCTTATTTTTTTTTACTTTAAAAATAATTGTTGTGGGGATCTTGAGGAGGATTGGGACTACAAGGAAGGGGGCTTAAGCCTTTCTCCTCACCCTACAGCCCCAGCAAAAATTGCTTCCCAGAAGTTGCTATTTTCCCCAGGAGGTAAGGTACAAACTGGCCTTCAGTGGCTTTAAACCTGCAATCCTAAATATGCTTACTAGGGAGTAAACCTCCTTAGACACAGTGAGACTTACTTCTGAGTAAACATGCTAGGCTTCCACTGTGAACCCATTTAAAGTACTTTTATGCAAGACTTCAGTAATTCTAGACTAATCTCTAGAGCAAATCACTTTATAGTAAACTGCCATGAAAATGCTAGTAGAGCCATGGAACCTCTTCAAAGGCAGATAGACAAAGGTGGTACAGTTTGCTAGGCAAGGTGGCGAGTCTTGCCTTCAAACTCCCAGTGTGATGTGCTTTGTATTGTTTTGATTTCATGTGTATTTAAAATCCAGTGTAACTGCACAGAGTTTCCCCAGAGTGTATGGCATTAGCACAGCATCAGAAAGGAGGGATGTGTACAAACATGCACCCCTATGTTAAAAAGTCTGAATTGTGCTGATGGCATGCCTCACTCTGGTCCACAAATGCTGCCTCTTGTGCATGGCCAGGGCCAGGCATACAGGAGGAACTAGAATGGACCGAAATGATCAGTATGTGTGGATTGCTGGGTTCAGATGTGCATGTACATCTGATTCTCACTACACCTCAAAACGACTGTGTAGGTTTTTCCTGAGTGCCTGGATGTTTGCCTTGTGTGTGAGAAAAAACTCTAGGCTCTCATTTAGTTGTGTTGGGGGGGGTTTGCATTCCTTGGAGCCATATCCTTTAAAAGGTATACAGTGTGGCGAAATGGGGAACTGTTGTTTTTATTAAAGTTCAGAAGATTAAATTTACTGCTGGGGTTAGCTGTACTGGTGACAGAACTCAATGGTGAAGGTGATTGGGCTTCTTTACTGAGTTGGGATTCATCAGTGGGGTTGTGTCCTTGTGTGTGCTGCTTTATTATTTTACTTGGCTTTGAAAAAATGTGAAATGCTGTTACTAAATAAGAAATTGAACACATTGTTATTTATCCATTGTGGCTTAGTGGAGGTCAGTATGCATGTGAACTGTAGCTGGAAGTTAATATGGCAGCAATATAGGTTCCCTGATATTCTTAAGGGTACACAGTAACAGAAAAGAAATACTTCATGTGGTGGCAACGGGCTGGTAATAGCAGCATTGGACTTTTCATTACTACATGGTGAAAAATCTAATGCATGATAGCACCGGGATCTGATTTAATTGAAAGAACCACTTACTAGAATAAGGCAAGGATTTGTGTGACAAAGAACCTTGCTAGATGATGCCTGAAAGTTACGAAGACAAGTGGTTTTAAGTTTGTATTGAGCCTTCTCACAGAAGCAGACTGGAGTAGAGAAATGGCAGGAAGAATAGTGCAAATGAATAAAGCAGAGCATATTGGGCTGCGTCAGGCCTTAGGAGTCTCGTGTGAGGGCCTGGATGTGAAGGGTTTGAGACTGGTTGTGCAAGAGTCTATGATGGCAAAAGAGCCCAAAGTTCCTGTGGGATCTAGTCAGGAACCAAATATATATGGTGCTGAGAGAGCAGAACTGCTTGAGAGAGGAAGAACTTGGTGAAAAGGCAAGACAGCACAGGAGCAGCTGAAGCTGGACGACATGAGAGCACTGTGCAAGTTTGAGGAGAAGTTGATGAAATATGAGACGGAGATGAAACTACAGCTACAAATAATGGAAGGACGGACAGATGGTTCAAAGCTTTTCAAAGGAGATACATGGGGAAGTGGCTTGCAGTCACAGTAACTGGGAACCAGGAGTAAATAGACTGTTGTAGGAAGACCATACTGAGAGGGTTCCAAAAGAGAATTCACCTGAGAGGAAAGTCCCAAGAGAGTTGCCCTACCCTGGTTTAGCTGAGGCTTGGGCTAACCTAATATGGGATTTTCCTTCTACCATTGCTAAATTACCAGAAACCTTAGACATGAGGAACAGGAGAAGTTTCAGTGAGTGTGGGTCTGTAACTGACCATGTTAGGAAAGATCCTAGACTAGAAGAAGCTGTCTTACATTCCTACAAGAATTTGCAGGGTTCTTTGACCCTTGTAATACAGAGACTGCGGAAATGCTGTTGGGGAACAGAGAAAGGACTTTATCACTCAGGGTTTGACATCGAACCTAGTAGAGAAGGATGCAAGCTCTGGACAAACAGCTGTGGGCTTACCAAGAAATTACATTGCGAGTCGGAATGATTGTGCATGCACCAAAAATACAGAATTCTGTGAAATTCTTGTATACGTGGGTGACAAAGAGACTTGTGTTGTTTTGAAGTCAGCAACCTACCATAATGCAGATAGAACAGTCACTCAAGTGGATGATAATACTATGGAACTATTAGATGGGGAGACATAATGTTTACATATTGCACTGTGTGTTCAAAAGAGGAAAGTAGTTTGTGATGAAGACTGTGTCATTTTGAAGCTTGCTAGCTCAAACTTTACTGAACCTGCTGTTATTGTGGAGAGACTTACAGACTATGGGCTGTCCAGCAATGTGGTATCCAGTATGCAAAATGTTCCTTTTGATCCAGGAGGGAAGTTGTGTAAAGGAACACTGCAACTTTAACAACTGTTTCTATGTCCACTACACTCCCTATCCGTTGCTACACAGTGAACTTTGGATAAAGATCTGTGTTCCACTTGGGAAGAAAGGAGGGGAAATGGAGTGTACATAGGATTCTGGGTTTCACCCTTCTGTTTTATGAAACTTTCTGCTTGCTCAAATGCAGTGTTCAGTAAATCAGCTAAAATCTCATGGCTGCATGTTGTTGGCACAAACATATAATTCCAAGCTTCATAACCAATAGCACTGTAGGATGCATAGTGGTTTAAGTGAGTACTTTGGTCAGATTCAAACCATTTTATTAAACTGGTTAATTAGCAATTTGAAAGGGAAAAATCAAGGTCTTAAGGTCTCCCCAGGTCACTGCCAAACCACAGCCTATTAACTACTCATGCCTTTCAGCAGCAATAATGATGAGGTTTTGAAAACATATGGAACCAACTAGGCGAAAGGCTTTTATGAGGAACTTTAACAGGGGGCATGATTTTGCAAACAGAAATTCTAGCAGACGATTTCATGGTTTTGCTTCCTTAACTGTCCCTTTAAAGAAACTAAACTCTTTCCTCATTGTGGGATGTCAGATTCAGACAGGCTTTCTCTCTGACGCTGGGGGAATCTTTTAAGTGGCTCCCCCTGGACCTGTTTTTCTGAATTTGTTTCCTTGACACTGACCTCATCGAGGTGGCTTTCACAGCTCGTCAACCTCCTGTCATAGCATGCAGCAAGTTAAGGATAGCAAGGGAGAAAGCAGCAGACTAACCTCCTTCATGAAGCTAATGGAATTATTGGATTTACACAAACACATAGCTGCCTTGATATTCAGTGAGGTTTTGTATTGTGGTTGATGCAAGAATGGATTTAGGATTTTTTTCCTTTGCTTTATAACTAGAGAGAACTTAAATCACCCCTACTTTAGATCCAGCCCTATCCTGTATACCTTAAAAATATGTGTCTGCTGTACACTCCCTATTGCCCAGAGCTCCTTGTTACCCAAGGCCAGCCAAAGACACTTTGCCACCCAAGGCAACCCCCTACTGCTTGCTCATACCCCCACCTGCAGCCCCCATTGCTGCTTTCTTCTCCCCCCCATCCTACCCCACCCCACCCCATGACTAACCTGCCATTCAGTGTTGCTACCCTTGCTCACTGAAATGAGGTCTGAGAAAGCACCGGTCTCAGTTGTAAGAATACCACTGACTTCCAGCAGTGGGAAAGACTACTTTTACAAAGTTTTTTCCTGTTGCAGCCAGCCAGCAAACTGACAGCATGGTGCTCCTACAGCTAAGTCCATCGCCATCTCAGATCTCGCTCCACAATGCCTCATCTTGATACCTACATCATTGTAGGATGAGATCGGAGATAGTGCCAGACTCAGCTATAGGAGCATTGCCACTATCGCTTTGCCATGGTAGGAAAACTGGTTTTCAAGGGCAGCTTTTTCCTCTTGCAGCAAGTTGGTGGCACTACTACAACTGAATCCAGAGTCTTCTCAGATCTCGTCTGAATGACTCAGTCTCTGAGAAGGATGTAGACAACCTTCCCCAGAGAATGAGACATCAGGGTGAGATCTGAGAAGGTGCTGGCCACTGTTCAGGAGTGCAACCTCAGCAAAGTAACAACAGCAGGACTCTTAGGCTGGTGGCAGAGAAAGGTGGACAGGTGGCAGAGAAAGACTGGCTGGTGCAAAGGTGACAGAGGAACAGGTGGCAGCAGCAGAGGGTGGGTGTACACTCGCTCTGCCACTGCCCCAAATTCACCACCTGAGTCGAAGAGGTCATCTTGGCTCATGATAGTACTCTCTCTCTAGAAAGTAGGGGTAAATCAGTGCTCCAGGTGGGGCAGAGCAGCCACTGGTCCCACCTTGGCTATGGCCCGACTCTGCAAAAAGGCAGAGTCAATAGAAGCATCTCCTTGTAGTCAAGGGAAGAAGGAGGAGGAGATCCATTAGAGGAAGAACTAACAATGGATCCTCTAAGATGCCTCAAAATGAAGAAAACGATGAGTAGGATTTTAAAGCTGAGGAGCGGGACACATGCTCTTTTTTTGGGGGGGATAACTAGCTGTTAAAAGGTTTATAATTATTTGTCTTGTTTATCTGAAGGAAGCAAATTTGGGACTTTTTGATTTTTGTGGCACAATAAAATGGTGATGTATGGGCAGCTTCACATGATTCCTTGGAACAGGTGGCATTCTAAGTAACTTTATATTTATTTCCTAAAGTTTAACATGGTCAAAATCCATCAAAGCACTGACTTTTATTGAAATGTCTCAGAACAAAGGTCATGTACCTGTGTGCATGTTTCTCTGCCTTTTCCTAATTGGAAAAAGTCATAATTTTTCTTTGTGTTTTTTGAATGCATTTTGATCAAGTTCAAATCCCAAATCTCATTACAATTTTAAGGCCAAGCAAGCAAAGGCGGCAGTGTACAATACATTTAACTATGAAGTGGTCCTGTTTGTTTTATTGGGATTATTCTCAAGTCAGTTGGTTGTGAATTGCAGCCAAAAGCATTCTCCTCCAGAGCACATAACCTATTAGAAAAGGGCAGACCTCACAGTAGCACAATTTTCCACAGGTGCCTAAACTAGTACTTCATATAAACTCCTTAACAATGGCAGTCTGCTTTGAAGACATTTAGAGTCCAGTGCAGATTTTTTTACAAGTAATTCTACACAACAGTGAACTATACACACACACACACACATCATTTGTTACATTTCTATACTGCCCAATAGCCAAAGCTCTCTGGGCAGTTTACAAAGATTAAAAACACATTATATATAGTATAAGAATCCATACAAACAGATAAACAGATAACATATATATCTAAACAATTTTTAAACAATCAATAAGAAAAATCCAGAACCTGATTAAAACCTCATCATATGCTGCCAAATGCCTGAGAGAAGAGGAAGGTCTTAACTGGCCCCCAAAAGATAGCAGTGTTGGTGCCAGGAGGTCCTTGTCAGGGAGGTCATTCCATAACTGGGGGGGGCACCATTGAGATGGCCCTCTCCCTTGTTGCCACCTACCCAGCCTCCCTCAGAGGAGGCACTTTGAGGACGACCTTAGATGATGAACGTAGTGTACAGATAGGTTCATGCGGGGAGAGGCGCTCCATCAGGTATTGTGGGTCCCAAGCCATGTAAGTGTTTATAGGTCAAAACTAGCACCTTGAATTGGGCTCGGAAACATACAGGCAACCAGTGCAAGCAGGCCAGAATCAATGTTATATGTTTGGACCTTCTTGTCCCTGTTATCAATCTGGCCACCGCATTTTGCACGAGCTGCAGCTTCTGAACTGTCTTCAAAGGAAGTCCTATGTAGAGTGCATTGCAGTAATCTAACTAGGCGGTTACTATAACATAGACATAGGTACTTATTTAAACAGTTGCAATGGTATAGATGTATGGTATTCTGCATTTATTTAGGTATAAGTCCCAGTTTAGTAAGGCTTACTCCCAAGCAAGTGTGCACAGGACTGCAGCTTTAGATTTGTTACCCCTTGTTGGCTAATTGTATATGTATCATATTGGCTGGGCTTTCAGAGGACAAAATGTTTTGCATCCATGTCAAGACATTGGACTGGCCTTTCCTGATTTGTTTTAACAGATCAGAGTGGTACTGCTGAGTAATGAAATATGTGGGCTTGCAGGGATGGTTTTATGTTTTGCTTTATGTTAACAGAAAGTGCAGTCATCTGCCCCAACACCCTATTATCCTGCCCTGAGATTTTGTAGAGAGCGTCCCTCCATTGTCCTCAAGCATCACCACCGCCAAAACTGTCAGCTCAAAAATGTGGATTTTTAAATAAAGGGCTACACTAGTATTTTCTTGCTGAAGAAAGTATAGGGAGCATGATGAAAGATAAGGAAACCTTTGTCCTTGATTCTGACACCCACAATTTTTATTGAGTTAACTGGATGCTGTTTTCCATTCCCAGTACATAGTGCTTTTTTCCAACCCCAAACCACTCTTTTCCTAGACTTCCTCTTTGCTTGAAATTTCAGTTTTATGTACATATACACAGGCTTTCTAAAAAGAGTACAGGTTAAAATTGAAGACTAAATGTGGCTTTATAGTAAAGGTGTAATGAATGTTGACTAAAAAACTAAAAAGCAAGCAGCTATGCAGCAAAAATTCTGGGTATATTTAAGGGCAGATAATAAAAACACAGTTTGAATTTGCCACTACTGGAAGGTCATTGAAGCCAAATAGATCATTCCATCCCAGCCTCTCTGCAAGTTGTCCTACTAAGACATCCAAAACTTTCCCCACATGTCTAAGCCTAGGCTTCAACATCTTCTGTGACCCATAAAATGTGAGATTAGCATCTCTCTAATTTAAACAGGCTGCAAAAAGCATAGGTTTAAAGGATTTCTTACCTTTGAGGCTTGTAGGCTGGGGAGGAAATAGCTCATCCAAGGATTTCCTGTGGATTCTGAATATTGCACTAATAAAAATAAAAGCTCTGAAAAAAAATTTGATTGGGAGAAGAACGTTCTAAAAAGGTTTACATTTTAGTACTATTTTCCTGACGCTGTTACCTACTGTTTAAGAATATGTACTAGAGCTGCTTTCCTGAAGCTGGTGCTCTCCAGATCTTTTGTAATTCAACTCCCATCATCCCCAGCCAGCATAGCCAATGGTCAGGAACTCTGGAAGTTGAAGTCCAAAATATTTGGAGTGCACTAGCCTGGACAAGGCTGTATTAGAAGATGTGTTTTTCAAAATCTCTTTGGCTAACTTGACATGCTTGCTTACAGAGGCCTGCTTGGCAATCATACAGGAAAGGGCTTTCTCCTGTGTTGCTCAGAAATTCTAAGACACACACCCTCGGGAGTTATAACTGGTCCCCACTCTCTCTGTGCTCAGGAAGGGAGTCAAGACACATATTTTTAATAGGGCTTTTTACATTGTTGTGGTGGTTCTTAAGGTTGTTTTAAACATTTTTGTTGTTGTTCAGTCGTTCAGTTGTGTCCGACTCTTCGTGACCCCATGGACCATAGCACGCCAGGCCTTCCTGTCCTGTGCTGTCTCCCAGAGATTCATTGCATCAGTGTTTAAACGTTTTACTTTGTCTTTATTGTTTATGATTTTTGTTTTCTGATTGCCTTGATTGGTTCCAGAAAGGCGGTACAGAAACGTTTTAAATAAAATAAATGAATGAAATATTCAAGTAACACCGGATGCAAGGTGGCTGTGGGACAAGTGTGTGAAAAGCCCATTCACGATGGTCCTCAGCCTGTGGTGAGCCACTCATGTGCTCTCACTTTTATGCATATGATAAGCTTTTGGCACTCTTGGGATTCAGGGACAAGCAGAACCCTGCCCCCCCCCCTCAAATTTTTATTTCATACTGTTAAATATAAATTTGACAAGAATCTACAAACTGATACGTTAAAAGTACTGCTTAAATCTTTTTTAAAAGGCAGCAGAGTTGTATGTCATAATCTTTTAAGATTCTTATATGCCTTTAGAAATGTGCCTTAGAATAATATAAACACTAAGATGGCTGATCTGGTTTCTTGGGAATTATCTTGAGTTTTATCTCAAAGGTAAGAGATTTGGTCATAGGAGAGAGGACATCACTTGGCATTGCCATCCCCACACATATGGCTGAGAAGTATGGTGGGGCTGCCATGCACTGAGGTTGGAGAGATAGTGGTCAGCTATCTTTAAATTGCTGCTGTTATCTCAACAGCATCATCTTTAAACAAACAAACAAACAAACAAACAAACCAGGCAGTATGGTTTAGTGAAATTGTTCCCAATCTTTTATTGTAAAGATTACCTTTTTCATTGGTTACCTTTTTATTGGTTACCTTTTTAAGTGCAGAGATATTCACTAATGCTCACATCCCTACCTTGTGTGTCTTCAGCAGGGAAATGCAAACACCAAATTTATTTAGCAAGTACAGTTGTCATTAGACCATATGATACTCATCAGGTTGAAAAGTGAATTAGATCTAGGGACAAAGAAGGTATGCTCCGGTAGAGAATCTAGACTAATAGCTTTTCTGAAGCCGGACAGCTATTCTCATAACTAGAAGCAAAGGCTCAGAAAGCTGATGTAGCTCCAAATCTTTCCTTCCTAAACCAAATTGTGTTTTGCTGCTATGCTGAGTATCTTTTAGCATGTTCAGCAATATAGTAGAGACCCAGTGTGGTGTAGTGATTACAGTGTTGGACTGGGAGTTGGGAGATCCAGGTTCTAGCCCCCAGTCAGCCATTAAGCTCACTGGGTGACTTTGTGCCAGCCACTGGCTCGCAGCCTAACCTGCCTCACAGGGTTATTGTGAGGATAAAATGGAGAGGTGGAGGAGGATCATATAAGCTGCCTTGGGTTCCTTGCAAGAGGAAAAAAGGCAGCATACACATGTTGTTGTTGTTGTTGTTGTTAATAATAATAATAAATTGGTTATAGTGAAGCACAAACTTTCACAGCAGCGAGAAACCAGTTTCACTGCTTGCTGTGGGGAGTGTGTATGGGGTGGGAGAACTTATCTGCTGCTTGATGAAGGTAGGAATAAAGCTTCAGATCTAAGAAGAAGAGGCTGAATTGGCTCACTTACAGTGTCCCAACAGGAAGCCATCTTCTAAGCAGGATGAGTGGGAGGACCAGTAGATGAAAAACATTATTCTAAAACAGGGGTGCAGAACCTCAGGCAAGGGGCCAATCCATCTTCCGGGGTTCCCCAGCAGGCCATGCCCCCTCCCTCTTTCCCCTAAACACCAGTCATTGGGTGATTTCCTGGCCTTTGTGCAGCTTTTTCCCCATTCTAAAAGGTTGAAACCCCTCTCAGAAGGCTGAATTACTGGCAGTGAGACCTGTAAGTGAAAATATGTGGGTAGTTTTGGTGCTTTGCCCCCACCCCTTTTGCCTGGGGTTCTGCCTATTTGTTTTTGTTACCCTCCTCCCCCGGAATGTGGCCTCCCAAGAGCTTCTTTGAAGTGGAATTTGGCCCTCGGGCTGAAAGAGTTTCTGCACCCCTGTTCTGAAAGATCAAGCTTTGAGTTGGGAGTTGGAAACCATCAATTACTTTGAGTGAGAAGAGAAAGAACAGGCACACCTATGACAGCACGAATATTCATCAGCTAGCAAGAAGAAATCCCTAGAGAATGAATGAAGCTTTTGTCCCTTCCTAGTCTGGATGTTTTTGTACCTACTTTGCAAAGCCCCCCCCCCCCCCAAATTCATATGGTCAAGCATGTGTTTTACTCCTGACTTTAAATATTCTCCCTGAAATTGTATTTGTTTTCCATGTATGTGCAGGTACTGTTTGCTCTGAACCAAACACTGCTACAACATGAAAGTCTTCGAGCCGGCAGCTTGCAGGCCCCGTACACCACTGAAGATCTCATCAAGCACTACAACTGTGGAGATCTCAATGCTGTCATATTCAATCATGACACTTCACAGGTATGTTGTGTCCACAATTTCCCGGGATATAGGGAAGATGCAAATAGGTATAACTCTAATATTGTGAGGCCTCTGGCCAAAGACTTGGCTGCTTAGTTCCTACTTAGTTCATAATACTTCAGCCTTCAAAGTTTCTTTGTTTGGCTACAGCAGGTGCCACAACTCCCTTGGCCCCCTCTTTCCTTAAGCACTGACACACACACAAAAGGAGAGGCTTCAATCTCATGCCTTTCATTCATTATTCACAGGTTCATTACAGATGCAAATCCTCGAAGACTCTCTGGCTACAAAGGAATGCCTCCAGGGGATTCAAATGGGATCACCGAAAGTTGCCCTCAGTTTGAAAAGGAGGCTATCTGGCTAGGCTAACTTAGGGAGGGAGGTCCCGCCCCTCGTGTGATGCTTCCCTGCGTAGCCTCTCACGCACTGCTAACCGGTTTGACCATCTGAGCTCCGCCCCTGACGTTTCCCTCTTAGCTCTGCATCTCCTCCTGGCGTCTCTTAGGTCACAGTCCTCAATCCCCTCCTCCTCCTGCTCGCTGCTTCTCACGGGGGGGGGGGCGGGGTAAGGAGGAAGCTTCATGCCCAGCCACCTGGGCGTTGGTAACCTGAGAAGCACGCCTAGCCTACCCATATCTGAACTGGCTTGTGAAAATGCCTCCCCCAGTTCTGGCTGCTCCTTTTCTGAATCTGAGCTGCTATCTCCCTGCACTCAGAATCAATCCTGACAGTAGGTAGGTGGGAAACCAGTTGAGGCTGGTGGCTCCAACGTCAATGGGGTGATGAATCTGCTCCGGGTTTCAGTCAGAGCCACTGAGAACTCCAAAGGAACTATCCAAGATGAGGAAACACCTTAGATAGCATAGCTCCTTTAGAGTTCTGACTGCTCCAGACTGAAACCCGGAGTGGATTCACCACCCCACTGACACCGGAACCACCAGCCTCCACTGTGGGGAACTGAAACCTTTATCCTATGGTACATATGCAACATGCTGCCTCTGCAGCCCCTCATGAAAGTGTGCCTTCCCTAACCAACTCTCCAAAAGGCCCTACCAGGTCTACTCCATCTTTCAATCCACCATTAAAATGCCTCTGAATTGTTGGGGAAAAGATAGGGGGGTGTTTATGAAATTCACAAGTCTCACCCCGACTCTGCCAACTCACGCTCCTGTGTCCTTCTAAAATAGTCACTAAGGGGATTATCACAAAAGGTGATCATAGGCACACCCCCTATGATTTGAGCATAGCCCAGAACCACTACTACCTTTAACCCAACCTGATACCCAAAGAGAACTGACAGCATCTTTCATAATTGGTTAATGAGAACCTATGTCACAGTATCAGGTCCTCTTCATTGGATTGTCCAGTTTATGTAATCAGCTCTAGGCAGGTCTCTGCTACAGACTCACAATGGATAGAGCCATACTGGCAAGCAGACAAAAAATAATGCAGTTTTTGACATCACCAGGTAAATAAATATTGGAAGAGGCTGAACTTCAGTATGTTGGTTTGCTTGCTTTTGCATAGGACATCATGTTCATTTAGTTAAAATATTTCTATAAAATACATCCAAAGCAGATATGTTACTCCTGCCCTTCAGAATTTACTTTTCACGTGTCTTCTATAGCAGAGTTTTCAGACGAATTCAGCATGTTAGTTACATGGGGTGGCCATATGCCCTACTTTACAGAGGACAGCTCTCTATTTGAGGGCATCCTCTATTTGAAGGGCTGTCCAAGTCCAGTTTAAAGATAAAGAGCCATAAGAAGGGAGAGCAGAGAAGGCCTTGAAGTTGCCCATCAACAGTTGGCACTGCCACATGCACAACAGACTGAACAGGCACAGAGATCACCTGGCTATAGTCTTCCCAGGTATAGTGGTATGTATTGTATTTCTATTTAAATGATAGCAGTTCTTTCCAAATTTGCATCTGAACATGTAATATGCACAGGCACATTTTATGCAAATCTGTGTCAATTTTAGTCCTCTTTTTTGATTATGCATTTCCTCTTTTTTGGCAATGCACAAGTAGGGATGTCGGAGAATTTCTCCACGAATCTCCGGGAGGCCAAATGCCAATGCATTCGGCCCCCCAAAATTGGTGGAGAAACGGTCCGCCCCCCCGCCCCCCCCGGAATGGGACTTACCTTTCCCGAATGTCCCTGGCACTGGTGGCTTCCGGCGGCGGCGAGGTGGCGGTGCGACGGCGGCGGCCGGTCTTCCGTGAAATGCCGCCGCCATTTCCAAGTGAAAAAACAAACAAACACAAGCAAACGTGATAGGCTACGTAAAGATTTACGCAGCCTATCACGGCTAGATTTTCAAAAAACACCGTGATAGGCTACGTAAATCCTTACGTAGCCTATCACGGCTGACTTTGGGGGGGGGGGAAGCGCGTACGCAAATGGCGGCGCCCATGGGCACCGCCATTTGCGTACACGCTTTTTTTTTTCCAAAGTCAGCCGTGATAGGCTACGTAAGGATTTACGTAGCCTATCACGGCTGACTGCAGGGACGCAAACGGCAGCGGCTACAGCTGCCATTTGTGTCCCGGCCGGCCAGGAGGATTCACGGCCGGAGGGATGGGGCGCCTCCCCCCTGGCCAGAATTTCAGCCAGAGGGACAGGGCGCCTCTCCCCCGGCCAGAATTTTGGCGGGGAGGAACGGAGCGCCTCCCCCCCACCGCGAAGCAAGCTGCGGGACCAGGTAAGGGACTTTCGTCCATCCCTATCAAGTGCCCATCATAAAGGTAGCTGGCACAAATAAAATGTCCAGCTTTTTATGGACATTTTATAAAATGTCCTTAATGCTTTCTTTGCTATGAGAATCCTTTGCTGGAAGCAAAGAATGGAAGGAATGTGGTGGCTTGGCAAAGAAGATGTAATCAGGATATAGGGTCTAGAAATCTGTGCAGCAACTAGCTAGGAAACAATTGTTAAAAGTATGGATGTGTAACAGAAACTACAGTTTTATAGGTGTTTGGACCAATGAACAGTTAGCTAGTTGGCCATGATTCAGCATGTATGCTTTGACCAGTCACTGCTGGCACTAAACAAAGGGGAGAGAACATGGATTGTGTCTGTACAGAGTACTGATAGTTCAGCCTTGTTATACTGTTTTAGAATAGCCCACCTTAGACATATTTGCTTGGATCTAATTCAAACTGGGCCCAAAATAATTATTTTATAATTCTGGCCCAGTTCTCAACTTAAAGCCATATCACACTCTTGATTGTGAAATTAGGAGCATGGTGGCCCTTGCCATAAGCCCTCCCACAAGCCCCCACTTCTTCCCTTTCCCATGCCTAAAAACATCAAGGCTCTCTCCTTCAGGCTGTTAAGGGTTGCCAGGCACCATGGAAAATATACCAAGGGCAACAGGAATCATGGAAACTGTGAGCCCTGTCAGCCCTGAAAAATCTACTACAGCCTAACAGAGGCCTTGTTTGTTAAAGAATCTATATCCTGCCCTACACTATCACCACTCTTGGGATAGATCACACATACTATAAAGCAGGGGTTTCCAACATGGGCCCTGTGGGTTCCACTGTTCCTGCAAGGCCAGGTTGAGGTGTCTGCCAAGCTATACTCCCCTTCTGGAAGTAAATGGAGCGATTCCTCTGTTCATTAGGATAGGTGGAGGTCCTCTCTGACAACTGGAGGGGGGTGACGTCCACCCCCACCAAGGATCCTTGAGCAACATTGTCCTTGGTGGGGGTGACCTTTGCCCCCCTCAAGCCAATTTTCGGCAGGTGGGCTTTCCCCTTCCCTATTCAAGCCATTGGGCTGATCCATCCATTAGCTTAAATAGGGAGGTGGGGAAATCCTACATGCTGAAAAATGGCTGGAGATGGGTGACATCCACCCCACACCAAGTACTCTCGGGGCAACAAGATCCTTAGAGGGGGTGACCTTCACCCCCACAGCTGATTTTTGACAGGATGGCTTTTTCACATCCCATGCAAATGAATGGAGAAACTGTTCCATCCTCTTGCATAGGGAGACGGGGTGAGAAAGAAAGAGGGGAAAAGGAGCTGAAGAGAGAGAGAAAGAAGGGGGGGTAGAGAGATGGAAAGAAGGAAAGAGGAGCCAGAGAGAGACATGGTTTGTTTGATCACCACAGCCCAGTAAGGCTTATTTAAGCCATGATGAGTCATGGGGCCCACGGGCCCCAGTTGCCTTTTCGCGCTCTGGCCACAGCTTGTCATGTCATCTAAACCTGGAGGGAAGGGTTGTTTTGAGGGTTAAACAACCCCAAATAACCTGTGGTCTGTTGCAGGGTTATTTGATGGTTGTTTAACTCTCAAACAAGCCCTGCTGCCCAGGTTTGGACAACACAAAAAACCATGGCAACCCCCCACTGGCGGTTGAGTATTCAAAGTGGCTGCTTGCACACACTACAACCCACCGTCATTTAAATAAGCAATGGTGGGCTGCAGTCGTCATTTGAACAGGCCCAGAGAGAAGGAAAAGAGAAAGAGGAACAGAGAGAGAAAAGGACCAGAGGGAGAAAGAAAAGATGAACCGGAAGGACAGCGAGAGAGAGAGAGAAGGAAAGAGAGGAGAGAGAGAGAGAGAGAGAGAGAGAGGCCATAGTGAGTAGCACACACACACAGGATGCACAATCATGCGCACAATTATAGATAGTGGAAGTGCTCCTGTCATTTTTGTGATTCCCCCCCCCCCGCATCCCCCTGCAACATCCAACATCCAATTTGTGGTGGTGCCCTGGGCACTTTTTCAAAATGCCAAATGTGCCCACGGGCCCAAAAACGTTGGAGACCTCTGCTATAAAGCAATTAAATGAACAGAAGAAAAGCCAATTGACAAGAACAAATTAAAACAGCAGGGAAATAAAAACATAACAGAAGCAAAACGGTTATGAGCCGTCTACCTCCTCCACCAGGGAATACAAAGGGGACAGTGTAGTGACAAGTTCCTTGAAGGGGTCTGGGCCTGATTCTTAATAGGCTCAGAGGGTGATGGGAAAAAACCCTTCTGAGATTTCATGCCATCACTGGTAGAAGACCCCTGGATCTCCACTTAGAAGAACCATAGGCAGCAGCACTGGGAAGGATGTTTGCTGGAGATGTTGGAGCATGTCAGAATAAACGATTTCTAGAGGGTTAGCTGTGTTGTCAGTCTATTGCTTTCTGCAAGAACAACAAAGAATCTTGTGGCCTCTTAGTATAAGGTAGCTCATACCATTATAATGCAGTTACTGCATTGGCCACAGAGGGTTGAGGTTTTGTTACAGAAAAGGTGAACCAATTACAGCAGATGTACAAGTGCTCTAAAATGGCAAAGGGTACCAGCTGCAACAACAGACTAACTGGTTTATGTTGCCTTGCCAACCTGCTCCTTCCTTATACTCCCACCCCTTCTCCTTGTCCTCCCTGCACCTTAGAAACCCTTCTTTTCCTCACATGTCTCTTGTTTCCTTGGGAGACAATGAGATATTACCATTGTTTTTCTATAGTTGCTTTGTGTGTGTTTTGGCTTGGTGAATGACTGAAAAGCTTTGAGAGGAATGTGTGCATAAATGAAAGTTAATTGCAAGTGGTTGGAAGGCTTTTGAACATAATTCCCCCTCGTTAGGACAAAAGACTTTGTAATAATCGAGTTTGTATTTGAAGAGGAAGTAAGCATTATGTAAATAGGCTATGGGGCCAGATAACTTCCGAAACATACAATAATCCTATAATAATCCATGTGTTGTATGACTTTGGACAGAATCCTTTGTTTTCTCTTAGATCTTTAGTATCATAGATAATTTTAAAGACTTCTGAGGTTTTATGGTTCCACCCTGCATGTATAATTTGTACAATATAACTTTTACTAAATATCTGGCAGAGCAAAGAGGTAAAAAATAATATACTATGATCCACCCACTTTAAATGCATCTCATAGCTTAAGTAACTTCTGTTTAAATCAATGGTACTTGAAAGTATTTAACTTTGGCTGGATTGTATCTGTGACATTTACAGCCTACTGAAATCTATAGCGCAATTAAAATATAACAGATGCATTTCTTCATTTATTTAGGATATTGTTATACTATCCTCCAGCTGAAATGGTTACCAGGATGAATCATAGAATCATAGAATAATAGGGTTGGAAGAGGCCTACAAGGCCATCGAGTCCAACCACAAATGGGTTACAAACAAAATATAAAAACAATAAAATCAGTCAAAAAGACATTATCACAATAAAAAAGAGTCCAGAAATTATAGAAGCAGCATCAAGGTAAGTTTAAACTCAGAACTTAAAACACTTTGAAAACCTGGGAGAATAAAATAGTATTTGCCTAGCAACAAACAGATAACAAAGAAGCTGCCAGGTGAGCCTCCCTGGTGAGGGAGTTTCAGAAAGTGGTGCCACCATCAAGAAGGCCTTTTCTCTCCAGTAGCCACCAACCTCACCTCTGATGGTGGGGGGTACTTGGAAGAAAGTCTCTGTAGATGATCTCATGATGACATGACACATTCTATATTAACTTCTCTGGAATAAGTGGAAGGAGGACTTTTTTCCTGTAGTGCAGCAAAATACATTGTTAAAATGGAGATGGTTACCACAATGAGGACACTTGAAAGAAAGAAAAGTGGTTCAGGCTGACTGGACTCTTGTGAGAGGACTATTAAAATAAATGTGAATACATACCAGCCATGTAAAATTAAATTAAATTTCCATCAGACTGTGTGGGAATCCCAGTATTGTCTGTGTCAAAACTCTTACTAGCTTGGGCTTGGTATTTTTGTTTCTTTTTAAATCACTGTCAGTTATCATAGATCTCAAGAATTAATAAAAATACTTTATATTGCCCTGTTAAAGTAACTTTGGAGTTTGTTATGCTTCTGAAGTAGAAAAAAATAGCATCATAGTTCCCTCTTCGATTTAAATAGAAGCAAATGTGTGCAAAAAGATATCCCTTTGCTGGTGCCTTCAGGGCTGGTGCTTTGTGAACACCTTAACCATAAGCACTGAGATTTATGATTCCTTATGGCTCAGTGCAAACCTTCACAAAATATTTTGTACAAAAGATGATAGTAAAGAACCCTATAAATAACTGAAGGACAAATATCATCTCTTTAATTTCAAGACAAATGAAATATTTGCTGATCCCAAGTGATAAAGCTGTCAGAGCAATTGTACAAAGCAATCACACTTCCTTGTTCTTGTATTGCAAGCACTGAGCTTGTCCAGGCACAGATGCACGGCAAATCCTTGTTCATACAGGCTGTTCCATTCACTTTGGTGTGACCAATAAGAGGACGGGCTAGTTCTTAGCTTGCAGTGGGATCTCTGTGTGAAGCCAGCCCCTCCATTGAAGTGAATGAGAAAGCACTTACGTTTTCTCTTTTTTTCATTCACATAGCCTGACCCTGTGAATCACCAGAATGATGTGCCCTTCACTGAAATCTACCCCTCTGAGGGGAGCTGCTTTCCATGTTACTGTACAAGTGGCTTCATTATGTTGCTAAAAACCCTAGCAACATAGCTGGGATAAATCACACGGACCTTTCTCAACTTATTAGTGCGCTCTTTCCTGGGAGGAAACCGACAGGGTGGGAAAAGCACACATGACAGTTCTGCTCAAATAGTCGCAGTATTTCACATATTTCATCACATCCACATGGGATGGCACCATGGGGAAATGGCTCCCATACAGCTGTGAGTGTGTGTGCATGTGAGAGAGAGTGTGTGGGTCTATGAGAGAGAAAGAAAGGGATTTGAGTCAGTGACATGTACAGTTATGTGTTTGGACCCTACCAAGCATTGAAATAAATTTGGATGGGCAGTATCCAGTGCTGCTGCTCTGTTAATGTAATTGACATAGCGCCAGCATAAGCAGAAACTTCAGCAGAAACATGTTGCTCCAGCTTATGCTATTGCCAAAGTGGTAGAGGTCGCTTATGCTATCATTGGATACTTCTGTAAACTTGGGAGTTTTGTTCTCTTACTTTCTAACATACCTAAATACGTTTGGACATGAGTTATTAAAATGAACAAAACAAACCTATCCTGAAAATAAGGAGCAAGTCTTAGGAAAGGGTTTGCTGCTGCATTTCACAGACTTAATAGTAATAGAGAAACAACAACTTATCTATGTCATTTTTTTACGAAAATCTCACACAGCCATTACAAATGGAGGGGAGAACATATGCTTTGCCATAAAAAAATAATTATACATTGCTTTGCTGTTTAATTTCTACTGGGAAAAATAGTTTAGAGATGTGTTTCTGTTACATCCTTGTCTCGCATCATTTTCTCAAGTCACTTAAGTCCTTATTTAAACTCAGTAGAACTGAGCAGGAGAAAATTTATTTAGTTGGGCCATGTCAGAGAAATACAACAGGAAACAGATCACTTTCTTATACACAGTTCTGCAAATACTTGACTCTCCTATGACTGCTCCAGCTGATAGATTTACTGCAGACTTTCTAGGCAGGCAATCAAAATGATATGGAACTGAACATCCTTTAAAATAAAGATAGAGAAGGAATGCTTTTCTTCTGCATTGTCCTGTAAGTGGAAAAGTATATCCTTGCTGCCAAGGAAGATTTCTTTTTTCAGATCAAATGAATGGTCCAATCTGATGTTCCTACTCTGTGACTATGAAAGTGACCCAGACGAGATGTCCTGAGGACTCATTTTCACAACTATTTCAGTGCCTAAACTAGCCCATGCTAATTTCTAGCAACTTCAACCCTTGCCAAACTGATAGAGCATGATCTGTGCTTGTGGAGGCATTTCAAAAGCTGATTCCAGTGAGGTAGATTTCCAGCTCTGCACAGGCTGAACCAACAAGAATGTGCCATAAAGCGAGTCGTCCCCTCCCGCCCAGTGGCTGTTATTGCCATAGGAATTGGACATTAAAGGAATATCTGGGTGGATTCATATAGTTTTACATTACCTATACTTTTTGATTGGCTCCCAATTCTGCATATGTCAAACCATTCACACAATCTGAATAGCATGTGCATATCAGACTTGAGTTAACTGGAAAAAAAGGTTAATGCCTGTTGAAAAGCTCTGTATATGTATATGAATTCACCCTTGTTGGGCCAGGACAGAGAAACAGAACAGGTAATATTTCCTTGTACATATGATAAAATGCACTCATTGTGGTGAGAGTGAAGAGTTAACATTTGGAGGAGGCGAGGCCCCATCTACTACCCAAGGTTAGTGTGGGAAGAAGAATTCTGGTGGTAGTTGTTGCTGTTAAGATGGATCACTGTATCTAGAGACTCCAGGATTTAACTGTCTGAAAAAAACAACTTTAAGTTCATTCATAAGAAGCTGGGCTGTTATTAGTGGAAACCACAGGACACCTCTAAATCTATATTACAATAGTACACACTTCTGAAAATACTTGGCTCTCCTGTGATTCCAACTGTGTGTGTGTGTGTGTGTGTATGATATTATTCTATGAGTATTTTCAATGAGAAAATAAAGACCTGTAATGAGCTTTGAGTCTATAGAAAACCATGCATATGATTTACATATAATTGACACTTATATATAAGGGGATGTTTTGCTTTAGAGTCTCAGGAAAGGAGGTAATAAAACAGACTTCAGTTTTGTTTCAGTATGACATTTTGCTCAATGGTATTTGAAAGATAATAGAAATCCTGTGACAATGATGGTATTTCAACCCTGAATGAGTGATTATATTACTGTAAAGATGTGGCTATCTACATATTATAGTTTAGGGTTAATCTACACATTATGTTTAATATGTAGTCCTCAGCTCTGTGTGTGTGGGGGGGGTTAATTCAAAAGTAAGTATATGGGCATGATCTAGATTAGGACTGCAGTGACTAGAGAGGGGAGGTTTACTCCTTCCCCCCCCCCAAGTGCTTCCCCCTGGAAATCATCCTACCCCCCAATGTGGGAGTCAGCAAGAGTAAAAACAAAACAAAACCGTCTCCCTTTGGCAGCAAAGGGAGTTTGTTTTATTCTTGCTAACTGCCATGCAACAGAAGGAGGGTGACTGGGCGGGGGGCACAGCTGGGGTGGGAAAGATTAAGCCTCTCCTCCTTGTGTGCTGAAGGCCCTATCCAGATCTTACCTTTGAGCAGAGAAAAACTTCATATAGAACTGCATGTTATGGGATCCAACATCATGCTGGCACAATGGCACTTCCCTGGTCTCTCCTCCCCTTGCAGCTCTCCCCCCGCACACCCCAAATCTGCTCTAGAGGGTCCTCAAACTCTCCGGAGCAGAATTGAGCGGTGTAGGGTAAATCTGTCCCACTAGTGGTTTCCATTCCACTACCAGATGGCAAGCAGATCCAACCCTATATATTCAACCTAATGTGTAGTTGGACCCTTAGTTCTAAAGAAAACTTTGAAACATTGTCAAAGAAAAAGAACTATGCACAGATTCCACTTTGGCAATGAGACTTTTCTGCCATGCACACCCTCCCATAGCTCTTTGGCCTCTTGCTGAAAAGTTGGAACACTCTCTGGAATGGTATGCGATTGCGATGTGTGGATGGGGGGCTTGTGGCGGTGGGAGTCCAAATAACAACTCTGTGGTTTTAGAAGGAGTGCAACCCCATTTTGGACAAACTGAACCCCTGTCTTGTTATCAGTACAGGACAGTCATCCCCTTTTTTAAGTAAAATGACTTGTGACCTTAGCATGCATATCTATTAGAGCTTTAGAGAGCAATCCTGTGATCCCTGGAGAGCATCCCAGGGACCATAGCATTCTTTAGAGCCCCCACCTCTGAGGCCATAGACACTACTATGACCTCAGAAGGGAAACTCTGGAATCCAATCCCTCCCACCACGGAAAGAATGTTGCAGAAATAACTGTGGCGCCTGCATTATGAGGTTGCAAAAGCAGCCTTGGAGGACCTCAGAGAGGTCTGAAAGGGTTCGTTGCGGTGACCAGGGAAGGGAGGAGAGAGGAGAGGCCAGATTACGAAGAATCCTATGGCCTCTCCAACCCTGCCCCGCCAGTATACCTCTGCTGGATGGGCTCAGAGACCCACTTTGGGGGAGGGGAGAACAAAGGAGGGCAGAGAGGTGAAAATCTCCTCCGTCGCTCTTCCCGCCCTGCTGGCAGCAGCCTGGCAGGGCATTGGATATTTGGAAGTGTCTGAGATTGTAGGCTTCCATCCAGTGACAGCACAATGCACAGGATTGCATCCTTATTTAATTGTTTGCAGTAACAGTGATGTAGTTAGTTCGCCAGAGATACTGATGCTCCTGAGGACTACAAAGAGAAATGGGGGAGTGGCAAGGCCCTTTGAAGTCAATAAATTAGGTTATTTATTGATCTGGAAAATGTGTGGAAGTTAGGTTATTCATTTCTAAAATTTTATCCTCCCAAAGCAATCTTTCCTTTTCCAGCCTAAGAACACAAATCAGTTACTTGATTTTTTAATGCTCGCTCCTGAAATCTGTGGTAGAGCAATGAAACCTGCTTGCATAGGTTTTTCTGGTGGGTAGTATAAAATTATAATGATTTAAAGTCCCATTATAGAAAGAAAACAGCTCCTGTCTCTTTGCCCTCCTCAGTGGAGAGCATTTGTACTTCATTACAGTATGCTCATTGTCGATAAATTGCAAAGTTATTGTTACATAGCCCTGTAAAATATGTTATCAGAGCATCCTGCTTTCAGATCTGTCCTTAAGATTTAAGGCTCCCGATAAGCCTTAATAACACCATTAATTTGCTTCCATTCCAGCACTGGATAAAAAAAAAAAATGTAGCTGAATATCTGGACAGTTTCCAATCTGGGCAAATAAAACTATCTTTGGAATTTTCTAGTTACAATAAATATTAAATGTACAGCCCAAGACCATTAGGTATAGTGTTCAGTGATAAGCAAAACCCTCACTTGCCCAAGGAATGGCATACATGTTTATCAAGTGTAAATATATACATACATACATACATATACATATACATATACATATACATATACATATACATATATATATATATATATGTTCGTGGAATCCATATTTAGTGCACTGGGGGCATATTGCCTTATATTTAACACGGTGCAATGGAGTTGACATGGAGCTTTGTTCTTAAAGAAAAACAAAGCTATGTTTCTACAGAAGGGCTGCAACCAGAGAGAGGCTTTTTGTCAAGCTACTGAAATAACTGAGTTGCTGTGCTTCCACTCAAAATGGTTCTAGATTTGTCAGGCTTATATTCTGAAGACATTCGCTGCCCTGAGCACACTGCAGGAGGGAGCATGGGAGCTCAATGAGACCTGTTAACTCAGCAAAGGTCTGGGCAAAGACTGAGGGATAATATATTTGCTGACCCTGATTCACGAGTTGCAACTGGTCTGCTTTTTGGTAGGTTACAGCTGAGTCTCCCATCTCCTCCTGAGTAGAAACTTGCTCCCAAGTAGACTCTTGCTGAGTAAACCCGGGGTGAAAAGAGCTTCTGGTGGCCAGGAAATTGTTCTGACGATGACTCTGAGCATCCCACCTGGTCTGTTGTCACTGGTGCTTGCTGTGGAATGAAGGAGGACAGTCAGGAATCACAGCAGGGCTGGGGTGAAAAAGGGGGTCTTTGAGACCTCAGGTGAGGCATTCATGCAACAGGACTCTTCAGGTAGCCCCATGTCTTCCGTGGGAGTGAAGTGTGCTGAGGGATCAGAATCCTTCTCCGCCAAAGAGGGGTCAGCCAGACATTAGCCCACCAACATGGGGATACTTTTCTTTTGCTTTTCTCAGTATAGACCATTTCAGATTTATGTCAATATCATTTTGGAACATGGAGTGAAGGGTGTCATTTCAAATGTGGCACCCCCAGGTACAGTGACCAAGACCATCTTGCTGATTTAGAGTTATAGTCTAAATGCCATAGAAAGTTAAGCTGTTATATTATATCAAAACAAATGTACGAAGTAGAATACATTTCCTGTAAAATGTCAGTCTAGATTCAATAATACAGTGTTGTGGCTCCATACAGGCAAAATATCAAACAAACTATACAAGTCCAAAGTATACATTCAAAAGAGAACATGAAACTCAGTGGGATAAAGTGGTTGCCAGTGTTGCACATATAAATGTGTGACTCAATGCAATGTCTTAATAATTTTCAAAGCTGTTCCAAATGCTCAACAGGATGCTCAGGTTTTGTTTCATGAGTATTAAGAAATCAATACAATAAACACAAAACACTTTCCTAAAGCAGCAAGATAATCCTTAATCATTCACTGGTATTAATTAAAAAGTTGGTGGCTGGACTAATATAGGAATGGAAATTCAAAGTCTTTTCAGTGATGATCTGGCTTCTTCCTGAGGAATGTTGGAATATAGAGCCAGTAACGAGAACCATATTTTGATAAACTGGATGACCTTCTACTTCATTAATAAAATCTTTTGTGCCTCTTATATAGATAATACATCAATGAACAAAATGGTGAATGAAAGAATCTACATATTGCGATAATGGTTCTAATACAGATCCTGACCCAGATAAAATAAGTCTCCCAGGTGGTGTGTTTCTTCATTTGTGGACTTTAGGTTGTATGTATAGAAGTCATATTCAGCGAGGCTACATTTTCAGGAGTATAGCCCTAATATAAAGAATTTTAGTGCTGGAATAAATCAAGCCTAGGACCACGCCTATGCAAGGAACAGGAAAACACTCATTCACCAGTTTGTTGGCATTAAATAGCACCTTCTAGGATCTGTTACTCAAATAAATGTTTCCTCTTTTTCCTCTAACATATTCTTCACTGGTGGAGCTTGCACTCTTCTGCAGATTATTTTTCTTTTCTTTTCTTTTTGCTATTGATGATACTGTACTGAGGTTTTAAAAAACAATATTGATAAATGTACGCTAACGTGATCCTTTCCAACCGCAAACATCTGAGGGAAGAGAACAAAATTCAGCAAAGATGCTAAGAAGAATACACCAACTTCCTGACTAAATCAGACTCCACTCCTAGTCAGGAAACATCCCTGCCAAGATTTAACTCATCCATTGAAAGCCTGTTCTCCTATTTAATAGAAACAGGAAGAATTCACTGAGAGAAATGCCTTTGGAATTAGAATTACATTTTTTCCTAGATCATAGAAAAAAACAACTTCCTGGCCACAGGGTCTCCCCTTTATTGCCACATTCTCTCTTTGATCACCATCATATGCTCCAGTGCTCTGACAGCTTGAATGGAAGTGCAGACAAATTTTGTGAAAGACAACAGAGGTTTCAGAAGAAAAACAGAGGCTTGAACCTTTCCACATGTCTGAAACTCTCAAAGGTCTGCTTTCAAAAGTCTCAGCTATGAGGTTGTAGGAAATACATATTTAAATATTGGACATAACTCCCCAAATCAAAATCTGAACTAATGCAGTCCAGCAGAAGTCAATGGAATCAATGGGAGTTTTGCTTAATGTAGATATGACTAATCCAATCCCATCCCATTCATAACCAAATGGGACTTGGTTATGAGCAACCTTACTCTATTGGCCCCCAAAAGTCTGACCTGAATTATTCAGAGACTGATCCAGCAGAGCAATACACAGAACTCAGATACTCTCTTAAAAAAAATACAGAATTTAGTTAGGTAAAACTAGCTGAAGATAGGTCACATGCATTATTTTCAGCTCTGTTTTGTTAAGATTTTCTCGTATAATCAAAATGCTAATTCAGGTAGAGAAGTTGGCTGCATGGCTTGCAATCCCTTTGCAAAAAGATGATGCAGCTTTTTCTATTTTTTATGTGCTTGGAAAGTGACCATTTAACTGATGTAGAGAGAAATATATATAAAACATACCAAGAGGTTATGATTTCACTGGGATTTGCTGAATGTCTCTTTAACAGAGTGAAATATTTTCCCATGTACAGTTAATCCTTGAAGACTTTATATGCACTGGGGAGGACACTGAGGGTACAAAAACTAAGGAAGGGTTTGGATTCAGATATGGGAACCAGAAGCAGGGACTGCCATTGGCTTTTCTACATATCCCAAAACACACCTGAATTTAGCATGGTTCCAGCATCCTCTACTTCTGATTCCTGGGAAAGTGTGTGTGTGTGTGTGTGTGTGTGTGTGTGTGTGTTTTAGCAGGGCATCACATTGCGAATCTCATATTGAATGACTGACTACACTACAAGTGTGCATACACAATTGTTCTTTTTTTTCTCACACATGCACATTCCTCCTTCATGCTTTAATACACAACCAGAGGTGTGTGAAACAATGCCAAGAGAAAAATCATAGAAGAAGCCAGTTGCATGTAGTAAGTCATAACTACAGATAATGATTCTTCTATGTATCAGTGGTTGTGAGAATAGTACCTGTGGGTGTTGTCTTTCCATGCTAATTAAATTAAGTATAAAGTCCCCTTCTCTAGTGGGGGACTCTTAAAATAATAATTATTTACCATAAAATCTGCTGCTGAAACAGAAGATTGTAGCTCTCTGGTCCATGCCCACCCCCCTTTCTCCTCTTTCTATGAGCTTTTTTACATGAGGCATTTGTTGTGTGCTTGTTAACCCTACTCACTGTTGTTTATGGGTTCTTAAGACGATTGCGTGACTCTCTGGTTTTGTTTCTGTTTTTAAACAGAACTTTCTACAAGGTTTTTAGAGAAGGGAAAATGGGGTATTATTTCTGATGGCAAAAGAAAGTGCAATTTCCTCTTGTGTATTTGCGCTATTCTGCTATACTGCAGTGCTACCTAGAGGTTATGTAGTAGAAAAGCATGAAAGCAAATGCTTCTCTTGTAGCTCTCATCTCTTAATTCAACCACAGATTTATTTTAAAAGGAATCTTTCGGGTGAAACCTGGCAATCCTTTTATTTAATAACAGTTTCATATTACCTCTGGATTTCTGATTCCCACAAGCCTAAATTGAAATCACAGTGAATTCACTTTTCTGTCCTGTTGTGAGGCTGCCTGGAGCCGACAGGACTGTGGTGCTTTAAAAGGCACAACCCCACTGTAAAAAGTAGACTAGTAACTTACTGTAATGGTGCACCAGATCTATGTTGAAAAGTGCTTTTAGAAATCTTCCGTTACCGCCCCTCCCCATAGTCTATATTGGGTAGATTGTGCTTCCTTAATGTTGCAGGAAGATGGGTTCTAGGTTGCTCACCAGAATCATAGTCATAGAATAGTAGGGTGGAAGGGGCCT
Source organism: Heloderma suspectum (assembly GCF_057233095.1). Classification (NCBI taxonomy): domain Eukaryota; kingdom Metazoa; phylum Chordata; class Lepidosauria; order Squamata; family Helodermatidae; genus Heloderma; species Heloderma suspectum. The sequence goes on from NC_139461.1 coordinate 230,665,225, forward strand.
ACAAGGCCATCGGGTCCAACCCCCTGCTCAATGCAGGAATCCAAGTCAGAGCATCCCTGACAGATGGCTGTCCAGCCTTGTCTTAACTGCCTCCAGTGTGGGAGAGCCCACCACCTCCCTAGGTCATTGGTTCCATTGTTGTATTGCTCTAACAGTCAGGAAGTTTTTCCTGATGTTCAGCCGGAATCTGGCTTCCTGTAACTTGAGCCCATTATTCCGTGTCCTGCACTCTGGGATGATTGGAAGAGTTCCCGGCCTTCCTCCCTATGACAACCTTTCAAGTACTTGAAGAGCGCTATCCTATCTCCCCTCAGTCTTCTCTTCTCAAGGCTAAACATGCCCAGTTCTTTCGGTCTCTCCTCACAGGACTTTATTTCCAGTCCCCTGATCATCTTCGTTGCCCTCCACTGAACCTTCTCCAGTTTGTCTGCATCCTTCTTAAAGTGTGGTGCCCAGAACTGAACACAGTACTCCAGATGAGGCCTAACCAGTGCTGAGTAGAGGGGAACTAGTACTTTACGTGATTTTGAAGCTATACTTCTATTAACGCAGCCCAAAATAACATTTGCCTTTTTTGCAGCCATATCACATTGTTGGCTTATATTCAGCTTCTTGTGATCTACAACAATTCCAGACACAATATATTTGTCAGTGTCAATATTAAGACAGTGTTGTGGTTAATATGGAAAGCAGCCAAAGACTTAGAATTCCCCATTGCTAACTAGCAGGTCAGAGTTTGGTCAGATTAGAACAAAGATACCTAATAAGGCGTTCTCTTAGGTGAAGGGCTACAGCTGAAGAGATTGTCATCTTATGGCATCTCATGATGGGTGTGTTTTTCATAGGCCTAGATTCCACATAAATATATACTGTACACTTGCATGCTTCCTTCTAAGTAAAATGATATGTACATTGTATATCAATAATAGAGGGAGTATCGTTATCCTGTTCTTTGCTGTAATACAAATGAAGTTTTAGATCTACTACCTCCAGAATGTGGGACGTTTAGCTGTGCCAGCAAAAAATCGTTATGGAAAAGCCATTGCACTCATGGAAATGCTGACTCAGTTAAAACCCAAGCTCTATTTCTTATAGTACTTTTATGAAGGAGGCTGTTTAGGTTGGGAGTGGATATGTATACTCTTGAGGAATTGCGGTACAAACTACAGAGATTTGGTGGGTTTTGCTTCCTTTATGTTGCAGAAAAGGACTGTGCTCTGCATTTTAGGGAGAAAGCAAAGATAATGTTGTTAGTTGAATCCTAAATGTGGTGTATGTTTGAATAATCTGATTTTCTGCAACCCCTGCAAAGCCAAATGGCCAGTCCATTTGGAAAAAGCTCATAGGCATAATGTTATTCAATTGATATAGCTACAGTAACCATTAATTATCTCTCTCATTCTCTCTCTCTCTCTCTCTCCAGTCCCCAATGCCAGATTGCCATAATTTATTCCTTTTCTTGTCATCTTTGCTTCTTGACCCCCACTTTGTATCATAATTGAAAATTTTGCAAAGCAATTTGAAAAGTTTCTCCTCCTCCTCCTCCTCCTAATTATTTTTTTAGTGCCTTTTTAATTTACAAAGTATTTTATGATTTTCAATACATGTGTCTTCACAACAACTCTGAAAGGTAGGCCACTACTATTTGTATTTTACAGATGGAGGATTGAGGCTTTCCCAAATTTACCCAGCCACTCCACAGAAACAATGGTCCTTGAACCCAAGTATCTCACATTCTGCTAATGCTCCCTTGGCTGTCACATCACATTCAACATAGCCTATCAGTCCACTCTCCATAGGTTCCTAGAAAACTCATTCTCCAGTGTTGGGTAGATTCTTCTGTAGAACTAGAAGGCTGGGCTCAGTCTGGAAAGTCTAGGCCATGTGCACAATTAATTACCCGCTTCTTGTCTTGTTTAACGAGGAGTGCCTTGCTAACTAAGCTCACAAATCCTGTAACAAATTGTTGAGCGAGCACCAGCGGTTATCACTTTAGTAACAGCACAGTCTCATACTGTCCACCTTTAATTTCCTTGTTGCAGGATGAAATAACCATGAATTGTTCTGCCAGATGTTACAAAGGTCCATAAATCACAGCAAGCAGGTGTCTTCTATGTACAAGTCATATAATTTACAGTGAATTTATAAAATGCAATACTTTCTTGACCCTCGTTAGCACTAGAATTTTACATTTCTGCACAGATGAGAACTACAGTGAATTCCTAAAACAATGGTTTTCACACGACAACTACAAACATAGTGGACAACTTCATATTTTAACATTTTTTACTGCTTGTTGTCTATCTTTATGGTAGAGTATGTAGAAAAACGCTCTCGGTAGATGCTTCTTTTTGGTACATTTCCTTGGAGACTCACTAGAGCACTAGCTTCAGTATATCCACTAATTAGAACAGTGCCCAAGCATAATTTCTCTGGGCCTGGTACAAACTTGTAATGCAAAGACACACCATGAAAGGTCTTGTCTGTTCTGAAAAAAATAAAGAACTGTTTGGTGTCCTTTAGCTACTTTTTAGTTCCTTTTGTTCAAGCCCCTTATGTTTCTGTCTGCCTGATTTGCATTTATAGCCGGACATAGCAGCATGGCATGTATGTATATTAATTATGCACAAGTAACAAAATATGCTTTGGACACTGTCCTGTAACTCTGGGAACTACTGTCATTTCTTCTACAATCCCCGGAGACCAGAGGTCTCATCCATTTTCTCACATTTGCTCCGGGGCCTGTAAATCCTCTCAGCAGCACTGGCCCCACTGTTCCTAGGAATTCAGTGTCCCTTATCATTATGGAACTAGTCCGTCCCTCCTTCTGCCATACCCTGTTGGTTCTGCCTACTTGTTTATAAGAAATGCCTGCAAAAATGAAGGCACTGTAGTCCATGAGAGAGGATGTCACATAAGGAAGCACAGATCCTTCTGTCTCTCAAGCTACAACTCCTAGAGATTCCTGTTACAAGCACTCTCCCCTGTATTTCCCCTCCCACAGTCTACGGCAGAGCTTTCCAAACTGTGTGCCGCGACACATTACTGTGTCGGCAGCAGTGTGTAGGTGTGTCGCATGAAATGCAGAAAATTGTGCGGAAGGACACCGTGGAGCTCCCTTACTCGTGTTTGCTTCCCTTGGCCCCTCCCCCGGAACTTCCTAAAGCAGCTAATGTTAAAGCAACTAAGGCTTAGCTGTTTTAACATTAGCTGCTTTAGGATCATGTGGCATCTTGATGTAGGACGCACATGATTGGTTGGAGCAGTACAGCGAGGTAGAGGCATGGGGAGAAGAGAGGGGAGGGGCGGCGCCTCCCTGGGAGCAGAGCTTGGCTGAAGTCCACCTTTCGCGGACTTCTGCACCGCGCTCCTGTGCGGCCAGGCTAGAGTAGCGCATGGGTGGAAACGCCACCTGGGACTAGGACTGCACCACGCGGGCCATCCGCCATCTTGGCCAGTTGGAACGGAGCTCAGTGGAGGCCAGAAGCTTCAGAATCAGCGTGCTCCCAATCACCCAGGCAAGCGCAGCTGCAGGCTGTCACCCAGTCAACCCACCTGCTGCTGGGTGCTGGCTGAAGGGAGGCCACCCTCCCAAATCCAATGTGGCAAACAGCAAGCCACCCACCACGTGGCAATTATAAGTTGATTTCTGCCATTTATTTTTATTTTTACTCTGCTGTAATTGTGGATTAACCACCCACCGGCAGTGTACCACCAGAGCGTGCTGGAACTGGACTCTGGACATAGGCATTGCAAATATGTACAGCAATATAGCCTTGTAGAGAGACATATATATTTACACCATTTTTGTTGGACTTTTGCTTCTCTACTTAATGTGTTTTTGCAGCTGAGCTCGTACCTGGGCCTATGTGTCCTAATATGTATTGTAAATACTTTAGTTAATTTTGTTTATTTTTCACATTTTCTTGCATACTGTTACTCATAAATGACAACAATGTATGTTATTATCTTACAAATCATATATTTTTAAAAATATAAATGAAAGGTTTTCATGAGATATGTTCTATCCCCATACATTTTGTTATTACAATTTATGTATGTGTCCGTATCTCTTATAATGGGTTAGTTTAACCTCCGGTTTGCTAGTAAAACTGAATTACCATGTCACAAAATGATGCATGTCTAAAAAGTGTGTCACCAACATGAAAAGTTTGGAAAGCTCTGGTCTAGGGGAAGGCCTCAGCCAGCATGTCACACTTCAATATGTTGCTTGTTCTGTTCTAACTACAACTGATTAAAAACGCTGCTCCATTCATGGGTGGCAAAATAGGGCAGGGCATTTTGGCTATTTGTGGGCAGATAAAATGGGAGGGGGCTTACTAGCAATGGCAGCAAGGAGAGCTCTTCCTATCACCAGCTAGCATTGTTTCCCTGGATGCCATCTGGGAACAATGCTACATGATGACATTGCATTGTTTCCAGATGGCTACTCAGGGTGAAACTGGTGACAACCAGCGATCAACCATCAGAAAGAGTTTTCGTACTATCATTGCTGCAAAACTGGCAGTGGAGGCAAAAATGGCAAAGAAAAGGGATTGATTTTGTTCCACCTTTCACCCTCTGAACTCCACCCCTCCAATTTCAAGTCAAAACTTTTAAACCTTTTGCTCAGTGCTATCTGTTTCTGACCGGCCCCAACATTGTTTACAGGATCTTACAAGATCTGGACACTTAATGTTGATCAGGGGTGTGTACGAAGTGGCCCTCCAGATGTTGTTGGACTGCAACTTCCATCAGCACTAGCCAGCACTGCTAATGGAGAGACATGACAGGAGTTTCAGCCCAGCAACATTTGGAGGGCCATCCATTGCTCACCCCTGACTGAGAGCCAGTGTGGTGTAGGGGCAAGAGTGTTGGACTGGGAGCTGGGAGATCCGGGTTCTAGTCCCCACTCGGCCATGGAAGCTCACTGGGTGACTTTGGGCCAGTCACACACTCTCAGCCCAACCTACCTCACAGGGTTGTTGTTGTGAGGATAAAATGGAGAGGAGGAGGAGGATAATGTAAGCCGCCTTGAGTTCCTTGCAAGAGGAAAAAAGGCGGGATATAAATGCAATAATAAATAAATAAATAAATAAATAGACAGATAAAGGAAATAAGTTTACATAAACATCCTGAAGCATGATCTACAATTTAGCCTTCATGTTTTCCTCATGGCAATGGACTTGCAGACTGGATTGGGGCTCCAAGGAGATGAGGGTCTGATAAAGCATACATGTTCCTTCCCCTACCATCCTTGGGCCCTGCACTAGAGGAATGAAATGTCAAACCAGAACAGATGAATTTAACTGGTGCTATAACTGCATTAATGAACTGCAATGTATGATAATTTACGTAATAGTGTTTCATTAAATCAGCTTTGTAATCCAACATGGACATCCAAGAGTCCCAAGAATCCCAAGTTGAAACAAAGTAAATTTGTAGCTTTGCAGCTTTGCAGTCTCCAAGGACCGTAGAAGAAATGACAGTAGATCCCAAGGAACAGTGGAACAGTGTCCAAAGTATATTTTGTTACTTGTGCATAAATAATAACTAGAGTGGCTGGATAGCCAGCCACATGGGTGGCTAATCAATCAATCAATCAAATAAATAAAGAATATACATATGTGCCATGCTGCTATGTCTGGCTATAAATGCAAATTTTAGGGATGTACGAAAATCACTTACCTTTTACGAAATTTGATTCGCGGTGGGGGAGAGGCGTCCCGTCCCTCCCCCTGAAATTCTGGCCGGGGGGGAGGCGTCCCGTCCCTCCCCCCCGAAATTCTGGCCAGGGGGGTGCCCCGTCCCTCCCCCCCGAAATTCTGGCCGAGGGGAGGCGCCCCGTCCCTCCTGCCGCGAATCCTGGCCAGCCGGGTCTGCAAATGGCGGCGGCCGTAGCTGCCGCCGTTTGCGTCCCTGCAGTCAGCCGTGATAGGCTACGTAAATGTTTATGTAGCCTATCACGGCTGAGTTAAAAAAAACCCGCGCATACGCAAATGGCGGCGCCCATCGGCACCGCCATTTGCGTTCCTTATTTTGCCACATCTAGTCTACGTAAACATTTACGTAGACTACGGCGAAAATAAGGGGAACGCAAATAGCGTAGACACTACGCTATTTGCGTTCCCCTGATTTTCGCCGTAGTCTACGTAAATGTTTATGTAGACTAGACATGCCAAAATAAGGAACGCAAATGGTGGCGCCCATGGGCGCCGCCATTTGCGTACGCGCGGTTGTTGTTGTTTTTTTTTAACTCAGCCGTGATAGGCTACGTAAACATTTACGTCGCCTATCACGGTATTTTTTAAAAATCTAGCCGTGATAGGCTACGTAAATCTTTACGTAGCCTATCATGTTTTTTGTTTTTTAAACTTGGAAATGGCGGCAGCGGCAGGGAGATTCACCTAAGGTAAGTCCCATCCCGGGGGGGGGCAGACCGTTTCGCCACCGATTTCGGGGGGCTGAATGCGCTGGCATTTGGCCTCCCCGAGATTCGTGGCGAAATTCTCTGACATCCCTAGCAAATTTACAAAGTAAATTTGTACCTTGCAACAGTAAATTTGTAGCTTTCTCTCACCAGAAGTGTACTTTTGGGAATCAACCAAATTCCAAAAATTGTGCTGTTTTGAATGTACTTCTAAAATTAAGTCATTCTGAAAGTCCAGAAACTCAGCTGTTTTTTTCTTTCCATTGCAGCCTGATGCAGTTTTCCAATGGATGCTGCAGTTTGAGGTATCACCTGGCCTGAATGGATTTATAAAAAATAACAGCACTGGTTCAATGACAGCAAACCATTGAAATCTGGTCTGGAATTGTTCGTCAAGTTTTCCAAAATGGCCCACCAATGGTGTGTTGTTCAAATCACTCTCACCAATAGTTTGCTTTATTGAAGGAAAGTGAACAAATGATATTATCGCCTATTTCCCTTCCACAATCTCAGTTTGCCTTTGAAGGAATGGACAGAAATGGTCATATGTGTAATTTGCTTATATTTTCCCTGAAGGTTCAGACTGCTCAATTGTTTCATTAGATAGAAAAGAATGAGAAGTCCAGCAACCAAACCTACTCAATATGTTGATCTTCAGACTTCCTTTAAAAATCCTTGATTTCCTTGATCAGGCATGCAGATTTGTCCAGAACCTTTTCTCGGTCATCTCACTTCAGAGTATAAAATGGGATTGCTGTACAGCATCCTTCAAGTATGCTTTTAAAAGCCTGTGTTGCAAGGGGGCAGCCCTGACAGAGCTGTCTGTTTTGGTAACTATGTCCATTACATGTTTATAGCCGAGTACTTTGGCACACAGCACTTCTTGGTGAATGATGCAGTGACAGGACATAACATTTGGAAGAGAGTAATTTTTCCTGCAGTGGGCGATGAGTCCAATAATCAATCCCAACTTAGCTGGCATGCCATCAACAGTAACAGAAGACAATTTGCAAAGTAGCATGTTTGTTTTAATAAGGATGTTTTATCCCATCCCTGAGTGTGATTCTCCATCTGAATACTTGAGGCTCTGGCTTTTTTATAATAGTGTTTTTTAAAAAAAATATTAAAGCACAACTAATTGCATGGGACCCTTTCTTGAGTCCTTGTGATTAACAAAGCAAAACGTCAGATTGATCAAGAAGGAGCAGCTGCCTTCTTTGAGCCAACCATGGTGTATGTCAGAGTGTAGACAGGAACTTAGTTACAGAGAAAGAAGCATCAGTGGGCTAAGTACCAGCATTCAGAATGTGGTTATGATACTTTGCAAAATGTACTTATTTGAATAATTTATCTCTCTCACCCAAAGCCATGGAACAGTTACAGTAAGCATAGTGGCCATGAGAAATGTAGCAATGTATATCACCTAAGAAACTATGTGTTGTATTTCCAAAGATGGGTCTTAAATGAGGCCCGTCCTTCTATTTGCAGAAGCATGGGAAACTATTACAGAATCATTATCTGTCCTTAAACATACTTTTGACTTCAACAAACATTTTCCTGCTAGGGTAGTGCTTTGCTTATGATGCTTAATCTATCATACTAATGACACAGACTGAAAGAGGTGGTCAAAGATGTTATGAGAATCCAGGAGAAGAAACTAAAACAAAGCACTTTCTTTCTTTTGAGGGGAAGCTTGGTGAGGGATGCAGTAGCAGTACACTTCTAACTTCTGTGTGCAATGAACGACGTTGATATTGCCTTCAAATCTTTGAAGACCTTTTATGAAATGACATAAACCATACTGATTCATACTGAAAAGGATACTGAAGGATATCAGAACCTGAGGTTTTAAGATTCATCATTTACATATTGTTCCTCAGAAATTATGTCAAATTAATGTGGTCCTTGAGAATCAAGTACAGTTTCTTCCTCTATAGGGACATAAGCTCTTCTGAGGAATCATTCAGAGGAACTCAATCAAAGTTCAATGGTAGGGGAAATTTGGCAGCTACCCTGGTAGTAGCCCAATCCCTTGATTTATTACTACTATTAAAGGAGTAGACCTGAACCTTGCTAATGTCTAAATTTCTGTGCATACAGAGGAATGGATGTTGTAAATCAAAATATAACATAGCACCAGGCTTGTTTATTATTCTGCTTTTGTAGCCCCTTTTCAACTCTTTAGCCCAACCTCAACATTGTTCCCACTCTTACATTTGGGTTGAAATGTAGCCCTAGCAGAACTTTTATAGCTTTTCCCAAGCAATTTTTGTAGTACCATGGAGCCCCATGACTGGGAAAAAATACTTCCATTTCATCAATGTTCCATGGACAGCCATGTTCACAATAGGGCTTTGGCATGGCGATATGAATAGAAAACAGACTGCCTACTGATTTATCCTTAGAAGACTCACTGGAGGCTCAATCCATAATTAAGATATCAATATAAATTCAATCTAAAACAGAGGCAGAAAACCTTGATCTTACACAAAACAGCATTTCTATGCAAAGTTTTTGATTTATCTATAGTTTCCAGTTGTAGCTGATAGCTAGGGAAAAAATGGCTATATTTACACTACATAATAAAATAAATGGGAGACAAATAGCTTGATCTTTAAGGTGCTCCAGTGCTGTAAAGCATTCCTGGGCAGTAACTGCTGTAGTCTTGCTGGACAGTTTTCCTATACAGAATAAGGAAACATGTTAGCTAGGACATGCTACAGGTAACCTGTCTCCCACTTTGATAGCGGATAACAAATAGTGCCAATTGGGCTGCTCCTTTGCTGTAAGGTGGGATGCCTGAGGCAAGGAGACCACTGGCATTAACATTTTTTTTATCATGTATTTAAGGGCCAAACTATATATTCCCTTAATAGTGTGTTGGCATCCCATGAATGGGACTCCTCGATTTGGATCAAGGCTGTGGGAAAGAGAGCTTTAAAATGCCTTTAATACTTTCCTCCCATGAGGTTTTCCTACTGAAAACTGTCACCCACCTGCTAAGCTGATTTTTACCCTTGTTGGAATAAACTACTTTCCAGTAGAATGTACTTTTCCCAGTGTCATGAGATCAGTATCCATGAATGGGTTAAAAAAAAGTCAAGCCTTTGTTCATAAAAGTACTACTACTCCTCCTGTTTACACATAAATAGATCCTGCTGTGTGAATATAATTTAGCTCTCTAGTTCTGTCTAAGTCAATATAAACATAAGTTGTCTACTTGTGTATAATTCCAACATGTTTTTCTTTATCTACCCCCCAAAAACACGACTTTGAAACTTTGATAACTGGACGAAACTGTTATTGAAGTAAAACATGTTCACTGACAAGGATTTATTTAACAAGGAAGGGGAAAGAGAAGAGGAAGTAAGAGGGGTAATTAGGATAAATATACAATTTAAGGGAAATTATTTTTTTAAAAACCCAAAACAATAGGAGGGAGAGTCCTATAAATTCAGTACCTTCCAGTGAGCAATTAGGGTCTGTGTCAGGCTGGTCCGATTCTACACTGTCCTGGACTAGAATGCAGCAGTAGGTCTCAGCCTCTGTCACTTCATGGCTGTGGAGCTGCTGCTAGACAGATGCTGTGTGAAGGCAGAAGGCTGCAGTTCTTGCCACCACTCTCTTCTCTGAACGGTCCTTTTTATTCACCCTCCCAGTGGTCTCCCTAGACTCCCTCCCCCCTTCCAATTCCATCAGAATCTCCTACTGCAGCTCCTCTGGTGTCAAAAACTGTTGTGCTCTGGGCATCCTGTAGGGAGCTATACTTTACAGAGTTACTGTTGAGTTCCTCACTTTTAAAGAAGACAGAATCTATACACTTTTTATCGGTCCTAATCGGGGCTGGCCCAAGACATTTTGCTGCCTGAGGTGAAGAACAAGATGGCTCCCATTCCAACTACAAAAGCCAACGGGACCAGCAGATGAATCTGTCAATGACATTGTTGATGGGACAGCGTCCTCTACTATAGCTGAAGGCAACAGGCTAACTTAGGGGGCACAGACCAGGCCGCCCACCACACAGTCTCTTCTCCAACATCTTGCTGCCACCTCCCAGCATCTGCCGCCTGAGGCAACTGCTTCGCTCTGCCCTGATCCTAATCTTAAGCTGTTCATTGAAGAAAAAGCAAACAGAACTGAATGGGAAGGAACATGACAGTAAAATGTAAGAACAGTTCTTTAAATCTGTTTTGCACAGGATAGCCCTTTAAACAGAGGAAGCCTCTGTAAAGTAGAATCCATGGCCATCCATGCCAATGCACATGTTCTGATCGAAGTGTGGATGTTGACTGTGCAAAGAAGGCTAAATGAACATCTAGACAGCTTGATACATGTTCCCCTCATTTCCTTCCAACATAATACAGGACCAGGTCCATATGGGTTGCAGAGTAATAGGGGTTTAAACCTGACACTGTATCTGCTCCTCTACCCACTGACTTGGTGACCTATGTGCCTGCTCAGTCTGCTGTCCAAGTGTTAACTGTTCATGGGCAACTTGAAGGCCCTTTCTGCTCTCCCATTTTAGGGTTCTTTATCTTTAAACAGGCCTTGGACTGGACAGTCCTTCACATAGAGGAGACTTTCAAATAGAAAACTTTCCTCTGATAGCCCTTCAAATACAGGATTGTCCTCTGTAAAGGCCACCCTACTTCTTACTTGTCTCCATCAGTTATTTCATTTGCCAGAAAATAGTGGCCCATTGTCTCCGCATATTGCTGCCAGTCCCCTACCCTTGGACTAAATTCCTCAGTTGTCCCATAGGATTACATTGTTAGATTTTCTCATTACCACTGTTATGTTCCTCACATTTAAAGGTGGCAGAATCTATGAGTTTTGTAAGCCCAAGTAATCAGCTGTTTCTTGAATAAGAAGCAGAAAAAGCTGAACAGGAAAATGAAAGTAAAACATAAGAACAGTCTGAAGGTGGAATCTTTAGCTCCAACTCAATATAGTAAAGACTTCACATTTAACCCAATTGTTTCCTATTACTACAGTTACATAAAGTTATCATGTGTTCATTAGGGATGTACGAAACACCTACCTGGCTCCGCGCCGGGCAATCCATGGTGGTGGGGAGGCGCTCCGTCCCTCCCCCCAGAATCCTGCCTGGCCGGCTCTGCTCCGCGGCAAAGCCGTGGAGCTGCTGGCCGGCTCCGGCCGCCCACAGCCAGACATCCAGCCGCTGGGCAGCCCTGCAGGGACGCAAATGGCGGCTGTCATAGCCGCCGCCATTTGCGTGCGTCCCTGTATTGAGCCGTGATAGGCTATGTAAATACTTACGTAGCCTATCACGGCAGGGGGGAAAAAAACACAGCGTACGCAAATGGCGGTAGCCGCTGCCATTTGCGTACGCTGGGTTCCCCCCCTGCCGTGATAGGCTACGTAAATACTTACGTAGCCTATCACGGCCTCTGCAGGGATGCAAATGGTGTCCCTGCGTTAGCCGTGATAGGCTACACAAGTATTTATGTAGCCTATCACAGCTATGAAGAGGAGGAAGTGAATGGTGGCCGCAGGACGGCCGCCATTCACAAAGCAGCGAGGACGGGAGCAGGTAAGTGCTCCATTTCGTGCGCCTTTTGTGGGGTGGGGGCGGTGGGGACTTCGTCCTGTGTGCCTTTCGTGGGGTGGGGGGGCGGGGGCTTTGTTCCGCGATGGATTTCGGGGGGCTGAATGCACCGGCATTCGGCCTCACTGAGCTCCGTCGCGGAATTCTCTGACATCCCTAGTGTTCATCAGTTCACACAACAATATACATGCTCATTAAATGCACATAGAGCTGTACGTATGAACCCTAAATTAAGTAGGATTCTAGTACATGTGTACAAATTGGGTACAGATGCATGCCATAGACAAGATTCTTACTATCATCTGTATGTGTGTACATAGAGAGTGAACTCTCATGTAATTTGCAAAAAGTCATTTAATGTAACCAACCTGGCCCCATCAGCCAGGAAAGGAACAATTGCAGGAAACTTGCTTTGGCTTTCCCTGTCTGAAAGAACACCTATAACAACTAGTAACTGAAACTAGCTCCTTGGTTTGCTTTTTGCCTTCTCCTTCCTCCCTTTCCCTTTTCCTTTTGTGTCATGTGTTTTAGGTTGTAAGCCTGAAGGCAAGGACTGTCTTATCTTTGTAAGGGCACAATCCTATGCATGTTTAGACAGCATGGCTGACTGGGGAATGCTGGGAGTTGTATGACTTTTTTCTGGCTAAATGTACATAGGATTGCACCCTAAGCCACTTTGGCAGCCTTTTTTGGATAATTATTTTGAAGTCAAACAAACAAACAATGTTTCCCCATTGATGAATCATGGTAGAATAGTACTACTTCCAATGCTTATTTGAGCTAACTTGTCTTATTTTGTAACTCCAGGGACTTCATGTTTTCTTGGAATAAATCAGCATGTTATCCACTGAGGACTGGTGCGAGCACTCTTATTTGTGCTACCCACTGTCGATCCTTGAATCTGGCCAGTTTCCAACCAGTTTCCCCACAACTTCATGCACCTTCACTGAGCCTACATTTGAGGTCACGTTGTGGTGGCATGAAACGTTGCATATTCTGTTTGTGGTAAATTGCTTGAAAGAGCAGAAAGCTGCCACTGGCAGGCAGAAAAGTGGCCAACTTCTTCCCATCCTCTAATGATCTTCCATCACAATTTCCTTTGGTGTCACCATTTCTCTCTCTCTCTCTCTCTCTCTCTCTCTCTCTCTCTCTCTCTCTCTCACACACACACACACACACACACATGCCCTCTTAGTGACCCTTATTCTTTATTTCCATTTCAGCTCCCTAATTTCATCAACACAACTCTTCCTCCACACGAGCAGGTTACAGCACAAGAGATTGACAGCTATTTCCGGCAGGAACTCATCTACAAGAGGAATGAGAGAATGGGGAAAAGAGTGATGGCCCTATTAAGAGAGAATACTGACAAGAGTTTCTTCTTTGCCTTTGGAGCAGGTAGGGCCTGAATACATTGTTTTGTTGACTTCCACATCCATTAGGCACACACACATGCACAGGCACAGGCACAATCAGAAATAGCTCAGCTTATTTTCTGAGCCAATCTGACTTTGGAATTCCTCTTCCCCTACATGTCACTCCATCTGCCCCACTGTTCTCCCCATTGCCCATTCCCAAAACAGTTTCCTTGCTGGCCATCTCAATCCCTTCCTCTCCATCTTTAGTGAACCATGTGGCCAGAATGCAAGATCCAGTGTCTCTTGGAAGATGTCCTTCTCTCCAGGGCTATTGCTGGTGTTTTCTGGATTGGATTTTCATCTGAGCCAGAGAAGAATTCAGGGCCTCATAATGCCTCTTCTTTTGAAGTGAGCGCCACAAGCTTCACATCTTGTTTCTGGGGTCAAAAATTGGTAAGATCCTTTGGCATCTCTCCCAGTCATACATGACTGAGTTTTAAGTTGCACTGAATCAGAGTCCATTCACCTAACTCAGTGCTGTCAAGTGAACAGAGGCCTGGACTTGCACTTATGCAATCTGAGCTCAATGTTCTCTGTCATGGTAGCCTTGGATTAGTCACTATCTCTCTGCCTCACTTTTTCATCTGTAAAGTTGGACTGCTAGTGAGTCTAACTTTACTTCAGGGCCATTATTGTGAGGATTGTTGAGGATTTCACTTTGTATCTCAACAGTTTATGAAAGATAGGAATAAATCACTCCTGATAGATATTTATCCAGATTCAGTGCAACTTACTCCACTGTTTTAATAGTGCCTCCATTATTTGCAGTGGCAACCTATGGAAAGCAAGCAGCGACAAGTCTGTCCACCACTTTTCATGTGCAATGCAATGTTATCTGAAAGACAATACTGTATGAGGTGGGACTTACTATGGAATGAATAATATGCTTTCAGAACAAGTCATCCCAGGTTTTACTCTAACCTGGCACCTAGCATTCCCCCATCTCCACTAATTTGTATGTCATGTAACAACTCTGTCTAATAACTTTGAGGTGTATTGTACAATGGCACTGCCAATGAAAATCCTCTTATGCAAGTGCAACATTCTAGCTTGATGTACAGTGTTTGGATAATGCTAAGGTTACCAGGTTTTGCTGGTGCAGTAGGCAACATGTCCCAGCACTCCTTTGCTGGCATGATGAACTAGAGAATGGAGTATAAAATCCTATAAGGCCTAGGCTTAAATGGGCTTCTTTAAAAATTAAAAGCCATTGTCAGTTGCTCTACCATGTGCAGCAGTGGAGAAACTATTTGACAACTCTTATCTCCCCTTTCCTGTAAGCTATATATACACATCTCTCACTCTCCTGTAAGCTATATATACACATTTTTCAGCATTCCCACAGTATCTTAGGAGGGAAAGCATTAACCACTATTTTTAACAGCATTTGCTGAATAACAGAAGGTTGCCTGCCTGTACACTAATTTGCAGCAGACTTATGAAGCACAGTCTCGTAAAAAGCATCCCATTAGCTTAAAGCGGATTCAAGTTTAGGAACACGTCTTTTTGCTAACTTTGTTGCCGAGAAGGGATTTGGAATGCCATATTAGAACAAGATCCAGAATTTCACAGCTGGCAACTATGTTTCTATTGAAGTGAAGCAAAACGAGCAATCTCATGTTTAGAATATTGACATAAAATTGGATCCAAATTCAGTCGTTTAGACCTTTCCTTTAAGGAGACCTTAAAATGAACTCCAACCATTATTTGTTTCTTGGAGGAGGGAGAGCAAGCAGAAAAAGTGGGTGGGGGGATATTTCGAAACAACATATGTATTGCATGTGGGAATACACACTAGTCCCCTGTATGTATTCTGGCCTCAGTCCAGTATTGGAGTTTCCAATTTATTATTTGCCTCCCATAGAGCCAACATGTTTCTACAATAGGTACAAGCCTACTTCATGCATATCCACTTAGAGTGTCAGGTTTCTGTGATCTGCTCTACCCTGGGAGAATGAGATGATCGCAAACACTTGGAGTGATCCTCCCTCCTCCTTCCCAAACTGAAAACAGATGCTGTTTATTGAGCAGCATCATTTCAATAAAGTGTGGAAAAGAAAGTTGTGCAAAAAGTTTGTTCTCCTTTGGTCACAGCTAATGTAAGCCATGCTACAAAGAAAACAAATGGTAATTCTATCATCCCTTTATTGCCAGGATATGGCATGAAAGACAAGAGGGACCCAGTGGTATGGAACCACTGATTTATTGGTTAAATAGGCCATCCCCTTCTCTACGTTTGCCAGCATTTCATTCTTCAGTCAGTGACACAGCCGGAATATCATCACATTAATCATGGGATTATTAAAAATAGTTAATAATTAGCAGCTGTGAAGATAGTAGGTCAATTAGTAGGACATAAATCTTAATGTGGGTTTGGAATACGTACATTTTTATATTAGAATTGTTTGCGTTTTATTGGGTTATGGCATGGACTACATTAAATAAAAAATATCAATTAAAACTGTTCTGTAGGTGGACATTGAGGAAGAATCGAGCACAGCACACACATTTCTGACATCCATGTTTTTCAAGCACAAATTGTGGAAATCCCATGTCTCATGAAATTTCCAAGTTTCATTTAAAAAAAACTATTCTCTTTAGGTTTTATCCACAACTGCGGCTCCTAAATACAATGATGGACCATATAAGTCTATGAGAAAGTTTGGATTTATGAATCTTCACAGCTTCCTGTTGTTTAAATGGTAGAGCATTAGTAAATAGCATTAGTAAACTTCTTATCACCACAATATGTAGTAACTTCCTGGGGAAAACGTAGTGTGTTACCCAAACCGTCTATGGACACAGCTGCAGCTGCCTGGAAGCAAACCCCATTTTGCAGCTGAAAAATATGCTACAATCATGGAAATTGTTGTTGAGATGTGGGGTTGCCATGTGACCTACTTTACAGAGAACAGTCCTCTATTTCAAGGGCTGCCAGAAGAGAATAGTCCTCTATTTGAAGGCATCCTCTATTTGAAAGGCTGCCGAGTCCAAACCAGATTTAAAGAATCATAAGGGAGAACAGGGGTCTTGAAGTTGGCCATCAACAGTTAGCACCACCACCTGCCCAGCAGACCAAGCAGACACACAGGTCACCTAGTCACAGTCTTCCCTATTATGTATTGTAATTCTATTTAAATTATAGTAATTGTTTCTAATTTTGCATCTATACATATAAATTATCATACACAAATTTTATGCAAACCTGTGTCCTTTTTTGTCCTCTTTTTTGGTGATACACAAGTGGACACCCTACAGGGACGCTGAAGCAATATCTGTGAAGAGCTCAGTTTTTACGCATGTCATTTTGTGACACCTCTGTATGGTTCATCCTTTATTTCCCTGATCAGCAGCTAGTTCTGCCAGAGGGTTTATTGAGAAGAGAATGGGGATGGATGGGCCTCAGCCCCAATTGAGGATGGGGGAAAAATTTGTTCAGTTCACATTTTAATGCAAACTTACCTAATTTTAGACTTTTGAACCACTGAGAGAATGAACACTCAGTTATCCTTCAAAATTTGCACTTTTCTGAATTTTGCAGTAGAGTGGTTCAATAAAAAAATGCATATAAAAATGTGTATATTAGAGAAAAGAATAGCCAAATATGCATTAAATTAGGAATCCTGCATGGAAAATGTGTATATTAGGCAAAAAAGAAAAACAGTTTTATAAAGATATGGTTTCCAGTTTTGACTTTTGTTAACAAAAAGGAAAATGATTTCAGACCTCCAGTCACACAGTGACCTGGTTCGCATGTAACACTAAGCCACCATGCTTTGCAGTGCATGCCAACAACCATTTTGAATATGCAAGCTGTGGCAGGTGCATGCCATGTCATGCGAACCCAGGCAGCATAGGTTATACAAGGGTTAAACAACCCTCAGATAACCTTAGAACAACCCATAACCAATGCTGCTTGGTTTTGCGTGATATGACAAGCCATGGCACGCATGCACTGCAGCTTGCATATTCAAAATGGAAGCCAGCCCGCTCCACACAGCCCCACAAGTTAATTAACCCACGGTGGCTTAGTGTTACATGCAAACTAGCCCAGAGATAATTTTGGAGAGATGTAAAGTCTTACAATTTCAATACATACCTTGTGCAACTCTTTAAATCTAGTGTAACTTTGGCACTATAGAACTGAATGTGGATATTTTTACAGGATAATATGCACTTGTACTCTCAAGCATTGTTTAAAGTTTTGTTTCTCTGTTTAGTTAAAAATACTTTTTTAAAAAAGCACATATTATGATAAATATGCAGAATAATGCCTCTAAATTTTCATGCAAAGTTTTAAAAAATTCTGATAATTTGGGATAAACAGAATTTAAGACTGGGGGAAAAAAAGAATGGGAGAAACTGAAATGGACAGATTTGTCAATCCCTCTCTCCAGTACTGTGGGCCTTCCCAAATAGCCTACTGATGCTAAATACTGCTACCATAAATGTAATTGCTTTACATCCTACTTTTTCTTCTGAGTTAGCAACTGGGGGGAACTGGATCATACCACTCAGATGGGAATGCTATGTCTATTGTCAACTTAGGATAGGCTTTGCAACATGACTGTTGATACATTTATTCTCCTCTAAGGAAGAAGCTGTTGCTGCAGAGGACAGGGTGACTCTTTGCAGCAGAGATAAAAGAATACTCCATTTTAATTACTGTTTGTGATCTTTACCAGAAGTCAATTTGAGCTTCATCAGAGCTGTACCAGAAATGGTTTAGAGGGTGAGAAATGTATCCTGGTGGATTAGAAAACTTTGTGTGGAAGAGATTCTGAATGTCATAACTGCCATAAGTTAACCCTTCCCCATTCAGTTAAACCCTTCCAGAAGGTGTTTTTTTTTTAGTTGTGCATATATTACAGCACAACCCTATGAGCTGCTCCTTTGTAGCTTATAAAATCTCTAAGACTTGCAGTGCTTGTATCCCTGCAACAGAAGCCATCTGCTTAAGGACACAATCCTATGCATGTTTAGACAGATAAAAGTCCTACAACTCCTAGCATTCCCCAACCAGCATAGCTGGCTGAGGGATTATAGGAGTTATAGGACATTTTTCTGTCTAAACATGCATAAAATCATGCTCTAAGCCATTCTTGCAGGAGGCACCGGAGAGATTGGACATTGCATTAAATTCACTAGAATAGCCCAAAACTGGACACAGTGCTGGGGGCAGGGGGGGGGGCTTTTTTAATGCAGTGCTTTTTTGACTAATAAAAGATTTGCCAGATGAGCAGGGCAAAATGGAATGCACATCAGAAAGCCTTGTACCAAGCTTTAGATGCTGTGAGACAAGTCACTGCCACAGTTGTAACTTCTTGGTGGCATTTTCTAAGCTTAAGGCAGCAAAATGTTCAGCAACTCCAATACTGATAAACACTTCCGAGGAACTGCAGCTGTATCTTTGGAGCGGCTGGGTCACATAATACGTTGTCCATGTGAATGCAATCCAGGGCTGTTGGAATGCCATCATATAGAGGGATCTATTGACCGTGTGAGCTGACCCACAGCTAAAACACCTTTTCAGATCCATCAGATGATGGTCATAATCATAATCATAGTAGTAGCAGCAGCAGTATGAGATACAATGTTGTGTGAAAGCTAATTCTTGTAACGTAAAACTATAGATCAGCAGCTATAAGAACCATATGGGCTATAAGAACCATGTAACTCTGTTAGTACTCTGAGACAGTGGCTTTTCCATGTTTATATTATCTGTTAAGAATTTGTAATATGTAATAATACTTGGTATTAACATATTTAATTTCAAGTCTTTATTTTTTTATTACATTTCTGTACTGCCCAATAGCCAAAGCCCTCTCAGCATTTTGCATACATTATCTCAGTAATCCTTACAACAGCCCTGTACAGTAGGCCAGTATTATTACCTCCATAGTGCAGAGGAAGACCAGAGGCTGAGAGAGAAATTGGCTTGCCTAAGGCAATCCCAGGAGTTTGTGGCAGAGATAAGATTAGAGGTAAAATCAGTCCCCTGGTTTTAGCCCCTGTGTTACAATGGCAGATGATGCTACAGTGGACTCCCACTTTGTTACACCTTGGACAGTCTCTTAGGCAAAACTGCACTTATATTTCCCAATTACCTGCGATGCAAGACAGTATTGGACTTCCATATTCTGCTCTGGAATGCCTCTGTTCCCCAGAGCCATGTGCTACATGATTGCTGTGCTAAACTGTCATTACAGCTGAGCTCAAATTTCCTTTATTGGGAACCCATAGGATTGCTTTTCAAAACCAAACTCTGCATTGAAATATACCACACACTCATGCTCACACAAATTGGAAAGTTTCCAGAAATATCAACAAGAATGAGTCAGAGTCTGGAAATCATACATACAAGAGACATGTGATTGGATGAGGGAGACTAATCTGGGTGACATTTCTAGTAACAGGGACATTTGTGAACATCTTGGTTTGCTCAACCAGTTGGAAACTGCTCTGTAACTCGGTTAAGTCAAAGTATTTGGAAGAGAACTTAGTCCCATTGGATCCAATCAGATTAGACAGGCTGTTTGCTTATCTAAAGGGCTTGTGGACTTCTATACATTTGATGGAGAGGTGGAGAGAAATGATGGTGGATTGGAATAAAGAAGTTTTTGACACCCTCCCTAGCCACACATTCTGCACTGGAAGCGAAAAAGATAAGCAGAAGCATGTTTTGATCATTCCAACTACCACTATTACACGTTTGCTTCCCTACTCTTGTTTCTCCCTATTTATTTAATAATACAGCCATATCAGTTTGCAGCCCTCTCTCGCAATTCAGTGGACCTGTGAAATAAGCAGCAGTATACTGGAATGTGATAGTACTTATCAATCCTTACTCTTTCAGTATATATTCTTGTTAAAAACTTAATAACCAAGGAGAGCTGGATGTGGGTTGTAGTGGTCAGGAGGTAGATTTTTTTTTGGTCATTTAGCATAGTTTATTGCCCCATGCAGTCATCGCCTGTCCACACATGCAGCAAACATGGAGAAGTAAGCAGGACTATGCCTGTTGTTCCTGCCCTCAATACTGAGTGCCCATTTGCCCCATTCGTATCAAACTATGCATGCTCCCCTTTCAGATGTTATAGCAAAGGCATGGACGTTAGGGGAGGGGCCAGCAGGCATGGCAATGTAAGGGTGGGGTATCAGATACACTCCCATTTCCCCTTCCTTTCATTTGCTAGATTGTGGCATCAACGGGGCTTACATCTCTCCATTTCTAGACCAATACAATGCTCCAGATGCATTCTCAGGAATTATTCACACACACACACACACACACACACACGCACATCCCACCACCACATTTTTTTTATAGAGGAAGAAAATCAAGTAAATTTAAGAAGTGTTGCAACTATGCAAATTTGTGAAACATTCAAACTTGCGAATTGGATGAACCAATATAAAATCATATAATTTATTTATATTACATGGTTTTGTATTTGTAGAAGTTTGTGTTGGCAGAATTTGGGATAGTTTTAGAGCACAATTCCTGGTCTCTTGAGTCTCATATGTGTTGCCTGTGGAAGCACTGTCATTCTTCCAGGACATTAGGTTTGATTATCACCCTTTGAGGATTAAATAAATGAGTTTGCTTGACGTTCATTCATTCATTCATTCATTCATTCATTCATTCCTTTATTATATTTCTATACAGCCCCATAGCCAAAGCTGTCTGGGCAGTTCACAAAAATTAAGAAACCACTAAAATACATTATATAAAGGATAAAAACATTCATATAGAACAAATAGCACACACAACAACAACATATATCTAAAACAATTTACAATAATCAGCCAGAGACAATAAAAGAGACTCATTATATGCTGCCAAATGCCTGAGAGAAGAGAGCAGTTTTAACCTGGTGCCAAAAAGATGACAATGTTGATGCTAGGTGGGCCTCTTCAGGGAGATTATTCCATAAATGGGGGACCACCACTGAGAAGGCCCTCTCCCTTGTTTCCACCCTCTGAGCCTCCCTCGGAGGAGGTCCCCAGAGAAGGGCCTTAAATTCAGATGGTAGTGTATGGGTCACTTCATGCCAGGGGAGGCATTTTGCCAGGTACTGTGGTCCTGAGCCATGATGTAAAGCTTTATCGGAGTTGGAGTGACATTGATCTTTCTACTTTCTTAGAAACATCACCCTGGTGAAGCATTGATAGAAAATACATTGCACCAGTCAAATCTGTAGGAGCTGAAGTGAACAAGGAGTTTCCCAGCTGCCTTCTCCAGCTGAGAAACAGCCAAGCAGATGGGAACATATGTGCTATTAAAAGGAGTTAATATTTTGGCAACAAAGAATATACACACAAAATCAATGTTTAAGAAAAAACACTCTTCTGGTTTATTTCATTTTTATGTTCAAACAATATGCAAGTAACACATATGATAACCAACAGAATTTATGTATGCTGTTAATTTGGACTTTCTTAAGATGTTTGACTTACTTGTGTTCATTTCTACTTTGCCTTTTGTTTAAAAACAATCTTTGCCACTTTTGCACTTGATGGTTGTATTTATTACCTCTGAAATTCAGACATAGTTCAAGAACACAAACTTTGCTAATGGTTTTATTATCATGGGAGGAAATTGTATTTAGCTAAGCAATGGAAGGTGAGTTCCTAAGGCCAGTGACTAACCACATATCACATAAATATCACTCAGCTTTTGGACATGGGGCATGCTGTTTCAGTGCTACCCACCCAACCATCCAAAGATGTAGCATGAAATTCTATTTTCAGATGTTTCTTCCTCATATATCCTGAATTCAGCAAATCTATGGAATTGAAGAAAAGAGCCTTCATTAAAACATATACCCCCCATTTCAGACTTGTTTCAGTCTGCACTAATCACCACTGATCCACAAAGCAAAAAAGGGATCTGAGCAACATATGAATGGGGAATGCAGCCCATAGTACTGGACGGTTTCACGGT
The DNA here is from genome assembly GCF_057233095.1 of Heloderma suspectum. Lineage (NCBI taxonomy): Eukaryota > Metazoa > Chordata > Lepidosauria > Squamata > Helodermatidae > Heloderma > Heloderma suspectum. The sequence goes on from NC_139461.1 coordinate 230,687,589, forward strand.
ATACAACTAAAGTGCCATTTTTCATAGGAAAAAAGAAAAATTTACAAGGTTTCAACTCAGTTCTAAGCACTTTCTTAGCTTATGGCCACAGTGCAACATTTCAGCCCTGCTACAGTTGCGTTCCAGCAGAAGGAATGTCTCCCTTAACTAGTGGCCAGGCTTTATCAATTATAAATCATTCACAGTGCCATTTTCATGAGTCAGCTGTCACTGTACTTCTTTCTGTTGGTATGAAATGCCTTTGCTGTTGCCACATGACAAAGCCTTAGTGTGAACGCCACTTCCTTGGCTCCACACTTCCCCCTGAGCTACCATGGATTACACCAAGTCCAATTGGTAATTTCTTCTGCTTTGTAAAGCTTTAGCCTAGACTCATTTATGGCACACTGTTAGTTTGGACTTTCTTAAGAACTTTTGACTTTCTTGCATTGATTTCTGCTTTGACGATGGTGGAAGATGGAATACTACTGCATCTTTCTGAATAGGTGAAATGTGGCTTGTGGGTGTTCTACTGGGACTCAGAGAGAAATTCCTCCTCTGTTGAGGAGATGGGTACTTTTTCCTCAATGACAGAGATGTCAGGACTGCTAGATGCTGAGGAAGAGGATGTTTGTGATTATGACTGGTTAGGCTGTTGGAGATCCCCCAAATTCTTCTGTTGGGTCTATTCTATATGACTGGGAACTTCTGAGATCTTCATTACCTAATGCTGCATTGGCGTGTTGTGTGTTGACTTCTGGCAATGATACTCAATTTAAGGCAGAAAATCCCAAGTCTTGATTCAAAATGATGATGATGATCCAGTGAGCCAGCGTGGTGTAGTGGCGAGAGTGTTGGACTGGGAGCCGGGAGATCTGGGTTCTAGTCCCCACTCAGCCATGGAAGCTCACTGGGTGACTTTGGGCCAGTCACAGACTCTCAGCCCAACCTCACAGGGTTGTTGTTGTGAGGATAAAGAGGAGGAGGAGGATAATGTAAGCCACCTTGGGTTCCTTGCAAGAGGAAAAAAGGTGGGGTATAAATGCAATAAATAAATAAATAATAATAAAATAAATGATGATGCACAAAAAACATGGCAAAATTAATTTTCATGGTAAACCTGAAAGTGTATGGTCCTTCTTATAGAAATGAACTGTACAGCCCGTGGAAATAACATTATGCGATCACGTAGCACTATTTCCAGGGACAATTCTGGCTCTGTTTTGAAAGAATGCGGTAAGAGCCATATTTCCTAGCCTCTTGGAGAGGCTTTTAAGTTTAAAAAGTTAAAGAAAATAAAGAAGAAAATGGTTTAAAAGCCTTGGGCCACCTGGTATTTATTGTAAGCTTACATTCAATTACAACATTTCAAAGTAATAATAACAGAGAACTTTTGTCCCATCTTAAAACATTGAATTCATAATGCGGTGAGCAAATTACAAGTTATGATGGAGTCAGTTTACCCATAGCTAAATCAATTCAGTAATCAACAATTGGATTTAGTCATATGTACAGTAGATCCACTGACATTATGACCAACTTTACTTTCATTTATTTCAATGGGTCTACTGTTACGTATAGCTAAATCTGTAACTAGCCCAATGGTTAAACTTTTAGAGCAACCTTCCCCAAATAGGATCTGTCCAGATGTTCATGTTCTGGTCTGCAACTCCCATCACCTCCAGCCAGTATGGCTAATGGTCAGGGATAATGGGAGTTGTAGCCAAAACACCTGGAGGGACCCAGGTTGAGGAAGACTGTTCACAACACACAAGGGAAAAGTGATGGGGAGGGAAAAGGGGGGAGGATTAAATAGACTGTCAGCAAGGCTGGTAGGATGGCCCTACTTCCATCTCTCATTTCCTGAAGGAGGTGGAGTCCAACTGGAGCAGGCCCTGATGTTTAGTCTTACAGACAGAAGCTGGGAAAGTCAGCTATCTGGCGACCTTGGGAAATATGAATTACAAGCTGACCCAAACATTGTGGGTTTGTTCACACTTGCCAATTGCCCCCATGCAAGAATCTTGGGATTCTGGGGGCCTCTGGGTTCATGGCTGGGCTTTCCAGCCATGTGGAAGCATTATTTGTGTGGAATTGTGCCTCTACCTAGCATGTGTAGATGTAGGCACAGTGATATATGCAAATCACAACAGTTCCAAAAAGTACTACCACAATTACGGAAAGTGCAATAGGCACAAATACAGCCCCCTTGCAGAAGCACAGGTTCATATAACAGTGTCTCCATGGTATCATGCTCTGGCTGTGCCCACACATTTTCCTGAGGTGTTCAGCTGTAGGCCACTAGCAAGACTGAACCATCCCCAGTCATTTCTTTGTATCATAAATAACTCCATGCCTGAATGCAGGTGCAAACATTATTGAGACCAAGACTTTAATTGTCTCCCCAAACAGTGAACAAAATCTTCACCACATGTTTTTCTTGAAGGCTTTAGAGACATTGTTTTACCATAGGTTCTTCAGTACTTCTGCCCTCAGGGAAAAATAAATAATGAATATAGAAGCCAAATGAGTACCAGTATGAAAATTTATTTTTTTCCATCAGTTATACTACAGAACACATGGACAGAAGCTTGTAGAAGTATAAAGCCTTTCCATCTTTCTTCACCTCTCATCAACAGGGAGCCTCTTGTCTTCATAAAAGCCAGTCATGGAGACCTCACCCTTCAGAATGGAGTAAAAGAAAATAAGTTCCTTTCACATCAGAATGAAATTGGTAGCTTATTTTGGGTGCTGGGAGTGGGGGCATTGTCTGGGATTTATCAAGCTAGAAGAGGTAGGCCTTATTTGCCTTTAGATATTGCACCACCATCACCACCATCACCACCTCCATCACCATCATCATCTATAAAGGACCAGAGAAGCCCCACATTTATCCCCAAGTATCACAGATAGAAATAAACAGCCCAGCTGTAATTTTTATATTTATGTGTGTAAATACTCTTGCCAGTGAAAGAATCACTTTGAAACTTGCAAGTGTTGTTCATAATAGATGAAATAACCAATGAGTCAGCTGGACAGGCTGTACGTTACTAAAGGCATTTCTATATATACTGGGATTGATTGACTGCCATATGCCATGATACATGGCAACTAATAGATTATGGATCATTGGTCTGTTCTTATAGTCCATCTAAGTGATGGATGTTTTGGCTTCAGTTATCCAAAGTGAAGATTTTTGGTATCTAAACAGTCTGTGGAAAGGAAAAGAAATTAAAAAGAAGTAGCTGAAATGGAGAATCATTGTGAACAAATATGAGGAGTAATACTGCCATCATCAGACTAAAAGTGTTTGCTTACACATTTAAGTCACTCAAACAGTAGGTAGCAACAAGATTGTTTGATGAGCCAACCCACACTAAGATACCAAACACTTTCACCCTGCACCGGAGATTACATCCCATGTCAGAGGACCTCCCTTTTTTGTCTTCCATCTTTCCCTCTAGCTCCTGTTGTTGCTTTAAAAATAGTTGGGATTAACAACAACATAATGGCCTAGTATGAAGTTATAGCTAAAGCAGTAGGGCATCCTTGACAAATGGACACCCACAGCTTGGACTTTGCCTAAGGGGTTCAAGTTGCTAACAACATCCTTAATACTTACACACACCTGTTTCTATATGGCCATGGAATCAACATGGTGATAACAGTGATCTTATGAAATGAGCAATTGTGGATCCACCATTATGGATCCATGGGCCCTATGTAGCTCTGTCAAAACAGTTGTCAACTTTGGCACACAGTTTCACCTCACTATATCTCCTGAGCTTGCTCAACTAGCAAATGCAACTGAGTGAAGTGAACAAATATAGGAACAGGTAATTCAATCCAACACATAGGTCTGCATATGGGAATCCATCAACCCAGAATTCATCATCAAAACATTCTGAGCATTATGCCCATGTGCTAGGGTCAGTGCTCTGCCCAGAAGAGTCACCATGCCACCAATAACAACAAATGCAGCAAACATAGTGGGCAAACTGTACACTTTATCATCTAGCTTCAGTACAAAGCTCTGATACATTTCAAGAACCACTCTCACAGCCTGGTCCTATATGTGTAGTTACTTGGAAGTATGTTCATTGATTGCAGTGGAGGCTTCCTAACAGGCAAGTGTGCCTAGGATTGCAGCCTTAATCAGGGAGCAATCTTACAGACCAATTACTTTACTTCCAAGAGGTGTTGTTGCTTCTTTCTAATGATATCTAGAAAATGAATAATAAAACACAGCTTGTACAACTAGCTTCTGTTTGTTTCATACATTTCTTTTTTTACCATTGGCCTGGTTATCTTTGATTGTATAATTTTAAAAATTATACAGGCCTATGACCATGAGCCCAGGTCAGTTTGGATAAACTCAGTCCATGTCCTGGATATGCCAACTTTTCATATGAATCAGTCTTAAGCATGTACTTTGCAGAGCATCCTTACAAAATACTTTCTGAAGAAGTTCGCTTAGTTTTGAAAAGGCACTCAGTATATGCAATAAAAACGTCAGTGCTTTCCTCTCCACCTCTTACCCCTACTCAGCAGAGCTGACAACATCGAGTAGGAACGCTTCCTCCTAACATTTCTATTTTTCTTAAGACTTGCCAATCCTGCCGTTTGCCTTTGCCCAAAGTTTGTTGTCTTTGCAGATGGCCACAGCATGAGCTACCAAAAGCTTCAGTGAGTCTGACAAGAGATTCTGTTAACCTAACTCAAGCGTACGACCTGGCATCCAACCAGAACACAAAGGGGCTTTTCACAGACTTGTTGCTGCCTCAAATATTTCATTTCATGGGTTTCAATTAATCTGTATTTATTGCCACTTATCTTAAATGGCTAACAATATCAAGAGTTTGGAGAGTGCTTTTAATGTCAAACTGGGTCAATTAAAAGGCTACTTAAAATATTTGCAAAACTTTTCATCCAAAAGTTGGCCCCTCAGTCTGCCTCTAACTAATATGGTTTAAACAAACACTCTGCTTATGAAGAATGACATCTAGTACATTTTCCCCTTGATATCTTTAGCGATCCCAGGATCAATTTCCTTTACATTTGCACTTTTGGACTTACTGGATTTAGATGGAACAATTTGAATATATGTGTAACAAAAGATGCTTTCAAGTCCTTAAAAAGCAGGAGGCCAATCATAGTTTAGATTGTAGGTAGAATTGATACATATAAAAATAAAGATTGAAACCAGGACCACTTATTCACGAGGCGCTCTATTGTCTTCTGTTCAAATGAAAGCATTGTATGAATGGTTACCTCCACTATTTGCAGAAGCAATATGATATAGCAACATCGCAGCTAATGTCAGACTGATCTTAAAACATTTAGTTCCTTATTAAAAGCCTTTAAAAACAGATTTCACTCACTGGTGGTGCATACAACATTTTTAAACAAGGAAAAGGCATTTTTACATTAATAAGAATACGTTTATGCTTTTGAAAATAAGACCTTGGTGGTGGTTTAAAAAAAAAAACTTCAAAAATTGGCCTTGAGTGCATTTCATTTGGGAGATTTTATTTCATTTATCAATATTATTGTTTTTAGAAAGCCTTTGAGGGCATGGTTGTGAACATCTGCCACATCTTAAAAGGGATGCTAATGTTGACAACATTGTCTGCTACAAAATGTTGAGGCTGATGAACTTGTAATACCATCCACACTTTGTGAGCTACTCCGTGAGTTCCAAGTGACTTCTTTCCACTTTTCCTGTAATAAGCAATTACAACAGAATGTGAGGGTGGAGGGGGTAGCAGTAACAGCTGTGGACTATTTATTTGGGGCCATCAGGTAGGCCAAGGTACAAAACCTGACACATTAATTAAAGAAGCATGTTACATACTGCGAGGACGTCTGGGAACAATATTATTTCCATTTGCTAGGAATATTGACATATAGGTTTGAGGAATATCTGATCTTTTCTGCAGCATGGTACAATCTTGGGGCTCCTCACATATCACATGGGAGCAACAACAGAGGAGATTCACATTCCCTTTGTCCACACTTCTAAGGGCCAGTGCACTGGGGAAACTCATTCAGGTCTGCCATTGGTACAGCTCATTTATCACCCCAGGACAAAGATCCATAAGGTCATCAGAAGAAGAGCTGTGATGGATCAGACCAAAGGCCAGTCTAGCCATGCATTGGTTTGCCAACCAGATGCTTATGGGGAGCCCACAGGCACGACACAAGAACAACAGCCTTCTCCTACTGTTGTTTCCCAGCAACTGGTATTCAGAGGTATGTTGCCTCTGTTACAAGAGGTAGTGTGTAGTCATCAAGACTAGCCTTATCCTCTATTAATTTGTCTAATCCCCTTTAAAGCTGTTTAATCTGGTGGCCATCACCACATCATGTTGACACAAATTCCCTAGTTTGTTTGTTTGTTTGTTTTGTTTATTTATTTCATTTCTATACCACCCAATAGCCGAAGCTCTCTGGGCGGTTCACAAAAATTAAAACCAAACAACACACAATAAAACAATTTAAAATATATAGAACATTAAAACCACAATATAACAATACAACCACAATAAAACCTAGCAGCAGTGCAGGAATTTAAAATACAGATTTAAAACAGCAAAGATAAAAATTTAACTATGCACTGTGTGAAGAAGTACTTCCTTGTGTCTGTCCTGAATCGCCCATCATTCATTGAATGACCTAGGGATGTACGAAAGTCACTTACCTGTTCGCGGATTATGTTGATGGTGGTGGGGAGGCATTCCGTCCCTTCCCCGGAATACTCACCGGGGGGGAGGCGCTCCTCGCCTCCCACCCAGAATCCTGGCCGGCCGGCTCCACTCCGCAGGGATTTTGCGGAGCCGCCGGCCGGCTCTGCCAGCAGCCGGACATCCGGCCGCTGGCTAGCAGGGACGCAAATGGCGGCAGCCATAGCCGCTGCCGTTTGCATCCCTGCAGTCAGCCGTGATAGGCTACGTAAATGTTTAGACCTTTGGCTAACAAGGGAGTTAAAGCTGTGCTAAAGGAGGATAAGGAGATTGCAGAGAGCCTGAGTGAATTCTTTGTATCTGTCCACCAAGGAAAATGTGGGGCAAAGGGAGGGGCATGGTATATAAAATTATGCATGGTGTAGAGAAAGTAGATAGTTTTTCTCCCTCTTTCAGTATACTAGAAACTATTGGGGTCATTCTAGGGATGTCAGAGAATTCCGCCGCGGATCTCGGGGAGGCCGAATGCCAGCGTATTCGGCCCCCCGAAATCGGTGGTGGAACAGCCTGCTCCCCCGCCCCCCTGGGACAAGACTTTCCTGGGGCGGATCTTCTGGGCGGCGGTGGCGGCTCTGGCGGCGGTGTGGCGGCGGCAGCCGGTCTTCCGGACGCTACGCTATTTGCGTTCCCCTTATTTTCGCCGTCTTAGTCTACGTAAATCTTGACGTAGACTAAGACATGCCAAAATAAGGAACGCAAATGGCGGCGGCCATGGCCGCCGCCATTTGCGTACGTGTGGTTTGTTTTGTTTTTTTAAGTCAGACGTGATAGGCTATGTAAACATTTACGTAGCCTATCACGGTTTTTTTTTTTAAACCTAGCCATGATATGCTACGTAAATCTTTACGTAGCCTATCACGTCTTTTAAAAAAAAAAACTGGAAATGGCAGTGGTGGCGGCCGGTCGGAAGACCGGCCGCCGCCGCCCCCACCCCGCTGCCAGAGCCGCCGCACCGCTGCCGCCCGGAAGATCCGCCCCAGGTAAGTCTTGTCCCGGGCGGGCAGGGGGGCAGGCCATTCCGCCACCGATTTTGGGGGGCCGAATGTGCTGGCATTCGGCCTCACCGAGATCTGTGGCGGAATTCTCTGACATCCCTAGAATGACCCCAGTTTCTAGTATATTGAAAGAGGGAGAAAAACTCTCTATCTACTTTCTCTACACCATGGATAATTTTATATACCATGCCCCTCCCTTTGCCCCACATTTTCCTTGGTGGACAGATACAAAGAATTCACTCAGGCTCTCAATCTCCTTATCCTCCTTTAGCACAGCTTTAACTCCCTTGTTAGCCAAAGGTCTAACCACCTCCCTAGCCAGTTTTCTGCTTCTGATGTGTTTAAAGAATGTCTTATTGTTGATGTTAATATTTTTTGCAATATACTCCTTAAACTGCATTTTTGCATTCCTTATTGTCTGCTTGCATTTCTTTTGCCAAAGTTTGTGTTCCTCAGTTCGGCACAGCTTCCATTTTCTGGAGGAAGCCTTCTTTTCTCCAGTAGCTTCCTTGACAGTTGTGCAAACCTACTAACTGTCTTGAAAAGCATCTGTGTAATAAGGTGTTTAAGTGGATGTGCATTAGACACATTCTATTTATTAGAATAAATGTGCATAAACTAGTGGCTCCAAATTGATTGGACAAAGGAATTCAGATACCCTTGGCACAATGTGTGGTGATGCACGTGTTCTGTCTTCTGAACATGGATATTCAATGTTTAGTTCTTTCTTTCTTTCTTTCTTTCTTTCTTTCTTTCTTTCTCTCTCTCTAATCAATGTGATTTAAATAGCATTACTCTGCAGCCCAAGAATGACAAAGAGTACAGGCTGCTAAGAAATTATCCTGCAACAAGGCCCAGTGAGATTAATGAGACATTGGTGATAGTGCCATTCATTGCATAGACATTCCAAATGGATGACGATGAAAACTAAAGCAAACCATTTTCAAACTGCCCATAAGAAGTTTGTGTGTGTGTGTGTGTGTGTCTGTGTGCATGAAAACTAGCCATTGAGATCTTCTCAAGTAAAATAGGAAAAGGGAGGAAAAAGCTTCCATTCCAAGGCTATTTCTAGCTCATATTTGTCATCTAAAATGTTCCATGATTCCTGTCTGCCTGGCTCTTCAATCTGTGGACCTAGAGATACTGAATAGCCCTTGTTCAGTGATGATCTCCTGCTGGCTATGGACAAAGATCAAGTGTCTGTCCTGATGATTTTAGACCTTTCAGCTGCTTTTGATAATGTTGACAAGAGATGCTGCTGCTGTGGCTGTGCTACCAGGAACAGGAAGGAATAAACACAGCTGCCTGGAATCTGCTGCTTCTCTCAACAAGCACCTCCAAGGATGTATTGGGATAAGGAGCACCTTCACTTTCCATGCTCACTTTGCTTGTTCTCCTTAGGAGTAACTGAAATGGAGGGTCATGAATCAGCTCCACTTTTTCCTATAGTTTATAATATAGAGCCTGTTTTTACCATTGGTCTGGTATTTGTGTGTGTGTGTGTGTGTGTGTAGTACAGTGAGCACCTTTTACTGTATTATATACCAGGGGGAAATCACATGTTGTTTTATCCTAAACTTTGCAAAATAAACTTGAACACTTGTGGAAGCAATTCCAGAACCTTATTGCGCTTGTTCTCACTCTCTGCCAGACCTTTACTGGTTGCTGGCGTGTTCTCCTTTTCCTCTAGCTAGCCTAAGGCAGCATGATGATATCATCACTCTTTCATCCGCTACTTGGTTAACCTTCTTCTCCCCTTCAACAAGTGCTCTGGAAGCAAGCCACTGTGACCGTTGTCTGGTTGTTGTATTCCAGACTCTGAAGTTGACTTTTATATACTGTGATCTTAATATGGTCAGTCTGCTTTTTTTCCCATAACAAGGGCAAAACGTGGGATCCCAGTGGCATCATAGAAGCTAGAGGAGATGTTTGAAATTCTGATGAAAGAAGAAAGGGATTTTTTTTCCAAACAGGTCACAAATTCTCAGTCACTAGGATCTGGCATTCACCCCGGACAAAGCTTTTACAGCGTGACTTGGCTTGACCTCTCAAGAATGGGATTAAAATGCTGTGGAGGGATGGTGGTGGAACAGAAGGTTAAGAGAAATTGGCTGCCTGGCTCACTCATGTTACCATGCCTTCTTGCAAGGGTGTGGACAGAATGGACACTGACAACAGTGATGGAATGTGGAATGACCTAAGTAGGCAAGCAGACTAAATATACATTGTAGGCAGAATGTGTGTTCTGTGGTGGCTTCTTTTTAAAGATATCTAGCAAAAAAAAAAAAAAATCTTCTGATTTCCCTCAGATGAGCAATTCTCACAAGAGAGAAAAGATGGGAGATAGTTTTGTAGGTCAGATAATTTACCTCAAACCACAGCTTTTATTACAGTGGGAAAATCCAAAAGCATGTATTTCAACATGATTTCAAACACATCTCTGCTTTTGTAGATTCTGCAGCATGTTTTGACTACAGAATAGGCTTCAGTATTAAAGCATAGACAGAATAAATAGGCAGAGTCACCATCAAGCGTAATAGCAAAGTTGAACCATCCAAATCACAGGAAGCCTGCTCTTCAATTGCAAGCGCTGCCAGGCAGTGCAGACAGGACTAAGCTAGATGGACCAATGGTCTCACTCAGTCTAAGGCAGCGTCCTAAGGTTAAATGCCTCAGCACAAAAGTGTACATGCATATCCAATGGCCATGCTGGCTGGGAATTCTGGGAGTTGAAGTCCAACACATCTGGAAGGCACCAGGCTGGGGAAGGCTGGAAATAATCCATGCAGCCTAAACAGTTGTTGTTGTTGTTGTTAGGTCATGGCATGCCACACTATTCTTTTACCATAGGTGGGATGAGGGACTGAGGCTGAGAGATAGCAACTTGCCTCAAAGTCAAACTACACATGTTTAATTCCCTCCACACCATGCTGTTTCCTCAGTCTACACCCTCTCTTTGAGTCTGCTGAGCTGTGTGTGTGTGGGGAGGGGGCGGAGGAGTATGAGTCCCTATATCTTAACCTGTCAGAGCGAACTGTGGCTTGGGTGCGGGATTTTGATCAGGAAAATGGCACACGGGGAATGGGATAAATAACCCCACCTCCAGGGCTGTTGTTTGGATCAAATTCAGATGATCCCCTGCCCCATGGGCGCTTTAAAGTTAAAATGTCAGGAGATCCAGTCATGGACCTCCCATGTGACTTGTGGTTTACCCATGGAGTTGATAGCTGCTTAGGGATTAAAACCCACATCTTGCAGGTGTAAACTCAGCCCTCCACCCATTAGACTACATTGGTGCTTCAATGAGCTAGTTATGGAGACTTAAATAGCTACAACTGTGGGAAAATATGATGAGACAACACAACCAGGCACATCTGCTTTTCCTTTGTTAATTCTCCTATGCCGTGCATAAACAGGCAATGATGGATTGTCCCTCGGTTCTTAACAGAAATATTGAAAAGACCTGGATTTAATTGTCCTGCATTTATTGCACAAAAGGAGTGAATTATGGCCCACTTTACAGCATCTCCAGTGAAAGTGATTATTAACATTGCAGAAAACGGTTCTTTGCCAGAGATATAACCCTGTCAAAACGGCTCCCTCCTTCTTGCTGGGCTCTACTGGAAAAAAGCTTGTGAATTTGCTACCTCCTGCCAGTTAAAGCTCAGGGTGAAATGCAAAACCAAAAGCTGCCAATAGTTATATATTTGATTCAGATGTTGTGGGATATGTTTGCTTTTTCTTTACGGACTGTGAGATCAGTCAGGAAAAAGGAAAGAATGCAACAACCTGGAATAGAGTTAGCACATCTACGTGTGTCTTTTGTTGCTGTTATTGAAAAATTATATTTGTGTGATGGCAATTTGTGAGAGTGGAAAGTGGAGCTGGAGCACTGTAGATTTCTCTGTAGATTTTGATTCTACCCTAGTTTGCTAACCTTTGACAGCTTTTATATCAAAGAGTTTGCATTCCAAGGAGATCGATTTCCCCTGGTCCCACTCACACCGACAATTTTCCCTGTGCTATTTTAATTGTCTTGTACTACATAGGACCAGATGGCTCATGAAAGCTTTACTTTCGGACTAGGATCAGAACAATGAAAATAGCAATTCTGGTCCAGTTTCATGAGATATAAAGGATTCTCATGTCTGCGTATGTAATGTAGTGTGTAGCACATACAGTATGTGGTGCTCTGTCCCCCTCTTGTGGTCACCAAGCCATATAGATGTTGTGCAAGTATTCCTTCTGGCGTGGAAGTAGTGAGGCTAGCTGCTTTCACACTCCAAATAGAGAATGGTATATATCGACATCAAGGATTCCAATACAGTCCAGTGCCCATGACCAAAGCTCACCCAGAGAGATACAATACTCTATCCTGCAGACACTTCCACATATCCTGTAGGATTCCTTGCTGCCTGATCCTGAATAGCCATGAACATAACAAATAGAGCAGTGATATGCTAGGAGAATGTTGAGTAAACAGTGCCTTATTCAGCATATCAGGCTACCAGCTTGACTATGCAGCTGTTTCCTAACAGTGCAATTCCATGTAAGGCTACTCAGAAGTAAGCCCCACTGAGTTCAGTTAGACTTACTCCAGGTAAATATATATAGGATTGCAACCTAATAGTTATATGTAGTGCCTAGCACCTTGTTTTCTTTGTGTGCATGTGTTTTGGGGTCAAATATTACTGTGCACTGTTGTTCTTCATAAGTCTTCATAAGTTGTCATTCATAAGTCATAATGGAAAAAGCTGTGAATGAGCAAATAACCTAGAGTCTCCAACTCTAGGAGAGAGTCCCCATGGGGGAAGATCACCTGGAGACAGAGTACAAAATTATCTTGGAAAATAATCTTGGGGCAGATGGAGCCTTCTTCACTGCCCACTAAAGTTTACACTGCAGCCACTATCGCTTCCTCGAAGAAAGGAGCAAGACAGCCCACGAATGTGGACATGGGAGGGCCAATTAAATTCTAGGCAAGGACAAGATTCTCTGGTAGGCAGAGCCTTCCTTCCCCCAGCACATAGGTGCACATACACACACACCTTCTTGAATGATCTATCTGAATAACATATTTGAATGTCTGAGTTCAGCAAAAGAACTACACAGTTTGGAGAACTGGGGTGGGGAAATCAATTCCTCTTGGCAGATCCACCACATTGCTCGTATAGGTAGTGATTGTATCCCACTGCCTTTCATCCCATACTGAACTGGAGTGAAAGTACCCAGGAGTGGTTGATATGTTTTCCTGAATGTGGTTTAGGAGTAGGTCAAAGATGACCTGTTCTGTTGCTCTACTAATGTTAATGTGCCAGTCCACAGAACCAAGAATGCAGCAACTGGTTGTATGCATTAGGCATGTATGAAAATTTTGTTTCACTTTGCAGATCATTCAAAAATGCCCCATTCCCAACCTTGAATGGGAACGTGTGTTCTCCAAAAATGTTCACAAATTCTCCAACATGCTTTTACATTTTGCATTTTGCAAAGGTTTAGAACTGGCCTGAATCCCGTGTTTTTGCACTATGTTGGTGTTGGAAAGCACATAATCTGTAATTTTTACTGTGCAGTCCATGGACAGATGGATATCTATGTTATCTATGATTTGATGGTGGCTTGAGATCATGGAAATGCAAGTGAGGTTTGTTTGTTTAGGGGGTAAGTGGGGCATTGAACCTGTGTTTTGGGTCTGATGTTAATCTCATGATGTCTTATATTATCATTTGTACATCTTCTTGCTGCTTCTTCACATGGAGCTTTTATCCTGCTATTTAGATTGGTTACTCATGGAAGTTTGCAGGACCTTTAGATGATGTCATCAACCCCCAGGGTGTCTCCTGTACTAAATGACCTTTAGTCCGTTTTTTTTAAAAGATTGGAGATAATGAGCTGTCAAATTACTGCGCTTGAGTTCCACTTGAGTTCCCTTGTAAAAAAGGAAAAGCCGCAATCAGAGGAGCTAGGCCACAGTGCCATCTAGCAGCTGTATAATGAAACATATGGAAGATAAGGGGGGAAAGGACTGTGAAAAGTGGGGGGAGGCAGCGCGTGTAAAGGGAGTCCGTCATGATCTTGCATTAAAAATGGAAGCAGAAAGCCCTGTTTTAAATGTGGGATTTTAGGCTGGTGTAGAGATACTCTTGGAGTCATTGGAAGGGAGGCGGATGGGGACAAAACCAGAATTAGTTGGCTCTACCTACTGTTGTTTCTGGCTCTGCCTGCTTTTGGCCACTGTGCCCTCTGCCCCACCAGTCCCAACAGGTACCAGCTGCCTTTACAGCATAGCAAGAAAACCAGGACTAGGGCATTGTAATCATGTTAGATTATTTTTCTCAACACTTGCCTGAACTCTGCTGTGTCTGATTAGCATTTGATTAACCCACTCTTAAAATGCCATCGGAGATGCTGCATCAGCGGTACTTTGCAAAAGTGTTTCCTCTCCACATTGATTGCATCTGAATTAATTAAGCTGAGTGCTGAGATAGGAACAATATTGATGTAACAGAGGTTTATGAGGTTGATATTGCTAATCATATCAGAAGGTTGTAGGGGCATCTGGATTTGTCCCCTAATGATTAGGAAATGTCACTCACATTAATATTCATTGACCTTATTTTGGTAATTTCTGCCTGCAAAAGAGGCAATGATGGAAACTAATTAGCTCTGTCTTGTAAACTGATGGTTATATCACAGGCCCACTGAAAATTTACTGGTTTGTTCTTAGGTTTCACATATGATCATGGTTAAATGGTTAATTTAATCTCTCTCCCCTCCCTCCATCACAACTTCAGTCCATATTGGAGCTGGGCCATTTTGAGGACACGAAGGAGTCTTCCCTCACGTCCACCACAGGAAACTCTGTCCCTTTGTTTTGAAACCACTCTGTGATGTTGGCAAGGGTTGTCTAACCAACTTATAGGGCTGGCTGTGGACAGGCACAGCACCACTGGCCTATCTCCACTTCTCCCACACAGCAGAGATCAGAGACACAGTTGCAAGCACCCCAATCTCATACTATGCAGAGGCTGTAAAATGAGAGGGTTTAAAACTCATATGTGGTGGGAATGTGGCTGCTCACAAATATTTGGCCTGATATTGGTTATAACTAAACAAATAATCCAGATCCACAACTAGCTTTTATTTCCAGATGGTCAAAAGCAAATATTACATGAAATCCTTGCAGCAACAAAAATGTAATTAACAAAGAACTGGAAAATGTCCTCAGGATATACTATTGAAGGTTGGATTGGAAGGGTCTGACAAATAGCACTAGCTGGAAATTAACGTCTCACAGTAGATTGATCAGAAGAGCAAGTAAGCATTATAATTTCATAGAAAAAGTAGTTCCCCTTTATAACATATATTAATGAAGGTTCATTACATCCCCCAGATTCCCAAGCATCTTCCTGGACTGGTATACTCACCTGAAAGCAAAAAGAAGAAAATGACATATGTTAGATTATAAATGACAGTAAAAGAACATGTGGAACTGTTTATGAAGGTCCTATATCTGGATTATTATTTTCTCTTGTTTTTTATTGTTGAAGTTGTTATAGTATCATCATCATCATTTCTATACCGCCCCAAAGCCAAAGTTCTCTGGGCAGTTTACAGAGATTTCATCTTTTGAGTTCTTATTGTTCAGAAACACTGTTTTTAATTATCCTATTGATTTATATAAAAAGACAATAAAGAGTGATAATAATAATAATAATAATAATTTAAAAAATGTACTCCATTGGGTTATGCAGAGCTTGGGCTGATTTTTGGCAGCTCTGCTCCCCAGGGCCAGCCCAAGATGTTTTTCTGCCTATGACAAAGGAGAATATGGAGTCCCCCCTCTTCCACATATAGAAACTGACCATGATGGGAGTCAGACAACAACTCTCATCACCCCTAGCCAGCACATGCCAGGGATGATGGCAATTGTAGTCAAACCCATCTGAAGGACATCAGGTTGAGGAAGGGTGGTTTATTTAGACCCTAGGGCTTTACTTTGTTTTTATCATGATTGGGAAGGTGGTATGAGAATTAATTCTTCAAATAAATGTTGTTATGATGCTGTGCAGGTTTGCTGTTGTATAAAACTGTCCTTAGGGCAGATACTTTGACCATGTACAATTTGTTTGAAATGTGTTCTAGCAAAGATATTATGTTCTCTTTGTATTTGAAGTAATTAAATATGTTTAAAAACGTCCTGTATTTCCTCCATGTGGGAGATAGTGTAAGGAACATGGGCGGTGTAGCTGACACTCTTTTTGATTTATGGAATGGTAGGTCACTTAAAATGCTGCCACAAAATAAGCAGATTGCGTGTCACACTTGTAAGGAATAAGTGGTAATAATAATGGTGGGGCATAGGAGATTAGCACAGATACCTCCACTTCTATTGTTTCTTTGTCTAGCTTGGTGCTCCACTGCTTTATGGTGCTTCTATTCTCTCTTTTTTCAAACTAGTAAGCACTGTAGTTGTCATGGTGATTTATGTAGATAAAATGCGGCATATTCTCGCCTTCCTCATAATTGTGCGTCTTTCCTTCTTGCCTGCAGATGTTTCTGCAAGCACCTGTTGCTCTCTGTTGGAGCACGAGTGGACAGAGCTGACATGCACATTCCATTCCATTCCCAGTCAACGTGCCAGATTTGTTTAATAATTATGCTTGATTGATCTGTTCTGGTTTAATGCCAATGGGATGCATTTCTTCACAAATCATTTTGCCACTTCTCAGAATAGTACCTGGACCATTCCAAATATCCAAGTAGCTGAGCCTTATAAATCCTACATGGTTGAAGAAAAGGGTCCAATTTTTCAGAAAGAAAGAACACTATCTAGCTTGGAGTGGAACCTTTGAATGCTTTTATGTATGAAGCACAGGTGTTTGGCATCACCAATGATGCTTGAGCATTTCCAAATACATCTGGGACTGCATCTGAGGAAGTGGGCTGTAGTCCACAAAAGCATATGCCATAATACTTTTTTTTAGTCTCTAAGGTGCTACAAGACTCTCTGGGTGCAATCCTGTGGTCCCTAAGAGGGCATCCTAGGAGATCATAGGATACTGAAGACCTCCCCTGCTGTGGGTGGAGAAAGAGGTCCACCTATGGAGGTCTTCCCTAGATGGAGCCTTCTGCTGCTGTTGTTGCCCCATTGGGAGTGGTCCACCAGTGGTACAGCTGAAACGGGGACTGTTTGGGGAGGTGCTGGGGCAGCCAAGGGAACCCTGAAGAGCTGGATCTGGCCCCAGGCCCTGGGTTTCTCCTGTCCCTGATCTAAGGAGACGTTGCAACATTTTGATTTAAATGAATCATATAACTAATTAACAAAGGAATAATCTCCCAAAGAACTGAACAGAATACCCTTCTCTTATAGAGACAAGAAACACAGCGTTATATACGACCTGGACTCCTTGGAACAGGATTATTTCTCCCCCCCCCCCCCGTGAATTGAGCCTACATTGAGAGAGAGAGAGAGAGAGAGAGAGAGAGAGAGAGAGAGATTAAACTCATGTAACGCACTGAGGTTCCTAAATATTCTAAGCTGGGATATTCCATCACATTTACCTTAACAGAGAAAATGTTGCTTAAGCTATCTCTATAGTAAATGCTTAATTTCTCTTCCATTTTTCCGGTGTGAGATGCATTAGAGCTCTGAAAGGTTTAGCAATAAGTAATGCCATTGACTACCAGCACCACAATTTAAACACTCTGCCAGAGGTTCATCATAGTAGACCAGAACTGCTTTGTTGCTTCTAAATTCTTATGTTTTCACCCTTTACAATATTCCCTTGATTCTCAATGCCAGGCTAATATTTAATAGGGGATTAGGGTTCAGCTCAGCATTCTCCATCAGTCATCAGCAATTACCTAACTCATTAATAAACTTGTACTCTCTCATCTCTGGTTGTGGCTGAGGCTCAAGTGTACCAACAACCATCAGGACCGAGGAAGGGAATTTATAGTAACAGGATCTTCCCTTCCCCCATGGAACGGCATGCAGGCTTTGACCACAAGTGTAATTTTCTGCAACATTTAAGTCAGATAAAGTATCTTTAGCAGCCAGTGGAAAGCTCCAAGGTACCATTATCTAACTGGAAGAGAGATGGAGGATTTAACGTTCTTGTTAGTTCCACTTTTGGAATATAGCCAGAACACGTTAATGGGTTTTTAAGCAGTCATCTATAACAGAGCCAGAAGCAGGTGAAAGAAATGTATTGTGAAGGAAACAGCTATCAATATAGACAAGTGAGGATGTGAAGCCGCTAATATCAGATGTGAGAAGAAATGGTTTGCCAGTTAGAATAAAAGAGCAGCAAAGTCAAAGATAGGGCAGCTAAGCTCCTGAGGTCCAAGGACATCAGTGGACAAACAGCAGTTTCTAGCTGTGTCATTCTGTTAGCACAAATAACATTGCTCAAGAAGAAATGAGGTTCAGAACCATGCACAAGAGGAGAATCCAATGAAAGTTACATTTGCGCAAGCATGGTTGTGCATTGTGCTTGCGCAACCTGTTGTGCAACCGGTTGCACATTACTCTTGTGCAACCCGTTGCACAATGGAAAGACTCAGTGGAGCTCCACTAGTGCTATTTGAGTTTGTGGAATGACACCATTGGATACAGCCCCAAATCCTGATGATTGAAATCCTGCTGCAGTTGTGCAGAGCCAGCCTGGAATGATATGCTCATGTTTTCTATTGGCAGAAGTATGGGGTAGTTTTCTTAGAAGCCAGTGGTTGGTTGCTGGCTCCATGGCCACCCCAATAATAAATCAAGAAATAGGAAGCCATCTAGGAGTCAGGAGGAGTGAATTGCTTTTACCAAACACTCCAATTCCATTTGCTTGGATCACCTTAGGGCTGCAGGATGGTTTCCTGAGGATGCAGCTTAGTGCTTTGAGCCCCACCATTTCACATAAAGACTACTAGCTTTGGTCTCCATTTTTGGCTTCCTGTGCTATTAAGGAACAGGAATGTCTTTAGACTTTAAGGGTGGTCTGAGACCTGAGTCAGAGAATGGGAATTTATGAAATTTAATTGAGCACAGCATTTCTTAAGAAATATGCCATATTTTCTGTATCTTCTGCATCTCCGAGGTTTACCTCAAAGCACCTTTCGAGAGGACACATCTTTCCAAGTTCCACGGTGAAGACAGCATTTTTCTCTAACATTTAGACTGCCCCAAGGCAGACCTTCCACACAGTATGCTACTGAAGCATTTGGTTCCAAGGTATTAAACTGCTTCACAAATTTTAACAGTGTGACTCTTGGGAACTATCTCAGCCACTCTTTGATAAATAGCCAGTTTAAAATCCTGGCAAGATAGTGTGTGTGTGTGTGTCTGTGTGTGTATGCGCGCGCACACAAGTGCACACGTGCGTGCACATGCACTTAGCGTGAATCTACACATAGCGGTTTTACCATTATCATACTGCAGTGATAACTATTGGTGCCCACTGGTGTCATGTGCACCAATCATTGCAGTTTGATAACGGAAAAACTGCTATGTGTAGATTCAGCCTTACTGTTTCAGTGGAAAGGGGGCAGGGGCTTTGGGGGGCATAGAGTTCTTCAGAAGCAGAGGCTTTTCCATTTGCTTCAATATCTGAACATGCTCCCAGTATGCGGGCCACACTTAGGATCATGGCAAGGCTGTCTAAAATTATCTCCTGTCATCACCTCCTAATTCTCCAACCAAGGCTGCAATCCTAAACACTTACTGGATAATCAGCCTCATTGAGCTCAATGAGATTAACATCTGAGCAAACATGGAAAGGATTGCATTGCATGTGGCCTACATTCTGCATTTTTAAATCAATTTAATAAGTTATGCCAATTTTGAATAAATTATATCATGTATTTTCAAGGTGCGTAATTTGAGCATTTGGGCAACATAAGGACTTTATTATTCTAATGGGACTGTGAATGAGGAGAATCGGAGGAATACTGGTGTAATGCCATGGGAAGAGTTGGGAAGCTGTCAAAAAGTATCAAACCTTGAACATCGAAGCTCCCCCTTTTTCCACCTTCCCATTGAAGTGTATGAGAATACGTTTATCAGAAGAACCTTAATCTTATTCCATTTCTGCTTTTTCTTTATTAATATACTTTTCTTTTTAGTAGTTATTAGTTGCTTTTCTAGTTTGGATAGCTCTCAAAGTGACCAAAAGTATTAAGACATCAGTGATTTAATACCAGCATCAATGTGCTTTTGTCGTTAAAATACCTGCAAAAGACAAATAGTGTAACAATTTTCTAGAGCATCTTTCTGTACAAAAACACTTTTACTAGCCTACAGCTTACTTTGTAGGTCCCCTTTTATTCAAATGCTTTCAGTCTGTTCGATTATTATGGGATTCATACAGACAGATTTTCACAATCACCCATTTCTGTAAGAACAGAAGAAAAAGAAATCTCTTGGGGAAGGGGATTTTTTAAAAAACAAGTTTTCCTTTACATAGAAGATATGTCGGTTGGAATTCTATCAAGCCAATATTTTACAATATTTCAGGAGCAGGTGTTTTTTGAAAAGATATCCGAGCCCTTAAGCAGAAGAAGCAGAAGGTGGAAGGGGAGTAACCAGCAGATGTGTTCCTTGATTCCAAAGTAATTAGAATCAGATCCTGGAATTTTGGAGGAGCAAGCTTAGTAACTATGGATCAGCTCTATGTATAGACACTTAATCTATTGTTCCCCGGTTCAGGAAGGAGAAACTTTTGATGGTGTGGGCCAGGGCCGTCTCATCTAACCTAGTCTCCTGTGGGCAGACATCAGTCATAAACACTTTGGAAAATGTAGACACTTTTTTTTCCTTTTCTTTTTTGGAAGGGGGGGGGGAATAAGTGCATGGTTGATTTCAAAGATGTATGGTTTGGATGATGGCCCAGACGTCCAGGCTTTCCATTTTCCATGCTCATCTTGTCAACTATTCATGTTTTGTTTTCCATTTATTGTTACACATGCATGTATATACTGTGTATATGTCAGTAGGCTTGTGACACTAGAGAATAGATGCTGCAAGCTGGCACAGTATGAAAGTGACTGCCAGCCTGTGGTCGAATTATAGGGTGGGGAGGGAGGGGGACACTTAATGATACCCATAAGGCCGACCCCTGACTCTTTGCTCTGCAGGCCTGCTCCAGCACCTGCTGCCACTGGGGCCACCCGGCAGTGGTGCTTTTGCAGCCATCAGCCTTGTTCTCCTCCTCACGCTCACGCTTGCAAGCAGGCTTATCTGAGGGGGGTGCTGTAATGGGCCTGGAGCCAAGCAGCTACATGGATCCCAGCCCATTTCAACAACACCTCTGACTCTCATGTAAGCCCATGAGCAAGCGAGAGGGAGGGTGACGCTGGCCGTTCCAGCAGCACCACCACCCCAGAGAGGCCCAAGTGGTGGTGAGCACCAGGGGGTGTGGGGGCAGGCAAAGTGTCAGCCCCTGTGGGGCCTGCTGGGGTTCATGGGCCCTGGCAAACTCCCCAGAGTACTAGGTGCTGATGTTGGGCCTACAGGCCTGGTTAAACAGTGTGATGTAATGTGGTGGTGGCATGACAGTAGCGGGTCCATGTGTGGTTTGCACCTGGACGCCGGATTAGAGCAGAGCAGGCAGAAGTTAAGTCATATCCTATTTGAACAGTAGCACTTATTCATATGGGAATAAACTTTAGTATATATCATATCTGGGGAGCATAAGTAATTCTACCATATTTTATTGCTTTTGATAGGGTTATGCTTTGTACTTCTACTCCCAAAGGTATTGGATATTTGAAAATTAATGTTTTTATTGAAATTCTTTTTTATTTTTTCCCTTAAAATACAATATTTTGGTTGCACCTAATGTGGAATAAGATTAAAAAAGAATATTCCCAGTGATTCTCATCTAAATATTCCAACCACACGTACTTAGATGTGAGTAAGATTGACTGAGTGTAAGAGAAACAGAAATTTAGATAATAAGCCTGAGTTCATCTTTACATGCTCTGGCAATTTTCTTTTCTTTTTTAAGTCCATGTTGTCTTGGACTTATCCAGAGTTCTTGGATAAATATTTTTCACGCACAGGGAGAGGGAGAGAACTTTTAGTTGGGGGGGGGGATTTTTTTTCTTTTGACTTTAACCTAACAACTTGCATGATTTTTGATCTTTTATTTTTACTAACTGGCCGCAGTATAAAGTGGTTTGTTTCTTGGAAAAATCCTGGCTACAGGAAAGCAGTGTGGAGGCTGGATGAAATGTACCAAGCAGATGCCAGAGCATTTATATAATAAAACAGAAAGGAATGGTCAGCCAAGCTGTAGCAAATGGCTTTCATGCAAAGAACTGAAAAAAACCCCTAAATCTTCTTTATGAAATTGCCAGAAAAAATCTGTAAGGCAGGTGGTGAATATTTTATACATCAGATTATCTGAATTACATCCAAAAAAGGCAGCCAGCTATTTTGGAAGACTCAAGGAAAAGCATTTTTCCACAGTGCAGTAGGGAAACAAATATGTCTCCTTTTATTGTAATGTCTTTGGTTTATTGTGATGTCATTAGGAGAATTTGTGTGACTAAGGCATGAATGTGCTACAGCAATTTCATGTTATCTGATGTTTTTGATGGTGTGATCAAATGCAGGTGTTTGCACTGCTTGTCATTACAAGTTATCCTTCTGTTTTCCAGTTCCAGGATTATCTCTTAGGGTAATTCCAGACAGAGAGCTCCTAGCATTAGCAATGAGAAGTCATTGTGCAACTCTTCCATCTTTTCTTCCTTAGAAAATTTTCTGTGTTAAGGGAAAAGATGGAAGAAGTGGTGAGGAAACACGGGAGGGTTATGAGTGATGGCAGCATTTGGATCCCTCGTAAATGTCTGTGAATGAGGCAGGGTTATTACATGATAGAGACCTCATCGGGAAACATCCTCATGTGTGCTTAATGCTTTAGAAAATTACAGTGAAATCAGGCATCCCTGACTTTCTCCTCTACTTGTCTCTCTCTGTTTTCTTTCATCCATCTGCTTCTATTTTCCACAGCTGGTGTTTATGGACCCAGGGCTAGCATCAAGGGTAGATGTTAGTGTGAGAGCCAGTGTGGTGTAGCGGCAAGAGTGTTGGGCTAGGAGCTGGGAGAACTGGGTTCTAGTCCCCATTCGGCCATGGAAGCTGACTGGGTGACGCTGGGCCAGTCACAGACTCTCAGCCCAACCCACCTCACAGGGTTGTTGTTGGGAGGATAAAATGGAGAGGAGGAGGATAATGTAAGCCGCCTTGGGTTCCTTGCAAGAGGAGAAAAGACGGGGTATAAATGCGATAAATAAAAAAATAAAAATAAAAATGGTTGGGCAACTTTCATGGGCCTTCATCCCAGCAGGAGCCCACTGACAAGAGCCCCCTGAACTTGCTGTTCTTCACCATTGCAATCTGCATGTTCACCTGCCTCTCACTCTGGCCCAGACAATGGAGGTAGTGAGGAGGAGCAGTAGATGCCATTGGCCACTTGCTCACTGTCTCTCTGCCTGTCAAGCAAGCAATGATGAGGAAGAGGAAGAGGAGCAATAGCAGCTAGTGACTATGGTGACGAGAGGGTAAACCCAAGTGGCCCATTGAGTGTTCTTGCCCAAGGGCCATCAGAACTCTGTACTACTGTACAGACCCATCTCGCTTTTCACCATGCTTGCCCCCCCCGCCCCCAATTGCCATAGATTCTTGTATCTGTAAATATGGCTGTGACCTAGTTGGGATTTCTCTTGTCATGTGAACATTTCCCACCCATTTCTTATTACCCTAATGGAGGAGGGCACGTTCCCAGGAAGCAATGCTTATCAATCAGAACTATTCACTTGGATAGCAATTCCAAGCAATAGCCACTGTGTCCTCCTCATGATCACAAGGCACTGATAAGCCCAAAGTGCTGACCTACGCTGCATACTATGCTCCTGCCTGGCCTTTGGGATGTGTTTGGGGACCTGCCCCAAAGTACAAACTATTTCATTATGCTGAAAACTTGGTGTTATAGGAAACCATGGTAATGTCCATGACTTCAGGTTGTACCTTTGTGTTGTTTTAGACAGATAATATGGCTGTCAAAGGAAAATGTAAATGAGAACTTATTTTATATCACACCTTTCTACTACTACTACTACTACTACTACAAAGAGAGAGATGGACATAAGAACATAAGAAGAGCCACGCTGGATCAGACCAAGGGTCCATCTACTCCAGCATTCTGTTCACACAGTGGCCAACTAGCTGTCAACCAGGAACCCACAAACAGGACATGAGTGCAACAGCACCCTCCCACCCATGTTCCCCACCAAACGGGTGTACATAGGCTCACTGCCTCTGGTACTGGAGGTAGCACATGCACTCGCACATGCACACACACACAATAAAATGCAAAATTATAATTAAAACATGAACAAGTACTTTGAATTGTGCCTAGAATAGGGCCTGTAGCTAGCAAAGCTAATGTAACAAAGGAGTCACATGCTCCCTATAACCAGCCTTGTTCAATACTCTGACTGCAGCATTCTGGGCCAGCTAAAGTTTCTGAAAATTTTTCAAATGCAGTCCCATGCACAGCATGTTACACTAATCTAAACAGGATATAACTAAGGCATGTGTCACCATGGCCAGATCTGATATCCCAGGAATGGACACAGTTGTCACACTAGCCTTAGCTGTACAAATGCAGTCCTAGCCACTGCTGAAACTCTGGGCATGCAGGTTCAGGGCTGAATCTGAGAGTACACCCAAACTGCAAAGTTGACTCTTCCAGACATCCTGCGTCAAGTGCATTTCCACCAAGATGTAACTGTAGAAAGAGTGCAAGACCTTAAAAGGGGCATGTGTGTTAATGGACACAAGGACAGCACAGCATCTACAAGTATGTTGCGTAGCCCCTGTGTCAGTGTGTGGCACTGTTGTGAATATCTAGCTCTAGGCTATAAGGGCAAATCAGATTAAGAAATTTGGGGAACAGAAGACAATCCAAACATGATAGTGGAATAATTCCCTAATGTTCTTCACTGATAGTACATAGGCATTGAATGAAACTGAGGTGAACACTAAGGGGGCACATTCAAGCCTGAAGATTTATGATCTGATTGCCCCATCACGCTATGGATAGCATTTTTGGAGTTTCACCAGATTTCAGGAGTGGTTTTGATGTGTTGCAAATTTCCAGCTCAGTCAAAAGCAATTTAGCAGGTTTGGTACTCTGTGAAACTTGAACAGCTAGGTCAAATTTTAAATTGTGCAATACCTCTTCTTTTTATTGCTTCTGGCCCACTAAAATTAAATGGTTATTTCATCTCCCTTCATTTTTTACCCTTTCTCATACCACTTCATTTTATTAGGGAGTGTATTTCAGATAATAGTTCCCGATATCATTTATTTATTACATACATATTTTACTCTTCCTTCAAGCAGTTTAAGGAGATTTCTTTTCTTCTTCCAGTAACTGTGGGCTACTATGCAATATATAGAATAGTGAGACATTCATCCTTGATTATATTACTTATATAAGTAATATAATGCAGTACAAGAAGTATTGTTCTGAATACAGCATTGAGAGAATAGGAACAGGAACAATGGTGGGAGTGTGCACTGTTCTTTTATCAGTATGAAATTCCTTGTGCAGAAATAAAATTTTCTTTTTGTACAGCATTGCAATTTATTTACTAAGAAAAATATTAATGTTTCATATATTTGTGATTTTCTTTCCCCACCTGATCCCAATCCTTAGAGGTCCATGAGCTAGATCCTTAAGTGGGTGCAGCTGGATTGAGAGTAACGAATGAGTTTGGCCTTTCCTTGACTTCTACAATGGAACGGAATATTTTTGTGCATTTAATTCAACTCATAGTCTTCCATTCTCTTTCTAAGAGCTGCTATCCTTCTTGAGACCTCATAGTGTTCTCAGGAGCTTTAGGAAGCTAATGGCCAGCTCACATGGAAGGAATAGTATCTACAGAAAACACAATAGATTCATGCACAATGCTGGGCATGGTGACCTATGCAATTACAAAGCAAAATGTGTTTTATGAAGACTTCTTATGCTGCTTGTGGGGAAATACAGTTGAAGCAGACAGCCAGATGGAGGAGGTGGTAATCATTTGTGACAAATGGCAATATCTAGTACATTGTTCCTAAATTAATTAACTTACTTGGAAGTAGGTTCCATTGAAATCAATTAGATTTAACTCCAAGTGAATGTGCATAGGTAAAGCTACTGCACTTATAACAATGCTAAACAGCTACTTGTTTGGGACTCGCCAATCTGGTGACAATATTATATTGTATTGTATTGGAAATAATACAGCAACCATAATACCATTTGCAGCCGTAAAGCTCTTAGATTAACCTAAATGCAGCCATAAATGGCTGCATTTAGCTTAAAGTAAGGGGTTTCTGGCTGCAAATGGCATCTGCTATGCCATTTGCGTCTGTGGTTTTTCCCGCAATAGGTTAGCCTATCACAGGGAAAACCACAGACGCAAATGGCATAGCGGATGCCATTTGCAGCCATAAAGCCCTTAGTTTAAGCTAAATGCAGCCATTTACAGCCGCATTTAGGTTAATCTAAGGGTTTTACGGCCGCAAATGGCGTCCACTATGCCATTTATGTCCAGAGTTAGCCCTTAATCTAGCGATATGGCACGGCAATGGCGGCTGTATCCCTGGCGTTACGGAGCCGGCCAGTGGCTCCACGGAGTTGCCGCGGGAGGATCTGGCTCCGGACAGTTCCGGGGAGGATCTGGCTCTGGACAGTTCCGGGGAGGAGAAGGAGGTAAGCGATCCATTCTGCCATGGTCTCTGGAGGCTGGATTCTCTTGAATCCAGCCTCATTGGGATCCGTGGTGGAATTCTCCGTCATCCCTACCTACAGCTATTTAGGAGAAATTAAAGTGGAGGGGGAGAAAGAAGTTTGTGGAGGCTGATTGGATCCTTTGCTGTACTGAAGCTACTAAATTTCTGCAGAAGCCAAAGTTTCCAATTTGGGGTAGTAACATCAGATGTGGTGTGAAATACCAGTATTTCACATGGAGAGCTTTCTTCCCTTTCTTCTCCCTCTTCAAAATTTCATTGCAAGCAAGCTCCCAACAGTGGGCATGGAACAGCAGAAAAGTAGGAGGGGAGAGGGAGTTTTGCACCTCAAAAAGACCTACACCAGAGATTACAGATAGTGACCACCTAATGGTCACCTTAAACACCTTCTGATTAGGATTTCTAATCCCCTGTATGGCTTGACAGTTTTTTACTTTTTGTTTTAGTCTTTGAGAAAAGGAATATTTATGCATGGCTAGCACAAAAGCCACTGGACCTAACTGTCTAAACTTTGTCAGGCTCAATCACCTCCATAGGGGCTGCCGGTCTCCCAATTCCATGCATGTATGTGGAAGCATAAAAAATATAGCTCTTTGCTATGACAGATTTTCTTGAAAATAGCAAATTTTACCTGTGACTAGCACAAAAGCCACTGGAGCAAACTGCCTGAAATTGGGCAGGTTCAATAAGCTCCATGGGGGCTACCAGTTCACCAAGTTTCATGTATTTATCATACAAACTCAAAAGGTTATGGCCATTTCTGTTTTCCAATGCAAGTAAAATGTAAAAAAAATGGCAATTAGGACATGTCAAAAGATCCATGGCCTGTGCCCAGGTGCCCCCCTTAGCAACGCCCCTGTTTGGCAGTATGAATAATGGTACCTCAACTCAGAATTCACACTTACAGAGCTATGTAGATGTAATTCAAAGTCAGCTAAATAGTTGGTGGATGTGAGTTTCAATGCTACTTTACAGTGGTGGAGCCCACATAGCCACAAGATATTTGGAAATGTGTCATGTTTGTCTTGAGGTTTCCAGCCAGCCACAATAACTTGCCTGGACCACTAAACTGTTCAAGTTGACCAAGGGTAGTCAATGACACGCACTTGCTTCAAAATCTACAAGATTGCTAAAATAGCTTCCTTTCTGTGACTGGCAATGACTGAAGTACCACATTCATGCCTGCTTGAAATCAGAATAGTTTTGAATAGGGTGAGTGATATGGCAAAGCAGCTAACAGAATGCCAGTTGCCAGCCCTTTGAGACTTCCTGAGAACTCTGCAGAAAACATGCGTCAATAGGTCAAATGACACATTTTGATAATCACATTGGTGGAGCCGAGGCTGTTTGTTTTACTCTAGTGCAACTGTGTGCGGCCCTAATTTGGATTGGGACCAGCATGCTCAAGGAGGGAAAGATTAAACCTTCCTCCCACGCATTTTTTTCCCCAAAATTCCACCCCCTTGCAGAGGGGGTTAAAAAAAGTGTGTGTGTGTGGGGGGGAGTATCTGTTGAAGTCAATGGAGAATTACTTTTCTTTTTTAAAACCCACATGAGGGGTGGAATTCTGGAGGGAAATGGAGGGGGGAGATTTAATATTTCCCTCCCCAAGTTGTGCCGGTCCTAGTCCAAATTGGGGCTGTGTACAGTTACACTGGAGTAAAACAAACAGCCTCAGCTCCAGCAATGTGATTATCAAAATGTGTAGTTTGGCCCACAGAAAGGTGAAGCAACCTGATGCCCTCCAGAGTTTTGGACATCAGCTCCCATCATCATCAGCCAGCATGGCCAGTAGTCATGGATGCTGAGAGCTGTACTCCAAGACATCTGCAAGAACCAGGTTGAAGAAGGCTGATTTAGAGGGCACAGTAGCCTATGTACATATGAAGCTGCCTTATCAGACCGTTAGTCCATCTAGATCACTACTTTCTTCTCTGGTGAGCAGCCACTTTCCAGGATTTCAAGTAGAGGCTGTTCCCAACTCTGCTAACTGAGATCCTCTTAACTGACAATGCCATAGCATTGTCTTTTTTGCATCCAGAGATTTCCTGGACGCAAAAAAGCATGTGTTCTGCTACTGCGCTATGGTCCATCCCCTATGGCCATAAATATAGTGCAGCTTTCCCCAACCTGGGGTCCTCTGAAGGTTTTGTACTACAACTCTCAGTATGGCTGGGGCATGCTGGGAGTTGTAGTCCAGCAGATCCAGAGGGCACCAGATTGGGGAAGGCTGATATAATGCGTTAAACATGAAAGACAGAAGGCTGGTACACACAATTGCTGCAGCTCACCATGGCTTATTTAAGCCACAGCGGGTTGCCATGAGTGCTGGCAGCCATTTTGAATATTCAAGCTGTGGTGGGCGGTTGCTGTAGCTTATCATGTCATCCGAACCCAACGAGGGTGGGTTGTTGGCATGGTTAACAAGCCACCCACAAGCCATGGGCTGTAAATAAACCACAGTGGGCTGCGGTGATCATACGAACTGGGTCAGTAGGTCAGTTTCATTGCCCCGTCAGTACCAGGCAACTTTATTGCCCAGTAATTAATGGCATCATCTGCCATTAGAATCTTTAAAGCTTAAGACAAAGCAGGAAATTAATGCATGGAATTAACTAATGGTTAATATTATCTAACTAACCATGTGGGCAGTTGAAGGCAAGTTGAGCAAACAGCATTGGATAATGGACCTTCTGATTTCAACCTTATTCACTGTGACCCTGAGTAAATTCCTAATCATATATGCTAAATCAGTACAAGGTGAGATACAATGCTTAGAAATTCATTAAATACTCAAAGACTTTATGGAGCTTTCCCTGAAAATGGTATTTTCTTCAGCCTTCTGCTAGACTGAGGACAAATTTGGTTTTATCATTTTGTTTGTTTTGGTAACCCATTCACATCATTTAGATTATCTCCTTCAGTGGGAATTAAGGCAGAGCTGTGAGGTTTGGAAACCATTCTCCTTTTCTCTTGGCTTTGGCAAGTGCTGGCTTTTACCCCATCCAAATTTGCTTTTGAGTTCTTGGGGAATTTAGAATGGGATATGAAACACTTCATTTCAAGGTTACCTGCCTGAATCCAGCTGAGGGGACAAGTTGGTGATCAATTTATGGGAAATGTGGCGACAGGCTTTCTCCCATACAACATGTTTCTATACAGCTAGCTCTAATTGCCTCCCCTGAGAAGGTTCAGATTTTGTATGTCATGAAACTCACAATGCACTCATGTTTATAACTTGATATCAGACACTGATCGTCTTTATCATCAAGGATAGAAGAGTAATACAGTCGTCTGTGCAACTGCGAAGCAAAAGATGGAGCTTTAATTCTCTGTGTTGCTGCATGTTTACTTACAAGATTCTGTAGAGTGTTTAATCCAGTCATTCCTAAATATTAGGTGAGCATCCAACAGTAGCCACATGTGAGATTTGTGGATGAATGTATTAGTGAAACTCCTACATATAATTACTCTAGAGTTATTGAAGAGTGAGAAAACAGCTTGAGGGTGCCAGCCAGATCCCATTCAAGTAAACAGCCAAATTCTCTTTGGGTCTAATGGTTCAAGTAACTTGTGTGGATGCTGAGTAATGATCAGTTTGTTCATCTTTGAATTTGCTCAAAAGCAAATTACTTACTTTCCCTACATTTCCCAGTTCCCTGGAGTCAACTTCTATTACTATTGCATTAAAATGAAGCAGCTGTGACATTCACCAACAAATGAAAAGAGGAAAATTGCCTATGCTTTTGCATTATATATGTTAATCTCACATCCCAAAGAAGGAAGTCTAAAACAACAGCAACAACATGTAGTACCTGAATGAAAACCAGATATTTTCAATTCTGTCTGTTCTTTGGAATCTACGCCTTACATAGTTTTATCAGTAGTTGTCCATTGCCATTTCCTTCCTTGGCAAGACAGTACCAATAGGCGGAAACAAGTGTAACTTTGTTTTTTTCTCTGCACTATTCCTATTCAGTTCTACAAATATTAATAAGTAGAAATATCTTATCAGCCTTTGGGGTCTATAAATATGCACACACATATGCTGCTTTATTAGGAATTTAGTATTATACTTCCTTTGTTGTTGTTGTTCAGTCGTTAAGTCATGTCCGACTCTTCATTGCTTACAAAATAAAAATGAAAAATGGCTTTTAAAAATCAGAATATGTTGTTATGCTTTGCCCTCTTCTCTGAGTGATGAGATGTTCCACAGGTGTGGCACTTTTCTGGGTTTGCTTTGCTTTGGAAGGAGGTCACTAGAGGCTTATGGTGCTTTATTTATTTACAGATATTCAGGCTGAGCTGTGGTGGAGGTATACCTTAAACACTCCAATAGATAGCCAAATCCATGGTCCTTCAACAGATCTCCAAAGAGAGACCAATAGCACCCTAAAATGTTGTTAGTTTACAAAGTCCAAACTCTTCTCTCTCTCTCTCTCTCTCTCTCTCTCTCTCTCTCTCTCTCACACACACACACACACACACACACAGTCTGACTCACTCCTCAATTCTTCACATACTAATGGCTAGATTATACCAGCCTTAGCTGTGTGTGTGTGTGTGTGTGTGTGTGAGTGAGGGGAGAGGGAGGAGTCTCTGTTAGCCCCATTCAGAACTTCAGAAGACGTGTGGAAGATTGTCTAACAATTCGCTCCCATGGAAACAGATCACCTAAATATCCTGGGTTATTAACATGCCTTTCTCAAGCCCAAGACTCTGTCCAGGTATTGACTTAAGGAAACCCACAGTTATCATCCCATTCACAGAAATCTGATAACAAAAGTAATTACAATATAATTACGATGCAGACTGGTTTTCTGCAAGAGCATGTAAAGCCCCACTTGCAGCAGGAATCTGCACAACATTCTGAGCATGTCATTGGCAGTCATACGACCACGTCAGGTAACGGTACAGGTGTACAAGCATAACAGTTATCAAGCTAGAGGTGGCTATGAGACTCACCCCTTATCTGTAGAATGTTAACCCACTTCCAGGGTTCTTGACCCATTTATTTCTGACTCATGAGTAGAAATGCTTAAAAAATGTTTTGGATGTAATAATTTTTGTCACAGGAGTCATGTGGTGAAAGAGTGAAAATCATAATCTAGATAGTGGATGTCTCAGAAAGAGATGTGGGATTGAGACCATTAAGAGTTGCCCCACACGTCTGCCGCAAAAGTTGTGGTAAGGGCAAAGCCCTCACCCCACCCTCTCAGCCAGCTCAGAAATGTTGGTCTAAATAAAGTGAGGAGAAATAATTGGGAAGAATGAGTGCAAAGATGTAGGCCAAAAGGCACTGCTAAGGGCTCAACTACACATTACATTAATTGCATCACTTGTAGCGATGCCAGGGGATTGGTGCCAGTAGGAGCTTTTTCCTATTGCAATTGCAGCATGAAGTGTGATTTTCTTCAGGTTCATGGCTGGGGAGGGAAGGGTTAAACTTCCCCTCTCCACACGTTGTGGCCCCAATGGAAATCATCCCCTCCACACACACACACACTTAGAATTAAGTGTTTTAAAAACCCCGACACCCGCTGCAAGTGACTCTATTAACATGATGTCTAGTTAAGCCCTGAGTAAATCTTCTAACCCTCATAAGACAGCAAGAAATAATATGTTGGAACAGTTCCCTGAGTGTCTGTCCAGATTTCAGGGCTTTCTCTGGTGAGTACAGAATTACACTCCAGCTTATAATGATCCAAGGGGGACCACAATTTGTTCTCAGAAATGCCAGCCTTGATCTGAAGGGACCCTTATTGACATTTTTTGGCCTGCCATTTCTTTCCACCCATCTGCAGTATGCCTCTAGTCCAGAATATATTTTATGAACATCAAACAATTGCAGGGTACGTGTGTGGAGAGAAGAGGCGGTCAAATCTAGAGAAAGAACAGAGAATTAGTCAGCAGGGAGTTCAAGTTCAAAATCCTGCAATTTAGTTTTGGCCTTTTCTCTGCTTTATGACTTGCCTTCCAATGACTTTGTCTGAAAGCAGCTATGAGTCAGTCAGAGCCTCTCTATGCACTGTGGGGAATAAGATCAAACAGGACAAGGAAATGACTTCTCCATCTGTATGACCAGAGTGGCAACATTTAGTTAGTATTGTATGGTATAGAAAAGTCTGCTTTGCAAAGATGGTATAGCTTCTTTGTACAGAAATAGGTTGAGCCACACCAGCGGCCTGATCCTATGGGATGCCCCTAAGATGAATGCCACTACACACATCCTTGCATGACAGCCAACTCGTCTGCATCCTGTGCTCAGTCAGCAGCAAACACAATAACACTCAGTGCATGAACTGCAGCAGCATCCATGTGCTACAGCAACTGTTCAGAACCTCCACTAATCCTAGCAATTCCCCCAGACCGTTTTCCCAGCAACTACACAGGAAAATACTCATCAGGATGCCAGTATTCCATGCATGGCTGGCAACAACTGCCTCTATGCCCTCACATGCTGGAGAAGCTGTGCTGATGTACTATATGTGGATAATGCTTTCCCCAGCTTTAGCCCATAACATTCAGAGGAAATGGGAAGGAGTAGCATAGGTACTATTCATCTCCTAAAGCAGAGTGCAGAACACTTTCATGGTGAAGGACTGGATAGCCCTCCCACAGGTCTTCCACAGGCTGGATGATGTCTGTGGGTGTGACCCCACCCACGGACATCATCACCCCACCCATTTCAGCATTCTCCATGCTGAGAGAGGTTCCCCAGTGGGATGGGGATCAGTGTGCAGGGGAATCCCTGCTTTTATCTCTTAGCTCAGAGGTAACATTCCTGAAAGCCCTGCCCCATGGAAGAACCCTAGGAAGCCCTGCAGGCCAGTTTAGGGATCCTGGTGAGATGGATTTAAGGAGGCCTGTGGGCTAGGGGTTCTGCACCCCTGCCCTAGATATATGTTTCTAATATGGAGAATATTGCTTCCCCCCCACTCACTCACATCAGTATCAAAGCAGACCATTAAGAACCCACAGCAAAAGAAATACAAACAAAACCCTGCCCCCAATAACTCACACTATTGCCACATAACCCTCGTATTGGTCAAATGCCTCACTTTTTGACTTTGTAATTTTTGTAATTGTCTGTGTTCTCTGCCAGACAGGATTGGTGGAAATACCCCTACACTCAGTTAACACACTCTTTCTATGAAGTGGCCGAACACTCTATCCGATTGCCAAACCAGTCCTACACAGTGACATCCCACCCCGCCCCCCAAATTGTGATGTCACTGTGTAAGATCCATTGTTTTTGTCATGCCATTGTGAGGCTGCACGCATGAATTATGCAGAGATAGGGAACAGGAGCAAGAAAAAAAATCACATGCAGAGCAGCAGAGTGGATAAACCTAGCTTTCCATTCCACAAGCAGAATGATGATGCTATGTGGGTAGCTCATGTGTTTGCCAGGCTAGCTTATCTGCATTGCGAAGGGAGCTGGAATGTATATCCACCACATCCTTTAATGCAAATGTGATGGTTATTCATCTTAGAATAGTGCACATGGTACTGGTTATGAGCAGCATATTTTCCATAAGGGTATATCCAGAGTGAGCCCAGTGACTTGCTGAAGGTGATCCAGTGAAATTAATGGCAGGGAAACTTTAGAACTTGTTCATCCAAGGTCCCAGTTCTATTCAACACTCAGTCCACCGCACCACACCCCAGTTAAAACCCTATCATGACAAGAGCAAATACCATATCTCTAAAAAGAGATCCTATTTAGAAAATATTTAGAAAAACGTTCAGTAACATTGTGGCACATCTTGGTTATGCTAATGCCTCAGCCACTGGCAATGTTACATGCGACCTGTCTCAAAAATACACATTTTTAAGAAGGAAGCAAAATAGCCAGTAAATATTTTTGACAGTAGTGAATATACAAAGCTTGTTTTTTTTGTATTTTACCCAGTTTCTTAAGCCAGACTATGGTAAACACTGTAGTTGTGCCAAATGTACTGAAACTGGTAACTGAGGAAAACAGGAACAGGGACTGCTGGATCTACAAAGCAACGAGAGACCAAAAGGCTGCAAATGTCTGATTTCTTTTGTGGGGAATGTAAAGAATTGAGAACTCCTGACCCTGTTTACATTGGCCCTTTTAATGACTAATTGTGCAGAAAATAGCTCTGCTTGGAGTGTGCACGGAAATAGTTTGGGTTTCTGTTGTGTGTCAGCTAATGGCCTAGCAAGGGTGAGAGTTCCCCCGCACCCACCCTTTTGTACAGCTTCAAAGGCACTGTTGATGGAGGCCTTTTGTGAAGGAATTATCCATTTCTCTTTGGTATCATTTTATCCCTCTAATTCCCGGTGACTGTGAATGCTGTAGCAAACAGGCTAAGAAATTTGGAGAGCATCTCCAGAGCCAGAGGAAGCTCAGAATATTTCATTATAAACATCCCTCTTGCCCTTGTCACACAAACATAATAACATTTGGGTGATCCCACATCAATGAGAAGACCTGATTTTTTGAATTCGCTTGTCAGAGATTCTACATTGTTAACCACAACAGCAGTGGACCTTTCAAATACTGTAACATTGGACCAAAGTGAACCTTTCTCAGTTTTATATGAGATTGAGTTGGCCTTTCCATACATTCGGGGTGATCATTCTGATCCATTATGGGCAGTGTTGATCACTTCTGACTTATTTGCGGTGAGTGTTCTTATCACTAGTGCCAATTATGCCATTACCCTGTGTTCTTTTTTGTTTTATTTGTATAAAATACATTCATATATTTCTTTCTAGTAAACTGTCAAGGCAGTTTGTAGGAATAATAAAACATAATGTATAACAATAAAAACACAATATCAGAATCATTGGTTGATTATATCCATACCAGCTTTTGTGTAGTCGCCTCTCAGGGAAAGCCTGCGTAGGTAGGTCTTGAGCAGACATCTAAAGATCAGCACTGAAGATGCCTGCCTAATATCAGCAGAGAGCATGTTCCAGAGGGCAGGGGCTGCAACACTACACATTCTGTTGTAGGTACTCTTGAGGCAAACATTAGGAGCATGCAGCACCATCAGAAAAGCTGCTCCTGAGGACCACAAGCACCAGACAGGGACATAAAATGTAAGGCGAGCCCTAGGTTTGGTAAGGGGTAAAGGGGTAACTGATTCTACCTCATGCAAATGACCTAGAGGACCACAGGTTGGGTCAGGATTTGACAGATTTTGTGGTGCTAGAAATTATGTTGGACTGAAATGCTTGAAGAGACTATAGTGGATGTTAGATGCATGCAGTGGTGCCAACAATCAAGGTCTTTGGGGCAGATGTCTAGGGCCCCATTCAGCAGAATGAGTAGGAGGACCCCCCATACACATACAGTATCTGGAAGTAAGTGAAGTAATACACATTATAGTGGTTCAGTGGTGTTACTGTGGTTCCAATCTTACTTGTGGGATCAATTTCAGAAAGTAACATTGGGTGACTATTCCTCAGCCACTTGGCAATTGAGCTATGGGGTTCCTCGGGCTACCATTTTGTCCGAAATGTTGTTCAACATCTATATGATGCTGGTGTAAATGGTCATTAGGGGATTTGGAGCTAAGTGCCCCCAGTATGCTGATGACACACAGCTCCATTGCTCTATGACATTGAATCAGGAGAGGCTGTGCAAGTCCTGGATCAGTGCCTACACTTAGTAATGGGCTGGTTGAAGGCCAATAAACTGAAACTGAATCCTGGCAAGACAGAAGCCCTGTGGGTGAATGGTTACTGAGTCCAGGACATAGACTTATTAGCTGTTCTGGATGGGGTTGCACTCCCCTTGAAAGATTAGGTTCATAGCCTGGGGGTACTCCTAGATCCATCACTGTTGCTGGAGGCCCAAGTGGCAATGGCAGCTCGGAGTGCCTTTTACCAGCTTCGGCTGGCTCACCAGCTATGCCCTCTCCTCGACAGGGAGAGGTTGGCCACAGTGGTACAGTCGCCAGTAACCCCAAGACTGGATTAATGCAGTGCACTCTATGTGGGGTTGCCCTTACGGCTGCTCTGGGAGCTGAAGCTAGTGCAGAATGCAGCAGCTTGGCTGTTGTCAGGAGCTGCCCCTTTTCAGCATACAACTTCTTTGCTGAAGCCACTGTATTGGCTGCCTACTCACTACCAGACCATGTTTAAGGTTCTGGTGCTAGTTTATAACAACCTGGGACCAGGATACCGGAGAAAGTGCCTTCTTCTTTATCAACCTGTCCAGTCAGTGAGGTCATCAGAGGGCATGCTTGTGGCGATCCCACATGGAGTCCACCCAGAGAACTGTCTTCAGTGTGGTGGTCCCCATTGTGTTGCACGCCTTTGGAAGTCAGGCAGGCACCAACATTGTGTTGTTTTCAGTGCCCCCTGAGAACACTTTTATTTCAAGAAGCCTTACTTGATCGACCAGCCACAGTTTTTATTGGTACCATTTAAAAAATAATAATAATAATATGGTGTTTTATTATTTTTATATGTTATTGTTCACCACTCAGGAATCTGATCAGATGTGAAGTGGAATATTATTATTATTATTAAATTTATTAATCGCCCATCTGGCTGGTCACCCAGAATAGAAATGTTGTAAATAAATAAATAAATAAATAAATAAAGGGTTCCCATAAGACCATTAAGTCCAGAGTCTAAAATTATCAAATTACATCGTTGCATAGAACATATCTATAAAGGTGGATAGACTTATATCAGAGCTCTAGTCGTCTTGCAGTACACATCTGTTGCTATGCTGACAAATGTGCCCTTTGAGAAATTTTCTGAGATATGCCAGAAGAAGCCTTTTACCAGTTAAGACAGATGAGAATCTCTCCAAGTTACTTGGCTCAAACGACATCTGGCAATGGCATTAGTCTTCCTGTTTCAGAACAGTGCTGCATATTCACATTTTCCAGCTTATATCCAATACTTCAATTCATTGCTTAGATCAGTTTTCAGAACATTGTTTAATAAAGACTCTTGATATCAGTCTTTCTTCGTGGTTGCTGGGATCATCTGCATTTCTTGTTCTGCTAGTGTCTAGTTTCATTCTGATCTCTTAGCAAGCTTGGTTCTGGAACTGATAGAAAATTGGACCCTCTTATTATTTGGCCTCTATCATATGTTGTCAATGGCCATGATTTTATTGCAGATCTTTTGAAACGATACTGAGTGCTGTTTTAAAAGGTCAGTTTTTGCAATACAGTTATTATATCAAAGCATCCTTATTCATTGTTGTTGTTGCCATGATTGTAAAATGAAGATACAAAACAGAAACAAAGTATACCAACAAGAAGCCTCATTTTGGGGGGTGATGTTTTTAAGTCAGTCATAATTTTTAGGTGCCAGAGAGTGATCTTCAGTTGGAGTTTGCAATATGGAATCCAGTATCGCTTGGATAAAAGGGCCAAGTTGCAGAGTATATTATGAGACAGTAAAAAAATAATTTCGTACAGACCTCAGCTCCCCCCACCCGTAACTTTTTACATTTTATTTTCAATTTATTTTTGTTTTACATCAGTAGATGAGACTAATGAGCTCAGCGTTGATACTGCAGCCTCCAATGTGGGACTGATCTGTGCAATGGCATGTGAGTGAGAAGCAGAGATGGCATATTAAAGTGATTGCCACTGTCAGGACCAGTGGCTGTCAGCCTGGAGGCAGTGGAACTGGAACCAGCAGCTCAAGAGCTGTTCAGCCAAGGCTTTTGGTAACACAAAGCTTTGGGCAGGGCTCAGCAGGCTGTCAGGCAAAGAAGCTTCCAGGAGTCTTTCTGCTCAGACTGGGGAGCCAATCCTGAGTCAGGAGTTATAGGGCCAAAACAGACATTACTTTAAATGTGCATCTAGCAGCTAGGCCTTCTTTTCACTTTTACCCTAGAGAAGGCACAGGGCTTCCGATCCAGATCTTAAAAGTCCCCTACCCCATGCTAGGGTCCCAATCTGAACTGGGGCCTTTGCACCTACTGTAGAATAAATTTATGAATTTTAAAAAGACAACTGCTAGACACACATTCTTTTCGGCCCATGAAAGGCCAAGCGGGCCTCCGTTGGCCAGTGGAGGCTGATGG
This sequence comes from Heloderma suspectum, assembly GCF_057233095.1. Lineage (NCBI taxonomy): Eukaryota > Metazoa > Chordata > Lepidosauria > Squamata > Helodermatidae > Heloderma > Heloderma suspectum. The sequence continues at coordinate 230,726,145 of NC_139461.1, forward strand.
CTCCTGTTTCAGTGGGGCTGTGAATCCACTCTGGGTTTCAGTCAGAACTCGAAGGGAGCTGTCCAAAGTGCTGAACCCTATCCCCAATATGGGTTCAGCATCTTGGATAGCTCCTTTAGAGTTCTGACTGAAACCCAGAGCAGATTCGCTGTCCCACTGAAATAGGAGCCACCAGCCTCCACTGTTATTGGCTCTCCAGATCACCTGAACTACTATCAGCTTGGCACTGCAGAACATCAGGGATCAGGCCAAAAGTTGCCTCCACATCTGAGCAGCCCTGGTGCCAGAGATAGTAAGGCACCTGGGCCTGCTGCCAGATTCCCTAGTCATTCAAGCCCACTGGCACCTGACTTCAGTGATTGTAAGGTAACAGTGGAACAGGCCATCTTTTCTCTTGCCTTCTGCCAACTGAGTCACAAATTACTTTTGTGATTGGTTGTTATATCAAGAGCATCATACCTACACAGACAATATATTAGAACTGATCAAAACACCCTATATCTTTTCAACACAAGCCCTACTCAGCCATTCTTTACCTGAATAGAGGAAACACAAGAGGAGGGGACACCCCAACCCCACCCTCCTTGTGCGTTTCCATCGCCCTGTACTCTTGGAGGGCAACAGTCTGAAGACAAGTGCCTCCTGTATCCATGGAGGGTCTCCACATGAGACAGAATGCAGATTTTCCAGCATTCCGGCTTGTGTGGAGAGCCTCCATAGGTACAAGAGGCTCTCCTCTTCAGATCGTCTCCCTCCACAAGTACAGGGCAATGGAAATGTGTGAATGGAGGGCAGGGCTGGAGCATTCTCTCTCCTTGCATGTTTCCACTATTCAAGTATAGGATGCCTGAATAAGGCTATAGTGAGAATCAATTCCAGGTAAATACTGGCTAGGATCAAGGTGTAAATGTCGGTAACATTTGCCAAAAAGAAAGTTGAAATCTGAACTTTTTGATACCCTAGCACACCTCCACCCCATTGTAAAAATTAGAACTCTCATTTAAAGTATGACATTATCAATCAGAAATGGGGGATGAAGTGGGGGGTTCAGGCCAGCCATAATTTTGCAGGAAGGAAAAGGAAAGGTTCCTCCTGTGCAAGCACCAGGTAATTACTGACCCTGAGAGGGACGCCGCTTGCACTAGCGTTTTCATGGCAGACTGTAGTGGGATGGTTTACCATTGCCTTCCCCAGTCGTGACTACCTTTCCCCCAGCAAGCTGGGTACTCATTTTACTGACCTCAGAAGGATGGAAGGCTGAGTCGACCTGAGCCAGCTACCCAAGACCCAGCTTCCGCTGGGATTGAACTCAGGTCGTGGGGACAGTTTCGGTTGCAATACTGCCGCCTACCACTCTGCGCCACACGAGGCTTAATTCCCATCCCTGTAACAGCAACTTGCGTATTGAAAATTTGGCAGAATACTGTCTTCATATAAGATTGTTTCTAAACAGCCGGGAGACTCAGGGCTCCTTCCTTTATCCTTCAATTGAGATTGTTCCTTCATGGAAGATTGTGGGCTCTTTACATGATGCTGTGATCATCCAAGGCATCTCCTGCACTAAATGCCCTTTGTTCCAATTTTAAATAGATCACAGATAATGAGCTATCAAACTACCTCATTGTGTTCCGCTTCAGTTTCCTCTGCGAAAAGAGTAAAAGCAGCAAAAAGAGGAGCGAGATCAATGGAAGATAACGGAAGACTCAGATACGGGGAGAAGCGGCGGGGAGGAAGCGCATGTAAAGGAAGTCAGTGGTGATCCTGCATTTAAAATGGAAGCAGAAAGCCCTGCTTTAAATGCAGGATTTTAGGCTGGTGTAGAGATGCCCTCAGACTTGCTGCAACAATCATGATGGTCCTTCTGAGGCTTCCTTTTAATCTCAAAACTTGAATTTATTCAACAGAAAACTTTGAGATTTAGTGGTAGTGTCTGTGCACAATATTACAAGTGACCCCTTTTGTTTCACCTACAGCTCCCATAGCTGATACTTTGAATACAGATTTGCATGGTATTCATTACATGCTTATGGACAGAATCAAATGCACACAGATGTGTGTGTGTGTGTGTGTGTTCCATTGCACATGTGCTATGTATTCCCCAATCAGATTGATATCCTGCCCTCATCTGACCCTGCTTTCACCAACTGTCATAATAAATTAGAATAATGTTGTAAGAATTTTTGTCCAGAGTGGGACAGATGTTGAGCAGCAACACAGAAACAGGCGATGGATTGTCCATCTCTCTCTGTACAGATATTTCAAGAATAATACTTAAAGATTTCAGGGAGCAAAAATAGTAATTTTTAAAGGAATTATTCAGCAAAATCAACCACCTATTTTATTGTAATGATTAATTTAATTTCAGCCTATTTATTTTACAGAAATTTCTCCTTTAAAACAATTGTAGCTGGGAGTATCTGACTGCTGTTTGCCCATAAAACTGGCCCACACTGAGCAGAACATGAGCACTTATTTTTCTAATGTATACTTGACTTTATTATTTTAATGTTTAGATCATTTTTAATAATTTGGAAAGCATTGCAGAACGGAGCAGGGACTAGGGCCCAAGTAAAATGCTGAGGAGAGAAGAAGAAGAAGAAGAAGAAGAAGAAGAAGAGGAGGAGGAGAAGGAGAAGAAGAAGAAGAAAGAAGAAGAGAAAGATAGGGATGTTTCCATATTGGATTCTTGTTGCTGCACACAGTGCAGTTTTCACAATGGATTTGAATGTAAGGAATGTTTTACTATACCTGAGTACAGTGGTGAACCCCATCTTAAAGAGCAACGTTTCACAGCATGTTAAAACTTTGGGGTCTGCTGACAATTTAGAAACGTTACTGAAAATGTAGGCAGTTTGAGGCCTAGTTCTTAATGAGGTGGGGAAAAAAACCTGTGTCTGCACTGTACCACTTCAGACTGCCAGCAGGAGCTTATACAGTTGTATGTTTCTTCATACCCAAAAAAACACACCCTGCAAAAGAAAACTATGAGCCTGTTCAAACATCATACTAAGCCATGATAGTTAGGAGTTTTGAGCTAACTATGGTGGCTTCGCGTGACATCTGAACAGGGGTCAGACCCAATCATGGTGATTTATTAACCATGCACAAACCACACTCACTAACCACCTGTTGCAAGATGGTTAGCAGTGCTAACCATGGCTTAGCGTGATGTCTGAACAGGCCCCCGTGGTTAACGGAGCTCTGCCATAGAGCTCCACAGCAAGAGCAGCTGAAAACTGCCCAGAGAGCTTCGGCTATTGGGCGGTATAGAAATGAAATTAAATAAATAAATAAATAAAACAGCCACTACAGGAATAGGGCTGTTGATGGCCATTTTCTTCTTTCTTTCTTTCTTTCTTTCTTTCTTTCTTTCTTTCTTTCTTTCCGATTCCATTACAGAAATAAGCACTACATAAATAAAAATGGCAGAAAATTGTGCAAAAATTGCCATATTGCTAAAATGCACATATGCGCATTTGCGCAAAATCAACGTATATCGCTAAGATGCACATTTTCTCCATGTATCACTAAAATGCACACACAAAATTGATATAGCAGTTTTGCACATATGCACACATGTGTGTTTTAGTGATATAGGGACCAATGTGTATCTTAGTGATATATGGCGATTTTGCACAAATGCACATATGCACATTTTAGCGAAATGGTGATTTTTGCACTATTTCCTGCTGTTTCCTGCTGCTGGGATGCATGATGAAGTGGTTGAAGGACTGCTGGACAGGGGGTGATTAGAGAGTGGTTAGGCTAACCATGTTGCGTGCCATGGTTAACTGCACGTGTGGCAGGGGCTCTCGCAATGGTTAGCGCTAATCACCCTACAGCATGGTTAGCCTAACCACCCTGCCCCAATGTGTGCCTGAGAAGGGTCTATATGTCTGTGATAAGGATTCTAGCCTAGTCTTCTCCCTGACACTCTATTTTTCTATGTGCAGGGCATTTCTTGTAAGGAGAGTTCCTTCACATGAGTTCCCAACTGTAGTCAGAAGTTATACAGCCCAGACACAGTTTCACAAGTTCAGTGAGAAGAACGAGGCCAATATCACTTTAGAACAGGGATGAAAAGACTTCAGGCTTGCAGAATTTACTTTGTTTTTCACTAGAACCCTGAGATTCACCAACTAGAGCCTGGTGCAAAAGATGCAAACTTAGAATTACAGTATTCTGAGCTAAGGAATTTGTTTTGAGTACTGGAACAATAGAACTCACAGAACGTACATGCAAAAATCGACACCTGTTTACCCCAAGCATTCTTCACTTAAGCAGTATAATTTAGGACAGTCAGGGAGTCATTTTGCTGCTGCTATATTTTTCAAAAATCGGAAATCTTGCATATCTACTGCAAATCACCCAGAGATCTCCCAACAGGTCCAGATTTACCTTCTGTCCACCCCCACTTTAGAGTTGGGTAAGGAATCCCTTGTCCAGTCCTGATAAGGTTTGCTAGATTGCAGCCCAGAGGTTCTAATCTTTCTCTTTAAATCTGCTGCTGAATAAGATGAGGCAGCCACAGCTGTTTCTGTCACACACACACACACACACCCTGCCACATGGTACACCTGGAGTCCTGCTTGTGGTGGAAGGGCAGGTGATAGGACCAGGAGGGGGGGAAAGGGGGGGAGACACTGTGGCTGCTTCGTCTCCTGATTCAGGAGTAGATTTCAAGGTAAAGGGGAAACCTCTGGCTTTCAGCTTGGCCTATTTGGTCATCTTATAAAAGGCAAGGGACAAAAATTCCCTAATGTTTGTGGAGCTACTTCATATAGGTGTGCCAGCTATATTCATAGGAAAGAGAGTCCTTTCTGCGATACTGAAATAAGGAGAAATTGGACCTTAAATTTGGGCATATGGATTGGAAAGAAGGAAGACTGCAGGAGACTGAAAGGTTGCTTTGCTTATCCCTTGGCTTTTCTACATGAGGCATTTATCATGCACTCATCATTCCCTACTCACGGTTGTTTACGGGATCTTTAGACTATAACAGTATAAAATAAGTGCTGGATTTCACCTGCATGGGGTGTGCTTCCTGGTAGGAGTCAGGAAGTAGTTGAGGGCAACACCCACTGCTTCTGGCCTGAGGAGAGAGAGGCGACAGCCTGAGAGAGCTCTGTAGCAGGACCTTTGTTTAAAATAACACATGGAGGTTTGTTTTTAAAGAAGGGTCTGTTTTTAAAGCAGACTCTGTGGGATGCAATCTACCAGCTTTGAAACATAGACAACATTGTGACCCTTCAGTTTTGCTTCTTTGGGCAGTTCTTTTTAGAGCAGGGAAAATACGGTTTTTAATTGTGAAAATGAAAGAAACTGCTTTTTTTGCATATGTATTTGTGCTATTCTGCTGTACCACAGTGCCACCTAGAGGTTATGTAACAGAAAAGCAGGAAAAGAAACACTCCTCACGTAGTGGATCTCAATTCTGTGATGAAACTGAAAGTAGACACAGTGGATTAACAGCCTTGTGTAGAAAAGTTCTATGTGATGGCTATGTCTGTCCTTTACTGACAGCAGATGGAAAAGAACTATGACTGAATTGAGATTGTTGTTGTTGTTTATTCAGTCAGTCGCTTCCGACTCTTCGTGACTTCATGGACCAGCCCACGCCAGAGCTTCCTGTCAGCTGTCGCCACCCCCAGCTCCCCCAAGGTCGAGCCCATCACCTCCAGAATATCATCCATCCACCTTGCCCTTGGTCGGCCCCTCTTCTTTTTGCCTTCCACTTTCCCTAGCATCAGCATCTTCTACAGGGTATCCTGTCTTCTCATTATGTGGCCAAAGTACTTCAGTTTTGCCTTTAATATCATTCCCTCAAGTGAACAGTCTGGCTTTCTTTCCTGGAGTATGGACTGGTTTGATCTTCTTGCAATCGAAGGCACTCTCAGAATTTTCCTCCAGCACCACAGTTCAAAAGCATCTATCTTCCTTCGCTCAGCCTTCCTTATGGTCCAGCTCTCGCAGCCCTAGGTTACTACGGGAAATACCATTGTTTTCACTATGCAGACCTTTGTTGTCAGTGTGATGTCTGCTCTTCACTATTTTATCAAGATTTGTCATTGCTCTCCTCCCAAGAAGTAAATGTCTTCTGATTTCCTGGCTGCAGTCAGCGTCTGCAGTAATCTTTGCACCTAGAAAGACACAGTCTGTCACTGCCTCCACATTTTCTCCCTCTGTTTTCCAGTTATCAATCAAGCTGGTTGCCATAATCTTGGATTTTTTGAGGTTTAACTGCAACCCAGCTTTTGCACTTTCTTCTTTCACCTTCGTCATGAGGTTCTTCAACTCCTCCTCGCTTTCAGCCATCAAAGTGGTATCAGCTGCATATCTGAGATTGTTCATGTTTCTTCCAGCGATTTTAACTCCAGCCTTGGCTTCATCAAGCCCAGCATATCGCATGATGTGTTCTGCGTACAGGTTGAATAGGTAGGGTGAGAGTATACAACCCTGCCGTACTCCTTTCCCAATCTCAAACCAGTCCGTTGTTCCGTGGTCTGTTCTTACCGTTGCTACTTGGTCGTTATATAGATTCCTCAGGAGGCAGACAAGATGACTTGATATCCCCATACCACCAAGAACTTGCCACAATTTGTTAAGATCCGCACAGTCAAAGGCTTTAGAATAGTCAATAAAACAGAAATAGATGTTTTTCTGAAACTCCCTGGCTTTCTCCATTATCCAGCGGATATTGGCAATTTGGTCTCTAGTTCCTCTGCCTTTTCTAAACCCAGCTTGTGCATCTGGCAATTCTCATTCCATGAATTGCTGGAGTCTACCTTGCAAGATCTTGAGCATTACCTTACTGGCATGTGAAATAAGTGCCACTGTTCGATAGTTTGAACATTCTTTGGTGCTTCCCTTTTTTGGTATGGGGATATAGGTTGATTTTTTCCAATCTGTTGGCCATTCTTGTGTTTTCCAAATTTGCTGGCATATTGCATGCATCACCTTGACAGCATCATCTTGCAAGATTTTAAATAGTTCAGCTGGGATACCGTCATCTCCTGCTGCCTCGTTATTAGCAATGCTTCTTAAGGCCCATTCAACCTCACTCTTTAGGTGAAAATTGAGATATATAGAGCTAAAGACTTCTCAAAATCATTTTACTTTGAACCATGAGGAATTGATGAGATAGGACTCACAATCTTCAAAACCAGTGGTGTAAATCACTTTGAAGTTGGTATGGTGTTTGTATGCTAAAGGATTTCAAGATTGCTTCTCTCAATGTGATACCATGGGTTTCCCCCCACCCAAAGGGTCTGTGTCCCTTTGGATATCTGTTGCTTAAATAACCTGCATATGCAAGCCATACTGGCAGTGTTGCCTCAGAACTGACCACATCTGGACTCAGATTTTTGGAAACTTTCTGTAATTGTGAAGCTACAGGATCCGGGCCCATTGTTTCTTCTTGCTCTATATTGAACAGCTCAAACCACAGTTCTTGGACGCTTACAACAGAATCAAGTTAATGACTCAAACCTCTGAGGTCACGTGCCAAATTTTTGGGACTCTCGTCCCAAAACCAGAATCAAACACTTTTCTAAAGGAGTGGGTTGAATGCTGGATCAAATTGGGACCTGAAAATGTAATTTTAATTGGGGAGTTATTGTCTGTTTTTGTTTTAAGTTTCATTTCATAGAGTATTTTTAAAAAAATTTAAGTGTTCTAAAAAGTGCTTTTTGGCTAGAAACTACTTTATGACTCTCACAAATAGTACTGAAATTTCTACATGCATATTACCCTTATGACTGATACTGATTATCATGCTTTCTCTGTACGATAAACAGGGTCAGGGAGACAGTTTAAGAGCTTGGAGCCTAAATTACTGTTGAATATTCAGAGATTTTCACTGTTACCTTGAGCTGGCAAGGAAGATTCCTGTGCAAAGGCAGGCAGCTGCAGGCAGACCCCCTTCTAGTACGAGGACCCACATGAACAATAGTGTGCTACCTGTGCAGTTCCCCAGGTTGAATTGTAGTAGCAATGTAGAGGGTCAGACTAAGTAGCCTCATGCCTCATGCCTTTGCTGAGCTCTTTCTCCCTCGAATACATTTTGCAAGCTAAAGAGACGCAGGAATTTCTTATCTTGTCAACAAGGCTGAGGCTGTGGTCAGAGCAGTATATCATGTTCTCTGCTAATCATGGCTACCCTATAACCCATTTCTTGTGTTATAAACAATGGTGCTAGGAGAGGAAATGCTGAATACTGCAAACCCACATGGAAAGGGGAGGGGGAGATTTTGCATATGTGTCATAATGTCTATAAAAACAATTTGCTGATGTAAATCGGGGCTTTTGGCACTTTGGGAGTTATCCTAGCCATAAAGCCCGCGCGTTAATAAAGAAGAACTCTTTTTCCTTCATTCCGTGGTCTCTCTGACTCTGATTTCTGCAACAGAATACCTGCTTACCCATGTGCCATCCTTGAGGCTTGATTGAGAACCCAGTACACAGCAACCAACCCATGATGGTCACAGATCAGATGAGCCTTGCATCACCATCCACAGCCAAGCATGTGCTCCCCTATGAAGAGCACACCCTGTGCACAGGGATGCATTTTCATATCCCTGGTCCATCAACGAGGCTGCGCATGATGAAATTTGAATCTGTTGTGTTGGGCCTGACACCAGTTGGGCCTGACAAAATTGCTGAGTTATTTCTGCAACAGATCGAAAGGTGATATGTATACACATTATCCAAGACATCCTGATTACTTGCAAAGTCTGAGGACTGGTAATATTTGTGGCTAATATCTGAAGAAGGAAATCTCACACATAAAGGAAGAGCCAGCAGAACACAGAGAAAGTCAAGCTTAGATGTACCACTGATGTGGCTCATCAGTGGTACATCTAATTTCTAGACCTCAGGGCCAAAGTCTACAGCCTCTCAGCTCAGAGAGTGGGAAGTGTTAGGGGCAGTGGCCAATAGGCCTGGCATTGACACCTGTGCTGGCACGGGCATGCCAGGGCCCACTAGGGATGACGCTGCTTGCCTCAGCATTTTTTCTGCTTATGCTAGGAGGCAAATAGATACAGAGTCAGGGTGGCTGGGCAGGCATGTATATGCTTACAGATGCTCATTTTATTTTTGCTTTAAAAAGATGTTATCCTTTTCTACAACAAAATGGTACTTATTCCCATGTAAATGCGTTAAGCACTAGGGCAGCAGAAGCAAACTACATTTTATTCTTATAGTCGTGGTGGTGCTGTGATTTAAGTAAGTTTAAAATGCAAAACAGCATATCTTCAGAGTATTTCTTCTTATTTTATCAAGTTTGTTGGGGAGGGTTGCTGTAACATCAGGAATGTAGAAGCAGCAGTAAAGCATGGAATGATGGTGGGGTGGGGAGAAAAGAGAAATATTTGTTACGTCCTTCACAACTGAAGTACCCGTGGCCACTTACTTGTGGGGTGCCACAGGGTTCCATCCTCTCCCCGATGCTATTTAACATCTATGTGAAGCCGCTGGGGGCTATCATCAGGAGGTTTGGGTGCAGTGTCATCAATATGCGGATGACACGCAGCTCTACCTCTCATTCAAATCTTCACCAAGGTTGGCCGTAGAATCCCTGTCCAAATGTCTGGAGACGGTGAGTGGCTGGATGGGGAGGAATAAGCTGAAGCTGAACCCTGGCAAGACCGAGGTACTTTTGGTGGGAGACAAGAGGAGGCTGGGGGATGTTGACCTGGTGTTGAATGGGGTACGGCTACCCTTGAAAGACCAGGTCTGCAGCCTGGGGGTCATTTTGGACTCCCAGCTGTCCATGGAGGCTCAGGTGTCAGCTGTGAGCCGGACAGCGCTGTATCAACTCCATCTGATACGGCGGCTGCGCCCCTTCCTTCCCGACCATCTGCTCCCATCGGTAGTACATGCCCTGGTCTCCTCTCGTTTAGACTACTGTAATGCGCTCTACGTGGGGTTACCCTTGAAGACCGTTCGGAAGCTGCAGCTGGTACAGAACGTGGCGGCTCGCCTGATTAAAGGCAGCCGCCGGCGAGATCACATCACTCCAGTGCTGAAGGAGTTGCACTGGTTACCAGTTGTTTTCCGGGCCAAATTCAAGGTGTTGGTTTTGACCTTTAAAACCCTATATGGTTCCGGCCCAGCCTATCTTAAGGAGCGCCTCCAGCAACACCAGACAGGCCGCTTAACAAGATCAGCCTCAGATGGCCTTCTCTCTGTCCCATCAGCCAGGACAGCTAGACTGGTGGGGACGAGGGAGAGGGCCTTTTCTGTGGTGGCCCCCACTCTGTGGAACTCCCTCCCTAGGGAACTCCGTCATGCCCCCTCTTTAATGAGCTTCCCTCGTGCATTAAAAACGTGGTTGTTCAGGCAGGCATTTGGGGTGGGTTATGGTATTTTAAAAAAAAAAATTATGGTAGAATTTTATTGTTTTAAATTGTTTTGTGGTGTGTTGTACATCGCCCAGAGTGGCTGGGTGGCCAGCCAGATGGGCGATTAATAAATTTAATAATAAATAATAAATAAAATAAATAAAGTAGTACACATGGCTGCCTAAAACAGTGGGGGCTATTAGGACCATGGTCTAAAATTACCTAGCTGGTAGTTGCCCCACTGTGGCTCATGCTGGAAGGGTCTGGGCCTCTCAGAGGAAAAAAATGAATCTGCATCTTCAGAGGGTTGGGCCTTTTCTTGTAAGGTGTCTGACCAAAAGAAGAGATGAAATCATAGGTCAGAGCAACTGTAAATCCAAGCAGATAAAGCAAAGGCAGAGAGAGAACCAAGTACGAGCATGATGGTTGTTTTAACACTATGTGATAGGAAAATTCTTGCCCGCATGGATCACTGGGACAGAGGAAGATACTTGCCTCTGTGTCTACATGATAACTTAGGTGTGTCTATATAATTGTTTTTTCCTTGCCTTAAGAAAACTATGATGTAGCTTGAAAACTTGCATTTTCCTTGTTTGCATGCAACCACTTGGACAGTACTTGGAGATTCAAACCTGCATATGCCAAAGACATACCCCATATGTTTCAAAATTCTCCCACTGCAAGAAGCCAGGAAACAACTACTTCTTCACTTTTGAGGGATAGAAGTTGTATTAGCAGGGCTTCTGGAGCACTGGGTTTGGACACTTCAGTTCATGCATTACTTTCCCCACATGGCTGCAGTAATGGGGCTACTCCACATCAGGGGCCCCATCTACTTGGGGCTTTTACTCCAGTTCTACTCCACCCCCAAATTGATAGTGTCAGGTGATGCACGCTGCTCTCCATAGCTAGCCTGGCATTTCTTGCCCTAAATGTTTTTTTTCTTCAAACTCATTTTGTGTCAGATTTTCCTGTCACAGTGGCTTCAGTGCTGTTCAGGATTACGTGTGACCTCAGCTGTCTTCGCTGTGGGCTGGTGGAAGTGGCACTGATTGGCAGAAGGGAGGGGAAGTAGAATGGGGAGGGTGTGTGAGGAGAGCAGAGGGGTAAACATGTCTACCTGGAAGTAACTCATTGCCTTCAGTTCCACTTTGCCAGCTCTGCTTTTCTGAAGCTGTGCAGCTGCAAAGGAGCACAGCTGAGAAACGGTGGATGCCTGTTGATTCAAAGCTGCACAGCTAAGCAAGGGTGATTGCCAGGGCGGATGATTTTCATGAATGTGTACTCAGAAGCACTTCATTGAATCCACATGGGAGGGGGGAAACCTGCTGATTGGGCAGTTAATATACATCAGAGACAAAGTGCTAATCGCCCTCCCTCCTCGCCAGCTCCACACTCTCTGCTCTCAGCGCCTCTTGCACTACTGCTCATTCTGCTCAGTTTCCATGTGGCGGTGGTGGCCTGCTAGCCTGCCCATCTCATAAATGTGTGTGTGTATGTGGGGTTTGTCATGAACGTCTACTCATAACCAAGTCCTCCATTGCACATCATTGAACATGCAAGGGAGGGGGTGGATGCCTCCTCTCATTGGCTGCCCCACACCTACGCAATTGCTGACGTCCATTTCTACTTGTGGTGGGACTCCCCCACCCCACCCCAACTAATGCAGCTTCAGTTCCCATATATGCCGCAAAAGCTGAAGAATACAACACTGTGTGAACTGTGGAAAAAGCTAATTCGATTCTGTGGAAATGCAGATTTTGCCCAAAACACCTCACAAAGTGTTTCCATTTAGATTGGCCCAGGGACTTTTGAATGTATGAAATGGAGTAACGTACAACAGTAGAATTGGTTTGTAAGATCCCAGAACAATGAAGTTGCAGTAAAGATTCAAGAGTTGCTCAGTTAATTTCTTTGCTCTATTATCCATCTGGAATGTCTTGGATATGTTCGGCTATAAGTCAAGCATAAATAAATACATTTAATAACAATAATAATTTTAGCACAGAGGTGCAGCTCTTGAGCTAGAATATGCTTGAGGGTGCTTTCTGAGTGACTTTTCTTTCTATTCATCATTTAGGTCACTTCCTGGGCAACAACACTGTTATTGATGTGCTGCAACAAGCTGGGTTTGAAGTGGAGCATATACCTGCAGGACAGCCAATAGAAAAGTAAGCTTAATTTCCCTGAATTTCTCTTTTTCATGTGTATAAGGGTACAATCCTATGCTGATAGGCAGCTGCCTCCAAACTCAAGGCAACTGCCTATGCAATGCAGGGCAGGAGAAACACGGAGGGGATTGTTCCCTACGCGCTTCTCTTGCCCTGCATTTGCAGCTGGACAGCCAATTTCGGAAGCTGTCTAGCTGCAGAAAGGCGGAGTGGGGGAGGAGGCTGCCAAACGACACATAGGATGTGTTGTACCAGCATTTCCACCTTTCCCGCCCTGGAACACCCCGCTGGAATGCCCCGTTTTGGCCGCTCTGTGCTCCCCTTCTGAGCGTGGAGCATGCGGCCGTTCTACGCTGCCTGCGGGGCAGCACGGAAGGGGGAGGAAGGTCAGTTCTCTGGGAACCCACCTCAGAGCGTGGGCTCTGAGGTTGGTTCCCAGAAAACCACATATCCTATGGCTGTCTAGCTGCTGACTCACAGCCATAGGATTGCTCCCTAAGCAAACCTATTTTACTAACATGAGCCAAGAATCAGCAATTTCATATCTGAATTCTTTAAGAACTCTCACATGAATGCCATTCAGACCCAGTGATCATTTTTAACTTCTCAATAGAGCATCTGGGCTGCTCATTCCCATATCTTGCTTATTTCAGGTGGCATGTGCCATGGGGGAAGGAACAAAGGTCTATTGAGAGCTGTGCTGACCGCTCTGCATGCTGGCATTGCACCTTTGCTAGGATGGATCATTCATATCATTAGTCAGTTTTACTTGTACAGTTGAATTGAATTTACAGATAGAAGAAAACCAAAAAATTCTGAAAAACTTCTTCTTATCAATATAATTTGGTGTTTGTACAACACATCATACCTTTGTAGCCAATGCACAATTGAAAAATCTGCACAATTTCTAAGAAAAATATGCATCTGGTACCTAAAACTGCGTTTTGAAGGGCTGTGTGCTGTAGAATTCCAATTCTGGAAGATGTCTTCAATGTCTGAAAGTAAGTCCAACTGACGTCTTTGGAATTTACAATCACAAACACAGCTTTGATCAAGAAACAAACAAATATCTCTTAATTATCTTCCTGTTCATTCTACGGTTCAGTATAAGTTTCTTCTTCTGACTTTTAAAGCCTGTCATGTTCTAGCTCCTCCTTATCTTCCAGCCCTTATTTTGCAGCCTGCTTGCATTCTTTACTCCTCGAATGTTATGTTCCTTGCCCACCCAAGGTTTTCTACTCCCCTTGCTTGGCTCCATCCATGGTCTCTTGCTGCTCCCTGTTCCTGGAATTCTCTTCCAGAGTATTTTTAGACTGCTGGTTCAATTACTGTTTTTAAATCTCAGCTAAAACTTTTCTCTTTTCCAAAGCTTTTGGAATTTTAGTATAGATTTTATTCACTGCTTTGTAATGTTGATTATTTAGTTTTGTAGTGTTTTCCTGTGTTTGTTTGGTGCATTCCCTCCCTTTCTTTTTGGTTTTATTTTATGATTTATTAGAATGTACGCCTTTGTGGCAGGGATTTGCTGTTTTATTGTTTTATTCTGTATAGTGCCACGTGCATTGATGGTGCTATATTAATAATAATGAGCAGGAGGAGGACAATAAATGGCTGTTGTCTAGCTGTATGCAAACAGTGTATAAATATGATTGTCTTTTAGACAATTGTAAGGAGGAGCTGAATAAATGATCTCTAATAAAATAGAACTCTATTAGTTGCTACAATATCTTGATCCAACATGTTAATCCAAATATAACTCCGTCTCCAATTCTATTTTCTCTTATACCCACATTTATCCTAGATGCCAATTGTGCCTTGCTTTTTTATTGGGATAATGGACCCCTAGACCATTCCCCAAATTGCTGATAGCCCTATAGATTTCAAGGACACAGATAAAAATATTGCTTCAATAGTTCCATTCATGAAGAAAGTATTATTAATTGTAGAATTCAACACAGAAGAAATGCAACCTTGTCAGCCTATGAAGTGATGAAGGGCACACAATACTGATGCACAGCTGAAGAACAGAGTAGATTCTGAGAATTCTGCAACAATATGGAGTCATCGCTGGTCACAGGTGCTTCCTGAATTGCTCTTTTTGATCTGCTCCCTCAAATTAAATGGGCAGCAGCTGCAGTATTTGATTTGCTCACTGGAATTTGTAGAAAATGGAATGTCTTTTCTTTACTCTTCTCCTCCATCTGCTTTTTCCTCTAAAAGAGTAGAAAAGAAATAACAAAACTATTTGTTGTTACCTTGAATCAAAGCACTCAAAAGATTTTCTGGATTCAGACATCATGGGAAACCATAGCCACAGATTTGAATGTTCCCTTCTCCTTTCCTCTTCTTTCATACCTGTGTGAAGGAGATTGAAAGCTTCCACTTTTGATTTTAAACTAATCAGTTTTCCCATGACATCCAAACTTGCTGGGCTGTGGTTTCTTTACACTATGGCCCGGTTCTCACATAATGACAGGGTTTTTTTTTAAAAAAAACAAACAACAACAAAAACATCTCTGGGTTGTCATAAACCAGCCAGTGTGCTAGTTCACATGGCTTGATCACTCCCACTTATCTCCTCTTACCAGAGGGAGCAGTTAAACAACCCAGGGATTCTTTATCCCTGGATTGTTTAGCACAACATCTGAACCCGGAACTCTGACTTGCCTCTCCCATGATATGCCAGAGTTGGAACCCTAGGTTATTTACGTGCTCTCACAGGGAAGAGGAGCTTAGTGGAAGCTATTGAGAAGTATGAACTAGCATGCTGGCTTGTTCATGACAACCCAGGATTTTTAAAAACAAACAAACACGCACCCTAGGTTGTCATTATGTGCAAACTGGAGCATATGTTTAGTGAGAACAAGCCAGGATCAAGGTATGCTTTCATATCTTGGCTTGTTCCCATACTATTGTTTAAACATATCACAGTTCCTGGAGTATGAACATCATAGGGAACTTTGGTTAGTTTAATAGTGAAAGTGGAAGCTTTGGGGCATGAAAGAGGAGGAGGGAGGGAGGGAGAGTGAGCAAATGAGCAGGGCTGCCTGAGACTTACTGTGGTCATTGTACCAGGAAATCAAGGTTTCCTGTTATGTCTGAACCTAGCCATTGTGTATATTTTTCTCCCATGTTTCTGGAGAAGGAACCAAGCAAACAAAAAGCCAGATATTGTTTGAGCACACTGAATACAGACACTGGTATTTCATCTTGGGTGTGGGTGTGTGGATTGCTCAATAGTTTTAAATCAAAAATAGTTTTTATTAAGCAAATCTTTGGAAAGGCACTCCTGTTAGCTCACATGTACTCCTATTAGCTCACATATACAATGCCTTTGATAATCTTTGTTGTTTGATATAGATGTAGCTTATCTATTTATCTAAATAGGAATTTCTTCAGGGTATGTCAAGTTGTAATGACGTTACGAAAGTATGTATTTGTTTATTTATTTATTGGAATTTAGGAGTCAACTAAAAAGAAGCCAAATCCTGTTTCCCTTACTAGGCCCTTCCATTCAATAACATCCTAATTAAATCTGAACAATATAGCTTTTTTTAGTCTGCTAAGTATGAGTGTATTACTCAGTACTTTGATTAACCTTTGGATTCTGAGCAACTTGGGCTATGAGATCTTTCTTGTGCAGCTTGTAAAACTAGAGGGGTCCCTTATCCAAATGTGCAGCCTCAATAGTCTTGTTGGAGCAATTTGTTGTAGGTCTCTCCACTCCTCTCCTTCAAGGGGGATACAGTTATCAGTGGCTACTAGACATGGAGGCTATATATTATTTCCAAGATCAGAAGCAGTGTGCCTCTGTATACCAGTTGGTGGGGGACATAAGCAGGAGGCTGCTGTTGCATTCATGTCTTGTTATGGGTTAGGCAAATAGTTGGCCACTGTGCAAACAGAATGCTGGACTAGGTAGGCCTTTGATCTGATCCAGCACAGCTCTTCTTATGTTCTTACTCCACTATCCCACGCTTCCTCTCCCACTTGGTTTTATATGACAGCATGATTTGCAATAGCTCTAAATTGGGATGGGTGGAGATTAATCAGAATACTTTAGCATGCATGTGCACACATGAAATCTTAGTCTAATCTAAATTTGAGGGAGTATAAACACTGCATGCTTTGGAAATTGTTCACTGGAAATATGCACACCAGATTTGCAAGGAATTCCCATCTGCTCATAAAATAGTTTCCCTTGTGATTTTATTACATTCATATCTCCAATTATCTTTTAGTCATAAAAGCCAAGAAACTTGGCTGTTCTAGGTGAATTTTATATAAAGGAATTAGGAATACTTTAAATAAAAGGTAAAAACACATTCTAAGGTCTGGTTCCTGTGACAAATGGACCATTGGTTTCAGTTATGTGAGAATTGGGTTCTCTCTTAGATATCACACATATCTAGCAAGATTTCTCCAGAGCATCCTGTGACATCCTTTTACTTACTTGTTCTTAAGAAATTACATTAATGTGGTAGTACTATCTTCATGGTTTACCACCAAGTTTATATCCACCCATACCAGAATTTTTATCATATCCTGCCTGCATGGCACGCTGGACTTTCTAAGGATCATAAGAAAGATACAAGAAACAGCAAAACTTTACAGCTTTTCACTCAGTTCTTCCTAAGTTCTAGCCTGACTGGAAGGAAGCCTTTGAGAGAATAAAAATATACCAGTGCTCATTTGCCACATGACAAAAGGGCACAGAGATTGATTGATTGATTGATTGACTGATTGATTGATTTTATTACATTTCTATACCACCCCATAGCCAAAGCTCTCTGGGCAGTTCACAAAAGTTAAAACATTAAAATATAATACAAAGCTTAAGAGCCATTTACAGAAAAACACACAGACAATATACACAAACAACATATGTCTAAAAACAACTTTGAACTAAAAACAGTTTAACAACAACAACAACAACCCAACAATAAAAACAACACAGCTTTTCTATCCATACCAATTTCCTATAAGCCAAGCATAAGCCTTTTTGAAATCTCAGTAAATTTAATTGCTTGCAGTTCGGATAACAATTACATCTTCATTTTATTTAGAATGTTCTGCACACTCCCCTGTGACACAAAAAGCTGTTTTTATTCAGCGCTCTAAGAAAATGGAATAAATTGCTCATTTTATCATCACCATTATTGCTCTATTTTTATTTTATTTACCCCATTTATGGGATGCACCCCCTGTAAGAAAAGGTTCTCTGGGTCAGCTTACAATATAAAAATAAAACGTTTTTAAAAATACAACAATCATAACAACAAAATATGATGCAGCATAAAACTTGAATGGCAGAAAATAAAAAGTAGGCTCAACAAATGTATCAGATTTTAAAATGCTAGCACTGAGTTTGAAAGGCCGGGAAAAAGAAAAAGAGCATAAGGTATTTCTGGCTATCTCACAGTCATATTCTGTCCTAGCTGACGTTTCTGGACCATTTTTTTCAAAGTACAACATGTTGCAGTAATCCAGTTTAAACAACTGAAGCAGTTCTATTAAAATCACTTTACCACTTCCAAATTACATTGTCAGGGAATGTAAATCTCTCCAAATGATTGTAGCAAGCAGATTGGAAGACACTTATCCTGCTTCCTTTCATGCTACACTTGTGTCTTGTAGATGGAACTCTTCAGTCTCCAGTGATATCCTCCTGGAACAAAGTGCTGCTACACTGTGTACACCATGTATCAAGTGGTATCATGCACCTAGAGAGAATGCCAGTTTATCTACTGCAGTCTGTGGTCTGTTTGCAGTCACTCGGGTCTGTCCAGCACTTATTTTCCCCACCTATAGAATTATGCCATCTTGCTAAGAAGCCTCTTTTGACTGAATGGGTTCCAAAGGTAATCTCTTTCAACTGAGCGGTGAGGATCAGCATGTGTTGAAATCATTACAACTACTCCTGAAAGCTACTGCAACTCACAACGCACTTGCTCCAGCTTTTCCGACTTTAATGGCACTACTTCAAAGTCAATGTGTTGAGCACTGTAATTGTCAGCCACAGTCCACAGAACTTTTTTCACATGCAGAGCAGCTGTTTGCCTAAGAATGTGACAAAAAGGAAAATCAAATAGCAACCAAAGAATCCATTCCACATGTGGAAACCTGTTTCACATAAATAATTGTGCAAGACCACTGTGTGGGCAGTGTTTCACATATCACTTGTGCAAGACCACTGTGTGGGCAGTGTTTCACATATCACTTGTGCAAGACCACTGTGTGGGCAGTGTCATTATATAGTTTAGTCATTAGGTGGCACTGTGGGTAGAGTCAGGAGTGTCCTTACTGTTATATTCTTATATTTGAGAGAGACAATAAAGTTTTCTGCCCAATCCGGGCCTAAGAGGGCTCAAATCAGCCATCATGACTAATAATTTTACTAGGATCATAGGCTATCCTAAAAAGATTACCCCGTTTAATCCTTCCAGATTGTACTGATCAACCCATTTTTTTGACCTATGGACTAAAGCACAAATTATTGTTTTCTTCTGCTCACAGCTGTCAGAATTGTGGCCTTAACTTGCAACTCACTGGCCATTTAGCCAATATTGTTCCGCAAAAGTGTGGATGTGAAAAATATATTCATCCAAACTTCAGATCACACACATACCACCCCACCTCAGCCCTTCCCGCATACACACCATTTCCCCTCATATTTAATCCTACCACTTTGGGTAGCAACATAATATTTATTAACTATTTAAATCTATATGCCGCCATTCTTGGTCAAGTCCATCCAAGGCAACAAACAAAATACAAGTGTGTGTGTATTAAATTCAAAAATACAAACAACAACAATACACTAAAATATAATTCAGCAGGTATTTAAAAAAAAAAAAAAAATTCCAAGAGCCACAGTAATAGAACATCAAGAAAACAGCAACATGACCAATAAGACAATTATTAACAGCTATTTGAAACAGGTGGGTTTTCAAACCCTTCTTAAATGCTGTAACTGAGGGGGGCAACAGTAGTTCCCATGGGAGGGAGTTCCTTAAGGTAGGGGCCACTACTGAGAAGGACCTGCCCCTGGCACTTGCCAATCTAGCTGATCTTAAAAGTGGACCAACGAATAGCAACTGCAACACTGACCTTAAAGCATATGGGTACAGGCAGCCCTTCAAATAACCTGGCCCCTACTTTTTAGAACGTTAAAGGCCCAGACCAGCACTTTTAATTGGGTCTGGAAACGCACCAGTAACCAATGCAACTGGTACAGAATTGGTGCAATGTGTTCGTACTGTCTGGCCTTAGTGAGCAGCTGTGCAGCTGCATACTGCACCAGCTTAAGTTTTCAGATTGTCTTCAAAGGCAGCCTTACATACAGCGCATTACAGTAGTCTTCCACTTTCTCTAGGTAGGGCCACAGCTGGTAAAAGGCATTCCTGGCCACCGCCACCACCTCTGCTTGCTGAGACAGTGCTGAGTCCAGAAGAACTCCCAAACTGTAAACCTGGTCCTTCAGGGGGAATGTAACCCCATCTAGAACCAGGTGCACCCCTCTACTCAGATCAGCCAGTTTCAGTACCCACAGCATCTGTGTCAGACACCACAGTCCAAACCTCCAGGTAATTTTCTGCAGCAATTTCATTTAGATTTTAAAACTATGGCTGTCCTCTAGCTTCTTTATTTTTTTTAAAAAAAGAAGTTATAATACTCAGGCTGCAACCCTATACACACAAACCTGGGAGCAAGTTCCACACGTATTTCCTAGTAGACATGTATAGGATTACAGTGGATGATAGTGGATGATTATTGTTCGCAATCGTTTTCTCAAGCTAATAAAAATGTCCCCTCATTCCAGATTCTGTTTTGTGACATCTGAAAGTAATCAGAAGCTATGAATAGGTATTCACAACTGGTATATTCTTCAGGGAATTTTTAATTCTCCAGAACTGTGGCAAAAAAGTGGAATATGTCTACGTGGAGATGCTTCATGAATGTCTTTGTAGATGGATATCTTGCAAGTACATTTTCTATGTGTTATTAAAGTCCTATGTTACTTTTCAAGACAAAACCTCCCAGTAAGGATCTCTTCTCCTTTTTTTGTATGTTAGAGGCCATGGCCACATGTGTTAGAGTCTGTGACTCAGATGACTGCAGACAGCAATTCTTCATTCATATGGTATAAGGAAAAAATAGAGGATCATCAACTTATTTTCCTGCAAACTTAATTAACAATGTGAAATCATAGATGTAGACTTGAATTATTATTTTCTTTCTTCTTCCTGATGTTCTGCATTTTAAGAGAAAGAAGGAATTGGCCAGTAGGTAAAAAGGAAACAGAACAGCTACTAATAGCTATGAGGAGGGTTCACAATAGCCACGCACAACCAAATGGATACAACATAATGGGTAGGATCTAAACTTCACTTTCCATCCACAGAAGCCTTTTGATTTTGCAAAGGGATCTCGCTGGCAGAAGGGAGGGACACAACTATTTCTGATTCTCCCCCACCCCTGCAGTCCCCACCACTACCTTATGCCCTGTTCTGATCAGATTCCAACCCTCTAGAGCAGACTTTTGGAGGGCACAAGTGCTTCAGGGGGGAAGACAAATCAGCAGAAGTCACCTTCCCCTGCCTCATCTGCAGGAGCATTCTGGAACGGGAAATGTATCCCCTACCATGTGATACATTAAAAAATATTTACCATAGGGAATTGAAATACTAAAATTAACTCATGGTGTTATTACCATATCCAAAAGTAATTAACACATTAATGGTCACGTGAATTGTTCCTAAGTACTATTAGCCTCTGTGTAAATTAAATAAGGATTAAGGCAGAAGAGAGCAAAATGATTTTACAATTAATTAAGTTGTAGTTTGGCCCTAATACCCAAGTGATTCCATTGCCGCTTTGTGTTATCTATGGATTCCCTGTGTAAAGGTACTGCTGGTTACAGTGATATCTCTCCAGAGACAACAGGGCTTGGCTTACTTAGGAAAGGCAGTCTTGGATCCAAAGGGCAGTATTCTGTTTGACACTACCACTACCATAAACTACGTCGCACTAGCGTAAGTGACCTCTAATGGGAAAACGTGTCATACCAGCAAACACCATGGGCATTGCACTAGCACAATGTAATTTACGTTAGCGGTAGTGTCAGATAGGATAAAGTCTCTTGTCATCAAAGTGAGCATTTTCAAAGATAAGTTCTATCAGTTTTGGAAACAGAGGTGAACAGCACCAAGTCAGCACAAGCAAGGTAGTTTGCATCAAAGCACATTGCAAAGAAATGCTTATGTTCTGATGTAGTCTCAGAGGAACAGCTTTGCTAATCTGTTTATGGAAACAGAAACAGTTCTGCATTGTCATTGATATGAGCTGCTTCCCAGATAAATAATTGCCTTAGTATCAAGGAAAAAGTGATACTTCTGTATATATTGGATTGGAGCCCTC
This sequence comes from Heloderma suspectum, assembly GCF_057233095.1. Taxonomy (NCBI): domain Eukaryota; kingdom Metazoa; phylum Chordata; class Lepidosauria; order Squamata; family Helodermatidae; genus Heloderma; species Heloderma suspectum. The sequence goes on from NC_139461.1 coordinate 230,748,079, forward strand.
AGGGAAAATGGCAGCCAGCCCATTAGACTCTATGGAAGATGCTGGCTTCTTGGCTGTGGTTTTCATTTAGATCTCTAGTATACAATGATAATTTCTCACAAGACTGAACTGTGAACATAAGGTTATGGGTTTGTTACATCTGAAGAGCTCCTAGAAAGTTCATTATACTAAACTGTCTTATTATTTACTCTCTTCAAGAGTCAGGTGATGCCACATTGTGGTAAGGGAAGGGAACCTTGATTGCTGAAACCTCTATATCTATTGGGCATGTGCAGTGGCTCTGGAAGTAAAATTTTCAAATGTGACTGTTTCCAACTTTTTATGCAAGTCCTTTGTACATGGACAGAATATTTCAAGATGATTGCAGCCAAGAAGCCCCTAGCAATTTTGATCTCAAGCTCCACTGAGAAAACTGAATGTAAATTGCAACCTTGAACATGGAGGGAAAGGATCAGAGGATTTTGTAACAAGCACTAGGTATTTACCATTTTACTCTCAGGACATCCATGTTTAAACCATTTTCTGGGTTGTGGTGGTTATGAATTCCAGTGTCAGTTTTTTCACATCTGATAGCAACAACACAGGAGGCAATAAACAGGCATTAATTGCCTTTTATGCTGCTTTAACTATCCCTTTCCCCTCATAAAAAAGAGAAATAATGCACAGTAAAAGATGTATCAATCCTCCATACTAAAAAAATTCCCAAAACCTCTCCAAACTGGCCAAGAGCAGGAGCGGACTGAAGGTAGATCTCCAGATATTTTGGACTTTAACTCCCAGCATTCCTGACTATTGGCTATGGTGGCAGGGAGTTGAAGCCCAAAAGATCTGGAGATCTACCTTCTGCCCTGATCTAGAGAGTAGTCTGAAGAGCTACAAACTCTGCTTGATGTAAAAGAGATAAATATTAGCTACAGTCCTTGCTGCCTAGGAGAATATAGTTACCAGCTTTGATCTGAAACCACCCTGAGTGCTATTTTTCTTGGTAGAAAGGCAGGATACAAATCAAATCAAATAAATTCATAACGAAACAAATAAGGATTATGGAATTGCTGCTGAGAAGAGCAGTGTCATGCTGAATTCCTTCTTTCCTTCTGTAATGTGTCATACAGATTCCCTCACGTTGTAATGTCATTGTGTTGTCTGCTTCCCTACCCCTGTTCAACATCAATATCTGTCCTATCAGGGAAAACCAGTATGAGGTAAGGAGTACTGTATGTTACGAAGACTGGCGAGGGAGAGGTATGCAATCTAGAGACGCTGTTTTTTAGCAGCAGCCTCAGATTTCTTGTAGTTCTGCCCTCAAATAATAAAGTTGCCACCTAAAGTGAACTTTGGGGGCAAATTTGGTAGGAACTAAAATGATCTTTCCATACAACTAGTGACGTTTCTCAGGGGGGCTTGTGCACGACCTGACTCTATGTGTTATATGTGAAGTAGTGGATGCTAATATTAAATGCAGACATTTGACTGGAAGTGCAAAGCTACTAAACAAAATTTCTGGTCAGGCTACTAAACAACAATGTTGGTGGAGTTTAAGCAGACCAGCAGAGGAAAGCTCATAAACTTCTGGAGGAAAATGTTTTCAAAATATCCTGGCATGGAAGAGTGCATAAATACAAGCAACATGACTGCTAGAATCTAGGCCAAATACCATCCATAGTTTCAGACATAATTGGTAGTAGTTGCCAAAGAGGGGGATGGGGTGGGGGTGAGGTGTCGCTACATTGCTTTTCAGCCGCTAGGAAGTGCAGCAAATGAATGGCCGAGATACCATCTCAGGCAGTTGGCACAAGGATAAAGCATTTCCAGTCAAACAAGCAAACCTCCAGTGAAAAAACATACACACCAAGGAGGATGTTTCCTGAATGACATAATATGCTCTGGGGAAGGACTCCACAAGTGGTTTTCATTTTCTCAATGTTTCCTTTATTGCATAATGGGGTTTTCTTGACAGTAAGAGAACTGAAATTGTTTTCTTTTGGGGGCAGAGATTATGAAACATTGCTCCTATTCAAACACACAATGGGAGTTATTTTTCCTTTGCTGCTCCTTTTTTTTAAGGTCCTGACTCTCTAATATGAGAAGGTTTGCTCTTTTTGTCGGGGAAACTTTGTTCTCAGTGAATACAGTCCTCCAATAGCATACCGTTTCTAATTTTGAAGAGGATGCTAAGATGAATATATGGGCCTTCTTCACACGGAGCGTTTATCCTGCTATTGAGATTGGTTACTCAAGGAAGTTTGCGGTCTCTATAGATGATGTCATTAACCTCCGGGTCATCTCCCACACGTAATGACCTTTATTCCATTTTTTAAAAGATCAGAGATACTGAGCTAAATTACCCCGCTTGAGTTCCCTCATGAAAAAGGAAAAGCCACAATAAGAGGAGCTAGACCACAGTGCTATCTAGTGGCTGTGTAATGAAACATATGGAAGACTCGGATGAGGGGCAAAAGGTGGGGGAAGAAAGCGCATGTAAAGGGAGTCCATCATGATCCTGCATGTAAAACGGAAACAGAAAGCCCTGTTTTAAACGTTGGATTTTAGGCTGGTGTACAGATGCTCATAGTGGTGGTTGCTGTATACTCTATGTTATGAGAAGTGGTGCAGTGCAGATGTGCTAAGAATTATGCACTGAACTATTGCCCATTTTTAGTAGCAGTAGAGAACAATTTTGAAGGGGAGGGGTCAGAACTGGGGACCATCCCCTAGTTCAAAAATACCTTGTTTATTGTGAGCCAAGCTAAAAATCCCTTTAAAGTTTGGCTCAGCTCATAAACTCAGCTCGATTCCAAGCTTCCTCACCTTGTTCCCTTTCTCCACAATGAGGTGGAGCTCCTTGGACCTTCATTAGGTTAAAGTTTTACCAACAGGAATGTTACCATTGCAAACTTCCCTGGGACTTCGGCCCAGAAAACCTGGCAAACTACCATTCCCAAGGATGTTTGTGCTTAGAACTTTCTCTTGCTACCCACCACCCTTCACATCCACCCCATCACTGCTGATGAAAGGTTAATCTGGGAGAAAGGAGAGTGGTCACAAGGAAATTGGGCAGCCTCCACGCCCTGTCATTTCCCCACTGGTGTCACTGGATGCTCAGATTGGGACTAACTTTAAAATGTGTTAATTTGGGCCTGATTCTTATCAAGTCCAAAGTTGCTCATTTTTGGAAAATTCAGTCAAAATCAAGACCGGAATATTACTCATCACTAAATGTACAGGGATGGTTGAGGGACAGTCTACCTTCCAATATCATTTCTTCCCTCAGAGGAGAGGTCTACTTGCATGAGCTCAGAAGTCATAGCTATGATAACTTCAGTGATCTCTTGAAGAGACAAAAATGAGCCATGTTTGTGGAGTGTTGGCCAATAAGCCATCTTTATGGCCAGGGTGAAGGGCAGAGAGGCCGAGAAGTTCTGGCTCCAATGGAGACCAGAGATTACTGAAAGATAGAGACCATCAGGGGTGGGGGGAAGCAAGTGAATGCATAAAGATACAGCTATACAACTAGGAGGAAAAGGAGGGAGAGAGAAGAGAGAGAGAGGGAGAGGTCTGAAGAGTAAAGAAAACTCAAAGTGAAGAACTGAAGCTGAATATGAGCCAACAATGTGATGTGGCTGCAAAAAAGGCAAATGCTATCTGGGGCTGCATTAATAGAAGTATAGCTTCCAAATCACATGAAGTCCTAGTTCCCCTCTACTCAGCACTGTTTAGGCCTCATCTGGAGTACTGTGTCTGGTTCTGGGTGCCACACTTTAAGAAGGATGCATACAACCAGGAGAGGGTTCAGAGGAGGGCAACAAAGATGATCAGTGGACTGGAAACAAAGCCCTATGAAGAGAGACTGAAAGAACTGGGCATGTTTAGCCTTGAGAAGAGAAGACTGAGGGGAGATACAATAGTGCTTTTCAAGTACTTGAAAGGTTGTCACAGAGAGGAAGGCCAGGATCTCTTCTCGATCCTCCCAGAGTGCAGGACACAGAATAATGGGCTCAAGTTACAGGAAGCCAGATTCCAGCTGAACATCAGGAAATACTTCCTGACTGTTAGAGCAATACGACAATGGAACCAATTCCCCAGGGAGGTGGTGGGCTCTCCCACACTGGAGGTGTTCAAGACGAGGCTGGACAGCCATCTGTCAGGGATGCTCTGACTTGGATTCCTGCGTTGAGCAGGGGGTTGGACTTGACGGTCTTATAGGCCTCTTCCAGCCCTACTATTCTACAATTCTATGAACTGAAAAGATTCCACCTGCAGTCGGGGAAAGAAAAGAGAAGCAGCATCACCTGAAAAGTCGGAACTCTCAGTCTGTAGACTCTGGGGGAACAGAGAGACAATGCAGCAGCTGCTGTGTCATGATCAACCTTGAAGAAAAGACCAGCTGAACCCAGTTGGAGAAAAGTGCCTGATATGTGTGGTGAGTGCCACGGTAGCAACTATCAAGATTTCAACTGAGCTCTGCATGTATGGGAGTGTGCAGGGAAAGGGGAGTTGTTTAGGTCTTAGGGAACAGAGAGGACATGAACCTTATTTTCTGGAGTGATTTTATTTGCATAAATTGGTTTATCTGATTAATTAGTAGCAACATTTTGGATTAGCAATATTTATAGAAGATAACTGGACACTAACAATGGGATTAGTTAACTAATGCTTGCTCACCCAATTTCTAATTTCATATTCTGCAAAATAAATCTAACCTCTGCTCTGAAACATGTCAGAAGCATACCTTCCAATATTTCATGGAGGAAAATCCATACACATTTGTAACACATCTGTTCTCTTACCAAGGATCACTGTGCAACCCACCCCACCCCCCCTGCTACACCCTGTTGAAGCTCCATTCTGTCCAGTGTCTGATGTATTTATTCCCTTTACAATAGCCTATCCTGACTATTTTGCCTCCAATCTGTACTGAACAGTAAGTCTCAGCACCATGTGAAATGGGAGCTCATGCTACACAGTGCCTGGACTTTCTTTTTCTTTTATCTTTCTTTTTTTTACCTTTAAAATTATTATTGTTATTGTTATTATTTTGAAACTTAAATACATAATTACCCAACCTACTAAGTCCAAAATAATTGTTCCAGAAAGCAATAAATGGTTGCCATTTCAAGAAAAAATTAGAGCACAGAACATAATCATTTCTATTGTGCACCATCTGTTAATTTATCCATTCAAGAAATTTCCAGAGCCTTAAACAACTATTCTCTAAATGTGGGAGTTCTGACATTTTTTTCCAGTATCTAGCTGACACAATTCTGGCAGCTGTTAATAAATGCATAATCAAATCCTTAGTAGATTTTTTTCTGTAATGTTTGGTAACTAGTTCAGTGATATAAGCAATACATCAAATCTTATATTAATTCCTATTATTATTGAACCACTGACCCCCAGTATTCCTGGACCTCTGCATAATTCCACAGTACATGAATCAAATCTGCATCCACCCTCCCACACTTCCAACAACCAAATCCATTCATCCTATATATTCTGTTCATTCTTTGTGGAGCATATGCCACCTATATAAAATTTTATACTGGGCTTCTTTCAAAGAAGTACTAACTGAAAAGTGTTTACTTTGAAGATTTCTAACCACATAAATATCTTCCAATATATCTCTCCCATGTCTTCTTAGACAAGACATTTTTTAAAAGAAATGATAAGCTGATATAAACGTGATAGTATTTCTTTCTTTCCTAATTCAGCTGTAACAATGTTCTAAATACAGTCTTCTGTCTCACATGTATTATTTTTTAGATCATATAAAATGAAATCCCTGAGTTGAAAAAAATCAGACCATGGAGGTGATCATCCAGCCCTATTTCCGGACAATGTATCTCTGTGGATAACCCCTCCATCATTTATCAATTCTTTTAACCTAAAACAATCATGAATTTCCCATTGTTGAAAATTATCTCCTATATTAACAAACTTTTTATGTCTAACAACAGACATTAAGGGTGAAACGTCTGGGCTCAGTCCTCTCCTAAACCAAGTAGTCAGGCTATGTCTTTGGATTACTTTATCTGGAATAATATTTTCCACTACTTCCTTCACCATCCATGGGACAGCATCTAAAGGCTTCTTTTTGCAACTCAGTCTATATGTGCACGCATTGGAGACAAGAGGCATCCACCAACTTCTAGAGATCCTGGAGAGGGAGCTGAACCCTGACTAGTGACAAGTGTAGCAATTCACACTAATAAAATTGTAACAAGGGATTGTAACTAGGATCCACCCCCCAAATTGTAACAAGGAATTCCTGAAAGGGAAAAATGGGGATGGGATGTCAACCAGAATATAGGGACTTTCCCTAGGGTCAATTAGAGAGTATGCACCAGCAAATTATAATCCACACAGTCTGGGTTTGATAAGATTCAAAAGAAAACTGTGAACCGTATATTATAGTATTTTCCAGACTGCATAAACTGACATAGCTGAGAGCAATGATTTCCTGGCAAAGGAGGGTAAGGCCAGAGGCTTAGCCAGAGACACACAACCAATGTAAGTATGGACTGAGGCAGCTGGGCCTTGTTTTATGACAAGTGGCAAAATTCTTCCTGCTGCCTGTGCCATTTTATGGCCATTTTTTAAAAAATCATTTTTTAGAAAACCATTGGGGATGAGATCAAATAGTGCATTTCTGTCACATATTCCAAGCATGAGCTCTACTACCCATGTGAGTGAAATTGGCCTGCCCACAGACAGCTTGAAGTGATACCTTCTTACACTTGGCAATGCTACTACTTCTTGCTTCCTTCTTACACTTCGTGACCACTATCGCCATTCTTTCTTTCTTTCTTTTTGAGAGGGAGAGAGAGATTTGGGTCCTGAGATAAAATGAGACAGTTGAAGCCTCCCATCACTCCTGTGTGCAGATCCCTCCTCCCTTCAGAATTGTCACCTCTCCCTTATTTTAGCTCAACTGTTGTTAATAGGACAACAGATCAGAGGCCTTGCTGCTGAGGTGAGTTATTCCTAAAATGACTCAGACTTATACTCTGCTCAGCAGAGACTTTCATCCAATGAGTGCAGCCCATAGGATTGCACTCTAAAGTTATTCGTTTCTTGCCCAGGTTGCAGGCAACCTTCAAGGCACTTACAGAAAGCATAGAGTCCTGAGGATTTCCATTTTCATCATAAAAATAAATGTCTAGTCTTCATGTATGTTAGTGTCTCCCTAAAGGCAAGCCGTAAGATCTTAAATATATAATATATTAATTTCCTTTTACATTCCTGCTCCAAGAGATGAGAAGGACAAGCACGTGCCAAGCATATTTGTTTCCCAGACCCTAACAGTTGTGGCCAAATTGTGAGTGGGCTCATAAAATGGCAAGCACTTATGCATGTAGCAAGCTTTTTCATACTCACACAGTATGCACACAACATGACAGATGCTTCTGTGGCCTGTTGGCAGAGGATGAAGGATATACGCAAAGAAGTGTAGAATCCTTGAACTGACAAAGATCTGTTGCTTTCATGAGAATCAATAAAGCAATGTTAGCTCATGTTTGGCATTGCTTCTGATGCAGTAGCAGAATGATGGCATGAAGCCTAAGCTGCCATGTCATATATTCCTTACTATTACCAAAAGTCTATCTTAATGAAAGAGAAATGTTCTTTAAAGATAAGGCATTATAAAGTTAGACGGAACTAGATGGCTAATTGAATCAATCTTGAAGCCTCTTTGCCGAGTGTCTGTGCAAACCTGGTCTTCAAAAATCTCCAGAGAAGGAGATTTCCTTGGTGATTCCCTAGGCAGTATATTAATCTTTCAGCTTCTGTTAACAAAAACCAGATTCCTCTATTCAGATTCCTTTGTCTATGCCCTTGAATAATGGGCTCTCAGTTAAATTATCTCAGGGCAGGTTTGTATGCCCAGGTCAGGAGAAGAAGACATGGATCTACAGCGTCTGGATTTTCATTGAATGGGATGGAAGTATTACATAGGACTTCAGCCATCCATACATCATTGCATCAGAGCAAAAATGCATATTGTGTACTGTCTTGTTTGTTGTACTTAATTACGGTATCATATCAGCCAATCCAGTGTTTCATATCTCGATTTTTCTCTCATGGTCATTCACACATCCCTTCTTGATAAATTTGTTTTGCAGCTCCAAGGCAAACATCAGTCCACCTTCAAAGGGCTCCTCTGCAACAGCTGCACCTACTATCAATTATTTTGGACATGGACAACCGTTTTCATCTTCAGTACCCCCGCATTCCAATGAAGAAGACAGCCTTCCTCCACACCTCCTACTGCCAGACAGCATCAGTCAGCTGGAGGAGTTTGGACGACAGAAGAAGTGGCACAAGAAGCAATATAAGAACCATCGCCAAAGACAATTCAGCGACCTCTGGGTCCGGATAGAAGATGGGTGAGTTATGCAGTGTTATGCAGTGATTCTCAGTATTTGGGAGACTCTTCTATAGGCTTTTCCAGATGACATCTCTCTTCGTGGGAATATTGTAAATATTGCACATAAATTAATATCTATCAAAGGATTGGGTGCTGCAGTGCACAGCTGGAAGTTTGAGTTGATTAGCTGCTCTAAGTGTTTGTGGGTGAAATCAGGGTGCAGAAAGAACAGGAATGCAGCTTAGTGGGGCATTGCTGGGTCCCATGCATTCTGGCAGGGCCTACAGAGGCTGATACCTTTCCTGGTCCTGACCCCAGTGCCACGATCACTTGCCCCAACCATGTAGTGGCACTGCTGCAACCGCCAACCTCCCCTTTCTGAGCATGTGTACCTGGCATGTGGTGCTACACAGGGCCAGGAGCCAAGCAGTGCCACTGCTGGGTAAATCCACTTATGCACAGAGAAGGGGACTAGGCACCCAAGCGGTGGCAGATATTGGAAGAGTGCCAGGTAAGGGGAACTAGGGAGAGATGTGTAATATCTCTCCCCTGTTCCGGGCCTGTCCAGAGCCAAAGGATGGCTGGGGGAGGTGTGAGTCCATCTTCTGGCCTTCGTTTGCTTCTCTGCAATGCCAGGTCTGTTACCCAGAAAACATCCTTCATCCATGACATGATCCTGGATGAGGGTGTGGACCTGGCATGTATTACGGAGACCTGGCTGGCTGAGGCCGCTGCTCCAACTCTTGTGGCCATGTGCCCAGGTGGTTTTTCATACGCACAGTAGCCGAGGGCTGGGGATCAGGGAGAGGGAGTGGCTGTTATCTACCGGGAGTCCTTGGTCTTCACCAGACCCCCTCTCTGGGAGACCAAGGTTGCTGAGTGCTTGTACTGGAGGTTGGACCCAAAGGGCAGTCTGGGGATTCTGCTTGTGTACCACCCACCCTGCTGCACAACTGACTCCCTGGCCGAGGTACTTGAGGTGGTCTCTGATGTGCGTGTGCAGTCCCCTAACTTATTGGTGTTGGGGGACTTCAATGTACATTTAGAGGCCGTCCTCAAGGGGGCACCTCGGGACTTCATGGAGACCATGGCTTCCTGGGAGCTATACCCTATTGCAACTAGGGATGTGAGAACTCCCCGCTGCTCACCTCTCCTCCCCTTCATTGAAGCATGCAAGCAATTGGCATTTGGCGGTCACTGTCAATCATCCCATGAACCATTTGCAGCTTTGCCGGGGGGGGGGGGTTGACTCGGGAACTCATATGTGCAAAAAGGGAAGTGCGCACACAAAGCCTCGAATTTGCACACTTTTAAATCTCCAAAATGCACACTTTCAGCTACATCTGTGCAACATTTGTGTACAGTATTGAGGAGCATTGAGTTGTTGCTGTGATGTGCTAACATCCTGCCCTGCTGCTGACACAGACACCCCATCCCCCAAGCAAGAAGGAGAAGCTGACGATGTGGGTTGGGCAGGCTCCCGTGTTTCTCAATTGAACAATGATCTTTCCGTGTAGTGAATGAATCCAACAATTTTTCATTCTGTAAGCCATTAGCATGATGACTCACTCATTGATTCTGCCTGCTGCACCTCTCCTCTCCTTTGTTTTGCTAATGCTGGGCACTTAAGTCTTTTTGTTGTCTGGGAATATGCACAATTATATGCTGGGGGCAGGGGCAGGGGCCCAGTCAGTTCAGTGCTATGCTATCGCAGATTAGCAAACATGGGAATTTTTGCGCACTAGCTCCTGTCTGCAGAAGACGGCTTCAGCCAAGAAATATATATTGCTTTTGTTTGTTGGGAGGATGCTCTTACAAACTGTAGCTTCCTCTCCACCCTTACTTTTCCTTCTGTTTGTGTGTAGGCTTCAGGCTACATTTGCTAATTCCCCCAGAAGGCAACTTATCTGAGTCCTTGTAAACCTCAGAAAATGTGCCATTGTGATGTGGCAACCTCTCTCCAACAGTGTTTGAGGAGGGGGCTTCACTGGGACAGGCACTGGACTGGGCTATATGGGACAAACCCCTGGTAAATCGGGGACATTTGGAGGGAGCTCAGAGAGGAAAAAGCAGCTTTAGCTCCATCCATCATCAGAATGAGTTTCCTGGAAAGAAGGCTGCTAGCTAGGATGAGCCTGGCTGAAATTCAAAGCTGATCTCTGGAAGAAATGATGTTGATGCAGAGAAACAGATGACCGTGTTGGACTAGGAGTCAGGAGACCCGGGTTCTAGAACTTCTAGTCCCCACTCAGCCATAGAAGCTCACTGGGTGACTTAGGGCCAGTCACAGACTCTCAGCCCAACTGACCTCACAATGGTTGTTGTTGTGAGGATAAAATGGAGAGGAGGAGGGTTATGTATGTCACCTTCGGGTCTTTAAGGTGGGGAAAAGGCAGCATATAACTGTAATAAATTTTAAAAGAATAATAATTTGAAAGAGCCAAAGTCCCCTTGCAAGACTGAGGCTTCTGTGGAAGCAGATGGAGGCTTTGACCACTTCTCTCAATCAGCACAGGTTTTTTGGTTCATTGAGTAGAACGTGGGAAGACCCACTCACTCAGAAATCAGAAATACTGTTCATCTGCTAACTGAGGGCAATAAGCAAAATCACCTCTCCTTTATTTTAAGAATGCATTTCCATGATAAAGGAGGGGCCGGGGCAGGTGACTGAGTACCTCATTCATTCTCTTTAGCCGACTGCCTAGGGATATAACTTAATGTCTATCGTCAGTCAGATATTCATTCACATGCCTGGCTGTGGAAAGGGCAGCAGGGTGGGGGACTGAGTTAGGTACATGCATGCTGCAGTGTCTGAATGGAAGATGTGCCTTTCCTTTTCTATTCCTACCAAGCAATACCTCTGCTTGAGGTACACAGCTGTACACAACTGCAGTCCCTTTTGTTTTCCCCATTCTGCAATAAGCATATGTGCAGGCTGCGTTATGGGTATGATATTGCTTGTCGTCTTAATGGAGCAGTTGTATACAATTAAAATATTCCTGTTCTATATATCTTAATTGACTGTGCAAAGTAAAGAGACACTCTGTTGTCATGACTTTTGCCTGAATGCATTTATGTTTATGTGGTTGTCACAGGTTTCATGGGACTGGTGTATGGCATAAGTCCCTGCAGTCATCCCAGTGCAATAACAGCCAGGTTGGAAATAGTATTAGTATAACTGTGCTCCTTGGTTTGTCCTGGGCTCTTTTCCCACGCCTGCAATCTTTCCTGTCTGCACTGGGATGTCATCACAGAGCCAGCCACAAAAGTGAAACTGGTGTTCAAGAAGCATGTCTCCCTCCCCCCACATGCACGCTCTCCATTGTGTAGTGTATTCTTCATGCAAACGTGGAGGAATTGCCCCTTGTAAAAATACAGCTAGCTGGAAATGCTGCCTCTCAGAGCATGTTGAGAGAGAAAATGCCATGCAAAGAGTTACATGCTGCCTCATAGCATCCCAACCCAGGATCAAAGCTTCTGGCTGCAGTAGGATAGTGTTCTCTGCTCTCTCTATTGTATTACCAACCAAATACAGGAGTGTCTTATTATAACAGTGGGTGGCCTCTGTTTTGTGGGACCACTGGAAACTTCTTCCCATTCCTTAATTAACACTCATTTCCCCTTCTCCTACTTACCTTGAACAGTCCAGGTACATTCTATATGCGATTGCTTGCCCAATAGTTATTGATGCAACCACGTCTTGTCCTGGCCCTGATGCAAAGTACACATTTTCCCAGCATAGGCAACCTGAACTGGACCATTGCTATAGGTCCCCCATACTCTTCCTTCTTTCAGGAATGCACTGTGTGTTTGTGAGATGCCATGGTACCCAAATACCCATTCCAGTAGCAATTTGACTATTTGTTATTGGCAAGGAGAATTAGGGATGTTCAAAAGTTCCGCCACGGATCTCGGGGAGGCCAAATGCCAGCGCATCCGGCCCCCTGAAATAGGTGGCGGAACGGCCCCCTGCCCCCCCCCCCCGGGACGGGACTTACCTGGGACGGATCTTCCTGGCGGCGGCGGCGGCGGTGGCTCCGGCGGCAGCGGTTCGGCGGCGGCGGCGGCTGCTCCAGCAGCCGGTCTTCCGACCGGCTGCCGCCGCCGCCATTTCCAAGTTTTAAAAAAACAAAAACAAAAAAATTGATAGGCTACGTAAAGATTTACGTAGCCTATCACGGCTAAATTTTAAAAAACACCATGATAGGCTACGTAAATGTTTATGTAGCCTATCACGGCTGACTAAAAAAACAAAAACAAAACGCGCGTACGCAAATTTGCTTCTACGCTATTTGCGTTCCCCTTATTTTCGCGGTAGTCTACGTAAATATTTACGTAGACTAAGACGTGCCAAAATAAGGAATGCAAATGGCGGCGCCCATGGGCGCCAACATTTGGGTACGCACGTTGTTGTTGTTGTTGTTTTAGTCAGCCGTGATAGGCTACGTAAACATTTACTTAGCCTATCACGGCTGACTGCAGGGACGCAAATGGCGGCGGCTACAGCCGCTGCCATTTGCGTCCCTGCTAGCCAGCGGCTGGATGTCCAACTGCTGGCGGAGCCGGCTGGCGGGTCCGCAGAATCCCTGCGGAGCGGAGCCGGCCGGCCAGGATTCCGGGGGGGAGGGACGGAGCGCCTCCCCCCCCGGCCAGAATTTCGGGGGGAGGGACGGAGCGCCTCCCCCCCCAGCATCAGCATAATCCGCGAACAGGTAAGTGACTTTCGTACATCCCTAAAATACTTTTCAGAACATATAGGTAGGAGGATTGGAGTAATACTTGCTGTGCAGAAAAGGCACATTTCTGCCTTCTCTTATCAATATTGGGATGTGTTGCTGGTTAAATTCCTCACACAACGGTACTCCAATATGTACAGCTCCAGTTACATCATAATGAGAAAATGAGAAAAAAAGGAGAACTTTTAAAAAATGCACCGCACAGTCAGTGGGCCACAAGAAACTCCAGCCCTGCCCAGCAATTTCTCCTACTCATGAAGGTCTTCCAGCTGTTTCCTATGAGACGTGGTGACACTTGTTATTTTTGGGGGGGGGGGTTCTGATGGCTTCCACACTGTGACAGACACACAGAAATGCAAGAAGCAGAAATACGTAAAATGAGGTTTGTGCGTATTTCACCACAGCTGACAGAAATGTGGGAAGCATAATTGCGGAAAATGAGGTTTGTGAGTTTTGTACGCATTTCCAGTCTGCATGACTGGGAAGGAGGAGGGGGAAAGAATACGTAGGTATGTCGGTCTGCTCCTGCTGCAAAGCCTAGCACCATGCCTGCTGCAGCTGGAAAGGGAACTTCCCATTTCTCCAGATATATATTGTATATAATTCCCGTTAGTGTGACAATGGTATCACCACCATGGGTCATATTTCTTCGGCTGTCCTTTTGGTTTTCTCACAGCCCCGTGGTCACCCCGGCCAAGCCGAAACACAAACACACAAAATGCCACCACAACCAAAAGAACAAGACCGCACTGCCCTGTTATTTATTTATTTATTTCGGTATTTCATTTCTGTTCCGCCCAATAGCCAAAGCTCCCTGGACCGCCATTCACAGAAATTACAAACAAAAAGCACACAGTAAAACAATTATTTATTTCCCTATTGAAAAGCACTGCCCAAAGATATGCACGCATATATTGATTTATTAATGAAGGAACTATCTTTTTCTTTCTGTATTTTCTGCTTGTGAACATATTCTCTTTCTCTCAAATATTGGAGTTAAATTCTAAGCTTTAGGAGAAATTTGCAACATAATAGCACATCTTCTTGTTCGGTGGCTATCTCAACTTGCCAGTGTTAAGGAACTGTCTAATTGTTATTCAGAAATTGAGGGCAATGGCCCATTTCAATCTGAATGAAACGACCGTCTTTCAGGTAGGAAGGGGGTTGCTTGCTCTCATCTTTTTCTATTCCCCTCCTCGACGTCTCCCCACCCCCCACAAAACCTGGACCTCTCTGTGGCTGTGGCATTACTCAGTTCATTGAATGCACAAAATCAAAAGGGGCCTGGCAGCTGCACAACTTTTTTCCGCCCCCAAAATGCGCATATATGCAGATGCACACCTTGGGGGCAAATGCGAAACAATGAAGGGCAAATGCGCAAAACTGAAGGGATAGCAACCGAAGCCATTCGCAGAGCAGATGATTGGTGAGAGCTGGGGGAAACTGGCAAATAGGATCACCATAGCACCCAAGATCTTGGGGGAATCTCTTGACTGGAACTGAGCAGAGTTGGGCGAGGGAGGGTTCGCAAACTTCAGTTTGGGGAGACGAACAGAGAGATGATCATCGAACATGAAGCAGGAAACAAACGTTTGCGACATCCCTAATTGCAACTGGGCCCACACATGTAGCTGGTCATACACTAGACCTTGTGTTTGTTTCTGGAGAAGCAGGGAGTGATCTGGAAGTTGGGGGATATATCTACCACGCCCTTGTCATGGTCAGATCACTATCTGGCGACGTTGGACTTCTCGGTTCCACAACCCCTCCGCAGCAGTGGAGGACCTATTAAAATGGTCCGCCCCAGGCATCTTATGGATCTGAATGGATTCCTGAACATGCTTGGGGATTCTCTGGAGCATGCAAATGGCCACTTGGTTGAGACCCTCCTGGGTGTAGGGATGTCAGAGAATTCTGCCATGGATCTCAGTGAGGCCGAATGCCAGTGCATTCGGCCCCTCGAAATCTGTGGCGGAACGGCCTGCCACCCCCCCGCGGATCCCCCCCGGGACAAGACTCACCTGGGGCGGATCTTCCGGGCAGCGGCGGCTCCAGCGGTGGCTCCAGCGGCAGCCGCCGCCATTTCCAGGCTTGTGTAAAAAAAAGAAAAAAAAAGATGTGATAGGCTACGTAAATCTTTACGTAGCCTATCATGGTTGGGTGGGTTTTTTTTTTTAAAAAAAAGCGCGTACGCAAATGGAGGCGGCTATGGCCGCCGCCATGTCCATTCCTTCTTTTTACTGTCTTAATCTGCGTAAATATTTACGTAGACTATGACGGCAAAAATAAAGGGGAATGCAAATAGCGTAGCGGGCACTATTTGCGTCCCCTTTTGATTCACCATTTTAGCCTACGTAAAGATTTACGTAGGCTAAAACGGGGAATCAAAAAGGGACACAAATAGCGCCCGCTACGCTATTTGCGTTCCCCTTTATTTTCGCCGTCATACTCTACGTAAATATTTACGTAGATTAAGACGGCCAAAAAGAAGGAACGCAAATGGTGGTGGCCGTAGCCGCTGCCATTTGCGTATACGTTTCTTTGTTTGTTTACCCAGAGCCCTCCGCGGCCGGAAATCTGGCTACGGATGGCTCTGGCCTGGCTGGGCCGGGTGTGGCCGGCTGCTCTGCGGAGCTGCCGCGGAGCACAGCTGGCCGTTCGAGGATTCTGGGGGGAGGAACGGAGCGCCCCCCCTGTGGCCAGGATTCCGGGGGGAGGGATGAAACACCTCCCCCCCACCATCAACATAATCCGCAAAAAGTAAGTCACTTTCGTACATCCCTACCTGGGTGGCTGGAATGCCGCTATCACTGGGGCATTAGATCAGGTGGCTCTGAAGCGCCCTCTCCCCCTGAACAGGGTTCGAACTGCACCATGGTTTAATCCATGGTTACGAGCTCTGAAACTGGAGGTGAGACGGCTAGAGCACCGGTGGCGGAAGTCTCGCTCCAAAGACGATCGAACATGGGCTGCAGCTGTATCTTCAGCCTATCATGTGGCAATGAAGGCAGCAAAAGAGGAATATTATGCTGCCTCTATTGTCCCCGCAGAGTGCTGTCCCAGGAGGCTTTTCCAAGGGGTCCGAAGCCTGGTTGATCCAGTTGCTCCAGAACTGCTGGAGCATTCTAAGACCTCCTGTGAGGCCTTGGCAAGGCACTTTGCAGATAAAATTGAGCAGATCAGGAGTGTTATTCCATGCGCTGTGGATATAGTTAGCGAGTGAGAGGCAGCCTATGACAAACCAGTTTTGTGCGATTGGTTCCAGCTTCTTCCTTCTGATGAAGTGGACAAGGTGCTTTCATCTGTAAAGCTGACCACCTGCTTACTTGATCCCTGCCCATCTTGGCTCATTATGAACTGCAGAGAGAGATTGTGTGAGGGGATCAGGGTGGTGGTGAACGCCTATCTTGACGAGGGAGTGATGCCATCAGTCCTCAAGGAGGCAGTGATAAGACTGCTCTTAAACAAGCCCTCCTTGGATTCCCAAGTTTTGAAGAACAACTTTTGCCCAGTCTCGAATCTGCCATTTTGGGGCAAGATCATTGAGCGGGTGGTGGCGATGCAGTTGAAGGCATACTTGGAAGAAGCCAATTATCTAGATCCATTTCAATCGGGCTTCAGGCCCAGACATGGGACAGAAATAGCCTTGGTTGCTTTGGTGGATGATATGAGGAGGGCTTTGGATAGGGGTGAATGCTCCTTCCTTGTTCTCCTCGGCCTCTCAGCAGCTTTTGATACCGTTGACCACAGTATCCTTCTGGACCACATGGAGAGGTTGGGCACTGGAGACATCGTATTATGGTGGTTCCAGTCCTTTCTCTGTGGCAGGTACGAGAGGGTAGTACTGGGACAGGAGGTTTCGGACCCGTGGCCGCTCACTTGTGGGGCACCACAGGGTTCCATCCTCTCCCCGATGCTATTTAACATCTATGTGAAGCCGCTGGGGCTATCATCAGGAGGATTGGGGTGTGGTGTCATCAATATGCAGATGACACGCAGCTCTACCTCTTGTTCAGATATTCACCAGGGTTAGCTGTGGAATCCCTGTCTAAATGTCTGGAGACAGTGAGTTGCTGTATGGGGAGGAATAAGTTGAAGCTGAACCCTGACAAGACCGAGGTACTTCTTGTGGGAGACAAGAGGAAGTTGGAGGATGTTGACGTGGTGTTGAATGGGGTACAGCTACCCTTGAAAGACCAGGTCCACAGCTGTCCATGGAGGCTCAGGTGTCAGCTGTGAGCCGAACAGCGTTGTACCAACTCCATCTGATACGGCTGCTGTGCCGCTACCTTCCCGACCATCTGCTCCCATTAGTAGTACATGCCCTGGTCTCCTCTCGTCTAGACTACTGTAATGCGCTCTACATGGGGTTACCCTTGAAGATGGTTTGGAAGCTGCAGCAGGTGCAGAACATGGCGGCTCGCCTGATTAAAGGCAGCCGTCAGCATGATCACATCACTCCGGTGCTGAAGGAGGTGCACTGGTTACCAGTTGTTTTCTGAGCCAAATTCAAGGTGTTGGTTTTAACCTTTAAAACCCTATACAGTTCCAGCGCAGCCTATCTCAAGGATCGCCTCCAGCAACACCAGACAGGCCGCTCAACAAGATCAGCCTCGGATGGCCTTCTCTCTGTCCCATCAGCCAGGACAGCTAGGCTGGTGAGGTCGAGGGAGAGGGCTTTCTCTGTGGTGGCCCCCACTCTGCGGAACTCCCTCCCTACGGAACTCCGCCAGGCCCGCTCTTTAATGAGCTTCCGCCACGCATTGAAAACTTAGTTGTCCAGGCAGGTATTAGGAGCGAGTTAGAGAAATTTTAGAAAATGTTTTAATGTGTAAAACCATTGTTTTTAAATGGTTTGTATTGTTGTACATCACCCAGAGTGGCCAGGTAACCGGCCGGTTGGGCGATTAAGAAATTTAATAAAATAAATAAATAAATAAATAAATAAGAGTGGTCAGCATAGGGGGAGGGGCAACAAGGGCAGCCTGCAAAGTCCCCCCCCCAAAAAAAAACCCTTGAGGTGGGCCTAGGGGTGGACGAAAGTCACTTACCTGTCCTTGAAGCTTGTTCGCGGTGGGCGGGAGGCGCTTCGCAGCTCCCCCCGTGAAGTTCAGGCCGGGGGGGGAGGCTTCCCACCTCGCCCGGCCGAAATTCAGGCCGGGGGGGAGGCTTCCCGCCTTGCCCGGCCAAAATTCAGGCCGGGGAGGAGGCACCTCGCCTCGCCTGGCCGCGAACTCAAAAGTTTTTTTAAAAAAAACGCCCCCGTGATAGGCTACATGACGATTAACGTAGCCTATCACGGCTAGATCTGCAAAGTCAGCCGTGATAGGCTACGTTAATCGTCACGTAGCCTATCACGGGTGACTTAAAAAAAAAAAAGCGCGTACGCAAATGGCGGCCCCCATAGGGAGCCGCCATTCGCGTTCCTTATTTGGTCGCTGTAGTCTACGTAAATCTTTACGTAGACTACGGCGAAAATAAGGGCAACGCAAATAGCGTTGCCCTTATTTTTGCCGTAGTCTACGTAAATCTTTACATAGACTACAGCGACCAAATAAGGAACGGGAATGGCGGCTCCCTATGGGGGCCGCCATTATCCGTATGCACTTTTTTTTTTAAAGTCACCCGTGATAGGCTACGTGACGATTTACGTAGCCTATCACGGCTGACTTTGCAGATCTAGCCATGATAGGCTACGTTAATCGTCACGTAGCCTATCACGGGGACGTTTTTTTTCTTTTTCTTTTATTGCAATGGCGGCGGCGGCAGCCGGTCGAAAGACCGGCTGCCGCTCCCGCCCCAGATGAACACCCGCCGAACCGCCGGCCGGACCCGCCGCCAGGAGGGACATTCGGCAAAGGTAAGTCCCGTCCCGGGGGGGGGGTGCGGGGGGCGGGGTGTGTGGAGAATTTCTCCCCAAAACTTATTCGGGGGGCCGAACACGTTGGCACTCGGCCCCCCGAAGTTTTGGGGAGAAATTCTCCGCCATCCCTAGGTGGGCCTGATAGAGAAGCATGGTTTGTTCGCAAATAAAGAACATTGACCTTGTTACGTTGATCCACAGAACTATACACTTCTGAAAATGATTGCCTAAAATAAGGAATAACCCTACTCTAAATATGTGGTAAGGCACAAAGCCTTTTGCTTCTACAGCCAGTTCATATCTAGATGTAGGAAGGGCAATGGAAGGCAGAGGAGTCCAGTTGTGACTGGTTTCTTGGTTTGCAGCCTTCCTCCAAGAAGAACAGCATCCATGAGGTACAGGCTTAGGCCAGATCAATTTGGCTCCAGTGATGGAACTACATCAAGTGACTTGAGACCACACCCACAATTGGGAACCCTGATAAGGCCGGGTTCCTGAAGCGGGAAAAGGTGTATGTGCCTTAAGCCAAATGCACTTACAAAGCCCTTTCAGAGCTTTGTGGTAAACAGATGAAGATCTCCAAGAGCAGCCAGGCATTCAGGGCTGTTGGGGCAGGGCCATATTGTGCCCCACTTTAGCCCTCACATGATTAATAGGGTAAGGAATATAATTCCCTCTTCACATTAAAATGACATAAAACTGTGATTGTAGCAATAACAACAACAATTAAAATGTCCTTTCCTGCCACACATTTCATTCTACCTTATTCACACAGCTCCTCCATAATTAGGTATTTTTAGACCTCGAGAATGGTCTGCGTTGTGCAGGGACGTTGGGGATGGAGCTTGTGTGCAGTTTAACCTTCATGTGTTGCAGGCAAACAGGGCTTGTCACTGAGGTAATTTACTATTTTTCCATTCTATCACAGCTAGGAATAAGATGCCAGGTCTCCCAAGGTATGTCCAATGCTCTAGCCACTAGACCACTCTGGTTCTCCTGACAGAGAGATGAAACCAAGAAATGTGGCATCTATAAGAAACTGGATAGAAGGAATTTGTTGGTAGAATATGAATCCAGCTCATCTATCATTGGAGAGGCTCATTGAATTACTGTTATAAAAAGTAGTGTGCAAATTAGGGGAACGACTAAGAAGAAGACAAGATGGTAGGCTTTTGACTGAAAGTAAATAGTGGTGTGGAGCTTTTATTATCAAGCAGAGGTGACTCTGGTTTTGTGGACGAGCCCTAAGTTAGGCAGTTAATATTTGACCTCCATTCTTAATGTCCAGTGAGGTTTTTCGTACTTATGTTTCATAAGTTCCAGGACAGAACTCTTTCCCTAGGCATCCCTTCCTTCCCACAGTATGTGCTTTCCATATATGTGGAAGGCAAACCATGTTGTACTTGAAAGGGAAATAATAACACCAAGTATGCCATTTTTGTGGTATGCTCACAATGGATACTCAGTACAAAAGGGTCAGCAAACATTAGCAACTATCAGCTTCTTTTAGATATGACTGCTCTTTCAGCCTATAAGGTAGAACACAACCCCCCCCCCCAAACCCAGTGATGAAGGGAGGCAAGTGTAATAAACAGCACTTATTATAGCTAGAAATAGCCACCCTTATCACTTGTACTGGAATCTCAGTCAGCCAGTTGCCCTTTCTAGCAGACAACGCAGTGGTACGAAACAGAATACTGTCAGTCACAACAAACTTAATTTCATTGAATAGCTCCTGAAAGGAAAATTTCACTAAATGAACTGGAATTGTCCCCACAGTTTCCACAGAGTGCTAAAATATGGTGCTTATCTATATGAAAGGAAATGCTGTTTCTTTGGAAGAGGTTTAGGTGCTTTTGAAGTCTTAACAAGTACAATTTGGGTCAGAAGATTTTTCTGCCACACAGAGGTTTTGAGACTGTGAAATAGCCATTGCGTGCTTATTTTAAAAAATCTGCGTTCCACCTGCACTCCATCTGGTAAACATAAATCTAATTCAAAAGTTTAGCAATGGCATAGAAGAGTAAAAAGAAGGAGCCTTGATTAAAGAAGTGTCCCCAAACTTAAGACAGTGTGTGAGAGTGAGAGTGGAGCTGGGACATAACAAGCCTTGTGTCTTCTGTCTTTGGCTGTGATTGCCCTGTGATATACCAGGAAGTTTTGGATGCTATCTTGAAACTTTTGTTTGCCTTGTGAACACTCAGCTCCAGGTCATTTGCTACCTGTGGATTCAGAGGATTTAGAAGTAGCTGACCCCCCAATGTGATTTAACATTTGAGCTAATATCTCCAAATTAATATCACATTGAATAAAAGTTTTGTTTCCATATCTCCACCCACATCTTTATTTTTTATGTATTTATTAAAGGAGAGAACACATGCAAATGTACTCCAAAACTTCTCAGACAGGTCATCCATCTAAACATAGATTTGCGAGGAGGCCCAGCTCATATGCTATGCTATCTGCATGGATGGATGGGAAGAAGCTACATCACTCCTCTGCTACATCAGCAGTGTTTGTGAAAGGTGGTGTGCACCTGCTTTAGAAGAACAATTGCCCCATCAATCCATCCGATTATGTTCATGTAGTAAGTTCCTTTTCATGATACTCTGATGAGGCTGCTTCTTCAGGAAAGATCAAACTGGATTGGTGCACTTCTCATATTTGGTGCTCTTCTCACAACCTTTCCACCTATGGGGGCCTATATTGCAGTATTGTACATGCATAGCTCAGCATTATTTTCCAGTTATTCTTCCTCATGAATAGCATGATAAATCTGTATAGGCAAGGAACAATATCTGACACTGAATTAATATGAAAGAGGCAGGGTTCATGACAAAATATGTCTGTGCTGCCTCAAGCATAGGAACATAGGAAGCTGTCCTATAGTGAGTTGGACCATTGGTCCATCTAGCCCAGTATTGTTGGCACTAACTGGCAGTGGCTCTCCATGGTTTCAGACAGGGATTTTTCCAGCTCTGCCGAGAGGTACCAGGGACTGAACCTGGGACATGCTGCATGCAAAACATATGCTCTGCCACTTAGCTACAGCCCCTCCCAGCATCAACAACTATCCTTTGTTGTGGCTCTACTGAAAATGGCGGGCTTTCAGGTCGTATTTCATCCTATAGCAAGCCTAAAGGTAACCATCTCTCTACTTTTACAATGCTGCTTCCCCTCTCATCTTAAAGTTTATAACATACTTCAGCTTGTTTGAATACTTTAATGAAACATCTCTTTTAGGTGACCATTGCTTTTACTCCCAATTTATTCAATTATTTAATTAATTAAGCACCACACCTGGATTCTGCATGAAGATATTGTTTGAAAGGGTGGAAAACTCAATCCCTTGTGTTTAGACAATACAACCGTAGGAGTGAATGGGACGTTTGGAAGGAAGTGCTTAAGGTAGCCAAGCTACATTATGTAATCTTGTGAGAAGTCTTTAAATTACATTCACATGTACTTATTCTTTCTCATCTGGCAAGAAGCTCCAAACATAAATCAACTAATAGAAGAGGATCATATCCACCTCTCAACAATATCAGCACAACCTTGCCCAAGCCCATGAGGCTGCACCTGAAGCTGCACATCTGCTCTTGGCAGCCCTAGCTTCCTGATACATATGATGAGTATAGACAAGACGTGCAAGGAAAATAATGGCGCAGCATAACTCAACAGTGTCTGTGAGGAAGAAGTAAATCTCCTCACTCATTGTCTCTGCTGACATACTCTCTTTCCCTGGATGGCTTTTACTACAGTTTTTTGGATTAGATGTCTGGTCAGAGTGTGCAGGATATATTAATTAAACCTTCTGAACATGTGTTCCTTATGTATTTTCATATGATGAACAGGCTAAGAGAGGAAGCCATTTTTTGTATTATTACAGGATCTCAAGTTCCTACAACTTAGGCTTTACATTATTAACATAGCAGCAAAGAATTTTAGTACTCACACTCATAACATTACTTTATTTTTAGTCTGTGCAACCACTTATCATGTTCATCAGCATAGCTCTCTCTTTGCCATTGTTGAAATACTTTACATGACTGGGAAATGGTGGAATAAGTACTATTTTTTTCACCTGAGTTTACAATGGAATATGACAAGGGTGTGGCTTTACCCAAGAACAAGGAACATGTTCAGCCTGTGTTTTGATGTGTCTTTCATTTCTAGGCTTGTTAGCATGAGAGTTACTACCTCATCAGTTTGTTATTGACTGTGTCACAATGCCCCTTGTCCTTGTTTTGACCAAAATCATTCAGTATCCCCTATTAAATAGGTACTAGGGATTGTGTGTGTGTGTGTGTGTGTGTGCGTGTGTGTGTATGAAGGGAGGGACGGATGTCCTACTCTGTCCTTTATCTAACCATTGGCCCATCACTTCTGCATTAACTCCAGAATTTCCTCCCTATTTCTAAAAATCTGATTGTGTCCATGTCCATTTATTTGAGAATCCTCAACCAACTTCACTTCTTTGCTTGTTATCTGGAGGTTTTGTTTCTGAATTAAACCCGGAGAAGTATCTTATACCATAGATGCTCTTTGTTTGCACATCCAGATAACAAGGACATCCCAATTATGAGTGAGTATAGGGGGAGGACTCCTATCTGTGTGCATATTATTTAGCATTATGTTTTAAACATAAAAAATATCTGATCCAAAATTGGTCGAAAATTCCAAGAAAAGGAAGAGCGTATGAACTGCAAATGTACAAATGGCAGCACAAGGGGACAGAGTGACAAAGGAGATCAAAGAATGTACAGAGCTGCACAGAGGAACACTGATGCAGACATACCTTAATGATGCACATGCATATTTTATAATGATGTGCAAGTGTACAACACACACATGTACTTGTTCTTTCTCATCTGGCAAGAAGCTCCAGACATAAATCAGCTAATAGAAGAGGATCATATCCACCTCTCAACTATATCAGCACAACCTTGCCCAAGCCCATGAGGCTGCACCCCTTCCCAAGTTTTTAGCCATTGTGATGGTAAAAATAGCTTTGATGGTATGTTGTATTGTTTGTTACAATCTCAGAACACCCCCACCCCATCAATATGTTTTCCAGCGGCCTTTAAAATTGGGACTTGAGGACCTTGCCTAGTTCCCCCCCTTCCTAGTCCTAGGTCTGTCTGTCTCCTTCTCTTATCATTTGCAATAGGGGAGAAAGAGGAAACAATCTAGAGGAGTCTGGCCTATGCTCTTTTGAGCCTTGGGAAACTGACTCAAACACTTTCTCCAAGGCAGGTTGCCTTACTTTCTCTCATCTCTTACAATTATGGCAGACAATACTGGTGTGGAAATGCTCCATCTGATGTTAAAAACATGAGATAAAGCTATTGTGTAGATTATGGTGAGATGCCAGTTATTTCTTATCACTGGAGATGGATGTTATAATAGAGAAGAATCTTCTTCTTCCTTTCTTTTTTTTAAGCTATTTATTTATGTATTTATTTTTTTAAAATCTTGTTTTTTTTTCCCAAGCAGCAAAGCCAAAGTGGCTAACAGCATAATTTTAAAAAAGCAACCAAACCCAGAAATAATTACACAGCTTTCTGCAGCAGCAGAAATAGAATAAAACTACAGCAAAGCAAAAGGGTGAGGGAGAACCCTACAAATGATGTAGCATAAAAACACAGCCCCGCTGGTCTTCCCCAAATGTCTGCCTAAAGAGCAATGTCTTAACCTGCCAGCCCAGTGAGCTTGAGACCAAGCAGGATCCTGATACAAGCTGACTAGGGTTTTAAAGGTAAGAACCAGTGCTTAAGAAAAAGGAAGTTAGGGGGCGGGCGGGGAAGATAAGTAACGAAGTCCACATAACACTGGAGTGATATGCTCTGTCTGATTAATTCTAGATCAGAATATAGTGGTGGCACTTTGGACCAGTTGGAGATTCCAGACACTTTTCAAAGGCAGTCCCACATACAGCATATTATTGTAGTCCAAACTGGAGTTTATTAATGCATGAATGATTGTGACTAAGTCTGTCTTCTCCAGAAGAGGACAGAGCTGGTAGCCAACTACTAAAGGGCAATCCTGGGCAACAGCCACGTGAGCTTCCAGTAGGCCCAGGAGCAGTCCCAAACTGCCAGCCTGTACCTTAAGAAGGCATGGGACTCCAATCAACGCAGGCTGTATATCTATCCACAGGTGAGCTGATATCATAACCAGGAGGACTTCCATATGATCTAAGTTATGTTTCAGCATATTCCTTCACATCCAGTCTCTCACTGCCCACAAACAGCAGTTCCCTAGGAATAACCTCCCTAGAATCTGATAAAATATGACAGATCTGAGTATCATCATCATACTGACTGATGACACCTCATCCCAACTCTGGGATGACTTCACCCAATGGTTGCCAAACCACATTGCCAGCCTATAGGCCAGGGTTCAAGCCTAGTTGTTCTGATCACCCACATTCCTGTTCCTAATTCTTTTTATCCATAGTAATGTATTTTTAATTGATATTCTCCATCTCTCATTAGGCAGATATCTTTGTTTAATTTCAAATGTCTGTTGCTTGGTGAGTAAAAACAAGAGGCAGATCTGTAAAGTTTTCTATACTTGTAGCTAGCATATGCTTGGAGCAGCCAAGGAAAGCTCCAGCTTTTTCATTCTTAACGAAATGCCTAGGAATGCAAATGCCAACATAAAGCCTGTGTGCAATTCAAGGAATATCTCTGCGGCTCCAACTTATTTTCTAAGACTTGCTTGGCACTGAGTGCTAAATAGGGTACACATTCCACAAATAGCAAGCTGAGTTTTTAATTCTTACTTGATGTTTCTATTTTATTTGTGAGTCAGAGAAAGCTCTAGTACTGAAATAAAACATTTGGCCTGTAGGTTGTTATCAAACATAAATCAGGTTTTATCAAGCTGAAATAACTCTGTTGGTACCAGTTTTAAATATGCAAGGGAGAAATGGTAGGAATCTTCACAAGTGAACAAATGTGGTGAAGGATCTTTACTAAGGACCTTGCTATATCCATCAGCATGCAGCATCATGCCAGCTTCTGGAATCCCATCACTTATGTCTGTTCTGGGTTCTCCTTAAAAAAAAAAAAAAGTGGTGCTCAGTGTCTGGCAGCCAGTAGCTTCCATTTTAAATTTCCCACAGTGCCTGCAACATAATGTCACTCTGGGGCAATTGTGGAAAATTAAAATGGTGGCTGCCCTGTATGGAGGTAGCATAGTGGTTTGCACTGTTGTACACCCCAGATATGGAACAGCATTGTAGCAATCATTTTCTGTGCCAGGGCCCAGCTCTGTAATATGCAAACCATTCAAAGGATGGTGGCCCTTTTAATATTTATTGCAGATTAAACAAATCAGGCAAAGAATTACTATACATTCCCCATCTTTCCCCCTATCCTGTGAATTGATACACTACTGATTTTGCTGGTCTGCTACACTGCCCAGAGAAGCATGAGTTTCAGAAGCACTCAGAGTTTTCTGTAGTGAAAACAGCATGTTTACACTGTACTTGGCCACATGTTCATTGTACACCTCAAAGGAAGGGGTAGCCTCTGCCTATGATCCATGCACATGTTTATAAATACTGGTGAGTAACTGTGGGTGGCAGATGGACTCCAGGACACCACTTGTTAGCAGATGTTCCGATGGATCTTTTAATTTATAAATAGGAACCACTCCATTTATATTTTCCATATCCACAGCATGCAGTTGCCAGATGTTACTTAAGACTAGATCTGAAATATCTTACTATGATTCGTTATGGTTTAGCATATAGTTGGTGTGTGTAGGCAAGGGTGGGTGATGGTGGTTATCCTGCTTTTCTATTAGATACACAAGGAGAAAAATTCCACCTCAATGTTGGTTAGTATGCATTAAATAGAGGGACAGGAAATTTGATTTAAGAGGGTGTTTAATATAGATCTGTCGAGAAGCTTTCTTCTTATCTATAATGGCTAAACAGTGGCTTCTGTCCTGTCCATGAACTCTCTGCCGTAGGATTATTCTTCATGCCCTTTTAAGTTTGTAGATAATGTAGATGAATTGTTCGACAGTTTCAGAAGTATTACTTTAAATACGGGCTTTAAGGTAGACTCTGTTGAAGAGAGTTACAATAGTTAAGAATAATAGGCTTGACAGGGTTTCAGTTTTCACTTAGCTCAGCTACATTCAATGAATTCCATAGACTGAGAGCCATTTCTAGCATTATATACTCCTATATGAACATATATTGTTCAATATATTAGAAGATGGCTTGAAGATGTGTGATTTTAAACTTAATCACCTGTCAGTTTAACTCCCCAAATAGGTGTCCGGCTAATCTCCCATTCTTGTGCTACAGTTGTCTTAGCTGGCAAAATGTCTCAAGCAAGTCCTGGTCGATCCTGAACAAAAAAAGGAGAGGCTAGGAAGTTAAGACCATGTATCTGGGAGAGTGGGGTTGGGATAAACAACTTGGCCACCAAACTTCTCCCTCAACTCCAAAGCACTTGTGAATTTGTACACACCTTTTCATTCTTCCTGCTCTGTCCCTCCTAGTTGGAGATGGACAAAGTATTCCCTGCTTGCTTCACAAACCATCTGGGTTTTGCAAGCATTATGCGTGAATACCTGAAAACTCTCAGAGGTGTGTGTGTGCAAGCACTCACAAGGAACAATCATAAAACCTAGTTGGCATTCTTAGACCCTCTCCTCATGAGTTCCCCCTCTGCTTTTCCATCACCCTCCCCTCAATGTGGATATTGTCATTATATAGTTTAGTCACTAAGGGAGCAATCTTATGGCCGCTAGTCAGTGGCTAGATGGCTATAGGGTATCTGGTTTTCGGGGTACCGACCTCAGAGCCTGCACTCTGAGGTTGGTTCCCGGAGAACTGACCTCCCCCTGCTTCCACGCTGCCTTGCAGGCAGCGTGGAACAGCTCTGCACTCTGCGCTCAGAAGAGGAGTACAGAGCAGCCAAAATGGGGTGTTCCGGGGGGGGCGTTCTGGGGTGGTGAAGGTGGAAATGCCAGTACAACACATCCTATGTGTTG
This sequence comes from Heloderma suspectum, assembly GCF_057233095.1. NCBI lineage: Eukaryota > Metazoa > Chordata > Lepidosauria > Squamata > Helodermatidae > Heloderma > Heloderma suspectum. The sequence goes on from NC_139461.1 coordinate 230,776,061, forward strand.
TCTGGCAGCCTCCTCCTACTCTCCACCTTCCCGTGGCTAGACAGCCGAAATTGTCTGTCTAGCCGCAAATGCAGGGCAGGAGAAGAGTGGAGGGAACAAACCCCTCTGTGCTTTTCCAGCCCTGCATTGGATAGGCGGTCGCCTCCAAGTTCAGAGGCGGCTGCCTATCCCCGTAGGATTGCGCCCTAAGTGGCATTAGATGTAGTTGTTTCTGGGAGGAGTCAGGAGTTTTCTGTTGGTCTGTTTCTGTTCAAGACAGACAATAAAGTTCTTATCTAGCAACCTGCCTGGTGTGTCGTCTACGCCTTCCATGACACCCCCCTGTACTGTTGCAAGGGTGGGGGAGGTTGACTCGCAGTGGGAGAGACTCCAGCTTGCTAACACACAGGAAAGCATGCAGGCTGCTGCTATGGTGGCCAGATAAAAATGAGGGCAGGGGCAGGGCTCCTACACTTGTAATACTTGTGTAGAAGGAGAAATTCCAGCAGCTGTAGCTTGCATGACAAATTTCCTCTTCTACACAGTTATCAAAGATGCAGGAGCTCTGTTCTCTTTTTCACCTGGACACCCTAGGCAGGCAGGCTGCCCAACCAACTCCAAAACTTGAAATGTCACTTGCTGTGAGGATCAAAGGGTTTGTAGTTTTTCCTGCCTGCCTGCTTGTGTGGTAATAAGCCCAGCTCCTCCTGCCATTGTCTATCCTTCTCCTTCACAGCAATGAGAGGGTGGTGCTTCTGAGGGCTGCAGTGGCAGGAGAGAGGTAGTGAGTGGAAAGCAAACACAGTGCTGACCCTTGACCAAGATTCAGAGGTCTGGACTGACTCAAAATGGGTTGCAATATTTCAGCCTGGAGGGGCCTGAGAGGAATTGGGATGACTACTTAAGCATTGCCAAAAGAAGAAGGAAAAAAGAGGAATGCAATGTGCATAAAATTTGCATATGCTCATTTATATGCATAGGTGCAAATTTAGAAATAATCACTATAATTCAAATATAAATACAATGCATCTGACCATAGTGGGGAAGACCATGACCAGGAGATCTGTGTGACCAGGTGACCTCAAGTCAGCTGTTGCCCAGGTGCTAACTGTTCATGGGCAACTTCAAGGCCCCTGTATTCCCTCCGTTCTTATGGTTCTTTAGCTTTCAACAGGCTTTCAAGAGACTGGACAGCCCTTCAAATAGAAGACTGTCCTCTAACAGCCTTTAAAATAGAGGACTGGCCTCTATAAAGTAGGACACATGGCCATCCTAGGAGAAAGTCTCTTTTCAAACCCACTCCCATTGGAATACTTACCCCATCCCTGCTCGATGGCACTTCTGATTCTTGGTTGAGAGGGGAATATGTCAGAGTGTGTTGTATGCTGGTCAAGTGGCTGTTGAACTGGTCTTTAGCTGTGGCTACAGGTGAAACCACAGAATATGTGCAGTGGCCATAGACCATCAGCTGCCCCTGATGCTGAAGTGTACAAGATCCTCTGACCTGGGCAATGTATTGCACAATGTATATTGTGGTATAACACCACAAACAGTGGGCGAGTCTAGATGGCCAGTTCCAATTAATCAGCACTCATTTTAATTTTAATTTCCAGCCATTTATTTAGCTGAGAATCGGTTGTCTGTTTTAGACTTCATATTTATTGGTCACTATTGAATCAATCCATAATGTCATATTCCAGAAGTAATGTAGCTTTTGCATGTCTAAAAGATCCAGAAATGTCACCCCTGGTATGAGACCAGAAATAGCATGAGACAGCTATTGCCATCCAAGCTTTTATGAGACAGCATTACCATCCAAGCTTTGTGTCTGTTATTGAATTTATTCTGCCTTGGGTGTCTGTGAAGGGCTGGCAAAATAAATAACACACACAGAAGTCTTGTCTCAGCACAGGGACTTGGATGAAAAATGGGATGGATTCTTCAGGGGAGGCTGTGTCAACTGTGGTGGTAAGTCATGGTATGGAATTATGAAGGGATGTTTCCAAAATATTATAAAAGCATCAAAGCATTTCTGAGGTAGTAGGGAGGAGGGCAAAAGGAGGAGTCAATGGTGTCATCTCTTCCCTGAGGACCACACAGACACTTCATGAGAATCCATGCCATTTTTCAGCTATATAACCTCGAACAGCTATAGCAATTTTAAAGTTAGTTTAAAAAAGAAAGAACGAATGAAAGAAAGAATGATATATTGTTTCCTGACAGACTGGTTTAATAAGGATGAAGTTCTTCTTGTTGCCAAATCAGAAAGTACTCTCACATCTTTAAAGCATTAGGTTGAGGATGGAGTAATCACTCCAAGGGTATGCTTCAAAGGTTATTGGATTTTACAAGGCATTCACCTCTCTGCAATTGTCTGAGAATTAACCTAAGCACCAATCCTTCTCCTCTTTTTCCTCCTCAGTGGACACCATATTTCAAATACATGACATTTCTCAGAAATGCTTCTGCATCTTCACAATATAACAGAGGGGAAAACAACACTGGCAAAAAGTGTTATTACAATAAGGGCAAATATTGAAGTCCTCTGCAATAAATAATGACAGCCCGGCCTATTTTTAAAAAAATTCTTGATTTTGTGGTGGCAAAAAATGTTGGTGAGGTACTGATAATTTCAGACATCAGTACAAGGTTGGAATGGTTAGGGGCTGAGCTAGGAGAGGACCAAGTTGTCTGCTTTAATAACTGAACTAAGACTGGTGAAAACAGAGAGACAACTTTGAGTGCACAACTGGGAAGACTGGAAATCTGTAGGCCACAAACAGCACAATGGGCAAAAATGAAACTGCATTTTTCATTTGTTCAGAAATGGTTTCCAGCCTACATAGGATTAAAGTGGACCTTGCAGATTGATGAGGGAGTTCTGTGCCCCAAATCACTTCTTGTTTCTTCCTATAGCCCTCCATTTCTCAGCCTGTCACATTGCTCTGACATATCCCAACCCCCAAATGCATTATCAATATTCCCCATGTCCTATTACAGTTTCAACATCCTAGTCCCTGTTTTAAAGGAGTTCTGGAAATGAAATATTTATACTAACTATGATACAAATTACAATCAAAATAGCTAATGCCAATAATGTTGATGTATACAAACTTATCTAATTCATTTTAAAAAAAATTAGAAGAGAGAATTACAGTGCCCAGTTTAGATTACATTCATACTAGGAAGAAGATATTTTAATGGACATCACAGAAACAAATGGGGAAGAGATTTATGTGTGCTATTGCTCTCCCCCATAACTATAAAGTTAACATGAATCAACAGGGGGTTAGCAGCATCAGGAAGTCAGTTTAGGCCTTTCTGATCTTAAAGCAAAATCTTAGCTAACAGAACAAAGCTGCTATGTTTTTATAAATATTTGTGGGACAGCCACTCAAGCAGAGTCCAGCAGTTACGCTGAAATCAATAATGTCTTCCATTATTGTTTCAGAAGTACTGGACACCAGGGCCTGGAAGTAGGGGCGATTCCTATAGGCGGGCTTTCAAAAAGAACAACCTTTCAGTTGAAGGGCAATACAGACAAAATTAATTAACTCCTAATTTCTATGGGTAGATATACCTTCAACTGTCTTGTACCTGATAGGAATGATGGCCCTATGGACAAATTTTCACCAATGAAAAACAATGTAAACCTTCAAGTAAATATATAATTCAGCACAATTTTGAGAAATGTACAGGGAAAAGGTTTGATGAGAAATATGATACTTGTTCCTCCTTAATGTACATGTAAGAATAGCAGAAGATCTATTTGTGACAATGAAAGAACCAACTGGAGATGAGGGAAGGCATCTAGGATGTAAGAATGAATAAACAATAATGATACTGCCTATTATTATTGTTGTTGTTGTTGTTGTTATTATTATGATTATTGACATTTCAATACTGCCACATAGCCGAAGCTCTCTAGGTGGTTTACACAGATTTGTTGTTGTTCAGTCGTTCAGTTGTGTCCGACTCTTCGTGACCCCATGGACCATAGCACACCAGGCCTTCCTGTCCTCACTCTCTCCCAGAGTGTGCTCAAGTCCATATTCATTGCATCGGTGATGCTATCTAGCCATCTCATCCTCTGCCGTCCCCTGCTCCTTTTGCCTTCAATCTTTCCCAGCATCAGGGTCTTTTCCAGTGACTTTTCTCTTCGCATTAGGTGGCCAAAATATTTGAGCTTCAGCTTACACAGATTAAATGCCATTAAAAAAATTCAAATGCTTCCTTACAATTAATAGGAATTAATACGAGGATCCCTGTTGGGTTAACTTAAGTGGCATACTGTCTGTTCTCCTTGACTGAAGGATGGCTGACTGAAAGACAGAGGTGTCATACATTCTTTTGTGCTCAATACAAAAAGTCACACTAGAAACTACTGTTATTGTGTGACAAGTAGAGTTATAATCCCCTTAACTTACCCCTCTAGAAGTGCATGTGTGATCATTTAAAATACCCACACCCGCGCACACATGCACACACACACACACACATGCACACACCGTATCCATTACCACAGTTGGTATTTGTTATTGTATCCAACACCATAGCCTAGGTGCCATTTCAAAATAACCATTGGGAGAATCCCTTTTAAGACTAACACATCTGAGCATTTGGTTTTTTTTGTTATTTTATTAATTTCATTTGATACAGTACTTTTAGTGATGTTCATGATTGTCTGATAACGCCACAGCAACCTCTTCTGAAGGAAGAACACAATGAGTTGTTCTCTGACCTTAAACAACAAGAACAAAAGCCACACTGAGAATAATCTGATAGAATTGGCTCCACATCTGTTCTGGTCTTTTTAAAAATGGTGACTTTTGTTTTGAAAATAAACAGAAAGCACATGCAGAAAATCATACAAACAAAACCCCAAATTCAAATCAGTCTTATTATATGGAGCGTTTACATAGAATCATGAATCCCCATTGCAATTTACCAGTCCTTTATTATTTCAGTTACAAGATGTGTTTCTCAAGGAAAAAATGTTAGGTATTGACATGGAATTCCCATTGGGCACACTTTCGTCAATTATATTAAGTAAGGCAACAGTTTTCAGTATTCATTCAATTGTGTTAAGGTTTATTAATAATATCTTCATATATATTTGCAAAACATTTCTCATCAAGAACTCCCCTCCCCTCAAAAAAACCCCAACAACTTAACTACATGCAATATGAACACATTTTATGCTACACTGAACTAAACATGGAGGTGTTTAACAATGAATAGCAGTAGAACAGATTTTTTTAATATACCAAAGGTGGGAATGCTGGATGAGGATTGGGGCAGGGAACAGGTTGGAAAAGCTGGATGATAAGTGACAGGTGAGAAAATAGAGGTAGCAAGTCAACTGATGTTTCTCTGGGATTGCTATTTTTGATGTTGATGATTTTAGGGGGCAAAATGCATACAATTTCCGCATAGCGTCTATTGCTTGTACAATTGCAAGTAACCACCATTGTAGTGTCTGTTTTAGTTTCAATCTTACCATGTAGAATTCCTTTTGTTAGGCTACTTTTTCCCATGACAACTGTGAAGAAAAGCTGTCATGTGTCAAGTTGTCCGCTTCCACTCAAAAATGGTGGTGAGCTTTTCTCCTCTGTATGTAGACTTCGTTTGCCCCAATTCACCAACAAAGGCATGACATGAATATGTGACAATCTGGCTGTTTTTCCTAAACCTGATGAATTAAGAACATTTTGTAATCTTGCCCTTGTGTATTTTCTTCTAGAACAACAACCATGCCTTCCCACATCAGGATAACAAATGGATACATCTCAGTCAACCCATCCATTTGGTTTTCAAACCAGTTGGACCAGCAGCCACAGCCAGACCTGGCATTCCGCCGTCATCTCAAAAGCTCATCCATAAGCAGCACCCCAGCAGAACCTTTAACTGTTTCTGTCTGTGTGGCAATGGCTTTTTTTCTGTTAGATCTACTGAATCCTTCCTGACAAAACAAGGATTGTTAAGTGCAATATCCAGAAAAGAGAAGGATAACATTCCATCTGATCATGTATGTTCTCAAAGAATTGTTTCACCTGGCCCTTCCAAGCAAAGGAATGGTATCACCTCTAATTGGTAAATGTCTCACTTGCCCAGATATGATTTTGAAACTCTAAAGCTTTATTTTGTACATTGACTTAACATCTTCTTTTTGTAGAAGGATCTTTATTTCCCATACTGCTATGGGGTTTTGTAAAATATGTGTTTATAGATATAAAAAAAAGAAAAGAAAAATCGTGTATTTATTCAACTGGTAAACTTATTTTTGTTGTTGCAAAGTGTTAAAATCCTTTTTCAACAGTAGTGACAAAGGATAAATTTAAATGTTCTGTATCCCTTTTCAATCAACTCTAATAATCGTTGAACTCATAATTTGGTAAGATGGGATAATATTGTGGGGTTTGGAACTCAGAATCATCTCCCAAATCACACTTTCAAGGGCTTCTTAAATCAGCTATGTAGATTGAAACCAAAAAACGTTAAATTTTCCATTCACATTTCTAGTTCTCATGGTGACAGGGTGAAAAAAAAAGGCTAGCATGATTTTTACATGCCTCTGGAGCAGGAATCTTGGTCAACAATGAGGGTTACTTTAGAAATATCTCAAAAGCTGGTGGATTGTGTTTAATTTGCTATCATGTGGTGGATTCCATGATACCACTGATGGACATGTTGCCCTTTTTCTACATTGTATCTCTGGAATTATCCCCAAATATGAAAAAATACATCTGTCCTAAAATGGGCTTGGAAATAATTATATGAAAATAATAATTCATTTTTTATGTGCTTTCTATTTTCTGAACCTTTAGCATGTATTGCCTCATGATTTAAGTTTTCCTATGCAACCATAAGAGCTAGAAACACATTTTCTTTAAAGTGAAAGCTGTAATTATTGAAAGAAATTAGAGTATGGTGTCACACTAAATCGTGATTTATCACTAGCTGAATAAGCCTGATGCTCATGTGTTCTCTCTTCCTCCCATCTCTACTTACGTTTTCCAGTTCAATTAGTTATTTCCTCTGTAGCACAAAATATATTTTGCTGTTATGTACAAACTGGCAAAGTATGGTCTACTCTTGCCCTGTAGTTCAAGATTGCAAATCACCATGGATTGCAATCTTGGTTTGGAGGGCAAGCATAAACCAAGAAGGGCATAAACAGTACATAGACCCACTTTTAAAGTGATTACTGCAATTGCAGGTGTGCATTTGGGTTGTCCCCAGAAGCGCTAAATCTCTTTTCCACAAGTGGTTGGTGTCGCTTGTAGACAGGAATTGGGGGCGCACAAGAGTAAGTGCCCCGTTGGATTCTGCCCCATACTGTTTCCATACTTCCATAATTCACATGGAGAAAATGTGACCTAAAATGACCATGTGAATCCAGCTGTAAGAGGCAGCTGATTTTGCCATTATCCTAGATGTACTGGATTACACCAACATTATGAAGAAAAAGACTATGAAATCAAGATTTCCAGTGCTATATTTCCACCCAGAAATTTGTTTAGACCACATGGTTGAACGTTAACTCACATCCAGTTAAGATCATATTTACATGAGTTGTACTAAACTGTAAAGCAAACTAAAATCCAGGACAAAGAGTTAACATGGGAGGGACCTAAAACAATGTACATTCCTGTGTAGTGTTGCAATAATAAACTGTGGAATGCCAGATATTGATTATTTTAAGGAATTCCTTATCTTAAAGGAATGTTCCATATTTTCAGAACATTATAGCTCCATGGAACAGAAGTGTTTTTATTCAGTTCCTCCCCACAACCCAGTGTATATACACAACAAACCACATAGATGAGAGATACTCCATTTGTAGAGGTACAGTCCAGGACAGGACAATATGTTTCTTCTGAATGTATAGAGATAGGCCTTTTCCATTCTTATGCAAGAAGTGAAACAATTGCTTAGCAACTGACTGTTCCTTTTTCACACAGCTTTACCTGTTTTAAGAAAGGACAAAAGTGTGTTCCATTTAGTTTGGATATTCATTCAGCCTTCACTCAGATGAGCAGACTGATGGTTAAAAGTTGTTTTTTTGTTTTGTTTTCCAGGACAAAAAACAAAAATTAAAACATGGACCTTTATTCCAGTGAGAATTTCAAGCACAGTTGGTGCATATTTTACATTGTGTATTTTGGCTTTTGGCTTCTCTGAGATGTTTGCTTTGGCAAGGAGCCATTCACCTTACAGAATGTTTGTTATGAGGATTACATATTGGAAACATGGTTTGGAAACCTCCTTTTCAGATTTGAGCTCTTACACATTTAGGCTGCAGTCCTATACAGACCTTGACGTAAGCCCCATTGAAAAGAGTAGGACTTACTTCTCAGTAAACATGCATAGGACTGTGCTGTTAGAGTGTCTTTTGAATATGATAGCAAATAATTTCTTGAAATCCAATGAGTACCTAGGATCACAATGCTGAGAAGTAAGTCCCACTGCATTCAGTGGGACATATTACCAGGTACCTTTGCTTAGGATTGCACCCTAAATAAGAAGGTGGTTCCAATGGTGTCCCAGACAAGTTAATGAAGAACTTTCAAGTCCTATGGGCAAACCTCTGGATTGTGGGATCTGCCTTGGGGGGGGTTTACTAGAAGCTTGAGTCGGTCAAACGAACAAACAAACGAAGAGCCTATTAACTGCTGGGTCCCCCAACCCTCCAAAGCAGATTTAGGTCAGGTGGCACATGGGGGAGGGGGCTGGAGAGGACTGGTCATCACAGACAGCATTGGATGCAAGCCTTTCAGATTGCAAGAAACTAAAGGACAGAAGGCTTTTCACTGAGGGATTTAATAGCAAAGCCTTTACTTGGGACAGCCAAGAATCCCATACTGTCTATCCATTTTGTTTTGCTGCTGCTGCTGTTTCTCTGTACTCTATTCCCCCTGCTGGGGCTGAGCGGGGAAAGCAGCTGACCAAAGAAATGTAAAAGACTGGCAGAGACTAGTCAACAGTCTTAATGCGGACTACTTTCTTGTCCCCTTCAGCTAGTCGCCATGGCTAAGAAACGCCAGTATAAGCTGCTGTTTTTCCATTTTCAGTTTGTGATACTATTGTATCCATGTAGCTAGACATTGCAATATCTGGAAAAAGTTTAATTAAAGATATGGCCAATATTAACTGCAATTTAAAAGTTAAAAAGAGTAAGCAGGAGCCAGCATCATGTGCCGCCTGCCAAGTGTCTGAAGTATCACTGGCCAGGAAAGCACCATCAACAGCTTATGTGCAGTTCCTTAATTGTAGGATAGTACCATCACAATGCACTTTACAGACATTCTCCCAGCTGTTTTCAGCCAGCTGTTTTATGGCATGAGCATAAAACATTCAGAATGACACCCCAGTGTCTAACAAGTTTATAATAGGGGGTAACAGTGCAGGGTCTCAGATAGCAGTGTTTAAAGTACCATAAAAAGAGCTATACATGGCTGCTCAGGAGTATGTCCCACTGGATATGATGGGGTGTACTCTCAAGTCAGTATGAATAGGATTGCAGCCTTAATTATGTATGCCAATTGCTTGGGAAGGAGGGGGGGGGAGAAAGCTGTGCCCAATTCAATACCACCTCCTCAAAACAAGTTACCAGTTCTGTCATACCTGACAGAATTGATCATCTTTTTGCAAGAAGAAGATGATAGAAGTGCCTTGTGCACAGAACCTAGGGCACAGCACTGTGCTGAATGTGAGGATCTATGGATCAAGGCCCAAACTCACAGATAATAGACATGAGCCATTGCAGCACTTTTGTCATAGGACCTGATCCCAGAAGCCTGACTCCTCCACAGAAACCAGTTTCCAAATGCACATTGCCCTTGCTGTACTTGTGTGTAGCATCCATCCCCTAAGGCCACTGGTATGGTTCCAAGGGAATTAAATTTTGTGGAGATGTTGTTTAGAGTTCAATTATTGCTATAGCTGTCTGGCTGGTTTTTGTTTTGATTTTTGGCTGCTACCATTAATGTCTACACTGGATAAGGCAGATCATTTCAAGTGAGGCTAACCGAAAGCCTTTCACCAGTTTTTGACACTCCTCCTTTGGGTTCAGCTGTCCTCTCCGCTGAAGCAGAAATACATTTGACAGTGCAAAACTGAATCTAATGACTGTTAAAAATGAAATTTAGTCAAGGTTGCTGCTCCTTTGGTTTGTGATTTTGATACACGGTTCCCAAATTTAAGACACTTAAATCTCAACAGTCAGTTCAGAACTCCCCCCCCCCTTCTTCTGAAAAGTACTAGGGAGGCATAGCATCAACCTGCCAGGTCAAATTAACAAGTTAATTAACAGAGTCACATCCAAACCTTTGTATAGGTGTATTAATAACAAATAGAAAGTATGGGTTCCTAGATTTTTATACTGGGATACTAAAAATTAATACCAGTAAAATACCTGACCGATTGATATTTATATGATTGTCCCATATATATTACATAAATGACATCCCAATACTTTAAATACACACAATTTTTATTGGTCAACATGTGATGGAGGAGCTTATTTACTTCATCATCTCTCCTTATCAAATAGTCTTCTTGAAATACCAGATCCTCTCCTGCATAATCAATGCTACATCTTTGAGCTGCTCCATTTGTTTATGAGGGTGGAAGCCAGTAATAGACTAGGGAATCTAATACAACATGCTGTTTGTCTTCAACTAAACCTAGGACTAAACTAGATTTAATTCATTACACATTTCTCAGAAAATCTATCTTGAATTGTGAGACTATAAACAAATCTCCGTGCACTGGTGATCTCTTGCCATTCAGAAATGAATCTACACTGCCATTAAGAAAAAAGGAATCTGTCTACCTCTTTGTGCTCATCTTGCCATATTTAGATATGCTAACCTCAAGTGCATTGATAGCTAGAGAAACTCTTCAGAATGAGAAAGGTAAGGGGTTTTTCCCTTTCTTAAAATGGCACATTTTCAGTGTGGGTCACACAGGTAGTGGAATAAACTGATGTCTTCTTTAAAATGTTGCTAGCAATAAGTCATAATAGCTATATTTTGTATTGGTGTTTCCACACACTCTGTTGATTTTCAAGTTCAAATGAAAGACACACTCAGAATATAATGATATATCCTATATTTGTTACAGTGATGAGGCAACAGGGTGCAGTATCACAAACTGTCCTTAATTTGGAAAGGCCTCTATTAGTACAATATGTAATTCGTAGCTGGGAAATGATTTTTTCTCCTTTTTATGCCAGAAAAGACCAAAGTAAGAGTTATATTTAAAAAAAAAAATATCTATCTGTGGCAATTTTGTTTTTAAATGCCCTTTTCGTAACTTGTCTTGTAACCAGAGTAATCTTGATTTCAAATCTTGAAATCCACATGCATTTCAAGTGTTCTTCATAGCTTCAGATTTTATGAGGTAAAAATCTGCAAATCTGACTCATTATAATTTCCTTTTTTATACCACTGTGATCACTTTCAATCTTATAAGTTATCTCCTCATTTCTTAAACCAATGTGTACATTATTTTCTAATATTAGGCTGTGGTGTGTTCCCAGATGCCTCTCTTATCCCAATGAAATCCAACAGTGCATATATTGTGTATTAGATCTCAATTGAAATATATTTGCATAAAATTGGGCTGTCTTTCTCTTTTTCCACCCATGTTTTGTTAACATTATGGGGTTAATGATAAAAAGGATGCTTTCTAACATTATTTGTTCAAAATATTTTTGTAATGTAATATATAAATAAAAGTTGTTATGAATTCATAGCAGAATAAGGTTGTATATTGTGATTCTCTCTCTGTTTTCCCCACCCCATTTTAATGTATATTTTGTTCAAACAACTTTTATTTCTTATTCAGCAACCACTGAATAATTAAGGCCAGACAGAGTATTTATACTGAATTATTAAAAACTCTGTTTTCAAGGTAAATGGAACTCCCATGTTCAAAGGCAGACAACTTCTGATTACCAGATGCTGAAAACAAACAGTAGTAGAACACACTTCCTATCCATAAACCGAAGGGGGAATATCATCAGGAGACGACAGCCTTGTTTGTGAAGTAAGTTGAAGCACTCTGACTAGCCAGAACTATTCACTGAAGCCCTATTCAGATTTCAGATGTTATTCCCTCACATGCTCAAAGAACTCTTGGAGGAGGAAGGTGGCCATGCATGCCACCCCACTCGCAATGTTCCTGTTGGCTCCATACCAGCCTTCCCGCACTGAGCAGAGAGTCTGAAGGAGTATTCCTCATATGTTTCACTGAATATGCTTAGCATCCTCCCCGTGATCAGGAACATGCAAACAAAAATATATGCTCATAACAATATACAGACAGCAGTTGCATACACTTAATGTTAAATGAGCAGAATCAAGGATCACCATTTGCAAGCATCTTAGGTCTTATTTTTAAAACTTAATTTAAAAACATTGCAGCCTTCTGGGTAATGTTGACACTATGCCCTTCGAGACATAATAGAAGTGGCACCACATCTGAACAACCACAATAGGATGCCAAATTTTGATTAAATTTTGCTCTGCCACCACCCCGCCCACCCACATGAAACATGTATCAATGTTACAATATCCCCAGAATCACAAGGGCAGAGTCTTAAAAGCGATAGATACTCCTCCATATTGGCCTTCAAGCAATAGAGAATGCACCACATTAAACCTTGCTAATGTGAAAGTCACATGGTACTTTGGGATAGTCAAATTCTGTAAATATTGAGTGCTTTTCAACATGTTAGAAAATGCCATCTGAGGAAATAAAGGTGAACAAACACAGCTTGTGCCAACTGGTTCTGTCTGTCTATATCCTGAATGCTCTGTCTAATTAGAGATACGGCTTGCAATCGATCCATTATAAGCTCAAATGTTGGTGAAAAGCCAAGCAGGTATAGTAGATGAGGAATACCATTTTTCCACCTAGATTTCTATTCTACTGTAATGTGGCCTAGAATTATAGATTAGATCCCTTTGCTGATTCAGGGAAATCTTCAGTTTATATGCAAAGGCCGAGGTTTACTGAATACTCTGGTATATTCTATGGGGACTCAAGCAGATGGAATCCTGATGTCAGTATCAGTGCTTAAAAGCACAAAACCAAAATGACGGAAGCCTTTACAGACGATTTTGTGTGTGTGTGCGAGGGGTGGGGGAATGTGATTTATGAATGGAGTAGATTTAACTTCCACAGTTAAGGTCCTCAACAGCTTTATCATGTCTTTCTGCACACACTGGCAGAATCCTGAGACCATGATGTTCTCAAAGAATATCTTATCAGAGACCACCTTTTAGTAGGTCACTGTGATGGTAAACTGTCACAGAGATTAGAACTTGATCCTAAATTAATATTCCAAAAGCCATTACAAAAAGCTTCAAAAAGTCAGAGCTGTTTGAGCAGTAGCAAAAGGAAGTTAAAAATCCTCTCAAGCTCACTCAATTTAAATGCTATACATCTAAAAGAAAGCAACAAAAAGCAAAATAGAGGTTCAGAGACCAAATGCAATGAGTGGTCTCAACATCATTCATCTCAACAAATACCTTGATTTATAGGGTAAAGAAGTGGTTGTCAAAAAGTATAGAAACAAACACAATATATACTGCTAGACTTTGGTTTACTCACATTACTGGGACAATGATTACAGTACCTATTACAGCTGGATGGATTGCCTAGAAACCTTAAGAGCATAAGAAGAACCCTGCTGGATCAAACCAAAGGCCTGTACAATGGCCAACCAGATGCCTATGGGAAGTCCACAGTAGGACATTAATACAACAGCACCCTCCTGCTTATGTTACTTAGCAATGGGTATTGAGAGGCATACAGTGAAGGAAGACTCTCTTATTAAGTATGGTAATGAAGGATATTTAATTTAAGTACATTTAAGCATTCCCATCCTATAATTTGAATATCACTATATTCCTTTATGTGCAAAATATCCCTTAATAAACCTCTTAGTTTAATAGTTCAAACTGACTCTAGTGTTGGTGCCCATCACATGCCAAGGCCTCTTGTACCAAGTTACTAGGAGGTTTTAAAGGGTTCTAAGAGAATTGGTGGCAGCAGACAAGGTCAAGGTGAAGTTATAGTGGTAGAGAGTTCCTTAGGCCCTGAAATATACACATTGCTAAAAAAAAATAATAAGAAGAAGCCTCATAGGTAGGATCATTTCCCCACAGGAATGCCCAAGTCAAGTGACGGGTCAGGCCTCCTACCACAGGTGATGGTAGCATGGGGATCAAATCCTCCATACATGGAGGTAGAGATGGAAGCAAATTCCCCACAGAAATTAATAAATTAAACAGGAAAATATTGTAGTTTCATAAAGTAACATACAAACTTGAGAAACCTGCAAGAAGTCCTTGTATTTTACTGTTCAACTAAGCATTCAGGTATGGCTGAATCCAATCCAGGAAGAAAAGGCTACAGCATTCAGTTAACTAATTCAAGATTGAAACATTCTAAGTCTCCTGTAGATGCAAAAATGCTCTGAGAAGAAAGTCTCAACAGGAGGCTTGTCTGGTAATTTGTTTCAGATGTCCCTTATTCATGGGAAAAACTACTTTCTATCACAATCAATAGCTGAAATTGAAAACCTAGCACAAAGGTGACAAGACATATCCTCATTTACCACTAAGAAGCCAAAATTAAAAAGAGTGCTCTAGTTCAGAATATTAGTGAGGTTTCAAAAGAGCACACTTGTTTTATATGAAATCTCTGCCACATCATAAAAGGAGGGTTGCAAATGTGCCGAATAACATGAGTTGGAAAATTGGATTTAAAAAAGGCATGAATATACTGATTTATTGTGATCTCTATACTGTACAAAATTAAATCTTTACAACCACTCTAAATCACTGCCAATAAAATTTAAAAGAGTACTAAGAATCTCAAGGATGGTGAACATATCAAATATAAGTGTGTGTGTGTGTGTGTGTGTGAGAGAGAGAGAGAGAGAGAGAGAGACTTCGAATGTTTCTATGTGTGTGTACCTCAATAAAAGTTAAGGTAAAAGGCTTTGCAGCTCTGTGGTATGAGAAGATACATTTTCCATTAGCTTGAGTTCCGGCCGTGGAGGGCTCTGGGGAAAAAACAAAACCAAATCGCGTACGCAAATGGCGGCGGCTACTGCCGCCGCCATTTGCGTTCCTTATTTTTGGCCGTCTTAGTCTACGTAAATATTTACGTAGACTATGATGGTGAAAATAAAGGGGAATGCAAATAGTGTAGTGGGCAATATTTGCATCCCTTTTTGATTCACCGTTTTAGCCTACGTAAAGATTTACTTAGGCTAAAACAGTGAATCAAAAAGGGAAGCAAATAGCGCCCGCTACGCTCTTTGCGTTCCCCTTTATTTTCGCCGTCATAGTCTACGTAAATATTAACGTAGATTCAGACGGCCAAAAATAAGGAACGCAAATGGCGGCGGCCATAGCCACCGCCATTTGCATACGCGGTTTTGTTTTTGTTTTTTCCCAGAGCCCTCCTTAGCCAGAAATCCGGCCGCCGACGGCTCTGGGCTGGGCTGGGCCTGGCCGGCTGCTCCACAGAGCTGCCACAGAGCACAGCTGGCCATTGAGGATTCCGGGGGGAGGGACGGAACGCCTCTCCCCCTCCCCACCATCAACATAATCCGCGGAAAGGTAAGTGACTTTCATACATCCCTACTTCTCATAGCTTGTAGAGACCACAGAACAGGCCTACTCTGTGGTTTCAGCAGTCCCCCCGGCTCCTGCACAGGAAGAACTTCACTTGTTCCCATGGGCATCCACAGGAAGGGGCAAGGGGGGTAGAGTTGCCCTCCCCATTGGATGAGCCATAACCCCCAGATTCCCAGCTTTCATCTTAAAAAAAAGGCAAGTCAACAAAGTAATAGCAATGGTTAACACACCCACTATCTGGGTGCATTAGCCCTTCTGAACTGTTAAACTGTTTTGGGGTCTTCCCTGTTAGAAAGTCATTGCAGCCTCATTAAAACAAAAAAACAAAAAACCTATTTAGAAATCCAGGAGTTTATTTTTCCTGAGTTTGGGCAGTAGTATATCTACCCCCAAAAAACAAAAGATAGCAGCAAAGACAGGAGTTCATAACCTTTCTAACTCAGTTCTTGTTAACTCAGGTCTTCTAACTCAGGTCTTTTCCTGAGTTTATAAACCTTAAAAAAAAATTACCCTGGCAATGTGTGCAGATAAAGTTCATCGTTATTATCGTGATGGAGGCAGGGCTGTGGCTGAGAAAATGTGGGTTACACCAAAGTAGCCCAGCATTTTTATTCCTATTTGGGGGAGGGGGAATAGAATAGTGTAAGACAACTCTACAGTGTAGTTATCCAGTGTAGTTATCTCTGCAGTCTTGCTATCCAATCTCCTGGAGTATTGGTATTTTACAGAAATGCAGATGGGGCTGTGAAACATCAGTGCAATTTATTAAGGGCTAGAGGGGGTTCATGTGCTCATTTCACATGCCAGCAAGGTTATGCTCAAAATCCTACAAGCTAGGCTTCAGCAGTATGTGAACCAAGAACTACCGGAAGTACAAGCTGGGTTTCGAAGAGGCAGAGGAACTAGAGATCAAATCGCCAACATTCGCTGGATCATGGAGAAAGCAAGAGAATCCCAGAAAAATGTCTATTTCTGCTTCATTGACTACGCTAAAGCCTTTGATTGTGTGGATCACAACCAACGGTGGCAAATTCTGAAAGAGATGGGAGTACCAGACCACCTTACCTGTCTCCTGAGAAACTTGTACGAGGGCCAAGAAGCAACAGTAAGAACCAGACATGGAACAACCAATTGGTTCAAAATTGGGAAAGGAGTATGACAAGGCTGCATATTGTCGCCCTGCTTATTTAACTTATATGCAGAGTACATCATGAGAAACTCTGGGTTGGATGAATCACAGGTCGGAATTAAGATTGCCGGGAGAATTATCAACAACCTCAGATACGCAGACGATACCACTCTCATGGCAGAAAGCGAAGAGGATATAAAGAGCCTCTTGTTGAGGGTGAAAGAGGAGAGTGCAAAAGCTGGTTTGAAACTCAACATTAAAAAAATGAAGATCATGGCATCTGGCCCCATCACTTCCTGGCATATAGAAGGAGAAGACATGGAAGCAGTGACAGATTTTATTTTCTTGGGCTCCAAGATCACCGCAGACAATGACTGTAGTCATGAAATTAAAAGACGCTTGCTGCTTGGGAGGAAAGCTATGGCAAACCTAGACAGCATAGTAAGAAGCAGAGACATCACCTTGCCGACAAAGGTTTGTATAATCAAAGGTTTTCTCAGTAGTAATGCATGGCTGTGAGAGCTGGACTATAAGGAAGGCTGAGCGCAGAAGAATTGATGCTTTTGAACTGTGGTGCTGGAGAAGACTCTTACAAGTCCCCTGGACTGCAAGGAGGTCCAGTCAGTCAATCCTAAAGGAAATCAACCCTGAGTGCTCATTGGAAGGACAGATACTGAAGCTGAAGTTCAAATATTTTGGCCACCTAATGCGAAGAGAAAAGTCACTGGAAAAGACCCTGATGCTGGGAAAGATTGAAGGCAAAAGGAGAAGGGGACGGCAGAGGATAAGATGGCTAGATAGCATCACCAATGCAATGAATATGAACTTGAGCACACTCCGGGAGAGAGTGGAGGACAGGAAGGCCTGGCGTGCTATGGTCCATGGGGTCTCGAAGAGTCGGACACAACTTAACGACTGAACAACAACAGAGGGGGTTGTTTGTGCGAATACAGCTTTAAGAGAACCAGCCATTTTTAGCTCTTGCAGGAGGCCTAACTGGAGGCTTTTCCCACCTCTCTCTTAGTGCAGGCCTTGGAGCTGAGACAGCGTGCTGCACAGCTACTCAGAAGTTAGTGTTTTCTCATGTGTTGTAGTAATAAATAACCTTGTTGTGAAGGTACCTGAAACTATTGTGTGTTGCCTACACAGCACAGCCTAGGAACGGACTGGAAGCTGAGCAGGTCATTCCCATCCAATATTAACCACACCCTTCACTGCTGTAATGACCCTTGACCATTACAGTGATAGAAGTCAGGGAAAGAAGTGAGGGTTTCAGCTGCGGGTGGAATGACATTGTTTTGACACCAGGTCTGCCCACTGAGAAACAACAGAGGGGTAGTCCTGGTATATCAAGCATGCCCATTTCTTCTCCCACTACTAAAGTTTCTCCCCACAAACGTGTCTACTACTCTCTAGTGTTGCTTTCCCTCACCTGGTGCCCCCCAGATGCTTTGGACTTCAACTCTCATCAGCTCTATCCAGCATGGTCAATGGTCAGAAATGCTGGAAGTTGTAATCCAAAACATCTGGAGGGCAACAAGTTGGGGAAGACTGCTCTAGAGAGTGTTCACCAATTTTCCCAAGTCCCAAGATGAAGGAAATAATTCCAGGCAAATCATGTGAAGTTGTCAATGTTATGGTAAGGGCAATGATGCCATAAAATATACAATACAATATTCTTAAGACAGCTGCACTCTGTGCATTAGGGGTTTTTTTCTCTCTTGTTCCTAAGTGTGTGTGTTTATCCTTCACTCCAAATAAAGTTTTGTTGGCACTTATGATGCTCCTTGAATATAATACTCTTCTGTACTAGTGCTGTCCAATTCCCAGGATCTTCTATACTCCGTATAGGCTTCTAAATGTCATGGAATGTGACACTCAGCAACAAAGTGCACACAGAAGGAAAATGCACAACCACAAACTATTGTGCACTGCAGCTTTGCCAACCACCCGTGGAAAAATTCCTATGGACCTCCACGCTTACTCCAGTTCCAAAGATCTTACTGAACAGTTATCTAATGGTCCTATAGAAAGCTGTTTGTATATTCTACCCTCTGGAATGTGCTGTAACTTCAAGAGCAACCCACCCCCTGTAGATCACATTCCAAACATTGAATTGATCTATAAGGCATTAGGGACCAATGGTACTCTACTTAACATAAGTATAACATCAAACAGAGATAAAAAATGCCACAAACATCAGTTTGGACCTTGGGGAACTCTATGTGTGGTGCAGGACAACAAGAACAGGAGGTCCATGCTTTTGTTGCTACCACCTTACCAACTATCATAGGTCTATCAAGATATTCTGGATATTTGGAATGTTCCTAGAACATGCGTTCTTTTGGGGAAAGAAATATTATGTATGTATTTCATTTCTATACTGCCCACCAGCCAAAGTTCTCTGGGCAGTTCACAAAAATTGCAAGCCACAAGTACAACATAATTAAAACATAATATAAAATCTTTAACATACAAAATGTAAATACAATTTAAAACAGCTAGAAAACAGTTACAATAAGATACTGGACCCAATAAAGCAACTGACATAAATGCCCCATCATATGCTATCAAATGCCTGGGGGTAGACTCTTAACCTGGCACCAGAAAGCATTCCATAATCGGGGGGCCATCACCAAGAAGGCCCTCTCCCTTGTAGCCACCACCCTCCGAGCCTCCCGTGGAAGATGCACTCAGAACAGGGCCTCAGATATTGGTCATATTGTCCAGGTAGGTTCACTGTGGGAGAAGTACTTCATCAGGTATTGTGGTCCCGAGCTGTAGTTCCACAGCCTCCCCAGGCCAGCATGTAATAAGCCCCAGACAACCCAGAAAAGATCTGCTGGGCAGCAATTGGATGCTTCAAAGAGGTAGAGAGATAGCATTTCTTTGCCACCTTCACTGCCCCTGAATATACTTGAGCATAGGCACACACCTCCATCTACACTCAAGCCATCTCCTATTTTGTTTCATCACTTTCACCTCCAGAGTATACCATGGAGCCATACATGTTCTACTGTGGACAGGGTGCTCAGGAGCAAGCATGTCGACTGCCTGGGTCATTTCTGCATTCCAGAGATTAACCAGGGTTTTGAAAGGAATGCCAGCCATATGAGCCAGACCCCCCCACACACACCCGAGCTGTCTGGAAACTATCCAGATCCATTAGCCTCTGAGGGTGGGCCATCTTAATAGGTCCTCCACCTTTGCAGAGGGGAAAAGCTGGCATCATTCTAAACCTCAGCAGGAATTGATCTGACCATGACAAAGGGACCAATTAAAAGTCCCTGACCTTCGGATCCCCATCCCCATGACCAGCTGAAAAAAACAAGTCTAGAGGGTGCCCTGCTACATGGGTTGGGCCAACAACATGTTGGGACAGTCCCATGGTTGTCATGGAGGCCATGAAATCCTGACATGCCCCAGACAAGGTGCCCTCAACATGAATGTTGATGACCCCAAAACCAGCAGCCTGGGAGACCTCAGCATCACATCCGAAACCACCTCTGTCAACTCAGGTAGGGAAACTGCCAGGCAGCAGGATGGGCGGTACACTAACAGACTCCCCAGTCTGTCCCGCTGGCTCAACACAAGATGCAAACATTCCTCAGTGGTAGTCAAATGGACAAGGAGCCTGGAGAGAGAGCGAGAGGGAGAGAATGTGTATAGACCACAGCAACCGCCCTCCCTGTCCCTGAAGTCTACTCCTATGCTGAACCAAGTTCCCCAAGGCTAACTCCTCCCTGTTTGCCCACCCAGGTCTCAGTTGTACATACCAAATTGGCTGCCTCATCCACTATTAGATCATGGATGAGGGAGATCTTATGATGAACTGATCTGGCATTTAAAAGCAGCATCTGGTGTCCCAAGGGGAGGCTGAAAGGGCAGCCACCAAATCTGCAGTTGGAGGTACAGCCTGAACACGGCACGACCATTTACTCTCTGGGCTGCATTCACCTTACCTGACTAGCCCTCCTCCCAATGCCATATCTCCCTCTACTGGTCGCTACCTACAGCTCCCCCAACTTGGCCCCTATCCTCTCTCCCAGGCACATAATCATGCTGTAAGAAGGTGATCAGTCCTCTCTCAAAGACTCTAAACAACCAAATTGGCCAAGATGTTAGAGGGGTGGCCCTTGCCCTTGCATCCCCCTCCAAAGTGTTGCCACCCCACTTCTGGCCTGGCAAATAAAGGCCTTTCCCCAAGAGTCAAGCACAGAGCTGGCTCATGTTATCAGTGTCCTTGTATCTGGATCCTGAACACTTGGTTCTCCCGTTCAAATGATATATTGCCAGTGAGCATTTATCTGCCATTTCCTAAATCAAATGATTTATTTTGTTCTTGGATCTAAAATCACATGAAAAACATCAGCTTCATTTACAAGTTGCAATCCAATTCTTTTATGAAAAGTGGAATGAGGTTTATCTGGAAACTAGTTCCATCTGATCTAAATGGTGGTGGATGAAACTGAATGATGGTGGCAGATTAGAAATTGCTAATCTCCTGACTCACAATAAATAAGATTGTTCCAGGGTGCTCAAACCACAAGGAAGTGGCAATGGCTCCGAAATTAATTCTGATGGTTGCATAAGTGTTTTCAAGCAAGGAACGCACACACTCCAGCAGCATCATTGTCTCGTTAGGAAGAGACAGAAGCAGCAATAAAAGATGCAAGATTGTCTTGCAACACAGAACCAGCATATGGTCCTCAGAGTCAGCACCATATGAGGTGCTGCAGGGGAGGCTGCTGTCCACCATGCACGGCAATAGCTTGGGAACAGTGAAGTTCAGGTTCCCTGCAGCAAGTATGGTAAGGTGAGTATGGCAGGTGGTGGCATCCTTTGGAGTGGCACTGGATCCCATCCAGTTCCAGTGACCATCCCCGATATGGACATAATATTTATTTATCATTTAACCCATGGATATACTGCCAATCAGCCTCTCAGGATTTCAGGGCAGTGTACAACTGATTACGTCACAATATATTATGATGCTTATGTCAAAAAGACTGTACGGTGGGCACACAGACAAGCTTCTTTTTGTGGGGCCTTCCACAACTACAGCGATGCTGCTGAAAAACCCCTCTGCTTTGTTGTTAAGGGGTGAACCTCTGATAAAAGAGGTACCTGAAGCCCAAGGTACTTGGGCCCAGAAGCAAACAGGTAGTTAATGCAGTTCTTTTAAAACTGGGGTAATATTCATTAACCTGGCCACGCCAGTCAAAATTCTGGCAGCCATATTCTGTGCCAACTGAAGTTTCTATTTTATTTTATTTATTAAATTTCTTAATCAAGAAATGCTGATCACATTTATTTATTTATTTATTTATTTATTTAAATTTCTTAATCGCCCATCTGGCCGGTCACCCAGCCACTCTGGTCAATGCACAACAGTACAATTTAAAACAGTAAAATTACACGTTAAAACATCGTTTAAAAATACCCTAATCTACCCCAAATGCCTGACTGAACAACCAGGTTTTCAATGCGTGGCGGGAGCTCATTAAAGAAGAGGCATGGCAGAGTTCTGGGAGGGAATTCCACAGAGTGGAGGCTACCACAGAGAAGACCCTCTCCCTCGTCCTCACCACCTAGCTGTCCGGGCTGTTGGGACAGAGAGAAGGCCATTCAAGGCTGATCTTGTTGAGTGGCCTGTCTGGTGTTGCTGGAGGCACTCCTTGAGATAGGCCTTGAGATAGTTTCTGGGTCATCTTCAAGGGAAGCCCCATATATAACAGATAAATGTCTGTTCCTGGTAAATTGGTTGAAAGCATTATTACAGATAAAATTAGTAAGCATATAGAAGGACAAGCCCTGCTGAAAAAGAATTAACATGGCTTCTGAAAAGGTAAGTCCTGTCTCACTAACCTTTTAGAGTTCTTTGAGAGTATCAATATACATGTAGATAGGGGTGATCCAGTAGACATTGTCTACTTGGACTTCCAAAAGTCTTTTGACAAAGTCCCTCACCAAAGACTCCTGAGCAAACTTAGCAGTCATGGAATAAGAGGACCTCTTATGGATCAGTACCTGGTTAAAGAACAGAAAGCACAGAGTAGGAATAAACAGTAAATTCTCCCAATGGAGGGAAATAAATAGTGGGGTCCCACAGGGATCTGTATTGGGACTAGGGATGTACGAATCCCTTACCTTGCGTCTGCGGGGGGGGGGTCCGCTGGGGGGGGGAGGTGATCCATTCCTCCCCCCCCAGAAACCTCGCTGGCCAGCTCCACTCCGCATTGACTCTGCAGAGCCGCCGGCTGGCTCCGTTCCACTAGCAATACAGCCGCCATTGTTATCCATACCGTTGCTGGGCAGAAACAGGAAGTGATCTGGACGCAAATGGCATCCACTACGCCATTTGTGTCCCTGCTTTCTCACGCGATAGACTACGCAACTATCTACACAAATTCAAATGCGTAGCCTATCACGAGAAAATACAGGGACACAAAGGGCATCGTGGATGCTATTTGCGTGCGGATCACTTCCCGAATGGAGCCACCGGGAGGGAGGATTCGGTCCGCGTGGGTCTGGGAGGTAGAGGTGAGTACATCCGTTCCGCCTCGGACTCCGGGGGGGCTGAATTCAATGGAATTCAGCCTCATTTGAGTCCGTGGCGGATTCCATGGACATCCCTAATTGGGTCCGATGCTTTTCAACTTGGTCATAAATGATTTGCATTTAGGAATGAGCAGTGAAGTGACCAAGTTTGTGGAGGACACCAAATTATTTAGGGTGGTTAAAACAAAAAGAGATTGTGAGGAGCTCCAAAAGGATCTCTCCAAATTGGAAGAATGGGCATCCAAATGGCAAATGTGTTTCAATGTAAGCAAGTCTGAAGTGATGCATGTTGGGGCAAAAAATGAAAAAAAAAATCCCAACTTCAAGTATAGCCTGATGGGATCATCTGAGCTAGCGGTGACCGACCAAGAAAAAGATCTTGAGGTTGTGGTGAACAGCTCAATGAAAATGTCAGCCTAGTGTGTGGCCACTGTAAAAAAGGCAAACTCCTTGTTACGCATAATTAGAAAAGGAATTGAGAATAAAACTGAAAATATCATACTGCACCTATACAAATCTTTGGTGTGGCTACATTTAGAATACTGTGTACGGTTCTGGTCACCACACCTAAAAAAACACACATCTTGTATCACTGGGAAAGTGCAGAAAGGGGCAACTAAAATGATCAAGAGGCTGGAGCATCTCCCCTATGAGAGAAGGTTACAAGAGCTGGGATTGTTTAGCTTGGAAAAAAGGAGGGTGAGGGGAGACATGATAGAGGTGTACAAAATTATGCATGGTATGGAGAATGTGGATAGGGAGACCTCTCTCTCTCTCTCTCTCTCTCTCTCTCTTTCACACACACACACACACACACACACACTACTAGAACCTGGGGTTATCCCATGAAGCTGGTTGGTGGAGATCAGGACAGATAAAAGGAAGGACTTCTTCACACAGTGCATAGTTAAACTATGGAATTTGCTACCACAACATGTAGTGATGGTCACCAATTTGGATGGCTTTAAAAGGTGGTTAGATAAATTCCTGGAGGAGAAGGCTATCAATGGCTACTAGTCCTGATGGTTATGTGCTACCTCCAGTACCTGAGGCAGTGTGCTGGGGAACATGGGTGGGAGGGTGCTGTTGTGCTCATTCCCTGCTTGTGAGTTCCTGGTTAACAGCTGCTTGGCCACTGTGTGAACAGACTGCTGGACTAGATGGACCCTTGGTCTGATTCAAGCTGGTGAAAGGCATTCCATGTCACTGAGGCCACGGGGCCTCTAGTAACGGCGTAAAATAATAATATTTCGCTACTTTACAGGGTTGGTCTAAGGATCACTGAGACAGAATATGCCACATACTCTGAACACTTTTTATAAATGTTGTTGTTGTTGTTACATTGTTGTTAAGCTGTGAGCTATGTCCTCAAAGCCATGTATTTTTAAGCACAATACATTTGGTAGCCTTTAAGGTAGATTCTTTTCCTTCCTTAAAAATTACTTAGCTGCTATATAACATGTATACCCATTTATTACTATATTTATAAGTCACTTCTCTGCCTGAAGGCACCTGAAGCAACATACAACACTAAAATACATTTAACGATACAGTAAAATCATTAAAAACCAAATAAAACATAACACCATGACCACATTAAGGAAACAAAAACCCACCACAAAAGTAGTAGCAATCATAGTAGAAGCTAAGTATTACTATTATGGACAAAGGCTTGTTTGTTAATAAACACATTCATTTCATATAGGCGTCTATTTCCCAAAGTAATTTCCCTTTTGCCATCAGTTTAAGGGGAAGCAGAAACAATTAGCATGTGCTGGTGTTGGTCTTTTCACACTGGGCTAGAGGAGGAATGGTACTGTTGGACCAAGGTGTTTGTTGCCAGGGGAACAAGTAGTGAAAAATCATGTGCCCACTGCCTCCAGTACCATCCTGGTTTCATTCTAGCCACTTCTGGTATTTGGGTCCCCTACAGTGCCACCACTGCTGCCGCCATCTTCCACATACTGCCGTTTTAAATCTATATGTTGTAGGGAAGGCCAAATTTGTCAATTTTGGTTTCTCTGTTTCTCATTTTTTCAGTCTTTGGTTTGCCCTGAACGTTGAAAATGTTTTTAAAGTTTGCATGAAAATTCATAAGCATGTCTGTGCACATTTCTCCTAATGCATGCATTTTTGCCTAATATAGACCTTTTTGCAAGCAGTGATCCTTATATAATGCATTTTGAACATTACTTTCTCTAATAGATCTGGAAACTTCCGCTAGTCCAAAACAGGGCAGCAAGATTGTTAACAGGGATTGGCCATTGAGATCACATTACGCCAGTACTTTTCCAGCTGCATTGGCTGCCAGTCCATTTCCGGGCTCGATTCCAAGTGCTGATATTAACATTCAAAGCCCTTAACAGCTTGGGGCCAGGTTATCTGAAGGATCGCCTCCTCCCATATGTGCCTGCCCAGACCCTAAGATCATCCTCTGGGGTTCTTCTCTGGGAGCCCCCCTGAAAGGAAGTGAGGCAGGTGGCTACCAAGAGGAGGTCCTTTTCTGCTGTGCCCCCCCCCCAGCTGTGGAATGAGCTCCCTAGAGAGGTTCGCTTGGTGCCTATGTTGTTCTCCTTCCAGTGCTAGGTGAAGACCTTTTTATTGTCCCAGTGTTTTAGCATTTTAGCTTCTTAATATTTTAGCTCTAGAATTTTAAATCTGTATTTTAAATCTCTGCATTGCTGCCAGGTTTCACTCTGGTTGTACTGTTACATTGTGGTTTTAAGCTTTCATATTTCATATTGTTTAATGCTGCACTCTGTGGTTTTAATTTTTGTGAACCGCCCAGAGAGCTTTGGCTATTGGGCAGTATATAAATGAATGAATGAATGAATGAATGAATGAATATTATAGTATAGTATACACATGTTGTTGTATGTTTTCTTAATTGGAGAACTCTACTGAAAAATCAGAAGTGCGAACGCCAAAGGATAACTGAGTTTCAGTTTGCATAGTGGTTTGAAAATGCAAAATTATATAAGTTATTACAGTACAAACTGAACAAATTTCTCTCCCCTTCCTAACATGTTGCTGAAGGTTTGTGGTGATGCTACAGTTAGACTTAAGAGCCTTTGGGAAGATGATAGGGTGCAGCAGCTGATAGTGTGAGCATGGGGGTGTATGTCTGTGAGGCATCCAACTATGCTTTTTTGAGGGGTTCAAGTCCAAGACCGGAATTTGCCATTTTGGGTCCAATATGAAGCTGTATGCTCAATCTTACTAGGGTTTTCTGTGTGGATAAAGCTACTAAATGGATAATCCCCCCCCCCTTGATACAGCAGGCTTTATAGACTTATATAAGAGTTTAATTAATAAAAGCCCACATGCAATCAAAATAGAAACTGTATTTAGGAGCCCAATTCAAAACCTATTTCATGTATTTCTATTAATTTCTGCTAACATTGGATTAGGTGGCCCTTTGTTAGTATTATCCTTAATTCTAAGAGGAAGCATTATGCTATGGAAAAGTCTGCACTGCTGTTGCAAAGGCCTTTGTATCATTAGTGAAAAGGAGTTGAGGATTCATGGCTAAAGCCCCTCGTTTTGTATAAAACCAAGGCATGATCCATCTGAGTGTATTGCAGAGAACACATTAAGGAGCTAAAGCTTACAGTGTCAGTGTCTCTGAATAATAATGGAATTCTAAAAGCTGCTGACACAAAAGGGAAACTTGTTAATCTTTTTTTATATATCCTTAACTATGAAATTCATACGGTCCTATTCAAACATAAGCTGACAGAGATAATATAAGGGCTATAACTACACATGGCACAAAAATGCCTGTAGGATAAACTTAGTTAAGGCACTGTCTTCTCTCAGCTTCTTCCTATGGGGATAATAATACAATCCTACCTTACTGGGTTGTTGTAAGGATTACTGAAATAATATATGCAAAGTACTTTAAACACACAATGGCAGTATCTCATGCTTATATTGTTGTTGTTTTTAAATTCTGATATTTTATACAATTTTAATATTATTGATGATTTAATTATATTTTTAACTTTTGTATATTTCTATTTCCCCTTCATGGATCACTGCGTTGTTGTGGCGAAGGGGTTTGCGTAATTCAGAGAAGCCATAAGCTATTCCGTGCAGGGTCACCCAAGATGGACAGGTCATGGCAGAGAGTTCTGACAAAATGTGGTCCACTGGAGAAGGAAATGGCAACCCACTCCAGTATTCTTGCCAAGAAAACCCCATGGAACGGATCACTAGGCTAAAAGATATGACGCCGGAAGATGAGCCCCTCAGGTTGGAAGGTGTCCAATATACTACTGGGGAAGAGCAAAGGGTATTTCCAAGTAGCTCCAGAAAGAGTGAAGCGGCTGGGCCAAAGCCGAAAGGACACTCAGCTGTGGATGTGTCTGGTGGTGAAAAGAAAATCCAATGCTGTAAAGAACAATATTGTTTAGGAACCTGGAATGTAAGATCACTGAATCGAGGTAAGCTGGAGGTGGTCAAACATGAGATGGCAAGATTGAACATCGACATCTTGAGAATCGGCAAACTCAAATGGACAAGCATGGGCGAATTTAATTCAGGTGACCATTATATCTACTACTGTGGGCAAGAATCCCTTTGAAGAAATGGAGTAGCACTTATAGTCAATAAAAGGGTGAGAAAAGCAGTACTGGGGTACAATCTCAAAAACGATAGAATGATCTCAGTACGAATCCAAGGCAAACCATTCAACATCACAGTAATTCAAGTCTATGCCCCAACCACTGAGGCTGAAGAAGCTGAGGTTGATCGGTTCAATGAAGACCTACAACACCTTCTAGAACTAACTCCAAAAAAAGATGTCCTTTTCATCATAGGGGATTGGAATGCCAAATTAGGAAGTCAAGAAATAACCGGGATAACAGGCAAGCATGGCCTTGGTGTACAAAATGAAGCAGGACAAAGGCTAATAGAGTTTTGCCAAGAGAACACGCTGATCATAGCAAACACTCTTTTCCAACAGCACAAGAGGCGACTCTACACATGGACATCACCAGATGGTCAATATCGAAATCAGATTGATTATGTACTTTGCAGCCAAAGATGGAGAAGCTCTATACAGTCAGTAAAAACAAGACCTGGAGCTCACTGTGGCTCAGATCATGAGCTTCTTGTTGCAAAATTTCAGCTTAAATTGAAGAACGTAGGGAAAACCACTAAACCATACAGGTAGGACCTAAATCATATCCCTTATGAATACACAGTGGAGGTGATGAATAGATTTAAGGGATTAGACCTGATAGACAGAGTGCCTGAGGAACTATGGACGGAGGTCCGTAACATTGTTCAGGAGGCAGCAACTCAATCCATCCCAAAGAAAAAGAAATGCAAGAAAGCAAAGTGGCTGTCTGATGAGGCTTTACAAGTAGCTGAGGAAAGAAGGGAAGCGAAAAGCAAGGGAGAAAGGGGAAGATATATCCAACTGAATGCCGAGTTCCAGAGAATAGCAAGGAGAGACAAGAAGGCCTTCTTAAATGAACAATGCAAAGAAATCGAGGAAAACAATAGAATGGGAAAGACTAGAGATCTCTTCAAGAAAATCGGAGATCTCAAGGGAACGTTTTGTGCAAAGACGGGCATGATAAAGGACAAAGAAGGCAGGGACCTAACAGAAGCAGATGAGATTAAGAAGAGGTGGCAAGAATACAAAGAAGAACTATACAGGAAAGACCTTAATGTCCCTGATAGCCATGATAGTGCGGTCACTGAACTTGAGCCGGACATCCTCGAGAGTGAAGTCAATTTAAAATCCTAAAAGATGATGCTGTTGAAGTTCTGCACTCAATATGCCAACAAATTTGGAACACTCAACAGTGGCCACAAGACTGGAAAAGGTCAGTTTACATTCCAATTCAAAAGAAGGGCAACGGCAACGCCAAAGAGTATTCAAACTACTGTACAATTGTGCTCATTTCATATGCCAGCGAGGTTATGCTCAAAATCCTACAAGCTAGGCTTCAGCAGTATGTGAACCGAGAACTACCGGAAGTACAAGCTGGGTTTCGAAGAGGCAGAGGAACTAGAGATCAAATCGCCAACATTCGCTGGATCATGGAGAAAGCAAGAGAATTCCACAAAACTGTCTATTTCTGCTTCATTGACTACGCTAAAGCCTTTGATTGTGTGGATCACAACCAACTGTGGCAAATTCATAAAGAGATCGGAGTGCCAGACCACCTTACCTGTCTCCTGAGAAACTTGTATGAGGGCCAAGAAGCAACAGTAAGAACCAGACATGGAACAACCGATTGGTTCAAAATTGGGAAAAGAGTAGGACAAGGATGCATATTGTCGCCCTGCTTATTTAACTCATATGCAGAGTACATCATGAGAAACTCTGGGTTGGATGAATCACAGGTCGGAATTAAGATTGCCGAGAGAATTATCAACAACCTCAGATACGCAGACGATACCACTCTCATGGAAGAAAGCGAAGAGAATCTCAAGAGCCTCTTGTTGAGGGTGAAAGAGGAGAGTGCAAAAGTTGGTTTGAAACTCAACATTAAAAAAACTAAGATCATGGCATCTGGCCCCATCACTTCCTGGCATGTAGAAGGGGAAGAAATGGAAGCAGTGACAGATTTTATTTTCTTGGGCTCCAAGATCACCGCAGACGGTGACTGTAGCCATGAAATTAAAAGACTCTTGCTCCTTGGGAGGAAAGCTATGGCAAACCTAGACAGCATAGTAAGAAGCAGAGACATCACCTTCTGACAAAGGTTTGTATAATCAAAGCTATGGTTTTCCCAGTAGTAATGCATGGCTGTAAGAGCTGGACTATAAGGAAGGCTGAGCACCGAAGAATTGATGCTTTCGAACTGTGGTGCTGGAGAAGACGCTTACGAGTCCCCTGGACTGCAAGGAGGTCAAATCAGTCCAACCTAAAGGAAATCAACCCTGAGTGCTCATTGGAAGGATAGATACTGAAGCTGAAGTTCAAATATTTTGGCCACCTAATGCGAAGAGAAAAGTCACTGGAAAAGACCCTGATGCTGGGAAAGATTGAAGGCAAAAGGAAAAGGGGACAGCAGAGGATGAGATGGCTAGATAGCATCACCGATGCAACGAATATGGACTTGAGCACACTCCGGGAGAGAGCGGAGGACAGGAAGGCCTGGCGTGCTATGGTCCATGGGGTCACAAAGAGTCGGACACGACTTAACAACTGAAAAACAACAGCATATTTCTATTTATATGTTTTAACTGTATACGTTTTTAATGTTGTAAAGCTGCCTTGAGTCCCAGTATTGGGAAACAGGTGGAATAATAATAATAATAATAATAATAATAATAATAATAATAATATCATCTTACTGTGCCTGTGAAAAAATGCAACTAGCTTCCATGCACCAATACTGGAACCTTTTCCCTGTCCCAGTTCCAGCAGAAGTTGTTCTAGGCTAGCACAGCCTTCCCCAACCTGGCCCTCCAGAAAAGGCTGCACCAGGGAAGGCTGCTCTAGACTAGCTTGCATCTGGTTTTTTATATTGTTGAATGGTGCCACCAACGGCACTTACCTAACATTGGTGGGCTGGTGCCAAGGTGATTTCACACATTTAGGATGAAATCTTATGGGGATAGGTGGCCGCCTCTGGAGGCGACCACGTATCCAATGCACGGAGGGCAGATCGTGGAGGGGATCTTCTTCTCTGTGCTCCAGCTGCCCTGCATTTGTGGCTAGATGGCCAATTTCGGCTGTCAAGCCACAGCACTTCAGAGTGGGAGGGATGGCCAGATGATGCATAGGAAGCATTGGACCCCTTCCGAGGTCCCTGCCCCTCCCCACCCCCAGGAATGCCCCCTTTACTCCTGCTCCACACTGCTCTTACAAGCACAGAGCCCAGGATGATCTGTGCTGTGCCACCTATGAGGGGGCAGGGAGGCGCGGTTTTCTGAGAACCATCATCACAGCACGGGCTCTGAGGTCGGTTACCCCAAACCGAATATTCCTATGGCCATCCACCTGCTGTCTAGCAGCCATAGGATTGCGCCCTTAGAGAAGTAGTTTATTTATTTTATTTTTAAAAACTTTTTTTATTAATGAAATACATTTGTACAGAAGTTAAAACATACATTCCATATAAAAAAACACCTTTCTCTAAGATGAAATCCATCTATAAAATGCAGAATATTCTTTTCTGTATAGGTTTTAACCATCTAAATTGGGCAAACCCTAGTGACAAAGAGTTCTTTATAAAAACAACTACGGGGTTCCATATTTCACTGATACATTCAAATACATTTGAGGATTTGTGGAATGCTGTTAATTTAACTAATAAAAGAATATCACACAATTTCCCTCGCTATCCTGTATCAAAGTTATCTCTTTACATTTCCACCAATGAGCATAAACTAGTCTAGTAACCACTAATGCATTTAATACTACCTCCTATTCTTTCCTATGGACTATGTCTTGTATAAAATTAAGAAGACAAACAAGAGGATCTATAGGTACACTGACATCACTAAAGGACAATATTGCTTGGGTAATCATTTTCCAATATACGTGAGCTCTGGAACACATCCAGTACATGTGGAAAAGATCTGCTCTGTTTTTAACACAGTACCAGGAGTTCATTATTCATTGTTACATTTATATCCTGCCTTATTGCCTCTTGCAAGGAACCCAAGGCAGCTTACATGGTCCTCCCCCTTGCATTTTATCCTCACAACAACCCTGTGAGGTAGGTTAGGCTGCGAGCCAGTGGCTGGCACAAAGTCACCCAGTGAGCTTCATGGCTGAATGGAATCTGGAACCCAGATCTCACAAGTCCCACTCCAACACTCTCACCACTACATCACACTGGCTCGGACAGTTACTATTTCCATCTTTAAAGATCTTGTTTAATTCCAAAGGCATGAAATGCCATTGCATCGCCATTTTTATATAGTTCTCTCGCAACATTGAGCTCAGAGTAAACTGACTTCTAGGTCCAGAAAGGAAAGAAGTAGTATAATGTAATAGATACAGAAGAGAGGGAAAATGCAATTCCATTAGCATTTTTAACCTGTGAAGTCTTGGTAAATCTAAGGCTTGCATGAATTTAAAATCTTCCCGCTAAAGAAAACTCTGTGTTCATTTCTTAATGTATTCAAATGTAACTGGCTATCATAATTTAAAAACTGATTTCAGAATGTCAAGGCAGAACCTGAACCACTACTCCATCTATTTCAATCTGTGCAAAACTCCAGAGCCCAAACAGCAGTGCACTCAAATACTAATTTTACTCCTGCAGTCACAGATCCTGCACTTAAATCAGCAGTCCAGATAAGCCTTCTGGTGCAATTGCAAGGGTTGCCCAAGAGGGAACAGGGAAAG
The DNA here is from genome assembly GCF_057233095.1 of Heloderma suspectum. Lineage (NCBI taxonomy): Eukaryota > Metazoa > Chordata > Lepidosauria > Squamata > Helodermatidae > Heloderma > Heloderma suspectum. The sequence goes on from NC_139461.1 coordinate 230,808,714, forward strand.
GAAGAACTTGGGTGGCAGTGGGAGGTTTTCCAGGCCTCTTCTCTTTTTCTAAAGTTTCTGGCTCATGTTTCTCAATGGCCAAGAGCTCACATGGCAAACTGAAGTCATCAGGTGTTCCCAGCCATCATAGTCATTTGGTAGGATGACATGCCCAGCTTTCATTGATGAGATAGATTATAGCTGGTCACTCCATTCATGTAAGGACATCAGGATGCTCAGAGAGGCAGCCTTGGTCTCTGCACCATTGGGCAGCAGGTGAGAGTGTAGGTATTGCAGACTGTTGCTCCTCTCTTCTGGTCTCCCACATCTGTGCTCCCACTCTAGGACTTTGCCCTCACCCTTCTACTCAAATGCCCCTTTGTTTCCTTTGCCTCCTCTTCCAGTGTCTTTTCCTCCTCCTCCTCCTGGGTGTCCTTCTTGGTCTTTTCCACATTTTTCCCCACCTTACTACTACAAGCCCATGCACTTTTCCATATGTTGTTCATGCTGCATCAGGAAATTCATCTTCTGCTCTCTGGGAGAGGTGGTTGGATCATGTCCGGGGCTAGAGCTAGACCCAGACCCTGGACAACAGTCCTGGAGCTAAAGGATTAACAAGTTACTCCAGCAGTGACTGGAAGCAACTGGCAGGGTTTTTTTTTAGTCAGGCCAGGAGATTCCTTCTTGAAGCTTCTTCCTCTCAGGAGCTGCATCTGGCTGTTAAAGCACCAGCAACCTTTTTCCTGCAGGCATTGCCTTCTCCTGGGGAGTGAAAGTTGGAGGAGCTGGTTGGGGACTGCTCCTCAAATTCTCCCCGTTTGATGGAGGAGTCTGAGGTCCACTCCTCAGAATCAGGGGGCAGTGTGTCTGCTCCTGAGTTTCACTCCTGGGGATCTTGTGGATTGGACATCAGGTCTGAGGCAGTGGGCACCAAGGACTGGTTCTGGCATCTCCCCAGAGTCATTGTCACTGGAGGTTTCAGTCTCTGATGGCTCCCAGTCCACAACCATGATAGGTCCACCTGTTCTGGTCGTCCTTCCTAAAGCTTTCTTTCCTTCTCCATTCTTCTCTCTACTGCCTTCTAATCCATTCTTCAAGTCCACCCCCTTCTTTCCAGTTTTCACTCTCCTTTGCCACTCAGCACTCCTTGCCTCTGCTTCCCATCCCTGCCTCCATGTCTCAGACTCTTCCATTTTCCTCCTTTCTCACTTCACCTTCTTGCCATCCCCTGCCAGCTGAACAACGTAATTTTTAACCTACTCTGGCTGATGCAGCCATGCCCTCTTATCACTGCTGTGCTCCTGAGTCTCAGGTCCTCTACTGGGACCCAATCTTGGGCTTCAACTGACTGCAGATGATGTCAACTGACTGGGCACCAAGAATCATGGCTGCCCCACATTGGCCTGATAGCAGCTTGGAAAAAGGGGTTCCAAGTGCCAATGCCTCCTAACACAGAAATGGATATTTAGTAGAGGTATGCATCAATCACAAGATTTGACTTTTACCCTGATTTGGCACTTTGGAAAATGGCCCAATTATGCTTGGACCAATTTGGAGGCCACCCACTTCAACTCGGATACTGAACCCAAGGTCAAGATTAAAAAATATGAGTCTTCATTCCTCCCATTTACTATCATGGGAAATTTAAAAAAATCACTATACTGTGTAGTTTTTATGTTTGTCAGATGTGGATGAAATTTAAGGGCATACTAGCCCCTTAGGACTTCCAAATTTCAGAAAAATAGAGGCTTCTGTGTTATGCACCTTCATATATCGATTATTTTTAAAGGAGAACTTCTGATAATTTTTTTTATGCCTTGGAGGGATAGTTGCTCCTTCTGGAGGGATTGAGCCTGGTTTTTTGCACAAGAACTGTCTTTACATTTTGAGGGTGTCCCCCCCCCCAAAAAAGGATGTGCTTAGACCCTATGTTCTCTGTGGACCTTTCTTCTGAAAATAACAGACAGCATAGAGGTGACCCTAAGTAAGAAAACTGTAAAGTTTCAGAAGGATAGGTGCAGTGGTTTATATGGGAAGGGAGTTCTCAAATGGGGGAGGGGAGTGTTGTGTAAGTGATTTGCTTCCCCTTCCCACCCCCTGTGATTTTGGGGACAATTTGTAGGAAAATGGCATCATAGAATAGTAGGGTTGGAAGCTTCAGCAAAGGAGATCGTTACCTTGTCATGGTGCTGGAGCTTGAGCACCTCAATGATGTCATGAGCTAAACCGTGAAGGGACACCCAAGATGGGAAGGTCATGGCAGAGAGATCAGACTAAATACAATCCCTGGGGAAGGAAACGGCAACCCACCCCTGTATTCTTGCCATGAAAACTAAATGGATCAGTACAACCAGAGATATGTTGGTATACCATCAGAAGATGGGACTCCCAGGTCAGAAGATGGTCAAAATGCTACTGGGGAGGAACAGAGGATAAGTTCAACTAGCCCCAGATATGATGACGCAGCTAGCTCAAAGCTGAAAGGACGGCTAGCGGCCGATGGTGCTGGTGGTGAACAACGAATCCGATGTTCTAAAGATCAACACACCATAGGAACCTGGAATGTAAGATCTATGGCTGTCTGCTGAGACACTGGAAGCAGCCCAAGAAGGAAGGAAAGCAAAAGGCAACAGTGATAGGGGGAGATATGCCCAATTAAATGCAAAATTCCAGAGGTTAGCCAGGAGAGATAAGGAATTATTTCTAAACAAGCAATGCGTGGAAGTGGAAGAAGATAATAGAATAAAAATCAACCTATATCCCCATACCAAAAAAGGGAAGCACCAAAGAATGTTCAAACTATCGAACAGTGGCACGTATTTCACATGCCAGTAAGGTAATGCTCAAGATCTTGCAAGATAGACTCCAGCAATTCATGGAACGAGAATTGCCAGATGTACAAGCTGGGTTGCGAAAAAGCAGAGGAACTAGAGACCAAATTGCCAATATCCTCTGGATAACGGAGAAAGCCAGGGAGTTTCAGAAAAACATCTATTTCTGTTTTATTGACTATTCTAAAGCCTTGGACTGTGTGGATCATAACAAATTGTGGCAAGTTCTTGGTGGTATGGGGATACCAAGTCATCTTGTCTGCCTCCTGAGGAATCTGTATAACGAACAAGAAGCAAAAGTAAGAACAGACCACGGAACAACGGACTGGTTTAAGATTGGGAAAGGAGTACGGCAGGATTGTATACTCTCACCCTACCTATTCAACCTGCAGAACACATCATGCGACGTGCTGGGCTTGATGAAGCCAAGGCTGGAGTTAAAATCGCTGGAAGAAACATGAACAATCTCCGATATGCAGATGATACCACCTTGATGGCTGAAAGCAAGGAGGAGCTGAGGAACCTCATGACGAAGGTGAAAGAAGAAAGTGCAAAAGCTGGGTTGCAGTTACACCTCAAAAAAACCAAGATTATGGCAACCAGCTTGATTGATAACTAGCAAATAGAGGGAGAAAACGTGGAGGCAGTGACAGACTTTGTCTTTCTAGGCGCAAAGATTACTGCAGACACTGACTGCAGCCAGGAAATCAAAAGACGTTTACTTCTTGGGAGGAGAGCAATCACAAATCTTGATAAAATAGTGAAGAGCAGAGACATCACACTGACAACAAAGGTCCGCATAGTTAAAGCAATGGTATTCCCCGTAGTAACCTATGGCTGTGAGAGCTGGACCATAAGGAAGGCTGAGCGAAGGAAGATAGATGCTTTTGAACTGTGGTGTTGGAGGAAAATTCTGAGAGTGCCTTGGACTGCAAGAAGATCAAACCAGTCCATACTCCAGGAAAGAAAGCCAGACTGCTCACTTGAGGGAATGATATTAAAGGCAAAACTGAAGTACTTTGGCCACATCATGAGAAGACAGGATACCCTGTAGAAGATGCTGATGCTAGGGAAAGTGGAAGGCAAAAGGAAGGGGGGCCGACCAAGGGCAAGGTGGATGGATGACATTCTGGAGGTGACGGACTCAACCTTGGGGGAGCTGGGGGTGTCAATGGCCGACAGGAAGCTCTGGCATGGGCTGGTCCATGAAGTCACGAAGAGTCGGAAGTGACTGACCGAATAAACAACAACAACAAGGGTTGGAAGGGGCCTATAAGACCATCGAGTCCAACCCCATACATCATAAAAGTGTCTCCAGACAATAAACTTGCAAAGTTTTAGAAGGATAGGTGCAGGGCCTAGTGAGTTATGATGACTGAAAACCAGTTTAAGTCTCTCTCTTTTTTCATAGTGAAGCCTGCTGGTGCTGGAAGAATGGCCATCAGATGGTCCCATTCTTGCTCTCCCCCAAACCACAGCAATTGGAGAGCCCCTAGTAAAACCTGCCCAATGATTAGAAGGTGGACCTGACAGTCAGTCAATCTCCCTTCCTCCCTCCTCCCTCTCCCCATCAGCATTTAGAGAAAGCAAGCAAAAGACAGTATTCTTGGATGTTCACTATCTGCCTTTCTGAAGCCAAATCTCAAACAAAGCCCCATGCAGAGTCCAGCTTTGCCTCAGAAAGCACTATAAATGGTCCAAATGGCCCAATTCAACTCAGGCTTCAGCTGATTCTGATACACATTCCTAATATTTACCAGCATAATCAAAGAACCTGTTCTCCTGACCACGGACAAGCCACCCAGAACCCTAAAACAGCTCAAGGGTTCTGGGTGGCAGCAAGCTGTGCCAGCAAGGGTAATTATACAAATCAACTGGCACGCACAGTGGGGGAAATAAGCCACTGTGGCTTATTTCCCTCTCTGTAATTACGCAAACCTAGTAAATGCTTAACCATCAGAATAAAATGTGAATTTTTACCTCACAAATTGGTTTAGCCATGTGTGGGTGTATCTATCCAGGTCCCCAAGGTATGTCATCTGAAATTGCTTGGCACCGCCAATTATCTTCTGGGGATTTTCAGAAAACAAAATTCACATTTTGTCCTCATAATACATGATTCCGATTTTGAAATAACTAAAGATTGGCAATATTTCATTTCAGCCCTGCTTGTTAAAAATCTGCAGCCATCAGACAGACTGCCACTATGTGACAGAAGCAGCAGGGAAAAGTTTGAATTCACCAAGAAATTTCAGCTGGATAGACTGATATGGCTCCACAGAGTTCCAGCTGTGCAAAATTGCAAAGCTTTACTCCCAGCTCCAGCCCAGCGAGTGGCTTTCATTTTATCCTTCGCATGGATCCTTCCTGCTTGGCTTCATAACTTCCTGATACTGTGGGTAATGGCTAAATGGAGTTTTAATGCAAAGTGTAATTTTCTACTTCCCTTTCAATCATCACTTAATGGAAATGTGTCCTAATTTCCTGATCGCCTTAGCATTCTTCTTGGCTTTAAATATCAGCTTTTCTCAATGAAGGTGAAGAGCAAATTGTCTTATGAAGCTACAGTTATCCGAAAATAATATAAAAAGCATTTATTTGATAGCCTGATACTTAGAGTCATTCAGTTCACACAGCATGTTCTTAACTTCAAAAGGGCCTGGCACAAGGCTCTTTGTGTATACCCTGCATTTTGATGAAATGATACAGCTTTGTCTTGTGCGCTCCTCCAAACCTGTCCCCCATATTGGAGCTGATAGTCACTCTATTGCCATTTCCATTGTGGAATTTTTATTTATTTATTTATTTATTTATTATTTAATTTATTAATCGCCCATCTGGCTGGTCACCCAGCCACTCTGGGCGATGTACAACATACAATAAAACAATAAAATTCTACAATAAAAACATTTTCTAAAATACCCTAACCCACCCCAAATGCCTGCCTGAACAGCCACGTTTTTAATGCATGACGGAAGCTCATTAAAGAGGGGGCATGGCGGAATTCCCTAGGGAGGGAGTTCCACAGAGTGGGGGCCACCACAGAAAAGGCCCTCTCCCTCGTCCCCACCAGCCTAGCTGTCCTGGCTGATGGGACAGAGAGAAGGCCATCCGAGGCTGATCTTATTAAGCGGCCTGTCTGGTACTGCTGCCAGGCGCTCCTTAAGATAGGATTTTTAAACTGTGCCTTTTGAGTTGTGTGGACTAAATAGCCTTTATAAAAGCTATTTACTATTCTTCCGTAGAAGCTCTTACACAAAGCCTGGGGTTAAACTGAGGCACCTGGAATACAAAGATAATAAAGTGTAACATTTCCATTGGAAATGATCGCCAATGTGGATTTAGTTAAAGGACAAGCACACATCATCTACACACAACAGTACCTAAAAATTTAGTCTTAGTTAAACTTTTGGGTAGCAGAAGTCAACTTTTTACATGCCACCCTGGGAATTTCAGTGAACAATTTCTTAAACAATCTTCAACCAATTATGGGTGCAGTTCAGCATATTAGCTGTGACTAAGGCCTGTTCAGTTCTATGAAGCAAGCAACCTGATCCTATGCTTGTTTACTCAAAAGTAGGTCCCACTGATTACAATGGGATTTCTTTCTAGTAAGTGAGCATAGGACCTGAATCCCACGGTGCTGTCAGGGCAGGATTTGAGGCCAGAAGTCTAGTGCCTCCCTCAGTGGAACAAGCAGGAGGGCCCCAAATGCAGCAGGCCTGGCTTTAAGGCAGCCACTTATGCATTGCCAAAAAAAGAGGAAATGTGTCACCAAACCAGAGGACAGAAGGACACACATTTGCATTCGTACCAACCACAAGATTTGGCTCAGTGCCCGATTTGGGTCAGACTGATTTGGTTTAGATCCAAATCTGAATCTTAGGTTGTCTCCAATGTTAGTCCTACATAGAGTAGAACCATTGAAATGAATGGGGCAGAACTGAGTCATTAACTTAAATTGCATTTACTTCAATGGGTCTACTGTACATAGGACTAACATTGGATATAACCCCTTGATTCAGATATCCAAATCTTTATGCTTCCCATTGACTGTAGTCACAGTCGCCTGTAACGATTCAAGCAAATAAGCGCAGGTGGTGTTTGTTACATGTATATATTAGGGATGTCAGAGAATTCCGCCATGGATCTTGGTGAGGCCGAATGCCAGTGCATTCAGCCCCCTGAACTCCGTGGCGGAACAGCCCCCCCCCCCGCGGATCCCCCCCGGGACAAGACTTACCTGGGACGGATCTTCCGGGCGGCGGCGGCTCTGGCGGTGGCTTCGGCGGCGGCAGCGGCTGGTCTTCCGAACACAAAGGGGAACGCTATACTACTACGTAAATATTTACGTAGGCTAAAATGGTGAATCAAAAAGGGATGCAAATAGCGCCCGCTACGCTCTTTGCGTTCCCCTTTATTTTCACCATCATAGTCTACGTAAATATTAACGTAGATTCAGATGGCCAAAAATAAGGAACACAAATGGTGGCGGCCGTAGCCGCCGCCATTTGCATATGCGGGTTGTGTGTGTTTTTTCCCCCCAGAGCCCTCCACGGCTGGAAATCCGGCTGCGGATGGCTCTGGCCTGCCTGGGCCTGGCCGGCTGCTCCACAGCCAGCCGTCGAGCATTCCGGGGGGGAGGAATGGATCGCCTCCCACCCCGTCAAGGATTCCGGAGGGAGGGACGGAACGCCTCCCCCCCACCATCAACATAATCTGCAGAAAGGTAAGTGACTTTTGTACATCCCTAGTATGGGAATTGCTAATAACTTTTTTTTTATTTCTTTGCAAAATTGGATCAAATATGCAGACATTATTGCCCCTTCTAAGTGTCTCGAACCTGCCAAGTTTCAAATGAGTGTGTGCAGCATTTTTTTGTGGAAGGGGAGTGTTACTTGGGGGGGAGTTATTCAGCAGGGGTGGTGTGTGTACGATTTGCCACTCTTCCTGTTCTGCCACCTGAGTTGGGGGATTCAGTCTGCCTAATGGGAGGGCCGGCTCTGTCTAAACCAGAAGTAAAGTAAATATAAGCTATACAAATGTAAAGTAGTGGAAACTCCATGTAGAAGAAATGAAAGTCCAGACTGGAGGTTAAAAAGGCAGGGAGAAATCTTGCAAAATGATGCCCATTCTAGTGGGATGAGTTATGTGGAAATCAGCTAAACACAGTCTTAACATTCACACTTAAATCAAGATTAAAGTCAGATATTTCTTAAAAAAAGAGAAACCTTTCCTGTAACCTAAAACCATACCTAACTTAAAATCTGATTAAATTTTCAAGAAGACAAAGCAGAGCATAGGTGCCCTGAGGCTGTTAAAGCATGTGGCAGGATATAAATTGAATAAAATAAATAAATAGCTTGATGCCTATTTACAGCATAAGGAACAGTTTTCACATGGTTCTATAGCACAATGTAAAACATGACTAATTTTTCCCTTTTGCCTAGATACAATAACATTATGATTATTAAATAAAGCAATTTGTGAACCAAAAATAGAACTCTTCAATTTCGTTAGCATTGTAGCACAATCCTACACATGTCTACTCATAAGTAAGTGCCACTGAGTCCAACAGGTCTTGCTCTCAGGTACATGGGTATACCATTGCAGCCTTGGAGAGTTTACACTGCCATACGAGCTTGTTCCACATCCTAAAGTTAACCCAAATATGAAGGCTGAAGTGGGCTGCAAATAAAGCTGTTAGTAAAGCCAATAGTCCATGTTGTTGGGCAGGATGGATCATTGCCCCAAATGGTCTATATTATTTAATTTTTTAGAAATATATGATTCCAGTTCTGCTCAGAAAGGTTCAACGAAGGTAGCCAGATGATTGACAGGGAGTGGCTGCTCAGAACACAACTCACCCATGTTAAAACATCTTCGGTGGCATCCAGAGTTTGGGCTGGATATAACAGAACCCCCAAGCTGCACACTCAATCCTTAAGGAGGCGTGCAGCCCTATTGCCATTCAGAAGTTGACCTCAACAATTATTTGAGTTATAAGTTGAATTAGAAATATTTTGGAGATGATGATGATGATGATGATGATGATGATGATGATAGATAGATAGATAGATAGATATTGCACAGCTATCCTTCCTCTTTTGTCCACTTATGAGCTCTAGAATTCAGGAGTTTAATTTCCACACCTTTAGCCACTGGTCATTCATCTCTTTGTAGAATCCTTAATGAATCCCAGATCTCTTTGGAAATTCTCACTCAGACAGAGCAAGAAGAAGATATCCATTCCTTCTTGTAGAGGAAATGCACCGGAAGACCATTGTATTTCAAGGAGATAGGAGAGTGGCATGCCACAATTGTTCCCTGCATGCCAGAACCTCCTGGAGAATCTTAAAAACCTACACACACGCACACACACGCACACACACACACACACACACACACACTTAAGAGCTCTCAGGCCTCTAGGCTGGAGGCTTTGCTTTCCAAGCTCAGTTGTCCGCTTGGGAGCGTACAACCTTGAATCAATTAGCTTGGCCACTGTCCACTCACTTTAGCTTATCTTCGGGTTCTGGGCAGTACAAGGATGTATGAATATCATGAGACCTCAGAATCTGACCGTCACTCCAAGTGTGATTAATTACCGTGTTCCTCAAACCAGCATGTAGAAACAGGAGAACTCAGGTATAAAAGTCACCAGAGACTTGCCCACAGTGAGCTTCGATGCAGACCTGGACTGCAGGAAGTGCTGCGTGCCGGACGTTTGACTGCGGTATTTCCATTGACATTCACCTGGAGCTCCCAACAACTGAACGGGGAAGTAAGCTATCTTGCTCAGTGCTGATATCGTATGTTATTCTGTATCATTTTGCCTGCTCTTTAATAAAATCCTTGACTTCTATCCAGCTGTGTGCTTATTGCTCCTGAATCTTAAAAAGAACCTTTGCCTCTTGGCAAAACACCTGTCCAATAACCAATGACTCAACTGATTGAGTGATTGCACTTCTGTAGCACCCAATACCTGAAGCTCTCTGGGCAGCTCACAAAAATATATGTGTATGTAGCTTTTCTTTTTATATTGGTAGATCCTTACTTGGATCTGCTTTTGCCATCTCAGATCTCACTCTGCAAGGAGTTCCCAAGGTGTAACACACTTATGAACTGCCGCTTTCTAATATAATTCTCACAGGAACATACCAAGGCCCTCTAGATAGGAACATTGGAAGCTGCTTCATACTGAGTCAGGCCATTGGTCCACCTAGCCCAATATTGTCCACGCTGACTGCTGGTGGCTCTCCAGGGTTTCAGGCAGGAGTTTTTCCAGCCCTACCTGGAGATGCCAGGGACTGAATGTGGGACCTTCTGCATGCAAAGCAGGTGCTCTACTACTGAGCGAGAGCCCCTGCTTTGTCCTACAGCACCCATAATCCCTTACCATTGGCTATGCTTGCTAGGGCTGATGGAAGATGTAGGTGAAAACATCTGGAGAGCCACAGCTTGCCCAGTCCTGCAGTAAGGGACACTAGGTGGGCATGATCTACTAGAAGCTTCTTCTAGTAGCTTCTTCTGCAAGCCCACATGAACGGGGCCGATTCAACTTCCATTGGGAATTGTCCAATGGAGATTCTCAGTAGCTTACATCCTTATTTATTTTATTATATTTCCCCCACCTTTCCTCCAAGGAATCAGGGTGATATATATAGCTACCTCCCTTCCTTTTTTTATCCTCACAACAATCCTGAGAGGTCGTTTAGGCTGAAATCTGATAATAGGTCCAAGAAGCTTCTTAGCTGAGTGGGGATTTGAACCCACTTTCCTTCGACCTAGTCAGATACTCTAATAATTACATCACACTGCATATGTAATGTAATTCTTAAGTGCATTACAAAATAATCCTTAAATGCATTAGAAAACATACGTATAGATAACAAACCATGGAATGGAATATGACAATAAAACAGACAACAGAAAATTCTCTTAAACCCTTGAGATATAAATTAACAGATCAGTTGAAGCTAGATAAGTTTTGTTTTTCGTACTCGTATTGAGTGTGTGTGTTTCCCATAATATCTTGGTAGTAACGTCACCCTAAACGGTGAGAAAAAAAGGTTGTCAGTGTATTCTTTACTGCTATACTGCCATCTAGAGGCAACCAAGGAAATTAGACAGCAACCAAAATGTTAATTTCTAGAGCTGCGTATAGATAGATGGCCTCTCAAAATTCTCCAGCCTGTTTGTGGGCAGAAAAATTGGGGGGATAATTTCACCAAATTTCTCCTAGGGGAGGAGAAATTATCCAGCAGTTTCTCACATATAGGGCAGGGGTTCTAGCACAGGTTCTTTCTTTTTTCCTAAGGGCTTTGGTTTATTGCACTGCTCCTGCAAGTGGCCACAACAACAGCTGTGTTGAGGCTTCCACTTTTCTGAGGCAGAATGTTGAATTTCTTTTGGTTTTTGAACTTACCTAATCACTGTGAAGTGGCTGAGGATGCTGTGACATGTTTTCTCTCTCTATTACACATCTTTTCATAGCTCCGCAGCTTCCCAGGCCTCCTGCCATTCCTGAACTGAAAAAGGCCCATGGGAGGAATTACCTCATGATGTCTCCCTCATGATGACTTTACTTGAAGTGTGGGAAGCTGAGGAGGCTACAGACTGCCACAGAGATTATTGTACAATGAAAGAAAGGACAATCATGCACACTCCATGGCCATCTCATAAGTAAAGTAAGGACAAGACCCCCAAACCCAACCCATGAGAATTTCTCCGAAATTTCTTCTCCTTTGAATTTCTTTTCAAACACAATTTCTTTTCTATCAAATTGAATGAGAATGGTCAAAAAAATGTGGGAGAAATTTTCGGCGCAGCACTATTAATTTCACATCGCGTACATTGGATGCTGTTTGGGAAGAGACTTCTGGCATGGACAGCCAGTCTTTATCTCTCTTCCTGCCTTCCCCAACAATGACTTTTGCTTCATCAATTTGTTCCTAGGACCAATTCTGCAATGTGTAAATACAGGGGGGAAAGGGCTAGCAGCAGCTACTGGTGAAATATTTATAAGTGGTTGCTTGTTTTGTTCTTTCCTAACTTGACATTCCAAATTCATTAATGTGATACTTTTTCAACTCAAGATAGGATAGCCTTCTATTATGTGTTTATTGTTGTACACCGCCTTGGGAGCGCTCTTTCCCTGAAAGGCAGCCAGGAAATATTTTAAATAAATTAATAAACATTTGGCCATTCGGTAAATGTATTCATTATTATTAGTTCATGGTCGCCAGATTATAGCAAAAATATAAATTCATATGACTAAGTGTACCCCACTTGACATTTGAATGGAGTTCAAGAAGCCCCATGTTATATGTATTCCAGAGATCCAGATTCATATGTTCCTCATCATGGAATCAGTTGAACAACTGACATATAATTAGCGATGTACGAAAGTCACTTACCTTTGATGAAATTTGCTTCATGATGGGGGGGAGGCGCTCCGTCCCTCCCCCCAAATTCTGGCCAGGGGGGAGGCGTCCCATCCCTCCCCCCCGAAATTCTGGCCGGGGGGGAGGCGCCCCGTCCCTCCCGCCGCGAATCCCGGCCAGCCAGGAACGCAAATGGCGGCGGCCATAGCCGCCACCGTTTGCGTCCCTGCAGTCAGCCGTGATAGGCTACGTAAATGTTTACGTAGCCTATCACGGCTGATTAAAAAAAAAACACGCATGTACGCAAATGGCGGTGGCGATGGGTGCCACCATTTGCGTACGCGCGTTTTTGTTTTTTTTTTTCACTCAGCCGTGATAGGCTACGTAAACATTTACGTAGCCTATCACGTTTCTGTGTGTGTGTGTGTGTTTTACTGGAAATGGCGGCGGCGGCAGCCAGTCAGAAGACTGGCTGCCGCAGCCGCCGCCACCGCATCGCTGCTGCACTGCCGCCGCAGCCGCCGCCGCCGCCAGGGAGATTCGCCCAAGGTAAGTCCCGTCCCGGGGGGGGCGGGGGGGCAGACCGTTTCGCCACCGATTTCGGGGGGCCGAATGCGCTGGCATTCGGCCTCCCCGAGATTCTTGGCGAAATTCTCTGACATCCCTACATATAATAGAAGACATCTAGTCATATGCTCTGTGACTGTCTCTACTTACGAGGTGCAGTTTATGTTTTCTGGTGCCTCTCCATGTTTTGCCTTTGGGGAGAGACTTTGAGGATTTCCTTCCTGTGCTTGCTTGCTTTATTTATTTAACATATTTCTAATATACTCAATAACTAATGTTTTCTGGGTAGATTATAGCCAGTTACAAAACTAAAATGCCATTTTAAAGCACAGCTAAAAATCTAAAATACAGTACAAATATTTAAAAGAATAAAATACAATATAATGTAAGACAATAAAGAGCACAGGAGTCAGTAAAAAGGCCATAATAACCTAGAACTAAGTTTCTAAAATGCTTGGGAGAAAAGAAAGGCCCTTGCCTGGTGCTGAAAAGATAACAACGTAGGTGCCAGGTGAACCTCTTTGGGGAGTTTATTCCATAAATGGGGTGCCACCACTGAGAAGGCCCTCTCTCTTATAGCCACCCACCTAGCTTCCTTTGGTGAGGGCACCTAGAGGAGGTCCTCTGAATATGATCTAAGGATCCAAGCCGGTACATATCAGCTTTACAGGGAGATTTTCCTCAGGAGCTCTGCAGGGAAGGTTAAATTTCACCCTTCCATCTGCTGTGATCCCTGTAATTATCAGCCCCCTTCCTGGCTGATGACATTTGCATTTTAAAATATGTGTTTAACATTACATCTAGTTTGGCCCTGAGTTGCAGTTATTTGATGGCCATAAAATTCCCACATAAAGGTAGACATGCTTAAGTCTATTGATTTCAATGGGCTTAAGAACAGTTAATGCTATGCTGGATTGTGGTCCAAAGGGATAAGATGATGTATTGTGATATTAGAGATTCCTACACTGATTGACTGAAACATTTATGGTCAATTTAAGGACATTGCCTGTTTCAAATGCCAGTGCAAGATAGTTTGCTGCCAAATAAATGAATACAGTAGGCACAGATGAGCATTCAGCAATGAACAAGAGGGGTACTCAAGTAGTGATCCTTGATGTGAAAACAGAGAGTGCTATAAGCATATAAGCGTTTCTATATTGTTCCGTGAAAACCTGGAGGATCCACTGTTATCAGTTTTTAACAAAACATAGATGCAAAGCAATTGAACCAATAAAGAGCAGAACACTCACAGATAAAAATTAGATTCAGTGACAACACTGGCAAATTGATTAACATGACCTGATTAGAGCCTGATCTGCAGGATAGCTATGGACAACGCCTGGTACCTCTGGATTGGAAAGCTCATATCATTGCAGCTGAAAAGAGCCACTCCCATCCTTATGTCCCCTATGGACTCAAAATAAACCAGAAGGCAAAAGGGACTGGATCCAGTTGGCAGATGCCTTCCATGAGAGGCAGAAGGGCTCCACTCACTGAAGGTCCCTCAATTTGGGGGGATCCCCCCCATACCATACTTCACCCCATTCAGCAGGGTCTCTTGACTCTCTGTTTAATATTTTCTGTGGTGTGGAGTGGCTGCCATGGGAAGGAGGGGGTGGGGAACTCCACTTCTTTCAGCCCAGTTAATCCACCATAAATCTGGTTCCAGCCCAAAGTTCAATGTATGATGCTTAGGCCTTCAAGTGTGGAGGCCATCTTAAGATTTAAATTGTCTTGGTTTTGAACATGTAGAAAGAATTCTACAGGGTTGGCTCAAGGCATTTTGCTGTCTGAGGCAAAGGACAAGATGATGCCCACTCCCTCCATTCCACATAAAGATGACTGGACTGGCAGTTGAATCTAACTTAAAAACTGGCAATAGGATGGAGTCCTCCAGCACACCTGAGGGCAATAGGCTAGCTTAGGGGGTCCAGGACAGGCTGTGGGTGTCTTCCCAGAGAGGAGCTCAGGAGGAAAGACTAGCGGACTGCCACTGCTGCCCCCTCCCCCGAGCATATGATGACCGAGGCAGTTGCTTCACTCTGCCTAATGATAGCGCTGGCCCTGGCTTGAATTACCTGGGCTTCCCATAGCATGTATTTCTAGCTTTCTTGAATGGTGAAGGAAACAGCATCCTGTCAACCCTCTTGAATATGAATGCTTTACTCAACCTATTATATTTTTTGCCCTCTGAATTTTCCAGTGGTAGATTTCCCCCTGGGCTAGTTCCAAGAAGAGCATGGAAGGGCACATATATCTATGTACCTACAAGCATGCAGAATATATAGAACATTGTATAGGTGGAAGGATGAACTTCAGTTCAATTCCTATAAAGAGTAGCTTTCAAGGAGTAAATAAATTCCACCCACACATTCTTTGAAGCATATCAAAGAAGACAGGCCATGAGGTTAACAATTGACTCTCATGCCTGAGAAGTGAAGAGAAGGCTATGCTTAAACAGTTACTTAGCAATAGGTATGGACAAAACTATCCATAATCTTCCCACTGAATTTTGGAAGTAGAATGTTCCAGAATCCAGGAGGGTGGGGGTGGGGGTGTTACAATTCCCAGCAGAAAGAGGGTATTCGTCACAGTCCATATTGGGCTGGTTCACATGACATGAGTGTGGTTAAGAAGCCACAGTGGCTTGTTAACCACCCTGTGCTGGTCGTGTGCCAGCCTGATTTACATAATTACTGACCTTGATGGGCATGACTTCTTGTGTTGTCCAAACCTGGCAAAGTTGGTTTTGGGGGGCAGTTAACCACTCAGAACCCATGGCCTGTTATAGGGTTGTGGGGTGGTTGGTTAACCACTGCGACAAACGACCCTTGCTGGGTTCAGATGACATGAGAAGCTGTGGCAAGGGGCTAGAATTGGCAACCTGGCACCTGCAAGCACCGCAACCCATCATGGCTTTAAAAGGCCACAGTGGGCTGCAGTGATTGTGCAAACCAGGTCACTGTCTCCATCATGCCAGCATACAAAAGCTGCTGAAGCTGCTGTACCCTGCATGGTATGGATTAGGCCCTCCCTGCATCCATGGGGATTTTACATGTCACACCCAAATCCATTGCTGAACTTGGAATTTCCAAAAATTTGGCCTCAACCATACTCAGCAGTATAATTTACTGCAATTGTCAAATATGTTTAAAAGACACTTGTAGAGTTTCATGGCTCATTCCTAACTAAACTAACAAAAGCCCCTTTTCTTACTTATCTTCTGTGACCAAACACACAGAGAGAAAATAGAATGACAGTAACTCCAGGAAAGGTTGTACCAATAGCTCTGCTTTCCAAACAACTGAACTTTAGGAGATTAGTTGACAGCAGGTGGGCTGTCATCTGCTTCTCGTTTACAATAATTTACTGTGCTCACTTAAGGAGATGTTATAATAAGATTTTTCTTTTTCTGTCTTGCGTTTCACAGATTTGTGAGTTTTCATTGAAAAGGCTTCAGCCAGTAGATCAAACAAACCAATTTGCCTCTTTTCTTCTCCAGGCATTGTTCTCTTGCTATTTGGAACAGCTTGTCAGGACAATGTATAGTGAATTTTCCTACCATCAGCCCCAACACTGGAAGATTATACACGATCTTTTCATAGCATGTGATACGACAGTGTTCAACATAGCCCTGTAATGGTATGGCTTCCAGAAAAGCCTACAGAACTAGTGATTTGGGGGGAATTATTTTACCAATGAACTAGCAAAATATGTACAAAAACCACCAAGACACACCGACCGATTGTATATCGGTGCTGTTACAATGTATCACCATCTGCACTTGTATACTCACACACACACAGCTGAATGACAGGTTTGGGGAAGGAAGAAAAGAGACAAGAAGCCAAAAGTTATGGCACTTGAATATGCGGTTTATTATAATCACAGATATCGTAATACAATAGACAACATTCAGATGGAACCGGCAATTATCTGGTTAAATCTATAGTGGAAGTAGGAGATGGGGACATCAGGTGAGACAGAGCAGTGTGCAAGGGAAACAGAAAGGCAAAAGGAAAGTGGCACCAAATGAAAGAACAGGAGGCTAATGGGAGCCAGACATAGGAGGAGCCTAAAGGCCAAAACACATGTCACTTTAAAGGTGTAGCTAGCAGCCTTTTTTTTTCTTTTACTCTAGAGCAGGGGCGCACAACCTTTTCAGCCCTGAGGGCCGCATCCAGTGTTGGGGCAGGGGAGTTGTGCACATGTACCCACATGCTTGCATATACAGGGGGTGGGGAGCCTTTAACCTTGCACAAGATCACTGGAGGGGGGAATCCGCTTCAGGATCACTGAGGAAGGGGGAGACTAAAGCCTTCTCTTCCTCCCAAGGGAATGCACCCCTGCTCTAGAGTAAGGTCACCCCCCCCCAAATCTGGATCAGAATTAGGATGCTAGCGTGGGGGAAAGGCTTTAACCCTTTTCCCCCAGTGCAGTCCTGATCCAGATCAGGCTGCCTATACCATTGCCAAATGATGATCTATATAATGAATCGCTATTTGGCAATATAAATTGCAGGTGTGGAGGACTCCAATCCAGCCTGGGACCATAAAGGTTTAAAGCCGCTGCCACCGCCACCCCCCCCCCCCACACACACATACACTAGGGTCCTCATCTGGATTGGTGGCCCTGCATTTACTCTAGAGTAAAAAAGAAAAAACGACGTAGCTGCTAGCTATGTCTTGAAGCAGGGGTACAGAACCTGCAGCTCACAGGCCACTCCAGTCTCGCCTGTGAGGCACCCCAATCTGGCCCATGAAGGCTCATGGAGGAGAAGCCTATCCATGGCTACTAGTCCTGATGGTTATGTTCTACCTCCAGTATCAGAGGCAGTGAGCTGGGGAACATGGGTGGGAGGGTGCTGTTGCACTTATGTCCTGCTTGTAGGTTCCTGGCGATAGCTGGTTGGACACTGTGTGAACAGAATGATGGCATAATTGGACCTTTGGTCTGATCCAGCAGGGCTCGTCTTACGTTCTTCTTGGCTTCTTGGTGTTTCTCCAGGGGGCAGGGGATTAGGATCCAGGCCTCCCCCCCCCCCAGAATCCTCCCAGAGGGCATCACCTGCTGTTACCTCTGATCTCAGGACAGAGGGAACAGCGAAGATTCTCATGGATGCCATGCACCAGCCATCTCAGATCAGAGAGAGATAACAGCAGGGGATGTGGGGTGGCGGGACTCACCCATACTGGGAAGAGTGGCAGCAGGGGTTAGCCAGGAATGAAGAAGTGGTTAAGATTGAAGGGCAAACCAGAAGGTAGGGTCAAAGAGCTGACAAGCAGTCAGGGCCAAGTGCAAGTCAGGACTAGATGACAAATCAGAGGCCAAGCCAGGAGTCAGGCCCAAAGAATAACCAAAGGATACAGGAACATGTTAGAAATCAGGAAGACCTTATTGCTCATGCAAGGCTCAGCTGGAACAGGAATACCTTTATACGCCTTCCTGCCAAGGATCCAATGAGCAACCTGGGTGGGCAAAGGCAGTCTAGAAGGTTCTTCACTGAGAAGCTAGCACCTGCAGTTCAGTGGTTTACCACATGTGGGTGTAGCACACAGGTCCAGCAACTCCTAATAGGAAATTATGCAGTACAAAAACCTGGGTTCTTCTTGAACCCTCCAGTATGGTACAAAAACAGCCAGTAGTGCCAATAATAGGAACAGTAAAAACTTTCTTGCTGATGATGCACCAGCTCTCCTCTGGAGGAAGAACCAAACCCTCCGCTCACTTTAAAGAATTCCTTCTTAAAACTTTGGTTTTAGGGGTTGGCTTTTTTCCTAATACAAAAGAAGGCAAAGATTTGTCAATTACACTGATGTGGTTTGCTTTTCCCACTGTGAGTGTTGAGTGCAAAAAGGTTCAGGCTGGAAGAGGAGGTTGTGTGCATA
Organism: Heloderma suspectum; assembly: GCF_057233095.1. Lineage (NCBI taxonomy): Eukaryota > Metazoa > Chordata > Lepidosauria > Squamata > Helodermatidae > Heloderma > Heloderma suspectum. Next base: position 230,827,365 of record NC_139461.1, read on the forward strand.
TTTTAGGTTTGGGTTTCTAGCCTTAATGCATTCTACGCACTGTCCCAATGGTGGATTTCACTGGATTTCCTCTCGATAGCCCTAAAGCCCATGAGGTCTGATCACGTTAGGAACCAAGAAGAGAGGAGGACATCTGCACGTCGCAGAGGACCCGTGCCTGCTGAACAGAGAGTAGGAAGCACCCCTCCTGTCCATACCATTAGAAAAGGGGTGGGAAGCACGTGGCCCCTCAGATGCTGGTCAACTGCAACTCCCATCAGCCCTAGCCAGCATAATCAATGGTGAGGGATGATGGAAGCTGTAGTCTAACAACTTCTGGAGGGCTACACATTTCCCCATCCTTGCATTAGAGAAAGGCACGCACATGTTTATGACCCATTTTGCGCTGCATAGACAGCCCTATACTGGATTATCTTCCTCAGGCAAAATGGAGGTTTTGGAGCCAAGGTGCTGGGAATGTGAACTTAGATGTGACGGAGGAGCTTGCCTTTGTTAGCAACAGAGCATTTGCACATACACTCTTAAACAGCAGGAGCTCACTGCAGTAGTAACTCCAGCAATTGAGTACTTCACTTCTGCACTGTTCCCCCTGGGTATGCCCTAGGCCTGTAAGACGTAGGGCTGTGCATGGGCCCCCTGAACTGACTTGGAAGCCGCTTTGGGGCTTCCAAGGCAGGCCCAATTTACTTCGGGCTGATTTAGGGGGGCCCCAATCTGCCTTGGCCCTGAAGCAGGTTTCGGATGGCCAAATCCTGCTTTGCCCCCCCCCCCGCCATGTGGTGCAAAACCCCAGGTCCTTACCTGGGCCCTCAGGACGTGCACCAGCAGCCATCACAGGAGGAGTTGCTGTTGTTGTCGCTGCCTCCACCTCCACCACTGTCGCCATGGACAGTCTCAGAGAAGACTCTGAGAACAGGCGGGTCTTTTCATTTTTTATTTTAAACTCTTAAGCAGATTCTACATTGTTCACATTTGATATAAGAGCATTGAACGTAGACCAAAAAAATACAGATTTGTGGTTACGAACAAAACACATTTTTGAAGCTTTTAAAGAATCATTTAGGAGCATTGCCTTTAAAGTAGTAAAACATCTTACTCAATAAAATTTCTGAGCTTGTAGCAAAAAGGACTGTAGTAGTACTGTCAGCAGTACTGACATAGTACTGTCAGCAAGGCTGACACAGACGTCCTAAGGCAGCAATGCTATGTGAATAGGCAGCCACCTCTGAACTCGGAGGCAACCGCCTTTCCAATGCACAGTAGGAGGAGCATAGAGGGGATCCTCTCCTCTGCACTCCATGACTAGACATCTGATTTCACCCCGCCCTTGGGAACGCCCCCTTTTGCCCCGCTCCATGCTGCTCTTATGAGTACGGAGCCCAGGGTCGATCTGCGCCACCTTCAAGGCGGTGGGAGAGGGTGCAGAGAGGCGGTTCCCTGGGAACCGACCTCAGAGTACAGCCTCCAAGGTTGGTTCCTGGAAACTGACCAATCCTATGGCCATCTAGCTGCTGTCTAATGGTCATAGGATTGCACCCTTAAGTTTCCAAACAGGATACCACCTGGTTCTCTTCAGTAGGTTTATTATTTTAAATTTGAAGTGTTTCTTAGTTTTATTTATTTCTCACAATATTTAAAGTCACTTGCATCGTAAGCAGGACATGTGGAAGTAAGCAGTTATCTGTCCCCAATTTTATTATCTAAAACACCCACTGGCCTTTCCTGAGTTCAGTTGGGATATTTCATCTTTCTCATAGCAGGCTCCTAAGTTAGTCACAACCTCAGTGTAAAGTTACAGCATGTCAGCACAAATGCTTCTGATAGAATGCCTCTGTTAGAATCAAACCAACTCAAACTTAAGACAGGAATATATCTTAATATTCCATTTGCTTTGTCAGCAGAAATGTAGCTTAGGAGAGTTACCGCTTATAAGAAAAATGTGGAAGACCAGTAACTCTTTATTTTGGATAAATATTTGCAAGGTAGGCTATTATGCAGGTTGGTACAAGAATCTTGGAAGATGCAAAGGTTTCTGGGGCAAATATTTGTCACAAACTACAAGAGAGAAAGGAAATATTACGAAAACTGTAAAATGAATTAGCATCATGATGATCATTTACAAGCCAGAGAAAGCCTGAGTAAACAAGTACATCTTCAGGGTGTTTAAAAACGCACCTCCTTTTCTGCCTCCTCAGCTGCATGGGGGAGGGTGTGCTTAATTAGTTCTGGATTTGGGAAATAATCTCCAGTATTTCCCAAGTGACTTAAAATATTGCTGTACTGTTTTAATAACATTTGTATGATACAGCTTGAGTCTTTGTGAATTACATTGAATTACATTGTCAAAAGTGAACACTACAGAGAAAAGCTGAGGTTCTTTTTTCCTTTCCTTTTCAGTGATTTTGATTATAATAATTTCTTTCCCTTTTCCTTGATTTGGTTATTTTTCTGGTGTGAACTGTAGAGCATCTTATAGGATTAGACCATTAGGGTGCAATCCAGAACTATTAAAATCAATAGGAATTTTGACATTAACATCAATGGGATTCAGACTTAGCTGTTGGAACTGCTGTTGGTTTACTTGTGCTCTGCTCTTCTGCCAGGAGATGGTAAGGATGCAGAAAGTGGTGGCTAAAAGTGAGGAGCTGAGTTGCCAGCCTGAACTAGAGCTGAGCCAAAACTTCTCAAAATACATTTTTCTGGGGGGAAAATACTGAAGAGTTTTCTTTTTTACAACCCTCCTAGAAAAGGTCACTGAAGAATTTACTCAGAATATTCTCCACCATTTTTGGTTCTGGTCACCCGCCACCCCCCCCCCACACACACACCCCAATGCCCCAGAATGACACTAGGCGTGGGTCGTTACTGTTGTTGTTATTATTATATTTATTTATATCCCGCCTTTTCCCCAATACTGGGACTCAAGGCGGCCTTACAACGTTAAAACTTCATTGTGCAGGATGCAAAATAGTGGCCAGGCTGCCAACACAGTTACTGTTGCTGGCGGTGACAGCAAAAAACAAACACCACACACACACACGCCTCTTAGGAAAAAAGAAAGAAGCTGTGCTCCTGCCACTACGAATATGCAGTCCCACTCCTGAGAAACTGCTGGAGAATTTCTCCACCTTCCTGGAGAAATTCAGTTAAATGATCCCCTTTCCCAACTTACCTGTGCACAGATAGGATGGAGAATTTTGAGAAACTATTTGTCCACAGCTCTAGCCTTAAGTGTGGATCCATTAATAGAGAATTGCTATTTGGAGTGTGTGTGTGTGTGTGTGTGTGTGTGAGAGAGAGAGAGAGAGAGAGAGAGAAACAAATCTCAAATGAATAAGAATGGTTCAGTTTAGCTGGTTTTAGGGATGGGTGGACTGGTCTATTTCTGGGAACTGTCAATTAAAAAGAACTAAAACAAATTCTTAAAATTCACATTACTTTTGAATGTATTTGTACACATTTTAATACACATTTCAGCACATTTTTCTGAACCGAGAACTATACGGCAAAATTCAAAGAAGTGCAAAAACTGAGAAGGTGCATTCTAATTCACACGTTAGATTAGGAAGTGCATAACTTCAAATGCAGACAGAACAAAGTCCTCAAGCATCCCTACTTTATGTAAAAGGGAATATAAGCACTTTAAACCTTTTCACATAATAACAACAATACAAGATAATTAATCGCAGCCACACTTGATGAAATGCACAGCCGCTTTTGATGTTCCATCTTTCCCAAGAATTCAGAACGTCAAAATGCTGGCAACAAACCTGAGAGATTAATAAAGAGGCGGGGTTGCTGGATCTTTCTGTTTCCAGTATGCAGTGCTGCTGTCCTTATGCAAAACCAATCAGATGTGTCATGAAGAATTCACCTCATGCTTAGAACTGCTTCTCTTCAAGAGCCCTTGCTGGCATCGGGCTGCTGACCACATCTTCTTTACCGGCAGCTTTACACAGTCATGGCATTGGGGTTACCTTACCATTTAATCCTCGATTAATGCCAGAGGTGATTTTGATAGCAGGATTCATTGTCAAACTAGCTTATAAAGCCAATCTATAAAACTGTGTAAATCTTGTGTTGATCTTAGTTTTTACAAGGAGACTTAGGACCGTATATTCGAGGTTCATTTACAAGGCCATTGCAGGTGTGGGAGCGGCTTTAGCAAAACAGCTACTACTTAAAGGGCACATTTTATGAGCCTGGAGAAACATCCGTTTGGGTTGTAAAATGGGGCTTGCAGCTTGTGTATTTCTTCACTTACAGAATATGCCATTCTGTTTTATGTGTGAGCACCCCTTGATATGCAGCCAAGTTAAATAGCAACCAAATTCTCTTAACAATAATACTTAGCATTTTTTTCCATTACGGTGAACTTTGGCTTTAACAGGAGGTGTATTCCATAAACAAGCAATGAATATAGCCTACTGGGGCCCCTAAAACAGTTACAAAGCAACTTACAACTGCATTTGTATATTAAGAGTCCCAAGCAATCATCGCTGGGGGAGCACAATCATGGCACTTGCTCAATCACTCAGTATTGCTTAGCTGGACAGCTCGAATAAGGCAGAATAAAGAAAAGAAGAATGCACTGGGGCACACACGGGAATTCACATAATAATCTTTCATGGGCTTCTATCCAACACACTTGGACTGACATGTATGGAAGTTGTCTAATCATATTGTTGCCTGTTCATCCTCATTGGTTTGTTTGTTTTCAGCAACAAAAACCCAAATAGGATTCATACCAAGGATCACAACACATTGGGGAGGGGATTCTTTGGCTTGAATCCAGACTTAGTTATGCTTAGAGTGGACCCACTGAAATCAATGGAACTGAAGTTAGTCATGACTAACTCAACTCTCATTGATTTCAATGGGTTTACTCTAAGCATGGCTAAAACTGCATCCAACCTTTTGACTGGAATTCCCTTATGTGACCTATATGAAAGTCATGTGATATTTTATTTATTGATTTATTACATTTATATCCCACCTTTTTTCCTCCCTAAGGAACCTAAAGTGGCATACAGAATCTTCCTCCTCTCCATTTTATCCTCATTTTAACAGCCCTGTGTGGTAGGCTGGGCTGAGAGTCTGTGACTGGCCCAAAGTCACCCAGTGTGCTTCCATGGCCGAGTGGGGACTAGAACCCAGATCTCCTGGCTCCCAGTCCAACACTCTAGCCACTACACCACACTGGCTGTCACACCACATTATGGCCACAAGATAGACACCAAAGCTGAAAGACCTTGGACACCATCTACGGATGCACACATAGAAACAGGGTATCCACACATGGATTAATCTATTATTTTATTTGTTAGCACTATTTATAGGCATCCCTGTAACACAGTTCTCTGGGACTCTTACAACAAGGAAAAATGTAAAATATATGGATAGTCCCACTGCATAGACAACAGATGTCAGAGCTGAAAAATTCCCTGGAAACCGTACTTCACCTCCTTATGCCAAACATCTGATCTCTCAGTAGATAACCAGCCCTTGGTTGTGACATTGGTTTTCTTAGACTTGTACTCATTTGCATACAGAATGACTCAAAAATATGATAGACAAATATAAATATCAGCTGCTCTGGTGAACAAGGTGCATAGTATTCCTGTCTACAGACAAACTGATGTGATGAGAACTGTGTCATTGGTTGGTTACTTTTTTCCTATTGGAAAGAAGTTGCTGTCCAAACAAAATTGTGCTACAGTTGTTCACTAGCTAGACTTTTGATCTGTGTTTCTAATTGTTGAGATTTTTTTAAAAAAGAAAAGGAGTGTGAAATGTATGGATGTACGAAACACTTACCTGGCTCCGCACCAGGCAATCCGCGGTGGGGGGGAAGTGCTCTGTCCCTCCTCCCAGAATCCTGCCCAGCCGGTTCCGCTCCACAGCCAAGCCGCAGAGCCGCTGGCCGACTCCAGCTGCCCGCAGCCAGACTTCCGGCCGCTGGGCAGCCTTGCAGGGACGCAAATGGCGGCTGTCGTAGCCGCCATTTGCGTCCCTGTAATAAGCCGTGATAGGCTATGTAAATATTTATGTAGCCTATCACATCAGGGGGGAAAACCCCAGCATATGCAAAGGGCAGTAGCCGCCGCCATTTGCGTATGCTGGCTGCTGGGTCCCCCCCCCCCCCCCCGCCATGCTAGGCTATGTAAATAGCCTATAAATAGTAAATACTTACGTAGCCTATCACGGCCTCCGCAGGGACGCAAATGGCATCCCTGCATTAGCCGTGATAGGCTACGTATTTATGTAGCCTATCACGGCTATGAAGAGGAGGAAGCGAATGGCGGCCGCAGGACGGCCACCATTCGCAAAGCAGCACGGACGGGAGCAGGTAAGTGCTCCGTTTTGCACATCTTTCATGGGTTGGGGGCGGCGGGGACTTTGTCCCGTGTGCCTTTCGTGGGTTGGGGGGGCGGGGCTTCATTCCGTGACGGATTTCGGGGGGCCGAAAGCACTGGCATTCGGCCTCACTGAGATCCGTCACAGAATTCTCTGACATCCCTAGTGAAATGTAGACGCCGCTGTGGCTTTACTGGTTTGATGGTGCTGTAGAAATTCAACAAGCCACTATTGAGAGAATAGCTACCCAGCCTATTCTCACTAAAAGAGGCTCATTTTAGGGCAGGGGTGGGGAACAATTATGTCATGAGCCCACAACTGTGAGTTTTAGGTGAATGCTAAAAAAGTTGCTTTTCCAGCTAAATTTTAATTGATCAAGTATGCTGCTGGTTACTCCTATCTGTCTGTCTGTCTGTCTGTCTGTCAGTCAAGTCAGTCAGTCACTTAAATTGTCATTTTACTATTTTTATGTTGTATTTAATTTTGTTTGCAATTGTGTTTTTGTATTGTACACCACTTTGGTAATTTCATTTGTTAAGTGATATATAAATGTATTAAATAAAAACAATAATATCCCCTTTTAAATGGAAGATGCCAGGGATAGGGATGAACAAATCTGTCGATTTCACTTTCTCCCACTTTTGAATTTTTAAAACCTCACATTTTTTCCCATCCCGTATATGAATACATTTATGAATGCTGATAAATTCGTATCAGAAATGAACTGAACTGAAATTCTCAGCCATCTGCACTGGCCAAATTCAATAGTTACAGCTATTCCCAGCTTGGAGAGGACAATGTTGTACTTACCTGCCTGCCATGTTGCTGCTAAAGATGGGAAAAAAGAGGGGACAACTCTAATTCAGCACCACAAACATGGCTGAAGATACAAGGATTCAAAACCAGTTGTTTAAGAGCTAAGCACTTCATGCCGTGGTCCTGGATGGATGAATCTGTCAGTTTCACTTTCTCCCACATTCATTTTTTTTAAAATCTCAAGTTCTTTCCATCCTATATATGAAGACATTTGCAAATTGTGGTAAATTCCAATAAAAAATGAACACAACAAAATTTTCACCCATCTGCACTGGTGAAATGCAGCAAGTATAGCTACTCCCAGCATGGAGAGGTTCATGTTGTACCTGCCTGCCATGTAGCTGCTAAAGATGACGGGCCTGTCAGAAAAAAAGAGGTGGCAATCCTAATTCAGCACTAACGTAATTAAATACAGAGGGATTCAAAGTCAGTCTTCTGTTTGTTTATTTATTACTTATATCCCACCTTTTTTCCTCCTTAAGGAGAGCTAAGCACTCAAAGCCCTGGTCCTGGATGGACAAATCTGTCAGTTCTGCTTTTTCGCACATTTCAAGTTCTTTCTGTCCCATTTATGAAGAAATGTGTGAATTTTCAAAAAGACAAAAGAAGCAAAATTATCGCCCGTCCTGAGCCAAGGATCGAATCTGGGACTTCCTGCAGGCAAAGCATGTGGTCTCTCAGTGAGTTTTGCCCCTCTCCACATTCACAATTTTCAGTTTCAATGTCTTGCATGTAATCCCAGAGATTCTAAAAAGACATGGGACTTTGGGAAAGTAGCAGCAATTTTCTGGACATACAGCATAGCTGATTTTGTTGTTTCTTTTGGGAACACAGTTGAATATAATTTATAACAAAGGAATCACCATGGAGATTTTTTTTTCTTTATCTCTCTTTTAAGGCAAACTCTCTGATAAAAATGGCTATAATTATAATATTGTCCACTAGATGGCAAAATCCAATTACCTTCCAGTCTAAAATAGCAATTGGAAGTTGGAACTCTTGGAATAAATTAAAATCCTCCCCAGTTCAAAGAAACATTTGTCAGTGAGAGGAGTAAAAGGTATTTTGCTTTATAAGGAAAAGAATGTGATGGGTTGGAAGCCAAAAAGTCTGCAAAGACGGGTGATGCTGAAGTATCAGAAGATAATTCTGTTATTCCAAGACTAAATAAGCAAGCAAATTCAGCCAGTGCTGATCTCTCTCAAGAATTATTGCAGCCATAGTGAAGAGGTAGGTTTTCTAGCATTCTTCAAAATCCTGTGACGCTATTTATTATATCTCATAGATCCACAGTGATTTTAGAATCACCACAAAACCATTATCATGGAAGGCCTGGCATTTCTCCTGAGGATAAGTCAGTAGCAGGTGACTGTAACAGGGACCCTCCTGTCCCCATTTTAAGGGGGATCTGCATAGTTTGTAAAAGTGGAATCGGGTCAGATAATATAGCTCATAAACACTGGATGAAGATGTCCTTTTGCTCTGTGGCAGGTACTTAAAACATGATCCACTGGAGGTGATAGGCAGTTGGTTTTGGCTATACAGTGAGTAGGGACAAGCCTTCTTCCCACCTCCCTTTTGGTTGAAGGGACGTGTCAGTGCTTTATTTACTCACCATATAGCCAAATCCATCAAACAACTGGACTTATACAGTTGGAGCCACCACAGTGGACCACAGATCTATTTCCACCCAATACCTGCAGACTATCTTTCCCATTTCCATTACTTTTAGAAACAGATTTATTTATATTCATGTATTTATTTCAGGCAGACCTCTGGTAAAAATGGCTATTGTCAACTAGATGGCAAAATCAACCATGTGGCAAGTGGCCATCTGGGCTTTCCATTACTTGCTGAGCACGTTGGCAAAAGAAGACCACCTCAACTTGTGCACTGAACTCTCAACTGGGTGAAATGAAATTTATCCAGAATAATGACAGAAGTGGCTTAGAGAAGTCTGTTTGAGATGCAGTTCATTGCACTAACGTAATGGACATGGCCAAAGTAGAACAATATTCTGTTATAGAAATTGCCTATACTGAAGCACTATTAAAGGGCAGTGCTGAAAGGTGCCAGTCATTTTGTGGCTGGTTTGGGAACTCCAAACTTCTGATCTTGTTTTTTTAAGGGTGGAGGAGAAAGAAGAGTGCTGTAAGAAGCAGAACAAGCTTTTTCCTCTCAGCCTCAATGATGGAGCAAGTGGATAGAAGATAACACTGGATTTTTGTAAGCAGTAGGTATCCAGATCATTCCATACTCTGGAATGGCTTCAGGATCTTCTTCATCAATCCAGGACTGCCTATGGCAAACAAACTAAGGTGTCTGGGTTGGGGACTCAGGTGAACATTTTAGTGTGCATACCTGATGCAATACCTGATTCAACAAGGTATTAATGGCAATACTTAATCTTTATAGAAGTATGCAAAGTGCTTATCATACATTTTCTCAGTCCCCTTACAAAATATCGCTTCAAGGAATTAGCCAGTAGTACCATCGCTATAGTACATTGCATAAAAGAGTGGGGCTGAGAGTGACAGAAAGTGCCTTGCCTAAGACTGCCTAGTAAGTTCATGGCTCTAGTCAGACTGAACCAGGAACTTTCCAACTCAGAGCTCACTGCACAATCTATAGTCTACTAAAACTCATAGGCCTCTTTCAAAGAGCCGAGTTCAGAGAGTATGATCTGGTTCACATCATCAAAGCAAACCACCGTGGCTTAAATAAGCCAGGGTGGCTTGTTTTAATCCCTGGCATGTGTCGGGTGCCATTACCCTAATTACCTGCCTGGGTGCAGCTTGTCTTGTTGTCTGAACCCAGGCAGCATGGTTTATTTGAGAAGGAAACAACCCTCAAATAACCCATGGCCTGTTGTAGGGTTATTTCCCCATCAAACAAGCCATGCTGTCTGGGTTTAGATGACATGACAAGCAGCACCAGGCAGGTAATTTGGGAAAAGGTGCCTGACATGTGCCATCATGTGCCAGGGATTAAAACAAGCCACCGTGGCTTGTTTGATCATGTGAACTGGCCCACTGCAACTTGGATCTAGGAAAAATGAGGACAAAAGCACCACTATTCTTTGTGAATTAATATATTTGAGGAACTGCGAACAGCCCACTAGAGAGCACTCTGTAGCTTGTAACATTTCAATATGTTTGCCTTTCCTCAACCACTAGAGACAAGGTTCCCTGAGAAGACTCTTGCTGAGGGGAATAATGATCAAGCCACAGCTTTACTCTGTCCCCAACGCTCCTGTGCTGTCACTCTTGATCTACTGACCCCTATGCCACCAACTGAGGGTCAAATTCCACATGATAGTGGCAGCCGTGTTTTTATTCATACCCAATATTGTTGACACTGACTGGCAGCGGCTCTCCAGAGTTTCAGGCAGGAGTTTTTCCAACCTGCCTGGAGATACTGGGGGTTGAACCTGAGACCTTCTGCATGCAAAGCAGGTGCTCTACCACTGAGCCATGGCTCCTCCCTAAAATATGAGGTGAAGGGGCTAATTTTTACATTGAAAGGGATGAAGGAAGTTGGGCCATTCCGATCCCTGCCTTACTTTCCTGTGGCCCTTCACCCCTGGCCCTTTTCTCCCAGATACCGGAAGTGACCTAGGCTGGGAGGAAAGTGCCTGAAGTGATGGAGTGTGAGCAGCTAAGGCCGCAATCCTATGCATGTTTAGACAGAAAAAAGGCCTTCAACTCCCAGCAGGACCCAGCCAGTACATTGCTTGGTGGTTGTTATTTTACTAGAACTCTGAGATCCACCAACATGAGCAAAAAGCACACACTTAGATTTGAAGAATTCTGAGCCCAGGAATTTGTTCTAAGTACCAGAACTCAACAGAGCTCAGGGCCAAATTCACTGCTTACTACCCCAAGCTTTCTTAATTCAGCGGTATAAGTTAGGGCAGTAGGATAACATTGCTGTTGTTAAAAAATAGGAAGTTAGAAACCTTATAATCTATTGCAAATCACCCAAAAATCTAGGGATAGCGGAGAATTCCGCCACGGATTTCAGTGAGGCCGAATGCACTGGCATTCGGCCCCCCAAAATCCATGGCAGAACAGCCTGCCCCCCCACCCCGCCCCCTGCGGATTCCCCCTGGGACAAGACTTACCTGGGGTGGATGTTCCTGACGGTGGCGGCTCCAGCAGCGGCTCCAGCGGCGGCTTCGGCAGTGGCGGCTGGTTTTTCGACCGGCTGCCGCGGCCGCCATTTGCGTTCTGGTCTTTGCCATGATAGGCTACATAAGTCTCTACGTAGCCTATCATGGCAAGCCAATAATAATAATAAAAAAACGGCATACGCAAATGGTAGTGGCTACGGCGGCCGCCATTTGCGGTCCTTATTTTTCACCGTTTTAGTCTACATAAATATTTACGTAGGCTGTTACGGCGAAAAAAAGGGGGAATGCAAATAGCGTAGTGGGCACTATTTGCGTTCCTTTTTTATTTGCTGTTTTAGCCTACGTAAATATTTATGTAGACTAAAACGGCGAAAAATAAGGAATGCAAATGGCGGCCGCTGTAGCCGCTACCATTTGCGTACGCCATTTTTTTTTTTTTACCCAGCCGTGATAGGCTATGTAAAGACTTACATTGCCTATCACGGCTCCCTGGCTGGACGCAAATGGCAGCTGCCGTAGTGGCTGCCATTTGCGTCCGCACCAGCCTGTCCGCGGCCGGAAATCCGGCTGCAGACGGCCCTGGCCTGGTCGGCTGCTCTGTGGAGCTGCCACGGAGCAGAGCCGGCCGTCAAGGATTCCGGGGGGGAGGACCAGATCGCCTCCCCCCCTCGTCGAGGATTCTAGGGGGAGGGACGGAGCGCATCCCCCCCCACGAACACAATCCACGAAAAGGTAAGTGACTTCCGTACATCCCTACAAAAATCTACCAGTAGATCCAGATCAACATTCTGCTCACCCCTCAACTACCCCACAGTTTAAGAAACTGTTAATAGTTAATGTTTGTAATCCACACAGAGAATGCTTGTTGATGGACTGATTAAAGATATAATAAATACAAAAGAGAGAAAGAAAATAAAGATCTGGATTAGACAATTTTCAGGAATCACTCAAATCTAACACATGATTTTACTCCTTTTTAAATAGTAACTTTGAAATAAAATTGTTTCATGTTTCTGATTCTTGTGAAGTAGTTGCCAGGTTTTGTTGTTGTTATTATTATTTCCTAATTTGTGACTTCCTTTCCAACTCATAATTTATTATTTCAAAATTTAAGTATTTAGGTTTTCAGTGATGGAGCATCTGTTATTTGTTAATAAAAAATCTAAATAAATTACGAAGGCATAAATTGCAAGGTGCAGACTTACAAACTAAGCACATCAGATAAAGTCATACTAGATCATACTTCTGTATGATCATTGTAAGGGGTCTGGTGATCATGCTAGCTTGGCCAGATGTAATAATGCACAACAACAACAACAACAATAATAATATAATTCTTTCCCCCTCTAAGAGTACTAAGATTTCAGTTATGTGCTTATTGGGACCTCCTTGAAACTGGGAGGATACACCATGTTGATTTTTAGTTGTGGTTGCTGTATGGGCATGGTTGGGGAGGACAAGGTTCCTGAACCCTAGGACAGTTTTTACTAATTTTTCTGGCTAAACTCTTCTTAACCAGCAATTTTTAGAAGGGAAAAAAGAATATTGCAGCACTGTGCTTGTGTTCATGGTTCTGCCTCTTAGCTAAGAGTGCTACAAGGAGTGTGGGGGGTGGGATGTTTAACATTCCAAATAATACTATGGGTTATAGAGAGGTTTGGACATAAAACATAAGATGAGCTCAGCTGAATCAGACACTAGTGCTTTTTATCGGTATTGAAGTGCACTGATAACTGTTGGGACACTGCTTTTCTAGCGTTATTTTCCACTTTTTATTCCATATTATCCAAAATACCACAGTGGATGTCACTGTGTGCACTACGGAGTATAAATGCGCAAGAGCGATATAGCGTTATCATGATGGGATCATATCAATATCAATATGACATGAGGTGTAGATCTGGCCCAAAAGTCTACCCAGTCCAGCAATCTGCTTCCCACAGTGGCCAAGCAAACGCCTTTCAGAAGCAAATAAAAAAGGCATTTATATAAAGGCATGATAATACTGGCAGTTTTCTTTTCAATCCCTTTCTTAATAGCCTAGAATTTGCCTTTTTCATAGCTGTTGCACATGGAGCTGATGTTACCATTGAGTATCCACCACAACCTCAACATGACTTTTTTGGGTAGGCCACTGCCAGTTCAGGTTCCATCAGTTTATAAGTGAAGTTAGGTTTTTTCGATTCACTAAGCATCACTTTACAATTACTTAGACTGAGCCTTATTTGCCATTTTGTTCCCTAGACACTCAGCTTGGAGATATTCTTTTAAGCTGTTTGCCATCTGGTTAGGTCAGCCTTCCCCAACATGGTGCCTTTCAGATGTTTCGGGCTACAGCTCTCATCAGCATTGGCCATACTGGCTGGTGAGGATGGGAATTATAGTCCAAAATGTCTGGAGGACTCCAGGTTGGGAAAGGCTGGCTTAGGTTTTCACCAACCCACATTATTCATTGTTATCATCTGTAAACTTCACTGTTCATGCTATCCTAGGTAATAGCATGTCATTACCTACTTATGGAAGAATCTTTGGAATGATTTTCAGCATGGGTTTGTGGTTGCTGTTGTTATTATTGCAGTTAGTATTGTAATTATAGCAGTAGTCATTGGGAGAAGATGGACTACAGTTTTTCTTCTTCTTGTTGTAACAGTATCCGGTAGACAGTTCATTCCCATTGCCATGTATGGCTTTTCCCATCAGTGAGTCCTTTAATTATGTCTAGAGCTGGCAACCATAAATCTTATCTTCAGTTATACATCAATGAGACTTAAGTGCAGGCAACTCATAACAGAGTTGCATCTTAAATGTGCACCCCTGATGTATATTTGTGTAATTGGTAATGCAACCTAAGAGAGCTGCATTGTATGTCATATTCCAGATTTTACATTGTATGGGGCTTCCATGGGTACACAACATAAGCTTTCTGTCCCTTCATGGCATTAAACACTGTGTGACTGCGATACTGGTTACCATTAGTAACCATGTTACGTTTTAGTAGGTTCTTTCAGGGTCGAGATAGCATCTTCGTATAAGAAACCTTGGCCTTAGCATTTTTGATATCTCTACAGCACATTACAAAAATGCCTTCTGACATTTTTTTTCTTGGAGATCTTTCCTGTTTAACTGACACTGAGCTCAGTTGCTGTGAGACTCCTTAGTAACAGGAAACAGTTGTCCAGTGTAAAGAACAAGCTCTAAAATAAACAGCTTTCCCTCCCCTTTTCAACCCCCCTCAGGACAATATTTGCTTTTCTAAAATATCATTTTGCTGTGGCTTTGGGACCTTGCTTGACAAACTTGGGGGTCTCTCAGCAGTTCAAAGTAGGCTTGACCTATGGCTGAGCACAGAAAAGAGGAGCTGCATATAAATAGCAAAATTACAAAAGGATCAATTCTCAGTCAACTCATTAGCTATGCGTAAGTGATAACTCCTCTCTTGAAGGCTCTTTCATAATTACTTGCACAAGCCACATTTGGTTCACAAGTTTCATAAATGAAGGTTAAGTTGACTTAACCGCCCAGGATTTACCAGTCATGTTAAAGCATAAAATGTGTATGCTTTTGAGTGCCTCTCCAGATACAGGCTGTTGACTTAAAGACTCCAAGGTTAAATGGTGCCGGCTCTAGAGTCCAAGTTAGTTTCCCTATTGGTCAAACAGTGAAGCTGCAAAATGCAACATGACAGTGCTGTTCAGGAAAGACATCAGGTTGACACAAGAAGTTTGGAGTTAAGATAGCAGTGATCGTTGAAGCCAAAATGTTAATTTAGGATTCTGCCATGCCTTGTTCTCACAACGGAGATTCAGTTTAGAGCTATTCTATACATTCCACAAAATGAAATGTATTATTCTGGACTATACTACTTCAGGGGAAGCTGGGGGATGAAGTAATATTTTGGGACATTAAACCATTCCCCCCAATTGTAGTAGATTACTACTGTGAGGGAAGTGTTTTTTTTAAAGGAGAGTATTCAACAATATGCTGCTTATCACGGTTGTTGCAGGAGGTAGGAAGAAGGGAAGACTGAGCCACTGGAACAGTTTTTTTAAGACACCTCAAAAACAACAACAACAACAACAAACCACAGTCAACATTGCCACACTCTCTCCTGTTCAAAAATATGACCATTTACCTGCAGCCTAATGTGGTACAGTCCAAAATTCAACAACCTCAGTCAACCACTTCGTTCTGCATAATGTGTAGAACAGCTCTCAAAATTCTGGCTGGATGGTTGTTACGTTTTGGGTGGAAAGCCCCTGAAAACCTCAGCTTGGTGTAACACACTGAAACGGGTGCCCTCAGTCTTCAGAAACGGGCTGGAAATAAAATAGCAAATTTCATAATACCACTATATACATTTATGCTGTGGCCACATGGAATATTGTGTACAGCTCTGGTCAACCCATCTCAAAAAGAATATCATAAAACTGGAAAAGATAGGGAAAAGTGCAGCTAAGGGTGGAATTACACATTATGTCAAGCTCTATTACTTTTTTCCCTGACATCCCCTCCCACCCACCCCTTCCGTCCCCAGCGCAGCTGAAGCTTGAACATGGATGCCAGGGAAGAAAGGCTTCCTAAACCATTACCTTTGCACCATTTTTTTTCAGCTGACTTTCCCACCTTTTTACTCTCAATGGGGTGTTTTTGAATGTATGTATACCTGAATATTTTCCCCAGTGGTGGTTAAAAGCAGCTTATGGAGTTAGTTTTCAGTAGGGATGGACATAGGGATGGGGGAGAATTTCTCCCCGAATCTCTGGGAGGCTGAATGCCAACGCATTCGGCCCACTGAAATTGTTGGTGAAATTCTCCGCCACCCCCCTGCCACCCCCCGGGATGGGACTTACCTCCTGCGAATGTCCCTCCCAGCGGCGGGTCCCGGCGGTGGTTCGGCGGCGTTTTGCCAGCCGGTCTTCTGACCGGCCGCCACCGCTGCCATTACAAAATAAAGTAAAAAAAACAACACCCGTGATAGGCTACGTAACGATTAACGTAGTCTATCATGGCTAGATTTCCAAAGTCAGCCGTGATAGGCTACGTTAATTGTTACGTAGCCTATCACGGGTGACTTTGAAAACAAAAAGCGCGTACGCAAATGGCGGTGCCCATGGGCGCCGCCATTTGCATTCCTTATTTGGTCCCGGTAGTCTACGTAAAGATTTACCCAACGCAAATAGCGCTGCCCTTATTTTCGCCGTAGTCTACGTAAATCTTTACGTAGACTACCCGGGACCAAATAAGGAACGCTCATGGGCGCCGCCATTTGCGTACGTGCTTTTTTTTTTCAAAGTCGCCCGTGATAGGCTACGTAACGATTTACGTAGCCTATCACGGCTGACTTTGGAAATCTAGCCATGATAGGCTGCGTAAATCGTTACGTAGCCTATCACGGGTGTTGTTGTTTTTTTTTCCACTTTGTATTTCGCGGCCAGGGAGACGGGGCGCTTCTCCCCGGCCTGAATTTCGGCTGGGCGAGGCAGGGCGCCTCCCCCCCGGCCTGAATTTCGGCCAGGCAAGGCGGGGCGCCTCCCTCCCCGGCCTGAACTTCAGGGGGAAAACTGAAGCTCCTCCCCCCCACCGCGAAGCAAGCTGCGGGACCAGGGAAGTCCCTTTCGTACATCCCTAGCATGGACAAATCTGTTAGCTTCACTTACACCCACATTTGAATTTTTAAAAATCTCAAGTTCTTTCTGTCCTGAAGATGAAGAAATTTGTGTATTTTGGTAAATTCACAGTAAAAATGAACTGAACTGAAATTCTCAACCATATTCACTGGCCAAATTCATCAGGTATAGTTATTGTCTGCATGGAGAGGACAATGTTGTACCTGCCTGCCATATCGCTGTTAAATGTGAGGAGCCTGTCAGAAAAAAGAGGCAGTAACCCTAATTTAGGGATGTCGCAGGCACCTGATATGGGGGTGGATCCTGACAGACTCTCCCCTGCTTGGCCTCCTGGACCCGTTTGCGGACTTCGTGGCATTCACCGGACCCATCCGCGAGTGCCGCGCGGTCCACAGCTGTTCTGCAGCATGCCCACCCCTTCCCCAAGCTGCCATTTTGCACAACAATGGCGGCTCGGGCACTTCTGGGAAGGGAATGTTGCATAGATAACAGCCATAAAGGGTGAGCTATGCAACGTTACAGGTGTGAATGTCCCATGGCCTGTTACAGGTGTGAATGACCTGTCAAGGGGCTTGCGCAGTGCGGCAAGTGGGTGTGGGCGGTGGCAGTGGCTCGGTGAGTGACCGACGGCCCCAGATGGTTGAATATACAGCAAGCCAAAGTCAGACTTTTAAGGGCCAAGCACTGAAAGTCCAGGGCTCGTATGGCCAAATCTGCCGGTTTCAGTTTCTCCCACATTCACTTTTTAAAAATCTCAACTTCTTTCCATCCTGAATATGAAGAAATTTGCAAATTTTGGTAAATTCATTCCCAAAATGAACTGAAATGAAATTCTCACCCATCCCTGGTCTTCAGTTGAGAAACAGAGGGTTAAGAGTTAAGACTCTACTCTTCCCCCTCCCCAGCACCAGTCTTTTGCTTCAAGTTGTAGCCTCAGTGACTGTTCTGTGTCAAAATAATAATAATAGTAATAGAAATAGTAATAATAATAATAATAATAAATCTCACCCCAAAGGATCACATATAACATGTACATGTACTCTCTCACCCTCTAATGATCAACAGCTTGTAGTACCTGTATTCGCTACAAGAAAAAGCTAACATGTATGAAGGGTTGTTGATTTTTAGCATGCAGTCAAGGGGGAGGGGGACAAGACAGATGTATATAAAATTATGTACAAAGTACAATGTGTGTGTGGGAGAGACAGAGACAGAGGGAGGGAGACATTTCTCCTTCTCTCATAATACAAGACCCACTGAAGCTGACTGACATTAGGGCCCACTGAAGACAGGCAAAAGGAAGTACTTATTTTCATAAAATGTGATGGCTACTAGTTTATATGACTTAAAATAAAAGGAAGAAAAAGAATTCGTCAGATTCATTGTGGATAGGTCTATCAATGCCTATTAGACATGATGGCTAAACAGAACGTCCATTGTTAAGAGACAATATACCTTCCATTATTAGGTGCTGGTGACAAACTGTCAGACCCTACTTACATGGGCATCACTTAGAGAATGCATGTTTTAGGCCATGGAGCATTTGTATCTTTGCTTATTATTAGGAATAAAAATGCAACCACCACAAAGCATCTTAAGACTACACTTCTTTTTGCAATCTAATGTCCAGTATTTCCAAAAGCAGACCATTGAAATATACTGTGACTCTTACAGCAGAAGAAGCTACTACGTATGCCCTATTATTAGTGCATTCCAAAGATCGCGTGAGCACTCCAAGTGGGGACAGGGCTGCCATGCTGGCCCCACCTCCAATGTCCTCAAGCTTGCTGGGCCCAGCCTCTTCATTCCCTGGCCTCTCTGTGTTGAGCAAGGAGGTCTGAACAGAGGTTCTTCTCATGTTCAGTTGTATGTTAGCAAAGCACTCCATGCAATCAGCGACCCTGATAAAACAGGTGATGAGGTGAGATTTGAATTTTTAAAGATCTCAAGTTCTTTCCATCCTGAATATGAAGAAATTTGTGAATTTTGGTAAATTCATAGTAAAAATGAAATGAAATTCTCAACCATCTGCACTAGCCAAATTAATGAGGTATAGCTATTGGCAGCCTGGAGCTTGCACAGGGATGCTGGGGGCGGGGCCAGCATGCCCTGTGAGCCCTCACACATCCTTTGGAACACGGGAATAGGGCTATCCTGTGTCAGGTCACAGAGCCATCTAACACAGATTCGGTACTCTGACGGGAAGTGGGTTTCCACAGTCTCTTACAGAGGTCTTTCCCAGTCCTGCTATCCAAGCTATAATTGGGTCTTGTTTATTTTATTCTTATGTTCTTGCATAGAATTTGAGATACTTGGTGGACTAAGGTCATTGCCAATATTTTATATATTGGCCACGCTGCCAGTATACAGTAGAATGGAATGATACACTTCAGAGAGAATCTATCACTCATACTTGACTTTAGGGAGAAAAATGAGGCTGAAATCCACAAATCATTCTAGGCATGACAAAGGTCTCTCAGTTTTAAAGGGATTAGCATCTCATGCCAGCAAATGGGGTTCAATGGAATGTTTGCAAAGTACAAAATCATTTAAATATGCTTAAATTTTTAAGAAGAATGAAAAATTGTTTTAATACATAAACAATTTAATAAATTATTGTAACAAAAGGAAGGATTCTGATCCAGCAAGACACATTCACATGCAGAAGCAAGTTTCCACACTTACAACACAGGCCTATGCATGGAGCTTGGAACTACACCCCACTTGGTTCAATAGGGCCAGGTAGGTGTCTATAGGGCTGCAACCTTACAGTGCAAACCTAAACATGTTTACTTAGAAGTATGTTCCTCTGATTTCAATGGGATTTACTTGTATGTAAGTCTGTACAGGGCTGCATTCAGGCAAAGCAATCATAAATACTGGGGGTGGGGGGAGATCTTTGGAGCCATCCACCACATCCAGGTGGGAGGAGAGGGAGGGGGCAGACTTTTTCCATTATTTTTACTGGGCTTTTTAAAACACTGACCCTCCATGGAAACCAATAGGAGGGAAACTAACTACACCAGCTTCAGAGGCTTTCAGGGGAACAAGGAGGCTTTAGATCCAGCAGACCTGATGTCATCCCTGAGATCTCCCCACCCTGCCCGGTTTCAGCCACCACCGCTGGTGGGAACAGTGTTGATGGTTCTCCTACACCAGGGTTGCAGAACCTCTTTCAAGCCGAGGGCTGAATTTCATTTCAGAGAAGCTTTGGGGGCTGCATTCCAGTGGTGAGTGGGGCTGAACGCAAAAGAGGAGGGGCCAAAGGCAAGGGGGCAGGGCCAAAATGCCAAAAATACCAGCATATTGTAGCTTAAAGCTCTTATTGTCAGGAATTAAACCCCAGGCATCAGTAACTAAAACTTTCAACCTTTTAGAAGGGGCGGGGGACTGTGCAAAAACCAGGAAGCCATCGAACGATTGGTGGTTGGGGAAAAGGGGGGTGAGGCCATTTGGGGACCCCAGGAGGACCAGATTTAGTCCCCAGGCCTGAGGCTCTGCACACCATCCTAGGTCCATGGAGCTTTCCAGGGGCTACCTGGGCCCCCCATAGCAGGTCTGTTCCCCCACTGGTGGAATGGCACTTCTACTCCCAGCATACACCCCTCAGCCAGCCCTCTGCTAGGATTTTTATTTTTGTTTTTGCTGGATCTACTAGAACTGCACATACAGTTTAGATATGGTTGTGCATCTGCTGTGATTACTAGTTGCACTACATTGCATGCACGTCCCAGTCCCTTACCTTTACTACTGCAAGCCACATAGCTGGAGGAAGCAGCCAGCAAGGTTCTTCAGAGGTATCAGGCATGGCAGAAGTTTCCCAGTTGATCTCCTGGAACACCCCTCCCACAATGCCTGACTCCTAGAGGCAATGCCTGCCTCCAAGACAATCTCCTGGGACACCCCTCAGAGCTAGAAATTTTGGCTTGGTCGGCTTTCTGAGGAGCCACATCAGCTGCTTCTGCAGCTGACACGGCTCTCCAGTGTCCAGAGGGTGGCTGCTCCAGAGAGCCCGGCAAGCCGCTCTCTCACTACTGTAAATGCCATGGCAGGACAGCAGCTGGCTGGGCTCTCTGGAGCACCCACTGGAGTGGTGGTGGGCCCTCCTGGCAATGGGGAAGAACAGCACAATTCACTGCTCCACCCTGCCTCATGGGAGTGCCAGTCCTGCAAGATCTCTACTTTCTCTTTTTGATAATGTAAAGTAGCCTGATCTGAATACTTTAAATAAGTTAACAAAAAGGCCCAAGTTGAATGTTTCTGAAAAAAAACATTATTTTTTTTATTATAAAAAAAATATTATTATTATAATAATAAAACATTATTATAGTGAGCCATTATATTTCTCTAGACCTCCTCCCTAGTCAAATATTTTTCTACCTACTGTGTTAACTTAAATCCATTTCTTTCAAACCATATCCCAACCTATCAGTTTAGTATGATTAAGGCAAACTAGTTTCAGGGATCTGGTTAACTTATAGTAGAAAATGGAATCAGCATTCTGTCATATGTTTGGAAATAAAAATAACAAAGAATCTTGTAGCACCTTAAAGACTAAGAAATTTTTAATGGCATAAGCTTCCATGGGCCAGAACCCTTTCCATCAGATGCACAGAATGTCACCCTGTGTTGGCACATGATATAGCACACATGGGTGTAGGGAGAAGAAGAAAAAATGACAGTAGTGAGTCAGAGGGGCTAACATATTTTTAGTCTCTAAAAAATATCAGCCAACTCAGGATGAAGAAGTGAGCACAAGCCCTGATGTCATAATAAATTTGTTGGCCTTTAAGGTGCCAAAAGACCCTTTATTGGTTTTGCTATAACAAATGAACACAGCTGTCCCTCTGGAAATAAAAAGTAAAGCTAATTTTTTTTCTTTAAGTAATTTTACTTGTTACTCTTTGTTTCTATATAATATTGTTTTGTACAATGCTACAAGTAAAGTTCAAACAAGGAAAAAGTATTTGCTTGAAAAATTGAACAGAATTTACCCCCCCCCAGCCGCCCTGTAAATGTAAGCCCCCCCCCTGCGCCTTCCAATGTTTTGTCCAATGGGTACAAATGTATTTGGACAGGAAGGTGTATTATTATTTGGGGGTATAGTGGCAATTCTTTGACTTTTTCTACAATTAGTAATGTTTTGCATCATCAAAATATGAACCTTGGTGGATCAACAGACTTTTCAGGCTGGTGCTTCCCTCCTTTTGGTATTTTTAGATGTCACTTTAGCTCCCTGTTTTCTTTTAGGTCAAGGGGAGGGAAATACATTGTTTAACTGGGAAACCCAGATTCAGGTTTCACCTTTGTCATAAAGCTAGTATGTAGCAAGTCATTCTGTCTGAGCTTCAGTTCCCCGCTGGTAAAATACGGATATAATGGTCTACTTTGTGGTGCCAAACAAGACCGTTCGAAGTGCTGTGTAAGGATAATAAGACATATACATGGTGCATGTACAGTGTAAATGGACACTTTCTTTAGGTACAGGTTGCCTTTTAGATACATGCTAGCACAGATCTAAAAGGCATCCTAAGCAAGATACTTATTTTTGTTTGTTCAGCTCTAAGATTAGCATGAGGTGAATCTACTGTGCTTTGACAGCAAAGGAAGGCAGATGATAGCGTTGAGATTAACACCAGACTGTAAATTGCACAAGGTAACTATTATGCTTTGAAAAATAGGTCAACCTTTGATCTGACTTTTTATCAAGACAGCTGGAATCTGATGGATCCAGCCTCTAAATTAGACTCCTAAAATCTTATCAAAAGGAAACAGGGCTTTTTGAAATCATTAGCATCTCTAGAAAAGGTTGATCACATTTCGCCTACTGCAGACTTGAGCCTGTGCTGCTCTTTAACCTTCCATTTCAAATATAATTTTCCTCTGAACAACAACAGCAACAAAATAGAAAGAGCAATCACTAACTCTCCATCAAGAGACGGTGAAAGCTGAAACTTCATTCCTCCTTCGTATGGTTATCCATACATCAATGGGAGGCTGGAACTGTATGTTTATTTATTTGGCTATAGCATATCTCTGAACCTTGGGGATTATAGAATTTCCCTGAAATGTAAGCATTTCCCCCTCATATCCCTTTTATCTTTGTGTTATTCTTGTGCATTTTCTCATTCACAAACATGCCTAGGACAGTGGCACTATTCACCACAGTGACATGAGGGAAAGATCCTCACCTGGAATAATTCAGCAAGAGTTCCTTTGGATTCTGGTGAGAGATTGAAGAAAGATATTCAGAAGGAAGCTTCCCACAATCTGTCTGGGCACTATGTTCCACAATTCAGAGCACACAGAGGACGTGCCCTGGGGGTAAGGCAGAGGCTCTGATCTGTGGAAGAATCCCAGGCTCACCTTGAGAAGCCAGTGGTGCAAACAAAGCAACCTGTGCTGATCCTATTCCAGATTTTGGCCTAGTTTCTTCTCACAACTGCAGATGGTGGTAAAACTGAGTATCTCAATTCCTCACATGACTGAATGCTACTATATACACACACAACCAAAAATAAAAATAAAATCTCTGTCCACAGAAAACTATATGTCAAGGTTCTAGCCTCATGTTGTACCTTGCATCTAGTTTTCTATGTGTGCAGGATTTTTAAATTTTATTTTTGAAGGGAGAAACATTCAGTAGTATGAGTTCCCACTATATTGTCTATGTGGTACAGCCCAGAAACATGATTATCTCCTTATCTGCTGGTTTGGGCAACTAGAACTTTCATAGCTATAGGGATAGGCAATGGGCCAGTCCTGTAACATACCATATACAGTGGTGGTGCTGGTGGGGCATCCAATGCAAAACAGCAAAAACCTAAATTGAAGGAGATAAAGGGGTTTAGTTTAATATATTAAAGAATGTTATTAACATTTAATTTGATTTTAATAAAATTTAAAAGTAAGTGCCAAGTGCTTGTCAGTTATCCCTGTACCTTTGAATTCATCTGACAGAACTCTGGAAGACCAGCGGTTGGGTAGCATATTGGTACAGGCTTTCTCTTATGTCTTTGTGTCTAAAAGGGTTAGAGACTGATCTTTTAGTGAAACCAGAACATTCAGAAAAAAATTCTGGGCATCAGACCCCCAGAGGAACCTCTCCCCTAATGCTACGGCAGATAGTGAGATGGTGATACTTCCCTTTTCTTTATCAGTGGGCCTATTTTGGCTACAATCCTGTTAGCGCTCACCAGCTGAGTTCACTTTTACAAGGAGTGATGTTAGCCATTGCAAGAACTCAACTGCAACATCAAAGCCAAGCTCTTTATATGGCTTCAGAAACTCTTACAAGTGAAGGGTACTAAAGGTACTCATAAATGACCATGTTAGCATGTGCTGAAATGTTGACTGGTACTGCATTTTTAAAAGTAGGACAACCAACATGGCGTAGTGATTAAAGTGCCAGAGAATGACTGGGGAATCCATGTTCAGTTGCCCCTCAGCATGAAGCTCATGGGGTGACCTTGGGTTAGCCACCATCTCTCAGACTAAGGGTGCAATCCTAAGCATACTTACCTAGGAGTAAGTCCCAAGGGACTTACTTTCCAGGTATACCTGCAGAGCATTGCAAGCATCCTACCTCACAGAGTTGTGAGGATAAAAGGGTGTGTGTGCTTTGTTGTATGTCAACCTGAATTCCTTGGAAGATAGGTAGGACAGAAATTTATCTAACTATAATGGCTTGGATCCAGACTTCTGCAAGCTGAAGAATACTCATGCAACAGGACTTTCTTTGGACAATTGCTCCCCTCACACAGGTGCTCCATCCCACCTCATGCTCCCAACCTGTCAGAGAGGCTTTTTTTCAGCAGCTGAAGTGGGGGACAAGTGGTAGAAAAGCTAATGTGTGTTGTATTTCTTTTATGTGTGAGAGCGAACTGTTTCATATTGTTTGTTTGCTCAAGTACAGTAAGATACATGTTGCATTGAAGTTCATGGGTTTAAGCTTTAATTACAAATACCTAAGGTAGTTCAGAAGTGGAAAGGAGAAAACTGGAAGAAAGCATATACTAGAAGACTTTTTGAAACACTATTTTGTCTTCCTATCACATGATTTTATTACCTTTGGCCCAGAACTCCATTGATTTCCATGTTCTGTAGTGCTGTCACTTTATCCATCTGTGTTTTCCTAAGCACACATTTTTCTTAAGTAGGGCTGCTCATTTTCAGTGTATCCAAATCACTATTTTGATTGCTTGGCTTTTGAAAAGCCCCCACCCCACACACATACACACAAAGACATCCCCAGGTACCAAGTTCATTAACAGAACAGAGGAGCCTGTTTTTTTTCTCCTGCTTTTGTACCAAATGTTCCATAGCCGTATGGCATTCCTCAGCCTCCGATGTCATCCATTCAGCATTGTTAGTCCTGAAATTGGGTAGAAGTCAATCAAAATTAAAGACCAAGCAATGTATTTAAGTTTTCCATGTTATGTTTTCACAGGACTTTTGGGGGTGGGGGGGTGAGGTGGGGTGGGAGATGTCCTGAACTATTTCTACTAAAGTGCCTTTGACAACAGAGCTTGTTGGGCTGAAAACTGTGGGGTGGCTGGGCAGACTGTTATGACAGAGAGAGAAAAAGAGGAAAGCAGTTTAGTGGACAGGATAAATGCCAGTTTAGGCACACTTGATTGTAAGAGCATATTGCTTATACATCATTGCTTGCAGCTTTATACACAACCTGGTTAACACATTTTGGAAGCCTAGTCCTTTTCTTTGCCACAGCACACAATCAGAGATCCATGCAGCTCTGTTGTTCAGTCGTTAAGTCGTGTCCGACTCTTCGTGACCCCATGGATCATAGCACGCCAGGCCTTCCTGTCCTCTGCCCTCTCCCGGAGTGTGCTCAGGTTCATATTCATTGCATCGGTGATGCTATCTAGCCATCTCATCCTCTGCCGTCCCCTTCTCCTTTTGCCTTCAATCTTTCCCAGCATCAGGGTCTTTTCCAGGGAGTTTTCTCTTCGCATTAGGTGGCCAAAATATTTGAACTTCAGCTTCAGTATCTATCCTTCCAATGAGCAGTCAGGGTTGATTTCCTTTCGGATTGACTGATTTGACCTCCTTGCAGTCCAGGGGACTCGTAAGAGTCTTCTCCAGCACCACAGTTCGAAAGCATCAATTCTTCTGCGCTCAGCCTTCCTTATAGTCCAGCTCTCACAGCCATGCATTACTACTGGGAAAATCATAGCTTTGATTATATGGACCTTTGTCGGCAAGGTGATGTCTCTGCTTCTTACTATGCTGTCTAGGTTTGCCATAGCTTTCCTTCCAAGGAGCAAGCGTCTTTTAATTTCATGGCTACAGTCACCGTCTGCGGTGATCTTGAAGCCCAAGAAAATAAAATCTGTCACTGCTTCCATTTCTTCCCCTTCTATATGCCAGGAAGTGATGGGGCCAGATGCCATGATCTTAGTTTTTTTAATGTTGAGTTTCAAACCAGCTTTTGCACTCTCCGCTTTCACCCTCAACAAGTGGCTCTTTAGATCTTCTTCGCTTTCTGCCATTAGGGTGGTATCGTCTGCGTATCTGAGATTGTTGATAATTCTCCCAGCAATCTTAATTCTGACCTGTGATTCATCCAACCCGGCATTTCTCATGATGTACTCTGCATATAAGTTAAATAAGCCGGGCGACAACATGCAGCCTTGTCGTACTCCTTTCCCAATTTTGAACCAATTGGTCGTTCCATGTCTGGTTCTTACTGTTGCTTCTTGGCCCTCGTACAGGTTTCTCAGGAGACAGGTAAGGTGGTCTGGTACTCCCATCTCTTTAAGAATTTGCCACAGTTGGTTGTGATCCACACAATCAAAGGATTTAGCATAGTCAATGAAGCAGAAATAGACGGTTTTGTGGAATTCTCTTGCTTTGTCCATGATCCAGCAAATGTTGGCAATTTGATCTCTAGTTCCTCTGCCTCTTCGAAACCCCGCTTGTACTTCCGGTAGTTCTCGGTTCGCATACTGCTGAAGCCTAGCTTGTAGGATTTTGAGCATCACCTTGCTGGCATGTGAAATGAGCGCAATTGTACGGTAGTTTGAACACCCTTTGGCGTTGCCCTTCTTTGGAACTGGAATGTAAACTGACCTTTTCCAGTCTTGTGGCCACTGTTGAGTGTTCCAAATGTGTTGGCATATTGAGTGCAGCACTTTAACAGCATCCTCTTTTAGCATTTTAAATAGCTCAGCTGGAATACTATCATCTCCGCTAGCTTTGTTGTTAGTAATGCTTCCTAAGGCCCACTTGACTTCACTCTCGAGGATGTCTGGCTCAAGTTCAGTGACCGCACTATCATGGCTATCAGGGACATTCAGATCTTTCCTGTGTAGTTCTTCTTTGTATTCTTTCCCCCTCTTCTTAATCTCAGCTGCTTCTGTTAGGTCCCTGCCTTCTTTGTCCTTTATCATGCCCATCTTTGCACAAAACGTTCCCTTGAGATCTCCGATTTTCTTGAAGAGATCTCTAGTCTTTCCCATTCTGTTGTTTTCCTTGATTTCCTTGCATTGTTCATTTAAGAAGGCCTTCTTGTCTCTCCTTGCTATTCTCTGGAACTCTGCATTCAGTTGGATATATCTTCCCCTTTCTCCCTTGCTTTTCGCTTCCCTTCTTTCCTCAGCTACTTGTAAAGCCTCATCAGGCAGCCACTTTGCTTTCTTGCATTTCTTTTTCTTTGGGATGCATGCATTAAACAGAGAACCCTCCAATCAACATGGGAGTTTACAATGTTTCCTCCTTTCAAAGGGTGCCTATTTCGGCTATGGGGAAGTAGAGATGTAATAAATAATAATAGTAATTTCTTCAAACGTTTATGTCAACTAGGAATCCATTATTCATGGCTGGATTTTAAATGGCACATCCAAGAAGCCTACATGGATAAATGGAATTCCTTTAAAATGTCCCCCCCCCCCGGTCCATTAGGGTCAAGGCTTCTCCCCGCCCCCCTTTATCAAGATAGTTCTACTGACAGTAAAACCATGAATCAATTGATGCATGTATTCAGCTAATTAACATCAGATTAAATATGAATATTTTAAGGTTGTTCCATATGACAGGATATATGGGCAGTTATAAATGCAAGGCATTTACAATTATTTCCAAACAATGACATTGCATTCTTGTTCTCGTTGTGCAGGATATCTGTATTTTTGTGTATTTGCATATCACTAGCAAATGGTTTCTTCCAGGTTTTACCAGCACCTCTGGAACAATCTAATCTAAAAGCTCGCCCTTGGATAGGCAAACAGCATTCCTGTCACAGTGGTGTGTGCACTTTATAAGACTCTTGCTGCCCTCAGATCAACAGCGCTTGTAACAAGGGAAGTTGCCCTATACTGAGTCAGACCACTGGCCTATCTAGCTCAGTTTTCTCTACACTGCCTGGCAGCAGCTCTCCCGGGATTCAGGCAGGATCCTTTCCCAGCAGAACCAGCCCAAGCCCAAAATATTTTCATTGTTTTAACACAGTGCTTTATACTTCGTTGTTGTTGTTCACCACTCCAAAACCTTTTGATGTGGAACGGTATATAAACATTGCAAATGAATAATAATAAAATGAATAAATAAGACATTTTGCTGACTGAGGCAAAGGACAAGATGGTGCCCCCTTCCATTCTAGGTACAGAAACGAACTGGACTGGCACTTGAGCCTTACTTTAACACTGACAACAGGATACAAGCCTCCATCACACCAGAGGGAAGCAGGCTAGTTTAGAGGATGTAGAACAGGCTGTGAAGCACACACAGCTTTGTCCTCCTAAGAGAGTGGAATGGCTAGGGGACTAACAATGCTGTCTCCTAGCATCTGCCGCCTGAAGTGGTTGCCTCACTCTGCCTAATGATAGGGCCACCCCTGTTTCCCAGCCCTACCTGGAGGTGCCAGGGATGGAACCCGGGACCTCTGCATGCAAAGCCTGTGCTCTACCACTGAGCCATGAGCCCCCCCCCCTCTCTCTATATATAACATAAGAGTTAAGCGGTTACGTGCTTTGCTATTACCACATGAGAAGCTCTCAATAAGGAAAAGAAACACTGCAAGGGACCCCTTCTCCTGAAGCCATGCTCTGTATTTCCAGAAATACTCCTTCAGTAGTTTCTTTTTCCCTTGAAATAGGGAAAGCTGGCAGGGAAAGCTGGCATCATTTAAACAAATCTGGTCTTCTTTTTAGGAATGTTTCTCAGGATAATATCTTATGCGTGTGTTCTATTAATTGTCATCTGTCTCCTATTGCCCAAACTGGAATATTGCATGTTTATGAATTAGAGATGTGTTGTAATTGAGCAAGGTATCACGGGGTGTGTGTTTTTAATGATTAGTTCTATTGTTTTGTCTTTGAGCTAAGCTGTTATATATTTTCTAAGTAACCGGAAAAGTAATAAAAAATAAGAGGGGAGGAGGGAATGTTTCCTTCCAGTGCTAGGACACACATCTCTCCGCGCGCACACATATGCGCCACACATACACACACATACTGCAAGTCTATTGCCCCTGGAGGGCTTCTTACACCCTATCTTTACATTGAATTTCACTATTACAGAATTGGGTCTAGCCACCATAGCGCTAAGGAGGGAGTTGATCCTGTTGCCCAAAGCCAATAGCCACGTGTATAAACCCTCAGAAAAAAAAAGCAAAGGAACAAATGAAGAGAAGAGAATGTTTAAAAATGGCTTTAAAACTTGTTCTCCATACTGTTCAACTGAGTTGGAGAAAACATTGCATCCAGTCAATTTATTCCCAGCAAAATAGCTGAAATGTGTTGATGGCCATAATCACAGAATTCTCTGTTATTCTGCCCCTGTGGTTTAGAGTAACAAGCAGCACCCAGATCAGAGGCCTTGAGGAAAGAAAAACACAATTCTGACAGGCATGTAAACACTTTGGTGTCTTCTACTCCCCCGTCTCCCTTGAAGGTTTTACTGCAGTGGAGGCCATTGTCTGTTGGGGTAGAGAGAGTAAATGACTTCAGCTAGTCAGTTTGAGTTTATTGCCTGGTTCAGGTGTATCTAATAAGTAACTTCAAGGTCATCCCCCATCATTAAAAATGCCACAGTCAAGGAAATGATAGAGGGATTGTAAACCCGTATTGACACAAGTAATTGTGCCATTGGTTCCTGCCATAGGAAGCTTGTATGTTTGCAAACAACTCTCCCCTCTTAAAATAATCCCCATCTTTTGTCAGATCCTGTTTGACCTTAGCTGCTTCCCTATGTATCCCAGATAATGAAGAAGGACAGAGACGGGTGATGATTTCACCTAGCCCCTTATGCTTTCCTGAGAGAGAGAGAGAGAGAGAGAGAGCTAGAGAGCGAGCACAAACAGTTAAACAGTGTGTGTGTGTGTGTGTGTGTGTGTGTATATATATGGGGGGGGTAGGGAGTCAATTGCAAGTGTTGCTTAACTTGATAAAACCATAGTCTTCAACTGGCTATCACAATAGTGACAACAGAAGCCTACATTTGTTTCCAGCAGCAGAGAATAACTTTCAGATCATGCAAATACATTTGATATTTGTAAATGCCATATTTGAACATCTATGAGAGTAAAAAAATGAAAGTTTTTTTTAAACTCTCAAGTTTTTATCCCCCCCCCCCCCGCCCCCGCGTCCCAAGCAATTTTCAACATGCCACTATAGACACCCATATGGTTTGCAATGTCATGGTGAAAATTGTTCCATCAATATGGAAAGCTGCTGCTTGTGAAATGTTATAATAGCTGCCAGCTGGAGAGAAATGGATGAAATTCAGCTTAAGCCAAATTTTGACAGTGGATGTGGGATTCTGCCAGGGCACACATTGGAATCCTTTGGCAGTCCATCTTATTCCTTGCGCTGTGCTAAGCCTCAGAGCACATATATGGAGGACTGTCCTCTATTTTGAAGTCATCCTCTATTTGAAGAGTTGCCCTGTCCAAGTCTGGTTTAAAGATAAAGAACTATGGCCCCATCTACACCCGGCTTTTGCTCCAGGGCGGGTGCGAGTTGAGGTCCACACTCGCCAAGTCACAGTCTTCCGTGGTTTCTGCCTGAAAAATGAGGATTTTGAAGATGGCGTTGTGCTGCGGACTTTTCAGCTGCTGCGGGTTCACCGCAGGGTGCGCGCACGCTGTCTAACCATCCCTTGGGGTGACATCGCAGTTTGGGGTGGGCGTGGGGTGGGCAGTGAGTAACTGTGATGCCTTTTTCCTCCTCCCCTCTCTTCCCATCCTGCCACCGAGAGCAACTGCGCTCCTCTCTGCCGGTTCTTGGCAGAGAGGGGCGCAATTGTTCTGGGCGGTGAGGACAGCAACTAGCTCCGTATATCTAGCTCGTTGAGCATCCGCAGTGCAGGAGCTGCACAGCTACGGCGATGCGATGGACCAACAAGTCGGCATGTAGATGGGGTCCATGAGAAGTAAGAGCTGGGCCTTGAACTTGCCCATCTACACAGCAGACTGAGTGCGTGGACAGCAGACTAAGCAAAGCACACACATCTTCTGGTCAGTCTTCCACACTATGGTGGGATGTACTGTATTTCTGTTTAAATTATAACAATGCCTAATTTTGTGTTGATACATATAAATTAGCATATGCAAATGTTATGCAAAACTGTATCCTCTTTGACCTGGGCAGGCATTCTTCTCTATACACAGAGCTGTGTGTTCCAGACAGTCTGCCCTGCGCCCCATAATATAGCCTGTTGCCTTCAGGGGTACTGGAGAATGCTGTCCCATCACCAAAGTAAGACTCACTCACAAGTCCAGTTAGCTTCTGTAGGTAGAACGGAAGAGGCACAATCTTGTTCTTTGCCTCCAACTGACTTGGGCCATCCTTATCCCTCCGTGTATACACTGAGTGACATGAAAAAAGTGCACAGGACTATAGAGATAGGCAAAGCAAATAAGGTGCAACCCTTTCCTGGACCAGACCATGTTGCCCACAACTCTGGGGATCTCAGGGCCAGCAACATTTGCTATGTGGAGGCCAGCTGAGAATGACCACACGAGAAATGCTCCATAGTACATGTGTGATGCACACAGCCATGTGATTCTACATGTCATGTGAAGATTCTCCATGCCACAACCAGTATTGCCCAATGGTAGCCTGGAAACATACAATGCAGGGAATCCCCGTAGTTAACAATTTGCTCCAGGAAGCCAGGTGTATTAAGTATTGTGTGTATATTGTGTAGTGTGGCCCTGAAAAGCCCTTTTAAAGGAAACTATTCTTTATAAGGATACAGCTGATAAGATGGGTTTTCTCTACCACCTCACCTTATTGGCAGGTAATATGTTTTCCTCAAGGAAAATGAGAGGGTTAGTCAGCTGTCACGTTATAGTCCCTAGTCATACTCCTATTCACACAGAATGCACATAGTTTGTAATGTGGGAGGGGTTGTGCTGGGGGAAGAGGTGCTTGGTGGGGCTGAGCCTTTCCACTTGCCTCATCCCATTCCCATCACCCAGCAGCCTGATGAAGTCTGCTGCCTCGAAGACAATGCTAGAAGAGGTGCTTGGTGAAGGCAGAATGAGTAATATCAAAACTGTTGAGTGTATGCGGGGCTTGGAGGAGGAGTGGACTTCTGAACCTCCCCAGGTAAGAGTGGCAGGTAGTGCTGGGAGGAGCGCTGCCACATGTGAGAGATGAGGCTGCCAACCAATGTATGTAGATTAATGGTGGAGAACCCTACATTGCCTTTGTAGAACGGAGGTTTATTTGGCCTAGTATGTAGTGTATTTCTTTTATTTTTGTGTCATGCTTCATTATCTCTCCTAGTTTTAAGCTGTTGGATTAGGTCAGTTTTATTGTATTGTTTTATACCACAGGTGGGGAACTTCAGGCCCTCCAGATGACCATACCACCGTCACCCTGACCAGCGATGGTTTGATGGCTTCCCGGTTTTGTCCCCATTCTAAAAGGTCAAAATGCTGCTCCTAAGGCTCAGTTGCTGGCACGAAGAGTTTTAGAGAGCAATCCTATGCATGTTTAGACAGAAAAAAGTCCTACAACTCCCAGGATGCCCCAGCCAGGAACTTGTAGGACTTTTTCTGTCTAAACGTGCACAGGATTGTACCCTTCTACTAATAAATGCTGCTATTTTAGTCCTGGCCCTTTGGCTCCAGCCACCACTGGAATGCGGTCCCACAGGGCTTCTCCAAAATTGGATTTGGCCCCCAGGCTGAAAGAGGTTTCCCACCCTTGTTTTATACGAAGTTGGATGGCTTGATTGATGTTTGTATTATTGATACTATGGTTACTTTTCATTGTTTCTATAATTTTTTATTGTTATATTTATTGTTGTTCGTTCGATATGTTCTGAACTGATTTGGCCACAACCTTTTGGGGAAGGCACATGCAAGAAAGAAAAAAGGACAATGTGTGTGGGAGCACTTGGATGTTTAGAATAATTATATGCCAAATGCAAAAAAGAAAGCAGCATGCAAAAAGAGAGAGAGAGAGAGAGAGAGTAACATGCAAAAACGAGAAAAAAGATTATATGTGTGTGGGAGCCCTTG
This sequence comes from Heloderma suspectum, assembly GCF_057233095.1. Classification (NCBI taxonomy): domain Eukaryota; kingdom Metazoa; phylum Chordata; class Lepidosauria; order Squamata; family Helodermatidae; genus Heloderma; species Heloderma suspectum. Next base: position 230,860,789 of record NC_139461.1, read on the forward strand.
GCCGTTCAGAATAATGATATGGAAAATGCAAAAAAGAAAGAAAAAGCAACGTGCAAAACAGAAAAAAATATATATATTTGTATGGGAGCCCTTGGCCATTTAGAATAACCATTGCAATATCTTCCCATGCAAATGAATGAAAGCAAATATTTTAAACCATCGCAGTTGTCACTGTACTTACCTCGGTGGCGACAGAAAATAGGAAGAGAGACCTTTTTGGCGACTTGCTTCATAATTGTCATCCATGCTCTTTGCTGGATTTGGAGTTTCTTCTGTACAACCTTGGGGAACTTTGAAGAAAACATTTCTTTCCCTTCAGGTCAGGGCGCCTTAAGAAGACAACATTATTGTTCGGTGTGAGGCTGTAAATCAAGTTCCTGCTGTAATAAAAACACTTCCAATTTTTAGTTGTTTGTAATTGTGCTTGTTGTTAATGAGAGAAAAGTTACGACACGTTTCTTTTTCTACGCCTAGGGGGCGCAGTGGGATTATTGCAATGGTCGCAGCGGGCGAGTTGTGCCTGTTGCAAAACTTTTGAAGCTTGCAAAGGAAACAGTGGAGATCTGAAGTAGAGGGGTTTTTTTTAAAGGAGATATGGAGAGGTCAAATGATTGGTGTTTTTTGCGGATGGAGTTCTTGTGGACCAACCCTCGTTTGGAAAAAGGTAAAAGTCTTATGTCTCTCCTCGTAAGCTTCGTTTGTAGAGGTCAGGGTACCGCCCAGTGTACCCGATTTTTTGCTGGGTTTCAGAAAGAAATTGGATGGATTTTTCTTTTATTTAAGAGTTGATCTGATTTCAGACAACAAAATATCTGTGAAACGAAAAGATGTTTTGTAGATATAGCACGGCTAAAAGTAAAATCCCTACCAATTCAGACTCATCCACGTGCACTGAGGAAAAGTATAGCTCCTGTTTGTCAAAACACGTGTCTTGGTAAAACCACCTATTACTATTTCGGTGTTGTTTGTTTTAATATAAATGTATTTGTACACATAGTAGCAGACCAATACTGTCTACATTACAGTGCATTAACTGGCATGAAAGCTTGTGTATTATTACATACAGTCGTTTAGGAAAATTTATTCATTAACAGTGCAATCTTACACATGTTTAATCAGAAGGCAGCTACACTGCTCTGTGGGGTTTACTCCCTAAACTTGCATCTAAACTGCAGATTGATATACAAGGAGATACATAAATTGAATACATCTCTTTCATATATGTCTTCATAAACCTTGATTACAAATAATTAAGGGTCTCTGTACATTACATGATTGAATTAACTAGGGCAGTGGTTCTAAACACACTTACAAGGGGGTATGGCACAGCGGGACATACTTCTGAGTCAAAATGTGTAGGAGATTGCACTGCTGGTTTTTAGTCAATAACTAAAAGTGATTAAAAGAAATATTACAATAATGACGTCAGTCAGAGGATGTTAATGGAACTACAGATTAGTTTTAAATAACAGAACAGTCATTTAAAAATAAACATAAATCACACAATATAAACACAGGCCATTTACAACAATGCCACATTCTCCAAAAAATATTGTCACTGAGACAGATTTGATTAAAAATGGATCAAAGGTCTACATTTTACCATTACAATTAATGAAGTTAATTAATTCCATCTTTCAGGGCTTCTTCACATATGCATACATTTCAGTCTATATCTCCTCATTCTGCCTTTGAGGTGATAAAAGTAATATGGAAAGAAACACTGTTACCTATGTTTTCTGTACACTGTTTCACATGTATAAGTCATTGTTTCAAGTAATGAACAGGCATGTGTGAGTTGAACTAACACAGATAAGATGCAATCCTATAGCCAGTTTACATCATATTACAGTTACCTTGATGTCCAATGGATTTTTTGCATGCATAACTCTGTGCAACTATAGGCTTACTTATTTCAAGCCTAATTAAATAGACGGCCTCTAATTTAATAAATTTAATTTAATAAATCACCAAATTGTATTGATTAATGAGCATAGTGAGCTGTAAAAATATATGTTGATTTAAAAACCCCAACAGTGAGAGTGCAACCAGCACTCTTGTCATGCTTCAGTTCAATTGTGTCCCCCACTGTCCCGGAGTACATTTCCACGTCTTTATATACATGGGAATATGTACAATTCTTGCTGGGATTTGGGTATGTGTGTGCTTTTTCTTAATGGATGCTTCATTTGCAATGCTGCTCTGATGACCCTTCTATATTGGTTCTTATAGAAGAAAACAAGTCAAAGCTAACAACATGTTCTAAATATTCCCCTGGTCCCTCTTTCCAAGTGTCAATCTGGCTTTTGCAGAGAGATATCTGTTGGCCGTAATGCAGATAAGATAATCTTTATTAATGGATTAATAATACTTTAGGTGACGCATATGCCACACGTATAGGTTATGGACTTTATTGAGAAGTCTTAGTGAAGGGTAATCCCAGTGAGCTTCTCTCTAGTAAATGTGTTATCGATTACGGGTATAAAATCATATATGATAATTCTGCTGATCTCACAATTTAGGAAGAGTTCAGCTTCTCATACACAAACACGAAATGTCATTGAAATCAGGTTAATACATTCTTGAACATACAGATACATCAAGTACACAGCCCTTTCCCTGTATCCCACTGAAGTATAAATGTTGAATCACATATATATGTATTCACACACAGAAGAGCGCAATCCATCTACCCTTGTTTTGCTGCAATGTTTTCCGCTTATGTTAGTATGATTCTCACTCAGGAACTTTTGATTCACACCACCCACCTACCACTTAAAGTGTTTTAAAAATTGGCTGAGTTTATGTAATACCAATAACCTTACTCAAGATCCTATGAAATGGCAGGATGAAAAGGACAGATTTATTGTCCCTAATCAACAGATCGTTTAGGTCATTACAATCTCATTACAGAGAGGCAGAGTGGGCAACTCGAAACCTTCACTTTAGCTTATCATACAAACCAATGAGCTGTAAAGACAGCATGCAGGGTTTTTTGGGAGCTGTGCCATTATTGAGCTTGCTCTATTCATTTTCTGATCAGAGTTGTCTGATTGTAAGATAGATCTTTCTCCTTCAGTCAGTCAAACACTAAAAATCAGGAGTGAGGTGGTGGTTTAATGTTGGGGTTGGGTCCCCCCCGCCCACGGCCCTTAAAGAAGCTGTGGGGGAGAGGGACAATACCAAAAGCTTAAAAGATAGTGACCCTTCAGAAGTTTACAATTGGCTCTTAAAAAAAAAAAAGAAGAGGGAGATGGAGTAATAAACTGTGAAATATTTTCCTTAGATACAGCATTTTAACAGGGGAAACTCAGTTGCAACTTTTATGACAACAGCAGACATTTTTAAGTAAACGTTTCGGAGAAACGGCATTCCTTATGTGTGTGTTTTTCTTACTTCTTTCTCTTCATCACATTTGAAATCAGAATTGAGAGTAGCTTTTCCTTCCTCTCCAATTGCCATTTAATTCTTATTCCCCACCCCACTCCAACACTACCACCAATGGTCCAAAGATTAGAATCAAATCCACTTTTAAAATTAGCCACTCTTTGTGAAAGTTTACCATTGAGAAACTTTCACAGGCCCGTAGCTAGATTCATTCAACTGTGTGTGTGCGTGCGTGCGCGTGCACACACATGTTCAACTGTTTTATATGTATTTATCTCTCAGATATAGGTGGATGTCTCTAAAATCCCTTAAAATCAAGTGTTCATTTGCTCTCAGGTCACCCTCATTCAGCCGGGGTGGTGATGATTCACCACCTCCATTGAAGTCAGTACTGAGGGCTTTAGTTGAGATCTTAGTTGTCTTAATGAGGTTCCTCCTTCTTTAATATGTATGATTCCCCCAAACATGGAGTTAATGAGAGCGGATGCCCATCCCATCAGACCCCAGACAGCCTATGCCACATGCATAGAGCTAACTCCAAGGTGGTGCTGAAGTACCCTCCACTTTTCCCTCTCCCTTACCCTTTACCCTGGTAATTATTCAACCTCTTGTGACCCTTCTTTCTGTCCCTTTTATCCTGGCCTCTGTGCCTATTCTCCTTGGCAGACACAGCTGAGCTGATGGAGAGTGCAAAGGGGTCCCTCCATCTGCCACTTTCTATGTGTCCCCCCACTCTAAATAAAATAAGGGTCACTTTTCTGGATCACACACCAGGGCCCATGACAAATGAGTCCCAAAGGCTTTGATGCCTGTGTTTGGACACAAGCAATTATCTCTAATTATTGTTTTTCTTTTCAGTTTGCCCAACATTAAAGAGCCCTGTGAAGCGGCTTTAAAGAGGGGAACCTGGAGAGTGAATAACATACCTCTCCAGGCGACTCCCTCCGCCTCTTTCCTTTTCTGCCTCTCTCTCTCTCTTTCCATATTGAGGGAGACGAGACACAATATCTCCACAAATGTTTAAGGCACAATATGAATTGGACTGGTGCAAGGGTATTTTTTTTAAACAAAAATTGCTTGAAGATGGTTTCTAAAGGCACAGGAACATTTGTACAAATAAGGTGTAGATGGGAGAGAACATGGGAGCTGCATGTCTATTAAGGGAGGTGAAATGGTTTTCAGCTGGGAAGAACTGGTGAAACAAAATGTTGCTGTTGCTTAAAAAAAGTTTAGAACTTTAAACTTTCCGACCACTCATAAATAAAACATAAATTAAAATGCACTTAATGCTTGCAGTAAGCAGAGGAACTACAAAATTGTCCAAAGGTTTGAAAATTGCCCAAACAGGCTGTAGTATGTGATAGATTTGAAACAACAGGTGTACAAAGATTATACTTTTATGTATTGTTTTGTTTCCCAGTTTGTTCAATAACTGCATTAATGTGCATTGATATTTGTATATATAAAAATGAATATGGACACAATCCAAACACATGTTAAACACAAGCAAAGAATGATCCAGACCCTGGATAAGTCAAAGTGATTTAATTTAAGCTGATTTTAGTCCCATTCACTTTAATAAGGTGAAACCTCCAGTCCTGTGCATCCTTATTTGGGAATAAGTCCCACTGAACTTCTTGAGATTTATTTATTTCCAAATAAAAATGTATAGGATCAAGTTGAAGGTCATTTAAAAGCAAGTAAATCAGATTTGTTTGTTTATTTGTAGTCATCAGACCATCATAAAACAGACATTTAAAAAAAGATAAGTAAAGGCAAGTATTTGAGCTTTAGACAGCTGACATAGAAATACAAATGGACATACACCCATTAATGGTTCCACTCAGGAACACTTGGTTGGCAAATATATCTGTTTGTGCGTTTAGCTGCTAACCCACTCATCTGTGCATGCAGACATGTGAACCAGGCATGTTTTAAGACTGGCCACTAATTTTTGCCTTTTAAGAACTCACCCCAGTATCCATGCCAGCCTCTCACAATTTTTGTTGTTGTTGCTTGAGATCACTTTTCTTGGGAAAAGGCCCAACAATTTATGGGATGGTTGTGCACACCATCTCAGTTTTGGTTGTACATGACTGATGACATCCACGTTGGCAGGAGTTAAGTGTCCTATTTTAAGGAAGGGTGATGATTTAGGGGGATTTCATATTGGGAGACAGAAGATGAAATGAGCATGGGACAGTTCATTTATGGCTTGACTGAAGCAAAACATTAGTTTGTCCTTAATATAAAACACACACAAGTAGAGGCATGTCAATACAAAGCCAAACCATATGAATATATAAAACCTTCAACACTACTCTCCAATTATATTATAGCTATTTACTACAGCCAATGCTTATACTCGGCTAGTACTGGTAGTCATGTGTTAGAGAAGAAAACAACAAAAGATAATTCCAGATATCTTCCTTATCCTGTGGAAATCTGAGGCAAGGTGATACATCCTCACCAGCATTGCTTCTAACTGGCTTACAGGGGATCCATGGCCACAGGGATTAATCGAATATTATGCTAGGGAGAAATTTTGAGTAAATACACATTCCCTGTCCTCACCACACAGATACAGTACATTCTCTATCAATGCTTCTGTGTCAGTTATCCTTCTGTGCCCTTAAGCCTGAATGCAACAAATTCCAGATCCCTTAGCCAAGATCTGATATCTGTTTAATATTTAGGGCTGCAGTCTTCAAAGTGTTGAATTAGTAGATTGATCAGATAAAGGTTTTTGGTGCTTGTGATCAGTTAAAGCTTTACAACACAATCCTATAATATTTAGTCAGAAGTGAACTTCATTGTATTCAATTGGATTTACTCTCAAGTAAGTGTGTATAGGATTACAATGTTAGGTAAGAAATCACTTAACTAGGGGTGGAAACTGAGGGCACACTTGTTTATGTTTCAAGGTTGTTTTTGATAGCTGGTTTGTCACTGTAAGTCTGAACAGATAATATTTTAGATGGCTTTTCATTGTTGGCAATGAGCGCTAGCTTTTGTTTGTTAAAACTGCAGGAATGCACACTGCCTTGAATATAAAACTCCACCTATATTGGGAAGTTGATAACATGAAAATGTATTTAATTTTAATGGATAATTCAGTATTATTAAATCAGTTAACAGGCAGATACTTAATCAATTAAAATACTTAATCAGTTGACAGTCCTATTAAAAATGTATCAATGAAAGCGCTCCACTCAAAACATACTAGTGAACCAATGACGAATTAACTAATTTTTGGAGGATGGGATTATTTCACAAATAGCCAAATCCCTGGCCTCTTCGTGTAGACCTAATTTCTCAAATTGATACCATTATCTTCCATGAGAATGTAATTATTGCAAGTAAACTTTCATAAGGTTCTCTGCCGTAAATATGCAAATAAATAAATAAATAGTTTATTTTACTGCTGTGATTACATATCCCCTCAAATAAGTACAAATCAACCCCTTCCCCCATCCTGTGCCTCCAAATCCACTGTATATTTAATACAGTAAGGATTCATCCTCACTTTTATGTGTGTGTATGTGGGGGAAATTGGATGGACCCATGTAGTGTCCCCTACCCCAACAAACAACATGGTCCCAGAGCTGAATTCAGGCAATCCTTTACCTTTTCTTGTGGCACAGAAGGCCATGAAAGCAGAGCACTGTGGGCAGCCATGTCTAAATGTCCTATGGTTTAATTTGGGGTGTTTTCTTGAGTATGTGTGTGTAGTGTGGGATTCCTTCCATACTATTGACAACACCAGTCAGGGGAGGAAGAAATTCAATTGCATTCCGGGGGGGGGGGGGAAATATGGCTGTTGCTTTTCAATTAAATATGGTATTTGACAGTATCTGATACAGTAAATACAAGATCATTTGCTAAAATTGGTTGCTATCAAGGAGGTTGTTCCATGGGAGGTTGAACATATTTGTCCTTTTGCTGTCTGCCTTTGTGAAGCAACATGACAAGCATTTGTCATGGTCTATTTGGATTAGGATGTAGACCTCACCTTCTATTTGCAGTGATGCTTTCTGCAGCACAGGAAACGAGAGTAAGAAAAACGCAACCCACAATTAAGAAATGGAACTGGGAAATGCAGTGAATTAAAAAGTTGCAGCTTAAAGGCAATCCATATGTTAGCAAATGCTTTCCAAATGATCCAGCTCCGACCCCCTGAGTTGCACAAGGGAGGGGGATTGAATAGGGCTACAGATTGCATCTCTGATCTGTGGATTTTCCTGAACTCCAGCTCTGTCTGCGGTGTGGCATGACCCTTGTGCCAGGGGTCGGTGCACAAACCCTGGGGGAGTGAGGGTGGAAGAATGGCAGTTCCCCCTCTCTCCCCCAGACCCGGTGTGTGGGGTCTCTGCTCTGAACTGCTAATTGAACTCAATTGCAGTTCCAGCATTGCAGCCCCCACAGCCAAAAATCAGCTTGCTATCGCTCCAACACCCCTTGAGACCACACGTAAGCAGGCAGCATCCCAAACTTTTTTATGCAAGCCAGGAAAGGGATGCACAATAGAGAGGATGAAGGGAAGGGAAAAGATGCAATAAACACCTTAAGGAAATGGAAGAAGCCAGCACGGACCAAAGTGGAGACTGAAACAATAATTATGGTTATGTGGCTGAATCCTGGAAGTACATTTGTACAATGCACTGTAACACAAGGTTTCTGGGTCCAGCTCCAGTCATAGCAACTAGTTGCATACAAAAACTAGTGGCGATGGATGGATGGGGAAGCACATGCTATCAGAAGATTCATTGGTTAAGTTCAGTGGGATAAGAAAACCATCCCAATGTTGGTATGGTAGTACTACAATGGTAGTAGGAGTACTTTCTGGACAAGAGTACAAGTGCTACCTAACAAGGCCAACTTGCCTTCACTTCTTGAGCTGCATCAGAGCAGGAATTGTATACCAGAGTTAAAGTCAGAAGAATAAATGCTTAAGACAACTTTCCCAACCTCCAGATGTTTTGGACAACCATCACCCCCAGCCAGAACGGCCAATGCTCCGGAACACCAAGATGTCATCCAAAACATCTCAGCTGCCCAACAACCCCCTGGTCCAAGCTCCTCTGTGTTCGGTGGGGTTCATTATGAGATTTGTATTGCAGGCACTCTAGCTATCTACCAGCCTGCCTCATCACCCAGAGCTCCTTGGAAAATTAAAGTGCTTTCCAGGCTCCCCACAACTGGAAAGGGTGCTCAGGAGCAAATGTGCTGATGGCCATTCTCATCTCACCATTCCACAGTGAGACCAGGGCCAGTGAATAATTGGCACCATGGAGGTGGAGGACTGGATGGGGACCTGTACAATTCCCATCACTCTGATGCTTGCACTTTGAACTGGGTTGGATCCAGACTGTCATACTTCGAGTATACCCATTGAAATGTATGGAACTTAAGTTAGCCATGACTGATGTAAGTCACATTGATTTCAATGGGTCTGCTTTAAATATGACTAAGTCTGGATCCAAACAGATGTGTTTAATACTCCAAGCCTTCAGGATGGAGAACAATACCAACTGGGTGGGATAAGAACCTAAATCGATAATCATAAATACTTATTTCTTAAATTAGCTTTTTCTCCCTGAGGTGAAATGCAACTTTTTCATGTAAGCAGCAAAAATGCAAGTTCTTTCTAATGTGTAAAGCTATGACAGGGAACCTGTGGCCCTCCAGACTCCAACTCCCATCAGCCCCAGCCAGCATGGCTAATTATTCAAGAATGATGGAAGCTGTAGTTCAACAACTTTTGGGGGGGCACAGTTTCCCTTCCCTATAGTTAGAACAGTGGATCCCAGAAGACTTTCTAATGGGATTTAGACTTTGTTCTGGACCAGGCTCTAGGCTCTTGCAACATGCCAGTCAGTCATGTCTTTGGAATGATATGCCTTGGTTAATAGTATGTCCATGACAATAATTGGATCTGAGTCAATGTCAGTTAAAAATGCAACTTGAAGTGCTTCCACAGACTTGGATTCCTTCAAATGCATTCACATTCTCCAAGTCCCAGCTCTTAACATGTCCTATTAATTCTGACATTTTTTGCGAGGAATATCACACTATTTACAACAGAAGACTCTCTTAGAGACTGCCTCTGTGTCTGTGAAAATATTAGCATTTAGCTGAACAGAGACCAAAAAGCTAAAACATTCAAAAGAAACGCTATGAAAAATAAACATGCTTTAAGCGTAACCATATTTCATGCAGTAATGACCATTCTGTGAGCCAATCCCCTGTTGTAACAAATACCATTAGACGTGTGACAAGCAAGTGCTACAATTACTACCATGTTACTTATAAGTGAGTTTGGATGGTGTCATAATTAGGATCTAAAGATAAACTGGATAAATGAAGAAATTTGATCTTATATAACTTGGATGTACTACTTTAGAGGGGCCGCGGTGGCTTAGTGGTTAAGACGCTGAACTGCAGACTGGAAGGTCGGCAGGTAGGGATGTCAGAGAATTTCGACACGAATCTCGGGGATGCCGAATGCCAGCGCATTCGGCCCCCCGAAATCGGTGGTGAAATGGTCTGCACCCCCCTGGGACGGGACTTAACTTGGGCGAATCTCCCTGGCGGCGGCGGTTTGGTGGCGGCAGCTGTGGCGGCCAGTCTTCCGACTGGCTGCCGCCACCGCCATTTCCAGTAAAAAAAAAAAAAAGTGATAGGCTACGTAAAGATTTACGTAGCCTATCACGGCTAGATTTTTAAAAAATAGCGTTCCCCTTATTTTCGCCGTAGTCTACGTAAATGTTTACGTAGACTAGACGTGCCAAAATAAGGAATGCAAATGGCGGCACCCATGTGCGCCGCCATTTGCATATGCACGGGTTTTTTTGTTTTTTGTTTTACTCAGCTGTGATAGGCTACATAAACATTTATGTAGCCTATCACGGCTGACTGCAGGGATGCAAATGGCGGTGGCTATGGCCACCGCCATTTGCAGACCCAGCCAGCCAGGATTTGCGGTGGGAGGGACGGGGCGCCTCCCCCTGGCCAGAATTTCAGGGGGGAGGGACGAGGTGCCTCCCCCCCGGCCAGAATTTCGGGGGGAGGGACGGGGCACCCCCCCACCTCAAATCACATTTCGTCAAAAGGTAAGTGACTTTTGTATATCCCTATCGGCAGGACAGCAGTTCAAGACCCAAGTGCTGCGTGACGGAGTGAGCTCCCGTCTTCAGTCCCAGCTTCTGCCAACCTAGCTGTTCGAAAGCAAGAAATTGCAAGTAGATAAATAGGTACCGCTTCGGCGGGAAAGGTAACAGCGTTCCATGCACCTCAGTGTTCAGTCATGCTGGCCACATGGCCACGGAAGCGTCTTTGGACAACGCTGGCTCTTCGGCTTAGAAATGGAGATGAGCACCACACCCTAGAGTCAGACACGACTGGTTGGGGACACCTTTACCTTTTTACTACTTTAGATTACAAATGGGAAATTGAAAGTTTGTTTTATTTATTAAATTTGTATCCCCCCTTTCTACCAAATATGCTCAAGGTGGCTCAAGCAGTAAAATATAGTGTAAAATACAGTAGAACATCAGATAAAATACACCAATAAGGCTGTTAAAAACATCCAGCTGAACAAATTGAAACCTATTTACAGTGGCCATAACAAGTCAGCATATCCAGCCAAGGTCTCTCTGAATAAAAATTTATTTTTCTGCTGGCAGAAGGTCACCAGAAGAGGGGCTAGAAAGTCCTCCCTTGGTAAGGAGTTCTAGAGCCTGGGAGCAAACACCAAGAAAGCCCTCTCTTGAGCTCCCACCAAATGCGCTTCAGATATTGGTGGGGCAGAAAGAAGGTCCTCTCCCTAAGATCTTTAACACTTGGGCAGGCTCATGTGGGAGAATACAGTCTTTCAAACAACCCAGTCATGTGGGACTTTGTAGGTCACTCACAACTAGCAGTTGAAACATGTCTGGAAACAAGCCAGTAGCCAGTGAAGCTGTTGTAACACGGAAGTCGCGTGCTCCCTATAACAGGCCCACATCTGTAGACTGACTACTGCATTTGAATGCTCCACCTTGTTTGGGGGGAAAAAAATCTCTTCACATATAAATGAAAACATCGCTTCACCCAGCTCTGTTTCTCTTTTCCATCTCAATCTAAACAGCTTATTTAGATTGAGATGGAAAAGAGAAATATGTTATGTGAACCCATTCAGTCCTGAATCTTTGCCTAGCCTGTGAAATGGACCGACTGGCTGGGTTCACATAACATGACAACTCATACTCAGAGTTGAGTTTGCTTGGAAAGGTTGCTAAGAACTTTGGCTGGCAGAAGCAGCTCTTTAGGGTCCGGGGTGCTAGATAGTGCTGCTTTGGAACATGCACTGTTAGCTTATATGCCAGTTTGCCTGCTACATCTAAGGCCCTCCTCTGGCTGCCTACACCGAGGGAAGCTTGGAAGACAGCGACAAGGGAGAGGGCCTTTTCAGTGGTGGCCCCCAAATTATGGAATTATCTCGACGAGGCCCTCCTGGAGCCAACATTTTTATCTTTTCAGTGCCAGGTTAAGACCTTTCTCTTCTCCCAGGCATTCAACAGTATATGATAAGTATTTAATTGGTCCAGGAATGTCTTATGGCTATAGTTGTTTGTTTTTGAGATTGTTTGTTTTAAATTGTTTTAGATATATGTTTCTTTTGTGTATATTGTCTGTTCATGTGTTTTTATGTAAATGGTTTTTAATATCTGTATATTGTATTTTTAATGTTTTTAATCTTTGTAAACGGCCCAGAGAACTCCGGCTATTGGGCAGTATAGAAATATAATAATAATAAAAATAATACCTGCTTCAACTATATATTTGTAAATAAATAGATGCTATGAAACACCATTTAAGCTGCAATCCTTAACCCAAGGACTTTGGGGTAAGCTCCACTAAATTCACGGGGACTTACTTCTGAGTAGACACATATAGGATTGCATTGTTAGTCTCTATGCTGTGGTGGTGGGTAGAAGATAGATTGGGATCTATTGATAGCTTTCTGGATGATTAGCCGTAGGTTGGCAAGAGCTTCTGACTCTGAATAGTTTAAACAACCCCCCCCCCCCAATTTGGTTGTTTGAGTCCTTGATCAATAGTAACTCTAACATAGATTTGAATACGTTTTTGTGTGTTATCCTAGTGTGCAGCTCATGGGATGCTTTAAGTCATGGTTCCACCCCCAACACAGTATTTTGACCTGGCTCTGGTTGATGGATCTCAGGTATCTACTAAAAAAAAGATATGTAGATCCCGCAGACCTGAAAGCTACCCACACCTTGTATATGCTACAGAGAAAATTCACCTATAAAGCCCTTGGTATTTCCTGTCATCCAAGGAGTGAAGCTGAGCAACTAATGCAGGACACAAACTTACTTCCCATTTACTCAGGGTGTAATTTTTTTACTACCATTTACAACTGAGATTATGAAAGGTAAATGGTGAAAGAACAAAGGCTCCCAAACTACAATGAACTGAAGCAATTCTGTTTGAAGACTTAAATAAATTGATTTAATGGGGATCAAAATACATTGCAAAAGTTAGAGATTTGGCCTCACCTGCATGGCATTTTCTGAAGAAACTACCTGATAATTAAAAATCAAAGCAAATCAAGTGCAATTTGGATGCAAAGAAAAGAACAAAGAACAACTGAGCTGGTCTTTAAGGCAGGAGACCAAATACACTATTTTTCCACATTTTTGTCTGAAAGTGTGTATTCTAAAGTTCTTTGCTTTCATGAATCTTGTACTCTTCATTCTATATTACATGAGAGTCCTAAGGTGTTGTCTTTGAACTCTCAACTGGTAGTTGGACCAATAATTATGTTGATCTAATTGTATTGGCTGTAGAGTGCTTACAATAATCAGCGTGTCATCCATTTTATTTTCACTGTTTTCATTCCACCAGTGTGAGATGAAAATTAAGAATAGCACCTACTTGCTAGAATAGGATGCAGCCCAACCTGTTGTTCTTCCAGAATGCATTTATCCATGCTAGTCTTTCAGTAGATTATAGTTATTCATGATGCCTCTGAAATCAACCAACCTTTATGATTCAAAGTGTTTGACCAATCTTTACAACTCAAAGTGTTCCTCACGGTGACTTGGTTCATATCATATGACACGCAACCCATGGTGGGTTGTACCTTTGTTTGTTTAAGGGTGGCTTGTTGTGACATCTGAACCTGTCCTGGCGTGGTTTCCTCAGCATGGTTTCTTAATCATGCACCAGCCACTCTGAGAACCCATGGCTTGTTGAGTTGTTCAGGGTGGCTTGTTTTCAGAGAGGCTTGTCGTGATGTGCGAACCTGGAAGAGTGGCTTATGCATGGTTTTTCAGAAAGGGCTACAGAGCCAGATGGCAAAAGTGGCAAAAAAAACCCCAGTCGCTCCTTATGAGCTCATTAGTGCCATCTCCCACCTCCCTTCTCCCTCACCGTCTACCTCTCTTCCAATACATCGATAAGAAATTACACTTGGCAGTTTATTCCTCCACTAGACAGAAACAATTCACCACCACCTTCAGGGAGATTTGCACAAATTTAACATTATTTTTTCTCCTTTTTTCACTTTTGAGGTAAAAAGTAAAGGTAAAATGTAAAATGTGCAAATGTAAGTTTAAAAAAAAAACTTGGGGGGGAGATTTGCACAAATTTGCAATAGCTAGTGCACTTATTTGCTTATTCTCAGTAATTACTGTGCTTTAGCGACTTTGCACAAATCTCCCTAGAAGTTAAAAAAAGTTTAATTTGTGCAAATTTCCCCAGAGGTGAAAAAAATTAAATTTGCACAAATCTCCCTGAAGGTGAAAAAACATTCTACAAAAAACTTCTGCCCTGGTAATGAGCACATTTTCACTCATTACTGGAATAGGCTTCTGAGGTTATGCTGCAAAGGCCCATAGGATACATGCCAGGAGCAGGTGGCAGGGCTAAGGGGGAAACAAGCCTTGTCAAGCCACAGAGCACCTGATCATTGTCGGGAGTTACATGGGTTAGCGATCGAACAACCAGCCCACCATGGCTTATTTTCAACGTGGTTTATGATGTGCGGACCAGCCCAATGAATGTATAATTCAGCCTTCCCCCACCTGGTGCCCTCCAGATGTTTTGGACTTCAACTCCCAGCATTCCTGACTATTGGTCATGCTGGCTGGAACTAATGGAAGTTGAATGCCAAAACATCTTGAGAATGCCAGATTGGGGAAGGCTGGTTTTACTAATCTGCACAAATTATTTTCTGTATATTCCATTATGACAAAACAAGGTGGCAATCAACATCTGTTGCATAGGTACACAGGCAGTTGCCTTATACCAGGTCAGTCTATTTGTCCAACTAGCCCAATATTGTCTACACAACAATAAACAACAGCTCTCCAGGGTCTCAGCCCAAGGTCTTTCCTGTCACCTGAAACCTGATTCTTTGAAATGGAAATGCCAGAGAATGAACTTTGGTACTTCTGCATGCAAAGCATGTGCTTTTCCACTGAGCTACGGCCCCTCCCATTGTTGGCAATCACTATGCAAAAATCCGGATAATTACCAGATGATTTCTTGATCACTCACTTGCTGTGTGTTTATGGAATGCAAACAGCCCCGAAACAAGCCATTTAAACTCAATCACTTTAGAAGATGAATGCCATCAACCAGCTTTGAAGCAATTAAATACATCAGTAAGAAGACCTCTCTGTAGGAACTGTTCTGTTCTTGTCCATAATGCATTTTTACTAGGATTATTAATAGCTCTGAAGAGTGATATTGAGGCCAGCTGTTTCTTGCCTGTTTCAGTTCTTTAGACAGACACCCCATGTGATAACTATGTTCAGCTAGCAAAATACCTGGATGGTGATGTCTGTCGCAGGTACCCTAGAACGTTATGGGGGGTGCAACAATGCCAGGGGAGTTCTGCATGTGCCCTTGCTCCACGCCCTCCCCTCATCACTTCACAGCTCACTCTCGACACCTAGAAGTTCTTTAGACGTGGTCCCTAATGCCACACAAGATGCTGCTATTGGGGAGAAACCACATGCACACAGCTAAGCGACTCTGGGCCCAGGTTCCTACACAAATTAATAATAACCTCTAACTGACATTTCCTATATCCCACAGAACTTACATATAGATAGGAACTGGGAAGGATTCATGACATATATACCCTGGGCACAGATAAAACAAGTTTTTGTAACAACTCTGTCTTTTCCATTGTTTAATGTGTGAATTTTAGGTAACAAATATATAAAATATTCTAATGGTAAGGACTGAATACAGGATCCACCATTCCGTTCATGGAAGGTCCCTCTGCACTGATTTTTGGGGTTCTCCCACCACACAACAGCTCACCCCATTCAGCATGGTCTCCTGCCTCTCTGTGTAGCATTTTCAGGAGGCTAGAGGGGCTGCTGTGGGAAAGAAGGGGCAAGGAAGTCCACTTCCACCAGCACAGTTGTTTCCGGTGTAAATCTGGATCCAACCCAGTATGTCAAAAACTTCCAACCTTGAAATAAAATAAATTGAAAAAATAGCATCTTTTTCATGTGAGATATGGAACAAACAATAAATGTTTAAAATGTAAACTCTTGAGTCACAAGCTTACATTACAGTGTGAAAGGAATATTTCTATGAATATGTTTCCTTGGTTGCTTGGACTCTGTAATCAAAATGCTGGTACTGGCTAACAAACTAACTTTGACACCCCAACGCTAAACATAGTTGTTTGGAAGTAAGTCCCATTCATTTCAATGAAATTTACTCCAGTGGAGAAACAGCCCTGGAAACAGACCTAGGATTTAGGCATAAGTGACAACCAATAGAAGACTCCAAGCAAAATATATCTTTTTGCTTCCACTTTCAAGGGAATAGATAGATATAAAGCTGGTCCATAATGCAGTTCCCATTAAATATTAAGAAAGGTTAGGTACATCTTTTGTTAAAATATCAGGTTTTGATTTAAACAAAGTTAAAACATAAAAACTTTTCAGTGGATTAATACAAAATAGCATTACATCATTTGCTGTCTCTCTGCAAAAGAAAGGTTAGTTTTCAATGCAAAGTGCACTCTTAACTTACAGGTCCTTGTGGAATTCTCTGCATAAATAGTGATACCTCATCTCCTAATTAAATCCAATGCCATATTTATTTTTTGCCAACAAGATACTTAAGTGCTAGAAATGGACTTTTTGTTTCGATGAAACTTTAACAGCCTGTGAAATCCTGAATTTCTTTTTTAGTGCTAATGCCACTCAGTAAATAATGATGAAAGTTGTGGGATATTTTTGGCTTAGGTCAAGTGCTCTTAGAGAAGAAAACATGCTAATGGGAGGAAATATAAGTACACTGTCAAATGTCAATGACTGCAAAATAGCTGCTGAATATATATTTCCTAAGGCTCTGCTGGGAAGGGTTGACGTAATGGCATACTCTTGGCTGATTGTTGATTGGTTTACTAGTAGCAATTTCAAAGTAAAGTATGCCTATGTTGGGAATGAAAACTCATTGTGTATGTTCAACATTATCTTAAAAACATTTGCAAATATACATGCTAATTAGTTCTTCTACTTGGCATAATATGAATGCCAATAGCTGAGTTCTGGGTTCTTTGTCTTTATAAATGGCATATTTTGAAACTCTGTAGCGCTATGCAGGTATTTGCCTGCTTGTGTGTAGGACAAATATGACTGATGAAAGAAGGGGGCCCTGCCTCCAATGTCCTGGCAGTATGCACAATCACAGGAACTCTGTAAGCGTGTTCAGCCGAACACGCCTACCAAACCCTTTTCAGATGTTTGTGCGAAATGTACAGAGGTCTAAATGGAAGCTGGGCACACAGATGTCGCAGGCAGGGCTTACGTGCACACCCATATCCCCCTTTCCACATTAGCCCTATGTGCTAGCAGATGAATGCCAGCATAGGGCTACAGAGTTTCAAAAGATGCATTTGATCACAGTAGAATCCTGGTATTATACTTTGCCAGTTTAATGTTACCAGCCTTAGGACCACATTGTGACATGGACTGGAAGCCACTTGAAAAGAAACCACGTGGAGGCAGCGCCATCTTGCCAGCTATTTGTGCTTTAATGGCTCCCTGGCAGGTTCAAGGGATGTAGACCAGGCTAGGTAGGATAACTGTAGGAAAAGACAGAATCTGGCAAGATGTCCAGAACTCTGTGTAAGATGGTTTCTTATATATAGACTGGCCAGGTGGAGTTGTCTCCAATTTGCTTCATTTGATGCAGGCATGATTTGTATGCAAGATAATTGCATACAAGGTAATTGCACACAAGATAATCTTGTGTGTAATTACCTTGTGTTTGATCACTTGCAAGCAAGGAGCAATGCAGAGGAGATGTAAGCAAGTTATAGCTATTCAAAGATAAGGAGTTTAAAATAATGGAATAGTGAAGGCCAAATACATATGTGAGATCAAAAAGAGAGAAGACATACTCATCTATTGTTACAGGGTTTTATAGTATCTTATTGAATATTTATTTATTGCCTATTCATATACTTCTGTATGTTTTTTTTTTTTCCATCTTGTAAGGGTTCTTAAAGGTGGCCTAAAAATAGTTTTAAATAAATAATAAATAAATGGATCTAAATTTGTAAATAGATGCCTGCTTGTGTGTAAGGACAAATATGACTGATGAAATTGTTAATGAGGCAAGGCATCTGAGGATATACAGTTAGAGACTGTGCTCATGAAGTCCAAAGTTCATTACTTTTCTGTAATTAGTGGTGGGATTTCTATGAAGTCTCAGTCTTCTGAGCTGCAGGCAGGAATTTAAATGGAGAGGCTTCCAAGGGACAAACATTTTTGCAGTCTTGCTGCCTTTGATGTGATATTTCCTAGTGAGCATTGTTTGCTGAACACTTTTCTAAGACATAGGTTTCTGGACTGGGCAGGCCATGTGGTTATCACATTTGTACATTCTTAATATCTCCTCTTCATCTTCACAGTGACTTATAATGACTCGTTATGAGTGGAAAACATGGCGGGCAGAAATTGTCTGCAAAGGTTGGGTTCAAATAATCAGTTTTCCCACTGAACAGTGATTGCATTGAATCCTTATTCAGAGCAATCTGCAGTTAGGTAGGTTGACTGAATGGGTAAAACATGCAACTAGCTACCATGGTTTTGGCAAGTGAGATTTTCAAACCTGACATGGCCTCAAACTGGCCTCAACTGAGTTCTGCCACTTCTGAGGATCAGATTCCTTGTCATCCACCATGCAGCGATTGGGGCTGTTCGCATGACATGACAGCCTACCATGGGCTATTTAACCCATGGTGAGGCTGCAGCGCATGTGGCCACCATTCTGAATATGCAGCTTCCGCTGGGGGGTTGTCCTGTTACGCAAATGTGATGAAAATGGGTTATGTTAGGGGTTAAACAACCCTTGCATAACTTATGCTTGCTGGGTTCGCATGACACAACAACCCCCAAGTGGGGTTGGATATGAGACTGGTGCCCCATGAAATAACCCATGACAATAACCCATGACAAATTGCAGCGTGCTGTCCGAACCAGATGAAGGTCTAGATCCAGTCAGGAAAAGAAATAATCCATATGGAAGAAAACAAGCTGAACTTGCAATGAGCTGCTGTTCTTTCCCTGCAAATCCATCTATAAATGAAATACATAATGAAGTAAGGATGTTGTGAGTGTCTGGTGCAGGAGTGGAGTCTGACGGACTTCTCCCCTCCCTGCTCGGCCGGCCAGACCCAGCTCGCTCAGCTGCTGCAACTTTCTGGACACTATCCGTGAGTGCGGCGTGGTCCACGAGTGGGTCCGGTGGCTGTCCGCTTCCTCCCCAACCATCATTTTGTGTAAAAATGGTGGCTCAGGTGTTTCCATAAATCTAATGTTGAGGAAATGGCAGCTGTAAAGGTGCCATTTCTGCAACATTACAGGCAGCGGTGGGGCAGGAGAAGGACGAGAGATAGCCGGGATGGGGGGAGAAGGGAGCTCCCTTCTCGTCCTCCCATCCTGGCTTCCGCAGCGGTGCCGGCAAGGTAGGAGGAGCACAAGAGGGGCTTCCCTCTCATCCAGCATAGGGAGGAAGCAGGCTTGGGAAGGACCTGGGCAGCTGCCAGACCCACTCGTCAGGCATGCAGGTGCTCAGCGTACAGATCCAGCCAAGCACGATGGCTCGACAGGCAGGTCTGGGGCATGTGAGCAGGGGTAGGAGCTCGGCGGGTGCATTGTCAACCCAGACTGAGGTGAGTCCCTCCATCCCTATAATGAAGGACTCTATACTTTGCACTGTATTCTCATGCTAGAGTGAGGGAATATCCATTGAGATGGCCAAGCCATACACTTCAGGTTTGTTCCTCAACTGGCAAAAAAGCTTTTGCTACTCCAGGTAATCTCTGTTTCTTAATTGTTCTCATGCTTAATGCCTTTTCGAAAGGAAAATCATACTCTTCATCCATTAAAAATTTTAATACACAGTGTGTATAGCAAATCTGCCTCTGTGAGTACACACTACACACTGATTGTGGCTGCATAATCTGTATTTACTGAGAGAGAACCAATCTTTTCACAAAGCAACATTTATGATGCTAAAATTCTAGTGATTGGCTTTCATAAATGCAAATTCTAACAACCCCCTCTCTCTCTGCAGAATCTACTGGGGACAGAGGTATATGAACACCATCACTTACTGTTCAAGATTCAGCCTTCTAATCCTGAATTGTTTTATGGACCAGAATATATCATACTGTGCACTAATACTTTCTATCTCAAACTGATGGATGATGAGAGGTGAGATTTATACTGATCCTCTGTCACTTCACCATAGATCAGGGTACTGCAAAAGAAATCCACTTTTTCAGTGCTAGGATGTCTCTGCCTGCCTCTATATATTTTCAACCAGTTTTAATCACTCAGAGGCCGATAACCATCAAACACTGTTAATTTCCAACAAATTATCTAATCCAGATGGTTGAACAATCTGGATAAACACGACCCAATAGGATCATAAAATAAATAAGCATGAAACGGTTTAAAGTTTCAACTATCGGCTCACCTAACCTAGGACCTCTGCAAGCTTCCCATCTTTCCAAACAGGAAAATGTAAATATGGTAATATGTAGCACGTGTTTGCAACAGGATCGACTTTCTGCTAGTTCGCATGGTGAAAGGCCACACACGTAACTGCCTCAAGGGAGATAAACTTCATTTAGACTAATATGTTAATCATGAACCAGGCCTAGTCTCTTTTTCCTACTCTATTACAGCTATTTCAGAATTATGAATAAAGCAACAGGATATATGGTTGTGAGTCCACAGAATTTGATAGACTATTTGTACATTTCAAGCAATGTAAAGATAAAAGAGTGGGAAACAATAAAGCAAAATCTGAAAAACTTTGCAATCCAGAAAATCAAATTTGACCGGAGTTCCAAAATGTTGTTACATTTAAAATTTCTGCAAGATTTCATTTCAACTCTCATTTATTTAGAGTTATATCTCAGAATTTCTGCTCCTAAATATGATATATGAATTTGCTGGAATACTATATCAGTAATCACCATTGTTTCTGAGCAAAGTGATGTAGAAGAAATACGTTTATTTACATCTAACAGCCAAAATGAAATAATGTTCTCTTGCTTCCACTGCACCAGACTAAGGGTGCAATCCCATTCACATTTACATGTTTAATTATTTGAGTAAACATGCATAGGATTGGGCTTCATGTTATGTCAAATCAAGTCACTGGCATTTAAATAGGCTGGCATTTGAATTTATTAGTTTGCAAACTTCTGTCAAATCCTTTGCATCCCAGTTGTTGTCCTTTAAGGAATCTGGTATCCTTTTATCTTATGGGATCACATGGCAGTTATTTTCAACAGCTAATGGCTTTCAGATGGGCAACTAACATCTTAAAATGCAATTTTCTGCATAACTATGGTAATAAAAATGCTGTATTGCCATGAAAAGAACAAAAAACTGACAGGGGGTCAGCGTGGGACAATCAGATTAATGTCTTCAAGTTCCTAGAAATCGTGTGATGTTGACTTTTAAATGGCTTCTATTGACCTGGAAACAATAAAGATCAGTTTTGCTCTAAGGAACATAGTGCGATCTTATACATGACTACTTGGAAGCAAGTCCTATTGAGTTCAGTGGGACTTCCTGGTATGTATACATAGCTTTAATAACATGAATGGTGGAGGTGGGAGTGGGAATTTAGGGATTTTTGAAATCATAAAATAGCCAAAGAAGTTTTTGATGAGCTCCTCCTTCCATTGCTTGATTCAAAAAGAGAAAAGACTGTATTTTAGTAAACTGAAATTTGTTAAATGATCTATTAGATGAAGTACACAAGAGCAAAACCAATTATATTTCTTAGATAATGATAAAAGCTATATCAATTGAGGCAATAGCAATGTTTGCTCTGCACCCAGTTCTTGACTGTGAGGAAAGGATACTTATGGTGCTATCCTGCACATTTCTCTTGGGAAGTAAGTCCCATGGAATTCAATGGGACTTATTCCCTGGTGAGTATGTATAGGATTGCAGCCTTAACTAGCAAAATGCCTATAATTATGGCAGGTCAGGCCTTGTACATTGAAGGGAGTCCTGGGGGTTCAACACAGAGAACTGCATTGCTGTCTTAAGTAGCATCCCCATTGGTCCTAGCCAGGACATTCACTGTCAAGGGGTGCGGGTAGGTTTTGCCCCCATCAAAAAAGCACAGTATTTCACTTTCCCTTACAATACTGAATAGCATTAGCAACCATTTGCATATATGGGAGAAAATAAAAGGGGGTACTTGGAGACACTAGTGGTGTAACCTCATCCATAAAGAATCAAGTCCAATCCAAGCTGCATCACTCCCTCTTGGGTTCTGTTTTTTAGTCTGGCTGGAATGTATTAAGGGAGGGAAATGCTCTGTGGGACACCCTGTAGAGCTACGATGGTTGACTTTTTCAGCGCTCTATCATTATAGAGCCCGAAAATTCTATTCATCATAAACGTGAGATTGTTATGTTTTTCTTATCAGTACGATAAGATTTGGCATGGAGAATCTATCTGGTGAGAGGTCCAATATATGCCAAATTTCAAAACAAAAACCCAACAAAGATGAGTTATAGCGATGTTAAGATGTTGCAGAGAGATGCATGTGTCCCTAGTTTCCAGATAATGTAAATGTTCACCCAAAACACCTTCAATTTATCCTTTTGGTAGTAGGGATGTCAGAGAATTCCGCAATGGATCTTGGTGAGGCCGAATGCCAGTGCATTCGGTCCCCCAAAATCCGTTGCAGAATGAAGCCCCCTCACCCCAACCCACAAAAGGCGTGCAAAACAGAGCACTTACCTGCTCCCATCCGCACTGCTCTGCGAATGGCAGCCGTCCTGCGGCCGCCATTCACTTCATCTTCATAGCCGTGATAGGCTACGTAAATACTTACATAGCTAGAGATGTACGAAACTCTTACCTGGCTCCACACCAGGCAATCCGCGGTGGGGGGGAGGCGCTCCGTCCCTCCCCCAAGAATCCTCGACGGGGGGGAGGTGCTCCGTCCCTCCCCCTGGAATCCTGCCTGGCCAGCTCTGCTCCGCGGCCAAGCCGTGGTGCCGCTGGCTGGCTCCGGCCAACCGCAGCCAGACATCCGGCCGCTGGGCAGCCCTGCAGGGACACAAATGGCAGCTGTCATAGGGACACAAATGGCAGCTGCCGCCATTTGCATCCCTGTATTGAGCCATGATAGGCTACATAAATATTTACGTAGCCTATCATGGCAGGGGAAAAACCCCAGCGTACGCAAATGGCGTTAGCTGCCACCATTTGCGTACGCTGGGTTCCCCCCCCCGCCATGATAGGCTACGTAAATACTTACGTAGCCTATCATGGCCTCTGCAGGGACGCAAATGGCATCCCTGCGTTAGCCGTGATAGGCTACCTAAGTATTTACGTAGCCTATCACGGCTATGAAGAGGAGGAAGCGAATGGTGGCCACAGGACGGCAGCCATTCGCAAAGCAGCGCGGACAGGATCAGGTAAGTGCTCTGTTTCGCGTGCCTTTCATGGGGTGGGGGCAGTGGGGACTTTGTCCCGCGCGCCTGTTGTGGGTTGGGGGGGGCTTCGTTCCGCAATGAATTTCAGGGGGCCGCATGCACTGGCATGCCATTTGTGTACGTTGTGGTTTTTCCCCCCTGCCGTGATAGGCTACGTAAGTATTTACGTAGCCTATCACGGCAGGCGGAAAAAAAACCAGCGTACGCAAATGGCGGCTACCACCATTTGCGTATGCTGGGGTTTTTCCCCCTGCTGTGATAGGCTACATAAATATTTATGTAGCCTATCACAGCTCAATACAGGGACGCAAATGGCGGCAGCTATGACAACTGCCATTTGCATCCCTGCAGGGCTGCCCAGCAGCCAGATGTCCAGCTGCGGGCAGCCGGAGCTGGCTGGCAGCTCCGTGGCTTGGCCGCGGAGCAGGGCCGGCTGGGCAGGATTCCGGGGGGGAGGACCGGATCGCCTCCCCCCCATTGAGGATTCCGGGAAGAGGGACAGAGCGCCTCCCCCCTACCGTGGATTGCCCAGCGCGGAGCCAGGTAGGTGTTTCGTACATCCCTATTTGGTAGTCTTCATTCTGTTAAAAAGTCAAAGATATTTGATATTTCAGACATTTCTCTAGGGATGGATGACAGGGACTTACCTCGTCCCGCAGCTTGCTTCGCGGTGGGGGGGAGGCGCTTCGCTTCTCCCCCTGAAGTTCAGGCGAGGGGGGGAGGCGCCCCGCCTTGCCCGGCCGAAATTCAGGCCGGGGAGGGGAGGCGCCCCATCCCTCGCCGGTGAAATTCAGGCTGGGGAGGAGCGCCCCGTCTCCCCGGCTGCGAAAAAAAGTACAGAATAAAACAACAACACACACCCGTGATAGGCTATGTGATGATTTATGTAGCCTATCATGGCTAGATTTCCAAAGTCAGCCAAGATAGGCTACGTAAATCGTCACGTAGCCTACCACGGGTGACTTTGAAAAAGAAAGAAAAAAAGCGCGTACATAAATGGCGGCGCCCCATGGGCGCCGCCATTTGCGTTTCTTATTTGGACAGTGGTAGTCTACGTAAAGATTTACGTAGACTACAGCGAAAATAAGGGCAACGCAAATAGCGTTCCCTTATTTTCGCCGTAGTCTACGTAAATCTTTACGTAGACTAGACGTGCCAAACTAAGGAACGCAAATGGCGGCACCCCATGGGCACCGCCATTTGCGTACGTGCTTTTTTTTTTTTTCTTTCAAAGTCACCCGTGATAGGCTACGTGACGATTTACGTAGCCTATCATGGCTGACTTTGGAAATCTAGCCGTGATAGGCTATGTAAATCGTCACGTAGCCTATCACAGGTGTGTGTTTTTTTTAACTTTTTTATTTTGTAATGGTGGCGGCGGCAGCCGGTCGGGAGACCGGCCCCCGCTGAACCGCCGCCGAACTGCTGCCGGGACCCGCCACCGAGCGGGACATTCGCCGAAGGTAAGTCCCATCCCGGGGGGGGCAGGGGGCCGGCGGAGAATTTCCCCAACACTTTCGGGGGGCCAAATGTGTTGTCACTCGGCCTCCAGAAGATTCGTGGAGAAATTCTCTGCCATCCCTGCATTTCTCCCACTCACTGGTTTGGTGAACATTGTGTATTCCTAAAGTTATGAGTTTTTAAATCCACATTTTAAATGGAAAGTGATGAAGGGATTATTTATGCAACACATTCTCGTGTCAATGTGATGTGATTATGGCTGGAAGACCAATGGGACGTCTGTGAGTAAGCACAATATGTGAGAGTGCTTTTTGTGCATGAATGAATTTGAAGTGCCTTAAGTCTTAAACGGAATACTTTTTGCTACAAGAATATAGAGAGAAATAGTATCAATTTCTTTTCCAGTTGTACTCAAATAGGAAGTCAAGAAATCACCAGGATAACAGGCAAGCATGGCCTTGGTGTACAAAATGAAGCAGGGCAAAGGCTAATAGAGTTTTGCCAAGAGAACACACTGATCATAGCAAACACTCTTTTCCAACAGCACAAGAGGCGACTCTACACATGGACATCACCAGATGGTCAATATCGAAATCAAATTGATTATGTCCTTTGCAGCCAAAGATGGAGAAGCTCCATACAGTCAGTCAAAACAAGACCTGGAGCTGACTGTGGCTCAGATCATGAGCTGCTTCTTGCAAAACTTCAGCTTAAATTGAAGAACGTAGGGAAAACCACTAAACCATTCTGGTATGACCTAAATCATATCCCTTATGAATATACAGTGGAGGTGAGGAATAGATTTAAGGGATTAGACCTGATAGAGTGCCTGAGGAACTATGGACGGAGGCCCATAACATTGTTCAGGAGGCAGCAACTAAATCCATCCCAAAGAAAAAGAAATGCAAGAAAGCAAAGTGGCTGTCTGATGAGGCTTTACAAGTCGCTGAGGAAAGAAGGGAAGCGAAAAGCAAGGGAGAAAGGGGAAGATATATCCAACTGAATGCAGAGTTCCAGAGAATAGCAAGGAGAGACAAGAAGGCCTTCTTAAATGAACAATGCAAAGAAATCGAGGAAAACAATAGAATGGGAAAGACTAGAGATCTCTTCAAGAAAATCGGAGATCTCAAGGGAACGTTTTGTGCAAAGACGGGCATGATATAGGACAAAGAAGGCAGGGACCTAACAGAAGCAGATGAGATTAAGAAGAGGTGGAAAGAGTACGCAGAAGAACTATACAGGAAAGATCTGAATGTCCCTGATAGCCATGATAGTGCGGTCACTGAACTTGAGCCAGACATCCTCGAGAGTGAAGTCAAGTGGGCCTTAGGAAGCATTACTAACAACAAAGCTAGCGGAGATGACAGTATTCCAGCTGAGCTATTTAAAATGCTAAAAGAAGATGCTGTTAAAGTGCTCCACTCAGTATGCCAACAAATTTGGAACACTCAACAATGGCCACAAGACTGGAAAAGGTCAGTTTACATTCCAATTCCAAAGAAGGGCAAAGCCAAGGAGTGTTCAAACTACTGTACAATTGTGCTCATTTCACATGCCAGCAAGGTGATGCTCAAAATACTACAAGATAGGCTTCAGCAGTGTGTGAACCGAGAACTACCGGAAGTACAAGCGGGGTTTCGAAGAGGCAGAGGAACTAGAGATCAAATCGCCAACATTCACTGGATCATGGAGAAAGCAAGAGAATTCCAGAAAAACGTCTATTTCTGCTTCATTGACTACGCTAAAGCCTTTGATTGTGTGGATCACAACCAACTGTGGCAAATTCTGAAAGAGATGGGAGTGCCAGACCACCTTACCTGTCTCCTGAGAAACCTGTACGAGGGCCAAGAAGCAACAGTAAGAACCAGACATGGAACAACCAATTGGTTCAAAATTGGGAAAGGAGTACGACAAGGCTGCATATTGTTGCCCTGCTTATTTAACTTATATGCAGAGTACATCATGAGAAACGCCGGGTTGGATGAATCACAGGTCGGAATTAAGATTGCTGGGAGAATTATCAACAACCTCAGATACGCAGGTGATACCACCCTAATGGCAGAAAGCGAAGCGGATCTAAAGAGCCTCTTGTTGAGGGTGAAAGAGAAGAGTGCAAAAGCTGGTTTGAAACTCAACATTAAAAAAACGAAGATCATGGCGTCTTGCCCCATCACTTCCTGGCATATAGAAGGGGAAGAAATGGAAACAGTGACAGATTTTATTTTCTTGGGCTCCAAGATTACCGCAGACGGTGACTGTAGCCATGAAATTAAAAGACGCTTGCTCCTTGGGAGGAAAGCTATGGGAAACCTAGAAAGCATAGTAAGAAGCAGAGACATCACCTTGCCGACAAAGGTCCATCTAATCAAAGCTATGATTTTCCCAGTAGTAATGTATGGCTGTGAGAGCTGGACTATAAGGAAGGCTGCGTGCCGAAGAATTGATACCTTCGAACTGTGGTGCTGGAGAAGACTCTTACGAGTCCCCTGGACTGCGAGGAGGTCAAATCAGTCAATCCTAAAGGAAATCAACCCTGTCTGCTCATTCGAAGGACAGATACTGAAGGTGAAGCTCAAATATTTTGGCCACCTAATGCGAAGAAAAAACTCCCTGGAAAAGACCCTGATGCTGGGAAAGACTGAAGGCAAAAGGAGAAGGGGACGGCAGAGGATGAGATGGCTAGATAGCATCACTGATGCAATGAATATGAACTTGAGCACACTCCAGGAGAGAGCGCAGGACAGGAAGGCCTGGCATGCTATGGTCCGTGGGGTCACAAAGAGTCGGACATGACTTATCGACTGAACAACAACAACATGATCATCATAAGATGATGATTAAAAATCTTTGCACCAGAGAAAAGGACTATTAGGACTAGGGTGACGGAACAGAACTGTCCTCCCTTTTTGTGTTTAGTTTGGTTTTAGGATATTATGGACCACAATCAGAAAAAAATAAGTATAGTTGGAACACATATGGTTACATTCATTTCTAATAGTTATAGACCACCTTTCCATAGTTTCAATCATGTCATTAATTCATTTATTACATTTTTTTTACCACCCAATAGCCAAAGCTCTCTGGGCAGTTTACAAAAATTAAAACCCTTAAAAGTACAATATTGTACATAATATAAAAACTGTTTACATACAAACATAAAAACAGATAGCACAGACACGCACACACACATATATAAACAATAATTTAGTGCAGAAAGCAATCAACAATCCCATAAAAATCAATCAATATACATTCTCCAGCATCACATTATGTACCACCAAGAATCAAACTAGATGTTACATTATTCACACAGTTGACAATTGTGTGCTAAAAAAAAGTAAATAGCAGCTGCATTGGGAGCCCAATCCAGATGAGATCTCAGCATAGGGAGGGAGTCAACCCTTTGCCCCTGCCACAGTCCCAATCAGGACTTCCCCCTCTCCCCTGTGAGGCTACTATTTTCCTCACGAGGTACCAGTAAGGATTCTGATCAGGACCATATCAGGATCAAATGGTTAAAGCCCCCCCACCCACACACACACACCCCACAGTCCACAGTCACTATTTGTTTGCTTATAGAATAATCATGCAAACGTTAATTGTGTGAATAACCCCACATCTGATTTGGCCTTAATGTAGGGCCAAATGACACATTACATTATTCATGCTTTTTTAAAAGCATGTTTAAATTGGCCACTGTTATTTTGAAGAAAAAGCAGGTATGGGACCCTGACCCCAAACACGCTCCTGATAGAGATCAGTGCCCCATGCAATTTTCTGTCGAAAATCCGTGCAATGGGAGATTCTCAGCAGGAAACTGGCTCAAGACTCCTATCCAACCAGGAGCACGTTCGGCATTGAGGCCCTGTAGCAGCTTTTTCTTCAGAATCAAAGTGGCCACTCTAAGCATAGTATTTAAAAGTGTGAATAATGTAAGGTGAAATTTGGCCCTTAAACATGATTATCTCAGGGGTTGCAAACATGATATACCTGGAGATACATGTCTATGTACACACAAAAGGTTTGATCCAGACTTAGTCAGACTTAATTTTTATTTTTTGAATTACATTTCTATACTGCACAAGAGCCAAAGCTCTATGGGCAGTTCACAAAGACTAATACCCTAAAACACAACATTATTTTTTTAAAAAATGATAAAATATTGTAGATTTAGAGGAGACCCTTTGAAATCAATGGGAATTGTTAGTCATGACTCAAGTATCATTGACTTTAATGACTAAACCTGGATCCAACCCATAATATTTTTATATGTTTATGATTGCCATGCATATATATTATAAAACATTTTAGCAGTTGAAGTCAACATTTAGTATGCGGGTGAAAATGGGCATGCATGTTGCTTGTGGGAAGCCAGAACACCATCTGAACATGATTTTTTCCCCTCCAAAATGGCATCATTTTGAGGAGCCTGTTAGAAACAAAACAACAACAACACTATACCTGCTTAAGCTGTAATGCTACTTATTCAAGTGAGCTGGTTTCATTCTTTTGCAGGCGGTTCAAAGGACAAGCTGAGGCCCAAATTGATAGAACAGCACAGGCCTACATGGTTGGCTTTAGAAGGGCATTGGACAAATTCATGGAGGATAGGGTAGCAGTGGTTACTAGTCCTGGTGGCTATATGCTGCCTACAGTAACAGGAGGATATTTTCTTCTTTTTGTTGCCTTTATTTTGTTAACTTTATTTTGAAATAAAATAAAATTTCATGGACAGGCGGGCAGGGGGAACCACAGAAGCAGTATGCCTATGTACACCAGTTGCTGGGAAACATGAGCAGGACACTCATGTCTTACTTGTTAGCTTTCCACAGGCAGCTGGTTGGCAACTGTGTGAACAGAATCCTGAACTAGATAGGATCAAAATATACTTTTCTTTCTAAAATCAATATCCTGCATTTGGTAGAATTCCCCTAGAGATACCTACATTCTAATTCTGAAAAGGAAAAAAAGGGGTGGGGGTGGGAGAGCATTTAGGCCCTCAGGCCAAAAGAATAAAGAAGAGGAAACAACATTCTCTTAACAATGCATGTTGCCCATTTCCTACTAGATAGGTCAGCAACACAAATGTTTTCCTTGTCCCATAAACAGCCTCAATCCCTCTTTCAGCAATTCCTGGTGGTCTCAAACCATCAACAAGCATAAAAACGTTTCCCCCAAATATTTGCCTTAACCAGTTTCTTTGCAGTGTGAAGAAATAAACCAGCTCCCCCTTCCATTGCCTGATTCCTAAGAAGAGGTTCCCGCCCCCAGCCTCCTTACACACATACAATTGCAATTAGAGCTATTCTCATGTAACTTTCCTCCTCTTTGCCCCCCTTGTATAATCTCCATTTCCCTTCGACGTGCGTTATTTGGTTTGGGAATTATGTCTATTTACTCTGAGTGGAAGTTGTACAAAGGTTGTGTTTATGGGAGAAAATTATATCACTGACAAACGCTGATTGGCATGTGGACCTAGCGAGGGAAAACTGCAGAGGGTGTTTTCATCAACTTGGAATAACACAATGATTGTGTTTTCAGCAGAACTAAGTGTTCACATACTCCAGTGCTTTCTGATAGTTGTTTATACAAGGCACAGCTTCCCAGATCCAGAAAAGAGAGTAAGAGAGAGGGAGAGGGACAGAGAAAGAGAGGGAGAGCTTAACCAAGAAGCAGCAACAGCATTAACCATAAGGCATAAGCAGGAATTCCCCTTTGGAAGAAAACCTAGTCTCTCATTTCTATAGAAACTATTAAGAGCCTTTTGTATTGGTTGGTCTGTGCAAAGTAGCCTTACAAGAACTCTAAATTAATTTCCATATGCTTGTAAGACCCATTCACACTGCCAAAGATGAGCCAGCAAATTTTAAGAAAGAATAAGGCTCTCTTTAATACATCCCTAAAAAAAAAATCCCCCAAAGTAAAGGGTGTGGACTGCTCAGGGAGGCTTATGAGAATGAGAGTAGACAGGTTGTAAAAATTGTCATGTTCAGTCAAATGAGATGATGGATGACTTAAGCAAAGCCTATGACCATATAACAGTAATATTTTATCCTAGTACAAAAGTGTACAAGTGCAATCTTCAATCCATTTGTTGTTGTTGTTGTTGTTGTTGTTCAGTCGTTCAGTCGTGTCCGACTCTTCGTGACCCCATGGACCATAGCACGCCAGGCCTTCCTGTCCTGCGCTCTCTCCCGGAGCGTGCTCAAGTTCATATTCATTGCATCCGTGATGCTATCTAGCCATCTCATCCTCTGCCGTCCCCTTCTCCTTTTGCCTTCCGTCTTTCCCAGCATCAGGGTCTTTTCCAGGGAGTTTTCTCTTCGCATTAGGTGGCCAAAATATTGGAGCTTCAGCTTCATTATCTGTCCTTCCAATGAGCACTCAGGGTTGATTTCCTTTAGGATGGACTGATTTGACCTCCTTGCAGTCCAGGGGACTCGTAAGAGTCTTCTCCAGCACCACAGTTCGAAAGCATCGATTCTTCGGCGCTCAGCCTTCCTTATAGTCCAGCTCTCACAGCCATACATTACTACTGGGAAAACCATAGCTTTGATTAGACGGACCTTTGTCGGCAAGGTGATGTCTCTGCTTCTTACTATGCTGTCTAGGTTTGCCATAGCTTTCCTCCCAAGGAGCAAGCGTCTTTTAATTTCATGGCTACAGTCACCGTCTGCGGTGATCTTGGAGCCCAAGAAAGTAAAATCTGTCACTGCTTCCATTTCTTCCCCTTCTATATGCCAGGAAGTGATGGGGCCAGATGCCATGATCTTCGTTTTTTTAATGTTGAGTTTCAAACCAGCTTTTGCACTCTCCTCTTTCACCCTCAACAAGAGGCTCTTGAGATCCTCTTCGCTTTCTGCCATTAGGGTGGTATCGTCTGCATATCGGAGGTTGTTGATAATTCTCCCGGCAATCTTAATTCCGACCTCTGATTCATCCAACCCGGCATTTCTCATGATGTACTCTGCATATAAGTTAAATAAGCAGGGGGACAATATGCAGCCTTGTCGTACTCCTTTCCCAATTTTGAACCACTCGGTTGTTCCATGTCTGGTTCTTACTGTTGCTTCTTGACCCTTGTACAGGTTTCTCAGGAGACAGGTAAGGTGGTCTGGTACTCCCATCACTTTAAGAATTTGCCACAGTTTGTTGTGATCCACACAATCAAAGGCTTTAGCGTAGTCAATGAAGCAGAAATAGACGTTTTTCTGGAATTCTCTTGCTTTCTCCATGATGCAGCGAATGTTGGCGATTTGATCTCTAGTTCCTCTGCCTCTTCGAAACCCAGCTTGTACTTCCGGTAGTTCTCGGTTCGCATACTGCTGAAGCCTAGCTTGTAGGATTTTGAGCATCACCTTGCTGGCATGTGAAATGAGCGCAATTGTGCGGTAGTTTGAACACTCTTTGGCGTTGCCCTTCTTTGGAATTGGAATGTAAACTGACCTTTTCCAGTCTTGTGGCCACTGTTGAGTGTTCCAGATTTGTTGGCATATTGAATGCAGCACTTTAACAGCATCATCTTTTAGGATTTTAAATAGCTCGGCTGGAATACTGTCATCTCCGCTAGCTTTGTTGTTACTAATGCTTCCTAAGGCCCACTTGATTTCACTCTCTAGGATGTCCGGCTCAAGTTCAGTGACCGCACTATCATGGCTATCAGGGACATTCAGATCTTTCCTGTATAGTTCTTCTGTGTATTCTTGCCACCTCTTCTTAATCTCATCTGCTTCTGTTAGGTCCCTGCCTTCTTTGTCCTTGATCATGCCCGTCTTTGCACAAAACGTTCCCTTGAGATCTCCAATTTTCTTGAAGAGATCTCTAGTCTTTCCCATTCTGTTGTTTTCCTCGATTTCTTTGCATTGTTCATTTAAGAAGGCCTTCTTGTCTCTCCTTGCTATTCTCTGGAACTCTGCATTCAGTTGGGTATATCTTCCCCTTTCTCCCTTGCTTTTCGCTTCCCTTCTTTCGTGAGCTACTTGTAAAGCCTCATCAGACAGCCACTTGGCTTTCTTGCATTTCTTTTTCTTTGGGACGGATTTCGTTGCTGCCTCCTGAACAATGTTACGGACCTCCGTCCATAGTTCCTCAGGCACTCTGTCTATCAGGTCTAATCCCTGAAATCTATTCCTCACCTCCACTGTATATTCATCAGGGATATGATTTAGGTCATACCTGAACGGTTTAGTGGTTTTCCCGACGTTCTTCAATTTCAGCCGAAATTTTGCAAGAAGCAGCTCATGATCTGAGCCACAGTCAGCTCCAGGTCTTGTTTTTACTGACTGTATGGAGCTTCTCCATCTTTGGCTGCAAAGGACATAATCAATCTGATTTCGATATTGACCATCTGGTGACGTCCATGTGTAGAGTCGCCTCTTGTGCTGTTGGAAAAGAGTGTTTGCTATGATCAGCATGTTCTCTTGGCAAAACTCTATTAGCTTTTGTCCTGCTTCATTTTGTACACCAAGGCCATGCTTGCCTGTTATCCCAGTGATTTCTTGACTTCCTACTTTAGCATTCCAATCCCCTATGATGAAGAGGACATCTTTTTTTGGTGTTAGTTCTAGAAGGTGTTGTAGGTCTTCATAGAACCGATCAACCTCAGCTTCTTCAGCCTCAGTGGTTGGGGCATAGACTTGAATTACTGTGATGTTGAATGGTTTGCCTTGGATTCGTACTGAGATCATTCTATCATTTTTAAGATTGTACCCCAGTACTGCTTTTCCCACCCTTTTGTTGACTATGAGTGCTACTCCATTTCTTCTAAGGGATTCTTGCCCACAATAGTAGATATGATGGTCACCTGAATTAAATTCGCCCATGCCTGTCCATTTGAGTTCGCTGATTCCCAAGATGTCGATGTTCAATCTTGCCATCTCATGTTTGACCACCTCCAGCTTACCTTGATTCATTGATCTGACATTCCAGGTTCCTAAACAATATTGTTCTTTACAGCATCGGATTTTCTTTTCACCGCCAGACACATCCACAGCTGAGTGTCCTTTCGGGTTTGGCCCAGCCGCTTCACTCTTTCTGGCGCTACTTGGAAATACCCTCTGCTCTTCCCCAGTAGCATATTGGACACCTTCCGACCTGAGGGGCTCATCTTCCGGCGTCATATCTTTTAGCCTTGTGATACGTTCCATGGGGTTTTCTTGGCAAGAATACTGGAGTGGGTTGCCATTTCCTTCTCCAGTGGACCACATTTTGTCAGAACTCTCTGCCATGACCTGTCCGTCTTGGGTGGCCCTGCACGGCATAGCTTATGGCTTCACTGAGTTACGCAAGCCCCTTCGCCACAACAAGGCAGTGATCCATGAAGGGGTCAATCCATTTATTCCAGGGTAAATGGCTATTGGGCTATCGGGAAAACAAACTGAAGAAAGACAGCCTGATCTTAAAAAACAAAAACTGGTGTTTGGATATAAGTGTGTTTAGCGGTAACTTGACTTCAGGTAGGGGCAATATCTATTCAATCTAAGCATTAACACTAACCATTGATACTATGCCTTTTTTATATTCTTTTACAAATATATAAGATTTAAGAGGTAGGTTATTTCAGTACAAGGAAATAATTCATCCTCCTCCCTCGAATAGTAGAGCAACATTTCCTGTTCTGTTTTTCTTTGTAATGCATAATGTAGACATTGCACATCTCCCCTTATGGTAAGATGTGCAAGCTGTCTTCACATGGTGTTTTGCACCTCTCTGCAGGGGGTGCTCCCTTTGGCATCCAGTAATTCCTTTGGTGTTTTTCTGTTTACAGTACACAAATATGTCCCTGGTAAACATGGATTAAACCATGCAACAAGTTACATCACTCATTTATTATACCTTTTCAGTTCCTCCTTTTCTTCTTCTTCTTCTGGCATTTTAGAAAATCTAGCAACAATCCCA
The DNA here is from genome assembly GCF_057233095.1 of Heloderma suspectum. Taxonomy (NCBI): domain Eukaryota; kingdom Metazoa; phylum Chordata; class Lepidosauria; order Squamata; family Helodermatidae; genus Heloderma; species Heloderma suspectum. The sequence continues at coordinate 230,895,557 of NC_139461.1, forward strand.
TGACATAAAAGCCAAAGAGCCTTGTTTGCATTTGCTCTTTGTTGAGAGCTGGAAGAAGAGCTCTTTTTAAAAATCAGTAGCTTACTCAAACTCAACATTTTGATATTGTTTTAAATGTTGCTGTGCAATAGACTTTGTGATATATGGATACACACACACGTGTGTGTGTGCGTGTGTGTGTGCATGTGCTATATAGGTTATATTAAATTATGTTTTAATAACTATCCATTGCTTCCACACAAACACTCTTTAATCCACTGAAGTTTGACAAAAATCTCAGCCTCCTCTAATAGAGGAGGATGGGAGAGCATTTATTAATGCAGCACTTTCTGAATCGTTTTATAATTGGAAACATTTTTTGCCAAGAAAAGTCCATGAATAAAACTCAATTCCAATTCAAACTCCTGGCTCCCTGTTATTTTTAACTCTCCAGTCAAATGTTTTTATTAGATTGAAAACTTTCACTGTTCTTTTTCTTTCTTTCTTTTTTTAATCTCAAGCAGTGTAATGTTCTATAATTATAAAACTGTCCCAGTGATTCTGAAGTCTGGCAAAATAATATACTTTTTTTGGGGGGGGGGATGTCTGTGTATGTTGCCAATTAGTTTTGCTGTAAATACAGACCTCCATCCATCATCGGTCTCTGGGTGGCTATAACAGATCTAATTTGTTTCAGATGCCCTGTTCTTTCTGAGCTGTTCACCAACTCTGCTGACCTGCTGAGAAGACCAAAAGCTCCAGAAGAATGACTGACAAGACAAACACACACACACACACACACACACAGAGAGAGAGAGAGAGAGAGAGAGAGAGAGTGCGCGCTATCTGCTCAGGGTCTGGACCTGCTGCACCACAAGTGAGAAATAGAAGCCACTGCATGCAATTTGCTCTCCTTTTCTCTCCTTTTCAGAAGCTTGCTGCTTCAAAAAGGATTTGAAAGGTGTAGGACTCCCATTAGGGAGTCTGTGACATGGTAATGGAAAACTCTCCTCCCTGACCCATTCTCCTACCTCCCTTCCTTTGCTTTTACAAGGCTTGCTTAAAACCTCCAGTTCCCTAGGAATTTTACGAATGCCTCGGAGCAGCCAAAATAAACTCGTAAAGAAAAAGTTTCGAAAAAAGGTCACAGACCTGTACAGCAAGTGCTAACCGGGAAGTATTTGAAAGCAGAAAGACAGCAAAAGATTTAGAGAAAAGCGCAGGGGCTACAGTGCAAACTAGTGACACATTGGTCTTCTTGTGGCTAAAAACCTGTGGGTTTGCATTTACAAAAGTGACCCCCTCCTACCTCCACATATCCACATGCCCCACCCAGCTTTGCAGCTTTGGTCATGACGCTTTTAGCACTGACTTGAACCAAAGCTGTGTTTGTTTTCCAGCTCCTCCAGAGCAATAAGTAGGCCAAAGATTGCAGGCCCAGAAGCTGCCTGCACTCGTATGAAGCAAAGAATCTGACATGGTCCATATAAAACCAGTCAGGAGGACAATATTGCTTTGAATTTGCCAACAACTGGTAACCATTCGTGGATATGTGGATAACTCAACTACTTTCAAATTTTGTACTTTCTGGCTTAACTGTTTGTTAAAAATGAAAGAATGATGTTTGAATTGATTCTTGAACTCAAAGGAGTAGTACAGAAAGAAAAAGAAAGAAAGAAAGAAGTGAAGTATATTATTAATCAAAAGGATGGTTTGGAAAGGTGTTTTAATCAAGAACCAACAAAGGTGATCTGCAAACAGAATCTTATTCTTACTATTTTCAATGTATGAATCACTTTATTGCCGAACCTTTCAGAGAGACATACATAATAAAAGCAAATGCAAAAACCCTGGTAAAAACAATGACACATTAAAGTATTTGTTTAAGTTCTAAAAGCAGCAGCAATTTAAAAACATTTTAAAGAGGTAAATATTCAAGCAGCAAAAATATGGGGACATGTTTTTAAAAAGCAGAGTTGAATCTAGTATCTTCCCAGAGAGGCTTACCTGGCACCTACATTGTGCTCTTTTTGGTGCCACGTGAAGACCTTATTTTCCCTGGCATTTTAGTCTTTCGGTTTCTGTTGTTTTACATCTGTTACTCTATTTTAATTCTTACCCTGCTGCTAGGATTTATTTGGTTATTTTTATTTTGTACTGTAGTTTTAAACTTGATAATTGTATTTCAGCATCTTGTATTTTATGGTTTTAATTGTTGTGAACACCCAGGCAGCTTCAGCTGTTCGGTGGTATAGAAATGTCATAAATAAATACTATTAAAAATAACACGAGTAGCAGTTAAAATTCTTTTATAAGACTTGGGAAAATAAAAAGTGCCTGATGGCGAAAAGTCAACAAAGTAGGTGCTAGGTAGACCTCTCTGGGGAGAGTATTCCATCATTTGGGGGCCACCACAGAAATGGCCCACTCACAAGTAGCCACCTACCGAATCTGAATCTCACTGTGTGGGGGCACTTACGGACATAGACATAGAATCCTAGGGTTGGAAGGGGCCTACAAGACCATCGAGTCCAACCCCCTGCTCAGTGCAGGAAGCCTGAGTCCCAGGCGGTCACCCAACCAAGTACTAACCAGGGCTGACCCTGCTTACCTTCCGAGATCAGCCGAGATCAGGTGCATCCAGCTGCATTGGAGAGTATTGGCACAGGGTCTCTGATTATTGATCTCAGGGCACAGGCAGGAAGATAAGGGAAGAGGTGATTCTTCAGATACTCTGTCCTCAACCCATGAAAGGGTTTATAGGTTAATAGCTGATTGGGTTGTTATTGAGTGTACATGATGGCAAACCCTGATCTACTTTTGTGTAATGTATGAAATGGCTGTGTACTGGGTTCAGGTGTCATCTTAGTGGTTGTTATTTGGAAGGGGCAGAATTTCTGTGTTCTAGTTCATACTGATAATTTTGGTAAAGCCTGGAATAAACGAATGTCAATTTATTCAAAGTCCAAAGTGGAAACTGGAATGGATTCTGCTGTTACGGGCTTGGTGCTCTTGATTATTGTGAATAGGCTTATGAGTATGGTTTTGCCTAACTTGGTATCTGACTGGTAATAAGGGGCGTTACAGGACACTCTGGGAAGGAGTAATGGTGGAGGTGCACGAGCAAAGCAAGTGGCTTTAAAATGTATTTTATAAAGGTTTAAAAGAAGCAGAAGAAAAAGAAAGAAAAGACTAAGAAACCAACTCCTCATGCTGGGCATTGTAATCCCCCTCCCCTAAATCATTTTACCCCATCCCTGATATGTTTCACACCATCCCTTTTGTTTTGCTTTGGGGGTTCAGCTGAAATGTTCCCCCAAATTTGGACAACCACCCCGCCCACCCCGCCCCCCAAGAAACGTGACCAGGCCTGTTCTCTATACATGATAACAGCCCAGCTTTTGTTCACATTGTTATTTATTCTAACAGAAAAGAGAGCTAAATCAACACTCACTGATTTTGCTAGGGAGTATTGGCTCTTTTTCAAGATTAATCAGCTTCCAATTTAGCCCTGAATACATCAGAGGCAGAAATGAGCCTGGGGGTTGTCGTCACGTAATAAATGATTGTATAAACAGTTCAGCTTTAGCATATGCCAATGAGCATTCTTACAAATGCTAATTTGCGGCCTCAATGAAGAGGACCACCATTGCTGCAGCAGTTTGTGTGTCTGCTGCTCAGTTCTCAGGGCTGAAAAGCAGAACCCTCTCGCACAAGTCTGAGGGACCTCACAGCACTCATTCTGCCTGTTAAGTGGCTGAAGGGAAGTGGCCAGGCCCATTTCCTCTGCTTTCATCCAGCCTGATTCAGGGATGGCACCAGAGGTCTGCATCGTCGGGCACCTGCTGAGGCCCACACCCCTCCAGGGACTCACTGTCAATGTTCAGAGCCTCCCGTCACTGCTACTTCTCCTTGCTGTCACTACCTGCTCTCCTGCCCACTCTGAGCATGCAAGCAATGACACGTGTGAGGAAATGGAACAAATTCTTCCACTTGCCTTTGCCATCTTCCTTTGGGTAGTTTTGAGGATTGTGCCCAGAGGAACATAAGGAGATACCAAGAGCCATGCTGGGTCAAACCAAGGGTCCATCTAGTCCAGCATTCTGCTTACACAGTGGCTGGTGACCTGGAACCCACAACAGGACACAAGGGCAACAGCATCATCCTGCCCATGTTCCCCAGCAACTGGTGTACATAAGCATATTGCTTCTGATACTTGAGGTAGCACTTAGCCATCAGGACTAGTAGCCATTGATAGTCTTCTCCAGGAATTTGTCTAGCCCCCTTTTAAAACCATCCAAATTGGTGGCCATCACTACATTTTGTGATACCAAATTGGTGGCCATCACTACACCTCTGCGTTGATTGCTCTACCTGGACTGAAAATGTTTCTTTTATTCTAGTGACTCTTCTTGGAGTCACTAAGGCTGAAGGAATGTAACTTACCAAAGGAGAGGTGCTGGAGTGAGTCTCAGGCGGCTTAGGCACATTCTCAACCACCTATATGGACATGTGCTGTGCAGTGTGCTGTAACTTTTATGCACTAGCATTTGTACAGCTGTATGCATATCAGCCCACTGTGTCACTTTGCTCTTTTTTGTAGTGGATGGTTTGCATTGGTGGCTTGCTCATTTATTTATTACATTTTTATCCCACCCTGCTTCCAAGGCATTCACGGTGGCATATATGTTCTGTTGCCCATTTTATTCTCACAACTACCCTATGAGATTGGGTATCTAATGGAGAATAATTGGCATAAGGTCACCCAGTGACCTTCATGGGTGAGTGAGGATTTGAACTCAGGATCTCCTCATCCTAGTCGAACACTCAAACCACTGCACAGCACTTATGGACATTAGCGCCAACATGCCACTCAGCTTAATGAACCAGTACTCTTTATAAATAATTATCTTGTGCCACTTTATAACCCCCTGGTAGTGGCTGAACCACAAATGCTTTCCTACTGTAAAATGCTGTATCTCACACAGTCTTAAGCCCTGTTCCAAAATACCTCTAGTGGATTAGCATTCATTGTAGGAGGAAGGGTGAAAAATATGATCTTCTCTGATGCCACATATTTAGTTTTCTTTCATCATGTTTGGGAAGGAATGATATTCACTCCAAGCTATATGGAGAGCTTCGACAAATGCACATCTTGTAGTGTGGGGCATTCTGAAAGGGGGAACACAACCCAAGCAATTTATAGCAGTCACATAAGTAGCCCCTTTTCTTCCACACATTATTCTGTCAACATGGTATTTTTGTTGGAAAAACATCTACTGTAGTTATCATCTCTTTACTGAAAAGAAATCTACTGCAGGTGCTTCAGAGTTCATCCGAGGGATAGGAAAAGTTTGAATGTCCCCAAGAAAGGGAAATTTATGTCAGTGATGACTAATTGATTTCCTTGGCTTCTAATCCCAAAATGTAAGGTTGTTGGGTTTTTGTTTTTTTTAATTTCCTTCTACCCACTACTTCTGGTCCTTTTTTGAAAACACATCTAGTAAAAGAAGCAACATCATATGTTTATGTTCTTTGTGGGCTTATGTTGGACATCCTTACTCTTCCTTGCAACATAGTTTCTTTATTTTCACTAACTTTAGCTTTACCTACTTTAAAAAAACACACACCTCTCTTTTTAATGTATTTTTTAATTAAACAATCAGTGAGCTAAAGGAGCCTGGGGGAAAATGTATTTTGAAAATAAAGCCTGGAATCAGTTGTACAACTTGAAACCACATCTTTGTGTTTGCCAATGAAAGGCACGCTTTCTGACTTCGCATGGACTAAATGTAACATACATGTCAGACTGCTGGGCGTACAATAAATGTTCTCAGAAGTCATAAATCTACTGGTTTTCCTTCAACAGCTAGCATATCATTGCTTAGGAACACCTTCAACAATGTGCACACTTTTATTAGGGCCATACTGCACATTACGTTAAATGCGTGGTCATATTTAGTGTGTGTGTGTATTTTTAAAATACCTCTTCTTAAAAATTGGAAACTTCCCATATGTGGCAAATAGCAGCTTGGGCGTGATTTTCATCAGGACCACAGCACTCTGTGTGTGTGTGTGTGCATGTGTGTGCGCACGCGCACTATGGTCCCCTCTACCCCCTTCACAGTGGTGCAACTGCTAGAGCAATGGGTATAGATATGAGGTCAACAGATAGTGATCTGTGCCTCACTTTGATTAATGACTAGTGGTGACAGATAAGACATATATAAATGTACCACTCCATTCCCCTGCTTTTTCCTTTGCATAATAGGAATACTACTACTGCTGCTGCTACTACAGGGGAAAGACCCTCCCCTCAGAGACTTGGTGGTAGATGACATGCTTTGCATGCAAAAGTTCCCAGGTTCACTCTCCGGCATGATCAGGTAGGACTTGTCTGAAAACCCAGTGAGCCTGAGCCAATATTAAGTCACTGTAGTATAGAGCATCTTATGGATCCAAATGGATTCCTGAACGCGCTTGGGGATTCTCTGGGGCACGCCAACGGCCACTCGGTCGAGACCCTGGTGGGTGGCTGGAATGCCGCAATCACTGGGGCATTAGATCAGGTGGCTCCGAAACACCCTCTGCCCCTGAACAGGGCTCGGACTGCACCATGGTTCAATCCGCGGGTACGAGCTCTGAAACAGGAGGTGAGACGGCTAGAGCGCCGGTGGCGGAAGTCTCGCTCCAAAGACGATCAGACACGGGCTAGAGCTGTATCTTCAGCCTATCACGTGGCGGTGAAGGCAGCAAAAAAGGAATATTTTGCTGCCTCCATCGCGTCTGCAGAGTGCTGTCCCAGGAGGCTGTTCCAAGTGGTCCAGAGCCTGGTCGGTCCTGTGGCTCCGGAACCACTGGAGCATTCTAAGGCCTCCTGTGAGGCCTTGACAAGGCACTTTGCAGATAAAATTGATCAGATTAGGTGTGTTACTCTGCACGCTGTGGATACAGTTAGTGAGCAAGAGGCGGCCTGTGGCAAACCGGTTTTGTGGGATCGGTTCCAGCTTCTTCCTCCTGATGAAGTGGACAAGGTGCTTTCATCTGTACGGCCGACCACCTGCTTACTTGATCCTTGCCCATCGTGGCTCATTATGGGCTGCAGAGAGAGACTGGGTGAGGGGATCAAGGTGGTGGTGAACGCCTCCCTTGAGGAGGGAGTGATGCCATCAGCCCTCAAGGAGGCAGTGATAAGACCGCTCTTAAAGAAGCCCTCCTTGGATCCTCAAGTTCTGAACAACTTTCGCCCAGTCTCAAATCTGCCATTTTTGGGCAAGGTGATTGAGCGGGTGGTGGCGGTGCAGTTGAAGGCACACTTGGAAGAAACTGATTATCTAGACCCATTTCAGTCGGGCTGCAGGCCTGGGCATGGGACAGAAACGGCCTTGGTCGCCTTGGTAGATGATACGAGGAGGGCTCTGGATAGGGGTGAATGCTCCTTCCTTGTTCTCGACCTCTCAGCGGCTTTTGATACTGTTGACCACGGTATCCTCCTGGACTGCCTGGAGGGGTTGGGCATTGGGGACACCGTATTGTGGTGGTTCCGGTCCTTCCTCTCCGGCAGGTACCAGAGGGTAGCACTGGGAGAGGAGGTTTCGGACCTGTGGCCACTTACTTGTGGGGTGCCACAGGGTTCCATCCTCTCCCCGATGCTATTTAACATCTATGTGAAGCCGCTGGGGGCTGTCATCAGGAGGTTTGGGGTGCAGTGTCATCAATATGCGGATGACACGCAGCTCTACCTCTCGTTCAAATCTTCACCAAGGTTGGCCGTAGAATCCCTGTCCAAATGTCTGGAGACGGTGAGTGGCTGGATGGGGAGGAATAAGCTGAAGCTGAACCCTGACAAGACCGAGGTACTTTTGGTGGGAGACAAGAGGAGGCTAGGGGATGTTGACCTGGTGGTGAATGGGGTATGGCTACCCTTGAAAGACCAGGTCCACAGCCGGGGGGTCATTTTGGACTCCCAGCTGTCCATGGAGGCTCAGGTGTCAGCTGTGAGCCGGACAGCGCTGTATCAACTCCATCTGATACGGCAGCTGCGCCCCTTCCTTCCCAACCATCTGCTCCCATCAGTAGTACATCCCCTGGTCTCCTCTCGTTTAGACTACTGTAATGCGCTCTATGTGGGGTTACCCTTGAAGACGGTTTGGAAACTGCAGCTGGTACAGAACGCAGCGGCTCGCCTGATTAAAGGCAGCCGCCGGCGAGATCACATCACTCCAGTGCTGAAGGAGTTGCACTGGTTACCAGTTGTTTTCCGGGCCAAATTCAAGGTGTTGGTTTTGACCTTTAAAACCCTATATGGTTCCGGCCCAGCCTATCTTAAGGATCGCCTCCAGCAGCACCAGACAGGCCGCTTAACAAGATCAGCCTCAGATGGCCTTCTCTCTGTCCCATCAGCCAGGACAGCTAGACTGGTGGGGACGAGGGAGAGGGCCTTTTCTGTGGTGGCCCCCACTCTGTGGAACTCCCTCCCTAGGGAACTCCGTCATGCCCCCTCTTTAATGAGCTTCCGTCGTGCATTAAAAATGTTGTTGTTCAGGCAGGCATTTGGGGTGGGTTAGGGTATTTTAGGAAATGTTTTTATTGTAGAATTTTATTGTTTTAAACTGTTTTATTGTATGTTGTACATCGCCCAGAGTGGCTGGGTGACCAGCCAGATGGGCGATTAATAAATTTAATAATAAAATAATAAAAATAAAAATAGATCAGGAGCAGTCAGACATTGGGCTTTAGATGGGAGGCTTTAGGTTTGCAGGATCTACGTTGTGTTTTTTACTAGAGATTCTGAGTTCCACCAACTGAAGCCTGGTGCACAAAGAGATACACTTAGAATTAAATAATTTTGAGCCCAGGAATTTGTTCTGAGCACCTGAACTGACTGGAGCTCACAGTCCTTCCAGACAAAAATCCATTCTTGATTGCCGCAAGCTTTCTCAATTTCAGCATAATGTGGGCAGGGGAAGAGTCATTTTGTTGCTTCTGCCATTAAACAAGTGGGAGTCAGAAGTCTTTGCCCCTCTACTCATCCAGAAATCTACCTTCTTCTGCCCATCCCTGGTGTAGAAAATAATGAGCATGATGGACAAACAGTTTAACATGGTATAAGGCAGCTTCCTTACTACAAATTTGGGGTGCAGCATTTATTTGATTACTTGGTTCATCAGTTAAAATGTTAATCCTTAGGACTGCATAGGACATGCAATGCATTGCACTGGTAAAAAAAACAAAAAAGGATCCTTTTTTGTTGGGTTCCTTTAGGCAAGCATCCCAAGCTCCCAGGAAGGGCTGCAGAAGGGCCATTGGATCCTATGGATCTCACGAGTGGAGAGGAAGGTGCACAGGCACAGAGTGGGGAGAGATGTCCACTCTTGGAGATATCCTCATTGCGGTAGTGGAATGTTCCACCACCATCCATGCTCCGGCAGCGGTAGAAGGAAAAAAGAAGCATGCCAGGGATCCAAAGATCTCCCGTTACTCCCAAACAAGTGAAAGTGTGTGCCAGTCCTGGAGCTGCCATACTTAATTCCAGCCCATTTCCTATCAATCGGAGGGGAAACATAAAAGAAAAAATGCGGGAAAGGCAGAAAAAGCCACACAGATTCCACGGGCCAGCCAGATTTGGATTTGGCGGAGGCTTCACCATCGATTCTCCCTCCCTCACCTAGGAAGGTAGGATTGCTCTGTAAAGCACCTAAAAAAAAAAGCTCTCCCCGTTTAACTGGGCCAGAGATTTTGACTACAAGTCCTAATGAAAACTGACCCTTTCATGAGGCATTCTCCCTTTTTTCACACACAGGAGGAATACTTCTGCAGGCAGGCAGGCAGGCAGGCATCATCTTAGGACACCAGTACACATCTCGACTTCAGCAAAGCTTTCGACAAAGTGCCCCACAATATCCTGATTAGCAAACTAGCTCAAAGTGGGCTAGATGAAACAACGATCCGGTGGATCCACAGTTGGCTACAGAATCAGACTGAAAGCGCTTATCAATGGAATCTTTTCAAACTGAGGAGAGCTAATGAGCAGGGTACCGCAGGTCTCAGTCCTGGGCCCAGTGCTCTTCAACATTTTTATTAATGACTTCGGAGGAAGACATGCAGGGAATGCTGATCAAATTTGTGGATGACACAAAATTGGGTGGGATAGCTAATACCCTGGAAGACAAACAGAATTCAAAGTGATCTTGATAGGCTGGAGTACTGGGAATTTCATTTCAGAATGAAATTTAATAGGGATAAATGCCAAGTTCTGCACCTAGGAAAAAGAAACCAAAATGCACAGTTACAGGATGGGGGATACTTGGATCAACAACACTACAAGTGAGAAGGATCTTGGAATTGTTGTCGATCACAATTCACAAGCTGAATATGAGTCAACAATGTGATGTGGCTGCAAAAAGGCAAATGCTGTTTTGGGCTGCGTTAATAGAAGCATAGCTTCCAAATCCCAGGAAGTACTAGTTTCCCCCCTACTCAGCACTGGTTAGGCCTCATCTGGAGTACTGTGTCCAGTTCTGGGTACCACATTTTAAGAAGGATGCAGACAAACTGGAGATGGTTGTAGAGTGCAACAAAGACTATCAGAGGACTGGAAAAAAAGCCCTATGAAGAGAGACTGAAAGAACTGGGCATGTTTAGCCTCCAGAAGAGAAGACTGAGGGGAGATATGATAGCGCTCTTCAAGTACTTGAAAGGCTGTCACAGAAAGGAAGGCCAAGATCTCTTCTCGATCATCCCAGAATGCAGGACACGGAATAATGGGCTCAAGTTACAGGAAGCCAGATTCCGGCTGAACATCAGGAAAAACATCCTGACTGTTAGAGCAATACGACAATGGAACCAATTTCCTAGGGAGGTGGTTGTCAGGGTGGACACTGAGCCCATAGAATCCCAGAGTAGTTCTGATTCGGAGGAAGAGCAGTCGCTCCTGGGAGAGGAGCACGCCCCGTTTTCCCAGGGCCCGCAGCTGACAGAGATTCCTCCCACCCACATTCCTAGATTAGAAAGCAGTCCAGGGAGTGACCCAGCACCGATAGCAGACTGGTTGGATGCACGGCGCAGACGCAGAGAGCGGCGCCAAATGGAGAGCGCAGAAAGGAGGCATAGCGCCCGGTTGGCGCTCAGAGAACGGTTGCGCCCAGAGGATCCAAGGGAAAAGGGGAGGGATTCTCCCTAGTCCTTATATTCAGGGGTCTGCCAGTAATTGCTTTTCAAACGGGGACCAACTGTTCCAACGTAGGGCATAGGGATGCTGCTGCTCAGATCTAGTTGCTACCTGTAGAGTTGTAAGTTGTAAAAGAAAAATGAAGCTTTGAAAAGAATCCCTTTGTCTGCGTCTGGACTTGGCTACTAGATTAGACTGAGAGAGCCCTCCAAGGAGCCCTTGACAGTGGTGGGCTCTCCCACACTGGAGACATTCAAGACGAGGCTGGACAGCCATCTGTCAGGGATGCTCTGACTGGATTCCTGCATTGAGCAAGGGGTTGGATGCGATGGTTTTATAGGCCTCTTCCAATCCTACTATTCTATGATTCTGTGAAAGAAATTATGCTTCTTGCTTCAGAAGTATTATTTTCATCCATATGCAAATGTAATCAATGATTAATCAAATCAAAATCATATGATTAATTAATGTTTATTTAATTAAGTTGTAGCCCTAATAATAATTTTAATAATAATAATAATAATAATAATAATAATAATAATAATACCTTGTCCATATAGTGCCCATGCCAGCTTGGAATGGTTTTCACAGAAGATTCTCTCTGTGTGTGTGTGTGTGTGTGTGTGTGTGCGCGCGTGTGTACACTTTGAACAAAAAAAGCAAAGGAAAAGATTTAAAAAGACATGGAGAACAACTCCAAAATTAAGGTCCTACTGTAAAGGGACAAGTGAAGAACAAAGATGACTATCTGGGTGGAGCAAAAGCATCCATCTGGAATGAAGGAGCACAGGGTTCCAGGTTGAGTGGAATCCTCTGCATGTAATGTACAGCTGTGCACAAGGAAATGCCCCCTTTGCAGACATTCAAACTCTACATGCAGACATCAAAGGGAGGGGCTACATTATGTACGTGACATTGGGGTGGGGAGCTATGTGGCTTGGTTACCCGGGTTGCATGTTCAGTTACAGTTACACATTACACGGTAATGTGTAATGCCTGAATATGGCTAATGTTGGGCAGCAATCATAAACACTGGCGGTAAGCACCATTGAACACAGTGGGCTTATTTCTGAATATAAACGTGCATAGGATTGCACTGTTCGAATGCATAGCAGTGTGAACTTTTCCTCCCTCTGCCACCTCCAGTCTGACCTCCACTGCCCCCCATTGGCAAGGGGAGAGAGTGACCCCTGGATTACCCAAAGCCCAGCCCTACTTATGGCATGACAAGATCATGCACGCTCTTGGTGTTTGATGTGGGGCTTCCCATCACTCCACCCATAGTGACCTTTTGTGCTCATGGTAGAGCTGATTTGCTTGGGAAAATCTGGGCTGTGTGTCTGTGAAGCTCTTTAAAATAACCCCTTTTCGCTCTTTCAAATGTACATTATTATCCTTCTTACCAAAGGTCTTCCAATAAGCTTCTATTCAGGTTTCTTAAATAAATCAAGAGACTACTCCCCCTGGTAATTTAATGGCCAGACAAGACAGCAACAAGGGAATCACTGTAAATTACAAGGGGGAGGGGGAATGAGTGATTTGGGAACACAAGGTCTCCATATGTCTCCATACATGTCCACACAGACTCCTGCATGTAATTTATAGATACCCCCATGGAACAAGGGACCTGTCTCTGAAGATGAACACATGCTGTAAAGGTTATGGAATGGGTGGCTCCCTGTTTCCTCATGGAATCCTTTTCTCACGGTCTTCTGGGAAATGACTTGTTTCCAAAAAAGAATCAATTATCGTTTACAAGGCCTGCTGCCATTGAACCTTGCAATATTAATCCTCATTCACCATCTACAAAGTGATTTTATTCCAACCTCAAGAGCTTTGAGGAGCTACGATTTTATACATTGTAGTGTGCATTTCTGGAAGCTATTTTCTTAGAGGTTGCAGGTTCAGCGGGAGGACTGGGAGTTAGAATATGGGCATCAGCTTTTATTGATGATTCGTGCTCGAATGTATTATTACCCAACTCTTCCTAAACACATTCACTTGGAAGAGAGTTGTGTTGATTTTCCAGTAGAACTTCCAAGTACTTAAAACATTTCTATCAGAAACAAAAAATAATAATTTGATTCCCCCACCTTTTAAAGGAATTTGCCCTATGTCCTAGCCTGTACTTTCCCATGGTTTCCATACACATTTACAACTCAATTACTGTTGAACCAGAGTATTTGGATTTAAGCTAGGGATGTCAGAGAATTCCACCACGGGTCTCAGTGCCAGTGCATTTGGTCCCCCGAAATCCATGGCAGAACAAAGCCCCCTCCCCGCCCCGCCGAATGGGCCTGGAACGGAGCACCTACCTGCTGCCATCCGCGCTGCATTGCGAATGGCGGCCGTGTCTGCGGCCGCCATTTGCTTCTTCCATATAGGTGTGATAGGCTACGTAAATACTTACGTAGCCTATCATGGCTAATTCAGGGATGCCATTTGCGTCCCTGCGGAAGCCATGATAGGCTGCGTAAGTATTTACATAGCCTATCACGGCAAAAAAAAAGGGAATGCAAATGGTGGCAGCTCCGGCAGCCGCCATTTGCATTCCCTTTTTTTTGCCATGATAGCCTATGTAAATATTTACATAGGCTATTACGACAAAAAAAAAAAGAACGCAAATGGCATAGTGGCCGCCATTTGTGTTCCTTTTTTTTTTTTTTTGCTGTAATAGGCTACGTAAATATTTACGTAGGCTATCACGGCAAAAAAAAGGGAACGCAAACGGTGGCCGCCATAGCCGCCACCATTTGCATTCACTGTTTTGTTTTTGTTTTTTGCCGTGATAGGCTACGTAAATATTTACATAGCCTATCACGGCAAAATACAGGGACGCAAATGACGGTGGCTATGGCAGCCACCATTTGCATCCCTGCAGGCTGCCCAGTGGCCGGATGTCCGGCTGCAGGTGGCCCCAGCTGGCGGCTCCGCAGAATCTCTGCAGAGTGGAGCTGGCCAGAGAGAATTTTGGGGAGAGGGATGGAGTGCCTCCCCCCCACCGCAAATCTCACCCTTCAAAAAGGTAAGTGACTTTCGTACATCCCTAATTTAAGCTGATTTATTCTCTGATCCTAAGTATATAGTTTTGGGCAATATGTTAAATTGAGATCAATGGGACTCATTCCAAGTATGGATGAGGGATTGGAAGATTCCTCCCACTGACTGCAGTTGAAGAAACCCTTATAGAAGGCCAACTCTTCCCAAGATTTTAATGCAGAGGTCCAAGATAATCAATGACCCCAGTCCAGAGATCCTCACATACCTTTGTCCTGTCATGCTCCTATGTGACGGTTTGACGGTTTCTGTTGGACATTTTCTGTAGGTCATGACATCAAGATTTAATCACATCTTGGAAAATGAACACAATGCCACTAAAATATCAATTTGACATCTAGGATATGGTAGAAAGATGGAGAAAAGTCACCTCATGGTGATGTGTTTCCATTCATAGTAATAGCTATGACTGGGGTAATATCCAAAACACGTTCCTGGAGTGGTGGTGGATAGCTCAATGGAAATGTCAAACCAGTGTTTGGCAGGTGTGAAAAAGGCAAATTTCATTAAGAAAGGATTTGAAAATCTGCTGATATCATAATGCCTTTTATACAAATCGATATCATAATGCCTTTTATACAAATTTTATGCAACCATACTTGGAATATTGTGTATGACTCTGTGCTTTTGAGTATCGCTCTCCAGAGAGTTTTCACCCTCCTCCTAGCCCCAGTTTATACCATGTATAAACAGGAGTGAACATGCTGAGAATGGAACATGAGAAAGAAATTAATCACATAGAAAAATATATTCTACTGGCTGTGTGTTATAACTGCAAGCATCTCCAAATGAACTGGAGCAAAAAAAATACAAGGTTCAGAAAACAAGAAGCAAACGCACACAAATAGTCATCCCTGTGGTACAGATCAGAAATGCCCAGAATAGAATCAGGATTGCCACTGTCTAGTTATTGTAACCATAACTACATTGTTTAAATAATTGCTATGGCTATGTGTGCTTTGTTAATTTTAATATTTTATTCACCTATTTGGGCTGTTTCTGATTTCTCGCATGATAAAAGCCGAGAAGTGTTCAGTTTCTTGAATATAGTGCCTATATATTTATATTTACATAACACTGTTATTTTATTTATTTATTTATTTGTTTTATTTCTTAATCGCCCATCTGGCCAGTCACCCGGCCACTCTGGGCGATGTACAACAGTACAATTTAAAACAGTAAAATTACACATTATACATTATTTAAAAATGCCCTAACCCACCCCAAACGCCTGCCTGAATAACCAAGTTTTCAATGCGTGGCGGAAGGTCATTAAAGAGGGGGCATGGCAGACTTCCCTAGGGAGGGAGTTCCACAGAGTGGGGGCCACCACAGAGAAGGCCCTCTCCCTCATCCTCACCAGCCTAGCTGTCCTGGCTGATGGGACAGAGAGAAGGCCATCCGAGACTGATCTTGTTGAGCGGCCTGTCTGGTGTTGCTGGAGGCACTCCTTGTTAGTTACAAATAATATTTTGCAGTCATTCAAAACTGTTTCATTGAGCTGGTTCACACGATTGCAGCTGTGGAAATAAGCCCCGGTTGCATGCGGCGGGGGGGGGATTAGCATAATTACCCTCATCAGTGCAGCTTGTTGTGTTGCGTGAACCTGGCCAGGGTGGCCTATTGCCATGAGTAACAAGCCACCCACAACCCAAGGGCTGCTGTAGGGTTCCGGATGGCATGTTACCCATGGCAACAAACCACCTTGGTTGAATTTGCACTACACAACAAGCCACACTGCTGATGGTAATTATGTAGGGATGGCGGAGAAATCGGGACGGACTACCCACACACACACCCTGAAATCCCCCCGGGAGGGACCCTACCTGGCGGCGGCTGGTTCGGGTCCATCGTCTTTGTTCCGCAGCCATTCGCTGCTGGGCTGCAGAACAAAATGGCGTCCAGCATAGGGGACGCCATTTGCGTCCCTGCCCTTGGCCATGATTGGCTACGCAAATATTTACATAGCCTATCCCAGCAAAGAGCAGGGATGCAAATGGCAGCTCGGCAGCGGATGGAAGTCCGGCTGTGGGCGGCCCCGGCCGGTGGCTCTGCAGACTTGCTGTGGAGCGGAACCGGCCAGGGAGGATTCTGGGGGGAGGGACAGATCACCTCCCCCACCCCAATCAGATCCCGGAGCAGAACGGTATGTGGGGTTTGTACACCCCTATAATTATGCTAATCCCCCCGGCATGCAACCGGTTATACTTATACCTGGCAAATATTTCCAAAAACTTAATGCTTTGTTTCATAAATTCTTTTGGGGTTCATTTCCACCAAAAATATCTTTAAAAAGGATGCAACTTCCAATTAATGAAGGGGTTTGGTTTTCTGGATCTAGCTATGTACCATCGGGCCTATTTGCTGACCTCTACTACATTTTGGTCTTTTCCACTCAGATTAGATTTTCCACCTTGCTCAGTGTTGGAATCTTCTTGTCTGGAGCCTCTCTCCAAATGGATGGCATTAGGTTCTGGGCATATTAAGGCATACAGAGCTCTTCCCACAATTTTGGCAGTTAGAGAAGTCACTTATAATGTCACATCAATTACAGTTTGACCCATTTTCCCTTGCTAAGTTGACTTTATGGGGTAATCCAGATTTAAGAATTGTAGGGATGTACGAAACACCTACCTGGCTCTGCGCCGGGCAATCCGCGGTGGGGGGGAGGTGCTTCGTCCCTTCCCCTGGAATCCTCGACGGGGGGGAGGAGCTCCGTCCCTCACCCCGGAATCCTGCCCAGCCGGCTCCGGTCCGTGGCCAAGCCGCGGAGCCGCCGGCTGGCTCCAGCTGCCCGCAGCCAGACATCCGGCTGCTGGGCAGCCCTGCAGGGATGCAAATGGTGGCTGTCGTAGCCGCCACCATTTGCGTCCCTGTATTGAGCCGTGATAGGCTACGTAAATATTTACGTAGCCTATCACGGCAGGGGGAAAAACCCCAGTGTACGCAAATGGCGGTAGCCGCCGCCATTTGCGTACGCTGGGTCATCCCCCCCCCACACCGTGATACGCTATGTAAATACTTACGTAGCCTATCACGGCCTCTGCAGGGAGGCAAATGGCATCCCTGCGTTAGCCATGATAGGCTACGTAAGTATTTTCGTAGCCTATCACGGCTATGAAGAGGAGGAAGCGAATGGCGGCTGCAGGACTGCTGCCATTCGCAAAGCAGCATGGACAGGAGCAGGTAAGTGCTCCGTTTCACGCGCCTTTCATGGGGTGGGGGTGGCTGGGACTTCGTCCCACGCGCCTTTCGTGGGTTGAGGGGTGGGGGCTTTGTTCCACGACGGATTTCAGGGGGCTGAATGCACTGGCATTTGGCCTCACTGAGATCCGTCACGGAATTCTCTGACATCCCTAAAGAATTGGCAAGAAACTGTTCTTATGGCAGACCTGGACAGATAAAAATGAGTTTTACTCTGGATCAATTCGTGGGGGTTGATGATGAGTTTTTGTTATTTTCACCTTTGTGAGATCAATTTGATTTGCCTGCTACAGCAGAATGGCAGTACTTGCAACTGAAAGATTTGTTGGTATCTAGATTCAGTCCTGTTGCTTTTACTGCTTTGGAGTCTCCTTCGCTATTGGAAAAACTTATTGAAGCTGATCAGACATATCAATCCACGATTCATGTTTATAAACACTTATTATCAATGAATAAATATGTCAGGAGCGCCCTTGCTGCCTCTTGCAGTCCCCTCCAATAGCCAACTCAGGACACAGATGACGAGGATTCTTTCCAAGGCTTTATTCCTTTATGACTCTTTCAGATACTAATCACTAGCGACTAAGCAAGGAACAGCACTGGGGAAAGATAGCAGAGTAGCCTAAGCTCCAGGTAAGGCAGTTGGTCCCCGTTTGAAGGGGAACCACAGGAAGACCCTGAACTTATGGACGAGGGTGAGATCCTCCCTCTTTCCCTTGGGTCCTTGGGACACGACCATTGTTTGCACGCCAAACGAGCACTATGCCTCCTTTCGGCGCCCTCCATCTGTCGCCGCTCCCTGCATCTGCGCCGAGCGTCCAGCAAGCCCCCCTCCAGCACTCTCTTGCTGCCAGGGTCACTATCTATCCCAGGAATGCTGGCAGGAGGAATCTTTGCCAGCTGCTGTGCTTGTGAGAGATGAGCAAGCTCCTCTCCCATGGATTGCTGTTCCTCCTCAGAATCAGAACTGCTCTGGGGCTCTATGGGCTCAGTTTCCACCCTGACAAAATATGATACAAGGGGTTTACAGCAGGAATGGAACAGGGAATTGGAACATCCTATTTTGTTTAATCAATGGACTGCCGTCTTGGCGTCTGTATCGGACCTTTCAACAGATCTTCAGTTATCCCTTTTTCAACATTTGTTTCAGGTCTATTGGACGCCACAACGTCTTTTTAATAAAGTCTTGTCAAATTTGGCAAATTGTTGGAGGTGTAATGCAGACAATGCTTCTCTACTTCATATGCTTTGGAAATGCCCAATGGTTGCCTCTTTGGGGGTGGAAGTTATTATACAGATAAATTTTGTATTGGAAAGCTCTTTAATATTTACTGATGTAAATGTTCTTTTAAATTATTTACCTGCTTCTTGGAATGTAACACATGGTCAGCGTAAATGGATTTTTTGCACCCTTTGGTTGCCAAAAGTCTGATACTATGATACTGGAAGGATAAAAGCTCACTGCCTATTAGGGGTGCATGAACCCCATTTACCAGTCCACTCCGGGGTCCTCTGGGTGGGGGAGGCGATCCATCCCTCCCCCCCGGAATCCTCCCTGGCTGGTTCCGCTCCACAGCGAGTCAGCAGAGCCGCTGGCCGGGGCCGTCCACAGCCGGACTTCCGTCCGCTGTCGGGCTGCGGCCACAAATGGCATCCGGCATAGGGGACGCCATTTGCATTCCTGCCCTTTGCTGTAATTGGCTATGTAAATATTTATATAGCCTATCACAGCAAAAAGCAGGGATGTAAATAGCGTAGTGGAAGCCATTTGCATCCCTGCTCTTTTTGTGATTGACTATGTAAATATTTATGTAGCCAATCACGGCAAAGGGCAGGGACGCAAATGGCGTCCGCTACTCCGGATGCTATTTGGGGCCTGGACCGGCTGGCGCCAGGTAGGGTCTGTCCTGACCTTAGTTCGCGGGGTGGCCGGGGGGGAGCAGTCCATTCCACCACGGACTCTGGGGGGAACTTTCTTTAGAATCCGACCTCAGTGGAGTTCGTGGCGGATTTCTCCACCATCCCTACCTCCTATAATGAAATGGACTGAAGACTTAGTAACACTAGCAACATTTGAAAGAATGGTATATAGCAGTAACCGCAGATGGTGACTGTAGCCATCATGAAATTAAAAGATGCTTGCTCCTTGGGAGGAAAGCTATGGTGAACCTAGACAGCACAGTAAGAAGCAGAGACATCATCTTGCTGACAAAGGTTCGTATAATCAAAGCTATGGTTTTCCCAGTAGTAATGTATGGCTGTGAGAGCTGGACTATAAGTAGGGATGGCGGAGAATTTCACCACGGATTCCAGGGAGGCCGAATGCCAGCGCATTCGGACCCCCAGAATCCATGGCGGAGCGAAGCCCCCCACCCCTGCTAGGGATGTACGAAAGTCACTTACCTGTGACGAAATTAGATTCGCGGTGGGGGGGAGGCTCTCCGTCCCTCCCCCCGAAATTCTGGCTGGGGGGGGAGGCGTCCCGTCCCTCCCCTCTGAAATTTTGGCTGGGGGGGATGCGCCCTGTCCCTCCCCCCCGAAATTCTGGCCGGGGGGGAGGCGCCCCATCCCTCCCGCCGCGAATCCTGTCCTGCCGGGACTGCAAATGGAGGTGGCCATAGCCGCCGCCGTTTGCGTCCCTGCAGTCAGCCGTGATAGGCTACGTAAATGTTTACGTAGCCTATCATGGCTGAGTGAAAAAAACAATACAAAACCGCACGTACGCAAATGGCGGCGCCCATGGGCGCCGCCATTTGTGTTCCTTATTTTGGCATGTCTAGTCTATGTAAACGTCTAGTCTACGTAAACGTAGATGCTACGCTATTTGCGTTCCCCTTATTTTCGCCGTAGTCTATGTAACTAGATGTGCCAAAATAAGGAATGAAAAATGGCGGCGCCCATGGGCGCCGCCATTTGCGTACGCACGGGGTTTTTTTCCCCACTCACCCGTGATAGGCTACGTAAACATTTACGTAGCCTATCACAGTATTTTTTAAAAATCTGGCCGTGATAGGCTACGTAAATCTTTACGTAGCCTATCACGTTTTTTTTTTAAAAAAAACTTGGAAATGGCGGTGGCGGCAGCTGGTTGGAAGACCGGCTGCCGCCGCTGCTGCCGCCGCCGCCACCGCCAGGGAGATTCGCCCAAGGTAAGTCCCGTCCCAGGGGGGGCGGGAGGGCAGACCATTTCGCCACCGATTTCGGGGGGCTGAATGCGCTGGCATTTGGCCTCCCTGACATTCATGGTGAAATTCTCTGACATCCCTACCCCCCACCCCGCGAAATGCTTCAGTATCTGTCCTTCCAATGAGCAGTCAGGGTTGATTTCCTTTAGGATTGACTGATTTGACTTCCTTGCAGTCCGGGGGACTCGTAAGAGTCTTCTCCAGCACCACAATTCGAAAGCATCAATTCTTCGGCGCTCATCCTTCCTTATAGTTAGGGCTGTATGAATGTCACTTACTGTTTCATTTCGTGGCATCCACGGTGGTGGGGAGGTGCTCCGTCCCTCCCCCCAAAATCCTCACCATCTGGCTCTGCTCCACGGTGACTCCACGGAGCTGCTGGCCGGGGCCGCCCACAGCTACATCCAGCTGCTGCTGGGCTGCACAGGGATGCAAATGGTGGCCGCCATAGCTGCCACCATTTGCGTCCCTGCCTTTTGCCATGATAGACTACCTAAGTATTTACGTAGCCTATCACGGCCTCTGCAGGGACACAAATGGCATCCCTGCATTAGCCGTAGCCTATCACAGCATTCGTGGGGAGGTGAATGGCAGCTGCAGCCGCCATTCGCAAAGCACCGGCGAACGGCAGCAGGTAAGCTCTGTTCCCCACACATTTGGGGGGTGGGGGGCTGTGCTCCGCCACGGATTCCGGGGGGCCGAATGCACTGGCATTCGGACTCCCTGGAATCCGTGGCAAAATTCTCCGCTATCCCTAAATATTGTAATATTGGAAACTGAAGGTTTTAGAATATGTTGTTGTATTTTTATTTTTTAAAATTCTTTTCGTTTTGTTATGTTTTCTGTTTGGTTTGGTTTGTAAAAAAGTTCACAATAAAAAAGTTGAAACAACAACAACATGCAGAGTGGTTAACAAGCCACCGTGGCTTATTAACCACCCTATGATTGTGCGAACCAGGTCAAAGTTTCATAATAGTAAACTGATTAGGACTGTTTGTTGTTCGTATAAAGCTTTCTCTTTACAGTTCTAATAAATTATCATTCTAAATACTTTATTTTTTATTATTATTGCATTTATATCCCACCTTTCTTCCATCATGGAACTCAAGGTGGCTACATGTGGATCTCCAAGCACTGATCAGATCTAAACCTGCTTAGCTTCAGCAAGGTGGCTGCCTCAAGTGCCTTCAGACTATTCCCTGGGACCAGTACTTAACCAGTATTTGTCAATATTTTACCAGTAAGGTGACCAAGCATTTTTAACTGATCAAATCCCAAACTCAGATCTATAAACACCAGGTTCAGAGAAGTAAGTTCATGGCCTGTTGGATGGGGAAATGGATGTATGGAAAAGGGTGCAGTCCGCACAGTTCAAGGCTGCATTCAGCATCTGGGGTTTACTAGATTGGGAACTGTGTATGTGCAGCCCTCCCTGCAGTAAAGATGGTCAACAATGAAACCATTCAGTACTGGAGACAGAAGCAACTGAATCAAGCTCCCTCACATTCCCCTTCCCTCAAGGTGATTAGAACTGTCATTTTTGATTGATAATAGGCATAGCTGGGTCAGGGCCAAAGTATATCAGGTATGGTGAGCCTCCAAGCTGCCCAACTCACCTATCTGGCGCTTAGTGAGGGAGACAGGATCCTGTGTTCCATAGCTGAACATTCCCCAAGTGAGACTCCAGGAAAACTGTCTGTGCCCTGATTGGCTACTGGGAGATGAGGAGATGGAGTCCAGGGCTTCAAAAGACTTCTGGGGAGGAAAGGAAGGATGAAGGCAATCATAGGTTGGGAGTAGGGTAGCTAGAGCAGCCTTTCCCAACCTGGCACCCTCTGGGTGTGTCGGACTACAACTCCTATCATCCCTAGCCAGCATGGTAATTGGCAGTGCTATCTGGTATAATGGAAACTGTAGTCCATTACAAATGGAGGGCACCAAGTTGGAGAAGGTAGAGTTAGAGGAAAGCTGGCTGCCACCTCTCGTAGGGATGGGCGAATTCCCTAGCTGTTGTTCTGCGGGGGAATCTACCCACGGGGGGAGGCGATCTGTCCCTCCCGCGGAATCCGGCCAGGCTGGCTCCACTCCATGTTGATCCTGTGGAGCTGGCCACCAGCTCTGCATCGCTGGCGAATGTCGATACGGCCAGCAGCCATTGCTGTGCCATATCGCTGTGCTAAGTACGTCTCCAGACACAAATGGCGTAGTGGGTGCTATTTGCTGCTGTAAAGCTGGTAGATTAACCTAAACGCAGCCGTAAATGGCTGCATTTAGGCTAATCTACCAGCTTTACGGACGCAAACGGTGCCCACTACGCCATTTGCGTCCAGAGACTTACTTAGCACAGCGATATGGCACAGCAATGGCTGCCGGCCGTATCGACATTTGCCAATGATGCAGAGCTGGCGGCCGGCTCCGCAGGATTGACGCAGAGATGGATCCAACCCGGATGGATTCCCGGGGGGAGGCGGAGGTGAGTGCTCCGTTCCTCCATGGGCCCCAATGGGGCCGGATTCTTGGAATCCGACCTCATTGGGGTCCGTGGCGGAATTCTCCCCCATCCCTAACCTCTCGTTTCCACCAGGAGGCACTAGCTGCCTCAACAAGCCCATGACTGTTGCCCATGAGCCTTCCATAAGTACTGACCTTTTGAGTCTTCCTGCTAGAGATTTTTACTGCCTCATGCTAAGAGCTCCTACCTGAACAGCTGTGCACATCTGCTTTTACAAATCATCCACCTTGGGGTAATTGAAGAGGTCATCTAGCCTGACTTGGCAATGAGAACTGAACAGTGGGGCCAAGGCAAGCCGCTATGCAAGTGAAAAGAGAATAAGTACTTATCTGAATATATATCTTTGACTCAGTCTTTTCTTCGAGGAGTGTATCCAAGAAAAAGGTGGACGCATTCAACTCCCAAACCTCACAGGAATACAAAAAGAAAAAGAAACACTAGATAACATTTCCTTAGCAAGGCATTTGCCAAGGTGCCTGTGCAATTATTTTCCTTGACAAATGTAGTGGGAAAGTTTCCCCCTTTCCCTCCGTTTCCCTTGTAATAAATCTGTACTTTGCTGCTTGGGAGACCCCTGAAAAGGTGAGATTATATTCCCACTGACATAAATATTTTTTAAAACCCACATTTGCAGAGATGGAAAGAGGTGTGAGTGGGAAATCGAACAGTATAAGATAAGGTGACAAGGAAGACTCTCAGGAGTATGGGCAGGCAGGCATGGTAGAAGCAGGGTTAGTTAGATGCTACCAAAATGACACAGGAACAAGCAGTCAACTGCTCCACTCCCAAAGACCAGAAGATACAAAAAGTATAGATTAGGGGAGGACACCCACTTTTGGTCCAGGGGCCGGATTTCCTCCCTGGACCAAACCGCAGCCCAGATGACACCCCGCCTCCCAAGGCATCATCTGCCCACCCTCTTAAAAACAACACCAGTGTAGAGAGAGGCATGAAACTCCATTGCTTCTCTGCACTGAGAAGGGCTTGGCCAGGGTTTGCAGGAGGCAGCTCCTGCAAGCTCCAGCTGATTTGGGCTGCTCCAGGGCATGAGCGGTGCGGGAAGTGGTGCAGGTGAATCCCCAGCTCTGATCAGAGATAACAAAGGGATTCCAATTTGCACTACTTGCCTTCAGGCGGTGGGGCTTTGGGAGGGGGTGGGGCTTTGGGAGGGGCCCATGGAAGCTGCTCAACCCTCCATGTGTCAGATTGGCCCACAGCGCAGATTGGATTGGAGGCCCATGGGTTTGAGGTTGGCCTCCCCTGGTACAGATGGTGGTGATGGCTCTATGTTAGGGATGAATTAAGAAGATATAACTAAAGACAAAGTCATTTTCATTTTTAATTAACTGTTTTGACTACTCCTCAAATCAACAGGTGACCAATAATGTCTGGATTTTGCAAAAAGGATCCCAAGGAAATTACAGTGCCAATCATTTCCAACTCAATGATATGCTAGTAAAACCTTAAGAAAATTTTCTATCTGCCAAGATGTTGAAAAACAATCTTCATTCTTGATTGGAGAAGAATATCTAATTACTGACATGCCTTCCCCTGTAGCTGAAATACTATATAAAATCCCAAACCCTTAAATGAAAATAGCTTGTCACATAGGAATTTTTATTACCACAGATAGTACGATTTCATAGAGAAATTCACTTTCAAATTGTTGCTATACTTGCAATTTTAAGAAACGTCCATCCTTTGTACTTGAATAAGTATGGGGAGATTTTATCACAAATATCTTAACTGACACCCAGACTGGTAACAGGTGTATATTTTTATAATGCAGTGTGTGTAACTAATTGCCAAATGTAAACCCATGTCACATTAGGAAATAATAAACTAGATCCATCTGTGGGTTGGATCCAGTAGTGCTTAGCAGATCTCTACTCATGCTGGAGGAATGGGGCAGGGAAGCAATCTTTGCGATTCTTAGGGATGTCAGAGAATTCCGCCACAGATCTCGGTGAGGCTGAATGCCAGTGCGTTCAGCCCTCCGAAATCTGTGGCGGAACGGCCTGCCACCCCCCCCCCGCGCGGATCCCCCCCGGAACGAGACTTACCTGGGGTGGATGTTCCGGGCAGCGGCGGCTCCAGCGGCAGCTGGTCTTCCGACCGGCTGCCACCACCACCATTTGCAGTCTTGTCGGTTTTTGTTTTTTGTGTTTTTTTTACAGAGACGTGATAGGCTCCGTAAAGACTTACGTAGCCTATCATGGCTGGGTAAAAAAAAAAAAATGTACGCAAATGGCGGCGGCTACGGCCGCCGCCATTTGCGTTCCTTATTTTTCGCCGTCTTAGTCTACGTAAATATTTACGTAGACTATTATGGCGAAAATAAAGGGGAACGCAAATAGCATAGCGGGCGCTATTTGAGTCCCTTTTTGATTCACCATTTTAGCCTATGTAAATATTTACGTAGGCTAAAATGGCGAATCAAAAAGGGACGCAAATAGCACCCGCTACACTATTTGCGTTCCCCTTTATTTTTGCCGTAATAGTCTACGTAAATATTTATGTAGTACGTACACTAAGTCGGTGAAAAATAAAGAATGCAAATGGTGGTGGCCGTAGCCGCCGTCATTTGCGTATGCTTTTTTTTTTTTTTTACCCAGAGCCCTCCGCGGCTGGAAATCCTGCTGCGGACAGCTCTGGCCTGGACCTGGCTGGCTGCTCCGTGGAGCCGCCGTGGAGCACAGCTGGCCGTCAAGGATTCCGGCAGGGAGGAACGGATCACCTCCCCCCCCCCGTCGAGGATTCTGGGGGGAGGGATGGAACGCCTCCCCCCCACCATGAACATAATCCACGAAAAGGTAAGTGACTTTCGTACATCCCTAGCGATTCTTCCTTTCCCCTGCTGCCCCCTGTCCTTTCTGAAAAGCTGCTCTGGAGGATTGGGGGAGCTGCTCGAGCAGCATGAGAGCAAATGAAGGAAGCAGAAGGGAGAATCAGTGAAGATTGCCACCCCACCCTCCTCCTCCAGTCTCCACTGGATCCTGGTGTCATCTGTGAATGGAAAGAGGCCTTCCATTCAAGGAATGGCCTGTCTGGATCCAAGCCTGTAGTGAGATTATGGAGATGTAATGTATATTGCTAGTATTCAAACACTTAGAAGACATACTCCTTAAAATATCATTATTATGAAAGCCAATATTGGATATGTCCAAATCTTCGTTATAAAGTTCATTGGAGAGTCACCAAAGCAAGATGAGGGAAAACTGTTGGGCAACTCTTGGCACACAGCCTCAGAGAAACATAATCAAGGAGACAGAAAGCACAATGGGCCTCATATTGAGAAGTCTTGCTACATCATTCAGACATCATTTCCTGCCTTCATCAATCCCCTTAACCCCATCATCTGAAGCAAAGTGCTTTACCTTGTTGCATGGTAAGGGAAGCTGGTCTAGGGAAGACCCCCTTTGCCTTGCAAGTGATGCCTCCGGGTATACATGAACATCTGTTACTTTCTATTTTCTCCCTTAACTCACATTCACACTTATCATTAATGCCAGATCAAGGTCAAAAGCACAAAGGACCACCAACACTGCAGTGCAGAGTGAATTTGAAACACACACACACAAAAACACAGTCAGCATCCCCACAGCCAGTTCAGGTTAAAAGGGGAGGCGGAAGGGGAATCCTACTTCATCTCCAGTAGTCAACCAGCTAATCCCACACTGCAAAGGCCTGGGAGAGTTGATGGGTGTTGAGCTGACTGTGAAGGCTAATGGGAGTTGACATATCCATCCTTAAATAATGGACTGACATCCACCTCCCGCTGGCCTGCCTGCATGAGGTGAATGATAATGGCTATGCGGCATCCTGGTTCTCATCTCTTTTCACTAATGTCCATATGTAAGTGCCCCCCCCCACACACACACACAAAGTGGGAGGGAAAGAGGGAAGAGAGTGGGGTTGTAATTTAAATTCATAAGCCCTTTATTCCAAAGCTCTTGTGTATAGTTTTTGAGGCATAGAGTGGATGAAGACAAAGGTCCCTTCCTGAAAAGTCCAGTCAAAGAGTAGATACAATGCAGAATTTATAGCTTTCCATTAAGTACTGATAGAGGGGAGGCAGGTGGCTCCTGTGTCAGTGGGGTAGTGAATCTGCTCTGGGTTTCAGTCAGAACCAGTCAGATGTCTAAACGACCTATCCAAGGTGCTTCACATATTTTCATTCCAGGTGGATAGTTTCATACCTCAGCGAGTTCCTTTAGAGTTCTGACTGGTTCTGACTGAAACTCAGAGTGGATGCATCGCCCCACTGACATCAGAGCCACCAGCCTCCACTGTACTGATACATTCTCCTTTGAGAACAGTGTGTCATGTGCATGCCTAAGGTACTAACCCAGCTGCAACTGGAGATACATTACAGAAACCACAACAGGAAATGTTCATTTTCTCAACCTTTATAAACCTTTCAGTACCAATTACTTTTGACTTGAAAGAAAATCACATTAATCTCCAATTAATTTTCACTGAGAGATATTACGTATCAACCCCAGTCACAGTATCAATACATTTCTTTGCACATATTGCTCAAATCAGCCCCTCACCTTGAAGAGCATTCGTGCTTATATGGTTCTTTGTTCTGTAAATATGATATTTTGCCCTTTTGAATTTTTCTTGCTTGGGGGAATGGCCATCTCTGAATAGAAGGGGAGAGAGCAAAGGTCATTACACAGACAGAAGACAAGAGTCTAACTAATGAGACACTAAAACAAAGGTGGGGACTAACAAAAGCCTCAGATCACACTCTTGATTTGAGCAACAAGTAACAAGGAGTGTTTTTTGTCATCTTTATCTCATTGGTTTTCAAGTAGTGCCCCAAAGACCCTTGGGAGTCCCTCACCAGCTTATTGGGGGGGAGGGCAATGAGAAGATCAGTAACAATGAATGAGCTTTCTTAAAAGTAGGGATGTACGAAAGTCACTTACGTTTTCGAAGGGTGACATTCGCGGTGGGGGGAGGCGCTCCGTCCCTTCCCCCAAAATTCTCTCCGGACGGCTCTGCTCCACGGAGATTCCGCGGAGCCGTCAGCCAGGGCCGCCCGCAGCCAGACATCTGGCCACTGGGCAGCCGTAGCCACCGCCATTTGCATCCCTGTATTTTGCCATGATAGGCTACGTAAATATTTACGTAGCCTATCACAGCAAAAAACCCCACAAAACCAGTGGACACAAATGGCGGCGGCTACGGCGGCCGCCATTTGCATTCCCTTTTTTTTTTTTTGCCGTTTTAGCCTACATAAATATTTACATAGGCTATTATGGGAGGGGAAGGGGGGGACACAAATGGCGTAGTGGCTGCCATTTGTGGTCCCTTTTTTTTTTTGCCATAATAGCCTACGTAAATATTTACGTAGGCTAAAACGGCAAAAAAAAAGGGAACGCAAATGGCGGCCGCCATAGCCACCGCCATTTGCATTCCCTTAGTTAAGCCGTGATAGGCTATGTAAATACTTACGTAGCCTATCACGGCTATGATGAGAAAGCGAATGGCGGCAAGTCAGCGCAGACAGCAGCAGGTAGGTGCTCCGTTCTGGGCCCATTTTGGGGGGAGGGGGGGCTTCGTTCTGCCACGGATTTCGGGGGGCCGAATGCACAGGCGGAATTCTCTGACATCCCTACTTAGAAGTAGGGATGTATGAAAGTGACTTACCTTTCGCAGATTATGTTGATGGTGGGGGGGAGGCGTTCTGTCCCTCCCCCCAGAATCCTCGAACAGCCAGCCGAATGATTTCCAGCTGTGGAGGGCTCTGGGTAAAAAAACCAAAAACCCGCATACACAAATGGCGGCGGCTATGTCCGCCGCCATTTGCGTTGCTTCTTTTTGGCCATCTTAATCTATGTAAATATTTACGTAGACTATGACGGCGAAAATAAAGGGGAACGCAAATAGCGTAATCGGTGCTATTTGCATCCCTTTTTGATTCGCCGTTTTAGCCTACGTAAATCTTTACGTAGGCTAAAATGGCAAATCAAAAGGGGACGCAAATAGTGCCTGCTACGCTATTTGCGTTCCCCTTTATTTTCGCCGTCATAGTCTACATAAATATTTACGTAGATTAAGATGGCAAAAATAAGGAACGCAAATGGCGGCGGCCGTAGCCACCGCCATTTGCGTACGCGGTTTGTTTGTTTTTTAAACCCACCCAACCATGATAGGCTACGTAAAGATTTACGTAGCCTATCACGTCTTTTTTTTTTTACACAAGCCTGGAAATGGCAGCGGCGGCAGCCGGTCGGAAGATACGCCCCAGGTGAGTCTCGTCCCAGGGGGGATCCGCAGGGGGGCGGGGGGGTGGCAGGCCGTTCCGCCATGGAGTTCGGGGGGCCGAATGCACTGGCATTCGGCCTCACCGAGATCCGTGGCGGAATTCTCTGACATCCCTACTTAAAAGACAGTTTACATGCCTCTACCAGTTTCCCCTGCAATGTGAAATTGCAGGGGAACATTACATGTGTTCTAGGCCATATTCTCTGCTCTCATGGGTTGGCACTGTTCACCAGAACCTTTAGCAGTGCAGACAGACACTGTGACAGAATTGATGAGTCCTAAAACAAAAACAAACAAACAAAAACCCTGCAGTGACAACTGCAGCAATGACACTCAACAAATGATGTTATTATGGGGGAATAAGATTAGCCAAAGCTCAGTATTAATCAATATTTGATAAATACTGCACTATCCAGCTCAGTGACCATTATGAGTCACTATATTGTTTTGTGTCTACAGGAATTCACAAAAATACTCCTATTATATTCAAGGGTTATATTTCTGCCTTACTGCTTAAGAACTCTGTGATGTTCAGCCACCAAAGTGACCACAGTGCTATCAGATTTAATATACAGTTAAGCAGAAAATTGCCAAGGAAATCCAACACAGTCACATTTGACTTCAAAAGACGAAACTTTTCTAAAATGAGGGAAATGGTAAAAAGGAAGCTGAAAGGGGAAGTCAAGAGGGTTTAATCCCTGCAAAATGCTTGGAGGTTACTCAAAACCACAGTAACAGAAGCTCAGCTAGAATGTGTACCACAGGTTAGGAAAGGTAGCATCATGTCCAAGAGGTCACCAACATGTTTAATGAGCAGTGTCAAGGAAGCTATTAGAGGAAAAGAGCACTTCCTTTTAGAGATGGTGAGGGCACCCGATTCCATCCGGGAATCCGATGGAAACCCCTTCTGCCTGTGCCCTCGAGCTACACTTGCCAAACACCTGCCCCCACTCATCCTGCCCATGCTTGTCCCCTGTCCCTGCTCTCCAAGCTGCCTGCACTCACACGGGTGGCCTTGTCAAGTTCCGTGATTGCCATTTAAAAAAAAAAACAATCGTGAAAATGGTATATTTGCGTATATGCAAAATGTGCCGTGAATAGCCCATATAAAAGCCCATCGGACAGAAACAGCCTTGGTCGCCTTGGTGGATGATATGAGGAGGGCTCTGGATTGGGGCGAGTTCTCCTTCCTTGTTCTCCTCGATCTCTCAGCGGCTTTTGATACCATTGACCACGGTATCCTCCTGGATTGCCTGGAGGGGTTGGGCATTGGAGACACCGTATTGCAGTGGTTCCAGTCCTTCCTCTCTGGCAGGTACCAGAGGGTAGCACTGGGAGAGGAGGTTTCGGACCTGTGGCCGCTCACTTGTGGGGCGCCACAGGGTTCCATCCTCTCCCCAATGCTGTTTAACATCTATGTTAAACATCTATGGGATGCGGTGTCATCAATATGCGGATGACACGCAGTTCTGCCCCTCGTTCAAATCTTCACCAAGCTTGGCTGTAGAATCCCTGTCCAAATGTCTGGAGACGGTGAGTGGCTGGATGGGGAGGAATAAGCTGAAGCTGAACCCTGGCAAGACCGAGGTACTTTTGGTGGGAGACAAGAGGAGGCTGGGGGATGCTGACCTGGTGTTGAATGGGGTACGGCTACCCTTGAAAGACCAGGTCTGCAGCCTGGGGGTCATTTTGGACTCCCAGCTGTCCATGGAGGCTCAGGTGTCAGCTGTGAGCCGGACAGCGCTGTACCAACTCCATCTGATACGACGGATGCACCTCTACCTTCCTGACCATCTGCTCCCATTGGTAGTACATGCCCTGGTCTCCTCTTGTTTAGACTACTGTAATGTAGGGATGTACAAAAAACACTTACCTTCCGGGGATTATGCTGATGGTGTGGGGGGAGGCGCTCCGTTCTCCCCCCCCCCCGGAATCCTGGCTGGCCGGCTGTGCTCCGCAGCAATTCTGCGGAGCCGCCGGCCGGCTTCGCCAGCAGCCGGACATCTGGCCGCTGGCTAGCAGGGATGCAAATGGCGGCGGCCGTAGCCGCCGCTGTTTGCGTCCCTGCAGTCAGCCATGAGAGGCTACATAAATGTTTATGTAGCCTATCACGGCTGATTAAAAACAAAAACAAAAATGCGCGTATGCAAATGGTGGCACCCATGGGCGCCGCCATTTGCGTTCCTTATTTTGGCACGTCTTAGTCTAGGTAAACATTCACGTAGACCAAAACAGCGAAAATAAGGGGAACGCAAATAGCGTAGCGTCTACGCTATTTGCGTTCCCCTTATTTTCGCCGTCTTAGTCTACGTAAATGTTTACGTAGACTAAGACATGCCAAAATAAGGAACACAAATGGTGGCGCCACGCGTGTTATTTTTTGTTTTTGTTTTAATCAGCCGTGATAGGCTACGTAAACATTTACGTAGCCTATCACGGTGTTTTTTTAAAATCTAGCTGTGATAGGCTATGTAAATCTTTACGTAGCTTACCACTTTTTTTGTTTTTTTAACCTGGAAATGGCGGCAGCGGCGGCCGGTCAGAAGACCGGCCGCTGCCGCCGCACCACCGCCGGAACCCCCTCTGGAGCCGCCGCTGCTGCCAGGAAGATCTGCCCCAGGTAAGTCCCAATTCACAGGTCGGAATTAAGATTGCTGGGAGAATTATCAACAACCTCAGATACACAGATGATACCACCCTAATGGCAGAAAGTGAAGCAGATCTAAAGAGCCTCTTGTTGAGGGTGAAAGAGAAGAGTGCAAAAGCTGGTTTGAAACTCAACATTAAAAAAACGAAGATCATGGCGTCTTGCCCCATCACTTCCTGGCATATAGAAGGGGAAGAAATGGAAGCAGTGACAGATTTTATTTTCTTGGGCTCCAAGATCACCGCAGACGGTGACTGTAGCCATGAAATTAAAAGACGCTTGCTCCTTGGGAGGAAAGCTATGGCAAACCTAGAAAGCATAGTAAGAAGCAGAGACATCACCTTGCCGACAAAGGTCCGTCTAATCAAAGCTATGGTTTTCCCAGTAGTAATGTATGGCTGTGAGAGCTGGACTATAAGGAAGGCTGTGCGCCGAAGAATTGATACCTTCGAACTGTGGTACTGGAGAAGGCTCTTACGAGTCCCCTGGACTGCAAGGAGGTCAAATCAGTCAATCCTAAAGGAAATCAACCCTGTCTGCTCATTCAAAGGACAGATACTGATGCTGAAGCTCAAATATTTTGACCACCTAATGCGAAGAGAAAACTCTCTGGAAAAGACCGTGATGCTGGGAAAGACTGAAGGTAAAAGGAGAAGGGGACGGCAGAGGATGAGATGGCTAGATAGCATCACCAACACAATGAATATGGACTTGAGCATGCTCCGGGAGAGATCGCAGGACAGTAAGGCCTGGCATGCTATGGTCCATGGGGTCATGAAGAGTCGGAGACGACTGAATGACTGAACAACAACAACTCCTGATTCAGATGTTACAGATAAACAAAGCAGGATGTCATCAGCATATTGATGACACCTTGCCCCAAATCTCCTAGTGACTGACCCCAGAGGCTTCATATTGATGTTAAGTAGCATGGGGGACAAGATG
Organism: Heloderma suspectum; assembly: GCF_057233095.1. Classification (NCBI taxonomy): domain Eukaryota; kingdom Metazoa; phylum Chordata; class Lepidosauria; order Squamata; family Helodermatidae; genus Heloderma; species Heloderma suspectum. Next base: position 230,928,535 of record NC_139461.1, read on the forward strand.
GTACTCTGTGGCATAACTGCCTGGGAACCAAGGCACAGTCCCAGAATGCTACTTTCTGGAACTGCCCCTACAGGTAGGAGCAGGATCACTGTAGCAAAGTGCCTCTAAGTCCCAACTCATAGGGATGAACCAAACAAATGCCATGGCCAAGGGTATCAAAAGCCACTGAGAGATCGAGCAGGACCAACTGAGTCACACTCTATCTCTCTCCCACAAGAGGTGGGTGACCATCAGGGTGACCAAAGTTGATTCTCTCCCCAAACCAGGCCTGAACTCAGCCTAAAATGGGTCGAGATAATCAGCATCTTCCAACAAGGTCTGCAATTACTCACCTACCTTGCCCCCAAAAGGTGTCTTGGCGGTAGTTGGTATAAAACTCCAGATGCAGGAAGCACTTTTCTAGGAGTGCATGCACCACCACCTTATTCAGGGTGGTGGCTACCACTCGATTGTGCAAAGTTGCATTCAGCACTCCCTGGAACCACTCAGCCAACCCCTCCTGCTAGCTCAAATAAGCCCAAACGGGCAAGCTGAGAGACAGCAGGTTGTAGGCTGCATAGGTACAAGCATCTTGTCTACATCCTCAGGTTGCAAAAATGGAAACTGAGTCCATACAGCTGAACCAGACAGTGCGTTGGACACCTCACCATATACTGTATTGTAAGCAGAGTTCAAGTTGGCATGAAGACGGTGATTTTATCCTCAAAGTGCCTCGCAAAATTATCACAGCATGCCTCTGAGGTCTCCAACATAGGATTCATTGGGGAAGATGACAACACGTGCCAAACCACCCAGAAGCTCTGCTGGATGTAGTGGCGGCTAGTGATTCCAGTTCCAGAGGGGCGGCAATTCCATTCAAGGTTTTAGTTACAACCAGCCAAAACTCCGAGGTGCTGAACCCATTTTGGGGATAAGGTTCAGCACCTTGGATAGCACCTTTAGAGTTAGGGTTTAGAGTTTTGGCTGGTGGTAACTAAAACCCAGAATGGAATTACCATCCCTCTGGAACTGCAGTCACCACCCGCCATTGGCTAGATGGCTTCTTGAGGATGAAATGGAAGCAGGAAAGTAGGCCTTCTTTGCTGCCCTCACCACTGTGCAGTAGGCATTATTATGTGCATCTAGTCGGTCTCACAATGAGTCTTATGCCACCTATGCTTTAGCCAACTCCCAGCTAGGGTTGGCGGAGAATTTCTCCCCGAAACTTCGGGGGGCCGAGCGCCAACGTGTTCGGCCCCCCGAACAAGTTTCGGGGAGAAATTCTCTGCACCCCCCCGCACACACCCCCCCGGGACGGGATTTACCTTTCCCGAATGTCCCTCCCGGCGGCGGGTCCCGGCGGCGGTTCGTCAGGTCTTCGTCAGGGGCGGGGGCGGCAGCTGATCTTTCGAACGGCTGCCACCGCCGCCATTCCAATAAAACTAAAAAAAAAAAAACGCCCCCGTGATAGGCTACGTGACGATTAACGTAGCCTATCACGGCTAGATTTGCAAAGTCAGCTGTGATAGGCTATGTAGATCGTCACGTAGCCTATTACGGGTGACTTTAAAAAAAAAAAAGCGCGTACGACTAATGGCGGCCCCTATAGGGAGCCGCCATTCCCGTTCCTTATTTGGTCGCTGTAGTCTACGTAAAGATTACGTAGACTACGGCGAAAATAAGGGCAACGCTATTTGTGTTGCCCTTATTTTCGCTGTAGTCTACGTAAAGATTTACGTAGACTACAGCGACCAAATAAGGAACGCGAATGGCGGCTTCCTATGGGGGCCGCCATTTGCGTACGCGCTTTTTTTTTTAAAGTCACCCGTGATAGGCTACATGACGATTTACGTAGCCTGTCACGGCTGACTTTGCAGATCTAGCCGTGATAGGCTACGTTAATCGTCACGTAGCCTATCACGGGGGCGTTTTTTTTTTTTTACTTTTTATTTCGCGGCCGGGCGAGGCGAGGCACCTCCTCCCCTGCCTGAATTTTGGCCGGGCGAGGCGGGAAGCCTCCCCCCCGGCCTGAACTTCGGGGGGAGAGCAGCGAAGCGCCTCCCCCCCACCGCGAAAAGCTGCGACACCAGGTAAGTGACTTTCGTGCACCCCTACTCCCAGCCCGTTTCACCGACTGGATGTCACCATAGAACCAGGGAGTCCCTTGTGTTCCACAGCACCAGATAGGGCATTCTGGAGCTACTATGTCAACAGCCCATTGTGTCACACCATTCCACAGTGAGACTGGAGCCTTGGCAGGATTGGCGGCTCTATAATTTAAATAGAAATACAGTACATCTCACCATACTGTGGAAGACTGTGAATAGGTAACCTGTGTGCCTTGCTCAGTCTTCATTCTAGGTGCTGTTGATGGGCGACTTCAAGGCCCAGCTCTTCCTTCTGATGGTTATTTTTATACTGGTCATGGGTTGGACAGCCCTTCAAACAGGGGACACCTTCAAAATAGAGGACAGTCCACTGGCAAGCCTTCAAATAGAGGACTGTTCTCTGTAAAAGGGGAGACATGGCCACTGTAGATGCTTTTCATGAGAGCCAAAACAAAACCTTGCTGAAGAGATAGTGAAAAAAGTGCTGTGACCATTTTGAAAGGTTGAAGGTTAAACTCAGTTCTTTAACATCCATGGTAATTGGAAAATACTGGCTGCAGTGTTGACCTGTTTCCATAGATTAAAAGTTCTCATAGAATTAGTGAACACTCTACTAAGACACCATTCTGATACCAGGCTGGGGTGACAGGGTAAGGCTTAAGCTTTCTTCTACCACTGCCTGGTCTCTTCTGCTTCCTCTGCATTTGTCTAAGGGCAGGGTGTAGAGGAACATAATCTTCTGTCCGTTGCCTGGTCTCAGAACTCAAAGCCAAGACAATGTTTTAAATTTCAGTTTATGGAATTACCTAATTAGGTGCCACATGTGTTGCCTAAATTATCAAAACACAGGGGCAAATTCATAATATTTGACAGGACTGCCATTTGGTTTACATTAGAAGTGAGCCAATTAAAGATTTTTGCATCCTCAACAATGTGCATATTTTTGAACTATTTGTTGGATTATTTGGTTTGAGAACATTGTTTTTGATTCGAGAATATTGGCTTTCTTGAGAACATTGCTTGCAAGTTCATTTTGCCTCATGTGGCTTGTTTTGTTTTTTGAAATTTGTGGGCATGTCACATGAGCTCCAAGCTTGATTACTTATTAGGCTAAGTATGCTCTAGAGTAGGGCCTAAACCAGGCTGGAGACTTGCTATGGAACATTTGTTATACAATCATCACACAGAGCCTGCATTCTCAAAAGAATGTGCCTGTGCCAGTGCCTATGGCAAGATGCTCTAAGTGGGGCTCCCTCCCTGAAAGCACCCATTTCCGCCTCCTCCTCCTCACACTGCTGACACTACCCAGTTGCTTAACTCTCCAACAACAACACCTCCTGGAGGAAGAGGGCAAGGTATAGAGAAGTTATTCATCCTTTTAGTACCTCACTGCTTGCTCACTTGAAGAGGGCAGCAACAGCAAGAAAAAGGAACAGTAAGGTCAAAAGGTGTCAGGGATTTACTGGGGCATGCACTTGGGCCTTGGGCAATGCCCAATGATGCCACACTCTAATGCTGGCACTGAATACATCCATGCTGCTTCCATTGCTGGCAAGTTTCCCTCAGCCAAAGGATAACAATAAAGAGTTACCGTGTTTCCAAAATTATCAGATATTGGTAGCCTGCACAGGAGCGGGGGGGGGGGGACATTGCTCATAATAGCATGAGTAGGGATTCACAGGACAAGTGGAGGTGCCCCCTTCTTGGGGTATTTCCCCCTGTGCCATTGGGTAAACTGTGGCATATAGATCAGAGAGGTGCCCCAGGATATGATTCAATACATTGAAACAAAGACTTCCATAGAGTCTCCCGTGTCCCTTAATTTGTCGCTGCATAACATGACAATGTGATGATATCACACAATTTTTCCATTTATTTGTGCAGTTCGTTCTGTACTTTCAGTAACTTCATTTAGCTGTTCTGTTTCACAATAACTTGTATACATTTTGCTTGTGAAGAACATCACTGGGTGAACCCTGATGGAATCACCATCTCCCAGCTTAATCTATCCTACAGGGTTGCTGTGGGGATAAAAATGGAAAGGTAGAAATCTATGTAGACTACCTAGAGCACCATAGAACAGGGGTGGACAGAAGGGAAATCAGGATCTACTATCTCTGGGTGATTTGCAAGGATTTCTGGCTCCCAGTCATTTAATAATAGCAATAACAAAATGACTCCCCTCTTCAGTGCCCAAAATAATACTGCTGAAAGAAAGGAAACTTGGGATACCTAGTAGCAGACCTCTTTGAACCAGGAAGGCCAGTCTCTGATACACTCTGCTCTTGAAGTTCTTATATCTTTGGCCCCTGTGGTAAGCACGCAGCTCCTGCCCACCCACAGACGTACCCCTATGACATGTGTTCTCTTAAATTTTTTACTGCAGAGCCTTAAAGATCTTTAAAGTAGCTCAGTAAAAAGAAAACTCTTTAAATGTATAACAGATGCACAAATAGACCACGGGCAAAGAACTGTCATCACGCCTCCGTAGCTGCATTTTCACCTGCTCATGTGGTGTGTATACCTGTAACAAGTTAGCTGGCAGGGCATCAGCTTGCTGGGTCTCCTCAGCCCCAGGGTGGGCTCACATTAATGATTCCTCATCTGTGATTTAGAAAAGAAACAACCTTTATTCTCAATCAGATGAACAATTCGTGCCTAAAACAAGCAAGATATCTTAGATTAACTTCACAATTGTTTAGTTGCAATTAACTGGGCTGTTGCTGTACTGAAATAGTGGCCGCCAGGAAAAGACGTTAATTTTGCTCCTGATGTGCTCCCTTACCAGTTTAAATGAGCTCATGGGAACCTGCTTTATGAGCCATCATTGCATGAGGTCAAGGCATCCTTAGCAACATGCAGGGGATTTACTCTGGTGGCCCCAACACCAGAGGGGGTTCACTGGATTCACCGGAATACTTTTTCTGTGCAAAATGCATAAGACTTATCATTTTTCAGAAGGCATTTGATAGCAGTGCAAAGAAGACTAGAAGGTACAGAGCTATAGTGTTTGATAAACAGACCTAAAGGCCTTGAGTCTCCTGGTTTATTTTTTGGACTACAGGTTAAACAAGAGGCTATCCTGAGAAATCATACAGCTTATAACCAGCACCAAGACTGGTAGCAGCACCTTAACAAACCCCTGAGCCATGACTTCAGAAATGGAAGAGTGTCATCAGTGATTCTGGCCATGTGCAGCAGATCAGAGGGAACATCATCATCTCATTTTTATGCTGCTTTTCTACAAAATGTGCCCAAAGCAACTAACAAAACAGCAATATAACAACAAAAAGCATACCAATACATCATAATAATAGGACCACATTACAATCATAAACAAGTCATTTCACTGAGACGAACATAATAACATTTCAGATTAATTACGAAATAGGCAAAATCAAACATTGCAACACAATATCAATTATTATCTTTCAGTAGTGTGCAAACCTTCATATCATATATTCATATCCCTTATGAACATACAGTGGAGCTGAAGAATAGATTTAAGGGATTAGACCTGATAGACAGAGTGCCTGAGGAACTATGGACGGAGGTCCGTAACATTGTTCAGGAGGCAGCAATGAAATCCATCCCAAAGAAAAAGAAATGCAAGAAAGCAAAGTGGCTGTCTGATGAGGCTTTACAAGTCGCTGAGGAAAGAAGGGAAGCGAAAAGCAAGGGAGAAAGGGGAAGATATATCCAACTGAATGCAGAGTTCCAGAGAATAGCAAGGAGAGACAAGAAGGCCTTCTTAAATAAACAATGCAAAGAAATCGAGGAAAACAACAGAATGGGAAAGACTAGAGATCTCTTCAATAAAATCAGAGATCTCAAGGGAACGTTTTGTGCAAAGACAGGCATGATAAAGGACAAAGAAGGCAGGGACCTAACAGAAGCAGCTGAGATTAAGAAGAGGGGGAAAGAATACGCAGAAGAACTATACAGGAAAGATCTGAATGTCCCTGATAACCATGACAGTGCGGTCACTGAACTTGAGCCGGACATCCTCGAGAGTGAAGTCAAGTGGGCCTTAGGAAGCATTACTAACAACAAAGCTAGCGGAGATGACAGTCTTCCAGCTGAGCTATTTCAAATCCTAAAAGATGATGCTGTTAAAGTGCTGCACTCAATATGCCAACACATTTGGAACACTCAACGGTGGCCACAAGACTGGAAAACGTCAGTTTACATTCCAGTTCCAAAGAAGGGCAACGCCAAAGGGTGTTCAAACTACCGTACAATTGCACTCATTTCACATGCCAGCAAGGTGATGCTCAAAATCCTACAAGCTAGGCTTCAGCAGTATGCGAACCAAGAACTACCGGAAGTACAAGCTGGGTTTTGAAGAGGCAGAGGAACTAGAGATCAAATCGCCAACTTTCACTGGATCATGGAGAAAGCAAGAGAATTCCAGAAAAATGTCTATTTCTGCTTCATTGACTATGCTAAAGCCTTTGATTGTGTGGATCACAACCAACTGTGGCAAATTCTGAAAGAGATGGGGGTACCAGACCACCTTACCTGTCTCCTGAGAAACCTGTACGAGGGTCAAGAAGCAACAGTAAGAACCAGACATGGAATAACCGATTGGTTCCAAATTGGGAAAGGAGTACGACAAGGCCGCATATTGTCGCCCTGCTTATTTAACTTATATGCAGAGTACATCATGAGAAACGCCAGGTTGGATGAATCACAGGTCAGAATTAAGATTGCCGGGAGAATTATCAACAACCTCAGATATGCAGATGATACCACCCTAATGGCAGAAAGCAAAGAGGATCTAAAGAGCCTCTTGTTGAGGGTGAAAGAGAAGAGTGCAAAAGCTGGTTTGAAACTCAACATTAAAAAAACGAAGATCATGGCATCTGGCCCCATCACTTCCTGGCATATGGAAGGGGAAGAAATTAGGAATGGAGGAGAATTTCTCCCCGAAACTTCAGGGGGCTGAGCACCAACGCATTCGGCCCCCCGAAATCGGCGGTGAAATTCTCCGCCCCCCTGCCCCCGCCCGAGATGGGACTTAACTTTCATGAATGTCCCTCCCAGCGGCGGGTCCCGGTGGCAGTTCGTCGGGTCTTCGTCAGGGGCGGGGGCGGCAGCCGTCTTTCGACCGGCTGCTGCCGCTGCCATTACAAGGAAAGTTTAAAAAAAAACAACACACCCCCGTGATAGGCTACGTAACGATTAACGTGGCCTATCACGGCTAGATTTGCAAAGTCAGCCATGATAGGCTACGTTAATCGTCACGTAGCCTATCACGGGTGACTTTGGGAAAAAAAAAAAGCACGTACGCAAATGGCGGCCCCAATAGGGAGCTGCCATTTGCGTTCCTTATTTGGTCCCTGTAGTCTACGTAAAAATATACGTAGACTACGGCGAAAATAAGGGCAACGCAAATAGTGTTGCCCTTATTTTCGCCGTAGTCTATGTAAATCTTTACGTAGACTACAGGGACCAAATAAGGAACGCAAATGGCAGCTCCCTATTGGGGCCGCCATTTGCGTACGCGCTTTTTTTTTTTTCCCCAAGTCACCCGTGATAAGCTACGTGACGATTAATGTAGCCTATCACGGCTGACTTTGCAAATCTAGCCGTGATAGACCACGTTAATCGTTACGTAGCCTATCACAGGGATGGTTTTTGGGTTTTTTTTCAAAGTCACCCGTGATAGGCTACATGATGATTAACGTAGCCTATCACGGCTGACTTTGCAAATCTAGCCATGATAGGCTATGTTAATCGTTACGTAGCCTATCACGGGGGTGGTTTTTTTGGTTTGTTTTTTCGCGGCCGGGTAGACGGGGCGCTTCTACCTGGCCTGACTTTCACCGGCGAGGGATGGGGCGCCTCCCGCCCGGCCTGAATTTCGGCCGGGTGAGGCGGGAAGCCTCCCTCCCCCTCGCATGAACTTCGGGGGGAGAAGCAAAGCGCCTCCTCCCCACCACGAAAAAAGCTGCGGGACAAGGTAAGTCCCTTTCGTACATCCCTAGAAGAAATGGAAGCAGTGACAGATTGTATTTTCTTGGGCTCCAAGATCACCGCAGACCGTGACTGTAGCCATGAAATTAAAAGACGCTTGCTCCTTGGGAGGAAAGCTATGGCAAACCTAGACAGCATAGTAAGAAGCAGAGACATCACCTTGCCGACAAAGGTCCATCTAATCAAAGCTATGGTTTTCCCAGTAGTAACATATGGCTGTGAGAGCTGGACTAAAAGGAAGGCTGAGCGCCGAAGTATTGATGCTTTCGAACTGTGGTGCTGGAGAAGACTCTTACGAGTCCCCTGGACTGCAAGGAAGTCAAATCAGTCAATCCGAAAGGAAATCAACCCTGACTGCTCATTGGAAGGACAGATACTGAAGCTGAAGCTCAAATATTTTGGCCACCTAATGTGAAGAGAAAATCCTCTGGAAAAGACCCTGATGCTGGGAAAGACTGAAGGCAAAAGGAGAAGGAGACAGCAGAGGATGAGATGGCTAGATAGCATCACTGATGCAATGAATATGGACTTGAGCACGCTCCGGGAGAGAGCGCAGGACAGGAAGGCCTGGCGTGCTATGGTCCATGGGGTCACGAAGAGTCGGACACAACTGAACGACTGAACAACAACAGTGTGCAAACCAGAGCCCAATAAACCATTTTTTTCCTATGCATTAAGGCTTTTATAAATATACTATGAACTGCAACAGGTACACCAGGAAAACAAAGTTCAGAAAATAGCAGCCAGATTTCTTGCAGCCTGCAGCAGCTGTTCTCTCCCATGCACCACTCAATCATGCTGGTGAAGTTCTCGAGGCCCCAACGGAGACAAGGGTGGTGGTGTTCAATCTCTTCCCTTTTGCTCTGGATGTTTCTGCTGCTCCTGGAGGGCCTGTGGTGGCTGCAGATATATACCCAGACACTCTGGAAACCAGGTGTTTTCAATTTCCCCAAGGCAGAGCTCACCGTACCCCACTCTCTCACAGTGGTGCAGTTCTCAAGGCTCCAACAGAGACAAGAGTGGTGGTGTTCAGTCTCTTCCCCTGTAGTCTGGATGTTTTTGCTCAGAACAATGATCTGCCTGCCAGTCTATATAGAAAAATGGGTTTCTTGTCTTCCTGAAATGTTATGAGAATAGTGTGGAGATCACTTCTGTACACCCAGCATCCCACTAAAGGCATTATGTTCACTCTGACATCATTGTGTCCTCAAGTAGCCATCCAGCAGAGCTCTTTCAGGTGGTTCATGGCTTGTTAACATCTTCTCCAATGAATGGAGTCCTGGACCCTTTAAGGTTTGTCCGGAAGCTGCAGCTACTACAGAATGCAGCAGCTTGACTGTTGTCAGGAGGTGCCTGTTTTCAGCATGTAACACCTCTACTGAGGGAACTACACTGACAGTCTATTTGCTACTGGACCAGATTCAAGTTTTTGTTATTACTGTATAAAACTCTAAACAACTTGGGACCAGGATATTGAGAGAGCACCTTCTCCCTTACCAGCCAGCCTGGCCATCAGATGAGGCACTCCTGGTGGTTCCACATGGACCTGCAGTTCATTTGGAGTCCACTCCACTTTGGAGTAGAGCCTTTAGTGTATTGGCTCCTTTTCTGGGGAATTCCCCACCTGTTGATGTCAGGCAGGCACCAAAACTGTCTCGTTTTCAGTGCCTGCTGAAGACATTTTTATTTAAACAAGCCTTCCCTGACTAAACAGCAATGGTTTTATTGCCACAATCTGATTTTAAAGGGATTAATTCTATATTTCCCTGTTATTGTTCACCATTTGGATATTTTATTGGATGTAGAGCAGTACCTTTTGTAAATACAAAAAACTGAGTAATTTTATCTTTTCATGGATTCCTTAGCTATATCTGTACTTTGCTAGCCATACATTATTTAAAATCTGTTTAATACCTCCCCCCACCCAAATTCTGGAACCTCTAGGTTGTATCCAGTTGTGAAATTCCACTGATGGAACTGCTTCCATCAGCAGAACTGAGAGGGGGCAATTTCCCCTGGGAAGCCCTCTGGAGCAGATTTCTGGGTGGCGTGGATGGCTACAAGGGTAAGGAAAGAGGGAGAAAGTCCTGTTTTGCTACGTCAACCCATGTGTCGTCTTGTACAGAGGACAGTCCTCTATTGGAAGGGCTGCCAGAAGACTATCCTCTATTCTGAAGGTGTCCTGTATTCTGGAGAATTGTCTAGTCCAAGTCTGGTTTAAAGATAAAGAAACATCAGAAGGAAGAGCTGGGTCTTGACGGTGCCCATCAACAGCATCTGGATAGCACACAGAGCAAGCACACAGGTCGCCTGGTCACTTCCACACTATAGTGAGATGTACTGCATCTCTATTTCAATTATACTAATAATTCCTAATTTTGCATCTATACATATAAATTAGGATATGCAAATTTTATGCAAATCAATGTCATCTTTTGTCCTTTTTGGTGATATATTTCCTCTTTGGGGGTAATTTGTAAGTTGCCCCCCTATCAGCTTTCTTCAACTTGGTGCCCTCCAGATATTTTGGACTACAACTCTCAGCATCCCTGGCCATTGGCCATGCTGCCTCCAGCTGATGAGAGTTGAAATCCAGCCTGGGAAAGACTGTGCTAGCAGACGTCCACAATTGTACCATTGGATTCAACCCTATAGCATTGTGAAGGTGCGAAGAGCTTTGCTGAAGATCCACAATCCTTTGAGGGACCTACAATTCCTCATATTCTGGCAGTTGTGTGGTGGGGAAGGCAATAGCCATTAAGGGAGCAATCTTATCTAGATAGGTGGCTGACACCAAACTTGGAGGCAACTGCCTATTCAAAGCAGGGCAGGAGAAGCACAGAGGGGATCGTTCCCTTCGCACTTCTCAGCCAATTGCAGCTGTCTAGCCGCAGGAGCACGGAGCAGGGAAGGAGGCTGCTGTATGACACATAGGATGTGTTGTACAGGCAGTTATGCTCTCCCCACCCCAGAATGCCCCCAACACGCCCCTTTCTGGCTGCTCCGCACTCCTCTTGTGAGTGCGGAGGATGGGGCTGTTCTGCACTGCCTCCGAGGCAGCATGGAAGTGGGTGGAGGTCGGTTCTCCAGGAACCAACCTTGGAGCGCAGGCTTCAGAGTCGGTTCCCAGAAAACAACATATCCTATGGCCGTCTAGCTGCTGTCTAGCAGCCATAGGATTGCTCCCTAAGGCAGTTTAATTCAAGTTTACATTTGTAATGCAGTTGCAGATGCAGCCTTTGAGAGACTTAGAGGTCTCTAAACCACAGGCTGTATGAGCCAGAAAGTAAACAATGTTCTTGACCTAGGCCCTGAATGCAAATCCAGGAATAGATCAAAATGTTGTCATTTATACTCTACTGTAAAAAGCCATTTTTAAAACCTTGTGCAACCACAGAGCAGTGCTGGACATCTACATGTGGATTTCATGGATTTCAAAGTTACTACACAAGTTATTGGTAAGGGTGAAACCTGACAATTGCCAAGAACTGTTTTTGGAAATAGTGCAAACCCTATATTCAAACCTTGTTGGCACACAAGACAGCCCTTGCTTTTTATTACTAGGCCCAAAACTAACATTTTCATAATAATTTTCAGTATCAAAGTGATAGGTGTGTTTTTTTCTGCCCAAGACAGCTGAATACTGCAGAACTATATAATGATCAGCTTGTGCCAAACATATGCTATGCATATATTTTAACACCTTTGATAATAATAAAAAATGCATGTTCCAAGCCACTTTCGTTCAATAACAACATCCTTCGGTTGATGTGTTTTGTTTTCCTTTCATATTATTACGAACCTGTGTTTAATTCTCAGTGCCAGGTTGGCTTTTTAACCTCCCTTTCTACATTCCGCTAGTAATGTCTGATTAAGAAATGTAGCCTTTCAAGTGCTATTTTAAAAATCCAAGAAATACAGTAACACAATACCATGGAAAACTGATATAATCTTTTCAAAACTATAAAAATTGGTCACCCAGAGGAACATCTGCATGGTAAAAAATTTAAACAAACTACAGGGGAATCAGATAGCCTATAAAGAACCAAGCTGCTAGGACTCTCATTGGTCGGTTCACATATTTTGCTGTCATCCTGATTCAGAAAGGACTATCTTTCTAAAGCCTCTTGCTTCAGTGTTAGTTACCAGCATCTGGAATGAATTCCTGGATGGAACTCTGACGTTTTTAAAAGGAAACTCAACCTTACAATAATCATTCCTTAAATCATTAATATGGCAAAAGAGCCAGATGTAAAAGCATGAAAATAAAATAAAAACAAATAAAACAAAACACATGCCCAGATATCAGTCAAATCCCTAATGGGCATCTGTCTGTATTCTCAGATCATTCGTATGGATTGCAGTCTGTCTTAGATATTTATTTCCTTTCAATGTAAAACTTCCCACTAACTCACTCGTTAAGTCTAGGCTTGTCAGAATCGTTATTCCCTTTCTCAAAATAAGTCTGTCTGACTCAGCAGCCTCGTTAAGTTTTCCATCTATTGGAAAATAGACGTCTCTTTAGCAGAAGATGACAAAGCATTTCTTTGTTTAGCCCAGTTCAATAAGAACTGTTTGTTTATCTAATCAGATTACTCAGAAAGTCTACATTTGCCTGTAGGTATATATGCTGAAGAATTACTTACTCTGCAAAAAAGATAAATTTAACCAGTTGCCATTTTTTAAATATACCCAATATATGAATATTTCAAAATGTAGGTTGATAGGTAGATAAATCATGAATAAAACAGCTACATTTTACTTATATGAGAAAAGGAAAATTATTGTTATTACTATTTACATTTCTATACTGCCCAATAGCCAAAGCTCCCTGGGTGGTTTACAAAGATTAAAAACAAAAAAATACAGTATACTGAGATTAAAAGCCATTTACATAAAAAACACATGAACAGACAATATACACAAAAGAACATATATCTAAAACAACTTCAAACAAAGAATCTCAGAGCAACCAACCTTAACCATATAAGACAAATCCAGGACCTGATTAACCTCATCATATGCTGCCAAATGCCTGGGAGAAGAGAGAGGTCTTAACCTGGCACTGAAAAGATAACAATGTTGGTGCCAGGCGGACCTCGTTGCAGAGATCATTCCATAATTTGGGGGCCACCACCGAGAAGGCCTTCTCCCTTGTTGATGTCTTCTGAGCTTCCCTTGGAGTAGGCAGCCGAAGGAGGGCCGTAGATGTTGAGCATAGTGTACCGGTAGGTTCATGGCAGGAGAGGCATTCCATCAGGTATTGTGGTCCCAAGCCATGTAAGGCTTTATAGGTTAAAACTAGCACCTTGAATTGGGCTCAGAAACATACAGGCAGCCAGTGCAAGTGGGCCAGAGTTGGTCTTATATGTTCGGACCTTCTGGTCCCCGTTATGAATCTGGCTGTAGCATTTTGCACAAGCTGCAGCTTCTGAACTGTCTTCAAAGGCAGCCCCATGTAGAATGCATTGCAGTAATCTAATTATGCATCTCAATTTGAACAATTTTGAAATCTAACCAGTTATACAAACATTCCATACTTATCATTTGTTTACATGTATAATGTGAAAAATGAAAAATGTCAGAATTTTCAATATGGTTGGCTAACTGCCTCCACTTATTTCAGGAGTGGAGAACTATTTTAAGGGGTGTGAGGGAGGCAAATTGCACCCCATCAGGCCCTCTGTAGGCTGGATGATGTCATTGCCCTGCCCATTTGTTCCTTCCTATGTGCTGAGAGTGGCAGAGTTCCACACCTCTCTTACAGAGAAAGAGACTTGGCTGGCACCAGGAGTGGCTATTCCCAGCGCTAGCCAAGTTGGGTGCCTCCTTTGCGCACCTCTCACCATCCCATCAGGGTGGCAAGAGGCAAGTGAAGGAAAACTCAGCTGACACTGGAAAGAGCATCCCCTCCTCTCAGCTCCAGTTGAGTCCTCTGTGGCCTGCATCCCCATTAACAGCCGGGGACAGCAGAGGTTCCTCCAGATGAGATCCTCTGGAGGACAAACCCTGCCCCATGGAGGAACCCAAGGCAGTTCTCCAGGCCAGATTCCTGACCTACTTAGGCAGTTCTCCAGGGCTGACCTACCCTGCCTGATCAGTTCTCCTGGAATCTTACACATGTAGAGATCTACATGCGTAGGCTTCCCCAGTAGGAGGAGGAAGTTGCACGACCTCTATACCGCCCAATAGCCAAAGCTCTAGCAATGTGGCCTCACTGCCCCTTCAACACGTAGATTCTCTTCACCCCATTCATGTGTGAAAGGGGGCTTATGTTAGTTGCACTTAAATCCCATTGAAATCAATGTGAAAAGTGCACTTGAATTCAATATGGACTAAGTGCAACGAACTTCATCTGGATCCAACCCCAGGCCACTGCACCTTTCAAGATGTGGGCAGACATCCTCCACATGATGATGCATGAAGAGGACTTAATCTAGATCTAATCCATGATTTTTGTTCCACAGATTTCTACCCAGTATTCTACTTGGTGTGTACTGTAACGATACTCCGTTTTGGTGAAAGCAAATAGGACAATATTTTGGATACCCCAAGACCTTGGACAATTTTTTAAAATGGATTTTCACCAAAAATTCACAGTGGCACATTTGCAGTATCACTGAATATAAATCTACAAGAAGAACTGTGATTTACCAAAACCTGAAGCACCTCTTTAAAAAGACATTTTAAAAATGAGGCAAATCTGCATCGCTGCAGTCACACTACATTTCACTGTGTATGTGATCCTGAGTGGTTAGGCCCAACGTACTGTAGAGTCCTCCTCCCATGTATGCACCCTATCCCCGCACGGCCATTTTCTTAATAGTATCAGTCAACAAGGGTGAAATGAAAAACCTTCTGGTGGTTCCCCCATCCCCTTCCCCAATTAAGGAACTCCCTCCCCATGGCAGACTCACCGAAGTGCAGGTCTAGGCACCTTTCAGAAGCTCTGTGAACTGTTTAGGCTGGCCCTTGGAGCTGTGAGTTCAGTTTGCAAAGGGAATTTTCTATTTTCTAATTAGGGAGGTACAAATCAGCAAAACTCGAGGTTTTCTGAAATCCACCTCAAAGCTCGTTCCAACTCATGACTGCATCAGCCTGCAACTTTTGTTGTGGTTGTTTGCACAAAAATTCATGCATATTTTCATGTGTATTTCCCCAAATCTACACATCAGTACTGAGAGAATGATATTAAAGGCAAAACTGAAGTACTTTGGCAACATAATGAGAAGACAGGATACCCTGGAGAAGATGCTGATGCTAGGGAAAGTGGAAGGCAAAAGGAAGAGGGGCCGACACCAAGGGCAAGATGGATGGATGATATTCTGGAGGTGACGGACTCGACCTTGGGGGAGCTGGCGGTGGCAACGGCCGACAGGAAGCTCTGGCATGGGCTGGTCCATGAAGTCATGAAGAGTCAGAAACGACTGACCGAATAAACAACAACAACAACACATCAGTTGTGCATGTTTTTGAAATGTACACATTTTTCTCCCATTGATTAAAGCATATTTTTGTGCATTTTTCAAAAGTATGCATTTTTTTCATGCACACTTTTCAAATGTACACATTTTTGAATGCATTTCTTTGTTCTGAGAATCGCATCACAAGCTCGGAAATGGATGGACTTTGACCACAGATTGCGTTTGGTTTCATGTTTGGTTCTGGGAGGTGTGGATGAGGTAAATTCTGCTCAAAAACAAAGGGAGACTAGTTTTTGATACATCACTGGTTTTAATTTGACAGAATTTTGCTTTGCTTTGCTTTGCTTTGCTGTTTGCTATTTGCTTTTATTCACCCCACCAACTCCCTATGATGCGAAGGGCATCATCTTGACTGTTGTTATTTCTCGGTATTTAAAACTAAATACATCTTAAATACACTGGGGTTTCCAAAGATTGCAGGGAACATCTTCCTGTGACTCGGAGCTGCAGAATGTCCCAACTGCACTGTCATTCCAGGCTGTTCTCAGCTTTTGTAAAAGGGGAAGCAAAATGCTGCTTATTTGGTATAAGCCTAGTTTAGACATGCAGCAGAGGTACCTATGAGGTGGAAATGGTGCAGCTGAGTTCCGAAGTGGTAGAGTTCTGAAGCATTATGAACGGTAGAGCTCCTCCCCCCCCATCCAGGATTCCGGGGGGAGGGACAGAGCGCCTCCCCCCCCCCATCAACATAATCCACGAAAGGTAAGTGACTTTCGTACATCCCTAGTAATGCTTCAGGCCAGAGGTGGGAGCTTCAGGTCTTTCCCCTTTATTCCATTTGCAGAATTTAAGGTTGCCTGGTTGCAGAAACTGAAACCTCCCTTGTGCTTCTGCACATGTGAAAACCCATTAAAGGTGCTTCATTTCATTGTGCATCCCTTTTATGGCACACTGGTACTAAAGGCTCCAAAACAGATGAAGAAAATATCAAAGATGTGAATAAATGGGGTTTGTATACTCACACACTATGATTCATGTACAATGGAAATGGGAGCAGAGAAAGTATTTGATAGCTTGCCAAGTAATTCAAAGTAGCCTCAAGTGGGCCCCCCAAAAGTGCTTATGTACAACTGTGAGAGGTATGAGAAACAGACGAGGTTAACCATATACATGCATAAATGTGGGATGTTGACTGACTGGGATGGCCTTCCTTTAATTGTAAGACAGTGGTGGGAGGACAAAAGAATTGACTGAGGGTGCAGAAGGAATATGCCTTTTAGATCCTATAAAAAGGGGGAAATAAGGCATGCCAGCACTTTTCGTAACTTTAGATTCATGTGTGTTCCAGTTCAGGCATAACTGTGAGGTGACGTACCATCCTGGACTCTTGTATCACTAAAATATTATTATAAGCACAGTAACTTTTTAAAAAATCTATACCTCATAACCCCAATCAAGCATGGGTTGCTTCTACACTTGTGACTTAGTCTGGAATTGCCATGCTTTGTTCACTCATGTTTTACAATCAATTCAGATGATGTCCTTACCAAACCGGCTGTATTCCAATGTCTTCTGTGTTGTCTTCATGTGATGTTGTTGTTGTTGTTGTTCCAGATCTGGTTTGTGGCAGTTTGAACCCTGAACCTGAAGTTTCTTTGCAATGCTAAAAATAACATCCTTTTCATGTGCTGGGTCATAGCAGTTTCCATCCATAGCTTCAGCTATAAGTATCCACAGGATCAAATCGAAGTCAGTGACAGTAGCCAGGAGTGTCTTATGTGGCCAGTAATGGGTTAGCTGCCAGGACATCTCTTCTGGGACTTAACAACAAAATGTTAGGCATAGACCACATGCAGGATTTATCTGGAGCAAATTTTAACCAAAGCATAATTGCAGCACAAGCCAGTGTAAACAGGCGAAATACCACAGAGGCTTTTAAAGGCTTGGTGTTGTTCAGTCGTTAAGTCGTGTCCGACTCTTCGTGACCCCATCGACCATAGCACGCCACGCCTTCCTGTCCTCTGCTCTCTCCCGGAGCGTGCTCAAGTCCATATTCATTGCATCGGTGATGCTATCTAGCCATCTCATCCTCTGCCGTCCCGTTCTCCTTTTGCCTTCAGTCTTTCCCAGCTTTTAAAGGCTACTTCGCCTTTAATCAAAAGTTTCTTGCTTGTAGGTTGGGCCCCTTTTATTGTTCCTGTTGAGCATGGCAGCAGCATCACTGATGAATAGCCTCTTAATTACATCTTGAATAGCATATCTTAATTGTCCCTTTTTTTCTTTACTTTTTATACAGTGAAATAAATTGAACTGTTTCACTGTATAGGGAATATATGGAAAAGGAAAATGATAATGAGAGGAAATCAGTAATTAAAGCACCCTTGTGGAAATGGGAACTGAGAATAAGAGGCAATTCAGAGAAAGTACTCAAAGGGTTAATGACAGGCTACTCAACAGCAATTCCTCTGCCATACTCAACAGGAAGCAATAAACTTGCAAAACCTGCAAGCAGGAAGCTTTCAATTGTTGTTGGAAGGGATCTTTACTGAATGGAATTGCCTTCTGAGTAAACATCATAAAATGTTCTTGGCCATGGGAATGGGAATTGCCAGATAATACAGCATAATATTGCTGTGTGGAACCACCATTTGAATTCTGCTTCCAGATTATTGTAGAAGCATTAAAGGGTTCTAGTGGGGAAGCTCTGGTCTGATCTGAGCAGAAAGGTCAATGTAATCACATTTCCCTATTTACTCTTATGTTGAAGAATGCTCCAAATGTGCATTATGCTTGTGACACAAAGATAATTCCTTGACTATGAAATGAATGGGGAAATTCCTGTTCACGGGGTCCCCACTGAGCTTTAAATCACAGCGTGTATACTTAGAGTTGCTGTGGCAGCAATATAAATATGTGTATACTGTGTATTCATGTTTAACTATCGCTACTGTTAAACCTGCACAGAGACTGATGTGCCTCCTCATTTGTTCCTGAAAGTATATTAGAATAATTCATAGAATAATAGGGTTGGAAGGGGCCTACAAGGCCATCGAGTCCAACCCCCTGCTCATTGCAGGAATCCAAGTCAGAGCATCCCTGACAGATGGCTATTCAGCCTCATCTTGAATGCCTCCAGTGTGGGAGAAACCATCACCTCCCTAGGTCATTGGTTCCATTGTCGCATTGCTCTAACAGTCAGGACGTTTTTCCTGATGTTCAGCCGGAATCTGGCTTCCTGTAACTTGAACCCATTATTCCATGTCCTGCACTGTGGGATGATCAAGAAGAGATGCTGTCCTTCCTCTCTGTGACAACCTTTCAAGTATTTGAAGAGCTCTATCCTATCTCCCCTCAGTCTTCTCTTCTGGAGCCTAAACATGCCCAGTTCCTTCAGTCTCTCCTCATAGGGCTTTGTTTCCAGTCCTCTGATCATCTTTATTGCCCTCCTCTGAACCCTCTCCAGTTTGCCTGCATCCTTCTTAAAGTGTGGTGCCCAGAATTGGACACACTACTCCAGAGGAAGTCAAACCAGTGCTGAGTAGAGGGGAACTAGTACTTCCCGGGATTTGGAAGCTATGCTTCTATTAATGCAGCCCAAAAGAGCATTTACCTTCTTTTGCAGCCACATCACATTGTTGGCTCTTATTCAGCTTGTGATTGACAACAATTCCAAGATCCTTCTCGCTTGTAGTGTTGTTGAGCCACGTATCCCCCATCTTGTAACTGTGCATTTGGTTTCTTTTTCCTAGGTGCAGAACTTGGCATTTATCCCTATTAAATGTCATTCTGTTGTTTTCTGCCCAGCACTCCAGTCTATCAAGATCACTTTGAATTTTGTTTCTGTCTTCCAAAGTATTAGCTATCCTGCCCAGTTTTGTGTCATCTGCAAATTTGATCAGCATTCCCTGCACCTCCTCCTCCCAGTCATTAATACAAATGTTGAAGAGCACTGGGCTCAGAACTGAGCCCTGCGGTATCCCACTCGTTACCTCTCCCCAGTTTGAGAAGGTCCCATTGATAAGCACTCTTTGAGTCCAATTCTGTAGCCAACTGTGGATCCACTGGATCGTTGTTTCATCAGCCCACTTTGAGCTAGTTTGCCCATCAGGATATCATGGGGCACTTTGTCGAAAGCTTTGGTGAAGTCGAGGTATATGATGTCTACAGCATTCCCACGGTCCACAAGGGAGGTGACTTGATCAAAAAATGAGATCAGATTTGTCTGGCAGGACTTGTTCTTGACAAATCCATGTTGGCTTCGAGTAATCACTGCATTGTTTTCAAGGTGCTTCCAGATGGATTGCTTTATCATCTGCTCCAGAATTTTCCCAGGGATTGATGTCAGGCTGACTGGTCTGTAGTTCCCAGTTTCCTCCTTTTTACCCTTTTTGAAGATAGGGACCACATTAGCCCTCCTCCAGTCATCTGGCACTTCCCCCGTCTTCCATGATTTCTCAAAGAGAATAGACAGCGGTTCTGAGAGTTCTTCTGCCAGTTCCTTTATGACTCTAGGATGTAGTTCATCTGGCCCTGGAGATTTGAACTCATTAAAAGTAATTAGGTGTTCCTTGACCATATGCCTATCAATCTCAAGCTGCAATCCTGCCCCTTCAGCCTGTACTTCGCCTTTGCCAGAGGGGGTCATAGACCCTCTTTTGGGAGAAGACTGAGCCAAAGTAGGAATTGAGCACCTCTGTCTTTTCTTTGTCATCTGTTATCATTTTGCCATCCTTATTTAATAGATGAACAACCATTTCTTTCCTCTGCCTTTTACTATGCACGTAGCTGAAGAAAGCCTTTTTGTTGTTTTCATTCCCACACCACCACCTTCAACCTCCAACCTTCCCATTGAACAAATCTTGGAGCATTCTTTTGACACCAGCTAAGCCATGCTAATGATGACATGTCTGTAATTGTCATTAAAAGGCTGCAGAAAAAGAGATTGTGACATAACTCCATTTTCAGTGAAATCTTTCCCTGGAAAAAGGCAAGGTCTTATGATTTGGGGAGAGCCATTTATCTTAACTGACTAGCTTCACACAGACACCCTGCTAGGAAACTTTCCCAAGTTGAAAGAGAGACTTCCTCTTCCTCTCTAAGGCTGCAACTCATGGATACTTATTTGGGAGTAAGTCTCACTGACTAAAGAGTGAGACTTGATTCTGATAAACAAGGAGGATCAGGTTGCATGGATCTAATGAACCTGAAGTTTCTTTGCAATGCTAAAAATAACACCCTTTTCATGTGCTGGGTCATAGCAGTTCCATAGCTTCAGCTGTGAGTATCCACAGGATCAAATCAAAGTCACTAACAGTAGCCAAGAGTGTCACAAAATATGATCAGTAATGGGATAACAGCTAGGGATGTACGAAAGTCACTTACCTTTTTGCAGCTTGGCTTCGCGGTGGGTGGGAGGCGCTTCACTTTTCCCCCCAAAGTTCAGGCGAAGGGGGGAGGCTTCCTGCCTCGCCCGGCTGAAATTCAGGCCAGGGAGAAGCGCCCCGTCTCCCCGGCCGCAAAACAAAAAGTAAAAAAAAAAAAAAGGCCCCGTGATAGGCTACGTGACGATTTACGTAGCCTATCACGGCTAGATTTCCAAAGTCAGCTGTGATAGGCTACGTAAATCATCACGTAGCCTATCACGGCTGACTTTGGGGGGGGAAAAAAAGCACATACGCAAATGGCGGCGGCCTATGGGCGCCACCATTTGCGTTCCTTATTTTGGCACGTCTAGTCTACGTAAAGATTTACGTAGACTACGGCAAAAATAAGGGCAACGCAAATAGCGTGCCCTTATTTTTGCCGTAGTCTACGTAAATCTTTATGTAGACTAGACGTGCCAAAATAAGGAATGCAAATGGCGGCGCCCATGGGCCGCCGCCATTTGCGTACGCGCTTTTTTTTTTCAAAGTCACCCGTGATAGGCTATGTGACGATTTACGTAGCCTATCACGGCTGACTTTGGAAATCTAGCCGTGATAGGCTACGTAAATCGTTACGTAGCCTATCACGGGTGTTTGTTTGTTTTTTACTTTAGTTTTTTTTTTTTGCAATGGTGGCGGCGGCAGCCAGTTGGGAGACCGGCCGCCGCCCCCGCCCGCGACAAAATGCTGCCGAACCGCCGCCGGGACCCGCCGCCAGGAGGGACATTCGCCAAAGGTAAGTCCCGTCCCGGGGGAGGGCAGGGGGGCGGAGAATTTCACCACCGATTTCGGGGGGCCGAATGCGTTGGCGCTTGGCCCCCCGAAGATTCAGGGAGAAATTCTCCGCCATCCCTATTAACAGCCAGGACAACTCTTCTGGGACTAAAAGACAACATTCTAGGCATAGGCCACATTCAGGTTTTATCTGGACCCAGGTAGCATGAAGGGTGAACGAAGGCCATTAGCTGAGGAGTCCAAAGAAAAATGGAAGGAAAATCCAAGGAGTGGGGTGCAAACTGAGGCAGGTAGAAAAAGGCAGTGGGCAGCAGGGATGGGTTACAGATGCAATGCTGAAGCAGGAAGTGCTGGAGAAACAGGCTAGGAAACCTTTTGCTCAGATGAAAAATGGTATCTAAAGTGCAACTAATTTAGTCTGGAGTAAGGACTAAGCATGGCTAGGAATGTACGGATTTTGTAAAATCCGTTTGGTATGCATTTCATTGATTGTCAGGTGCCTTTTGTTCCATTGTCCCCTCATTGATGGAATCGGATTCTTTCCAATTTGCCGAATTTGTGCAAATTTGCATTTGCACAAATTTGCGCTTGCAAAAATGCACAAATCCCCCCCTTGTGTATTTTCATGCTTCAGCCTATGGGGGAAATGCACATTTTCAGTTGTGTGTTTTTATTTTACAAATTTTTCTATGACTAAATTTGCATAAAATTCCAGAAAGTAAAAAAACTTGTCCATAGATCTACAGCATTCATGTGACCCAGGAAAAACCACAGTGCTGTGGAATCTGTGGGTCAGATTCATAGAAATCCAAACTCATTTGATTCTGTTGGAGATTTCTCTGACATCCCTAAGCATCCCTAAGTCTGTCTGGATCTAATGCAGTGTGCATAGTGTAAAGGAATCCCTCTCTACCTGGGTATAATTGAAGGGAGTGGGGTACACAGTGCTGGGGCCCATAGTGAATCTGATTGGCTTACAGGAGGGGCTGGGAACTGGTGTCCTCCAGATGTTGTTGGATGCCAACTCCCATCAGCCCCAACCATTATGGCCAATGGTCATGGATAATGAGTTATAGTCCAACATCTGGAGGGCCACAGGTTCCCCACTTCTGGCTTGGAGTTACCCTTGAATTTTAAAGTTCTGAGACACTGATGACTTGAGTTACCCAGAGCGTTGGCTTGTGACAATCGCTATCTGGTCAACAGAGGGCAGATGGGGGGAATGCACACTGCACTTTATTTGCAGTATTTATTTTAAATCCCATGGTTTTGTGCAAATGCACCTCAACACAGCTTACAAAAGCTTAGCAAAAACAGTATGCAGTGTATAAAAGCAGCACTACAGTAGATAATTGCAAGCCACTTGCAACTGTGTACCACAGGAACGGAACTGCGCCTTTGGATGAAGTGACTATCTGTGTCCTTAGACTTGAGGTCAGAGGATTTGCTTGCTTCACTGGCCTTCTCCTTCAGTGCTAGCTAGGGATGTCAGAGAAATCTACCACAGCTTCAAATGAGTTCAGGTTTCTATGAATCTGACTGGTAGATTCCGCAGCAGGCCAGCTTTTTCCAAGTCATGTGGATTCTGCAGAATTGTGGACCATTTTCTAAAAAAAACTTTTAAAGGGGGATTTGTGCAAATTTGCACTTGTGTTAATGCACTTGCGCAAGTGGAACAAAACTCTTGTACATCCCTAAAAAACCCTGATTCCATCAGTGAGCGGATGACAGAACACCTTACAATCTAGTCCGTTCATCCCTACTACTTGCTCACCCATCCCTCTCAAGTATACCCAAGGGAATCTTCTGAGTCTTTGCTGCTACTCAATACTTCTTCTATTGTGGCTACCATTCTACTCCAACTAAATGTGTCCTGCCCAGCCTCTGCTTCCTTTAAACAGTCCTGTGTAGGCCACTGTGTAAATGGTATCAAGATTTCACATGAAAACCTCACAATGGACTCCATCATCAATACTACCCTATCCAGACTGATACTTTCCTGATGCTTCACTTGAATTCCCTTCGCTGTGTACTGCTTCACCCCAAGTCCTGCAACTTTAATTCTGCGGTTGCGTACGAGCACACACACCCTTCCCCTGAGTCTTTACCACAAACTGTGTAAAAGGAGATAAAATGTAAAGGAAGTTAAAATGCCCTTCCATTCTGTTCTTCGCTCTAGCTGCAGAAAGAAGAGAACCCACATAAGTATTTTAAACATGAATAGCATCCTACCTTGCAGTTTCATATTCATAAATGGAAAGAATACCAAAAGGAACAGTGGTCATTCTTTCTCTAACCAGAAATGTAGCAAGAGGGTTCTACAACAAGTTAATCTTCTATTTCTGGGTTATTTGGCCAGAGCTGGGATAATTTGATTCCTGAGGGAGATTCCAAAACCAGTACTGGAATGTTGACTAGCTAGACAAAAACTGATTGGCTTCTTCACAGCGACAGAAAGAAAACGTTTGAATAATCTCTCTGTGGCAGACTCATAGTTTACCAATGTGGATTTATGATTTGGCTTGCCATGACATTCTATATTTATTTCTTTTTCTTTTCATTCTTTCTCATACATAAAGGTCAGTTGGATGTAAGATTAACATTTCATGTGCTATATATGTAACAAATTGAACAGGAGGTTGAGGTAGACAAAAGCCATTCTAGGGCCCTGTGTGTTTAAATGAAGCAGTGGGGCTTTCACCCTCTCTTCCAGCTAGATAATAACGTGCTGACTGAAAATGTCAAACCTAGGTTTTAAGGAAAACATAAGACTGCAAGGCTGAAGGTAGAGATGCTAAGCAGAAATTAATTACAGTCTGCAATGCCCTGATGTATGGGAGATTTTAATAAACTGGTGGTTATTTCCTTTCATATTTCAGTGACATAAAATGAATTTAGGATAATTAATTTGAACAACTCATGGGAGATGAGTGTCAAAAGAAAACATGAACTAACTAAGCTATTCTCACATTGAGCAAGCCATGTCTAAGTTTATCCTGTCCTAGGATGACAAGGATACAACCAAGGTCATTGAAATGTATCAGTTTCTTTGGAATTAAATTATAATTCGAAATTATTACAGTGAAAAGAATCAGAAGGATGGTGGTGGGGACATAAAGCACTCTCTGTATAGAAGAGAGTGCTTTATCTCCCCACCACCATCCTTCTGGTGGTGGTGGTGGGGAGATAAAGCACTCTCTTTATAGAAACTGAATTGCTTGGTCTCTCTACCAGGAAAGCAATTTCCTTTCGAGTTTCCTGTTCTAGAGATCTTTGGGATGAAACATATAGGATTACACCATGTAGGGTCATATCATATTGTGCCTGTGCACTTGTGGGATACACCATTTGTGCAATGAGGCTTTTGTGGTTCTAAAAATAACCCCAAATGAGCAGAAATGCTTGTTTCTGGGACAGGGCAGTTCAGCAGATCTCACAGAACCTCACAGCTCCGCTGACCTGCCCCGATCTGGAAATGAGCATTTCATTTCTGCTAATTATTTTTAGAAGCTCTTTGCACAAGTGGTGGGTCCTGGAAGTGCAATGGAACCAGCGGAGCTGAGCGGCCCACTGGATACTTCCCACAGAAAATAGATTTCCAACATGTCAAGAACACCTAGGCAAAAGTGTTAGAATATGACAACAGTCCTATGACCACACCTAACTCTATATTTTCACTTCCTTCCCCCACCCCACAACTGGTTGGCAATGGCAGCAGGTACTTTCACACATGGCAGCACTGAGAAGAGCAGCAACGGCATCACTGACTGCATTGTTTCAATCAACCAATGGGAGTCTGGATGGAGACTATTTAAGCCCCTGCGACCATTTCCCTGGCCTTTTTACCATATGAGTTGAGTTGGACTAATCTGTCAATTTTGGTTTCTCTGTTTTGCATTTTTCCAATCTTAAACTCAGCTTGTTCCAAACTTTGAGCATTTTTTAAAATTTGCATGAAAATTCATACGTATTTTTGTGCCCATGTTTCCTAATATACATTTTCTATTCATTTTTTCTTAATATACACTTTTTGTGCACACAGTGTTCATAATATAATGCATTTGTGGACTTCTTTTCACTCATATATGCATTTTTGTGGGCACATTTCCCTCATATGCCCATTTATGTACACATTTCTTGACTGGAGAAGTCCATTTTAAAATTTGGAGACGTGCAAATTTCAGACAGATAGTTGAGTTTCAGTTTATACATTGGTTCATAAGTGCAACATTAGGTAAGTTCACATTAAAATGTGAAGGGAATTAATTCACTGCATCCCTACATATGAGCATGGAAAGCAAGACACGTCGCTGCTCCTACTTGTGGGTCTGTGCTTCAACGGTTGATTAGGCAGGAGGTGAGATGCAATAGCAGCAGTGAGACACAGAAAAGGGGCCAGGTGGTGCTTTTCCTGCTCGTTGAGTTATTAGCAGTGGATGCAGCCTTTCTGAGGCTTTAGGCTAGGGGTGTTGAACCTCAGGCCTGTGGACCAAGTTTGGCCCACCTGAGGTTGGCCTCTAGTCCTCTGAGTTTTGCCCTTCCTCTGGATCCACCCATATACCCCAATTGCTTGGTGGTTTTCTCACTTTTGCCAGTTTTCCTCTATTCTTAGGGATGTCAGAGAATTCTGCCACGGATCTCAGTGAGGCTGAATGCCAGTGCATTTGGCCCCCCGAAATCTGTGGCGGAACGGCCTGCCCCCCCCACGGATCCCCCCTGGGACGAGACTTACCTGGGGCGGATCTTCCGGGCGGCGGAAAAAGAAAAAGGCTTTTCCAGGCTTGTGAAAAAGAAAAAAAAAAGACGTGATAGGCTACGTAAATCTTTATGTAGCCTATCATGGTTGGGGGTGGGTTTAAAAAAAAAAAAGCGTACGCAAATGGCAGTGGCTACAGCCGCCACCATTTATGTTCCTTCTTTTTGCCATCTTAATCTATGTAAATATTTACGTAGACTATGACAGTGAAAATCAAGGGGAACGCAAATAGCGTGGCGGGCACTATTTGCGTCCCCTTTTGATTCACCGTTTTAGCCTACGTAAATCTTTACGTAGGCTAAAACAGTGAATGAAAAAGGGACGCAAATACCGCCCGCTACGCTATTTGCGTTCCCCTTGATTTTTGGCGTCATAGTCTACGTAAATATTTACGTAGATTAAGACAGCCAAAAAGAAGGAACGCAAATGGCGGCAGCCGTAGCCGCTGCCATTTGCATACACGGTTGTTGTTGTTGGTGTTTTACCCAGAGCCCTCCGCGGCTGGAAATCCAGCTGCGGACGGCTCTGGCCTGGCCGGGCTGGGCCTGGCCGGCTACTTCGCGGAGCTGCTGTGGAGCACAGCCGGCCATTCGAGGATTCCGGGGGGAGGAATGGAGCGCCTCCCCCCCAGTCAGGATTCCGGGGGGAGGGACAGAACGCCTCGCCCCCCACCATCAACATAATCCGTGAAAGGTAAGTCACTTTCGTACATCCCTATCTATTCTGAAATGTTAAAATGCCTCTCCGAAGGCTTTCTTACTGGCAGCAAGAGTTTAAAGCTAAAACTTGCTGGTAATATTTTGCCCCACACCTTTGCCTTCAGCCCTGTCCCCCACTGGAATAGGGCCCCCAAGAGCTTCTCCAAAATTGGGAGGCCCTAGTTTAAGGGTGAGCATGGCAGCCAGTTCCCCTTTACTGTTGGCTTGCAAGCAGGTTTGGCAGGGGCAACTCTCCCTGTCTGCTGTTGGGTGCCCAGCCACTACATGCCATAGTTTGCTGCCTTTGAGGCTTTGGACCCAGGTGTCAAATATGTCTTTTACAGGGGAGATGTCAATGGCTTTGGATTTAAGGAAAATTTGTAGTGAATGTGGTTTGGGTCTCTTCTCACCCCCAGCCCCCACTCCTGTTTAGGGAACATGAAATGAAGAATAAGGATAATGCAGAGGCAAGGGAGTATGAAAAGATTAAGAGGAAGATTGCTGAACTGGGCCAACTGATACTCAGGGTGCACTACATTTATGGGTGACATGTTGCAGGCTCAGGTGAGGCTTAGCACTGTGCTGAATATTTCAAGGTTACCCCCTGCAATTCATGGGGTTGGGGGCGAAATTAATACTCCAATGAAAGAGGGGAGAATTTCAATGAAGTTTCCTTTTACCTAGTATGCGTAGGAGATGGCCAAGGGGACCCTCTTTCTGTTTTTTAACTCTGAAAATGCCCCACATGTACTTTCAGCATGGTGGAGATCTTCACACAGAGGCTTTCAGCATAGCAACACTTCGTGGAAAGCCCAAGATACCACATGACATCACATGGTCTCCTGAGTATTCGGGGACTGCTGCTGGGATGAAAGCCTCTGTTCTAAGTAGGGATGTCAGAGAATTCCACCACGGATCTCGGTGAGGCCGAATGCCAGTGCATTAGGCCCCCCAAACTCCGTGGTGGAACGGCCTGCCCCCCTGCGGATCCCCCCCGGGATGAGACTTACCTGGGGCGGATCTTGCGAGCAGCTCTGGCAGCGGCAGCGGCTGGTCTTCCGACCGGCTGCCGCGGCCATTTCCAGTCTTAGTAAAAAAAAAGAAAAAAAGACGTGATAGGCTACATAAAGATTTACGTAGCCTATCATGGCTGGGTTTAAAAAAAAAAAGATGTGATAGGCTACGTAAATCTTTACGTAGCCTATATTGGCTGGGTGGGTTTAAAAAAACAAACAAACCTATGTATGCAAATGGCAGCGGCTACGGCCGCCGCCATTTGCGTTCCTTATTTTTGCTGTCTTAATCTACGTAAATATTTACGTAGACTATGACGGCGAAGATAAAGGGGAATGCAAATAGCATGGCGGGTGCTATTTGCGTCCCCTTTTGATTCACTGTTTTAGCCTACGTAAATCTTTACGTAGGCTAAAACAGTGAATCAAAAAGGGATGCAAATAGCATCCGCTACGCTATTTGCGTTCCCCTTGATTTTCGCTGTCATAGTCTACGTAAATACGTAGATTAAGACAGCAAAAATAAGGAACGCAAATGGCGGCGGCTGTAGCCGCCGCCATTTGTGTACGCGGGTTTTTGTGTGTTTTTTCCCAGAGCCCTCCGCAGCCAGAAATCCTGCCGCGGAGCACAGCCGGCGGTTCGAAGATTCCACAGGTGAGGAACGGATTGCCTCCCCCCCCCATCGAGGATTCCGGGGGGAGGGACAGAACGCCTCCCCACCACCACCATCAACATAATCCACGAAAGGTAAGTCACTTTCATACATCCCTAGTTCTAAGGGCCTTGCCCTGCTGTAGGCAAGAACACAGCTTTTAGAGTTTTAGGGGGGAGAAGTAAAAAAAGAAAAGAAAAAAAGAGCTTTCATATCAGATCCTTGTCCAAGAGATAGCGAAATCATGGTCATTATCCCATCCATTTGTTAACTTTAGGACTACAGCCCCATCCATTTGTAAACTTTAGTACAGTCCAGTGGCCATGGGATCAGCATGCAGAAAGCTGTGTGTACAGTCTGCCCAGGGATCTAATCTAGCATTAACTCCACTGTACTGCATGGCAAACTATCCTTGAAGTTCCCCAGGCATGATATGGCTGATTTTAAGCAAGTGGGGACAAAACATAAGCCCCACTTAAAGGTGTTTGAATCAGTGTGGCTCTCTGAACAGCGTCAGCGCCTAGAATTGCAGTATTGCTCATACCTACACATATGCAAGTACATATAATCAATGAGGCATAAGGCGTGCTCAACTCTTTGCAGAGCTGCAGCTTAATTACTACAGTACTCAAGTCACTGGAATTTTTAAAAAGAAAAATGAGAAATTCCTAAGTAGTCCAACTTCCTGCCATTACCATAATCCTAAATTGATTTCTTGCCTTTTTTAGTGTATCCTTGATTGCTTGGTAATGTGTGCGGGAAAGAAAAACACACTCTCACACAGAAAGAAATCTTCTCCTTTTCATTTTAATTAAACTTTAATATGGGAAGGCCACCATGGAAGTATATTCCGAGTTCAGAACATGTGATCACAGAACAAATTCAAGTAAAATAAAAGACTAAGCCTTGCAAACGAATGTCTCCTACAGCATTCCTCTGGTTCCCATTCTGCTCTGTGCATGTACATTTGTTCTTAATCACCAGCTTGCACATTAAAAGCAGTAAGTTTTAACAGTTAAGCAAGATATTCCATCCTAGCAACTTATATTAATGTTTGTTTGAATAATCTACTTAAGAGGATTTCTGGCCAGCAGTGTGGTCTCCTTGGCACTACTCCACACTCACAGCTGATGGCTTTAGTATGGTTTGTCCTCTGCTACTTTTTTACTGTGTTCCAAATCTTCTTATTCAGATTGATCCATTTCTCTATAGAAACAGATCTTCCATGTTAAGGTTCATCTCTGGAACTTCCATTCACTTCAAGCAGGAGCATATATTATGCATCCATTTTCATACAGCACAATCCATACATTTACAATTTCACATTTACCGGAACTCATTCAAGACCAACAAATCTATATTCTGAGGTTAAAAAATATTCATTTCATGCAAATGTTCATACACTTCCTTCATCTGCCTAATTTGTTTTCATTAGAATGTTTTGCAGATGTTTAATATGTGAAGCCAATGTGGCTTCACAAAAAGCTTAGAGATGACCTGAAAACAAAAAAGGACACGTATAGGAAGTGGAAAGAAGGCCAAGTAACAAAGGAAGAGTACAGGCAGGTAGCCCAGAATTGCAGGGATGGCGTCAGGAAGGCTAAAGCTGAGAACGAGCTGAGGTTAGCAAGGGATGCTAAAAACAACAAAAAGGCTTTCTTCAGCTACGTGCATAGTAAAAGAAAGAGGAAATAAATGGTTGTTCAGCTATTAAATAAGGATGGCAAAACGATAACAGATGACAAAGAAAAGGCAGAGGTGCTCAATTCCTACTTTGGCTCAGTCTTCTCCCAAAAGAGGGTCTATGACCTCCCTGGCAAAGGCGAAGTACAGGCTGAAGGGGCAGGATTGCAGCTTGAGATTGACAGGCATATGGTCAAGGAACACCTAACTACTTTGAATGAGTTCAAATCTCCAGGGCCAGATGAGCTGCACCCTGGAGTAATAAAGGAACTGGCAGAGGAACTCTCAGAACCGCTGTCTATTCTCTTTGAGAAATCATGGAGGACGGATGAAGTGCCAGATGACTGGAGGAGGGCTAATGTGGTCCCTATCTTCAAAAAGGGTAAAAAGGAGGAACCTGGGAACTACAGACCAGTCAGTCTGACATCAATCCCTGGGAAAATTCTGGAGCAGATGATAAAGCAATCCATCTGGAAGCACCTTGAAAACAATGCAGTGATTACTCGAAGCCAACATGGATTTGTCAAGAACAAGTCCTGCCAGATGAATCTGATCTCATTTTTTGATCAAGTCACCTCCCTTGTGGACCGTGGGAATGCTGTAGACATCATATACCTCGACTTCAGCAAAGCTGAAGTGGATTCAGCAGTGGATCCACAGTTGGCTACAGAATCAGACTCAAAGAGTGCTTGTCAATGGGACCTCCTCAAGCTGGGGAGAGGTAATGAGTGGGGTACCGCAGGGCTCAGTCCTGGGCCCAGTGCTCTTCAACATTTGTATTAATGACTGGGAGGAGGAGGTGCAGGGATTGCTGATCACATTTGCAGATGACACAAAATTGGGCGGGATAGCTAATACTTTGGAAGACAGAAACAAAATTCAAAGTGATCTTGATAGACTGGAGAGCTGGGCAGAAAACAACAGAATGACATTTAATGGGGATAAATGCCAAGTTCTGCACCGAGGAAAAAGAAACCAAATGAATGCACAGTTACAGGATGGGGGATACTTGGATCAACAACACTACAAGCGAGAAGGATCTTGGAATTGTTGTCGATCACAAGCTGAATATGAGCCAACAATGTGATGTGGCTGCAAAAAAGGCAAATGCTCTTTTGGGCTGCTTTAATAGAAGCATAGCTTCCAAATCCTGGGAAGTACTAGTTCCCTGCTACTCAGCACTGGTTAGGCCTCAGCTGGAGCACTGTGTCCAGTTCTGGGCACCACACTTTAAGATGCAGACAAACTGGAGAAGGTTCGGAGGAGGGAAACAAAGATGATCAGGGGACTGGAAACAAAGCCCTATGAAGAGAGACTGAAAGAACTGGGCATGTTTAGCCTCCAGAAGAGAAGACTAAGGGGAGATATGATAGCGCTCATCAAGTACTTGAAAGGCTGTCACAGAGAGGAAGGACAGCATCTCTTCTCGATCATCCCAGAGTGCAGGACATGGAATAATGGGTTCAAGTTACAGGAAGCCAGATTCCAGTTGAACATCAGGAAAAACGTCCTGACCGTTAGAGCAATACGACAATGGAACCAATGACCTAGGGAGGTGGTGGGCTCTCCCACACTGGAGGCGTTCAAGACGAGGCTGGACAGCCATCTGTCAGGGATGCTCTGACTTGGATTCCTGCAATGAGCAGGGGGTTGGACTCGATGGCCTTGTAGGCCCCTTCCAACCCAACTATTCTATGATTCTATGATTGTATGATAATATCTATTACTAGTCCCTTATAGATCAGCCTACAGAAGACTACAGTGTTCCATAAGTGGCAAGTTGGTGAACTGGACAAGAGGCCTGCAGTACTGGCCTAGATGGTCTGTCTCTATAAGCAGATGGACTGATGGTCTGTCTCTATTAGCCAGCTCCTTTTTTATGTATGCAGATCCGAGATCAATAGATGGTGGTGTTTCCATAATCAATTAGTGTGTTTTTGTTTGAGATAGGATCATCCCTATTATTCAGCGCTCAGTTTGAATCCAGATTACAACTCATTTACAAGTGCTTAACATGCTCAGTCACAGAGCATGTTAAGAGGGACAACAATGCATTTGTACCATCATCTCACACTCAAGACCTTCCTCCAACCTCTTGCAAGTATCTTTTCTACTGTTGTCCTATAACGATGTACTGGAATACAGAAGTGACATGTCCTGTTGCCATAAGTGGAATGGA
The DNA here is from genome assembly GCF_057233095.1 of Heloderma suspectum. Lineage (NCBI taxonomy): Eukaryota > Metazoa > Chordata > Lepidosauria > Squamata > Helodermatidae > Heloderma > Heloderma suspectum. Next base: position 230,961,165 of record NC_139461.1, read on the forward strand.
AAGTTTTCTCCAGCTAAGCTCTTCAAAAGCTAGAACAACAGAAACAAAACTAGCAACTTAACTTCTGCTATAATTCACTGGTCAGGCCCCCAAATCTGCTTTGAAAGTATTTATTGAACTCTGGAACTCACATTTCACATACTGAATGTTAGTGGAGATTGCTTTTCTTTACAGTGACTGAAGAAGACGGACTTCTGAAAATGTGCCGAAAGAATGCTGCAGCCATTCTTCCATCACTTGTGTGACTCAGCATGGCTTCCTGGTCAGTATGCATGGCTTCAAGTCTATGAACTTTGGTGCTTCCCATTTAAAAAATCTCATTATCATAGATTTATCTTGTAGTAACCATTTTTGTATTAAATAATTACACCATAACAGGAACTGGATTCTGTGCTTTCAGTACAAGGCAATAACCTTCAACTCCCCCATGAACTTCTTTGGGCTTTATAGGAGTAGTAGGACAAACAGTGTTCACATCTTCTGTTTTCTATTGTCCAGATATTGAAGCAGACTTAATGAACTATGTCTAAATTAACTGTAGACCTACCATAGTCTGGTTCAGGCAGCACTTTTAATTTAATTTATAGGAATGAACATGGACTGAAACTGTGCTCAGCAGTAGACAAGACAACTATTATGAAGCAAAGGTTCTAGTCATGGAGAAACCTTGCTTTGGCTCTTCAACTTTCGGTGTTCCCACAACAAAATCTATTGAGAACACTCTGTGCTTTGTATGCTCCATTCCTTTTAGCTGGCTTATAACACAGCTGCTATATATTATCTTATATATTAGGCCACAAAGGTGCATTCTATAGGCACGATTGATCCATTACGAGCATCCCTTTCCCCCTCATTCACTGCTTTTCAGCCTAACGTTTGGGGACCCCATTCTCAGCCACTTGTACATTTCAGCACTTGAAACATACCAAGAGGGACAATCAGCTAACTAATATCTATACCCCCTTCTCTGTGTTTCTCTAGCTTTCTCCCCAATTCATTGTGCTGTCCAATTGTGCTATCATAAAGACAAGAGTTTGGGGCCTGTTTTGTGGTGGAAAAGGACTGTGCAATCACAAGCTTTACTGCATACCATCCCATCTAGTGACACCCCCCCCTCCCCGTTCTTATCATGAGAGTCCATTCAAAGGAAAATTACACCAGACCTCAATGGGAAGACGGGGGGGGGGGAGTGTCCCTCTCTTTCTGAGGCTATTCAGTGCCACAGCCACAAAAGGTGAGAACGACAGAACAAGCCTCTTCTGCTGTAATTGTGAAATGTTTCAAGCAAGTAGCAGAAAACCCTATTGAGATCGGGTGGTCCCATTTCCCAGAGACAAGCAAGTTCAATAATATACTGGTCAACAGAGTTACCCTATCCTGAACAAGCTTTTGTTTTTTCAGAAAGGACTAAAATAACCACTTGGAAATGTTAAACTAAGGCATGGCATTTTAATACGAAAATGGAAGTCTAGTATATTTTGGTTCTCCATCACAATGACTGCCCTCAATTAGATCGCTTAGGCTTGGCAAATTGGTTTCTGCAGGGTCTCCTAATCATAAAAAATAATCCATCCACATTTATGGCAGACTGCTTTTTCAGAGCTGTTTTAGCTCATTCCCATAGTAACAACAAGTGCCTGTTTTGGCTTTCTGCCACAATGTAATATTCAAGAATGTTCTTTTCATCCGTTTTTGAAAGAGGCGGGTATGAATATTTATATTACACTTTACATTTTGATAAGTTGAAGTATTTTCTGGCAACCTCTCTATTTTCTCTTGATTGAAAATGTGAATTTTTATTACACCAAGGACATCCAACGCAGCACTTTTTAGTGCTGTTTATAATGATCTCTCATTCTGAGATAATTTTTAATGGTCCAGGTCTCTCAGGGGGATTTATTGACAGGTTCAAACAAGCAACATTTTGGTTTCAAATATGGAAATAGAGTGGCTGGAGAGGACTAAGTCCTTCCGTTGTCCCTATTAAAAATGTGGAGTGGATGGGGGTCTTACACTTGCCAGTGACTAGTTGAGAATCATAAAATCCTTTAAAAAAACAAGTGTGTTTTTGCCTTAAATGAATGTTGTTGAATGAGATGAATCACAGACATGTACCTCTGAATCACAGAAACATAGAACTGCATACTACAGTTCTATACACACTTCCCTGACAGTAAGCCCCATTGGACTTGATGGGGCTTACTTCTGAGTAGGGATGGAGGAATCTAGTCTGTGTAAGGCCCATAGCCAGGGGTGGGCTAGGAGGGGACTTCCCCCCTAAATTTTCCTTGCCCCACCTATTTTTTTTAACAAACAAATAATTAAAAAACAGTTTACAATTTTGTCTTTAAAAGGCTTGCAACCCAGATGAACTGCCCCCTACTTTTTTGGTGCCCCTTCCAGAACTTTTAGGCTGGCTACAGGCCTGGTCCATGTCAGTTTTAGGATTTAGTTTTAGGATTCAGTTTTTAGTTTTCTCGTTGAACAGAAGCCTCTGATCTCAGAGGCTTCTGAGCGTTCAATGCCTTATTGGAATGCTGCTGGCAGGGTGGGAGGAGCAACAGAGGAAATTTTCACCTCTCCATCCTCTTTTGTTTTTGTTTTCCCACCCTCTAGATGGGTCTCTGAGCTTGTCTACCAGAGGTGCACTCGTGGAGGTGGGGCTGGAGCAGGAGAGACCATTGGAATTCTTGTATCCTGGCCTCTCCTTGCTCCTCCCCTCCCTGCCCACTGCAACGTGCCCTTTCAGACCTCTCTGAGGTCCTCCGAGGGCACTTTTCTGACCTTGTCGTGCAGGTGCCACTGTTCTTTCCCTGGTGGCTGCAAGTGAGTGAGGGGCGGGGACAAGGATCAGATTCCAGAGTCCCTCTTCTGAGGTCTTAGCAGTGTCTATGGAGGGAGGACTCCAAAGAATCCTATAGCCCCTAGGATGCTCTCAAGGAACCATAGGATTGCTATCTTATATATATTAAATCATAAGTTGTTGTTCAGTCGTTCAGTCATGTCCGACTCTTCGTGACCCCATGGACCATAGCACGCCAGGCCTTCCTGTCCTGCGCTCTCTCCCGGAGTGGGCTCAAGTTCATATTCATTGCATTGGTGATGCTATCTAGCCATCTCATCCTCTGTCGTCCCCTTCTCCTTTTACCTTCAGTCTTTCCCAGCATCACGGTCTTTTCCAGAGAGTTTTCTCTTTGCATTAGGTGGCCAAAATATTTGAGCTTCAGCTTCAGTATCTGTCCTTCCAATGAGCGCTCAGGGTTGATTTCCTTTAGGATGGACTGATTTGACCTCCTTGCAGTCCAGGGGACTCGTAAGAGTCTTCTCCAGCACCACAGTTCGAAAGCATCGATTCTTCGGTGCTCAGCCTTCCTTATAGTCCAGCTCTCACAGCTATACATTACTACTGGGAAAACCATAGCTTTGATTAGACGGACCTTTGTCGGCAAGGTGATGTCTCTGCTTCTTACTATGCTGTCTAGGTTTGCCATAGCTTTCCTCCCAAGCAGCAAGCGTCTTTTAATTTCATGGCTACAGTCACCGTCTGCGGTGATCTTGGAGCCCAAGAAAGTAAAATCTGTCACTGCTTCCATTTCTTCCCCTTCTATATGCCAGGAAGTGATGGGGCCAGATGCCATGATCTTCGTTTTTTTAATGTGGAGTTTCAAACCAGCTTTTGCACTCTCCTCTTCACCCTCAACAAGAGGCTCTTGAGATCCTCTTCGCTTTCTGCCATTAGGGTGGTATCGTCTGCATATCGGAGGTTGTTGATAATTCTCCCGGCAATCTTAATTCCGACCTGTGATTCATCCATCCCGGCGTTTCTCATGATGTACTCTGCATATAAGTTAAATAAGCAGGGTGACAATATGCAGCCTTGTCGTACTCCTTTCCCAATTTTGAACCAATCGGTTGTTCCATGTCCGGTTCTTACTGTTGCTTCTTGACCCTCGTACAGGTTTCTCAGGAGACAGGTAAGGTGGTCTGGTACTCCCATCACTTTAACAATTTGCCACAGTTTGTTGTGATCCACACAAATCATAAGTTAATTGCTGGGTGACCAGTCAGATGGGCGATTAATAAATTTAATAAATAAATAAATACATTCTGTCCAAATTCTGCATCAATCTGCAATTTTTTTAAGTATTGCTTTTTTTAAAAAAATGTATTTATTTTTGTATGTAATTTTCCCTAACTTATGCATTTTGTATCCATTTTCCCTAATACACACAGTTTTGTAGCACATTCACTCAACATTGTATGCAACTTTCCCTAATACATGCATTTTTGTACACATTTTCCCCAACATATGCATTTTTATACACAGTTTATGATCTGAGATCTCTGTTGCAAAATTTGGAGAAGTGTCCAGTTCGAAGAATAATGATCTGCATATTAGTCGTGGAAGTGCAAATTAGTTTGATTCACTTAAAAATACAGACCAAACAAAATTTTGAGTAGCCAGGCAAAAGATAACAAAGGGCATGTTTTCACGCTATCGGCTTCACTTTGTTTGCAACTCTGTTGCGATGTTTCCCCATCTTCTCCTTTTTCATCTTCTCTTTTTCCAGTTTCCACAGTGCTTAAAGTCTCATCTTATCACTGCTGTAGCCTGGGGCGCTGTGCTGTTTCCACTGAGCTCTAATCGAATTATTTTCTTGATGGCTGGGTGGAGTCTGGGTTGGGTCTGATTACCTCATCAGTGTTCCTGCTCCTCAGCCATGTTTCCAGGACAACGGAAGGAGAAGCTAATGGAGGAGTACAGGATTTTTAAAAAGGAATTGGCTTTGCTGTGAAAAGAAGCTTTCGCCTCCCCCCCCTTTTCTCCTTCCCCCTGAAAGTCCAGATGCACCTGCATTTCAGGAGCAAGCCTCATTGAGCACAATGGGAGTTACTTCGAAGTAGACAGACATATGCTTGTGCTGGAAAGGGGGAGGGAGAACACAAAGAGGGAAAGTAGCCCCCATTTTAACCCAGAGGACCTCATTGACCACAATGGGAGTTACTTCTGACAAGACAATAATGGGTTTGTTGTAGGAAAGAGACTGTAACCAGATCCCATTTTAATGCACAGAATCTCTATTTGGAATAGGGATGGCAGAGAATTCCGCCACAGATCTCGGTGAGGCTGAATGCCAGTGCATTCGGCCCCCTGAAATCTGTGGTGGAACGGGCTGCCACCCCCCCGACCCCCGTGGATCCCCCCCGGGATGAGACTTACCTTGGGCGGATGTTCCGGTAGGGGTGGACAAAAGTCACTTACCTGTCCTCGAAGCTTGTTCACAGTGGGGGGGAGGCGCTTCGCTGCTCCCCCCGTGAAGTTCAGGCCAGGGGGGAGGCTTCCCGCCTTGCCCGGCCGAAATTCAGGCCAGGGGGGAGGCTTCCCGCCTCGCCCAGCCGAAATTCAGGCCGGGGAGGAGGCGCCTCGCCTCGCCCGGCCGCGAAATCAAAAGTTTTTTTTTACGTAGACTACAGTGACCAAATAAGGAACGGGAATGAAGGCTCCCTATGGGGGTCGCCATTATCCGTACGCGCTTTTTTTTTTTTTAAAGTCACCCGTGATAGGCTACGTGACGATTTACGTAGCCTATCACGGCTGACTTTGCAAATCTAGCCGTGATAGGCTACGTTAATCGTCACGTAGCCTATCACGGGGGCGTTGTTTTTTTTCTTTGATTTGAATGGCGGCGGCGGCAGCCGGTCAAAAGACCAGCTGCCGCTCCCGCCCCGGGCGAACACCCGCCGAACCGCCGGCCGGACCCGCCGCCGGGAGGGACATTCGCCAAAGGTAAGTCCTGTCCCGGGGGGGGTGCAGGGGGTGGGGGGGTGCGGAGAATTTCTCCCCGAAACTTGTTCGGGGGGCCGAACATGTTGGCACTCGGCCCCCCGAGGTTTCGGGGAGAAATTCTCCGCCAACCCTATGTTCCGGGCGGCAGTGGCGGCGGCTGCGGTGGCTGGTCTTCCGACTGGCTGCCACCGCCGCCATTTGCAGTCTTGTCAGGTTTTTTCTTTTTTTTTACAAGACCTGATAGGCTACGTAAAGATTTACGTAGCCTATCATGGCTGGGTAAAAACAAAAACAAAAAAAACGCGTACGCAAATGGCGGCAGCTGCGGCCGCCCCATTTGCATTCCTTATTTTTGGCTGTCTTAGTCTACATAAATATTTACATAGACTAAGACGGCGAAAATAAGGGGAACGCAAATAGCGTAGCGGGCGCTATTTGCGTCCCTTTTTGATTCGCCGTTTTATTTACGTAGGCTAAAACGGTGAATCAAAAAGGAACGCAAATAGCGCCCGCTATGCTATTTGCGTTCCCCTTTATTTTCGCCATCTTAGTCTACGTAAATATTTACGTAGACTAAGATGGCCAAAAATAAGGAACGCAAATGGCGGCGGCCATAGCTGCCGCCATTTGCGTACACGTTTGTTTTTTTACCCAGAGCCCTCCGCGGCCGGAAATCTGGCTGCGGACAGCTCTGGCCTGGGCATGGCCGGCTGTTCCGCAGAGCTGCTGCGGAGCACAGCCAGCCATGGAGGATTCCGGAGGGAGGAACGGATCACCTCCCCCCCCTGTCAAGGATTCCGGGGGGAGGGACGGAACGCCTTCCCCCCCATCAACGATAATCCGCAGAAAGTTAAGTGACTTTCGTACATCCCTAATTTGGAAGCTGTGAATGAGTTATGTCCTAAGGCAATAGATCAAAGCCTCAAGATCTCATTTAATTAGGGATGGCGGAGAATTTCTCCCCGAAACTTCGGGGGGCCGAGCGCCAACGTGTTTGGCCCCCTGAACAAGTTTCGTGGAGAAATCCTACGCACCCGCACCCCCCCCGGGACGGGACTTACCTTCACCGAATGTCCCTCCCGGTGGCTGGTCCGGCCGGCGGTTCGGCGGGTGTTCGAGCGAGGCGGGAGCGGCAGCCGGTCTTTTGACCGGCTGCCGCCGCCGCCATTGCTATAAAAGAAAAAAAAAACGCCCCCTGATAGGCTACGTGACGATTCACGTAGCCTATCACGGCTAGATTTGCAAAGTCAGCCGTGATAGGCTACGTGAATCGTCACGTAGCCTATCACGGGTGACTTTAAAAAAAAAAGAAAAAAAGAGTGTACGGATAATGGCGGCCCCCATAGGGAGCCTCCATTCCCGTTCCTTATTTGGTCGCTGTAGTCTACGTAAATGTTTACGTAGACTACGGCGAAAATAAGGGCAACGCTATTTGCGTTGCCCTTATTTTCACCGTAGTCTACGTAAACATTTACGTAGACTACAGCGACTAAATAAGGAACGCGAATGGCGGCTCCCTATGGGGGCCGCCATTCGCGTACGCGCTTTTTTTTTTTTTAAAGTCACCCGTGATAGGCTACGTGACGATTGACATAGCCTATCACGGCTGACTTTGCAGATCTAGCCGTGATAGGCTACGTGAATCGTCACGTAGCCTATCGGGGCGTTTTTTTGGGTTTTTTTTTACTTTCGCGTTCGCGGCCGGGCGAGGCGCCTCCTCCCCGGCCTGAATTTCGGCCGGGCGAGGCGGGAAGCCTCCCCCCCCGGCCTGAACTTCACGGGGGGAGCAGCAAAGCGCTCCCCCCCACCGCAAATGGCCTTCGACGACAGGTAAGTGACTTTCGTCCACCCTTACATTTAATCGCATTTAAAGAATTGGGCTTAAAAGTGTGCCATTTCAATTGAAGGGGAATGTCTGTAAGTTCTGATGTAGGCATTCAAAGGCAAGCCTCATTCAGCACAATGGAAGTTACTTCTGAGGAGACACTAATGGATTTGTTGTGGGAAAGAGTGGAACCAGCCCCCATTTTAATGCACAGGATCTCTATATGGAAGCTGTGAATGAGTTATGTCCTAAGGCAATGGACTGAAGCCTCGAGATCGCGCTTAATCACATTTAAGGAATTGGGCTTTGATATGAGCTGTGTCAACTGAGGGGCTTTTCTGTTATTTCTGTGGTAATTGAGAGGACAAGCCTCATTCAGCACAATGGGAGAACCCCCCACCCCTGACTGGGGTCATGGGCTGTGTTCTAGTGCTTATTTTCAATGATGCTTTAAAAGTTGGTTCCTCGGCATCCTGCTCCAAAACAGTGGTGAAACGTCTGGAAAACACGGAGGAAAAGGGTTGGGTCACTGAGGTCAAAGCAACACAACCACAAAGGCTGGGCTACATGCCCCATGGGCAGGACTATGATACCGGACCCAGTGCGATTGTGGAAACAGGTCAGTAATGGAGCCGTGGTAAGTTGGAAAAGTCAGACTATAAGCAGTCTCAGAAGAAGCAGTTTTTCAACGATATAATGCAGGGCTGGTGCTGAATGGCCACAATGTCATGTAAACGCAGAGACCACGCAGCCAGGTTGGAGTAAATCACTGGTGGAAACACAGCCAAAGATACAAAGAAGATCATGGAAGAAAGGGAAAAGGGAACCACAGGTTTCATAGAGCAGATAGTAATAAATGTGGTTTGCTTTTGTGGTGTTTCTGTACCTTTTCCAGCCCTATTAAGTTCAAAAGGAGAAGGAGGCACCACCGTCTAATGAAAATATGACCAATCTATCTCTAAAATAAGGCAAATCCTCTTTCCCAATTTCAAATGCAGATGGGATATTTTTCAAAAGGCTACAATCCATATAACACCATGAATTAAATGGCATGAGGAAGAAATTACTTTCTATGGCCTGTGCTCTACGTGAAGCCTTCTTGGCTTTGAATTTTATACATACAAACATACATTTCATTCCTGAAAAAGTCTGTCTTAATACATAGAGTAGAAAGAGCCTTTCAACTCTGAATAATCTTACAGGATGCCTGATCACCCTCCTGTATAGCTGCAATATAATAATATCCATATCTCATGGATTTGAATTCTTTGTCTCCAACATTGGTGCCATGATGGTCCCTGTGGAGTGAAGACACATAAGTGAAATGATTATCACCCCATACAAGCAGTTCTGTTGGGGGTAGGGTGGGGGGAATCATCATCCCAGTATTTGAATAAACACTGTATTATTTTAGTTTTAAAAATTGTATGGCTTGTATGTTTCAAATTGCACCACTGTAATCAGTGAGTTCTACAAATCCTCATGACTATGAACATACTGCAAATGGTGCAAAATGAACATGATGATCCACAAAGTTTCCTCCTTTAGAAAAAAACACCACTACTCATGTTTCTAGATCTTATGGTTATAGAGAAAAGGTGATGTTTGCTAAGGGATTTTTTCTTTCACATATTTACTGCTGTTATTTACATACCCAACTCAGTGTAGGGAGAACAGTTTAAAAGTTGCATATATAATAATTTTCAAATTATGTAAATGTGTTCAAAAACTACTCTATGTCTTCATTATTTGAATTGTACACATGTGGGGCGGGGTGTGTTGTTTCAGGTTTTTAAAAGCAAATCTGTACTTTTTCCTAATTCTAATTCTAACTGTAGATCACAAGCGGCTATAATATGAAGTCTCCCACTGAGCTAGAAGAGCCTGCCAACTCCAGTTTTCTTGCTGAGCAAGTGTTTTCTCCTCAAATATTTGCCATTAATTTAGAGGAGTAAAAAAGGAGGCTCAAGGACTTAATAATGGGTTTACCATGTCTAGGTTTTCCACCACTGCTAGTTTTACCAATTCCTTTAGAATAAAGCCAAAGGGAGAACATAGTTTATCGGTGTGTGACTGGATTAATGTTGGTTTCTTTCCTCCCCTCCTTCAGTGAGGTAGGGGTGGACGAAAGTCACTTACCTTTTCTCGCAGCTTGTTCGCGGTGGGGGGGAGCGCTTCGCTGCTCCCCCCGCGAAGTTCAGGCCGGGGGGGGGAGGCTTCCCGCCTCGCCTGGCCGAAATTCAGGCCGGGGGGGAGGCTTCCTGCCTCGCCCGGCTGAAATTCAGGCCGGGGAGGAGGCTTCCCGCCTCGCCCGGCCGCGAACACGAAAGTAAAAAAAAAAAAAAAAGTCCCCTGATAGGCTACGTGACGATTCACGTAGCCTATCACGGCTAGATCTGGAAAGTCAGCCGTGATAGGCTACGTGAATCGTCACGTAGCCTATCACGGGTAACTTTTAAAAAAAAAAAGCACGTACGCGAATGGCGGCCCCCATAGGGAGCCGCCATTCGCGTTCCTTATTTAGTTGCTGTAGTCTACGTAAATGTTTACGTAGACTACGGCGAAAATAAGGGCAACGCTATTTGCGTTGCCCTTATTTTCGCCGTAGTCTACGTAAACATTGACATAGACTACAGCGACCAAATAAGGAAGGGGAATGGCGGCTCCCTATGGGGGCCGCCATTCGCGTACGCGCGCTTTTTTTTTTTTTTTAAAGTTACCCGTGATAGGCTACGTGACGATTCACGTAGCCTATCACGGCTGACTTTCCAGATCTAGCCGTGATAGGCTACGTGAATCGTCACGTAGCCTATCAGGGGACGTGTTTTTTTTTTTTCTTTCATTGCAATGGCGGGGGCGACAGCCGGTCGAAAGACCGGCTGCCGCTCCCGCCCCGCTCGAACACCGGACGAACCGCCAGCCGGACCCGCCGCCGGGAGGGACATTCAGGGAAGGTAAGTCCCGTCCCGGGGGGGGTGGGGGGCGGGGGGGGCGGAGGATTTCTCCCCGAAACTTGTTCGGGGGGCCGAACACGTTGGCGCTCGGCCCCCTGAAGTTTCGGGGAGAAATTCTCCGCCATCCCTACAGTGAGGACAATTCCTGGACAAGGAATTGACAACTCCTTTTACTGCATCCCCATAGGAGGATGTCCATGGGCCCATCTCATTGATAACCCAGTTAAATTGCCCTCTGTGTTTACAAGACAGACTTGGTAATCTAATCCTGCCTTGATATCAATATATACAAACACAGCTGTGTGCAAATGGCCTCTCAAAATTCTCCAGCCTTTTTGTGGCCAAAGAAATTGGGGCAGGGGGACAATTTCACCAAATTTCTCCTAAGGGATGAGAAATTCCCCAGCAGTTTCTCACATATAGTGCTGACTATTGGCAGGGGTTGTAGCACAGGTTCTTTCTTTTTCCTAAGGGTTTTTGGTTTATTGCATTGCTTCTGTAGGTGGCAACAACATCAACTATGTTGAGGCTTCTACTTTTCTGAGGCAGAAATTTGAATTTCTTTTGGTTTTTGAGCTTACCTAATCACTGCGAGGTGGCCGAGGGTGCTGTGTGTGTTTTCTCTCTTTATTACACATCTTTCCATAGCTCTGCAGCCTCCCAACCACCATTCTTGAACTGAAAAAGACCCATTGGAGGAATTACCTCATGATGTCTTCCTCATGAGAGAATTGAAGTGAAGGCTACAGCTGCCACAGAGATTATCGTACAATGAAAGACAGAACAGTCATGCACACTCCATGGCCACCTCATAAGTAAAGTAAGGACAAGAACCCTAAACACAACCCAAGAGAATTTCTCCAAAATTTCTTCTCCTTTGAATGTCTTTTTGAATGCAATGTTTTTTCTATCAAATTGAAAGAGAATGGTCGAAAAAAATGTGGGAGAAATTATTAGCATAGCACTATATATAAATACAGTATCTGGTGTGCTCTTTGTAACATATATTCAACCTATTCTGAGAACTGACTGAAAAATTATTTGCATTCACAATTCTAGCTCCCAGGCATGTCATTCCATGCCTTTGTAACAGGGGTGTCGAACCTCTTTTAGCCCAAGGGCCAAATTCAATTTCAGAGGAGCTCTCGCTGGGCAAGGCCAAAAGCAAAAGGGGCAGAGCCAAAGGCAAAAGGGTGGGGCCAAAATGCCCCAAACATCTGCCTGTTTTAGCTTACTACCAGTAACTCAGCTGCAGAAGAGGCATTTCAACTTTTTAGAATGGGGAAAAAACTGCAAAAGCTAGGAAGCCACCAAACGATCAGTAGAAAGGGGGCAGGTCCATCTGGGGAACCGTGGAGGTCCATATTGGAACCCCAGGTGGGCTGGATTTGGCCCATGGGCATGAGGTTCAACACACACACACACACACACACACACACACTTTATAAGATACTAGGGATTTACAGATAGCGTGGTAACCCATCATAACCAAAAAGATGAAAATAGGTATTGGCAATTGACTTATATAAAAACATATGGATTAAGATTTCCTCTCCTGGACCCTTTCTCATCACATAAGCTGTCTTTTCGATTAATCCCCTGCACCTCTCCACCTTGTACAAACTGCCTCTCATGAGCAATCAGCTCTGTAATCATTGCTGGAAGAGGTGCTGCAAGATGGGATCTCTCCCTGCTGGTCCAAAGCGACAAAGCTTCTGCAATAAAGGTGTAAAAGCGATTCAAAATATCTTTGGCGATCTTTTACCTTTTCAGCCCAGGGTACTTTTTCTGGAAGTTACTGGGTACAGAAGTTAGCTTCCAGCATTCAAAGAATTCATGGAATGTGAAGGGGGAGCCATGCACGTTGCCCCCCCCCCATGTCCCTGTCCTCACCTTTGCACATTGGGTGGAGTTCTGAAGGGGAAGCCAAAGCCCTTCCAGACCTCTTTCCCAATGCACCATGTATTGTGGGGCCAGTGGAGGCAGGGCCATTTGCAGGTGGGGCCAGTGCATGCACTCCTTCCATGCATTCTTTAGACAGACGGAGACTAACTTCTCCATGCTGTTCTCTCCCTCCTTTGGCAGCAGCTAGAATTCAAATTGTGCTCAATGGAAAAGCAAGAATCCACCTTCAGCTTTGGATTGGTATAACAAAGTATAGGAAGTGCTAAACATGGACAAGATATTTACTCTGCAATATCCAACCCTAAATATAATGACAATTATTTATTTGTTTATCATTTTTATGCTGCCTTATTTGCTAAAAGGCCATAAAGCTGGTGTTCAAGAATTTAAAACAATAAAACCTTAAAACAATTAAAAAAAAAGAACATTAAAAACAGTAAAATATTAAACTACATAATTGTAAAGGCTTAATTTAAAAGTTGTGTCTTCATACCTTTTCTAGAAGCCAGCGAGTGGGGGCTAACCGTAGGGAGCACATGCCACAGTTTGGGAGTTACACAGGAGAAAGCCCTGGCAAATGGATGTCTGCAGGCAATGATGCCCTCAAGAGGGTCTCTTCTGCAGATCTTAATACCTGGACAGGTTCATAACAAGACAGGTGGTCCCTTAGATAGGGAGGTCCTAACCTGTTGAGGGTTTTAAAGGTTAAAACCAACACCTTGAATGAGAGCCAGAAAGCAATTGGCAACCAAAGCAGGCCTTTCAAGACAGGTGTCATATGGTCCCCATACTGTGCACCAGTTAGAAGCCTAGCTATTGAATTCTGCATCAGTTGTAGCTTCTGGACACTCTTCGAGGGTAGCCCCATGTAGAGAGCATTTTAAATGGTTCCCTTTCTTATCCAAAGTTGGGCCCTGTATTGTTCTATATCACTGTTATATAAATGATTTTTTCCCCAAAATTTTAAAGAATATTGTCAGAGATTGTGTGGGAGTGGAAGCTCTGCTGGATTTGTTGCTCATGTGACTCCACCTGAAGATGATTATGGCATTCCAGAAATGGGTGGGTGGGGGACTCTGGGGACAGGGAGCAAGTCCAAGCTGCAGAGGTTGCTACATAAATGGTGTGGGAGAGATAAGCAGTGGGAGGCTGGGAGGAGCAAGAGCTGGAAGTACTTGAGGCATGAAGAGGAACACTTGTTTGCTGGGGATCCAGGAGATAGAGTTATTGAGCTGGGAATGGAGGCATCGTGAAAGTTTTAACCTCAGCGATGAGTTAGCCTCCCTGGGCTCAGAGATATTTCACTCTCTGAAGGAAAGCACAGATGCTAAATTGGCTCTGAAGGAACCATAAGATTATCATAATCTTTATGATAATCTGATATCATAAGAAGAGCTGTGCTGGATGAGACCTAAGGCCTACCTAGTCCAGCATTTGTTCTCACAGTGGCCAACCAGATGCCTTATCAGTAAGGGAGTTTTTCACAAGTATTTTAAAGGTTAATATTTGGGTAATGCCAGGCTTCCTGCTCAGGGCTGGCCCTACCATTAGGTGGGGTAAGGTGATCGCCTTGGGCAGCAGACACCAGGGGGCAGCAGACACTAGGGGGCAGCAGTGGCAGCAGTAGTGCAGTGGCAAATTCAGAAGTGCAGGGTCTCTTCGTGACAGTCACAGCCACACCCCCTCGCAGCCGCGTCCCCTTCTAAGATTATACAACTTTGTAAGATATACAGCCTTCAACTGGGATCCAAAAACAGTGCAGCTGAGAGTAAGGCAGTGTTATGTCAACTGGACTAAACTGCAGGGGTGTTAAAATCTTTTTCACTCACTCACTCACTCACTCAAACACAAACATTTTAGGTTTTCAAAATATGATACTCTATGAAAGCTTCACCCTCTCAACAAAGCCCTCATGGTCAGATACCTTCTTATTTAAACAGCCCCCTTGCACACTCCTTTAGCACCCCAATATTACCCATTAGCCTTCCCAAAGCTCCTTCATTATATCTCCCCCCTCCCCCTCCAACAGAAACATCCACACACCCAGCTGTATTGAACTATGCACACACACACACACACACACACACAGTGGTGAAGTGGTAAATTTGGAAATGCAGGAGCTCATTGTGACAGTCTCCAAGGGCAGTCCAAAAATTTCAGGCAGCTGTGTTGATCCATATCACAGACCAGTTCTAGGAGTTTTCCTCTCCACCAGGAGCACATCTTTGGTAAAGCGAACAGGACTTAATTGCCCATTCCAGACCATGTCATCCCACATTCCATCATAGAGCAATATATTGTTGCTTGGAAAATTAATACCCCCCACAGCTACAGTGAGGATCGCAGCTAAGCTCAGAGGGAACAGGGGATTCTGAGGGGGGTGGCAGATGACATCAGAGTCCCTGCTAATGAAAAAGTGCCAGGGCTGCATCCCTGCGAGCCCTGCCTCCACTACACCACTGAGTGGCAGCCTTCTGGGTATTCCTCCTGAACTCCCCAGCTGTTTCGTTATGCTGGAGGACAGGGTTGTGTATGCTACACAACCTGTCCTGGGCACCCTAAACTAGCCTGCTGCCTCAGGTGTGGCAGAAATAAATTTCTTGAAATCCATTTCAACTGTTAGTCCAGCTGGCTTCTGTACATGGGATGAGGAGGGGGCACCATCTTGCGCTTTTCCTCAGGAGCAAAGTATCATGGGCCGGCTTTGCTCCTCCTGCTTGTAGGAGTTGTGCTGCAATTGTTATGGGGCAAGCACATGGTGAGGTTATATACCATGTTCTTGCTGTAGAGTACGTTCAGAGAAATTGCATCGCTTCTCTTCCCAATACCTAATTCTCTGGCTGAGATTCTCTCCCTCAGCCCTGGCCTTTGCTAGACATAGGGAGAAGATCAATAGCCTTTGCATCACCAACTGTGGAAACCCTTTGCTGAAACATATAAGTTTGCCTGCCTGGATAAAGGCATGTTTCAGTGTTGTGTTGAAAATTTCTCCCACATTTTTTTCAACCATTCTGATTCCATTTGATAGAAAATAAATTGCTTTCGAAAATAAGTTCAGTGCTGAAGAAATTTCAGAGAAATTCTCATGGGTTGGGTTTGAGGTTCTCGTGCCTACCTTGCTTAGAAGATGGCCAAGGAGTGTGTGTGAGTGATCTGTCTTTCATTGTACGATCATCTCTCTAGCAACCTGTAGCTTCCTCAGCCTCTTACACTTCAATTAAAGCTCAGGGAAGAGACCATGAAGTAATTCCTCCCAAATTTAGGGATGTCAGAGAATTTCGCCACGAATCTTGGGGAGACCGAATGCCAGCACATTCGGGCCCCCGAAATCAGTGGCAAAACGGTCTGCCCCCCCCCCCGGGACTTACCTTGGGCGAATCTTCCTGGCGGCGGCGGCTCTGCCGGCAGTGGCGGCGGCAGCAGCCCGGTGGCGGTGGCTGCGGCGGCTGGTCTTCCGACCGGCTGCCGCCGCCGCCATTTCCAGTAAACAAAACAAAACAAAAACGTGATAGGCTACGTAAAGATTTACGTAGCCTATCACGGCTAGATTTTTAAAAAACACCGTGATAGACTACGTAAATGTTTATAGGGGTGCACGAAAGCCACTTACCTGGTCTCGCAGCTTGCTTCACGGTGGGGGGGAGGTGCTTCGCTGCTCCCCCCGAAGTTCAGGCTGGGGGTGAGGCTTCCCGCCTTGCCCGGCCGAAATTCAGGCCGGGGAGGAGGCGCCTCGCCTCGCCTGGCCGCGAAATAAAAAGTTAAAAAAAACCACACCCCCGTGATAGTAGGGGTGGACGAAAGTCACTTACCTGTCGTCGAAGCTTGTTCGCGGTGGGGGGGAGGTGCTTCGCTGCTCCCCCCACGAAGTTCAGGCCAGGGGGGAGGCTTCCCGCCTCGCCCAGCCGAAATTCAGGCCGGGGGGGAGGCTTCCTGCCTCGCCCAGCCAAAATTCAGGCCGGGGGGGAGGCTTCCCACCTCGCCCGGCCGCGAACTCCAAAGTTTTTAAAAAAAAAAACCCGCCCCCATGATAGGCTACGTGACGATTAACGTAGCCTATCACGGCTAGATCTGCAAAGTCAGCTGTGATAGGCTACGTTAATCGTCACGTAGCCTATCACGGGTGACTTAAAAAAAAAAAAAAAAAGCACGTACGAAAATGGCGGCCCCCATAGGGAGCCGCCATTCGCGTTCCTTATTTGGTCGCTGTAGTCCATGTAAATCTTTACGTAGACTATGGCGAAAATAAGGGCAACGCAAATAGCCGCCGGGAGGGGCATTCGTGAAAGGTAAGTCCCATCCCGGTGGGGTGCGGGGGGCGGGGGGGCGGAGAATTTCTCCCCAAAACTACTTCGGGGGGCCGAATACATTGGCACTCGGCCCCCCGAAGTTTCGGGGAGAAATTCTCCCCCATCCCTAATTACATAGCCTATCACGGCTGATTTAAAAGAAAAAAAACACGTGCATATGCAAATGGTGGCGCCCATGGGCGCCGCCATTTGCGTACGCGCGTTTTTTTTCTTTTAAATCAGCCGTGATAGGCTACATAAAGATTTACGTAGCCTATCACGGCTGACTGCAGGGACGCAAACGGCGGTGGCTACGGTCGCCGCCATTTGCGGACCTGGCCGGCCAGGATTCGGGGGCGGAGGGATGGAGCGCCTCCCCCCCACCGCAAATCAATTTCGTTAAAAGGTAAGTGACTTTTGTACATCCCTACCCATTAGGGTCTTTTCAGCTCTGGAATTGCAGTCAGCCTGGGAGAATGCCATAAAAAAAAAATATTATAAAACACCCTGAAAATGAGGTAGAACAATGGAACCTCTTTCGTCAGAGAAGAAAACTTAAGGAGCTAGACAAAACACTGCCCCCCTCACACCTGTATTGTGGAGGATGCAAAATGGGGACCACCCTACCAACACGGTTGATGTTGTTTCATCACCAACCCCCCCCCCCCCCCGCTTATGGACAAAGAAAGAAACTGCACAACAACCCCTGTCAACAGTGAGCCCTGCCTGTGAGGAACTGTGGAGAATTTTTCCTCCCCCTGGAGAAATTCAGTGAAATTGTTTCCCCAGTTTCTCTGCCCACAAATAGGGTGGAGAATTTTGAGATGCCGCTTGAGCACAGCTGTAGTTTCAGTATGCTAAATGTTTTTCATTATTATTATTCCCTTCCTAGTACCCAGAGCCTCTGAACCATAATAAAGTCACCAATGTAGGTAGCAATACAAACTCTCTTCAGAAAACCAAACTGTGTATAATGAACATATATGGGGCTGAGTGGGAGCACAGTGGCAGGTCTCACTGGACTGTGTGTATACTCATTACTAGTGAACAAACTGTAAAAATAGTCAGGAGTCCTACATACATACAGTTTGTGCACAGTCTTGTATGCACTTTAGTATATAGCATTAGCTTTAGTTTTTCATACCAAGAGAATTAGATTGTTCTAGAGCTCACTACCTTGTTAAAAGTTACAAAGAATCAACGTTCAGATTCTCAAAGGAGAAGCCTAACACTGTGTGTGTGTGTGGGGGGGGAGAACTAAAGGGCCTTAAATGAAATCTAGCCTTTTATCATGCTCCTGCTCTTCTATTCCTTCTAAAGCATCCTCCAAAGTTTTCTGGAAGTTGTATTTAAGGGAGTAGGCTGGGCCCACTTTACTCCTTGTCTCCACTGAGTAGCACTGCTCTTATCTAGCCTGATGTCTATTCCCTTTGTGGAACATGTCACCCTCTCTCCCCAAAATTATTTCAACGTACCTTGGACCTTCAGGTAACCCTATTTTAGAGCTACTCAGAAAACAGATGGTAGCAG
The DNA here is from genome assembly GCF_057233095.1 of Heloderma suspectum. Lineage (NCBI taxonomy): Eukaryota > Metazoa > Chordata > Lepidosauria > Squamata > Helodermatidae > Heloderma > Heloderma suspectum. Next base: position 230,979,453 of record NC_139461.1, read on the forward strand.
CTACTCAGACTTTTATTCAGATGTTGATTTCTTTTGCAAATTGTCATGATAAATGTCAAAATGCCAAGGTGTGTAAAAACAATTTGAGTTCAATCTAGGGTGGACGAAAGTCACTTACCTGTCGTCGAAGGCCGTTCGCGGTGGGGGGGAGCACTTCGCTGCTCCCCCCGTGAAGTTCAAGCCGGGGGGGGAGGCTTCCCGCCTCGCCCGGCCGAAATTCAGGCCGGGGGGGAGGCTTCCCACCTTGCCCGGCCGAAATTCAGGCCGGGGAGAAGGCGCCTCGCCTCGCCCGGCCGCGAACGCAAAAGTAAAAAAAAAAAAAAAAAACGCCCCCTGATAGGCTACGTGATGATTCACGTAGCCTATCACAGCTAGATCTGCAAAGTCAGCCGTGATAGGCTACGTCAATCGTCACGTAGCCTATCACGGGTGACTTTAAAAAAAAAGCGCGTACGCGAATGGCGGCCCCCATAGGGAGCCGCCATTCGCGTTCCTTATTTAGTCGCTGTAGTCTACGTAAATGTTTATGTAGACTACGGCGAAAATAAGGGCAACGCAAATAGCGTTGCCCTTATTTTCGCCGTAGTCTACGTAAACATTTACGTAGACTACAGCGACCAAATAAGGAACGGGAATGGAGGCTCCCTATGGGGGCCGCCATTATCCGTACACTCTTTTTTTCTTTTTTTTTTAAAGTCACCCGTGATAGGCTACGTGACGATTCACGTAGCCTATCACGGCTGACTTTGCAAATCTAGCCGTGATAGGCTACGTGAATCATCACGTAGCCTATCAGGGGGCGTTTTTTTTTTTTTCTTTTATAGCAATGGCAGCGGCGGCAGCCGGTCAAAAGACCGGCTGCTGCTCCCGCCTCGCTCGAACACCCGCCGAACCGCCGGCCAGACCAGCCACCGGGAGGGACATTCGGTGAAGGTAAGTCCCGTCCCGGGGGGGGGGTGCGGGGGGGGTGCGGAGGATTTCTCCACGAAACGTGTTCGGGGGGCCGAACACGTTGGCGCTTGGCCCCCCGAAGTTTCGGGGAGAAATTCTCCGCCATCCCTAGTTCAATCATATTTTCACTATGACCAAGTTTGTGGCCCAAGTTGTAAGGGATTGATTATTTTTCACATTAACAGAATGGCACAAAATTGGCAGGAGAGTACAAGTGCAACCTTATACATGTCTACACAGAAGTCATTCCCATTGTGCTCAATTAATTCCAATTAAGTGGGCATAGGATTGCAGCCTAAATTCACTTCTATGGTGTGTTCCAGGATTCTGCTGTTGAATTCTCAGAAATCAGAAGTCCAACTCTTACAGTCCATTGCTCACAGATCAGACAATATTATTTTATCTCTACTGTGCGCGTGTGTGTGTGTTATGCTTCCTTATATAGCTACTATGAAAGAAGAGAACCCAGATGCCGTAAACAATAGTAATACTGCATTTACTGGTAGGATCAGCAAGCGATTTTCCTTGCCCCAACTATGAACTCTAGGACTAGGAATGGAATCAATTAGTATTAGTTTAAACACTGTTTTGCTTTAATAAAAGACTTTTCAAGAGAGAAAAGAATTGATAAATGACAAATAGAATAGTTTTGGTTACAAGAATTCCTCAAAGACTCCTTGAAACAATTGTATTATATTGAGGTAACAATTTGATAGTATTGCATTTAATAGTCACTTCAGGTCTGCTGTTGACCCAGGAAATACAACTGCACATAGTTGTATTTCATCCTACCATTATCCACAGCTTACAATTGGCAGAAAGTACTCAAATAGCAGCAGACTCACAATACACTCATGTACATGCCTACTTAGAAGTAGGTCCCACTGAGTTCAAAGGGGCTTACTTCCAGGTAAGTGGGTCTTAGATTGGAGCCTGAGTGTAAATCTCCTATCTTGCTGATTTTTCCCCATCTTCTCAATAGTTCTCTTAGGGTCTCTGTAGTTGCAGACATCCATTGATACATAAGGAGTAAGGACAGAGACCACCATTCAGTGACAGATAGCGATGGGTGAACTGATCCCATCATAATTCATAATTTGCTCACCCATTTTACAAATTCAGTGTTACAAATCCAGTTGAAAGTTCTCTGTTATTACAAGTGTTTGAATTATCCTTGAATTTTGCTCATGAGCATCAATAAAGTGCATCATAAGAACATGACACACATAATATGGTGTTCTTTTCCACCCTGTGAATCATGGCATAATGCATCATCCTCTGTTTGGCTGTTAACACATTGCTTTGTTTACAAAAGACTAGCACATCAAAATGGAGGTGCATGTGCATTGCACATGTGACCTTTTCATTTCCTTCAGAAAGTAGAGAGTTACAGCAGTCAACATCTGAGCATAAGCAAACATCTGAAAAGGCAGATTTTTGGTTGCTTAGTAATGCAAAATATGCATGCATGTAAAACAAAAATTAACTTGTAATGAATCTTGATTATTAATTTTTGTTGGAATAAAGTCAGGACTTCTTATGCATTCAAGAATTATGAACATACTAGATTTGACTTATGAGCCTACTATTTTTGATTTTTGGTGGCAGACCACTAATGCTTTGTATGTAAAATGTCTGACGCAATCCCTGTCATCTCTGTTTAAAGATCTCAGATTGCAGGGGTGGGAAAGACCTTGGAGAATTCTTGCTGATAAGCATGCCCTAAAATGACCAGAGGTCTGACTCAGTGACCTGATTTGCATGTAACACCAAACCATAGTTTATTTAATCCATGAGTTGTTGAATTCTATGTTGTCATGGTGTGTGAACCCAGCTGCACATACAAACCTTGGTTTGTTAACCACGAACAACCCAGAAAAAGAATCCATGATTTGTTGTTGGGTTGTAAACTCTAGGTTGTTTAAACTAGGTTGTCATTATGTTCAAACCCAGAACCGTGGATTGTTTGTGGGTTGTTTTGCCATGCCTACAGAAGCAATGGGCAAGAGTAGAAAAAACTCAGCCACTCTACATGCCACAACGGCATTTGGGATACAGGGAGGGAGCAGGCAAAGGAGGGGGGAAATATATAACCTAGGGATTGAGAAAACAAACCGTAATTATTCAATTGTCTGGCAACCAAACCCTGGCTAAGGCAACAAACCACTGATTTAAACCATAGCTTAGCATTAAGTGCAAACCAGGTCAGAATTAGGTAATTCTACATACATAGGTGACCACCCTCATGTAATCTGTATTAATCTAAATTACTATTCCTTCCTCCAGCAAAGGAGATCATTATCTTGTCGTGGTGCTGGAGCCTGAGCACCGCAATGATGCCATGAGCTAAACCGTGAAGGGACACCCAAGATGGGAAGTTCATGGCAGAGAGGTCAGACTAAATACGATCCCTGGGGAAGGTAACGACAACCCACCCCAGTATTCTTGCCATGAAAACTAAATGGATCAGTACAATCAGAGATATGTCGGTAGGGTTGGCAGAGAATTTCTCCCTGAAACTTCGGGGGGCTGAGCACCAACGTGTTCGGCCCCCCAAACAAGTTTCGGGGAGAAATTCTCCGCAACCCCCCCCACACCCCGCACCCCCCCCGGGACGGGACTTACCTTTGGCGAATGTCCCTCCCGGCGGCGGGTCCGGCCGGCGGTTCGGCGGGTCTTCGTCCGGGGCAGGAGCGGCAGCCGGTCTTTCGACCGGCTGCCACCGCCGCCATTCCAATAAAAGAAAAAAAAAACGCCCCTGTGATAGGCTACGTGACAATTTACGTAGCCTATCACGGCTGACTTTGCAGATCTAGCCGTGATAGGCTACGTTAATCGTCACGTAGCCTATCACGGGGGCGTTTTTGTTTTTTGTTTTAACTTTTTAGTTTGTGGCCGGGCGAGGCAAGGCGCCTCCTCCCCGGCCTGAATTTCGGCCGGGCGAGGCGGGAAGCCTCCCCCCCGGCCTGAATTTCGGCCGGGCGAGGCGGGAAGCCTCTCACCCCGGCCTGAACTTCGCGGGGGGAGCAGCGAAGCGCCTCCCCCCCACCGCGAAAAGCTTCGAGGACAGGTAAGGGACTTTCGTGCACCCCTATATGTCGGTATGCCATTGGAAGATGGGACTCCCAGGTCAGAAGATGGTCAAAATGCTACTGGGGAGGAACAGAGGATAAGTTCAACTAGCCCCAGATGTGATGACGCAGCTAGCTCAAAGCTGAAAGGACGGCGAGCGGCCAACAGTGATGGTAGTGAACGACGAATCTGACGTTCTAAAGATCAACACACCATAAGAACCTGGAATGTAAGATCTATGAGCCAGGGCAAATTGGATGTGGTTATTGGGGAGATGTCAAGATTAGGGAAGTCAGAGAATTCTGCCATGGGCTCCAGTGAGGCCGGATTCTAAATAATCCATGGAGGAACAGCCCCAGAATCTGTGGCGGAATGGCCTTCCCCCCCTGCCCCCCCCACAGAACCCCCCCGGGACGGAGCTTACCTGGTGGCGGATGCGGCAGCGGCTCTGGCGGCGGTTCCGGCTGGTCTCCCGGCCGGCCGCTGCCAGGCTGCTGAGGCTGCAAATGGTGGCCGTCCTAGCAGCCGCCATGCATCCTTGCAGTCAGCCGTGATAGGCTACGTAAGTATTTATGTAGCCTGTCACGGCAAAGAGCAGGGACACAAATGGCAGCCACTATGCCATTTGTGCCCCTGCTCTTTGCCATAATAGGCTATGTAAGTATGTACCCTATCACAGTAAAGGCAGCCACGTGTAAATACTTACGTAGCCTATCACGGCTATTACGTAGCCTATCATGGCAAACAGCAGGGGCGCAAATGGCGTAGCGGCCACCATTTGTGTCCCTGCTTTTTGCCATGATAGGCTATGTAAATACTTACGTAGCCTATCATGGCTGACTGCAAGGACACAAATGGCGGCCGCTATGATGGCCACCATTTGCGGCCGCAGCAGCCTGGCCTCAGCCGGAACTCCAGCTGCAGCTGGCCCCGGCCGGCAGCTCTGCAGAGCCACCACGGAGTGGAGCTGGCCAGGGAGGATTCTGGGGGGAGGGACAGAGCGCCTCCCCCCTACCGCAGATTGCCCGGCATGGAGCCTAGTAAGACTTTCATACATCCCTAGTCAAGATTAAATATAGACATTTTGGGTGTCAGTGAACTGAAATGGACTGGAATGGGCCACTTCACATCAGTTGACCACCAGATCTACTACTGTGGACAAGAGGACCACAGAACAAATGGAGTAGCCTTCATAATTAATAATAAAGTGGCTAAAGCAGAGCTTGGATACAATCCAAAAAATGATAGAATCATCTCAATTCGAATTCAGGGTAAGCCATTTAACATCACAGTGATCCAAATATGCACCCCAACCACAGATGCTGAAGAAGCAGAAGTAGATCAGTTCTGTGAGGATCTGCAGCACCTACAGGATAATACATCAAAAAGAGATGTTATTTTCATTACAGGAGACTGGAATGCTAAGGTGGGTAGTCAAACGACACCTGGAATTACAGGCAAGCATTTCTGGGAGAACAAAATGAAGCGGGATATAAGCTGATAGAATTTTGCCAAGACAACTCACTGCGCATAACAAATACTCTCTTCCAACAACCTAAAAGACAACTTTATACATGGACTTCACCAGATGGTCAACACCAAATCAGATTGACTACATCCTTTGTAGCCAAAGGTGGCGGACATCTATACAGTCGGTAAAAAAAAGACCTGGAGCTGACTGTAGTTCAGATTAAGGATGGACGAAAGTCCCTTACCCGGTCCCGTAGCTGTTTTTGGTGGGGGGGAGGCGCTCCGTTTCTTCCCCCGAAATTCTTGGCAGGGGGGGAGGCGCCCCATCCCTCGCTTCCAAAATTCAGGCTGGGGGGGAGCACCCCGTCTCCCCGGCTGCGAAATAAAAAAGTAAATTGAAAAAAAAAGTGATAGGCTACGTAATGATTCACGTAGCCTATCACGGCTAGATTTTCAAAGTCAGCCGTGATAGGCTACGTAAATCGTTACGTAGCCTATCACGGCTGACTTTGCAAAAAAAAAAAAAACCACGGGCGCCGCCATTTGCGTTCCTTATTTGGGCACAAGTAGTCTACGTAAAGATTTACGTAGACTACGGCGAAAATAAGGGCAACGCAAATAGCTGTAAATCTTTACGTAGACTACCCCTGCCCAAATAAGAAATGCAAATGGCGGCGCCCATGGGCGCCGCCATTTGCGTACGGGTTTGTTTTTTTTTCCAAAGTCAGCCGTGATAGGCTACATAACGATTTACATAGCCTATCACGGCTGACTTTGAAAATCTAGCCATGATAGGCTACGTGAATCGTTACGTAGCCTATTACATTTTTTTTTTACTTTACGGGGAAATGTCTGTGGCGGCAGCCGGTCGGAAGACCATCCGCCGCCACCACCACCACCGAAACGCCGCTGAAACGCCGCCGGGACCCACTGCCGAGAGGGACATTCGACAGAGGTAAGTCCCATCCCGGGGGGGGGTGGAGAATTTCCCCACCAATTTTGGGGGGCCGAATGCGTTGGCATTTGGCCTCCCGGAGATTCGTGGAGAAATTCTTCGCAATCCCTAGTTCAGATCACGAACTTCTTATTGCACATTTTAGAATCAGACTAAAGAGAATAAGGAAGACCCACAGATCAGTTATATATGCGCTCACTAATATTCCTAATGAATATGCAGTGGAGGTGAAGAATAGATTTAAGGGACTAGATTTAGTAGATGGGGTCCTGGAAGAACTATGGACAGAGGTTCGCAACATTGTTCAGGAGGCGGCAACAAAAAACGTTCCGAAGAAAAAGAAAACCAAGAAGGCAAGATGGCTGTGTGCTGAGACACTGGAAGTAGCCCAAGAAAGGAAAGCTAGGGATGGCGGAGACTTTCTCCACGAGTCTCCGGGAGGCCGAATGCCAACGCATTCGGCCCCCCAAAATTGGTGGTGAAATTCTCCCCCACCCCCCGCCACCCCCGGGATGGGAGTTACCTCCTTCGAATGTCCCTGTCGGCGGCGGGTCCCAGCGGTGTTTCGGCGGCATTTTGGTGGCATTTCAGCGGTGGTGGCCAGTCTTCCGACCGGCTGCCGCCACCGCCATTACAAAGTAAAGTAAAAAAAAAAAACACGTGATAGGCTACGTAACGATTTATGTAGCCTATCATGGCTAGATTTTCAAAGTCAGCCATGATAGGCTACGTAAATCTTTACGTAGCCTATCACGGCTAACTTTGAAAAAAAAAAAAGCATGTACGCAAATGGCGGCGCCCATGGGCGCTGCCATTTGCGTTCCTTATTTGGGCAGGGGTAGTCTACGTAAAGATTTATGTAGACTACGGCGAAAATAAGGGCATTGCAAATAGCGTTGCCCTTATTTTCGCCGTAATCTAAGTAAATCTTTACGTAGACTACCCCTGCCCAAACAAGGAACACAAATGGGCGCCGCCTTTTGCATATGCGCTTTTTTTCCCCCAAAGTCAGCCATGATAGGCTACGTAAAGATTTACGTAACCTATCACAGCTGACTTTGAAAATCTAGCCGTGATAGGCTACGTAAATCGTTACGTAGCCTATCACGTGTGTGTGTGTGTTTTAATTTACTTTTTTATTTCGCGGCTGGGGAGATGGGGCGCTCCCCCCCGGCCTGAATTTCGGCGGCGAAAGATGGGGCGCCTCTCCCCTGGCCTGAATTTTGGCCTGGAGGGGTGGGGCGCCTCCCCCCCAGCCTGAATTTCAGGGGGAGAAACGGAACGCCTCCCCCCCCCAAACACAGCTGCGGGACCAGGTAAGGGACTTTTGTCCATCCTTAAGGAAAGCAAAAGGCAACAGTGATAGGGGGAGATATGCCCAATTAAATGTGAAATTCCAGAGGTTAGCCAGAAGAGATAAGGAATTATTTTTAAACAAGCAATGTGCGGAAATGGAAGAAGATAATAGAATAGGAAGGACAAGAGTCTAGAAACATCGGAGGTAAATTCCAGGCAAAAATGGGTGTGATCAAAAACAAAGATGGCAAGGACCTAACAGAAGCAGAAGAGATCAAGAAAAAGTGGCAAGAATATACAGAAGATCTGTATAGGAAGGATAATAATATCGGGGATAGATTTGACGGTGTGGTCAGTGAGTTAGAGCCAGACATCCTGAAGAGTGAGGTTGAATGGGCCTTAAGAAGCATTGCTAATAACAAGGCAGCAGGTGACGACAGTATGCCAGCTGAACTGTTTAAAATCTGGCAAGATGATGCTGTCAAGGTGATGCATGCAATATGCCAGCAAATTTGGAAAACACAAGAATGGCCAACAGATTGGAAAAAATCAATTTATATCCCCATACCAAAAAAGGGAAGCACCAAAGAATGTTCAAACTATCAAACAGTGGCACTTATTTCACATGCCAGTAAGGTAATGCTCAAGATCTTGCAAGGTAGACTCCAGCAATTCATGGAACACGAATTGCCAGATGTACAAGCTGGGTTTAGAAAGGGTAGAGGAACTAGAGACCAAATTGCCAATATCCGCTGGATAATGGAGAAAGCCAGGAAGTTTCAGAAAAACATCTATTTCTGTTTTATTGACTATTCTAAAGCCCTTGACTGTGTGGATCATAACAAATTGTGGCAAGTTCTTGGTGGGATGGGGATACCAAGTCATCTTGTCTGCCTCCTGAGGAATCTGTATAACGATCAAGTAGCAACAGTAAGAACAGATCATGGAACAACAGACTGGTTTAAGATTGGGAAAGGAGTACGGCAGGGTTGTATACTCTCACCCTACCTATTCAACCTGTATGCAGAACACATCATGTGACGTGCTGGGCTTGATGAATCCAAGGCTGGAGTTAAAATCGCTGGAAGAAACATTAACAATCTCAGATATGCAGATGATTCCACTTTGATGGCTGAAAGCGAGGAGGAGCTGAGGAACCTTATGACGAAGGTGAAAGAAGAAAGTGCAAAAGCTGGGTTGCAGTTACACCTCAAAAAAACCAAGATTATGGCAACCAGCTTGACTGATAACTGGCAAACAGAGGGAGAAAACATGGAGGCAGTGACAGACTTTGTCTTTCTAGGCGCAAAGATTACTGCAGGCGCTGACTGCAGCCAGGAAATCAGAAGACGTTTACTTCTTGGGAGGAGAGCAATGACAAATCTTGATAAAATAGTGAAGAGCAGAGACATCACACTGACAACAAAGGTCCACATAGTTAAAGCATTGGTATTCCCTATAGTAACCTATGGCTGCGAGAGCTGGACCATAAGGAAGGCTGAGCGAAGGAAGATGGATGCTTTTGAACTGTGGTGTTGGAGGAAAATTCTGAGAGTGCCTTGGACTGCAAGAAGATCAAACAAGTCCATACTCCAGGAAAGAAAGCCAGACTGCTCACTTGAGGGAACGATATTAATGGCAAAACTGAAGTACTTTGGCCACATAATGAGAAGACAGGATACCCTGGAGAAGATGCTGATGCTAGGGAACATAGAAGGCAAAAAGAAGAGGGGCCGACCAAGGGCAAGATGGATGGATGATATTCTGGTGGTGACAGACTTGACCTTGGGGGAGCTGGGGGTGGCAGTGGCTGACAGGAAGCTCTGGCGTGGGCTGGTCCATGAAGTCACGAAGAGTCGGAAGCGACTGAACAAATAAACCACAACTATTCCTTCATTCAGTGGTTGTAGTTACTAATGAAGATAAAAAATATTCAACTCAATAAGCAGAAAGGCAGAAACATTCCAACTTTTAAAACATTAGTTCCTACTTTGACTGTAAAATATGGAGATTTTAAAACATAATGCAGTAACTAGACCGCACATAAACATCCACTGTATATAGGCACAGAGAAGACAGGACAACTAACTTCCCTGAAGTTACATCTCTCCAAATCACTCTGCATTCCCTCCACTCCTAACTCCCCTCTTCATCCCTTTCCTAATGTTTTATGCACAAACCCCCTGCTTCTTTCCACCTTGCCCTCTGAATCACTCATAGATTGACCTGGAAACATTTGATGCTGAAGTTCTATAGCTACGTACCTGGGAGTAAGCCCACTGAACTCAATGGGACATACTTCTGAGTAGACATGTACAGAATTGCACTGTTATAGGCCTTTCTCCAGTTTCCTAGCAATCATATATTGTCTCATTCCTTACCTTGCCCTGGAAACTGCCAAACAAATGGTCAATGAATGAACAAGGATACTGGTTGGCTGTGTGGCCCAACCACAAACTCAGCTTCTAAGAAATTGCCAGCTCCTTGGAGTGAGGAGTGAGACAGCTCTGACCATCACCCTGAATCAGGCTATTAATGAGAGTAATAATAACGCCTATTGACAGGATCCCCAAATCATGGGATAATATAACATAATAAAACAGGGCTTTGTCTGTCACATTCAAACTATCTTGGCTGTATTCTTCACACAATGAACTTTAAAGGGGACAAACACCCCGCATTCCTGTTCTGGATCCCAGACATACTTGTTCACATACTAATATTATGGCTAAAATTCCAGTGAGTGAGCTTGCCATTGTTACTATTTTTAAACTGTATTGCAATTTGTTTAAATGTACAGAGGAAATTCTATATCTTGTATAATACTGTATTTCTCATTCCTCCATTACTGATTTCAGTAACAGCAAACAACAAAAACCAAGCAACAGATGCACAGCGCTATCAGTATATACAAATCGTCAATGGGAATTATAGTATTAGTCAATTTTTCAAGATCTGTGTGTAAGCTGCAAGTGGTGTATGCCTGTTCTCTGACTTACTTGTGAAATAAATAAAAGGATACCAAGCCATAAAAAATGCATCCGGACTTCTTGTTGTTTTTGTAAAGTCTGAGCTGGTGGGTTAGCTTCTCTGCTATGTCACTGTACCTGCTGGTAGCAGGTTTCCACCGGAATTTCTGCTTTAACTTTCCAGTGTCTCGCAAAGACATTGTCGCCACCAGTAATCATAGGATAAGATCCTTGTGTTACATTGCCCTATGTTTCTCCTTAAAAAAATGCCCAATACCTTATTTTGGGATATTTAGCCATTGGTTGCTCAGTAAATGCTATAATTTCTTTAAGGATTTTCACCCTATTGACCAGATACAAAACTGCATTTAAATTTGAATTCAGATCTTAGGGACATAGGAAGCTGCCTTATACAGAGTCAGATTACTGGTCTAACTAACTCAGTATTTGTGTCCACTGACTGGCAGTAGCTCTCCAGACTTTCAGAATTCAAGGCCTAGCCAGTCTTGTCCAAATGAAGTGTGAGATGAGATCAATGAAAGGATAAACAAATGATATATGAGCCAACTAAGCCTGTTGAACACATGGAAGAACTTTACATAAGGTTTAAGGACAGGAGCTGTAGGGAAACCGACATTATACAATATAAAATGGTGGATCTTGTTCAAGTATGGCCAGACTGGAGCAATTCACTGACAATGTCCCTTATGACAGTACATCACAACAGCACAAGATCCTATAGATCATGATATTGTTGGTTATCGCATGGGTCTTATTTCTAAAATTTAGAATGGTCAGCCCTGCCTTTTTGGTCCCCAGTGCCTTTTGTGCTCAGTGATAATATGACAGTGATGGATCAGATAAAGAGACCTGAAGCAGTTGCCACTCTTAATAATATTCATTAACAAGGAAAGCATTGCATCGTCATGGTATTCTGAACCTAGAAATGCACAACTGGAAACTTATAGTTATATTTTTACGCAGTGTTAATGGTTCTAGCATATGGCTCATGTGATTTAGCCAAATTCTCAATTCCCTCTTGCTTAAATGACTTAGGTTTCATTTTCTTTGGGAGCAATAATCTATTCACTTTTTGATTGCTCTTTTATAAACTTTCCATCCCAAACTTCTAATGAAATGAAGTGATGTGCAAAGTGTCAAATAAATTTGTGGCCAGTAAGGAAAAAAGGTATGGGGTTAGTTACAGTAAAGCAAGCCAAGCAGTAGCTACAGAAAGTGTCAAGATATTGAAGCAAGACTTGTGGGAATGCCTTGGCGAATCTGTTTTGTAAGAACAAAAAGGATAGAAGGATGCTGGGTTTCTGAATTAATAATAATGTTTAGTATAGATAAGAATTTCTATTCTGAAAAGAAGTATACTATTTTTTAATGTTGTTGTTTTCATGATTCAGGATAAAATTATTCAGCACTTCCATTTTATTGTTATTTTTGCAAAATATCCATAAAATAATCCAAAGAAAACTTTTAGGAAATTTCAGGGGGAAACTGTCAGGATAGGGAGAAAGATAACTTCCTCCTCCAAGGATCTAGACCAGTCATGAGTGATAAAGAAAAGAAAAGGCAAAGCTTGTGAAAAGCCAATCAGGGGTCATGCCTGGTGCTATGGGTCTGAGATAGGCCCATGATGACTCAGAAGTGTGCCTAGCATCATTCGCCTGATCATTGCCTTAGGCAAAACTTTTGCCTAAGAAAATGTGAGAATGGTAACTGTATGTGGTGTGACTTGAGGTTTCTGGTCCAACTGAACATTTTCTTTGTAAGTCCAGTTTTTAAGGCTTACTCAACATTGTGCTCATTCCCGAGTAATTGATTTATTAGCACATCGCAGGTGAAATGTGAACACAACTGCTCAGAGGTAATCAGCCCTTAATCCTTTGCCATTCATAGCCTGCTTTGACTATTTTGCATAGAGTTGTTCACACCCAAATTCTGTTCTTCCTGAATAATAGAAATGGACTTCTAAAGGCTGTTTGTATGTCTGTCTTTCAGTCTTCCTGGTCTCTACGAAAGAAGAAAATGCATTTAGGGATCCTTTGTTGAAATCAATGACTCATACAGTATGAGTTTTAAGGGAGAGAAGTGGTGTTATAAGAAAATGCAGCCACAGAAGTAGCAAGCCATGTGAATGAACTCTTCTATTACATGGATGTTACCTTCACTTTATGCTGTATTGACATCTAATGCTAGCATCTTGGAAAAGCACCCAGAAGCTCATTCTTCTATCTTTGCTTTGCATTCTCACAGTGGAATGTCTTTATCACCATTTCTAGCTGAATAACCATTCCCAGTACCGTTGTTTTTTTATGCAGGTTGAGAGCCATCATTTTGCTGCAGTTTCTTATTACATAATTAACTGAAAAGTTTGGTCAATTCATTCTGCATAGAAAGAAACTAAATCAAATTAATAAATATATCTGGATCTGAAACCTGTCATCCTTGGCTCTAGGCCATCTCAGTATGTCTTTGGTATTATTACATGATCAAATATAAACCTAATATATCTCTAGAGAGCGACTCAAGTACCTATCCAGCTTCATGTTCCACCAATATGAATTGGCTTGAAAAGTTCTGATTATATAATGGAGAAATCCAATACATGAATGATAGACACATCCAGAAAGGAAAGAATGCTTGCTAATGTCCCCTATGAAGAGATAATTTATTTTCTCCCTTGATTGCTCTAATAATATGGAGGGTTATTACTATGCCAAAGCACTGCATGGAAAAAATTCCACATGTTGGAAAGAAAGACCCATTGAAAATTAATCCTAAATAGATGAGAGATGTACTTTCTTGAATTGTTTCTTACCCAGAATCAGCCATAGGCCCATAGGTCTTGGGGTGCACTGCCCAGTGCCATTGCTTGAGCCAAGCACAAGCCACCAGCCCAGATGTGGTAGTGCTTCTACCTGAGGGCTGGTGATGACAATGAATTTCTGTACTGGAGAACAAAATAAAGTAAACTATTGGAGAAGAGTCTTTGGAAAAGTCAGGTGCAAATCTAACACAGGTTCCTTTGTGGAGATGTTTCAGGCCATGCTATGGACTTCTGCGCACATGAGCACATCTTCAAATGTTGGAACACATCTAGTAGCCAATTGCCCTGGTCATTCAGTATGGAGTAGGTGAAAAAAAAAACCAACCAAACACCTTGGGCCAATATGGGTTTCTGGCAAAAGAAATCCTACTCAGACAATAACCAACCAGCATCACCCATACAGAATCCTATCCTAAAAGGGAAGTGTGGCTGGTGACAAAATAGCAAGTGCAATGGGGGATAGGCAGGGTGAACATAATCACCCCCTCCTGACACCGACATCAGGACATAACATGCATTTACATGCCTGTCCTTTTGCATGCCTGACTCCTTCAAGGACCAGTCACAAATACTGATTCCCCCACTGAGTGCTCTGTACTAGCTCTGTACTAGCAGAGTAGTGGTGTAGTGGTAAATTCTGAAGTGCAGGTGCTCATTATGGTAGACCACATAGCCATCCACCTAAGGAGTATCCATGATTGCACCCCCATATTCATATTCTGCTTTTCTATTATTTATACTCCAAGGAGCTAACACTCTGGTTAAAAACTCCATCCATCACAAAAAACACAGACCTCCAAAACAGACAAACCACCAATACATTCTCAGATTTAAGTTTATGGGGCATGGCTGCAATTGAATGCATAGTTAAGCTCAATTGAACTCACTGGTGCTTACTTTTCATTGCATTGTTCAACCAGTAAAACACATGGAAATTTTCAAACAAAAGATCTTCAGCCATCCATAATGCAACCTTTAGCTTTTAATTAAGAATGCAAACAACCTTACAAAGAAGTGTTGCCCTCGAAACTGCTGGCATGAAGTAGGAGCTCCATCAAAGAAAAGGAAAGAAGAATTCAGCCTCTGCTTGATTGCTTCCATCATTCTATGTCTATGTTGTCAATGTTGAGAATTGTCAGAAACACAAGTACGGCTTGCAAGCCACATTATCATCTCATTCACTTGCCAGAGCATGAACAGTTGAACACAAGAAGAAGCTTCCTGCAGACTTCCCTGGGCAATATGCCCTTCCCAGCCCCAGCTCTCTTACCTGTGTTTGGGTACCCCTTTTCTTGGCATCCACCAGGCTCCCTGCGTCTCCTGATTTATTTATTTATATATATATATATATATATATATATATATATATATATATACACACACATACACACACACACATACATAAACACATACACACACACACATACATAAACACATACACACTGGGAGGCAGGCATAGGAAGAAACACAGGAAGCCTTATACTGAGTCTGTGCATTGGTCCATCCGGTCAAGTATTTTTGACAATGACTGGCAGCAGTTCTCTAGTGTTTCAGGCAGGAATCTTTCCATCCCTACCTGGAGATACTGTGGATTGAATCTGCACCTTCTTCATGCAAAGCTTCATGCAAAGCTACCCCTGAGCCACAGCCCCATGCTGCAAAGTGAAGTGCTGCCCTCAGCACCATCTTTATTTGGGTTCTGCAGAGTGGTTTTGTGTTTTGGAACTCAGGTTTTGTGTTTTGGACCTCTGCCTTGTACTTAGGTACAAGCTGCTTTTCCTTTAGTCTCACTAGTTTGCCTTCCGGGAAATGAGTGTTTTGTCACCAGCCATGCCCACTGAAGCAGCCATTTTATGAATGGACAAGCCCCCTTGGCAATCGTTTTGTGAGAGTGCCCATGACACTCTCTCAAAATTCCAAATGTGCCCACTGGCCCAAAAAGGTTGGGAACCCCTAGTGTCCCCCATTCAGGCATAATGCCTGGATAGAGTTTAAGAAGGCTGAGAAAATAATCCCAGGTTGGGAATTTCTATGGGACAGTACAAAAGGAATGATGTCACCCAGCTACAAGTACAAGTGGCATGTCAGCCAGCTAAAGGGAAAGTGGCCACTTGGCAGAATGAAGAATGAAGAAAAGGCATTGCTATAGCTGTCAGGATTGAGGAATCCCATGGAAATGGAAAGAACAGGAGAAGCTTAGAACACTGGAGAGATTAGTAGTTTTGGAGCAACAGCAAACAGTACAGCTATGCTTATATTTAAATTTGAGTTCGGAATTTAAAAATATGTGCGTGAGTTTTTGTGTGTGTTTTCCAAACACTATAGACTTTCTTAAATAAACATTTCTTATTTTCCTGAAATTGGACTTTTAAATACTTTTTGCTTTGTGGGGTAATAAGAATTTTGAATTTCACCCTGCAGAGTTGAGGAGGAATACCTAATATTTCTGGCAGATTCCTGCAGGACTCGGGCTCAGCGAGCGCTCTCTTCCAAAAAGGAAACACAGGGAGGAGGCTGGCGATGGCCCAAGAGAAGTTGCTTCTTGCTGGGAAGGTTTGGGACTAGCATTTCTATTGTCCTAAGAAAAAGGATTTGGTGTTCACTCATGCCAGTTTGGGGCTACTTCCACCTGGAGTGCAAGAAATCTCTCCTCAAGTAAGTACGTGAATGCAGCAGGATGCAGATTTCTGCACTTGCAGATGTCAGGCTCAGGCTCAGAACCACCTGTGCAAACCACATTGCCTGCCTGCCTGCCTGCCTTTCTACCTTACAGCAGCCTCTTGCACAAATGTTGAGTACGTTCCATCCAGAAACTTGGTTCTCCATCCAGATTACCTCTTGCTGGATTGGGGCCAGCCAATTCAAATTCCTGAAGCAGACATACAACATCCCAAATGGATGTACTGGACCAACTTATTTTCCTAAACTTCCAGACAGGAGTAATTCTAACAGAAGGGTGGTGGGGATAGTTTGGCACACAGCTGAGAATACACCACCCGAAAATAGCTCTAGAATTCTAGAATGCTGCTCTTACGGAACAGAGAGTGTTGACTGTTGAGCCAGTGGCTACAAAAATTAGGAGCATTGAGGTTAAGCTCATGTGAAATAACAAATGAACCAACAACATTCCCACCAATGGAAATCCCAGTCGCCGTTGTCTTTCTGACTAACATCACCACTGATATTTAGGGGTGGAAGGTTGAGGATACATGCTGCCAGATTCTGAGGGTTGCTTCAAGATTTTAGAGAGAATCGCCCTCGTTGCCTGCTGCCATGGGAACTGTCAGGTTTCCAGGCAAAGGTGTTTGGTCTATGTGTATTTCTTTATTTTTAGCTGGGGCAAATTGGCAAGGCTCAGTTAAGATAAAAGGGAGATCTTAGACATCTGTGTGTTTGCATGTAGCTACATAGACAGACAGACAGACAGACAGACAGACAGACAGATAGAAGTGAGGTCTTGAAAACTACCATATTCACAAATATGGTATGTGGAGTGTGGAGCCATGATTGAGCCATTGAGCAATGGATAGTTCATGACACAGGGAGTAAGAGAAGTTGAAATGGAAGGATCCTTGTGTACTCATCCTCCCTTCTTGCTCCAGGATCTCTGTTTCTTGTGGTGCCATGCTGCAAACAATTTGAGAGCCTGCTGCTGCACACCAAGGCGTACAGTTGAGCCATCTCCGCCCCCACCAGGACTCTTCCATTTAACATCTGACCTAATGCCCCAGCAGACATTTTAATCCCTGCGCCACTCCAGCACCACCCCCTCAGTTCCCCTGTTATCCCATCATCCAGTTCACATGTAAGGTGGCCCCCATACAGTGGCTTCAGAGTATAGTGTGGAGTGGTGTATGCACAGCTGCTCCCATGACCCTTTATGCTTCTGTCTATAGTTTGATTCACATGATAGCTGTGTTGTTGTTGTTGTTTTACCAATCACCTAAATTACCTTATAATTTACCTTGCTCTTCACATCTGTCTGTCTCTGTCTCTCTCTCTCTTTCACACACACACACACACACACACACACACACAATTTATCTATAATGGGGGGAGGAGTGGGGAAGGACTTGTCAGTTCACAGTTTTGGACAGGAGAGAGTAAATTTGGCTAGAATGATTGCAAATGTTCCTTAACAGTCAGTAACAGACACATCTTCTGTTAGGGAAATGACAGGTAAATGGCCCAATAAAGATAAGTCAGGAAACAATTGAACAGGGTGACTCACCTTTACGCCTCCTCTCTGGAAAATGCATTTTGGGGTAGCTGCCTCTTTCTGGAAGCCTGATGAGGGGCAGTGGATGTGGCTGTCTGTTGGAATTTTAAACCGTGTATCTATCAAAATCCAACCTGTATATTTGTAAATAAACTTGAATATTACAAATGCCATAAGCCTCCAGTGATCTCCTTCCAAGGGAAACTAAACCCGGGTAAACACTGTATCCTTGGAAATTACTATACACACACGCACACACAACTAGCTTTTACATTGAGGCAAAGAAATGGCTGGGTGGATTTTGTATCTCCTCTTGTATTATGTGGAATGGGAAATGGGAAGGTATATAGTCTCCTACCGCACAATATGAATAACTGCCTCTTGATTTCAATAAGAGTTACTCATATCCTGTGGGAGGGGAAGAAAGAGCCCTGACTTTAAAGAGAAGTTGCATCTTCCACCTCTGTGGTAGGTCCTTGAGGGTTTAGTGCTATTTGGGGACAAATCCAAAACATATTTTGTTGTAATCTACACTGCAAGACGAAAACGTATTATAATAACATGTTGTAATGAATTGTAAAACAACAGAGCTTTCTGCAGAACTGAGGGCTCACTTTTGCAAAATTCTTCAGCCCATGCACCTTAGAAAGGAGTGGGTATGTTTGTTTGTTTGTTTGCTGGTTATTTCAAAGCCTGTAAACTAACCAGGATTTCTCACAAGGCCACTGAAGTAAAAAGACTGGGACCAGCATTTGTTTGCAAAAGAGAGGCCATTTAATACTGCGTGGAAGATGGCAGAATAGAATAACCTATCCATAGAGGGCACTAGTGCATTGGCTCCACATTTCCTTTGCAAGATGAATAGGAGTTCTGAAAGAAGATCACTGCTTCTTGTTAATGTATACACTGCTTACGCAAAGTGTATTGAAGGGCTGCATTGCGTATCTGACCAGAGATATGATATGCCAATGCCACCCGAGCGCAGGCATGGCAAATGTGCTTGCAATGTAAGAGGATTAATTGGCCTTCTGCTGCAGTTTGGACTGGGTTCAAATCCTGAATTCTCTCCACTGTATCAGACAGCAAAGATAGCAGTGAATGAGGAAGGGAAAGGCAGTTAGATGGAAACTTGATTTAAATCAAGTGATTAACTGGATAATACATCTTAACATTAAATGAACAGAAACCAAGGAGAAGCTTCTCTCTCTCCTTCTGTTTCTCTCATATATTTTACTAACACTCTTCCCCTCCTGTTCCTCCCCACCTCTACTCTCTCAGGGGCATGGGCACCAAAGAATTTATGGGACTTGGGGCAGATCGCAGATGTGATGTTGGAAGCCCTGCCACTGCTCCTTACAAGGACCCAGGCAGGTGCTTGGGGAGAGTGAGCTATGTGTCAGAGTTGGAGCAGGGGGAAACGGTGTGAACAGGAGCTGAGGCAGGGGCATCTTGCTTTGTGGGGGGCTTCAAAAAACTGCTTCAATTCCTCCTCCCCCCCCCCTCGCCGCCACTTCTCTCTCTCTCTCTCACACACACACACGGAGCAAACAAAAAACCAGAAAAGGCAAAAACTACATGGTGATTTAATTCTTAAAAATAAATATTTCCACTGTGAAATATTTTCCTTAGAGGCACAGGAAATGTTACAGAAGGCATGATTTCTATTTATTTTCTCGGAAAATAAGAAAATGGCAATAAAAAAAATGTCCTGCTATTTGGAATGTCTTAATTTCCCATTATATTTTCCAGCTGGTAATACTTTTCTAGAAGTACCTGTCAGCTCAGGGAAAGGAGATATTACATTTTGCATGTTTACTTCATTCCGTTTAATATCCTAATCAGTTCATAGTCAATTTGACCACACACACACACCCCATACAGAAAACCTAGCTGGCTCAGCATGGCATTCAAAGCTGGTGACATAATCCACAGTACCAACACTAATGCAGGAAACTTAGCAAAATTACAAAAAGAATGTTAAAAATTATTAACAACATCTAAACCCAACAGCCATGATGATGAGGATATATGTGATGCAGGGAACCAGGAGATCAATCTGCAACAAACTGTGAACCATCAATTGAAATTGAAATAACCCACAAATATCGGACCAGCCAAAGGAATGCGGGGCGGAGGAGCACATATGGTTATTTATTTTATTTTATCCATGTCTAACCACCTTTCATGACTAAGACAGTCTTCCCAAGATAGCTTATAGTGTAAAAATGCAAAAGTACAATAAAATAATATTAAATACAAACCATTTTTAATCAAATCTGTTTTAATAAAATACCATTTCAAACAATCCATCAGCAGCATATATCATACAAATTTTCAAGACTGGGAGAACAGATGGATTTTTAAAACCCTCATAAAAGCAGCCACAGATGGGGCCGGCCATATGTGTCTTGGGAGGAAATTCCATAAGGCAGGGGCCACCACTAAGAAGGTCCTATCTCTAGGGTTCACCAACCTTACTGATCTTTTTGGTATGCTAATGAGCAGGGCCTCCAAAGAAGAACTTAAAATACAGGCAGTTTAATACAGATGTAGACAATCCTTCAGATAACCTGGGCCCAAACCATTCAGGGCTGTAAATGTCAAATACAGCACTTTGAATTGTGCCTGGATTGGCAACCAGTGTCGTTGGTGCAGGATTGGTGACCATCGAGGCCCAACGAGGACTTGAGCAGCTAAATTCTGTACCAGCTGAAGTTTTGAGTCATCTTCAAAGGCAGTCCCACATCAAATGCCTTAC
Source organism: Heloderma suspectum (assembly GCF_057233095.1). Lineage (NCBI taxonomy): Eukaryota > Metazoa > Chordata > Lepidosauria > Squamata > Helodermatidae > Heloderma > Heloderma suspectum. The sequence continues at coordinate 230,999,982 of NC_139461.1, forward strand.
AGTGTTCCAGTCTAGCTGCATCAGTCACTGAGGCCAAGTCCATTTTTCCCTAGATAGGGTTGCAGCTAACACACCAACCAAAAGGCACTTGAGAAAAGGCAGTCCTGGCTACTGCCACCATTTGTCCTTACACAGAGACTGATGAGTCCAAAAGGATCCCCAGGTTACAAATGTAGTTCTTCAGGGGGACTGCAGCTCTGTCCAATACCAGTGGAATCCCTCTGTCCAGATGTTAAAGCTTAGGGGAAACTTTCTGAGCATTTCTTTGCCTCCTCTCCATGTCTTGGAGAGGACATTGAATCACCCACACCTAACTCTGTTTGATCTATAGTTCTGTGACTCTTAGGGTCAGTTTAATACATATTAGACACGTTTGTCATCACTGTTGTGTTTTCTGTCATAGTGGGTAATATAAGTTACCTGTCAAATTAACTCCTTATTCTAGTGAAAGAACTTAACTGACTGACCAAACTGGATATGTGGGGCAACTGTGTGTATCTTAAGCATATGTTTGCCCTGTTTATTACTCTTATTATTGCACCTAAACTTTTCTAAGCCCTGTACCGTATACAGATATTAAAAGATCAGTCAGTCCCAGCCCACAGCTGAACAATCTAACAGAGACGATACAAAGGAGAAAGGGAATGGGGAGGGAAGAGCAAAGCAAGCACTGGAGCAGTTGCTCCTCCACTGGCTGATGGATGGGGCCATCCCAACTGAGGCCCGTCTCATGTGGCCACCAACAAGGACACTCATGTTGGTGGGACAGGGTTTACTCAGCAGTGACCCTGCTGCATTTGTGGAATGCATTACCAACTGACGTCCATCAGGCTCCATCATTACAGGCTTTATAAAAAAGCCCTAAAGACTCATTTGCTTTCTATGACTTTCTCATGTGCCATGGGACTTATTTATAGAAGTACACTTTATATAAAATGTTTCAATAAATGTGCTTGTATAAATCTACATTGTAATATAAGCAAACTAAGCTACTCCAGTGAAGAGTCTGGTCCCACCTTACAGTGCAAGTCACAATCCATGCAAGTCTAGGCATTTTGCTGATTTGGTTGCATTGACTTCATTTTTACCTGACTGGTAATGAATGCTTACTAAATAGGGCCAGTTCTCATGGTCCAAAATCCACCTTCAACATGTGATGGATGACTAGAGAGGAATCCAGTGTGCATTAGAAACAGCTGCATAGCCACATGGTCATTTGATAACTTTATCCTATGCCTGAGTGTTCAGTGCACAGTGAGATTGGTCTTTTCTTCCTCTCCACTCACCTCACTGCAATCTGGGAATGTGACAAAGAAAGCAGAACATAAGAAGAGCCATGATGGATCAGACCAAGGGTCCATCTAGTACAGCATTCTGTTCACACAGTGGCCAACCAGCTGTCGACCAGGACCCCACAAGCAGGGCATGAGCGCAACAGCACCCTCCCACCCGTGTTCCCCAGCAACTGGTGTACATAGGCTCACTGCCTCTAGTACTGGAAGTAGCACATAGCCATCAGGACTAGTAGCCATTGATTACTGCTCTGCTGCACAGGCAGCTGTAATGCACAGTGGACTAAGGATCTTGACTGTAGATCCTATCGGAAAGGGACCATGTCACTTCTATGGACAGCACCTTATATATTACCGCTACTAAATAGATGTTAAGGAAAAGAAGGATGACAAGGAGGTCTCAGCATATTGATGATAAGATTTGGCTTAGGGATAGGATTCATTCAGTTTGCATTTTAATGTGAACTTACCTAATTTCACACTTTTGAACCACTGTACAAACTGAAAGTCAATTATCCTTTGAAATTTGCACTTCTCCTAATTTTGCAATTGAGTTCTCCATTCAAAAAGTGTGTACAGAAATGTATATATTAGGGAAAGTAACATTCAAAAATGCATTACATTTGCAAAATTGCTTCCAAAATCTGTTTATTAGGCAAAAATGCATACAAAAATGTACATATTAGGATAAGTGTGCACAAAAGTGCAAACTTAAAAAATATCTCGAAGTTTGGGATGAACTGAATTTAAGACTAGAAAAATGAGAAATGGAAAGAAAGTGTAAAGTGATGCATGTTGGGGCAAAAAAAAAAATACCAGCTTCAAGTATAGCCTGATGGGATGTGAGCTAGCAGTGACTGATCAGGAAAGAGATCTTGGGGTTGTGGTGGGCAGCTCATGAAGATGTCAACCCAGTGTGCAGCTGCTGTTAAAAAGGCAAACTCCATGTTAGGCAAACTCCATGTTAACACTCCATGTTAATTAAAAAAGGAAATGAGAATATAAAACTGCCAATATCATACTGCCCCTATACAATCTATGGTGTGATCATGCTTGGAATACTATGTACAGTTCTGGTCACAACACCTAAAAAAAGTTATTGTAGAGCTGGAAAAAGTGCAGAAAGGGGCAACTAAAATGATCAAGGGGCTGGAGCATCTCCCCTATGAGAGAAGGTTACACTAGCTGGGATTGTTTAGCTTGGAAAAAAGGATGGTAAGGGAAGACATGATAGAGGTCTACAAAATTATGTAGGGTGTGGAGAATGTGGATGTGGAGACATTTTTCTCCCTCTCTCAAAATACTAGAACCTGGGGTCATCCTATGAACCTGTTTGGTGGGAGCTTCAGGACAGATAAAACATAGTTAAACTGTGGAATTTGCTACCACAGGATGTAGTTATGGCCACCAATTTGGATGGCTTTAAAAGGGTGTTGGACAAATTCCTGGAGGAAAAGGCTATCAATGGCCACTAGTCTTGATGGCTATCACCAGAGACAGTGAGCCAGTTGCTGGGGAACATGGGTGAGAGGGTGCTGTTGTGCTCAGGCCCTGCTTGTGGGTTCCTGGTCAACAGCTGGTTGGCCACTGTGTGAACAGAATGCTGGACTAGATGAACCCCTGGTCTGATCCAGCATGGCTCTTCTTATGTTCTTAAAGCAAAATTGACAAATTTATCCATCCCTAATTTTGGGTTGTATGAATCATTAAATGTCCTCTGATACATCCTGAACCAGCCATTGCTGTGATAGAATAATGGACTATATATGCCCTTGCATTGACCCATTAATGCTGTTTTTATAGTTGTAAGAACAACTCCTCCTATGTCTTCCTCATCTCTCTTCATTTAGTATAGTGAAAGTGTGTGCTCAAAACTATGTTCTCCATGTTCACTGACTGCAAATTTAATTTCAAAGATCCGGACTCTTGTCACCTTAGCAAAACAACAAATCTAGAAGAAAAATTGCTGAACATTAGGGATGTCAGAGAATTCCGCCACGGACTCCCCTCGGAATCCGTGGCACAATGGCCTCCCCCCCTCCCCGCCCCGCGGAATCCCCCCAGGACAGATAGCACCTGCCGGGCTGCTGCAGCTGCAAATGGCGGCCGTCGTAGTGGCCGCCATTTGCGTGGCTGCTTTTCTTTGTGATAGGCAGGCTACATAAATACTTACGTAGCCTATCACGGCAAAGAGCAGGGGCGCAAATGGCGGCCGCTACGCCATTTGAGCCCTTGCTCTTTGCCATAATAGGCTACGTAAGTATTTATGTAGCCTATCATGAAGAAAGGCAGCCACACAAATAGCGTAGTGGCCGCCATTTGCATGGCTGCCTTTTGTCGTGATAGGCTATGCAAATACTTACATAGCCTATCATGGCTTGGCAGCCACGCAAATGGCAGCCGCTACAATGGCCGCCATTTGCGGCCACAGCAGCCTGGAAGTGGCCGGAATTCCGGCTGCAGCTGGCCCTGGCCAGTGGCTCCACGGAGTCGCTGCGGAGCGGAGCTGACTGGGGAAGATTCTGGGGGGAAGGATGGAGCGCCTCCCCCCCATAGATGCCCCGGAACGGAGCAAGGTAAGCGTTTTGTACATCCCTACTGAACATTGCCCCAAATCTAAATGGAAACAAAAATGATGCTCAGCAGGAATATCAGAGTAGAAGGTTAATTCCTCATAGGGTGGCTACTAGTGGCTTACACATTGTCAAAAAAGAGGACAAAAGAGAATACAAATTTGATGTGCAAATGCAGATGTATAGATGCAAAGTTAGAAATAATTGCTATAATTTAAATAGAAATATGATACAGTCCCCTGGACTGCAAGGAGGTCAAATCAGTCAGTCCTAAAGGAAATCAACCCTGACTGCTCATTGGAAGGACAGATACTGAAGCTGAAGCTGAAATATTTTGGTCACCTAATGCGAAGAGAAAACTCACTGGAAAAGACCCTGATGCTGGGAAAGACTGAAGGCAAAAGGAGAAGGGGACGACAGAGGATGAGATGGCTAGATAGCATCACGGATGCAATGAATATGAACTTGAGCACACTCCGGGAGAGAGCGCAGGACAGGAAGGCCTGGCGTGCTATGGTCCATGGGGTCACGAAGAGTCGGACACGACTGAATGACTGAACAACAACAACAACATGATACATCTCACCATAATCAGGGAGACTGTGTCCAGGTGGCCTGTGTGTACACTCAGTCTGCTGTGCAGGTGGCAGTGCTAACTCTTGATGGGCAATGTCAAGATCCCTGCTGCTCTCCCTTCTTCTGGTTCTTTAAACCTGGCTTGGACTGGACAGCCCTTCAAATAGAGGGCACTATCAAACGAGGACTGTCCTCTGTAAAGTAGAACAAATGGCCCCCTAATTCCTCATTCCAATGACTAATAACTGCATCTCATTGATAACAGATGTACAAGGAGAAATAGTTAAGCGGAAAACTCCTTTTTTGAACATAATTTCTAAATTTTGTTTTCCAGTACAACAATTTAATTGTTTATTTGACTTGTATCCCATTTCGATCAAGAAAACTGGCACTCAAAGTGGCAGTCATTCATACCAATTACAATACTTCAACTTAACACTCATATCATATATCTGAGATTATTAGATCACCTGGTCTAAGCCTATTCCAATAGCTCATAAATGGTATCCAGGTTTTTGTGGGGTTATTCTTCCCTTTCATAGCAACTTATAACTTGTTATTTTATTCATCATCATGATAGTTCAAATCTTCTTCTTCCACTGTACAAGAGACCACAGTTAAGTGGTAACTTCGGATATATATATATGAGGCAAAAATGTAACGGTCCAAAGGAAAAACACCTAGGCTTTTCTACAATGCAAGCTAGTAAGAACTGCTCTTCCACAACTTTTACAAGGCCTCAACAATCCTTAACGCAAAACACCAAGCAGTACTACTGGATCACACTATGTAAAGATCAGACATGGTAAAGGTGAGATAATTTGAAGACAAATAAATAAATGAACCCTCTCGCAGAGGTCTGCTTGCTGTGTCTAGAAGTCTAATCAACATGCGAGACCCATTGGGCAATAAAGCTTCCTATCAGGATTCCACATCTGGCCTGCACATCTTAATTTAAGGATGATATGGCACACAGCCTCTCCACTGCATAGCACAAATTAACACATTGACTTCTAAGGGCATAAATCTAACGGGTAGCATGTTTTCCCTACAGAATTGTACTAAGAACGTTTTCTGGCTAGGAGGAAGAAACATGGAGCGAGAGGAACATAAGGAACTTATTGAGAATAAGCCTTAAAGAAACCACTACAGTCTGTTCTCAATTCCCAGTTTCACATTCCTGATATGACCCATGGACTACAGGTACTTTATTTTCTATGCACTGGACTAGGTGGATACCGCAAACCAACCTAGCTTTTTAAAAATTGACAAGAACCAAACCGTTCTTATACTTGTTCAGAACTTATGCAAGAATTTAAACACCAAGCAGCATGATACATGAAGATAGATAGATAGATAGATAGATAGATAGATGATAGATAGATAGATAGATAGATAGATAGATAGATAGATAGATAGACAGACAGACAGACAGACAGACGGACAGACGGACAGATATACAGACAGACAGACAGATCTTGGGGGGACAGCATCTAATATTATCATATAATAAATTCAGCTAACCAGCAAACAGCCAGATCGGTCATCATGATATATACACAGGGCCCACAACTAGGTTGTGATTCCTGATATGGTATAATTCTCTATAGTTACAGTATGTTTGCACCAACTCTTTAACATTCAATTTGTGGTTCCACATCTGTTGCAAAACTTTGATTCATACTAATCTTTTTTTTTTCATTCAGGATTGTTCCGTAATGAGTAGATGTCCACACCTGCAATAATATCACAGACCCAAGAACATCCCTGAATTGTTTCCATTCAAGCTGGTCGTTATAAGAACTTTATAACTTTAAGAACTGGTGCCCGAGTTTGCTTCTTTTCCTCTTCCCTCCCTATCCCTTTTTCCTTTTGTGTTGTATCTTTAGATTGTAAGCCTGCGCGCAGGAACAGTTTTATTTGTTACTGCTCTTTTGTAAGTTTCTCTGCCTTTTGGGCAGGGTTTTTAAATGCTTTAAATAAATCAATGGATAAATAATATGAACTGTATCAGAACAGACTGCTTACTGAAATCATCTGCATCACTGTGAGATGTTTTACAGTCTGCCCTTTAAAAAAGGTGCCTTTGCTAAGATACAATTGCACAAAAAAACCTGCTAGGGGAAATTGTGTATGGGTGGCTTTGCATCAAGGAGGTTTTTTTTATCAAACCATTCATTTACATTATGATTAGAAATCGAGAGTTTCATTTCAGACCATTTTTGATAAGAATTTACCAAAAAATTGCAAATTCCTTCCTATTTGGGACGGAGAGAACTTGAGAATAAAAAAATTCCAAAAATGAATCTGGGAGAAAGTGAAACTGACAGATCTGTCCATTCAGAACCAGAACTTTGAGTGTTTGGTTCTTTAAAATCTGGGTTTGATCCCTGTGTATTTTGCTTTCTCCCACATTCAAATTGTTTACATATCAAGTTCTTTCCATCCTGATTATGAAGAAAGTTGTGAATTTTGGTAACAAACCAGCAAACAAACCTAAATGAAATTATCAGCCATCTCAACCAGCCAAATTCAGTAGGTATACCTATTCCCAGTATGGAGAGGATCAAGTTGTACTTGCCGCCTATGTAGCTGTAAAAGATGAGAAGTCTCAAATCTGTCGGAAAAAAGAGAAGGCAGCACTAATGCAACACTAATATAGTTGAATGCACAGAGATTTAAACTCAGGCTTTTAAAAGCTAAGCAATCATCAAAGCCCTGGGCCTGGATGGATGAAGCTGTCAGTTGTGGTTTCTCTCGTATTCATTTTTTTTTTTTAATCCCATGTTTTTCCCATCCCGTTCATGAAGAAATTAGCTGATTTGGGTAAGTTCTCATCAAAAGAACAGATCAAATGAAATTCCCACCCACCCCTACTGGGGAGGGGATCAGTTGGATTCACTTGTGGCCACTTCCACGTCCCTCCGCTCAGCACCGTGTTATCCTGAGAAAGCAGTAGAATTGCAGCTTTACATATACATTGTTAGTGAATAGGGGGTTAAGTATGTGGGGCATCATAGTTAAGTAAAAAATAGCAAATCAAACCCCGCTTATGGAAACAATCCACATCAGATGCCTAATATATTTTCTCTTGTATCAGTTGTGCCATCTTGATTTGACACACAAGGTGAATTCACAGGAAAACCATTTGTCTGGCTACATCAGTTAAGTCAATAAAGGGAAACATTTTTTAGCACAAGAACATGGCCAGTTATGTCCACAACCGCTCACACACCCCCTCCCTTTGAAATGTTATGATGGGATGGAGCAGTAAAGATCTGTCAGCATTTCTGTTACAAACCTCAGCCTTCAGAGGTTTCTAAACCCCAGCCATGTATATAATAACACTGCATGGAAAAGTAGGTATGTGAATTGTCAGCAAGGGTGACTGTGTTTGCTTTAGAACAGTTTAAAGAAGTTTAAGCAGATGATTATGGTTAGTGAGGTTGGGAATCATTTGAGGTGGTTTCTGTACACAATTTTTGGCTGCTTCCAGCTAAATAGGGGCTTCATATCTGAAATGCTGGGTGCATCACATGGACTATCTCTAAACGAATAATAGCACCAGTGACAACAACAGCAGCAGCAGCAACAGCATAGAAAAGCCTTCACAAAGGATCAGCACCTCTCACCACTTCGATGCCATCATATCTCATGCTAGTTTTTTGTTGTTATTGTTTTTATCATTCTATATAAAAAAGCCCTTTTTCATAGGTATTTGACTCAAAACTGGTCTAAGATATGGAAGTACATTATATTCCTATGATTCTAAGGCAAGCTGACAGGATGTAGCGCCAGCCAGCATGTATTTACTTGGATTGTTCTGTTGTAAGCCACTTTGGGAGCTCAAATCTTGTTATGGGAAGGCACAATATAAATATGTTAATAAATAAGTTAAACAAACAAACAAAAAACCAATGGCATTTGGCTTCCATTCAGCAAGTTACAATATCATCTTGCCAGCAGTGGGAAAGACTTCTGCCTGAGGGCTTCAGGAGGTGCCACTGATTGGGTAGGGATGTACCAGAATTTCATTTTTGTTTGCAAATCACATGAACATGTCCTGTTTGCAATCCTGAAAAAGAAGCCCTTTTTTAAAGAAACATTTGCAAAGTCATGAATTTCCAATCATGTTCAAAAAAATGCATTAAAAAAAACACATTTTCACACCTTAGTGAATGGGGGGGGGAGTGCACACTTCTGAAAAATATGCACAGAAATGTGCACGTTTCCTGTTTGAATGAGCTGAAAAACAGGTCAAAACTGGAAGTGAGTTGAAATGAGTTTCGAAGTGATTCTCGGAGAATTTAGGCAACCTTGAAAATAGCTCTTTCTCCCATCCCAAAGTTGGAGTAGGCAGCGCTGGACCACATAGACCAAGGGTTTGCCAGAGTTTAGGCAGCTTCATATGCCTCTTGGTCTCTATTGTCCTTGGAATCCTGTGGGTATCTTTGGCCTATAAAAGTGACAGAAGCCAGCGTAAGTAGTAGTACAGGAAAGGGATATATTTTTCCTGGAAAGTGAGTCTGGGCTAATTATGCCCAGCGTTTCCTAGTATTAGATCACAGTTGCACTCCAGAAGTACACACATTTAACTACTTGTACTACTGTGACAGGTCAGTACATAGTTTGGAGGGGAGAAGGTGGAACATAATATACAAAGGAGGAAATAGATACAAGTTGAGGGCACAAAGAATCATCACATCACAAGGGCAACAGGTGAATCCCAGCTTAGAATGGTTGCATATTAACAACCATTATGCAACACTGGATCTCTCTTCTCTGCAAGTATATTCTGAAATTTAGACTATTCCTCAAACTGGGATATGTTAGACTTAGTCCTGCCTCATTTGTGCTAGAGTAACTCCATTAAAAATCAATTAGGTAACCAGGTATTTCATAGAATCATAGAACAGTAGGGATGGAAGGGGCCTACAAGGCCATCGAGTCCAACCCCCTGCTCAATGCAGGAATCCAAGTCAGAGCTAGGGATGTACGAAAGTCACTTACCTGGTCCCGCAGCTTGCTTCGCGGTGGGGGGGAGGCGCTTCGGTTCTCCCCCCGAAGTTCAGGCCGGAGGGGGAGGCGCCCCACCTCGCCCGGCCAAAATTCAGGCTGGGGAGAAGCGCCCCGTCTCCCCGGCCGCGAAATACAAAAGTAAATGTAAAAACACACACACACACGTGATAGGCTACGTAACGATTTATGTAGCCTATCACGGCTAGATTTCCAAAGTCAGCCATGATAGGCTATGTAAATCGTTATGTAGCCTATCACGGCTGACTTTGGAAATCTAGCCATGATAGGCTACGTAAATCGTTACGTAGCCTATCACGTGTGTGTTGTGTGTTTTTTTACATTTACTTTGTAATGGCGGTGGCGGCAGCCGGTCGGAAGACCGGCTGCCGCCCCCACCGAAACGCCGCCGAAACGCCGCCGGGACCCGCCGCCGAGAAGGACATTCGAGGGAGGTAAGTCCCATCCCGTGGGGGGCGGGGGGGCGGAGAATTTCACCGCCAGTTTCGGGAGGCCGAATGTGTTGGCATTTGGCCTCCCCGAGATTCGTGGAGAAATTCTCCGCCATCCCTAGTCAGAGCATCCCTGACAGATGGCTGTCCAGCCTCGTCTTGAACACCTCCAGTGTGGGAGAGCCCACCACCTCCCTAGGTAATTGGTTCCATTGTTGTATTGCTCTAACAGTCAGGACGTTTTTCCTGATGTTTAGCTGGAATCTGGCTTCCTGTAACTTGAGCCCATTATTCTGTGTCCTGCACTCTGGGATGATCAAGAAGAGATCCTGGCCTTCTTCTCTGTGACAACCTTTCAAGTACGAAGAGCGCTATCATCTCTCCCCTCAGTCTTCTCTTCTCATGGCTAAATATGCCCAGTTCTTTCAGTCTCTCTTCAAAGGGCTTTGTTTCCAGTTCCCTGATCATCTTTGTTGCCCTCCTCTGAACCCTCTCCAGTTTGTCTGCATCTTAAAGTGTGGTGCCCAGAACGGGACACAGTACTCCAGAGGAGGCCTAACCAGTGCTGAGTAGAGGGGAACTAGTACTTCCCAGGATTTGGAAGCTATGCTTCTATTAATGCAGCCCAAAATAGCATTTGCCTTTTTTACGGCCACATCACATTGTTCGCTCATATTCAGCTTGTGATCGACAACAATTCCAAGATCCTTCTCGCTTGTAGTGTTGTTGAGCCACATATCCCCCATCTTGTAACTGTGCATTTGTTTTCTTTTTCCTAGGTGCAGAACTTGGCATTTATCCCTATTAAATGTCATTCTGTTGTTTTCTGCCCAGTGCGCCAGTCTATCCAGATCACTTTGAATTTTGTTTCTGTCTTCCAAAGTATTAGCTATCCTGCCCAGTTTTGTGTGATCTGCAAATTTGATCAGCATTCCCTGCACCTCCTCCTCCCAGTCATTAATACAAATGTTGAAGAGCACTGGGCCCAGGACTGAGCCCTGCGGTACCCCGTTCGTTACCTCTCCCCAGCTTGAGAAGGTCCCATTGATAAGCACTCTTTGAGTCCGATTCTGTAGCCAACTGTGGATCCACCGGATGGTTGTTTCATCTAGCCCACTTTGAGCTAGTTTGCTCATCAGGATATCATGGGGCACTTTGTCGAAAGCTTTGCTGAAGTCGAGGTATATGATGTCTACAGCATTCCCACGGTCTACAAGGGAGGTTACTTGATCAAAAAATGAGATCAGATTTGTCTGGCAGGACTTGTTTTTGACAAATCCATGTTGGCTTCGAGTAATCACGGCATTGTTGTCAAGGTGCTCCCAGATGGATTGCTTTATGATCTGCTCCAGAATTTTCCCAGGGATTGATGTCAGACTGACTGGTCTGTAGTTCCCAGGTTCCTCCTTTTTACCCTTTTTGAAGATAGGGACAACGTTAGCCCTCCTCCCGTCATCTGCCACTTCACCCGTCTTCCATGATTTCTCAAAGATAATAGACAGTGGTTCTGAGAGTTCTTCTGCCAGTTCCTTTATGACTCTAGGGTGCAGTTCATCTGGCCCAGGGGATTTGAACTCATTCAAAGTAATTAGGTGTTCCTTGACCATATTTGTGTGAGGGTAATATTCTGGTCGGAAGAACAGGATACAAATGTAAGTATAAAATATAAAAGTATAAACTGGGAAAGTATACAATAAAGCAGAAGGTATGAGAATCAGGCTCATCCTTCTCCAAAATAACTGGAGAATATTTTCAGTTCACACATTAATAGACTTTGAACCCCTGCAATCCTGCACACAGGCTTCTTAAATTCCACTGAAGTCAATGGTATAGAAGAACTGTGCAGAATTGTTCAGTCGTTCAGTCATGTCCGACTCTTCGTGACCCCATGGACCATAGCACGCCAGGCCTTCCTGTCCCCTGCTCTCTCCTGGAGTGTGCTCAAGTTCATATTAATTGCCTCGGTGATGCTATCTAGCTAGGGATGTACGAAACACTTACCTGGTTTCGTCCAGGGACATCCACGGTGGGGGAGAGGCGCTCTGTCCCTCCCCCTGAAATCCTCAACGGGGGGGAGGCAATCCTTTCCTCCCCCCGAGAATCCTGTCCTGCCAGCTCTGCTCCACGGCCAGGCTGCGGAGCCGCTGGTCAGGCCAACCCACAGCGGGGCCTCCAGCCGCTGCCGGGCTACTGTGGATACAAATGGCGTCCTGAGTAGGGGACGCCATTTGTGTCCCTATGGTAGCCCATGATAGGCTACGTAAATATTTACGTAGCCTATCATGGGCTACCACAGGGATGCAAATGGCATCCCCTACTCAGGACGCCATTTGCGTCCACAGCAGCCCGGCAGTGGCTGGAGCCGCTGCCGCCGCCGCCGCCAGATCCTCCGCCGCTGCCGCCGCCAGGTAGGCTCCATTCCAGGGGGCTTTTGCAGGGTGGTGGGGCGGGTTGCTCCTTTCCGCCACAGATTCCGGGAGGGCCGAATTCACTGGAATTTGGCCCCCCTGGGATCCATGGCGGAATTCTCTAACATCCCTATATCTAGCCATCTCATCCTCTGCCGTCCCCTTCTCCTTTTGCCTTCAATCTTTCCCAGCATCAGGGTCTTTTCCAGGGAGTTTTCTCTTCGCATTACGTGGCCAAAATATTTGAGCTTCTGCTTCAGTGTCTGTCCTTCCAATGAGCACTCAGGGTTGATTTCCTTTAGGATTGACTGATTTGACCTCCTCGCAGTCCAGGGTAAGAGTCTTCTCCAGCACCACAGTTCGAAAGCATCAATTCTTCGGCGCTCAGCCTTCCTTATAGTCCAGCCCTCACAGCCATACGTTACTACTGGGGAAGCCATAGCTTTGATTATATGAACCTTTGTCGGCAAGGTGATGTCTCTGCTTCTTACTATGCTGTCTAGGTTTGCCATAGCTTTCCTCCCAAGGAGCAAGCATCTTTTAATTTCATGGCTACAGTCACCGTCTGCGGTGATCTTGGAGCCCAAGAGAATAAAATCTGTCACTGCTTCCATTTCTTCCCCTTCTATATGCCAGGAAGCGATGGGGCCAGATGCCATGATCTTCATTTTTTGAATGTTGAGTTTCAAACCAGCGTTTGCACTCTCCACTGTCACCCTCAACAAGAAGCTCTTTAGATCCTCTTCGCTTTTTGCCATTAGGGTGGTATCGTCTGCATATCGGAGGTTGTTGATAATTCTCCCGGCAATCTTAATTCCAACCTGTGATTCATCCAACCTGGCGTTTCTCATGATGTACTCTGCAGATAAGTTAAATAAGCAGGGTGACAATATGCAGCCTTGTCGTACTCCTTTCCCAGTTTTGAACCAATCGGTTTTTCCATGTCTGGTTCTTACCGTTGCTTCTTGACCTTCGTATAGGTTTCTCAGGAGACAGGTAAGGTGGTCTGGTACTCCCATCTCTTTAAGAATTTGCCACAGTTGGTTGTGATCCACACAATCAAAGGCTTTAGCGTAGCCAATGAAGCAGAAATAGACGTTTTTCTGGAATTCTCTTGCTTTCTCCATGATCCAGCGAATGTTGGCGATTTGATCTCTAGTTCCTCTGCCTCTTCGAAACCCAGCTTGTACTTCCAGTAGTTCTTGGTTCACATACTGCTGAAGCCTAGCTTGTAGGATTTTGAGCATCACCTTGCTGGCATGTGAAATGAGCGCAATTGTACGGTAGTTTGAACACTCTTTGGCATTGCCCTTCTTTGGAAGTGGAATGTAAACTGACCTTTTCCAGTCTTGTGGCCACTGTTGAGTGTTCCAAATGTGTTGGCATATTGAGTGCAGCACTTTAACAGCATCATCTTTTAGGATTTTAAATAGCTCAGCTGGAAGACTGTCATCTCCGCTAGCTTTGTTGTTAGTAATGCTTCCTAAGGCCCACTTGACTTCACTCTCGAGGATGTCATGCTCAAGTTCAGTGACCGCACTGTCATGGCTATCAGGGACATTCAGATCTTTCCTGTGTAGTTCTTCTGTGTATTCTTTCCACCTCTTCTTAATCTCATCTACTTCTTTTAGGTCCCTGCCTTCTTTGTCCTGTATCAGCCCGTCTTTGCACAAAACGTTCCCTTGAGATCTCCGATTTTCTTGAAAAGATCTCTAGTATTTCCCATAGTTTTTCTCAATTTCTTTGCATTGTTTATTTAAGAAGGCCTTCTTGTCTCTCCTTGCTATTCTCTGGAAATCTGCATTCAGTCGGATATATCTTCCCCTTTCTCCCTTGCTTTTCACTTCCCTTCTTTCCTCAGCGACTTGTAAAGCCTCATCAGACAGCCATTTTGCTTTCTTGCATTTCTTTTTCTTTGGGATGGATTGAGTTGCTGCCTCCTGAACAATGTTACGGACCTCTGTCCATAGTTCCTCAGGCACTCTGTCTATCAGGTCTAATCCCTGAAATCTATTCCTCACCTCCACTGTATATCCATAAGGGATATGATTTAGGTCATACCTGAATGGTTTAGTGGTTTTCCCTACATTCTTCAATTTAAGCTGAAATTTTGCGATAAGAAGTTCATGATCTGAGCCACAGTCAGCTCCAGGTCTTGTTTTTATGGACTGTATAGAGCTTCTCCATCTTTGGCTGCAGAGGACATAATCAATCTGATTTCGATATTGACCATCTGGTGATGTCCATGTGTAGAGTCACCTCTTGTGCTGTTGGAAAAGCGTGTTTGCTATGATCAGCGTGTTCTCTTGGCAAAACTCTATTAGCCTTTGTCCTGCTTCATTTTGTACACCAAGGCCATGCTTGCCTGTTATCCCAGTGATTTCTTGACTTCCTACTTTAGCATTCCAATTCCCTATGATGAAGAGGACATCTTTTTTTGGTGTTAGTTCTAGAAGGTGTTGTAGGTCTTCATAGAACCGATCAACCTCAGCTTCTTCGGCCTCAGTGGTTGGGGCGTAGACTTGAATTACTGTGATGCTGAATGGTTTGCCTTGAATTCGTACTGAGATCATTCTATCGTTTTTGAGATTGTACCCCAGTACTGCTTTTCTCACCCTTTTATTGACTATGGGTGCTACTCCATTTCTTCTAAGGGATTCTTGCCCACAGTAGTAGATATGATGGTGACCTGAATTAAATTTGCCCATGCTTGTCCATTTTAGTTCGCTGATTCCCAAGATGTCGATGTTCAATCTTGCCATCTCATGTTTGACCACCTCCAGCTTACCTTGATTCATTGATCTGACATTCCAGGTTCCTAACAATATTGTTCTTTACAGCATCGGATTCTCTTTTCATCACCAGACACATCCACGGCTGAGTGTCCTTTTGGCCTTGGCCCAGGCACTTCACTCTTTCTGGCGCTACTTGGAAATTCCCTCTGCTCTTCCCCAGTAGTATATTGGACACCTTCTGACCTGAGGGGCTCAACTTCCGGCATCATATCTTTTAGCCTTGGGATACGTTCCATGGGGTTTTCTTGGCAAGAATACTGGAGTGGGTTGCCATTTCCTTCTCCAGTGGACCACATTTTGTCAGAACTCTCTGCCATGGCCTGTCTGTCTTGGGTGGCCCTGCATGGAATAGCTTATGGCTTCACTGAGTTATGCAAGCCCCTTCGCCACAACAAGGCAGTGATCCATGAAGGGGCTATGCAGGATTACAGCCTTACTATTCTAGTCAGTGCTCTCTCAAGAGAAAAGGCTCATGCCTTATCTTTCAACTCCTTTGCCTATGCAACTCTCTTGCAAGCCTAAGTGATTAAAAAAAATATAAATTACAAACTTTATATTTGTTACCATCTAATTGCAGTTGGAATTGAAGAGCAATTATGTTTATGATCTCCATTATCTGAGTTGAAACAGCATCTCTACTCTATAGCATCACTTGCCCTAGGTAAATAGGCTGCTTGACAGTTTCTCATTATTACTGCACATCACCTCTTGATCTCTTTTTGTGACTTTTTGCCGCAGAGTATTTCCCAAAATAGATGACAGCAGAAGTATATCCTTCCTATTCATTATTTCGAAAGCTTGGGCTTCTCACTAGGCACCTTTCACAAGCAGGAGATAAAAAATTCCAGCCAGATTTCATTTTGAAAAAATGTTCCATTAAGGCCCAGCTTCAACACATGATATAGTTAATTCATTGTCTGTTTTATATAGCATGAAAATTGCATGAACATTTCTCATCTGATTGCTGATTAAATGCACACCTTCAAAACATACAGCAATCCTTGAGTTTTTAATGCCAGTTTTCTTAAAAGAACATGGAATATAGTAAACAGCAATGAAGATATTGCTTACTGTTAAGTAAAGCATCAAACCTTTAATGAGATTATTATTGTTCATTTGCTCTGAACTGGCATATCTGAACTTGTTTCCTACCCATTTAAATCTAGGGCATTGGACTTCTTTCAGCCTGAGGGCCAAATTCAATTCTGGAGAAGCTCTCAGGGGCTGCATCCAGGGATGGGCAGGGCCAAATGCAAAAGGGGCAGGGCCAAAATACCAAAGATGCCAGCATATTCTAGTATAAAGCTCTTCCTGACTGTAGCTAAGCCTTAGGAGAACAGTTCA
This sequence comes from Heloderma suspectum, assembly GCF_057233095.1. NCBI lineage: Eukaryota > Metazoa > Chordata > Lepidosauria > Squamata > Helodermatidae > Heloderma > Heloderma suspectum. The sequence continues at coordinate 231,016,438 of NC_139461.1, forward strand.
ACTAGTGCTGTACTGAAAATTTCTCCCACATTTTTTTCAACTATTCTCATCAAATTTGAGAGAAAAGAAATTGCTTTCAGAAAGAAATTCAAAGGAGAAGGAATTTTGGAGAAATTCCCATGGGTTGGGTTCAGTGTTCTTGCGCTTACCTTACTTAGGGGATGGCCAAGGAGTGGACACAAGTGTTCTGTCTTTCATTGTACAGTCATTTCTGTGGCAGCCTGTAGCTTCTTCGGCTTCCCACACTTCAATTAAAGCCCCGGAAAAGACATAATAAAGTAATTCCTCCCATTGAGCTTTTTCAGATCAGGAAGCGGAGGCAGCATAGGAGGGTGCAGAGCAATGCGGAGATGTATAATTGAAAGAAAACATACAAACACACACACACACACACACACACAGAGCATCCTTCACCACATTGCAGTAATTAGGTAAGCTCAAAAACACCACCAAGAGAAATTATAAAATGCCCTGAGAATGATGCAGAAGAGTGGAATCCTCAACAGTTGTGTAGTGGCCGTGGAAAAAACCAAAAACACTTAGGAGAAAAGAAAGAAGCTGTATTACAACTCCTGCTGATAGTTGAGTCCTATATGAGAAAAACTGTTGGAGAATTTCTCCTCCCCTTGGAGAAATGTGGTGAAAATGCCCACACACACACAGACTCACACTCACACTCACTTTTCTCTGCCCACAAAAACTCTGCAGAAGTTTGAGAGGCTGTTTGCACACAGCTCTAATTTCAACCTTTTAGAATGGGAGGAAAAAGTGTGCAAAAGCCAGGAAGCCACCAAATGATAGGCAGTTGAGAGAAAGGGGATAGGGCTGGGAAAGTGGGGGGGGGGTGACCATTTGGGGAACTCTAGAGGGCCAGATTGGGACACCAGATGGGGCAGATTTGGCCCACAGGCTTGAGGTACAATACCTCTGATTTACATTTGTTGCCCACCCTGTTGATAAAGTGAATAACCATATATCTAAAACATTCCATTAAAATTCTATTAAGTTCCAATTTGTTAAAAAAAAGGAGGGGACTAGCATTCAGAACCCAAAGCTTCTATTGGCTTAACAGTAGCCCTTAAAAGCCCTTACAGCACTTTTCAAAACTGGACAAGCTGAGGCTACGATGCTTACAATCAAGGAAGCATTATCTTCCCAAAGTATAGACCACTAGTCGTAATATAATGACTCCTCAAGTCCATCTTTGTTGACTTCCAACTTTTCAGCATTAGAACCATGCAATCCAATCCCATGCCTGCTTACTTAGAAGTAAGCCCACTGTGTTCAATGCAGCTTCGTCCTAGGAAACTGTGTGCCTAGGATTGCAGCCTCAGTTAATACTTTTCCATTAGTAGCACCCATCCTCTGGAACATTTTCCCACATGTGGTCCAAGAGGTGAAAACTCTGGTGAGCATTAGATGCCTTCTGAAGACGCTCCTGTTTACTGTGGCTTTCCCTAACTTATAATCATATTGCTCTGTTTTATGGTTTTTGGAACGTTTTTAATGTATTTATTATTGTTTTTATGTTGTATTTTATGTAAATCGCTTAGAGATCCTATGATATCAAGTGGTATGTAAGTAGTTTACATACATACATACATACATACATACATATGAAAAACTGCCTCCATCTATTTTTGTTGTTGTATTTCTCATGACAGGTACTTGGTGTTATTGTAAACGCAAGAAATCTTTAGCCTCTCTGACACAATACTAGACTCTAAATCTAGATCTACTTATAGTTTATAAGTCCCTGCTTTTACACACCTCAACGGGTAGCAATGCTATGCTGAAAATATGTGATAATGGATTCACTGACTTTTAGCCTAAGAAACTGGTTTCTTTAGGATTACCACCTAGCTGGCAGTTGGCCATCTTTCAGTTTTACATGCCCAGGAAATTTATTTATTTTGAATGGCCTGTTACTTATGACTGGAATTTTAAAAAACAAAATGTGGTAACCCTAGCTTTCTTTGGTGCAGTGAAATGGTACCATAACTGAAGGCCTTAGTTTCACAGGCATAGCTGTGGTTTTTGTTTTTTTTTTCATCTGTGTTACCACAGCAGAAGAAATACATTTACTGTTATGTTCCACAAACATGACGTCATAAGCTGAGCAGACTCTATTGACTCCCACACTATCCTTACCACAGAGTTACCACTGGAGACCTCCTAAGTAGTGGTCTCAACAAATTATTAAACATAATTAACATCTTGCATTCTGGATGATATGAGTTTCACATGACTGTACAGCATAGATATCATCCTATGTCAAAGGGCCATATGAAACTATTTTCAGTCATTCTAAAAATATATTTTAAGAGGAACACTTTTATAATAAGAATGTAAGAAATCTTATTAAACAGAAGGCTCCACAGCCTGGTTGGCACTTTAAAAAAAACAAAAAATCTCTTTCACATTCTCATGCCAATTACTGTGGAGTAGTCTCACTACAGTAAAGGAAAGTACTCCAGAGTAGGCAAATTGAGGACAGCTGCCAATTCTACCTCTGAGGTAGGCAACATCTGTTGGAAAAGGCTCAGTATTCTGCTGCTGCAATTCCACTGAGATCAGTGCAGGTAATCCAGCACAGTATACGGTCCACAGAACTTTGCTATCTGTTAAATGATGTTGGCTGAATGAATCCTTGGCAGACATACATCTACTTGTCACTGTTGACAGCCATGCAGTGAAGAACATTTTTAAGGTCTGATTTGATAGTTCAATGAAAAATTATTCATGGGACCCAATTAAGAGGCTGAGCAATTATGTAAAAGCTTTGTTATCAGTGGATTTTATATCAGGCCTTGTTTATAGAATCTGACAGGCTTCAGCCCAATCATTATTATTACTCCTATGTCTGATAGTGAACTTGGCAGTCCTGTGGTTATCAGTAGGGCAGCAAAACAGCTACCCACAGACAAGGTAGGGTGCCTACTTGCGAGACTAACCTGGTATACCAGAAATATTTGTTTGCAGCTTTTAAAAAAAGGAAAATTAAAAGAAAAAGGAGAAAAAAACAGTCAGATGGCACTACAGAAAGGGTTCATTCTCAATTATTTAGCCCCATGAGTCTTTGTGGGCTCCCAGTTTGTTCCCTCTAACACCAAATTAGAGGTGGATGACCAAACAGTGTACACTGCTTATTCACCCCCCAAAAGTTTGTTATTGGGTAGATTAAAATGTAATAAATAAATAAATCTATCCTGGAGGGGGTAGTTTAAATAAATACATAAATAAACAATACTATCTCGGAGGGAGTAGTTTAAAAACTCCCTTCCCCATGCTAGATGGCGAGTTTCCAGGGACTGAGAAAGACACCTTTTTGTTTCCAACTCTACAGAAGCCCCTTCTTTCCTCCCTGCTATATCGCGATGAAGTGCTCAGGGCCAGGACTGGCAGCCAGCTCTGAACTTGAAACCATTAGAGCTAGACAGCACAGCAAGAGGAGGCTTTAGGAGGGTCAGAAAGAAAGAAAAGGGTGTCATTTTCCCCCTTTTACCTGTCCTGTAGCTTCCCCCTGCCCCCATAAGCTTTGAACATTGCTAGAAGTCACAGGTTGGCTGGAGCCCTGAACAGGAGCACTTGTATTAGGGGCTGGGGTACACCACAATATTGTGCATTTGTTATACTATATGTTAACCAATTGAATCCCTGCTCCATTTCCCCATGTCCCTTTCATTTTCTAGCACACAGGCCCCAGGTAGGGTGGTCACTTACACATTGCCAAAAAAGAGGAAATGCTCTATCCAAAAAGGAGGACAAAAAGGACACTGATTTGTATCAGATTTGCATTTGCTGAATGGTATGAATAGAAATTACTATAACATGAATAGAAATACAACACTTATCATAGTGAGGAAAGGTGGTGACCAGGTGATTTGTGCAGCTGTTTAATCTGCTGCCCAGGTGCTAACTGTTGATGGGCAACTTCAAGGCCCCTCCTCTCCCTACCTCTGGTTTTCTTTATCTTTAAACTGGACTTGGACAGCCCTTAATCCATGGGACACTTCAAACAGAGGACTGTCCTCTGGAAGACTTTCAATTAGGGACTGTCCTCTGTAAAATAGGACACATGGCAACCCTAGCCTCAGGTGTTCCTAATCACTCTTCCCTCTTTCCACCAATCATGTTCAATTTGTCCTGTATCCAAGATCTATGTCGAATTTGTCACTAGCCTAGCTGCCTCTTTGGACCGCTTGTCCTCTTATCTATGTGCCTGACTTTCCACCAGCAGCACAAAGCCCTAATTGTCCCTAGGCTCTTTAAACTTTCTTTGGTGACTGTCAGCTAGGGCCAGCCTGCCATGTAGCTAGGATATATGGATTTAGTTAAATCCGTTCTGCCTGTGGTTCACGGATTGTCAGGTGTATTTCATTCTGCCATGCACTCATTGATGGAACTGGATTTTTTTAGGTATGTACGAGAATTCTGTTACGCTTGTGCAAGTCTGCCTTAAAGCTAATGCAAGTGCACATTTGTGCAAATCCCCCCCCCCCCGCCTAAGTAAAAAAAAACCCAGTCCACAACACAATGGAATCTGCATGACTTGGACAAAGCCAGTCCACTATGAAATCTGCAGGTCGGATTCAGAGAAACCTGAACTCATTTCAATCCATTGCAGATTTCTCCAACATCCCTACACGTAGCATTGTAAAACAATCCACTTCAGGAAGCACAGTGGTGGTGGTGGTGACACTAAAGGAGGTAGGAATTGGTGTCTGAATTGTGCAGTGATCACCAATAAACTCCATCTAGACTTTGCCATTTTGTACGAACTTCAGTGAATATGGTATAAATGAAAAGCACATTGTTTGGAATGGTGTTTTCATCCAAGTCAAGTTTCAGCATCGATTTACTGTATGTTCTTAATCAAACATCGCCCTCATTTAGCATAGCAGCTCCTTTTAAAATAAACACTACTCCATCCAAAAGTGTGAATTTTATTTGGTGCCTCTATTCATCAGCTGGCTCCATAACCAAAGGTTCAAGAAGAGAAGTCATAGCACTGCAGTAACACTGCCAAAAAACCTAGATTTTTTTAAAAGCTAAAGCGAAACTAAGATGGTCTGAGGCAAAAGCATGTGCTGATAAGGCTATTTCAGGGTATCCACCTCTCTGGAAGTGCAGATTCAAACTGGGGATTCATATATAGAATTAATACAGCCATCATTTCCACAAGAGATATAAGAATGGGCATAATCCCACACAGAGACCAGAGTGGGAAAGAGGTCAACTTAGAATGCTTTCCAACCCTTCTCTTCCCCTCTCATGCAAGCCTTGCATTGGGTCCCCTGTTGACCTTGACTTACTAGGGAACTTATGCTGTGGAGTGGAAAAGAGAAGGGGTACAATATTGTCTATGACAACCTGGACAACAACTCCCATAATCCACAGCCAGCATGGGCAATGGCTGGGGTTTATGGGTGTTGCAGTACAGCACATCTGGAAGGCACCAGGTTGGAAAGCCTCCTCCATGGGGAGCATTTCTCCACATGCCGCTCTCTGCTTATGTGCAGAAGGGGCTAAAGCATTCATACCGGATCTCTTTTTGTCTCCAGCATATTTCTGTTAACTTAGCAGCACATTTTATTTATGTATGTATTTGTTTTATTAAACACCTCATAAATAAATTTCTCCAGGGGATTTGCAATAATATTGATGGTGATGATGATACAAATAAAACCACAATAAAATCAGCAATATAAAACTAATAAATGTGCCAACACTGCATAAAATCCAGTATCAGGTATAGGAGGTAAAACCTCATTGCAGGGACTAGGGCTGAATCTACACATAGCAGTTGTACTGTTATCATACCGTTTTCATAACCATTGGTGCCCATTGGTGTCATGTGTACCAACAGTTATGATAACGGTATAAATACTATGTGTAGATTCAGCCCTAGAATAACAAAACACGTAACACAGCAAGCAGGAATTTTTCATTAGGATAGGCAAAATTTGAACATTTAATTTAAACAATCCAATGGCTGGGTGCACATTGCCCTGTCCATGTGGACAAATGTAGCCATATTGGACTCCCTCTTTACCGGAGAGACCCAACAGACTTGGCCTTCCATGTGCTCAAACAAAACAGTGGATGTGGGTGTTTCTACAACAACAAAAATGTTTACATTTGAATAGGTGTAGTGTGGGCCTGCATCTGACACCATCGCACACAAATGCAAACTGTTCAGAACCAATTTACTCTTATGGAAGCTGCCTAACATCTGATCAGTGGAGGTTAAAAATCATGTTCATTTCAAGCCCTGTGAGACATTTACAGAACACTGTGGCCCTGACATAAGCCCAAGAGCTCAGCACTCTCTTCCAGGAGACATAAGATCCGTAGCTGCTACAAATGGTGCTACTTCCACTGGAGTCAACACCAGTTTGCTCGTGAACGACAGGCACAATAGGTTGCCGAGGTTAATGGATGAAAGATCTACAAGAGGGTGGAAGCGTAACAAGTCTGTAAAATAAGGAGTTAGGGATAATTGAAGGCTACATAACAAATCCATATTTAATAGAACCTGATATTTCCCTTGAACAGAAAATGATCTACCACAGCAGTTTTCACTGCTTCAGGAAAAGGCAGCACAGGGGGTGGGGGGTGGGGAGTTGAGGAGGAGGTTTCTTCTCTGAATTATACACCACTTTCATAATTCTCCCTGAAGTGCCACACAGGGGCTGTGTTGAAGGGAGGAAAATGAAAACAGCTGTGGAGGTTTAGAGTTACATTCAGCTCAGCTCAGCCTTTGGCCCTTGCTCTCCACTGCAGCTTATTGTTAATCCTGGTTATGAATGTCCAGATTTGTTACCTCTCCCTAAGATGAGGCTTCTGCCTTTGAGGATGAGGGTGATGGTGCTACTAATAAATATCATTAATACAATTAATGAAATCATCATCATCATCTGTGTATATTCAGAAGCAAAGTTCTTTAGACCGTTGTAAAAACATAACAAGGCCAGTACTGTTGGCTTCCCAGCAAGGATGATAGAAAGGCAAAAGGGGCAACCTGTCGCTTTTTAGCAGTTGGATATCCTCCTGCTATGCCTCTCCATCACAGGAATGATCTTCTGGTAACATAAAAAAGTGCCAAACATCAACTTTCCTCCCCGCACAATAATGCCCCCTCCATTTCTGAACCATTTTTCTCTGTGTGTATTAAGGTGCAATCCTCTGAAAGTTTAGACAGAAAAAAGGCCTACAACTCCCAGCATGCCCCAGCCAGCATAGCTTTTTGCTGTCTACACTTGCATTGCATTGCACCCTTAATCTATGATTTCTCCTCCTACTCCCATTTCTACTTCTAGTACTAAAGTACTAGAAGCCTCCATTGAAATTTGAAAGAGAGAACAACAGTCATACAGTTATCCCCTCCTCCATTCAGGTGAAGGCCTCCGCTTGTAAATCTCCCACACCATTACAGGAATCTAGGGCTGGCCCCAGAGATTTTGCTGCCTGGCACCCCACACACACACACACACACACACACCAATCAAGGTGCATATTAGCCAAAGCCAGTCAAGTTATTTTGACACATGAGGCAGAAAATCCCACAAGCACCTCTCCCCATCCCTGGCAGTAAAAATACCAGAACAACAAATTAAATAACCAACAATGTGCTGCCCTTTCAGGACACCCCAAATCTGTTGCCTGAGGCAGGCCAGCCCTGCAGTAGGTCTGTTCAGATGAAGAGCTCATGCATTCTATCAGCACGTGAGCAGGGCTGCCCTGCTAGCCCCACCCTTGATGTTGCACACTCCGACCTGGTTCACATGAACACTGCAGCCCACCATGGTTTATTTAAGCCATGGTAGGTTGCAGTGCCGGTAGGTGCCAGGTTGGCAGTTCACACACCCCACGGCTTCTTGTGTCATCCGAACCCAGTAAGGGTGGCTTGTTGGGGTGGTTAACAACAGTCCATGGGTTCTGGGTGGTTTGTTAATTACTCCAGCAAGCCATCCTCACCAGATTCAGATGAAATCACACCCTGTGCCTGGCAGAGGTAAGTAGGAAAATGAACCTAATTACACAGGGATGGTTAACAAGCCACTGTGACTTATTAACCACCCTTGTGTCTGGCAAACATGGCCTCTGAGTAGCCCTGTGCCCTGGCATCTGAAATAGGGATGTACGAAAGTCGCTTACCTTGAATGAAATTTGATTCACGGTGGGGGGGAGGCGCTCCATCCCTCCCCCCGAAATTCTGGCGGGGGGCGAGGCACTCCGTCCTTCCCCCCCAAAATTCTGGATGGGGGGGAGGCGCTCCGTCCCTCCACCCCCAAATCCTGGCCGGCCGGGCCACAAATGGCGGCAGCCGTAGCCGCTGCCGTTTGCGTCCCTGCAGTCAGCCGTGATTGGCTACGTAAATGTTTATGTAGCCTATCACGGCTGAGTAAAAAAAAACAAACGCGCGTATGCAAATGGCGGCGCCCATGGGCGCCGCCATTTGCGTTACTTATTTTGGCACGTCTAGTCTACGTAAACATTTACATAGACTATGGCAAAAATAAGGGGAACGCAAATAGCGTAGATGCTATGCTATTTGCATTCCCCTTATTTTCACCGTAGTCTACGTAAATGTTTATGTAGACTAGACGTGCCAAAATAAGGAACACAAATGGCGGCACCCATGGGCGCCGCCATTTGCGTACGCGCGGTTGTTGTTGTTGTTTTTACTCAGCCGTGATAGGCTACGTAAACATTTACGTAGCCTATCACGGTATTTTTTTTAAATCTAGCCGTGATAGGCTATGTAAATCTTTACGTAGCCTATCACGTTTTTGTTTTTGTTTTTACTGGAAATGGCAGCGGCGGCAGGCAGTTGGAAGACCGGCCGCCGCAGCTGCCGCCGCCAAACCGCTGCCGAACCGCCGCTGAACCGCCACCGGAGCTGCTGCTGCCAGGAGGATTCACCCAAGGTAAGTCCCGTCCCGGGGGGGCGGGGGGGCAGACCGTTTCGCCACCAATTTCGGGGGGCCGAATGAGCTGGCATTCAGCCTCCCCGAGATTCGTGGCGAAATTCTCTGACATCCCTAAGCATGAATGCCTTCAGGGAGGGAGCCTCCATGCATGAACAGTACATATTGGCTGGGGATTATGGGAATTGTAGTCCAGCACAACTGGAGGACACTGGGTTGGGGAGGTCTGTACTAAAGCATGCTAGGAAATCACATTTACTGATGTGGTTGGCTATATGCCTTTCTGAAAGTTAAACTGCAATGAATGTGCCAGGCAGTCCCCATCAGAATATCATATCTGTTTTTCATTTGAGTAGTTGAAAACTGCAGACTGTGGAATCTAAAAACCCATCTTTTTCTCCATCTTTGTGAAAAAGGCACAGTGGCTTATTTATTATGTGTTCATTGGTATCTGTACTCTACTGCATCCTCGAAGGGTCGATAAAGGCTCTCTTTTTTATTGCTAAGGAAAAATATGGGTTTATTGTTCCATATCAAGTATACTCAGTAATGATGGTTTAAAAATAATCCCTTTGAATTGCAAGGAAACATCCCCTGTGAATACATTCTTGCCAATATAAAACTTACGGGTTTCATCAAAAGAAAGAGGGATGCCTTTTTCTCTCCAGATATGCGTATAGGAATGGTATAAATCTCCACAATTTTTGAAATTTCACCAAAATAGACTCAACTCTTCAAACCCCTTTTAAGATATTACCTCTCCAGTGAAGTCCAGGGAGGTTCTTGTAAGGAAGTCTCTTAAGGACTCTTAGGGTGCAGTCCTGTGCATGTTTAGACAGAAATCCTACAGCTTTCAGCATTCCCCAGCCAGCCATGTTGGCTGGGGAATGCTGGGAATGTAGAACTTTTTTCTGTCTAAACATGCATAGGATTGCACCCTTAAGGAAGTCTTGAAAACATTCTCTTCCAGTTCTTGCCAAAACCCGTGAGAGGCTAACAGCATAGTAGCAAGCATACAGATGTGTGGCAAATCAAATATGGCAGCACCTCAGTGTTGTAAGTATGCAGACCATCAATCCCAAAGGCCTCTCTTCAGCACCATCATCTTAAGTAGAAATGGGAGCTGTCATCATGGATGTGCGATTCATGTGCAGGATTGCTGACAGGACCTGGCCTCTCGGCCCCTTTAATAGAGGTAGGAAAGAAGACAAGTAGACATAAAATTGATTTTACACTGGGCACAGCATTTATTGAAAGAGCTTGCGAAACAATTGGGTCAGCCAAATCAGCTTTCAATAAAATCCAAGTAATGGCCATCCACAGGTTGAGCTTAAATGAATACACACTGACTGATCCCCAAATACTGCCAACTTAGTATTTAAGCTCACTGCTCAGTATTACAGACAGTGAGTGAAAGGAGTACAAACTCCCCACCTGAGTCTTGAGAGATCTACAACCTCTTAGTGTTATTTTAAGCCCATTCAGGATCCTGATCCACAGGTTGCAAGCATGTTTATGTAAGACTGATAACTCACTGAAGCTATGTCTTACCTCATAAGAACAGAAGAACAGAAGAAGAGCCATGCTGGATCAGACCAAGGGTCCATCTAGTTCAGCATCCTGTTCACACAGTAGCCAACCAGCGGTTGACCAGGAAAACGCAAGCAGGGCATGAGTGCAACAGCACCCTCCTGCCCAGCAACTGGTGTACGTAGGCTTACAGCCTCTGATATGGGAGATAGCATAGAGGCATCAGGACTAGTAGCCATGGATAGCCTTCTCCTCCAGGAAAAAGGTCTCCTTCTCCACATGATTCTCCACACCACGATGCATAATTCTGTAGACTCTATTATGTCTCTCCTTACCCTCTTTTTTCCAAGCTAAACAATCCCAGCTGTTGTAACCTTCCCTCATAGGGGAAATGCTCCAGCCCCTTGATCATTTTAGTTGGCCCTTTTTGCACTTTTTCCAGCCCCCCCACAATATCCTTTTTTAGGTGTGATGACCAGAAGTGTACACAGTACTCCAAGTGTTGCAGCACCATAGATTTGTATAAGAGCAGTATGATACTGGCAGCTTTATTCTCAATTCCTTTTCTAATTTTGCCTAATATGGAGTTTGCCTTTTTTACAGTGGCCGCACACTGGGTTGACATCTTCACTGAGCTGTCCACCACAACCCCAAGATCTCTTTCTTGGTCAGTCACCACTAGCTCAGATCCCATCGTGTTATACTTGAAATTGGGATTTTTTGCCCCAATGTGCATCACTTTGGTCAAACTCTCCACTGTAGCCAGGACTAGTAAGAGCAGTTCTTCCCTTCCCTGTCCTCCACAGATGCTCCCTCAAACAAACCCTCTTCTGCCTGCACAAGGTAACACTGAGGGAAGCTACCTAAAGCTACCTAACAGTGCCAAAATGTAGCTGCAAGCCAACATGCCATCCCTCTGAATTCCTGGCATCTTTGGCTTAAAGGGCTCTAGCAGTCACCTGCCATTGGAGATCTTGCCATGGCTGAATCCATTTGCTGCAGTCACTGTTGCTGGCTGTAGAACCTACTGCTCTGCAAGCTGGACACCTTGGTGCCTGTCTGCTTGCTATGTCACCACACAGTGCTGCTTTTCTAGGTTGAGGGAAGAAATTGGTAGGTCAATGGTCATGCTTAGCGGGCTTTGGGGCACATTTTTGATCAAGAAGGAATAATCCTCTGGATTAAATTGGCAAAATGTGGGGTGGAAAAGCGTTGCCTTCTGATGCAGCAGTCAGAAGAGCATGGCTTTCTTCCTCCTCCTTTCTACCAATGGAACTGTACGGTATGAACAATCACAGACTGGATACTCTAGCACATGAGCTCACTAACTGGCTATGGAGAATCATACTGGACCTAGGGCTAGATGAATTTGATATTGTTCTATCCCTACACTACGATTATTTGATTGCGTGCTCAAAAAGCTGCTTTCAGCTCAACTGAGGAAATATGGGGTAAAATGCTTGAAATAAATACAATATATGACAACACACACACACACACACACACCGCTCTGCACAGCACTCAGTTAAGAAACTTGATCCAGTATAAAGAGTCTTGATTGCTCAATAATCCAGTAGGTGGCGGCAGAACTATTGATTTATAGAGGGTACATTTCGCTCCAGTGGTAGAGCTGGAGTAACTACACCCCATTTCCCTCCCACCACTATCTAGGGATACTTCAGGAATTTGATCTTTGTAAATTCCTGTATGAAATGACACGATCTACGCCTCTCAGACTAACGTGAGGATCAGAACTTAGCTCTCCACCCAGATTTCCACATGTGACACAGTTCTTGGCAGTTTGAATGTATCAAATTATGTGGTGTTTAACATATTTTTGAGAGGAAAATACACATTTAAATACTATTTTGAGAGAAAATGTACATGTATTAGAATAGGCATTTATATAGTATTTTAAGATATAAAATAGTTGTATATTTTATATTAGATTTTGTTTTTGTTTTTTAAATGTAGGTTAATGCAGAAATAGAACTGAATTATGGATAAAAACATGTAAAAGTGACACAGAATGGAAACAGACAGGTTCTCCCATCCTACTTAGTTTACCAAATGACCTCTGAGGTGACAAGGTAAAGCAGGAGGACAGAAGATTCTCCAAAGGATTCCAGGGAAGTCACAGCTATCGCAGTTAATTTGCACCCAGCACAGGAAACATCAAGCTATCTTCATGGCCTGGACCTTTCATGCATAACTTTTCCTTGCCTTTCTCAGACTTGTCCACTCTATCAGCTCTTTCCTCTTTGAAATCTGGAATTTTTACACTAGATCAAATTTTATTAGTTTCTCGTATTTAGTTTGAATATTTTGCCATTCTCTTTGCTAGTTCAATTTAATTCAAATCATTAGGCCCCTCAGTTGTATAAAAGATGTTATTTTCCGCCTGCTACTTTTTTAAAAAGTAGAATTCTTCAGTACATTACACTTACACAAGTGAAGGCCCCAGAACATGCCATGTGCAAACAACTGTAGCTAGCCCCTGAGGCAACTTAGTTTGAACTTGCTATTTACTCAGTCTTTTATGTGATTATTTACTGCAGAAATCAGTGTAAAAACAGTACTTACACCTATTCCACATAGTACCTATACACTACCTCTGGGACCCAGGGCAGTTGTATTAAAAGAATCAGCTATGTTGAATGTGTTTTTACAATGTTTTAAAAAATGTTTTACAGCATGTAGAAACTCTTCTATAAAAGCAGTCTTATTATTCCCAGTATTAAAGTTTTCTGGACAAATATTTTGTTTGTCTCTCCTCCCTCACCCCTTTTTAAAAAAACTCCATGTGCTAGTTTACATATTTGGTTGGATCGTCCAGGTTAAGTTGGTTTAACATAAAATAACTCAAGTCTCAGTGATTTCAGTGGGAACTAAGTTGGTTGAACATAAAATAACTCAAGTCCCAGTGACTTCAGTAGGAACTAAGTTCAACTAACATAGTCTGGATCCAAATCCAAGACCAAATGCTTCTTAGAAGCGCATTTTCAGTAACAACTCAGAGGGTATTTTGCTCATCTACAGCACCTCCTAAAGGCCAAAACAGTCATAATCTGTATCTAGCAGCTACATCTTTCCCCCATTTTTACTGCAGGGGACTTGATCTTGAACTTAAAAGCCCCCAACCCCGATGCTAGGGTCCTCATCTGTACTGGCCTACTCTAGAGTAAAAATGGGGTAGGGGCACATATCTGCTAGATATAGATTTAAATAGTGATAGAGTTTACACAAAAGCTGAAGGGTTTTCTTTCCCATGTGATCGTTTGCAGTCTACAACAAGCCAACCCATAATTTGTTCCAGCATTGGCAGAGGAGTCCCAAATGTCAGCAGCAGGCTATGAGTTGTGTCTGATATTAGTCTTACTTTGAGTAGATCTATCAAAATGAATGGGACTTATACAAACATTGGATAAAACCCATGGCAACAGCCACTACATTAAAGTACTGTTCCCCATCCTAGGTTCAGCATGGGTTAACCACGAGGATCCTTATCCCTATGCTACTCTTCATCATGCTTCAAAGTAAGGAGAGGAAAGATGCTGAAGAAGACTGATGAGAGGAAGCCCCAAGATGTACTAACCCTCCTCTGTTGTTGTTGTTGTTGTTTAACAACACCTGAACACTAGTACAAATGGAAGCTTAACTATACCATGGGTTCTTTGCTTCAGTGGCTGGGGCTGCATGTTGGATATTCACTAACTGCAAAGTGTAAGCGAGTCTTGGCAGTCTTCCACAACTTGTTGACTGTAAGGCTAAAAGCAGTCCACCTTATACTTACGTAGCCTATCACAGCTTAATGCAAGGACGCAAATGGTGGCCACTACGATGGCCGCCATTTGCAGCCGCAGCAGCCCGGCAGCGGCCGGAAGTCTGGCTGCGGCCGGCCCCGGCCAGCGGCTCTGCAGCCTTGCCACGGAGCAGAGCTGGCTGGAGAGGATTCCAGCGGGAGGGATGGATCGCCACCCCACACACACCGCTGAAGCCCTGGACCAGAACTAAGTAAGGGATTTGTACATCCCTAGTCATTAATTGTACGGTTATGGTACATCCATCACTTATGCCTGGAGGCAGCAGGGGTGATGACACCCTTTGCATCTCCTGAGTGCATCTCTATAAATAAGGCCCAATATAAAATACAATGGCATCCATTGGGGCTTTTTAAAAAAGTCTGATTGCAGCAAGGGAGGGGTGATTTTTCAAGAGGGGGCAAAATGTTGGGTAGAGGAAGAAAAGCCCTCCTCTCCCCAGCAGTCCCCACCCCATACCCTGTCAGCTTAATGAAAAGCAACTGGGGGAGCAGAAAAACTGTCTTATCTCCAATCAGTGATTGCAGATAGGGTACATATCCTGGTAGGCCAGATGGGGACACAGGCCATATTAGGCCCATGGGCTGGAGGTTCCCCACCCTGGTCTAGCGATAGCTGTAAATGTAAATGCAGTTTTACCATATGTGTGACCATTGGGATGGTAAGCTGTTGCTCTTTTTAAACGGAATGCTCCACTATTGCCTCTTTTACCATTACTTTTGCCACCTCAATGCTTTTGTTGTGATTTTTTGTGCTAAAATAGATTGATCTATGATATAGCTACATTTCCCCCCTGCCCCCAAAACCTGTCTTCAGTATTTGATTTCCTTAGTAAGTCCAGATACATTGTTCATAGGAATGCTGTTTATTCTTCTCTCCATCCCTGCCCCATGTTTTTTTTTTTTTGTAGTACATTCACAGGACTAAAGACCAAGCCCCAAAGGTTATTTTTCCAATGGAAATATTAGTCTCTTTCAGATAAGACATTTCAGTTATTGTCGTAGGAATTCCTTTTACCTCTTTTCATGAGGTTAGGACAATCTCCTTTGTACACCTTGATTCCCAGTCTCCAACCCCTTGCTAATTCAGAGAAACATGTGAAATCTTTATTTGGGCTTTAAATAAGATCCAGCTGATATTCACAAAAGGCAAGTACTGATATTTGACCATGCTTACTTTGTCAAAAGCTGGAGTAATTTCTCTTTTGTAAGACTCCAAATGGAAAAACAGTAGGTGCTTTGCATGTTGGAAACATCTCTGGAAGTTGTCTGGTGGTGGAAAGCACTTATTTTCTTGTTAAGTATCTGCACCTGTGGAAAATAGGAATACCTACAAATGGGCAAAATCACACATCAGTCAAGCATAAGTCTGTTCTGGCACAAATATTTCATGGATATTCACTAAAAGTGCAGCAAACATGTATTGTGATGGCAATCAGGTAATGAACAGAAACATGTTAATTGCACAGCATTAATTTTTTTTACAAAGAGCAACCCATATGTCAAGATTCCAGTTCTAGATCTATAACCACCTATGATCCACTTAGATCAGAGATGAGCAACTTGTGGCCTTCTAGATGGTTTGGCCTATAATTCCCATCATCCCATACCTTTGGCTATGCTGGCTAGGGCTGATGGGAGTTGTAGGCCAAAACATCTTGATGGGAGTTGTAGGCCAAAACAAGACGTCTCTCCTTGATTTAGATCATTTTGCCAAGTTCACCAATACTTTAGACAGAATCCAGTAACAGAGATAGGGTTGGATTCACATTTAGTTGTACTTAGAGTAGACCCACTGAAATGTATAGGGCTTAAGTTAGTCATGACTTACATGTCCCATTGATTTACTGAAAGCATGACTGGTTCTGAATACATCCCTTAGACTTCCTTTACTTTATATTTATTATGTTTTAAACTTTTTACACTTTCAAAACTGGGTGCACACTAGCAAAGGCATATGTTTTGATTCCTTCCTATGTATTGTGCCACTGTGGTATGTCTGAACAACAGCTGTAAGGACCAGTAGAGGACAAGCACGGCATGAAGAATCTTCTATTCCTGGATAGCAGAGATGAAAAATGCTAAAAGAAAACTTCCAAAATCCAACATTCAAAATCAGAGCTATCTGAGCATTGTTCTTAGGCACAGAATAAGTGCATACCACCAAGTAATACACACAGTGAGAAACTATATAGGAACATAAGAAGAGCTCTGCTGGATCAGACCAAGGGTCCATCTAGTCCAGCATTCTGTTCACACAGCGGCCAACCAGCTGTCAACCAGGAACCCACAATACCCAAAGTAGGTATTGTCTCTTTTCAGGTATCTAAATAGTTACAGTTTAACTATTCTTTCCTATAAAGTAAGTGAAGTAATAAACATTACCATCTAGAGAGCAGATGGGAGTAAGACCATTAAGTCCAGAGTCTAAAATTATCTAAGTGCACCACTCGGTCAATGTTGTATGATAAGCTACTTTAATCAAGAGACGGTCTGTGCCAAAAAAAGGACTGCAAAGTTAAAACTTAGAAGACAGAGTTACACAAATAACTTCACTATTGGTTTTTTCTTGGGTTTGCAGAACTTGGTTTTGAATCTCCAAATGTTCCTCTCCTAGGCTATCATTTACTTCATAATAAATATTTCATATACAAACATACACACCATAGGGTGCATGCAGATAATGTAAAAATGAAGGTATTGCTATAATTGTAGGGCAGTAAAATCCATTTAAAGTATTAACATTGATCTTGTAAAATTCAAGTCTATTGGAGTGAAGTTTTAGTTGCCAGGGTTTTGCCTGGCAGAAGATTTTACAACTGTGTTATTATAACCCCCAGGGGGAAAAGAGGCTTATATTAGAAATCATGACAAAGCCTCAACACAGGTCCATTGTAATATACTTTGTACATTGCCTGTTGATTTACAGTAGTAAACAGACACAACTCAATGGGGGAAACATAAACTCTCTTTTGCTTTAACATGGATACAACTCTGTTAAAATGAAATAAACAGATTTCAGCTGATGTTATCTCCCTGACTTCCAAGAGACCGGTCATCTATTTTGCAACTCCATTGAGCCAAAATCCTTGGATTTAAGCAACTGTCGTCCTCTTGAAATCTATGGCTGTGGCCCTAGGGTTACATGTGGCCCTTGGCCGAATTTCATGCCCTCCCTGCCTAATTTCAAAAGCTCAGACCTCTGGCAGGAACAATTTGTCCCTTCCCTAGCAGGAAAGGAAGAGGAGGGAAGAGGGGGGGGGAGGAAGTGTGTGTGAGGGGGAGGGAGAGAGAGAGAGAAGGGGTGGCAGAAAGAGAAGATGGCTCTGGCTCAACCCACTGTTGGCTTCAGCCCCACCTACTACCAGCATACAGCCCACAACAGATAACTCCTGCAGGAATGCAGTCAGGAAAACAAAAGCGAATTTATACTTCTGCAGTCCACGGCTGAATCTACACATAGCAGTTATAGTGTTATCATAACTATTGGTACACATGACACCAATAGGCACCAATAGCTATGATAACAGTATGATAACGGTATAACTGTTATGTGTAGATGCAGCCTAACACTCAGAGAAGAAGATTGCAGATGACAGTGATGAAGGGCAGAAAAAGGCCCTACAACATCACTAGTTTCCTTGCTGTCATCTGCAACATTCTTCTCTAAATGTTAGGCTGCATCTACACATAGCAGTTATACTGTTATCATACTGTTATCATAACTATTGGTGCCCGTTGGTGTCATGTGTACCAATAGTTATGATAACACTATAACTGCTATGTGTAGATTCAGCCGTGGACTGCAGAAGTATACATTCGCTTTTGTTTTCCTGGGCCTGCACTCCTGCAGAAGTTATCTGTTGAAGAGATGAAGTCTTATGAAAACTGGCCTCGATGCCCTGGGCTGCCGTAGTCCTTGGAGGAATTGGTTGTGCTTTTTTAAAGGGTTCCTTTCTGTTCTGCAACTGCTGGTTTCTATAAGGCAAAGGGAATTCATCATCTGTGTCTGAGGAAAATGGATGTGCCACACCCTCAGGCTGGGAGGGTGCAGGAGGAGGTGCTGAAGGTTTCCCCCTGCGTGGGACAGCCTGTATCTCCTCCTCATCCATGTCTTACTGGGGGCAGCACAGCAGACCAGGTTTAGGGGTCATCATGTCAAATAACTTGCATTATAAAGCAGAGGAATTGTACAACAGAATACAGTAAAATAATATATGGATGTCAATACAAGAAAGCAAAGGTCAACACCTGAAGGATTATCTGGAAAAAACTACTCAATGGTTGTGTAGGGTTATATAAGAATGTGAAGATACAATTTTAATCTGCAGAGTTGATTTTCTAAAAGGAGTAAGATACTTCAGGACATTTTAATTACATTTGGAAATTGACACTCAAATATGAGGTAATGGAGACATTCAGAACAACAACCGTTAAGAAGAGAAGAGCACTGAACTTCTTTAATCAAAACACTTTATTAAAGAAAAAACCCTGTATATATGGAGATTACACTTTCAACTAATTATAAATGACAGGATGACGACGACAACAACAACAACACTTAATGAGGCTAGAGAATGTTTGACATTTCTAAACTCTGAAGACATTAAGATGGAAATGTTATGAGATAAAGGAGATTGAAAATCAGAACAAGGGGGGTTCAGCTAGCTCTTTGCTAGTATAAAATAACAAATTTCTCTATTAATCACGTTCTTGAGACTGAATGACCTATTCTTTTTGTATTAGTTTTTAAAAAAATCTATACATAATTTTTACTAAAACTGAAATGTTGCTGTATTAATTCACCCACTTGGAAGAAAGTTAAATGTATGGCACAGTCCTGTGGTGATGCCCATAAGCTTCCGAACTCAGAGGCTTACAGGCATCCAGTGCAGAGCAGGAGGAGCAGTGGAAGTCACCTCTTTGGTCTTCCCGCTCTGCAATTTTGCTAGCCAGGCTTTTTTGGTCGTCTAGCTGGGAGTCTGCAGAATGGGAGAGAAGGAGGCTGGGGAGACCTGGGATATATCATATCCTGGCTTCCTCAGTCTCCTCCCCTCCCTGCCCACTGGCACGCCCCCTTTACCTACTCTCCAAAGTCATTTTTGTGACGCTTTCTCTCCACAACGGCTGTGAGGGGGAGGGGAGCATGCATTCCTGGATCCATGGTCAGAGTGTTGTCTCTGACCTTGGATCCAGGAACCTGAATTATCCTATGGCCCCACAAACTCAATTTAGGGGCAACAGGATTGGTTTCTTAATCATTTTTATAGAAGAAACGCACCTGAGGAAAGAGGAGGGATTTTTTAAAAACAAAATCAATGGACAACTCTACCATTTCTCAGCTGCTACTAAGGTGAACAGGGTCATCCTACCTGTTCCAGGGAGGGAAAAGGAGTGGCAGGGTGGAAAGGGTGTTTGTGTGTGGGGAGGGCTCTCTTTTATGGCCATGTTTTCCTTTCCCTCCTATTGCTCCCAATGGGAACAATGGGCTACACACCCAGAATGCATCCTTTTTTCCCTCTCTGCCATTGGAGTTCTAACAGCAGAGAGGAGAGGAGCAACAGCAGGTCCATCACATGGAGGAAGCTTCTAAGCATGAACCTCCTTCTCCATCCATGGACCTCCCTCTCCACAGGCAGAAGAGGAGATCTGCAAAGATGTTATGGCCCCAGGAACACCTCCCAGGGACCACAGGATTGCATCCTAAGGTGGATAACTGCCTGGTATTCACTGTAAATAAAAATAGCAATAAAAATTACAGAAGGCCATGATGGTTGCTATATCTGTGTAGGGGCTGAAGGAGAAGAGAGAGAGAGAGAGAAGGGGTATCAGAGAGTACCCCATTCTGTGAGTGGAACTCCTCACCGATTTTTGGCTCCAATCAGGGCGGGTGTCAGAGGCTGGCATTGTTGGGCACCTACCAAGGCCCACACTCTATCAAGGGGTCTGTTGTCATTCCTTGAAGCTCCCTCGCTCTGCTTTTCTTTTTCCTTGCTGCCAGTGCCTGTTCACTTATCCCCTCTAAACAAATGAACAGCAGGGGCAGCCCAAAACTTTTTGCTGCCTGAAGTGGACAAGATGCCACCCCACCCCCCACATTCCATGAAAAGAAGCTGACCAGACTGATAGTTGAACCTTACTTAACCCTGGTGATGGGACAATATCCTTCACTGCACCTGAGGGCCATAGGCTAGCTTAAGGGGCTCAGGGGGATGAATGGGGCTTCCTTTTCTTTTTTCTTTTTTTAAGGAAGTACTGATACTACTTGGACTGGGGTAAGATGATTTGGAACCTGTGCTGTTGCACAGATTGTTGTCAATGGCTGGATGTCAAAAAAACCATCAAACTTCATTGAAGAGACAAGGATGTCCCTTGACATCTATACTTTTTAATTTATGTATTGAGTTCTTAGTTACTTGGTTCAGATCAGAAAGATATAGTGCAGTTGTTTATAGTGGAAAAACCAATCGTAAAGACGAAGAGTCTACACACCCCTGAGAATAAGGGAAGCAGATGGTTTGGCTAATTCACTATGGTAGCAGTATAACCAGTTAAATGCAATGGATCCATATATGGTGGATTTGCACCCATATGAAAACTTTTTGGAAAGCCATTATTATTGTTCTTAAGGATATTGTTGGTTATGACCCATCCCTTGAACCACATATACTCATATTAGGATTTATCAATCAAATTGTAAAGAAGAACCAACAATGTTTCAGTCATCCTCCTCCTCCTCTAAATCATAATACATCAGGTATTTCAGACTAGCCACTTTGTAAACTAGGCTACAACTTTGCAAGGGAAAACTGTACAAAACAAAATCATAGAATGTTTATATTATGAGCATTGGACTCAAAGTTACTTCAGTTTGAGTTGTCAATCAGGGCATGTGAACAATCCTAGGTGTGTTTTGGTGCTGCCCTCTTCTTCTTCCTTTCACCCCAGTTGGAACAGGGTATGAAACTCAGTGAACATCATGGGTGGCTTTCCACATATCCCACATCCTTTCTCTTTGTACAGTTCATACTGAAAGAACCAGAAATGCCATTTAAATATGAAGAGCAAGCAAATATTTACTGGTATTGTGACGGAAAGCAATTTACCATCCTAATTTTTACTCCAAAAAAGGCCAGCTGCCTCTTTTTGCCAAGATACACAGCTGACTTTATGTTCTAAGGGAAAGCTCTTTTCCATCTTAGATCCATTCCTTTCACTTCCATAGAAACTTAGGACTTTGCTGCTTTAGCATGAACATACATTTTTTCCAGCTGAACATGTTGCTTTAGGAAGGCTCCGCTGGGCAGTAGGATTCCATATGTGCCGTAATGTTTGTGTTTCTAAGCAATGCCTTGGTGACCACATTAGGGGTACTGATTATATATATATATGGCTGCTTTTTAATTTTCTGTTTCTGGCTATCTCCATTGGAAAATAGAATGGAAAGAAGGTGGTCTGTACTCTCAGCACAGTATGTGCTGAAAAAAATGTCCCTCATGGGCCAAATTGTATACAGATCCCACCAATAAAATGTTGCGGTGTATGCTTTTTTTTTTAATGAATGGATTTCATTTGGATTAATTCACGGGAAGGGAAAACATGAATTCTCAGACACAGGGGATCTGGAACAGAATATCTTGTCATTAGAAAACCAGCAGGTGTTGGGCAGGCATGCTTGGGAACTGCCAAAGTATTTCCAACTGCTTAGTCTTCAGGGACATTTTGTTTAACATTCAACCAAGTTGTTGTTGTTGTTCAGTCGTTCAGTCGTGTCCGACTCTTCGTGACCCCATGGACCATAGCACGCCAGGCCTTCCTGTCCTGCGCTCTCTACCGGAGTGTGCTCAAGTTCATATTCATTGCATCAGTGATGCTATCTAGCCATCTCATCCTCTGCCGTCCCCTTCTCCTTTTGCCTTCAGTCTTTCCCAGCATCACGGTCTTTTCCAGAGAGTTTTCTCTTCGCATTAGGTGGCCAAAATATTTGAGCTTCAGCTTCAGTATCTGTCCTTCTAATGAGCACTCAGGGTTGATTTCCTTTAGGATGGACTGATTTGACCTCTTTGTAGTCCAGGGGACTCGTAAGAGTCTTCTCCAGCACCACAGTTCGAAAGCATCAATTCTTCTGCGCTCAGCCTTCCTTATAGTCCAGCTCTCACAGCCATACATTACTACTGGGAAAACCATAGCTTTGATTAGATGGACCTTTGTCGGCAAGGTGATGTCCCTGCTTCTTACTATGCTGTCTAGGTTTGCCATAGCTTTCCTCCCAAGGAGCAAGCGTCTTTTAATTTCATGGCTACAGTCACCGTCTGCGGTGATCTTGGAGCCCAAGAAAGTAAAATCTGTCACTGCTTCCATTTCTTCCCCTTCTATATGCCAGGAAGTGATAGGGCCAGATGCCATGATCTTAGTTTTTTTTAATGTTGAGTGTCAAACCAGCTTTTGCACTCTCCTCTTTCACCCTCAACAAGAGGCTCTTGAGATCCTCTTCATTTTCTGCCATTAGGGTGGTATCATCTGCATATCGGAGGTTGTTGATAATTCTCCCAGCAATCTTAATTCCGACCTCTGATTCATCCAACCCGGCATTTCTCATGATGTACTCTGCATATAAGTTAAATAAACAGGGTGACAATATGCAGCTTTGTCGTACTCCTTTCCCAATTTTGAACTACTTGGTTGTTCCATGTGTGGTTCTTACTGTTGCTTCTTGACCCTCGTACAGGTTTCTCAGGAGACAGGTAAGGTGGTCTGGTACTCCCATCACTTTAAGAATTTGCCACAGTTTGTTGTGATCCACACAATCAAAGGCTTTAGCGTAGTCAATGAAGCAGAAACAGACGTTTCTCTGGAATTCTCTTGCTTTCTCCATGATGCAGTGAATGTTGGTGATTTGATCTCTACTTCCTCTGCTTCTTTGAAACCCAGCTTGTACTTCCGGTAGTTCTCGGTTCGCATACTGCTGAAGCCTAGCTTGTAGGATTTTGAGCATCACCTTGGTGGCATGT
Organism: Heloderma suspectum; assembly: GCF_057233095.1. Classification (NCBI taxonomy): domain Eukaryota; kingdom Metazoa; phylum Chordata; class Lepidosauria; order Squamata; family Helodermatidae; genus Heloderma; species Heloderma suspectum. The sequence continues at coordinate 231,039,732 of NC_139461.1, forward strand.
GAAATGAGCACAATGGTGCGGTAGGTTGAACACTCTTTGGCGTTGCCCTTCTTTGGAATTAAAATGTAAACTGACCTTTTCCAGTCTTGCAGCCATTGTTGAGTGTTCCAAATTTGTTGGCATATTGAATGCAGCACTTTAACAGCATCATCTTTTAGGATTTTAAATAGCTCAGCTGGAAGACTGTCATCTCCACTAGCTTTGTTGTTAGTAATGCTTCCTAAGGCCCACTTGACTTCACTCTCGAGGATGTCTGGCTCAAGTTCAGTGACCGCACTATCATGGCTATCAGGGACATTCAGATCTTTCCTGTATAGTTCTTCTGTGTATTCTTGCCACCTCTTCTTAATCTCATCTGCTTCTGTTAGGTCCCTGCCTTCTTTGTCCTTTATCATGCCCGTCTTTGCACAAAACGTTCCCTTGAGATCTCCGATTTTCTTGAAGAGATCTCTAGTCTTTCCCATTCTGTTGTTTTCCTCGATTTCTTTGCATTGTTCATTTAAGAAGGCCTTCTTGTCTCTCCTTGCTATTCTCTGGAACTCTGCATTCAGTTGGATATATCTTCCCCTTTCTCCCTTGCTTTTCGCTTCCCTTCTTTCGTCAGCTACTTGTAAAGCCTCATCAAACAGCCACTTGGCTTTCTTGCATTTCTTTTTCTTTGGGATGGATTTAGTTGCTGTCTCCTGAACAATGTTACGGACCTCCGTCCATAGTTCCTCAGGCACTCTGTCTATCAGGTCTAATCCCTGAAATCTATTCCTCACCTCCACTGTATATTCATCAGGGATATGATTGAGGTCATACCTGAATGGTTTAGTGGTTTTCCCTATGTTCTTCAATTTAAGCCGAAATTTTGCAATAAGAAGCTCATGATCTGAGCCACAGTCAGCTCCAGGTCTTGTTTTTACGGACTGTATAGAGCTTCTCCATCTTTGGCTGCAAAGGACATAATCAATCTGATTTCGATATTGACCATCTGGTGATGTCCATGTGTAGAGTCGCCTCTTGTGCTGTTGGAAAAGAGTTTGCTATTTTGTCCTGCTTCATTTTGTACACCAAGGCCATGCCTGCCTGTTATCCCAGTGATTTCTTGACTTCCTCCTTTAGCATTCCAATTCCCTATGATGAAGAGGACATCTTTTTTTGGTGTTAGTTCTAGAAGGTGTTGTAGGTCCTCATAGAACCAATCAACCTCAGCTTCTTCTGCATCAGTGGTTGGGGCATCGACTTGAATTACTGTGATGTTGAATGGTTTGCCTTGGATTCGTACTGAGATCATTCTATCATTTTTGAGATTGTACCCCAGTACTGCTTTTCCCACCCTTTTGTTGACTATGAGTGTTACTCCATTTCTTCTAAGGGATTCTTGCCCACAGTAGTAGATATGATGGTCACCTGAATTAAATTTGCCCATGCCTGTCCATTTTAGTTCACTGATTCCCAAGATGTCGATGTTTAATCTTGCCATCTCATGTTTGATCACCTCCAGCTTACCTTGATTCAGTGATCTGACATTCCAGGTTCCTAAACAATATTGTTCTTTACAGCATCGGATTTTCTTTTCACCACCAGACACATCCACAGCTGAATGTCCTTTCGGCTTTGGCCCAGCCGCTTCACTCTTTCTGGCGCTACTTGGAAATACCCTCTGCTCTTCCCCAGTAGTATATTGGACACCTTCCGACCTGAGGGGCTCATCTTCCGGCGTCATCTCTTTTAGCCTTGGGATACATTCCATGGGGTTTTCTTGGCAAGAATACTGGAGTGGGTTGCCATTTCCTTCTCCAGTGGACCACATTTTGTCAGAACTCTCTGCTATGACCTGTCCGTCTTGGGTGGCCCTTCACAGCATAGCTTATGGCTTCATTGAGTTACGCAAGCCCCTTCGCCACAACAAGGCAGTGATCCATGAAGGGGATTCAACCAAGTAGCTTCACAAAATTTACTATATCAAAGACATTCATGAACAAGCAATCAAATTACTCAGGGATGCCAACCCAAAAAGTTATTTACCTGATCAAACCTCCTTGAGGCTTATAGAGTGGCTTCCTTTTTTCATATCAAGGATCAAGACCATAAAGCAAACAAAGAAAAGTACTTTTTCACACATTACACAATTAATCCATGTAATTCATGGCATTGGGATGCTGCAAAGGTTTACTCCATGAGAGCAAAAGTGAGGAGGGATGTTAGGAAGATCAGTCCATCATTCAGGGGTTAAGATGGTTGGGAAAAGACACAGACAAACATGGTTGAGCTGCCAACATCTAGCTCCCAGTGGTAGCCCCTCTCTCCTCCAACTGCCACCAGATGGATACCGGAGGAAACATCTTGCCCTGAGAGGATGGGTGAAGAAACAGATTAAACCTGAACTCAAAAGAAGAGAAACTGCAGAAGAGAAGAAAGAAAAGAGGAATAGGCCAGAAAAGAACAAGCCAGCCCAGAAGGATAACAGATGCAGTGCAAACCTCAATTGATACATTCCCATCCATCTGGACAACTGAATCAAGCATCACCACCATCCGTTTCCTTGTGTCTCATGACTTTTGAATTATAAGCCTGAGGGCAGGGACTCTCTAATTATTGATTCTTGTAAACTGCTCAGAGAGCCTTTTGACCCAAGAGTGGGATAAAAATGCTTTGAATAAATAAACAAATGCTTTAGGGATAGCTAAGTCTCTGACTGACAGAAACTTGTTGTGAGCAGTAGGAGAATGTACCACTTTCAGAGGGTTTCACCCTTGAAATAATTTAGATATATCTTTTAGATAGACTTTGATTGCCCTGACCTACAACAACTAGGATGATGGCTTTAGAATTTTGAATTTAATAAGTATGTAAACATGAGTTTAAAATAACATTTGCTAAGGAAAACTACACATTACGGGTTGAATCCAGCACCACATGCTGCAAGTGGGGGCTACTGCTCGCTGAACAGGACTTCAGCATCCTCTCTTCCCTTCTTTCCCCCCCCCATGCCTAGGGACTCTCTGGATCAGATTTGGAGGGTGTAGAGGGGGGCTGCAGGTGTGTGGTGGGCAGAAGATATTGAATAGGGATGGGAGAACCAGGGATCCTCGAGTTTTCCAAAATTCTCTGAACTCCAGCTTGTAGCTCAGTTCGTCTTGCTCATGTTCTCGTTTATGACCTTTTTTTCTTCTCAACTGAATGGGGAAAGTGCCCATTTCAAATGGAAAAGGTACACATTTCAGTGTGCATTTTTCAAAAGTGCGCACTTTCCCTTCATTGACTAAAGCATGAAAACGAGTATTTTTTTTGGAAAATGTGCACTTTAAAGTGCATATTTTTCAAAATACACATTTTTTAAATGTACTTATTTGGTAACTCTCCTACTAATATCACCCCACAAAGTAATCAAGTGAAACAAAATATCAATACAAAATAAATCCAATCACACTACTTACAGGTTGTGAGAGTATGGGTATGCCTCTACAGCAGGGATGTTGAACATCTGGCCCAAGGGAAAAATCCAGTCCACCTGGGATCTCAGTCCAGCCCTCCAGCCAAATCTAATTATCCCCAGATGGCCACTCCCCTCCCCTCTTAACCAGGTGTTTTCTACTCCCCCCCCCACATCCCCCAATAGTTCGGCAGTTTCTCAACATCTGCATTTTTTTATTCTAAAAGGTTGGAATGTCTCTTTTGAGGCTCAGTTACTAACAGTAAGAGCTTCAAGCTAAATATGCTGGAATTTGGCCCTGCCTGCTTTGCCTTTGTCCCTGCCCACTACTCAAATGTGGCCCTTGAGAGCTTCTCCAGAACTGAATTCAGCCTTCGGGCTAAAGAGGTTCTACAGCCCTGCTCCACACAGCCTGAGAAGTTGTATTGCTAAAGGTGCAGTGACCTTATCTAGGTTGCACGATGGCAACACCCTATACATACTGCACCGCCACCTTCATTACTCATTATTGGTCTCTGACCAGTTTCCCTATCCTTGTCAATTGCAGATTGTCAGTGTGGGTCACTTCTGTGTCCTGGGCAGCATCTGTAAGACTGAGTACTAAGTAACAGCTAGTCATTCTTGATTATATCTGATTTTGACAAAAATCAGATTTTGATATGAAAATTCAAGGTCAAGTTTTTAAGAGACTGGTCAAATTTCATTTAAGCCTTACTCTGTGTTCTCCCACAAATTATTGGGTTGGATCCAGACTTACTCATACCTAGAATAAACCCACTGAAATGAATGGGACTAAGTTAGTCATGACTAGCTTCAGTTCCATTGATTTCAATGAGACTACTCTAAGTGTGACTAAATCTGGGTGCAATCTACTAATTCCCCGACATCAGGGCTGTTGAAACTTTTGTGCAGCCCGAAGGGCTGGATTCCATTTTGGAGAAGCTCTCAGGTGTGTGTGTGGAGGGGGCTGCATTCCAGTGGTGGGCAGGGCTGAGGCCAAAAGGGGTCTAGCCAAAAAGAGTAGCATTCTTTAACTTAAAGCCTTTTGCCGGTAACTAGGCCTTATGAGAGGCATTACAACCATTTAGAATGGGAAGAAAATTGCGCAAAAGCACAGAAACCACCAAATAATCGAGGGTTGGGGACAGAGGAAGGGAACGCACCTTCAGGAAACTCAGGAGGGCTGGATTGGGACCCCAGGAGGCTAGATTTGGCCCCTGGGGCTGAGATTCCCGCCCTTGCTTTACATGCTTCACAGCAAAGTATAGGGGTGCTGTGCCTTCAAACACACACACACAGCTGGCATAATTTGGCTTTTAGTGTGTGGCAAAGCATTATAGAAGAGCAAGGGGGGGTAATTATAGCTTGCACAAACATAGCTTGAAGACTCTTTTAATGTAAAATGCATGACTAACCTCATAATTCTAGCCATTAGCTAAGTTACATAATCCTGCGTAAACACACACAGATATATACGAATGAAACCATCAGCATCTGTATCCCCAGATTTCTTTCTTCCTTTCTTTTTTTAAAGGGGCTATTAGGAGTGATTAATTTTCTGCCCTTATTAACTGCAACATGTGTTAACATTCGATCAACTGCATTAGCTAATATTATAAGGACAAAATGAAATAGTTTCATCTGTTTTTACAAAAAGACAGAGAGCATCATGGGAGCAGGCACGGTGGTCATGAATAAAAAAGAAACATTCATTTATGATAATTGGTTGCAGCTCACCATTTGGCTGGTTCTTGTGACCTAAATGTATCCAGTTGTTTCCTTTCTTTCCCTTTGGTTTTTGGGTCACTCCTAATGGTTTAATTCAACAAAAAATGTCTACCATTTCCTGTAACCTCTGTCTTTTTTCATTCCACCTTCCAAACTGAGGAGTTTTTTTACACGTTGAACAAAATCTCCCCTCTCTCTTTTTGCTTCCTTCCAAGTGAACAAAGTCAATATTGTCGACAGAGACAAGGCCCACTTCCATCTCTCCCCCCGCCCTAAAATGTAATCGCTATTTATTTGTTTCCCCTTTAAGTTCACAGGGCTTTTTTGTTTGTTTGTTTGATCCTGGCGGTCAAAACTTTGACACGGAACATGCCCCCTCTGGCCAAGAGCAATTTATGGGGGTGGGGGGTGGGGAGAGAGAGACAAACATCTTCATTCATGTTTAAAAAAGCAAAGGAAATGGCTAAAGATTAATATTTGTGCATTTGTAGCAAATGTTCTGATAGGTCTGTAATACATTTAACCACCCTGGTTGAGAAACACAAGGGGCAAAACTACCATAGAGAGCTGAGCTTTGTTACTCTTGGACACCTTTCAAAACATCAGCACGCCTCCAGCTTTCCTTATCCCGGCTGTTTTCCAGCAGCACAAAGTAAAAATACCATGTGTTGTTTTCAGGAATGAGGCACAGCCTGCCAATGGAATCCTTCAAATGCAAGGCTGGGTTCTTCGTTTTGTGCAAATGTTCCACTCTAAGCAAACATCACACAACTGATTTTTAAATGCCTTTTATTCAAGTGCCCCATTGAGAAAAGGACAAAGCTGGAGTTATGCACCGTGTGGCTCAGATACCGTTGAATGAATGATGCTCTAAATCACAGAGGAGCAGTTGATGGACCTGTGCCCCTGTGTATCAAGATGGCATTTTACAAAATGTCAGTGTAGGCACAATTAAAGTACTTAATGTCTTGACTAATCCATGCAACCTGCTACCACTGTCATGATTCTCTTTAGACCTTTGCATAGCAGAAGTTTAGAAAAATCTGATCCTGAAAAATCAGATACTTCATAAAACCATCTGAAGGGTGTTCCCAGTTACTTTAAATGTGAGGCAATGTGTTAGAATGGAAGGCCACTGACAAAGGAAATGTCAGAAACAAGAGGAAGCCTTTTTTTTCAATGCCACCCCCTGTTGCCCTCTTTTCAGGGCTGCTTCTTATATCACTTGCTCTTGAACAACATGGGAATGCTCTTCAGAGGCTGATGTATGTCTGAAAAAGCCCAACGCATAATACTGGGACCATGTTACGTGGGTCTACATGGGTAAGAAGATGCATCTACTTTAGCGACCTTTCCTGTATGCATCTTCTCTCCAAGACATAGACGTGCAGACATTTCTGTTTTCCAACACTTTCAGCAGGGCCAGCTGTCAAATGTGTGTGGGGGGGGGGGGCGGTCTGCATGCAAAGGGACTTTGCGAGACTATCAGAGAGCAGGCTGAAAATATAATGAATACTTGTCTTAATGAAAAATGAAAATGTCCACGGTGCGGATGGCTCACGTGTCTGCCTCCACTGAAGGGCAGTTAAGGAGAGTATTTATTAGCTGCCAGCATGAGAGGTGAATGAGTGTGTCTAAGCGGGGTTGGACTGGGGAAAACCTCCAAGGTACTGTGTATAAGTGTTCCTGTGCAGAAGAATCTAGCAGGTGCAGACTGATGATGCCATTGTCTTTAATCTTTGTAAGCCGCCCAGAGAGCTTCAGCTATTGGGCAATACAGAAATGTGATGAACGAAATGAAATAAAATTGTCATGTGCAAGCTGCTATGGACCTAAGTTCCGGCACAGAACTGTAGCGCTCGTTCCAAACAAGGTTGGTCACTTTTGACAGTTGTGGCAAGTATGTCCATGGTCCTTCTAGGAATGGACAGATCACACTATTTCCGGGTCATGTTAGCTTTGCATCTTTTGTTTATTCGTATGTCCATTCAGTCCCATTTCTGCATTGATCTGCATTTTAAAAATGCACAAAGATTTGTAATTGAATATGTATTTAATTATGTATTTTAATGTATTTTCTCATAAACTTGCATTTTTAAATGGACGCCATCTCAAACAATGTATTTCTAGCTGTATTTTATCCCAGAATACACATATCTATGCACTTTTTGGTACATTTTATGAGCCAAAAATTGTATTGTAACATTTGGAGAAGTGTAAAATCAAAAGGATTACTGCATTCCAATTCTCACATTAGTCAACTCAGTTCACATTGGAATTCCCAAAGAATGAATTCCTCAAGCATCCCTTGGACTTCCCCTCTCCTTGGCCACAACTCACAATTATACTTCAAGACACAGATGTGAATCTCCAGAGAAAACCATTTCTTTCTAGCACTGTAAAAGAAGAAGCCCTTAGTCAGGACTGGGGAACCTCAGGTCAGAGACCAAATCCAGCCCTCCTGGTGTCCCAATCTGGTCCTCCAGGTTTCCCTAAATGGCCCCATCCCTTTCCCCTGACATCACCCCCTTTCCCCCAACCATTGATCATTTGGTGGCTTCCCAGCTTTTGTGCAGTTTTTGTCAGGGGTGAATCCAAGCCCCTTGAGATGTTTGACAGCTCCAATTCTGAATCAGAGTTGGAGCAGTTAGATCAGAGCCCAGGAGAGGGACCTTCCCTAGAGCTCCAAGACACTGGGAGAGATTCCTCCAAAGGCCTTGACAAACAGATGGCCCAGGTTGAATCACTGCCCCTTCCTTCCACTGTGGGAACTGAAGTTTCCAAGAAGGAGGAGAAAGAGGGTCATGACTTGAGAAATGCTAGGGCACGTTGCAAAGCAGAACAGGAAAAGTTAGGTCCAGGGCTCAGATACTCTGCCAGGATAGCCACTCTTGTAAGCCAATGTAAGAGAGAGCACCACCCTAAGGGAGGGCATCACTGCAAAGCAAATTTGGCCATGAAATTCACGGGCACACTGTCAGCAACTTCACTACTCTCTGGTTCATCGTCCCTGATTAGAGATTGCAGATTAGTGGTTTAGGGCCGGAGGTAGTCTGAGAGTTTACTTGAATCTGCATTTTGTAGAAAGTCTAGATGCTAGCGAAATAAAGTCACATTAGCCTGAAGCTTTGTCTCTTTGTGGTGTTGATTGTGAAGGGGAAGGACAATCTAATTCCTGACAGTTTTTTCCCCATTCTAAAAGGCTGAAATGCCTCTCCGTAGATACTGGTAGTAAGAGCTTTAAGCTACAATATGCTGGCATTTTTTGTAATTTTGGCCACACCCCTTTTGGCTTTGGTCCCACCTCCTTTGACTTCAGCCCCACCCCACCACTGGAATGCAGTCCCTAAGAACTTCTCCAGAATTGAATTCGGCCCTCACGCTGATGGAAGTTCCGCAACTCTCTCCTTAATGAAGTGGCAGGAACTGTCTGAGAATGCAAAGAGCAGACACATCCCCTTCCAAATATGAGTTATTTAAAGCTCCCTCACATATTATACTCCGAAGAGGTTCTACACAATTTAAGGGGTACTGGGCTACACCTCTGCCCAGCCCCAAAGTCTCACATTTTTATCCTGCCCGTGACGTCCACATACATCAGCTTTCCCCTACAGACATTTATGCTCAATGGGTAGACAATGGGGGCAGAGTTGGGGAGGTGCACAACCCTGGGGGCAGGACTAACAGTGAAGTTAGTCCACTGCCCCTTTAATTGTATGGAGCCCCTTCAGGCAAGAAGAAGTCTTAATTCCCAGGATAATAACTTAACTATTGACTATTCTATTTCTCAGGGCCAGCCCTACCATTAGGCAATTGCCTTAGGTGGCAGATGCTGGGAGGCTGAAGCAAGGTGTTGGAAAAGAGAGAGCTGTGTGGCACGCAGCCTGCCCTGTGCCCCCTAAGCTAGCCAGCTATTTTCAGGTGCAGTGGAAGACACTGTCCCATTGTCAGTATTGAAGAAAGATTCAACAGCCAGTGTCACGATCTTATGTTCTCTCCCTTCGCAATCAACACGCTCTAGGAAACAAAGCTTCAAGTTAACACTACTTTATTAGTTAATGACTAGTTTCTTTACAAATGCAGATTCTAGGAAACTCTCAGACTGCATAGAACCAGCTAATCCACACATCTGCAAATATCAATAGAGGATACAAAGTGGAAGTTAGAGAAGTTGCCAACAGTCTGGGCATGAACTTATTGGCCAGACATATTTCTCAGGGTTGCCCCTCCCTTAGGGTGGCCCCCTCCTATGTTGGCTTTAGGCATGGCGGAGAATTCCGCCATGGATTTCAGTGAGGCCGAATGCACTGGCATTTGGCCCCCCGAAACCCGTGGCGGAACGGCTTCCCACCCCTGTCACCCCACGGAATCCCCCCTGGGATGAAGCTTACCTGGAGCGGATGTTCCGGCAGCGGCTCCGGTGGCGGCATCCCTGGCAGTGGTGGCAGCTGGTCTTTCAGCTGGCTGCTGCGGCCGCCATTTGTGTCCTGCCAGGCTGCCATGATAGGCTATGTAAGTATTTACATAGCCTATCACGGCAAAGAGCAGGGGTGCAAATGGCAGTAGCCTATCATGGCAGCCTGGCATGGAAACTATCTTTCCGTGATAGGCTACGTAAGTATTTATGTAGCCTATCACAGTAAAGACAGCCACGCAAATGGCGGCCACTACGCCATTTGCGTAGCTGCCTTTACTGTGATAGGCTACGTAAATACTTACATAGCCTATCACGGAAAGAGCAGCGGCGCAAATGGCGTAGCGGCCGCCGTTTGCGCCCCTGCTCTTTGCCGTGATAGGCTACGTAAATACTTATGTAGCCTACCATGGCAGCATGGCGGCAGGATGCAAATGGCGGCTGCTACGGCGGCTGCCATTTGCGTCTGCAGCGGCCGGCCGTGGCCGGAAGGCTTCCATGAGTGGCCAACTTGTTGGAACATCTGAGCCCTGGCCTGAAGTTTTTTCGCTTTGCTCTGCGATGGACCCTAGCATCCCTCAAGTCATGCCCCTCGCCCTCCTCCTCCACTGAAACTTGAGTTCTCATGGTAGAGGAATGGGGGAGCAGTTCAGGATGGGCCATCGGTGTGTCAAGGTCTCCAGAAGAAAGTCTCGCCATATCTGGGCTCACTAAGGAGGGTGCCTCCCTCTGTTCTTGCTGTTCCCATTCTGATCCGGAGCTACCAGACATTTCCACACGCTCAGATTCATTCCTGACAGCCTGTCCCTTCAGCTTTTGTACATGAAATGGGAGTGACTGCCCTCTTCAAGTGGCAAAAAGTCTTGGGCTGGCATTTTTTTTGGTTGTGCATATGAAAACAGAAGTGTGATATTAAGAATGATCTAAGCAGTCTTTGGTATTTGCTCTGCTTATTTTGAAAAGGTTCTTGACAACACATGGCAGGGCTGGAGGGGACATAATTGTTTTCATTTTCCTAAAGAGGGGCTCAGCTTTCAGAAGTTTAGGAAGAGCTGAGTTAACAGATTAGTCACACAGCTTCTTTTAAGATTGCTTCATCAAGCTGAATTGCAGTTGCTGAATTAGTTGAGCTATGTTTCCTTTCTTTTCACCCTGCAAACCCATTTTATTTTAAGTGCTGTCATGTTTTAAGTAGAAGCACAGTCCCCCCAAGACATGTTTTGATATAGGAATAAATGCAAATAAACACAAAGCAAGTAATTCAGACAGTCTATAGTTTTAAAAAATAATTAAATCTGTTTTCCCTGGAAATGATAGCAGTCCACAGTTCATGTGAAAAGTTATATAGGAATGTTTACTGAACATGTGATGGGGGAGCAGAATTACACCCACCAGGCAACACACTCCAGACACAAGGTGTGTTGCAGGCCTTCACCTTGGTGCAAGGGTGAAGGGACCCTACATATCTCCATGCATATGTGTGTTTGTATGTGAACAAGAATCCTTCAAATTTCCAAATGTGAAGCCAAACGTGTAGCCAAAGGAATAAATTGCAGAAACGTCCCTGCTTTCCCTCATGCATTTGGTAAATGTGTGTGTGTGTGTGTGTGTGGTTGGGGGGGAGGGTTTGTTATACACTGGGTGATCATTGGTGGCACTGATCATTAGGAGTTAATGTTCTGGCTGAGTCAAAGCTGCTTACTGTTTTTGCATGCACACACACACCAAACTGGCCAGTTCCAAAATCCATGTCCATTTTGGCTCCTTTGGGTCATGATTCCACCAGTAACCATGGCTTGAGGTGTGATGGCTTGAGACAGGGCTTTGTTGGTGGCAACACCATGATTATGGAATTTTCTCCCCAGGGAAGTGTGGTTGGCCCCCACATTATGGAGTTTTAGATGACAAGAGAGGGCCTTCTCTGCAGTGACCCCACACCTTTGGAACAAGTTGCTACTGAAGGTGCGCCATGCTCAGTCACTGCAGGTTTTTAAGAAGGCCTTGAAAACGTATTATTTTACTGTGGCCTTCTCTTGATATGACTGCTGTTGTTGCTGATACTGCTGCTGTTGTTGCTGCTGGTGGTTTTATTGTCAGCTTTTATTGCTGCATTTATTGCTATTTTATTGTGTTTATCTTTTTATCACTTTTAATATTTTAACTGTTTTTATGTATTTTATTGCTGTGAGCCACCTTGGGAGGGCTTCTTCCCTGAAAGGTGGCCAAGAAAAATGTTTAAATAAAGAAATAAAGAAATTAATAACGAGTCTGTTCACCTGTGCTTTTGGGATGTCATCTGGCATGGGGACCATATGGTTTGAGATTGTGTGCACTGTACTGTATTGCTGTTTTAGCTATATGATCAGAGGTTTTAATTATTATGTATGATAGTATTTGTATTGTGTTGCGTACCTTCCCTTGGGAGGAACGGCAGTACATAAAATTAATACGTAAGTCATATACTACCCTTCCTCTCAGTTGCCGTCATTTGCCCACCATGAATGTCATCACGTTGCCAACTCTTATCTGCTATATAATGTCATGACATCATTTCCCTCAGTGTATGATGCCTGGTTGGGTAGGATCATCTATGTGACTAAACCAGGTAGGAGAGGGAAATAACAGTCAGATACATGATGATATCAAACAAGAACAACAAAAAGGTAATATCTGCAACAGTTTAAATATTTTTCTGAAGAAATTTCAAACTCACTGAAGAGAATATTTGATACAGCCGTAGTTAATACTAGATGTGATATTCTGCTTCAGGGATTTGGCTGTGTATACAGTTTTGCTTCCTTACCACTAGGAGCATAACAATGTTTCATGCACTGTAGTAGTTATAATTACTGTTAATAACAACTGTAATACTTGGCTGTGTATACATTTCTGGCAGCAGCTAAAAACACTTAGCATATCAGAAGCAGTGTAAAGAAATAGTTTTATTTGTTATATTTATATACCATGGAATAGTCGAAGCTCTCTGGGCAGTTAACATAGTAAAACATAATATTAAAAGCCTAAGTTTAAAGCAGAATAAAACCAAAGTAAAAAAACAGATAAAAGCCACCAGCAACGCAAAGATCTAAAAATGCACTAACACAATTTTTAGAATGTGTGTATAGGCAACTTTAGAATGAAGGCAAAGCCTGCCAAGTCCCACAGAAATTTGTATCTGTCAAACGTCAACGTAACCTTCTCTAAACAGAACAGTTGTATATCTAAACTTCTGATTACTTATTGTTTGGGGTGTCTCTGAGCCATGCAGATAAATGAGCTTTAACAGCTAACTTCAGGTTTGATGAATTCACAGATTAGCTTTAAAGGATTCTGAACAACTTTAAAAAGCTGAAAAATCAAGAAACTGTGTTAATTTCCTAACAAGGCAATCCTATACATGTCTACGCAGAAGTAAATCCCATTTCTCCCAGTTAAGTGTGGTTAGGACTGCAGCCTTAGTGAACATAAGTATTCTTTGGATTAAACATGCATTAGCAGTCCCTTTCAAGAAGGCAAATTTAGAGCACATGATTTTCATACTTTACTCTCATTTTTCAGTCTTTTCTCCCTGTGAGTACAGATTTCATTGCATGTCTACTTAATGTAGAAAGATACTATATTGGTTGATGCAGTTACAAAATGTTAGCATTTATTTTTGCATATTTGAATAGAGAATCCACCCCACCCTGCACGTTTTGTGATTAATATGCTTCTAATTACTGAAGAGTGGTGTGACCTATCCCAGATAACACCGTCCATAGATTGCATTGAATGCCCTTAAAAAAAAAAAAGCTGGGCAAGCAGCACTCATTTTAGACTTTCATTTAGAGTTTATTAAACCTTGTAGTTCAAACAGATGTCTCTGACCTCTACTGGGAAGTACTGTAGTAGCCCATGATGACAGCAGTAGCAATCATATAGGGAGGCAGTTAAAACAGGACCTGCCAAGAGTCACAGAGTGACAGCATTAATAAAACATTTAGCAGACGAGTAAATAACTGTCAGACTCAATGAGTGCAGCAAGTATGACAGCTCTGCTATAGCCTAGGCCAAGAAGGACCTCCTTTTTAGACTTGTGGCATTTTAACTATATTTGTGCATTTATTTAATTGCATTTTTAGCCCACCCTTCCTCCAAGAAGCACAGTGTGGCATGTGTGGTTCTCCCTGGTTCCCATTTTATCCTCACAGTACGCTGTGAGGTAGGTTAGGTTGTGAGATAGTGACTGGCCCAAGTGGGGATTTGAACCTGTGTGTCTCTAGTCCTAGTCCTCCTAGTCCAACACTAACCACTACACTACACTGCCTCAGTTACACACAGCGGTCAGTACTGTAGGCAAGGAATGGACAAATCTAAAAGTGTTGCTTTCTCATACGTTTGAAATGTTTAAATCACAAGTTCTTACCATCCCATTTTCCAAGTATTTTGTGAATTTTGGAAAGTTCTTCTCAAAAAAGAAGCCAGATGAAATTCTCAGCCATTCCTACCATAGAGAAGCCTCTTCCACGGGGTATAGCCAGACTTTCTTTATACCAGAATATATGATGACAGCTAAGAAGATGATGTGGCTCAGTGGTAGAACGTGGCGTTTGTGCATAGAAGCTCACAGGTTCAGTCCATGGCATCTCAAGTTAAAAAAATCTCAGAGAGCTGGCAAATCCCTGGAGAGCTGTTGTCTGAATGCATACCACTGGGATGGATATAACAAGGCCTGACTGAAGACAAGGGAGTGAATTATATGTTTAAGGGCCAAGAGGATGCCCCTTGCTTCTCTGAAGTAATCCTACTGAAGTCAATGAGACTTACCTCTGGATAAGTGGAGGTTTGCAACCACAGGATTTAGTATTTTTTAGTATTTTTAAAAATCTGGCTGGCATGCCTTGCCCAGGAAAATGCTAACATTAAACAAACACGTGAAACATAAGGAGAAGCTTAATTACTTTATAGCTTAACTTTGGTCTCTTGCTTCACGTATCCTGTTAAATGAAGTGAAAACAAAAACTCTCCCCCTACCCCCAACCCAAGTAGTGTCATTAATTTCTTGGCTATGGTGAGCCAGCATTCCCGCTGCTAAGCACGAATGAATTTTTCATGAGGAGATCCTGAATCCTAGAACCTTCCTAAGAAGACTGTGGTGCAGGTGAGAGAGAACTAGCACCAAACTCAGAAGACAACAGAATGAGAAAGCAATACAGGTTCTTTCCCTCACCCTTCAAAGGCAAATATTCCAATAGCAAGCCCTTTATATATATCTAAAAAACCATCAGGATTATTAACCCCCATTTTGGTGTCTGGTTTGTGTGAGAGGGGATGCTGGCAAAAAGATCTACATGGGGCAAAACTCTGTCATAAATATCTTTTTCCTTTCTTAATCCACCCCATCGTTTTACTGGAACCAGCTAAAACAGGCTTTCAAATGATACCTCATTATTCTAAAAACACAATTATTTGAATAGTGTAGCAGACCAACCCTGAGGGTTCCAGTGGAAAGCTTCATTTGGACTTCAGTGGGGTCTGGACTCCTCCTGCAGACCACCCTTTCTAGGAACAGAATGTATTTAAATTCCTGGTGGACCAACTAAGAAGCAGCATTAAAAATGGGAACTCAACACTGAGAGATTAACAACCCTTCCTTTGGACTCACCTTCCCTCTTGAGGCCTAGCTAGGCTTTCCATTGCTGCTGAAATGTCAACTTTTATGTTCCAGCAAGGAAATAAACCAAAGACACTCTCATTCTTTTCCTGGAGTGTGCTAAGACAGCCCTGCCTGAAAAGACTGTTTAACGCATTGTTACAAAACCCTCACAGCCTCTTTCATACAAGCTCCTTTGAGATCTTGTAGTGTAAGCAAAACGCTAGCTGTCTGCCCTCTGCTTTCTGCTGTAAGGTTTGAGAATAATGAAAACACACACACGCCCACACAAACCAAAACCAACAACTGCCACAAACAAGTAAAAAGAAAGAACTTTTGTGTCTTACATTCAGAAAGAAAATTGCTCCTTGCACCTGAAATGTCTGTATGGGATTTTCTCCTATTCATCCATGCCAACCTTAGTTACAAAATGCTGGGAACTGACAGCACAAAACTGTTCATGCTCATCAGACTTGATCTAAAGCCCACCAGAGCAAACAAAAACAACAATGGACAGAGTCTCATTGTTTTCTGTGGGCTAAGACCCATTGTCCAGTGCCTTCAAGGGGACTGATAAACATAAGTAACAGAATAAGCTAGGCAAAGAAATAAAACTCCAAGAAAGACACTGGGCCATGTTGAACCTAGGGGGGCAGTTCCACGGTAGTAGTAAAGGGCTGATACTGTTTTTGAATGCATGGAGATTTATATTCATATACTGTTGCATACATGAATGAAGTGATCTTATACTGAATCAAGACTATTGGTCCTTCTATCCTCATATTGACTCCTGCTACTGACAGAGGTTCTCCAAGGTCCTTAATAAAAACAACATCATTTGTATGATCTAATTTAGGTTGCTGCCCTATCTTGAACTCAGTGGTATTTACTTTTGAATAGATGTGTTTCTATTCAAGTGCAGGGTTAAGCTGCCTTCATGCTAGGAAAGACAGAAAATTCTCAAGATATAGCCCTACCTCCATCAAAGTTATTCAATCTTATATTTAAGGCTGATTTTTAATGTCTTATTCTAAAATTGCTTTCCAAATGGATGAAAGAAATGGAGCAATCTATTCAAAGTTTTCTAAACCTCTAAAGAGTCCAGGGCAATCTATTCCTCAACAGGCAGCTGATGCAACTGGATGGCTATGACTCTGGCTCTTTCTTCTCTTGTCATCATTTTCCACAAAACTTTCACCACTTTTCTTTTGCCCACAAACTTGCCACCTTCCCTCAGGCATCTACCCAGACACCCCCATTCCCTTTAAGCTACTATATACACAAGTACTGGAGGAAAATGGCCCATTAGTATATGTTGGTAATGCCATGTTTGTTTACATGTAAACAGATTATCCATCCATCCATCCATCCTCCTGAGCATGCTAAGCTATTGTGAAGTGGTTGTGATGCGTGATCATGGTTTATAAAACAATCTCTGTTAGTCACTGGGTGTCTACGTGTCTACGTATGGCTCAACACAATCCTGGGAGTAATGCAGTGCACAGTAAAATCATGTGGGTGGATGTATGGCACATAGTCATGATCTGAGCATATTGTGTGCAATCCAGGGAAAGTTAAACATGGCTACTCAGTGGGATGTAAGGATTTAATAGTGAGTTCAAGTTCTATTAATTTCAATAGGATTTAGGAGTGCCTAACTTTCTTTGGATTATGCTCACTGCAGAACAATCACATGATTTGTGATTTCAAGAACCCCGAGGAGAAAAATATCAAACCATCCATTGATTATGTGAATCTGTCTTAATCTGCTGGTGGCCATACATTATTCTTCTTCTGGACATTTGAGCCCACCTTGGGGGAAAAGTTGCAATGAACTAGAGCCACAAAGGGTTTTTTTTTAACCACTGTTGCCAACCTGCCAATCCTAGAAGTATCTAAAACAATTTATCACCACTTCCCACCCTTCAATCCTAGGAGTAGCTACAACAATTTTAAAAAGATGTGATGAATCTAAACACATATGAAGTTTGTGCTTACAACCAGCACAAAATTCTCTCCAATTATGATTTTTAATTAAGAATTAGCAATGAGCGATTTTTCTCATGTGAAAAAAAGAAAGAAAAGGCAATGAACCTATATTTGAAGAAATGTCTCAGAACAGTTGAATCAAAGCTGGCCTGTTGGATATAATTAAAGACAGAGTAAAACCCTGGGATCTTTGAGTGCCCTGGTTACAAACATAGCTCAAGGAGGTGTTTGGAATGAAGGAAATGGTGATGCTTCTTCAATTTCCCATGAATATCATATGCACAGCCCAAGACACATGTTGAGTTGAATTGCCACATTCTTCAGCAGTGGGCACAGATGTGGGCTTGATCTGACAGATCAGGGTCCTGGGGTCAACCAGGAGTAAATTGGGGGCAGATGATTTCAAAGATTCAGCTTGTTTTTAGAAACAGAAAAAGATGCTAAGAAACATTTCTATAATGTGTCTAAGGAAGGAAAAGAAAACACACATAGATTTAAATTTCCTCAGGATGACTGACAGCTTCTTCAAGACAAGGACTGGATTTTTAAAAAATGAGTTAGTTAAAACAGGATTTCTGTTCAGCCTCTGGATCACAGATGTTTTACATAAGAGATACTATTTTCTAAAATTATCTTGGACATTTATTTAATGCTTTCTTTGGAAGTGTGGTATTCCGTTGACCTCAGACACAGCTTGCCTGGTGTTCTTAGTCCTAAATTAACTATCCATTATACTTCAGCCATAGAAATCTGTATGGCAACATCAGCTGACACACTTTCAGTGCTAAATAAGAGTTCATCAGCACTACTAACCTGATTTAGCTAGGAGCCGTATAGCAGGGGTGTTGAACCTCAGGCCAATGGGCCAAATCCATCCTGCAATAGAGTCCCAATCTAGCCCTCTGGGGTTCCTCAGATGGCCACATACCCATTTCCCCTGACCACCAGACATTTGGTGGTTTTCTGGCTTTTGTGCAGTTTTCCCCCATTCTAAAAGGTTGAAGTGTCTCTCCCAAGTCTTAGTTACTGGCAGTAGCTTTAAGCTAGAATAAGCTCTTGTGGGAGGGGGCACTTGGCCCTGCCACTTTTGCCATTGGCCCTACCCACCACCAGAATGTGTCCCCCAAGAGCATCTCTGAAATGGAATTCAGCCCTCAGGTTGGAAGAGGTTCGACACCTCTGCCATATAGAAGCAGGAGTCCACATGCGCTGTGTATCTTGAACTATATGGGAAACCACATGAGGAAGCTGATGCTGTCTGTGCTTCCCTTATCTCTCTCACCCAAAAGCTGGCGCTGTACAGGCAGAGACCTTAAAAAGATGGAATCTTCCAATGCATTTTTCAGGCCAGAGAGCGGGGTGCTGCTGGATCCAGTCCCCTGGCTGCTCCCACTTCCCACCAAACAGCTGATCAGGGGGGGTTCAGCTTTTTAAAAGGGGGTTCTGTGCATGAAACCCCAAGCTACTTCATATGCTCTGTTTGATCAGAGCTTACAACTTTAAACCAAATTGCCAGAAATCTATCCCACATTTTTGTCGACCATTCTCATTCAATTTGATAGAAAAGAAATTGCCTTCAAAAATAAATTCAAAGGAAGAGAAATTCTCATGGGTTGGGTTTGGGGTTCTTGTGCTTACCTTACTTGTGAAGTGACTGAGGAGTGTGCATGAGTGTCCTGTCTGTCATTGTTCAATAATCTCTTTGGCAGCCTGTAGCCCCCTCAGCTTCCCACACTTCAATTAAAACCATCATGAGGAAGAAATCACCATGAGGCAATTTCTCTCATGGGGCTTTTTCAGTTCAGAAAGTGCAGGTGGCCTGGGAGGCTGCAGAGCAGTGGAAAGATGTGTGTGTGTGTGTGTGTGTGTGTGTGTGTGTGAAAGAGAGAGAGAGAGAGAGAGAACACACACACAGCACCCTTGGCCACCTCACAGTGATTAGGTAAGCTCAAAAAGCCCATAGGAGAAATCTGGTGAAATTGTTCCCCCAATTTCTCTGCCCACAAACAGGCTGAAGAATTTTGAGAGGCCATTTGTGCACAGCTCTAATTGAAACTGTGCAGAAAAGGGGAACTGAAATGATTGAGGGGCTGGAGCATCTCCTCTATGAGGGAAGATTACAACAGCTGGGATTGTTTAGCTTGGAAAAAAGGAGGCTAAGGGGAGACATGATAGAGGTGTACAAAATTATGCGTGGTGTGGAGAATGTGTATAGGGAAACATTTTTCTCCTTCTCTCATAATACTAGAACCAGGGGTCATCCCATGCGGCTGATTGGTGCGAAGTTCAGGACAGATAAAAGGAAGCACTTCTTCACACAGTGCATAGTTAAACTATGGAATTCGCTACCACAAGATGTAGTGCTGGCTTTAAAAGGAGGTTAGATAAATTCCTGGAGGAGAAGACTATCAATGGCTACTAGTCCTAATGGTTATGTGCTACCTCCAGTATCAGAGGTAGTATGCCTATGTACACCATTTGCTGGGGAACATGGGTGGGATGATGCTGTTGCACTCATGTCCGGCTTGTGGGTTCCTGGTCGACAGCTGGTTGGCCACTGTGTGAACAGAATGCTGGACTAGATGGACCCTTGGTCTGATCCAGCATGGCTCTTCTTCTGTTCTTCTGTTCTAGTTTTCAATTCTGTGGCTTCCTCCAAAGAATCTTGGGAACTGGATTTTGGGTTTTGGGGGGTACTTCTCCAATGAATTCTTGAAATTGTACTTTTATGAAAGTGCAGGGAATTCTTTAGTAGAAAGTCCAATGAGTTCCCATGGTTCCTTTGCTGAGGGCTATGGCTTTTACGAGGCTTGAAGCTGGTTTAAATTTCCAGGGCAGATATGCCCTAAGAGTAATGATATATAATGACTTGATCAGCACGCTTCCTTCCAACACCATTCCTGCTGAGCTGAGCACTTACTACTCTGGGTAGGAGTTCACCACTATCAGATGAAATGGTCTGCATTTTCTGACACAATGGGCGCTATCCAACACTGCTGCTCTACTTACATTATTGACAGACCACTACAGATAACTTATGCTAGCGGTACATCAACAGCGTAAGAGGAGCAGCAGTGTTGGATACTGACCATGATCCTATCATTCACAAGGCTTAAGCATAGGACAGTGGTTCACCTACCTTTTAAAAAATTATTATTTGCTTCCCATACCATACATGCACTCACATGTATGCTGCATTTTTATAGCAGCCTTCTCTCATGAAAAGTAAGTTAAACCTCAAAATATAATAGCTAAATGCTGACTACTTGAATATAAGGTATTTATTTGAATTTTTCAAAGTTTTTGTGTATTATATCTAGTAGACCGTAGCGTATACTACTATCAGGCTTTACTTACAATGCAAGCTATGTTATTACACCTTTCTCATCGTTATGGTATATATCTGATAAATCTATTGGTAGAGGACCTTGGTGTGTCCTCCTTGCAAGCTGCTTGAATGAATAACCTGTGTAAACTCACTGTACTATCTTCTGGCTCTTTAACCACATAGGTCAAACTTCATCTAGTAAGTCCTAAGAGCAAAACCCAATACTAGCCCCATGATTTAGTGGCTCCCTGTGCTCTAAGGCCTCAATGGGGTTCCCCCCTTCACTTCATTGACAGATGAATCTCCCCTTCCTTATTTCATTGCTAAGTCATCCCATATAAATAGTAAAGTTAAATGTTTCCCATAAACTAAAAAATTAAGGATGCAATTCTATGCATAATTAGACAGAAAAAAGTCCCACACACTGGCTGTGGCATGCTGGAAGTTATAGGACTTTTTTCTGTCTAAACATGCATAGGATTGCATCCTTAGTCAATTAATGTATGTATTAATGATGTATGGGATGTTGTTTTTTAGATGTATTGCCTGCCCCATCTAGAAGGTTTGGGGTGAGTAAAAACTTAAAGATGTAACATTTCCGTAGAAAAAAATCTGATTATACTACATTTCATGTTTCCAGCCCTCTCCAGCTTAACCGTAACAAAACTGATCCACACACACATGCAGAGATAGGCTTACAATGCTTTTGGAAGGTCCTCAATCTACAAGCCGTGACCCTGGTGAATCTCCCAGGGGAACCAAGTGTCATAATGTTATGTGGGGAAACATTGAACATGCTTCTTTGCATTCATTTCAGTCTCACAATGTTGCAAAGATGGAATCATTAAGAGAGTGCCCCAGTTAATCTCATAATTGCAGTGGCATTGCTACAAATCCATTAAGAATGAAAAGATGTGTTTTGCTTTTCCACAAGAAATTATTAATATTTTTCCATAGGTATCAGACCTCTAAACCAAATCTTGATGCATGACTGCTTTGGTGGCCATGTGTCCTACTTTACAAGGACAGTTCTCTATTTCAAGGCATCCTCTATTTGAAGGGCTGTTCAGTTCAAGATCAAGTCCAGTTTCAAGATCACGAATATCCTAAGAAGGAAGAGCAGGAATCTTGAATTTACCCATCAACATTTACACGTGGAAATCAAACTAAGTAGGTATATGGGTCATCAGGTCACAGTCATCCTCAGTATGGTGAACTCTTATTGTATTTCTATTTAAACTATAATCATTTTTCCTAAATTTGCATATATTCATATCAATTAGCATGTGCAAATTTTATGTAACTCTGTGCCCTCTTTTGTTCTCATTTTGGGTAATCTATTTCCTCTGTTTTGTTGATGCATAAGTGCCCACCTTAACAACTGCACAGCATAGCAAAGAACATAGTCATGCTGAAGTAATCTGTGCTGGGGATTTTGGTGATGAGTCTAGTGAATGTTTATCTACCCTTGTAGGGTAATCCTTGGTCCTTGACCATAATCTCCAACACAGTTACTTAGACATGATGTGTCTACTCTCTGCCTAGACTTTCCCAATCTGGTGGCCTCCAGATGTTTTGGAGTTCAGCTCCCATCAGCCCCAGCCAGCATGCCCAATGGTCAGGAATGCTGGGAGTTGTAGTCAAAAACATCTGGAGGGGACTAGAGTGGGGAAATCTGATCTGGATAATAGAGAGCATTCGGTAGAGTTGATTGTGTCTCCATGCTGGAGGTGACCTCTCAACTCAATTATTCCCTTGACCTTCTGGTGCTAAGTTTGCATGATTCTGAAATTTGCTAGCCTACCTCTCTTGGAGAAATTATAGGTGGCACACATTAAAGTGCTTAAGAATCCACATGCCTCACAGCACGCTGGAAGCGAAAAACAGGCTGTTCCAGATTAGCAAATGTTAATGCAAAACACAAAGCAACATAGGAAGAAAAGGGAGTGAATGTTCCCTAGCTGGGAAGCTATACCGTTACATAACAGATAGTTTTATAGAGGAGGCAGGAAGGGAATTTCCTTGGCTTTCTACTACCTCCAACACCACCCACTAGCAAATAAATCACCGGATCTCTAGAAGAAATAACGGGATAACAACCTGAGACTTCAGTTTAACATCTTACAGATGGAGGGGAAAAAAGAGTGCAGCAGAGATTCTGACAGCTCTAGAGAGGCTGAATTTCCTCACTTGTGGTGAAAGTGGTTTTCAGTAAATGAGCACTTATCACAATATTGACCCACTTGCAATAAGCAGGGATATTTTACTGCTCCTCAAGTGTAATATTGTGGTGTGTGGCTATCAACACAATGAGCTAAAGACTTCCTTTCAAAACACTAGGCCACTTTGGTTCAGGGCTATGTATTGCTGTGTTTCAGGGGTATATATGAAAAGTTCTCTCTCTTCATGATCTCAGTGGACATATTGTATTGTCATTGTGTCTCCATTTGGTAGACCACCATGTTTCATTACTAGTAAGCAAAAGTGTATTGCTCTGAACACCAATCCAACTTCAGATTTAAGCCTTTTCTCCGCACGCATCCACTTATAATATAGGTTTATACTCTGTGTCAGTGATATGGAAGTCAGAGTAGCCCTAGAGACATTATGGGATAGAGATGGGTGGAAAAAGGTAACACAGGTACACACATGTGCACGCACACAAGAACTATGAACGTCTTGGAGAGAATGAAGAAATAACATTCTACTTCCTATATCAAGCTCCCTATCTCCTAAAGTTGATGGACCACTGGAGGTCCATGAGCTCCATTCAGGCAGTCTCCAGAAAGATTGCAGAATAAGTCAAGAATATCTGCACTTGACCCTGTACTTGATTTATTTTTTCTGATGATTGAGGCTGTTTTGACCAGGGCTGGATTATTGAACAGGCTAGTAATGCCCTGGCACATATCTTTCATAATATGGTGCTGGTGCAATATAATAATTTCCCCCTAAAATGTACCAGTTAAGGGCCAATTTCACAGAATTTTGCTTAAAACCCAGACACATCCATCACATTAGGCAAAACTGATTATTAAAATCAGTTATGTATGTGTTTTGATTTGTACAACACCATTATTAATGGTGCAATCCTGTGCATGTTTAAACAGAAAAATCTTACAATTCCCAGCACCCCCAGCCAACCATGCTGAGGAATGCCAGGAGTTCTAGGACATTTTTCTGTCTAAACATGCATAGGGTTGTGTCTTTAGTGGTCTCCCAAGATCTCCAGTAATTTTCAAGTGGTCTGGTCCATGGGGGGAAAAAAGTTTTGAAAACAACTACCCTGGAAAATAAAGTGTAGATTTGAAGAGTAAGATGCACATGACAAAGAGTAGAATATATATGTAATAAAGAACTAAATAATATCCTGAACTGGCTGAGAAGTGTGATATCCTGAGGTAATTTCCAGTGTGAACATTCCTTTAAAGTACTTTAAATTAACACACTTTGGTTTTGATTTTAATTGAACTACAATTTAAATCATTTTGAAGTTCTACTGGAAATACATCTCTTGTCTTGTGTGCTACCAAACCAGGGTCAATTTTGATATCTTTGTTTGCATTCTTAGTTTGGTCTACTATATCTTACACCATAAAGGCTCCATCAATAGGGCTGTCATGTTCCCTTATGCCATATTGGACAGAGGTATCTGATTAAATGTGAGAGGAAAGGAAAGGAAAGATTCCTCCTGTGCAAGCACCGGGTCATTACTGACCCCTAGAGGGATGCCGCTTGCGCTGGCGTTTTCATGGCAGACTATAGCGGGGTGGTTTGCCATTGCCTTCCCCAGTCGTGACCCAGATGTGAGAGACCCAGATGCAAATCTCAGCACAGCTATCAAGGATTACTTTGGCTCATTCACCGCCAATCCACCTATTTTCCCTCATGTGGCTGCTCTGGGGAAAGAATGTGAGTGGGGAAAAAATCAAAATGCATCTGATATATAAACATATAGATCAGGTGCAGATTATGGAGTTCTAATCCTTCCCTCCTACAGGGATTTATACATGGAGTTTCCCCCCCATAGAAATAGAGTCTTTTTTATTCTTCAAAAGCTTTTCTGGTTCCAAATTGTGCAAGACAGCATTGTGTTAAATCCACATTTGAAACCTGGCTAGGAAAGCATCTCAGAAGGAACACCACTTCTATGAAATACTGGCCAGTTTCCTCACTTAGTGTTCAATATGAATGCTAACTGGTTATTTATGACACAAGGAGTGCAGCCCTTTCACTTATTCTAATGAGGAGTGAGGTCACGGACCACAGAGCAAAGCTATTCAGACATCTCCCAAAGCCTCCAAAGGATTATCATGGTGCATTGAAACACTGGAAGCTACATTCATTTTTGATGTGTTTGCCAGCACTTCCCATTGAAGTAAATGCTAAGCACAGCGTAGACAACAGTGTGAGTGTGTGCGTGTGTGTGTGCTTAGCACCTGACCACTATAGATATTAATAACAAGTCAAAACTTGCTACAGCACTATAGGAAACTGAAGATTATGTACACATTCAGCAATGGGTTTATGCTGAATGTGCAGTAGAACTGTAAATTTGTAACCCATCTGCCTCCATGTATTCCAGCCTTCTCCAACCTGGCTTCCTCCAGATGTGTTGGACTGCAACTCTCATAATTTGCAGCCAACATGCTGGATTGGAATTACGGGAATTGTAGTCCAACACATCTGGAGGGCACCAGGTTGGGAAAGGCTGATGTATGGCTAAATGGGACATGTGTATGCATATGTCAAAATCTATAAAATGGTAAAAATCAGGTGTTTCTGTTGTATGCACATAGCAATGCGTGTTTTAGTGTCCCCTTTAGCCATTATGTGCAACACATGATGGGGCTGAGGTGTGCAGATATGCACACAGTACATCTCTTAAATGCACCCTTTGCCATGCATGTCTGGCAGCTTTGAGCTCCACTCTTGCCAGTGATTTACAGCATATGTAACTGTTTGCAAATAACACAAAATTTGGATGAAGAAGAACGATATCAGGAAATAATGGGCATCTGTTGCCAAGGAATGTATATTTGCATTACATATAGGCAAACCATTCCATCTGCACCTAATAATGGAAGTAAAGTTCATCCTGTGATAATTAGATTCAGTGAACAGTGAAGTTTTTGCTTTGTGTTTGTGTAAATGTGCTGTCAAGCTTTTCCTAAACTAGATGGCTGTTTTTATGTATTAATGAAAAGAGTGTTTTATATATACAAAAAAGAGATATATAACCATTTTGTTGGTTAACCAGAATGTTTATCGTTTGGGCATTTGGGAAGAGTGGGGCAGGGGGGGAGGCTTAGTTGCAGAGTGAATTATCCGATAGGACTCTAAAGCCAATTTACTTTCTCCCCCCTGTCTCTCTCTCTTTAAGATATTCCATCAGTTTTACATCCAAAAGCAGGATCCCTTTGGGTGCTTTGCTGCATATGCGACATTAACGACAATAGTTCCCAGATGGGGGGAAAACGAATGGATGCAGAATGTCTGTGTAAAATAACTTCAGCTACAGCCCTGTAGAACAGGATCATATCGATGTTGTTTAACACAATGAAAAGTTTAATTGGTTACAGATGACAAACAGGGATTCTATTTGACGGCACACTGGACACCCAGTCAGTGGTTTACATCAACCTGTCAATCTCAATATGGCACTTCCCTAAAAAAAACTGTTGTGGTCCTTCCCCCCTCCCCCTGTAAACCCTCAGGAAACACAGTGAATTATGACAACATGTTTATAGTCCTCAAATGCCATACAAGGAACCCCATCCATATCTTTTATGGAGTGATCTATGGAAGCGTGTTGCGCAGTGTCCATACTTATTTTCTAAATATATTGCATAGCCTTATTAAACTTGCTTAGTTGCTTTTGCATTGCTGCCCATGCTGCTGACATCTATACTGCTGCTGGCAACATATTTCAACCCACACACACATACACACACACAGTTGAGAGAGAGAGAGAGAGAGAGAGAGAGAGAGAATACTCTCTTGTTAGTCTATCTATCTATCTATCTATCTATCATCATTTATATATATATATATATATATATATATATATATATATATATATATATATATGTTTGTGGTCTGAAATGAACCTGAAAGTATTCTAGTGCAACTCTTGGCCCACAGCCAGGAACATTAAGCCTCACTAGGGGCATTTTCACACATATGGCTTAAATCGGCTTTTCCTTAAATCAGTCTGTGATACACATGTAAAATTTACACTGGTGGGAATGTACATTTGTTCTCTCTTCCATGTTCTGTCTTACACTAATTACATTCGCATATGACACAAACAGAGCAAGGAAGGCTCAGGTACTTTTGGCATCTGGTATGAAAAGGTTCTAACAGGTAATGGACTGATTTTCTGGATCTTGACTCCAATTCATATTCTGGATCTTGACTCGCAGCTGTGTGCCTTCTCTACAGAATTACTTTTCTTTTTTTGTCTTGTTATTACTGCCGGTTAGCTACCTTGTAATAAACTATTAGCCTCTTGTATAATGGAGGAAATTCAAAAGACCATTATTATCTATTGTTAAAACAGATGTGAGGTTTCTATAACAAAGGAGTCTTGTTTGGTTTGTGCCATATTTTTTGTATGAGAATGTGAGTTCTTCATCAGATGGGTCTTTTGTGCCTGAGTTTAGCCTAGAAGTTCTGTTGTTAAATGTTCTGCTGAATGAAATCTTGTTTCAGTTTAGCTACCCCCTTTTTCAGAGAGAGAGAGAGAAAGAGAGAGAGAGATCCTTTTCTAGTAGGAGTCCTCTTGTTTCTAAAGCTGCAATCCTATGCATGTTTAGACAGGATAAATGGCCTACAACTCCCAACAGGCCACAGCATGTTATGCTGGCTGAGGCATGCTGGGTGCTGTAGGCCTTATTCATGGGATTGTGTCTTTACTTTAGTAATGATCTAAGTTGTTTCAACGGGATGAAATCCAATTAAATACTAGCAGTTCAACCTTGGATTGAGAATCTAAGCACCAGGCTAAAATCTAAAGAATGCTGAAGTTGCTCCTTTGATTTCAGTATTACTGCATTGTTTCCCCATATTTGCAAAACATAAGGACTACACTCCAGCTGCAGCTGTAGGTATCTAGTCATGCTAGTGGCCTCAGATGTGGATCTGCACCCCCATTCTCATCAAAAGATGCTTCTTGAAAAATTCAGTAGAGTTTGGATTAACATTGGATTGTGGAGACAACTCTGCATCAGCAATGCCTTCTGAAGGCTGCTTCTTTGCATGGAACTCCTTTGCTCAATGGGGACATTCAACATTTACAAAGACAACAGGCCCCCAGAAGTGTTTTTAAGGGGAGGGAGGGGTTCAAGTTGGCCTAATATTAAATTAAAAGTTAAATTCAAGAGTATTGAGAAGAGATCGTTCCTGAATAATTTTGAATGGTATAAGAAGAACTAGGAGCTTGCTGTTCAGGGCTCAGCCCCTTCACTCTCATCCTCAACATTGTCTCCCTCCTTCACCTCCCACATTAGAGCTCAGCTCAGCTCCTAAGGCAAAACAAACGAAACAGTGCAGCTTGTTGCTCAGTCCTACAAAACAGGCTTCACATCTTCCTTTTCTTTAAGAATTAGCCTTGACTTCAACAGCAGGCTTCACCCCACCGACCATTCTGGGAGCGGGGGCTCAGTCCCTCCTGCCCAATCTTGGGGGGGGGAATCTAGCCCCCTCTACCTCATTCTCTACCAAGGTCCCTGAGTAACAAGGTCATCCTTTAATATGAAGGACTGTTCCCTAACAATATTCTTGCCCTATCTGTGTAATGTCTTTTAGATTATAATCCTAAAGGCAGGGACTACTTTAATATTAATCTTTGTAAACCCCTCTGGGAGCTTTTTTTCAGCTGACGAGCAAGGCAAAAATGCTGTAAATAAATAAATAAAATAAAACAAATAAGTTAGCTACTGGGATAATTTGATGTTGGTGGAAATCACCATGGCTGAATGAATGAATAAAATCATTCACGTTAGTTTTAGTTTAGTCCTTGCTAAACTTGCTGATAATCTTGGTATACAAACTTTCTACATTCAAATGGCCTCTTCTAGCATCCTAATTTTAACACACTTCACAAATGAAGAAAGTAAACAGCATTCCACAACAGGATGATCATTTTTTTTACACCTTTAGTTTAATTCAAGGAAAACTTTACTTTCCTCAGTGCAGAAGGTAAGCATGGAACATATTATTTAATCCTAATGCAAATCACACTGACAGGAAATGTTGTAAAAAGAAAAGTAATCTTCTGAAGGAAAAATAAATTATCAACCATGTTACGAAGGAAAAGAAACATTCTCAAATAATTTCTTTCTTTGTTGGTACTGGCTGGCAGCATAATCCTTCCAAGTAAATTGTAATTTCCAAATTAGATTATACATTATGTCATATTAGTTTTATATTAGAAAAACAAACTGACTTAAGGGGAGAAGTGCCAGAGTTGGCTTGCCCAGCAATGTAAAATTTTTGAGCTTCTGCTGTGAAATGTTTAATGTTTTTTTTTACAAGTTCAGCAGTAAATATAAAACCTAAATTAAAGCAAGATTTTTCACGTGGCTGAGCATTGAGCCAACCTTAATGGAGGAAAAAGAAAAGCAAAGATTTTTAGTACAGCCACAGTCATCTCGGTAACATGAACTCTGCATTAAAGGCTGAATTCAAACAGCAAAACATACATTGACAATCAAAAGACAGGATTTCACCCATGGTCTGCAATTGTATATAACTTGTCAACACTGATCCATATATACATGTAGTATGTTTATATCCCATATACACAGATACATACAGTTACCACCAGCAGCTGGTACCCACAGAAGGCATACAAACCTTTATCGAATCCATCAGTTCTAAATTTCTGGAGCCTTTTGAATGAAAAGGAAGAGAAATGTTGTATGGCTTTTGGACGTATAGAGTGGTATTTTTCTATCCCTTCATGTCTGAAGTGTCTAAATCATGACAGAAAGTTGTGCCATCACATGATTCCAGACTGAATTTCCAGGTACATTGGCTAGCATTTAAAAGAGAACTCTGCCTTTGAATTAAATGTTGACCTTTCATGAATACCCAACTGTGAATTCTAGGTGTCACCATGCTAGGTCAGCACCATGCAGGCAAGCACCTGCTGACTGGCCAGTAGTAGTATCCCCACATGGCTTGATGCATCATCAACGCATATAGGACACTGCTGGCCAGTTAACAGCTGTGCTTCTACATGGTGCTGTCCTAGCTCTGCCCAGCCTCCGACACCACGTCACACAGCCTGATGGTAAGGGCAGGAGATCCACTTCACTTAGCCACTGTTTACCATAGGGAACTCTTTAGGCATCAGCATGCTCATGACAGTCACTTGATCCCAGAATTCACACACAGGAATTGTGTGTGTACCTTTAGATCTGTCCATCTAGGCAGCTGATACGGACAATACTGGAGACAGCTCACAACATGTTGTCTGTACAATTGGAGGTCTGAAGTGGCACTCACTTGTCCCACACTACAAATTTCCAGCCTGGAAGTGGGAAGCATTCCTATAAAAATACAGCCCAAGGAGATGGTATACATAGACATTGGCATTAAGCATGGGTCTTCACGGAGACTCATGCATCTGAAAGTGCATGTTCGCATTATGTGGGGCCATGATATTTAACGTGAAGATTTAGAACGGTAGTGTGATCTGAGAATAAGACTTGGTAAGCAGAGAAAGCTTTAAAAAGCCAAAGGGGGAAAGTGTGATTTTCTTTTTTAAAAAACAGCCAAATGTAGAATAGCTTTCATCAGCAGTGCAAGGGCTTGAGTATCCCTACATCTTAAAATACTTCAGGTTGTATCCCCAATCTAGGATGCAGCAGAAAACAATTTATTGCTGTTCATTTTGTAAACAATCACAATGTTCATTCTCACCCAGTGGTCTGGTTTCCAGACTTCTTGCTTTTTGTTCTTCATGTCATAGTGTCAGTATAAGAGACTTTCTCAGGGCCAAACTAGATGTGACATGCAATTGCATGCATCTTCGCTCCAACATTTTTTAAAATCAGAAATTGCCTTGGGAGGCTGCAAGTAGAAGAATAGTAAGGGAGGGGCAGCTTAACCATTTCCCCCTCCAGCTGTTTTCAGCTCAAAATCTCCCAACTAGTTCCTTCATGGCAGGAATCTCCCTCTCTCCCTCTTGCCCCTTCTCTTATATTGTAAATGTATTCCAACTTGTTGGTCCTGTGCCAACTGTGTGTTTGGTGGGTTAGCATGTGAAAATGTTCTCAGGCAGCGGCAGCAGGGCTGGTGTCTGAATCTGGAAACCTTGGAAAGTGTTGGAGCCCCAGCACCCTGGCGGGACCCACCGTGGATAACTGTCCTGGGGCACTATTTTCTGGTACTCCCATGAGGGAGGCATCCATAAGAATTTCCTACAATGCTATGGAGTGACACTATGTCACCCCAGAGCATTGTGGGATATTTAAATGGTGGCTTCAAGCTGCTACTATGGTCACAAGAGTGCTGCTGCTGCCGCCGCAGCCCACCAGCACCACTACATGTCACCAGGCAAGCGGCTGCAAGCCTACCAGGGCTCATGGGGAGCCTCTGACATAGCAGGTGGAACACCAGCAGGTGTTACGTCATGCCCCCATGCCCCCCCCCCCCGGTCAAACCTGACTTTGTGCAGCATACGTATTTCACATGAGCATCTGTGGATCAGGGCAAATGCTTATCATATTGAACATCATTTTAGAAGGACACTGGAACTTAGGAAGCTGCAATATACTGAGTCAGAGCCTTGGTCCATCTAGCCCAGTATTGTTGACACTGACTGACAGCGGCTCTCCAGGGTTTCAGGCAGGAGGATTTCCTGCCCTACCTGGAGATGCCAGGAACTGAACTGGGACCTCCTGCATGCAAAGCCAGGACTCTACCTAGGGATGTACGGATTTTGTGAAATCTGTTCCATCCTTGCTTTGCAGATTGCTAGGCATCTTTTGTTCCATCACTCATTGATGGAATCGGATTTTTAAAGGGTGTACAAGAATTTCATTCCACTTGTGCTAATGTTCCTTTGTACCAATGTGCACTTGCACTAATGTGCATTAGCACACCACAAGGGCAAATTTGCACACACACACACACACACACCCCACACACAATAAAAAAGCAGTCTGCAAGTTCATGGAATCTGCACAACTTGGGAAGACGGTCTGTTGAGGAATCCGCAGGTGAGATTCATAGAAATCCAAATTCATTTGAATCCATTGTGGATTTCTCCAACCTCCCTAACTCTACCTCTGACCCAAGGACCATCCTCTAAGAAATATCCCATACCTTTCACCCATGCCACACACACTGTCCTCACACATGCACACGCTCTTGCCTGTCAAACCAATCTGGATGTTCTTGGCATTGAGAAGCAGCTCTTTCCGCCAGCTGCAGTTTGCAAAGTTCTGAAAAAAGAAGCATATCCCACCCATAGCTTGCTTACCACCAGTGTATCTGATCACTCTCAGCCAGAGGTCCAGCCATTTATGACCCTCATCTGTGTATCTCATGACTCCTCTTTCCCTGCCCACTAAATACCAACCCATAGTCTGAGCAGTCTCTAACTAGGGAAGAGAAAGAGGATAAATCTTCTCCAAGAGACCAGACAAGCATGCCCTGATGCTTCCTCTTGCAATGAAAGTGCTACAAGATGTACAGGCATTTATTAAAGTGAATGTTAATCTCTTCAGGAACTTGGGTGACATACACTTTTTGACTAAAAGATTAGGCTTTAAGAAGCACTAGGGAAGCAGCCAGAACTTGTGTGTGTGTGTGTGTGTTTAAAAAAATAGATTGTTGTTGCCAATAAATGAATAATGCTATTTTAAGGATCTCTCCATCTGTATATAGTGCCTCATAAAAATGATTTGTAGTGCTGACAACCAGATTCATAGAGAAAAATTTATCACTCATCAGGAATATATTTCTATGCTACATACATCTGCTTATGAACTCACTTTAAATTAGATTATCTGGAGGGCAGGCTGAAAGCTATTTTGTGGTTATGGTGTCACACAACCCCCTGACCTTACCAAACTGATTACCTCAAGTAGGTTTTCTACCTAAGCTGGCAATTACATTTCTTTAAATGTTGAGGTCCTGTGCACATCCTGTAAGGTTGCTAAATTTTCCTCAGAATGCTTGGCCCAGGGTTCATTCAAATGTTCAGTCAATGAAGTAGTACTATGCTCCAGAACAACTGAAGTTTTCATGTAGGGAGTTATTCCTTTGGATTTGTTCCCCCATGTTGCACCCGTATAAATTGCATCCCCATATTAGAATTTACCACCACAGAGAGAAGACTTGTTTCAAGGTTTTTATTGTGCAATTACTCTGCCTCAAACATGGACTTTCATGGGGTGCCTAGATGGTGTCTTCTGTTTGTTACTGTCTTGTGTTTTCCCTTTGATTCCTCCATCCTTTTTCTTAAAACAAAAATCCATTAAAGAGGGAGAGGTGAAATAGCTGCGCAATGCCTTGATTGATAGTACTAGGAGCTCTTCATCTGGAAGCAACATTTTGCTTATACTGGGGGCCGGGGAAGGGGCAGGCATAAAGCATGCAAAGCTATGTGGCAGTTATGATGACTCACCAAATAGAATTAGGGTAGATTCGTACAAATATATTAATCACTCACTGACTATAACAGGGGCGAGCCACTTCTCAAATCTACCGGGGGCTACACACTCTACCACCATTGCTAAATTTACTGTTGAAATTGCTGCTGCAGCGGTTTTCCTTGAAAACAAGTTGTGTGGGGAGCTCTGCAATTCTGCTTCTAAACAAGATGGTAGGGATATATTGATTTCATAAAATCCATTCCATATGCGTTTCATGGATTGTCAGGTACTTTTCATTCCATCATCTGCTCATTAGCAGAACCAGATTTTTTTCCAATTTCCCGAATTCATGCATATTCGCATTTGTGCGAATTTGCACTTGCAAAAATGCATAATCCCCCCCCAATGTGCAAATCCCCCCCCCCATCATATGCATTTTCATGCTTTAGCCTATGGGGGAAAAGTGCATTTTCAGCTGGTGTTTTCTTATTTTGCATTTTTTCTAGGGATGTGCGAAAGTCACTTACCTTTTCGAAGGGGTGATTCGCGGTGGGGAGGAGGCGCTCCACCCCCCCCTGAAATCCTAACCCAGCCATCTCTGCTCTGTGGCAACTCCATGGAGCCACCAGCCGGGTGCATTCGCAGGTGTGTGGAGCCTGCGGCCGCCATTTACATTCCTGTTTTTTTGCCGTGATAGGCTACGTAAATATTTACGTAGCCTATCATGGCAAAAAAACAGGGGCGAAAATGGCCTAGCGGCCACCATTTCCACCCCTGTCTTTCACTGTGATAGGCTACATAAATAGCCTATTTTACATAGCCTATCACGGCAAAAAAACAGGAACGCAAATGGTGGCCGCTGTAGCCGCCATTTGCATTCCCTTTTTTTGCTGTGATAGACTCTGTAAATATTTATGTAGCCTATCACAGCCTCCACAGGGATGCAAATGGCATATTTACATAGCCTATTATGGCAAAAATAGGGAAGCGAATGGCGGCTGCAGACGTGGCCGCCATTTGCAAAGCAGCATGAACGGCACCAGGTAAGTGCTCCATTTCGTGTGCTTTTCATGGGGGGGGCTTTGTTCCGCCACAGAATTCGGGGGGCCAAATGCACTGGCATTCAGCCTCACTGAGATCCATGGTGGAATCCTCTGACATCCCTAATTTTTTCTATGACTAAATTTGGGTAAAATTCTGGAAAGTAAAAAATCCGTTCCACAAGTCCACAGAATCCATGTGATTCAGGAAAAGCCAGTCTGCTGTGGAATCCAGAAGTCGGAGTCATAGAAATCTGAACTCTGTGTTATCAAAACCTGGTTGGATGAAAAGGGAGGAGTCAGTCTCCCCCAAATGTGTCTACCAGGATTTCTCGTGCAGCACCAAGCTCGACGAGAGGAGCGGGGGGGGGGGATAGCCTTGGTCTATAGGGATTCTGTCCCCCTAGTCAGATTCCCTATCCAACAGTCAGCCAGTGTTGAGTGTCTGTACCTGATGCTGGGAACCCGAGACAGGATCAGGATTCTGTTGGTGTACTGCCCACCCCGCTGCCCAACAGTCTCCCTGCCTGAGCTGACTGAGGTGGTCTCGAGCATGCTGTTGAGGACCCCAAAGCTTATGGTCTTGGAGGACTTTAAAATTCATGCTGAGGCTACTTTTTCAGGAGTGGCTCAGGACTTCATGGCCACCATGTCAACCATGGGCCTGTCTCAAATAATATCTTGCCCAACACATGTGCAGGACACACTTTGGACTTGTTTTCCTGTGCTGGATTGGGAGAAAGTGATCTGCAGGTGGGAGAGCCAGTGATGATTCCTTTGGCATGGGCAGATCATTATCTGATCAGTTTTGACCTTCAGGCCACCTGTAACCTCTGCAGGAGTGGGGGACCAAATTTAATGGTCTGCCCCCAGAAACTGATGAATCCAGATGGATTTTTGAGGTCTCTTGGGGATTCTCCTGCAGGCTTAGCCAGTGGTCTTGCCAAGGTCCTGGTCACCGCTTGGAATATAAGGAGATGACTCGGGCTATTGATATGATCGCTCTCAAATGTCCTTGAACTAGTCGTAGAACTGTGTCGGCTCCTTGGTATTCTGAGGAGCTGAGGGCAATGAAACAACTGTGTTGATGATTAGAGCACAAATGGCAGAAGGCTCGGAACGTATACGATCAAACAAAGGTAAGAATCCACTTGCAATCTTATTCTGTGGCGGTGACGGCGACAAAGAAATCCTACTTCTCCACCACCATTGCATCTGCTCAGTGTCATCCAGTGGAGCTCTTTCTTGTGGTTAAAGGCCCCTTGGGTATAGGCCAAGAACTCGAAGAACACAAGAACTTGAACCCTCAAAGGCCCGCTGCGAACAATTTGCCCGACACTTTGCAAATAAAATCACTTGCATTTGCGCTGACTTGGATGACATTGTTTTGACAGAGTCTGATATGGACGGGGCTGTTGCACCATCTAGTCATGTTATGGATACCTTTTGGCTTGTGCAACCTGAGTATGTGGACAAACTGCTTGGAGGACTGAGGCCTACTATTTGTCCTTTAGATCCTTGCCCATCCTAGCTTGTGAAATCTGCCAGAGCTGGGCTGGATATCTAGACCTTGAAGGTGGTAAATGCCTTCTTGAGGGACGGCAAGATCCCCACAGCTTTGAAATAAGCTGTGGTGAGGCCCTTGCTGAAGAAACCAAATTTAGATCCCATGGTTTCAGATAATTACTGCCCTGTGTCAAATTTGCCATTTTGGGAAGATGCTAGAGTGTGTGCTGGCCTCACAACTCCAAGCCATTTTGGATGGAACTGATTATTTTGATCCATTCCAATCAGGTTTCAAGCCTGGTTATGGGATGGAAACAGCCTTGGTTGCCCTGGTTGATGACTTACGCTGGGGAATGTATAGGGGGAGTGCTACCCTGTTGGTTCTTCTGGACCTCTCAGTGGCTTTCGATACGATTAACCATGGTATCCTGGATCATTTATCTGGACTGGGCTTGGGAGGCACAGTTTTAAAGTGGTTCTGGTCCTTTCTGGAGGAGTGGTCTCAGAAGGTAGTGCTGGGGAACTTTGGTTCCACACCATGGCCATTAGCCTGTGGGGTGCCGCAAGGTTCTATCTTGTCCCCCAAGCTTTTTAACATCTACATGAAACCGCTGGGGGAAGTCATCAGGAGGTTTGGGCTGAAATGTCTAGGGATGTCAAAGAATTCCGCCACAGATCTCGGGGAGATCACCGAAATCGGTGGCGGAACAGTCTGCCCCCGCCCCCCCCCCGGGACGGGACTTACCTTGGGCAGATCTTCCTGGCAGCGGCGGCTCCGGTGGCGGCTCTGGCGGCGGTTCAGCGGTGGCGGCCGGTCTTCCGACCGGCTGCTGCCGCCGCCATTTCCAGTTAAAAAAAACAAAAAACGTGATAGGCTACGTAAAGATTTAAGTAGCCTATCACGGCTAGATTTTTAAAAAACACCGTGATAGGCTATGTAAATGTTTACGTAGCCTATCACAGCTGATTTAAAACAAAAAACAAAAAAACGCGCGTATGCAAATGACGGCGCCCATGGGTGCCGCCATTTGCATTCCTTATTTTGGCACGTATTAGTCAACGTAAACATTTACGTAGACTAAGACAGCGAAAATAAGGGGAACGCAAATAGCGTAGACACTACGCTATTTGCGTTCCCCCTATTTTCGCCGTCTTAGTCTATGTAAATGTTTACGTAGACGAAGACGTGCCAAAATAAGGAACGCAAATGGCGGTGCCCATGGGCGCCGCCATTTGCGTACACGCTTTTTTTCCCTTTTAAATCAGCCATGATAGGCTACGTAAACATTTACGTAGCCTATCACGGCTGACTGCAGGGATGCAAACGGCAGCAGCTACAGCCGCCGCCATTTGCGTCCCTGCTAGGCAGTGGCCAGATGTCCGGCTGCTGGCGGAGCCGGCCGGTGGCTCCGCAGAATCCCTGCGGAGCGGAGCCAGCCGGACAGGATTCTGGGGGGGGGAGGAACGGAGCGCCTCCCCCCCGGTGAGGATTCCGGGGGGAGGGACAGAACGCCTCCCCCCCAACCATTAGCATAACCCCCGAAAGGTAAGTGATTTTCGTACATCCCTAGAAATGTCATCAGTATGCGGATGATACTCAGCTCTGCCTCTCGTTTCCATCTGCACATCCCAGGGAGGCTGTGGAACTCCTGAACCAGTGCCTGGAGGCTGTTTTGGGATGGATGAGGGTGAACAAGCTGAAACCTAATCCAGACAAGATGGAGATACTGTGGGTTGGGAAACCAACTACTTTGGATGGAGGTTTACAACTGGTCTTAGATGGGGTTGCACTCCTCCTGAAAGACCAAGTGAGCAGTTTGGGAGTCCTCCCCAGCTAACAGGGGAAGCCTAGGTGGCTGCGGTGTCCAGGAGTGCTTTTTACCAGCTTAGGCTGGTACACCAACTGCGGCCCTATCTGGAGAGGACGGACCTTGCCTCAGTTATCCACACACTAGTCACGTCCAGGCTGGACTACTGTAATGCACTATACATGGGGCTGCCTTTGAAGACGATTCAGAAACTCCAGGTTGTGCAGAATGTGGCCATCCGAGTATTGGTGGGGGCGAGGGGGTTCAATCATATAACGCCTATAATGTGCCAGCTGCACTGGTTACTGGTAGGAATGTACAAAAGTCACTTACCATTTTGCGGATCTGCTTTGCGGTGGGGGGGAGGCGCTCTGTACCTCCCCCCGGAATCCTCAATGGGGGGGGAGGCGCTCCATCCCTCTCCCCGGAGTTCTGCCTGGCCGGCTCCGCTCCGTGGGAATTCCATGGAGCCGCCAGCTGGCTCCACCTGCAGCCAAACATCTGGCCGCTGGGCAGCAGGGACGCAAACGGCGGCGGCCGTAGCTGCCGCCGTTTGCGTCCCTGTACTTAACCGTGATAGGCTACGTAAATATTTACGTAGCCTATCACGGCAAAGTAAAAAAAATGCATACGCAAATGACGGCGGCTATGGCCACTGCCATTTGCGTTCATTATTTTTAGCCGTTCTAGCCTACGTAAATATGTACGTAGGCTCGAACGGCTAAAAATAGCGAACACAAATTGTGGCCGCCGTAGCTGCCTCCATTTGTGTTCACTGTGCCTAGCAACGGCCGCCCCCACCGCCGCCGCACCTGCCACCCCGCCCCCGCACCTGCCGCCGCTGCTCGCCACCGCACCTTCTGACCCTGCCCCCGCCGCCCCTTCCGCCGCTGTCCGCTGCCGCTGCACCTTCCGCCCCCGCCCCCACCGCTGCCCCTGCTGCCACCCCTGCTGCCGCCGCCCCTTCTGCCGCCCCTTCCGCCCGCTGCCGCACCTGCCGCCCTCGCCCCCGCCGCACCTGCTGCCGCACCTTCCGCCACTGCCCCTTCCACCGCCGCCACCCCTTCCGCCGCTGCTGGTGCCCCCATTGCGGCTGCCCCTGGTGCCACACCTTCCGCCGCTGCCGCACCTTCCGCTGCCCCCGCCACACCTTCCGCCGCCGCACCACCACCGCACCACCGCATCCGCTGCAGGTAAGCTTCGTCCCAGGGGGTTCCGCGGGGCGGGCGGGGGGGCAGGAGGCCGTTCCGCCACATGCGTTCCAGTGCATTCGGCCTCACTGGAATCCGTGGCGGAATTCTCCACCATCCCTAGTTACTGGTACGTTTCCAAGCCCAATTCAAAGTGCTGGTTTTGACCTTTAAAGCCTTAAACAGTTTGGGACCAAGTTACTTGAAGGACTGCCTACACCCATATCAGCCTGCCCACACTTTAAGATTAGAAAGAGAGACCCTTCTCATTTGCCCACCCATGAGAGCAGTCAGGTGGGTGACCACACATGAGAGTGCCTTCTCTGCAGTGGC
Organism: Heloderma suspectum; assembly: GCF_057233095.1. Lineage (NCBI taxonomy): Eukaryota > Metazoa > Chordata > Lepidosauria > Squamata > Helodermatidae > Heloderma > Heloderma suspectum. Next base: position 231,078,732 of record NC_139461.1, read on the forward strand.
CCCACATCTTTGGAACAAGCTGCCATTGGAGGTCCACCATGCTTCGTCACTGCAGTTTTAAGGCCTCCAAAACATATTATTTTCCCTTGGCCTTCTACTGATACGACTGCTACTGTTGCTGTTGCTGCTGTTAATATCACTTTGGTTTTAATTGTTGTTTTAATTGTTTTTACATTTTTATCACTTTTAATATTTTAACTGTTTTTATGTATTATGTTGTTGTAAGCTGCCTTGGGAGGGCTTCTGCCCTGAAAGGCAGCCAAGAAATATAATAAACAAACTCATTTGATTCCATTGTGGATTTCTCCAATGTCCCTACAAGGTGCACATGGCTGCTGGCCCTATCACCTGATGTCTGTGTAACATCTGAAAAAGAAGTCCAATTCTGAAGTCTCCAACAGCATCAGGAGCCATAAAGACATCATGAGGGCTGAAGGCCAGGCTGAGACATCCTCTTTCTCTTTCGCTCTCTCTCTCTCTCTCACACACACACGCACACACACACACACTTACACTCAACTCACAAAGGACATTCTGAGAACAAGGTATGCATTTGATGGCCAGACCCTTCAGGTATTGAAATACTCTTTCTAACTTAATAAGGGGCTTTAAGTTAAACGACCATTTCCTCCATTCACAATTTTCCTCTCTTTAATTAGACTGAACTTGACACACTTTTACTTTTATTGTATATATATTGGCCTCTGAAAAACTCATGATTTAAAAACAATCAAACAAAGCATTTCAATCTTTTATTTTATATTTCAAGCAGTTTTGTAGGTTTCTTTCAAACTTGTCAAACTCATATATTCTTCTTCTTGTAGTTTCATTCCTACTTTTTACCGTAATATGCCTCTTGAACTGATGTTTTAAAAACCTGCTTGTTAAGGAAAAAATAACTTGTATAAGCTTTCTTGTCTTCGGTTCCTAGTGAGTTTTGTTAATACTTCAGAGTAATTTTAATTAAAACCTTAAATCCCAATGCAAAGTAATTTTATTCCACTTCCTTTGTTCCTCAGAAGAAAACTAAAAGAGGAAGGGGGGGAAAAACAGATTAGGTCATCCAACCATCTAGCAAGGGACAAATCACAGCTTTGGACTTCCATCCACAGACCAGAGTGAGAAAGTGATGATACAAAGAGGTGTTGTAAAGATATTGTTCCCAGCAAGCTTTGTCTAAGAACATCAGGTCAAATCCATTTGAGCCGAACGCTGCACAGCTGAGGGCTAGAACAGACATTACTTTAAAGGTGTAGTTATGTCTGGTAAAGGTGCTAGTTATGTCTGTTGCCTTGATTTCCATGAAGGAAAGATGGGGAATAAATAAACAAACTAACTTCAAACTCTATTATGATAAATATGGATGAAAGGTTTTTCTCATACTTTATATTGTCCACTTTCACCATGTTTTCATTGTACCACTTTCACCATGGTTCCATTGTTTCACCATTGTTCCCTACTATCTAGTAGGGGTAGATCTGGACAAATCCTGAATCCAGAACTGAACTGGACTGAGTCAGAGAGATTTGGGAGTCATCGAAGTTAAAGTGGGGTCCTTTGAAGTGGACCAAAGTTCACTTGGTTTTCAAACCAAGCCTGAATGCAGCCCCCCTCCTGCCTGCCCTGAAGTTTGTTAGCAATTTGGAGGCAAATAGATGTACAGATGGTGTGTCTGCAAAAATTGAAGCATTTCTCCCCATCCTATCCATATAAGGAAACAGCCAGGGTGGCTTGAGTGGGGAGGGAGAGCAGGGGATGTAGTTTTGTGACTGACAACGCTAGCTTCCAATTAGAGGATAGCTTTACCAGGCCTCTCCTTTTTTGTTTGTTTTTACTTCCAGGCACAGTGCATTTTGGGTATCTGGGTATCAGAGGCTCCTCGGGTGTTTCCACTGCAGCGTGTGTCTGTCTGAAGCAGCAGAGGTGGCATCGCTGCTCAGGCCTTGAGAGTCGGCACTACCGGGGAGATGCCTGCACCCACTGCTGCCTGTTCATGGGGGGCCGCTGCTGACACCAACTCCCTAGGCAGGTATGTGGAGTTCCACCAAGGCCCTACAACCTGTGTCAAGCTCTCCCACCCCACCCCACTCCACTCAGCATATTCTCCCTGGCTGCCTGGTATACCAAATGGCAGGGCTCCCCTTCCTGCCAGCAACTTATAATAGGGGCCCACCAGCTATAGACTGCAAAGTCAGTTGTTTTTTTTTAAAGTCACCCGTGATAGGCTACGTGATGATTTACGTAGCCTATCACGGCTGACTTTGCAAATCTAGCCGTGATAGGCTACATTAATTGTCACGTAGCCTATCACGGGGGCGTTTGTTTTTTTTTACTTTTATTGGAATGGCGGCGGCGGCAGCCGGTCGAAAGATCGGCTGCCGCCCCCGCCCCTGATGAAGACCCGACGAACCGCCGCCGGGACCCGCTGCCGGGACCCGCCGCCGGGAGGGACATTCGGGAAAGGTAAGTCCCGTCCCGGGGGGAGTGCAGGGGGCGGGGGGGCAGAGAATTTCTCCCCAAAACTTCTTCGGGGGGCCGAACACGTTCACGCTCGGCCCCCCAAAGTTTCGGGGAGAAATTCTCCGCCAACCCTACCTGTGGGATGACCTCTGCCGGGAGAGGGACAGGGGGAGTGCGACCCTGTTGATTCTCCTGGACCTCTCAGCGGCTTTCGATACCATCGACCATGGTATCCTTCTGGATAGGGTGTCTGGGTTAGGAGTTGGAGGCACTGTACTACAGTGGTTCTGCTCCTACTTGGATGGCCGATTCCAGAAGGTGGTGCTGGGGGCTTACTGCTCTGTGCCATGGCAATTGTGCCATGGGGTTCCACAGGGCTCTATTTTATCCCCATGCTGTTTAACATCTACATGAAACCGCTGGGGGAGGTTATCCGGAGGTGTGGGCTGAGGTGCCATCAATATGCGGATGACACCCAGCTCTACCTCTCTTTCTCATCAAAACCAGGTGAGGCAGTGGCTGTTCTGAATCAGTGCCTGGGCACGGTAATGGACTGGATGAGGGCCAATAAACTGAAACTCAATCCAGACAAGACGGAGGTACTGTTAGCGGGTGGTTCTTCTGCCCGGTTAGGTGGTATTCAACCTGTTCTGGAGGGGGTTGCACTCCCCCTAAAGGATCAGGTTCGTAGTTTGGGGGTGCTCTTGGATCCAGAACTGTCACTTGAGGCACAGGTGAACTCAGTGGCACGGAGCACTTTTTATCAGCTTAGGCTGGTATACCAACTACGCCCTTATCTGGACAGAGATAGCCTAGCTACAGTTATCCATGCTCTGATAACTTCTCGTCTGGGTTACTGCAATGCGTTATACGTGGGGCTGCCTTTGAAAATGGTCCGTAAACTTCAGCTGGTCCAAAATACGGCAGCAAGATTGTTAACAGGGACTGGCCTGCGAGCTCATATTACGCCAGTACTTTTCCAGCTGCACTGGCTGCCAGTCCATTTCCGGGCCCGATTCAAAGTGCTGGTGTTAATATTTAAAGCCCTTAACGGCTTGGGGCCAGGTTACCTGAAGGATCGCCTCCTCCCATATGTGCCTGCCCAGACCTTAAGATCATCGTCAGCGGCCCTTCTCCGTGAGCCCCTGCCAAAGGAAGTGAGGCGGGTGGCTACTAGGAGGAGGGCTTTTTCTGCTGTGGCACCCCGGCTCTGGAATGAGCTCCCTAGTGAGGTTCACCTGGCGCCTACATTGTATTCCTTTCAGCGCCAGGTGAAGACCTTTTTATTTTCCCAGGCGTTTTAGCTTTCTAAATTTTTATCTTTGCTGTTTTAAATCTGTATTTTAAACTCCTGCACTGCTGCTAGATTTTATTGTGGTTGTATTGTTATATTGTGGTTTTAATGTTCTATATATTTTAAATTGTTTTATTGTGTGTTTGGTTTTAATTTTTGTAAACTGCCCAGAGAGCTTCGGCTATTGGGCGGTATAGAAATTAAATAAATAAAAATTAAATAAATTAAAGCCTTGAAAAGAATCCTTTTGTCTATGTCTTGAGTTGGCTATTGGAGTCTACTGAAAGAGGCCGCTAGGGCACTCCTGACAGCTTGATCCCCGTTCCTCTTTTTTTCTCTCTCTCTCTCTCTTCTCCTACTGCCGAATGGAGGGTGCCAGGGACCTGGCAGTGCAAGCTCTGGCACAAGAGAACCAGATTCTCCGTGATCAAGTGGCTCAACTGACGACTGCCTTACAGAATCTACAAGCTGCGGTTCAACCCCCACCACCTCCGATTCCCCCACACACACACTTCAAGTGCCTGGTGGCTTTGCCAGAGAACTTTTCTGGGGAGAAAGGACTTTTTCAGATTTTCCGGGCCCAATCGGAGCTGTACATGCACCTTCGACCTGAGGATTTCCTGATGGAACAGGTTCGTGTGGGCTTTATCATTGACCTACTTTCAGGTGTGGCAGCTAAATGGCTTCGGGACTTCTTCGCACTAATGACCCCCTGCTCAGGGACTATTAAGGTTTCATGACAGCGATGGCCAGATTTTTCGGTGACCCCCTGCACTCGCAGACGGCTTCTCGGGAGATTCGCCACTTCACGCAGGGCAAGGACTCAGTTTCCAGCTACGCGACAACTTTTCGCTTGCTGATGCAGGATTTACAGTGGAATGATGCCGCGCTGGTGGCTCAGTTTTTGGACGGTTTGAACGATGAGATCCTGGACGAGTTGGTGCGCACGCCTAGCCCACCTACTTTGGAGGACCTCATCCAGACCTGCCTCCAGATAGATAGTTGGCTGGAGGGGCACCAACAGACCCGGTGGGGCGCTGGGGGCCGAGATTTCTCTCCTCCCATTCCCCCCTGTTTCCTGCCCCCTCCCCCACCTCCTGCCCCTGCGGTGGGGGTGGAGGAGATCCCGATGCAGCTGGGAGCTACCCTAGCCCCACTGCCGCTGGAGGAACTAGAGCGGCAGCGCGCTGAGCGCCGATACTTTCGGTGTGGAAAACTGGGACATTTCGCCAAAACGTGCTGCGCTAGACCCGCAGCTCCTCTGCCTCCCCCTCGTCTCCTTCCTCTTCCTCCTCCTCCTCCTCCTCACCCCCAGACCTGACTAGGCTGCCCCCCAAGCCTGTTGGGGGTCTCCAGTGTGGGGGTTGGTTCCACACCCAGTGGGTGCCTTCCACAACCCCCCCACCCTCCCATCTGCTATTTTTGTTCACCTCCGCTCCTCCCAGTGGGGTGGGGTGGAGGTCCTGGCTTTAGTGGACTCAGGGGCTACGACCAGTTTCATGGATGAAACCTTCGCCCTCTTCCACAAGATTCCTACCCTGCCTCTTCCTGCCCCCTTGGCAGTGGAGTCCATCGATGGGCGTCCTCTTTCTTCGGACACGGTGACCCAGATTACAGCTCCACTCACTCTGCACACCCAGTCCCACGTTGAGCAGATTCAGTTTCACTTGGCCAAGGTTCCCCAATACCCAATCGTGCTGGGTGTTTCCTGGCTCTCTAAGCATAATCCTCAGATTTCTTGGGGGCTTCAGCAAGTGGAGTTTGCGTCTCCCTACTGCCGGGAGCATTGCCTCCCGATCGAAGTGCCAGTCCCAGTCCAGGCCTTAACCCTTTCCTCCCCCTCTTTGTCTGCTTCTGGCAGTTCTCCAGCTACCGTGATCCTCCCAGAGAACAGCTTTTTGGGATGTTTTCGACAAGAAGGAGGCCAACCAGCTTCCCCCCCACCGCCCATTTGACTGTGCCATTAACCTCATTCCGGGGGCGACCATCCCTGCTGGACGACTGTATTCGATGTCGGAGCCGGAACTTGGAGCTCTGTGAGAGTTTTTGGACACAAACCTCAGACGTGGCTTCATTCACCCTTCCTCCTCCCCCGCCTGCACCCCTACCATCTTTGTGACCAAAAAATCTGGAGAACATCACCCGGTGCACAACTATGGAGCTCTCAATTCAGTCTCGATCCTTGACAAGTACCCCCTCCCCCTGATCCCTGAGATGCTGGAGCTCCTGGGGCGAGCCAAGATTTTCACAAAGTTGGACCTGCGTGGCGCCTACAATCTGATTCACATCCGGGAGGGGGATGAGTGGAAGACCTGTTTCGGCACCCAGTACAGAGCATATGAATACTAGGGATGTCAGACAATTCCACCACAGATCTCGGTGAGGCCAAATGCCAGTGCATTCGGCCCCCCGAAATCTGTGGTGGAACGGCCTGCCATGCCCCCCCGTGGATCCCCCCTGGGGCGAGACTTACCTGGGGTGGATCTTCCGGGCGGCGGCGGCTCTGGCGGTGGCTTCAGCGGCGGTGGCGGTGGCCGGTCTTCCGACTGGCTGCTGCCGCCGCCATTTCCATACTTGTGGGGGGGAAAAAAAAGACATGATAGGCTACGTAAATCTTTATGTAGCCTATCATGGTTGGGGTGGGTTTTAAAAAAAATAAACACATACGCAAATGGCAGCGGCTACGGCCGCTGCCATTTGCGTTCCTTATTTTTACCGTCTTAATCTACGTAAATATTTACGTAGACTATGAGGGCAAAAATCAAGGGGAACGCAAATAGCGTAGTGGGCGCTATTTGCGTCCCCTTTTGATTCGTCGTTTTAGCCTACGTAAAGATTTACATAGGCTAAAACGGTGAATGAAAAAGGGACGCAAGTAGCGCCCGCTACGCTATTTACGTTCCCCATTATTTTCGCCGTCATTGTCTACGTAAATATTTACATAGATTAAGACGGCCAAAAAGAAGGAACGCAAGTGGCGGCGGCCATAGCCGCCGCCATTTGCGTATGCAGTTGCTTTTTTGTTGTTTTTTTTACCCAGAGCCCTCCGCAGCTGGAAATCTGGCGGCGGACAGCTCTGGCCTGGCCGGGCCAGGCCTGGCCGGCTGCTCCGCAGAGCTGCTGCGGAGCACAGCCAGCTGTTCGAGGATTCTGGGGGGAGGAATGGAGCACCTCCCCCCCTGGCCAGGATTCCGGGGGGGAGGGACGGAATGCCTCCCCCCCCTCAACATAATCCGTGAAAGGTAAGTCACTTTCGTACATCCCTAATGAATACCTAGTGATGCCATTTAGGCTCACCTGCGCTCCCCCCCATGTTTTTGCGTTTTATGAATACCATCTTCCGGGACTATTTGGACACTTTCCTCATTGTGTATCTTGATGATTTACTTATATTTTCTGAGGACTCCCATGCCCATCAGCACCATGTCTCCGCCGTTCTCCAGTGCCTCTGCGAGCACCACCTTTATGCCAAGCTGGAGAAATGTGCATTTGACCTAACCTCTTTGGGCTATCTTGGCTACATTATCTCACCTGACGGTATCAGGATGGATCCTGCAAAGGTCCAGGCTGTCCTCTCCTGGCAGGCTCCATCCACCAAGAAGGACTTGCAACGTTTTCTGGGGTTTGCTAATTTTTACAGAAAGTTCCTGCCCAGCTTTGCTCAGCTGACTTCTCCTCTCATGGACCTCCTTAAGGGCAGGAAATCTCCTTTTCATTGGACGGCATCTGCCGAACAGGCTTTCGAGGAACTTAAGAAGCTTTTTAGTTCTGAGCCGATCCTGTTACATCCCAACCCAAGGAAGCCTTTTGTGGTGCAAGCTGATGCCTCTGACTGCGGTGGGGGCATGCTTTTTCAGCCAGGTCGGGCAGGCAGCGGGTTGCAACCCTGCGCCTACCACTCCAGGAAGCTGAACATGTCTGAGAGGAATTATACCATCTGGAAGAAGGAACTGTTGGCCATCAAGTCCGCTTTGGAGACCTGACGTCATCTGCTGGAGGGGGCACAGCACCCAGTTGCAGTTAGAACCGACCATTGCAACCTCGAACATCTTCAGACAGCCCATGCCTTAAACCAGAGGCAGATTAGGTTAGGGATGTCAGAGAATTCTGCCATGGATCTCAGTGAGGCCGAATGCCAGTGCATTTGGCCCCCCGAACTCCGTGGCGGAACGGCCTGCCACCCCCCCGCCACCCCCGCAGATCCCCTCCGGGACAAGACTTACCTGGGGCGGATCTTCCAGGCAGCAGCGGCTCCAGTGGCGGCTGCAGCAGCTGGTCTTCCAACCAGCTGCTGCAGTCTTGTAAAAAAAAAAAAAAAAAGACGTCATAGGCTACATAAAGATTTACGTAGCCTATCATGGCTGGGTTTAAAAAAAAAAAATGACATGATAGACTACGTAAAGATTTACGTAGCCTATCATGGCTGGGTTTAAAAAACAAAACAAAAACCGCATATGCAAACGGCGGCGGCTACGGCCGCCGCCATTTGCATTCCTTATTTTTGGCCGTCTTAGTCTACGTAAATATTTACGTAGACTATGATGGCGAAAATAAAGGGGAACACAAATAGCGTAGCGGGCGCTATTTGCGTCCCTTTTTGATTCGCCGTTTTAGCCTACGTAAATATTTACGTAGGCTAAAACGGTGAATCAAAACGGGACGCAAATAGCTCCCGCTACGCTATTTGCGTTCCCCTTTATTTTTGCCATCATAGTCTACGTAAATATTTACGTAGACTAAGATGGCCAAAAATAAGGAACGCAAATGGCGGCGGCCATAGCCACCGCCATTTGCTTACACGGTTGTGTTTTTTTTTTCCCCAGAGCCCTCCACGGCCGGAAATCCAGCTGCAGATGGCTCTGGCCTGGCTGGGCCTGGCCAGCTGCTCCGCGGAGCTGCCGCGGAGCACAGCCGGCCATGGAGGATTCCAGGGGGGAGGAACGGATCGCCTCCCCCCCATCGAGGATTCCGGGGGGAGGGATGGAACGCCTCCCCCCCACTATCAACATAATCCGCGGAAAGGTAAATGACATTCGTACATCCCTAGATTAGGTGGTCGCTTTTTTTCCCCCGGTTCCACCTTAAGATTTGCCATGTGAAGGCCTCCGACAACCTACAAGCAGATGCTCTTTCTCGTAAGCTGGAACTCCAGCCAGGGGGTGAGGGAAATCCCCCCCTCTCTGATTCTTCCCCCCCAGAGCCTGGTGGCAGCTGCGGTACCTCACTCTTGGGAGGAGCTCCTTCACCGTGCACAGGCTCAGGATGCTTTTATTTGCACAAAAGTGGGGGAATTGGGGCTAGCCTCTGCCTCCCACACTCTACCCCCTTCTCTTTGCGAGGTGGCCTGCTTTACCATTCTGGGTGGGTCTATGTGCCTTCTAGACCCCTCTGTGAGAAGGTCCTCCTTCAGTGCCACGACTCCCCCACCGCTGGGCATTTTGGCTTCACCAAGACCCTGCACGGATTGACGCGGGATTTTTGGTGGCCTCGTGTGTGTTGGGACGTCAAGACCTATGTTGCCTCCTGCCCAACCTGCCAGTGGGCAAAGGCCCCCTCAGGCAGGCCCACAGGCTTGTTTCACCCCCTGAGTACCCCCTCAGGACCTTGGAAACTGCTCTCCCTTGACTTCCTCACTGGCTTGCCTCCCTCACATGGTAAGACCACCATTCTGGTGGTGGTGGATTTGTTTTCTAAGATGGCCCATTTCATCCCCTGCTCTGGGTTGCCCACAGCCAGGGAGACAGCAGAGCTGTTTTTGGCGCATGTTTTTCGGCTCCACGGATTGCGAGGGTCTCATTTCGGATAGGGGGCCCCAATTCACTGCCCATTTCTGGAGGGAGCTACTTGGGCTTCGGCTATTGGGCGGTATAGAAATGAAATGAATAAATAAATAAATAAATAAAATGTGACGCTCTGTCTTTCCTTCGCCCACCATCCACAGACGGACAGTCAGACTGAGTGCACCAATGCGACTCTGGAGCAGTATTTGCGCTGTTATGTCAATTACCAGCAAGATGACTGGTTTTCCTTGCTGCCTCTCACAGAATTTGCTTATAACAATGCCTGCCATGCTTTCACCCACCTGACTCCATTTTTTGCCAGTTTTGGTTACCACCCCAAGGCTTTCCCGTCCACCTTAGCTCCCTCTTCGGTGCCAGCGGCCCATGACTTTTTAGAGGAGTTGCAAGCGGTACACCACCTCTTATGGGACTCCCTCAAGCAAGCCAAGACAGCCTACAAGGCCTCTGCAGACCAGCAGCACCAGCCGGGTCCATCTCTGCAACTGGGGGACTGGGTTTGGTTGTCCACCCAATACCTCTCCTCTCACTCGCCCACAAGGAAGCTCACGCCTCGCCACATGGGGCCTTTCCAGATTACGGCCCAGATTAACCCTGTTGCTTTTCCCCTGGCTCTCCCGCCCTCCATGAAGATCCATCCTGTTTTTCATCGGTCCTTGCTGTCCCCCCTGGTTTCTGGCGACCCTCATTGCTCAGTCGGTTCCCCCCCCCCCGCCGCCAGTGCTGGTGGAGGGGGAGGAGGTGTTTGAGGTCGCGGAGATTCTGGACTTCCACCTTTCTTGCGGCCACCCGCAATATCTAGTGGACTGGAAGGAGTACGGGCCAGATGAGCGAAACTGGGAACCCACGGAAAATGTGCATGCTCCGTTGCTGCTGAGGCATTTCCACCAGCTGTACCCCCACAAACCTGGGGCCCCAGAGGAGGAGCACGGGGGGGGGGCTCATGGGAGCGGGGATGATGTCAGGGTGGAAACTGAGCCAATAGAACGCCAGAGCAGTTCTGATTCTGAGGAGGATCAGCAATCCGTGGGAGAGGAGCCAGCTCATCCTTCACAGGCACAGCAGCTGGCAGAGATTCCTCCTGCCGGCATTTCTGAGATAGATAGTGATCCTAGCAGTGAGAAAGTGCAGGAACGGGGCTTGCTAGACGCTCGATGCAGACGCAGGGAGCAACGAGCGATGGAGGGCATGGAAAGGAGCATAGCGCCCGTTTGGCGCGCAAGCAACAGCCACCTCCTTTGGACCCAAGGGAAAGAGGGAGGATCTCTCCCTAGCCCAAAAGTTCAGGGTCCTCAAGTGACTCTCCTTCAAATGGGGATCAACTGCCTTCTCGGTGCATAGGCCATTCTGCTGTTCCTTGCTTAGTCACTGGTGATTAGCATCTGAAAGAGTCATTAAGTTGTCTCCCATCCACCTTAGCTCCCTCTTCGGTGCCAGCGGCCCATGACTTTTTAGAGGAGTTGCGAGCAGTACACCACCTCTTACGGGACTCCCTCAAGCAAGCCAAGACAGCCTATAAGGATTAAAAGGATCAAATGTAAAAGGATTAAAGCCTTGAAAAGAATCCTTTTGTCTGTGTCTTGAGTTGGCTATTGGAGTCTACTGAAAGAGGCCACTAGGGTGCTCCTGACATTAGATAGCTATGAGGATAACAGACATGGATGTTTTGTCTCCTCAGAATCTGAAGTCCCATTTGTTTTCATACCATTTCCAGTGCAGTATGCCCCCCATACAGGAATGGAGGATATACTGCACCAGAAACCAAGCATGACCAAAGGAGAAACTGTATTTACATAAATGAAAAGAAACATTGCAATTTAATTCTTATTTTATTAACATATCATTGATTTCAATATATTTTCTGTTTTAATGTTGAAACTACCAGACCGGGCAGTTCCCAATATCAAATGGTTCCTTGTAGAGAGCCACAGTGCCTGTCTGAAGATTGGATTAAACCATTAATTTACACAATTTAGCTTGAGAAATACTTGTATTCTGTTAATGCCTTGGAAACTTTTAGCCTGATGCTACTATTAACAGCTTAGTGGAAGGAAGTGTTGCTCACAGTATCCTTAAAATAACAATTTTTCACACACACACACACACACACACACCCCAACTTGGCAAAGTTACTGTGCACAAAAAGAAAGGATCCCATCATATTTTCCTAGATAGGTAACATTGCCTAATGTTGATTATGATTACAAAGCATTTGAAAACAAGATTTACTCTCCAAAAAGAGTATGCTGGTCCCTGAAAATAGCCTAGGAAGGATATGCTGTCATACCTAACACTACGTTAAATGCAAACTGAGAACTTGATATATTTTAGGAAAATTCAGCACTTTCTGGACTAATAAACATTTTACAATATTATTGCACATGTTCATTTCACTTTGTACAAATAATCATTCCCTTCACATCTAATAAGTCTGCCTGACACATTTGTAGCCTTATAAAGGTACCTTCAGGGGGCCTATTCTGGGGTGCATTGATCATTTATTTATACAAACCCCAATGACAAGTTATTTCAAAGACTTTGCATTCTTCATGTTGCTGTTTGTCATTACCAAACTGTGAAATGGTTTAATTGGGGGTACTTAAATGCCATACTTTATTCTCTTGGAGCATATCAGTCTTTCCTAGAAAAGGAGAGTCCAGAACTGGTTAGAAGAGGGAGACCGACACAGTTTGTGTCTGCAGAAAAACCCTAAGACTGCAGCCCTACTGGAGTGGAACATCCTAGATTCTTTGGCTATGGAGGCTGTGTTCCCTTCCCACTGTTCAGGGCAAGATCCCTGTAATTTTGCCTCCTTTCTCTTTTAAGAGCTGGAGTTTTATTCATCAGGGGACTCCGAACAACTTTGGGTTTTCTATATAAGGTGATATATTCAGATCATTCAGATCTGCTCATGCATACATACACACAGCATGGGGAGAATGTGAATAGAGAAATGGGTATCTAGGTTACTAACAGTGGGATCTGAAACCATTTCATTTATTTATTTAATAGATTTATATACCCCTTACCATATATTTTTTTAAAAAAATCTCTAAGCAGTTTAATATTTCTAAGTAGGGTTTTTTTATTGCAGGGGGTAGGCAACCTGGTGCCCTCCAGTTTTGGACTACAACTGCTATAATCTCCAGCCAACATGGGCTATGGTCAAGGATTATGGGAGTTGTATTACAAATCATCTGGAGGGCATCGGGTTGCCTACACCTACCATATTGCATCAAAAGCATGCATCTTGATCTAGCAGTTTCCTTCAGGCCCAGAAGCTCCAGTATATGAATAAACAGTTCACCACCCACAAAGATGGCCCTATTCCCTTCAGCAGAGGCAGGAGCTTCATGTACCTCAACAGCTGTGCACAGAGTTGCTTCCTCCATTGACATGAATGGGGGAACCCTGGCCTTCCGAAGCAGATACTGTTTTGACCACTGGCCAGCAAGATGCTTCCAGAAAGCCCTCAAGAAGGATCTGAAAGCAATGGCCCTTTCCTGCTGCTCTGGAAAATGATATTCAGAAGCACCTGAAGGTGCCACTTAACTGTCATGAAGTTAGCCATGGATAAAAACTGTCCTGCATTATGTTGTCAAATTCCCTTTTAAAGCCATCTAAGCTAGAGGCCTAAATATCTTGTGGCAGCAAATTCTGTAAGTTCATTGGGTATTTTGTGAAGAAAATCAAGAAATACTTTCTTGTGTCTGTCCTGAATATACAGACAATCAATGTCACTTGGGGTGACCATGACTTCTAGTGTTACAATGACAGAGGAAAAAACACACAAATCTCTATCCACTTTACCCACACTATTTTATAAAGCTCTTTCATAAAGTATCATTAGTTACCCTTTTCCTAATAGAAAAATGGCTGAACGTGTTAACCTTTCTCAGGTACTCCAATCCCACCCCGATCACTTTGATTACTCTTTTCTAACCTTTTCAAGCTCTACAATATCCTTTTTGACATGGGGAAAACATAATTTTATACAACAAATTAATGAATAAATGAATGAACAAAGCTAATAAGGTTTTGTCGAGAATTTACACCAGTTATCTAGAGTAAGTAGGAGCAGCACAACCGGCTTTACTGCAGCTGGGCAGGTTCCAACAGTTTAAGTAAGATATGGCCTAGACTTGTGAAATTCCAGGAACTCTGAATGATATCTCAGGGCCCAAGATCAACTCCAAACATCAGGGAACAATTTGGGGTGTTTCCTGACAGAAAGCTCCTAGCGTTCCAGTCAAAAGGCATTATGTAGCTATTCTGTCTCTTCATCCTTAATGGGTTATTTGTGATAAGAAAAATGAAATAAGAAGTGATGGGAAAACATGGCAAGGTTACAAATGGAAGACAATGTTATCTGGAACCCTCATAAAATTCCATGTTTGAGGCAGGGCAATTTCACAATAAAAGCCTCATCTGGAAGCCCCTTTATGTTGAGTGAATTCACATGATTGATGACTGTTGAAATTAGGATCAGCTGGCAGTCAGGTGGGGATAACCATCATTTAAGAAAGAAAGATTGTGGAGGCTGGTGGATCCATTCTGGTTGTGAATCCGTTCTGGGTTTCAGTCAGAACCAGTCAGAACTCTAAAGGAGCTATCCAGCATACTGAACCATATCCCCCAAGTAGATTCAGCACCTTGGGCAGCTCCTTTAACATTCTGTCTGGATCTGACTGAAACCCAGACTAAAATCACAGCTCCACCGATATCAGAGCCACCAGCCTCCACTGAATAAAGACCATCCACGATCCACCACGCCCATGTACACAGCACACAATCAGTCTGCAAGTGGTCCCATGTGTCCAAGCTGCCTTTGAGTTTTAAGGCAGGAAACCTGCCTAACTAGGCACAGAATGTTTATACCTGGTGCTGACTGTTCTGATGAATGCTCTGACAAAACAATTCAGCACTGATTGAAAGAAATGGCTGGTTTGTAAGGCATTCCCCTTGTTGGTTGTTTTAGCAAGCCACTAAAATCACAACATTTTCATTAAATGTATGTTGGTTGATCCACGAGCAAGAGTTAACCAAAAACAGAACTTTCATTCCACTCATGACCTCAGATCCTTATAAGCTCAAATGAAGTGCCAGGGAAATATGATATAAATAGGAAAATTATAATCACTTACGTAACAATGCAAGCATTTTGAAGCTTGGTTTACCATAAAAATGGATATAACACCACCATATTTTACTGAGTCCAGATTACTTTCAAAGCAAACTGAACAAGATTAGCAGCTTTATGGAAACACATGTTAACTAGTTGTACAGGATTTCGTTTTCACCAAAAGCTAGGTCTCCATCACTGGGGCTATTAATGTCATATGATACCTTGTAGGACAGTGGGTAAAAATAAATTCCAGAAAATAGACTAAAAAAGGACTGTAAATCTTTGGAGAGCCATTGAAACTCAAGGCCTCTGGTTAATGTTCAATTACTTGCTCATTTTACTGTTACTTCATTTCTGTCCCCATCCACTTTGTCACAATGTGGGCTTCGAACCCACATAGCCATAAGAGGAAACTGCCAGATGAAATTAAGTCTTGGTTTTATGTGATGCAAAATAGAGTTGAAACCAATTTGGAAGAAAGTTTTCTAACAGTTTTTCTTACTTGCACTCAAAAAAAATTGTGATACAATCCACTGAGTAAAAGCTAATTTGCCCTGGGATAAATGTAAGAGTCTAAAAGCCACCAAAGAAAGGGGGGAAAGCCACTTGAACATCAGTGATGGAAATATTCAAGATCATCTCTAATTCAGCTTTACCAGTGAGTGAAAGGAAAACCAACTACTCTTTCCTGACAAATGGAAGAACAAACAGCTTTTAGCAATGTTGAGAAAACATACATGGCTCCATAGCTGGTACTTGGCAGAGGAACACCCAACAACCACACATCTTTTCTTATGAATAAAAACCCCACAGTTTTAGTCAAGCCAAGTTAGCCATCACTGGAATAGCAAAGTAGCATTTGTGTCCAGATTCTGGTTTACCATATCATGAGCAAAAGAAGGAATAATAAACCTCCAAATGCAGATATATTAATAAAGCAGAAAACCAATTATAGTTGTCACAGAACTGAGACAATTTTTATATTTGGGGAAGCAGATTTTTTAAAGGGTAACTATGCCAATTCCTCACCCCACTGCCCAACCTAAATCTGAATTAATTTATAGTAAGTAGATCATATAAGGGATGCCCCACTCAAAGGCCTCTTTTTCTCAAAATGCAAAAGAATATGTCTAGGTGTTGCCAGGTCTACAGTGCTGTTTCAGATACAGACTGTTGTTCTTAGAAGACCTTCTAAGCCTGGAGAAGACTCTTATGAGTCCCCTGGATTGCAAGGAGGTCCAGTCAGTCAATCCTAAAGGAAATCAACCCTGACTGCTCTTTGGAAGGACAGATACTGAAGCTGAAGCTCAAATATTTTGGCCACCTAATGCGAAGAGAAAACTCCCTGGAAAAGACCCTGATGCTGGGAAAGATTGAAGGCAAAAGGAGAAGGGGACGGCAGAGGATGAGATGGCTAGATATCATCACCGATGCAATGAATATGAACTTGAGCCCACTCCGGGACAGAGAAGAGGACAGGAAGGCCTGGCATGCTATGGTCCATGGGGTCATGAAGAGTCAGATACGACTTAACGACTGAACAACAACAACAACAACAACAAATGCTAATTACAACAATGATTAAAATTAAATATGAAATAAAAATAGGGTGGCCACTTGTGAACTGTCAAAAAAAGTGGACATGCATCAACAAAAGAGGGCACTGATTTGCATAATATTGGCATATGATAATATATATGTATATATGCAAATTTAGAAATTATAATTATAATTTAAATAGAAATACAATGTATTCACCATAGTGTGACCAGGTGACCTGTGTGCTTTGCTCCGTCTTCATTTTAGGTGCTTCATCGCCCAGCTCTTCCTTCTGATGCTTCTTTATCCTTAAACATGACTTAGACTGGACCACCCTTCAAACAGAGGAGGCCTTCAAAACAGAGGACAGTCCTCTGGCAGCCCTTCAAGTAGAGGACTGTCCTCTGTAAAAGAGGACACATGACTACCCTAATTTATAAAAGTCCATTGTTTTTGTCAACTAAATTCCACAGCAGGTTTCATCTTCCCCTTTTCTCTTTTTTCCACTGCTAATTACCACTTCTGTAATGGGTGCTATCTTTACTTCTTCATCCTCTTTCCCTTAAATTCTTTGACTAGATACTCCCAAGAATTTCTTCTCCACTGTCTTGTTTCGATATGGTTTTATTTCTCTGTTACATTTGTATCCCACCTTTCCTCCAAGTAGAGCAAGCATTGCCCTTCACACTCCCCATTTTATCTTCACAACAACCTTGTGAGGTAGGTTAGGCTATGAGATAGTGACTAGCCCAAGGCCACCCAGTGACCTTCACGACTGAGTGGAGATTTGAACGTGTGTGAAGTAGGGGTGGACGAAAGTCACTTACCCGTCGTTAAGCTTGTTCGCGGTGGGGGGGAGGCGCTTCACTGCTCCCCCCGCGAAGTTCAGGCCGGGGGGGGAGGCTTCCCGCCTCGCCCCAGCCGAAATTCAGGCCGGGGAGGAGGCTTCCCGCCTCGCCCGGCAGCGAACTCCAAAGTTTTTTTTTTAAAAAAAAACACGCCCCCGTGATAGGCTACGTGACGATTAACGTAGCCTATCACGGCTAGATCTGCAAAGTCAGCCGTGATAGGCTACGTTAATCGTCACGTAGCCTATCACGGGTGACTTAAAAAAAAAAAAGCGCGTACGCTAATGGCGGCCCCCATAGGGAGCCGCCATTCCCGTTCCTTATTTGGTAGCTGTAGTTTATGTAAAGATTTACGTAGACTACGGCGAAAATAAGGGCAACGCAAATAGCAAGGGAGGAAAACTATCACCAAAAAGGAGGACAAAAGAGGACACCAATCTGCATAAAATGTGCATATGCTTATATGTACAGATGCAAATTTAGAAATCATTATTCGAATTTTAAATAGAAATACAATACATCTCACCACAGTGTGGAAGACTGACCAGGTGACCTGACTCAGTGCCTTACTCAGGCTGCCTTACTTGGTGCCTTACGCAGGCTGCTATCTAGACTGGGCAATTTCAAGACCCAGCGCTTCCTTCTGATGGTTCTTTATCTTTATTCTGGACTTGCACTGGACAGCCCTTATGTTCAAATAGAGGAGGCCTTCAAAACAGAGGACAGTCCTCTGGCAGGCCTTCAAATAGAGGACTGTCCTCTGCAAAAAAAAGGGGGAGACATATGGCCACCCTGGGCAACCTGTGTTGCTCCGTCTGCTGCCCAGGTACTAAATGTTGATAAGCAAACCTAACTGGAAAGTATTTCATAGGTCATCTAATTACCTCCAGCCTATTGGTGTAAAGAGGCTTCCTTGCTTGTGTAGTAGTCACCCCCTCCCCGCACCACACACAAACACTTTAGCCCAAATGGTATGGCAGTTTGCAGGTTGGATCTCTGCACATGTAGGTCCATCTCATTGCAGACTTGAGTCCTAATAAGGAGAAGAACAAGAAATACAAATGTCTCCCATGGCTTCAGATCTGAGAACGAACCCAGTGAAAAGCTCAGTGAAAAGAGGCTCGGTTGACTGGAACAGAAAACTAGCCCTTTTGAAAATGTATCCACAAACTCACAGGCTCACACGCTACACATCTGTAGAGATTTATGAGCACCTTTAAGAAAGCTGGTGGCTCTGCAGCTCCGTAAGAGCTGCACTTGGTCTGTTTATTCAGCCTACTTTTTGTGCTCTGGCCCCACTTCCATTTCTATTGGAAGCCAACCAGGAAATGTACCAAGCCCCTTAAATCAGATCAAACCACATTAAACTGGAGATTAATTTCATCTTAAAGGTTAGCTCCATTTTCATTCCGCTATTTCTGCCTGCAATTTGTCTTCCTAACAGGCACTAATTAATACGCCTGCACAGACTTGGAAAACTGCCTTTAATCTTCAAAAAGTGTAAATACTCACAGTCGCTAATGTAAAAATCACACTCCACAATTTTTCATCAGATTAGAAGACATAATTTTCTCTTGACGCAGTTTACCGACAAAAAGGGCTAAGAGCACAGGTGAAACTGAAAGAAATGGTGCTTCTGATCTTAAAAGTCTTGTATTTTATTTTTCTGTGCATGGTGTCAATGTGCTTACAATTTTATGCGCCATTGTCACATTTTTAAGAGTTCAGGGGCCCAATGCTTCTCTGATGGGTAAGGGTGTAAACCAGAAGAAGAAAAACAGCAACCAATAATTGGTCACCGAACAATGACCTTGAAATGTAAAATATTACTCTCCAGATTACATTTGCAATGATTGCTTCCCTTTATAATGATGCAAGATTATTTATTAACTGTGAGGGGCTATTCATGTGCCATGACTTAAGATGCTTTTTCATCAAACATTTATTTTTCATGTCTAGAGCTAATTTGTATTTGATTAAAGGATTTCTAAGCACTTCCAGGAAAAGACTATTCACATTGAATTGGTTCGCAAAAATGTTTTCAAAAAAGTTAGTGAGTCCTGCCAAAAAAGTGGTTTTAAATGCATATCCTTCTATTTTGTGCACTGCAATGAGGACTTTTCACTTCCTGAAATTTTAATCTATACCATGCGAGTAATTAAATGAATTCACATTGCAGAAGCTAAAGAGTAGATATTCAGAATTCTTCAGGATTGCCCAAGAGGCTACATAGATAGCACAGAAGAAGTAATATTCCTTGGGCCA
The DNA here is from genome assembly GCF_057233095.1 of Heloderma suspectum. Classification (NCBI taxonomy): domain Eukaryota; kingdom Metazoa; phylum Chordata; class Lepidosauria; order Squamata; family Helodermatidae; genus Heloderma; species Heloderma suspectum. The sequence goes on from NC_139461.1 coordinate 231,098,061, forward strand.
TACACACCTTACATAGTGAGATTATAAAAATGTCAGCCTTCATTTGGTTTTTGAAATCTGCTTAAGTTTCTAGCCCCCACTGTTGTGAAGAAAGAACAAATGAGCAACCTTCCTGCAGAAGGCCATTTATCATTCCCAACATCCTATATGCTGCTTTTTGTTACAGTACTCATATATTAAAAGCTGTTCATGGATCACTGGATAATATGACCAAAAAATATAACCAAGATGCACCTTTAGGGACAGACTCAATTCACAGTAACGCCCAGTCATTTATATGGAACTGCAACCTGGGACACTCCTGAAGTGTGCTACAATTGTTCTCTGGGGTCACCAAGGAAGAGGACATATTTAGTCCACGCACACAATTTACATGCTGTCATGTAAATAAATGACAGCTGTTTACTCCTAAGTAGAAAAGAAAAGTAGCCTACATGAGGACACCATTGCAGTAATGCAAACTCTCCCCTTCTGCTTATGACACTAGATGGAATAGTTTCTTCTGCTCCACTGACAGAAACCGTCGAAGGGAATGTAATGTGTCATTGCCTGTGACCAGAAATAGCCCAGACACAGTTATCCATGCTCTAATAGCATCCTGTTCGGATAACTATAACACTATACATACATACATGGCTGCCTTTGAAAACTGTTTCAAAGCTTCATTTGGTTCAAAATAGTGCAACTAGGCTGTTCAGCATTTGGATCCAGCATTTTACCATATTTCACCCTTCTCTGAGGTGGTGGATGATGACCTGAGATGGGGCTTTCTCTGGGTTGGCACACTGTCTTAGAACTGACAGTGCCAGAGGCTTGTCTGGCATTGACTTGGGTTATTCTGGTGCTGAATGAAGACCTTTTTATTTGCCCAAGGTTTTGGTTATTGCAGTTATGTATTTTTACTAGAGCTCTGCACAAATGACATCTCTAAATTCTCCACCCTATTTGTGAGCAGAGAAATGGGTGTGTGTGTGCCCTGATTCTTCAGGGAGAGGAGAAATTATCCAACAGGGGATTCCACGTACATACAGCAGCCTGTTCTGTATGTGCTGTATGCATTGGGAGGATCTCTGTACAAAACCTGCTTCTGAGCACTGGGTTGCCTTCTGTGGATCACTGTGACTGACTTCAGTGTATTCCCAGTTCAAATCTCACCACAGCCATGATGTATTAGGTGGGCCTCAGCAAGCTACTCTCTTTTGCCCTAGGCCTCCTCCCATCTACAAAATGGGATAATAATACTGATAGATTCTATGGGATTGTTGTAAGCATTACCAAGATACTGTAAGTGAAAAACTTTGAGCAGTACTGCATAAGTTCTATTATTATTATTATTATTATTATTATTATTATTATTATTATTAAATTTATTTGCCTTAAGCCTAGAGGCCATTAGATAAGACATTCATGATCAGACCTCTCATCACTTTAGATGTTAGCAAATAGGAGCTATGGAGTGGTGGTGGTGGGGAAAAAACAGTAGAATCCAAATTGAAACCTGGGAGGAGGGTTACTATTCCTGTACCATTTTCCCAATGAAAATTGCTCTCCTTTCCTTCCTTCCTTCCTTCCTTCCTTCCTTCCTCCCTCCCTCCCTCCCTCCCTCACACACACACACACACTTTACTCAGTACATGTAAGTTTTCACTAACAGGGCAAATACTATCACTCGCAGAAGATTTTCACTGAGAAAATGGTACTGGCGGGGTTGACCTCCTTCTCCCAGTGCGACAGTCCTGATCCAAATCTCCCCCCCACGCACACAATGGTTGCTATTTACAAAAATGAAAAAAGACAGACTATCTGATCACAGATCTCTGTCGTTTCATCCAGCTTAGCCCTAAGGTAACTTATGAGATCAATCATTAGCCATTTTGCCACTTTGTTTCTTAAAATAACTATTCCCAGCCCTTTCCTTCCATTGTTGCTCTTTTTTCTCTCTTTCTCAAAGCAGCAGAAGAAACCATAATATGTCCTGCACTCAGGATGAATTTCCCCCAGCAGACAAAAATCACACCCCCTTCCCACACATCCCCTTCTAATCTAGTTATTAGACCACTCAGATATTCAGTATAAATAAATTTATTCCTGATAGCACTTAGGTCAGACTCTAAGGTTAACAAACACTTCACCATGCAGCTACCCAGCTGTGACAAACATTTAAGAAATCTGATACTGCATGCCTAAAAATTATTCATTTGCAGGCCTCGTTGCCTTTGAGGATCAACTGTTTTATTTGTAATTTTTGACATTTCCCTTCTTTTCCTGTTTGGCCTGTGAATTTGAAGGGGTTGTAAACACGTATTCCAGCTCACCGCCTTAAGGCAGCTCGTTGTTTGTCAAGATGCCAAAGGAAAGGAGGGGGGCGGGGGGCGAGGAGCATTCCGGTCTGAAGGGCTTGTAAAGATAGTATTAGTTTGTTTTCTTGATCTGACTTTGAATCTGGCTGTAGCACTTGCCCTTCAGGGAAAAGCAACTTTTAAATAAATGCTTCAAGATTGTGCAAACATTTCAGTAGTCTCAGAGTCCTGGCGTTCTGGGTCATGGAAGGAAGAAAATACATGTCACTCAACAAAGAGATGGAAACGATAAAAGATGGATGAGGCTGTAGCAGTAATTTTTCATGGACTGGGTGATTGGAGCTCCATAGTTTTGCAGGACTCGCGTGCAATTGAACCGGTTTCTGAAATGCACCAGTTTATGATCTTGCCTTTGTAGATGAATGAGGTTATCACTAGCTCTGTTTCAAAGAGGTCTGTCAGCTGAATGAATCTTTTTGGCATTCCCAGTCATGAACATCCACATCATTACGTCCGCCACTCTGATCCTAAACGTTTGTACTGCTGCATCTGACTGCAATGCTGTCATCATGTGCAATGGGAGCATCAGAAATGGGTCGCAATGTTCTGGCAAAAATGGTACACATCCTAAGCATTTCTTTGATGGCACAGAACGTATTATGTCCAATTCACTATGCCCCTCTTGAAATAAAAAGTCAGCACGATTTTCTCTTGTTGAACTGCTCTTCGGAAGCATCCCTTTTCCAAAGCTGACATAATTATTTACGTATTGCAAACTTTAGAAATTATGGCTTCATAGGCAAAAAAGATCTTTGTCATAATTTTGTCTTTACCCAAATGTTGTATAATAGAAATATATTTTTCTCTGTTATCTTTCTGGCTTTTGATATAACCATGATCTCAGTTAAAAAAAAAAAACTTTAAAAGAAAATTCAAGCATGTGGTCTTTGGTCCCTGCTAACTGGAATATGTCTGGTGTTGCTATGCGTACCAGAAAGTAGAAAGCGTGATGGAAAGAAAACCCTTTCTTGGTGTTTCTTTGCAATTGTGTTAAGCCTAGCACCCCAGGAATATGATCTCTTCCCTAGGTATATTGAGAGAGAAAGCCATGTGCCATTGAGACTGCAAAAGGGTACAGTTAAGGGATTAGGATCACTTAACCAAAAGATTCCCATAAAACTCTTAGTAGTGACAGAAAGAATTACAAGCAGGAGCACTACATTTTTGTGTGAGGGAAGAAGGCAGAAAAAAGGGGGTTCTTATTGACATCTAGTAACTTGGGAGTACAATCTGTCTGTGATTTCCATCACCAGATAGAAATGGGTATTGCACAATCCATTTTTGACACATTGTATTGGCCATTTTTCACTCATTCTCATTGCAACTCTTTGAGGTTCCCTTTCATTAGGATTCATGTATTACAGATGGGCAGAACGAGGTTGAGTAGAGTTGCCTAATGCCATCTGGTAAGTCCTTGACTGAGTGGTATTCAAATTTAAGATTTCCTAGTTGAAGAGCATGAATAACTGCAAGGATCTTGTTAGCATGCTTCTTTTTTTTTTAAGTAATAGAAAAATTAACATTCTTTCATTTCTATCTGTGCTGATGATAGTATCTCTTTTCAGCTAAGGGTGCTTTTATGATGAGGCTGTCCAATCGCGCTGTTTCATTCTAGAATATTACACGGGGTCCAGCTGATGTGATCTCCAGTTTGCAGCCCTCCTGTGTTTTCCCACTGCTTCTTCTGTCTTTTTCCATACCAGAAAAATGTGTTAAGGAAGAAAAGATGGAATAGCTCCACAGTGCCCTTTGACTGCTAAGGAGCCCTCCCGCTGGAAACATGTTAAATGAGGCAGGCATCTTTAACCAAGTCCAACTGATCTAGTCGCTGGGCACTTCTGCGTCGGCACATTGAGCAGTCATGCCCTCAAGGATTTTTCCATCCACTGGGCAGCTCCAGGCACATGTGGTGCTCCTTCTTCCAAAGATGTTGGTAAAACAAGAAAGAAAACTCTCATACAAGAGTTCTGGCGCTGTGTGCATCATAGTACATGTGAGACACTGGATTAAGTTATGCAAACAATAACTGTCATTTGAACTAGTTGTGTGAACTCGCCCTTGGAGAACTGAGAAAGAATGTTTAGTTTAGTGGTTTCCTTACAGCCACATAAAGAACTGCCATTGAACTTAGCTTAGTATTTAGGATATGCCAGATTTCAGGTCTGTGGTCAGACCATATATGAGAGCTGTCTTCTTAACAGATGAGAAAGAGGAATGCGATTTAAGGGAAAGCTATCTTGTTTCTCCGGCCTGTTTCCCCACCCCATCCCAACTCAAAGACAAATGTTTAGTCTGCTCATTTCAAAAACAACCATAATTTTCATCACATTTATTGATTGCAAATGGTGGAATGGATCACAAGAGGATTGTGGGTAAGTCATTAAACTACCAGCAACAAGTGCTGGGTTAGAGAACAAACAGCTGCAGGTACATACTGAGTAAATGCTAAAACTTAACATGACGTGGTTTTTAACAATTTAGCTGATTTTAAAATGAAAGTATGAGTCTGGAGTTTTGTTTGAAAACCCTGTTAACCTCTTCCCATTGTGTTTTCATTTCTAGCAAAACTGCACCAGAATTATGTTATGGATGTCCTATTAATCATCAGGAAGAAAGGCTCAAAATATTACCCCACTGTAGTTCCTGGTGCTGTTTGGTGGTTCGGATATCCGCTTATGAAGGGCCAAAAAAGAGGAAATGCAGCACCAAAAAGACAACAAAAGAGGGCAGCAAGTTGTATAAATTTTGCATATGCTAATTTATATGCATAGATGCAAATTTAGAATAAATTATTATAATTTAAATAGAATTGCAGTACATCTTACCACAGTGTGGAAGACTGAACAGGCAGGCACACAGGTCACCTGGTCACAATCTGCTGTTCAGGTGCTCACTGTTGATGGGCAACAAATATAGTTATCTTTCAGCCAGAATTGGACTGGACAGCCCTTCAAAGACAGGATGCCTTCAAAGAGAGGACTGTCCTCTGTAAAAGAGGGCACATGGCCACCCTATTGTGGTACAGCAGAGCCATAAGCCCTGTTCAGCTGTTAACACCCTCACACAGTTATACTTCCATGAGGAGAGAGGAGGAGAGAGGAGTGACGCACTCCCTGGCCCGGCCCCACCACTTGGTCCTGCTGCCTGTGCATCGAAGGAGAAAGGCTTCAGTGGGGAGCCTGCTATACTCCTGTTGGCTCCCTGCATGTCTTAGAGCCCTGCATAATCAGGGTTCTCAATTGCGCAGGAGCCTATATGAGTGTGGCAGGTTCTCTGCTGCAGACCTACGCCCTCCAACTCATGGAGGATGGCAGGGCCAGGCAGTGGGGCTGCAGTGGAGGGGCGGAGGCAGCAAGCGCATCCCCATTTCCCCTTCATTCCCTTTAGAACCTGAATGTTGGATTTCAGCCTCCCCCCCTTGTTGAAATGGAGCTCTTGTTTCCAAATTGCACACTCAAACTGGAATCCTGCCAGCAAACTTGGAAATTTGTACACAATTTCAACTCATAGATCCAGTTCAAAAGTCATTGTTCAAGACTGCAGATATCAAACTCAAAATCTGAGGATGCCTCTGTAAGGGGAGCCCCTGAAGTCTCTGACATGTCTCAGGCCACACTCCTGAGACCTGCCTGTGCCTGGTTTTCCTTGATCTCCTGCCAATCCAGTCAGAAATCCCCATGCTACGGTTCATGGGGCAGAGGGTGTGTGACATCGACACAAGGGTGGCCCTACCGTTAGACAGAGTGAGGTGGCCACCACAGGCAGCAGCTCCTGGGGTTGTGGCAAGGAGGGCATAGTTATGTGCACTACATGGCTTGCCCTGCACCCCCTACGGTAGCCTGCTGCCCCAGGTGTGGTGGAGGGTGCTGTCCCAGTGCTTGAAGTGTGTTGAAGTGAGATTCGACTCACAGTCCAGTCAGCTTCTGTATGTGTGGAAGTGGAGAGCACCTTCTTGTCCCTTGGCTTAGGCAGCAAAATGTCTCGGGCTGGCCCTACTCTGGCATCAGTAGTCCAGGGGCACATGGCACCCCCATTTCCTCCAGACTGCTGCCCTGCATTTGTGAATGCTTGCTAGCACATGAAACAGAAGCACAGAGAACCTCCAATGCCACTGCGCCTGGCTGCACAGAGACATTGTGCTGGAAGAATTAAGATTATTCCAGCATAGCCCTACGCATGTTGACTAGGAAGTAAATTCCAATGTGCTCAATGGAATTTACTCTCAGGTAGGCCTCCATACAGATTAGAGCCCAAGCATACTGTATGTCTGACTCATTTAAAATATTGTAATGGGTTGCTTTAGTTTTGTATATGTTAATTCTGCTTCAGCTATTGAGCGGTACAGAAATGATTATAAATAAATAAATGAAATTCATTTTACAAAAGATAATAATTGATTATAAATGAAAATAATTTTAAATATATAGTTATAAAAAGAGAATTTCACCACCACTAAAGTTTGTTTTGTTTTATTTTATTTGTGACATTTATATCCTGCCATTCCTCCAAAGAGCCCATGGCGGCATACATGATTCTCCTCCTCCTCCTCTTATCCTCACAACAACCCTATGAGGTAGGCTAGGCTGAGAGTCAGTGATTGGTCCAATGTGAGCTTGCTGGCAGAGTGGGGATTAGAACCTGTACATTTCAGTTCTAGTGGTGGGGGGGATACTAATACTTAGCAAAAGTTACATGGAGCTTGAGGACCAGTGGGGAAAATGATGAGTCATCATCAGCCGCAGGGCATAACATTCTGTCTACACCACTCCCAGTTAGCACTGGATACTCAAAAGGAGCATGTGATTTTGTTAGCACCAGACCACCAAGCCAGTCTCACGCATGATGCATTCCACTGTAACTTTCCTAGCAATAAAAGTCTGTCCAAGTTCTTTGCATGTGTGCTGAATTTATGTTGTTCTCTATTCGGAGCAATTAATACTTTGTGGGAAGTTTGCAACTCTAAAGGGAGACAGCCTCAAGAAGATGCTGTTTTGGCCTGGTAAGTAAAGGGCAAGTTCCTGGTTGTCAGCTGCAAAGTAGGTGGTTTAAAGAAGTATTTACTCAGATCTGCCCTCTAAAAGAAACTCCTTTCCTTGGTTACATGTGACCATTTTGTGGGTTCTATTTAGGTGGCCAGGATTTGGGAATTTGTCTAGAAATAGAAAACAGATTAGCAGGAATAAGATAACGGATTAAACACAACCAGCAGGCAGCCACATTTCTAAAAAGACACAGATGAACACGATTAAGCTTGCAGCATGCGGTAGGGTCTGGATATTAAAAGTCGGAAACAGGACCCCAAATCCCAGAGGGCTTTTATGAGCACAATGTTGAGCAATGGGTGGGATGTTAATTGCTCCTCTGTGTGGCAATGACACCTAAAATGTCCTCTGCCTCACCATTTTTCCCCCCGGGTTCCCTTTATTCTTCAGGCAAGAAGAAGTACTTTCCTATTAGTTTATTTCAGCAGTGAATATTGAGTTAGCTCTGAGCATCTGTCCAGATGGGTATAATTGAGGGGTGTCAGTACATCCAATTTTCCACAGTGCTCATGGGTAGGTTACTTCAGTTCTTACTGGACTTTGCCAGTTCATACACAGATGACTTGGGGACCTAGGGCCCAAAGGGATGGTGCAGTCTGCAACAATTGCCTTCCTGCTTTGAACTTGAACCTGGTATTAAAGGTATCTGCCTTTTCTAGAGAGGCTTCCTATGTTCCCAGGTCTGCCCAACCTCAGGTCTACAGCCAAATCTGGTTCCAATCCAGCCCTCCAGGGTTCCCCAGATGCCCCCTCCCCCCTCCCTGCCAAAACAGCAGTCCCTTGGTGGTTTCCTGGCTTTTATGCCATTTTTTCCAGAGCTGTGCGCAAATGGCCTCTCGAAATTCTCCACCCTATTTTTGGGCAGAGAAACTGGAAGCACAATGTCACTGAATTTCTCCAGTAGGTGGAGAGGTTCTCCATAGGGATGTACGAAAGTCACTTACCTTTTCGCAGGGGTGATTCGCAGTGGGGGGGAGGCACTTCGCTTCTCCCCCCGAAGTTCAGGCGAGGGGGGGGAGGCGTCCCGCCTTGCCCGGCTGAAATTCAGGCCGGGGAGAAGCGCCCCGTCTCCCCGGCCGCAAAAGAAAAAGTAAAAAAAAAAAACCCCATGATAGGCTACGTAACGATTAACGTAGCCTATCATGGCTAGATTTCCAAAGTCAGCCGTGATAGGCTATGTTAATCGTCACGTAGCCTATCACGGGTGACTTTGGGGGGGGGAAGCGCGTACGCAAATGGCGGCGGCCCATGGGTGCCGCCATTTGCGTTCCTTATTTTGGCACGTCTAGTCTACGTAAAGATTTACGTAGACTATGGCAAAAATAAGGGAACGCTATTTGCGTTGCCCTTATTTTCGCCGTAGTCTACGTAAATCTTTACGTAGACTACCCCTGTCCAAATAAGGAACGCAAATGGTGGTGCCCATGGGCCGCCGCCATTTGCGTATGCACTTTTTTTTTTTTTTTCAAAAGTCACTCGTGATAGGCTACGTGACGATTTACGTAGCCTATCACGGCTGACTTTGGAAATCTAGCCGTGATAGGCTACGTAAATCGTCACGTAGCCTATCACGAGTGTGTGTGTTGTTGTTGTTTTTACTTTTTTATTTTGTAATGGCGGCGGCAGCAGCCGGTCGGGAGACCGGCCACCGCCCCCACCCCCGCCGAACCGCCTCTGGGACCCGCCGCCGAGAGGGACATTCACTGAAGGTAAGTCCCATCTGGGGGGGGGCAGCGGAAAATTTCCCCAACACTTTCGGGGGGCCAAATGCCTTGGCGCTCGGCCTCCCGAAGATTCGTGGAGAAATTCTCCGCCATCCCTAGTTCTCCAATAGTTTGTCACAGTTAAGACTCGCCATTGGCAGGGATTGTAGCACAGCTCTTTTCCCTCCCTGTTTTTTGCGTCGCCACTGCAAGTGGCAACAGCATCAACCAGCCCACATTTTCAATCCTCCACAGTTCAGGTGTGATGAGAGGGGGCGTGAGGTGTGCAGCAGAGCCTCTAGTTTCTGTACAGGAGTCCGAAAGAAGAGAAGAAAAGGCTCTTTCACTGCTATCCCACAGAGAACTTGAGCGGTGGAATCTCAGGAATAGGGAATGGTGTTTCTTCTGGCTGGGCATTGTTTACTGGCAAAGTGAGTGCTAGATTACAGAAAGGCTGCATAAATAAATAATAAAGCCAAGAGTCCTGATTGCAGCCACACAGTCACACACCCCTCCATCAGCCTTCCTTCTTTATCTAGGAGTTGGAGGTGTATCCTAGGGTACCTTAGCTGCTAACTAGGGTGGCCATGTGTCTTCTTTTACAGAGGGCAGCCTTCTGTTTGAAGGGCTGCCAGAGGACTGCTGTCTATTTTGAAGGTGTCCTCTGTTTGAAGTAGGGATGTCAGAGAATTCCGCCACAGATTTCGGCGAGGCCAAATGCCAGTGCCTGCCACCCCCCCACCCCCCCGTGGATCCCCCCCAGGATGAAACTTATCTGGGGCGGGTCTTCCGGGCGGTGGCAGCTCTGGCGGCGGCTCCAGCGGCGGCGGCAGCTGGTCTTCCGACCTGCTGCCACTGCCGCCATTTGCAGTCTTGTAAAAAAAAAAAAAACAACCGATGTGATAGGCTACGTAAAGATTTACGTAGCCTATCATGGCTGGGTTTTAAAAAAAAAACAACGACGATGTGATAGGCTACGTAAAGATTTACATAGCCTATCATGGCTGGATTAAAACAAAACAAAACCCGCATACGCAAATGGTGGCGGCTACGGCTGCCGCCATTTGCGTTCCTTATTTTTGGCTGTCTTAGTCTACGTAAATATTTACGTAGACTATGACGGCGAAAATAAAGGGGAACGCAAATAGCGTAGCGGGCGCTATTTGCGTCCCTTTTTGATTCGCCATTTTAGCCTACATAAATATTTACGTAGGCTAAGATGGCCAAAAATAAGGAACGCAAATGGCAGCGGCCGTAGCCGCCACCATTTGCGTATGCGGTTTTGTTTTGTTTTTTTCCCCAGAGCCCTCCGCGGCCGGAAATCCGGCTGCGGATGGCTCTGGCCTGGCTGGGCCTGGCCGGCTGCTCCGCGGAGCTGCCGCGGAGCACAGCCAGCCATGGAGGATTCCGGGGGGGAGGAACGGATCGCCTCCCCCCCGTCGAGGATTCCAGGGGGAGGGACGGAACACCTCCCCCCCCACTATCAACATAATCCGCAAAAGGTAAGTGACTTTCGTACATCCCTAGTTTGAAGGGTTTTCCAGTCCAAGCCAGATTTAAAGAACCATCAGAAGGAAGAGCTGGGCCTTGAAGTTGCCCATCAACAGCACCTGGAAGCAGACTGGTCAGGCACACAGGTCAATGTTCCTCAGTCTTCCACACTGTGGCAAGATGTACTGTATTTCTATTTAAATTGTAATAATTATTTCAAAATTTGCATCAAGACAAATGCAAATTACCATATGCAAATTTTATCCAAATTGGTTCCTCTTTTGTCCCCTTTGTGGTGGCCACCTAATGTCAATCTCTCTCTCGACCTCACAGTTTCTCTCAGGCTCTGAGTAACTCTTTCTAAATCTTCTGGTTGTGTCCAAGAAATGTAGGTAAGGCCACAGTGACCTGGGGTTCGTTGTACCAACATAATAGCATTGCCACCTTTTTTGTGATAGGCCAGATGTGCCTGCTGAGCTATCTTGCTACCCTCTCTATTTGTAGTGTAGGCTCAATACGTGCACAGTGGTTTTAACAGGGGTCAAAGCTTCTCTTCAGTGCTATAGAACCACAGCAAAATAGCAGGATGTTCCCACACACTGATATCTTAGCACAGAAAGGGTGCATCATGAAACAGAATCTCCACTTGCAATCACCTGTCTGCAGTTAACCTAATCACAGGGCATCTCTACACCAGCCTAAAATCCTGCATTTAAAATGGGGCTTTCTGCTTCCGTTTTAAATGCAGAATCACGACTCCCTTTTTCACCCGCTTCCTTTCCCCCCTCCCCCTCCCCGTATCTGAGTCTTCCATTATCTTCCATTGATCTTCTCGCTCCTCTTCCTGCTGCTTTAACTCTTTTAACAGAGGAAACTGAAGTGGAACACAACGGGGTAATTTGATAGGTCATTATCAATTTAAAAACGGAACAAAGAGTATTTAGTGCAGGAGATGCCTTGGAGGTTCATGGTGTCATATAAAGAGCCCGCAAATTTCTGTGAAGGAGCCATCTCAATTGCAGAATAAAACCTCTGTGTGAAGAAAGCCACAATCGTAGGGCCAAATTCTGGTCACTGTGCACATTTGTCCCAACTTAATCATAGAATAGTAGGGTTGGAAGGGGCCTATAAGACCATCGAGTCCAACCTGGATTTATAATAACAAATAATAAACTAGATAATAAACTGGATTTCTTACATTTTTGAAGAAAGCACTTTCAAACGCTCCTTAAGAACTATATGGAATGCAAATATTATTGAGAGATAATATTTACCAAGAAGCTGTTTCTGGATGTCAGACTTAATTAATTTCTTTTCCATATTTACCAGCTGAGTATCGTTGGGTTTGTTTCTGGAGAAGCGGGGAGTGATCTGGAAGTCGGGGGTATATCCACCACGCCCTTGTCATGGTCAGATCACTATCTGGTGACGCTGGACTTCTCGATTCCACAACCCCTCCGCAGGGGTGGAGGACCCATTAAAATGGTCCGCCCCAGGCATCTTATGGATCCAAATGGATTCCTGAACGCGCTTGGGGATTCTCTGGGGCATGCCAACGGCCACTCGGTCGAGACCCTGGTGGGTAGCTGGAATGCCGCAATCACTGGGGCATTAGATCAGGTGGCTCCGAAACGCCCTCTCCCCCTGAACAGGGCTCGGACTGCACCATGGCTCAATCCATGGTTATGAGCTCTGAAACAGGAGGTAAGATGGCTAGAGCGCCGGTGGCGGACGTCTCGCTCCAAAGACGATCAGACATGGGCTAGAGCTGTATCTTCAGCCTATCACATGGCGGTGAAGGCAGCAAAAAAGGAATATTATGCTGCCTCTATCGCATCTGCAGAGTGCCGTCCCAGGAGGCTGTTCCAAGTGGTCCGGAGCCTGGTCGGTCCTGTGGCTCCTGAACCACTGGAGCATTCTAAGGCCTCCTGTGAGGACTTGGCAAGGCACTTCGCAGATAAAATTGATCAGATTAGGTGTGTTACTCTGCACACTGTGGATACAGTTAGTGAGCAAGAGGCGACCTGTGGCAAACCGGTTTTGTGGGATCGGTTCCAGCTTCTTCCTCCTGATGAAGTGGACAAGGTGCTTTCATCTGTAAGGCCGACCACCTGCTTACTTGATCCATCTTGGCTCATTATGGGCTGCAGAGAGCAACTGGGTGAGGGGATCAGGGCGGTGGTGAATGCCTCCCTTGAGGAGGGAGTGATGCCATCAGCCCTCAAGGAGGCAGTGATAAGACCACTCTTAAAGAAGCCCTCCTTGGATCCTCAAGTTCTGAACAACTTTCACCCAGTCTCAAATCTGCCATTTTTGGGCAAGGTGATTGAGCGGGTGGTGGTGATGCAGTTGAAGGCACACTTGGAAGAAACTGATTATCTAGACCCATTTCAGTCAGGCTTCAGGTTTAGGCATGGGACAGAAACGGCCTTGGTCGCCTTGGTAGATGATATGAGGAGGGCTCTGGATAGGGGTGAATGCTCCTTCCTTGTTCTCCTCGACCTCTCAGCGGCTTTTGAAACCGTTGGCCATGGTATCCTCCTGGACCGCCTGGAGGGGTTGGGCATTGGAGACACCGTATTGCAGTGGTTCCGGTCCTTCCTCTCCAGCAGGTACCAGAGGGTAGCACTGGGAGAGGAGGTTTCAGACCCGTGGCCACTCACTTGTGGGGTGCCACAGGTTTCCATCCTCTCCCCGATGCTATTTAACATCTATGTGAAGCCGCTGGGGGCTATCATCAGGAGGTTTGGGGTGCGGTGTCATCAATATGCGGATGACACACAGCTCTACCTCTCATTCAAATCTTCACCAAGGTTGGCCATAGAATCCCTGCCAAATGTCTGGAGACAGTGAGTGGCTGGATGGGGAGGAATAAGCTGAAGCTGAACCCTGACAAGACCGAGGTACTTTTGGTGGGAGACAAGAGGAGGCTGGGGGATGTTGACCTGGTGTTGAATGGGGTACAGCTACCCTTGAAAGACCAGGTCCGCAGCCTGGGGGTCATTTTGGACTCCCAGCTGTCCATGGAGGCTCAGATGTCAGCTGTGAGCCGGACAGCGCTGTATCAGCTCCATCTGATACAGTGGCTGCGCCCCTTCCTTCCCGACCATCTGCTCCCATCGGTAGTACATGCCCTGGTCTCCTCTCATTTAGACTACTGTAATGCGCTCTACGTGGGGTTACCCTTGAAGACGGTTCGGAAGCTGCAGCTGGTACAGAACGTGGCGGCTCGCCTGATTAAAGGCAGCCGCCAGCGAGATCACATCACTCCAGTGCTGAAGGAGTTGCATTGGTTACCAGTTGTTTTCTGGGCCAAATTCAAGGTGTTGGTTTTGACCTTTAAAACCCTATATGGTTCCGGCCCAGCCTATCTTAAGGAGCGCCTCCAGCAACACCAGACAGGCCGCTTAACAAGATCAGGCTCAGATGGCCTTCTCTCTGTCCCATCAGCCAGGACAGCTAGACTGGTGGGGACGAGGGAGAGGGCCTTTTCTGTGGTGGCCCCCACTCTGTGGAACTCCCTCACTAGGGAACTCCGCCCCCTCTTTAATGAGCTTCCGTCGTGCATTAAAAACGTGGTTGTTCAGGCAGGCATTTGGGGTGGGTTAGGGTATTTTAAAAAATATTTTTACTGTAGAATGTTATTGTTTTAAACTGTTTTATTGTATGCTGTACATCACCCAGAGTGGCTGGGTGACCAGCCAGGTGGGCGATTAATAAATTTAATAATAATTAATAATAAATAAATATAATAATTTGCCTTCAAGCTTCTTCCCAATGACATATTGCTGTTTTCCTGACATTTTACATTCGATTAAAATCCATTCTGTCACCAACAAAAGGTGACACAACCAGAGTGAGATCCTGCTTTATATGTACATGAAGGCTACGGGTAGATTTCTGCACACAGCACCATGCAACTGATGAGGAAGAAAGAGTAGCAGCTCAAATTCAACTATGTTTTCTGCCTTTGCATACACCCTCTGCTGGATGTGATCTCATATGTCATTTTAGGGTCAAGGTAAACTGTGCCCCAATTGATGACAGCATATATCTTATGACTATGGCGATTTCTGTGCCTTCCCCCAACCTGGAAGTGTGGCAGCATCACTGGCACTCTGAGCATGCTCCAGGCTGGGCTACAAAGTCGTAGCCACTGCCAGAGGTGGTTGCTGCTGGTGTGCCACTGCCAAAGGGGAAATCCAAAGGGACTTTTCCCTTTGGGTTGCCATTTGGGGGATTAGCAAGGGTAAGGGCCATATTTTTTTCAGTGTTAATCAGTGGTGAGAGGGAAGGTTTTACATGGAAGTTTTTTGGGGGTATGATAGCTCTTGGTATCCTATGCTGCTACCATATTAAAAGGGTTGTATATCTAGTTAAAGGGTCTTTTAAGGCCTGATCTGCTTATTGGTAGCTACTTATGCACTGATATTTGTACTGTAGGAATTTATTGATTTAATGTTTTGTGAATTTTGTACTATGTTTGTTAACTCAATTGCTATTTTCGCCCTTTAGATAGTGACTTGATTTCCACCCCCACGCTCAGCTTATTGCAGCATTTTATTTTTGGTTAATTCTTCATATTGTTTTTTGTATTTGTTTTGATATTATTGTATTTGTTTTGATATGTTATTAGCCACTTTGGACTTCCTTTGGAAGGGAAAGCAGGATACAGACATGAAATTAAATGAAATGGAATGGTGTATGCCGCTACTGGCCAGTAAGAATCACAGAATTTCAGAGCTGGAAGAGACCCGGAAGGTGATCTGGTGCAACTCCCTTCTATCAGACCAATGTCCATCTAGTCCAGCATTTGTTTTCCAACAGCAACCGTATGGTGTATCCTCTGATTAGAGTAGTACCAATTAAAAGTCATTTATTGTATATTTCATTTCATTTATTTATATTTCATTATTTTTATATTTCATTTATATAAAATAAAAGTCATTTATTTTATATTTCATTCACATTTCAGATAATAGTTCACAAAACATTACACATATAAAGACATGTCATGTTGCCACACTGTTCCATTTAAAGCTTTACATTCTAGTCTTAACTTGCAGTTGATCTTGCTAAAGAGCTGAGACTTTCACTTTTACTCTTACTTTAACCTAACAGATCAACTCTTGCAAAGCTTGCTTTATTTTAATCAACTGGCAAAGAAAATGAACTCCTAGACTCACAAATAAATAAATAAATAAATAAATAGGCTCCTAATCACATATTAGACAAAAACATTCACTGCATATTGACATACTACTATATCTTACATTTTTAAATGTTGCTGTTTAATTAATTTGCAGTTGATTTTCCAATGCTTAACTTGCAAGACAGCTGACATCTTGCAAGAATATTGCTTTTGCCCAACAACTGCCTCTGGTAAGTTAATTTATGTTTTAATTAACTGACAGAAAGATGAGTCCTTCAAAGTAATTCTGGTCTCACAAATGGAATGGCTATTGGATAGTTTACCTGGCTTAGGCTACCTGGCAAAGGAGGTGCGTTCTTGCATACACCTCTGGTTTGAGCCAGTAACTCAGCTCTTTTTAGCACTAGGGAACTAACCAGAACTGTCAAAAGCAGTAGAAAAATAGATTGGGTATATTATGGGCAATTTATAGGCCCGCGAGTTGGAGTTCACACGTCTATGAACTGGGCCCTATGAATGTCTTAGGATCTCCCGTCAGAGGGGAAGAGTCATTCTACAATAAATGTAGAATGAGTAGTCTCTTTCTCTTAGGACTAGCCTCCCTAATCCATTGAATCACATTTTAAAGGTCCTTGTTTAAGCATTTGCCAGATTTAACTGAATTCCTTGCAAATGTTTTTTTTATAAAGACTCTCTCACAATCTTTTAATATAGAGTCAATATTCTGTTACAGGTAAGTTAATGAATAAATGGACTAACTCAACCTAATCTAACCTAATTTTGGGAAAGAGATGCAGTAGCCATTAAATGGAACACAGGCCCAAATTCTGAAGTGAGTCCACAGTTTTTGTTCCATATGCTGAGGAGAAATATTATTTCTTGTTCTTAATATACTCCATAGTAAAACCACCAATAATATGAAAATAAACTACACCTGGGGCAACCCAATATTGTACTAACAGTCTGTCTCTGATTAACCCCCTTTATCGTTGTATGCATCGTATTAGTTCATTTCAAAGAATTCACAGAGAAATTCATACTTCAACCTTAAAACAGAAAGTAAAAACACAGCTGATTCGAATTACTTGCTGACCACATGCACTGGGTTAGGTAATAAAATATGGAAGCAGTAAGATATGTAATGCTTTATTAAGCTATCTTAGATACAACAGCATGCATACCAATTACGCCTGCAGGCTACTGAAAGTCTAAGCGAGAGCTATCCTGGACCACCCAAAGAGACAGCTAAACAGAACCTGCTCTTCACTCCACAAAATAGACATCTATAAATAAAAAGCTATATGCTACAGAAGGGCCTGCTTAGTCCAATGTGCCTGTAAATCCACATGTTTATCAAACGTACATCGTCTCAACATGGGACTATTCTTCTCAGCATTGTTTGAGCCATGTTTTTTTTAATGTGTTCCCGATGTGTTTTTAAGCCTGGCTTAGGGCTCAAAGTTTATAAATGTTCAAATAAAACAGCTGAAAATTAAATAAAGACCAGAAAGATGGTTGGATTTGGAAAGGAGGGAGCTGCACTGCATTTTCTCCATATCAAAGGGGTATGTGTGTGTGTGTGTGTGTGTGTAAGAGAGACAGAATATAATATATGTATGTGTGTATACACACACACACATGTATACACATATCATACAGAAAGTGACATGAAGAATCATTTGCCAGTTTGCTGCACAAATAAACAAAATGTTTCTGCTCTTGGACTCCTGAACATATACAAATGAATCTATTGAGGGTGGTAGGATCAAAGGGCAGGTCTGATCATAATACTGAAATTAACAATTTACGGGGCTCTAGTCATAAATGAGAGCTGCAAATGTGAATTTAACCAGATCAGTGTGCGCAGGCAGTAATTTTTGAATTACTTTAAACTAACATGAACCCATTTTATATGGTCCCTCCAACCTTATGTTGCCCTTAACATGTAAACTTACACTATTAAAATAGAACACTATAGAGTGTGTAATGAAGAGATGGTGATAAACAAAACAAAATGACATGTTGTTGGTTTTTTATTACAAAGGTCCAGCTGAAAGACACATTGTCAGTGCATTGTACAATAGATGAGATACTTTATACATTAAAAAAAAAAAAGTTTATTAAGAGATTCAGATTTCAGCCCTACATTTCCTAACCTTAGAAACAGAGGTGGAGTCAGGTCAGCCATTTTCTTCTTGGGTAAACACTGAAAGTGAATGACAACTGCAAAAGTCAGTTAAGTATTAGAAAATGCATGGCAAATTCAAGGAAAATGTTATGCTATATAACTTGTATTTTCATTCTTTCATTAGGTAATGAGCTTCTTTTACTTTACTTCTACTTAGGTTGTTTTATTCTAGCTGTTCCACAAGCATATCAGTGAAAGACTAAGAATTATAATTAGGGAGTTTATTTCTTTACTGATCTTGTTATATTTTTATGTATGTTCTTTTTTGTTGCTTTTATTTTTTAACTTTATTAAATAAAATAAAACTTCATGGGAAAAAACAAAAAAAAAATAATGGAGAATATGAGCTTTTCTACACGAGGTTGTTAATCTGCTGTTTCTACTTTCAGTTTCATCACAAAATTGAGATTGGAGCACTACACAAAGAACATTTCCTTTTCTTCTTTTCTGCTATGTAACCTCTAGGTGGCACTAGGTATAGCAGAATAGTGCAATTACGCAAGTAGAAAAAGCATTTTCTTTTGCTTTCACAAATAATACCGCATTTTCCCTGCTCGAAAAAAAAAACCTCACCAAAAGTGCTGTTTAAAAACAGAAGTGAAACTGGAGGGTCATAACATCGTCTAAAGAACCTGTAAACAACCATGAGTAGGAAATGATGAGCGCACAATAAATTCCTCGTGTAGAAAAGCTCTAAGATTATCAGTGACTAATAGTCATGATGGCTATATGCTATTGCCAGTATCAGACATAGTATGTCTCTCAATATTAGTTGCTGGGAAACACAAGCAGGAGGGTGCTATTGTGCTCATGTCCTGCTTGTGGGCATCCCATGAGCATCTGGCTGGCTACAATGTGAGCCAAATACTAATCTAGATAGGCCTTTGGTCTCTTCTTATGTTATTTATCTCACCATCATCTGAAGTTGTCCAATGTATAAGGGACTCCAAACAGTGTTCATTGGACCGTCTATATTTTTACAGCTTGTCCAACACAGTGGAGTTCATCAGATCCAATATCATCAAATGTTAGATTACTCAGGCAAACATTTGATAGATAAATGAAAAAGGCAACTAGGGAAAGAAAATTGTCCATCTTCTGAACCTACACTGTGGGCTTTCAGATGTCCCTGTCTCTATAAGTGGGGAGTCTGGCATTGATTCAGCACGGCACAACGTCACAATTATGTTTCATCATATTAGGCCAGGGGTGGGGAACCTCTTTCAGACCAGGGGGTAAATTTAAAACTACAGTATAAAATAAAAAATTAATAACTAAATAGAACCTAGAAGAAATGCAAAGATTTAAAA
This sequence comes from Heloderma suspectum, assembly GCF_057233095.1. NCBI lineage: Eukaryota > Metazoa > Chordata > Lepidosauria > Squamata > Helodermatidae > Heloderma > Heloderma suspectum. The sequence continues at coordinate 231,117,307 of NC_139461.1, forward strand.
TTCAGAACTAGATTTAAAACAGAAACTGAAAAACTAAAATGCCTGCGAAAATACAAAAGTCTTCACCTGGCACCCGAAGAGCACAACGTTGGTGCCGGGAAGCCTCTCTGGGAATCTCATTCCACAAGAGAAAAGGTTCCACAACAGAAGATGCCCTCTTCGTAGTAGCCCCCCACCACACTTCCTTTGGTGGGGGCTCCTGGAGAAGGACTGATGAAGATGATCTTAGGGTCTGGGCACATGTATATGGGAGGTGACAATCCTTCCGGTAATCTGGCCCCAAGCCTTTGAATCTTAATACCAGCACTTTGAATCGGGCCCAGAAATGTACTGGCAGCCAGTGCAGATAGAAAACTACTGGCATAATATGATCACATTGGCCAGTCCCTGTTAATAATTTCACAGCCCTATTTTGGACCAGCAGACCTTTCCAAAGGCAGGCCCACATATAATGCATTGCAGTAATCCAGATGAGAGGTTACCAGAGCATGGATAACTGTAGCTAGGCTATCTCTGTCCGGATAAGGACATAGTTGACATATCATCCTAGGCTGATAAAAGGTGGTCTATGCCATGCAGTCCACCTATGTCTGTAGTGCCAATGCCGGATCCTAGAGCACCCCCAAGCTGATCCTTTAGGGAGAGCACAACCCCCTCCAGAACAGGTTAAACATCAGTTAGCCAGGCACACTAACAGTACATCTGTCATGTCTGGATTAAGTCTCAGTTTATTGGCCCTCACCCAGTCCATTACCGCATCCAGGCACTGGTTCAGAACGCCCACTGCCTCACCTGAATTTGATGAAAAGGAGAGATAGAGGTGGATGTCATCTGCATTTTGGGGACACCTCATTCCATATCTGTAAATAACCCCACCACCACCAGTTTCATGTAGACATTGAACAGCATGGGGGATAAAATAGAGTCTTGTGGTACCCCATGGCATAGCTGCCAAGGGACACAACAGTAACCCCCCAGCACCACCTTCTGGAATTTGCCATTCAAGGAGGAGTGGAACCACTGCAGTGCAGAACCTCCAACTCCCAGCCCAGATATCCTATCCAGAAGGAAGCCATGGTTGATGGTACTGAAGACCGCTAAGAGGTTCAAGAGAATCGACAGGGTCGCACTCCACGTGTGCCTCTGTGAGGGCAGTACACCCTGAAAGATGGGTTAAAAAGCTTTTAAATAATCAATCAATCAGTCAATCACTCAATGAGCTAGTACAAATGTTAAGCCAACATTCAGAATAGCCAACCTATACCTTTTCCTGGAAATATTTGATTGACATCTCCTTTCTTCCCTCCTTGCGTTGTTTTACATACTTGTTTCCTTCTGCCCATCCGGTTTCTGACTTGAACCAAAGGCAGCTGCTGAGACAATTATCCCCAGACTGCACTAGGCTTTGCTGGGCAAGTAGGGTGGCCACTTATGCATTTCCAACAAAGAGGGAGCAGACTTGCATAACATTTGCATATGTTGATTTCTATGTACACATGCAAATTGGAAAAGAATTACTATCATTTAAATAGAAATACATACATCTTACCATACCTGGGAAGACTATAACCAGGTGATCTGTGTGCCTGTTCAGTCTGTTGTGCATGTGGCAGTGCCAAGTGTTGATGGGCAACTTCAAGGCCATCTCTGCTCTCCCTTCTTATGGCTCTTTATCTTCAAACTGGACTTGGACAGCCCTTCAAATAAAGGATACCTTCAAATAGAGGACAGTCCTCTGTAAAATAGGCCACATGGCCACGCTACCTGGTTTGGTGGCCTAAACCAGTCCTGCACAACTAGTGCACACCGAGCCAAACACACACAACTACCGCCAGCTATGTTTGGCTGACCACCATAGGCTCGGATAAACATGCCAAGTTTTTCTGCCTGCCCACAGCTGCAAAAACAGGCATGCTTTCAGTTGCCTGGCAGTCCACAAAACATGGCTGTTGGGCTGTGTTTGGTTTGGTGAATTGTACGTTACACAGGCCTGGCCTAGATAATCTGTTGACTGTCTTCCAACTCTGCCATGCTGTGATTCAAATGTGCGGAATCTTCAGAATGTTTGCTGCGGGGCACACCCATGTCCCAGAGATATGTTATTTGCTACAGGGCACACCCAGCCCTGCCTCTGCTTCCCTGAGATGGTTTTGCTCACCTCTTCCCACTTCCCAGCAAACAGCCATGGAACAGTTAAGTGCCTTTTCCAAGGCCACACAGGGAGTAGCTAGCATAGCCAGAGTTAGAAGAATTCAGGAGTATTGGCTCCCAGCCCTATCTGCTAAACAGAACTCCCTCATCACTGAGCAGATTTGGTGGGGAGGGGGGGCGGTGGAGTAGGGTACATATGGTTTCCGACAACTGTCCCAGAGGATCACACTGGGTGGGTTTTCCAAATAAAGAGCAGCAGCCTGCTGGGAGGGGAGCAGGAATTCCCATTGACAGACAACCACCAGGCTTACAACAGAGAGCTCAGCAAACCATTGCTCTTTTGCAACCTATTTATAAACAGTTGTTTGTTTTATCATCTTTATTGGAAACAGATTAGGCAGAATGCAAACTTCTGGAAAGAGGTTTTTTTTTTTAATCAAGACGCCTGGAATTTGATTAGCAATGCATTGCAATCGGCAACAGTGTTGTGCTGTGGCTGAAATTATACTTTACATTAGACAACACATTTCCAATGCTGTTGTCATTCAAAAGTATGTCTGTTTGTGGTTGCAGTCCTAAACTTACTAGCGAGTAAACTCCATTGGACACGGTGGGACTTGCTTCAGAGTCAACATACATGGGCTTGTGCTGTATGTACATATATCTGTCAATATTTTAAGTAGGACTTCTAGTTTAAATGGATTAATTAGGGTCAGACTCACTTGAATTGCTGTAGATCAAAATACGTCCACATAATATTGGTTCAATGACTAGGCTGAAAGCCTATAGCATTTAGGATTCCTCAGTCAATTCTCCACAAGGAATACCTCAGTGTATGATGGGCGAGTAAGGATTATGTGGTCTGTGCTGTGTTCTCTTTTTTATATACATAGGGCAATACAGAGGAAAGAACTCCACAAATGCAAATCTTTCAGAACACATTTCCCTTTCCAAACATTTGTTTTTACTACAATCCAATACAGTCAGGTGTGCATGATTTGAATAGGCTTAAATCAGTGTTTTTCTCAGAAATTGAAATAGGGGTGTAAGTTTTCAGGCAGGAAAAGGCTGAGAGTTAAAACCTTCACCCTTGGCTAATGTGGACTCAGGCCATTTGGCATCATAGTGAAAAATGAAAAATGTTTTACAGTCACGACCATTTCATTAGCTTTAAATTGTGTTTTAATTGCAGTTAACTTTATTTACCTCTTTCTTTTTTCTTGACACTACTGTGTAAAAGAACTTCTCAAATGCAGTGTGTTCATTTTCAGTTGCTTCTCAACTGTCTGGTAGTCCTGGTCTCTCAACGGATACATTTATTATTAATTCATTCACAAAATCAGGCAGAAGGTGACGTCTTTCTGAAAATTTTATTCCATGATTAAAAGGAACATGAACTGTAACTGCATTTAGAAATTGCCAGAGATAAATTCCTAATCGTTCTTTCCAGGAAATATAACACAAGATCAGATCAAAATCTGATCTTGAAAATTAGATTTGATTTAATTTTCAGGTGGATGCAGGGCATTCCCTGGCTTAAACATCCTTAAGAGTACTGCTAGAGCTTTTCTACATGAGGCATTTATTGTGCACTCATCATTCCTTACTCACAGATGTTTACGGGTTCTTTAGACAACCTCATGACCCTCCACTTTTCCTTCTGTTTTTAAACAGCACTTCCGGTTACTTTTTTTAGAGCAGGGGAAATGAGGTATTATTTGTGAAAACAAAAGAAAATGCTGTTTCTACTTGTGTATTTGCTCTATTTTGCTATACCACCATGCTACTTAGAGGTTATGTAGTGGAAAAGCAGGAACAGAAATGCTCATCATGTAGTGCTCAGATCTCAGTTCTGCAATGAAACTGTGAATTAACAGCTTCATGTAGAAAAACATTTATTGTACTATCATCTTGCCTCATTCTCAGAATTGTATGGAGGCTCAAGACATCTTCCACTCATAACTCTTTCATGTTTTCCCACTGCCTCTCCTGTCTTTTTTTTATTGCAGAAAATCTGTTAAGGAAAAAAGGATGGAATTGCTGCGCAATGCCTTCTAATAGATAGCGCTAGGAGCCCTCCATCTGGAAGCACAATAAGTTTACACTGGACTGCAACCCTGCCTCTAGTTACTCATGCATTATTATTTTTTATGTAATGGTGTATAAAATTAAATTGCTGGCTGTACACACATGGAAGAAAGGGCATTAGTTTTGGTACAATGAAATATGGTTCTATTCAGCAACAGAGATTTAAACATAGGATCCACAAAGTCTTACTGTTCACAAAGGAGATCGTTCCCATAGCAAGTTCCCTAATGGAATAGCATTTTTAGGAAAATGGCTGTACAGTGTTATTATAGCTGGAAAAATAATCACAAGTTGTTGTTAGAGCATGTGAACTATCAGACACAATGACTTCTTCAGAACATAAGAAGAGCCATGCTGGATCAGACCAAGGGTCCATCTAGTCCAGCGTTCTGTTCACACAGTGCCAGCCAGATCTCCACCAGAAAACCACAAGCAGGACACAAGTGCAAAAGCACCCTCCTGCCCATGTTCCCCAGAAACTGGTGTACATAGGCACACTGCCTCTGATACTGGACTTCATAGTATCTAAGTCTACAGCAAAAACATAATGAGGAAGGGATGTCTCAGCATCTAGTACTTTTTATTTTTACGAATTTCCAGCCATCTTTTTTAAATAGTGTGATACAATTGGACAGAGGCCAGAGAAATCCTATGAAATGAACCTCTGTGTGACCTAGAGCTAAAACAAAACTTTGAGTGAGATGGTGGGGCAGCAGGGATGAAATCTAACATGCTTTCAAATTTTGAAATTCAGGATTTTGAAAACAAAATATTCAAAATTTGAAGTTGGGCCAGATACAGGGATACAAGGGTCAAGGTCACTACGCATTGAACAGGGTGCTTCTGCATGGGCAATGGATCCCCTTCCAATTGTACACACTCCCATGGCACTCTATGTCCCTCCCAAAGCTTGAAAACTTTCAGAAATGGCTTACAGTGTGGTATAAGCTGTAATCGGAGAAAGAAATAAGGAAAGCACCACTGTATTGTGGCTGATACAGGGATCTTTGGATCCCAGTCATGGTAAACCGAGAAAAATCTGCACTATTAGGATTAACAGTGCAATCCAATACATGTCCACTCAGACACAAGTCTCATTGATTTCAATGAGACTTACTGCCACATAAGTGGATGTAGAAGTGCAGCCTAAGTGTCAGCACCTAAAAAGAGAAGAACAGGAGTAATAAATTTAGCTAGAATGAGAAGCCCATTAGTCAAGGTTAAAATAGTAAAGGAGATATTTCTAAAAATGATTTACAAAATTTAAACTGAAATAATGAAAAGTGAGTGGAGAAAGTGACTAATATGTCAAACATTTCTCCCCTATAATTAGAAATGGACCTATCTGGCAAGTTTGGTTTTGCCAAGTTTCTAATTTTCCAGCCATAAGTTAGTTTTGTCACATTTCCACTTCAGTTTGAACTTAAAAAAGAAAAAAGAAAAAAGTCAACATTAACATGTGCCTGCATGTTCATGCATATTTCTCCTAATATACACATTTCTGTATGCACTTCTCCAAATATGCAGTTTTTTGCAAGCAATTTCCCCTACTATTATATGTTTTTAGATGTTATTTTCAGTTTTGCCCTCATTTTCCCCTGATATATGCACTTTTATCAGAGAATTGAATTGCAAAGTTTGGGAAAGTGTGAATATCCAAGTATACCTGTGTTTCGGTTTGAACCATTGTGAACTAAAGTAATTTATCCCCCATCCCTAACTATAATAGCAAAGAATGTACCCAGCATATGAACTCTCAGGACACAAAGATTGTTTGCAAGAGGGGGTTCCTTGCCTGCTGATCGTATACAAGATGCCCAGGGCTAACAGGACAAGTGTGAAAAGCAGCTTTGGGAAGTGGGAATTCCGAGTGGAAAGGAGTTCAGAGGGCTGCTTAACCCTTTCCCTTTCCTGCTTGTAGATTCTCAACTCCAGATGTCACTTCCTAATCTGTTTTTCCTCCTCCAGGGTTCAAACTACCTGTTTGCTTTCATATGTTTGCTGGCCATAATCTTATCCTGCACCTAGTTAGGCTGCTTAAATCCCATTGAATTCAGCGGGATTTAAGCAACTTAACTCTGTGCAAGATCGTAGCCAAAGCCTTTATTTGTTTATGTATTTTACTTTGGAATTGTAATATCTCCTCCTCCTCTTGCATTCCTGCCACAACACTGTCCAATTAGCTCCCAATCACTTGAGATTCATAATTTAGGAGACTCTGAAAAGGTTACTTAGCAATTATGCCAATGTGACAGACACCTTTATCTCAAGACTTCATACCTTCTCTTCACAGTACTTTACATCACACTCCAGCCATTGATAAAGCACACAATTTTGCTTACTGCAATGACCTCTCACTGTTTAAGTGGGAGGTACCTTTAGGACTGATTCAAAGACAGCAAATGTCGCCATCAAGTAATGTCAAATGTCAAGTGATGACAAAAGGAAGAAGTAATTATCATCCACAATGCCATTTGGATTAATCCTTACATGTTCTAGAGAGTTATGTGCCCAGTGGTTGGCTAGCAGCAAGTGGGGATTCGGAAGCCATTCAATGGCTACCTCAGCAAACCAGAGATTAAGGGCCAAACCAAGCAAAATGCTATTCATGCAATTCCTGATTTAGTGGATGTGTTTTTAAGTACATAGCTGCTGGGGTTGGTGGGCGGGATATGGATTGGGATGACAGTGGGGGGAAATGCTCGAATGGGTGGTATTTACTTTTTAAAAAATTCAGGCCATTAATAATCTTGTGAATAACATTACATCTATTTTAGCTATATGAAGAAATGAGAGTGGATCTACTTTTAAGTTTAAGCTCTACATACTGAGAACTTGAACAACATGCAGTTGTAAGCTGAGAGACCACCTCCTCCCATATGAATCTGCTCAGAGTCTATGTTCTTCATGTGAGGCCCTGTTACTTATCCCGTCTCCTGGAGTGGTAAGGTTGGTGGGGACCCAAGACAGGGCCTTCTGTGTGGAAACCCCTTCCCAGAGAAGTTAGCATAGCTCCCTTGTTACTGGTCTTTAGAGAGCTGGGAAAAACTGTACTGTTCCTTTGAGCTTTTACTGATTAAGGCTATTCTTTGATTTCAGAAGATTCCCCTCTTTTACTGTTATCATTTTGGTTTTAGTCTTGTTTGAAAATGTTGTATTTGCTGCTGTTGCTGTTTTTATTGTGTTTTTAGTGCCTCATCAGTTTTTATTGGGTGTTTTATTGTTGTACACCACCTTGGGAGGGCTCCTGCCCTGAAAGGTGGCCAAGAAATATTTTAAATAATAATAAATATTTTGCGCTTATAGTTTTATTGTAAGTTGCCCTCAGTGCTCATTGAGTGGAAAGGCAGTTCAGACATATTTTAAATAATAAAACAGAGTGAGTTAACACAGTATAATCCTTTCCTGTAATAACAGAAACTAAACACCAGCAGTGGTCTATGCATTTACCTTTTCTAGCCCTACTGTACCAATATTATGGGAAAAGGTGGGTTATCAATATAATAACATAAATAAATAAAGTTTTGAACTTATGGCACAATCCTATGCATATTTAGACAGAAAAAAGTCCTACAATTCTCACTATGGCTGGCTGGGGCATGCTGGGAGTTGTAGAACATTTTCCTGTCTAAACCTGCATAGGATTGTGCCCTTAACTACTTACAATTTTTCCCATTTCTTTGCTGAAAGAAATGAATCGGTGGCTCTCCCACAATCCACTGCCTGGGTGGTAGAAATAAAGAGAAGGGGAAAAATGCGGGAGAAATATTGTTATGCTCACCCTATGTGAGATGTTCCAGGGAGCTGGTTGGCCACTGTGTGGGCAGAGTGCTGGACTGGATGGATCCTTGGTCTGATCCAGCAGGGCTCTTCTTATATTCTTATGATTTTAGTGCAACATTTACCCACGTTTGATTTCCTGAAGGAGGCTGTCACTGGAGGCTCATGGTGTTTTTTAATATTAGAGCTTATTTACAAATATATAGGTTGAGCTTAGGTGAAGGTGCTCCTTAAACATTCCAGTAGACAGCCATATCCACTTCCCCCCACAGTTACCAGCTGTTAGCTTACAAAGCCCCCCAAACTCAGGTCAGCTCTCTCTGTGTCTCCCCAAGTTTGTCTTATTCCTCATCTCAAACTTCAGTTTCTATTGTTTCTTTTCTGGAACTATGCCTAGATTACATCATCCTTAGTTGGGATGAGCAGATATACGCCTCCTCCTCTCCCCTCCTCTCCTGGAATTCTCTGGTCAATTTTTCCTATTCAAAATATCCAAGAGCGATCCTGCATCAAGAAGCAATTAGCAGCGATAGCGACATATCAGCTAAATATTTGGGTCTATTAACACCTCTTTGTTAACTCCAAGACTCTGGTCAGGTGTTGCCTTATGCTTAGGCCAGGGCAATCTTCAATAATAGTCCTGTTCACAGAAATCTGACAGGAAAACCATAATAATATGCAGAAACCCAAATCCATGGAAGGGATAAAAGGAGTACCTAAAATTCTTTCTGTTTTCCATATTGCAAGGTAAGTAAAAAAAAGAGAAGTTTTGGATTAACGTGGGTTAATTTAAATTATCCACATCAACAATTACTACTAGAGTGGTACATTGTATGTGGGCAGTTCTTTAGCTGGCCAACGCCACCACTTACACAGTGGTACAATGGCTGTAATATAGAAAGAATCTCGGGGCTGACAAACACAATCTGTTTCTCATGGGCAGAAGTACCCGTGGTGCTGATGTTATGAGGGGAACTGTTAGTGTGAACTGGCCATAACACAGGCAGCAGCATTATTTTTAATCACAGCAACAATACTCCAATAGCAGCAGGAGTTGTGGTTCTATGTTGTCCCATGCTATCATGGGCAAGGGCATGGGTGAAGAATTGCTGTAGCTGCTTGCAAATATGAGAAACCAACTGTATGATCTAGGCCTGAGACAACATAAGCTCTGCAGATTTCATGAAGCTTTTCCCTGAGCCATCTGTTTTTTAAAAAATTAGCATGAGTTTCCCTAGCTCAGCATCAGTGTCCACTAATGAGCAAATGTTATATTTGCATAAATGGAAATAAATCACACATGCATATAAGCAAAAGTCAGCGTTTTCCCTCCCTTAATATATATGGAGCTATGGTGTAGTTGGAGAGTACAAAACGGGGGTGCGATATATAATATTTGATATATTCGTTTTAAAGAATTACATGTTCTGCCCTCATCTGCTGCTACTTTTGTGTAAATTGGTCTAGGAAGATGTGGTTTTCAATGGAGAACTGGTAAGCAGAAGGAGAGCATTCCTCACCCACTGCTTTACTCATCCAACTCCCAACCTCCACATGAGCTGCTTTTCCACCAGGCCCAAATTTCTGGTCTGATTTTGCAATGAAAACATGGGTGTGAAACTCTTGCTGGCCGTGGAGGAAGGATGATGGATGGTGGGAGGGGATAGTTGGGAAAAAGTGGCAGGTGAGGAAAGAGTTAAGTGACCTATTCAAGAGTTAAGTGAGTAAAGGTAATGTGGATCCACAAAGAATATGATCCCTTTCACTTGGCTTGGTTTGCCCTAAATGATTGGCTCTCTAATGTCATGATGTCATCACATTCACTATGTGATCCCTAATAGTCTGGGATCTCTTCATGAAAGAGATAGAAGTCCTAACCAGGGGGAGGTGGGAATGGTACTGAAACATCAGCAGTTTGGGGAAATGATGGCAGCAAACAGGAATGAAAAAAGTTGATCATTCTCAGCAGTACTACTGTCATCTGACACAGATTCCATTTCAGAACACGAGCACTCGAACAGCAAAGAGTGTCCTAAGTTCAGGGTTGAGGTACTGCACTAAAATAGCAGCAAAAAAGAGGTTTCTAAAGTCAGAGTTGAGGTACTACACTGATTTTAAGGTAAAGTCAAACTTTAAGAGAACAGAGGAGTGTCCTTGTCCAAAGACAGAGTCCTCTATCAGCATTTTTTTTTCAAAACACATGGCTTCCTCTAACTGGGAGTCCTGCCAGCAGAGATGCTTCAAGGTTGCTAGTAGTAACGAACAGTGATAAGGTGCAGGCAGCTCATTAGACAGTTCAAGAAATCCAAGCAATGGAGATGCAGAGGTGAAGTCAGAATCAATCAAAAGTCATTCATGAAATCTAGTTCAGGTCGGGAGTTCAGGATACATGAAGCACACATGTACACTTACGACAGATAAAGATATTCTTGCTAATGATGGCTTGACCGGCCTTGCTGCCTTTTGCATAGGTCATAGCCTGGACATGTCCAACTCCCAGCTGCAACTCATTAGCCAGCTTTCTGGCAAAGCCTGCTATATAAAGAAGGCCTTCACAGCACCGCGTTCTTGGACTGGAGCCTGACACTTCTCCTAAGGGGCTGGGCCTGCTCACTGGGCTTTATATGTTGTCCTTCGTAAGGGCTGGGTAGATGCGCCACTTCTGGCTCAGAATCCAAACTGTCTGGGGAAGGAGGAGGCCAACGAGGGAGGCCCCCACCAGACATTTCAGAGGGCCTGTCTTCTCTTCAGTTGCACATCCAACACCCTCTGGAGATCTGTTGCTGGATCATTCTCAGGGGAAGAAGAGTCCTTGAGCTCTGGTAAACCAAGTTCCTCCTCCTCCAAGGGCTCCTGGGGGGGGGGGGGAAATGCCAAGGAGAAAAATGCAACGGCATGGTGCAGCAGCGGTCCCAGGGTGCCGCTCACTCAGTTCAGGTTGGGGAATCCTAGCAGTAGGAGATAAACCCTCAGAAACACCAGCTGCTCCACTAACTCAGCATCCAAGTGGCTGAGCTGGGGCGTAATGATGTTACCCACCATTGAAAACGCCCTTCCACCTGGAACAGCAGTTGGTGGGTGAGACAGGAATCCATGAGCAACCTGGGACAGGCTCCTGCCTCTTCACCTGGGCCTCCTGCACTAACATGCTTTGCCGCTCTTCATTATCAAGAATCTTGCCCATCTGTCTTCCAGATGCTTGACTACACTGGCTGAGGACAGTAGTGCTGGGGCTCAGGATCTTGATGACCTCAGAAAGTCAACCTGCCAACTCCAGGTTCTTGAGGGCCCTTGGGCAAGACACCCTCAATGGGCCCCCTCCCTCTGTAAGTTTACCTTCGCACCACCATTGTCAACAGCAGCTATTGCTCCTCATCACCTTTCTCAACATTGCTGCCACTTGCTTGGTTGAGAGGCAGAGAGCCAGTGAGCAAGTAGGTAGTAGGATCTCCTCCTCCTCACTAGCAACACTGCTGTCTGGGGCAGAGCGAGAGGCATGTGAACAAACAGGTTGCAACGGTGAAGAGGAGGTGCAAGTCCATGGAGCTGTTGTCTAGGGCCCCTGCTTGGGTGTGGGTCCTCGGCAGGTACCCAGCCATATTGCAGACCTTGTAAGGTATTATAGTAGTCTAAGGACAGACCAAAACAGAAAAAACTGAAAATCAAACCTATACAACCAAGGTCAAAATTGTGGGGAGGAGAGGGGACAAGGAAAGTGACACTACATATAGATAATTATTACAATCAACAAATAACAAGTAACACTCAAGACAGATTCAAACCAACAACAGCAAGAATAAATCAAAGTAGTAAGAATTGGTTTTAGGAAAGAATAAGGATTTTAGAATAACTGAATCAGAAAGGAATGGATTTTAGATAATAATTGGCTAGAATCAGGAAGAAAGCTGATTTAGGAATAAATTAAATAGGTACCAGGAAGAAACACAAGTCAAAAGCCTCCACAACTCCACCACAACTGTTTAAACCTTTCTGATCAGGAGAGAGAAAACTAGTAAATTGCACAGAACTGACTAGAGGCAAGTTGATATATTACTTCAACAGCCCTCCTGCAAAGCACTGTGATTGGAGAGTCCTGTTAAAATCATTCCCTATAATTAGAAACTAGACCTATCGGTCAAAAAATTCCACATACACACACACACACACACACACACATCCCTATTCCATCCTCCCTCTCCTCACCTTAGCATTTTCTTTACATGGAAAGCTTGGGGAGAAATGTTGCAATTTGGGGGGACATAATGTCTGTGTCTGTGTTTGCCTCTGAATCTCTAATTCATTCATAAAGCTTCGGGAGGACCCAGATTCACTGCAGAGTGATTTGGGGGAAGCTTGCTTTACCACAGACATCTCCCAAATCTCTCTGAAGAGGCCTGCTTTGGGTCCAGATTCAGGTCTGGATGAACATCCCGGATATGATTCTAGGTACATCCTAAAATGATGCTTACAACACATATCTGGAGCAATGGGCTAAGAAACACAACAGACTTTCCTGTGGCAATTCCTGCTTCTGTCTAGGCTAAATTAACTACACATACAACCTTCCTCAGCTGTATTTCAGGTATACTCTTTCCATGCTTAGCTGGGAACCAGATGGACAGAGGGGCAGAAAAATTAAAATAAAAGGGGGAAATAAGAGGGATAGGGAAACCTCATAGTTTTTCAGCCTCTTTGTTGGTTTCTAAAAGCTAAACAATACATAGGAGCTGAGCTCTCATGTTTTCCATAATTTAAAAACCCATGTGCTGGTGCTTTGTCCACCAATGGTGATTCAGCGTTTCCCCAAAAGGGCAAATGTTTTATTAAGGAAGAGAATGGTATGCAAGTACAGTCTCACAGCTGGGGATTGTGCACACAAGTATTTTAATTATTTTTTATTGTTTGAAAGTCTACAAAAACCCCTCAGACTGCAAAAATGTATTATTTATTTGTTGGTTTTATTAAGGAAGAGAATTTTACGTGAATACAGTCCCACAGCTGGGCATTGTGCACACAAGCATTTTAAATTTTTATTGTTTGGGAGTCTAACACACACACCCTCAGCCTGCTAAATTACATTGTTTGTTTACAAATACACATTTATATACTGCCTTTTGACTCCAAAAAAGGATGCCCAAAGCAGTTTACAGGTATTAAAATCTAATTACAATTAAAATGAAAGAGCATTAAAACAAGCCATGGTAAAACAAATCAAGCAAATCATCAATAGGCAAGGCTAAAATACACAAAAACTTTGTGGAATAAAAATGTCTTGACTACCCACCTAAAAGGCACCAGTGAAGGAGACAATCTAACCTCCAACACAGAAGGTTTAACGTAACTGGAACCTATCTTTACATGGTGTGAGCCCAGGTTACCTGAAGGAGCCCCTCCTCCCATATATACCTGCCTGGACCCTGTCTTCTTCAGAGGCCTTTCTCTTGGTGCCTCTGCAAAATGAGGTGAGGTGGGTGGCTTCTGGAGGCAAGGCCTTTTCAGTGGTGGGATCTTAGTTGTGTAATGCTCAGAGAGGCTTGCCTGGTGCCTCCAAAGTGAGCTTTGGGGCATCAGCTGAGGAGTTTCTCCCAGGCTTTTTAGTTGTTTACAGTGTAATCCTCTGCATGTCTACTCAGAAGTAAGCCCCATTGACTTCAGTGGGACTTACTCCCACAGTGTCAAATCCATCCCATCCCAATCTGGCCCTCTGAGATTTGCAGAAGGTACCACTTTCTGGCCCTGCCCTTTCCCCTGACCGCTGGTCATTGGGTGTTTTCCTGGCTTTTGTGCACTTTTATCACCATTCTGAAAGGTTGAAATGCCTCTCCTAAGGCTTAATTACTGACAGTAAGAGCTTTAAGTTAAAACATGGTGGTATTGGGGGTATTTCCCCCACACACACTTCTTTTGCCTTTGGACCACCCACCACTGGAATGTGGGCCCCAGAAGTGTCTCCAAACTACAGCTCTCAGGCTGAAAGAGATTCAACACCCAGGTTTTAAATGGTATTACTGCATTTTAAATCCCTGCTCTGTTGTTGTCCTCTGTGCAGGCTTTATTCTGGATTTATTATGTGACTGCTTAAATTTGTTTCAGATCTTACGCCTCTTTTTTTATTATTTTAATATCTGTTTTGTAAACCACCCAGAGAATTTTGGTTATTGGGTGGTTTAAGTGTAGTAAATAAATTAATGAATCTCAAGCACATTCTGAATTTAGTATAGATTTTAAAGCTACAAACCTTTACATGCTTATCAGGGAGAAGGCCCCACTGAACCTAATAGGTCTTACGTCTCAGTAGAAATGTATAGGATTGTGCTGTAAGTCACAATAGTCAGCATAAGATAATACATGACCAATCAAAACTCAACCTCCTATATTACTGGTGAATAAAAATGCCAGTCCTATTACTATTATATGTAGAGAGAGAGAAAGTAAAAAGGAAAGATTAGGGCCTCTAATCTACAAAGCTAACCCATATGAGATAGTTGCATGCTATGATCAGACAGATTTAGGCTCTCTTCACATCTGTTTTTTTTAGCAGGATCATTCTTTAATTAGTAGTTTTCGTGGGAGCTTTAGAGGACTCCACTGCTCTCCTGCTGCTATCTCACAACTTACCTTCTCTGTTCCGTGTTATGATCTGAGAACCGGGAAAACCCGGCATTTTCTGTGCTTGTGATTGAAATAGTCATTTCCCCCCTGTGTATTTTCCCTTTAGCATTTTGTCCCACTTTGTGTGGGCATGTGCTAGAGGATGTTGCTGGGTGGTGTTGAATAACATCGCCATGACAACAAATGGTGGGAAGGGGGGGCAGGTCACTGACCAGGCTGCCAGTGACAGTTTCTGCCTCTCTTCCATTCCACTACAGGCTCTGAGATCCCCTTGAACACAGCAATGCTTACTTCTGAGTAAACTCATTGGCTGCAAGGCTTTCCTTTCCTGGGAGTAAGAGCCATTGAAATCTGTGTGGCTTGCTTCTGAGTAGGCATGCATAGGAGTGCATTGTAAGTCTACTTAAAGTAGCAGTCTTAAGGTCTCCCATCCCCTTCAATGCATGTACTTAGAACCTCCCCCTCCCACTGACTTCATTGGCTGCTTCTTCTCCCTTTTGCCCACCAGATTGATGGGCTTTTTTCCTCCCAGAATGGAAAAACTCCCCACACAGGAGAAAGGCTTGACAGTTAGGATTTCAATGGGTATGAAAAGTGCCTTTTCTCTTCCCCTGAATAAATTCATCATGCAAAGCTTGGAATGGTCATTTTTAATGGTTTCTTTTTGGGGTGTGGAGTTGTTTTAGATAAGGCAGTAATGCTGAGGTGGTTTCCATAGTACTCCCTCCCACCTAGCCAGCCACTATCTCTTCTCCTAGCCCACCTTGCAGGGTCATTGGGAAGTCAGAATAAGGGGGAAGAGCGACAACAGTGTGTGTGGGAGGGGGGGGGGAAGCAAGCCAGGTCTAATGAAGAAGGTGGCCCCCATGAAGCAGTCACCTGGAGTGGGGGCGCTGCTAGGGATGGCTTGATGCATTGACTGTATACAAGTCTGTTTGTGGATTTCTTACTTCTGTAGTTGGGAACCTGGAAATCAGTATACCCTTCAAACTCAGTAGTGCAAGCAATATACTGCATTTAATTCCATCACACACTGACATACTTAGCAGAGAAGGACTAGCAACGCCAGCAGCCTCCACGGAGAAGACTCTCCCCTGGAGGAAGGAGGGGACCAGCTCCCATGGCCCCCTATCCAGGCCACTAGAAGGGCTTCCAACTTCCCTCCTGCTGAGGAGGAGTGGAGGGATGGGCGGAGCCATCAATCATGTTACAGGGGGCATGGAGCCAGCAGCCCCCTTCTGTCCCGATTGTTGTCGTGCAGCAATGCCCAGCCATGAAAAGGTACACTGCGGAGGGATGAGCTATGGGAGATGCCTGTATACAAGGCCAGTGTAAATCCTGGAAAGGATCTGGAATCAAAAGGAACAGTTTGTAGTGGGATAAAATGCCAGGTGTGAAGAGAGCCCCTGATTGTCCCACCAGAAATAAAAGAGGCAAGACTGATTCAGCACAGCATTTTATTTATTCATTTCATTTCTATACCACCCAATAGCTGAAGCTCTTTGGGCATTTTACAAAAATTAAATTTGTGAACCACAGCGTCAAATAAAGTATATTTTCTGAGTATACTAATTTTGCAGCTTCCTCTCTATGTTCCTTTTACCTCCTGTATTTCCCTCTCTCATTAACATTACAGAATGGCCTGAGAATTCTTTCTTTTAATTTTCACTGAGGAGCATGGATGGGTGATCCAGTGATATTAACTAGTAGCCAATTCAGGATAAAGCAAGGTTAATATATATTTAAACAATACATACTTAACCTATAGAATTCATTGATAAAATAATGTTGCAATGGCCATGACTATAGATGAAGTTTTACAGGAGTTTAGCAGTTGCTGTTATACCTGACAGCTAGAAGCAGAAGCAGAGCAGTACAGGATCAATGAATAAATAAATTTCAGTAATCTTCAAAACATCCTTGAAAGGGAGGCCATTCCTATGGCATAGATTGGGTGCTTGAGAATAGTGGCTTTCCTAAGGGTCATGGATGAGGCGAGAATTCAATCAAATCACAGGCCAGTCTTGTAGCCAACATACTGTACAGATCTCATTTTGAGTCCCATGCTCCATGTGTAACAACACATGGAGGCCAATTTCATGTCATGCTGCCCAGCAAAGCATCCGGTCTTTAGCACTGGATTTTTAAATGTGTATTCTAATAGAGTGAGGGTGGAGAACCTGAGACCTGAAGGTCAAATTCAGCCCTCTGGGATTCTCCCAATAGTCACACCCCCTTCCTGTGGCCCCACCGCCATTCCCCCAACCACTGATCATTTAGTAGTTTCCTGGGTAAACATTTCCAACACTGCCTCATGGTGTACAGATGTATTCCATAGGAGTGTACACAGCATAGATCCAGAGTGTTTTAGAATGCATCCCTGTAATGGGAACACACTTTGAAAAGTCCCATGCTATTCATTAAGCAAAGTGGATTTAAGTTTGCCAAACCCAGGCCAGAAGAAGAGATGCCTAATTGGGCTGTTGGCATCTGAACTGTAAAGGGATGATCTTTTATTGGGGTAATTGGATATGAAAATCATAAAAGTAATTGTTTGGCTGCACATTCTTGTATATGTTTTGGTGTTGATTTGTTCAGAGGTCATGAAAGTGAGAATGCCAGACTATTGTTGCACAGATGTGGATGAGTCTTTCCGACCGAATTTTGCAAATGTGTTGTTAAGTGCAGTGGGGTTTCTCCCATTTTCCTTTACTGCCTGGGAATCTGTCCAGTTCTATATCACACACTCAGTAACACCTTGGCAATAGCTACAATTATGGGGCTGCCCAGCCCTATGGGTATATATACAGTGAAGGGAATGTTAAATATAGCTGAGATTAAGTTAAATTGTCAAATGTGCTTTTGAAATAGTAATTTTTTCCCATTCCAACCCTACTTCTTTTTTTTAAAGGAGGGGAATAAGGGTCCCAGGGTTTACTGTAGAAACAGTATCTAATAAAGGGAATGAAAATTCCCACTGACTTGCACTGATTCTATATTTCTTCCTTTTAGCGACGTTGGGCACAACCAACTGGAAAGTTGTCTTACACAAGCCCCATAGAAAACCATGAGAGTTGCAAAACAACACAGAATCAGCTCTGCTTAACTTTGATTGAGGACCTAGGATGTGACATCTTTTGCTTTGAGGTGCTTAAGAACCCAGCTTCCCTGGCTTCAAATTACATTTTGAGACCTGCCCAAATAGTTTGCATATATTACTCAATTCACCAGAAAAATGCCTTTTAAATCTATATTATCGTAGCAATGAAAGCACTCATAAACACACCTGACACTGCCATTTGATATGGGGGGGGGGGCGAGATTCTAGGTGATCAGCAAGAAGGGGCAGCCCAGGATTGCTCACAAGATCCAGACAAAACCCGATCACGAGCTGCATTTCACTGCAAACTGGCTAATCTAGTGTAGAGAATATACAAAAAGACAATAGGTTGGATACAAACTAAGGGCCAATCTACATTGCGCCTGCCATCGCAATGAATTCAGTGTCCCGTCGGGTTAAACGCTCTCCATTAAAATGTGATTATTCACACTCACCCATTTTCCCCATTGCAGTGCTTCATCGAATGCGTGAGCTTGGTTCACACTTGAGCGCTGTGCTGTTTTCCTGCTGTTTTCCTACGCACGCTTGTCTGTGTCAGGAGAGCCCTAGCGGCCTCTTTCAGTCTACTCCAGTTAGGGATGTACGAAAATCACTTACCTTTCGGGGATTATGCTGATGGTGGGGGGGGAGGCGCTCCATTCCTCCCCCCCCCCCGGAATCCTGGCCGGCCGGCTGTGCTCCACAGCGATTCTGCGGAGCCACCAGCCAGCTCCGCCAGCAGCCAGCTCCGCCAGCAGCCGGACATCCGGCCGCTGGCTAGCAGGGACGCAAATGGCGGTGGCCATAGCCGCCGCCGTTTGCGTCCCTGCAGTCAGCCATGATAGGCTACATAAATGTTTACATAGCCTATCACAGCTGATTAAAAAACAACAACAACAACATGCGTATGCAAATGGCGGCGGCCATGGCCGCAGCCATTTGCATTCCTTATTTTGGCACGTCTTAGTCTACGTAAACGTCTACGCTATTTGCGTTCCCCTTATTTTCGCCGTCTTAGTCTACGTAAATGTTTACGTAGACTAAGGCATGCCAAAATAAGGAACGCAAATGGCAGCGGCGATGGCCGCTGCCATTTGCGTATGCGCGTTTGTTTGTGTGTGTTTTTAATCAGCCGTGATAGGCTATGTAAAGATTTACGTAGTCTATCATGGTGTTTTTTTAAAATCTTTACGTAGCCTATCAGGTTTTTTTGTTTTGTTTTGTTTTTTAACCTGGAAATGGCGGCGGCGGCAGCCGGTCGGAAGACCGGCCGCCGCCGAACTGCCGCTGGAGCCGCCGCCGCCGCCAGGAAGATCCGCCCAAGGTAAGTCCCATCCGGGGGGGGCGGGGGGCGGGCCATTCCGCCACGGATTTCGAGGGGCCCAATGCGCTGGCATTCGGCCTCCCCGAGATCCGTGGCGGAACTTTCGTACATCCCTAACTCCAATAGCCAACTCAAGACACAGACAAAAGGATTCTTTTCAAGGCTTTAATCCTTTTACAACTTAATGACTCTTTCAGATGCTAATCACCAGCGACTAAGCAATGAACAGCAGAGTAGCCTATGCTCTGGGTTAGGCAGTTGGTCCCCGTCTGAAGGATAATCACTTGCAGACCCTGAACATATGAGCTAGGGAGAGTTCCTCCCTCTTTCCCTTGGGTCCACGGGATGAGACTGTTTCCACGCCCTCCATCGCTCATCGATCCCTGGGTCTACATCGAGTGTCTAGCAAGCCCCCCTCCTGCACTCTCTCACTGCCAGGGTCACTATCTATCTCAGGAATGCTGCTATGCCTGTGAGGGATGAGCGGGCTCCTCTCCCATGGATTGCTGTTCCTCCTCAGAATCAGAACTGCTCTGGGGTTCTATGCGCTCAGTTTATACCCTGACAGTCTGATCTCGGAGCTAAGCAGGGTCGGCCTCGGTCAGTAGTTGGATGGGCTACCGCCTGGGAATCAGGCTTCCTGCACTGAGCAGGGCATTGTTGTATCCCTTCAAATGAGACTAAGTTTTACCCCTCCTATCCCCTGCTCTGGATTTTTTTTTAAAATTAAGGCGTTATCCTCACAGAATCGGGGCTTCTCCACAATGTTGTTTTTCCTAATTCAGGCATGATCTTTGAAGATTAGAAGTTGTGAAGCTTCACAACTTTGAATCTTCGAAGATCATGCCTGAATTAGGAAAAAAAAATCACGGAGAAGCCCCGATTCTGCGAGGATAACGCCTTAATTAAAAAAAAAACATCCAGAGTGGGGGATAGGAGGGGGTAAAACTTAGTCTCATTTGAAGGGACACAACAACTAGGGATGTACGAAAGGCACTTACCTGGTCCCGCAGCTTGCTTCGCGGTGGGGGGAGGCGCTTCGGTTCTCCCCCCAAAGTTCAGGCCGGGGGGGGGAGGCGCCCTGCCTCGCCCGGCCGAAATTCAGGCCGGGGGGGGAGGCGCCCCGCCTTGCCTGGCCAAAATTCAGGCCAGGGAGAAGTGCCCCGTCTCCCCGGCCGCGAAATAAAAAAGTGGGGAAAAAAACAACACCCGCGATAGGCTACGTAATGATTTACGTAGCCTATCACGGCTAGATTTCCAAAGTCAGCCGCAATAGGCTACGTAAATCGTTACATAGCCTATCACGGGTGACTTTGAAAAAAAAAAAGCGCGTATGAAAATGGCGGCGCCCATGGGTGCCGCCATTTGCGTTCCTTATTTGGTCCCAGTAGTCTACGTAAAGATTTACATAGACTACGGCGAAAATAAGGGCAACGCTATTTGCTTTTTTTTTTTTTCCAAAGTCACCCGTGATAGGCTACGTAACCATTTATGTAGGCTATCACGGCTGACTTTGGAAATCTAGCCATGATAGGCTACGTAAATCGTTACGTAGCCTATCACGGGTGTGTGGGGTTTTTTTACTTTATTTTGTAATGGCGGTGGCGGCAGCCGGTCGGAAGACCGGCCGCTGCCCCCGACCCCGACGAACCGCCGCCGAACTCCCACCGGGACCCACCGCCAAGAGGGACATTTGAGGGAGGTAAGTCCCATCCTGGGAGGGGCAGGGGGGCGGAGAATTTCACCAACAATTTCAGGGGGCCGAATGCATTGGCATTCAGCCTCCCCGAGATTCATGGAGAAATTCTCCGCCATCCCTAACAACAACCCCCTGCTCAATGCAGGAAGCCTGATTCCCAGGCGGTCACCCATCCAACTACTGACCGGGGCCAACCCCGCTTAGCTTCCGAGATCAGACAAGCGCGTGCACATCCAGCCCTTTGCTTGTTGCTGGGGAAACGAGGGATGCTGAGGAAGCTATGCAATCAGTAGCTGGAAGAAGACACGGGGCCGTCGAGAGCTGTGATTGGACAGGAGGGAAATACAAACACCACCGTTTATGGACAGGCGGGGGAGGGGACTATGACCAGATACAGTAGTGAAGGTGGAAAATCAGAGCACATTAAGGGGAAATACTGGGATATTAGGGTATTGAAAGCCGGAGCACAGAAGTGAGAAATTCCGGTCCTAATTCAAGGCGGGTACTGCGCAGTGTGAAAGGCGGGCAGTGAAACCTCATTGGAAGCGAAAAAAGGTGGTAAGTGTAGATCCAGCCTAAGTTAGCTGAATTTAGTTCCCATTGATCTCCCGAACTGGGATACCTGCCCCTGCAATACCAAAAAGGGATCCATTGAAACAAATAGATCAGCTTTTTGCAATGCAAACTGCTGACACAGAACTCCTGATCTGGATCAGGACCACAGTGGGGGGGGGGGATATAGTGTTAAATCCCCCTACCATCCATGCTAGGGTCAAAATCTGGATTAGAGTCCCCTGTGCATACTTCTGAGTATGGGGGGAAAAGATGTGGTCGCTAGCTATGTCTTTAAAGTAACATATAGTTCAACCCACAGTCTTGTATCCAACCCAGTAGTTTTCAGATCTTTAAAATGATCTCAGAAGGAAGAGGAGACACAACGGTTCTTGGAGATTCTGTACTGAAACAGACTGACTAAGGAGGCTATGGATAGTCATTGTTTGAAGATTATCAAGAAAAAGCTGGACATTTTTGCAGCCATGTCTGTTTGGGATGCTACAGATGTAGAATATCCTGACTTAAGATCGGAGTTTGGACTTGAAGATCCATTGGGTTCCTTCCAGTTCAGTGATTCTGTGATATATCTCAATGGCCAGGTTCATACACTTACCGGGCCAGAGAACTTCTTCATGTGGTTGAAGTATGCCCCTCACCTCTAGCATGTGCAGAGGAGTATGCCCCTCACCAGGAGTATGCCCCTCACCTCTAGCATGTGCAGGCATCCAACATGGTGGCTTTGGGCAGGTGGCAAGGAAGCATCATGCAAATCAGGCCTCCCTGTGGCCTTATTGTTGTGTTATATAACTGTGCCACACATTAAGTCCAAACAAGTATAAACATGTACACAATGGCTGCATCACTTAGTAAGTCATTCTGAGCCAGCCTTCCCCACAACCTGGTGTCCTCCAGATACTTTGGGCTACAATGCCCAGCATTCCTGTCCATTGGTCATGTTGGCTGGGGCTGATGGGAGCTGAAGTCCAAAACATCTGCAGGGCACCAAGCTGAGGGAAGGCTGTTCTAGGCCCAGGCCAAATTTCTTCTACTTAAGTCCTGTTCTCTGTGCTGTCAGTCTATGGGCTTCTTCACCCACAGCTTTTATCCTGAGATTGCTTACTCAGGAAGTTTGTGGGTCCTTTACATGATGCCATCAAGTTCCAGCACCTCTCTAGTATTTTCCAAGCATTTCTGTGGCTTAATTTGAACTGGAAATAATGAGCTACCAAAAAGAACTGCTTTCAATCAGTCTCAATTTGTGCACAAAAAGGGGACGTCCATTATACAACAATAGGTTACGTAGATAAACAGGGGGAGGGGAGGGACGGAAGCTCTTATAAAGGGCTGATCTTCCTGAGAAGAATCCAGAAGCAAAAACCCCAGTAAAATGCGGGACAAGAAGCCTTAGTGTGAAGAAGCTTTAGATCTTCCAGCAAGCGTATGTTTATCTGTGTGGTAGAGAAGAGTGGTGCACACCCATTTCTCTGCCATGCAAAGAGGATTGGCAGCTTGTATGAACCAGGCCTATGATTCTACACCCATGGCCAAAGTCTTAAATCTGAAGTGGTAAATCCTGGAGCAATGTAAAATGTAAATAATCCTTTAGCTTTAGTTGACACTCTTGTCAGAAAAACAGTTTCCCTGCTTCAGCTTGTTATCTTGGCTGCCATTTGAAATGGCTCCTTTTACAACAACGAATAAGGTAAAAGTGCTAAGTTAAAGTAGTTTTTGTGGGGTTCATTTTGTTTGACAGGACAGTCAAATGAGCAGAAGACTAAAATTAAAGATTAACTGGTGTCCTTAGATTACATATTTTACTACTTTGAACCAGGGCTATAAATTCTTTAACTTTATATTGAGCCAGATTGATGCTGAATAATTTCCTGACTATAAAAATCATTGCTTTGTATGATTTATTAGAAAGAAGAACAAACATTTTCACCATTTCTATTTAGGTTGGAAATAAACCATTACTGCCTTCAGAAGATTTAGAGACCGTTTTTCAATGTCCATTGACATAACATGACAACTAAAGGATAGGTCCACGAGCTTGCAAAGTTATTTTAAACTTTTAGGCTGTATACACACTTATGTGGGAGTAAATTCCATTGAAATTAACAGCCCATACTTCTGAGTAGACATGTACAGGATTGCACTGCTACTTTCCTTACTTTGTATTGGTGGATTTCCTCTACTGTTGTTTTAGTTCAATTTTAATTATATTGTTATTTTAGTTCTGTGTTTTTTATTGTTATGCAGTCACATACTCACATCCCATTGAACTCAATACTTCTGAATGGGATTGCAGTGCATACTTTCCTAGTAAACTGTAAGCTCTCTCACATCAAGCAGAATTAGATTTATACCTGCTGAATTCCATCCCCTCTAGTTTTGCTGCAAGAGCAGTGGAGACTTGGGAAACAATAAACACTACCCTTTTATAACACCATGAAATTAGTATACATCATAGCAGTAGGTCCAGGAATTTTGACCTCTGAAGTATCAGTATCAGCCAAGCCCAACAGCTGCAGTTTCTGTATGAAAAAAAGTGATGTGGTGTGCAGCATCACGCCCTCCTGTTACACCCACACTTGCACAAATCCACATCACACAATGTGAGTCCAGATTCCTTTGGACAGGGACCACAGGCTATGTGTAGCCCACAGCAGAGCCCTACCCTCTTGCTTCCTCCATAGGTCCTGACACAAACCTTCCTGGGTGAGCCTTAAGTTTTCATTTCCTGCTGCTCAACCTCTGAAGCCTGGATTAGTAGTTTGGCAGGCACTGAACCCATGTGTAGGTTCAGTAACAGTTTGGGATGTGGCACAGGGGTCAGCTGTTTAAAGAATAAAACTGAAAAATCCTAGTAGATTAGCTCAAGCCCCTTGCAGGGGTCTAAAGAGGACTTTGGATACTGACTCATGTGAAGAATGAATGCTGCAGGGCAACCTGAAGGATGCTGCAAGGGTAATAAGGCAGAAATCTTTCTTTCCTTCCTTCCTTCCTTCCTTCCATGAGTCAGTGTGATGCAGTGTTAGCGGGGTGGATCCAGATTTAGTCATGCTTAGAGTAAATCCACTGAAACCAAGGGGACATACTAGTCATGACTAACTTAAGTTCCATTTGTTTAAATAGGCCTACTCTAAGCACCAGTAAGTCAGGATCCAACCCTTAGACTGCAACTCAGGAGAATCAGGTTCAAATCCTTATTCAGTCATGAAGCTCACTGGGTGACCTTGGGCCAATCACCTTCACTAAAGTTAACTTACCATGTAGGGTTGCTGTGTGGTAAAATGAGTGGGGGAGAGAAAGACCCTGCACTCCTTGGAGGAAGGATGGGGTAATAATCCAATCAACAATTTCTTTTTTTGCTGAAGGAAGGAAGGTCTTTGGGACACTGATCGCTCCAGTGGAGTCACATCTGGAATGTCCTATGCCTCGTCTCCTGCTTCTGTTGACTTAACTCTCTTCAGTAAAAACATACACTCCTGGGAGGTGGGGAGTTCCTAAAATATCCCATCATTTATCACAGTTTCGGTCTCTTTCACAGATCGTTACATCTGCAACTGGGACCATTACATTCAATCAGCCTCTATAAAAGGGCCTGTTGTGTGTCCAATTATCTTGTTTAAACATGCAAGGACCATGATATGGGATAGGGAAAGTGCTCATGTCATATCATGCCATTTGGAGGAGATGCCAAAAATGGGTTTCTTCTACTGTCTTTAATGTAGAGGGAAAGACTGCAAAATCAGATAGCAAATGTTGAGTATTTTAGACATTTAAATATTTTCATAACAGGAACATATGACAGTTCTTCAAACAAGCATGTTTTCATATTTTCACAAGGCCCTCCATTAGCTCATGTTGTTTAGATTGGTAATTCTTACAATGGATAAATGTTCTCAGCACATGGCATGTGAAAACAAATAGCTTCCCATTTGATGTTCTTCCTTTTCCTCTGTCAACATTAGAAACTAAATGGCATTTTATAATGAAATTCTATGGCCAGGCTCTAATCTGTATGCCGATGGATATTGTGGTGGGAGTGATGATGAACAAAGCCTTTGGCAGTGATTGGCTCAGCTACCCGGCTGTCACAGTGAGACTGGAAGGGCTTCTGAGTTCTGATTGCCATTGGCACAATTACTTTGATCTTAAGCCTGCCACTGGCTGATTTGTTCTGAGCCTAACAGCCCCTGGCTTAAGTGTTCTAGACCTAGAGAGGGGCAGAGGAAGCAGAAGGCCCCAGGAAAGAATGAGTAGAAGCAGCAGCAGGAGGGGGCATACACAGCAGGATGGATAAGTATTCCATCTTTATCCGCTAGAGTGGGTTGGCTGGGATGAAGACCCACTACTTTGCCATCTTTTGGGTGCTGCTTCTGGCCCAGCATTTGATCCCCACAAGCTCTGGCAGAGATCCAGACTGACCTCAATTGCAACCTTCTCCACATATAAGGGAGAGTGTCCAAAGCAGGCATCCCCAACCTGGCTCCCCCCAAATATGTTGGACTGCAACTCATAGAATCATAGAATCATAGAATAGTAGGGTTGGAAGGGGCCTACAAGGCCATCGAGTCCAACCCCCTGCTCAATGCAGGAATCCAAGTCAGAGCATCCCTGACAAATGGCTGTCCAGCCTCGTCTTAAAGGCCTCCAGTGTGGGAGAGCCCACCACCTCCCCAGGTAATTGGTTCCATTGCCGTATTGCTCTGACACTCAGGAAGTTTTTCCTGATGTTCAGCCGGAATCTGGCTTCCTGTAACTTGAGCCCATTATTCCGTGTCCTGCACTCTGGGATGATCAAGAAGAGATCCTGGCCTTCTTCTCTGTGACAACCTTTCAAGTACTTGAAGAGTGCTATCATATCTCCCCTCAGTCTTCTCTTCTCAAGGCTAAACATGCCCAGTTCTTTCAGTCTCTCTTCATAGGGCTTTGTTTCCAGTCCCCTGATCATCTTTGTTGCCCTCCTTTGAACCCTCTCCAGCTTGTCTGCATCCTTCTTAAAGTGTGGTGCCCAGAACTGGACACAGTACTCCAGATGAGGCCTAACCAGTGCTGAGTAGAGGGGAACTAGTACTTCCCGGGATTTGGAAGCGATGCTTCTATTAATGCAGCCCAAAATAGCATTTGCCTTTTTTGCAGCCACATCACATTGTTGGCTCATATTCAGCTTGTGATCGACGACAATTCCAAGATCCTTCTCGCTCGTAGTGTGGTTGAGCCACGTATCCCCCATCTTGTAACTGTGCATTTGGTTTCTTTTTCCTAGGTGCAGAACTTGGCATTTGTCCCTATTAAATGCCATTCTGTTGTTTTCTGCCCAGCACTCCAGTCTATCCAGATCACTTTGAATTTTGTTTCTGTCTTCCAAAGTATTAGCTATCCCTCCCAATTTTGTGTCATCTGCAAATTTGATCAGCATTCCCTGCACCTCCTCCTCCAAGTCATTAATAAAAATGTTGAAGAGCACTGGGCCCAGGACTGAGCCCTGCGGTACCCCGCTCGTTACCTCTCCCCAGCTTGAGAAGGTCCCATTGAGAAGCACTCTTTGAGTCCGATTCTGTAGCCAACTGTGGATCCACATGATCGTTGTTTCATCTAGCCCACTTCGAGCAAGTTTGCTCATCAGGATATCATGGGGCACTTTGTCGAAAGCTTTGCTGAAGTCGAGGTATATGATGTCTACAGCATTCCCACGGTCTACAAGGGAGGTGACTTGATCAAAAAATGAGATCAGATTTGTCTGGCAGGACTTGTTTTTGACAAATCCATGTTGGCTTCGAGTAATCACGGCATTGTTGTCAAGGTGCTTCCAGATGGATTGCTTTATGATCTGCTCCAGAATTTTCCCAGGGATTGATGTCAGACTGACTGGTCTGTAGTTCCCAGGTTCCTCCTTTTTACCCTTTTTGAAGATAGGGACAACGTTAGCCCTCCTCCAGTCATCTGGCACTTCCCCGGTCCTCCATGATTTCTCAAAGAGAATAGACAGCGGTTCTGAGAGTTCTTCTGCCAGTTCCTTTATTACTCTAGGATGCAGTTCATCTGGCCCTGGAGATTTGAACTCATTCAAAGTAATGAGGTGTTCCTTGACCATATGCCTGTCGATCTCAAGCTGCAATCCTGCCCCTTCAGCCTGTACTTCGCCTTTGCCAGGGGGGTCATAGACCCTCTTTTGGGAGAAGACTGAGCCAAAGTAGGAATTGAGCACCTCTGCCTTTTCTTTGTCATCTGTTATCATTTTGCCATCCTTATTTAATAGCTGAACCACCATTTCTTTCCTCTGCCTTTTACTATGCACGTAGCTGAAGAAAGCCTTTTTGTTGTTTTTAGCATCCCTCGCTAACCTCACCTCGTTCTCCGCTTTAGCCTTCCTGACGCCATCCCTGCAATTCTGTGCTACCTGCCTGTACTCTTCCTTTGTTACTTGGCCTTCTTTCCACTTCTTATATGTGTCCTTTTTTGTTTTCAGGTCATCCCTAAGCTTTTTGTGAAGCCACATTGGCTTCTTCTGTTGTCTTCCACCTTTTCTTCTTGTTGGAATTGTTTGTGATTGTGCCTTGAGAATTTCCTTTTTTAAAAGTTCCCACCCATCTTGGACTCCTTTTCTCGCTAGCATTGTTTGCCATGGGACCTTACTGATCATTGTTCTGAGTTTATTAAAATCAGCTTTCCTAAAATCCAGGGTACGCGTTTGAGTACACTCGGCTTTTGCTTCCCTTAGAACCAAGAACTCAAGTACAACATGGTCGCTTTCCCCCAGAGTTCCTGTAACTGCTACTTTATCCACTAAGTCATCTCTGTTGGTTAGGATCAAGTCAAGTCAACTCCCATAATTCCCAGCCAGCACGGCCATTGACAATCAAAGAAACTGACCCAGAATGTTCCAAAAAAAATGAATTTAGCAGTGAATAAAATTCAAGCATCTAAAATATATAGCAACTAAAATCTCATACAGTCAACAGCTATTGAAGTTTTCAATTGGCCATGCTGGATGGAAATTATGGGAGTTGCAGTCCAGCATATCTTGAGGGAGCCAGGTTGGGAAAAGGCTGTTCTAAAATAAGAGTGTTCTGAAGTTAGGAGGTGGATTTATGGAGGCTGCTATAGACTCCTAGAGATTGATGGAAAATTGGTAATCAGAGGGTTACCAACTGACTAGAAAAAAATAGCCCAGCCCACTCATGTTCCTTTATCAGACACCTGATATGCAGGCAATAGCAGGTGAAGCTTTTCACAGCATGGACTGGAGATAAAACATCATCAGCTAATTGTTGCAGATCAAAGGGCTGGCCAAGGAGCAGCTACAGGGGCTGGTTCAAAAGTTGGCAAACCAAATCAGAATTGGTTAATATAATAATATTAAACACTCCACAGCTAAAGCTATGGGCATTTCATACAGTCTTTTTTTTAATGATGCCTATATTTTAAATGAAAATCTATTTTTATGAACTGGTAGCAAGCATAACAATGTGCTTTCTCATAATACTCTTATAAAGATACAGACACACATACATATACACACAGGGGTTATGTATTTTTCCACGTCTGTAAGAAAAACAAACAGTTGAATACTGTTACCTACAACATGAGACTCTCCTCTTAAGACTCTGGCCAAGAAAAATATTATCCTAACTAGTTTGTTATGAAAATGTTTGAATAAAAGAAGCGGCTTCAATAAATTATGAAAAAACCCTCAAATCTTTAATCAGCCGAACCTTAATAGTTTTGGAGATAACATGAGAATTTTGCCAAGAACATAAAATAATCATAAAATACTATAATTGATGGCCTACTCTACTTTACTGCACCACGCACATGTGATTGATGAATATGTGAAAAAGAAAATGCTGGCTTCTGTGTCAATGTAGATACAATATCTGGGTTTTGAGAACTTTGTGCTTTGTGAAAATGTTGGGTCACAGAATCAGCCTGTGTAAATGTTGTAAACTAAATTTACTCCATCAAAGAAACTGACCCAGGATGTTCTAAATAAAATGAACTTGGCAGTGAATCAACGTCAAGCATCTAAAAATATATAGCAGCTAAAATCTCATATAATAGTCAACAGCTATTGAAGCTTCCAATTGGCTGCAAATAATTGCTAATAAAAGAGTTTGGAGGTGCTAAATCTTTTTTTAGTGTCAGCTGAGGCAGGATTTTCTTGTTGCCGTGACAGTTTAATGGCATGACAACAGTATTTGCTTAAAGTCTCTGGCTCCATTAATTTCATCTCCTGCTGCAAAGATTGCTAAAGCCGATGACATATTCCAGTTAGTATGGATCATCCACTTGCCCGTGCCACTATTTTTCCCCATGACATTTGGAATAGCAGTTCTCCCTCAAGAGGGCAAGAGCACACCAATTTCTCCAAGCAAGCTTAAAAGGCTACATCTGTGGCTTAAGATGACTGATAGACATAGCTGGGGACTATGTGGCAACAGAAGAGAAGACTCAAGCATGCCCTTGCACTCTAATTGCTTTCCTTGTTTGCTCACAGTTGCTTCTAACATGGACTGATCTCCATAGGAAAACACAAAATTAGCACCTGTTAGGACAACTTAACCTTCAGGGAGGAAAACAAACACCCTTAAGTTTTTGAGAATGCTCTCTTTGTGTGTAGCCAAGATTCCATTTTCATGATACAAGACTGCACAAAATTATTGTGTAGTCCATTGCCGGAGCACTGCAAAAAGTAGCTAATATTACCCAGCTGGAAGGGAATGGGATATGAATCTTCAGCTAGATGAAAGAAGGACCCTCTACTCATTAACGCACATTTACACTCCAAATCTCTCCCCCTCCTCCATGCCCCCATAAATTAATGCTTATCACCGAGGTTGAAGTCTATTAGCAAGATAAGGCAGAAGCCAGGAAGGTTTGAAGAGGCAAAAAAGAGTTTATATTTCTAACAGTGCAATCCTATACACACTGAGTTCAATGAGACTTGCTCGTGTGTGTGTGTGTGTGTGTGTGTGTGTAGGAATGCAGCCTAAGATCTAACTGAACTTCAAAAAATAGTTCATGCCCTAGCCTTTTCAAGCTAGAGAACAATATTTGTCTCACATATATGTTGAAGGTGGAGAGAGAGAGAGAGAGAAAGAGAGAGATGATAGATGATAGATAGATAGATAGATAGATAGATAGATAGATAGATAGATAGATAGATATAATTTTCCCACTTTTGACAAAAGATTTATAGCAACAATATAGTTGCTATAAATAATATAGGTTAGATTTATAGCAACAAACCAACAGTAGTTTGGGGTGAAATAAAAAGGCCCACCCCCCTAAAGGGCTCACAGTAAAAGCAGATCAGATAAATGGCCAGACACTAAAGGAAGTACTTCTTTCCACAGCCATAGTTAAACTATGGAATTCATTTCCACAAGATGTAGTGATAGCTGCCAACCTAGACTGCTTTAAAAGGAGAAGGCTGTCATTGGCTACTAGTCATGATGGTTATAGATGACCTCCTTTATCAGAGGCACTATATCTGTCAATTATGAATTTTGTAATTAGTCGGCTCATTGGTTGAAATGCATCGGTTTGTAATGCTCACCTTTGTAGAGAGCCTGGATCAATGTATTATGAAATTGCTATTAAGTTTAGAACTGTTTGCGAGCTTCAGAGCATGTGCAATCTGCGTCTAAACAATGCCATTTCTGTGCATGCACTAAATTGGTTGATTTAACCCTTGAATTATCTGGTGCATCCACTACTGCTTCCCTCATCTTTGTTGTTGCTGGCTCTGTGAGGAGGAAGGGGATGACTCTGTGGGCCCATCTTCTTCTCTTCTCCATATACCAGTGATCAGTGGGTAAATATCACATCATGCAGGCAGGCCACGCAAAAACAACTAATCAGGAAGGGGATACATAGTGTGATGATGCATGGCATCATGTGGTACTACACGATTCAAAACTACAGCTCTCAAGGTGCACTTTGATATTGCAGGCATGCAAAAGTTCATATACACAGAACAAGATCTCATATTAAAGGAACACTTTTGTCCAAACTCACGTAGACAAATTTGTTACTTTCCGAGTAGATAATGAACTCACTCGAGGTAGTTTTGGCCATCACTAGTCAATACCAGTTGCTGGGGAAAAGGAGTGGGAGGATGCTATTGTGCTCATGTCATACTCGTGGGCTACTCGTGGGCATCTGGTTGGCCACTGTGGGAACAGAATGCTAGACTAGACAGGCCTTTGGTCTGATCTAGCATGACTCTTTTTATGTTTACATGTTCTTCTGATGAGGCTGCCTTTCTTCTGGAATCAAATTTTCCCACTGTTAAAAAAAATCTGTTTGATGGTACTACCATTCTGAATTCTCATAATGCCCCCGAGCAATGCTAGAGCCCTGCAGCTGCCCAAGGGTACCACATGCTGAAGCTAGGCCTGCCTATTCACACATCGTTTTGCAGTACAACCATTATTTGCCCAGGGCCAAGATTCAAACTAGAAGTTTTTTATAGTATTTTATTGAATATGTATTTATTTATTTTCTATTTGTTTGGGGCACTTATATTTATCTTGTATGCCACTGTGAGAGAGTTCAACCCTTAAAGGTAGCCTAAAAATAATTTAAAATTTAAAATTAAAAGCAAAAGGACATTTTCTGACATAAGAACCTGCTGGTTATTGACTGCTCAGTGTGCATGTTTCCTTGCATGAATATTGGTGTAAAAAGTTACACCATGTGAAGACACCCTGAGTGATCATATAGGTTTCCGTGGAACTTCTCATAGAAATTGGTCCTTGCAACATGTGGGTGTATCTTTTTATTCACCATTTCCCTGTAATTCCCCCACTTAGGGTTCCTTTGTATAATTTTTCCCACCTCATATTTTCAAAGAAGTGGAACCTACTGCAATTTTTCCTTCATCTAAGGCTGGATCTACACTTACCGCCTTTTTTCGCTTCCAATGAGGTTTCACCGCCCGCCTTTCACACGCAGTAGCCACCTCGAATTGGAACCGGAATTTCCCACTTCCATGCTCCCACTTTCAATACCCTAATATCCCGGTATTTCCCCTTAACGTGCTCTGGTTTTCCACCTTCGCTACCATATCCAGTCAAAGTCCCCTCCCCCGCCTGTCCATATGTGGCGGTGTTTGTATTTCCCTCCTGTCCAATCACAGCTCTCAACGACCCTGTGTCTTCTTCTGGCTATTGATCGCATAGCTTCCTCAGCAGCCCCTGTTTCCTCAGCAACAAGCAAAGGGCTGGATGTGCGTGCACTTGTCTGATCTTGGAAGCTAAGCAGGGTCAGCCCCAGTCAATAGTTGGATGGGTGACCGCTGGGAATCAGGCTTCCTGCATTGAGCAGGGGGTTGTTCTATCCCTTCAAATGAGACTAAGTTTTACCCTGTCCTATCCCCTGCTCCAGATGTTTTTTTTAAAATTAAGTTGTTATCCTCGCAGAATCGGGGCTTCTCTGCAACGGTTTTTTTTTCTAATTCAGGCATGATCTTCGAAGATTAGAAGTTGTGAAGCTGAGGGTCAACTCCCTTGCTATTACAACAATTTCCAGCAGAGTTAAAACAATTCTCAACAGAGTTGAAAACACTTAAAGCCCAAAGGTCTCCAATGATATTTTTGTTGACTTGGTGGTAAAATGTGGGCTGGACAATAGTACTGTTAGATGGATCCACAGTTGATTGAACAAGCATACCCAGCAAGTGCTCTTCAATGGCTTTGTGACAATCTCAAGGGAGGTCTAGAGTGGAGTGCCACACAGCTCTGTCCTAGGCCATGTGGTGTTCAACATTTTTATAAACAATGAAGGCATCAAAGGGATGCTTCTCAGATTTGCAGATAATATGATGCTGGAAGAGATAGCTAATACCAAACAAGATAGAATCAAGATTCAAAACAATATCAGTAGGCTGGAACACCAGACCAAATGAAATTCAGTGATGAATGTAGACTTGCATTTACGTACCAAAAAAATCAAAGGCACAAGGTTAGGATGGGTGGGACCTGACTTGGCAGTAGCACATGTAAAAAGGATCCAAGTATATTGGTTAATCACAAGCAGAACATGACCCAGCAATGCAAAGCAGCTGCTAAAAAAATGAATGCAATCTTAAATGTTAAAGAAGGAAACTGTTCACAATCGAGTACAGCCTGAACACTAAAATCCCCAGCTATGACTTCCTGAGGCTTGCCAACTCCTTGGTATGCTCTTCTGCATTTATCTATTAGTGAACAGCATGGTGCTGTTTTTCTTAAAGATGTCCATACTATAGGTTAGTAACTTCCATAAGGCATCCCCAGTTATGTATTGTG
This sequence comes from Heloderma suspectum, assembly GCF_057233095.1. Taxonomy (NCBI): domain Eukaryota; kingdom Metazoa; phylum Chordata; class Lepidosauria; order Squamata; family Helodermatidae; genus Heloderma; species Heloderma suspectum. Next base: position 231,150,915 of record NC_139461.1, read on the forward strand.
CTTCTTTGCAGAAGACAAAACCCATCATACAGCTAACCTTTTTAGTCTCACATTTATGACCCAAAAGGACAGGAAGTTGAAAACAGAAGTCCAGGTATTTGTGAAGCACAGGGAGGTGGCTAAGTGTGATTGAATTTGCACCTCATTAATGAAGTGCTATTTCCTTGGGCCTAAATAGTAAGAGTTCACACCTCTGCTGGAATGGAGCGTCAGACCTATCACTTGGGTGAACCACAAATGTGAAGAAACCCTAAGATAAGTGCTGGGATTTATAGAATCATAGAATCACAGAATAGTGGGGTTGGAAGGGGCCTACAAGGCCATCGAGTCCAACCCCCTGCTCAATGTAGGAATCCAAGTCAGAGCAGCCCTGACAGATGGCTGTCCAGCCTCGTCTTGAATGCCTCCAGTGTGGGAGAGCCCACCACCTCCCTAGGTAACTGGTTCCATTGTCGCATTGCTCTAACAGTCAGGACGTTTTTCCTGATGTTCAGCCGGAATCTGGCTTCCTGCAACTTGAGCCCATTATTACGTGTCCTGCACTCTGGGATGATCGAGAAGAGATGCTGTCCTTCCTCTCTGTGACAACCTTTCAAGTACTTGAACAGCACTATCATATCTCCCCCAGTCTTCTCTTCTCAAGGCTAAACATGCCCAGTTCTTTCAGTTTCTCTTCATAGGGCTTTGTTTCCATTCCCCTGATCATCTTTGTTGCCCTCTTCTGAACCTTCTCCAGCTTGTCTGCATCCTTCTTAAAGTGTGGTGCCCAGAATTGGACACAGTACTCCAGATGAGGCCTAACCAGTGCTGAGTAGAGGGGAACTAGGATAGGGATCGTGGAGAATTTCTCCACGAATCTTTGGGAGGCCAAGTGCCGATGCATTCAGCCCCCTGAAATTGGTGGTGAAATTCTCCGCCGGCCCCCCGCCCCCCCCCCCGGGATGGGACTTACTTTCAGTGAATGTCCCTCTCGGCGGCGGGTCCCGGCGGCGGTTCAGTGGCATTTCGGCGGGGGCGGCAGCCGGTCTCCCGACCAGCTGCCGCCACCGCCATTACAAAAAAAAAAAGTACAGTAAAAAAAACACACACACACACCCCCGTGATAGGCTACATGACGATTTACGTAGCCTATCACAGCTAGATTTCCAAAGTCAGCCGTGATAGGCTACGTAAATCATCACGTAGCCTATCATGGGTGACTTTGAAAAAAAAAAGCGCGTACGCAAATGGCGGCACCCCATGGGCGCCGCCATTTGAGTTCCTTATTTGGACAGGGGTAGTCTACGTAAAGATTTACATAGACTACGGCGAAAATAAGGGAATGCTATTTGCATTGCCCTTATTTTCACCGTAATCTACGTAAATCTTTATGTAGACTACCCCTGTCCAAATAAGGAACGCAAATGGCGGCGCCCATGGGGCGCCGCCATTTGCATACGCACTTTTTTTTTTTCAAAGTCACCCGTGATAGGCTACATGACGATTTACGTAGCCTATCATGGCTGACTTTGGAAATCTAGCTGTGATAGGCTACGTAAATCGTCACGGGTGTGTGTTGTTGTTTTTTTACTGTACTTTTTTTTTCACAGCCGGGGAGATGGGGCGCTCTTCCCCAGCCTGAATTTCGCCGGCGAGGGATGGGGCGCCTCCCCCCCCGGCCTGAATTTCGGCCGGGCGAGGCGGGGCACCTCCCCCCCTCGCCTGAACTTCGGGGGGAGAACCGAAGCGCCTCCCCCCCACCGCGAAGCAAGCTGCGGGACAAGGTAAGTCCCTTTCATCCATCCCTAAACTAGGACTTCCCGGGATTTGGAAGCTATGCTTCTATTAATGCAGCCCAAAAGAGCATTTGCTTTTTTGCAGCCACATCACATTGTTCGCCCATATTCAGCTTGTGATTGACAACAATTCCAAGATACTTCTCGCTTGTAGTGTTGTTGAGCCACGTATCCCCCATCTTGTAACTGTGCATTTGGTTTCTTTTTCTTAGGTGCAGAACTTGGCATTTATCCCTATTAAATGTCATTCTGTTGTTTTCTGCCCAGCGCTCCAGTCTATCAAGATCACTTTGAATTTTGTTTCTGTCTTCCAAAGTATTAGCTATCCTGCCCAATTTTGTGTCATCTGCAAATGTGATCAGCATTCCTTGCACCTCCTCCTCCAAGTTATTAATAAAAATGTTGAAGAGCACTGGGCCCAGGACTGAGCCCTGCGGTACCCCACTCGTTACCTCTCCCCAGTTTGAGAAGGTCCCATTGATAAGCACTCTTTGAGTCCGATTCTGTAGCCAACTGTGGATCCACCGGATCGTTGTTTCATCTAGCCCACTTTGAGCTAGTTTGCTCATCAGGAGATCATGGGGCACTTTGTTGAAAGCTTTGCTGATGTCGAGGTATATTATGTCTACAGCATTCCCACAGTCCACAAGGGAGGTTACTTGATCAAAAAATGAGATTAGATTCATCTGGCAGGATTTGTTCTTGACAAATCCATGTTGGCTTTGAGTAATCACTGCATTGTTTTCAAGGTGCTTACAGATGGATTGCTTTATCATCTGTTCCAGAATTTTCCCAGGGATTGATGTCAGACTGACTGGTCTGTAGTTCCCAGGTTCCTCCTTTTTACCCTTTTTGAAGATAGGGATAACATTAGCCCTCCTCCAGTCATCTTGCACTTCACACGTCCTCCATGATTGCTCAAAGAGAATAGACAACAGTTCTGAGAGTTGTTCTGCCAGTTCTTTTATTACTCTAGGGTGCAGTTCATCTCGCCCTGGAGATATGAACTCATTCAAATTAATTAGGTGTTCCTTGACCATATGCCTATCAATCTCAAGCTGCAATCCTGCCCCTTCAGCCTCTACTTTGCCTTTGCCAGGGGGGTCATAGACCCTCTTTTGGGAGAAGACTGAGACAAAGTAGGAATTGAGCACTTCTGCCTTTTCTTTGTCATCTGTCATCGTTTTGCCATCCTTATTTAATAGCTGAACCACCATTTCTTTCCTCTATCTTTTACTATACACATACCTGAAGAAAGCCTTTTTGTTGCTTTTAGCATCCCTCGCTAACCTCAGCTCATTCTCAGCTTTAGCCTTCCTGACGCCATCCCTGCAATTCTGTGCTACCTGCCTGTACACTTCCTTTGTTGCTTGGCCTTCTTTCCACTTCCTATATGTGTCCTTTTTTGTTTTCAGGTCATCTCTAAGCTTTTTGTGAAATCACATTGGCTTCTGTTGTCTTCCACCTTTTTTTCTTGTTGGAATTGTTTGTAATTGTGCCTTGATAATTTCCTTTTTTAAAAGCTCCCACCCATCTTGGACTACTTTTCTCATTAGCATCGCTTTCCATGGGACCTTACTGATCATTGTTCTGAGTTTATTAAAATCAGCTTTCCTAAAATCTAGGGTACACGTTTGACTACACTTGGCTTTTGCTTCCCTTGGAACCAAGAACTCAAGTATAACATGGTCGCTTTCCCCCAGAAGTCCTGTAACTGCTACTTTATCCACTAAGTCGTCTCTGTTGGTTAGGATCAAGTCAAGGATAGCCAATCCTCTAGTTCCTTCTTCTACTTTCTGTAGGAGGAAGTTATCTGCCACACAAGTCAGGAATTTCCTGGAGGGGCCATGTTTTGCAGAATTTGTCTCCCAACAAATATCGGGGAAATTGAAGTCCCCCATTACTACTTCATCATGCTTCCTTGAAACATTGGCTATTTGCTTTTCAAAAGTTTCATCCTCATCTTCTCCTTGATTGGGTGGCTGGTAGTAGACCCCGACTACCAGGTTCCTTTTATTCTTTGCTCCATTTATTTTGATCCAGATGCTCTCGATGGGACTACCAAGCTCATCCTCCTGTATTTCTGTGCAGAGATATGTATTTTTCACATACAGTGCAACCCCATCTCCCTTTCTGTTCCTCCTGTTCTTTTTGAACAAGTTATATCCTTCAGTTGCTGTATTCCAGTCATGAGAGTCACCCCACCAAGTCTCAGTCACACCTATCAAGTCATAATTTCCCTCCTGTATTAAGAGTTCAACTTCGTTCTGTTTGTTTCCCATACTCTGGGCATTAGTATATAGACATCGAAGACCATGTACTTCATAGTGTGGCTTTCTTCCTACATGTGTCTGAAGACTATTATTGGGCTCTATTAGAGCTGTTCTCTCCATTGCGGTGCATGAGCCTTTATGCACTGTTACCCCCAACTTTACTCCCTTCCCCGTAGGATTCAGTTTAAAGCCCTCCTGATGAAGTTCTTCATGCTGTGGCCAAACACATTCTTCCCAGCCTTTGTGAGGTGCAACCCGTCCTTTGCCAACAGCCCATCTTCCAGGAAGTATAGCCCGTGTCCCAGAATCCAAATCTCTCTCGTCGGCACCACCTTCGTAGCCAGTCATTCACCTGGAGTATTTTTTCTTTCCCTTTCTATCCCTCTTCTAACTACTGGAAGGATGGATGAGAAAACTATCTGGGCCCCAAAGTTCTTGAATTTCCTTCCCAAAGCTTCAAAGTCTGACGTGATTTCTTCGTAGCTCTGCTTGGCGGTATCATTTGTTCCCACATGGATGAGAAGAAAGGGATACCTGTCAGTGAGCTTTATGAGTGCATTTAGTCTCTTCCACAAGGAAAAAGCTTCTGTGAAACAACTTGGACCTAATTCACACATGAATATTGATCACTGGATGGCTGCAACAGGAAGTACTCATCTGCTTGTGTGAATGAGCCATCAGAGGCATTGACACCACTAAGAGGTAGAGCATATGCTTTATATGTAGAAAGTCCCAGGTTCAATCCCCAGCATCTCCAGATAAAGTAGCTGGTGATGGGAAAGTCTTCTAAGAGCTTGGAGATCTGCTACCAGTCAGAGTAGGCACTACTGGGCTAAATAGATTAAGCCTTACTTAATATATAGTGGCTTCATGCCATGTTCTGTCACCTCAGACACAATGCTCTCCTACTGTTAATTCACGTGTTCAGCAGCTGCTCATTGTATGTACACACAGCAATCAAGTGCTGAGAAATCAAGGGATGTAGATGAACATGAGAGCCAGCCCTTGGTCCAGTTCCATTGCAACATATCATGCAGCCAAGCTGGTCCAGAACATGTTCTTCATTGCAGTAAGGAAGCCTTCACAGACTGGTGTCCTCCAACTGTGCTGGACTACAAACCCCAGTTGCCATGCTGACTGCGGGTGATGGGAGTTGTAGTCCAACATATCTGGAGGCTGCCAGGTTGAGGGAGGCTACAGTATGGTAAGTACAGTTTCTTTCCTTGCTAAACATGGCCATGGTACAGGAATAAAACACAATCTCAGGACCCAAGTGCTCTGTCCCTTCAAGACCAGAGAGCTGTTGCTATTCAGAAAATTTATTCTATAGCAGCCAACTTATCCCATTTAAGCTGCCCCAGAACAAAAATATTGAAGGTTCCAATCACAGATTAAAAGGGGACAATCTGCAGCACCAGTATAAAAAGGTTTTATGGGCTTCTTTCTTTCCTTTCAATAATCAGTATCCACATGCGAAAGGTCAATGTCACCAAACAAGAAGCCTGTGTACGAAGCAGTGATCCTTGACTACCATGCAGCATACTTAACAGCTGAAAGGCAATTGTTGTAAAACCTGACAGGATTGTGCTTAGCAATCTGAGTTTATTGTCATTTGTGCAATGAAGATGCAACACTTCCCAGATATTTTACCTTGGGGGGAAAATAGTGGATATTTGATAAAGAAATTAGAGCTCCAGAGTTCATGGCCATGTTTACTGTTTCTACCAGAGTGTACATATTTTACACAAATTACAAACTAGGTCTCTGAAAAGAAAGGAAAAAAGAAAACACTTTATTCAGAAATGAATATATCCCAAGGTCAGGTAAAATAATATAGATTAAGTTTGCACAGTGGTTCAATGCATTAAAGGCCTAAGGAAGCAGGCTACTAAGGGCTCTCCAAATTTCATATACTACAGTCACCTGCAACAGAACTATGCTGCTATAGCTTGGTCTTTTAAGCTGATCTCATGAGGTATAGCAAGCACCTACCTACCTTTTCTGAAAGTTGCTGAACCTTTTCAACTTGCCTCAAAGGGACAGATGGTCTGATGAGCAGCTGTAGTGCTTCAACACAAACATTTCCCTGTCATCTCTACAATAGTTGCATATAGTGATATAAACAGTCTTTCCCACATTGTGAAGTCAGAGAAATGCATTGGCCTAATGTTATGCTCCAAGGGCCAGATTTGAAATATGCAATAAAAGCAAATCACAGACAAGCCTGAACCCTCCTATCCCCCCGCCCCCCGCCATCAGCCACTGAAAATCTGTTAAGGAGGCAAAGATGGGCAGCTACACATCACCTTTTCACTGATACTTCTAGGATCCCTCCATCTTGAAGCACCTGTAATAGCTAATGGACAACACTGTATCTATCTACACTAGGACTTTAACTCTAGTTTAATACTGAAATTACTACTGAAAGACATACATCCACTGGAGAGTTCAGGTGCTTCCAGATGGATGACTCCTACACAACCAATAAAAAGGCATTTTGCAGCTATTCTGTATTTACCTCCTTAATTTTTGTGGTAAGAAACAAAAGTGGTGGAAATACATGAGAGGGTTACAAATGGAAGATGACAACATCTGGATGCCCTGTAAAATTCCATGAAAGAGGCAAGGCGGTGGAAGCACTCTTCATTTTCTTTCAGTTGTTTGCATTTTAGCATCCTTCTTATGTTCAGTTCTGTTTGTTGCAAATCAAAAAGGATACCGGAGAACAGGAAAAGATACAGAAAAGGGTAATTAAAATCCATCAGGGCTGTTCTTGGGCCCTTTCCCCAACAGAGTTAATGGCAACTGCATCCAGTTCCCACTTCTCTGAAGACCACAGAAACATGTTGGGGAAGAAAGGCTCTGTGACTTCTGGTCAGATTAGAAATAGTGCATTCTGGGTAGTAACTTAGGCATGTATAAGTAGCTGACAGATCTAGAGCCAGCCTTCGACTACCTGCTGCACAAAGAGGCTGCTTCTCTCCTTGACCTCCTCCGCCTCCGTAGCCTTTATACAATTCGTTTTCATGAAAAGGGATGAAACTTCAGTGAAATGGTTGAGACACTGCTAAGGGAGAGTTAGCTGAAGGAACAACAGAATGCTGAGGAAATCCACTACCTTAGGTCCCCAACAATAATTGAGTAATAGCTAAATAAGAATGTAAGAAGTGCCCTCCCTGCTGGATAGACCAAAGCATTTTAGCATATCTAGTCCAGCATTCTCCTTCCAATAGGGGCTAACCAGATGCCTATGGGAAGCCCACAAACAGTACATGAGTGCAATAGTCCTCTTACGCTTTGGTTCCCCAGTGACTGATATTCAGGAGACAAGCTGCCTCCGACCCTGGAGGTAGGGATGTCAGAGAATTCCGCCACGGATCTCGGTGAGGCCGAATGCCAGTGCATTCAGCCCCCCGAAATCTGTGGCGGAATGGCCTGCCACCCCCCTCCCCCCCGCGGATCCCCCCAGGACGAGACTTACCTGGGGCGGATCTTCCGGGTGGTGGTGGCGGCGGGGGCAGCTGCACCAGCTGGTCTTCCAACCGGCTGCCACCGCTGCCATTTGTCTTGTAAAAAACAAAAAACGACGTGATAGGCTACGTAAAGATTTACGTAGCCTATCATGGCTGGGTTAAACAAAAAACAAAAAAACGATGTGATAGACTAAGTAAAGATTTATGTAGCCTATCATGGCTGGGTTTAAAAAAAAAAAAACCATGTACGCAAATGGTGGCGGCTACGGCCGCCGCCATTTGCGTTCCTTATTTTTGGCCATCTTTGTCTACATAAATATTTACGTAGACTATGATGACGAAAATAAAGGGGAACGCAAATAGCGTAGCAGGCGCTATTTGCGTCCTTTTTGATTCGCCGTTTTAGCCTACATAAATATTTACGTAGGCTACTAAAACGGTGAATCAAAAAGGGACGCAAATAGCGCCTGCTACGCTATTTGCATTCCCATTTATTTTCGCCATCATAGTCTACGTAAATATTTACGTAGATTAAGACGGCCAAAAATAAGGAACGCAAATGGCGGCGGCCGTAGACACCGCCATTTGCGTACGCGGTTTTGTTTTGTTTTTCGGAGCGGAGCACAGCTGGCCGTGGAGGATTCCGGGGGGGAGGAACGGATCGCCTCCCCCCCCGTCGAGGATTCCGGGGGGAGGGACGGAATGCCTCCCCCCCCACCATCAACATAATCCGCGGAAAGGTAAGTGACTTTCGTACATCCCTACCTGGAGGTAGCATGTAGAAGGGCTGTACAAAAGCATCATACAAGGCATAACTCCAAGGCAAATATCTGTGCTTCGGACATATTTGTACTATGCTGAAACTGAGGCAAATCAGTTAGAACGATCTGAACACAATCTGAGCTCCTCTTTTACAGCCACCAAACATTGGGTCAGTGTTCGAATGAAACTATCCACCGGGACCCTAAGATGCCTTTTCTAGTCAGTCACCACCAGCTCAGTTCCCTTCAGCGTCTATGTGAACTTTTTGGTCCCAATGTGCATTACTTTAAAGTTGCTTGCTTTGAACCACATTTGCCGCTTTAATGCCCACTCCCCCAGTTTACAGAGATCCTTATTATCCTTTTGTTTTAACCACCCTAAATAATTTTGTGTCTTCAGCAAATTTGGCCACCTCACTCTTCACCCCTAATCCTAGGTCGTTTATAAACAAGTTAAAAATATCCAGTCCCAATACAGATCCTTATTTTCATCCTTATGAAAAAAATTCCAGTTTTTCATCTATCCATTGGCAGAACTGTGCATTTATTCCTACTCTATGCTTCCTCTTCTTTAACCAGCAATTGCTGATCCGTAAAAGGACCCACCTTTTTATCCCATGACTGCTAAATTTACTCAGGACCTTTTGATAAGAGTCTATGTCTACTAGATCACCACTAACTACATGCTTGTTGACTCTCTCAAAGAACTCCAAAATGTTACTGAGACAGGACTTACCTTTGCAGAAGCCATGTTGTTTATTCTTATGTACGTATTTTTTAGCTTAAAAGTAGTGTCTAGATCAGACATGGGAAACATGTGATCACAGGCCACATGTGTCCCCCACCCAGTGCGGCCAAATTTGGCAGCAATGGCAAAAAAACTGGCCTTTAAAAAAAATTGGCTTTAGCATTACGGAGCACTAAACAGTTCAAATTTAGTTTGTTCTGAAGTGAAATTTGAGCTGTTTAGTGCTCCGTAGAAATGCTATGGAGCACTTCAGAACAAGCTCAATGTGCCCTGTTTTGTGCACCACAGTGCACAGTGTTTTGCCATTGAAATTCGGTGGCAAAACTGCCAGGATATTTTGGGTGCCCTGAGAAGTGTGGCCTTGGAGGGGTAGGGGCAGGGGCAAAACTGGACTCCCAAAATTGCCCATCCCTGGTCTAGATTAAGACCATCAGTCCATGATCTCCATTGCCCCTGCCACCATCATCACTGCACCACCAGCAGCTCCTATCCTCAGTAGTCTCTAGCCACCATTTTTGTTTACACAAAATGTCCATTTTATGTAAAATTAAAACATGGCAGTCAGGAGCTGTAAGAAATAGGGATAGCAGTGAGAGGTACACAAATCATGATGATCATAAGTGAGCCAGATGGTCCACACCAAAAGGAGGGAAAAAGATTACCGTGGAAAACATTAGACTTTACGTATACATACACACACACACACACACACACACTAGCCACTTAGAGCCCCTCCCCAAATATGTAAGCTAATCCTAGTGACTACTCCCAGAATTCAGTGGCACTCGGGTGGAACAGCTGAAATCCACCCAGCCCAAACAAACAAACCCATAGAGAATAGTTTGGACACTGAATTGCTGGTCAATTGTCTGCTTTTGAAGTTGTGAAACCTGCCTGTCTAGGCAACCCTGCTAGCTTTTGTGAGGGCTTCCTATAGGAAACCATGAAGCTTTCTGGCAAATATAGGGCCAGGTAGCTTTGTAAGGGAGCTTCCTTTCATACCCCTTCAGATATATTCAAGATGGCTTTCCGTTAGGTGTTTCTTCTCACTGTATCACATTTGGGAGATAGCTTCTACCTCCTCAACAATGTTTCTCCCAGACAACATCCCGAATATCAGTTCAGATTCCATACCTCCATCACCTGGAGTGCTTCAAGTTTGCTACAACTGGGCATGTTCAGAATTTGCTCATTTCAGTTTCTCTCCTCGTCACCACCACTCACTGCCACCACATGTGTACACATGCATATCTCTTTTCTACAAAATACATGACAATTTGTCCTCATGGGAAACATTTGGCCTTTTATTAAACTGAAGAGGCACATATTTTCTGTTCTTCTGATGAGTGCTGACTACCTCCACCTGTCCCTTCTTGGAAGGCTATATAAGCTGGCTGGCTGAGGTGACCTGGGAGAGCCAGGATCTGCAGGAGAAGCCACCACCCAGGGAAGAGGGAGTGCCTGCTGCTGCTGCCACCACCGCCGCCGCCACCAACACTCTCTCTGTGGACTTCTGCCTGGCAGTATTTGTAAAGGGGATATCTTTTGTTGATATTTGTTTAACTGTTGGTGGGGGTGATTTTGGGGGGGATTCTGTTGTGTTTTTAGGGGTGGTTAGCCTGCCTGACTACCCTTCATGGATCACTGCCTTGTTGTGGCGAAGGGGCTTGTGTAACTCAGTGAAGCCATAAGCTATGCCGTGCAGGGCCACCCAAGACGGACAGGTCATGGAGAGTTCTGACAAAATGTGGTCCACTGGAGAAGGAAATGGCAACCCACTCCAGTATTCTTGCCAAGAAAGCCCCATGGAATGTATCACAAGGCTAAAAGATATGAGGCTGGAAGATGAGCCCCTCAGGTCGGAAGGTGTCCAATATACTACTGGGGAAGAGCAGAGGGTATTTCCAAGTAGTGCCAGAAAGAGTGAAGCGGCTGGGCCAAAGCCAAAAGGACACTCAGCTGTGGATGTGTCTGGTGGTGAAAAGAAAATCCGATGCTGTAAAGAACAATATTGTTTAGGAACCTGGAATGTCAGATCAATGAATCAAGGTAAGCTGGAGGTGGTCAAACATGAGATGGCAAGATTGAACATCGACATCTTGGGAATCAGCGAACTAAAATGGACAAGCATGGGCAAATTTAATTCAGGTCGCCATCATATCTACTACTGTGGGCAAGAATCCCTTAGAAGAAATGGAGTAGCACTCGTAGTCAATAAAGGGGTGGGGAAAGCAGTACTGGGGTACAATCTCAAAAATGATAGAATGATCTCAGTACGAATCCAAGGCAAACCATTCAACATCACAGTAATTCAAGTCTATGCCCCAACCACTGAAGCCGAAGAAGCTGAGGTTGATCGGTTCTATGAAGACCTACAACACTTCCTAGAACTAACACCAAAAAAAATGTCCTTTTCATCACAGGGGATTGGAATGCTAAAGTAGGAAGTCAAGAAATCACTGGGATAACAGGCAAGCATGGCCTTGGTGTACAAAATGAAGCAAGACAAAGGCTAATAGAGTTTTATTACACGCTAATCATAGCAAACACTCTTTTCCAACAGCACAAGAGAACACGCTGATCATAGCAAACACTCTTTTCCAACAGCACAAGAGGCGACTCTACACATGGACATCACCAGATGGTCAATATCGAAATCAGATTGATTATGTCCTTTGCAACCAAAGATGGAGAAGCTCTATACAGTCTGTAAAAACAAGACCTGGAGCTGACTGTGGCTCAGATCATGAGCTTCTTATCGCAAAATTTCAGCTTAAATTGAAGAACGTAGGGAAAACCACTAAACCATTCAGGTATGACCTAAATCATATCCCTTATGGATATACAGTGGAGGTGAGGAATAGATTTAAGGGATTAGACCTGATAGACAGAGTGCCTGAGGAACTATGGACAGAGGTCCGTAACATTGTTCAGGAGACAGCAACTCAATCCATCCCAAAGAAAAAGAAATGCAAGAAAGCAAAATGGCTGTCTGATGAGGCTTTACAAGTAGCTGACGAAAGAAGGGAAGCGAAAAGCAAGGGAGAAAGGGGAAGATATATCCGACTGAATGCAGATTTCCAGAGAATAGCAAGGAGAGACAAGAAGGCCTTCTTAAATAAACAATGCAAAGAAATTGAGAAAAACTATGGGAAAGACTAGAGATCTTTTCAAGAAAATCGGCGATCTCAAGGGAACGTTTTGTGCAAAGACGGGCATGATAAAGGACAAAGAAGGCAGGGACCTAACAGAAGTAGATGAGATTAAGAAGAGGTGGAAAGAATACACAGAAGAACTACACAGGAAAGATCCGAATGTCCCTGATAGCCATCAGCCATGACAGTGCGGTCACTGAACTTGAGCATGACATCCTAGAGAGTGAAGTCAAGTGGGCCTTAGGAAGCATTACTAACAACAAAGCTAGTGGAGATGACAGTATTCCAGCTGAGCTATTTAAAATCCTAAAAGATGATGCTGTTAAAGTGCTGCACTCAATATGCCAACAAATGTGGAACACTCAACAGTGGCCACAAGACTGGAAAAGGTCAGTTTACATTCCAATTCCAAAGAAGGACAATGCCAAAGAGTGTTCAAACTACCGTACAATTGCACTCATTTCACATGCCAGGAAGGTTATGCTGAAAATCCTACAAGATAGGCTTCAGCAGCATGTGAACCGAGAACTACCAGAAGTACCAGCTGGGTTTCGAAGAGGCAGAGGAACTAGAGATCAAATCGCCAACATTCGCTGGATCATGGAGAAAGCAAGAGAATTCCAGAAAAACGTCTATTTCTGCTTCATTGACTACGCTAAAGCCTTTGACTGTGTGGAGCACAACAAACTGTGGCAAATTCTGAAAGAGAGGGGAGTACCAGACCACCTTACCTGTCTCCTGAGAAACCTGTACGAGGGTCAAGAGGCAACAGTAAGAACCAGACATGGAACAACCGATTGGTTCAAAATTGGGAAAGGAGTACAACAAGGCTGCATATTGTCGCCCTGCTTATTTAACTTATATGCAGAGTACATCATGAGAAATGCCGGGTTGGATGAATCACAGGTCGGAATTAAGATTGCTGGAAGAATTATCAATAACCTCAGATACGCAGACGATACCACCCTAATGGTAGAAAGCGAAGAGGATCTAAAGAGCCTCTTGCTGAGGGTGAAAGTGGAGAATGCAAAAGCTGGTTTGAAACTCAACATTAAAAAAACGAAGATCATGGCATCTGGCCCCACCACTTCCTGGCATATAGAAGGGGAAGAAATGGAAGCAGTGACAGATTTTACTTTCTTGGGCTCCAAGATCACTGCAGACGGTGACTGTAGCCATGAAATTAAAAGACGCTTGCTCCTTGGAAGGAAAGCTATGACAAACCTAGACAGCATAGTAAGAGGCAGAGACATCACCTTGCCGACAAAGGTCCGTATAATCAAAGACATGGTTTTCCCAGTAGTAATGTATGGCTGTGAGAGCTGGACTATAAGGAAGGCTGAGCGCAGAAGAACTGATGCTTTCGAACTGTGGTGCTGGAGAAGACTCTTACGATTCCCCTGGACTGCAAGGAGGTCAAATCAGTCAATCCTAAAGGAAATCAACCCTGACTGCTCATTGGAAGCACAGATACTGAAGCTGAAGCTCAAGTATTTTGGCCACCTAATGCGAAAAGAAAACTCCCTGGAAAAGATCCTGATGATGGGAAAGATTGAAGGCAAAAGGAGAAGGGGACGGCAGAGGATGAGATGACTCGATAGCATCACCGATGCAATGAATGTGAACCTGAGCACACTCCGGGACATAGCGGAGGAGAGGAAGGCCTGGCGTGCTATGGTCCATGGGGTCACGAAGAGTTGGACACGACTTAACGACTGAACAACAAAGCCTGCCTGACAGGCGGGAGCAAGGGGGCATGTGTCCACCTGATGGAGGCAGTGGGGGGAATGTTGCGGGCCAGACTATATAGAGGCTGGGCAGCAGGTGCTGGCAGAGCGCTAGGGGCAGGCCATGCCAGGTAAGGGGAACAAGGGAGAGATGTATAATATCTATCCCCTGTTCCGGGCCTGTCCAGAGCCAAAGGATGGCTGGGGGGCACGTGACACCATCTTCTGGCCTTCGTCTGCTGCTCTGCAATGCCAAGTCTGTTTCCCAGAAAACATATGTCATCCATGACATGATCCAGGATGAGGGTGCAGACCTGGCATGTATTACGGAGACCTGGCTAGCTGAGGCCGCTGCTCCAACTCTTGTGGCCATGTGCCCAGGCGGATATTCTTTTTTTAAAAAAAATACTTTTTATTCTATTTTTTAACTTTATAAATGAAATAAACAATACCAAGAACCTAATTAATAACTACAATTTCCCAGCAATACAGTATTCTTAAGAGGACACAGCAATAACGAAAAATAAAGAGAAAACAGAAGAAGGAGAAGGAGAAGGAAGGGGGAAAACATGAAAAAAATATAAAGGATTATTTAAAGAAATTAAATTTAAACTCCATTACACAGAAACTTCAAATCCCATTCTGCTTAAAAATTATACCTATAGCATTGGCAATATTACACTTCAGTACAGCATAAATAATCAACCTAACATTTCAATATCATATCATCAGTCTTATAGCAAGGAAGCAGGCCTACAATTCATTTCCAGTAACCATATATTGCCCTTCAGCTAACATATAGTAATAAAGCTTAACAATTTAACCAGCCAAAGATCTTATTAACCAGTAGTAATGTTAATAATAATTTTAAAAGATTTAAAGGGATACATCATCATCATCATCATCAACAACAACAAATCACTAATAAATTTTATAATGTTAATTAATAATAATAAAGCTTAAAATCAACCTCACAACAATCACTAATATATTTTGTACTAGATCTATAAATGAGTGTATACATTGTACAGTATATCATTAAGGATTTAAAGAAAAGAGAAAAAGAGAGAAAAAATAAGAAAGGGAAAAAAAAACATCTCTGGCTTAGCCTATATCTTCCTGACTAAACATAATCAGTTAGCAAAACATGTTTGTAGATTCCAGTTCATGGTGCTGAAACAGAAATCTCACGCGATTTTCCATTTAGCCACGCCTCCGCCATTTCATGATTTAGAAACTTCTTCATCTGACCTCCAGAAAAAATGCAAAATGTAGCAGGATATTTTAAGTGATATTGTAAGTTCATTTGTTTTGCCATTTTTTTTCACCTTGGTGAATTGCCTTCTTTTATCAGCAATTTCTTTGATGTAATTCGGAAATAGCATGACTTTATCTTGTTTCCAAAAAAGGTTTCCAGCCTCTTGCCAAATGCAGGATATAATTTTTTGTGGAGATTCTTGCAAATTGGACTATAATTGTATAACCAGTCCCTTTGGCATTTTGACACATGGAATACCTGCTCAATATCAAATGAATAATCAGATGGCGCAGGGAGTATCTCATGCAGGAACCTATCTACAAAAGTACACAGATTTATATCAGTAGGTAAATATTGAATACCAATAATACATACATTTGCCCTGCGCACTAACGCCTCCAGTTGAGAAATTCTATCAGAAAAATTGTTGAAAAAAGCTTGTGATGTAGTTTCATTCCTTGCCAGCCGATCTTGCAACTCATTAACCTTCACCTCCATTTTTTGCCAAGAAGTGTTAATTAAATCCATAGCCCCTTGCAGGGCAGTGATGGAATTTTGGATGGTATCCAGCCTCTTAGCCTGTTCCGCAAATAGCAAGGACAAAGTTTTTATCAAAGCAAGTAACTCCTCTGTATCCCCACTTCTCGAAGCCTTTGCCAAGGGAGGTGTGGGGGATGGGTGGGCCGAGATCCTTTTTTTCACATTAGTGTAGTCATCCTTCTCTTCAAACAAATCTTGCAGGTCCTCAAATATTATTGATATTTCTTAATCCATTCCTCAGATGTTGTTGGCGTTTCTTAATCCAAAAACTACAGTGGAGCACATCAGCCCTAGTTTCTCCTAATTAATTAGGAGTTTGAAACAGCTTTGAGCAATGATTAAGCTCTGGCAGACTACCCCCAGAGTACAGCCCCCCTGCTACCATGCCGAGAGAGCTGTTCTTCCAAAACCTCATCCAGAGCTGCTCCCGCCTCCCCTTTTAATTCTAGGGGAGAGATAGAAAGGTTTTTCAACCTTTTAAAAAGCTGTTTGAGATAGCATCCTGCGGAGACCCCACAGGAAGCTGCAAGGGCGACATTGACTCTGACTGGAATTCTGCCCAGGCGGATTTTCATACGCACAGCAGCTGAGGGCTGGGGATTGGGGAGGGGGAGTGGCTGTTATCTACCAGGAGTCCTTGGTCTTCACCAGACCCCCTCTCTGGGAGACCAAGGTTGCTGAGTGTATGTACTGGAGGTTGGGCCTGAAGGGCAGTCTGGGGATTCTGCTCGTGTACCATCCACCCCGCTGCATGACTGACTCCCTGGCCGAGGTGCTTGAGGTGGTCTCTGATGTGTGTGTACAGTTCCCTAACTTATTAGTGTTGGGGGACTTCAATGTACATTTAGAGGCCGTCCTCAAGGGGGCACCTTGGGACTTCATGGAGACCATGGCTTCCTGGGAGCTGTACCCTATTCCAGCTGGGCCCACCCATGTAGCCGGTCATGCGCTAGACCTTGTGTTTGTTTCTGGAGTAGCGGGGAGTGATCTGGAAGCCAGGGGTATATCCACCACCCCCTTGCCATGGTCAGATCACTATCTGGTCACATTGGACTTCTCGGTTCCACAACCCCTCCGCAGGGGTGGAGACCCATTAAAATGGTCGGCCCCAGGCATCTTATGGATCCGAATGGATTCCTGAGCGTGCTTGGGGATTCTCTGGAGCACGCAAAAGGCCACTCGGTTGAGGCCCTGCTGGGTGGCTGGAATGCTGCAATCACTGGGGCATTAGATTGGGGGGCTCTGAAACGCCCTCTCCCCCTGAACAGGGTTCGAACTGCATCATGGTTTAATCCATGGTTATGAGCCCTGAAACAGGAGGTGAGACAGCTAGAGCGCTAGTGATGGAAGTCTCACTCTGAAGACGATCAGACATGGGCTAGAGTGTATCTTCAGCCTATCACGTGGTGGTGAAGGCAGCAAAAAAGGAATATTATGCTGCCTCTATCGTGTCTGCAGAGTGCTGTCCCAGGAGGCTGTTCCAAGTGGTCCGGAGCCTGGTTGGTCCAGTTGCTCTGGAACCGCTGGAGCATTCTAAGGCCTCCTGTGAGGCCTTGGCAAGGCACTTTGTGGATAAAATTGATCAGATCAGGAGTGTTATTCCGTGCACTATGGATATAGTTAGCAAGCGAGAGGTGGCCTGTGGCAAAGACCTTTAAAACCTTATATGGTTCCAGCACAGCCTATCTCAAGGACTGCCTCCAGCAACACTAGACAAGCCGCTCAATAAGATCAGCCTCGGATGGCCTTCTCGCTGTCCCATCAGCCAGGACAGCTAGGCTAGTGAGGACAAGGGAGAGGGCCTTCTCTGTGGTGGCCCCCCACTCTGTGGAACTCCCTCCCAAGGGAACCCCGCCATGCCTCCCTCTTTAATGAGCTTCCACCATGCATTAAAAACATGGTTGTTTAGGCGGGCATTTGGGGTAGGTTAGGGTATTTTTAGAAATATGATGTTTTAATGTGGAATTTTATTGTTTTAAAGAGTGGCTGGGTGACCAGCCAGATGGGTGATTAAGAAATTTAATTAAAAAAAATAAAAATAAATGAGTTTGCAGGTTCACATATACCATAAGCAACTGGAAGTTAGTGCTTCGTAAAGCAACCACAAATGAAATGCTCATTTCTGGAATGGAAGAGGTCAGTGGAGCTTGCAGAAAGAGCTCTGCTGTCCTGTCCTGTTCTGTAAATGAGCAATCTGGCACATTTCTGGGGTTGCTCTAAGAAGTGCTAGCTTCCTGTTACCCTGGCAGTGGGTCCCACTGCTGCAACATCATCAGTGGAGACTCAGCAGCACTGTTGCATACTACCCAAGATCTGTCCAGTTCAGAAATAAGATAAAGATGCCCCATTTTGCAAGGTTGTTTATTGTATTTGTACTGTTCCAGAATCTAAAAAACCTTGCTTGCCCCGCAACTAAGGATGCACAGATTTTGTTAAATCCATTACATCTGTGTTTTGCTCATTCTCAGGAATCTTTTGTTCTATTGTCCACTTGTTGAAAGAATCACATTTTTTTAGGGTTGTACATGAAAGTCATTCCTTTTGCAAATGTGCATTTGCACTAATGTGGACTTATGAAAGTGCACATTTGTGCTAATGTGCATGAGCACTAATATGCACTTCTGCAAATGTGCATTTGTGCAAATCCCATCCCCCAAAGTAAAAAACCATCCACAAATATGTGTAACTTGGAAAAAGCCAGTCCAGTGAGGAATCTGCAGGTTGGATTCATAGCAATCTGAACTCATTTGAATCCATTGCAGATTTCTCTGGCAGACCTACCCCCAACACACAAACATCCTATACCTATTTGAATATGTCTAAGTTATTTGGGGGGAAAACCAATTGTGTGGCTGGTAGCAAAACCCTTCCTTTAAGCAGAATCTAAATGGGGAAAGCTGGGCTACACTTGAAGTGTGATTTCAAGGAAGTGAGGCATGAATGGCCTGCTTTGTACCCATAGCTTTGATAGATCCATCCTTCCGTGATAGATTTGTTAATCTTTCCAATGTTGCTTTTTATTTAAAAAGACAAACAGAGTGGATAAATGCAGAAGGCCAACCACATCCCCTCCCATAGGAAGTCTCACCACATGGGCAATTCTTCCAGTTAAAGAAAACAGCAAACTTTATTTACAGGGTAAATCATTTTGACTTATCTTGCAAGGGTTACTCATAGCAGAGTGACAGTTTTCCCTGTTGCACAGTAAATGGCTGACTGGGAAAATGTTTTCTTTCCCACCATGCAGAAACAACCAAAAGGGGAGAAAAAAGGAGGGGAAGAAGGTAGACAATGTTTTTGTAATACACTGCTAATTTTCTCCAAAAAGACAGTCACAGCCACTCCAGGCAGGCAACTATTGCAAGAAAATTGAATCCCTGTAGGGATTTCTGGCTAAGTATATTGGCTATACTTTATCTTTCCATTTTAAAGAGCAAAGGACTCTTTAAGTTTGAGGCTATTGCCCAATAAATTGTATTGCTCCATGAATAGCAAAAAAGCACAATGTTCAGACTATTATACATTGTCTGAGATTTCGTTCCAAATCCACACCCCAAAGGCTTAATTTTTAGTCTAACGGACAAATGGTTATAGGGAATGAGAGATTATTAAATATACTCAGTATGGGACACCAGAAACAGATATTTCCAAATATATATGATGTTTGTTAAATCAATTTATTTTCTGAAAAAGATAAACAGATATCATAGAATCATAGAATAGTAGGGTTGGAAGGGGCCTGTAAGACCATCAAGTCTAATCCCCTGCTCAATGCAGGAATCCAAGTCAGCGCATCCCCGACAGATGGCTGTGCAACCTCATCTTGAATGCCTCCAATCTGGGAGAGCCCACCACCACCCTAGGTAATTGGTTCCATTGTCGTATTGCTCTAACAGTAAGGAAGTTTTTCCTGATGTTCAGCCAGAATCTGGCTTCCTGTAACTTGAGCCCATTATTCCATGTCCTGCACTCTGGGATGATCAAGAAGAGATCCTGGCCTTCCTCTCTGTGACAACCTTACAAGCACTTGAAGAGCACTCAGTCTTCTCAAAGCTAAACATGCCCAGTTCTTTGTCTCTCTTCATAAGGCTTTGTTTCCAGTCACCTGATCATCTTTGTTGCCCTCCTCTGAATCCTCTCCAGCTTGTCTGCATCCTTCTTAAAGTGTGGTGCCCAGAACTGGACACAATACTCCAGATGAGGCCTAACCAGTGCTGAGTAGAGGGGAACTAGGACTTCCTGGGATTTGGAAGCTATGCTTCTATTAATGCAGCCCCAAAGAGCATTTGCCTTTTTTACGGCCACATCACATTGTTGGCTCATAATCAGCTTGTGATCGACAACAATTCCAAGATCCTTCTCGCTTGTGGTGTTGTTGAGCCACATATCCCCCATCTTTGTAACTGCGCATTTGGTTTCTCTTTCCTAGGTGCAGAACTTGGCAATTATCCCTATTAAATTTCATTCTGTTGTTTTCTGCCCAGTGCTCCATTCTATCAAGATCACTTTGAATTTTGTTTCTGTCTTCCAAGGTATTTGCTATCCTGCCCAATTTTGTGTCATCTGCAAATGTGATCAGCATTCCCTGCACCTCCTCCTCCAAGTCATTAATAAAAATGTTGAAGAGCACTGGGCCCAGGACTGAGCCCTGCGGTACCCCACTCGTTACCTCTCCCCAGTTTGAGAAGGTCCCGTTGATAAGCACTCTTTGAGTCCGATTCTGTAGCCAACTGTGGATCCACCGGATCGTTGTTTCATCTAGCCCACTTTGAGCTAGTTTGCTCATCAGGAGATCATGGGGCACTTTGTTGAAAGCTTTGCTGATGTCAAGGTATATTATGTCTACAGCATTCCCACAGTCCACAAGGGAGGTTACTTGATCAAAAAATGAGATTAGATTCATCTGGCAGGATTTGTTCTTGACAAATCCATGTTGGCTTTGAGTAATCACTGCATTGTTTTCAAGGTGCTTACAGATGGATTGTTTTATCATCTGCTCCAGAATTTCCGAGGAATTGATGTCAGAATGCCCTCGATCTCAAGCTGCAATCTTGCCTCTTAACCCTTTCTTCGCCTTTGCCAGGGGGGTCATAGACCTTCTTTTGGGAGAAGACTGAGACAAAGTAGGAATTGAGCACTTCTGCCTTTTCTTTGTCATCTGTCATCGTTTTGCCATCCTTATTTAGCAGCTGAACCACCATTTCTTTCCTCTCTCTTTTACTATGCATGTATCTGAAGAAAGACTTTTTGTTGCTTTTAGCATCCCTCGCTAACCTCAGCTCATTCTCAGCTTTAGCCTTCCTGATGCCATCCCTGAAATTCCGTGCTACCTGCCTGTACTCTTCCTTTGTTGCTTGGCCTTCCTTCCACTTCCTATATGTGTCCGTATTGTTTTCAGGTCATCTCTAAGCTTTTTGTGAAGTCACATTGGCTTCTTCTGTTGTCTTCCACCTTTTTTTCTTGTTGGAATTGTTTGTAATTGTGCCTTGAGAATTTCTTTTTAAAACTCCCACCCATCTTAGACTACTTTTCTCGTTAGAGTCTCTTGCCATGGGACTTTACTTATGATTGTTCTGAGTTTATTAAAATTGGCTTTCCTAAAATTCAGGGTATGCATTTGGCTGCACTAGGCTTTTGCTTCCTTTAGAACCAAGAACTCAAGTCGCTTTCCCCCAGAGTTCCTGTAACTGCTACTTTATCCACTAAGTCATCTCTGTTGGTTAGGATCAAGTCAAGGATAGCCAATCCTCTAGTTCCTTCCTCTACTTTCAGTAGAAGGAAGGTATCCGCAACACAAGTCAGGAATTTCTTGGAGGGGCCATGTTTTGCAGAATTTGTCTCAGAATTTCTTGGAGGGGCCATGTAGCATGCCCTTATTTTCGCCGTAGTCTACGTAAATCTTTACGTAGACTAGACGTGCCAAAATAAGGAACGCAAATGGCGGCGCCCCATGGGCGCTGCCATTTCCGTACGCGCTTTTTTTTTTTCAAAGTCACCCGTGATAGGCTACGTGAAGATTTACGTAGCCTATCACGGCTGACTTTGGAAATCTAGCCGTGATAGGCTACGTAAATCGTTACGTAGCCTATCACGGGTGTTTTTGGGTTTTTTTACTTTAGTTTTTTTTTTTGCAATGGCGGTGGCGGCAGCCGGTCAGGAGACCGGCCGCTGCCCCCGCCCGCGACGAAACGCCACCTTAACGCCACCGGGACCCGCCGCCGAGAGGGACATTCGCCGAAGGTAAGTCCCGTCCCGGGGGGGGCGGAGGGCCGGCGGAGAATTTCCCAACCAACTTCGGGGGGCCAAATTCGTCGGCGCTCAGCCTCCCAAAGATTCGGGGAGAAATTCTCCGCCATCCCTATGATTTGATCTCCAGTTCCTCTGCCTCTTCGAAACTCCGCTTGTACTTCCGGTAGTTCTCGGTTCACATGCTGCTGAAACCTAGCTTGTAGGATTTTGAGCATAACCTCGCTGGCATGTGAAATGAGCACAATTGTGCGGTAGTTTGAACACTCTTTGGCATTGCCCTTCTTTGGAATTGGAATGTAAACTGACCTTTTCCAGTCTTGTGGCCACTGCTGAGTGTTCCAAATTCGTTGGCATATTGCGTGCTGCACTTTAACAGCATCATCTTTTAGGATTTGAAATAGCTCAGCTGGAATACTGTCATCTCCGCCAGCTTTGTTGTTAATAATGCTTCCTAAGGCCCACTTGACTTCACCCTCTAGGATGTCGGGCTCAAGTTCAGTGACCGCACTGTCATGGCTATCAGGAACATTCAGATCTTTCCTATATAGTTCTCTATGTATTCTTTCCACCTCTTCTTAATCTCATCTGCTTCTGTTAGGTCCCTGCCTTCTTTGTCCTTTATCATGCCCGTCTTTGCACAAAACGTTCCCTTGATATCTACGATATTCATGAAAAGATCTCTAGTCTTTCCCATTCTATTGTTTTCCTCAATTTCTTTGCATTGTTCATTTAAGAAGGCCTTCTTGTGTCTCCTTGCTATTCTCTGGAACTCTGCATTCAGTTGGATATATCTTCCCCTTTCTCCCTTGCTTTTCACTTCTCTTCTTTCCTCAGCGACTTGTAAAGCCTTATCAGACAGCCACTTTGCTTTCTTGCATTTCTTTTTCTTTGGGATGGATTGAGTTGCTGCCTCCTGAACAATGTTACGGACCTCCGTCCATAGTTCCTCAGGCACTCTGTCTATCCGGTCTAATCCCTTAAATCCATTCCTCACCTCCACTGTATATTCATAAGGGATATGATTTAGGTCATACCTGTATGGTTTAGTGGTTTTTCCTACGTTCTTCAATTTAAGCCGAAATTTTGCGATTAGAAGCTCATGATCTGAGCCACAGTCAGCTCCAGGTCTCGTTTTAACTGACTGTATAGAGCTTCTCCATCTTTGGCTGCAAATGACATAATCAATCTGATTTCGATATTGACCATCTGGTGATGTCCATGTGTAGAGTCGCCTCTTGTGCTGTTGGAAAAGAGTATTTGCTATGATCAGCGTGTTCTCTTGGCAAAACTCTATTAGCCTTTGTCCTGCTTCATTTTGTACACCAAGGCCATGCTTGCCTGTTATCCCAGTGATTTCTTGACTTCCTACTTTAGCATTCCAATCCCCTATGATGAAGAGGACATCTTTTTTTGGTGTTAGTTCTAGAAGGTGTTGTAGGTCTTCATAGAACCGATCAACCTCAGTTTCTTCAGCCGCAGTGGTTGGGGCGTAGACTTGAATTACTGTGATGTTGAATGGAGATATGATAGAGGTCTATAAAATTATGCATGTTGTCAAGAAAGTGGATAGGGATGTGCTTTTCTTCCTCTCTTGTCATCGAATGAAGCTAAATGGTGGGAGATTCAGGACAGATGAAAGAAAGTACTTTTTCACCGAGCTTATATTAAAACCATGGAATTCACTTTGACAAGATGTAGTAGCCACCAACTTGGAGTGTTTTAAAGCAGGATTAGACAAATTCATGGAGAAGAAGGCTATCAATGGCTACTAGTCATGATATCGCTATATTACCTCCATTATCAGAAGCAGTATGCCTCTGTATAGCAGTTGCCCTGAAACAGGAGTAGGAGGGTGCTATTGTGCTCATGTCCTGCTTGTGAGCTTCCCATTGGGGCATCTGGTTAGCCACTGTGCAAACAGAATGGTGGACTAGATAAGCTGACCTGATCCATAAAGGCTCTTCTTGTGTTCTTATGCTTCCCACCATCATCTGAAATTGTCCAATCCATACAATGCAAGCAGTAGTCATTGGACAAACTAAAGTGTTACACCTTGTCCAACACAGTGGAGTCCATTAAGTGTTGAATTTTTCAGGCAAAAATGAATGTAATAGCAGGAGGGTGCTATTGCACTCATTGACTTCCCACAGCATCTGTTTTGGCCACTGTGTGAACAGAGTGGTGGATAAGATCCGTTTACATAGCAACATCATATACTGTTAGTTTGATCATTTAGCCTTGTAGTAACCTTCTAAAAACTCTGTGCAGCTCGTTAAAAGTAAATTAAAACTTTATATGTAAATTTGGGGCATTCATATTAAACGTCATGGATAAGAACTTTGGTGGTTATAATCAGTTCAGCTCCTTGGCTACTTCACATTTTTATAACTGGAAAAGTATGGGTTCTGTAATATAATGTATCATAGAATCCAACATATGTTGCAACACACAATGCTCACAAGATATGAAGAATATAAAGCAGAAGTATAACAATGATCCAAGCCAAGAGACAGACGACCTCAACAAACTCCACACTCTTTTTGTTGCTTTAGCCAGAATTCAGAAAGAGGTGAATTCCCAGGGAGCCCTCCAAATGAGGAAGTGTTGTAATAATGGGTGACTTCAATTACCCCCACATTGACTGGATAAATGCATGTTCCAGTCATGACAAAGAATTTAAATTTCTTGATACCCTAAATGACTGTGCCCTGGAAGAGTTGGTCATGCAACTGACCAGAGGTCACCCAGGAGCTAGTACAAGATGTAAATGTTGTTGAATCAATTGCAAACTATGACCACAGTGCTCTCAGATTTAATATATATTTAAGTGGAAATTGACCAGGAAGTCCAATACAGTCACATTTGATTTCAAAAGAGGAAGCTTCTCTAAAATGAGGGAACTGGTAGAAAAGTAGTTAAAAGGGGGAGTCAAGAGGGTTAAATCCCTTCAAAATGCTTGGAGGTTATTCAAAACCACAATAATAGAAGCTCAGCTAAAATGTATACTACAGGTTAGGAAACATAGCACCAAGTCCAAGAGGTCACCAGCATGATTAAAAAGCAGTGCCAAGGAAGCTATTAGAGAAAAGAAGGCTTTCTTCAGAAAATGGAAGTCTTGCCCAAATGAGGAAAATAAAAGGGAGCACAAAGGCAATGCAGGCAGACAATAAGAGATGCAAAAAAGCATTCTGAAGAGCATATCACTAACAACATCAAGGCCAACAATAAAGAATTCTTTAAATATACTAGAAGCAGGAAACCAGCTAGGGAGGCAGTTCAGCCGTTGGATGACAATGGAGTTAAATGAGTACAAAAGGAGGACAAGTAGATTGCAGAGAAGCTGAATGATTTTTTCTTACCAGTCTTCACTGCAGAAGATATAGGACAGATACCTATGCCTGAACTGATGTTTTCAGGAAGGGAGTCTGAGGAACTGCAGTAAATAGTGGTGATAAAAGATGACGTTCTCAACCTTACTGACAAACTGAAATTAAATAAATCACAGGGCCCAGATGGTATCCATCCTAGAGTTCTCAAAGAACTCAAATATGAAATTGCTGATCTTCTAACCAAAATATGCAACATGTCCCTAAGATCAGCCTCTGTACCAGAGGACTGGAAGATGGCCAATGTAACACCAATTTTTTTAAAGGGATCCAGGGCAGATCCAGGAAATTACAGGCTGATTAGCTTAACGTCTGTTCCAGGTAAGTTGATTAAAAGGATTATTAAAGATAAAATTTTTAGGAATGTATGAAAGTCACTTACCTTTTAACGAAATTTGATTCGAGGTGGGGGGGAGGCGCTCCGTCCCTCCCCCTGAAATTCTGGCCGGGGGGGAGGCGCTCCGTCCCTCCCCCCGAAATTCGGGCTGGGGGGGAGGTGTTCCATCCCTCCCCCCCAAAATTCTGGTCGGGGGGTGAGGCGCTCTGTCCCTCCCCCCCAAAATTCTGGCCGAGAGGGCAGGTGCTCCATCCCTCCCCCCCTGAATCCTGGCCGGCCAGGTCCGCAAATGGCGGCGGCCGTAGCCGCCGCCATTTGCGTCCCTGCAGTCAGCCGTGATAGGCTACGTAAATGTTTACGTAGCCTATAACGACTGAGTAAAAAAACACAAAAATCGCGCGTATGCAAATAGGGGCGCCCATGGGCGCCGCCATTTGCGTTCCTTATTTTGGCACGTCTAGTCTACGTAAACATTTACGTAGACTACAGCGAAAATAAGAGGAATGGAAATAGCGTAGACGCTGCGCTATTTGCGTTCCCCTTATTTTCGCCATAGTCTACGTAAATCTTTACGTAGACTAGACGTGCCAAAATAAGGAACGCAAATGGGGGCGCCCATGGGCGCCGCCATTTGCAAACGCGTGTTTTTGTTTTTGTTTTTGTTTTTTACTCAGCCGTGATAGGCTATGTAAACATTTACATAGCCTATCATGGTATTTTTTAAAAATCTAGCCATGATAGGCTACGTAAATCTTTACGTAGCCTATCACTTTTTTTGTTTTTTTACTGGAAATGGCGGCGGCGGCAGCCAGTCAGAAGACCGGCCGCCGCCACCGCCGCCGAACTGCCGCCGGAGCCGCCGCCGCCAGGAAGATTCGCCCAAGGTAAGTCCTGTCCCGGGGGGGCGGGGGGGCAGACCGTTTTGCCACCAATTTCAGGGGGCCGAATGTGCTGGCATTCGGCCTCCCCAAGATTCGTGGCGAAATTCTCTGACATCCCTAGTAAGCATATAGAAGAACAAGCCCTGCTGAAAAAGAATCAGCATGGATTCTGTAAACGCAAGTCCTGTCTCACTAATCTTTTAGACTTCTTTGAGAATGTCAATAAACATGTAGACAGGAGTGATCTGGTAGACTCACCAAAGACTCCTGAGCAAACTTAGCAGTCATGGAATAAGAGGAGAGGTCTTCCTATGGATCAGTAACTGGTTAAGAACAGAAAGCAGACAGTAGGAATGAATGGTAAATTCTCCCAATAAAGGGATGTAAATAGTGGGGTCCCACAGGGATCTGTATTAGGACCAATGCTTTTCAATTTATTCATAAATGATCCGGAGTTAGGAATGAGCCAAGTTTGCCAATGACACAGGGTGGTCAAAACAAAGGGATTGTGAGGAGCTCCAAAAGGATCTCTCCAAACTGGGAGAATGGGCATCCAAATTCTAAAGTGATGCATGTGTGGGCAAAAAAATCCCAACTTCAAGTATAACCTGATGGGATCTGAGCTAGCAGTGACTGACCAAGAAAGAGATCTAGTCATTGTGTGGACAGCTCGATGAAAATGTCAACCCAGTGTGTGGCTGCTGTAAAAAAGGCAAAGTCCGTGTTAAGCATAATTAGGGAGGGAACTGAGAATAAAACTGTCAATATCATACTGCCCCTCATGCAAAGAGAACCCCAGAGTGACATCCAAGGATCTGCAGGCCACTCTCACCTTGGCTAATGTGAGTGTTCATGACACAACAATCAGAAAAAGACTGAACAAGAATGGTGTTCATGGGAGGTTAGCCAGGAGGAAACCACTGCTCTCCAAAAAGAACATTGCTGCCCATCTGAATTTCGCTGAAGCTCATATATATGATCCCCAGGACTTCTGGAACAATGTTCTCTGGACAGTAGAGTCAAAGGTAGAACTTTCTGGCCACAATGAAAAACATTATGTTTGGCGAAAAACAAACACTGAGGGGGTGTCTCCATGAATAATTTACTCCGAGCTGGCTGAGTTTGGAGGTAGTTAGGGATATATGACATTGTGGCCATCCAGCAGCCATCCCTGAGCTAATCACAGAAAAGGTGAATTTCCTGAGACTGCTTAAAGTCTGATTCTTTTCCTTCAGTCGGGTTCTCCCCGGTACAGTTGTTGTGTGCCCCAACCCCATTTACTTCTAGTGTGGTAGACCTGTCCAGGAGTGTACCTTTCACTGTGACCCCAGTCAATGGGTGTTTCCTGTGTGTTTCCCATCTGTGTGTTTCCCAACACAAACCAATTAGTGTCTACTCAGAAGTAACTCCCATTGTGGTCGATGAGGCTTGTCCTCTGAATGCACATATCCGAATTTACAGAGGTCCAACCCCCCAATTGAAATAGCACATTTTAAAGCACTAATTCCCTAAAGGCATTAAAGCACTTTCTGAAAGCTGCAATTCTCCATTGTTTGGTTTATTGCCATTCAGAAGTAACTACTTCCACCTTCAGTCATCCCAATCCTGCACAGCATGTGTGTGTCTGCTTGGGAGTAACTCCCATTGTGGTCAATGAAGTTTGTTCCCGAGCTGTGCACTCCTGAGATTCCCATTAACTGAAATAACGCATTTAGAGAGCCTTAATGTCAAAGCTTCAAAGCTTTGATCGATTGCAGCAGGGCAGCTAGAACACTGTGTTCTTTTCATGATTGTCTTGTCAGGACGGGGGAGAGAGGAAGAGAGTGATTTCTGTGAATACAGGGGAGGAACCCTCCCACAATTTTATCAAAGGAGAATGGGGGGAGAGCCTGACGGGGGCGGGGGAGCCTCTCTTATTGGTTGAGCAGCCCCTGCCAGTCACATGACATTCACTCCAACCCCCACCCACCCAGAAGTATGTTCTGTGAAACGACTGCAATACAGTTGCTGGTGGAGCCCTGCGCACACCATAGCCAGCTCCTTGAAAAATCCGGGTAAGCCATGATTAGCTTCTCTTTCTATTGTCATGGAGAAAACCCCTGAGTTCAAACAAAAGAACTTCATCCCAGCCATCAAGCATGGTGGTGGGAATGTGATGGTTTGGGCCTGCTTTGCTGCCTCAGGGCCTGGATGGTTTGCCATCATTGAGACAGCCATGAATTCTGCAGTATATCAGAAGATTCTAGAGGAGAGTGTCAGGCCATCCATCCATCAGCTGAAGCTGAACCAAAAGTGGGTCATGCAACAAGACAATGATCCTAACATACAAGATCTACAAAAGATTGGCTGTCGAAGAAATTTCCGTGTTTTAGAATGGCCTAGTCAAAGTCTGGACTTAAACCCCACAAATGTTGTGGCAGGACCTGAAGTGAGCTGTTAATGCAAGGAAGCCCTCAAATGTCACTGAGCTGAAGCAGTTCTGTAAGGAGGAACGGGCCAAAATCCCTCAAAACCAATATGAGAGACCGATCAACAGTTACAGGAAATGTTTACTTAAAGTCATTGCTGCTCAAGAGGGTGCCACAAGGTACTGAATCTAAACGTTCACATAATTTTTCACATATGGATATTGAATGTTGAATCAGTTGTGGATAAATAAAAGTTGAAAAAGCATCATGTTTGTGTGACATTTGTTTACTCAGGTTATCTATTGTTTTTTATCTAGGATTATGGGGTTAGATTAAGATCTCATAACATTTTAGGTTGGAAATATGTGACAATCCTAAAGGGTTCACAAACTTTTTCTTGCCACTGTATATATCTTATCCTGTCTCCAGGGTGGTTAGGGCAGGGTGCATGGATTTATCCCATTTTATGCTCACAACAACCCCATGAGATAGGTGAGAGAGACAAGTATGTTGAAAGGCATTTATATTGTAATAACATCTTGGGAGGTCAGTTTCTACCTTGCACACAGGTCCCCAAAGGGAAAATGTCAATCCACTAGGGTGGATATAAGAAGCTCCTCCACTGAAGTTAAAGGAGCTATGATAAATTCAGTTGATACAGCCATTGGTTGCAGAATCTATAATAAATGTGTATCTGAATTTAATTTCTTGTTCAGCAAATCTTTTCAAAAGGAATTTTAAATTCTGAAACCACATGTTCTGATTTACAGACTGCAGGTCAAACACTGAGGTGTTAATGTTTTTTTTTGGGGGGGGGGGGGGTCTGTACTTCACCTCAAGCCCTGTGTGTGAATGAGCAATTGCAAAAAAATTAAATAACAACCTAATGGAGTTCCCATAATCTCATGATAACAAAATTACAGGATGAAATTAGAGACACAGATCCTTCCCACAGGACCCAATACTAACAGGCAAAAAAAAGAACTGGAAACCTGTTTGATTTTTTAAAAAAGAAATTATTATGGTCTGACTTATAATGGTGTGATTTACACTAAAAATCAATACTTTAAGGATGTTACCCATTAAAGATGTAAGAAGTTGCCAAGTTTTGCTGTCAGATTTAGTTGGACTATGAAGACTTGCAGATACAGGGCTTTGTTTCTGAAATCTGTTCAATGGAAATATATATTTTAGGTACATTTCCACTTTCATATGTTTTCTGTATTGCCTGTTGCAATAATCATCCGATGACCTAAATGCACAGGTAGATTTATAGATCTTGGCTATGATCTAAAGAAAATATACGCAGGTGTAGAAGACAACTCCAGATCCAGCTGGAGCTTTCTTGGCTGGTTGTGGTGCAGCAGTTCCCACTGCCAAAGAGAAAGGGAACTGTTCATTTAAAAAGAGGCTTGTTTCTTTGGTGATGGGACCGCTGAAGCAGCAGGAACAGCAAACCAAGTTCAACCTGCAAGCATGGTTTCCCCCTACATCCCCCTAGTTTTCCTGTCCTTTGGATTGCAGTCATGGACACAAAGATCTCCACATGCAGCAGATCTTGCATGTGTACCTGCCAATCCATGGGGAACATGGAGGGAGAGCAGGATTCATTTCCCTTGTGCCCAATTGTTGATGGCACTGTCAAAGCTGATTGCATCAACTATCTTAGAAGATGCTTGTATGGACCTGATCCAGCTAGGAACCTCCCCATGTGTGACCCCAAGTTCTTGATATATGTTTTTCCCCCTACAAAGCAATCTATCTTTTGAATGTGTAGGCCTCATCCAGCAAGTTTGTTACTTGTAATGCATCAGGGTAGTTGGGAATAGAGTTCTCCCTGTTTTTAGCAAATTAAATCTTAAACTGTGAGCATCTTTACACCAGCCTAAAATCCCATATTTAAAACAGGGCTTTCTGCTTCCATTTTAAATGCAGGATCACGATGGACTCCCTTTACACATGCTTCCTCACCCCCCATTTCCCCCTCCTTTTCCCCCTTATCAGAGTCTTTGATATGTTTCATTATACAGCTGCTAGATGGCACTGTGGTCTAGTTCCTTATATTTCAGTTTTTCCTCTTTTCAAGAGGGAACTCAAGCGGAACTCAAGCGCTATAATTTGATAACTCGTTATTTCCGATCTTTTAAAAAATAGAATAAAGGCCATTTAGTGCAGGAGATGCCCTGGAAGTTGACAACATCATCTAAAGGACTTGTAAACTTCCGTGAGTAACCAATTTCAATAGCAGGATAAAAGCACTGTGTGAAGAAGCCCTGTTTCTCCCTGCCCCCGAAAGAAATGTTCAACATAGCTGTTTGATTTCCAACACCTTTTTCTTGCTAAAATGTCACTGAACTTTGGAAATATTTGAAAATTTTACCCATACTATTAAATGCTTATCATCTGTTGACTTCAGATCAATTAAAAGTCCAAGCATGTGAGGGGGTGGGAAATGTGTACACTTTTTACCAGGGACTGGGGATGCGGGGAGAGAGGCATTCTGGGCTGATAGCCCATTGCCATGAAGATAAAATTGAGAATAATTGTAGATTATACTTGAGGATGTCTACAGGACTGGCCCAAGGCATTCTGCTACCTGAGGCAAAGGACAAGATGACACCTCACTCCACTCCACAGCACAGATGCTGACCAGACTTCAATGCTTCTAACACTGGTGATGGGACAGTGGGCCGATCTACATTGCACCCGCCATCGCAATGAATTCGGTGTCCCGTCAGGTTAAACGCTCTCGCATTAAAACGTGATGATTCACTCTCACCATTTTCCCCTTGCAGTGCGTCATCGAATGCATGAGCTTGGTTCACATTCGAGCGCTGTGCTGTTTTCCTGCGCGTGCTTGTCTGATCTCGGATGCTAAGCGGGGTTGGCCCCGGTCAATAGTTGGATGGGTGAACGCCTGGGAATCAGGCTTCCTGAACTGAGCAGGGGGTTGTTGTATCCCTTCAAATGAGACTACGTTTTAGCCCCTCCTATCCCCCGCTCTGGATGGTTTTTTTTTAAATTAAGGCGTCATCCTCGCAGAATCGGGGCTTCTCCATTATGTTTTTTTTCTAATTCAGGCATGATCGTGGAAGAATCAAAGTTGTGAAGCTTCACAACTTCGAAGATCATGCCTGAATTAGAAAAAAAAACCATTGCAGAGAAGCCCCGATTCTGCGAGGATAACGCCTTAATTTAAAAAAAAAAATCCGGAACGGGGGATAGGAGGGGGTAAAACTTAGTCTCATTTGAAGGGATACAGCAACCCCCTGCTCAGTGCAAGAAGCCTGATTCCCAGGTGGTCGCCCATCCAACTACTGACTGGGGCCGACCCCGCTTAGCTTCTGAGATCAGACAAGCGTGCGCACATGCAGCCCTTTGCTTGTTGCTGAGGAAACGAGGGCTGCTGAGGAAGCTATGCGATCATGGAAGAAGACATGGTGACGTCGAGAGCTGTGATTGGACAGGAGGGAAATACAAACACCACCGTATATGGACAGGCAGGGGAGGGGACTATGACCGGATGCAGTAGCAAAGGCAGAAAATCAGAGCATATTAAGGGGAAATACCGGGATATTAGGGTATTGAAAGTGGGAGCACGGAAGTGGGAAATTCCGGTTCCAGTTCGAGGCGGGTACTGCGTAATGTGAAAGGCGGGCAGTGAAATCTCATTGGAAGCGAAAAAAGGCGGTAAGTGTAGATCCAGCCAGTGTCCCCCACCCCACACATGAGGGCAGTAGGCTAACTTAGGGGCTGGAGGTTTGGCGGCTTGGCATGCACAGCCCTCCAACAGAGGGGAATAACCAGGAGGGCTTTGGAGGAACCACCACTACCCTCCATAATCCTCAGCATCTGCTTCCTGAGGAAGCTGCCTCACTCTGCCTGATAGTAGAGACAGTCCTGCATGCTTATGAAAACCTATTTCCCTGTATCTCTGTGGGATGTCCAGATCTTGTAAGATTTACTGGAGCCAGTCAGAAGCCATGTTAAAACAGAACAATTAACATTCTAAACTGAACTGCTGGCTGAGGTCCTTCTCTGAGGGAGACAGAGATGAGAGGAAGGAGGGAGACCAAAAGGTTTAAAATATTAATATGTTTATAACTATGGGAGAAAGAGAGAATAAGATTTTATATTATATTCAGATAGTATTTTATTTTAGACCGTGTTATTGGTGGATTATTTGAGGGGGGGGGGACTATTCAGTTGCTGGGCTGAATAGTCTTCAGGCACATTCCAGGTTTAAGTTGGGATAATTCCTTGTGTGATTTTTTTTAAATTTAAACAATTTTTAAAAAGTAAATTCAACAAGTGTGCAGAAAGGAGCAATGGGAAGAATCTGATTGTTTGTGGGATTAAACTCTTCACACTGAACTTCTTGTTTGGGTGGTTTTCAAAAGCAACAAGACCCAAAGGAATTTACATCAGGCTCAGGGATGCCTCTCTGACCCAGACATGCACTATTAGGCACTGGTGGGGGCTCCAGCTGTACTGCTCTTTCAATTGCTGCTGTCAGGAGCGCAAGTGCTCACCACAGCAAAACATGCTTTGTGGGCTGCATCAGAGTGCTTGGCGAGAGTCTATATGGAAACCACTCAGCCTTAGCAAAGACAAACATACACTGTCACTGGCTGTGTGCTGGCTACCCTGGGTAAACTCCATGGAAAAACAGCCCTTGTGTGGATGTTAATTCCCCTGCTAACCTCTTCCCTTTGTTGAAATATTAAACAAAAATAGCTTCTCTTTACGTTTGAGCCAGTGGGAGTGGATTCGAAATTCTATAGACTCGGGTGATGGAAAGAACAGCTTAGCCTGATGCTATGTCTACATCAGCACAACTTAATTACAACCCTTCATGTTTTCTTTTATAAAGCTTGGTTCCTTGTTTACCATGTGCAACATGCTTCATGTGCCTCCCACAGTACCTATTGTAGATAATACACATGGGCTTCTTCCTCTGGTAATATCTGAACTGTTCGTACCATTTGAGGGACAAGTTTATTAATGGCAGTGGGGTGGGGTGGGGGCTATGCTGAATTTGCATGCATGCAGATATGTATCCCTTTTCTGTATTATTGAATTGGTGGAGGTTGGAAACCTGGAAAAATAAAGAGGAGTGTCTCTTTAAATTTTGTGTCATGTGACATTATACTGGCTTGTATCACCAAAACCTAGGAGTGGAATTAATCTCTCTCAGCTGTGACCATCTGGATACTTAATTCAACACCAGTATAGGCTTGAACAATGGGGAGGCAACATTGCTGTGATCTATAAGAAGTTCATCTTCCTCTTCCTCTCTGGGCATCCTGTCCAGCTGGGTTCTAGTTTTGAGGATTTGTATCTTATTTTCGGCAATTGGGACAGATTAGAGATTGTGCTGGTGTTCTGGCCATCCAGCAATTTCTCTGCCTCAGCTGACAGAGGTGGTCTCAGATTTGGTGTTGAGGCCCCCGGAGTACATAAACATTCTTGGGGTACATAAACATTCATGCTGAGATTACCTTAACAGGGCTCCTCAGGGCTGTCCCAACAAGTCATCAACCCAACTCATATAGCGGGACATACTTCAGACTTGCTTTTCTCAAATGGACAGGAGGATGGTAGCCTGGGATGGAAGGTCTTAGGAGGACCCTTGTTATGTTTGGATCAATTCCTTGTTGAGGTTTAGATTCCCAGCAGTTATTCCCCTCTAGGGGGCTGATGAGAATGGTCCTCCACAGGAGGCTTATAGAATCCAGACGATTCCAGTGAGCCCATAGGAGTTTCCAACTGGCATGGCTGGCATTCCTATTGATGCCTTGGTCACTTTGTGGAATGAACAGACAACCCAAACAGTTGACATGGTCCTTCCTATGTACCCTCCTCTGCTGAGCAGAGCTTGGTCAGCCCCTTGGTATTCTGAGGAACTGAGGGCAATGAAACAAGTAGGAAGTCAGATAGAGTGCTAGTGCTGAAAGACTCAGAGTTAACCTGATTAAATATTAGTCGAGAGCTTATTATTGAGCCTACTCAGTGGCTCTGATGTCATCAAAGAAACAGTTCTTTTCTGACACCATTATATGCTCACAGTGCCATCCAGCAGAGCTTTTCTGGGTTGTTCAGGGCCTTCTTCACTGTGGTCCATCTGGTTATGTTAAAGGACCCTCAGAGGCCTCCTGTGACATGTGTGCAAAAGACTTTAAGGATAAAATCACCCACACCCACCATGACTGATCTGTCTATGGAAGTGTCCAGAGCTCTGTCTGGTGCTGTGTTGTTGGATGAATTTCAGTTCTTGAGGCCTGAAGATGTAGACATGCTGCTTGGACAAATGCAGCCCACTTTATGTGTACTTGACCTTGAACCTCTTGGCTCATTTCATCAAGGAGGGAGGGATTGGTTGGCTGGCTGGGTCCAGAAGTTGATAAATGCCTCTTTGAGAGAGGGAATGGCCTCATCAATCAAGGTGCTTGAGCACTATACAACTATAGTTGTATAGTTTTAGTCACTATACAACTCCAGGCACTCTTGGATGAAATTGAGTTTCTAATGGATAGCTATGAGGCAGAAGATGCCTTGAGCATCATTTTTGGTCGAAAGGTGGGAGATAAATTTAATTAATAAACAAATAATAAAAATAAGACCTTCTTGGTGGTAGCATCCCAGTTGTGGAACACTCTCCCCAGAGTCAATTTCCAGAGGGGTAACCATGCTAGTCTATTGCAGCAAAACCCACAAAGATTATGTTGGTAATCTTAACATTTATAATAAATTTTATTGTGACATAAGCTTTTGTGGACTACTGTCCACATGAATGCTTATTCCATAATAAACATGTTAGTCTTTAAGGTGCCACCAGACTCTTTGTTGTCTTCCCCAGTGGGGTTGACCTGATACCTACTTTATTGTCCTTTTGACACCAGGCAAAGACCTTCTTTTTTTCTTTTCCCAAGCTTCTTAGATAATGTTTTAATCATTCTGACTATTTTATGCTGTTTTTATAATTTTGTGATTTGAGGACAACTGTGTTATCCAACTGTGTCATTCAGTTAGTGAAAATGTTGTTGCACTAGCAGAAACTAGGTTCTGAACTATGTGCAAGAGAAGAATCCAACTAAAGCTACATTTGTGCAAGCGTGGTTGCACAAGCGGTTTTGCAACCTGTTATGCAACTGCTTGCACAACTGCTTGCACAACCGGTTGTGCAAGTGTAATAGACAACTGCTTGCACAATGGAAGGATTCAGCGGAGCTCCGCTAGTGCTATTTGAGTTTGCAGAATGTTGGATACTGTCCTTAGTGTATTTTATTTGTTTATATTTATATTTTAATTGTTTTATTTTATTTTTTTGTAAACCAGCCTTGGAATATAATGGAAGGGTGACTAAAAATGCTTGAACTAATAAATAATATAATATACACTTAGTATAATCAGCTGTACATATTTCTACTCTATTCCATTAAAACGAAGCTCCACAGGCTGGAGGACTGTATTCTAAATGCATCATATTTGCCTTTGAAATGACTTTTTTGCTTTTTTTTTAAATGCATCTTGGCTTATAATGTTGCTTTGCAGCAGCTTCTTTGTGCACTGACTAGTCCTAAAGACTGCTTGGCTCACTGGGTTGTATTTGGAACACATGTTCCTAGGGAGAGACAGAATTCAGAGAATTTTGAAAGCGGGAACATTGACGGCAGATAAATGGGAACTTCCCATAATGAAGTATGGAAGCTACTGAACTTTTGTGAGTTTCACGGATGATGTATTTTATGTGTCATATTAGATTGCATGCCAATCAATTACACTATGGCCTATATAAACACATCATGTGAATTCTGACAAGAAACTGGGGTGAAGCAGGGTGTCAGGGTAAAACAGAGGATAATAAAACCACTTTAGATTTATTTCTCTAAATTGGAAACTTCATGCTTACACCTGACTAAATCATCAGCCTGAAACTTTAGCTTGACTCCCACAGAAAAAGTCTGAAACCTTATCCCATCTTTGTTTAACAGAGGCCAATCAAGGCAGCCTAATGAATTCTGCAGATGGCAACCCCCGGCTGCTTAAATTCTGTTGGGCTTTATCAGGCTTGTCTTCGAACATACCCATCTTATTCTTTAAGTCCTCTTGAAGGAACTTAAAGGTCTGACTCATAGAGCTATATATTTCCCCTCCTCTCCCCTCAGCTTGGCAGCAAGCATGTAACTGCAGCGCCTTGCTTGTTGGAGCGTCATGCGGAACTGCGGACACGGTGTTTGTTATTCTACATTAGCTGCGGCCTTCATAAATTCTGACAAATATTAAACAAACATGGCAGGTGGTCAACAAATGGGCTGAGTGGACAGCAGAGAGCATTTCTGGGAGCTACAATGCAGCCCCATGAAACTCCATCACTGAGCTTTGTCTTATTTTTCTCAGGATAATCCCAATTGTCTTTTTACCAAGAGTCAGCAATTTTCCTTATGAAGTGCAAGTTGTCTTCTCTCTCATTCTCTCTCTCTCTCTCTCTCTCCCTCATCTCTTTAAAATGTACCATAAGGAGCTGGTTAAAACACAATAAATCAACAGCGAAATGTGGGTAACAACCTTCTCTGTAAAATCAACATGAATTGCGTTCCTGCCGGGAGTCGTCTGACAGCACTGTTGAAGTCTTAGTGCTCGCAGCTAGATTTTACAGGCAGCGGGGAGTATCTGCTCCTCTCCCCCCACCACCTTTTCCTTCTCTCTTCCTTTTGTATGCTGTTTTGCCGTGCTTTAAAATCAGTAAGCAGGACCTTGACCCTGGTGTGACTTTTTAGGTATCATTCACAACCCTTTTGTAGCTCTTTCACTCTCTTTCTTTCAAAACACACACACAATGCTCCACACCGGGGCGGGGGGGGGGGGGCAGACAATCTTGATTCAAAATGTGTTAAACTTGTTTGCAACAATATTCCCTGACAGGGAAAGTCAAATTAAAAGATGAATGGTCCATGGAGTCTGTAGAGCTGGGGGCTCTGGAGTCTGCAGGGAATGTAATGGAGCTGGGGTTAGCTGAGGTAGAAATGAAGCAGGAAATACTTAAAAAGAAACCATCTGGTGCAGAAAGGTCATAGAGATTATTAATCTATGAGATTTCACTCAGGCAAAAATAATTAATAAACAAAACCATTTCTTTAGTTATTTATTTGTTTGTGTATGTGTTGAGTTTTGTTTTCATTTTCCCCTCTCAACCCTTGTTTTCAAGTACTGGGCTGTTTTGTGTAGTCCTTTTTGTGCCACAGGTTTTCCCTTCAACTGACTCCTCAGGCTGTCTAAATTGGGTGATTAAAATTTCGGACGGCCTCCAGTTTCCCCTCAGGACTGTATTTAATATCTGTAAAACTGCCACTTTGTCTTGCCAAGGTAAACATCATCGCATTCAGTTCAAAGGTGAGCAGGCCTAAATGTTTCCCTTTGCCTGAAAGGAATCTGTCTTGGGACTCTGAACGCCAGGCCTGAGGGAGGCGAGGGAGCGGCCTAGCTCCACAGCATGGTGGCCAGCGCTGCATCTGTGTACACAAATGCTCACTTCTCCCACACAAATACTAAAAATTTCTCATTAAAAATTATTGCTATGTCAACATGTGGGGCCACCAGCCCCTGATCTGGAAAAGACGTTCTGGGGGTGGGTGCGTGGGTGGGTGGTTCCCCCCCTTCCTTTTTTTAACTTTTCTTTCCTTTGCTGGGAAAGCAGCTCAGTAGGATGGAGGAGAAAGGGATATGAGACTGAAGTCATCTGCTGCCGACTCTGGATCTCCTGTTCCTCTGTCATCATGTAGGGTGATGTTTCCAAGTATTCCACTCCACCTATTTTAGTTACCTAGTCATTAAAAAGCAGGTAATGTGAAGTTTTTGCATTACCTCACACATCACAGTTTTTCATGTTCTTTACAATCAAGGCAAGGCAACTAAAGGCCTGCAGGCCTCATGCAGCCCGCAGCCCATATTCATACTCCCCTGGCACTCATCCAGATCCCGAGAATTCTTACTTTCATATTTTAAAAGTATGTTGTAACTAGGGATATATGGATATGTAAGTATTCCACTCCACCTAGTTTAGTTAACTGTGTTATCTAGTCATTTAAAAGCAGCTAAATGTGATGTTTATGCATTGCCTCACACAGCAGTTTTTCTTGTTCTTTACAATCAAGGGAAGGCAACTAAAGACCAGCAGGCCTCATGCGACCCGCAACCTATGTTCATACTCCCCTGGCACTCATTCAGATCCTGAGAATTCTTACTTTCATATTTAAAAGTATGTTTTAACTAAGGATGTATGGATTTTGTTAAATCCATTCCATCTGTGTTTCATAGATTGTGAGGCATCTTTTGTTCCATCGACTGCTCAGTGATGGAATTGGATTAGATTAGGGATGTAGAAGAATGTCATTCTTGTTTGTAAATGTGAATTTGTGCTAATGCATGCTTGCATTACAGCTAATACGCACTTGTGCTAATGCACATGATGTCAAAGTAGTCCTATTTAACCAGTATTCTTACCTGTAAAAAAATTAGGTATCTTAACATCTTGGGCATGATCCTTCCCCACATAGGCCCAGTGCCGTCACATGGAGGGATGCCTGTAGAGCCTAACAGATGCCTGTTCCATCTCCACTTGACACATATGTATGGTCAGGAATCCAGGTCATTATGGGGAATTCTACACCCACACACCTCCCATATATCTCATTCAGACCTCCCCGTTAAAGAACATGAGCTCAGAGCTCGCTTTCCCTCACCGTGCAGAGGGCTGGGATGGATGAGAATATGGGAGAATCTATGACTGGATTTTTATGATGCTATTTTATGTGCTTCTTTTAGGTTTGATTATATTGCTCTGTTTTAATTGCTTTATTTGCTTGTAAGCCACCCTGGAAAAGTTGTTTGTTTTTCGAAGGGCGGGGTACAGATGTGTCTAAAAATAAAATAAAATCATTGCATGCCTCACATGCCCCATGAGAGCCTCGTGCAGTGCCTGCACATGCACCTGTACATGTCCCAGTGGGTGGAACAGGATTCTGTTATGACCAATGAGAATATTTCCATGTGTTGAGGCTGTTCCCACATGGGAAGGATCATGCCCTTCGTTTCCTCTGTCTATACAGAGAAAGGAAATTGTGTGATACATTTTGATGTATTGACTTTCTGAATCATGTATATTTGTTTGTCTTTATCATATGATCTGAGATTCACATCAGAATTGTTCATAGGACACTTCCAGGTGGTATACCAAACCAACATGTCTGACACCCAGAAACCACCTGGGGCTATGATTGCTGATTGTTGCTAGTCTAGCTGGACTAGCAAGATCTCTGCAGGTAGCTTACCTGCCATGAATTCTTAACATCTGCTCTTGCAGGTACCTCCTCTCCTAGAGCAGGGATGGGGAACATGTGGCCCTCCAGATGTTGTTGGATTGTAACTCCCATCATCCCTCACCATTGGCCATTCTGCCTAGGGCTGATGGGAGTTGCAGTCCAACAACATATGGAGGACCACATGTTTCCCAACCTTCAGCTCCCATTTACTGCTACAGTTGTTGTGGGACCGTTTCTGGAATTATTTTAAGACAGTGAGGAATAAATTCCACTGGACTTTTTTTCAAGTTGGGCTTTATTTTTCTTTTCTTCTTAAATGTTTCCCATTATGGGTGAAACAGAGCTGACTGTTTTCTCCATTTTTTAATTTTTAAATCCAGATATTCTAAGGTATGTTCTCATGTCAGAACTGAGAAATAGGAAGATGCACTGGAGCATGAGAAAGATGGAGAGCATTCTCTGTAATGGTAGCAGCCCACACTTAGCATTATCTCAAGGGGAGAAAGGACTTGATTGTGGGTGGTCAGCTAAAAATTCAAAACATTTGAATCATGAAATTGTTTTGATCCATTAAGCCATGTTCTATGAGTCTCATGCTGGGCTGCCATGAAAACCAGCTAATTTTAATGAACTTGATGTAATGTAATATATCAATAAGTTATTTTATTTTATTTTTAAAGGTTTCTTTGAGATCAGGAACTTAAACACAGTGAGAGAGTCAGATTCACGCAGTGGACACCTAATCCAAATTATTGGTCTTTGTAACAGCCGGTTTTATAGTCATAATAATTTTTAAGTGCCTCTTTTAATAGTAAAGTAAGTGTGTCTTTTGTTACCAGAAGTTGCAAATGGAGTACATTCACAAGTACAAAAATAAATATTTAGATTTCTGGTCCAAATGTTGCCCACAGTTTTCATACACTCACTTCTCTGCGAGTAAGTTTCATTGAATTAAATGGGGCTTACTTCTGATTAGACATGTATAGGATTGCACTAAAAGGCTGTAATCACATACACACTTATTTGAGAGTAAGCTTCATTTAGCTTACTTTGGGGACTTACTTCTGAGTATACATGCATATTACAAAGCTGGATGCTTGAACATTATATAAGAAAATCCTACTTTGCTGTTTCCATTGCATCCTCAAGTAGCCCCCCAGCTGAGTTTTTCCAAATGGTCCGGGGTCTGCTTTCGTCTACTCCTGTGAATCCAGCACTGGAGCTCTCAGAGGCTCACTGTGAGAAGTTTGCCAAACACTTTGAGGACAAAACCACTCATCTTCATGCCGACTTGAACACCACTATTGGTACAATGTCTGTCGAGGTGTTCGGTGCACTGTCTTGTCCTGTTTTGTGGGATCCGTTTTTGGAGTCTAAGGATCTGAACAAGAGGCTTGCATCTGTGCAACCCACCACATGCTTTCTCAATGCTTGTCCTTCATGGCTTTTTTCAAGCTAGCCATGGAGGACTGATTGGATGGATCAGGGGAGTGGTGAACGCATCACTGTATGATGGTGTGATATCTACTGTCTTGAAGGAGGCAGTGGTGTGACAACACCTGAAAGAACCCAGACATTCATGGCAACTATAATCCGGTCACAAGTACCCCCTTTTTAGATAAGGTGCTTGAGAGAGTGTGGCGTCCCAGGTGCAGGCGCCCTTGAATGAAACTGTTTATCTGAATATCTATTATCTGGGTTCAGGCCCAGTTTTGGGATGAAATTAGCTTTTGTTGCCCTGATAGATGACCTTCTTTGGGAGAGGGACAGGGGGAGTGTGACCCTATTAATTCTTCTTGATCTCTCATTGGCTTTTGATACCATTGATCACAATATTCTCCTGGACTGCCTCTGCAAGTTGAGAATCGGGGGCACTGTTTTACAGTGCTTTGGCTCTTACTTATGGGGTTGCTTCTAGAGAATAGCATTGGGTGGCTGTTCCTTGGCCCTAGCCATTGAACTTTAATATCTAAATGAAGCTGTTGGGAGTCTTCATTAGGAGATTTGAGGCAAGGAGTTACCACTATGTTGATTACACTCAGCTCTGTTTCTCTGGAGAGGTCATGCATATTCTGAACTGGTGCTTGGATGCAGTATGGGTGGGATGAGAACTAATAAACTAAACCTAAATCCTGGTAAAACAGAGACGCTATGGATGGGCAGTTTCCAGCTCCAGGAACTGGGGTGTTTGCCTGTTCTGAATGGGGACAGGCACAGAGGGGTATCTATCCTCATCCAGAACATGGGGTTGCACCCCCTCTGAAGGAGTAGTTTGTAGCAGGGGGTGCTCCTGGATCCACCTTTGTCACTGGAGGCCCAAGTGCCCTCAGTGGCCCAGAATGCCCATTACCAACTTCGGTTGGTGCACCAACTACACCCATTCTTGGATAAGGATAGTCTAGCCACAGGGATTCATGCACTGGTAATTTCATGATTAGACTACTGTAATGCCCTCTTTGTGGGGCTGCCCTTGCACTTGGTTTGGAAGCTGCAGCTAATGCAGAGCACAGCAGCTTGGATTCTCATACACACATTACACCTGTGTTAAAAGAACTGTGCTTACTGCTTATTAGCTACCGAGCCATAATCAAGGTTTTGTTGACATTCAAAGCTCTAAATAACTCGAGACCAGGATACCTACCTGACCACCTTCCCTATATACACCAAATCAGCCTCTGAGATCTTCCAAGAAGGCCTTATTGGTTGTCCCACAACCAGTAGTGTCTCATCAAGTAACATAAATAAGCCTTCTTGGTAGTAGCGCCCACCCTCTGGAACACTCTCCCACATGTCGTTCAAGAGGAGAAAACTGGCAAGTTTCAAATGCTTCTTGAAAATGCATTTGTTCACTCAACTTTCCCTGACTTGTAATCAGTCTTGACACTGCTCTGTTTTATTGCTTTTGTTGTAACATTTTAAAGATATTTATGGTTTTA
The DNA here is from genome assembly GCF_057233095.1 of Heloderma suspectum. Classification (NCBI taxonomy): domain Eukaryota; kingdom Metazoa; phylum Chordata; class Lepidosauria; order Squamata; family Helodermatidae; genus Heloderma; species Heloderma suspectum. The sequence goes on from NC_139461.1 coordinate 231,194,143, forward strand.
TACTGTTTTTATACTGTATTGTATGTGTTTCACTAAATCTCGAACAAATCACTAAAAAAACAGCCTTTATTTAGAAATAAAAATATATTTCAAGTTTCTGGGCTTTTCTTTTACCACAAGCAGCTACAGTAAAGGCACTGGTCAGGCAACAGGCAGCCATCAACCATGGAAAGAAGAGAAGCCGAAAAGTTAAGCCACTCTTGGCTACACCAGTCAGCCATCATGGTAATTTGACCCTGAGAGTCAGGAGAAAATGATTTCATTTTGCAGGGTCTTCCTGATGAAGATACCTTGTTTTACCTGGTTCCAATCTATGTCTCAGTATACAGAAGTTAGATTAATACTATCACAGGTCACCCATGCCCATGTTTTCAAATAAGGATTAGGCCCTGATCTTATACCTTTTTCCCAGTGGGCCCTTAATAATCCCACTGAAGATAATGGGGCCACAGCCATACATTGACAGCTGTGTTTGATTAGGAGTCAGAAAATCACTTACATAGAAATATTTTTGATCCTAAAGGCTGTTGAAATTTTATTTTTATTATAAATATGCAGAGGAATTGTTTTGATCTGAATTTTATGGGGAACTGGCTTTCAATTGTTCCATTTTCATGGTCATACTTAAACAGAAATTGAACACCACATAGGCTGAAGTGGGGGGGGGGGGGTTAAAGTGACAATAGAGAGTGGGATTAATGTTTGTGTATAATGAAGTGTAGCATCAGTGGAACATGGATAACATCCAGACACGTTCAGCAATGTGCAGAAAGTTAGCAGGAGATCAGATTTGGTGTTGGGAGCAACAACAACAAAAAAACTGCTATCGTTGCTTAGACAGAAAAGTGTGTAGAAAACATTTCTCTGGCAATCAGGGTTAGAAGTATTCTGAAAATGTGCACTTTACAGATGCAATCTCTTCCTTGAGCACAAAAGATATCTAAGCATCTCAGAATGGCTAGAGAAGGTGGCCTGCTGTCTGCTTTTAGTTACATCTTTTAGGGATGAATACATACAGTGCCTGCCATCTATAGAGAGTAACCTGTATTGCAGACATGCTGAAATCACTTACACTAGAGTAGCTCCATTGATAGCATAAATAAGTTTAGGCTTCTGATTCAGTGGACATTCAATAATAGCTGAGAGAAAATATTCTCAATACGTAGAGTAAAAATAGGGTACCTCTGAACATGTGTAAAGTGCTTTTCCTTCATCACTCCAAAACCAGAGCTGCTCCCAATTATCTGGGATTAGGAAACTTGGCTTTCAGTTAGGCTTGAGCACTTTCAACTCAGTTAAAAGTAAAGCATGCATTACCTCTAGAAACTAATCATGGAGCAACTCTGGAGCTCATGAAATAGCATTGGGTAAGTAATAATCTCTCGACATCAGTTCCCTGTCTGTTGAATATACCTGATAATCTCTTACCTAACAAGGTTATTATTTTTTTTTTTTTAAAAGGTCAACAGTTGCATAAACTGCATATGTCACCCTTGAAGACAATAATCATCCTATAAGACAATGTAGATGCTGAAGCTCTCAGGAAGGGGTACATTATAATATATACAAGTGCTAAAGAATATCAATATACCTTTAGTTTTCTGGTAAGATAAGTATCTGAAAGAAGACTATAAAGTAACCGAGAAAAAGAGAAAGAGCCACAGTTTGGAGCATAATAATATTCACACTTGGAGAAAATCTTCAGCATGTAAGTGGCATATGAACATAAAATAAGAATAAAAGAGCTCTTCTGGATCAGACTGGAGGCTTATCTTGTCCACCATTCTATTCCCCCATTGGCCTATCAGCTGCCTGCAGGAGGCCCACAGTAGGACATAAGTGCCATAGTACCTCCCACTTGGATCCCTCAGCCACGGGCATACGCAGGCATACTGCCTCCGATGCTAGACGTAATATACAGCCGTCATGACCAGTAGTCATTGCTAGCCTTATCCTCTGCAAATTTGTCTAATTTCCTTTTAAAGTTGTCCAAGTTGACAGTCATTGCTACATATTATGGTAGTGAATTGCATCTGTCCTGAATCTCCCACCATTCAGCTTCATTGGATAACATTTACTTACTTACTTACTTATTTATTTTATATCCTGCCATTCTATCAAAAAATGGTACTCAAAGCAGCTTACAGAACCAATTAAAATGGATTAAAACAATACATTAAAATACAATAAAACATAACAATTACAGAAAAAAATATTATTGAAAACAGCACCCAACTCACCAGACCCACTTACATGCCGAAGACCTTCTTAAATGAAGCAGTCTTTGTGTGGTGACAGAAGGAAAACAGAGAGGAAGCAAATTTACCATCCCTTGGGAGGGAGTTCCATTGGCTAGGAGCAGCCACCAAAAAAGTGCTCTCTCAGTTCTCCACCAAATGCACCTCTAAAGGTAGCCGTCCTGAAAGAAGGGCCTCTCCCTAAGATCTTAGGCACCAGGCAGGCTAATATGGGAGAAGGCAGCCTTTAAGGCAGCCTGGCTCCAAGCCGTATAGAGATTTATAGATCATAACCAGCACTTTGAATTCTGCCTGGAAACAGACCAGTAGCCAGTGAAGCTGTTGTAACAAGAGAGTCATGAGCTCCCTGTAACCAGCCCTAGTCAATAGTCTGGCCGCAGCGTTCTGGACCAGCTGAAGTTTCTGAGTGGTTTTTGAAGGCATCCCCATGTAGAACATGTTACAGTAGTCCGAACAGTTTGTAACTAAGGCATGTGTGACCATGGCCAGATCAGATGCCTCTAGGAATGAGCCCAGTTGGCGCACTAGCCTCACCTGTGTAAACGTATCCCCACCACCGAAACTTGGGCATCCAGGTTCAGGGACAAGCCCAAGAGTACACCCAAACTACAAGCCTGAGTCTTCAGGGGGAATGTAACTCCATCCAGCACAGATTGAATCCCTGTTCCCTGATCTAGCTTTTGACTGACCAGAAGCACTTCTGTCTTATCTAGATTAAGCTTCGTTTGCCCTCATCCTGTCCATTACTGATATCAGGCACCAATTTAGAATCAGAACATCTTCCTTGAATTTAGATGGAAAGGAGAGATAGAGTTGGGTGTCATCAGCATACCACAAAATTGCAATCTCTCCCAGCAGTTTCATGTATACGTTAAATAGCATGGAGTATAAGATGGAACCCTGAAAGACACTACAGCCCAATGGCCATGGCATCAACAGGAATTCCCCAGCATCACCTTCTGAGATCATGAGCATCTCTACACCAGCCTAAAATGCTGCATTTAAAACAGGGCTTTCTGTTTCTGTTTTAAATGCAGGATCACAATGGACTCCCTTTACATGTGCTTCCTTTTCCCCCTCCTCCCCTTTCCCCCACCTTCTCCTCCTTAACCGAGTCTTCCATATGTTTCATTGGTCTAGCTCCTCTTCTTGCCGCTTTTCCTCTTTTCATGGAGGAAACTGAAGTGGAACACAACTGGGATAACTTGATAGCTCATTATCTGCGATCCATTTAAAAATGGAATACAGATAACTTAGTGCAGGAGATGCCCTGAGGGTTCACAACATCATTTAAAGGGCCCACAAACTTTCGTGAGTGAACAATCTCAGTAGCAGGATAAAAGCTCCATGTGAAGGAGCCCCGCAGCTCCAAGAAAGATCAGAGCCACCATATAACAGTGCCTCTCAGTCACATTTTAGTCCTTCCGTTTCTGTTCTTTTAAATCTGTTGCTCTATTTTAAATATTTGCATTGCTGCTAGGTTTTATTTTGGTCTTTACTTCTACTTATATTGTAGTTTTAAACTTTTGAACTTTTATAGTGTATCTTATGTTGTATTTTATGGTTTTAATTGTTGTGAACAATTAAACCTGAGAGCTTCAGCTATTGGGTGGTGTAGAAATGTAAAAAAATAACTAAATCCCAGACAGAAATAGTAATAATGATGATGATAATGATGGTGATGATGATGATGTTTCTTTCTATACCATCCAATAACCAAAGCTCTCTGGATGGTTCACCAATTTGTGATTGCAAACCACAAATACAAATACAAGATAATAAAGACAGAATATACAATCTTTAACATAGAAAATGTAAAACAATTTAAACAGATAAAACAGTTACAATAACATAATGGACCTGGTACAAACAAAAACAACTGACATAAATGCCCTATCATATGCTGTCAAATGCCTGGAAGTAGAAGGCAGTCAGCCTGACATTGGAACAATGAGAATGTTGATGCCAGATAGACCTCAGTGGGAGAGCATTACATAATTGGCAGGGGTGGGGGGCAACCACTGAAAAGGCCCTCTCCTGTTGCCACCTTCTGAGCCTCCCTCAGAGAAGGCACTCAGAGGAAGAACCCTGATGTCAATCATAGTGTCTGGGTAGGTTCATGTTGGGAGAGCTGCTCCTTCAGGTATTGCGATCCCGAGTCCTGTAAGGCTTTATAGGTTAAAACCAGCACCTTGAATCAGGCTCAGAAACATACAGGCAGCCAATACAAGTGGGGCAGAATTGGTGTTATACTTTCTGGTCCCTGTTATTAATCTGGCTGCCACATTCTGTACAAGCTGCATCTTCTGAACAGTCTTCAACGGCAGTCCCATGTAGAGCGCATTAGAGTAATCTAACTTGGAGGTCACCAGAGCCTAGACTATTGAAGCCAGGTTATCCCTGTCCAGATAGGGGCGTAGATGGGCCAGCAGCAGGAACTGATAGAAAGCACTTCACCATTGACTGGTGTTATTATTATGAGTGAACAAGGAAAATATCTTCACTTTCTCCACAACATACACAAATTCATACACTTCTACCATGTTCCACCTTATTTGCCTTTTTTCTAAGTTAAAAAGCCACAAATGGTTTAACTTATGGCATAGTGGAGTTGCTCCAGCCCTTGCATTACGTTGGTGGCCCATTTCTGCACCCTTCACAATCCCAACTCTTCTACAATATCCTTTTTGAGGTATGGGGACAGTACTCCAAGCATGGTTATACCCTAAATTTCTGTAATAGCAATATCATAATTGGCAGTTTTATTTTTTATTCCTTCCTAAAGATCCCCATTTTGCCTTTTACATGGCAGCCACAAACTGGGTTTTAATTGACCTATCCACCACCACCACAAGATCTCTTTCTTGATCAGTCACTGCCAGCTCAAACCCCATCAAGGTACATGTGAATATAAGATTTTTTTGTCCCAATGTGCATCACTTTACACTTGCGTACATTTAACAGCATTTGTCATTTTAATGGCCATTCCAGTTTGTAGACAACTTTGTGTAGGTGTTCCCAATCTCTTTTGCTTTTAACCGTCCTAAATAATTTGGTGTCATTGGCAAACCTGGCCACCTCACATCTCACCCCTAACTCCAGTTCATTTATAAAAAGGTCAGAAAGTGCTAGTCCCATTACAGATCTTTGTGGGAAACTACTGGCCATTTATTCTTCATCATGAAATGGTAAGCATCCTACTAAAAAGATGGGTGTTATATAAAGCTGGAAGTGTATGAGGTCATTGACTGGTGTTATATTGGCTCAACATTTTAGGGACTGACCTATAAATTGTTTGCCCCCACTAAGAAAGGAGACCAGAAGCAATATCAGCCCAGAACTTGATGGGACTTTCACCTCCCAAAATCATCTCACCATTTTTGCAGAGAATAACAGGTGCTATTTTGCAGCTCTGGTTGTCAGTTTCACAGTGCATTCAAATGTACTGTTTGCCCCCACTTTTATCAGTTTCAGAGGGAGCTGCTGATCAGGCACATGATTAAAACCAAGAATGAAGTGACTTTCAGTGTGAACAGAGTGATTGCTAGGTATGTTCCTGGACTAATATTTAACATTAAAACAACAACACACATTTCAAACCAAAAAAACATTTCAAAGCCCCTGATATCTATTTTATCATTTCAGAAAATTTAAGCAGTCATCATATGTACTTGGAAATATCTGTATTTGGTTTCCTATATTGGGTATATTTTATAATCTCTCATTCCCTATAACCATTTATTTTTTAGCTAAAAACCAAGTCCGTTGGAGGTGGGTATGGAAAGAAATCCCATGTATAATAATTTGAACTGTGTGCTTTTTTGCTATTCATTGAGCAATGCTATTTAAAGGACAATAGCCTTAAATGGTCCTTTACTCTTTAAAATGGAAAGAAAGCCTAGTGAATATGTGATTGATTTGATTTGTAACCCACTCATGGTGGCTTAGCTAGAAATCCCTCCAGGGATTCATATTTCCTGGAGTGGCAAACACAGGTCTTTATGACTGTCAGTTTTTGGAGAATATTAGTGGTGTATTACAAAAAAACCCTTCATGGATCACTGCCTTGTTGTGGCGAAGGGGCTTGCGTAACTCATAGAAGCCATGAGCTATGCCGTGCAGGGCCACCCAAGATGGACAGGCCATGGCAGAGAGTTCTGACAAAATGTGGTCCACTGGAGAAGGAAATGGCAACCCACTCCAGTATTCTTGCCAAGAAAACCCCATGGAACATATCACAAGGCTAAAAGATAGGATGCCGGAAGATGAGCCCCTCAGGTCGGAAGGTGTCCAATATACTTCTGGGGAAGATCAGAGGGAATTTCCAAGTAGCGCCAGAAAGAGTGAAGCGGCTGGGCCAAAGCCGAAAGGACACTCAGCTGTGGATGTGTCTGGTGGTGAAAAGAAAATCCGATGCTGTAAAGAACAATATTGTTTAGGAACCTGGAATGTAAGATCAATGAATCAAGGTAAGCTGGAGGTGGTCAAACATGAGATGGCAAGATTGAACATCGACATCTTGGGAATCAGCGAACTAAAATGGACAAGCATGGGCGAATTTAATTCAGGTGACCATCATATCTACTACTGTGGGCAAGAATCCCTTAGAAGAAATGGAGTAGCACTCATAGTCAATAAAAGGGTGGGAAAAGCAGTACTGGGGTACAATCTCAAAAACGATAGAATGATTTCAGTACGAATCCAAGGCAAACCATTCAACATCACAGTAATTCAAGTCTATGCCCCAACCACTGAGGCTGAAGAAGCTGAGGTTGATCGGTTCTGTGAAGACCTACAACACCTTCTAGAACTAACACCAAAAAAAGATGTCCTCTTCATCATAGGGGATTGGAATGCTAAAGTAGGAAGTCAAGAAATCACCGGGATAACAGGCAAGCATGGCCTTGGTGTACAAAATGAAGCAGGACAAAGGCTAATAGAGTTTTGCCAAGAGAACACGCTGATCATAGCAAACACTCTTTTCCAACAGCACAAGAGGTGACTCTACACATGGACATCACCAGATGGTCAATATCGAAATCAGATTGATTATGTCCTTTGCCGCCAAAGATGGAAAAGCGCTATACAGTCAGTAAAAATAAGACCTGGAGCTGACTGTGGCTCAGATCATGAGCTTCTTGTTGCAAAATTTCGGCTTAAATTGAAGAACGTCGGGAAAACCACTAAACCATTCAGGTATGACCTCAATCATATCCCTTATGAAAATACAGTGGAGGTGAGGAATAGATTTAAGGGATTAGACCTGATAGACAGAGTGCCTGAGGAACTATGGACGGAGGTCCATAACATTGTTCAGGAGGCAGCAACTCAATCCATCCCAAATAAAAAGAAATGCAAGAAAGCAAAGTGGCTGTCTGATGAGGCTTTACGAGTAGCTGAGGAAAGAAGGGAAGCGAAAAGCAAGGGAGAAAGGGGAAGATATATCCAACTGAATGCAGAGTTCCAGAAAATAGCAAGGAGAGACAAGAAGGCCTTCTTAAATAAACAATGCAAGGAAATCGAGGAAAACAACAGAATGGGAAAGACTAGAGATCTCTTCAAGAAAATCGGAGATCTCAAGGGAACGTTTTGGGCAAAGATGGGCATGATAAAGGACAAAGAAGGCAGGGACCTAACAGAAGCAGATGAGATTAAGAAGAGGTGGAAAGAATACACAGAAGAACTATACAGGAAAGATCTGAATGTCCCTGATAGCCATGATAGTGCAGTCACTGAACGTGAGCCGGACATCCTAGAGAGTGAAGTCAAGTGGGCCTTAGGAAGCATTAGTAACAACAAAGCTAACGGAGATGACAGTCTTCCAGCTGAGCTATTTAAAATCCTAAAAGATGATGCTGTTGAAGTTCTGCACTCAATATGCCAACACATTTGGAATACTCAACAGTGGCCACAAGACTGGAAAAGCTCAGTTTACATTCCAATTCCAAAGAAGGGCAATGCCAAAGAGTGTTCAAACTACCGTACAATTGCGCTCGTTTCACATGCCAGCAAGGTTATGCTCAAAATCCTACAACCTAGGCTTCAGCAGTATGCGAACCAAGAACTACCAGAAGTACAAGCTGGGTTTCGAAGAGGCAGAGGAACTAGAGATCAAATCGCCAACATTCGCTGGATCATGGAGAAAGCAAGAGAATTCCAGAAAAACGCCTATTTCTGCTTCATTGACTATGCTAAAGCCTTTGATTGTGTGGATCACAATCAACTGTGGCAAATTCTGAAAGAGAGGGGAGTACCAGACCACCTTACCTGTCTCCTGAGAAACCTGTACGAGGGTCAAGAAGCAACAGTAAGAACCAGACATGGAACAACCGATTGGTTCAAAATTGGGAAAGGAGTACGACAAGGCTGCATATTGTCGCCCTGCTTATTTAACTTATATGCAGAGTACATCATGAGAAACACCAGGTTGGATGAATCACAGGTCGGAATTAATATTGCCAGGAGAATTATCAACAACCTCAGATACGCAGATGATACCACCCTAATGGCAGAAACCGAAGACAATCTAAAGAGCCGTTTGTTGAGGGTGAAAGAGGAGAGTGCAAAAGCTGGTTTGAAACTCCACATTAAAAAAACTAAGATCATGGCATCTGGCCCCATCACTTCCTGGCATATAGAAGGGGAAGAAATGGAAGCAGTGACAGATTTTATTTTCTTGGGCTCCAAGATCACCGCAGACGGTGACTGTAGCCATGAAATTAAAAGACGCTTGCTCCTTGGGAGGAAAGCTATGGCAAACCTAGACAGCATAGTAAGAAGCAAAGGCATCACCTTGCTGACAAAGGTCCGTCTAATCAAAGCTATGGTTTTCCCAGTAGTAATGTATGGCTGTGAGAGCTGGACTATAAGGAAGGCTGAGTGCCGAAGAATTGATGCTTTCGAACTGTGGTGCTGGAGAAGACTCTTACGAGTCCCCTGGACTGCAAGGAGGTCAAATCAGTCCATCCTAAAGGAAATCAACCCTGACTGCTCCTTGGAAGGACAGATACTGAAGCTGAAGCTCCAATATTTTGGCCACCTAATGCGAAGAGAAAACTCTCTGGAAAAGACCCTGATGCTGGGAAAGACTGAAGGCAAAAGGAGAAGGGGACAGCAGAGGATGAGATGGCTAGATAGCATCACTGATGCAATGAATACGGACTTGAGCACGCTCCGGGAGAGAGCGCAGGACAGGAAGGCCTGGCGTCCTATGGTCCATGGGGTCACGAAGAGTCGAACACGACTGAACAACTGAACAACAACAATTACAAATACATTGCCTACCTCCTTCCCTTCCTGGATAAGCAGCATTCCTGATCACACAGCAAGCCCCCATGGATAGAGGAGGGTCTCCTCTTCACAAAGATGTCCTCCATGTGTAGAGGTCAACAAGGGCAATGACGGTGCAGGTGGAGTAGTGCACGCCCCCTTCTTATATGCTGAAGCAACACAGTTTGGGAAAACAACAGAATGGGAAAGACTAGAGATCTCTTCAAGAAAATCGGAGATATTTTGTGCAACAAAAACATTTTTCTTCTTCTTTCACATGAACCATGAGAAGATATTCTAAGAGTGCAATTGTATACCCACTTGTTTTTGTTGTTCAGTCATTAAGTCATGTCCGACTCTTCGTGACCCCATGGACCATAGCACGCCAGGCCTTCCTGTCCTCCGCTCTCTCCTGGAGCATGCTCAAGTTCATATTCATTGCATCAGTGATGCTATCTAGCCATCTCATACTCTACGGCCCCCTTCTCCTTTTGCCTTCAATCTTTCCCAGCATCAGGGTCTTTTCCAGTGAGTTTTCTCTTTGCATTAGGTGGCCAAAATATTTGAGCTTCAGCTTCAGTATCTGTCCTTCCAATGAGCACTCAGGGTTGATTTCCTTTAGGACTGACTGATCTGACCTCCTTGCAGTCCGGGGGACTCGTTTAAATATGTTTAAAGGTCTCCATGTTATTTTTACAACAGCATATCCATTCATCTTAAAGTTCTTCTTTTTAAATGTAGTTTTTTCAAGAAAACCTTTAAAATAGAAAATGCTTTAGATGTTGCATATAAACATTCTATGAAAAACCCCACCTTGAACCTTTAAACATATTCATTTGAAATATTCTATAGCCATCTATCTCCAAATTATACCCCTCTTTCATAAATGTAATAAATCGTTTCCATCACAATTCAAGAAGTGCTATCTTCTGTCTATCCTTTCTCAATTGGATTAATTCTGTTAACTTGGATATTTCTGCAATTTTCCATATTTCACAGCCATTCCCTTAATGAAGGTGGCCTAGCTTCTCTCCATCTCCTCACTATTACCCTCTTGGCTGCTGTTAAAATAATTCCATACTACCTGCTTGTCCTTTGATTTAATTTTCCCATCTATATAACAATTAGTAGAACAATTAAGTAGAACAATTAAGGGATTGAGAAGAATAGTTTGTTTAATCATGAGGCTAATAATCTTCCTCCAGAATTTCTCTGTTTCTGGTCGAGTCCACCATACCATATATGTATAAAAACTGTCCTTGATTGATTACATCTCCAGCATCAATCCTGGGTGTTACTATAGATCTTACTTAATTGATAAGGTGTCAAATACCATTAGTATAAATTGTACAAGTTGTCTCTTATATTGTCCATTTATTTCTACCTTCTACTCCCTGTTCTTTAACCAGTTAACTATCTATAAGACGATATAGCTACTTATCCAATAACTGCAAACATTATTGTGACAGCTGATGGTGACAGACTTTGTCACAGCTTTCTGGAAGTCCAAATATATAATGTCTACCAGATCACCTTTATTAATATGTGTATTCATACTCCCAGATAATCGTAAAAGATGGATGAGGAAGGACTTCCCTTTATAGAAGTCTTCCTCAGGAAAGCTGTTTCTATATATTTAATAATACCAGTAGTAATAATGCTTTCCACCTATTTTCATGAGTCAGATGTTAGGCTAACAGGCCTGTGATTTCCTGGCTCTACCCTAGCTTCCTTTTGTTTTAAATCCTTTGGTAAGAAAGTCAATTTTAGTGTGAGATACATATCTTTATTAGAAAATATATTTTATTAGAAAATTTCACATTTGGACTCTGTGCAGCCCAATTGTATGCATATAATGTTTACTCAAAAGTGTATCTCTGTAGTCTTGCTCCCAAGTAAGCGTGCATAGGTTTTATAGCCTTAATCAATTAATTAAATTCCAAAATATATATCCCACTTCCCACACTAACCAGTTTCCAAACAACTGTCAGGAATTCACCATCGGATCCTTGCAATTTTTCAATTAGCTTTAGAAGTTTACCTCTTGTTAACTTTGATTAGTTCTTTAGATGCTGTTCCCCCACCCAAGTGGCTATTGCATGGGTGGGTGTCCAAAATATTTTGCAGTGAACAGTACCACAAGAAATTTACTTCACATTCTCCCTGTTATCTTTCAGTAATCCTTTCACAAGTTTGTCATCTAACAACCCAACAATTTCCTCATTCCTAATATATTGAAATAATTGTTACCATTTGTTTTTAATGCTTTGCAAATATTTATTTTACTCTCCAGATGCTTCTTTTGTTCGTTTTATTATCAACAACTTCTTTTTTACCCAAGATTCTGATCCTTTTTATTTACCTAATTTGAGTAAGACTTCAACTTCATAAATGAAGTCTTCTTGCCTTTTATAACTTCCTTCTATAGTCTGCTTGTTAACCACACTGGCACCCTCTTGGTCTGGTTTATATCTTTCCTAAGTCTACATTTTATCAGAGCTTCTATTAGCATGGTTTTGAATAACCACCCAGCATCCTAAGAGAGTTGCCCTTCTGGCTCTCCCTGTCAACTTCCTTCTGACTAATCCTTCATTTTTGACAAGTTTCTTCTTTTAAAATTAAATGTGACTATGTTGGACTTGCCACTTACATATGTGTTGAATTGGGTACCATTCTGGTCACTGTTCCTAAGTGGTCTGACAACACTTACATCCCACTGTTCAGTGGGTGGCTGACAACAGCTCCCCAAGGCAATCAGGTATTTGGAGTTCCATGAAGTCCCCACAATCTCCGCAGGAGCACTTTCCCCCCTGGCTGCCTGGCATAGGCCACCCTGTCCTGCTAAAGGTGGTGCCTGCTGGCAACTTACAATAGGAGGCCTCCAGCTTCAGGCAGGCAGCCTGGGAGCATTGCTGGGTTGGGGAGGAGTAATGGTCTTGCCACCTCTCCTGCCTTCTCTCCCAGTGGAGAACTAGGCTTCCTGCTCTTAAGCAAAGAGTGAGAAGGAAAATCTCTCTCTTCCTGAAAGAATATGGAGGGAGCAGTGCCTTGAGAGCTTTGTGTATGCATGTCTATGTGTGTCTGTGTGCTGTGTCTACAACAGTCACAACAACAGACACAACAAAGAACACAGTAAATTGCCCACAAAAGGGAGGGGAAGAGAATCGCTTTTAAAAACACCTCAGACTTTAAAGGCTCCCCTTGCACTGTATAGTGTGCACAAGTTCTACAGTATACACTTTCACATAAAGAATCACCCATCGATCCTCTCCATCAAGGATAAAGCACTTCGTTTTTGTGATTTTGCTATCAATTGAGCAGAAAAACAAACGCCCCCACCCCACAAGCAAACTTAAATCTGGACTGACTTCTCCCCCAACCTACAAAAACTATGTTTAAAGCCAAACATGTGTAACCATTGCATAAGCTCAGTTTGTTCAAAGGATTTCTTTCTAACTGCAGTTTTCAACACTGCTTTGTCAAGCATTGCACCATACATTAAATTCACTCTGTTATCTTTCTGATATGATCTACTTTCTGACAGATAATTTTTATCTTGGCTCAGTCCAATTTCCAGTCAACAGTTCAATGTATGGTAGAACAGACATGAGTTATTAATGTTGACAAGTCTTGTAATGAGACCTCTTTTCTTGAACAAGTTATCATTTATATAATTTCCTATTATTTTCTGCCCCTCTGGCTACTTCTGGAGGTTGAGTCAAGAATGAATCCAACTGTATGAACCTAACTTTCCTGGAACCATTATGAATCCATTCTGGAACTTTTCTTTGTTCTCCTAGAAAGATTGTTATACATATGAAGTGCTATATTCATACTGGACAAAAGTACTAACACAATTACTTATTAAAGGTGAAATACAGTGCAGCTCTGGTGGAAAGCCAAGCCTAGATAAAATGACATCAAGTAAGTTCATATTTTTACATAACTGAAGTGTGATGTAAGTTAATGATGTTAAGTTACCAGCAGTACTTGGAAGGAAAGTTAGCAAAGCTAAAGGCTGCTGTCCTGAGGTTGAGGCAACAGAAAAATGATCCAGAAGAAAACAATGGCGAAGTCTTTTATCCTCTTCCATCACAGTCTTATCCTGTAATTTTTGGCTTCCTTTTTCTCACTTCTTAAAAAAGCCTCAAGCTTGAGTACTTCAAATCCCTCTCTCTTTCAGTCATGCCAAAAGTATTTCAAAAGGTGTTCTGGGGGAGGGGAAAGGGGGGAAAAGAATAAACCAGCTACTCTTTGCAAACTCCAATAACCTGAAAGAGCTTCTCCAAAGTTGGGGAACTTGGCACTTGGCCCCACTTCTGCTGCCCTCTCCCTTTGCTTGTCAGTCTTCACAGCACAATCCTGTACGTATCTGCTCAGAAGTGCCATTGAGTTCACTGTGGCTTTCTCCCAGGTAAGTGGATATAGGACTGCAGCCATAGACTGTCTTTTCTTCATGATGTAAACACCTGATTTCAATTGTCTGTATTTGAGCACATCAGAAGGCATGTTTTGAGTATTAAAAATTTAATCCTATACAACTTCATTTTTGTACTGGGAAAAAATAGAGAAAATAATGGATACAATAATCATACAACAGGGACAAGCAGCAAAATATTGCAATGTATCTTCACCCCGTAATATAAGTGTTCCTGTTCAGGGTTCCTTCCAGCCCATCATGACTTCTTCTGAGATACTATAAGCTGTTAGGAGCTCCTGAAAACCAATTCTCTCTCTCTCTCTCTCTCTCTCTCTCTCTCTCTCTCTCTTCTCTCCCCTGCCCCCATTCTCTCACCTTGTTTTTAATTTTTATTTTCCAAGTGACACTCGGGGGTTATTTGGGTGTGTGTGCGTGCGTGCTTTGATTTATTAAATATATTCTGCAAAACTCAGGGTTTCCCAGAACATTCTGATACCTCCCTCTTGTGGCCACATTTTGGGTCCATTTCTGTTGGAAGGGGGGGCACTGAGTTCACTATTAGAAGGAGTAGTGCCTCTGGATCTTGACCGATGAGAAATTCAGAAATAAACAAATAAAGTAGTTCTCCAATGAAGAAAAAGTAGGGAAACACTGAATGATTTAGGTGAAAAGCAGTGAAATTCTGAATATCAAATATGAAATTGATTTGCAAACTCTCTCTGGTACCTATTTATATTTTACTGTAACATTATGAAGGGACATAAGCATGTGCTCACATTACATTAGTGTATGATTGTGTGTGTGTGAGAGAGAGAGAGGGAGAGAGAGAGAGAGAGAGGTGGGGGGGAACATAGATCAGCCTTCCCCACCTGGTGCCCTTTGGATGTATTGGACTACAATTTATATCATCCCCAGCCAGCATGGCCAATGGCTTATTTAAGTGATTGCAATAGATCTTTCTAGATCTTTTGCCCCATAAACAATGAACACCTCGTGGATTCTGCAACAACAAAAACAAAATTCTATCCCCAGAAAGCCTGTTTTGCAAGCTGAACATTCAAATTCTGAGAACAAATGTATAACTGAACAAATGAATTTAGAATTTTTCTTCAAGGAAATAAGCAGAGGTGGGAAATGCATGGGGAAATTTTACAGCATGAAAGTACTGTGGAACAAAAGGGAAGAAAACCTTATTTGAAAAGCATGATAAAGAGGAACCTGATGGTGCCTTTGGAATAGCGTTACTTAACCATTCAGCAGTCACGGGACTTTTGTGCTGATTTTTTCTTAGCCATCAAATACTACAATAGCTGTCAAAAGACATTATAATTTTTTTAAATTGTGACCTCACAAGCCCCAGGCCCTAACTAGTACTGCCTCTGGTGCTAATACATCAAGTTAGTGCTCCCCCACCCCCTTCATTTGTTTCACAATATAAATTGATTTGTTCATGAGAAAAATATTATTGTTCTACCTTTAGATCAAGCAATGAATATTTTGCATAAGACAGGTCCTGCTTCCACATAGGGAGCTGCACAGAATGACCCTGTTTTATTTTGCAGTCCGATGTAGGGATGGCGGAGAATTCCGCCACGGATCTCAGTGAGACAGAATGCCAGTGCATTCGGCCCCCTGAAATCCATGGCGGAACGAAGCCCCCCTGCCCCACCACCCCGCAAAAGGCGTGCGAGACGGAGCACCTACCTGGTGCCATTCGTGCTGCTTTGTGAATGGCGGCCACGTCTGCAGCCGCCATTCACTTCACGATTTTTCCTGTGATAGGCTACGTAAGTATTTACGTAGCCTATCACAGCTAATGCAGGGACGCCATTTGCGTCCCTGTGGAGGCTGTGATAGGCTGCGAAAATATTTACGTAGCCTATCATGGGGGAAAAAAGGGAACGCAAATGGCGGCCGCCGTAGCTGCCGCCATTTGCGTTCCCTTTTTTTCGCTGTGATAGGCTACATAAATATTTACGTAGCCTATCACGGCGAAAAAAAGGAACGCAAATGGCAGCTATGGCAGCCACGATTTGAGTCCCTGCGCAGCCCAGCAGCGGTCGGATGTCGCTGAGGGCGGCCCCGGCCGGCAGCTCTGTGGAGTCACTGCGGAGCTGAGCCGGACAGCGAGGATTTCGGGGGGAGGGACGGAGCGCCTCCCCCCCCCCCACTGTGGATGTCACAAAATGAAACAAGTAAGTCATTTCATACATCCCTATTCCGATGACACTAAGAAAGGTTGAATAGCAACTTTCATTCTTTTTTTCAAATAAAGATTATTTCTTATATTCTTCCATTTTCAGATGTATGTTTTCCTCCACTCCCTCCACTGAGAACCCCATTGCTTATGTCACCAAAATGGCACTATCCACACACAAGATAGAGGCATCTGCAGGCTTGGGGGAACCCCAAGGTTTGCAGAAATACCGAAAAGTATTTAGAAAAATGTGTGTTTGGAGGGGAGGTGGGTGATGACCCTAAAATAACACATTGGGTTCGCACAACATGCCAACCCACACTCAGTGGTTGAATGTGGGTTGTTGTTGAACCATGGGTTGTTATTGAACTGTGGATTGTTTGTTGAACCATGGGTTTGTGTGTTGTCTGAACCCAGGACATTTTTTGCAGGATGGCTTGTTAACCATGCAGTGCAACTTATTTTTTCCCAAACAAGCCACCTGGAGAACCCATGGTTTGTTGTTGGGTTGTTCAGGGTGTGGTTAACAAGCCACAACAAACAACCCACAGTTCAACAACCCACACTCAACAACTGAGTGTAAGTTAGCGTGTTGTGTGTACAGCCCCAACGAATGAAGACTGAGCATGCTCAGTGCCCACTGAATGTTGACTGGCTGTTGGGGGGGAATGGAAAGCTGGCCATGGTGGGGGCAGGGACTGAGGAGGCATAGAATGGAGTATCCTGGAACCCTGTACAGAAGCACTCCACAACGTTTTGTCTCAGGTCCCACTTGTCTTGTTTTCTCTTATTTTTTTCACTAGCTGTGCTTTTCCCACAGTTCCTTTGGCACAAGCCTCCCAAAGATGAAGCAAGTTTATTTGTCGATGAAAACCATTAATAGAACAATTTCTCATTAAACTGGATCCTGTGGGAACCCTGGTATAATTGAAGGATTTTTCTTTTTCATGAACTGACCTGGTTCTAAGTTAAAGAACAGAGGGGGAGATGTGTGAATAAGTCACCCTGTAATGCAACTATAGGGACCCACAGGGCATTGTATAACTTTATTGTCAAATGCTGAAATAACAAGGCTGACTAATGAAATGACACAATAGAGTTTGTTTTAATTAAAAACAAGGCTATTTTATCTATCTCGCTTTAGCTGTAAACTGGGGCAGCTCAGACATTGCTGGCAAACCATGTAAACGCAGCAGGGGATGCCATGTATAAGCAGGATTACAAGGTATAGCTTGCTGAGCATGTCTGGCAATCAAAAAGTGTTTCCAATGGAACACAAAGTCCTGAACATGTTTCTTCTGTGGATAGCTATTTAGTTGCAGACTATGATGTCAAGCAATAAATCCCACTATTTTTGTGCTGTCAGAGAATAAAGTAAGGTGTTAATGGGAAAGAATAAACATTGCTTATAATCACTAACAAACTATTAGGAGTGCTGAATACAGAATTGGAGCCAGAACTGAACCAAAGAGTTCCTGCATTAAGATGAAGCATGCATGATCGACTGATCATTCTATCAATCTATCTATCATTTTTAAAGCAATGGGTAGCAAAGGGTAGATGGACAGATAGGATGTGAGTCCACTAGGTGTAGCCCTGTGTCAAGGGAGAGGGCAGAAGAGATGACCATGGAGTCCCACGTGCTTCCAAAATCCTCTATATACCAAAGTAAGTACTGATACGCAGCTGGGTAATCCATTCAGAGGAGCTAGGAGCAGAACTAGGCAACATGCCTAGGAGCAAGCTGGGAGATAATTCTGGCTGGGAAGCAGAAGATGGGCGCTTGGACACAAAGCAAGCAGGCTGCTTCTTAAGCAAAGGCTGAGCCTCGACTGAAGGTTTTTTGTGAGGGTGCAACCGATATCTAATCAGGAGATCTATAGAAAAGGCCAACCTGGCAGGTCTGGGGCAAGGACTTTGCAGGCAATGGAGCACAAGATGATGGAGATGATCTCCTTCTAGTGGAGATCTGCCAGGTTTCCTCTTTGTCCGTTCTTTGACATTTGGTGAAAATGTTTTTCTTTTCTTTTTTAATTTCAGCTAGCTTTTCATGGTTGATCTGTTGCTTGTATGGATTTTGTCCTGCCTATTTTGTTTTAACTTTGCCCTGCTGTCTTTATTTAGTTTAATTAGTGAACTGCCCTGGGAATTCTTCAGAATGCTTAAAATAAATCATAAATAACTGTTGTCTAGTTCCAGCCTTTTGTCTGATAGCAACATCTTGTGTTTTCTGGTCACAAAGTTTGATGGTGTATTTTAAACACCAAATTCCAGATACCCTACCTCTTCTTCCAACAGTACTTGGACTTGTGCCCTGATGTTAAATTTAAGAGGAGGAATGTCTCCAAGTACACAGAGGAAAGATAAAACAGACAGGAAGGGGGATGAGTGGGAAGTTTCCAAGAGAAAGAAAGAGAATTATATATTTAAAATAAAGAATATGTTCGCTTGATAGTTCACTTTAATAATAATCAGAGATCTATGTTTTTACAGCTATCAACTTGTAAGACTGCGGGAGGTCTAATTACAGCCAATGATAACAATAATAATCATCATTAGATACTTGCCAAAGCTACTTTTGTTCTTCCTCCCAAATTTGCTTCCCCTCTTACTAATCTCTGCCTCAAATAATACAAATAAATCTTAGCAATGTAATATGACCATTTGGCAGGGCTAGATTTGGCTTTCCACTCCTGACATCCAGAAAAGTTGTGATTTCATTTTAGGAGTCCTTCCAAGTCAACATGGTGGAAACATTAGGAGGGGAGAGTGGGACAGCCCTTGAGCATACAGCCTAAATGTAGAAGGGTCAAATGAAAGCCAGTTCTAACCCCAGCTCATTTCAGTGGGTTAGGAATTGGGGGTGGGGGGGTGCCACTTGCTTCTAAGTATTAAATAATGAAGATATGCTCATAGGTTCCCTCAAGTTTAGGATTACAATACACCATCACAGTGGTATAATAATGGTATGTTAACTAGAGGAACCTGTCAAAATATAAATTAAGCCCAGTCCATGTATGAGTCAAACAGGGTTGGTTTTACATATTTTTTGGTGCCCTAGACAAAATGCAACTCTTCCTCGAAATATCACCATTCTCTACAGCGGGATGGGCCATCTTCTGCATTTGTAAGGGCCACTCTGTTCTCCAGATAAAGATCTGGGGGGTGGAGGTGCATTTTTCTGCACCACTTGACTCCTTCATGGGTGGTCAATGCCTGCAATAAAAGCATTGCTCATGTGGAATGGTATGGAAAAGCAACATGTGGGCATGGAGAGTCAGGCTTGCCTTGCACCCATGGGCCTTGTCCCAGTGGGAGCTTCCCTCCCAAGGCAAACAGCAACTGCATGGGCGATACATCCAGATGGAGAGCAGACCAGGAGCAAAGTGTTAAAGCCCCCTCCCCTCTTTCCCACACCACTGGATCAGCCCTCCCTCTTCCCCCACCCCATGGCAGCTATTTACTTTTTTTTAAGAACATGTACACAATTGCTAATGTCACACTGTCTTGGTGCTCAGCCATAGGATATGTAGAAATGTGTTGTAGCCCTGCTACAGAATCTCTTCCTTGAAATAAAAACGTGGTGGTTCATTCTTCTTATGTTAAAAGTCATTAGTTCAATGTTTATCTGTTTAACTAAGATGCTCACCACAGTCATATAAAAAAAAACAAAAAACCTTGAGATAGAAATATGTGATGCTGGCCATCTTCAACCACACACAGGAAACTGAGTTTATGATCTCCATAACTGAAGCTGTGGCTCATTCTCTGTAGCTAAGCTGCGCTCTGAAGTGAAGTCTTGAACATACTTGCCACAGAGAATCTATTTCTCTCCCCTACCCCTTTACCTCACTGTTTCTCACAACTCCTAGCCTCCACCCTTTCTCTTTCTCTCCCCAATACTCCTTTGCCTTGCTGATTCCCTCTCCCTCACAGCCCCCAGCTTTGCTCTGTTTCTCCCCGCTCCTGGCCTTTAGGCTTCCTCTTTTTCCTACTATTTCCCCCATCCCTCCCAGTCCCTACACTTGCACTATCACTCCCTCTCACCCCTTTATCTTGCTATTTCTTCCTCCTCCCATCCCCTAGCCTTGCTTTTTCTCTCCCTTCCCAGCCCTTCTCTTGTTCTTCTCTTGCCCCTTCCTGGACAGGGGCTCTGATGACAAAGGAGGAGGTAGGAGCACCAGGTGGGGAACGGAGTGGCTGTGCCAGGGGTCAAGGTGGGGAAAACATTTCCTTTCCTTTTGGGGCTGGCGGCATTTTCCTTTCCTTGGGGGCTGGGGAAAGGTATGTGTGGATAGGATGAGAACAGCAATCCTATGTAGGTCTACTCAGAAATAATTCCCAGTGGGTTCCATGTAAGCATGCATAGGACTGCAACCTTAAATTGGTATTTTGTTGTGCTTCTGTGGGGTCAAATGTGTGATTAGATTTGGAGCTCAGACCCTTCCTCTGGTTGTACTCAGTTTCTTGGGTGAATTACTTGTCTTTTGACTAGCTAGGCCCCCACAGCAGATGTTATGTGACTAGACACATCCTCTGTGGGAGCCATTTTGTTGTGATGTCCACAGCAGTTTCTCAAATTACCAAATGTGTCTCTGGATTTAAAAAGTTTGGGAACCCTGCCTTAAATTAAGGTTTAAAACCAGTGTTCACCATTGCATAGCCCCTTGCTAAGCTGCTGATACCTCTGTATAGATCTCTGCATCTCTTACGTAACAAGCTCTTACGTAACAAGAGAACCTTGATCCAGAAGGATGTGTTCTTTTTTCTTGTACTTTTTTTGAATGTCCTATCTTCACTTGTTTTGTTCTTACCACTGGCTCAGCCTCTCAGCATCTACTGAACATGTGGGATTTTGCCAGATATGGGAGATACTTGGCAAAGAGGCTTCTTTAATATACTTTAGCTCTCCTCTTATTTACTGAATGCATAAGAGCTGTTTCAGATTTCCTTCCTCTGATATAATTCTTTTACTTTTCTCTCTGTGGGCATCATGCCTGGGGAGAACCAACAGGCCCAGTTCCCCTTCATCCTGCAACCAACTGAGCTTCAGGGCCAAACTAAACATTCTACAAATGACACATAGCAGAGCTATTCATGGTTGGCTTCTTTTCTTCAGCAAAATGGTGTGGCCCCAATTCAGATCAGAACCATGGTGCTCTAGAAGGAAGATTAAACTTTCTTCCACCCGCCCCCATTTTCATCCAAAATCACACACACACACACACACACACACACCACAGGATGCGTAGGAAATGCTATAAAAAAAAAATTAAAACATCTCCATTGATTCAGTCATTCTGTAGTGGAAAGACCTGATTCAATTTTCCTCTGATATAGTGAAATACAGCGCTGTTCCATCTGAGAGAGAAAGTGGCCATCCCTGAGAAGATCTCTCCACATTCACTCAGTTGCTGCCAACATGGGCCGATCTACATTGCACCCGCCATCGCAATGAATTCGGTGTCCCATCGAGTTAAACGCTCTTGCATTAAAATATGATTATTCACACTCACCCATTTTCCCTGTTGCAGTGCTTCATCAAATGTGCGAGCTCAGTTCACACTCAAGTGCTGTGCTGTTTTCTTGCGCGCGCATGTCTGATCTCGGATGCTAAGCTGGGTCGGCCCCGGTCAGTAGTTGGATGGGCGACCGCCTGGGAATCAGGCTTCCTGCATTGAGCAGGGGGTTGTTGTATCCCTTCAAATGAGACTAAATTTTACCTCCTCCTATCCCCCGCTCCGGATGGTTTGTTTTTTTAATTAAGGCGTTATCCTCACAGAATCGGGGTTTCTCCGTAATATTTTTTTTTTCTATTTCAGGCATGATCTTTGAAGATTCGAAGTTGTGAAGCTTCACAACTTCTAATCTTCAAAGAGCATGCCTGAATTAGAAAAAAAACAAACAAACAACACAGAGAAGCCCTGATTCTGTGAGGATAATGCCTTAATTTAAAAAAAAAACCATCCGGAGCGGGGGATAGGAGGGGGTAAAACTTAGTCTCATTTGAAGGGATACAACAACCCCCTGCTCAATGCAGGAAGCCTGATTCCCAGGCAGTCGCCCATCCAACTACTGACCGGGCCAACCCCGCTTAGCTTCTGAGATCAGACAAGCTCACACACATCCAGCCCTTTGCTTGTTGCTGAGGAAACGGGGGCTGCTGAGGAAGCTATGTGATCATGGAAGAAGACATGAGGCCATCGAGAGCTGTGATTGGACAGGAGGGAAATACAAACACTGCCGTATATGGACAGGCAGGGGAGGGGACTACAACCGGATATGGTAGCAAAGGCAGAAAATCGGAGCACATTAAGGAGAAATATCGGGATATTAGGGTATTGAAAGCAGGAGCATGGAAGTGGGAAATTCCGGTTCCAGTTCAAGGCGGGTACTGCGTAGTGTGAAAGGCGAGCGGTGAAAACTCATTGGAAGTGAAAAAAGGCGGTAAGTGTAGATCCAGCCCATGAACATCCCAGCCTATAGAAAGGTCCTATGCCAAATGCCATGTATCACACAGGGTTCCCTAGAAGCTTGGCTTGGCCTCAGGCACTAGTCTCCCCTCATGGCCCTCTTGCCTCCCCTGGTCAGAAATTAAAAAATATTATTTTCTATGTACATCTGGGGCAGCTACAAGAGTTTCTGTGGGGTCCACAGCATTCCAAATTTAAAACTCCAGCACCATATAAAGCATAGAATAAGACTTTCCCTCTCAGATGCATATATACATTATATATAACACTTTAATTCACCCTCAGTTAACTAAGAACAAAGCTAAGGGGGATTTTTGTTCAAACGTGCTGAAAAGTAAATTGCTTTGGGGGACCAAGATGGAAAAGTTTAGCTTGAGGATGAATGTTTTGAAAGGCTGGCTTCATGCAAAAACTTGAGTGTACTTTGCCAAAAACTTCCTTGGGTCTGTTCCAGCACTGCTTCTAGGTTCCACTACATCAGGACACAGCTAGGGTGTACCACTGAGCCTATTCAGCATCCTACTGACCTTATGATATTCCACGACGGACAATTTTTAGTCCCTCATGAGGCAGAACTGAAGCTCTCAGCTAGCACCATGCAATGAAATGAGCCTCTGGAAATTAGCCAATCTCAGGCTGCCTTCAGAATCTGGGATCTCAGCCACCTTTGCCCTGTCCTGCCTGCTTTCTTGTACTTTGCCAAGCTCAACTTGGCCACAGCCCAGTCCTGGGGCCAGTGTTCTCATTGTAAATCTGGGTAACAAAACTGAGAAGCAAAAAGGAGAGGGGGGGACGATTTAGCCAAGACCATGTGGTAATTCAGTGGCAGAGCTCAGCTCAGGCTTTAGACATCTCTGTTTCATTGCCCCACAGCTAATTTATCTCCAAGACCACCCAGCCGCCTCTCAGACCACACTGCCTCTGTGAAATGTGTGGAAATTTGCAGGCATTTTCTCTGATTTTTTACAGGGATTTCTTTTTTTCGCCACACTTGACTCACAGCTGTTTGCCAAAATCAAATTGCAGAGGTGTTTCTGCCTCTTTAAAACTCTGTAAACAGACACTTGTTCCAATGAAGAAGAAGAAGGGGGGAAAGTCAGCCAAGTGCAGCAAGACTTAGAGGGATTCGCTTTCAGTGACTATGACAAGCTCCAAGCAGGAAACCTGCGATTTGGAGAAGGGAATGTGCATCAGGTTGGCATAAGTCACAGAGGACAAATTCAGAGCAAAAACACTAGCAAGCCAGAATGCCTAAAAAGAATCACAGATTATCCAGGCTATGGGTGCTTCGTTTTGTTCTTCACTCCACAGTGCTATAAATCCATGGCTCTGCACCATGGCTTTGTGACTGTGAGAGGTTGCAATGTGGACATGGCATTGGGAGCTGGGCAAATTACTGCCCTATGCAGATGACATAAAATCTAGGGATCAACACGGGAGCAGAACACAAGGGCACTGATCTTGACCTTCAAGCCTTGATCAGGTCTTCTGTAGAGAACCTATACAAGCCTTCCGCAACCTTGTGCCCTCCAGATGTTTGGGACTACAACTCCCAGCATTCCTGACCATTGGCCATGCTGACTAGGGCTGATGAGAGTTGAAGTCCAAAACTTCTGGAGGGCACCAGATTGGGGAAGATTGTAGAGATTCTATCCACTCTATACATTGGGTACAGAATGGTTGCACAGAGAAAGCCTACAGCTTGTGTGCCCATGCAATCTCTACAGAAGATCTATCGACACCTGAGCGTCAGAAATGTCACCAGCAGGCACAATCTCACTCCCCCCCCCCCGCAACATATGTTGATTATCCCCAGATTTCATGTTGACTGCATAGGTCTCTTGGGTCTGTTTTCCCCTAGAAAGCTCTCTTCCTTATGATTCCTTGCTCACCACATAACCCTGCCTTCTCACTTGCCCCAGATGGTTTCATCGTGACTGTGATTGCTGGTTATGCATGACTTGCTGCACAATTTTTATGTTTAAAGTCCATTCAGAAACCTTTTTCTGCTGTTGTAGTGCTTTTGTGCTTGCTCAGCAGTCAGCACTCATCTCCATCTGGGTAATATGCGTGTTTCAAGTGAGATTTCCTTCCTGTTGCATACACCTGCTTCCAGGACCTCCTTGGATAGTGTAATGTATTTTGTGTTTTGTTTTGTTTTGTTTTCTCCTCCTCTGATCCAGTCTACTGAGATAGCTCCGGGATGGATAAAAAGAAACAGAATTTTGACTCCAATGCATTTTGTGATTTACCTAGACAAGAGATACTGTGACCAGCAGAGAAGCATGTGTTTTCCAGATTACTTGATCCACAGCATCCCATGACAGTTTCCCTGGTAAACAGAAGGTTAAACAAACGAAAATGTGAGTGACAAATCACACTATCCAGATGTTGCAAGATCTCAGCTAGTTATGTTTCCCCTTCCCCAGCTGTGTAGGTTGATAGTTTTAATTATTTTAGATTTTTTACATAAGTATGTTACAGCGAATGTCCAATATTTGTTGAATATCAACAACAAGCACATGTGAGAGTTAGCAATGCCAGAGTTTGCAGATGTCCCAAAATTTGGGATATAACAGTGAAAATGAAGAACACGGTCCTGTACACAGCTACCTGGAAGTAAGTGCCACTGAATACACTGGGGAGAATTTGGCAGAGGCAGCAGGGGAAGTATGGGGGTTGCATGAAACCTCTGGGCTTTGCACCCCTGATTTCACTGCATGGCACCAAAATTTATGAGATTTCTGTAACATAATTTGTGGTTTTGTTTTCCTTTTTTCAAGGCCCAAATCTTAATGCTGGTAGCTAATGGGTCTTGATGTCACCTTATCCATTTGCCTGATGGCTGCAGATTTGAGAGATCACAAAGCCAAACACAGGTTAACAAAGATATGTCATATTCTCTCCCAGCTCTTTCCTTAAGCCGGGCTCTTCAACCAACAGAGTGATTTGAAAGATCACAGACATATTCTTTCAAATAACTACCCTAGAAAGGGAGGGAACCTTTGAAGCACAGCTTCCCTTTCCAGGCTTGGTTTAAGGAGCAAGAAGCCAAAAAAGAACTAATGTGGCACTCAGGCATTTTCACACTATCTCAGTAATGAAACAGATTAGTAGTAATTTCTGCTATTCTCTGTGATCTGCTTTAGGAGCTAATGATAGTTAAATCCTACTAAATAGATAGCATAGTTTGCTCTCTCTTCCCAGGAGATTCCAGAGTTCACTGCCTTCTGCCTCGGATGCCAGGCAGTGTTGTTGTTGTTTTTAGGTTGCTCTTTTAAAAATAAAAAATAAAAACGTTACTAAGAGCTATAGCTTTTTGCAGAGATGTTGACTCAGCTTCTTTAGCAAAAAGGAATGGTTTAATACCAGCTTGACTGTGACATGAGCAAAGTTTGAAGGCTGCAGTCAGCTGGTGAAGGAAAAAACAGCACCCTGTATACTTGGTGGTCCAGTTATTGGGGAGGAAAAGGGAGGGTGAGAAGACGATGAGTGTGAGTGGAAACAAAAATTAAAATATAATCAGAGTAGCTGGTGATGGCAAAAGCAAATGCTGGGGAGCGGGGATTGGAATGTGAAGGACCAACGTGCATCTGACTGAGCAAAATCTTACAGAAACACCTCCATGTAGCCATTAAACTTCAAGAACAGCCCCAGAACCAGATGTAATGGGAGTTTTGATCCAGATGCAGCATGAGAACTCCTTTAAAAAAAATAACATAACTACTGAGGTCCAAATAAATGTTTAGGCATAGAAAGCCTATTTTTCTGGACACTTCACCTCTTCTTGTACCATATACATAATTCTGTGTATTGACTGTTATTTTGTAAACTACACACACATCACTTCCTTCCTGTGATGTTGGATACCTTTCTCGAGCTGCTATGGGAAGTGCTGATTATGACATTAAAATTAACCACTTACCTGAATGGGACTTCCTTCTGGAAAACCATGCATAAGTTTGGGCCGTAAATGTTTTTCTTGTCTTTGGTTATTTATTTTAATTTTTAATTTGGTTTTTTCTCTTATGTTGTTACAGGTGTTCTAGCCATCATGAGTATTATGAAGGTTTAAGAAAGCTGGTGAATGCATTGTTAGATATCTTCCGCATATAACATTAGGAGTGCAGTTTCACTTCAACATGAGAATAGGGGTGTGGGGGAGAGATATGATAAAAAGATAAGGGAAAGGAAAACACAATCCTGTGTTTGAGCCCACTGGATTTAATTGGCTTCACTATGCCTGTGCTGAGTTGTGGCCAGAAAGCTAAGAATTATTAAGCAAAATTGCGTATCATTAGATTTACACCCCTTCTCAGAGCTGGCCTACATGCTAACATTTGCCACGGGGATACTGCCAAAAATGGCATACCAATGGCGCGTTCTACCCCTTCCCACTGGAACATTTGCAAGTTCTTCTCACATGACTCCGTTCTATCACGTATCAAGCCAAGTCATGCGCCACGGCTTGTAAACATAAGAGCAGGGAGTAAACAACATGCCATGGTAGGAAAGCATTCTGAAGCACACTAGCAACAGAATGGCCATTTCCTCATCACTGTAGCTTCCAGGCCAATAATGGAGATCATGTGAGTTCCCATCAGGCACATACCTTGATAGTTCAATTTAGTTGATGAGACAGGGGAGCAGCACACCAGTATGGCACTAACAGGGAACATGCAACAGAGCAAGAAGTATTAGGAATGTCCAGGATATCCTGAGAACCACATTGAACGTCGACTGGTTTAGTGGTTAGGGTTTGGGACTGGGATTTGGGAGACCTGGGTTCTAGGGATGGACAGACTTACCCGCGCCCAGCTTCCTCCGGTGCTCACCAAGCTGCTGCCACCACACACCCCTGTTCGCAGCACCGCACGAGCTTCTGGATGGCCCAGCAAGTGCCTGACAAAGCTGCAGGGCTGTCAGCCCTCATAGCAAGCTGCCATTTTGAGCAACAATGGCAGCTCGGGCTCTTCTGGGAAGGTCATGTTGTGTAATTGGCCGACGTAAAGGGGCCATTTACACAACATCACAGACGTGAATCCACCACTGTTGTGCCAAATGGTGGCTCGCTATGAAGGTGGATGTCTGCCAGGCGCTCGCCAAGGCACAGGGCGCTCATCAAGCAGGTCCACGATTGCCCCATGGCTCCACCAGACTCCACACACACACACCTGGGGACTCTCACGACATCCCTACTGGGTTCTAGTCTCCACTTAGCCATGAAACTCACTGGGTGATTTGGGGCCAGTTGCTGACTCTCAGCCTAACCTACCTCATAGGGTTGTTGTGAGGATAAAATGGAGAGGAGGAGGATCATGTGCACTGCCATGGGCTCCTTGAAGTAAAGGCAGAATATAAACATAACAAACAAACAAATCCTGGTATGGTGGTCATTCCACGAGGGTCAAATCTACTTTTGCACAGACATCAAGGGTTGCCACCTATGCACTGCCAAAAAAGAGGAAATGCATCACCAAAAGAGAGGCCAAAAGAGGACACAGATTTGCATAAGGTGTGAATACGTTAATTTATATGTATAAATGCAATTTAGAAAGAATTTGTTTAATTTCAGTAAAAATACAGTTTTACCATAGTGGGGAAGATTGTGACCTGCCTGTTCAGTCTGCTGTTCAGGGGGTATCTGTTGATAGGCAACTTCACCGTCTCTCCTCTCCCTTTTGGGGGTTCATCATCTTTAATCCAGACTTCGACTGGACCAGCCCTTCAAATAGAGGACTGTTTTCTGGCAGCTCTTTGAACAGAGGACTGTCCTCTGTTAAAGAGGACACATATCCACCCTACGAGACTTCACATTTATGAGAGGACCCAGCTGAGTGGGGAAGACAAAGCAAAGTGCTACCATCACTTTTCCTGCCACTTCTGGTCTTGACCCGATAAGCCCCAGCCACCAATATTGCTGTTAACAATTCTGCACATGCAATTGTTATAAAAAGGGTCACCACATGTAAACAATTATTGGAACTGGAAAATAAAAACCGAAGGGTGGTGAATGAAATATTTTTAAACCCATACTCTGCACATTGGATGTGTTCTGGATTAAGAAACCAATGTAAGGGGCCCATTCCCGGGGGAGAAAGGGGAGGCACATTCTATCCAGCTAGCTATGTTGCTGCATGGATTTTACCCACACATCCCATGGTGAAGGCTGATCTGCACTAAGACCAGTGGGAGAGAGGGACGAACTAAAGGAGGAGGAGTACTCGGATGCCATTACCTAAAAAGTTGACAGTGGCCAAGGAACAGGAATCCAGGGACTCCTCGGTGAGCAGAAGAGGTGCATTCTTCTGGGCCTCAAATCATAATGTAACAATTTCTTTGTGTTGGCAGGAATTTGAGGCGGGGGAGGGACTTAGCTGAGGGCAGGGACCCAAGTGCCACCATGTGAACAGTCATCTTTCAGAAACAACATGACAATGTATTCAGTCCTCAAGACCAATAAATTGAAGTGTTTTTTGTGGAAATATATAGCAATGTGTTTGATTCTGTTGTTTGAATATTTTTGCTTGCTGTTAACTTTTCCATTTATGACACACACCTCCCATTAGGTGTTGCCTCGTCTTCTACCAACATTATTCCAGTGAAATTAAAATCACCTTTAGTCTTAATGAACATTTACTGTTTATCTAAAGTGATTATTAGAACCAGCTGCAACTTTTGGAGGTTAGTGTGGATAGAGGTGATATTTCTTTCTCCACTGAGGGTTTTAAGTTCCCCCTCTCCACTCATATTCGGGGGGGGGGGAGATCTGAATAGAATTATTTATACAAGTGAGGTAATTCTGTTATTTTATGAGCAATAGGTTCATACACAACAGACACTTGCCTGTTGCAAATGTGCAGGGGCCGCATATGATTCCTTTTCAAAGCATAAGATTTCTCATCAGTGTTCATGCAACCCCTCAGTACATTGATATCCTGATGAGCAAACTAGCTCGAAGTGGGCTAGATGAAACAACGATCATGTGGATCCACAGTTGGCTACAGAATCGGACTCAAAGAGTGCTTATCAATGGGACCTTCTCAAGCTGGGGAGAGGTAACGAGTGGGGTACCGCAGGGCTCAGTCCTGGGCCCAGTGCTCTTCAATATTTTTATTAATGACTTGGAGGAGGAGGTGCAGGGAATGCTGATCAAATTTGCAGATGACACAAAATTGGGAGGGATAGCTAATACTTTGGAAGACAGAAACAAAATTCAAAGTGATCTGGATAGACTGGAGTGCTGGGCAGAAAACAACAGAATGGCATTTAATAGGGACAAATGCCAAGTTCTGCACCTAGGAAAAAGAAACCAAATGCACAGTTACAAGATGGGGGATACGTGGCTCAACCACACTACGAGCGAGAAGGATCTTGGAATTGTCGTCGATCACAAGCTGAATATGAGCCAACAATGTGATGTGGCTGCAAAAAAGGCAAATGCTATTTTGGGCTGCATTCATAGAAGCATCGCTTCCAAATCCCGGGAAGTACTAGTTCCCCTCTACTCAGCACTGGTTAGGCCTCATCTGGAGTACTGTGTCCAGTTCTGGGCACCACACTTTAAGAAGGATGCAGACAAGCTGGAGAGGGTTCAAAGGAGGGCAACAAAGATGATCAGGGGACTGGAAACAAAGCCCTATGAAGAGAGACTGAAAGAACTGGGCATGTTTAGCCTTGAGAAGAGAAGACTGAGGGGAGATATGATAGCGCTCTTCAAGTACTTGAAAGGTTGTCACAGAGAAGAAGGCCAGGATCTCTTCTTGATCATCCCAGAGTGCAGGACACGGAATAATGGGCTCAAGTTACAGGAAGCCAGATTCCGACTGAACATCAGGAAAAACTTCCTGAGTGTCAGAGCAATACGGCAATGGAACCAATTACCTGGGGAGGTGGTGGGCTCTCCCACACTGGAGGCCTTCAAGACGAGGCTGGACAGCCATTTGTCAGGGATGCTCTGACTTGGATTCCTGCATTGAGCAGGGGGTTGGACTCGATGGCCTTGTAGGCCCCTTCCAACCCTACTATTCTATGATTCTATGATTCTATGATTGTCAGACAACCTACGCAACATATCTCTCCCTCTTTTTTGCCCTATCACAAAGCATAATGCACAACAACAGAATCAACTTATGGAATTCACTACCACAAGGTGTAGTGGTGGCCACTAGCTTAGATTTTTTAATGGATATATAGTCATGATTATCATGACTAACTTAAGTCCCATTGATTTCAGTGGGTCTACTTTAAGTATGACTGAGGCTGGATCTACACTTACTGCTTTTTTTCGCTTCCAATGAGGTTTCACCGCCCACCTTTCACACTACGCAGTACCCGCCTTGAATTGGAACCGGAATTTCCCACTTCCGTGCTCCTGCTTTCAATACCCTAATATCCCAGTATTTCCCCTTAATGTGCTCTGATTTTCCGCCTTCACTACCATATCCGGTCATAGTCCCCTACCCCGCCTGTCCATATACGGCGGTGTTTGTATTTCCCTCCTGTCCAGTCACAGCTCTCGACGGCCCCATGTCGTCTTCTGGCTACTGATCTCATAGCTTCCTCAGCAGCCTGTTTCTTCAGCAACAAGCAAAGGGCTGGATGTGTGCATGGTTGTCTGATCTCAGAAGCTAAGCAGCGTCAGTCTTGGTCAGTGCTTGGATGGGCGACTGCCTGGGAATCAAGCTTTCCTGCACTGAGCAGGGGGCTGTTGTATCCCTTCAAATGAGATTAAGTTTTACACCCTCCTATCCCCCACTCTGGATGTATGTGTTTTTTAATTAAGGCATTATCCTCGCAGAATCGGGGCTTCTCCGCAATGTTTTTTTTCTAATTCAGGCATGATCTTTGAAGATTAGAAGTTGTGAAGCTTCAGGCGGTCACCCATCCAACTAAGCTGACCCTGCTTAGCATCCGAGATCAGACAAGCGCACACAGGAAAACAGCACAGTGCTCGAGTGTGAACCGAGCTTCGCGCATTCGATGAAGCACTGCAACGGGGAAAATGGGTGAGTGTGAATAATCACGTTTTAATGCGAGAGCGTTTAACCCAACGGGACACCGAATTCATTGCGATGGCGGGCGCAATGTAGATTGGCCCTGAGTCTGGATCCAGCCCCATGGAGAATAGTTTTATCAATAGCTATTAGTAACAATAATTAAATGAAACCTCCATGTTCAGAGACAATGTACCTCTATGAGCTGTTGCATTCACGCCCTGCTTGTGAGAAACATCTGGTTGTTCACTGTTAGAAACAGAATGGTGAATTAGATGGAACTTTGGCCTTGTCCAGAAGGGTATTCCATATCTTCTTAATTAGTTTTGCTCAATAACTCCCCTTTTACATAATTCTGTGTCTCATGTGGTTACAATCAATTCACACAACCAAAGACAATTTGAGAATATGGCTTTAGTGTATCTGTGCTTCCCCATGTATCCAGCTCACAAATACACCTAGCCTTACTGCATCTCCTCTCCACCCAACTTTCAACAGTTTTAGGGTGATGGCAATTCTGGGTTAAGTTAGGTGTATGCTGAAGCAGTCACATGTCTGCTTTTCCATATGCCCATCTCTGCAAGGATCCAATCAACCTCATTCTCAACAAAACAGTTTTGTTGCTTAAAGTAACTCTGAGTCAAAACTGATGAGAGCACAATAAAGTACTGAGCTGGTGTAGACCTATAGAAGTCAATGGGATTAATCAGTTTAAATACATATATCCTATGTTTTAACTATAAGCTAGTTTTAAGGCTTATGGGTTTTGGAAGGAATTTCTCTGTGTTCCACCTACTATGGAAGCCTAGTTGGGTACAGCAAGTCACAGGGCCTTCTTGGTGGCTGCACCCCAACTGTGGGACACTTTGCCCTGTAAGATACAATTAGCCCCCTCGTTTTTTTCTGGCTATTGAAGACTTTTTTGTCCCAGCAGGTTTTTTGGTTTGTGACTCAGACAATGTATATAATTTAGTTTTCATTATTGACCCTAGTCTCTTTAGTTGATTGCTTTTATCATTGTTTTTATGAGATTGTGATTCTTATTGATGTAAGCCACCCTCAGTGGAGGGTTGTAGCCAGTATTAGTCCTACTTAGACAAAACCCATTGAAATGAATGGGATTTAAGTTAGACTAAGATTAGATACAGCTCATCTGCATTAGAAGAGTAAGGTATAAGTTAGGGCTGTGTACCGCTTCAGCCCAAGGCCCAAAGCCTAAGTCGAAGCGGGCTGCTTCAGGTCATTTTGGGCCGCTTCAGAAGCAAAGCGGAGGGGGCACGAAGCAACCCAGAGCAGGTCAGGGGCTCTCCGAAGCACCACAGGGCACTTCAGAGCTTTGGCACCCCCTGCCCAGCTGCACGGGCACCACCAGGTCCTCACCTGAGCTGCCCATCACTGCTGCCACCACCTGCACAGCCCTAGTATAAAGGTATGTATGAATGCATAGAGGACTGTCCTCTTTCTGAAGGGCTGTCAGAAGACAGTTCTCTATTTGAAGGCCTATCCAATCTAAGTCCAGTTTAAACCGTACGAAGGGAGAGTAGGGGTCCTGAAGTTGCCCATTAATAGTTAGCACCTGGACAGCAGACTTAGAAGGCCTGCAGGTCACCTGATTAGATATCTTGTATTTATATTTAAATTATAGTAATTCTTTTTAAACTGGCATCTCTCTCTCTCTCTCTCTCTCTCTCTATATATATATATATATATATATATATATTAGCATATGCAATCTGTGTCCCCTTTCTCCTCTTTTTTGGTGATGTATTTGTTCTTCTTTTTTGGCAATGTATAACCAGCCACGCTATTGTCTATGGATAAGGAAAAGCGGGATATAAATGATAAAACAAAAAATGTTGCCCTATTCCATTCCCTTTCCCTACAACCAACTTTAATTATCCCACGGTCATCATAAATATGGCCCATTGCTTACAGCTGCCCCAGAATTTGGGGCAATTTGGTGGTTTGTTTTCAAGGTGCGCAGCCTGAACTTCACTGCCTCATTCCTTACAATAGAGGCCTTCACAAAAAGCGTGCCACATTGATACTGAACTCATTCATAATCCTATACAAAACAAATCAGTCATTCTGAAGTAAATCTGACCCTGGAAAAATAGTCCCATGGATTTCAATAGTAATAAGATTTCAATATGAGAAAATGGCTTATGGCTTAGAGGGCCTCATACTTTGCACGTGCATACAAGGTAACACAAGAGCTAAGGCTTTTTCTTGAGTGCATTCGCTCACCCCCAGATATACTTTGAATCTCTTTCACTCCAAATAAAGCTCTTTTTTTAAAGTGCTGCTTTCAAGCTAAGATGGATTAATGTTTTCCTCCCTTATTCTGCAATGTCACTAATGTATCCAGTATTACCTGTTATTACACTCACTGTTCTCTCCCTCAGCTGGCTCTATAATTTCCTTCAAGGGCTGGACGGTATAATGACAGGATTCCTTTGTCGACCTTGCAGCTCACAGTGCTTTTCAGCTAAGTTTGCCCATTCAGCTCTCTAGCGCTGGAGCAGCCGGAGGATTATTTTCCATGCATTAATATCGCATTCAGTTAAGCTAGTAAAACCCAGGCCTGAAAAGAAAGGGCTGCTTTTTTGCCCATCATTCCACCGCCCCCTACTTAAATATCACTGACGTGTATAATTAACACTAGGTCAAACATACCAATCAAACATTATAAAGTGTCTAGTTTCAAAATAACTGTACTGCAGCAGCACATAGATATGTGCCAGATACATGTAACAGATACTGGAGTAGGGAACAAGGCCAAGGAAATCCTCTTTTACAAGGTGTTTTCATCTTTATTTCAAGGAAGAACTTGCGACAACTCTAGGGGAAGCCTTACGCTGAAACTCTACGGACAAAATGTACCTGGGAGTAAGTCGTACCAATCTTCATGGCACTTTCTTCAGAGTCAACACTCATATGGTGTTGTAGTCAAGTCAGGGCTCACAGGGTTGAAGTGCTGGGACGTTTTGGTTAGCAGGGAGGAGAATGTTATCTGTCACCCCCCTCAGGCTCCCCTGTTCCCTCTGAGCTTAGTTGCAATCTTTGGGGAAAACTGATTTCCCCACCAACAATATATTGTTGTCACCTATCCTTGTTTTAATGTTAAGTATTTAGAATGGCCTAGCTTGAATGGGCAGTTAAGATCCATTAGCTTTACAAAAGAAATGAAAACTGCTAGAAATGGTTTACTGATATGGATCAACACAGCTGTCTGCTTTTTTGGACTGTCACGATGAGTGCCTGCATTTCAAACGTGTATCACTACACCACTGTGCGCATAAGAGCAGACTGATCCTTTTCTCAATCAAATGGCAGTATACTTTCTTAGATGAAAAATGGCACAAAGGTAACATTGGGTCCTATACACACACCAAGGGCACATTCCGCACAGGGAAAATTTCCTGCACAGGCCCTGTTGAAATGAATAAGAGCTGTACAGAGCATTACCTGGAGCACAGTCTTTCCCAAATCCAGGCACTACCTAGAGGGTGGGGTAGGGGCTGGACCTTGCAATCAGGGGCACCCAGCAGTAAAAGCCACAGTCTTGAAGAAGATAATCTTAGGTTGCAAGAGACCGCAAAGTAGTACCATGTACCAAGACAGAACCCAGAACAACAGTTTGGGGGCTTGGCTTTTCTAGCTGACCTTTATGGCTTCAAGGATGAATGGAGAAGGAAGTGGTTCTCTTCTCTGTAATCTGTGGGATAACCAAAGCCAGAGCCTAAGGTAGTATCTTGGAATGATAGAACCAAATTTGGGGCAGCCTGTTCTTGTTGAGCTGACAGTATCTTGTCAGTATCCCTTTTCTAGCTGAGAAATCAGAGCAATAAGACTCCTGGGGGCAGGTATAAAGGGCCAAAGTGGAGATCAACCTGACCGACCAATGCAGTTCACACTCTATATAACTATGAATGCCTTTATTGTGGGCTCTGAAGCCATAGCCAAACACTTGTTTCCAACAGGCAAAGAAACCTGAGTCAAATTCTTCTTATCTCAAGTAATTTAACAGATGGGGATTTGGATTGCCAGTCAGAGTTGACACTTAGGCTAGACATCACTAGCTGACATTTAATTTTCACCTAGGACAGTTCATAACTTAAGCCCAAAATGGATTTGCTGGCTACGCTTGCTTCATGCTGTCACATATCTCTTGCACCTAACCATGGTCCTGAGCAATAAAACCAGACAAGTGCCAAGAAAGAAAACAACTAGGCAATCTCATGTAGAAGCCTATAAAGTTGGGTATAAAATCCAAGCCATTTGCTTGGAGACGGGATTGACGCTTAACCTTCAGCAAGCGAGCCACAAGTATGCTTTCTTCTTAGAGGCAGGAAATGGCTTGCAGACTCCTCCCCATCAACTTCCTCTATTAAAACCTTAACCCACATAGCTGTTGTTTATAAGCAGGATGTTGCTGGGCGTTTTAGATTATGTGTGTCTGCCGCACCTATGGGCAATGGCTTTAAGAAACAACCCATTTAAACCCAAATAGTTCAATTAAAGTTTAATGGAACTGCTTCAGAATAGGATTGCCACTAGATCAATGCTTAACTGGCTTGGCTTCTTTTAATTATCATCACCCCCAACATCCCCAGCTCTTATTAGTGCTCTATGTCATCTTTCCTCCTTAAGGCCTATCTAAACTGAAATAGATAAAGGCATATTACTTCCTACAACTGTTCCTCATTGGCATACATTAATTCAGCTAAACATACACAAATTTAAAATTGCCCATTGATTGCCGACTGTGGCCAACATTAAAAAAATAAAAATAAAAAAGAGCCATTGATGAAACAAGAAATCCCAGTAACAACAGACAAGCCTATCTGAAAATAGCCTTGGTTGTTTTCCTTCATTGGGGCCTAAGAATTTCCTCTTTACTCTGCAGTTTTGTTGAATCAGAGAACAGTATGGTTCCGGTGGCATCTTTGCACTGCATAGGTCTGCTTTGTTGTGTGCCTTCAGCTCAGAAAACCAAGAGAATTAAGCATGAATAAACCGTAAAGCAGATGCTCAGGCTTTCCAATCCTCCGATTTCCTGCTCTTGATTCTCATGGCGCTCTTTGCATTGCTTCTTATTCCTTCCCATCCAGTTCCTGACTTCCTGATTCTCTATTTCTTACAGCAAGAACAGTATGTGTGGAGGGGTAGAGGGTGGTCAGTTTCATTGTACTACTTGTGGTTTAAAAGTTTGCCGCCTTGGGAGGGGGTTTCCTAAAAGGCAGCTTATATAAACCTTTTAAATCAGGCATAGGCAACACACAGCCTGTGGGCCGCATGCTGCCCTTCATGGCTGTTTGTGCACCTCCTCCGTGTGTTTCTCTCCTGCTGCCACCGCCAAAAGTGCTGCCCTGGAGAATCAGCTCCTGCTAGCCTGCCAAACAGCACCTATTATAAATTAAATAAATAACATGTATAATATGATGGTGGAAATCCAGATGTCATTCCAAGCTTCTGAGTTATTTACTCCTACCTTGAAATACCTATTTGTCTTCAGCTTCTGCCTTCTAATCCTTTTCACACTCAGCCAAGCCTTCATACACTGAATATGAACATGCTAGTGGTTTCCCAGATCACATACATTGTACGGCTGCATGTAGGAACCTTTTAAATTCTGCATACTGCCTAGTACATTTCCTTGAGTTTTAAAATTCCTAAATGCCAACTAAATTATAATCATCATCAATCATCATCATCATAGAACTCCTGGCTTTAAAAACAACAGGGAATTACAGTATAAGGGATTTGCTATGGTTTTATAATATAGTGTACATATCTTGCTGATTTGAAATGACGGGGTACAATAGGAAGAGCTGCTACCATGTGAACACATTGTGTGTGAATGGATGGCTGATGCTTCAGACTTCTAGCTATAGAATAAAATCATGTACAGTGTCTCCATTTGAAATTAAGCAGGGACATAACTCCCCCCCCCCTTTGATTTGTGCTACTACTTTCCGTTTAATTGGACGATTGTTTTGTGTGAACTATAAAACTGACCACTGGCAACTGCTGAAGCACCATTTTGTGACTGGGGAATCCAGCTTTTATTTATCTATTTTAAATGTAAACTGCTTTCCCTCAGGTTCTTGGAGGTACAATTGGAAACAGAATGGCAAACTGAACTTCCTTAATAATGCATGTCTATTCAAAAGCAAGTCCCACTGAGTTAAATGGGGCTTACTCCCAGGAAAATGAGTATAGGATTGAAGCTTAAATCCACTTATCTTTGGATCCAAGCCTGATTTTGGATTATTATTATTCCTAAACTAATATCAAGGTATTTGGGAAGCTGAACCAACACATTTCATGTTTGGGTATTCTAGTCTAGAGGAAGGCTGCAAATGTCATCTAATTTTGTCAAAAAGCAAAAAAACAATAGGCCAGCCTTTCCCTTTAGTGTCCTCCAGGTGTGTCGGACTACAGCCTCCAGCATCCCCAGCCAGGTCAGGGAAGACTATTATAGGTAGGGATGTCAGAGAATTTCGCCACGAATCTCGGGGAGGCCGAATGCCAGCGCATTCGGCCCCCCGAAATTGGTGGTGAAACGGTCTGCCCCCCCTGCCCCCCCCAGGACGGGACTTACCTTGGGCGAATCTCCCTGGCAGCAGCGGCAGCTCCGGCAGCGGTTTGGCGGCGGCCGGTCCTCCGACCAGCTGCCGCCGCCACCATTTCCAAGTTTAAAAAAAAAAAAAAAGTGATAGGCTACGTAAAGATTTACGTAGCCTATCATGGCTAGATTTTAAAAAAATACCGTGATAGGCTACGTAAATGTTTACGTAGCCTATCACGGCTGAGTTAAAAAAAAAAAACCACGAGTATGCAAATGGCAGCACCCATGGGTGCCGCCATTTGCATTCCTTATTTTGGCACGTCTAGTCTACGTAAACATTTACGTAGACTACGGCGAAAATAAGGGGAACGCAAATAGCGCAGCATCTACGTTTACGTAAATGTTTACGTAGACTAGACATGCCAAAATAAGGAACGCAAATGGCGGCGCCTATGGGCACCGCCATTTACGTACGTGCGGTTGTTGTTTTTTTAACTCAGCCATGATAGGCTACGTAAACATTTACGTAGCCTATCACGGCTGACTGCAGGGACACAAACAGCGGCGTCTACGGCCGCCACCATTTGCAGACCCGGCCGGCCAGGATTCGTGGCAGGAGGGACGGGGTGCCTCCCCCCCGGCCAGAATTTCAGGGGGGAGGGACGGAGCACCTCCCCCCCACCGCGAATCAAATTTCGTAAAAGGTAAGTGACTTTTGTACATCCCTAATTATAGGTACTTTCCTTTTAAAAAAATTAAAGGAGCCTAGCACCAAAAACCTCTGCACCTATTTCTCTGAAATGTGGCAGGCATTACCCATTCAGGAGGTTTATTATGCCTACAAATTTCATCCAATTCTGTTTAAAAGTTTTGTTTTTGTTTTTACAGGTAAGCTGCAGTTCCCAGGGAGTGGCAGGGAAAGGTCTCTTCAAGAGCAAAGGCAAAACACCTTCCCCTTTTCTCAAACACTGCCTCACAAAACCTCACAGGCTGCTGTTACTAAAGATATAGGAAGGCCACAGGAAGCAAGACAGGGAAGAGTCGAGAGCACAGATGTTATGCCTAGACAGTCTCACTTGGGGGACTCCTCATTACCAGGTAAACTGAAGTTCCTAGGGAAGGGCAGGGAAAGGTCTCCTCAAGATCTAGGAGGGCTTGGTGCAAATTTCATCCAATTCTGTTAAAAACTTTTTTTAAAGAGTTACAGCCATTTGAGCCATTATAAGCACTTCCAGGCTCATGCATCTCATGTACATTGTTAATTGCTTGGGCATAAGTTTGAGTTGTTCCACTCCTTGGATTTATGATACATTGCCAGTGTGGCCCTCAGCTCTGAACTCTCTTACAAATAGTAATGATTTTTAACAGAACACAACAACAGTACAAATACCTCTTACAGTTTGCATGTTAACAGGGCACTTCTGACTGTTACATGTGGACATAATCCCAATTACTCTATTGTGAGGAATGAGTATGCTATAAATATATACCTACATGACCTCTGAAAAATGGCTTCTGTCCCTGTGTCCCTTCATGATCTTTAAGATCAATCAAGAGTGCCCTATTAACAAGACTGTCTGACGACCAAGAGGGTGTCTCTGAGATGGCTGCATTTGGAGGTCATTAGGGATCCATGATGTCATGGCCATCCAGCAGCCGCCCCGAGCTTATCAGGGAAAATACAGATTTCCTGAGACTGCTTAAAGTCCAATTCTTTTCCTTAAGTCGGGTTCTCGGTGGTATAGTTGTTGTGTGTCCCAATCCCTGCATTTAACTCAGGTGTGCTAGCCCTATGCTGGCGAGTGCCTTTCACCATGATCCTGGTCAAGGGGTGTTTCCTTTCCCCTGTGTTTCCCAGCACAAACTAATTGTCTACTCAGAAGTAACTCCTGTCATGCTCAATGAGGCTTGTCTCCTGAATGCACACATCAGAATTTACAGAGATACCCCTCAATGGAAACAGCAGATTTTAAAGCACTGATTCCCTAAAGGCTGTAAAGTGCTTTACTAAATTCTCCAATGTTTGGTTTATTGCCTTTGCAAGTAACTTCACACCTTCATTATAGAGATCCCATGCAGCATCAGGTTACAATGGGGGCTGGTTTCCCGTCCCTGTTTTTACTGCTCTCTTTCCCACAACAAACCCATTAGCATCTCCTCAGAAGTAACACCCATTGTGCTGAATGAGGCTTGTGCTCTGATGCCCACATCAGAATGTGCAGAGATCCCCCTGAATTGAATACAGAGTTTAAAGCACTGATTCCCTGAAGGCTGTAATGCGATTCTCCGTGGCTTGGTTTATTGCCTTTGAAAGTAACTAATTCACACCTCCGTTATAGTGATCCTGCACAGCATCAGGGTACAGTGGGGGCTGGTTTCCCTGTCCTTGTGTTTACTGCTCTCTTTCCCACAACAAATCCATTAGTGTCTACTCAGATGTAACTCCCATTATACTCCAAGTTACTGAGATTATCAAGACACAGGAGGAAGATTTTATCGAAGGAGAAAGAGTGGGGAGAGAGCCTGGAAGGGGGGAAGCCTCTCCTATTCAACTCCTGCCAGTCAGATGACATTCACTGCACCCCCACCCTACACGGAAGTATGTTCTGTATAGCAACTTAGAATGGTGCGATTCATGTGCCCGTGGAGCCCTGCATGGACCAAAGGCAGCTCCTTGAAAAATGCAGGTAAGCCACTCCTTCTTTCTCCTTCCATTGTCATGGAGAAAGGACCCAAGTTTGAACATCAGTGGTATGCTGATCCTTGCTGGATCAAAATGCCTCTATAATATAGCATAATGTCTCCAGTTGTGTCCAACCAGATGGAAACTCACAAACAAGCCACCACCTACCACTAGTCTCCAGCGTTAGGTAATCAGGGATATACTGCCTCTGAATGCTGAGCTTTCATTTTTAGGTACTGCAGCTAGAAGACATTTAAAAAAACACCTTCCATGTATTTGACTAATGCCTTTAAATGGATGTTAGTGGATATCACAACATCTATGCTAGTGTATGCCAGAATATACTGTCTAAATAAATTCAATAGATTTATATATACGCATGCATAGAATGAGGAGGTGCTTCTTTTTGGTTTGACTGGACTATAACATCATTCAGTTTCACTAGATCCTTGCTAACTGCCTTACATACATGGAACAATTCGTCTGGAAGTTCACCAGAACCAAAGCTTGTCATATTTTGGAGAAAATGTAAAATGTGTCTGTAGGTCCAAGCATTTGGTGGCTGGAGTTAAATGTAAGATACTTAAAATGTATTTGGGGTGGGGTGGGGATAGTTTTACCTGGCTTGAGACTCTGGATGTAGGGTAGGAAATAAGCTCAAATAAATAATAAATCTGTGGTAAGATGGCAATGATCACATCACAATCAGAAAGAAAAATCATTTTCTGTGGAGTGGATTCTACAGTTCAAGACAGTCACCCTCACTCATTTTTGCCTGCTTTTTGCCTGCATGTGTGAATGTTTGTTATATACAATAACAGCCAGGAGGGGTAAGGGGTGCTTATGATCATGAGGAAACCCAACTTTATTTATTTATTTGACTTGATTTATACCCCACCCCACCTTTCTACCAGGAAATAGTGCTCAAGGTAGCTACATTACAGGTTCACTTCACTTGTGCACTATCATACTCATTTACAGGCATGTTTGTTTATTATAGCAAACTGGCAAATTTTTTGATTAAAATATTGGTGCCACAATAATCAGTTATCAAGTAATAAAATCATCTCATTGCCCAAATGCCAATTATGCCCAAGTATCCCTTTGTTTGTCATAGGTTGTTTTTCCCCTGCCTCCCAAATACATATATTGCATCAGCACTAATCTTTGATTACTTCAAAGAACCTTTGCCTGTAGGGTTTCTTCCTCCTTTGAGACTAGGAATGATTTTATCCAGTTCCACAGCCACACAGCCTGAGCTACTTGTGTGGTCTCTTTTCCAGAGGTCCCACGGTACAATGTGCAGCCTGAAAAGACGAGCAGGTGTCAGGTGCAGTAAACACCCCCATCATCTTTCCTACAGCCTTGAAATGCCATTAATGACATCGTTGAACAAGAGTCATTCTAAGACGATGGTCACCTGTAATCTGGATCAATCCAGGGGGAGGCTTTTGAGCACTGGTATCTTGTAATGTATCATTCCAGAGGCAAAACTGAAAGGAGCTTTAGCAATTATTTATTTGTCAAGAGTTGGTGGACATATTCTGGGTTGTCTCTGACATAGGACCACAAACAATTGAGGTGTTTTTCTTTGTTTACTTGTTCAACACCTCATGGAACTTAAAATGGAAATGGATACAATTCGCAGTTGGAAACCCATATATGTTCGGGCTTGCATAGTATTCGGTGAAGAAAAATGTATTCTACACCACCTCGTGCACATTTGAAAATGCGCAAAAGCCACTGTGTACATTTCTAAAATGCCCACAGACATGCTTCAGTCAATGGGTGCATGTGTCCATGAATGTGTCCATTTGAAAAATATGTACAGGAATACATGCAGATTTTTTTTTTGTAAAAATAAAATAGAAATCCACATGGAACCAGCATAGAAGTGACTTGGCAATGGGAAAAGGAGGAAGCCTGCGGAAATGGACTTAATAGATCCACTCCATCCCTAACCATAATTTGGGACTGGCACAGCTACAGGAAGATTTTGGCATTCACAGTAAACTTCTGCATGTATTCAGACACTTACAAATGCCTATCTTGCAAGCAAAACATCCACATTCTGTATTAGAATAAAAATAGTGCTGACTAAGCAATTTACCATATTTCTACTCCATTTTAGAAAGTGTCAGGGTGGACACTGAGCCCATAGAATCCCAGAGTAGTTCTGATTCTGAGGAAGAGGAGTTGCTCCTGGGAGAGGAGCGCGCTCCTCTTTCCCAGGGCCAACAGCTGATGGAGATTCCTCCCACCAGCATTCCTAGCTTAGATAGCAGTCCTGGGAGTGACAGAGCGTGGGAAGCAGACTTGATGGACGCGCAACGCCGACGCAGAGAGCTGCACCAAATGGAGGGCGCAGAAAGGAGGCGTAGTTCCCGGTTGGCGCACAAACAACGGCTGTGCCCAGAGGATCCAAGGGAAAAGGGGAGGGACTCTCCCTAGTCCTTAAGTTCCAGGGTCTGCCAGTAATTCCCTTTCAAACGGGGACCAACTGTTCCAACTTAGGGCGTAGGTACTCTGCTGCTCATATCTAGTTGCTAACAGTAGAGTTGTTAAGTTGTAAAAGAGGAATAAAGCTTTGAAAAGAATCCATTTGTCTGTGTCTGGACTTGGCTACTGGATTAGACTGAGAGAGGCCTCCAAGGAGCCCTTGACAGAAAGGTACCACTGTTGTAACAAATGTTGTAAATAAATACAATAAATAATACATTTGTAGTCATCACTACATCTTGTAGTAATGAATTCCATAGTTAATTATGAGCTGTGTGAAGCAGTACTTTTGTCTGTCTGAAATTTCCCACAATTCAGCTTCATTGGATGACCCTGAGTTCTAGGATTATGAGAGAGGGAGAAAAATATATCCTATCCTAATTACTCTGTTGGAGAGTCTGGTTTTTTGTTTTTGTTTTTCTAGAAATATCATCACAATAATTGCTAAATTGCTGCTTTTCCAAACTTTTAGTAAAATTGAAGTTTGTTATTTTAACCTTAGTCTAATGCCTTGATTTCCACCCTACACCTAATTGCCTTACCACACTACTCAGTACAGTGAATGAGTTCAGGGCTGGCATCAAAAATAGACATGGTTGGGAAAGTGATAGTAATTATGAAAAAGAGGGTGAGGAGCAATAGCAGACAGTGACAGTGTTTATTAATTTGTGTTTATTATTATTATAGGGTTAAAATATATGGGAATCAGTTAACTTTGGCATGAGATTACATTTGCTATATTTCCAGAGGCGTCAATGAGATGAGACTGATGGATGTGGCTGCTCTTATGATCTGGACAGAAAATCAGATTTAGAATGGATAGTGTTCCAAGCCCTTTTTGCCCCATCCCCTTCCAAAGTTTTCATTAGTCAGGACATGAGGACAGCTGCTTAAGAGAGAGAACAACACTTGGCCCATTGATTTCCCTTTGGCTACCATACTGATATTTAAAAGTTGTACTGGAACAGCAGCTGATCAGTCCTGTAAAAATATTTGTTTTTCATTCAGTTTCACAAAGAGTTTCTGCTTTGTATGCTTTTTTTTTTTTTTCTCCAGAGGCAGCAAACAATGTCTCCCAAAAATGTCATTTGGGAGGTGTTCATAAAATGAAAGGCTAACCAGGGTAGAAATCAGTTGTCACCTGAACAGATGGGACATGATAGAGTGTCAGCACCACTGCCTGCTCTGCCCAGAGCTGTGGTGTTGTGTGGGAGTACCTTCCTCAATTCAAGA
Source organism: Heloderma suspectum (assembly GCF_057233095.1). NCBI lineage: Eukaryota > Metazoa > Chordata > Lepidosauria > Squamata > Helodermatidae > Heloderma > Heloderma suspectum. Next base: position 231,238,745 of record NC_139461.1, read on the forward strand.
CTCAGCAAGCCAAGAGATAAATTACTAGGGACAGCTGAAGATGGGAGGCAAATGGCATTGCAGTCAAAATGAACAGGTCTCCTGGTGCATGCTGTGTGATCCCAAATATTTGGAGAGCAAAGGTTAGGCGAACAAGACACTGTTCTCAAGGAACCCTCCTTTGTCTCCCCAAGATTGCACAAATGTGTTGGCCTTCCATCACAGCTGAAGATCCTTTCTGGCATCTCAAGCATTCTCAAGGACTGGGACTGTTACAATAATTATTATATCCAACCATCTAGAGCCCTGTCTCCAGTTACACGAAGGCTGAGGAAAGACTGTGTGTAAATTATAGTCATTAATTAAACAAATGTTAATGAACCTTAAATTACTTGTGCCTAACCTACTGAATGTGCTCTTTGCCATTGCAACCTGATTGTTCACCTGCCTCTCGCTCTGGTCCAGACAACAGTGGTGGTGAGAAGGAGGAGCAGTAGATGCCACTGCCTACTTGCTCACTGGCTGTCTACCTGCAAGCATGTGGTGGCAATGATGAGAAAGAGAACAAGGAGCAACAGCAGCTTATGACAATAGCAGCGAGAAGGTGCACCACTCAGAGGGAGCCCATGGAGGGAGTCTTGCCCAAGGTGCCTCAAAAACCTGGAGCTAACACTGCATCCATGTACAGGGATATTATTGGTGTTTTTCCCCTTAACTGCTAGATCAGGGGTGGAAACCTGTGACTCTCCAGATGTTGTTGAACTACAACTCACATCATCCCTGACCATTGGCTGTGTTGGCTGGGGCTGCTGGGAGCTGGACACTGTCATAGAATGGCAACACCCTGCTCCATGAGTGGAAATGAAAACATGCAAAATAGTGTGTCCCCGCTCCTTTTTGCCTTCCCTTCCTGTGGCCTTTTCTGCTGCCACCAGGTGGAGATCTTTTCTCTGACTGCCTCCACCAAACGAGCCTTAAAATTCTCTGAGTCAGGTCTCTACTTTAGGTAATGTGAGGATTGGCTATTGAACGTGGGGTGAGTAACTAAGAAAGAACCACAAAATTTCAAAGAACAAAGTTTAAATCTTACTGTAGAAAATGTCAAAAGGAAAAAGTTTTAAATTATGAATGGATACACACACACAAAACACAACACAAAACCCCATATAGCAATTGGGTATAAAACAACCAGCGACAAATGCATCCAGATAACCTAATTAGACTATGCCCCTATTTTATCTGTGTCGCTTCCAAGGAATCCCTTACTGTCATTCATCCAGCTCTCTCAATCAGTTCTCCTGTTCCAGCAGCATTGACTCTTATAAAGGTCAACAGAAGGTCAGAGGGCAGGAGAGCGAGAGAGAGTTTTGCTCAGGAAATAGAAACCTAGGCTAGATCTACACTAGTGTTTTTTACCGGTACTGAAGTGTTGGGACACATTACACACTCCATATACCACTTTTGTAGTGTTTGTTGGATTCGGCTAGTGCAGCTTGACTTGATTGTTCTTCCCAGTACCCAGCCCTTCTCAGTTCCATCTCTTAGTCTTCCCTTTCCCTTAAATCCTTCTTCTAGATACACCCTCCATATATCACTTTTGGTATATGGGTGCATGCGCGCACGCGCACACACACACACTTTCTCTTCTAGTTGTTAGGCCTCAGTTTGTTTCCTTGCTTTGTTTACTGCTTGTACTTTGGCTCTCCCCCTTCTCAATTACTATTCCTTCCCTTCCCTTTTTTCAACTCTTCATCTATACTCTTATGAAAAACAAACAAAAAATGCTTTAACTTTTCGATTAAGCTTTAGATAGTTTTAGTGTTACTCCCCTCCCCACCCCCTTAGCTTGTGTAGGTAGTTTTTTCTTTCTATATCTGCTTTTCTTTTGGTCTTGTGTGTGTGCATGTGTGTGTGTGCGTGCACGTGTGTGTGAGTGCAGCATACACTTTATTATGCATAAGCAAACAGTGTGTGGCCAAAGCAGTACACTAATTCACAGTCCAATATATACTGTGGGGCAAAGCACTACACAATACATAATATGAAGCATTTTAGGGGTACCAGCACCCATATTGCTGCTCTTGGCAGGGGCAGAGGTAGGCTTGGGTGAGGTGCCACCAGCCTCTGCCACCCATGCCTGCCCACTGAGCCACAGTAAATCAACTCTGAAGGGGCGGGAAGCTCTTCTTAGCCTGTCCCACATGGTTCTTCCAGTACCAGGGGGCCTGTGCCAGCCTTGAATGGGTGTCTGTCTCTACCTTCCTCTGCCTCTCCACCTCTCTTCCAGCCTGCCTGCCCCTGGCCCAGTGCCCATGAAGTGCCCTCCTTGCCACCGCTGCCCTCCTCTTCTGCTGGCTTCTGCCACCCATGTCACACTGCACAGTTCTTCCCCTTCCAGGGGGACTGTGCCAGTCTTGACTGTGCCCACCTGAGTGGTACTGCTGGTGGCTGCTGGTGGCAATGGCTTAGCTCCCTGTAATATGGCCTTTTTAAAAAAAGAAACACTGGGAAACTCTTATGTGTGGCAAAAGCCACTGGACCTACCTGTCAAACTTGGCAGGGTTGTCAACTACCTCTGAAGCAGCTGCCACCATGTCCCCAAAGTTCATGTCCTTATATTAAAAAACAAAGCAGTTACACCTACTCACTTCGCTGATTTTCCAAGACACTTTCCCCTTGAGTACATCAAATGACCATAAGAAGAATGATCAGGGGGCCGGAACAACTCCTCTATAAGGAAAGGCTTCAATGTTTGGACTATTTAATTTAGAAAAAAGGCAAAGGGGGGTTAATAAAAATTATATGGAGTAGAGAAAGTAGAGCAGTGCAATAAATAAGCTCCACTGAGTTCATTGTAACTTACTCCCAGGTAATGTGTATTGCAGCCAAAGAGAGGTTTAACTTTTTTCTTCCCTTATTGAGAAGAGCGGCGAGCCTCAGGTCACCCAGTGAAGCTGAATAGTGGCAGATTCAGGACAGACAAAAGGAAAGTACTAGGGGAGAGGGGCTATTTTGCACTTCAAAAAAACCTGCACCAGAGATTAGGGATACTGACCTCCTAATTGTCACCTTAAACACCTTCTGATTAGGATCTCTAATCCACTGGGTGGCTTGACAGTTTTTTTTTTAACCTTTTGTTTTAGTTTTTGAGAAAAGGAAACTTTATGCATGTCTAGCACAAAAGCCACTGGACCTAACTCTCTCAAACATGGCAGGTTCAGTCACCTCCATAGGGGCTACCAAGTCTCCAATTTTCATGTAGTTATCACAAAAGTTTAAAAAGTTATGGCCATTTATGTTTTCCAGTGCAAGTCAATGGGAAAATGTAAAATCCAAATAATTTGGATTTCTGATTCTTGATTCGGATCCGGGATCCAGATCAGATCAGATCCAAATCAGTCTGAGAAGGATTGGGGCCCAATCCAAAGACTCAAATCAGCCTCCAAATTGGGTTGGGGGGGGTCCATGCACAGCCCTATTATCCAATAATGTGTGAAAGAGTTATTTTGGGGAGAGAATCCGTCTGAGAATAGAGGCTCATAGCTTTGGTCCTGGGTCTGAAGAGGACATGTAGGGAAGTAATCCGCCTGGGAGTGTGTGTAAAAATCATTTCATACTCACATCTGATCTATCATTTATGCAGCAACATTCAAATATTAAATGTTTCTTTCTTACAGTATGTTTGCATCCCTATTGAACATGCCCTGCATCCAAACTGTTCTTTAGGAATAAGAACATAAGAAGAGACATGTTGGATCAGACTAAGGACCTATCTACTCCAGTATTCTGTCTGCATAGTGGGCAACCAGATGCCCAATGGTAAGCCCACAAGCAGGACATGAATGCAATAGTAGCACCCTTCTGCTTTTTTTTCCTAGCAACTGGTACACAGAGGCACACTACCTCTTATACTACCTGGAGCCATCATGACTAGCGGCCACTGATAATCTTATCCTCCATTAATTCATCTAATCCCCTTTAAAATATATCCTAATATATTCATATACAGGAATCTGACTCATGGAACTGGAAGAGATTCAGGAAATTATTTTGTTTTCTTTATTGATTTTCAGTATTTTTAAATTGTACTTATATTAGGTTAACTATATTGCAAGCCACTTTGTGAAGGTTTTTTGCTTTGAAAGAGGGATATAAATAACTGAATGAATAAAGAAGTATGAAAAGTGGAAAACTTATCCTGGATTACTTTGTCAGGAATAAGTGTGTACACAGCGCACAGTGGAGACTACCTTGGCAGGAGATTTTGCTACACCATGCATGTCCAAACAGATTTGTTCACCGAAACTGTCTGAAAACAACCATGGCAGATAACAAAAGGGTTAAATAACAAACAAAAATCATCCAAGATTAATGTTGGGTTTCTTTGAAAGAGTCACAAGATGGGGAGTACGAGGTAAGTCAATATTTATGCATGAAATTGAAGAGGGGGGTTGAGTAGAGACAAGCCATTGGAACAGAGGAATGTGAGGGAGGAGGATATATTGTTGAATCGATCATCTGCCCGATATTTGAGATCTTTACATTGTTTCATTCTGCACCCACAGTTCATGCTGTGGAGGATGAGAATAGGAGAATGAATGGTGCTTGCTTGTGTGTGTGGAGGTATGTTGGTTAGACTTAAGGAACCCAGCCCTAGGCCAAGATGGGGCTGGTGGTTTTATAGAGGCAGTGCCAAGATTGTGACAAGGGACGCTTCAGCACTTTTTCAGATGCAAGTTTAAAGCCAAATATTTACGTGTGTAAGGGGTCAGTGACTGGAATGTGCCCGCTGTGGTGTTTTAAGTGTTGAAGACATTATTCAAGCGGGTGGATAGGAAGAAGGTCAGTGAGAGCATTAGGTCTGCTATATGAAAGCCAAGAAGGAGCAAGAGGGATGGTCTTATTGTTTTCAAAAGGGAAGGGAAGCAGATTAAGCAGACTCTCTGGGCTGAGTTTGTTTTTTAAGGTGGTTTTTAAGCATTCCGTCCAGCTTTAAAATCAGTCATTAAGAGTCAGATCACAGAACATAGGGATAGAAAACAGAACCTCAAAGGCCAGCGTATGAATCAAGAGACTAGTGAGCTATCCAGGACAATGTGCATTGAAGTCTCAGAGCCTTGTTCAAGCTAGGCAGGAAACAGGGGTGTCTTACATCAGCTACTTTGAAAGACAGGCACTAAGAGGCCTCTGTTTTTGCCAAGCCAGGGATAAACACAAGCCTGGCCTTTGGTCCTTCACTGGGGAACAATGTGCAGAGGCCTACTGCTCTCTAAGCTCCCAATAAGGGCCTACCCAGACCTACTTCCAGGTAAGGCCATTGCCTGGCCCTGAGACAGAGCAGGACTTGTGATGTACTGTAGTAGTCTTCCCCGACCTGGTGCCCTCCTGATGGGTTGGATACAACTCCCATCATCCTCAGCCAGCAGGGCCATTGGCCATGCCAGTGGAAGAGGATGGAAGTTGTAGACCAACACATCTGGAGAGTGCTGGGGTTGGGAAGGCTGTACTAGAGGAGTCTGTGAAAGGTGGAGGATAAACAATAGGAATGGGCACATCTTAAGGGAACTGCACAGTTCTTCCCATTAACCATTTTCATGCTAGGTTTCCACCCCGTCTCCTAATTCTCCCTGCGGTCCATAATTTTTTTCTCTTCTGTATCTGCAATGTTTAGATTGTAAGCCTGTAGGCAGGGCCCTGTGATGTTGTTCCACAACTTCTGGTAATGTAAGGCATTTCTTAATTTTTTTTTTTAAAGAAAACTGATAATGACATTAAAAACGACAAGGTTGTGTAGATGCTCTAGGCTCCCAATATATATGCCCCTTCTTCTCCCCTTCTCCTCCTGTGTCCATGACAGAAGGAACCTGGTTAAGATTTCTGATTGTGACTTCTCCCAGAGAGCTAGAGAGCTTCTGATATCCACTTTGCCTAAGAACAAACACTTTGTTCATGTAGTTTATTTCTAAAATGGGAGGTGCCAGGACTCAAGCCAGCATGCCCAGAAATCTTACTTTCTGATCCAGAATGCTCCACTTAATTTCAGACATGTGAAGGCTGGTTTGTGGTTATTGAATGGTAAAGAAAAAAAACACATTCTGCACATGCTCAATGATACCCTTACTATTTCATCACAGGTTTCAAGACAGTATACTTTACTAACTGGAAATAGGTTTTGGAACTAAGCCACTGTGAATCTAATCAAATTAGGACTGCCCTGGAATTAAAAAAAAAAAAGATACACATTTGAAATATAATTCATAAATCACATTCAAATATATATATTGTGAGATATATAGATATAGATATACATTTTATACACACACACACACACACACATATATATATATATATATATATATATACACACACACATATATACACACACACATATATATCACAATATCAAATTCAAACTTAAATGTGGACAAATGATGGCAATTTTGTGAAACTGTAAATAAAACAAATCAATCTTTCATGATGAGCTTTTTGAATTTGCACTTCTTTTCTTCTTCCCTGCACCATATTCAGATGGCAAACTTGTGCAGAAAAACATTCAGTGCCTGGGGAATCAGGTTTAAGCCACTAGGAGGAGCTTTGGTTGAGGGGAGGTTCCTGCAGTTTACTCTTTTTAAAACTTATATTGATAGACTCTTTTGTAATATGTCCACCCTAGCCGTCAGGCTCTAGTTGGGCTTAAATGTCAGTAAAGTGTTACTCATTTAAGGGTTCAATCCATGGGAATACTGGGAATTGACTTTTTTCTATCTAAATGTGCATAGGATTGTGCCCTAATTGGTTTAATAGAATTGCTCTCAAAATTCTTATTGCAGAATTTGATAGTGATTGAGACAAGTGGAAAAAAAGTGTTTTCCATTAGCTTGTAGACTGATAATTGAGGAGCGTAGAACTTTTATAACTTATAGGGTCTTTTGGGGGAGCTGCAAATGCTGTTTGGATAAGTAGAATAATTCTATGGAAAGGCTAATTATAGTTAGAATGGCTTTTATTCCTCTCCCTGCTGCATTTTCAGCAATCATTAGTCATTACTTTCCTTAGCCTCCAGACTTAAAAGTATGCAACCCTATCATGATGCTTTAATAAGATGTCATCTCCAGACATGACAAACAGGAGCGCTCAGTAAATAACAACCTTGACATGCAGTCACATTCCAGCGCCAACCTCCCATCTGCTGGACTAATCACTGCTTGTGTGTCACCTGCCACTCTTGCTCTGCTGCCCCGCACTGTTGGCAGACAGTTGTGCAGCCTTGTCAATGTGGCAGAAGAGGTCCCCTTTGCCAGCCACTTAGGAATCCTTCCGGCAGCTCCTTGTATGTTGATTATGAGTCACACGGTAATCAACCAGCAGCCATGCCTCCTACATTAGACTGGACAGTCCTCCAACTGAAGGGATATCAGCCCTCTGTTTGAAGGACTGTCCAGTTCAAGACCAGTAAAGAACCATAAGGAGGAAGAGCAGGAGCCCTGAAGGTGCCCATCAACACTTAATACCTGGGCAACAGGCTGCGCAGGCAGGAACAAGGGTCGCTAGTCACATTCTTTCCCACTATGGTGAGATCTACTGTATTTCTATTTAAATTATAGTAACTATTGCCACATTTTTATCTATACATATAACTTAGCATATGCACATTTTATGCAAATCTGTGTCGTCTTTTGTCCTCTTATTTTTTATTATTATTATTATTATTATTGGTATTTATATACTGCTGAATATAATAAAATCCCTCAGCAGTTCACAATATTCTGGGGGGAGATGTGTTGAGTGGTGACCCTATAATCAACAGTTTTGCACATTAAGGGCATTAATTTTAACACACACAGGTTGACCCAAAATGGACACTGCAGTATTGACATATCAAATAGAGGAATAGCAATCAGACAGTAGAGAGATATTGTGTTCCTTGGCCCAGTGGACTAAAGCCACAGTGCATTGAACCTGGTGGATTGCTGTGTCCCCTGTCCCGTCCCCCCCCCCAAGGCTTCAGACTGGTATATGTTCAAGAGCAGCTCCTTTCACCACAAGGAAAACCACAAAACTGAGAGGCAACCAGGGGCACCTGCTGTTCAAAGAGGACAGAAAAAGAAGGGTTGCACAGAAGCCTTGAGCAGCTCTCTGGGTTAAAATGGCAAGCAGTATATATAAAGGCACTCAGGCACCGATCATTCAATCAGTCATTGATGGAGCTGCCAAAATGTTAGGGTACTTCTCTAAGTTGTGAACTAATTAGATTTGATATATATTTTGTGACTGCTAAACAAGTCACAGAATGGGACATTTTTATCTTTTCTAAAAAATGAAAAAAAAACAGGACATGAATATGCCTCATAATAGCCACAAGCACTCCACTACAAAGGAAGCTAAGGCACAGAGGTGACAAATGGTGGGGCTGCAGGAGTCCTAATGCAGGATGCCTGCCCGGCCCCCTCTCACTAGGATGAGGACACATCCGGATGGGGACAGCCCTCGATGCAGGAGACAAATGGCCAATCAGGCGGAAGCAACATTTAGTGGCAGCGCTTCCTGCCTGGCCTGTTTGGATCCAGCATGGCAGCCCACCCAGCCTGTTCAGTATATAGTAGTATGGGATTAGCCAGTCCCCCCATTACAGGGTGAGTTGGAATTTGCGGCTGATTCTCACTAGTGGCACAAGGGAAGACCTCTTATTATTTATTTATTTATTATTATTAAATTTATTAATCGCCCATCTGGCTGGTCACCCAGCCACTCTGGGCAATGTACAGCATACAATAAAACAGTTTAAACCAATAAAATTCTACAGTAAAAACATTTTCTAAAATACCCTAACCCACCCCAAATGCCTGCCTGAACAACCATGTTTTTAATGCACAACGGAAGCTCATTAAAGAGGGGGCATGGCGGAGTTTCCTAGGGAGGGAGTTCCACAGAGTGGGAGCCACCACAGAAAAGGCCCTCTCCCTTGTCCCCACCAGTCTAGCTGTCCTGGCTGATGGGACAGAGAGAAGGCCATCTGAGGCTGATCTTGTTAAGCGGCCTGTCTGGTGTTGCTGGAGGCGCTCCTTAAGATAGGCTGGGCCAGAACCATATAGGGTTTTAAAGGTCAAAACCAACACCTTGAATTTGGCCCGGAAAACAACTGGTAACCCGTGCAACTCCTTCAGCATTGGAGTGATGTGATCTCGCCGGCAGCTGCCTTTAATCAGGCGAGCTGCTGCATTCTGTACCAGCTGCAGCTTCCAAACTGTCTTCAAGGGTAACCCCACGTAGAGCACATTACAGTAGTCTAAATGAGAGGAGACCAGGGCATGTACTATTGATGGGAGCAGATGGTCGGGAAGGAAGGGGCGCAGACGCCGTATCAGATGGAGTTGATACAGCGCTGTCCGGCTCACAGCTGACACCTGAGCCTCCATGGACAGCTGGGGGAGTCCAAAATGACCCCCAGGCTGCGGACCTGGTCTTTCAAGGGTAGCTGTACCCCATTCAACACCTGGTCAACATCCCCCAGCCTCCTCTTGTCTCCCACCAAAAGTACCTCAGTCTTGTCAGGGTTCAGCTTCAGCCTATTCCTTCCCATCCAGCCACTCACCGTCTCCAGACATTTGGACAGGGATTCTACGGCCAACCTTGGTGAAGATTTGAACGAGAGGTAGAGCTGCGTGTCATCCGCATATTGATGACACTGCACCCCAAACCTCCTGATGATAGCCCCCAGCGGCTTCACATAGATGTTAAATAGCATCGGGGAGAGGATGGAACCCTGTGGCACCCCACAAGTGAGTGGCCACGGGTCTGAAACCTCCTCTCCCAGTGCTACCCTCTGGTACCTGCCAGAGAGGAAGGACCGGAACAACCGCAATACGGTGTCTCCAATGCCCAACCCCTCCAGGCGGTCCAGGAGGATACCGTGGTCAACGGTATCAAAAGCCACTGAGAGGTCGAGGAGAACAAGGAAGGAGCGTTCACCCCTATCCAAAACCCTCCTCATATCATCTACCAAGGTGACCAAGGCCGTTTCTGTCCCATGCCCAAGCCTGAAGCCCGACTGAAATGGGTCTAGATAATCAGTTTCTTCTAAGTGTGCTTTCAACTGCATCGCCACCACTCGCTCAATCACCTTGCCCAAAAATGGCAGATTTGAGACTGGGCGAAAGTTGTTCAGAACTTGAGGATCCAAAGAGGGCTTCTTTAAGAGCGGTCTTATCACTCCCTCCTTGAGGGCTGATGGCATCACTCCCTCCTCAAGGGAGGCGTTCACCACCGCCCTGATCCCCTCACCCAGTCTCTCTCTGCAGCCCATAATGAGCCAAGATGGGCAAGGATCAAGTAAGCAGGTGGTCGGCCGTACAGATGAAAGCACCTTGTCCACTTCATCAGGAGGAAGAAGCTGGAACCGATCCCACAAAACCGGTTTGCCACCGGCCGCCTTTTGCTCACTAACTGTATCCACAGCGTGCAGAGTAACACACCTAATCTGATCAATTTTATCTGCGAAGTGCCTTGCCAAGGCCTCACAGGAGGCCTTAGAATGCTCCAGTGGTTCAGGAGCCACAGGACCGACCAGGCTCTGGACCTAGGTCACATTCTTTTCACCTAGTTCACACTGTGAATGGATATTTTGTTGATTGATTTGGCTAATTCAGGGTTGTAAAATCTCAGGCTTACCTGGGCCAAATCTGGCCTTCCAGGCTTACCTAGATAAGCATGCCCCCTTCTCTTGGCCCCACCAACTTTCCACCAACCACCAATCATTTGGTGGTTTCCCAGGTTTTATAAGGTTTTTCCCATTCTAAAAGGTTGAAATGTTTCTCGCAAGACACAGTGCTTTTCTACATCAGGCATTTATTGTGTGCTCATGATTCTTCATCATTACAGGTTCTTTAGATGATGTCGTGACTCTCCACTTGCAGTTCTGTGTCTATCCAGCACTTTCAGTGAGTTTTTTTAGAGCAGGGAAAATGTGGCATTTAATTGTGAAAGCAAAGAAAGTGCAATTTCATTGTGTATTTGAGTTATTCCACTATGCCACAGTGCCACCTAGAGGTTATGTAGTGGAAAAGCAGGAAAGCGCCTGGATCTCAATTCTGCAACAAATCCAAAAGCAGATACAGTGAAGTAACGGTGGATTAACAGCCTCGTGTAGAAAAGCTCTTAGTTACTGGAAGCAAGAGCTTTAACCTTAAACATGGTGGAGTTTGGCTCTGCCCCTTTTGCCTTGGCTCCACCCACCCCTGGAATGCAGCTCCCAAGAGCTTCTCTGAAATGGAATATGGCCCTTGGGCTGAAAGAGGTTCTGCACCCCTGGGCTAATAGGATGTGTAAATAATCATCCTGGTCTCAACCGGCTGGCTGGTGTGAGCAGTGAGGAAGGTAAAGACAGGCTACCCTGGTGAGGACTTCGAGGTTTCTCAATGTGTAGCTTTGCCCAACCTACAGCTCATTGGCATCCAGCTGGTGGGGATAGGAGAAGAGAGCTGCCCTTGAGCCCCGAAGGCTTTATGTGTTCTGATGCTGCCCAGCAGGTGGGATGGAGCAGCCAGGCGCCTCCTCAGCTCTCCTTTAAGGCAATGAAAGGCATGGATCAGTTCATGGGCCTGGTGCATGGAGCCAGGGTGGCACTGCCCAAATAAGGAGACAGCAGGGTGGGGAGTGTCTCCCAGCTCTCTCACTGATGCCCACACAGAGTTGAGCATTTTAGATGCTCATTGCAGATCCTTGGTGTCCCAATTTTTTTAAGCGCCTGGGTTCAAATCTGAGCAGGATTTGAACCCAGGACCTTGATTCAAGTCTGACAATCTGTCCAGTACACCACATCACCAGTGGTGGTGTATCCAGTTGCAAATACATTTTACAAAGGAAAGCTGGGACAGGGAGGTATGAAGAAGATGTAGGCTGGATGTACACTTCCCGCCTCGTCTCGCTTCCAATTCGGTCTCACCACCCGCCTTTCACACTACGCAGTACCCGCCTCATATTGGACCTGGAGTTTCCAGGTCCGCACCCCCACTTTCAACACCCTGTTATCCTGGGATTTCCTCCTAACGTGCTCTGATTTTCTGCCTTTGCCACCGCATATGGTCGTTGTCCCCTCCCATGCACGGCCATATAAGGCGGTATTTGTATTTGCCTGCTGGCCAATCAGAGCGCACCACTCCCCCAAGTTGTGTTCCGGCCATTGATCGCGTCTCTCCTGGAGCAGTCGGCATCCATGAGCAAACAGGTAGCCCCCCCAGTGCCCCCGCCATTGCCTTTTTTTAAAAAACCAGGATAACTTCTTTGAAGATTCGAAGAATATCTTAGTTTCAGGCTTGTGGATATTGTGGCAGCCTGCCTGTCTGCCCGGATCTTACGGTAAGTGCTTAAAGAACACTCCCCACCATTCGTGTCTGCCACTCCCCCAGGTATTCTCCCAGTATCGCTCATATTCATTCCTGAGTGGCCGGCGGCCGTGAGCCAACACGTGTGTCCCCCCCTGCGCCCCTGCCCTAGGGTGTTTTTTTTAAAAAAGGGGACCATCTTCAAACCTTCGAAGAATCGAATTTTGGGGCTTGGCGGTATCGGTGGGTCATGCGGTGGGCACGTAAAAAACGCCCCCCACCTTTCGTCCACATGTTGCATTCCACCCTGTGTATTCCCCCCCCCACTCTGCTCTTCCACCCGTGGTGCCATTGGTCAGCACCCACTGTGCCCCCCCCTTATCTGGACACCACTCTCTTCCTCGCTGCCCCCCCCCCCCGGACGTGTATCACAGCACCTTGAGCTTCTCCCTCCGCAGCAGCACAGGAAATTTTTCTTTGGGAGACTTCGGCGCTGCTCTCATTGCCATGAATTCTGTCCCTTCTCCAGGAGCACCCCATGTACTGCGCGAGGTGGCCACGTCCCCCCATCAATGCCTTACCCAGAGTTTTCGTGGTGTTATTCCCCTCCACACTAGGGGTGTCTTCCCCCCCTCCCTGAGACAGTCGATGCATGCCCGTGGTTGTGAAAGCAATGCGTCCTGAGGCTGCTGGACTGGCATTACGGGGATTGTGCGCTGGGTGGCCGATCAGCCTTCCCGGGACACGTGACGTGTATGGGCACACAGTCCCGTGGGATGGCATTTGCCCTGGAGTGTGAGTCGGGGCGGTTTCCCCTGCTTCTCTTCCCCCAGAAAAGTCTGCAAAGCCCACCCACTCTTCTTTCCTTTTTTCCCTGCTTCGGCAATGTGCTCTGTCTCACTTTCGCGGGCAAACATGAGAGCATCCACCTGGTTACGTGGTGGGGCACCCCCTGCACGGAAGATACTCCAAATCAGGGCCATGACATGTGGCTACCCTGTGATGCCCACCATGGACTGTGACTGCTAGGTGGGCCAGCCCCCGCCCTGCAATTTACTTCCGTGTGTTCCTTTCTTAGGCTCTTACTGTGAGGGCAACTGGGTGACACTCGACAGCAGGGAGAACCCACTGCTGCCACTGGAAATCCCTACCAGTACAGTTCTCAGAAAGATCTACTGCATCGGGCCACCCTTCCTTCCCCATCCGTGTCAACAGAGGATGGCTTCCACTAACAAGGGAAAAGGGGTGTCATGGAGGCGTGTGGAGATAGTGGACTCACTGGACATTTGGGGAAAGCAGAAGATCCAGGAGCAGCTTCGTAGTAGCCACAGGAACCTGGACTTCTTCGAGGAGATCTCCAGGCAGATGACTGAGCAGGGGCCACACCCATAGCGCCGTTGAGTGCAGGGGGAAGACAAAGTCAATGCGCCAGGAGTACAGGAGGGTGGTTAACCATAACTCCTATTCAGGGAACAACGCGGCCATCTGTCCATATTACGCGGAGCTCCACAGCATTCTCCAGGGGGATGCCACCATTTGCCCCAAGCATGTGGTTGGGAGTCTGCAGATTGCTCGTGGCGCAGCACATGCGGAGACCCCGGAGATGGACCCCCTGGAAAGGGAAATGTTGGAGATGCCAGAGGGATTGCAGGAAGAGGAGGATCGCCTTCCCTTGGAGGTGCGTGACGTGGGTAGGTGCTGTGGCCTGGGTCAGTGTCTGGGGGTGGTGTGCATAGAGCATTGGCTGTCCTCCGGGGGCATGGCCACATACTCTGCTCCGCATGGTCCCAGTGTAGCCCCACACATGTAGCCCCACCACCTACAACCACAGGCTGCCCCATCGGCCAACCGGGACCGGGACCACCCACATACTCGACAATACTTCCTGGTTGCGAGTTGGGGCGATGTTGGGAGGCATGTGTGGAGCAGTCTGGGCACAAGAAGGATGGGGGTATCGGGTTCCTTAAAGAAGGACATGCCCAAGGACACAGCGGGTAACCGGAGACACACTTTTCACAGGTCTTCTCAGCCAGGAGCAGGAAGGAGAAGGACCCTCCCATGAAGAGTTTGCCGGGGAACCTGGGTGGAGCGGTGAGTTGGGGGGGTGCACCAAAGCCTTTCCGTGCACCAGCCGGTCACTGTGGGGGGATGGGGGGTGTCCACGCTCCACTGCCCTGGCTCCTTGAGCGGTTCCCGCAGAGTGATCAGGGGGCCCTCCCACTGTGGCTAACGGTACTACATCAAGGCACCTTGCCACGTGCTGTGCCTAGCCAGCTCGGGTGCCTGGATGGGCAGCTCCCAAACATGCTTTAACGACTGCCCCGGGTTTCTCTACTGTCTCCATCTGGGTGCCTAAAAGCCCCACCTTGAAGCCACACCACCCGGGGGGGGGGGGAATTCCTGGGTGGATCCTGGTTGAGGGGCGGCCAGCGTGTGTTTCAAGAAGGTGGGTTTTCCTTTCGTTTGGCTGAGATTCGCCTCGCTTTTCCAGGTGCAGGGCAGAGTGCATGTGCTCAAAAGGGAAGCGGGAGCTCTACAGACCAGCTTGAGGACACAGGTAGGCAAGGGGAGTAGTGTGCTCCCACATGTTTGGTCCCCGTGAGGGAGATCTGAGAGCATGCGTGCAATGTGTGCGCTGCCTGGACACCCTCAGACTGGCCCTCCAGGGCAACTCCCCCACCGGCCAACAAGCCCATTCTGCCATAGGGCTGAGCCCTGGCCAAGGTCTGCCACTGGTGGTCACAAATCAGCGTCGGCCAGCCCTCCACATCCAGACCTCCCCGACACACCCTCAGGGACAACGCCGGGGCCAATTGCGGTGTCTCCTCCCCACCGTGCAGGGAGGGAAGTTCGCAGTTACCATGGTATTGTTAAGGGTCTATACGTGCCCGGGGCCCTAAGCATGGGTATTATCCCACCCCAGTCTCCGCCCAGAAATTACACCACAGCAACACCTGCCACACCTCCCACATTCCCAGGCTTTACCTGGGGTGGTGATGGCCGTTAGTGGGAGACAACCGTGGTTCCCAGAGATGGGCATTTCACACGCGGGCGCCATGCGCGGCTATTGCTCTATGCCGTCCACCAGAGGCTGTACCGCACTGCATGCTTAAACCCTGTCTACTCTCTCTAACAGAGTATCTAGTGACAAACAGGCAGACCACGTTATCCCCTGCTACGCATCTGTCACAAACAAGAAATAGAAGGAGCTGTAGAGCAGCCAATGACATCGCAGGATGCATCATGCGTCACGCCACGGAGGAGAATGACCGCATCCTCGCAGTCATGGAAGGGGACGCGGCGGCATTTAGGGAGTATGTAAGAAGATCCACTCTGGATGAGGAGGCTGAGATAGGAGGGCATTCATCGCCTCCGTAGATGCCCATGCGGACATTCTCTGGGCAATGCTGGCAAAGATGCCCGATCAGCACTCAGGGCGGAAGCTTCTCCCCTGGGGGGTGAGGTTGCGCGGGGTAGGCATACCCAGGAACATCAGGGGCCAGCTCTCCGATTGCACACTCAGGGACACCATGACTCCCAGGAACATGAGAGGAGCCCAAGGAGGCCAGGCTTGGCTATTGCGGGGACCCCCTCCTGGGTTCAAGTGGAGGTTTCTTCCCCCCGGACATCCACGCCAAGGCGTGTTGTGGGTGCTCGGATGAGGCCCGTGTGGTTGCACAAGTGCCCAAGGCAATTCTCCTCATGAGGACTCCCCATGAAAGTTCCCTGCTTCCCCCCTCTGTTCAGGGTACCCCCCAAGTTCCACACGTGACGGCCACAGCAGGTGAGCTGTGGTATGGTCTCCAAACATTGTTTCCCCCATGCTATGTTTCACCCCCATGTTATCATATTCTCTTTGCAGTTCAGGGGGAACCTGTCTTGAGCTGCCTAGAGTCGCTTCCTGTATGGCAGGATTGGCTGTGCGCCAGAAAGAGGCCCCAGCAAGACTCGAGTGCCCAAAGAGAAGTACCCCACACCGCTGTGCAGGACCATACTCAAGTATCTATCTTCCCTGTGTGTTCCCCGTCATCCCCATAGTAAAGTTCTTTAGAAACCAAACAAGTTTCTCCCACAAGTTGTGATACTTATGAGAGCAGTGTGGCACCACAAAGGCAGCTTTATGTTAAAAATTTATTTAAGTGCTCGCTTATTTATAAGTGCTATTTACAAAGTGCCCACCCCACCCTCCGGTGCAATAGACCCCAGCTTAACACTTACCCCCCCTCCCCCGAGCCTGTTCCTGACAGGTCTTTTTTTCCTGGGTCTCCCTCTCAAGGCGCGACAGCCGCTTCTCCATCTTCCCCACTGAAAAAAAGGGAAAGATCCCGATCAGGTCCCCCACGAATAACAGCCTGCGTGTTGCCCACACACGGAAGCCGTCAGCCTTAGATACTCACTGGTCTTCTTCATGGAGCCCTCCAGTCGGATGACAGCTCCGAGGACAGTGGTGCTTGTTCCCGCCTGCCCCGAAGACGCTCCGCTGGGCCCCGCAACAGCGGGCCCTGCTGAGCCTTGGGCGGACTGCCCTAATGTCACCAGCGCAGATGCACCTGCATTGGCGGAAGGGGAAGTTGTGTCAGTGCGACCCCAGCAATGGGACGCCCATGGAGGGGGCCACCCCCCACCCCTCTCCAGACACCACCACGCAGCACTCTCCACAGGCGCAGCACCCAAGACCCAGTGGTGGAGACACCCCATGGCTGACCTGCGCTGTGCCTATCGGCAGGGCTCAGCTGCCCGGCACGCACCCACAAGGCACACATCTCCCTGTAGTGGGGAGGCTGCGCCGCAGGGGGAGGCTTCCCAGAGTGCTGCTCCAGGGCCTCAAAGAACCAGGCCTTCAGGGCCTTGAACTTAGTACGGGCTTGCAGGGCAGAGCGAGGGAACCCTGCCTGTGAGAGCCCCCTCGCTACTGCCCTGTAGACTGCCTCGTTCCCCCTGGTCAAGCTCCTCATGACCATCTCAGCGCGGTGGCCCTAGAGTAGCATCTGGAGAATCAGCTCAACCTCCTTCTCCTGCCAATATGCAAGCCGCCTGGGCACCAGTTCGCTGGCTCGATAATGACAGTGGGGCAGTTTTTACAAGACCATAGAGCGTTCCGACTCCCCAATTTCCTCGCAGCACCACCTGTTGATGAAGCTCCGAATCTCCAATTCTTCAAAGAAGCTTTTCAGAAAGAGGGGGCGGCCACTGTCTCTTGCGCGCGCGAAGAAGAGAGGGGCGGGAGCCAATTACAGTTGTTTGAACAGTTTTAATCAGAGAGGAAAAGGCATGAACAAAAATGGGGAAGCAATCAGGGGCGAGCAAAAAACAAGGCAGACATTGAAACCATGAGCCCACCAACTGCCCAAACACGGCCGGCTGCAGCAGGATTCCCAGGAGATGTCCCCTCACCGCAATCCTCCTCTGTTCTCCCACATGAATTCACAAAGAGCCCTGTGGACCTCGTTCCCCCGCTCATTACGCACCTGGTCGTCATTCACGTAGGGAAGCCCCAGGATGTCCAACACCACACAGTTACTGTCACCGGACACCTCAAAGCAGCCCCATTAGTCTCGCATATGTTGTGGAGAATGACACAGGCAGAAATCACTGATAGCACGTTTTCTTCCACCACCTCCAGTCATCCTGTGAGACATCTCCACCTTCTCTTCAGCCTGCCAAAAGTGCACTCCACCACGTTCCTAGCTCTGCTGAGGCACTGGTTGAAGTGAGCCACCTCCTCTGGTGAGAGGTGTCCCCCAAAAGGCTTCATCAGCCAACGTCGCACAGGGTAAGCTCCATCGGCCAGGATCAGCTGAGGGATAAGCACACCGCCCACTCTCCACATCGGGTTCCTGGGCACAAACTTCCCTGCATCCAAGTTACGAAAGATGTAGGCATCGTGGTTTCGCCCACTCCACCCAATCTTGATACTGATTAATCTTCCCGTGTGGTCCATTGTGCCTTGCAGAAGCACTGAGTAGTAGTGCTTCCAGCTGATAAACTCGCTGCCCTGTCTAATCGGGGATACGATCGAGAGATGAGTCCCATCGCAAGCCACAAACGCCCCAGGGAAGCCAAGGGCGGAGAAGCCGAGCATCACCTGGAAAGGGAGAAGAGACCATATTTGGTGGGAGGCAGCCAAAGCATGAGTGGCCATTGCCAAGCAACAGATGCATCCCACTCGTGCCCCCATCTCCCCACACACTTGCCCGGACAAGCCCCGTCAAGCAAAAAGCACACAGCACCCGCCATGAGAGTTGTGTGATGCACTCCCGACACACACACACACACGTCCAGGAGGACGGTGATCACCATGAACCAGGGAGTACCTCTCAAAAACTGCACAGACAAGAACCCATCCCCCGATGTGAACCTTGCCTATACCGTGCTGTAGTGAGTGCAGCTTCGATTCTTCAAAGATGCGAACCCAACCTAATAAAAACCAACACATTAGACAGGTCTTCAATTCTTCAAAGATTTGAAGCATCAAAGATGTTTCCTCCCCCCTTAAAAGCTGCATGACCCCCCACACACCCCCGAGCCGCACTCACCGCATCCACGTTCCCAAGGGTCACCGTTCTCCACAGTAGAGCATGCTCCAGAGCACGGCACAGTTCCACAAAGAGCATGGATTTCCCCACCCCGAACTCCTCCACTGCAATCTTGTACAAGACATGATTGGCGAGCCTCCAAATGGCGATGGCCACCCTCTTCTCCACAGGGATCGCTCTGCACACTTGTGTCAAGTATCTGGCCAAGAGCAGGGCCACCTCACCAACCACCTGAAAGAAGGTGCAATGAGGCATCCTGAAGTGCTCGATCCAGCGCTCATCATTCCACACCTGCAGAACAAGCCTCTCCCACCAGTCCTGGCTGCTCAGGCACACCCCATATCTCCGGAAAACCCAAGGCATGGGAAGAAGAGCCACGTTGTGCACCATGATCAACGTGTTTTGAAGCATCCTCAAACACAAGTTCTGACGGTGATGGCAGAAGCAGCGCAGTACCCAGAGACGAGACCTCTGCCGCTCGGACAACAGCCTCTCCAGAGCGATCAGTGCCTGGAGAGTACACATCCGGGCATTTGCAGAGAGAAACAGCAGCCTGTAGAACATTGCCAGTTCTGGACCCATGGCTGCAGCTGGGATATGGACACCAAAGAAGATAGAATGTGTCCAGAAAAAGCTAAGAAGGGATCAATGGGGCGGTGACACAGGCATGGTGAGGTTTCCAGCGAACAGCTGAAGAAGGACACAGGGGAGGCGAGGCGAGGCGAGTTGATGGGAAGGTGGGTGGTTTATTGGTGGAGGCGGGAGGAGTTGCCGCTCCTCCAATCAGGGCGGCCCTGCTTTGGAGCTGGGGAACTGCGAGGTGCCGGAGTGTGAAGCAAACTCCCGCGTTCGAGGAGGGAGTGGAGCGGAGAAAATGGGTGAGTGAGGATAATCACATAAAAATGCGAGAGCGTTTTACCTGACGGGACACCGAATTCAGCGTGGTGGTGGGCGCAATGTAGATCAGGCCATAGTTAAGCTTCCTTCCCCACCACATTGCTGACATTTGATACATACCTATCCCAAGAAACCCCACAAGTTTATACCAGGAAATGGGAGTTAAACTATCACCCACCCTTTAAACTAGTGTTTTATCCACAAAGCAAAATTGTTTCTTAATTCCATCAAGTAAACCAGTCATCTCATACATTGTTCTTGCCAATCCAAGACAATTTCGCTCCATTGGAGATGAGGAATAAAATTATTGAAACACATATCTGAAAACTATGTTTTTCAGTGTGTGTGTGTGTGTGTGTGTGTGTGTGTGTTCAGAGGCTTTGTGTGTGGGGGGAGGAAATCTAGGAGTTTTTGGCAAGATTTCTTGGACAGGGATGCCCTTGCCATGTGCACACAAAAGAACTACTCATAAGGTTCTAATTTCCTTTTTATTTTTATGTGGCCATTAATAAGATTCATAGCTTTAATGTAGCATATAGATCTTAGTAAAAATTCAGGAGATTGAATCTACTGCAGCTTAACTCTTTGGGTGCTGTTGGCTTGTACACTCAATGCAGTAAGTTCACGAGCTTTTAGGAACAGCAGAGGCATTGTACATAAGAAGAGGCCTGTTTGATGAAAGCAAAGGTCCATCTAGTCAAGCATCCTGCTTCCCACAGTGTAACTGTTACACTGCAACAGACGTTTGGCTTTACCAAGTGGTACCTGGCCTTCTCATTGAGTTCGTACAAAGGGACTAGATACAGAACAAGATCTGCTGCTTATCATTACTGAATAATGATAATTATTATCATTATAATTATATCATTATAGTTACCCTGAGATAACCACCGCATGTACCGAACAATGAGAGCCACATGATGTATTTCCCTGTGATCAGAGGCAACAATCCTGCTGTTTTTAAATTTTATATGATCATTATCCAAAGGATAAGAGAAGTATGTGTTAAAGAATCTCTGATGTTCCCGAAGGGTTGTTGATGCTCTTTCAGCTCACTCCAGCCTCTTATGTACCCCTTGAATCAGAGCAGGGCTGGCATCAAGGGTAGGCGTGGTTGGGCATGCCCCAACCGTAGGCAGGGTAGGCACACCCCAGCAGCAGCCCACCCACAAGAACCCCGTGGGGTTGCTCCTCTTCTTCATCATTGCAACTTGATGGCTCACCTGCCTCTCGCTCTGCCCAGACAGCAGTGGTGGCGAGGAGGAGGAGCAGGAGATGCCACGGCCTGCTTGCTCACTGGCTCTCTGCCTGTCAAGCCAGCAATAGCCTCGGCGTAAAAGGGGATGAGGGGCAATGGCAGCTGCTGATGAGGAAGTGAACTCACTGAGGGAGGGGCCCATTAAGGGTGTCTTGCCCAAGGGCCCTCAAATACCTGGAGCCTGCACTGAAACAGAGGTTGGTGAGAGTTCAGGGGTTGTTCCCTCGATGCGGAGTATTGTTGACCTAAAACGCCATATGTTTGCTTTAGAACTCCCTGCCCTATTCATTAGATTCATAATATATCAATCTGAACTATACAATGTGGCAAGTTCCTTTTGCCTACCTTCTTAGATTTCTCTGTACTTTTTATTGTAACTTGTTTAATTCTGGTCATTTTTTTCTTTTTTCTTTTTGGTAAGCCATTCACCCACTCTTCCTGGGCAGGCTATCAAGAAAGATTTCTTCCTCCATTCCAGTCTGAAGGGTGTTCTGAAAGCTTGATTTATGATGAACAGCCCTGGTGTAAAATGTTGGCTGCGGAGTGAGCCCTAAGCCAGGAATGCCTTGCAGAGGGCTGACAGTCTCTAACTGTGCACATTGGTTTGAGATCCAAACAAAGCTTTGATGTGGTGTTACTGCCTCCCTAGTTGTGCTGCCGCCATGTTCAGCCATCTTCAACATTGCTGTTTAAAACACACAAGATGGGAGGGCAGCACTAATTTCATGTCACTTTTTCCTTTTTTTTCCAAAAGCACAACTTGCTATGTGGAGTCAGCAGCCTGCAAGCAGCTGGGCTGTGAACAATAGACTTTATTGCTCTGTGTCTGGAACCAATGAGAGAGGTGAACATGTCCCTCGGTGATCCCTCTTAGTAAAAAGTTTGGGAACTACACTGCCACTAAAGCCAACTGCCCCAGAAAGGTGGTTATGTTTGCTTAATATGGTGTGAACCCAAGTTCTTTTTGATGACTGAGAATGTCAACAGTTGAACTCCAGGACACCAATACCTGGAAAACAGAGGACATGTAGAGCTCTAACAAGGGTTATAAAACATGCCTCAATTTTTAAAAACATAATTAAGAAGGAAGTTGCTCTGGCTTCTGGCTGGAAATTTGAGATGTCACAAATGAGAGCTATGGGAATGGGAACTGAATAGTACTTGTGCTCCCTGAGGGCTCTTTGAAGAGAGCTTCATGAGGAAGTCCCTTGCTGCTAAGAAATGAACTCTGCTGCTATAATGAATAGAATCCTTTCCCCAGGATGATGTGTGCATTTGAAAAACTGCTGAAGGTCTAGAATTATATTTGGGACAAGGAAATCCTATGTCAAGACAGACAACAGACACAATGGATCTACCGGACCATTTTAGTTACATGTGATGCTACAACTTCCAAGACACGTATGATATCCCACTCCCCACTGCAAAAAAAAAAAGTGATACAAATTCAGAGACAGATGGAAACACTGGACTCTTTCTCATGCCTTGTTACCATGTGTAAATCACTCAGGGTCAGCCCAAGATATTTTGCTGCTTGTGGTAAAGGTTAAAATGGCACCCCTGGCCACATTCCACATACAGAAGTTGACTAGAGTGATCTCTGAATTTTACTCGGACACTGGCAATGGGACAGTGTCCTCCACCACACCTGAGGACAAGGTAGTTTAGAGGTACTGGGCAGAAGGCTGTGAAGCATCCATAGCTCTGACCTGCAATACCTCTCTGCTGCTCCCCCAGCATCTGCCACCTGACGCAGGCCACCTCACTTTATCTAATGGTAGGGCCAGCCCTGAAATCACTATTCACCTTGTTCCAGAGAACTTACACTCCCAAGACACTCTGTCTTCCAAGTCTGCTGGGAACTTTCTGGAGCCTCATGTGGTTTCTTCTTGCATTACCACTAAACAGGAGCTCACAATAAGGAGGAAAAAAACAACCACATGGGATTGTCTTACTTATATTTATTTATCTTAAATTATTCTATAATGTTATTTCATACAATTTTCAAAAGTGGCTGCAAAACCAAAACAGACAATAAAACTTCAAAACATAATATACGTAATATATATTAAAGTTGCATAATAATTTCTTTCCTCTTTGACAAAATTGGATGGAATCTGCAGGCATGTGAAGGGATGAAATATGCCAAATGTCAGACAAATAGGTACCGGGGGTGTGTGTGTGCTAGGCACCTTTAAATTTTGAGCTGCTGGTTTTTTAAAAGCAAGACCATTCAGTGCAAATGATGTCATTCCAAGCAAGCTTGAGCTTCAGAACTTTTTCAAAAATTAAGCATATGTGTCCAGCTTTTATGATTGGTCCAGCTTTTATGAGGAATGACTGCTCATATTGACTCTAGACCTGAGCTCTAACTTTCCATCGGCTTCTCATATGGATTCATGGCACAATGGGCAGTATGCAGATATGATAGCACTTTTCAAGTAGCTTAACAGTTGTCACACAGAAGAGAGCTGTAACCCGTTCTTTGTCATCCAAGACTGTCAGACATGAAATAATGGGCTTAAGTACAGGAAGGTGGATTTTGGTTGAACATCAGGAAAAAATTCCTAATGGACAGAGCAGTCAGATAATGGAACCAACGGCCTTGGGATGGGTGGGCTCTGCATCACTGGTCACTGGAGCTAGTAAAGCAGAGACTGGATGGCCATCTGTAAAGGATGCTTTAACCTGGATTCCTGCATTGAGCAGGGAGCTGGACTCAATGGCCTAAATGGCCCCTTCCAACTCTATGGTTCTATGTATCCTATTCAGCACTACCACTAATGTAACTTGTGCTAGTGTAAGTGAGCTTTAGCACAATGCCAATAGCATTGGTTGACACAACAGGTTTCCCTGTGCACCAGCAAATATCACCACTGTGTTAGAGGTCACTTTCACTAGCACAACGTAATTTATGTTCGCGGTAGTGTTGAATAGGATACTGCCCTATGTCAGCTGCAAGACAAGTTTATATCAGGGATAGGGATATTGGAGAAATATGCAATGGAACCAAATGATTTTGGATTTTCATGAATCTGACCCACGGATTCCACAGTGAACTGGCTTTTCCCATCAGGTGGATTCCATGGACTTGCGGACCATTTTTCTAACTTTCCTGAATTTTGTGCAAATTTTGTTGTAGAAAAATATGCATTAAAAAAAAAAGCCAAAAATGCACATTTCCCCCATAGGCTAAAGTGTGAAAATGTGCATTTGGGCAGGAATTTGCACATTTTTGCATGCACGAGTTAGTGCAAATACAAATTTTCACAAATCCAAATTTGAAAACAAAAAAAAATCTGATTCTACTGATGGGCAGACGATGGACTGAAAGGTGTCTGACAATCTGTGAAACACAGATGGAATGGATTTTACACAATACATACATCTCTAATCAGGGACCATTTGGACCATGTAAGAACCTTCGACTGCTAGAAGGTGGTACATTTTTCTCTGCTATAATCCTAGAGCTTCTTTTCAATTGCTTTCCCTTTACTCTCATTGATGTTATGCCAGGTGTTGTAATGGACAACACAGAAATCTTATAGCAAGGTACTGGCAGCAACAGTTGCGAGTGCAGAAGTCTCATGAACTGATCTTTGCTGGTTTTGTCCTTTTACAACACTGACTACCCATGTTTGGAAAAGAGCCATCTCTTGGTTGTTCATGGACTTCTTGGGATGCTGCCTGGTTGAGTGGATGTGTGCACAACAGGAAATATCGTTTTGCTTACATGGAGTTTGGATTTTTAGTTGTTGTTGTTGTTGTTCAGTCGTTCAGTCGTGTCCGACTCTTCGTGACCCCATGGACCATAGCACGCCAGGCCTTCCTGTCCTCCGCTCTCTCCCAGAGCATGCTCAAGTTCATATTCGTTGCATCGGTGATGCTATCTAGCCATCTCATCCTCTGCCGTCCCCTTCTCCTTTTGCCTTCAGTCTTTCCCAGCATCAGGGTCTTTTCCAGAGAGTTTTAGACTGCCCTATAAATCCAACATATAAGGGTGCAATCCTATGTATATTTAGACAGAAAAAAAGTCCTGCAAGTCCCAGCATTCCCCAGTCAGCATGGCTGTCTGGGGAATGCTGGGAGTTGTAGGATGCTTTCCTGGCTAAACGTGCATAGGATTGTGCCCTAAATCTATTATTCTTACTCACTATAATTCTTAGTACTATGTTGCTTAGCTTTATGAGAATGAGGAGTTTCTAATGTACTCGAAGGATATGAGGAATGGAAGAGACACGTAGATTTGTCCAAGCCAGTAAAATCTTATAGCCTATAGCAGGAGTTCAAATCTTTTATATCTGCTGTTAATAGGACAATCTATATTGAGAGATGGACACCAGTTACATTCATGGATCAGGTAAAATGGTCTTCCTGAATTTTAATCGTCAACAATAGATTCTAATTTTGAGTTTGCATACTATCAAATATTGTATCAATGTTCACATAGGGCAGTCTTCTGCAACCTGGTGTCCACCCAATGTATTGGAGTACAATGGGTATGCTGGCTGGGGATTATGAGAGTTGTAGTCCAACACATCTGTAGGGCACCAGGTTGGGGAAGGCTGACATAGGGCATTATCTACACTAGAGGTAAGCAACCCGGTGCCCTCCAGATGATTTGGACTACAACTCTGGACTACAATTCCCTCAATCCCTGACCACTGCCCATCCTGGGTGGGGCTTTTGGGAGTTGTAGTCCAAAACATATGGAGGGCATCAGGTTGCCTACCCTGAATCTAGTAGTGTTCCATTGATGTAAATGGGAAAGTTCAGCACACATTAAAATCTCTGCCACTGCAATCAGTGGGACTTAAAAGTAGTTAACTTAGGCTGAATCAGGCCTGTAGTGAACATTTGTGAGAGTCTGGCCATCTTGAGCACCGTGAATGAAAAACCATTAGGGATGGCCATTAGGGATTTAACCAAAGTACCTAAATCTGCCTTAAGTACAGAGAGTTAGTGGAGAGTTTAACACTGGTGTCAGTAGTGGCATTAGGCTTCCTTGGGGAGAAATTATGAGCTGGTGTGATTGAGCCAAAATGGAGTGAATAGTAGCAGTCCTAAGAGAAATCAGATCATCCTAGCTGACCATGGAATGGCAGCTTGAAGGAGATCTGGAGGGCTGTAGATGGGGCAAGGACCTAAAGCATGTTTCAGCAGCCTGGAAACCTCCCAGATGCAGCTGAACCAAAGGAGGGTTTTCACATCAAGAGGTGAGAGCCTTCTTCTGCCCAAGGTCTTGTTGCCCCCAAGGCTCCTTTACAAAGAATTAAATATGACCAAAAGAAGCAGAATTCCCAGCTGAAGTTGGCAAAGTGGTTCCATGAGATGGATGAACAGTGGACAGGCTTGAACTGTGGAGTATTGCAGTCAGTGGCTAAGAATCAAGAGAGTTTATCTGTTCAATAGCCTGCCAGCAACGATGAGAGTGAAAAGTTTAAGAAATGGCCCAGGAGACTGGGAAACTGCTGGGAAGAGAAAGTGAGGAATTGGAGCAAGAGAAAGTACAGCCCACATGGGAACTGAGCAGCTTGGAGCAAGATTGGTTGAGGCCTGCAGTGGACATACTCCTTGACTTTTTTAACCCCATAAAAGTCTTAGCAGGTGGGATCAGGGCTCTCACATACCCCAAAGGCAGATCATTCCAGAAGCCTGTGAGTCATGTCAGCAAGGCAAACTTAGAAGCCTCTGTCTGAGATACTGCCCAGCACAAGGGATTGAGATTATTGGGGAAAGAGGCATTAACCATCAGCCAGCCTGAGAAGAACAGCCTTAATGGCCCTACAGAAGTTAACCTAGACAAGACAAGAGGCAAAATGTACGCCCAGAGAAAAGTGCCGTGTACTCTTGCAAAGTTTGCAATGACTGTGGATGTTGTCGTATGAATGAAATGTTTTGCCTAAGGATAGAGGTGTTCTGAGTTCAGCTAGGTATTATATTTTCCAAACTGGGGGATCAACCATTATTGGTTTGTTTCTTCTCCCCAACAACCCTTGAAAGGGTCCCAGGTGCAACCTGAAAGAGCCTAACTTGAAGATCTGAAGCCTCCACCCCCTTTCTGTCTTAAGACTGTAACCAAATGCAGACTCCATGGCTTGAACATCAGCCACTCCCTCCTCGTGTCCCACTTTTGCTTCATTTAACATCCTGCCTGATGAAAAGTTTGGAGAATCAAAAGTATTTTGTGACCTCAGAGTTGGCCTAATACAGGTATTATGGTGCTATGGAGCTTTTCTACATGAGGCTGTTAATCGCTGTTAATCCACTGTATCTACTTTTCGATTTGTTGCAGAATTGAAATACAGGCACTACATAACAAGCATTTCCTTTCCTGGTTTCTACTACATCAACTCTAGGTGGCACTGTGATATAGTGAAATAGCACAAATACACAAAAGTGAATTGCACTATCTTTCACTTTCACAATTAAATGCTGCATTTTCTTTGCTCTAAAAAACTCGCCAAGTTTTTATTTGTCCAACAAGGCTACCTTCACTTTTTGTGTCTCCTTAATGAAGAAATCTAGTAGCAATGGGTGAGGACTGCAATACCTTTTCTGTAGGGAGATGGATTTAAGAAAAGCAGTTTCAGTTGGGAGAGAAGACTTGAGAGTTTGGCTGGTGTTAGCTAAAAACCAAGCTACATCCTTGGGAAGATACAACAGTTGCTTCTGAGAACATTGTGCTAAGCAGGGTTAGGAAATCTGATGCTTATTTTTTAGGAGTTTGCTTCCTTCCAGTAGGCACTGCTTATATATTTGACAGGTATGTGAAAACACACCCCATTTTTGAAGTGCCATTTTTAGGCTATTAAAGTGTGTGGGGGCAGGGATTCAACTTTTGGCAGGTGGGGCAAGTTTTGAGGCTAGGGGTGCAAATGTCACCAGCCCTTCTCCTTGCTCCTTGCTGCTTCTACCAAGGTAAAAGTTAGGGATGGACAAATCTGTTTTCCTTTCTTCCACATTTGAATTGTTTAAATCTCAAGTTCTTCCCATCCCAAATATAAGAAAGTTGTGAATTTTGATTAATTCTTATCAAAGCCAAGCTTCACTGGCTGAATTCAGTAGGTACACCTGTTCATAGCATGGAGAGGATCATGTTGTACCTGCCTGCCATATAGCTGTTAAAGATGGAGTCAGAAAAATGAGTTGGTGACCCTAAATCAGCACTAACATGGTTGAATAAACAGGGATGAAGCCCAGATTTTTAAGAGCTAAACACTCAAAGCTCTGGTTCTGGGTGAACAAATCTGCCAGTCTGGTTTTTCCCACATTTAGGTGTTTTTGTTGTTTGTTTTTTTTCTCAAGTTCTTTCTATCCTGAATATGAATAAATTTCTGAATTTTGGTAAATTCTTATAAAAATGAACTGAAACAAGCTTCTCATCCATCAGGGTTTAATTTCTATTCGAAAAGGAAGCTCTGGAGATGAATAGGGTCAACATTTTTTAATATGCAAATATAATTTGGGGCCAATCTTTACCAGGGCAAAGGTCCTGCAAAACAGGGGGTGAACTGCCTCCCTTTTTAGTATGGCGGGGAACAAATTTTTGAGGGTAGGTGGGCAGAACTCATCAGCTCCTCACTGCTGCTGGCCGCTATGTTTAATTACCCTGAATGCCCCAGAACAATGCTAGGTAACAATTTATTTTTAAAACTTATATTCCAGCTTTCAGCCCTCTAGAACCCTCTTGGCTCACAACAAAACTAATTTCATATTAACTGAATATCTGTAATTTAATTATGCCTTAATAAAATCTAATCACATAGATGGGCACACTTTGGATTTCTTAAGCTGCAACATTGTACATACTTACCTGGGAATAAGTCCCATTGAACTGAATTGGACTTACTTCTGAGTACTGATGTATTTCGATTATTCCTACATTTGGCAATCAAATATATCAATGAACTGAACAATATGCTCACTCTACACTTAGCATTCCTGGCATAGTCCAACATCAAATAGAAGTTTTAAGGCAAGATTTCATTCCACCAACCTCCATATGCCCTAAGTCCTGAAATATGGGAATCATTTAGCACATGCTTATGCTAGAGTCTTAAAAATAGGGAGAAAAATGTATTTCCCCAATAAGACGAAAACCTCAATAACGGCAATGTTTTTCCTCAGCTGGATATAGCTGTGGAATCCAGTGAACTTTTGCTAGAGGCCAGCCAATTCAAGATCAGAATGTGAAAATCTGGTCCAAACGTAACAGTGAAGGGGGCGGGGGAGGCTATCAAAGTGTTCGTTTTCCTTTCAGGGTCATTCTGTGCTAAAGTTGACACCCAGCATTTTTTTAAAAAAATGTAATGACTGTGAACACACCCCATACATGTACAAAGGATATTTGTTTTCCATACACAAAGAAGGGAACAGAGGCAGAAGGTCTTTAAAACCTGCTTAAAATGTAAGGGACCAGTGAACAACAAAACCTGACTCACGGTTGAGTGGGCATCACTTTTAGTTCATTTTGTCAGAAAAACACATTTTAAAATATTACAGTTAGTTACTGTAAAAGGCCCAGAAACAAGAAGGAATCTGCATGTATTTGTCAGATTTGTGTCTTATCCTTCATTCAGGAAGATAACATGAAGTTACCTCAATTTGTGGTCACAACAACCCTATCAGATAAGTTAGTGTGTATCCCTCTCCTTCTTTTCCTCCAACACCATTATTTCTGATTAAAAATGGCAGGTTTTAGAATACAGCCCATAGAGGAGCTCAAAATCCCAGTCCATCCATGATGCCCAACCCTTTGATCCCAGCAAATCTCTCTGGGTGTGCAACCTGCCAGGCTGAAGCAGAGGCAAGGATGAAGTTAGGCAGAATATTATGTGGGCACCTGATCTTGAAGGAAGCATGAAGTTGAGTAAAAACGTGGACCAACTTGTCCTAGATCTCCACATCTGTGTGGATGGCCCTTGCCCTTGCTAATCATTTCCACCATGAATAAATCTATAGGGAGGTGAACATCTATGTTTTCACCTTTTAGGGCCAAACTACTTGTTACATAGTACATTGGTTTCATTTTGGTGCCAAGTAAAAACATGGCTTTTTACCAAAGCCTTTGAGGGCTAAATTCATTCCCTAAAGTAGCACACTGTTTTAACTGCTTTAGACTTCAATTGGTATTAGCTTGTTTAATGGTTTAACATGTTTTTAGCTGTTTAAATTATTTATTGTTTTATACTGTTTAAATTGATTTTATCCATACATCACCCTGAGATCTTAATAATATAGGGCAAGATACACATGTTTTAAATAAAATAAAATAAAATAAAATAAAATAAATTATGCCTAATGTATTACAGTATTTTAATGTAAGTGTAGTTTGAAACAATTGCCACTGAGCGGAGGGTCCAATCAG
This sequence comes from Heloderma suspectum, assembly GCF_057233095.1. Taxonomy (NCBI): domain Eukaryota; kingdom Metazoa; phylum Chordata; class Lepidosauria; order Squamata; family Helodermatidae; genus Heloderma; species Heloderma suspectum. The sequence goes on from NC_139461.1 coordinate 231,269,105, forward strand.
GATTGCAATGCATGGGGAAGAGGGATTTAACCCAGGTAATTTCAGACTCTGGACTTAATAGTCCTACTGATGTGCCCTCTCTTTAGACCAGGGGTGCAGAACCGATTTCACCCCCAAGGACCAAATTCCATTTGGAGAAGCTCTCAGGGGTCGCATTCCAGTGGTGGGCAGGTCAAAGGTAAAAGTGGCAGGACCAAAGGTGAAGGGGCAAGTCCAATTATACCTGAATATTTTAGCTTCAAGTTATTATTGCTGGTTACTAAGCTTTAGGAGAGGCATTGCAAAATGGGGGGAAACACTGCACAAAAGCCAGGAAACCAATTATCAGTAGCTGGGGGAAAGAGGGTGAAGGCAAGGGAAAGAGGTGTGACCTTCTGGGGAACTGGATTGGGGCCCATGGAGGGCCACATTGGGACACTGGGCCTGCAGTTCTGCACCCCTGCTTTAGATGGCAATGTGTATATTTCTTCCCTCACTCCAAAATGTGGTAAGCCAGTCCTACTGTACTTGGGGGCCCTTCTGCTTGTCCTGGTGAGTAGGGCACTGGATCTCTTCCCCTAAAGTCCTGATAGCACCACTGATTTAACCCTTCCATCCTTTGCCATGAACTTGACAAAACTCCACACAATCACGCAGCTGCAATATGCCTCAAAAGGAACGCTCCCATTGACACCAACAGGAGCATCACTCACAAGGCAAACTGTGCCTACAGAGGGGGAAGTCTTTTTTGCTGGAACCATGGCAGGAGGACTGGGAAGGGTTCACTCCCTCTGTATCCACTGCGTTCCTGATTGGAGCCCCTTCCCTCCCTCGTGGCAATTTCTGATTAAAGTTGCACGGACACTGGGCAACATGACACATTCAGTGTAACATGGAGTTTGGGCCTCAGTCCTCCAAGATGATGACAGCGGATTCTGATGAGCTGTTCGGGATGCTCCCTGTGAAGAAGTGCAAGCAAGTGTAAGGATGCCAGAGGGAAGATCCTGGCCTGCATGCTTTGACCTTCTTTGGAATAAAAAGTGCTCTGTGTGTCTCTCCCCCCCACACACACACACACATTTAAGTGACAAGAAGGTTGCCAAAAGACACAGCAAGCCCATTGGGTGAGAAAACAGGGAAGTCAGATAACTGCTTAGATAGATTAGAATCTCTCTCTGGGTTGTGGGGAGCCAAACTGCGCTGGAAACAGGCAATCTTCTTTTGCAGAGGCTTCCATGCAGCGGGTGAGGAAGGGCTTATTCCCCTAGCTCTAATGAAGTTGCCATTTGGTCATAAATAACCCTGGGCCCACTTTGAACTTTCAGAGCTGAACAATGTGGGCTGGATAATACTGGATAGCATAGATGTTGTTGCATTTGCTTTGTATCATGCTGTGTTTGCCAAGACGCTAGGCTTGCCACTGGGGCTTTTCCTATCACTAATTGCAGCTTTCACCAAGATAGTGGCTGAGGAGGGAAGGGTCACACCTTTCTTCCCTATGTGCTGGGGACTAGATTTTAAATAAATAAATACAAATAAATTACAAAACTAAATAAACAAACAAAAACCCACGCTGATATGATTGGCAGCGATGCATTTGGCATCACATGTAGTTAGGTCCTTAGGAAGCCAGGTGCGAATTCTGTCTAGAGTGCCTATCTCCCAGGGCCTTCCATTTCACTGTTAATAGGTTTAATTTCCTGACAAAGTATGGTTACCCAGATCTGATTCACAATGCCCTGGTAGCGCAAAGTTCTGATAAAGTTATTAAGGGGTGTGTATGTGTGAACTCAGAACAGATTGTGAAAGGATTCCCTCTCCTCTCTTTGGAATGTAACCATCCCTGCTTAAGAGGCATATGAAACCACCTAGAAACTTCCCAGAAACCACATAGTCAATCCCATTTCTGACTCCTTGATATGCCTTAAACCAGGGGTGCTGAACCTCAGGCCCAGCATGTCTGGGGTCCCAATCCAGCCCTCCAGAGTTCCCCAGATGCCCCCCTTTCCCCACCCCCAATTGTTTCAGGGTTTCCCAGTTTAGGCACATTCACACACACACACACACACACACACACAAGGTTGAAATGCCTCTCCAAAGCCTTAGTTCCTGGTAGTAACAGCTGAAATATGCTGGTATTTTTGAAAGTCTTGCCCAAATGAGAAAAACAAAAAGAAACACAAACTTGCACAAAAGGAATGCAAACAGACAGTAAGGAATGCAAAAAATAATTTTGAGGAGCATATCACTAATAACATCCAGGCCAACAATAAAGAATTCTTTAAATACATCAGAAGCAGGAAACCAGCTAAGGAGGCTGCTGGACTGTTGGATGACAATGGTGTTTAAGGAGGAAAAGGAGCTAAACAATTTTTTTCATCTGTTTTCACTGCAGAATACATAGGGCAGATTCCATGCTTGAATTGATATTTCTAATAGGGATGTCAGAGAATTCCGCCACAGATCTCAGTGAGGCCAAATGCCAGTGCATTTGACCCCCTGAAATCTGTGGTGGAAAGAAGCCCCCGCCCCCCCGCCCGACGAAAGGCACGCGAAACGAAGCACTGCTGCCATCCGCGCTGCCGTCCGTGCTGACTTGCGAATGGCAGCCGCGTCTGCAGCCGCCATTCGCTTCCTCATCATAGCCATGATAGGCTACATAAATAATTACGTAGCCTATCATGGCTAACGCAGGGATGCTATTTGCGTAAATAATTACGTAGCCTATCATGGCAAGCAAAAAAAAAGCAGACACAAATGGCGACGGCTACAGCGGCCGCCATTTGCATTCCCTTTTTTTGCCATTTTAGCCTACATAAATATTTAGGTAGGCTATTACGGCGAAAAAAAGGGGAACGCAAATGGTGTAGTGGGCGCTATTTGCATTCCTTTTTTTCGCCATTAATAGCCTACGTAAATATTTACATAGGCTAAAATGGCGGGGGGGGGAAGGAACGCAAATGGCACCCACTATGCCATTTGCGTTCCCTTTTTTCACCATAATAGCCTACGTAAATAATTACGTAGGCTAAAATGGCGAAAAAAAGGGAACGCAAATGGCGGCCACCATAGCTGCCGCCATTTGCGTCTGCTGGTTGTTGTTTTTTTGCTTGCCGTGATAGGCTATGTAAATATTTACGACACCTATCATGGCAAAATAGAGGGACGCAAACGGCAGCAGCTACGGCAGCCGCCATTTGCGTCCCTGCAGGCTGCCCAGCAGCCGGATGTCCAGCTGCGGGTGGCCCTGGCTGGTGGCTCCGCAGAATCTCCACGGAGCGGAGCCGGCTGAACAGAATTTCAGGGGGAGGGATGGAGTGCCTCCCCCCCACCGCAAATGTCACCCTTCGAAAAGGTAAGTGACTTTCATACATCCCTAATTTCTAAGGTGAGAGTTAGTCTGAGGAATTGAGGCAAATAGTGGCGGCAAAAGATGAAGTTCTAGACTTTATTGCAAATTGAAAGCTAACAAATCAGCAGGTCCAGTGTCACCCATCCTAGGGCACTTAAAGAACTCAAATGTGAAATAACTCATCTCCTAACAAAAATATGTAACATGTCCCTAAGATCAGGTTTTGTACCACAGGACTGGAGACTAGCAAAGGTGCATAGCACCCAAGGTCAATCAGGTGTATTTTGGCATCTGAGGCAGAAAATCCCTCAGAATAAATGTCTCACCTTCACCTTGCAGGAAAAATAATGACTAATAATTTGCTCCTCCTTCATGAGCCCCAAAATCATCTGCCTGTGGTAGCTGTCCCTAGTGTGGAAAATGTACAGGTTACAGCATCTACAGATACAAAATATAAGAGGTCAGGACTCTTGCAGCCTGCACCTATGCATTTTTACACAGAAATGACCCACTGAATTTAATAGGAATTACTCTTGGATCAGTGTTTTCTTTTCTGTGAGAAAACTGAGACTGCGATCTGATACACAGTGAGAATGCATCTTTATCTTTGTTTTTAAATATTTGTAAGACAATCACAATACTACTTCAATCATCGTTTTCCAGTATTTTAACAATATCTCTTCTCCCCTTCCTCCACCTCACCACAAGAACTCACAGAGAACAACTACATTTGTTGTATAGTACATTTCCTAACAACACTAATTTGAACAATTACATACAGGACTATGTGATCTGGAGATTGTGAACGGGATGGCCGGTGCTGTAATGTTGCGGGGAAGGAAGAATTTGCTCCATCTTCTTTGACTGGATTACCAAAATTTACCGAGGCATATCATTGCCTCTCAGCCTCAGGTTTCCATGTTTACAATGGGATATTTATGACCTGTTTGTAAGACTGTTTTAAAGATGGATGAGATTATTGTAAACCCATATACTCACATACATGAAAGTACTGCGTACATGTTTAATATAAATAGCTGTATGTTGTTCCAGAGCCTGGATTCCAGGGGTAAGCCATCTTTTTTTTTTTCTCCCCCTAACAGGATTTCCTGTACCCTCAACTGTTGCATAACTTGTAGAAGCTCAACTGGTGAGGGTTTCCTGGCAAGAGATGTGGGGGTATTGCACCTGTTGAACTCCTTATTGATGGCAGAGGGGGACTCTCTCTGTCTCTTAAAGAAGATTAGTTCCCTTCATTGCTGTTCTTATCCAGCTGGTCCCTCTGAGCCCAAAATGGAGACATGGTTTAAAAAAAAAAAAAAAAAAGGCTAGGCCCTTTGTAAAAACATGGTTATCGTTTGTAAAGCAGTGGGGAGGTTTATATAAACTACCCAAACACGCCGACTCTCTCTCGTTCTTAATGTGAACGAAATGAAAAACAAGGGCTAATTATTTTGTCCAGGTTCTTAACGGCAGCCATCAGGCAAGACTGATTTTCATTTGATTTTGAAGTATTTGTGTTTCAATAACCTCCTTAACCCAGCATTGCACCTCCATAATTCCGGATATTTTGAAAAGCGCCGTCCACTTCAAGCTCTGCATTTAAGATTTTGTTGACGAATGGGTTGCATCGAGCTAATTGCGAGCACTAATTGCCGTTTTCATCCCCAAGATGAGGGACCTGCGTACATTAAAATACACACACGCACACCAAAAGGGCCGGGGGGGGGGCGGGGGGAGAGACCCCATCACTTCTTCAGGCAGAACGCTTACTGTTGACTTAAGTTGCCTCTGGGGGCGAGAATTCAGCCAGGGTTTAAGACTGCCGATCTGCATCTACATAAATCAGGACAAACGTTAGTGGGGAAAAAGAACTCCCTGGAGGTAAGAGCTTGCGTGGGTCTCGTTTTGGAAGCGGCGTTGCCTTCCCCACCTCAATCGCCTTTTTGTTGCGTTTGCCAGAGGCAGCCTGGACTACTTTGCTCTGCTTAGAAACCTGCCTGCGGAGACAAGGTTGCGGACTCGCTGGCAGTTTATTATATAAAGGCCCCACTTGCTGGACTCGCCGCCGTTCTCTGTACTTCACGCCCGTATCCGGCGCGCGTCCCGCACCTCGGAGGGAGGAGACTGCCCGGGAGAGGCGCGGGCCGACCAAGAGAAAGGCAGTGGGGTGCCAAGGAACACATGGGAAATCTGCGGGGGAAGTGTGCATTTAATCCCACCGCTGAGATTTCTTTTTCAGCTCCCACCATAGATGACCAAGGCTTTATCAGAGCACGGGGGAGACTCGCAAACCATGGAATATATTAAAGGTGCAATCCTGTGCACGTTTAGACAGAAAGGAGAATCCTACAACCCCCGGCGTTGCCCAGCCAGTACGGCTGGCTGGGCATACTGGGAACTGTAGGACTTTTTTCTGTCTCGGTATACATAGGATTGTGCCCTAAAAGGGCAAGCGGCTTTGTACTCCGAAAGGTAGTGTTGTTCTAAGGCAGACAAGAAAGCCAAATATGTAATTGTGTTTTATGTCTTTATCGCTTTTAATGTTTCAACTGTTTGTATGTATTTCATTGCTGTGAGCTCTTCTGCCCTGAAAGGGGGCCAAGAACATTTTAAATAAATAAAGTGGGGGCGGAGTTGGCGAGAGGATCTTTTCTTTTTCAGCTACTTGATGGCTTCGAGGGAAGGGCCGGGGCCGGGAGGGGATTAAAACCAGGAGATAACGCACACGTGCGTGAGAAGGGGGGGGGTCCGGCGGGTTTTAGGAGGAACGGTGTGACGTGCGGTAGCCGTGTGACGGGGCGGCCGACGCCACCACAGGGCTACCGGATGGGAAAGACGGGCGTGTGGGCCTGGATTAGACAGCAACGGCGGGCGCACCATCTCCCTTCTTTGGAGAGGCGGGTGACAGTCTAGTAAAACGTTAGGTGTGGGTTTATAGCCGGCGTAAATATAAGGCCAGCCTGCTGGGTTCTTTGCACGCACATGTTTCTTGGGAAGGCCTGGAACAGACAGTTCAGATGCTGTATGCATCGTTTTATAATAATCCCTCCCAAAGTGCCGTAAATTGGATGGGCGTGGTTGGTCTCGCTGGTTTGCGCATTGCCTGCTTCTTACCCAAGGCTTCAGTCCCGTCTAGTCCCGTACCTGGGAATAAGCCCCACTGACCTCAGTGGAACTTATCTCTGAGTAGGCATGTATAGGATTGCCCTGTTAAAAGAACAGGTGGACTACCGCAACGGGCAAATGTTAATGTAAGTGTGGCACGTAGGCGTGGTTGGCTGTAAAATGGAACTGAATCCCGTAGGGCATGGGGTATTCAATATGTGCTAGAGAGAGTTCGAGTGGGGTGGCTGTGGAGAGCTTGGGCTCGGAGAATCACGGCCTCAGTTTTTGGTGGGTCCTGAAGGTTTTCCCGAGTTAGAGTGAGCACTTCAACCACATTCAAGAGGAAGTGTTCAGTGCAGTTCCAAAGTTCACGTATTCTTCGTTCGAAGCTGATACAATTAAAAAATAAATAAACCCCTTGCTTAATTATGTAACCTGTTGGAGGGCATGGAAAAACAGGCAAACAAGATCATGCACAAGTTTCATGTGTTCAAAATATCACTCCAAATTTTAATAAAAACAAAATTGAAGTCCACTTGTGATAATTTGTATTTCTAAGGAGGTGTGGTATGTCTCGGTTTATGTTGACAGCAGCCACGAATGGATCTACATTTGAAAAGAATAATTTAGGCTACAATCCTTCCCTGAAGTAAATCCCATTGAATTGCCATTAGCTCTTAAAATTATCCCGATGTCTTTAGGGATTTCCCCCCTTCCTTTCTGCTCACATATTATCTTGAGGGTGTATATGTGTAAGAAAATATGCAATATTTGTGTGGGTTTTTTAATATATAATCTCAGCTGGGACGAATGAAGTGTTACTTTAAACAGTACTGAATAGATAGATAACATATGTGTGGGATCAGCCATATGCAGACAGAGCCTACTTCCATATTTACTTGGAAGTAAACAACTGCCAGAATACCATTACAATCCTATGTATATCTAGGCAGAAGTCCCACTGAGTTCAATGGGTCTTACTCCCAGGTAAGTGGATACAGTGTTGCAACCTAACTGCATTTCATAAAACAAAGGCTGCTACACTGCACTTCATAAATCCATATGATAAACCTCTTGTTTATTTATATGTGTCTATATTGCACCTTCAGGTTTGTATCTATTTTTAAAAATGTATAGGCTGCTTTTCCACCAAAAGGCCGCTTTTCCACCAAAAGGCCCTCAAAACAAGTCAAACAAAATAACTATAACCTCCAACAGCATTGCAAAACAATATTGAACTTTAACTATTTTAAAAACTAAAACCAACCAAGATACAATCCCTGGGTGCATTTTCATGGTTTTGAATTTTAAAAAAAATGTACAGTGGTATTCATCACATGTTTACTCTGGCGTAAGCCTTTGTTCAATGGGACTTACTGCCAGATAAGTGTGCGTATAAGCCCAACTTAACAGTGTTCTTGTTTTCAATTGTTAAATGAAATTAAACTGAAAAACGAGTTAGGATTTCTTCTGTGAGCAGTTGTACAAGATTATCTTTCCGAATATTTGTAAATCAGTATGATCAGCACATGATCTTATAAATGGCAGGTAGGGGAAAACAGAAATAATTACAAGTATCAGGCCCGATTCAGTGACCCGGCATGTTTAGATTGTACCCAACCATACCATTATCTATTCCTGCAGAATACATATATATGTACACATACCAATTGGCTCCAGCTGAGGCTTTTTTTTCTGTGAAAAGAGATCGACTCCTCTTGGAGAGACCACCCAGAGTTTAGTCACTCTGGCATTAAGGAAGAAAGTCCCACTACCCCCACCCCCGGTAGCGCTTAGTTCCAAGTAAGTGTGCTTAAGGTTAGTCCGAAAAAGAGGCTGCAGACACCATTTCTACATTTCTATGGAATCACACCGAAATATTTTCTCAAGATTCTCATCCCCCGCCCCCCTTCATTCCCAGCTTAAATGCGTGGAGCCGTCCGCTCTGGCCCTGTCCATGTTTGCTCGAAACAAAGACTCTGTCTTTATAGGGTTTATTTCTGCCCAGGTCAATATGCGTAGGATCGCATCCCTAAAAGAGTGTCGTGAGTCCAACGCAAGCATTTCCTAACCCTAATTGATGCACCTCCGGGTGAAAGAGGGGGGAAAGGGCACTACGGAGGTATGAACCGACTCAAGCGATCGCTTACAGCGCCGTGGTTCCCAGTGGCGCTGTTTCCAGGGAAAACCTTGCAGCGAGCGGGCAACACTCTGCAGAACTCCTACTTCAGCGTCTCTTTAGCCAGGCCGAGTCTTAAAAAGACCGCCCCGCCCCTTAATTAGCCAGACGTCGCTGGTTAATGGAGAAGAACCGTCGACTTGACCGAGTCTGACGTGCCCCACGGATAGACGTGTCTGAATCGGATAATTGCCGCTGGATCGCTTGAAAGCACGTCGGTGCATCGACTAGACCGGCACCGACTTGCGTCTTCCGCGGCGTTTCACAATGGCCCCCTTTCAGCGCATAAAAATGCTATACAGTTCTCGCCCCCATTTATCGGCACCATTTGTTGTGGCAACGTTGCATTGTCTGTCCCTGGCCAGACACCCAAATAATACGCAATGCGCCTTTCCCTCCCTCCCGCCCCACACTTGCTCCCAGTTACTTCTCTCTCCAGTCATTCTCTCTCTCTCTCTCTCTCCTTGTATTTCAACAAGGGAAGAACAAGGAAGGTGCTCAAACGCCGCGAATTTCAAGGGCTCCTGCCATCGGTGGGGCAAAAGACGGGCGGAGGGAGGCCTACTGTAACAGCCTGGGATCTTTCACACCAGCCTCTTCAATCTTAGCCTGGAAAGGGGCGGGGGAGAGGGAGAAGTGTGGGGCGAGCGAGGGAGAAGCCGAAGCGAGGCCTCTGTTCCGCCAGCGCTTCACAAAGCACCTTCTCAATCAGAGCCCCAGCGGTGCGCTTTCAGAGTTCAGCTTTTCCCTTCCCCTTCCCTCGCCGCCTCTCAGAGCGCGCGCGCGCGCGCAGCTACGTGGACGCAGCTCTAAATCTGGTGCACAGATTCTGGCACGGGAGATTGTCTGGGCGAACAAAATAAGGCCGAGTGTCTCTTGCTAACTAGAACAGGTAGACTGCAGAAGAGAGATACGGCTAGCTGGCTGACGAACTCGTTTTTGCAATGATCTCGCTATTTTGTTATTTTATTCTGTTGAAAGAGGAATGCCACTAAAGCTGGCCATTTGGTGAGGGGAAAGAAATGTTCCTCCAAAGCCATGGCTGAGCGAATGCAGTAGTACAGCCAGTTTCACCCAAGGATGAGCTTATGTAAAAAAAAGGGGGGGCGGCTCAAGGTCCAGCGCCCTTTTGGTTACCTTCCCCAACCTGGCCTTCTCCGGACATGCTGTACTACAAATCCCATCGTCCCCAAGCGGCATGATCCTGGCTGGTTGGAAATCATAGGAGTTGTGTCCCACACGTCCGGAGAGCACCCGGTTGGAGAATGCTACCTGTTCAGCAGTAGTCTATCTTACTCAGTCTTGGCCGTGGTGCAGCAGGGGCCCTCGGAAAGTACCTTCAGAACCAAGCCAGGGGCCTTTATATAACAACAAAAGAAATGCGGTGCTGGTTCCTGCCAAAGGGTCCGTCTGGTTTGATGCTGTCTCCCACAGTGCTGATCCAAGGCAGACGACCCTGCGAAATTCACACGTGGGGCATTACGGAGATGACGGCCATCCCCTGTGGTTCCTCTCCAGCCATCAGAGATACGGTCTCTCCAGGACGTACTACGTGCTTAGGTTTCATGGCTAATAACCCCTGAAAAACCTGTGCGCTGTCCTGCCCTCCATTTATTCATGACTGTAAGCCGCTTTGAGTGCCGTTTTCTTTGTAGAAAGGCGAGGTAAATCCCAGAACCTGGTGCCGTCCAGATATTTTGGACTTCAACTCCCATCAGCCCCAGCCAGCATGGCCAATGGTCAGGAAAGCTGGGAACTGTGGTCGAAAAACATCTGGAGGGCACCAGGTTGGGGAAGGCTGGTTAATCTCCTTAACAGAGTTCTGGTAGTTGACTCCCATCAGTTGCTTCCTTTTTGTCTGCCGGTTTCCTTAGAGCTGCATCCCGCAGGTTGTGGTACCCGTCGCACTAATGGTTTAATTTCCACTGAAAATAATTTTCATAGTCGACTCTACACAAATCTGGGTACGATCACCGATATCTCATCTATCTAGCGGTGACGGCCCTGCAGCTTTCTTTACTATTCAACTCTAGCTAAGATTAATTTGATCGTAACATTGAGGAATCCCACCTAGGGAAGAAGCGGGTGAGCAGGAGATATGCAGCCTTTCCCAAACCTCTCAGCGGTTTCAGGAGTTGGACAAAACGAAGCCTGGGAGCATCCTGAGCCAATGAATGTTCTCTTCTTTCCTGACCTATTTACCTTCGATTTCAGCACTGGGTGGCATTCAGTATTAGTTTAACTTTAGTCCTGTACAACCCTATGTCTTTAAGGCCGCAATCCTTTACACACTTACCTGGGAATAAGCTCCACTGAATTCAACAGGTCTTACTTCTGTGTAGACAGTCATAGGACTGTGCAGTAACACAACTAAACGTTTCTAATGGAGAACATGTGGCTGCACTGGCTGGGCTTGTAATGTGGTTTTTTGGGTAGACAATCTGATCAAAATCCCTTAGAAAAATTAAGACACATTCCCTCATTCCCCCCCGTCCTGTTGTATCTGTCACGCAGGGACGGTGATTGAAATGTCCAATGCAGGCTGCTGCCCGCGGGAGAAGAGAGACAGACAACTGTGGATAATTTGGGAGCTGGTCCATATGTGTGTGTGTGTGTGTGTGTGTGTGTGTGTAGGGGTGGGGGTGGGGGAGGGGGAGAGGGAGAGGAAACATTTGTGCTAGTCCTCCAGCAACATGCATGCCATTCGAACTCGAAAGGGAAACTCACACAACCCCCATCGGCGGTCAGAGAGAGAAATACTAGCAGATCTTACACGGTCCCAAAGCCCCTGGTGGCTTACGGGGAGGCGGGGGGGAGGGGCTGAAGAAACCAGTTATTTTACGTGCCTGTGTGTTGGGGGCGGGGGAGAAGAGAAAAAGTTTTAAACTTACTACTATTCTAAAATAAAGATTCTAATTAAGAAACAGATTGAGAGAAAAGGAATAAAGGGAAAATATATACATTTAAATGCATTTATCCATGTGCCCAAGGAGGAAGAGTTCTTAAGGAACACGTTTTAAAATGCACAATACATACCCAGTTTTTTCTGAATACTGTTGTTCAGTGTTGGCTTTAAAAGCCCTGCAATCATTTTTTTTTTCTGTTTTTAAGAATAGGAAAAAATGTTTTAGTAAATCATATGAATAATGTCTACTTGTGGCTGCCTTGTGTGTTTCTGTTTCTGTTTTTAAAGCTTTCGTTCTGCAGAAAATGACACAACAGCAGCCCCAATGTCTTAAAAGACATGGGTTAAGGGGTCGCAGGACTAACTTTATTATAATGGGGGGAGGTATTTTTATATTTTGATACCTTTTGCAAGCCCTGAAGAAGTTGCAGCCCCGTTGGACCATTATATCCTTATCATGATTGTGAATCACAGCATGGGAAGGTACCTTTGAGGTCATTTAGTCGAACCCCCTCCCTGATCAATACAGGCTCTTTAATGCAGGACATACTTACAGAATATTTTTGTTGCAAACAGTAAAGCCCATCGTTTGAAGAAGGGATTGCTTGCCTTTTCGTTTTTTAAGCAAGCAGAATCTTCCTCTCCAGAAATCTAGAATTTCGCATACAGGTTTGCGCCCTCCAGGGAATTTGCGAAGAAGCTGGACAGTAGAGGAAACGCAAAAGTTCCTGCGCAATGACAGGATCTGAAAATAAACAGCAGAACGGGATGGCTACTGGGAGCCCGCCCTTTCCAGACCGTATACTAAAAGTCGGCTTGCTGTGCTGTTGCGTTGATTCCAGATTTGGTCGTGATTAACTTGAGTCCCATTGATTTCAGTGGGTCTACTCCAAATATGATCTGGAACCAGCTCATTCGCGGGGGGGGGGGGTATACAGAGGCGGGTCGTTGTTGTTTTCATCATAAACCTAAAGTCCTCGGAAACGGGGGACGTTTACGCCTCGCACAATTTCGTTATGGTGACTTTTGTCTCTTAAACCGTTTCTTCAATGCTGAATTCAAAAAGCCAGACCGCCACCCCCTTAAACAGCGTGTTTGGATCGAAGCCGATTTAGCCCCGACATCAGTATACGCATTAGCCCCGATGCAGCTAAAGTTAGTCAAGATATGAAGTCTGACCTTACCCATGTCGATCAGAAGCCCCAGTGAGTTCAAAGAGACTTATTTACCATGGAAGTGTGCATAACGTTTAATTAACTGTAAGCTATCCTGGCAGTTGTGAAAACGGAAGGGCAGAGTATGTTTTAATCATAAATAAAACCCGATCCTAAGTATGTTTCCTCAAAAGTAAGTCCTGCGCACGTCAAGGGGACTCACTCCTTAATATGCTTGTATTGCAGCCTTAGAGCTAAGATTTCAGTCTTAGTCACCACTAACTTTCGTTGTGACCCTGTTTATGCTTTTAGGATGGAGGTCTAGTTTAGCCAGTTGGAGTTTTAACTACTTAAAGGCGCAATCCTATGCATGTTTAGGCAGAACATGGCTGGAGAATACTGGGAGCTGTAGGACTTTTTCTGTCGAAATATGCATAGGATTACATCCTAAATTGAAATCCTGTATACACTTACCTGGGATTAAACACTGAACTCAATGGAACTTGAGTAGACATGCATAGGCTTGCATTATTAGGGTATCAGTGTTTATCACATCAAAATTGGTTTAATGCCCCATTCATGAAAAATAAATCAATCTTGAATTAAGCCTTATTAATTTCAACAGTACTACCAGCGAAGCATCCTACCTTCCAGGACTGTTGTAAGGGTTACTGAGATTATTTATCTGAATCAATAATACATTTTTAAAAACTGAAAAAGTGGCTACCTAAATGTTTTACTATTATTTTTACTGGCGGGGGGGGGGGGGAGTGGCCAGTGAGGTGTTGTGATTAGAGCGTTCAACCAGGATAAGGAAAGATCTGGGTTCAAATTTCCATTCAGTCATGATGTTGGGCCAGTCACCACCTCTCAGCATAACATACGGGTGGACAGAAGGTAGATCAGGTTGTACTAGTAGATCTCTGGATTTGAAGAAGATAGGTTTCTGATTCCCAATGGTTTAACAGGCGCGCGCGCGTGCGCGCAGGCCAATTATGTTGTAACGAAGAAAGCTGGGAGCGAGGGTGTAACCGAATGTGGATTTTTGTGTGGAAGGACTGAGTGGGACTCAGTTCAGTTCTGGTACTCAAAAACCAAAACCTGAGCTCAGAATTCTTTCATTCTAGGTGCATGTCTTTTGGTGGAACTGGGGGTTCTTGTAAAACCTGCCATCTGTTCACCCTTGCTGAAGCTACTCCACGGGGTTTTTAGCAGTGGTGCAGTTGGGCAAGTTTAGATTCTGGACTTTATGGTAATAAAGACAGGCTCTTTTAAGGGGGACTCTTTAGATGGCAATGTGTATTACCTCACTTACTTCAAAATGTGGCCCGCCAACGCTGCTGCTTCTGGAGGAACGGGAGCTGGCCATCTGCCCCAAAATTAGATGCATACAATCTTTGGAGGAAGGCTGCGATAAAATTGTTCTGTTGTTATTATCGCAGCCTTGCTCCGCGGAAAGGATGGGATTTTGACTCTGGACGACGAAAAACAGAGCCCCCTCGCACACCAGAATGCGCTGCGCCTGCGATAAGTCCATATACGGATTGGCAGGTCAATTTTCGAAAGATTTCCCGTTGGGGCCGGGAAACCGCCCCTGTGGGCAATAAACACACACACACAGCGGGTAAAATAATATAACCTGATGGAGTGCCTCTCCCGGTATGAACCTACCACTACACCACCATCGTATTCTGAGGCCCTCCTCCAGGTCCCTCCTTCAAGGGAGGTTCGGAGGATGGCAACAAAGGAAAGGGCCTTCCCGGTGGTGGCCCCCTGATTGTGGAAGGCACTCTCCAGGGAAGTCCGCCTGGCGCCAACATGGTCATCTTTTCAGTGCCAGTTTAAGAATTTCCTCTACTTTTCGGCATTCGACAGCAGATCATAAGGCTTTTTAACAGGTCCTAAGATTTTTATTGTTGTTTAAATTGTTTTTATATTTTTCTATAGTAATGGCTTTATATTCTGTGATCATATTGTATTTTTAAGGTTTTAATCTTTGTAAACCATCCGGAAAGATTTGGCTATTGGGCAGCAGAGAAAACAACAGCAGGAGGAGCAGCAACACCACCAACAAATAAATAAATGGAAACCGGGTTTTTAGTCTTGCGCGTTTTGTTCTTTATCTTCTCTTTTCCAATCCATTTTATACCATTTATCTTGCAGCACCAAAACGAACCTTAAATCGCATCATCTTATGTGCAAACCCAGCCGAAGCTGAAGATACTCCCCCCACAGGAGCGCGCGCACGCGCACGCGCACTCCCCCCATCGGTTCCTTTTTTCCTGCCTCCCAATGAGGTCTCTCTAGATGCTGATTATCTTCCAGTGGGTCAGGTTACGCCGCATTCATTCCTAAACAAACGTAAAGCAGCTACACGCGTCCTTGTTTTAGGGCGAGTTTTGAAAAACACGTTCCCTCCTCCAACCCTGGGAGCGCCCCCCCCTCCTCCGAGATCCCGCTTTGAAAATATCATTTCTAAGTGAAACTGGGGGCATCCCCCCTCCCCCTCCGGTGGTCTTTTTGGTGCGTGCAGGAGTTTGCTACGGTAGGTCTGCAAAAGCCATTAAGAATCTGGCACAGGGGCACAGGCAAAACAACGCAGACACCACTCACTTTTCTAAATAAACATTAGTCTTAAAAAGTTTGCACTATTGACCCCCTGCAGATCTGATTACTTGTAACTCTCTGAACCATATTTAAAGATGGTTTAGTACAACTTTTCCCCCCTCCCGGGCTGGAGAGGAAACAGGGAAGAAGAGAAAAGTCACTGTTGGAGCATCTCTGGGATTTTGGGTAGGACAGGGTGAAGTGACTAATTCTGGTTAAGGACTCTCACACTAGGGCCTCCCACACCTGGACGTTCTACGGCAGCCTTCCCCAAACTGGTGTACCCCAGATGTTTTGAACTTCAACTCCCATCACTCCCAGCCAACAGTAAGGAATGCAGGGAATTATAGTCCAAAACATCCAGAGGTCACCAGGTTGCATAAGGCTGATTTATTTATTGATTGATTGATTTATACCCCACCTTTCTACCAAAATATGGTACTTTAGTTGGATATGGGGTCTTGTGTCTCAAAGTTAAACAATGTCAGATGTGTCACTCTAAAGATTCTCACAGCCCTGTGCCTGTCCGTGAATCCCAGTACATTCAGTGGCACATACTTACATCTTGCCTGATGAAGAGACCTGAACATCTGGAAAGCTTGCACATTTTTGGTGATCTTTGACTTGGCCTAATAAAGGTATTACACCAATATGAATTGGGGGGGGGGATTATGGCCAACTTGGCTACCTTTTGCTTTTTATAGAAGTTAGTGTGCATGGCATTGCAGCTTTACTTGAATTCAAATTCCATTGGCCTTAGCCTTACTTCAAAGCAAACCTGTTTAGCAGGAAAAACAGCAAAGAGTCTGTGGCACCTTAAAAACTAATACATTTATTACAGCACAAGCTTTCAAGGACTACAGTCCAGATTCTATAGTCCACAAGAGGTTACGTCATACTAAATCTGTTAGAGCTCCATCCTCCTCAGACCTAATGCGACCATCAATATCAACTCATTCCGTGACTGTTATTATAAACTACAAACACACTAGGTATGTTTGTCCTTGTTTAAACAACAGAAGGGGTGCTTGTTTTCATCTGTAGTTGAACATTGCTATGGTTTCTTATTATGAGGCATGAAAACAAACCACAAAAAATGCTCTTCACATGACTGTTTTTTCAACTGCTGCTTTTTCAATTTAAACTGGAATATATCTGGCCTTTAAATCTTACTGAGAATTTCCTCTGTCTTCAACAAATCCTTTGGCAAAGCAATGTCCCTGAAGTGTAGGATCAAGATGTTCAAGCTACAGCAATTCCACCTTTGTCAAAACAGCCCCCCTTCATCTGCGCATTCCAAGGAAGCTGTCAGTGAGGCCAAAGCTGCACCTTGCTGTCCATTTTGTCTTCCTTTGAATGCAAACATTGCCCTTTAGTTCATCACTGCCTCCAGCATTTGCCCTATGGAAGTCATTGTCCATTGTAGGACACAACAGAACTCCACAGAGAGAGAAATGATGGAGCAGTTTTGCTAAGGCAGAGCAAGAAAATTGGCCTTTGGGACTGGGAGCATTGCTTCTGGTCCTAGGCACAAATGATATTTAACAGTGAAATTCGGTGCATGTCTACTCAGAGAAGCAAATCCCACAGAGTTCAATGACACATACTCCCACCTAGGTGTGTATAGGATTGCCCTTTAAGCAGCACCAGACACTTGTATATATAATCTGAGTCTCACAGCATACAAATGAGACAGTTAACTCCACTCACTCACACATATGGACCAGGGCAAAGCAATTAACAAAAGATGTATTTAAACACAGTAAATATAAATAACACAACCCCCATAGAAAGTCATATAAAGGCAGCCTCAATAAGTCCTTCACAAGGCAACCAAGCATACCTGAATGGCTTTGCAAAATTCCTCAAATGTCCCTGAATGGATTGGCCCCAAATATCCCAAACCAGAGTCTGGTAGTTTCAGAAAACAAAGGATAGTTACCCTCAGCACTGGCTCAGGGACCACTGGTCTGCAGCTCCACAGAAGCCACCAAATCCTGGTCTGTAGAATGGATTCTGACTTCTTCAAAGCAGCCATCTCAGCTCCTTGGCAAGCAAAACAGCTTCTGGCCCAGGCAGGACCAACAGTTTCTTTTCCCCAGAAGGCAAAGAAATAAATCACAATTCTCCATGTTACTGGAACCCTCTCCTGGTTTCTTGCTGCAATCAGCAGTGCTTTGTCCATTGCACACTTCTTGATCCAAAATATCCTTAATTAAGAACTCTCACAAACAACAAAGTGCTCTCCCTCTTCTAACCATTTGCCCTCAGGGCTTTAGCTTACATACCCACCTTGGTCAGGTGAGTACACCCACATTAACTCTTTGCACAATGATCCCCTCCAAACCAGCAGGACATAATACAACAGGAATGGGGAACCTCCGGCCTGAGGGCCAAATTTGGTCTGCCTGTCCAGCTTGGCCCTGCCCTCCCCCAGTATCTACCCCTGGAGCCTAGTGGGGAGAGCAAATGCTACACAGAAAGTTGGGGAACACTGCTGAATGGGGTGAGCTGTGGTGCACGGGGGAACCCAACCATCAGGCAAAGACACCTTCTGTGAGCAGAGCCCTTCCATTAATGGTAGGCAAAACCTAGATCCAAGCCAAAATATGCAAATTAATTTCCATCAACCTTTCTGGTCTTTCTTCCTGCTTACCATACTTGACTAGAGGAGTAGGGAACCTCAGGCCCTGGGGCCAAATCCAGCCCTCCTGGACTCCAAATCCAGCCCTCCAGGGTTCCCCTCCCCCTTCCCCCCAACCAACAATCATTTGGTGGTTTCCTGGCTGTTGTGCAGTTTTTCCCCATTCTAAAAGCTTGGAATGCCTCTCCTAAGGCTGAGAGACTGGTAGGAAGAGCTTTAGGCCAAAATAGGGTGGGGGTGAGGGTTGCATTTTTGGGCCTGCCTCTTTACTTTTGGTCTCTTCTATCACCAGAATGTGGCCCCTAAGAGGTTCTCCAAAATTGAATTTGGCCTTCAGGATGAAAGAGGTTCCCCAGCCCTGTTCTGCTTCATGGCAAACTTCTGAGGCCAGATCAGTTATACTCTCCCTCAGGCTAAATATTTAGTGCCCAGAAAATTCTATCATATCTCTGCTTGACAACAGCTGACACAGTTACCTATAAGTATAACTCATCTATGTGCCACATAAATAAGCTGTTCACTTGAGACTCCTGGAAGTCAAATATTGTACCCGTCATATTTGCCTTTCTTGTCTACTTAGCCTAGGATCCCTGGGTTGGTGGGTTCCACTCTGTTTGAGTTTTTCTAGATAAAGGTTCTTTCAAATCTGGAATAGATGCTACCTGAGGTGGAGAAAAAGAAATTTACAAACTATTGCCTACGTCTTAAGTTTTCAGTTAAACTGTCCTTACCCCCACCCTGACAAGTCTGCAGAGTCTGAAAAAACTCTGGCTGCAGGCTCTTGCAATGACTTAGAGTTGGACTCTAATGGTATAAGTGCAGCTGCTTCTGGACCGAACAAGCTAGACTGATTCATTTGTGTCTAATTCATCAGACGATTCCATGGAATCCCACTCACTTCCCAAAACTGGAGGGTGGCGGGTCTAACTGCTTCCTTAGCTTTACTAACATCCTCCCAGTATGCTTCATATCACTCCCTTCATCATCTTAATCAACTGTGTGGTCTATATGGCCAACCTGTTTGGTAACTGGCAAGTCAGTCCCATTTGTGTGGGGCCCTTCAGTTTGTCTCTACTCAAACAGAGTAACCACTACAGGCAAGAGATTATTTCAATGTAGAGTCTTCACAACTCCTTGGCCTGCTTCACGCTTGATTTTATAAATGTGCATATCTCCTAATTTATCCACCACTACATAAGGTAGTGATGTCTTCCATCTATCTCCCAGCTTACATTTCCCAGTGACCTCTGGATTTTGTAACAAAACTTGATCTCCCTCTTGTAACTCTTGTGCATGCACCCTAATATCATAGTGATGTTTATGCCTATCAGTATTTTTACAAGCAGTTGCCCTTGCAAGTCAATAGGCTTTTTGTAGTCTCTTTTGCAGCTGAGTAGTGTATTGATAATGGAATGGTAGCTGATCTTCTTCTCCAGTACCAAAACAGAAGTCTATAGGTAAATGTGGTTCTTGTTCAAATAGCAAATAATATGGTGTACCTCTAGCTTCGTTCTTGGTGGAATCATAAGCATGTAGCAAGTATGCAACATGCTAACTCCATTGTGCTTTTTGATGGGACTGAAGTGTCCCCAACATATTTCAGAGTATTCCATTAAAGTGCTCGGCTGGGGATCCCCTTGTGGTGTGAGGGAGCAGTTCTAGATTTTTATATTTTCAGCACCTTTCTTAAACATTTGACATCAAAGTCTTTAGCTTGATCAGAATGTATTCTGGCTGGCAACCCAAATAAAAAATATTATTTCCCCATAATACGAATGCATTGGTGGCAGCTCTCTGGCCTTCTTGTAGGATATGTGTATTGTGTTAAATTATGAGCCATCACTAATATGTTTCTGAAATTTTTCTTACCCATCTCTACTGCATGGCAAACTTCTGGGGACCAAACTGTTACATGTAAAAAAACAGGGAGCTGCAAGTAGGTACCATGAATTCCATTGATGTTTTGGCCATGCTTCCTTCCAAATTGTGTTTCAGATCCATCCTGAGATTGTGGCACATGTCCTTTCCTCTCCAAAAAGCACTCTTTGCTTGGATCAAGATGGGAGGCAGAAGAGAAGAATGCTGCGGTCTTGTAACCCAAAAGGTTATAGTTCTCTGAAACTATATTTCCATAGACAGGCAAAGACACAAAGGTATTCATAGTGGCACTGCCTGGATAAAGATTATAATAGATACAAACACCCAGTGGCATGATCCATATCTTTTCACTTACCACTTCTGATGTCTTATATTCACATATACATAAGCACTGACTGAGAGTTGGGTGTGTGCACCTCAAAGTTATTCTGATTTACCGTTTTAATGTTCACCCCTTGAGATGTGGTATGCTATACTTGTATGTTTGTAGACAGATGCCTGCCTGACACACATGTACATCTAAGTATCTGTGATGGAAACCTTCTGTATAGTTCCTCCTGAGATTGATTGATTGATTGATTGATTTAATTTCTTAATCGCCCATCTGGCCAGTCACCCGGCAACTCTGGGCGATGTACAATAATACAAACAGTTTAAAAACAATAAAATTACACATTAAAACATCATTTCTAAAATTTCCCTAGCCCACCCCAAATGCTTGCCTGAACAACCAAGTTGTCCAAGAGTAAAGTTCCATTTCAATATACATGGAACTCCTCTTGAACGTACTCCAAGTCAAACTTACCCTCATGAACTCTGTGCTCTCTACACCATTAAGGCTGCCATGCTATACCTACTTGCCTGGGATTAAGCCCCACTGAACTCAAAGAATTTACCTCAGAGACATGTATACAATTGCACTGTAAGAAATGAGAATCTCCAGTTTACCCATAAATATGCAAAGAATGGGCTGAAATAGACATCCTTTTACTACTATTTAACATGTAGTAGTGAGCCCTACAGGACAGCTAAAGGGGTAACTAATCCATGTTCAGTGATCCTTAAATATCTGTCCCACTCCAGAGTACTCATAGTTTGTCTATGCACATGTAGGCTTCCTGATGGGTGGGGTGCATAATCAAGATCATTGTGCAGTGCAGTCCTATACATGTCTCCTGGGAAGTATGCCCCATTGAGTTCAGTGGGAGATTCCCAGGTAAGTGTGTATGAGACTGTTGATTCAATATCACTCAAACTCTTTAACTGTACTGTCCTACTCCTAATCAAGACAGTTAAAGAGTGGAGAGAGTATGATTAACCCACCCCCCTGGTCAGATTAACGTCTGTGGACCAACTCAAGATTATAAACCACTTCAGTGAGTTACTACAAATTAATTTATCTGGGGAAAGAATAGGTTTAGAGTACAATCCTATGGACTTTAATGGGGGGGGGGGAAACTGGGGATCTTAAGGGTAGTTATTCAAAAGTAAGCCCCCACTAAGGTCAATAGGACATACTCCTTAGTTATGTGTTTAGGATCTCCACTTCACCTGCACGCTTTTCCTCACAGCCCAAGCTTATCTCCTGTGCCTAATAGGACACACAGGAACCTGGGGCATCTCTGGGCCTATTGTAACGGAAGAGGAACGCTGAGAAAGAGGTTTCGCCCATTCCCCTGGGATTCCCCTGCGGAAGTGCGGATTTCGCTCTCTCGAAGTGCGTCTGTGTTTTTCTAGCAAAAGGCATGGGGGTCCTGGAGAAGAACAGAACGGCGATTTTCCTCACTTCCTTCCCAGTCCTTTGCAGAGGATACTTTCCTGGGGATGTAGATTTTTCTTTGAATTCTTCTCTCGGGGTCTCACTGCCTAGCCCACAGTTAGCACGCAGGAGCGGCCAGCCGGTGAACGTTGCCCCCCCCCCCTCCACGCCCCGCCGCCCCTTCGCCTCCCTCTCTCTCCCTTCGGTTTTTCCTCCTCCCAAAGCGCGCAGAACCAACATTATCTCAGCGTCACAGAGGCAG
This sequence comes from Heloderma suspectum, assembly GCF_057233095.1. Lineage (NCBI taxonomy): Eukaryota > Metazoa > Chordata > Lepidosauria > Squamata > Helodermatidae > Heloderma > Heloderma suspectum. The sequence continues at coordinate 231,290,932 of NC_139461.1, forward strand.
TTCCGCCAATGTATCATCAGCCTAATTGGAGAGGTCACATGTTAAACCCCCGCCGTTGTTCAAGCTAATATCTACGTGTCCCTCTGCTGCCCATTTGCTGATTTCTCTTAAACCAACCATTGTCGCGAGGTTCCCCCCAAGAGCAATGATCCGATGGGTTGCCAAGGCAACTATAATGACATTAAAATCGAGGCAGCCCACCCGCACCTCCGCAGCGATGCCCTGCCCTTTCCACCCCACACGTTCTAAAGGGGAGCGGGTGACGCAGAGCGAGACTTGACCAATCCCGACTGTACACACCCCACCTCCAAGAACCCAGATCCGCAAGCCCGTTAAGCCGGAGGCGTGCCACTGAAGTTGTATTTGCCATCTCAGATCCACAACGTTTAATCTGAAGTGTGTTCGGTTGATATAAATGGAACCAATCCAAGGAAGTGCATATTATGGTTTTAGCCAATGGGGTGAAAGTAGTTCGGAGAGGGAGTAGACCAGGTTAACGGGTTTGTGGATCGCAGCCCAAGCACTGCTAATTCTCAGCACTCATTTCACATTATTAAATGGTGGAAATCTGCTATTCCCCAACATGTCGAAACCATGTTCGTGGTTTGAAGAACAAGCCAAGAGACAGATGTTGTGGATCAGCGCTTGTGGGGAAGTAGAAAACTGTAAAAACGGGGTGGGGGGGAGCAGTTAGTTAGTTAGTTACCTTGCAACCTGGTGTAAAATCTTCAGTTACTGACGGAGGCGCATTTCATGTATGTTTACAATAAAATTAGTTCTATTTGAATTTTTCTATAGAAGTAGTCCTTGGAGGAAAACTTTCCTTTTTCGGGATATCATGTGGGGGTTCTTTTCATAAGTACAAAACAAAGTGTGATAGTTGGGTGTGTTTTGTTCCAAAAGGTGTGCGCGCAGAGCAATGCAAGACACATAGAGGGGGTGGGGAGCAAGTTCAGGTCTGGAACCAGAAAGTAAAATGAAAGATACGGTGTTCTTCACCTCCTGGAACCAGAAAAACACATCCTACATTGTTAAACAGGCCAGGCAGTAGGAGGTAATTTGCAAAAATCGCACATACTAACGACCTCTTACATAAAAGCGAATCAGTTGTCTGAAAATACCTTGGATAACTCCGTGTACTGCAGGTTTTATTTTAATATTATTACTATTTAAACAGAACAGTTAAAGGTGGAGCAGGCCTGTAAGTTTGTTTTGTGTAGAAGAAAAATAAGTTTCCCTTCTTTCGGTATTTGGAAGGATTAGTCCTTTGTTAACTTCAGTACTACTTTCATTTGAACTGAAATACACACAAGGTTAGGAGTTGGTGAAGTTCTTTTCCTGGTTTGCTGATCCGGATTTCCCCCAATGTTTCGACTTGATGGTGACCTTCTCAGTATACGGTCGAAGACAGGACTGATGAGAGTGTGGTCAATAAAGGACTATATTCTGGAAATCGGAACGGAAAATTCAACTATAGGGGCCCAAAAATCTATTAGCCTATAAAGGCAAAGTGCGTTTGTTTTGTTTTTTCTTTCAAAATCAGCGGTCCTACGTCCCAAACAGAGACCAGTAGAGAGAGAAACTTTAATTTGTCGCATGTGTCTTTAAAATTCTGGAAGCAAACTTTCAAGTTACATTCTTGTCTTGGAACAGCGCAGTCCTAGCATTGTCTCGTAAGTCCCACTGAGTTCTATAGGTCTTACTCTCAAGTATGTGTATATAGGATTGCAACTGAAAAGTCTGATCCTGTGCACTTTTATTCGAAGTAATCCTACTGTGTTTAATGGGATTCAGTTCCTATTAAGTATGCATAAGATGCAGCCTTACAATGCAATCCTAAATCCTCAGAAGTAAGGGACTGTACTTCTATTTCCTCCCACTTACCTGGACATTAAAGCCTCCGAACATTTAAGGCTGCAATCCTATACCCACTTACCAAGGTGGTCAGGATGGTCACCTTAAATGTTCAGAGCAAAACAAGAATGTAAAAGGAAGCTGCAATCCTATGTACTTGGGAGTAAGTCTCAAGTAATTCTCTCTGCAACTGGCTTCCGATTAAGGGTGGAATCCTATGAATGTTTAGACAGAAAAAAAGTCCTACAATTCCCAGAATTCCCCAGTTAATCCATTGAATTTTTTTTCTGTCTAAACATACATAGGATTCCACCCTAAGAGCACTGTACTACGCTGAGATCGATGCAAGCAGTAAAAGAGGTACAAATGGAGCAACGAATGAACTCCCGCTATTTCCTACGGACCTCTAATACTGCGGCTTACCGGCTGCAAGTCATCCCGATAATGGAGTCGGAGATGCTAAAAACATCCTTATTTCTACCTTCTTCCAGCAATTTCAGTTTAGGATCGGATACCAAATATATATTGATTCCAGTGGTCAAGCGTTTTGAACATCTAGGACTGAAATTCCTCAAGAGAAAACTTTGCTTTATGTTTGTTTTTTGCCATTACTGGAAGTCAAATGAAAGGTTCAGGAAAACGGTGGGTCATGGATGGGATGCATCCGAAACTCTCTTGGAAATGCGATCCTCCCACCCTCGCTCCCTTGGAGGTAAACAAGATGTCGAATCAACCTCTGACTCGTTTCTCAGTAAACGGGATGAAGCCACTTACCTCGGTTGAGCTGGGATTAAAAGCAGCCAAGTTGGTTGAATGTCTATTTTGAGAACACACACACACACACAGTTCTCTTGGGACTTTCTTCCTTTTATGGTGGAGAGGACTTAAAGGATGCAACGTGCTACTTCGTCTACTCTAGGGTAGCCTTTCCTAACCTGGTGCCTTCCAGATGTACTGGACTACATCTCCCCTCATTCCCAGCCGGTGTACTGCAGGGATAATGGGAATTGTATTCCAACACATCTGGAGGGTGCCAGGTTGGGGAAAACTGGTCTAGGGGTATCTTACACCCCAAGGATCTGAAATACATCATAGGGAAGTAAGCTTTATTGAAATCAGTGGAGCTGTCCTTCTACATGCAGATGTTGAAGCTGAATCAGGATGGTGAGAGGCAGAGAAGACCTTTCTTTCAATGTTGATATACAGAAAGGAATAGTTGCTCCTATATATGACCACTTAGAAGTAAGCCCCATTGAGTTCAATGGGACTTACTCTCTGGTAAGTGTATGTAAGATTGCAGCCTAAATCTAATCAACATTCTTCGCTCGGTGGAATGATGACGCAGCGGGGAGCACACAAGCAAAGACTGCTGAAGCCTTAAGGAGAACTAGTGTCCCTGCGCCGCCTCCCATCAGTTCTGTTCTACTCACGATCTCTGACGTTCCACTTTCTAAGAGGCAAAACAAGCGCAACAACAAACCGGCCACTGCACTGATGCAGGACTGATCAGCCCCTGACAGTGCTGGGACTCCTATCCAGGTCTGATCCAATTCCACTGCCCACCCCGCCCCACCGCCTCCGCCAACCCCGCCCCACTCTGACCACTAGACTCCTGCACTGTTTTCCCCCCCAATGTAAATGGAAGGTGGCATTCTTTACTACTGAAATCGACCTCCCATTGGAATAAAGGAATTTATCAGCTATTAAAATTTTATCCCCTGCCCCCCCCCCCCGGTTCCCAGTTTACATCAAGGCGCTTAACATCTTCTGCTATGTTCGTTTTTTTATTTCATTTTTCATTTTTTATTTTTAAGAAACGACCTGTTTTGAGTCAGCCACAGTGAAGGTGTTGGGTTATTGTCCTTGTTGTACTAGTAAATCTTGCTCCTCTCCTCCACCACACTTAAAATAATTGGGCATGAGGTCGCAAAAAGGTTTTTAAAAATAAAAAGAGGGGGGAGTAGGGGAAGGAAAAGCTATTTTTCAAAAACATGAATTCTTTCTGGTGAAGCAGAGATTTACAGTGTGTTTTTTTTAAGAATACAATCAATTACTTAACGAGTATATAACTTCCCCTTTCTTATTCGTCAAAACCACTGCCTCTCAACATCAGCTGGTTTCTGGTCTGTTAAATGGAATAGTGGCCATCCTCGCAAGGTTTTTGTGTGGACAAACACAGGCAATATTAAAGATGTGTTTGTAGTGAAGAGACCTATATCAGTGATAATATATTAGTAGGGAAAGTAGTGGGACGAAATCAGCCGTGCTGAATCAAAACATCTGAGCAAATAAAACAAGGGTGTACCGATTTGCAAGGCTGCCAGGAACAAGGTTTCGTGATGTTTTCATTTTATTCGGTGGAGACAGAAAAGGACAAAGAGATACAAACCCGTGGGAGCGACAGAACATAGGCATTAATCTATGGCTGTCACATCCTATTAGACCTTTTATAGTACTACACTAGAAAGGTCGTAATCCCCAACCCACTTATTCGGAGTAGTCCTGTCCATTTCAATAGATTCCTCTGAAGAAAATGATTCGTGAAACACAGGTAAGGTATTCAAACCAGCGACTCCGGGTAAGAAACTTCGTTAGTGGAATCTTCCAATTCTCCCCGCCCCCTGCCCCAACACGCACTCACATTTCCTGTAAGAATTGGATTTAGTGTCTTTTTAGTTCTATTTTTGACAACCATTTGGTTGTCAAAACACGAAAAAGAAAACCTTGAAAGAAGGCCAATAGGTGGTAGAAGCTTCCTAGATCTTACTTTCAAAAAGAAAGGAGCTTTTCAAATGATGGTGTTTGCATTATGAAGATCCAGCTTTCTAAAACGTCAGACATCCAAATAGCCCTAGGGAGAGGGGTTTTCTCTTTTCATGGAGTGTCCCTCATAACAGGGCATATGGCAGCGTAAGTGGGCATTGTTAGAAATGTCTTATTAAAGTTGGCATTTATCAAAGAAATAGCAATTACCATTAAAGAGGAAGTAATTACCAAAGATCTTGTAATTCCTGTTGGGCGGAAGAAACATGCTATCACCTAGTCAGAGAGATCTTTTCCCTAAACGAATATGCTTATTGTCTTCACTAAGAGGTGTTAAAATTCTAGTTTGCTTGGAAATCTTGTCTTCTGAGCTGGAAGTCGTGTTATTTTGTGCATGTAGGGGAAATTCAGTCTGCCTATACTCAGAGGCATCCATTATTTTGCATTCTCCAAGGCTGAGCCCTGGGAGAAAAATTATTGGCAAATTTAAGCCCTGACTATCCTACTTTGGATTCCCCTCTCTCCAACTCACAACCAACCATAGGAACACATCCACATTCTCGGTGTGTGTGTGTGTGTGTGTGTGTGCGAGAGAGAGAGAGAGAGAGAGAGAGAGAGAGAGAGAGAGAGAGAGAGAGAGGCATCCCTTGTTTCATAAACGCATTTCCCTGGAAGTAAGTGATATTGGTTATTTGCAAGGAAGGCGTTTAACAGGTTACCAACTAAACGCAATCTGTGAAAGGCCTGCAACGGAAATAATCCCAGTGAAATAGAAAGACACAACTTTAATGATACACATCTTTAGGATTAATCCCATTGACTTCGACAGCATCCAGCCGTTGATCCTTGATTTGCTTACTCTGAAGTAGCCCCATTTATGCGAAGTGGGTTTTCCTGGAGCAAATGTCTGGAACACGAATAATCTTAAATACCTCAACTGCATTCAGGATTTGTCTTGGGGTCATATCCAATGTTAATTCTACTTAGAGAAGACCCATTGAAATAAATGGAACAAATTAGACTAATATTGGATAGAAACCTAGGTCTGTAAATAATGTTTAGGTTCGCACCCAACATGGTTCTAGGATTAGGATCTTCATAGGCCAATGTGTGTTCTGTTGCCTCTATGTTTGTTAGAATAGAAGACGTACAACTTTTTAACAATTGTTATCATGGTTATTTCTTTTCCTGTCTCAACTCTCTAAAAAACTGACAGGCTTGTGGTCATCTGGGACGGATCAGGGCTATGCAATTCGAATATTTGCTTTCCTATTTACATCTGAAATATTTGGGTCAAAGCTGGTCTCTCTCCCTCCCTCGATTCCTGGGTTTGATGTCCCTGGCCCCTTGACGGCCGATTTGTCCTTTTTTGCCCCTTACCGTTTAAAATTTTTACAGCCACAGAAGGTTGTGTGATAGAGATCAGTGGGGCTGAAGAAAGTCGCGGCCTTGGTGGATGCAGTTTTAGGAGGTAGTTGGATGGCTACATCCTCCGTCCTTCAGTTCGCCCATCCTCCATTCAAGCTTTGAGAAATCGAACGAGGAATCTGCAAAGTAAATCAAGTTACTGGATCTTGTTTCTGAAAATCTAAGAACAGTGGAAGTTGGTGGCTCCGAGGTCAGTGGAGTGGCGAGTCCGTTTCGGGTTTAATCAGAACCAGGCTTTGCACCTCGGATGGCTCCTTTAGAGTTCTGACTGAAACCCAAAGAGGATTTACCGCCCCACTGACAGCGGAGTCACCAGCATGCACAGTCTAAGAGCATGAGAAGAGACGTGCTCCAGATGAGACCGAAAAGACGAAACTTCATAGGAGGCCGAGCAGAGCATTGCACTGCTGCGATGTAGATGACGGCAGCGGTCAGGTAACACGTGGCACTCGCTTTCGGGTCAGTTCCAGACGTCTCTGCTTCACGTTAGGGGGCTGGCCTCTGCTGTGCACGCAACACGGGCCCTCGATCGCGCCAACGCGGCCTCTGATGTCGTACCGGCCTCGAGTGCGAAACACGCCTTTCTGTCTGAGGCAAGGCCCTTTGATTCCAGCGGAACCTGTTCCCAACTACGTTTAGCCACCATCTTCATTTACCTTCCCTTGCCCGCGATTCCTGAGGATGGGAACGGACGATCGGCGTCAAGCTACCCACCGCTCGGGGATCGATTGGCAACCCTGTGTACTGACACGCAGAAGTAAGTCTCATGGAATTCAGTGGGGCTTACTCCAAGGTAAGTGGGCGGAGGATGGCAGCCTCAGCCAGGTTACCGGATCTTGCTGATGGATCTTATTTGTTACTTGTTGAATGTATGTCCCACCTTCCCACCAAACCGTGCTCAAACCAGCTAACTACAATACAAAAACAAAGATTTGTTGGAAGACCTGGTGATGCTGCGATCTGTAATGCGGGGCGAGGCGTGGGGAGCGCTGCAGCGGAGTTCTCTCCCCACATCGCCACACGCACACTTCGTATTTACAGAGAGGACACGATCCAGCTCACGGAATTCTCCTGCCCCCCCCCCCCTTGTAATCTTTTAATCGAACAGATTAAGGGCGCAATCCTATACATGTTTAGACAGAAAAAAGTCCTACAACTCCCAGCATTCCCCAGCGCCCTAAGATGCCTTAAACTGAGTCCGAGCATTGGTTCATCTGGCCCAGGACTGTCTCGGAGGGGACTGGCAGGGTTTTCTCCAGGGTCTCAGCTCATTAATCTTTCCCAGGCCTGCTTTGATTGAAATCCACTTTAACTAGAGCTGTGAGGAAATGGCCTCTCAACGTTCTCCACCCTATTTGTGAGCACAGAAATTGGGAGGACAATTCCATCAAATTTCTCCCTGGGGAGGAGAAGTTCTCCAACATTTTCCCACAGGTAGGGCTCACTATTGGCAGGGGTTGTAGTAGGAAGCACAGCTTTTCTCCATTTTCCTAAGGTTGGAGTGGGGGAGGTTTACAACTGGCAACAGCAGCAACTGTGCTGGCAGGCTGGCCCCCATTTTGCATCCTCCGCAATGCAGATATGAGAGGGCCGTATTGTGTCTAGGTCCAGGGAAGGAATGGGCTGGTCCTGTGCCAAATCTATCTTCCAATTTCCTGAATGTTTTCTTCCCCCTTGAAAAAGGCTTCCATTTTTCTGCCTCATTCAGGACACTTTATAATTTACTGTTAATTTATTTTAGTGGTCTTTTTGAGCTTATCTAATCTTTGGGAGGTGACTGGGGGTGCCATGTGATTTTGTTTGGTTTGGTTTCTATTACACATCTCTCAATTGCTCTGCAGCCTCCCAGACTGTCTGCACTTCCTTGATATGAAAAAAGCCCTAGGGAAGGAATTACTTCATGAGGAGGCTACAGGCTGCCAGAGAGATTCTTGTACAATGAAAGACAGGACACTCAGACACTCTCCTCCACCACCTAATAAGCAAGGCAAGCAGCACAATCCAGAAACCAACCCATGAGAATTTCTCCAAAATTCTCTTCTCCTTTGAATTGATTTTCAAAGGCACTTTTCTATCAAATTGACTGAGAAGGGTAAAAAAAAATGTGGAAGAAATATTTGGCCCAGCACTAATTTTAACTGTAGATACCTGGAATTGAACCAGGGACTGGCATCTGCTTTAGCTCTACTGGTGGGCTACAGCTCCTCCCAAGGAAACCCTAGAGAATGAATGGGAGGAAGATTAGTGATCTCCTCACTAACATAGCATAGATGTAGTCCCATCCAATTCATTTCAGTCTGGCCTACCAGAATTAACCATTTTACAGTGTGATGGACCAGTTATTGTTTCTTCCTCCAGACTAAAAACAAAACAAAACATTTATTCAGAATATAGGAAGCTACCTTACACGGAGCCAGACCATTGGTCCCTATGGCATTGTGTGCCTTGCCTGGGGACTGAACCTGGGACCTTCATTCAAACTGTGTGCTCTACCGCTAAGTAAAGGCCTTTCCCCACCAATCATGATAGAAATGAAAGTGGTCCGTAGCTAGATGAAACCCTCCTTGTTATTTCTTCCAAGAGCCAAGCAAGCAGAGTTACCATAAAGGGGGGAGTATAACTTAAAATATATTCTAGAGTAATGTTCCTTTATTAGAGAAGATGGGATCTGATCCAAGTCTCTTGGGGGCAGAATGAGTGAAATTAGCAATGCCACTCTTAAGAGGGCTTGTTTCCCAAACAAATTGAGGTGTAAGAATAATAAGGTCCCACAACAGATCCAAAAGTTTAAGAACCTAGAAGTCTCTTGCCTGCATTTGTGAAACACAGCCATGCATATTTGTCAAGTCTTTGTCATCCACGCTGGGGTTTGCCCATTGGCTGCTTTCGGAATGCATACCAAGAGTTTGAAGCCATCCAAGCTTAGGATTTTAGCCAGTTTGTCCCATATGGATCTGGCTGCTGAAACTCAGAAAGCACAACCAGTTTACTTTCACTGCTCTCAAATGTGATCACTGAAGTGCAGGGTTTTCTCCCTACCTAGCTAACAAATCTGATCCAGGGCATGTGTATTCAGAAATAAGTCCCACTGAGCTCACAGGAGATTATTCCTAAATGGATGTACATATTAAGAAATCCATGAGGAACGGGACTTACTTCAGAGGAAATATGCCTAGGATTGGGCTGCATGAAGGTCCTGAATTGGGGCCTGGGAGTGGGGAGATAAGACGGGCCTGAATCAAATCCACAAGCCTCACTCCAGCTCCTCCCAATTTTAGTCACATCTTTCCCCCTCCTAAAGCCTTCTAAAAATAATAGCTAAGGGAGCCATCACCAAAGGTAAGGGGGACCAGACAGGTCTCCTCTCCCTCACCTATCATCCAAGCACTAAATATGGTTAGGTTTGGATAGACAACCTGAGTAAACCAAGCAACACAGAGTAAACCAAAACAATGCCCTAAATCCAGGCAGAGGGGCCCTTGAATAGGTGTAGGGTGGCAAATCTTATTCTCCCTCACCCATACTCAAGCTTTCTAAAACAGGAGCCACAGGAACCCATCACAAAAGGCAGGGTCATAATTCAAACCTGGCTGCAAACATATGCACACTTAGGGAGAGTCAGTCCATACACTGGGACTCAAGTAAACTGTAGGTAGGATACACAGCACCTTAAATGCCAGAGGCCTCTTGGAGCTTGATCCTATTCTACCCACACAGAGAGAGAGAGAAGTAAGTGTGGCTGAGTTCAGAGCCAGACCACTGCACAGAGAAATGGACTTCCGATTGCAGTGTGGATTACAGCTGCAGGCAGCAATGCACCACTCACTCCCAGGTGAGTTGTCTCCTTGACTAGGCTTACACTCTTGACTGAACCATTGTGGTTGGCAGCCAGGCATCTCCAGCCTCCAACTCAATGCTGCTCCAATCATGGCACATCCAAGGTCAGGTGACCTTAAAATAATAAAAAGAAAAAGATCTCTCTCTCTCTCTCTCTCTCTCTCTCTCTCTCTCACACACACACACACACACACACACACAGAGAGAGAGAGAGAGAGAGAGAGAGAATGTTAATAATTGAGACTGCAATCCTATACTCACTTACCTGGGAATAAGTTCCATTGAACTCAATTGGGCTTATTTCTGAGTAGACCTTTATGGGATTGCACTGCACATATATATGTTTGAAATTAAGACAGAAATACATAATAACTCTTTTTCTGACACAGTCCCACTGTTTGACTACAAGAAACCAGATGGCAGCACATGAGACTTCCCACTGATTACAATGATGCCTATGTGTGAATCTGTTCAGCACTGGAGTGTTGGGAGGCCTGCATACACATGCCAGACTTTTTACTACCATGCACCTTGCATACAAAAAGTAGTAAAAAGTCCATGGGATTTGTACAATGGTCTACTTGGGGGTATGCTCAGAGTGAGGGATTTAAACAGGGAGTGGTGGTGGATGTTTCTTTCTCTCTCCCTTTAAATCGTGCCCATCTTCTTTACAGCTTGCTTGAAGGGAGCTTTCTACGAGGATTAATGCATTTTACTTGGTTCCCCCATCATGTGATCAGGGAAATGGGGGAGGGAGTCACCCAACTAAGATTTACTTTATAATTCACAGAGGAGAGTCATTATGGACATGAAAGCTATGGACTGCCTGCTTTGAGAGTGAAATTCCTCCTGTGTTCTACTGAGGGGAGAGGAGCCCTTCAAAAGTCAGTCATGGTTAAAGGAATTTATTATCATCATCATCATCATCAACATCTACAAGTATTGGATCTATGCCAGAGCAATTAACTTGGGCACAACTCCCTTGGAGACCACCTTAGGAAAGTTCCAATAAATAACCATTGCTGGGGGTTGAACACTTTTCTCCTCTTGTCCATTCACCTAAATAATATGCATTATGTGAAATTCCCTTTGTTTTTAGACAAAGGGAACATCTGAATATAAATCAGGCAGTTCCAATATTTCAGAGGAACTACTGCTCAGACTTAGCAGTAGTTCTTTCTAAATCTGTTAGGGGCAATTTTCCCCCAACCCTACATTTCCCAAAAAAACCACTCTTCTACTCTGTGTGTGGCTAAATCTGGTACCAATCCAGTAAGTTTAGGAGTGGGATGATGTGAGATCTGGGTTCTAGTCCTACCCTTGCCAAGGGCTGAGTTACATTGAATAAGCTGTTTCTATTTCAGACTTGGTTTTCAGAGAAAGAACAGAGACCAGTCTGACAAGGGTTACTAGGAGGACGGCCAGAGTTAGAGAGAGAGAGAGAGAGAGAGAGAGAGAGAGAGAGAGCACATGCACACACACACACATACACACACACACAGACGCACACGCGCATACACACACACACACACAGAGCGCGCACCAGCCCAATCCTGACCATGCTTACTCAATCTGAGAAGTCCTACCAACTCACTTCTAAGGTAGGGTTTAGGACTGCAGCCTTCATTCTATAGTTAATTCATTTATGAGAGAAAACTGACTGTAGAAAGAATGCAAGTCCAAGTTGATGATACTGTCACAGCTGCAAACATGAATGGTAAGAGTAAGCCTGGTGGAAACTGAAAGTACAACTGAATTAGTTGGTGAGCTTCTATTATGAAGCATTACTTAGGCCAAGGGGCATGACAGGAATCTCAACATATTTGAAAGGAAGAATGAGAATTATTATTCTCTTTGCTGGACCAAGCTCACCATAGTCTACTTCTGGGCTGGAATGGGCACTGGGACCAGAGCAGCCTCCTAGGGCCCGTGAATCTTGAAGGATCCTTTTCCATTATTGGTCCCCCTGGCAAGCTACTGTGAATCTGACAAGTGACTTCATTTTATTTTTCCTTGCCCTTTCGCCCCTCCCATTTGCACAGTTCACAAAGCACCTGAAGAAGCCAAATTTAATCAAGTACTAAATAACTCTGTCCAAAGATACCTGAACACCACACACACACACACACACTAAAAAGGAAGCCTGTGCCACTGAGTTCAGTAGAAGCCTCTTGTATAAAAGACGTGATGGACTGCCTAGATTAAAGGAGGCAGGAAAAAGAGCTGAACCAAGTAGCAAAGGCAAGAGCTGAAATTAAACTTTGTACTGTAACTGAAGAATGGAAAAATATACCCTCATATTATAGTTTGTAACAATCCAGATCCCTATATTCAGTGGAACCTCCATGTTGCAGGGCAGTATACCTCTCTGGCTGCTGGGAGGAACAGCAGAAGAAAGCAGTTAACTTCATGCTCTACTTGCAGACTTCCCCAAAGCAGTGGCTGCCCACTTGGTGGAAACATGATGCTGGGTTGAACGGACCTTTGGTCTGCTCCTGCAGGACTTTTCTTATGTCCTTCTAATCAACTTAAGCAGCAATCCTATAGACTTACTCCTTACCTGGGAGTAAGTCTCATCCAGTGCAATAGGCCTCATTTCTGAGTATGCATAGATAGGATCGTGCTATTAGCTGGAACAACTACCATTCTCCAGTCTTGATTTAACCCTTTGATCTTAATTTAAATGGAATGAGAGGGAGATGAAAGAGGAGGGGATAACTAAGAAGAGCTAGAAACATTTTATAAAGACCTGCATTTTTTTGACCCCCAAGGCTGCGGGGGGGGGGGAGGCAAGGAGGACCAGTTCACCATTCAATTAAGACATCTCCATTTCTTCTGAAATGTTCTACACTGTTTTACAATGCAAACTTCAACAAATACAAAAGTACTTTGGAAACTATTTTCTCTACATATATACTTTTGTAAAAACACACCGAGGTTTAATATCTTTGGCATTTATAGGAGCATGAATCCTTTGCCAAAATAAATACAATGGAATCAAAAAGTTAAGCCAATGGGGGGGGTGACATTTATTGAAGTGGGGGAAACCCCTATTATTTAACTGCAAAACTAGATCTAGAGGAGAAGAAAAACAACAATATTAAGCTGCTAGTTTTAACTAGCTCCAAATGCCATTCCATTCTAAAGGTTGGGTGTTTTGTTTTTAAAGCAACCAAGCACCTCCTAGGCGAAATCATTTGGTGATATTATTCTCTTTTGGGGTCACCAAAGGTGATCAGGAGCCATTAGATTCTGCATTTGAATTAAGCTGGAAGATCAAAGGCTCTATTACATACCAGGCTTCCTCTTGGCACCTGTTGCTACAGCTATGCAAAAGGCTAAAAATTAAAAAATAAAAGTGAACAGCATGCCTAAGCCGCTATTAACTGTATCCACCAAGGGAGAAGAACAGGCCGCCATCACTGCCTACTTAGGTACAGGCTCCACAAACAAACAAAAATGTAACCATCCATTCTGCTATTCTGAAGGGCTTTTATCTGGGGAAACTCCGAAGTTTCCCACCCTCTGACTGAAGTATAAAATGGAATTACTCCCATCTGCAATTAAAACACAACATCTCCAGCCTTCTTTTTAAAAGCATTCCTCAACTTCAGTAGAGCTACACTAGAGTAAAGGAATAGGGGGGTCGGTAGCCAAAGTTTTGTAAATATTCCGTTGGAAGGGTGATTTTGTTGAACCATCTAAGCCTTGCACACACGCACTTATACCAGTTAAACCCGCGGATTGCTGTCCTATACTTCCTTGACGAAAAACGTGAGTTGTGTATATTTAAGATCTACTCAGAATCTACGCAACAAGTTTAAACTGGCTTGAAAGTGGCTTCATTATCTTGGCTCCTGTTTTCTGGGAATTCTGGGAACTGATGTTTTGGGTGGTCCTGAGAATTATTTGTCAGAGATCAACCCCACCCATTCACTCTTTCACAGAACTGCACTTCCCACGATCCCTTGGTTGGCAGGCAAGCCATCAAGCAAGTTTTAAAGTAGCTTAATTGGTAGTGTAGTATAGGAACTGGCCCTCCGTTTCCTGAAAATCCAAACTGCGATCTGGACCTATCGCCTAGGATAGGCACTATTTATCTACCCGCAGTGCAGTCCTATCACGTCTACTCAAAAATAAGCCAATTGATCTCAATGGGACTTACTCTCAAGTGAGTATATGATATCAGCCTCAATTCTGAAGACCACCGAGATGGGATCTTGGAAGGAGAGGGCCCTCACCAGTCAACACCTCGTCCCCCAAAAGGAGCAGGATGGCTGAGCCCGCACGATTTGAATCCGATCCTGCTTTTGAAACGCATCTCTCGATAATCAAATTCGGATGTTAACAGCTCAGTTAACATCCAGGAGAGAAGCCTCTAGTTTTAAGCCTCTTTTGTTTCATATTAGCTTCAGTGGAACCAAACCAGTTTACATCCAGGTGCTTCGGTTCCGTTGGGCCGTGGCACAACAGGCGGAGACGGTCAAGAGAGGCGAAGCAACGTTGACTCAGGAAATGGAGGGGGGGGACATTTTTCCGCTTCAGCGGATCTCGCTTTAAGTTTACCACGGGGGGTGGGGCAGGAGAGAGAAGACTCTCGCTTAATACGACCCTTCTTAGAGCTGAAGTGAAGATGAAGCGCTGAATAGTGCAGCAGATCACTTGACAACCACACACTTTACATATTACTTAAGGCATCTTGAAGACTGCGTTATTTGCTTCGAAGCCAAGGTGGTTACGATCCCGGCTCTTAAATGGAAGTGCGTCTCATCGATTTCACGTGAACTTGCTTCCAAATAATCGTACTTAGGATCAGGAAACAGTCGCAACAGAAATTCCCTCTAAGGCTCCCCCCCGCGCCCCCTAGAAACACGACTAGGCCTCTCCTCCTTCTCCCAAAGACCTATTATTGCCTGGTAGTTGCTCTGAGAAAAAACTCTACAAGGGGGAAAACCCTCCACATCCTTAAAAGAAAAGAAAAGAAACAGAGTAAAACACTGAACTTTATAGAATTACACTAAAGTAAGCGAGGAAGAACCTGTAGCTAGATTTTCCATCGACGGGGCCAAGAAGTCCACCTATTTCCCATCTGCCTTAGGACCTGCATTTAAAAAAAAAAAAAGTCGGCAAAAGGTCCCAGGATAAATCAGTATTAGCACATCCGGTCCAGATTCAACAGTGCTCCAATTGTCCAGGGTGAGTTGCAGCTGGATCACCAGTTGACTTATACAGGCTTCAATCCACGAAGCACTTATTCCGAATTGTCCCCTTGACGTTAACCGGAGCTATTACGAAGCATAAAATGGCCTGAGGATCATCATCAGCAGGAATAAACTTCGTATGGCCTGACCAGGATCCTGTGGAGCCCGGTGCAGGCGAGACAGAAGCGGATCTATAACCAGCAGGTATATTACATTACCTAGGCTAGTTCTCTTAGCAAGGTAGTTCTTTCCTCCAAAGATGCCCCTAGCCATTCCGCTGGGAATGTTTGAAAACTACTGCTTCTTAGACTGCTCAGTATTTGTGGGGGGAGGGGGGGGAGGTGGCATTTTACACATGCTCAGAGACACCACATATTCTAGGGCAGAGCCAAAGTACTGAACACATTCCAGGACTAAGTCCTGGCACAAATTATGCCTGGCCACACCATGCCCGGCTAATTATACCGTGCTCCAGAGAGAGCTGCACATTGCACGCACATCAGGACAAAATATCTGGGCTGCCCGGCCCGAAACGAAAGCTGAATTTCTTTTTCTGAGATGGCAACTGGCATCGGAAAACAAGATGTTTATCATCCAAGCCCACATGATATGAGGGGAGGCATCCGTATTTTCCTCTTGGCCCTGTTCAATTAATTCACATCTCTCCCACCCAGAAAACCACCTCCGCGTCCCGAGCGGAACCAACCAAATCATCCTCGTCTCCCACCAGCCTCGAGTTGGAAAGGGCTCACAGCCAATCGCTTTGGAAGCCTGTTCTCTCATCACCGGTGAGGTGATGCCCTCTGAAGAACCTGACCGTGGGCTCCAAAGCATCCTTCGACTTCCACTCTCCCTTTAAAAACACACCAGCGATGCTGGTCCCTATATGGATGATGCTGAACTGCGGGTCTCTTTCCTCCTGTTGGACCAGAACATCAGTGGTACCCAGGTTTCCTCATTTCCAAGAATGAAAAGATGCCTCTGCAAAACTTTCCTGCGGCCTTCCTCAGCCAAACTCTCCTTTGTCCTATGTTAATTCAACCGAGCTTCTCCCCCCACCCCGCGTCCCAAACTGAGAAAAGCTGACCGTCTATTATATATTCCCTTGTAGTTAGTTGTTGCCAGTTCCTTCTCGCTCCCCCCCAAAAAAAAACTTCCCTTTCAAAGCTTCTTTAAGAAGATGGACCATGTTTTAAAAAGTTATTTAATTGGGTAATAACCACGCGCGCGCGCACACACTTCCTGAGTCCTTAGACAAATGGTTAAACGTACAGAGCGACAGGAAGGGGAGAATAGGACTTTTGATGCTTCGAAATTTGGTAGAAACCGCCACCCCCACCCCCACCCCCCGCGATTCTCTATACAGATGGAGATAGTGGGTGGTCGCTCCCCAAACCTTGTCGCTTCTCAGTACCTTTCTGAGAAGAAAACTAGCGTCCTTAATTAACAGCCCTTCCACACTCCACTGAAACTGAAGTACTTTTAAATCGGTTCATCCCCCTTGCTCTGTACAGAATTGCTGTTCGAGCTGAAGTGAGATTATAATTCGTTGGAGCAGTTTTATATTTCCTCTGCGACTTACTGTTCCCCTTCCTTTAGCCCAACCTAACTCCTAATTCTCTGCAACATCACTTAGGATTCCCTTCTCTGCTTTCACACTCGATAACCGATCCACAAATCAGTTGAGAGAGAAAGAGTGTAGAGCGAACCTCCAAAAGACTCTAATTTAACTGGATCCAACCGAAAGAAATGCAAAAGTTATTCGGAAAGTGACAGGAAATTTATGGTGGGAGATTTTAAAAATGCAGGGATGCAGGATGCCTCTCCAAGGTGTTGTTGTTTGCTAATATAACTTTTTCACTTGGTCACTAATAAAGCTTTTTCTTTTTTAAAAACGGCTATTGTATCTCAGGATCTTTTCAAGGGAGGGGGGAGTTTACTGATAGGAAGAAAAATATCCCTCTGGTCATAATTTTTTAAAGAGTCCCAAGGCAGGGACCTTTAAGAAGAATCACTCCTATAATTAATGAGGAATACTGCGGCCCTAAACAGAAGGTACTCACTGCACAGCATTTAACACACACCGAAAAAGTCACGCTCCAAATATTTCCGTGATTCTGGTTAGAAACAAACGGTACAGTCAAAGGGGGCTGCGATCCTGACCCTTCCTAATTCCCAAATCACTTTCAAACGCGCCTGCAGGCTCCTGGTGGTGGCAATAATGGGAACCAGAAGAGGCCAGAAGATGATCCACTTAAGGAAGGAGAAGGGCTTGATTGTGAGGGGGAAAGGCCGGGCCCCGAGTTTAGCGCCAGAGAGAAAGAAACAGACCACACTCTCCCCTGTCCTGAATTCGCAAAGTTCTGTTTTCCCCAAAATACACCCACACCCACACAACCCTCGAATTATTATTTTTCTTTTTACAGACCCGAACTAAAGGAGGAGACATTTTCTCGCGCTTCCACACATGGTTGTCTGCTCAAGACAAGACCGTTTCTTGGCCTATTTTCGAGAACTCATTGAGCAAAAAGTATTTTCCTTACCAGGCTCATATTACCCATTCCATTTAATGGGGGGGGCGGTATGGGGAGGGGGGTCCTCCGGAGGAAAAAAAACATGGCATCGCGTTGTGATCTCACATGGGAGGGAGTCTACTTCTCATTGAAATTTGTGATAAAATTATGAGTAATTTTCATAATTACTCATTAAGTAAAATCCCTCCATCCCGACCCCCCACAGCTCCCCTTTTTAAAAGCCTCTTTTTCATACACTACAAGCGCTTGGATCTCTCCCTCCGAGTAAGCTGGATTCTGACTGACTGCCTGTAACCAGAGAGACCCTAAAGGGAGTCTTAACTTGAATTCTTTAGCAAAGACAAGTCATTTAACAATGTATTAAAGAAGGAGGAGTAAGAGTGAGAGAGGTAGTAAGGGAACGTCTTAAATTAGCTCTGTGATATTCATCCAGCCGCTATAAAAGGTTAAGGGTATCGGGTCCCCTTCAGTCCATTTAGGCTCCAATCGTACACATAACTACCTGGAAGTAAGACCCATTGAATACAGTGAGGGGAACGCATACGGGATTGTACTGCACGCTTCCAGATCCGCAGCCTGGCAGCGGTTCAGAGGAAGTCCTAGGAATCAGGCGGATCGCCTCCCAGTTGGCTTCCTCGAGGCCAAGCAGGCTTAAATCAAGACTAGTTTGGCTTATGAATCAATCATTTCGTGTGCAACATCCCAACAAAAAGATACACAACCACACGTATTGGTCAACACTCTAGTAGATGGGGAAATTATGGGCCACGGTCACCTAATGGGGTTTCTTTAAGGTACATTTTCTTCGGTCAGATTTTTTCCCCTCATAGTGAGACGGAGGTGGGGCGGAGGATGTCGTTCGAAGGCCAAAGGACGCGCAGAAAAATGACTGCTTTCGAATATCCCGCTAACATCAAGCCCCCACACGAACCCACCTCCGCACAAACCCTCTCAGTCATTAGACGCCATTGTATGCGGTGCCTAGAAAGGCAGCAGCCCCCCAGGGCACAACATGGTCCAGCATCTCGCTCTTAAATCCAGCCCTTGGGAAAGGAAGAGGGATCGAAACCGATTTTTGCGGGAGGGACTTGCACTTCCCCACCCGCCGCGCAGCCTTTCCAGCTGCCGTCTTTCCTTTTTACCCGTATATCCACAAGGGCCCATAGAAGTTCTCTTTTGGGGCGGGGGGTCACCTTATTCCAGGGATGAGAGGGGCTGCTGCTGTTTCGTTTGCGCTGGTCTCCTGATATTTAAATAGTGGCAGAGGGGAGGGGGGAACCCTATCACACAACAGTCAATCTCTATAAACAAATCTCAAGTGAAAACTGCTACCAGTTTCCCAAAAAATGGCAAATTCAAGAGGTCTTTCTACTTTGAAACAGAAACCCGAACCACCACCACTGGGGTCCTCTTTTCCCCGCCGCTTGGCTTACAGCAAGGAATAAGATGCATTGACCCCTTCCTTGAGGCTGAGCCAGCATCTCTCGAGTGAAAGGGGTTATTGAGGTGCGACTGAAAGCCGAAATCGACCACGGACGCACACGCAAACTCGCAGCGTTCTAATCTGTTAATATCCTGTGTGAAAGTTATGAAACTGACACGTTTGCTTGGAAACTAATCCCGTGATACAAAGGACGGATGTGATGGCACACCGAAGCCCATCACTACACACTCACACCTGATCTTCTCTATTCAAACTACGGGTAAAAAATTAACTTGTACGGACACACAAACTCGGTCCTAGGACTGAAGAAAGCTAAGAAACCAAAACAGCCCCTCCTTTAAATCAAACAAGGTCACCTGGTTTACTGTATCACAGAAAGGGAAGAGAACCATCTCAAGATGACAAGCCAGCCTGGCTTCCTCTCTTCCAGATCACCACATTCGTTTCACTGATAAGGGAGAAGAAGGTGAGCTATGCTCAAGTTCTCCTTGGAGTGTAGCCTGCCAGGGCAAGAGGCATTAGATGGGATACAGGCCACCGTTTCTGCGATCAGTCCTTCTGACGACTTACTTTGCAGTTGTTCTACTGAGACTCCAGTTCTGGAATAAGCTGCTTGAGCATTAGAACTTTAACCCCTGAACTCCACGTCCTCACATTTTAAGGAGGGGGCTGTGTACATTTCAGTTTAGTGATGTAGCTGTCACACACACACAAACCCTCAACTATTTACTCCGTATAATTCCCGATGGAATTCTACTTTGGAGTCCTGACTCCTTCCAAATTTCAGAAAGAAAAGATTTGACAGATTGACGATTTATGTTCCTCTATCAAATGGTCTCTTTCAAGGGTACCGTCGGTACCTCTGTTCCCAATAGTAACTTGGAAGCGAGGATCCAAACAATATACCGGTTGCGTCTAATTCGGTGCACACTTAGCGGTAAACCCGCGGGATTTACTTCCAAAGAAGCCTAGATAGAATTGTGCTTCACGCCCCATGGATTTCAGTGGAATTCGTTTCCAAGCGCGCTTACCAGACATACACTGAAATCC
Source organism: Heloderma suspectum (assembly GCF_057233095.1). Classification (NCBI taxonomy): domain Eukaryota; kingdom Metazoa; phylum Chordata; class Lepidosauria; order Squamata; family Helodermatidae; genus Heloderma; species Heloderma suspectum. The sequence goes on from NC_139461.1 coordinate 231,311,043, forward strand.
TAAACACAACCACTTAAATTCAATGGAATTTACTTTCAAGTGAATGCATTTAAGATCGTGATGTCAATCTGCATAAACCCGAGCGCTTCGAGTTCACTGCTGTGGTGGTGGGGGGGGGGGGGGGGCTAATCCGGAAGACAGAAAATCTATGCGTTGGACCCCAACGTGGATTTCACATAGCTGAGGAATGCCATCTAATCCTTGCTAACTGTATCTTCGCCACCAGCTGTTTGCTGCTCGCTGCTGAGTGATGGAACCGTTTCCCTTTCACACTCTGAAAAAGGGGTGCGGTAGGGGCACCTTGGCGCCCTATCCCCGATTCTCACACACTCTCTATTTACAGCTTGAACCATTGCGGAATAAGTGAGCGTCTGGAAGCTGAAAGACTGCATTCGAACGCCCTCAAAGGCTGCAGCTGCGAATTCGTCGGCCACCTTCGACGGACGCGCTTCACACGGCAGCTTAACCATTTGGACAGAATCCTTCTAGGAAGGAAAGAGAAGATGGCGCGTCACGGAGCTGGTGGGGAGACAAAGTAATAGAAAGGGCGACAAAGCTCTTTCCATTTGTAACCATGTGCTCACCAATCTGGAAAACAGATTCATTTGGCCTCCTTCTCTTTTCTCCCTACCCGCCCGCCCCGTTTTCCATGTCCTGCCTTGTAGTCTCTTTTGTGGGGACTGGACATGAAAGGGGACAACCAAGTGTCTGACAGGGGATCGCTTTTCAAAAGCAAATGTGGGCCAGAGGGAGACGCGAGACCGCTCGCTGGGCCAGCAGGGAGGGCAAGGCTCTTTTCAGGGAACAACATCAACAAACTCGGCTGAAGGCTTGTGGGGAGGGGGTGTGAGGAAGGGGGAAGCCTTGGATTGAAAGACAGATGGAAAATGCTACACGAACCCCTCCTTTCTCTCCCTCCCCCCTCCTAGACTGATCTCTATGGGAGAGTCTATTAGAGCCATGTAAAACCTAGCAAATGAATATTTGAGGGCTGGGCTTTAGGTCGGTTCATTCACTTATTTCTCCTTTCAGGGTCATTCAGTCACGGGGGGGGGGGGGGGCTGACCAGACAGCCTCTGCCCAAGAGATTAAGGGAGTATTTTGTTCAAATAAAGCAGGGCATTTTCAAATGTGACCACAAATATAAAGACATTTCAGGGCAAGGATTGGGCGAAGAGGGGCGTCTGTTTACTTTGTAGCCCCTTCTTTTTTTTGTTCACAAATTTAGGCAGAGATCTTGGGTTTCAGACAGTCAATTCAAACCTCCAGGCTCAGGAGGAAAAGCCTTAAGATTCTCTCTTTCTTCCCTCCACCCCTCCTTCACTCCCCTCTTCTTCCATGTGTCAACATTTCCAACCAAAACAAAAAGGGGGAGTAGGAGTATAATCTTCCTCCTTTAGGAACTGCTTGGCAACTTCAAGTATTTTCCGTAAACAAGAGCTTAATTGGTTGCCAAGTGTAACACCAGAATTTAAAAGTATGTTGCATAACTATACAAAAAATAGTAAGTTAGGTTCAGTGGGTTGAGACTTGAAATTACTGGTTTAAAGAGACGGAAAGAACACAATCTACTTTTCTGAAAAGTGACAATGAAGAATTTAAGAGTTCATTAGTAGGTAAGGAAGGAAAGGTTTAATCTAGGGCATTTGCTAATAATCTCTTCCAGCAGGAAGTTCAGTTCTTAATACCGTTATGCAAAAGCTGCTCTGGCTCAACTTATCTTGCCCTACCTAATGGAAAAGTTTATTACATGCTCATAGGCCCTAACTCATTTGTAAAAATACAGCCAAATTTGCCCTGCACTATGCAGAAAAGTAAAACACTCCAGTTTAAACTAGGTTGTCCACTGCATCCTGGAACACCAACTCCCATTCTAAAGACATTTCTTTGAAGTACCCTACCTGAAAGACTCAACTCTTCAAAGTTTTAAGAGTGGTTTCACCTCTCCGTTGGAATATTTAAGCAGCTTAATTTAGATTACTTTTTTTTAAACACCCAAATAGCCCCCTCCATTCTTAAAAGAAAAAAAAAACTGTTGAACTACTTTTGGCATTAGTTACTTCCTTTTCTTTTTGTATTAAGAAAGCAAATAGCAAAACCGACTGGGCTTCTTTTAAAAGAGTTCACAAACATTTATTAATTTACACCAAAGGTGGACAAAAAAAAAAGTTGCGTTGCCTTTTCCACATCAAATTATTCACAATTCTTTCAATAAAATAGGAAGGATGCACAGCTAGTGGGGAAACCTAAGAAGGCTCTGGCACACAATATACACACACAAATAAGTCCAGATACACAAGAAACACACACGTTGAAGGGGCGGAGAGTAGGCGGGTGATTGGATTACAGAGGACTTCCTGATATCGCACGATCTTTTGAGATGTGCATTTGAAATCTCGCGTATAAAAAATCCTCTCGTTAGGGAATTACTTTCAATATTAACGATATTCAAGCGAAATTCTCCTTAAACAGCTCCTTTGAGAGAACAGGGAAATACAGATAGAGGGAACCATCCAGGAAAAGAATTAAAAGAGAAGCGCTGCTAGTGCAATATTTCTGATCCCCCCCCCGCCCCCGCCCCCGCCCACTGAAACCAGCGGCTTAAGGCTGCAATCCTATACACACCTACCTGGGAGTAAGTCTCACTGAATTCAGTGGGGCTTGCTTCCAGTAAACATACATAGGATCCGTAGTCAGTCCTACAACTGTTTTGCTGGAACAGGATCGTGGCGCGGACCATTCTGAAACCACCATAATTTCCATCAAAGGATACTGTTCTCAAGCCACTTACTCCGGTGTAGCTTTGTAGATTATGGGGCTACTCCGGAAAAAAAAAACTGGGGATCTACAACCCTAGTGTCAAAGAAAACGTTTGGAGAACGAGAGATTGTAAAGCTTCTGCCAACCTCGGATCCTAATCACCTTTATTTGGAAGCAAGTCTTAATGAATCCAGCAACAATTGCTTCCACATGGTTGGCTTAGGATCTCAGCCTTATTTTAACTATTCCCTGTTATGTTTTATCAAGCTGCCAGAAGTCATTTGATAAGAAATACTAATTTTAAATAGAAAGTCGGTAGGTATCTCGCTCCCCCCACACACACCAATCCTGAACTGACAGGGAGAGAGACACACACAAAATCGATCTAGACGCCAAACAGTCTCAAAAAAGGAAGAATTCCTACCTTTTAAAACACAAATAGGAGGGCAATTGTGACAGTGTAGGGGGGGATAAACAGACCGGGGGCTGTTGGTTAGGATCGGGGACATTGTGGCTGGTTGCGTTTTAAAAAGGACAGCTGTTGAGGTTTGTGAGTTTACTGGAAAAGTTCTGTCCTGTCTGCAGGAGGGATTCGTGGGTCAGATTCAAATGGTTCGGTAAGGGGGTCAGAGCTGGAGAGAGCATAGCCAGGACCTGCGCTTGGCCACCCGCGTGGCCCGCCGGGAAGGGCGAAGCTGGCGCGGTGGTGGTGGAGCTACTGGACGGCGGGGGGGCCGCCGCGCCGCCGCCAATGATATTGTCTATGGAAAAGGAAGGCCTGTTGCCGGTTCCCTGGTCCGTCTTGAGACTCTGCAGGAGCGATGCGGTGGGGCTAAGCTGCCCGGCGGGGTAGAAGGCTTTCCTGCAACTCAGATCGCCGCCCAGGAAAGAGGAGAGGCCGCTGGAGAAGACCGACGGGGCGGCCGGGCCCGGCGGCGCGGGCAGGGCGCAGGGCGAAGGCTGGAAGGGGAACGTCCCCGCCGCCCCGCCGCCTCCAGCAGCCGGGTGGTGGTGGTGGTGGTGGTGGAAGCTCTGCAGCTGCAGCCCGTAGTTGTAGCCGTAAGGTCCGTAAGCGAAGCCCGGGAGGAAAGCGGCCGGGTCGGCGGCGGCGCGCAAGAGGAGCTCCGGCGGCTGCGGGTGGAGCTGCTGCTGCTGCCGCTTGAAGCGCTTCCTCCGGCGCAGGAAGGAGCCGTTGTCGAACATGTCGGCCGACTCCGGGTCCAGGGTCCAGTAGTTGCCCTTGCCCGGGTTGCCCGGCTCGCGGGGGATCTTGACGAAGCAGTCGTTGAGCGACAGGTTGTGGCGGATGGAGTTCTGCCAGGCGGGGAACTTCTCCCGGTAGTAGGGGAAGCGGCCGCTGATGAACTCGCAGATCTCGCTCAGCGTCAGCCGCTTCTTGGGGCTCTGCAGGATGGCCATGGTGATGAGCGCGATGTAGGAGTAGGGCGGCTTCACCAGCGGGGTCTTGCCACTCCCCGGAGCGCCTCCGGAGGACGAGGACGACGAGCAGGAGGAGGCGGCAGGCGCCGCCGGGGCAGCCGCCGGTGCGGGGCGGCTGTCCCCCAGCGCGGCCTCCACGCCTCCCTGGGCGGGGGACAGCCTCCCCCGGGCCGCCTGCTCGGGGAGGAGGCGCAGCGCACCGTCGTCCTCGCCGTCGTCGTCGTCGTCCTCCTCCTCGCTGAACTTGGCCTGGCCATGCTCGTGCGGCGGCCCCACCACGTCGATGTCGGCGTCCTCCACGTCGGAGCGCGCCTCGTCGTCCTCCTCCTCCGGCGAGGTGGCCGCCAGCAAGCCGCAGGGTCGGCTGCTGCCGCTGCTGCAGCCCAGGGTCATGGTGGCGCCGCCGCCGCCGCCCTCGCCGGCTGTTACTGCCTCGAGCTCGGGCTCCTCGGCTTGGCCACCCCCTAGTGGCGGAGCGAGGGAGGAGTCCCCGGGGGAGGCGCCACCGCCGCCTCCTCGCCGGGCTCGGCGGAGAGCAGCAGGCGGGCGCTCGGGGGCAGCGCCCTCCCTCAGGCGGAGAGGGCGAGGGCGGGGCGAGGGCGGGAAGCCCGAGGGCGGGAGGAAGAGGCGGGGGACGGGGCAGGAGGGGTGGGGAGCCCACCGCCCTTCCCGCGCAGCTCCCTCCCGCCAGAACGTCTCGCAGGCACTAAGCCGCTCCCGAGCGCGCCAGGACCCTTTATACCGCGGCCGGCGCGTCACGTGCCGGCGCGCGCAAAGAGACCCTCGGCTCTCCCTCCTCGCCTGCGCGCGGCTGCTTTAAGCCGGGCTGGGAGCCGCGCGCGCTCTCCGGCTCGCCCTCCCGCCTTCCCCCTCCTCCGGGCCGCCGGTTACGTGCGCGGCGCAACGAGACGAGCCCATCCACCGCCGCCCCGGGCTTGTCCAGAACTCCTCTCGCCTGCCTGGTCCACGCGCGCCATCTTGCTTCTTCCCGTTCAAGCCTTTTCGCGCTAGAGGGCCACACTTGGAGGGTTCAGAAACGACGCCCTCGGCGCGCTGCTGCCCAGTCCTGAACTGTGGGATGCCCAGCATTTTCTTCACAAATGACGAAGGAAACCACAACACAGGGCGAAGCCAGCCTTCAAAATTCTGCTTTTCATTCCATTCTTCTTTTCTCTCTGTAGTGAAGCGCTGACAGCACCTTTCAAGTTCCCTCGCAGCCGCTTCTGACCTCAACAGCGAGTCTGGATTGCACTCCTGCAGCCATAATCCTCATGAAGTTTATGCTCCCCGCAGATCGTTCCTTCTGTCAGCACCTGTACAAACACGTGGCCACAATTCACACGTGTGAATCGTCCTTTACTTTTATAGCGCTCAACTTGGTGACGTCCAGGTGTTTTGGACTACAACTCTCATCATCCCTGGCTATTGGCCATGCTCGCTAGGGTGGATGGGAGTTGTAGTCCAAAACATCTGGAGGGCATCAGCATGGAGAAGGTTGCCTTATAAACAGCCCGATCCACAAACCAATGAAAAGAATGTGTTTAGAATGTATTTGCCACAGGACTATGGCGGTGACTCCCACATCAACCAAGAGCGTTTGATGCCCGCAGCCGGAAATAAGCCCCACTGAGTTCAGTGAGATTCCCAAGTCAGTGTGGGTAGGACTATAGGCATAATTCCATCGATCTGAAGGAGGCCAAGATCAAAAGGCACTTTGCAGAGGGATCCTAAACTAGGTTTTGCTGCTAGGAACATCCCCCTGATTTCAACGTGGCTGACTGTTTAATGGAAATCGATGGGATTAACTTCCACGTGAATATGTTATCTGGCAAACTAATCCCGTGGTACAAAGGACGGGTGTGATGGGGTCGAGAGGGAATGTGTTCATTGTTGACGGGTCTGTGGATCAGGCTGCTGGATGGCAATCCACACTTGATTCAGAAGCTGCGTTTGAAAAGTCCACAAAACAGTCTGCTTTAAAATGGGTGCGTGGGGGGGGGGGTGACACTTATGATGTAAATAGGATCCTCAGCTGTCTTATTCGAGGGCGGGTTCTCAAGGCTGTAATCCGGAATAATTAAAATCACTATCTTATCCCATTAGATTTCAAAAAGATGAGAAGTGAACCCAGATCACGTCATCTTTAAATCTTAAGTCCAAGGCTTGTCACTCACTCCAGTTGGCCACCAACCTCTTTCTATAATTAATTCTATGTATTTACATGCCTATTCCTCCTTTCTTTCAAGGAGGTATATATGGTTCTTCCTCCTCTCGATTTTATCCCCACGTCAACCCTGTAAGATGGGTTAAACTGAGAGATAGTAACTGGCCCGAGGTCACCCAGTGAGGATCATGGCCCGGGATTTGAGTCTGGGTCTCCCCATTACATCGCATTGGTACTCCAGAGCATATTCGAAGAAGGTCCCTTCCCAAGGATTGTTCTGAATTAGTTTGCCTGGATCATAGCCAAACTGTGGGGCCTTTCTTTTTCTTATTGAATTTTTTTTTTACTATATTGCATTAGCCCAAGAAGTCGCACAACCACAAACAAAAGGCGAGCAAGCAAGAGCCCCAGCACGAAAACGGCTTTAAGGCGAGAAGAACCCGGCGCGCTTGAATACAAGTTAACGAGTATTGGCTCCACCCCTTAAACGCAGCACGTGAGCGTTTGCAAGCATCTGAAACAATAACCTCAAAAAGAAATTGAAGGTCTCACCCCGGAAGTGGGCTCCTTTTAAATCCACGTGGGCTTCTTACTTCCAAATCTGTTTAGGATCTGATCTGGGAATGCATTTCCCTTCCTTAGGCTGCGGCGCGCACTTGGAGGTGAGTTCCGTTGAAAGGAGCAGGACTTTCCTTCCAAGCACTGCAAATGAGTTTAGGATCGAGTCCTTAAGACACATTCTCTTCTCTGATCTGTTACCGTAAGATCGTGGGACATTCCGGCAAGGGAGGAAAAGCCACCCATCAGACCGTGGCTGGGTCTTAAAACACGTGTACATAGAAACACAGTGCCACTGCTTTCGACAGAACTTATTTCCAAGCTGCAAGGTCCCTTGGCAAATCAAGCTGCGTATAATTGGTAAGGCCCGTTCGCAACTGACCGAGAGAAGGAAACGACGCCGTCAGTTGAGCTACGCTAATTTTTTTTGAGATGTAGCCTATAGATGGGTGGGAAGTAAGCAGTGTTCCGATTGTGGGAAGACAGCTAGCGGGGAGGCCCTCAAAGACATTCGCAAGCGCCACCCTCTGAGCCCTTCCACTTTTGGCTAAATAATTTAATTTCCCATCTCGCCACCCAATTCAGCGGTTTAAAAACAGTAGCTGAGCGGGACATTACAAAAGGTACAGGATCTGAGACCTCGCTGCCCACCCCCACCCCACGCAATTCGGACCTTGGAAACGCGAACCAATCACTTTTAGGACGCAATCCTATATGAGTTTAGGCAGAAAAAAGTCCTACAACTCCCAGGATGGCTGGCTGGGGAATACTGGGAGTTGTAGGACTTTTTTCTGTCTAAACATACATAGGATTGTGCCCTTAATGGGTCATCTGCTCAGGCTATGTCGGTGTAGCTCGCATTATACTGGGGCCCGAGCATTTTCCATTCCAGATGTCCAGTCCTTAAGCCACTCGCACATCCACAGGACTTCATCCAAACCCAAAACAAGAGGTCTGAATATCTAAGAAAATCTGAGGAATTGTTTTCATGTCCCACTGACTTATTCCACAAGTAGATATAAACAGATAGACTTTACAGAAAGATTGTTTCTGTTTATTAACTTTTGCCACAAAAAATTCTGAGTAATATGTAAACTATATATCTTTTTAATTTATTCTTACTTAGGATTGATTACATTTTAAAGTTTGTATAAGGCTATTTTCCTTTCCTTTTCTCCTTTATATTTCCTTCGTTTTGTACTATTCATATATGTTACTGTGTCTGTATTATAATACGTTTGTGTTTGTTTTTAGGCTCTGGTGCGGCCATTCCAAAAATTGCCGTAATGCGGGGTGGGGGACGACACACAAGACCTTAACCACGGCTGCAGTCAGAATGCAGTCTGTCTCTTTAGGTCTGCAGCCGCTCTGGATTTGCAGGGCTGGGCCAGTGGCAGGGAGATGCTGCCGACCACACACATCGCCACGTGTCTGCTTTGTTTCCCGGGTAGACTTTTCACAAACCAGCGAAGCTGGGATACTCGACTAAAAAGCCGGCATTAGGCTGAAATCCAAGCGTCTTCCCTGCCAAGTAAACGCACGGCCCCCGCCTAAAATGATGGACTTGGCTCCCGGACTTACTTGGAGGTAAATTACATTGAAATCCAAGAACTGCATTGCCGGGGTCGCAGGCGAGATCGACTTCCTCGATCTCTGGATTGGTGGAAATATTTTCCTGCGTGCCACGCAGCATAGCTGCGGTGTGCTCCCTCCTGAAGGAAAGTGGATTGTTTGCCAGGCCGGGGCAGAGGGAGGGATCATTTCGCCTCGGCAGTACCGTGTCCCTACCATGCGGAGGTCAAGAAAAGCAGCAGCACCTCTCTCCTTCAACGAGTGCCGTCCCCGCCGCTCTTTCAGCGGAGCTCAGAAATCAAGCCAAGACAAAGCCAATAGGAGGTCCTCATTTTGCATGAGGATCTCAGTCCATCCACTTCCGCCAGAGAGTATCCAAGGAGCTGTATCACGAAGGAACCGTTTCAGACCACCTCTGATCCACCTCGCCAAAGGCCGCAGTCCTAGGCCCTAGGCGCACTTGCCCAAGAGTAAGTCCCATTGCATTCAGTGGGTCTTAAGTCCGAATACACAAGGTGACACGGCCACAATCGTGAGGGAGGCTTACTTGGAAGTATGTTGCAGCAAAAAAGAAAAAGAGTCATGTGGCACCTTAAAGATGTGTCCGAGGACCTGAACTGACGTCTGCACAAGCTTATGCCAGGATGAGTGAGTTCGGGCACAATCCTATGCATGTTTAGACAGAAAAGGGTCCTACAACTCCCAATATGCCCCAGGCAGGCATAGACCTTTGTAGGACCTTTTTCTGTCTAAACATGCATAGGATTGTGGCCTTCGTCTTTAAGGTGCCACAAGACATTCTGTTTTTTTTACTTGGAAGTAAGTTTCGTGGGCACCGGTGGACCTTACTTCCGAGAGAAGGAAGGATTGGGCTGTGTCAGTATTGTAGACGACCGCGATTAGCGACTCTTGGAATGGAATGGAAAAATAATCGTCCACCTATAGCCTAGTATGATTTGGTTCACAAGCGAGAACTCGGCTAGTACTCTAGCGGGGCAAATCCCTATTAGATGCACTTCCTTAATAAGAAAGCTGTTTTCTCCTTTCAAATGTACTCCGAATTCGTCGGAGGACAAAACTACGTCTCCTAAAGTCATCCCAGACTTAAGACAGCGGGGGCGTGATCTCGTCTAGTCTTCTCCAAACTTGGGCCCTGGCTTCAGGAGCGTTGGGTTACAACTCCCATCATCTCCACCCAGCATTGCTATATCAGCATCAATCATGCTGGCAGAGATGATGAGGGTTGTAGTCCAATCACATCTGGAGAGCACCAGGTTGGGGCGGCTGGCCTAGCCACTGCTGAGCGTGTCTACGTTCCACTGATGTCACTGGAAGAGAACTAAGCAGGTACTATACTCTCCCACTGAAATCAATTGGACTTCATTAATGGATCCGTTTGGCTGGATCGTGCGTTAAGGTTTCAAAGAAACACAGCTGAATTCAGCTGGATTACGCAGAAGTAATCCCAGTGAGGCCAACTGAAACCTAAGGCAATTCTATGGATATTTACTTCCGAATAAAGGTAGAGAATTTCCACCGCGCTGGAAAGAACTGCCGGTGTTAGGGACTTCTAAGGCCTTTTCGTAGATCGATAGCCAGGCCAAACTGTGATGGAAAACTTCATACAGGTAAACAGGGAAGTCCAAGGCTACCCCCACTTCCCAATCTTAAATATAACACCGATTCGTTAGGAGGTTGTCCAAGTCATATGCTTAGGATCGGAAAGACCGATCATTTTTCCTCCTCTTTTATTTAGTGCCATAATAAATTTTATTTTATTTAGTGCCAGAATTTAGGCGCTGTACAGAAAAACAGACGTGGCAGGTGAAAGAGACCGATCACAAAGAGGTGGACATAACTGGGAGGGGGGGCCAGGAGGAGGAGGTCACTAATAGAGAATGAATGGCAGAGACGGGAAAGAGAGAACTGTTTCGGAAAACATCTCAACCATCACGGCCCTTTAGAGGACGGCAGATCATGCATGGCATAAATCAATAGGAATTATCTTCATTTATTAGGCAAATTAAGGGATTGTTTGTAATCTGATCACTTCTAGAGATGATAGACCATCCACCTAGGAATTTGAAAGTTTGGAATAAAGGAGGCATACTGGGGTTTATTAAAGCACTTTTTATTTGTATTTTATTCTTTGCTTAAGTGGGGAGAGGTGCAATCATTACTACGCACAAACTAGGTCTTGATCAAACTAGGAAAAGGAAACAAATAGTTTTTTCAAGGAGGTCTACCCTAGATCGAGATGATGCAAAACAAGGAGGAGTTGCATGAGCTATCGAGGATAGGATTAAACCTTGATGAAGCGAATAAAGGGCTTGAAACAAACAAACAAAATCAGCAAAGCCGCTGTAATATTTTACAGACTAGAAAAAACAATCACCTGGCTTTTCAAATCCCAGCAATGGCGCCATTCCAGATTAAAATATCTTGGATTTCTCTGGTATTCCTTTCACCTATTGTGTGAAATCTTATCCAACACCATTCAGGATTAGCAGTTGCTGCTTTCCAACGGCCCCTATCCTCCCTTGCCTTTTAGACGACGTACAGTGCGATACTGTGTAAGTCTACTCAGAAGTAAGTCCCATTGAGTCCAATGAAACTTAATTTCAGGTACCTGAGAACAAGATTGCAGTCTTACAAGTAGAGCTTGGCCAATTCCTGTAGCTAAAAGAAAAGGATCTCTTCACCATGTGTCCAAAGTACACGTGAATGACCCCCCCCCCAAAAAAAAAAAAACCACAGAGACGATATTGATAAAGGCCGTTGGCGGGGCAATCAAATTAACACGCATGAACAATTGGAGATCTATATTTTAAGCAGGACATCTAGGGAAACCGTCCATGGTACGTTTTAAATAAACCAGGTGTGCAAAGACTCCTTCAGCGCCTAGGAAAGGTTAAGATAATCAGGCCCTCTAATCCAACCTTCCCTGGCCTAATGTCCTCCGAATGTGTTAGGATACAACTCCCATCACCTCAGCCCGCAGTGTCCCACTCAGACTAGGGATGATGGGAACTGAAGCCTAACACATATGGAGTAGGCTACTCCAATAATTTTAACAGCCCGATCTACAACTCGCTCAAGCCACAGTAAGCAGGCCTCCTCCCATTGTCAACAATCAATTTAACGATATTGCGGATCGAGTCGAAAATGTTCAAGATCATCCCACTGTTGCAGGATAATGATCTCTGGATCATTCATTCGTCGGCTTTCATTTCGGAAAGTCTCGTTGGGATTTGGGGGAGCGGGTGCGGGGAGAAAGGTGGGCTAAAATTATCCAGATCAGCCCGGGGGCTGATAATTATTTTTATTTGAGGGGAAGGCAAACTTTGGACTACAGCTCCACCCGCTTTTTAAAACCAAAAACACCCAAACCACCGGAATGTCCAACAACAACAACAACATAAGGCTCCATCCTTCAGTCCTCCGCCAGTTGTGTGAGAAAGTGCGTGATGAATCGCAGTTCTGTGGTGCCGTTGGTGCCGCAGCTACAGAACAGGTGCTGCTACTGTTGGCATTTGGGGCTCAAATCTCCAGCCCTTATTTACTTCCAACCGGGCCAAGGCAGCTGCAAACCGGGCCTTCCAAATACCGAGCGCAGTTCTCCAAATGCTTTCACGACTTCGAGGTAGGGGCGAGCTGCGGTCAGAGGGCTCGCGTGGAAATCATGGCGGCGGTAAGAGCAAGTCTGAATCCTCAGTCCTGCTGGAGTGTCAATGGGACATTTTCACGTAAGTGTGGCTGTGTTTGGGGTGTTTTGTGTTAATTTGGTTTGGGGTGAGGAGGGGAGGTTGCTGTCTTTTTCTTTCTTTAAGAGAACGTTTGCGGGAGGAAATACTCCACTTCATATGGAGGCCATTCATTTTTAATATTATATTATTGATTGTATTACGGAAAATACACACGCACACACACACACACACTTATAATGATTTGTTTTCCTCTCCTATTCCTCCACCACCATCTATGCAGCCACGAAAGTCACCAGTCAATATCCTTCCAGAGTCACCGCAATCCACCAGTCCTCAAGCACATCGGCTTGGAAATAAACTTCGTTGATTTCCATGGAATGCCAGTGCCTTTGATCCAGCATCGGAACATAAGAAGGGTCCCATCCTCAGTATAGTGTTGTCAGAAGCAACACTGCAATGGCATCGGAGGCGATTTCTTCCAAGCACCTCTGTCGACCAGCTTGGTGCCCACTGGAAGGAGCCTTGTTCTGGAGCAAAACGAGCTGTCGGAGGAAGTCGAGGGCAGCAGCCCCGCATCTTAGGTGGGCACGCCCAAAATGCCAAGGCTGCAAACACCAACCTGTTGACTAGGAAGATTTAACTCCATAGGTCTTACTTCAGGATAAACCCGCTTGGAATTGAGCTGTCAGACAGCCGTGCACTGGATTGCAACCTGCCATCCTATACCTTCTCTTCGCTTGGAATCAAATACTACCGAAATAAATGGGACTTAACTCCCTGTAATGGGTTCCGGATCAGGGTGTGAACGAGAAAAAACCTGAATTGGGGGGGGTGGGGAATCCCCAAGAGGTGTCAGTCACATTTCTCTTTCTTTTATTCTACTCACGTCCAGTTGGGATAGAATCCTTTGTTTGTTTTCAGGAAGTGGGGGAGTGACACCCCTAAACCAACAGCAAAGCTAAATATTTGGGATAGGTTACATTTATACTACCAAGAACTTTACAACGAATCAAGAGTTTGGAAAACTGATGAGGAAATCAAGTGTATCAGAAGAGAAGGCGGAGGTGGTGGGTGGGCTTGGCGAGCAGAGAGCCCTCGGTTTGTGTCTTTATTACGTAAAATAATAGTTTGGCCTTTCTGCATAAACGTAAGTGTCGTTTTAAAAAATGTCCAAAACAGCTGCTGCAGCTTGCGATTCCCGACCACACGCAGAAGGGGCGAGATCGAATTTCCCACCTTGTACATTTCAGGACCCCAGAGTTAACTGCCCGTTGCGCTCCTCCGGAGGGTCTTGACATACTTGAAAAACGGGGGGTGGGAGGGAGGGAGGGATGGTGATTTACTGGAAAATCATTAAACGAAGGTAAAAGCGTTCCTTTGTTTAAAATAACATCGAATTCGTTAACCCGATCTGAAGATGGGAAAGATTATAGGCTATATTATTTACTGGGCAGTGGAGAAATTGACTAGGCGTTCATTTCGCTTTTGAATTTATTTTTACTTAGAAGAAGAAAGCTTCCTGTTTCCCTCTCTCCCCAGCCCCGGTGTTTTGGGGAGATATTCCCTTCGATTATATTCCAAGTTGAGACCCCAGTCCAGAGGGAGGTTCTCCTTGTAAGCTGCATTGAAATGGATGAGAGATGTAAATGAGTCCTCCCGGCTGTTTGCTTCGATGGGGCTTGCGAGGAGAAGGACTTGTTGGAGGATCGGGTCCTTAACTTTCTTTCCACGGCACGCTCAGCTCCATAAAACGTGGCACCACCAACTGTATGAGAGAGGCGTGTGTAATGCATGGGGGGGGGGATTTGTGAACAGCCCCATCAGTGGGGTAAATACCTCATACCATGCGGCATACATTGCCGTGGTTTACCAACCCACCCGGGCTTTCTTCTCCCCAGACAGCTGCTGCTGTTTCCCTCCTTGAACAAGCCAAGGAAAATTCGATAAATCTCAACTGCATGCAGAATGCTAAACACCCTTGGAGATAAACCACGGCCCTAAAACACCCAATGGCATCCAGCCTTCGGCCCAGACTGAGCATCAGTGATGCTATCCCAATGGTCCTGGAAATATTCAAAGGCACAGAAAGCGCTCCTCTTCCTCTTATACATAAATTACTCTTTATGATTTATATAGCGTCAGCTGGACTGTTTCAGCTGGGATGTGGTGGATCAATCAGGTCTCTGGCAGGCAATCAAAGCTTATCAAGCACCAGTTCTCAGAACACGTGCTTGGTGTTCTCAGTTCTCAGAACACGTGATCTTCCTTCACCTTGCAAAGGCTTAACTCACAGGAAGTTACCATGGCTTTTGAACCCCATCCACAAGGCTGTTAAGCCAAAGCACTTGCATTTAACTCCACATTGCCCTACAGAAAGGAATGAAAGGACTATAAGCAGCAGATTTCTGTGCAAATTCAGCAGTCCAGTGTGATAGCCATTGACTGTTATATCTACATGACTCCCTTTAATACTGAACTCAGATGGTGAGTGCAGATAGGATTCCAGCCAAAATGGGGCCACTGAGAAACAAAAGGGACCAGACAGCATGCTGGGGAAAACCTCAAGGTTTGCAGAAATACAAAACAGTTAAAACAAACTCAGGGGGATAAAGAATGGGGCAGGGGGACCAGCCCAATGAAGAATGAACATGCTCAGTAATCACAGAATGCTGGGTGTCAGCTGGAAAAGAAAAACAGTAAAATGGGGAGGGGGGATGAGACAGAATGCCCTCCTGGAGCTCCTTACCACTACCGTATCATAGAGGAGGAAATGGCTGGCTGGCACCCTGGCCAGGAGTACTCTGGCTAGAGGTTAGCAATGGAAGCTGGTGGCTTCACTGTCAGAGGGGCCGAGCACCTTGGATAGCTCCTTTAGAGTTCTGACTGAAACCCAGAGCGGATTCATAGCCCCACTGACATCAGAGCCACTAGCTTCCACTGGAGGTAAGGATACACTGCAACCTTTTGTTGTAGGTCCCACTTGTATAATATGGATCAAGGCCCTAAGAAGATCATCCCCAGGGGTTGTGTACTAAAACAAGCACAACTATCAGAGCTTTAAAAACAATGTTCAGCAAGAAGAAATAAAAGGAAAACTATTCTTAAGGTCCCCCTTTTCATCCAGATGATATGAACATGAATACGATTGTTTTCATGGGAAATAAGGTTCCAAAGTCTACAATGAGAACACAGAATTGTGCCTACCTGTTGCAGCCACAAAGTCCTTTTTACAAGAAAGGTTGCAATAAAATAGCACAGAGGGACAATGTGCCATGTTCATATTTTTTTTAAAAGCTGGGGTGTTGGCCTTTGAGAGGACACCAACCACTACAGGTCAAATGCACATTGAAGTAGGTGTGTATTGACTTGCCTGAAAGGGGTTAGGGAAGAGGGCTTGTTTGAACACTTCGCACTTAGAAATACAGTTTTCAATCTAGTATTTTTAACCATAGCAACTGGCGTCAATAAATGACATTTCTTTTTAAAGGAACATCTCAGTTTAATTGCGCCAAAAAATTAAGTTGAAGATTTTAGAAATTCTCCTATGGATTTCCTTCCTTGAAGGGCTGTTGTGAGGATGGATGGAATATAAAAGCTTGAAAGCACCTGTTAAGGAGTCCTGAGTATGCTACCTTATCCTACCTTAACTTAAGAGAGCTTCGGCTATTGGGCGGTATAGAAACAAACAAACAAACTGTAAACTTAGAACTTAGAACTTATTAAGGTGCAATCTTGTGTATGTTTTGACAGAAAAAAGTCCTGGGAGTTGTAGGACTGTTTTCTGTGTAAACATACATAGGATTGCGCCCTCAGTGGAGCACAGAATTCTCATACAGACCATGCAAGACTGAAATGTGTCCATCCCTATATAGGGCTGAGATTAAATGCTTGCCTTAACTTTGCCACCATTTTCACATCCCACAAACATTAGCAGTGCCAATTTGGGCCATTCTGATTGCACTATGTCATCAGATGGTGTTGTCATGAAGCCAATCAGAGTGAGAGTGAAGCCTTCTGCTCTCTCTCGGTAGCCTGCTGGGAAGAACAAGAAGTTGTGAATTGTAGGACTTTCTCTGACTAAACATGCATAGGATTATGCTTTTGGTGAGTTAACTTTGTTGAGTTAATTGTGTTAGATAGTATATCTGAATAGGATTGTTGTCACTGGCCCTGATGTTATGCTTTCTATGCTTCGAATTCCAATAAAATTACAGTTATAAGTATGAAGTATCCACCATCTTTGTCTGTATTTTCCATACAATCCATAGGATTGTATCTTAGCAACTTAACTTGCTTGTTTTAGTGATTAAATGTCTCTGTTCTGTCAAGAGATGCCAATTTGGCTGCACTAGGAAATATATTCAATTCGATATTGAAGTGTAGGTGTTTGGAGACAGCCATTCTACATGCACAAACATACACACACCAAGCTCTTCTCAAACCTCCCACAGTCCCAAACACAGACACACAACAGGACGCTGGCCCTTCCCTGCCTCCTCCATCCTACTTTCTTTAGTGCAGGGGTGGGGGACCTCTTTCAGCCCATTCAATTTCAAAGAAGCACCCAGGGGCTACATTTCAGTGGTGGGTGGGGCCAAATGTAAAGGGGGTGAGATCATAACCACAAAAATACAAAAAACACAAGCATATTGTATCTTAAAGGTCTTACTGCCATTAACTCAGCCTTAGCAGAGGCATCTCAACGTTTTAGAATGGGGAAAATGCACCAAAGCCACTACCAAGCAATCAGTGGTTAGGGAAAGGGGTGGGGCCAGAGGGAGGGAGCATGGCCTTCTGGGGAACCACAGAGGACCGGGTTGGGACCCTGGACCTGCAGTTCTGTACCCCTGCTTTAGATGGTAAAGTGTGTATTACTTCACTTACTTAAAAATGTGGTAAGCCAGTCCTGCTGTACTTGGGGGCCCTTCTGTTTGTTCTGGTGAGTAGGGCCCTGGCTCTCTGCCAACAAAGTCCTGCCCTGATAGTACCACTGATTTAACCCTCTGGGGAACTCTGGAGGGGCAGATTTGTCCCCCAAGCCAGAGGTCCCCCACCCCTGCTTTAGTGTCTATAAGCCTCCTCCACAGCCAGGTGGCAGCCATCTTTGTTTAAGAAAAAGGCTCTGTCCAGAAGAAATCAAGCACAGAGCATCACTTGTACTAAACTGCCCTTACCTGAAAATGCATTGGCTAACATTGAGATTTTAAAACCATAGAACTTGATGAATACACAACAGATTTTCACATACATGGAAAAGGCAAGACCTCTGTTATTACCATCTCCTTGATTTTAGGGGGCGCATTTAAAGGACCAGGAAGAAGCCTTGAGAGGGTTCCACCCTTAAAGGCACCCTAAAAATAATGTTTAAATAAATAAACAAATTGTACGTAATGGGGCAAAAAGGGGGTGGGGGGAACAGACAAAGAAAAATATTTTTAAACTGCTGCCTTCCAGCCATTTCTTAACATAGTGTCTACAATTTGCCACAATTATGGTGCACAGCACCCAGATGCTCCATGCCTAATTTTATACCATATGGATTTTGTTAGCATTTGGAACAGCCATATTGGCCATGGCCAGTATCTTGAATGTGGGGTAAACCCCATTGTTAATCACATACGTATATGTAGTGAAATCAGTTTAGCACTTCAGAATACGTATGATAACAATCTGAAAAATCAATTCTGTTCTAGTAGCCTATAAACAAGAAAATTCTACCTGTCTATAAATATGTCTGTTGCTCCCCCCAGAGGTCGCTTTATCCACTTGAAAGCAATTTGCCTTGGTTCATTTCTTTTTTGTTTTTAAACAAAACAGGAAATGTTAGGACTCTAAGCCAATTGGGAAACTGGGCTGGGTTGACCAATCAGAAAGCTGTGGCCAGTACATAATGAGGATGGTGGTGTATAAACAAGCACAGACAGCAGACTATACTTCTTGTGTTCTTCTAAAGTTATCCAATAAAAACTCAGCACCAGTTTTGAGCTCCATAGATCCTAGCACTGCGAAGGTATTTGAGTACCTAAGGTCAAGGCTAATTAAGTCCTTCATGATCATTTTTTCCTGTTCTTGCTCTTGTTTATACAATTTAATGTTGTTTCTTTCTCAGTGCCTTTCCCTGTATCAAAAAGGTGCTATTAAACCTGATTCCAAATTTACTGGCAGAAATTCTATACTTTCTGGCTGTAATCCATAAGCCAATTAAGATAGAACTTGCAATCCACATGGTGCTTAAATGGGCACACTTGTACTCAAATTGGCTTACGTCCATGGACTTCATCACTTTAAATGAAAGTACTCTAGCTTAAATAACCTATTAACTCCCCGTGTCAAATTTTGCAGGTGGACAGGCTAAAATAGTTATCATAATTCTTTTTTGTTTTGAGGACCTTTTCACAATCTTTTTGTACAGTCACTCAAATGCCTGTGAAGAGTTGTTTGTTCACCTAGGTGGCAGAGTGGAACTTGGTGATCTCAACTCATAAAAGGCCATGTGCATTTTTTTTTTTTTTGAATGAGACCAAGCCGGCTTACTCTTTGCCACTAAAAACATGTTAGCCAAATTGCATAAGGCCAATTATGTCTTGGCAGCCCCACCTCCACACAGACACACTAAAGCCTGCACTGTGGGAACTTCACCTACCAGAAAAGAAAAATAGCCATAGTGAACATAAATTGGTTAAAATTATTATTTTATATCCCAAAATTAGAAAATCAGGCAATATTTTCCAAAGGCGAGCAATTAAATGTGGGCTGTTAAGTAAATGGTCTGGATTTATTTATTTATTTATTTATGGGACCAACTACATGGCACACTGTAACTCACTCAAAATTTTGGCAAAGCTATCTAACAATTTATGTTCAGATTTATACAAGTCTATGATATGCAGATATTTGGATATGTGTGCATATGTTAGCAAATCAGTCAACTGCATGCTGGCTGTGAGTTAGAGATGTACGAAAGTCACTTACCTTTTTGAAGGGTGACATTCGCAGTGGGGGGGAGACGCTCCATCCCTCCCCCTGAAATTCTCTCCGGCCGGCTCCGCTCCATGGATATTCTGCAGAGCCACCAGCCGGGGCCGCCCGCAGCCAGACATCTGGCCGCTGGGCAGCCTGCAGGGATGCAAATGGCGGCTGTCGTAGCCGCTGCCATTTGCGTCCCTGTATTTTGCCTTGATAGGCTACATAAGTATTTACATAGCCTATCACGGCAAAAACAACAACAACAGCGGATGCAAATGGTGGCGGCTACGGCGGTCACCGTTTGCATTTCCTTTTTTTTGCCGTTTTAGTCTACGTAAATGTTTACGTAGGCTATTACGGCGAAAAAAAAGGGAACGCAAATGGCGGCCACTACGCCATTTGTGTTCCTTTTTTTCCCCACCGTAACAGCCTACATAAATATTTACGTAGGCTAAAATGGCAAAAAAAAGGGAACGCAAATGACGGCCGCCGTAGCCACTGCCATTTGCGTTCGCTGTTTTTTTTTGGGGGGGGGTTGCCGTGATAGGCTACGTAAATACTTACGTAGCCTATCATGGCCTCTGCAGGGACACAAATGGCGTCCCTGCGGCATCCCTGCTATAATGAGGAAGCGAATGGCGGCCACAGATGCAGCCGCCATTCGCAAGTCAGTGCGGACGGCAGCAGGTAAGTGCTCTGTTTCACGCACCTTTCGTGGGGTGGAGGGGTGGGGGGCTTTGTTCCGCCACGGATTTGGGGAGGCCGAATGCCCTGGCATTTGGCCTCATGGAGATCCGTGGCGGAATTCTCTGACATCCCTACTGTGAGTGTAGTCATTATCCTATTAAGGTCAACAGTAAAACTCTCCCTGTTTTCAATAGCTTTGGCTGATAGCTCATGGGCATAGGATAGAAGATTACAGAATCATAGGGTCATAGAACTGGAAGGGATCTTAGAGATCATCCAGTCCAACCCCCTGCTCAATGCAGGCTCTGCACTGCAGGGTGCAGCTGCAGCATCCCTAAGAGATGGCCATCCAGGCTCTGCTTAAATACCTCCAGGGAAGGAGAACCCACCACCTCCTGAGGCAACTTGCTCCACTACTGAACAGCTGTTAGGAAGTTTCTCTCAATGTTTAGCCAAAATCTGGTTCCCTGTAACAATGTTTAGCCAAAATCTGGTTCCCTGTATTTGGTTCCAGACCTGACCTCTGGAGCAGTAGAGAACAACCAGTTCCATCTTCTGCATACCTGCCTTTCAGACATTTGAAGATCGCTGTCATGTCTCCCCTTAATCCTCTCTTCTCCAGGCTAACCAGACCCAGCTCTTTCAACCATTTCTCACAGAACTTGATTTCCAGACCTCTCACCAGCCTGGTTGTTCTTCTCTGGATGCACCCCAGCTTGTCAATGTCCATCTTAAAATGAGGCGGCCAGAACTAGACATGGTACCTCAAAGGTGGCTTGACAAATGCAGAATCTAACAGAACTATTACTTCCTGTAATGCATATTACATTATGCTTCTGTTAATGCAGCCCAAGACTGCATCAGCTTTCTTGGCATCTGCATCACACTACTGGCTCATTTTCAGCTTGTGATCCACTAAGACACCTAGGTCCTTTTCACATGTGCTGCTGCCAAGCCAGGTCTCCCCTATCCTATATTTGTATCATGCATTTTTGGGGGTACCAAAATGCAAGAAGTCACATTTATCTCTGTTGAACCTCATCTTGTTAGACTCAGCCCAGTGTTGCAGGGGGTGTATCCACAAGCGATTTACTCCAAGCTGGCAGCATTTGGAAGTCATTAGGGATATATGCTGTTGTGGCCATCCAGCAGTCACCCCGGAGCTTATCATGGAAAAACTGTATTTCCTGAGACTGTTTAATGCCAGATTCTTTTTCTTAAGTCAAGTTCTCCTTGGTATAGTTGCTGTGTGCCCCAACCCACACATTTACCTTGGGTATGCTAGCCCTGCCCAGGGGTGTGCCTTTCACCATGACCCTGGTCAAGGGGTGTTCCTGTGTGTTTCCCCTCCTTGCACAAACCAGTTAGTGTCTACTCAGAAGTAACTCCCATTGCGGTCAATGAGGCTTGTCCCCTGAAGATGCACATTAGAATTTACAGAGATCCCCTCCCCAATTGAACTAGCACATTTTAAAGCACTATTTCCCTAAAGGCTGTAAAGCAAGCTGCTATACTCCTTGTTTGGTTTATTGCCATTTAGAAACAACCACTTCCACCTTTGATCAACCCAATTCTGTGCAGCATCAGGTTAAAAAGGGGGCTGGTTTCCCATCCATTTCCCCTCCCTATCTCTCCCAGCACAAACATATGTGTGTCTACTCAGGAGTAACTCCCATTGTGGTCAATGAGGCTTGTCCCCAAACTGTGCACTCCAGAGATTTCCATGAATTGAAATAACACATTTAGAGAGCCTTAATGTCAAAGCTTCGAAGCTTCAATTGATCACAGCAGGGCAGCTAGAACACTGTGTTCCTTTCATGGTTGTGGGGGGCAGGGGGAGAGAAAGAGTGATTTCTGTGGATACAGGGGAGGAACCCTCCCAGGATTTTATCAAAGGAGAAAGGGGGGGGAGACTCTCTTATTGCCCCTGCTAGCCAGATGACGTTCACTCCTACCCCCTCCCCACCTGGAAGTATTTCTGTGAAGCGACTGTGATACACTTGCTCGTGGAGCGCTGTGGAGAGCAAAGCTGGCTCCTTGACAAACCCAGGTAAGCCACGATTGGCTTCTCCTTCCTTCTCGTTCCGTTGTCATGGAGAACTGCCCCCCCCCCCGTATGACTAGATCCTTTTGAACATTGATCCTGTCTTCTGTGGTGCTGGCTATCGCTCCTAGCTTTAGAAGACAGGATCAAGAGATTCAAAATTCAAATTGCTATTTCAACTGGGGAGGGGAGCTCTGTCTGTTTCCCGCCTCCCAGCTGAGCAGAGCAGAGCAGAGCAGAGCAAGCTGTTCCAGCTGGTCCAGGGACTACAGAAGCAAGCAAGCTCCCAGAGAGCGAGCAACCAGAGCGAGCAAACAGGGGGAGCAAACAGGAGTTGGCCAGGGGAGTTACAGTGGTAGAAGAGACAAAGGAGACAAAGGAAACAGAGGTAAGTGGGCTGCAGGAAGCCCAGGGGGCTGCCCTTTATCTTTCTGAGTGGCTGTGAGCTCACCAGGTGCTTCTGAGAGCTCCAACTGAATTTGGGGGGGGTGGCCTGAGTACTCCAAGCAGCTGAGTGGGCAGGAAGCTTCAGTCTGTTTCCCGCCTCCCAGCTGAGCACAGCAGAGCAAGCTGCTCCAGCTGGTCCAGGGACTACAGAAGCAAGCAAGCTTGCAGACAGCGAGCAACCAGAGCGAGTGGACAGGGGGAGCAAACAGGAGTTGGCCAGGGGAGTTCGGCAGGGGAGCTCAAGGGGGAGGCCCCTAACATTTTTTTTTAACAAACTTTTTTTTTTCATTTATTTGTCTTGTAACACACACTTCCACACCAGTGGGACTCTGCTTTTAACCTCAAGTGAGTAGAGGAGCAGGCACAGGCTAGTCTAGAACAATCACAAAGCTAGACACAAAAAGGGAAAAGAGGCTATGGAAGGACAAAGACTCTCCAGTGGTGGTGACCTACAAGGAGTGTGCAATGTTTGTTTTCTTGCCTGAGAACAACATGGCCTACTCCTGCAACAAATGCAGGTTGATCACGCTGCTGGAAGAAAAAGTAAGTGGACTGGAGCGGCGACTGTCAACCCTCCGGGGAATAAGAGAACACGACGAGTTCTTGGACAGAATGGGGGATCTACAGCAGCAAAGTGAAGACCAGAAGCTTGAAGAGCAACAGCAAGCTGAGGCAGAAGTGGGAAATGCTGAGGTGAAGAAAAATGAAGTAGAGGATACTTCTTGGAAAAGGGTGACAGTTAGGAGAAGAAGAACTAGACGCCACTCTGCACCAATGGAAGCAGTGGAGCTTTGGAACCGATTCTAGGTACTTGAGGATGAGACTGGAGGACAGCCTGCAGAGGAAGAATCACAGGGGAACCTACATGAGAGGGAACAAGAGGCTGAAGGTCAGTCAAGCAGAGGCGATGAAACCCAGACCTACAACAACAAGAAGAGTGGTAGTAGTGGGAGACTCCGTGCTGCGTGGGATCGAGACCCAAGTATGTCACGAAGACCCATGGACTCGCCAAGTATGTTGTCTCCCGGGAGGATGGATTAGAGATGTGACTGAAAGGTTGCCTGCACTCATAAAGCCCACTGACAGGTATCCCTTTCTTCTCATCCATGTGGGAACAAATGATACCGCCAAGCGGAGCTACGAAGAAATCACGTCAGACTTTGAAGCTCTGGGGAGGAAACTCAAGAATTTTGGGGCCCAGATAGTTTTCTCATCCATACTTCCAGTAGTTAGAAGAAGGATAGAAAGGGAACGAAAAATACTCCAGGTGAATAACTGGCTATGAAGGTGGTTCCGACGAGAGAGATTTGGATTCTGGGACCACGGGCTATACTTCCTGGAAGATGGGCTGTTGGCAAGGGACGGGTTGCACCTCATAAAGGCTGGGAAGAATGTGTTTGGCCACAGCATGAAGAACTTCATCAGGAGGGCTTTAAACTGAATCCTACGGGGAAGGGAGATGTAAAATTGGGGGTAACAGTGGATGTAGGCTCATGCACTGCAACGAAGAGAACAGCTCTAATAGCACCCAATAATAGTCTTCAGAAACATGTAGGAAGAAAGCAGACTATGAAGCACATGGTCTTCGATGTCTATATACTAATGCCCAGAGTATGGGAAACAAACAGAACGAACTTCAACTCCTAATACAGGAGGGAAATTATGACTTGATAGGTATAACTGAGACTTGGTGGGATGACTCTCATGACTGGAATAAAGCAATTGAAGGATATAACTTGTTCAAAAAGAACAGGAGGAACAGAAAGGGAGGTGGGGTTGTACTGTATGTGAAAAATACATATCTCTGCACAGAAATACAGGAGGATGAGCTTGGTAGCCCCATCGAGAGCATCTGGATCAAAATAAATGGAGCAAAGAATAAAAGGAAACTGGTGGTCGGAGTCTACTACCTGCCACCCAATCAAGGAGAAGATGAGGATGAAACTTTTGAAAAGCAAATAGCCAATGTTTTAAGGAAGTATGATGTAGTAGTAATGGGGATCTTCAATTTCCCTGATATTTGTTGGGAGACAAATTCTGCAAAACATGGCCCCTCGAGGAAATTCCTGACTTGTGTGGCAAATAACTTCCTCCTACAGAAAGTAGAGGAAAGAACTAGAGGATCAGCTATCCTTGACTTGATCCTAACCAACAGAGATGACTTAGTGGATAAAGTAGCAGTTACAAGAGCTCTGGGGGAAAGCGACCATGTTGTACTTGAGTTCTTGGTTCCAAGGGAAGCAAAAGCCGAGTGTAGTCAAACGTGTACCCTGGATTTTAGGAAAGCTGATTTTAATAAACTCAGAACGATGATAGTAAGGTCCCATGGCAAGCAACTCTAACGAGAAAAGGAGTCCAAGATGGGTGGAAGCTTTAAAAAGGAAATTCTCAAGGCACAATTACAAACAATTCCAACAAGAAGAAAAGGTAAAAGACAACAGAAGAAGCCAATGTGGCTTCACAAAAAGCTTAGAGATGACCTGAAAACAAAAAAGGACACATATAGGAAGTGGAAAGATAAATAGGGATAAATGCCAAGTTCTGCACCTAGGAAAAAGAAACCAAATGCACAGTTACAGGATGGGGGATACGTGGCTCAACAACACTACGAGTGAGAAGGATCTTGGAATTGTTTTCGATCACAAGCTGAATATGAGCCAACAATGTGATGTGGCTGCAAAAAAGGCCAATGCTCTTTTGGGCTGCATTAATAGAAGCATAGCTTCCAAATCCTGGGAAGTACTAGTTCCCCTCTACTCAGCACTGGTTAGGCCTCATCTGGAGTACTGTGTCCAGTTCTGGGCACCACACTTTAAGAAGGATGCAGACAAACTGGAGCGGGTTCAGAGCAGGGCAACAAAGATGATCAGGGGACTGGAAACAAAGCCCTATGAGGAGAGACTGAAATAACTGGGCATGTTTAGCCTTGAGAAGAGAAGACTGAGCTGAGATACGATAGCACTCTTCAAGTACTTGAAAGGTTGTCACAGAGAGGACGGCCAGCATCTCTTCTCGATCATCCCACAGTGCAGGACACGGAATAATGGGCTCAAGTTACAGGAAGCCAGATTCCAGCTGAACATCAGGAAAAACTTCCTGACTGTTAGAGCAATACGACAATGGAACCCATTACCTAGGGAGGTGGTGGGCTCTCCCACACTGGAGGCCTTCAAGGCGAGGCTGGACAGCCATCTGTCGGGGTTGCTCTGACTTGGATTCCTGCACTGAGCAGGGGGTTAGACTCGATGGCCTTGTAGGCCCCTTCCAACCCTACTATTCTATGATTCTAAAAGGATTTAGACAGGCTGGAACACTGGGCTGGGACTGGGACACATATATGTTTATTATTTAATGTTTATCCCACTCTTCTGAAGCTCATATTGACTGATAAAACAAAACAATTAATAACAAGAAAAGATTCTAAGGGAGCAATCCTATGTCCCCTAGACAGTGTTGGACTCGGGGTTGGACTCGATGGTCTTATAGGCCCCTTCCAACCCTACTATTCTATGATTCTATGACATGGGATATTTTGGTTTCCTGGATCTGAGCTCAGAGACAGAGCTCTGATCTTGGAGCCAGGAAACAGCGCTCCCCAACCCCTCCCCTGCCCCCTCACAGCCAGCATGGAGAGAACCATTTCATAGGAGGGGAAAGGGGGCTTCCCCAGGGGAGGGGAGGAGACTGGAGACATGGGAATATGAGGTATCCCCAGGCATCTTCAGCCTCCTTCCCTCCCCAAAGCCTCTGCTAGAGGCACAAGGCACCTCCTGCTCTGCATAGGGTAAGTGTCTGAGTTTGGAGGCTTATGAGTAGCCAGGACATCACATAGGATTGTGCTCTAAAACAATAACTGAATCCCAAATTAGATCTTATTCATTCAAGATGCACCTGAACAGCAGGTATTCCATAGCTGAGTGACCAAGTCCTTAAAGCACTTGAGCTAACAGGTGACCTAATAAAATAAATCTATCTTGCACCTGAAGAGATTTTTTTTAATTTTTTTTTACAAGCAAAGCATCTAGAATTTTGTGATCAAACCCCCATAACTTTGCAATTAGAATTCTGTTATACAGATTGGTGATTCCTCAAGCATTTAATTTGCATATACTGTTCAACAATGTAAAATCAGGGATTTATGGAGGGACAGGGAATATCACGAAAGGGAAAGAAGGTCCCACCATATGATCATGAGAATCTAGCACAAGGCCTTATCTGATCTGACAAAAATATACACGTATCTTTTATAGTTTTCCTCCACCCCCACCCCACACCAGGATGATAGAAATTTGTTCTCCCCCACCTTTTAAGCGAGATTAGAGATCATTAGTATGATAAGGGGAGTTAGGGACCATCATAGTAATTAATCCACTGATACCAAACACGAAGTTTAATTTTAGCAATTCATGTGGTTTAATCATTATCTTCAGTAATTTCTAGAAGGCTGCCAGTCCAATCTTATGCATGCATATCTACTCAGAAGTAAGCCCCACTGAGTTCAATGAGACTTATTTCCAAATATTATTTCCAAATAAGTCTTCATAGGATTACTGCCTAAGGTTGCAATCCTGTACACAGTTACCTGGGAGTAAGCCAAGTCTGTAGCCGGGGGGGGGGGGCTGGGGGGGCTGCCCTCTAAATTTTCTCTGCCCCCTAATTTTTTTTTTTTACGAACAAATAATTAAAAACAGTTTGCAATTTTATCTTCAAAAGGCCTGCACACCAGATGAAAGCCCCCCTACTTTTTTGGCACCCCCCTGAACTTTCAATGGCGTAAGCTCCACTGAAATCAGTGGGGCTTACCTCTGAGTAAGTATTGTGCATAGGATTGTGCTGTAAATATCCCACTATTGTTGCAATTTTCATTCCTTTCTGAAAGTGTTCTGTTCTTAAGGTTGTATGACTGTGCCCTAGTGCATGTCCTAAAGAGGCCAGGCAATCTATTTTGAAATCACATTGGGGGGGGGGGGGTTATGGCTCTCATGATCATTAGATATTCTATTGGTTAAAAAGAAAATAAGATAAATGGGATTGCTTGTGCTGAATCTAAATTATAAACGACATGATTAAAAATGGCACATTCATTAGTTCATTCAAATTCATGATCTAGAAGAAGCTTTCCCCAACTGGGTGCTCTCCAGCTATGCTAGACTACAGCTTCCACAATCCCCAACAAATGCAACTTCTTCCTGGGGATGGTGGAAGGTGTAGTACAGCAATCTGGAAAGCACCTGGTTGGGGAAGGCTGATACATTCTTGATGGGCACCTATGAAGAATAAGCAATTAGACTGAATTCTTCCTCCCCCACCAATATTCTTTGGTTCTGTCTTTAGAATGCTTCCATTCATTGGAATGTCTCCACCCTTACATTGGTTTCTGTATTCACAAAAATAATTTCCAATACAATCACTGTCTAGATATTTGCATTCTTCCCAGTCAGCTCAGTGATAAGCGTGCCATCTAGAGGATATCATGTCAATTACTCATGAAAGCCTACACAATTTGGCTGAAGCTGAAACAATAGTGTCTGCATTAGAATACAGAACAAGTAACTGGTAAATAATACATTATGTTAACTTGGACTGGCCGGTAGTATTTAAAATACTGGAAGGAAAATTTCACATTCAAGGATCTTGGAGTTGAGGTCTATCACAAGCTGAATATGAGTCAGCAGTGTGATGTGGCTGCCAAAAATGGAAAATGCAATTTTAGGTTGCATCTACAGAAGTATAGAGCTTTTCTACATGAGCAATTTGTTGTGCACTTGTTAGTCCCTACTCATGGTTGTTTATGCGTTCTTTAGATGACAAATGACCACCCCGTTTAGCTTCTGTTTGTAAACAGCACTTTCCACAACTTTTTTTTAGAGCAGGGGAAATTGTGTATTATTTCTGATGGCAAAAGAAAGCATGATTTCCTCTTGCGTATTTGTGCTATTCCACTATACCACAGTGCCACCTAGAGGTTATAAAGCAGAAAAGCAGGAAAGGAAATGCTCCTTGTGTAGTGCTTTGATCTCTGTTTTATGATGAAACTGAAACTAGATGCAGTGGATTAACAGCCTCATGTAGAAAAGCCTGAGGTAATATGTAAAGGTTTGTCACACAGAAGAGGGCCACAACCTTTTCATTATCATCCAAGACTGCAGGAAACAAAATAACGGGCTTAAATTACAGGAAGGCAGATTTCAGCTGAACATCAGGAAAAACGTCCTAACCATGAGAACAATCAGACAGTGGAACCAACTGCCTAGGGAGGTGAGGGGCCCTCCATCACTAGAAGTATTCAAAGACTGGATAGCCATCTGCCAGGGATGCTTTAAACTAGATTCCCGCACTGAGCAGAGGATTGGACCTGTTGGCTTAAATGGCCCCTTCCACCTCTATGATTCTTCCTCAGCTTGGATGTTCGAGGGGTGGGAGGCAGGAGAGAGATGCTGCCATACTAGGTCATGACAGCATCATTATTTACCCAGCTGCATATCTTCAAACTTGGCTTCAATTCACTACCTCCACCTGGTACAGAAGATACAGAGGACCACTTTGCATGAGATCCATTTCTTACATGGTTATCACTTTTGTGTGGAAAATGGGTCAGTCTGTATTTCATGTTTTGCACAAGTTAAGCACATCTAGGTCTATTTGTCAAATATGCATGCCACATGAAGCCCTGACAGGGGGCCGCCAGGTTCCTGTTCCATGTACGTGTGGCAAAAGAGGCACATATGTGCTCACCACATGATAGTGTACATGCAATTTCTGTGGATCTATCAGAGGCTTGTTGTAATACAATCGCTAGGCACTTCCAAGATAAAATCTCTTGCATTCCTTCAGACTTAGACTCCACTGTTACAGCAGATGAATCAAGTGAGTTATTCAGAGCACAGCCTTGTTCAGTTTTCTTGGATGCGTTTCAGTTGGTACAGCTCTGGGACATCAACAAGGTGCTTGGACAGGTTTGTGCAACCACTTCTGTACTGGATCCTTGTCCCTCTTGGCTTATAAAAACATATAAAAACAGCTGGCTGGGCCAGGGAGGTGATAAATGTCTCCTTATGAGAGGGAGTGCTCCAGGGCCAACTGAAAGAGGCAGTGATGAAACCATCCTGAAGAAACTCTCCTTGGACCTGGAAAATCTTAATAACTATAGGCCGGTGGCAAATGTTCCTTTCCTGGACAAGGTCCTTGAGCAAGTGGTTCCACCCAGGTTCAGATGCTCTTGGATGAGACTGATTATCTAGATCCATTTCAGTTGGGGTTCAGGCTGGGTTTTGGCACAGAAACAACCTTGGTCCCCCTGTATGATGACCTATGTCAGGAGAGAGGCAGGAGGAATGTGACCTTGTTGATTTTCCTTGATCTCTCAGTGGCTTTCAATACCATTGACCATAGAATCCTTCTGAGGTGATTGTCTGAGTTGGGAGTGGGAGGCACTGCACTGCAGTGGTTTCATTCCTACTTGGATGGATGGCTCCAGAAGATGGTGCTTGGGAATATTGCTCAGCCATGGAGATTCTCCGGTATGGAGTTCCGCAGGGGTCAGTTTTGTCCCCCATGCTATTTAACATCTACATGAAACAACTGGGTGAGATCATCAGGAGTTTTGGAGTGCACTGTCATCATAAGAGCATAAGAACAGCCATGCTGGATCAGACCAAGGGTCCATCTAGTCCAGCATTCTGTTCACACAGTGGCCAACCAGCTGTCTACCAGGAACCCACAAGCAGGACAGTATGGTGAAGACACACAGCTCTATTTCTCCTTTTCATCTTCATCAGGTGAGGTTGTGGATGTGCTAGATTGGTGCCTGGCTGCGACAATGGACTGGATGAGGGATAGTAAACTGAAGCTCAATCCAGACAAGGTGGAGATGCTATTAGTGGGTGGTTCTTCTGACCAGATGGAGGGTGTTCAACCTGTTCTGGATGGCATTGCACTCCCCCTGATGGAGCAGAGTCATAGCTTGGGGGTTCTCCTAGAGGCTCAGGTGGCCTCAGTGGCATGGACAGGGATAACCTGGCTTCAGTCATCTATGCTCTGGTAACCTCCAAGTTAGATTACTGTGCTCTACGTGGAGCGATTCAGAAGCTGTAGGTTGTACAAAATGCGACAGCCAGATTGGTAACAGGGACAAGAAGTTCCAAACATATAACACTGACCCTGGCCTGCTTGCACTGGCTGCCTGTACATTTTTGAGCCCGATTCAAGATTCTGGTTTTGACCTATAGAACCTTATATGGCTTGGCACTGCAATACCTAATGGAGCATCTCTTCCAGCATGAAACTACCAGTATACTTCAGTCATTGATCTAAGGACCTCCTCCACGTACCTCTTCAGAGGGAGCCTCAAAAGGTGCCAACAAGGGAGAGGGCCTTATCGGTGGTGGCTCCCCAATTTCTCCCCAGTGAGGCCTGCCTGGCATCCACATTATTATCTTTTGTGCACTAGGTTAAAACCTTCCTCTGCTCTCAGGTATTTGCCAGTATATAAGGTTTTTAATTAGGGTCCTGGATTTCTTACTGTTGATTGTTAAAATTGTTTGGGCATGTATGCGTGCATGTTGTCTGTCTATATGTTTATATATAAACACAGTTTTATATCACGTACAATATTGTATTTTTAAGGTTTTTAATCTTTGTAAACTACCCAGGGAACTTTAGCTATTGGGCGGTATAGAAATGTAATAAATGAAATGAAAAGAAACTTGAGCATAAGCACTGTGAAATTAAATGAAACTTGAGAATAAGCTCCATTTTCTTACAGAACAGGTATATTTCATTCTCATATATATATATGAGAAAAAGAACATATGTAACCATGTACATGCCCAGCCAGCTGCCCCTGACTATAAAATGTTTTATTAAATGCCCATATTGGCCCAGGTGCTGACACCAGGCCTGTCTGTTGCTGCCTCAAGTACCTTCCACTCTCTGGGTGGTCATTTCCCACCTCACCAGGCTGTGTGGCCTTGGACTTTGGCTCCAAGTTCCAGCTCTAGATGCACCACTGTACACTGATCCTCCATGGAAGGAGCACTAAACTGAAATATTTAGACGTTGTCTTTGGAAATCAATAAATGATGGGTACAAGGCAGAATTTGCTTTTGAAAAAAACAGGAGCGAATTGAGCAACCCATCTTAGGGCAATCTTCAGGACAGCTGAATGAACTTGTTATGGTGTACAGAACCTAGGGGCAAGCAGGTTCTTAAAATAGTAATGATGATGATGATAAATAACCATTCTCCTGGCCTTGCACTTAAAAAAAAAAAAATTCCCCAAACAGTAATCACCCCAAATTGCCACCTCATATTTTTCTTTTGTTTTCTGTTTTTATCCTCTAGACATATGGAATTGCATCAGTTTGTCCTAAGACATTATTCTGTATTCTCCTATGAAACCAAGATATTTATTTACTGGTAGCATATAAGAAAGAGAACTTAGTGCACACATAGGCACAAATACAGATGGGGGAAGAAATCTGTTTGGTTTGCATTTTAATGCAAACTTACCTAATTTTGAACTTTTGAACCTATATGTGAACCAAAATTTAGTCATCCTTTGAAATTTGCACTTCTCTGTATTTTGTGAGGGAGTTCTCCAATTAAAACAAAAGTGTACAAGAATGCATATATTGGGGGGGGGGGGAATGTGCGCAAAAATGGAAGTATGCACATTAGTGAAAACAATGTTAAAATCTTAAAATAATATTAGCAAAATTGCTTGCAAAATATGTATATTACTGACATTATGTACAAAATTATATTTATTAGGAGAAATGCATGCAAAAATGTACATATTTTCATGCACTTAAAAAAAAATCCTCGAAATAATGTGGAAACAGGATGAACCGACCTTAACATTGGAAAAATTAGAAACTGAGATAAACCATTCCTAAGCACAAAAGGTTCAAGTCCAGATACAAATGAGTGCAAATGATGAAAAAGGATTATTGGAAACATGGCACCCTTGAAGTTCAAAATATAAAGAAAGAATAAGTCTAAATCTCTCTAAAAGCAGATCCACAGGACGAGGGACATTCATGCTTTAATTATCTCATTTCTCAAAGTCCATCTCCAAAGCAGGATCCAAGGACACAGAAGCACATAGACAGGCTTCCTTGACCCCAAGCATCTGTTGTCAGACTAATAACAAAGGAACAAGAAAACAGGAATCTAGCCTATAGCAGAAGAAGTAAAAATCACATTTATGGGAACTCCAGCCCTTCCTTCTAATAGGGAAAAGCCTTCAGGATTGGGGAAGAGAAATCACCCACCTCTAGTCATAAATAAATAAATGGGCCAATTTATTCCTTAAAAGTCATAGATCGGGGTGGGCAACATGTGCCCCTCCATATGTTTTGGGCCACAAATCCCATCAGCCCTAACCAGCAAAGCCAATGGTAAGGGATGATGGGAGTTGTGGGCCAAAATACCTGGAGGTCCACAAGTTGCCCACCCCTATCCTAGAGACTGTGCAGTGCAAGGCTTATGAAAAGCTTAATCAGGGATGCTTATTCTAAAATGAGTTTCCATTCCCCCCTACTAATGGAAGATGTGTCAAAGTACACACTCTAACAATCCAATCCTATGCATGTTTTCTTGGAAGTAAGTCCCTCTGTGTTGCGTTGGGCTTACTCATAGGTACATGTGCATAGGATTGCATCTGCAATCTTATTCATACTTACTTGAGAGTAAGTCCCACTGAATGTAACAGGGCTTAATTCTAAGTAGACATGTGTGCTGCTGGACTGTAAGACTACAGTCCTCTGCACACTTTCCTGGAAGTGAATACATTGGGCCTTAATTCTGAGTAAGCATGCCTAAGATTGCACAGTCTGTAAACACTGAAGAGTGACTGGGCAATGGGTGGAAAGGAGGGGCAGGCTGATAGTATTTCTTAGCAACAAAAACAAAACTATGCACATACCAAGTATGAAGGACAAGCTTTGCTGCCTTCCCAAATGGAATTTTTCATTTTTGAAAAGACAGAAATGTCAAACTGGTGGCAAAAACTTTAGCAAACATGACCTAAATTGGCTGACTTCCTCACACAAAATTCAGTCAATTCACCATCTTTATGAATGTTGACTGAACTTAGAAATCTTCCTGAGTCCTGGTGGTTTGGGGTGAAGCAGTCAGCATATTGATTCTTGCAAATCATAGCATCAAGGGGAGCAGAAAAGTTGATTCTTGCTTCTAGATTCAGCCCAATGCACAACAGATATGGCATGTGGACGCCTTCTAATAATGTTCACTACTGTCTGTGCAAAGTCTATCTGAAACCTATTTATTGGATATAGTTTTGAAGAGATAATCTACTGTTAGCACTCACCTTTCCTGAGAACTCTGATTCTGTGTTTCCAAGAGTGTTTATGGCACTTGGGCAGATGTGATGTTCAGGGCCCTGCAGCTGCCCCCTACAAGGACACGGAGGTGTGGGGTTCTGGGGAACAATGTGGCAATGGCTAACAGCACACACAGGAACTGAAGTAGGGGGACCCTTGCTTTGTGGGGGATCATGGTGAATTGTCACAGTTGCCCCCTCCAGGCAGCATGGTCCCCAAATGGGTGGAATAATGGTTGCACAAAGTCTGGAGGCTCCCTGGAAGGAAGAACCACACACATCAAGCCAAAGAAACAATGGGCCACGCTAATGCTGAAGGTTTCCTTCCAACATTGGAGCCATTTCTAGTTTACACAGAAGCTAATAAAGCGGGAGGCAGGGTGGTTACAGAATGGTTAGTCTAACCACGTTGCAGAACATAGTTACCTGCATGTGTGGCAGTAGCACTCGCAGTGGTTAGCAGTAACCACCATACACCATGGTTAGCCTAACCACGCTTCCCCAGTGTGCTTCTGGGCCATTATCTCTCCTTGTATATGTGAAGTGGTGCAGTAGAAAATTCTGAAGTGCAGGCACTCATCATGACAGTCCCCATAGCCACACTCCCAAGGAGAGTCCAAAAATGCAGGCAGCTGTGTTTATCACTATCAACAAACCAGTTCTAGCAGTTTTTCTCTCCACCAGAAGCAGATCTTTTATAAAGCAATGGGTTTAGTAGCCCATTCAACACCATGCCACCCCAAAATACTTTGCATTACAACAGGAATAGCTCAGAATAATACAGTTGTTGCTGGGAAGATTTATTTCGACTTAGTGTGCAGCTGCTGTGAAAAAGGCAAATTCTATGTTAGGTATTGTTAGAAAAGGAATTGAGAATAAAACTGCCAATATCATACTGCCCTTATACAAATCCATGGTGCAACCACACTTGTGTACACTTCTGGTCACCACACCTAAAAAAAGATATTGTAGAGCTGGAAAAAGTGCAGAAAAGGGCAACTAAAATGATCAAGGGGCTGGAGCATCTCCCCTATGAGGGAAAGTTACTACAACTGGGGTTGTTTAGCTTGGAAAAGAGGAGGGTAAGGTATACAAAATTATGCATGGTATGAAGAAAATGGATTGCGAGACTTTTTCTCCATCTCTCATAATACTAGAACCCGAGGTCATCCCATGAAGCTAATTGGTGGGAGCTTCAGGACAGATAAAAGGAAGTACTTCACACAGTGTGTAGTTAAAACTATGGAATTCACTACCACAAGATGTAGTGATGGCCTCCAATTTGGATGGCTTTAAAAGGGGGTTGGACAAATTCATGGAGGATAAGGCTA
The DNA here is from genome assembly GCF_057233095.1 of Heloderma suspectum. Lineage (NCBI taxonomy): Eukaryota > Metazoa > Chordata > Lepidosauria > Squamata > Helodermatidae > Heloderma > Heloderma suspectum. Next base: position 231,346,063 of record NC_139461.1, read on the forward strand.
TTGATGGGTACTAGTCCTGATGGCTATACTGCTACCTCCAGTATCAGAGGCAGTATGCCCATGTACACCAGTTGCTGAGGAACATGGGTGGGGGGTTGTTGTTGCACTCCTGTCCTGCTTGTGGGTTTCCTGTGAGCAGCTGGTTGTCTGCTGTTTAAACAGAATGCTGGACTAGATAGACCAGCACAGCTTTTCTTATATGTTCATTTCTCCCCCAGCTTCTGTGAGGATTGCAGCTAAGCTCAGAGATACCAGGGAAGGGGGTGGCGGGGGGGGGGGAGATGACATCATCTTCCTTACTAATCAAAACGTTCCAGCACTTTGGCCCTACGAGCCTTGGCTCCAGTACACCACTGGATGTGTGTGTATATGTGGAATTTGCATGTAGAAAATATGTCAGAAGTAGGAAGGCAACTGTACAGCATGAAATAGAGGAAGTTGAATGTATTTTATGCAAGGGCCAGTAGTAATGTATGGCTGTGAGAGCTGAACTATAAGGAAGGCTGAGCGCCGAAGAATTGATGCTTTCGAACTGTGGTGCTGGAGAAGACTCTTACGAGTCCCCTGGACTGCAAGGAGGTCAAATCAGTCCATACTAAAGGAAATCAACCCTGAGTGCTCATTGGAAGGACAGATACTGAAGCTGAAGCTCCAATATTTTGGCCACCTAATGCGAAGAGAAAACTCTCTGGAAAAGACCCTGATGCTGGGAAAGACTGAAGGCAAAAGGAGAAGGGGACGGCAGAGGATGAGATGGCTAGATAGCATCACCGATGCAATGAATATGAACTTGAGCACACTCCGGGAGAGAGCGCAGGACAGGAAGGCCTGGCGTGCTATGGTCCATGGGGTCACGAAGAGTCGGACACGACTGAACGACTGAACAACAACAACAACAATGGAGAACTGAGTCCATTAAAAATGTAAAGAATTTATGAAACCAGGATATTTTTCTCTGGAAATACTTTTTTCTTTTTCACTCTAGGCCAGACTTCCCTACCCTGGGTGCCCGCCATATATTTTGGACTACAGTTCCCACCATCCCTATTGGCCATGTTGGAACTACATGGGAGTTGTAGTCCCAAATATCTGGGGAGTACCAGGTCTGGGAATGCGGCTCTAGACGTTTGCGTTCGAGGCTCACTATTTGGCCATTCAGTCTTCCATTTTCAGCCTCTATTCTCAAAATTATTGTGCATGACACCTTTGGGGAAGTTATTTAAAGATGGGCGTGCCATCACTTCCTTCCTTTGAAAGGCTATTATTAACACTTCTGACTTTTTAACTCAGAATGGAAAATGTTGGGATTGCTGCACAGTCTCCAGACGCAAGACTGTGCCCAAGGCGCCAGATCAACTCATTACAAAGGAGTCACAGAGTCATCTCCTAGTGTTCCACTGACATCATCAATTTGTTCAAGGACTTCTCTTAATCTGGTGGTAATCAAACTGGTTTGCCACCAAAGATGTTTCTGGCCACACAAGAATGCCTGGATATTATCCCAGAATGTACTAGTTCTCACTCCCTTAGGATCAGATGGGAGAGAATGGAAGCAGTTACTACAGTGACAAGCAAGCTTCTCCATTCTTTTGCTTGAAAGACTGGTTAGAGGTTCAAATCTCTGGTTCAAATGTCCATGTTGTGCAGAAAAATTCTCCATCGGTGATTATGACACACTAGAAGGAAGAGTGGCCAAAATACAGAACTTCTTGGGACATATCCAAAGTGGTGGCAATACGATACTGTTGTATACACATCATGTTTTGCGATGGGCAAACTTACCCCAAGCGAATTCGTTATTTACTTGGAAAGTAATGAATTGGTCCATGTGAGTTTAGACAAGACTTCTCCTTTAATATAAGATCTCATTCCATGTATACCTCTTTTTACGCATGTGCAGTATCAAAGTGCATCTCGGGAGCTGTAGTTTACAATCATCTGGTGTAGCATGATGTCATGTGTTATTGCATTATGTCCCGCCCTCCTTGATTTGTTGTTTCCGTGTGGCCTGCCTGTGTGATGATGTCATGTGATGTTTCTTCACTGATCGCCAGGATATGGAGGACAAAAGGTGGACCTGCAGAGTCCTCCTCCTTGCAGAGCCAGAGCTGCAGATGTGGTGAAGAAGAGGGAAGCAGTAGTGGATGCACCAGATCATTCAAGGGTTAAACGAAGGGTTAAACCAACCATTGTTCAGATGAAGACTGCATATGCTCTGACACCTATAATCAATTCCAAATGTAATAGTGAATTTGTAATACATCAATCCAGGCTTGCTACAAAGGGGGGCAATACAAATGGACAAGTTTTGACCAATAAGGCAATGAATTACAAAATTCAGTGGAATCATGTTTGCCCTCTATGTCTGTCAGCAGCAGCTCTAGGATGTAAATGCAGTATTCTAAATAATTCTACATCTTCCACATAGATTAGATTTCTATTGTATTTGTAAGAGAGAGAGACACTCACAGACCAGGTATGACATGTGCTGACTAATGGGTCCTCCCATTTCTCTGTTACTAAACTCCGATTGACATCCTGTCTTCTCAGAACCAGTCAGTATGATACTGGGGATTGTGGCATGACTGTGGAAGACCGACATCCTCTAGAGCAGAGGTGGCCACAATGGTAGAGTGGTAAATTCTGACGTGCAGGCACTCATCACGACAGTCCCCATAGCCACAACCCCATGGAGAGTCCAAAAATGGAGGCTGCTGTGCTGATCCATATCAACAAACCAAGTTCTAGCAGTTTTATCTCCAGCAAGAGCAGGTCTTTTGTAAACCTAAAGGGTCTCATTCAAGACCAGGCCACTGAAAAATACTTTGCATTATAAGAGAGAACAATACGTTGTTGTTGGGAAAATTCATTTCTCCCCAGCTACTGTGAGAATTACAACTGAGCTCAGAAGGAACAGGGTATTCTGAGGAGTCAGGGAGTGGCAGATGACGTTAGCGTCCCTGCTAATAAAAAAAAGTGCAGGTGCTGCATCCCTGCAACCATTATACCATTGGTGGGCAGACTGTAGATCCGGATCTACTGCTAGCTCTCTGGGTGATTTAGAGAACTGGCAATGCCCCCCAACCAAACATAATCCCAAACCTGAAGTCTGCTTACACCTGTTCTAGAGTGCTGCGACAAATTAAATGGAATAAGAAAACAGAGGTAAAACTAACATTAGTTGCCAAGGGGCGCTACCAGTGGATCAGGGCCTGATTTGAAGGACCAAGGCCTGGCTCAATCATTTCCATAAGCAATTAATGTAACCACATTGGGGCTAATTGATGTAGGAGGCAGAGCATCAAAGCAAGCAAGGGGGCTGAGGGCAGGATGTAGATTCAACTTATAATCAGTTCAAAATATAGGAAGAAATCAGAGGCGATTGGTGCTTTAGTTTTTTTGCCATGGAGATAGGCACTGCTAGGCTGCCACCTAGTGGTGAAGTGCATTAGGTATGGAGGACTAGAGATGGCTGACCATCTTGAATCAAGTGCTGCTAACAAAAGTCACAAAGGGACAATTCTTGTCCATGTGTTTTAATAATCTTATGAAAAGTATGAGATATTCCATGTGAGGGAAAACAACGTCTAAATGTAATCAGTTAGCTAGCCTATTTCCTGTACAAACTCCTATAACATACGGACTGACAATCCTCACACTTGAAGGCAAAATAGGTTTACCAATTGTGCCCCTATTAAAATGCTGAAACTAAGCAGACGAATCCTTCATGGTACAGAAATAAGGCGATGGGAAAAGCTTTGCCTGGGTGTTGCTAAAGGCACAGGACTAGGTAGGGCCACTAATTGTCTGACATGATCTTTGCAAATTTTACATTCAGGTAAAAAAAATGTGATTCCAATTCATAGTTAGCAAACACGTTGAACTTTTCTTGTGTTAAGTCAGATTTCCAGCTCCACTTGCACCAACAGTGAAGTCAAGGAGTATTAAAAGGCTTTGCACAACCCACCTGTTTCAACTGGCTTTTAACTAACGGGTTTTTATTGGTCATGCTGCTATTTTATTGCTGTGGCTCTGGAAGCAGTTTTCATAAAGCCTCATCCTGTCCCCAACACACACACCCCCACCACAATCCCAACTGCTTCAGGGCCACTAAGGGGGGGAGGCAAACCTTCCTTCCCCCCTCCCTCCACCAACCCCAACTGGAATAGCTGTCCTGGTGCCACTAGCAGAACAGGGGAAAGCAGGTGGGGCTCCCAGTCTCGCAAGCCACACGGAGGGCACCCAAGGGCAACATGCAGACCACCGGTTATCCATCCATTTTATTGTATTGCTTTTGCTTTATTTCTTGAATTTTAAAGTTCTTTTATATTATTGCATTTTTATTACGGTTGCACTTGTTTGTCCAGAAAAGTGGCTTATAGATTTTAAATCAATAAAATAAAATGTAGTATTTATATTAATGATCACGTTACCAATTTGCAGAACCTCAGCCTTGAAAGGATATAAGCTGGTATAGGACATGTACAGATGCACTTTTTCTGGACAAGGCAGGGTTCCCTTTGCACTACAAAGGTGCTAGCCTCATACCTGAAACAGTCAGATGATCCCTGTACAAATACAATGAAGGAGCAGGATACTGTTGCTGCATGTGAAAAATGGAGAGCAAGAAAATGGAGGTGTGTAATGCAGGGTATTGCCAGCTGCACTCAGATAAATACTCACTTTTTACTGAACTAAATCATGATTTTTTAAAACACTTAAAAGAAAAAAAACAGTGCAAACCTCGTGTTGAGCAGTAGAAGGCAGGGCACTCACCACCAGTGACTTAGTAGGTACTAACCAATAGGGCCCTGCAGCAGCTCAGGTTGTGCTTCTGAGGACTCTGCTCAGGCAGCAAGACTTTTAAGCAAAACACTAAAAAATAACAGATGTGCAGTGCTGGCCCTATCATTAGGCAGAGTGGGGCAGCTTCATCTGGAAGCAGCTGCTGGTGAGCGGGGAGGGAGGGCAGTGAGGCAGCACTGAGATGCTGGAGGGCAGAACAGTTCCATCACCAGTGTGGAAGCAACATTCAATTATCACTCCGGTCATTTTGTGTATATGGAATTGGGAAAGGCAGCCCAATTTTCTCCTTTGGCTCAGGCAGCAAAATGTCTTGAGCCAGTCCTTCAAATGTGTGGATGTTACTTGCTTCTAAGTCAGGAGTACTTGTGTGCAGCTATTTGCTGGGCCTGGAAAAATTGCGTTATTATCCCTGTAGATGTAAATGAACTATCATGTGTTTCAATTCATACACTAGTTTTTGACAACTCTCCACTCTTTCTATCTTGTGCTGGCCCTTGCAAGCCCACAAATCGCTCCACCCTTCCCCTCTTTAATTTGCTTTCTGCATTTGTATCTAGCTCCTGCTCTTCTTCTTTCCAGTTTCCCTTCATTTATTGGCCTAATCCCCCATTTTTCAGAATAGGCCTATTATATTTGATTGCCTCTTATTCACACTTTGCATCACTCCTCATCTCTGGCCAATCCTTTCCCATTTTTCTTTGTTGGATTTCTTTAGCATCCAACTCACTTTAGACGTTCTTCTCCAGCACATTTCCTTGTTCGGATAACATTTCTTTTTCAGAGGTAAAATTCTTCCTGCTGCCAGCAAGTGTTCCTTTATATAAACTGTCTGATATGCTCTGTCTATTCTGTTTTTAGTTCCTGCTCTGAATTGTCCAATCTGTGTTATCTCCCTTCCCAGATATATAAATACTTGCATTTCTCAGTTAACTTCCTATATAACTGATGCAACGTGGACCTCCTTAATTATCACCAATATCTGAGTTTTATTCTCATTTGCTTTAGGCTGTACATCTGAAATAAGGAATGAGTGATATTTAATATGTTTCTATAGTGAAAGAATAACTGCCTCGATGTAAAATAATGAAATACTTTCCCCCTTTACATTACAACCTCCAAAAAGAATTTATTTTAAAATGTAACTTTCAAATACTCTTCCCTCCCTTCAGCCTCATCTTTACTCAAGTCCAGAACCATTTCCTTAAAAATTTATCAGAAACTTCCTTTGTCTGCAATTCTATTGCGAGGGACCACCAGGGAATGTTGCTACCTGGCGTGGTGCCCTAGTCGCCAATTAACCCCGGTCAGGACATCTGGGAGCAGCGGTGCCCAGGAATGGTGGCCTCAGAGGGTGCCGCAAGCTCATCAGCCCTGGAAATAAGCCACAGCTACAGCTGATTGGGGCAGGAGACGATGAGAAGAAGAGCAACATGGGCTATTTAAATGGCCCCGGAGGAAGGAGAAAGAGATGGAGGACATGAGGAAAGGAGGTAGATCCAGGGTGGAGCCCGAAAGATGGAATGGGTCAGAGAGACTGGAGAAGAGATAGAAATGAAGGAGGCAGAAGCGAAGAGGAGGAGGAGGAGGGAATAAAGTACCAGCAAGATCAGGGACTGGGAGAGCACTGAAAGAAGGAAGGGGTCACTGGAAGAAACAGGATTTAAAAGTGAGATAAGAAACAAGGAGGAAGCAGAGTGGATTAGAAGGATACTAGAGTCAAAGGAGGAGTGGGGACCAGAGACTGACACAAAACAGGGAATCTAAAGGACCCTGACTGGAAAGACCAACTAACATCCCACTCCAACCCAGAAAGGGGCAAAAGAGGCGACTTTTCATCGGGGGCACAAGCGAGTGATAGCAGAGGAATTAGTTGCTTCTCTACTCCTGATGCAGCCAGTGTTCTTTCAGATCAGGCCACCTCTATAATTCTTTGGTTCTCCCAGTCCTCCAAGGAGGTAGGCTGTTGGTCATGGTTGCCATAACTCAAATTAGCCCAGGAGCTATCAATCCAGAGAAACATGAAGAGGAACTATTTGAAAAAGAGCAGAGTTCTCCCTTCTCAAGGGTGCTACCAAAGGCCCTGAATCACACAAATACTTACCTTTGTGGAAGATATTCACAAAACTTTGAACCCTAGAGACATATATTTAACAGAAGATCGCATGCTGAAATGTGGATCAATAAAATAGTTATTTTCAAGAACATGGTTCTGACTTGTTAAGGGTGCTTTAAGAAAAGTTAACACCATCTTATGACACCATCGCCCTGCCTTATTCATGGACCTTTACGTGTGTGTGTGTGTGTGTCTGTGTGGGTCAAGACATCATCTTCTGCTTGTAATCTCCCATGTTTTCCCACCACTTCTTCTGCCATTTTTCTTAATGTAGAAAATCCTGAAAAGTTGGGAAAACTGCACCATGCCTTCTGATTGCTAGCACTAAGAGCCCGCTGTCTAGAAGTACCCTGGGAATAAGACCCAGTGAACTCAATGGGTTAGACCCAGGCTTGCTTTGTGGGACAAGTTAACCATGACTAACTTAAGTCCCATTAATTTCAATGGGTCTACTCCAAGTATGATCCAACCCAATGAGTAGATATGCATAGGACTGTGCTCTTAAAGTACAACCCTATACATGTCTACTCAGAAGTAAGTCCCACTGAGTTCACTGGGGCTTACACCTAGATAATTGGGTACAGGGTTGCAACAGTCATTTGTTAGATGATTTTAAACACCAGCCAAGACACTGCTTTTTGTGGCTGGAACTTCGCTATTGCGTATCTCTTATCAGTATCTATTGCCCACCACCACCACTTAGTGTAGCAAATTTAGCTTCTTTTCCCAAGCATGCTTGAACCAGTTTTCCCAGACATGTGGTTAAGTTCAGGGGCCATGGCTCAGTGGTAGACATACCTTGCATGCAGAAGGTCTCAGCTTCAGTCCCAGCATCTCCAGGTAGAACTGAAAAAACTCCTATCTGAAACCCTGGAGAGCCACCGCCAGTCAGTGATGGTTATTCTGGGCTAGCTGGACCAACGATATGACTTGGTATAAGGCAGATTCCTATGTTCTGTCATTCAACCATGGATATTTCTTAAATTATTTTTATTTTCTAATAAAATATACCACATCACCATACATTGCACATCAAGACTATGGGCAATTGCTTAAAAGAGTGGTGGCGTGCCAAATTAATAGTAAGGGTAATAAATATTTAGCATTCCCTCTGACTATAATGAGAGCCCATGATATGCCAGTGCCATCTACTGGATATTGGAGGAAGCACCAGGCAAACTAATCTCCTTTGGCTGCGAGCCAATAAGAAACGGGGGGGGGGGAGCCCTCTTTTCAACCCTGAAGAGAGGATAAAAAGCCTTTCCCCAGATCGGTGAGTAGAAGCACTTTGCAGAGGATGATTTGCAGTCATGAAGCCCAGTAACAATGCCACATGCAAGCAGCATCAGACTAGCTCCCCACTTTGGGAGTGTAACTAAACTCTCTCATAAATATATATTTCTCCACACTAACAACCTACTGTCCTTTTACTACTTGCTACTATTATTTACTACTTCAAAATCCACCACTCAGAAATTTGTTTATTAGGACCAACCAAAATGTCACAAAATAATAACTGAAATAACTATAATATTACTTACAAAATAATGAGCAAGCTTTCAAGTTCTCCAGAAGTGTTCATCAGACTGAATGCTAAGCAAATCGGAGTTCTGGAAAGCTTGATTATTTGGAGCCATTTTGGTTGGTCCTGCTCAAGATTGCCAGGATGTGGATTTGAACATTCTCTAATGGTCCAACACAGTTTCCTATGGGTTGCGGGGGGGGGGGGGGGACACTTTCACAAAAGTAGAAGGACCTGGGACTTTAATCCCTGAAAGTGGGCCCAATTCCCTCCTGGAACCAACTGGGGAACATACAACCCTGCCCCCCTGCCAAATTTGCTGCTGAAACTGAGTTTCCCCCCGCTTTTTTGCTGCTGTGCCACCACGCTGCCAGATTTCAGCAGCAAAACCACAACTTATTTTCCTTACCTCAAGGAGAAATTACCTGTTTTAGGCTTCCATGCTGCTGAATTTCAGAGGCAAATCCAGCAGCAGCGGTGGGGGGGAGGGGGCACAAAAAAGACCAGGGGGCCATATTTAAACAGTTTTGTCTTAACTGATTATATGTAAGCCACTCTGTGAGCCTTTTTGGCTGAGGAGCAGCATAAAAATACTTTAAATAAATATTTACACTACCCCTTTACAAGTCCAGTAACTGGCAAAAGGCTGAACTAATTTGTATTTTTTTTAGGGACAAACTAGAACTGACGCTAAATGCATCTTTGCATTTAACATTCTCCCTTTTTTCTTTTAAAATGCAAATACATCCTCGGGGCAGAGCGGAATTATTGAGATCACAATGGAAGGGGGAAGCCATTCCTGCTGCAGCCCTGATGAAAATTGCTCCTTTGAAGCTACTACTTGCATTGGGAGGAAATCCCTCACTGGTGCCAATGCATGGGAGTAATGAAACTGGAGGAAAGGGTTATAGTTATTCCACTGCCTTTGCTTCTCCCCTTTCCAGCTTCTCAAAGATTTGAATGCCCTGTTCAGGACATGTTCACACAGTATACTTCCTACTGCTTCCTCAAGCTTAGCAGGCTGCCTTACAGCTCTTGAAGCCAGATTTGTGAACAGCTCCAACATTATACTGAAGCCAGCTCTATGCATTGTAGCCCAAAATGTAGGGTGCACAAAGGTGTAATTTTCCACATCTCTGGTATAGTTTCATTGCAAACAATGGATCAATGTGTGAAACGAGAGGCATAATGGGGGTAATGGTGCAGAACATGTAGCTGGCTCCAGAGCTACACACTTCACTGGGTGCAGAGTCAGAGCCAACTTCTGTACGACCCTTTGTGGCTTACTCATTGTGAGGGGAAATGGTAGCGTGAGATTCAGCCTTGCACCAGATCCTAAATATATTCATAAGTCACACTTATTTCAAAAGAACAAGTTTTCACATATGTGTGCTTAAGATCATGGTTTTACTTCGTAAAAACTCCTTTTTAGGCAGCATTCACACCTCTTCCCACCATGGACTTTGGCCTCAAATCTCCAGATGGTTCACTTGTCTTAATACAAGACTATGTTGCCATTCCATGATTAATGCAGGAAGGAATGACAATCCAATGGGAACCACTTTAGAACAATCCATGAACATCTAGTTTATTATAAACAGTTTTTAAAGATGGAAAGGAAATCAGTATCCCTAACATGATTGCAAAACTGGCCTCTCAGGGATGGGAACTGAGAAACGATTCTATCCCATTTTTACATTTTCTGTGAAGACATGAGAGACATAAAGATGAGTGTCCAGGACAGGAGTCCCCAACCATTTTGGACTGGTAGTCGTATTTGGATTTCTGGGGAAGTGTTGTACCATCACAAAATGGCTGCCTTTGGGGCATTCACAAAATGGCTGCTGTAGTGAGTGTGGCCAGTCACAAAACACGCATTTCACAGAAAGACGAACTGATGAAATTAAAAGACAAGTTCCTTGTCCAAGAAATTGAGTACAAGGCAGAAGTGGGGTCTGAGCCCCGGAATAGAAAACCTATGAACCCACAGTTTTCTGCCCCACTTCACTAAAAGGCACACCAATTAACTTCCCAAAGTCCCCTCTAAAGTTAATTTCCCCAAAGATCACCCCCAAATCACACACACAGAACCGACTGCAAACACATGAGGAACCACACTCTCCCTTTGAAGTTTACACCCCCGTTCCCATTCCCCCTCTCTCTAGGGCGGCCCATATGGCTCAGTCACTATATGGCTTCCGGCACCTGGAGAAGACCTGGTTCTTTCAGGAGGTCTTTGGGGGAAATTGAACTGATAAACTGTTCTGTTTCCTGATTTCTATAGTATCATATTTTATCATGCTGTATGATGTTGTCTCCCCTTCATGGATCACTGCCTTGTTGTGGCAAAGGGGCTTGCGTAACTCAGTGAAGCCATAAGCTATGCCGTGCAGGGCCACCCAAGACAGACAGGTCATGGTGAAGAGTTCTGACAAAATGTGGTCCACTGGAGAAGGAAATGGCAACCCACTCCAGTATTCTTGCCAAGAAAACCCCATGGAACGTATCACAAGGCTAAAAGAGATGACGCCAGAAGATAAGCCCCTCAGGTTGGAAGGTGTCCAATATACTACTGGAGAAGAGCAGAGGGAATTCCCAAGTAGCGGCAGAAAGAGTGAAGCGGCTGGGCCAAACCCGAAAGGACACTCAGCTGTGGATGTGTCTGGTGGTGAAAAGGAAGTCCAATGCTATAAAGAACAATATTGTTTAGGAACCTGGAATGTAAGATCAACGAATCAAGGTAAGCAGGAGGTGATCAAACATGAGATGGGAAGATTGAACATCGACATCTTGGGAATCAGCGAACTAAAGTGGACAAGCATGGGCGAATTTAATTCAGGTGACCATTATATCTATTACTGTGGGCAAGAATCCCTTAGAAGAAATGGAGTAGCACTCATAGTCAACAAAAGGGTGGGAAAAGCAGCATTGGGGTACAATCTCAAATGACAGAATGATCTCAGTATGAATCCAAGGCAAACCATTCAACATCACAGAAATCAAGTCTATGCCCCAACCACTGAGGCTGAAGAAGCTGAGGTTGATCGGTTCTATGAAGACCTACAACACCTTCTAGAACTAACACCAAAAAAAGATGTCCTCTTCATCATAGGGGATTGGAATGCTAAAGTAGGAAGTCAAGAAATCACCGGGATAACAGGCAAGCATGGCCTTGGTGTACAAAATGAAGCAGGACAAAGGCTAATAGAGTTTTGCCAAGAGAACACGCTGATCATAGCAAACACTCTTTTCCAACAGCACAAGAGGCGACTCTACACATGGAGATCACCAGATGGTCAAAATCGAAATCAGATTGATTATGTCCTTTGCAGCCAAAGATGGAGAAGCTCTATACAGTCAGTCAAAGCAAGACCTGGAGCTGACTGAGCTCAGATCATGAGCTTCTTATTGCAAAATTTCAGCTTAAATTGAAGAACGTAGGGAAAACCACTAAACCATTCAGGTATGACCTAAATCATATCCCTTATGAATATACAGTGGAGGTGAGGAATAGATTTAAGGGATTAGACCTGATAGACAGGGTGCCTGAGGAACTATGGACGGAGGTTCGTAACATTGTTCAGGAGGCAGCAATTACATCCATCCCAAAGAAAAAGAAATGCAAGAAAGCAAAATGGCTGTCTGATGAGGCTTTACAAGTAGCTGACGAAAGAAGGGAAGCGAAAAGCAAGGGAGAAAGGGGAAGATATATCCAACTGAATGCAGGGTTCCAGAGAATAGCAAGGAGAGACAAGAAGGCCTTCTTAAATGAACAATGCAAAGAAATCGAGGAAAACAACAGAATGGGAAAGACTAGAGATCTTTTCAAGAAAATCGGAGATATCAGGGGAACGCTTTGTGCAAAGATGGGCATGATAAAGGACAAATAAGGCAGGGACCTAACAGAAGCAGATGAGATTAAGAAGAGGTGGAAAGAATACACAGGAGAACTATACAGGAAAGATCTGAATGTCCCTGATAGCCATGATAGTGCGGTCACTGAACTTGAGCTGGACATCCTAGAGAGTGAAGTCAAGAGGGCCTTAGGAAGCGTTACTAACAACAAAGCTAGAGGAGATGACAGTATTCCAGCTGAGCTATTTAAAATCCTAAAAGATGATGCTGTTAAAGTGCTGCACTCAATATGCCAGCAAATTTGGAACACTCAACAGTGGCCACAAGACTGGAAAAGGTCAGTTTACATTCCAATTCCAAAGAAGGGCAATGCCAAAGATTGTTCAAACTACCGTACAATTGCGCTCATTTCACATGCCAGCAAGGTGATGCTCAAAATCCTACAAGCTAGGCTTCAGCAGCATGTGAACCGAGAACTACCGGAAGTACAAGCAGGGTTTCGAAGAGGCAAAGGAACTAGAGATCAAATCACCAACATTCGCTGGATCATGGAGAAAGCACGAGAATTCCAGAAAAATGTCTATTTCTGCTTCACTGACTATGCTAAAGCCTTTGATTGTGTGGATCACAACCAACTGTGGCAAATTCTGAAAGAGATGGGAGTACCAGACCACCTTACCTGTCTCCTGAGAAACCTGTACGAGGGTCAAGAAGCAACAGTAAGAACCGGACATGGAACAACTGATTGGTTCAAAATTGGGAAAGGAGTAAGACAAGGCTGTATATTGTCGCCCTGCTTATTTAACTTATATGCAGAGTACATCATGAGAAATGCCGGGTTGGATGAATCAGAGGTCGGAATTAAGATTGCCGGGAGAATTATCAACAACCTCAGATACGCAGACGATACCACCCTAATGGCAGAAACCGAAGAGGATCTAAAGAGCCTCTTGTTGAGGGTAAAAGTGGAGAGTGCAAAAGCTGGTTTGACACTTAAAATTAAAAAAACTAAAATCATGGCATCTGGCCCCATCACTTCCTGGCATATAGAAGGGGAAGAAATGGAAGCAGTGACAGATTTTACTTTCTTGGACTCCAAGATCACCGCAGATGGTGACTGTAGCCATGAAATTAAAAGACGCTTGCTCCTTGGGAAGAAAGCTATGGCACACGTAGACAGCATAGTAAGAAGCAGAGACATCACCTTGCCGACAGAGGTCCGCATAATCAAAGCTATGGTTTTCCCAGTAGTAATGGATGGCTGTGAGAGCTGGACTATAAGGAAGGCCGAGCGCCGAAGAATTGATGCTTTCAAACTGTGGTGCTGGAGAAGACTCTTACGAGTCCCCTGGACTGCAAGGAGGTCAAATCAGTCAGTCCTAAAGGAAATCAACCCTGAGTGCTCATTGGAAGGACAGATACTGAAGCTGAAGCTCAAATATTTTGGCCACCTAATGCGAAGAGAAAACTCCCTGGAAAAGACCCTGATGCTGGGAAAGATTGAAGGCAAAAGGAGAAGGGGACGGCAGAGGATGAGATGGCTAGATAGCATCACCAATACAATGAATATGAACTTGAGCACACTCTGGGAGAGAGCGGAGGAGAGGAAGGCCTGGCGTGCTATGGTCCATGGGGTCCCGAAGAGTTGGACACGACTTAACGACTGAACAACAACAACATGATGTTGTCTGGATTATTCACTAGCTGCCTGGAGTCCCTCTGGTGGAAGAAAATTTTAAAATAGACCATAAGCAAACATTTCAAGAATAAGGGAAAGTTTGGAGGTGTGGAGCTAATGAGTTCTATGCAATGCTTTCTTGTGTCCATCACATTCCATGGGACAGAGGAACTTTTTAAAAAGGGCTGAACTATAGGGCATGCATTAAAACAATGGGGGGGGGGGTTTTAGCAACTAGGACAAAACCCTAAAACAGTATTTATATTGGCAACAGGTGGTTGGAGGTTCAAAAGGTACTGAGTATCCATAACTCCCTGAAAAGTCAAGCAAGCAGCACTGCACTTGGGGGGGCGGGGGGAGGGGAGAGTCAGATATGAATTTTGCTACAGGAGTTTCTAACATTTTCACGATGTCTTATTTATTATTTTTGTTTTCTGATTTTTTTGTAAATGGCCTTGGTTGGTTCCAGAAAGGCAGTGTAGAAATACAATCAATCTATCAAAGAGTTATGTTTGTCTTCTCACATGGGCAGACTAAAGGCCTTTTAAAAATATACATGAGTGGTAGAGATGCTACGTCTGAGGAATATAGACAAACGGGTGTCCTACTTCGCAGGGTTCGAGATGCAGACACTCCAGTGTCACAGGCTGAAACACTAAATTGTGGTTAATTTAAAAATGCAGGCAAACTCTTCCCTGTAGCTGTGCCCAAGAAGGCAGAAGTGAGTGGGGAAAGCTATGGTTCATTTCCATAACGATAAACCACAGTATATTGTTATGTCCAGACACAGCCTTTGAGTAAATAACTTTGTGCATGAGACATTAAAAATGAATTCTTATGGACATAGCACATTTAAATAATCATACTGGCATCTACCTACAGAAATCCATCCATACCAAAAGTTATGAAAGAACCTGGATTTCCCTTCTAAAATACCTGCATATAGGCAGAACTAAAGCAAAAGATGTATCCTAGCTGCTACTCCACTCTACAACAGTAGGGGCTGCACTTGAGCTGAGCTGAGACAAGTCTTACGAATTGAATTTGGTTTTGATCTTGTGCTTTGGAGAAGCAACCCTTCTCCTTCCACTCTCCACCTTTATCGTGATGTCACTGGCAGGAGATGGATTTAGGTTCATATATGTATATTGAGTTGGATCCAGATTTAGTAATACTTAGAGAGTAGACCCGCTGAAATCAAAGGGACCTATGTTACTCATGACTAACTTAAGACCCATTGATTTCAATGGGCTTACTGCAAGTTTGGCTAAATCTAGATCCAACTCATTATCAGGGGTACTAAAGTAACACCACATGCACAAATCCCTGTGAAGTACAAAAAATAGAAATAAATATATTTGCAAAAGTAGCTTATTCTGGGTTTAGCAATACATACATGAGGGGCAGATCATGTTTGAACACACAAGTCCATTACAGAAATCTCCTTAGTAATAAATAGACATTGCAGGAGACTTTAATTTTATCCATATCATTAAAGCAATTGGTAGCTGCAGAACTTTCATAATGTGACATTATTCATAGACAGGAAAAAGTTCTCCCTTCTCCACCATTATTTCTTCACCTTTCATTTAGCCCTATTATTTTATTATTATTTAACAGATTTATATACCACTTACCATACTTAAAAAAAATCTCAGCAGTTTAAAATATTTCTAGTATCTCTAATAACTTCCTCCATGACAAGTTTCCAGGTCTTTTAGTACTCAACACAACACTAAGAATCTCCAAAACACCTTCTGTAAAGCTCCCCACAAGCTCTCAAACTGCCTCTTCTACCAGCTAGCTATGATTATTTACTGTTGCAGCCACCTTTTTTGAAGATTTCATTAGAAGAAGAACAAACCCCATGTAATCCATAGTACCACAGCTTACCCAGCTACTGAACTAACCTAGTACAGGCAAAGGTACGTATATCACAGAGGAAGTGGCTTATAAAACAGATACAAGCACACCCCTGAACTACAAAGCCAAACTTGGGTGTTCATTTCCATTCTTACTCCTAAGAAGAGGGACAAAAATTCCAGGATGATCAGGGAAGTTGTTGTATGACTCTGCTCCTAAAAGCTGGGATGTACAGACTAATCCTCAGTTTGTAAGCACACCTTCTATGTATTCACCCAACAGAGGATCACCTCTCCATTATGTATTTGTTTTAAGGGGTCCCCAACGGACTCTCACTAAACCCCCTCGCTACTTTCGTTAAGACAAATCCCACCATATGTATAAATTACAGGCGAATTACAAACTGTGAGTGTTTGAAATCAGAATTACAAACTGAGTGAAATCAGAAGCAATATATGGCCCTCTTTCTGCTTTGCAGCTTTCACTCGTCTAACAGTGCAATCCTATGCATGTCTACTCAGAAGTCAATCCCACTAGGTTCAATGGGACTTATTCCCAGGTATGTGTGTATAGGATAACATCCTCAGTCACATCTAGGATACGTATTTCTCAGTGTCCATCAGGAACAGAAAATCTTTAGGAAATCTGCTGTTGCCTCCTATGAAAGCAAAATTCAGTCTTTCAGAGGTATATAATTAGTTAAAACAGGTTACATTGCCTGTTTGTGGTTAAGTAAAGGAAGGGCTAAGTATTTATAACTTGCTTTTCCTTTGTAGCAGTAATTACTTCTGCTGAAGTTTCACCTACCCCCAGCAGCAAAGCCTTATGCCACTAACAAGGCACATGTAAACCTCCTCTCAACCTAAATCCACCTTGGCCCTGCTAGGCTTATGCCCTTCATGACACTTTAATCCAACTCATTTGCTTGATTCATCCCAGCTATAAACAAGCTTTTGAAATGAAAGCTTGAAAGACTAGTTGTGATACATTAAGATAATCATGGAGGCACTCCCTACATTAGTTTAAAAGCCACCCAAAACATGTATTACCACCTTGCTCATCTTCTGGTTAAAGGAAATTTTCAACTTTACCAACTACGGTTTTCATCTTGGGTTGCTTTTCCCAAAGCTCATCTGGTCAGCAAAGCATCTCTCTATTCATTTCAGTTAATTTGGAACAACTTCATTCTGGGTGCATATGCTAGGATCTTTCTGTATACTCTCAGATTGGGAACAGAAACAAGTAAATAGGAGGTTCCCAGTTCATTCATTGTTTAATTACCCAAAGCTCAGATTCCAGTTCTGATTTCTATCAGGCAGGGTGTCAAAGGTGACAATCACCAAGCATTTAAACAAATACGTAAACCAGAAGGATACCATTGATTAAGTACAAATATGATGGTTTCAGTGTCTTGTGGATTTCAGCCATAGCTTATTTATCTCCCTCGAAAAACCCACCTGAGAAATAATAAAGGTTTCTGGTTAAGTTAAAAAAAGTATCCTGCTTAACCAATAAAATAAAATAAAATGTATTACACTGGATGTGCTATGTAAAGCTGTTAGAAAAGACTGCAATATTCCACAATGGTCTGAGCTGGAAAACATTAAGAGCTGAGCCTACAAAGACAACTTCAAGTGCACAAAGGAGAAGTCAGCTAAAAGACACCAGACAGCAATAATGCAGCTCTTCAGACAACCTGAGCCCTGCTGGCTCCAGCCATACTTCAACAGAAACCAAAGACTGCAAAGACCTTCAAGAGTCTTTGGAAAAGTTTCCCAGAAAGAATCAGCTTTCAAGCATTCTTCTGGCTTACAGGGAACTGAAACC
The DNA here is from genome assembly GCF_057233095.1 of Heloderma suspectum. Classification (NCBI taxonomy): domain Eukaryota; kingdom Metazoa; phylum Chordata; class Lepidosauria; order Squamata; family Helodermatidae; genus Heloderma; species Heloderma suspectum. Next base: position 231,363,727 of record NC_139461.1, read on the forward strand.
CAACCACCATTTTCCAAAGAGGGAGGCATATGTCTCTCAATAGAATTCCCAGGCAAGAACCATACTGAAGACATCTCTGTCTCCAAATGACAGTATTCCCAGGTACGTGGAGCCAAAGTGGTCCAGCTAAAATCATTAACTGAATCCATGGGCAGTATCCAATGTGACACTAGCAGCAACATTAATTACATTGTGTTAGCATAAACGACCTCCAGGGAAACCCCCTATCAGCAAGTGCTATTGGTGTTATACTAGAGATCATTTATGCAAGCACAACATAAATGTTAGCGACGGTGTCACAATGGATACTGCCCCATGTTTGCTGCTGAATATGATAATGTTCTGAACATTTTCCTTAGGCATAAAGCTAATCTCACCTACCAACAATTACAGATAAAAAGAAGAAGAAAAAGACATTAGTCTGATTTGTCTCCTTATCATATCCTTAAACCAACACAACAATGGGGCAATTTGCTAGACCAGCTAATGACTTTGGAGAGTATTGGGTGCCTCTTCCCTCTCAGACATTCATTCAGGCCCATTGCCTTAATGAGTAAACAAAGTCTGGAAAAGACTGAGAGGTGAGGGCTCTTCTGATCAAGATGTACATCCCATCATGCATTCAGATGTGCAGCAATACAAAGCTTGGAAGATTGTTTCTTGTTTTAAAAGATCATCACATTCCAGAGTGTCACTGCGCCTGCATATGCTACATTCTGTATTTCAAAATGCAAAACAAACAAGTCCAAGGGAACAGTTGCCGGATCTAAAAATTTGTGCTCAATTCCTGGGAAAAAAAAAAATTGACCTGGCAATGCATTTCACCATTCCCTTCAATATTCTTCCAGGTGTGGGAGGGAAAGATAGCCATGTTCTAAAGCCATCACACCATTTTGCCCAATCCACAATCTAGCGAAAGTGATGTACTATAAGACAATTTAATTTCACTGATGTTGATGGAGATGAAAATTCTTAAATCCAACTATTGTAACTTCACTGAAGTTGCAATCCTATACCCATTTTCCTAGGAGTAAACCCCACTGAACTCAATGGGGCTTATGTCTGAGTATATATCTATAAGACTGCATTGTCATTTATTTGCAGCTTTTGCTAAAATTATTTTACCATGTTATGGATTAGGGCAGACTTCCCAAACCTGGTGCCCTTCAGATGTTTTGGCCTACAAATCGCAGAATTCCTGACTGTTAGTCATGCTGGCTGGGGCTGATGGGAGCTGAAATCCAAAACATCTGGAGTGCACCGGGTTTGGGAAGGCTGGATTAGGGTGCTAAATCACAAAACCAAATTAAGGACAAGCATATAATCTATTTTTTTGAGTTGGCCAAGTAGAATAAGAAACAACAGTCCGACGCCATGCATGCATACTAAAACTATGTTCTACTTACTCTCAGACTGTTACTGTACAGTTACTGGGGACTATTCCATCAAACTCAGTGAGACTAATTTCCAAAGAAATGTACTGGATCAGGCAATTAACCTTGATGTGCATGTATACCATTTGCCAAATTACAACTCTGTCTAAAACTGAGTGCAATATTGGGTGTAATAGGACAAGATCACTGTTCTGCATAGGCTATTTCAGTTTGAATATTTGGTTATTATTGCTCGATCTTCCAAGCATAGTCTCAAAGTATCCCTCAGAAATTTCCTTAGCAACCACAATTATGTGTGGCTGACTAAACTACCTTCTAGCTTGTCTTGATTTTGTAACAACAACTGAAACACTGAATTATTGTATAAGTTTTTCCAGTTACTTGAAATCACCCACTTATATGGTATCGGAAAACAGTACACTGTACTGAAAGCTTAGGGCATGATAAAACACTTTGAAGTCCCACTGAATTTAGTGGGATGAAATTAAGCACATGCTTAACAATCCATCATATCAACAAGACCCAAGTACTTAACTTTTTTCTAGATCCTGCCCACAATATTTCACAAACAAGATTTGAGTAACTAAAGGATTATTCCTCCATTGCTTGATTTTTTTCTCCTTTTTAATAAAGCATATATTCAAATGGTATTTTCAATATTCAAAAGAGAACCAGCACACTTAAGCATGTCCAAAATGGAACATGTAATTTTTCTAAGTTAAAAGGAAGAATTACTTCCACTAGCAAAAATGTATTACTTAATTTAATAAGAGACTAGTTCTTGCTGAGGTGGTAAAGCTGTCTGTACCACAGAACTGCAGTTGGAGACTTCCCATGACTGCTTCTTTATACAAAAAAAATCCATCCATATACAAAATAACGGGTCCAGGAAGAAAAGCTCTAGCTTAGCCTTCTCCCCAATATATTCACTTTGTGCAGGGATTATTTTTTCAGCCATCTAGAGTCTGACATGGTACAGTCCAGACACAGCCTTACCACCTCAGAGAGCACTAGACTTTACATGTATTAAATATTAATACTGAGAATCCTGATACTACTAATTTTGTAAGCATCACAGACTAATATGTAGTCCAGTTAGGATGAAGTACTTGGATTTAAGACAATATGGGCTACAACCCCCAAATTTTGTGTAATAGCTTACTGAAATCAGTGGAATCAACTGAGTCTTGTTGATGTAAACGAAATTGCCTTTTAAGCACATGATTAGGATTGCATGTGAATATGCTTAAATCAAAGTACTTTTGTTTAGCTAAGTTGTGGACTGAGACAGGTTATCAGTCCAACAAGGAATCCCACATCCTGGGATATTTACATGCATTATATATGCAAAGTACTACTGTGCATTATTCAGAAGGCACTATTGTTCATTATGCAATATGCACTACAAACTATACTAATACTATATATATATATATATATATATATATATATATGCACTATATACACTGTACATTTCATATGCAGCATGATACATTGTGCTGTTACATGATACAGTAATCCAGTGAGCAACACTACATAATACATGTACTGTGCAGCATGGTGATGGTGAATTACTTACACATTATGAAACGTTACTATGTGTAATGCAAATCACTTTCATACAGTGTGGTACATTTGCAGTGTACCTATGCAGTGATGCATTATCAGGAGATGTATACTAAGTAAAAATGGTATGTTATTGGCACAAACAACTGTGTAAAATTTGGCAACATTGAAAAATTAGGAGGATCTGTCTCAAGCATAAAGTTCCACAGCCCAAAATAAAGTAAAATAAAATGGAATGAGATGAGATGCTACATACCCGGGTATTACCACTGGCCTTCTGGATGTCTTCAAGACAATAGAGTAAAGGACAAAGCATTGGATCAAATTGCCACTCGGCCATGAAGCTCACTGGGTGACATTCAGCTAGTCACTCTCCTTCAGCCTAACCTACTTCACACAGTTGCTGCAAGGATAAAATGGGATAATCACATCTACAAAACTTTGTAAAATCCTGCCTCAGCCACAAAGCTTGGTGGGTGATTTGGGCCTGTCTCTATCTCTCAGCCTAATCCATCTCCCTGAATTTTTGCAAGGATAAAATGAGCGAGGCCATGTATGATGCCTGAACTCCTTGGAGGAAAAGTGGGATTAAGACAAAAATGTAATTAATATGTATTTTTGAAAAGTAAGCTTCATTTACTTTTTGATCAAGATCAGCCTCCCCCCACCTGGTGCTCTCCAGATGTTTTGGACTACAGCTCCCATCATCCTTGACCACAGACCCTGCTGGCTGTGACTGACAGAAGTTGTAGTCCAAAATATCTGGAGAGTGCCAGGTTGGGGAAGTCTGATCTAGGCACTTATCACGGAGCCAGTCATGCACTATTAGAAGTAATGGCTTTTAAAGGGAGTTGGGTGCCTGCGTATCTTTTTTAGTGTTTTCATTCATCACAGTCAGCTTGCAGTGGGCAAACCAACAAACTGTCTTAAGATTGCCCAGGAGTATCCACACACCTGACATACTCAGTTTGACAGTTTTAGTTACAAATTGGGTGTGCTGACACGGGGATTTTCCTAAAGCAGCACTCCTGATCCCTGCAAGCTAGCTAGCTAGCTAGCTAGCTAGCTATCTATCTATCTATCTAATTTCTATACCGCCCAATAGCCAAAGCTACACAATATCCAAGCAGATTTTCCTGCACAGTCGTCTACATAGAGGACTGGGAATATCAGAACAAGGTCCACAGGAAGGCAAGCTCTTTAAGCTAAAATCCTACTCAGAATAGTACTTTTGGGGGGAATACCACTTCCATCCCAGCACATCCTTCGGCAGAACCCATGAATAGTTAGCCTTAGTTGAAGAGGCTAAACTGACCATATCCTGGTTAGTTTGCTTCTCTTCCAACACTTCCTCCCCATCCTGGCTGCAAGAGACTATTGTAAATTCACAGGTGGTGAGGTTTCTCCAAAATCCCTAAACTACACCTCAAATTTGCCACCTAAAGCAGGGCCTGGTTCGTCCCTCATGAACTGGCTGCCATTGCAAAACGTTGTTCTGTTTCCTGTCCTGGAAATGGTATAATCACCTTCAACAACCCTCAGAATAATATATGCCCACAGTTTTTAAACAACTCCTTGGGCCAATTCAACACATGAATTTTTTAAAACCTGTTGTGTATCTCCCACTGTGTGTGTGACCAGCCAAACTACAGGACTCTGACCTCCAAGGCATTAGGCCCAATATTTATGTTGTGGCACATTCTCCAGTACACCACAGGTAGGGTTTTCCTGCCTGTTTATTCATGAGGAGCTCTGTGCCTCTCAGATGCAGTAGCTAAAGGCTCAGAGCATTTACCTTTGTAAATTTACCTAATTTGCATGTCCAGGATCCTATGACCCCCAAAAAGCTACATTCAAGTACTAAGCGTGGGTTTCCCTTCCCACTTGACTATAAAAAAAAGGGTTCCAGGAAATGTATATTGTACGTTTGGCTTTGGCCACTGCCATCAAGACACACTTCTTCCTTCCCTTCACAGGTATCTTTCGAAGCCTGAGGGGAAATTGGGCTGCCTCATGTAGGAGTGATTGGCGGAACCTCCAAACTGCCCCAGGCCGTTGAGTTGGGAGGCCGCTAGCCCTAGCAGTTGCTCGGCGTGGTCGGCGCAGGAAGAGGCAGGACGCCCAGGTTGCGGGGCCAACCTGCTGGGGGCGCCGTAGAGCTGAGCACTGGGCGGGGGATAGGCGCTTTGGGGCACCGTTAGGTGGCCTGGTGGGGAGCCCGAGTACGGGTAGGCCATGGCCGGGGGCTGTCGGCCCAGCAAGCCCGGGCTAACTTGCTGCGTCTGAAAACAGGTCTCCGGGTTGCCCACGGGGCAGCTGCCCAGTTCGCCGTTGCCGTTCAGGCCCAAGCCGTGATGTCCCGGTTCTGCCGCCACGGGGGAGGCCTGCAGAGCCGCAGCTTGTTGCTGTGGCTGCTGGGAGCTAATGAGGCTGTCGATGCTGAACATGCGCGGCGGCAGCGCAGGGGGCGCCCCCGGGTACTGGGGGAGGCCGGCCAGCTGCGCGCTGTAAGCAGCGCCGCCGGGCGAATAGATGGGGCCGCTGCTGCCCGAGTAACCGACGCCTCCGGAACCGCTGCAAGGGCCCGGGTTCGGCGTAAAGGCGCTGGCACTGTGCACATAGCCTGGGTAAGTGGTGAAGTCGGTGCGCTTGAAGCGCTTCCTGCGGCGCAGGAAGCTGCCGTTGTCGAACATGTCCTCGGCGGCCGGATCCAGGGTCCAGTAGTTGCCCTTGCCCGGGTGGCCCGGCTCGCGGGGGATCTTGACGAAGCAGTCGTTGAGCGTCAGGTTGTGGCGGATGGAGTTCTGCCACTTCTTCGGGTTCTCTCGGTAGAAGGGGAAGCGCTCCGTGATGAACTTGTAGATGCCGCCCAGCGTCAGCCGGCGCTCGGGCGCGTTGGCGATGGCCATGGCGATCAGCGCGATGTACGAATACGGCGGCTTACCGCGTTGCACCGGACGCTTCCTCCGACGGCCGCCGCCGCCGCCTGCGCCGGGGCAAGGCGGCTGGTCCTCCGCAGGCTGCTCCCCTCCTCTCTCCGCCGGGCTCCCCCTGGGCTCTGCTTTGATGAACAGCGGCTCCACCTTGCAGCCCGACGGGGAGGCCCTGTGGAAATTGGGGGAGCCTGGGTTCGCCCCCTGGCTAGGCGAGTGGAGAGAGTCGGCTGTCATGGTGCACATGCCCGAGAAAAAGGAAGTGGCCAGACTGATGCACGAGGAAAGCCCCGGCGGGAAGAGAGAGGCGCATGAGACAGGGCAGCTCCCTCGGGGATCAGGTGTTGGGTAGGCAACGTGCTTTATATAAACGAAGCCTGGCGCCACCCTGGTGCAACCCCCTGAATGTCGCAGCTACTGCCCACCCACCACTATACACTCCCTTCTACGCAGAGCGAACGAGATGTCAGGAGAAAGGCGTGCCAAAACCCAATGCTGGCATTTTGTATTGGGGGGGGGGGGGGACGGACGACAAAACAGGATTCCTTTCAGCGCCTGCACCAGGTAAAGAGGTATGGCAGGATTCCATTTTCCAACCCAAGGCGTGCAGCCCGATCCTAAGCATATTTTCTCGGGAGCACAACCCACTTTCTTCAATGGGACTTAGTCCAAGTAAGTGTTCATAGGATTGCTGCCAGAACCCATAACTAGAAAGATGAAGTTTCTTTGTTGTAATTTGTGGACTTCTATTTCTAATTATTTCTGGTGACTCTGACTACTCCTACCCCTAGGAACTCCTCTTGAGAATCCAGGTTATAAATAACCCTAAGCACATACAATTGCAAGCAAGGCACCTGGATTTCAAGAGGATACTTGACTGGAGAAAGGATGTTTTGGGATCGTACACCAAAGTGGTTTTGGAGTTAGGAAGGCAGGCTTGCAAACTCCACCAGAAAGCTCTTCTGCACAAACCTTCCAGGAGTTTGCTTGCAAATGAAAGGAATGGAGCAAGAGAACTTCCCAATAAATTACCCGCATCCCATGGAAACAAATTTCATGGAAACCAGCAAGCAGGTTGTTTCAGAGGAGTTTGCCACTTAGTAAATTTGGTTGAAATTCATGGGTCTTGTCATTTTGCTCCTAAAAACATTAGAGGGCATAATCCCCTTGTGAATTGCATCTTTGGTACGTATGCATACACATCAGAAATGACTGCAGAAAATATGGCACGAAACAGGATGCTTTGGTGATTGAATGTAAACATTTCTTAAGCAAAAAAGGTCAAGCACAGAGCTGTGCCAGTTATTCCCCAATCCCTTAGGGTTTCTAAGATCAAGATGATTTTAAAATGCACACACATGCTTTAAAGACCACAGACACAAAACCCAGAGGAAACAAAAAGCCGCGATTTTCATTTTTCTCATTGTGTCAAACAAATAAACTTCCTAAGTTCCTGTCTGTTGTTCACTGGGTCTGCCTGCATAATCCATTTCTTCTGCCTTTTCTCCACGCGGAATCAGAGAATTCAAGCAACAAAACAAGACGTTTTGTTGCTGCATTTTCAAGACTTAACACATTGACAATGCAATCTGTGTGTTACACAAAAGTTAGCCCTACTGAAATCAATGGGACTTACTCTCGGCTAATGGTGTGTATAGGATTGCACTTACCTAGGAGTAAGGTCCATTGAACATAGTGGGACTTACTGTAATAAAAGCACATAGTGTTGTGCTTCTATTTCAGTATAAGCTTCCATGACTAGCGTCTGCTTCGTCAGATGTGCGAAGTGTTACCCACAGTTGGCAGGAATATCACATGACTGTAGATCAGCCTTCCTCAACCTGGCTCCCTCCAGATGTGTTGGACTACAACTCCCATCACCATCAGCCAGCATGTGATGATGGGGGTTGTAGTCAACACATCTGGAAAGAGTCAGGTTGTGGGGAGGCTGCTGTAGAGAATTAATTACATTACGTTCTGGTCCTGCCGCAAGGCACACCCTCCATTTTCTTTGAAACGCAGAGTGGGGCGAGGGCTGTGAATACCAGAAAAGATTTGTGTTCCCACATCGCCAAAATTGAGCCTGTTGCTCCTCTGATTTCTGTATTGTAACTGCAAATTGGGGAGTGAATAACCACTCCCACTTCTTTTCTATCCTCCCCTTTAGCATGCTGCCTGGTGAAGAGTTCTGAAGAACTCAAAAACTTGCTCACTATTTTGTGACACTTGGGGCACAATCCTATGCATGGTTAGGCAGAAAAAAGTCCTACAACTCCCAGGAGTCCCCAGCATGGCTGGCCGGGGACTGCTGGGAATTGTGGGACGTGTTTGTCAAAATATGCATAGGATTGCACTCTTAGTTGGTCCTGATACCCTAATACAGGAATTGCCCTGCTGTGGTTTTGGGATTCCGCCTACCCCCAATAGGCCAATGGGGTTGCCTTTTCTTACATAGAGATTGCTTGGTCTTCTTTGGTCCCCTTACCTTACCTCTTACTGATGCTTTCTTCCAGATAGAATCACACAAAACTAATATATGGATCTTAAGTCATCAAAGTTTTTACTTAAATATCCCACCATAAGGATAATGTAATCTTCCCAATGGCACCTATCTACATAAAATTATTTATAAGCCACCTTTAAAGGTAGATCTGTCTCTAGGCGGTGCACATATTAAAGTTACTTGGAAGTAACACATGGTGTTTTCAGGGGTACTAACGTAATTTGTTCAGGATCAGGCTGTTCTATGAAGTTTTAAGAACAGCAGCCCAACCTTGGCCATATTGTACTAGGATTACAGTCACACATCACGTGCGTGCAGGGGGGTTACTTGCAAGTAAGCATTGCAAGGACTGCAATCCTAAAACCATTTACTAGACTAGACTAAGGCTGCAAACCTATACCTGAGATACGTCCCACTGAATTCAATGGATATAGGATTGCAGCCGTATCTAGGATAGTAAATTGTTATAGGTAAGTTACCTCGGACTAGACATATATTGTATTGCGATGTCAGTCCCATTGAATTTGGTGCATTGATTCTAGCTTAAGGGCCACTGGTAGATTTTTCGCCTGAGCCCTGCTGAAGTGAATGGGATCTGTCCACACGTGTGTATCTCCGGTTCATTTCAAGGGGATTTGCTCAGGGGAACTTCCACCCCCAAAGACTACAATTCTCATTCTGTGCATGCTTACTTAGGAATAAGTCCCACTAGACCAATGGAACTTCTTTAAAAACATACTTAGGTTCACATTGTGAGAGAGGTTTGTCATAGATTTCTCCAGGGTTTCAGGCACAAGTCTTTTCCTGGGACCTTTTGCATGTAGAGCATGTGGCTTGTCACTGAGCTATGGCCAGAAGCTACTAACTAGCAGGGTAGGACAGAATCCGACACCTTTTAAATGTGTGTTTGTATGCCACTCCTTCAGCACCAAGGGTGATTCCAGAATACTGAAATATATATGAATATAAAATTAAACGGCGGCATATTCTTCTGAACCCAGGTGCACCCAGTTAAAGAAATCTGAGCTGATTAATGGTATTAATTTTAGTGGATTCATAATAAATGAAACAGTCTGGTCAGCCTCACTCTACATTTCTAGTTCCTTGAATCTGCCTTATCCCGGGTCAGATCATATATGGCCCACCTACCTCAGTGCTGTCTACACCTGGTGCCCTGTGGAGGTGTTGGACTAAGAGTCCCATCATCCCCAGACAGCCCGGTCAGCTGGTGGTCTGGTTCAGGATGATGGACTGTCTCCAATCTAGTACCCTCCAGATGTTTTGGATTACAACTGGTCTACACACTGACAGGCAGCAGCTTTCCAGACAGAGGTGGTGGTGATGGGGTCCTTTCCACCTCTGTCTGAAGATACCACTGTCTGGCATTAAACATGAGAACTTTTTCATGGAAGCATGCGCTCTGTCTTTGAGCTACATTTCTTCCCAATCCAATGCATGTTTACTTGGAAGTAAGTCCCATTGGGCAGCTAGCCATGCCCTACTCCAGGATACTCCATTTAATTTCTTCTCTGATTTCCCACACGCGCATCCCGCAACAGATACTCGCATTCAGTGGCTTGAGGATGCTCATTAGTAAAGTGAGTCACTACTCAGTGATCTGTTGGGCAGAGGTGCAGATTGCCCTTTCATTTCCCCAACCCAGGGGTTTTTTTGTATCTCTGGCTGGGGCATGCTGGGAGTTGTAGGATTTTTTTCTGCCCAAACATGCATAGGATTGGGTCCTTGTTCAACTGCTCTTGAAGGGTGAGCCATCATCATATGTGCTTCAACTCCATGCTAAACATATTGTGACTTCCAGAACTAAATGCCTGGGATTTAAACTGAATTATGATTTATTTTTTCTGAAGTAACTTCCAAGGAAGTGTGCTTCTTGGGCTCACCAATATTAGATTAACAGTGCAATCCTATGCATGTCTACTCAGAAGTAAGTTTCATTGAATTCAGTGGGCTTTACTTCCAGGAAAGTGGGTATAGCCTAACACCGCAATCCCATAGCCACTTGCCTGGGAGTAAGGCCCATTAAATTCACTAGGACTTCTGAATAGACATGCCCAAGATTTCACCCATGAACCTAGAGTGATTCATGGGTGTACATGTTGTCTTACATTGCTGCTCCAGTATACATAGCATTACCATTGATTATTGACTGTAGTGGCTGTCAATTTGGGAACTTCTTGGTGTTGTGACCATAAGTGTCAAGCCTTCCTTCCTACTGCTATAACTATATGCATGCCTTGTTGTTGTTGTTCAGTCGTTCAGTCGTGTCCGACTCTTCGTGACCCCATGGACCATAGCACGCCAGGCCTTCCTGTCCTGCGCTCTCTCCCGGAGCATGCTCAAGTTCATATTCATTGCATCCGTGATGCTATCTAGCCATCTCATCCTCTGCCGTCCCCTTCTCCTTTTGCCTTCAGTCTTTCCCAGCATCAGGGTCTTTTCCAGGGAGTTTTCTCTTCGCATTAGGTGGCCAAAATATTGGAGCTTCAGCTTCATTATCTGTCCTTCCAATGAGCACTCAGGGTTGATTTCCTTTAGGATGGACTGATTTGACCTCCTTGCAGTCCAGGGGACTCGTAAGAGTCTTCTCCAGCACCACAGTTCGAAAGCATCAATTCTTCGGCGCTCAGCCTTCCTTATAGTCCAGCTCTCACAGCCATACATTGCTACTGGGAAAACCATAGCTTTGATTAGACGGACCTTTGTCGGCAAGGTGATGTCTCTGCTTCTTACTATGCTGTCTAGGTTGGCCATAGCTTTCCTCCCAAGGAGCAAGCGTCTTTTAATTTCATGGCTACAGTCACCATCTGCGGTGATCTTGGAGCCCAAGAAAGTAAAATCTGTCACTGCTTCCATTTCTTGCCCTTCTATATGCCAGGAAGTGATGGGGCCAGATGCCATGATCTTAGTTTTTTTAATGTTGAGTTTCAAACCAGCTTTTGCACTCTCCTCTTTCACCCTCAACAAGAGGCTCTTGAGATCCTCTTTGCTTTCTGCCATTAGGGTGGTATCGTCTGCATATCGGAGGTTGTTGATAATTCTCCCAGCAATCTTAATTCCGACCTCTGATTCATCGAACCCGGCATTTCTCATGATGTACTCTGCATATAAGTTAAATAAGCAGGGTGACAATATGCAGCCTTGTCGTACTCCTTTCCCAATTTTGAACCAATCGGTTGTTCCATGTCTGGTTCTGACTGTTGCTTCTTGACCCTCGTACAGGTTTCTCAGGAGACAGGTAAGGTGGTCTGGTACTCCCATCACTTTAAGAATTTGCCACAGATTGTTGTGATCCACACAATCAAAGGCTTTAGCGTAGTCAATGAAGCAGAAATAGACGTTTTTCTGGAATTCTCTTGCTTTCTCCATGATGCAGCGAATGTTGGCGATTTGATCTCTAGTTCCTCTGCCTCTTCGAAACCCAGCTTGTACTTCCGGTAGTTCTCGGTTCGCATACTGCTGAAGCCTAGCTTGTAGGATTTTGAGCATCACCTTGCTGGCATGTGAAATGAGCGCAATGGTGAGGTAGTTTGAACACTCTTTGGCGTTGCCCTTCTTTGGAATTGGAATGTAAACTGACCTTTTCCAGTCTTGTGGCCACTGTTGAGTGTTCCAGATTTGTTGGCATATTGAATGCAGCACTTTAACAGCATCATCTTTTAGGATTTTAAATAGCTCGGCTGGAATACTGTCATCTCCGCTAGCTTTGTTGTTACTAATGCTTCCTAAGGCCCACTTGACTTCACTCTCTAGGATGTCCGGCTCAAGTTCAGTGACCGCACTATCATGGCTATCAGGGACATTCAGATCTTTCCTGTATAGTTCTTGTGTGTATTCTTGCCACCTCTTCTTAATCTCATCTGCTTCTGTTAGGTCCCTGCCTTCTTTGTCCTTTATCATGCCCGTCTTTGCACAAAACGTTCCCTTGAGATCTCCAATTTTCTTGAAGAGATCTCTAGTCTTTCCCATTCTGTTGTTTTCCTCAATTTCTTTGCATTGTTCATTTAAGAAGGCCTTCTTGTCTCTCCTTGCTATTCTCTGGAACTCTGCATTCAGTTGGGTATATCTTCCCCTTTCTCCCTTGCTTTTCGCTTCCCTTCTTTCGTCAGCTACTTGTAAAGCCTCATCAGACAGCCACTTGGCTTTCTTGCATTTCTTTTTCTTTGGGATGGATTTCGTTGCTGCCTCCTGAACAATGTTACGGACCTCCGTCCATACTTCCTCAGGCACCCTGTCAATCAGGTCTAATCCCTGAAATCTATTCCTCACCTCCACTGTGTATTCATAAGGGATATGATTTAGGTCATACCTGAACGGTTTAGTGGTTTTCCCGATGTTCTTCAATTTAAGCCGAAATTTTGCAAGAAGCAGCTCATGATCTGAGCCACAGTCAGCTCCAGGTCTTGTTTTTACTGACTGTATGGAGCTTCTCCATCTTTGGCTGCAAAGGACATAATCAATCTGATTTCGATATTGACCATCTGGTGACGTCCATGTGTAGAGTCGCCTCTTGTGCTGTTGGAAAAGAGTGTTTGCTATGATCAGCATGTTCTCTTGGCAAAACTCTATTAGCTTTTGTCCTGCTTCATTTTGTACACCAAGGCCATGCCTGCCTGTTATCCCGGTGATTTCTTGACTTCCTACTTTAGCATTCCAATCCCTTATGATGAAGAGGACATCTTTTTTTGGTGTTAGTTCTAGGAGGTGTTGTAGGTCTTCATAGAACCGATCTACCTCAGCTTCTTCGGCATCAGTGGTTGGGGCATAGACTTGATTTCTGTGATGTTGAATGGTTTGCCTTGGATTCGTACTGAGATCATTCTATCATTTTTAAGATTGTACCCCAGTACTGCTTTTCCCACCCTTTTGTTGACTATGAGTGCTACTCCATTTCTTCTAAGGGATTCTTGCCCACAATAGTAGATATGATGGTCACCTGAATTAAATTCACCCATGCCTGTCCATTTTAGTTCGCTGATTCCCAAGATGTCGATGTTCAATCTTGCCATCTCATGTTTGACCACCTCCAGCTTACCTTGATTCATTGATCTGACATTCCAGGTTCCTAAACAATATTGTTCTTTACAGCATCGGATTTTCTTTTCACCACCAGACACATCCACAGCTGAGTGTCCTTTCGGGTTTGGCCCAGCCGCTTCACTCTTTCTGGCGCTACTTGGAAATACCCTCTGCTCTTCCCCAGTAGCATATTGGACACCTTCCGACCTGAGGGGCTCATCTTCCGGCATCATATCTTTTAGCCTTGTGATACGTTCCATGGGGTTTTCTTGGCAAGAATACTGGAGTGGGTTGCCATTTCCTTCTCCAGTGGACCACATTTTGTCAGAACTCTCTGCCATGACCTCTCTGTCTTGGGTGGCCCTGCACGGCATAGCTTATGGCTTCACTGAGTTACGCAAGCCCCTTCGCCACAACAAGGCAGTGATCCATGAAGGGGATATGCATGCTTACCTGTGAGTAAGCCCCCATTCAGTTCAGTGGGACTCCTTTCTGGGTAAATACAGTTTGAAGTTGGGCTGCAGAGGAGAGCTAAATGCAGCAACGATACTGGTTTGTTTTCAAGTTGTGTGAGAGAAGTGAAGCACTTCACTGCTTAGAAATCCAGCATTCTTTCAAAAGTCTGTCCTCTTAGAACTTGCCCATAGCCAGACTCCTGTGTGAAAGATGAAAACAGGAGTTAGGGTAGTTTAGGTTCTGGGCATCTGAATACAAATACAGTTCTTTTGCTGGTCTGAAATAAATTATGCAAAGCAAGTAGATTTGCATACACAGTAGCATGCTCACTCTGGAGGTGTTTGCGCGGTTTGGAAACCCAGTTCCCTGGAGAGGGATGCAACAATTGAGAGAAAACAGGAGGAACACAATTATGAAGAGCGGTTAAAGTCTGACGCACCCTAAATCCCTATCCTAAACTTCTCTAGTTTCTGAGGGTTTTCATAGAAACCGAGCCTATATTTTAATATTTCCCCAAAGACCAAAAACATGCTGTCTCCTAATATGGCATTTGTTTCCACACTAGTTAGCGATTTAGGGCATTACAGACCAGTAAGTGTTGATTCTGATGGTATAGTTCTGTAAGGATTCCCACCCCACCCCCGATAAAATCTCATTAAAATAACTAGGGGTAGCTAAAAATGCTAGCAGTCAGGGAAATGCCTGGGCAACAAGCGTGTCTTCACTCGTTGTCAGTGGAAGCATTCCACACTAGGAGCCCACCTGATATCTTTGGGGAGATCATTCCAGATGGTGGGTGCCACAGTTGAGAAGGCCCTCCTCCACATCATGGCCAGGCGAACCTCAGTAGGCCATGGTATGGTCAGCAAGCCATCCACCTCAGAAAGTAGAGACCAGGGCAGTCTATACAGGAGAAGGTGGTTCCCTGTCTACAACTTGAGTGGGGTCTTTACATGCAGTATTATTAACACATTTGTGGATCCAGACTCCCACCATATGTTCATCCAAATGTGCTGAGTTGGAAAGAATCTCTTCTAAAAGATAAAAGGCTATGAAAGGGAGGAGGTACCCACATTATCACAATATCCTTCTGAAGTGGGTCATCTATTGCTGTTTCACAGAAGGGAAATGGCTATCATTGCAGAGAAGAGCTGTAGCTCTGTGGTAGAGCTCATGCTTACATGCAAAAGTTCTCAAGTTCAGTGTCTGGCATCTCCAAGTAAGGCGTAGAAAAACTCCTGTCCAAAACCCTGGAGA
Organism: Heloderma suspectum; assembly: GCF_057233095.1. NCBI lineage: Eukaryota > Metazoa > Chordata > Lepidosauria > Squamata > Helodermatidae > Heloderma > Heloderma suspectum. The sequence goes on from NC_139461.1 coordinate 231,378,873, forward strand.
GCTGCTGTCACTCAACGTAGATATATGGGCCAAAGGTATGACTTGGTATAAGGCAGCTTCCTATGTTATCTTCCAGTGTGACAATACCAAGGAGTGGAATTTATTTTTTTAATTTATTAATCGCCCATCTGGCTGTTCATCCAGCCACTCTGGGCGATGTACAGCATATAATAAAACAGTTTAAAACAATAAAATTCTACAATAAAAACATTTTCTAAAATACCTAACCCACCCCAAATGCCTGCCTGAACAACCACGTTTTTAATGCACGGCGGAAGCTCATTAAAGAGGGGGCATGGCGGAGTTCCCTAGGGAGGGAGTTCCACAGAGTGGTGGCCACCACAGAAAAGGCCCTCTCCCTCGTTCCCACCAGCCTAGCTGTCCTGGCTGATGGGACAGAGATAAGGCCATCCAAGGCTGATCTTGTTAAGCGGCCTGTCTGGTGTTGCTGGAGGCGCTCCTAGAGAATTCAGGTCTCTAATAACTGATACCCATTTGTACCGGACCAACCGGAGCCCTTATGCATGAGCCTGGCCCATTGATGCCAACGCTAAAGTTTCTGGGTAGTTAGGCTTTTAATTAAAATATCCTCCATTGTAGTCTTGCTCCTGCTTGTCTCTTTGCTCTGCCTAATTTTCTTGACAGTAGCGATATAGTTCATTTGTAACAAGATGGGCTCTTCCTGTCCCCAAGGCTCCGAAAATTTGTGTGTCAGGGTGCATTTCCTTCCCTGTCTCAAATCTTAAATGTAGTAAGCCTGCAGCTAGTACTTTGAGGCTCTTGTTGAAATTGCTCAATGGTTTAGAAACCAAGATCCCACAGCCCACCTATCTGGCTAGGTGTCTCTATTGCTCTGTTTCTAATTGTGGACAAACAAAAACTGCATGGGAAAGTTCATCTGCATTAAACAAAATCCCCGAGAGAAGACTTGGACTTGCTTTACTCTGCTTGGAAGATGGATGGATCGGTTAAAATAAGCAAAGGGGAGATGGAATTCCTACAAATTCAATTACTGCTCCATAAAACCGTGATTAGCAAGTAGGATCTCCTGTGAATCTGTGCAGTCTTATGCAGTGACAGAGGGGTGCATCCTTCCAACTTCAGAAGTTTCACCTCCCCAATACTGGAAGCTCAAAGTCATTGCAAAGAGGGGGTGATGGGTGCAAACAGTGGCCACCAGTAAAAATTAAAAATTATTTTTTTCTTATATAACATTGATTAATCTGTCTAATTCATCAGTATCCAATTTTTATGCATAAGCTGGGCAGGGTGAAATGAAGATGGAATGCAAATTCAATATCTGATAAAGTTCAGCATTTAGATTTTGATGTATAAAATTTGATCTCAAATTTGATATTCAAATTTTGAAATTAACGTTTGGAATCAAAGTGTGAAATTTCCCATTTTGATTAGTTAAATGAGTAAAGTTAATATAAGATTTACTAAATTATATTGCCTGTACTCAGAAGTAAATCCCAGTGAGTTCCATTGGCTTACTCCCCAGTATGTGTGTTAAGAAACACAGCCTTTAAAGGGGGCAATTAATAGATCACTAATGTTGGGAATGCCCAACTGAAATTAGTAGGATGACCCAAATAGAGGCAGCTTGTGACCTTTAGGATTATGGAGAGTATGAGCTGCAATATCCATATGAGAGAGACACACACACACATACAGCCCTACCCAAAGCTAGCATGAAGATATTTGCATAAGTAGCTGGATAGAGTCTAAGAGAAAGAATGACTAAGGGCTCAATCCTATGCATATTTAGACAGAAAAATGTCCTACAACTCCCAGCATCCCTCAGCCAGCCATGCTGGCTGGATAATGCTGGGAGTTGTAGGCCTTTTTTCTGTCTAAACATGCATAGGATTGTACCCTAAGTAACTAAAAGCTGGATTGTATAAGCTATTGGGGAGTTAAATGGCTTGTACAAAACACTGTCCAAAGTTTTAATCATTGTCCGAAGACCCCACCAGGGCTGGATTTAGGGGCAGATGACCCAGCTGACTGCCTGAGGCACTGGGCTTGGGGTGGGTGGGTTTGGGAGTGCCTGTCATCGGCTCTCTACTCAGTCAATCTGACTTAATCACTGAAACAAATAATACAAAGAGTCCATCTTCTGTTGCAAAGTTAGCAGCACTTCCTTGCATGAGTAGCATTACTTTAACATTCATTTTTTACATTATCCATGGCAAAATTTACATCAGTGCCCATTCAAGAGAGTGTGTATGTGCGGGTGATCAAATCCATACATGCAAAATTATTGTCTTATACTAAAGTACAAACCCAGCTTTGCACAAGTTGGAATAGCCCTTAGTTTGATACAGCAAAGCCTTCAAGCACCTGTCAGACTTGGACATATCGTGCCCACCCCATCTGAATGAAGGCAAACTTGTTGGCACTCAAAGGCATGTCCCCTGCCATGGTGCAGCTCTATATCCCCCTAAGGGAGGGGTCTGTCTACTCCAACCTCTCCTGAGGAGAGGTTGCCCCACAAAAGGCGGGAGGGGGAAGGCATATAACTCTGGCCCTCAGCCTCCCAATTTCTCCTGGCTTCAAGCTGTATGGACTGCAAAGCTATGTGCTTGTTAGGGAAGTCTGCCCCTGCTGGCTGAAGGTGGTACTGCAGGCTTCAACCACATGGACACATTTTGATTAATAAAAATTAATTAATGCATTTTAAAATCAAAATAACCCTGAGGTGCAGATCCATAGGGTCCCCTTAGTATGTATGCAAAGTTTCAAGTGTCTAGGTTTTACAGCCTTGGCACTATGGCGCTAACGGACAGAAAGACACACATCCTCTTTTATTATCACAGATGATGGGGAGATCACACATCAACATCATGAAATGGGCCACAAGTCCAATAAGCAAGGTACTGAAAAGCTGAACAAATGGAGGGGTGCTCCAGCACTAGATCCCACAGTAGAGCCCATGAGCAAACAGTCCAATTCCTTTGCACTTGCTTAGTGAACTTGAGCAGAAAAAAATAAACTCATTTATGCTTCTCTGCAAGGCACAAAAGACATTTACTATGCCCATTAGAAGTGAGGAGTTTCTCTCCACAGCTGTGGCACTTCCTGAATGAACCACACTGAACCATAGAAGGCCAACAGGGTTAGTCCATAAAGCTAGATTAAACAACACAGTACTAACTAAATCTAGAAAAAACCTCAAAACTAAAGTAAGAGTAAAGCTCCAGAACTAGAGAGAGGAGTTCTCTAAGATGTTGCTGACTCCGTGGTCAGAAGAGTAGTGACTGTGCAGGGCCTACTCCAGATTTAACAGGGTCCTGGGCAAAGTGGCCTCTTGTGGGGCCCCTTCTACATTGGTGGATGTCCTCTGGTTTACCTGGTAACAGCTCCAGTCAGCTGAGTCCAGAAGCCGCCATTTAAAATTTCCTATAATGCCTCTGATGTAGTGTAACTCTTTGGCATTGTGGGAAATTAAAATGGTAGCTCCTGGACCCAAAAGAAAATACAAGAGGAAATAAGGCCAACAACAAAGCCAACAACAAAATGAACAATTAAGTCTGGATATTTCATATCAAATGAATAGTTAAATGAATTCCCCAAACACTTCCAAAAATATGTAACAACTTGTATTGCCACCAGAATTAAAAGCAATCAACTAAATGCCTCTCTAGAATAAATAAGCATGGAAATATTTTAATTATGGGCTGCGAATGAGGTCGCGTATGTGCCATAAACCATTTGGACACCATATTTACAGTTTGCACATGATATTCACCATTTCCTTTTATCTCCCCCAACACACCATTAATTGCATAGGTTTCAGGGGTTTTTTAATTTATTAATTTAAAACATTTCTATCCCGCCCTATATCATTAAGATCTCAGGGCGGCATACAGATAAAATCAATGTAAACAGTATAAAACAATAAATAATTTAAACACTTAAAACATATTAAACTATTAAACAAGCTAAAACCAGTTAAAATCTAAAACAGTTAAAACAATGTGCTGGGGAATGCATTTAGCCCTCAAAGGCTTTGGTTAAAGCCATGTTTTTACTTGGCGCCAAAACGAGACCAATGTCTGTGCCAATCGGGCCTCCAAGGGGAGGGCACTCCACAACCGGGGTGCCACAGCAGAGAAGGCTGTCTCCCACATCCCACCATAGTGTATGTCTCATACTGGTGGGACGCAAAGGAGGGCCCCTCCAACAGATCTCAGTTCTTGGGCAGTGTCAGGGTGGACACAGCCCATAGAATCCCATAGTAGTTCTGATTCTGAGGAAGAGCAGTCGCTCCTGGGAGAGGAGCGCGCTCCTCTTTCCCAGGGCCAACAGCTGACGGAGATTCCTCCCACCAGCATTCCTAGCTTAGATAGCAGTCCAGGGAGTGACAGAGCGTGGGAAGCAGACTTGATGGACGTGCGATGCCGACACAGAGAGCAGCGCCAAATGGAGGGCGCAGAAAGGAGGCGTAGTGCCCGGTTGGCGCGCAAACAATGGCTGCGCCCAGAGGATCCAAGGGAAAAGGGGAGGGACTCTCCCTAGTCCTTAAATTCAGGGGTCTGCCAGTAATTCCCTTTCAAACGGGGACCAACTGTTCCAACTTAGGGCGTAGGTACTCTGCTGCTCATATCTAGTTGCTAACGGTAGAGTTGTTAAGTTGTAAAAGAGGAATAAAGCTTTGAAAAGAATCCATTTATCTGTGGCTGGACTTGGCTACTGGATTAGACTGAGAGAGGCCTCCAAGGAGCCCTTGACAGCTTGGTCCCCGTTTGAAAGGGAATTACTGGCAGACCCCGGAACTTAAGGACTAGGGAGAGTCTCTCCCCTTTTCCCTTGGATCCTCTGGGCGCAGCCGTTGTTTGCGCGCCAACCGGGCACTACGCCTCCTTTCTGTGCCCTCCATTTGGCGCCGCTCTCTGCGTCGGCGTCGCGTGTCCATCAAGTCTGCTTCCCGCGCTCTGTCACTCCCTGGACTGCTATCTAATCTAGGAATGCTGGTGGGAGGAATCTCCGTCAGCTGTTGGCCCTGGGAAAGAGGAGCATGCTCCTCTCCCAGGAGCGACTGCTCTTCCTCAGAATCAGAACTACTCTGGGATTCTATGGGCTCAGTGTCCACCCTGACAGGCAGGCATATACAGGGAGAGGCACTCCCTCAAATATCGAGGCCCCAAGCCGCTTAGGGCTTTAAATGTCATCACCAAAACCTTGAATTCTGACCGGAAGCGTATTGGCAGCCAGTACAATTCCTTTAAAACTGGTGTTATATGGTTTTTATGAGATGCTCCTGTCAGCAGTCTAGCTGCTGTATTTTGCACTAGCTGCAACTTCTGAATTGTCTTCAAGGGCAGCCCCACATAAAGTGCGTTGCAGTAGTCTAATCAGGAAGTTACCAGCACATGTACTACTGTGGCTAGGTTATCCCTGTCCAGGAAAGGTTGTAGCTGGTGGATCAGCCGAAGCTGGCCCTGAGTACTCCGGGCCATGGAATCCACCTGGGGCTCCAGTGACAGGGATGGATCTAGGAGTTCTCCCAAGCTATACACCTGCTCCTTCAGGGGCAGTGCAACCCCATCCAGGACAGGTTGCTTACCCAATTCCCGGACTTGTGAACCACCAATCCACAGAGCTTCCGTCTTGTCAGGATTTAGCCTCAGTTTTTTGGCCCTCATCCAGCCCATTTTAGTCTCTAGGCACTGGTCCAGCACCTTCACCACCTCAGCCGACTCCGACAACAAGGAGAAATAGAGCTGAGTATCATCAGCGTACTGGTGACACCCCACCCCAAAACTCCTAATGACTTATCCCAATGGCTTCATACAGATGTTAAGATGTTCCTTGTCTTTTTCCCTAAACACATGGTTCATATGCTGGTTGTGCTTGTTGTGAAGGTTGTTAAGGCTGTTGTGAACCAACATGGCTATTACACTGGAAGACCCAGGTACAAACCCTTGCTTAGCCATGAAAGCCTTGGGCCAGCAACTATCTCTCAGCTGAAACTACCTCACAGGGTTGTTGTGAGGATAGAGATCCTTTGAGATCCATGGAGAAAGAGTAGGATTAAAATGTAATAAATAAGCATGTTCTCTCAATTTCATAGTCTTGGATTCTTTAACTACATCATAATGATGTGGGCCTACCATACTCACAACTGGGGGTGTTACTGAATTTTACATTTCCTTAATGAATGGCATTTAAATTCTCCTAATTCTGAGCTTAACTGACATTTTGGCAGTTTAATTTCTCTATAGTTTTGAAGTGCCAGTTGTTGTTGTTCAGTCGTTCAGTCGTGTCCGACTCTTCGTGACCCCATGGACCATAGCACGCCAGGCCTTCCTGTCCTGCGCTCTCTCCCGGAGCGTGCTCAAGTTCATATTCATTGCATCCGTGATGCTATCTAGCCATCTCATCCTCTGCCGTCCCCTTCTCCTTTTGCCTTCAGTCTTTCCCAGCATCAGGGTCTTTTCCAGGGAGTTTTCTCTTCGCATTAGGTGGCCAAAATATTGGAGCTTCAGCTTCAGTATCTGTCCTTCCAATGAGCACTCAGGGTTGATTTCCTTTAGGATGGACTGATTTGACCTCCTTGCAGTCCAGGGGACTCGTAAGAGTCTTCTCCAGCACCACAGTTCGAAAGCATCAATTCTTCGGCGCTCAGCCTTCCTTATAGTCCAGCTCTCACAGCTTTGATTAGACGGACCTTTGTCGGCAAGGTGATGTCTCTGCTTCTTACTATGCTGTCTAGGTTGGCCATAGCTTTCCTCCCAAGGAGCAAGCGTCTTTTAATTTCATGGCTACAGTCACCGTCTGCGGTGATCTTGGAGCCCAAGAAAGTAAAATCTGTCACTGCTTCCATTTCTTGCCCTTCTATATGCCAGGAAGTGATGGGGCCAGATGCCATGATCTTAGTTTTTTTAATGTTGAGTTTCAAACCAGCTTTTGCACTCTCCTCTTTCACCCTCAACAAGAGGCTCTTGAGATCCTCTTCGGTTTCTGCCATTAGGGTGGTATCGTCTGCATATCGGAGGTTGTTGATAATTCTCCCAGCAATCTTAATTCCGACCTCTGATTCATCGAACCCGGCATTTCTCATGATGTACTCTGCATATAAGTTAAATAAGCAGGGTGACAATATGCAGCCTTGTCGTACTCCTTTCCCAATTTTGAACCAATCGGTTGTTCCATGTCTGGTTCTGACTGTTGCTTCTTGACCCTCGTACAGGTTTCTCAGGAGACAGGTAAGGTGGTCTGGTACTCCCATCACTTTAAGAATTTGCCACAGTTTGTTGTGATCCACACAATCAAAGGCTTTAGCGTAGTCAATGAAGCAGAAATAGACGTTTTTCTGGAATTCTCTTGCTTTCTCCATGATGCAGCGAATGTTGGCGATTTGATCTCTAGTTCCTCTGCCTCTTCGAAACCCAGCTTGTACTTCCGGTAGTTCTCGGTTCACATACTGCTGAAGCCTAGCTTGTAGGATTTTGAGCATCACCTTGCTGGCATGTGAAATGAGCGCAATTGTGCGGTAGTTTGAACACTCTTTGGCGTTGCCCTTCTTTGGAATTGGAATGTAAACTGACCTTTTCCAGTCTTGTGGCCACTGTTGAGTGTTCCAGATTTGTTGGCATATTGAATGCAGCACTTTAACAGCATCATCTTTTAGGATTTTAAATAGCTCGGCTGGAATACTGTCATCTCCGCTAGCTTTGTTGTTACTAATGCTTCCTAAGGCCCACTTGACTTCACTCTCTAGGATGTCTGGCTCAAGTTCAGTGACCGCACTATCATGGCTATCAGGGACATTCAGATCTTTCCTGTATAGTTCTTGTGTGTATTCTTGCCACCCCTTCTTAATCTCATCTGCTTCTGTTAGGTCCCTGCCTTCTTTGTCCTTTATCATGCCCGTCTTTGCACAAAACGTTCCCTTGAGATCTCCAATTTTCTTGAAGAGATCTCTAGTCTTTCCCATTCTGTTGTTTTCCTCGATTTCTTTGCATTGTTCATTTAAGAAGGCCTTCTTGTCTCTCCTTGCTATTCTCTGGAACTCTGCATTCAGTTGGGTATATCTTCCCCTTTCTCCCTTGCTTTTCGCTTCCCTTCTTTCGTGAGCTACTTGTAAAGCCTCATCAGACAGCCACTTGGCTTTCTTGCATTTCTTTTTCTTTGGGATGGATTGAGTTGCTGCCTCCTGAACAATGTTACGGACCTCCGTCCATAGTTCCTCAGGCACTCTGTCTATCAGGTCTAATCCCTGAAATCTATTCCTCACCTCCACTGTATATTCATCAGGGATATGATTTAGGTCATACCTGAACGGTTTAGTGGTTTTCCCGACGTTCTTCAATTTAAGCCGAAATTTTGCAAGAAGCAGCTCATGATCTGAGCCACAGTCAGCTCCAGGTCTTGTTTTTACTGACTGTATGGAGCTTCTCCATCTTTGGCTGCAAAGGACATAATCAATCTGATTTCGATATTGACCATCTGGTGACGTCCATGTGTAGAGTCGCCTCTTGTGCTGTTGGAAAAGAGTGTTTGCTATGATCAGCGTGTTCTCTTGGCAAAACTCTATTAGCTTTTGTCCTGCTTCATTTTGTACACCAAGGCCATGCCTGCCTGTTATCCCGGTGATTTCTTGACTTCCTACTTTAGCATTCCAATCCCCTATGATGAAGAGGACATCTTTTTTTGGTGTTAGTTCTAGAAGGTGTTGTAGGTCTTCATAGAACCGATCAACCTCAGCTTCTTCGGCCTCAGTGGTTGGGGCATAGACTTGAATTACTGTGATGTTGAATGGTTTGCCTTGGATTCGTACTGAGATCATTCTATCATTTTTAAGATTGTACCCCAATACTGCTTTTCCCACCCTTTTGTTGACTATGAGTGCTACTCCATTTCTTCTAAGGGATTCTTGCCCACAATAGTAGATATGATGGTCACCTGAATTAAATTCGCCCATGCCTGTCCATTTTAGTTTGCTGATTCCCAAGATGTCGATGTTCAATCTTGCCATCTCATGTTTGACCACCTCCAGCTTACCTTGATTCATTGATCTGACATTCCAGGTTCCTAAACAATATTGTTCTTTACAGCATCGGATTTTCTTTTCACCACCAGACACATCCACAGGTGAGTGTCCTTTCGGGTTTGGCCCAGCCGCTTCACTCTTTCTGGCGCTACTTGGAAATACCCTCTGCTCTTCCCCAGTAGCATATTGGACACCTTCCGACCTGAGGGGCTCATCTTCCGGCGTCATCTCTTTTAGCCTTGTGATATGTTCCATGGGGTTTTCTTGGCAAGAATACTGGAGTGGGTTGCCATTTCCTTCTCCAGTGGACCACATTTTGTCAGAACTCTCTGCCATGACCTGTCCGTCTTGGGTGGCCCTGCACGGCATAGCTTATGGCTTCACTGAGTTACGCAAGCCCCTTCGCCACAACAAGGCAGTGCCAGTTACTTCATAGTTAAGTATGAACATCAGTTGCCAAGTATTTTCAAGTCATGCCCCCAATCTCACAGGACCGACCCTACCATTAGGCAGAGTGAGGTAGTTGCCTCAGGCAGCAGAAGCTTGGGGTGGGGTGGGTGGAACAGAGAGCAAGGTATTGGAGGACAGAGCTCTGTGTGCTGCACAACCTGCCCTGAATCCCCAAAGCAGGCCTGCTGCCCCCAGGTGCATTGTTCCATTGCCAGTGTTGAAGTACGATTCAATTGCCAGTCCACTCAGCTTCTTCAGTACATGGAGGGGAAGCAGGTTTTCAATCTTCCACCTCAGGCAGCCAAATGTCTTGGGCTAGCCCTGCAATTTTATGTCAAGAATTCTCCTCCCCCATTTTCTCTGTTGCAATTCCCACTTTTCTTCTTCAGTCTAACCCCTTCCAATACCAGTCTTAACAGTATTCCTAGCTCCACCCCCATCTGGGTGGCATATTTGCTGGAGACGAACCTGGCTGGGCAGCTGGCACTGCAGTGGGGCAGGCAGCAGCAATAGGTGGAATGGGGAAGCGGCCTAACAGAGCCAGAGGAGGCAGATGCATATGAAATAATGGTTTGGCAACAGCAGTGGAGGCTGTAGGCGGCCCTGAGTGTGGGCAGGTGGAGACAGTGGTGGGAGGGAGGGCTGCAATGGCACCATTCCATTGCCCACACACACACATGTGCCACGTGAGATACGTGTCTCACTCTGGCTCATGGGAGGGCCAGTTTTGGCTCTTTCACAGCTCCTCCCCTATCTAAAATGTTGGCTTAAGGAAGACTTTCCAACAAAGTTTTAGAAATGAAAAACAAAATCAGGGAAAACATGTTAAAGTTGGCACCAAGCATGATGGTGTTAGTGTATCTGCGGTCTCTTGTTTAGGCTGCAGGATGAGCCAACATTTCAGAGAAACATAGATTTTTCCAAAATGCACACTAACCATAATTATTCGGTGGCAATTTCTACTGAGCTATGGAGTCAAAAGCACAGGGATTTAAACATAACCAGCAAGGCATGTCACATATTTTGGCATATGAGAGTGAAGAATTAGCATATCATTATGAGAGCCAGTGTAGTATAGTGGCTAGAGTGCTGGACTGGGAGTCGGGAGATCTGGGTTCTGGTCCCCACTCGGCCATGGAAGCTCACTGGGTGACTTTGGGCCAGTCACAGACTCTCAGCCCAACCTACCTCGCAGGGTTGTTGTGAGGATAAAATGGAGGAAGGAGAAGTATTATGTACGCCGCCTTGAGTTCCTTGGAGGAAAAAAGGCAGGATATAAATGCAATAAATAAATAAATAAATAATTTTTCCCAAAGGTCTTCCACATATCTGAATCCTCTCTGTGTCTTACGTCCTGATCCAAAAGATCTGCATAACTGAGATGGCACACAGTGTGGCTTGTACCAAGATTGCTAGAAGCTTCATCCTAGAGCTAAAGGGCAAGGACAGAAATTCTGTCCTGCTATGATCCCGATTAGTTGCAATCCCATTAGAAGAGGGTGGACAGACTTGCGGGATCAATTCTGTTTTTTGACAAGGACCTTGAGATCCACCAGCTGGAGCCTTGTGCAAAAGACAAACACTTAAAGAATTATGAGTCAGAAATTTGTTTTGAGTACCAGAACTGAATGGAGCTCATAGTCCTAACACACAAAAATCCACTCCTGGTTACCCCAAGCTTTCTTCATTTCAGTGGTATAATTTAAGGTGGGGGAGTTAGAAATCTTTCATAATCTACTGCAAATCACCCAGAAATCTACCAGTAGATCCAGATCTCTCTCTCTCTCTCTCCCCCCCCCCCATTTTATAACACATTGCTGACACATAGCAGATTCTCTGGTGGCTGTGGCTGTCATGCGGTTTTGTTGTGTCACCCCCTTGTATCAGCATGAGTTCCTGGGGTAGCTTGTAAGAATGGTGTGATGATGCCAAGGTTGTGCAATTATTAGGCCCCTGGTTGTTGTTGTCGTCACTATTGACATGGCTTTGACCGTTAAATGGTCAGAAGAAGTTGGTATATTCTAGTGCTGTGCTGAAAATTTCTCCCACATTTTTTTTTACCATTCTCCTTCCATTTGATAGAAAAGAAATTGCTTTCAAAAAGAAATTCAGTGCTGAAGAAATTTCAGAGAAATTCCCATGTGTTTGGTTTGAGGTTCTTGTGCCTACCTTGCTTAGGTGGCGGCCAAGGATCATGTGTGAGTGCTCTACCTTTCATTGTATGATCATCTCTTGGTAGCCTTATAGCCTCATCAGCTTCCTACACTTGAGTTTAAAGCCCAGGGGAAGGGATCATGAAGTAATTCCTCCCTTAGGGTCTTTTCAGCTCTGGAAGTGCAAGCAGCCTGGGAGACTACCCCAAAAATAAATTATAAAACACCCTGAGAATGAGGTAGAACCATGGAAGCCTCTTTCATGGGGGAAGAAAACTTAAGGAGCTAGATAAAACACTGCCCCCTCACACCTGTATTGTGCAGGATGCAAAATGGGGACCAGCCTACCAACACTGTTGATGTTGTTTCAGCATTTAAAAAAAAACCCTTACGGACAAAGAAAGAAACTGTGCAACAACTCGCGCCCTCCCTGTGAGGAACTGTGGAGAATTTCTCCTCCCCCTGGAGAAATTCGGTGAAAATGTTTCCCCAATTTCTCTTCCCACAAATAGGGTGGAGAATTTTGAGGGCCCACTTGTGCACAGCTCTAGTATATGCTTTATAGGGCTGGGACATTATACTACTCTTACATTCCTTCTTTCTGGATCAGACCGCTTTCATGGCTAGCAGTGCAGTGGCTAAGGAGTCCCAGGAAGTAGCTGATAGGAGTTAGGACATCCCAGTGAACAGAAGACAATTGGAATCTGGGCCCAAAGCTTAACTCAGAGAGGCAGTACACAGGAGATCTCTTCAAGCAGAGGGTGGTTGAGTCATGAATTTCTAGGACCTTGAAGAAGGAGAAGGTGATTCTTAGGAGGTCTAAGAGTCCATAGGGGCTGGGCTGGGGAGGTATAATGGAGTTGCCAGACTCCAGAGGATCCTGGAAGAATATTTTACTTAGGATCTCAAAGTACCTACAGTCAACCCTGCACCACCCCCATTTTCCATGTTTTTTCTAACCAACCATGAGGACTAGAAACCTGATCTCATTTTAAATGAAATACCATGTTCTCATGATTCTACATAAGTCACCAGATTCTTTGATGAGTATTCTCCTTTTTGCACAGTCTTGGTTATCATGGCCACATATACCAGGCAGCAGGGAGTAACATACAGAGGTGTAACCATGGAAGAACAAGAAGAATATTGTCTGCTCAGAGTAAGCCAGCCTTACCATCTTTGCCTTGGACTTCATGTGTCACTGACTGACTCAGCCATTCATTGTACGCCAACATTTCCACGTCTCCTACAAAACAATGCCTTTGATTAGGCTACCTCTGCCAGTTGGAAAAATTATAAAGAGAGGGCAGTGAATAAGACTGGCTGACCTTCAAGTCAGATGTTAACAGCTTTGGACAAGTGTGGGATTTTTACACCCCTATCTGCAGGAAAATCTGATGTTTAGTGCCCTAATTGTGAACAGGTCATCCTTAAAGCTCTGAACATCCTAGGCCAAAAGAGAGAGAGAGTGCACACGAAAGAAAGAGGGGCCTGGGGGGAATTGTACTGGTCCTAATCCCTTCTGCCATTCTGCATATTCATGGAACATTGTCATAACACATCAGGCAGTTCAGTCGGACAAAAGATCTGTCTGCACTCCCCCCTCCCCATTCCTCTGATGAGCCACGAGACAAATGCTGAGTAAACACTTGGAAACCATTCATTGGGCTGATGAGAAAGGCCCAGGTCTTTCTTGCAGACCCAGAGCTGCTCAACCTAATAAAGTACGGCCCATGGCCTGTGAAAAGAGTGGCCTATGAATGATGAAAACATGGATTATCTCGTTGCACTCTCCTTGTAGCCAACAGTGCTTACATTTGGAGTGCACTTGGCCTGACACGCAATTACAAAAAATAAAAATAAAAAACAGGAGGGGTGGGTAGCTGCATTGGTGTGTGAGGCAGGAGACTTTTGGAGAACACAGAAATTGTCCCTGCAACTTCACAGCTGACTTTTACCCAGTGGGAAATATTCTCCCCCCACCCAAGTGTGCACCCCGCCCCACTTTTGGACATAAAGCTGCCCAAAATCATCCTAGCAAGCACTTTGGGAAACACCATTCAAACAATAGGATTTCTCAGAGAATAAAGGATAACAATGGTATTACTAGCTAATTGTAAGTTGCAGGGTGCTTTACTATGTTTCATTATGCTTTGCCTTCACAAGAATGGCTTAAGGCTGACCACTGTTGTTCCTGTTTTATAAATGGGAAAGTGAAACAGACAGAAGTGCCAAAGTCCTTGGCAGAGGTGGGATTTGAACTGAGGTCACTCCAAGCCAAGCCAAACTCTCCTAATATTTCTCTCCCCTGCTCCCCTAATATATGAGCCATATACAAAGCTGAGGACACACATCCAGAACTCTAGTACATTCAAAAAGACTTCCTTTGCAATACTCTTCCTGCTGGTTTTGGGAGCTAGCATGTTATGTTCAAAAGCATGTAATAGAGCCCAGAAACTGTGTGTGTTAGTATGTATTCTAAAGAAAAGTGGCTTAAGGAGAGAGGAATTGAGAGCAGAGAAATGACAGGCAAGAATGTGGCTAAGCACCATTCTCATAGCAGTTCCTGGAGCTGCTTTTCTTAAAAAAAAACAAAAAAGCAGCCCAGCATCAGTGCATCTGTATATCATGTGTAGTTAGCCCTTTATATGCCCAGTGTTCTACTCCATTTAAACCATATGGCTGGGATCAAAAGAGCTGCTTTACTCATGCTCAATAACTTGGAAATTTGCAGTGAGGTTTCTCTCTCTTTCATGCTCTGTTTTCACTGCTGTCATGCCCCTCTCCTGCTCATTCATTTTATGCTGGCTTTACTATCCTTGCATCCAACCCCATTCTATCTATTAATCTTATACAATGGAGAATTTTCAGTCACAAAGACTGATGGCATAGCATCTTCAAAAGATCAGGACTGATTTTCCAGACAAGTTCTTCTCAGATTCTCAAGTGTCCCCAAACACTTTGCATCTTATGTATTTCTTTATTTGTTTTAAGAATCCATAAATGGCACCTTCATAAAAATTGAAAATCAATACATTGGTAAAATAAGTGCAACATTAACAACAGTCCCTTTGCATCCAATGGGAATTGTTCCCACATAAGTGGGTATAGGATTGCAATCTTGAATTCTTTTGTTGCAATATGAATGAAAAAAGCAGCATTGTCCAGAATGTTTATTCAAATTACAAATCCTTATCTTCTGCTATCTAATCCAGATTACTGACATTCACACAAAGATGTATGTATTTCAAAGACTAATAGCCAACTTGACAAGTTTTCAAAGGGTATACAGTAAATCCTATGATGGGCCTCACCTCATTGAATATACAGCAGGTGGGTCTGGAAGAGATAGCTTTTTGTGATTGTGGCACTCAAGCATCTGAAGTAGCATCCCCAAGGAAGGCATTGCCTAACTTCATTGCTGCTTACTTTTAGATGAGGAGCAGAGGTTTTTTGTTTTTGATTTTAGCAGGCATTTTCACAGCCACCTCCAAACTCGGAGGCAACCGCCTATCCAATGCAGGGCAGGAGAAGCACAGAGGGAATTGTCCCCTCCACGCTTCAGCCGCCCTGCACTTGCAGGTGGACAGCCAATTTCAGCTGTCTAGCTGCGGGAAGGCAGAGCGGGGGAGGCGGCTGCCAGATGACACATGGGATACGTCTGCCTTCCCCACCCTGGGAACGCCCCTGGAATGCCCCATTTTCGCCACTCCATGCTCCTCTTCCGAGCGGGGCTGTTCCGAGCTGCCTGCAAGACAGCATGGGGGGCGGGGGGGGGTTGGTTTCCCAGGAACCAACATATCCTATGGCTATCTAGCCACTGACTAACAGCCATAGGATTGCTCCCTCTGTTGGTCTTGGGTTGTTACTGGTTTTACATTAAGCTGTTAGACTGCAATCCTGTACAAACTTACCAGAGAGTATGTACCACTGAATTCAACAAGGCTTACTTCTGTGTAGATGTGTACAGGATTGCACTGTTAAAGTTTGTTGTTGTTGTTTATTCGGTCAGGCGCTTCTGACTCTTCGTGACTTCATGGACCAGCCCATGCCAGAGCTTCCTGTCGGCTGTCGCCACCCCCAGCTCCCCCAAGGTCGAGTCCGTCACCTCCAGAATATCATCCATCCATCTTGCCCTTGGTCGGCCCCTCTTCCTTTTGCCTTCCACTTTCCCGAGCATCAGCATCTTCTCCAGGGTATCCTGTCTTCTCATTATGTGGCCAAAGTACTTCAGTTTTGCCTTTAATATCCTTCCCTCAAGTGAGCAGTCTGGCTTTCTTTCCTGGAGTATGGACTGGTTTGATCTTCTTGCAGTCCAAGGCACTCAGAATTTTCCTCCAGCACCACAGTTCAAAAGCATCTATCTTCCTTCGCTCAGCCTTCCTTATGGTCCAGCTCTCACAGCCATAGGTGACTACGGGGAATACCATTGCTTTAACTATGCGGACCTTTGTTGTCAGTGTGATGTCTCTGCTCTTCACTATTTTATCAAGATTTGTCATTGCTCTCCTCCCAAGAAGTAAACGTCTTCTGATTTCCTGGCTGCAGTCAGTATCTGCAGTAACCTTTGTGCCTAGAAAGACACAGTCTGTCACTGCCTCCACGTTTTCTCCCTCTTTTTGCCAGTTATCAATCAAGCTGGTTGCCATAATCTTGGTTTTTTTGAGGTTTAACTGCAACCCAGCTTTTGCACTTTCTTCTTTCACCTTCGTCATGAGGTTCCTCAGCTCCTCCTCGCTTTCAGCCATCAAAGTGGTATCATCCGCATATCGGAGATTGTTAATGTTTCTTCCAGCGATTTTAACTCCAGCCTTGGCTTCATCAAGCCCAGCACGTCGCATGATGTGTTCTGCGTACAGGTTGAATAGGTAGGGTGAGAGTATACAACCCTGCCGTACTCCTTTCCCAATCTTAAACCAGTCCGTTGTTCCGTGGTCTGTTCTTACTGTTGCTACTTGGTTGTTATACAGATTCCTCAGAAGGCAGACAAGATGACTTGGTATCCCCATACCACCAAGAACTTGCCACAATTTGTTATGATCCACACAGTCAAAGGCTTTAGAATAGACAATAATAGATGTTTTTCTGAAACTCCCTGGCTTTCTCCATTATCCAGCGGATATTGGCAATTTGGTCTCTAGTTCCTCTGCCTTTTCTAAACCCAGCTTGTACATCTGGCAATTCTCATTCCATGAATTGCTGGAGTCTACCTTGCAAGATCTTGAGCATTACCTTACTGGCATGTGAAATAAGTGCCACTGTTCGATAGTTTGAACATTCTTTGGTGCTTCCCTTTTTTGGTATGGGGATATAAGTTGATCTTTTCCAATCTGTTGGCCATTCTTGTGTTTTCCAAATTTGCTGGCATATTGCATGAATCACCTTGACAGCATCATCTTGCCAGATTTTAAACAGTTCAGCTGGGATACCGTCATCTCTTGCTGCCTTGTTATTAGCAATGCTTCTTAAGGCCCATTCAACCTCACTCTTCAGGATGTCTGGCTCTAGCTCACTGACCACACCGTCAAATCGATCCCCGATATTATTATCCTTCCTATACAGATCTTCCGTATATTCTTGCCACCTTTTCTTGATCTCTTCTGCTTCTTTTAGGTATTTGTATATTATTTAATTGCTGTGTTGCTGTTGCTGCTTTTATTGTTCTACTACGCAGAAAGTGCTTGAGTACTATGCAGGAAGGCAGAGCGGACACTTTAGAAATACATACACATATTAATTGCATCAAATCAAATAGCAGCGGAGGGGTTCACTGACAATCTAAACCTCATATTCTGTGCTGTACTGTACTAACCCTCTCCCACCTTCCCATTCCTCTAACATCTTTGTCTTTCAAAATTCAGCCTCCCAGCACTAGGGCTGAAAGGGAGTAGGATCCTCCCAAAGGTTCCTGGATCTTGCAGCTTTAAGACAGATATGATAGAGAGATTCATGAAGTAAGCAAGTCATCCAGCCAATCAGTGCGATGCTGTAAAGTTGCAGCACCCAGTATAAAAGCCATCATAGCATTAGCAACCATTGTTGTTTGCTCAAGGGGATCAAAGTTTTTTTAAATTCAATTGCCTGACTGTGAAGGAAAATAACATCCAAGTGGATTAGAGTTGCATTAAACACACACTTTTTACAAACTGGTGTATCCCCCAAGGCTACTAATGCCTGAAATCATAATATTTATTTTCTTAAATAAATATCCAAATGGTGGGCTTGTAGCTTCCACAAAGGTAATCCAGAGCCAGAAGGGGAAGTTTTCTGCTTAGCTTGTTTCCTACCCTAGAACATGAAACATTTTTTGCTGTAAAAGTTGGTTTGCATGACAAACAGAACGTTCACATACAATGGGATCAACCTAACACGAAGCCATTTTTACAATATGTAAAAAAGTGATGGTAGACTGAGTTAGCTTTTTTAAACATTTGGAAGCGCCATCCACGTCTTAAGAGAGAAGCTAGATGCTGAGCATGCCTTGAGTTAAAATAGGTTATAAAAATTCTATAAAGGCATGGGAAAATTACAAAGCCTCCAAGAGCCTACAGATGATTGGAGTATATTATGGATAGGCACCCTGTGGCCACTAGGGGTATAACTATAAATGGCTCCATTAAACACGTAAGTGTGTAAGATCCACCTTGATGCTGCAAAGAGCCATCATTCATATTACCTAATGGGATCATTTGGCTCAGGAACAGATTAGCTCAGAAGGGCTAGGGAGCTGAGGTATACAAAGCCATTATCCCACCCCTGTGCAAAATGTGCAATGGCTGGGCAAGGAGTTTGCAAAATAAATATATACATCTGTAAAACTGATTTGTCCCATGGCAAGTGTTGGAGTTGTTTGGCTGGAATATTAAATAAGAAGAGCATCCACTGAAGGAAAAATACATGTTAGCAATTTTGTATTCTTACTGCCACCAGTACATGACATAATGACTTCATAAATGTTACTTTACTTTATATCACTCTGAAATTGCTGTGATTTAAGCCAGGTTTGTTCCATTAGGACATTTTCAGCTTGAATGTAAGTATTCAGATTTATTTGATGTATAGACCTCAGGAATGAATTTGAAGCTTGCAGACACTCCTCATATATCAAACCAAAAATGCCATACAGGAAAGCTATGCTTTAAGGGAAGCCTTGATTCCAAAATGATAAAGCACAGGGAACCACAAATGATGATACAGTGTAGTGATTAGCTCCGAGCTAAAAGACCTTGGTTCATCTTTCCAGACCAAAAGAGATGCAACCCAGAAGAGCTGTGCTTCGCTCCTGACATTTCTTTTTTCATTTTAAAACAGCTACAGGCTGGCAGGAGGAGGAGCACCAAGTGAGGAGGCATTTAAACCCCCGCCCCCGTGCTGTCTCCCCAATCTAAATTGCTCATAGCCAAGCTACTATTAGCTCCACGGGCACAAAAATGGGAAGGTATCTGTATCATCATGCCTGCATTTTTCCCTAGCAGAGCTAACAACAGGTTTCGGTGGCAGAAACAGCAGATCAGGAAAATGGCACAATGAGAAAGAGATAAACATCTCCACTCAGTACTTTTGTTCTGTTCATAATTTGACATACACACACACACACGGCAAGCTGGGTACAAAAGTACAAAAACAACCCCAGACAAGTAAGTTGGTCTGATCGCAGATTTCCTATAACATGTGTTTTGGCTCTTAATTTAACTGTGAATTTGCTGAATGGTAGACAGCCACTACCTGTCAGCCATAGACTCTTATGGCTGACTCTTCTTGTAATGTGTGGATAATAACACTGACCTCTTACCAGATTGTTGTAATACAGGGATGGAAAACCTGTATCCAACCAGATGTTGTTGGACTACAACCCCCTTCATCCCTGAGCAGGGTCAGCCCTGGTTAGTGCTTGGATGGGAGACTGCCTGGGAATCAGGCTTCCTGCCCTGAGCAGGGGGTTGGACTCGATGGTCTTGTAGGCCCCTTCCAACCCTATGATTCTATGAACATCGGCCATGTGGGCTGAGGCTGGTGGGAGCTGGAGTCCAACAATATCTGGTTGTCCCTCCCTGCTACAAAGATGGCTGAGATAATATATGTGAAGCACTTTGAAGGACTGAAATGTGTTACGCAAACGCTAAAACTACAACTACTATTAATATTATGGATTATTCTTATTATTCATAATAATAAACAAACAACTCTGTTCTGGACTGATATTACTATCTCTCCATCCATCCATACCCTCCTTCCACAACTCGTCTGTCTGAGTAATTGGTACTACATCATTGTTTTATGAGCCTAAAACAGGGATGGATATTCTGTGACCGTAGGCCTAATTTCATGCAGCCTTCCACCTAATTTCAAAAGCCTCTGAGACTGCAGGAGATCAGTTCAGACCTCTGACAAGAGCAATCCTCAACTGGTTGGGGGGGGAGGAGGAGGAGAGAGAGAGAGAGAGAGAAGTGGTGGCAAGAGAAATAAGGAGAGGCAGAAAAAGAGACAAAAGGGGTTGGCAGAGGGGGGGGAGCTGGCCCTGCTCATTTGTGGCTATGGCTCTGCGTACCACTGGCATGCGCCCCCAAAGGAATGTAGCCCTCACAAAAAATACCCAAGGGACCTAGCCTAAAATCTAGTCACTATGCACTCCTGCTTCTGATTTATTTCCCATGCTTGGGGTACCTCAATCAGGGCACCCTGAGGTGGTAAACCAATGTTTGGGCCGTAACACTTCAAGCTGCAAAAATGGCTTCACGTGGCTGAATACTCCTCCATGCCATCATCATCTTCATCATCATTTTGTAATTTCCCTTGAAGTATAATCCTTTCCTCTGACATTTAGTTTTCCTTGTAGAGGCATTTTTATTTATTTTTATTTTTTGTATGGAGGAACGTTCAAACATGTGAAGCCCCACTTTCAGTCTGAAGTACAACAGGCCAGGGATACAAGTTTATAGGATCAGGGGGAATGACCAGATTAGTAATTCTGACAGAAATGTTAATACTTATAAGAGTTTGTATACCATCTGTCAATTATATTCCTAGGGCAGCTTACAAAAATAATCAAATAATTAAAATGTAAATACACTGAAAACCACAAAACCATATAAAAGCTACATAAAATAAGGTAAAGGTGTCCCCAACCAGTCGTGTCCGACTCTAGGGTGCGGTGCTCATCCCCGTTTCTAAGCCGAAGAGCCAGCGCTGTCCAAAGACGCTTCCGTGGTCATGTGGCCGGCATGACTGAACACCGAGGTGCACGGAACGCTGTTACCTTTCCCGCCAAAGCGGTACCTATTTATCTACTTGCAATTTCTTGCTTTCGAACTGCTAGGTTGGCAGGAGCTGGGGCTGAAGACGGGAGCTCACTCCGTCATGCAGCACTCGGGTCTCGAACTGCTGTCCTGCTGACCTTCCAGTCTGCAATTCAGCGTCTTAACCACTAAGCCACCGCAGCCCATAAGGAAAGGTTCCTCCTGTGCAAGCACCGACTCATTGCTGACTCCTAGAGGGACGCCGCTTGCGCTGGCATTTTCTTGGCAGACTGTAGCAGGGTGGTTTGCCATTGCCTTCCCCAGTCATGACTACCTTTCCCCCAGCAAGCTGGGTACTCATTTTACCGACCTCGGAAGGATGGAGGGCTGAGTTGACCTGAGCCGGCTACCCAAGACCCAACTTCTGCCAGGATCGAATTCAGGTCGTGGGGAGAGTTTCGGTTGCAATACTGCCGCCTACCACTCTGCACCACAATAGTCACAATTAAAACTGCATCTAAAACACACAAGGAAATTTTTTTAAAAACCTTACATGGGGCGAAAAAATGAGCGTTTCTGGGGAGAGTGTTCCACAACAGGGGTGACATCACTGAGAAGACCCTCTCAGGGCACCGCGTTGGTGATCCATAGTCTAGGTCATATCTGCACCAGCAATGCCAACCAGAAACTCCCCAATGGTTCTCTGGAATCCTATGGATTCCATAAACGTTCTGGGCTGGCCCATCCTAATTGGTCCCCCACCTCTGCAGAGGGGAATAGCTGTTGTGAGTCTAAACATCAACAGGAAGAGATCCAGACATGATAAGGGAGTTAGACTAAATTCCCAGGCCACCATCCACATATCTAGTTGAGAAAATCAAGTCAAGAGTGTGTCCTGTTATAAAGATTGTGCCAATGACATGTTGGGACAGCCCCAGTGGTTGTTGTGGTGGCCATGAAGTCCTGAGCCACCCTTGTCAAAGCAGTCTTGGCATGAACATGGAGGTCCCCAATCCTGGGAGTCCTCAACACACAATCTGAGAACTCCTCTGTCAGCTCAGGCAGAGAAATACATTCCAAAATCTCTGCTGATATTTGGGGCCAAAGTTTAATTGAAATCAACATTGTCATTTCAATACATCGTTCTACCACTAACTGTTTCATTAGGCTGTGACTGATAGGGGCCCATCCAAGCATTGTTCTCAAGGACCCATAACTGAGACCAAATGGATATTATTATCCCTCAACTCAACTTGGTCTCTGATACCTGAGCAAACATTTACAGCATAAGACTTAATAGACATGGGCATGTCTGCCGTCTCTCAGGTGGTTCTTGGATAAACAAAGTCAGCTAATCTCCACTGCTGAAGTTAAAAGCTGTCAGTCAACCCAGGAGGTCTTGTTACAGGGTCAACTGTGCTCTAAAGGCTTTCAAGGCTGAGTTTGACATGTCAATCTCCCAACATGCAACAAAGCATTGGTTTCTCATGTCAGTGTCAGATATCTAACATTTAGGATTAGTTGTCAGATACTATAATACATTATTATTTTACATCTTACAATAAAGTAAAATAAAATAAACAAATAAAACAAAGTCATGTAATTTTCCTTAAATACTATCCATTACACGGTAAAGCATTATTCTGATCTGATAATGTATAAATAAGTTCTAGTTAGAAACAAATATCAACAGAACAATCTGGTGAAGGTCTAACTCAGACATAAGTCCTACTGAGTTCAATGGTACTTACTCCCAGTTAAATATGTATAGGGTTACCACTGCTTGACTCCTTTCATCCCTTACCTTAATATCAGTGTGTGGATAAATTTAAGAACATAAGAAGAGCCATGCTAGATCAGACCAAGGGTCCATCTAGTCCAGCATTCTGTTCACACAGTGGCCAACCAGCTGTCGACCAGGAACCCACAAGCAGAACACCAGCACAACAGCACCCGCCCCCCATGTTCCCCAGCAACTGGTGTACACAGGCACACTGCCTCTGGTACTGGAGGCAGCACATTTAATCACAGGAATTGTATTGCATACTAATTTTAACAATCTATTTTAGCATATTCTTGATTCTTCTGTCAATAATCTAATTCTGTTCTTGCAGGGATTCTGAGATTAGCTGTCTGTAGCTCGTTTTGAACCATAATAAATCACAACAGCTATACCAGAAGGTTAAATGATACTCCACAGAAAACAATATGACTTATAACTGAATTCAAGAATCACTTTCAGCCCAAGGGCCAAATTCCATTTTAGAGAAGCACTTGTGGGCAGCATTTCAGTAGTGGCGGGGCCAAAGGAGAAAAGGCCAGGACCCAAATACCAAAAATATAGCATGTTTTAACTTAAAGCTCTTATTGCCAGTAACATACGTTTTTCTAGTAATCGGGGTGCTAGATTATACATATATTAAATTGCAGCTTTCTATGCCAGTCCCATGTATGTATGTATGTATTTTATGTCCTGCCTCTTTGCCAAAAAATGGCACCATGAAGGACTGAAACCCATTCCATTTTTATATATAAATAAATCCAAACTCTTCTTTCACCTATCCTTAGGGCAACCATGAGCCCTACATTACGGAAAAGCGCCCTGTTTTTGAAGATTCCTCTATGTGACAGGCTGTCCACACCAAATCCAGTTTAAAGACAGAGGACCCTAAGAAGGGTGAGCAGGAGGCCTTAGAAGGGAAAGAACAGGCCTTGAAGTTACCCATCAGTAGTTAGCACATCGGCAGCAGACTGAGCATGCATGCAGGGCACCGGACCACAGTCCTTGCTATAGTGAAATGTATTAAAGTTCTATTTCAATTATAGTATTTCCAAATTGGCATCTATACCCCTGCACATTTAAGGCAAATCTGCATCCTCTTTTGTTCTTTTTTGGTGATACGCAAGTACTGCTGGCAGGCTACCTGGGGTAGAAGCCTGAGAGACACTTAACCCCCGTATTTCAAGATTTAACGTACATTCACTTTAAGAAGTTCAGCTGGCACACTGTGAAAAGACCAGCCTGGAAGGTGTGCATCTCTGGCTGAATGGTCTGGAAGCTCCAGTAAGTGAGTGCCTCCAAGATCATTAGCATCTCACATACTCAGGTCAAGAATCAGCAATATGACTTAACCACACTACAATTAAGTGCCTCGCAATTAAATTAAGGCACAGCAGTCAGGAGACAGGCATGAAGACTCCCGCCTCAGTGTTGCTTAATTAATGGTAAGTACGATGGTCAGGTGAAGGTCCCCACCCTTAAGCACAACAATTCCTGAAAAATCCTGGTATGATTAGATTTGGAAAAAGGACCTCCAAGGTGTCAAAAAGATGTCTTGTAGTATTTATGCTACCTTGTGTCTAAATACTATAAAAACACAGGGCTTGAATCCCTGTTGTTTCTGGACTCCCAGAGGTCCAGTATTGCACATTTTGATCCTTGGCAAGCTCAGTATGCCTGCTCACATCTGTTGGCTGTTGGTCCCTCTTTGTTGAAATCATGCTCAAGCTATGGAACCCAGGGTTCTGCCAGACAGCCTTGTCAATCCCTTTTTCCCCAGGGTACCCAGTTTGGCTGATTAAGTCCTTGCTTTTGCTAAAGCAGTGACCCACCTTTTTCAAGGCTCCTTTCCCACAGCAACCACGAGAGTTTCCCAGCAACCCAGTTTGTCTTCAAGAAGGATCCAGCAGGTTCCCCGGAGAGGTATCCTCAGTTCTGTTCTATTTTCTGGAGGCCTTTCCTTACAAATTGTAGCCTCCACCCCTTTTTACCCGCTTTCTCAGTTGAGTGATTGTGTGAGAATATGGAGGAATTTGCTCTGTCTTTCTGATTCCAGTGATTCATAACAAAGTTCTGGAAGAGGAAATTAGGAGAGGCGGGGAGATTTTGTGTTCTGGATTTAGCTGCCCCAATCATCCTGCCCTTCCCCTGTGCCATGGTAACTGTTGCTCAAGGACTAGGTGCTGGGCTTTGCCTGCAGTTAGAGATGAACCACTGCAGGTATTCTTAGTCTCCCCAAACTCACCAGCCTCCTCTCCTGTTTCTCTTGTCTTCTCTCTCCCTCCCTTAGAAAGCCTTAGAACCCTGATTTGCCTAGCCCCATCTTCTTCAGCACCTCCAGGACCACAGTCCAGCCCAATTTGGGTCCAGACCCACCACACATGTCCATGGCCTAGCCTTCTTTGTACAGCAGCCCTCGGTTTAGACACCGAGCCAGCCTTTGAGCTAATTTCCCTTCCTTCAGAGTCCTGTGCAAAGATGTCTATGGTATCCATTTTAGTATGAATGACTAAACTGCCTTATCTGTTTAATATGCCTGGGGTTATTCGTTGTATATGTACTAATTAATTGAGTCTTGGAGTTCGTATTGGGCAATTACCATTCAGCTAATTCACACCGTAATAATTGTGTATATGTCTTGATTCTTGTGTGCTAAATAAGCCAACCCCCTTTAGATTACATCTGTTCATCATTGGGAAAAATCTGTCAAGACCCACTGAGACCAATGTTGAAAGATCCCTTAGATACGTGTATCTTGGAATGTGTGTGTACTCCTGCATGTATACAAAGAGGAAATTCCTTAACAGTGGTCCCTGTATATATCCTTTCTTATTCTCATCCCTGGCTCCCCTTTTCTTCCTCTACCCCCAACAAGAACCTGACAACCAAGTTTATGTTTTTCAAGGTCAGAGTAACGCATAGCGAAAAGAGGGAACAAAAGCTCTTTACAAGTGAAAGTAGAGGACAACAGAGCTTTTGGCTATTTCTCTATTCTATATCATACAATATCATTGATTCAAGGTATTTGACCACCTTTCAACATCCATTTGCGAAGTGATTTCAATAAAAAACTAGAATATCAGAAAAAGTTACAACTGAATACTTAAAGTAAGGAAACAAACAAATAAGCAAATAAAACAGCACAGCAGCAGAAAACTGCAAAACATACCTCCACCTTCATATCAGACAAACACATGCTTCACAGCCTAATCAACTATCATACTTCGGAACCTGTGGGACTCACTTTTTTGTTTAGTTTAGTTTCTGTTAAAATAAGCTTTGCATGAGAAATTTTGTTTGACAGAATCACTACAAGCAGGAGTTCAGGGATGGCAGTAAAAGAATAAGGAGCCCACCATATAAGACAAGGATGACCTAATGCACAGTGTCTGCCCCCCCCCCGCGCCTTTTATTAAGCAAGAGAGACGACAAGTATTGAGGCAGACTTAAAAGATTCAGGGATGTGATGACAGCTCTCATTCTGGAGAAGAAAGGAGTGAGGTGATGGGATTTGGGCCCAGACTAAATCTTTATGGCAGGTAAGTCTTCAATACGTACTGAAAGGTCAGAGCACAGAGCAGCTTGTTTTAGAATAATAAAAAGCTTTTGGCTTTATTAGGCTTTTATGGCATCTTTCTTCCCAGAGACACAACTAGAAAGCTTTGATTTCTTATTCTATGGGATTTGGATTACAGAAGCATGTGGCTCCATGTTTGAGATGGAGAAGCAATTTTGCACTACGGCCACATTTTCAGTTCTCTACTGGACAGTTAGTCACACCCAAAATTAAAACATGCACTGTTCAGTCGTGTAGGTCAAGAGATATGGAATACTCTCACATGTAATAACACAGCCTTGGGACTGCTTCCTACACTACTCATTTTGTACAACAACAACTTCCAGAGAGAAAAATCTTTGTTCACTAGATTGTTACCCCGCCTTTCCATCAGATGTCTCCAAGATGGCTTACATAAAAAATGAAGGGCCAAACCAGATGTAACGCAGGATCTACCACAATTTTAAAAGATATTAATTGGAGCTGTAAGGGGGGCAGTTTGGATTGCAGCCAAAGCTCCTGGGGAGGAAGACATTAACCTTTTTCTGTGCACCATTTTCACAATCTGAACTGTCCATTTCGGGAGTTGTGATTTGCCCTGTGCAGGGAATTAGAGGTACCATATGTGTATGTGCTGCTACTCGATCTATATCTATGTGTTTGTGTATGTCCATCACACCTGGTTTGGCCCTAATAAAAAAAGGTAAAGGTGTCCCCAGCCAGTCGTGCCTGACTCTAGGGTGTGGTGCTCATCTCCATTTCTAAGCCGAAGAGCCAGCGCTGTCCGAAGACGCTTCCGTGGTCATGTGGCCAGCATGACTGAACACCGAGGTGCACGGAGCGCTGTTACCTTTCCCGCCGAAGCGGTACATATTTATAAAATAATTAAGTCCAGCTACGGCAACAAACGTAAAGAAAAATATGTTCAATGTGGCAAGTCTCATTAAGTCATTCGGCCACTAAGTCCTGAACCAGTTGAAGTTCCCAAACACTTGTCATAGGCATCTTGAGGTGTAACATGTTGCAGTTGTCTTAACCTTGATTTTATAGAAGCATGGATAACAGGCAAGATTATTGTTATCCAGCTGGTGTGTTGGCCACAGGCACTCTCAGCTATGGATACCACTTGGGGATCCATAAGCAAGGCTTGGATCTAAAAGCATTCTCAACCACTTCTGGATTAGATGAAAAGGAGAAATTGAGCTGAGTGTCCTCAACGTATGGATGACACTTTACTCCAACTCCTCCGACAACCACACCCAGGAGCTTCATGTAGTTGTTAAACGGCATGAGCCAACAAGATAAAACCCCATGCTACCTCACGGCATAAATTGCACAGACCCCACATATTTATGGTAGCATGTGAAGCATGGTAGGTTGCCCCCCACCCATCTGTTCTGCAGGAATACTAATTAAGCAGCAGATACATGCCAGGAAATTAGTATTGGGTAAAGTGGGCCCCTACATGCATGAGACATGGAGCAATGCTGCTCTTCCCAGGTTGACAGCAATATGGGAGGTAAAACCAAATCTCCCATCTCTCATCCCAAGCATTCAACAGCATCCTAAGCGGAATCTGGGGCCAGTGGGCTGTGAACCAGGTGTTTCTATAGCTAAACTCATTCCACCGCAGTGCTTGTCTCCCAATAAACCTTGGGTTGACATGCATAAAATGTAATGTCATGGAGATTAGATTATAATATATCTATCATAATAAAGAGCCATGAGAGGTCCAAATGTAAGGGGAGACAAGACCCAATATAATCCTCTGATCACAAATCCTTGCTCTTACTCATAATTTTATTTGCTGACAGTACTCATTGGGGCAGAATTAGAAGAACTGCCTGTGCAGGACAAGGTACACAGGTCAAACAACTGGCTCAAAATTCATTTGGAGCGATTTCCATGTATTCTGCTTTATAGAGTAAGAGCAAATAAGAGGTGGGGGAAGTTTTCAAGAAAGTTCACTAATGAGCAAGGTGATAATACCTTATAGATCCTCCATAAGATATTTAGCTCTCTTAGCTCTGTTATAGCCAACCCATCAGTAAAAGAAAGAATTTATGATACACTGTGAGTGCTGCCACTGAATTTCAATTTGGACAAAATTTAAACAAAATTTAAACAAAAATTAATCATTAGCCACTTCGTAGAATCAAGTAACCAGTAGTGATGCAAAACTTTTATATAGCATTGAGGTTCCAGAAATGCTGCCATTTGTGCTTGGTGGTTACTACCTCGAACCAGCGAAATGTTGTATTACTGTGTATAGTCGGTGTGTATAGTCTGAGTAGTCTGGGTATATTATTTATTTATTATTACATTTATATGCAACCTTTTCCTATAATGGAGCTCAAGGTAGCACACACAAGATTCCCAGGCAGACTCCTATCCAGGCACTGACAAGTCCTAGACCCACTTAGCAACAACAAAGCTGCTGTAACATGACCCTGCAGACCATGCTCTGAGATCAGTAGTAAAAGTCTTCCTACATGACTTTGTTTGTTCACTTTGTAATCAATGCAGAATTCATGTATTGGCTGATGCGTTAGATAGGACTTAACTATTCCGTTGAGGAATTTCATGCATACAGTGCTTTACAGTGGATGTCTTTTGTCCCTTTACCAGCCTGCCCAACTTGGCCAAGGCTACTCAGCTCTTAGTCCAATATGCACCACTGTAATGCACTATACGTGAGGCTGCCTTTGAAGACGATTCAGAAACTCCAGCTTGTGCAGAATGTGGCTACCTGAGTATTGGTGGGGGCGAGGCGATTCGATCACATAATGCCTATACTGCGCCAGCTGCACTGGTTACTGGTGTGCTTCCAAGCCTAATTCAAAGTGCTGGTTTTGACTTTTAAAGCCTTAAACAGTTTGGGACCATATCAGCCTGCCCACACTTTAAGATCAGAAAGAGAGGCCCTTCTCATTTGCCCACCTGTGAGAGCAGCCAGGTGGGTGACCACATGTGAGAGGGCCTTCTCTGCAGTGGCCCCACACCTTTGGAACAAGTTGCCATTGGAGGTCCACCATGCTCTGTCATTGCAGGCTTTTAAGAAGGCCTTGGAAACATTGTTTTATTGTGGCCTTCCCTTGAAATGACTGCTATTGTTGCTGTTACTGCTGCTATCGTTGCTGGTTTTATTGTTGGCTTTTATTGTTGTTTTTATTATTATTATGTTTTTATCGCTTTAAATATTTTAACTGTTTTATGTATTATGTTGCTGTAAGCTGCCTTGGGAGGACTTCTGCCTTGAAAGGCGGCCAAGAAATGTTTTAAATAAATATGCCCATCTTATTTCTAGCCTGTGGTTTTAGTCATTCCTGAAACTAAATTTGTAAGATTCAGAGCTGAACATTTCCTTGAACTCACCCTGCTGTTGGGCCCAATAGTGAGCCTCATGCATACAGAGACATTCCCTTATAGTGGTTGGATTTGCTACTTAAACTGTATCTGACATATGTTCAACATGCGTCGACATCTAAAATCATGAGGCCTAGCTTGATTGCAGGACTGGGGCAGCTGTGGTGGGTGTAGCCTAGAAGTGGAAGTTTTGCCTCCCCCCTCCAAAAAAAACCAAAAACCCAGCTATAAAATCACTCTCATAGAATCATTATATTCCCATATCACTACAGAAGAGGGTGATAGCCAGGATACAGCACTAAGTAATGATGACAATCCAGTTAATTGTCCCTACTAACAGTTCCTTTGACCACTGTTGTTTAAATCCATGGTGCTCACCACAGACAGAGGAGTAATTACTCTCCTAGGCAAAAATAAAGGTCTGAAACTCACACATATTCAATATTGCCATGGAAGGTCTCCAACAGAAGGTCAGACACTTCCCTAAAATTAGTCATTTTACCCCAATACTGAAGGCACTTCTTATTAAGGTCACCTGTGCAGTATCACTTTAATTAAGGATGCCCTTTAATTAACTGCAAACATGCATGTCATCCAAACTGTAATAATCAAATCATTCATTTTCATGCAAAGCTCAGTAAAAGTTCTATATTCAGAAAGGTCTCCCAGCCCCCACCTCCCCATGGCCCAGTATCTTTCTCCAGATTGACAGAGGGAAACACAACCAGTAACAAAAGTGTTATTGTCTTTGCAATAAGACTGAAATTTCAAATGCAAAGCACATCTCTTAAAAAGGAACCTATCCTAATATTCCAAAAGCTTTATGAAAGAAAAATAAGCTTTCCTCCAAGTTTATTGACATTAATATTGTTAGTGATTTTCTTTGTTAAGCAAACTACTCGCTAATAGCCCAGGATGAGTGGTTCATGTTGGTGGAAGGTAATGGTTGGGAGATATGCCAAACTCTCCCAAGCATTAGCCATCACACTTGATAAGGACAAGGACACATGAACTTACACACTTACACACAGACACACACAAACACGGGAGGGGTTGATGAAAGTGTGTATGTGCTAGTGTCTATAAAAGGGGTGAGCCATGAGGTAGGCTCGGAGCTGTGGGGCAAGCCAGAAGTCAAGTCTGAAGAACAAACGAGGAAGCAGAATCAAAGAGCAAACTGGAAATCAGAACCAAAAAACAACAGGGCACAAAAACATACCAGAGTTCAGGAAGACCTTATTGCTCAAGCAAAAGTCAACTGGAAAAGGAAGCCTTCTTATACCTCCCTGTCCAGGAGTATCCAATGGCCAGCTCAGGTGGGTGGAATCAGTCTAGGGTTTGAGGTACTTCATTGAGAAGTTGCTTCCTACAGTTCAGGGGCTCGCCACATCTGGCAGCTGCACACCGATTGAGTAGCTCTTGAGAGGAGCAACAGAAATAGTTCTTGAGACAGTGAGAGAGACACGCACACAGAGGCAGAGAGTGGGCAAGCTGAAAGCTAGTTTTGAGTCAGTGGTATTTTAGGTACAGGTATCTCTATCTCTGGCCCCATCTACATGGGGGATTTACTCCAGTTCTCTTGCGCCTCACAGATGATCATGGCAGATGGCATAGCCCACTCCACATCAACTGTGAGTTTTTCTGCCTGAAAAGACACTTCCTTGCAAAGCTGTTTTGTGCCAGATTTTCCCATTGCAGTGGCCTCAGTGCAGTTTGAGAGTATGTGTGACCTCAATTGGCTTCGGTGTGGGCTGGGGGGAGCAGCACTGAGAGGCAGAAGGGAAAGCTGTGTCACGAAAGGGTGGACACAAGAGACGTTGGCGAAACATGACTGCTTGGAAGTAACTCATTGCCTCTCATTACACTTCACTGAGCATGCAAGAAAGACGATGGGAGAGCGCCTGCTGTTTTAAATCTCTGCTCTTACAGGAGAGCGAAGATATGTAGGATTATAAAGATTTTAAATGCTGATCGCCCCCAAATGACCCTTATTTCCACCAAGTAAGGGTGGACACGAGGAGAGGTGTTGGCTACATATGTCTACTCAGAAGTAACTCATTGACTTCCATTGCACTTCACTGAGCACAGGAGCAAGGAGAGGGGCTGGAAGCAAGCCTCTGCCTCGCACCTACACAGTTGATGCCGTTCAGTTCTACTTGTGGGACTCCACCCACCCAACCTCCAACAAACGCAGTTTCAGGTGCCGTTTGCCCCGTGGAAGCAGGGTTTTAAAAAAAATGTATACACTGCATTACTAGCTATATTTGCTGTGGGAGGAGCAAACCCAATTTCATGAAAATCCAGATTTAAATGGAATTGCCTCAGAAAGCGTCACTGTGTAGATGGGGCCTCTCTCTCTCTCTCTCTCTCTCTCTCTGGATCTAATGTGAGTTACTAGGTCTGTGGCATACTAGGAGTGCTCACACTGCTTACTTCCACCTATGCTTGTAAATAAAGCAATTAGCATAAAAGCTAACCCCAAGTAGTGCTGCCCCTGGAACTTCTTACCACTCAAGGAAGTAGTGAGCATGTAACCATATCTTAGGCTTTTGCTTTAGCTAAAGCAAGTGAATAAACCATTTTGACACCCAACAGCAGCTCTGGATCTTTATGTCTGCAACCTTGTAGACCTGGGGGGAATCTTCATGACAATGGAATGAGAAGCACATTGGAGTATTATCTGGATTTTCATGGAATTGGCTTTGATCTGTCAGGGACACGTGAAGCAAGAAAAGCTGAATGTACCATACCTTTAAATTTTGGTTTTCATGGGTCACACAGCACTTCAGAGGAATATACTTTGGGGTTTGGTGGGGGGAGTAGAACAGAACGTCATCAATATGGTAGGGGCTGCTCACCCAAAGAGAGACGCTTGTTTCCCGCCCCTGTCCAGGCTCCCCCCACTTTTGCATAAAGAAGCCCAAATCCCTGATTCTCCAGTGCAGCATCTGAAGGCTCCTCCTGACAGCATCCCTCCCCCCACATTTCACCTCATTCCAGCAAACTGTCACAGAGATATTGCTTCCGCCACCACCTTTTCTCCTTCTCTGGGCACTTTCTCCCGGCTTGCAATGGCAGGCTCCTGAGACCTCACCAGATCACTACTCTGATAAAGCTCTTAGCATCGGAGAAGCAACTTTACATAACATCAAAGAAGCGATGTTATACCATATCAGAGATGTTATTTAACACAACAATGTAGAAGCAAAGTAATGCTAACAGAGAAGTACATCATCACAGAGGCTAATACTGGCAAAATGGGAGTGCAGGGTGATTCTGAAGGCTGGAAAGGCTCAGTGAGGTCATGGCCAGATGAAAGACACACCCCTGGGCAGGGCTATCATGCCAAAGTAAATGTGGAGGATAGGGGCACACAGCACCAGAAGTGCAGAGAACCAGAATTAAAGAAATAAAATGGAGTAAAAGTAGTCTCAGAAAATCCAGATTTTCCACCAGAAATCTCTGGAGTGGCTGTGGATTGGCCACCACATCATGTGCCATGAATGACCTCAAAATGCTCTCAATTTGCAGCAAATCCCCCATCCCATGGATCTCAGTGGGGTTTACTTTTGAGTAGATAAGTATAGGATTGCACTGCATAATCTTGAAAAATGCACTGTAAAATGCATAGTACTTCCCTCCCCCCCCCCCAAAAAAAGTGGCAATGGAATGTTCACACACTGTGAGGGCAATAATAAGCAAACAAACCTTCTCTGGAAGTGACCCTGAGAAATAGCTCCATGCAACATCCTAATGCTTTAAAGACAGAGGTGGGCAGACTTCAGGCTTGCAGGGTCTACTTTGCTTTTTACTAAAACCCTGACATCCACCAACTGGAGCCTAGTGCAAAATATATGCACTTAGAATTAAAGAATTTTGAGCCTAGGAATTTGGTTGGAATACCAGAACAGAATGAAGCTCACAGTCTGTCCACACCCAAATCCCTTCCTAGTTTCCATACGCTTTCTTCATTTGAGCAGTATAATTTAGGATGGCAGTGTGTGGTGCAGTAATGGGAGAAGGTAGAAGAGGGAAATTAGCCTGACCATAACAGAACAGAGGTGAAGTATTAAACTGGTATTTACTTCCAATTGTAGCTAGTATTCCTGCTGGTATAGAGGCGGTGCAACTACCCAACAGCCCTTGGTCCTCAGGCAGTGACAGGAACCAGAGTGGCTTTCTCCTCATGTCATAATGTCTATGTATTGTGAGGGATATTGTGTATGTATTGTGAGGGATATTAGGCTGAAGTATCTGTTGAACAAGAGACCAACCTTGCTATAATAAAGCCCAGAAATCAGGTCCCTAACTTAGAACATCTCTCCCAAACAGGTGTGGGCTGCATTGGCTGTATAGACAAGGGTGGGCAACTTGTAGGCCAAAACATCTTGAGGGCCACAACTCCCATTACCCCTAGCCAGCATATAGCCAGTGGTGAGGGATGATGGGAGTTGTAGGCCAAAATATTTGCCCCATCCCTGATCTCAGAGGTGAAGAACAGTTGTATGGTTTTCTATATGAGGCTGAAGTTGTAACCAACCAAAATTATCCTAAGAAAATGAATTCCAGATAAGTTATTGGAATTATGGATATGTAATACAGCTATTATTACAGCCCAAAAGGTGAAAGATCAGCTGTTGTTTTTAATATTTTTGATGAGCCTCTGCTCATTCAATGAACATCCAGCCTCCCCTAACAAGCTTGGCATGTGCAGAGCACCCCAAATACAGGCACCACCCTGGGACACTTCCAGTGTGCAGAAAGGAATAAAAACACAGCAAAAGTCATTGTCAGTGGCTTCCCCACAGTTGTGGAATGCCTTTTTCCTGGAGACTGTCTAAACAAGTCTAAGCATATCCCCAAGGTGATGCAAGACATTTTTAGTTGTTGTGTTTTGGTGGCAAGGGTTTGGGAAAGGTGACAGTTTAGTAACTCAAACTGGGATTTTGTTATTAATATCCATCCCTTTGTACATTTATCCCCAGGTTATAATACTGTTTACAATAGTGGCCCTAAGCAATGATCTGGAGATGCTTTCTTTTAAGTGGAGGAATGGAACACAGGGGTGGGGTGGGATCTCCGTCCAAAGATGTTAAACAGGCCAAATGAATCAGAACACCATCATTGTGGAAGGGTGGTCCTCAAGGTTCTTCCCAGTTCCATGAGTACTTACATTTTCTAATGAGGTACAAATATTGCCCTTTCTAAATATATTGAATATCTGCTGTCATCACAGATTATGCTTGTGCAAGCATCCTGCAGAAGGTGATAGCCACATGCTCTGGGGGTGCAGTTCTTACTTTCCCCCCTTCTAATCTAGGCAGCTCAGCACCCTACTTAGACAATAATAGTATGTTGAACCTTAAACCCTTGAACCCTTATTTTTTGTATCTCCATGAAGCTTGGCATGTACTTCAAAGTGATTATGGTGAGGGATCGCTGCTTCCACTTCTGCATCCTGACTTTTCACTCTATTCAGCCAACCCACGATCTGATTTCTTGGTTTAACTGTGGTCCCAACAACCAGAAGTTGTATCTGTTTTATACCAGTTTAACTGTTATAACTTCCCCTAAAGAAGCATGAAAACTGTAGTTTGATGAGGGTGCTGAGAATTCTGTTTTAAGATTCCTTACAGAACTACCCTCCCCAAGATTCTCTGGGAAGAGGAAATGAATATTAAACCAGTTTAAGTCTACAGTGTAGATAGAACCCGAGTGCTTCTCAACTCACTGAACAACCTTCCTCAACCTGGCCATACTGGCTGAGGACAATGGGAGTCGCAAATCTGGACTTCCAACAAATCTAGGGGGCAGTAGATTGGGGTGCTTGGCCCAGGCTATACCATCTTCATTGTTATCATGATAATAAAAGCACTTAGCATTTATCTAGTACTTCCAAGTGTTCTGTTTTCATATGCATTAATGTAATCTTTGCAATAACCTTGTAAGGTAGGCCAGTATTATCTCTATATTGCAGACAGGGGCTGGGTCTCAAAGCAAAGGACTTATTTAAGGACAATGCAAGTTCATGGTAGAGGCTAGACTCAAGCAAGGGGCCTTCCTTTGAAGCCCAGTCTCTTTGACACTGTGCTACACCAACTCTTATGATTAATCAGTCTGGTTGATGACTATGTATTTGCTCTTGTCTGCTGCCACTTACAACCCCAAATATTATAATAAACTGCAGTCTGTAGCCTCTATAGCAGGGAGCCCTTAGCACTCACGCTGAAGCATCATCTTCTGCTACAAAGGCATTACTGATTTTATATTTTCAGCTAGAACCATCCTGCAACTTCCATGGGCAGTTTGAAAAGAACATTGAACTATAAAGAGCACTCCAGGCTCAAGAATTTCACTAGGATCTTTAGCATCACTTAACAATAAAATACAGAGCATTAAAAAGAAACCTCTCACTTGCAAACTCCAGCCATTTTATACAAGTCAAGCACTCCTCCTTGTGGCAAACTGGAGCAATTAATGAGAGGACAGCCAGCTTCAGAGCCTCACCATATAGCAGAACTTACTTGCAGTCAAAAGTGAAGTACTCTCATCATATCTGAAGTCAAGTATGAAGATCTCCCAGTGTATAGATTCCTACAAAGTTCAGGTAGCAACAGTTCTTCTGCTCTCCTTCCCCCATGCAAGCATTTTGTTAAAAAATGGTGGTTTATTTTAAACTAAAGTTGATATGTATTGCACACACCCTGTTGAATTTTGTTTATTCAAATCCTACTTCTGGAAAAATCCAGATAAGGAGCATATGCTGTAGACATCTATTATTTACTTAGGACACAATTCTATGCATGTTTAAACAGAAAAATGTCCTACAACTCCCAGCATCCCCCGGCCAGCATGGCTGGCAGGAGAATGCTAGGAGTTGGACTTTTTGTCTAATCATGTATAGGATTGCACCCTCAAGTAATTATCAGTTATCAGTACTCTAAGGCCTTGTGCTCTCTGAGGTAGTACACTTGTCTCTGGGCTATACCATTTCAGACTGCTGATGGAGGCTCATGTGACTGAATTCTCCTCCATGTTTTCAAAACAACCAACCAGCCAAATGAACCACAACAAAAAGTTTCCCATCACATAGAAAACTAGACATTAGGGAGAAGAGTTGTAACCTAGCTGTATTCCCTGACCTGTTTGTTTGCTATATGAGGATTTTTTTTAAGAGAGAGGAGCATTCAATTATATGGAACCCCCACCTGTAGTCTGAAGCGCTACATCCCTGACACAGGTTTACCACATCAGTGAGTATAAATTCAGCAGTATTTTGAAGCTAAAAATTATTGCCAAAACCCACCTCCTGGGGCTTGCAAGAGCAGTCTTACAGAGTTTACGGAACCACTTCAAGAAAGTGAAACCATATCAAAATAGATAACCCCTTTTGACAAGAAAAAGGTTACATTCCATGCATCTTATGAAATGGCAAGGAAGTTAAAATGAAGATTTCATGTCAGTTTCACCAGAGTAGAAAGTCTGTAGCTTTAAACTGTTTTTTTTTTAAACAAAAGTATGCCACACTTCACTGCAATGTAATGCTTAAAGACAAAGAGTGAAATCCAACATTTGTCCCCCCACCAGTGGAAGGCTTCTGTCAGAAGGGGGAGGAGTGATTCTTCCTTCCTAAAAATCTGCTCTGAAGGGTTGGGGGACCTCTGGAGCAGATTGGAGGGTCAGGGCATAGAGGGAGAGAGAACTGCCCCCTCCCTGTTCCCCTGACAGAAGCCTTCTGTCAGTGGAGCATCCCTAGCTGGGTTCCACCCAAACCTATGACAGTGATGGCTAAGTGATGTCAGCCCTTAACTGTTTCATGACTAGGAGTCTAATACTCCCCACTTTTCTATATAAATGAAGATAGGCAAACTACATTTTGAGATTAGGATTGCTCGATTCATATATTCATAAACAATGTCCTCATAACATCATTTTACGTGGCACGTTTGAGAGGCAATGATTCACCAGTAAGTTCTTTTGGAACAAAATTTATTTGTGAACATTTTAGAAGCTTCTTTTTTTTTTACAGTGTGCTGATCTATGGAATTATACACTGGACTACTGATTGGTGAAAATGGGAGAAAATAAGAAAGCCAGCTTGGAGAAAAATGTTGCATTCATGGCATCAATAAGGAGATTGACAAAAGCAATAATCTATCCGAGTTGTTCAGACAACACAACTATTCCCAAATTAAATATTGACAGCATGTCTTTTTAATATAATTGTTTTGCCTTCTTCAGTTTTCTAACAGATAGTCAAGTATATAGCAAGAAGCCGTACAATTATTCCTATTAATATCCTTAAAATCCAAATACTGCTATGCTAATATCACCACAAAGAGGACTTTTGTCTAATGGCTATCTTTATGAAACGAACTCCTAAAAGGTCTGTTGGTAACACTTTCAAGTCATTTGATACTATGCTGGTATATTTAACAGTATGCAGGCAGCATCAATGTACCCCACAGTACATGCTGTCTTGCACAGGGAAGGAGGCTGAAGGGCAGTAAATGCCAGAATCCAAATGGATGTGTGTGGTGTTTTGCACACAAACTGTGTTTATGTTTCCTCTCCATACATTTTTGGAAGCACTTTGAGTACATGCCCTTCAAGCCTCTTTGGATTCAGACCTGAATTTGGTTCCACTTAATCCCTTTTTTTCTTGCTGTGGTGGATAGTCACTACATTAAATTGTACTTCCGTCTTGTGAAAGGTAAGTCCACTTTAATTTCTGCCTGATCAGACCTAACCAAATGTTATACTTTAACTGTCTGTAATGAAACCCTGACAAGTGGAATTTACAACAAAAGAAAAGAGAAATGCCACTTCAGTAAGGGGAAATTCTGAGTGGAGACACAGCAAAACGGAAGAGGTACTTAAGTCTTTCCTTGGTGCTTCCCTACTCCTTCTCTCTCACTCTCACCCATAGTTTGTTCCCTATGTGGTACCAAACATGTGTTTACCTTTGCAAACATGCATTTGGAAGGGAAAAGCAGCCGGGGGGGGGGGGGGCAATTTGGAGCAGGGAAGCAGCAGGTGGAGAAAGGGTTATACATCCTTCCCTCCTTGCTTTTCCACATCCTTCTGAAATGGCATTTTAGGAAGGCCATTGGGATTTTATTACACATGTTTAAATGTAAGAACTGCATGACCTACCTCAGGTAAAGAAGCAAGTGTTGACTTCCCACAGCTTAGACATAGGAAGCTTGGTTTTCTTGTTTTCCCTCAACTTCCTTCTAACACATTTATTATTTTTTGCCTGATTTCTAGAAAAGGCAGCATCTTCTACAATAATTGATACTGAAGGATTCTCCTCCCAAAATAGCTGAGCCATCCCCTAGCAGTCATAGCAGGAAAAGCCCCCAGAGGATATTGAGTCATTACTTCTGGGGTGGAGAAACACAAGAAGAACACTGTATAGTTACAGGTACCAAGTTCATCCCCTTCTAGGAAATCCTCACCAGTTACGTTAACCCCCATACATTAACTGTCGAAGGAAGAGACCATCTCCCAAGAACACGATTTCAAGCCATAGCAAAGTCTTTTAAGGTACAACCAAACTACAAAGATTGGCCAACACAGCAAGAAGGGGAAAGAGTGGATTTTTCAAGCTCTTTTAAACACCTACATAGAATTATTATTCTAATCAATATTTATGATTGTTACTACAGAAGCAGGGGTGAGTAGTTAATTTAAAACACTGGTTTTCAAACGATGTTTCTAAGAAAGCTTGAGTACCATGGATGTTTACAAGGAGTCCAATGAGAAATGATGGACAAGGAGAGCTTTCTTAATAACCCTTGGGGGTTAATAACCCTTCGGGTCCCCTGACAGACAAATAGATCAAGGTTTCCCTGAAAGTAAAAATAATTGTGAAATCCACTTCTCTAAAATAAGACTATGTGATGTTCTGTGCACACCCCAAAGAAAGTTGATCATGATTTGTTTATTTTCAAATTCTGTGGAAGTTCTCAATAACATGCATTTTTATGCATAAAGATCTCATTCCTAGTATCACATGTTTCCACACAGACTTTGTACTTCTGGAGAAGTCAAAGCATGGAGTACAAAGATTTAGCTGTTCAAAGCCAATTGCAGCCCTTTAATTATATTTTAATTAAAAGACAAAATAAATCACTAAATATTATGTGTGAGTTATACATGAACAGGAAGAATAATCTATAGTTGTAAACACAGTCAGTTCAAATAGCAGTTGACAACAGCAAAAACAATTTCTCAGGTTCTATCCAGTGAATGTTGTAAACAAAAATGTAGTAATGGCAGACATATTTAATTAACCAACTCTATGTTTTTTGCTGCACAGATTTTAAACTTAAGAAAGGTGCAATTAGAACACCTGTGCAAACACTTTAGTATGTCTGCCATCCAATTATGCATTTATTTAAAACTTATTTCTACCACCAGCATGACACTAAATTTAAACAATTAAGATCAAGTATACTTAATTCACAAATAAAGAAGCGTTCTTTTATATTGGTCAAACCATATAAAAAGTATAATTGTGTCAAAATGTTCTTCAAGTTGCACAATTTTAGGGGGGGAAACAATCATAAGAATATTCCCCTTGATACTATCCCAAACAAATACAATTTAAGTCACTGAATAAATAAGCAGTTTTGTTACAAAACGTCTCATAGAATAATTTTAACATGCTGCTAGAGCTATGTGACAGAAATATTTTGTTGTAATAGCTGCTCTCAAACATTAGATTTCAAAATTCTACTATCTTAACCCTTTGAGTACCACAGATACTCAATGGCCATATTACTTGCAAATACTTGCACATACAAATAAATGGCACCTGAAACTTCAAGCCTAAACACATTGTTTTGGATCCAACCTGGGTTTTATCGCACTTGGGTCCCACTGAAATCAACACAACTTAAATTAGTGAAGACTAACTTTTCACATTGATTTCAGTTAAACCTAAGTGTAACTAACTTAGGTCAGATCCAATCCACTAGTCATAAACTATAATCCATGTGACCCTCAGATACTGCAGCTCTCCATTTGCTTTGAGAAAGAAGACACCCCCCACCCCTCACACACAAGCATTTTCCATTCTGTTTGCTGAATGGCTCCTTTCTCAGAGGCCTTAAAAGTGTGGGGGTGGGGAGGAGATTCATATGTAAAATCAATGGGACAATTTCCAAGCAACATGATTAATGTTGGCAAATTTAAAAAGTGTACTCCATTTAAAGCTTTGTTTACTGAAACTTCCTCTCATTCAAAACAATAAATATTTTTTTAAGAAAACCTCTTCCACACACAATTTCCCTATATTTGGTCCAAAACTTAAAAAAAGAAGAAATTCAGTGGGCCTTCACACTCATATTTACAATTTCAGTGTGTGGGATTCTAAAAAAACACAACTTTTGGCAGTAAGAAAAATAAAAATAAAATGATAGCCAGATGCTTTCTGGAAATAGCCACGTTTAGTATTTGATTACTTGTTTT
Source organism: Heloderma suspectum (assembly GCF_057233095.1). Classification (NCBI taxonomy): domain Eukaryota; kingdom Metazoa; phylum Chordata; class Lepidosauria; order Squamata; family Helodermatidae; genus Heloderma; species Heloderma suspectum. Next base: position 231,419,893 of record NC_139461.1, read on the forward strand.
ATTCTGCAACTAGGATTCTTCACTAGTTTCAAGTCAGTTTTAATGTATCTACCTTAGTGACAAGCTACTTTTAAGTCATATTTTAAACTATGTTTTCAAATAATTAACCATTTTTAAACTGCTCTCAACACAGAAGTATTTTAAAAGGCATATTTTATCACCGTTACAAAAATGGACTACAGTAGCAGCTCTTAAAGCAAGATTCAAGCATGTTTGAAATGAGTGTTCAAGTAGGGAACTAGCCTTCTTTATCAAAGATGTTCACAACTTTGCCAAAAACCTGAAAGAGAAAAAAAAAACCTATTATGGAACAGCACTTGTACACATCAATAAGGACACAACTGGCATTCTGTAAAATAAAAAATGTTCATAGACTTAAAAGTAGACCAGGGCTGCAACTATTAATTTCTTCAAGCCTCTATGTTCATTAGGCCTATTTAGGGCACAAGTTTTCTATCATGCAAAGGTAGACTGGCACAGTGCTCAGCCTAAGCCAACTAAGCGAAAGACAGAAGTAACTTTTTAGAGTAGTAATTAGGCTAATCTGAAAGCTCTGTCAGACTGCTTTCAAATTGGGAATGGAAGCTGGCTGTGGATGGTATATTTGCTGGCAGCTGTAATGCCATCAAGGCAACTCCTGCCCAATCTCCAGAGCTGTTTTCTACTTTTAAAAATGCTTCAGCTCTTTTTTTAATCAGTAAGTTGAAGGATAGACACATATATGGATATGTGTACATGTGGTGCTTCTAAGATTTTTTTTAAGGCAAGTATCCCTTGAAGGACAAGAGGGAGGGACAAGGCTGACTGCTGGATGAGCATTTTATTCTCTTGTATATATATATATCTGTCATTCAAGCTGAGATGAAACCTCTGCCTTTACCCAATCAGTTGTCACTTCAATATTAATTGGCTGGTTATTTTGTTTTGAGAATCTGACTGTCATTTGCAGTACAGAGCCAGAAGCTATAATGAGGACCACAAAGAGCTCCCAATATTGCAATCAGACTTATAGTGTGATCCTTATTCTGAACTGTAGCAACTGAAATGCAAGCAGGGGCCACTGCCACATCAGCTACTTGTCATACTTTGTTCAACAAGAGGGGCAGTGCACCAGTATCCCTGCCCTTTTTCTGTATACCCCCTGCCCTGTCTCCCATACTTTACATCAATGCTGACATCTGCTGCACTGGTGCAGAGAAAGGGTTATCTCCCACTAAGGGACACTGGGTCCTCTTATGTTTATTTATGTGATTTGCACCGCACCTTTCTACCAAGAAAAATGGCACTCAAGGCAGTTTACAACCATAAATAAAACCTGATTGAAACAATAAAAGAAATGCATTAAAACACAATTAAAACACAATACAGAAAAAAACATCCAACCCAACAGTCCAGGCATAAACACTAAACAGTCTTTCCCTCCCAGTGGAATAAAAAGGTTTTTGCCTGCCGGTGAAAGGACAGGAGAGAGGGAACAAACCTACCCTCCCTCGGCAGGGAGTTTCACAGCCTGGGAGCGGACACTGAGAAGGCCCTCTTCCGCATCACCACCAAATGTGCCTCTGATGGTGGCAGTCTCTAAAGAAGGGCCTCTCTCAAAGATCTTAAGACCCAGGCAGGCTCATATGGGAGAAGCCATTCTTTCAGGTAGTCTGGTTCCAAGCCGTATAGGGCTTTATAGGTCATTGAATTCTGCCCGGAAACAGACTGGTATCCAGTGAAGCTGTTGTAACAAGCGAGTCACGTGCTCCCTGTACTGGCCCCAGTCAACAGTCTGGCCGCAGCACTCTGGACCAGCTGAAGTTTCTGAACAGTTTTTGAAGGCAGCCCCACACAGAGCACGTTAACAGTAGTCCAAACAGTAGTAGTTGTACTGGCATTAGAAGCCTCAAGAATAAATTTTTGCTCTATTGTGCAGCAGAGCATATGACTGGACTCTTAGTACACTGAGCTGTTTTGAATCAATGATCTGCAAAGAGGCATACTTTGCTCGATTGTCAAGACCTTCCTGTTTAATACAGGACACAAAATTAACTGGATTTTCCCCCACATACAGGGATGGGAGCCAATTTCAACTGGAAATGTAGTGAAGAAGAGAGACTGTATGCTATAAAGGTTCCTGCAGTCTGTGTGTGGTTAATGGAACTTTAAAGAAAATTCAAAACCAAACCTTCTCTCTTTGCAACTTACCTCATCAACAGATTTGGAGGCGTCCACTTTTCTAACTTTGCCCATTTTCTCATAGAGGTCTATTATGGGCTTAGTAGACTGTAGATACGTATGAAGTCTAAAGGAAAGAAAAATAAGAAAAAGTCACGTAACTGAAAAGCATCAGAAAGCTAAATAGTTAAATTCTGCATGCACACGGTACCTCTTCTCCAAACTTTCTCTGTTGTCATCACTTCTACCACTGCTCTTTCCCCTTTCAAGGCAGCGGTTAATACATACCTTCAAACAAAAGTGAAACAGTTATTACATACAGGCACCCCTAGATATATGCTATTCTTATACAGATTGCCCATGAAACCGGTGAGGAGTGAATCCCTTTTAACACCCCTCCAAAACATTAAAGACTGCCCTTGCACAAAATTCCCTGCACCTGTTTCCAGTTTTTGCTGGTTTTAGTGGCTAGCCAAAATTTGTTCTTGCCATGACTGTGCTCTCCTCCTTCCCACAGAGGGAGGGGAAAGGTCTTCTGGCTTAATACTGAGGTCAAGACCCAACACAAGTGTTGGGGTTGAGTGCCTGGTCTCTTCCACAGTTAAGGAGAGGGATGGGATCTCATTCCCATTGTGCTAATCCTCAGATTCTCAAAAATCAGTCTCATGGCTTTCCAAATGTTTCCAGTGCAACACCAGGGAGAGTCGTTACCATTTTCCTATGTTTCTGAAGTAAGCATGATATCAGGCAGACTGCTTATGCTTCTCCAGACATGGAAGAAGGCAAAGATCATTCTGAAGTTGTGCTGTCATCAGAGCAAAAACTGTACTCACCACTAGCAAGGTGATGAATGCATTTGTGGACCTTGCTTACCTGTATGAAATTTGATAGGCTTCATAGCTTCAGAAGCAGTAATTATGCCAATAAGTACCAATTCGGTCCAAAAGTAAAAACATTATAGCCATTTGTTTGTACATTCCCCCACAATAGTCCATGAGAACATAAGAAGCTTCATATTTTCCAAAGTAAGGCTCCACTTTGGGCCCAAAGCAAAGCAGGCCATGCCTGAAGAAGTCTGAGGTGCAAGTAATTCACTATCCAAAGTGGATTCCAAAGTGAATCTTGTCCTCTATGCACCTCCCATTTAAAATCTTACATTTCACAATCAGTTGAACAAAAAGGGATCTCTAAAATGGATCTAACATACTCTGGCAAAAGTCCCCCTGAAGTCTAGTTATTTATTTAAATTCAGTATTTTAAGTTGTAAGAATTTACCATTGTACCAGCCAAAATATAGCTCTTATGTGGGAAAATTTCAAAATTGTGTACTAAAAAAGTAGGACATTAACAAGAACTTCTACTGTCCTCTGTACAATTCCTTAAACAACATACTCTTTCTCATGCAAGAGAGGTCAACCAAATTTGGTCCATGGGCCAAATTGCCCCCTGGATCAAGTTAGTGGGTCAGATTATGTCAAGAGGATGTCCTGCCCCAAGCCTGGTCCTCCGCCGTGACATCATTGAGTCCACCCCATGCCTTTTTGTTATTTTCCTCCTCCGTGCACAGAGGCACAGAACTCTGGAAGGGCATGTGGCGTGTATGGAAATCCGCTTGTTATCTCAGATCAGAGATTGGAAATAACATGGGCATTTTACCTGAACGGCATAGAATTTCACAGGTTGCAAAGACTTGTTTAAACGACTGCTTGATGCAAAAAATATATAATCTCCCATCTTGTACAACTGTATCTTCTTGGGCAATTCAAGAGAATATTTTTCCAACTGGGGAGATAGTTTTAAATATCAGGTGGTGTAGTCACAAAGTTACCCATGCTTCCTGGAGGATAGTATCCAATTCATCTGATTATCACCTAATTGGTATCCAAATATACAGTAGTAATAGAGAAACTCAACAATGAAACAGTATTCATTGTTTCTCTTCACACAGTACACATGAAAATTCTATGTATACTGACATTGTGATTACCTCATTATCACAATCAAAAAAGAGAACAAAAGATACATCTGCTTTTCCATCCATTGTTTTGTTCCAGCCTTGAAGGTTGTCTTCATTTCTAGGAAATCCATCAATTAAGAATTTATTCTTCTGTGCATTGACTGCCATAGTTTCATCCATAGCCTGATGGGCAAGAGAGAGCTCAGATTAGAAGATGATTGTTAATCGTATGAATACTGCCAATCTCCCAAATATTGCCAATAATTCAAAAATTTTCGTTTGATCTGTTACAGTTGTACAAAGGACATTATTTGTGGAACCTTAAAATATAATTTCATACAATCTTAATAGCAATACACTTATTGGCCCATCCTATATATATAATTCAAACTCGGGAGTTAGTTGGTCATCCCTTTATGATTGCCTTCCCACTGACCAATTCTCATGAAACACACTTCATTGGAAAGCTCTTCTGACACGTATATTCCACGAACAACAACAGTTTTCACTGTAATTCAGTTTATTTATGTCCATAAAGCTTCCCCCCCCCCCCTCCGGGAATTAGGGCACAATCCTATCAAGGTAGTCACCAGCCTCCAAAGTCGTAGGCTGGCGACTATCCTATGCAGGTCGGGCAGAGCATGGAGAACATCCTCTCCTCTGCACTCCGCCTGCCCTGCATTCTTGATTTGATGCATGATTTTGCGCGTCTAGCAAGGACTTTGTAGAGGGGGCAGGAATGAGCCTGGAAACCCCATTGGAAGCAGCGGAAAGGGGCTTCTGAGGTCTCCTCCCCGCCCCACTCCCAGGAGCACTCCCCTTTTGCTCTCTCCACTCTCCGTTTTATAAGCACAGAGAGGCAGCTGCCATGGTTCTATCTCCACAGGCTATGAAGGGGAGGGGGAGGGGGAGGGGGAGGGGAACATGGTTTCCTGGCTCTGAGCGCTGTCTCTGAGTTGAGCCAGGAAACCAAAAAATCCTACAGCCCTCCAGAAAATGTCTAGTACCCAAAGGATTGCTTTCCCCAGCTATCTTCTATAATAATGTACTATAAAGTTTTATTTTTAATATCAAAAGATGTCAAGTACAATTAAACAAACATATTTAATTGCAAATTGGAGCAAAATGAAATATGAACACAAACAAAATCTCTGTACACCTTTATAAACAGAGGTACAGGCCAAGTTACAATGATATGCCTGTAATATACAGCCTGTAAACAAATCATGAAGGGATTAAGAGACACCTGAAGTTAAAAGTAACCCAATCAAAGTTTAGGTATTGCTCAGAAAGGAAGTCTCTAGCTGTTAAATTTAACAAAGTAACATTTAAAGGTCTCTGTACACCTTTATAAACACAGGTGCAGGCCAAAATACAATGATATGCCAGTAACGTACAGCCTGTAAACAAATCACAAATTTGGTAAACGAATCATGGGTAAACCTCAAGATTCAATTGTTGTCGATGGACCACAACAAGGAAGTTACAATGGCCACCTTGGAGTCTGCACAGAGAACATTGTATTTAAGGAATTTTTGTAAAGGTAAAAGATGTAACACTGTGAATATTTCAATAAATGCAGTTAGTGAAGTTAAACCTTTCATTACATTTTATTTTTCTCCATGAAGTGTGTTCGTGAGTAATCAATTGTTTGGGGGGGAAAACTGAACAGAATTCTACCAGAAAAAATAAACCAAATAGATTTCAAGATTTATCATTCCAAGGATGAAATGAAATCTTACCCTCTTTAACAAGCTGATGGTTATCTCAACTGGTACAATCTTCCCATCTTTAATATAATTTTCAATAAGCTCTCCGTATTGAGAGCCTGGTCTCTTTCTCTCATCCCGAAGGAGGTCACCTGCAGAGAGGTGGGTGTAACCATATTTCTAAAGGAAAAACACACATTTCAACATATTTAATTAAGTTTAATCAACAATGCATATGAAATTGGCAAATATACCTCCATTTATTTCATCACACTATGCTGTTAATAAAAGTCAAGATGCAAAGAGCATGTATCTCAGAGAATATTTTCCTTTAGGGTCCATCATCAGAGTTACAGTCTGTGTACATTTTCTCATTATAAGATCCCCCAGTGTTCAAACCTATCCCACTTCCCTTCATGGAACTTTGCAGAATCCTATGAGCTCATACCTCTCATATTCCCCTCAACACTTTCACATAATAGAAAGGATTTTGAAACAAGATTTCCCTCACAGCAGGGACACATGAACATAAGAAATCCAGTCCAACCTAGGTATTGAGTCAGGCTAACTAGGTTGGGATCTTGTTACAAGCAGTACCTTATTACTACTACAAATGTATGTGGGGAAGGGTGTAGACATAGTCGTTATGTATTACATTACAAATGTAAAAGATATAGATCCATACAGTAGGAAATTCATTAACAGGCAAAGACATTAGTAAAACTATAATATAAATGAAAAATGCATCACCAAGCTTCCAAAGAACTAAAATGCTCCAGCCAAATCCAGCTTCTTGGTTGCACTGCTATCAATAGCAAACAACAAAACAAGAAAGAAGTTGAAGGCTGTAATGTACACTTACCTGGGAGTAGGCCCCATTGAACATAGTGGGACTTCCATGTAAACATGCATAGGATTGTACCATACAAGTCCTACTTATTTGTATAATTATCTTTTTTTATTTGAAGTTAGAATTTGGCTAGCATGAAGAATAGATGTTATACCAACAGATGCCAAAACGTGAACAATTTATTTCTGTTGCACCCACAGAGGACTGAAAACAAGGTGTAGCTAGAATAATAATATACCATTATATATTCTCCTAAAGTGCTACAAAATGTACACAGCTTGTTTTAAAAAAATCAAGGGAAAAATCTTGCAGCTGAGATTACTCAGAAAGAATCCTACCTGTGCACATCACAGCAACACCAGACAGGCCGCTTAACAAGATCAGCCTCGGATGGCCTTCTCTCTGTCCCATCAGCCAGGACAGCTAGACTGGTGGGGACGAGGGAGAGGGCCTTTTCTGTGGTGGCCCCCACTCTGTGGAACTCCCTCCCTAGGGAACTCCGTCATGCCCCCTCTTTAATGAGCTTCCGTCGTGCATTAAAAACGTGGTTGTTCAGGCAGGCATTTGGGGTGGGTTAGGGTATTTAAAAAAAAAATTATGGTAGAATTTTATTGTTTTAAATTGTTTTATGGTGTGTTGTACATCGCCCAGAGTGGCTGGGTGACCAGCCAGATGGGCGATTAATAAATGTAATAAATAAATAAATAAATAAATAAAATCAGACATTAAAATGAATTTCTTTATTAAACTATATTTATAAACTGCTTTACATTCATAGAAATGTCTAAGCAATGTACAAAACAATACAGTATAAGATCGTAATTAAATACTGTATAACATTACTGTATACAGAAGATAATTCCTGTGAGAATGTTTGTTGGAAACACTATGTTTTCAGTAGGCACAAAAACCCAGAAAGGTTGGTGCCTCTCTAATTTGTAGTGGTAGGGAATGTTGCATTTAGATAAGTCTGTAGTCCTGAATATTACCTACAGAAGCTATAAACTAAATCAAAGCTTTTCATAAGAAGCTTTACCCTGAAAACTCTGAAACTAGTACACAGTATTTGTCTGCAATTGAAGATAATATCTTTAAAAAAAATCCGTAGAACAAACTGGGCAAATCCCCCCACACACACACACCGCAACCCTTTCTCTGGCACTCTCTTTTATAGATCAGAAGAAATACAAATTTGTAATCTGACCCACAGCTCAGATAGCAAATTCTGGCTTAACTGGTTTGTACATTACACCTTCAAACTTAAGATGGAATTCTGAGCACACTCACCTGGTTCACATGAAATGACAACCCAGAGTACGGGTTGCTGAACAACCCAGGGTTCAAAAATCAACAACAAATCATAGGCTTTCTTCCTGGCTTGTTCATGGTTAAAAACCCATAGTTAAACCATAGTGCAGGTTTCCCATGTACCTACAACCAATGATTCAACAACATGCCATGATTTGCTGACAAGCCATACTTAGGGTTGTCATTATGTGTAGACCAGGCCACTTACTTGTAAGCGTTCCACTGAAATCAATGATTCCTGCTGCCTTTACATGTGACATTTACTTCACTGCCAGAATTTATTCTACTTGGGGAGAAAGTGGCTCTAAGCCTCATGTTTTATGTCACAGAGGCAAGGAGAGTCCCATGTTCAAATAAACGCAGGATCTCCTTTCCCTATCATTTGTTCTCTCTAGGGTGATAAGTCCTCCATTCTTGTAGAAGCCAATGTCTGAAGTATTTTTTAATTATTTAAAATATTTATAGGCGGATTTTCCAAGTGTTAAAAGCAGCATAAGCTATTCAAAAGCTACACAACATATAGTAAAAAATAAAACAAAAGAGGAAGCAAAACTATAAGGACAGCCTGAAAACTATTAAACCAACCAAATGTCTTTCAAAGTAGAAGTGTCTTGGAACCCCTTCCGAAAAACAGCTAGAGAATTTCCAAGTTCGGCAGCAATCCAACATATGCTTTCATCAAATGAAGTCCCTCCATCAAAGTTAGTGGGACATATTTCTGTGCAGGGCTGTAAATGTAGCTACTGAAATGAGACACATAGTAGAACTGCATGTGCAGTGTGTTACTATCCTTACTTCACTTTCTTCAAAACAGCCATATTAAAACCAATGGATTTGGAGCATTATGACATCCAAAGCAGGGAACAGATATAGCTTCCACACCAATGGTATTTCTGAATGCATCTCTTTACCAAGTAAGTGAACTGTTACTAGTCATTCCTATGAAGAAAAGTAAAGCACTGCACTTGAGGACACTTCTGCAAAGGGCAAAATTACACTCTAGTTTTCATATTGGGTGGCAAAGTCCTCACTGATGGGGATCTTTCAATGCCGGGTAAAATGTGTACAGTATTCTTTCCCTCCCCTCCCAACTCTTTGTAAGACAAGTTCTCTCTCCACACATATCCCACTCATGAGCATTTTGCCAGTACAAATAATGTGTCCTTGTGATACAATGTGTAGTTTGTTTTAGAGCAGAGCTCCACACCCAAGCTGTAAGAAGTTACTAAATAATTATTATGACATCTGACCCATGTTTTATTCCATATATTTTATTTTACTATCCTATGCTCATGACTGTATGTCATCTTCTAGCCTCGTAGTGTGTTTTGCTTACACTTTTGAGCACTGCTGGCTATAAAGCCATTAAAAAAATCAACTACATTATAACACTATGTTAAATAGCTAATTAAAACTAGATTTGATGTAACGTTACCTTCAAGCAATATTCTTTACACTTCCAGACTCAGCCCCCCCCCCCTTTTAAGGCACTAAGTACTGAATACATCTGTAATCATAACTAGTACTGAGAATCAATTCAAAAGTGCTCAGAGGGGTAAGCAACATAAACTTGGCTACAGTTGTGCATGCGAGGTTCAAAAATGCAATACCAGTGGCCTCTGAAACAGAGTGGAGGGCAGAATGACATTCATAGTGGAGTAAGGCATTAAAATAAATTATTCAACATGCTTTTACACATATTACTATATAGCAAGACACTGCAACCCAAGGAGTATTATATTAGATATCCTATACTTAAAGAAGAGTAATTGTGCCCAACTGGTGGCTCATAGCCCTATTTTCAAGCCATTCAAAACATTCTGAAGGCTTGAAAGTAACCGTGTCATATGAAAGTGGGCCAGTTTCTTTTCAAAGGGACCCATATCTCTACAAATCACTAGCTAGAAACTCATATTTTGAGCAGGCTTTAAAAAGTTAATTATATAGCAGTTTACAATTGTCAATTGGTAGAAAAGAGGAGCTATTTACATGCTAGGGGAATGGAAGAGCTAGAAATTTACCAGCTCTTCCCAACTTTTCTGTGTTCTGTACCAATTTTCCCCAACTAGCTGTGTGTTCCCAACTTTTGATTTCAGTAGGAGCAAACCTTTTAAGGATTTAAACGGTGCCAGAAGCTGTGCATTATTGTCTATAGCCATTAGTAACACTGCTGAGAAACAATAGTTAATGGGTGGTGTTTTTTGTGTTTTAATCAGTTATGCTTCTAACCAGCAAGCCTACTTTGTACATCCCCCAGAGTGGCTGGGTGACCAGCCAGATGAGCGATTAATAAATTTAATAATAATAAATAAAAAAATAAATACAATAGAAACCCTGCAAGCCTCAAAGTAGAGAGGCTTGATTAGTTCACTATGTGGTCCTCTCTAATAAAGTTTCTATGATAAAAGTGATGCACATAGTTGCCTCAACACACATTTGCAGCCTTGATGTTGAACATGCTGATACACTTTTATCTGAAAGTCTAGAGAGACTGGGGGCATATTTAAGCTACATGTGGAAGCTGGTTTCTCCCAAAGAAAGCTGGAACCTGTAGTTTTGTACAGGCGCTGAAAATTCTTTTTAAACGATCCTACCCCTTTCACATTAATACAGTTTGTGGTTCGTTACTTGGAAGTCATGACACCTGAACAGCTTTCATAGAGCATAAGCATACCCATATGGCTTCTTTTATTTACTTTCCATATTAAGCTCTTAGCTTAGGTAACTAACAGAAGCTATAACACCAGAGGTTGAGAAAAACATCAACCCCACTAAACTTTTTCTAGCCCACATTATAGCTTTATCCAAAAACCCACACTGTAAAGAAATTCTTAACTCTAACTGAAAAAAACTCAGCTTTAACTCTAGCTACAACAAATACAGTTGGTGCAACCAATCCCATCCAGCGTCAGCTAGTGAATGAGAAGGAAATGAGTCCAGCGTCATCACTGGATGCACTTTGTAATTTTCCGACCAAGGCACCTCCTCCTCGTCCCATAAGAACTTTCCTGGTTACTGAAATATTCATAACAGGCTCTACTCCAGGTGCCCCTGCCTTCTGAGGTTATGTAGATGGCTACACGGGATAGGTCCGTTTCTGTTATGGTGCCTACCGCTGAAAAACCTTCCCCTGGCCTGAGGCACTCCTACGACGTCAACACTTTTTTTTTCTTTTAGTTGAAAAATCATGTTTAAAAAAACTTCTCCCATGCCTTTGATGAGATCTGCTTGCTGCTTACCGTGTAGCTGTCGGTTCTGACCTCTGAGGCTCACGCGTCTTAAACTAGTAATGACTTTGATCCGACTAGCACCAAGTCTGTTTGAACCGTCTAAGAACTGCCCAAACCACAAACAAATCAGTACAAACTACAACCCCCAGTATTCTTTGCGCGCTGACTGAGCAAGTTTCCAGCACTTCTATAGGCGCACTGCTCGCTACAAACTGTAGTTCCACTGCGGGGTCGTGAGAAAGAGAAGAAAAGAGACGAGATGCCCTTTCTGTTCCTTACCGACACAATATGGGCACATTGGGTCCCCTTTCCGGCGCCAGGCCCCCCGAGAACGAATACAACCACCGGCTTCATGAGGATCTGCGGGCGCAGAGAAGGGGAAGATGCGGCGAAAAGAGTGCTGAGCCGAAGAGCCGGGAGACTAACACGAGCCGCGGTAGCCAAGAAGAGGCCACGACAGAACATGCGCCGGAGGAAAAAATGGCAGGGAGAGAGAATCCGGGCTCGACAGCCGCCAACCGCCGATGCCACCTCACTCCTCCGGCTGAGGAGGCTGCTCAGAAGTGTCACCAGGAAGGGAAAGCGCTTCCGGGGTCCCGCCCGCGCGGTCACTCTCACCGATGGGGGAGGAGCAAAGAAAGGGAGGGGTGGCCGGGCGGAGAGAAGTGGGCGGGGCGACGCGCCAAGGGCAGCCTGCCCGCAGCTGGCCTTAGAAAGGTGGCAACCTTGTGCCCTCCAGATGTTTTGGACTACAACTCCCATAAGCCCTGATGGACGATTGGTCATGCTGGCTGGGGCTTATGGGAAACGTAGGCTAATACATCTGGAGGGCACAAGCTTGCCTTCCCGCCTGGCGGCTTAGACTGAGACTCTGGAGCAATGTTAGCTTTAGGCAAGCGTGACTAACGGTGTGTGTGCGTGGGGGGGGGGGGATCGTTTCAGTTAGGAGGGATCCCATAGAAATAAGGAAAGCGACTTCAGCTATAATTTCGAATCACTTTGTACTTCAATTCAGAAACCACACACTGAGGGAACAGCTAGAAAAGCCTTCCTCAACCTGGTGCCCTCCAGATGCTTTGGGCTTCAACTCCCATCAGCCCCAGGCAGCAGGGGAACGGTCAGGAATGCTGGGAGTTGTAGTCGAAAACATCTGGAGGGCGCCAGATTGGGGACAGCTGATCTAGAAGGATTACAGGTCTCTGCCCGTTTGTAATTGGTTCCCAAATCTTTGTTGCTGTTCAGTCGTGTCCGACTCTTCGTGACCCCATGGACCATAGCACGCCAGGCCTTCCTGTCCTGCGCTCTCTCCCGGAGCGTGCTCAAGTCCATATTCATTGCATCAGTGATGCTATCTAAAGGTAAAAGGTAAAGGTGTCCCCAACCAGTCGTGTCCGACTCTAGGGTGCGGTGCTCATCCCCGTTTCTAAGCGGAAGAGCCAGCGCTGTCCAAAGACGCTTCCGTGGCCATGTGGCCGGCATGACTGAACACCGAGGTGCACGGAACGCTGTTACCTTTCCTGCCGAGGCGGTACCTATTTATCTACTTGCAATTTCTTGCTTTCCAACTGCTAGGTTGGCGGGAGCTGGGACTGAAGACGGGAGCTTACTCCGTCACGCAGCACTCAGGTCTCGAACTGCTGACCTGATGCTATCTAGCCATCCCCAAATCTTTGACAACCCCTGAAATCGAAATGTTACACTGCCAATTCGGTATTCGTTGGGGAGAGGACAAAACGGCGCAGTCCTTTGCTTGGTTAAGAAAAAATCCCCTCTAGATTAAATGGGACTTATGCTGCAATCCTACACTCTCTTAAATCGGGGTAAGCGTCATTGAACTCAGTGGGATTTACTTCTGAGTAAACCGGCACAGGATAGATTGAAGCCTTAATCTTGGAACTTAGGCATGGATTGTATTTTTGCAATACAAACTACAAACCACAAGCCACTTTATAGCCACAGTTGGCAGATGTAGCTATAAAGAAAATATTAATCTGCTGCCAAGTGAGGATAACTGTTAAACCTCTGGAGATACTTACTCGGAAGGGTCCCCTTGAATTTAATGGACCTTCGTTCTGAGTAAACGTGCATAGGAATGGGCTATAAATTTGACTACACGTCAGTAACAGACGCATCCTAAACATATTTACTCAAGTACGTTCAGGGCTTCAGCCTCGGGCTATCGCTAGGCGACTAAGTATTTGTTGCCACTATGGCAACAAAGCGAACCACGCCTGCTCCGGACCCTTTTTCCAGTTTGCGAGCTTCTCCGCTTGCGCATAGCTCTCTGTAGGTGCGACCGTTGAAAACAAAGTCGCGTTTTTAAATATCCCTCCCACAAGAGGTCCGCGCGCGCGCAGGGGGCCTTCCTTTCACCGGGGACTATGTGATTGGTTACAGGGAACCGCCAGGTGGGTGCGGCGTTATTGATTGGTGCAACGCAAACGATTAAAAAGAGGCGGTGGGCAGGGAGAAGTGCTTGCTGCGAGCTTTGATTGGCTGGGTGGATCTGACGCCCGAGGTACTGGTTATTGGTTGATCGTGCCGCCATTGGAGCCGCCACAACAGTGAGGGAGTGGGAATTCGGTTATTCTGTTTGTAGTCCTGTCAGGCTCTCGAGTGCCGGGAGAGATTCTGCGACGTATGGACGCTGAAAGGGAGCGGTGAGGTAAGTGAAAAGCTGCTGCCTTTGACTCTGATGGGTTTTTTTTTCCTACGGCGGGTTTTTGTTTTCTTCAGTCGCTTTTCTTACTACCGCTCCAGTTCCCATCGACCCCTGGGATTACTGTACTTCTCTCTCTCTCTCTCTCTCTCTCTCTCTCTCATTTCTTCTATGTTTTTAGACGTTTCTCCTCTCAGAGTGCAAAGTTGAAGTTCGCTGTTTCTGTCAGGTTTCGTGTGTGCCCTTGACAGCTGCGTGACAGGCGGATGTTCAACAGGCGACGTTTCCCCTTGTCACGCCCTCTGTCCATTTGCGTCTCCCGTGTGGCACAGTAGTGGCTAGCATGCTGAATCTGGGTTTGGGCAAACCAGGTTCAAATCCGCACTCTGCTGTGAAGTTCGCTGTGGGATGGCCTTATGAAAGGCTAGCGTCATAGCCAGTCTTCCTTGCTAAGGGGAGCAGCCCTATTTCCAGGGGAGACATCAGGGAAATGAAAGGTAAATCAGTGAGAACCTCTTAATCAATAGGAACTCCTGTATAGTATAGTATAGCTCTTGGTGACCACTCCTGAATGAACTCAAAAAAGACCAAGCTTTTACTCTCCTGTCCTCAGAGTTTGATAGAATGGTTAGGGGCAACTTAAAATGACATTCTTGGGGATGAGAATCTACCTTTTAAGGCTTGGGGGTGGGCAACTTGTGGCCCTCCAGATGCTTTGGCCTACAACTCCCATTAGCCCTAGCCAGCATAACCAGTTGTGAGGGCTGGTGGGAGCTGTAGGCCAAAACATCTGGACGGCCACAAGTTGCCCTATGTCAGTGATGGACTACTAGCATTTGGCCCCTACCACATTTGACTGGAAAGAAATGGCTCTGGGAAGGAAGTCTGAGAGCAGAGGTGGCTTTTCTCCCTATTTTACTCTGAGAAGAGGCCCCTGAGAAATGACAGAAGCATTCATATATGTTGCTGATCTGGTCAAAAGTGGCATCTCACTCAGTAGCTTGTAGCACAGGGGGCACCACTTCTCGCCCAGCAGGCATTCTCTGCATAGTGATGTTACCTGAGAGGCCTCTTGGGTGTCCTCTCATGGTGGGGTGCTTGGAGGTATGTCCAAAAGAAATAGCAGTAAAGGCTGCTTGTGCCTTCTTCCAGCTGGCTGGCACCTCTCTTGACACTAATTCACATCTGGGAGGGTTTGCAAAGGAAAGAAGATGGTGTTAAAAAACCCCAAAAAACCCTATCCTGAGCCATGGGAATCTTGAATGGGCGGAACTGGGCATATCATTTGGGTGGAATTTGGACCACTAACCACATGGGGTGTGTGGAACCACTGATTTTTGAATGCAGAAATTGTACTGTTCTAAGAATAGGGCCTGGTGGTTGCCATTTCACAAATTAAAAGGCCTGGCTTTTAAGTTAGTGCTATCCCAGATGTCACTCACCCTTGGATTGATCTACTTCAACACTGATATGAAAATAAAATGCAGTTCTGAGTATCTGGGAGAAAGGATGAAATACAGCAGCAATATTTTAATGCTGGGGGAATTTATGAATTCAGATGTAACTGTTGAATTTATGCCCTTCAAAGCTCTATTGAAATCTGTCTGCCAGAAAATAGTGATAGCCCTGGCACGTGACTTTTAATGACTTCCAGGGACTAGCATTGGTATTAAACTAAAACTCGTGAGCCACAGTGTAGCTCTTGGTTCGCATGGAAGGATGTGCTTAGGTATTGCAGATAGGTGATAAATTTTGAGGTTAGCAGTTAAAAAAAGTGTGCAGTTAGTATCTCCCTATAATATCTGATATTTCAGCATTCTAATATATGGTTGCTCTAGGTGTTTTAATTGTGTTTCTTTGATGCTGTTCCTGTTTTTAAATTTTCTGGCAGGGTGAAGTGTTAAGTTTTTATACTTTCAGCTCCATGGAACTCATTTCCTCTGTATCTCAGAAGCAAAGGTATTGTAGAAATTTTGTTCAGTTTCAGTATGCTACAATTTACAGCCCAATCACACGGAGAGTTAAGGATGCCTATGCCCATTGAAATAAAGGGGCTTAGATGCATCTAAGTCTGTATTGGGATCAGGTTGCAAGTCACACATCAGCAACTTTGCATTCTTCTTAAGATGTATTTATGTCTGTTTACAGAGGCTTGGTGAATCATTATTAGACAAACAGACTGAGTGTTTGCCCTGAAGATCTTGAGTTTATATTTCCTTTCTAAACTTTGATTTGTGGGTCAGTAGCCACACGGACAGTTGAAACTTGCAAAACTTCTTGTTGATGATGACACATTCAGTCCTAAATGTGTCACTGAAATAGTGGGCTGAAGTCTCCAACGGAGTCTTTCCACACTGTTGGGGGACACACTGAAGCCAATTTAGGGGGTATGCAGGAACCTGCAGGAGGGGAGGAGGAAAAAGGACATTTCTGCTGTGTGAACAGAAGTCTGGTTGCCTAACTTTGGATGTAGACAGTGATTCCATTGATTGCAGTAGAAGTAGCTTTTGTATAAGCATGTAACTCTGGCCAGTGGGGTTGAAATAGCTGAATAAAATTTTGTGTGCATGTTCCGGGCACAATCGTACATTTTAAGTTCAAAACTCAGCAAGATTTCATACCCATTTTAAGAGGGCCAGATTAGATGTAAAATACACTTCAATGTAATATCTTCTTTGAACGTGGTCATAATGCATCTTGGCGTATTTGTTTACCTTGTAATTTTCTGAAATTCAAAACCTCGCTTGCTGTTCCCCCACCCACACTATTTTCAAGTGCATGTGAAATTAATCAAAATACATTGTCAAGCCTTCACAGATTCACAGTTTCAAATGCCCTTGGCCCTCTAACAAGGGTCCCTGCTCAGTGTAACATGAGAAACTTTCTCCTTCCCTAACTCTGGATAGGAAAGCAGGTGGCTTTGCACAGAAGATTTTGGCGGGAGAAGAGAATCTGTGGTGATCACAAAACTATGGCTGGCTATTTCGTTCTATATTGTAATGGAGTCTCTCCAAAACATAATGATTTGGCATTCATTTATTCAAGGAGGAGGTGAAGAAACTGCCAGTTACTAGTGTAGCGAGAGAAATGAACATATTGCTTGCCTTTTACATTGTAAAGGACATTTCTGTCCTACGTTTTTGAGAGAATTTGGTACAAATAAAAATCTAGCATGTTGTTGTTGTTCAGTTGTGTCCGACTCTTCGTGACCCCATGGACCATAGCACGCCAGGCCTTCCTGTCCTGCGCTCTCTCCCGGAGCATGCTCAAGTTCATATTCATTGCATCCGTGATGCTATCTAGCCATCTCATCCTCTGCCATCCCCTTCTCCTTTTGCCTTCAGTCTTTCCCAGCATCAGGGTCTTTTCCAGGGAGTTTTCTCTTCTCATTAGGTGGCCAAAATATTGGAGCTTCAGCTTCAGTATCTGTCCTTCCAATGAGCACTCAGGGTTGATTTCCTTTAGGATGGACTGATTTGACCTCCTTGCAGTCCAGGGGACTCGTAAGAGTCTTCTCCAGCACCACAGTTCGAAAGCATCAATTCTTCGGCGCTCAGCCTTCCTTATAGTCCAGCTCTCACAGCCATCCATTACTACTGGGAAAACCATAGCTTTGATTAGACGGACCTTTGTCGGCAAGGTGATGTCTCTGCTTCTTACTATGCTGTCTAGGTTGGCCATAGCTTTCCTCCCAAGGAGCAAGCGTCTTTTAATTTCATGGCTACAGTCACCATCTGCGGTGATCTTGGAGCCCAAGAAAGTAAAATCTGTCACTGCTTCCATTTCTTCCCCTTCTATATGCCAGGAAGTGATGGGGCCAGATGCCATGATCTTAGTTTTTTTAATATTGAGTTTCAAACCAGCTTTTGCACTCTCCTCTTTCACCCTCAACAAGAGGCTCTTGAGATCGTCTTCGGTTTCTGCCATTAGGGTGGTATCGTCTGCATATCGGAGGTTGTTGATAATTCTCCCAGCAATCTTAATTCCGACCTCTGATTCATCGAACCCGGCATTTCTCATGATGTACTCTGCATATAAGTTAAATAAGCAGGGTGACAATATGCAGCCTTGTCGTACTCCTTTCCCAATTTTGAACCAATCGGTTGTTCCACGTCTGGTTCTTACTGTTGCTTCTTGACCCTCGTACAGGTTTCTCAGGAGACAGGTAAGGTGGTCTGGTACTCCCATCACTTTAAGAATTTGCCACAGTTTGTTGTGATCCACACAATCAAAGGCTTTAGCGTAGTCAATGAAGCAGAAATAGATGTTTTTCTGGAATTCTCTTGCTTTTTCCATGATGCAGCGAATGTTGGCGATTTGATCTCTAGTTCCTCTGCCTCTTCGAAACCCAGCTTGTACTTCCGGTAGTTCTCGGTTCGCATACTGCTGAAGCCTAGCTTGTAGGATTTTGAGCATCACCTTGCTGGCATGTGAAATGAGCGCAATTGTGCGGTAGTTTGAACACTCTTTGGCGTTGCCCATTCTGTTGTTTTCCTCGATTTCTTTGCATTGTTCATTTAAGAAGGCCTTCTTGTCTCTCCTTGCTATTCTCTGGAACTCTGCATTCAGTTGGGTATATCTTCCCCTTTCTCCCTTGCTTTTCGCTTCCCTTCTTTCGTGAGCTACTTGTAAAGCCTCATCAGACAGCCACTTGGCTTTCTTGCATTTCTTTTTCTTTGGGATGGATTTCGTTGCTGCCTCCTGAACAATGTTACGGACCTCCGTCCATAGTTCCTCAGGCACTCTGTCTATCAGGTCTAATCCCTGAAATCTATTCCTCACCTCCACTGTGTATTCATAAGGGATATGATTTAGGTCATACCTGAACGGTTTAGTGGTTTTCCCGACGTTCTTCAATTTAAGCCGAAATTTTGCAAGAAGCAGCTCATGATCTGAGCCACAGTCAGCTCCAGGTCTTGCTTTGACTGACTGTATGGAGCTTCTCCATCTTTGGCTGCAAAGGACATAATCAATCTGATTTCGATATTGACCATCTGGTGACGTCCATGTGTAGAGTCGCCTCTTGTGCTGTTGGAAAAGAGTGTTTGCTATGATCAGCATGTTCTCTTGGCAAAACTCTTATTAGCTTTTGTCCTGCTTCATTTTGTACACCAAGGCCATGCCTGCCTGTTATCCCGGTGATTTCTTGACTTCCTACTTTAGCATTCCAATCCCCTATGATGAAGAGGACATCTTTTTTTGGTGTTAGTTCTAGGAGGTGTTGTAGGTCTTCATAGAACCGATCAACCTCAGCTTCTTCGGCCTCAGTGGTTGGGGCATAGACTTGAATTACTGTGATGTTGAATGGTTTGCCTTGGATTCGTACTGAGATCATTCTATCATTTTTAAGATTGTACCCCAGTACTGCTTTTCCCACCCTTTTGTTGGCTATGAGTGCTACTCCATTTCTTCTAAGGGATTCTTGCCCACAATAGTAGATATGATGGTCACCTGAATTAAATTCGCCCATGCCTGTCCATTTTAGTTTGCTGATTCCCAAGATGTCGATGTTCAATCTTGCCATCTCATGTTTGACCACCTCCAGCTTACCTTGATTCATTGATCTGACATTCCAGGTTCCTAAACAATATTGTTCTTTACAGCATCGGATTTTCTTTTCACTACCAGACACATCCACAGCTGAGTGTCCTTTCGGGTTTGGCCCAGCCGCTTCACTCTTTCTGGTGCTACTTGGAAATACCCTCTGCTCTTCCCCAGTAGCATATTGGACACCTTCCGACCTGAGGGGCTCATCTTCCGGCGTCATCTCTTTTAGCCTTGTGATACGTTCCATGGGGTTTTCTTGGCAAGAATACTGGAGTGGGTTGCCATTTCCTTCTCCAGTGGACCACATTTTGTCAGAACTCTCTGCCATGACCTGTCCGTCTTGGGTGGCCCTGCACGGCATAGCTTATGGCTTCACTGAGTTACGCAAGCCCCTTCGCCACAACAAGGCAGTGATCCATGAAGATCACTTAGCTTTCCCCAACCTGCTCCCCCCCCCCCCCGATGTATTGAACTACAATTCCTACCATGTCTGGGCATGATGGGAATTTTAGTCTAACAGTTCTGGGAGCACCAGGTTGGGAAAGGTTGTGCTAGCCTCTAACTCGGGGTGGGCAACTTTGGACCCTCCAAATGCGTTGGCCTACAACTCCTAACAGCATAGCCAATCGTGAAGGATGGAGGGAGTTGTTGGCCAAAACTTCTGGAAGGCAACAAGTTGTTCACCCTGCTTTAATTGTAACTAAATCAAAAGTAGTAAACTTATAATTATCTGTCTTTCAGAGGTGTTTTGGAGAAGATGGTGCCCTTCAGCTTTCCTCCATCAAAATTTGCACTTTGGAATCCAGCTCCTATTGGAGAAAGTACTAGTTCCCACCTATGTTGTTATAGGTATGGCTTGTCATCTTTAAGGTTTAAAAAGTGCTATATTAGTTTCTGACAGTTCCTCCCCACCCAACAAAATCTTGCTACTCATCTACCATTGGTTGATTTAACAATTAATATACAACATCCAAAGAAGATGTTCAGCAACAGTAAAAACTCCAACCTGTAAAATAAAAATAGGTATCCATTCATTTAAAATTAGACTGGTACAGCCAGGTCCTGGGGGGTGCAATCCTATGGCCACTAGTCAGTGGCTAGGTGGCCAAAGGATATCTGGTTTTCTGGGAATCTACCTTGGCACCTGCGCTCTGAGGTCGGTTCCCAGAGAACCAACCTCCCCACACTTCTGCGCTGCCTCAGAGGCAGTGCAGAAGAGCCCTGTGCTCTGCGCTCACAAGAGGAGCACAAAGCAGCCTAAATGGGGCGTTCCAGGGCGGGGAGGGCAGAAATACCTGTACGACACATCCAATGTGTTATACGGCAGCCTCCTCCCCCGCTCTGCCTTCCTGTGGCTAGACAGCTGCAATCAGCTGTCTAGCCAAAAATGCAGGGCAGGAGAAGCTCAGAGGGACTGATCCCCTCCATGCTTCTCCTGCCTGAATTGGATAGGCGGTTGCCTCTGAGTTTGGAGGCAGCCACCTACCTGCATAGGATTGCACCCTAAGGCCTGTTGGGGTGTTGGGGAGCCATGCATACATCCTGTGGTATGGCATTCCATAAGTTTGGGGCCACTACAGAAAAAGCTTTGCCTCTTGGGGCCACCAGCCTAATGGATCTTACAGGCAGGCCTGTGAGCAGGGCCTCTTACAGTCCATTCTCCAGTGTAAATCATCTGCCGGAATGACTAATGGTGTTTGTGTCCAAAACAAGGCTGGAAACCAGATTGGAATGGATTGAAATCTGTATCACTCAAGTCACCTGGAGATGAGAAGTCACCACCATTGTATTAATTGTTCATATATTGTAACAATTTCAACCCGAACAAATTTCAAGTTGCCTCTTCATTTTTCTCTCTCTCATGCTTCCTTGTTTTCTTTCTTTGTGACATGGATCTATTTTTTTCTGTCATTTGTTGCTATAATGAGTTATTCTTGGATATAGTTGAAAGTCCTAACCTAAGTATGTTTAGGTTAGAAATGGTAAATTCAGGTATTGACACTTCAATTGTGTGTCTCTTCAGAAACCCAAAGTTAATCATGGCTGAAAAGACGCTACGGCTTGCCCATCGTCACGCTAAGCAAAGTCAAAGAAAACCCTTCACCTGTTTTCTAGTTGGAATTCTTGCCATAGATGAAGGTAATTGTATTGTCATAGAAGCCACTTGCCAGCCATTCCATTTTTGGCTGAATGAGTAAGCCTCACAGTCTTGTTTCTACCACATTATTATCTTGTGAGTAATACTAAAGGATAGAGAACATATGAAGCTGCCTTATTGTCCAAGATGTCTCTTCTGACTGACAGTAGCTCTTTAAGGTCTGGGGGGACTTTCGCAGCTCTGCTACCTGAGATCCTTTTCAACTTGAGACTCCAGTATTTCAGCCCAGAACCTAATGTGTGGCAAAGAATCTGCTCTACCACTGAGTGGTGTCCACTCAATATTGAATGTGCATCTAGAATTCCTCAAAGAAACCTAGGGTTTGTACATGGCACAATGAAGATTCTACACAGCTCAGTTGTGTTTGTGTTACTTTGTGGATGCAATGTCCTCTAGTTCCTATGGGGAAAAGGCATTTGGGAAGATTGCTCACTGACATGAAACCAGGATATCGACCTCCCGTAAGCTCCCTCTCCCATCCATGCTGGTGAAATTATTCAGAAGGAGAATTTGCTAGAGGAGGGCATACTGGAGTGGATGAAAGCTTAGCTGTATTTGGAGAGGAAGGGAATCACATGGAATGCTACTGGTTGAAATTACCCTATCCTCTTGCTCAAGACTGGTCCACAGCATCATGTGTTCAGATATACAACTGTGCAGAGAAACTTGAATAAACATTAATATGGTGATATTTGTATCTATGACCTCAGCAGCTTGAAAAATTTTCCCCAGTTGTAGCATGTGCTGTCTATTCCAACTTGTGGTGGCTGTCCAAGGTCTCAGGTGGAAGTTTTTGTTCTGTTCTGCCAAGATTCTTTTAACTGAAGGAGTTGAGGATTGAACTAGCAGCCTACTGTGCGCAAAGCACATGGCTATATCATTAAGCTGTGGCCTTTCCCATAGTTGATGCCATCCAGTTCCTTTGGGCAGGGTTTGTTTGGATCTTGAATCTGGCACCTTTCAAGTGAGAATCAGACTGGGTTCACATAACAACCCATCATGGACAGCTAGCCATGGTAGGTTGTCATATTGTCCAAACCCCGCACGTTTTCTGCAGAGTGGCTTAATTTTTGTGAACAAGCCATTCTGAGAACCTACAACTTGTAGGGTTGTTCATACCCATGGTGGGTTGTTGTGTTTCCCAACCCGGGAGAGCGATTTTACTGTAGGTTGCCAGGATCGGCTACAGAGCTGCTTCGCAAGAGCAGTAAAGACATCCGTGCCGCTTTTCATGATCTTGCCAGTGTCAACTCCAGCCTCCCTCACCAGTGACTTCCAGCTAGTCTCCAGCTAGTCCAGAAATGGGAGTTGTTAACTTCCCCCCTTTTTCACAGCTCTTTTTTGGAGCAGTTACTGCGCTTCAGCAAATGTGCCCAATTAAAAAAAAACCCAAAACCCTGAGAAGGTCACTGCATGGGATGGGGTGAATGAGCCCCAATTGAGGGTGTGTGTAAGTACTGCTAGTGTGGGTGCCCAATTTGCTCCATCCTGTTCAGCCACATTCTAAGTTTGTTTGTTTTTTTTAAACAGCCTCTGGAATATTTGTGCAAATTTAATGGCTGGGAAGTATATGGAGGGGAAATTTAGCACCTGCGGTACCTGCTCCAAAGAGGAGCTGTGAAAAGGTGTGTGGGGGGAGCCAATATATCTTCCTTCTGGACTTGCTGGAGCCTTGGGGAAATATTGAATGAGGGGAAGACACTGAGAAGTGTAAGTTCAACACTTACAAGCAAGAAGATTATGTTGACAAGGAGGAGATGTTGTTGTTGTCGTTCTTCCCCCATCCCCCACTCTTTTGGTGTGCTTACTCCATTTGCCTTTTTTCCCATGGTTTGTGTTACTGGGTCCCTCTTATCTCTTACTATTTCTTTCCTGGTCTGGCACAACTGTGCTCAGAATAGCCTGTATGTAACCTCATTTTGTCAGTTTCCTTGTATGTTATCTACTCCTCTTCAGTGCTCCCTTTGACAGCTGAAACACACAAGGAAATTGACCAGGCAAGGCTATACGTATCAGACAGCTGAAAGGGCGCTTGCACACTTGAGAAAGAACGGGGGGGGGGGGAGAATTACAAACACATTTGCATACTCCTGAAGTACTGAAAAAGAAGGTGGTGAACAAAAAGGGGTAGCAGGTGGAGCGGGGAGGGGGCCAGGGTGAGGGGACAAGATAGATTCTTCTGCAAAGGTGCCTGGGATACGTGCTGGAGCCAACTGGAGGACTGAGGTGGAAGGAGGGGTGAACAAGCCACAGCAATCTGTTGGTCATACCGTGGGTTGTTCAGTGAACAACCAGCCCACTGTGGCTTATTCGCAGGGTGGCTTAGCGTGTCATGTGAACCTGCCCATAGGCTTGGACTAACAAGTCTGACAAATTATTGTCTTGTCTTAACTCTGTGTAAGGAAAATGCTGGGGTTAGTGAATATAGAGGTTGCATAGAATTTTTTTTAATTGCTCTAACTTTTCTGGCACAGATGGTGAAGGTGTGTCACTAACAATAGACCGTTTTGATCCTGGTCGTGAAGTAACTGGTGGCACGGGGAAAATACCCTCCACGCCTCTTCCTGGAGATTTTTTGATTCCATGTACAATTAGTGCCCGGGGATCTTCATCAGATGATGTCGTAGTGCACAACTCTGAAGATTTCAGCTTGGCTTTTAAGGTAAGAAGCTTGGGACCATTGCTCTTTTTCTACAGTGGCTCCATATTGAAGATATATAGTTTTGTCTTGTTAACATCTAGCTGCTATGTACAAGTCTGTCTCAGAACAATAATAGTTGTACATTTGGGCATTAAGAAACAATATCTATGTCTAGCTTTCATTTTCAGTATGGACCTGGAAATGATTTTTTTTCCCTGAAACATCCCTTCAGGCCAGCCTCATCTTCCCCCTCGCCCCCTCTTTTCTACCCTCTGTCCTTTGTGTCACTCTTTCTTGTGGGCTAAACAATATGGCCTGTCACAGCTGCTGCCTTTGGTGCACTTTCCAGCTGAGTTCATTTACTTGCTGGGTTCATTTACTTGCTGGAAGTACAGAAGCCTAGACTAGAAAGAATGCTATCACAGCTGCCTCTCCCATCCTTAACAAACCCTACTGATGTTATGTCTTTGTCTGAAACTAATGTTGATACCTTTTTCCTCCTATAGATACTGCAACAGAACCTGAACAGCCAAGATTCTTTGGAGCCTTCCAATTTGCTGACCTTAAAAGTTCACATCTCTTCAACAGAGAATATGGACAACCTAAACTTTGACTTTCACTGGGCAGCTGTTACAGTAGCCAATGCTTTAAAATATACTCCTGTGAAGTCTGTTCCAATAATTCCTACAGCCCTTGCTAGAAACCTAAGCAGCCACATAAGTATTTCACAAGTGCAGAAGACCTGCAAATGTGGGTAAGTTAAGGTTCACAGTAATTGACCTTGGAAAGGTAAATTGTTCATATGCAAGCTTGGTTCGTTTGGTCTGGGAGTCTGTTAGGGGAAAACTAGAGGCTAAAATTTCAGGGTCCCTGGTATTGGATAAAGTAAGGCACACTTACTTTAAACAGCCTCAGCTTGGCCCTGATGTTTTAGATGAGATTCCTCTGAGGACTTGAGTTAGAATGCTCACACTCACTCAAATTCACTTAAGATCTACAAATAAGAACTAAAACAACGACATAAGCTAATGGCATTTATTAAAGAAAGATAAAGTTGAACACACATGCAAAGCCATACTTATAAATCTAGCAGCTGTATGTCTATCATTCACGCCATACTTTACCAGTAAAGGAAGGATCTTCTCTCACTGGCAAAGGGAACCTGCTCATAATACAGGACCTCCTTTGAGGCCCTGCAATCAGGAGGATGAATCCCAAGTCCCATTATGCTTAAGATTAAAAATATTTTCAAAATTGGCAACCTTCTTAATGCATATTCTAAGATCTTTACATCTATTGGTCCATGTAATCTTTTAGGTCAACCTATTCCCAGAAAGTCCAACCTTTTGTCCCCGAAATCCCCTCCCTCCTTGATGTAAGGTGTTGACTTCAAGATGGACCTGAGTTCTTCTTTTGTGTGGTTAATGGATCTTTTTATACTTTGGTCTTGTCTAGACATAGGGAGATCTAAAATGACAACATCAGTGATTCTGGACAAGGGGACATTTGAATCTACAGCATCTGCATTCCTTTTTATAACCTTTGATTGGTCGCTTTCATACATACAAGGCCTCATTCAAAGAGCAATAAAGCATTCCTTATCAACATATGTATAGATTCTAATAAGCTTTTAATATCATGGATCTGTGCCTCTGAGTTTCCCTACTTGCCCATTTAAACCCTATAGCATTACTTATAACCCCCACTTATAAGTACTATCCCTTAAGCATGCCATGCTGATAGGCTCTCACAGCCCTTATACTCCCCTGCACCCTATAAGTTGTGCACTGACCCATATATGCAAATCCTTCATAATATTTCTATCCTAAATGAAAAAAACCAAGGGAAAAATCTTTACAAGTCAAATATATCAAAACAACAAAGAGTCTTGTGGCACCTTAAAGACTAATGCATTTATTCTGGCATACAGTTTTGTAGACTAGGAAAGTAGCTTTCAGCCTGTTAAAATTATCAAGTATGAAGTGAATATTTCCTACGTTTCTTCACAATTGACTAGTGAATAGCAGTTCTTAATTCCGTTAAAAGGTATCTGGTGGTATAGAAGACAGATCAATATATTGTCATGACTATTTTATTAGCTTCAACTTAGCAGTTTTTATACATTACACTGCCTATCTCCTAGGATTGTTTTACTGTGGCAACTATCTATAGGTCATGTAAAATTGTTGGCCTTTCAGGAATAACTCCTCCTCCTTCTTCTGCCAAGTGAAAGCTGCTGGAAATGCTTCCATATAGTGGCAACTTGAGACAGTGGCTGTAATGTGCAAAGGCTGCCTGCCAATGTGAGTTGCCCCCATTCTTTGAAGTGTTTCCATACCAGTGTTATATATTCTTGGAGGTGGTTGATATGAAAGCCCTCCACATGATGGGGGCAAGCCACTGAATAAGTAGCTTTTCACATATTAGTCACCACCACATCAAAGCATTTCAAACAGCTGTAATGCATGAATCGGCCTGCACTTAAAACTGTTTAGTCCTATTGGTTTTGGAAATAAAGTTGGCATACGTGCAAGCCAGTTGAATCACTTTGGTATGTATGGTATGTTGGTATGTTGATATGTACAAAGGCTGTATTTGTGTTCCCAATAAGGTATTGGAAATCAGTTTTTCTATGATGCATGTGGGAAGAATACCACGCAAAGACTTTGCATAGCATTATAAGTGATGTCCAGTGTTCTACGTTCATGTATTTCAATGTATATAAAATAGAATATATATTAATAATAGGAAGTACTTTTCAAATCCCTTGTGCCAGTAACTTGTCTGATTCAGACTAATAAAAAAAGTCACTCTCATATGAATTTTGGGGT
The DNA here is from genome assembly GCF_057233095.1 of Heloderma suspectum. NCBI lineage: Eukaryota > Metazoa > Chordata > Lepidosauria > Squamata > Helodermatidae > Heloderma > Heloderma suspectum. Next base: position 231,446,943 of record NC_139461.1, read on the forward strand.
ATTTAGGTTATTTTTTTGGTGGCTTAAAAAACCAAACAAATTGGGGTTTACAAGCAACTTCTCTTCAGAAAAAAATACGTTATCTCTTGCAGATATCTTACAATGGATCAGACCAGGAAGTTACTTCTAATTCTGGAATCTGACCCCAAAGCACATACTTTGCCACTGATTGGCATGTAAGTATTTTGATGTGTGAACTTTTTTCCATTATTGCTTCTTGGTTTGAACTTGGTATTTGGCATTATAAGCAGATGTTAACATTAACATATTTGCAGTACATATTCAGATTAACTAGAAAAACTATTTTAGCAATATCTGAGCTACATGAAGATACACCTGCTATGGCATCAATGTCTACTGTGAGTGCTCAAAAATCTCAGTTTTCCTTCCTTTAGTTGGCTGAGTGGAATATCTCATATCTACAATCCATGGGTCTGGACTCGCTGTCTGCGCTACGTATTCAGCTCTTCAATTCAAGAGAGGTGATTATAATTAAAATGAACTTTTCTCAAAGAGTGAACGTGTTAGGGGAAAAATACTACTTCTTACTGTTCAATTATCACCATTTTTATTTACTGGGATTATTTATACTGCCTTTTAATCCTCTTGCTAGGCAAAATGTCTGCTGGAAAAACCAAGTCTTCAAAAAATGTTAAACTGCCATCTAATGGGGAGCTAATCTGGGGCAGGGAGTTCTGCATTCTGGGTTCTGCCACAGGAAACAGCCAACTCATGTGTCCCAGCCAGATCTAAGCAGACAATTGGTTCATGTGGTAGGAGTCCACCTTTCAGATACCCTGACCCAAACTGTTCAGGGCTTCAAATGTAGTCCCTAGGCTAGCACATTGAATGGAGCCTGGAGGTGGATCAGAAGCCATTGTAGCTTCTACAAAAAGGGGGTTACATACTCTCCAAGACTGAGTAACTAATATATTTTTTCAGTCAGTGGATTGGACTACTTGGATAGGCTGACTAAAGAAATATTGACATGGTTTGCATGATCAAAATAAGCCAACCTCCAGCAACCCATGCCACTTGAGTTAGGGCGATGCAACAAGCCAAACCTGGGCAGTGATTATGGAAATTGCACCTGGCATGCAACATGATTTAAATAACCCACTGTGGCTTATTTAATTTAATTAACCCACGATTTGCCCAGGTTGCATGCTGCCACTATTCCGAATATGCAACCTCCAATCAGAGGTTGCTTTGTTATGTGAGAACCTGAACATTATGGGTTAATTATAGGTTAAGGAACCCAAAATAAACCTACAATTAGTTGTAAGATTAACTTTGGGTTGTTTAACCCATAGTGCCCAGGTTTGCATGTCACAGAGCAACCTCCAATATTCAAAATGGTGGTGACATGCACCGTAGCAAATGTTGGGTTAATTAACCTACGATTGGCCACTGTTACACATTAACAGGGCCATAGTCATCATGACTAGTAGCCATTGATAGCCTTATCCTTGAATTTGTCTTATCCGCTTTTAAAGTCAACCAAGTTGGTGGCCATCACTACATCTTGTGGTAGCAATTTCCATCGTTTAACTATGCAGTGTGTGAAAAAGTATTTCCTTTTATCTGTCTTTATTCTCTTACCATTCAGCTTCATGGAATGACCCTGTGTTCTAGTATTATCCACTTTCTCCGCACCATGCATAACTTTGTACAGCTCTGTCTTGTCTCCCCTTACATGCCTTATGTCTAAGCTAAGCAGATCCAAACGTTGTGACTTCTTCTCCAGCGGAGTTGCTCCAGCCCCTTTATTGTTTTGGTTGCTGTTTTAAAGCTCTGTAATATCGGTTTTGATACGTAGTTAGCAGAACTGTACACAGTATTCCGACTGTGGTAACACCATAGATTTATATAAGGGTGTTACAATACTGGGAGTTTCGTTTTGAGTTTCTTTTCTAATTATGTCCAACATGGAACTTGCCTTTTTCACAGCAGCCAGATGCTTGGTTTTTCACACTGACATTTTCATCGAGCTTTTCACCACAACCCCGAGGTCTTCCTTGGTCAGTCACTGCCAGCTCAGATCCCATCAGCATAAGAATCCCCCCCCCAATTGTACATCACGTTTCACTTGCTTACACTGAACTGCATTTGCCATTTTAAAACCCATGACCATTCCTAATCAATGTATCACATTGCCAGGTAAATCTCTTTTGTGTTTTGATTATGTTTTTCCTTATAGGGTACTTTCAGAATCAGGCAGTTTTCTTATAGTCCTTTATTCTCTGAAGCACAAAGATCCAGAGTTTTATGAATGCCTCCCTTGTGGTGGACATACGGAACTAGGTTTCCAGCTACTAACAAGCAAAGAAACATTACATCTGTTCAAAGTAAGTTGTTTGATTTCTTGACTTTATCATGTTGGATATATAGTTGTAATGTCGCGGTGATCACTTGTTTCCTGTTCAGAAGGAAATGTTTCATGGAGAAGTATGTATAAAGGAAAAAGGGAGTGGGAGCTATAACTCCCTGACAGTTATCTGGAATGGGGTGAAATTGCACAGGTGGGGTGCTGTCATGGGGAGCCTTCAGATGCTGCAATTGGTAATTGCGGAACTGTGCTTCTTTGTGGAAAAGTGAGCAGTTCTTCCTGCATTTCCCAAGTTGTGCAGTTTCAAAGGAGCGATCAGGGAAGCCTGTCATTGTGTAACTTTGCTGTAGCAGGGTAGCGCAGTAGCATAAGGCTGTCATTGTACTAGGGGAATGCTGTCATTTTGTAACTGTAGTACAGTATCAGGGAAGGCTGTGCTTGTTTGGCTGCAGTTGCCCCTGGGCTGCTTGTCAGATCTCAAAAAAGGGCTCTGCAGGCTGGAGCAGAGTGGCCATAGTGGTTTTGGCTGCTCTTACCAGCTGACTCTGTAGGTGACTGGAATAAGCCATGGTGAGCACAAGATGACACGTTGGGTTAAATAGCCCTTACTGCAGACCATGGGTTATCAGGTGGCTTATTTTGGCCAAATCAGCCATCGTGGATTTAAAAAATTATTGACAGGTGACATGATAACCAACAGTCAGTTAAGCCGCTGTGGCTTATTTAACCCATCATGGTTATCATGTCATCTGACCACAGTCTCATAGTGTCTGATCTCTGTGTATGCCTGAGTACTTGTATACCATATGTGGCACTGTGGCTGGAGGCTTGCAACACCCAATGATTCCCCAGCTCTTAGCTCTGCCGAGCACCTGCTCACTTGATAGTTGTAGCAGTCATGAGCCTTCTACATATGAAAGGGGTCCCAAGATGTAGGAAAACTGTGCCAACATTTGGAATTGTTTGTAGGTTTTGGGGTGAGAGGGGGAGGCTCTTGTGTGATAATGGTTGAACATGAAGGTTAGTGACTGCATCTACTTCATTTCAGAATGTGGAGCCTTCAGATAAATACCCTATTCAATTTGAGCTGAATTCAGAAAGTAAAAATTCAGAAATGGAGTTCTTCAGTAAAATTTCTAAAGAGGTTTCCATTAGCAGGTGAGGCACTTTTCAAATGCTTATGCATACAATCTGTCCTATATGTCTGCCAGTATGCAGTTCTATACTCTCCACAGAAAATGTTCTCCCCATACAATAATTACATATTTTCAACAGGAATTGTTAATGGTTACCATGCTAGATATAAGTATTTCTACCTACCTTTTAATAAGGTGCTCATTGTGTTGCATGTAGGTATCTAGAACTTATCAGCAGGTAAGGAAAAAGGATTTCTCAGATTGTTCATGTTACTCACATCATAAATAGTCCTTGATCTTTCTCAAACAAGGAACTCCCATGTGATGTCAGTACCTATGTGAATATGGGCATTCCCTAAGTCTTGCTTCCCAAAGAAATTAACTAAACAGTCAAATAGCATTGTTAACTTATTGAAATATCAAGTCTGCTAAATATTGCTCTAGGGAAAAATGCTTTTCCCTCTGACTAGTTAAACTGAGACAAATGGCAAATAAAACTCCACAGATAAAACTGCCACTTCAAAAGTTAGTTCTAACAATTGTAGTAAACTTAATTTATTTACAAAGTATATAGGCTGCCTTTCAGTAGCCATTTCTAAAAATTGTGCATATTACCATAAAACATCAAGACACTTGTTTCAAAACTCTGTTGAAAACCAGATGTATTTTAGAATGGAATATTATACCTAGAAATTGGAGTCGTGTATAGATCTTGGAGCTATTTGCAACATGTCTTCCTCCAAATGTAGCAGGAATATCAAGCTAATATTTAAAAGCTTTTTGTGGTGAATTATATTTTACAAGCAATACAAATCTTGAAACCTTTTTAGCCCATCTCAAGGTTCTTCTCCCAGTAAACTGTCTATCAGTGATCATGACTCTGGTGTGGAAGATGATACATCCCCACGACCATTTCCCCGTCCTCACCCAGTGAGTCAACAGGTAACTTCTAGACCTCTCATTTGGTTATCTTCAATTGTTCAGATAAAATATAATCAGACCTGCTCTACTTTGGGGTAACTGGTAGGGCCCAGGTTCAGCGTCAATATCAGGCTAGTGTTATGTCATAGTCTTGCCACTAGGTTGTACTACAGTGCTATTAACCCTTTATTGCTACAAATATATCTTTCAGATTAACTTTATAAATAAACTTTAATTAAAAAACTTTTTAGGAAACTGTGTATTCTCTGTGAAGATGCAAGACCAATTAAATTAGCTGAACCATAGCCCAAGTATTTGACTTAATTTTGTAGGGATTGAGATGGTGTTGATTAGTTTTGTCTTCAGCTTCCTTCCTTCCTAAGCTAAAGAAAGAACAAATGAGAAGTTTCTGGTTGTAGACAGTAGCTGTGCTGGTTGTGTTCTGTAGTGAGTCATTCGTACAGTGGGACAAACTGGGTATAGTTTATTTTGCAGTAGCACAGCACAAGGATCCCTTATTGTAGAATTTGGCGAGGGTATCATATTCAAGGCGTCCTGGTAGATACATAATTCTTTAAGAGTGGGTTATGGCTTGTACATTGTCTTTCCACTGATTTGTATTTGTAACGTAGGGAAAGGTGCTACACGTTAGTTGCTGAGGCGGGAAGGAAAAAACCTTCAGATTAAATTGATAACATAAATGCATTTATCTACAGTCAAAGCACGTTTTAAACTTAAATTGTCCTGGCTTCCAGATGACTGAGATCCAGCCTTCAGTTCCTGAATTGTCAATTGTATTTGATGGTGTATCTGCAGAATCTGCGACAACATCCAAACATGTTATGATCATGAATACGAGAAAACGGCCTTCATTTGGACATCAACCTGCTAATAAGTCAAGCCCCATAGGGCATCCACCCTGCCAACTCCAGAGTTCTGATAGTGGAAGGGAAATGTTTGGTTCATGTGCTAGAGAACCTTCTCCAAGGCAATTACCAAGCCAATTAAAGCAGAGAATTCCAATTTTAAAATCTTGCAAAGGAATGCAACCTCCACTACAACAGCATCCTGGTGGATTTGGGTCTCAAGGAAAAAAGAGCTTTGGATCCACTTCCTCCTCCTCCTCCTCCTCCTCTCCTTCAACACCTTGCAGTGGACCCTCACCGAACACTTCATCACATCAACTTGGAACACTTTCTGAAAGACACTTGGCAAGTAAAGATGCTGTACAGAGGAAAGGAAAGTTTCCTATTAGTGTACTCTCAGCATCTAATACTAAGCAGTCTCCAGTAACTTCCCAGCATCTCTGGCACAGCTATGCATTGTCACCTCCACACACAAGGAGGCCAGTAGAGCTTCGGATACCGGTTCAAGGTCCACCTTGCTGTCCTCCCTGTGTCTGCAACTGTCAGCTACATGGCCATATGCAATACAGTCCAACAAACATTCAGCAAGGAATGTGTAAAATGGGTTCTGGTCACACACCTGAAATCCAGTCAAGCAGTGTCCAGGAGAGTATGCAATTAATGTGCCATCAAAATATAGAATGCATAAATGCTGGCTGCAATCCAGTATGTGCCACAAGTAGCCCTATAAACCTAGGCAATCATGGAATAATGGGGAATTCTACCCTTAGTGATAACATGTCAGCTACAGTAAGGAATTCTTCCCCTGCTGACCCTGGCAGTGCACAATCTCATTCAGGGTATTCAAGTTGTATACACACTTCTGCACCCCAGATGGGATCAGATAATAAAATTATGGAATTAACTTCAGATGTTTACAGAATTCTTACTGAACAAGACCGACAGATCAAGCAGCTACAAGCTCAGGTTTGTTGGGTTTCTTCTATGACTCTTAATATGTTTAGAGTTTATTTAGCTTCATTACTGGAAAATAATATCCCCAGTTATGGTATATATGATATTATCACACTAGAACTTTGTCCTTGTGTACTCTTCTGCTTATATTTGGTCTCCTCTGAGGCAAGTAGTGGGTTAGTAGTACCATTGCTTTGCAGATGTTTCACATAGCAAATAACTATGATTTTAGAATCATTAACACTGTCAAGTTTATTAGTCAATTTAATGAGCCATTAACTTGTTTGGAATTAAGGTCAGTCCTGAGTAGAAGCCAACTAGATTTTAATGAATGAGATTTACTGTTTTAGTAGCAATATCTGTGTGCTGTTCTACAATTTCCTGTATTACATTATTTCTTAAAGGTAGCTTAACAATGCTGCCTTGCATCGTTTTGAGGAAAAAATAGTCCTATAAGCTTAAGAGACGAATTGTTGACAAATGATACTTACTGCACTAATTGCTTTTTCCACTCTTGTTACCTTGGCAGTACAGTTAACACTGATCTTACATGGTTACAGATCCAGCGGCTTTTAGAAGCGCAAACTGTTCAGCCCTGTTCCACTAAGACTATAGCAAACAGTAGTGTACAGTCTGAGAAGCAACTAGAATTTGTTGCCATGGAAACCCAATCCTCCCCTGGGTTACACATGAAGAAAAGTGTCAGCATTGCAGTGAGCACAGGTAACAGTTTATTGTACGATTCCTTGGTGACAGCAATTTGAGACACAGGAGCCATTTTGGCTTACATTGTTCATAGCCTGCTGTTCTGTCTCCTGTTTGTCCCAGCAGAACACTGTGCTACCGTACTTGAATTCTGTGCCCAGATTGAACTGTATCAAGATAGATTTCCATATTGTATGATCATAGTGTCTCCGAAGACTGAATTTTAATTGTTTGAATTATTGTAAATTTTGTAAAACTATTGTATTTGCTCAGGCGAGTACAAAAATAAAATGTTAACGTTGCTTTCTTCTTGAAGCCACTGTATCAGAATGTCTCACCTTAGCTCCATGCTAGAGAGGTCTCTAATGGGATTGCAAGAGCCTCAAACCACATTGCTGTATGTAGTAGCATCAACTGTTTTCCTGTTTATATGGCTCCAGCTAGTGTTGCAAAAAAGAGCAAACCTGTGCAAGATGCACAAGGTGATCATGCTGTAAGACTGCACACAAGCTATGTTGTCACTTTTCAGCTGCTTAACAAATAAACATCGAATGCACAGTAACAATTGGCTAGTAGTTAACAGCAGTCTGTGTCACTGATTGGCTGTAATGCATGGAGATAGTGGACAGCTGTGACAGGAAGGGCGCGCACACATACAGGGTATGTTGCCCTCAGTCTAACCAAGCTCAACTAACACTTTCTTCCTATTTGACTTTCTCAGGTGCTAGCCTATTTTGGAATGCCCCTTTGGAAAGGAGCAAAGATGCTGTGAAACAAGATGATGTCGAAATTTCCAATGAAGAAATTTCTGATATTTCTATGAACACTGAAAAAAACAGGAGTCAGACAAGCATTGCTTCTTCATTAAAAGCTGTTGATATCCCCAGCTTTGTAGATAGTCTCCATATTGTTGAAGAAGGGCCTGCTCAACCCTCTGCTGGATTCTGGTAAACCTTTTGTTTGAAACATCTTCCTGACTTCCTTTAACAATCTCTGTATACCTTTTCTGTCATGCGGAAGCTATTTGGTTTTGCAAGATTTAAACTAGTATTTGATTTGACTGGTGGTATATAGTTCCACATTTGTTTCCTTCCACTCGCACCCTGTGCCATCAATAATAGAATATATTTGTACTAGGAGAAGTTTATCACAGTTGGCAGCCTGGCTATTCTGTAACATCAATTTACATGTTGGCTGGGTGCAGTTACCTGTTATGCATGAGTGTTTTGTTGTAGACTTGGATTTCTACTTTCAGCTTGAATAAGCTATTTTGTGTGTGTTAATATTGGTCACCTATTGGAGAGCTAAAAATTGTAATTCAAAGAATGGAGGAGGCTTGGTTTCAAAAGTGTATTTTCACTTTTCTTTAAAAGATGAAAGCAAGCTGTCTAGATCTTTGTTTCATTCATGGTGGCTGCTTCAAACAAACTGCATAGCAATCAAAAGTGTTCAGGAAGCTGGTTCTCTGTAGCATCCAATCACACGGTAAAAGTTTGACCACACCTTTACAACTGATCAAATATGTGTATACACAGGAAGTAAGATTTCCCTCACCATGTAAGGCAATTGTCTATAGTAGCTGATTACATGGTGAGGGAAATCTTGGCTATGGAAGTGGTTGCAGTCACTGACCAACAAATTTTAAGTGGTAGCTGTGGTGCAAGCAATCCCATGAATCAACCCTAAATTTGTTCTTTCTCTGTAGCTGTTCCAGAGGTGTGATTGGATTGCTTATCCTGTGAATTGTAAAAATGAGCAGGCCTCATTGCACCAGCCTGAGGTGGAACTTCACTAGTGGCCAGGATCTTAAGCTATAAAAACACTGTGAGCACACACATCTTATTATTATAAACAAGCAATCTCTTGATAATTCTTGAGTTCCAACAGTCAAGGTGACCTCTGAAATATTTAGCTTGCATAATTTTACTGAGGATGATGAAAAATCACCACTCTACAGCAGCTGATAACCTGTATTGACAGACTGGCACAGTACATGATCTAAATCTTATCTCTTTCAATGTATACAATTGATTGCTTTGAGCTCCCGTACTTTCTTCATTACCTACATTGTTCTAGGGATCCTGTTATGACCTAGATGACATTTTGGAATTCACTATCCATGTTTCTAGCCTCAGCTATTAAACTGTACATTTTTGTGATTAGCTGTAAATATGTATTAAGTCTCATTTAATTAAGGAATGGTCTACAAAATTGGTTTAGTGCTTAGTAAATGTACAGTTGTTGCGAATTTTATTGCACGGGTCCCGATGTCTTGTGTGCTTGTGTTTTGAGAATGCTAAGTTTTAAGCAGCAATATATTGTCATAGATGCCTTTTGCATATTGCCAATGAATGGCATTATTATTGATGGCTGTTCCATTTTCTGACCTTAACACCAGCATCAACTTGTGAAGAGGGAATTTGCAGGGTAGCCAAAACCGGGCAGTCAAAAGATATGTTGTTGTGTTCCATCCCTAGCAGCTAGTCTTCAGACACTGATGTGTTTTGCATGTTCATAGCTACCCAGGGTTTAAGCATGAACCAACAGTGTGCTTAGTTCTGGCCATCTGCTTCTGCTGAGTTGAACAACCCAGGGATGCTCTGCCCCTGGGTTGTTGTTTGTGATGTAAGAACCTGGAATTGTGCTTTCTTGAGGGAGGAACAACACACAATTCTGGGTTCAAATGTCACAGTCAACAACCCAGGAATGGAGTGTCCCTAGCTTGTTTAGCTCAGTGGGTGTGGGCAGCTAGGAGCCAACATGGCTGCTTACTCCCATTTCATTTACAACAACCCAAGGTTTAACAAACAGTGGGTTATTGCAAAGTGCGAACTGGGTTATTGCAATGCATCTTCAACCAGACTTGCCGCTGCGATGTAGCTGACAAAAAGTTTGCCAGACTTTGCCTTGACATGTCTCTTCCTGCTCCCATTTAAGCAATCCATCTTGTGCATTAAGAGATGTGTCTACCTATTAAGGTGTGGGGAGGTGAACAGAAGCAAGTCTGTACCCCATAAACAAATCTGTCTCCTCAATCCATTCTATATAGGACATATAATCATACTGACCTTGAATCAACCTTCCAGGGCTCTTAAGACAAAATATTCAGAGGCCTGTTTCTCCTGCAATGATTATCTAAATAAATCCTAGATGTGTGCCAGAAGATTTTACACACTTAAGTATAATTGGTTGTGTAGATGAAACATGCAGCTTTACATAGCTTTCATCTATATAGGTAAATAGAAAATTTATAGCTTTCATCTATATAGGTAAATAGAAAATCTTGAAGCCAAGATTGGTTTTGATAATGACCAAACTTTTCATATTGTTAATCAAGGTTTAAAATTAGATGCATACCTTGATCTATATATTAAATATAGTCATGTGTATTGGACTGTAGAGGCTGATGTCCTGTTGATTTTAATTAAGAATGCTTTCTGCCTTGACTGTAAACATTAAAACAATAATATGATACTTTTATTGAATAAAAACAACATCTTGAGCAAAAACATTCCTAACCTGTAAAGCAGGGATGGGTAACTTGTGGCCCTCCAGAAGTTTTAGCCTGTAACTGCCATCATCCCTCACTATTGCCTATGCTGGTTAGTGATGATGGGAGTTGTGGCCCTCCATGTTTTGGCCTACAAATTACCCACCCCTGCTATAAAGCATAAGCATCTTGAAAGCTGGGAATTGAATGGTATATCCTAAAGAAGTAGGAGACCTAACTTAAGATGTAGCATTCCCTCTTCTGCCCCAAAGACAAATATCATTGATAACTTAATAAACTCATTTGAATTGTCTAGTGACTCGCTGTTCTTTATTTCTAGCAGTGGGCCAGTTGCCACAGAGATGGCCCAGACTTCAGTGCTGAGTGAAAGTGTTAGCATGTGCTTACAGACCAGGCCATCAGAGGGAACTGGCAATGATTTGGTAGCAGTTAATGAACAAAATGTTGAGCATGTCATCACTTCCCTGCCAAATGTTCCTCCAGATGATCAGAAATTTTATGAGGATTTATTGGTAAGTTGTCATAGATAGTTTTTCAATCTAACAGTCTTATTTTACTCAAATCTACTAACAGCATTGGTGGAGAAACCACTTTATTTACCAATACAATGGTGTGTTTGGTGGCAAAAGTGTGTATTGTCCAACTGCTTCTTGAATCTCCATGTTTTCCTTTAAAATCCTGAAGAAGAGGCATTGCTGACTTGTTCTTCCAGAATAGTTTTTTTGGAACGTTCATCTTCTTGATGCATTCTTTTAATTAAAATAGTATGTGGCACAATAAGTAATTTAGGATTGCATTGATTATCTCAAATGAAATTAGGTTATGAAATTCAGATCTAGGTCTGAACAAATTCAAGGAGAATGTTCAAGATTATATGGCCATGTGGTGTTAAGTATATAGACTTAACACCACATGGCTTTAACCTAGATGATGGCACCTGTCATCACTCATCTAAAGCATATGCCACACCTTGGAATATTCTGTCCTCTCTGTTCTATAACTGCCACCTTTATTACTGGGCATTTTGATTCATAACAGAGCAGCTGAAGAAGACAGAAGCTGAAACGGTTTGCTTTACGATCTTAATTTTTCTATTTTATTAGACACATCAGGTTTTCTATTCAGCAGTTACTTTAATATTAAATGTAAATATAACACTTAAATGTACCTCTAAATACATTATTTGAGAACCTTTAATATATTGCCAGTATCCTGTGCCCATTATGTGTGTAGTATCTTATAGCTTTCCTAAAACTGGCTTTTGCCATTCTATTTTCTGTATCTTCCTTTCTACACTTCTGTAGGGTCAAGTAAACCACTTCTTGAAGGAATCTTCTGAAGAAAGCAGTTCCTCAGTAAAAGAGGACCTGAACAGCAATGAATGTACCACATTCTCAACAATGAGCAAGACAAAAAGAGGTTCAGCACCTGATCCAGGCCTGAGAGATAAAGATAGTGTTCTGAATGCAACCTTGAAGCAATTAAGAAACCTTGGAGTAAATTTTGACTCTTCTGACAAAATGAACAGTGCACACAAAGTAGAGAATGCCAGGTAACTGAAAAAATGGTTTTGCTCTGACTGTCTAAATCAAAGGAGGAAGAAAAATGTCTTGGACAGAGGCTTGTAGATAGCTGGATCCCTCCAAAGGGGCTAGAACTCTGACTTGTGGGCTGTTGCTCACTGGTTCTGAGCTGTATACATTTTTAGTTTTTTCCATCATAAGGATATCCTCATCAGAGTTGAAAAAGGTTCCAAAAAGGGCCTCTAGAATGGCTGATGGGGTTGGAGTTGGCACCTTTAGTTTAGGGGAAAAAGATAAATGGGCTGTGGTGGAGTAATAGAGGTTTATCAAACAAAATTGTGTTGCACCTGTCTCAGTGCAGCAGAACATAAAATCGACTGTTAAAGAATTCAGGGGAAAGACTACCCCCATCCACACATGGCCTAAATAAGACACTTAGGTTGGTAGTGAAACTGAGGTGCAGACCACTTCTAAATTGGCCACAGTTCTCAAAGGGTTGCATCAACATTGCCTGAATAGTGGGACATGCTTGGTGACAGCTAGTATATCTATAGGACAGAACCTGAGACTTCCAGAGACTTATTTGATAACTTTAAATCTTAAAAGCTTACCTGAGCTCCTTTGGACAGTAGGGTGGAGTACAAATCTGACAAATATAATGTTACCCTTTCCTGCCTTTAGATACTTTCTTCCATGAAATATCATCCTTTATCTATACTCGCAGATAAGTTTCATTGTAATCCAGAATAATACTCTTACCCAACAAGCTCCATCAGAAAGGTATGCTGCTGAGGAACCATATATTCCTCTTGCTAATCTGCTTATTCTTCACAAAGTCAAATCAGATTTTGTAGCTGTAATCATAACAGAGCACCACTTTCAGTCCCTTGGTGCTAGAAATCAACCTTCTATAATGCAGAACATCTAGCCCAGCCTTCCAGAACTTGGTGCCCTCCAGATGTGTTGGACTACAACTCCCAGCATGTTATGCTGGGAGTTGTAACCCAACACATCTGGAGGGCACCAGGTTCGAGAAGGCTGATCTAGCCAGTAGTTCATGATTGGTGAGAACCTAATATTGTGCTTAAACCTTACTAGGTTGGAGAAGAACAAGAATACATTCATTCCATTTTTGTACTGCTCAGTAGCCAAAGCTCTCAGGAAGGTTTACAAAGATTAAAACCCTAAAAATACAATATAATATAAAACCGTTAACATAAAAAAATATTTCTTAAAAAATTGAACAATCAATAAAAATCCCAGGACCTGTTAAGCCTTACCATATGCTGTTAAATTCCTGGGAGTAGAGGAAAGTCTTAACTAGGCACCAAAAAGATGACAATGTTGGTGTCAGGCAAACTTCACTGGGGAGAGCGTTCCACGATTGGGGGGCTACCACCAAGAAGGCCCCCCCCTTGTTGCCATCCTCTGAACCTCCCTCAAAGAAGGCAACTGGAAGAGGGCCTCAGATTATGATCATAGCGTATAGGTAGGTTCATACTGGGAGAGGTGCTCCATCAGGTATTGTGGTCCCAAGCGGTGTAAGGCTTTATAGGTCAAAACCAACATCTTGAATTGAGCTCGGAAACATACAGGCAGCCAGTGCAAATGGGCCAGAATCAGTGTTATACGTTCAAACCTTCTGGTCCCTGCTATCAATCGGGCCACTGCATTTTGCACAAGGTGCAGCTTCTGAACTGTCTTCATAGGCAGCCCCAAGTAGAGCACATTGTGGCAATCTAACTTGGAGGTTACCAATTTATAGAATACTGAAGCCAGGTTATCCCTGTCCAGATAGGGGCATAGCTTATATCTTAAATCTTGGTAAAAGGAATACTCTTATCTAAAGTATTTAGGAAATACTAACTGATTTCCACCACTACCTCTTCCCATGACTACAAAAAAAACTATAGTTCCTGCAATTCAAACTTTTGGCCACCTTGCTGCATTTGCATGTAATACTAAACCCTGACTTAATGTTAAGAGGATGAGCCACAGTGAGCTTCAGGCTTGCATGTTGTTCCTTTCCCTCCCTGGCTTGGTTGCACTGTGGTTGTGATAGCCATACTCCATGATTGGTAGCAGCTGTGACTGGTAAAAACAAGTCATTGTCAAACCAAAGTTTATGAAGTGGGCTTCTTTTCACTAACCACAGTTTAGGTTTGAGCATAATGCTAAACTGTAGTTAATCTAAAATGGGAGCTTCTGATTACTCTCTCACCTGTATGTACATCCCAGGGCTATGTGTATGAAGACACTAAGCTCTGTGGCTGCACAGAGGACAAGAAAATGGCGGCATTATTACGACTGATAAACTATTCATGTTTTTCTACCTAGAAAATTCAGATTCTGCATTCAAACATGCCTGAACAGTTATACAGTACTTAGAAGCTCTTTCCTTAAGTATTGGAGCTTTTTCTCGGTGACTTGACATACTATAGGCAGTGTCCACGTACCTACAGATCAAAATGTCATTCTTGGTAATTCACATTCTTCAGCAGGTATCAGATCTCGCACTTGCAGAAGTAAGGTGAATTGATTAGGAAGCACTGATTTTTAGAATGCTAGATATCTGCTTTTGACCATGTTACATTCTTGGGCAATGTGAAACGTTCTTGCTTCAGAATTGCCCTAGGTGTGGCTGCTACCTCAGCCATACCTAGCCTTAAATTTAATGATTTCCCACAGTAGACAAACTTGTTCTTTTTTTCCTAATACAGGAATGATCTTTGTCATATGAAATGCTGGCCACATTTTGTGGTCCTGCCTGAGCTCTCAAGTGGCCTTTTTATGTAGCCTGTGCTTGCACTTCCCTGTAGCTCAGTTAATGGATGGACACTTCACATCTTCCTAGACCCATGAATTCAATATAATGCCTTGTTGTGAGTCTTCAGTTTCACACACACTGTGGCTGGTTTTTCTTTTTTCATCAGAGTGAACCTACTAGTGAGCTCTGTAGTAATAAGTAAAACGGCTTACTTATCCATGGATGTTGCTAGCTCTGATTGAAGGAATGTATTCTTGGGCAGCAGCACACCATCAGGACTGGTGCACAACATGCAAACCAACCCTTCTGCAATCAGTGCCTGCCAATAGGATTGCATAAAGAAATTTTTGAACTGGCAAACAGCCCCACTACAGTTTACCACTTCCTGAAGCATCAGCTAGTATGTGCATGTGGCAGTGTCTAAGTGTTACATTATTCTCTGGGATTCTTATACAGGTAAGATTGGGAGGTATTGTATGGATACCAAAGTAGCTGGCAGCAGTTTGTCTTTTATAACATTGATGTTTTATGACCTGACTACTACAGGTAGGTGAAATTAGTTGCAGCCTATGTTTCCATTTCCATAAAGTTAAAATACCTTTTTTCCTCTCTGTTTTAGTATAATGGCTTGTATTAATCCTGAAGCAGTTGTCCCAGGACTAAACTACATCTCTTTTGCTAATGTTGGAATGAGTGGCTTTACTCCCAATGGAGTAGATCTGAGCATGGAGGCAAATGCCATTGCCCTCAAGTATCTAAGTGAAAGCCAACTGTCACAGCTTTCCCTGAGTCATTCAAGCCAAAAGAATTCCATGGCTTCGTCTGTACAGGCTCTCCTTCAAACCAATACAGACAAGACTTTGGTTGGCTTTGGCTTAATTTCCCCAAGCAATATGTCTTTTGCAACCAAGAAGTACATGAGGAGGTATGGGCTCTTACAAAGCAGTGATGATGAAGAGGAGCAGCAGACTGGTGACTACAAGAGAAGGGAGAACTTAGAACCTGTTCTACACCTTGATTTAAGCCCTGTTTTAGAGGGCTTTGCCTGCTGGAAAGACGCTTCTGAAAGAGCTGGTGACAGACCATTTTCATTTAATGCAGCACAATGTGAAACTGAACTATCTAGTGGTCGTTTGTCAAATTCAGGAGGCCCTGTATTGAGAAATGTTACAAATGCAGTTCTTCCACTGAGAATCCTGCACCAGTCAAATGAAAGTTCACATCCATTTTTAAAGCCAAAAATGAAGCTTCTACCTGGAAAAGCAGAATTCACACAGCATCCTGACAAAGAGAATCTGGATATTCAGATTACACCAGAAACATTGCAAGCTCCTGTTGTTGACCATTTAAACCAAGGAGGCAACATGAATTCAGTGGGTACTTTTCTTGATGTACAGCAGCTCAGGCAGTTACCAAAGCTATTCTAACCTGTGTGTGTTTGGCAACCAGCTTTTCACAGGACTTCCCAATGTCCAAAGTTTTCGCCTGGTTCAATAGAATCGAAAGAAGCCACTGTCTTTAAAAGCTGTTTTGGCAATGAACGGGTGGGGGAGTTCAATTTCATCTTTGCCAATCCAGTTGCCTAGTATGATGGTTTGGCTGCTGCATCTAAGTATTTGCACCTTTGTGACACAATTTAAGTGTCTTTACATTCCAAAAGATCAGTGAACATAATCTAGACATAATGTACACTGTATATCTTTTTAACAGATGTTAACTCTTGAATTTAATAAAGTGAATATTGTGGGGGGAGGGGGCAGTTAAACTTCATCAGTACTGAAGCAGATGGTAGCTTAAGACAAGGCGAGTTTTGTTACTCAGCCTACAGCATTATCCTTTTTTGAGTAATCTGGACATTGGAATAATGCATTTCATTATACAGCCTTATTTCTTAGGAATTTGAAGTACAATTTTTCCTGGTTACTTATAACAAATGTGATTATGCAACAAAACAAGGTTGGCAAATGTCACCCTTATTGTGTGTTTCTGACTTCTATCAAAAACATAAGGAACAAATATTCCATAAATTGCTGAACTGTTTAACACTCTGAGTGTCTAAATAAAATATGCTACTGTTCTTGTAATTGCAAACTCATAAACTCAGGGTTTCTAAAAACTTAATTAAACCTAACTTGGTTTTTACTTTGTTTCTTTGTGTAAACTCTGTAATGTTACCACAACAGTCGTAATTCATCATCTTCCATGAAGAGATTATGATCTCTTAGGGTGCAATTTTATGCATGTTTAGATGGGCAAAGTCCTACAACTCCCAGCATTCCTCAGCCAACACGGCTGGCTGGGGCATGCTGGGAGTTGTAGGATGTTTTTCACATCTAAACATGCATAAAATTGCACCCTTAGGAAAGCAATCCTAGACCTACTGGGAGTTCAACTAAAGGACCTACAAGTGGAAGTGCTGCTCTGCCAGCAGCAAGGCAGATCTAGTGGCATGATACTTAACGCTGTTCTTCACAGGTGGAAAGCTCCAGGAGTGCAGGAGGAAACAGGGTTTGTCTGTGTGGCTCTCATTTCTCAACAACACAGGAGCAACCCAACACTATGCCAGCCCTCGTGCTGGCATAGTTAATTTCCTCCTATTGTAGTCAATGGGAGGAAAAGAAAAATCCATCTCCACACCCCTCACCCTGACTACAGCAGAATAGCAATGTGTGAAATAGATGTAGGAGTTGCTCTGCCAGCAGATCTGTCTCCTTCCTCACTGTAGGTGAACCATACAATTGCTTTAATTGTGGGGGAGGGGGGAACCATGGTAAAATACTTGCTAAGTTCCTAAAACACAACACACATTTATTCTGTATGACTTTAATCAACCCAATCCCATCTTTAACTATGCAGTGAGTAATACCAATATCACAAATATCTGGAGTTCAGTGAGGTTTCTGACATAACTTCATATGAATTCATATCCAAATTACCAAAAACGGAGTTTGGTTAGAAATTTCTAACGTTGGTGCTAATTAGAGAAATTCATCACAAGCAAACAGTACTTAATGTAACAAGTGGTATCCTATGAAGATTGAGTCTAGTTCTAGTTGTTTTTGTTAAAGAGGTGGATGAGTGGAATAATATATGAAGATTCAGGTGGAAAAGATGGTTACGTGCTGTGAAATACACTATCTGCAATCCAAGCTAAAGCTACACTAGTTTTAAGGCTACTGATTTTGATGGGGTTAAGCAAACGTAAGTCTAGATGATATAAAACTTACAGTAATGTTGATAAATTGGAGCAGTGACCTGCAATAGTCTATTCTTGCAGAAGTGCAGATTTAAGAGGAAGAAAAAGTAAATATATACTTGCAAAATCAGAGGGGAAAGTATTTACAGTATGCTATCAAAATTGATCTTGAAATGTCATTCTGATAACTGGGTCAGCTCAGCTGTTCAATAAAAACAAATGCTACTTTGTTAATTTGTAGTACAGACAGAACAAAACACCAACACAGTGCATTACTCATGCCTGATATACAGTGTAGTTTTAACCACTGTATCTTCTGAAAGGATGCAGCCATAGTAGAGGGGAGTTCTAAGAAAAAGATCAGTTTGGGATGTATACTTTAAGGAAGGCCACCGAACGGTTGTACTTAAACTCTTGCAGGAAATAATATTAAAGCAGGATCTGTTGTTCTGGTTAAATTATGTCATAAGAAAAGTCATGCTGAATCAGACCAAGGATCCATCTAGTCCAGCATTCTGTTCACACAGTGGCCAACCAGCTGCCTGTGGAAAGCCCACAAGTAGAACAGAGTGCAACAGTACCCTCCTGCTCGTATTCCCCAGCTACTGGTATGCAGAGGCATACTGCCTCTGATACTACTAGTGTACAGTCATCATGAATAGTTGCCGTTGATAGCCTTATCCTCCTTGAATTTGTCTAATGGCTTTTTAAAGCAATCCAAGTCGGTGGCCATCACAGCATCTTTTGGAAGTGAATCTCTGCACTGTGTGAAGAAGTCCGTCCTTTTATCTGTCCTGAATCTCCCACCAATTAGCTTCATGGGATGACTCCAGATTCTAGTATTGCAAGAGAGGGAGAAAAGTGCCTCCCTATCCAGTTTCTCCACACCACACACAATTTTGTACACATCTATTATGTTTCCCCTTAGCCTCCTTTTTTCCCAAGCTAAACAATCCCAGCTGTTGTAACCTTCTCTCACAGAGGAGGTGCACCAGCCCCTTGGTCATTTTAGTTGCCCTTTTCTGCACTTTTTTCAGCTCTACGATATCTTTTTTTAGGTGTGGTGACCAGAACTGGACACAGTATTCCAAGTGTGGTTGCACCATAGGTTTGTATAAGGGCAGTATGATTGAGGCAGTTCTCAATTCCTTTTCTCATTATGCCTAATGTGGAGTTTGCCTTTTTTTTTTTTAGCAGCTGCACACTGGGTTGACATTTTCATTGAGCTGTCCACCACAACCCCAAGATCTCTTCCTTGGTCAGTCACCGCTAGCTCAGATCCCATCAGGCTATACTTGAAGTTGGGATTTTTTGCCCCAACATGCATCACTTTATACTTGCTTACATTGAACCCCATTTGTCATGTAGATGCCCATTCTCCCAGTTTGGAGAGATCCTTCTGGATCTCTTCACAATCCCTTTTTATTTTAACCACCCTAAGTAATTTGGGTTCATCCTCAAAGTTGGCCACTTCACTGCTCACTCCTAATTCTAGATCATTTATGAACAGGTTGAAAAGCATTGGTCCTAATACAGATCCCTATGGGACCCCACTCTTTACTTCCCTCCATTGGGAGAATTTACCACTTATTCCTACTCTCTGCTTTCTGTTCTTTAACCAGTTACTGATCCATAAGAGGACCTGTCTTATTCCATGACTGCTACGTTTGTTCAGGAGTCTTTGGTGAGAGACTTTGTCAAAAGCCTTTTGGAAGTCCAAGTAAACAATGTCTACCAGATCACCCCTGTCTACATGTTTATTGACACTCTCAACTCTAAAAGATTAGTGAGACAGGACTTACCTTTACGGAAGCTGTGTTGATTCTTTATCAGCAAGGCTTGTCCATTTATATATGTACTACTTTTATCCTTAATAATGCCTTCAACCAATTTACCTGGAACAGATGTTAAGCTAACTGGCCTGTAATTTCCCAGATCCCCCCTGGATCCCTTTTTGAAAGTTGGTGTTATATTGGCCATCTTCCAGTCCTCTGGTATAGAGGCTGATCTTAGGGACATGTTGCATATTTTGGTTAGAAGATCAGCAATTTCATATTTGAGTTCTTTGGGAACTCTGGGATGGATACCACCAGAGCCCAGTGATTTATTCGCTTTCAATTTATCATTAAGGTTGAGGACTTCATCTTTTGTCACCATTTGCCTCAGTTCTGCAGACTCCCTTCCTGAAAACAAAGTTCAGGCACAAGTATCTGTCCTATATCTTCTGCAGTGAACATGGATGAAAAGAATTCATTCAGCTTCTCTGCAATCTCCTTGTCCTCCTTCAGTATTCCTTTAATTCCATTGTCATCCAATGGTCCAACTGCCTCCCTAGGTGATTAGTCATTGTCCCTAATAGTGCAATCCTATACATGTCTACTCAGAATTAATCCCAGTTGAACTCAATAAGACTTACTTCCCAGGTAAGTGCTTATAGGATAGCAAGTTCTAAAACTGCTTGATCTGTTTATTTGTTTTTATTTTGTTATCCAGCCAAAATAAGTAGAAAATGCAGGATTGCATTTGAGGAGTTCTATGGAAATCCACCTCAGGTGCCTGAGAACTGGTTGCCTTAGAGTCAAAACATGGAGGTGATCAAAATCTGTCTAGTTTAACACCCTGCTATGAATAACCCCAGTTACTTTACACCCTTGACTATAGTATTCCAGGTGCTCCATAGTAAGGCTGCTTGTAGAGCAAAATCATACAAACAAACCCAGCTGATACACACAGCAAAATAAGGTTTTGTGGGAGGAAAGGAAGGAATGTGAAAACAATTGTGATGCCTGCAAAAAACTACTTTTTGGAAGCAGTGTTAGCTACCAGGCATCTGAAAGTCACCCTATATTTCTGGTCTGCTACTGGAATGTTGCTATTTATTCTACAGCTTGTGGAACATGGGCAACTGTATCAGAAGTTGACTATGGTTGAGGGAGGTGGGATATTCTCTCTTCCATTGGTATGGATGTAGTCTTGTATTGCAACAGGGTATTCTGTCTTCTTTCGTGATCTGTTCCATTGCCCAGGTTACTGGTTCCCTTACACCCTCCTGCCCTGCTCTGTTATACAGTATTGCCCTCTCTTGACTTCTTTCCTGTCCCACACTTAACTGAACATCAAAACAATCTCCACAATTTCTTGAACAATGCTATCAACTGAAGCTCCTGCTTAGGGAACAGCATTGATTGAAGCATAAGACTTCAAGTGTTTAACCACTGATTAATGAATTAAGCTTAGAATTATACTGATCATTCTATATCTGTTGCACTCATGTCTTGCTTGTGGGTTTCCCGTGGGCAGTTGGTTGGCCACTGTGTGAGCAGTATGCTGGACTAGATGGGTTCTTGGTCTGATCCAGCATGGCTCTTCTTATGTTCTTACTGTTTCTTGCATATTATGAGGGCATGCTGAGGACTCCACACTAATCTGACATTTGTTTCTTAGTGTCGAGGTATTCTTCCATGTTGTGCCGGTTACAAATGATGGTGATCTGTGTGCATTTGTTTCTTCTATATAACAGAAAGTACTGGGTTCAACACTCAAATCAGGCAGGTCATGCCACAGTCCTAAAAGCCATAATTCCAGATATGTGAGTTCTGGCTGTAGGTATTCCATAACAAGATTGAGGCACACTGCACATACTCTGAACACTAGCTCTTTCCCATGTTCCAAGGTGAAATGCGAGCCCTGCCCCCAAATGAAGCTCAGTTTTAGATTTGTATCAAGCAGGGGGGTGTATGGCTTTTAGTTGAGCACCCCCCACCCCCAGCAGACTGGCTCTGTCTTTCCCATTTCCTGCCTGTTCTGGCTAAAGGAAGTGGTACTCGTGTTTCCTGGATTTAACTTGGCTGCCTGGCAGACAGTCGTGACTGCTCTTGAGCTGATATTTCCAGTTTCCATCAACATCGTGACATACTCCTTTTGGGGAAAGCCCCTGCCTCTTTCCTTAGATCTTGGTACCCGGACAAAGACAGATGTGCTTAGAAATGTCAGCCGGTTGAGTCATGAATATTTAGACCCCTTAAACGGGAACAATTAGGGAAATCCTCAGTTCAGCCAAACTCTGTCAAAGGGAACTGGGATTAATGTGCTGATCTATCTAGCCATCTGCATTTGGATGGATCATGATGCCATGCACTTTCTCTTCATGTTTGTTTGTTTGTTTGTTTGATCCATTACCACATTTAATTTTTGCCTGTTTTGTTTTGCATTCCAGTCTATCTCCTTTGGCCAGTCAGTTGTAAAGTGATTTATTTTATTATTTATTTATTGTGGTCCTGACATTTGGTTATTCTTCAGTAGCCCAATTAGAGGGCTAAAGAGTGAATATTATGCGATGCTCCAGAACTACTCTGGATATGTTCCTTATCCAAAATCCCTTTTCCTTGCAACTGGAACAAATCCCTGTCAATTTCAATTTACCACTGTAGCAAATCTGTTTAGGATCAGGTTCTGATTGTTATCCTGATCCTAAATGCATTTATACTTGAAAGAAAAACCAGTTGATTGCAATTGTTTGTTTGCCAGGGCAAATCTCTCTTCGGAGAGGCCCCAGATGTGACTACTTCAAGTGACTACTACTGGGCGATGCATGCTTTAGAGGATCACAGGGTTAAGTGTGGGATTATCGTGCCAATCCAAGCACTATTCTATACCTCTGACCAGCCAAGAGGCCCATCAGAGGTATTATCTGAAAGAAGCATAATTTGGAGACCTTAGCTTTAGGATCATCAAAGTCTAATCAGGGACAGATCCTAGGCATGGTTGGAAGTGCACAGCAATCTCGCTGAACAAATGAAGCAGGTGTAACTTGGGATACGTGTACAACACCTTTCCACCACATAAGAAAGGAGAGGTTTGTTGCTGTTAAATGTGGAAGTAAATATTCCCAACAAATTGTGGGATTGGATACTAGACAGGTGAGGTGAGGATTTTAATTTGGGTTATTTATTCATTTATTTAAAGCATTTATATGCCACTTTTCAGCCAGAATGACTAATGATTGTGAGGGTAGAACCAGGCAGTATGACAAAAAGGTCTTTTAACATGGTCATTGGCCAGGTTACCCGGTAACTGGGATAATAACAGGAAGGTGATTGGAATTATGAAATGTCAGCAGCAACTAATGCAGAAATCATGATAGAAGTCCATCTATGTCTTGTTGCAGCTCCCTTCCGGCTGTGTACACAATCACTTGCAGACCAGTTACTCTTTGATCTGGTTTAACCATCCAGCCTTACCATTGGTCCCATCCTAACTATTTGTTGTTGTTTATTTGGTCAGTTGCTTCTGACTCTTCGTGACTTCATGGACCAGCCCATGCCAGAGCTTCCTGTCGGCCGTCGCCACCCCCAGCTCCCCCAAGGTCGAGTCCATCACCTCCAGAATATCATCCGTCCACCTTGCCCTTGGTCGGCCCCTCTTCCTTTTGCCTTCCACTTTCCCGAGCATCAGCATCTTCTCCAGGGTATCCTGTCTTCTCATTATGTGGCCAAAGTACTTCAGTTTTGCCTTTAATATCCTTCCCTCAAGTGAGCAGTCTGGCTTTCTTTCCTGGAGTATGGACTGGTTTGATCTTCTTGCAGTCCAAGGCACTCAGAATTTTCCTCCAGCACCACAGTTCAAAAGCATCTATCTTCCTTCGCTCAGCCTTTCTTATGGTCCAGCTCTCGCAGCCATAGGTGACTACAGGGAATACCATTGCTTTAACTATGCGGACCTTTGTTGTCAGTGTGATGTCTCTGCTCTTCACTATTTTATCAAGATTTGTCATTGTTGTCCTCCCAAGAAGCAAATGCCTTCTGATTTCCTGGCTGCAGTCAACGTCTGCAGTAATCTTTGCGCCTAGAAAGACAAAGTCTGTCACTGCCTCCACGTTTTCTCCCTCTGTTTGCCAGTTATCAGTCAAGCTGGTTGCCATAATCTTGGGTTTTTTTTTGAGGTTTAACTGCAACCCAGCTTTTGCACTTTCTTCTTTCACCTTCGTCATGAGGTTCCTCAGCTCCTCCTTGCTTTCAGCCATCAAAGTGGTACCATCTGCCTATCGGAGATTGTTAATGTTTCTTCCAGCGATTTTAACTCCAGCCTTGGCTTCATCAAGCCCAGCATGTCGCATGATGTGTTCTGCGTACAGGTTGAATAGGTAGGGTGAGAGTATACAACCCTGCCGTACTCCTTTCCCAATCTTAAACCGGTCCGTTGTTCCGTGGTCTGTTCTTACCGTTGCTACTTGGTCATTATACAGATTCCTCAGGAGGCAGACAAGATGACTTGGTATCCCCATCCCACCAAGAACTTGCCACAATTTGTGATGATCCACACAGTCAAAGGCTTTAGAATAGTCAATAAAACAGAAATAGATGTTTTTCTGAAACTCCCTGGCTTTCTCCATTATCCAGCGGATAGTGGCAATTTGGTCTCTAGTTCCTCTGCCTTTTCTAAACCCAGCTTGTACATCTGGCAATTCTCATTCCATGAATTGCTGGAGTCTACCTTGAAAGATCTTGAGCATTACCTTACTGGCATGTGAAATAAGTGCCACTGTTTGATAGTTTGAACATTCTTTGGTGCTTCCCTTTTTTGGTATGGGGATATAGGTTGATTTTTTTCCAATCTGTTGGCCATTCTTGTGTTTTCCAAATTTGCTGGCATATTGCATGCATCACCTTGACAGCATCATCTTGCCAGATTTTAAACAGTTCAGCTGGGATACCGTCATCTCCTGCTGCCTTGTTATTAGCAATGCTTCTTAAGGCCCATTCAACCTCACTCTTCAGGATGTCTGGCTCTAGCTCACTGACCACACCGTCAAATCTATCCCTGATATTATTATCCTTCCTATACAGATCTTCCGTATATTCTTGCCACCTTTTCTTGATCTCTTCTGCTTCTGTTAGGTCCTTGCCATCTTTGTTTTTGATCATACCCATTTTTGCCTGGAATTTACCTCTGATGTTTCTAATTTTCTGGATGAGGTCTCTTGTCCTTCCTATTCTATTATCTTCTTCCGCTTCCGCGCATTGCTTGTTTAAAAATAATTCCTTATCTCTTCTGGCTAACCTCTGGAATTTTGCATTTAATTGGGCAGTCCTAATTTGTCATCTGTAGCAGTGGGCTATCTCTCTCTCTTTTTCAGTGTTGTTGTGAGATCAAAAGACAAAAAAGATACTCTGAAAACAGTACCTATTGTACAAATGCCAAGGAGTAGGATGGATGTTTTTAGGACATGGTGAATGCATTTATTTTGATACATTACAGAGCATATCGCAAGAAGGATGATTCCAATATCATCAACATGTTATTATTTCATGAGGTATGTCGTTCTTAATTTGCCCGGCTTATACACACCATCAGATCCACACACACTGCAGCTAAATCCAGTTAGATTTGCAGCAGTCTTTGGGTGGAGTGTCCACATAGACCAGAGGCCGAGAAGTTGTATATGGTAAGATTAGTCTTTGTTGTGGTGTGGAGGGTCCAGCCTTCCCCCACGTGGTGGTGCCCTCAAAATATGTTGGAGGCCCCAGAAGACCTTGTTCAAGTCGCCACTCAGCCACGAAGCTCACTGGGTGAGGTTGGGTCAGTCATGATCTTTCAGCCTAATCACTAGCTCACAGGCCTGTTGGGGGAGCAAATGCCGAGGAGTTCCCTGGCTGAGGAAGGCCGAATGAAAATGTAACAAATAAATACCATGATCTCAAACACATCACGTGGAAGAGTCTTTCCAGCACTGCCTTACCTTACTGAACCAGATCAAACCAGTAGCTCACAAGCAGGACGCAGGAAGATCTTCCTATTTTCTTCCAGAAAGGAAGATGGTGGACACAAAAGAGCTGAATGTAAGGCATCGCTAGGGCGTTTCGAAGCGTGTTAATTACCGGTGAAGACACTTCGAGGCTGCTTTGGTAGTTCCACTCTCCGTGATTAACGCCCTATCTGCATTCTGCATCGAAGCGGGAGGGAGGGAGTTAACCTGGAAGACACTGAAATGCCTTCGTGGAGGTGCGTTCCCTCACCGACTTCCACCTACACAAATGCACTCCAGTGTAGAGACAGAGGATTAACTACCTCGAAGCAAATTAGAACCCGGTCCTCCTTCCCCGCGTAAGACGGTGTCGAAAGAATACAGAAAACGGTTTTGGGAAATGTAACCTTTGCTTCGAATTAATGTTCTTCTGTTCAAGTGGATGCTAATTGTTAGATGCGCAGGATCCGGGAAGATAGGCGGTGATAAAAAGAGACGTTTGCCTCCCACCACCTCTGAGCTTTATCTGATCGAGGCGTAAGCCGCCCTGCCCCAAGATCTTTGATCGGCAACCCAACTAAGTAGCGCCCTTGCTAAAAGTCTCTCCCCCAATATAGGTGCTTAGGGCGCAATCCTATGCATATTTAGGCAGAAAAATGTTCGTGGCTGACTGAGGAATGCTGGGAGTTGTAGGACATTTTTCTGTCTAAACATGGATAGAATTGAGCCTTTAATTGCTCCCATGTACACATTTAACCCATCTCCATCCCGTGAAAATATTAATATGCATCTGCCAGGATTAAAAATAATAATTCTGCACTTCGATAAGCTTTTGTTCCTCAAGTAGCTTCTTTTCCTCCCACCCCAGTTTCTGCGTTCCGGGAGATCAAATTACACCAACAAATCTCAACAACCTACGATGAATAATTTTGTTGGTGGTAAGGGAGGATTTTAAATATCAATTTCCTTTGTTTACCAAATTGTACCAGACAGCCCCCCCCACTCAGTCATTTAGTTTTGCACACAACACACACACACACACACACACACACATCTCTCCCTCCCCTTTTCAATATCTCGATCCATTTTACGTTGGCTCATTAAATTTAATTAAGAGCCGAGTAGATGTTCCATATTTAATGGAGGGGGTGGCTAGAACACGCGGGGGAGGATAATAACCTCCAAGAAACCTAAAGTAAAGGATCGTTATTCAAATGTGGGCAGTCCTACTGAATATTTTATTACATCCCCCCCATCTTCTCTGTCTCTTTTTAAAGCACATCTGAGCGCACAAACACACACACACACACACGTCTAAAAAGCTATAAGGCACGCATTCCAAAGTTCCTCTCTCTGCATATCCCTGCAATAATTTTCCGCTTTCCTTCGATAAAATTGCCAAATAATAATGAATCATTTCATAAATAATGGGTTTAGGGGCTTATCAGGGCAGGCGGGCCACTGCCAGCGCCTTATCTCTCTTGGCCACATTGCTCCGGTGTTCCGCTCTCCATACTAAATAGGAAACTGGACGTGATGTGGGAATGAGATCCCTGCGCCGTGAAGCCACCCAACACTTTTTTTCTTTTTTACAGTAAAGGGAGGCGGGAAAAAAAATTACATCCAGCCGCCATGAACAGGCCACAAAATGGCTCCAGTAATTTTCACCAATGAAAAGCAAATGGTGAGTAAAGAGAAAGGAGATTTTCTTTTGAAAAACGAACGCGCTCTTGTTTTCTCAGGGTTTATTCTTTTCTCCGAGATCTCGCTTCACTGGTCTCGTATTGGGAAATATTACGTGGAATATAGAAGGGGCAACGTGTTAATAGGTATACAATATATATATATATATATATATATATATATATATATATATATAAAAACCAAACACCTAAAACCGCATCACCGCACCGTTCTCAAAATAGAAGATCCTCTCTCCCAATCTGGGTGTGTATTTTTACACACACGTAGACCACACTCTCGGCACACTAAAATAAGAGAGGGAGGGAAGCGGACAAGGAGAAATATCAAATAATATGCCCATGGTAAATTAATTTGCGTTTTCGTTTATTTATTTGCTTGTCTCCAACGGGCTTGGTTTTTATTTGGAAAGCACCTGGATATTCCAACCATTGGCAGGTTAGCAGAACTTCAAGAGTCGAGGCGTCTCTCACTTAGGGCAGCTGCTCTTAGGTTCCTTTGAATCCGGATCTGGGTTGGTATCGGGTTGATCCGTCTGCGGAGGCGGTGTGGTTCTGATATATGATGGCTTAAGCTGCAGTCCTAAACACACTGAACTGGGAGTAATTCTCATGGATTTCAATGGGACTGACTTCTGAGTAGATACAAATAGGATTGCACACCATACACTTCTCGGGGGCGGGTGTGAAGGGAACCGACAAGTCGGCGTGGAATCTGCGAAACGGTAAAAACAAATGAAGTCAGGATCAGTACAGAGTGAGGGGGGAAGGGTTGCCGGGGGGGGGGGGCGGACGGATGAAGACGTTCAGAAATTCCAGGATTCACGATTCCCCCCCCCCCCATTCTCTCGCCTCCCCGCAAGATAATTCGATTTGCGGGGACGGAAATGAAATACGGTCTTCAACTGCGAGGTGCGAGGTATTAACGCGCGACGGAAGGGAAGCGCCGAGGAGAGAGGAGTAATAGGAAAATCCGTGCCTGGGAAGGGTTGCTCGGTCTCTCGCCTCGGTCTCTCTTGTTCTATTGCCTGCGAAGGAAGCGTGGGCGGTGGCGCACGTGAACTTCTCGCCTTCTTTTGGCCCAGTGCGCTTACATGTTCATTATTCGTGATCTGAAAGGGAACATGTTTGCAGTTGGGTAATATATTGAAGGAGCGGGTGAACTAGAAACATTTGATCAGCCTGGCCAAGTTCTACAAATCCGGATGTCCTTATTGCTGCTCCTGTGTGGGGCCTTCCCGACAGCGGGGAAGGCAGGAGGGGAAACCGGTTCCAGATTCAAGAGATCGGTTGTAATATTTCGCATTGGAATTTGTTCCCCTCGCCAACCCAACCCGGTCCTTTAGCGTTGTGATTCTGCACATTTCCTATACAATTACTTTCTATTTGTGGGCGTGCGGTGGGGCGAGTCTCTCCCCCTCTTCGAATTTCCCCGTCAAACTATTTCTGTAGACAGTTCCAGAAAACAAGAGGCGTAGAACAGTATTTCACAGTTGAGGAATATACATACATTTGTAATAATAGTAATATCCATTTCCTCTGGTCACCATGTTTGTGTATAGCAGCCTTCTAATTTCTCCCCTGTGATAAAAATAAGACAAATACTCTGGTCTATTAATGTAGAGAGTGACTTGTCTTCATTGTACAACACAGCAGATAATTTATTTTAGCACATTCATATTTTATTATGAATGTCCATACCACAATGATAACAGTCCTAGAGAGATGGCTGTGTGTGTGCCTATGAGCTGAAAGAGAAATAATAAATTGCACATACCTGTAAGATAGAGCAGAGATACACCTTTATGTGGGAATTTAGAGAGTAGGTACCAGGGTTGAATCCAGACTCAGTCATACTTGGGACAGGCCCACTGAAATCAATGGGACTTCAGTCTAAGGATAACTCTGTCTGGATCCAGTCTTCACTCCTGATGGTGGCGAAATTCAATTTTCGTGGAAAGAAATGATAGTGTTTGTGCTTCATGTCAATGCTAAACCGTAGTTAAGAATATAAAAACCAAAGGACTAGCTGTGGCTAGTCAGATGCCCCAGAATATATCTCACAATTCTTTCTGTGCGTGTGTGTGTGTGCGTGTGTGTGTATACACACACACACACACACACACTGTTTCCCCCCTAAATCGATGCTTTATTTTATTTATATATAATCGTGGTGCCCCCTAATGAATGTATTGTAATTTTAATATTAAACGGCGTTTTATGACACCGTTATTATTATGTCTTAACGGTCTTATTGTAAGGGTTTTTTTAATGGCCTTAAAAAAAAAGACTTTAAAAGTAAATATAAAATAAATAAGGCAAGAGACCAATGATAATCTCCTGCCGTTTCTTACAGCATCTAATGATCAAAGGTCTGCTGCTCCTGCTTAAGGAGGCTCTACAGCCTTTGATAAACGCATCTTCTTCCATGAATTTGTCTACCTTCCTCGTCGTGGCTACATTTTGTCATAGTACTTCTCCTTGACCGCGAAATCGAGGCCTACTTCCCCTGTCCATTTTCCCTTTCGCATTTGGGAATTTCTCTACCGAACAGATTATTGCCCATAATAGTTGCGAGGCTGGCCGAATAAATCCGAGGCTGCCGTCCGTCTCTGGATGCACAGAGTCCCTGCAGAACAAAACCCCAAACGCCACACGCTCCTCCAGATCTCCACAAAGACGTCTGAATTGCTCTGCATCTTATCTTCGAGATGCAGGCCGCTTACCTCTCCGGCAGCCCCGTTGACTCAAGGTTACAGTGGCTATGTCAGGAGTAGGGCTCAACTGCCTTGAGATCGTGGCTTCCTTACGAAAATAAAGAGTCGGATCCCCCCGCCGCCACTCCCCACGATATATCGGGAAGGAAGCATCGAGGTAATTAAACGATCATTTGATTTGCGCCAAGCAAAGATTTTAAAAGCAGGGCGCAAAAAGCAAGCTTCGTGGTCAGACAGGAATCGTCCTTGCCTGGAAGTTAAAAAGACAACGGGAAAAAATTGCCCCTCCCCAAATTGCAAAAGACCACCCTAAAAAACAAGGAGGGTGTTTTTCTGTAGGAACTAGTAATTACCTATACCTTTTCCAGTCCTCAAATGGAGTTGGGAGAATATTTAGGGGTACACAGGGGAAATTGAATTGGCCTGTGGCCTCTCTTTGGTGAGACTGATTTCTGTGTGAGAGTATAACTCCCAGCATAGACGGCATCGGAGGGGGCGCGAAGGGAGGACAAGCCCTCCTGCCAACAACTAGCCTCCCCCTCAAATGCTGGACCCCCGTTCTTACTTGAAGGAAAGACATTTTTTATATACAAATTAGAATCGAATCATAAACTGGAAATTAAAATTAGGCTGAAATCCTATATGCTTACTTGAAAATGGACTCCATCAAAACCAATAGGACTTCCTTCAGAGAAAATACTTTTAGGATGGGGGCGTTAATGTGAAATACACCGTTATTCTTCCTTCCCGATGAATTTTGTCCCCTCCTGTATTTTTCCCCTCGTTTTCCTGTTTGCAATATTTTATTTCTGCTTCCCAGACCCACATCTCAGTAACTCTCCTGTCCTCAACCCCACGCCAATTCCTCGACCCGCATGGATGCGGATTTTTCCTGCTCCGAGATTTTCAATGCCCCAAACCCATCGGGCCAGCCCCCGCCGAATTCAAGCCACTTTGCTTCCATCCGTGTGTCTCCTTCAGCACCTTCCAGAAGTGGGAGGGGGAGAGGCGGCCTTGACAATGAGAAGCGCTTTGTTGAACCAGGAGAAGTGAGGTCGCTACTTAAATCTGACAGATGTGGATTATACTTCCCTGCGCAATATCAGAAGGTCCAATTAAAAGGGGGAGGGAGGCCGGGGAGGGGGGAAATCTCGAGTGGCCAGAGACTGAGCTAGGCTATTTTTATGACGCTTTTCATATTCTCAAGCCACTCTTCCCTCCCGCCCCCGCCCACCCCCCAGCTGCCACCCAAAGATCAACCTCAACTGCGCACTCGCAGAGAGGCCCAGAGAAATAAAGATGAAATCCCGCGTCCTTCTAAACAGAGATTTACCAGGAGCCAGGAGGGAAATCCCGTTGTGGCATCACTAGTATTTTCGGGAATCACGCTAGTTAAAGTTGGCTTAATGGAATCTAAAGGTCCTTGAGAAACAATGGCTAACTTTTCATTGGAGGAGGAGAGTAATCCATTAAGGCTATAACCTTCTTACCTGGGAGTAAGCCCAAGTAAGTCAATGGGACTTACTTCTGAGTAGACATGTTGCAACCTAACAGTGCAATCAGTGCGTGTCCGCTCAGACGTAAGTCCCACCGAGTTCATTGGGGCTCACTCCCGGGTAAGTGGGAGTGAGCTGAGCCCCGGAGCATAAATAACAGAATTCGTTACCTCAAGATGTAGTGATGACCACCAACTTGGATGGCTTTAAAAGGGAGTTAGACAGATTCCTGGAGAAGGCTATCAATGGCTACTAGGCTTGAGGGCTATGTGCTACCTCCGTATGCCTGTGTACACCAGTTGCTGGGGAACATGGGGGGCGGGTGCTGTTGTGCTGGTGTCCTGCTTGTGGGTTCCTGGTCAACAGCTGGTTGGCCACTGTGTGAACAGAATGCTGGACTAGATGGACCCTTGGTCTGATCCAGGATGGCTCTTATGTTCTTAAGTGGGTATAAGATTGCAGCTTAAACTTGAGCAAAATCGATCTCAAGTCCAATGGGTTTAGATGGTGCTTGCTGTGCCGCCTCAAGCACCTTAATTCGGAATGAAACTGGCGCAGGCCCTCATATTTCAAAGACAATGACTTCAGAATTGGTAGCTTTTTCAAGGCTGCGTACAAAACACGCAAGAACCATACGGACCAGTAGCAACCGAGACGAATTGGAAGGCGTCTTTCCCCCTTGAAATCGAAGGGAGCCTTGGGCTGCAATCTTCCCCCCCTCACCCTGGAGTAAGGCCCACTGAATTCAAGGACGCCTCCTTCTAAGTAGACGTGGAAGGGAGTGTAGTGCGAGGGCGGTACTGTAAATCACTTCAGAAAAGCCCCACGGCGGGCTTGGATAGGTCCTGGCGGATTCCAGGGGTTGCGCCTCGAGTTCGTTGGCGAACACTCTATAGCGCCCATTTCCCCCACCCAGTTAAGGGGGGCGGATTTATACGTGAGGCGTGAAATTAACAACCCACAGCTCAGCGGAGAAAGCCAAACGGAAAAAATTACATGGCATGCATTTAAGCGATCTTAAAATATGAGTTTCTTTAGGCCTTATCGCCAACCAGGCCCGATAGAAATTCGCTTCATACGCTGTGTTTCTCTATACTTTATTTTTGTCCCATTTTGTTTAAAAACAAAACAAGTCTCTTAAACTGAAACTCCAAGACGGGCGGTTAAGGGTGTAATCCTCAACACATTTTGAACTAGGGAATCCTTCCCGTTGTATGTTCTGTGGAACTCCTCCTGAGTAAACATGCTACCGCTGGGGAGGCCATCACATGGGCAGCCCGGTCCTCCTAAGCGCGCTTATTTGGAAGTACGTCCCACTGATTTCTGTGGGACTTACTCCCCCCCCCGCCAAGTGAGTTTAAGATCGCAGCCCAAAAGGGCTAATTTCAGGGTATTTGAGGTAAGGGCGGGGTTGCAGAAACTAAAGACGAGCGTAGCCAATAATGATTTGGATTTAAACTCATTTGGGTTGACTGATTTCAATAATACATCCCGAGCCTAACATTTACTGGGGAAAAGGCCCATTGATGTCCATGGAGAAACTCAGTTTAATTGGATTGTGAACTGGCTGATGTCCAAGTCCCCGACTTTAACGGGGTGCCTTGTCAGAACAGAGCCAAATGTAAAGGAGAAAGGACAAGACAAAAGGAGGGGGTTTGAAGCGCAAGCTGGTTCGGGACAAGCAACTCCTCTGTTTGTGGATCAGAGCTGACTCTGATAAATCTGACTCTGTTCTCTGATCTGGGCGCAGCTGAGATTGGGAAGGTGCTTTATTTACTGTGGCGGTGCCATGGCAAGGCAAGTGGAAGGACTGCTCCAGATGGGGGTCTACCCCGCCGCTCCACTATTACATCCCAACGTGTCGATATTTCTATGCAAAGCTAATGTAAAAGCTGAGGAATAGAGTTCTCCTTAGCGACATCGTAAGGGTAGCATTACTGCAGAACATAAACCTGCGCGAATATTTCTCATCCTCCGCCTCTCCCATAGGCAGAATAAATTAAGGAGGAAACGTGAACTCAGTTACAGCTGGGTTTTTTTTACAGCCTGCTACAGATAGTCTGGGTTAAATCAATCTTCTCTCTCTCCTGCTCGGTCTTCAATTGTGGTAGATATGACTTCTTATTGTATACTCCCCGCCTATTATCACTGGCACGGATGTTGAATGAAAAGCTTTTGGGGCATGCTGGCTGCGTGGTAACTGACTTTCTTCTTTTTCTCCTCCTCCTCCTCGCTGGGCTTGAGTCGAATTAATTCGAGCACGACACATCTGCCCCCGCGCCCATCCGCTTTTGGCTGACATGGTCATTTCGCCACCACGAACTTCAGCCAAATGGTTTGTCTGATCCTCTGGCCCTCCCCAACCTGATGCCCTCCGGATGTTTGGGACGACAACTCCCAGCATTCCTGACCATTGGCCATGCGGGCTGGGCCTGATGGGAGTTGAAGTCCAACACATCTGGTTGGGGAAGGCTGCGGCCTATCCCATGAAAGAATGGCATTCCCTACTGGACATCCATTCCGTTAGGAAACGCACTCGGTCCCAAGCGTTGTGTGTGTCATGCGTCCGACTACCGAATTACTAAATTGTGACGGGGGATTTAAAAGAGTGGATAAAAGAGAAGGCAGAAGAGAGACATGGCAAGGATGGACTAGAGGACTCTAGAAGAGGACAGGGCTGAGGAGAAGATACGCCCCCCCCCCTTCCAGGGCTTCTCCTTCCTCCTGTGGAGCGCAGGGAGGTCTTGGAGCCGCTCGATGAAGGTCCCTCTGCCCCGTTCTTTGGGCCCGTCGACGTCCCCGAGGTTGCCGGGCCCAAAGGCCACAAAAGCCGCGCTCTCCGTCGCCCGGGCAAATGCCCGCAAGAGCTACGCGGCAAGCCCGTCTCCTTGCCCTGCCCGTCTCCTTGCCCTGCTGCCAATGGCAGGCGGGCAACGTCTGAAGGCGGCGTTGCTTTCCCGGTCCTTTGGTTCCTTATTTTTCTTTCCCCCTCCAGCGCTTTTGGCTTTAACTTTCTCTTCTCTCTCTCTTATGCCTCCCCACGATCCTTCTCCTCGTTTATCGCTTTACCTGCGTATCGCTTCCCTTCTCCTTCCTCTTTTCGTTCCTTGTCTTCTCTCTCTCCTCCCTTTCTCTTCGTTCGTTCATCTTCCTGGGTTTTCTGCCTTCCCCATTCCTCCCCCCTCCCCCTCCCCCCCTTCTTTCTCTCTTCCCACTGCCTTCTCCTTCTCCTCTTCATGTTTTCTCTTCCCCCACGTTCCCTTTCCCTCCCCCTCACTCCACCACCAATTTTCTCTTTCTCCTCCTTTTCCTCTCCCCTCCCCTCCCCCCGCCCGCGCCCCTCCTTCACCGCTCTCCGCTTGGTCTTTCTCTCCACCAGGATGCTGATGGAGAGGTCCCCCAGTGACCCGCCGCGGGATGCAGCGCACGGAGCCGGAGCCGGAGCGGAGGGCGTCGGCGAGCCGGACTTGGGCTTGGGCTCCGGCAGCAGCAGCGGCGGCGGCGGCGATCCTCGGCGGCGCGGGGAAGGGATGGCCCTCCCGGGGGAGCCGGCGTTGCTCAACGGGGTTGCCAAGGAGACCGGCCGGCCGCCCCCCTCCCCCGGCCCAGGGCCCCCCGCCGCGCCGGTGCCCGTGATCGAGCTGGTGCGCGGCGGCCGCCCCCCTATAAAGGCCAGAGACGCGCCGGCCGGGGCCCTGCGGAGCCCGCGCGAGCGCGACAGCAGCAGCAGCAGAGCGCCGCGCTCCGAGCCGGCCGCAGCCCTCGCCCTCGCCCTCGCCAGCGCCGCGGGCACCAGCGCGGGCACGCCCCCCGCCGGCGGCAGCGGCAGCGGCGGCGGCGGCGCCGACGCCCGCATGGTGCAGCTCAGCCCCACCGCAGCGCCCGCGCTCCCGCTCCAGCCGCCCGCCAGAGCCATGCTCTACGGCCTCGGAGCCCCGCTCAGCGCCGCCAGCAGGTCCGTTGCAGAGCCCGGCCGCGACAGCTTCGCTTGGGGGCGGGCGGGCGAGGGCTTCCGCGGGCGTCTTCTGCCCGCCATCCATCTCAGGGACTTGGGGTGGGGGGTGGGGGGTTCGAATACTTCGCAAAAAATCATTTCTAACATCCTGCGCTCCCTGAGCTTTCTTTCCTTTTAAAACTTTTTTAGCCTTTCCTTGAGCTGTTTTCTTGTCTCCTTTCTTTCGATTTTCCTTCGCTTTCGAAAATAAGCATCTAAAATTTTTTTGGGGGGGGTTGGTCCCTGCTTTTGGTATTCTCTCGGTGCTAAACCTGGGCTGTGTGAAAGGCTCTCTGTCCCCCACCCTCTTTTGCATTCATTGTCAGTCGTCTTCCTGGGATGTGATTTTAGGGTCATGGACTAAATGTAGGTTTCGTCTATAAGAGACAATGGGCCATGCTTCGCCAAAAAGCAGAATGGGCCTTCCGAGCAAAATATCCTTTGTACCCATCTATCTACGCAGACGATTTATGTATAGGCAATTCTCCCCTGAAAGCAACGAGGCTTACGAAGACTAAGTGCCAAAATTGAACAGCTTGCTGATATCTGCATACATCCTTTCCCAGAATGTACCACTTACGAAACCCTTTACAGCAAGATCTTTTAAAATGTTGCCTCCCCCCCCCCCCCGTTGTTGAAGTGTATGTGACAGGAAGATGGTAAAGCACTCCATATGGTGACATGCAATAGGACTGTTACCCGTAAGAGGAGCGGTAATGAGAAAAAGCATAGACGTAACAAAGGTGATATTGGTGTTCTGAACTTTCCCACTCTCTAGGGAACTGTGTGTGGC
Source organism: Heloderma suspectum (assembly GCF_057233095.1). Lineage (NCBI taxonomy): Eukaryota > Metazoa > Chordata > Lepidosauria > Squamata > Helodermatidae > Heloderma > Heloderma suspectum. Next base: position 231,483,295 of record NC_139461.1, read on the forward strand.
ACTGGCCAAGTATATGAAGCGAGAGAAAACATTTCCTCCCACAGATTATACTGAGTGTTTAATAAATGTGTTGCCACCATTACTTAGGCAATTGTTGAAGGTGTTTCTCTCTGCCTGCAGAAATGCAACACAGTTTAATGGCAATTCGCCTGTATGTTGTAGTGAAATCTCTGTAAAGCAATAGCCAAGCTGCCCTCTTCAAGGTTAGCAGGTGCTTTGACAATGATTTCTTGGACCCAAGTACTTAAACCTGGTACGCATCCCTTGGGCTAATTTTTCTTTAAGTGCTGCAAATTATACCTTAATTCTCTGATCAGAAGCACTGTAAAAGGCTACCAGTCTCCATTGGAATCCTGAAACCATTTAGAAGACAAATGGGTTTTGACAGAACTTACATCCAAATAAATTTGCTTAGAATTGCAGCCGAAGCTGTGTGCATGTGTTTATGTGTGACAGGCATTTATAAATGTGTGTACACAAATTATGAATGCTTACACCCAAAGAACATTCAGACACACACACTCATCCACGCAAACATAGCTATATCTGTATCTTCAGCTGAAGAAAACGACATTGAACCATTTCTCATTGGCTCTAGCAGAAGTCTGCTGAACGGGTCTTTCCTCACTTTTTTTGTGTTTTCTGTCCCTTGCTTCGCAGTGGATTTTTTGGAGAGCCAGACAACTTCTCAATGTACAACAACAACAATCGGGTGAAAAGAAGACCATCCCCATATGAAGTGGAGCTTTCTGATGGTGAGGAGATTTTTCTTCTTCTTCTCCATCCATCCTGGATGGGGTGATTGCTGGAGCATCAGGAACTGTATCTGCTAGTTAATTTCCTGTTATTGGTAGGGTAGGAAAATTGCTTAGAGCAGATTATGGCCTAGAAGTTGGACCTGCAGCAAAATATTCAGGGTTCCACACAGCCTGCCATGTCTTCTTCTAGGATATTCTCCATGCACTCAACAGTAAGCCAGCATTTCATGGCCACTGAGCTGTTTTGAGAATTTTAAATTTTTATTTTAAATCCTTTGGATTTTCTACCTCTAACAACACTCTAAAAAATATTTTTTATACTTCTGCAAACCTTGGAGTTCTCCCAACTCTCTATTGTGTGTGGAGAGTATTGTTTTGGCTACAAAAGGGTCCATGCTCAGATAATGACTTTTTAGTATAGAGGATGGTTAGGGGCACTGTCCTATATATGTTTAGACAGAAAAACGTCCTACAACTCCTGGCATTCCTCAGCCAGCATGGCTAGCTGGGGAATGTTGGGAATTGTAGGACTTTTTCTCTGTCTAAATATGCGTAGGATTGCACCCTAAGACAATAAATAGCTGTGGTGGCACTGATGATAATGGATATACTAGGATTAAACACAAATCATTCAAAAGGAGCCAATATTTGACCGATATTTGTGACTCCTCCAGTGTTGGTCTTGAAATGTCTATTCGTGTAGTACACAATGCCTGTGAAGCAAATTAATCAAAGCTGGCAATATTGGGTTTGTGGGCAGGACCTATAGAACTTCAGCTGAGGCTGCCAGGTTGCAGCTCAGAGATCCCCCCTTTCCCTTTACATCTGCTGTTGAACTGGGAAATGAGGCAGCACATTTTTCCTGCCCATTTCCCCCCAAGTCCTGTCATGCAACCTCTCCCTTGCAGGGACAGGTCTGCAGGTGTTCTGCACAAGAGATGGGGGAGAGAAATGGATTACAGTAAACAAGGGGTGTTGAACTTCTTTCAGCAGAATTCCATTGTGGGGAACCTCTTGTTGGCCGTATTCCTGTGGTGGGCGGGGCCAAAGGCAAAAGGGGTGGTGACAGAAGCAAAAAGGGCAGGGCTAACATTGCAAAACATACCAGCATATTTTAGCTTAAAGTTCTCACTGCCAGTCACTCAGCCTTAGGAGAGGCATTTCAACTTTTCAGAAAGGCACATAAGCTGGGAAAACCACCAAATGATTGGTGGTCAGGAAAGGAATGTGGACATCTGGTGAACCTCAAAGGGCCACATTGGGTTGCAGGCAGGCCAGATTGGCCCCCGGGACTGAGATTTTGCACTCCTGCAGTAACAGCTAAGTGAGAGGTGTTCGTTCTTGAATTTTTGCAATTTCCATAACAGCGGAACAGCCCCAGAGAAGTAAAGTCTAGATTACTGTATGATTTATGAGTTGCAGATGGGAAAAAATGGAAAGGAAAAGCAACAGCTTTCTCCCCTCTCTGTTCAGTAGTCAATGTAACAGTAAAAGGAGATGGTGGTGGTGATGGCCTCCAAATAGTAATCTGGTGACTATAACTGCAACTCATAAACAATTTTCAAATGTAGACTATCGTTCCAGGCTGCTCCCCAGTTCTGGAACTCACAGATGTCCAGCCACAGACACTGACAATTTTATTGTTTTTATTATATTATGTTTTTAATTAATGGTGTAAGCTGCCTGGGTTCTGATATTAAAATAAAAATCAGAACGTTGTAAGACCTATTTGTATAGGGTGGTCCTTGGAGCTAAGTGGTGAGTTATCAACAACAACAACAACAACGAGGGGGAAATATCAATGAAGTTTTAATATGAAGACATTTTATTCTGTGTTATTAGCATTCTTTTTCATTGTTGTTGCTTTTGTGATCCTACAAACTTTTAGGATGAGGATTGGTTATAAACTGAAATACTTTCATGCATATATATACAGATACTGGAACTGAAGTCCATGGATTTTAAGGCTTCTCTGGAGTGAATGGTTGAGAGTAGGTTTGTTTGCACATCAACTCTGTAGTGATCGTATATATGTCTACACAGTGGTGTAGTGGTAAATTTGAAGTTCAGGCACTTATCATGACAGGCCCCATAGCTACACCCCCAAGGAGGGTCAAAACGTTTTGGCAGCTGTGTTAATCCATATCAACAAAACAGTTCTAGAGGTTTTAGCAGTACCAGGAGGAGGTCTTTTGTAAAGCTAATGGGTCTTACTTGCCCATTCAAGACCAACCCACCCCAAAATACTTTGCATTACAACAGGAAACAATATGCTGTTGTGGGGAAAATTCATCCCCCCCAGCTACTGTTGAAAGATTGCAGCTAAGCTTAGAGGGAACAGGGGAGTCTGAGCGGAGTGGGGCTGGCAGATGACATCTGCATCCCTCCCAATAAAAAAGTGCCAGTGCTGCATCCCTATTAGCCCCAGCTCCACTACCCCACTGTATATACATGACTAGTGGGTTGTGTTCTGCTTGGTTAGCTTATACTGAGGATGTTAACTTCAGACCCTTGGCTCAGCTGTCTGGGCTTTGTATAAGTCAGGCCTGTACAACTGTGACTCACCAAGCTGAACATAGTCCACAAGTCACATGTATTGCAACCTTCCAGATTCTTGACAGCTCTTCCGCTGTTGTAGTCTCAGGCAGGCAACAAAACACAGGAAGTTTATTGAGCCCCCTGGTAGGCTGCAATGTATGGTTTGGGGCTGCCTTTGCTTTCGCAAGTCACAGGTTGTGTAGGCCTGGATTAAACAAAGCCAAAGCAAGCATGAGGAGCAGGTTTTATTGATATGGAGTAATAACATGAATTAGCATGTTTGGTAACAACCCAGGAAACTGTTAGGTGAGTGGGGCATATGCTGCCATTCACACCAATTTACCCAAGAACCGTTATGAAGAAATTAGGTTATTGTGACCATAGTAACTTAACTATGCTTGGATAATTTAACTGGCTAAATGCTGTACAGAAATCAGGATCATTTCTCAGTGTGAGATCACCACTTAAGGAAGATGGTCAGGATTTGTAATATGCTTTAAAGCAATAGACATCTCCCTTGATTTGTTCATGATCTTGCTGCTTTTCTACATGTGCTAATTAATTTTTTTAAGGGATCAAACTAAGATTAAAAAAAAACATGGAAAAGACCCATATAGCTGACTTTTTCTAATATTTAATGTTCAATCTCAGGTTTCAGATTTAGCCAACTTATTGACATATATTGGCAAGGTGCTTCTGCCGCCTCCTCCTCCTCCTCCTCTTCTCTTTTTCTCCCTTGCACAAGTGCCACAATCCACCAAGGCATACTTAAACTACAGTGGGTTGTGGCACGTGCCAACTGCCCTTTTGAATATTCAAGTTGGGGTGGGCGTTCTCCGTGGTGGGCGGTCCCCATGGCTTATTGTGTCGTGCCTGTTATTTATTTATTTCACAGCAGTAAATTGCCTTACAATGACGTCTGAAGGCATAATATTATGTCACAGGAATGCTGAACCTCTTTCTGTCCAAGGCCTGAATTCCATTTTGGAGACTCTCTCACAGGCAGAATTCCAGTGGTGGGCAGAAACAAATGCAAAAGGAGTGGGACCAAAGGCAAAAGAGGGCAGAGCCAAAACACCAAACATACCAATATATCTTAGCTGCAGGCTCTCACAGCCAGTAACTAAGTCTTAGGAGAGGCATGTCAGTTATTTAGAATGGGCGGGGGGCTGCACAAAAGCCACGAAACCACCAAACCGTGGGGGGGGGGAGGCGGTGGGGCCGGGGGAGGGGGCATTTGACCTTTGTGATGCAGTTGACTGAATACGACACCTTGACTAGGGCAAGGCCTAAAATACTGGATGTGTATCTGTGGCATCTGCACTCAAGTCCCCTTCCAGCTGTGAATTGTGCCAAAGATGCATCATCACATGCAATACTCTGTGCCAAAGCATGGGAGATGAACCGGGATGTCAGTGGATCCTAACTATCAGCTATTCCTTTAACCATATTAACAGGCACTTACAGGAAGTCAAACAGGATGTGGCCTCCCTGGCAAAATAACAGTAAGAATAAATAAATGGCTGAGGAAGGTCCTTCCTGCAGTGCTCCTGCTTTGGCTTGTGGCATACTGTGGGACAGGGGTAGGCAATGTGGTGCCTGTGTGCACCAGTATGGCGTGGACACCTTGCTTGATGCCCACCAAGGTGCCCTACTCCTCCCACTTAAAAAAAAAATTAACACATTTTCTTACCGGCAGCTGGGGTTGCTGTGAAATAGGTTTCTGTTGGTGCTGAGAACTGTGGGTTCAAAGGAGTTGTTTAGTGCGTAGAGGTTCAGACATCCCCCTCTGCCTTATACTCAGTCTTTTGGGCAGGTAACTTGTCCTTTGCCGCACCTCTCACGGCAGTCATTTTGTGGTGGGTCCCAGGACAGTTTCTCAAATTGCCAAATGTGCCCAGAGCCCCAAAACGTTGCCTACCCCTGCAGTGGTAGGTTGATTGGGAGTATATGGGATGGGGACTGAAGGATGGATGATGGTTCTGCCTCATCGCAACAGTGACAAGGACCACTTTTTTGTATCCACCAACTCCATGCTCCTATGAAAATAACACAGTGCTATCACCATTTTTGCCAATACCTCTGTAGCATAAGGGGAAGAAATATCTCTTCAGTTGATGGACTTTAGGGCTTAGGACTCTGAGTAGCCATCAAAAGTCAGGGTAGAAAATTTAGATTAGCAAATCTATTTGGATAATGCTTACTTTAAAAAAAGTTTTGCTCTCATAATAATAATGTGCCTTCAAGGGCGATTTTTACAGTTGGTTGTTCAGGCCTCATTTAATTTTAGCTTTCGTGTGCATGGGCGGTGAACATATCCTCGCAGTTTGAGCACTTGAGTGGAATCAGAGGTAGTACCCATTTTCTCAGTTGTGACATAGTCTTAAAATAAGCCTTCAAGATTTCTGAGCTGTGCACAAATGGCTGCAGAAGGTAGCCACAGTTTTCAAATGTTACTGTCATTCTCATTGTCATTAAAAGCATCAGGTGGATAGAGCTCCTTTAGTTGAACCTCTAGCGATGAGGGATCCATAATTTGTACATCCATAATTTGTACATGCATGTACAAGGATGCAACAATCTAAAACTGTCACCTCACATGGATTCCTAGTCCTAACCCACCCCCATAATTCCCAGCAACCCCAAGAGCTCCTTGACACAATTTGACTGTTTTGCTCCAGTTGCCTGCCTCCACACCTGACACAAATACATAAGATGAACTTTGGAATGTGGAGAGGGCATTTCTTCACCACAACATACTTATTAATCATTTATGTCAAATTTTATATCCTGGCCCTCTAGCTCGTGCCTGTGCACCACTCAGGGTGGCTCACAGCAACCTAAAACCACAATGCAAGAAAAAATACAATGCAAGCTACAAATACCAAAAGCAAAATAAATAAATAAAAAAAATACAGAGGAGGTGACCATTGAACTTTAAGCAAAGCAAGCACTTAGCAGGCAAAATGGAGGAGCTGTGGCAACGGAGGGGCTGTGGCTCAGTGGCAGAGCACCTGCTTTGCCTGCAGAAGGTCCCAGGTTCAATCCCCGGTGTCTTCAGGTAGAGCTGAAAGAATTTCTGCCTGAAACCTGGAGAGCCTCTGCCAGTTCATTCATTCATTGATTCATTCATTCATTATATTTCTATATCTCCCCATAGCTGAAGCTCTCTGGGCAGCTCACAAAAATTAAAACCCATTAAAATACATTATATAAAATATAAAACCATTCATGTAATGATATAGAACAAATAACACACACAACAACAACATATATCGAAAACAATTTAAAACAATCAGCCAGAGACAATCAAGAGACTCATGATACACTGCCAAATGCCTGAGAGAACAGAGGAGTTTTAACCTGGCGCTGAAAAGATGACAATGTTGGCGCCAGGTGGGTTTCACCAGGGAGACTATTCCATAAATGGGGAGCCACCACCAAGAAGGCCCCCTCCCTTCTTGCTGCCATCTGATCCTCCCTCAATGTTGACAGTAGTAGATGGACCAATGGTCTGACTTAATATAAGGCAGCTTCCCCTGTTGCTGAAAGCCTGCTGGAATAGAACTCCCTTCACCGACCAATGCAAAACATCCGGGAGGGGGACCATCTGTATTTCAGGAGCTGTTCCGCAATATTAGTATAGCCTGTCCTTCTGATCTAAGGCAGCAGGCAGATTGGTATGGGGGAAGGAAATCATTCAGGGATCATGGATCCAAGCCATTTAGGGCTTTAAGCATAATCACCAACACTTTGAATTGTGCCAGGATGGAATCAAATTGGCCATCAGCGCAAGATGGGTGTAACACCAACCATCATCCTTGCGATGCATTCTGGACCAGCTGTGGCTTCTGAAGACTCTTCAAAGGATTGAGAAGCCAATCCTTGCAGAAGCATTCTGACATATGTATGGGGATGGTGGGAAGACAAACATTCTCAGGTTTCAAAATAATGGTTACCAGTGTATGTAGATATGGTTCTTCATGAGAGAACTGGCTCTTAGTCTGACTGGAGAGTAGAGACCAGTGGAGGCTGGTGGCTCCGATTTCAGTGGGGCTGTGAATCAATCTGGGGTTTGAGTCACAACCAGCCAGAACTCTAAAGGAGCTATCCAAGGTGCTGAGACCTACCCCCAAATAGGTCCAGCACCTTTGGTAGCTCCTTTAGAGTACTGGCTGGTTCTGACTGAAACCCAGAATGGATTATAGCCCCACCAAAATTGAAGCCACCAGCCTGCACTAGTAGAAAGTGTATCTGTGAGCATATGAAGAATTATTTTTCTTAAGCCTTTAATTCACCTCTATCTTGGCCTGGGATCAAGCAGGGCTCACTGGTATGGACACCTTCCCTGCTTCTGTGAGCCACCATTTTAAGTTTTCCACAATGTCTCAGGGTCAAGGGAGTTGAGTGAAATTTTAAATGGCCGCTCTTAGCACCTGCCTCTGCCACCAGGTAACCCTGTGACCAGAGGCTCACTGATGTTGGAGGGGGACCACCAGAGGGCGCCAGAGGGAACTAAGACTTCTGAATCAGAGGGCAGAGCATTCAGTCTTAGTACATCTCATTTTGCAAACTGGGAACCAAAGCCAGGTTTATGGCATCACTTTTCTTGTTACTGTTTAGCATCAGCAGCTTCAGATTAACTTTTTGCAACAGTTGCAAATTGCCTTCCCAGCCCCAGATTCCTCAGTGCATCCCCAGAGAGATCCTAGAATAGGGGTGGGCAACTTGAAGCCTTCCAGATGTTTTGGTCTGCGACTCCCATCAGCCAGCATAGCCAGTGGGGGGATGATGAGAGTTGTAGGCCAAAGCATCTGGAGGGCCACAAGTTGCCCACCCCAGTCCTTGGTACATGATGATCCACTCACCCCAATTACCCTTTGACATCACTGCTGCTGATTTTAAAAGTACCTGTTTCATACCAGGGTAAATGATTGCCAATTAAGTCAACTGTGTGGAGACTCCTTAACCTGAGTGATGCACTGTTCCATACAGAATACAGATAAAAGGTTGCTTGCAGAAAAGGGAATGGCGTTTGCTGCTGCCTTCTGCTTTAACATAGGGTGATTCTTGCTCTTATGCACAGGGTTGAACTGGCCGCCTGGGTTGGCATTGGGAAAGAAATTCCCTCCACGGCACATTGGCAGACACCGGGGCTTTTCCACCTTCCTCTGGAGCCTTGAGCACGGTCATCTGTTAGGATCAGGTGGGCGCATCCCACACGATCAACTTCCTGTTTTGGTTTTAGGGTGGGTTAGCTGGCGGGGGGCACTGGTGGGTCTCAGGCCTTGACCCCCCTGTGTGGTCTATAGGGTGAGGTGATGGCAGCCAAGCCCTGGTATCCACTAAACCTGCATATTTGTGTTGTCATTTGATTAAAGCTTATGATGTGCAAATTTCTTGGAAATGGGTTGTGAGTTACGCTCATACAGTTGTATTCAGTGGGAAGCTTTTCCCTAATGGAAGCCACTTCTTGGGCACCCGATTTTTGATGATTCCCCCCTAGCCACTGCAGCCCCCTGTACCCCCTGTAAAGTAGCTCCTGGGGGTTGGAGGATCCTTTGAATTAGTATGGGATATGACACAGGCGGGGGTGGGTAGGGATCAACAAAACTCTGGTTTATGTGAGTGGAAGTGCTTTTTAGGAGCACTGCTTTCCCCAACCTGGTGCCCTCTAGATGTGTTGGACTACAGCTCCCAACATGGGGGTCATAGTCCAATACATCTGAAAGGCACCAGGTTGGGGAAAGCTGTAGCAGAACAAAACCACCGCTGGATTTATCCCATAGTCTGCAAACAGCTGAACTTCTGTTTCCAGCCCTGGAACTCAGTTGCAAGGATATTTGGATCTAAAGGACCCAAATACTCACAACATAGGGTGTTGTATCATGAACATCAGATCATCTAATTGGATGGCATGGATATTAGAAGATGGAATAATTCACAGACCAAATAACAGGCCATAGATTTTTATACTTAGTGTTTTAATTTGACAACAGACAGACTTTTAAAGATCTCTCTCTCTCATTCTCTCTCTCTCTCTCTCTCTCTCTCTCTCGTGCATAGTATTTATATTGTGCTTTCTCTAAATGCTTAAGTATTTCACATACATCTTAGTAACCCTTGGGTAGTATCCAATATTAGTTCTTCATTTCAGTGGGTCTACTCTATGTAGGACTAGTATTGGATACTATCCCTTATGTCAGCCCTTTAAGATAGGCCAGGGTGATCATTCCCATATTACAGATGTGAGACAGAGGCTGAGAGAATAGTGGCTTGCGTGAGACACCTAGTGGGTTCCAAGCCTGCGCTGCAATTTGAGCAGGAGACTTCCAGTCACAATGCACTAGCTCTAAAGAAAAGTCAAAAGAACTGTGAGTGCGGTACTATATTCACTCAGTATATTGTCCATCTATATTATTGATTAATTCTCAAGATTGCCCTCTTCCAGATTTTTGATTGAATACAATATCTATGCCGTATAAGTTGCTTTTACCATAGGTCAGAGGTCTCCATCCTTTTTGGGCTGATGGACACATCTGGAATTCTGAGAGTGTTGTGGGAGGTGTCACAAAATAGCTGCCATGGTGTGGGAGCGTGTCCATTCACAAAATGACTGCCATGACAGGCATGGCAAGTCACAAAACACCCATTTCCCAGAAGGCACATTGGGCAAGCTAAAAGAAATCTAACTTGCCCAAGAACCTAAGTATGGGGCAGAGGTGGGATATGAGTGCCAAAACACAAAACCACTCTTTTGAACCCACAATTTTCAGTTCCAGCACCCACTTCACAGAAGGTAAACTCATGATTCTCAGAGACTTGGCCAAGAAACTGAGAGGAAGGCAGAGGTCAGGTCTGTGCCCCAAATACCAGGCCACATATTTGCTCCCACAAAGCACAGTGCATTTCATAGAAGGCAAACAGGTGATGCTCAGAGAAACACAAACATACACACACAGACACAACCCAGGCAAACCACTAACTCAAGTCAAAAAATCCCCCAACCCAAAGACAGGCAAAACCAACCAACCAACCAACCAACCAACCATAGAAACCCACACCAGAAAAAAAACCCCACGCACATAGGCAATATACACACATATGCAGCACAGACAAAACACCCCCTTGGCTCTCCCCTTTAGCCTATAGATTACCCTTTTCTTTTCTTCTTTCTGGGTGGCTGGGGGAACTTCAAAACAAAGCACCGGGTTGCAGCTGCCTGCCATTTTTATTGTCTAAGAATACATTTTGGAAATAAAGATGGCGCTGGAGGCTGGTGCTTTGTTTTACAGCATGACAGCCTCCCAGTTTAAAAAATATATATTTTAATTTTTAAAATCTTAAACACATTTTTTAAAAATCAGGAGAGTCAGGAAGCCTGGCGAGCACTAAGGGAGATGTCCGTGGGCACACTGGTGTCCATGGGAACCATGTTGGGCTCTCCAGTATTGTGATGTAATGCTGCTTGGTGGCTGTAGTACAGGGGTGAGCAACTTGTGGCCCTCCAGAAGTTTTGGCCTACAACTTGCACGATTCCTCACCCTTGGCTTTGCTGGCTAGGGCTGATGGGAACTGCAGGCCAAAACATCTGGAGGGCCACATGTGGCTCACCCCGCTGCAGAGGATATGAATTTGCATACTATTTTAGGCATAAAGATTTCAATCCCAATCCTACCTCTCCTGCATTAGTAGTACTAGGTAGTACTAGGAATAAACACACCAAAATATCTGCAACTAAACAGACAACAGATAGGAAAATCGGTTTCCAGGGACATCTGATCTCCGGCCTTTGCTGAGAATCTGTCAACAATGGTTCCTGTTGGTCACATTAAGGAGGCGGATGGCGATCTGCCTACCAGGAAGACAGTAGCTTGCCTGAAAGCCATAATGGATTAGATCACACAACAGGGCTTTCCTGCCTCCTCTCCATTGCATCCCTCTGCATCCCACTAAAAATCTGCCCCTGAGGTCCAAGGATCTTCTGGCATGGCATGAGATTGGGTGCAGCAGGAGGAGGGAGTCAGCAGAATTGGAGGAGCAGGTTGCATGAGTGTGAGGGCCTTTCTGATTACACTTGAGCACCTTTGGATCCAACCCAATGTTTTAAAGATTGTTATCACAGCTCTTAAATGGCCTGGGAATAAGGGTATTATTCCCTTATTCCCAGTACAAGCAATGGGACTCCTTTCCAATAGACTGTACTGCTCCCAAAAGACAAACCCTTTGTATTGTTTTAAAGAGAAACAAGAAAAGTATACAGGCAGCAGTGTGAACTGCTTTGTATATATCTTTTATCAATGGATAATAAGAACATCTGGTTTAAAATGGTGCTTCCACTCCCCCCCCCCCAATCATTCTAGTTCAATTTTATAGAAAAAAAATGCTTTTGGAAAGAAATGCAGTGGAGTAGAACATTTCAGAGAAATTCTCATGGGTTGGGTTCAGGAACCTTGTGCTTACCTCATTTATGAGGTGGCCAGGGAGTGTGTGTTAATGGCCTGTCTTTCATTGCACACTCAACTCTCCAGCAGCCTACAGCCTACTCAGCTTCCCGCACTTCATTTAAAACTAGGCTGACCATATTTCCTTGAGACAAAAACGGGATATTGGGATGACAAAAACGGGACGGGGTTATTGTAACATTCTGCTATCACAAGCTGGTATATGCTAATGTCCCACCGGAGAGGTCTGCTGTAATAAAAAAAATAGCTAACAGCCTGTTGAACCGAAATATGAGTCTGAAAAGTCCAAATTAAACTGAATGTAGGGCAGAAAGAATCTCTGTGGGCGGAATGTTGGTAGAAATAACAGTAAGACTCCCCTTCCTGGCTCCCACACGCTGAATGGGGCTTAGCGACCGCCTTTTGAATTCCCCACCACTGCAGACAAGCCAGGGGGCGGCGTCTGATCGTCGCTAGCTCAAGAAGCCTGGCCCTGACTGGATAAAGTAAATGGAGCTTCCTCTTTCGTCACACTAGTAGTTTTACTGCACGCACTGATTAGCATAGAGCCTTATGATAAACACATTCGGGTTTTTTTTTACAAAAAATAAAAAACAGGACAAAATTGACATTGATATTAAAACGACGGGAAAGTCGGGAAATATGAAAAAAACGGTACCATCCCATTTAAAACGGTATGTATGGTCAGCCTATTTACAACCCAGAGGAAGACATCATGAGGTAGCTCCTCTCATAGGACATAGGGATCAGGAAGTGCAGGCAGCCTGGGAGGCTGCAGAGCAATGGAGAGATGTATAATAGAAAGGAAAAAAAAATATATACACACACTCCACTCCTGGCCACTGCCAAATTTTCACCACCATTTATGTGGCGGCCCCCTTCACCCCCACACTATGCCCTTCAGTGCACTAGGTATGGAACATGGTGAAAGGTGCAAAAAGGTGACCAATCTGCCAACACATGTGCCGCTGTCTCCATTTGCAGTGGCAGCAGAAAGGACAAAAAGGAAACAAAGAAAGAAGCCATGCTAGATCCCCTGCCTGTGGTAAGCCCTACCTGTGGGAAACTGTTGGTGAATTTTTCATTTTCCTGGAGAAATTTGGTGAAATTTCCCCCCTCGCCCCCAATTACTCTCCCTACACATGATGCTGGGAAAGACTGAGGGCAAAAGGAGAAGGGGACGGCAGAGGATGAGATGGCTAGAGAGCATCACCGATGCAATGAATATGGACTTGAGCACACTCCGGGAGAGAGCGCAGGACAGGAAGGCCTGGCGTGCTATGGTCCACGGGGTCACGAAGAGTTGAACGCGACTGAATGACTGAACAACAACAACAAAGGGATGTCAGAGAAATCCACAATGGAATCAAATGAGTTCAGTTTTCTATGACCCACGGATTGCTCAGTGGACTGGCTTTTTCTGAGCTGCATGGATTCTGTAGACTCGCAGACCAAATTTTTTACTCTCCAGAGTATTATGCAAATTTAGTTGTAGAAAATACATAAAATAAAACACCAGTCAAAAATGTACATTTCCCCCATATGCTAAATCACGAAAATGCATATGGTTGGGGTTTTTTTGCACATTTGGAGGGGGATTTGCGCATTTTGCAAGTATGCATTTTTGCAAGTGTGGATTTGTGCAAATGCAGGAAATTGGAAAAAATCCAATTCCATCAATGAGCAGATGATGGAACAAAAGGCATCTGACAATCCGCAAAACACAGACAGAACAGACTTTACAAAATCCATACATCCCTGGGCAAAGCTCAAGTTTAAAATGGTGTTTGGGCAAAGCTTTACAATCTAGGTTCTCTTTCTACAACATGATGATAGTGAAGCAGCACCGTTGTTGCCTATTTCTGTCTCCTACAATATGAATGTTCCTTACTCTTACAGATGCTCTGATTACTAGCCAGCCAAGTTGCATTGTGGGAGGTTTTGCTGTTCTACCAGAAAGATAGATAGAATATGCAAAGCCCCTGCAGGCTAGGGCTGACTGTAGCCTGCCCCACATATTATGGGAAGAAGGAACTGGGCATCTGTCTTTTTTAATCTCCTGTTGGTGCTAAGGTATATCCAGGGCCCCACAGTCCAGGTGGGCCCCAGTGACTACTCAGAGAGTGGCAGGTGATGAGGGCAGCAGAAGTATACTCCATTTTATTTCTGTAGTCATGATGGTGCTATGACTTAAGTGAGTTTGAAATGCAAAGCTACACATGCCCAAATTGTTTTTTTTAAAACAGCATTGGCAAACAGCTTTGTTGTTGTTGTTGTTGTTCTAACATATAAGGACTGTAGAAGCAGCTGTAACGCACAGAATAGTGATGGGGTGTGTGTGTGAAATGTTAGTTGTTTGTCTCACAACTGAGGTAAGACACATGGGCCATCTAAAAGGGAGCCCCAAAAGAACAGTAAGTCCAGGGTCTAAAATTACCTCGCTGCACATATGCCATCTCTGAATGCCAGGGTAGTTCTGCTAAGATATTTACAGTTTGTATGCCACTTTTTTTTTTAAACGAGCCATTTGATTCAGAGCTTTTCTACATGTTAATTTGCTGTATCTATTTTTGGTTTCGTCACAGAATTGAGATGTGAGCATTACACAAAGAGCATTTCCTTAACTGCTTTTTCACTGCATAACCTTTAGGTGGCACTGTGGTATAGTGGAATAGTGTAAATATTGTATTTTCTTTTGCATTCACAATTAAATGTAGCATTGCCCTTGCTCTAAAAAAACTCACCGAAAGTGCTGGTTAGACACAGAAGCAAAATGGGAGGGTCATGACATCATCTAAAGAACCCATAAACAACCATGAGTAAGGAATGACCACATGATAAATGCCTTGTGTAGAAAAGCCCTCAGTGTCTCTATATAAATATATATAATTTCCTGAGCATTTCTTTTCATTTTTAGGTCCGCATACAAAGGTGGTCCGTCGAATATTTACAAATAGCCGCGAGAGGTGGAGGCAGCAGAACGTCAATGGGGCATTTGCTGAGCTCCGGAAGCTCATTCCAACTCACCCACCTGACAAAAAGCTGAGCAAGAACGAAATCTTACGTCTGGCTATGAAATACATCAATTTCTTGGCCAAGCTGCTCAATGACCAGGAAGAAGAAGGGAACCAAAGGGGTAAAGTCAGCAAAGATACTGGCATAGTGCAAGAAGACCTTCTTCAGGACCTGTTGTCCCCAAACTCGAGCTGTGGAAGCTCATTAGATGGAGCAGGAAGCCCAGACAGTTTCACAGAAGAGCACGAGACATTAGATCCTAAGCACACAAGAGGTCTCCACCATTCCATTCTTCCCATAGAAAGCAATGCACAGCGATGATGAACCTACAAAGAGGTGCAGGCAAGCCTGTGAATACCTGGTATTTGGAATTTATGCATGTCCTCCCCCTCCTCCTCCTCATCTAGAAAGAAAGAAAGAAAGAAAGAAATGGGTACTTCATAAGTTCTCCTTTCAACCTGAAGAAGTTGAGAAAGGACAGGAATGAATAGCAGGATGAGAAAGACTAGCCGGATAACATCAAGTGCATCTTTATTGCTTAGGTCACTGGTGAAAGGTTGCCTTGCCATCACTGTGCCCCTTAACATTGGAGGGATATAAAATGCAGGCAGCTTTTCTTGCCTTCTTACAAGGTTTACAAAAGATCAGACGGCTACTCCACCCTTCTGCAGATTGCTGATGTGTCACCCACCCTCCTTTCAGCCATTCAAACCCAAGCATCTTCCATAATGTGTTTACATACGTGGTGAGAGAAGCCCTTAAAAATCCTTCATGCAGCGTGGTGGTTTTTTCTCCAGTTCACTTTGAGGAAATTTATGCAACTTGTCTGCCTTCACTCAAGAGCGTTGCCTTTTTAAGGAAGAAAGGAAATACCCCTTGCGAAGGAACAGTTGACTTTGTGTTGTGGGTTTGTTTGGTTCCCCCCCCCCCCGCTCCTCGTCCTCCTCCTCTCCTTCTTTTTTTATTATAAATCTAGCCCAACTTTGGATTGTTTGAGGTCTTGTATTTATGATGTGGAATTCTTTTTGTTTAATTCCAACATGCAGTATCTGCTGAACTAAAAAGGTACCCCAGTGGGGGGTTTGTATCTCAACTTCTGACACCTCATCACAGTGATGTTTTCTTCTGACAAGGGTGAGCAACAGTGTTTTCTTGGAGTTGTCTTCTTGGGATCCCCCTGCTTTTATTTTTCCTGAGACAAGTGCGATGAGAAATTGTGTGTGCGTGCGTGTATATTTATATAGAAAACTGGTATATAAACAGTGTTTCAGTTATGCACTTTGACTTGTTTGGATCTGCTTATGTAAAAGATATGGGGCACAATCTACCAGGAACTTCTCCTGCATGAGATCCATGGAAATAAGTGGAGGTTGTACAAGAGCACATCCATGTTTATGGCTGGTGCCATCAGTCAGCAAAGTTGGGTACTTACTGCATCCAAGAGGCTGGCAAACAGAGGTGTAGTCAAGGCAGGGCTCACAGGGATGCAGTGTCGGTGCTTTTTTTATTAGCAGAGATGCTGACGTCCTCTGCCGCCCCCCTCAGACTCCCCTTTCCCTCTGAGCTTAGCTACAATTCCCACAGTAGTGTGTGGGGGGTGAATTTTCCCAGCAACAATATATTGTTCCCTGTTGTAATGCAAAGTATGTTGGGATGGCTTGGCCTTGAGCCTCGTGTGGCACAGAGTGGTAGGCGGCAGTACTGGAACCGAAACTCTCCCCACGACCTGAGTTCGATCCCAGAGGAAGCCGGGTCCCAGGTAGCCGGCTCAGGTTGACTCAGCCTTCCATCCTTCCGGGGTCGGTAAAATGAGTACCCAGCTTGCTGGGGGAAAGGTAGTCACGATTGGGGAAGGCAATGGCAAACCACCCCACTATAGTCTGCCATGAAAACGCCAGCGCAAGCGGCATCCCTCTAGGGGTCAGCAATGACCTGGTCAGCAATGACCTGGTGCTTGCACAGGAGGAACCTTTCCCTTTTCCTGGCCTTGAATGAGAAATTAAGACCCATTCACTTTACAAAAGACCTCCTCCTAGCAGAGATGAAAACTACTAGAACTGTTTTGTTGATATGGATCAACACAGCTGCCTGGATTTTAGGACGTTCCTTGGAAGCATATCATGAGGAGCGCCTGCACTTCAAAATTTCCCACTACAACACTGCTGGCCAATGGCCAACAGTACTCTGTGCCAGGCAGTCCAGGGCTGTATAGAGGAGAAGCCCCAGAGGATCATGCTTGTGGGAAGCTGCATGCAATCCAAGCTAACTTGCATTTGGCTGTGCGATATAGCCCTGCGATTGTGTGTTTCCTGTAGCAGGTACCCTCTGCCCACGGCTGTTTTCTATATGCCGCTTCACCTGGTCAAGCTCAGACACTGGATCCAACGTTTT
Source organism: Heloderma suspectum (assembly GCF_057233095.1). Lineage (NCBI taxonomy): Eukaryota > Metazoa > Chordata > Lepidosauria > Squamata > Helodermatidae > Heloderma > Heloderma suspectum. Next base: position 231,500,462 of record NC_139461.1, read on the forward strand.
TGCCATTGTGAGGTCGCAATTCACAAGCCACTATACTCCTCACAGTCTCATTGAAGCTCCATTGACATCTATGATACCATTTCAGGATTAGTATGAGTTTGGGGGGTTACAGCCAACACTTGTTTGTATAGAGATTGCAGAATCAGGAAAACTTTACAATTCTCACGGCCACTTTACCCAGTCCATTTGTTTTAGGTGTGCACCTGAGATCGAAGTGTCTCAGATCTCAGATTTAAATGTACACCTAAAAATTTAAAGTGTGAATGTGTTAAGCAACATATTTCCAAATGTATGTATCACTCAAGCCTACACGTTGGGGACCCCTAATTGTCTGAGGCTCCCAGGTTTGCCGCTGTGCTATCTGTTCTGTGTAGCTACAGAGGTTTTACAGGTTCAAGACATGATTCAGAATCCTGTGCATGCATCCATTATTGGCTCCGAAGGACACAGCTTTGCAAACATATGGAAGATTTTCCTCTCCTGGATTACAGCCCTAGTCTTGCTTTTTCTTTCCTTTATTTTTTTAATTAAGAAAAATTGTTTGGGCATCCAAACAGCTTCATAGTAGGGTGTTGTTTTAAAAATAATAATGCTGACCATGTCTGATTTTTATGTGTGGGGGTTGTGTTCAAGTTAAACTATTTTCCTTTTGGGCAAACAGCTATGAAAGAGAGAGAGAAGAAGTGTGTGTGTGTGTGTGTGTGAGAGAGAGAGAGAGAGAGAGAGAGAAATTAATTTCCCACATTCATGCAGTGGTCCTATAAACATCCAAAGTTATGTGGAGAGTTTGCTGTGGAAGAAATGGTTTGTTGTCTGCTGCTTTTAAATGTCTCCCTTCAAACATTTTTTTTATTAGTAGGAAGCAATGACAGAAAAATCCATAGACAGGAAATGGAATTTGAAGGTCAGGTTAAATTAATTGCAAAGCACTAAAGAGTGGTTTTTAAGCTGCAAGCCTAAACACATTTCCTAGGGGTTCTGTGCAGCCACCACAGTTAGTCCAAGTCTTGGATGTTTTCGCCCAGCCCTAGTTGTGCTTTCTTGTTTTTCTGTCTTTACTCTTTACAGGCAAATGGGAAGTTGGATGCACTTCCCTCCAGTCCTTTGGCCAAGGAAAGCTATGACATAGATAGGGTGGCCCATCCCTAAATAAAGGGTAAGATTGGCTTTGATAGAACTGCCAGCAATATGTATGGGAGAAGGAGAAATGCATTTCTGCACAAGGTCTGCAGTGGATTTATAATGCTGCCGCTCTTTTTTTGGCATCAAAAAAGTTAAGAACTCCTAGTGTAGTAGACAGCAGTTCCCTGGGAATGGTATGACAAGCATATACCTGGCCAGCCTGTAGAGCAGGGATAGGGTATCTGTAGATCTCCAGATGTTCATGAACTACAATTCCCATCATCCCTCACCATTGGCAATGCTGGCTGGTGCTGATGGGAGTTGCAGTCCAACACATCTGGAGGACCACATGTTCCACATCCCTGCTGCTGAGGAAACAGGTGCCTCAGGCACTCCTCTCCATTGAGTGATGCTTTAACTTAGCAGCCATAATTACTGTAATGGTAATAAAATGTTCAGAACTGGGATGGGAAGAAAGGAGATCAGGATCTCCAGGTAGAACTCCAGATAATTTGCAGTACATCAGCAAGGGGTATTGGGGGGGGTGTCTCCCAATAGTTTAACAGTGGTAACAGCAACGTGGCTCCCTGCCACCCAAATTAGGGTGTTGAAATCCCTGATCTGTACTGACTTAGATGTAGAGCTGTACTTTTATATGCAGGCTATCCCATTGTATGGCGAAGTACAGTATATTATTGGTTCACCTGAGCTGCCATTGTGCAGTTGGCTTTGGGCTTTAGCAAAAAACAAAAGAGGTCCCATGAGCCTGAACTCTGCCCATGTCTGGTCCAGATGATTCACCTGGGCAACCACTGTCACGTTAGTGGTAATCTAAGGGCTACTCTACACCTGTATGTTCTAAGTGGGCCTGATCCAGAGATTGTCACCCAGAACCTATTGATGGATCAGGCTGAGTGACATTACTGCTCAATTACATGCAGTGTTCTAATTCAGAATACTTATGAAAATCTCTAAACTTACTACACACACAAAAAAGAACCCCTTCCGAAATGCCCAGTTTGTAATAAAGTCATCATAGACTTGCACACCTTCTCTAACTTGAAACATAGTTTTGTCAATTTAATCATGAGGGCGATATGTGAAATTCTGCAGTTACTAATTGGACATCATCAGCATGTGAGTAAGCATCCATAGGATCTTGCTGCATGTCTGTTTATTCCATGATACCCTTCAATTTTCCCAAAAGAACAACTGTAGGATCACAAGAGCTATCATATATCCTTGGTTTTTAAAATTCTTTCCCCTATCTTTCTAATATGGCCATCTTATATGAAAGCAACTAACCATATATTTTCCACCAATACAGTAACTAATGTGGTACCCAGGTGCTTCTAGATGAAGGGCTCCTAGCGCTACCAATCAAAACACTGTGTAGCTTTTCTTCCTTACTGTTTGTGTGTGTGTGTGTAGAAAGAAAAAAGACAGAAGAGCGGAGGGAAGACACAGGAGGGTTGAAGATGGACCCTCCATAAAATTCCATGAATGAGGCACGGCAATTGCATGACAAAAGCCTCATCTGGAAGCATTGCCTGTCTCCGACAAATGCTTCCTCACTTGAAAATTAGATCCAGATTTTAGGTGAGATTTAAATCTGAATTGTTCCACATTTATACAAGCTATTTCATCTATACCATCCACAAAGCTGAATTCTCTCATGTGATATATTTTGGTATGGGGGGGGGAACAGTTGTTTGATTGATAGCCTTTCACATTCTTTAACTTATTATCAACATAATGGTACAACAAAGTATGGTTATTTCAGTTTGTGCTTGGTTAGATTTCCACTTTATATCCCAGATGGATCAACTAGGAATAAATCCCAACTTCTGGTCTCTTCCCACACTCACTTGTGCCCATTAATGTCACCCTCCATACTTCTTTTCTCACAGAAGGGTATGCTAACATGTGTTGAGAAGTATTTTATATAGAGAGGTATTTTTGGTTGAAAATGCTACTTTTCAAAGACCTTGCTTCTGATAGGGCCCACCTGGTCTGCTTGATTTATTTAGAATTGGCTTCACCCATATGCCTGCCCATGTGTCTTGGGAAAGATTAACCTAGATTTAATAAAGTACAAAAGACCCCCACTCCTTCCACTTTAGAGTTAAATTCATCAACTGATCTTATTTGATTGCCAGATCCCATGGGGATATTCTGATTTCACAAGATCATAGGCAAAAAATAGTACTTGGCATGAGGGAGGAGTTCTATAATCTAGTTCCACATCTTGCACTCTCAAAATAATTTCCGCACACCTCATGACCAACCCTTATGCTTGGTTAATGCTTGGTTGCTTCAGGCTAGTTACCCCTTCTGTAACCACAGACACAAACACACATCCCTCCTCCATATGCACCAATTCAAGGCAGTCACTTAGGAAAAATAAATGTGAAGCAGCTCCACAAAGTTGTTCAAGCAGAGCAGCCTTCCTCAATCTGGCCCCCTCCAGATGTTTTGTACTACAACTCCCATTATCCCCAACCATGGGTCATGCTGGCTGGGGCTGATGGACATCATAGTCTAAACCATCTGGGAGAAGCTTGGGGAAGGCTTGGTTAGAGAGCTGGACTATATTAGTAGACTGTATTAAAGAGGTTCAGTGGTGCAGCTAAGTAATTTTAGACTCTGGACTTAATGGTCTTACAGGGGAGGGGGACTTGAGACAGGAATGTAGATTCCTTCAAAAAGTGGAAAGCTGGTCCTGCTGCATTTGGAGGCCCTCTTGCTCATTCTGCTGAAAAGAGCCTGGGACGTCTGTTCCAAAGTCCTGCCCTAACAGCACCACTGCTTTCAGACCTTATACTATCCTGCCAAAGGAGCTCTGTGAGCAGCTTTGCATTTCATATGAATGCAAACCTGGATATGCAGTGTTCGTTTCGCCTGTTCTCCTATGCAGGTATGATAGGATATAATAGGATATGAGTATAGATCAGCCTCCTCCAATCTGGTGCTGTCAAGAAGTGCTGGACTGCATGGCCTATCATTCCCAGCCAGCATGGCCAGGAACTTCCATCATTCTCAGCCAGCATAGCCATTGGCCATGCTGGCTGGGAATGATGGGACTTGCAGTCCAACACAGCTGGAAGGCACCAGGTTGGGGAAAGCTTGTAGAGACCTTTAACAACATTTGGCCTTCTGAATTAGGTGGTAGCTCACACTATGGACGACTGCACGAGTACAAAACTACCATGAATCTCCCACCAAAATGCCTCTCCAGCAGCTGACCTGACCTGGTTAAGCACACCAATCTGTGTAGTACCGGTTCGATGGGGGAGGATTTATGGATCAATGAAAGGCTGTTTTACATCATCTCTCTGTGTATGTAATGGCTGGTGCAGCCTGGGAGGTGGGGAGAATAACATTAAAAATCTAGACAATTTCTACACACACAGACACACACACTTCCCCTATTTTAATCCATACGAGAGAATGGTACAATCCATATTCTTTTCCAGCAACACAGCCTGTTTGTAGTCTCCTAGCACAGGTGTACCTGGGGTCTGTTGATGTGTACTTTAAGTCGTGATTTGGATGGTACATCTCTACTTTCCCATCATGCTGCCTCTCTTGCCTGCTCTGTGTCTTGGTGTATATCACACCCTCAAATGTTTAGGTTCTGAAGAAGCAGCACTCTTGGTCAGTGTTGTACTGTTTGATGGATTCATTTTTTGGCGCCTTTTTTCTGCATTTTACAGCAGAATGGAGTTAAGTAACCAGAACTGGTACCTTTTTATTCTTATTACCTTTGTAAAGCCCACAAGGTGATGTGCTCTTTAGAAAACACATTTGTTGTAATGTGTATGTATATATAAATAAATATATATATATAATGACTATATTGAGGATATTTCTAAATAAAGGTTTACAAATCAACTGAGTCTCCCGTCACATCTTCTTTTGTCAAAGGTGACTGTACTAAAGGAGGTTTATGGAGCCTCTGGTAGGATGCCGTGTCTGACGTGGGGGGTGGCGGGGGGCCCTGAATTCTGGCTAGGTGGTTCGCAAGTTGTACAGCCTTGTATAACCTTGAGTAGGTGGGTGGCAGTGCAAAGCCAGGGTTTATACATCTAAGGGTTCAATCCTATGCACGTTTAGGCAAAAATATGTCCTGCAACTCCCAGCATCTCCCAGCTAGCCATGCTTTAGACAGCCATTTTTCTGTCTAAACATGCATAGGATTGCACCCTAAGTTTTCTTATTTATTTTATTTAACTTAAATCACATATAAAAGTGCACGTATATTAGTGGACTACAGGCAGCAGCTTCCAGCTCTTACTATTGCTGTAATCCTACACCCACTTACCTGGGAGTAAGCCCCGTTGTTGTTGTTGTTGTTATTATCCTGCTTTTCCTCCAAGTGACCCAAGGTGGTGTACATGATCCTCCTCTCCATTTATCCTCACAACAACCCTGTGAGGTAGGTTAGACTGAGAGTCTGTGACTGGCCCAAAGTGAGCTTCATGGCAGAGTGGGGACTAGAAGCAAGGTCTCCTTAGTGTCCAAGGAGGCTGAAGCTTACATAGGAGAACTCATTAAAAATTGAGTCCTAGTCCAACACTCTAACCACTACACCACACTGGCTCTCCATTGAACTCAGTAGGACTTACTTCCAAGTCAACATATATAGAATGGCACTCAAGTAAGCATCTAAATTTCCAAATGGCTTCTCTAATTGGATGCACCTTTTGCTTTTGTCCATGGTGGCTTCAATTTTCAAAGCAGAACTACCTGCCTTCTGAGGAGAGCTACCTCCTGTCTTTCTGTCACTATGATGGACTTGCCTCCTTCCAATCAACAGAAGAAGCTGCCTTATACCAGCTCAGGGTATCTTTGTCCAGCTCACCCAGTATTGTCTCTGCTCTGACCCGTAGCAACTCTCTGGGGTCTCAAGCAGAGGCCTTTGCCATCATCTGCTTCCTGAGATCCTTTAAACTGGGGTGTCTCGGACCAGACTTTAGCAAGTCCTCTCTCCGTATTTCACCATGAGTTAGAAAATAGTCCATAGGCCTACTAATTGTAGGCCTACTAATAATAATAGGCCTAATAATAATAGGCCTAATAATTGTCCATAGGCCTTGTTCATTCCCAACTCAAATCTCCTGCTTGCAACCGCACCCAGAAATAAAGAGGCAACACACCCAAGGTTGGGTGAACTAGGGCCCCAACTTCATCAAACGGACATGAACTGGATCTCCAAGGGTAAGAGCTTGCAACCTCACATGGCAGATGCTAGGGGGCAGAGGTGGCAGCTCAGTGCCGTTCCTTCTGAGCCCCCCCCCCATTCCTCACAGTTGAAGGACAGAGTTGTGTGTGCCACATAGCTTGTCCTGTACCACTTAAACAAGCCTGTTGCCCCTGGGTGTGGTAAAGGACACTGTCCTATCATCAGCGTTGAAGGAAGATTCAGCTGTCAGCCTAGTCAGCTTCTGTCCATGGAGTGGGGTGGAGGTACCTTGTTCTTTGCTTCAGGCAACAAAATATCTTGGGCAGGCCCTGCTACTCAAAGCAACGCTGTTCTATCACTAGGGATGTCAGAGGACTTCACAGAGGAATCAAAGGTGTTCAGATTTTTATGATTACAACCCACAGATTCCGCAGCAGACTGGCTTTTCCCTAGTCAGGTGGATTCTGGGGACTTGTGGGCTGTTTTTCTAACTTTCTGGAATTTTGTGCACATTTAGTAATAGAAAAATGCACTAAAAAAAAAAAAAGGCTAAAAATGCACATTTCTCCATAGGCTAAAGCGTGAAAATGCACATTTGGGGGGATTTGTGCATTTTCGCAATGAAAAAAAAATCCAATTCCGCCAGTGAGTGTGGACGATGGAACAAAAGGTGTCTGACAATCTGCAAAATGCAGATGGAACAGATTTTACACAAGCTGTACATCCCCATTGATCACCTATTGATTGGCTAAGGAAAGCCCTGAGATTTTCAGTACTTTAAACCCCCTCCTTCTAGCTGGGGATGATGGGAGTTGTGGTCCAATACATTTGGAGGGAACCAGATTGGGGAAAGCTGAATTCGGGAATCCCAGGCTTGTGCCCAGTCGTCCTTTCCTATCCAGGGCAGTCGAACAGGATGTGGATGAGAAGCTTCAGGCACTCCTGGATAATCTAGCTGATCTCTAGACCCATTTCAGTCTGACTTCCACCCAGGTTTCATGTCCCCCTAAAGACAAATGAACTCCTTGTTCAGAAGACAAGCAAGAGACAACAGCGTCTGAAGTACTGCCAGTCCAAGCATTGGAGCTGCTTTCCTTCCCTTTTCCCCATTTAATCCACATGAGCCAGTGTGGTGTAGTGGTTAAAGCAGCCTTCCCCAACCTGGTGCCCTTCAGATGCATTGGACTACAACTCCTATCATCCCTGACCATCGACCATGCTGGCTAGGGCTGACGGGAATTGCAGTCAAAAACATCTGGAGGGCACCCAGTGGGGGAAGGTTGGGTTAGAGTGTTGGACTAGGATTGTGGAGACCCAGGTTCAAATCCACTCTCAGCCACGAAACGTACTGGATGTCCTTGGGCCAGTCACTGTCTCTCAGCCCAACCTGTCTCACAAGGTTGTTGTGAGAATAAAATGGAGGAGCTCTTTGGAAAAGGGTGATATACGACAGATAAAGAAATAAATAAAATAAACCTGGGCTCATCCCATAATCAGCCCTTGAGATTTGAAGTGAGGGCAGATGTAGGAGAAAGCACAGTAAATAACGCTTCATGAAAAGGGGTCTTTCACGGAGAGGAAAGAGCAGTGGAGGAGGAGGAGCTGCCACTGAAGATTCAGCTTGTTGGAATGTCAGCCCTGCCGGCAGGCTCGCATCCTGCATTTCTCTGGTGTGTAGGTGGAATGCTTTGTCCTTCCCTTCTTTTTGTTTTCCTCGAGTAATCACACTCTGTGTCCGTACAAAATTGCTTTCTTCGTGCATTTGCTCTGTCTTAGAGGTCTTTGTTCTATATAGGGCCCCTATTTGGGGAAGTGGGGGGTAGAAAAAGACATAATCTATGGAAGACGTATTTTTTAATAACAAATAAATGGCACGAAATGTGTTAGGCAAAACTCTGGGATGCTTCACAGCACTTTTTGAGGTTCACCTCCCCTCTTTTTAAAAACTGTTGAACCTTCCTGTGGGGACTTTCTTGTGGGGTCCTACAGGTATCTATTCCATTCTTCTCTCTCTCTCTCTCTCATCTCTGTCTCCATATGAAACAGCAAGGAGAGGCCATCCAGAATTTTGAGGTGAGATGCTATCATATGCTGTTGACACCCAGTTCTATTTGTCATTTCCACTTGAACCAGGAGTGGCAGGTCACCTGTATGAAGGGATCCCCCCCCCCCCAACAGAAGGTTAGGAAATCAAGATGACAGTAACTTTTTCTTGAGAAAAGTGTCTAAAAATCTAATAAAATAAAACTTTATTTTTTCTTTCTTTTTGAAATATATTGTATTATATTTATGCAAAACAGATGGGTTATGGCTAATTTCCCCTGACAGGGACAGTTTGTCCTTATCTGGAGGCAGATTTATTAATATTCATTCATTCATTCATTCATTCAGGCATCCTGGCTCCACTCATTCCCAATGATAATGATGAAAAGTGCTTCATCTCCTTACAGAAACGGCAGTGGGAATGAACAGTTTATTGCTTTCCGAATCTGCTTAGCACATCCCTCTTGCCATATGCTGGACAGAGACCTGCCTGTTAACTGCCCCGCTTTGCTTATTCTCACAGCACCACAAAAGCTGCAGTGAACACCTCCGCTCCAGGGAGGAAAGAGTGATTTCTTGGCTGAGTCTAGAATATGAAGGAATTGGTATCTGACACTTCCAGAGTCTTTGGATGTCTAATAAACAGACAGTAAAATGTCCTGGCATTCCATTTTAAAACAAAGCGGATCTGATTGATACAGCTCTTCCACACAATATATTTTTATTTTTATTTTATTTACAGGATTTATATACTGCTCTGTATCTAATAAGATCCTCAAGTGGTGAACAATAAAAAGAAAGAAAGACAAAAAAAGAATCAAAATGCAGACATCAAATATTTAAAATCAGATTATGTTATCTAAAACTGTGGCTGGTCACTCAGGGAAGGCTTGTTTAAATAAAAATGTCTCCAGTGGGCACCAAAAACAAAATAGTGCCAGTGCCTGACTGACATCAACAGGCCGGGGGTTCCACAGAGAGGGAGCAACAAAACAGGAAGTGTTTGTAACACGATGGGGAGGATGACTTGTGCATGGGGACGTGCTTTAGCTTTCTTCATATGTGGAGCTCATGCATAGAAATCCAGGCCTTTCTGGGCTCGACGCAGTTCTGCAGCATGCTTGACTCAGCTTGCATTTGTGAGGAACAGAGGAACTCCAGGGACTTTTTGTGTATTTTTCTTGTGCTGAGGTAGGATTTGTGCAGAGATTTGCACAAATTGTGGCCCAAATTTACACAAACCCCACCCCAAATTTGCGTAATGTGTGCAAATTCCGGTCATACTTTGTGTAATTTGCACAATTTAAAAAACACAGAAAATCCTCTAGTTGGCCCAACTCGCTGCAGACCGAGTCAGGCCAAATAGTGGAAAATGGATCCAAGTCCATGGGAACGAGCCACCGCCCAAACAGATTCCTCCGACATCCCCATGCATGCATGGTGGATGACGGCTGATGGCCAGGAGTGAGCCAAGCTGCTGCTGGGACCTGAGAGAGTCTTCTGTGTGTATGTAGTCCTCACATGAAAGCTACACACTTCGAGGCATTACTCCCCCTCCAGGGGATGGGGCACCTGCTTTGCAGGCAGAAGGTCCCAGGTTCAATCCCCAACATCTCTGGTCGAAAGGATCAGGTGGCAGGAATGACCTCTGTATGCCTGAGACCCTGGGACTCCTGCCAGCCAGAGCAGACAATACTGGGCTAGAAGGACAAATAAACTGATCTGGTCTAAGGCAAATGTTCCCATGGCAGATTGAGGAAGCAATTCTATGGGCCCTAGAGATTGTCTGAGGGGCCACAGGGTACTGGGGATCACCCCTCCAAGGTTGGGGACAGTGATCCAACCTCAGAAAGGGGAGTCGGAGATCTGATCCTCCTTCCCCACCCCCTCGTGGTTGGCATGGAGAGAACCATGCTGGCTGCCCTCTGAGGTCAGAAACTGGACTTTGGAGAGGGGGGAGAGGGGGCATTTCGGTGGGCAGGGAGGAGAGGAGGCCAGAGAGGCCAGGATAGAGCTATCCTGAGCCTCCTCCAACCTCTTTCTCTCCCTGTTCAAAGTGCCATTGCTAGATGAGCAAAAAAAGGCCATCTAGCACAGAATGAAGGGCGGGAGGATAGGGAGGTGAAGATCGCCTCCACTGCTCCTCCTGTCCTGCATTGGATGATTAGAAGCCTCTGTGTTTGGGGGCTTCCCATCATTGAGGGGGCAATCGATAGGATTGTGCCCTAAGTGGCAAACTCACTTGCAGCAGAGCATGGAATTGAACCAAGCTGCCCACTTTAATGACCAGTCTCATTTTCTCTGTCTACCCCTAACATTTCAGCTCAATTTGGCCCGCTCTCAGGGTTCCTGATGCCCTCAGAGCACATGCTCAGGCAAGGGACACCCCCTTGGGCCTCCAGCACACACAGTATAATTTGAACTTCTTTTTTCACTCACTGATCTGTATCCAATGTTAGTTTAACTTAAGTGCTGTTCATTTCAAAGGGTCTGCTCTAAGTAGCATGAACCTTGGATACTGTCCATTAATTTTAGCAACCAGATCAGCCTGCCCCCTGCCCCATCCCCAGTCCCAAACAACAGAACCTGGACGTCCCTTTCCTGATCCTAATCCTCCTCTGGTCTGTATGACTTCTGAAGAGATGTACATGTTGCATTGTGTTGCTTTTCCCTGTCAGTATATTGTCAGCAGCTGGTGGGATCCTGGTGGAGCGGACATTTCCACAGCTCCCAGGGGGCTGCCCTGCCATTTGTCAAAAGGGCTTCAATTATCAGTTTGTTAAACATGGCCTGAGAATCTCTAAATAGGGACAGACACACTATTTCTCAGTGAGGAAGGGGGGAGGCGGTGGCTTATGATTTTCTAATTAGTCCGTCTCTTCAGTCCTGGAAGCCTGCCCTTCTTTTCACTCCCAGGCCCCACTTGACAAAACAACAAAATAAATCTAATTTTTCCATTGCCCTCATCTGGCGTTGTCTCTTTTACTCTCAGGACACACCATGAATCTGTCCTTCCCAGCACACAGCAATGAACAACCGTCTTTGTTTTACATAGAAGGTAAAACAGGCGGTGCCCTTAAAAACAAACAAAACATATTCCTTGGAATCAGTGCAAAACCCATCATAGAGTTCTGGTTCCGTCGTGACTCTGGAGCACTGGCGCATGCCCTTGTGCACAGCTTCCGTCAGTACCTGCAGCTGCTCACTTGGGCTTTGGCCAGCAGCAGAGCGACTAAAGAAGTTCTCATGTTTGTGCCTGATTTCCTTCCTTCTTTGTTTTTCTTCTTTTTTTAAAAAAATGAGCCAATCCGCTGGGTTGTTGAGGTGCTTTCGCCTGAGTAGCCAGGCCAAATCCCATCCCACTGTTATGGTAATGCAAGGGGCCTGTTGCCACTGCTAAGCAGATGCAGGTTGGTAAATAAAGAGCTTGTTTAACAGACACCAAAGAGGAGAGGAAATCTTTTGTTAGGCACTTGCTGGGGTTTTGAGTGCACTTGTAAGGAAACAACAGCGTGTAACTGGAGCTTGTTGAATGGAAGTGGAGGTGATTAGATGCATTTCACTTGCTTCTGATGAGTCCCCCCCCCCCCACCGCTTCAGCTTAATTATGGAAGTGACTTGGATGTAATACTTTTGACAATCAGTTCTCTACTCTAAAAAGAGAAGAACAAGAGATTACTGCTTTTGAGACGTGGGCTTGGGTGGCTTCTGGGGAAATAAATGGCTGGTTAAGACGCTGAACTGCAGACTGGAGGGTCGGCAGGACAGCAGTTCGAGACCCGAGTGCTGCGTGACGGAGTGAGCTCCCGTCTTCAGTCCCAGCTCCTGCCAGCCTAGCAGTTCGAAAGCAAGAAATTGCAAGTAGATAAATAGGCACCGCCTCGGCGGGAAAGGTAACAGCGTTCCGTGCACCTCGGTGTTCAGTCATGCCGGCCACATGACCACGGAAGCGTCTTCGGACAGCGCTGGCTCTTCGGCTTAGAAACGGGGATGAGCACCGCACCCTAGAGTCGGACACGACTGGTTGGGGACACCTTTTTAACCCTAAATGCTGTTCTTGAGCTATACATGAAGGAATATATCTCAGAATCTTCTTGGCTACAATCTGACAGGACAGCCTGAATGATCTTTTTTTTTTCTCCTCCCAAAAGCAGGTTTCTAGTTCTCATGAGTGTGTGTGTGTATGTGTGTGTGAACTTGAAAAGATATAAACAGTATTTGCCTAATGACTTAGGGACTTTGCAGAAGACGCCCCCCCCTTCCCTCTGAAAGTACCTGTCAGTAGGTGCCTTATTCATTACTTTCAAGAATTGAAAGTGATTGGGATTGGTAGCATTGCTGCTGGGGATGGTTTTTGTGAGAGTTTGGGGGGATACATGTAGGGTGGCCACGTACACATCACCAAGAAAGAGGGCAACAGGGGGCACAGATTTGCATATTATTTGCCTGTGCTAATGAATAGATGCAAATTTAGAAAAAAAATACTATAATTTAAATAGAAATACAATACATCTCACCAGGGCCAACCTCAAACATTTTGCTGCCTGACACAGAGCAGCAAATGCCCCCCCACCACCTATGGTTCATAGTATCCAAAGCCAGCCAAGTTATTTTGGTACATGAAGCAGAACATCCCATAAGCACCCCTCCCTATCCCTTCCAGTAGAAATACAATAATAACAAAGTAAATAACTAACAATTGGCTGCCCTTTTGTGGCACCCAAAATCTTTTGCCTGAGGTGACTGCCTCACTCTGCCTCATGGTAGGGCCGGCCCTGCATTTCACCATAGTGGGGGAAACAGACCAGGTGACCTGTGTGCTGTTCAGGTGCTAAGTGTTGATGGGCAATTTCAAGGCCCCATTAAGGTTCTTTATTTTTATCTTTGGACTGGATGGCCCTTCAAATAGGACACCTTCAAACAGAGGACTGTCCTCTGTACAGTAGGACACATGGCCACCCTAATATGTAGCTATTTATTCATTTACTTATTTATTATTTATTAATTTATTCCATTTATGCCCTACTTTTCCACCCCCCAAAATGGTGGACAAAGCAGCTAACAATCGTAAGAACCAAAATTTTTAAAAATAAAAACTTGGTTAAAACAATAATAAATCAAATACATTAAAAACACCATTTAAAAACACAGCAATAAAACAATAAAAACAGCATCCAACCCAACAGACCAGCTTGCATGACAAAGCCCTGCTTGAATACAAAGATCTCTGCCTGCAGGCGGAAGGACAGCAGAGAGGGAGTCAGCCTGGCCTCCCTCAGCAGGGAGTTGTACAGCTTGGGAGCAGCCAGCAAGAAGGCCCTCTCTCATGTCCTCACCACATGCACCTCTGATGGAGATTGGTAACCCAGATGTTTTGGGGAGTGGGTAGAGAAAAAAGATACCTCTTCAAAATGCCAGTATGAAGGAGAAAAGGCTTATGGTGTGTGTTGCAGAGATGCCCCAGACACTGTTGAATAGATGCTCATAACATTATGCCACTGTGATTCACACAACACTCATTACCTGTGGCCGTGTGGGAGCAGACGGTGGTGGGATTTCCAACTACAGTTTTGTTTTGTTTTTTAAAAATTGCAGCGGGAGAGGTGGATTTCTGTTTAAAGCTCAGCCACCCAGTCTGTAGTGCTGGGTCCAAAGCATGACTCGGAAGTTAGATTTGAAGGTGGTAATATATGAGATCACTGCTGTCAAGCATGTCTCATCCTAAAAAGTGCTATAGAAATGAAAAAAGCGTTAAGACGCTGAACTGCAGACCGGAAGGTCGGCAGGACAGCAGTTCGAGACCCGAGTGCCGCGTGACGGAGTGAGCTCCCGTCTTCAGACCCAGCTCCTGCCAGCCTAGCAGTTCGAAAGCAAGAAATTGCAAATAGATAAATAGGTACCGCCTTGGTGGGAAAGGGAACAGCGTTCCGTGCACCTCGGTGTTCAGTCATGCCGGCCACATGACCACGGAAGCGTCTTCAGACAGCGCTGGCTCTTCGGCTTAGAAACGGGGATGAGCACCGCACACTAGAGTCGGACATGACTGGTTGGGGACACCTTTACCTTTAATACATATGAAATAATGAAAGGTGAATTAGAAGGGTTCCAAATGATGGAGGTGCCTAGACCACAGGATGTCACAGTCTTCTGCACAACCGTTATTTGCATGCACTGCAACAATGTATTCTATTAGTTTCTACAATGGTGTGAATATCTACTAACCCAGGACAGAATAGGGATTCTGTTGTTCACCATCCATCCTGCTACCCAACAGTCTCTCTTCTTGAGCTACCTGGAGTGGTCTCACTGGTGACCCAAGTCAGGCAGAAACATGGCTGTATTTGTACTACCAGATTCTGGAGCTTCTGGAATGGAATAGTAATGTTCTGCAGTTTTTCTGTGCCACACTATACTTGTTTTCTATTGAATATGTAGAGACAATCTTTTTCTACTGGAATCTTTTCCAGTAATTTTATCTTTAATCTTTTTCTACTGGAAAAAAACACCTATTCAAGTTAAGAGCTTAAGCACTCTGCTTTTGTTCCTGAGACTTCCTCTTGGATTCCATCCTTCCATCAGCTGCACAAATGCAAAACAAAGTAAAGCATGAACTGCGGGAGGGGAGGGGATAAATTAAGTATTTTGCCACCTATTTACTTGTCTGGGATCCAAAGAAAACAAAATAGGTTCCTTGATGCTGTTTCTCCAACAGTAAGCAATATCCAGCAGCAGATTTTTCACCCCACTTATGCCTCTCCTCCACCACAGAGTGGCACCATTGAGCAAGAGAAATTAAACACCCTGGTTTTCTTCTAGGTCAGAAGGTAGAACTGGATCTCTGGGTAGATCTCCGCGTGATTTGCAGCCAACTGGCAAGGATTTCTGATTCCAAATCTGTTAACAACAGCAGCCACAAAATAACTTCCCTTCTGCCCTAAATTATACTGCTGAGATGAATAAAGTTTGAGGTAACCAGGAATTGATTTTTGTGTGGAAGCGCTGTGAGCGCTGTTTAGTTCTGGTGCTCAAAACAAATTCCTGGGCTCTGAATTCTCTACTTCTAAGTGTCTTGTGTTTTGCACCAGTCTTCATTTGGTAGACACTGGGGTCCTAGTATAAAACGAAGTATATCCTGCAGGTTTGAAGTCTGCCTTCTCCTGCTCTACAGATACTTCAATTTGCCACAAGTGAGTGTGTGTGTGTGTGTGTGTGTGTGTGTGAGAACTCTTTTGAGCAGTAGAAAATGCGATCTAATAGAGAAGTATATGTGCTTAATATGTATGGGCAATCGTGGGATGAGTTCACAGCCATTTAAAAAATTGTAGCTAGCAACTCCAAACATTTTTCTCCCTCTCTCAAAATACCAGAACCCGGAGTCATCCCATGAAGCTGGTTGGTGGGAGATTCAGGACAGATAAAAGGAAGGACTTCTTCACACAGCACATAGTTAAACTATGGAATTTGCTACCACAAGACATAGTGATGGCCACCAATTTGGATGGCTTTAAAAGGGGGTCAAATTCCTGGAGGAGAAGGCTATCCATGGCTTTTAGTCCTGATGGCTATGTGCTACCTCCAATATCAGAGGCAGTATGCCTATGTACACCAGTTGCTGGGGAACATGGGCAGGAGGGTGCTGTTGCACTCATGTCCTGCTGGTGGGTTTCCCATTGGCAGCTGGGCAGCCACCGTGTGAACAGAATGGTGGACTAGATGGACCCTTGGTCTGATCCAGCATGGCTTCTCTTATGTTCTTATGTTCCCATCCCCAACCCAATTAAGATGCGTAAATTGTGTGGATTTCAGAGGGCCCTAGGAGGATTGATCAAGAAAGCATGATCAGCGGCTGGACACAGTTGGCAGAGTTCACAGTGGAAGTCTTTTATTAGGGGTACTGCTCCCTCCATTAAAAGCTAGGCAGTACATAGGAACTGCAGAGAACTCCTAAATTGATGATGGGAGATGGGTTGTCATCTGCCTAGAGCAGCTTTGCCCAACTGGTGGCCTCCAAATGTTCTGACTACAACTCCCATCATGACCAACCATTTAGTGGGGCAGCTGGGGGTTGTAGTCCAAAGTATCTGGAGGGCACCAGGTTGGAGAAGGCTGGTCCTAGGATGTAGAAGAATGATTAGAAAAGAACCTGACACCAAGACCAATCAAGTCAGTGGACGGTCCATCAGAAATGGATTAGTAGAAATGGCATCAAAGCGATAGGCTATGCCTGGTTGGCAGATTGCTTGATCCTTTGTCTGGCTGCATCTCTGTGTCTCTGCAGTCTGCACATTATCACTATCTACTGTCAGGCATCAGCACCCTCTGTTAATGCTATCAAATTGCTAAAAATACTGGCCCGCCAGCATCCATCACCCCCAACAGAGAAGTTCATCGCACGGGTGGAGAAACCCACATCAATACTGAGGCTTTCCCCATCTGGTTTCATCATGGGATTAGATTGGGCTCCTTTACACAGTTGTTTCTGTCATGTTATATTCCATTCCTTACCTTTTCATGGGGTGGCTACTTTTTTGCGAAAACCATTAAATGCACTGGGGGCATCGTGAGATTTCCTCCCTGGTTCCTGCCCCTGCCCCTTGCAGATTACTGGTGGTTGGGCTGTGACTGACACGCAATGCAGGGGGACAGCAAGCTCCACTGAACTGCCTGAACCCCGCTCCCACAGGCACTGGTTTCCTGGCCAACTGCTGGACTGCTGGCCATTCTGTGTTGTGGAGTGAGCACGTGAAGCCAGGAGCAAAAGTTGGTGCATCGCATTTAGTCATGGCACAGCAGCAAGCCTGAATGGCAGCAAGATGGCAGGTCAGTATACTGACATGCCCACCACCCTGATATCACTGCCATTGTCATCATGAACATGCCCCCAGCAGTCCCAAACCAAGAGGGCTTTCCAGGCTACAGGAGAACTACATGGGCAGGCCGTGGTGCTCCTCTTGTGCGGGCCGAAAAAATACTGCATTTTTTCCATTTGGGGATAACATGGGATTGTTGTTGTTCAGTTGTTAAGTCGCAGGCAGGGGGAAATGGTGGGAAAAGCACTGGAGGATTATGACATTGTGTAACGGACCCACAAACCTCCGTGAGTGGCCAATCATGAATGGGCGATAAATTGCAGGTGTAGAGATGCCCAGAAAAAAAAGGCCCCACATTAAAAAGGCCCCACTGTTTTGCATGGCTTTGTTAAACCTCATTAATTATTTTCTATCCCAAATTCAAATAAATAAGAGCTGGCTCTTATTTATTTGAAGTGGGAGTAGAAAATAATTCATGGGATTGAAACAAAGGCATGTCTGTAAAGAAGTTTAATCCGAAAGAGGATGGTAAAGTGAAAAGCATTCAAAAAGGAAGAGGTTCCCAAGGTGGGTGAAACTGTGGCTAGCATCTAGTTTTGTCAGGGAGTCTTTCTGAAAAGGGAATTGGCGGTAAAGTGGAATGCCAAAGCCCTCTCTTCCCCAGCCTCCAAAGAGAGCCTCCTAGCAAATCCCATTGCCGCAGCTGCTAGGACAGCAGTCTTCAAATGACCACATCCATTTTAAGGGCTGCCAGCTGCTGAACCTTATACTGCAAAGAACAACATTATTAAAGTAACATCACAATCAAGTAATTACTGGTGTTTCTTGAG
Source organism: Heloderma suspectum (assembly GCF_057233095.1). Classification (NCBI taxonomy): domain Eukaryota; kingdom Metazoa; phylum Chordata; class Lepidosauria; order Squamata; family Helodermatidae; genus Heloderma; species Heloderma suspectum. The sequence continues at coordinate 231,518,452 of NC_139461.1, forward strand.
CCAAAAGCAAGATAACCTTGGTTCTAAATTGTCTATTGCTTCATCTTCAAACTACAGACTAAGCCAAATGTATATTAATTTAATTAAGGGAAAACAAATGATGAGAAGGGCCAAATAACTCTAATTATTTCTCTAATACTAATGTGCTGAGGGGTGTGTGTGTGTGTGTGTGTGTCTGTCTGTCTGTCGCCTTATGCTTAGGAGGAAGTATAGCAAATCCAAGAGATTTACTAGGCTTGAAAGTCCACGCTTTGTCTCCCTCCCAAATGATCAGAGAAAAAGCAGCAAGAGAATCTATTATGGAATCACTGACACTGATGGCTATTGGGAGAAAAGATCAATGTCAAAGGTAATTAACTAGAGCTAGAGAGCCAATGTGGTGTAGTGGTTAGAATGTTGGACTGAGACTCAGGAGATCTGGGTTCTAGTCCCCACTCATCCATGAAGCTAACTGGGTAACTCTGGGCCAGTCAATGACTCTCAGCCTAACTTACTTCTCGGGGTTGTTGTGAGGATAAAATGGAGAGGGGGAGGACCATGAAAGCCGCCATGGGTTCTTTGAAAGAGGAAAAAAGATGGGATATAAATGTAATAATAATTTTTTGATGTTATAGTTTTAAAGCTAGGTATAACTTGGACGGCAAGTATAGAGAAAAATACTCTAGATAACAAAGATCTGGGATAGCTGTAATTGGACATATTGTGAAAATTTTGAAGGATGAAAACATAGGAAGCTGCCGTATACTGAGTCAGACCCTGGGTCCATCTAGCCCAGTATTGTTGACACTGACGGGCAGTGGCTCTCCAGCGTTTTAGGCAGGAGTTTTTCCCAATCCTACCCCGGAGAAGCCAGGGATTGAACCTGCGACCTTCTGCATGCAACACATGTGCTCTATCACTGAGCTACTGCTCCATCACAAAGGATACCTTCATAAAAAATATTCAGTATATAGACCAGCCTCCCCTAGCTTTGCACCCTCTATATGTGTTGGATCACAGCTCTCATAATCCCTAACCAACATGGCCGTACATTACCGAAAAAGAGGAAAAAGAGGATATAGATTTGCATAACATGTGCATATGCTAATGTATATGCTTAGATGCAAAATGAGAAATAACTGTACTCTAATTTAAATAGAAATACATCTCACCATGGTAGGGAAGACTGTGACCAGGTGACCTGTGTGTCTGCTGTCCAGGTACTAACTACTGATGGGCAGCTTCAGGGTCCCTGATCTCCCTTCTTGGGGTTCTTTACCTTTAAAGAAGACTTAGAGTCCTCCAAACAGTGCAAGGCTGGGGAAGGTGGGGCTCTCCAGATGCTGTTGGCTGTAACTCCCATCAGGCCTAGCCAGCAACTGGGAATTGTAGAACAGCAACACCTGGAATTGTAGGCCAGCAACACCTGGAGGACCACAGGTTCTCCATCCATGAAATAGAAGACATCTTCAAAGAGAGGACTGTCCTCTGTAAAGAAGGACACCTGGCCAGCCTATGTGGCACTCGCATAAATGCCCCCAGGAGCTCAGGTGGAATCACAAAATGGTTCTTGGCCATCCTTATGTTCAGGTGGTTTTTAGTTTCTTTCTACGAGTGGGTGCCTATACATAGGTCCTTCCCTATATAGGAAGGCCTAGAGGCTTTTGCCCAGGCAGAGTTCTGTTATGTATTGGCTTCATTCACACCAAAGGACTCAAAGGCCTTTATCTGGAGACCAAAAGGCTCCCTTGGAAGGTCCAGATTTAGCTGACTTTGCCTGGATGATCTCTGAGCAGTGGCAATCAGTAGATTCATGGACCCTTCCTTCTCTTTGACCACAGCTGTCTTGCAAGGGTTAGCCAGAGGTCTTGAAAAGACTTATTTTAAAAAGTAGTATTAAAATAAGTTTTCCAAGGGGGCAAGGATCCTATTAGTTCCCAGCCTTGTCACTGTGGACCACTGCAGGATTAAGTATAGCAACCTAATCTACAAGCACATTAGAATTTGCCAAAACAATAATCCCGCAAAGGAAACATATTATCTGGCCTTGTTACTTCACAAAGTAATTTGAATTAATTTTTCCCTAGAGTGGTTAGGGACCACTGCTGCCTGCCCTTGTCTTTTCTCTTTGGCTAATGAAGCTTTACCAGTGACTGTTAGTGAATTTCTATTAAGACCTCATTTTAGAGGTTATTATGGGGCAAAACAATCCCTGCTCCTGGGAAAGATGCCTATGAATGTGTAATTGTAAGTCCATGTCTAGTAGGGATTAGCATTTGAAAGGAATAGAATTTGTGTGTGAACCTAGTTTGGGTAAGGAAAGATAATTTCAGTTAGCAGAAGAAAAGCAATGTAATATTTGATTATAGTTTATGCATTTAATTTTCCCCTGCTCAGGCCATCTCTGGATAATTATTTTCACAAAATATTGTTCCCCCCATTCCTGTAACTCCAGTGACATGTATATTAACATGTGTGATGAAATAAAAGACTTTTGACTTCTACTTTATCCTTCTAGATTACATTCACACTTACAATATTAAGGGAAAGTGTGTGCCTGAGAGAGGAAGGGAGAGGGAGGGAAGGAGAATTTGCCAAAGGGGACAAAGTGAAGACTTTTGTTGTATGACAAACATTGGCCTGGTTCACATATCGCAACCATGACCAATGTTTGTTAACCATGGGTTACTGAAAATGCAGTGAAAGCAAGTGAGCGAACTGGTTCCCACCTACTCACCTGCTCCCACTGCTGTCAGGCAGAGCTACACAGCCCAGGGATTCCCCATCCCTGGATTGTTTATAATGACATCCACACTCAGAACTCTGGGTTGTTGTGGGATGAACAACCCAGAGTTTAAACCCATGGGTTGTTTCATAGGTTCAATCTCTGGGTTGTTCATCCTCCAACAACCCAGAGTTTCAGGTTTGGATGTCACGACAAACAACCCAGAGCCTTTCTACATGAGGCTTTTATTGTACACTCATGATTCCTCACTCACAGTAGTTTGCAGGTCATAGAATCATAGAATACTATGGTTGGAAGGGGCCTATAAGACCATCAAGTCCTTTACACAATGTCGTCATACTACAGATCCTCTCCAGGGCTTTGCAACCATTATCACATTTTTTTTCCTAATGAGAAAAGTCTGGTATTTTTTGCAGTGGTGTTACAGAAACGTCATGTATTTGCGCAATTCTGCTATACCACAGCACCACTTAGTGGTTGTATAATGGAACACATAGAAAGGCAGAGAAAGAAAAAACTTGGAAAAAAAATGTGTAAAGGAGCCGATCTTAATCCTGCAAAGATTCCAGAAGCAGAAGCCTTGGTAAAAGTGCGGGTTAAAAGCCACATGTATAAACAGGTATGTTTATTGCAGCAGGAGCAAGTTGATGGCCAGGAACGAGCATGGTTGCTCACTCCCACTGCAAACCATGTGTTGTTGATGATATGCAAACCAGGTCATTGTTATAGAAAGGAGAACTTGTAGGCTGGTGCTTTTTTTCTTTTTTTTTTAAGGAGAGTCTAAGTTAAATGTTCTGGATTAGGAGGCAAGGATATCTTGAATGGGAATTCATTGGGAAGGTGTCCAAGATCAAAAAATTGTATATGTACCTTCCGTAGCTCCAGGGGCCTGCCAACTCTTTTCCAACTCCATGGGTCCATCCATGCACAGAAGAAACAAACAGCAGCAGTTCTACAGTAGAAGCACATGAAGAGAGGTCCCTTTGTCACCCTGTTGGCACGTGCTGAAGCTGCCATTCTGCCCATGTTATGCTTTGGTTGAAATCTTGGTTCATGTGACATAGCAAGCTAAACCCATATGCCTGGTTTGGTTGTGTGAAACCTCAGCATGGGGAACAGGGCAGAGATTTTGGATCACAAAGACTACAGAATGGATTGGAAAGATGCCCCCAATGTGGACATGAGAACTGACTTTTGCATACCTTCAAAAGTGGACTGCAATACAGGACTGCCAAGTTTATTTAATTTGCTGCATTTTTATCCTGCTTTACAGACAATTATTGTCCCCCAAAGTGGCTCACATTGATAAAAAAAAAAGAGACAGGCCCTGCTGTCAGTTTTGCAAACTAACAAGGCAAGACATGCATGGGAAGAGGTAACTGGGGAGAGGTAATGGCACCTACACTGTATTCCTTTCAGCGCCAGGTGACGACCTTTTTATTTTCCCAGGCATTTTAGCATGTTAGCTTTCTAGGCTTTTAGCTTTGCTGTTTTAAATCTGTATTTCAAATTCCTGCACTGCTGCTAGGTTTTATTGTAGTTGTATTGTTATATTGTGGTTTTAATGTTCTATATATTTTATATTGTTTTATTGTGTGCCGTTTGGTTTTAATTTTTGTGAACCACCCAGAGAGGTTTGGCTGTTGGATGGTATAGAAATGAAATAACAAATAAATAAAAATGAATAAATAATGAGCGGGGTACCGCATAGCTCAGTCCTGGGCCCAGTGCTTTTCAACATTATTAATGACTTGGATGAGGAAGTGCAGGGAATTCTTATCAAATCTGCAGATGACACAAAATTGGGCAGGATAGCTAATACCCTGGAAGACAGAAACAAAATTCAAAGTGATGTTGATAGGCTGGCGCGCTGGGCAGAAAACAACAGAATGAAATTTAATAGGGATAAATGCCAAGTTCTACACCTAGGAAAAAGAAACTAAATGCACAGTTACAAGATGGGGATACTTGGCACAACAATGCTGCATGCAAGAAGGATCTTGGAATTGTTATAGATCACAAGCTGAATATGAGCCAACAATGTGATATGGCTGCAAAAAAGGCCAATGCTCTTTTGGGCTGCATTAATAGAAGCATAGCTTCCAAATCCCAGGAAGTACTAGTTCCCCTCTACTCAACACTAATTAGGCCTCATCTTGAGTACTGTGTCCAGTTCTGGGCACCACACTTTAAGAAGGATGCAGACAAACTGGAAAAGGTTCAGAGAAGGGCAACGAAGATGATCAGAAACAAAGCCCTATGAAGAAAGACTGAAAGAACTGGGCATGTCTAGCCTTGAGAAGAGAAGATTGATGGGAGATATGATAGTGCTCTTCAAGTACTTGAAAGGTTGTCACAGAGCAGGAAAAACGTCCTGTTAGAGCAATATGACGATGGAACCAATTACCTAGGGAGGTGGTGGGCTCTCCCACACTGGAGGCATTCAAGATGAGGATGGACAGCCATCTGTCAGGGATGCTCTGACTTGGATTCCTGCATTGAGCAGCGGGTTGGACTCGATGGCCTTGTAGGCCCCTTCCAACCCTACTATTCTATGATTCTATGATCATGGTCTTCAAGTACTTGAAAGGCTGTCACAGAGAGGAGGGCCAAGATCTCTTCTCGATCATTCCAGAATGCAGGACACAGAATAATGGGCTGAACTTATAGGAAGCCAGATTCTGGCTGAACATCAGGAAACACTTCCTGACTGTCAGAGCAATACGACAGTGGAACCAGTTACCTAGGGAGGTGGTGGGCTCCCCCGCACTGAAGGCATGCAAGATGAAGCTGGACAGCCACATGTCAGGGATGCTTTGACTTGGATTCCTGCACTGAGCAGGGGGTTAGACTCAATGGTCTTATAGGCCCCTTCCAACCCTACTATTCTATGATTCTATGAAGGGGAGTGGAAGGAAAAGGAAGAGGATGGAGATCAGTTTTTCAAGGACAGAACACGGTGATGAGCTCTAAGGGGGCATTTAATTGTACTTCGGGCCAGGCTGATCTTCCCTTGCTGGTGTTCCTGCTTGAATAGCAATTGGTGGCTCTCATTCTTTTGGCCGATGGATGGGCCAGAGCATTCTTTCCACTGACTTCTGCATCTCCAGGTCAGATGGAGCTGAGTATTCTTTCTGGTGGGGGTGAGGTGAGGAAGTGAGTGTCCTGCAACTTCTGGCCAGCTTGGTCCCCCCCTGTGGCTTGATGCTATTCCTGGGAAGCAGCGGGCACAGCCTCACAGTGCCCCCCCATCCCCTAGATGATGGCAGACGCCAGAATGTGCTTCCCTTCGATAAGTCAATAAGGGTGCAATCCTATGCATGCTTAGACAGAAAAAGGTCTGCAACTCCTGGCATGCTCCAGCCAGCCATGCTGGCTGGCACGCATGCTGGAAATTGCAGGCTATTTCCTGTCTAAACATGCATAGGATTGTGCCTTAAATTAGTCATATGCAAACTAAGGGTGCTTCCAGATGAGGCTTTTATTACACACTTGTCCTGCATCATTCATGGATTTTTACAGGGGGTCCAGATGATTTTTTTTCCCCCATTTATAGCCATCCTGTTTTTCCCACTGCTTCTTCCATCTTTTTTCTTATCAGAAAAAAAAAAATCAGGGGTGTGGACCAACTCCAAGATCTGATTTGGATCCCAATTCAGAAAAGAGTCCATTGCATGTGGCAGCTTGTTGCTGGAAGTCAGCGCATGGGCAGTGGATCACATCATGCCACAGAAGCCCTTATGATCACAGTCTAGGAAGTCTCATGCTATTCTTTTTTTAAACGCCATTTTAAAGTTCTTTCCTCCACTGGCTTTGTCTCAAAGACATCCCCACCTGCTGGTTTTGAAAGGCGAAAAGGCTAATTGCAGGTGGTCACCTCTGCTGCCCGCTGGACACCAAACAGAATGAATAATTGACTGTTTCATTGTCCCTAATCTTCACCCTGCATCGAATTGGCGGTGAGATGGGAACATATTTCCGACTGCAAGCTGCACTCGCTGATAAGTCACAAGGCTGATAGCACTGGAAGTCACATGAAAGTGATAATCTGTCATGGGAGCCTAGCCATGGGAGCGTTTTCTGACCTTCTTCTGCTATCTAGGGTGACCCCAGATGGAATGGGTGATCTCCCTTCAATTGTAACGAGATGCTTGGTAGCATCTCCCCCGCCCCAACAGCCATGGCATTTTTACTCATCAAAACTGTTTGTAGATATGCCAAGAAACAGCTAAACCCAATCTCATAGAGAAAACAGTTTAACCACAGGTCACCTTCTGGAGTGACTATAATTTGATTCGTATTGAGTTGTCTGAGCCTGAAAGATTTTGATCCCCAATGTGCTGGTCAGCATGTAACATGAATGTCCATTGATGGCATACCAGATTTAGTGTTGATATGATGGTGTGTATATGTGTGGAATTGCATTTTAAATGTTGAATTACTATTTTATTTTCATATAATGGTAGAATCCTAGAGTTGGAAGGGCCTTCAGAGGTCATTTAGTCCAACTCCCTGCTCAATGCAGGATGCAGTCCGATGCAGGGGGTTGGACCTTATGGTCTTATAGGCTCCTTCCAACCCTACTGTTCTGGGATTTATCCCTGACAGATGGCTGTTCAGCCTCTGCTTAAATGCCTCCAGTAAAGCAGAGTCCACTACTTCCCAGGGCAGCCTGTTCCACTGTTGAACAGCTCTTAACATTAGAACGTTCCTCCTGACGTTTTGCTGAAATTGGTTTCCTTACAATTTCCACCATTCATTCTAGTCCTGCTTCTTGGAACAGCAGAGAAAAAGTTGACTCCATCCTGTGAGTGACAACCCCTTGGATATTTGAAGACTGCTATCATGTCTCCCCATCATCTTCTCTTCCTCAGGTTAAATGTATCCAGCTCTTCCAACCATTCCTCATAGGACTTGGTTTTCAGACTCCTCACTATCCTGTCCTCTAGTTATGGTCCAATTTGGTAACAGCCTCCTTAAAATGTGGTGCCCAGAACTGTACACAGAACTCTAGTTGTGGCCTGAACAGCACATAATAGAGTGCAGGTATTTCTTTTCATGATCTGGGCACTATGCTTCTGTACATGCAGCCTTAGACTACATTCACGTTTTTAGCAGCTGCATCACACTGCTGGCTCATATTCAGCTTGTGAACACGTAAGACACCTACATCTTTTTCACATGTGCCGTGAAACAAAATTTTTTCTTGCTTTATTTATTTATATCCTACCTTTCCTCTAAGGAGCTCAAGGCAGCATACATGTTTCTTTCTACACACACACACACACACACACACACATTCTCACAACAACCCTGTGAGATAGGTTAAGCTAAAGTTCCAAGGTTACCCAGTGAACTTCATGTCCAAGTGGGGATTTGAACCTGGGTCTACTCAGTCCTAGTCCAACACTCTGATTACCTGATTATTTCTCTGCTTTTTATTTGCTTCATATCTGGGCTTAAAATATGAAAGGTGTATGGAGCTGATTCTAGTACGTCAGGTTTAAAAAGACAGGTACTGAAGCTCAAGTCTGCCTGGAAGTCACATTCTCTGACCCTGAAGTCTCTTTATGACTAAATTCCATATATACATGATTTGTTGTTGTTGTTCAGTCGTTCAGTCGTGTCCGACTCTTCATGACCCCATGGACCATAGCACGCCAGGCCTTCCTGTCCTGCGCTCTCTCCCAGAGTGTGCTCAAGTTCATATTCATTGCATCCGTGATGCTATCTAGCCATCTCATCCTCTGCCGTCCCCTTCTCCTTTTGCCTTCAGTCTTTCCCAGCATCAGGGTCTTTTCCAGAGAGTTTTCTCTTCACATTAGGTGGCCAAAATATTTGAGCTTCAGCTTCAGTATCTGTCCTTCCAATGAGCACTCAGGGTTGATTTCCTTTAGGATTGACTGATTTGACCTCCTTGCAGTCCACGGGACTCGTAAGAGTCTTCTCCAGCACCACAGTTCGAAAGCATCAATTCTTCGGCGCTCAGCCTTCTTTATAGTCCAGCTCTCACAGCCATACATTACTACTGGGAAAACCATAGCTTTGATTATGCGGACCTTTGTCGGCAAGGTGACGTCTCTGCTTCTTACTATGCTGTCTAGGTTGGCCATAGCTTTCCTCCCAAGGTGCAAGCGTCTTTTAATTTAATGGCTACAGTCACCATCTGCGGTGATCTTGGAGCCCAAGAAAGTAAAATCTGTCACTGCTTCCATTTCTTCCCCTTCTTTATGCCAGGAAGTGATGGGGCCAGATGCCATAATCTTAGTTTTTTTAATGTTGAGTTTCAAACCAGCTTTTGCACTCTCCTCTTTCACCCTCAACAAGAGGGTCTTTAGATCCTCTTCGCTTTCTGCCATTAGGGTGGTATCATCTGCATATCGGAGGTTGCTGATAATTCTCCCAGCAATCTTAATTCTGACCTGTGATTCATCTAACCCGGCGTTTCCCATGATGTACTCTGCATATAAGTTAAATAAGCAGGGTGACAATATGCAGCCTTGTCGTACTCCTTTCCCAATTTTGAACCACTCTGTTGTTCCATGTCCGGTTCTTACTGTTGCTTCTTGACCCTCGTACAGGTTTCTCAGGAGACAGGTAAGGTGGTCTGGTACTCCCATCACTTTAAGAATTTGCCACAGTTTGTTGTGATCCACACAATCAAAGGCTTTAGCGTAGTCAATGAAGCAGAAATAGACGTTTTTCTGGAATTCTCTTGCTTTCTCCATGATGCAGCGAATGTTGGCGATTTGATCTCTAGTTCCTCTGCCTCTTCGAAACCCAGCTTGTACTTCCGGTAGTTCTCAGTTCGCCTACTGCTGAAGCCTAGCTTGTAGGATTTTGAGCATCACCTTGCTGGCATGTGAAATGAGCGCAATTGTGCGGTAGTTTGAACACTCTTTGGCATTGCCCTTCTTTGGAATTGGAATGTAAACTGACCTTTTCCAGGCTTGCGGCCATTGTTGAGTGTTCCAAATTTGGTGGCATATTGAATATGCACTTTAACAGCATCATCTTTTAGGATTTTAAATAGCTCAGCTGGAAGACTATCTCCGCTAGCTTTGTTGTTAGTAATGCTTCCTAAGGCCCACTTGACTTCACTCTCTAGGATGTCCGGCTCAAGTTCAGTGACCGCACTATCATGGCTATCAGGGACATTCAGATCTTTCCTGTATAGTTCTTCTGTGTATTCTTTGCACCTCTTCTTAATCTCATCTGCTTCTGTTAGGTCCCTGCCTTCTTTGTCTTTTATCATGCCCATCTTTGCACAAAACGTTCCCTTGATATCTCCGATTTTCTTGAAGAGATCTCTAGTCTTTCCCATTCTGTTGTTTTCCTCGATTTCTTTGCATTGTTCATTTAAGAAGGCCTTCTTGTCTCTCCTTGCAATTCTCTGGAACTCTGCATTCAGTTGGATATATCTTCCCCTTTCTCCCTTGCTTTTCGCTTCCCTTCTGTCATCAGCTACTTGTAAAGCCTCCTCAGACAGCCACTTTGCTTTCTTGCATTTCTTTTTCTTTGGGATGGATTTCGTTGCTGCCTCCTGAACAATGTTACGGACCTCTGTCCATAGTTCCTCAGGCACTCTGTCTATCAGGTCTAATCCCTGAAATCTATTCCTCACCTCCACTGTATATTCATCAGGGATATGATTTAGGTCATACCTGAATGGTTTAGTGGTTTTCCCTACGTTCTTCAATTTAAGCTGAAATTTTGCAACAAGAACCTCATGATCTGAGCCACAGTCAGCTCCAGGTCTTGTTTTGACTGACTGTATAGAGCTTCTCCATCTTTGGCTGCAAAGGACATAATCAATCTGATTTCGATATTGACCATCTGGTGATCTCCATGTGTAGAGTCGCCTCTTGTGCTGTTGGAAAAGAGTGTTTGCTATGATCAGCATGTTCTCTTGGCAAAACTCTATTAGCTTTTGTCCTGCTTCATTTTGTACACCAAGGCCATGCCTGCCTGTTATCCCGATGATTTCTTGACTTCCTACTTTAGCATTCCAATCCCCTATGATGAAAAGGACATCTTGTTTTGGTGTTAGTTCTAGGAGGTGTTGTAGGTCTTCATAGAACCGATCTACCTCAGCTTCTTCGGCATCAGTGATTGGGGCATAGACTTGAATTACTGTGATGTTGAATGGTTTGCCTTGGATTCGTACTGAGATCATTCTATCATTTTTGAGATTGTACCCCAGTACTGCTTTTCCCACCCTTTTGTTGACTATGAGTGCTACTCCATTTCTTCTAAGGGATTCTTGCCCACAGTAGTAGATATGATGGTCACCTGAATTAAATTCGCCCATGCCTGTCCATTTTAGTTCGCTGATTCCCAAGACGTCGATGTTCAATCTTGTCATCTCATGTTTGATCTTGTTAAGCACCAGACAGGCCACTTAACAAGATCAGCCTCGGATGGCCTTCTCTCTGTCCCATCAGCCAGGACAGCTAGACTGGTGGGGACGAGGGAGAGGGCCTTTTCTGTGGTGGCCCCCACTCTGTGGAACTCCCTTCCTAGGGAACTCCGTCATGCCCCCTCTTTAATGAGCTTCCGTCGTGCATTAAAAACGTTGTTGTTCAGGCAGGCATTTGGGGTGGGTTAGGGTATTTTAGAAAATGTTTTTATTGTAGAATTTTGTTTTAAACTGTTTTTATTGTATGTTGTACATCGCCCAGAGTGGCTGGGTGACCAGCCAAATGGGCGATTAATAAATTTAATAATAAATAAATAAAATAAATTGATCACCTCCAGCTTACCTGGATTCATTGATCTTACATTCCAGGTTCCTAAACAATATTGTTCTTTACAGCATTGGACTTTCTTTTCACCACCAGACACATCCACAGCTGAGTGTCCTTTCGGCTTTGGCCCAGCTGCTTCACTCTTTCTGGCGCTACTTGGAAATACCCTCTGCTCTTCCCCAGTAGTATATTGGACACCTTCTGACCTCAGGCCAAAACAGATCCATGATTGTTATGTGTCAAGTCTGTGATTAAATCCCCCCCCCCCAATGTAAAAGCTGCTATGGAAGGGGGACCCTACAATTTTTATTGAAGCAGTCAGTGGTGCTGGGGATGGGATGTTTAACTCTCCCCCCATTCCATTTCCCTGATCTAAATAGCCTCCTCCAAAGCTGCTGTTAACCCTGGTTGGAGAGAGAGAAAAAATACAGGTAGCTGTATTATGCTTGTATTTTTCCCCCAGTTGGAGTTCCCTGCAACTGCTGTAAAGAACAGGGAAAATGTTTGGAGTTCTGATCATGAACCTCCCATGACATGTCTTTTCCAGCCTTCAGTGATATGGGACTCAGCACAAGTTGAAAGGCGGCACACCATTAAAAGAAATTATTTCACATGTTCCAGGGCTGATTCTTGCAATGGAAAAACAGGTTCCATGACCTGGCTGACTTGAATTAGAGCATGAATTGGCTTCAGCCCAGCTAACTCTAGGTGTGATAAAGCCCCACTGAAAACAATATGACTTTAGTCATGATTAATGTCTTCTACTGGATTCAATGGGGTTTACAATGGAATCCTAGGCATGTTGACTCAGAAGTCTCGCTAAGTTCAATGAGTTTTACTTCCAGAGGATTGCAACCTTTCAGCATCGTCCCATATGTGTTTGCTGAGAAGTAAGCCCCACTGTGTTCAGTGGTATTTACTCCCAGGTATATATGCATAAAATTCCAACCTTAGCCACAAGCAACTTTAGCTTGAACCATGCTAAGATGTTCAGATTCATCTGTTTTGATCCCTCTTTTAAGGTTTAAATTCCCACTAGCAACATGCAAATCCTTGAGATTCTGGAAACACAAATATTACTGTAAATGCTAGACAACTTTATGTGTGAATTAGGGGTGGACAACTTATAGCCTTCCAGATGTTTTGGCCTACAACTCCCACCAACCCCACCACTGGCTATACTGGCTAGGTCTGATGGGAGTTGTAAGCCAAAACATCTGGGTGATAAGTTGCCTACCCTACTGTAAATCATCATCATCCTTTTTCAATGTATGCAGCCAAATTTCTGAAGAGGGTGTGCCATGTCTACTAGATCAGTCATACATTCTGACATCCAGAGGAGTTCAGTTTCCATGCCTTCCAAATGTTTTGGTTTTCCATGTGAACTGGAAATGAGAAGGCTCAGTTAAATGACATTAGGGGGAAGATATCCATTCATGTCCTGGAGAAACAAAAAACGTGGAAGTGATTCCTCTAAAATTCTGAATTGGAACTAGTAGGGACTTGTTTCATTTTTCAAAGACACATATTGTTATGGAAAGAATTGTGAAATCATAAATCAGACAAAGGGGTGAGATTTCATCTTTGGAGATAGCATTTCCTGGTATTATAGCTGCTCACCGCTTCCTTTCCGCAGCTGGAAAGATTAAATAGTCACATCTTTTATTAACTTGTTTATGTCTGTCACTGCAACTTTAAATAAAATTTCCTTTAAGTACTGCTCCACCAACGATGACCAGATCATGAAACCAGAACAATCTGATGGACCAATTGAGATGACACCAGGGCCTGATGAATGCATTTTTAGGTTGCTTTACGATCACAGTTATTCATGTATATTATAACAAGTAACAACTAATATGGAGTAAGAATGCATATGAAATCTCAGACGGCCAGAGCCACAAACCAGTTAAACCAGGATCATGGAATCATCGAATAATAGAATAGTAGGGTTGGAAGGGGCCTACAAGACCATCGAGTCCAACCCCTTGCTCAATGCGGGAATCCAGGTCAGAGCATCCCTGGCAGATGGCTGTCCAGCTTCACCTTGCATGCCTCCAGTGTGGGAATGCCCATTACCTCCCTAGGGAATTGGTTCCATTGTTGTATAGCTCTAACAGTCAGGAAGTTTCTCCTGATGTTCAGTCATAATCTGGCTTCCTGTAACTTGAGCGCATTATCCTGTGTCCTGCATCCTGATCTAGAAGAGATCCTGGCCTTCCTCTCTGTGACAACCTTTCAAGTACTTGAAGAGCGCGATCATATCTCCCCTCAGTCTCCTCTTCTCAAGGCTAAACATGCCCAGTTCTTTCAGTCTCTCTTCATAGGGCTTTGTTTCCAATCCCCTGATCATCTTTGTTGCCTTCCTCTGAACCCACTCCAGCTTGTCTGCATCCTTCTTAAAGTATGGTGCCCAGAACGGGACACAGTACTCCAGATGAGGCCTAACCAGTGCTGAGTAGAGGGGAACTAGTACTTCCAGGGATTTGGAAGCTATGCTTCTATTAATGCAGCCCAAAAGAGCATTGGCCTTTTTTGCAGCCACATCACATTGTTGGCTCATATTCAGCTTGTGATCTATAACAATTCCAAGATCCTTCTCACTTGTAGTGTTGTTGAGCCACGTATCCCCCATCTTGTAACTGTGTATTTGGTTTCTTTTCCCTAGGTGCAGAACTTGGCATTTATCCCTATTAAATGTCATTCTGTTGTTTTCTGCCCAGCACTCCAGTCTATCAAGAACACCTTGAATTTTGTTTCTGTCTTCCAAAGTATTAGCTATCCTGCCCAATTTATGTTTGTGTTTAAGCAGATGTAAGCTGAAGTAAGAGCCAGTTAATACAATTCTGATTATAGTTGGACCTACTAATACTTGCTTTTAGCAATCCACACTCACGAAGAATGACATATCTGAATTGCTCCTTGCCACTGCTCAAATCAAATCTGAAAAAATTCTGGTGGCAAGCAAGATGGTGACTTCTGCTCGTAGTGAATTGTTTACAAACAACAGGAATAAACATGAGGCAAGATAGCCCCTAGTTACTGTATGAAGAAATGAATCATGGATATCTACATTTGAGGTAATCTTGAGATGTTTTTGGGATATATAAAAATATAACATTTGCAGATCAATCCATTAGAGCAGGGGTGTTGAACATCAGACCCGCATGCCAAATCTGGCCATGCTCCCTTCTCCCATCCCCATCCACTTTCCCTCAACCTCCAACTGTTTGGTGGTTTCTGGGCTTTTATTCTATCTATCTATCTATCTATCTATCTATCTATCTATCTATCTATCTATCTATATCTATTTCATTTATATACCGCCCAATAGCCGAAGCTCTCTGGGCGGTTCACAGAAATTTAAACCACAAAACACAGCATAAAACAATATAAAATTTGAAAGCTTAAACCCAGAATATAACAGTACAACCAGACTAAAACCTAGCAGCCATGCAGAGATTTAAAATACAGATTTAAAACGCCAGAGCTAAAAAACTAGGAAGGTAAAATGCTAAAATACTGGGACAATAAAAAGGTCTTCACCTGGCTCCAGAAGGAGAACAATGTAGGTGCCAGGTGAACCTCTCTAAGGAGCTTATTCCACAGCTGGGGTGCCACAGCAGAAAAGGCCCTCTTCCTGGTAACCTCCCACCTCACTTCCTTTGGCAGGGGCTCCCAGAGAAGGACCCATGAAGATGATCTTAGGGTCTGGGCAGGCACATATGGGAGGAGGCAATAGTTCAGACAACATTTTTCTGTGTTTTTTCCCATTTCAAAAGGCTGGTATACCAGCTACGCCCTTATCTGGGCAGAGATAGCCTAGCTATAGTTATTCATGCTCTGATAACCTCTCATTTGGATTACTGCAATGTCTTATACATGGGGCTGCCATTGAAAATGGTCTGGAAACTTCAGTTGGTCCAAAATAGGGCAGCAAAATTGTTAACAGGGACTGGCCAACGAGCTCATATTACGCCAGTACTTTTCCAGCTGCACAGGCTGCCAGTCCATTTCTGGGCCAGATTCAAAGTGCTGGTTGTTGTTGTTGTTCAGTCGTGTCCGACTCTTCGTGACCCCATGGACCACAGCACGCCAGGCCCTCCTGTCCTGCGCTCTCTCCCAGAGCATGCTCAAATCCATATTCATTGCATCAGTGATGCTATCTAGCCATCTCATCCTCTGCCGTCCCCTTCTCCTTTTGCCTTCAGTCTTTCCCAGCATCAGGGTCTTTTCCAGAGAGTTTTTCTTCGCATTAGGTGGCCAAAATATTGGAGCTTCAGCTTCAGTATCTGTCCTTCCAATGAGCACTCAGGGTTGATTTACTTTACGATTGACTGATTGGACCTCCTTGCAGTCCACGGGACTCGTAAGAGTCTTCTCCAGCACCACAGTTTGAAAGCATCAATTCTTCAGCGCTCAGCCTTCCTTATAGTCCAGCTCTCACAGCCATACGTTGCTACTGGGAAAACCATAGCTTTGATTAGATGAACCTTTGTCGGCAAGGTGATGTCTCTGCTTCTTACTATGCTGTCTAGGTTGGCCATAGCTTTCCTCCCAAGGAGCAAGCATCTTTTAATTTCATGGCTACAGTCACCATCTGCGGTGATCTTGGAGCCCAAGAAAATAAAATCTGTCACTGCTTCCATTTCTTCCCCTTCCATATGCCAGGAAGTGATGGGGACAGATGCCATGATCTTAGTTTTTTTTAATGTTGAGTTTCAAACCAGCTTTTGCACTCTCCTCTTTCACCCTCAACAAGAGGGTCTTTAGATCCTCTTCGCTTTCTGCCATTAGGGTGGTATCGTCTGCGTATCTGAGGTTGTTGATAATTCTCCCGGCAATCTTAATTCTGACCTGTGATTCATCTAACCTGGCGTTTCTCATGATGTACTCTGCATATAAGTTAAATAAGCAGGGTGACAATATACAGCTTTGTCGTACTCCTTTCCCAATTTTGAACCAATTGGTTGTTCCATGTCTGGTTCTTACTGTTGCTTCTTGACCCTCGTACAGGTTTCTCAGGAGACAGGTAAGGTGGTCTGGTACCCCCATCTCTTTCAGAATTTGCCACAATTTGTTGTGATCCACACAATCAAAGGCTTTAGCGTAGTCAGTGAAGCAGAAATAGACGTTTTTCTGGAATTCTCTTGCTTTCTCCATGATCCATCAAAAGTTGGCGATTTGATCTTTAGGTCCTCTGCCTCTTCGAAACCCAGCTTGTACTTCCGGTAGTTCTCGGTTCGCCTACTGCTGAAGCCTAGCTTGTAGGATTTTGAGCATAACCTTGCTGGCATGTGAAATGAGCACAACTGTACGGTAGCTTGAACACTGTTTGGCGTTGCCCTTCTTTGGAATTGGAATGTAAACTGACCTTTTCCAGTCTTGTGGCCACTGCTGAGTGTTCCAAATTTGTTGGCATATTGAGTGCAGCACTTTAATAGTATCATCTTTTAGGATTTTAAATAGCTCAGCTGGAAGACTGTCATCTCCGCCAGCTTTGTTGTTAGTAATGCTTCCTAAGGCCCACTTGACTTTACTCTCGAGGATGTCCGGCTTGTAAAGCCTCCTCAGACTTGTAAAGTCTCTCCTCAGACTTGTAAACTTGTAAAGCCTCCTCAGACAGCCACTTTGCTTTCTTGCATTTCTTTTTCTTTGGGATGGATTTCGTTGCTGCCTCCTGAACAATGTTACGGACCTCCATCCATAGTTCCTCAGGCACTCTTGTCTATCAGGTCTAATCCCTTAAATCTATTCCTCACCTCCACTGTATATTCATAAGGGATATGATTTAGGTCATTGTTGTTGTTGTTGTTCAGTCGTGTCCGACTCTTCGTGATCCCATGGACCATAGCACGCCAGGCCTTCCTGTCCTGCGCTCTCTCCCGGAGCATGCTCAAGTTCATATTCATTGCATCCGTGATGCTATCTAGCCATCTCATCCTCTGCCGTCCCCTTCTCCTTTTGCCTTCAGTCTTTCCCAGCATCAGGGTCTTTTCCAGGGAGTTTTCTCTTCGCATTAGGTGGCCAAAATATTGGAGCTTTAGCTTCATTATCTGTCCTTCCAATGAGCAGTCAGGGTTGATTTCCTTTAGGATGGACTGATTTGACCTCCTTGCAGTCCAGGGGACTCGTAAGAGTCTTCTCCAGCACCACAGTTCGAAAGCATCAATTCTTCGGCACTCAGCCTTCCTTATAGTCCAGCTCTCACAGCCATACATTACTACTGGGAAAACCATAGCTTTGATTAGATGGTCATACCTGAATGGTTTAGTGGTTTTCCCTACGTTCTTCAATTTAAGCCGAAATTTTGCAAGAAGCAGCTCATGATCTGAGCCACAGTCAGTTCCAGGTCTTGTTTTGACTGACTGTATAGAGCTTCTCCATCTTTGGCTGCAAAGGACATAATCAATCTGATTTCGATATTGACCATCTGGTGATCTCCATGTGTAGAGTCGCCTCTTGTGCTATTGGAAAAGAGTGTTTGCTATGATCAGCGTGTTCTCTTGGCAAAACTCTATTAGCCTTTGTCTTGCTTCATTTTGTACACCAAGGCCATGCTTGCCTGTTATCCCGATGATTTCTTGACTTCCTACTTTAGCATTCCAATCCCCTATGATGAAGAGGACATCTTTTTTTGGTGTTAGTTCGAGAAGGTGTTGTAGGTCTTCACAGAACCGATCAACCTCAGCTTCTTCAGCATCAGTGGTTGGGGCATAGACTTGAATTACTGTGATGTTGAATGGTTTGCCTTGGATTCGTACTGAGATCATTCTATCATTTTTGAGATTGTACCCCAGTACTGCTTTTCCCACCCTTTTGTTGACTATGAGTGCTACTCCATTTCTTCTAAGGGATTCTTGCCCACAGTAGTAGATATGATGGTCACCTGAATTAAATTCGCCCATGCCTGTCCATGTGAGTTCGCTGATTCCCAAGATGTCGATGTTCAATCTTGCCATCTCATGTTTGACCACCTCCAGCTTACCTTGATTCATTGATCTTACATTCCAGGTTCCTAAACAATATTGTTCTTTACAGCTTCAGACTTTTTTTTCACCACCAGACACATCCATAGCTGAGTGTCCTTTCGGCTTTGGCCCAGCCACTTCACTCTTTCTGCCGCTACTTGGGAATTCCCTCTGCTCTTCCCCAGTAGTATATTGGACACCTTCCAACCTGAGGGGCTCATCTTCCGGCGACATATCTTTTAGCCTTGTGATACGTTCCATGGAGTTTTCTTGGCAAGAATCCTGGAGTGGGTTGCCATTTCCTTCTCCAGTGGACCACATTTTGTCAGAACTCTCTGCCATGACCTGTCTGTCTTGGGTGGCCCTGCACGGCATAGCTTATGGCTTCACTGAGTTATGCAAGCCCCTTCGCCACAACAAGGCAGTGATCCATGAAAGGGCAAAGTGCTGGTATTGACATTCAAAAGCCCTTAGCGGCTTGAGGCCAAGTTAACTGAAGGATCGCCTCCTCCCATATGTGCCTGCCCGGACCTAAGATCATCCTCAGCAGTCCTTCTCTGGGAGCCCCTGCCAAAGGAAGTGAGGTGGGTGGCTATCAGGAGGAGGGCCTTTTCTGCTGTGGCACCTTGGCTGTGGAATGAGCTCACTAGAGAGGTTCTCCTGGCACCTACATTGTACTCCTTCCGGTGCCAGGTGAAGACCTTTCTATTCTCCCAGTATTTTAGCATTTTACCTTCCTAGTCTTTTAGCTTTGCTGTTTTAAATCTGTGTTTTAAATCTCTGCATTGCTGCTAGGTTTTATTCTGGTTGTGGTATTATATTGTGGTTTTAATGCTTTCATATTTTATATTGTTTTATCCTGCGCTTTTTGGTTTTAATTTTTGTGAACTGCCCAGAGAGCTTTGGCTATTGGGTGGTATAGAAAATAAATAAATAAATAAATAAATAAACAAACGAGTAAATAAATAACTAAAATGCCTCTCCTAAAACTTAATTACTGGAAGTAAGATCTTTAAGCTAAAATATGCTGGGGCTTTGGGTATCTTTGGCCCTCCCACTTTGCCTTTGGTCCCACCCACCACTGGAAGGCAGCCCCAGAGAGCTTCTTCAAAATGGAATTTAGCCCTTGGGCTAAAAGAGGTTCATCACCTCTGATCTAGAGAAGAAATTACATCTCTTTATCCAAGATAAAGCTCTTACCTTAAGATTATATTAAATCTATGTAGACTAATGAAATAGCTAATCAGGGATCAAGCTGAACAGTTACGATGTAAGTAAACATCAAGATCCAAACAAAGCATAAAACCTACTGCTATATCGAATATGTTTTCATAGAGTAGGAGGAAACAGAGCAATAAATCACCATCAGTTGTCAAATAGAGAAGCAATTCCAAGTTATTTGTAGGGCAAAACTGAAAAATAAAATCCCTAGCACAGCATGATAAAAATGAGGAATCCCCTGTTACCTACAAGCCAGTCTATTAGTAAATTCATAACACAGTAATGAATAACACAGTTTGTTTCATACCCAAACACAGTAATAGCAAATACCTATTAGAAATCTACTTTATTAGAATCACAGCACCAGAGGGGGCTTTGTATGGCATCCCATCCAGCCCCCTGCTTGTTGCAAGAAATTCAGAGCTATAATTGTGAACTGCCCAGAAAGCCTCTGCTATTGGGCAGTATAAAAATGTAATAATAAATAAAAATAAACAAACATCCCCAACAGATCTCTTTCCAGCCTCTACTTGAAGTTAAAATGGTAGTAGAGTCTTTAAGACAGGGGTGGGGAACCTCTTTCAGCGCAAGGGCTGAAGCCCTTGGGGGCTACGTTCCAGTGATGGGTGGGGCCAAGGCAAAAGAGGTGTGGCCAAATTACCAAACATTACCAGCATATTTTAGCTTCAAGTTCTCACTGCCAGTAATTGAGCTTTAGGAGAGGCATTTCAGCATTTCAGAATGGGAGAAGAAACTGCACAAAAACCAGGAAATCACCAAATAAATGGTGATTAGGGAAGGGGGCGGGCCCAAGGAAAGGGGGTGTGGCCATCTGGGGAACCCCAGAGGCTGGATTGGGACCCCCAGAATAGTCAGATTTGGCCTCTGCACTTGAGTTTCCCCACTCCTGTGTTAAAAGATAGTAAATAAATTGCCCAACCGGCATTGACCGCACCCAGAAAAAGTAAGCTGGAGTTCTTGGATTTAAGTCACATTAGTTCCACTAACTCCAGGTAGTTCAAATTCATCTCCTTAACTGTATTGGTTTGGGTTGCTGACTAAAGCAATGAAAATATTTAGGCTGCAATCTTATACACCCTTATTTGGGAGTAAGTGAACTCAAATTACTTCTGAGTAGACATGTACAGGATTGCATTGTAGGTCTGAGATGGGTAAGATATATATTGAAATTTAGAAAAAAATATATGCAAATGTATTTATGCATTTAAATCACAAATACACCTCACTACATTTTCAGCTCAACAATACACTTTTTAAATGTAATGAAGGCTTTGCAGCTGGGAAATCATGTGCTTTTTTACTTCCCATGTAGCTAATAAATGCAAAATGCTGGTCCTCAGGGATCAATCATATAGATGAAGTTGAGCAAACAGTTGAAATCACTTGGAAGAACAGCCTGACACTGCTCATGAGTACTGGCACAGAAGGTGTAGAAATCACCATACTTTAACATCCACAGCACATTTTTAAGGCATCACAGTTCTAAGGACTTCTAGTCTAGCCACTGGGATGCCTTGCAGGTGCTTCTTCCCATCCCTTTAATGTTGTGCCAGACTCCTCTGTCCAAGACATTTATCACAGCATGTTCTGCTCTGAGATAATCTGCCAAGCTGATCAGTAACAACCTAGCACAGACAGCAGGGACCAAATGCTGCTGCTGCTCACCAGGGCCAGAATTCATCTCTAACCCACATCGCTAACAGTCCTGGGGGGATAGTTCAATGGCAGAGCATATATTTTGCATGCAGAAGGTCTGAGGCTCAATCCCATCTCCAGTTAAAAGGATCCGGTCGGGTCTCCTGGGTGGATGGTCGGGTCTCCTGGGTGGATGGTGATGTAAAAGACCCCTCTGCCTGAAACCCCCAAGAGATGCTGACAGTCAGAGTTGACTGGGGTGGCCAAGTGTCCTGTTTTACAGAGGTCTGTCCTCTATTTGAAGGGCTGTCAGAGGACAGTCCTATTTGAAGGTGTCCTCTAGTTGAAGAGCTGCCCAGCCCAAGTCTGGTTTCAAAGATAAGAAACCATAAAAAGGGAGAGCCTTGAAGTTGCTGATCAGCAGTTAGCACCTGGACAGTGGGCTGAGCAGGCACCCAGGTCACCTGGTCACAGACTTCCCCACTATGGTGAGAGTATTGTATTTCTATTTAAATGATAGTAATTCTTTCTAAATTTGTATCTATTACAACGTTATGCACATCGGTGTCTTCTTTTGTCCTCTCCTTTTTTCTGATTTTCTCTTTTATGTTGATGCAGAAGTGGCCTCCCTAAAGTAGTCATAAATAGACAATAGTGTGTTAAATGGATCAGTATAAAACATCTTCCTCTGTTCCTCCTTGAACACCATTCTGTGAACTTTCTGGCTTATAGGAGGCACGGAGGCCTCTGCCTTGGCTTCTTGGGAGCAACTGCCATTGTTACTCCTCATTTTCAGATGGGGTGCGTGTGAAGATGAAAGAGGTTGCCCAGGGGATCCACAGTTCAGTGGGGCTTTGAAGAGAGTACTCAGTGGGTACTCTCAGCTCCAAGACAAAATACATTATCTAGTGGTCCACTTTTGCCTTCCAAAGTCATCATGCCAATGCCTAATAGCCTTGGAATGAGCTTTTATCTTTCTAAGCAAACATTTAAAGGGAGAGAGCACCCTGGTTTGCACAAGTACAGGGTGGCTGTGTGCCAGCCTGGTTTGCAAAATTACCCTCGCTGGTGCGGCTTCTCGTGTCACCTGAACTCGGCGAGGATGGCTTGTTGGGGTGGGTAGCGAACCACCCCACAACTCTGCAACAGCCCATGGGTTATGCAAATGTGGCCAGGATGTGACCGGCACATGCGGGGTGATTAACAAGCCACAGTGGCTTGTTAACCACCCTGCAGTCATGAGAACCGGCCCAGAGTGTGTGGTGGCACTGTAACAGATTGATTGTGGCATAAGCTTTCGTGGACCACATCCCACATCAGATATCTCTGAAAAAGCAGGCTGTTGTCCATAAAACGTCATGAAAAATCGTCTAGTAGTGCAAGATTCCTTTTGCATTTGCTGCAGCAGAACAACACAGTTTACAGCTTTGGCATCTCCTTAAGCAATGTTTATTCTTTCCCCTAGGGGGCAGCAGTATGCATGCACAACAACTCAGCTGTTGTGGTACATCACATCACATGATACATGTATGAACAGCACAAATGAAGGTTGGTGTGCACTCGACTATGATGAGCAATTTTCCCCTTGCGCCCTTTGTAGATGCGTTCTCATGGCAAATGAGCCTGTTTTGCTGTGAGCAGAAGCTGAAATGTTCCGAGACGAGTTAACTTCTTCTCACTCTGTCTGACTAGGTTGTTTCCCAGACTTGAACAGGTGTATCTGAGATTCACCAGATCAAGAGAGAATTCAATGGCTTTAAGGACAGACTCCATTCAGTGATAGATTTGCAAATGTCCACCAAGTGTTTAGGGCTTCAAGAATTAATGTATGGGTAGTGGTCCTTGAAACCTCCCTCAAGCCAGACAACAAAATATGGTATTAAATAATATATATATATTTATTGCTCAAACAATCTAAGAGAATAAGGGAGCAATCCTATGGCTGTTAGTCAGTGGCTAGACGGCCATAGGATATGTGGTTTTCCGGGAACCAAACTCGGAGGCCGTGCTCGGAGGTCAGTTCCCAGAGAACTGACCTTCCCTCCCTTCCGCGCCGCCTCGTAGGCAGCGTGGAACAGCCCTGTGCTTCGCGCTTGGAAGAGGAGCACGGAGCAGCCCAAATGGGGCATTCTGGGGGGGGGTGTTGTGGGGGGGGAAGGCGGGAATGCTGGTACAACACATCCTATGTGTTGTCCGGCAGCCTCCTTCCCCGCTCCGCCTTCTCATGGCTAGGCAGCCAAAATTGGCTGTCTAGCCGCAAATGCAGGGTGGCTGAAGTGTGGAGAGGATGATCCCCTCCGCGCTTCTCCTGCCCTGCATTGGATAGGCAGTCACCTCGAGTTTGGAGGCAGCCGCCTATCCCCATATGATTGTGCCCTAACAAGCTTTAGCTAAGATGAGGCAGATTGCAAAGATTCCTAAATACATACCAGTTGTAATCACTGAGTATAGTGAAAATAATAGCAAGCATATTTTCAACATAGTAAAGCCTAGGTCCCTCTCAATCTAATAGTCAATATCAAAGTTTCATATTTACCTAAATGGAAGGCATGGTGGGCAAAGCCAGCCTAAACATGTATGGATTGGCAGGTTTCTCGTTCTCCCAGGATATCTCTCCCAAACAAATCAAACCCTGGTCTTTTATGACCCCCATGAAGTCGATGATCTCATCCTTAGTTTCAGACCCGGTCTTACCACCAGCACTGACACCAGCAACACCTAGTCAAAGGTATCCCTGCTGAACTAGCGGTGTGCTGCTTCCAGTACCTGAGTGACCCACTTGTGGCAGAATTCCTTCAATTCCAAGAATACATTCTATTACTCATAGTTATCTCATCACACACACACATGGGACTAGTCACGTCTGATCAGTTCCACGCAGTGCAATGCATATTCCACTACAGTTTGATGGCCCTGCATATCTCAGCTGATTTGAACCAGGGGTAGGTGTAGCTGGGTACGTTTCCACCTGGAGAAGGAAAGATTAAGGGAAGACATGATAGCAGACTTCAAACATCTGAAAAGCTGTCATGAGGATGATGGAGCAGAGTTGTTCTCTGTTGCTCCAGAGGACAGAGCTAGAACCAATGGGTGGAAGTTGCAGGGAAGCAGAGTTCAGGTAAACAGTGAAGGCTGGTGGCTCTGATGTCAGTGCGGTGGTGAATCCACTCCAGGTTTCAGTCAGAACTCTAAAGGAGCTGTCCAAGGTGCTGAACCTATTTTGGGGGTAGGGTTAAGGACCTTGGATAGCACCTTTGGAGTTGTGACTGGTTCTGACTGAAACCAAGAATGGATTCACAGCCTCACTGACATCAGAGCCACCAGCCTCCGCTGCCCATGCTAGAGCATTATTCCTGCAGCGAGGTGGTGGGTCTGCTTCCTTAGTATGTGCTATGGGCATAATATGAGAACGTTAGGAAGAACGTCAGTATGATCTAGTTCATGACATCGGCAAGCAGCAGGATTCACATCATTCACAAGACCTAAGCCACCATCAGAACAAAATGCATGTGATGCAGGGGATCCATGATTGGGTCTCTTGATTTTTTTTAATTGACCAAAGCAGGGGAGGGGGGAGGGGGATGCTGATTTTGACCAGACCAGCAGCTGTGTTGGACTGGGAGCCCAGAGATCCGGGTTCTAGTCCCCACTCGGCCATGGAAGCTCACTGGGTGACTTTGGGCCAGTCACAGACTCGCAGCCCAACCTACCTCACAGGGTTGTTGTGAGGATAAAAGGGAGAGGAGGAGGAGAATGTAAGCCACCTTGGGTTCCTTGCAAGAGGAAAAAAGGCGGGATATAAATGCAATAAAATAAATAAATAAATAAGACTGAACTCCTTCCCCCAGTGCTGTTTCCCTAATCTAAATCCCCATTCAAACTCCTGTTAGACTTGTAGCAAAACAAAGGTACCTGACAGAGCAATCCTATACATGTCTACCCCAAAGTAAACCCCACTGAGTTCCCAGGTAAGTGTGTGTAGGGTGACAATGTCAGTCATCTATTGTGCTGGTAATTTCTTTGCCTAGTGGGGCCAGTAGCAGTTGGGGTGTAGTGGCAATTTAGGACTTTTCTAGGTGAGGCTTTTAGCCTGCCACAGTACTGTGGATTCTGCTTCCGGGTTCTTTGTGGGATTAAGATCAGATACACATTTTTCCAGGTTTTTTCCTTTTCTGCCTTTCTATATGTTCTACTTCTACATAACTTCTAGGTGGTGCTGTGGTATAGCAGAATTGCACAACAACAATAGCATTTCATTCTGCCATTCCCCCAAATACCAGGCCTTCCCTGATCACCCCCCTTCCCCGGCTGTGAAAATGCTTGGAAAGCACAGGAGAGGCCCTGGAGGATGACAACATCATGTAAAGCACCCGTAAACTACCGTGAGTGAGGAATCACAAGCGCACAATAAATGCCTCATGTAGAAAAAGTCTTAGACAGGGGAAACATATAACCTCTGCCTGAGTGCCATGCTACGTTGATAGAAACCAGAACCCCTTGCTGCTCCTTTAAAGTGCGTGTATGTTTAGGTCAGGCGATCTGATCACAAATCTCTGGTGCCTTGTGTGTTTCAGTCCTGGCAGACAGTGGGGTCATCAGGGCAGGACCTAGGGGCAGAGGTCAAGGGCCCACTTGGAAGATTGAGCAAAAGGCTCCCCAAATATAGCTGGGCTGGCTTATGACATTTTGAAGCAACACACATTGTCATCTACAGAGGCCTTCCTCCATAAGACCATTACGTCCAGAGTCTAAAATTACCTAAATGCACTACTGCTGATAAAACCATGTTTCCTGGCTACAAAATGCTGTGGTTTCAGTGGTAGAAACAAGTGATGCCTCAGCAGCAGAAGTGTTACCTGGAGAAAAAATATCTGGATCCTTTGAAACAAATGAGTAATGACAGATCATTTATTTCATAATTAACTGGGAGGGCTCTCAAAGGCAGGAGCACCATTTCAGAGAGTTAAAAGATTCTCAGCAAGGTTTAAAGGTCCATGTTTGGATATAGTCAAGAGTAGGGCTGTGCATGGACCCCCTGATCTGACTCGGAGGCCGCTTTGGGGCTTCTGAGGTGGGGCCGATTTGGCTTGGTGGGGCCGATTTGATTCAGCCCCCCACCAACTCTCCTTGGCCTACAAAGCCAAAGCAGGATTCGGATATCCAAATCCTGCTTTGCCCCCCTTGAACACTCCACCCAGCCCCCAGATCCTTACTTGGGCCCTTGTTCCATGGGGGTTGGGGCACTACCACTGGGGAACCACTGCTAGAGGAGCCGCTGCCGGGGGGGGGGGGAGAGCTGCCACTGGCACTGCCAGGGGACCTGCCTCTGGAGCTACGGGGGGGGGGGGAGCCGCCTCTGCTGCTGCCACCAGCTCCGATACCTTCTGGACACCAGAAATAAAGTGAGTTGCCATTTTAAAAATGGCTCCCCCCTCCAGAACAACAAGATGGCTGCCGGTGTGTGTCCAGAGGGCCCAGCTGGGGGCTGGGCTTCAGGATCACTCTGAAGCACACTGAAGAGCTTCAGAGTGACCCCCTTCACTTTGGGCCACTTCATGCCCCAACACATCTGCTTTGCCTTGGAGGTGGCCTGAAGCAGCCCGAAGCACCCCGCTTCAACTCAGAGCTCAGCTTGGGCTTCGGTCTGAAGCAGTGCACAGCTCTAGAAGGTAGGTAGCAACACCAGCCAACCCACCCATCTGGTGGGCATGTTCTTTACTATTATGCCAGTTATTATGAATGATGTGAAGAGATTATGCCCTGTTTGGAGATCCCAGAAAAGGAAAGCAAGGCTCCTATTTAGGCAGGATTGATTCTTCCTTCAGCTCCCTGCTTCAGCCTCCTTCAGCCTCCCATGCTGCTCCTAAAGGTTCCCTAGCCCTCCAGAGCACCTTTCAGGAGGCACAGCAGGCTGCAGGAGAAGGAGAAATCATGAAGGCCACCTCCCCTGCCCCAGTTTAGCTTGAGTGGAACTCCATTCAACTCACTTACTTTAAGGTAGCCATGCATAGGATTGCACTGTTAGCCATTCTGGAGGAATAATCATGTGTGGTCTGAAATACTGAGGGCTTCTTTACACCAGGCTTTTATCCTGCACCTTTACTGGGGCTTCAGCTTCCGAATTCTTTGCGGGTTTAAGATCAGAACCTTTACATGTGGTTACGTGTGCTTTTGGGGGAGAATTTCCTTTCTCTGAAAATTCTGTTTTGTTATACAGCTACTAGATGGTGCTGTGATACAGTGAGATTCCAGAAATTCACCAGCTATTGCAGCACTTCAAAGCATGATTAGAATTTATTGCCTCATTTTCCCCATTAACAAAAAAGCTGAGCTAAAGGTTATAAAGCAAGGGAGATGCCCTGGAGGTTGACACATCAAGTAAAGGACCTGCAAACTTCCGTGAGTGACCAATCACAAGTGCATGATAAAAGACTCAAGTAGAGGAGCCCAGATGTATAGAAAAGCTCCTTTTAAATGGTGTATCTGGGAGACAAAATCGACATTACTTTAAATCCATATCCAGTAGCTGCACCTTTCCCACCTAATTTCTACTTTAGAGTAGACTTTTAAAAGCCTACTCTAAAAGCCAGATCTTAAAAGGCACCCCCCCCATATTAGGGTCCTGATCTGGATCAGGCCCTTTGCACCTACTCTAGAGTGAAAATGGGAAAAAGACATTGCTGCTAGATATGGATTTAAAGTTAAGTATGCTTTGACCCTGATTAAAGGCTCAGTGACTAAAGTGAATAAGGTTCCACAGCTACTTGAGGCATTCTGGTTTTTCGTCCAGCTGCTCTCATAGTTAGGGAAGTTTTCCTAATGTTTAACTGAAATCTATCTTCCTTTACCTTAAACTTCACTAGCTGATCGCCTCCTGTCCCAAGCAGAGAACGTCCCTCTCTTCTTTCCGGCAGCCTTTTAAATATTTGAAGATGGTTATCAAATCTCTCTCTTTGGGCTCCTTAACATGGAACTTTTATCCTGCAATTGAGATTGCTCCTTCACGGAAGTTTGCGGGCTCTTTACATGACGCCGTCACCCTGCTGTGACCCTCCAAGGCATCTCCTGCACTAAATGCCCTTTGTTCCGTTTTTAAATAGATTGCAGATAATGAGCTATCAAATCAGCCTGTTGTGTTCCGCTTCAGTTCCCTCTGTGAAAAGAGTAAAAGCGGCAAGAAGAGGAGCGAGATCAATGAAAGATAATGGAAGGCCCAGATACCGGGAGAAAAGGGAGCGCGTGCAAAGGAAGTCAGTGGCGATCCTGCATTTAAAATGGAAGCAGAAAGCCCCGTTTTAAATGCAGGATTTTAGGCTGGTGTAGAGATGCCCTAACTCTGCCCCAAATGCCCCAAAGTAGACCAAGGGGAAGGTGAAAAAGATATTTTCTTGGCAATTGTGAAAAAAACAAAAAATGCCTGTCTGCTGTTTGGAGTGATGGAATGGAGGGGACTTATAGTACAATCCTATGCATGTTTACTCAGAAGTAAGTCCCCCTATTTCCAGTGGGGCTTGCCTTGCTGCAGTCAAACCAAGCATCTTCACTCTGGCAAATAAGACAAGACTCAAACCTTGTCAGAGCCAACCTTTTACCTGGCCCCTTACTAGGAGGGAAAGCCATGTGCAAAGTTTTCCTCCTTACTTAGAGGTAGCCTCACTCCTGGAACACCAGTCACCATGGCCATCCAGTGGTGGCACTGTGCAGCAATGGAGGAATCTTGCACCTAGTCTTCACTGATTCGATGATGGAGTGCTGACCTGCAGGGCACTGGACCCTGGGAGGATATTTTGTAATGGACAAGGGCTGGGATTCAAATCCCCACTCAGCTATGAAGCTCACTAGGTGACCTTGGGCCAGTCATCAACTCTCAGCCTGACCTACTTCACAGGGCTGTTGTGAGAAAAAAAATGGAGGGGAACCATGTACCTTGCCTTGATCTCCTTGGAGGAAAGGTGGGTATAAATATAATAAATATAATACATAAATAAATAAATATCCCCCATCCCTGGTCCTGGAAATGTCTAATATTTTGCATTTGTCATCGGATTTTTAATGCATTATAGTCCAGGTCTCAGGGTTGTTGCTTTTTTAGTTCACTGTATGTCCAATTTCAATCTTCAAACATTTTTCCAATGCCTTCTAGTTTTATGTCATCTTCAAATTTGATTCCACGTTCACTATACCCAGACCAAATTAATTAACACATGTTGAACAGGATTTCTCCAGAGCATTTTCCAGTTTTCCACGGAGGAGTATAACATGCTAGCATGACTCCTACCCTCAAGATTCAAGGGGAATCCCTCTGCCTCCCCCCAACTTTTGGAGTAAGCTTTCTGTGTTCTTCTGTCTGCATTTAGCAATAAATGTACTTGAAAAAATCTGTTGGACAGCCGTTGAAGGCGTTGTGTTTCAAGTCTCAATCGTGAGATCTTTCATTGCCTTCTTTAGAGATTTATTTGGTTTTGTCTTTCTTCCTTACTTATGTATTGAGTACAGAAGCCATTGTGTTAGTACTTAGTTTCAGCCTCTTCTTGCCAATAAATAACAATCTTTTCTTTTCTTTTCTTTTCTTTTCTTGGATTCTTTCCAAACCATCAAGGAGGTGCCAGAAGGTCAAATTGCAGTTCTGTGATCTGCACAACAACATAGCGCATGGGCACAGAGGAAACGGGTAAAATAATTGTGTCCCTTCTCAGATTGTGCTGGAAGTGCTTGATTTGCATAGCTGCTTCTGACTGGCAACCTTCCAATTAATGAGTTTGATAATCTACCAGGTTTATTACCTAGGAGGCAGGCATGGTCAAATACACCTTGAGTCCTCAGATTTCACCTTTTGCCTTCCTGCTTTCTTTGGAGAAGGAGCAAATCCACCCTGCTGCTTACAGCAAAGAATTCAGGGTGGTGATCAGCAGAGCCACATCCTTGCACCATTAACATGAATGCTCTTCTGGCTGCTACCTTTTGCCTCTTGGTTACTTTTGGACCTGTGAACTGCCAAAGAGGTAATACATTTTATTTGTCTACTTTGGGTGATTGTTGATTTTACCCTTCTATTAGGATATGTGTGCCAGTTGATTTTTACCTGATTTGTTTTAGTAAATACCATTTATTTTGCTTATGCAGTCTACACCTAAATACCATCTTTCCTGGTTTATGTCCTATATCTGTTTGTTTGTTTTTAAATGCAAAAATTATGACTTTACAAAGCTAAAATTCCCAAGTTTCCTTAATGATAGGGGAAGGGGATGGGTTTCCAGACAAGGCTTTTATTGCACGATTGCCCTGCCTCATTCATGGAACTTTATGAAGGGTGGATACAGGTGTCATCAACCTTCACTCATAACCCTTCTGTGTTTTCCCACCACTTTCCCCATCTTTTTTCTTAATGCAGAAAATCTGTTAAGGAAGAAAAGATGGAATTGCAGCACAACGCCTTCTGATTGGTAGCATTAGGAACCCTCTGTCTGAAAGCACCACTGGATAAGCTCCTTTCACCGGCCAACGTTGTTCCCTTTTCCAAACAAATTTTAAAATCAAAATAAAAAAATCCCATTCAATGGGCTTCCCATTCAATGTTATTCACTAATATTAACCTCTTCTCATCTCTTACACATTCACCCTACCTTGTTTGCACCCATGCCCTTTTTATGACTTCTCCACCCACCCACCCACTTGGAGAGAAAGAGAATGTGCAGTGCAAAGTTATTTTCCCTTCCTTTCCCACTAAATCATTACAGCCCAACTTTACTCAATTGGGATCTGGAAAAGTTATTAGGACACCACCCCTAACTTCCAGGCTGGCATGAGCTTAGGTTCCTCTGCCTGGCTGTGGTTTCCCTGTTGCCTTGTCCTGCTGTGAACTAAGGAAATAACCCCAGAGCAGTCAGACAGCATATGTCCCAGACTCCCAGGACATGGTCTGAGGGCATGTGGTGTAGCCACCTGCTGAAGCTAAACAAGTTTGGGTCTGTTCTGTGCCTGGATGGGAGACACCATCCTAGGTACCCAATGTATGCCTCCTTGAGTTCCATGAAGGAAAGAAGAAAGGTGCAGTATAAATGCAGTATATAAAATAAACATATGAGCACCACCTTCTAATCCATGGTTGAGTCAGCTGTGAGCAAAGGAGCACCAATACAATGTCATATATGCAAAACAGGAACAATTAAAAAAAACAACACAGTAGAAAATGAGATGTTGCAATATAATGCTGCATGACGACTTTCTGAAAACATCATGTCCCTATCCATGTGATAATGATGGGGATTTCCAAATGACACTGATACTTCTAAAGAACAATTAAGCAACTAGAAATAAATCATGTGCCAAAAAGCTGCCAGTGCACTGAGCCAGGCTGAAGTCCCTGTGGAGGATGTGTCCAGAACAGACAGCAGGTTCCCATGCTGGTTGTGTGATTCAGCACAAAACTGGAAATGCAGGAAGCTTTACTGAAACCAGGAGTTACAAGACTGCACAGGTTTTTGCTCAATAACACTTCCACCATCTATTATTGGACAGAACAATGCCATCCATGCTGGCCCCGGCAGGGCCCGCTGTCTTCTTTGACTAGGAAGGTTCAGCAGAGCTTCTGGCTGGCTTGGAGCACTAAATCAAAACCATGACATCTGACCTTGCTCCCCTTTGCCTTGTAAATCCTGTTTTGATGGAGAACTAGGGTTACTGTCTGGGTGCACTAATCAAGAGAAAAACCGACGAGCGCAGTTTCTCCCTGTCTATTTCTCCCCTGGTCCTTTTGTTTCCTCTGTCTAAAGTAGCTGAGCAAACACTGCAGGCATAGGGAATGGGAGGACAAAGGGAATGAGGGACGAATGAGTGCCTTTAAGCCAGTTTAAGCCCTCCAGATGTGTTGGACTGTACCTTCTATCCTCCCCAGCCCACATGACTTATGGAGATGGAATGAGGGGTAAGTCTTGCCTGCTGAGTTTTGGGCTGTTGCACAGCTGCTAAAGGCATAGGAGCCATTCCAGAAAAGGAAAGGAAAAAGAAAAATGTCATAATGGTAGCTGGATCACCACAATTGGGCAGCGCAGTTCGGGTGGCTATGTCGTGACCCAGAAACCTGTCCTGGCATTTGAACAGCCCTGCAGGTGCCAAACAGGATGCAAGACTGTGTGACAAATGCAACAGGGGAAGCTGTGTCCATATTCTTCTTTGTATCTCTGGTGCTGTTAACAGGCCAGGGCACCCAATTCTCTGGGTCATGAGCCAGCGCTGGTCTCACGGTGAAGCAATGCGAAATAAGTGTGTTATGCAGCATATTCCAATGCAATTGCTGTTTTCCAACGTAATTGTTTCCCACTCCTCCCCCTTCTCTCTCTCTAAAAGAGGAGAAAGGGTGTAAGGTTGGGTTGGCAACTTTTTTTCCTGGCAGGTCTCCCTTATCTCTAACACTGGAGGAAATTGAACAGGTGAAGCTTTTCCTATGACTTCATCATTATGTTGGGTAGAGTAGAGCTTCACCCACCATGTTTCATCCCATCATGCAGCTGCTAAAGGCAGCTTTTGAGAACCTGCCCCTGTAGCTGGATCTCAGAAGAACCAGCATCCTTTTAAGAACAGCCTTCTCCAGCCTGGCTGTGCTAGCTGAGGATTATGGAAGTTGGAGTCCAACACATCTGGAGGGCAGCAGGTTGGGGAAGGCTGGATGTGTTTCAATTACAGTTGATAGCATCTAGCTCCATGCCATCAAAAGCTTTACCTGTTGAGTTTCTGTGTATCAGTCTTCTGATAAAGGGAGAGGGACAGGAAAAGGGCAGACTTGCTTTTGTATGTGGGAGGGACTGAGGTGGGCTGGTTGTCAATCCTAATAAAGGTCCTGCCAGGAAAAAAAATGTTAATGATCTTTGCGGAGAATGTCATTTTGAGTTCAGGTACAAAAATGTCTAAAGCAAATGCTGTTGTGAGCTGGTAAGGCTAAGCAAATTCTTTTTGGTTTTGCTAAAAGGAGAGGCACAAAAAGATCTCTCTCTGTCTCCTGGGATAAACTAATCATCTTATAGTTAGTATAATATAGTTCTTATATAATCTAGTACAGTTTTCCACAACCTGGTGCCCTCCAAATGTTTTGGACTACAGCTCCCAGCATTCTTGACCATTGGCCATAGCTGGGGCTGATGGGAGTTGAAATCTGAAACATCTGGAGAACACCAGATTAAGGAAAGCTGATGTAGTGGAAAAAGAGAACTTGCCTTAGAGTAAAAGAGAGGAGTTCCAGAAAGTTCCCTGCTCTTTATTCTGGCTGGGTCATCATGAGCCAATTGTCAGCTGCTCAAAAGCATTCTTAAAATGTCTCTTCACCCTCCACAAAGATTTTTAATCTGGATCAGCAGCAAACCCTACGATTTCAGCAGTTGGTCTGCTCTCGTTGTTTAAGCCTGCCTTGTACATAATACCTCATTTGTTTTTTATTTGGCACAGGCCCAGTAAAGTGTATGCAAGGCCCATTCCCTTGGCTGGATCATCATTCCTCTGATAAACTTCAGTGGGGTACCTAGGAGTACGGGCTAGTCTGCCAACATGCTGTGGAGCTGATTCTGTGGAGCTGTGAGACCTGAAAAGCAGTTTTAACCGAAGTGAATAAATGACATCCTTATGGCCATTTATATTTTAAACCTAGGATAGTCAGATGCAAAATTAAACAGGGATTCTGTGCCTTTAACAGTAGTGTAGAAGAGAGAATTTCAACAGGTGTTGCTTGTATTCTGTCTTCCACACAACTATTAAAGGTGCAGAAGCCCTGTCCTCTTGTGCACCAGACCACTATATATAAACAGATTTGGAAGTGGTGAAGACAATGCCCATAAGAAGCTCTATATAATACATGCATACATGAGGGCATCACATGAAGCTAGTGCTCAGTGAGTGGGTGTCATGGGCAAGTTGCTTACCGTATAATTGGCACCAGTACAGTATCTGATACATCTGGCTTGCAACAGCCACTAAAATTAACATGAGTTGTGGCCATTTATTAAAAGAGATGGGAGCGTATGCTCACATTTTGAGAACCTGCAAGGTTTTATTTACAATTCTGAGTTTTCGTTAAAACAAATCTAGTCCTCATGGTTGTGAAAATAAACTTAAAAACCAGTGGCATAGTTCATAAACTAACATTTAGAAAGCTAAAGCTTAATTTTAAGCCATTTGGGAAAGAGGAGGAAAAAGTGATCTAACCCTTGCAGTGTAATTCTATGTACAATTACTCAGAAGTACATCCCTAATAAGTGTATTCCTAATAAGTGTTTAGGACTGCAGCCTTACAGCCCAATCCTATGCATGCCAACATAAAAGAAAATCCTATGGAGTTCAATGGGGCCTACTCCCAGGAAGCTGGTTATAGGATTGCAGCCAAAGTTTATCACATGAAGCCCAGTCCTGTACATGCTTATTTGTTCCTGTAGTATTGGACTAAATTCCAGAAGTCAATATCAGAATATCAGAAGTCAGTTGCAAAATGGTCATCAGCTGTGGTTTGGTATCTGTCATATTCATTTCCCACAAATCAAGTATAAATATTGCAGCAACATATTTATTTTCCTTTTATTGGAATTTTCCTTTTGGTTTAGAGCCGCTGGTGTGATATTTATGCTACTACTTGTAGGAACCTATTTTTGTATATGGTATAATAGTCCTTCTGGCTTGAAATACAGTTATGTGAAATTCTACACGTTCACTTCCTACTCTACTCCCTTCTCCCACTGTCATCAAGAACTTGTTCCTAAAAATATGTTATTTCCTTAACCTTCTTTATGGGTGCATTCACTCTTAAATCTATGTGTTAATGTATAACTCTTTAAGCTTGGGATGAATGTAACCGGTAACTAGGGACAGTGGAAAAATCTGGCTTCATGTGGTTGTTTGAAGAAGAGTTTGGACTCCTTCTATTGAAATGCTTCCAAACAGCACAAACCTATACATGTCTACTCAGAATTGCATTCAGTGAGACTTATCCCCAAATAAATGGGTACAGGATCGCAGTCATAGTAGTTACATGGTCCTACTGTTTGAAGTGTTATAAAAAAAATCTGGTGCAATCTAGGATGGCCAACTTTTAAATCTTGGCCATACTAACCCTGATCCAGTGTCTTATACAGCATCTCGACTCAGAGAAATTTAGTAAGTAAATTTCAGGAACAGTGGTCCACATTATTCTAGAAACTGTAACCAATCCATTTCTAATGGGGGGTGGGAAATCACTTATGGTATATCTTTTTGCATCTGGCCACTTTGGCTCCCAGATGGTGGGAGGCAGATGCTGGGAGGTGGGAGCAAGGTGCTGGAGAAGAGAGCTGTGAGCCAAGCATCCTGCCCTGTGCCCCATCAGCTAGCCTGCTGCCTTCAGGTGTGGTGGAAGATGCTGTCCTATCACCACGGGCGAAGTAAGGTTCCACTGCCAGTCCAATCAGCTTTGTGCATGGAATGGGAAGGGGGCGCCATCTTGTTCTTTGCTTCTGGCCACAAAATGACAGGCCGAATAGCAACTTGTGGGAGGGGGAGATTTGGGCAGGATTGTGGTGCAGAAGGAAAGGGTTAACCTCCTCCCCAAGTGCTTTGCTATTGATAAATGCATTCATGCATTTTCTGTTGTGTCTCTTTTGACACTTATGTGCCACTTCAGGGTTTCTTATTTAACCGAGTGAACATAAACTCAGCATTAGAGCTTCGTGGGTTTATTTCAAGTTGTCGGCTATTATTAAGGCACGGCTCCTGTTCCACTAACACTAACAGTGGCATGATAAGGGGAAAAGCTGTACATAAGAAGAGTCCTGCTGGATCAGACCAAGGGTCCATCTAGTCCAGCATTCTGTTCACCCAGTGGCCAACCAGCTATTGATGGGAAACCCACAACAGGACATGAGTGCAACAGCACCCTCTTGCCCATGTTCCCCAGCAGCTGGTGTACATAGGCTTACTGCCTCTGACACTGGAGGCAGCATAGAGCCATCAGGACTAGTAGCCTTGTAGCAGCTGAAGCTTTTCCTGTAGTCTTGCTGGGGAAAGCTTCACTCTTCTGCTGGTCATGCAGCTGTGAGAGGTATAGGAGGAGTCCTGCCAAAAGTTGGCAGCCCTACCTCTGCTTCACTTTGGATGCATTTTTTCAAAACATGTTCCTTGTACTCCAAGCACCTCTGGCACGGTACACACTTTCCTTTCCTGTTCTCTACTTGTTGCACTTTATCTGGATGTTAATGGATAATCTATTGGAATTGCTTGATTTGAGAGGCTCTGAATTCACATGGGGTGGTAGGGGATGAGCCAGATAGTCTTTGCGTTCATTCCAACCCTGTAATTCAATCAGAGCTGGCTCTATGATTTTTGGGAGGGCCTTGGGCATGGCACCCTCAGTGGGGGGCCCAACCTGGAAGACAATGAAAACTGAGAATTCTCTTAGATTGCACCTGATCTTTTTGAGTACTTTGTGCAGAATGCAAATGGTAGCACCATTACAGGAATGAGCCCTCTGCTGGTCTTGGGGCCCTGGCAAGTGCCCGACCTTGCCACCCTCTGGAGCCAGCCAGAATTCTACAAAGGATTAACAAATGCCAAGGAAACAGAGCTCCTGAACCATTAATAGTTGTGCACAAGAAGGACTTTTGAGAGCCACAGGGATGAGAACCCCCCCTTGCACCTGTTGAAAGCCCATCTGCACAATTACTGAAGATAAACAATTATTGAAGTTACTGACTTCCTTTGCTTCTGGGCATTCTTGGCTTCTAGTTCGTGGCTTTTCTGAATTGGATCATGCCTGCTCTCCTTTGACTAGACTAGGGGTGGGAGACATGTAGCCCTCAGATGCTGGTGGAGTACAACTCCCATCATCTCTTGTTAGCATAGCCAGTAGTGAAGGATGATGGGAGCTGCAGTCTGCCAACATCTGGAGGGCCACATGTTCCCCATCCCTGCACTAGGCTAACGCTTGGACAAGCATTTGCATCCTTTTTGTAGTGCATGACCTGGTTGACACAACATGACAAGCCAGAGGACAGGCTGAATATGGACTGAGTGTGGGTTGTCACTGAGCTGTAGGTTGTTGTTGAATCATGGGCTGTTGTGTTGTGTGAACCCAGCCATGCTAAGAAACCATGGTTTGTTAACCACGAACAACCCACAATTTACAACCCAACAACAAATCACAGGTTCTCTTTATGGGTTCTTCATGGTTAACAAACACAACAATCCACAAGTCAAAAACAACCCACACTCAACCTGTACTCAGGCTTATCATGTTGTGTGAATTCAGCCACTGTGTGTGCATCAGAGGGCAGAAGAATGTTCTTCTAATTTCTAAAGGAAGGCAGGATGCAAAATGGCAGGAGAGAACTTTGGACTGGCTTGCATCAGTTGCTCTAGTCCAGCATTAACTGAGACAAAACAACTGCCTTCACGTTGCCCTTTTTAGAGCTTTGAACCTCTTTACATCTAGAATTCCACAGATGTTTCTGGACAACTGAGAAACCTGGGAGGGGTGTGTGGGTTGGTTGGAAGAAGCTCAGTTACCAGCCTGTATTTTCCTTCAGAATCATGAGACAACTTAAGCCCCTTCCCACATAATCAGCAAATGTGTATTGTGGGAAATTAGAGCCATGAGTGTTGTCGCTGCTCCAGATCTTAATACCCTCAGCCAAAGTACTGAAAAGAGCCCCTGCTGCCTTCTGCAGTGTTTCTCTGATTGCACAAATAACACGTCCATGCATAAAGCTTATGCATAGGTAAGATCTATGCATCAGACCATCAAATGACTGTGTGGCAGTCAGGAGTGGAGACAGTCGGTACATTGCCAATGTTCTGTGCACATTCATCAGACATGTGAAATGGACTTTGAAAAGCATGTTGGACAATTTAGGAGATAAAGGGGATGTTTTTCTTTGTTGTGTTTGTTGTGTTTACAATAAATTATTGGGTAGAAAAAACTAAACAGGTGCAGCAAACAAGAGAGAAAGAGTTACGGATATTCCTGCCCTATTAACAGAGATAGAAAATGGAGGCACGCAGAGGTAAAAAAAAAATTTAGACTTACAAGTGATTGTTGACATCGGGTTTATTTATTTTATTTATTGCATTTATATCCTGCCTTTTTTCCTCTTGCAAGGAACCCAAGGCGGCTTACATTATCCTTCTCTCCATTTTATCCCCACAACAACAACCCTGTGAGGTAGATTGGGCTGAGAGTCTGTGACTGGCCCAAAGTCACTCAGTGATCTTCCATGGCCAAGTGGGGACTGGAACCCAGATCTCCTGATTCTCAGTCCAACACTCTCACCACTACACCACACTGGCTCCAGACATCCTGATTACTTACCTGTGAATAAGTGTAATTGAACTTGCATAGGATTGCATTGTTAGTTGAATTTGGATCCCATTGAAATCAAACTTAATGCACAATCCTATGCATGTTTAGACAGAAACAGCATTAAAAGGTTTCTTTTTCCTATTCTCTGTAGTAGTCTTGAACATTTCAATTTTATTTTATTTTAGATTTCTATCCTACTTCACTTCCCAGATTTTTTTTTAATATAAATTTTGAAAAGGGTAAGAGGGTGATGAGCAATTAAATAGTAGCATTCAAGGACATTTACTTGGATGAACAATCAAAATTCAATAATTCCGAAGTTGGGATGCTCCTGAAATGATTAAAAAAAATAGTTTGCTAAGTTTTGTTTCTGTCAAGCAGTTAAGGCTGAGAACATAGCTCAGGTCTGTTGTGCTAAGTCACCATAATCCTCTTCAGAACATCCTAACAATTAGCAACCAATTGCAGCATCAGGTGAACACAGACTTATTTTCTTTCCCAGTGAGGAAAAGAACACTGGGTGTTTTCTGTTCCAGGAAAGAGGCATAGAGAGGGGCAGCATAACATGGCTGGTTGGGGGCAGTTAGCCATAAACTTGTGAAGGGACCAACCACCCTTCTAGAGAAGAAACTCTGTGTCAGAGCTGGCATGGCTGTGCCTACTATAGCATCTAAGGCAAAGCATTTGCTTTGGAAGCAAATTCAAGAGGAGGCGTCACTTTCTTGCCTCCAATCTCTCAATTTGTTCAGGTGAAAATATTTCCACAGCTGGCATTGAAGGTCGGCCTCTGTGGAGAAACACATGTTGCCATGCTCCAGACATCGAACAGGGTTAGTTTTTTTCTTTTCTTTTTTTACTACTCCTTTCCCTTTAACATTAAAAGGAGTCTGTCTCACACTGCCTAGTTAGCATAATTACCCTCGCTGGGCATGGATTGTTGTGACATGTGAACCTGGCAAGAGTGGGTGGCTGGGGTGGTTTACAAACCACCCAGCAACCCTAGAACAAGTCATGGGTGTCAGGGTGGTTTGTAAACCACCTCAGCCACCCACCGTTGCTGGGTTTGGGTGTCATGAGAACCCACACATGTAATTAAGCTAATTATGTGGCTCGCGACTGGCACGTGCAGGGAGGGAAAATAAGCCACTGTGGCTTATTTTCCCTCTGTGATCATGCAAACCCAGTCTTTGACTGTTTTCTGAGAGTTCTCTGCAAGTTTATAATGGTGGCTTATGCATGCTGATGTGCCATGTTAATTTACCTTATCACATTGCCCCTGGGAATGGCATGTCCATGTAGTAAAGCCTTTGAACCCCCCCCCCAAATACGTCCCAAACAAGAGAGGTTTTATGCCTCAGTGTGGGCCAACATCCACATAAATGTTACAAGAGCATTGACCCAAATACAGAAGCAACATCCCCAAATAAACGGCTGCAGGGTCATGTAGCTTGGTCATGTGTTTCACAGCAATCAATCAGAATGAAGGATTTTATTTTTATTTTTTATTACATTTATATCCCACTTCTTTCCTCTTGTGAGGAACCGAAGGTGGCTTATATGGCCCTCCTCCTCTCCATTTTATCTTCACAACAATCCTGTGAGGTAGGTTAGGCTGACAGTCAGTGACTGGGTCAAAGTCACCCAGTGTGTTTCATGGCTGAGTGGGGACTAGAAGCTGGATCTCTTGGGTCCCAGTCCAACACTCTAGCCACTACACCACACTGGTTTGCATTTACATTAAAGAGTTTTTGCATGTGACCCTATAAAGCAGGGGTGGGCTGCATGTGGCCCCTCTCCTCTGGTACAGCCCCCCCTGGCCCTTGCCAATGCCCAATGCCGCTGCTGTGCTTCCAAAATTCACAGCAGAAAAAAAAGCATCAGTTTCCTGGCGAATTTCAGTGGCATACTACTGCAGTGGCTTAAAAAGGACACATTTACACTGCAGAGGGTTAAAAAGGATGAATTTAGCTTGATTTCAAGCTAAATGTGTCCTTTTTAATCCTCCATAGCAGTTTGTCACCAAAAATTGCTGGCAAACTGCTGAGGGAGGGGGCTGCCACCCTCACCAAATTTGGCAGCACATCACCAGCAGGAGTGTGATCTGTGAGAGGGTCTGGGGGTGGGGGTAGGGTGAAAAGTTGCCTGCGGACCTCCAAAAGTTGCCCACCTCTGCTAGCAAGAATCTGGCTTTGTCTGATCTGCTGAATGTTGACCATGGACATGCAGGATTTCATTTTATATTCTGACCTGGAGAATGTCTGAGGGAAATGGCAATTGATAATTATGAACTTCAGCAACATCGCCAAGAAAAATCAATGAACAGAAGCTCTTGATTCCCAACTATTTATCCTTAATTAATTCCTTATCACATAATTGATCGGAAACAAAACAATTCTTGATTATAGTGGTATTATTTCATGGGTATTCTTCTTGTCTGTGGGTGCGAACCTCTTTAAGGTGCGATAAAACACAGAAAGGGAATTTCTTTATGGTGGGTGGATCATAGATCTTAATCTTCTTGATTTATGAATGTGCACAGCTGTTGAGATACTCCTCCTATTTAACATTCATTAAGCACCAGCACTAACCTTGTCACTTCACAGAAATTGAGCCCTCTCAGGAAAAATAATAGTTTACAGTCTTGGTGGACACTGTGTTGCAATTAATACAGAAATAATTAGCCTACCGATATTAAGATCCTTAATAGTAACCTTGACTTAACCCCTTTTTCTTGACAGCTCATGGGAAGCTTCAGCCATGGATGCAGGGCATCATTGCACTCACTGTCTTCTTGGTTTTGACAGTGATTGCCTTGGTCATCAATAGGTTATGGTGCCAGGATAAAGAGTAAGTGTTGACTTTCCTTTCCTCCACCTCTGTGTGCAACAGTGGTTGCAGGTGTGGTAAGAGGATGCAGACATCCTGTATACGGGTTACTCGAGGGCCAGACTAGATGTGATGGAAGGAGATCTCTGACCGAATTCCCCCCCGCCCCCCCAAAACTTTTTAAAAGATAAAAGTATTTGCAGGGCCCTCCAAATTGGATTGGGACTGAAGTGAACATACGAACGTAAGAAGAGCCATGCTGGATCAGATCAAGGGTCCATCTGGATCACTCGGTTTGGGTGTTTTCCCACTGACTTGCATGGGAAAATGCAAATGGCCATAACTTTTTCAGTTTTCATGATAAATACATGAAACTGTATTCAGTTTCTGGGGCCTCTCTGTCAACATGGAGGGAAACCCACCTGCCAAATTTCAGACAGTTTGGCCCAGTACATTTTGTGTTCGGTGCAGCTGAAATTTGATTTTTTTCCACAAAAACTCTCAAAGGAAAGAGCTATACCCCTCAGGCCTGCACTGCCTCCTCCTCCCACCTGCTCGGCTGTCGATGGCTGTGTTTCCACAACAGTGGAAGGAGAAGCTAATGGAGGAGTACTGGATTTTTTTTTTTTTTTTTTAAGGAATCAGCTTTGCTGCAATGTGGTCCGTGAAGGGCTCCACGAGCAGCAAAAATCGCTTCACAGAACATACTTCCTGGTGGGGGTGAGGGTTGGAGTGAACGTCACCTGACTGGCGGGGGCTGCTCAACCAATAAGAGAGGCTTCCCCCCTCCCCCCTTTCCCTTGAAAGTCCAGCTGCACCTGTATTTCAGGAGTGAGCCTCCTTGAGCACACTGGGAGTTACTTCCGAGTAGACACACATATGCTTGTGCTAGGAAAGAGAGCAGTAAATACAAAGATGGAAACCAGCCCCATTTTAACCTGCAGGATCTCTTTAATGAAGGGTCAAAGTTAAAGGCAGTAAATCAAAGAAAGGAGAATCAGAACCGCAAGATGTGCCTTGTTAATTGAGGGGGTAAATCGCTGGTGGAAACACCCCCAAGGGCTGCTAGCTGTCTTCTGCTGAGGAGGAGGAGACACAGCTAGCAAGCGGCTGGGGCTTGCACCATGCTGCTGGGTGGCTGTCCTTGACAGCCGACCAGGTAGGAGGAGGAGGTGTGTCGCACACCCTCCGCCGCAACCTGTCTCCTGGTCACGAGGAGGAGACAGCTAGTGAGCAGTGGGGACGTGAGCTGAACCTCCTCCTCCTGCTGCCTGGGCGATTCACAGCACTTTTTGTGTATAAGTCTTGCTAAAAACGTGGCGATCATGGTGGAGGCAGAGGGACCGGTGAGAGGAGCTGGGGGCAGGGCATCCGGAGAACCCAGATGGGGGTGGATTTTCATATCCTAAGTAACACCACCAGAATGGTCTGTCTCTGAAATGCAGCTGTTTTTCTCCGGTTATTCAGTCTTCCCCACTCCTCCACCCCTGTCACTTATTGGAGATTCCTGAGTTACATTCAGCCCTGATTTGGCAACTAGAGTTTTCATTTGCCACTTCCTCCTCCTCAACCCCTCGCTGAACTTTCTCAAGTTGATATTTTTGGCGCCAGGCTGTCTGAGCTGCTCAGAACGAATCATTGAGTTGGAAGAGATGCTTCCTATACAAGCCGCTTCGCTTTGGGGCACCTTGTTGCTATTCTGCTCCACCTCGGATCACGCGGAGGCACCTCCAAAGCAGCCCGCTTCGACTCGTTATTCGGGCTTCAGACCGAGGTGGTGTACAGCCCTATAATGCGTGATTTTGTTTATGGTTGTTTATTCCACACTGGGAATGCTTCTGGGCATGTAGGTGCAGAAACGAACACATGCCATAATAAGGATTATGAATTCTAAAATTCAGAAACGAACAAATATGTGGCATTCAAGTGTAGGATCCATGTGTTTGAATTGTACACCAAAACCATCCTTCTGGTCTCCTAGCACTCCTTCTAAATGTTTCTACAGTGATTCCTTTGGAGAGAAAGACAGAAACATGAGAGGCAACAAGAAGGAGCTGATCATTTCCAATGGTACAGAAGGAAGCTATTCAGCAACTGCAGCAGATTTCAGGTTAGGGTCATTTTCTAATTGATTTTTTTTTAATAGAATATAATTAATCCTATATATGTAGACTCAGAAGTAAGTCCCATTGTGCTGAATGGGGCTTACTCCCAGGAATGGGCATATAGGATTGAGGCCCAAGCCTGTCCCACATGCATATTATAAAATACTTGATGAGAAGGTGGATCTCCAAGCCAGACTTTGACAACCCTTCCTTGATTTGTATTGCCTTTTTTACTTTGAGTGATTTCTTGCCAATTGACAGGACATCATAACATAACCATGTAATAAATAACCAGTTACATTTGGCTATGCTTCATTAAAGAAAGCCATTTCTTTCACATTTTAAATTTGGTCATGTTGTCTAGAAAACATCCTTGAGAAGTTTCACATCTGACGTTTACAGAAGTGGAAGAGATTTATTTTTAATCCATACATGACCCATGGGAGAGAATAAGAGCTGAAATATTATCACTTGTAGTCCGATGGATGATTCCTCTTGAAAATTACATTTGTCATGTGTAGGGATCTATGGATTTTGTAAAATCCATTCTGTCTGCGTTTCGTGGATTGTCAGGTGCCTTTCATTCTGTTATCCACCTATTGGCAGGATCAGATTTTTTTGTTTTGTTTCTGAATTTGCGCAAATCCACATTTGCTCAAATGCACACAGGTGAAAATGTGCACATTCCCCCCAAATGTGCATTTTCATTCTTTAGCCCATGGGGGAAACGTACATGTTTGGTCGTTGTTTTTTTTTTGGGGGGGCATATTTTTCTACAATGAAATTTGCACAAAAAATTAGGAAAGTTAGGAAATCAGTCTGCAAGTCCGTGGAATTTCCTGATAGAGGGAGAGCTACAGAATCCATGGGTCAGATTCATGAAAATTCAAAGTAATTTGGTTCCATTGCAGATTTCTCCAACATTCCTAGTCGTATGACTAGACCACATGCATGAGCTATTACGTGCCTAGATCGGTGGCTGAATGAACATGCAAATTATCCATTAGTACTGGGCTGCCAGACTCAGAGCAGAGGTAGGACCAAACTCCTTATCTAGTAAATGTCCAGATGCCACACCCATTCTTTATGGGCATTAGCTTTGATGGGAGAAGGGGAAAGATTAGAACTATGAATACCAGTTGCTGTGGAACAAGAGCAGGAGTAAACTATTGCTCTCTTGTCCTGCTTCTGGGCTTCCCAGAGGCATCTACTGGAAACAGCATGCTGGACTAAGATGCCTTTGGCCTGATCTAGCCCAGCCATTGTGTTCTCATCAAGCCCCAACTTGCACCTTGCTGTCAAAATCCTTTCATGGTGCAAAGCCATTGATCCTAATTACCACCCTCCCATCCACCCCAGTTCTGAGCACCTACCCACACTCACAATTCTTCTGCACCTAAACTCCATTCCCATGT
This sequence comes from Heloderma suspectum, assembly GCF_057233095.1. NCBI lineage: Eukaryota > Metazoa > Chordata > Lepidosauria > Squamata > Helodermatidae > Heloderma > Heloderma suspectum. Next base: position 231,563,426 of record NC_139461.1, read on the forward strand.
GTCACTGCTTCTCCTTTTCTCACATGACAGAACCATTTCGTCCAATCTGCAAGTTTTGCAGGGAGGGGTGTCACAGAAATCTGCAACAGATTCAAATGAGTTCTGATTTCTATGAATCCAACCTGTAGATTCCACAGCAGACTGGCTTTTTCTGAGTCATGCAGATTCCATGGATTTGTGAATCAGTTTTTTACTGGTGGGGGGCAGGGGGCAGATTTGTACTAATGCAAATTCATTTCATTTCATTTATTATATTTCTATACTGCTCCATAGCTGAAGCTTTCTGGGCAGTTCACAAAAATTAAAAACCATTAAAATACATTATATAAAACCATTCATGTAATAACATAGAACAAATCACACACACAAAAAGAACATATATAAACAAAAACAATCAGCCAGAGACAATCAAGGGACTCATTATACACTGCCAAATGCCTGACAGAAGAGGGCAGTTTTAACCTGGCACTGAAAAGATGATAATGTTGGCGCCAGGTGGGCCTTATCAGGGAGATTATTCGATAAATGGGGAGCTGCCTCTCCCTTGTTGCTGCCCTCTGAGAAATTAGTGCAAGTAGATTAAAAAAAACAAACATCTGATTGGACGATAGACCCAAAGACGCCTGACAATCCACAAAACGCAGATGGAATGGATTTAACAAAATCCATGCATCCCTATTTTCAGGTGTAGTTAAGGGTTCTGCTAACCACATCAGGACTTCAGAGTTCCTTATAAGGGCCATGAGCTTTATGTTCAATAGCCTTGCATTGCCATGATTGCTTCTAGAAGAGGACAACCTTACCACATCTGTGCATCAGATTCCAATTTCATGAAACAGATCTTTCAGACCTCACGAAGTCAGTTTTTACTTGGCTCTGACCTGAAAACCAGTGCAGCCTTATGATTATGAGTGTTGGGACCAGAAAGACTTCCCTGCTCAGCCACAGAGCTCCCCAGGCGATCTTGAGCTAGTCAGTGAGCTGGTTTGCATGTAATGATAACCTATAGGTTGTTGGGCACGAGCAGATGAGCGCACTGCCTTTGGGACACTAGTTGTTTCTGCTTTCAAATAACAACCTACAATTGGCCTGTTCATAGGTTTTTGGAATGATGTCTGAACCTGGACACACTGAGTTGTTCAGGGGTTAAACAACTGGGTTCGGACTTCACACAACCTACAAACAGGATGATCATAGGTTGATAAATGAAAGCAGAAGCGACAAGCATGCCAGAGAGAGCACACTTGCTTCCTCCTGCTAGATTTCAGCAATTTGTGGATTAAATGATCCTCAGATTGCCCTTACATGCAAACCTGGTCAGTATCTATCAGTGTAACCTTCCACGCAAGGTTAGGATTCAAAGGGAAGTGGGAAAAGAACCATGTACTATATTGTCCTAAGCTCCTCAGAGGTAGGGTGGGATGCAATGTGATAAATCAACAATGCTTACTGTTTTCCCTAATATTTCAGGTGTGAAGAAGGCCCCCATGTCTATGAAAACAATGTCGAGGTTGAGTGTGGGAACACAACTGAGTGTCATGTTGAAAACCACGTTGACGTTCTTACCACTTGCATGTAGCAGCAGCATCCCTGGTATCACTCACTTCTCAATCTTTTTTTAATCCGCCAAAAATATTATAGACTAAATACGTGATGAGACCAGCTTTGCACTTCTGTTTTTGTACATGGATTTAATCAATTTGTTACAAGACATTGACTGATGGCTGACAGAAGCCAAAGTTTCTATTCTCACAGTGTTAAATGTTTCGCATACTGGGTTTCTTTTTTGTTATGAGCCAAGTTCTGAAGCCAACTACACATATCTCTTTGGTAGAATAAATAGGCACATGATATTCTTTCTTACATTTTATTTTTCAGAAAGGGGGCTAACCAACAGAGGCTTGTATTAAATGTTATTCTTACTTAAGTCCCATTTACTTCAATGAAACTACTCTGAGTAGGACTAACATTGGCTACAACCCCATATCTTTACAGAACCTGTCTGTTGGCCTCATTCCATAGTCACTCATCATTCCTTCTTAGTGTCTTTTGCAAAACTGCTGTACATGACCCACAAGTACACTTGCAATTCTTCCATAGCCCACTGCCACCTTCCACTTCAACATCTGGGTATTTCTTGGCTAGAAATTACTCTTCCTTCATGCTAAAAGTTTTCCTTCTGACAGAGCGTAAGGAAGCAGTTGCATAGGAACACTAAATAGGAGTGTTGGAGAAATGCACAACCGATCAAATGAGTTTGGATTTCTATGAATCCAACCTGTGGATTTGGCAGTGGACTGGCTTTTTCCAAGTCTTGCGGATTCCGCAATCTTGCCGACCAGTTTTTTACATGGGGTGGGGGCGGATTTGTGCAAATGTGCACTTGTGCTGATGGACATCAGCACAAGTGTGCATTAGCACAAGTCTGCACTTGCACTAATGTGCATTGGTGCTAATGTGCACTTGTGCAAGTGGAACAAAATTTTTGTACATCCCTAAAAAAAATCCAGTGCCATCAGTGAGCGGACAACAGAGTGAAAGATGCCTGACATCTGTGAAACACAGACGGAACGGACTGAACAAAATCCATATAGCCCTAATAGTAAGTCGGTGTTATCAGCTCATTGCTGCATGCAAAGGTGAAGGCATGGTGATCCTCCATGAGGTGGCTTCCATTTTATTCTTGCTCTGCTATGGAATTGATGCAGGGACACACCTGTTACAAGGGTTCAGAAAAGGCCAATGTGGATCTGATTTCTAACCCTTATACATGAGTTATCAGCTTTTCTTTCCATATTTGCATCAAATGAGCTGAAGGATTCATTATCTACAGTAGGGGTGGTCAGATGGTAGATCACCAGATGTTTTAGACTTCCACTCCCATAAGCCCCTGCCACCATGGCCAGTGGTCAGGAATGCTGGGAGCTGAAGTCCAAAACATCTGGATGGCTACCTTCTGCCCACTCCTGATCTACAAGTATATCTGGTTGGTTGTTACTTATTGAATAAAGAAAATCACTATTCTTAATGAATGCAGGAAAATCCTGATATAATTTGCCAATATAAAAATGGATTACTATGTGCATTTTTAATACTTCATAATCAATAAAGCAATTTATTTTTAATTGTAGTGTGGGTATTTCAATTACATCAAGTTGTGGATGTTGACTGCCCAGATATGGGCAGAGTTCTTCATATTAGAGGAAGTTACAGGATTTATTGCACCCCTCCTTTCCCACTGATTCCCATCCAGCTGCAGACATTTCTTCTTCCCTAAAATTGCTACATTCCTCTCCTCCAACACCCTTGCCTCTACCAGATCCTTGATCTCTGGGTTCACCCAGGGTTCATCCAATGGTGGTGACCCTATACCTTGAGACTCAACAGAGTATGCTTCTGGTGGACATTGCCTTTTCCTCCTCAACTGTTTTCATCCAGTGTGTTGCTGGGAGAGACGGTGGAGACAGAAATGATGAAAATGTTCTAATATGCTCCTACATGTACACTAGAGAAATTTTCACTCATGTTGTTAAAAGTGCCATGAAAGCCTCTCTCATCCTAATTTTATGCATCTATAAATGAAGTTAAGGCAAGCTAAAAACGAGAAGGAAAAACACTTTAGGCAAAAATATATTGTATTTGAATTAATGTTGATTTGGATTAATTCAAACATGCACTTGAATTAAAGATCTGAAAACTAATTAAAAAGCTGGTTTTGATGTAATGAGTAAAAACACACTTTGTTTCTTTCAGTCCTACTTTATTCATGCTTTGACATAGTCAGGAGCCTCACCATCTATATGGTAACTGAAAGCATCTTATAAACTATACTTTGGTCACAAATGCACCACACTTTTGAAAATATGCTCCATGTTATAGGAATACATTTGCAAAATCCTTCCTCAATCCAGTAACTTCTTTTTTATGTGTGTGCAGCACAGCTGTGTTCCAGCATAGTAGACCTCTGCATATTCAGACCACTTTTGATGTGCTGGGGGCCACTGTTCCCCCGCCAACCCTTGCCTCTCCCTTTCTTCTCCTCTTCATGCATGTTGAAAGCTTTGAAAACCAGACAGGGTGGACGTGTAAGAAAATGTAGGTATACAGCTGTTGTTTTTGATAGGAGGGTGAATCAGATCAGATTCCCTCATCTTCTGTGTATGCTTGGTGGCAAATGACCTTTCCCCAAATCATTTGCATTTGGACTAGGTGTTTTTTTTACTAGGCTGCTCATTAATGAGAACTCACCTTATTTCATTGTGAGAGGTTCAGTCTGAATCATGCTTTAGTCAACTTATACACTTGAGGCCAAAGTAGATGCAATACAGTTTCTTTATCGGAACGCCCAACATATTTTTCTAAACCAAAAATCAGCTGCACCTCTGTCCCCCAATTCACACTGGGGCCACAGTACAGAGGGAGTGAGACACCCTTAGCCCCCATACTAATTTCCAAGTCCAAATTCCCCCCCCCCACCCTGAAGTTTCTATTAGCTGCAGAGGGGGAAACCTGCAGACAGAACTTCATTTGTGTGAGTGAGGGTGTCTCTACATTAAGCAAAACCCCCGCAAAACCCCACATCCTTTCCAGAGCATTCTGCTTTCGGTTTCTTTGCAGGATTAGGAAGGGCTTCTTATACGGCAGACAAGTGGTTTGAACTGAGGGAGTGCCTTCTTGCTTCCCTGGCATGTGTGCAAAGCGCGGGGGGGGGGGAGTCTTGTTTTCATAGCTTAACTTCTGCTGTACTGTTTTCTCTCAGCCCCCAGGAAACCTCTGACTTACTTCTGAGTAGACATAAAATGTAAGATTGTGCTGTAAGTCTGCAGGCCTTGGCAGACTTATGTAGGAGTAAGCTGCATTGAACTCAATGGGACTTAATTCTCAGTAGACATAAGATTGCCCTGTAAGGCTGCAACCCTTGGCACACTTACCTGGGACTAAGCCCCACTGAACTTAATAGGGTGCTCTAAAACAACAGAAGACGTTGCTTCTGAGCTTGGTGGGGTGGGGGATCAGATGTGTCTCTATGGCTTCCAAAATGCATTCCAGTTGCTGAGCCATTTTGTGTTTGGCAAAGGAAATCCTTTCCCCTCTTTCAACGTTTCTCCAAGCTTACAAAGCATGGAGAGATTCTATTGAGCACAGCAAAAGGATGTTGACTAGAAAAAGTGCTTACTTCTGAGTAAACACATGTAGGTTCTGGCTGTTAGGCTGCAAACCTCTCTCAAATTTCACTATGCTGGAATAAGGGCATTCTGAAATTGCAGAAGTGATGCATTTTTTTTAAATGTAAAGGCAAGAAACAGAACTGACATACATCTTGTCAATTTCAACTACTGCCTTTCCTTCTCCTTTTGAAGAAACAGCATTTGGAAACAATGAATAAAACAAGCCCCTCTTCAAATGTCTGGAGAAGGGGAGTTCAGAATGTAATGACATTCTGGGTTTTTCTAGCCTGGTTGTGAAACTGACCAGAAACATCAAGGGGCAAGCTTAAAACAGGATTGGGCAAATCTGTTAGTTGCGCGTTCTCCTGCATTCATTCATTCATTCATTCATTCTTTTTTTCTTTTTTTTTAATCTCAAGTTCTTTCTCTCCAGAATATGAGGAACTTTGCAAATGTTGGCAAATTCTTATGAAAAACAAGCTGAAATGAAATTTGCACCCATCTACACCAACCAGATTCAGTAACTACAGCTATTCCCAGCACGGAGACAACCATGATTTATTTATTTATTATTTATTTACAGTATTTGTATACCACTCCATATCTAAAACAGATTTCAGAGTGGTGAACACAAAAGATAAAACAGTAAAAGAATAAAAAGATTAAAACACCATATTAAAATTATGCTTAAAAAAAGAGAGATGTACCTGCCTGTCATAGTGTTGAAAGATGAGGAGTCTGTCAGAAAAAAAGAGGTGGCAACTCTAGGTTCAGATCCAGACCTTTAAGAGCAAAGCCCTTGCCCTGGATGGATGAATTTGTCAATTTCAGTTTCCTGACACATTTTTTTAAAAAACCAAGTTCTTTTTGTTCCAAATATGGAGAACTTCCTGAATGTCAGTAAATTGTTAACAAAAACTAACTGAAACAAAATTCCCACCCATTCTTAGTTTGAAATTGATCAAAAAAATCAAGCAGTGAGTTTACTGGCAGGGCTATTGAAACTGACCAGAAAAAGTCAGAAATTAGAGCCCCATCCTAGCCATGCTTACCCAGAAGCAAGGCTGCATCCACTTAATTTTAAAAAAACAAATACTTATACACACACAAAACCAGAGTGCTAAAATGGTGTTGAGAAACACTCCCTTGAAAATGGTGTGAGAAAGGGTGTTTGGCGACTGCGAGAGTTCTGGAAAGGAGAGGGGGACAATACTGTCCACTCTGCTATGTCTGTTGCAATCCTTGCATGGACAGAACATAGAATCATAGAATAGTAGGGTTGGAAGGGGCCTACAAGGCCATCGAGTCCAACCCCCTGCTCAATGCAGGAATCCAAGTCAGAGTATCCCTGACAGAGGGCTGTCCAGCCTCATCTTCAATGCCTCCAGTGTGGGAGAGCCCACCACCTCCCTAGGTAATTGGTTCCATTGTTGTATTGCTGTAACAGTCAGGACGTTTTTCCTGATGTTCAGCTGGAATCCGGCTTCCTGTAACTTGAGCCCATTCTTCCGTGTCCTGCACTCTGGGATGATCGAGAAGAATCATAGGGTTGGAAGGGGCCTATAAGACCATCGAGTCCAACCCCCTGCTCAGTGCAGGAAGCCTGGTTCCCAGGAGGTCTCCCATCCAAGTACTAACCAGGGCTGAGCCTACAAGTGCTAGACTCACTGAAGTGTGGACCATCTTCCACTTTTAGCTTACTGTAGAACAGCGATGATTGGCAGAGCAAGGAGCCCTTCGTCTGGAAGCACCAAAGTGCATTGTCTCATACTGCCATGAAAAGGCCACTTTGTCATATCCCTGGAGACTCTTTGTAATCCAACCAAATAGAGTGGAAGGAGATCAAAATTATGAGCTTGTCTAGATGAGGATTTTATTGTACACTCATCCTTCCTCACTCAAAGTTGTTAATGGGTGCTTTAGATGATGTTGTCACCATCCAGTTCACTTCCAGTTTTTAAAAGCAATTTTGCAGGGGTTTTGGAGGTGGGAAAATCCAGTATTTTTTGCGAAACTACAAAGCACTAGTTCCTATTCTGCTATACCACACCGCCAACTATAGGTTATGTAGCAAAATGTCGGGAAGGGCAGGAAAGGAAAATAATCCATGTAGAGCTCCGATCTTAATTCTGCAATGAAACTGGAAGTACTAACAGCAGGTTAAACAGTCTCATGTAGAAAAGCTCTACATGAAGGAAAATAAAAAGAACATCCGCCAACCCCCAGTACATCCAGGAACTTTAAAAGAGTGGAAGTGCTGCCCTCTAGAGCTCAGAAGTGTGACTGGAATAATAATAGCACTGATAACATAAACTCAAACAAAAAAAAGTCAGTAAGAGGAAGGGGAGGCAGACTAGGCTGACAAGCTGAGGGAACAGTGGGAGGTCATTGCCTGAAATTCTCATATATTGATGTGAACTAAGGAGCTAGTTCTTTGGTTTCAGGTTATTGCGCTCTCTCGCGCTCTCTCTGTCTCTCTCTCACGCGCACACACACACACACTTCTCCCTTTCCTTTTCTATCTCCCATGTAGAGCTTTCATTCCCAACTGAGACTCGATCACTGTGTTTTTCAGAAAATGGAAGTAAATGTTGTAATATCATTTTAAGAATGTTCAGAGCGGATCACACAAGACTGATATATTTACCTGGGCATTTGTAAGAACTTGGCCCATAAGAATTTGGGAGGCACCTGCAGTCAGTGAATGGCATTAATTAGCAACTGCCTATTGTTTTTCTTTTTCATGCATTTATTGTGGGACTTGCCTGTATGTTATATCACATAGGGTTAGTTAACACATGCAGGGAAATCACTTGATTGATAATTCATAGTCGAAAATGTGAACTGATCCCACTGAAGAGCATTGTTTTTAAAGTGATGAGGGATGATATAAATGTTCTGTGGTATTTGATTCTCGACAGCTCTTTTGCACTTGTAAATTCTCCCTTGGTGTTTGCTTCTGTGCCTGTAGCAGCTGCAGGACCCTCAGAAATTAAATCCTTTGGGGGAAAACATATTTAGGGGTGTGTGTTTTTAAAGGCCTCTCTGATATACACATCCTTCCCCAATGCACTCTTTTAAAAGAAGGAACAAAGAGATATACAACTGTTTTCCAGAAACAAAGTTATCCCCCTTCCATTACTTTGGAAAGACATTTCACAAATGGTGCAAGCACACGGGTGTGAATTTGGCCCTTAGAACGGAATAATGCCATCTGGGAATATCTTCCTTCACTACAAGGGGTTGTGCATAGGACATTCCTCTATTTGAAGGGCTGTCAGAGAACAGTCCTCTGTTTTTGAAGGCATCTTTTATTGGAAGGGTTGTCCAGTCCAAGTCTTATTCAAAGACAAAGAAACTTAGGAAGGGAGAGCAGCGGACCTGAAGTTGCCCATCTACAGTTAGTACCTGGACAACAGACTGAGAAGTCACACAGGTCACCAGGTCACAGTCTTCCACAAAATGATAAGATGTATTGTATTTCTATTTTAGATTATAGTAATTCTTTCTAAATTTGTGTCTGTACATAATATCAATACCTGCAAATTTTATGTATTTCTATTTTAGATTATAGTAATTCTTTCTAAATTTGTGTCTGTACATAATATCAATATCTGCAAATTTTATGTATTTCTATTTTAGATTATAGTAATTCTTTCTAAATTTGTGTCTGTACATAATATCAATATCTGCAAATTTTATGTATTTCTATTTTAGATTATAGTAATTCTTTCTAAATTTGTGTCTGTACATAATATCAATATCTGCAAATTTTATGCAGATCTGTACTATCTTTTGTCATCACCGTCATCATCATCATCTTCTGCTGCTGCTGCTGCTTTTTGGTGAACAGTTTCCTCTTCTTTGCTCATGTGTATGTGTGTGTGTGTTGGGGGGTGGGGATTCATGTGTATGTGTATGTGTGTGTGTGTTGGGGGGTGGGGATTCCAGCTCTGGCAAAAAGCTGCGCTTACTGCTGATCTAGATAGATTCCTTTTCCTCATGTGTAATGACCGAGGGATTTGTTTTTGCTTCCAGCTCAATCTATCCAGTGCTGCTTTCTTGCTGCACTAGGGAGAAACTGTGTTTACCTGCAAACTGATGGGGGGGGGGGGAATGGAAGGATCACAAATATACATGCAGTGACATATGTGAGATGAAAGTCATTTCTCTGAATGTTACTCAATCATTTAAAATCTTCAATGATAAGATGGTGTATTTGTTGTTAAAACCAAAAGGGTTTAGAAGTATCCAGTGCTGTCACAGTGCTAGGATACACCAACACTAGCATCACACCATCTGCTCGAGTGCTGAGACAGCATTGGATATTGTCCATTGATAACAACTTCACGTGTAGCCAAAACGACAAGCTCAAAGACACATGTGATCGTGTGTTATGGTGAGCATCCTCGCCATAACACACAATCACATTTTTGTCTACAATTCTTGATGAAATTGCACTGCTTTTACTGTGAACAGGGCTACCATTTAGTAACATTTTGGCCTCTTCCAGATAGGATCAAAAATGGCTTTTGATGAGTGGTTTCAAACCTTGATATGATTATAAGCTGAGGAAAGTTGTTAGATCTTATCTTCCCAGAAAGTTGCATTCTAGCGTGTGGCATGGAAGGTCTCCCATGATCCGATTCCCTAGATTCATAAGGTATCTTTTTTCATTTGTTTGTTTCAGTCTTCCAGAACTAATATAAAATTATTTCTGGTGGTGGCAGTGATAAATCATGCAGACTGGAGACTGATCAGCTAGGAAGATGGTGGCAAAAATAATTGTTTAAAATGAGGGGCAGCAAGCCACACTGCCCTGTTCTTGTGTAAGAAATCACCCAGCCTACCGCACATTTCCAATATTCATTATCAGGAAAAGAAAATGTATTGATTGAGCATCTTCAGAAACCTTTCTGAAACCATTGCAAGAAACATTTGTTCTTAGTCTCTGTCTGCAATTGAGTGCAAAATAATTTTTTACCTTGACTTTAAATCTGTGAATTTCCCATACATTAAAAACAGTTAATTCACATTTTCGATTAAAAAAAAAATGAAATTCAGGTGGCACAAAACCTGCTTTCCCCTTAAAATGTCATGGTTTATAACCCAAATGATACAACTTGGCACCCAAATTCACCACCTCATCATTTTCGTTGTAGAGTACCAATGCTGAAATTAAGATATGGGAACTTTTCAAATTTGAGGCACATAAATTTGAATCAACAGTTAAATTTCAAATCCATTTCAAATCAAAATAAATGCATATAAACACTAGTCTACATCCAGATTTAGTATGTCTTCAGTGCCTCATTCTGTTTTCCCATGAAATTTTATTTTATGTTGAAATTAAGTTAAAAATAAAGGCAACAAAAAAGAACATACAAAATAATATAACAAGATTGCTAAAGAAATAATGAAACTCACTCATTACAATTCTTTGTTTATGACTGGTATGCTTGTTGAATAGCAAGAGTATGCAGAAGCTCACTATCCAACACAAGAATGACAATATAAGTTATATAGCATATATAAGGTGTGTGTGCATTAATCATAACAAATACAGGCAACTGTACTTGGTTGGAATTTGATCAAAAGACTGAACGGCTTCTAGATAGGAAATAAATGGAAAACATGGTGCCATAAAATTAGGATTCCTTGCTTGCTGCACTTCCTGAGTACATTTATACATAATGGTAGCCTCCCAAATTTTTACCCACCCACAGCTATTTAGTTGCAGTAGGCAACTGGATCATCTTTTTTTGGTTGCTTTGCCCAGGGATTGGGGATGAACTGAATTTTCTGGCAATGTCAAAAGACTAGTAGTCTACTGAAGAGTGGAACAAGTCGGTTGTTGAAGTAACAATGGCTTTCACCTAGCAATCATGAAAGGCCCAACTGTCTCCCAGGAGGCTAGAATGAATGGTAAAACCCATTTCAGTTTTTATGTTGAAATAAATAAATATTGTTGTGCTTGTGTGTGGTTGCCCCTTTGTCAGAAAGCCTCTATGCTATAGAAGTATGAAATGATAATTTTCATTGCAGAGGGAGCAGGCAAGTCTCTCAGTGCCCAGCTGGGATCTGGGCAAGGATCTGGGCAGCAGCAGCAGCAGTGCATGTGAACGACACAAGGTGGCATGAAAGTTTTCCTAGTCTCTGTTCATGCAAATGAAAGAAATTAAAATGCCATCCTTTGTGGTTTGTACACCCAAAAGCACTCAAACAAACATCCCCTGAGCCTCTCCTTATCACTTTATTACACCTGCTAGAATGAATAGATTAAAAGGCAGTGGAGGGAGTGAAGGCACACGAATCCTGCAGAAAGACTGGGTTTGGGGATTGTTAATTATTCTCTGGGGTCTCTAATCTTTAACTGGCAAACAGCATCACTAACTGTCTTAAACCTCCTCCTGGAAGACACTGATAATAAACCATCTGCATGAAGGAACCCAATTATCTAGCCCTCCGCAGCCGTCTCTGACATGGCTGTAGCAGGAGATAATAAATGCACAGTATGTAATAATGACACGTCATTTACGATTATCTCACCGATACATGACCTTTTAGCTCTATTGTTTGCACTTCTAAAAAGAGAGAGAAAGAGAGAATATTTGGTGCTGAGCACTCTCTCACACACAACTGTCTTCCTCACTCCTGTGATGTAACCTTGTCAAAAATGCAAACTGGAACCTATCGGGTTGTTTCCCTGGATTTATGGGCCCATCCCTTCAGACCTCCTTAATAAATGGCTGTTTGAATTGCAGCCATCGTTACCATGGTGATGCAAGGAGAAGGCGAAAAGGTACAGAAATAGCATCATGCTGAAGGCAGCCATTTGGGCCTAGCCCTTGAATTATTAGATATCTATGTCCAGCGCTGACCACCTCAGTCTGTCTCACCCGTTCCGATTCCATGAAAAGGAGATTTAACTTGTTCCTTGGTTGACGAGGAGGCAGGCCTTTAATGGCACTTCTGGGACCAGAAGCTCGATCTGACAGTTGTCTTGGCCTCATATTTTATTATTAATTATTTGATTAATTACTAGATTTATGCACTGCTTATCATAGCTAAAAACTATCTAAGCAGTTTACAAAGAATGATCGAAATACTTTGAAATACTTCATAATAAAGGCAAGAAAACGTTATAGAAAGCCTTTATAAAAAGATTAAGTATTCAACACCGTAGTCAACAAACATGCCACCATTGGCGCCTCCCAGATACGAAGGGGTGGAGCACTCTGTAAGCTGCCAAAACCACAGAATAGGCCCGCGTCTGGGTTACCGCCAGCTGGCAATCTGCAGGTCGTGACAGAATCAGCAGAGCTCCCTCCAACGACCTTCGTGATTGCACAGGTTTATATTGGGGAAGGCCTGGTAGGTAACCTGGTTCCAAGCTATTCAGGGCTATATGCCAGCAGCAGGATCTTGAACTTGGCTTGGGAGCTGATAAGTAGCCAGTGTAGAAGATATGCTGGAAATGGTGTTGTGTCAGCAGCTGTTTTTTAAGCTATACGTCAAGGAGGAAGTCTGCTTGCAAGAGATCTCCAGGACCTAACCCCAAAACAGTCTTTCCAAAAAGCTACACTGTGACCTTCAGTTAATGCCTCTTTCTCTGAGGTAGTCATGTTATTTACAATTGATTAGCAACAAAATGTAAATCAGGCCTCGCCTGAAATCTAACTGGATTTAAAAAAAGGAAGTTTCAACATTATTCATTTTGTCATTAGGATTGGAATGGAAAACAGCACATTGCTGAAATTTGCTGAAATCCTTACCAAAGAAGAGTCCCCTGCAGTACAACCCTATACATGTTTACTCAGGAGAAAGTCACATCAAGCTCAAGAGGGTTTTGAAAGTGTGTTTAGGATTGCAGCCTTAATTGAACTTAATTGAATCCTATGTGTTTACAGACATGTGCATTATGGAGGTGTCACAAACCTGCTCGGGTTTGAGCACTGCCTTTGAACACAGAGTCTTCTGGGTTCTAAGATCTTACCTTCTGGATTTTACCACAGAGCTGTTTCACTGCCACCAGTAGGGAGCCCTAAAGTAGGAAGCCCCTTTGCAGAAAGCACTTAGGAGGGTGTATTCTGCATGCCACTCTATGACCCCCATGCTTCAGGTCTGGAATCTTCACAGTCTAGCCCAATAGCCGCTCCTCTTCGGACCAGAAAGCATACCCAAGCTTCTAGGGCAGCCTTCCCCAGCCTGGTGCCCTCCAGATATTTTGGACATTAACTCCCATCAGCCCCAGCCAGCGTGGCCAATGATCAGGAATGCTGGGAGTTGGCATCCAAAACATCCAGAAGGGACCAGGTTGGGGAAGCCTGATCTAGGTGAATGAGGGTATGACCAAGATTCCAGAGCTATGCTAGTTTAGAGCATTTAAACCCCTAAGAGTACGTTTATTGGTCAATAGGGAATTATGCACTCACAGATACAGACAAGTTGGGAAACAAACAGAAAGAATCTACAGTAAGTCCAAGTGGGGACATCAGGTTTGAAGCTAACCCTTCCATGTGTTTTATTAATTATTACTAAAGGCCAGGAAAAGATGAACTATCAGGACAGAGAGATTCCTAATGACCACCATTTACCTGGGCACTTACCAATCCGTTAGGAAGTGTATTATTTTCCAGAGGGGTAGCTGTGTTCATCTGGTGCAGCAAAATCAACGACGAGTCATGTGGCATGTTAAAGATGGACAGATTTCATATGGCAATGTGTGTGTAAGAGCTGCCAACCACATCTGATTTCTGGAAGGTGAGTCATCAGCCTGCTTTCTTAGCAATTGGGGGGCTGGGGGAGTACCTTGCTGCAGGGAAGAAGGGACAGCTGCTGGGAACAGATGTATTTTAAAGAGGTGTGGGGCTACATGTGTACCCCAGCACTGGAGAAGGAGAATTATAGAAGCTGACAATAAAGAAAATAATAATAATATGAAAATGGTTATATTATTTATTTATTACATTTCTATACTGCCCAATAGCCAAAGCGCTCTAAATGGTTAAATGGCTAAAGGTACAATCCTGTGCATGTTTCAACAGAAAAAAAAAAATGCTACAACCCCCAGCATTCCCCAGTCAGCCACGCTGGCTGGGGAATGCTGGGAGTTGTAGGATTTTTTCCTTTCTAAACATGCATAAGTTTGCGCCTTAAGTATCATTGCAGAAAGGAATGAGACATGTTGATGCTTACCAGGAATGACTTTAATTCATAATTTAGAAAGCTGCACAAGCATTCTTGCTGGATATATGAGGCAACTCACATGGCCAGCAGTTCTAGGCATACTATGAAAACCATCAACCCTAATTTTTCTCATGACCTCTCTCAGAAAACAGGTCTGAGCTTTCATAGATATGAAGCAATATAAATGCTTCATGCTTTTTTTCTTATAAAAAAACTCTCTCTTTCTTGCCTTACACTTTTGAGTAATTCTACATGAGGTTTAAACTGGACTGTACATAGGAGTTGCTACAAAATCAACCCCCAGATTCTTTTAGACAGAAAAGGGCAACATGTGTGTGCCCATCATACGGATCAACCTGAATTATGGTATACTGTGTGCAAGGAGCAGAAGGGGATATCTTTGTGTGTGCATAGATAATGCATGGAGCAGTACCAGATGTATCCCTGTAAAGAACTGCATGTCAGACCTCCAGGGTGCCATCTTCTTTTTTCCAAAGCAGCTCTGCAAGAATACATCTTCGGCAGCATTCAATAATGGGATCAGTTGCCCAGGTCTCTGACGATGGAGTCCTTTGAAAAACACACCCCATCTTCTCAGCCCCATTCTGCCTTGCTGCGGGAGTTGGGTACCATGAGAATGAGCAAGGATGGGAGGGATAGCTAAGGGGCAACGCTTGCAATTGGTCACTCAGTCACGAGGGAAACCATCACCATATCATCTGTGAGTTCAGTATGTTGGAGACTGATGTGGCAAATCTGAAACTGGGGACAGTGGTAAGAGAATTGCTTTTCAAAGCACAGGATACAAGGAGGGAAACAAACTTACAGGGTTGATATACGCACTCTTCTCAGTTTGTATGATCTGAGAGCTCTAGATATGCAGGCAGTTGTGTGAGGACAGAATAGTGATAAGTTGACTCTCACTTGGAGAAATAAGCAGTGTGGCATATCATCGTATTGAGAAAGCTAAAGAGAAAACTTTGAAAAAACGAACACAGCGGTATATACAGTGTCTGATTGCTTCTGTATTTGCTTTTCTCCAGGCGTGCAGAGTGCTGCCTTATACTGAGCTTTACACACATCCATCTATCCTGATATCATTTACACCAGCCTTCTGAACCTGGTGCCCTTCAGCTGTGTTGGACTACAACCCCCATCATTCCCAGCCAGTGTGGTCCATTTTGGATGTGGATGATGGGACTTGTGGTCCAACGCAGCAGGAGGGTTCCAGGTTTGGAAAGGCTGAACTACAGGGGGTGGCGGTGGCTATTCAGGGTTTCATCTTTCCCAGCCCTACCTGGGGATGTCAGACCTCGAACCTGGCACCTTTTGCTTGCAAAGCAGGTGCTCTACCAGTGAGTTATGACCCTTCCAAAGTATTTTGAATCCTACTGAACACAGGCCAGCTTATGAAAAGGGACAGAGGGTCTAAAGGTTGACCATTTTCTTAATGCACTGCAAAGTCCCCCTTCATGGATCACTGCCTTGTTGTGGCGAAGGGGCTTGCGTAACTCAGTGCAGCCATAAGCTATGCTGTGCAGGGCCACCCAAGACGGACAGGTCATGGTGGAGAGTTCTGACAAAATGTGGTCCACTGGAGAAGGAAATGGAAACCCACTCCAGTATTCTTGCCAAGAAAACCCCATGGAATGTATCACAAGGCTAAAAGATATGATGCCGGAAGATGAGCCCCTCAGGTCGGAAGGTGTCCAATATAGTACTGGGGAAGAGCAGAGGGTATTTCCAAGTAGCGCCAGAAAGAGTGAAGCAGCTGGGCCAAAGCCGAAAGGACACTCAGCTGTGGATGTGTCTGGTGGTGAAAAGAAAGTCCGATGCTGTAAAGAACAATATTGTTTAGGAACCTGGAATGTAAGGTCAATGAATCAAGGTAAGCTGGAGGTGGTCAAACATGAGATGGCAAGATTGAACATCGACATCTTGGGAATCAGCGAACTAAAATGGACAGGCATGGGTGAATTTAATTCAGGTGACCATTATATCTACTACTGTGGGCAAGAATCCCTTAGAAGAAATGGAGTAGCACTCATAGTCAATAAAAGGGTGAGAAAAGCAGTACTGGGGTACAATCTCAAAAACGATAGAATGATCTCAGTACGAAACCAAGGCAAACCATTCAACATCACAGTAATTCGAGTCTATACCCCAACCACTGAGGCCAAAGAAACTGAGTTGATCAGTTCTATGAAGACCTACAACACCTCCTAGAACTAACACCAAAAAAAGATGTCCTCTTCATCATAGGGGATTGGAATGCTAAAGTAGGAAGTCAAGAAATCATCGGGATAACAGGCAAGCATGGCCTTGGTGTACAAAATGAAGCAGGACAAAGGCTAATGAACAATGCAAAGAAATTGAGGAAAACAACAGAATGGGAAAGACTAGAGATCTTTTCAAGAAAATCAGAGATCTCAAGGGAACGTTTTGTGCAAAGATGGGCATGATAAAGGACAAAGAAGGCAGGGACCTAACAGAAGCAGATGAGATTAAGAAGAGGTGGAAAGAATACACAGAAGAACTATACAGGAAAGATCTGAATGTCCCTGATAGCCATGATAGTGCGCTCACTGAACTTGAGCCGGACATCCTCGAGAGTGAAGTCAAGTGGGCCTTAGGAAGCATTAGTAACAACAAAGCTAGCGGAGATGACAGTCTTCCAGCTGAGCTATTTAAAATCCTAAAAGATGATGCTGTTAAAGTGCTGCATTCAATATGCCAACAAATTTGGAACACTCAACAATGGCCGCAAGCCTGGAAAAGGTCAGTTTACATTCCAATTCCAAAGAAGGGCAATGCCAAAGAGTGTTCAAACTACCGCACAATTGTGCTCATTTCACATGCCAGCAAGGTGATGCTCAAAATCCTACAAGGTAGGCTTCAGCAGTAGGCGAACCGAGAACTACCGGAAGTACAAGCTGGGTTTCGAAGAGGCAGAGGAACTAGAGATCAAATCGCCAACATTCGCTGGATCATGGAGAAAGCACGAGAATTCCAGAAAAACATCTATTTCTGCTTCATTGACTATGCTAAAGCCTTTGATTGTGTGGATCACAACCAACTGTGGCAAATTCTTAAAGAGATGGGAGTACCAGACCACCTTACCTGTCTCCTGAGAAATCTGTATGAGAGTCAAGAAGCAACAGTAAGAACAGGACATGGAACAACAGAGTGGTTCAAAATTGGGAAAGGAGTACGACAAGGCTGCATATTGTCGCCCTGCTTATTTAACTTATATGCGGAGTACATCATGAGAAACGCCGGGTTGGATGAATCACAGGTCGGAATTAAGATTGCCGGGAGAATTATTGACAACCTCAGATACGCAGATGATACCACCCTAATGGCAGAAAGCGAAGAAGATCTAAAGAGCCTCTTGTTGAGGGTGAAAGTGGAGAGTGCAAAAGCTGGTTTGAAACTCAACATTAAAAAAACGAAGATCATGGCATCTGTCCCCATCACTTCCTTGCATATAGAAGGGGAAGAAACGGAAGCAGTGACAGATTTCATTTTCTTGGGCTCCAAGATCACCACAGACGGTGACTGTAGCCATGAAATTAAAAGACGCTTGCTCCTTGGGAGGAAAGCTATGGCAAACTTAGACAGCATAGTAAGAAGCAGAGACATCACTTTGCCATCAAAGGTCCACATAATCAAAGCTATGGTTTTCCCAGTAGTAACGTATGGCTGTGAGAGCTGGACTATAAGGAAGGCTGAGCGCCAAAGAATTGATCCTTGCGAACTGTGGTGCTGCAGAAGACTCTTACGAGTCCCCTGGACTGCAAGGAGATCAGATCAGTCAATCCTAAAGGAAATCAACCCTGAGTGCTCATTGGAAGGACAGATACTGAAGCTGAAGCTCAAATATTTTGGCCACCAAATGTGAAGAAAAAAGTCACTGGAAAAGTCACTGATGCTGGGAAAGATTGAAGGCAAAAGGAGAAGGGGACGACAGAGGATGAGATGGCTAGATAGCATCACTGATGCAATGAATATGAACTTGAGCACACTCCGGGAGAGAGCGGAGGATAGGAAGACCTGGCGTGCTGTGGTCCATGGGGTCACGAAGAGTCGGACATGACTTAACGACTGAACAACAACAACTGCAAAGTCAGTCAGTACACATTTACTTATGATGACTTGGTTTGTTGACCTGGTCATGTAAATATTCAGATGTTTGTCCAGCGAGGATTTCTTCATATATCATCAAAGATCTTCTGAAAGTGCGTGGGATCAGGAAACTAGTAAACTATGATCTGGACATGGATTCTGAGCATTTGCATAGGGTCTAACCTTAATATTATAGCTGTGTACTGTAGTTGCTAAGTGTGCATTGTAAGTGGGAAACAATTTGCTTCCAATCTCACTTCAGCCATAAGATTGCTAGGTAGATGTAAGTAAGCTACCAGGAACCATAGCTCAGTGGTAGAGCACATATTTTGAATGTAGAAGGCTCCCTAGGTTAAATCCTATCCCCCTGATTTCCTTTTTACAGTGGCATTTAAAGAAAATGACCTGAATGAAATTTCAGCAACTCTGCCCACATGGCACTTATTAGCTCTTCCGTCTTACCTCTTGAATAGCTACCATCAGTAGTCCAGTATTTGTATAGCTTTAGTATAACGTTCTAGATCAAACATTATACTGAGAATGAGAATGGGCAATTGGATATTATATTTTTACCCTGCAGAAGATTCTGGAGTTTAATTGAAGGGTAGAAAATATATGCCTAAAGTAAATATATTTCTGGCTAGTGCGTATTTTACCATCTGTCCACTTGGATTTTTAGCCATAAGAAAGACTCAAGCAATTGTACTTTCTAAATCCCTTTGCTGCCACCTTGTGTTTTGATTTAACATCTCCCAAATTTACACACACACCTTTCTCCCCTTTAACCTAGCGTATGTTCACATAGAGCTTTTGGAATGCCTTGTTGTGAACACTTTATTTCATAATTACCTGCGGCTTGATGGTAGTGGCGATATGTGGGGAGAAAAGTTTAGCTTTACACCATTATAGAGTGTGAGAAAAGCTTTACAACAGGGGTCCCCAACATGGCGCCTGTGGGTGCAGGTGCAACTGTGAGGCCTTTAATGATGCCCTTGTGGTGATTTCTATGTATACAAGGCATGTCTGCAAATTTCCTGGCTGCTTTTTTTTTTTTTTTTTAAGTCTATGGGCTTGGTTGCTCTATATTTAAGTCTATGGACCTCCACTTGCAGTTTTGACATGCCCCCTTGCTCTCTGAAAGTAATAGGTTATGAACCAACATCCTTGTGTATCATATTTATCATATTTGTGTATCATATTTATCATATGACATGTGTATCATATTTATTCACTGATAATAGATATTTATCAACATGAATTGTGGGTTAATATAACTGATCAGTTTCAACAAGTGTTTCCAATAGCAAAGGGGACTCAGAGGCTGTGAAAGTGGTCAGACCAAATCTGGATACTAACAAATGTTGCAATGGCAAGTATTGCCATTCACCCAAAGCAGACAAATCAAATTTGTCTCGCAAAGCCAAGAAAGACAAAAACTCATTGTCAACACCCAGTACTTGATCCAAGGTAAAAAAAATAATCTTATCCATCCAAGTGTGCAACAAAAACATTTTCTTTCCAATTTTTAAATCTGGATTTCCCCATAAAGTCAATTTAGGATGCAATCCTATGGCTGCTAGTCAGCAGCTAGACAGCCATAGGATAGGTTGGTTCCCGGGAACTGACCTTGGAACTCACACTACAAGGTTGGTTCCGTAAGAACCGACCTCCACCCCCTCCTGTGCTGCCTCATAGGCATCGTGGATCAGCCCCGCGTTCTGCGCTCATAAGAGCAGAGCAGCAAAAATGGGGTGTTCTGGGGGGTAGGCCAGGACAGGGAGGGCAGAACTGCCTCTCCAACTCTTCCCATGTGTCATCTGGTGTCTCCCCCCCACCACCCCAACTTCTCGCAACTAGACAGCAAAAATTGGCTGTCTAGCCGTGAATGCGGGGTGGCTGTGGTGCAGAGGAGAAGATCCCCTCTGTGCTACTCCTGCCCTACATTGGATAGGCGGCCACCTCTGAGTTCAGAGGTGGCCGCCTATCCCAATAGGATTGCGCCCTTAGCGTGGGAAAATGGATGCAACTGTAACTGATGCGATATTATATGCCACATCACATGCCTCCAACCACCAGAATTTTTGGAGGAACCCTATCCATTCTAATGTGCTGAGAATGAGAATCTAGTGCCATCCATTTAGAGAGAGGCTCCAGACAGGAAGATTCCAAAACCGACCAAGGTGGAAAATCAAATCGAAGTGGAAAAGACCAACATTTAGTACAGGTCAACAAATAGGCCCGATGATATATAGCAAGATCTGGAAAGCCAAACCCACCTTCTTTAATTGGGAGTTGCATCCTTTTCAAAGATATTCATGGTGGGAAGGACCCCCCACCCCCAAATTATGAAACAAAGGATTGAGTTTTTGGAAATATTTGCATGTGCAAAGTTAAGGATTTTGCCGTGTGCTTGCTCACATGCCTGCATTGTTTTTGTCTGTTGTGCGTGCTAGATTTCTGAGCTCACTGGCTGCCCCACCCAGCCCTGTTTGTTTGTTTTGTGGCACCCAGTGATGAAGGCCTTTTATGGGGGAGGGGAGGGCACCACAGCCTTTCCCTGCTTACTTGCCCACCTGACTCATTTCTGTTGGAGATGGCTGCCAGGATTGGCACTTCATGCAAGGGGAGGTGGTGTGGTGAAGCTAGGGTGTTTCATCTCTCTCTTCCCTCAATTTAGTTTGTAGCCACCCCACCACCCCAATTTTCTTGGCCCTCCTCTGCCCCTTCTTAAGTCTGTTTTCCAGTGGCAGAGAGGCATCCCTGTTTCAGTTCTATCCTTCCACCATTGCATTTTTGGAGACTCCTCAGTGGCAGATTTCTCTCTGTTTGGGTGTGTATGTGCTCACATGTATATTAGTGTGTCTCTCTGTGTTGACTGAAGTTGGTTTTAGCCCATGAAAGCTTATGCCAGTTGGTATTAAGATGTTACTTGCCTTTTTTTTATGGTGCCTCACAAGCCTTATTGTTGTTTTAAAAGCTGAGTTTCCCAGTAGGATTAAAAACTGGCACTCTCTTACTCATGATTTCTACATGTGATCTCCTCCAAACCACATTAACATCACAGATCTGCAATGTGATTTCAGGCTGGTTTGAGGGAGATCCCATATAAAAATCATGATGATTCATGCCTAGTGATGGCATGGATGCCCGTCGGGGTCCCTCCCCACCTGGACCCCCAGACCATGCCTGCCAAGCCCCTAGCCTCGTCCACCCACGCTTGCACACTCCTGGACGCTCCCTGCACTCACCTAGACCCATCCGCAAGTGCCAGCCATTTTGCTTAGGGTTTTTTTTAACGGAAAAAATGAGCTAATTAAAAATGTGCATATTTAAATATGTGCACATTCGGGCTGGGAAAGCTTGATGTATGCAATATTAGAGGCATGCCCCAGCTGAGTGCAGGTGGCTTGCTGAGCTTGTGGGGGCTTGAGCGTGGGTCTGGGGCCCCCAGAGTGGGGGCG
The DNA here is from genome assembly GCF_057233095.1 of Heloderma suspectum. Taxonomy (NCBI): domain Eukaryota; kingdom Metazoa; phylum Chordata; class Lepidosauria; order Squamata; family Helodermatidae; genus Heloderma; species Heloderma suspectum. The sequence continues at coordinate 231,585,369 of NC_139461.1, forward strand.
GTGCTTCAGTGGGCACTCACTGATACTGGGCGGGGGTGGAGTCACCCATTCCTATCCATGCCTCTGATCCTTCTATGCATGCTATGGTTGTGCTGTCAAATTAAGATGTTTGTATTTCTACGGCAGGAATGTTTGGATGTTTGTATTTCTGTTTTATTTATTTGTTAGTAGATTATTTCATATTTGAACTATTTTGCAGTCTTGTTGTCTTTCTGACCAGACACCCCCCAGTGGCCATTTTGTGAGTAGCCATGACTACACGGTGGCCATTTTGTCAGTAGTGCTCATGGCACTTTGTCAGGATTCCAAATGTGCCCACAGGCTGAAAAAGGTTGGGGAGCCCTGCTTTACACCATCATATGGTGTGAGAATGCAGTCATTATATTGCTTTCAGAGTGACCTGAAGAGAAGTAAAAATTTGCCATGGAAAGGGAATTAAACAAAAAGTAGTACTAACAAGGTGAGGTCAGCTGGACCTCTATCCCTTTAAGCTGGCTGGTGTCGGGAGGTCACTCCTACTGCCTTCTGAAATCCTCAGGTAGCCAGAATCAACACGCAGACAATAGGGCTCTTTTCCAAGGCTTTATTCCCATTCAACCTAATGATGCTTAGAGATGCTAATTGCTTGATCCTACAAATAAGACTTAAGAGAGCTGCCTACTCGGGGGTTCTAGTGTTAGAAATCAGTTGATCTCCGTTTGGAGGGGAAAGCAGGAAACCGCTGTACTTATGAACTAGGAGGAGAGAGTCCTCCCCTTTCCCATGGGGCATCGGGGCGCCGCTGTTGCCGTCGCGCCAAACGGGCTGAGCGCCGCCTCTCAGCGCCCGCCATCTCGTGCTTGACGCTGCGCCGGCACCTAGCATCCAGAAACTGCTGTTGCGCCTCCCTCTTCCTGCCAGGGTCAATATCACTCTCAGGAATGTGTACCGGGGGGGGGGGGCTCTCCCGCTGGCTGCTCCTCTGAAACACGCGCGGGTTGCGGGTTCCTCTCCCATGGTTTCTAACTCTTCCTCAGAATCAGAACTGCTTTGGGGCTCTCTGGGCTCCGATCTAACCCTGACAGCTGGGGCAGACAGGGGTTCTACAGCTTGACACACCTGCCATTGCCTGAGATCCCATATGCATATGTAATCCTGCCATTTGCTAACACTGGTCACAGATTAGTTCAAATATTCTATCCTGTATTCAAGTGGAAAACAAATCAGACAGATCAAATATTCAAAGAGGGGCTTTACCACAAATTTGTGAAACAAAATAACTTGCCACATGTATTAAGCAACAATACAATTCCAGTTTATTTCGTACCCCTCCAAGAGAGTACACTGTATACAAACAGAAAGGTTGTGGGTGGAATCCACCAGAGGAACAAAACAAAAATGTAAAAAAAGCTTTAGAAGTTCTCAACCCATATGCGCTCTTCTCCCACAGAGATGCTGAAGAGGGCTCGTTTTGCCGGTGCTGCAGCTTGGGCCTGTAATCTGTAAAATTAGGGACAAGAATCAGCAAGTAAATCCCAGACCGCAGGCCTTCTCCCTTGTGCGGCGTTTCCTCTGCTGCTGGCTGGGCTGATGGAGGTATTTTGCCCCCGTCCCTACACATGTTGACATGGAAGCAACTTCAACAGGGTTACACATACATGAGGGCTCCAAATGTCCTACTAAAGCCCACCTGCATTACCTGAAATCATGTCCCTCCCCCAAGTTTGGCCACAGCATGAAGAACTTCATCAGGAGGGTTTTAAACTGAATCCTATGGGGGAGGGAGACGTAAAGTTGGGGGTAACAATGGATGAAGGCTCATGCACCGTAATGGAGAGAACAGCTCTAATAGCGTCCAATAATAGTCTTCAGAAACATGTAGGAAGATAGTCAGACTACAAAGCACATGGTCTTCGATGTCTATATACTAATGCCCAGAGTATGGGAAATGAACTTGAACTCAGAACGAACTTGAACTCTTAATACAGGAAGGAAATTATGACTTGATAGTTGTAACTGAAACTTGGTGGGATGACTCCCATGACTGGAATACAGTAACTGAAGGATATAACTTGTTCAAAAAGAACAGAAGGAACAGAAAGGGAGGTGGAGTTGCACTATATGTGAAAAATACATCTCTCTGCACTGAAATACAGGAGGATGAGCTTGGTAGCCCCATTGAGAGCATCTGGGTTAAAATAAATGGAGCAAAGAATAAAAGGAACCTGGTGGTCAGAGTCTACTACCGGCCACCCAATCAAGGAGAAGATGAGGATGAAACTTTTGAAAAGCAAATAGCCAATGTTTCAAGGAAGCATGATGTAGTAGTAATGGGGGACTTCAATTTCTTTGATATTTGTTGGGAGATAAATTCTGCAAAACTTGGTCCCTCCAAGAAATTCCTGACTTGTGTGGTGGATAACTTCCTCCTACAGAAAGTAGAGGAAAGAATTAGAGGATCGGCTATCCTTGACTTGATCCTAACCAACAGAGATGACTTAGGCCCGATCTACATTGTGCTTGCTAGCGCAAGGAAGTCAGTAGAAATTCAATCGCATTACACATGATTATTCACACTCACTCCATTTCCCGTTTCAGTACTTCCTTGAAACCGTAACCTTGATTCATACTGCTCAATAGGAGAGTCTTCAATATGGTAGAAGTGGGTGGATCGGGGAGGGGGAGCAGTCTCTTTTTACTGGTTCTCCCAATTCCCAGCCCACTCCCCCTCCTTCCTTGTTCTACAGTCCTCAACATTAACTGTTTCAGCACCTGGCCCCGTTGATTTTTCTTTCCTGCCAGCTTAACTCCCCAAAACTTCAATGCTTCAGAGGGACTGCTCCTTCCATGTGCTGTATTTTTTTTTTTTTTTGCATGATATGAAGATCAGAATCCGTACACGGCTGGCTGTCAGTCTTCCCTATTTTCTGTGTGTGTGTGTGTGTGTGTGTGCATGCACGCGCGTCTTCTTGTGTGTGTGTGTGCATGCATGTGCCTGTGTACGCGGGACCCAGTGTAGCCTTTCTGGAATGAAACTGGACAATATTGCTTCTGGTTTGGGTTACCCTGACCGAGGTGGCCGAGAAGGTGCAGTTCCTCAAATTCCATATCCTTTCATGGGCATTCCAGAAAGGTTGTTTGTTGGGAGGTTGCCTGCAGAGAGGGAAAACACCCATTGATAGCAGTCTTGCTTTCAATCTAATACACACCTACCTGAGAGTAACTCTCATTGAAATCAATAGGACTTACTTTTGAGTAGACATGCACAGGCTTAAGCTGTAAATTCCACAAGGTTTCTCCAAGATCCCACTGAACACAGCAAGGCTTAGTTCTGAGTAAACACATTGGCTGTAAGCACATTGAGTAAACACATTGGGAAGAAAATAAAACAAAGATCCATGAAATTAAAAAGGGATCCTCATTATTTCATATGATTTTTAAAGGGAAGACCCCCCAAACCACCATGTGTGCAGCCACAGCCCCACAGCAGGGATCTGAGGCAGGGATCCCCAGTGATCCTCTTGATTTTTCACAGCATTTGAGGTGAAGCAGCAGATCTGGGATTCTCAGTGTGCATACTAAGACAAAGATGAGTTCTGTGCTTTGATGGGGGAGGGTGGCGGGGGGGGGGAGGTCTCCTTTTTCGGGTGGGAAAGGCAGTCTCTGTCACCTCCAAATCAGAAAGAATCCTTGAAGGGAATTTGCTTTCAATGGCATTTCCCTCCCTCCTTGTAAAGACACAGGCACAGGCAAATGCAGCTCCTGGAGTTAGCAAACAGCATTTGCAAAACATGGACCGGATTAAAGCTGCCTAACAAGCCACAAAACAGAGACAGGATGGATTTAAACACATCTGCAGATCCAGTCCTTTTTTTTTTTTAGTAGTACAGTAGCATTTGGATCACAAAGGATCAAGGAAATATTGATTGAGATCCCAGGATGGTTTTCAAGCTAAACCCTTTTTTTCCCTGTCAGCTTGAATCTTCGAAACTTTGAAACTTTGGGGAGACTGTGTCAAGGGCTCCTTGGAGGCCTCTTTCAGTCTAATCCAGTAGCCAAGTCCAGACACAGACAAAGGGATTCTTTTCAAAGCTTTATTCCTCTTTTACAACTTAACAACTCTACTGTTAGCAACTAGCTATGAGTAGGGATGTCAGAGAATTCCGCCACGGATCTTGGGGAGGCCGAATTCCATCGCATTCAGCCCCCCGTAATCGGTGGCGGAACGGTCTGCCACCCCCCCCCCCAGGATGAGACTTACCTGGGGCGGATCTTCCTGGTGGAGGCGGCTCCGGTGGCAGTTTGACGGCGGCGGGGGCAGTGGCAGCTGCGGCAGCCGGTCTTCCGACTGGCTGCCGCCGCCACCATTTCCAGTTAAAAAAAAAGACATGATAGGCTACGTAAAGATTTATGTAGCCTATCAAGGCTAGGTTTAAAAAAAAAAGTGATAGGCTACGTAAATGTTTACGTAGCCTATCACAGCTGACTTAAAAACAACAACGCGCATACGCAAATGGCGGCGGCCACGGCCGCCACCATTTGCGTTCCTTATTTTGGCACGTCTTAGTCTACGTCAAGATTTACATAGACTAAGACGGCGAAAATAAGGGGAACGCAAATAGCGTAGTGCCCGAAAATAAGGGGAATGCAAATAGCGTAGCGCCCGCTACGCTATTTGTGTTCCCCTTATTTTCGCTGTCTTAGTCTACATAAATCTTGACATAGACTAAGACGTGCCAAAATAAGGAACGCAAATGGTGGCGGCCGTGGCCGCCGCCATTTGCGTATGCGCGTTGCTGTTGTTGTTTTTAAGTCAGCTGTGATAGGCTACGTAAACATTTACGTAGCCTATCATGTTTTTTTTTAGCCTTGATAGGCTACGTAAATCTTTACGTAGCCTATCACATCTTTTTTTTTTTTTTAAACTGGAAATGGCGGCGGCGGCAGCCAGTCAGAAGACCGGCCGCCGCCGCCGTTGAACCGCCGCCGTTGAACCGCCGCCGGAGCCGCCGCCGCCAGGAAGATCCGCCCCAGGTAAGTCTCATCCCGGGGGGGGGTGGCAGACCATTCCGCCACCGATTTCGGGGGGCCGAATGCACTGGCATTCGGCCTCCCGATGATCCATGGTGGAATTCTCTGACATCCCTACTCATAGCTAGTTGCTAACAGTAGAGTTGTTAAGTTGTAAAAGAGGAATAAAGCTTTGAAAAGAATCCCTTTGTCTGTGTCTGGACTTGGCTACTGGATTAGACTGAAAGAGGCCTCCAAGGAGCCCTTGACACAGTCTCCCCAAAGCTTCAAAGTTTCGAAGATTCAAGCTGACAGGGAAAAAAAGGGTTTAGCTTGAAAACCATCCTGGGATCTCAATCAATATTTCCTTGATCCTTTGTGATCCAAATGCTACTGTACTGCTAAAACAAAAAGGACTGGATTTGCGGATGTGTTTAAATCCATCCTGTCTCTGTTTTGTGGCTTGTTAGGCAGCTTTAATCCGGTCCATGTTTTGCAAATGCCATTTGCTAACTCCAGGAGCTGCATTTGCCTGTGCCTGAGCCTGTGCCTTTTCAAGGAGGGAGGAAATGCCATTGAAAGCAAATTCCCTTGACATAGACTAAGTAAAGTAAATCTTGACATAGACTAAGACGTGCCAAAATAAGGAACGCAAATGGCAGTGGCCGTGGCCGCCGCCATTTGCGTACGTGCGTTGTTGTTGTTGTTTTTTAATCAGCCGTGATAGGCTACGTAAACATTTACGTAGCCTATCATGGCTGACTGCAGGGACGCAAACAGCGGCGGCTATGGCCGCCGCCATTTGCGTCCCTGCTAGCCAGCGGCTGGATGTCCGGCTGCTTGCGGAGCCGGCCGGCGGCTCCGCAGAATCCCTGCAGAGGACAGCCGGCCAGCCAGGATTCCGGGGGGGAGGAACAGAGCGCCTCCCCCCTGTCCAGGATTCCGGGGGGAAGGATGGAGCACCTCCCCCCCACCATCAACATAATCCACGAAAGGTAAGTGACTTTCGTACATCCCTAGCTATGAGCAGCAGAGTACCTATGCCCTAAGTTGGAACAGTTGGTTTCCATTTGAAGGAGAATCACTGACAGACCCTGTACTTATGGGCTAGGGAGAGTCCCTCCCCTTTTCCCTTGGATCCTCTGGGCGCAACTGTTGTTTGCGCGCCAACTGGGCACTATGCCTCCTTTCCGCGCCCTCCATTTGGCGCCGCTCCTTGCATCGGCGTCACGCGTCCAGCAAGTCTTCTCCCCGCGCTCTCTCACTCCCGGGACCGCTATCTATGCCAGGAATGCTGGTGGGAGTAATCTCTGCCAGCTGTTGGCCCTGGGAAGGATGAGCGTGCTCCTCTCCCAGGAGCAGCTGCTCTTCCTCAGAATCAGAACTACTCTGGGATTCTATGGGCTCAGTGTCCACCCTGACAGACTGCTCCTTTCGTGTGCTGCATTTTTGGCATGATATGAAGATCAGAATCTGTACATGGCTGTATTTTAAGCTGTCATCGTCCCTTTTCCCTGTGTGTGCATGTGTGTGTGTGTTTCTGTGTGTGTGCATATGTCTGTGCAAGCAGAACCCCGTGCTGCCTGCCTGGAATGAAGTTAGATTGTCCCTAGACACTCTCTGATTCTTTGACGATCCGAAGAGAATAGAGTACTATAAAAAAAAAATTAGCTCGGAGAGGAGAGAGAACTATGGGTTAATACCACAGTGAGCTGTAGATGCTAGAAGCTGCTCGAAGAGCAGATGGAAGCATTGAGAGCTGTGATTGGCCAGTAGGGAAATACGAGGACAGGTGTGGGAGGGGAATTACATGCCCATATATGGTAATGAAAATGGAAAAGCAGAGCACATGAAAGAAATTGAGTCGGAAATACCGGAATATCAGGATATTGAAAGCGGTAGCAGGGAAGCAGGAAATTGCGGTTCCAATATGAGACAGAGACAGCGTAATGTGAAAGGAGGGGATTGAAACCTCATGGAAGCATAGAAAACCATAAGTCTAGATCAGCCCTGGGTGGCTAAAGTAGCAGTTACAGGAACTCTGGGGGAAAGTGACCATGTTATACTTGAGTTCTTGGTTCTAAAGGAAGCAAAAGCCGAGTGTAGCCAAACCCATACCCTGGATTTTAGGAAAGCCCATTTTAATCAACTCAGAACAATGATATGTAAGGGCCCATGACAAGTGACTCTAATGAGAAAAGGAGTCCAAGATAGGTGGGAGTTTTTTTAAAAAGGAAATTCTCAAGGCACAATTACAAACAATTCCAACAAGAAAAAAAGGTGGAAGACAACAGAAGAAGCCAATGTGGCTTCACAATAATCTTAGAGATGACCTGAAAACAAAGGAGGACACATATAGGAAGTGGAAGGAAGGCCAAGCAACAAAGGAAGAGTACAGGCAGGTAGCAAAGAATTGCAGGGATGTCATCAGGAAGGCTAAAGCTGAGAACGAGCTGAGGTTAGCGAGGGTTGCTAGGTTTCTTCAGATACATGCATAGTAAAAGAGAGAGGAAAGAAATGATGGTTCAACTATTGAATAAGGATGGCAAAATGATAACAGATGACAAAGAAAAGGCAGAAGTGCTCAATTCCTACTTTGGCTCAGTCTTCTCCTGAAAGAGGGTCTATGAGCCCCCTGGTAAAGGTGAAGTACAGGCTGAAAGGCAAGGATTGCAGCTTGAGATCGATAGGCATATGGTCAAGGAACACCTAATTACTTTGAATTAGTTCTAATCTCCAGGGTCAGATGAATTGCATCCTAGAGTAAGAAAGGAACTGGCAGAAGAACTCTCAGAACCACTGTCTATTCTCTTTGAGAAATCATGGAGGACGGGTGAAGTGCCAGATGACTGGAGGAAGGCTAACGTTGTCCCTATCTTCAAAAAGGGTAAAAAGGAAGAACCTGGGAACTACAGACCAGTCATTCTGACATCAATCCCTGGGAAAATTCTGGAGCAGATGATAAAGCAATCCATCTGTAAGCACCTTGAAAACAATGTGGTGATTACTCAAAGCTAACATGGATTTGTTAAGAACAAATCCTGCCAGACGAATCTGATCTCATTTTTTGATCAAGTAACCTCCCTTGTGGACTGTGGGAATGCTGTAGACATCATATACCTCAACTTCAGCAAAGCTTTCGACAAAGTGCCCCATGATCTCCTGATGAGCAAACTAGCTCAAAGTGGGCTAGATGAAACAACGATCCAGTGGATCCACAGTTGGCTACAGAATCGGACTGTCAATGGGACCTTCTCAAACTGGGGAGAGGTAACCAGTGGGGTACTGCAGGACTCAGTCCTGGGCCCAGTGCTGTTCAACATTTTTATTAATGACTTGGAGGAGGGCGTGCAGGGAATGCTGATCAAATTTTCAGATGACACAAAATTGGGTTGGATAGCTAATGCCCTGGAACAGGGGTCCCCAACCCCTGGGCCGCAGACCAGTACCGGTCCGTGGCCTGTTAGCAACTGGGCTGCAGTAGGGGTGTGCGAAATGGATTAGGATTGCTGAGTCTGTGCGGTGCTGTGCCCAGCATGGCATGTGGCTGATGACACGAAGTGGGAGAGTACCATGTGCCTGCACAGTGCAGCAATGGGCAGAGAGGAGGGCGTGGCCCCAGGGCGTGTCTCCTTCTCTCTCTGCTCTCGCGGCCCCACGCTTTCACGGAACTGGGTTAGAGCGAGCACCATGGCCGGCTACAGCATGGAGAAGCGCAGCTGCCCCAACAGCCTGGACTACAGGCTTTACTTCAGTGAGTCCTCCGGGGCCGGGCTGGGCTGGCGAGAAGCAGGGCTGAAAAGCCTTCCCACTGAAGGCGGCCCCTGCGCACGTGTGAATGCGAGTATGAATGAAAGGGACGGAGCGGCGTGCCTCTTCCTCAGTAGGCTGTTCATGGGGCAGCAAGCAGCCAGCCTGGGAAAGCCGCCACTGCTGCTGGGCTTCTCCGTTTGTGCCATGGCTGCACCTGGACCCTCCTCGTTTAACGAAATGATAACAAGCCAGGATCATAAACACGTAGCAGAGTCAACCTTTGGCGTTATTGATTATGATGAAAGTTAAAGTAATTCCATAATAGTAATATGCAATCCTAAACATGCTGAGGAGTTAAGCCGCATTGATCACAGTGGGACGTATTTGTGGGCAATAATAATAACTTTATGTTATTAATGTCAATTATTATTTTATATTAATGTCAAAGGTCAGCCCTGGAAAGCTTTTATAATGCTGATTCATAATTATTTAATTGAGTAGGTCCTGAGGCATTGCCAGTAGTTGCTGTGGATGTTAGACTTTTATTTCTGGTGTTAACTGCTGTAGCTTAGTGACTGTGCAATCCTGTATATATCTACCCAGAAGTAAGTTGCATTGCTTTCAGTAGGGTTTCCTCCCAGGTAAGTGGGTATGGGATTGCAGCCCAAGAGACTTGCAGCATAATACTTTTGCGTCCCTGTTCTTGAAGTAATAGGCTACGTAAATCTTTACGTAGCTGATTACTGCAAAGAATAGAGATGCAAATGGTGTCCGCTATGCGGACGCCATTTGCATCCCAGCGACCAGAAGTCCACCAGCAAAACCACCACCATCCCTGGTCCATGGAAAAATTGTCTTCCACGAGACCATTCCCTGGTGCCAAAAGGGTTGGGCACTGCTTCCCTAGTAGACAGAAACAAGATCCAAAGTGATCTTGATAGGCTGGAGCGCTGGGTTGAAAACAAAAGAATGAAATTTAACAGGGATGAATGCCAAGTTCTGCACCTAGGAAAAAGAAACCAAATGCTAGGGATGGCAGAGAATTCCACCACAGACTCCAGTGGGAAGTGTGCCATTTGCAGCCCTGTTCACGTGTCCAGTGTGCCATTTGCATCCCTGTTCACTTGAAAGGCTATGCAAATATTTGCGTAGCCTATCATGGCCAAAAACAGGGATGCAAATGGTGTAGCAGATGCCATTTGCGGCCGTAAAGCTGGTCGATTAGCCTAAATGCAGCCATAATGGCTGCATTTAGGCTAATCGACCAGCTTTACGGCCACAAATGGCACCCACTATGTCATTTGCATCCGGGGGATTGACTTACACAGAGATATGGCATGGCAATGGCTGCCAGCTGTACCGACTTTCTCCAGCCCTGCGGAGCTGGCAGCTGGCTCTGCAGGGCTTCGAAGCGGAGCCCGCCTGGATGGATTCCAGGGGGGGAGGAATGGATCACCTCCCCCCCCATCGAGGATTCTGAGGGGAAGAATGGATCACTCCCCCCCCCCCCCGCGGACCCTGGCGGACTGGAGGTAAGGGATTTCATACATCCCTACCAAATGCACTGTTACAAGATTGGCGATACTTGGCTCAACAATACCACAAGCGAGAAGGATCTTGAAATTGTTGGAGATCACAAGCTGAATATGAGCCAATAATGTGATGTGGCTGCAAAAAAATCAAATGCTATTTTGGGCTGCATTAATAGAAGTATAGCTTCCAAATCATGTGAAGTCCTAGTTCCACTCTACTCAGCACTGGTTAGGCCTCACCTTGAATACTGTGTCCAGTTCTGGGCACGACACTTTAAGAAAGATGCAGACAAACTGGAGAGGGTTCGGAGGAGGGGAAAGAAGATGATCAGGGAAGAAAGATTGAAAGAACTGGGCATGTTTAGCCTTGAGAAAAGAAGACTGAGGGGAGATATGATAGCGCTCTTCAAGTACTTGAAAGGTTATCACAGAGAGGAAGGCCAGGATCTTTTCTCAGTCATCCCAGGGTGCAGGACACCGAACAATGGGCTTAAGTTAAAGGAAGCCAGATTCTGGCTGAACATCAGGAAAAACCTCCTGACTATTAGAGCAATACGACAATGGAACCAATTCCCTAGGGAGGTGGTGGGCTCTCCCACACTGGAGGCATTCAAGATGAGGCTGGCCAGCCACCTGTCAGGGATGCTTTGACTTGGATTCCTGCATTGAGCAGGGGGTTGGACTCGATGGTCTTTTAGGCCCCTTCCAACCCTACTATTCTATGATTTTATGAAGTCAGGACACTTACTGAGGCAGCTACACCCTCTGATTCACCACAATAAACTGCAGTTTGGAAGAAGCAATCAGTGAATCATTACTGCTTATACAGAAGCATGTGGGCCTGGCCACAGGACCCTTTGAGGAATTAGATAAGGACTGGGAAACTTCAGGCTCAGGGGCCAAATCTGGCCTTCCTGGGGTTCCCCAGTGGCCATGCCCCCTTCTGCTGCCTTCCCCCACACCTTCCCTCCCAACCACTGACCACTTACGCATTGCCAAAAAAGAGGAAGTGCATCACCAAATTAGGGGACACCAATCTGTATAACATCTGTATATGCAAATTTACAAGTATAGGTGTGAATGTAGAAATAATAGCTATCATTTAAATAGAAATACCATATATCTCACCAGAATGGAGAAGACAGACTAAGTGGCCTGTGTGCTTGCTCCGTCTGCAGACCTGGTGCCAGCTGTTGATGGGCTCCGGCTCTCCCTTTCTTATGGTTCTTTGGCTTTAAACCAGACTTGGATTTGGGAAGTCCATCAAATCGAGGACACCTTTAAATAGAGGACTGTCCTCTGCCAGCTCTCCAAAATAGAGGATCCTCCTCTGTAAAGTGCAACACCTGGCTACCCTGCCATGTGGTAGTTTGCCAGCTTTTGTGCAGTCTCCCCCCCCCCCCCCGTTCTGAAAGACTGAAACGCCTCTCCCAAGGCTTTGTTACAGGCAGCCAAAGCTTTAAGCTAAAATATGCTGGTATTTCTGGTCCCACCTGTTTTGCCTTTGGCCCCTCCTGCCCCTGGGATGCCACCTATGAGACTGTCTTCAAAATGGAATTCAGCCCTTAGGCTGAAAGAGTTTCAGCACCCCTGATTTAGATTCTCAGGCAGTACTTCCCAACCTTGGCTCCACAGATGTTGTTGGATTACAATTCCCATCTTCCCTGACCATTGGACATGCCGGCTAGAGGCAATGGAAGATGTAGTCCAACAGCATATCAGGTCCCAAGGCTGGGAAAGGCTGAAATGACCTGCAGCTTGACCAAAGCTTCTGTTAATTTATAGTAATGTCTGAAAACACTGAAAACTCTCTCTCTCTCCCCCCTGCCCCCCACCGAGAGTGCCTGACAATAACCCATTTGTCAAGGTTGTACCTACCTACATAAAATATTACGGATTTAAAAAAAAAATCTTATAAGATATTCTGTGCTCATAGGGAAGCAGTCCTTCATTAAGATGTAACATGGCAAAAAGTTACTAAGGGTGCAATCTTATGCATGCTTAGACAGAAAAAAGGCTCACAATTCCCAGTGTGCCCCAGCCAGCCATGAGCCTTTAGGCTGCGTTCCTATGCACGCTCACTTGGGGTTAATCCCTGTGAAGCACAGTGGGCTGTATTTCTTAATAAACGTGCCTATGGATACACCGTAAGTATTCCAATAATACTTCGTATGCCCAGAAGAAGTGTTTGTCCTAAAGATTGCCACTACGATGCTGTGGATATGGTCTCCTCCTCTTCTACAGTTGTATTCACACTCAGCTCGACTCCGCTGCTGCAGCCTTGACCTTTATCCATATCGCCACAGGCAATACAGTATGTCATCCTTCATACCTTCTAACTGATATTCTTCTGTTGCCTTTAAGCAACTAGGGAAAGGTTCATGGATGGATTTGTCTTTTGAACACAGATGCTCTAAGTATTCTGCTAAATGGGATGAGTAATACCTACAGCAGTGGAGGAATGCCTCAATCACAAAATGAGGACACCAACTTTCACCTAGAAGTACATAAAAGATACTTAAGGTGCGATCCTATGCATAGTTAGACAGAAAAAAAGTCCTACAACTCCCAGCATCCCCCTGCCAGCATGGCTAGCTGGGGAATGCTGGGAATTGTATGACTTTTTTTCTGTCTAAACATGCATAGGATGGTGCCCTTAGATACTTGGGTAGAGCAGCGTCGCTACAGTGTAGACATCCAAGAATCATGGACTGGGATTATTGGCTTAGATGGCTTTAAACGGGAGAGTCAAGGAGGTGGAGTAGTGGTTAGAGTGTTGGACTGGGACTGGGGAGATTCGGGTTCTAGTCCTCACTTGGCCATGAACCCCACTGGGTGACTTTGGGTCAGTCACTGATTCTCAGCCTAACCTATCTCAAAGGGTTGTTGTGAGGTTAAAATGGGGAGGAGGAGGAGGATTATGTACGCCACCTTGAGTTCCTTGGAGGAAAGGCAGATAGCAACGTTAACAGACAAAAAAATGAATATGGGTGCAATCTTATGGGGACAGGCGGCTGCCTCCGAACTCGGAGGTGACCGCCTATCCAATGCAAGACAGGAGAAGCACGGAGGGGTTCGTTCCCTCCATGCTTCTCCTGCCCTGCATTTGCAGCTAGACAGCCGATTTCGGAATAGCCCGTTTTGGCTGCTCCGCGCTCCTCTTCCGAGCGCAGAGCATGGGACTATTCCACGCTGCCTGCGAGGCAGCGTGGAAGGGGGGGAAGGTCAGTTCTCCAGGGACCGACCTTGGAGCACAGGCTCCGAGGTCGGTTCCCAGAAAACCGCATATCCTATGGCTGTCTAGCCGCTGACTAGAGGCTGTTGGATTACTCCCTCAGGGGGAATGTCCATCAATGGCTACTTGTCATGATGACTGCATGGAACCTCCAAGTGCGGGCTTGCCACTGAACATCAATTTCTGGGGAACAACAGCAGGCAAGATCTTGCCCTCATGTCTATCTTTTGGGCTTCCCAGAGGCATCTGGATGATCACTGTGGGAAATACGCTGCTGGGCTATAGATGCTTCCAGATGAGGCTTTTCTGTTCAATCATTCTGCCTCATTGATGAAATTTTACAGTTTCTCCAGACGATGTTGTCTTCAATCTGTAGCCTTCCTGTGTTTTCCCATTTCTTCTGTGTTTTTTCTTCCAAAAACAATCTGTTAAGGAAGAAAAGACAGAATAGCTGTGCAATGCCTTTGGAGACACTAGGATCTCTTCATCTGAAAGCCGCCTAAATGGACCTTTGGTTTGATCCAGCAGGGCTCTTATTTTTGTAAAAATTTTTGTAATGTTCTTAGAGCCCTGTCTTAGAAACTGGCTTTGCACTGCAAGGTTAAGATATGTTTTAAGTTTAATTAATGCACCAATTGCACAATCAACAGCATGGATTAGACCCATTACTCCACCTATTATTGAAAGAGGGGAAAACATCAAGAGTTTTATCATGCTTTAATCTCTTTCATTGCAATTAAAATATTTTAAACTCGATGTTGATCCAAAGTATTTGATCTTGTGAATTACACCCCCCTCCCCATCTTGGGGCCAAAATGTTTGATTCATTATTGAAAGCAGAAACTTAATAGTATTTGTATAATAAAGGATGTATCCATATCAACATAAATGAGGATCAGGAAGAGCAGTGGGGCTAGATCTACACTACTGCTCTGTAGTGGTATTGAAGTGCACTGATAACTGTTGGGGCACATTACACATTCGATATACCGCTTTCGTGGTGTTATTTCCTGCTTTTTATTCCGCATTATCCAAAATACCACAACAGATGTCATTGTGTGTCCTGCGAGGTATAAATGCACAAGAGAGATATAACGTTACCATGATGGGTTTGTAATGATATGGCACAACGTTTAGATCTGGCCTGGGTTGCTTCCAGGTTTAAGGTGCTTCCGGGTGAGGCTTTCATTGCACCATTGCCCTGCCTCGTTCACAGAATTGTATATGGGGTCCAGATGATGATATATTCCACTCCTACCTCTCCGGTATTTTCCCACCACTACTTCTGTCTTATTTCTTACTGCAGAAAATACATTAAGGAGAAAAAGACTGCATAGCTGTACAGTGCCTTCGAATTGGTAGCACCTGGAACCTTCCATCTGGAAGCATTCTTAGTCATACATAGAGTAGACCCACTGAAATCAAAGGGAGTTAAGTTAGTTATGGCACTTGGAGTAGGGCACCCAGAGCAGGATCTCAGAGGACCACCTATTCCCATATGTTCCTGCTCATGAAGCATGGGCAGAAATGTATGGGAGGAGGTGGTCCTTTAGATACAGGGGACCCACGGCTTTGTACGTTAACACCAGCACCTTGAATTGGGCCTGGAAATGAACTGGGAGCCAGTAAAGATGGGACAGTACTATGTAATATGGTCAGAAGGCCCAGTTCTGATCAGTACCCTAGCTGCCATATTTTGTACTAACTGAAGTTTCTGCACCATCTTCAAGGGCAGCCCCATATACAATTCATTGCAGTAATCTAACCAGGAGGTTACCAGGACATGGATCACTGAAGCCAGGCTGTCACTGTCTAGGTAGGGTCATAGCTGGTGTACCAGTATAAACTGATAAAAGCTGCTCTGAGCCACAGAAGATGGGTCTCTAGTGACAAAGGTGGGCCCACAAGAATCCCCAAGCTATGGACTTGCAACAGAGTGCAACCCCTTCACTACTCACCTCAACCCAAGTATCAGATTTATTATGCACTAGCCAACCAGGCTTTAGCACACAGCCATGAAAAACAAGCCAAACACATGATAAAACAATGATTAAAATAAACTGAAATACATCAATAATATCGACATACAAACATGCTATAGAACTGATAATTGTTAATTAAAATAACTCTAAGGACATATACTAACACCAGACAGATTAAAAACAACTCACCTGGACACCACTCACCTAGACCGTCAAACCACCCACCAACAGTACCTTTTTGTCTTAACTGGATTGAGCTTCAGTTTATTGGCCCTCATCCAGTCTATCCCACAATTCATCTGTGAACTTTGTGACACTTAGTTTTAGGAGTTGCTTTCCTAGAATTATAAAGTTAATTATATAGTATGAATAAAATTGCACAAGATAAACATTACATAAGTATATGAATCACTACAAGATACAGGGTTCATCCTTAGAGCTCTATATAAGCCGAAAGTTCTCTCTCTCTCTCTCTCTCTCCCCCTCTCCCCCCCATCTCTCTCTCTCTCTCTTACACACACACACACACATGTGCTTTCCCATGTGCCATTTTAAAAGTTTTGAGTAGGAGTGTGCAAAGGATTCAGATGAACCCCAGACTCTGAGTAGAAGCAGGCAGCTTTGTCCTGGTTCTGTTGGGCAGAGTTCCCCATGAAGCCAAACAAACCAAATTCTAGCCCAGAATGAGGCTTCAGCAGCAACTTGCATTTCGGATACACACACACTGAGCAGACTTCTGGTCTCCCAAAATAAATACAAAATAGAATCTTTCTTATTTGCTTTCAATTCTCTAAACATTGCAGGGGGAAGGGGGAGGAGGAAGTGCAGCTCTGTGACTTAGTCTTTCTACACAAGGCTTTTATTGTGCTCGAGTGTTTATTCACTCATGGTAGCATGTGGGTACTTTATACAGTCAGGGCCAGAAATATTGGAACAAGGATAACTGTTTTGGCAGTTGGCCTCTGTACACCACCACATTGAAGGTGAAAGGAAACACTCCCAGATGGGAGCGAAGTCAGGACTTTCCGCTGTAATTCAAGGGGTTTGACAAAAGTGGGGATGTCAGAGAATTCCACCATGGATCTCGGTGAGGCCAAATGCCAGTGCATTCGGCCCCCCAAAATCTGTGGCGAAACGGCCTGCCTGCCCCCCCACGGATCCCCCCTGGGACGAGACTCACCTGGGGCGGATCTTCCAGGCGGCGGCGGCTGGTTTTCCAACCGGCTGGTGCCACCGCCATTTGTCTTGTAAAAACAAAACAAAAAACCCCGATGTGATAGGCTACGTAAATCTTTACATAAATCTATCATGGCTGACTGGGTTAAAAAACAACAACAACCGCATACGCAAATGGCAGCGGCTACGGCTGCCACCATTTGCGTTCCTTATTTTTGGCCGTCTGAATCTACGTAAATATTTACATAGACTATGATGGCGAAAATAAAGGGGAACGCAAATAGCGTAGCGGGTGCTATTTGCGTCCTTTTTTGATTCCCCGTTTTAGCCTATGTAAAACTATGTTTAGTTACAAGAAGGGGGATACTTGGCTCAAAAATACTACAAGCAAGAAGGATCTTGGAATTGTTGTAGATCACAAGCTGAATATGAGCCAATGATGTGATGTGGCTGCAAAAAAGGCAAATGCTATTTCGGGCTGCATTAAGAGAAGTGCAGCTTCCAAATCCCGTGAAGTACCCCTCTACTCAGCACTGATTAGGCCTCATCTTGAGGACTGAGTCCAGTTCTGGGCACCACACTTTAAGAAGGATGCAGACAAGCTGGAGGAGGTTCAGAGGAGGGCAACAAAGATGATCAGGGGACTGGAAACAAAGCCCTATGAAGAGAGACTGAAAGAATTGGCCATGTTTAGTCTTGAAAAGAAATGACTGAGAGGAGAGATGATACCGCTCTTCAAGTACTTGAAAAGTTGTCACAGAGAGGAAGGCCAGGATCTCTTTCTCGATCATCCCAGAATGCAGGACACGGAATCATGGGCTCAAGTGACAGGAAGCTAGATTCCAGCTGAACATCAGGAAAACCTTCCTGACTGTTAGACCAATACGGCAAAGTGGTGGGCTCTCCCACCCTGGAGGCATTCAAGATGAGGCTGGACAGCCATCTGTCAGGGATTCTCTGACTTGGATTCCTGCATTGATCAGGGGGTTGGACTCGACGATCTTGTAGGCCCCCTCCAACCCTGCTATTCTATGATTCTATGATTTCAAACTTAAGGATCGCCTTTAATACCTGGATGAAAATCCTTTGCAGTCAATGACTGCCTGAAGTCTGGAACCCATGGACATGACCAAATGCTGAGTTTCCTCCCTCGAGATGCTTTGCCAGGCCTTTACTGCAGCTGCCTTCAGCTGCTGCTTGTTTGTGGGTCTTTCTGCCTTCAGTCTTGTCTTCAGTAAGTGAAAAGCATGCCTATTGGGTTGAGATCAGGTGACTGACTTGGCCATTGAAGAACATCCCACTTCTTTGCCTGGAGAAACTCTTGGGTAGCTTTTGCTGTATGTTTTGGATCATTATCCATCTGCAATATGAAGCGGCGTCCTATCAGTTTGGCAGCATTCAGCTGAATCTGAGCAGAAAGTATAGCCCTATACACTTCAGAATTCATCCTGCTGCTTTGATCAGCAGTCAGGTCATCAATAAACACCAGTGACCTGGTTCCATTGGCAGCCATACATGCCCATGCCATAACACTGCCTCCACCATGTTTGACAGATGAGGTGGTATGCTTTGGATCATGAGCTGTTCCTTTCCTCCTCCATACTTTTCTCTTCCCATCATTCTCGTACAAGTTAATCTTGGTTTCATCAGTCCAAAGAATCTTATTCCAGAACCGGGCAGGCCTTTTTAGGTATTTGCTGGCAAAGGCTAATCTGGCCTTTCGGTTCTTGAGTGTTACCAGTGGTTTGCACCTTGTTGTGAAGCCTCTGTATTTACATTCATAAAGCCATCTCTTGACTGTAGATGTTGACAGTTACATGCCTACCTTCGCAAGAGCGTTCTTGACCTGGCTGGATGTTGTGAAAGGGTTCCTCTTCACCATGAGCAGAATTCTGCGGTCATCCACTTTAGTTGTCTTCCGTGGTCTTCCAGGCCTTTTGCTGTTGCTGAGCTTGCCAGTTAATTCCTTCTTTTTCAAGATGTTCCAGACTGTTGTACTGGCCACTCCCACTGTTTTTGCTATCTCTCTGATGGGTTTATTTTGTTTCCTCAGCCTAATGATGGCCTCCTTCACTCACATGAACACCTCTTTGGACCTCATGTTGGGGGTTCCAGTGAACAGCAACCAAATGCAAATGTAACACTTCCAGGCCTTTTATCTGCTTGATTGGTCACGGGGTGCCCAAGAAACAGGCCACACCTGGCCATGCAGCTGCTTGTCAGCCATTCCTTCCATTATTTATGAGCCAGGAACGATGGGGGTGTGTGTATGCCACTGGCTGTCCTTCCTAAATGGTTAGTGCCCCACTTTTGTCAAACCCCTTGAATTACAGCTGAAAGTCCTGACTTCGCTCCCATCTGGGTGTGTTTCCTTTCAGCTTCAATGTGGTGGTGTACAGAGGCCAACTGCCAAAACAGTTATCCTTGTTCCAATATTTCTGGCCCTGACTGTATGATATCGTCATCCTCCAGGGCCTCTCCTGTGCTTTGCAACCATTATAACAGATTTTTTTTTCTAATGAGGAAAGTCTGGTAAGTGAATGGCGGCATGAGATACTCGTGTATTTGTACAATTCTGCTATACCACAGCACCAACTAGTGGTTGTGTAATGGAACATATAGAAAGGCAGAGAAAGAAAAACACCGGAAAACACACACACATGTAAAGGAGTCGATTTTAATCCCACAAAAAATTGGGAAGCAGATGTCTCCGTAAATTGGCAAGTTAAAAGCCTCATGTAGAAAAACCCTAAAAGGTCTGCCTTCTAATCCAAGGGGCATATTTTATGAGGAGCTCCAAACCAGGGGAAGGCAAGTATGGGAACATGAGATGGCATTGCATCCTGCTGTGTGCTCCGGTGTCTTGCTACAGTTTATGAGTGTGTGGTGTAGCTGAGTTGTTCCTAGTTATTGTACAAGAATCCTATTGCCTTGTGCAAGGCTGTAGATGCCTTGCAGTTTTGTCCAACCTGCCTGGCCACACTCCTATCATTCTGTGTAAAGGCCATTTAGCATTGCTGGGACTGGGTTCTGTGTGTGTATCATCCCATGCTGTGACAGGATGGTGGAGGATATGGGATGGAGTTCTTATATAGAGGGATGTCTGCATTGTCTCACAGGACTCCCAGCAAAGAATACAGGGAAACTATGGACAAACATTGGAGCTTCCTAGAGATTCTACAGATGGCATTGGGACTAACTGTGGGGGCAGCAGGGACGTGACCTTTGGGGAATCTGCACAAAATATCTTGGGAGTGGAGTCATGTAATTGTGGACTAATGGTGCCACTCTCTTACGCCTCTTATGGGACATCATCTCTCTGTTTAGTTAGGGTCATTTTTTATGTTACAAGAGGAGCCTGGTTGCTGTTCCCCTGTGGCCCCATCTCACGCTGCTCCAGTGACATGTGTATACAGGGAACCAGGTGGTACCTGCTGATGATGTGGTAGCTTCCCACCACGATACCCCTCAAAAATGACAAGCAACCAACAGGTCCTTGCATGCAACTGAGAACTGTACACTAGGGATGTTGGAGAAATCTCCAACGGCTTCAAATGAGATCAGATTTCTATGAATCCAGGCTGCGGATTCCACAGCTGAACAGCTTTTGGTGAGTTGCGCAGATTCCACAGACTACGTTTTTTTAACTTGGGGGGGATTTACACAAATTTGTGCTAATGGAGACTTGCGTTAATGCACACTTGTGCAAGAGGAATGATATTGCTGTTCATCCCTATCCCCCCAACACACACACTTCCGTCTATGAGAAGACAATGGAAAGAAAGACACCTGACAATCTGCAAAGCACATATGGAGCGGATTTAACAACATCTGTACATCCTGACTACACACACATGGAACTGTGCAGGGATCTCTACCTGCCTAAAGTTATGGGGCTCAGAAAAGGAAGTCTATTTTGACTGAGTGGAGCTGAGTTCAAATAAGTTGAGAAACATTAGCAACACATACAATGTATTTCCCACCTTTTCCTATAAACCAGGGGTGGGGACCTATCGTCCTCCAGATGTTCTTGGACTCCAACTCCCATCAGCCTCAACCAGCATGGCCACTGGCCAGGGATGATGGCAGCTGTAGTTCAACAACTTCTGGAGGGCCACAGGTCCTCCACCCTTGCTATAAAGGCTTCTGAAAGTGGTAACACATACCAAACTAGGTAATGACAACATTTGGCAATCTCACTAAGCGTTACTTGCCTTTATGCATCAGAACCAACAAGCAAATGGGGCAGGGGAAGAATGTTCTCAGGATCAAACTGAACAATATTTGACATGTTCAGATGCACATTGACACTTATCTATCAATTTTTAGAGAACTTGTATAGAGGGGGAAAACATGGCTATGGTGTGGAATTGTTTCATGGGTCTTGCAGAATGAGAGTGAACAAAATAAAAAATGTGATGTCACTGCATCTGAGAAAGAGGAAGCCTATAAAAGAAATTGTTTTCCTCCAGTCGTTGTATCCTTTAGCTGCCATTGAATGGTAACTTTTAATGGAACAATGTTTGCTCGTGAGAGTTGTGACTGGTAATTTGTTCAAGCACAAATCATACTCCTACTGATACAGAAACTGGTTTGATAAACTAACATCTTACTCTTTCAATCATCAAGGGTCTTCTCAATTCATCGAATATAAGTGATTTCTTCAAGATTAAAATCTGGGACTTGTAAAAAATACCAAGAGAAGCTCACCTTTGTGGCTCAGGTAGCAGGAAGCGAATGCTTAATGAACACACTGCTCTCATGCTTTGTGTGTGTGTGTGCACGTGTAACATCAAGATTGTGATCTTGCAAAATGTGAGTCATGGCTATGGAACGTAATATGGATACTTTTCTTTAACTGATCATCTGCGGCCTCTTTAATAGTCTCTTTTAATTGAAGTAGAAAAAACGCTAGATGAGATAATGAACTGGAAAACTTTCCCCAAGCCTATTAAGGATTGGGACTGTTTGGATATGATTAGAAGCAATGTTGCATCAGCAGAACCACCTGAGAGCAGGTGTGTACTTGCTGCTGATCTCATTGGCTACTGGCTGCAGCACCTATTTGTGGCTAAATTAAAAAGAAAGCAAACAAACACTCACGGTAAAAAGGAACTTTGTTCTTCTTTGTGCCAGTGTCATGAGGGAGAAAATGGGAAGTGTCTTTTCCCAGCTCATGCTCCTATGTTCTGCATTCTGTCTTCTTTATGTGCTGGTGAAAGCCATCCAGCTGTATTGCAAGAGACAAGCACTGCTCAAGGCTTTTGAAAATTTCCCAGGCCCCCCCAGCCACTGGCTCTATGGTAACGTTAATCAGGTAAGCAAAATAATAATAACAAAAACAAAAAACAAAAAATGGGGGCTGAATTATAGAGGGATGGAGATATCCTAGATTAGAGTGGCTTTCAGGCATGGGAGGTGGGGAGAGAAGGGAGGAGACCACAGTTCAATTCCTGGCGTGTTTTCAAACCATTTTAAGGCTTTTTAATGAGCTTCTGATATTACAGGGAATCCAGTCTTCTATTTTCTTTGAAAATGCCAGATGGAAAAGTTTGTCCAAACATCAGCAAGCATTGGTGGTCATGGTGTTGGGGGGAAGGGGGGAGGGGGACCTTTCCATGTAGCATCTAGACAAGCAAACTGGATAGCCTCTTCTAGCCATATCTGTCTTTTGCACACTTTCTGTGCTAGAGTGGCCATGTGTCCTGTCTTATAGAAGATAGTCCTCTATCTGAAGGGCTGCCAGAGGACTGTCTTGTATTTGAAGTCATCCCCTCTGTCAGGGGTAGGGAATCTCTTTCGGCCTGAGGACCAAATTCAGTTTTGGAGAAGTTTTGTGGGGCTGCATCCCACTGGTGGAAAGGGCCAAAGGCAAAAGGGGGTGGGGCCCAAAATACCAGCATATTTTAGCTCAAAGCTCCTACTGCCAGTAGCTAAGCCTTAGGAGAAGCATTTCAATCCTTTAGGAGAGGGGGAAGACTGCACAAAATCTGGGAAATCACCAAATGATCAGTGGTTGGGGGGAAGGGGAATAGGCCAGGGGAATTCTGGAGGGCCAGTTTTGGGCATGAGCTTCACCCCTGCTCTATTTGAAAGGCTGTCCTGTCCAGTTCCGATTTAAAGATAAAAGACAAACATAAGAACCATTTCCCACTTAGAACCTGAACAGCAGAAATTATAATAATTGTTTATTAAGTTTGCATCCATACATATAAATTAACAGATGCAAATTTTATGCAAATCACTGCCTTCTTCTGTCCTCCTTTTTGACAATTCATAAGCAGCCACTGTACCCAATTCCCCCTTGTGTTAAGGACTAAAGTGGATGTACAGTCTGAGTAATTTTTTAAGGTTCAGATGTGTATTGTGCTTTAAAGAGAAAGGTTTGCAAATGAAAGTGAAATCCCCATCTTTGCAGATAACCAGCCATGGAGAGGAACTGAACATAACGTTGAACTGGGCTGAAAAATTCCCTTATGCTTATCCCAGATGGTTTGGAGGGTTTATTGTTTCCTTAGTTGTCACCCACCCTGATTATGCCAAAACTGTATTTTGCAGAGGAGGTAAGTAAATGAATTGAGGATAATTAATTCTTAATATGTAGCTAGTTATAAATATATAACAGTATTTTCAGAGAATATTCTTCAGGCTCTGCTTTATGTCTACGGACATGCTTCCACGTGAGTCTTAAATCACCTTTGAGCTTTTCTTGCACTGTTTATAGTAGCACCTGATGGTTGTTCATGTGGGAGAGAAAGTGAATGAGCTGCCTGGCCAGTATATGTTTTACATTCCCTTTACAAACCTAACGGAAACAAGAACTGCTTTAATGTATGTTATTGCACTGCATCTTCTGTAGTTCATGGGTACAATTTCAGGAGGGGTTGAAAATATTCTCAGAAAGCTGCACACTCACTATCACAGTGCTGTTGCTTCAAATGGGGAAAAATGCTGCCAGCAGTGATAAAAATGTGTCTGTCTTCTGGTTCAGCTATTAACCCTTCCATGGTAAGATTGAAGCAGTGGCCCGCCTTAGAAAGTAATTGTGCAAAGGAAGCTCTCCATGTCCCAATCACATATGTAATTAAAGATTTTCAAATTTACTGCTTCTCTCATCCTCGCTTCAGTTAAGGTGCCGTCCTATGCATGTTTAGATAGAGAGAAGTCCTCCAACTCCCAGCATCCCTCACCCAGCCTTAAGGGCACAATCCTTAACTTGGAGTATCCTATGCAGAGAGGGAGGTGCCTTGCACCTGACCTGACTCCCTGCATTTTAGCTAGATGGGTGATTTCGCCAGTCTAGCAGAGGCTTCAGGGAGGGCAAGGGAAAGAGGCTGTGGCAGTCATAGGAAAGATTGTAGGAATGCTGCTCTGTCTCCTCCCCTCCCCTGGGAACTCCCAGACTCTGCACTCCATTTTATGAGCACAGAGAGGGAGCTGGGTGGTTCTCTCTGTACCAGCTATGAGGGGGCAGAGGCAAGGAGTGCAGTTTCCTGTCTCTGAGCTCGGAACCAGGAAACCGGAAAATCCTATGGTCTCCAGATGCTGTCTAGGGGGACATAGGATTGCTCCCTCCAGTTATAATACGTTTTCAGTATGGGCCTCAATGCTGAAGATGTTAACTGTTGCTGTAGATCTACGTTTGTAACACTAAATGGTATGTCTAGCTTTTCTTCTTTTTCTTTTATTTTAGATCCCAAGCCAAACATCTCCTATGAGCTTTTGATTCCTTGGATTGGTATGTATGTACAAGTTAAAATTGTTTACAAGTAAGTTTTTGTGTATTGTTTTCATAGCTAAGATTACAATTCCCCTTGTGCTACCTGCTTAGACCTGTCACCCAAAACCTAACTAGATCTGCAGTGCAACTCCTGGAAGCAAGTCCTACTAAGTTCAATGGGACTTTCTCCCAGGTAAGTATGGATAGGGTTGCAGCTTTGTCTATAAGAGTTTTCATTCTGCTTTTGGGATTCAGATGATTTTATCCCTAGAAGTATAGGTAGAACAGACATTAGTTCTAGGGCAACCAGATTGGAGGAATGGGACATAACAGAAAATTAAGCACATCTAAGAAAAGAATGTTTTGTGGACGTGGACCATCTTAGATGACCACAGGAGAAAAGCAATACAAAGCTTATTACAAGCTTGGGAGCCTCAGAAGATGGGATATACAGTTTACTGTATACTGGTTCACGTATCATGTTGGTTGCCACCAGGAAGCTAAATCTCATTTGTGGGTAGGAGCTTGGTTATCTCCTTGTACAGAACACGGTCCATATGGTTCAGGCTAACAGTAGCCATGTCAGGGAGGAACACCCCAAACCCCCTGGGTTTGTTATTGCTTACCCAGAACACATTGACAGCCTTCATACAAACAGCTGACTTCGGGCTTCTCCACATGGGGCTTTTATCCTACGATTGAGATTGGTTAATCATGGAAGTTTGCGGGTCCTTTACATGGCGTTGTCAACCTCCCAGGCATCTCCTGCACTAAATTACCTTTATCCCATTTTTTTTTTAAAAAAGATCAGAGATAGTGAGCTATCAAATTATACCGCGTTGAGTTTCCTCCTGAAAAGAGGAAGTCGCACAATAAGAGGAGCTAGACTACAGTGCCATCTAGTGGCTGTATAATGAAACATGTAGAACATGCAGGCAAGGGGGGCGGGGGAAGCCAGGGAAGGGAAGCTCATCTAAAGGGAGCCTGTTGTGATCCTGCATTTAAAACGGAAACAGAAAGCCCTGTAAAACTGTGGGATTTTAGCCTGGTGTAGAAATGCTCTCAGGCTTATTGGTGGCAACCATGCAACCAGGATTACTCATGAATACACCCCAAATGAGTAGGAAATTCAGGTTCCATTAACTAACTTACTAAAACAGTTATGGGCAACATGTGGTATGACAACTTGAATAAGAAAAAAAATGACCCCTATTGTTTTCTGATTATACGATCAGAACGAAGAGCCAGTTCAGACATTCACAAGATGCTGGGGTTTCAGAACGGCAAGTGACTTGTGCTTCTGAATTTCCACTTCTAATGCAATTTCTGCAGTTTGGACTCATGGATCATTTCACCATGGTGAAGCAGGAACAGATTTACCATGAGCCATGTGCCTTGGGCAGTACATTCCAGACGGGTTGCCATCTTCTTGGCTGTACTCCCTAGCTCTGTATCTTGTTAAATTTAATTCCATTCCAGATCAGAAAGATGTCACTTTAATTTTTGGCCTCTGGTGTGGAAATACCTAAAGCTGTCACTGTACTGAGGTTTGTGAATTCCGAATTCAGACATTATATTAGAAATGGAGATTCTGAGTTGTAAGTGAGTATTTCACATGGCTGGAAATACTGGTTTCCTCTCAATATCCCAAAAGGCTCTAAATCAGCTGAATTCAGAACTTATTTATCTGCTTTATTGCGGTTTGAATGCTTTAAAAATTGTATTGATGCTTTATTAATGTTAATTTCTTTGGAGGCTCTTCTTAGAGTTGGAAGGTGATATAGAAATGTTTTCTAAATAAAAAAAATATAAGTAACAGAAATAAACCCTAAAGGAGAAGGCAAAGGTTATATAAAGAGATCACATTCAAAGGCTCTTCAGATTCCACTTGAAGGTGTTGTCTTTCATCTCTTTAGTGGCTTGATCAGTCACCAAAGCTGCATTTAAAAAATACCGCTACATTAACCCTGGCTGAACTGTTACAGATTGGATTGATAAAACAATCCTAATTACATAACAATGATGAAATACAGAAGTTTTTTTTACTAGGTTTGAACACTGATCTGTCCATTGATCTCAGACCATGGAAATTATTTTCTGATAAACTAACCATTGATAATGTTAATTGATCCAATAAAGTTTAAATGATGCCCTAAAAACTGCACATTACTCCCCTTTGCCAGGGTTAAATGACACAGGGTTAGTCATGTTAGAATAGCGATGGCAGGGGATCAAAAAAGGGTGCAAGCTAACAGTTAATTTGCCCTTTAGACTTGGTTGAGGGGGCACTACTAGATTCCAGAATTCATATCACAAATGATAATTGTACACACACACACACACACACACGACCAATTAATATGCAAATACCCTAATCTCTGCTTACCATTGTACCAGTGCCTGCACATCTGAAACTGTATTCAAACCATGGTAAGAGGCATACATATAAATAGAGTAATGCCACTTGAAAAAACAAACAAATATCATTTCAGGGAAGCAAAAAAGACTTATCAGACATGTATAAGATCTTATTAAAAGCACGGGATACAAATGTAAATCCCATGAATTGGGAAAGGGGTTTTATAATTAGACTTTTTGACAAAGATTAGGTATATGTTTGTATGAAATCTAAAACTCTTTTTCTGGATGTTGCGCCAAGGGAATATTTTTGCAAAATATTATATAAATAGTATTATGCACCAGCTAGAC
This sequence comes from Heloderma suspectum, assembly GCF_057233095.1. Taxonomy (NCBI): domain Eukaryota; kingdom Metazoa; phylum Chordata; class Lepidosauria; order Squamata; family Helodermatidae; genus Heloderma; species Heloderma suspectum. The sequence goes on from NC_139461.1 coordinate 231,612,465, forward strand.
TGGCAAGAGTGTACCCCAATTTATCAAAGCTATGTTGGAGATGTGGAAGGGGAAGTGAACTCTTGCACGTATGGGGTGGGAATGTCCTCAGATTAAAAATATTGGTTAGATATTGTACAAGGAATTAGATTGATAATAGGCTATGCTATCCCACTGCCTGTCTACCACCTTGCAATGAAAGGAAACAAACAATATGGAAGAATATGGTAATAAATAATATCACAGCTTACAAATATTTATAGGGGAGAAGGAATAACGCAACAGACATTTAAATGGAATAGGGATTTTATTTATTCAATTTTAGAATGAGTATAGCTTTTGGCTTAGCACCAATAGACCATTTGACAATGTGATCTTAAGAATATCTGTTGTGCTTTGAAGTTGTAGGTTGTAAACTGGGTTCTATAACTGCTGTCAAAGTTAGTGATCATGTATGATGTGTCTGATAACAATAAACTGAAATGTGTTGTTGTTGTTTTTTAAAAAAATCATTTTAAAAGTAGTTAGTACATGCATTACTACAGGTCTCTCAGGATGCAGAGTTAATTAACAAATCTGGGCGCATCAAAAAACCTTGGGTGCAAAGAGGAGTCACAACAGGGGAGGGAATGTTGCCTAGCAGTCAGATGGAGCTACGAAGTTTCCTTTTTAGCATGGGTTTCTTGTGTAAAAAGACTAGCATATTCAGTATGTTCTGAAGATTAGTATGTTCTGATTAGTGGTTTCATTCTGCTAGAAGCCTGGCCTGATTTCTTCTGCTGTTTTATACTTCTAGCTGCTTAGCCAGGCGACTATCTCTTTATGACTCAGAGTGCTTTCAGATGGAGGGCTCCTAGCACAAGCAATTGGAAGCCATTGTGCAGCTATTCCATCTTTTTCTCCTTAATGAATTTTCTGCAGTAAGAAAAAACATTGAAGAAACAGTGGGAGAACATGGAATGAGTGGAAAATGACATTGTCTGACCCCCCCCCCCCAAATACTGTGAATGAGGTAGGGTGATGATGTGATGAAAGCCTCATCTGGAAGCACCCTCAGTAAAGTTTGCTGAGACCTTCACTTTCTGGATTCAGCCTGCTTTATTCAGTCACTTCTGTTAACAAGTCCTAATGTGTGCATGAATGCACAGATATTAAGAAATGGCCAATACCAAAATGTAGTCCCCTGAATAACATAGGAGCTGGAATTATACAGGGCTTATTCCAAATAATTCTGAAGTAAAATGAAAGGGTCAGCTCGACTTACCTCCTTGTTCTGGGATCATATAAGCAAAAGTAGGGTCATTGCCTCTGCTGGTTGGAATGCATAGTTCCATACAGAGTCCAAGTAATCTGTCAGTTCTAAAACAACATGCTATGGTGTCTGGCAACACCTGAATAACCACTATGTGGATGGAGAAAGGCAATTGTTTTTAAAATAGCATCAGTCATAAAACTTTCAAGCCTGGGATGATAACCTGTTAATCTTTAGGGCAAACAAGTTGTAACATTAAAAATAATAATAAAAATGTTACTCTGACCCAGTATGGTCCAACCTGTCTTTTGTTCTTTGTACACATAGGGAAAGGCCTGCTTATCTCAAGTGGACCTAAGTGGCACCAACACAGGCGTTTGTTAACACCGGCTTTCCACTATGACATCTTGAAACCTTATGTGGCACTAATTGCAGATTCAGCCAAAGTGATGCTGGTAAGCAACCAACTCTCAGGTTATGAAACCAGCTGAAGAAAAGCAGATGACATAAGTCTCAGTAGGCCAGTTAGGGATGTCCAGATTTTCTTCAGTCTGCTCCATTTGTGTTTTGTGGATTGTCAGGCATCTTCCATTCCTTCGTCTGCTCATTGACAGAAACAGTTTTTTTTTAGGGTTGTACAAGAATTTTGTTCTACTTGCACCAATTTGCACTAATGTGCATTGGCACAAGTGAAAATGTGTGCAAATCCCCCCTCCCATGTAAAAACTCAATCTTCAAGTCCATGTGACTCAGAGAAAGCCAGTCCACTGTAGAATCTGCAGGCTGGATTCATAGAAATCCTAACCGTTTTGACTCTGTTGTGGATTTGTCCAACATCCCTAGGACCAGCCCAAGACATCTTGCTGCTTGATGTGAAGGACAAGATGGCACCCCTCCCCAGTCCACAAACAGAAGCTGACTGGACTGGCAGTTGAATCTTAGTTCAACTTGAAGACTGGCATCCTCTCCCACATGAGGCAGCAGGCTAATTTAGGGGGTCCTGGACAGGTTGTGTAGCATACATCGTTCTGTCTTCCAACACAGGGGAACAGCCAGTGTTCATGAGAACAGCCAGGATGCTGCCACTACTGCCCCTCAGCATCTGCTGCCTGAGGCGGTCACCTCATTCTGCCTAATGGCAGGGCTGGCCCTGAGTCTTAGCTCCATTTCTGTTGTTATTGGGTCAGCACAGGAATTTGTTAGAAGATAATCATCCCAGTCCAGTTTTGGTGTGTTTCTTGATTGAGCTAGATGGTTGACACAGAGCGTATCAGAAGACTCAATTCTCTTTATCAGTGAAATACTGGGCACAATGCTGTATGTTCCATTAGCTTTACATCCAGGTACCTTAAAAATCACACATTATCGCCACATGGCCTGCTTTCCTCCACATGGCTACCAACAGAGTCATCTGCCCAGGCTTTGAATTTCCAAAGATTCATCAGCACCAGCTCTATGGATTGTATCCAATGTCATGATAGTGGAGATGGTATTGTTTCACTAGCACAATTGCTAGTGAAACAGCCAGCACATCTAACCTAATGATATAGTGAGTTGTGAAACAGCTAATGCAATGGCTTGTACAAGTAGAAATGAAGTATTAGATCTGACACTTGCAGAAGGCTGGAAATGAGATTTCCTGATTTGGTCCAGGTGCCTAATTGCCCTCTGGATTGACCCCAGTGGGTCAGATGATGTTAAGGGGGTGGGGAGCCACTCCCAAACCCTACTCCCTCCAATGTCATCATTACCCACTTTTCTGTGCTGAGAGAGGCACAGAGTGTCAGTCACCTTGAGCACTTCCTTCCCACTATACTCGTGTAGATAGGGCACAAGCTGGGAAGGAATGGACTCCTTGTTATCTCTAATCTTTGATCAGAGATAGCAAGGGATTCCCCTTGTTGGGCTTCCCCCTTGTTATCTCCCATCAGAGATAATCAGAGATGGGAGATAAGGGGATTCTTCTCCCCAGGTCAGGCAGAGGGGCTTGAGGGAGGGGCCACAGATGGTGGATTGGGCACCCCCTTGCACTGGATTGGGCCTGCAGGCTGGAGGTTGCCCTCTCCTGCATTAAAAAAAAAAAGGGGGAATAGTATTCAATGAGACGACCATAGCGTTCCTAACAGGATGCAGATTATCATAGAAATCACATTGCCAGCAATTACACTCATCTATATGCAGATCTGGCATGGTTGTACAGCAATGCACCAGTGTATGGTACATATTGCAGAAGGCTGCTTCATATTGATACACATCCAGAGTAAAACTAAAAGACTTGTGCAAGGTCTATATATCTTGGTAGTATAGCCTGAATCTTCAGCTTTACCAGGATTAAAAACAACAACAATGATTTTTTTTCATCATCCCATTTTTTTTTAAGAGCAGATCTTTTGCTTTCAGGTGATCTAACCAACTTAATCTTTCTCATCTCTACTTTCCACATTAGGATAAGTGGGAGAAGTTGATTGCAAAGAATCCCACAAAGTCTTTGGAGATGTTTGACCATGTCAGTTTAATGACTCTTGACAGCATTATGAAGTGTGCATTCAGTTTCCAGAGCAACTGCCAGACTGACAGGTTAGGAGTGTCAAATTATAAGATAATGTTCAGGGAGGCCAGCATGGCCCATATTTGTATTAAGGATGTGTGGATTTCGTGAAATCCATTCTGTCTGTGTTTTGCGGATTGGCAGGCATCTTTCATTCCGTTGTCTGCTCATTGATGGAACTGGATTTTTTTAACCAGAATTTTGTTCTACTTGCGCTATTACACACTTGCACAAATGTGCTAATGTGCATTAGTTAATGTGCATGTGCAAATTAGCACAACTCTCTCCACCCCACCAAAAGTGCAAAACCTGTCCACAAGTCCACGGAATCCACGTGATTTGGAAAAAGCCGGTCTGCTGCAGAATTTGCAGGTCAGATTCATAGAAATCCGAACGCATTTGAATCTGTTGTAGATTTCTCTGACAACCGTAATTTGTATACCTGAAAATATTTCTGTTGGTGTTGTGTTTTTTCCCCTCCAGAGAAATGGATTATTATGTCAAAGCTGTGTCTGATCTGACTCTTCTATTATTTCGGAGAATCACTTCTGCATTGCTCCAGAATGATCTTGTCTATTCATGCACCAAATCAGGACAGTGCTTTAAGGAGGCCTGCAGGTTGGCGCATCATCATACAGGTACCTCTCAAACAATGGCATCTACTTCTCATGCTTCTACATAAGCTTTGGTTAAATTTAATACTACATGTAGATGCTTTGGTGTGCCATGATGGCATAATGAGTAATACTAAGAGGAAATTCGCCTGGGTTAAAGAAGGGTGGCTGGGGGCAAGGACCAATAGTTCTGGATTGTGTCCACTGCTTGATTTTGAAAATCAGTAGTGTTGGGAAATAAATCTTCCTGGAATGGTCTAAGCTGGAACCCTTTCTCGTGATTCTGTTGTGTGCTAAGTAGAAGGATCTCTGTTGATGCTCAGAAGCACTCCATTGTTGATCAAGCCCACCTCCAAAATTCTGGAGAAAGATAATCCAAACATTGCACAAAGGCTGAATTCTATGACTTCAATACATATTTTACTACTTTTGCATAATTTTTCTGCAAATATATAGATGTCTACTTGGAAGCAAGCTCCAGTGAGTTCCATTAGGCTTATTTCCAGGTACATGTCTGTAGGAGTAAGGCCTTATTCTGGTTCTGCTAGGCATGGGGACAAACCTTACTAGGTCTGATAGATGGCTGGCATGTCAGCATCTGGTGTACTCTATTAAGCCCTAGTAAGTCTTTTCTGTGCTAGGAGATCTTCTAAAATCACACAGTCTGCCAAATTTTCTTTGGACCCATTAAGGGACATTCTAGTTGTACATTGGCTGTATTCTTTTGTATGCTTTACTTTGTATATTTTGAAATGTATTTATTTAATACAAAAAATATCCCACCTTTCTGGTGGTTATGCACAACAACAATGAAAAACAACCGTAACATTCCAAACCGCAAAAACAAATAAAAGAAATACAATAAAAACAGGTGCATCAGATAGACATCAGATAAAACAATTTATGCTACCTGAAAAATAACTGCCTGGATCAGAAGGTTTTTGCCACCCGGTGAAGCACCAAAAGAGGAGGCCAAATGAGCCTCCCAGGGCAAAGAGCTCCACAGGTGAAGTGCGGCCATAAAGAAGGCCCTTTCTATGTTTACTACCTGCCCTAAACTCAAGGGGTAAGATGGGGTAGAAATAAATGCATTCATTTACTATGCCCTTGCTGGTGTAACTTTATCTTGTAACCAATACATAGAAAAAGTAATTGAAGAGAGGAAGAAATCCCTCCAGAATGAAAGAAAACTTGAAAAGATCCAGAAGAAGAGACACTTGGACTTCTTGGACATTCTTCTTTGTGCCAAAGTAAGAAATCATATGAAGCAGTTTAACACCCCGTACCTTATAGTTACACCAATGCCCAATGTAACACCCCCTAATACTGTTATGGTTATACCAGTGCTCACTCTCAAAACCACCCTAAGAGTGAACAGCTTCAGTGTCTGATGCTTGGTTTCTTCTGGTGAGAGGATGAAACATAAAATATACATAGACAGCTGCACTGAGTAGAGCATTGGACTAGATGACCTCCAGCACCCCTTCCGACTCTATAATTCTGTGAATGCAACAAATATATTTCATGACCAATCATAACAAAACAAGTATTTTATATTATCATTCATTATCATCATCATCATCATCATCATCATCATCACAATGAGGCCATGTACTCAGGATGTTTTAGGTAAGTTTATGCATGTTAAGGTCCAGACAATATGCTCTTGCCTGCCACAACATGCTTCTAATATATTACAGTCCTAGAATAATGCAATGGCAGCATATAAAGCTGGTCAGGATAGCTCTGCCCGGTGCTGCTTTTATCAGGCTTAGCCTTGTTTGCTGGAGAAACCTGAAACAGAGATAGATAACAATTCCTCCAAAAACCATTTGCACTTAGGCCCTGCTGTCATTCTAGTAATTCTGATGGGATTCAGACAGAATCCAAGGGGAGCTTGGAGTGACTTTCTCAGCTGAATTCCAGTTTTTTCTCTCAATATATAACTATGGAATGCCTAGCCACCTAGTGGAGAAACTATAGACTGCATAATAGACAATCAATCAATCAATCAGTCAATCAGTCAATAGTTTTTATTGTTTCAGCCAATGGTTACAACAAGCATATAAAAGACATAGATGAGTAAAATCAGATAAAACATATGTTACATGTGTTTAATCAGTTTGCAAAGTCAAAAAATTTAATCTCTAGCTTTGGGCTGCAAAGGCAAAATTGGCCAGTGCCAGGAGAATTGCCTTATGACATGTAAACAAAAAAAATATTCTGTCTGATTTGGACCAGGTGGACTTTTTCTCAAAAAATGTATCTACATACTTGGAACAAATTTGGGAAAAGATAGAACAACAGAACAGATAATGAGGCAGGTCCTCCACTTTGCACTATGAGAAGGGCAAAGCCTGGTGGCATAAGGCGTTTTATTAAAATACCCTTCCAAAACTGCCATTTTCATCTGCTGCATCCTTAGTTGTGTTAGAGCTGATCTGAGATGAGAATTAGAAATAAGAATAAAATATCTTCCACATTCAAAATTATTCTTGATCTTAGCAACCCAGGGTGCTATGTTGCTACTGGAAACTGCACAAAGGTCCAGTTGGATAGAAACATTATAAATCCTCTCCTTAAAAACTGCTTTACTGTGGGCTGTATTTAAGATAGTGAAATACTGGGAAGAAAAGCCATAATAATGAATTTGGGAACTTCATCTCTGAAACCACGATACTGTTTTGGATGGATTAGCTCTCATTTGCTCTAAAAGACACAATTTGGGTAATCTGGTTGGAGGTGAGAAAAAAATCTCAAGCCAATAATTAAAGGCCCTAATAATAATATTAGTTTTGACTGGCATTACACCAGTTTCCAAGTGTAAAAATGAAGATGGAGTACTCCTTGATACACCAAGAATAGTTCTGAACAGTCTGTTTTGAAACAATTCGATGTCGTATAGGATTTTAAACCCCACAGCATTCCTCCATATGCATATTGAGAGACTAGTTTTGATTTCAGCAAGGTTTGAATTGGATAGATTTGATAACCACCCCTTGTGCACCAAAACTTCAGTAGTCCATTTAATTGCTGGTTTATCTTTAATTTCAGATACTTAAAATGGGTGCTTCAGCCTCCTGAGCATGAAAAAAAGAACACCCAAATAATGATAGGAGGATACTTGCTCAATGGGGTGGGAATTTATTCTCCACTTATGTATCAGGGATCTATTTCCAAAGACCATAACTTTAGTTTCCCCATAATTAATGGATAATAGATTTTGGGGGGAATATTCAGCCATTGAGGATTGCAATCTATGCAGACCAATCTGAGTATGTGAGATGAGGTTCAGGTCATCAGCACAGAGGAAAAAAGGCAGTTTCCTTTCTTCTACTTTTACTGGAAAAAAATGGGTCACCCATAACAGATGAAAATTGCAGGCAGAAGTACTGATGAGAGCTGGGCCAATATTTTCAAACCAGCTCTTTTTGTCCATTCATGGGTGTGGGAGAAGTTTCTCCCAAATTAGGAAAGGCAGGAGAAATGTTCAAGACAGTTTCAGCAAAGGGGGTCGTGGGCTTACCTTACTTTTTAGGAGAAGGTGTTCAAGGATTTTCTTTTGTTCTTTCTTAACATGTCCCACGTTCCATCTAATACAAACTAAACAAACTGGCAATGGGGGCTCCCCATCATACTCAGCATCACCTCATAGCTGGCATCAAGGGTAAGCATGGCTGGGCTCCTGCTAAGAGCCCACACCCCAGTAGGGGCCCCTCTGACAGGAGCTCTCTGGACCCGCTTCTGCCTGCTTGTTCACCTGCCTGAGGCCTCTCATTCCGGCCCAGACAAAAGTGGTGGTGAGAAGGGTGAGCAGCGGATGCCCCTGCCTTCTTGCTTGCTGGCTCTCTGCCTGACAAGCAAGCAGGTGGTAGCGGTGATAAGGAAGAGGAGGAGGAGCAACAGGAGTCGGTGACAGTGACGCGGGAAAAGGTGGACTCACTGAGGGAAGGCCCTGTTGAGCGTGTCTTGTCCAAGGGCCCTCTGAAACATGGACCTGGTACTATATCAGCTGTTTGTCCCCCATACCCCCCTCTGCACACACTCTTCCTTGCTTAAGATCCAACCTGATTAAGAGTTATGAAGAACTTGAAAATGTGCTCGCTTCTTTGTGACTTCTTCATTAGCTATTGCTTTTGCTGTAAGCATCAGTTAGTTTCAGTGATTTTTTTAAGGTATAAATCTTTTTATTTCATTTTGGTTTTATTATGTGTTTTCATTCTTTGTTTTATTGTTCGTATTTTATGTTTTTAATGCATTTTACACCATCCAGAAAACTTGGGTTACTGGGTGGTTTAAAAGTGCAATCAGTCAGCCAATAAACAAATACAATAAGAGATGCAGATGCCAGGGGAAACAGACCCTGCCCATTCCTTGAAGTGAGGCCAAACTCCCAAGTTTCTAAACTTGGCAAAGCCAGATGGCTGTGCATCACTTTCTGCTCAAGCTGTGGTGGAGTGAATTACTACTTGTGCCAGTCCATAGGATGAATATAAAAATTCCATCTTTTCTGATACCTTTTGATGAGGTGTGTTTTCATGTTCACTTCCAAAAGTGAGGCCATCAATCATTCTATTTTTCTTGGAACAAATACTCGCCAAGTTGGTTGCTGATTCCCACTCCCCTAATTTGTTAGTATGAAAATGGAGCTGGATTGTCTGATGAAGACCTCCATGCTGAAGTAGACACTTTCATGTTTGCGGGCCATGACACAACAGCCAGTGGGATCTCCTGGCTCTTGCATTCCATGGCCCAGCATCCAGAGCACCAGGAGAGATGCAGAGAAGAAATCAAGGAACTCCTGGGGGATCGCGAAGACATTCAGTGGTGAGCTTGATATTGTTTGGCTTTGATTTCTTTTCTTGCTTGTCCAGACAGTATCCTGGAGATCTATGAAAAGTTTCACTATGTTTTTTTTTTAATAGAAAAGTAGCTGTGGGAAGCTGCCAGTTTTAGTGAAGAAAAGGTGGGTGGAAGAGGCTGCTTAACCCTTTCCCCTCCCACTATTTGTTCATGCAAAAATATCCACTCCAATCTGCTTTTCCTCTCTCCAATATACTTTCTCTTTAATCTCTTTACTCCTTTGGGTGGTAAAACAGCTAGGGGGAAAGATTTTGAGTGGGAAAAGAGCAGGAAGAAGAAGGGTTAAGCAGATGCTCACCTTGCCACTCTTCCACTCCCAATCAAATCCTGCTTTTCTGTAATGAAATAAAATTGGAAGATTATTCATGCGATTCCTGCATATTTCCTTAGAAGGAATAAGAAGACTGTCTCACAGTTTTCTGCTTTAAAATATCAAACTGGAACTTGATCCCAAATTGACTTTATGTGCAGAGCCATTTATTTCCAAAACCATAGAAAAAACCTATGGAAGAATCATTAGGCAGCAATGTTCCCATTAATTGATCTGCTCTGCTTTGACTTCCACAGCCTGGTTCTAACCATGTTTATGTTCCACTTTGCTTCAATGGGACTTACTTCCAGGCCAATATGTTTATGATTGCTGGCTTAGGGCTTAAAGCTGAATTTCAGATTCAAGCTTTAGGATGCTGACTTCCAAATACCACCTACAATACTAAATACCTATGCCCATCTTAAAACTGTTTACTAGCCCCAAATCACCAAAACTACAGCCATGGTGATATATGAAATCTCTCAAATTTCTACTTGAGCAAGTGTTTTTCATCCTCATTCTGCAAGATGGCAGCAGGGGAAAGGAAAACCATGTCTGCAGTGTCTGGACCTTCAATAATTTGAAACAGAAGCTAACAGACTGCTTGACTTGCATCCAGATGTTGTTCCACTCGTAAGTGATTCACTAGCAGAAGACTTAACTGTTTTCTCTGCAACTTCCAGGGATGATCTTAGTAAGATGACGTATACCACGATGTGCATAAAGGAAAGTCTCCGCCTATATCCTCCAATTCCAGTTGTGTCCAGACAGATGAGCAAACCCATCACCTTTTTCGATGGACGCACTTTGCCTGAAGGTTTGCATAGGTTCTTTATTAACAGGAAAATTCTACTTTTCATTCACTTCTGTGCAATTCAGTGTTGGATGATACCTTAGCCCTGAGCATAGATAATGCATTATAGATATTATAATGATAATTGTATAATCATAGTCATAATGGTTAACATAAGAACATAAGATCAAAGGCCTATCTAGTCCAGGATTCTGGTCCACAGTGGCCAACCAGATGCCTTTGGGAAGCCCACAAGCAGGACATGAGTGCTATAGTACCCTTCCGCTTGTATTCCCTGGCAACTGGTACTGAGAGGTCCTAGAGGTAGCATGTAGCCATTGACAGCCTTATCCTCTATAAGTGAGTCTAATACCCTTTTAAAACTGTCCAGACTGGCGGCCATCAGTACCCCTTGGGGCATTGAATTCCATAGTTTAACTATGTGCTATGTCCTTCCTTTTACTGGTCCTGAATGTGTCACACTTCCTGGCCAGGGTGACTTCAAAAGAGAAAGAGCAAATTAGTCCAGTTCCTCTCTTTATCCCTTTAATATGCCTTGCAGGAACTTGTGTAAATCCCCTATAGGGTGATATAGCTGCACTGGTTACTGGTGTGTTTCCAAGCCCAATTCAAAGTGCTGGTTTTGAACTTAAAAGTCTTAAATGGTTTGGGACCAATTTACTTGGAGGATCACCTTCATCCATATCAGCCAGCCCATACTTTAAGATCAGAAAGAGAGGCCCTTCTCATTTGCCCACACATGAGAGCAGTCAGGTGGGTGATCACATGTGAGAGGGCCACTTCTCTGCAGTGGCCCCACACCTTTTGAACAAGTTGCCATTGGAGGTCTACCATGCTCCGTCAATGCAGGCTTTTAAGAAGGCCTTGAAAACACATTATTTTACCCCTGGCCTTCTCTTGATATGACTGCTGTTGTTGCTATTACTGCAGTTGCTGTTGCTGGTTTTATTGTTGGCTTTTATGTTTGTTTTTATTGTTTTTATCACTTTTTAATATTTTAACTGTTTTATGTATTTTATTGCTGTAAGCCGCCGTGGGAGGGCTTCTGCCCTGAAAGGCAGCCAATAGATAGATAGATAGATAGATAGACAGACAGACAGACAGACTAGATGTGCTTTCAGCTTGTGGAAAGCTGCTCACAGACTAGCCAGCATTTAGAAATCCCATAGAGTTACTTTCCAGACTCAGTCCATTGAAAATTTCTTCTGTCCAGTCCCCCCACTGAAATTATTTGGAGGAGCACCCAGGTGTGAGGCTGTGCACCCCTGGCCTAGAAAATTGTGCCATTATCTGTGGTGCAGTTAATAATCTGGCTTATCTAAACTGACTTCAGTGTATAAAACAATGTATAGCAGTTGTGGGCAACTTTGGGAGGTCCAGGGGGCATTTTTGCCTCCCAGACCCCCTGAGGGCCGCACCTCCCCACCCACAGCACTGAACATAATATCTTAAAATGGCATCTGGAATGGCTATGGAGTACGAAAGGGGTAAAAAGTAGCTTCTTTTCAAGCTAATTTTGATCCTTTTGGTGCTCCATAGTAGTACAGAGCACTAAAAGGGTTAAAAAAAAAAAAAAGCTTCAGAATGCCACTACAGATACCATTTTGTTTGTTTATTTATTTATTTACAGTTTGGGGAGCAGAGGTTGCTACACACTGCTCACCCTTGCATTATAGCATCCATAGAACTGATAAGGAGTTATATATAAGGAGATAAATATAATACTGGTAGCAGATCAAATGAGAGAGGTACTGCAGTTGGAATAAGCAATTGCCCGCTATATGAAAACTTTTGAAAAACTCATTGAACTCTCATTTCAAGTATTTTAATTGCTCTAAACTCTCTGGTAATTTCTGCTCCAAGATCTAAAATCAAATAGTCAAGGGAAAGGAGAAATATGAGAATGGAATGGGGATTTGCAGGGCATTGCCTATATTATGGGGAGGGAGTGGTAAAGATCACCAGAAGCAGACACAAAGTTATGACCCTATTCCTGCAAAATCCCAGTAATGTCTGTGGTTTGTTTCTGCAGGATGCTGAGTATTTGTGTTAATGGTTTGTCCATCCAGATTCACAACTAGGATCTAGATAACCTGTTTCAGCTGGACTGAATTGACTCATTACCAAAGTTGGTTTATTAGAGGGCAGTTGCATCCCCTTTTCATGGTGAACTGTGGGGTTTTGTTGAGCCTTCAAACCACTTACTGAAATTAAGTATTCTTTTGCACTCAGGTTCTGCTAATTTGTTGTATCACAACGGAAATCCGCCATTGCACCTACTTTAAACAGATCCTTAACACCAACAAAAAAGCATAAACCAGAATCTAAAGAGCTGCTTTAGCCTTGCCTATGAGCAATGCTGTTTATAAAATATAAGCCCCCAAAGTCTATTGGTGCATGGAACTAGTTGCGGAAGCATTTAAATCTCAAGGACTATCAATCTTCTTGCCTTAAAGCACTCACAATTCTACATGTTCTAATCTCCATATTCTCTTGTTCATTACTTTACAGGCTCTATAGTTTCAGTTGCCATTCACTGTGTTCATAAAGACGCTAGTGTGTGGCAAGACCCTGAGGTAAGTAATTTATTCTAAATAAGAGGGAAGAAAGCAACTGTGTAGTTAAATTCAAAGATTTTGCTATGATCTGAACTTCCACAGGCTCCAATATGCACATGGGCTTCAGTGTGACAGGGAATTCCCCATTTAATTAAACCTAGGTGATTTTTCCAGGTTAATGCATACTGTTATTTTAAGAAGCTCCAAAAGCTGCCCATGACTGTGCAACATAAGAGAATGAGTGTGTGTGTGTGTGTGTGGGGGGGGTGTATCTATGTATTCTCTGTCATACTTGGAACAATGCAGTTTCTTTTTATTGTTCTCCAAAGGATTTGTGTTTAGTTCCTCTATGATCATACAAGATTTTTCTCCTCCATCTCATTTTTATCTCAAAAGTAAGACTGCAGTTTAGCCGCCAAGAACCAATAATGATGTACCCACAAATGCTCTTATTTTAGGTATTCGATCCTACAAGATTTTCAGCAGAAAACTTGTCCCAGAGGCATCCTTATGCATTTATCCCTTTTGCAGCTGGATCAAGGTGAGTGTGAAATGTACTGTTTTAATAGCATTGATTTAAAAATAAGAACTTGACATGTCCTAAGGCATTGCCAGCCCCTGAGATTAGCAGTGATCTCCCATAGCCCTTTCACTCTTGTTTAATTCATTTCAATGAAATATTACTTGGTAAAACTCCATCACTTTCTAGAAGAGTGAGTGCATTAAATATTTCACATTTTGTACCAAATAATGATCTATGCTGTTAAGTAGGTACCGCATGGGAGAATATTATTGGTCTGTTATTACAACCTGAAGGTCAAGCCAATGATACGACAAAATACATAGCCTGGTCAGTTGCAGGTTCACATAGCAGGAAGGCCTGTCAGTAAAGATAAGTTCTTATTGGTGTAATACAGTGGCCTCATCAGTTAAGGAACTTAGACTATATGTCTATAAACTCAACTGGAGGTTACTTCTGGGCCATGTCCTATTTTATTGTGAATCATACTTGATTTGCAAAAGAAGATCACTGCCTGCTAGATGACTGAATAATAAACTGCCCTGACCTGATTGAACATAAACAAAGGTTTCTTGGAATTAGAAGAACGTTGAAGATTGAACATTTTCAAGGCCTTTCTTTTCCTCTCATTAGGAATTGCATTGGACAGCAATTTGCCATGAACGAGATAAAAACAGCTCTTGCTCTGACACTGCTTCGCTTTGAAATCCTGCCAGATCCAGCAAATCTTCCTATTCCCATTCCTCAGATTGTCCTGAGGTCTGAGAATGGAATACACCTCTTCTTAAAGAAACTCAGCTGATACTGGAGAATCGTTTATGGAAACATTTCTTCCTAAGTTGGTGTCAAGGAGATGGAGGAGGTTTCCATATAAACAACGGTCAAGAGATCCCCTGGGTCAGATTTTTGTCACCGTTTCTAGCATTGGTGCCTTTTATATTGAGCTGAATGTGTTTAAAATGAAAGTCTCAGCAATGTTTGTACTGCTCAAGGATATATCTTTTAATAACAATTATTAAAATATCTTCCTAATAATGGTCTGTCACAGAATTAAATTATATAATAAAAAGGATGAAGGAAGTGACCCACTAAGATAGCTACTAGAAGCACAGAGCTACCTATCACATAATAAACACTCAAGTATCAAATTGTAAATAAGCATGTACAAATCAACATTTATTTCATATGCTGGGAGTTGTAGGACTTTTTTTCTGTCTAAACATGCATAGGATTGCACCCTAAGTCTGCTTTCCCATTAAAACCACAAATTTACCCTTCCTCCTTCCTTCTCCAGAGTCAAAGCAGAGCAGACCAATGCACAGCCATGCCACAAGCATTCCCCCACAAGCCCTCCTCTCCGATTTCTCTTTGGGACAAGCCTTCAGTAGTTATCTATTACATTGCCATTTTATTATACTTTCTCAATATAACTCCATTCCTGGAAAAGTGCTGATCTTGTCTCTCTTGCTTCCCTGAATTCCTTACAAGGGCCCTCTGCTACCTCAACTAAACCATCAAGTTACTCATACATGGCTTCCTTGTGTTTTGGTCAGAGTGCTAGTTTCTGGATGAGTTCTACCAGACAGACAGCAGCCTGTCTTCTGGCACCATAGAACCAAGATCACAGTGAGAAACAGTTCTCTTAGTATGTTTGAGCTTAATTCCTCCCAGCCATTCATGTTCCAGGAGGACTTAGTTCCTGAACACAGAGAAGTAGTTTGCAAATGTATTTAGAGATGCATATTCTAAGCAAGTGTGGTAACAGGAGTTTTCAAAATGTTGCCACAAAATCATGTTTAGGAGAGGTATAGGAGAGCTGCAAAACACCATGAACATTAGATGAAGCAGATGACAAAAGAAAGGAATGAGCTGTAATGCAGACCAACCCTTCTTTGACGAGCTTCTGTTGTTGTTTATTCGTTCAGTCACTTCCGACTCTTCGTGACTTCATGGACCAGCCCACGCCGGAGCTTCCTTTCGGCCGTCGCCACCCCCAGCTCCCCCAAGGTCGAGTCCGTCACCTCCAGAATATCATCCATCCATCTTGCGCTTGGTCGGCCCCTCTTCCTTTTGCCTTCCACTTTCCCGAGCATCAGCATCTTCTCCAGGGTATCCTGTCTTCTCATTATGTGGCCAAAGTACTTCAGTTTTGCCTTTAATATCCTTCCCTCAAGTGAGCAGTCTGGCTTTCTTTCCTGGAGTATGGACTGGTTTGATCTTCTTGCAGTCCAAGGCACTCTCAGAATTTTCCTTCAGCACCACAGTTCAAAAGCATCTATCTTCCTTTGCTCAGCCTTCCTTATGGTCCAGCTCTCGCAGCCATAGGTTACTATGGGGAATACCATTGCTTTCACTATGCGGACCTTTGTTGTCAGTGTGATGTCTCTGCTCTTCACTATTTTATCAAGATTTCTCATTGCTCTCCTCCCAAGAAGCAAACGTCTTCTGATTTCCTGGCTGCAGTCAGCGTCTGCAGTAATCTTTGCGCCTAGAAAGACAAAGCCTGTCACTGCCTCCATGTTTTCTCCCTCTATTTGCCAGTTATCAATCAAGCTGGTTGCCATAATCTTGGTTTTTTTGAGGTTTAACTGCAACCCAGCTTTTGCACTTTCTTCTTTCACCTTCATCATGAGGTTCCTCAGCTCCTCCTCGCTTTCAGCCATCAAAGTGGTATCATCTGCATATCAGAGATGGTTAATGTTTCTTCCAGCGATTTTAACTCCAGCCTTGGCTTCATCAAGCCCAGCACGTTGCATGATGTGTTCTGCATACAGGTTGAATAGGTAGGGTGAGAGTATACAACCCTGCCATACTCCTTTCCCAGTCTTAAACCAGTCCATTGTTCCATGGTCTGTTCTTACCGTTGCTACTTGGTCGTTATACAGATTCCTCAGGAGGCAGACAAGATGACTTGGTATCCCCATCCCACCAAGAACTTTCCACAGTTTGTTATGATCCACACAGTCAAAGGCTTTAGAATAGTCAATAAAACAGAAATAGATGTTTTTCTGAAACTCCCTGGCTTTCTCCATTATCCAGCGGATAGTGGCAATTTGGTCTCTAGTTCCTCTGCCTTTTCTAAACCCAGCTTGTACATCTGGCAATTCTCGTTCCATGAATTGCTGGAGTCTACCTTGCAAGATCTTGAGCATTACCTTACTGGCATGTGAAATAAGTGCCACTGTTTGATAGTTTGAACATTCTTTGGTGCTTCCCTTTTTTGGTATGGGGATATAGGTTGATTTTTTCCAATCTGTTGGCCATTCTTGTGTTTTCCAAATTTGCTGGCATATGGCATGCATCACCTTGACAGCATCATCTTGCAAGATTTTAAACAGTTCAGCTGGGATACTGTCATCTCCTGCTGCCTTGTTATTAGCAGTGCTTCTTAAGGCCCATTCAATCTCACTCTTCAGGATGTCTGGTTCTAGCTCACTGACCACACCGTCAAATCTATCCCCAATATTATTATCCTTCCTATACAGATCTTCCGTATATTCTTGCCACCTTTTCTTGATCTCTTCTGCTTCTGTTAGGTCCTTGCCATCTTTGTTTTTGATCATACCCATTTTTGCCTGGAATTTACCTCCGATGTTTCTAATTTTCTGGAAGTGGTCTCTTGTCCTTCCTATTCTGTTATCTTCTTCCGCTTCCGCGCATTGCTTGTTTAAAAATAATTCCTTATCTCTCCTGGCTACCCTCTGGAATTTTGCATTTAATTGGGCATATCTCCCCCTATCACTGTTGCCTTTTGCTTTCCTTCTTTCTTGGGCTGCTTCCAGTGTCTCAGCAGACAGCCATCTTGCCTTCTTGGTTTTCTTTTTCTTTGGAATGTTTTTTGTTGCCGCCTCCTGAACAGTGTTGTGAACTTCTGTCCATAGTTCTTCCAGGACCCTATCTACTAAATCTAGTCCCTTAAACCTATTCTTCACCTCCACTACATATTCATGAGGAATATTAGTGAGCTCATATCTAACTGATCTGTGGGTCTTCCCTATTCTCTTTAGTTTGATTCTAAATTGTGCAATAAGAAGTTTGTGATCTGAACTACAATCAGCTCCAGGTCTTGTTTTTACCAACTGCATAGATGTCCGCCACCTTTGGCTGCAAAGGATGTAGTCAATCTGATTTCGGTGTCGACCGTCTGGTGAAGTCCATGTATAAAGTCGTCTCTTCGGTTGTTGGAAGAGAGTGTTTGTTATGCACAGTGAGTTGTCTTGGCAAAATTCTATCAGCCTATGTCCTGCTTCATTTTGTTCTCCCAGACCATGCTTGCCTGTAATTCCAGGTGTCGTTTGACTACCCACCTTAGCATTCCAGTCTCCTGTAATGAAAATAACATCTTTTTTTGGCATACTATCCAGTAGGTGCTGCAGATCCTCATAGAACTGATCTAATTCTGCTTCTTCAGCATCTGTGGTTGAGGCGTATATTTGGATCACTGTGATGTTAAATGGCTTACCCTGAATTCGAATTGAGATCATTCTGTCATTTTTTGGATTGTATCCAAGCACTGCTTTAGCCACTTTATTATGAATTATAAAGGCTACTCCATTTCTTCTGTGGTCCTCTTGTCCACAGTAGTAGATCTGGTGGTCATTTGATGTGAAATGGCCCATTCCAGTCCAGTTCAGTTCACTGACACCCAAAGTGTCGATATTTAATCCTGACATCTCCCCAATAACCACAACCAATTTGCCCTGGCTCATAGATCTTACATTCCAGGTTCCTATGGTGTGTTGATCTTTAGAACATCGGATTCGTCGTTCACCACCAGCACCATCAGCTGCTAGCTGTCCTTTCGGCTTTGAGCTAGCTGCGTCATCACATCTGGGGCTAGTTGAACTTATCCTCTGTTCCTCCCCAGTAGCATTTTGACCATCTTCCGACCTGGGAGTCCCATCTTCCGATGGTATACCGACATATCTCTGGTTGTACTGATCCATTTAGTTTTCATGGCAAGAATACTGGGGTGGGTTGCCGTTTCCTTCCCCAGGGATCGTATTTAGTCTGACCTCTGTGCCATGACCTTCCTGTCTTGGGTGTCCCTTCACGGTTTAGCTCATGACATCATTGAGGTGCTCAAGCTCCAGCACCATGACAAGGTAACAATCTCCTTTGCTGAAGGATGAGCTTCTGCTGGGCTTTAAAAACCTGGCTGTTCAGGCAGGCATTTGGGGGTGGGTTAGGGTTTTTTAGAGCAGTGTTGTTTTGTTATTTCTTTCAGTTGATTATGTAAATGTGTTATTAGTATTATATGCCACCTAGAGTGGCTGGGTAGCCGGCCAGATGGGTGGCTAATAAATCAAATAAACAAACAAACAAACCCTGATTGCTGGGCTTGATAGCCTCAGCTTCATATTTTAGTTGGTGTAGTCTGAGAGTGTCAGCCAGGTTTTTGCAGCACTCTGTCCTATGACCTGTCTTCTGGAGTTTTGTACAATGTGTTGAACTAACTGGAAGGGTCGTGATATTCTGAGTGAAGGAATGATGAAAAAGGCAGTTGTGAAACCGGTTTTGAAAAGAACACCCCCATTGGATTAATTTAACCTGGAAAACTATAGACAGTCTCAAATATCCTGTTTTGGGGTAAAGTGACAGAGAGGGCTGTGGCGGATCAGCTGTGGGTGTTCATAGAGAGAACTGATTTTCTGGATCCATTTCAATTTTGTTAACAGGCCTGGGTTTAGGAGAGAATTGTGGTCCCTGGCCTGCCTTGAGTGAGAGAGAGATTTTTACCTCCTCTCCTTGGAAGGGATGGAGCTTGAGAAGGAGGATTTCCAGCTGTCATGTATGGGCAGCTTCGCCAATTGGGGGAAAGGTGTTGGCAGAGTGGCCAGTCTGTAACTCCCTCCAAATGCAACATCCATGCTCACACACCTGATTTCAGGTAGTGTAGGATTCGCCAGTGACCAGTAGGAAGTTCTCATCCCCATTCATAATTTGGCTTCAGGTAGTTTTTTTCTGCTTAATCTGCATGGTCACTTCAGTGGGATTCCAAATGTTGGAGTCATTTAGTCCAAAGCTTTCCCTACACAAGTAGATCAGAACTGGCAGATTTAGTGTGGCTTTAAGGGACGGAGAGACATGGTGAGCACCCTGAGACACTGGAATGGTTTTTTAATTAATTTTTTATTGTAAATTTCAACAACACAAGGAAAAAAGGGGGAAAGGATCAAAAGAAAGGGGATATATAGTATCACTACGTGCTTTAAAAGTCTTAGTTTCAATTATTACAGCATTCTAGAAAAAGTGGATTACACATACACTTCAATAAAAGGAGACCAAATATACATATATATGACCATTCACAAGTGGCAGCTATATGCCACCCTTCTGAATGTTGATAGCATTGTTAGGTCCTCAATCCATTGCATTATAGGAGGTGAGCATTTGTCCTTGCAATGTTGTAGTATCAGTCTTTTGGCAGTCAAAATGGCCCAGCAAATCCATTTACACTGACCATGCGTTACCTTCCAGGAAGTAGGTAAAAGAACACGTACATCAATAGATAGAAAAGAGCATACCAACACAAAGTTTATCCATATGATAACGTCTTCCCCAAAAGAGGCAACTATTGTGCATTTCCAAAAGATATGGTTAAAAGAAGCATTAGCTTTATTACACCTCAAACAATTAGCTGACTTAGACAAACCTTTATTAAGGAGACATTGTGGTGTCCAATAGACCCCAAACAGGAGGTTTTGCTGAATAAGATGTAACCGAAGATGCTAGAGTGGCAATCCATTGATTGGGCAAAATATGGCAGTCTAATTCCCTATTCCATTCCTGCTTAAGACCCTGTGTACCATATTTATTCACCGATGATAAGCATTTATAGGCATGAAACGTGGGTTGCTATAACTGATCTGTTTCATTAAGTGTTTCCAGCAGTAAAGAGGACTCAGGCTGTGAAAGTGGCAGGACTAAATCTGGATTCTAACAATCTTTGCAGTTGCAATTAAATCTAATTTATCTCGCAAAGCTGAGAATGACAAAAACTCAGCAAACAGGAGTTGACCAGGGGAGTCCAGCAGGGGAGGTCAAGGGGGAGGCCCCTAACATTTTATTTTATTTCATTTTATTTACACATTTTTTCCATTTTTTAAAAAATTATTTGTCTTGTTACACACACTTCCATACCAGTGGGACTCTGTTTTTAACCTGCAGTGAGTAGAGGACCAGGCACAGGCTACTCTAGAGAAACCAGAAATCTAGGCACAAAAAGGGAAACGAGGCTATGGAAGTACAAGACTCTCCAGTGGTGGTGACCTGCAAGGTGTGTGCCATGTAGGGATGTCAGAGAAATCCGCTGCGGATTCAAATGAGGCCGGATTCTTTGTAGTCTGGCCTCATTTGAATCCGCAAATTCAAAATAGATTCATAGAATCATACTATTCCATGATTCTATGAATCCGGCCTCAGGAATCCGCAGCAGATTGGGACCACTTACCTTTGCTCCAGGAGGACTGGAGGCAGAACAGCACTCAGCTGCTTCTTGCCAGCCAGAGCCGTTCGCCTCCTCCCTGTCCCTGCCGATTGCCATGTCTTTAAAAAAAAAAAAAAGGCTATCAGGAGGATGTGCCCATAGACTTATATGCAAAATAGAGCCGTGAATCTTGTGTATAAGCCTATGGACACATAGACTTAGACGCAAGATTCATGACTCTATTTGCATCTAAGTCTATGGGCACATCCTCCTGATCACCTTTTTCTTTTTTTTTAAAGACATGGGAATCAGCAGGGACAGGGAGGAGGCAAATGGCTCTGACTGGTAGGAGGGGAGGTAAGTGGCCTCCAAGCCAGTCCCCCCCCCCCGGAATCCGAGTGGAGCCGAGCTGCTCTGGAGGATACTGGGGGGAGGAACGGATCGCCTCCCCCCCCTGACGGATTCCCCACTGGAACAGATGGTGGGGAATCCATACACCCCTAGTGCCATGTTTGTTTTCTTGCCTGAGAACAACATGGCCTACACGAGCAACAAGTGCAAGTTGATCACACTGCTGGAAGAAAAAGTACGAGGACTGGAGTGGTGAGTGTCGACCCTCCAGGGAATAAGAGAACACGAAGAGTTCTTGGACAGAATAGTGGAACTACAGCAGCAAAGTGAAGTACAGAAGTTAGAAGAGCAACAGCAAGCTGAGGCAGAAGAGGAAACTGCTGAGGTGAGGAAAAATGAAGTAGAGGATACTCCTTGGAAAAGGGTGACAGGAGCAGAAGAACTAGATGCCACTCTGCACCAGTGGAGGCAGTGGAGCTATGGAACCATTTCCGGGTACTTGAGGATGAGACTGGAGGACAGCCTGCAGAGGAAGAATCACAGGGGAACCTGCATGAGAGCGAGCAAGAGGCTGAAGGTCAGCCAAGAAGAGGCAATGAAACCAAGGCCTACAACTACAAGAAGGGAAGAATGGTAGTAGTGGGAGACTCCTTGCTGTGTGGGATCAAAACCCAAGTATGTCGCAAAGACCCGTGGACTTGCCAGGTATGCTGTCTCCCGGGAAGATGGATTAGAGATGTGACTGAAAGGTGGCCTGCACTCATAAAGCCCACTGACAGGTATCCCTTTCTTCTCATCCATGTGGGAACAAATGATACCGCCAAGCGGAGCTATGAAGAGATCACGTCAGACTTTGAAGCTTTGGGAAGGAAACTCAAGAACTTTGGGGCCCAGATAGTTTTCTCATCCATCCTTCTAGTCAGAAGAGGGATAGAAAGGGAAAGAAAAATACTCTGGGTGAATGACTGGCTACGAAGGTGGTGCCGATGAGAGATTTGGATTCTGGGACCATGGGCTATACTTCTTGAAAGATGGAGTGTTGGCAAGGGATGGGTTGCACCTCACAAAGGCTGGGAAGAATGTGTTTGGCCACAGCATGAAGAACTTTATCAGGAGGGCTTTAAACTGAATGCTACGGGGAAGGGAGACGTAAAGTTGGGGGTAACAACGGATGAAGCCTCATGCACCGCAACAGTGAGAACAGCTCTAATAGCGCCCAATAATAGTCTTCACAAACACGTAGGAAGAAAGCCAGACCATGAAGTACATGGTCTTCGATGTCTATATACTAATGCCCAGAGTATGGGAAACAAACAGAATGAACTTGAACTCTTAATTAGGGGTGTACGAACCCCACTCACTGGTCCACCTAGGGGTCAGTGGGGGGGGGAGGTGATCCATTCCCCCCCCCCGGAATCCTACCCGGCCAGCTCTGCTCCGCAGCGAGTCTGCGGAGCTGCTGGCTGGGTCGGTCCGCAGCCAGACTTCCATCCACTGCCAGTCTGCAGATGCAAATGGCATCAGGCATAGCGGACGCCATTTGCATCCCTGCTCTTTTCATGATAAGTTACGTAAATATTTACGTAGCTTATCACAGCAAAGAGCAGGGACGCAAATGGCATAGCGGATGCTATTTGCATCCCTGTTCTTTGTCATGATAGGCTACGTAAATATTTACATAGCCTATCACGAAAAGAGCAGAGACGCAAATGGCGTCCGCTACTCCAGATGCCATTTGCGTCTGCAGACCAGCAGCGGACGGCTGCAGACTCAGCGGATGGACCCCGACCCAGCCGGCGGCAGGTACGGTCCAGCCGGGGCGGACTTCACGGGGTGGCCAGGGGGAGTGGTCCATTCCGCCATGGACTCCAGGGAATTCTAAAGAATCCGGCCTCATTGGAGTCTGTGGCGGAATTCTCCTCCACCCCTACTCTTAATACAGGAGGGAAATTATGACTTGATCAGTGTCACTGAAACTTGGTGGGATGACTCCCATGACTGGAATACAGTAACTGAAGGATATAACTTGTTCAAAAAGAACAGGAGGAACAGAAAGGGAGGTGGGGTTGCGCTATATGTGAAAAATACGTATCTCTGCACAGAAATACAGGAGGATGAGCTTGGTAGCCCCATCGAGAGCATCTGGGTTAAAATAAATGGAGCAAAGAATAAAAGGAACCTGGTGGTCAGAGTCTTCTACCAGCCACCCAATCAAGGAGAAGATGGGGATGAAACTTTTGAAAAGCAAATAGCCAATGTTTCAAGGAAGCATGATGTAGTAGTAATGGGGGACTTCAATTTCTCTGATATTTGTTGGGAGACAAATTCTGCAAAACTTGACCCCTCCAAGAAATTCCTGACTTGTGTTGCTGGTAACTTCCTCCTTCAGAAAGTAGAGGAAGGAACTAGAGGATTGGCTATCCTTGACTTGATCCTAACCAAAAGAGTTGACTTAGTGGGTAAAGTAGCATTTACAGGAACTCTGGGGAAAAGCGACCATGTTATACTTGAGTTCTTGGTTCTAAAGGAAGCAAAAGCCGAGGTAGCCAAACTTGTATCCTGGATTTTAGGAAAGCTGATTTTAATAAACTCAGAACAATGATCAGTAAGGTCCCATGGCAAGCGACTCTAACTAGAAAAGGAGTCCAAGATGGGTGGGAGTTTTAAAAAAAAGGAAATTCTCAAGGCACAATTACAAACAATTGCAACAAGAAAAAAAGGTGGAAGACAACAGAAGAAGCCAACATGGCTTCACAAAAAGCTTAGAGATGAATTGAAAACAAAGAAAGGACACATATAGGAAGTGGAAAGAAGGCCAAGCAACAAAGGAAGAGTAAAGGCAGGTAGCACAGAATTGCAGGGATGGCATCAGGAAGGCTAAAGCTGAGAATGAGCTGAGGTTAGCGAGGGATGCTAAAAGCAACAAAAAAGCTTTCTTCAGCTACGTGCATAGTAAAAAACAGAGGAAAGAAATGGTGGTTCAGCAATTAAATAAGGATGGCGAAATGATAACAGATGACAAAGAAAAGACAGAAGTGCTCAGTTCTTACTTTGGCTCAGTCTTCTCCTGAAATAGGGTCTGTGATCCCCCTGGCAAAGGTGAAGTACAGGCTGAAGGAGAAAGATTGCAGCTTGAGATCGATAGGCATATGGTCAAGGAACACCTAATTACTTTGAATGAGTTCAAATCTCCAGGGTCAGATGAACCTCACCCTAGAGTAATAAAGGAACTGGCAGAACAACTCTCAGAACCACTGTCTATTCTCTTTGATAAATCATGGAGGATGGGTGAAGTGCCAGATGACTGGAGGAGGGCTAATGTTGTTCCTATCTTCAAAAAAGGTAAAAAGGGGGAACCTGAGAACTACAGACCAGTCTGACATCAATCCCAGGGAAAATTCTGGAGCAGATGATAAAGTAATCCATCTGGAAGCACCTTGACAACAATGCCGTGATTACTCAAAGCCAACATGGATTTGTCAAAAACAAATCCTGCCAGATGAATCTGATCTCATGTTTTGATCAGGTAACCTCCCTTGTGGACTGTGGGAATGCTGTGGACATAATATACCTCAACTTCAGCAAAGCTTTCGACAAAGTGCCCCATGATATCCTGATGAGCAAACTAGCTCAAAGTGAGCTAGAAACAACAATCAGGTGGAACCACAGTTGGCTACAAAATCGGACTGAAAGAGTGTTTATCAATGGGATCTTCTCAAACTGGGGAGAGGTAACGAGTGGGGTACCGCAGGGTCAGTCCTGGGCCCAGTGCTGTTCAATATTTTTATTAATGACTTGGAGGAGGGTGTGCAGGGAATGCTGATCAAATTTGCAGATGACACAAAATTGGGTGGGATAGCTAATACTTTGGCCCATTAGAAAGAGTTAAATCCAAATTTATAAGGGCAATTTTCTGTATGCCCAGTTGTGTTTCTAACGCTCGTATGTGTTTAGAATCTGGCTTGATTAAAATAAAGGCTAGGGTAAGCCTTGCCTCTATTAACTTCTGGCTCAAATTAAATTATTGCCCACAAAGATTAACTTCTTTAATTCTTCGGGACAGTTTTCGTTCTTCTTGGCTAACTGCAGTCCATCAAAAGATTACATTGTTAGGATTCTCTTCACAGACTCTCCTAACAATGGGATTGGATAAGGCGATGGTAACTACCAAACAGGGAGTGTTAGATACTGAACAGCAGTGTGATATTAGCAGAGTACCAGACTTTCTGGCACCGGAGGACACCAGATATACTGTAAAAATGGCAGCCTATGTATTGTTTTTGGAGTCTCCTACTCTTCGCAGGGCTGTCTCTTTAGCCAGATGGTGAGTACTCCTCTCAGCGGTGCTGGAGGGGAGATACAGTAAGACTCCAATGGCAGAGAGGATTTGCCCTTGCGGTGCTGGAGCGGTTGAAACAACCAAACATGTTATTTTTTCTTGTCGGTTCTATCAAGAAATTCGTGCAAAGTTTATTTCTCCTCTGCTTAGAAGGTTTCCGGGTAGATCTGATGTTGAGGTTGCCAGGAAGCTTCTTTTAGGTGCTAATATGCAGTTAACAGATCCTTGTGCAAGGTGTTTTTTAGCCGCTTGAAAGATTTGTGGGGATATTGTATATAATGTTTTAAAATCCTAATAATATTGATTTTAATTTGTAATAGGTAATTTTAAATAATGTTTATAATGTTCATTTATTGTTTATATTGTTCATTTATCTATTGTTTGGGAATATTTTAGTTTATTGTGACATTTTTAGATTGTTTATACATATGAGCTGGTCGTAGACTGTATTAACAAATTTATTAAATGCAGCCACCACTCTTAACGTTACCAAATTCTGTGCTGCAGCATGCAAAAATCACCAAGAACTGACCTCAGAGATTCTGTAACCCTCCCTGGGAGATTGAAATACGATCACAAACTGTATAATATTACCCTAGTTCTCTCATCTAATGTTTTTATCTTATTTTATCTTATGTATTATATGTGTAATTTTATGTGTTTTATGTGTTTTTATTTGCTATGCTGGTCATTGACCATAACAATAAATGATTGATTAAATGATCGCTAATACTTTGGAAGATAGAAGCAAAATTCAAAGTGATCTTGATAGACTGGAGTGCTGGGCAGAAAATAACAGAATGAAATTTAGTAGGGATAAATGCCAAGTTCTGCACCTAGCAAAAAGAAACCAAATGCAAAGTTACAAGATGGGGGATATGTGGCTCAACAACACCACAAGTGAGAAGGATCTTCGAATTGTTGTAGATCACAAGCTGAATATGAGCCAACCGTCCACCCCGCTGCACGACTGACTCCCTGGCCGAGGTGCTTGAGGTGGTCTCTGATGTGCGTGTGCAGTCCCCTAACTTCCTGGTGTTGGGGGACTTCAACATACATTCGGAGGCCATCCTCACAGGAGCACCTCGGGACTTCATGGAGACCATGGCCTCCTGGGAGCTGCACCATATTCTAACTGGGCCCACCCATGTAGCCGGTCATGCACTAGACCTTGTGTTTGTTTCTGGAGAAGCGGGGAGTGATCTGGAAGTCAGGGGTATATCCACCACCCCCTTGTCATGGTCAGATCACTATCTGGTGACGTTGGACTTCTTGGTTCCACAACCCCTCCGCAGGGGTGGAGGACCCATTAAAATGGTCCGCCCCAGGCGTCTTATGGATCCAAATGGATTCCTGAACGCGCTTGGGGATTCTCTGGGGCATGCCAACGGCCACTCAGTCGAGACCCTGGTGGGTGGCTGGAATGCCGCAATCACTGGGGCATTAGATCAGGTGGCTCCGAAACGCCCTCTCCCCCTGAACAGGGCTCGGACTGCACCATGGTTCAATCCGCGGTTACGAGCTCTGAAACAGGAGGTGAGACGGCTAGAGCACCGGTGGCGGAAGTCTCGCTCCAAAGACGATCAGACACGGGCTAGAGCTGTATCTTCAGCCTATCACGTGGTGGTGAAGGCAGCAAAAAAGGAATATTATGCTGCCTCCATCGCGTCTGCAGAGTGCTGTCCCTGGAGGCTGTTCCAAGTGGTCCAGAGCCTGGTCGGTCCTGTGGCTCCGGAACCACTGGAGCATTCTAAGGCCTCCTGTGAGGCTTTGGCAAGGCACTTTGCAGATAAAATTGATCAGATTAGGTGTGTTACTCTGCAGGCTGTGGATACAGTTAGTGAGCAAGAGGCGGCCTGTGGCAAACCGGTTTTGTGGGATCGGTTCCAGCTTCTTCCTCCTGATGAAGTGGACAAGGTGCTTTCATCTGTAAGGCCGACCACCTGCTTACTTGATCCTTGCCCATCTTGGCTCATTATGAGCTGCAGAGAGAGACTGAGTGAGGGGATCAAGGCGGTGGTGAACGCCTCCCTTGAGGAGGGAGTGATGCCATCAGCCCTCAAGGAGGCAGTGATAAGACCGCTCTTAAAGAAGCCCTCCTTGGATCCTCAAGTTCTGAACAACTTTCGCCCAGTCTCAAATCTGCCATTTTTGGGCATGGTGATTGAGCAGGTGGTGGCGGTGCAGTTGAAGGCACACTTGGAAGAAACTGATTATCTAGACCCATTTCAATCGGGCTTCAGGCCTGGGCATGGGACAGAAACGGCCTTGGTCGCCTTGGTGGATGATATGAGGAGGGCTCTGGATAGGGGTGAATGCTCCTTCCTTGTTCTCCTCGACCTCTCAGCGGCTTTTGATACCGTTGACCACGGTATCCTCCTGGACCGCCTGGAGGGGTTGGGCATTGGAGACACTGTATTGCAGTGGTTCTGGTCCTTCCTCTCCGGCAGGTACCAGAGGGTAGCACTGGGAGAGGAGGTTTCGGACCCGTGGCCACTCACTTGTGGGGTGCCACACGGTTCCATCCTCTCCCCGATGCTATTTAACATCTATGTGAAGCCGCTGGGGGCTATCATCAGGAGGTTTGGGGTGCGGTGTCATCAATATGCGGATGACACGCAGCTCTACCTCTCATTCAAATCTTCACCAAGGTTGGCCGTAGAATCCCTGTCCAAATGTCTGGAGACGGTGAGTGGCTGGATGGGGAGGAATAAGCTGAAGCTGAACCCTGACAAGACCGAGGTACTTTTGGTGGGAGACAAGAGGAGGCTGGGGGATGTTGACCTGGTGTTGAATGGGGTACGGCTACCCTTGAAAGACCAGGTCCGCAGCCTGGGGGTCATTTTGGACTCCCAGCTGTCCATGGAGGCTCAGGTGTCAGCTGTGAGCCGGACAGCGCTGTATCAACTCCATCTGATACGGCGGCTGCGCCCCTTCCTTCCCGACCATCTGCTCCCATCGGTAGTACATGCCCTGGTCTCCTCTCGTTTAGACTACTGTAATGCGCTCTACATGGGGTTACCCTTGAAGACAGTTCGGAAGCTGCAGCTTGTACAGAACGCAGCGGCTCGCCTGATTAAAGGCAGCCGCCGGCGAGATCACATCACTCCAGTGCTGAAGGAGTTGCACTGGTTACCAGTTGTTTTCCGGGCCAAATTCAAGGTGTTGGTTTTGAACTTTAAAACCCTATATGGTTCTGGCCCAGCCTATCTTAAGGAGCGCCTCCAGCAGCACCAGACAGGCCGCTTAACAAGATCAGCCTCGGATGGCCTTCTCTCTGTCCCATCAGCCAGGACAGCTAGACTGGTGGGGACGAGGGAGAGGGCCTTTTCTGTGGTGGCCCCCACTCTGTGGAACTCCCTTCCTAGGGAACTCCGCCATGCCCCCTCTTTAATGAGCTTCCGTCGTGCATTAAAAACGTGGTTGTTCAGGCAGGCATTTGGGGTGGGTTAGGGTATTTTAAAAAAAAATTTATGGTAGAATTTTATTGTTTTAAATTGTTTTATGGTGTACTGTACATCGCCCAGAGTGGCTGGGTGACCAGCCAGATGGGCGATTAATAAATTTAATAAATAAATAAATAAATAAAACAAAGCCCTATGAAGAGAGACTGAAAGAACTGGGCATGTTTAGCCTTGAGAAGAAAAGACTGAGGGGAGATATGATAGCACTCTTCAAGTACTTGAAAGGTTGTCACAGAGAGGAAGGCCAGGATCTCTTCTTAATCATCCCAGAATGCAGGACACGGAATAATGGGCTCAAATTACAGGAAGCCAGATTCCGGCTGAACATCAGGAAAAACTCCCTGACTGTTAGAGAAATACGACAATGGAAGCAATTCCCTAGGGAGGTGGTGGGCTCTCCCACACTGGAGGCGTTCAAGATGAGTCTGGACAGCCATCTGTCAGGGATGTTCTGACTTGGATTCCTGCATTGAACAGGGGGTTTGACTCAATGGTCTTGTAGGCCCCTTCCAACCCTACTATTCTATGATTCTATGATCTGGTGTCTCAGAATCAAGGGTGGCAGGGAATCCTCAAATTACTTGTGAGGGAAGAGAGACACTAGGTACTGGAGAGCAGAGTCAACTGCCCCAGGCCCCTCCTGAGGGCTCCAGTTCAAGAGCCAGCCATTGCTTCTTGGCCTTGAAAGTATCAGAGATGAGTTGATGCTTCTGCTTTATGTGGTTGGAGGGGAGGGTTCTCCTCCTGCAGCTGTTTGTCTTCAATGGATGACATCACTCCTCCCTTTTTATTCCATTATTCCCAAATAGGTAATAAAATCTGGGCACCATCAAAACTGCGAATTAGTGTATATTCTCATGTACTAGCTATCTCCAATCAGCATCATTTCAGACACTGTAATGGTGACATGCTGGGGCGATATGGTTCTATGGGATCTGTTAACCCAGCAAAAGTCTGAAGAGCTTGTATGCTGGCTGACCCTGGTTCAGCAATTGTAGCTGAGTCTATCCTGTTAATAGTCACAGCTGGGCCCTTGTCATCCTGAGTAGATCTTTGCTCCTAAATAGATCCTGCCTCATAAGTATATCCTGCATGAAAGGGTCTTCTGGAGGCCAGGCAGGCACTCCGATGACAGTTCTGAGCAAACCACCTGGTCCATTGCTGCTCTGGCGAGCCATGGGTGGTAGGAAGAGAGCTTGAAAATATAGCTGGGCTTGGGATGAGATTGAAGGGATTCCTGGGAGCTTCAGAGGAGGCATCACTGTCACAGGTCCCCTCAGCTTGACCCAGGTCTATTGCAGGAGAGCATTGTGCCAGGAGGTCAGATGCCTCCACCTCCGAAGCGGTCTCGCTTGGGCTTGGGTCAGCCAGGAACCTGACAATTTTCCCAAACAAACTCTCAAGACTCAGCAGCCCAAAGGGACCTGGAATAGGACCCTAATGGTCTTATGTGCCATGAGTTTTATTAGTTCAGGAGCTGACTGAGGGTTTGCCCCGTCATTAGTCCGAACAAGGTGGCTGCCTCAGGTGGCAGATGCTGAGGGGCAAGGAGCAGTGGTGAGACACTGGACAGATGTCTGTGTACCACCAGCCCGCTCTGCACCCTGTAAGCTACCTGCCGCCCTTGAGTGCAGTGGAAGATGCTGTCCTGTCATCAGTGTTGAAGTAAGATTCAACTGTCAGTCTACTCCACTTCTTTGAATGTGTGTGTGTGAGCGTGTGCACACATGTGCTATCTTGTCCTTTGCATCAGGCAGCAAAATATCTTTAGCTAGCCCTGGGGCTGATGGTGCTGACAGGGTCAGGTCTGCACACCTTTCAGGTGTTTAGGCAATTATTGATATGACTGATCCTATGCTCAGAGCCAGGTTGGTGTTGCCTGAGGATGGATGCACTGGCCTCCCAAAGTTCAAGATCAAGTGTGTGTGACTCAAGCACTAATAAAACTGAGCTCTGCTGCAACTTATCTGTGGCAGCAATGGTGCTCCAAATCTTTGGTGGACCATCCATTCTCACACGGATGGGAGAAGGTCTCTTCAAAGTCAGAATGTCAAGCTGGCCACCAAGATTTAGAAATCTTGGCAATATACGTCAAGTTGGTGAGCATTTTAGGAGTGACAGCTGTTACTTCTGACATCTTCCTGTTGCAAGGTAAGTGGCTGTTGGGGTTTCTTCTTCCCAGTACTTGTCGTGTTTAGCTACTGATCAAAATGCTTGTGTACCTTTTTATTGTGATTCTACATGAGTCATAATGAGATAAAATGAAATGCCAAAATAAGAATTGAAGACAGCCCAACTCTGAAACAGTACGAACATTTGGTGGCAAGAAAGGGAAGCTTACACCCTTGGAGTTTTAGGCAGTTGCTGCTTCTGCTGGGACCCTCATATACTTAAGTTGTGCTTGAATGAAATAACACAGCAGTGGAAAGCAATCAGCAGGACTGCAGTGCCAATCTAAGGAAATTAATGCGGTGACACCAAGATTAGCTTTCTACTGTTGAATCCAACCATTTTTAATTACTCTGAGATGCAAACCTACGTACACTTATATGAGAAGAAGTTCCATTGAAATTTACTAGCAAGTGAACATACTTGGATTGTGCAGTTAATGATGCTGTCGTCCCGCCCGCAGGAAACAACTGCTTTATTCAAGAAGACCTTTAGCCTGCAAGTGGGTCTGTTGGGTTGGGTGCTGTTTTTAATAATATTTTCTCCTGTAATTGTTATGTTTAATTGTATTTTATTGTTTTAATCATTTTAATTGTTTCTGTAAGCCACCTTCAGTGCCATTTTTTGGTAGAAAGGCAGGGTACAAAAAATAAAACATAAAAATTAAGCTTGCTCTGTTTGGGAAAGCCCGAAGAGATGAAGTGCTGGTTAAGTTTTCTTGGCGGCTATGCAGAAAAAACTCAAGCAGCCAGAGAGGCTGCAATGACAAACCGGGGGCGGGGGTGGGGTGGGGATGGTAAAAGAAAGAGCACACAAAAGCCCGTCAGCTGTCTCCAAACAGTAAGGTAAGCAGTAAGCACTGAAGCCCTGTGCCCTGAGAAATCTCTCCAGATTTCTCAAAACTTCTGCAAAGGAGGCAGGAAAATGACTGCCCCTTTGCAGGGAAACCAAGAGGTTTTGAAAGGGCAGGTGGGGTTTTAGCACAGCAGCACTGGTACACTTCAACCAAACAGGCACAGAGTATTTTCTTATTGCAGAAAGTATGATGTTGCCTCATAGAATTGCACTCTAACATCTCAGAGGAAACAGAGGATCCCAAGTAGCATGTGCATTTCAACCATTTCAAAGACTGTAGGAGTGTATGAATCTGATCCCGCATTTTGCAAAAATTCCATTCAAATCAACCCATCAGTGGGCTTTATAATTTGGTTGAACATGTCTTTGAAGACAGGTTGGCTAAGTCTAAAGCAGCCTTCCCCAAACCGGAGCCTTCCACATGTGTTGGACTACAAGCCCCATCATCCCCAACCACAGGCTATGCATCATCACAAAAAAGGCTCACTGCCATTACATCAGATGGCAGTGGTCTGAGGCCTGTTTCCACGAATAATTTATGCCGAACTGGCTGTGTTTGAAGGTCATTAGAGATACATGATGTTGTGTCCATCCAGCAGCCGCCCTGGAGCTTATCAGGGGAAAGCTGGATTTCCTGCGACTGCTTGAAGTCCGATCTTTTCCTCAAGTCAGGTTCTCCCCAGTACAGTTGCTGTGTGCCCCAACCCCTGCATTGATCTCAGGTATACTAGCCCTGCCCAGGGGTGTGCCTTTCACCATGACTCTGGTCAAGCGGTTTCCTGTCCCTGCACAAACCAATTAGTGTCTACTCAGAAATAACTCCCATTGTGGCCAATGAGGCTCCTCCCCTGAATAGAGATCCTGCGGGTTAAAATGGGGGCTGGTTTCTGTCTTTGTGTTTACTGCTCTCTTTCCCACAACAAATCCATTAGTGTCTCCTCAGAAGTAAGTCCTATTGTGGTGAATGAGGCTTGCCCTCTGAACTCCCACATCAGTACTTGCAGAGATCCCCGTCAATTGAAATGGCACAGCTTAGAGCCCAATTCCCTAAGCACAGTTAAGTGTGATCTTGAAGCTCCGATTCTCCATTTTTTGGTGTTTATTAGGGATGTACGAAAGTCCCTTACCTTTTACGAAATTTGATTCGTGGGGGGGGAGGTGCTCCATCCCTCCCCCCCGAAATTCTGGCCGGGGGGAGGCGCCCCGTCCCTCCCCCCCGAAATTCTGGCCGGGGGGGAGGCACCCCGTCCCTCCCGCCGTGAATCCTGGCCGGCCGGGTCTGCAAATGGCGGCGGCTGTAGCCGCCGCTGTTTGCGTCCCTGCAGTCAGCCGTGATAGGCTACGTAAATGTTTACGTAGCCTATCACAGCTGAGTAAAAAAAAAAAATCACGCTTACGCAAATGGCGGCGCCCATGGGCGCCACCATTTGCGTTCCTTATTTTGGCACATCTAGTCTACGTAAACATTTATGTAGACTACGGTGAAAATAAGGGGAATGCAAATAGCGTAGACGCTACTTTTTCATACGTGCGGGTTTTTTAAATTTTTTTTTTACTTAGCCGTGATAGGCTACGTAAACATTTATGTAGCCTATCACAATATTTTTAAAAAATCTAGCCGTGATAGGCTACGTAAATCTTTACGTAGCCTATCAGGTTTTGTGGTTTTTTTTAACTTGGAAATGGCGGCAGCGGCGGCCAGTCAGAAGACTGGCCGCCGCCGCACCGCCGCCGGAGCCGCCACCGCCAGGGAGATTCGCCCAAGGTAAGTCCTGTCCCGGGGGGGGGGCGTGGGGGTGGCAGACCATTTCGCCACCAATTTCGGGGGGCCGAATGCGCTGGCATTCGGCCTTCCCGAGATTCGTGGCAAAATTCTCTGACATCCCTAGTGTTTATTGCCTTAGGAAGTAACTAATTCACAGGTTCGTTCGTTATAGAAATCTTGTGCAGTATCAGTCTGGTTAGAAAAGGGGCTGGTTTCCCATCCCTGTGTTCTCCCCCACCCCTCTATCCCCGCACAAGCATATGTGTGTCTACTCAGAAGTAACACCCATTTTGCTCAATGAGGCTTGGGGTTCATTGGGAGGCTTGTCTTACAAATGTGCACAAGGGGAAGTAACTACTTTGCACCTTCCTTATGGAGCCCTGGGGAGGGGGGAAGCCTCTCTTATTGGTTGAGTAGCCCCTACCACTCAGACGATGTTCACTCCAACCTACCCACCCCACCCAGAAGTAAGTTATGTGAAGCCACCTAGAATAGTGTGATGTAGACCCTCGTGGAGCCCTGCCCAGACCAAAAGCAGGTCCTACAAAAATGTGGGTGAGCCACTCCTCCCTTCTCCTTCCATTGTCATGGAAACGGGGCCCTGGATGAATGTCTCTCTGCAATCCTATGCACGCTGTGATTAATTCCTATTGGATTCAGTGGGACTTACTTCTGAGTAAATATGCTCAGGAATGGTATCATCTTACCCATATAGGCTGCAAGGCTTAAATATTTGAATGACCCGAACGCTTAAAAGTTGGGGCGGGGGAGTTGTTTTGCACATTGCTTTTCACTCTGGTTTAATTAGTTAGGACATTAGTGAATAACCTTTGTCCCTCTGCAATGCATGCAGGGTAGATTTTTTTTTCTCCATTGTAATAGCAAATCCTTCTAGGTGAAAAGGCAAAACAGCACAGAACTGTTGCCTAAGAAGGAGGCGTGAGAGGCATGCTGAAGCAGGTATTGATTGCCAAAACTCTGTGCACAGAAATTGTAAACACACAAACACTGCTGGAAAGGGATCGGAGCCTGCAGCATCATGCCTTCCATGCTGGAGAGAATAGTAATCCTCTTTCTGCAACTTCTATACCTATTCATTGGGTTCATCTTCACGTGTGGGCTGCTGAAAGCCATTCAGTTGTACTGGAAGAGAAAGAAGCTCCTCAAGATTTTCAAGAGTTTCCCAGGCCCTCCAGGTCACTGGCTTTATGGCCACAGCAGCAGGCAGGTAAGGAGGGTGGCTTGGGGAATGGGGATCACTGAATTCCAGCCATTAGGAGCAAGAATCAAGCAGATAAGATGCAAAAGATGGCAGGACTTCAGCCTGGTAGGGTTTCCTCCCGTCCCCCCAGATGACAAGCTTCACCTGTCAAAATCCCCTCTTCTACACAGGTATTGGGGGGGGGGAATACAGGGGCCCTGCCCTCTTCTCCTCATGTGGAATATTCTGGAGTTATTTTAGGGGGCCCTTGTCCCAGCTGGGTTAAAAAGCAAGAGAATCGTGATTCTCAATGCAAGAGACAAGTGTGTCAAAATGATAATGGAGTGAGTAAGAGGTGAGTTCTGTGGTTGTCCACCAACCTCATTGTGTGGGAACATCACCCAGGCTAGATTTCATCAGATTTAATGAAAGCATATTTTCTTTGTCATCTTTTCCTCTGTGCTTCTGTTTCTGAAGTGTGTTTGTTTTCCACGTATATTTTGGGCTGAACTTCAGGAGCCATGGCCAGGTTGGTTTGTCATTTTTTAAAAAGCTTTTTCACAAATACATTGTGTAATATGGTAACAGCAGAATTAAGCAAATGCAAGCAAGGAAGAAGCAGAATGCTAGCTGAGCCTGGGAAAAAAGAAGGAGGCCATAATCAGCACCCCCCCCCAATAGGTGACCATTGCAATGTCCATTTCACCTGAGGCAAGGCAGTGCGCTTGATTAAACTAATGGATTGGGGGGGCCACTGCATACTAAGTGGTTTGCTTGCACCATGCTTTCTGCCATTGCGGAGGATGTGGAACAGACAAAGCAGCCTCAGCTGAGGACACAGTTAGGACACTGCTTCACCCTCACTGCACCTTCCTCCATCCAGGAAGAAGAAGCACCCTTGATACAAAGCACCAGCTGGGACTCCAGCCAGTGCTTCATGTTGGGGAATGATGACATCAGGGCATGGCCACACCCCCTTACATCATCTGACCCACAGAAGGCTGCGTGGGGGGCATCTGGTTCCCCCACCCCAACTCAGTTCCCTCCCCTGCCATGTGACAAGTTTTCCCAATCCTTGTTGTTTATTGACCTGTGTTCTTTGCTAACTCTGTATGTTATTTGCCAATGTTTCCCTCAGCACCTGGCGTCTTCTGTTGTTGTTTTTCATGCCCCTGCTTATACTCCTTCCAATTTTATAGCCTTTTTATTTGTATTTGTATTCATTAAAAATACAATAATAATTTTAAGCACAAGCAACTTTTCTTCTCTTTCAGAATCAATCAAACCTTGATTTTCAAAATGTTCATTCTTTCCTGACTTCTTTTATTTGAACATATCCAGTTAATTTTGGTGTAGCTGCCATTTTTTAAGCCCTACGTGACCATTATTTGATATTGGGAGCTGTAGTTTTACTTCAGTGGGGAGCTTATGTTAGTAAATTCCATATTAGATTGTAATCTCTCTCTCTCTCTCTCTCTCTCTCTCTCTCTCTCGCTCTCTGTACAGAATGGTATAATATGCAAACCGCTGCACTTCTAAGCCCCCTCCTCCATTCTTAGTTCTTGCCTGTCTCTTAATTCCTCTACCAGGGTCCTTACAAGCTCAACAGAAACATGCTTTTGTTTTATATCATTTTCGCAACAGTCAAAACTCCAAAACAGTGAAGACTTGGACTTTAAATAGGCAATTTCTGCTGTTCTTCATTCTTCACTGTGTAGTGCAGGGGTCCCCCAGTGTGGCGCCCATGGGCACCTCCAACAGCACCCACGAAGCTCTCCCTTCCCTGCCCCCTTCAAAAAAATAGGTTTAAGAAAACCCTTGGAAAATGTTAGGGCAGCTGCCTTTCTCTCCCTTTCTAGCCTCTAGCCTTGCTCTTTATCTACCCCTTTGCCTTGCTATTTCCCCCTCCCTCCCAGCATCTAGCCCTCGCTATTTTCCCCCACCTGTTTAGCTCACTTTCTCCCCACTCCGAGCTTCTAGTCTTGCTCTTTCTCTCTGCTCTACCCATTTGATAAAATCTTCGGTGTGCTTTCTGGGAATATCTATCAGTCACAAGCA
Organism: Heloderma suspectum; assembly: GCF_057233095.1. Taxonomy (NCBI): domain Eukaryota; kingdom Metazoa; phylum Chordata; class Lepidosauria; order Squamata; family Helodermatidae; genus Heloderma; species Heloderma suspectum. Next base: position 231,649,554 of record NC_139461.1, read on the forward strand.
ACCCAATTTGTCAATGGGTTGGATTCAGAGTAGCACTTAGCAGAGTTTTGCTTGCAGAGGATGAAAGGGGTGGAGAGGCAAGCTTCAAGAATTCTGCCTGCCTCCTGAAGCCCCCTATGCCTCCTGGGAGGCAGTATGAGAGGGAATACAGGGGTGGGGGGAGAGAAAATCACTGCAGATTGCTTTCCCACCCCCTTCCTCCTCTGGGGACCCTCTGCTGGATCCTGATGCCCCCAATGAATGAAAGGAGCCCTTCCATTTGTGGAATGGCCAATCTGGATCCAAACCATTGTCACACTGACGTTTCAAAAATTTAACACCAGATAGCTTCTCCTCCAAGACAATAAACAAAACCTTTCCTGTTGAAGAAAATTAGTACATTTCTTTTGTATTTATTACATTTATATCCTGCCTTTTCCTCCAAGGAGCTAACGGCAGTGTACATGGACCTCCTCCTCTCCATTTTATCTTCACAACAACACTGTGAATGTCCAGGGCCTAGCTTCCTCACCTTAGGACAGGCTGACAGAGATGTAGATCCAGTGGCTTAGCTTTATTTAAATGCAAATCAGGTGACACAGATCACACTTCAGAAGTCACAGCAGTCAAGCTTAGACATAACAAATCAGTTAACTCAAGAGCTAATGGCCCATGTCTTAGATTAAGGAACAGTACAGAAGCAGGTCCATAGTCATAGTCAGAGACTTAACTCTGAGAACAACATTAGGGATTCAAAGCACTTAGAGATCCAGGTTCACGTTACAAGATTCAAAACAGGATATGGTTCACAATTCAAGAGGAGTCATGGCTAGAGCCTCAGGCAATATAGAGACATTCCCAAATGCAGGATCCCCATGCTCAGGAGGCCCAAGCTGACTTGGGTTTAAGGTACAAGAATAGTTTGTGGCATGGCAGAGTCCCCACTCATTGGAGTAGTTCCTTTTACATGATTGGCACATGGCAGTGATCCAATATGAACTATGTCAAGGATTCACAGAATAACCAGGCTAGTGAACCCCTGGCCAAATAGGGACATTCCCAGATTCAGGGTCCCTACACACAGGGGTCTCAAATAGGGCTGTGCACAGCCCCCCCAACCCAATTTGGAGGCTGATTTGGAGCATTGGATTGGGCCCTGATATGCCTTGGACCAATTCAGACCCAATCCAACCCGATTTGGACCCCGGATCTGAATCAAGATTCAGCAATGCAAATTAGTCCAATTTTACATTTTCCTATTGACTTGCATTGGAAAACAGAAATGGCTATAACTTTTTTTAGTTTTTATGATAAATGTAATTTGGAGATCTGGCAGACCCTATTGCGCTGATTGAACCTGCCAATTTTCAGACAGATAGGTCCAGTTGTTTTTGTGGTAGCCACAGGTAAAATTTGCTTTTTTCCCAGAAAATCTGTCAAAGCAAAGAACTATAATTTTATCATGCTTCCATATAAGTGCACAGAATTTGGGGACATGGTAGCCACTATGGAGGTGAAAGAACCTGCCAAACTTCAGACAGTTAGGTCCAGTGGCTTTTTTTGAGCCATGCATAAAATTTCCTTTTCTCAAAAACTAAACAAAGGCTAAAAAAAAACTTGTCAAGCCACAGAGGGGATTAGGGATCCTAATCAGAAGGTGTTCAGAAGATCCTAATCAAAAGATGGAGGTAGTTGGTTCATGGCAAACAATAATCCAGAGTCTATGAAAAGTCCAGCATTATATTTCATGGCAGGTTTTAATGATACAAAGTTCAAACAGACAAGGGTTCAAATTGGATAGAGAGTCCAAGGAAGGAAGTGTTTCAGCAGCTCATATGATAGGAAATCCAACCAGAATGGGTTTCAAACAGTAGAAACAGAGTGGCTGTTCCCTGACAGATAACATCACAAAGTCTTTGTTTACCAACAATTTCTAGTTTAGAGTTTCCATGTTACAAGATTCTCTGGAAGCATGAACAGTCAGACCAGGCAGAAAGTGTTTGGCAAGAAAGACCAGGTGAGGAAGGGTTCTAGGCAATAAAAGGAATTGATACAAGCAAAGCTCTCATGTGTGCATAAGCATATAAATAGTGGTGTGGCTTGTAGCCCATTATCAATTAGTCTTTCCTGACAAAGGATTTTAGCCCATCAGCTAGCATTGCAGTAAGACAGGGCATTTTTGCTCTGCCCTCTTGAGCTGACACTGAGAGCTGAGGCACCCCCCTAAATTGCTCTCCTTCGTTTATGCACAGTTCCCATAGATTTCCCAGGTAATAAATCAGAACCCAGCTCAAGGCCAGAGTTTCATCCCTTCTTTCTCCTGTAAGTAGCTGAGACGTTGGGCAGACCCGGCAGAGAAGGCTCCCATGGCTGCTAACTTCCCACAGCTGTACTGGACTTACATTATGCTTACTAAATCCGAAGGAAACTTTGGTTCGGAGGCTGCAAGGCCTACTGGGCTGGGGCAAATCCCAACAGTGAATTAAGTTAGGATGAGAGTTAGTAACTGGCCCAAAGTCACCCACTGAGCTTCATGGCTGAGTGAGGACTTAAACCTAGGGATGTACGAAAGTCACTTACCTGTAACGAAATTTGATTTGCGGTGGGGAGGAGGCGCTCCGTCCCTCCCCCCCAAATTCTGGCTGGGGGGGGAGGTGCTCCGTCCCTCCACCCCCGAATCCTGGCTGGCTGGACCGCAAATGGCGGGGGCCGTAGCTGCCGCCGTTTGTGTCCCTGCAGTCAGCCGTGATAGGCTACGTAAATGTTTACGTAGCCTATCACGGCTGAGTAAAAAAAAACAAAAAAACCCGTGCATACGCAAATGGCACGCCATTTGCGTTCCTTATTTTGGCACGTCTAGTCTACGTAAACATTTACGTAGACCATGGCGAAAATAAGGGGAACGCAAATAGCGTGCCATTTACGTATGCACGGTTTTTTTGGGTTTTTTTACTCAGCCGTGATAGGCTACATAAACATTTATGTAGCCTATCATGGCATTTTTTTAAAATCTAGCCGTGATAGGCTACGTAAATCTTTATGTAGCCTATGCCTATCACGTTTTGTTGTTGTTGTGTTTTTTTTACTGGAAATGGCGGTGGCGGCAGCCGGTCGAAGACTGGCCGCCACCGCCGCCACCAGGAGGATTCACCCAAGGTAAGTCCCATTCCGGGGGGGGGGGGGGAGACCGTTTCGCCACCAATTTCGGGGGTGCATTCGGCCTCCCTGAGATTCATGGCGAAATTCTCTGACATCCCTACTTAAACCTGGGTTTCCCCAGTCCTAGTCCAACACTCTAGCCACCCCACCACACTGGCTCTTATTACTTTTAGTAATGGTGCCTCTACTTTTCTTTAACAAGACACCACTTGGGAAAGGACAGAAATGAAAAAACTGGGAAGAATTATGATGTTGTATGATTACATCAAATAAGGCCTACCATACAAAAATAGGTCTTTAAAGACTACATCCAATTTTGAACACTATTCTTGTCTTTCATGTGGGCATCTTCTTGCAAAGCCATATTCACAAAAAAAGGTCAGTGATCCAAATGTTTATGGGGAGGGGGGAAAAACCTGTCCCACACGTTATTTACACACTCAGGAAGTGATTTCATAAATGTTTTCTCCTTCCACTCTCTATCACTGTAGGCACATCGAGGACAAGAATTAGGCAAGTCCTTGGAATGGGCAGAAAAATACCGCTATGCCTACCCTAGATGGTTTGGTGGCTTTATGGTTTCCTTACTCATTAGCCATCCAGATTATGCCAAAGCTGTGTTTGGTCATGGCGGTAAGCTTATTACATATCTGTGAGATTTTCCTTATTGATACTCTCATAGCACAAGCATCGACTCCTCTTCCAAGTTCCAGCAGGAGGCAGAGGGGGTTATGGTTCTAACTATCTCTTTTTTATCTGAGAGTAGGGTTGGCGGAGAATTTCTCCATGAATCTTCGGGAGGCCGAGTGCCAACACATTCAGCCCCCCGAAAGTGTTGGGAAAATTCTCCGCCGGCCCCCTGCCCCCCCCGGGATGGGACTTACCTTCGGCGAATGTCCCTCTCGGTGGCGGGTCCTGGCGGCGGTTCAGTGGGGGCGGGGGCTGGACTCCCGACCGGCTGCCGCCGCCATTGCAAAAAAAAAAAGTAAGGTAAAAAAAAAACCACACACCCGTGATAGGCTACGTAACGATTTACGTAGCCTATCACGGCTAGATTTCCAAAGTCAGCCGTGATAGGCTATGTAAATCGTCACGTAGCCATTCACGGGTGACTTTGAAAAAAAAAAAAAAGCGTGTACGCAAATGGCGGCAGCCCACGGGCGCCACCATTTGCGTTCCTTATTTGGACAGGGGTAGTCTATGTAAAGATTTACGTAGACTACGGCGAAAATAAGGGAACACTATTTGCGTTGCCCTTATTTTCGCCGTAGTCTACGTAAATCTTTACGTAGACTAGATGTGCCAAACTAAGAAACGCAAATGGCGGTCCCCATGGGAGCCGCCATTTGCGTACGCGCTTTTTTTTTTCAAAGTCACCCGTGATAGGCTATGTGATGATTTACATAGCCTATCACGGCTGACTTTGGAAATCTAGCCGTGATAGGCTACGTAAATCGTTGTGTAGCCTATCACGGGTGTGTGTGTGTGTGTTTTTACTTTTTTATTCGTGGCCGGGTAGACGAGACGCTCCTACCCGGCCTGAATTTCGCTGGTGAGGGATGGGGCGCCTCCCCCCCCGGCCTGAATTTTGGCCGGGCGAGGTAGGGCGCCTCCCCTCCCTCGCCTGAACTTCGGGGGGAGAACCGAAGCGCCTCCCCCCCACCGCGAAGCAAGCTGCGGGACGATGTAAGTCCCTTTCGTCCATCCCTATCTGAGAGCCAGTGATGAGCCTGGCTCATCAGTGAGACAACTTAAACTTGCATTTCTTCTAGATTGTTCTGTGATGCTTTTTCAACACTTAGCTACTGTAGTGCTGTGCTAAAAAATTCTTCCACATATTTTGACCGTTCTCATTCAATTTGATAGAAAAGAAATTCAAATAAATTCTCATGGATTGGGTCTGGGGTTCTTGTGCTTGTTGTGCTGATGAGGTGGCTGAGGCAATGGAGGCTGGTAGCTCTGATTTCGGTGGGGCTGTGAATCCATTCAGGGCTACAGTCAGAACCAGCCAGAACTCTAAAGGAGCTATCCAAGGTGCTGATCTGGAAAATAGCTTCAGCACCTTGGATAGCTTCTTTAGAGTTCTCGCTGGTTCTGACTGAAACCTTAAATGCATTCATGACCCCACCAAAATTTGAGCCACCAGCCTCCACTGGGCTGAGGAATGTGTATGTATGCCCTGCCCGTCATTGTACAATCATCTCTCCAGCAGTCTGTAGCCTCCTCAGCTTCCTGCATTTCAGCTAAAGTCCAGGGGAAGACAATTCCTCCCACATGGCTTTTCAGATCAAGAAGGGCAGGCAGCCTGGGAGGCTGTAGAGCCATGGAGAGATGCATAATAGAAAGAAAACACACACACACACAGCACACATGGCCACATCACAGTGATTAGGTAAGCTCAGAAACATGACCGAAATAAACTATAAAATGCTCTGAATATGAGGTGGAAAAATGGAAGCCTGTTTCATGGGGGAACAAAACATTCAGGAAATCGGAGGGCAGATTTTGGCACAGCACTAATTCCACCTCTTCCCTGGAGCTGGACACAACACTGTCCCACTCACACCTGCTATAAGGCTTGCAGGGAAGAAGCAGTATTATCAGCACCTGTGTTGGAGGCAAGATGTATCCACGGTCACCCCTCAGAAATCTAACAGCTGGAAGACCCTGGGGAAGCTACTGATTTTTTTCTTGTCTTACCCCCTCGCAAATAAAAGGCCACCTTCCAAATTTTTCTCCAACTGTTCTCCACCTTTTTTTTGTGTGTGGTGGTGGCCACCTTCCCTCTCCCCCTTTCCCGATGCCCAGGAATGAAACGAGATATGTGGCATTGCGGAGCATGCAAAATTGGGGGGCCATGCTGCCAACGCAGTTGCTGCCATTGCCATTTGCCATGGCAGTGCAAAAACAAATGCACACAAACTCTTAGGACAATGAAGAAAAAAGCTGAACACAGGAGGCCTGGAAAAATGTTAGTATGAACTGACTACTGACACAAGGAAAGATAGCTCACCGCATCCATTTCTGTGATTGCTGTGGCAGGGAAGTTTAGTGAAATTTTAGACAAGACTTACATCAAACTCTTGATGGGAAGTGGTAGAGCTCATCCTTTGCAAGCAGAAAGTTCAATCCCTGATATCTCCAGGCAGGGCTGGGAAAGTTGCCTATATGAAATTTTGGAAAGCTGCTACCAGACACCATACATAGACTGGCATGGACCAATGATGATGTGGAATATAGCTTCCTATATTCTTAGACTTTTCACTATTTGACAGGTAGAGGAATTCTAATTAAAAAAAGTAGCAGGTATAAGCTCTCTACAGCAGGCTATTCCTGATATAACAGTATATGGCAAGTTTACATTGACCCCACTCCTTTGCTATGAGACAGGATGTATAGACTGAAGTAAGAGCCACAACGTAATTAATGAACATATAGACCTGCAGTGGAACATAGCCAGAAGCTAAACACCTTCCAACTTAGTGAACTCAGTGAGGGGTTGATGAGGCCATCAGTGTCCAAGAGTAAGCCCCAATCACTAGCTATGACTGGTGATTATGGGATACCATTCTTCACCACTACAATACCACAGGGTGTGGCTTATCTTTGACTGGATCACTGAGCTTCTTTGTCTTAAGAATGTTTTCAATTTTATTTTTCAGACCCCAAGTCTATGTTCAACTATAGGTTCTTGGTCCCTTGGATTGGTAAGTAGAAAGATAAATTATCAACTCTGGTATATGCATTACAACCAGACTTTTGTAATATGTCAGGGGGCTCCTAGTGCTAACAGTTAAAAGGCATTGTGCAGCTGTTCCATCTTTTCCATCTTAATGGATTATTTTTTCTGGTAAGAAAAAAGACAAGAAGCAGTGGGAAAACATGGGAGGGCTACAAATGGAAGATGGTTTTTGTCTGGACCTTCTGTAAAAATTCTATGAATGGGGCAGTGCAATTGCACAATCAAAGCCTTGTCTGGAAATTCTGATGATCTTGGTTCAATCTCTGTCTCCTGACATTGTCCCCCATCAGTGTAGAGCTAAGACAAAGAACACTATCCATTCATCCCACTTTTTTGATCCACATGTTGGGGAGGTGGGGTTCCTCACAGTGTAGTGCCATTTTTAAAATATAAAGAACCTATACTGAAACTTGCCTTATTGATTCAAGGTCAATGATTCACAGTGCTGTTCACATTGTACAGTTCCAAATGGAATTCCATTCAGAAACTTTCTTTTATCTTGAGGGTGTTCTTAGGGCTCTTTGAGTTGAATGGTAGTCTAGAAATTTTAAATCAATATAACAAATCAGATGTGAAATTTGGAGGATCTTAAGTTTAAACCCAACAAACCCAACAAATGACAAACAATGTATTCCAGCCAAAAGTAAGTATTTTAAAGCCCCACTGGTTTCAACAGAAGTGCTGAGCACAAGATTTACTCTCTCCTGTTAAGTGAAGGGGACTTAAAAATGTTTGGCAAGATTGTGCCCCAGGCTTTTAGTTCTCATTTAGTCCTTTCATAGATGTATAAAAATCTGCAGACAGAGTCTGCAAAAGGCTGTAGGAGTGGTTCTTTGGCTCCCCCCCCCATACCTGCCTTTCTCTTGTGTCACTATTCCCACATCATAAAGTTCAATGGCTTCTCCTGGAATCTCTGCACATCTCCACAAGCCCTGATTCTGTACACATTTCAAAATCAGAAGTATCATAAATGTAATCATGGAAACCCTTCATGTTGCATAAACATTACACATGTGTATAAGTGTGATGTATGTATCAAACACAGATATACAAATCTGGATTTTCAGAAACAGACATTGATCTGATGCACACATAATGACAGCCCATGGGTTAAACAACCCATAGGCTGTTGGGGATGAGCAGGAAAGAATGCGTGTGCTGCCTCCCATGCACCTGCCATTTCCGCTTTTACTCAACATCCTATGATTGGCCCAGTTGTTGGTTGTTGAGCATGACATGTGAACCCTGAGTGCTAGGTTGTTTAGGCCCTAAACAACCCAGCACTCAGTGTTCACACATCACTCTCAACAACTTATGAATGGGCTGATCATAGGTTGTTGACTAAAAGCAGAAGTGGCAGGTGCATTGCAGGCCATAGCATGAGCATGTGAACCATCTCATTATGTGGCACACAGTATGAATAGCACTGATTTCTCATTCTGCTTCTAGAATAGTTCATTTGGGTTATAAAATTATGAACAACAGTAGATCCTCCGTTCAGGTCTTTGTCTATCGATTTATTTATCCGGCCCCTTGTCCCTGGACCATCCTTTCCCAGCGGCCTCCTCTCACCACTCATGGCAGTGTAATCTATCATGGACATGTATATATCTATAAATAAATGCTCATATAAGGAGGAGCCCCACCACCCAAATCCAGTGCCCCTTTGGGTGGGATATGAACTAAATAATCCATGGAATGGTTTTTGTGCCCACAGGAGAAGGGCTTCTGGTCCTAAGTGGGCCAAAGTGGTTTCAGCACCGCCGACTCTTAACCCCAGGGTTCCACTATGACATCTTGAAACCTTATGTAGCACTGATTGCAGATTCAACCAAAGTGATGCTGGTAAGTAGTACTGAGGGTGAGGCTGATGCTGAGGTTGCAATTGTTATTTCTCTCAGTTTTGGGGGAAAATAGTTAGGTGTAAGGTTGAATAAGGGACTGGTAAATGTTACAGTCTCCTAGTACTTAAATGCACCCGAACTTGCATGTCAGAGTCAACCTTCCCCAACCTGGTGCCCTCCAGAAATGTTGGACTACAACATCCATCATCCCCAGATATTAGTCAAACACATCTGGAGGGCACTAGGTTGGGGAAGACTAGTCAAAGTAATGAAATAACTTGCCATTTCTATCTGGACTAAGAGGAAAATGTTTAGCAAGAAACCACTGTTCTTCCCATCCAGCCTCTCTCTCCACACACACAGAGCAAATTGACATGATCTGCTAATGTTGTTCCTAAGCATAACAGTTGTTATTTATCACTCAATCAGCTTGTCTCTGACTGAAGTGTTCACGCGATAAGAAAGCTCTGATATCTGACTTGTGATAGCTATTCAATCATGCTAGTTTGGCTCTAGAATGTGAATTCACCTTTGTTTTCTGCGCCAGGATAAATGGGAGAAACTGATTGCTGAGGATGCCACCAAGTCTCTGGAGATGTTTGAACATGTCAGCTTGATGACTCTGGACAGCATCATGAAATGTGCATTCAGTTCCAAGAGCAGTGCCCAGACTAACAGGTTTATGTTGTTCAAAGTGTTTCTTTTAGCTATGCCCATTCTCATTTAAATGAAAGAGGGGATGATGATGAATATCTTGCTTGCCTTTTTTTTCCAGAGAGTTAGATCATTACATCAAAGCTGTTTATGACCTGACCTATCTGATATCTCAGAGAGTGCGTAACCCCTTCTATTGGAATGATCTCATTTATCGATGGAGTTCAGCCGGGCGTCGTTTCCTGGAAGCCTGCAGACTGGCACACCAACATACAGGCAACATCCCATATTCACTTTCGCCCCAACCCCCACTTCATTGACAGGACAACTAATAAATAGAAATGTTTGAAATATTCCTTTCTCTAGCCCTTTGAGAAGAAATTCGGAGAGTCATCATGTTAGTCTATAGTGAAAAAGAGAGAGAGGGGGAAAATACTGTAATGACCTGGGAAGTGAAAATATTGGGTTGGATCCAGATTGGCTGTTCTGTGAACAGAAGGGCTTCTTCCATTCACAGAACAGACTGAGACCTGGTAGAGGCTTCCCACTGGAGGATGGGGGCGGGGCACACAATGTTTGGCTGTTCTCCCTTCCCGCTGCAGTCCCCCATGCTGCCTCTCATACTACTCTGAGGAGATACACAGCCTTCTGGATGAGTTTTTCAGTGACTACAAGGGACTGCAGGAGGAAGGAGAGATTGGCAAAAATTGCATTCCCTATTTGCTTCAACATTAGCATATCTTCATCAATCTTAAGTCTAGATTCAACCCATTATATTAATGGGATGGGGATGAGGTATCCAAAGGGGCTTAAGCACATACCTATAACTCCCTCTGATTCAATAAGCTAAGGTGAAAATTATGTGTGTGTATGTATGTATGTACACACACACACACGTGTGCACACACACGCACGTGCACGCACATATCTCCAATGGAGGCTGGTGGCTCTGATGTCAGTGGGGCAGTAAATCTGCTCCAGGTTTCAGTCAGAACCAGTCAGAACTCTAAAGGAGCTACCCAAGGTGCTGAACCCTTTCCTTAAAACAGGTTCAGCACCTTGGATAGTTCCTTTAGAGTTCTGGCTGGTTCTGACTGAAACCCAGAGAGGACTCACCACCCATTGACATTGCAGCCACCAGCCTCCACTGTATATATCTCAAAACTGATAACCTTAGCGGCACAATTATCCGGGGTCATTTCTTGGAAGCTTGCAGATTGGCACATAAGCCAGAGCACTATGTTAATCACTGAAATGAGTTTTAGGCACTTGATTAGTGGACATACAAGAGGAGGCTGAGTACAAAAGGTTTAGTATCCATCGCAACAGCCCAGATTTTCCATTCCCAAATGACCATATGACTTGAGCTTGAAAGTATAACCATTTGACCAAGGTTAATAAACAAAATTTGTTTTGTTGAAATTGGAGCTGCAAAAAAGTTGTAACTACTTGTTCTGTTCATGATTTAATTCAGTGGTCACAATCTAAAAAACTCTTTAATAGTGGGCAATGGACTATCTTTCTTTTTTTCTAATAGCAACTTTTCACATTGTGTCAGAAACTGATTTTAAAGCTCCCCTGAGTTTTCAAACTGGTGTATTAAATAGTCTAGGTTCTTGATCCTGGTCACCACCATCCTATCAGAAATCCCAGAAGTTACAAACTTTTAGGTTAACATGGTGGATGGGTCACTCAGTGCCAGTGCCAGGTTCTGGGGGGCCCCATTCCCTGAGTGTGCCCAACTTGTCCTTCTTGGTGCATCTGTTGCTGCTGCCCATGTACTTACCTCTCTCCTTGGACCTAATTGGCACCAGCTACCAGAGAGAGAAGCCAAGACAATGGAGGTTACTGCTCCTTCTCCTTACTCCTCTCACTTCGCACTTGCTCACTTAGAGAGGCAACTGAGCAGACAGCAACAACAAAGAAGAGGAGGAGCAAGGCCAGGAGATTCCAATGTAATGGGTCCTCTAGTGGATCATGGGCTTTGGCAAACGTCTGAAGATGCCAACCAAGACCATTGCCACAGGCCCAGGGTCACTCCATATTTCTTGAGTGGCTTCTGACTTATTTGGAGCCCATCACTATTGGATGCAGGAAACTGTGCTACAAGAATCAGTGTTCTAACTTTTCCTCTGCCTTGTTGCTGCTCAGCTATAAAACAGCCCTAGCACTTTGCCAAACACCATATTCCTGATTTATGGTGGACAATGCAGCTGGTTCTTCTGATTGTTGGGGCAGGGAACATCGTCACTGTAGATTACTAAAGCCTCAATGACTTAACCCTAACATTCATTACAGGTAAAGTCATAGAAGAAAGAAAGAAAGCATTCCAGGAGGAAGCAGAACTTGAAAAAATTAAAAAGAAACGGTACTTGGACTTTTTGGATATACTTCTTTGTGCCAAGGTAGGAAACTTCAACCCTAATGCAACTGACACTTTTTGCTTTGTGCCATCATAAGACACATGTACAATACTAACATTAGCTATCCTACAATGTCATCATTTTTACTTTGTATGAAGTACAGCATGTATCAATGTGAAATTATTAACAGGGATGCTTCTGAATTTCTCCTCTTACCAAATTTCTTCCTGGGTTTTGGAGTTTCAAATAACCTGGTCTTGTTTCCAAAGTGGAACCAATTCATTAGGAATTCTCCATGGTACAATTTTTTTATTTCCAGTTTTGTATACAGAGGAGCTGTGCAATGCATGCACCATTTCCCACAGGTTTAAATTCCTTCATTTTCTCTATTTCTTTCTGCCCAATCTATATTACTGATATGCACATGGGCACTGATAAAACAGAAGAAAAAAACCACCTTGATGTGATTGTATGTACAACTGTATCAAAATATTATTTTTGTGCAATGTACAGGAGTGCATGTGTGCATCTGTAAAACACTGCACAAAAATAATCTTGATTCTGTCATATCTGTGATAACAGCAAGATTGCTTGGGGGGCAGTGTTTTATCAATGCACATCTGTGCATTAGTAAAGTACAGAAGAGGGAAGATGCAAATGAACTGAAGCAAATTAAGCATGCCCCAATTCTAGAATTGATTTTAGACATTCCCTTAGCTAAACCTGAATGCATGCCAGAGTGAGCCCAGGAATGGAACAGGGGCAATGTACTCATGCCTAATGATTAACTCTGACACTCTTAAAGAATTTTTTTAAATTAATTTTATCAACACTAAGTTCTTTACATTTTGAGGATTCTATATGGCCAGGGCACAATTTCTGTTCCCAGTCAATGATGACTAAGAACATAGGAGTATCTTTCACCCATTAAACAAGCCATGTGGAACCCGCTTCTCCACATGAAAAAGCAGGTTCTTTTGTCACACAATGCCTGCAGGGTAGATTTATGTAAATACTGCAAGCACTTAGGCTGTTGCATGTGTCTTTTCTATTCTACCTAACTGGCATTCCACTGGAAAGGAAGGTTCCAATTAGGTGGCAAAGATCCATGCCATTGGCTCTGCCAACATGCTTGTGATACTTACACACAACAGTTGCTTGGGATATCACCCAAGTAGAAGAGGCTCCCACAAGCTCAATGTGCATGGGAAGAACTGCATAGTCTCCCTGTCATCTGAAACTTTCTTGGTCTCAGAACACATACTCAGGTAGGAGCTGGGTTCTCAAAATGATAAGGAATAATTTAGGCTCCGATCTTCAATGAAATGTGCTTTCAGAGAAATGTGCCTTTCCACCACTTAGCACAGGCAGGCCTCCATCACTTTACTTTCTTCTCCCTCATAAGCTTCCTTTTTTTAATCCACCTTCTCAGATTAGTTTGTTCCCAGTTGCCATGCTGCCTTGGCACCTGTGGTCCCATTCTTCCAAAAATGTAGGGAAAGTTGGAACTAGTGGTATGTTAAATGGCTTGAATAGCAGGAGGATGAGTTCATATGCACAATAGCACCTGAACATGGAAGGTAACACTCCACAGAGTTCTCACTTTTTCATATTATGTCAAGATGACCAGTGTTTATTGTTGTCTCTCTCCTATTTCTTGAAAAACAAAGAAATCTACAATAAGAAATATCTCATCCCAAGCTCTAAAGCAAATGAGCAAATTTTAATCCCTGATAGACACTGCTTGTTGTTGTTTTTTTAGGATCAAACTAGAAGTGACAGCAGTAGTTCCAGGTTTTAAATTATGGAACAGGCCCAATGACATAGGAAGAGTTTATAGAAACATAGAAAGAGTGTCTGAGCTTAATAGCAAAGGAGTTTTGTGGCTGAAGAGTGCTGAACTTTTGCCGCCCCCGATCAGTGGCTATTCTTCTCAGGCATTTTCTTTTCAACTTGTGCCTTTGGTCCACCTGGATTAAGAAATGATAAGTAAATAGGGCTTTTTACAAATCTTTCTCATGTTTAGAGATGAACATCTTTTAATCTCTTAACAGCATGAATCTCCTTGTTTCATCAGGATGAAAATGGAGTTGGATTATCTGATGAAGAACTGCGTGCTGAGGTGGACACTTTCATGTTTGAAGGCCATGACACCACAGCCAGTGGGATCTCCTGGATCCTACATGCCATGGCTCAGAATCCAGAACACCAGCAACGGTGCAGGGAGGAAATAATGCACACTTTGGGGGAACGAGACACAGTTCAGTGGTGAGAGTTTTAACGTAGTGTCTTTGTAACTGGTTTTTCTTTAATTTTATGGAATACTTGAAGGGAAAAGATGCCTGTCAAGATGGAGAACAGCCATTCCAGCACTGGCCCCACAGGATAGCTCACTGCCAATACACCATCTGCCTCCTTTTACTCTCTTTCTGCCATCACTCACCCCTAGTTAACCAAAACTGAGGTGGGGGCAGTGAGTTTCCTCCTGTCTCTCATGGTGTTTTCTTTGGAGCAAGAAGACAACCAGCAAAGCTCCTCATGTCCACCGGCCAAGCAATTAACCCATCTTCCCTTCCATCTATCCATAATGTAATTGATAAAGGATAGTCCAAATGGTCCAGCAGATAGAAGGGACAAACTGACCCTTGAAGGTGGGTTTCTACTAGAGTTCAGCCCAAAAGTTCAGTTGAGTCATGTTTTTTTAGAATAAAAGAGGATAATGACAGATAGCAGAGAGTATGCACAATAACATAAGAAAATTCCTATACTAGGAAACAGGTCTACTTATAGCCATAACTGAATAATCTATCAGACCGAACAGACAGAGTCCTGGCTTTAGGCAATCATTCTCACATTGGTCAAAGATGGATAAAAAGGACAACCCAAACTGGGTACTTTGCCATATTTTATGCTGTTTAATTGTGTGGCCATGATGATGATGATGATGATTTATTACATTTCGATACTGCCCCATAGCAGAAGCTCTCTGGGTAGTTTACAAAAGTTAAAGCTAATTGACAGCTATGAAGAAATTGACCAGGCAGCCTCTGCTCATGTATACAGAGGATGCTCAAGGAAAAGTTTAAAATCTGTGCAGGAGTTTAACTTAGGAAGGTGAGAATTGGCAAGGATGTGGCTAATCCTCTCCTGTCAAACCACCTTGTGTAGCTAAAGGAGATACCGAATGGGATGTGACTGGAAGAAGTACCCCAGATGGATGCTGCTATTCGAGCCGTTATATGAAAGGTTTGAAATGCCAGGCTTGGCAAGTCCAAGGTTTGTCACAATACTTACTTTCTAATTCTAGGATTAGAAGATCAGTAATAGGGCAATCCCCCTTCATGGATCACTGCCTTGTTGTGGCGAAGGGGCTTGCGTAACTCAGTGAAGCCATAAGCTATGCCGTGCAGGGCCACCCAAGACGGACAGGTCATGGCAGAGAGTTCTGACAAAATGTGGTCCACTGGAGAAGGAAATGGCAACCCGCTCCAGGATTCTTGCCAAGAAAACCCCATGGAACGTATCACAAGGCTAAAAGAGATGACGCCGGAAGATGAGCCCCTCAGGTCGGAAGGTGTCCAATATCCTACTGGGGAAGAGCAGAGGGTATTTCCAAGTAGCGCCAGAAAGAGTGAAGCGGCTGGGCCAAACCCGAAAGGACACTCAGCTGTGGATGTGTCTGGTGGTGAAAAGAAAATCCGATGCTGTAAAGAACAATATTGTTTAGGAACCTGGAATGTCAGATCAATGAATCAAGGTAAGCTGGAGGTGGTCAAACATGAGATGGCAAGATTGAACATCGACATCTTGGGAATCAGCGAACTAAAATGGACAGGCATGGGCGAATTTAATTCAGGTGACCATCATATCAACTATTGTGGGAAAGAATCCCTTAGAAGAAATGGAGTAGCGCTCATAGTCAACAAAAGGGTGGGAAAAGCAGTACTGGGGTACAATCTTAAAAATGATAGAATGATCTCAGTACGAATCCAAGGCAAACCATTCAACATCACAGTAATTCAAGTCTATGCCCCAACCACTGAGGCCGAAGAAGCTGAGGTTGATCGGTTCTATGAAGACCTACAACACCTTCTAGAACTAACACCAAAAAAAGATGTCCTCTTCATCATAGGGGATTGGAATGCTAAAGTAGGAAGTCAAGAAATCACTGGGATAACAGGCAGGCATGGCCTTGGTGTACAAAATGAAGCAGGACAAAAGCTAATAGAGTTTTGCCAAGAGAACACGCTGATCATAGCAAACACTTTTTTCCAACAGCACAAGAGGCGACTCTACACATGGACGTCACCAGATGGTCAATATCGAAATCAGATTGATTATGTCCTTTGCAGCCAAAGATGGAGAAGCTCCATACAGTCAGTAAAAACAAGACCTGGAGCTGACTGTGGCTCAGATCATGAGCTGCTTCTTGCAAAATTTCGGCTTAAATTGAAGAACGTCGGGAAAACCACTAAACCGTTCAGGTATGACCTCAATCATATCCCTGATGAATATACAGTGGAGGTGAGGAATAGATTTCAGGGATTAGACCTGATAGACAGAGTGCCTGAGGAACTATGGACGGAGGTCCGTAACATTGTTCAGGAGGCAGCAACGAAATCCGTCCCAAAGAAAAAGAAATGCAAGAAAGCCAAGTGGCTGTCTGATGAGGCTTTACAAGTAGCTGAGGAAAGAAGGGAAGCGAAAAGCAAGGGAGAAAGGGGAAGATATACCCAACTGAATGCAGAGTTCCAGAGAATAGCAAGGAGAGACAAGAAGGCCTTCTTAAATGAACAATGCAAAGAAATCGAGGAAAACAACAGAATGGGAAAGACTAGAGATCTCTTCAAGAAAATTGGAGATCTCAAGGGAACGTTTTGTGCAAAGACGGGCATGATAAAGGACAAAGAAGGCAGGGACCTAACAGAAGCAGATGAGATTAAGAAGAGGTGGCAAGAATACACAGAAGAACTATACAGGAAAGATCTGAATGTCCCTGATAGCCATGATAGTGCGGTCACTGAACTTGAGCCGGACATCCTCGAGAGTGAAGTCAAGTGGGCCTTAGGAAGCATTAGTAACAACAAAGCTAGCGGAGATGACAGTATTCCAGCTGAGCTATTTAAAATCCTAAAAGATGATGCTGTTAAAGTGCTGCATTCAATATGCCAACAAATCTGGAACACTCAACAGTGGCCACAAGACTGGAAAAGGTCAGTTTACATTCTAATTCCAAAGAAGGGCAATGCCAAAGAGTGTTCAAACTACCGCACAATTGCGCTCATTTCACATGCCAGCAAGGTGATGCTCAAAATCCTACAAGCTAGGCTTCAGCAGTATGCGAACCGAGAACTACCGGAAGTACAAGCTGGGTTTAGAAGAGGCAGAGGAACTAGAGATCAAATCGCCAACATTCGCTGCATCATGGAGAAAGCAAGAGAATTCCAGAAAAAGGTCTATTTCTGCTTCATTGACTACGCTAAAGCCTTTGATTGTGTGGATCACAACCAACTGTGGCAAATTCTTCAAGTGATGGGAGTACCAGACCACCTTACCTGTCTGCTGAGAAACCTGTACGAGGGTCAAGAAGCAACAGTAAGAACCAGACATGGAACAACCGATTGGTTCAAAATTGGGAAAGGAGTACGACAAGGCTGCATATTGTCACCCTGCTTATTTAACTTATATGCAGAGTACATCATGAGAAATGCCGGGTTGGATGAATCACAGGTCGGAATTAAGATTGCCGGGAGAATTATCAACAACCTCCGATATGCAGACGATACCACCCTAATGGCAGAAAGCGAAGAGGATCTCAAGAGCCTCTTGTTGAGGGTGAAAGAGGAGAGTGCAAAAGCTGGTTTGAAACTCAACATTAAAAAAACTAAGATCATGTCATCTGGCCCTATCACTTCCTGGCATATAGAAGGGGAAGAAATGGAAGCAGTGACAGATTTTACTTTCTTGGGCTCCAAGATCACCGCAGACGGTGACTGTAGCCATGAAATTAAAAGACGCTTGCTCCTTGGGAGGAAAGCTATGGCAAACCTAGACAGCATAGTAAGAAGCAGAGACATCACCTTGCCGACAAAGGTC
Source organism: Heloderma suspectum (assembly GCF_057233095.1). Classification (NCBI taxonomy): domain Eukaryota; kingdom Metazoa; phylum Chordata; class Lepidosauria; order Squamata; family Helodermatidae; genus Heloderma; species Heloderma suspectum. Next base: position 231,667,391 of record NC_139461.1, read on the forward strand.
CGTCTAATCAAAGCTATGGTTTTCCCAGTAGTAATGTATGGCTGTGAGAGCTGGACTATAAGGAAGGCTGAGCGCCGAAGAATTGATGCTTTCGAACTGTGGTGCTGGAGAAGACTCTTACGAGTCCCCTGGACTGCAAGGAGGTCAAATCAGTCCATCCTAAAGGAAATCAACCCTGACTGCTCATTGGAAGGACAGATAATGAAGCTGAAGCTCCAATATTTTGGCCACCTAATGCGAAGAGAAAACTCCCTGGAAAAGACCCTGATGCTGGGAAAGACTGAAGGCAAAAGGAGAAGGGGACGGCAGAGGATGAGATGGCTAGATAGCATCACGGATGCAATGAATATGAACTTGAGCATGCTCCGGGAGAGAGCGGAGGACAGGAAGGCCTGGCGTGCTATGGTCCATGGGGTCACGAAGAGTCGGACACGACTGAACGACTGAACAATAGGGCAATCACAGATGCCACTTTGTCATTTCCCTTTCTCTCCTTTCCCCAATACAAATACTAGCAGTGAACCCTGACAGACTTCCTCTAATAGGATATAAAATCCTAAGTACTTCCAAGTCGAAACTGAAATGATGTGGGGAGTATTAATTTTTCCTCTGTTTCCATCAATCCAGTTTTTACAAGATGAATCAGCTGTACAACTCTGGGATCCTGCTGGTGTTTTCCCTACTGTCAAACCCTACTCAACATTTAGGAGAAAGTCTTCACATGCTTCCATGTGCGACTAAAAGTGTTCATGTTGGAAATGAATTGCACTATATACTTTTATCATATAAAATCAAAAGGTTATGTGCTCAAAATATAGGGTTGGATCTAGAGAAAGTCATTCACACTTTGAGATCAATGGGCACAAGTTAGTCATGACTAATGTAGGCCCCGTTGATTAAAAAAGGACTAAATTTGATTAAATTCCTCTGGATCCAACCCACAGCTTCCAAAACATCTAGAGACCTATTCAAGCATTTCATACCTATGGGTACAGAATGCGTGAAAGAGGTAGTGAGAATGTGTGGGCTGGCCCCATCCCTGGACGCCAATACACATACCAGCCACACACCCCTGCCACCACATGTTCAGTGTCAGTCTGAAGGGGCCCCTATGCAAGTACAGATGCATACACATAGGGCTCTTTCCACAGGGATGGGAGATCTATGTGTTTGCATCTGTACTTGCATAGGTCCCTGTTAAAAAACTGAGGTAAAACTGAGGTAAAAGTTTAACTTATCTTTTATTTCAACCACTGAAGGTCTGAAGGGGTTAACGGCAGGGGGAAAAAAGTATGCATTTTACTCAAGGCTTGTGCCTGAGGGGAGTTACATTGTAAATATGGTGTGCTGGCAAATTGGCAGTTACTGTTACCACTAAGAGGTGAAAATGAAACCAGGTTCTCTTGATTTATAAGGGAAGGTAGGAATGAAATTCGTACCACCTGACTGGGGAATAATTGGACGTTCTAAAGATGCCCATTGGTCAAAAGTTTACACAGAGATGGGGTGACAGAATGTTGGCCACCCCAAAGCTGATTGGCTGGAGGTTCCTGACTAGAATGAATATAAGGAGCTGTGGAGTGTCCGATAGGAGAGTCTGTCGGGAGGATTCTGACCAGAGAGTTGCTGGATGAGGTGTCTTTGTGAGAGGCTGGGGAGCCTGAAGAAGACATCAGCCAGGAGGAAGAGCAGCTACAAGACCAGGGGGCTAGGCTGAGAGCACATGAGGCAGAAACTCTGCAAGTCGTTTGCAAATGGGGAGAGGAAGACTCCTGGAGCAGCCTCTGGAGGAAAGAGCTGAAGGCTGAGTGACAGCTGCTGGTGGTGTTCTAGAGACTGAGCTGGACCACAGGGAGGACTTCAGGAGAAGTCTGGGGAACAGCATTGAAGGTTTCAGGTGGAAGTCAAACCCAACCAGGAAGAAGACCGCCTTAGTTCCAAGCCCTCATTGGTAGGAATGTGTGAATCCACTCCCATCCAGGTTCACTGGATGCCCGCCCAGCCCCTGCCCCTACTCGCTGGTCCCTGGACCATGCTCCCACCTGTCTTCAGTGAGCAGCCCACAGTCACCCCAGCAGCCTTTTGAAAAATAAAATGGCGATTGCAAAATGCACATATTTGTGTAGGTGTGAAAATGCGCATTTTGCAAATGTGTATATTTGCATATGCATGAAAATGCACACTTTTGCAAAAATGTGCATTTTCACACATGCAAAATGTGCATTTGCAAAAGGCGTATTTCCACATATGTGCATTCACAAAATGTGCATTTCTGCACATATGCAAATATGCACATTTTTGCGACTGTCATTTTATTTTTCAAAAAATGGTGGCTGCGGAGCTCAGTGAGGCCACCAGGTTGAGTGTGGGCTGCTCAATGAGTGCAGGCAGGAGGTGAGTGGGGGCAGGGGCATGGCAAGTGGGGCTTGAGGGTGCAGGCGGGGGGGAGGCGTTCTGCCAGATTCCCAGATGGAATCAGGCACCCATGCCATCCCTACTCATTGGTAGGCCTGTGAGTTAACTGGGGTAGAGCTTGATAGGGGAACTGGTTTAAGTTTGGTTAGGGATAGGAACTGGGGCTTCTAACACCCGATTGGTGGTAAAAGTAACAATATAGGAACCATATTTAAAATAGTAACAACATTCTTAAAATGATAAAATCCTCGCTTTCTTTTTAATCAAATACTATATATCTTTGTTTACTTTTCTGCAACCTCTTCTCTGTTTTGTCTCACACCTAATGACCAGCTACTTTAGGGGAAAAGCCATATGTTAAATAAAAGGGCTGTAGTTTAATGGTGGCAGTGGAAGTGAAGGGAGGGATTACCCAGTGGTGAGGGGTGATCCTCCACATTTGGGGATAGGAGTGGGTTTGCCATAGTGGACAAGTCTCTCCCACCCCAAGTCTCAGGTTCTCCACAGTACTGTTCAGATTGCAACTGAACATGCAGTGGCAGAGGCTAGTGCATGCATTATTGCTACTCCCTTGCATGTCCAGTACCTATGGGTACCAAATGCCTGAATAGGGCTTAGATCTTTTGGACATCAGCTCCATCACAGCAGTGATATCATAGGATATCTGTGATTGAGACCAAAAGAGCCAAAGTGTACCACATCTATTGACATATTTCACACTCCAATAGAACTTATTTTATGCCTACGTGCTGGTAGGTGCTATCATCACTGTGGAGAAAGGAGTTGCTTAAACATGGTTTAATTCAATTCTTTCAGGGATGACCTGGGAAAGATTCCTTACACCACCATGTGTATTAAGGAGAGCCTACGTCTTTACCCTCCAGTCCCTGCAGTGTCCCGACAGCTAAGCAAATCTATAACCTTTTGTGATGGACGCAGCTTGCCTGAAGGTTAGTTCAGACTGGTGCTTTTCTGTGGACCATGGTCTATCTTTTGTTAAAAGTAGTTATCCCTCCCCTTCATGGATCACTGCCTTGTTGTGGCGAAGGGGCTTGCGTAACTCAGTGAAGCCATAAGCTATGCCGTGCAGGGCCACCCAAGACGGACAGGTCACGGCACAGTTCTGACAAAATGTGGTCCACTGGAGAAGGAAATGGCAACCCGCTCCAGGATTCTTGCCAAGAAAACCCCATGGAACGTATCACAAGGCTAAAAGATATGATGCCAGAAGATGAGCCCCTCAGGTCGGAAGGTGTCCAATATACTACTGGGGAAGAGCAGAGGGTATTTCCAAGTAGCGCCAGAAAGAGTGAAGCGGCTGGGCCAAAGCCGAAAGGACACTCAGCTGTGGATGTGTCTGGTGGTGAAAAGAAAATCCGATGCTGTAAAGAACAATATTTTTTAGGAACCTGGAATGTAAGATCAATGAATCAAGGTAAGCTGGAGGTGGTCAAACATGAGTTGGCAAGATTGAACATCGACATCTTGGGAATCAGCGAACTAAAATGGACAGGCATGGGTGAATTTAATTCAGGTGACCATCATATCTACTACTGTGGGCAAGAATCCCTTAGAAGAAATGGAGTAGCACTCATAATCAACAAAAGAGTGGGAAAAGCAGTACTGGGGTACAATCTCAAAAATGATAGAATGATCTCAGTACGAATCCAAGGCAAACCATTCGACATCACAGTAATTCAAGTCTATGCCCCAACCACTGATGCCGAAGAAGCTGAGGTTGATCGGTTCTATGAAGACCTACAACACCTTCTAGAACTAACACCAAAAAAAGATGTCCTCTTCATCATAGGGGATTGGAATGCTAAAGTAGGAAGTCAAGAAATCACTGGGATAACAGGCTGGCATGACCTTGGTGTACAAAATGAAGCAGGACAAAAGCTAATAGAGTTTTGCCAAGAGAACGCGCGGATCATAGCAAACACTCTTTTCCAACAGCACAAGAGACGACTCTACACATGGACTAGGGATGGCGGAGAATTTCTCCCCGAAACTTCGGGGGGCTGAGCGCCAACGTGTTCGGCCCCCTGAACAAGTTTCGGGGAGAAATTCTCCGCACCCCCCCGCCCCCTGCACACCCCCCGGGACGGGACTTACCTTTGCCGAATGTCCCTCCTGGCGGCGGGTCCGGCCGGCGGTTCGGCGGGTGTTCGTGCGGGGCGGGAGCGGCACCTGGTCTTTCGACCAGCTGCCGCTGCCGCCATTCCAATAAAAGAAAAAAGAAAAAAAAACACCCCCGTGATAGGCTACGTGACGATTAACGTAGCCTATCATGGCTAGATTTGCAAAGTCAGCCATGATAGGCTACGTAAATCGTCACGTAGCCTATCATGGTTTTTTTTTTTTTTAAACTTTGGAGTTCGCAGCCGGGCGAGGCGGGAAGCCTCCTCCCCGGCCTGAATTTCGGCCAGGCGAGGCGGGAAGCCTCCCTCCCGGCCTGAATTTCGGCCGGGGCGAGGCGGGAATCCTCCCCCCCCAGCCTGAACTTCGCAGGGGGAGCAGCAAAGCACCTCCCCCCCACCGCGAACAAACTTCGATGACAGGTAAGTGACTTTCGTCCACCCCTAACATGGACATCACCAGATGGTCAATATCGAAATCAGATTGATTATGTCCTTTGCAGCCAAAGATGGAGAAGCTCTATACAGTCAGTCAAAACAAGACCTGGAGCTGACTGTGGCTCAGATCATGAGGTTCTTGTTGCAAAATTTCAGCTTAAATTGAAGAATGTAGGGGAAACCACTAAACCATTCACGTATGACCTCAATCATATCCCTGATGAATATACAGTGGAGGTGAGGAATAGATTTCAGGGATTAGACCTGATAGACAGAGTGCCTGAGGAACTATGGACGGAGGTCCGTAACATCGTTCAGGAGGCAGCAACTCAATCCATCCCAAAGAAAAAGCAATGCAAGAAAGCAAAGTGGCTGTCTGAGGAGGCTTTACAAGTAGCTGAGGAAAGAAGGGAAGCGAAAAGCAAGGGAGAAAGGGGAAGATATATCCAACTGAATGCAGAGTTCCAGAGAATAGCAAGGAGAGACAAGAAGGCCTTCTTAAATGAACAATGCAAACAAATCGAGGAAAACAACAGAATGGGAAAGACTAGAGTTCTCTTCAAGAAAATCGGAGATCTCAAGGGAACGTTTTGTGCAAAGACGGGCATGATAAAGGACAAAGAAGGCAGGGACCTAACAGAAGCAGATGAGATTAAAAAGAGGTGGAAAGAATACACAGAAGAACTATACAGGAAAGATCTGAATGTCCCTGATAGCCACGATAGTGCGGTCACTGAACTTGAGCTGGACATCCTCGAGAGTGAAGTCAAGTGGGCCTTAGGAAGCATTAGTAACAACAGAGCTAGTGGAGATGACAGTCTTCCAGCTGAGCTATTTAAAATCCTAAAAGATGATGCTGTTAAAGTGCATATTCAATATGCCAACAAATTTGGAACACTCAACAATGGCCGCAAGCCTGGAAAAGGTCAGTTTACATTCCAATTCCAAAGAAGGGCAATGCCAAAGAGTGTTCAAACTACCGCACAATTGCACTCATTTCACATGCCAGCAAGGTGATGCTCAAAATCCTACAAGCTAGGCTTCAGCAGTATGCGAACCGAGAACTACCGGAAGTACAAGCTGGGTTTCGAAGAGGCAGAGGAACTAGAGATCAAATCGCCAACATTCGCTGCATCATGGAGAAAGCACGAGAATTCCAGAAAAACGTCTATTTCTGCTTCATTGACTACGCTAAAGCCTTTGATTGTGTGGATCACAACCAACTGTGGCAAACTCTTAAAGTGATGGGAGTACCAGACCACCTTACCTGTCTCCTGAGAAACCTGTACGAGGGTCAAGAAGCAACAGTAAGAACCGGACATGGAACAACTGAGTGGTTCAAAATTGGGAAAGGAGTACGACAAGGCTGCATATTGTCACCCTGCTTATTTAACTTATATGCAGAGTACATCATGAGAAACGCCGGGTTGGATGAATCACAGGTCGGAATTAAGATTGCTGGGAGAATTATCAACAACCCCCGATATGCAGACGATACCACCCTAATGGCAGAAAGCGAAGAGGATCTAAAGACCCTCTTGTTGAGGGTGAAAGTGGAGAGTGCAAAAGCTGGTTTGAAACTCAACATTAAAAAAACTAAGATCATGTCATCTGTCCCCATCACTTCCTGGCATATGGAAGGGGAAGAAATGGAAGCAGTGACAGATTTTACTTTCTTGGGCTCCAAGATCACCGCAGACGGTGACTGTAGCCATGAAATCAAAAGACGCTTGCTCTTTGGGAGGAAAGCTACGGCCAACCTAGACAGCATAGTAAGAAGCAGAGACATCACCTTGCCGACAAAGGTCCGTCTAATCAAAGCTATGGTTTTCCCAGTAGTAATGTATGGCTGTGAGAGCTGGACTATAAGGAAGGCTGAGCGCCGAAGAATTGACGCTTTCGAACTGTGGTGCTGGAGAAGACTCTTACGAGTCCCCTGGACTGCAAGGAGGTCAAATCAGTCCATCCTAAAGGAAATCAACCCTGAGTGCTCATTGGAAGGACAGATACTGAAGCTGAAGCTGAAATATTTTGGCCACCAAATGCAAAGAGAAAACTCTCTGGAAAAGACCCTGATGCTGGGAAAGACTGAAGGCAAAAGGAGAAGGGGACGGCAGAGGATGAGATGGCTAGATAGCATCACCGATGCAATGAATATGAACTTGAGCACATTCCGGGGGATAGCGCAGGACAGGAAGGCCTGGCGTGCTATGGTCCATGGGGTCATGAAGAGTTGGACATGACTGAACAACAACAACAGTTATCCCTGCTCCACTTCTGTGATCCAGGAGGACTGGTAATGTAGTACAGGCATCCAGATCTTTATGAAAGATCAAAGAATTAGCTTCTGATGTTTTGATTGGATGCTATCAGCACCTTTTCTTTCTAAATGATTGTGTACACACTTCATTTAACACTGGGCGGTGGATATGCTGTGACAAGTCTGAACAAACTCTTAGGATGCAATCCTATGCATGTTTAGTTGTAGGATACTCTTCTGACAATTCCCAGCATTCCCCAACCAGCTTTTGTAGGACTTTTTCTGTCTAAACATGAATAGGATAGGCGTCCACCTCCAAATTCAGAGTCGACTGCCTATCCAATGCAGGGCAGGTGGAACGTGGAGGGGGTCATCTCCTCCGTGCTCCAGCTGCCCTGCATTTGGGGCTAGATGGCCAGTCTCAGCTGTCTAGCCGTGGGACTTTGGAGCAAGGTGGAGGGGAGGCTGGAGGACGCATAGGAAGCGTCATGCCGGTACTTCCACACTCCTCACACCCAGGAACGCCCCCCTTTTACCCTGCTCTGCACTGCTCTTCCAAGCATGGAGCCCGAGGATGATCTGCGCTGCCACCAAGGTGGCGGGGGAGGGGGCAAAGAGGTGGTTTTCTGGGAACCAACCATGGAGTGTGGGCCAAGGTCAGTTCCCGAAAACTGAACAATCCTATGGCCATCTAGCTGCTGTTTAGCAGCCATAGGACTGCGCCCTTAGACATTTAACTCTTACACTCCCTTCTTAAATACTTGGGAGGGTAGTGCAATAGTAACATTAGCACAATGCATAATCCCATCACTTGCAAAAGTGCCTTGGTACAACCTTTAGTACAGGACATCATTATCTTACATGAGCTGGGACAGAATGGGCCACTGGGTTTCCTTAATCTTTGAAATCATCTAAGTAACCATTATGACTTCAAATAGAGTCAGGCTTTTTTTTCTCCAGTCCCACTCTCACCCTCCACCAATCTGCTTTTTGTAACCTCTTGTCTGATGAAGACATCTATAGATCTTCAAAGCCTGCACATTTTTTGTGACCATTGAGTTGGCCAAATAAAGGTATTGTATTAATATGGATTTGGGAATTTATTAATGTGGTTGTTAAACTTCTACTTAGCACAATTTATTTAGCCCTATTGTTTTTCGTATCAGCCCTAAGGAAACAGAGAGAGAGAGAGAGAGAGAGAGAGAGAGAATGTGTGTGACATCAAGAGAGATAATCGAGTATTGCATCACACATGTAGAAGCAAAATACATCTTTAAAATTCGCTTTCAGCTTTTTTTCCCTTTAGTATGCTTTTGTCTGAGATTAGTGGAAATGGCATGTTCCTGAATCTTTACATTTTCTAAATTTGCAATATTCATCTTGTAAATACCCTGTTTAAAAAACATGTTTTTTGTTGTTGTTGTTGTTGTTTTAATCACCTAGCCCTGAGACTGGAGCTGCAGTCCTCATACAAACATGACTGGGAGTAAGCCAATGGCACTTAGGGCTAAAGTAGATGGTGTACACAAATGAAGGGAACAACTCCCCCCCCCCCCAAAGCAGCTTCAGGAGGTGGACATGTGAAGTGGAGATGTTGGAGTGGGAGGGGGTACTTAACACTTTTCCTGCCACACCTTCTCTACCCTAAGTTGCCTTCCAAACTTTCCATCTTCAGTTTTCAAATACATGTTTGTGAGGGTAAGAAGCATGCATTTGTACCCCAACAGGTAGGAAAGCAGCTGGGCAGAGTGCAATTTAGAGCATAGAAGCAGCAAGCAGGTTAAGTGTTAAGCACACATGTTGCTGCTTCTCTGCTTTATGTCGCCTTTCCCTAAGTGGCTTTACAGGGGGAGAGAGCTACTGCTGGGGTGGTGTACTATCTATTTGTGTATAGCATTAAATTTGGTCCTTGAATAGTTGAGACTAACATGTCCCATTGATTTCAATAGACTGTAAGTGCAACTCTTTAATTTGATCAGAGAGTTCCCCACCATTGTAACTCAGGGAAGGAAGACTGTTGCTATTTTAACTATGGGATAGATAATTACAGTCCTTGGATGTTGAGATTAATCTTGTTATCATTTTATTTTGAAGGTATCATGGTGACAATTCACATTTATTGTCTCCACCGAAACCCAAGTGTGTGGCAAGATCCAGAGGTAATTTGTAAGTAAAGGCAAAGTTACAGCTAGATTGAAAACATACCCTAGCCAGTGAATTGCAGCTAATCTGCATACTGTAATTAAAGTTGAAGTACATTCCACAGTGTAATAATTATAATAGCTCAGCTACTGGGTATGTTGTCCTTAAGGTCATACTTTAAAACAAAACAAAACATACCTATTGCTGCTGAAACAGCAATTTGGCAGCTAGAGATGCTAACAAAGACCTTTGTTTTCTCTAACTCTAGGTATTTGATCCCACAAGGTTCTCATCAGAGAAGTCCTCTCAGAGGCATTCTCATGCCTTTGTGCCTTTTGCAGCTGGACCAAGGTGGGTATGCAACTGATTAATTCTGATCAAAATCTGATTTCTCAGCATGAAGAAGGTAAGGTGAACTGGCTCTACGCATAGCTTACTGGAAGCAGGTGAGAGGTGGCTGATAAGCAAGAGGGAGGGGAGGGAGGGTTGCTTCAGCCTGGCTTATGGCTATGGCCAAGACTGTCATATGTAGATTTAATGCAGGGTGGGCAACTTGTGGTCCTCCAGATGTTTTGGCCTATAACTGCCATCATCCCTCACCACTGGAAATGTTGCCTAGCTGATGGGAAGTGTAGGCCAAAGCACATGGAAAGCCACAAGTTGCCTACCCTTGATTTAATGGATTCAGTAGGAAAAGGTTGCTTGAATCAATCTCTAGAAGAAGACTAAGTCCACAACTGCATTATCAGTAGCAACTATAGGGCAAAAGAGAGGGTGCTAGAAGTCAAGAAGCTGGTGGCACCTAGAAGCCCCTGAAAGCACTTATATTTAGGTCTGATCTACTTCATGATCACTTAAATGTCATCTACCACCACATAGTCCCCTATTTGTCCCCTATTTGTATTCAAGACACATCAACCCTGCAAGACCTCAGTTTGCATAGTAAACAGAGATAATAGCAGAACTAGAATAGGATATACTACCTGTATGAGCCAGTGTTGTGAAGTTGGCATGGGTTTTCCAGTGTCATGTTGTACAAACTTGGCCAGAGAGAAGTACCTTAACCAATGCACCAAAACAGCCCCCCCCCCACAAAACCTTAAACAGGTTTCTCCTAATTTGCCTCTTTCATGACTTATTTTAATATTGAGATCAATTCATATTTTGAACATTAAAAAGAGGTGAATTTGAAACTTATGCCATGCACAATTTGCAGTTTGAGTGTTTTCAGCTCTGGGAGATACACAGACAGCCCTTATTCACAATTGAGTTTGCTGCTATGTGGTGACAACCTAGTGGATCCAGGCCAGGAACTAGTAAGACTCAAAAGAGGAGGCTGTATACCTCATATCTTGCTCATAGGCCTTATTATGGGCACCTCCTTACTTAAAAGAAAACTGGACTTTTGGGATAATAAAACCAGTTAGAATATATATACCTCAGACACCTAGTATGCCAAGAAAATATCTTAGAATGTGGCATTTCATGGAATGTTACATGGTTTGCCTTCTGGACAAAACAGACTGTGGTTCATAGAATCATAGAATAGTAGGGTTGGAAGGGGCCTACAAGGCCATTGAGTCCAACCCCCTGCTCAATGCAGGAATCCAAGTCAGAGCGTCCCTGACAGATGGCTGTCCAGCCTCGTCTTGAACGCCTCCAGTGTGGGAGAGCCCTAGGTAATTGGTTCCATTGTCGTACTGCTCTAACAGTCAGGAAGTTTTTCCTGATGTTCAGCTGGAATCTGGCTTCCTGTAACTTGAGCCCATTATTCTGTGTCCTGCACTCTGGGATGATCGAGAAGAGATCCTGGCCTTCCTCTCTGTGACAACCTTTCAAGTACTTGAAGAGTGCTATTATATCTCCCCTCAGTCTTCTCTTCTCAAGGCTAAACATGCCCAGTTCTTTCAGTCTCTCTTCATAGGGCTTTGTTTCCAGTCCCCTGATCATCTTTGTTGCCCTCCTCTGAAGCCTCTCCAGGTTGTCTGCATCCTTCTTAAAATGTGGTGCCCAGAACTGGATACAGTACTCCAGATGAGGCCTAACCAGTGCTGAGTAGAGGGGAACTTGTATTTCCCAGGATTTGGAAGCTATGCTTCTATTAATGCAGCCCAAAATAGCATTTGCCTTTTTTGCAGCCACATCACATTGTTGGCTCATATTCAGCTTGTGATCGACGACAATTGTCAGAAGGACCACAAATGAGGATCCGAATACCATAATGATAAAGCAGCTGAGGACCAGTTCCTAAAACCAACTTACCCACCTTCTCCTCCCACAATATTTTGTATGTGAAGTCTCTCTTCTTCCCTTCCTATCCTTACCTGTAACTCAGGGCAAGAACCTCTCCCAACCATGGTAGTAAGATATTGGTATGCCAATGGGGACGAATCAGTTTCTAAACTAGAATAAGAGGAAATTCATATCTCTGTAAGATCAAGCATGATTCTCAAAAACCTCTCTTGGTCCATTCTCTCTTCCCTCAGGAATTGCATTGGACAGCAGTTTGCCATGAACGAGATGAAAGTGGCTCTTGCCCAAATCCTGCTCCGGTTTGAAATCTTGCCAGATGCAGCAAAGCTTCCTATTCCAGTGCTCCAGGTCGTCTTGAAGTCTGAGAATGGGATACACCTTTTGCTAAAGAAACGCAACTGAGTTAGAGCACAATCCCAAGGTACTAACGCTCTACAGACAGAGGGCTCCAATCCTGGAACCCTCCCTCTATCCCATGCTTTGTCAGCTGGAGGCAGGCAGAGTGGAAGGAGTGACAGAGGCTTTTATAGCCTCCCATTCCTCTGTTTTGTTTATTAAATCCCGACTTAGATTTCCCCTCCTGAGGTCACAGCTGCATCTATAGCCTCAAGAGAGGAAATCCACTATATTCTATGGTCCCCAGGGACCATAGGATTGCTCTGTTAGCATTGTTTGTTTTTAAAGTAAGGTGATTTCTGTACAACATCAAGCTCCAGGGGATAGCAATATCTCCATTCTCTGAAACTGGAAGGTTAGTCCTGCCCCCATCCTTTGACTATAAAAGCTCCACTTCTCCTCTAAGGAAGAGAAATGTCAGGCACCAGCCTTGCTGTAGGACCACTTGAGCTCACAGCTGGCTCCAGACTGTTGCTGGAGTAACATTCCAAGCTCCCCTTTTGCTGGTTTGCCATGCATCCAATTTTATTGTGTAATCAGCTTCACAATGAGCTCTCTGTGGTCCTGACCATCAGTGGCCAAGCTTGGACTCTTATCGTTCTTTGCCAATGGATGCTTTGCTGATGGCATGCCCATGTGGGTATCAACCTGGGTCAGCATAGAATCATAGAGCAGGAAGAGTTCTTACAGGTCATCTAGTCCAACCCTCTGTTCATGCAGGACACACTCTACTACAGCATCTCTGATTGGTGGCCATCCAGTCTCTACTTAAAAACTTGTATCAAAGGAGAGTTCATCACCTTCCACTGTTCTTCCACTGTGGAACAGCTTGTACAATCAGAAAGTTCTTCCTGTTAAGTCTAAAACCCTTTTCTTGTAATTTGGACCCACTGATTTGGGTCCTACCCTCTGGAGCAATAGAAAACAAATTCGCTCCTTCATCTGTGTGACAGTTTTTCAAATATTTAGAGATCGCAATCATATCACCTTTTAGGGCACAATCCAGCAAGATTAGGGATGTCAGAGAATTCCGCCACGGATCTCGGTGAGGCCGAATGCCAGTGCATTCAGCCCCCTGAACTCCGTGGCGGAACAGCCTGCCACCCCCCGCCCCCCGCAGATCCCCCCCAGGATGAGACTTACCTGGGGCGGATCCTCTGGGTGGCGGAAGCTCTGGCGGCGGCTTCGGCGGTGGCGGCAGCTGGTCTTCCGACTGGCTGCTGCCGCTGCCGCTGCCATTTTCAGTCTTGTTAAAAAACAACAACAAAAAAACCAACGTGATAGGCTACGTAAAGATTTACGTAGTTGGGTTTAAAAACAAAACAAAACACCGCGTATGCAAATGGCGGCGGCTATGGCCGCCAGCCCGCCACCATTTGTGTTCCTTATTTTTGGCCGTCTTAGTCTACATAAATATTTATGTAGACTATGACGGCGAAAATAAAGGGGAACGCAAATAGCGTAGCGGGCGCTATTTGCGTCCCTTTTTGATTCGCCGTTTTAGCCTATGTAAATATTTATGTAGGCTAAAACGGTGAATCAAAAAGGGACGCATATAGCGCCCGCTACGCTATTTGCGTTCCCCTTTATTTTCGCCGTCATAGTCTACGTAAATATTTACATAGACTAAGATGGCCAAAAATAAGGAATGGAAATGGCGGCAGCTGTAGCCGCCGCCATTTGCGTATGTGGTTTTTTCTTTTTTTTCTTTCCCAGAGCCCTCCACGGCCGGAAATCCGGCTCCGGATGGCTCTGGCCTGGGCCTGGCGGGCTGCTTCGCGGAGCTGCCGTGGAGCACAGCCGGCCGTGGAGGATTTCAGGGGGGGAGGGACGGATCGCCTCCCCTCCCATCGAGAATTCTGAGGGGAGGGACAGAACGCCTCCCCCCACCATCAACATAATCCGCGGAAAGGTAAGTGACTTTCGTACATCCCTAATTATAGGCGGCCACCTCCAAACTTGGAGGTGACCACCTATCAAAAGCAAGGCAGGAGAGGCACGGGGGGGGGGTGTTGTTCCCTCCACACCTCTGGTGCCCTGCTATTTTCTGCTAGACAGCTGTTTTCGGCTGTCTAGCCACGGGGAGGGGGGCGACCGGGAGAGGAGGCTGCTGTATGACACATTGGATGTGTCGCACAAATGCTCTCCACGTCCTGGAACGCCCCCAGCCCCGTCCCTTTTCAGTTGCTCGCACTCCTCTTCCAAATGTGGAGGATAGGGCTTCTCCGCACTGCCTTGGTGGCAGCGCAGATGTGGGGGGAGGTCAGTTTTCCAGGAACCGGCCTCCGAGTGCGCGCTCCGGGGTCAGTTCCCGGAAAAGAGCATATCCTATGGCCCTCTAGACAGTGTCTAGTGGGCCATAGGATTGCTCCCTCCATTATCTCTTTTCCAGACTGAACATACTCAACTCCTTTGACTTTTCCTTAGGACTTGATCTCCAGATTCTGTTGATTGACCTGGATCTCTTGGTACTTATTGACTATGATGTTATCTTGATACCACCTAGCACAGTTGTAGTAGGTAGGAGGCACTTCTTTGTAGTCAATCTACTCTTTACTGGCAGGCAGGTTCCAACATGTGATGCTGAGAGGATCCTGCTCCATCCCATCAGAGCTGCCAGACCAAGATTTTGATTCTGAATGATGATATGCTCCCCTTGAAGGATCAGATTCACAGCTTGTGTGTCCTCCTGGGCCTCGCTCTTCTGCTTGATGTTCATCTTGGCTAAGTGGCATCTTTGACTAGGAGTTCTTTTTTTCAGCTTTGTTTTGGTGTGCCGTACCTTCTACAGATTAGTAAGGACCTAGCCACTGTGATACATGCCCTGAAACCTCAGGTTTAGACAATGAAATGCAATCCATGTTGGTCCACTTTTGAAATGCATTCAGAATCTGTACCTGGTCTAGAATACAGTGGCAAAGTTATTAATGGTTACCCTTTAGAGCAATTATCCTCTCATATATGCCACTCTGAACCTGGGTGCTTCTGTCATCAGAGGATCAGCAGGTAGCCACCAGATCCAGGGCCTTCCTAAGGAATCCCTTCCCTAAGGGGGTCTTTACCTTCCCTTTCACGAAATCTTGTACAGCAGGGATGGGGAATCTGGGCCCTTCTGATGTTGTTGGACTCCAACTCCCATCAGCCTCACCCAAAATTGACAGTGGTTGGGGGTGATGGGGATTGTAGTCCAACAACATCGGAAGGATCACAGTTCCTCCTATCCCTGTTTTATAGTTTGGACCAGTGCCCATGGATTAATTAAAGCTCAGCTGGAGCTGCTTGTCTTTGAGGTTTTGTTACCCACAGACTCCATCTGTCTTTCTGCCTTTGATTCTTTTGACCAATGGACTTAAAAACACATTTTAATTGCGTAGTTATTGTATCTTAATTTCATTATTATTATAAGCTGCTTCGAGAGCCAATCTATTGAAAAATTGAATAAAAGCTTAATGGGTTGGATCCAGGATCTGCCTTCTGTTGACAGAAAAGCTCTGCTCATGGAAAATGCATCTGCCTGACTTTGGGGGATCCCCCTTCCCCAACAGCTTATCCTATTCAGCAGGGGCCCCCAACCATCCTTGTAGCATTGGGAGGGACTGCTATTGAGAGGAATAGGGGGATGTTTCATCAGCCCAGTTGCACACATTTAAATCTGGATCCTTCCCAAGTGATAAATAAAATATTGATGAGACACACCTCTTGTTGTTGTTGTTGTTGTTGTTGTTGTAGAAGTAGTAGTAAATAGAAATAGACCTATTCTAAAAACAAGTTTTCATTCATCTAAATTCTAAGTGAGGGGTGGGCAGTGTGTGGCCCTTCAGATGTTTTGGCCTACAACTCTCATCATCCCTCACCATTGGCTAAGCTGGCTAGGGCTGATGGGATTTCAGTAGACTTAAATGGAAACTGTAATGTCAGAGATCCAGGAGGGAAAAGTTTTTCAAAAACTACTTGGAGCTCCAAGTGGCCACTTTCTCAACAGTTCTTTTTAGATTCAGAAACAATGAACACAGCAATTGGTGAAGGTAAAGATTTCATTAAGCAGAAACAAACTAACAAAGCAAAAGAGCAAAACGCTACAGGGCAATGACTGCAGCAAGAAACGACAGAGCAAGATTATAAGGCATACGTATGTCCTTACAGTTGCTGGGACCCCCCGCCCCCCAAATGGCAATGGACAGACTGGGATGCAGCACCTTTTCCCGGGTTGGCCTGCACTGAGATCCCGCCCTGGGCGTGTCTCAGGGACTCATATATACTATTATGCTCATATTAATCCCACCTATATTCTGGCCATATTCCAATGACCTCAAGAATGTTTACACACTCTTGCAAAGTGAAAAGACAGCAAGTGGCCAGCATAGGTAGCTACATGACCATACTCCTGCCTGTACTATGTGGTAGACCTTGAAATCTACTGAAGTACTATCTAAAACTAAATAATAGCCTCTCAAGTTGTACCATCTGGGGCTGAATGGACTCAGCTCTGTCCACACTTGCTGGGCCCCCGCTGAACCACTGTTGGCCCTGCCTGCTGCTTGAGCTGCTGGATAGCTTGGTGACCACTGCAAGGCCACCTGTCCCCTTAGGGAGCCACCATTTTGCATAACAATGGTGGCTTGCTATTTTGCATGAAATATCTGTTATGCAACTGGAGGCCATAAAGCCACCATTTATACATGATTTACAGGTGGTAGTGGTGGTGGTTTGAGGGCCCCACTCCAACGGGCTGAGTGGACTCCAATGGACTCCATCCCTGTATCAGATGCCTGTGACATCCCTAGTACCATCTCAGACAGAGAGCTCTGGCTGAGAAATAATGAAAAGCAAGAAGCATCTCTGGCTACTTAAAGCAACAGGCCCAATTGGAAGTCTAGGCACAGAAAGGAGCAATTGTTGTTCACTACTAATTCCTTGAAATGACAATGATCTTCTGCATTTCCACTACACTGGCTACAGTGAACAGAGAGTGCCTTGTAATCTGTATTGTATTCCCATTGTAAGTAAGAAGGAACTATGAAGTTTTATTAACACAGCGTTACACTAATGGTGCTGTACCTTTAGGATCTCATGTAGGCATCTTTTCCCCAGTAATGTCCCTACCACACAGTCTACCAATAGATGCCTTTATTTCATTGTTAGCAGGTTTATGTTAAAAGATCACTTCTTTGTCCTTTCCATACCACTGCAACTCCAAAGCTCCCTTATCCAATGAGATTCTGAACTGTTTCCACTTAAAATTTAAAGCTGGCAATTCTAGATAAAGACAAATGAAACCCCACATGCACACAATGAACTGAACTTGGCTTCATTATGAAAGGGCAATAGTGGGATCTGCAACAAAATGTTGCAGTGTAGAGTGCTCCCTTTTCTGGATTCCAGCCATCCCCCAGTCAGTGCATCCTATGTTCTGTTTTGTGGGTGGATGGTGCCATTTTTGGTACATCAGCAATAGCTCTCACAGCCTGAACATCAGAAATAGGGTGGGAGTTGCACTAAAACATTGCAATGTGAAACACCCCTATCCACTTCAGTCAGTCAACCTTGCTTTTTCCCACATTATGCCATTCCATTCCCCTTCATCCATTTCCCATCCCAGCCTAATCATCAGTCTACATCATCTGACGCTCAGTATAAGGCAGCTTCCTTGTTTTTCGTAGCTTTGTCTAATTCCCTTTTAAAGCAATCTAAGGCTATAGCCACCACATGTTGTGGTAGTGAGTTCCATCAATGTATTAACTGCTGTGTGAAGAACTATTTTCTTTTGCCTATCCTGCCAGACAATGACACTGGGTGACCACAAGTTCCAGTGTACTGACAAGGCAAGACCTCTCTATCCACTTTCCCACATCATACGTAAATATAGAACCCACCAACACAGGAGTGGGGAACTTGTGGCCCTCCAGATGTTGTTGGACTACAACTCCCATTATCCCCGACCATTGGTCACGCTGGCTGGGTCTATTGAGAGAAACTAAACTGTGTGAAGGAAACAATCTGTAATTCAGTTCTAGTTTGGTACTTAATCAACGTTGTTGCTATGCATTACATGCTCATGGCATATCAGAGGAGTTTCTTC
Source organism: Heloderma suspectum (assembly GCF_057233095.1). Taxonomy (NCBI): domain Eukaryota; kingdom Metazoa; phylum Chordata; class Lepidosauria; order Squamata; family Helodermatidae; genus Heloderma; species Heloderma suspectum. Next base: position 231,685,512 of record NC_139461.1, read on the forward strand.
CGTTTCAGATGGACCCCACAGACCATGTGACAAGGTGAAGCACAGGAATCTAAGGCTGTGCTGGGTCTGGTTTCAGTTTGAACTGGAGCAAAGTCAAGCCAAGAGCCACTTTAATCTCCATCATGGCAAACTATCGAACATCTTAGAACCTATAAATCTCTTTCTATCATCCCATTGGGCCTTGAGATCAGCACAACCATAGCCATCTCTGAAAGGTTGTCTCTCTCTTTAAGTTGTCAGATGAAGAGACATGAAGTGAATATGTGCCTTTTGTCATCCTTGATTGACCACTATATACACAACTTCAAAACCAGGAAATGTGTCTAAATATGCCAGACTTTAAGTGTTTTTTTTAAAGTATATTTAAAACCAAACAAATTACTTTTCTGAGATCATTCAGAGAAAAAAGTAAAAAAAAAAAAAACACCAAAGGGATATCTTATGTTACAATATTCCTGTGCTCCCTAATAATAGCAAGATTAGGAACTCCATCTTTAAACACATATTTTTATACACACATTGAAAACAGTAAATCCTAAGAAACATAAAAACAGAAGATTAAAAAGACTTCCACATATGCACCAAAAGTATTCCCCAAACTTCACAGTTTCAAAGAAGACTCTTATAGTGGATCTAACAGGTGATAGAATTTCTCCTACAGAAATTAAACTGCTGTCTAAAGGCCTTAACTTCTTCTCTACACCTAGAGAACATAGGGATGGCGGAGAATTCCACCACGGATTCCAGTGAGGCCGAATGCACTGGCATTCGGCCTCCTGGAATCCGTGGCGGAACGGCCTCCTGCTCCCCCGACCGCCCTGCGGAACCACCCGGGACGAAGCTTACCTGGGGTGGATGCGGCAGATGTGGCAGCAGATGCGGCGGCAGATGCGGCGGTGGTGCAGCAGCGGCGGCATGGTGGCGGAAGGTGCGGCGGGGGTGGCGGAAGGTGCGATGGTGGTGGAAGGTGCAGTGGTGGAAGGTGTGGCGGCAGGGGCAGCAGGGGCGGCGGAAGGTGCGGCAGCAGAGGGTGCGGCGGCAGAAGGTGCGGCGGCGATGGTGGCAGCAGAAGGTGCGGCGGTGGGGGCGGCTGGGGCAGCGGGGGCAGGGGCGGCGGCGGTGGCGAGAGCGGCAGTGGGGGCGGGGGCGGCGGCGGCTGGTCTCCTTGGGGCGGCGGCGGCTGGTCTGGGCGCAGCGTATGCAAATGGCGGCGGCCGCTGCCATTTGCATTCGCTATTTTTAGCCGTTCTAGCCTATGTAAATATTTATGTAGGCTAGAACGGCGAAAAATAGCGAACGCAAATGGCAGCCGCCATAGCTGCCACCATTTGCATACGCGTTTTTTTTTACTTTGCTGTGATAGGCTACGTAAATATTTATGTAGCCTATCATGGCTGACTGCAGGGACGCAAACGGTGGTGGCTATGGCCGCCGCCATTTGCGTCCCTGCTGCCCAGTGGCCGGATGTCCGGCTGAAGGCGAAGCCGGCTGGCGGCTCCGCGGAATCCCTGCGGAGCAGAGCCGGCCGGGCAGGACACCGGAGGGAGGGATGGAGCGCCTCTCCCCCCGTCGAGGATTTTGGGGGGAGGGATGGAGTGCCTCCCCCCCACCGCGAAGCAGATCCACGAAACGGTAAGTGACTTTCGTACATCCCTAAGAGAACATGACCTGGCCCAAATGAATGCTGATGTTAAGGCCTTTGAGAGAAGATGCAGGTTAAAAGAATATTTCTATAATGATAACAAAACTCATATTTTGAACCATAACATAATTTTCTCTCACAGTTTCTGCCCAAAAAACCTGGACTCCAAACCCAAATAGAAATCCAGTATTAGAAACCTTCCTTAAATCAGTTTAAAAAAGAAATGATGAACACAAACCTGGATGTGTCTTTACAATCTAACAAGAGAAGAAAGAGAGGCCCTCAACCACCTTTGAATTAGAACAGACACAGTCATAAAACCAGCTGATAAAGGAGGAGCTGCTGTTGTGATGAAGACTGAGGATTGTATTTCTGAAGGTCTGACACCACTAAACGATAGCAATACATACAAACTTCTTGATCATATCACACCTAAATTTAAAAAAATGGCAATGTATTCCGTAAATTCCTGCATGAAAACTTACTGGACAGAGAAAGCTTTTAATTAACTCCACCCCTACAGCAGAAAGGCTTTACGTGCTACGAAACATTAATTAAAAACAAGAACCCAGGACAACCTATTGTTTCATGCAGCAATACTGTCACTGAAAGAATTTCACTATATAGTGACTCCATAATTCAACCACTAGTCCATAAACTTCCTTCATATATTAAAGACACTATAGATTTCCTTATGAAGATTAAGAAACTAAATCAGGCACATTGATTTAACAATGATACCATAATCACAACCTTTGATGCTACTTCTTTATATACCAACGTACCCCGCAAAGATAGCCTCTCTTTGTGTTGCTATGTAATACCACCCATTATAGGTGATAATATGAATGAGGGGCCCAGTGTTGAACAAGTTGCCGAGTCCTGACATAATTGCTTGTCCATGTCAGTAAATGCAAGGATTAACAATCACCTCAGCATAACTGGATGTGCAAATAAGCCTTTAAATAACACGACCTTGGCCCAGCAGCAAAAGGCAGGAAAGCATAGGGATGGCGCAAAGCTGAATTCCCTGGGGGAAATCTCATGGCTTCAAAGACCTGAAAGTGAAAATGCAAAGTATGAATGTCTGAATTGATGCAGAAATGGTTCCTGGGGCCAATTCACACATCTGCTAGATTCATGACAGCCCCTTGAAACTCCTGCATGTGTCAGCTCCTAGGCTGTGGGCAGCTGACTGTGCATCCACCACCACTCGCACATTTCATTACACATACCACCCAAACTGCACTTTTCAAGCACTTCTTGATACATGCATAAAACTGACTCTTGTCTTGGATGTGGTGAGTACATGGTGTTAGCTGGTGGGGAATCCTCTATCACCACTCCAGGCTGTAGTCTCCAAAGGCTATTTTTCATTATTAAAAATGTCAACAGGAAATAACTCTTATGTAGGTACAATTAGTCTCGTTCCCTCAGGAAACTTTGGTGAGGAATTTTGTCAACGCCTAAGTAAACAATATCTACTTGATTCCCGCAATCTCCATGATTGTTGACAATCCCAAAGAACTTAAAGCACTCTAAAAGATTAATGAGGGAGCACTTAATTTTGCAGAAATCATGTTGATTCAGCAGCAAGAGCCCTTCCATATGTTTAATAATTTTATCTTTAATAGTGCTTTCTACCAATTTAGCTGGAACAGATATTAGGCCTACCAGAAAGTAATTTCTTAGACCTCCCTGGAATCCCTTTTTAAAAACTGGCATTACATTAGTCACTTTCCAGTCTTCTGCTAAAGAGGACCATCTTAGGGACATCTTACATATTTTTGTTAGAAAATCAGCAGTTTACAGTACCCTCCAAGAGCCAACTCACGACACAGACAACGAGGATTCTTTCCAAGACTTTATTCCTTTATTCCTTTATGACTCTTTCAGATACTAATCTCTAGCGACAAAGCAAGGAACAGCACTGGGGAAAGATAGCAGAGTAGCCTAAGCTCCAGGTAAGGCAGTTGGTCCCCATTTGAAGGAGAACCACGGGAAGACCCTGAACTTATGGGCTAGGGAGAGATCCTCCCTCTTTCCCTTGGGTCCTCGGGACGCGACCGTTGTTTGCGCGCCAAACGAGCGCTACGCCTCCTTTCCACGCCCTCCATCTGTTGTCGCTCCCTGCATCTGCGTTGAGCATCCAGCAAGCCCCCCCTCCAGCGCTCTCTCACTGCCAGGGTCACTATCTCTCCCAGGAATGCTGGCAGGAAGAATCTCTGCCAGCTGCTGTGCTTGTGAGAGATGAGTGAGCTCCTCTCCCACGGATTGCTGTTCCTCCTCAGAATCAGAACTGCTCTGGGGCTCTATGGACTCAGTCTCCACCCTGACAGGAACGTACCTGTTTGGAGGTGGCCTAATCTACAGGCCTTGTAGAATTTATGCCCTAGACAGCTAAACCTGTAAATGAGATCATTGTGGCATAGAGGCACCTTCACTCTCTGATAAACCAGGAAAATGAGGTCAAAGATGGCTTTAACATAGGAATTATCCCTTCAAGACGGAAAGAAGAAATAGATAATTTTTAGGGAAAAGCAAACAAGTGCCTTAAGCAAGATCAGTGCCTTAAAAGGGCTAATTTTACAAAATACATTCAAGGTTGCTAGAAAGACAAGTTCTCTGCTCTGAGCTGACCCTAGCTTGTGGGAAAGCAGATACAGACTGGCAGTCAGGAAATCTGTGATGTTCTTTTGAGGATATTTTTCACTGTGTACCTACAGAGTTGCACAGCTATTGATTACCACACAATTTAAGCCTGCATTCCTGCACAGCTGCCAAGGTACACATGCAAAAAAGCAACCTGAAATGACAGCAAAACATCCTACTTCTCCTGCAATCGCAGCATACCATTTGCTCACATTATGAATACAAATATGATACGATACTTTATGAGTGGCTGGATGGGGAGGAATAAGCTGAAGCTGAACCCTGACAAGACCAAGTTACTTTTGGTGGGAGACAAGAGGAGCTGGGGGATGTTGACCTGGTGTTGAATGGGGTACGGCTACCCTTGAAAGACCAGGTCTGCAGCCTGGGGGTCATCAGCTCCATCTGATACGGTGGCTGCGCCCCTTCCTTCCCGACCATCTGCTCCCATCGGTAGTACATGCCCTGGTCTCCTCTCGTTTAGACTACTGTAATGTGCTCTACGTGGGGTTACCCTTGAAGACAGTTCGGAAGCTGCAGCTGGTACAGAACGCAGCGGCTCGCCTGATTAAAGGCAGCCGCCGGCAAGATCACATCACTCCAGTGCTGAAGGAGTTGCACTGGTTACCAGTTGTTCTCCAGGCCAAATTCAAGGTGTTGTTTTTGACCTTTAAAACCCTATATGATTCCGGCTCAGCCTATCTTAAGGAGCGCCTCCAGCAACACCAGACAGGCCGCTTAACAAGATCAGCCTCGGATGGCCTTCTCTCTGTCCCATCAGCCAGGACAGCTAGACTGGTGAGGACGAGAGAGAGGGCCTTTTCTGTGGTGGCCCCCACTCTGTGGAACTCCCTCCCTAGGGAACTCCGCCATGCCCCCTCTTTAATGAGCATCCGTCGTCGTGCATTAAAAACATGGTTGTTCAGGCAGGCATTTGGAGTGGGTTAGGGTATTTTAGAAAACGTTTTTATTGTAGAATTTTATTGTTTTAAACTGTTTTATTATATGCTGTACATCGCCCAGAGTGGCTTGGTGACCAGCCAGATGGGCGATTAATAAATTTAATAACAAATAAATACAAATAAATTTATTGCTTAAAGCCATAGGCCACCACAATGTACACTAAAGAGAGAGAGAGAGAGAGAAAGAAAAAAAAAAACAGTACAGTCACATATTTGTATATACATAAATTCATACATCCAACAGAATCATCCCTAGTAGGCTGTTTGGGCTTTGACATGTATTTTCCTTGCTGCCAAGGCAAATTTTGCTACCTGGGCAGTGGTGAAAGCATCAGTGCCAGAAAGAAGGACACATATCTGTTCTAAAGGTGTTATATTTAGGAGGCTCTGGGAAATAATGGCAAGACATTTATGCCTAGGATGGCCATAGAGAGGGCATCTTAGTAAGTAATGAGAGACATCCTCAACCTCCCCAGACCCACAGATACAGAGTCTCTGATGGACTGGGGTATTGTCAAATCTTCCCTCCAAGAAGGCAGAAGGCATGCATTGTAGACGCAATGCTGTAAATGATTTCCATAAGTGAGGCACAGTCAGAGTTGTGAAGTGACTCTCCAGACCAAATGACGTCTTATATAATGGGTACCAGCAAGAATAAGGCATTTGTGAGATTGTAACCAAATCCATCCACTTAGAATAAAGATAATTTTTTTCTTTAAGCCTCTGCTTTACTCTATCAGAAGGAAAAGAAGGAAAGGACTCAGTATCAATTCCATAAGCTTGCAACATAGGTTTGGTCAAGTTTACCCAAGACTTTTGGGATGGGGTCTGAAGTTGCTCTTGAAAGCATTTTTTTGGAAGGTGGGAATCGCTCATATGGGTCAACTTGAGCCAATACAAAGCTAGAGCAGCGTAAATAGATGTTTTAACTGAAATCAATCCTACTTCTGCCCTTAGAAGGGCCCCAGGTGTACTCCAGGGGAGAGTTAAGAGAGATCTCATAAAGGAGTTCTGAACCACCTCAAAAATAGAGGCATTCATGTATCCCCATACCTCAGCCCCATACGTCAGTTGTGAAACTACCTTCTTCTGAAATATCTCAACTGCAGGGGCAACCAAACTTCCCCCTTGTGATCAAGAGAACTGAAGGAGAGATGGAGTAGACTGGGATGATTGCAGCTTAATTACATCTAGATGTTGTCTCCACGAAAGTCAGGCGTTGAAATTAAGGCCCAAATATCTAAAGTTGTTCATTTGTTCAACGGATTCATTGTCCAGCTTCCATATATGTGTTTTCCTTTATTCCCAAATACTACAATTTTAGTCTTAGCATAGTTAATAGACAAATGCTCTCTTGTGTAAAATGTACTCAACTTTCTCAAGAGCCTTTGCATACCAATTAATGTAGTGGAAATCATTGCGATATCATCCGCATATAGGAGGACTGAGAGTTTAACATCCTGAATAGAAGCTGGGAAGCATTCCAAATCACTCAGTTCTAGTACAATGATATTAATATAAAAATTAAAAAGAAAAGGGGCCAATAAACATTCCTCTCTCAAAGATACCATCTTGGGGGTTGCTGGAAATAAATTTATTTCTTCTTGCAGTATCCCATTCCAACACAGTCTTTTTTTTCTCCCTGGGTTATTAAATTATTTGCAGAAGCGAAAATGAGGGGAACTTTTCCAGTTGGTAACGAAAGACACATCTGAATTGGCATGTGATCACTCTCTGGTCTAGTAAGGACTTTAAAATTGTTGAAAAAGAATAGAGCTGATTGTGAGAGGATCATAAAATCTATCACACTCCTGCTCCTTGGGCCAATATATGTATATAAGTTCGAATCTGGGTCTATATCTGTCCCATTACATATATATAAGTGAAACTTAACAACAAGAGCAAAGAGGAATTGACCAGCTTTATTAAGCCCCAAAAGGGTAGGAAAAGCAGTACTGGGGTACAATCTCAAAAATGATAGAATGATCTCAGTACGAATCCAAGGCAAACCATTCAACATCACAGTAATTCAAGTCTATGCCCCAACCACTGATGCCGAAGAAGCTGAGGTTGATTGGTTCTATGAAGACCTACAACACCTTCTAGAACTAACACCAAAAAAAGATGTCCTCTTCATCATAGGGGATTGGAATGCTAAAGCAGGAAGTCAAGAAATCACCGGGATAACAGGCAGGCATGGCCTTGGTGTACAAAATGAAGCAGGACAAAAGCTAATAGAGTTTTGCCAAGAGAACACGCTGATCATAGCAAACACTCTTTTCCAACAGCACAAGAGACGACTCTACACATGGACATCACCAGATGGTCAATATCGAAATCAGATTGATTATGTCCTTTGCAGCCAAAGATGGAGAAGCTCTATACAGTCAGTAAAAACAAGACCTGGAGCTGACTGTGGCTCAGATCATGAGCTGCTTCTTGCAAAATTTCGGCTTAAATGGAAGAATGTAGGGAAAACCACTAAACCATTCAGGTATGACCTAAATCATATCCCTTATGAATATACAGTGGAGGTGAGGAATAGATTTCAGGGATTAGACCTGATAGACAGAGTGCCTGAGGAACTATGGACGGAGGTCCGTAACATTGTTCAGGAGGCAGCAACTCAATCCATCCCAAAGAAAAAGAAATGCAAGAAAGCCAAGTGGCTGTCTGATGAGGCTTTACAAGTAGCTGAGGAAAGAAGGGAAGCGAAAAGCAAGGGAGAAAGGGGAAGATATACCCAACTGAATGCAGAGTTCCAGAGAATAGCAAGGAGAGACAAGAAGGCCTTCTTAAATGAACAATGCAAAGAAATTGAGGAAAACAACAGAATGGGAAAGACTAGAGATCTCTTCAAGAAAATCGGAGATCTCAAGGGAACGTTTTGTGCAAAGACGGGCATGATAAAGGACAAAGAAGGCAGGGACCTAACAGAAGCAGATGAGATTAGGAAGAGGTGGAAAGAATACACAGAAGAACTATACAGGAAAGATCTGAATGTCCCTGATAGCCATGATAGTGCGGTCACTGAACTTGAGCCGGACATCCTCGAGAGTGAAGTCAAGTGGGCCTTAGGAAGCATTAGTAACAACAAAGCTAGTGGAGATGACAGTATTCCAGCTGAGCTATTTAAAATCCTAAAAGATGATGCTGTTAAAGTGCTGCACTCAATATGCCAACAAATTTGGAACACTCAACAATGGCCACAAGCCTGGAAAAGGTCAGTTTACATTCCAATTCCAAAGAAGGGCAACGCCAAAGAGTGTTCAAACTACCGCACAATTGCACTCATTTCACATGCCAGCAAGGTGATGCTCAAAATCCTACAAGCTAGGCTTCAGCAGTAGGCGAACCGAGAACTACCGGAAGTACAAGCTGGGTTTCGAAGAGGCAGAGGAACTAGAGATCAAATCGCCAACATTCGCTGCATCATGGAGAAAGCACGAGAATTCCAGAAAAACATCTATTTCTGCTTCATTGACTACGCTAAAGCCTTTGATTGTGTGGATCACAACAAACTGTGGCAAATTCTTCAAGTGATGGGAGTACCAGACCACCTTACCTGTCTCTTGAGAAACCTGTAGGAGGGTCAAGAAGCAACAGTAAGAACCAGACATGGAACAACCGAGTGGTTCAAAATTGGGAAAGGAGTACGACAAGGCTGCATATTGTCACCCTGCTTATTTAACTTATATGCAGAGTACATCATGAGAAACGCCGGGCTGGATGAATCACAGGTCGAAATTAAGATTGCTGAGAGAATTATCAACAACCTCCGATATGCAGACGATACCACCCTAATGGCAGAAAGCGAAGAGGATCTCAAGAGCCTCTTGTTGAGGGTGAAAGAGGAGAGTGCAAAAGCTGGTTTGAAACTCAACATTAAAAATACGAAGATCATGGCATCTGGCCCCATCACTTCTTGGCATATAGAAGGGGAAGAAATGGAAGCAGTGACAGATTTTACTTTCTTGGGCTCCAAGATCACCGCAGACGGTGACTGTAGCCATGAAATTAAAAGACGCTTGCTCTTTGGGAGGAAAGCTACGGCAAACCTAGACAGCATAGTAAGAAGCAGAGACATCACCTTGCCGACAAAGGTCCGTCTAATCAAAGCTATGGTTTTCCCAGTAGTAATGTATGGCTGTGAGAGCTGGACTATAAGGAAGGCTGAGCGCCAAAGAATTGATGCTTTCGAACTGTGGTGCTGGAGAAGACTCTTACGAGTCCCCTGGACTGCAAGGAGGTCAAATCAGTCAATCCTAAAGGAAATCAACCCTGACTGTTCATTGGAAGGACAGATACTGAAGCTGAAGCTGAAATATTTTGGCCACCTAATGCGAAGAGAAAACTCTCTGGAAAAGACCCTGATGCTGGGAAAGACTGAAGGCAAAAGGAGAAGGGGATGGCAGAGGATGAGATGGCTAGACAGCATCACCGATGCAATGAATATGAACTTGAGCACACTCCGGGAGAGAGCGCAGGACAGGAAGGCCTGGCGTGCTATGTTCCATGGGGTCACGAAGAGTCGGACACGACTGAATGACTGAAAACAACAAAATTAAGCCCCAAATCCTTAGATTTTCTAGTAGGGAAAGAAGCTAGATCATCTGGAGTAAGTCCCATTTTCTCACTGATTTTACAGTTGTTTTGTCCTATTCTAGCATTCATATCACCTGCTATCAAGATTTTGGGGTCAGCCTGTATTTCAAATAGGGTGGAGAGGGTCCGATCAAGTTCATTCCATATGGAGGTATCTTTATACTTTGAATACAAATAATAAAACACATGTGACCTTTCAAATTCCTCCTACTTCTCCTGCAATTACAATATCAATATGTGGCACTTCATTGCATTATAAACATAGTGGATGCTACACAGTATTCATTAACATGTGCCCAGAAAGCAGCAATTGGGTTTGGAAAAAAATACCAGCATAGCAATTCCACACAAGCGAAAGGGTCTCAAGCATAGATCCTACCAGAAAACCAAAAGCATTCACTGTGCATACCCTGTCAATTACCACTGTACTACTTCTTCAACTAATCAAAATCCAGAAAGTGTACCTCACGGGAATGTGACAGCATTCCTCACTGACCTATTCAACTGGCAGTTGCTCTGGAAACTGAACATCATTTCATGATGCTGTCAAGGGTCATCAAGCTGACATATTTGTACATCTCCACTGATACTTCTGTGTTGTCTTGGACCAGCTTCTCCCATTTATCGTTATAACACCATTTAAAGACAGGAATGTAAAAAATCAGATTCCCAGAGAATCCTGTTGGCCATCAAAAGACGTTTGGGTAAAGACTGGCAACCATGTCCTTTTGGTTTTCCGACTCTCTAGTTCTATGCTATTCAGATTCCTCTTTTCGCTAGATTAAATAGGACAAGGAACTCTCCATCTGGAAGCCTCCCTAGTCTCCTCTCATAGAGATGTTCTCCATGACTGCAGTCATTCTAGGTGGTCTTTTATTGTTTTTGTTGTCCCCTTGACCCACTTCCTCTCCTGTTTCACACAAGCTGTGTTGCTCTCCATAGTTTTCCCTGTATAGTAATTTCCCTACTGGCACTGTTTTCACTGCTTTACTAGAATACGTGATACTAGCAATGGCATTTCCTACCAGCATGACTTCGACTGACTCAGCCACGGGAGTCACGTAAGACTTCAGAATCTCATAACGGGATCCTGGAGTGAGCAGCTTCCAGTGCTGCCACCACTTTGGCCCATTTGGGGCTATCAATCCCTTTCCTGTGAGTGGGGAAAAATGGGAAACAGAAGTCATGAAAAGACAATGGATGGGTCCTGTGGTTGGCAGTTTAAAGGCATGTCACTGACCCAGATCAGGATGTGATGACAAGTGCATAATGCAATAATTCATTTTGCAAACAGAGCCATAGAAGTGCTAGTTGTACAGATATCTGACCCCTGTCAGGGGCACTGGCCATTTAATAGTTCATAGAGATTTGCTGGGATCAGATGAAACTGTACCCTTACATGAAGTTTTTACAACTGAGTGCACAAACTGAGTGCACAACCCCCCCCCCCCCACAAACCTGTATTCTCTTCTGAAACTGGTAGTGTCTGATGGCTAGTTTTCATTTGTTTAAAATGTCAGATGCTTGTTTGCAAGAATCCCCACATATCATCTAGTTTGGCTCTTTGCATTTAGGGTAAACATTTTCCTGAATGGACACGTGGGGAACAAACTCAATGCATGTAAAAAGCAGACACAGGGAAGCCTAAACATCTTCCAAAATGTGCGTGCGTGCGTGCGTGTGTATGTGTGTGTATGGGAACTGTTTCCCAAATTAGCAGAGACAAAAATCACCTCCCCAAAGATGCCCTTTGCATTTCATGGGAAGCTTGCATCAGACTGCTAAAATTCATGTGTAAAATACATCAGGATAGAGTGCTTGCCACCAGGGTCATCTCCAGAGAGTGGCATAATTGGGTATTCACCAGGACCCCAAAAGGATCTATCAACCTAACATTGCTACTACTTCCAGTTTGTGCAGAGTATCTAAGAAGTTCAGATTTTATTTTATTTATTTATTCCATTTCTGTATCACCCATTGCCCAAAGCTCAGCCTGAGATGATTTTCAGGGTCCAGGGGCCCATCTATGCCTAGCTTTTACTCTAGGGCAGGGGCGAGTCAAGGTCCCTTGTGATAGATGACAAAGTTGCCACTTCGCTGCCATCTATGGCTTTCGTCCAGAAAATGCAGCGTTCCAAGGAGTCATTTTGCTGCAATGTTTTTCATTTGCTGCGGGTTTCCCCACACTTCTGAGCCATCTATCCCTTCCCCAAAATGATTTCGCATTTTGCAGTGGGCATGTTGTAGGCGTGCGTAGTGTCTGCGTAACTCTGTGACACCCCTTTACTCCCCCCATCCCTTCACAGCTGCGTAGTTACAGAGGCACAGAGGGGCGTTTTCATTTATTTAATCACACTTCCGTACATATTTGCAGCTTCATATCTTCGCAATGGTTGCTTTTGGACTCAGCACCCAAGGGTCGGGGGAGAGGTCTTGGGGGAGGAATAACATCGCTCCAGCCACCATTTCAGAGCAGTGGCTGGGCACGTACTGCTCACGCTTGTGAGTGTGAATCATCATGAGAGTCTCACAAACTGACAAACTGAGAGTCTCATCTGACAAACTGATGGTGCGGAAATGAAGGAGCACAAAACACCCACTTTTTACCTAAAAAAGGACAGAAAGGCACAGCAGAGCCCTCCAAATACAAAACAGCCACTGAAGTGTTACACCCCGACACTCATGGGGCTGCACAGCTGTACATTTCAGTATAATGGAAAAAAAAAGGGGGGGCATGGAGAGTCTGTAAGGGAAGTGTGAAGTACATCGTGAGTGTATCGCAGGGCTTGCTGATTTGAAGCCAAATTGCTGCGCGGTTGCGATGGGGTGGGGGGTCAAAGTGGTGCCATGTAGATGGGGCCCAAGTTCCACCTCTTGCAGAGTAGGGCCCTCCACTGAGGGTGCCATACCATGCTTCTCACATAGCGTGCTACAGTGATTGACAGACAAGAGCAGGACTGGCATGCATTCCTCTATTTGCTCCAACACGCATCTTGTGAACTCATGTACTACAACATAACCTCACTAGTGGGCCAAATTCTATTTAATATTAAGATATAAACTTCAGCCTCTCCTTAGCATAACTTGTTCCTGAGTAGAGCCAATTGTGTACACTGTATGTGCAAGAGCTATTAAAAAATAAACATTGATTATTTACTTATGCTGCCTCTATCATGTCTGCAGAGTGCTGTCCCAGGCGGCTGTTCCAAGTGGTCCGGAGCCTGGTCAGTCCAGTTGCTCTGGAACCGCTGGAGCATTCTAAGGCCTCCTGTGAGGCCTTGGCAAGGCACTTTGTGGATAAAATTGATCAGATCAGGAGTGTTATTCCATGCGCCGTGGATACAGTTAGCAAGCAAGAGGCGGTCTGTTGCAAACCGGTTTTGTGGGATCGGTTCCAGCTTCTTCCTGATGAAGTGGACAAGGTGCTTTCATCTGTAAAGCTAACCACCTGCTTACTTGATCCTTGCCCATCTTGGCTCATTATGAGCTGCAGAGAGAGATTGGGTGAGGGGATCAGGGTGGTGGTGAACGCCACCCTTGAGGAGGGAGTGATGCCATCAACCCTCAAGGAGGCAGTGATAAGACTGCTCTTAAGAAAGCCCTCCTTGGATCCTCAACTCCTGAACAACTTTCGCCCAGTTTCAAATCTGCCATTTAGGGGCTAGGTGACTGAGTGGGTGGTGGTGATGCAGTTGAAGGCACACATGGAAGAAGCCAGTTATCTAGATCCATTTCAATCTGGCTTCAAGCCTGGGAATGGGACAGAAACGGCCTTGGTCGCCTTGGTGGATGATATGAGGAGGGCTTTGGATAGGGGTGAATGCTTCTTCCTTGTTCTCCTCGATCTCTCAGTGGCTTTTGATACCATTGACCACAGTATCCTCCTGGATCACCTGGAGGGGTTGGGCATTGGAGACACCATATTACGGTGGTTCTGGTCCTTCCTCTCTGGTAGGTACCAGAGGGTAGCACTGGAAGAGGAGGTTTCGGACCCATGGCTGCTCACTTGTGGGGTGCGACAGGGTTCCATCCTCTCCCCGATGCTATTTAACATCTGTGTGAAGCCACAGGGGGCTATCATCAGGAGGTTTGGGGTGTGGTGTCATCAGTATGCGGATGACATGCAGCTCTACCGCTCGTTCAAATCTTCACCAAGGTTGGCCATAGCATCCCTGTCTAAATGTCTGGAGATGGTGAGTGGCTGGATGGCGAGGAATAAGCTGAAGCTGAACCCTGACAAGACTAAGGTACTTTTGGTGGGAGACAAGAGGAGGCTGGGGGATGTTGACCTGGTGTTGAATGGGGTACGGCTACCCTTGAAAGACCAGGTCCGCAGCCTGGGGGTCATTTTGGACTCCCAGCTGTCCATGGAGGCTCAGGTGTCAGCCGTGAGCCAGACAGCGCTGTACCAACTCCATCTGATACGGCGGCTGCACCCCTACCTTCCCGACCATCTGCTCCCATCGGTAGTATATACCCTGGTCTCCTCTCATCTAGACTACCGCAATGCGCTCTCCGTGGGGTTAGACGCTCTACGTCCTTGAAGACAGTTCGGAAGCGGCAGCCGGTGCAAAATGTGGCAGCTCGCCTGATTAAAGGCAGCCATCGGAGTGATCACATCACTCCGGTGCTGAAGGAGTTGCACTGGTTATCAGTTGTTTTCTGGGCCAAATTCAAGGTGTTGTTTTTGACCTTTAAAACCCTATATGGTTCCAGCCCAGCCTATCTCAAGGAGTGCCTCCAGCAACACCAGACAGGCCGCTCAACAAGATCAGCCTTGGATGGCCTTCTCTCTGTCTCATCAGCCAGGACAGCTAGGCTGGTAAGGACGAGGGAGAGGGCCTTCTCTGTGGTGACCCCCATTCTGTGGAACTCCCTTCCTAAGGAACTCCGCCATGCCCCCCTTTAATGAGCTTCCACCATGCATTAAAAATGTGGTTGTTCAGGCAGGCATTTGGGGTGGGTTAGGGTATTTTTAAAAATACAATGTTTTAATGTGAAATTTTATTGTTTTAAACTGTTATACTGTTGTACATCGCCCAGAGAAGATGGGTGACCGGCCAGATGGGCAATTAAGAAAGTTAATAAATAAATGAATGAATAAATATTAAAGTCAGAATTGTACTTGAGACTACACATACAGGACTTTCCTACAGAAATCTTACTAAGTATAGAACAAGGAATTGAAAGTTAAAAATGGATGCCAATCCATGAAACTTCATAGTTGTAAATTATAAGGCATTTAGGATCTGTGTAGCATAACTAACATTACACTTGGCACATTTTCTTTACAGTACCCTATGAAAGCTCTCAGCATTCATTTCAAGCCAACTTAAGTGAAAGAAAATAGAATAGCATCACTTGCATATAAGTGTATGGGGATGTTAACTATAGCCAGTTTGGCGTAGGGATGTCAGAGAATTCCGCCACGGATCTTGGTGAGGCTGAATGCCAGTGCATTCGGCCCCCCAAAATCTGTGGCGGAACAGCCTGCCACCC
Source organism: Heloderma suspectum (assembly GCF_057233095.1). Lineage (NCBI taxonomy): Eukaryota > Metazoa > Chordata > Lepidosauria > Squamata > Helodermatidae > Heloderma > Heloderma suspectum. The sequence continues at coordinate 231,700,872 of NC_139461.1, forward strand.
CCCCGTCCCCCTGCGGATCCCCCCCAGGACTAGACTTACCTGGGGCGGATCCTCTGGGCAGCTGCGGTGGCGGCGGTGGCTGGTCTTCCGACCAGCTGCCGCCACCGCCATTTGCAGTCTTGTCGTGTGTGTGTGTTGTTTTTTTACAGAGACGTGATAGGCTTCGTAAAGACCTATGTAGCCTATCACACCCCGGTTAAAAAAAAAAAACGCGTACGCAAATACGTAAGTCTTTACGTATTTAAAATACTTTAAAAGTATTTAAATCTTTACGTAGGCTAAAACAGCGAATCAAAAAGGGACGCAAATAGCGCCCACTACACTATTTGCATTCCCCTTTATTTTCACTGTAATAGTGTACGTAAATATTTACGTTGACTAAGACGGTGAAAAATAAGGGATGCAAATGGCGGCGGCCATAGCCGCCGCCATTTGCGTACGCGTTTTTTTGTTTTTTGTTTTTACCCAGAGCCCTCCGCGGCCAGAAATCTGGAAAGTTCAGAGGCAGCCGCCTATCCTGATAGGATTGCACCCTAAATAAAGTAATCATTGATCAATGGAAGAGGAATACAGCTTAGCCCATAGCTTATCCCTTGGAATCAAATAAAAAGTGGATTTTAGATCTGTAAAAGCAGCATATAAACTCTTGCTGAGAGATCTTATATATTTTTCTGATAAATGGCTTAAGACCAGGCAATGGTCAAGTGTTGACCTACCTCTTCTAAAGCCAGCCTGCTCATCTCCTAAGATATTTTCATCCTCAATCCAGGTGGCAAGTTTCTTATTAAGGTAACAGGCATATAATTTACCCACAACTGAAAGTAGACTGATGGGGCAATAATTAGGACTATTTCTATCTCCTTTCTTATAAATAGGAATTATAATAGTGTGAGACCAGTTATTGGGTAGTTGAGCAGTCCTATTAATTTAATAAATAGGGCTGCTAATAAAGGTGCCCACTGTGATATTAACTTTCAAGTGTTTGGGCATAACTAAATCTGGCCCTGGAGCCTTTCCAGGTTTTATCTGAGAAATTAGTATCTTTATTTCAGCTTGGAGCACAGGAGCCCAATCTGAAAGGTCAGAGAAAAAAGGAGGAAAAAAAATGAATCCATTGAAACTGGCTTTCTGGGCTCCCTAAAAACTGTGGAAAAATATGATTCCCAAACCTGAGCAGGAATTTTGCTTGTTATTGAGCCTGAAAGATTGCCTAATGCATCTGTAACTATTGACCAAAAGCATTTAGTATCCTTTTCCAAAGAAGAATTTATCAGAATACTCCATTTCCTTCGCATAGCTTCTTTCTTTTTTCTGGACTATCAGATATTTATAATGCCTTTTAAGATGATCATAGAATCATAGAATCATAGAATAGTAGGGTTGGAAGGGGCCTACAAGGCCATCGAGTCCTACCCCCTGCTCAATGCAGGAATCCAAGTCAGAGCATCCCTGACAAATGGCTGTCCAGCCTCGTCTTGAAGGCCTCCAGTGTGGGAGAGCCCACCACCTCCCCAGGTAATTGGTTCCATTGTCGTATTGCTCTGACAGTCAGGAAGTTTCTCCTGATGTTCAGCCGGAAACTGGCTTCCTGTAACTTGAGCCCATTATTCCATGTCCTGCACTCTGGGATGATCAAGAAGAGATCCTGGCCTTCTCTGTGACAACCTTTCAAGTACTTGAAGAGTGCTATCATATCTCCCCTCAGTCTTCTCTTCTCAAGGCTAAACATGCCCAGTTCTTTCAGTCTCTCTTCATAGGGCTTTGTTTCCAGTCCCCTGATCATCTTTGTTGCCCTCCTCTGAACCCTCTCCAGTTTGTCTGCATCCTTCTTAAAGTGTGGTGCCCAGAACTGGACACAGTACTCCAGATGAGGCCTAACCAGTGCTGAGTAGAGGGGAACTAGTACTTCCCGGGATTTGGAAGCGATGCTTCTATGAATGCAGCCCAAAATAGCATTTGCCTTTTTTGCAGCCACATCACATTGTTGGCTCATATTCAGCTTGTGATCGACAACAATTCCAAGATCCTTCTCGCTTGTAGTGTGGTTGAGCCATGTATCCCCCATCTTGTAACTGTGCATTTGGTTTCTTTTTCCTAGGTGCAGAACTTGGCATTTGTCCCTATTAAATGTCATTCTGTTGTTTTCTGCCCAGCGCTCCAGTCTATCCAGATCACTTTGAATTTAGTTTCTGTCTTCCAAAGTATTAGCTATCCCGCCCAATTTTGTGTCATCTGCAAATTTGATCAGCATTCTCTGCACCTCCTCCTCCAAGTCATTAATAAAAACGTTGAAGAGCACTGGGCCCAGGACTGAGCCCTGTGGTACCCCACTCGTTACCTCTCCCCAGATTGAGAAGGTCCCATTGATAAGCACTCTTTGAGTCCGATTCTGTAGCCAACTGTGGATCCACTGGATTGTTGTTTCATCTAGCCCACTTTGAGCTAGTTTGCTCATCAGGAGATCATGGGGCACTTTGTCGAAAGCTTTGCTGAAGTTGAGGTATATGATGTCTACAGCATTCCCACGGTCTACAAGGGAGGTTACTTGATCAAAATATGAGATCAGATTTGTCTGGCAGGACTTATTTTTGACAAATCCATGTTGGCTTCGAGTAATCACGGCACTGTTGTCAAGGTGCTTCCAGATGGATTGCTTTATGATCTGCTCCAGAATTTTCCCAGGGATTGATGTCAGACTGACTGGTCTGTAGTTCCCAGGTTCCTCCTTTTTACCCTTTTTGAAGATAGGGACGTTAGCCCTCCTCCAGTCATCTGGCACTTCCCCCGTCCTCAATGATAATATGATATATGATATATTAAACATATGATATGTTTAATATCATATGTTTAATATGATAATATGATATATTAAACATGATAATATGTTTGAGGTAATACTTTACAATTATCTGTTCTATACTGTCCTTAAACATTTTTTTTGCTTCAAAACATTCCTTATCGAACCATGTTGACATACCCTTAAAGTTCCTAGACTTTACCTGAATTGCCCTCAGTGTCATATCTAAACCAGAAAGAAGTTGGGTATAATAATCCAGAGCAGCTCATACATCATGAGCTTCAATAATAGCATTTTTAAGCCTCATACCCTCTAGGGAATTGAAGAAGGCAATAATCTTAACATTTACACCTTCAGACTAAAAAAGTTTCCTGTGCCTAAGTACCAAGACTGAATCAGCTAACTGGTAATTAACCCATACCTCAGTTCTGAGAGGGACTGAAAAAATAAGAGAGGCATACGATTGCTTTCAAGTATCAACCACCAAGAAACTATTAATAAGGGCAAGAAGAGCATCAGAGACCTTTGCACAATCAACTGCACTGCTTTCTTTCCCTGAGGTGTATGTATATTCACCACATTTTTCAAAAAGGGGATTCCCATTAAGAATTATAAGAGCAAGTCAGCCAGCCATCTGAGCTAAACATATAATGGCCAAATTTACCCCAGAGTCCTTGTAGCACCTATCATTGTTAAATATACAATCCTCGAATTTGGTCAACTCACAAAACTGAGATGAGAACAAGATATCATTGCTAGCTCCAATTTGTGCACTGAAATCCCCCATCACAACTACAGATGCTGAGGGAAATTGCAAGTCAAAATCTACTATGTAGTTTTCTAAGTTCTCCCATTCTTATTTGATTCGATCTATTGTAGAAATGGGAGGAGTATAAATATTAACAAATAGGAAGCTCAATGAACCAAAATTAATTAGACAGGCTTCTGCAATATGACCACAATGCGGAAGACACTTAGTGGCAACCTGAAGGGACGTAGAGATCAAAATGCCTAACCCTGCCCTTCGTTTTCCGCTTCCAGTTGGGGCAACAGCTGTTAAATCGGTAATAAAATAACCATAAAGGTCTAATTTTGCAGTACACCATGTCTCTTGAAGGAGAATAACATCAAACCTCTTCATAAAATCAATTACATCAGTATCCGTGGATTTACCATTCCAGCCAGCTATATTCCACAAAAGAATTTTAAACTGGAGATTATTTTTATTTATTTATTTATTTATTTATTTATTTATTTTATTTCATTTCTATACTGCCCAATAGCCGGAGCTGTCTTTATTCAGATTATTCATGGGTGACAATTCTAAATTATCAAAGGTCAAAGAAACAGAATAGGGTCTAGACAATTTAGCAGTCCTACTCTGCTCTCCCTGAATCCTAGGTTGTCAATCAGCTGCATGGATCTGATCTAATTCTCCTCCTTTATCAGCAAACTCTGCTCTGCTTCTCAAAGGTGGCTGTCTAATTGTACTAGCATTAGCTGTTGATTGTCTAATTAATATGGGATCTTGCTCACCCAATTCACTTGATTCTAAGAACCTTCTTTGCAGCCACTCGCTATCCATCATGGGATTAGGCACAAAAGAAGTGGAACTATATTTTTTCATGGGAGGGGGAGGGATCCCTAATCCCCCCATTACATGCTGTTTCAATCCAGTCATCGATGTTATAATTATTCCTTTGCTTTAACCATGTCTGTTCAGTCTTTCTATCGGCCATGGCCATAATAGCTGTTAGATACAGGTCCAAGCCTAAAGATTTTCCTGAAGTCAGACCTTTCCCTTCCTGGAGGCTGAGCAAAGTTTCTCTCAGACTTGCTAGTCTATCTGTTCTTTCAACTTGCATCTCAGGGGACAGGGGGAGAATGGGAAATGTCTTCAAAAGAGTCTTCTCCTCAAAAGTAAAATTTCCATTAAATACTATACCTGATTGTGCTATATTGGGGTCCTTTGAAATTAAAACATGTTTATTCTGAGAGTTATGGGCTAAAGAAATATTAGAGTCATCCAGGTCAATACATTTGCCCATCATATTGTCACTTAGGCCTTGGACATTCTTTACATCTGGCCTGGGGGATTTCTAGCCAATGACATGGGAGGGGCTATTTCTTTTTTAAAAATGGAGAAACTACTAGCCCCATACTAAAAAAAACCCTCATTCCTTATAGAATAAATCTTCTTAGCTATTTGCCAGTCTATAAAGGAAACAACAACTCACACAAGCATGCATATATATATACACACACACACACACACACACACACACACACACACTATTGGCTATAGTAAAAAACCCCATAAGCAACTGGGCCTAAAATATACATCAGATGGCACTTATGGTCTAACTGAGTTAGCAAGCTTTTTGGCTTTGGATAATCAATAAGGGCTAGTTTATGCTTCATCAATACCCGCTTCCAACCTTTGCTATACATTCTATGATCATTCTGACAGGTCCAAAGATCTGAATTAACAATCAAGTCTACCCTCTTACAAGTGAGGTCAGAATCTATATTCAGAGCAAATCCCCAGGGCACCTGAGTACCTGTCTCCCCAGTCTCTCCATTCAAGGAGAGTGAAAAAGAATCAGTAGAACTATTGCGTGACAACTTCTGCTTCTCAGAATGAAACCTCTCTTCATCCAGTTTCAATACTTTCTCTGGTTTCTTTCTCATGTAGTAATTTACCATTTATTCCTAGGGCTGTGCATGGACCCCCCCATCCACTTCAGACCTTCTGAATCGATCTCAACTTGCTTTGGACCAATTTGGATCTGAAAGAAGATTCGGATATCCGAATTATTCAGATTTTACGTTTTCCATTTAAGTTGTATTGGAAAACAGAAATTACCACAACGTTTTCAGTTTTTATGATAAAGACATGAAATTTGGAGATCTGGCAGACCCTATGGAGGTGATTGAACCTGCCAAATTTCAGACAGTTTGGCCCAGTAGTTTTTGTGCTAGGCACAGGTAAATTTAACTTTTTTCAATAAAATCTCTCAGAGCAAAGAGCTATAACTATTCAGTTTCCACAGAAGTACATGAAATCTGAGCATCTGGCAGCCCCAATGGAGGTGACTGAACTTGCCAAATCTTGGATAGTTTGGCCTAGCTGTTTTTGTGCTAGGCAAAGATAAAATGTGCTTTTCTCAAAAACTCAAACCAAAGGTAATTTCTATCAGCACCCAGGGAACTTAGGTGTTTAAGATGACAATTAGGAGATCACTCACTACCCCTAATCTCTGGTGTGGGTAGACTGAATCAGTAGCTATTTCACCCAGGCCCCAGGCAGGCTGGGCAGAGAGGCAGGCTGGCAGGCAAGACTGGTACAGCAGAGAGGAGGAGAGGCAGCTAAGGGCAATGGGTGCTGCTGGGTGCAAGTATGCCTTAGGCCCATGGCATTCAGCCACTAAGCCCTGCTACTTCACCCTGGCACAAGGTGGGCTGGCAGGCAGGCTGGCAGAGAGGCAGGCAGGCAAGTAGGCTGGCAGAGAGGAGGAGAGGCAGCTACAGGCAATGGATGCAGCAGAGAGCAAGTAAGCATTAGGCTTGTGACATTCAGTCACCAAACCCTGCTACTCCATCCTGGGACCATGTGGGCAGGCTGGCAAAGAGGCAGGTTGGCAGACAGAGAGGCGGAGAGAGAGGGACACCCATGGGTGCAGCAGGGTGCAAATATGCAACAGGCTTGTGGCATAGAAACTACCAAGCCCATCTACTTCATCCAGGCAATGAGCACAGGGCAGGCAGGCAGGCAGGCAGGCAGGGGCTGGTGCAGGAGGTGGGTAGCAGCAGCAAGGAGGGCCCTGAGCAGGCCCTGGGCATGGGGCAGGCAGTGGACCCTCTCCACTGTCCGGTGGTGTCAGGAGCGCCCTTGCTGCCTTCTGAAATCCTCAAGTAGCCAGAATCAACACACAGACGATAGGGCTCTTTTCCAAGGCTTTATTTCCATTCAACCTAATGATGCTTATAGATGCTAATTGAAGGAGCCTAATGAGGGAAACCTAAGAGAGCTGCCTACTTGGGGTTTCTAGCCTTAGTGAATCAGTTGATCTCCATTTGGAGGTAAAGGTGGGAAGCCTCTGAACTTAAGGGCTGGGAGGTGAAAGTTCACCCCTTTCCCATGGGGCATCGGGGTGCAGCTGTTGAAGTCACGCCAAGCGGGCTGAGTGCCTCCTCTCGGCGCCCGCCTTCTCCCGCTTGTCCCTGTGCCGGTGCCTAGTGTCCCGAAGCTCCAGTTGTCCCTCCCCCTGCCTGCCAGGGTTGATACCACTCTCAGGAATGTGATCAGGGAGGGGCTCTCCCTCCAGCGGCGCCTCTGAACAGCGCGCGGTTTCCTGTCCTGCGGTTTCTATCTCCTCCTCAGAATCAGAACTGCTTTGGGGATCTATGGGCTCCGATCCAACCCTGACAGGTGTGCACAGTCTGCATAGCACCTGTGATGGCACCATGCTTACACCTTGCATGGCAGACCATCCCCTCAGTTCAAAGTGAAGGCAAGCACCGCTCTCAAAATGCAGTTGAAGTAATACAACAATGTACCGATTGAAAGCAGAAATGCACCCGTGCAAGATGGCCACACTGAAAATAATGACAACAACAATTCATAGTTGTCCCGACTGAGGCTGGAAGCAAACAAAGCAGCACTGCCAGGTGGGCAAATGTACATTTGCAGACCCATGTCATGCCAATGCCAATGTTTGTGGCATTAGAGGAAGACATAGAGATGCTACAGCATCCCCTTATATTCAGAGTTACAGTCCTGGACTGCAAGGACAATACTGAAATAATTATATTGATGATGATGCTTTGACAGGAGGAATTATAGAGATACAGAGATACTAGGAGCATTGCCTGGATTCATTTAGAGTTGAGTTACTACACTGAAAGCACAGCCAAATTATACTACTACTACTACCACCATCAACACCACCAAATAAGGAGAAATAGCAGGGTGACTGTGCTGCTCACTCATCCAAGGGCTTGAGGGTGGGCCAGCAGTGGCAGGTTGACTTTGACGAAGGCCAGCTGCTCTACTAATTCAGCATCCAAGCAGGAGTGGAGGGGTGTCACCACATCACCCACCATTGAGAACAGCCTCTTGCTTGGGACACTGGTCAGTGGGCAGATGAATTGTTCTCTGGCCACCCAAGCCAGGTCCTGCCAAACCTGGCTGTGCGATGACCAGTATGCCATGGGGTCCATGGATAGGGGTGGACGAAAGTCACTTACCTGTCCTCGAAGGATGTTTGCGGTGGGGGGAAGGCGCTTCGCTGGTCCCCCCGCGAAGTTCAGGCCGGGGGGGGAGGCTTCCCGCCTCTCCCCGGCCGAAATTCAGGCCGGGGGGGAGGCTTCCCGCCTCGCCCGGCCGCAAACGCGAAAGTTAAAAAAAACAAAAACGCCCCCTGATAGGCTACGTGACGATTCACGTAGCCTATCACGGTTAGATCTGCAAAGTCAGCCGTGATAGGCTACGTGAATCATCACGTAGCCTATCACGGGTGACTTTAAAAAAAAAAAGCGCGTACGCTAATGGCGGCCCCCATAAGGAGCCACCATTCGCGTTCCTTATTTAGTCGCTGTAGTCTACGTAAATCTTTACGTAGACTACGGCGAAAATAAGGGCAACGCAAATAGCGTTGCCCTTATTTTCGCCGTAGTCTATGTAAACATTTACGTAGACTACAGCGACCAAATAAGGAAGGGGAATGGCGGCTCCCTATGGGGGCTGCCATTATCCGTACACACTTTTTTTTTTTTTTAAAGTCACCCGTGATAGGCTACGTGACGATTCACGTAGCCTATCACGGCTGACTTTGCAAATCTAGCCGTGATAGGCTACGTGAATCGTCACGTAGCCTATCAGGGGGCGTTTTTTTTTCTTTCTTTCATTGCAATGGCGGCGGCGGCAGCCAGTCAAAAGACCGGCTGCCGCTCCCGCCTCGCTCGAACACCCGCCGAACCGCCGGCCGGACCAGCCACCGGGAGGGACATTCGGTGAAGGTAAGTCCTGTCCCGGGGGGGGTGCGGGGGCGGTGCATAGGATTTCTCCCCGAAACTTGTTCGGGGGGCCGAACACGTTGGCGCTTGGCCCCCCTGAAGTTTCGGGGAGAAATTCTCCGCCATCCCTATCCATGGACCAGTCCTCCATGGGTTCCACCAGGTAATGCTGCATAGACGTTGCGGCATCATCCTGGCGGGCAGGTTGGGTGCCTCTCCTCCTAAACACTGACTGCCCTGCCTTGGCCCATAACCCCTGGCTTGTAGTCCTGCTGGGAGTGATGCTGCTGGAAGGGGTGGGGAACAGTCTCCCCACCACCGCCTCCTCTTCCTCCAGCACCTGCCCCAGCCTCTTTGCCCATTTCCGCCTCAATGGCCCCACCAGTTTTTCCAGCCACATTGTCAGGGAGTTCTCCCCACAAAGGCTGTCTTTCAGGCAGGGATCACATGTGGTGGCCAACATATACATCCTCTCCTGGTACAGGGGCTCTATCCACAGTACTAGGCCATCCCTCAGCCTTGTCAACACTTCCCACACATCTGGCAGGAATCGCCTGCCTGTGGTAGGGTCCGCAGATTCCAGGAGCTCACCCCTCTGCTTCTGGAGATGCCTGGCTGCAGGGATCACCTGGCTGAGGAGGGTGGTGCTGGTGTTCAGGATCTTGGTGGCCTCAAGGAATGGCATGAAGACCAACAAAAGCTAGGACATGGCATCCCATTGCTGCCTGCCCAGGGGTGCCTGGATGCCAATATCCCTGACCCTTGACACCACATGGACAACATGCAATTGCTCCATCTTATGCTCCAGCATGAGGTAGGAGGAGTACCAGCGTGTTGCCACATCCTGCACCAGCCTGCACTGCAGGAGCCCCAACTCTGCCTGCTTCTCTTGCAGCAGCCTACTGCCCTTGACGCTGTGGTGGAAGTGCCCAGCCACCTTCCTGCAGCTCTCCAACAGGTTACAGATGCCAGACCTGGGGGTGGGATACGCCTTAGTGCTGCCAATTCCAAGAGTGTCCCTCACGGTCAGGTTGAAGACATGTGCAATGCAGCAGATGCCCTCAAATCTGCTGTGATGCACAGCCTTCACCATGTTGGCTCCCCCATCCATGACCATGTGACGGTGGGTGAGCTGATGCCTGGCCAGCCACCTTTCCACCATGTAGTTCAGGGCCTCCATAATCTCTGCTGCCATGTGGCACTGGTCCATGACTTGCACGTGAAGGAGGGCCCAGCAATACCCATCCTTCCCACCAGTCCCAGAAGCGCTGGCCGCTACCGTCCCTGTGGCCGCCCACCAGTGAGCCATCAGGGACAATTAAGCATGTGCTCTGCCCTCACTGGACCAAATGTCTGAGGTGAGGGGCACCATCCATGTCTCTGCCTGGCGTGGACAGTCCAGCACTTTCTCTCAGCATGCCTGGAACAGGGAGGGCACCACCCACCTGCTAAGGGTGGTGTGACACGTATGGGAGAAAAAGCCCGTATAAGGCCTGAACCAAAGTATCTGGTCTGAACCAAAGTCTCTGAGAGGGAAAAATACAGAGAATATTGTAAGGGATAGCTGAGGAAAACAAGACACAAAGAACTGGGTAAGGGAGAATAAACATTCCTGCACACAGATAAAGCAGGCTCCAACTCCAATCTCATGGACAATGGGTAGGCAAAAACCCATTCCGTACTAAGATACTGCCTTGCAGGAGGAATTTGCAGATCATTGTGACCCAGCTGTGTTTAGGGGTGTATTCACAGTTAGGGAGCACTGATGAGCACCCCCAACCCTAATGTGATTGGATATAGATAACATAGGTAAGCCTTTAATTGGCTAAAGTCTTTCTCTTCATAATTTTACTATGTACTTTGTTTTCCGTTAAAAACCCATGTAACCTGTTCCCAAAATGGTAGTTCCTTTGTGAACTACCCGTGTATACATGTTTTGGTAATAAGTGTGATTTCAGATACATTGACCACCAGCCTCATTTTTTATTTATTTATTTATTCCTTCCTTCCTTCCTTTGGCAGGGGCTCACGGAGAAGGGCCACTGAGGATGATCTTAAGGTCCTGGAAGGCACATATGGGAGGAGGCGATCCTTCAGGTAACCTGGCCCCAAGCCATTAAGGGCTTTAAATGTTAATACCAGCACTTTGAATCGGGCCCGGAAATGGACTGGCAGCCAGTGCAGCTGAAAAAGTAGGGATGGCGGAGAATTTCTCCCCAAAACTTCGGGGGGCCGAGCGCCAACGTGTTTGGCCCTCCGAAGAAGTTTCAGGGAGAAATTCTCCGCTCCCCCGCCCCCCCCCCGGGACGGGACATACCTTTCCCGAATGTCCCTCCCGGCGGCGGGTCCAGCCGGCGGTTCGTCAGGTCTTCGTCAGGGGCGGGAGCGGCAGCCGGTCTTTTGACCGGCTGCCGCCACCGCCATTCCAATAAAAGAAGAAAAAAAAACGCCCCCATGATAGGCTACGTGACGATTAACGTAGCCTATCACGGCTAGATTTGCAAAGTCAGCCGTGATAGGCTACGTAAAGCGTCACGTAGCCTATCACAGGTGACTTTAAAAAAAAAAGCGCGTACGGATAATGGCGGCCCCCATAGGGAGCTGCCATTCGCGTTCCTTATTTGGTCGCTGTAGTCTACGTAAAGATTACGTAGACTACGGCGAAAATAAGGGCAACGCTATTTGCGTTGCCCTTATTTTCGCCGTAGTCTACGTAATCTTTACGTAGACTACAGCGACCAAATAAGGAACGCGAATGGCAGCTCCCTATGGGGGCCGCCATTTGTGTACGCGCTTTTTTTTTTTTTTAAAGTCACCCGTGATAGGCTACGTGACGATTTACATAGCCTATCACGGCTGACTTTGCAGATCTAGCCGTGATAGGCTACGTTAATTGTCACGTAGCCTATCACGGGGGCGTTTTTGTTTTTTTTTAACTTTTAATTTCGTGGCCGGGTGAGGCGAGGCGCCTCCTCCCCGGCCTGAATTTCGGCTGGGCGAGGCGGGAAGCCTCCCCCCCCGGCCTGAATTTCGGCCGGGCGAGGTGGGAAGCCTCCCCCCCCGGCCTGAACTTCGCGGGGAGAGCAGCGAAACGCCTCCCCCCCACCGCAAAAAGCTGCGAGACCAGGTAAGTGACTTTCGTGTACCCCTATGAAAAAGTACTGGCATAATATGAGCTCGCAGGCCAGTCCCTGTTAACAATCTTGCTGCCCTATTTTGGACCAGCTGAAGTTTCCAGACTGTTTTCAAAGGCAGCCCCACATATAATGCATTGCAGTAATCCAGATGAGAAGTTATCAGAGCATGGATAACTGTAGCTAGGCTATCTCTGTCTAGATAAGGGCGTAGTTGGTATACCAGCCTAAGCTGATAAAAAGTGCTCCATGCTACTGAACACCTGTGCCTCAAGTGACAGTTCTGGATCCAAGGGCACCCCCAAACTATGAACGTGATCCTTTAGGGGGAGTGCAACCCCCTCCAGAACAGGTTGAATATCACCTAGCCGGGCAGATGAACCACCCACTAACAGTACCTCCATCTTGTCTGGATTGAGTTCCAGTTTATTGGCCCTCATCCAGTCCATTACCGTGCCCAGGCCCTGATTCAGAACAGCCACTGCCTCACCTGGATTTGATGAGAGAGGTAGAGCTGGGTGTCATCTGCCTATCGATGGCACCTCAGCCCACACCTCCGGATAACCTCCCCCAGCGGTTTCATGTAGATGTTAAACAGCATGGGGGATAAAATAGAGCCCTGTGGAACCCCATGGCACAATTGCCATGGCACAGAGCAATAATCCCCCAGCACCACCTTCTGGAATCGGCCATCCAAGTAGGAGCGGAACCACTGTAATGCAGTGCCTCCAACTCCCAACCCAGACAACCTATCCAGAAGGATACCATGGTCAATGGTATTGAAAGCCAGTGAGAAATCCAGGAGTATCAACAGGGTCGCACTCCCCCTGTCCCTCTCCCTTTGGGCGGGGGTGGTTCTCATTCCCTTTTGTTTCCCCACAGTTTCACACACACACGGCAGCTTGTCACAGGGCACCACAAAGGCCATCAACCTCTTGAACCCCGCATTTTCGATGAGACTGAATGAGCGTCCAACACCACCATCTCATTGATAGAGTTGGTGATCTGGTCAGGTGCTGGAAACCTCCACTTGGTGGACCCACACTTCCCCCAGCCCATCTCCTCCATGGTGGCCTGCCTAAGCCTCCTGGGGATGAGAGATGGAGAGCTTGCAGGAGTTCCAGCAGCCTTCCACTATCGGCCTTCTGCGTGCCCCTGCTGCCGGCCTGCTGGGACGTGGGGGCCTCTTCCCGCAGCAAGCCCAATTGGTGCTGTCTCCTTAAGTGCAGGAGCAGGCTGCTGGTGCTGCAGTGCCCTGGCTGCTTCCCCCTGCTGAGAGACGCCTTGCAGTGGCAGCACATGGCAGTGCTGGGATCCGCTCCCACCTCAAAGTGGTCCCACACGATGCTGCCCTGATGTTTCGGGGGAGCAGGGGACGTAGACTGCCTGCCTTGAGTCTGGGGGGGGGGCACCACACGAGCTGGAGGAACAATGGAAGAGGGGTCAGGTGCTGGAGACCTCATGTCCATCAGTAGGCTCCCCTCTTCCATCACAGATGGAGATGCCGCTCTTCCTTTGGCAAGTGTGCTAGTACTGCTGCTGCCTCCGCCAGCCTCCTCAAAGAGTGACCTCTGGGCACTGCAACTGGCTTCCGCACTCTACTGCCCTACTGCACCTGGATGCACTATCCAGACTAGGGGAGAGCCAGCTTGCCTACCAGTGCAGCTAGTGACAACAGCACCTCACCCATCTCTGCCCCTCCCAAGACCCCAAAGCTGCCTCACGTTGGGCTGGCTTGTTTGCCACATGGTAGAGTATTATTGGAATAATAAGTTAATTAATATAAATAATATGTGTGCAGTGCTTTGTCCACTGTATTGCAATGTGGACGTATTGCTTTGTTTGAGCACAACACAAGCACACACACACACATGAGCAAAAGAAAATCGAATTCAGAACTACCTAAGCAATTAAAAGGGTTTTAAAAAAATTATTAATTCATATTTAATTTTCTTTTAAGGCAAACAAGTAAAGTTCAAGAAATAGAGGAGGGCAGCGGAGGGGATAAGATAAGAGCCAAGAGCAAGCAAAGAATAGAAAAAAACTTTAACTTATGTTTTTGGAGGATCAAGCTGGAAAGGAAACAGACAGTTCACTTCAGAATTGCCGGGGAGGTGGGGCAGCCAAACAATGAGGCAAGGCACAGGTAGGCTGCTATAGTAATATTTTCTTATTCTAGAATTTAGAAAGCAAGAAAAAACTAAATGGTTGAATATTAATTAAAATAAGCGGTGGGGGGGACAGACAACGAAGGAACAAGCCAAGAAGTAAATGCTTGTTTTTAAAACTCTAGTTAAGACTGTGTTTTAAAAAATCTAGGAAACACAGAGTTGAATGAACAACAACTAGGAGAAAGGAATAGAACAAGCTGCAGTGAGGGCCAAACAAGGGTGAAGAACAAACTAGCTAACTACTAAATGTTTGCTTTTAAAAATCTTGGAAAAGCAGGGTTGAATAGAGAAAGAAGAAGCTGCAATGAGTAGCCCTGCCCCCCGATCTAACCAAACAAACACAGCCTTCTCCCAACCAACCACCTTGCACAATAAAAAAACGCAGCCTTTCGCCAAACTATATATAACCCCTCTTCCACCACCGTCTCTGATTGGAGACTGCTGGCATAGGTTCAGCCCTAGAGTTCCCATTTACCAAAGCATACTCCCTCCTCCTCCGCTCGCCTTCCTGCCTCCCCCCTCCTCCCACATCCGCTCACCTTCCCCCCTCCCTCCTCTTTCTCCTCCCCTCTGCGTAATCTTTCAGAAGTTGATACATGTTGGAGACAGCCTGTCTGTCTGGGCTGCTCAGAAGTGATAACAAAAGCTACGAATCTCCAAGGCAGATGAGGTGCCTTGTGGAGGAGCTGCTTTGGTTTGGGTGCCTCGGTGCTGCTCTGATCAGCTTTGTATCACAATGAGGCACCTCCGAATCAGCCCACTTCACCTCCTTATTCAGGCTTCATACTGAAGCGGTGCACAGCCCTAGTTAGAAGCTCAGTTTGTTATCTTGTTTGCTACATTTTTGTAGTGCCAGCTTTTGGTTAATCTTATATTTATGTTACATTTTCTTTCGCTGCTGATAGTGTAATCACAGAGAAAGTTTCTAACACTCATATAACGACCATGCAACTTTTCTTATTTTTTGAAATGTTCTTAAATAAAGCATTTTATGGATTTCAAGTGACTTTTTAGTCTGTGGTGATGTCTGCCTGCTTGGACTTAACTTGGTTACCCACCAGGGTGTCTAGAACAAAATCCATTTGATGTAGTTTCTGGAGTTAAATGGGACCGAATTAACATGGGTGCATTGGTTGGGAAATGAAGCCATTTCTAAGGACAGGAAAACAAAGTCAAGGCACTCCACGGATATCACTGTTGGATGATTACTGAGTTATAGGGATTATAACTCAGGTTATTTTTTGCATAATGCCAAATCTATTTTAAAAGCTGTTTCATGCTATTAAAAAAAATAGAGAACATGGGGAAGGAATCTAAGGCTCCACTGAATGACTTTTTCATTAGTAAAAAGAGTCTTCCGGTAGCAGTAACATCTAAATTGGTACACATTTGTGAAAGCACAGGGTGCAACACTTGGAGAAAAGTACCCCTTCCTATACCATTTGAAGAGGATAGTGTAAGTTACTTGAACAATATGTGGAGCAGGTAAAAGTGACGCCAGGCAGTATGATAGAACTGAATGCATCCCTTTGGCTCATGAGTATTGGATTATCACAGCTCACTGAGGAAAGGAATCAGGCAAGGCTAGCTTTGATAAGCAAAGCTGGATACTCTGATAAATTATGGTTGAAATGTGAATGTTTTGAGAGGGAGTTAAAGCAGGCAGTAGTTCAGAACTTAAGCTTGGTCAAAGAAAGAGAGGAACTGAAACAACAGGTAGACCTAATAGAGTCTAAATGTAATTGGCTGATAGCTGGAAGCATTCCGTGCAAGGAATGCAGACTTAGAAAGTGCTATCAAGGTTTAGACATAGCAGCTGAAAAAACAGCAGATTACATAAAAGTGTGAGGAGAATCATACTTCATGCATGGCTGTGATAGATAAGTTGAAGGGAACTCTGCAGGCACAAAGGACTGTTTGTTCAGTAGTCAGAGAACCTTCTTTGGATGCCATTGTAGATTATTTAAAATGCTATGAACATGACTGGGAGAACACTTGTTATGTGTGCAGTAGGAGCAACAGGAAATAGTTCCATCTGCTCATCCCTTACCATTAAAGGAATTGGGAAATAATCCCAAGAATTTGAATATCATCCTGAGTAGTGGGACTAAATAGGAGGAGGAAGATACAATCCAGAAACCTACCATTACTATGCAGCCCACCACACCCTTTAAAAAGAAGACAAATGGCAGAGTACCCTGGCTCCTTCAGAGATGACAGGAGGAGGAGAGATTGAACTAGAGAAAAGAGTTGAGGAAGAAGTTATTATTTGCCAGGTTGTAGTGCAAGTTCCTCCAACTCCCACTAGTAGGACAGTTGCACAGACAGTTTTTACATGTCTTACAGAAACAGAAAAAGAGGCTTTGGCAAAGGTGCTTGGTCCCTTGAGTGATGCAGATTCTAATATGATCTGCTAATAAAACTGGCTCAAATTCTAATTGCCATTGTGAATTTCAGAATTAGATAATTAGGTAAAACTTCTAATTAGGTAAAAGCAATGACAGCTTTCACAGCTAGTGTTTAAAAACATGTCCTAGCTGGTGGATTGCTGCTACTCTGCATATTTTAATTAAAGGTGAAGCAATTCCACAGTGTAGTAAGTCTCAACTACTGGATAAATTCCACTGAATATGTTTAACCGACTTCATTGCTATCCATTTCAGAGCATCAGGACCACACACTTATGGCACATCAAAGGAGTTTCTTCAATTTCAGATGGATTCCACTCTTGGATTTTGTGACAATCTGAACCGCAGGAATCGAAGGCTTTTCTGGGTCTGGTTTCAGTTCAAACCGGAGCAAAGTCAAGGCAAGAGCCACTTTCATCTCCATCATGGCAAACTGCTGTCCAATGCAGTTCCTGAGCAAAGAGAGAGATGATACAGCATTATATTTTCAAAGAGATGGTCATGGAACATTTGGCAAAATCAAAGAAGCCTGTACTGCAACTCTCGCACTTTGAGTAGGAGGTTACCAATTTTCATTTAGAGTCAACAGTCACCTATTGGGAATTTGATCTATATCTACAAGACAGCTGGCTTTGTGGTGTAGTGCCTGGACATTTAGGTAAAATTCCCTGGCATTTGAGTCATGGGGTGAAGTTCAGGGAGCAGGATGACTCAGGGGGAGGGGCTTCAATATCCCCTTTTGTATTTCCAAATATTGACATGAAAAAGACCCAAACCCAAAGGAATAAAAGGCTTTTCTACATGAGGTGTTTAACCTGCACCATTACCAAGGCTTCTGTTTCTGGATTCTTTGTGGGATTAAGATCAGCTCCTTTACACATGTTTTCTTTTCTTTTTTCTGGGGGGTTTCTTTCTCTGCCTTTCTATATCTTCCATTACTCAACCACTAGGTGGCACTGTGGTATAGTGGAATTACGCAAATACAGCAGGTTTCTTACCCCCTGTCAGAGATGACACCAGATTTCCCTCCTTAGGAAAAAAAACCCCAAAGCTAAAGAAGTTGCGAAGCATGAAAGAGGTCCTGGAGGATGACTGCAACATATATAAAAAACTCACCAACTACCATGAGTGAGGAATCACAACCGCACAATAAAAACCTCATGTAGAAAGGCCCTTATAAAAATGGTTCTAGAGGATTGGTATTTATTTATTGTGCACACCTGCAGAAAGGTAGCACGAAAGCACAAAAACAAACACTCAAAGTAATAAGCCTGTTTTTGAGAGGTGTGAATGGGTCTTTTCAATGTGTTGCTGGTGTGTACAATCCCATTAAGTGTGTTGGCACTATTTTGAAGTGCTGTAATCATGGAAATCACAGCAGCAGTGAGTACCTATGGAGTGCCATGTCGGACAATAATTTTCTCCACATGATCCCTGTGCCTGGAGATAGCTGAGCGTTATCATATGAAGAATGTTTTCCTGTGTGCCCTTTGCTATGCCCCAGTGAGAATTCTCAGGCAATACAAAAAATTCTCAGACCTTCAAAACAGAAACGTTAAAGTGTAACTCATGTGATAATATGAATGAGGGACCCAGTGTTGAAAAAGTCGCCCAGTCCTGACATAATTGCTTGACCATGTCAATACCTCCAAGAGTTAACAATCGCCTCAGCGTAACTGGAAGTGCAAATAAGCCTTTAAATGTCACTACCTTGGCCCAGCAGCAAAAGGCAGGAAAGCATAAGGGTGGCGCAAAGCTGAATTCTCTGGGGAAAATCTCAAGGGTTCAAAGACCTGAAAGAGAAATGTAACGTATGAATGTCTGAACTGATGTGGCAATGGTTCCTGGGGCCAATTCACACATCTGCTGGGCGGGGCACGATAGCCACTTCAAACTCCTGCATATGCCAGATCCTAGGCTGTGGCCAGCTGACTGTGCGCATCCACCACCACCACACACAGATATCAGCATCTGGCTGAATTAGGGCTCCAAATCACATGGAGAGCCCCCACAGATCAAGGAATTTCTCCCTTTCAGAAAGTCACCCACCATGTGTAAAGGGTGGTGGAAATGGCAACAGAAGACTCCCTCTATTCTCACATTTAGAGAACACTGGATCAGAATGTCTGGATACAGTTTGTGTGTGGTGGTGGGTAATACCCAATGGTTATGTTAAGTGAAGAAGCCCATGTATAGAAGTTTAAAATGTTAAACTTTTTTTTCCCTGTCCCTTCTCAGAATCTTGCAAGTTTGGAACCCCTGGCATGTGCTATTAGATAAAATTGTAATATTCATGGATTTGTCCATTTTGGTTTAGAATTTAAATTAGCATTTATGCTGATGATCTTTTGTTGTTTATCTCAAAACTCTAGTCATCAGTTCCAGCTTTGATGAAATTGATTAATACCTTTGGTGAAATGTCTGGCTATTCATTTAATTGGCCAAAGTCAGAATTAATGCCTATTGGAAAGAAGATATACTCTAGTGTATTAGCCAATTGGCAATTTTGATGGTGCCAAGAGTGTATTACTTACTTGGGAATAATTATCCCTAGCGATATATCTCAAATGATCAGGTTGATTAAACAAGTTGATTAACTTGTTTAATCAACCTGATGTCTCCAACATCTGCAGGTCAGCCATGCTGTACTTTGTTGAAATCTGGCTTCTAGGTGAACCCATCGCTGTTAACAAACCATGGTTTGTTAACCAGCTATAACCACAAAGAGAACCCATGGTTTGTTGTTATGAAATCTGGCTTGTTTAAACCATGCCTTGTCATGATGTGTGAACCCAGAATTGTGATTTATCTCTGGCTTGTTTGGGCTGCTGCTCACCCTGAAACAGAGGCATCGAGCAAAACAAGCCTGAACCACCCTGAAGGCTGGCAAAATTGGCAGGAGAGAAACATACCAGAAATTGAGAAATCAAGCTGCAGGTTGTTTGCTCATCCACATGACAATTCATGACTAAAGCCACAAAACACGGTTAACATAAAGCATGGCCTAGCATTGCACAGCTAATAAGTTTGATTGCTGGGAATGTGAGAATTTCCTCTTCAGGGGTTTTTCCAACCAAAACATCCCCCTTGCTGCTTTCTGTTTTACTAGTGAAGGGGATTTTGAACAGAAAAGGGCTGGTGGGGAACCTCCTATCACTCTTCACTCAAGACTGCAATCTCCAAAGGCTGTTTTCCATTAATAATGTCAGGACATTTTTTCTTCTTTGGGTGTAAAGTCTAATTTGGTTTCTTTTAACATGGAATGGTTCCAGA
Source organism: Heloderma suspectum (assembly GCF_057233095.1). NCBI lineage: Eukaryota > Metazoa > Chordata > Lepidosauria > Squamata > Helodermatidae > Heloderma > Heloderma suspectum. Next base: position 231,720,673 of record NC_139461.1, read on the forward strand.
CGGACAGTGAAGGAACAGAACGGTCTTTTGTTTTTTGTATCAAAATGCTTTTCGGGTATTATGGGGTTGTTTATTATTATCATTATTGTCATCGTCATCATCAACATCATTATTATTTGTATGTGTGCTGGTCAGTATCAGTGAAAAGGTCAAAAGTTTAGTTAAAGTTTATTGTCAGGATGTTGACTCAGGAAGACAACAGGGTGCAGAAGGCTCAAGGAATCAGGGTGCCTGAGGAAGAAGAGGAGATAAGAAAGTGAGCAGGAGGTTCAACAGAAGGTCAAATGAGATAATAAAATTTGCAAAAAGTTTTACTTGGATATAGGAGGCAGGATGTCTGCACAGAAGGAAGAAGAGTAAGAGTTGCAAAAGGTTCAATAGAAGGGCAGAGGAAGGACACAGGGATAGGAATTTAGAGCAAAGGTGAACATGAAACTATTCTCCTGATTGGCTGGAGAGAGGAGAGAACAGGCTGTTTTAAGATATAATGCCTGAGGCAGAGCGGCAAAAATTCAGAGGAGGATCAGAAAGATTAGAAGAGAAAATCAGAGTGAGAGAAAAGAGAAAGAAACCCAGTGTCCTAGAAAGAGCTGCTACTGCTGGAGAACTGGTAAAGAGAATGCTGGAACCATGTGTGACAAATTCCTAATATGCTGTAGCTCCGTTTTCCTCTAGAGCACCTGATCAGTTGGCTCCATACCGGGCAATCTGAATAGGCTCATCTAACCATATGCCACATTTTTGTCCTCAAAAATGCAACAAAACTTAAAGCCGTTTTTTTTTTTTTTAAAGAATAGGTTGACTGGTTCCAACCAGCTTGGTATTTTGAGATATAAGTTTATCTCAAGACATAAGATATAAGTTTACAGTTGTTAGGAAGGTGGGTCCAACCACTAGGTAATTTTGCTGGTTAGACCACTGACATCAGAAATTGAGGCTATAACAATATTGGCCAAAACAACCATCAGCCTCTGCTAAGGGGCCTTTACTAAACTCACATTCTCAGAAAAGTAAGAGTTAATTCACTCCTTCTGTGGCTTGTCATATATCATCTAACTGGATGCCAAGACTCTCTCTCTCTCTCTGTCTCTCAATCTGCAATCATGTATGCATATGCTCTGGAACCCAAGACTCCACTCCAATGGGGAACATGATACTAGATTAGTTAGAATGACTTTACTAATTTTTTTTAGAATTCTGTGTATGTGTATGACTGTTGCTTTCTCTTGGTTTTTCCCCTTCCTCCCCCTGCCCCCCCCCCGATAAACTCCCTTTTATATTTGGACATTTGGCTGCATTGTTTTAAAAGGGGATTCTCACAAAACAGTTCCCCGTGCTAAAAACTGCATGGTTCTGAAGTGACCATTTGTGTTTTTAGGATTTTTACAAGTTTCTGTTTCTAAGCTTTGTGGGGAGTGGGATCTAAAGTGACTTACTTTTTATTTTCTTATAGGGGTGGGCTGAAGGGAGGAGCCCTTGGCAACAGGGCTCAGAAACTCCTCAGACTAGGGTGTGTCAGGAGGTTCTGATTGGTGGCAGCCTATCCGTAATTCTTCTTTGGGGACCCCTTGTAAGTGAGGGGTGCACCAGGAGGAAAAATCATCTTCCCTCCCAGTCTCCTAACTCCATGACAGTAAGATATATTGCTGGGAGGTGACTTGAATAAAATAGGGACATAGTCTAGTTGGATCAGCTAGATGCATTTATTCCTAGTTATTTATTCCCCCATTGCTCATGTGTGTGCGTGCGTGCTGTATGAGTGTATCCATTTACAGATAAAAACTTTTTCCTATTAATTCTTCCAGTAAACTTTTAAACTGTGTTTTATTTGAAACTTGGAGGATTCTTTTCTTGTTGAGTTACCCACCCTGCATCTAATAAGTGTTTTAAGGCTGGTTGGGTGGAGGCAGCCAGAGGAAAAAAAAATCCATCTAGAGGCAGTAGAAAAACCCAAATGGAGAGAAGGGCACAAAGGCATGGGGGACAGTGTTTTGCCTGGGTTCCCTTCCACATCTGGAACATGGGGTCAAACAATCAAAAGGCAATGTGCAAGTATTGTCTTTCCCTCTGTAGCAGGTGTTTCTTCCATGCTATGGAAAAGCAGGGAAGAAACAGTAAGAAAACATGGGAGGGGTACAAATGGAAGACGATGACGTCTAGACTGCCAGTAAAATTCTGTGTTTGAGGCAGGGTAATTGCACAATAAAAACCTAACCTGGAAACACCTGAAATCACCATCTAACCTGTTATATATAGAAAATCATTTTAAATAGTAAATCGATGTATCTCTTCCCATAACTTCTCCTGTAGTCTATGATCTCTTTATTTGTATAATTCTAAGAACTATTGCCATTTCATTTTGAAGCATGTTCCATTCTTTCAAACGTATCTGGCAAGACTAGATCATTAAATCCTTTATTCAATTACCTCAGGACCTCATACTTCAGGGTTTCTGTGGAGTCCATGTATACTCAGTCCAACAAGAAAGACTGAACAGAAGAGGAACAATTCCCTATCATGCCTCACTCAAGACTGAAGCCTCCAAAGGCTATTTTTCATTATTAAAAATATCAACAGGAAATTACTCTTATGTAGGTGAAAAGTCTAGATCCCTCAGGAGTCTTGGGTGAGGAACTTTGTCAAAAGCCTTTTGAAAGTCCAAGTAAACAATGTCTAATGGATCCGCTCTTTCAACATCACTGCTGACACTCTCAAAGAACTCCTAAAGATTAATGAAAGAAGACTTAACTTTGCAGAAGAATGTTGATTCATCAGCAATTGCCCTTCCATATGTTTAATAGGTTTATCTTTAATAATGCTTTCCACCATAAGAACATAAAAACATAAGAAGAGCCATGCTGGAACAGACCAAGGGTCCATCTAATCCAGCATTGTGTTCACACAGTGGCCAAACAGCTGTCGACTGGAAACAGCACCCTCCCACCCATGTTCTCAAGCAACTGGTGTACATAGGCATACTGCCTCTGATAGTGGAGGTAGCATATAGCCATCTGGACTAGTAGCCATTGATAACCTTCTCCTCCAGGAATTTGTCTAGCAGCTTGATTCTCTCTCTCTCTCTCTCTCTCTCTCTCTCTCTCTCTCTCTCTCTCAGGTTCACTTCAAAGACTGTTTCTGACCCCTCCCCCCATCCCCATGGGCCATCGGGACTAGTACATATTGATAGTCTTATCCTCCATGAAATTGTCTAATTCCCTTTAAAGCCATCAAAATTGGTGGCCATCACTACTGGAAGGAATTTCTTAAGACTCTTGTTACATAGGGCCATCAGCTACATCTTAAATACTTTTGTGAGAAAATCAGCAGTTTCACATTTGAGTTCTTTAAGAACTCTCAGATGGAGACCATCTGGACCCAGGGATTTGTTTGTTTTAAGTTTGTTAGTAAGGTCTAGAACATAATTTCTTGTCACCAGCATTTGCCTGAGATCCTCAGACTTCCTTCCTGAAAATATCAGTTCGGGAACTGTATCTGCTCTGCTTTTTCTGCTGTAAAGAAAGACACAAATAATTTATTCAGCTTCTCTGCAGTCTTTTTATCCTCCTTTAGTACTCCTTTCCTCCTTGTCACCCTTTCTACAACTTCTCCTGTAGTCAATGGCCACTTTACACAATAATTTTGTGTAATTCTGAAAACTAATATTAGGGTTGTATCTGAGCCCATAGAGTCCCAAGGCAGCTCTGATTCCGAGGAGGAGATACAATTCGTGGGGGAGGAACTCTCTCAGACTTCAGAGGCGCAGCTGGAGGGGGAGCCCCCCCCCCGCTCACATCCCTGGGAGTGACAGTGACCCAGGCAGGGAAAGGAAGGGACAACTTGAGCTTTTAGATGTGAGGCACAGGCACAAGCGAGAGATTGCAGGAGCCGAGCTTAGGCACTCAGCCCGATTAGCTCGACGTCAACAGCTGCACCCAGAAGCCTCATGGGAGAGGGGGAGATCTTCCCCTCCCACCCCTTAAGTTCAGGGAGTTGCTGCGTTTTTCCCAAATGGAGATCAACTGACGTCCTAGCCCTTAGAAACCCCTAGATGGCTGTTCCTTTGTAGTTCCTCTGAGTCTCGGGCAATTAGCATCTGTATGCTTCATTAGGATGAATGGAATTAAAGCTTTGGAAAGCAGCCCTTTTGTCTGATGTTGATTCTGGGTATTGGAGGATTCAGTAGGCAACAGGGGCGCTCCTGACAACTATTGACATTATCCTTCAGTTTCCCTAGTATTGACATTTCAGTTTTAAGTATGTCTTATCGTGTGAATATTTTCGGACAGGACTTGATCACTAACCCCTTTATTAATTTACCTCAGGACTTTCCCATACTTCAGGATTTCTGTGGAGTCCATGTATACTCAGCCCAACAAAGAAGCCTGAACAAAAGAGGAAAATTTCATTGTAAAGCATAATAAATTTGCTGTATACTGCCATGATCTCACTATGGATGCTGGGAACGCTCCACCCTTTCCTGGACAAAAAGGATCTGGTCACTGTCACTCATGGTGACATCAAGGTTTTTTAATTTTTTATTTATTTTATTTAAAACATTTTTATCCCGCCCTATATCATTAAGATCTTAGGGCAGCGTACAGATAAAATCAATTTAAACAGTATAAAAGATTAAAAGCTTACACTACTGTAATGGCCTTTGCTTGGATGTTTGGAAAAGTACAACTGGTTCAGAATTCACCTGCCACAGTATTAAAAGGAGTTTGGAGCATATCACCCTGACATTGCATCAACTACACTGGCATCCAACAGATTTCTTTGCCAATTTATAGTCTTGATTTGGCCCTTTAAAACCTTAATGGGTCTAGGAGGACAAGGATATTTCAAACACTGCCTTCTTCCATCAGAACTTATCTATTCACTCCATGTAATGGAGTGTAAATGAAGCGCCTCTGTAACATGGACATAAAATGCAATATCTTGTGTCAGCCTCTCATTACCAGCTCTATGTCTCAGGTGGCGGGTACTGCTGAACTATGATATGGCCTCCAATGATTTAAACTGGGTCTTCTACAAGCTAGTCTGCTGCCCTCAGGTGTGGTGGAGAATGGTGTCAGGAGCCCCCTAGCTGCCTCTTTAAGTCCCCTCCAATAGCCAACTCACGACACAGACAAAAGGGATTCTTTCCATGGCTTTATTCCTTTACAGCTTAATGACTCTTTCAGATGCTAATCACCAGCGACTAAGCAAGGAAACACACTGGGGTAGTTAGCAGAGTAGCCTAAGCTCCGGGTAAGGCAGTTGGTCCCCGTTTGAAGGGGAAGAGCAGGAAAACTCTGAACTTATGGGCTATGGAGAGGTCCTCCCTCTTACCCGGGGATCCTCGGAACGCGACCGTTGTGTTAGCGCCAAGCGGGCAGAGCGCCGCCTCTCAGCACCCTCCATCAGGGTGGATCCACCCTCTGTCTCCGCCGAGCATCCAGCAAGATCCCATCCCCTGCTCTCTCACTGCCAGGGTCACCATCTCTCTCAGGAATGCAGGCAGGAGGAATCTCTCCCTGCCACTGTGCCTGTGAGAGATGAGTGAGCTCCTCTCCCACGGGTAGTTGGTCCTTCTCAGAATCAGAACTACTCTGGGGCTCTATGGGCTCAGTATCCACCCTGACAAATGTTGTCCCATCACTAGTGTCAAAGAAAGATTCACCTGCCAATCCAGTTAGCTTCTGTAGGTGGAATGGAGGGGGCACCATCTTGTTCTTTGCCTCAAGCCCTAAAATGACTTGGGATGACCCTGCTTCTCCCCCTCTGAAGACAGTCAGGGAGCATTACCCAAGCTGTATATCTGCCCAATTATATGCTTTCATTTAGGTTTGTTTTAATGGAATTATATTTCATGTTTGAATTGTATCTTTCCATTAAGTTGTTTTTTAATTTCACAGCTGTTTGATACGTAGATTTTTTTGTTTGCTTGATTAATCTTCCCCCACCCCCAACCTATCTATTACCCTTATACAATGTGTTGGGGAAAACAGTCCTTCATACACATGCTTTCCTTTGGGAGAGTTGAAATGAAATCATTTAAAGAGGGAAGAGAAAAAGCTGACCTTCTGGTAAGGTTCGTCCATCATGAAATGTCACAGGTGAACTCAGTACTCGAACTATTATAGGTACTGGAGGGTAAAGTCGAAGGCTCTCTTTAATGCACATGGTGGTGTATGCCAGCTTCCCTAGGTCATCCCTGTAAAGAACAAGGAAAATTCACTAGAGAAAAGATGGGTCAATCATTAATTTTGTTGAAAGACTCCCAAAAAGATCAACGTCACAAACTTGACCAGAAAAAAATTCATGCCTAAAAACATAAGCCTCATAATTGGTTGAATCAGGGTCAAATTGGACATGACATGGGATACCCTCAAACAGGGTCTCCTGCATTTCAAAAAAATCCCAAATCAATGGACAGGCCTGATTAGGGTTGTGAGACTGTGGGAGAGGTCATATGGATTCTCTATGTTTCCTTCAACAGGCAAATAGCATTTTATGCAGAATTTTAATCAGGAAAATAGGTCAAGAGCAAAATGTTGAAGAATTATCATCAAAAAGTTATTCCATAATGATTTCAACAGAACAGGACGAGGAAAGTAAAATTTTAAAAATCGAAAGATAGATGGAGGGGAATTGTAACTATAATATCTCAGTATAAATGTGGAAATATATTTTAAAATGACCTTCAAAATAAATTTCTACTAATTTATTCAAAAACCACTGTAGGACTTTACTCTGTATTGACAGCATTTCACATCTGAAGTATAATGGAAATACAATAGGAATATTTCTGGTAACTGTTTCTAATGACAACCACATCCATACAAGATGAAGAGGTGATATTTTGGAAAGAGGTGGTGTCAATAACAAGACAGATAACTTCAGTAACATTCCCATTAACTTGTAAATAGAGGAAGGACCAAATATTACACACAAATTTTGGATTTTGAATGTTTTTGAGAACTTGCTGCAGGGTCTGACTATGGGTTACATCAGCACTGCAAGTAGTTATATCCATATTGGAGAGAGAGAGAGAGAGAGAGAGAGAGAGAGAGAGAGAGAGAGAGAGAGAGGTGTATGATGTCACTGCAGTGTAGTCCAGAGTTGTTATCTAGTCAGCTAATGGGTATGGGGTGGGGGGTGAGTCAGTTGGGTGGCGGTGAGGATAGGACTGTGAAGTATTCCATGGAAAGAAGGATACTTACTTTCATTTCTTTCATCAAATTCCCTTCTGATCTCACTGTTTATAACACACACACCCCCGCACACACACACTCACACCATATGTATCATATAAAAAACCTGAAAATCCCCATAGTACCACATGCATCTGACAAAGTGGGCTATAGTCCCCGAAAGCTTATACCAGAATAAATTTGCTACTCTTTAAGGTGCCACAAGACCCTTGGTTGTTTTTGCTACGAATATAGTTTCTTTGAGCTGATGTTCATGAAAAAAAGAGGCATATGGGTGGGGCATATGAGAAGCAAGAGGATGTGTTACAAACTTTGAATGTTTAATAAGAGTTATAAATGTTGGTGTCAGTCTTCAGGCTCCCCCGCCCCCTGGGACCAGTGTAAGTTATGCATAAATGGCCATTTTACATGCTAGGGAAGCTTATTAGGAACATAATGTAAGACAATTATGTTTTCTAGTATAAAATTATTTCCTTCATTTTATTATATTTATGTTCTGCCTTTCCTCCCCATTTTTACCCTCATAACAAGACTGTGAGGTAGGCTAGGCTGAGCAGTAATGACTGGCCCAGATCATCCTGTGAGAAATGGGAGGCATTTGCTGGTCCTCCTCAGGCAGTAAAATGTCCTGGGCCAGCAGTGGCAGTGTATGTGTGTCTCCTGTTCAGCTGTTGCATCTGAATGAGTCAGTGAATCAGTTTATGTCTCTTTCTTGAGTGTATGAGAGAGAACATTGAACGGTGTTATGTTTTCTGTGTCTGTGTGCTGTATGTTGTTAAAGGTTAAGCTTGTGTTTGCATTTGAGTTTTCTACCATGGAAGAGAGATAAGTCTTTTGCTTCCAGAAAAGCATGGAAGATATTTCTACTTAAATATGTAGTGAAAAATGTTTTTGCATTGTTATTATGAATTGTTAGCTCTCTCTCTTGCTCTCTCTCCCTCTGTGTGTGTGTGTGTGTGATGTGTGTGAGTTCAGTACTGGGGGCAGAGCAGGAGGCTCACTAGAGACGGCTACCCTGGGGCCTATCATGGCTAGGGATGTATGGATTGTGTAAAATCCGTTCCATGTGTGTTTCATGGATTGTCAGGTGCCTTTTGTTCTGTTGTCCACCTATTGTTCAAATTGGATTGTTTTGTTTGCAAATTTGTGCAAAATTGCATTTATGAAAATGCACAAATTCCCCCCCAAATGCACATTTTCACACTTTAGCCTATGGGGGAAATACATATTTTTGGCTGGATTATTCAAAAATGTGTGTATTTTTCTATGATGAAAATCAGTTTTGCGCAAAATTCCTGAAGGTTAGAAAAACAATCCACAAGTTGCCGAAATCTGCCCGATAGGGCAGAGGCTGTTTGTCAGCACAATCTGCAGGTCAGTCACAAAAATCCAAACTCATTTGGTTCTGTTGCTAGTTATGTGGCAGCATCATAACCATAAGCTGGTTATGTCTCAGCATCATCATTTTGTGTGGTTGTGTGACACCCCCCCCCCATACATGCATGATTGTCTGTGGAATCTGAGCTGTATCTGGTACAAGAGAATGTGGGTCTGAAGGAGTGCTTCTGTGTGGCTGTGATCTCCCCACCCCTGCCTTTGCACGTACAATCTTAGATTTCATGTGCGTCTGTTCTTCCTTTCTGTGGTATGGGTTGCTGGCTGTTGGGGATTCAAACACTGTTCTGCCTCCTCTTGGCACCACCTCCTGGCCCCTTGCCAGGCAAGAGCCAGGAAGGGCAGGAAGAATGATGAAGGCATTTTCATCTCCTGTTCCTCTTTAAAAACCTATTTATAGCTAAATGACAATCAGAGCCTGTCTAGCTTTCTTACCTGGCAGCAGGCAACAATGGGAATAAAGAGGCTTGCCCACTCATATATCCCCTTTCCTCTCTCTCCATCCTTGTCCGAGGTCACAACAGCAACCTCAGAAGAGGAGCCATTGTGGAGCTTTTTGTGGCACTTGGGGGGGGGGATCCTTACTTGGACCTCCCTACTGAGGGATGTCCAAGTAGGACCTCATATATCTGTCTATGGCCTGAGGGTGGGGAGATCTACCATATCCTATGGCCCCTAGGATGCTCTCCCAGGGGCCATTGGAATGCTTTGTAAAGTGGTATAGAAATGAAATGAAATGAAGAAAGAAAGAAAGAAAGAAAGAAAGGAAGAAAGGAAGAAAGGAAGAAAGGAAGAAAGGAAGAAAGGAAGAAAATCAGGGCCAGAAATATTGGAACAAGGATAACTGTTTTGGCAGTTCGCCTCTGTACACCACCACATTGAAGTTGAAAGGAAACACACCCAGATGGGAGCGAAGTCAGGACTTTCAGCTGTAATTCAAGGGGTTTGACAAAAGTGGGGCACTAACCATTCAGGAAGGACAGCCAGTGGCATACACCCCCCCCATCATTGCTGGCTCATAAGTAATGGAAGGAATGGCTGACAAGCAGCTGCATGGCCAGGTGCAGCCTGTTTCTTGGGTACCCCATGACCAATCAAGCAGATAAAAGGCCTGGAGGTGGTTCTGAGTGTTACATTTGCATTTGGTAGCTGTTCACTGGAACTCCCAACATGAGGTCCAAAGAGGTGTCCATGTGAGTGATGGAGGCCATCATCTGGTTGAGGAAACAAAATAAACCCATCAGAGAGATAGCAAAAACAGTGGGAGTGGCCAACACAACAGTTTGGAACATCTTGAAAAAGAAGGAATTAACTGGTAAGCTCAGCAACAGCAAAAGGCCTGGAAGACCACGGAAGACAACTAAAGTGGATGACCGCAGAATTCTGCTCATGGTGAAGAGGAACCCTTTCACAACATCCAGCCAGGTCAAGAACACTCTTGAGGAGGTAGGCATGTCATTGACAACATCTACTGTCATGAGACGGCTTTATGAACGTAAACACAGAGGCTTCACAACAAGGTGCAAACCACTGGTAATACTCAAAAACCGAAAGGCCAGATTAGCCTTTGCCAGCAAACACCTAAAAAAGCCTGCCTAGTTCTGGAATAAGATTCTTTGGACTGATGAAACCAAGATTAACTTGTACTGGAATGATGGGAAGAGAAAAGTATGGAGAAGGAAAGGAACAGCTCATGATCCAAAGCATACCACCTAATCTGTCAAACATGGTGGAGGCAGTGTTATGGCATGGGCATGTATGGCTGCCAATGGAACCAGGTCACTGGTGTTTATTGATGACCTGACTGCTGATCAAAGCAGCAGGATGAATTCTGAAGTGTATAGGGCTATACTTTCTGCTCAGATTCAGCCGAATGCTGCCAAACTGACAGGACGCCGCTTCATAATGCAGATGGAGAATGACCCAAAACATACAGCAAAAGCTACCCAAGAGTTTCTGAAGACAAAGAAGTGGGATGTTCTTCAATGGCCAAGTCAGTCACCTGATCTCAACCCAATAGGCATGCTTTTCACTTACTGAAGACAAGACTGAAGGCAGAAAGACCCACAGACAAGCAGCAGCTGAAGGCAGCTGCAGCAAAGGCCTGGCAAAGCATCTCGACGAGGGAGGAAACTCAGCATTGGATCATGTCCATGGGTTCCAGACTTCAGGCAGTCATTGACTGCAAAGGGTTTACATCCAGGTATTAAAGGTGATCCTTAAGTTTGAAATGATGTTGGTTTGTTCCATTACTTATGAGCCAGCAACGATTGGGGGGGGGGGTATGCCACTGGCTGTACTTCCTGAATGGTTAGTGCCCCAGTTTTGTCAAACCCCTTGAATTACAGCTGAAAGTCCTGACTTCACTCCCATCTGGGTGTGTTTCCTTTCAACTTCAATGTGGTGGTGTACAGAGGCCAACTGCCAAAACAGTTATCCTTGTTCCAATATTTCTGGCCCTGACTGTAGATGCCTCTTTTTGAATAACTATTTTTTTTCAAAACACTCCATCAGTGCTATGGGCGCGATCTGAAGCACACCTGACACCCCCCCCCCACAGTGGTTGCTTTGATCTAACACTGCCCTCCCCCACAAATAAAACCAACAGTGGGAGATCCTATTAATGGAACTCCCAAATCACATCTATTTTGGGTCTCAATCATTTACTATTTACTTGTCACTGGAAAATTGCCAGACAGTTTAACTGTGGGTGCTGAGTAACATTTTATTCTTTTCCTGATCACTTCCATCATTTGAGAGCCAATTCAAATATTTAGGAAGAGCACATGGTATAGACCTCTTTGCTCAGAAAATGTAGAATAAGGCCTGTTTTCAGATGATGCCCACTATAACCTATATAATTTAGAGCAGGGGTGGGCAAAAGATAGATCTGGATCTGCTGGTAGATCTCTGGAGGATTTTCAGTAGATCACCAAAGATTTCTGACTTCCAACTATTTGAGAATAGCAACAGCAACCCTAAATTATACTGCTGAATTGGAGAAAGCTTAAGATGACCAGGACTGGATTTGTGTGTGCAAGAACTGAGAGCTTTGTTCAGCTGTGGTTCTCAAAACAAATTCCCAGGCTCAGAATTCTTTAATTCCAAATGTGGTCTTTTGAACCAGGCTCCAGTTGGTTGATTTCAAAGCTCTTGTCAAAAACAAAGTAGATCCCGCAAATCTGAAGTCTGCCCACCAGTCATTTAGAGCAGCTACATACCTCAGTCTGGAAGGGAAGGTGAGAGTAAAAGTAAAGATGGAAAACTAAATCCCACCATTGAATAGTTTCTTGGTCCCCAACGAGTTCCTGTATCTCCTCTCTGCATCTCTGCTGGTGCTCAGGATTTTGGGCCATGCAGTAAAACAGCCAAGAAATCCCACTGGCTGTGGTGTCATGACCTCCAAACATGAAAGTGTCCACCTCAGCACGCAGATCTTCGTGACACAATGGATTTCCCTTTTCATCCTAATAATGTAAGGATGATATCGGTGTGATGGTTTATACAAAAAGAAATGTAACTTTTAAACCAAGACCTAGATGTAAATGAAAGAAATGTGGGAGCAGCCAAAGAGGATATTAAAAGTGAATTATGCAGCTCATACATTGAACAGCCCTTCAAGCTATACTTTGCTCATGATACTGCTTGCCCCCCAGCTACTATTCACCTACCTACTACCCATGGTGTTTGTATATCTTCCTTCTTCATCTCATATTTGAAGACCAGGAATCATTCATTTTAGACACAGAGGACTGATGCAAAAAAGGGAAAAACTAAGACCCGCTGCACCGAAGCATTTAATATAGGAAATACAGGCTGCACAGTCAACATCGCTACACACGTTGCCCCGGGTATCACAGAAAACGTCCTCTGCACTTGCACTTGCATGCGCTTAATTTCCAGGCCCACTGACTCTTGTGAAATGGTCACATCACTCACCTTTGCACAGAGAAGAATATCCAGGAAGTCCAGGTGCCTCCTCTTCTGGATCTTCTCAAGTTCTTGCTCATCCTTCAGGACCTGTTGTCTCTCCCTAATTATTTGATCTGCGTTACAGATATGAACAAGGAGTGAAGGGCCAAACAATATATTCTTCTCACTATGAATGGTGAAGCTACATTTACACAACCCCTCCAAGGGAAGCACAGCGCTGGAAAGCCTGAGAAGTAGCAGCAGACAATGCAACCTGGGGGTGGGGTACCTTTTTCAGCTCAAGGGCCAAATGCAATTTTGGAGAAGCCCTCAGGGGCCACATTCCAGAGGTGGGCAGGGACAGAGGCAAAAGCCAAAGGGCCAAAAATACAAACAATACCATCATATTTTAGCTTAAAGCTCTTACTGGCAGTAACCAATCCTGAGGAGAGGCATTTCAACCTTTTTGAATGGAGGAAAAACTGTTGGGGATTTCCTGGCTTTTGTGCAATTGGTGATGGATGGAAAGGGGTGGGGTCCAGGAGAAGGGAGTGTGTCCATCTGGAAATCCAGAGGGCTGGATTTGGACCACAGGAGGGCTGGATTTGGCCCCCAGGCCTGAGGTTCCTTGCCCCTCATGTAACCCCTTCCCATTTTGAAATTAGGAGGGCCCTTCTGAAAGATCCCAGATTCCCACTAGGGAGAAACTGAGAAAAAGGGAGAATTTGAAGACCATCTCTTACCACTACGTTTTACAATAAAACCTTTTCTGCAGCATACTTGGTTGATCATATGAGGTTGAGTGGAAACAATGGAGCCAGGCAGCATCCAGTCAGAGGGGCCAGCTATCCAATTAGGCATCAGGTTAGAAAATAGTCCAAAGGAATCTGCCACAAAGGCATCCAGTTGCATATCCCACCCCATCGGTTCTCAAAAGTGGCCATTTTAAAAACAAAAGAAATGTGTCTCCCAAAGTACAAGGCAGACTTTTATAAACAGCTAATTCAGTGCTCCTGAGTCAAAAGTGCCAAGACAGAATGATACAGAGGAAGACCAAAAGAATGTACCTGTGTGGAGGTGGGCTAATCTACAGGCCTTGCGGAATTGACGCCCTTGAGAGCTAAACCAGTAAATGAGATCACTGTAGTATAATGGTACCAGTATTCTGCGATTAATCAGTGAGGTGAGATCAAAGATGGTTTTAAAACAAGAATTATCCCTTTGAGAAGAAAAGAAGAAACAGAACATTCTTAGGAAGCTCAAGTCCATTTATTTTAAATAAATAAACAAATGTAATAGAACAATACTAAACAGTACTATGAATCTTTATTTCTAGTATTAAGAATATTGATAAAAGGACAGCTGTATTCTATTATATTGCCCTAGCCCTCCCTTTCATTTAACACATCTCTCCCAAAGGAACTATGAGGTATGGGTAGTCTTCCATTTACTCTATTCAGATAGGACAAAAATGGAAACTAGATTTCGATCGCATTGTCCTAGTCAGTGATACCTTTGGATATTTGCTGTGATGGGTCAGTTTTTCTGATAGCACTACCTGCATCACAACTCTGGATTTTGTAACCTGTACTCAGCTTCCAATGTTTTGCAATCTCTGTATGAGCTGCACTAACAACGTTTATGGTAGATTTGGCTTGAAGAGTCTTCATGAATGGATAACAGTGCTAAAGAAGGATTCAGTACTATCATTTGTGGAGTCATTCCTAATAGTCCTGCATATCATGAAGACTTGGAAGGTCTCACAGCTTTCCCAGACTTCAGACCTCTCAAGTAGTCTAGAACATTGTGACTGATGTGTAGGATGAGCCCAACAACCCTGCAAGGTGGCTTGTTTCCCACATTCCTTCTTCCTTAAGAACATATTGCCAAGAGAGCACATACCTCCACCATCTTGAGTGCTTTCCCATCTCCTTGACTCAAAATGTCTCCATTTTGCCTGAAAAAGTAGATTCTCCCAGACTGAACTCCAAAGTATTTGTGGTTCCCTCCCTCCAATGCCAGGGTGAATAGAGTTGTGATGGTAGTTCTTAAGGAAGAAGGTGTGTTGCTTGCTATCATATCAAAGTGATTATTGTATTCTCTTTAAGCATACAGGAGGGTTAGAGTAAAAGGACGAAGTAAATTGAATGTGTCTTTTGGTTGATTTACTGACCTTCATTCCCCTAAAGTACTGATTCACTTATGAAAGTGACCTGTCTTCTTTACAACTGAAGGTCCATAAGCAGTGACAGGAAGGTTATTCAGGGATTCTCCAGTCATATATATATTTTCTCATATTATGAACACATGCCACATAACTTGATAGCTGTTACATAATTTCCCCAAAACACATTTTTGTGGTGTGTGTTTTAATGTCAACCACCCCACTTGGATCCAGCAGACTCAAGGACTTAGGGACCATCTCCAACCTGAGAGTCCTTTCAGGCCTTCCACCCAGTGGCCAATTCACACATAATGATTTTCAGGTGTTTACCTAAACTTGTTTAAGCATGCACTTACAAATATTATGTGTGAATGAAGAAGTGTGAATTAGAAAGCCAGGACTGGCTGTTGGGAAGACATTTGGTAGAAAACTGCCCACTCCACTCCCAACCTTTGTGAAGGTCAAAAGGGGCATTCTAAGCACATTCAGATGAAGAAGGGAAGCCTTAGCAGGTCAGGAATCCCATGGTCAGGAATTCAGTCCTTTGTGCCGAATGGGCAAAAGTCTTCAATGGGAACAGGAACATTGGGGGCAGAGCTTGCACACACAGCCACACTGCCCTTTTCATGTATTTGCAGTGAACACGTAAAGAAATCTACCCAGCATGTACAATGAGGTAACGGAACATTTCAAGCCGAAATTGAATTCTCAATTTAGGAAAACATTTTAAACATTTTTGGAATGTTTGGGAGCACAAATAAAATATCTCTCTCTTACAGACCAATCCAGCTTCTGAGTAACACTGATTGGTGGGAACAGGAGCTCAACTAAACTCTGCTGTGCCTATTGAATATGATGTTGTGATGCCATAGTGAATTTACACCCATGTGCTATTACCATTGCATTGGAAGTACATGACCAAGGCAAGGAGCAAAAAAGGGTGGAACTAGGAGAGGAGTGAACCTTGGTTACAATCCCCTGCTGACTCAAAGGCTGACCCTGTTCCTGATGATGGCACCATGTTATGCCTGCAAAAGAGGTGGCATAAGTTAAAATACGCCAATGGAATCAATGGGGAGCCACCTCTCCCTCTGACTCTCCCAGCCACTGGTATACTATACTATACTAATAGGGAACTATTGTGGGAAGATCAGGATAAAGGGATTTAACAATGCAGTTTAGGGCAAACAGCCCAAACTAGTCAGAAATAACCACTATAGATCACCAAAAAACCAAAAGGGTTCAGTGTGAATAGCCACTCAATTACAGTGCTCTCTCAACTTATCAAAATCCAGAAAGTGTACCTCATAGGGGCATCACAGTATTCTTTACTGACCTATCCATCTGGCAGTTGCTCTGGAAACTGAAGGCACATTTCATGATGCTGTCAAGCGTCATCAAGCCAACATCTTCAAACATCTCCAGTGATACCTCTGTGTCTCCTTGGACCAGCGTCTCCCATTTATCCTTATAAGACAATATATCATATGTATTTAATCCATTTATATACTGCCTAATATATCTAAAAAAATACTGAAGACAGGAATTTGAAAAAGCAGATTCCCAAAGATCTTTGTTGTCCATAGAAAGGCATGAACTGGTTTTGATTATCAGGTTTGGCTTATCAAATCATTAAAAACCATCTGCCTCAGGTGCTCACGTATACCAGTCCTCCCCAACCTGGTGCCCTCCAGATATTTGGGACTACAGCTCCCACCAGCCCCATCTAGCATAGCCAACGGTCACGGGTGATAGAAGCTGTAGTCCAAAACATCTGGAGGGCACCAGGTTGGGGAAGGGTGGTGAACACCACTAAGGCTGCAATCTTATACACATTTACCTGGGAGGAAGTTGCATTGAACTCTGTAGGATTTGCTTCAGAGTCAACATGCATAGGATTGCTCTGTAGGTTAAATTTCTACATTGATAAAGTAGATCTCTACTAGGGCTGTGCACCACTTCAGTCTGAAGCCTGAAAAACGAGGTGAAGTGGGCTGATTTGGAGGGGCCTCGGCATGATATGAGGTGGATCAGAACAGCTCCGAGGCACTCCAAAGAGAAGCAGCTCATCAATGAGAAGACTCATCCACCTCGGAGATTTGTAGCTCTTTTGATGCCTTCTGAGCAGCCCAGACAGCCTGACTCCAAATTATCAACTTGAGAGAGATCAGAGAGGGGGAGAAGAGAAGGAGGGAGTGGGGGAGAGGAGAGGAGGAGGGAGGGACCTTTGGCGAATGGCAACTCTAGTTACCAAATTAGGCCTGAATGCAACCCAGCAGTCTCCAATCAGTGACAGTGGAGGAGGGAGTGGGGAGATATTGAATAATCCTGGAGAAATATGGCTGTGTGCACTCATTGCCAGAGAAAGAGATAATTCTGGTGGAGGGCTCTGTCTGAACTTAGTGTGTGTGTGTACGTGTGTGTGTACGTGTGTGTACTGCTCTACTTCCTTCCCAAGTCAACTATTCTCTTTCTTTCTTTTGTAGATTCTTTATCAAAAAATCCAAACATTTAGTACTCCCTGTTCTTTGTCTCCCCCACCCCGCCCTTCTCTAATAGGTTTTACCTTTCATTCTTCTTGTCTGTTCATTTAAAAATCCAGAAAATGTTACTTTACTTGCCTTGCCTCATTCTTTAGCTTCCCCCACCCATGCATTCTCAATTCTCTCTCAACCATTAGTTTGCACTTTCTCTCTTTCTCTCTCTCTCTCTCTCTATATATATATAGAGAGAGAGAGTACTTTTTCCTGTCCTTGTTCTTGGCTCCCCTCCCTGCCACCTTTCTTGATTCCTGTATTCCCTCCCTTCCCATTTTTTATCCCTGCCGTTTCCTTAAAAAATAATAATACAAAAAATAAAGCCCCTTTTCTCTTCTGTTTGGATTATAGTCCTCACCCTCCCATTATTGTAGGTATTTCAGTGTCTGCTTTTCTTTTGCGCTTGTGTGTGTGTGTGCGTGCGCGCACGTGCTTCTGCTGTGGACAAGCAAACAGTGTGTGTCAAAGCACTACACAGTCCACATTTTAAAAACAGTGGGCAAAGCACCAGACACACATTAACATCTATTATTTAAATAATACAATACTACATTGTGTTGCAAAGCAAGCAACCCCAATATGAAGCATCTTCGGGGTCTTCTTGGCAAGGGCAGAGTGGGTGAGGTGCTGCTGGGACTAGCAGCACTGGTAGGCAAGCTGGCTCTCCCCCAGTTTGGATAGTGCGTCTGGGTGTAGTAGGGCAACAGAGTGCAGAGGCAAGTTTCAGTGCCCGGAGGACACAGTTTGAGGATGGTGCTGGCAGCAGCAGCAGCACTCTTGCCAAAGGAGCAGGATCTCCATCTACAGTGGAAGAGGAGAGCCCGCTGAGGGACATTACGTCAAAGGTGTCTGATGTCCTCAGCATGGTGGGGGTCAAGAGGAGGAGGTCCTCCAGAGTGTTGGGCAGGACAAGCAGCAGGCAGAGGCTCCACCACCTGACCCCTCTTCCATTGTTCCCCCTGCTCATGTGGTGACCCCCGAGACTCAAACCAGGCAGTCTCTGTCTCCACAGAAATGTCAGAGCAGCTTCGTGTGGGACCACCTTAAGGTGGGAGTGGATCCCAGCACTGCTGTCTGCTGCTACTGCAAGGAGTTTCTGAACATGGGGGGAAAGCCAGGGCACTACAGCACCAGCAGCCTGCTCCTGCACTTAAGGAGGCAGCACCAATTGGTCTTGCTCAGGGAAGAGGCCCCCACATCCCAGCAGGCAGGCAGCAGGGACAAGCAGAAGGCTGGTAGTGGCAGAACTCCTGCAAGCTATCCGTCTCTCACCCCCAAGAGGCTTAGGCATGCCACTATGGAGGAGATGGGGTGGGAGAAGTATGGGTCCAGAAGGTGGTGGTTTCCATAGTCTGACTTGATGTGCTGTCTTGGCAGGGTTGCTTCTGGTGTCTTGCTTCCTCTGTCAGACAAGACCACTGTGGTTGTTCTCAGTTCAACTCACTGTGCCCGCCTGGCAGGGTTGCTTGCTGTGTCTTGCTGCCTCTGTCAGAGAAGACAGCTGAGAGTCTGAGGCCATCGACTGTGACTCTGAATAGGAAAATACTAGGAGAAGGGGGTCATTTGCACTTCAAAGAACCCTACAGCAGAGATTAGGGATAGTGACCTCTTCTGCTTCAACACCTAACTTCTCTGATTTTTATCCCTTCTGAGTTTGGTTTGAGTTTCTGAGAACAGCACATTTTACCTGTGCTTAACACCAAAAACGACTGCTCCAAACTGTCTGAAATTTGGCAGGTGGTATCCCATCCATGGGCGCTGACAGTTCCCCAAATTTCATGTATTTCTCATTAAAAGTGAGAAAATAAAATGGTTATGGCCATTTCTATTTTCCAATGAAAGTCAATGGCAAAAATGAGCGATTGGATGTCCAAATCTTGCTTCGGACCTGAATCCAAAGCAAAGCAGATGGTGTCCGAATCAGTCCAAAGCAAAGTGGTGCTGCTTCAGAAGGTCCGAAGCAGCATCCTAAGTGAAGCAGGGGGTTCCATGCATAGCCATAATCTCTACATTCCTTCTTGGTGGGTGAAAAGGAGCAGGCCAGAGGGATGACAGAAAATCTCCGTTCTTCCCACTGCAATTTCTGTGAATGACTCCACTGGCATGTTCCTCCACATGTCATTGTCCTCCCATAGAAGCAGTTCACACAGGGACCTAGCAGGCCTCACTATCAGAAGGACACTTAGCCAGGAAACTAAACTCCTCAGGCCAAATCAGCTTACAGTGATAATAGTGGCTGGTCTCCCTACAAGCTGGCAGTATGGAAATGCCATGGAGGGAGATCCAGAAGATGCAGGAGTTACCACGATAACACACAAACCTCCTTAGCAGTAGCAGCTACTCCCCTTGCCTTTCTTGTCGAAAGAGAATGTGGGCAGAGGGGTTACAGTGTCTTGTTTAGTCTAAAATAAAAGCACACACACCTAGACAGGCCCTCTTTTGGAGAGGGTAATGGGGGGAAATCACCCTGGGCCTCACACATGGAGAAGGTCGTATCAACATTTATGTGTTTATACATGTATGTATGTATGTATGTAATGCATTTCTTAGCTAGTTTTCAAGATGACAAATAGTTCACTCCAACTGAGGGGGAAAAATGATGTTGACCAGGGTGCAGTGAGAAGGAGTGGGGCCCATGGACCTTTAGCTCTGTGGTCTGTCATGACTTGAGTCTTAGAAAGGGCCTGCTGGCAGGCTGAGAGGTCATCAGTGCTCACTGAGTGGTGGTGATTTGCAGCTCTGAAATGGATCGTGTGTGGCTGGCATTTGTTCAGTTCCCTGGAGATGCCCGGCAGATGAGACCGAAACTCAGGCAATAGAAATGCAGCACTGTTGGGGTATGGGGAAGGAGTGGCTAGTGGGTTAGTTTCCCAGGGATTTTGTAGCAGTTCTCTCTCTCTCTCTCTCTCCCCCCCTACACACACACACACACACACACACACACACACTTATTTGCTAAAGTGCCATCAAGCTGGTGTACGGCAATTTAAAACAATAAAACTATAACACGATAAAAAAACAAGATTTAACACATTAAAACTACATAAACTAAGTGGCTAAATGAAGATGATCTACAGCTAAGACCCCAGACAGGCCTGCTTTGCTCCCCAAATGTCTTACTTTATCAACCACATAGTCGACTGAGGTCACTGTTAGCATTTACATGTATGCGTTCATTCAAGGCAGGTTTGTATCCTGGGTTATCTTTAACCCAAAGAAACACTCCTTTTGGTGTGTCTGTCCAATGCCTTCTAATTCTTAGCACTAGAACCTCTCTGTCTGGAAGCCACCCTAGTCTCCTCCCATAGAGATGTTCTCCATGACTGCAGTCATTCTAGGTGGTCTTTTATTGCTTTTGTTGTCCCCTTGACCCACTTCCTCTCCTGTTTCACACAAGCTGTGCTGCTCTCCATGGTTTTCCCTGTATAGTAGTTTCCTTAGTGGTACTGTATTCATTGTTTTACATGAATAGGTGATACTAGCAATGGCATTTCCTACCAGCATCACTTCAACTGACTCAGCCACGGGAGTCACATAAGACTTCAGAATCTCATAATGGAATCCTGGCGTGAGCAGCTTCCGGTGCTGCTGCCACTCTGGCCCATTCAGGACTAGCAGCCCCCTTCCTGTGAGTGGGGAAAAATGGGAACCACAAGCCATGAAAGGGCAATGGATAGGTGCCATGGTCAGCAGTTCAAAGGCATGTCACAGACCCCGATCAGGATGAGAGGTGCATAATGCAATGCCCCATTTTGCAAGCGGAGCCCCCGCAAATGACTAGTCATACAGATCTTTGACCCCTGTCAGGGCCACTGGCCGTTTTACAATTCATCAAGGTTTGCTGGGAACAAATAAAGCTGAACATTTACTTGCACATTATACTTTGCTAGAAACTGTCTGAAATTGAAATACACACAGTAGTTATGCAACTTAGGGCACAAACTAGACGATAAATGCAAGATAGGTGAACAATTTCTTGTTGCTTTCTTCTTACTGAAAAACAGTATAGGACACTGCAAAAAGGATTGGAAGAGCAGCAGCAGGAGGGTTGCTGTATCGTTTCCTTTTTCTGATGTGTTTCAGCTCAAGATACTCTCCCCACCCCCAATAACTTGCTTTTTCATCCATAGAACCAAAGACTGGGGATCTCTGCATCTTTCTCCCTGTGCGGAATAAAGCAACAGAGGGATGGCAATTTTGACTAGACACAGTGTGGGAGGGGAAAGGATTAGGCAGAATACTACTCCATTCTCTTCATGAAACTGGAGGCCAAGGTATTGTATCCTTTGTTTCACCCCATTCTGAGACCACGCAAAGTTACTTTCCTTTTTTGCTCCCAACCTGAAATCTATAACTGCCCTTGAGTTGGGGCATCCAGCTTTTTGATTCTGGGACCCAGCATGGGCAAACCCTCTGTCAGAAAGCTCCAAGATCCACCCCAGGTTCATTTGGGTCTCCATCTGTTCCTTGTGATACTTCCTAGCATTCCTCTTCTCCTAATCGAGGGCCTAACCCTTTTTTCCAGGCCAGAGTTCCAATCTCCTTCATTTGAACCACCTCGCTGCCTTTTATGTTGAGATAGAGCTTCACATCTCTACAGTGATTCTTTGCTGCATTTTGCCCAAAGTCATTTCAAAGTGGTCACCCACCAAAACTGGGAGCCTGCTTGTTTGTCACAATGGGTGTGTGAGAGGACCTCCGCTTCGTATATTTTCCTCCATTCGTAGGGGCTGCAGACTTGAGTGGCCTATCCTGCAGGACCAATGGGGCAGCTGTGCCTTACAGTGAGGCAACATGGCTGCTGGGTTGTGGACTCTACACTCTTAGTGATTCCCAGCGGAAGCCTAGTGCTGAGGTCTTCCAGGGTCATGAGACTCATGTGACCACTTATATACACCTATTTAGCTAGCTTTTCCTCCTTGCCTCCTCTTCCCCAGTGCTCTCGCCTCTCTCTGTGTTAGATACTTTTCTAGGGGGCTGTCTTCACAAGCAATTTAGTGCCAAGTTAGAGCAGTTTGAGTTCCTTCATAACAGATGACGTCATCACCAATCCGCTGCCAACCAGCAGCTTCCTTCTTGAAAAGCCGCATTTTCTGAAACTCCTTTTGCTCCGACTTTTTCACTAAAAGCAGCTCCTTGGAAGTTTTACCACAGTGTGCCATGCCTCCCCCACCCCCCGCATTAAATCCTGGGCGTGCCTCTGTGACCTGGCAGTGATGTGGTCAACGGGGTGGGACACCCCATTCCCTCATGTTTCCCCAATGGAAGTAGTTTTTCCCATTGAGAAAATTCTGAGGAGTGCAGCAGCAACCTCTCACATTACCACAGTAGTGGGGACACCCAGTCACCTTGGGCAGCCTGCTTTTAATCTTTAACATATCCCCCCATTCTGTGCATGTTTACTCAGAAGAAATAAATCTCACTCCCCTGCAGTGAAAGGGTTAAAGGCTAACTTTAGTAACTCACCCTAAAGCGCTCTTTCACTTCTCAGATGCCCTCTTAAATGGCTAGTGTGATGTTGTTCTTCTTTGATGTCCTGTAGTTTCTCTGATGTAATATTGTTTCTCTGTTGTTATGTAAAGTCCCTTCTCACTAGATCAGTAATGATCTTTCAGTTTACAGGAGCTTCTCATTGAGCAAGGGGAAGCGGGGGAGTTGGAAGCAATAGCCAACAATGCATACATGGGGAAAATGGGTGGGAGCAATAACTCCGCAGCAGATTGCTGGGATGAAGTGAAAGTGGGGTGCAGGGGAGCTTTCAGGAGCCTTCAGATGCTGCACTGGAGAACTGGGGTTTTGGATTCTTCAGGGAAATCTGCACACACGGGGAAAATTAGTTGCTCTCCATGATGTAGTAGCAGCGGGGTGCCTGGACAGGGGCAAGCCTTTCTCATTGGTTGAGCAGCTCCTGCCAGTTTAATGACATTCAGTTCTACTCCCCTCACCCCACACAGAAGTATGTTCCTTTCAAGGTCTGAAAACCAGATTTTAAAGGTAGGGTACACTCGGCTTATCTTGCTTCATGTGTCTCTGATGGACCAAAGCCGATTCCATGAAAATCCAGGTAATACTCCAACGTGCTTTTCATTCCGTTGTTGTGAAGATCGCCCCTAGGATTACCAAGGATACACCTTGCTGCCAGACACTCCAAATTCTATTTTTGCAATCAAATTGTGTTTGGCTCCAGGGCCCCGAATAATGGCTTAGTCAGCAGTTCGGTCTCCCCATCATCACCTTTTGGTTGTTTCTAGATAACTTGGTCCACCAAGCTGTCAATGCAGCCAGATGGTTACCCCACTGTGAATGCATGAGCAGCAGCCTGTAGATCCAAGGGTAGCCTGTGCCCACTATCTGTTTCCAAGTGTCTGTGACCAACAAGGAAGGGAAGTCCTTGGCATTCCCTTTACTCTGTACACAAGCAGGAGGTTTCTATTGTGCTCATGTCCTGCTTGAGAGCTTCCAAGAGGGATCTGGTTCGTCACTGTGGAAACAGAATGCCGGAAACAGGCCTTTGGTCTGATCCAATTCAGCTCTTATGTTCTTAGCACACTCTGTTGACAAATGGCCTTTGAATATACAATCACATACTTGATCTTAAAGCTAAACTTCTTACAAACAGTTCTTGCAATTCACCTGGAGTTGGAAAAGCAACAGAGAGCAGTGACTGTGACTGACTGACTGACTTATTTATATACTGCCCCATAGCCTAAGCTCTCAGAGCAGTTTACAAGAATTCATTAAAAAATACACCAACATGATAAAAACAGTCTAAAATATTTGCTGTGCCAACTTTATAAAATGATGCCATAGCAGGTAGAACTATAGAACAAACACACCTTACTTAACAATGTGAAACTCTTGCACCAACTAATTACAAATGGGTGCAGATCAAGGTTTCAGTTCTCTGTTGCCATTTCCCAATACTGCCCTCCATGTACTCACTCATGCGATTAAGCGACTATGATTGTGTGATTGAGATTTGTGACTGGGTGGGTTATTATTTTGGATTAGTATTATGTGTATTTAAAACTGGGTCTAGTAACGATATGCTTGGTTGACGTTGGTGGGGGAGGTGCCTTTATTCCAGTGATTGTAGGCAGAGGTAGATATGGCAGGACAAGAGAACTGGGTCATCAGAGCATTAGGGCTCAGAGGTGTTTGTACACTTCTGTGTTTCACTCTGAGTTCTCAGGCTCCTGGTAGCTCATCCACTGTGCTTGCACACACCCTCTCTGGGGGACCAAAGTTTTTTAAGGACATGAGAATATCCCTGTTGGACCTGTTACAGAGGAGTTCCAGACATGCTGGCTTTCACATGTATTGTGCGCTATAGATTATCCAGAACCTTGGCTCAGGAATCCATTTTGTTTCAAATGGTACAACCTTGAATAGCTGCCAGGAACAAGGATAAGGCTCTGTAATTACTATAGATGTGTAGGAGCCATACTGTGTATGTGCCTCCCCCTTGATCACCCTAACTGCCATGTCACCACCCAGCCAACCAACCCACAAAGATACCTTTGACCTGGCCAATCAGAAGCCCTGGTGGGGAAAATGGTCCAGTTCTGAAGTGTACTCACCTTCCAGACAGATCAAACACTAACTTAAGTACCCTTGCTGACCCCGTTTATTTTGTGCTATGCCAGCTTATCCCAGCCTGGTGCCCTCCAGATGTGTTGGACTTCAGCTGCCATCAGTCCCAGCCAACATCAGGAATTCTGCAAGATGTTGTCCAAAACATCTGGAGGGCACCAGGTTGGGGATGGCTCAGCTATGCTACCCTGAATAGCTAGCTGGATGTAAAATTAATCAAGAGGCAAGGAACCTCCCTGCACCTTCCCTTTGTTTGAACCAATCCTGGGTCCAGCCTCTGAGCCATCAAGCTTTTGTTCCCTTTGTTTTGGACACTGTAACCCTATAAATCCAATTGGAGCAGTCGATGTTCATTCTGTCTGCTTGGACATCCCTCAGATATATGTATCAGCTCTGAGAATAAACCTGGGATCCAAATGGTTTTCACTAACATTCCTTGTGACTCTTTCTGAGCACGATCCTCTATTCTACACTGGTGCTGAGCCCACATGATTTCCCAGGCCAGAGTCCTCCCCTGCACTCTCCTATTCAACCAATTTATGATATGCTTGCCAAGATAGACCTGGTACTGTAAGGCCCCAGGGGTAACCAAGTTCCCAGTAGTTTTAGAGTTTTTAGAGATCCATAATGCTCTCTGCTTCGGTTAATTTGTTGTTCAGTCGTGTCCGACTCTTCGTGACCCCATGGAACATAGCACGCCAGGCCTTTCTGTCCTGCGCTCTCTCCCGGAGGGTGCTCAAGTTCATATTCATTGCATCGGTGATGCTATCTAGCCATCTCATCCTCTGCCGTCCCCTTCTCCTTTTGCCTTCAGTCTTTCCCAGCATCAGGGTCTTTTCCAGAGAGTTTTCTCTTTGCATTTGGTGGCCAAAATATTTGAGCTTCAGCTTCAGTATCTGTCCTTCCAATGAGCACTCAGGACTGATATCCTTTAGGATTGACTGATTTGACCTCCTTGCAGTCCAGGGGACTCGTAAGAGTCTTCTCCAGCACCACAGTTCGAAAGCATCAATTCTTCAGTGCTCAGCCTTCCTTATAGTCCAGCTCTCACAGCCATACATTACTACTGGGAAAACCATAGCTTTGATTAGACGGACCTTTGTCGGCAAGGTGATGTCTCTGCTTCTTACTATGCTGTCTAGGTTGGCCATAGCTTTCCTCCCAAGGAGCAAGCGTCTTTTGATTTCATGGCTACAGTCACCGTCTGCGGTGATCTTGGAGCCCAAGAAAGTAAAATCTGTCACTGCTGCCATTTCTTCCCCTTCTATATGCCAGGAAGTGATGGGGCCAGATGCCATGATCTTCATTTTTTTAATGTTGAGTTTCAAACCAGCTTTTGCACTCTCCACTTTCATCCTCAACAAGAGACTCTTTAGATCCTCTTCGCTTTCTGTCATTAGGGTGGTATCCTCTGCATATCGGAGGTTGTTGATAATTCTCCCAGCAATCTTAATTCCAACCTGTGATTCATCCAACCCGGCGTTTCTCATGATGTATTCTGCATATAAGTTAAATAAGCAGGGTGACAATATGCAGCCTTGTCGTACTCCTTTCCCAATTTTGAACCACTCGGTTGTTCCATGTCTGGTTCTTACAGTTGCTTCTTGACCCTCGTACAGGTTTCTCAGGAGACAGGTAAGGTGGTCTGGTACTCCCATCACTTGAAGAAATTGCCACAGTTTGTTGTGATCCACACAATCAAAGGCTTTAGCGTAGTCAATGAAGCAGAAATAGATGTTTTTCTGGAATTCTCTTGCTTTCTCCATGATCCAGCGAATGTTGGCGATTTGATCTCTAGTTCCTCTGCCTCTTCGAAACCCAGCTTGTACTTCTGGTAGTTCTCGGTTCGCATACTGCTGAAGCCTAGCTTGTAGGATTTTGAGCATCACCTTGCTGGCATGTGAAATGAGCGCAATTGTGCGGTAGTTTGATCACTCTTTGGCGTTGCCCTTCTTTGGAATTGAAATGTAAACTGACCTTTTCCAGTCTTGCGGCCACTGTTGAGTGTTCCAAATTTGTTGGCATATTGAGTGCAGCACTTTAACAGCATCATCTTTTAGGATTTTAAATAGCTCAGCTGGAATACTGTCATCTCCGCTAGCTTTGTTGTTACTAATGCTTCCTAAGGCCCACTTGACTTCACTCTCTAGGATGTCCGGCTCAAGTTCAGTGACCACACTATCATGGCTATCAGGGACATTAAGATCTTTCCTGTATAGTTCTTCTGTGTATTCTTGCCACCTCTTCTTAATCTCATCTGCTTCTGTTAGGTCCCTGCCTTCTTTGTCCTTTATCATGCCCGTCTTTGCACAAAACGTTCCCTTGAGATCTCCAATTTTCTTGAAGAGATCTCTAGTCTTTCCCATTCTGCTGTTTTCCTCGATTTCTTTGCATTGCTCATTTAAGAAGGCCTTCTTGTCTCTCCTTGCTATTCTCTGGAACTCTGCATTCAGTTGGATATATCTTCCCCTTTCTCCCTTGCTTTTCACTTCCCTTCTTTCCTCAGCGACTTGTAAAGCCTCATCAGACAGCCACTTGGCTTTCTTGCATTTCTTTTTCTTTGGGATGGGTTTCGTTGCTGCTTCCTGAACAATGTTACGAACCTCCATCCATAGTTCCTCAGGCACTCTGTCTATCAGGTCTAATCCCTGAAATCTATTCCTCACCTCCACTGTATATTCATAAGGGATATGATTGAGGTCATACCTGAATGGTTTAGTGGTTTTCCCTATGTTCTTCAATTTCAGCCGAAATTTTGCAAGAAGCAGCTCATGATCTGAGCCACAGTCAGCTCCAGGTCTTGTTTTTACTGACTGTATAGAGCTTCTCCATCTTTGGCTGCAAAGGACATAATCAATCTGATTTCGATATTGACCATCTGGTGATGTCCATGTGTAAAGTCGTTTCTTGTGCTGTTGGAAAAGAGTGTTTGCTATGATCAGTGTGTTCTCTTGGCAAAACTCTATTAGCTTTTGTCCTGCTTCATTTTGTACACCAAGGCCATGCCTGCCTGTTATCCCGGTGATTTCTTGACTTCCTACTTTAGCATTCCAATCCCCTATGATGAAGAGGACATCTTTTTTTGGTGTTAGTTCTAGAAGGTGTTGTAGGTCTTCATAGAACCGATCAACCTCGGCTGCTTCGGCATCAGTGGTTGGGGCACAGACTTGAATTTCTGTGATGTTGAATGGTTTGCCTTGGATTCGTACTGAGATCATTCTATCGTTTTTGAGATTGTACCTCAGTACTGCTTTTCCCACCCTTTTGTTGACTATGAGTGCTACTCCATTTCTTCTAAGGGATTCTTGCCCACAGTAGTAGATATAATAGTAGTAGATATAATGGTCACCTGAATTAAATTCGCCCATGCCTGTCCATTTTAGTTCGCTGATTCCCAAGATGTCGATGTTCAATCTTGCCATCTCATGTTTGACCACCTCCAGCTTACCTTGATTCATTGATCTGACATTCCAGGTTCCTAAACAATTTTGTTCTTTACAGCATCAGATTTTCTTTTCACCACCAGACACATCCACAGCTGAGTGTCCTTTCGGCTTTGGCCCAGCCGCTTCACTCTTTCTGGCGCTACTTGGAAATACCCTTTGCTCTTCCCCAGTAGTATATTGGACACCTTCCGACCTGAGGGGCTCATCTTCCAGCGTCATATCTTTTAGCCTTGTGAGACGTTCCATGGGGTTTTCTTGGCAAGAATACTGGAGTGGGTTGCCATTTCCTTCTCCAGTGGACCACATTTTGTCAGAACTCTCT
Organism: Heloderma suspectum; assembly: GCF_057233095.1. Lineage (NCBI taxonomy): Eukaryota > Metazoa > Chordata > Lepidosauria > Squamata > Helodermatidae > Heloderma > Heloderma suspectum. The sequence goes on from NC_139461.1 coordinate 231,749,238, forward strand.
GCCATGACCTGTTCATCTTGGGTGGCCCTGCACGGCATAGCTTATGCGAATTATTAATAATTCGGTTAATTATTAAGTGCAATTTCCTTGCAAGTGGGCTCCTTGGCTTGTAAGATGAGTCAAAGGTCGATATGGCCACTTCAGCACATTCCATGCTAACAAGCTCTCCTATCTTATTAGAGGCTTGGATGTGCCTGGGAAGTGGAGCTCTGTTTGTCTTAAAGCTACAGGTGTCTGTGCTGGGAAACAAGCACTGTTAGGCTATGCTGGGAAAGCTTCAGATGAACTCTAATTAACTCTTGCTGCTGTCATGCTGCCTCACTGCTAACATGTATGTTATAAAACCCATCTTACCCCATGGCTCTGGGTTCAGTGAAGCTGCCTGATCCAACCATTGGGTATGCCTGTGCGCTGTAAGTACTCAATAAAGTCTCCTTGTAAGCAAACCTGGATCTGGCTGATCATTATCTCGGCACCTCTAAATTCTGGAAGCCCACAGCTGAGACATACAATACACCCAAGGAGAGCACATGACTAACTCAGGTTAGTGTCCCATTGAGTCCCACAGATGGATTCCATATGGTTAGGAGCACAGTTTGACTTGTGAGGCTACGCAAGCATTGCCAGGTTTGAGTTCAAGGGAGGTGATCTAGAAGTAGCTTAAGGTATTGAGAAGCTGCTACAAAGAAGTCACAACTGAATGGTTCCGGAGTCCCTAACAATGGCTTGGTTGGTCTCCCCATCATTGCCACAGTAGCTGAATTAGAAAGAACCATCCCTCGCTCTATTTCCTCTCCCACAGTCCACCATTTTCACCATCACCTGAGCTCCCTTGGTCATTTAGCCTTCCAGTTCCGTGCTCTGCCATTTCCATAGCATCACCTTCCCTCCTCATTGGCAAATGCTAACCTCCAACTTCCATCTTTTCTATCCTTTCTAGTTAAGCCTATTCCAACTGGTATATTGGCTCATGTGCTGGAGTTGTGGGAGGGGGTGTATACCAACCAAACTATTTTTCTCCTCAGTAATGAATGTGCATGCGTGTGTTTTTCAATACAAAAACTGGTAAAAAATAAAGCCTATGTCTTTGGACTTTTAAGTGAGCTAAGTATCTCACAATTTAGAAGTAGCTATCCCCCATTTCAATGAAAACACCATGCAAAAATCCAATATACGTGTACCACACCTCTGGTTAAAGGCCCCACTTGAACCACATAGGTAGTTGCACATACATTCAAGGAAGTTACACTTCTCTGCAAACAAGGATGCATGGCAACAGATCAGACCAAATACCTATTTAGTCCAGCATCTGGTTTCCCACAGTGGCCAACCAGATACCTATGGGAAGCCCACAAACAGGACATCATGTATGATTATGTTATAATCTACAGCCTCTGTCTTAACAGTAGCTTGTTCCTGTGCTGGGTATCTTTATTCAGAAATCTTACTTAATGTAGAACAAGAAAGGAAAAATGAAAAATACATACCAATCCATGGAACCAAGAGGTTATAAACTATGAGACATTTAGGATCTGTATAGAATAACAGAACAGGGGGGAAAAACTGTGTCAGGGTAACAATATGCAAGATTCATGAGAAAAAACTCAGATTTCTTTTTCAGCTACTAAACATATAAGCACTGTATTTAAATTATATTGGAAGAGCATGCACAGGATAAGGATATGAAAATATAGTTTAAACAAAATACACAATTAATATGTAATTGGTTTCTGTATTTATAATAGTGCTTTATAATATCATAATATACATTTTTCCAGCATTTATTAGGAAGGAGTTTTTAAAGTTTTTTTTCCAAAACTATCACATATTTTAAGAATTATGATGAAAAATACACCATTTTATGGAATTTACATTCTTGTCATTTTTGAACTTTCACTGAACTATTGAAGAAAGCTACAGCTTAACAAATAGACAAAAAATGTTATCAACATTCTCCAGGGTTTAAACAAAGTCTGAGAAATTTGATTATCGCACCTGTTAGCAAAAGAATCACTGAAGGCACAATCCTATGCATCTTCAAACAGAAAAAAGTCCTACAACTCCCAGCATGTCTCTGCCAGATATATCTTTTGCAGCATGCAGAACAGTAAGGAGAGTGAAGATGGGCAGTATTGTCCTTACTGTGCCTGGCTTCAGGGCAATGCTATCTCATCATAGCATCAAAGTGCAATCCAATCAAAGTGCAGGCAATGCTTCCCACTTTCATGCTGCCCTGTCTGTTGGGGGAGAAATGGTGGGTGGACAGGCAGGCTACTTTGGCTTGTATGCTCACATGGAGAGGGAGGAGTTGGGGAGAGATCAGATCCTGTCACACTCTCAATGACAATGAGGGTCTGAAATGGGTTTGGAACTAGGCATAGACTGGGTTCGCATGACACACTAAGCCATGACTGGTTGTTTTCTGGACCAACCCATGATGGGTTAGTGTGTTGTCTGCGAGCTGTTTTTTTTCCCATCCATGGTGGCTTGTTTCCCTCAAACAGCCCACCGTGAGAACCTACAGTCTGCGACAGAGGTGGTTTTACGTACGGTAGGTTAGCATATCGTCTGGCACACCAGCGTGGGTTATGGCAATGTCTTACAGAGGTGCTCAGCAAGAGCGGCCGAAAATGCTACCACCACTCTGCTCCTCTCAAGCATGCTCTGAGCAAACTTGTTTTCCTACCACATTTAGGTGTGTCTCCAACCCCAAATCATCCTCCCCCGCCCCCAGCGTGGTTCCCAAATGGTTTCACCTGTGGTTAAATCGTCACTTTCCCATGAAAAAGCCAAGTCGCACAATTATCCTTCAGTGCATGTGGTGGCTCCCCATAAGGAGAACCTATATATTAAATTCTGTCCAATTTCTGCAAAGTTTCAAAGAGTTGGATCCCCACCCCCACCCCTTTTTGGTAGAACGTTCCCACAGATAGATTCAAGGCAGTAGTAAGCAAGCCCAGTATTAAGCAAGCCAAATAAGCAAGCCAAATAAGCCACTTTGTCTGCCAATAGAAAGTTTCTTTTTATTCTGTGTTGTTGTTTGCTGCTGGTGCGGAGGGAGCCAGCAAAGGCTTGGAAATTAGGGTGGCAGGTAAGGAATAAGGACTGGGGAAGAGGGGGTAGGAGAGGAAAGGGAAACAAATAGTTTGTTTTGTTGTTGTTGTTGTTCAGTCGTTCAGTCGTGTCCGACTCTTCGTGACCCCATGGACCATAGCACGCCAGGCCTTCCTGTCCTGCGCACTCTCCCGGAGTGTGCTCAGGTTCATATTCATTGCATCGGTGATGCTATCTAGCCATCTCATCCTCTGCCGTCCCCTTCTCCTTTTGCCTTCAGTCTTTCCCAGCATCAGGGTCTTTTCCAGAGAGTTTTCTCTTCGCATTAGGTGGCCAAAATATTTGAGCTTCAGCTTCAGTATCTGTCCTTCCAATGAGCACTCAGGGTTGATTTCCTTTAGGATGGACTGATTTGACCTCCTTGCAGTCCAGGGGACTCGTAAGAGTCTTCTCCAGCACCACAGTTCGAAAGCATCAATTCTTCGGCGCTCAGCCTTCCTTATAGTCCAGCTCTCACAGCCATACATTACTACTGGGAAAACCATAGCTTTGATTAGACGGACCTTTGTTGGCAAGGTGATGTCTCTGCTTCTTACTATGCTGTCTAGGTTTGCCATAGGTTTCCTCCCAAGGAGCAAGCGTCTTTTAATTTCATGGCTACAGTCACCGTCTGCAGTGATCTTGGAGCCCAAGAAAGTAAAATCTGTCACTGCTTCCAATTCTTCCCCTTCTATATGCCAGGAAGCGATGGGGCCAGATGCCATGATCTTAGTTTTTTTAATGTTGAGTTTCAAACCAGCTTTTGCACTCTCCTCTTTCACCCTCAACAAGAGGCTCTTGAGATCCTCTTCACTTTCTGCCATTAGGGTGGTATCGTCTGCATATCGGAGGTTGTTGATAATTCTCCCAGCAATCTTAATTCCGACCTCTGATTCATCCAACCCAGCATTTCTCATGATGTACTCTGCATATAAGTTAAATAAGCAGGGCGACAATACGCAGCCTTGTCGTACTCCTTTCCCAATTTTGAACCACTCGGTTGTTCCATGTCCGGTTCTTACTGTTGCTTCTTGACCCTCGTACAGGTTTCTCAGGAGACAGGTAAGGTGGTCTGGTACTCCCATCACTTTAAGAATTTGCCACAGTTTGTTGTGATCCACACAATCAAAGGCTTTAGCATAGTCAATGAAGCAGAAATAGACATTTTTCTGGAATTCTCTTGCTTTCTCCATGATGCAGCGAATGTTGGCGATTTGATCTCTAGTTCCTCTGCCTCTTCGAAACCCAGCTTGTACTTCCGGTAGTTCTCGGTTCGCATACTGCTGAAGCCTAGCTTGTAGGATTTTGAGCATCACCTTGCTGGCATGTGAAATGAGCGCAATTGTGCGGTAGTTTGAACACTCTTTGGCGTTACCCTTCTTTGGAATTGGAATGTAAACTGACCTTTTCCAGTCTTGCGGCCATTGTTGAGTGTTCCAAATTTGTTGGCATATTGAATGCAGCACTTTAACAGCATCATCTTTTAGGATTTTAAATAGCTCAGCTGGAATACTGTAATCTCCGCTAGCTTTGTTGTTACTAATGCTTCCTAAGGCCCACTTGACTTCACTCTCGAGGATGTCCGGCTCAAGTTCAGTGACCACACTATCATGGCTATCAAGGACATTACTATCATGGCTATCAAGGACATTAAGATCTTTCCTGTATAGTTCTTCTGTGTATTCTTTCCACCTCTTCTTAATCTCATCTGCTTCTGTGAGGTCCCTGCCTGCTTTGTCCTTTATCATGCCCGTCTTTGCACAAAACGTTCCCTTGAGATCTCCAATTTTCTTGAAGAGATCTCTAGTCTTTCCCATTCTGTTGTTTTCCTCGATTTCCTTGCATTGTTCATTTAAGAAGGCCTTCTTGTCTCTCCTTGCTATTCTCTGGAACTCTGCATTCAGTTGGATATATCTTCCCCTTTCTCCCTTGCTTTTTGCTTCCCTTCTTTCCTCAGCTACTTGTAAAGCCTCATCAGACAGCCACTTGGCTTTCTTGCATTTCTTTTTCTTGGGGATGGATTGAGTTGCTGCCTCCTGAACAATGTTACAGACCTCCGTCCATAGTTCCTCAGGCTCTCTGTCTATCAGGTCTAATCCCTGAAATCTATTGCTCACCTCCACTGTATATTCATAAGGGATATGATTGAGGTCATACCTGAATGGTTTAGTGGTTTTCCCTATGTTCTTCAATTTCAGCCGAAATTTTGCAAGAAGCAGCTCATGATCTGAGCCACAGTCAGCTCCAGGTCTTGTTTTTACTGACTGTATGGAGCTTCTCCATCTTTGGCTGCAAAGGACATAATCAATCTGATTTCGATATTGACCATCTGGTGATGTCCATGTGTAGAGTCGTCTCTTGTGCTGTTGGAAAAGAGTGTTTGCTATGATCAGCGTGTTCTCTTGGCAAAACTCTATTAGCTTTTGTCCTGCTTCATTTTGTACACCAAGGCCATGCCTGCCTGTTATCCCGGTGATTTCTTGATTTCCTACTTTAGCATTCCAGTCCCCTATGATGAAGACGACATCTTTTTTTGGTGTTAGTTCTAGAAGGTGTTGGAGGTCTTCATAGAACCGATCAACCTCAGCTTCTTCGGCATCAGTGGTTGGGGCATAGACTTGAATTACTGTGATGTTGAATGGTTTGCCTTGGATTCGTACTGAGATCATTCTATCATTTTTAAGATTGTACCCCAGTACTGCTTTTCCCACCCTTTTGTTGACTATGAGTGCTACTCCATTTCTTCTAAGGGATTCTTGCCCACAATAGTAGATATGATGGTCACCTGAATTAAATTCGCCCATGCCTGTCCATTTTAGTTCGCTGATTCCCAAGATGTCGATGTTCAATCTTGCCATCTCATGTTTGACCACCTCCAGCTTACCTTGATTCATTGATCTGACATTCCAGGTGCCTAAACAATATTGTTCTTTACAGCATCGGATTTTCTTTTCACCACCAGACCCATCCACAGCTGAGTGTCCTTTCGGCTTTGGCCCAGCCGCTTCACTCTTTCTGGCGCTACTTGGAAATACCCTCTGCTCTTCCCCAGTAGTATATTGGACACCTTCCGACCTGAGGGGCTCATCTTCCGGCGTCATATCTTTTAGCCTTGTGATACATTCCATGGGGTTTTCTTGGCAAGAATACTGGAGTGGGTTGCCATTTCCTTCTCCAGTGGACCACATTTTGTCAGAACTCTCTGCCATGACCTGTCCGTCTTGGGTGGCCCTGCACGGCATAGCTTATGGCTTCACTGAGTTATGCAAGCCCCTTCGCTACAACAAGGCAGTGATCCATGTTTTGCCTGTGGTTAAATCCTCACCTTCCATGAAAAAGCAAAGCCGCACATTTATCTTGTATATTAAATTTCGTCCCCATCCTTCAAAGTTTCAAGGAGTGGGGGGGCACCCTTTTTTGTTTCACATGGGCAGAAACAGAGGACCTGGCAAAGGCTTGGAAAGGCTAAGGATGGTGGGATATGGTTTCTACCACAAAGGAAACTGGGATAGCTGGCCGGCCAGGTGGGAGAATTACAGGAGGAGGAGGGGCAACTCTGGTGTAGCTTGCTTGCCTGATCTTTTAACAGGAACACAGTAGGTTGTTCGCAAACAACCTACTCTGTGTAGCTTGTCACCCACCATGGGTTAGAGTGACGTGTGAATAGGCCCTTAGAATAAATGGAGCTATTTTCTAAGTTTGGAGAAAATTGTTATTTTTTGTCCAAGCCTGACAGTGGGAGTCCCCCCGTTACTACTATATATGTGCTGAAGGGGTAAGACTGACTGCAGTACAAGCCCAACATCACTGGCTATAACATTGTACCTTCATGTTGTAGGCAGATATGCCAGTGAAAGTATTTACGGCCAGTGCAACTATCCTGGGATCAGTAGAACGTAAGCGGCAAAATTCTTACCGCCTCTGTTGAACACCGCCTTCGCATATTCAGGGTGGTTGATGACGAAGAAAGCCATGAAACGTCCATACCACACAGGGAAACACTGCGGAAATTCTTCTGTCCATTTCACTACATTTCTTAGTTCTTCCCCATGTTTCAACTGCATATAGGTTTAAGGATAAACATAGTCAAGACAATGTGTGGCCACTTGCAGTGCTCAAAACATAATGTGTCTAGACAATTGCTTTGTTGTGGGGAGGGGGCTTGGTGCCCCAATTGTCAGTGCAATGGATAGGGAAAGATAGGGTCCTTTTATCAACTAGGAGTGGATGATAAAACATGACAGTGTGGTTGTCACGTCAGCTTTCGGGTCTATGTAACAGTTCAGTAAAATAGCGTTGCTGTTATCTTTAAGAATCTCTTCCTGGTTGTTGGGTCTAAAGAACGTGAACTCTGAGTTTGCAGCTAGCAGTTAACTGCAGGACTTAATTGTTGTGACTATTTGTTGCTTTGCTTTACTTCCTGTTTGCTCTTTTTGGTCTCGAAATCAAGATAACTCAAAGATCATATCCTCTCTGTGGTGTGAAGCTTATACTGAAGTTACTTCTGACACACATATGCTTGTGCTGGGAAAGGGGGGGAGGGAGAACACAGGGAAACCAGCCCCCTTTCTCACCAAACCGATACTGTGCAGGATCTCTATAGCGAAGCTGTGAAGTAGTTACTTCCTAAAGCAATAAACCAAACAATGGAGTATTGGAGCCTTGAGATCACGCTTAACCACATTTAGGGAATTGGGCTTTAAACTGTGCCATTTCAATTGAGGGGGATCTCTGAAAGTTTTGATGTGGGCATTCAGAGGGCAAGCCTCATTCAGCACAGTGGATGCTCAGTTACTTCTGAGTAGGCACTAATTGGTTTATGCAGGGATGGGAAACACACAGGAAACACCGTTTGACCTGGATCATGGTGAAAGGCACACCCCTGGGCAGGGCTAGCATACCCAAGGTAAATGAGGGGGTTGGGGCACACAGCAACTATACTGGGGAGAACCGGACTTGAGGAAAAGAATGAGACTTTAAGCAGTCTCTAGAAATCTGTTCTTTTCCCCGATAAGCTCCAGGATGGCTGCTGGATGGCCACAATGTCATGTATCCCCAATGACCTCCAACCACAGCCAGTTTGGAGTAAATCACTGGTGGAAACAGGCCCAGGTTGCCTTTTCTGCAGAGTCCATTGCTGTGTGTTTGGACCTCGTATTGGGCACAAAGGACTGATTAGTATACTGGCCACCTCATAGCCTAACAGATTTTCTACCCAAGCTGGTGGTGGAAATGGCCTTGGACATGATGAGGTACCCTAGGCTTTAAGTTCTGGGGCGCTTCAATATTTATACTGACACCTCCTTTTCTGGCATGGGTTAGGATTTCATGGCTGCCATGATAGCAATGGACTGTCCCTGAGTGCTTTAGGCTCTACACATCAAGCAGATCATGCACTTGATTGGGTGTTCTCTGCAGAGCAGGACAATGGTGACCTGGCTGGAGAGGAGGAACTAATAATTTCTTTGCACTGGACAGATCACATCCTGCTGTGGTTCAGACTTACAGGGACTGGAGGGGTGGGGGACCAGTTAAATTGATTCACCCCAGAGACTGATGGGTCCTGATGGATTCTGGACAGCCCTTAGGGGGTTTCCTGCAGGACAGTCCAAAAGCAGAGTCTGAGGCAAAGACGAAGTCAAGCACAGGCAAGCAGTCCCAATCAGGCACAATCCAAGGAACAGGGTCATATCAGGAGTCCAGGACTCAATGGCACAAGAGATCAGTCCACAGAAGAAGCAAGGTCAGATTGCAAGGTACTGGGAGATGAAATTAAGGCACTGTTCTCAGGTGAGACCTATTGGTTGCTAGAACTTATATAGACATATCTCCCATCCTACACCCAGGTACAGCTGTGAGCTATTAGTCCTGGCTTCAAAGTCTCCCTACTTCAAAAGAGAGCCTTGCTTTGAATAGACCTTACTCTGGAGGAGCCTGGGTGCTTTGTGTCTTGAGGTGTATGCTTCACCTCCAAGTGGCAGACTGTGCCTCCACCTTCTGGAGCTGGTACGCTCTAGGGTTGGGTGGATGCTTGGCCTCCTCCTCTGACTCCACAGGGAAGGTATCACCTTCAGGGGCCCCGTCCAGGGGTACCTCAGGGTTCACCATTGCTGAAGGGCACAATGTAGCTTCTCCAAAGCTTCTGGAGGTGCCTGGGGTCTCACTACAATCAAGGGGTCCACAAGGTCTTTAGGCTCTTCAGTGTCAGGTCTTCTTCCAAAGAGTCATTCTGGCCTGGGTCAGGCATGCACTCCTCTGTTACCATCATGTCTATGAAATGCTATCCAGCAGTGCTATTCAGGGTGGGCAGGGCTCTTCTCTGTCTGTGTCAACAAGACAGCTTATCTGAATTCTTAGCAGCATGCTGAAATTTATTCACAAAGCCTTTTACAGGCAAAAATCAATTGCATCTATTCAGAGTTGGATACCATGTTGTTTACAGTGCAGGTATATGTAATTCCCCTAGTTTTGTTCTAGCCAGTTTGCTTTGGATTAATTTTTTATTTATTTATTTATTTATTTATTGCATTTATACCCCGCCTTTTTTCCTCTTGCAAGGAACCCAAGACAGCTTACATAAGCTGAAATTATGGATTTTCCTCATTACAGAAAAGCCATTAAGTAGGGCTGTGCATGGACCCCCTGATCCAACCGCTTTGTGGCTTCCGAGGTGGGCCAGATTCGGCTTGGGCTGATTCAAGGGGCCCTTGACCCAACTCAGCCCCAAACCCAAAGCAGGATTTGGATGGCTGAATCCTGCTTTGCCCCTCCGACACCCCCCCCAACCTCTCAGCATCATACCTGGGCCGCCGCCACTGCCTCCACCACCACCTCCACCACTGCCACTATCATCTCCACTGCCAGCTTCTGAGCCCTGGACACACGCTGGCTCTTGTTTCAGGCAGTCGCCATTTTTAAAATGGCAACTTCCAGGAAGCGCCCCCAACTTGCTTCGGGTCACTTCATGCCCCCTCTGCTTAGCCTTGGAAAGGGCCCAAAGCTGCCCGCTTCGACTCAGGCCTCGGGTTGAAGCGGTGCACAGCCCTACCATTAAACAAATAACAATTGCTTTTCTGTAGTGAGCAGAGTAACAGCACACTCTCTTTGCAGGGTTGGACAGGAAAATCTGTGACTGAGGCACAGCGGGAGTTCTTTCTGGAGAAGGTGGATGACATGTTGGGGGTGCCCCTTCCTTTCCCTATTGTTTGCCATGATTTCCAGTTTCAGAGCCATTCCATGTCCTGCACCACAAGTCCTTTTCCCTGATCTACCAGCTCTCAGCCATAATTGTAGGGAAAACCAAATAGTGAGTTTTCTAGCTGGAGTGTGAAACTGAACAGCTGTGGCTGTCTGATTAGGATTGTGAAATTCACTGGGCTAGAGATGGGACATTCTCAGATGAAATAAGTGGGTTTTTTAATCTGATCCCCAACCATTTTTACTCAGAAGTAAGCTTAGCTGCAATGCTCTAGCTCTGTGGATGCAGGCACTATTATTTTTTAGTTTTGCAATTATGGTTGAGTACTATAGTAGAGTAGCACAGCTAACTAGCAGGGAAAACCAAACTTTTGTGCTGTTAAAGTAATATCTAGTTTGATCCTGCACTCCTTGGGAGAAGAGCAGAGACAGAAAGAAAGATTATTTCAAGCCTAGAAAGCTGGCAAATTGGGTATAAAATTTAAAATATTCAATAAAATAAGCCAAGTAATAAAAGACCTAGGATGGTTTTAAATTATAATTGTCTTGGTATCACTAATATCACTTCTAATATCATAACTACCTCATGTGCTTCAGCATAGTTTTATTCTAAAAAATATCCTTCAGTTCAGTCTCCAAGAATTCAGAATCTTTTATCTGTTACCCTAGCCATCAAGCTTTGTTGTTAAAGTTGTTTATACTTTCCCCCCATTTCTATGAGGAATGTTCCACTTAATTATATACCATCAAAGGCCATTCATAGATACTTCTCTGGCACAGCAACTCATAGTCTCAGAAATATATTTTAGCCAGAGGCTTTAAATCAGCCTTTCCCAACTTGGCGCCCTCCAGATGTGTTGGGACTACAACTCCCATTATCCCCAGCCAGCATGGCCATTGGCATCTGGAATCATCTTTATAAACATGTTCTGAATATCAGCCATATGTCTCAAGTTATTTATCAAAGAAGGAAGCAATAAGATACTAATTTGTCATAACCAGGGGCGTTGCTAGGTTCTTAAAAGATCTGGGGCACAGGCCCACAACCCAAATTTGCATATACGAGTCTAAGTGCACGTCTAATGTATGTGTGTGTGTGGTGTACATGCAGTATGCTTGCGTGTGTGTATAGACTACAGACAGACAGACATAAGAAGTATGCACTGACCCCCCACCCCACTTCAACTCAGACACCGATTCAGCATTTTGGAAAACATCCTGCTTCTACTCTGGCCAATTTGTAGTCGGACCACTTCAGCTCAGCACCAAACCTGAGTCAAGGTTTGGAAAAATGAGTTTTAATCTGATCCCCAACCATTTTTACTCAGAAGTAAACTTCCTGTTGACTACCATGGGAAATTAGAAAAAAATTGTAACTTTTTTCTCTTGGTCATAACTGGATGATAATTTCACGCATAGTAGCCCCCTAGAAGGGGATTACACCTGCCACAAGTCAGAAAAATAGGTGCAGGGTTTATATTTTGATTTTCTTTTAAAGGAAACTGCCAATAACATTTTAATTCTCTGGAAGAATTGGATAAAATTTTTGGGATTCATTGCCCCACCAGAGGAGATCCTGTCTGCCAAATGTCAGAATGCTAGCCACAAGGGGTTTTGTGCAAGGGTGGCCTTGACACTGTGAGGTCTCCAAAAGAGGACATACTTATCTCCCTATGTTCCTTGTGGACCATTGTTCTGAAAATTACAGACAGCCTAGAGTTGTCCCAAAGTAAGAAACCCGCAAAGTTTCAGAAGGGTAGGTGCAACAGTTCATGTGGAAGGGGAGCTCTCCAATTTGGGGGAGGGAGTGGTTTGCTTTCCCTTCTATTCACACCTTCCCCAATAGTTTTTGGGTAAATTTGTATGAAAATGCACAGGTCATTAGAGGTGTCTCCCAGGCAAGAAATCTGCAAAGTTTCTGAAGGATATACATGCATGCAAATTTAGAATTGCTAGAATTTATTTACATTTCACCAGTGTCAGCAGCAGGGGAACATGGGTGGGAAGGTGCTATTGCACTCATGTCCTGCTTGTGGGTTCCCAATGGGCATCTGGTTGGCCACTGTGTGAACAGAATGCTGGACTAGATGGACCTTGGTCTGATGCAGCATGGCTCTTCTTATGTTCTTAAATACAGAGTGCCTCTAAGCATGTTTTTCATTCACCACTGAGCATTCACATTCTCCCCCTACCAATTCTGTTCCCCTCCATACAACCATCCCTCCTCATCCTACCATCCTCCAGCAACATTTCATAAAAACAGATGTCTTGTTTTGTGCAACTCTCCTCTACCTCCTCCTTGTTATGCACAAGCTCTCATTGTAACTTCCTCACCATAACTTCAGTTGTGCCAAGACTTCACCAGGATTCAGCCAATGACTCTGTTTTCAAAACTAGAGCTAAGTTATGGAGAAACTCTGAGCATGTACTAAGTGCTTTTCCCTCACCACTGAACCTAGAGTTCATGCAAAAAAACAAAGAAAAAACCCCAAACCCCCAAATGACGAAACATGCATAGGACTGAGCTGAAAGGGTAGTCAATTCATTAGACGGAATTGGGTAGGCACTGTATTATGCATGCAGTACCAGACTCACAGCTCAGGACTTATTTCTGAGTAAACATGCAGAACATCAAGGTGCAAACCTCCCTGCAAAAGTAACTTGTGCTGGAATCCTATGCACACTTTTTTGAGAGTAAGCCTCATTAAACGTAATGGGACTTCTCAGCAGGCATACATAGGACTGCATAAAGTAGCAATATTTAGGGATCTCCCCTCCACTTAAAAAACAAACCCCAAACTTCTATTTTTTTTAATTAAAGCTTTCTGTTCATAGGAACGTAGGAAGCTGCCTTATACTGAGTCAGACCCTGGGTCCATCTAGCCCAGAATTGTTGATACTGACTGGCAGCAGCAGCTCTCCAAAGTTGCAGGCAGGATTCTTTACTAGCTATACCTGGAGATAACAGGGATTGAACCTGGGATCTTCTGCATGCCAAGCATGTACTCTGCCACTGTGCTACAGCCCTTCCTGTTGCTAGATAATGGCAACTAACAAACAAAACAGCCCCAGATTTGTTTCTCTGCAACCATGTGAACCCACTCTTCTCAAAGACTTGAGTGAGGAGAAGGAGAAAAACCAACCCCCTTGTCTGTTTGTATAAAGTCAGATACAGTTCAGAACTTCTCTTACCCACTGAAGAGAATTCTCTTTAAGAATTCCCCAAGAGATATGCTCTGGGGGAAAGAAAGAACAGGATAGGGGAGAGAAGAAGAAGAATGGTGATTGGAAATGTGTATGGGGGTGAGGGTTAGAGAGAATTCCCTAAACCAAGTGCCTCCTTTCAGAGATGTACTACTTCAGAGGAATTTAGGAGGCTGTGCAGGGTTTGCAATGATTGCACATACTTAAATTAACTTTTTTAAAACTGTAGAACCTATTTAAAAGCCCCCACAATTTCTTGATCATGATGCCATATAGTCCTCACCCTCCCTTTGAGATTATTTGAGTCCTACAGCTATTTAGGAGAAATTAAAGTGGAGGAGGAGAAAGAAGTTTGTGGAGGCTGATTGGATCCTTTGCAGTACTGAAGCTACTAAACTTCTGCAGAATCCAAAGGTTCCCGTTTGGGCCAGTAAAATCATGTGCTGTGTGAAATACCGGTGTTTCATAATAAGCTCTTTCTTCCCTTCCTTCTCCCTCTTCAAAATTTCATTGCAGGCAAGCTCTCAACAGTGGGCATGTAAGAGCAGAAAAGAAAAGGGGAGAGATGTTTTTTGCACCTCAAACCGCCCCCACACCAGAGATTAGGGATAGTGACCTCCTAATGGTCACCTTAAACACCTTCTGATTAGGATCTCTAATCCCCTAGGTCAGAACTTTCCAAACTTTTTGTGTTGGTGACACACTTTTTAGACATGCATCATTTCGTGACACGGTAACTCAGTTTTACTAGCAAACCGGAGGTTAAACTAACCTGTTATAAGAGATATGGACACATACATAAATTGTAATAACGAAATGTATGGGGATACAACATATCTCATGAAAACCTTTCATTTATATTTTTAAAAATATATGATTTGTAAGATAATAACATACATTGTTGTCATTTATGAGTAACAGTATGTAAATACGTGCAAGAATTTTAAAAAGTTGAATAACACCAATAACTACTTACCATTTCCAGGTCCAGGTAGGAGCTCAGCTGCAAAAACACATGAAGTAGAGAAGCAAAACTCCAACAAAAATGGTGTAAATATATATGTCTCACTACAAGGCTATACTGCTGTAAATATTTGCAATGCCTATGTCCAGAGTCCAGTTCCAGCACTCTCTGGTGGTACACTGCCAGTGGGTGGTTAATCCACAATTACAGCAGAGTAAAAATAAAAATAAATGGCAGAAATCAACTGAGCTCCATTCCGACTGGCCAAGATGGCGGACGGCCCGCTCGGTGCAGTCCCAGGTGGTGTTTCCACCTGTGTGTTACTTTGGCCTGGCCGCGCAGCAGCGAAGGGCACGCCCGAAACCACGCAGGGCTGGTGGCCGCTGCCACTTCTCCACGCCAGTGTCGGCCAAGCTCTGCTCCCAGGTCAGTGCCTCCCTTCCCCTCTCTTCGCCCCGTGCCTCTACCTTTCTGGGGAGCACAGGCTCGAAGCTCCTCACCTGCCCGGCGTAGCCCTCCCTGCTCTGGGGGCATCCAGCGGGCCATTGTTCTCCCCCGCTGCCTTGCAGCCGCACCGAGGACATGGGGAAGCCTCTCGCCTGAGCTGATTGCAAATTGCTTGACTAATTGCTCTGCTAACTTCGAATTCTCCACACTCCTTGTGCAGCCAGCGTTACCACACTCCTCACCTTACCACTCCAACACCACCAATCACATGCGTCCTGCATCAAGACGCCACGTGATCCTAAAGCAGCTAATGTTAAAGCACCTAAGCCTTAGCAGCTAAGCTGCTTTAACATTAGCTGCTTTAGGAAGTTCCGGGGGAGGGACCAAGCGAAGCAAATGTGAGTAAGGGAACTCCACGGTGCCCTTCCGCACAATTTTCACGCGACACACCTACACACTGCCGGCAACACACTAATGTGTCGACACAACGACACACACTTTGGAAAGCTCTGCCCTAGGTGATTAGACAGTTTTTACTTTTTGTTTTAGACTTTGAGAAAAGGAAATTTTATGCATGGCTAGCGCAAAAGCCACTAGACCTAACTGTCTGAAATTTGGTAGGTTCAGTCATCTGCACAGGGCCTGCTAGGTCCCAAAATTTCATGCATGTCTGTGGAAGCACAAATAAAATATTGCTCTTTGCTTTGACACATTTTCTTGAAAATAGCAAACTTTTCCTGTGACTAGCACAAAAGTCACCGGACATAACTGCCTGAAATTTGGCAAATTCAATTAGCTCCATGGGGGCTTCCAAGCCTCCTAACATCATGAATTTATCTTACCAACTAAAAAATATATGGCCATTTTTGTTTTCCAATGCAAGTCAATGAGAAGATGTAAAACAAAATCGCAATCAGGACAGCTCACAAGATCTGGGGCACAGCTCAAAAGATCCGGGGGCCGTACTGAGCTGGATCCTCCTCTAACAACGCCCTTGATCACAACACTGCCCAATTTTATAAGAATTGTGCTACCCTTCATTTGCAGATTCAGTTTGTTGCAGAGTATTACATAGCAAAATCATGCAATTTTAACAAGGGAGACGGAGCTTCCCAGGCAAGACAAAAAGAATCTCTTACCTTGAAAATATGGCCATATAGCCAGTGACCGGGAGGTCCTGGGAAATTCCTAAATCCTTTGAGCAGTTTCTGCCTCATCTGAAATAGCTGGATGGCTTTCAGAACCACAGAGGCAAGGATCAAGGCAACGGTCAGGTGGAAAAGCTGAGAGAGATTCCCAGGAATCAAGAACCACACAGCATTTCTGAGACTCTCCATTGCCAATCGCCTGCTTTTTCCAGTGTCTGGAATAAGTACGGAAAAATGCCAAGCTTGTCTGCTCTTGCTCTATGTGTACCAAACCAAAGTGTGAGTTCAAAGTTCACAGCAGCGGTAGGTAGTACTTTAGACGTCTCTTGGCTCATAAAAGCTCCACCAAAGAACTCTAATGAGTGACGTGGTGCCCCAAAGCAGGGCTGCCCAGCCGTTCTGGTGCCGAGAGCCACATCAGGCAGCGCTAGGAGGAAGCACATACACGTGCATGTGCGCCCACGAACACACACGCTTGGGGATCACTAACACTAGCAAGGGAATCGCTTCTCTTATCTCCGATAAGGAAAAGGGAAGGGGCTCCCTCGCTAGTGCCAGCGCTAGCAAGAGAAACCCCTGGGGTCATCAGGTCTCGCAGATTAAAATTTAATGAACAGCTTCACATTTAGTTCCTTAAACATATCCCTGAAGTCAGTTTCCAGAAACAAAATGTGAAAATCTTCCAAATGCAAAAACATCTACTATAATCCCTCTGCTCCCGCTGTAACGAATTCCTCACCACCTTCAAGGGCCATAGGAAACACGCTTATTTTGTTCACACATTCATTAACACCTGTTTAACGTAAACTTGCACGTGTTCAAGTCCCAAACTGTGCACTCGTGAGCGTGCTGAATGGAACTGCTGAAAAACTCACGGAGACTCCCTTCTGTCGTTCAGTCGTGTCCGACTCTCCGTGACCTCATGGACCACAGCACGCCAATCCTTCCTGTCCTCCGCTCTTTACTGCTGCCAGTAAAAGGGAATGGGGTCAATGACGCTTATTAAAAGCATCATCGAAGTAATTCCTCATTACTGGCAACAGTGCAAGGCATGGCGGCTCTGTTTTACTTCCTGAAACAGTTTCCTATACAGCGGTATACAGAGAGACTGCGCAATCCTATGCCTGCTCGGACAGAAAAAAAAAAGTCCTATAACTTCCAGCACGCCCTAGCTGGGCAAAGCAGGCGTAGGATTGCGCCCTAAATAACTTTGCTCACTTCATTTTCTTATACGGTGTCTTAACTTTTTTAACTTTAAACTTTTAGAGCTAAAAAAAAGCTATCAGAATTATTAAAATATATAATATTTAAATATCCATTCCACTGTCTCTGTTCAGTTAACTGTGGTGTGGATTCTGAGCCTTGAGGGTATAAGTTTAGTTTATATTGGTATGTGTTTTCTCTATTTTTGGTTTTTATTGTTAGTTTTAAAAATAATTTTAAATGTTAATTCTTAGTTTTTAGTAAAATCCAAATACTAAATTTTGTGTTATGCATACTTTTATAGAGAGGTCTAAACATATATAATAACATAATAAAACATATGTTGTTCTCTTGTGATATTTGCTCTGTGGACTAATTCAATAAATCTTATTCTCTGTCATTCTATGTGAACGTATGGTTTACTTTGATGAGGGCAATTCACAGTGAAAGCCTATACATGTCTACTCAGAAGTAAGTCCTGTTGAGTTCCACAGGACTTACG
This sequence comes from Heloderma suspectum, assembly GCF_057233095.1. Classification (NCBI taxonomy): domain Eukaryota; kingdom Metazoa; phylum Chordata; class Lepidosauria; order Squamata; family Helodermatidae; genus Heloderma; species Heloderma suspectum. The sequence goes on from NC_139461.1 coordinate 231,766,996, forward strand.
TCTAGGTAACTGTCTACAGAACAGTTGTTGTTGTTGTTCAGTCGTTCAGTCGTGTCCGACTGTTCATGACCCCATGGACCATAGCACGCCAGGCCTTCCTGTCCTGCGCTCTCTCCCGGAGTGTGCTCAAGTTCATATTCATTGCATTGGTGATGCTATCTAGCCATCTCATCCTCTGTCGTCCCCTTCTCCTTTTGCCTTCAGTCTTTCCCAGCATCAGGGTCTTTTCCAGAGAGTTTTCTCTTCGCATTAGGTGGCCAAAATATTTCAGCTTCAGCTTCTGTCCTTCCAATGAGCACTCAGGGTTGATTTCCTTTAGTATGGACTGATTTGACCTCCTTGCAGTCCAGGGGACTCGTAAGAGTCTTCTCCAGCACCACAGTTCGAAAGCGTCAATTCTTCGGCGCTCAGCCTTCCTTATAGTCCAGCTCTCACAGCCATACATTACTACTGGGAAAACCATAGCTTTGATTAGACGGACCTTTGTCGGCAAGGTGATGTCTCTGCTTCTTACTATGCTGTCTAGGTTGGCCATAGCTTTCCTCCCAAGGAGCAAGCGTCTTTTAATTTCATGGCTACAGTCACCGTCTGCGGTGATCTTGGAGCCCAAGAAAGTAAAATCTGTCACTGCTTCCATTTCTTCCCCTTCTATATGCTAGGAAGTGATGGGGCCAGATGCCATGATCTTAGTTTTTTTAATGTGGAGTTTCAAACCAGCTTTTGCACTCTCCTCTTTCACCCTCAACAAGAGGCTCTTGAGATCCTCTTCGCTTTCTGCCATTAGGGTGGTATCGTCTGCATATTGGAGGCTGTTGATAATTCTCCCAGCAATCTTAATTCCGACCTGTGATTCATCCAACCCAGCATTTCTCATGATGTACTCTGCATATAAGTTAAATAAGCAGGGTGACAATATGCAGCCTTGTCGTACTCCTTTCCCAATTTGGAACCAATCGGTTGTTCCATGTCTGGTTCTTACTGTTGCTTCTTGACCCTCGTACAGGTTTCTCAGGAGACAGGTAAGGTGGTCTGGTACTCCCATCACTTGAAGAATTTGCCACAGTTTGTTGTGATCCACACAATCAAAGGCTTTATCGTAGTCAATGAAGCAGAAATAGATGTTTTTCTGGAATTCTCGTGCTTTCTCCATGATCCAGCGAATGTTGGCGATTTGATCTCTAGTTCCTCTGCCTCTTCTAAACCCAGCTTGTACTTCCGGTAGTTCTCGGTTCGCATACTGCTGAAGCCTAGCTTGTAGGATTTTGAGCATCACCTTGCTGGCATGTGAAATGAGCGCAATTGTGCGGTAGTTTGAACACTCTTTGGCGTTGCCCTTCTTTGGAATTGAAATGTAAACTGACCTTTTCCAGTCTTGCAGCCATTGTTGAGTGTTCCAAATTTGTTGGCATATTGAATGCAGCACTTTAACAGCATCATCTTTTAGGATTTTAAATAGCTCAGCTGGAATACTGTCATCTCCGCTAGCTTTATTGTTAGTAATGCTTCCTAAGGCCCACTTGACTTCACTTTCTAGGATGTCCGGCTCAAGTTCAGTGACCGCACTATCATGGCTATCAGGGACATTCAGATCTTTCCTGTATAGTTCTTCTGTGTATTCTTTCCACCTTTTCTTAATCTCATCTGCTTCTGTTAGGTCCCTGCCTTCTTTGTCCTTTATCATGCCAGTCTTTGCATAAAACGTTCCCTTGAGATCTCTGATTTTCTTGAAGAGATCTCTAGTCTTTCCCATTCTGTTGTTTTCCTTGATTTCTTTGCATTGTTCATTTAAGAAGGCCTTCTTGTCTCTCCTTGCTATTCTCTGGAACTCTGCATTCAGTTGGATATATCTTCCCCTTTCTCCCTTGCTTTTCGCTTCCCTTCTTTCCTCAGCTACTTGTAAAGCCTCATCAGACAGCCACTTGGCTTTCTTGCATTTCTTTTTCTTTACAGAACTGTAGCCTTAAATATATTGAATGTTATCTTTGCCATGAATACACTCTCTCTCTATGGAACACAAATATTAAGTGCACAATCCTATGCATGTTTAGGCAGAAAAAAGTCCTACAACTCTCAGCATTGCCCAGCCAGTTGTAGGACATTCTTCTGTCTAAACGCACATAGGATTGTGCTGTAAGGGAGCAATCCTATGGCCGCTAGTCAGTGGCTAGATGGCCATTGGATATTCGGTTTTCCAGGAACCGACCTTGGAGCCTGTGCTCCGAGGTCGGTTCCTGGAGAACCAACCTTTCTCCCCACTTCCTCCCTGCCTGCGAGTCAGCGTGGAACAGCCCTGTGCACCACGCTTAGAAGAGGAGTGCAGAGCAGCCAAAATGGGGTGTTCTGGGGTGGGGAAGGCAGAAATGCCTGTATGTGTCATCCAGCAGCCTCCTCCCCTGCTCTGCTTTACCACGGTTAGACAGCCAAAATTGGCTGTCTAGCCGCAAATGCACAGTGGCTGAAGCATGGAGGGGACGATCCCCTCCATGCTTCTCCTGCCCTGCATTAGATAGGTGGTCGCCTCCAAGTTCAAGGTGGCCACCTATCCCCATAGGATTGCGCCCTAAGTTGCTTAAGGGCGCAACCCTATGACCCCTAGACATCGACTGGAGACACCTCAGAAGGGTGAGTTGGAGATCCAACCCCTGCCCCCTCATAGCTGGCACAGAAAGAAATGTGCCAGCTGCCCTCCGACGTTGGAAAGTGACCTCAGAGAGAGTGAAAAAGGGTGTTTCGGTTGGCAGGGAGGGGAGGAGACCAGAGAGGCCAGAATGTGAGCTATCCTGAGCCTCTTCCAGCCTCCTTCCCGCCCCCTCCGAAGCGCCAGCACTAGTAGACACCTAATAGCCCATCTAGTGAAATATGCAGGGTGGGAGGACAGAGAGGTGAAGATCACCAGTGCTGCTCCTCCTGCCTGCATTGGATGATCGGAAGCCTCTGAGCTCGGGGCCTTCCAGTCATTGAGGGTGCAGTCGATAAGACTGTAGCATAAGAACATGAGAAGAGCCATGCTGGATCAGATCAAGGATCCATCTAGTCCAGCATTCTGTTCACAAAATGGCCAACCAGCTGCCCACAGAAAACTTGCAAGCCAGTACAATAGCCCATGTTCCCCAGCAACAGGTGTACACAGGTATACTGTCTGTGATACTGTAGGTAGCATATAGCCATCAGGAGTTGAAGTCCCAAACATCTGGAGATGTACTTTCTGCCCACCCCTGCTATAGATAATTGATATATTGGAACGGATGGCTGAGAGGTACAGATGGCAACAAGCAGTATTCTGTCACTTTTCTCCTGTGTTTGTCTTGTAATAGACAATGTCTGTGCACTAGTTTGTATTAATTCATTTACCATATTTGTATACTACTTTTCATTAAGCTCACAGTGCTTGAGAAACAAGCAAGGAGGTTTTCAAAGTGGCATCCATGCTGCATCTCCAGGTAGGGCTGGGAAAGACTTCTGTTCCAAACTTTGAAGAACTGCTACTCAGTATAGACAAATTGAGTTACATGAATGAATGGCTTGATCTGATAAAACTCAAACACAAAGGAGATACGTATCCCAACTGCTCAAAACACAACAATGAATTGGGATTCACCACAAATTAATGCATTTAAAAACTCTAAAGAATTTTTGTTGTTGTTGGAATCTTTATACTAAAATTATTTTCAATTAAAACACAGATTAAAATGATCAATACAGGCCCCAATTGTTCAACATTTCTTAGAACAAAGACATAATGAAAAGGACCTGAAATTCTGCTGCATTGAACAAATTCAGGAGCAAGGACCTCAACTGCATAGGAGATTACTGTGCAGAGAGAACTCTTTTACACTTTAAGGACCAAAAGTCCCACTGGCCTCAGTGAAGAGGTGGATTGGACAGTTATGCGTTAAAACTTAAAAGTCAGCTATAGTATTGATTGTGCTGTATTAGTGAAGCTGTATAATTTGTCCTATGTATATATTGCAAATGTAATAAGTTGGTTGGCCCTTATGAGTAGTTTTGTATTTGGTTATGGATTATTTATATACTATTTAAATATTATGATTTTTTTTTAATTGCTTTAGCTTTACCTGTGAGATCTTTTTTCAGAGACTGTTGGTTGGGCCCTTTAAAGAGGAATATGGTCTTTACAAAGCCTGAGTCAGCACCCATTATTTCAAACATCTGGTGCTATTCTAGAGATATAAAGAAAAGGGAATGGGGTTTCCCAAATGCCATGGTCAGTAATCACTGCCATTGGAAGCAGGAATTATAAACATTATTTATATTATTTTTACTGCTAAACATTCATGTAAGTATTTTATTTTATATTTTTCTTAAAACTATGATTTGGGGACTTGTAATCATTTAATTATATGCTAGTATTTTTTGTTTAGGAACCCTCCTAGCCTTGAAGATTTGAGAGGCCCATTGTAGGAGGGTGTTTTTTTAGCTTTATTATTGCTTCAGTATTTTGGTTCTGATAAGAACTTCAGTTATAAACCAACAGGTAAGTTCTTGCTGAATAAAAACACTCATTCCATTTGGTCACCTTATCTTCCTATCCAACATTTTTATTTATATTCACAGGTTTATTTATTTCTGTTAAGTATTTCTTTTATTGTGCGTATAGCAAATTTTGTAGCTTGACCACAGTGGAAGACCTGTGTTGAATCACATTTGGTCATCTTATATTATTTCATATTGTGGTTGTATTGATCATTTTAATCTGTGTTTTTCTTGAAAATAATTTTAGTATAAAGATTCCAACAACACAATTTCTTTAGAGTTTTAATTGCACTAATTTGTGGTGCATCCCAATTCATTGTTTGTTTTTTGATCAGGTAAAAGACCAACTACCTACTTGTTTTATTTAATTAAGGATTTATAAACTGCTCCACATCAAGAGATTTAAGAATGGTGTACAACAAGTTAAAACACAAAAATATACAGTAAAAATAAATACAGCAATAAAACTGTGGCTGGAATTTGATTTTCAGAAAGGAAATGCTTGTCTAAAAAGAAAGTGTTATTTATTATATTTGTTATTTAGTAGAATTATATCCCACTCTTTACCTAGAGTCCTCAAACTGTTTACAAAATATTCACAAGTGTTTTACAAAATCTGTTGCTACTGCAAGAACCACATGCTCACCCTTCCCCACCCAAAAAACTAAACATCACAACCGGTTTCACTTGAGCAGAAGCCAGCATCTGATGTTTCTTCCCACAGAGCCGTTGATGTCAGATGCCTGGGGTGGGGGCAGGGAGACTCCAACTGGAGCAGGTCCTGATGTTCGCTTTGCCTGCTCTTGTCTCCTTTGCTCCATTTTCCTTCCCACAGAGCAGTTGATGTCATTTGGCCCTATGGGGGAGGTGGTTCATCTGGAGCGGACCTTGATGTTCCTTTTGCCTACTCCCATCTCCCTTGCTCCTTTTTCCTGCTGAAAAGTCTTCCGCAGACAATAGAAACAAAGTAGGAGCATGCCTGATCACAGCTGGAAGGGCATTGCAACAGGTTGGGAGCCATCACAATAAAGGCCCTACTCCTGAAGGTCTCTGAACGCATCTCCGATCCACGCGGAGCCACCAGGAGCACCGCTTCAGAAGACCTCGGTGATCAGACAGAATGATAAGTGAGAAGGCATGTCCTCAGTTATCCTTATCCCAAATTGTTTAAGGGTTTGTACACTAGTACCAAAACCTTAAATGTGGGCCAGTAGCAACTATCTAGTGCTGACCTTTCAGCAAAGGTGTTGCATGCTGATATGAAGTGACACCGGACAACAGCCAGACAACTGTATTCTGCACTAGCTGCAGCTTATATGGGTCCCTTGTACAACTAACATGATTGCACACCTCCTTGTTGACCATGCACCACAACAGACTCCAAGAGAGTGGTTCAATAGTTGCTTTATTAAACAGGAAACAAATAGGCTCTGAGACTCAAACATACAGGACTGAACTGGTGGAAGTGAAGAATGCAAAACAAAAGTCCCACCCACTGAGTCATGGGAGGAGTGATGATGGCTAAAGCCAATCCCCATTTAACCCTCTACCCAGTGTATAACACATCCCCTTTTCTTAGCTAGAAGTACTTCTCTAAAATAAGACAATATGAATTTTCTGCTGATTATGGAGTCAGAAGCACTTAAAAGCACTTTCCACTTGAAAATCCGTGTGCATTTTCATGTGTACTTTTCCAGATGTACGCATCAAGTGTGCACGTCTTTCAAATGTATGCATTTTCTTCTATTGAATAAAGTGCATTTGTGTGCATTTTTCAAATGTATGCATGCTGTGGAACACATATTTTTTGTTCTGTGAATCTCATTGCGAACTTGGAAGCAGACAGACATTGACCGCAGATTGCGTCTGAGTCCATGTCCAGTCCAGAAGGTGCAAACTGGGTAAATCCTGATCAAAAATGAACTAAAACTAATTTCTCACACCTCTCTGATTCAAACTGCAAAGTTATAGAATGAAATACAAAAACAGCAAAATACGGAAAGTACAGGTGTCTATGGTGAAATCCTTATGTAATGCATACAAACTAGGCCTGTAACATTTATTTGATTGTTTGGTTAGGTTAATTGCTGAAAACATTTTGATTAATTAAAAAAGGTCTCTTCCCCTCACCCTGCTAATTAGAAAACAGGCTGGATTTCTTAAAAATAATTCTATTTGGAGTACGTACGTTCTTTTGACAACTGCAGGTGGCAGCAGGCACTAGGATGGTGTGTTCTGAACACATCCTGTGTTGACACTAATCAGGGGGGTGTGGGATCACCTGGATCAGGAAGACTAGAAGCACAAGCCACAGAGATGCTGAACCCAGATCCAGGCCTATCAAAAGTCAGGAGACCCTTGAGACCCCCAAACTAGGGGTCACAGACAGCACGCTCTGAGTCAGACTCCTCTGAGGAGCTGGCCCACTTTATATCAGGGCCTCCAGTGCCTGCCCACTTTATATCAGGGCCTCCAGTGCCTGCCCACTTTATATCAGGGCCTCCAGTGCCTGCCCACTTTATATCAGGGCCTCCAGTGCCTGCCCACTTTATATCAGGGCCTCCAGTGCCTGCTCACTGGCATGAGCAGGGCCATGCCCAGGGGCGTTGCTAGGTTCTTAAAAGAACAGGGAACAGGCCCATAACACAAATTTGCATGCATATATAAATCTGAGTCTAACTGCACCTCTAATATATATATATATGTGTGTGTGTGTGTGTGTGTGTGTGTGCGCGCATGTGGTGTGCTTGCATCTGTGTATAGATTACATACATAAGAAGTGTGTACTGAACCCCCACCCCACTTCAACTCAGACCCCAATTCAGCATTTTGGAAAACATCCTGCTACTGGCTCAGGCCAATTTGTAGTCGGACCATTTCAGCTCAGCACCAAACATGAGTTAAGGTTTGGAAAAATGAGTCTTTATGCTTCCTGTTGACTACCATGGGATTTTTTTTTTAAACTAACTTTTCTTTGGGTCAGAACTGGATAACCATATCAGGCATAGTAGCCCCCTAGAAGGGGATTACACCTGCCACATGTCAGAAAAATAGGTGCAGGGTTTATATTTTGATTTTCTTTTAAAGGGAACTGCCAATAACATTTTATTACTTGGAAGAATTGGATAAACATTTCATGATTCATTGCCCCACCGGAGGAGATCATATCTCCAAATTTCAGAATGCTAGCCACAAGGGTTTTTGTGCAAGGTTAAACTTGACATTTTGAGGTCTCCAAAAGAAGACATACTTCTCTCCGTATTTTCCTTGTGGAGCATAGTTCTGAAAATTACAGGCAGCCTAGAGTTGTCCCTAAGTAAGAAACCAGCAAAATTGCAGAAGGATAGGTGCAGCAATTCATGTGGAAGGGGAGTTTTCCAATTTGGGGGAGGGAGTGATTTGCTTTCCCTTCACCCCTTCCCCAATAGTTTTTTGGATAAATTTGTATGAAAATGCACAGGTCAGTAGAGGTGTCTCCCAGGCAAGAAACCTGCAAAGTTTCTGAAGGATATACATGCATCCAAATTTAGAATGACTAGAATTTATTTATATTTCACCAATTTTAGCAGCAGGGGAACATGGGTGGGAAGGTGCTATTGCACTCATGTGTCCTACTTGTGGGTTTCGTGTGGGCATCTGGTTGGCCACTGTGTGAACAGAATGCTGGACTGGATGGACCTTGGTCTGATGCAGCATGGCTCTTTTTATGTTCTTAAATACAGAGTACCTCTAAGTATATGCAGAATGCTTTTCTTTCAAAACTGAGCACTTACATTCTCCCCCACCAATTCTATTCCCCTCTATGCAACCAGCCCTCCTCAGCCCACCATCCTCCAGCAACTCTTCATAAAAACAGATGTCTTGTTTTGTGCAACTCTCCTCTACCTCCTCCTTGTTATGCACAAGCTCTCATTGTATCTTCCTCACCATAACTTCATTTGTGCCAAGACTTTACCAGGTTTCAGCCAATGAGTCTGTTTTCAAAAATAGGGCTCAGTTATGGAGAAACTCTGAGCATGTACTAAGTGCTTTTCCCTCACCACTGAACCTAGAGTTCATGCAAAAAACCCAACCCAAACCCACAAATGACAAAACATGCATAGGACTGAGCTGAAAGGGTAGTCAATTCATTAGGTGGAATTGGGTAGGGACTGTATTAAGCCTGCAGTACCATGCTCACAACTCAGGACTTATTTCTGAGTAAACATGGAGAATATCAAGGTGCAAACCTCCCTGCAAAAGTAACTCATGTTGGAATCCTATGCACACTTTCCTGAAGGTAAGCCTCATTAAACATAATGGGGTTTCTGAGTAGGCATACATAGGATTGCATAAACGAGCAGTATTTATCTTCCCTCCACTTAAAAACAAACAAACCCCAAACTCCTGTTTTTATTAAAGCTTTCTGTTCATAGGAACATAGGAAGCTGCCTTACACTGAGTCAGGTCCTGGGTCCATCTAGCCCAGTATTGTTGACACAGACTGGCAGCAGCAGCTCTCCAGAGTTTCAGGCAGGATTCTTTCGTAGCCCTACCTGGAGATGCTGGGGATTGAACCTGGGACCTTCTGGGTGCCAAGCGTTTGCTCTACCGCTGAGCTACAGCCCTTCCTATTGCTGGATAATGGCAACTGACAAGCAAAACAGCCCCAGATTTAGCCGATGTACTAACTGTTTCATTGGTTACTGGTAAGAACAATAGAAGCGATATGATATAAAGGGCTTTTGCACACATGTCTCGGGGTCCAGACTGCTCTGCACCCGTTTTGCAAAACGTTCAATAAAATAGTGTTGGATCCACTGCTGCCTGCCTGGCATTCTTTTCTTCTAAACCGAAAGCAAGGACTTTTTATCTAACAGTTTGGTGCCGTGACTCGGATCCTGCTTCGGGGCGCGTCCCCTTCACGCTGAGCCGAGGGGCCGCGGAGGAGAAGTGGCCACAGGCGGTTGTTTTACACTGCCTTCTCCTCACGACGGTGGCGGCAGAGGCGCCTGGGGACCAACGCCAGAGGAAGAGGGAGACGCGATCACTCTTTTTAGGCACCGGCAGTGGATCAATAAGCAGCTGGACGCAGCTGTGGGTGGGACAGAAGAGGCTTTTGGGGTAAGTGAAACAGCTTACATTAGGGGATAAACGCGGGACGGTGGTGTGTTTGTGATTGTGTGAGACGCCTACGGGCGAAGCGAGTGGGGAGCCCCGATCTGCATTTCCTTACCCCGGAGACGGGCTAGGTCAGAGGAGGGCGAAGCGCAAGAATTGCTGACTGAAATTCCCACCGTCATGGGCGGGTCCCAATCTAAGTCTGCGAAGAAGTCCCATACGCCCTTGGAGTGTTGTTTGCGCAATTAGTCACATTTTAAGCAGGATTATGGAACTAAGATGACAAAGGATCGTCTTGTCTTTTTTTGCACCCGGGAATGGCCAATATTAGAACCCAAATGGCCACCCGAGGGGTCTTTTGACCCAACCTTGGTATCTGATGTGCGAACAATAGTAGCACAGAGGGGAAGTTGGGACCAGTTCCCTTATATTGATTCGTGGGCAACTTGTGTGACCCTTGGCGGCAGGCCTGCTCCATGGGTTGTTAAATGCATGTCCCTTGACCTTCCCATGGTGGTCAAAAGGAAACCACCAAAAGAAGGACCACCAAGGGTCGTGGCCACGGCACCGGAGGACCTACTGCTTCCTCCTCCCTACGGGACAGCCGTCGCAGGGCGCTCGTTGCAACCACCACCCTCTCCTGAGGGGCCCGCCCAGCGGTTTGATGCCCCCGAGAAGGACCCCTCTCATGAAATAGTACCAGAGGACCCCACCCCTCTAGTTGAACGCCAGGACACTCTCCAAGATCGTCTATATTCCCTAGAGGAAAGATTGGAGGTCCTACAGAGAGAGGCAAAAGGGGGACCTAACTACAACCTGCGAAAGGACCCCCAACCACCGGTGAAGTTCACCTTCCCCATCAGAGAAGTCCCTGACCCTACCGCCCAACATCCTCAAGGGACGATGTTTGTTTATGTCCCATTCACAAGATCTGATTTGTATAAGTGGAAACAATTTAACCCCTCCTTTGAAGAGGATCCCAGGCCGCTCCTGTCTCTGATGGAGAATGTGAGGCTTACTCACAACCCCACATGGGACGATACACAAATGCTATTGAACACCTGTTTTCTCAGCCAAAAGCCAACCATCCTTGCGGGGGCACGAGCCAAGTATAGGGAGGAAAATCCCCAGGCAACTGAGGAGGAGACAGCGGAGGTTCTGCCCACAGGGCAACCCAATTGGGGGGTGGCCACAGGGGCACATAGACGCTTACATGCTGACTATTTTCGACTCATTTTAGCAGGCATGAAGCAAGCCGCGAGAAGGGCCCCCAATTTGCAAAAAGTCCTGACTCTAAAGCAAGACAAAAACGAACCTCCTGCCGTGTTCCTCCGAAGGCTGAGGGAAGCCTTCGCTAAATATACTGACATTGACTTGAATGATCCAAATAATTTAAGGATCCTCATGACTCAGGTCGTGGGAAATAGCTGCCAGGACATCAGAAAGAAGTTGCAAAAAGTTGAAGGAGGGCTGGCAGCTGACCTAGGAGTTTTAGTTGAAGTAGCTCAAAAGGTTTATGAGAGGCAAGAAGAAGAAGGAAAAGAAAAAGACAAGAGGCAGGCCAAGCTCCTTGCTGCGGTTCTTGAACCTGACAAAGAGGGAGCTAGAAAGGGAAGGAAAGGGGGAAGGAAAGGATCTCCCCTGTAATGTATGGCTGTGAGAGCTGGACTATAAGGAAAGCTGAGCGCCGAAGAATCGATGCTTTCCAACTGTGGTGCTGGAGAAGACTCTTACGAGTCCCCTGGACTGCAAGGAGGTCAAATCAGTCCATCCTAAAGGAAATCAACCCTGAGTGCTCATTGGAAGGACAGATAATGAAGCTGAAGCTCCAATATTTTGGCCACCTAATGCGAAGAGAAAACTCCCTGGAAAAGACCCTGATGCTGGGAAAGACTGAAGGCAAAAGGAGAAGGGGACGGCAGAGGATGAGATGGCTAGATAGCATCACTGATGCAATGAATATGAACTTGAGCACGCTCCGGGAGAGAGCGCAGGACAGGAAGGCCTGGCGTGCTATGGTCCATGGGGTCACGAAGAGTCGGACACGACTGAACAACAACAACAACATAGAACTAAGATGACAAAGGATCATCTTGTCTTTTTTTGCACTCGGGAATGGCCAGTATTAGAACCCAAATGGCCACCTGAGGGGTCTTTTGACCCAACCTTGGTATCTGATGTGCGAACAACAGTAGCACAGAGGGGAAGTTGGGACCAGTTCCCTTATATTGATTCGTGGACAACTTGTGTGCCCCTCGGCGGCAGGCCCGCCCCATGGGTAATTAAATGTATGTCCTTGGCCCTCCCTGTGATAATTAAAAAAAAAAATTGACCTTCCCTATTAGAGAGGTCCCCGACTCTACCGCCCAATATCCTCAAGAGACGTTGTTTGTTTATGTCCCATTCACGACATCTGACTTGTATAATTGGAAACAATTTAACCCCTCCTTTGAGGAGGACCCCAGTCCATTGTTGTCCTTAATAGAAAATGTGAGGCTCACACACAATCCTACCTGAGACGACACACAGATGTTATTAAACACTTGTTTCCTTAGTCAGAAACCGATTATTCTTGCCCGCGCGCGTCAAGCTTAGGGAAGCGCTCCCCCTTGTGACCGAAGATCAGATAGCAGCAGTGTTGCCTTTAAGACAGCCTGATCGGAGACTAGCCACCGCTGCACAAAGGCAGAGGCATGCCGTATTTTTGGCTCATTTTAGCAGGCATGAGACAAGCTGCGCAGAGGGCCCCCAATTTGCAAAAAGTTCTGACTTTAAAACAAGACAAAAACGAGCCTCCTGCCGTGTTCCTCCGAAGGCTAAGGGAAGCCTTCACCAAATATACTGACATTGACTTGAATGATCCAAATAATTTAAGGATCCTCACGACTCAGTTCGTGGGAAATAGCTGCCAGGACATCAGAAAGAAGTTGCAAAAAGTTGAAGGAGGCTTGGCAGCTGACCTAGGAGTTTTAGTTGAAGTAGCTCAAAAGGTTTATGAGAAGCAAGAAGAAGAAGAAGAAAGAAAAGAAAAAGAAAAAGAAAAAGACAAGAGGCAGGCCAAGCTCCTTGCTGCGGTTCTTAAACCTGACAAAGAGGGAGCTAGAAAGGGGAGGAAAGGGGGAAGGAAAGGATCTCCCCTGGGGAAAGATCAATGTGCCTTTTGTAAGAAAATGGGGCACTGGAAGCGTGACTGTGAGGCTTTGAAGCAGAAAGAGAGAGGGGAAAATACGGGAGGAGCGCAGAGAGTTCTGTATGAACAAGAAAGAGATTAGGACAGACCGGGGCCTGGCCCCCTCTTAGCCGTCTCTGAGGCAAGACGGGACCCCATGGTCAAAATAAAGGTTGGGGGCCGCTCTTACAAAGCCCTTGTAGACACAGGGGCCGCCCTGTCCGTCCTCCCCCTCAGTGAGCCCCCAACGGGAGGTGGGGGGTTCACCACCATAATGGGGGTCGAGGGAAGGGCAACCCAAGTGCCCCTCTCTCGTCCCCTGTTCACCAAGGTTGGGAAAACACACCTAGAACATGCATTTGTCTGTACCCCCTCCTGTCCGGTGGCATTGCTAGGGAGGGACTCATTGACTAAACTCCAAATTGAGATTGCTTTTACTCCTGACGGAAGGATGGAGATACGGCTCCCTAAACAGCAGAGTAGTAACTACCAAATGGCCCTTTTAAAGGTTGCAGAAAAATCCACCCCAGAGGCCACCGAGGACTGAAGCCTAATAGAAAACAGAGTCAACCATCTAGGGGGGGTTATAAAGTGTCAAAAGAAAAAGTACAGTTGGCCCAACCAACTGTAAAATTCCTAGGCCACCACTTAACTAAAGGGACTCAGAGCCTAGGGCAAGAAAGAGTCGAAGTCATCTGTGACACTCCTGTCCCTAAGTCCCCCCACGAATTGAGGGCCTACCTGGGGTTGACCAGATTCTGCCGACTATGGATAGCAAACTATGGGGAAACAGCGCGGCCGCTGTATGAGGTGCTGCAGAAAGAATAAATAAGTCTTTCCTCAGTCTTAAAGCTGCTCTTGTGTCACCACCCGCACTGGCCATACCAAATCCCAGCTGGCCATTTAGACTTTATGTGCATAATAATAAGGGCATAGCTTGAGGAGTGCTTTGCCAGCGAAAAAGGCCCTCTTGGAGACCAGTGGGATATTATTCCAAAGTCCTAAATGTCGTAGCATGAAGATAGCCAAGTTGCCTAAGAGCAGTAGCGGCAACAGCTCTGATCTGTACCGAAGCCGAGAAAATGACAATGGGAGGACCCATTGAAGTTTGGGTGCCGCATGGAGTGCCGCAAATTTTAAGATCAGGAGGAGGAAGCAAATTTCTCAACCCAGCCCGGCATTCCCAATATGAAATAGGTTTACTAACAAACGAAAACCTCACTTTTAAGGCTTGCTCTAGCTTTAATATCGCCACACTACTGCCAACATTACTGGGCACAAATGGATCAAGACTCCCAGATCATGACTGCCTTGAAGTATTAGAGCTAGACACCAAAGGCCGACCGGACCTTGAGGATGAACCAATAGAGGGAGCCAGAGATCTGTTTGTAGATGGGTCTACCTATATGCTAGATGGAAGGCGCTACACAGGAGCGGCCCTCATTACTCTAGACGAGAATGTGCACGAGGAAAGGTTGCCTCCTCATTTCTCCGCCCAATCCGCTAAGTTGGTAGCCTTAACAAGAGCCCTGCAGGCAAGCAAAAGGAAGCGAGTATACCGATAGCAAAAATGCCTTCGCCGTTGTGCGTGCTCATGGGCAACTGTAGAAAGAGAAGGGATTCCTTACAGCAAACAGATCTCCAGTGGCTAATGGCGGCCTAATAGTGGATCTTCTGGATGCCCTCCAGCTACCCTCACAAGTAGCTGTTGTCCACGTCCGAGCCCATGGGAAAGAAAAAGAGGAAAAATGGAGACAGGGAAACCAGAAGGCAGATGAGGCCGCAAAAAGAGCAGCCAGAGAGGGAATCCAAGGAACATTCCTCATTCTACCCAAAAGAAAAGAGCGCCCCACATACTCCCCTGCTGAGTTACGGATGGCACAAGAACACGGAATAAGTCCCTGCGACAACAGATGGATCCAGATGACAGATGGAAGACTGCTTCTTCCACAGACCCTGCAGAGGGTTGTTCTAAAACAAGTTCACCATTCTCTTGGACACCCTGGAGCATCAGCCATGATTGACTATTGCAAGAGGCTGTTTGTCTCCCCTAGCATAACTGTATGTGCCCACCGACTGGCCGCAACCTATAAAGTCTGCCAGAAAACCAACCCTCCCAGGGCACCCCCTCCTCCAAAAGGAGGGCGACCATAGGCCTACTATCCTTTCCAGAGGGGGCAGATTGATTTTGCTGAGATGCCACCATGTAGGGGTTACAGGTATTTGCTTGTAATAGTATGTCAAATGACAGGGTAGGTAGAGGCGTTTCCATGTAGGAACTGCCAAGCTAAAACTTGTTGCTAAATTGTTACAGGAGGTGGTGCCCCGGTTCTCCCTGCCCGAAGTTATAGAGTCCGATCAGGCCTCACATTTCACCTCAGTTATTACACGGGGGATGGCACAAGCTCTAGGAGTAGAGTGGCATTTACATTGCCCCTGGAGGCCCCAGGCAAGTGGACAGGTTGAAAGAATCAATCGGAGCCTCAAGGAGACTTTAACCAAACTCCAACGAGGGGTGAAGCTCACTTGGGTTGAGGCTCTGCCAGGCTCTTCATTCTACCCAAAAGAAAAGAAAAGAGAAAAGAGAAAAATGGTAACAAGGGCTTTGCAGGGCCTCACCGCCTTGTCTGAAGAATTAGCCAAGAATTCAGAGATTAACAACCCCGTGACTGCCTGGTTAGAGAGATAGTTTGAAAAATGGAAACACCTAGCAGCCTCAATCCTTATTTCGCTTGTAGTGATGATAGGAGTTATAGTGTTATTTGGTTGTTGCATTATCCCCTGTGTTAAAGGCTTATCCCAGCGATTGATAAAAACCGCTCTGTCAAAACAGATGCTTTTGCTTTATTGTACCAATAAAGAGGCTCCGTTTTAAATGCTTTAAGACATGAATAAAGACTTAAAGGAGGGAATTGTTAGAAAAAGAGACTCCGTAACTGTTGGCGTCTCAAGTTACATAAAAGCCCGAGTGGCGAAAAATGTAGGCAGAGCAAAAAGAAAATCATACTGACGTGCTCATGACTAACAGTTTGGTAAGCTGATACTGACTGTTTATTGGCTATTAACTTGGTGAGCCGATGTACTAACTGTTTCATTGGTTACTGGTAAGAACAATAGAAGCAATATGGTATAAAAGGCTTTTGCACACGTGTCTCGAGGTCCAGACTGCTCTGCACCCGTTTTGCAAAACGTTCAATAAAATAGTGTTGGATCCACTGCTGCCTGCCTGGCATCCTTTCCTTCTAAACCGAAAGCAAGGACTATTTTTATCTAACATTCTCCATACTCGCAGACTCTCCTGAAGTTACTCAGTAACACAATCTGATGTTGGCACTCTCAGACGAACTGCCCCAGACACCTCTCAACTGCTCCTTACATTTACTTCAGTCAGAACCCTCCAGCCAATCAGCTTTGGTATAGCCAACATTCTGTCACACCACTTCTGTTCAAACTCAGGCTGAATAGACATCTTTAGAATGTTTCACTATCTTCCAATCAGATGATACCAATTTGGATCCAACCTTCCCATATATAAGCCAGAACCTACTTTCACATTACCATCTTAATGGTAACTGTAACAGTAACTGTCATTCCACCAGCACACCTTGTTTACCCAGTATTGCTCCTCTGGCACAGTCCTGGAGTTAAAGACACACATTTCCTCCCTTGTATTGCTAAATTCTTCAGTCCTTATAACAAAACAGTTGAAAAGCCTAAACATTTACTCATAAACTCAATTTCTTCTCAGGCACGCAGGCTGGAGGTTCCCCATCCCTGCCCTATGTCATTCTGGTTCAGAATATTTGCTTGGATTCAGACAAATATTTATAGAAATTACGCAACCTTTACTGAATTGAAAAATCTTCAGAGGAGTCAAAAAGTCCAGAGGAACACTGGAGGGTAGATGGACAGAGTAAAGGGAAATGTACATTTAAGCCAATCTTTGCTTGCTTTTTGTTTAGGGGTGGCTGCTGTGGAGGTGGGAATGAAGAGTGAAGATTAACTTCATTCATGGGCAATTTGACACTGCTTTCAAGGCACTCAAGTCTGTGTGTTGCCTTTCATGTGGCTATATTGTATACACAGAACAATAAAAGATGTATTGATTGTGTACCCAAACACAGCTATACACGGTAGTTGCCTAGTTAACCTGAAGTGCTTCCCAGGTTAATTAGAAGAGGCTCTAATTGTGCAATCACCCTGCCTAAAACACCACATTTCAGTGGGTGAGGAGTTTCCAGATATCGTTGGCTTCCATTTGTAACCCACCTGTGTTTTACCACTGCTTCTTCTGCCTCTTATTTCTAACCACAAAAAAACCATTAACAAAGGAAAGAATAGCTGCACAATGCCTTTTGACTGGGGAACAGTAGGAGCTGTCTATCTGGGAACACCCCTGGAAATTGTGAACCCCAAGGAAATCCATAATACACAGACAATAATAATGAATAAATGAAACAATAAAAAGACTTCCCGCAGGACTAGGCAATAACACTGAACAAATGTTCCTCCTAGACATGCATTTAAACAACCTCGTCATTACATAATAAATATTGCTCTCCAAGGGTAATACCTAGTGGTTGTTGCCTTTATGTATCTGTAATTTCTTCATGAAGCATGCGAAGTCAGAAAGCCCAAATGTCTCCATGAACGGGCTTATTCAAATCGGTATTTCAGGTGTATTGTATTTTCCTTCTCTGCTAAACCAGTTAACATTCCAAGCAATAATATTTTGGATATCACTTGTTCAAATCAATGCCATTCAGGTTGCCCACTGTGTTTTTGCCGCCTTTGCCCTTTAGGGTTGTCAGGTGACAAGGCTGCTGTGACAGTAGCAGTGACAAATGGCAGAATTTTCCTGTTGGTATAGAGATCCGAGTCCTAGCAACCCTTTGCCCACTTGGGTCTGTGACTCACAGTCCCCAGCCCTCCAAACCACATTGCCCTTGCCCACCTGAGCACTGCTGTTTCTGTGCATTGTGTCTCAGATGTTTTGTCCTAGATTTACTTTCTCCTTTGGTCCTCTTTTTTTCATTGTCCAGCTTCCCTAGTGCACATCTCTCAGCCTTTCCTGATATTGTAAATCCTGTTAATTTTTTAAAGCCTCCTCTCTGATTAGCCCTTTCCTAGCATAATTGGCAACTTCCTCTGCCCTGAAAAAGGCTTATTCTCCTCCTGTCTTCCCCTCAGGTTCCTCTTGCTCAGTCCATTGCCTACTAGCACCCATCAGCCAATCAGAGGTTTCATTACCACAAGAACAATACAGTATACATATCTTTGCTTAGCTGTTATGTTCATCTTTAGTCACTACTTTATCTAATGCAGATAACGTAATACAAGAGAGAAAAAAGTCTCACATGGATGAGAAAGAACTTGAAAAGATCTTGAAAAAGAGGAGTTTGGACTTCCTGGATATTCTTCTTTGTGCAAAGGTGATTATTGTAACAATGCATTTCAAGCCACCAAAGTGATAATGTGACTTCATATTGTAGACTAGGCTGGAAACTGCCAAGGGCTTTTCTGGACACTGTTCTTTTCCCAAGTGGTCCATGCAGCCATCACTACTTGTCCAGGGTCCAATGTACACAGCCGATTTAATGCAGAGGGAGAGCGCATCAGGGTCATTAGTGACAAATAATTGCCAATCTACTTCCCTTTGGAAAAGGTACATTTTCCAAAAGTCCTTTTAGTGCATTGTTTTTCTTAAACACAGCTTGGGAGTGCTTCCACTGCAGTGTGCCATGTCCCCCGCACATTAAATCCTGGGGGTGCCTAATTATGTGACCTGCCTGTGACCTCACAGTGACCTGGTCAAGGGGTGGGGTCACACCCTTTCCCCCATTTTCCCCCCTCATTTCCTCTTTTCTAGGCTGACCATATTTCCTTGAGACAAAAACGGGATATTGGGATGACAAAAATGGGATGGGTTATGTAATATTCCATATTCATGAAAAACAACCTAAACTCACTACAAAAGAACATGGAAAGGGGCACAAATGAATAACACTAATTTATTGCATATACACACAAAAAACACTCATAAATATACATATATCAAATACTTATAAAATATCACATGAGCAGTAAACAAATCTGTATGGCATACCACACTGAACACTCTAATGCAGGACTGCAGTGGCCAGACTGCAAAAAATCATAAACATACACCAAAAAGAAAAAAAAAAGGAATGAACACCCTGACTGCTATCACAAACCGGTATATGCTAATGTCCCACCAGAGAGTTCCGCTGTAATAAAAAAATAGCTAACAGCCTGTTGAAATGAAATATGAGTCTGAAAAGTCCGAAGAATCCACCCCAGAGGCCACCGAGGACTGGAGCTTAATAGAAAACAGAGTCAACCCTCTAGCTTGGGCCGGGATTGGAGGGGCCTCTCGTGCCAAGTCGGCAGCACCATACAAAATTCCCCTCAAGGAGGGAGCAAGGCCTGTTCATGTGAAACAGTATCCCCTTTCCCGCCAAGGAAAGGAGGGCCTACAACCAGTAATAACAAAGCTCCGAGAAGAAGGCCGGCTCATTGAGATAATGTCCCCCTATAACACGCCCATCATCGCTGTGCCAAAAAGGGGAGGGGGGGGCAAGGGCTTTCGCTTAGTGCAAGACCTCCGGTTCATTAATCAGCAGATCGTGGCCCCCCATCCTGTGGTCCCCAACCCACACACCCTCCTTGTAGGAATTCCGGAAGAGCACGCCTGGTTCACTGTCATAGACCTAAAAGATGCCTTTTTCAGCATCCCCCTCCACCCTGATTCAAGGCCTTTGTTCGCCTTTGAATGGGAAAGCCCAGAGGGGGGGGGTCAAAAGTTCAGTTAGCATGGACAGTCATCCCTCAGGGGCTCAATCTCTCACCGGTGGTCTTTGGCCAGCAGCTCCAAAAGGATCTTGAACCCTGGGTCCAGCAGCACTCAGAGGTGCATCTCCTCCAGTACTGTGACGACCTCCTGATTTCAGCCAAGGCCAAGAATGCGTGCCTGAGTGGGACGGTTTCCCTCCTCAACTATCTAGCGGGGGGGGGGGGTATAAAGTGTCAAAAGAAAAGTACAGTTGGCCCAACCAACTGTAAAATTCCTAGGCTACCACATAACTAAAGGTTGACTCTGTCGGAGCCTAGGGCAAGAAAGAGTTGAAGTCATCCGTGACACTCCTGTCCCTAAGTCCCCCCGCGAATTGAGGGCCTACCTGGGGTTGACCGGATTCTGCCGACTATGGATAGCAAACTATGGGGAGACAGCGCGGCCACTGTATGAGGTGCTGCAGAAAGATAGACTGGATAAATGGAAATGGACTAAGGAAATGAATAAGTCTTTTCTCAGTCTTAAAGCTGCTCTTGTGTCACCACCTGCTCTAGCCATACCAAATCCCAGCCGGCCATTTAGACTTTATGTGCATGAAAATGAGGGCATAGCTTCGGGAGTGCTTTGCCAGCGAAAAGGGCCCTCTTGGAGACCAGTGGGATATTATTCCAAGGTCCTAGATGTCGTAGCACGAGGATGGCCAAGTTGCCTGAGGGCAGTAGCGGCAACAGCTCTGATCTGTACCGAAGTCGAGAAAATGACAATGGGAGGACCCATTGAAGTTTGGGTGCCGCATGGAGTGCCACAAATTTTGGGATCAGGAGGAGGAAGCAAATTTCTCAACCCAGCCCGGCATTCCCGATATGAAATAGGTTTACTAACAAACGAAAACCTCACTTTTAAGGCTTGCTCTAGCTTTAATATCACCACACTACTGCCAACATTACTGGGCACAAACGGATCAGGACTCCCAGATCATGACTGCCTTGAAGTATTAGACCTAGACACCAAAGGCCGACTGGACCTTGAGGATGAACCAATAGAGGGAGCCAGAGATCTGTTTGTAGATGGATCTAGCTATATGCTGGATGGAAGGCGCTACACAGGCGCAGCCGTCGTTACTCTAGAGGAGAGTGTGCGCGAGGAAAGGCTGCCTCCTCATTTCTCCGCCCAATCCGCTGAACTGGTAGCCCTGACAAGAGCCCTGCAAGCCAGCAAGGGAAAGCGAGTAAATATTTATACCAATAGCAAAAATGCCTTCGCCGTTGTGCATGCTCATGGGCAACTGTGGAAAGAGAGGGGATTCCTTACAGCAAACGGATCTCCAGTGGCTAATGGCGGCCTAATAGTGGATCTTCTGGATGCCCTCCAGCTACCCTCACAAGTAGCTGTTGTCCACGTCCGAGCCCATGGGAAAGAAAAAGAGGAAAAATGGAGACAGGGAAACCAGAAGGCAGATGAGGCCGCAAAAAGAGCAGCCAGAGAGGGAATCCAAGGAACATTCCTCATTCTACCCAAAAGAAAAGAGCGCCCCACATACTCCCCTGCTGAGTTACGGATGGCACAAGAACACGGAATAAGTCCCTGCGACAACAAATGGATCCAGATGACAGATGGAAGACTGCTTCTTCCACAGACCCTGCAGAGGGTTGTTCTAGAGCAAGTTCACCATTCTCTTGGACACCCTGGAGCATCAGCCATGATCGACTATTGCAAGAGGCTGTTTGTCTCCCCTGGCTTAACTGTATGCGCCCACCGACTAGCCGCAACCTGTGAAGTCTGCCAGAAAACCAACCCTCCCAGGGCACCACCTCCTCCAAAAGGAGGGTGACCATGGGCCTACTATCCTTTCCAGAGGGCGCAGATTGATTTTGCTGAGATGCCACCATGTAGGGGTTACAGGTATTTGCTTGTAATAGTATGTCAAATGACAGGGTGGGTAGAGGCGTTTCCATGTAGGAACTGCCAAGCTAAAACTGTTGTTGCTAAATTGTTACAGGAGGTGGTGCCCCGGTTCTCCCTGCCCGAAGTTATAGAGTCCAATCAGGACTCACATTTCACCTCAGTTATTATACGGGGGCTGGCACAAGCTCTGGGAGTAGAGTGGCATTTACATTGCCCCTGGAGGCCCCAGGCAAGTGGACAGGTTGAAAGAATCAATCGGAGCCTCAAGGAGACTTTAACCAAACTCCAACGAGGGGTGAAGCTCACTTGGGTTGAGGCTCTGCCAATAGCTTTAACGAAGCTTCAAAGGATGCCAAAAAAGGACATAAAATTGTCCCCCTTCGAACTGATGTTTGAGTTCCCGCCTCGGGTACACTGCGGAAGGAGGGAGGAAGTCAAGTGGGAGGTGGGTGATCAGATGCTAAGGGATCAGTTGACTTCTCTACAGTCTGTTCTTTCACAGCTACGAGCTTATTCCGTTCCGTTTCAGAGACTGCCGTTAGATGCACCTATCCATCTCTTCCAGACGGGAGACGAGGTGTTGCTGAAAAAGTGGAATAAAGAAGCTTTAAAGGAAGGGTGGGAGGGGCCTTATTTGGTGGGACCAACCAGCCACTCGTGTGTAAAGCTTGTGGGTTCTAGTAAATGGACACATTGCAGCCGGATAAAGCCATTTAAGCGACCCTCACTTCCTTCTGTCACCTGGAAAAAACAGGAGGACACGGGCAATGGTCCTTTGCTCCCTGGCACCCCTCCGGAAGCTGCCAGAGACACAGGCGAAGAAGCCATCCAGGAGCCACAATCACCTGTAATATACAAGTCACAACATCTGGGAGAAGCTCGGGATCAAATTACAAAAAACTTGTAATATGAAGCAAGTATTGTGGGTGGTGTTGGTAATGTTAGTTAAAGAAATATTAACGTGGATGGTGATACCTCAAGGACTTGGGCTTGACAGCTTTAAGATAAAACCCCGAAATGTCACACCAACACCCCTCAGACCACTTCTGGTACAGATCCCTGAGAAAGAGAGGCGTCCCTGGAGAACCAGGGTAGGGATCCCAATAACAGAGGAAACTGATAATGTGTGGTTAGAGTGGATAAAGTATACAGCCAAGTCTTTAAATAAGTCTGACTGTTTTGTTTGTGCCACAGGGAGATCTGTAGCAAAGGTGCTGCCCTTTCCACTAGGATGGGACACTCCTTCCCTCCTCACCTGTGTGATCCGTTTGTTCCAGCACCCTAACGCATGGGGAGAAAAAAAGTGCCAGACTCTCAATAAACTATACCCGTGATGCTATAAAGAGATTGGCTGAGCAACTAGATGCCACCAGCCAAATGGCTTGGGAAAATCGGCGTGTTCTTGATATGTTAGCAGAAAAAGGAGGGGTTTGTGTCATGCTAGGTGGACGGTGTTGCACCTTCATCCCTAACAACACTGCCCCAGATGGCACGGTAACAAGGGCTTTGCAGGGCCTCACCGCCTTGTCTGAAGAATTAGCCAAGAATTCAGAGATTAACAACCCCGTGACTGCCTGGTTAGAGAGATGGTTTGGAAAATGGAAACACCTAGCAGCCTCAATCCTTATTTCGCTTGTAGTGATGATAGGAGTTTTAGTGTTATTTGGTTGTTGCATTATCCCTGCGCTAGAGGCTTATCCCAGCAGTTAATTGAAACCGCTCTGTCAAAACAGATGCTCTTGCTTTATTGTGCTGATATCAGTAACCCCTTTTGATGCATTTTTGATGCATTTTAAAGCATTCCGTTTTAAATGCTTTAAGACGTGAATAAAGACTTAAAGGAGGGAATTGTTAGAAAAAAAATGGAGACTCCATAACCGTTGGCGTCTCAAGTTACGTAAGAGCCCGAGTGGCGGGAAAATATAGGCGGAGCAAAAAGGGAATCATACTGACGCGCTCATGACTAACAGCTTGGTAAGCTGATAGTGACTGTTTATTGGATATTGACTTAGTGAGCCGATGTACTAACTGTTTCATTGGTTACTGGTAAGAACAATAGAAGCGATATGATATAAAGGGCTTTTGCACACATGTCTCGGGGTCCAGACTGCTCTGCACCCGTTTTGCAAAACGTTCAATAAAATAGTGTTGGATCCACTGCTGCCTGCCTGGCATTCTTTTCTTCTAAACCGAAAGCAAGGACTTTGTATCTAACAAACCCACTCTTCTCAAAGGCTTGAGTGAGGAGAAGGAGAAAAACCAACCCTCTTGTCTGTTTGTATAAAGTCAAATACAGTTCAGAACTTCTCTTGCCCACCGAAGAGAATTCTCTTTAAAAATTCCCCAAGATATGCTCTGGGTGAAAGAAAGAACAGGATAGGGGAGGGAAGAAGAAAAGAAGAATGGTGATTGGAAATGCGGGGGGGGGGAGCTAGAGAGAATTCCCTAAGCCAAGTGCCTCCTTTCAGAGATGCAATACTTCAGAGGAATTTAGGAGGCTGTGCAGGGTTTGTAAGGATTGCACATACCTAAATTAACTTTATGAGGTGAGGTGGCTGAGGGTTTTTTCTAGCTTTTTTAAAACTGTAGAACCTATTTAAAAGCCCCCACAATTTCTTGATCATGATGCCATATAGTCCTCACCCTCCCTTTGAGATTATTTGAGTCCTACAGCTATTTAGGAGAAATTAAAGTGGAGGAGGAGAAAGAAGTTTGTGGAGGATGGTTGGATCCTTTGCTGTACTGAAGCTACTAAACTTCCACAGAAGCTAAAGCTTCGACTTTGGGGCAGTAAAATGACATGCTGTGTGAAATACTGGTGTTTCACAATAAGTATTTATTTATTTATTTGTTATTAAATTTATTAATCACCCATCTGGCTGGTCACCCAGCCACTCTAGGCGATGTACAGCATACAATAAAACAGTTTAAAACAATAAAATTCTACAGTAAAAACATTTTCTAAAATACCCTAACCCACCCCAAATGCCTGCCTGAACAACCATGTTTTTAATGCACGGCGGAAGCTCGTTAAAGAGGGGGCATGGCAGAGTTCCCTAGGGAGGGAGTTCCACAGAGTAGGGGCCACCACAGAAAAGGCCCTCTCACTCGTCCCCACCAGTCTAGCTGTCCTGGCTGATGGGACAGAGAGAAGGCCATCTGAGCCTGATCTTGTTAAGCAGCCTGTCTGGTGCTGCTGGAGGCGCTCCTTAAGATAGGCTGGGCCGGAACCATATAGGGTTTTAAAGGTCAAAACCAACACCTTGAATTTGGCCCGGAAAACAACTGGTAACCAGTGCAACTCCTTCAGCACTGGAGTGATGTGATCTCGTTGGCGGCTGCCTTTAATCAGGCGAGCCGCTGCGTTCTGTACCAGCTGCAGCTTCCGAACCGTCTTCAAGGGTAACCCACGTAGAGCGCATTACAGTAGTCTAAACGAGAGGAGACCAGGGCATGTACTACCGATGGGAGCAGATGGTCGGGAAGGAAGGGGTGCAGCCGCCGTATCAGATGGAGTTGATACAGCGCTGTCCGGCTCACAGCTGACACCTGAGCCTCCATGGACAGCTGGGAGTCCAAAATGACCCCCAGGCTGTGGACCTGGTCTTTCAAGGGTAGCCGTACCCCATTCAACACCAGGTCAACATCCCCCAGCCTCCTCTTGTCTCCCACCAAAAGTACCTCAGTTTTCTCAGGGTTCAGCTTCAGCTTATTCCTCCCCATCCAGCCACTCACCGTCTCCAGACATTTGGACAGGGATTCTACGGCCAACCTTGGTGAAGATTTGAACAACAGGTAGAGCTGCATGTCATCCACATATTGATGACACCGCACCCCAAACCTCCTGATGATAGCCCCCAGCAGCTTCACATAGATATTAAATAGCATCGGGGAGAGGATGGAACCCTGTGGCACCCCACAAGTGAGTGGCCATGGGTCTGAAACCTCCTCTCCCAGTGCTACCCTCTGGTACCTGCCGGAGAGGAAGGACCAGAACCACCGCAATACGGTGTCTCCAATGCCCAACCCTTCCAGGAGGTCCAGGAGGATACCGTGGTCAACGGCATCAAAAGCCATTGAGAGATCGAGGAGAACAAGGAAGGAGCATTCACCCCTATCACCCCTATTTCTTCCCTTCCTTCTCCCTCTTCAAAAATTTCATTGCAAGCAAGCTCCCAACAGTGGGCATGTAAGAGCAGAAAAGTAGGAGGAGAGAGGTTTTTTGCACTTCAAAAAAAAAAACTGCTCCAGAGATTAGGGACAGTGACCTCCTAATGGTCACCTTAAATAACTTCTGATTATGATGTCTAATCCCCTGTGTGGCTTGGCAGTTTTTACTTTTTGTTTTAGTCTTTGAGAAAAGGAAACTTTACGCATGGCTAGCACAAAAGCCATTGAACCTAAATGTCTGAACTTTAGCAGGCTCAGTCAGCTCCATAGGGGCTGCCAGGTCCCCAAATTCCATGCATGTATGTGGAAGCACAAAAAATATAGCTCTTTGCTTTGACAGATTTTCTTGGAAATAGCAGATTTTACTTGTGACTAGCACAAAAGCCACGGGACCTAACTGCCTGAAAATAGGCAAGTTCCATCAGCTCCATGGGGGCTACCAGGTCTCCAAATTCCATGTATTTATTATACAAAATAAAAAAGTTATGGCCATTTCTGTTTTCCAATGCAAGTCAATAGGAAAATGTTAAAAAATGGCAATTAGGACAGCTCAAAAGATCCAGGGCACAGCTCAAAAAGATCCAGGACCTGTGCCCAGGTGGGCCTTTCTTTTAACGACACCCCTGGCCATGCCTCTGATGTCATTTGCTCCTCCAGCCAGTGCTTTGGTTGGGGA
This sequence comes from Heloderma suspectum, assembly GCF_057233095.1. Taxonomy (NCBI): domain Eukaryota; kingdom Metazoa; phylum Chordata; class Lepidosauria; order Squamata; family Helodermatidae; genus Heloderma; species Heloderma suspectum. The sequence continues at coordinate 231,793,324 of NC_139461.1, forward strand.
TTCAGCTTCACTACATGTCAGCTTTCTGGGCTGGGGAAAGCCTAAGCACAGCAAAGCAACCCAAACTAAAGTGCCAGTTAGAGGAACGTTCCTCCACCTAGTGGCTCAGTCAAGGTGGCCCTGTGCCTTTCCCCATTAGGGAGGACCGGGGCAGGCGAAGCACTTAGGACACTTCCTCCCCTTCCCAATAAATGTATCAACATACGAAAGAGCCAGCAGTAAAATTAATAGCCAGAACAAGAGATTAAAGGTAAAATGCCTGCTGGAAGAGCAAGGTCTTAACTGGGTGTCTAAACATACATAGTCAGGACACCAGGCAGATCTCCCTGGGAAGGGTATATTTTTAACATGCATGTTTTTTAAAATGCTAGTAGCAGCCACAGGGGGCTGAGCATCAGTGGGACTGCAGGGGAAGGGAGGGATTTAAAATCCCTCCCCACCATGGTCCTGATGAGAAATCCCCCCTGCAGTTGTCATCTGTACCAGGAGGGAAGCTTCCATTGTTTATGGAAATCGTTTGTACATTTGGGGGTAAACAGCAGCCAGAGGTGTGACTTTTGGCAGCAAAACAGCCTGGTATCCCAGTCCAGACCAGGATCGTGTTCTGGATCCTTTTCTTTCAAAATAAAAGCAGCTGACGTAAGCACACTTTCCTGAAGCCTGAATACTAAACCATGTAATTTAGCCCTCTATTTAATGAGTTCCTGATATTTTCATCATTCTGTTCTTAAAACTCCCAATGATGAACATTTTCCCCAACCTCCTTTGATAAATTAGTTGCCCAAGAATTCTTTGCGTTGTATAGTTTCTCCTAATATTTATTTATTTTATTACATTTATATCTCACCTTTCTTCCACAGAGCCCAAGGCGGCATACACATAATCCTCTTCGTCTCCATCTTATCCTCACAACAACACTGTGAGGCAGGTTAGACTGAGACTCAATGACTGGCCCAAAGACACCCAGGACCCATCTACATGGCACCGCTTTCACACACACCCACCCTGTCACAACTGTGTAGCATTGCAGCTTCGAATTAACTTCTGCTGCGATACACTCGCGATTTACTGTGCGCTTCCCTAACAGACTCCACTGTGCCCTTTTTTTGCCATTATACTTCAATGTGCAGCAGTGAAGTCCTGTGATCATGGGGGTACGACTTTGCAGTGGCTGTTTTGTATTTTATGGGATCTGTTGTGTCTTTCCGTCCCTCATTAGGTAAAAAGTGGGTGTTCCTGTTACAAAAATTGTGTTCTTTCCCTGGTAGACTTTCCAATTTGTTTACCAAGAACGAGAGGAGGCAGAGATCTGGTCCAACACGATTTTATTCTGCAGAATAAGGCAACCTTTGGGGCTAATGCTCCAACAAAGATCACAATCAAGTAATGTGATCCAGAGGGTTATATACACAAGTCTCTGGGGGCTGTCTTACACCTGCTCTCTACCACTTTCTTTGTCTAGCTGAAAGGGAGACAGGAAACAGACAACACCTTTTACATACTCAGGCATGCGTAGAGAGAGGCAGCAGAGAGATAGTTGTGTACTACGTAAACACATTCTTGGCATTCCTGAGTCTCTGATAAGGCACTGTGTCTTTGTTTAGCATGGCAATCTCACATAGAGGTAGAATAGACATAGTATGCTTATAAAATCATGGGATAACTGACATATTACAACTGAAATTTTTATAACATTCTGTGTCCCTTCATTTCCACGCCATCTGTTTGTCAGTTCCCCAGCCTGAGACTCTTGCGATGGTTCGCATGAGCGGTACGTGTCTACCCATCACTTTGAAATGATGGCCAGAGTGAAGTTGGTCCTCCCTCAAGATCCTCCCCCCGCGGCCCTTGGGCACTGAGTCCAAAACTACCATCGCAAAGATATGAAGCTGCAAAAATGTGCGAAAGTGTGATTAAATAAATGAAAATGCCTCTCTGTGCCTCTGTAACTGCGCAGCTGCGAAGGGACAGGGGGAGTAAAGGGGTGTCACAGAGTGACGCAAGCACTGTGCACGCCTACAACATGCCCACTGCAAAATGCGAAGTCGATTTGGGAAAGGGACAGATGGCTTGCAACAGCGGGAAACCTGCAGCAAATGAAAAACATCGCAGCAAAAGTCCTCCTTGGAAATTCGCATTTTCTGGGAGAAAACCACAGATGGCTGTGAAGTGGCAACTATATCATCTGTCCTGAGGGACCTCGACTTGCAGCCGCCCCGGAGTAAAAGGCTCATGTAAATGGGGCCCCAGTGCAATTCGTGGCTGGGTGGGGAATACAACTCAAATTTCCTGAGTCTCAGTCCAGTGCACTGGCTCTTTTACCTTGGGCTCTTATGTTATGTACACCTCTTCTATTCAGGGCTACACTAGATGTGACATGGGAGACGTATGAATCCCCGACACCTTTTCTTTGGTTGCGGGTCCTTAGCTAAAAGAAGCCACAGGGGAGGGTATTTGGATTAGAATCATGGCGGGGGGGGGGTTAACTCTTTCCCTGTACTGATTTCCCTGGTGCAAATCACTCTCTGGAGTAGCCGGGGGGGGGGGATAAGCATCAACTGTACCTATAAGTTTCTGCATTACAGCTAATAACATCTGTTGTTATATGTGCTTTTGCACCCGGGGTGATGATTTTGCCTCAGGACTATGGCATGGGTGGAATTGGTTAAATTTCCTTTCCTGTCACTTCTAATTGAGACACACCCCACAGCTGGTTTAAGCAAAAAGAAAAAAACCTTGAATTTACACATCTAGCATCAAGATATTATTCCTGTTTGTTTGACCTGGCCTATATATTTCTGCACCACAGCTAATACCATCTCAGGTTGGAGGACGGGGGTAGGAGGTATTGTATCAGGCATCAGTGGAACAAGTTAAATTTGCCCTCCATTTTAGCAGGAAAAAAGATGGAAGATAGATTCACACATCTTGCCACATCTAGTCTGGCCCTTAGTGCCGATGTAATAACCAATTAACCTTTTTTTTCTTGAAGAAACTTTTATGTCTCTGTGTTCCTCACTATCATTTTCCCATCTCAGCTCTAAATGCATGGAGCTATCTCAGTCTCACCAGGTAGGTCTTTCTTTCATAGCCCCTTGTCTCTTTATATTTACCTCAGGATTGTCCCAAATCTCTGTGAAGACCATAGATGTTCAGCATAGCTAGAAACCCTGTGAAGAAAAGAGAGAAGTAATTCATTGGCAGGCTATTATTGTTTAATGTACAGGGGTGTTATGTAATGAGAATTACTTAATACATGGTGCCATTTACAAAACACTGGACTTCTCAATAGCTGACTAAACAGGCAGGGAAACTTGTGCATCAGCTGCACTTGTTCCCATGTTGGTCCTCAGCAGACTGCGGGAAGGCAGCTGAAGCCTGCCAGGCTCACCCCAGTCCTATAATATTCATTTAATGAATTCTACCCATTTCCTCTGAGGAATGCAAAGAGGTGCACCTGGATCCAGGGTCCTTTGATTAGGAAAAGTGAAGCAGCTGCCTCAGCCAATTTTCGATGTCATGAAACGGCAGAACATTGTTAGTTACTGAATTTTTTATTCTTGTATTTGTACTACAGGGGTGTGTACTTGTGGAATTTCTTGCCTCAAGTGCTAAAATAACTTGACTGGCAATGGGTAGTATGTACCTTGACTTGGGGAGGGCATGACTGCCATTTCCTGTTCTGCCTCAGGCACCAAAATGTCTTGGGCTGGCCCTGCTTGGGGCCTCCAGAAAGTGTCCATTCAGACACTAGTGGACCCAAATATGCTCAGCAGCCGCATTGAAATTATATTTGGCTCCTTCAGACCACTTTTATCCCAGGCACTGGGGACTATATGTGACACATGAGTGCATCCATCACCAAAATAAGTGTCCTGCAGATTTCAGTTTCCATCTTTCCGATTTGCAGCTGTGGAACACTGTGGCATACATGCATGCCTGTGAAGTGGTGGTGGGGATGTGTGCATTGGCTGTGACAAGGAGCAGCTAACTACTCATCATATGCATGACTGTGGTATGGTGTAAATTAGCCCTGAGGGTGATGGAAGTAAGTGACCAAACTCACATCACAGCTTTTCCTGTGATCTACCAGGAAAAAGAAATAAAGTGATAAATCTGAGATGTGCAAGGTGGATTGCAAGAAATATTTGTAGAGCCAAGGTAACAACAGATGCACAGGACTGGTTCAGGTGGTAATCCCCCCTACCTCCTACTTCCATGCAGCATGGTCATAAGATCTTACCTCCCACACCAACATTGCACTTTGTCCTGCTTCAGGCACCTTTGGATATTCACATGTGGGCATCATGGCTGAGAACAGTGTCTCTGCATAAGATCTAACCTGCATTAGCCCAAACAGTGTGGTCAATTTCGTCCTTGGTGGGTCCACTTCGCATCATTGCACTGGCTGCTTGGAATGCACAATGTTCACACATTGATATCAGCTGTGTAGGATGGTATCAGACTGCATTGCTCCACCCTGTGCAGACATGACATCCAGTGCATGATGTTGTGTGCAATCATGGGGTGGATCCAGCTAGCATAAGCCACACACACACACACACACACACACACACACGGTTTTGGTAGAGTGTGGGCACAAGGTTAATTATGTCACACTTATTTAACTTTTATTTTCCTTATTCTTCTAAAAGCCCTTTGAAGACAGCCATCATTAATTTGGGAGTTAAGAGAGAGAAGCATTTCTAAAGAATCCCAAAGAATCAATTGATCTGGGATTTGAATCAATTATTTGCTAAGTTATGCTGGATTTCACATTTACATGAATACCAAAACTCCTGTAATATCCAGCATGGGCTGCTGCCAGACAAAAGTAGCAGGAATTTTGAGCAGACCGGAATAACTTGACTCACCAACCTGAATGCAGCATAACAGCCATGTACTGTGGCCTCAAAGTAATAACAATCTTCATGCCCATGCAAGCAGCAAAAAAAAAAGGTGTAGACTGCCAGGCATTGCTGATGGTTTCCATTCAGCTTAGTGTGTAACAAATAATGCATGCACTGACAGTGTATAGCCTGAGAGAGATGGGAGAATGCTAAAGATTGTATTGCAGCCACGATGTTAGTGTTTCCTGTCTTATCTTAATACCTACAAATTCATGCAGGACATGAATATTAGGGATTTCCCTGGCACTCTCCTTTTCCATCTGTCTTAGTGCTAGACACATGCACCAGTTCTACAACACACGTGATGGAAGAAAGCAGATATTTCTCCACCCGTGCTGCTGGGTGTACTACTTCAATTTATTTATTCTAGGAACTCTGCATGCAAGCACTGGTGAAACTGAGCTCACAGCCTTTGATATATATATTTTTAAAGAAAAGGCAGAGATGCCATTTAGAATTGCTGGGCCATTAAAAGTAGCAGTGAGCAGTGAGGAAATAACTTGTGATGGGCCTGGCAACCTTGTCGTAGGGCCCATCTGGTTCCATACACGGATCCACACTTTTGTGCTGGTCAATAGTTGATTCTAATAAACCTAGCCACATTACATCACTGGCCTTTAACATTCAACAGGTCAGTTTTTAACAAGGATGCCCCCCTTCAGTATTTACAGCAGGGAACCTCTTCAGCTTCCACTCCTGGAGGTGACAGATCTGTCTTCTCTCCAGGTGTTCTCTCCAGGTGCTAGCCCATATGCAATGAGCTCCTTTTCCTGGAGTTTGCCCTGATGCTCCTGGAGTTGACTTTTATCCATCCTCTTGGAATGTATAGATTTAGCCACTGCCATTTATATGTTTGTAAGATGTACTGCTGTCATATGCTTCTTTGAGGAGCTGCCTCTGAAGCTGTGGCAAAATGCTGCTGATCACCTCTTAACAAACACTTGGAAACGTGAACATACACCACTATTGCAGCCGCTGTACTCATTGCCAATTAATTCCCATGCCCAACTAAAGACGCTGCTGCTTACCTTTAAAGCTCAGCAGGGGATTGTGCCTGAATGGCTTAGCCAGCAGCACCTGTCGTGACATGACCCTTCCCCCGTGCTTGTGTCTATACTGTAGGAGGGCCCTGCTTCAAGTCCCTTCTGTTAGAGTTTAATAGACAGATGAGATCAGCAACAAGTAGTGGCAAGTCTTTCTCTGTGTGGAATGAGCTCCCTGAGAAGGTGGAACAGAGCATCTCCTTTTTAACTTTTAGGGAAATGTGTAAAGTGCATATCTCTAAAAACCATCTTATCGAGCTTAAGATATTATTTTGCTCTAATTTTTGAGCAATTATTTGCTCTAATAATTGGCTGCTTATTTTGTAAGGTATATGATAGTATTGTTATTTGATTGTTAGCCTCCTTGAGCATGGGATAAGGTGTTTTATATTTAAAAAACAACAAAAAAATCTTGTGAAACTTGTGCAGTCTGAAATAAAGCTACATCGAATGGTGAAAGCAACTACTGCTCAATTCTGAAGGCTACAAACAGTGCAATTGCACTTTGATGAATGAGAAATACAGGTTAGGTATTCTGAATGACAAAAGCAACTACTGCACAATTGTGGGTGATAGAAATAGCGTTGGTGTGCTTTTATGGGTAATACAGGCTACATATTCTGAATGGGAAAGTAGCCCTACTGCAAATGGGGAAACGACATAGGCTGACCATACGTATCGTTTTAAATGGAACAGTACCATTTTTTTCATATTTCCTGACCATCCTGTCGTTTTAATATAAATGTCAATTTTGTCCCGTTTTTAATTTTTGGTAAAAAACCGAACGCGTTTATCATAAGGCTCTATGCTAATCAATGCATGCAGTAAAACTACTAGTGTGACGAAAGAGGAAGTTCCGTTTACTTTATCCAGTCATGGCCAGGCTTCTTGAGCTAGCGACGATCAGACGCCGCCCTCTGGCTTGTCTGCAATGGCGGGGAATTCAAGAGGCAGTTGCTAAGCCCCGTTCAGCATGTGGGAGCCAGGAGGGTGAGTCTTACTTTCTACCATCATTCCGCCCACAGAGATTCTTTCTGCCCTACATTCAGTTTGATTCGGACTTTTCAGACTCATATTTCATTTCAACAGGCTGTTAGCTATTTTTTTATTACAGCGGAACTCTCTGGTGGGACATTAGCATATACCGGTTTGTGATAGCAGTCAGGGTGTTCATTCCTTTTTTTTTTCTTTTTGGTGTATGTTTATGATTTTTTGCAGTCTGGCCACTGCAGTCCTGCATTAGAGTGTTCAGTGTGGTATGCCATACAGATTTGTTTACTGCTCATGTGATATTTTATAAGTATTTGATATATGTATATTTATGAGTGTTTTTTGTGTGTATATGCAATAAATTAGTGTTATTCATTTGTGCCCCTTTCCATGTTCTTTTGTAGTGAGTTTAGGTTGTTTTTCATGAATATGGAATATTACATAACCCATCCCATTTTTGTCATCCCAATATCCCATTTTTGTCTCAAGGAAATATGGTCAGCCTAGAAAAGAGGAAATGAGGGGGGAAAATGGGGGAAAGGGTGTGACCCCACCCCTTGACCAGGTCACTGTGAGGTCACAGGCAGGTCACATAATTAGGCACCCCCAGGATTTAATGTGCGGGGGACATGGCACACTGCAGTGGAAGCACTCCCGAGCTGTGTTTAAGAAAAACAATGCACTAAAAGGACTTTTGGAAAATGTACCTTTTCCAAAGGGAAGTAGATTGGCAATTATTTGTCACTAATGACCCTGATGCGCTCTCCCTCTGCATTAAATCGGCTGTGTACATTGGACCCTGGACAAGTAGTGATGGCTGCATGGACCACTTGGGAAAAGAACAGTGTCCAGAAAAGCCCTTGGCAGTTTCCAGCCTAGTCTACAATATGAAGTCACATTATCACTTTGGTGGCTTGAAATGCATTGTTACAATAATCACCTTTGCACAAAGAAGAATATCCAGGAAGTCCAAACTCCTCTTTTTCAAGATCTTTTCAAGTTCTTTCTCATCCATGTGAGACTTTTTTCTCTCTTGTATTACGTTATCTGCATTAGATAAAGTAGTGACTAAAGATGAACATAACAGCTAAGCAAAGATATGTATACTGTATTGTTCTTGTGGTAATGAAACCTCTGATTGGCTGATGGGTGCTAGTAGGCAATGGACTGAGCAAGAGGAACCTGAGGGGAAGACAGGAGGAGAATAAGCCTTTTTCAGGGCAGAGGAAGTTGCCAATTATGCTAGGAAAGGGCTAATCAGAGAGGAGGCTTTAAAAAATTAACAGGATTTACAATATCAGGAAAGGCTGAGAGATGTGCACTAGGGAAGCTGGACAATGAAAAAAAGAGGACCAAAGGAGAAAGTAAATCTAGGACAAAACATCTGAGACACAATGCACAGAAACAGCAGTGCTCAGGTGGGCAAGGGCAATGTGGTTTGGAGGGCTGGGGACTGTGAGTCACAGACCCAAGTGGGCAAAGGGTTGCTAGGACTCGGATCTCTATACCAACAGGAAAATTCTGCCATTTGTCACTGCTACTGTCACAGCAGCCTTGTCACCTGACAACCCTAAAGGGCAAAGGCGGCAAAAACACAGTGGGCAACCTGAATGGCATTGATTTGAACAAGTGATATCCAAAATATTATTGCTTGGAATGTTAACTGGTTTAGCAGAGAAGGAAAATACAATACACCTGAAATACCGATTTGAATAAGCCCGTTCATGGAGACATTTGGGCTTTCTGACTTCGCATGCTTCATGAAGAAATTACAGATACATAAAGGCAACAACCACTAGGTATTACCCTTGGAGAGCAATATTTATTATGTAATGACGAGGTTGTTTAAATGCATGTCTAGGAGGAACATTTGTTCAGTGTTATTGCCTAGTCCTGCGGGAAGTCTTTTTATTGTTTCATTTATTCATTATTATTGTCTGTGTATTATGGATTTCCTTGGGGTTCACAATTTCCAGGGGTGTTCCCAGATAGACAGCTCCTACTGTTCCCCAGTCAAAAGGCATTGTGCAGCTATTCTTTCCTTTGTTAATGGTTTTTTTGTGGTTAGAAATAAGAGGCAGAAGAAGCAGTGGTAAAACACAGGTGGGTTACAAATGGAAGCCAACGATATCTGGAAACTCCTCACCCACTGAAATGTGGTGTTTTAGGCAGGGTGATTGCACAATTAGAGCCTCTTCTAATTAACCTGGGAAGCACTTCAGGTTAACTAGGCAACTACCGTGTATAGCTGTGTTTGGGTACACAATCAATACATCTTTTATTGTTCTGTGTATACAATATAGCCACATGAAAGGCAACACACAGACTTGAGTGCCTTGAAAGCAGTGTCAAATTGCCCATGAATGAAGTTAATCTTCACTCTTCATTCCCACCTCCACAGCAGCCACCCCTAAACAAAAAGCAAGCAAAGATTGGCTTAAATGTACATTTCCCTTTACTCTGTCCATCTACCCTCCAGTGTTCCTCTGGACTTTTTGACTCCTCTGAAGATTTTTCAATTCAGTAAAGGTTGCGTAATTTCTATAAATATTTGTCTGAATCCAAGCAAATATTCTGAACCAGAATGACATAGGGCAGGGATGGGGAACCTCCAGCCTGCGTGCCTGAGAAGAAATTGAGTTTATGAGTAAATGTTTAGGCTTTTCAACTGTTTTGTTATAAGGACTGAAGAATTTAGCAATACAAGGGAGGAAATGTGTGTCTTTAACTCCAGGACTGTGCCAGAGGAGCAATACTGGGTAAACAAGGTGTGCTGGTGGAATGACAGTTACTGTTACAGTTACCATTAAGATGGTAATGTGAAAGTAGGTTCTGGCTTATATATGGGAAGGTTGGATCCAAATTGGTATCATCTGATTGGAAGATAGTGAAACATTCTAAAGATGTCTATTCAGCCTGAGTTTGAACAGAAGTGGTGTGACAGAATGTTGGCTATACCAAAGCTGATTGGCTGGAGGGTTCTGACTGAAGTAAATGTAAGGAGCAGTTGAGAGGTGTCTGGGGCAGTTCGTCTGAGAGTGCCAACATCAGATTGTGTTACTGAGTAACTTCAGGAGAGTCTGCGAGTATGGAGAATGTTAGATAAAAATAGTCCTTGCTTTCGGTTTAGAAGGAAAGGATGCCAGGCAGGCAGCAGTGGATCCAACACTATTTTATTGAACGTTTTGCAAAACGGGTGCAGAGCAGTCTGGACCTCGAGACACGTGTGCAAAAGCCTTTTATACCATATTGCTTCTATTGTTCTTACCAGTAACCAATGAAACAGTTAGTACATCGGCTCACCAAGTTAATAGCCAATAAACAGTCAGTATCAGCTTACCAAACTGTTAGTCATGAGCACGTCAGTATGATTTTCTTTTTGCTCTGCCTACATTTTTCGCCACTCGGGCTTTTATGTAACTTGAGACGCCAACAGTTACGGAGTCTCTTTTTCTAACAATTCCCTCCTTTAAGTCTTTATTCATGTCTTAAAGCATTTAAAACGGAGCCTCTTTATTGGTACAATAAAGCAAAAGCATCTGTTTTGACAGAGCGGTTTTTATCAATCGCTGGGATAAGCCTTTAACACAGGGGATAATGCAACAACCAAATAACACTATAACTCCTATCATCACTACAAGCGAAATAAGGATTGAGGCTGCTAGGTGTTTCCATTTTTCAAACTATCTCTCTAACCAGGCAGTCACGGGGTTGTTAATCTCTGAATTCTTGGCTAATTCTTCAGACAAGGCGGTGAGGCCCTGCAAAGCCCTTGTTACCGTGCCATCTGGGGCAGTGTTGTTAGGGATGAAGGTGCAACACCGTCCACCTAGCATGACACAAACCCCTCCTTTTTCTGCTAACATATCAAGAACACGCCGATTTTCCCAAGCCATTTGGCTGGTGGCATCTAGTTGCTCAGCCAATCTCTTTATAGCATCACGGGTATAGTTTATTGAGAGTCTGGCACTTTTTTTCTCCCCATGCGTTAGGGTGCTGGAACAAACGGATCACACAGGTGAGGAGGGAAGGAGTGTCCCATCCTAGTGGAAAGGGCAGCACCTTTGCTACAGATCTCCCTGTGGCACAAACAAAACAGTCAGACTTATTTAAAGACTTGGCTGTATACTGTATCCACTCTAACCACACATTATCAGTTTCTTCTGTTATTGGGATCCCTAACCTGGTTCTCCAGGGACGCCTCTCTTTCTCAGGGATCTGTACCAGAAGTGGTCTGAGGGCTGTAGGTGTGACATTTCGGGGTTTTATCTTAAAGCTGTCAAGCCCAGGTCCTTGAGGTATCACCATCTATGTTAATATTTTTTGACTAACATTACCAACACCACCCACAATACTTGCTTCATATTACAAGTTTTTTGTAATTTGATCCCGAGCTTCTCCCAGATGTTGTGACTTGTATATTACAGGTGATTGTGGCTCCTGGATGGCTTCTTCGCCTGTGTCTCTGGCAGCTTCCAGAGGGGTGCCAGGGAGCAAAGGACTGTTGCCCGTGTCCTTCTGTTCTTTCCAGGTGACAGAAGGAAGCAAGGGTCGCCTAAATGTCTTTATCTGGCTGCAATGTGTCCATTTGCTAGAACCCACAAGCTTTACACATGAGTGGCTGGTTGGTCTCACCAAATAAGGCCCCTCTCACCCTTCTTTTAAAGCTTCTTTATTCCACTTTTTCAGCAACACCTCGTCTCCTGTCTGGAAGAGATGGATAGGTGCATCTAACGGCAGTCTCTGTAACGGAACGGAATAAGCTCGTAGCTGTGAAAGAACAGACTGTAGAGAAGTCAACTGATCCCTTAGCATCTGATCACCCACCTCCCACTTGACTTCCTCCCTCCTTCCGCAGTGTACCCGAGGCGGGAACTCAAACATCAGTTCGAAGGGGGACAATTTTATGTCCTTTCTTGGCATCCTTCGAAGCTTCGTTAAAGCTACTGGCAGAGCCTCAACCCAAGTGAGCTTCACCCCTCGTTGGAGTTTGGTTAAAGTCTCCTTGAGGCTCCGATTGATTCTTTCAACCTGTCCACTTGCCTGGGGCCTCCAGGGGCAATGTAAATGCCACTCTACTCCTAGAGCTTGTGCCATCCCCCGTGTAATAACTGAGGTGAAATGTGAGGCCTGATCGGACTCTATAACTTCGGGCAGGGAGAACCGGGGCACCACCTCCTGTAACAATTTAGCAACAAGTTTTAGCTTGGCAGTTCCTACATGGAAACGCCTCTACCTACCCTGTCATTTGACATACTATTACAAGCAAATACCTGTAACCCCTACATGGTGGCATCTCAGCAAAATCAATCTGCCCCCTCTGGAAAGGATAGTAGGCCTATGGTCGCCCTCCTTTTGGAGGAGGGGGTGCCCTGGGAGGGTTGGTTTTCTGGCAGACTTTATAGGTTGCGGCCAGTCGGTGGGCACATACAGTTATGCTAGGGGAGACAAACAGCCTCTTGCAATAGTCAATCATGGCTGATGCTCCAGGGTGTCCAAGAGAATGGTGAACTTGTTTTAGAACAACCCTCTGCAGGGTCTGTGGAAGAAGCAGTCTTCCATCTGTCATCTGGATCCATCTGTTGTCGCAGGGACTTATTCCGTGTTCTTGTGCCATCCGTAACTCAGCAGGGGAGTATGTGGGGCGCTCTTTTCTTTTGGGTAGAATGAGGAATGTTCCTTGGATTCCCTCTCTGGCTGCTCTTTTTGCGGCCTCATCTGCCTTCTGGTTTCCCTGTCTCCATTTTTCCTCTTTTTCTTTCCCATGGGCTCGGACGTGGACAACAGCTACTTGTGAGGGTAGCTGGAGGGCATCCAGAAGATCCACTATTAGGCCGCCATTAGCCACTGGAGATCTGTTTGCTGTAAGGAATCCCTTCTCTTTCTACAGTTGCCCATGAGCACGCACAACGGCGAAGGCATTTTTGCTATCGGTATACTCGCTTCCTTTTGCTTGCCTGCAGGGCTCTTGTTAAGGCTACCAACTTAGCGGATTGGGCGGAGAAATGAGGAGGCAACCTTTCCTCGTGCACATTCTCGTCTAGAGTAATGAGGGCCGCTCCTGTGTAGCGCCTTCCATCTAGCATATAGGTAGACCCATCTACAAACAGATCTCTGGCTCCCTCTATTGGTTCATCCTCAAGGTCCGGTCGGCCTTTGGTGTCTAGCTCTAATACTTCAAGGCAGTCATGATCTGGGAGTCTTGATCCATTTGTGCCCAGTAATGTTGGCAGTAGTGTGGCGATATTAAAGCTAGAGCAAGCCTTAAAAGTGAGGTTTTCGTTTGTTAGTAAACCTATTTCATATTGGGAATGCCGGGCTGGGTTGAGAAATTTGCTTCCTCCTCCTGATCTTAAAATTTGCGGCACTCCATGCGGCACCCAAACTTCAATGGGTCCTCCCATTGTCACTTTCTCGGCTTCGGTACAGATCAGAGCTGTTGCCGCTACTGCTCTTAGGCAACTTGGCTATCTTCATGCTACGACATTTAGGACTTTGGAATAATATCCCACTGGTCTCCAAGAGGGCCTTTTTCGCTGGCAAAGCACTCCTCAAGCTATGCCCTTATTATTATGCACATAAAGTCTAAATGGCCAGCTGGGATTTGGTATGGCCAGTGCGGGTGGTGACACAAGAGCAGCTTTAAGACTGAGGAAAGACTTATTTATTCTTTCTGCAGCACCTCATACAGCGGCCGCGCTGTTTCCCCATAGTTTGCTATCCATAGTCGGCAGAATCTGGTCAACCCCAGGTAGGCCCTCAATTCGTGGGGGGACTTAGGGACAGGAGTGTCACAGATGACTTCGACTCTTTCTTGCCCTAGGCTCTGAGTCCCTTTAGTTAAGTGGTGGCCTAGGAATTTTACAGTTGGTTGGGCCAACTGTACTTTTTCTTTTGACACTTTATAACCCCCCCTAGATGGTTGACTCTGTTTTCTATTAGGCTTCAGTCCTCGGTGGCCTCTGGGGTGGATTTTTCTGCAACCTTTAAAAGGGCCATTTGGTAGTTACTACTCTGCTGTTTAGGGAGCCGTATCTCCATCCTTCCGTCAGGAGTAAAAGCAATCTCAATTTGGAGTTTAGTCAATGAGTCCCTCCCTAGCAATGCCACCGGACAGGAGGGGGTACAGACAAATGCATGTTCTAGGTGTGTTTTCCCAACCTTGGTGAACAGGGGACGAGAGAGGGGCACTTGGGTTGCCCTTCCCTCGACCCCCATTATGGTGGTGAACCCCCCACCTCCCGTTGGGGGCTCACTGAGGGGGAGGACGGACAGGGCGGCCCCTGTGTCTACAAGGGCTTTGTAAGAGCGGCCCCCAACCTTTATTTTGACCATGGGGTCCCGTCTTGCCTCAGAGACGGCTAAGAGGGGGCCAGGCCCCGGTCTGTCCTAATCTCTTTCTTGTTCATACAGAACTCTCTGCGCTCCTCCCGTATTTTCCCCTCTCTCTTTCTGCTTCAAAGCCTCACAGTCACGCTTCCAGTGCCCCATTTTCTTACAAAAGGCACATTGATCTTTCCCCAGGGGAGATCCTTTCCTTCCCCCTTTCCTCCCCTTTCTAGCTCCCTCTTTGTCAGGTTTAAGAACCGCAGCAAGGAGCTTGGCCTGCCTCTTGTCTTTTTCTTTTTCTTTTCTTTCTTCTTCTTCTTCTTGCTTCTCATAAACCTTTTGAGCTACTTCAACTAAAACTCCTAGGTCAGCTGCCAAGCCTCCTTCAACTTTTTGCAACTTCTTTCTGATGTCCTGGCAGCTATTTCCCACGAACTGAGTCGTGAGGATCCTTAAATTATTTGGATCATTCAAGTCAATGTCAGTATATTTGGTGAAGGCTTCCCTTAGCCTTCGGAGGAACACGGCAGGAGGCTCGTTTTTGTCTTGTTTTAAAGTCAGAACTTTTTGCAAATTGGGGGCCCTCTGCGCAGCTTGTCTCATGCCTGCTAAAATGAGCCAAAAATACGGCATGCCTCTGCCTTTGTGCAGCGGTGGCTAGTCTCCGATCAGGCTGTCTTAAAGGCAACACTGCTGCTATCTGATCTTCGGTCACAAGGGGGAGCGCTTCCCTAAGCTTGACGCGCGCGGGCAAGAATAATCGGTTTCTGACTAAGGAAACAAGTGTTTAATAACATCTGTGTGTCGTCTCAGGTAGGATTGTGTGTGAGCCTCACATTTTCTATTAAGGACAACAATGGACTGGGGTCCTCCTCAAAGGAGGGGTTAAATTGTTTCCAATTATACAAGTCAGATGTCGTGAATGGGACATAAACAAACAACGTCTCTTGAGGATATTGGGCGGTAGAGTCGGGGACCTCTCTAATAGGGAAGGTCAATTTTTTTTTTTAATTATCACAGGGAGGGCCAAGGACATACATTTAATTACCCATGGGGCGGGCCTGCCGCCGAGGGGCACACAAGTTGTCCACGAATCAATATAAGGGAACTGGTCCCAACTTCCCCTCTGTGCTACTGTTGTTCGCACATCAGATACCAAGGTTGGGTCAAAAGACCCCTCAGGTGGCCATTTGGGTTCTAATACTGGCCATTCCCGAGTGCAAAAAAAGACAAGATGATCCTTTGTCATCTTAGTTCTATGTTGTTGTTGTTGTTCAGTCGTTCAGTCGTGTCCGACTCTTCGTGACCCCATGGACCATAGCACGCCAGGCCTTCCTGTCCTGCGCTCTCTCCCGGAGCGTGCTCAAGTTCATATTCATTGCATCAGTGATGCTATCTAGCCATCTCATCCTCTGCCGTCCCCTTCTCCTTTTGCCTTCAGTCTTTCCCAGCATCAGGGTCTTTTCCAGGGAGTTTTCTCTTCGCATTAGGTGGCCAAAATATTGGAGCTTCAGCTTCATTATCTGTCCTTCCAATGAGCACTCAGGGTTGATTTCCTTTAGGATGGACTGATTTGACCTCCTTGCAGTCCAGGGGACTCGTAAGAGTCTTCTCCAGCACCACAGTTCGAAAGCATCGATTCTTCGGCGCTCAGCTTTCCTTATAGTCCAGCTCTCACAGCCATACATTACAGGGGAGATCCTTTCCTTCCCCCTTTCCTCCCCTTTCTAGCTCCCTCTTTGTCAGGTTCAAGAACCACAGCAAGGAGCTTGGCCTGCCTCTTGTCTTTTTCTTTTCCTTCTTCTTCTTGCCTCTCATAAACCTTTTGAGCTACTTCAACTAAAACTCCTAGGTCAGCTGCCAACCCTCCTTCAACTTTTTGCAACTTCTTTCTGATGTCCTGGCAGCTATTTCCCACGACCTGAGTCATGAGGATCCTTAAATTATTTGGATCATTCAAGTCAATGTCAGTATATTTAGCGAAGGCTTCCCTCAGCCTTCGGAGGAACACGGCAGGAGGTTCGTTTTTGTCTTGCTTTAGAGTCAGGACTTTTTGCAAATTGGGGGCCCTTCTCGCGGCTTGCTTCATGCCTGCTAAAATGAGTCGAAAATAGTCAGCATGTAAGCGTCTATGTGCCCCTGTGGCCACCCCCCAATTGGGTTGCCCTGTGGGCAGAACCTCCGCTGTCTCCTCCTCAGTTGCCTGGGGATTTTCCTCCCTATACTTGGCTCGTGCCCCCGCAAGGATGGTTGGCTTTTGGCTGAGAAAACAGGTGTTCAATAGCATTTGTGTATCGTCCCATGTGGGGTTGTGAGTAAGCCTCACATTCTCCATCAGAGACAGGAGCGGCCTGGGATCCTCTTCAAAGGAGGGGTTAAATTGTTTCCACTTATACAAATCAGATCTTGTGAATGGGACATAAACAAACATCGTCCCTTGAGGATGTTGGGCGGTAGGGTCGGGGACTTCTCTGATGGGGAAGGTGAACTTCACCGGTGGTTGGGGGTCCTTTCGCAGGTTGTAGTTAGGTCCCCCTTTTGCCTCTCTCTGTAGGACCTCCAATCTTTCCTCTAGGGAATATAGACGATCTTGGAGAGTGTCCTGGCGTTCAACTAGAGGGGTGGGGTCCTCTGGTACTATTTCATGAGAGGGGTCCTTCTCGGGGGCATCAAACCGCTGGGCGGGCCCCTCAGGAGAGGGTGGTGGTTGCAACGAGCGCCCTGCGACGGCTGTCCCGTAGGGAGGAGGAAGCAGTAGGTCCTCCGGTGCCGTGGCCACGACCCTGGGTGGTCCTTCTTTTGGTGGTTTCCTTTTGACCACCATGGGAAGGTCAAGGGACATGCATTTAACAACCCATGGAGCAGGCCTGCCGCCAAGGGTCACACAAGTTGCCCACGAATCAGTATAAGGGAACTGGTCCCAACTTCCCCTCTGTGCTACTATTGTTCGCACATCAGATACCAAGGTTGGGTCAAAAGACCCCTCGGGTGGCCATTTGGGTTCTAATATTGGCCATTCCCGGGTGCAAAAAAAGACAAGACGATCCTTTGTCATCTTAGTTCCATAATCCTGCTTAAAATGTGACTAATTGCGCAAACAACACTCCAAGGGCGTATGGGACTTCTTCGCAGACTTAGATTGGGACCCGCCCATGACGGTGGGAATTTCAGTCAGCAATTCTTGCGCTTCGCCCTCCTCTGACCTAGCCCGTCTCCGGGGTAAGGAAATGCAGATCGGGGCTCCCCACTCGCTTCGCCCGTAGGCGTCTCACACAATCACAAACACACCACCGTCCCGCGTTTATCCCCTAATGTAAGCTGTTTCACTTACCCCAAAAGCCTCTTCTGTCCCACCCACAGCTGCGTCCAGCTGCTTATTGATCCACTGCCGGTGCCTAAAAAGAGTGATCGCGTCTCCCTCTTCCTCTGGCGTTGGTCCCCAGGCGCCTCTGCCGCCACCGTCGTGAGGAGAAGGCAGTGTAAAACAACCGCCTGTGGCCACTTCTCCTCCGCGGCCCCTCGGCTCAGCGTGAAGGGGACGCGCCCCGAAGCAGGATCCGAGTCACGGCACCAAACTGTTAGATAAAAAGTCCTTGCTTTCGGTTTAGAAGAAAAGAATGCCAGGCAGGCAGCAGTGGATCCAACACTATTTTATTGAACGTTTTGCAAAACGGGTGCAGAGCAGTCTGGACCCCGAGACATGTGTGCAAAAGCCCTTTATATCATATCGCTTCTATTGTTCTTACCAGTAACCAATGAAACAGTTAGTACATCGGCTAAATCTGGGGCTGTTTTGCTTGTCAGTTGCCATTATCCAGCAATAGGAAGGGCTGTAGCTCAGCGGTAGAGCAAACGCTTGGCACCCAGAAGGTCCCAGGTTCAATCCCCAGCATCTCCAGGTAGGGCTACGAAAGAATCCTGCCTGAAACTCTGGAGAGCTGCTGCTGCCAGTCTGTGTCAACAATACTGGGCTAGATGGACCCAGGACCTGACTCAGTGTAAGGCAGCTTCCTATGTTCCTATGAACAGAAAGCTTTAATAAAAACAGGAGTTTGGGGTTTGTTTGTTTGTTTTTAAGTGGAGGGAAGATAAATACTGCTCGTTTATGCAATCCTATGTATGCCTACTCAGAAACCCCATTATGTTTAATGAGGCTTACCTTCAGGAAAGTGTGCATAGGATTCCAACATGAGTTACTTTTGCAGGGAGGTTTGCACCTTGATATTCTCCATGTTTACTCAGAAATAAGTCCTGAGTTGTGAGCATGGTACTGCAGGCTTAATACAGTCCCTACCCAATTCCACCTAATGAATTGACTACCCTTTCAGCTCAGTCCTATGCATGTTTTGTCATTTGTGGGTTTGGGTTGGGTTTTTTGCATGAACTCTAGGTTCAGTGGTGAGGGAAAAGCACTTAGTACATGCTCAGAGTTTCTCCATAACTGAGCCCTATTTTTGAAAACAGACTCATTGGCTGAAACCTGGTAAAGTCTTGGCACAAATGAAGTTATGGTGAGGAAGATACAATGAGAGCTTGTGCATAACAAGGAGGAGGTAGAGGAGAGTTGCACAAAACAAGACATCTGTTTTTATGAAGAGTTGCTGGAGGATGGTGGGCTGAGGAGGGCTGGTTGCATAGAGGGGAATAGAATTGGTGGGGGAGAATGTAAGTGCTCAGTTTTGAAAGAAAAGCATTCTGCATATACTTAGAGGTACTCTGTATTTAAGAACATAAAAAGAGCCATGCTGCATCAGACCAAGGTCCATCCAGTCCAGCATTCTGTTCACACAGTGGCCAACCAGATGCCCACACGAAACCCACAAGTAGGACACATGAGTGCAATAGCACCTTCCCACCCATGTTCCCCTGCTGCTAAAATTGGTGAAATATAAATAAATTCTAGTCATTCTAAATTTGGATGCATGTATATCCTTCAGAAACTTTGCAGGTTTCTTGCCTGGGAGACACCTCTACTGACCTGTGCATTTTCATACAAATTTATCCAAAAAACTATTGGGGAAGGGGTGAAGGGAAAGCAAATCACTCCCTCCCCCAAATTGGAAAACTCCCCTTCCACATGAATTGCTGCACCTATCCTTCTGCAATTTTGCTGGTTTCTTACTTAGGGACAACTCTAGGCTGCCTGTAATTTTCAGAACTATGCTCCACAAGGAAAATACGGAGAGAAGTATGTTGCTTTTTCCTCCTGCTTCCCCATTGCTATTTCCTTGTATGTCATGTCATGCCATGTCTTTTAGATTGTAAGCCTGTCAACAGGGACTGTCTTAGTACTGATATTTATAAGCTGTTCTGGGAGACTTTTTGGCTAAAGAGTGAGGTAAAAATGCTTTAAATGAATAAATAAATACAGCGACCAACACAAGCATTCCTACTGCAATACACTGAACTTCAGATTCTGCCCTGTCTGTGTTCTGACAAATCTACTGTAGTGGGTCAGATAAGGAAGACGATGTTTCCACATGACATTCCAAGTCCAACTCAAATGGTGTTGTTGAGATAGCACAGTAGCTGCTGAAGCATTTATTCCACATGGTCAGTCTCAAGACTGGACTGGAAGCATATGCAGATACGGGGTTGCTGGGATCTTGTGGTTATTTCTCAAGCCAGTGGTAGCCCTTAGTGCAGAGAAGAAGGGCTGTATCTGTCTGTGGCTCCCACTTTGGCTGACCTGTCTGTCTGACAATTGTTTTGGTAGCGGATGGGACATTTCATGATGGTATCAAGAGTCATTAAAGTGACATATTCGAACATCTCCACTGACACTTTGGCATCTTTGGGGACCATTTTTTCCAATATATCCTAATATTTTAGGAAAGGGACAGAAAAAAAAAGATGGATAACTCATTATCTGATACTGAGTCATATTTTGTTGAGGTAGGTATATGAAAACATCAATGTTTTACAGAATGTAACCTCAGTTGTTGTTGTTGTTGTTGTTGTTCAGTCATTCAGTCGTGTCCGACTCTTCGTGACCCCATGGACCATAGCACGCCAGGCCTTCCTGTCCTGCGCTCTCTCCCGGAGCGTGCTCAAGTTCATATTCATTGCATCCGTGATGCTATCTAGCCATCTCATCCTCTGCCGTCCCCTTCTCCTTTTGCCTTCAGTCTTTCCCAGCATCAGGGTCTTTTCCAGGGAGTTTTCTCTTCGCATTAGGTGGCCAAAATATTGGAGCTTCAGCTTCATTATCTGTCCTTCCAATGAGCACTCAGGGTTGATTTCCTTTAGGATGGACTGATTTGACCTCCTTGCAGTTCAGGGGACTCGTAAGAGTCTTCTCCAGCACCACAGTTGGAAAGCATCAATTCTTCGGCGCTCAGCCTTCCTTATAGTCCAGCTCTCACAGCCATACATTACTACTGGGAAAACCATAGCTTTGATTAGACGGACCTTTGTCGGCAAGGTGATGTCTCTGCTTCTTACTATGCTGTCTAGGTTGGCCATAGCTTTCCTCCCAAGGAGCAAGCATCTTTTAATTTCATGGCTACAGTCACCGTCTGTGGTGATCTTGGAGCCCAAGAAAGTAAAATCTGTCACTGCTTCCATTTCTTCCCCTTCTATATGCCAGGAAGTGATGGGGCCAGATGCCATGATCTTAGTTTTTTTAATGTTGAGTTTCAAACCAGCTTTTGCACTCTCCTCTTTCACCCTCAACAAGAGGCTCTTGAGATCCTCTTCGCTTTCTGCCATTAGGGTGGTATCGTCTGCATATCGGAGGTTGTTGATAATTCTCCCAGCAATCTTAATTCCGACCTGTGATTCATCCAACCCGGCATTTCTCATGATGTACTCTGCATATAAGTTAAATAAGCAGGGTGACAATATGCAGCCTTGTCGTACTCCTTTCTCAATTTTGAACCAATCGGTTGTTCAATCTCTGGTTCTTACTGTTGCTTCTTGACCCTCGTACAGGTTTCTCAGGAGACAGGTAAGGTGGTCTGGTACTCCCATCACTTGAAGAATTTGCCACAGTTTGTTGTGATCCACACAATCAAAGGCTTTAGCGTAGTCAATGAAGCAGAAATAGACGTTTTTCTGGAATTCTCTTGCTTTCTCCATGATGCAGCGAATGTTGGCGATTTGATCTCTAGTTCCTCTGCCTCTTCTAAACCCAGCTTGTACTTCCGGTAGTTCTCGGTTCGCATTCTGCTGAAGCCTAGCTTGTAGGATTTTGAGCATCACCTTGCTGGCATGTGAAATGAGCGCAATTGTGCGGTAGTTTGAACACTCTTTGGCGTTGCCCTTCTTTGGAATTGGAATGTAAACTGACCTTTTCCAGTCTTGTGGCCACTGTTGAGTCTTCCAGATTTGTTGGCATATTGAATGCAGCACTTTAACAGCATCATCTTTTAGGATTTTAAATAGCTTGGCTGGAATACTGTCATCTCCGCTAGCTTTGTTGTTACTAATGCTTCCTAAGGCCCACTTGACTTCACTCTCTAGGATGTCCGGCTCAAGTTCAGTGACCGCACTATCATGGCTATCAGGGACATTCAGATCTTTCCTGTATAGTTCTTCTGTGTATTCTTTCCACCTCTTCTTAATCTCATCTGCTTCTGTTAGGTCCCTGCCTTCTTTGTCCTTTATCATGCCCGTCTTTGCACAAAACGTTCCCTTGAGATCTCCAATTTTCTTGAAGAGATCTCTAGTCTTTCCCATTCTGTTGTTTTCCTCGATTTCTTTGCATTGTTCATTTAAGAAGGCCTTCTTGTCTCTCCTTGCTATTCTCTGGAACTCTGCATTAAGTTGGGTATATCTTCCCCTTTCTCCCTTGCTTTTCGCTTCCCTTCTTTCCTCAGCTACTTGTAAAGCCTCATCAGACAGCCACTTGGCTTTCTTGCATTTCTTTTTCTTTGGGATGGATTTCGTTGCTGCCTCCTGAACAATGTTACGGACCTCCGTCCATAGTTCCTCAGGCACTCTGTCTATCAGGTCTAATCCCTTCAATCTATTCCTCACCTCCACTGTATATTCATCAGGGATATGATTTAGGTCATACCTGAACGGTTTAGTGGTTTTCCCGACGTTCTTCAATTTAAGCCGAAATTTTGCAAGAAGCAGCTCATGATCTGAGCCACAGTCAGCTCCAGGTCTTGTTTTTACTGACTGTATGGAGCTTCTCCATCTTTGGCTGCAAAGGACATAATCAATCTGATTTTGATATTGACCATCTGGTGACGTCCATGTGTAGAGTCACCTCTTGTGCTGTTGGAAAAGAGTGTTTGCTATTATCAGCATGTTCTCTTGGCAAAACTCTATTAGCTTTTGTCCTGCTTCATTTTGTACACCAAGGCCATGCCTGCCTGTTATCCCGGTGATTTCTTGACTTCCTACTTTAGCATTCCAATCCCCTATGATGAAGAGGACATCTTTTTTTGGTGTTAGTTCTAGAAGGTGTTGTAGGTCTTCATAGAACCGATCAACCTCAGCTTCTTCGGCATCAGTGGTTGGGGCATAGACTTGAATTACTGTGATGTTGAATGGTTTGCCTTGGATTCGTACTGAGATCATTCTATCATTTTTAAGATTGTACCCCAGTACTGCTTTTCCCACCCTTTTGTTGACTATGAGTGCTACTCCATTTCTTCTAAGGGATTCTTGCCCACAATAGTAGATATGATGGTCACCTGAATTAAATTTGCCCATGCCTGTCCATTTTAGTTCGCTGATTCCCAAGATGTCGATGTTCAATCTTGCCATCTCATGTTTGACCACCTCCAGCTTACCTTGATTCATTGATCTTACATTCCAGGTTCCTAAACAATATTGTTCTTTACAGCATCGGATTTTCTTTTCACCACCAGACACATCCACAGCTGAGTGTCCTTTCGGGTTTGGCCCAGCTGCTTCACTCTTTCTGGCGCTACTTGGAAATACCCTCTGCTCTTCCCCAGTAGCATATTGGACACCTTCCGACCTGAGGGGCTCATCTTCCGGCGTCATATCTTTTAGCCTTGTGATACGTTCCATGGGGTTTTCTTGGCAAGAATACTGGAGTGGGTTGCCATTTCCTTCTCCAGTGGACCACATTTTGTCAGAACTCTCCGCCATGACCTGTCCGTCTTGGGTGGCCCTGCACGGCATAGCTTATGGCTTCACTGAGTTACGCAAGCCCCTTCGCCACAACAAGGCAGTGATCCATGAAGGGGTGTAACCTCAGAGGTACTAGCAAACTTAATGCAAGATGTGTAAACCCAACGTAAAGCAAGATGGTAGAAAGAAACCACCACTTTGAGGATGGATTATGCATTGCCCCTGCTGCTGTCCAAGTATCAGGTCCTCACGTGATTGTGTGTGATCTGAGTTCTAAATCATGTGGCAATTCCACACACACACAGCAGACTCCCCACTTCCTAAGTTCCTCCTCCAATGTATGGAAGAGGCAACCAGATATGAGGCAAGTATGCATGACCCCCCCCCCCCCGCAATTGCACGATTGGAATAGCATGAGGGAGAACACTTGAATAGGGCTAATGTGTACTTCTCCCCTGAGAGGAACTTTGTAAGTCAGCAGTGTGCTCTAAGGGCAGCTGGCTAAATGTGGACCCTGAAGGAAACAGGGCATCTTGTGAGCTTTTCAGGAGCTAGTTAACAATTCATTATAGAGGGATTCAAATACCACCTCCTAGGTTTAAAGAATGGGGGGGCAGGTGTCACGGGCTGTGTGGATTGGCCCTGCCTCTGCCATGTCAGCAACCCCCTGCTCCCACCATCCACACATTTAGAGTGTGTTGCAAGGGACTCTATGTGCATACTAACGTACATATGTACCAAAGTACACGTGTAGAGCTCCTCCATGTGAGAGGGGATCCTGACTTGGCCAGGGGACCCATGCACATGAAGAACCCCTACACACATACTTTGGTATGTATGTACATTGGTACACATGTAGAGCCCCTTCTGACACACTCTGTACAGATCTGAAGAAGCAAAGGTAACCATGTTGGCCATAAAGAAAAACACACACACACACACACACAAAATTCATGTTAGTGTAATACCTTTATTATGCCAACCAAAAGGTCACCAAAAAATGAGATCCTGGTGTATATATATAAACTTCACAAATTCAAAGAAGACTCTTGTAGTGGATCTAACAGGTGATAGAATTTCCTCTACAGAAATTAAACTGCTGTCTAAAGGCCTTAACTTCTTCTCTACACCTAGAGAGCATGATCTGGCCCAAATGAATGCTGATGTTAAGGCATTTGAGAGAAGATGCAGGTTAAAAGAATATTTCTGTGATGATAACAACACTCCTATTTTGAACCAATGCCATAATCCCCGGTCACAATTTCTGCCCAAAAATACATGGACTCCCAACCCAAATAGAAATCCAGTATTAGCAACCTTCCTGAAACCAGTTAAAAAAAGAATTGATGAACACAAACCTGGACATGTCTTTTAAAATCTAAGAAGAAAAGAAAGAGAGACCCTCAACCACCTTTGAATTAGAAAAGACACAGTCATAAAACCAGCTGATAAAGGAGGAGCTGTTCTTATGATGAAGACTAAGGATTGTATTTCTGAAGGTCTGAGACAACTAAATTACACCAGTACATACAAACACCTCGATCATAATATCACAGCTGACCTAAATAAAAACATTGTCAACTTATTCCATAAAATTCTGCATGAAAATTTAGTGGACAGAGAAATTGCTGATCTTTTAATTAACCCCACTTCCCTACAGCAGGAAGATTTTACATGCTACCAAAGATCCATT
This sequence comes from Heloderma suspectum, assembly GCF_057233095.1. Lineage (NCBI taxonomy): Eukaryota > Metazoa > Chordata > Lepidosauria > Squamata > Helodermatidae > Heloderma > Heloderma suspectum. The sequence goes on from NC_139461.1 coordinate 231,818,343, forward strand.
AAAAAAATAACCCAGGACAACCTATTGTTTCATGCAACAATACTGTCACTGAAAGAATTTCACTATATAATGACTCCATAATTCAACCATAAACTTCTTTCATAAATTAAGGACACTACAGATTTCCTTATGAAGATCGAAAGACTAAATCAGGAACGTCGATTTCACAATGATACCATCATTGCAGCATTCAATGTCAGTTCATTATATACCAACATACCCCTTCATGGATCACTGCCTTGTTGTGGTAAAGGGGCTTGCGTAACTCATTGAAGCCATAAGCTATGCCGTGCAGGGCCACCCAAGACGGACAGGTCATGGTGGAAAGTTCTGACAAAATGTGGTCCACTGGAGAAGGAAATGGCAACCCACTCCAGGATTCTTGCCAAGAAAACCCCATGGAACGTATCACAAGGCTAAAAGATATGACGCTGGAAGATGAGCCCCTCAGGTCGAAAGGTGTCCAATATACTACTGGGGAAGAGCAGAGGGAATTTCCAAGTAGCGCCAGAAAAAGTGAAGTGACTGGGCCAAAGCCGAAAGGACACACAGCTGTGGATCACTTCCTGGCATATAGAAGGGGAAGAAATGGAAGCAGTGACAGATTTTATTTTCTTGGGCTCCAAGATCACCGCCGACGGTGACTGTAGCCATGAAATTAAAAGACGCTTGCTCCTTGGGAGGAAAGCTATGGCAAACCTAGATGGCACAGTAAGAAGCAGAGACATCACCTTGCCGACAAAGGTCCGTCTAATCAAAGCTATGGTTTTCCCAGTAGTAATGTATGGCTGTGAGAGCTGGTCTATAAGGAAGGCTGAGTGCCGAAGAATCGATGCTTTCGAACTGTGGTGCTGCAGAAGACTCTTACGAGTCCCTTGGACTGCAAGGCCAAATCAGTCAATCGTAAAGGAAATCAACCCTGAGTGCTCATTGGAAGGGCAGATACTGAAGCTAAAGCTCAAATATTTTGGCCACCTAATGTGAAGAGAAAGCTCCGTGGAAAAGACCCTGATGCTGGGAAAGATTGATAGGGACAGACGAAAGTCACTTACCTGATCCCGAAGCTTGCTTCGCGGTGGGGGGGAGGCGCTCCGTCCCTCCCCCCGAAATTCTGGGCGGGGGGGAGGCGCCCCGTCCCTCCCCACCGAAATTCTGGCCGGGGGGGGAGGCACCCCATCCCTCCCCGCCGAAATTCTGGCCGGGGGGGAGGCACCCCATCCCTCCCCGCTGAAATTCTGGCCGGGGGGGAGCGTCCCGCCTCTCCAGCCACGAAAGTTTTTCTCCTGCTGGGACACAAACGGCGGCGGCCGTAGCCACCGCCGTTTGCGTCCCTGGCCTGCAGTCAGCCGTGATAGGCTACATAAATCTTTACGTAGCCTACCACGGCTGACTTCGAAGAAAAAAAAAAGCGTGTACGCAAATGGCGCCACCCATGGGCACCGCCATTTGCGTTCCTTATTTTGGCATGGGTAGTCTACGTAAATATTTACGTAGACTACGGTGAAAATAAGGGCAACGCAAATAGCGTTGCCCTTATTTTTGCCGTAGTCTATATAAATATTTACGTAGACTACCCGTGCCAAAATAGGGAACGCAAATGGCGGCGCCCATGGGCGCCGCCATTTGCGTACACGCTTTTTTTTTTCAAAGTCAGCCGTGATAGGCTACGTAAAGATTTACGTAGCCTATCTCGGTGTTTTTTGAAAATCTAGCCGTGATAGGCTATGTAAATCTTTACGTAGCCTATCACGTTTGTTGTTGTTATTTTTTTTTTTTACTTGGAAATGGTGGCAGTGGCTGCCGGTCGGAAGACCGGCCGCTGCCGCCGCCGCACCACCACCGCACCGCCGCCGGGAGCCGCCGCCGTCAGGGACATTCGCCGAAGGTAAGTCCCATATTGGAGGGGGCGGGGGGGTGGGTGGACCATTTCTCCACCAATTTCGGGGGGCCGAATGCGTTGGCATTCGGCCTCCCGGAGAGTCATGGAGAAATTCTCTGACATCCCTAGAAGGCAAAAGGAGAAGTGGACGGCAGAGGATGAGGTGGCTAGATAGCATCACCAATGCAATGAATATGGACTTGCGCACACTCCGGGAGACAACGGAGGACAGGAAGGCCTGGCGTGCTATGATCCATGGGGTCACGAAGAGTCGGACATGACTGAACAACTGAACAACAAAAACAACCCCACAAAGACAGCCTCTCTGCCCAACACACTTCTTAAACAGCAGAACCTCTGACGAACCCAGTACTAATGAAACTAGTACTGGAGTTTTAACATCCCTGACTAAGCTGGTACTCACTTGTAACAATTTCACGTTCAATGGGAATCACTATTTACAACTCCAAGATACAGCAGTGGGAACACGTATGGCCCCATCATATGCTAATCTATTTAGGGGACAACTTGAAGAAACTATCTGCAGAACTTCTGCTTTCATGTATGTCATATGGTGACATTACATAGATGACATTTTTGTCATCTGGGACTATGGAAGGGATAGCTTGGAGAATTTTACTAAGTTTATCGACACTACCACTAGGGATGGGCAAACCACCCTGTGCCCACCCTGCACAGCACTTGCCAAACCCCCAGCACTTACCAGGCCCAGGCAACCAGTGCAGGGCAAGCTGCTGGGCAGTTTGCAGGGTGCTCAACAGCAGCACGCAGGCATCCGCTCCCTCATCGAGCACCATTTGCCACTCAAACGGCTGCTTGTTCTTTTCTGTAAGTATCCCATCTACACAAATGGGGGGCCTCAAAGGGGCAATGTCCGCAAGATTACCTTTTAAGGCCCCCGATTTGTGTAGATGGGGTACTTACAGAAAAGAACGAGCAGCCAATTGAGTAGCAAACGGTGCCCGTTGAGGGAGTGGATGCACACTTGCCCAGCTCAGGCAGGCACTGAAGTTTGTGAACTGGCATTCGGGGGGCTGAGCTGGCAAGTTCTCACTGGGCTGTGAGACCCAACTGGGTGATAATATTTACCAGTAACACCACAACTGAAAACCCAAAATTACCCTTCCTAGATGTCCCCTTAACCTTTGAAAACCATCAAATTGTCACAGACTTATATTGTAAACCTACAGATTCCCAACTGTACCTCAACTTCAAGTCAAGTCATCCAAACAATCTAAAGAAGAACATTATATATAGTTTGGCCCTTAGGATAAAACACATTTGTAATAACAAAGAAAATGTAACAAACTAAAAGAACATCAACAATGCAGATACCATAGTCACATAAGCCTACAACATCAATAGAGCATCAGTAATATCCAGGTATACCCTTTTTTATGAAGCAAAGGCTAAGTCTTTGAAAGAAAATAGTATTCCATTTTTTTTTGGACTACCATCCTATTGTCCCTAATTTCCACAAGAGAATTAAAGATAGTTACCCTATTATATCCTATTGTGCTCGTTTAACAGAAGCCATTAATTCTCCACCATGTATCACATTCATAAAACTACCCAATCTGCATAAATTGTTAGTTAAAGATGCACTTAAACAAGATATTTGCAACCCAGGATCATACCATTGTAAATCAATGTGTTGCATTACCTGTAGTTACCTCCAAGAAACCACTTCTTTCAGGAACACAATTACTAAAAAAAAAACTTATTACATTAGACAGTCATTAACTTGCAATTCTACTTATGTGGTTTATTTAATTAAATGTAAAAAAATGGATGTTGTGTGAAATATGTAGGGAAAACTACTATGGACCTAAAAACAAGATTCTGTAACCACAAATCTGTGATTCTTACCAGAAACCTGGAGCAGCCTGTTGCAAGACATTTCAACTCTCCTGCACAGAGTCTATCAAATTTACAGTTGGTTCCAATAGAACAAACAAAAGACCCTGATATGCTTGACAAAAGGGAAAATTTCTGGATCTATAGACTCAGAATTCTTAGTACAAATGGCCTTAATATGGAGGACAATTCATAAGCATTACACCAATCATACCTCTGTTTTTTCTCCTAAGGAACTTTCATCTCCAGGCATTCTAAACTGCCACTCCTGATACCCAGTTAACAACATAGCTACTGATGAGGGCAGAAGACAAAATGTAAAATATATTTTTAATACTCTGTTGTTGGTCTTTCTATCTTCCAGAGAGAGAGAGAGAAAGAGAGATCCTGTTTGGCCTGACAAAGGTATTACACTAATAAGGATTTTAGAACTGACCTTTCGAGAGTAGCAATGGAGTTCCTTACCAACATCTCCTTGACTGATTCCATGAGAGTCACATAAGGCTTCAGAACATCATAATGGAATCCAGGAGTCAGCAGCTTTCGGTGCTGCTGCCACTTTGGCCCATTAAGGATCAATAACCCCTTTCCTACCAATGGAAAGGAAAAGATTAGAAACACAAGCCAAAGATTTTATGTACGTATGTACGTATGTATTAAATAAATATTTTTAGGCCGCCTTAAGGGAACAACCCTCTGAAGGCAGCTTACATATTAAGAACCCAATGCAATAATAAAATAACAAAAATCAATAAAGTTAATAAATGCCAATAAATAACAAACATGCAGCCCAGAGAACACTAAAGTAATTGCTACTAAGAACCACCCATCAAGTTCAAATCCAACTCAAGAGAAAGCCAAAGAAAATAGTTATTCAGAACTTTCCTAAAGGCCAGCAAAGATGGGGCTTGGCAACTACCACCACTGCTCCTCATAAAAATGGCTTAGACACATTTTGCACCATGGTCAGATGGTAAATACTATGCTACAGATCAAGGAGCTAATCCTGCAGAAGAAGGATAATTTCCATATTTGGTTCAGGGGATGGTAGTAAGCAATCCAAGTGAAGAAGCCCCTTTGATGAGAATCCACTTCCATGCCATGCTAAAGCAGGGGTAAGCAACCTTTTGGGGCCATTTGGAAATGTGAGAAAGTACCCTGGGCACCATCACAAAATGGCTGCCATGGAAGACATGGCAAAGGACAAGTAACCTGCCCCAATGACCTAGAACATGGCAGACTAAACAACTCATTTGAACCCACAGTTTTCAGTAACAACAGAAACCTATTTCACAGCAATCCAAGCTGCTAGTAAGAAAATACATTATTATTTTTTAAGTGGGGAAATAGGGCACCTTGGGGGGCACCAAGATGGGTGCCTGGGGATGAAATGGTGAAGGCGGACACCACATTGCCCATCCCTGTGCTAGAGGATTTTTAAAATATTATTTGCAGAGTGTTTACTTCCCTACAATCCCCAAAATACATCTTTTATATTTAGGTGTGATCAGTGTAAACATTGTTATCACAGCATGTCCCATCCTCAGAACATTTTAAACATTCAGAATTTCTAAATTTTGTACTACACATTTAAGAGTCAGAAATGTGCTCGCACCAAACAAGTTCAGCTGACACATAAGCCCTCTGGCAATTGCAAACCGAAATTAATAAACACACTTCCTGGAGATAAGAGAGGTACTGAATTTTGAAACGTTGGCATATATGTAAATACCTGATGCAACAAATATGACAGTAAATGCAATGACTTATATAATTAGTGAGACACAATACATACCAATCCATGGAATTAGGTACTTGTATGTTATAAGCGGTTTCGGATCTGAATAGTTTGATAAATGAGAGAAAAAATGGTGCTGGCATGAAATGATATAAAGTGTTTGTGAAAAGAAATGTAACAGTTCTGTTTTCTAAATTGCACTCTATGGCCTCAATCTAGGGTATTTTTATGGGCACTTGGAGAATAGATTCCATTTCTTTGCATATGTCAATTGTGTTATTCTATAGAAATAAAAAGGGACCAGGGATGAGTTCTTGGGGTGGAATTAGTGAGTAGATTTGAGCAGGGCAGCCATCCATCCATCCATCCATCCATCCATCCATCCAAAACAAATAAAGATTGCAAGCAGCAAAAAGGAAGGAAGGGAATTAACATGTCTGGTCTGGCAGAATGAAGAGTCTGCCTCAGGCAGCAAATGCTGGGGTCAAGGAGTGGCACCAAGGTGTTTGAGGACAGACCTGTGCATGACATGCAGCCTGGTACCCTGAAGTGCAGTGGACGAGGATGTCTTTTGTCTGTGTTGAAGTATGATTCAACTGCCAGACTTCTGCATATGGACTGGGGTTGTGCCATTTTTCTTTTACCATACACACAGCAAAATGTCTTGGGCCAGCCCTGCCTATAGTCTTGAGTGATCTCCTCTGCATGCGTTTTGAGTTCTCTGCCATGGATTCACTGACCACCGCTGTGACTAGTGCGTCTTGTCCTCAGTGTTTTCTGTCTGTAAAATTGCTAAATGTTTTCTAGAATGTCTCTAAATGTGGAAATATATTATGCTGCATGTATGGGCCTTATCTCTCTGACAACACCTAGGTTTGGTCACCTGCTTGCATTGTGGGCTCACTAAAGATGAACTTTTGGGCTTGTCATGCAATTATATTCTGGCTTGTGTTACATTGATCTGTGGCAGCCTGATATCATTTGTGAATGGTATTGCTGGGTGGCAGAGGACTTACAAGCATGTGCAACAGCTGTTCACATTAGATCATTGGTCTTCAACTGCTTGGTATTTGGGACACATAAGTGGGCCTTAGCCCAAGCTAAGATGGATTACACCAACATGTTTTTGTTCAGGGCTTTTTGTTTGTTTAACCAAAAGAAACAGGTGGGGGAAGAGAATAGGAAAAAGGACAGTGAGAGATGGAAAAAGACAGACATACTGTTAAAAATTAAAAGTGGGCCACCATTTTACAGGTTGGGACTAAAGCTGAAGCCCAGGCCTGAAAAAGAAGACTTACTGCCTTAAAAGGAGTTTTGCTGTGGGGTCTGCCTCACTACTACTGGCAGCCACCCCTTTACAGCATGTTCTGCTCCCTGACCACCCTGGGCCTCACGCCAAGGCCCTTCCCAGGTATGATAATCTTATCTTTCAAGAATGAATTTACATAAACAGGTATGAAGTTCATGTACATTCCTTTACCATGGCCTCTGAATAATTCAGCCAAGGGCTACTGGAGTGGGGTGGAGTGGGAAGGGACAGTACCAGTTACTTAGGCAACAGGAAAGTTTAAACTGAGTAACAAAAGAATGGCGAGGGGGTGGGGGTTGCTCACTTCCTTGCTTCTGATCATTTAGCCTTTTTTATTATTACATGTTCCAATATCTTTCTGCATAAAAGCTGGAAACTTGTGTTTATTTTTGTTCCGAATGATGTTTCCAAGGGTATTTCTTATATTAGTCCCTTAGTAGCCACGGTTGTATCCCTGTAAATTGGAAGTCTTAAAATTAACAAGAAATGAAGAACAAAGCAGACTGGACAGTTTCATGTTTCTGATCACATTTATGCGTGCACTTACTCAGCATACTCATAACTGGCTAGGATCCAGAAACAGATCCATCACAAGCTATATAGGCACATGCATGCACATACAAACAAAATGTTGCTCATCTCTGCCTATCAAGCTTTAGCATGTCTTGAAATTTGAATGAATAAAAACTGAATTTAAAATCAAACTATAAAATCAAACAGCAACATACGTTACTTCCAAGGGCTTCTTCACACAGAGCTTTTATCTAGCTATTGAGATTGCTCACTCACGGAGGTTTGTAGGTCCTTTTCATGACGTTGGCAATCTCCAGGGCACATCCAGAGGTATTTCTTGGTTATTCCATCTCAAAAAGATCCGGAAATAATGAACGATTTATTTTAAGTCGGATTGTTATGCTATTAAAACAGCCACTAGATGGTGCTGTTTCATTGAGTTCTACGGAACCTTGAAATAGGGGTGGACGAAAGTCACTTACCTGTCGTCGAAGCTTGTTCGCGGTGGGGGGGAGGCGCTTCGTTGCTCCCCCCGCGAAGTTCAGGCCGGGGGGGGGAGGCTTCCCGCCTCGCCCGGCCGAAATTCAGGCCGGGGGGGAGGCTTCCCGCCTCGCCCGGCCGAAATTCAGGCCGGGGGGGAGGCTTCCCACCTCGCCTGGCCGCGAACTCCAAAGTTTAAAAAAAAAAAAAACGCCCCCGTGATAGGCTACGTGACGATTAACGTAGCCTATCACGGCTAGATCTGCAAAGTCAGCCGTGATAGGCTACGTTAATCGTCACGTAGCCTATCACGGGTGACTTAAAAAAAAAAAAAAGCGCGTACGCTAATGGCGACCCCCATAGGGAGCCGCCATTCGTGTTCCTTATTTGGTCGCTGTAGTCTACGTAAACATTTACGTAGACTACAGCGACCAAATAAGGAATGGGAATGGCGGCTCCCTATGGGGGCCGCCATTATCCGTACGCGCTTTTTTTTTTTAAAGTCACCCGTGATAGGCTACATGACGATTTACGTAGCCTATCACGGCTGACTTTGCAGATCTAGCCGTGATAGGCTACGTTAATCGTCACGTAGCCTATCACGGGGGCGTTTTTTTTTTTTTTCTTTTATTGGAATGGCGGCGGTGGCAGCCGGTCAAAAGACCGGCTGCCGCTCCCGCCCCGCACGAACACCCGCCGAACCGCCGGCTGGACCTGCCACCGGGAGGGACATTCGGCAAAGGTAAGTCCCGTCCCGGGGGGGGGTGCGGGGGGCGGGGGGGGTGCCGAGAATTTCTCCCCGAAACTTGTTCGGGGGGCCGAACACGTTGGCGCTCAGCCCCCCGAAGTTTCGGGGAGAAATTCTCCGCCATCCCTACCTTGAAAATTAAAAGCTTCCCCTCTCAGCACTCATGTGATCACTGTCTGGGAGCCCTCTGTAACCGCAGAAAGGCTCCACAACAGGAGCACTGCGTGTTTTTGCTTTACTGTAAAGGCAGCCAATGAGATAAATGCATGAATAATGAAGAACACTTTCCTTCTGGGGGGTTTTTTTTGGAAGAGCCATGTCATCCTGGCAGTGACTTGCGGGGCCCCGTAGGCTGCTTTCTTCAAACAGCGGTGAAAAGGTTGAGAAACCTTTTTTCTTCCACTGGAAAATAAAGGGGAAGCCTACAGTACCATCCGGAGGAAATCTTAGAAGAATAGCTGCTTTTGCGAAGGAGCAAAAGGGCTTAAAGCTAAGGTTAGTCGCCGGAGTTAATCATCTACTGAAATGCTGTTTTGAAACTTGTAATTAATTAAGAGACTACAAGGACAGACGAGCTCCAATTTTAAATAACATTTGTGAACTTAAATTACCAGCAAGCATCCCTGGCCCAGCAAAAAGCGAAAGTATGGTAGTTGTATAAATCTAACCTGAATTAAAATCAAGGAGTTGCAGACTTTTACAAAGTGAATTTAGCTCAAGAGGTTCTCTCTCTCTCTCTCTCTCTCTCTCAAAAAAGTACTAAGATGGTTTAAGTTTATATCCTTCTAAATAAGTACCACAGCTTATTTTATTTTCTACTCTTTTAAAGCATTGCTTGAATGCTTCAGTGTTTGAAATTGTATGGCTGAAAGCTATGTTTTTGTCCAGTTGCTATCTTCTGCTGAACGACTTTGAGAATGACATTGAGTAAGTAACGAAGTTAAGATAAACCTTTGGCAGAAAGCCTGGAATATGCTAGTGTTGGCTTTGGTTGGATGCCGAAGAGAAAGCAGTACGTGATTCCTTTAATACTGGGAGAGATGCTATTTGGATGTTGGAATAACATCAGTTTAGCTCTATGAATCTGGATAAACCAGCAAAAGATATTAGAATAACACACAGCAGAGCAAATTCCTGGGAGATGTCTATAGAACAATCAAGTAGGATTAGTAAATCCAGGAAAGGGTCTTTAACAGAGACCCCGATGGGACCTACGAAACTACAGGTGAAAGCAATATCTATAAGCAAGAAAGAGGTACCTGAGCAGAAGCAAGACACACAAAAGATGGCCTTGGATGAACAAACACAGAATATTATAGATACTATAAGTAAAAAGATGGATGCTTTTGAACTACGCATAGAACAAAGGATGGGCACTTTTGAACAATGCATAGAGCAAAGGATGGGCACCTTTGAACAACATATAGAACAATGGATGGAGAGGCAAGGATTGGAAGTGAAGGAGGAGATTAAAGATACGAAGGAAGAACTGAGACAAAAAGTTAAGAAATTAGATGCTGCATTAAATCAAAGAGGAGTTTAAAATAATGACAGCGTGGAAGTATTGGAAAACAATGCAGAAATTGTAACCATGGAGTTACAACGTGAGCAGGATGCCTTAGCCTGGTTTGAACTCAAAGATAAGGAACGTTCATTACATTTGCTAGGGGTCGTGGAAAGTTAAGGTAGTGCAGAACCTGACCTCAGAACGGAATTGGTAAAGACTATAGCAGTATTTTTGAACAAAGAAGAAAAAATTATGGAAATAGATCGAGTTTATAGACTGAATTCGACATATGCAAAAACAAAAGGTATACCCAGAGTTATTATTGTCCATTTTGTAAAGAAAACTACAAGAGATTCAATTCTCCAGAAGCACTACAAAACCAAACTGAAGATGGTGGATAGAGAGATTATTGTTATGAAAGTAATTCCTGGAAGATTTTTGAGGAAAAGGAGAGATTACGCATTTCTAACAGCAATCCTGAAACAAAAAAAGATCATGTTTAGATGGGAATTTCCAGAAGGTGTGGTTTTATCTTATAGAGATCAGAGATATAAGCTGAACTCAGTTCAAAAAGCAAGAGAGTTCCTTTAAACTTGTGTAAAAGACTGGATAGACCTACAACCTGATGTACAAGAAGATGATAGCACCTAAGGTGCAGTAGGTGGAAATTAAGAATATATTATAATCTTATATTTCTTAAAAATAAAGAGGATAGATTATAAATTTTTAACTTGGAACATTAATGGGGTGAATGCTCCCCCAAAGAGAAAGAAAATATTTCATTATTTACAAAAATTGAAACAAGATATAATATGTTTACAAGAAACTCATATTAAGAAAGAAGATACTAAATACTTAATTAATAAAAAATTAGGTGAAGAGTTTATAACTGCAAGCTGAAAAAACAAAAATGGAGTAGTTCTATATATTAAGCCACATTTGGGACCGGAATTAGTATTGTCAGATGAACAAGGACGTTTTGTGGGAGCTAAAACCTCATTGAATGGCGTATCAACATTGATTTTAGGGGTCTATGCTCCTAATGACCACAAAGCAGAATTCTATGAGGATTTTTTATCCAAACTTGCGGATCTAACTTTTGACAGTTGGTGTTTAATGGGAGATTGGAATGGGGCGATTTAGCCCCAAATTGATAGAATATCGGGGAAAAAAATAAAGAGTAATGAAGGGGAACTACCTAAAGATGGACAATTTGGCTTTAGTAGGCGTATGGAGAGACAAAAATGGAAATTCAAAAGAATATGCATATTTTTCAGAAAGACATAAATCATTTTCAAGGATTGATATGATTTTGACAACCAAAGAGTTTGCCATAAATGTGGCTAAAATAGAAGTTCTACCAAGATCATTTTTGGACCATAACCCTATATCTATGTTATATGTGAAAAGAAGCACTACCTTCAGATGGAGATTGAATGAAACGATATTTCAAAATAAAAGCATTGTGGACGACACTAAAAAGAAATTGAAAAAATTCTTTGAATTGAATTTGGACAAGGGAACAAATATTCGAACAGTATGGGATGCAAGCAAGGCATATATGAGAGGTTATTTTATACAACAAAATACGCAATTGAAAAAGAGAAGAGAAGAGAAAGTACAAAATATTTTAAAACAGATAAAAGAGAAAGAATTTTTAAAGAAAAAATCGGGAAAGTCAAGTGTTCTCCGACAGATTAAAATACTCCAACAACAACTGTTGATGTTAACAGTTCAGGATATGCAAAAAAAAATTAAACTTTGTAAAACAACAAAATTTTGAATTTGCTAATAAACCAGGAAGATGGTTGGCCTATAAACTTAGAAAGGAAAAAGAAAAGAAAATAATTGTGAAAATAAGGGAATATGGAGTAGAATTAACCAATAAGGTGGCAATTCAGAAAGTCTTTCATCAATATTACTTGAATCTGTATAAAAGACATAATATCTCCCCAGAATAAATGGATAAATATATTCATAAACAAAACTTACCAACATTTACTAAGGAACAAAAACAAATGATGAATAGCCCAATAACAGCAAATGAAATGATGGAAGCAATAAAAAAAATCAAATTGGGAAAAACTCCAGGACCAGATGGACTATAAGGATTATATTATAAGAAGTGTGAAGAAGAACTTTCACAACCGTTGAAAAATATGATGAACAGTATCTTAGAAAAGGGGGAGATACCGGGAACATGGAAAACAGCATATATAACACTAATACCTAAAGAGGGGCAAGATTTGACCTCGATAAAGAAGTATAGACCAATGTCATTATTAAATAATGATTATAAGATATTTGCAACAATTTTTGCAGAAATGCTTAAGAAAGTATTGCAAGAGTTCGTACACGAGTATCAAAGTGGTTTCCTACCTAGGAGAGAGATGAGAGGTAATGTAAGAACAGTCTTGAATGTGGTGGAATATCTGGAAAAACACTCAGAAAAACAGGCAGCTCTGATCTTTTTAGATGCAGAGAAAGCATTTGATAATCTCAATTGGAAATTTTTAATTAAGACTTTAGAAGAATTGGACTTTGGAGAAAATGTTATAAAATGGGTGAAATCAGTATATACCGATCAACAAGCCCAAATAATTATAAAGGGGACTTGACTAAACCTTGTGAGATACAGAGAGGAACAAGACAAGGTTGCCCATTGTCACCTTTACTGTTTATATTGGTTCTAGAATTATTAAACAGAGATATAAGACAAGATGATCGAATTATAGGAATAAAGATTAAAAAGGAGAAATATAAACTGAGGGATTTTGCAGATGACTTAGTGTTCATGTTGGAAGAACCTTTAAAGGGAATTGAAATTTTAATGAAAAAACTAAAAGAATTTGGGGCAGTGGCAGGGTTTAAAGTTAATAAACAGAAAACAAAAATCTTAACAAAGAATATGAATGTTCAAGAAAAAAAAGTTGATGGACAAGACAGGCTTCCAAATTGAAAAGAAAGTAAAATATTTGGGAATCCTTCTGACATATATGAACTGCATGCTTTTTCAAAGTAACTATGTTAAAGTGTGGAATGAAATTAAACAAGACCTATTAAAATGGGAAAAATTACAGCTATCCGTTTTGGGAAGAATTGCAACAATTAAAATGAATGTACTACCTAGAATGTTATTTCTGTTTCAAATGATACCTATTATTACATCAGATTTACCTTGTAAGCAGTGGCAAAGAGACACAATGAAGTTTATATGTCAAGCAAAAAAACCAAGAGTTAAAATAAAAATTTTACAAGATGCAAGAGAAAGAGGTGGTTTGGGATTAACCTATTTCTCTGCCTGCTGCTTTGTGTGGATGAAAGAATGGGTGATGTTGAAAATAGAAGACTTTTAGAATTAGAAGGACATGATTTGAGGTATGGGTGGCATGGTTATTTGTGGTATGATAAAACAAAAGTGAATGTAGATTTTAATAATCATTGTATATGACGGGCTATATTAAGAATTTGGAATAAAGTTTTATCAAAAAATACCACGTTAGATATCCTCACAAGAAGCAATGCATAGAAGAGAATTTGAAAGCACGCATAAATGGTTACAATATAATGATTTATTAGAATTGTCACATGGGGAACATAAATTAAAATTAAGGGGAAAATTTATTGGAAGAAGGTCATGTCTGTCAATGGTTTTCATATTTGCAAATTAAGGAAAGGTTCAAAACAGATAAGAAAAATGGTAGATTTGAACAAATAGAATCTGAGTTTGAATCAGCGTTGTGTACAAATGATGAACGTGTTATTGCTAAACTGTATAAATTACTGTTAAGGTATGAGACAGAGGATGAACAAGTAAAAGATTGTATGATAAAACGGGCACAAAATTTTGGTCATAATATATTAATGGAAGAATGGGAAACTATGTGGGGGAAAAAGATCTAAAATTTACCTTATGTTCAAATCTTAAAGAGAATTTCTATAAGATGATGTATAGATGGTACATGTCACCATGTAAACTGTCTAAAATGTATAAGGGTGTTTCTGGAAAATGCTGGAAATGTGAAGACCAAGATGGAATGTTTTATCATCTATGGTGGACTTGTAAAAAGCTAAAATATTTTGGAAACAAATACAGTCTCTAGTTCAAAGAATATTAAAGACTGCTATAGAATTAAAGCAAGATAAGTTCTCTATATGATAATGGCTGCAAGATTATTGTATGCACAAAAGTGGAAGAATGAAACAATACCAATTGCGAATGAGTGGATCATGAAAATGATGGAGCTGGCAGAGATGGCAAAGCTCACTATTATAATTAAAGAAGGATTAACAATTAAATTTATGTCAGAATGGAAACCTTTTTTAGAATGTGTACAAGAAATAGAGAAAAATGATATCTATGTATGTGGATTTTGATCTTTGAGATGGTCAACTCTCTTTTTTCTTTGTTAAAAATTAGGAGAGAAATGAGATAATGTCTGTGAACTCAATGAATGATATACAACTAAGATAAGAAGTAGAGAACAATAATAACCATTTGTTGTATAAGGGGATCTGAAGGCAGATACCTTATAATCTTAGATGTATTTTAGTGTATCCCTGTGTGTGTTGTTGTAATGATGTGTATTGTGTGTCTGTGTTGTCTTCCCCCTTTAAAAAAAATAAAAATAAAGCTATTAATCAGAAAAAGGAACACTTTCCTTCTGCCTCTGCCACTGCATTCTCCAGCTTCTCTCTCTAACATATTAATGTCACTATGATCAGAGAGACAGAAGTTACTAATCTCTTACCGCCTCTGCTATACACTGCCTTTGCATATTCAGGATGGTTGATGTTCAAGAAAGCCAAGAATCCTCCAAGCCATAGTGGATGACGATGCGGGTACTTTTCTGTCCATGCTTCTGTGTTCTGGAGCGTTTCCTCTGCTTCCATCTGCCTTATTTGCAGTAACAGGTTACATCATGGCCATTGTGCTAGCATATTCAGTCAGCAATGCAATTCATCTTAGGTAATGAGAGATAAGGCAATGGTTGATGGGTTTAAGTAAGGCTCCATGTTTAACAATGGAATGAGATTTTAGTAGGGATGTGCATAGGATTCAGGTGGATCCTGAGTACACTGGACCGCTTCAGAGAATTCTGAGGCTGCCATGGCCCCGTAAGTGATGGGATGGGAGAGAACCCACAGAGGGTGGGAAGGAAAAGTGAATCACTTCCCCCACCTCCATTTTTTTAAGACCTCCCCACTACAAAACTGCTTCACCAACCCTTCTCAAATTTTGCAAGTTTATTAGCTAGGGCCACTTCTATGAGCCGGTTTGCATGTAATGGCAATTGTGGGTTAATTAATCCACAAATTGCCCAAATCTAGTGGGAACGAGAGAGTGCATCACCTCTTGTGTGCTCATCACTTCTGCTTTTATTTAAAAACCTGCAATTGCCCTGTTCATAAGTTGCTAGCATGGCGTCCGAATCCAGACACAACTTAGTTGTTTAGTGGTTAAACAACCCAGAGTTAAACCAACAACAAATCAAGGACAGTTAATTGGACCATAGATTTCAGCAAGTTTTATCTGGGAAAAGGCAATCTAGATATTCCAAGCCCCAGTCAAACATCATCGCAATGTATGGACTGGGAGAAGAAGAATTGTGTGTACCCTACCTCTATGCATTCAATATAATTCCAAAAAGACAACGTGCTTGTACAGTGATTTCTCCACACAACCAGGTATCCTGAAAAAGCGTGGAGAAATTCCTCCACACAGAGAAATTCCTCTGCTCATATAGCTCTACACATGGGGGCTTTTTGGACATTATACTGAATATGTGGCAGCTGGGGTATATGTGATCTTGCTCATCCCCACCCCCTACACGTTTGGATAACGTCTGACCAGAGCTCCAGTCTCAATCCACTTAGGACTTTAAAGGTGAACACTTTTGAACCTGAGATCTTTTAAGTACAGATAGAATGAGCTCATCATGGCAAGTCCTGGTTAACAACCTGGCCAGGCCACTCTATTTTGAACCAGATGAAGTTTCCAAAGACTTTTCAGAGACAGTCCCTGCGAGGCATTACAGCAGGGTAGAGGAACATATGGATCTCCAGATGTTGGCGAACTGCAGCTCCCAGCAGCCCTACCCAGGACAGCCAATGATGACAGAGGGTCTTTGCCGGCCTTCCCGATGCAGCCCTGGCTAGCACAGCCCATCTGGAGGTATGATACATTCCCCACCCCTGCAATGCATTACAGTAATCTATCCCGGAGATTAACAAGGCAAAGAAAGCCACAGCAAGACCTTTCTTTCTAGTTGGAGTTACAGCTGGTGTGCCAACTGAAGTTGGACCAAGGCATTCCAACCTACAAACACCCTTTAGTGAAGAAGATACCATATTTACATACTTCTGGATGCTGGAATGGGAGAAAAAGCAGCTGAGAAATATTTGAGTGGCAAAAAATAAATAGCCAGCAGGGGTGGATTAAGCACCCTACCTTTCCTTGGTTTGCCCTTTTACTCAACATTGCATTGTCCTGCTTTTCAATTAAAACCCCATTTGGGACTTCAGCCCCAATGAGTTTTTAACTGAAAATATTTCGTTTGCCCCCAAGTAATGCATGCGCTCATTTCACATGCCAGCAAGGTGATGCTCAAAATCCTACAAGCTAGGCTTCAGCAGTATGCGAACCGAGAACTACCGGAAGTACAAGCTGGGTTTCGAAGAGGCAGAGGAACTAGAGATCAAATCGCCAACATTCGCTGCATCATGGAGAAAGCAAGAGAATTCCAGAAAAATGTCTATTTCTGCTTCATTGGCTACGCTAAAGCCTTTGATTGTGTGGATCACAACCAACTGTGGCAAACTCTTAAAGTGATGGGAGTACCAGACCACCTTACCTGTCTCCTAAGAAACCTGTACGAGGGTCAAGAAGCAACAGTAAGAACCGGACATGGAACAACCGATTGGTTCAAAATTGGGAAAGGAGTACGACAAGGCTGCATATTGTCACCCTGCTTATTTAACTTATATGCAGAGTACATCATGAGAAATGCCGGGTTGGATGAATCACAGGTCGGAATTAAGATTGCTGGGAGAATTATCAACAACCTCAGATATGCAGATGATACCACCCTAATGGCAGAAAGCGAAGAGGATCTCAAGAGCCTCTTGTTGAAAGAGGAGAGTGCAAAAGCTGGTTTGAAACTCCACATTAAAAAAGCGAAGATCATGGCATCTGGCCCCATCACTTCCTGGCATATAGAAGGGGAAGAAATGGAAGCAGTGACAGATTTTACTTTCTTGGGCTCCAAAATCACAGCAGACGGTGACTGTAGCCATGAAATTGAAAATGAAACGCTTGCTCCTTGGGAGGAAAGCTATGCCAAACCTAGACAGCATAGTAAGAAGCAGAGACGTCACCTTGCTGACAAAGGTCCGTCTAATCAAAGCTATGGTTTCCCAGTAGTAATGTATGGCTGTGAGAGCTGGACTATAAGGAAGGCTGAGCGCCGAAGAATTGATGCTTTCAAACTGTGGTGCTGGAGAAGACTCTTACGAGTCCCCTGGACTGCAAGGAGGTCAGATCAGTCAATCCTAAAGGAAATCAACCCTGAGTGCTCATTGGAAGGACAGATACTGAAGCTGAAGTTCAAATATTTTGGCCACTTAATGTGAAGAGAAAACTCTCTGGAAAAGACCCTGATGCTGGGAAAGACTGAAGGCAAAAGGAGAAGGGGACAGCAGAGGATGAGATGGCTAGATAGCATCTAGAGAAATTCTCCGCCATCCCTACCCTAGTCCCAAGCTGTTTTTGGACCAACTGCTTCAAAATCAATCTGATGTTCCTTACATGCAGAAATTTGAGTACTTCCTTTCATATTCAAAAAGACTCAAATCTTAAAGGCTAATGGTCTCATTGACCTGTTGGAATGATTTCAACACTATTGAAGTTATCTACTATATTCATGGGAACACAGACATAATCAACTGTACTTCGACCATTTACTGAAAGATCAGTACATTTTTCTGGGCTGTCATTAGGGCAGGATCCTTTTAAGATTAGATAATTTCTCCTATATTTCTCTAGCACGTAAACAGCCATATTGCATTAACATGATTGTCTTGGGAAAAAAGAACACCAATTCATTGTGGGTGGCACAACCAGGCATCGTTATACGCTATTTTGCACATTTTTCCATAGGGGCAAAAAGTCAGTTTTTGGGACATAGCTAAGCTCCCCCTTGTCCGATCTGCCCCCAAATTTGCACACAGATAGCTACTTAATTTTCCAGCAGACTAGCGAGGTTTGCTGCATAACCACTTATTATGGGATGATATTGGGAAAAAAGATTCACCCCCTCATGTAGGGCCTCATGGACGGAAGTTAGCATTGCTCTTTGAGATATAGGTCTATGGGGATTGGGGAGTTCTTCTAGTGCATACGCTATGGTAGACATTTTGAGTGTGAAAATTTGAGTGAAAAGGCGTGAACAACCACCTGTCTTGCGAAATATGGATGGAAAGCTGCCAAATTTACCAGGCTGGGAGAGAATGGGTTAACTAGCAATGAGGTCAAAATCCAGCAAGGTTGGTCAAGGGTTGGGAGAGAGATGAGCTTCCCCCAAAATATCCCATTTGTTTGTATTGAGGGAAATCGGATGGAGGCTTTGGAATGTTCGCACTGAGCTGTGGTATGCAGCCGGGGGGAGGGGGTAAAGGGGCCCTTTGGAGCCCATGGCAGAACAGCTTGGTTGAGGACAATCAACCAAGGCAGGGAAAGGGAATTACAGGAGCTGTGCTCTGCCCCTACAGAAGGGTGGTTGATTCGCAATTTTTGTTTCCATGGGGTTATGACTGAATAAATAGGAGTTAGGGGAATGCATTTAAGTCTGTGCTGCCACGTTGTGTAAAAATGTATTTGGGCTTTGGTGGGGGGAGGTGAGGGAGGGATTTGAAAACTGATAAGTTCTTATGTGTTTGTGTGTGTGTGTGTGCACGTGCGTGCACGTGTGTGTTTGTATATAGTGCTTAGTATGGGCAGATTCTTATCCTTAATATAAATCCTTTTCTGTTAATGGTGCTGCAACTTAAGATGGTGGTGGTGGTGGTGGTGGTGATAGAATACACATTAGCATTATTTGCTTGTGTGTGCCAAGTGCTTTTAAAAGATGGGATATATACAGCAATCCTATGTAGGTCTACTCAGAAGTATGCCACACTGAATTCAATGGGACATACTCCCATGTAAGCATGTGTATGTCTGTGTAACATGGGTGTCTTCTAGGCCTGTGCACTGCTTCGGCACAAAGCCTGGGCTCTGAGTTGAAACGGGCTGCTTCGGGCTGCCTCCAAGGCAAGGTGGAGGGGGCATGAAGTGGCCCAAAGCAGACTGGGTCACTCCGAAGTGCTTTGGTGTGCTTTGGCACGATCCAGAACCCCAGCAACCATGCTGCCACCACTGCTGCTACTCAGCCCCCAGCTCCTTGTGTGGGTCCTATGGATGCGTGCCAATAGCCATCTTGTTCTTCTGGGGGGGAGCCATTTTTAAAATGGCAACTCCCCATATTTCCAGAAATACAGGGAGTCACCATTTTAAAAATGGCTCCTGCAATCCCCTGGAACAAGACTGCTGCTGGCATGCTCCCAGAGGGCCAAGGAGCTGGCGGTGGCAGCAGCTCCCCAGGCGGCGGCTCCGCCAGTGCCAGCAGTGGCTCCCCCCACGGCGACAGCAGCAGTTCCCCCGGCAGCGGTGGCAGTTCCCCCACACGCACGGAACAAGATGGCTGGCAGCCTTAGGGCCTAGGTAAGGAGCTGGGGGCTGGGTGGCATGTTGGTAGGGGGGGGCAGGGCGAAGTGGGATTCAGATTTCCAAATCCTGTTTTGGCTTTGTAGGCCAAAGTGGGTCAGGGCCCCCCAAATCAGCCTGAAGTGAATGTGGCCTGCCTGGGAAACCCTGAAGTCAGGTCAGCGGGTCTATGCACAGCCCTAGGTTCTTCCCCCGCCCCCATTGCTTTCAATAAGTGGGCTGTGCCACAAACTGCTTTCTCTGTTCTGGAGAAATGCCTAGGAGGGGAGCTGATGTAGCAAATGGCTTGTGTATAGTCAAATAAGTGCCCTTGCGTCCACCTCTGGTGACACCCTTGGCTCTGCCTCCAGGGACCCCCCTTTCCACTCCACCAGTTAGATTGGCCATGAGCCTCCACTGCAGAGACCTAGGTATGATCCCCCTACGCTGCCCCTCCAACTGCTCCTCCCAGCCTGGACCCCCCAACCAAACTCCCCCCAGACCCCCCACCCCTGGCATGAGCCCTGACCCCAGACACCTATCCCTAGCATGAGCCCCTACTCAGCAGTCCAAGGCATGACCTCTTCCCCAAATCACCGTGCCAACTTCATAGAATCATCATTCTATGAAGCTGGTACAACAAATGTGGCAGTCACCACTCTCTGATGTTTTTTTCAACTCCAGGTGAATTGGAAGAATATTTTGTATGAGAGACTAGCTTTAGGTTCAAGCATGTGACTGTATATTCAAGGGCCTCTCCTTTACAAAGTGAGTTAAGAATATAAGAATATTCTGTGTTCTGCTGTATCAGACGAAAGGCCAATTTGCTCCACTATTCTGTTCCCACAGTGGCAGACCAGATGCCCCAACGGGAAGCCCAGAAGCAGGACCTAAATAATAGCACTCTCCCGCTTGTGATCTCTAGCAACAGGTACTGAGAGGCATGCTGCCTCTGATTATTTGTTGGTTTACTGTGTTTTTAACCTGCTTTTCAGACAGTTATTGTCTCAAAGTGTTTCTGGGTTCAAGATATAGCATATATACAAATAAAAACCTAGCCATTTCCGTTTATATATATTATGACTTTATTTTGGGGTTTATATGGCAAATAACCCATGAAAAATAGCACTGTAGGTGAAAAACAACTATTCAGTAGGCAAAGTAGATAGTTTGCCATACAATTGCAGCAAAGTAGCAGACAATTATTTACAGCCAAATGGCCACGATCCCAGTTCTGCATTTGCTAGAGCCAAATATTCATATTGGCTCATTCACAGGGTATAGGCTAGAGAATGACTTTACTGCCACCTTTTCCTAGCTATTTGCTCATCTAGTCTGACAGGAATAATTAGTCAACTGTTCTGACAGTAGCACAGTAGACACCTGGTTCTCACATAGCAACAACCCAGAGTATGGGTTGAGTATGGGTTTTCATTGAATCATGGGTTATTGTTATATGGGAACCCTGCACTATGGTTTAACTCTGGGTTGTTAACCATGAACAACCCAGAGTTTGCAACTCAACAACAAACCATGGTTCTTTTCCTGGGTTGTTCATGGTTAATAATCCATAGTTAAACTTTAGTCCACGATTTACATATAACAATAACCCTTGATTCAACAACATCCTACAGTTCAATGGCAACCCATACTCAACCCATACTCTGGGTTGTTGTTACATGTGAACCAGGGCAAAGTGCTGACTTAAAAATTATAAAGCATTACTGCCCATCTTTATTGCAAAAACAGATAATAGTAGAAGACTAAAAATACTAGAAGAATTTATATTTGGAAGTGGTAGTATATCTTGAAGTAGCTTCTGTATGCCTAGAATGACAATAATTTCATCCCATGATTATCAGGATGTGAACTTTTCCATAAAAACAGAAAATGTATACTGGATAGTATTAATATTTATGGTGCCTATTAATATCTATTGGCAGGAATTAAGAGTACCAAAGCATTACCACACACACACTCTTAATTCCTGAATTTATATGGCAAATAACCCAAGTGAAAAATAGCACTGTGGGTGAAAAACAACACTTCCGTAGGCAAAGTAGATAGTTTGTCTTAGAACTACAGCAAGGTAGCAGAGAATTCTTTATAATTACGTCGGCATGATCCCAGCTCTACTATATCTGCCAGAGCCAAATATTGATATTGGCTCATTCACAGGCTCTGGCTAGATGACTTCACTAATACCTCTTCCTAGCTATTCGCTCAACTAGTCTGACAGGAGTGATTAGTCAATTGGTCTAACAGAAGTGTAGTAGACATAGTGTTGGATTAAGAATTATAAAGCAGTTACTGCCCATCTTTATTGCAAAAACATGATAACAGAAGACTAAAAATACTGGAAGAATCTAGATTTAGATGTGGTAGTATATGTTAAAGTAGCTTCTGTATTCCTGAAATGACAACCATTTCATCCCATGATTATCAGGATGTGAACTATTCCATAAAAAGAAAAGAGGTTCACTGGATAGTATTAATATTTATGGCGCCTACCAATATCTATTGGCAGAGTACCAAACCATTACTGCTGGCTATTATCAAGCATCCGTGGGGCGGTCTTCAGCTTCAGATAAATCCCATTCTTCGATTGGGTGATGACCTGTGATATGGGAATGGGGAGATTGGAAGGATCTGGCAAAAGTTCAAACCGCAGAAGCGTCAAGGCAAGAGCGACTTTCATCTCATTCATGGCAAACTGTTGTCCGATGCAGTTCCTGAATAGACATTAAAAGTGAAAGGGCAATGTCACATTTTAAACAAAATGGGATTCCAGACATGGCTGGTCATATAAGCGCCTTTTCTTATATTGCACCTCATCTTTTGATTTCTGCCCTCCCCAGCCATTTCCCTCCCCAGCCATGTTCTGCTGAAGAGTAGCTGACGATAAATAATTAAAATAATAAATCATTCAGTCAAATGTTTAGACCACAATCCTATAGATGTCTGCTGGGAAATAAGTCTCAAGGAACTGCCTGGGACCTACTCCCAGGTCGGTGTGCACAGGGTTGCAGTATTAGGAAGAGAAAATATTAATCCAGAGGTGTGGACCCAAGTACTTTGCTAGAAGTACTTTGCTAAACAGTATTGATTCAAACCCATCTGTGGTTTAATAACCCTTCAACCAATTGTGCTTTGCATGGAAAATGGTGTCAGAGTCCACTTTATGGAAGAAACCTTTTTTTAAAGTATAGATTTACAAATATTTACCTCGGTCCAGCAGCAAAAGGAAGAAAAGCATATGGGTGTCGATGATGTGAATTTTCTGGGGAGAATCTCAGAGGATCAAAGACCTGTAGCAGGAAATTAAAGTCTGCATTAGTGTGACAGAGGCAGCAAGAGCTACAGAAAAATGAAGCATGCAGAAAAATAGTACACTTTGGCTGCAATTCGATAGACATTTACCTGGTTATAAGTTTCATTGAATTGAAACTTCAATGGGGCTTTCTTATGATTAGGCATGTATAGATTGCACTGTTAGCAATGTGTTCCAACAACAGACTTAAGCAAGCAATCCATGCTGCATACTAGGGATGTGCAATGACACCCGCTTCAACTTGGACCCTGATTTGGGATTTTGGAAAATGGCCCACTTCTGCTTGGACTGATTCAGAGTTGGTCTGCCTCAACTCAGTACTGAACCTGAGCTGCAGTTTGCAAAAATTAGGCATTGTGCTTCCCTTTGACTATCACGGGGAAATTTTAAAAAATGGCTATCACCTTTTTTCTCTTGGTCCATACTGGATGATAGTTGCAGACATAGTAGCCTCTTAGGAGAGGATTTTGCATACCCCATATCAGAAAAATAGGTGCAAGAGATTTTGTGCTATGTGCCGTTATGTTTCGATATTTTTTAAAGGGACTGGCAATAACTGGCTTTTTTAACTTCTTGGCAGAATTTAATAGAAATGTAGGGACTGTTGGTGCTTCTGAGATAATCTAGCCTGCAAAGTTTCAGAATTATAACCACAGGGTTGTTTTTGCAAGAGCACAAAACATTTTGTGACATTTTGAGAGTCTCCAAAAGAGAGCACTCTTCTCCCTCTGTGTTCCTTGTGGACATTGCTCTGTAAATGACAGACAGTCTAGAGGTGTCCTTACTTAGAGCTTTTCTATATGAAGCTGTTAATCTGCTGTATCTACTTTCAATTTCGTCACAGAATTGAGATCGGAGGACTACACAGTGTTTCCTTTCCTGCTTTTCCTCTATAGTGCAATATGGAATAGTGCAAATACCGAGGAAGAAATCGTGCTTTCACAAATAATATTGCATTTCCCTGCTCCAAAATAGCTCACAGAAAAACAGTTTAAGTCTTTTTCATAGTGAAGCCTGGTTGCATTGGAAGAATAGCCATTTCATGGTCCAATGCTTGCTCTATCCCATATTATTTATAGTGGCCAACAGGCTGCCCCACTTAACTGTACCACTCTGTCTGACTCTGTAGCTGTATGGCAACTCCAGTCTTATGAGAGAGACTTCACAATGTTTACTACTACTGGGTAACTTTATGTTGGGCAGTGTATCGTCCCGGCCATGGGCATCGACCTCTTAATTTAGAGGTGCCAAGATAGTGATACATCAGAACCAGGTTAACTTACAAGGAGATAGTTTATTGAGTACAATCAAGTAAGTACTCCTTGTAAGTAAACATGGTAAGTAAACTCCTTGTAAGACTACATTCATCCAATTATCTTTAGGTGCTTCTAGACAAGGCTTTTTTGGCACCTTCACCCTGCCTCCTTCACAGAATTTTAAGACAGGTCTGGAAGACTCTATCTGTCAGGGTGGAAACTGAGCCCATAGAGCCCCAGAGCAGTTCTGATTCTGAGGAAGAGCAACAACCCGTGGGAGAGGAGCCCGCTCGTCTTTCAGAGGTGCAGCTGCAGGGAGAGATTCCTCCTGCCTGCATTCCTGAGAGAGATGGTGGCCCTGGCAGTGAAAGAGCGGGGGATGGGGTGTTGGTGGACGCTCGGAGCCGACGCAGGAAAAGGCGCCAAATGGAGGGTGCTGAGAGGAGGCGCTTTGTCTGCTTGGCACTACGACAATGGTCGCATCCTGAGGACCCACGGGTAAGAGGGAGGACCTCTCCATAGCCCATAAGTTCAGAGTTTTCCCACTTACTCCTTCAAATGGGGACCAACGGCCTTACCTGGAGCTTAGGCTACTCTGCTAACTTCCCCAGTGCGTTTCCTTGCTTAGTCACTGGAAATTAGCATCTGAAAGCGTCATTAAGTTGTAAAGGAATAAAGTAGGGATGTCAGAGAATTCTGCCACGAATCTCGGGGAGGCTGAATGCCAGCGCATTCGGCCCCCCGCGCCCCCTGGGATGGGACTTATCCTGGGCGGATCTTCCTGGCGGCGGCGACTCCGGCGGCGGTTTGGCAGCGGTTCAGCAGCGGCGGCCGGTCTTCCAACCGGCTGCCGCTGCCGCCATTTCCAGTTAAAAAGAAACAAAAACAAAAAAACGTGATAGGCTATGTAAAGTTTTACGTAGCCTATCATGGCTAGATTTTTAAAAAACACCGTGATAGGCTACGTAAATGTTTATGTAGCCTATCATGGCTGATTTAAAAGAAAAAACAAACGCGCGTATGCAAATGGCGGCGCCCATGGGCGCCGCCATTTGCGTTCCTTATTTTGGCACATCTTAGTCTACGTAAACATTTACGTAGACTAAGACAGCGAAAATAAGGGGAACGCAAATAACGTAGACGCTACGCTATTTGCGTTCCCCTTATTTTCGCCGTCTTAGTCTACGTAAATGTTTA
Organism: Heloderma suspectum; assembly: GCF_057233095.1. NCBI lineage: Eukaryota > Metazoa > Chordata > Lepidosauria > Squamata > Helodermatidae > Heloderma > Heloderma suspectum. Next base: position 231,843,921 of record NC_139461.1, read on the forward strand.
CGTAGACTAAGACGTGCCAAAATAAGGAACGCAAATGGCAGCACCCATGGGCGCCGCCATTTGCGTACGCACGTGTGTGTTTTTTCTTTTAAATCAGCCATGATAGGCTAGGTAAACATTTACGTAGCCTATCACAGCTGACTGCAGGGACACAAATGGCGGCGGCTACGGCCGCCGCCATTTGCGTCCCTGCTAGCCAGCGGCGAGATGTCCAGCCGCTGGCGGAGCCGGCCGGCGGCTCCGCAGAATCCCTGCGGAGCAGAGCCGGCCAGCCAGAATTTCGGGGGGAGGGACGGAGTGCCTCCCCCCTGGCCAGAATTTCGGGGGGAGGGACGGAGCGCCTCCCCCCCCACCTCGAATCAATTTCACTAAAAGGTAAATGAGTTTCGTATATCCCTAGAATAAAGCCTTGGAAACAATCCCTTTCGTCCGTGTCTTGAGTTGGCTACTGGAGGGGACTTTAAGAGGCAGCTAGGGCGCTCCTGACACCATCTTCCTTTCATAACCTTCCCATGTTTTCCAATAGCTTCTTCAGTCTTTTCTCTTACTGCTAAAAATCCATTAAGGACCTGCTACGTTTTGCATTTTCTCTGAAGGTCAGATGAAGAAGTTTCAAAATCACGAAATGGTGGAGGCGTGGCTAATCGGAAAAACACGTGAGACTTCTGCTCTAGCTCCATGAACTGAAATTTACAAATATGTTTTGTCAATTGGCTATGTTTAGTCTGTTAGGCCAGAGGTAGCTGATTATGAATATCCGTTCTTTTTCTTTCATCCTTTTCCTTCCCCCCCTCTTCTTCTCTTAAAATGGATATGATAAGATTGTATTTAAATCTTCCATGTGAGGGTGTACAGAAATGTGCATACTCATTTATATATTTATAAGTATACTATCTAAAATATAGATACTATAAAATATATTAGTGATTGTTTTATTTTTTGTGTTTTTTTTAGTCTTTATAATCTCTTTTCTTTTTAATTATTGTTATCAATAATATGATACTAGGATTAGGAAATATTTTTCACTGGTTGTTCTTAAGCTTTATCATTATATAGTAGCTAAAAGGCATGATATGGCCAATAGAAATGAATTCTAAGCTTGCTTCTTTGTTATAAGCCTGAAGACACAATATTGAAATTGATGATTTATGCTATATTGACCTGTAAGATTGGTATAATCTTTAAGTAGAGTGATATTTGAAATTTATGTATAATGTAGTTTAAATTTAAGTTTGTTATGTAAACTTCTGTTTATATTTTGCTTTGTTTTCCTCTCTTTTTGTGTTTTTTCTTCTTTTTGTTTCCTTCCCCTTTGCTCTTCTCTCTCCTTTTTATATTATCTCCTTTCTTCCTCTCTTTTCCCCTCCTTTATTTCATTACTGAGGGGTCCTCTTAGGAATACCATAATGTCTGACACTGTAGAAGATGATTATGTTGTTGGTGTTCTTTGTTTCACTTATAAAGATAAAAGTAGAATAAAAAGTATTGGGGGGGGGGAAGAAATGTACACATTCGTCTCCCATTCATTAAAGCATTTTTGTGCTCATTTTTCAAAAGTATGCACTTAAGGAAAAAAAAAAGGAACAAAATATCAAATATCTTCACAATGCCTGTTAATTAGTAGTGCTAGGAGCTAGCCATCTGGAAGCACCCTCAGTCTCACCAGGAAGAGGCCTCTTGTCTTTTTATATTTACCTCAGGATTGTCCCAAATCTTAGGATTTCTGTGAAGACAATAGATGTTCAGCATAGCTAGAAACCCTGTGAAGAAAAGAGAGGAGTAATTCATTGGCAGGCTATTATTGTTTAATGTACGGGGGTGTTATGTAATGAGAATTACTTAATACATGGTGCCATGTACAAAACACTGGACTTCTCAACAGCTGACTAAACAGGCCGGGAAACTTGTGCATCAGCTGCACTTGTTCCCATGTTGTTCCTCAGGCTCAGCGGACTGCAGGAAGGCAGCTGAAGCCTGCCAGGCTCACCCCAGTCCTATAATATTTATTTGTTGGTATGAGCTGCTGCCCCGTTTCCTCTGAGAAATTTAGTGAAGTACACAGGGAGCTAGGGCTGCCCTCTACCATTAAGTAGCTGATTTGAGGTGTTAGGAAAGAGCAGCAAATTGTTTGATGATGATGATGATTGTTGTCATTAGATGTGTACACCTCCACTTCTGACAAGTGATAAGTTTCAGGAGTTCTAGCATGTACTCAAAGCTAAGCTTTCTTAAGAAGAAAGTTGCTGGACACTTATGCCATTTCTGTGATATAAGGTTTATTTAAACATATGTACAAGCTGAACATAAGATGAAGGTCCACAGTGTTAATACTTCAACAGACTCCTGTTCCCCATTAGCTGTCTTAGGAACCCATAGTCTCATAGGATTTCCTGCACAGAGCAAAAGCCATCTCTCTGCCTCCTTTCCAGGCCCAGCACAGGCTGCTGCACACATGCACGCGCACACACACGCATGCATGCACGCACACACACACAGATTACTTCTATTGTTCTCAGTCCAGACTCAACTTGCACATCATCAAGGAAGGGAGAAGAGAAGGTAAGCCCCCCCTCCCAGAATAGTCTGTCTCTGGCCATCTCTTGAGGACAGCCACAACTCAACCAATCTCCATAACAGCAGGAAATCTGCCAGGCTAAACTTGCCCAACCATTTTGACCCTTCTTTTCACAACTAGATTAATGAAGGTGAGATCCTCGAGAGATCATTCAGACTAACCCCAGGGTTTGACACCTGTGGGATTTTATGCCTAAAAAGCAAAAATAACTTGAGTGATGATGGGTAGAATCTACCTTGATGTGGCCGCCATTTCCTGTACTGCCTCAGGCACCAAAATGTTGGGGGCCTCCAGAAAGTGTCCATGTGAGGGATCGGCAGGGATCATTGTCTCTTACCCAGAATCCTGCAGACCCATCATGGCATTGCCAGGGCGCCCCTCACCCTTCCAAAGGCTTAAGGAGACTGGCTGTGCCAGGGCAGTGGCAAGTGGTGGCAGTGCAAATAAATAGCAGCACTAGCCGACACATGCTCAAGGCTTGTGCTACTCACTATGATAGGATTCACCTGGAAGAGGGAGGGGATGAAGAGGATGATAGACAGAGGAAGCGGGCGGACGCTGGATACAAAGCAGGAAAAAGAGATAGAAGGGAAGGAGGGGGAGAAGAGACATGGAGATGAACAGAGACCCAGGCTCTCTTCACACCTGGCATTTTATCCCACTACAAACTGGTCCTTTTGATTTTGGATACTTTCCGGGATTGAGACTGGCCCTGTATACAGGCATCTCTCATAGTGCTTCCCTCTACTCTATACCTTTTCATGGCTGCACAGAACAATCAGGACAGAAGTGGGCTGCTGGCTCCATGCCCCCTCTCCTCCCCTGATCATTGGTTCCTGTAACAGGATTGATGGCTCTGCCCCATCCTCCACTCCTCCACAGCAGGAGGGAAGTCGGAAGCCCTTCTAGTGACCAGGATAGTGGGCTATGGGAGCTGGTCCCCTACCCACTCCTTCCTCCGACTTTGTGGTAGGGATGTACAAAAGTCACTTACCTTTCGCGGATTATGTTGATGGTGGGGGGGAGGCGTTCCGTCCCTCCCGCCGGAATCCTCGCCGGGGTGGGAGGCGCTCCGTTCCTCCCCCCCCCCCGGAATCCTGGCAGGCCGGCTGTGCTCCACAGGGATTCTGCGGAGCCGCTGGCCGGCTCCGCCAGCAGCCAGACATCCGGCCGCTGGCTAGCAGGGACGCAAATGGCGGCAGCCATAGCCACCGCTGTTTGCGTCCCTACAGTCAGCCGTGATAGGCTACGTAAATGTTTACGTAGCCTATCACGGCTGACTTAAAAAAAAACAAAACGCGTGTATGCAAATGGCAGCAGCCATGGCCGCCGCCATTTGCGTACGCGCGTTGTTGTTTTTTTAAGTCAGCCATGATAGGCTACATAAACAATTACGTAGCCTGTCATGTTTTTTTTAAAAAACCTAGCCGTGATAGGCTACGTAAAACTTTACGTAGCCTATCACTTTTTTTTTTAACTGGAAATGGAGGCGGCGGCAGCCGGTCGGAAGACCGGCCGCCGCTGCCACACCGCCACTGCCGCACCACCGCCGTGCCGCCACCGCTGCCGCCAGGAAGATCCACCCAAGGTAAGTCTCGTCCCGGGGGGGGGGGGCAGGCCGTTCTGCCACCGATTTCGGGGGGCCGAATGCGCTGGCATTCAGCCTCCCCGAGATCCGTGGCAGAATTTTCGTACATCCCTACTTTGTGGTGAAGGAAAGAGAGATAGTCTTCTTGGCTTACCCCAAGGTTGCTGGCACTGCTAGTCCTTCTCTGCTAAATATGTCAGTATATGATGGAATTAAATGCAGTACATTGCTTGCACTACTGAGTTTGATAAGTATACCAATTTCTGGGTTCCTAACTACAGAAGTAAGAAATCCACAAAGGGACTTGTATAGTCAATGCAGCAAGCCACCCCTAGCAGCAGCACCCCGCCCCAAGCGACAGCTTCACAGGGGACACCGTCTTCATTAGACCCAACTTGCTTCCCCCCCCCCCATGCTGTTGTTGTTCTTCCCCCTTATTCTGGCTTTCCAATGACCCTGTAAAGTGGGCTAGGAGAAGAGATAGTAGCTGGTTTTCTCTCCCCCCCCCAGCACTGTTGTTATTCTGCCCCCTTATTCTGGCTTCCCAATGACCCTGTAACGTGGGCTAGGAGAGGAGATAGCAGCTGGCTGGCTTCCCAATCATACAGATGTTTTCACAGGCATGAGTGCAAGTCCATTCCATGGCTGTATGAAAAAAGCCCATCAATATGGTGAGCAAAAGGGAGAAGAAGCAGTCAGTGAAGTCAAAGGGAAGGGGAGGTTCAAAGAAAATGCACTGAAGGGGATGGGAGACCTTAAGATTGCTACTCTAATTAGACTTATAATGCACTCCTATGCATGCCTACTCAGAAGCAAGCCACATAGATTTTAATGGCACTTACTCCCAGGAAAGGAAAGCCTTACAGCCAATGAGTTTACCCAGAAGTAAGCATTGCTGTGTTCAGGGGGATCTTGGAGAAGTATTTGGGATGGCTAACCACTTTACAGTCCAAGTGCCCATAGTGGAACAGGAGAGAGGCAGAAATGGTCACTGGAAGCATGGTCAGTGACCTGCCCCGACCTTCACACCAATTTGTTGTCATGACAATGTTATTCAACACCCCCAGCACAAACCCACACAAAGCAGGACAAAGCACTAAAGGGGAAATACATAGGGGGGAAATGGCACATTCAATCGCAAGCACAGAAAATGCCAGGTTTTTCCCATTCTCAGATAACATGGGAAGAGGTAGGGGAAGTTGTGAGATAGCAGGAGAGCAGCCGAAGTTGTTTAAAGCTCCAGTGAAAACCAGTGATTAAAGGAGAACCATCCTGCTGAAAAACCAATGTGTGAGGGTGGTCCCAGACCCAGACAGGAGGAGAGAGAGATGCAAGCCAGGAGCAAGGAACAGCTTTTACCTGGGAAATGACAAACTCTACTCCTCAGGGGCTACCTAATCTACTGGGTAGAGAAGAGGTCTCTCCCCAGCCCCCTTCCTCCATTGCCCCTTTAAGAGCAAGGTCCAAAAAAGCTGCACTGGACTTTCCTGCTCAAGGCTGGAAGAGTTAGCATTTTCCCCAGGAAAGGTACTGGGAGGAAACAGCAGAGAAAGATTTAGCAGTTGTGGGTGCTGCATTTGGTAGAGACAAACTGTGGGCAGATTATTTATCTGCCCAGCGTCAGTCCCTGCTGTAGGTGAAGGTGGAGAGAATTCTCCTAATGAACGAGTGATTCCCCAGTTGTTTTACATTCTGTTTGAAGACTACCAGTGTTGTAACTAGGAGAGTCTTTCTTATTAAACTTTTAAGTTAAATCCTATTTCTAGCTGCTGTGTCTCTGATGGAGTCAATGGACCAAGGAGGTTTTGCGGTATCTTTGTCCCCAGACCTGCGCACAGTCCATCCAACACTAGTGGACCCAGATATGTTCAGTGGCCACAATGAAACTACATTTGGCTCCTTCAGACCACTTTCACGCCAGGCACTGGAGACTATATGTGATGCATGAGTGCATCCATCACCAAAATAAGTGTCCTGCAGATTTTGACTTCCATCTTTCCTGTTTGCAGCTGTGAAAGACTGTGGCATACGTGCATGCCTGTGGAAGTGGTGGTGGGGATGTATGTAAACTGAGCATAGGCTGTGACAAGGAGCAGATTAGTGCCCATCAAACTGCAGGGCTGGGGTGTGGTGTAAATTAGCCTTGAGGGTAATAGGAGTAAATTCACATCTCAGCTTTTCCTGTGCTTTTAGAGTGTTTCTACATTAAGTAAAAAAAAACACAAACCCCACATCCTTTCTGGAGTTTCCTGCTTTCGGTTTCTTTGCGGGATTAGGAAGGGCATCTTTACACGGCAGCCACTGGTTTGAACTGAGGGAGCACCTTCCTCCCTCCCTGGCAAGCCCCTAGGAAACCTCTGACTTACTTCTGAGTAGACATAAAATGTAAGATTGTGCTGTAAGTCTGCAACCCTTGGCACTCTTACATGGGCGTAAGCCACACTGAACTCAGTGGGACTTACTTCTGAGTAGACATAAGAGATCACCCTGTAAGCCTGCAACCCTCAGCACACTTACTTGGGAGTAAGCCCCACTGAACTTAACAGGGTGCTCTGAAACAACAGAGGACGTTGCTTCTGAGCTTGGTGGGGTGGGGGATCAGATGTGTCTCCCTTCATTGCAGGGAGGCATTTTACCCTCTTCTCTCTCCAGTTAAGAAATGCAGAGGCAGGAGACGCAATCGGCAGGCAATTCTTGCCTTCGTGCCTGTCAAATCTCATCCTGACCACGCCCCCAACAACAGAAAACAAACGCCTGGAGCAGGCAGACTCAGCAGTTTCTTCCGCTATTGGAGAATTTCACAGGGAGGTCATGGTGCTCCTGTTCCGTGGGCTGGAAAAAAAATACCATATTTTTTATGTTTGGGGAAAATACAGGATAGGCTGGAGGAAATGGCGGGAGACACCCTGGAGGGTAACGGCGTCATCTAAAGAGCCCGCAAACGTCCGAGAGAGAGCCATCTCAATAGCAGGATAAACGCTCTGTGTGATGAACCCCTTAGTTTCTACCCAGTTAAATAGTATAAAGTGACAGGAGATATGTGTGTGCTGGACTGAGACAAATACTTGTAGCGCCAAGGTTAAAGTAGATGGACAAGACTCATTCAGGTGATAACCCCCCCTACCTTTTCCTTATATGCACCATGATTGTAAGAACATAGCTCTCTCACCAACACCGCACCTGTCCTGCTCTGACAAATTTGTATAAGATCCAACCTGCATTAGTCAAAGTAGCGTGTTCAATTTCCTCTTGAAAATCTAGGAATTATATATTCCTAGAATTATATATTCAATGGTTACACCCAGATCTGAACATCCAAAAGTATAAATAGCAAGGCAGGCAGCCCAGTGGGTGTATCCCACCAGAGACAGGGAGAATGTAGGGTGAGTATCATTCAAACTGGGCTGCAGCATATGCTTGGAGGGAAAACCAATATCCAGTATGTCCATCCAATTGCAGGTTGGGGTCTGATAGGTATTTTGCTTCCTCAGGGCAGCTGGCCAATCCAGGATAGGCCCCACTGATATGCTTCTAGCACACCTATTATCTGCTTGTTCAACCCACAAACTCCCTGAGGCATGAATCTTTGCACCACTGGGGTCCTTCTAGCTTCTGGGTTCTCATTGCAGGTGAGTCCTAAGTGGACCCTGATCCCTGCGGCACATGCTTACAATAAGGTTATGCTCAGAATCCTACAAGCTAGGCTTCAGCAGTATGTGAACCGAGAACTACCGGAAGTACAAGCTCGGTTTCAAAGAGGCAGAGGAACTAGAGATCAAATCACCAACATTCACTGGATCATGGAGAAAGCAAGAGAATTCCAGAAAAATGTCTATTTCTGCTTCATTGACTATGCTAAAGCCTTTGATTGTGTGGATCACAACCAACTGTGGCAAATTCTTAAAGAGATGGGAGTACCAGACCACCGTACCTGTCTCCTGAGAAACCTGTACGAGGGTCAAGAAGCAACAGTAAGAACCGGACATGGAACAACTGATTGGTTCCAAATTGGGAAAGGAGTACGACAAGGCTGCATATTGTCACTCTGCTTATTTAACTTATATGCAGAGTACATCATGAGAAACACCTGGTTGGATGAATCACAGGTCAGAATTAAGATTGCTGGGAGAATGATCAACAACCTCAGATACGCAGACGATACCACCCTAATGGCAGAAAGCGAAGAGGATCTAAAGCGCCTCTTGTTGAGGGTGAAAATGGAGAGTGCAAAAGCTGGTTTGAAACTCCACATTAAAAAAACTAAGATCATGGCATCTGGCCCCATCACTTCCGGTGTATAGAAGGGGAAGAAACGGAAGCAGTGACAGATTTCATTTTCTTGGGCTCCAAGATCACCGCAGACGGTGACTGTAGCCATGAAATTAATAGACACTTGCTCCTTGGGAGGAAAGCTATGGCAAACTTAGACAGCATAGTAAGAAGCAGAGACATCACCTTGCCGACAAAGGTTCGTATAATCAAAGCTATGGTTTTCCCAGTAGTAACGTATGGCTGTGAGAGCTGGACTATAAGGAAGGCTGAGCGCTGAAGAATTGATGCTTTCAAACTGTGGTGCTGGGGAAGACTCTTACGAGTCCCCTGGACTGCAAGGAGGTCAAATCAGTCAATCTGAAAGGAAATCAACCCTGAGTGCTCATTGGAAGGACAGATACTGAAGCTGAAGCTCAAATATTTTGGCCACGTAATGCGAAGAGAAAACTCTCTGGAAAAGACCCTGATGCTGGGAAAGATTGAAGGCAAAAGGAGAAGGGGACGGCAGAGGATGAGATGGCTAGATAGCATCACCGATGCAATGAATATGAACTTGAGCACACTCCGGGAGAGAGCGCAGGACAGGTAGGCCTGGCGTGCTATGGTCCATGGGGTCACAAAGAGTCGGACACGACTTAACGACTGAACAACAACAACAACAACAGGAATGCAGAGAAGATAGACAGCATCAACATTCCTTCATGTGAGTATAAGAGACAGTCCAATTAAATATTAAAGGCAGTTTCAAAAAGTTTTAAAAGTAACAGGAGGCAGTGAAGAGTTAAATCAAAGAATGAAGTGGGAGATGGATGACCTTTTGGTAAGCTTCGTCCATCAGCGAATGTAACCGGTGAATTCAGTTCTCGTGCTACCAGGGGTACTGGAGGGTAAAGCCGAAGGCTCTCTTTAATGCACATGGTGGTGTAGGTCATCTTTCCCAGGTCGTCACTGAAAGACACAAAATATATGACACTTCAGTGTCATGAACAAAAATGAAGCTAAAAAATAAAAACAAACCAAACATTTAAATTGCTCTTGCCTAAAACCCCAGAGAATTTCATCTGTAGAAACTCAAATGAGAAAAGGTCAGATCCATCACACCTGCACAAGGAAATTGTGTATCTAATGAGCAAACACCCTGGATGCCAAAACTGATTGAGGAAATGAGCAAGAGGAGGTCTGTACAGGCAGGGTAGGCAAGAAAATTATATTTGGGGAGACTCTCACATCCCACCCAGAAGGGACTAAAGGCTGGGCACGCCTGCTGCCTTCCTGCTATCTCCAAACTTTGGCAACAGAGAGCTTTATGCAGCCACCGACTGCCTGTCAGGGAGAGCTGGTATTGAGGCTGAAGAGAAAAAAACAGCCCGCTGTAGCCTAGGGAGTACAGGGAGGAATGGCTTGGGCTTTGCAGGGGCCTTCAGAGCCCAGTTCTGTTGCATCGCATCCTTCCAACTGCAAGGGGAATACCCCTCCTGGTTTGAAGGACTAGGGGGGCGGGGGGAATTGGCCTTGGAGGACACTTGTCAATTACCCACTCCATTTATCTATAACGTTTCCCCACTACCTGTTAGCAGCTATTGGTGAAGATTTATTGCTGGGGTTTCCAGTGCAGCACCCATATTCTTTTTCCCTCCTGCAAGTGAATGGAGTGACTTCCTTGTATTGGGGTTGGGGCGGGGGGAGTCCACCCTGCTGAAAAATGGCTGCAGTGGGAAAGAAGTGCACCTCTACCAAAAAGTCTTGGGGCAACAGGGTCCTCAGCTGGGGAGGCGGGGGTCCTCCCCCTCTCCAGCCATTTTCAGCAGGGTTTTTTCACGGGGAGCAGGGGGGATTAGCCTTCGAGCACATTTGTCCATTCCTTTTGTCCACTTTCCCCCCTCCATATCTAAGTGATGGTAAGGATCTATTGAATCTGAAGAGGTGTTCTCACTGCTACAAACAATCAGAATAAGAAGAATAAGTATAGTACAGCCATAGTTCATATGATAATTTGCTCATAACTGAGTGGAGCTAGTATATGACAAAATGTATATACACATTTACTACCCTCACATGTACTGTAAACTACCGTTGCCCTGTATTGTAATTTGTTAATTTTTAAAATACAGAAAGTGGACAATTAGATAATTATTACAGTTCTTTGTGGACACTATATATGGGGAAAACAAAGATATAGGAAAATTAAATATAGAAATGGTGATAATTTCTCAGTGATTTGCAGTGTTTGAAACCAGGATTTCTTTTCAGTATAAGATACTAGGTCTGCATGTTTAAATTCAGTTCTTCAGATAAGCTGACATCTTCCGTGCTGAATTTTGTAAAGGAAACTTCCTAGCAACTCAGCAGCAAAACTCAATCCAATCAAAAGAATCTTCTTCACTTTGGGAGTTCTTGCTTTATTAGGTAGCTGTGATCTGAAATAGATGTGTGTGTGTGTGTGTGCGCGCGCGCACATGCGTGTATCTGTGTTTTAAATCTATGACATGGCACATCAGTGTAGGAGGCATAGCAATACTTTTATTGGTTTATATTGTAGCAGCCATATCGGGGGTCAGACTAAGTAGCCTCATGCAGTCTCATGCTTCATGTTCTTGCTGAGCTCTTTCTCCTTTGAATATATTGTTGTAAGCTGACGAGACACAGGAATTCCTTATCTTGTCAAAGGTCATACAATTGTATATCTTGTTCTCTGCTGTTCTCTTCTGTTCTCTCCTTATCATGGCTACCCTATAACCCAGTTCTTGTATTATAAACAATAGTGCTAAGAGAAGAAATGTTGAGGATTGCAACCCCATGCGGGAGGGAGAGGAGGAGCCATTTCATATATGTCACAATGTCTATAAAACCAATGTGCTAATGTAAATCGGGGCTTCTGGCTCTTTGGAAAGGATTCCAGCCTTAAGCCCGCGCGTTAAATAATCTCTTTTTCCTTCACTCCGTGGTCTCTCTGACTCTGGGTTCTGCAACATAAATGGTGCCGTGACTCGGATGTGGCAGGCTCTGAGCCAGACAGGTGGCAGTTGCCTGCTCTTGATCGCCGCACCGGGAAGACGAGCTCGGCGTATGCCTCCCTTTCTTGGCGCCACCGACCTTTTTGTCGAGTGAATGGGAGAAAGCCTGCACCGGGATCGCCCAAACGGCAGCAAGCGGCAAGAGAACCTTGAGAAGCGGAGGAAGGAACTTGAGCCCTGCCTGTATCGCAGCTGCAATTGAGTTGAAACCCACATTGGAAGCCTTCAGGAGAAAGGCAAGTATATGGGAAAAAGAGGGCCCCGCCTTTAGGGAGAAAGGCCACTGGGCAGAAAAAAAGAGGGCCCCGCCTTATGAAGAAGGTCAGTGTTGGTGGTATACGTATACAAAAGAACCTACTCCTTGCGGGTAGAAGGGGGGCCTGATCACACCCCCGAGTGGGCGCCAGTACCCAGCACGCCAGTACTCAGTAGGAAGCTGAGGAAGCTGGGGAAGCCGTTTTCCGCTCTGGTAAAAAGTGGGAAAAGTGGGTGGCAGGGACATATGGATGTAGTGGAGAGATTGATGATTGTGTGAGTGGCTACTGCGGTTTCTGACGCATACCGTTGACCGTCCGGGTGCCCAGGCCAGTAGCAAAGTGCGTGGTGTGAAAAATCCTCTTGTGTCGGCCAGTGAGACCCCTTACTCACTGACCAATTCCCATTCCCTAATTGTGTCTGTCTTCAATTTAGGAGGGAGGCTATGGGTGGTGGGGGAAGCAAACCTTGCACCCCCTTGAGATGTATGTCAAACAAAGAAGGAAAAAGGTTTTTTTAAAAAGATTCAGAATAGAAAGAGAAAACAGCAAAAAGCTCAAGGTCGAGCTGAGAGGAAAAAAAAACAAGATCTGAGGCTGTTAATTAGAAAAATGTTGCAGGACAGTCTGGCTTTTAACAAAGCGTGGGAGCGTGAGAGTGTAAGGCCGAAGACGTAGCTGTTAGCCTAGCGCGCCGAGAGGGGGGGGGGGCAGGAAAATTGCCCACAACGTTCTGAGTTGTGCAACATCATCACCTCGCCTAATTGAGATAAAATCCCTAAAAAATGGAAACTGAAAATGAAGACCCAGAAGATGAAGGCAAAATAGAAAATAAAGGTGAAGAATCAGCCCCCAGAGCACAGGCTAGACCCCTCTTCGAGTGAAAAGTGTGCCATAAGACTGTCCCAAAGCAGAATGAAGCGGAAAGACCATGTTGAAGATCTCTGTCAAGGTAACCGTGTTTAGCTTTGAACTGTGTTAGAATTGCATAGAGCCTGTAGCTACTGACCATCAGCTATATGATTTCTGAAGAGCGTAACCATTAAGCTTTTGCCGTGGGATTCCCTGCAATGAAGAAATCTCACTGATTTGAGTGTCCAGTGTTACACTGCCTAAGTGTGTGTGCTAAAGAGACCGAGAAACCAGACAGCATGTTCCTGGCCAAGCCAAAATCACGCTACTTCCATGCTCCTGAAAGCTGCAATAAACTGTGTAAGCTGGGAGACCCAACCTGAGTGAGAAGAAAAGAAGATATTGGAGCAACTGTCTTAAAAAACAATGAGATCTGTGTAGCTGGCTGGCTGACGCTGTCAGTGATGTTACAACTTTAAATTAAGACTGTTTTCCTGTTTGAGACCCCAGCGAAGAAAGCTGACCCGAGTTATTTGTTGCCCCTGCCAAAGCAAAGATTTGGCTGCCCTGTACCTCATCGTGTCCTGTTTTAAGCTTGGGATTTACAAATACAAACAAACTGAGAAGCTTGCCTTTGAAGTCCTGCAAATCACCCCACCGCCTCCACGAAGATTAATGGCTGCCTGAAAAATGCAAGTATAAGGCGATGCCCATCACCCCCCAGCGTCCTGAGTTTCAGCACTCAGTGTTTCAGTGCTTTCGTGTAGCAGGTTAGAAAAAAAAAAAAAGACTAAGTTTTTAAAATGTCTGTGAGAGAACCTGACAGAAGTAAAATAAAATTTACAGAGGAGTTGCCCAAGTTAAAGTGTCATGGCTAGAGAGCTGAGCTGTGCCGCTCTGTTTAGACAGAGGCCTTGCTAAAAAGTTAAAGGCCCTTGTCTGTCAGAAGGGGTGTAGGGCCACACTTTCCCTTTTTAAACTAATGCAAAAGTGGAGAGCCTTTGCTGGAAACATCGCATCTTCATTGCCCAGAGCCGTCTCTGTTTGCTTCCATCAATGTCTGGGCTTTTTAGAGACACTCTGCACATGGACTAAAATTTTAAATTGTCAAAGACTTGCCATGGACAGTGCTATGAAGCTTTTGATAAACTTGAACTCTCATCGCTGTGGACCGTGTGTCTGTGTTTGTAGTCAGCTCAGTGTACAGCAGGCTGAGTTTGATCTATAACTTTTAGATTTCCTTCTGCTAAAACTCATGCAGCATAGAGTTGCTGATGCAAAAATGGTGACCTAGAACTCTTTGCATGTGTGGGTATGTCCGTCCCTTAATTTTAATGGGCCCTGAGCTTTCAGCCAGAAGAGCAGTATAATTGCTGGATCTGCTCCATCATGCCTTACCATGCAAAAAGTGTTTTCCATTCATTGTGTTAAATTGCAGAAAAAGTTTGTTGTGTATATTTTATGATTTCTTAAATATCATGAAATATATGTGATATTTGCAAATTAGTGTTAGTTGCAACTCCAAATAATACTAAGTGTGGTTCCCGATGGATAACAAGGAGAAAAGACAGAGGCAAGTAGAAAAGAAGCGTGGCCATAGTTGCCCCCAGGGTAAATTAAAAGCAGCTGATTGTGCCTGGAGCTTATTACCTGGGGTAAAGTAGCCACAATAATGTAATAGTTCTTTAAGATAAAGAAAATGTAACTAGAAGGAGAAGAAGAGCCTATCCCAAATGTGTGTCATTGAGACTAGTGTAAGGCAGAAAGGTTTAAGTAAGTGAGTTTAACTTGAAAAAGACAAATAAAGGGACAAGGCTGGTGCATGGAGCAGAAAGTTTTGTGTAAAAAGTTTGAAACATGATCTGCAATACAGGCAGATCAGCAAAGAAAAAGAAAGCAAAAGAAAGAGAAAAAATTTGTCTTCCCATACTAATAAATAAAAGTGTTATCAAGCACTTTGAGAAGCGAAATTGTTTACAGGAAGCTGTGCCTGAGAACCAAACACTTCTAGCCTATGCTGAAAATGCTTGCTAGTGTTGTGCTGCCTCATGGGTAACATGTATAGTATAAAAACCCATTTAGCCCAATAGCTCGTGGTTCAGAGAAGCTGTCTGATCCAACAATTAAGTACGCCTGTGTGCTGTAAGTTACCCAATAAAGTCTCCTTGTAAATAAATCTCCCCCTCGGTGGAATCCCAAAACACAAGTTGGGCTAGAGCGCCTCACCCAGTATCAAACCCTGCTGTTAAAAGCCGTAAAGGCAGGTATAAAGAAGTCAATTAATATGACCAAAGTGTTTAAAGTGCTGCAAGGTGCCACCGAGGCCCCAGAGCGTACTTGGAGCGTCTTTCAGATGCCTATCGCCAGTACACCTCCCTCGACCCAGAGGCCCAAGAAGACGTAAACGAAAAAAGAAAAGAAGAAGACCCGGCAGAGGCAGAAGATTCTTAAAAAAGAACCAGTGTGCCCAGTGTGGACAAGATGGACATTAGTGGCATGAATGCCCAAATAAAATAAATCAAATACACAAAGGAAAAAAACAAAGGGGCCAGAATGGGCGAAGAGGGAGACAGCTTGAGAAGGGCCATGACATTGACTGTGAGGGGCCGTGACATTGACTTCATAATTGACACTGGAGCAGCATCAAAAGCAATCAAACGTTAGCCTTAAACAAGAAGTCCAAACACTGAGCGAAGTTCTTCAAGCCCAGCGTCGCTTTGTCTTAGAAAATAAGCCCCCAATTCCCATCACAGAAGTTCATCCTTTCCAACCAAGAGTTAAAGTATGAGTTAAAGAGGGAAAAATAACCCTTTGACTCCCAGATGGAGAGGACTGAAAACTGTCATACTTTCCACCCCCGCAGCTATGAAAGCAGCTGGAGTTAAACCCTAGATACATTGGACACGAGTCAAGAGAGCGAGAGGGGGAAAGTAGACTATAAACAGAAATCCTGAAAATCCTTTAAAAATCATTCTGAAAAAGCAGTAAGAAGACTCAGGCTAGACCTTACTGTGGACACACCGGGAGACTGTCCCCCTGCGTACGGTCAGACCTGCAACTGGAGAATTGAAGAAGGGGACTAGACCCTACTGCAGCTTGCCAGGTGAATAGCTGCCCAGCATACGGTCAGATCCCAAAGAAGATCAAACATGCGTATTGTAGTGTTGTAGTGTTAGTAGTGTTGCATTGTGTTTCCTTAATAAGGTGCAAAAGGGGGGTCTGCCCCTGGAAAAAAAAGTTTGTCCCAGTGATTTGCTGATAATTACTGGCTCCACCTGGCTAACATCACGAAAATAAAACATTTTTGTTTGCCAAGAGGTATACCTGCAAACAGGCTTATTAGCTCTTGCCTAATACCTGTCTGTAGACATCCTGGGAACATTCAAAAAGATACCATGTTAAGAGTTTATGGTGTAAGTTTAACTTATTCCCAAAATGCTAATTGGGGCGTAGTTGCAAAGATCCTACCCCCTACAGAGTTCACTCTATGCACCCCCATCGTTGCTGAAACAAATGCTACGTGTGCACGAATGCTTAATTGTCAAAAATTTTCCAGAAAATATAAAGCTATCCCTGGCCCCCTTCCACTGTAATAAAATTCAAAACATATCTTTTAATAATGCCCACATACTTTTGCCTCATGGATGGTTTTAGACATGTAGTTCCCGCACTTGGTCATTCATTCCTGCCAACTTGTCTAATAACCACCCATGTTGCCTCAGCCGCCAATTGAACTGGTGCCAATTCTTCCCCTGTAGCCCGAGAAAATCCGTCAACGGCAGCCTCGAGCACTCCAACTAACTAAAAATTGTAATAGTCATGTGCAGTTATATTCTGACTCAGAAAAATTGGCCTTAACAATGTCACTAGTTGGGGTTCCAGGTTTAGCCTTGGCTAATAGTCTAGAGATCAACCGGTTAGCTTGCAGCTTAGCCAAAAGCATAAATGCCACCTCACGAGCATTGTCATTGTTAAATAAAGAGTTGCATGATCTAAGAGGTGCAGTTCTAGAAAATAAAGCTGGTATAGATTACCTCTTCCTTCTTCATCATTTAAGTTGTGAGACACACCAAAAGCTCTGTTGTTTTAACTTAACTGATAATGGCAATGCTGTAGATGAACAGATCAACAAGCTGCACAATATAGTAGCTAACAAAACAATAAGACAAAACAATTAGCTAAATTAGTTAACCCCTTGGCTTCCAGATCTTAGCTAGCTTGAAAGCATTGTTCATCCTAATTCTACCAGTGTTGTTCATAAAGTTCTGTTATGTCTCTGCGTTCCTTGTCTTATGAGCTGTTTAACCAATCTGTTTTATGTCTCAGCTAGTAAAACTGCTGCCCTCTATGCTCTAATAGCCCAACAAAAGGCTAAGTAATATGTATGTCACAAAAAGCTTTGTATGGTTATCAAAAATGCTATAATTGTAATGAAATTATGCATTTAAGGGGGGAATGTAGCAGCCATATCGGGGGTCAGACTAAGTAGCCTCATGCAGTCTCATGCTTCATGTTCTTGCTGAGCTCTTTCTCCTTTGAATATATTGTTGTAAGCTGACGAGACACAGGAATTCCTTATCTTGTCAAAGGTCATACAATTGTATATCTTGTTCTCTGCTGTTCTCTTCTGTTCTCTCCTTATCATGGCTACCCTATAACCCAGTTCTTGTATTATAAACAATAGTGCTAAGAGAAGAAATGTTGAGGATTGCAACCCCATGCGGGAGGGAGAGGAGGAGCCATTTCATATATGTCACAATGTCTATAAAACCAATGTGCTAATGTAAATCGGGGCTTCTGGCTCTTTGGAAAGGATTCCAGCCTTAAGCCCGCGCGTTAAATAATCTCTTTTTCCTTCACTCCGTGGTCTCTCTGACTCTGGGTTCTGCAACAATATTGTTTTATGCTGCACTTGTGGTTTTAATTTTTGTGAACCACCCAGAGAGCTTTGGCTATTAGGTGGTATAGAAATAAATACATACATACATACATACTTGAAATGTGGAAATACAAAGATGAGCTGGTTGTAAGACATTAATTTGGTAGCTGTGAGCATCCTCATTCCATATCACATGCCTATCTTCTATGTCTCTATGGGATTTAAACAGCCAAAGGCCTGTAGTCATATATGTCTTTTCGGTCAAGACCCAGAAGGTATACATATAAAGACGGAGAACAAGAATAAAGTCTGACCATTGAATAAGCTCCTGATCCCCAAGAAGCTCCTTTATCTCCTGTCTGCATCTCTGCTGATGATCCGGGTTCTGGGCCATACAATACAAGAGCCAAGAGATTCCACTAGCCGTGGTATCGTGACCTTCAAACATGAACGTGTCCACCTCAGCACGTACATCTTCGTCCGATAATGGGTTTCCATTTTCATCCTAACCACACCAGGAATACAGGCCTTGGTAAGATCCAATGTACTGAGATTGATATAGATCTAAGTGAACTTTTCCCAACTCCCAGCATGCCTGACAATTGACCATGCTAGCTAGGTCTGACGGGAGCTGAAGCTGAAAAAAAATCTGGAGGCCACCAGGTTGGGGAAGGCTGATCTAACAGAAGGAATATAATTCATAGTTTCTTTAAAGCAGGCCTGCATAACTTGCGACACAACAAACTGAACACAACCTACCTAGTGTGCAGGGGCTGAGACCCTGGAGAGCTGCTCCCAATTGGTATAGACAACCATGAGCTATAGTCTAATTTGGGATAAAGCATCTTCCTTTGGTAATTCACAAGTTGTGCAGGTTTACTTTAAAGGGGTGGGAAGGTTCTCAAGCTGCCAGTTTTCATAACAATAGTTGTGCCATGGAGGGATGAATGACAGTGTCAATCGTAAGACATTTATAGTCAGACCTGCAATATTGATGTAATCAGATCAGTGCATATTGTAGATAACTTTCTCATTATTCACATGTGAGTTCCTGTTTATCTGAAGAAGAGCAGGAGATCATATAGAACATGCACAGGTGTAAAAGCAGCAACAGATACCAGCAAGAACTATTACTAAGTACAATTCATTATTTTTGCTTTTATTCTATAGCTCTGTGCCAACATTCTTCTGCGTGCATGGAGGAAACACCATCACACTGCCTGCCTGGAATGCACAATGTTCACACATTGATGTGATGTCTCTGCACAAATGTGTAGGCTGATTCAGATTGCATAATTCTATCCTATTCTTGCAGCCCCCTGTGCAGAGGAGACATCCAATGCATGTTATTCAGTTTTACTCTATAATTGGCTTTTTTAAAGGCACATGATAGTATGGACTATTAACTTCCTTGAGCATGGAATAAGGTAGAATCATAGAATAGTAGGGTTGGAAGGGGCCTACAAGGCCATCGAGTCCAACCCCCTGCTCAATGCAGGTGGTTTATATATTGTTTTAAAAAAACAAACAATGATGCACAGACTAAAGGAATCTTGCTGGCCTGGGACACATTAGGAGATTTGGAGCAAAGGATCATCAGTTTGCTGATGAAACCAACCTCTATAGCCCTATGCAGGAAACCCTGATAACTCTGGAAACTCTGTAAGCATGTTCAATGGGAAAAGGTCAAACTGGTAACCAGGCATGTGGGGAAGCTGTGGGTGGGGCTTACATGCAGACTCACACACCCCTCCACACTTTAGCCCTACATGCAAGCAGGTGAACACTTGCAGAGGGCTTATTTCTCTCTAACATCTGAATCTGGTGTTGCTGTGCAGGCTCTGGACCAGTGCCTGGATGCAGTGGTGGGCTGAATAAGGGCCAATAAACTGAGCTTGAATCCTTGCAAGATAGAAGCTATGTGGGTGAGTACTTCCTGGGTCCAGTATATAGGTCAGATGCCTGTTCTGGATGGAGGTTGCACTCTCCCTAAAGGTGCAGGTGCAGAGTTTTGGATAACTTCTGGATCCCTCTCTGTCACTGAGGCCGAGGTGACCTCAGTAGCTAGGCGCACCTTTTACCATCTTCAGCTGATGCAACAACTATGGCCATTGCTGGACTGGGGGATAGCTTGACCTCGGTAGTCCATGCATTGGTAATGTCATGCTTGGATTACTGTGATAGGCGTACATGGGGATTGGTCCAGAAGCTACCATTGGTGCAGAATGCAGCTCCAAGGCTGTGGACTAGGGCCCCATCTACACAAGCCTTTTACTTCAGGGTGGCTACAAGTCCAGGTCCCTCGGGACAGGTGACATAGTCGCCACTTTGCAGCCATCCATGGTTTTCTCCCAGAAAATGTGGATTTACTAGGAGTTGTTTTGCTGCGATGTTTTTCATTTGCTATGGGTTTCCCCACGGTTGTGAGCTGTCCGTCCTTTCCCCAAACCGACTTTGCATTTTGCAGTGGGCATGTTGTAGGTGCACGTAGTGCTTGCGTCACTCCGTGATGCCCCTTTACTCCCCCCGTCCCTTCACAGCTGCGCAGTTACAGAGGCACAGAGAGGCGTTTTCATTTATTTAATCACACTTTCACACATTTTTGCAGCTTCATATTTTTGTGATGGGGGGGCACGTACTGCTCACGCTTGTGAGTGCGAACCATCATGAGAGTCTCAGGCTGGGGAACTGACAAACAGATGGCATGGAAATGAAGGAGCACAGAACACCCACTTTTTACCTAACAGGGGACAGAAAGACAGAACAGAAGCCCTAAAATACAAAACAGCCACTGAAGTGTCACACCCCCGCACTCACGGGACTGCACAGCTATGCATTAAAGTATAATGGCAAAAAACAGGGCATAGTGGAGTCTGTTAGGGAAGCCCAGAGTAAATCATGAGTGTATCCCAGCAGAAGCTAATTCGAAGCTGAAATGCTGCGTAGTTGCAACAGAGTGAAGGGTGAAAGCGGTGCCATGAAGACAGGGCCCAGAGCATCCTCTTGACAGCTGCTGAAAGAACTGCACTAGCTGCCAATATGCTACTGGGTCAAGTTCAAGGTTTTGTTGTTGGTATATAAGCCCTAAACAACTGGGGACTAGGTAACCTTAAGGATCACTTGACCTTCTATACAAGGAATGGGCAACTGCAGGGGGTCTGAAAGCCACGTTCAACTCCTGTGACTCCCCTGTAGGCCACAATCCTCCTGCTGCTGCAACAGTGTCTGGAAAAGCTCCTAGCATTTCCCTGCCAAGTCTACAATATGAAGTGAAATACTATCTTTGATAGGGTTAAAATGCATTGTTGCTACAATAATTACCTTTGCACAAAGAAGAATATCCAAAAAGTCTAAATGCCTCTTCTTCAAGATTTTTTCAAGTTCTTTCTCATTCTTCAGAGACTCCTGTCTCTCTCTTATTACGTTATCTGCATTAGATAAAAGCAGTGAGTAAAGATGGACATAGAGGAGCTAAGCAAAGATATTTATTATGCTTGTGATAATGAAGACTCTGATTGGCAGAGCTGGATAGGTAGCTGATAATATTCAGTAGCTCAAGCAACTAAACAGTCCAGGTTTTGTGAGAGAAGAGGAAGTTCTCACTTTAGCTGGCCTGGGATTAAAACCTCACACAGCAGAAGGGTGAGAATGGGGAGAGTTCTTGGGAAGCTGAGAGACAGGAAATCCATATGAAAGCAGATTGAAAGAAGGATGCTAATAGGCAATGGATTAAGAAAGAGGAACCTGAAGGGAAGACAGGAAGAAGATTAGACTTTTAAAAAAGGAAATGGCAGTGGAGGCAATGAATTAACCCCAAAACGGATAATAATGGGGGGGGGGGCAGAGAGAGGTCTTAAAAAAATTCACAGGACTTAAAAGGAGGAGAGGCTGAAAGATGAGCACTAGGAAAGCTGGTCAATGGACAGCATGGTTAAATGAAATGAGGCATAGCAGGCAGTGTCAAATTGCCCATGAATGAAGTTAATCTTTACTCTTCATTCCCAACTCCACAGCAGCCACCCATAAATAAGAAGCAAGCAAATATTTGCTTAAATATAGATTTGTCTTTACTTTGCCCTTCTATCCTCCAGCTTTCCTCAAGATCTTTTGAACCCTATGAACATTTTGCAGTCACGTAAAGGTTGTGTATTCTCTAGAAATATTTGCCTGAAGCCAAGCAAAAATCCTGAACCAGAATGGTGCAGGGAATTACCATATTTACAAAATATACCTGTGTGAAGGTGGGCTAGTTTGCAAGCCTTG
The DNA here is from genome assembly GCF_057233095.1 of Heloderma suspectum. NCBI lineage: Eukaryota > Metazoa > Chordata > Lepidosauria > Squamata > Helodermatidae > Heloderma > Heloderma suspectum. Next base: position 231,865,618 of record NC_139461.1, read on the forward strand.
TGAAACTGACGCCCTTGGGGGGTGAACCAGTAAATCAGATCACTGTGGTGCAAAGGTGACTTCAGTCTATGAGTAAACATCCGGCTGAGGTCAAAGACTGTCTTAATGTAGGAGTTATTCCTATGGACAGAGAGAAAATGGAAATGGATAAGACTCAGGAAGCAGATATAACCACATCAGAGAAGACACAACTAGTCTACATATTTACTAGGATGTACTGTAAGTCCTGCTGAACACAGTAGAACACAGTTGAACACTGCATAGGATCTGGCTGAAAGCTTTCCAAAATACTAGCAGGGTGGTATTATGTAGTAGACAGAAGAGGAGCAAGCATAATAATTCTCATCATTGACTCCTTAGGCCATTACACAGGAAAATAAGATGCCTAAAGGTAATCTAGACAGCAGCCATTCCATCAGATAAGAGAAGCAGAACTATTCCATTGCCTCTGCTGAGAGACCACCTGCCTCTGATTTTCCCCAGTTGGAACAGCTGCCATCTACATGACATCAGGCTATGTGAACTGTTCCCATTTTCATCCCATCCCAGCTGGCTGAAATCAGAACTGTAACTTTAAGAACTGATCCTAAGCTTGCTTATTTCCTCTTACATTCCCATAATTTTTCACCTTGTGTGTCATGTCTTTTATATGGTAAACCTGGGGGTAGGGAATGTCTTACTACTGATGGTTGTAAGCTGTTCTTGGAGCTTGTTTGGAAAAAGAGTGGGGTGAAATGTAGGGCTGTGTACCACTTCGGTCCGAAGCCTGAATAAGGAGGCAACGCGGGCTGATTCAGAAGTGCGTCGATGTGATACGAGGCAGATCAGAACAGCACCAATGTGCCCCGAAGCGAAGTGAGTCACCTACAGGGAGCCGCAGTCCGCCTTGTATATTCAGAGCTCTTCTTATGCCTTCTGAGCAGCCCAGACAGGCTGTCTTCAAAATGTATCAACTTCTGAAAGATCACATGGAGGAGGAGGAGGGGGAAGGAGGGGGAAGGGGAGAGGAGGCAGAGGTGCCAAATGTATCAATTTCAGAGAGCTGTCTGAAAGTTATTTGGCTAGAGCAGTGGTCTCCAAAGTGGGGTGCACGCGCCCCATGGGTGTGCACGACGATCCATTGGAGTGCGTGAGCCGCCAGATAATTGAGCCGCCTCCTGCTGTCCTGATGAGCTGCCATTGTGTGCAGTGATGGTGGCGGTGGCAACAGCAGAATGGGCTGGGAGCCGAGAGGGAAGCTCCATGGCATTTCTCTCTCCGCTCCAGTCCTATCCTGCCTCTGCTGCAGCCACTGAGAGTAACTGTGCCGGTCTCTGCCAGGTATGGCAGAGGAAGCCATGGCACCGGAGCCATCCTGCCAAGGGAGAGCGGGAAGGAGATTAACCCTTCTGACTCTCCTTTGGCAGAACAAAACTGAGAAGAAAGCACGTGCTATTCCAGCTAAGTTAGTGCCTCCCCACCCTGCCCTGCCCTTCTGTAATTGGCTTACCGATCATTCTTGTTGTTTGTTCATTTAAAAATCACTGTAGTTGCTTATCTCCCCTGCCCCACCTTTTCAGTTCTCTCTCACCCATTAGTTTGCCCTTAGTTTGATCATGTGTGTGTGTGTGTGTGTGTGTGTGTATATATATATATATATATATATATATACCTCTATCTATCTATCTATCTATCCATACATTCTTTCCTTTTCTTGTTCTTGGCTCCCCTCCACCACCCCCTTCTCAATTCCTCCATTCCTTCCCTTCCCATGTTTGATCTCTTTTCTGTAAAAAAACACACACAAACCAATAAAATAAAAAACCCTTTTTCTTCCGTTAGGATTATAGTTAGCGCCCCCCCCCCCTTGCTTGTAGTTTACTGTTTGCTTTTCTTTTGCTCTTGTGTGTGCGTGCATGCATGCGTGCACATGCTTGTGCTGTGTGGACAACCAAACACTGTGTGTCAAATGACTACACATAGTCCACATTTTCAAAAACAGTGGGGAAAGCACTACATTAACAGCTATTATTTAAATAATATAAGCCTGCACTGTGTGTTGCAAAGCAAGCAAGCCCAATATGAGGCATCTTCGGGGTGTGGGCAGGGGCAGAGGTGGGCGAGGTGGTGCTGTGCCCTCCTGGCAGGGTTGCTGTGTTGCTTCATGCCTCTGTCAGTCCCGCAGACAACTGTTGTTCAAGCCCACGTGCCCGCCTGGCAGGGCTGCTGCCTTGGTTTGCTTCCTGCCTACCAGCCAGTGTTTCCCAGGCAATTCAGCCAGAGAGACCCTGAGGTTATTGACTGTGAATAGCAAAGAAGTACTATTTGCACTTCAAAGAAACCTACAGCAGAGTTTAGGGATAGTGATCTCCTCACACCGCTTCAACACCTAACTTGATTATCCCTTTATGAACGTTGGTTTGAGTTTCTGAGCACAGCACATTTTACCAGTGCCTAGCATAAAATCCCCTGGGCCAAACTGTCTGACATTTTGCAAGTAGGATGCCCTCCAAGGGAGCTTTGTGTTCTCCAACATTCACGCACTTCTGTTCAAGCAGTGAAAAGTTATAGCTCTTTGCTTTGAGAGATTTCCTTGAAAAAATCAAATTTCATCTGCGCCTTGCACAAAAACCCCTGGGCCAAAGTGTCTGAGATTTGGCAGGTGGGATGCCCTCCAGGGACTCTGAGAGGACCCCAAATTTCATACATGTGTCAGGAAAACCGAAAAAGTTATGGCCATTTGTGTTTTCCCATACAAGTCGATGGGAAAACACAGAAAGCAAGTGATTTGGATGTCCGAAGCTCGCTTCAGATTCGGCTCCAAGTCAAAGCGGATGGGATCCGAATCAGTCTGAAGCAAAGGGGGGCCGCTTTGGAAGGTCTGAAGTGGCATCCAAAGCGAAGTGGGGGGTCCGTGCACAGCCCCAGTAAAATGCTTTAAATAAATAAAGCCACCAATGCAAGCATTCCTACTGCAATACATTGAACTTCACATTCTGCACTGTCTGTATTTTTTCTTTAAAAAATCTCCTGTAGAACTGATGCGGAGGGCGAGATCAGGCAGACAACACTTCCAAGTGACATTCCAAGTCCCAACCCATATGGTATAGCTGGGTTCGTAGCTGCTGAAGCACTCCTTTCATGTGGTCAGTTTCCATACTGGAGTGGAAGCACATATGCAGATACAACTCACAGGGGTTGCTGGGATCTTGTGGCTACTTTTTATGCCAGAGTCCTTAGTGCAGAGAAGAAGGGCTGTGTCTGTCTGTGGCTCCAACGCTGGAGAACCAGGCATCTTATACTGACCTGTCTGTTTGACAATTGCTGTGGTAACTGAAGGCACATTTCATGATGATATCAAGAGTCATCAAACTGACATGTTGGAATATCTCCACTGACGTTGTAGTGTCTTTTGGAACCAGCTTTTCCAATATATCCTAATATTTTAGGAAACAGACAGATAACAAGAAGAGGGAGGTTTCCAGAAAGACTGGATGATTCATTATCAGATACTAGGTCACATTCTGTTGAAGATGTCATGAAGATTATGCAGTAGCCAAGACCAATGCCTGCCCTCCAGGGTAGGTCTCTGAAGTCTGAACATAAACCATTCACCATATTCTCTTTATTGCCACCACTCCAACAGAGGCGAACAAGCATACTCCACTCTCTGGGTGTATACTCAGGAGAAGGAGGACAAGCAGCTAAAATCCCAGTCCCTGCTGGCTAGCCCTTAGCCTTTCCTTCCCTCTGTGCCTCACTCAGCAACTTGATAAGTGTAACCCAAACAGTCTAAATGGCTGCTGTTGGAGGAACAAACAAACCCTTGAAGGTGTAAATAGGGAATCAATCCAGCCCAAAACTCCAATTAAGTAAGTTTATTAAAGTAAAGATAAAAACAGGGTAGGGAGAAGAAAGTAGAGAGTACGGAAAAGCAGTACTGGGATACAATCTCAAAAACAATAGAATGATTTCAGTATGAATCCAAGGCAAACCATTCAACATCACAGTAATTCAAGTCTATGCCCCAACCACTGATGCCGAAGAAGCTGAGGTTGATCGGTTCTATGAAGACCTACAACACCTTCTAGAACTAACACCAGAAAAAGATGTCCTCTTCATCATAGGGGATTGGAATGCTAAAGCAGGAAGTCAAGAAATCACTGGGATAACAGGCAAGCATGGCCTTGGTGTACAAAATGAAGCAGGACAAAGGCTAATAGAGTTTTGCCAAGAGAACACGCTGATCATAGGAAACACTCTTTTCCAACAGCACAAGAGGCGACTCTACACATGGACATCACCAGATGGTCAATATCAAAATCAGATTGATTATGTCCTTTGCAGCCAAAGATGGAGAAGCTCTATACAGTCAGTAAAAACAAGACCTGGAGCTGACTGTGGCTCAGATCATGAGCTTCTTGTTGCAAAATTTCGGCTTAAATTGAAGAACGTAGGGAAAACCACTAAACCATTCAGGTATGACCTCAATCATATCCCTTATGAATATACAGTGGAGATGAGGAATAGATTGAAGGGATTAGACCTGATAGACAGAGTGCCTGAGGAACTATGGACGGAGGTCCGTAACATTGTTCAGTACAGTGTTCAAACAACTGTGCGGTAGTTTGAACACTCTTTGGCATTGCCCTTCTTTGGAACTGGAATGTAAACTGACCTTTTCCAGTCTTGTGGCCACTGTTGAGTGTTCCAAATTTGTTGGCATATTGAGTGCTGCACTTTAACAGCATCATCTTTTAGGATTTTAAATAGCTCAGCTGGAATACTGTCATCTCCACTAGCTTTGTTGTTAGTAATGCTTCCTAAGGCCCACTTGACTTCACTCTCTAGGATGTCCGGCTCAAGTTCAGTGACCGCACTATCATGGCTATCAGGGACATTAAGAACTTTCCTGTATAGTTCTTCTGTGTATTCTTTCCATCTCTTCTTAATCTCATCTGCTTCTGTTAGGTCCCTGCCTTCTTTGTCCTTTGTCATGCCCGTCTTTGCACAAAATGTTCCCTTGAGATCTCCGATTTTCTTGAAAAGATCTCTAGTCTTTCCCATTCTATTGTTTTCTTTGATTTCTTTGCATTGTTAATTTAAGAAGGCCTTCTTGTCTCTCCTTGCTATTCTCTGGAAATCTGCATTCAGTTGGGTATATCTTCCCCTTTCTCCCTTGCTTTTCGCTTCCCTTCTTTCCTCAGCTACTTGTAAATCCTCCTCAGACAGCCACTTTGCTTTCTTGCATTTCTTTTTCTTTGGGATGGATTGAGTTGCTGCCCCCTGAACAATGTTATGGACTTCCATCCATAGTTCCTCAGGAACTCTTGTCTATCAGGTCTAATCCCTTAAATCTATTCCTCACTTCCACTGTATATTCATAAGGGATATGATTTAGGACATACCTGAATGGTTTAGTGGTTTCCCCTACGTTCTTCAATTTAAGCCGAAATTTTGCAATAAGAAGCTCATGATCTGAGCCACAGTCAGCTCCAGGTCTTGTTTTTACTGACTGTATAGAGCTTCTCCATCTTTGGCTGCAAAGGACATAATCAATCTGATTTCGATATTGACCTTCTGGTGATGTCCATGTGTAGAGCCAGTGTAGCATAGTGACTAGAGTGTTGGACTGGGAGCTCAGAGATCCGGGTTCTAGTCCCCACTCGGCCATGGAAGCTCACTGGGTGACTTTGGGCCAGTCACAGACTCTCAGCCCAACCTACCTCACAGGGTTGTTGTTGTGAGGATAAAAGGGAGAGGAGGAGGATCATGTAAGCCACCTTGGGTTCCTTGCAAGAGGAAAAAAGGCGGGATATAAATGCAATAAATAAATAAATAAATAGAGTCACCTCTTGTGCTGTTGGAAAAGAGTGTTTGCTATGATCAGCGTGTTCTCTTGGCAAAACTCGATTAGCCTTTGTCCTGCTTCATTTTGTACACCAAGGTCATGCTTGCCTGTTATCCCAGTGATTTCTTGACTTCCTACTTTAGCATTCCAATCCCCTATGATGAAGAGGACATCTTTTTTGGGTATTAGTTCTAGAAGGTGTTGTAGGTCTTCATAGAACCGATCAACCTCAACTTCTTCAGCCTCAGTGGTTGGGGCATAGACTTGAATTACTGTGATGTTGAATGGTTTGCCTTGGATTCGTACTGAGATCATTCTATCGTTTTTGAGATTGTACCCCAGTACTGCTTTTCCCACCCTTTTGTTGACTATGAGTGCTACTCCATTTCTTCTAAGGGATTCTTGCCCACAGTAGTAGATATAATGGTCACCTGAATTAAATTCGCCCATGCATGTCCATTTGAGTTCGCTGATTCCCAAGATGTCGATGTTCAATCTTGCCATCTCATGTTTGACCACCTCCAGCTTACCTTGATTCATTGATCTTACATTCCAGGTTCCTAAACAATATTGTTCTTTACAGCATCGGACTTTGTTTTCACCACCAGACACATCCACAGCTGAGTGTCCTTTTGGCTTTGGCCCAGCCGCTTCACTCTTTCTGGCACTACTTGGAAATTCCCCCTGCTCTTCCCCAGTAGTATATTGGACACCGTCCGACCTGAGGGGCTCATCTTCCGGCGTCATATCTTTTAGCCTTGTGATACGTTCCAAGGGGTTTTCTTGGCAAGAATCCTGGAGTGGGTTGCCATTTCCTTCTCCAGTGGACCACATTTTGTCAAAACTCTCCACCATGACCTGTCCGTCTTGGGTGGCCCTGCACGGCATAGCTTATGGCTTCATTGAGTTACGCAAGCCCCTTCACCACAATAGGCAGTGATCCATGCAGGGGGACTGATATATATATATATATATATATACACACATAAACATATATATATATATACACACACACACACATCTTGAGTATACACCTGTATATCATGTAAATGTGAACCATTTAATTAACACAACCAGTTTCACTTGAACAGGAGCCAGAATCTGATGTTCCTTCCCACACAGGGTTGTTGATGCCAGCTGGCCTTCTTATGGAGCGGGTAGTTAGCCCAACTGGAACATACCCTGATGTTCTCTTTGCCTGGTCTTGTCTCCCTCACTCTTTCATGCCAGATATGCTGGTGTATACTCATTGGCCACAACCAAAAGGACTGCTCAACTAGTTTCATACGCTGAGTGGGGATCCAGACTCAAAAGAAGCTCACTGTTGCAAATTTTCAAAAGCCCTTTCAAATATGGCAAAGGAGGACTGCTGGTCAAAGAAAAAAAAGTCAAAAAAACCAAGAGCATGATCAAATAGCCCTCTGGATTGAGACCCTTAAAGTGGCTATATAAGCAGAGATGGCTTCTTGGGTGAACAGAATGGACCTTGTGAGAGTAGTAATGAGGTTTCTTACCAGCATCTCCTTGACTGATTCTCCCATAAGAGTCACATAAGGCTTCAGAATATTGTAATGGAATCCGGGAGTCAGCAGCTTTCGGTGCTGCTGCCATTTTGGCCCATCCAGGATCAATAAACCCTTTCCTACCCAGGGAAAGGAGATTAGAAAAAACAAAGCAAATACTTTATTTATTTAAAATACCTTCTCAAGCTGACTTACATATTAAAAACCCAAAGGTAATAAAACAACAAAAGGTAATAAAATGAGTAACCATCAGTAAATAACAAGCAAACAGCCCAGAGATTACTAAAATAATTGCTGCTATGAACTCATCAAGCTTAAAAAAAGCCAAAGAAAATAAGTGGTTCCTCTTCAGAGCTTTCCTAGCAAAGATGGGGTTTGGCAACTACCAGCACGACCCCTCATAAAAATGGCTTAGAGATGTTTTGCACCATGGTCAGATGGTAAATCCCATGCCACAGATGAAGGAGCTGATCCTGCAGAAGAAGGATAATTTCTATATTTGACACATGGAAAAAGGCACCTAATTGGTTTAGAGGAAGGTAGTGAGCAATCCAAGTGAGGAACCCCCCTCCATGAGAATCAACTTCCATGATTTGCGAAAGGTTTTTGGAAATACTGTTTGCAGAATGTATATTTCCCTACTATCCCCAAATTACACCTTTTCAAATTTAGTATAGCACATTAAGGGTGCAATCCTACGCAAGTTTAGACAGGAGAAAGGCCTACAGGCATGCTGGGAGCTGTAGGCTTTTTTCCAGTCTAAACTTGCGTAGGATTGCACCCTAAGACTCTGATTTGAAAGTAAAGTGGGCAGAAATGTGCTAGTCATGCTGGCTGGGATGATGGAAGCTGTAGTCCAATGTATCAGGATAGTGCCATATTGGGGAAGGTTGGGCTAGCCAAACACATACAGCTGGCAGGTAAGCCCTGGTGCAATAAATATGACAGTAAATACAGCAACTTATATAGTGAGTCACAATACATACCAATCCATGGAATTAGGTACTTGTATGTTATAAGAGCTTTTGGATCTAAATTGTTTGATAAATGAGAGGAAAAAATGGTGTTAACATGAAATGATATAGAGTGCTTGTGAGAATAAATGTAAATGTTTCATTTTCTAAATTGCATTCCATTGCCTCAATCTACAGCATTCTTGTGGGCACCCAGAGATCTCTCACATGCTTTTCCTTTCCTTTCTGATCCAATGCACACACCCATTGCTTTGTACATGTCAGTCAAGTCGCTATATTGTAATGAAAGGGGATCGCAGAAACCACCATGCAGCATAGTCTTCTTGACCAAGATGACTCACTCAGCCTACTGCCTACCAATATTTCCACTCATTAGCCTGCTTGTTCACTTTCTCAGCGTGGGAACCAGGGATGAGCTCTAGGGGTGGCTGTAATAACTAGACTTTGTCTGGGATTCAGGCCAAAATGGAACAAACAGAACTCAATCTACACATAAGCCGGGGTAGCTGTGTCATGTGTGTGACAGAGACAGACACAGAGAGAGAGAGAGACAGACACCTTGTTTATTCATTTATTCAATAAATTTATTTAATATATAATATCCTGCCTTTCTTCCAAAGAATGGTGCTTAAGGTGGTTAACAGCAAAATCTGGATTAAAAACAAAATCCTAATTAAAACATAATATAAAAACAAATAAATTAAAAACTCAACAATAAAAGAGAAGCATCACCCACCAAGTAAAAAAAAACCTTGTAGCAGCCTGCCTAAATAAAAACATTTTTGCCTGCCTGGGGGGAAAAAAAAATCTAAGAAAGGCAGCCAACCTATCCTCCGTTGGCAGGCAGGTCCAGAGTCTGGGAGCAGCCACTCTAATGCCTCTGGTGGCAGCAGTACCAATAGAAAACTTCCCCCAAATATCTTAAAACCCAGGCAGGATCATATGGGAGAAGGCAGTCTTTCAGGTAGCCTGATCACAAGCTTATAGGGCTTTATAAGTCATAACCAGCACTTTGAATTGTGCCCAGAAACAGGCCAGTAGCCAGTGAAACAAGAGATTCACTTGCTCCCAGTAACAGGCTCTGGTCGACAGTCTTGCTGCAGCATTCTGGTCCACCTGAAGTTTCTGAACAGTTATCATACACAGCCCCATGTAGAGTGAGTTACAGACTGGATACATACAGGATGTGTATGTATCTAAACTAAGCTAACTAAAGCATGTGTTGTTGTTAAATCAGGCATCTCTAGGAATGGGTGCAGTTGACACACTAGCCTCAGCTGTGCAAATGCACTCCTGGCCACTGTTGAACCCTGGACATCGAGGTTCAGGGCCGAGTCCAGGAGCAGACCCAAACTGCAAGGCTGAGTCTGCAGGGTAAATGTAACCCCATCCATAACAGTTTGAGTCCCTGCACCCAGACCTTTCAACTAATTAGTAGCACCTCTGTCTTGCCTGGATTAAGTTTCAATTGATTCCACTTCTTCCAATCCATTACCAACATCAGATTTTATTTTATTTATTACATTTATATCCCGCCTTTTTTCCTCCTTAAGGAACCCAAGGCGGTGTACGTAATCCTTCTCCTCCTCCATTTTATCCTCACAACAACAACCCTGTGAGGTAGGCTGGGCTGAGAGTCTGTGACTGGCCCAAAGTCACCCAGTGAGCTTCCATGGCCCAGTGGGGACTAGAACCCGGATATCCGAACTACCGATCTAGAGAACAGCTTCCTTGGATTCAGCTGGAAAGGAGAGACAGAGTTAGATAGCATCAGCATACTGGTTATGCCGAACTCCCAAACTCTGGACAACCTCTCCAAGCAGTTTCATGTAAATGTTAAATAGCATTGGGGACAAGATAGAACCCTCAGGGACACCATAGGCCAACAGCCATGGTGTTGAACAGGAATCTCCCACACCACCTTCTGAAACTGCCCAACCAAGGACTGTGTAACACTGCCTCCAGTCCCATCTGACAGTCAGATGTCTGGGGTGTCTGGTCTTGGTACTGATGTTCAATCATCTGTAGTCTGGGCTGCCCTATTAAACAGGGTGTGGGGTCTTCTTCAGGTGACAGATACTAGGGGCAAGGAGTGGAGGTGAGGTGTTCTGGGACAGACTTATGCATGCCACATGGCTTGTCCTATATTCACACCTGCAGAGGAAGAAGATGTCCTGTTGTCAGAGTCAACTGCAGGTCTGGTCACCTTCTGTTCATGGAATGCAGGGGGTTTGCCATTTTGTCTTTCACGTCATGCAGAAAAATGTCTTGGCCCTGCCTGTAGTCTTGAGTGATCTGCTCTGCATGTGTTTTGAGTTCTCTGCCATGGATTCATTGATTGTCTTTGGGGTTAGAGAAGAACTTTTCTTCAGTTTCCTGTTTGTAAAATTGGTAAATGTTTTCTAGAATGTATTCTAAGGGTGTTTCTACATTAAGCAAAACTGCCGCAAAAAACCACATCCTTTCTGGAGCTTCCTGCTTTCGGGTTCTTTGCGGGATTAGGAAGGGCGTCTTTACATGGCAGCCACTGGTTTGAACTGAGGGAGTGCCTTTCTCCCTCCCTGGCATGTGTGCAAAGGGGTGGTGGTGTCTTGTTTTCACAGCTTAACTTCTGCTGTACTGTTTACGCAGCCCCCAGGAAACCTCTGACTTACTTCTGAGTAGACATAAAATGTAAGATTGTGCTGTAAGTCTGCAATCCTTGGCACCCTTACATGGGTGTAAGCCGCACTGAACTCAATGGGACTTACTTCTGAGTAGACATAAGATCACCCTGTAAGCCTGCAACCCTCAGCACACTTACTTGGGAGTAAGCCCCACTGAACTTAACAGGGTGCTCTGAAACAACAGAGGACGTTGCTTCTGAGCTTGGTGGGGTGGGGGATCAGATGTGTCTCCCTCCATTGCAGGGAGGCATTTTACCCTCTTCTCCCTCCAATTGAGAAATGCAGAGGCAAGAGACGCAATCGGCAGGCAATTCTTGCCTTCACGCCTGTCAAATCTCATCCTGATTGCGCCCCCAACAACAGAAAACAAACGCCCGGAGTAGGCAGACTCAGCGGTTTCTTCTGCTGTTGGAGAATTTCACAGGGAGGTCATGGCGCTCCTGTTCTGTGGGCTGGAAAAAAATAGCACATTTTTTGTGTTTGGGGAAAACACGGGATAGGCTGGAGGAAATGGCAGGAGACACCCTGGAGGGTAACAGCGTCATCTAAAGAGCCTGCAAACTTCCAAGAGAGCACCATCTCAATAGCAGGATAAAAGCTCTCTGTGATGAACCCCTAAGTGTGGAAATACTGTGCTGCATGTATGTATCTTATCCATCTGACAATGTCTAGGTTGGGTCACCCCAACCTTGCATTATATGCTTACTAAAGATGCACTTCTAGTTCTTGTTTTCTCCCTGTCATACAATTATATTTTCAACTATGTTACATTGATCTGTGGCAGCCTGATATCATGTGTGGATGGTATTGATGGGTGGCAGAGGAGCTGTACACCTTAGATCAGTAGTCTTTCAATTGGTCCTTTGGGAGCCATAAGTGGGCCGCACGCCAACCTAAGATGGATCACAGTAACTTTTTATTTATTTATTTATTTATTTATTTATATTTTATTTATTATTCTTTTTAAACCAAAAGAAACAGGTGTGGTGGGAGGGGGGGGAATAGGAGGAAAGCAGACAGCAAGAGATGGAAAAAGACAGACATACTGTTAAAAATTAAAAGTGGCCACCATTTTGCAGGTTGGGACTAAAGCTGAATCCCAGGCCTGAAAAAGAAGACTTACTGCCTTAAAAAGAGTTTTGCTGGGGGGACTGTCTCACTACTACTGGCAGCCACCCCTTTACAGCATGTTCTGCTCCCTGACCACCCTGGGCCTCACCTCAAGGCCCTTCCCAGGTATGATAATCTTATCTTTCAAGAATGAATTTACACAAACAGGTATGATGTTCATCTACATTCCATTACCTTGGCATCCCAGTAATTCAGCTAATGGGTGCTGGAGTGGGGTGGGACAGTCACTTAGTCAATGGGAACATTTAGTATGTGAAAAATGAGTAACAAAAAATGTGGAGGGAGGTTTTCTCATTCCTTGCTTCTGATGTTTAGCATTTTTATTATTACATTTTTCAAAGACACTTTTGCCAATATCTCTCTGCATGAGAGCTAGAAACCTATGCTTGTTTTTTTTGTTCGGAATGATGACAATTCATGATGTTTCTAAGAGTATTTCTTACATCATTCTCTTAGTGGCAACTGTCATATCCCTGTGTACTGCATGAAACGAAGGAATAAGTTTCATGTCTCTGATCACAAATATGCATGCAATTATTTAGCGTAGTCATACTGGCTATCATCCAGAAACAGATCCATCACAAACACTACAAGCACATGCATGCACGTACAAACAAAATGTTTCCCATCTCTGCTTTTCAAGCTTTAGCATATCCTGCAATCTGAATAAATAAAACTGGAATTTAAAATATCTATATAATCAAACAACAACATAAGTTACAGCCAAGAGACAGAGAGACAATATATACATGAATAATTTGACTTCTCTTTCTAACTTCTCTTTGTAACATATTAATGTCATCAGATGATTAGAGGGACAAAGGGTACAAATTTCTTACCGCCTCTGCTATAAACCGCTTTTGCATATTCAGGATGGTTGATGCTCAAGAAAGCCAAGAATACTCCATACCATACTGGATGACAATATGGATAGTTTTTTGTCACTGCTGTTGCATTCCGGAACTCTTCCTCTGGTTTCATCTGCGTTATTTGCATTAAGCAGTTTATATCATGGCCATTGTGTTTGCATATTCAGTCAGCAATGCAAATTGTCTTATATAAGGCAAGGATTGACGGGTTTAAGTAATGATCCATGTTTAACAATGGAATGTGTTTTTAGTAGGGATTCAGCTGAGATTCTAAGACTGCCATCTTGTGGCCCTGTACTTGCTCCACCCCTAATGGCCTGCCTAACCTTCTGCTTCTTGCAGGGGAATAGGCTGACAGGGGGAATGTGCATGATCTGCCAGCCTTGCCCTCGCCACCTGACTTCTCTGCCCCTAGCAGAACAGACTGGCACTGCCTTCTCCAGGGCAAGAACCGACTTGTGCTGATACAGTGCCCTGGTTGCTTCCCCCTGCTCAGATGTTTTCTGCAGTGCTGGTAAGTGGCATACTTGAGACCTGCTGTCTCCTCAAAGTGTTCACAAACCATACCCTGCCTCTTTGTCAGTGATCCAGAACCAGTGCCTAAACTCTGGGTCTCTGCCAACACCGCAGGTGTTGGGGGGCATCTGAGGTTGCACCAAGTGACGATGGTGCCTGTGCTGCCGCCGCCGCCTCCACAATGCTCACCACAGAACCACTGATGCTGCCGCCCCATCTGTGGGGAATCAACAGGGCTATGAAATATATCCTCTCCCTCCTGTGTCAGTGGGTCCACATGGTGTGAGCAGAGTAGGGGAGGCATCAGACAGCTCCCTGGGAATCTCAGTAGCTAGCAAGCGACCCTCCCTAGCCTTTTCCACCAATGGAGCAGGACCTATCAGTCTTTGTGCTGCCTCCTCTTCTTCAAATGGATCTCTCTTTGCAGTGGGAGGGGCTGGCTCCCATTCACCTCAGCAGCCTCGGAGTTGGGAAGAACCTCAGCCATCTCAGAGCTGAGGTGAACCTGCTGTGTCTGCTCCACAGCATGGCTCCTGCCTGCTGCAAACAATGGATATTTGACCGGGGCGGGGGGGGGGGGAGCAGGGAGGCAGCTCAGTTGGAGATGGCAGTGCCAGCAACAACTCTGCCTCTAGCACTCTACCACCCTCTCTACTGCCACTTCCCCCAGGGGCACAGGGTTTGCCACCAGCACAAACTGCCTTCATGTTATTTGGTGTACTTCAATAAAACGGCAGAGCTCCTGTGCACACTAGGTCACTCACTCATAGCCATTTATGCATAGCTTACACACAACACCCCCCACCAAGGCTCCTGTGGGCAGGGTAGAAGTGGGGGAGGAGTGGGGTACACTGGTCTTCCTCCATGGTTGTAGTTCACAATGGGAGGGAAGTCATTTAGACCAACTCTAAGCCTGGTCTAAATGTTTCCTTGTGTTGGGAGTGTGATTGGGGGTTGAGTGGGAGTAGAATTCTTTGGATCCAGAGCCTCCCCTACTCAGCTCACACCATGCCCCTAATCTTCCCCCTTTCTCCCTCTTCAGCATTGGGGCTCTGACATCAGACAGGTGAGGGGTGCAGATCTTTCTGACGTGGCATTGGAGCTCTGTCTGCAACCTCAGAAGATGATTTCTGATCTATCCCAGGGACCACAGGATTGCACTCTTTGTCCGAATTTTAGTTAAAAAAATAAATTCCTTGAATATTGGCTCAGCAGAATGACTGTCAGATCTGCTGTTGCTGATATCCAATGATACTGCTGAAGTTAATAGTTGCTTCATTTGGAATATAAACTACTCCAGGTCATAATGTCCAGTAGTACTCTCAATTGAGCATGATTTCCCCAAAAAGGTCTAACCCAGTTTGGAATATGGATTGAGCATACATGGTCAACATTCAACAGACTGGGCACCCTAAGCCAGCTGCCCTATAGGGGTACAAAGAAAAATCTCTGATAATTAACCTCTTGCTCTCACTGAAACTCAAACAGATTCCTGTGAAATTTCACAAACCAGAAAGCTAGCTGCTTTGTTTATAAATCAGAAACAAATAACTTTTTAATACTTTCTATGAAACTATTTCTTGGCAACTCTTACTGCCATTGTCTTAATAGGAATTTCTTCCATATAAAATAAATCCATCCCTCCTAAGACTGGCAGTAGAAACACCACACACACACACACACACACATACACACACTTCTCACTTTATTTACAAAACAAGAAGCACAAAGGCACCCATCCATCATTCTTGATATCAGAATTGTACACACACACACACACACACTACTGCCCCAGCAGTTACCTTACCATTTCAAGATGGCCATACAGCCAGTGAGTGGGAGGTCCTGGAAAACAACTGAAAACTCTGGCCAGGTACTGTTTCCTCCGATATAGCTGGATGACTTTCAGAACCACATAAGTAAGGCTCAAAATAACCGCAATGTGAAAGATCTGAGAGATATCCTGAGGCAGCCAAGACCAAGAAGAATTGATAATTATCTCTGGCACAGTTTCCATACTTTCACGTGTATTTACAGATGGCTCTGTGTCCCATTCCATTGCGCTTCTATTGTTCAAATATTGGATGTAATATAAGCTCTAGTTCAAATACTAAGCACTCACACTTGGAGACATGATCATCTTGAATGTTTTCCCAGAGAATCAGAAATATTATCCTTTAGAACACATGACTTTCTCCTAAGAAGCACTCAGTAAGGGAACCTAACTAGGAGAATTACAATCTTGCCAAAACCGGTTAATGTCAAGGAAGGCGGAATGGCTGATGAACCAATCACATTTTCTCTTGCAGCCATTCCTTATCTCTGTATACAACCAGTATGGCAAATATTGTGCCCTTTCACATTATTGGATGAAAGGATGCCAGTATGTTCCTAATCTGTTGATATTTCACAATGTACAGATAACATTAATTCCCTACAAGACGAGGGCTTTATAAAATACAGGAGATGTACAGGGAGAAGTTTGGAATACAGGGCATCTCTACACCAGCCCCAAATCCTGCATTTAAAATGGGGCTTCCTGCTTCTGTTTTAAATGCAGGATCACGACGACTCCCTTTTTCACCCGCTTCCTTTCCCCTCTCGTTCTCCCCATATCTGAGTCTTCCATTATCTTTCATTCATCTTGCTCCTCTTCTTGCCGCTTTCCCTCTTTTCATGGAGGGATCTGCGATCTATTTAAGAATGGAACAAAGGGCATTTAGTGCAGGAGACACCCCAGAGGGACACTGCGTCATGTCAAGAGCCCGCAAACGTCCGTGAGGGAGTCATCTCACTCTCAGGATAAAAGCTCCGTGTGAAGAAAGCCGTAGTCATAGCACGCCTGTGATTTTTATTGGAGCGATAGAGGAGGGAATGGGAGCGTCACCTGTCCCGATGAGACATTTTGCTAATCAAAATCACAGCACCATTGGTGCTTTTTAAGGTTTTTCACAAGGTTTTTATTGTTGAGTCCTGTATTTCTGGACTTTGAGCAAAACACTCCAAAGCACCTTTCTTTGCATTTGTTCCTAGGGCTGGGCTGAAGGGAGGAGTGCTTCACAATATTGCTCATAAACTCCTCAAGCAGCTGATGTACAGATAGATTATATAGCCATATATAAGTATATAGTCATGTCCCATGAACAAACTATAACATTCCCAGGGTTTAAGCAAAAGTGATAAGACTCCAACACTGGATTTAATCATTCCTGGGAGTTATTCTTACACAAGGCAAGATTCAAACTAAGAAGAAAGTGGAACTTGCAGAGCCAGAATCAGCATATCTTTCATGGTGCCTTTAGTTTAAGGTGGGGAAGGGTATTTAGGAAAACTACTCACTATTTATTTGTGGTGCTACTTCAGATTTGTTTTTAAAACCTATTTTGATCATTACCTGTTGGGCTATTCAACCCACTTTTCAAAACAACACCTTTTATTTCTTTTCTTTCCTTTTCTTTTCTTCTCCTTCCTTCATTATATTTCTATACTGCCCCATAGCCAAAGCTCTCTGGATGGTTCACAGAAATTAAAAGCCATTAAAATACAGGATATAAAATATAACAACTATTCACATAATGACATAAAACAAACAACACACACAACAACATATATCTAAAACAATTTAAAACAATCATCCAGAGACAATCAAGAGACTATACGCTGCCAAATGCCTGAGAGAAAAGGGAAATTTTAACCTGGCGCAGAAAAGATGACAATGTTGGTGCCAGGCAGGCCTCATCAGGGAGATTATTCCATAAATAATGAGCTACCACTGAAAAGGCCCTCTTCCTTGTTGCCACCCTCTGAGCCTCCCTTGGAGGAGGCTCCCAGAGGAGGGCCTTAGGTGCAGAGCGAAGTGTATGGGTCGGTTCACGCTGGGAGAGGCGTTCTGTCAGGTACTGTGGTCCCGAGCCATGTAGGACTTTATAGGTCAAAACCAGCACTTTGAATTGGTCTTGGAAACATATAGGCAGCTAGTGCAAGAGGGCCAGAATTGGTCTTACATGTTCAGACCTTCTGGTCCCTGTTATCAGTCTGGCTGCCGCATTTTGCACAAGCTACAGCTTTGAACCATCTTCAAAGGCAGCCCCATGCACATTACAGTAATCTAACTTGGAGATTACCAGAGCATAGACAACTGAAGCCAGGCTATCCCTGTCCAGATCTGGGCCACCAACCGAAGTTGGTAGAAGGCACTTCTTCCGACTTATTTAAATCACTGTAGTATTTTGGCTGAATGACACAACCTTGCTGTTAAGTAAGAGTAACTTATAACTGCCCTTGAGTTATTGCAGAACATTGCTGCCACATTTCCTGAGAATTCGTTATTCATTTTTTCGACAACTTTCTGAGGCTGCATCTGCATTTTACAAAGTTTCGTGAAATTGGCTTCTGGATCTTCCAAACACCAGCATTTGGGGGGGGGGTCCTTGCTGTCATGTTTCCCTTGGGCCCCCTCTTTCCTGATGCACTCACACACACACAAATAGGGAGGCTTCAGTCTCAGGCCTTTAATTCATTATCAACAGGTTCATTACAGATGCAAATCCTCGAAGACTCTCAGGCTACAAAGGAATGCCTCCAGGGGATTCAAATGGGAACATCAAGTTTGAAGTGAGGCTTGCTGGCTAGACTAACTTAGGGAGGGATGTCCCACCCTTCCAGTGCTGATTCCCTACGTTGTCTCTCATGCGTCCTGCCTGCGCTCCGCCCCTGACATTTCCCCCTTAGCTCTGCACCGCAGTCTAGCATCTCTTAGGTCACAACCCCCACTCTCCTCCTCCTCTTTGTCCTCTTCCTGGCTTCTCACAGAGGGGGGCAAGGGGGGCTTCAGCCCCAGCCATCTGGTAGTTAGTAACCTGAGAAGCACGCCTACCCACATCTGAACTGGCTTGGGAAAATGCATCCCTCCATTCTGGCTGTTCCTCTTCTGAATCTGAGCTGCTAACTATCTCCCTGCACTCAGAATCAATCCTGACACTTGCCTTCATTGCACAGTTGGGTTTTAGACTGGTATAACAGCTTCTGTTTTCTTGTTGTCAGTCTGTGTCAATAAATGTGAATAAAAAGCAAAGGGCATACAAAGCCACCCCACATGGTTAACAAACAGACAGAAGAACTTAAGAGATTTACCTAGAAATGTACTTACGAATGTATGCAGAGACCCATTTTAACTGATGTATTGTTTAAACGAATTGTCATGCTTGAAAAAGTTTAAAATAAAGTATGCAGAAACCAGAAGAAACTGATGGTTGGACTTGCATTTTTATCGATTACATCATATGGTTTTATGATTCTGTTGTATGCACCTCCGAGTACTTTAGGTAGAAGACCAAGATATAATATAAATACATTATAGTCATACCAAAAAAATTATTATTATGCAAGTTTCTTTAAAAACAAATGTATCCCATTCCAGGAGCGCATGATAAGCTGAGGTTTTTCAAGGGGCAGATTGGCAGGATCAGGCGAAATCTGGAAACGCAGCAGGGTCACAGCGACAGCCAGCTTCAGCGCCATCAAGGCAAACTGTTGCCCAATGCAATTCCTGAGGAGGAGAAACAGCCACGCTCAGATCTGAATGCACCCCTGCGACAGAATGGTTTCTCTGAATTGCAAGGGACTGCTCAACTTTCCTTACTCACAGCTGCAACTTCAAAGGCATTCCAGAATGTGAAAATAAGAGGAAGGTGCGGTGGGAGAGGACGCGGCACACGTTGGTGCATGTGTGGCTGGGAATACTTCCATACCAATGGAACTGGATGCCGTAGAGGTGTGACGTATTCCTGGCCCAGAATTTAGATTTTAGCGCAGATTCTAGAGCCCTCTTTGGGCATCTGGGTTCTAACAAAACTGAATTCATACAAGTCACATTTTGAGTTTCTTTTTAATCTGCAGTTAGGGACGGGAGAACCAGTAATTTTTGAGGTTGTCTGAATTCTCCAAAAATCACTTCAACGCTTGCTTTGGCCAGTTGTTGTTTTCAGACTGTTTTTCAGCACGTTCAGTCAGGAAAAATGCACATTGTTGTGCGTATTTTTCAAAAGTGTATGCTTTCCCCCCATTGACTAAAGCGTGAAGGTGAGTAATTTTGGAGAAATGCATATTTCAAACTGCACATTCTAAAAAAATACACATTTTTCTAATGTGATCGCAGATTAGGGAATATTCAAGCTTTTCTTAAAAAAAGAAAAAGGTGCTCCTGCTAACATCTGGGGTTGCAAACAGGACATGTTTGCATGATTTGTAAACAAAAATGAAGTTCTTATACATCCTTATCCACTGGTTTTGTTGTTACCACCGACTGAAAATATCCATAGTTAAACTATTGCCTCAGGCTCTATGGATCAATCTACTATTTTAGCAAACCAGGGGTGGGGAACATCTTTCAGCCCACGGGCCACATTCAGTTTCAGAGAAGCGCTTTAGGGCTGTATTCCAGTGGTGGACAGAGCCCAAGGCAAAGGGGGCAATGCGAAGGCGTGGAGCCAAAGTACAAAAAATACCAGCATATTATCGCTTCAAGCTCTTACTGCTAGTAACTAAGAGAGCAATCCTAACTAAGAGAGCAATCCTAACTAAGAGAGCTATCCTAACTAAGAGAGCAATCCATCTGGGGGGACATAGGATTGTTCCATTTCTGGGATCCAAGGTCGGAAACAGGGCTCCAACCTCAGAGCCCCGAAACCGTGCTCCTCCCTTCCCCCCTCCTCGTAGCCAGCGTAGTTCTGGCTATGTCTCCATGCTCGGAAACAGAACACAGCGGTGGGGGAAAAGGGGTGGTCCCAGGGGCAGGGAGGGGAGGAGACTGCGGAAGCTGCATTATGCATCTTCCTGTGCCCACCCCAGCCTCCT
Organism: Heloderma suspectum; assembly: GCF_057233095.1. Taxonomy (NCBI): domain Eukaryota; kingdom Metazoa; phylum Chordata; class Lepidosauria; order Squamata; family Helodermatidae; genus Heloderma; species Heloderma suspectum. Next base: position 231,885,982 of record NC_139461.1, read on the forward strand.
TCCCTCTCGCTTGGAAGTGCTGTGGCTGGATGCGCAAAATTGCCCATCTAGCGAAAACGCAGGGTGGCCGGAGCACAGAGGTGAGGATCGCCTCTGTGCTCTGGCTGCCCTGCGTTGGATATTCAGCAGCCTCCAACTTCGGAGGCTGCCATCTATCTCCATAGGATTGTGCCTTAGCCTACAAAGAGGGATTTCAACCATATAGAATGTGTGTGTGTGGGGAACTGCATAAGAGCCAGGAAACCAGGAAGTTGGGGAAAAGGGGCCGGGGCCTTCTGGGGAATCCCAAAGGGTCTGACGGGATCCCAAGGAGGGCTGGGTTGGGATCCCAGGGCTGAGGCTGCCCACCCCTGTAGCAAGTCATCATGCAATGGTGTATGAAATCAAGAGCGGATCTGCTGTGGTAAGTTCCGACAACTACTTTCAGTCCATGACAAAAGCACCACCATAGATTGGGGGTGGGGGTAGCCCAAAGAGAGAGATACTGTATATATATATCAGTCTTAAGGCCTCAATAAATGGATCAGTCACACTGACTGCACACCCTTTAGAGAGGAGAAGAGCTACCCTTCCTTCTGAAAGTAGAGGGCTTTGTTCACTGCTCAAAGAGAGAATAAACGTTTTGTCACATGGAAAGAGACTGGCCCATTCTCCTCATCACAAAACAACAACAGTGAGGTTCCCGTACCAGGAGCAATGCACAGTCGTGGGACTGAACTTCATTCATGTACCATATCCATCAAGTTTTACTTTGTGTTCACTTTGTGTTGCATTTGTTTATTAATACCGTGGACTTTGTTACGTAATTAATTACCTGGGTCCAGCAGCAAAAGGCAAAAATGCATAAGGATGATGCCGAGATGAATTCTCCAGTGAAAACCTCAGAGGATCAAACACCTGGAAGAAAAGAAGTTTACTGGTGCAGGCACAGTACGGAGAACACGACGGTGGTTATCCACCATTTGAGTTTAAAGCTCAATGAAAATATGCCACATATTCTTCACGCACTGGTTCACACATGCATGCTCATCACCTGATTACTGCAGTATCAAGTGATGACTTGCACATGCAAAAGGCCCTCACAGATTTAACACCACAAAGAGAACTTTCATTCACCTCACACCATCTCAAGCACAATGATTTTCCTTGAAGTCCAGTCCCTACATCCAACTGCCAGTCATCAAATGTAGAGAATCAAGTGATGTGTACATGCAGGTGTGGATTGTATGTGCATCTCCCATGTTCTAGGGGAATGAATGTGCACATGTGTGTCCCTCTTGCACAGCTCTTGCACTTCTCTCCTGATCTTTTCAGAGCTTAATTCTTGGAAAAAGCAATAAGAATAAGCATTGTTTTCAAAAGTTTTCAAAGGTTTGTACACAGCCATTCCTGCACAGTAAGGTACATATACTCAGTTCACCACAGATCACCTTATGTTGTTTTGCTTTTTACCCTGCACAATTCTCTTTTGAGTCCCTGGGTCCTGATCTGAAATCGGGTCTGCATGCAGAATCCTTCTTCAGCAGATAGATTTGCCTCTCTAGAAGCTCACATAGCTACCATGAATCTATGATTTGGCTTGTACTGAATAAGACCATTGGTCAATCTAGCTCATAATTAATTCATTATGCAAATTGCACAAATCATAGTCATGCTTACCTTGCATGATTTATTTAGTTTCTGATGGTCATAGGAACATCAATCTAGGGCACTAATGCTTTCCAGTAGTGAAAAAAATGAGACTTCAGTGACCTGCGTCAACATTCCGTATGACCAATAGAAATAAAATAAATTATGCAAGACTAATTTGCATAATAAATGTATAGTAAAGGTTGCAGTTCAGAACTTGAGTTACTTTGGCACAGATTTCTTTCTCACTTTATTTCCTTTTTTAAAACCACATAATATTCAGTTCTTTGAACGTGCATCTATGCTACATCTGTTCTGATACTGTCAATACCAGCCTTCCCCAACCTGGTGCCCTCCAGATGTTTTAGACTTAACTCCCATCAGTCCCAACCAAATGGGCAATGGTCAGGAATGCTGAGAGTTGTAGTCAAAAAAACATCTGGAAGGCACCAGGTTGGAGAGTGCAGATCTATCCTTTATACACAGGGAAATCAATGTCAGGCAATGGAATGTTAAGCTGTACCAAATTGCAGAAAGTTTTCTTGTTCCAATGTTTCCTGTTTTGCACAAATCTAAAAGTACTTTTTTAAAGGAGTACAATACCAAATATCACATCCAGGACCATCCAAGTTGCCTGCAAAGTCTTCACAAGTCAGGTGGAGAATCTCTTCACTGTGAATTTATCTCCTTCTTCATGAAACCCTGTTCCAAAGGGTAAGTTCACACGCAATGCTTCTGTGATTCTTGGTCACTCCATGATAAGACCAAAGCCCTAACAACTCTCCAGAACAAAAAACATACCTCAGGATCATTCCACACTTCAGGATTTTTATGAAGAGCATAAATGTTCAGGGATATCAAGGCACCTGTTAGGATTGAGAGCAGGGGTCAGGAGGAGATTTCATTAATAAATGGTGGAGGAAATGCCTAACAATGATACATTCCAATGCTGTGCTGCTGCATTGTGCAAACACTTTGCTTAAGATATTTAGCTGCTGCTATAGTGTTACTGTTTATTTTGTTGCTTATTTTTTGCCACTGTTTTGTAGCTTTTAAAAAAATATTTTGCATACCGAGTATAACAGTGTGTTGGTGGCAATTATACTGGGTTTGTTTGCTTTCATGAAGATGTGACCTTTCACTTTATCAACTCATGTCATAAAAAGAGGAGTCATGGAATAGAGAGATCTACCTGGAAAGACTTGGGGTGTGATTAGACTGTATGTTTAATTTATTTGGGCATTTCATAGCTATAGTCAATGCTGTAAACAGCACTCAAAGTGGCATATAATTTTAAAATTAAAAATGCATGCTTAAAAATATGAAGCTGCCAGTCAGACTATTGGTCCATCTAGCCCAGTATTGTTTACCCTGACTGGCAATGGCTCTCCAGAGGTTCAGGCAGCGGCCTTTCCCAGCCCTACCTGGAGATATCGGGGATTGAACCTGGTCCCTTGTATATGCAAAACATGTACTCTGCCACTGACTTGTGACCCTTCCCTGGCTTGCATCCATTAACAAGGTAGAAACTTTTTTTCCATTTCAAGGAAGGATGTTTTTTTCATAATGGGCTGAAATAGAAGTTGGGTAGTACATCTCCTATGCCACTCTCCTAATTCTAGATGCTTCCAACTCCAAAGCCAGATAGAGAATTATATCCTACAAATCAACTGAACAGGTCAGCCCTATCACTCCACCATGCCAAAACCTTTTCAGAAACTTCTCATTCAGGTCACCCTTGCCATTCTTTGAGTTTCCACCTATCAGTCAATCATCAGTCATTTATTTAAAAGACAGTGCAATAATCTATTCAAATGCAATGAAGCAGACCTTCAGGCAATGTCCTTCCATCAGAAAATGTGACAGGCTTGTTGAGCTCTCTATACACTTGAGGGACCGGAGGATAAACACGGAGGCTTTCCTTAATACACATCGTAGTGTAATCCAGTTTATTAAGGTCATTCCTTTTTGGAAATACCCAAAAAAACAAAAGTACACAAGTTGAGCAAGCGACACCAGGACACAAATATTCCCCAGGCCAGGGCTGAAAGAAGATCAGATATTAAGAGAAATGCCAAAATTGGATGTGCAAGTGTTTTCTGATTCCACATTTGTACTTCCTCTACAATAACTGAAGAGGAATGACAGTGGGAGAAATACAGATGTTCCATATGCAAATGCGACTTGCGTACCACTCCCAAACAAATCCACTTCCAGACTTACTATTAATCTCAACATGCAGAAGCATGAGACACTCAACTGGGCAGCAGCATTTGCAATATCTGAAGGAGATCTAGGCCTTTATGGTATCCTGCTTCTGTTAAGGCAGTGCAAACATTAGTACCCCAAATATTTCTACATTGCCTTAAAATTTAGGGTCTGAAAACAGAGCCACTAACACACTTGGAAACCCATAGTCATGTACCGATTGAACACAGATCTTCACAAAGCAAAAAGATTCTGAATGAAAGAAGTTCTCACCAGTGCATGGTCTCTCGTTCCCCGACAATTGCCTTTATCTCCTCCCTGCATCTTTGCTGGTGCTCTGGGTTCTTGGCCATTGCATATAAGATCCAGGAAATTCCACTGGTTGTGGTATCATGGCCCTCAAACAGGAAAGTGTCCACCTCGTAACGTATGTCTTCCTCAGATAATCCAACACCATTTACATCCTGGCAGCCAGAGAATTATCAAGGTCAAAAGCCACTGAAAGCAGGCTCTACATTCTATCTTATGCAGTCACCTTGCCTCCTTTACGAGAAGACACAGACTCTCAGGTTAAGCTGTTTGCTTTATGGATAGACTTACAGTAAGACTAATGCATTTTCATGCTGGGGTGATTCCAATAAAGCAGCCTTCTCCAACCTGACACCTTCCAGATGTCTTGGACCACAAGTCTCATCATCATAATCCAGCACATCTGGAGGCACCAGATCAGGGAGGGCCACAACAGAGTAACAAAGCAAGAACTGATCAGTGATTTCAACAATAACAGTGGGTTCCAGATGTTTTGCTAGGAAGGGAAAGATAGAATAGGTGGTACTGGTGGTGGTGGTTTCACATGCACACTTCTCTTCCTTGGAAATGTCATATGGATTCTGCTCACCTTGGCACAGAGAAGGATATCTAGAAAGTCTAGATACCTTTTCTTCTGGATCTTTTCAAGTTCTCGTTCATCTTTGAGAAGTGTCTTTCTCTCCCGAATCACTTTTTCTGTGTCAGAAAGTTAATACACCTAATGATTTTCCCAAACAAGTCTAACAGCATTAGCGCTTCAGATGTGCTGTGTCTCTAATTTTAAAAATGGTGTGGAAATGCAAAACTTCTAAAGAGACGCTTCTTTCTGGGTTAGGACTGCTTCTTACTATTTATTTATTTAGACAAAATAAGTCAGTGGTCAGATTCTGCCTGAGGAAACAGAGAGAGAGAGAGAGAGTGGTGGGGAAGGGAGCTCAAAAATGGTACAGTACACTGGTTTTTATAAAATAGTAAAATGTCCTTATAACATAGTGAAATGCCAAATACATTTCAACTAGGCATTACTGAACCATGTTGGGCATCTCACTATATTATTCAGAAAGTTTACTAATTCACAAGAATTCATTTACAGTACCATTTTGAGGCATTGCCTCTTTTTTGATTCTTTGTGTTTGGTGCTGTTCCTCCCCGCCCCCCCCCAACCCCCGATTCTGCCTGAGGCCTGGCAAGTCACCATCCATGGTCTGAAAGAATATTTCTCCTTGGAGATCTAGCTATGTAAGCACAGGTGTGTTGATCCTTCCATTTTACAAGGATCTATTGGAAGATAATATCAAGCAAAGAGACTACCTGTATGGTGATGAGCTATTTTGCAGGCTTTGAAGAAACGGTATCCATGAGGACAGAGATGATAGATTAGATCATTGTGATAGAGAAATGTCTGTATTCTTTCCTGTATCAAACAACTGAGGTCACTAACCGCTTGGACATATGAATTCTTACTGTAGGGGAGTCAAGAAAGAATTTAATTAATTTTTATGATTTTCTTTTAAAAATGGCATAATACAAGGCAATATAATTACTTATGTATTGTATTTATGTATGAGCGTGATTCTCTCCCCTCCCCTCCCCGCCACACACACACCCTACACCTCATATGAAAGATGAAGCATTATGCACATTTGCTGAAAAATGGCAGACAATGGCACATAGTTGTAGAGGCGTATGAGTGGCTGGCCATGAGCCAATAAACAGCATGCAGTAGTTACTTCAAGCCTGATGGCCATGTGAATCACTCTTCATTGCACGAGGAGTGTTATTCGAGGGGGCCTTTTCTCCTGAGTCATTCTCTGGGTCACCTATAAACTGGGCGCAGGTTTTCCGATGCCTTTACTACAAGCCATACAAACCTGTCATTCTGGCAGTTGCTGTGATAACTGAAGATACATTTCAGCATAATATCCAGTGTCATAGGGCCAACATGCTGGAAAATATCCAGTGATTTATCTTCTGAGATCAGCTTTTCCCATTTATCCTAATGAAAGAGAGCACAGAGGAATATTGCACACATTAAAAGGACATTTTGAAACCTCCTACTTATGCCATCCTGAAAAGACTGGAGGCAAACTAGCCACTTTTTACCTCAACATTTTAACTATTCCAGTACTAAATGACTCTATACCAGGAGTGGGCAACTTTGGTGAGTCTGGGGACCACCTCTCCCCTGGACCCGCTGTGGGCTGCACTCTCCCCACAACTACTGAGGCAAAAAAGGGAGAAAGTTGCCAGCGCTGGCTCAAGCCCTCCCGCTACCTGAGGTGAGAGAGCACATGCATTGCTGCCTCATTGCACCCCAGCCCCACCCCTTGGTCCCCACCCCCTTCCCTTTACCATGTCACACTGCCTGTACAGGCAATCTTCTGGAACACGCCTCCCAAAATGCCTGGCTCTGAGGAAGGACCCCCTTGGGCATTTTGGCCTGGCCAGCTTTCTGAAGAGCCATGCCTGCTGCTTCCTGGGCTGACATGGCTCTTTAGAGGATGGCTGCTCTGGAGAGCACTGCTAGGTGCTCTCTCCTTATGTAAATGCCACAGCAGGAGAGTGGCTGGCAGGGCTCTCTGGAGCACCTGCTGGAAGCATTGGGAGGCCCTCCTCCTAGGGACAGGGAAGCAGCCCAATTCACCACTCTTCCTGCTCCACCAGCTGCTCCACATGAGGCAGGGCTGGTGCTTGAAGTTGTGTTCTAAGCCTCTGTAGCAGATACAGAGGCTGAGAATGGAGAATTTTAGCCCGAGAACAAGCTAAATTCTAAGCCTCCGCAACATTTCCGCCTTTTTTCTCGGGGAAAATAAACAGGAGCAGCAGGGGGCACTGGGGGTGTTGGGGGGTTGCAGAAAGCCCATGGGCCACATGTTCCCCACCCCTGCTCTATATTGCAGAAAATATGCTTATTTTTACATGTACATAACATTGTGCAAAATTTTACCTTAGGGTTTACTGGTTATTCTACCAGAAATCTTTCTGCAAACCTCCCTATAGCATAATTTGAAGCATTCTTATTCATCATCGAACTTAACTGTACACTTTCCTGGGGAGAGAAGGAGGGGATTCTACAACAGATTTCATGTTGCCCCTCCTCCAGTTTCTCTTCTCCAGACAACACAAACTGAAGGAAAATACAGGTGGTCAGTCTATCTGCCGCCCAGAGAAATCCCGGTTACTTCTAGGACCACCATTCTCCTACCAGACTCGTTTTCCCCTTCACGAAATTCCTAAGACTCCTTCAGTTTGATATTACATTTCCTTTCTCTATTGGTATTTCATCTGGAGCACAAGGGATAAAATAAGCAAGACTGCTGTAGTCCCGGGGACTAACCAGGTATGCTGTCTCCTGGGAGGACGGATTAGAGACGTGACTGAAGGGTTGCCTGCACTCATAAAGCCCACTGACAGGTATCCCTTTCTTCTCATCCATGTGGGAACAAATGATACCGCCAAGCAGAGCTACGAAGAAATCACATCAGACTTTGAAGCTTTGGGAAGGAAACTCAAGAACTTTGGGGCCCAGATAGTTTTCTCATCCATCTTTCCAGTAGTTAGAAGAGGGATAGAAAGGGAAAGAAAAATACTGCAGGTGAATGACTGGCTACGAAGATGGTGCTGACAAGAGAGATTTGGATTCTGGGACCACGGGCTGTACTTCCTGGAAGACGGACTGTTGGCAAGGGACGGGTCGCACCTCACAAAGGCCGGGAAGAATGTCTTTGGCCACAGCATGAAGAACTTTATCAGGAGGGCTTTAAACTGAGTCCTATGGGGAAGGGAGACGTAAAGTTGGGGGTAACAATGGACGAAGGCTCATGCACCGCAACAGAGAGAACAGCTCTAATAGCGCCCAACAATAGCCTTCACAAACTAGTAGGAAGAAAGCCAGATCATGAAATACATGGTCTTCAGTGTCTATATACTAATTCCCAGAGTATGGGAAACAAACAGAACGATCTCGAACTCTTAATACAGGTATAACTGAGACTTGGTGGGATGACTCTCATGACTAGAATACAGCAGTTGAAGGATATAACCTGTTCAAAAAGAACAGGAGGAACAGAAAGGGAGGTGGGGTTGCACTATATGTTAAAAATCCTTATCTCTGCACAGAAATACAGGAGGATGAGCTTGGTAGCCCCACTGAGAGCATCTGAATTAAAATAAATGCAGCAAAGCATAAAAGGAACATGGTGGTCGGAGTGTACTACCGGCCACCCAATCAAGAAGAAGATGAGGATGAAACTTTTGAAAAGCAAATAGCCAGTGTTTCAAGGAAGCATGATGTAATGGGGGACTTCAATTTCCCCTATATTTGTTGGCAGAAAAATTCTACAAAACATGGCCCCTCCAAGAAATTCCTGACTTGTGTTGCGGATACCTTCCTTCTACTGAAAGCAGAGGAAGGAACTAGAGGATCGGCTATCCTTGACTTGATCCTAACCAACAGAGATGACTTAGTGGGTGAAGTAGCAGTTACAGGAACTCTGGGGGAAAGCAACCATGTTATACTTAAGTTCATGGCTCTAAAGGAAGCAAAAGCCGAGTGTAGCCAAACCCGTACCCTGGATTTTATGAAAGATGATTATAATAAACTCAGAACAATGATCAGTAAGGTCCCATGGCAAGCAACTCTAATGAGAAAAGGAGTCCAAGATGGGTGGGAGTTTTAAAAAAAGGACATTCTCAAGGCACAATTACAAACCATTCCAACAAGAAAAAAAGGAGGAAGACAACAGAAGAAGCCAATGTGGCTTCACAATAAGCTAAGAGATGACCTGCTGAAAACAAAAAAGGACACATACAGGAAGTGGAAAGAAGGCCAAGCAAAGGAAGAATACAGGCAGGTAGCACAGAATTGCAAGGAATGGTGCCAGGAAGGCTAAAGCTGAGAACGAGCTCAGGTTAGCGAGGGATGCTAAAAGCAACAAAAAAGCTTTCTTTAGCTACGTGCATAGTAAAAGAGAGAGGAAAGAAATGGTGGTTCAGCTATTAAATAAGGATGGCAAAATGATAACAGATGACAAAGAAAAGGCAGAAGTGCTCAATTCCTACTTCAGCTCAATCTTCTCCCAAAAGAGGGTCTATGACATACACACACACACCCAGCAAAGGCAAAGTACAGGCAGAAGGGGTAGGATTGCAGCTTGAGATCGATAGGCATATGGTCAAGGAACACCTAATTACTTTGAATGAGTTCAAATCTCCAGGGCCAGATGAACTGCACCCTAGAGTAATAAAGGAACTGGCAGAAGAACTCTCAGAACCACTGTCTATTATCTTTGAGAAATCATGGAAGACGGGTGAAGTGGCAGATGACTGGAGGAGGGCTAATGTTGTCTCTACCTTCAAAAAGGGTAAAAAGGAGGAACCTGGGAACTACAGACCAGTCATTCTGACAACAATCCCTGGGAAAATGCTGGAGCAGATAATAAAGGAATCCATCTGTAAGTACCTTGAAAACAATGGAGTGATTACTCAAAGCCAGCATGGATTTGTCAAGAACAAATCCTGCCAGACTAATCTGATCTCATTTTTGGATCAGGTAACCTCCCTTGCAGACTGTAGAAATGCTGTGGACATCATATACCTCAACTTCAGCAAAGCTTTCGACAAAGTGCCCCATGATCTCCTGATGAACAAACTAGCTCAAGGTGGGCTAGATGAAACAACGGTCCGGTGGATCCACAGCTGGCTACAGAATCGGACTCAAAGAGTGCTTATCAATGGGATCTTCTCAAACTGGGGAGAGGTAACGAACGGGGTACCGCAGGGCTCAGCCTGGGCCCAGTGCTCTTCAACATTTTTATTAATGACTTGGAGGAAGAGGTGCAGGGAATGCTGATCAAATTTGCAGATGACACAAAATTGGTCCGGATAGCTAATACTTTGGAAGACAGAAACAAAATTCAAAGTGATCTTGATAGACTGGAGCGCTGCGAAGAAAACAACAGAATGAAATTTTAAAGGATGAATGCCAAGTTCTGCATGTAGGAAAAAGAAACCAAATGCACAGTTACACCATGGGGGATACATGGCTCAACAACACTACAAGCAAGAAGGATCTTGGAATTGTTGTAGATCCCTAGCTGAATATGAGCCAACAATGTGATGTGGCTGCAAAAAAGGAAAATGCTATTTTGGGCTGCATTAATAGAAGCATAGCTTCCAAATCCTGGCAGATACTAGTCCGCCACTACTCAGCACTGGTTAGGCCTTACCTGGAGTACTGTGTGCAGTTCTGGGCACCACACTTTAAGAAGGGTGCAGGCAAACTGGAAAGAGTTCAGAGGAGGGCAACAAAGATGATCAGGGGACTGGAAACAAAGCCCCCGTGAGGAGAGACTGAAAGAACTGGGCATGTTTAGCCTTGAGAAGAGAAGACTGAGAAGACATAGAAGACTATGATAGCACTCTTCAAGTACTTGAAAGGCTGTCACAGAGAGGAAGGCCAGGATCTCTTCTTGATCCTCCCAATAATGGGCTCAAGTGACAGGAAGCCAGATTCCGGCTGAACACCAGGAAAAACGTCCTGACTGTCAGAGCAATACGACAGTGGAACCAGTTACCTAGGGAGGTGGTGGGCTCTCCCACACTGGAGGCGTTCAAGACGAGGCTGGACAGCCATCTGTCAGGGATGCTCTGACTTTGATTCCTGCACTGAGCAGGGGGTTGGACTCGATGGACTTGTACGCCCCTTCAAACCTTACTATTCTATGATTCTATGATAACTGAGTTTTCCCTTCAAAATCAAGAGGCTACTTACTCCCCCATGAAGACCCACAATCCACCCCCCTTACCCTGGTGTTGCTCCAGACCTGTTGAGGTGATGGGGCCTCACAACAAAAGTAAGGACCTCCCTGAACTGAGCTTAGCTTCCTACTTAGAAATAAAAGTTAAAACAAAAACAAAACACCTTCCCTATAGTTATGGACGTGCTTGGCACACTGTATCTTTGCCTCTCCATTTTTCCTTGACAACAGTGCTTTTGAAGAGATATTCACAGTATCTGGAATTCCCAGGCAAAGATGCATCCAGTTATTAGCCAACTTGTACAGGATCAGAACCATTTAAATTTGGAGCTTATGTGCCCCAAGCAAATCCAGCACAGGGCTGCCCCCTGCTGCGCATAACATTACCACTGGTTATTGGTTTCTAGAATCTGGCATCTTGATCATCCTTACAGGCTCTTAAACAGTGAAATGTTGGGGTGGGAGGGTGGTGGGGAGTCAGAGTAGGCACAGGTGGGCTTGCATGGGATAGGCGAGCACGCTACCAGTTCGGTGGCCACCATCCATGATGATGTAAAGGAAACTGCAGATACCTGTTGTGAATACGCTTTGTGTAAGATCTGCCAGGGATGCTAAACCCTCCTACTAAGTAAGGAGGCGGCAGAGACTCGCTGTGCAATCCACAAACTCTATTCAGCTAAGAGCACTTCATCACCTCTCAAGTGACTACAGAAGCTTAGAACTGTCCTCTAGCTGTAATTTCAAAGATAAATCTTTTGGTAAGAGAGCTACTGAAAGCAGGAGAGTTGCCTTTCAACTCCGGACAGGTTTTCTGCCATGCTCAGCTGGCTTTTTCTGAGCTCCTGCCTTCAAGGAGGATCTTCCCAACCCAGCTTCTGATGGGCAGCCAATCTGGTGTGACGCCTCACACCTCCTCCTCTCAACTCCACCCACTTAACTCTGCGGCAGGTTCTAGCATCTGTCAGTCCCGAAGCTCTCTCCCTCTCCGACAGAGCCTGTGTTCCCACAGGGCAGGGGAGAAGATGGTCTCTGAGCCTGGCCCTTCTCCTCAATTAGACCCTGGGAAGGTTCTTTGCTGGCTCCTGAGGAGTCTTGGGGAATTTCCTCCCACACACCCTGTCTCTGCTGGGCTTCTAATTCCATCTCCGAATCTGAATCAGAGTCTGAAACCAAAACAGAAGGCCTGGGCTCAATCTTGACAAGATCAACATTTCTTATCAAAGTTTCCAGACTCTGGATTAGGACCCAAATAGTATTTGTGACATTGATATATTATGTATGTATGTATTTCTGATATTTATATACCACTAAATATAATAAAACCCATCAGCGGTTTACATATACATATTAAAATCACATTTAAAATATTAAAAAACACAATATTTAAAAAAATAGCCCAGAGACAGTTGGCTTAAGTTTTCAATCAGAAACAAGAGAGCTAAAAGTCAGTTTTTTGTTGTTCAGTCGTTAAGTTGTGTCCGACTCTTCGTGACCCCATGGACCATAGCACGCCAGGCCTTCCTGTCCTCCACTCTCTCCCGGAGTGTGCTCAAGTTCATATTCATTGCATCGGTGATGCTATCTAGCCATCTCATCCTCTGCCGTCCTCTTCTCCATTTGCCTTCAATCTTTCCCAGCATCAGGGTCTTTTCCAGGGAGTTTTCTCTTCGCATTAGGTGGCCAAAATATCTGAGCTTCAGCTTCAGTATCTGTCCTTCCAATGAGCACTCAGGGTTGATTTCCTTTAGGATGGACTGATTTGACATCCTTGCAGTCCAGGGGACTCGTAAGAGTCTTCTCCAGCACCACAGTTCGAAAGCATCAATTCTTCGGCGCTCAGCCTTCCTTATAGTCCAGCTGTCACAGCCTTATAGTCCAACTCTCCACTTTCACCCTCAACAAGAGGCTCTTGAGATCCTCTTCACTTTCTGCCATTAGGGTGGTATCGTCTGCGTATCTGAGGTTGTTGATAATTCTCCCAGCAATCTTAATTCCGACCTGTGATTCATCCAACCCAGCGTTTCTCATGATGTACTCTGCATATAAGTTAAATAAGCAGGGCGACAATATACAGCCTTGTCGTACTCCTTTCCCAATTTGGAACCAATCAGTTGTTCCATGTCCGGTTCTTACTGTTGCTTCTTGACCCTCGTACAGGTTTCTCAGGAGACAGGTAAGGTGGTCTGGTACTCCCATCTCTTTAAGAATTTGCCACAGTTGGTTATGATCCACACAATCAAAGGCTTTAGCGTAGTCAATGAAGCAGAAATAGACGTTTTTCTGGAATTCTCTTGCTTTCTCCATGATCCAGTGAATGTTGGTGATTTGATCTCTAGTTCCTCTGCCTCCTCGAAACCCAGCTTGTACTTCCGGTTGTTCTTGGTTCACATACTGCTGAAGCCTAGCTTGTAGGATTTTGAGCATCACCTTGCTGGCATGTGAAATGAGCGCAATTGTACAGTAGTCTGAACACTCTTTGGCTTTGCCCTTCTTTGGAATTGGAATGTAAACTGACCTTTTCCAGTCTTGTGGCCACTGTTGAGTGTTCCAAATGTGTTGGCATATTGAGTGCTGCACTTTAACAGCATCATCTTTTAGGATTTTAAATAGCTCAGCTGGAATACTGTCATCTCCGCTAGCTTTGTTGTTAGTAATGCTTCCTAAGGCCCACTTGACTTCACTCTCTAGGATGTCTGGCTCAAGTTCGGTGAGCGCACTATCATGGCTATCAAGGACATTCAGATCTTTCCTGTATAGTTCTTCTGTGTATTCTTTCCACCTCTTCTTAATCTCATCTGCTTCTGTTAGGTCCCTGAGTTCTTTGTCCTTTATCATGCTTGTCTTTTCACAAAATGTTCCCTTGAGATCTCCGATTTTCTAGGGATGTACGAAAGGTACTTACCTTTCACGAATTATGTTTATGGTTGGGGGGGAGGCCATAGTTCCGTCCCTCCCCCCAGAATCCTCGCGGGGGGGGAGGCGCTCTGTTCCTCCCCCCCCCCGGAATCCTGGCCGGCCGGCTGTGCTCCGCAGCAATTCTGCGGAGCCGCCGGCCGGCTCTGCCACCAGCCGGACATCCGGCTGCTGGCTAGCAGGGACGCAAATGGCGGTGGCCGTAGCTGCCGCCGTTTGCATCCCTGCAGTCAGCCATGATAGGCTACGTAAATGTTTATGTAGCTTATCACGGCTGACTTTAAAAAAATCGTGTACGCAAATGGCGGCGGCCGTGGCATCTACGCTATTTGCATTCCCCTTATTTTCGCTGTCTTAGTCTACGTAAATGTTGACGTAGACTAAGACATGCCAAAATAAGGAACGCAAAACCGCCGGCGTTTGCATACGCGCGTTTGTGTGGGGTTTTTTTTAAGTATTTAAAACATTTACGTAGCCTATCCCATTTTTTTAAAAAAACTTAGCCATGATAGGCTACGTAAATTTTTGCGTAGCCTGTCACTTTTTTTGTTTTTTTGTTTTTTTTTTAACTGGAAACAGCGGCGGCGGCAGCCGGTCAGAAGACTGACTGCCGCAGCCGCCGAACCGCCGCCGCCGCCGCCAGAGCCACCGCCAGGAAGATCCGCCCAAGGTCAGTCTCGTCCTGGGGGGATGGCAGGGGGTGGCGGGACGTTCTGCCACCGATTTCGGGGGGCCAAATGCGCTGGCAGTCGGCCTCCCCGAGATCCGTGGCGGAATTTTCGTACATCCCTACGATTTTCTTGAAAAGATCTCCAGTCTTTCCCATTCTATTGTTTTCCTCGATTTCTTTGCATTGTTCATTTAAGAAGGCCTTCTTGTCTCTCCTTGCTATTCTCTGGAACTCTGCATTCAGTTGGATATATCTTCCCCTTTCTCCCTTGCTTTTTGCTTCCCTTCTTTCCTCAGCTACTTGTAAAGCCTCATCAAACAGCCATTTTGCTTTCTTGCATTTCTTTTTCTTTGGGATGGATTGAGTTGCTGCCTCCTGAACAATGTTACGGACCTCCGTCCATAGTTCTTCAGGTACTCTGTCTATCAGGTCTAATCCCTTAAATCTATTCCTCACCTCCACTGTATATTCATAAGGGATATGATCAAGGTCATACCTGAATGGTTTAGTGGTTTTATCTACATTCTTCAATTTAAGCCGAAATTTTGCGATAAGAAGCTCATGATCTGAGCCACAGTCAGCTCCAGGTCTTGTTTTGACTGACTGTATAGAGCTTCTCCATCTTTGGCTGCAAAGGAAATCTGATTTCGATATTGACCTTCTGGTGATGTCCATGTGTAGAGTCGCCTCTTGTGCTGTTGGAAAGGAGTGTTTGCTATGATCAGCGTGTTCTCTTGGCAAAACTCTATTAGCCTTTGTCCTGCTTCATTTTGTACACCAAGGCCATGCTTGCCTGTTATGCTGGTGATTTCTTGACTTCCTACTTTAGCATTCCTATCCCCTATGATGAAAAGGAATCTTTTTTTGGTGTTAGTTCTGGAAGGTGTTGTCGGTCTTCATAGAACCGATCAACCTCAGCTTCTTCAGCCTCAGTGGATGGGGCATAGACTTGAATTACTGTGATGTTGAATGGTTTGCCTTGGATTCGCACTGAGATCATTCTATCGTTTTTGAGATTGTACCCCAGTACTGCTTGTAATGACTATGAGTGCTACTCCATTTCTTCTAAGGGATTCTTGCCCACAGTAGTAGATATAATGGTCACCTGAATTAAATTCGCCCATGCTTGTCCATTTGAGTTCGCTGATTCCCAAGATGGCGATGTTCAATCTTGCCATCTCATGTTTGACCACCTCCAGCTTACCTTGATTCATTGATCTTACATTCCAGGTTCCTAAACAATATCGTTCTTTACAGCATCGGACTTTCTTTTCACCACCAGACTCATCCACAGCTGCTTCACTCTTTCTGATGCTACTTGGAAATTCCTTCTGCTCTTCCCCAGTAGTATATTGGACACCTTCCGACCTGAGGGGCTCATCTTCCGGCGTCATATCTTTTAGCCTTGTGATACGTTCCATGGGGTTTTCTTGGCAAGAAGAATACTGGAGTGGGTTGCCATTTCCTTCTCCAGTGGACCACATTTTGTCAGAACTCTCTGCCGTCTTGGGTGGCCCCCGCACAGCATAGCTTATAAAAGTCAGTTTACTTACCAGCATTACTTTAGTGGAGGTGACCATCAGCGGCACATATGACTTTAAAATATTACTGTGAAATGCTGGAGTCAGCAGTCGTCGGTGCTGGAACCATTTGGGCCCATCTAAAACCAACAGCCCTTTCCCTAGTAAGGGAAGAAAAACTAGTCAGAGCCCTTTCTGTTATTAATATCTGCAGCAGCACATATATGAAGATAGACATGGTTGAAACCGCCTGCGCAGAAGCTTTAATATTCCATGCTAAACCCCATCCATTACCATAACCAACATTTCCTTATTTTTGCAATAAATGACATATGCGTGGAGAGGAATTTTGTATTAATGTGGTTCATCACTTTGATCCCTCCCAGCATTATAGAGGGTGTGAGTTATTGCAATGGTGGCTGTTTCTGAAGCTGTAGAAGGAAGGACGAGCTGGGCACCAAAGGCATGGCAGTAGTTTTGGAGGGGTAAAACACAGGGAACAAGATGGGTGCTGTAATGTAATGAGAGGGGTGATGATCTGGATGATCTCCTTTGATTCTGTGATAATAACAAGGATGAGGTTAACTGACAAAAGTTGGTCAAACCTACTGGACACCTCTGGCCTGGCAAATTGATTTAGCAAAAGCCGGAATGAAACATCCTCTCTCCGGAACGTGGTTTGGCCAGAACATGCCTGGGCATGTCTATGTCTTAACAAAATGCTTTGTTGACTTGGGGTGGACTAGGTATGATTCAGGATTTGCCTGTCCCCACCTCCTCTAAGGAAAGTGCAAATTCAGTCTGTGAAAATGCAAGGAGCTGGAGTTGCACTTGGGTCAGACTGAGACAAATTTAGGCTGAGATGAGAGAACTGACTTAGAGCTCTGGAAGCACCTCTAGGGTACCAGAGTCCCCTAGAAATCTGATGGGGAGCAGTGTCCGTGGAAATGGGTGCAGGCTGTAATACTTCCTCCTATGCTCAACCTATATATTTGTAAATGAATGCAAATATTATCAAATGCCCTAAACTGCCTGTCAAGAATGGGTTAATGGAGTAAGAACCATGAGGGCCATGGGGGCAGTCACGTATACAGCAGCCACCTGGAGGCTGATGGGCTTGGGGCCGTTTCTCAGCCTGGCAGCTCAAGGCCACGGGTTGCTCCGGCTAATCGAGAAAGTGACAACAGCCTAGTGGGAAGATGCAACCTCTTTGGAGGGTGGAGTGGGGTGTCCTGGGACTGGGCTTGGATTGGGTGTTCCAAATCTGCCTGGAGTTGCTAGGGCTGGGTAATAAAAAGAGGGCTAAGGAAGGGGCGGGTGTTTCTTCTGGCCCTGATGGTGCTAGGGTGTGCTGCTGGTCGATGGCTATCCTGGGAGGTCCATACTTTGGTGTGTATAGGATAGACTAGCTAGCTTTATTGTTTTACTCTTGGGAGTGTGTGCCTTGGGGTTTGGCGTTTCTGGTTTTCTTTAGAGTTTTGTACCCTGCTTGTAATTTCCTGTACAACCTACCACCTCTCCCCTATTCCTTCCTCTTTGCCCTTTTCCTTTTAATACACTTTTATCCAACCTTCAGTTGGTGTGTTCTACCTGAATAACTTCAGTGCTAAATGCAGTGCCTATTGGCCTGGGTGGGAGCTACTGGGTTACTTTTGGGGAAATCGGTGGCCGAGTTGGTCCTGTCCCACCTTGCAGGGTTGTTGGGGTGAAACCAGCAATCCTTCACACTGCCATTGACCTCATTCAAAGAAAACCCAAACTGAGAGTAAGCACTGAAACCCCTGAAACCTCACCACTCAGAGAACTGGGATGCATGTCACACTCAGTCCACTCAGATAGGAAGATGGCCTATAATTATATTGCCTTGGGCTTTAGTTTGAACTGGGCCTTATAATGGAAGGTACTTAGCATAATGATTAGTGAGATGCTCTGCAACCTTATGTCAGAAGTATCCAAGGAGATTGTTAAATTTATTAGAATAGACACCAATGATCTAACGTAAACAAAACTTCCTGAGGAAGTGAAATGTGTTAATTGCACCTCCCTTAACCAGGTCAGCTAAGCAGCAGCAGATTCTACATGAAAGGACAAGTTTGCTTGGAACAGCAATATAAGAATGGTTCCCTTGGCACTCTTGAGCTATAGGTAGCTCCAAGAGGGTAGGGAGCAGCAGTGAGTGTTGGAGGGCAGAGCTTGTGGCCTGCCCTGTGCCCCCTAAGTTAGCCTGTTGCCGTAAGGTGGAATGGAGGATCCCGCCTTGTCTCCAGTGTTTTAGCAAGGGTCAACTGTCAGTCTAGTTGGCTTTTGTACATGGAATGGGTGCGAGTACCATATTGCCCTTTGCCACTGACAGCAAACTATGTTGGGCTAGCCCTATAGATACGTCAAATGCAGGCAGCCTCAATACAATCACAGTTGTGTTAGGCTACTGTATTCTTTGCCCATTCTGTGGTTTCTTGAGGCTTGCAGGGGAAGCATCTGATGGCAGTCAGATCAAAGCAGGAAGAAAATAGGACCTTAGATAGCTCCAAATGGGTCGTGCTGGCTGGAATTCTCTCCTACTCGAACTATAGGAGGACGTTGTCTTGCCTTATGAGCTGAACTGAAGCCTTATGTAAGCCGCCGAGGAGACCTGTAGTGTGGTCAGATCCACCCTTCCTGGAGAAGCTGACTGGGCTGTTAAGGGTTTTCACTGGCTTTTGTAGTCTGAGATTTCTGCCAATCTCGGGAGATGGCATTTCTGTTAGGGACGTATCCTGCAAATCAGAGGACAATGGCAGGGCTGTGTCCTCTGGCTAGGAGGGCCCTGAATAAGGCACTGACTGTCCCACCCCTGATGAAGTAGCCTGTGCCTAGTTCTCATCTGAATCATCCACTACACACTGGAAGGTCTGAAAGCTGGGAATCATGACCATTCTTTGGATCCCTGAGCTCCAATTTTAACATACAGTTTGATAGTATGCCATAGGTAGAGTACTTGCTTCCTTTCTCCTCAGAATTAAAACAATAATATCACATGACAAAATGTCCATGTTAACATCCAGTCAGACACCACAAGAAGACTGCATGCAGAACCAAATTCATCTAAATAAATATAATAAAATATACTGCTACTTACCAATCCATGGGATAAAAAAATTGTAGAAATCAAGTGCCTTTGGATCTGTGTCCAAAAAGGATGAGAACAAGCAATGAGCAATGACAAATTTTTAAAGGTTATTCAAACAGCAGAATGGTAATTCCTCCTGCTGTTCAGATTAGATGACAGACAGATAAGATTTGATAGATAATTAAAGCCTCCTCTCCTGGCAATGTGTTGCATGCTGGGTATATTATTATTCCTACGAATGAATGTTAGGAATAATGTTACAGAAGGTGCAAAAAAAAAAGTGAAGAGCTGAGGTGGCTTTCAGGCAAGGTGATAGAGAGGAATTCTGTGGCTATCACTACTTCATAACAGAAACAGGTTCCTTCTCATAAAGTGTTTATAAAAGCTACTGAAGAGGTCTTATAACCATTTCCCTAGCACACAAAGTATTCACTACCTACTCAAAATCAGCTGTTCGTATTACTGGGCACCTGCCAAGGCCCACACCCCAGCAGCGGCCCTCTGGCAATCCCTGTGGAAACCTCATGTCCTTGTCCTCCATCCTTGTTATTCGTGCCTGCTAGTCTGCCCTCTCCAAGCAAGCAAGCAAGCAGCGAAAGGAATACACACGGAGAAGGAACAGTAACTTCCCCATGCCTTGTCTTCTCTTCCTCTGGGAGATGGTGTCAATTGAGCCCAGAGAGAGAGGCAAGCGTGTGGGCAGTGGTAAAGTGGCAAGGAGGAAGAGGAGATGGGTACCCTTGGCATATCTTTCCCATGTCCTCCTCACAAAACCTGGAACTGATTCTGACTGGGATCGCACGATCGGCAGCTGGCAGCCCATAGGCTGTTCTGGAGTGGCGTGTTAACCATGGTAACAAGCCATCCTATCCAGGTTCACAGGAAATGATAAGCCGCGACAACATGGAATATTCACATTGGTGGTCGGCATGCGCCACCAGCCACCAGGGCATATTTAAGCCATACCGCCAGCTGCCAGTCATCTGGACTAGCGCACTGTTTCTACCGAGCTATAAAACAGCTACCAAGAAGTACTGAAAAAGCAGGGACTGGCACTCAGAATGGTTCAAAACATACTTAGTTGTACCTTTCCCCAAGCAACAAGCTCTTTACATACCCTCATCTCAAAGTGCAATCCCATCTCTGAAAAATATTTTTCATATAATCTCCATCAATTAGGACTTCATTAATGTGGGACAAATTAATGTTTGCTGCCCCGCACATAGAAGACCATAGTGATACATACTTGTGCTTCTTTTTACACTGTCCTTGATCACAGTGTTGAGCAAGAATAGCTGGTTGGTTGGCTTTTTGTATTGCTTGAAATGTCTTACTGTGCCCATGAAGAAAGACATAAATACCTATTAATCTCAGGCAGGCTACTGTCCTGTAAGGAGGAAGTTCACAGGATACAGAAATCCTTATCAATCTACTACAGTATCAGCAGACACACCTCTACAGTGAAAAGGCCTTTACAACAGAGGTTATAAATGGCACTGATATTTTATTTTTTTCTTCGTATTATATATATATATATATGTATGTATGTATGTATGTATGTATGTATGTATTTGCTGTTTTAGTTGTGTGTGTTTACATCAGAGCAGCTGAAGAAAGCAGAGGCCCAAACATTTTGCTATAAGACTTCAATATTCCTGTTATGTTAGTGATGGGGTATGTGTGTGTTTATGTGTATACACACACACACACACACACACACACGAAAGACAGTTAAGAAGCTTGAGAAGGTGTTTAATTTTAAACGTGGTCTAGAAATGGTAAGCCCTGTCGAGTACAATGGGACTTACTGCCAGGTAAGTGAATATAGGATCCAACCTAAATGGCACAGAACTTATAGCTATGGCATAGACAATTCATAGAATCATAGAATAGTAGGGCTGGAAGAGGCTCATAAGATCATTGAGTCCAACCCCCTGCTCAATGCAGGAATCCAGATCAAAGCATCCCTGACAGGTGGCTGGACAGCCTCATCTTGAATGCCTCCAGTGTGGGAGAGCCCACCACCTCCCTAGGGAATTGGTTCCATTGTCGTATTGCTCTAACAGTCAGGAAGTGTTTCCTGATGTTCAGCCGGACTCTGGCTTCCTGTAACTTAAGCCCATTATTCTGTGCCCTGCACTCTGGGATGATCGAGAAGAGATCCTGGCCTTCCTCTCTGTGACAGCCTTTCAAGTACTTGAAGAGCGCTATCACTGTTTATCTTATGTTAAAATGGGCCATTTCATTACCTCCTCTGCTATAGACAGCTTTGGCATAATCTGGATGGTAGATATTCAGGAAACCCAAGAAAGCTCCAAACCATAAGGAATGACAACAGGGATATTTCTCTGACCAGGACACCATTGTACCCAATTCTCCAATTCGGCCGAGCTGTAATAATAGAAGAAAGCTAAAACTATTATATCCACCTCTGTCAAACCCGCGGGGGCGGGGGGGGGGTGATAATAAGCAATACAAAGGAAGGTGGTCTCAGAAGTTATACACTACTTTAACAAATTCTACCCACAACCAACTAAAATGTTATGAAGCAGTAAACAAACTTTTGAAGCTTTCATCAGGCACAAAGCTAAAGCTGGTTTTGAGTTCCCAAACAGTTATTTATTGGACACAGAACTCCATGAGCAGCTTGAATAGCTGGGATTTATATGCCACTGTATCCCAAAATAAGCTTTGGGCTACCCCATATCATACATCTCCATGACCAACAGTCTGAAAATCCATTCGAGATGCACCAGCGTTCTCTCTGATCAAGAAACATGTTTCTGTCTGTCCAGAAATAAGTCTGCTTAACATATGATGCCCCCAGGCCACATTTATAAAAAAGGAAGTGGAGGGTTCCCCCCACCCCTAAAAGAAGCTTTGCGTCACCCCAAATGACACCTCTATACTAGTTGGAGACTACCTCTACAAGATGCCCTAGCATCATGTCTGGACAACATCTGTTTTGTTTTAGGCTGCATGTTAAGCAAAACGAGAGAGAGAGAGAGAGAGAGAGAGAGAGGGAGAGAGAGAGAGAGAGCTGTGCATGATGCTGAAGTACAAAAGTCTGCAGTTTTCAATAGTCTTAAGATGAAGTGTAGGAAATGTAGTGCAGACTTAAAGGACCAATAGAAGCCAGATTATCAATTATGTAGCCTTACCTGGTGGTTGAAGGCCATATAATGCACCCCTGACCTCAAGTTAAGTCCCATCTTCACGTGGTAGAAGATCATTTTTCTCCACTTTTTAAGACCCCTTTCTGGGCTGCTAAATTCAACATCTCCAAAACAAAAACACCTAAGTATGTCTAGGTTTTATGGGTTGCATCCAGTGGTGTCATTCCATTACTGTGAAGTTTCTTCTGCCTGTAGAAACCCCATTTTCATCCTTGTGCAAGTCAAGTGTCACATCCAATACATAGATTGCTGCAAGGTAGTGTATAAGTCATTCCACCAGGTGTTGTATGAAGTGTTCCACGAAACATTGCACAACCCGTTGGAAAGGTGTTGCTTGCACTAGTTGTGCTATTGTTCTGTTAGTAGTTCTACAACTGCTAGCATAACAATGCCAGCTCTTGACATTTTCTGCTAGTGTAACGGTGAATATAACCCTACCCTATATTTGTTTTCATGGACTTTTTATATATTTTTTTAAAATGTATGAACAGCCATCTTTGTTTCTTTGTCCCAGTTGCCCTCAGTGCATTTTGAAATTTGTTTTGGAGCTGGCAGGTATTAATCTGCATAACAACTCCTACTCTCCATCCAGACTGTTGCAAACAGCAGACTATGGGGCTTTTTCACCATGACCAGCTTTGTCTAAACACACACACACACTCACCTTCCCCACCTGTTGTTGCATTTAGCTTCTAGCCTGAATAAGAGTCCTGGAGAACACCAAAGCGTGTTCACTACTTTTTAAAGTAATGATATATCTTATTAAGATAAAGTAAATATGACAAATACACAAAATAATGTACGCAAACATAATACTGAAGAAAGGCATACATTAATTTTGAAAACTATTATTCTAAAACACAACAAAGATCATTTCTCAATGAATTTATCCATTTGATTGATTCCTCTCTATTAGTTGTCCCTAATAAAGCTTCTTTGGCTTTTGGCTTTTTCAAATGAACCATCATGGTTACCTACCATTTTGTTTCTACCCTTAATAGTGCCATTGATTTAAAGTCAGTCTACTTACTCTGGATTAACAGAACCAGCAAAACATATTCCAGCAGAGTGGCATGGAAAGCATCATGCCTTCTTCTAAATGGAAGTAATATTTGCACATTTTAAACTGTTCATTGCACGCTTGTAGGAGAGTGGGTGGCCATCAGTGCTGAAAGTTAAGTTGAAAGAACAGCCCCCCAAACTGCAGTACTCACCCACTTATCACATCCCTAAAAATACGACTAGAGGGATGCAATTCTTGGTGCAAACCGTGGGAATTTCTGCACTTATCTCCTGCCTGCCAATGCTGCACCATATATTATATCCCACTGCCTTGCTTCATAGGAATTCTGCTCAGCCCACACTCCAGTGCAGAAGTCATGGCAGCACCATAAGCTTTAATTTGCCCTTAGCCACTCACATCATAGCTGTTCAATAACAGTCCGGTGTTGTAGCAGGTGCAACAGCAGCACACCTGGGACGAGTTACGCCATGAGTGGCACTAACACTTTAAAACAGGGGCAAGGCAATGTGACCCACAAGGTGTTGTGGGCCTCCTATCAGCCCCAGCCATTATGACCAATGCTGAAGGATGATGGGAATTGTAGTCCAAAAACATCCAGAGGGCCACAGTTTCTCCACCACTGGTTTAAAGGTTCATTTTTCTGAGATTCTAATATATTGTCATTAAGAAGTCATTAAGAAGGGGCCGCGGTGGCTTAGTGGTTAAGACGCTGAACTGCAGACCGGAAGGTCGGCAGGACAGCAGTTGGAGACCCGAGTGCCACGTGACGGATTGAGCTCCCGTCTTCAGTCCCAGCTCCTGCCAACCTAGCAGTTTGAAAGCAAGAAATTGCAAGTAGATAAATAGGTACCGCCTCGGCGGGAAAGGTAACAGCGTTCCGTGCACCTCGGTGTTCAGTCATGCCGGCCACATGACCACGGAAGCGTCTTCGGACAGCGCTGGCTCTTCCGCTTAGAAACGGGGATGAGCACCGCACCCTAGAGTCGGACACGACTGGTTGGGGACACCTTTACCTTTTTTTAAGAAGTCTTACCTCCTTGCTGTGGCCATACAACCAGTGCTTTGGAGGACCTGGGAAGCTCTCTAGAGATCTGAGCAGCATCTGCCTCCTTCGGTACAGCTGGACAACTTTCAGGAGGACACTGACCAGGCAGAAGGTAGCAGCTGTGTAAAAAATCAGGTACAGGTTCTTTGTACACACCAGGCCAGGCCAGGCGGAGTGCATTTTGCTCAGCGTGGTTGTCCCTTCTCATGCAGCAACGTCTGGGTGTTTCTGTTTAAGTACAGTTCTGGCTCGTATGCAGTCCTTAAGTGAAATTGATTGGTGGTGACACCAGAGATATCATATTTCAGCATACCAAAGTTAGTGCATCACCACTTTCAAAATGAGCAAACAGATAAAGAAAATGGTCTGCATTCCTTCTGTTATATAGTTTTAACACAACAGTTCAGCTGGGTATTAAACATCTGAGTTCATCAGCAGTCACGGTGGAGCATGACCCCTTGATGGTTACGCGCAAGTCATAAGATATGAAACTGCAGTCACTGAATCAAACAAGTTGTTGTTCAGTCATTCAGTCGTGTCCGACTCTTCGTGACCCCATGGACCATAGCACACCAGGCCTACCTGTCCTGCACTCTCTCCCGGAGTGTGCTCAAGTCCATATTCATTGCATCGGTGATGCTATCTAGCCATCTCACCCTCTGCCGTCCCCTTCTCTATTTGCCTTCAATCTTTCCCAGCATCAGGGTCTTTTCCAGAGAGTTTTCTCTTTGCATTAGGTGGTCAAAATATTTGAGCTTCAGCTTCAGTATCTGTCCTTCCAATGAGCACTCAGGGTTGATTTCCTTTAGGACTGACTGATTTGACCTTCTTGCAGTCCAGGGGACTCGTAAGAGTCTTCTCCAGCACCAGAGTTCAAAAGCATCGATTCTTCGGTGCTAGGGATGTACGAAACACACTTACCTTTTAACGAAATTGATTCGCGGAGGGGGGGAGGCACTCCGTCCCTCCCCCCCTGAATCCTGGCCGGCTGGGTCCGCAAATGGCGGCGGCCGTAGCTGCCGCCGTTTGCATTCCTGCAGTCAGCCGTGATAGGCTACGTAAATGTTTACGTAGCCTATCACGGCTGATTTAAAAGAAAAAAACGCGCGTACGCAAATGGCAGTGCCCATGGCCACCGCCATTTGCGTACGCAGTGTTTTTTTTTCCTTTTAAATCAGCCGTGATAGGCTACGTAAACATTTACGTAGCCTATCACGGTATTTTTTAAAAATCTAGCCGTGATAGGCTATGTAAATCTTTACGTAGCCTATCACGTTTTTTTGTTTTTTGTTTTTTTTTACTGGAAATGGCGGCTGTGGCAGCCGGTCGGAAGACCGGCCGCCGCCGCCGCCGCCGCCGCACCGCCACCGCACTGCCGCCGAACCACCGCCAGAGCTGCTGCCGCCAGGAGGATTCACCCAAGGTAAGTCCCGTCCCGGGGGGAGCTGGGGGGCAGACCGTGTCGCCACCGATTTCAGGGGGCCGAATGAACTGGCATTCGGCCTCCCCGAGATTCGTGGCGAAATTCTCTGACATCCCTATTCAGTGCTCAACCTTCCTTATAGTCCAGCTCTCACAGCCATACATACATTACTAGTGGAAAACCATAGCTTTGATTAGACGGACCTTTGTCGGCAAGGTGATGTCTCTGCTTCTTACTATGCTGTCTAGGTTTGCTATAGCTTTCCTCCCAAGGAGCAAGTGTTTTTTAATTTCATGGCTACAGTCACCATCTGCGGTGATCTTGGAGCCCAAGAAAATAAAATCTGTCACTGCTTCCATTTCCTCCCCTTCTATATGCCAGGAAGTGATGGGGCCAGATGCCATGATCTTAGTTTTTTTAATGTGGAGTTTCAAACCAGCTTTTGCACTCTCCACTTTCACTCTCAACAAGAGGCTCTTTAGATCCTCTTCGCTTTCTGCCATTAGGGTGGTATCATCTGCATATCTGAGGTTGTTGATAATTCTCCCGGCAATCTTAATTCCGACCTGTGATTCATCCAACCCGGTGTTTCTCATGATGTACTCTGCATATAAGTTAAATAAGCAGGGCAACAATATGCAGCCTTGTCGTACTCCTTTCCCAATTTGGAACCAATCAGTTGTTCCATGTCTGGTTCTTACTGTTGCTTCTTGACCCTCATACAGGTTTCTCAGGACACAGGTAAGGTGGTCTGGTACTCCCATCTCTTTAAGAATTTGCCACAGTTCGTTGTGATCCACACAATCAAAGGCTTTAGTGTAGTCAGTGAAGCAGAAATAAACGTTTTTCTGGAATTCTCTTGCTTTCTCCATGATCCAGTGAATGTTGGCGATTTAATCTCTAGTTCCTCTGCCTCTTCGAAACCTAGCTTGTACTTCCGGTAGTTCTTGGTTCGCATACTGCTGAAGCCTAGCTTGTAGGATTTTGAGCATCACCTTGCTGGCATGTGAAATGAGTGCAATTGTACAGTAGTCTGAACACTCTTTGGCTTTGCCCTTCTTTGGAATTGGAATGTAAACTGACCTTTTCCAGTCTTGTGGCCACTGCTGAGTGTTCCAAATTTGTTGGTATATTGAGTTCAGCACTTTAACAGCATCATCTTTTAGGATTTGAAATAGCTCAGCTGGAATAATGTCATCTCCTCTAGCTTTGTTGTTAGTAATGCTTCCTAAGGCCCACTTGACTTCACTCTCTAGGATGTCCAGCTCAAGTTCAGTGACCGCACTATCATGGCTATCAGGGACATTCAGGTCTTTCCTGTATAGTTCTTCTGTGTATTCTTGCCACCTCTTTTTAATCTCATCTGCTTCTGTTAGGTCCCTTCCTTCTTTGTCCTTTATCATGCCCGTCTTTGCACAAAACGTTCCCTTGAAATCTCCAATTTTCTTGAAGAGATCTCTAGTCTTTCCCATTCTGTTGTTTTCCTCGATTTGTTTGCATTGTTCATTTAATAAGGCCTTCTTGTCTCTCCTTGCTATTCTCTGGAACTCTGCATTCAGCTGGATATATCTTCTCCTTTCTCCCTTGCTTTTCGCTTCCCTTCTTTCCTCAGCGACTCGTAAAGCCTCATCAGACAGCCACTTTGCTTTCTTGCATTTCTTTTTCTTTGGGATGGATTGAGTTGCTGCCTCCTGAACAATGTTACGGACCTCCGTCCATAGTTCCTCAGCATTCTGTCTATCAGGTCTAATCCCTTAAATCTATTCCTCACCTCCACTGTATATTCATCAGGGATATGATTGAGGTCATACCTGAATGGTTTAGTGGTTTTCCCTACGTTCTTCAATTTAAGCCGAAATTTTGCAAGAAGCAGCTTATGATCTGAGCCACAGTCAGCTCCAGGTCTTGTTTTTACTGACTGTATAGAGCTTCTCCATCTTTGGCTGCATAGTACATAATCAATCTGATTTCTATATTGACCATCTGGTGATGTCCATGTGTTGAGTCGCCTCTTGTGCTGTTGGAAAAGAGTGTTTGCTATGATC
The DNA here is from genome assembly GCF_057233095.1 of Heloderma suspectum. NCBI lineage: Eukaryota > Metazoa > Chordata > Lepidosauria > Squamata > Helodermatidae > Heloderma > Heloderma suspectum. Next base: position 231,913,811 of record NC_139461.1, read on the forward strand.
AGCGTGTTCTCTTGGCAAAACCCAGTTAACCTTTGTCCTGCTTAATTCAGCATTCCAGTCCCCTATGATGAAGACGACATCTTTTTTTGGTGTTAGTTCTAGAAGGTGTTGTAGGTCTTCATAGAACCGATCAAGCTCAGCTTCTTTGGCCTCAGTAGTTCGGGCATAGACTTGAATTACTGTGATGTTGAATGGTTTGCCTTGGATTCGTACTGAGATCATTCTATCATTTTTGAGATTGTACCCCAGTACTGCTTTTCCCACCCTTTTGTTGACTATGAGTGCTACTCCATTTCTTCTAAGGGATTCTTGCCCACAGTAGTAGGTATAATGGTCACCTGAATTAAATTCGCCCATGCTTGTCCATTTGAGTTTGCTGATTCCCAAGATGTCGATGTTCAATCTTGCCATCTCATGTTTGACCACTTCCAGCTTACCTTGATTCATTGATCTAACATTCCAGGTTCCTAAACAATATTGTTCTGTACAGCATCGGACTTTCTTTTCACCCTCAGACACATCTACAGCTGAGTGTCCTTTCGGCTTTGGCCCAGCTGCTTCGCTGTTTCTGGCGCTACTTGGAAATACCCTCTGCTGTTCCCCAGTAGTATATTGGACACCTTCCAACCTGAGGGGCTCATCTTCCAGCGTCATCTCTTTTAGCCTTGTGATACGTTCCATGGGGTTTTCTTGGCAAGAATCCTGGAGTGGGTTGCCATTTCCTTCTCCAGTGGACCACATTTTGTCAGAACTCTCTGCCATGACCTGTCCATCTCGGGTGGCCCTGCACAGCATACCTTATGGCTGCGCTGAGTTATGCAACCCCCTTCGCCACAACAAGGCAGTGATCCATGAAGGGGGAATCGAACAAGAGCGATTGCAAAACCACTGTGTTTGCTCTTGTGGCTTCTTCTGGCAGATACTGTGATCTCTGAAGCTGTGCTTTTGTTCTAGTGCAGGGTGAAGGAGTTTGACAATGAAAATTGTGGGACAGCAATCGCTACAACGGTCACTGCCAGTTTGCACTGTCAGTGTTTACTAAGCTTATCTGTACCCAAAAGAAGAGACAGGGTGGGTGGATGTTGAGGTGCGGGTATGAAGAATATGCACATATTCATTCCAGTCTCTCATGCAGCATTATGTAATATGGTAAGTAGGGAAAACTCAACGTGAATGTGTTGCACAGTTCAAACATGTTCCCTAAGCGTGCAATCCTGTGCGTGTTTAGTCAGTAAGACTCACTACATTCAGTGGGGCTTACTCATTAGGAACTGTGCTTAGAATTGCCAGGCCATTTAGAGCTTTATGGGTAAGCACCATCAGTTTGAATTCTGCCTGGCAAACAGATCAGTAGCTAAAGTAGCTGCTTAAGAACTAGTGAGGTATTTCCATATAGCGGTGAGTAGCCCGGTTGCTGCATTTTGTACTAACTGAAGTTTCCAAGAAGTCTTCAAAGGCAGCCCTGAATACAATGTATTACACTCAAACCTAGAGATTCCCTGTGCATGGAGTCGTGGCCAAACTATCTCTGGGTTGGATCATAAGCTAGTAAAAAGCACCGCATGCCATAGGAACTACTACATATACCTCCTGCGATGGTGCTATGATTTGAGTGAGTTTAAAAAGCAGAACTGCACATGCTCAGAGTATTTCATTTTTATCAGAGTTAGCAAACAGTTTTGAGGGTTTGGTTTTTAGAGGGTTTTGCTCTAACCAGCGGTGTAGTGGTGGCGGGTCACGCCAGGGCGCCGCTCCGGCACTTTTTTTTTAAGCCAGCCACCAGCTGGGTCGCAGGCTGCTAGGGAAGGAGGAGGGAGCAGAGGGAGTGCAGGCAGCTGCCTCTTGGTTGCTAGCCAGACAAAGGGAACGAGTGAGAGAGGGAGCCTGAGATAGCTCTGCAGCCTCCTCTCGTCCCCCCTTCTTCTCCTCAGCTCTTGGCTTCTCCGCCCATCCCTGCCTGTCCCTGCTCCATGCCTGTGCCCCAGGCGCTGCCCTTGTCTCCTGCAACACTGGCCACCCGTTCAGGGCTGCTGCTGCTGGACATGGCAGCTGCAGGAGAGTTGGGGTGGGGTTGCTGCCACCATTATTTACTTATGCAGCAGGGCAGGTGGCTGGTTTGTGCCAGTTTTTAGGATTTATCACACAATCCAATACATGTTTACTCAGAAGTCAGTCCCACTATGTTCAATTGCCAATTGCGCTTTCTCCCAGGTAAGTGTGCATAGGACTGCAGCATTAGCTGCCTTCCCAAGATCTCTGTAAATTTAATTCAAAATAAACACCCATCGGATTGCACTGTTAGTTCTTGAAGATAATTTCTACAGTAAGCAGAACTGCCAAATGCAACCTGCTCTGTCGTCTACACTTTCGGGCCAAACAAACTCTGGTGGAAGGGAGGGAAGGGAAACAGAAAAAAATCAGTTGTGGGGAGGGAGGGAGGGAGGGTGTGTGTTTCAATCCAGCTGGGTGTGTGGACGTTTCTGTTGTGGGAGGGGAGAGTTATAATGAAGGTGCTTAGGGAAGGCTAATGGGTAATGTCGGGGCACTAAGGGAGTGTCAAGGGGGCTGTTGGATCCCCGCTGAAGGCTGTATATCTTACAGGGTTGTACAATCTTAGAAGGGGCGTGGCTGTGAGGGGGCGTGGCTCTGATTGTCACGAAGGGACCCTGCACGTCTGAATTTGCTACTACGCTACTGGCCATGACTAACTGGATTCAACCCAATGGATCCTCTTTTGGCAATGCAAATTGCAGGTGCAGCTGCCCAATCCTGCTTGGGGCCACAGTGGAGACAAAAGGTTAAAGCCCCCTTATCCACCCAGCCAGAGTCCCAGTCCAGAGCAAGCCTCCAGCACCTGCAATTTTCTGCTTTTCCATGCTGGCTGGAAAGGAAAAGAATATACTTCTTTGTCAGCCAGCATGGAAGCCAAGGAGGAGAGTCCCTTGGGATCAAATGGGAGACCTCAGAAGGCACATCTGACAACCATCCTTGCCTTAGAGGGAGATCTCAAGGTTAGGCTGCTGCCTACATAGTACTGTAAGAATCTTTTGATCTTCTTGGGCTAGATCATCCACAGGACTATGGAATGAAGCAGCTCCCTTTTTCCTTCTGCTTTTGTTTGCAATAAGTGCTTGCAACTATTTTCTTTTAAAATGGCTTAACATTTGAAATTGTTTTTCTTGCAACTAATAACTGATGCTTCTTGGCCCACCAACATTCCAAAGCCATGTAGTATACAACAAAGCTAGAAATGTTATTTAGATGTTTCCATCTCTTTCTCATCAGACCTCCGATTGCCCAAAATAAACCTAATTTTACTTGTTATTACCAAAATATCTGCTGGGAAATTAATTCTATAGTCAGCCCTATTCATTTCATCCACACCCCAAACTACTCTAGGTTGAACCTATCCTACATTAAAGGGAGTTCTTTTATAAGTGTTTATAAGTGTTTCTGGACACCCTACAAGTACTGGGGTCCATTAGACACCTTCTTGGTAAGGTTTTCTGCAAGTCTTTATTCTAAATGGTAGGCTGGGGCAGCTGTTGAATACCAGGATATTCTGGGATCTTTTGTTACATTTGGTACATCTCTGAACCTCACCTTTGACCCAAACGCCCTAAAATGCATTTCAACATTTTTATTCAAGTTATAACAAAAGGAAAAGATACTAATGTAGCCATTTGAACCAGTTCTTAGACAGCAGCCTTCTTTTAGAGGTATAAGCCAGCTTCAATCTGTGACAAACCCCTATATTTTCAGGTAGCTCAACAGTGCCCCTGATAGCATCTGATAAGTTGGCACCATGCTGGGAAGCCTGAACTGGCCAGATTTTACCTTTTATTCTCCAATAACTTTTTGCACGCTAAGTTCTTGTTTGTAATAGCCAACCTGGTTGGAGCTGGCCAGCTCTTATATAATTCAAAATAACTGTGATGTGAAAAATCTGAGAGATATCCTGAGGCAGCCAAGGATTGATAATTGTCTCTGGAACAGTTTCCATACTGTCACCTGTATTTACAAATGGCTCTGTGTCCCATTCCATTGCGCTTCTATTGTTCAAGTATTGGGTGTAATATAAGCTCTAGTTCAAATACTAAGCACTTACACTTGGAAACATGCATCATCTTGAATGTTTTCCCAAGAGAATCAGAAATATATATTATCCTTTAGAACAGATGACTTTCTCCTAAGAAGCACTCAGTAAGGGAACCTAAGTAGGAGAATTACAGTCTTGCCTTTAACTGCTGAAGTTAATAGTTGCTTCATTTGGAATATAAGCTACTCCAGGTCATAATGTCCAGTACTATTCTCAACTGAGCATGATTTCCCGAAAAGGCCTAACCCAGTTTGGAATATGGATTGAGCATGCATGGTCAACATTCAACAGACTGGGCACCCTAAGCCAGCTGCCCTATAGGGGTACAAAGAAAAATCTCTGATAATTAACCTCTTGCTCTCACTGAAACTCAAACAAATTCCTGTGAAATTTCACAAACCAGAAAGCTAACTGCTTTGTTTATAAATCAGAAACAAATCACTTTTTAATACTTTCTATGAACTATTTCTTGGCAACTCTTACTGCCATTGTCTTAGTAGGAATTTCTTCCATATAAAATAAATCCATCCCTCCTAAGACTGGCAGTAGAAACGCCACACACACACACTTCTCACTTTATTTACATAACAAGAAGCACAAAGGCACCCATCCATCATTCTTGATATCAGAATTGTACACACACACACACACACAGTACTGCCCCAGCAGTTACCTTACCATTTCAAGATGGCCATACAGCCAGTGAGTGGGAGGTCCTGGAAAACAACTGAGAACTCTGGCCAGGTAGTGGTTCCTCCGATACAGCTGGATGACTATCAGAACCACATAAGTAAGGCTCAAAATAACCACGATGTGAAAGATCTGAGAGATATCCTGAGGCAGCCAAGACCAAGAAGAATTGATAATTGTCTCTGGCACAGTTTCCATACTTTCACCTGTATTTACAAATGGCTCTGTGTCCCATTCCATTGCGCTTCTATTGTTCAAGTATTGGATGTAATATAAGCTCTAGTTCAAATACTAAGCACTCACATGTGGAAACATGCATATCTTGAATGTTTTCCCAAGAGAATCAGAATTATTATCCTTTAGAATACATGACTTTCTCCTAAGAAGCACTCAGTAAGGGAACCTAACTAGGAGAATTACAATCTTGCCAAAACCGGTTAATGTCAAGGAAGGCGGAATGGCTGATGAACCAATCACATTTTCTCTTGCAGCCATTCCTTATCTCTGTATACAACCAGTATAGCAAATATTGTGCCCTTTCACATTATTGGATGAAAGGATGCCAGTATGTTCCTCCTCTCATGCGTCCTGCGCTCCGCCCCTGACATTTCCCCCTTAGCTCTGCACCGCAGTCTAGCATCTCTTAGGTCACAACCCCCACTCTCCTCCTCCTCTTTGTCCTCTTCCTGGCTTCTCACAGAGGGGGGCAAGGGGGGCTTCAGCCCCAGCCATCTGGTAGTTAGTAACCTGAGAAGCACGCCTACCCACATCTGAACTGGCTTGGGAAAATGCATCCCTCCGTTCTGGCTGTTCCTCTTCTGAATCTGAGCTGCTAACTATCTCCCTGCACTCAGAATCAATCCTGACACTTGCCTTCATTGCACAGTTGGGTTTTAGACTGGTATAACAGCTTCTGTTTTCTTGTTGTCAGTCTGTGTCAATAAATGTGAATAAAAAGCAAAGGGCATACAAAGCCACCCCACATGGTTAACAAACAGACAGAAGAACTTAAGAGATTTACCTAGAAATGTACTTATGAATGTATGCAGAGACCCATTTTAACTGATGTATTGTTTAAACAAATTGTCATGTTTGAAAAAGTTTAAAATAAAGTATGCAGAAACCAGAAGAAACTGATGGTTGGACTTGCATTTTTATCGATTACATCATATGGTTTTATGATTCTGTTGTATGCACCTCCGAGTACTTTAGGTAGAAGACCAAGATATAATATAAATACATTATAGTCATACCAAAAAAATTATTATTATGCAAGTTTCTTTAAAAACAAATGTATCCCATTCCAGGAGCGCATGATAAGCTGAGGTTTTTCAAGGGGCAGATTGGCAGGATCAGGCGAAATCTGGAAACGCAGCAGGGTCACAGCGACAGCCAGCTTCAGCTCCATCAAGGCAAACTGTTGCCCAATGCAATTCCTGAGGAGGAGAAACAGCCACGCTCAGATCTGAATGCACCCCTGCGACAGAATGGTTTCTCTGAATTGCAAGGGACTGCTCAACTTTCCTTACTCACAGCTGCAACTTCAAAGGCATTCCAGAATGTGAAAATAAGAGGAAGGTGCGGTGGGAGAGGACGCGGCACACGTTGGTGCATGTGTGGCTGGGAATACTTCCATACCAATGGAACTGGATGCCGTAGAGGTGTGACGTATTCCTGGCCCAGAATTTAGATTTTAGCGCAGATTCTAGAGCCCTCTTTGGGCATCTGGGTTCTAACAAAACTGAATTCATACAAGTCACATTTTGAGTTTCTTTTTAATCTGCAGTTAGGGACGGGAGAACCAGTAATTTTTGAGGTTGTCTGAATTCTCCGAAAATCACTTCAATGCTTGCTTTGGCCAGTTGTTGTTTTCAGACTGTTTTTCAGCACGTTCAGTCAGGAAAAATGCACATTGTTGTGCGTATTTTTCAAAAGTGTATGCTTTCCCCCCATTGACTAAAGCGTGAAGGTGAGTAATTTTGGAGAAATGCATATTTCAAACTGCACATTCTAAAAAAATACACATTTTTCTAATGTGATCGCAGATTAGGGAATATTCAAGCTTTTCTTAAAAAAAGAAAAAGGTGCTCCTGCTAACATCTGGGGTTGCAAACAGGACATGTTTGCATGATTTGTGAACAAAAATGAAGTTCTTATACATCCTTATCCACTGGTTTTGTTGTTACCACCGACTGAAAATATCCATAGTTAAACTATTGCCTCAGGCTCTATGGATCAATCTACTATTTTAGCAAACCAGGGGTGGGGAACATCTTTCAGCCCACGGGCCACATTCAGTTTCAGAGAAGCGCTTTAGGGCTGTATTCCAGTGGTGGACAGAGCCCAAGGCAAAGGGGGCAGTGCGAAGGCGTGGAGCCAAAGTACAAAAAATACCAGCATATTATCGCTTCAAGCTCTTACTGCTAGTAACTAAGAGAGCAATCCTAACTAAGAGAGCAATCCTAACTAACAGAGCAATCCTAACTAACAGAGCAATCCTAACTAAGAGAGCAATCCATCTGGGGGGACATAGGATTGTTCCATTTCTGGGATCCAAGGTCAGAAACAGGGCTCCAACCTCAGAGCCCCGAAACCGTGCTCCTCCCTTCCCCCCTCCTCATAGCAAGCGTAGTTCTGGCTATGTCTCCATGCTCGGAAACAGAACACAGCGGTGGGGGAAAAGGGGTGGTCCCAGGGGCAGGGAGGGGAGGAGACTGCGGAAGCTGCATTATGCATCTTCCTGTGCCCACCCCAGCCTCCTTCCCTCTCGCTTGGAAGTGCTGTGGCTGGATGCGCAAAATTGCCCATCTAGCGAAAACGCAGGGTGGCCGGAGCACAGAGGTGAGGATCGCCTCTGTGCTCTGGCTGCCCTGCGTTGGATATTCAGCAGCCTCCAACTTCGGAGGCTGCCATCTATCTCCATAGGATTGTGCCTTAGCCTTCAAAGAGGGATTTTAACCATTTAGAATGTGGGGGGGGGGACTGCATAAGAGCCAGGAAACCAGGAAGTTGGGGAAAAGGGGCCGGGGCCTTCTGGGGAATCCCAAAGGGTCTGACGGGATCCCAAGGAGGGCTGGGTTGGGATCCCAGGGCTGAGGCTGCCCACCCCTGTAGCAAGTCATCATGCAATGGTGTACGAAATCAAGAGCAGATCTGCTGTGGTAAGTTCAGACAACTACTTTCAGTTCATGGCAAAAGCACCACCATAGATTCGGGGTGGGGGTAGCCCAAAGAGAGAGATACTGTATATATATCAGTCTTAAGGCCTCAATAAATGGATCAGTCACACTGACTGCACACCCTTTAGAGAGGGGAAGAGCTACCCTTCCTTCTGAAAGGAGAGGGCTTTGTTCACTGCTCAAAGAGAGAATAAACATTTTGTCACATGGAAAGAGACTGGCCCATTCTCCTCATCACAAAACAACAACAGTGAGGTTCCCGTACCAGGAGCAATGCACAGTCGTGGGACTGAACTTCATTCATGTACCATATCCATCAAGTTTTACTTTGTGTTCACTTTGTGTTGCATTTGTTTATTAATACCGTGGACTTTGTTACGTAATTAATTACCTGGGTCCAGCAGCAAAAGGCAAAAATGCATAAGGATGTCGCCGAGATGAATTCTCCGGTGAAAACCTCAGAGGATCAAACACCTGGAAGAAAAGAAGTTTACTGGTGCAGGCACAGTACGGAGAACACGACGGTGGTTATCCACCATTTGAGTTTAAAGCTCAATGAAAATATGCCACATATTCTTCACGCACTGGTTCACACATGCATGCTCATCACCTGATTACTGCAGTATCAAGTGATGACTTGCATGTGCAAAAGGCCCTCACAGATTTAACACCACAAAGAGAACTTTCATTCACCTCACACCATCTCAAGCACAATGATTTTCCTTGAAGTCCAGTCCCTACATCCAACTGCCAGTCATCAAATGTAGAGAATCAAGTGATGTGTACATGCAGGTGTGGATTGTATGTGCATCTCCCATGTTCTAGGGGAATGAATGTGCACATGTGTGTCCCTCTTGTACAGCTCTTGCACTTCTCTCCTGATCTTTTCAGAGCTTAATTCTTGGAAAAAGCAATAAGAATAAGCATTGTTTTCAAAAGTTTTCAAAGGTTTGTACACAGCCATTCCTGCACAGTAAGGTACATATACTCAGTTCACCACAGATCACCTTATGTTGTTTTGCTTTTTACCCTGCACAATTCTCTTTTGAGTCCCTGGGTCCTGATCTGAAATCGGGTCTGCATGCAGAATCCTTCTTCAGCAGATAGATTTGCCTCTCTAGAAGCTCACATAGCTACCATGAATCTATGATTTGGCTTGTACTGAATAAGACCATTGGTCAATCTAGCTCATAATTCATTCATTATGCAAATTACACAAATCATAGTCATGCTTACTTTGCATGATTTATTTAGTTTCTGATGGTCATAGGAACATCATAGGAACATCAAGGAGAGGGACAGGGGGAGTGCGACCCTGCTGATTCGTCTGGACCTCTCAGCGGCTTTCGATACCATCGACCATGGTATCCTTCTGGATAGGTTGTCTGGGTTGGGAGTTGGAGGCACTGCATTACAGTGGTTCCGCTCCTACTTGGATGGCCGATTCCAGAAGGTGGTGCTGGGGGATTATTGCTCTGTGCCATGGCAATTGTGCCATGGGGTTCCACAGGGCTCTATTCTATCCCCCATGCTGTTTAACATCTACATGAAACCGCTGGGGGAGGTTATCCGGAGGTGTGTGCTGAGGTGCCATCAATATGCGAATGACACCCAGCTCTACCTCTCTTTCTCATCAAATCCAGGTGAGGCAGTGGCTGTTCTGAATCAGTGCCTGGGCACGGTAATGGACTGGATGAGGGCCAATAAACTGAAACTCAATCCAGACAAGACGGAGGTACTGTTAGTGGGTGGTTCGTCTGCCCGGCTAGGTGATATTCAACCTGTTCTGGAGGGAGTTGCACTCCCCCTAAAGGATCAGGTTCGTAGTTTGGGGGTGCTCTTGGATCCAGAACTGTCACTTGAGGCACAGGTGAACTCAGTGGCACGGAGCACTTTTTATCAGCTTAGGCTGGTATACCAACTACGCCCTTATCTGGACAGAGCTACAGTGATCCATGCTCTGATAACTTCTCGTCTGGATTACTGCAATGCGTTATACATGGGGCTGCCTTTGAAAACGGTCCGGAAACTTCAGCTGGTCCAAAATAGGACAGCAAAATTGTTAACAGGGACTGGCCTGCGAGCTCATATTACGCCAGTACTTTTCCAGCTGCACTGGCTGCCAGTCCATTTCCGGGCCTGATTCAAAGTGCTGGTATTAACATTTAAAGCCCTTAATGGCTTGGGGCCAGGTTATCTGAAGGATCGCCTCCTCCCATATGTGCCTGCCCGGACCTTAAGATCATCATCAGCGGCCCTCCTCCGTGAGCCCCTGCCAAAGGAAGTGAGGTGGGTGGCTACTAGGAGGAGGGCTTTTTCTGCTGTGGCACCCCAGCTCTGGAATGAGCTTCCTAGTGAGGTTCGCCTGGCACCTACATTGTATTCCTTTCGGCGCCAGGTGAAGACCTCTTTATTCTCCCAGGCATTTTAGCATTTTAGCTTTCTGAACTTTTAGCTTTGCTGTTTTAAATCTGTATTTTAAACTCCTGCACTGCTGCTAGGTTTTATTGTGGTTGCATTGTTATATTGTGGCATTAATGTTCTGTATATTTTAAATTGTTCTATTGTGTGCTATTTGGTTTTAATTTTTGTGAACCGCCCAGAGAGCTTCGGCTATTGGGCAGTGTAGAAATGAAATGAAATGAAATCTATCAATCAATCAATCAATCAATCCAGGGCACTAATGCTTTCCAGTAGTGAAAAAAATGAGACTTCAGTGACCTGCGTCAACATTCCGTATGACCAATAGAAATAGAATAAATTATGCAAGGTAAACAAGACTAATTTGCATAATAAATTAATAGTAAAGGTTGCAGTTCAGAACTTGAGTTACTTTGGCACAGATTTCTTTCTCACTTTATTTCCTTTTTTAAAACCACATAATATTCAGTTCTTTGAACGTGCATCTATGCTACATCTGTTCTGATACTGTCAATACCAGCCTTCCCCAACCTGGTGCCCTCCAGATGTTTTAGACTTAACTCCCATCATTCCCAACCAGATGGTCAATGGTCAGGAATGCTGAGAGTTGTAGTCAAAAAACCATCTGGAAGGCACCAGGTTGGAGAATGCTGATCTGTACTTTGGCACAGGGAAATCAATGTCAGGCAGTGGAATGTTAAGCTATACCAAGTTGCAGCAAGTTTTCTTGTTCCAATGTTTCCTATTTTGCACAATTCTAAAAGTACTTTTTTAATGGAGTACAATACCAAATATCACATCCAGGACCATCCAAGTTGCCTGCAAAGTCTTCACAAGTCAGGTGGAGAATCTCTTCACTGTGAATTTATCTCCTTCTGCATGAAACCCTGTTCCAAAGGGTAAGTTCACACGCAGTGCTTCTGTGATTCTTGGTCACTCCATGATAAAACCAAAGCCCTAACAACTCTCCAGAACAAAAAACATACCTCAGGATCATTCCACACTTCAGGATTTTTATGAAGAGCATAAATGTTCAGGGATATCAAGGCACCTGTTAGGATTGAGAGCAGGGGTCAGGAGGAGATTTCATTAATAAATGGTGGAGGAAATGCCTAACAATGATACATTCCAATGCTGTGCTGCTGCATTGTGCCAACACTTTGCTTAAGATATTTAGCTGCTGCTATAGTGTTACTGTTTATTTTGTTGCTTATTTTTTGCCACTGTTTTGTAGCTTTTAAAAAAATATTTTGCATACTGAGTATAACAGTGTGTTGGTGGCAATTATACTGGGTTTGTTTGCTTTCATGAAGATGTGACCTTTCACTTTATCAACTCATGTCATAAAAAGAGGAGTCATGGAATAGAGAGATCTACCTGGAAAGACTTGGGGTGTGATTAGACTGTATGTTTAATTTATTTGGGCATTTCATAGCTATAGTCAATGCTGTAAACAGCACTCAAAGTGGCATATAATTTTAAAATTAAAAATGCATGCTTAAAAATATGAAGCTGCCAGTCAGACTATTGGTCCATCTAGCCCAGTATTGTTTACCCTGACTGGCAATGGCTCTCCAGAGGTTCAGGCAGCAGCCTTTCCCAGCCCTACCTGGAGATATCGGGGATTGAACCTGGTCCCTTGTATATGCAAAACATGTACTCTGCCACTGACTTGTGACCCTTCCCTGGCTTGCATCCATTAACAAGGTAGAAACTTTTTTTCCATTTCAAGGAAGGATGTTTTTTTCATAATGGGCTGAAATAGAAGTTGGGTAGTACATCTCCTATGCCACTCTGCTAATTCTAGATGCTTCCAACTCCAAAGCCAGATAGAGAATTATATCCTACAAATCAACTGAACAGGTCAGCCCTATCACTCCACCATGCCAAAACCTTTTCAGAAACTTCTCATTCAGGTCACCCTTGCCATTCTTTGAGTTTCCACCTATCAGTCAATCATCAGTCATTTATTTAAAAGACAGTGCAATAATCTATTCAAATGCAATGAAGCAGACCTTCAGGCAATGTCCTTCCATCAGAAAATGTGACAGGCTTGTTGAGCTCTCTATACACTTGAGGGACCGGAGGATAAACACGGAGGCTTTCCTTAATACACATCGTAGTGTAATCCAGTTTATTAAGGTCATTCCTTTTTGGAAATACCCAAAAAAACAAAAGTACACAAGTTGAGCAAGCGACACCAGGACACAAATATTCCCCAGGCCAGGGCTGAAAGAAGATCAGATATTAAGAGAAATGCCAAAATTGGATGTGCAAGTGTTTTCTGATTCCACATTTGTACTTCCTCTACAATAACTGAAGAGGAATGACAGTGGGAGAAATACAGATGTTCCATATGCAAATGCGACTTGCGTACCACTCCCAAACAAATCCACTTCCAGACTTACTATTAATCTCAACATGCAGAAGCATGAGACACTCAACTGGGCAGCAGCATTTGCAATATCTGAAGGAGATCTAGGCCTTTATGGTATCCTGCTTCTGTTAAGGCAGTGCAAACATTAGTACCCCGAATATTTCTACATTGCCTTAAAATTTAGGGTCTGAAAACAGAGCCACTAACACACTTGGAAACCCATAGTCATGTACCGATTGAACACAGATCTTCACAAAGCAAAAAGATTCTGAATGAAAGAAGTTCTCACCAGTGCATGGTCTCTCGTTCCCCGACAATTGCCTTTATCTCCTCCCTGCATCTTTGCTGGTGCTCTGGGTTCTTGGCCATTGCATATAAGATCCAGGAAATTCCACTGGTTGTGGTATCATGGCCCTCAAACAGGAAAGTGTCCACCTCGTAACGTATGTCTTCCTCAGATAATCCAACACCATTTACATCCTGGCAGCCAGAGAATTATCAAGGTCAAAAGCCACTGAAAGCAGGCTCTACATTCTATCTTATGCAGTCACCTTGCCTCCTTTACGAGAAGACACAGACTCTCAGGTTAAGCTGTTTGCTTTATGGATAGACTTACAGTAAGACTAATGCATTTTCATGCTGGGGTGATCCCAATAAAGCAGCCTTCTCCAACCTGACACCTTCCAGATGTCTTGGACCACAAGTCTCATCATCATAATCCAGCACATCTGGAGGCACCAGATCAGGGAGGGCCACAACAGAGTAACAAAGCAAGAACTGATCAGTGATTTCAACAATAACAGTGGGTTCCAGATGTTTTGCTAGGAAGGGAAAGATAGAATAGGTGGTACTGGTGGTGGTGGTTTCACATGCACACTTCTCTTCCTTGGAAATGTCATATGGATTCTGCTCACCTTGGCACAGAGAAGGATATCTAGAAAGTCTAGATACCTTTTCTTCTGGATCTTTTCAAGTTCTCGTTCATCTTTGAGAAGTGTCTTTCTCTCCCGAATCACTTTTTCTGTGTCAGAAAGTTAATACACCTAATGATTTTCCCAAACAAGTCTAACAGCATTAGCGCTTCAGATGTGCTGTGTCTCTAATTTTAAAAATGGTGTGGAAATGCAAAACTTCTAAAGAGACGCTTCTTTCTGGGTTAGGACTGCTTCTTACTATTTATTTATTTAGACAAAATAAGTCAGTGGTCAGATTCTGCCTGAGGAAACAGAGAGAGAGAGAGAGAGTGGTGGGGAAGGGAGCTCAAAAATGGTACAGTACACTGGTTTTTATAAAATAGTAAAATGTCCTTATAACATAGTGAAATGCCAAATACATTTCAACTAGGCATTACTGAACCATGTTGGGCATCTCACTATATTATTCAGAAAGTTTACTAATTCACAAGAATTCATTTACAGTACCATTTTGAGGCATTGCCTCTTTTTTGATTCTTTGTGTTTGGTGCTGTTCCTCCCCGCCCCCCCCCAACCCCCGATTCTGCCTGAGGCCTGGCAAGTCACCATCCATGGTCTGAAAGAATATTTCTCCTTGGAGATCTAGCTATGTAAGCACAGGTGTGTTGATCCTTCCATTTTACAAGGATCTATTGGAAGATAATATCAAGCAAAGAGACTACCTGTATGGTGATGAGCTATTTTGCAGGCTTTGAAGAAACGGTATCCATGAGGACAGAGATGATAGATTAGATCATTGTGATAGAGAAATGTCTGTATTCTTTCCTGTATCAAACAACTGAGGTCACTAACCGCTTGGACATATGAATTCTTACTGTAGGGGAGTCAAGAAAGAATTTAATTAATTTTTATGATTTTCTTTTAAAAATGGCATAATACAAGGCAATATAATTACTTATGTATTGTATTTATGTATGAGCGTGATTCTCTCCCCTCCCCTCCCCGCCACACACACACCCTACACCTCATATGAAAGATGAAGCATTATGCACATTTGCTGAAAAATGGCAGACAATGGCACATAGTTGTAGAGGCGTATGAGTGGCTGGCCATGAGCCAATAAACAGCATGCAGTAGTTACTTCAAGCCTGATGGCCATGTGAATCACTCTTCATTGCACGAGGAGTGTTATTCGAGGGGGCCTTTTCTCCTGAGTCATTCTCTGGGTCACCTATAAACTGGGCGCAGGTTTTCCGATGCCTTTACTACAAGCCATACAAACCTGTCATTCTGGCAGTTGCTGTGATAACTGAAGATACATTTCAGCATAATATCCAGTGTCATAGGGCCAACATGCTGGAAAATATCCAGTGATTTATCTTCTGAGATCAGCTTTTCCCATTTATCCTAATGAAAGAGAGCACAGAGGAATATTGCACACATTAAAAGGACATTTTGAAACCTCCTACTTATGCCATCCTGAAAAGACTGGAGGCAAACTAGCCACTTTTTACCTCAACATTTTAACTATTCCAGTACTAAATGACTCTATACCAGGAGTGGGCAACTTTGGTGAGTCTGGGGACCACCTCTCCCCTGGACCCGCTGTGGGCTGCACTCTCCCCACAACTACTGAGGCAAAAAAGGGAGAAAGTTGCCAGCGCTGGCTCAAGCCCTCCCGCTACCTGAGGTGAGAGAGCACATGCATTGCTGCCTCATTGCACCCCAGCCCCACCCCTTGGTCCCCACCCCCTTCCCTTTACCATGTCACACTGCCTGTACAGGCAATCTTCTGGAACACGCCTCCCAAAATGCCTGGCTCTGAGGAAGGACCCCCTTGGGCATTTTGGCCTGGCCAGCTTTCTGAAGAGCCATGCCTGCTGCTTCCTGGGCTGACATGGCTCTTTAGAGGATGGCTGCTCTGGAGAGCACTGCTAGGTGCTCTCTCCTTATGTAAATGCCACAGCAGGAGAGTGGCTGGCAGGGCTCTCTGGAGCACCTGCTGGAAGCATTGGGAGGCCCTCCTCCTAGGGACAGGGAAGCAGCCCAATTCACCACTCTTCCTGCTCCACCAGCTGCTCCACATGAGGCAGGGCTGGTGCTTGAAGTTGTGTTCTAAGCCTCTGTAGCAGATACAGAGGCTGAGAATGGAGAATTTTAGCCCGAGAACAAGCTAAATTCTAAGCCTCCGCAACATTTCCGCCTTTTTTCTCGGGGAAAATAAACAGGAGCAGCAGGGGGCACTGGGGGTGTTGGGGGGTTGCAGAAAGCCCATGGGCCACATGTTCCCCACCCCTGCTCTATATTGCAGAAAATATGCTTATTTTTACATGTACATAACATTGTGCAAAATTTTACCTTAGGGTTTACTGGTTATTCTACCAGAAATCTTTCTGCAAACCTCCCTATAGCATAATTTGAAGCATTCTTATTCATCATCGAACTTAACTGTACACTTTCCTGGGGAGAGAAGGAGGGGATTCTACAACAGATTTCATGTTGCCCCTCCTCCAGTTTCTCTTCTCCAGACAACACAAACTGAAGGAAAATACAGGTGGTCAGTCTATCTGCCGCCCAGAGAAATCCCGGTTACTTCTAGGACCACCATTCTCCTACCAGACTCGTTTTCCCCTTCACGAAATTCCTAAGACTCCTTCAGTTTGATATTACATTTCCTTTCTCTATTGGTATTTCATCTGGAGCACAAGGGATAAAATAAGCAAGACTGCTGTAGTCCCGGGGACTAACCAGGTATGCTGTCTCCTGGGAGGACGGATTAGAGACGTGACTGAAGGGTTGCCTGCACTCATAAAGCCCACTGACAGGTATCCCTTTCTTCTCATCCATGTGGGAACAAATGATACCGCCAAGCAGAGCTACGAAGAAATCACATCAGACTTTGAAGCTTTGGGAAGGAAACTCAAGAACTTTGGGGCCCAGATAGTTTTCTCATCCATCCTTCCAGTAGTTAGAAGAGGGATAGAAAGGGAAAGAAAAATACTGCAGGTGAATGACTGGCTACGAAGATGGTGCTGACAAGAGAGATTTGGATTCTGGGACCACGGGCTGTACTTCCTGGAAGACGGACTGTTGGCAAGGGACGGGTCGCACCTCACAAAGGCCGGGAAGAATGTCTTTGGCCACAGCATGAAGAACTTTATCAGGAGGGCTTTAAACTGAGTCCTATGGGGAAGGGAGACGTAAAGTTGGGGGTAACAATGGACGAAGGCTCATGCACCGCAACAGAGAGAACAGCTCTAATAGCGCCCAACAATAGCCTTCACAAACTAGTAGGAAGAAAGCCAGATCATGAAATACATGGTCTTCAGTGTCTATATACTAATTCCCAGAGTATGGGAAACAAACAGAACGATCTCGAACTCTTAATACAGGTATAACTGAGACTTGGTGGGATGACTCTCATGACTAGAATACAGCAGTTGAAGGATATAACCTGTTCAAAAAGAACAGGAGGAACAGAAAGGGAGGTGGGGTTGCACTATATGTTAAAAATCCTTATCTCTGCACAGAAATACAGGAGGATGAGCTTGGTAGCCCCACTGAGAGCATCTGAATTAAAATAAATGCAGCAAAGCATAAAAGGAACATGGTGGTCGGAGTGTACTACCGGCCACCCAATCAAGAAGAAGATGAGGATGAAACTTTTGAAAAGCAAATAGCCAATGTTTCAAGGAAGCATGATGTAATGGGGGACTTCAATTTCCCCTATATTTGTTGGCAGAAAAATTCTACAAAACATGGCCCCTCCAAGAAATTCCTGACTTGTGTTGCGGATACCTTCCTTCTACTGAAAGCAGAGGAAGGAACTAGAGGATCGGCTATCCTTGACTTGATCCTAACCAACAGAGATGACTTAGTGGGTGAAGTAGCAGTTACAGGAACTCTGGGGGAAAGCAACCATGTTATACTTAAGTTCATGGCTCTAAAGGAAGCAAAAGCCGAGTGTAGCCAAACCCGTACCCTGGATTTTATGAAAGATGATTATAATAAACTCAGAACAATGATCAGTAAGGTCCCATGGCAAGCAACTCTAATGAGAAAAGGAGTCCAAGATGGGTGGGAGTTTTAAAAAAAGGACATTCTCAAGGCACAATTACAAACCATTCCAACAAGAAAAAAAGGAGGAAGACAACAGAAGAAGCCAATGTGGCTTCACAATAAGCTAAGAGATGACCTGCTGAAAACAAAAAAGGACACATACAGGAAGTGGAAAGAAGGCCAAGCAAAGGAAGAATACAGGCAGGTAGCACAGAATTGCAAGGAATGGTGCCAGGAAGGCTAAAGCTGAGAACGAGCTCAGGTTAGCGAGGGATGCTAAAAGCAACAAAAAAGCTTTCTTTAGCTACGTGCATAGTAAAAGAGAGAGGAAAGAAATGGTGGTTCAGCTATTAAATAAGGATGGCAAAATGATAACAGATGACAAAGAAAAGGCAGAAGTGCTCAATTCCTACTTCAGCTCAATCTTCTCCCAAAAGAGGGTCTATGACATACACACACACACCCAGCAAAGGCAAAGTACAGGCAGAAGGGGTAGGATTGCAGCTTGAGATCGATAGGCATATGGTCAAGGAACACCTAATTACTTTGAATGAGTTCAAATCTCCAGGGCCAGATGAACTGCACCCTAGAGTAATAAAGGAACTGGCAGAAGAACTCTCAGAACCACTGTCTATTATCTTTGAGAAATCATGGAAGACAGGTGAAGTGGCAGATGACTGGAGGAGGGCTAATGTTGTCTCTACCTTCAAAAAGGGTAAAAAGGAGGAACCTGGGAACTACAGACCAGTCATTCTGACAACAATCCCTGGGAAAATGCTGGAGCAGATAATAAAGGAATCCATCTGTAAGTACCTTGAAAACAATGGAGTGATTACTCAAAGCCAGCATGGATTTGTCAAGAACAAATCCTGCCAGACTAATCTGATCTCATTTTTGGATCAGGTAACCTCCCTTGCAGACTGTAGAAATGCTGTGGACATCATATACCTCAACTTCAGCAAAGCTTTCGACAAAGTGCCCCATGATCTCCTGATGAACAAACTAGCTCAAGGTGGGCTAGATGAAACAACGGTCCGGTGGATCCACAGCTGGCTACAGAATCGGACTCAAAGAGTGCTTATCAATGGGATCTTCTCAAACTGGGGAGAGGTAACGAACGGGGTACCGCAGGGCTCAGCCTGGGCCCAGTGCTCTTCAACATTTTTATTAATGACTTGGAGGAAGAGGTGCAGGGAATGCTGATCAAATTTGCAGATGACACAAAATTGGTCCGGATAGCTAATACTTTGGAAGACAGAAACAAAATTCAAAGTGATCTTGATAGACTGGAGCGCTGCGAAGAGAACAACAGAATGAAATTTTAAAGGATGAATGCCAAGTTCTGCATGTAGGAAAAAGAAACCAAATGCACAGTTACACCATGGGGGATACATGGCTCAACAACACTACAAGCAAGAAGGATCTTGGAATTGTTGTAGATCCCTAGCTGAATATGAGCCAACAATGTGATGTGGCTGCAAAAAAGGAAAATGCTATTTTGGGCTGCATTAATAGAAGCATAGCTTCCAAATCCTGGTAGATACTAGTCCGCCACTACTCAGCACTGGTTAGGCCTTACCTGGAGTACTGTGTGCAGTTCTGGGCACCACACTTTAAGAAGGGTGCAGGCAAACTGGAAAGAGTTCAGAGGAGGGCAACAAAGATGATCAGGGGACTGGAAACAAAGCCCCCGTGAGGAGAGACTGAAAGAACTGGGCATGTTTAGCCTTGAGAAGAGAAGACTGAGAAGACATAGAAGACTATGATAGCACTCTTCAAGTACTTGAAAGGCTGTCACAGAGAGGAAGGCCAGGATCTCTTCTTGATCCTCCCAATAATGGGCTCAAGTGACAGGAAGCCAGATTCCGGCTGAACACCAGGAAAAACGTCCTGACTGTCAGAGCAATACGACAGTGGAACCAGTTACCTAGGGAGGTGGTGGGCTCTCCCACACTGGAGGCGTTCAAGACGAGGCTGGACAGCCATCTGTCAGGGATGCTCTGACTTTGATTCCTGCACTGAGCAGGGGGTTGGACTCGATGGACTTGTACGCCCCTTCAAACCTTACTATTCTATGATTCTATGATAACTGAGTTTTCCCTTCAAAATCAAGAGGCTACTTACTCCCCCATGAAGACCCTCAATCCACCCCCCTTACCCTGGTGTTGCTCCAGACCTGTTGAGGTGATGGGGCCTCACAACAAAAGTAAGGACCTCCCTGAACTGAGCTTAGCTTCCTACTTAGAAATAAAAGTTAAAACAAAAACAAAACACCTTCCCTATAGTTATGGACGTGCTTGGCACACTGTATCTTTGCCTCTCCATTTTTCCTTGACAACAGTGCTTTTGAAGAGATATTCACAGTATCTGGAATTCCCAGGCAAAGATGCATCCAGTTATTAGCCAACTTGTACAGGATCAGAACCATTTAAATTTGGAGCTTATGTGCCCCAAGCAAATCCAGCACAGGGCTGCCCCCTGCTGCGCATAACATTACCACTGGTTATTGGTTTCTAGAATCTGGCATCTTGATCATCCTTACAGGCTCTTAAACAGTGAAATGTTGGGGTGGGAGGGTGGTGGGGAGTCAGAGTAGGCA
Source organism: Heloderma suspectum (assembly GCF_057233095.1). Classification (NCBI taxonomy): domain Eukaryota; kingdom Metazoa; phylum Chordata; class Lepidosauria; order Squamata; family Helodermatidae; genus Heloderma; species Heloderma suspectum. Next base: position 231,934,149 of record NC_139461.1, read on the forward strand.
CAGGTGGGCTTGCATGGGATAGGCGAGCACGCTACCAGTTCGGTGGCCACCATCCATGATGATGTAAAGGAAACTGCAGATACCTGTTGTGAATACGCTTTGTGTAAGATCTGCCAGGGATGCTAAACCCTCCTACTAAGTAAGGAGGCGGCAGAGACTCGCTGTGCAATCCACAAACTCTATTCAGCTAAGAGCACTTCATCACCTCTCAAGTGACTACAGAAGCTTAGAACTGTCCTCTAGCTGTAATTTCAAAGATAAATCTTTTGGTAAGAGAGCTACTGAAAGCAGGAGAGTTGCCTTTCAACTCCGGACAGGTTTTCTGCCATGCTCAGCTGGCTTTTTCTGAGCTCCTGCCTTCAAGGAGGATCTTCCCAACCCAGCTTCTGATGGGCAGCCAATCTGGTGTGACGCCTCACACCTCCTCCTCTCAACTCCACCCACTTAATTCTGCGGCAGGTTCTAGCATCTGTCAGTCCCGAAGCTCTCTCCCTCTCCGACAGAGCCTGTGTTCCCACAGGGCAAGGGAGAAGATGGTCTCTGAGCCTGGCCCTTCTCCTCAATTAGACCCTGGGAAGGTTCTTTGCTGGCTCCTGAGGAGTCTTGGGGAATTTCCTCCCACACACCCTGTCTCTGCTGGGCTTCTAATTCCATCTCCGAATCTGAATCAGAGTCTGAAACCAAAACAGAAGGCCTGGGCTCAATCTTGACAAGATCAACATTTCTTATCAAAGTTTCCAGACTCTGGATTAGGACCCAAATAGTATTTGTGACATTGATATATTATGTATGTATGTATTTCTGATATTTATATACCACTAAATATAATAAAACCCATCAGCGGTTTACATATACATATTAAAATCACATTTAAAATATTAAAAAACACAATATTTAAAAAAATAGCCCAGAGACAGTTGGCTTAAGTTTTCAATCAGAAACAAGAGAGCTAAAAGTCAGTTTTTTGTTGTTCAGTCATTAAGTTGTGTCCGACTCTTCGTGACCCCATGGACCATAGCACGCCAGGCCTTCCTGTCCTCCACTCTCTCCCGGAGTGTGCTCAAGTTCATATTCATTGCATCGGTGATGCTATCTAGCCATCTCATCCTCTGCCGTCCTCTTCTCCATTTGCCTTCAATCTTTCCCAGCATCAGGGTCTTTTCCAGGGAGTTTTCTCTTCGCATTAGGTGGCCAAAATATCTGAGCTTCAGCTTCAGTATCTGTCCTTCCAATGAGCACTCAGGGTTGATTTCCTTTAGGATGGACTGATTTGACATCCTTGCAGTCCAGGGGACTCGTAAGAGTCTTCTCCAGCACCACAGTTCGAAAGCATCAATTCTTCGGCGCTCAGCCTTCCTTATAGTCCAGCTGTCACAGCCTTATAGTCCAACTCTCCACTTTCACCCTCAACAAGAGGCTCTTTAGATCCTCTTCACTTTCTGCCATTAGGGTGGTATCGTCTGCGTATCTGAGGTTGTTGATAATTCTCCCAGCAATCTTAATTCCGACCTGTGATTCATCCAACCCAGCGTTTCTCATGATGTACTCTGCACATAAGTTAAATAAGCAGGGCGACAATATACAGCCTTGTCGTACTCCTTTCCCAATTTGGAACCAATCAGTTGTTCCATGTCCGGTTCTTACTGTTGCTTCTTGACCCTCGTACAGGTTTCTCAGGAGACAGGTAAGGTGGTCTGGTACTCCCATCTCTTTAAGAATTTGCCACAGTTGGTTGTGATCCACACAATCAAAGGCTTTAGCGTAGTCAATGAAGCAGAAATAGACGTTTTTCTGGAATTCTCTTGCTTTCTCCATGATCCAGTGAATGTTGGTGATTTGATCTCTAGTTCCTCTGCCTCCTCGAAACCCAGCTTGTACTTCCGGTTGTTCTTGGTTCACATACTGCTGAAGCCTAGCTTGTAGGATTTTGAGCATCACCTTGCTGGCATGTGAAATGAGCGCAATTGTACAGTAGTTTGAACACTCTTTGGCTTTGCCCTTCTTTGGAATTGGAATGTAAACTGACCTTTTCCAGTCTTGTGGCCACTGTTGAGTGTTCCAAATGTGTTGGCATATTGAGTGCTGCACTTTAACAGCATCATCTTTTAGGATTTTAAATAGCTCAGCTGGAATACTGTCATCTCCGCTAGCTTTGTTGTTAGTAATGCTTCCTAAGGCCCACTTGACTTCACTCTCTAGGATGTCTGGCTCAAGTTCGGTGAGCGCACTATCATGGCTATCAGGGACATTCAGATCTTTCCTGTATAGTTCTTCTGTGTATTCTTTCCACCTCTTCTTAATCTCATCTGCTTCTGTTAGGTCCCTGAGTTCTTTGTCCTTTATCATGCTTGTCTTTGCACAAAATGTTCCCTTGAGATCTCCGATTTTCTAGGGATGTACGAAAGGTACTTACCTTTCACGAATTATGTTTATGGTTGGGGGGGAGGCCATAGTTCCGTCCCTCCCCCCGGAATCCTCGTGGGGGGGGAGGCGCTCTGTTCCTCCCCCCCCCCCCGGAATCCTGGCCGGCCGGCTGTGCTCCGCAGCAATTCTGCGGAGCCACCGGCCGGCTCTGCCACCAGCCGGACATCCGGCTGCTGGCTAGCAGGGACGCAAATGGCGGTGGCCGTAGCCGCCGCCGTTTGCATCCCTGCAGTCAGCCATGATAGGCTACGTAAATGTTTATGTAGCTTATCACGGCTGACTTTAAAAAAATCGTGTACGCAAATGGCGGCGGCCGTGGCATCTACGCTATTTGCGTTCCCCTTATTTTCGCTGTCTTAGTCTACGTAAATGTTGACGTAGACTAAGACATGCCAAAATAAGGAACGCAAATGGCGGCGGCCATGGCCGCCGGCGTTTGCATACGCGCGTGTGTGTGGGTTTTTTTTAAAGTATTTAAAACATTTACGTAGCCTATCCCATTTTAAAAAAAAAACTTAGCCATGATAGGCTACGTAAATTTTTGCGTAGCCTGTCACTTTTTTTGTTTTTTTTTTAACTGGAAACAGCGGCGGCGGCAGCCGGTCAGAAGACTGACTGCCGCAGCCGCCGAACCGCCGCCGCCGCCGCCAGAGCCACCGCCAGGAAGATCCGCCCAAGGTCAGTCTCGTCCTGGGGGGATGGCAGGGGGTGGCGGGACGTTCTGCCACCGATTTCGGGGGGCCAAATGCGCTGGCAGTCGGCCTCCCCGAGATCCGTGGCGGAATTTTCGTACATCCCTACGATTTTCTTGAAAAGATCTCCAGTCTTTCCCATTCTATTGTTTTCCTCGATTTCTTTGCATTGTTCATTTAAGAAGGCCTTCTTGTCTCTCCTTGCTATTGTCTGGAACTCTGCATTCAGTTGGATATATCTTCCCCTTTCTCCCTTGCTTTTTGCTTCCCTTCTTTCCTCAGCTACTTGTAAAGCCTCATCAAACAGCCATTTTGCTTTCTTGCATTTCTTTTTCTTTGGGATGGATTGAGTTGCTGCCTCCTGAACAATGTTACGGACCTCCGTCCATAGTTCTTCAGGTACTCTGTCTATCAGGTCTAATCCCTTAAATCTATTCCTCACCTCCACTGTATATTCATAAGGGATATGATCAAGGTCATACCTGAATGGTTTAGTGGTTTTATCTACATTCTTCAATTTAAGCCGAAATTTTGCGATAAGAAGCTCATGATCTGAGCCACAGTCAGCTCCAGGTCTTGTTTTGACTGACTGTATAGAGCTTCTCCATCTTTGGCTGCAAAGGAAATCTGATTTCGATATTGACCTTCTGGTGATGTCCATGTGTAGAGTCGCCTCTTGTGCTGTTGGAAAGGAGTGTTTGCTATGATCAGCGTGTTCTCTTGGCAAAACTCTATTAGCCTTTGTCCTGCTTCATTTTGTACACCAAGGCCATGCTTGCCTGTTATGCCGGTGATTTCTTGACTTCCTACTTTAGCATTCCTATCCCCTATGATGAAAAGGAATCTTTTTTTGGTGTTAGTTCTAGAAGGTGTTGTCGGTCTTCATAGAACCGATCAACCTCAGCTTCTTCAGCCTCAGTGGATGGGGCATAGACTTGAATTACTGTGATGTTGAATGGTTTGCCTTGGATTCGTACTGAGATCATTCTATCATTTTTGAGATTGTACCCCAGTACTGCTTGTAATGACTATGAGTGCTACTCCATTTCTTCTAAGGGATTCTTGCCCACAGTAGTAGATATAATGGTCACCTGAATTAAATTCGCCCATGCTTGTCCATTTGAGTTCGCTGATTCCCAAGATGGCGATGTTCAATCTTGCCATCTCATGTTTGACTACCTCCAGCTTACCTTGATTCATTGATCTTACATTCCAGGTTCCTAAACAATATCGTTCTTTACAGCATCGGACTTTCTTTTCACCACCAGACTCATCCACAGCTGCTTCACTCTTTCTGATGCTACTTGGAAATTCCTTCTGCTCTTCCCCAGTAGTATATTGGACACCTTCCGACCTGAGGGGCTCATCTTCCGGCGTCATATCTTTTAGCCTTGTGATACGTTCCATGGGGTTTTCTTGGCAAGAAGAATACTGGAGTGGGTTGCCATTTCCTTCTCCAGTGGACCACATTTTGTCAGAACTCTCTGCCGTCTTGGGTGGCCCCCGCACAGCATAGCTTATAAAAGTCAGTTTACTTACCAGCATTACTTTAGTGGAGGTGACCATCAGCGGCACATATGACTTTAAAATATTACTGTGAAATGCTGGAGTCAGCAGTCGTCGGTGCTGGAACCATTTGGGCCCATCTAAAACCAACAGCCCTTTCCCTAGTAAGGGAAGAAAAACTAGTCAGAGCCCTTTCTGTTATTAATATCTGCAGCAGCACATATATGAAGATAGACATGGTTGAAACCGCCTGCGCAGAAGCTTTAACATTCCATGCTAAACCCCATCCATTACCATAACCAACATTTCCTTATTTTTGCAATAAATGACATATGCGTGGAGAGGAATTTTGTATTAATGTGGTTCATCACTTTGATCCCTCCCAGCATTATAGAGGGTGTGAGTTATTGCAATGGTGGCTGTTTCTGAAGCTGTAGAAGGAAGGACGAGCTGGGCACCAAAGGCATGGCAGTAGTTTTGGAGGGGTAAAACACAGGGAACAAGATGGGTGCTGTAATGTAATGAGAGGGGTGATGATCTGGATGATCTCCTTTGATTCTGTGATAATAACAAGGATGAGGTTAACTGACAAAAGTTGGTCAAACCTACTGGACACCTCTGGCCTGGCAAATTGATTTAGCAAAAGCCGGAATGAAACATCCTCTCTCCGGAACGTGGTTTGGCCAGAACATGCCTGGGCATGTCTATGTCTTAACAAAATGCTTTGTTGACTTGGGGTGGACTAGGTATGATTCAGGATTTGCCTGTCCCCACCTCCTCTAAGGAAAGTGCAAATTCAGTCTGTGAAAATGCAAGGAGCTGGAGTTGCACTTGGGTCAGACTGAGACAAATTTAGGCTGAGATGAGAGAACTGACTTAGAGCTCTGGAAGCACCTCTAGGGTACCAGAGTCCCCTAGAAATCTGATGGGGAGCAGTGTCCGTGGAAATGGGTGCAGGCTGTAATACTTCCTCCTATGCTCAACCTATATATTTGTAAATGAATGCAAATATTATCAAATGCCCTAAACTGCCTGTCAAGAATGGGTTAATGGAGTAAGAACCATGAGGGCCATGGGGGCAGTCACGTATACAGCAGCCACCTGGAGGCTGATGGGCTTGGGGCCGTTTCTCAGCCTGGCAGCTCAAGGCCACGGGTTGCTCCGGCTAATCGGGAAAGTGACAACAGCCTAGTGGGAAGATGCAACCTCTTTGGAGGGTGGAGTGGGGTGTCCTGGGACTGGGCTTGGATTGGGTGTTCCAAATCTGCCTGGAGTTGCTAGGGCTGGGTAATAAAAAGAGGGCTAAGGAAGGGGCGGGTGTTTCTTCTGGCCCTGATGGTGCTAGGGTGTGCTGCTGGTCGATGGCTATCCTGGGAGGTCCATACTTTGGTGTGTATAGGATAGACTAGCTAGCTTTATTGTTTTACTCTTGGGAGTGTGTGCCTTGGGGTTTGGCGTTTCTGGTTTTCTTTAGAGTTTTGTACCCTGCTTGTAATTTCCTGTACAACCTACCACCTCTCCCCTATTCCTTCCTCTTTGCCCTTTTCCTTTTAATACACTTTTATCCAACCTTCAGTTGGTGTGTTCTACCTGAATAACTTCAGTGCTAAATGCAGTGCCTATTGGCCTGGGTGGGAGCTACTGGGTTACTTTTGGGGAAATCGGTGGCCGAGTTGGTCCTGTCCCACCTTGCAGGGTTGTTGGGGTGAAACCAGCAATCCTTCACACTGCCATTGACCTCATTCAAAGAAAACCCAAACTGAGAGTAAGCACTGAAACCCCTGAAACCTCACCACTCAGAGAACTGGGATGCATGTCACACTCAGTCCACTCAGATAGGAAGATGGCCTATAATTACATTGCCTTGGGCTTTAGTTTGAACTGGGCCTTATAATGGAAGGTACTTAGCATAATGATTAGTGAGATGCTCTGCAACCTTATGTCAGAAGTATCCAAGGAGATTGTTAAATTTATTAGAATAGACACCAATGATCTAACGTAAACAAAACTTCCTGAGGAAGTGAAATGTGTTAATTGCACCTCCCTTAACCAGGTCAGCTAAGCAGCAGCAGATTCTACATGAAAGGACAAGTTTGCTTGGAACAGCAATATAAGAATGGTTCCCTTGGCACTCTTGAGCTATAGGTAGCTCCAAGAGGGTAGGGAGCAGCAGTGAGTGTTGGAGGGCAGAGCTTGTGGCCTGCCCTGTGCCCCCTAAGTTAGCCTGTTGCCGTAAGGTGGAATGGAGGATCCCGCCTTGTCTCCAGTGTTTTAGCAAGGGTCAACTGTCAGTCTAGTTGGCTTTTGTACATGGAATGGGTGCGAGTACCATATTGCCCTTTGCCACTGACAGCAAACTATGTTGGGCTAGCCCTATAGATACGTCAAATGCAGGCAGCCTCAATACAATCACAGTTGTGTTAGGCTACTGTATTCTTTGCCCATTCTGTGGTTTCTTGAGGCTTGCAGGGGAAGCATCTGATGGCAGTCAGATCAAAGCAGGAAGAAAATAGGACCTTAGATAGCTCCAAATGGGTCGTGCTGGCTGGAATTCTCTCCTACTCGAACTATAGGAGGACGTTGTCTTGCCTTATGAGTTGAACTGAAGCCTTATGTAAGCCGCCGAGGAGACCTGTAGTGTGGTCAGATCCACCCTTCCTGGAGAAGCTGACTGGGCTGTTAAGGGTTTTCACTGGCTTTTGTAGTCTGAGATTTCTGCCAAACTCAGGAGATGGCATTTCTGTTAGGGACGTATCCTGCAAATCAGAGGACAATGGCAGGGCTGTGTCCTCTGGCTAGGAGGGCCCTGAATAAGGCACTGACTGTCCCACCCCTGATGAAGTAGCCTGTGCCTAGTTCTCATCTGAATCATCCACTACACACTGGAAGGTCTGAAAGCTGGGAATCATGACCATTCTTTGGATCCCTGAGCTCCAATTTTAACATACAGTTTGATAGTATGCCATAGGTAGAGTACTTGCTTCCTTTCTCCTCAGAATTAAAACAATAATATCACATGACAAAATGTCCATGTTAACATCCAGTCAGACACCACAAGAAGACTGCATGCAGAACCAAATTCATCTAAATAAATATAATAAAATATACTGCTACTTACCAATCCATGGGATAAAAAAATTGTAGAAATCAAGTGCCTTTGGATCTGTGTCCAAAAAGGATGAGAACAAGCAATGAGCAATGACAAATTTTTAAAGGTTATTCAAACAGCAGAATGGTAATTCCTCCTGCTGTTCAGATTAGATGACAGACAGATAAGATTTGATAGATAATTAAAGCCTCCTCTCCTGGCAATGTGTTGCATGCTGGGTATATTATTATTCCTACGAATGAATGTTAGGAATAATGTTACAGAAGGTGCAAAAAAAAAAGTGAAGAGCTGAGGTGGCTTTCAGGCAAGGTGATAGAGAGGAATTCTGTGGCTATCACTACTTCATAACAGAAACAGGTTCCTTCTCATAAAGTGTTTATAAAAGCTACTGAAGAGGTCTTATAACCATTTCCCTAGCACACAAAGTATTCACTACCTACTCAAAATCAGCTGTTCGTATTACTGGGCACCTGCCAAGGCCCACACCCCAGCAGCGGCCCTCTGGCAATCCCTGTGGAAACCTCATGTCCTTGTCCTCCATCCTTGTTATTCGTGCCTGCTAGTCTGCCCTCTCCAAGCAAGCAAGCAAGCAGCGAAAGGAATACACACGGAGAAGGAACAGTAACTTCCCCATGCCTTGTCTTCTCTTCCTCTGGGAGATGGTGTCAATTGAGCCCAGAGAGAGAGGCAAGCGTGTGGGCAGTGGTAAAGTGGCAAGGAGGAAGAGGAGATGGGTACCCTTGGCATATCTTTCCCATGTCCTCCTCACAAAACCTGGAACTGATTCTGACTGGGATCGCACGATCGGCAGCTGGCAGCCCATAGGCTGTTCTGGAGTGGCGTGTTAACCATGGTAACAAGCCATCCTATCCAGGTTCACAGGAAATGATAAGCCGCGACAACATGGAATATTCACATTGGTGGTCGGCATGCGCCACCAGCCACCAGGGCATATTTAAGCCATACCGCCAGCTGCCAGTCATCTGGACTAGCGCACTGTTTCTACCGAGCTATAAAACAGCTACCAAGAAGTACTGAAAAAGCAGGGACTGGCACTCAGAATGGTTCAAAACATACTTAGTTGTACCTTTCCCCAAGCAACAAGCTCTTTACATACCCTCATCTCAAAGTGCAATCCCATCTCTGAAAAATATTTTTCATATAATCTCCATCAATTAGGACTTCATTAATGTGGGACAAATTAATGTTTGCTGCCCCGCACATAGAAGACCATAGTGATACATACTTGTGCTTCTTTTTACACTGTCCTTGATCACAGTGTTGAGCAAGAATAGCTGGTTGGTTGGCTTTTTGTATTGCTTGAAATGTCTTACTGTGCCCATGAAGAAAGACATAAATACCTATTAATCTCAGGCAGGCTACTGTCCTGTAAGGAGGAAGTTCACAGGATACAGAAATCCTTATCAATCTACTACAGTATCAGCAGACACACCTCTACAGTGAAAAGGCCTTTACAACAGAGGTTATAAATGGCACTGATATTTTATTTTTTTCTTCGTATTATATATATATATATATATATATATATATATATATATATATATATATATGTATGTATTTGCTGTTTTAGTTGTGTGTGTTTACATCAGAGCAGCTGAAGAAAGCAGAGGCCCAAACATTTTGCTATAAGACTTCAATATTCCTGTTATGTTAGTGATGGGGTATGTGTGTGTTTATGTGTATACACACACACACACACACACACACACACACGAAAGACAGTTAAGAAGCTTGAGAAGGTGTTTAATTTTAAACGTGGTCTAGAAATGGTAAGCCCTGTCGAGTACAATGGGACTTACTGCCAGGTAAGTGAATATAGGATCCAACCTAAATGGCACAGAACTTATAGCTATGGCATAGACAATTCATAGAATCATAGAATAGTAGGGCTGGAAGAGGCTCATAAGATCATTGAGTCCAACCCCCTGCTCAATGCAGGAATCCAGATCAAAGCATCCCTGACAGGTGGCTGGACAGCCTCATCTTGAATGCCTCCAGTGTGGGAGAGCCCACCACCTCCCTAGGGAATTGGTTCCATTGTCGTATTGCTCTAACAGTCAGGAAGTGTTTCCTGATGTTCAGCCGGACTCTGGCTTCCTGTAACTTAAGCCCATTATTCTGTGCCCTGCACTCTGGGATGATCGAGAAGAGATCCTGGCCTTCCTCTCTGTGACAGCCTTTCAAGTACTTGAAGAGCGCTATCACTGTTTATCTTATGTTAAAATGGGCCATTTCATTACCTCCTCTGCTATAGACAGCTTTGGCATAATCTGGATGGTAGATATTCAGGAAACCCAAGAAAGCTCCAAACCATAAGGAATGACAACAGGGATATTTCTCTGACCAGGACACCATTGTACCCAATTCTCCAATTCGGCCGAGCTGTAATAATAGAAGAAAGCTAAAACTATTATATCCACCTCTGTCAAACCCGCGGGGGCGGGGGGGGGGTGATAATAAGCAATACAAAGGAAGGTGGTCTCAGAAGTTATACACTACTTTAACAAATTCTACCCACAACCAACTAAAATGTTATGAAGCAGTAAACAAACTTTTGAAGCTTTCATCAGGCACAAAGCTAAAGCTGGTTTTGAGTTCCCAAACAGTTATTTATTGGACACAGAACTCCATGAGCAGCTTGAATAGCTGGGATTTATATGCCACTGTATCCCAAAATAAGCTTTGGGCTACCCCATATCATACATCTCCATGACCAACAGTCTGAAAATCCATTCGAGATGCACCAGCGTTCTCTCTGATCAAGAAACATGTTTCTGTCTGTCCAGAAATAAGTCTGCTTAACATATGATGCCCCCAGGCCACATTTATAAAAAAGGAAGTGGAGGGTTCCCCCCACCCCTAAAAGAAGCTTTGTGTCACCCCAAATGACACCTCTATACTAGTTGAAGACTACCTCTACAAGATGCCCTAGCATCATGTCTGGACAACATCTGTTTTGTTTTAGGCTGCATGTTAAGCAAAAAGAGAGAGAGAGGGGGGGGGGAGAGAGAGAGAGAGCTGTGCATGATGCTGAAGTACAAAAGTCTGCAGTTTTCAATAGTCTTAAGATGAAGTGTAGGAAATGTAGTGCAGACTTAAAGGACCAATAGAAGCCAAATTATCAATTATGTAGCCTTACCTGGTGGTTGAAGGCCATATAATGCACCCCTGACCTCAAGTTAAGTCCCATCTTCACGTGGTAGAAGATCATTTTTCTCCACTTTTTAAGACCCCTTTCTGGGCTGCTAAATTCAACATCTCCAAAACAAAAACACCTAAGTATGTCTAGGTTTTATGGGTTGCATCCAGTGGTGTCATTCCATTACTGTGAAGTTTCTTCTGCCTGTAGAAACCCCATTTTCATCCTTGTGCAAGTCAAGTGTCACATCCAATACATAGATTGCTGCAAGGTAGTGTATAAGTCATTCCACCAGGTGTTGTATGAAGTGTTCCACGAAACATTGCACAACCCGTTGGAAAGGTGTTGCTTGCACTAGTTGTGCTATTGTTCTGTTAGTAGTTCTACAACTGCTAGCATAACAATGCCAGCTCTTGACATTTTCTGCTAGTGTAACGGTGAATATAACCCTACCCTATATTTGTTTTCATGGACTTTTTATATATTTTTTTAAAATGTATGAACAGCCATCTTTGTTTCTTTGTCCCAGTTGCCCTCAGTGCATTTTGAAATTTGTTTTGGAGCTGGCAGGTATTAATCTGCATAACAACTCCTACTCTCCATCCAGACTGTTGCAAACAGCAGACTATGGGGCTTTTTCACCATGACCAGCTTTGTCTAAACACACACACACACTCACCTTCCCCACCTGTTGTTGCATTTAGCTTCTAGCCTGAATAAGAGTCCTGGAGAACACCAAAGCGTGTTCACTACTTTTTAAAGTAATGATATATCTTATTAAGATAAAGTAAATATGACAAATACACAAAATAATGTACACAAACATAATACTGAAGAAAGGCATACATTAATTTTGAAAACTATTATTCTAAAACACAACAAAGATCATTTCTCAATGAATTTATCCATTTGATTGATTCCTCTCTATTAGTTGTCCCTAATAAAGCTTCTTTGGCTTTTGGCTTTTTCAAATGAACCATCATGGTTACCTACCATTTTGTTTCTACCCTTAATATTGCCATTGATTTAAAGTCAGTCTACTTACTCTGGATTAACAGAACCAGCAAAACATATTCCAGCAGAGTGGCATGGAAAGCATCATGCCTTCTTCTAAATGGAAGTAATATTTGCACATTTTAAACTGTTCATTGCACGCTTGTAGGAGAGTGGGTGGCCATCAGTGCTGAAAGTTAAGTTGAAAGAACAGCCCCCCAAACTGCAGTACTCACCCACTTATCACATCCCTAAAAATACGACTAGAGGGATGCAATTCTTGGTGCAAACCGTGGGAATTTCTGCACTTATCTCCTGCCTGCCAATGCTGCACCATATATTATATCCCACTGCCTTGCTTCATAGGAATTCTGCTCAGCCCACACTCCAGTGCAGAAGTCATGGCAGCACCATAAGCTTTAATTTGCCCTTAGCCACTCACATCATAGCTGTTCAATAACAGTCCGGTGTTGTAGCAGGTGCAACAGCAGCACACCTGGGACGAGTTACGCCATGAGTGGCACTAACACTTTAAAACAGGGGCAAGGCAATGTGACCCACAAGGTGTTGTGGGCCTCCTATCAGCCCCAGCCATTATGACCAATGCTGAAGGATGATGGGAATTGTAGTCCAAAAACATCCAGAGGGCCACAGTTTCTCCACCACTGGTTTAAAGGTTCATTTTTCTGAGATTCTAATATATTGTCATTAAGAAATCATTAAGAAGGGGCTGCGGTGGCTTAGTGGTTAAGACGCTGAACTGCAGACCGGGAGGTCGGCAGGACAGCAGTTGGAGACCCGAGTGCCGCGTGACGGATTGAGCTCCCGTCTTCAGTCCCAGCTCCTGCCAACCTAGCAGTTTGAAAGCAAGAAATTGCAAGTAGATAAATAGGTACCGCCTCGGCGGGAAAGGTAACAGCGTTCCGTGCACCTCGGTGTTCAGTCATGCCGGCCACATGACCACGGAAGCGTCTTCGGACAGCGCTGGCTCTTCGGCTTAGAAATGGAGATGAGTACCACACCCTAGAGTCGGACACGACTGGTTGGGGACACCTTTACCTTTTTTTAAGAAGTCTTACCTCCTTGCTGTGGCCATACAACCAGTGCTTTGGAGGACCTGGGAAGCTCTCTAGAGATCTGAGCAGCATCTGCCTCCTTCGGTACAGCTGGACAACTTTCAGGAGGACACTGACCAGGCAGAAGGTAGCAGCTGTGTAAAAAATCAGGTACAGGTTCTTTGTACACACCAGGCCAGGCCAGGCGGAGTGCATTTTGCTCAGCGTGGTTGTCCCTTCTCATGCAGCAACGTCTGGGTGTTTCTGTTTAAGTACAGTTCTGGCTCGTATGCAGTCCTTAAGTGAAATTGATTGGTGGTGACACCAGAGATATCATATTTCAGCATACCAAAGTTAGTGCATCACCACTTTCAAAATGAGCAAACAGATAAAGAAAATGGTCTGCATTCTTTCTGTTATATAGTTTTAACACAACAGTTCAGCTGGGTAGTAAACATCTGAGTTCATCAGCAGTCACGGTGGAGGTGGAGCATGACCCCTTGATGGTTACGCGCAAGTCATAAGATATGAAACTGCAGTCACTGAATCAAACAAGAGCGAATTGCAAAACCACTGTGTTTGCTCTTGTGGCTTCTTCTGGCAGATACTGTGATCTCTGAAGCTGTGCTTTTGTTCTAGTGCAGGGTGAAGGAGTTTGACAATGAAAGTTGTGGGACAGCAATCGCTACAACGGTCACTGCCAGTTTGCACTGTCAGTGTTTACTAAGCTTATCTGTACCCAAAAGAAGAGACAGGGTGGGTGGATGTTGAGGTGCGGGTATGAAGAATATGCACATATTCATTCCAGTCTCTCATGCAGCATTATGTAATATGGTAAGTAGGGAAAACTCAACGTGAATGTGTTGCACAGTTCAAACATGTTCCCTAAGCGTGCAATCCTGTGCGTGTTTAGTCAGTAAGACTCACTACATTCAGTGGGGCTTACTCATTAGGAACTGTGCTTAGAATTGCCAGGCCATTTAGGGCTTTATGGGTAAGCACCATCAGTTTGAATTCTGCCTGGAAACAGATCAGTAGCTAAAGTAGCTGCTTAAGAACTAGTGAGGTATTTCCATATAGCGGTGAGTAGCCCGGTTGCTGCATTTTGTACTAACTGAAGTTTCCAAGAAGTCTTCAAAGGCAGCCCTGAATACAATGTATTACACTCAAACCTAGGGATTCCCTGTGCATGGAGTCGTGGCCAAACTATCTCTGGGTTGGATCATAAACTAGTAAAAAGCACCGCATGCCATAGGAACTACATATACCTCCTGCGATGGTGCTATGATTTGAGTGAGTTTAAAAAGCAGAACTGCACATGCTCAGAGTATTTCATTTTTATCAGAGTTAGCAAACAGTTTTGAGGGTTTGGTTTTTAGAGGGTTTTGCTCTAACCAGCGGTGTAGTGGTGGCGGGTCACGCCAGGGCGCCGCTCCGGCACTTTTTTTTTAAGCCAGCCACCAGCTGGGTCGCAGGCTGCTAGGGAAGGAGGAGGGAGCAGAGGGAGTGCAGGCAGCTGCCTCTTGGTTGCTAGCCAGACAAAGGGAATGAGTGTGTCAGGGTGGACACTGAGCCCATAGAATCCCAGAGTAGTTCTGATTCTGAGGAGGAGCAGTCGCTCCTGGGAGAGGAGCGCGCTCCTCTTTCCCAGGACCAACAGCTGACGGAGATTCCTCCCACCAGCATTCCTAGTTTAGTTAGCAGTCCAGGTGTTATAGAAATTTCAGTTGTAGTATGTCTGTTATCCCATGATTTTATAAGCTAGGCTATGTCTGTTTTACCTCAGTGTGAGACTGCCATGCTAAACAAAGACACAGCGTCTTATCAGAGACTCAGGAATGCCAAGAATGTGTTTACTAGAGTACAAGGCTACCTCTCTGCGCATGCCTAGATATGTCAAAGGTGCTGCCTGTCTTCTGTTTCCCTCTCAGCTAGACAAAGAGATTAGTACAGCGCAAGCGTAAGACAGCCCCAAAGGTCTTGCCTATATAAACTTTTGAATCACATCACTTGATTGTAACCTTTGTTGGAGTGTTAGCCCCAAGGGTTGCCTTATTCTGCAGAATAAAATCGTGTTGGACCAGATCTCTGCCTCCTCTCGTTCTTGGTAAACGAATTGGAAAGTCTACCAGGGAAAAGAACACAATTTTTGTAACACAGGGAGTGACCAAGCACAGATAGCAGACTTGGTGGATGCGCGACGCAGACGCAGAGAGCGGCGCCAGATGGAGGGTGCGGAAAGGAGGCGTAATGCCAGGTTGGCGCGCAAACAACGGCTGCGCCCAGAGGATCCAAGGGAAAAGGGGAGGGACTCTCCCTAGTCCTTAAGTTCAGGGGTCCGCCAGTAATTCCCTTTCAAACAGGGACCAACTGTTCCAACTTAGGGCATAGGTACTCTGCTGCTCATATCTAGTTGCTAACAGTAGAGTTGTTAAGTTGTAAAAGAAGAATAAAGCTTTGAAAGGAATTCCTTTGTCTGTGTCTGGAATTGGCTACTGGATTAGACTGAGAGAGGCCTCCAAGGAGCCCTTGACAGAGTGAGAGAGGGAGCCTGAGATAGCTCTGCAGCCTCCTCTCGTCCCCCCTTCTTCTCCTCAGCTCTTGGCTTCTCCGCCCATCCCTGCCTGTCCCTGCTCCATGCCTGTGCCCCAGGCGCTGCCCTTGTCTCCTGCAACACTGGCCACCCGTTCAGGGCTGCTGCTGCTGGCCATGGCAGCAGCAGGAGAGTTGGGGTGGGGTTGCTGCCACCATTATTTACTTATGCAGCAGGGCAGGTGGCTGGTTTGTGCCAGTTTTTAGGATTTATCACACAATCCAATACATGTTTACTCAGAAGACAGTCCCACTATGTTCAATTGCCAATTGCGCTTTCTCCCAGGTAAGTGTGCATAGGACTGCAGCATTAGCTGCCTTCCCAAGATCTGTAAATTTAATTCAAAATAAACACCCATCGGATTGCACTGTTAGTTCTTGAAGATAATTTCTACAGTAAGCAGAACTGCCAAATGCAACCTGCTCTGTCAGCTACACTTTTTGGTACAAGGTTGGCATGTACCGGGGCAAACAAACTCTGGTGGAGGGGAGGGAAGGGAAACAGAAAAAAATCAGTTGCGGGAAGGGAGGGAGGGAGGGAGGGTGTGTGTTTCAATCCAGCTGGGTGTGTGGACGTTTCTGTTGTGGGAGGGGAGAGATATAATGAAGGCGCTTAGGGAAGGCTAATGGGTAATGTTGGGGCACTAAGGGAGTGTCAAGGGGGCTGTTGGATCCCTGCTGAAGGCTGTATACCTTACAGGGTTGTACAATCTTAGAAGGGGCGTGGCTGTGAGGGGGCATGGCTCTGATTGTCACGAAAGGACCCTGCACGTCTGAATTTGCTACTACGCTACTGGCCATGACTAACTGGATTCAACCCAATGGATCCTTTTTTGGCAATGCAAATTGCAGGTGCAGCTGCCCAATCCTGCTTGGGGCCACAGTGGAGACAAAAGGTTAAAGCCCCCTTATCCACCCAGCCAGAGTCCCAGTCCAGAGCAAGCCTCCAGCACCTGCAATTTTCTGCTTTTCCATGCTGGCTGGAAAGGAAAAGAATATACTTCTTTGTCAGCCAGCATGGAAGCCAAGGAGGAGAGTCCCTTGGGATCAAATGGGAGACCTCAGAAGGCACATCTGATAACCATCCTTGCCTTAGAGGGAGATCTCAAGGTTAGGCTGCTGCCTACATAGTACTGTAAGAATCTTTTGACCTTCTTGGGCTAGATTATCCACAGGACTATGGAATGAAGCAGCTCCCTTTTTCCTTCTGCTTTTGTTCGCAATAAGTGCTTGCAACTATTTTCTTTTAAAATGGCTTAACATTTGAAATTGTTTTTCTTGCAACTAATAACTGATGCTTCTTGGCCCACCAACATTCCAAAGCCATGTAGTATACAACAAAGCTAGAAATGTTATTTAGATGTTTCCATCTCTTTCTCATCTGACCTCCGATTGCCCAAAATAAACCTAATTTTACTTGTTATTACCAAAATATCTGCTGGGAAATTAATTCTATAGTCAGCCCTATTCATTTCATACACAGCCCAAACTACTCTAGGTTGAACCTATCCTACATTAAAGGGAGTTCTTTTATAAGTGTTTATAAGTGTTTCTGAACACCCTACAAGTACTGGGGTCCATTAGGCACCTTCTTGGTAAGGTTTTCTGCAAGTCTTTATTCTAAATGGTAGGCTGGGGCAGCTGTTGAATACCAGGATATTCTGGGATCTTTTGTTACATTTGGTACATCTCTGAACCTCACCTTTGATCCAACCCCCCTAAAATGCATTTCAACATTTTTATCCAAGTTATAACAAAAGGAAAAGGTACTAATGTAGCCCCTTGGAACCAGTTCTTAGACAGCAGCCTTCTTTTAGAGGTATAAGCCAGCTTCTATTGTTCAAGTACTGGGTGTAATATAAGCTCTAGTTCAAATACTAAGCACTCACATGTGGAAACATGCATCATCTTGAATGTTTTCCCAGAGAATCAGAAATATTATCCTTTAGAACACATGACTAGGCAAGGCAGGTAGAACAGCAATGACCTGATGGCAAATACAGTCTCCCTCCCTTTGACAGCTTCCTACCTTTTACCTGATGGCATTGGACAGCAGAAACCATTTTGGAGTGGAATCAGGGCCCATTGCATTGCCATGGATACTATCCCATGCTGAAAATGCACCGGGTTGTATCCAGTGATAGTCCTACTTAGAGTATACCCACTGAAACAAAGGTGACAAGTTAGGTTAATTTTGGATATAGACCGGTGGATACATACAACCCTCTGATTGCATCTCACATGGCTAGCAGTTGGTGAAAACACCTACTGGCCATACTGCAGAATCAGAACATGTGAGGCAGCCTTCTAGACCAGCCCAGAGATGTCCCTGGGCCACTCTATGACGCTGCCCTGCATGCTGTAATTACATCCCTGGGCAATGCAGCCTGCAGGCAAGCAGTGTTTTTAACTGCCCTGGCTCTAGAGACAACCAGAACATGCAAGGTAGCAGCCCAGGGATGATGTTCCAGGGTTCTCTACAAGACTATCTTGCATGCTGTGAATCTTGAGTGCAGGCTGCAGCTAAGAGGCAGTGAAAATACTGCCCACTAGTTGCACTAAGTACGATCCAAGCCCAGTTCACCACCCCTTATTAGAATCCTTTCAGCAGCAAAGGGGACTGAACACTTTCAGTCTAAAGGACCACAGGGTAGTGGGAACTGACCTTGAAATGTCATCCTCCTCCCACTTCCAACTCCATTCTGAGCCCACTACCACCACCATCACCACATATAGGCAACTCCATGGACCTCTCCTCTTGAGCTTGACATTTTCCAGCACAAGCAGAGTGGCTGTCCAATTCTTACACGAAAAGGTCAGGTTTTTGAAAAACCAGTCAAAGCCTGGTTGGGGGGGGTGTTGTTTTTGGAATGGTTCTGCAGCTGATTTTATGCAAGCTCTCTTGAGGGCTTTTCCAAATCAAAAGGTAAAATAAAAGCTGAATAAATAAATAATAATTACAAGTCTAAAGGGGGGAGGGTCATACCAAAGATTATTTTTATTCAGATCAATTAAAGGGGGGAAGTGCTTAGTTAACTATTAGATCAACTTAGATATTACTGAACAATGTACTTTTGTCAGGTAAGAGACCACATTTTTTCTAAAGGTGATCTCAAATTGCACAGGTCTTGAGAGATCTTGTCAAGGCAGTGTGAAACGACCTATATAAAATGTATGGCAAGTCACCAAGAGGGACTGGAGGTATGTGCTGGTGTTATTTAATTCCTTTGTGGCTAGCAAGTATTGACCATGCATAGTACTTCCTTGGAAGGCTGAGAGCCGAAGAATCAATGCTTTCGAACTGTGGTGCTGGAGAAGACTCTTACAAGTCCCCTGGACTGCAAGGAGGTCAAATCAGTCAATCCTACAGGAAATCAACCCTGAGTGCTCATTGGAAGGACAGATACTGAAGCTGAAGCTCAAATATTTTGGCCACTTAATGCGAAAACTCCCTGGAAAAGACCCTGATGCTGGGAAAGATTGAAGGCAAAAGGAGAAGGGGATGGCAGAGGATGAGATGGCTAGATAGCATCACTGATGCAATGAATATGGACTTGAGCATGCTCCGGGAGAGAGCGCAGGACAGGAAGGCCTGGCGTGCTATGGTCCATGGGTCACGAAGAGTCGGACACGACTGAACAACAAAAGTACTTCCTTGGGTGTAGACTGCTTGACAACCCCTAAACTTTGTGATGTACACAACCATTATGTGCATGTTATGGATTGGAAAGACAGACACTACAATCCTATATGTCTACTCAGAAGTAAACCTCATTTAGTTCAATGGGACTTACTTTCAGTTAAGCATGTATAGGATTGCATACTAAAAAAAACATCACTTGGATACGTGCACCCATTGAATATGTGACAATGGCAGGCATGTTCCTGTGTCTCTCAATTCTAAGTCCAGCATGTTTACATTAACTAATACATTAGAATTGCTGTATAGTGCATTCTCAGCTGAATTGTAAATGGAGCTCAGGATAATATTTCCTTTGCTCAGTAAGAAGGAAAAACTCAACTGACTGAACTCTTTAGCATTAATCTACACCAAACAATAGTTAATAACCCTGCATAACCTCTCTGCTACAAACCTACATCTTTTTTCATTTCTTCCTTTTCAGCAGTTGCTTCCAAATGAGTTTGGGCAATTTTCATTGTAGGAAGGAAAAAGTGAAAAAATGGCCACTGCCATCCTCCCTCATCCCTTGTCAGTGCCCTCCACCCCATGCTTCTAAAAATCAAGTAGACACAGCAAGTGTCCCAAATGGATTTTTTCTTTTCCTTTTTCTGAACTTTTGAATCTGTGTTGCACAAGTCTGCCACTATGAAATTTGTGTAATTTCCTCCTCAGTTTTACTGCTCTGCCATGAAATGTGTATTTTTAGTGATCTACTTCACTGCTCTGCCATGTAATTTACATAATTTTCCCCTTAGCTTTACTGCTCTGCCTTGAAATGTGCATATGTTTACCTTGAAATGTGTATGGTTACCTTTACTGATCCCTCTCACTTGCCTTGAGAAGGGAAAACCCTGTGTGGGAAGGTAAAATCTGATGGAAAACTGGTGATAATAATTTACTGAGCAGTGGAAAATGCAAGACAAAGCCCTTTACACAGAACTTGTATTTGACTGAAACACTATTGGTATACAGAACCTATTGACTTATGAAGCTGTTGTCAAAGGGGAAGGCAAAACAAACCTACTGAAATCAAGTTCTTACTGAGATCTTTAGGTGTTTCTGAGTAGCTGTCAGAGGTTGCCATTGCGAGGATTTTGATTATCCCAAGGTATTGACAGGATTTTAACAAGTGTCTAACTCAGCCTCGACCTCCAGCCTCATTCCTTATTGAGCGGAGAACCCCACACAATACAGGCCCCTAGTTGCCCAGAGACAAGAGCCTGTAACAGCTAGAGCTAATTGAACAGAACAAAAAGGAAAGCTGGACAAAATTTCTTTAAATGGCTCAAGGACTTGAGAAAGGAAGAAAAGGTGGGGCAGAAGCAAAGGATAAAGGCCTGAATGCTGAAGGCACAGGGAGGAGAAAGACTTGGGGTTGGAGGGGACTGGACAACCCAACCCAATGGAAATAAGGGAAACAACAGGAAAGGGGGCAATAAGCAGTTGGACTGGTTTGAACAAGAGTTTCAGCTGGGTTATTGTTGCTTTGCAGAATAATGCTGAAGGATTCATTCAAGCTTTCTTCACACTGAGCTTTTATCCTGCGATTGAGATGGTTCCTTCATGGAAGTTTGAGGGCTCTTTACATGATGCCGAGATCATTCAAGGCGTCTCCTGCACTAAATGCCCTTTGTTCTGTTTTTTAATACATCGCAGATAATGAGCTATCAAATTACCCTGCTGTGTTCCACTTCAGTTTCCTCCATGAAAAGAGTAAAAGCGGCAAGAAGAGGAGCGAGATCAATGAAAGATAATGGAAGACTCAGATATGGGGAGAAGGAGGGGGAAGGGGGTGGGGGAGGAGGAAGCCTGTGAAAAAAGGAGTCATTGCATTTAAAACGGAAGCAGAAAGCACTGTTTTAAATGCAGGATTTTAGGCTGATGTAGAGATGCCTTCAGTTCACTTCCTATTTCCTGGGGACTAATGGGACATGTGCGCTGAGTTAGATATCCAGTCTAACTGGATATCTAACTCAGATATACAGTAGACCTGAGTTAGATTTCCAGTCCAAGCAAGAATGGATACACCTTCTCAAATATTGTGCATTCATTGCAATCCAGAGGTGAACAACTTGAACCAGGATCTGAGAGTGGGTGGGTGGAGAAAGAGACTTAGAGTTCTTCCAGATAAGGTTTTTATTGTGCAATGACTCTGCCTCATTCATGGAATTTCACAAAGGTTCAAGACAATGAAATCTTCCATTTGTAACCCTCCTGTGTTTTCCCTCTGCTTCTTCTGACTTTTTTCTTCTGTCTTTTTTTCTTACCAGAAAAAAACCCATTAAGGAGAGAAAGATGGAATAGCTGCACATCACAAATCTGCAATTTCAGATTCACACCATTTTCTTCAAGCACAGGTGTATTCCATTTTCAGAACGCATGACAATCTGAGGGATGGGAATGGGTGGAGGCTTGGAAGGATCAGGCAAAAGTTCAAATCGAAGTAAAGTCAAGGCAAGGGCCACTTTCATCTCATTCATGGCAAACTGCTGTCCAATGCAGTTCCTGAAAAGAAAGAGCTGGTTACAAAAGGCAACCTGTGCTTGGAGAATCATTTTCAAACCATAACCTTCCTTTACATCTCCTTACACTAACAGGAGCGATCTCTGGGGATTACTCTTCAATTCTCTCTAGATATATTCGCTACAGTATTGTTATCACATCCCCATTTCCCAACTCCAGCTTTATAGTACTTAGAACCACATGCCTGCAAAAACACTCTGTTTAGGTCAGATGTTCCAAAATTTAATAAACAAATACTATTTATTATTGAAACAATTAGCAATACACCATACATCCTTTGTGTGAGTAAAAAATATGAGGCTTTCCATTTCCTCATTATAAAATCCTTTCCTGAGTCACTCTGTAACAGAGATTTAGGAGACTTGTATTTTGCCTATATAATTTTAATTGGTTTGACCTATTTCAAATCCATATTAGTGTAATATATTTGTTAGGTCAACTCAAAAGTCACAAAAATGTGTAAACTTTTGTGATCTCCACAGGGTGGCGGGGGAGGCAGATGATCTTTAAGTCATGATGTCATGACTTCACCATCAAGTCAGTCTTTTTTCCCCTTCCAATTTCCCCTTCCCCACACCCGGTTTTTGTAACAACTTGCCCAATGAAGAGATGTTGGAAGCTTGCACATTTTTTGTGACCTGAGTTAGCCTAGTAAATGATTACACTAATATGGAATTTGAACTTTGTCTCAGGAGCATATTTTGGCAGAATTATCAGTGAATTTGTAATGAGTTATCCTGACCTATGCTCACATAACAAACAGCCCAGATCCAGCTGTTCCTTCCCTGACTTCTGAACTCTCACTCATGCAATCTCCTCCCAAACCCTTGTCACTCTGTCTTCCCATCATTTTATCTTCTCTGGTGGGCATTACAGTGGGCATTCGCAGGCAGAGCTGCTACAGCCTCTTTAGCTGCCCTTGGTTTAGCAGGAGGTTAACATTCATGCTGAGAGGCTGCAAGCCAAGGTAGGAGGAAGGAACATGGGGATGATAACTCGGCCCCTTTCCAGAATGAGCTCCAGAAATCTGACTGAATTTCTCACAGTTTAGATTTGAGAGAGCCTGAGCGGCATTGGGTCAGGCCAACTGATTATCAAGGCATACTTTGGAGACCTCAAAATAATAATTTTATTTATTTATTTTTATTTAAAACATTTCTATCCTGCCCTAGTATAAAACAATAAATAATTTAAACACCATATTAAACTATTAAACAAATTTTTACGTAGCCTATCACGGCTACCCCCCCAAAAAAACCCCAGTATACGCAAATGGTGGTGGCTACAGCAGCCGCCATTTGCGTTCCCTATTTTTCGCCGATTTATCTTACGTAAATATTTATATTTTACATTATATAAATTATATAAATATTTACGTAAGATAAAACAGCGAAAAAAAGGGGAATGCAACTAGCATAGTGGGTGCTAGTTGCATTCCTTCATTTTTCGCCGTTCTAGCCTACCTAAATATTTACGTAGACTAAAACGGTGAAAAATAAGGAACGCAAATGGTGGCCGCCGTAGCCGCCACCATTTGCATACGCCGTTGTTGTTGGGTTTTTTTTTTTACCCAGAAGTGATAGGCTACGTAAAGACTTACGTAGCCTATCACGTCTAGGTAAAAAAAAAACAGACTGCAAATGGTGGCCGCGGCAGCCGGTCAAAAGACCAGCTGCCGCCGCCGCTGGAGCCGGCGCCGTCCGGAACATCCACCCTAGGTAACTCTTGTCCCGGGGGGGATCCGCAGGGGGGCGGGGGCCGTTCCGCCATGGATTTCGAGGGGCCAAATGCCAGTGCATTCGGCCTCACTGAAATCCGTGGCAGAATTCTCTGCCATCTCTACTTCCAACAGATCTCAGTTCTTGGGCAGGCATATACAGGGAGAGGCGGTCCCTCAAATATTGAGGCCCCAAGCCGCTTAGGGATTTAAATGTCATCACCAAAACCTTGAATTCTGACTGGAAGCATATTGGCAGCCAGTGGAATTCCTTTAAAACCTGTGTTATATGGTTTTTATGGGGTGTTTCGGTCAGCAGCCTAGCTGCTGCATTTTGCACTAGCTGCAACTTACGAGTCGTCTTCAAGGGCAGGCCCATGTAAAGTGCATTGTAATAGTCTAATCGGGAAATTAACAGCACATGTACTACTGTGGCTAGGTTATCCCTAACAATGAGTTAAATCCAATGTTGTACGAATGGGCTTCTGCTCACGCAGTGGGACTTGCCCTTGCTTACCTGTGTTCCAGCCTCCCCGCCACACACATATACCCCAAATCTGTTCCAGAGAGTCCCCAACCCTCCAGAATAGATATGGGGGCATACAAGGGGCTGCAAGGGAGAGGAGAAATCTCTTCCACCAGCTGGCAGATGGCCAGCACTGGATACAACCCAAGGTCCGTACGTTACTTCCTAACTATTGCCTATAGCAAAGGTTGAATCTCTTTCAGCCTGATTGCCAAATTCCATTTTGGAGATGCTCTCAGGGGTTGCATTCCAGTGGTGAGTGGAGCCAAAGGCAAAAGTGAAATAGGCAAAGGAAAAATATCAAAAATAAAATAAAAAAAAAAGTGAAATAGGCAAAGGCAAAGGAAAAATATCAAAAATACCATTTAGACCATTTATTTTAGCTTAAAATTCTTACTGCCAGTAACTAAGCCTTAAGAGAGGGAGTTCAACCCTTTAGGATTGGGAGCGGGGGGGGGGGGAGGGTGAAACTGCACAAAAGCTGGGAAACCACCAAACGAAGAAACACCCCCACACTTCTAGAGCCCAAAATAACTTTGTCAAAGCTTTTGGCTCTGTGCAAGCTCATTTTGCTCATGCTCAGGTCTTATGAGAACTTGAATAGGAGACCTGACTTCACTCACCAAGGAAGCCTGCCCATAAACATCAGCCATGCATCTTTTGTTTTGTTTCAGTTAGACGTGGCAAGACATGAACAACATTATTTCATATTTAGACAAAAAGATTCTGCATCAATCAGCTGTTCTAATTTACATCTATAGCATATAAACTTCACCTTGGCCCAGCAGCAAAAGGCAGGAAGGCATGAGAGTTTCTGCTGGATACGTTCTCAGGAGTAAACCTCTGAGGGTCAAACACCTAAAACAAAAGTATTCTCTTTCATTATTTTTAAGAAACCTGCTAAGCCACAGTTTTGTATGTTACTAGAGATATAGATATATTCTATTTCTTCAGCTACTTTAATGGACACAGTTATTAGAGAGTGTTAATCAGTTTTGAAATCTCTCTCAGATGCCATAAAAATTGTAAACTGCCCAAATCATTTATCACTTTTCTTAATCTATGAAATATATATGAAGCTGCATTGTACCAAGGAGGACCACTGGTCCATCTAACTCAGTATTGTCAACACTAGCCTTTTCCAAGCAGGTGCCCTCTAGATGTGTTGGACTACCTATCATTTAAGACCAGGCTGCTGGCTGAGTATGATGAGAATTGTAGGCCAACACATCTGGAGGACACCAGCTTGGGGAAGGCAGTAGCTCTCCAGAGGTTCAGACAGGAGTCTTTCCCAACCCTACCTTGAGATGCTTGGGGTCAAACTTGGTTCTTCCTGCATGTAAAGCATGTGCTCTGTCACTGAGCTGTGGCTGTTCCCCAAATTTTAAAAAATACCTCTCATGTGACTGTCATTGCAGGTGGTAATACAGACTTGAATTACTTGGTTAAAGCTGTCCCATGCCACTGAATGCATTGCAAAAATCTGAACAGAGTATTGTTTGGCAATGATGACATCTCAAGCTCCCGCTTTAACTTTTATGAGGTGGTTTTTGCAGCATTCCTAAGTGCTATCTAGATTTTTGAAGGCAGCAGGTTCTGAAGGCAGCAGCCAGAACAGTCTCACAGCAGTGTGCATTAAAAGCCAGCAATGACTTTGCTCTCCGAAACTGAAGGAGCATTCCTGCCTTACAGAAAAGTAGGGATGTCAGAGAATTTCGCCACGAATCTCGGGGAGGCCAAATGCCAGCGCATTCGGCCCCCCGAAATCGGTGGCGAAACAGTCTGCCCCCCCGCCCCCTCCCCCCGGGACGGGACTTACCTTGGGCGAATCTTCCTGACGGCGGCGGCTCGGCAGCGGCCGGTCTTCCAACCAGCTGCCGCCGCCGCTGCCATTTCCAGTAAAAAAAACCCCCCAAAAACGTGATAGGCTACGTAAAGATTTATGTAGCCTATCACGGCTAGATTTTTAAAAAATACCGTGATAGGCTACGTGACTGTTTATGTAGCCTATCACAGCTGAGCAAAAAAACACGCGTACGCAAATGGCGGCACCCATGGGCGCTGCCATTTGTGTTCCTTATTTTGGCACGTCTAGTCTACATAAACATTTACGTAGACTATGGCAAAAATAAGGGGAACGCAAATAGCGTAACGTCTATGCCGCCATTTGCGTACGCGCGTTTTTTGTTTTTACTCAGCCATGATAGGCTACGTAAACATTTATGTAGCCTATCACGGCTGATTGCAGGGACGCAAACGGCGGCGGCTATGGCCGCCGCCATTTGTGGACCCGGCCGGCCAGGATTCGGGGGGGGAGGGACGGAGTGCCTCTCCCCCTGGCCAGAATTTCGGTGGGAGGGATGGAGCGCCTCCCTCCCCACCTCAAATCAAATTTCGTGAAAAGGTAAGTGACTTTCGTACATCCCTACAGAAAAGTAGTTAGAATGTCAAAAGATCATACCTCTGGATCATTCCATATGCTGGGGTTCTTGTGGATGAGATGAATGCTTATTGCAACCCAAGAACCTGAGAAGCAATCAACATGGAAAAGGAGTCAACTCCAATACCCATCCCATGGAGTCAATCCAGGAGGATACCATGGTCGATGGTATCAAAAGCCAATGAGAGATCGAGCAGAATTAACATGGTTGCACTCCCCTTGTTCCTCTCTCGATAAAGATCATCCATCAGGGTGACCAAGGCTGATTCAGTCCCATAACCAGGACGAAACCCAGATTGAAATGGGTCTCGATAATCAGTATCCTCCAAGAGTGCCTGCAGTTGGTCCACCATGACCTTCTCAAGTACCTTCCCTAGAAAAGGGGTATTTGCGACTGGGTGGTAGTTGTCTAATACCATTGGGTCCAGAGTGGGCTTCTTCAGGAGTGGCCACACTACTGCCTCCTTAAGGACAGCAGGGACCACCCCTTCCCGTAGGGAAGCATTTATCACTCCCTGGACCCACCCAGTCATACCCCCTCGGCTAGCCCTCTATGGCTGAATACACACGTTATCTGGCAGGCAGGCTGGAAGAGGTTATTTTTTTTATCTGCTTTTGTTTATTTCTAGCACACACTAAGTGAGTATTTTGAATGTATCTTGAATGAACACAGTCAGTGCCTGGCCCAGAAGGGCCGCTGTTTTTTGAATGCTGGAAACCTCCTCCCGGTGGACCCACACTTCCTCCAGCCCATCTCCTCCATGGTGGCCTGCCTAAGCCTCCTGGGGATGAGCGATGGAGAGCTTGCAGGAGTTCCAGCGGCCTTCCACTATCAGCCTTCTGCGTGCCCCTGCTGCCGGCCTGCTGGGACGTGGGGGCCTCTTCCCCCAGAAAGCCCGATTGGTGCTGCCTCCTTAAGTGCAGGAGCAGGCTGCTGGTGCTGTAGTGCCCTGGCTGTTTCCTCCTGCTGAGAGACGCCGTGCAGTGGTAGCACACGGCAGTGCTGGGATCTGCTCCCAACTCAAAGTGGTCCCACACAATGCTGCCCTGATGTTTTGGGGGAGCAGGAGATGTAGACTGCCTGCCTTGAGTCTGGGGGGGCACCACACGAGCTGGAGGAACAATGGAAGAGGGGTCGGGTGCTGGAGCTTCCACCTGCTGCTCCTCCTCCAACACACCTTGGAGGATTTCCTCCTCTCCACCCTGCACCATGCTGAGAATGTCAGACACCTCTGACCTGATGTGCATCAGTGGGCTCCCCTCTTCCACTGCAGAAGGAGATGCTGCTCCGCCTTGGGCAAGAGTGCGACTACTGCACCTGCCCATGACAGCCTCCTCGAACAGTGACCTCCGGACCAGGGATGGCGGAGAATTTCTCCATGAATCTTCGGGAGGCCGAGTGCCGACGCATTCGGCCCCCCGAAATTGGTGGGGAAATTCTCCGCCAGCCCCCCGCCCCCCCCTGGGATGGGACTTACCTTCGGCGAATGTCCCTCTCGGTGGCGGGTCCCGGCGGCGGTTCGGCGGGGTCGGCAGCCAGTCTCCTGACCAGCTGTCGCTGTGGCCATTACAAAAAAAAAAGTACAGTAAAAAAAAACACACACACACCCGTGATAGGCTATGTGACGATTTACGTAGCCTATCACGGCTAGATTTCCAAAGTCAGCCGTGATAGGCTACGTAAAATGTCACGTAGCCTATCACGGGTGACTTTGAAAAAAAAAAAGCGCGTACGCAAATGGCGGCGCCCCATGGGCGCCGCCATCTGTGTTCCTTATTTGGACAGGGATTGGACAGGGCTATTTGCGTTGCCCTTATTTTTGCCGTAGTGTACGTAAATCTTTACGTAGACTACCCCTGTCCAAATAAGGAATGCAAATGGTGGCGCTCATGGGGCGCCGCCATTTGCGTATGCGCTTTTTTTTTTTCCAAAGTCACCCGTGATAGGCTACGTGACGATTTACGTAGCCTATGACGGCTGACTTTGGAAATCTAGCCGTGATAGGCTACGTAAATCGTCACGTAGCCTATCACGGGTGTGTGGGGTTTTTTTATTGTACTTTTTTTTTCCGTGGCCGGGGAGACGGGGCGCTCCTCCCCGGCCTGAATTTCGGCCGGGTGAGGCGGGGCGCCTCCCCGCGCCTGAACTTCGGGGGGAGAACTGAAGCGCCTCCCCCCCACCGCGAAGCAAGCTGCAGGACAAGGTAAGTCCCTTTCGTCCATCCCTACACCAGACGCACCGCAACTGGCCTCCGCGCTCTGCTGCCCTACTGCACCGGGACGCACTCCCTGGGCTTGCCTAACGGTGCTGGTAGTGACATCAGCACCTCGCCAACACTCCGAAGATGCCTCATATAGCGCTGAATTGCTTTGCCACACAGCGGAGTGTTATTGGAATAAGAAGGTAATTAATATAAATACTATGTGCCCCATGCTTTTTCCACACTCTCTTGAAATTTGGACTTATAGTGTAGTGGAATAACAACCTAGCATGCGTGCGCGCGTACGCACACACACACACGAGCTAAAGAAAGGCATAACTACCTAAGCAAATGACAGGTGTCTTTAATTTACTGTTTTATATTTCATGTTCTTTTATGGAAGGCACGGTAACTTCAAGAAATACAGGACGACGGCGCAGGTGATAAGAGCCAAATCAAACAACAATTTAAAAAAACCTTTTCTACTTTGGGAAGATCAACACAGAGAAGACACAGACGGTTCATTTCAGCACCCAGGCGGGGGGTGGGGGGGACACTACACACATAGGCTGCTATGCATTTCTTTAAGAATTTAGAAAGAAAGAAAGAAAAAACTAAATGCTTGAATATGACTTAAAAAGAAGGGCGAGGGAACATGCCCAGAAGTCAATGTTTGCTTTAAAAAACAGAAGTAAGACTGGGTTTTTAAAAATCTAAAAAAGACAGAGTGGACTGACAAAAATGACAAGGAAATAGAATGGAGAAAGCAGAAGTGGGGGTCAACCTTAAACAACAAATGCAGCCTTTTCCGGAGAGTCCACAAGTGACATAAATAAACAGGAATGGCAAGGGAGGGGGGAGAGTAGCAGCAACGAGCGAGGAAAAGCTATGTTAGTTTGAAAAAATATGGAAAGGAGAGATGAATCTAATGAAATACAAATAACAAACGAGTCGGAGGTAGCAGAAATATGAGAAGGCAGCTGGAAGAGGTGCTGCAAAAGACACTGTCCCAAACAGGCTGGACGAGCAAGGAAAGGATCCCACTACAATGAAGCTGTTTTCTTTTATTTAAATTTTGAGGAAAGCCTAATGGTGATAAAAATCAAATAAATTGAAGGAACAACTCCTAGGAATGCGCGCACGCGCACACGCACACATACACGATCATTTACCCACACCAGCCCTCTCCCAAAGACACAGCTAGCACCATAACCAAATGCAGCCTTTCGCCAAAGTATATATACCCCCTTCCTCCACCACTCTCCCTGTGATTGGAGACTGCTGGCGTCAGTTCTGGCTGAGAGTTCCTATTTGCGCTCCCTCCTCCTTCTGCACTTGCCTTCCCTCCTCTTCCTGCTTCTGCTCGCCTTCCACCTCCCTCCCTCCTTCCTCCTCCTCCTCCTCATGCCCCTCCACGTGAGTGTTCAGAAGTTGATACATTTTGGAGACAGCCTGTCTGGACTGCTCAGGCATTCAATAGAGCTCTGAATATACAAGGTGGAGGAGGCGCTTCGGGGGGGGGTGCGCCTCGGTACTGCTCTGATCTGCCTCGTATCACAAGGATTTTGCTCCGAATAAGCCCACTTCGCCTCATTATTCGGACTTCATTACGAGGTGGTGCACAGCCCTGGTTGTGATCCTGCATTTAAAATGGAAGCAGAAAGCCCCATTTTAAATTCAGGATTTTAAGCTGGTGTAGAGATGCCCTTTGTCTACTCTTTTCTGTGCACCAAGGTAAGTTATTGGACCATCAGGCCAAGAAAGGGGGAGGTGGTGGCGATGCTCACAGGACTGAAGCAAGCAGGGCCCTGACTGCCCGGTTCACATTGTTTTATAGGCAATTTGTTTTCATTTTTGTTAGCATACCCTGGGTACTGTAGCACAGAACAGGAAGGGGCAATTATTTTCAAGTAAATAAAAAGTAATTAACCTACTTAAAGCTAAGACACTATTTTACGTATGTGTGAGCTCTAACAAAGAGGATGGGTTGCATATAGGTTTATAGAACATATACAAACAAATTCTGGCTATGAGGATAGAATAAAATGAAGCAAACCTTCAGGTAAAGTCCGTCCATCAAAAAATGTAATAGGGTTGCTGAGCTCTCGAGCCACTCCTGGTACTGGAGGGTAAAGGCGGAGGCTCTCTTTAATGCATAATGTACAGTAGGTCATCTTGCTAAGATCATCCCTGGAAAAGATCAAAGGCAGGGTGAGTCAATAAATAGGTGAAATTTCCATCCAGGCAGCCTAGATCATGTGTTGGGTGCAAGTACCTAATTAGGCAGGATTAGGCAGGCTAATCCTATGGTCCCACAATGCCAGTAGCTGTTATGCCAGTGCTTGCCCCTGCATATTGTTGAGGCGCTACACTCTCCAAACAGCAAGAGCACAATCACTGCAGTAGAACCAAAAGCTAATATAACACCATCAACAGCCACTTGGTCACCACCCACCAATCCCATCACTCACTGGCATAACCCATTTATGGAGGGCACCAATCAACATGTAATTATGGCAGAAAAAAATGATCACAAAACCACTTTCTCCAAGGCACCAGACACAAGTAAACTGCCAAGTAAACAACACCCACCTCCCAATGCAGAGCTTCTGGAGTCCTTGTAAATAGGGGTGATTTGCTAGACATTATATACTTGTGTACTGCCCCAGCTGTGGGCTTTGAACTCTTAGGTTAGAGGTGCCAAGATAGTGGTAAATCTGATCCAGGTTTACTTACAAGGCGATACTTTATTGAGTACAATCAGCATACAGGTGTACCCAAAGATCAGACAGCTTCTCTGAACCAGGAGCCAAGGGGTAACATGGGTTTTATAGCATGTATGTCAGCAGTGAGGTAGCATGACAACAGCAAGCATTAATTAGCATTCATCTACCACTTTCCCATCATAGACTAGCAGTGCTTGTTTCTCAGCCCAGCCACCTGCAGCTTTAAGACAAACAAACTTCACTTCCCAGGCCCATCCTGATAAGCCGTTCTAGCTTATTAGTATGGAATGTGCCAAGGCCGCTGCTGTGGACCTTTGACTCATCATGGTAAATCAAGAGGCCTGTTAGGGAAAGCAGCAGCCAACTGGCTAAAGTCAGAGAGCTAAGCCCCTCTAAAACTATTAATAGCTTGGTTCAGGCCTGGGGCCCTACAACTTGGACTACCAAAATTGTGTGACAAAGTCCCTCACCAAAATTACCTGAGTAAGCCCAGCAGACATGGGATAAGAGGCATGATTGTTTTATGGATTAGCAACCAATTAAAAAACAGAAATGGCTCCTCAGCATGATGGCTATATATTACCTCTGGTATCAGAGCCAGTATGCCTTTTATACCAGTTTCTGGGAACACTAGCAGAATAATGTGATTGCACTCATGTCCTCCTTGTGGCTTCGCACAGGCATCTTTGACCACTGTGGGAATAGAATATTGGACAAGAACAGGTTGCAGAATGTCAATCCACAGAATGCTGTATTAGATAACCCTTTGGTGTGATCCAGCACAGCTCTTCCTACGTCTTTATATTAGAAAACAAAGGGTAGGAATAAACTGATGGCTCTCAGGATGGAGGGAAGAAAGCAGGAAGTCCTGCAAGGATCTGTATTGGGTTTGGCACTCTTTAACCTGTCCATAAATGATCTGGAATTATGTGTGAGCAGTGAAGCAGGCAAGCAGCCAAGTTTGCAGATGATCCAAAATTGCTGAGGACAGCGGCTGCTGGTACCGGGGGCAGAAACAACTTCTGAGTGAGTCCCAGGGCCATGTTTCCACCAGCAATTTACTCCAACCCGCCTGCGTGGTGAGGTCTCTGTGCTTCCATAACGTCATAGCCATTCAGCCCCAACCCCGCATTTTACTGCGGAAAAACCACTTCTTCTGAGACTGCTTATAGTCCAACTTTTCCTGCTTACTTCAGCTCCATTACTGACCTGTTTCCACAACCGCACTGGGTTCGGTATCATAGTCCTGCCCCTGGGGTGTGTAGCCTGGCCCTTGTGGGTGTGTCGCTCACCTGCCCATGACCTCACCAAGCAGCGTGTGAAGGAGAGGGGGAGATGATACTGGAGGGAGCAGTCAGTCAGGCCGAGATGAAGAGATGCACAAAGAAGCACCCCTGGCATATTTGTGTATATTGTTTGTGTGCTTTTATGTGCTTTTTTGTACATGGCTTTTAAACTTTTTATATTATATTTAATGCTTTAACTTCTGTAAACCGCCCAGAGTGCTTCGGCTATGGGGTGGTATAGAAATGCAATAAATAAATAAACATCCCAGCGCAGTATCCGTCCACCCTGGGTATCCATATGAAGTTCCCCGTCAAGGTGGTGGCAGGGAAATCAGGAGAGCTGCAAGGAGGGCTTCACAGAGAGTCGTTAAGTCATTAAGGCGTGTCCCCAGTTTAGGGGAATAAAGGATTTTAAAGGGGGGGGGATGCTGCACACATGACTTTGCTTTTATGTTCCTCTTTGTTAAGACAAAATTGCACTTTAACTCCACACTTGGGGGGGGGGGGTAAAAGGGGGGGATGCTGCACACACACAACTTTGCTTTTTTGCTCCTTTGTTAAAGCAAAATTCCACTTTAGAACTCACTTTAAAGGAAAAAACAAAAGGGCTTGGGAGGCAGGGAGGAGACTGGCCAGAGTGGG
This sequence comes from Heloderma suspectum, assembly GCF_057233095.1. NCBI lineage: Eukaryota > Metazoa > Chordata > Lepidosauria > Squamata > Helodermatidae > Heloderma > Heloderma suspectum. The sequence goes on from NC_139461.1 coordinate 231,967,423, forward strand.
AAAATGGAGCAGAGAAGAGGGGGGCGAAGGGGGCAGAGACGAAGAGATGCACAACTAGTATATCATCCACTGGCTCTCCTCGCCATTTGCTCCCTGTGTATTTCCCCTTTAGCGCTTTGTCCTGCTTTGTGTGGGCATGTGCTAGGGGATGTTACTTCTGAGTAAACCCATTGGCTGGAAAGGTTTCCTTTCCTGGGAGTAAATGCCATTGAAATCTGTGTGGCTTGCTTCTGAGTAGGCAAGCATTGTAAGTCAGGGAGAGCCAGTGCCTGCAGAAGAAGCCAGCACCACCACCGGGGAAGAGGCGTGCCTGCTGCTGCTGGGCCTGCTGCTGCTGCCACCACCACCACCACCAGGCCTTCCCCACGGTCTTCTGCCTGGCAGACTGCCAGTCCCTGCAGGACCAGGCCCCCAGGTACTGAGCCAGCTGTGCTGCTTCCACCTGCCCTTCCCTGGAGGGGTTACATAAGCTGGCTGGCTGAGGTGGCCTGGGAGAGCCAAGGCCTGCAGGAGAAGCCGCCGCCGCCACCACCACCGGAGAAGAGGCGGGCCTGCTGCCACCGCCACCGCCACCAGGCCTTCCCTGCGGACCTCTGCCTAGCATTATTTTTAAGGGGATTTTTTAGTTGTCGTTTAATTTCTGGGGGATTCCGTTGTGTTTTTAGGGGTGGGTAGCATGCCTGATAGGTGGGAGTGAGGGGGCATGTGTCCACCTGATGGAGGCAGTGGGGGGAGTGTTGTGGGCCAGAACATACCGAGGCTGGGTGGCAGGTGCTGGTGAAGTGCTAGGGACAGGCCATGCCAGGTAAGGGGAACAAGGGAGAGATGTGTAGTATCTGTCTCCTGCTCCGGGCCTGTTCAGAGCGAAAGGATGGCTGGGGGAGGCGTGACTCCATCTTCTGGCCTTCGTTTGCTGCTCTGTAATGCCAGGTCTGTTACCCAGAAAACCTCCTTCTTCCATGACATGATCCTGGATGAGGGTGCAGACCTGGCATGTATTACAGAGACCTGGCTGGCCAAGGCTGCTGCTCCAACTCTTGCAGCCATGTGTCCAGCTGGATTTTCATATGCACAGCAGCCGAGGGCTGGGGATTGGGGAGGGGGAGCGGCTGTTATCTTCGGAGAGTCCTTGGTCTTCACCAGACCCCCTGTCTGGGAGACCAAGCTTGCTGAGTGCATGTACTGGAGGTTGGGCCCGAAGGGCAATCTGGGGATTCTGCTTGTGTACCGTCCACCCTGCTGCACGACTGACTCCCTGGCCGAGGTGCTTGAGGTGGTCTCTGATGTGCGTGTACAGTCCCCTAACTTACTGGTGTTGGGGGACTTCAACGTACATTTGGAGGCCATCCTCACAGGAGCGCCTCGGGACTTCATGGAGACCATGGCTTCCTGGGAGCTGCACCATATTCTAACTGGGCCCACCCATGTAGCCAGTCATGCACTAGACCTTGTGTTTGTTTCTGGAGAAGCGGGGAGTGATCTGGAAGTCGGGGGTATATCTACCACCCCCTTGTCATGGTCAGATCACTATCTGGTGATGTTAGACTTCTCGGATCCACAACCCCTCCGCAGGGGTGGAGGACCCATTAAAATGGTCCGCCCCAGGCGTCTTATGGATCTGAATGGATTCCTGAATGCGCTTGGGGATTCTCTGGAGCATGCCAATGGCCTCTCGGTTGAAACCCTGGTGGGTGGCTGGAATGCCGCAATCACTGAGGCATTAGATTGGGTGGCTCCGAAACGCCCTCTCCCCCTGAACAGGGCTCAGGCTGCACCATGGTTCAATCCGCGGTTATGAGCCCTGAAGCAGGAGGTGAGACGGCTGGAGCGCCGGTGGCGGAAGTCTCACTCCAAAGATGATCAGACACAGGCTAGAGCTGTATCTTCAGCCTATCGCGTGGCGGTGAAGGCAGCAAAAAAGGAATATTATGCTGCCTCCATCGCGTCTGCAGAGTGCTGTCCCAGGAGGCTGTTCCAAGTGGTCCAGAGCCTGGTCGGTCCTGTGGCTCCGGAACCACTGGAGCATTCTAAGTCCTCCTGTGAGGCCTTGGCAAGGCACTTTGCAGATAAAATTGATCAGATTAGGAGTGTTACTCCACACGCTGTGGATACAGTTAGTGAGCAAGAGGTGGCCTGTGGCAAACCGCTTTTGTGGGATCGGTTCCAGCTTCTTCCTTCTGATGAAGTGGACAAGGTGCTTTCATCTGTAAGGCCGACCACCTGCTTACTTGATCCTTGCCCATCTAGGGATGGACGAGAATTCTGCCACATATCTTGGTGAGGCCGAATGCCAGTGCATTCGGTCCCCTGAAATCTGTGGCAGAACAGCCTGCCACACCCTTGCCCCCCCGCGGATCCCCCCGGGACAAGACTTACCTGGGGCAGATGTTCCGGGCGGCGGCGGCTGGTTTTCCGACTGGCTGCCGCTGCCACCATTTACAGTCCGGTCGCCTGCTTTTTTTTTTTTTACAGAGACGTGATAGGCTACGTAAAGACTTACGTAGCCTATTGCATCCCAGTTAAAACAAAAAACAAAACGGCGTACGCAAAAGGCGGCAGCTACGGCCGCCGCCATTTGCGTTTCTTATTTTTCGCCGTCTTAGTCTACGTAAATATTTACGTAGGAAGGCCTGGCGTGCTATCGTCCATGGGGTCACGAGGAGTCGGACACGAATGAACGACAACAAAATATTTACGTAGACTAAAACGGCGACTCAAAAAGGGACGCAAATAGCGCCCACTACACTATTTGCCTTTATTTTCGCCGTAATAGTCTACATAAATATTTACGTAGACTAAGATGGCGAAAAATAAGGAATGCAAATGGCGATGGCCGTAGCCGCCGCCATTTGCGTACGGGTTTTTTTTTTTTTTTACCCAGAGCCCTCCGCAGCCGGAAATCTGGCTGCAGACGGCCCTGGCCGGCTGCTCCACGGAGCCACCACGGAGCACAGCCGGCCATTGAGAATTCCGGGGGGGAGGACCGGATCGCCTCCCCCCCCCGTTGAGGATTCCAGGGGGAGGGACGGAACGCCTCCCCCCCCCCCACCATGAACATAATCCGTGGAAAGGTAAATGACTTTCATACATACCTATGCCCATCTTGGCTCATTATGGGCTGCAGAGAGAGACTAGCTGAGGAGATCAGGGCAGTGGTGAATGCCTCCCTTGAGGAGGGAGTGATGCCATCAGCCCTCAAGGAGGCAGTGATAAGACCGCTCTTAAAGAAGCCCTCCTTGGATCCCCAAGTTCTGAACAACTTTTGCCCAGTCTCAAATCTGCCATTTTTGGGCAAGGTGATTGAGCGGGTGGTGGCGATGCAGTTGAAGGCACACTTGGAAGAAACCGATTATCTAGACCCATTTCAGTCGGGCTTCAGGCTTGGGCATGGGACAGAAATGGCCTTGGTCGCCTTGGTGGATGATATGAGGAGGGCTCTGGATAGGGGTGAATGCTCCTTCCTTGTTCTCCTCGACCTCTCAGCGGCTTTTGATACCGTTGACCATGGTATCCTCCTGGACCGCCTGGAGGGGCTGGGCATTGGAGACACCGTATTGCGGTGGTTCCGGTCCTTCCTCTCCAGCAGGTACCAGGGGTAGCATTGGGAGAGGAGGTTTCGGACCCGTGGCCACTCACTTGTGGGGTGCCACAGGGTTCCATCCTCTCCCCAATGCTATTTAACATCTATGTGAAGCCACTGGGGGCTATCATCAGGAGGTTTGGGGTGTGGTGTCATCAGTATGCGGATGACACACAGCTCTACCTCTCATTCAAATCTTCACCAAGGTTGGCCGTAGAATCCCTGTCCAAATGTCTGGAGACGGTGAGTGGCTGGATGGGGAGGAATAAGCTGAACCCTGACAAGACCGAGGTACTTTTGGTGGGAGACAACAGGAGGCTGGGGCATGTTGACCTGGTGTTGAATGGGGTACGGCTTCCCTTGAAAGACCAGGTCCGCAGCCCGGGGGTCATTTTGGACTCCCAGCTGTCCATGGAGGCTCAGGTGTCAGCTGTGAGCCGGACAGTGCTGTATCAACTCCATCTGATACGGCGGCTGCGCCCCTTCCTTCCCGACCATCTGCTCCCATTGGTAGTACATGCCCTGGTCGCCTCTCATTTAGACTACTGTAATGCGCTCTACGTGGGGTTACCCTTGAAGATGGTTCAGAAACTGCAGCTGGTACAGAACACGGCGGCTCGCCTGATTAAAGGCAGCCGCCGGTGAGATCATATCACTCCAGTGCTGAAGGAGTTGCACTGGTTACCAGTTGTTTTCCAGGCCAAATTCAAGGTGTTGGTTTTGACCTTTAAAACCCTATATGGTTCTGGCGCAGCCTATCTTAAGGAGCGCCTCCAGCAGCACCAGACAGGCCGCTCAACAAGATCAGCCTTGGACGGCTTTCTCTCTGTCCCATCAGCCAGGACATCTAGACTGGTGGGGATGAGGGAGAGGGCCTTTTCTGTGGTGGCCCCCACTCTGTGGAACTCCCTCCCTAAGGAACTCCGTTATGCCCCCTCTTTAATGAGCTTCCACCGTGCATTAAAAACTTGGTTGTTCAGGCAGGCATTTGGGGTGGGTTAGGGTATTTTAGAAAATGTTTTTATTGTAGAATTTTATTGTTTTAAACTGTTTTATTATACGTTGTACATCGCACAGAGTGGCTGAGTGACCAGCCAGATGGGCGGTTAATAAATTTAATAAATAAAATTTAATAATAATAAATAAAAGTCTACTTACTATAACAGTCTTAAGGTCTCCCATCCCCTTCAATGCATTTACTTGGAACTTCCCCCTCCCATTGACTTCACTGACTGCTTCTTCTCCCTTTTGCTCACCAGTTTGATGGCTTTTTTCCTCCCAGGTGATGGGGAAGTCTGCCTTCTCAGCCACACAGGAGAAAGGCTTGACAGTTAGGATTTCAGTGGGTATTAAAAGTGCCTTCAACTGGGAAGCCAGCCAGCCACTACCTCTTCTTCTAGCTAGGGATGTCAGAGAATTCCGCCACGGGTCTCGGGGAGGCCGAATGCCAGTGCATTCGGCCCCCTGAAATCGGTGGCAGAATGGCCTGCCACCCCCCTGCCCTCCCTGGGACAAGACTTACCTGGGGCGGATCTTCCGGGTGGTGGTGGCTCCAGCAGCGGCTCTGGCGACTGCGGCGGCTGGTCTTTTGACCGGCCGCCGCCATTTCCAGTTGTTTTTTTTTAAAAAAAGACATGATAGGCTACGTAAAGATTTATGTAGCCTATCACGGCTAGGTTTAAAAAAAACAAACAAACCGTGACAGGCTACGTAAATGTTTATGTAGCCTATCACGTCTGACTTTAAAAAAACAAAACCATGTGTACGCAAATGGCGGCGGCTACAGCCGCCACCATTTGCGTTCCTTATTTTGGCACGTCTTAGTCTACGTCAAGATTTACGTAGACTAAGACGGCGAAAATAAGGGGAATGCAAATAGCGTAGCGTCCACTACGCTATTTGCGTTCCCCTTATTTTCACCGTCTTAGTCTACATAAATCTTGACGTAGACTAAGATGTGCCAAAATAAGGAACGCAAATGGCGGCGGCCTTGGCCGCCGCCATTTGCATACGCACGTTGTTGTTTTTTTAAGTCAGATGCGATAGGCTATGTAAACAATTACGTAGCCTATCACGGCTGACTGCAGGGACGCAAATGGTGGCGGCTACGGCTGCCGCCATTTGCATCCCTGCTAGCCAGCGGCCAGATGTCCGGCTGCTGGCGGAGCCAGCTGGCAGCTCCGCAGAATCCCTGCGGAGCGGAGCTGGCCGGCCAGGATTCCGGGGGGGAGGCACAGAGCGCCTCCCCCCCCCAGCGAGGATTCCGGGGGGAGGGACGGAATGCCTCCCCCCCACCATCAACATAATCCGCGAACAGCCAAGTGACTCCTACATCCCTACTTCTAGCCCACTTTGCAGGGTTGTTGGGAAGCTGGAATAAGGGAGAAGAGCAACAACAGTGGTGGGGAGAGGGAGAGAACCAGCTGCTATCTTTTCTCCTAGCCTACCTTACAGGGATGGGGATGCTGCACACACAACTTTGCTTTTTCACTCCTTCATTAAAGTGAAATTGCACTTTAAGTCCCCATTTTAAGGAGGAAAGGGGGCTTAAAAGGGGGGGGAGGCTGCACACATGACTTTGCTTAAAGGAAAAAGCAGAAGGGCTCGGAAGGCAGGGAGGAGACTTGCCAGAGCAGGAAACTGGAGCGGATCAGAAGGGGGTGAGGGAGGGTGGAATCGGCAAGAGGAGGAGGTGGGGATACTGATGAGGTAATCAGACCCAACCCAGACTCCACTCAGACTTCACCCAGCCATGAAGAAAATAATTTGATTACAGCTCAGTGGAAACAGCACAGAGCCCCAGGCTACAGCTATGATAAGCCCAGTCTTTAAGGACTGTGGAAACATGAAAAGGAGAAGATGCGACCATCACAACAAAGTTGCAAACAAAGCGAAGCCGATAGCATGGAAACATGCCCCAGGTTCCAAATAAACTCTGCTCTTTCCTCAACACTCTTCCACCCACCACTGCCCATTTTCTCCATTGCACTGGTATATCCTGCTGCAAGAAGGTTTAGCCAGAAGTAGTTGATTCAGTGGTCAATACCATATTCTCTATGCCAACACATTATTTTGCTCTGCTGCCACGAGGGAATTGTGTAGTGATCATGTCCTGCCTAGAGGACATCATTCAGGGATAGAATTTCTCTGTTATAGATGGATCTCAACTCTCACACTCTGGAATGAGGAACAGCAGTTCCCTTTATGCTTTCCGCATATGAAGATGCAACATCCTTTAGTTTTATGGACACACTGTAATATGAAATAGGAAACCTAATGAGGGATATCAAACCTCAGAACTTTAGCTTGTAATGTATTACAATAAAAATATGTCCAAAAAACCTAGCTTGCTCTGAGAGCAGAACCACTTATTACCAAAAAGACGAGGCTGCTGCCCCCCAAAATAGCTCCCTTTCCATAATGTCTGCTGGAACTTACCTCTGCATTATGATTACTGTTTTGCCTGCTCCATAGAAGGAGGGGAAATGTTCTGCATAATAACTCCAGAACATGAGGCACATTGTGCTATACATTATGGAAAGTGATAGGTTGACGTAACACTGCCATTTTCAGCAGGCGCATCATCTGGATTGTAATCTATACTCCCATCTCCGTATTCACATTTCCTTAGCAAAATAACCTGACTGCTTAGCGGTTCCCTCAGTGTAAGCAAGACATATGTAGGCAGTTGCCATGGGAGGCCTGAGCCCTTCCACTATGCATCATGGCTGGGTTGTACCTATGTGCTTCCTGACTGGGCCTGACGGCTTATTTTCCCTGGTCTCTTCCTGATACACAAGGATGCTCACCAAGGACACTCACCAGGCCTTCATCTCAGCTTTTAAGGACAAGTGTGCACATGTGTGTTTTTCTTTTGCAGTGTTTCTTCCGTAAGCAAAATATGTTGTGAGATCGTATGGTTTTGCTCTCGCCTTTTCATTAAAGCTGTCTGCCTTTCAATAGTGGGTAAGAGTGAGAAATGCCAAGCAACCTGTGTGTGTGTGTTTCCTTCATTACATTTAGGGAAACTCAATTTTTAAAATAATAAAGGGAAAGAATTACACACATATTTTTATAGTAAAAACCTTGGCACTCCTTTATAACTAGGATTTAACAAACCATTCTCAAATAGTCTTAAAGTTGAAATTTGAGCAAAGGATGGAGCAGGGGGAGGAAAGGGATTTGTTCCTTTGCCTGTCCCGCTCCCTCCTCAACACACACACAACCTAGTGGCGGGCAGCAGGGGTATAGTGGTGAGCAGTGGCAGCAAAGCAGTGGAAACTGGTAAAAGCCAGCAGTAGGTAATGCTACTGGAGACTCGCTGCCCACTTTGGGATTAAGGATCAGCCAACTGTTCAGGCAATCTCTGACACTGAGGCATGCCCTGGAGGCCTGAGATGGGCTGGTGAATATCTTTTGCCAGTGTAGTGTCGTCCTGCACTGTACCCTTTGTTTCCTTGGGCATATCCTCGGGAAAATGCAAGTTTTCCCTTAAATTCATAGTGTGACAGAGAAATGATCCAATAAACATGAAACCTCACCATTGAATGGTGCCACGGTCCCCCAAAATGGCCTTTATCTCCTCCCTGCATCTCTGCTGATGCTCCAGGTTCTGTGCAAGGCAATATAGCAGCCAGGAGATCCCACTGGCTGTGGTGTCATGACCTTCAAACATGAAAGTGTCCACCTCAGCGCGCAGGTCTTCATCAGGTAGACCAATGCCATTTTCATCCTAAACACAGATAAACTTCACTAGTGGTAAGATTTTGTCCAGGAATCCACTGTTTCTGTGATCTAGTTCACGCGATCCAAACAGCCCACCATGGGTTATTTAAGCCACGGTGAGCCATGGTGCACGCTGGCCAGCATTTTGAATATGCTTGGGGGTTGTCATGTTGTCCGAACCCAGCCATTATGAGTTAGGTGAGGGTTAAAAAACCCATGGTCTGTTGTAAGGTTATGCAAGGGTTGTTTAATTTTCGCATAACCCATGATGGCCAGGTTCAGATGACATGGCAACCCCTAAGTGGGGGTTGCCCATTCAAAAGCATGCACCATGGCTTAAACAACCCACGATGGGGTGTTCTGATCTTGTGAACTGGCCCTGAATCTTATTGCTGCATCACATAATCATAGTGAAGCAAGTACCTGCAACACTGCATGATTTGCACATTCCTTTTCACAGAATGTGGATTTTCTTAGCACAGAAATGGGATATTGGTATTTATCGTGACGGTTCCTTCCTGTTTGGCAGACGGCGGCATCTAACAATGGCTTCACTCCTCCTATTGCACTGCTGGATGCCTCCTGTGCCAAACAGGAGACTACAGAACAAAAGCAACTTGAATGGGAGGTTCCTCCAATGCACAATAATAAAATAAATAAATACCGTATCATTTTGTCTTCCTTGAAGACAAAAGGAAGCTAATACCGATATTGAAGTATGGCTGCAATGTTTTCTGTGATCATATTGTGCTCTCTCCCCTCCCCAAAAAATTAGGTAAGCAACTTCTTTCTGTATCACTTGAAGCTTCCAGACACAAAAACAAAACCTCACATGTAGTGGATTACAATATCTAGCCTCACAGTTACAGAAGCAAGAATAAAAGTTGCAAGGTCCTTATTTGATTTTTAAGGTTCTACAGGTCCTTTGGAAATCACAGTCATATTGGAAATCACAGTCATATTCAGTGTAATAGATTCAGCCATGGACTTATGCCCCCGCCCCCCCCCCCCCATACTCACTTTGGCACAGAGAAGGATGTCAAGAAAATCTAAGTGTCTCTTCTTCTGGATCTTCTGGAGTTCTTCCTCATCCCCCAGAGATTTCTTTCTCTCCTTGATTATCATATCTATAACCATGTTTAATACACATAAAATAAGAGTAATATAAATATATACCATATTTTGCATAGCAAATATAAAACAGAAAACATATGAGGCTTTATAGAATAAAATGTGTACTAATTTATCAGAAAGCATTCATACAGAAGATTATCATGACATTTTATAACATTTTATTGGGTCCAGAATCATAACAACAATTAACCACATTTGGTTCCACAAAATGGTTTTGAACTTTGGATTTATATAAATTAGGGATATTCAGCAGATACAAATATATTTGCTTTGTATGATTCTGTGTTAACATTACTAATGTCTATTTTTGTACTATGGTACTTCTTGAATATCTTCTAATATATTGTTAGATCTAATATTTTCTGTGTCTTATTTCCTTCACAATTTTTCACAATGTCCTGTTATAACTAACATTCTGAGGAAGCACCTTTAAAAGTACAAGAACCTGCAACTATCATCTCCGAGGAGAACATTTTGTCAATATGTGTTGGGCAATATATTTGTACTAGGGATAAACAGGTGAGTATACTTCTAGTCTGTGTCAGTTTTATAGGTGTTCAACCACAAGATGTTCAATACCAAACCTGAGGATACCAAACCTTTTCACGTGCAGGATTTTATGCTTCATTCATGCTTCAGTTCAGCATATGCAAGCCATTGGTTATGAGATAGAAGGGAGTGGTGTCCTCCCTTCTTTTCCTGTCGTATCCAGTAACCGACCGAAGTAGGCGAAACAGACAAGTTACACAAGAGTGATTTCCTGGCTCGATTTTAAAAATTAATTTAACAAAACTGAATGTTTTGGGGTTATAGTTATGGTGACACTTTTTATCCCACTGATGAAGACCTTTGGGGTTGAAATGCATCTGGGCCAGGTTGATGTGTATTATTATAACCTACTATATGATTATTTCGAATCAGAAATGTTAAATAAGTTTTGGGACTGTCAATTTTCCATTTTGGTACAATTTTATATGGTTTGTTATATAATTAAAATTTTATAACTACTTTTTACATTTTGTTTTACAGATTTGTTATTTTATCTAATTTTATTAAATGTATTTAATGGTAGCTTCATCCTAATCTTGCACTTCATAAGTTCTCTTAAACCCATTTTGCTTTGTGTACTCCCCTAAAATAACAGCTCTTTTCCAGGAAGCTTTCCTTCGTTGACCAGCCTTGGTTTTATTGGCACTCTGTTTTTTAAAGAATAATTTTAATATTATGTTTCATTCTTTTTATCTTCTGATCATTTTATCTCTTGTTGTTCACCACTCTGGAATCTATTTAGATGTGGAGTAGCACACAAACGTTGTAAATAAATAAATAATAAAATGTAACAAAATTCAGAGTAGAGTGCAATCTGATGGATAACTGAGGCCCAATCTACATGGAAACGGTATGAGAAGCACTTTCTGGTTATATCCAGATTTTCATAAAATCTAGGGATGTACGAAAGTCACTTACCGTTTTGCGGATCTGCTTCATGGGGGGGAGGGGCTCCGTCCCTCCCCCCGGAATCCTTGACGGGGGGGGGGAGGTGCTCCGTCCCTCCCCCCGGAGTCCTGCCTGGCTGGCTCCACTCTGTGGGGATTCCGTGGAGCCACCGGCCGGCTCCGCCCGCAGCCGGACAACCGGCCGCTGGGCAGCAGGGACGCAAATGGCAGCTGCCGTAGCCACTGACGTTTGCATCCCTGTATTTCACTGTGATAGGCTACGTAAAGACTTACGTAGCCTATCATGTCGGGTAAAAACAACAAAACAAAAAACACGTACGCAAATGGTGGCTACGGCAGCCGCCATTTGCGTTCCTTATTTTTTGCCTTTTTGGTCTACGTAAATATTTACGTAGCCTAAAATGGCGAATCAAAAAGGAACGCAAATAGCGCCCACTATGCTATTTGCGTTCCCCTTTATTTTCGCCGTAATAGTCTACGTAAATATTTACGTAGACTAAAAAGGCGAAAAATAAGGAACGCAAATGGCGGCCGCCGTAGCCGCCACCATTTGCGTACGCCGTTTTTTTTTTACCCAGATGTGATAGGCTACGTAAGTCTTTATGTAGCCTATCACGTCTGGGTAAAAAACAAACAAACGACCAGATTGCAAATGGCTAAGAAATTAAAAAGGAGAAAGGAGAGAACCTGCCCCATTCATATTTGAAGGTGTGCAGATGGGGAGATACGCATTCCCACTCCTGCACTCAGTGAATATTTATAACAACAGGCAGAGGAATTCTCCCAACCCGTCTGCTCCTGTACTTGGCAAATGGCGGCGGTGGCGGCCGGTCGGAAGACCAGTTACCGCCGAAGCCGCCGCTGGAGCCGCCACCGTCCGGAACATCCGCCCCAGGTAAGTCTCATCCCGGGGGGGGATCCGCGGGGGGGCAGGGGGGTGGCAGGCCGTTCCGCCACAGATTTCGGGGTTTCGGATCTCACCAAGATCCGTGGCGGAATTCTCTAACATCCCTAATTCATACCATTTAATTCTTCACAGAGCTGTTTTAAGGTTTGCTTCTTTTTTTGTTTTTCTGGCCACGTTTATTCCTACCCTCCTTTCCATTTTCCTAAAATGGGTGTGGTCACTTTTTTATCATTTGGGGTTGATAGCAGCCTAGCATTGCTTTAACTAGGGGTGGGAAATTTGTGGCCCTCCAGATGTTTTGGCATACAACTCCCATCAGCACTAACCAACATAGCCCATGGTGAGGGATGATGAGAGTTCTAGGCCAAAACATCTGGAGGTCCACAAGTTGCCCACTGACTTAGTAGTCAGTTGGCTTAAAGTGACTACTAAAACTCCAGATCTAAGCCTAAATTAACATGGAATCAGGAAAAATACCTGTATGAAGGTGGGCAATCTGGCAGGCCTTCCGAAACTGATATCCATGGGGGCTGAACCTGTAAATCAGATCATTGTGGGCCAGAATGTTGTGCACTCTGGCAAATAACAAGGAGCAAAGTTCAAATACGGCTTGGACATAGGAATTCTCCCTAAGGGTCAAATAAGAAAATGAAATTATCTTACTCATGAACATTGTTACTACTATATAGTCCTAAAGCAGCCTTAGGGCTGTAATCCTATATACACTTACCTTACAGTAAGTCCTATTGAACTCATAAGGCCTACTTCTAACTAGACACGCACAGGATTGCACTATGAAACAACAATGGGAGTAGCTATATGCCATTAAAGCACAGGAATAGGTGAATATTTTAAAATGTTTTTTAAAAGGCACTCTGACCTGCTAACAGTATAAACATATCGAGTTTTACTACTATCCTGCCACCAACTCTTAGACATTAACAAAGGATTTGTTTTATTTTTATTTTTTTGAAGCAGAAACATTACTATATGAATTTAACATCATTTTACAAATGTTTGACTGCATTGATGTGTGATATTTATGAGCAATGAGGCAAATGTTTTGTTATTTGGGGCAGTTATTGAGGTTTTCAATCTTACACTGCTGCCACGTGTGGTAATTTAAACAGGCAGAGGATGCATCAGCTGTGTATTTCACAGCAGTGAACCGTAGAATGTGGAACATACATTCAGGATAGCTAGTTGGATCCTTTTAAATCACTGCTCAGTTAACTCCCAGCCAATAAGAGGAGCTCTTCCATCAGAGTTAAAGGTATACCAATACTAACCTGTCCATTTGACAGTTGCTGTTATAACTGAAGGCACATTTCATGATGCTATCAAGCGTCATCAAGCTCACATGTTCAAAGAGCTCCACAGATTTATCCTGTGTGACCATCTGCTCCCATTTATCCTAAATCAACAGATGGAAATTAATCCAAGGCTGTGGTGCTTTTAAAAATGCCATTGTGAATGGAAACTCGGTGCCACTCGGTTGGTAGTCCTATTACAGCTGCCTTTCTCTGCAGAGCATGACAAAGTTTGGTTACTTATTCTATGTTCATAGCACATTTGGACAGTCCACCTCTCTGTTTTATAAGATATTTACATATTAATTGTATGAACTAATGCCTAGTTGATTATACAAATACATACATTCCAGCTCACAGTTTTAGAGTTCTGCAAATCCTTCTGCCCCTAAACATGGGATAAGGCTTTCTCAACCATTGTCCCAAGGCTCTGGAATTGTATCCCATGGAAGGATAAATACTTTTTATTATTCTAAAAGGTATTTTGAAATATAGTATCTTAGCTGCCTGTTAAGCATTAATTGAAATGCTTTTAACAACAGGACACCTTTACAAAACCAATGTGATAGCAGGTTTCCTATAAAAGCACTTACCAACATCACTTTTGTAGACTCTGCCATCAGTGTTACATATGGTTTCAAAATGGTATAGTGGAAAGCTGGAGTCAGTAGCTTTCGATGCTGTGACCACTTTGGTCCATGTAAGACCAGCAAGCCTTTTCCTGGTAGCACACAGACATTTCCTATCACTTAAGACACTACAAACACATAGACTTGATATATTCAGACAGAACATTTCCTGTAGTCATCAGAGTTTTCTGCAGCAATGGCATTTCTTTGCTATATCTAGCTCATTTCCCCCAAGTAACTGAAGCTATAAGTACTTGATATAAGCACAAAAATGAGAAAGCCATTTAACCTAACTAGTATCTGGATCCAATTGTGGAGGATTTTATTTTATTAAATTTCTATATCACTTTTCAGTAGAACTTCACAGGGTGGTTTACATAAAAGGAAAAGAATGCAGCTAAAGGATGACCTACCTTTAGGAAGGCTTTCTAGATACGGAGTACTTATGCCAACAGACCTAAAATGTAGACTTCTATAATTCTTGTTATGCTAATTATTTATGGCCCATTCCTTACTGACTTCAACTATACTTCATGATATATGCTTTGACTATACATACCAATCCATGGAATTATGTTCTGATAAGCATAATTGTCCTTTGGGTCTGTAAGCAAGAGAAAAGAAGAAATCACTCAGTTACTATTTGTTTATTTTTAAATGTTATATTTTTTGTCTGTTAATAATCACACTCCAAGGACTTTTCATTTACAGAGGGGTACAAGGCAAGGTTGCCCATTGTCTCCTTTACTGTATCCCTTAGCTGCTGAACCTCTTGCCATTGCTTTTCGTGCTAATCGGTGTATTCAAGGTATACATGTTGGTCATGCAGAACATAAAGTGGGCTTGTTTGCAAATAATATGACCCTCTATATAACAAATCCAATAGCCAATACCAGAAATAATCTCACTGCTTGATGATTTGAGGCAAGCTTCTGAGTACAAAGCAAACTATCATAAGTCAGAGATGATTAATGTCAATCTATCTGCAGTTACACAAGCCAGCCTAGAAAAGAAATTTCCTTTTGTGTGGATTACTAAACTTTGGTGGCGTTTGGGGGTTCATACCTCTCTCTCATTGTATGATCTCCATAAATTTAACTATCAGCTATTGTATACACAAATTCACTCTGATATTCAAAAATGGGGTAAGGATAAGTTATCATGAATACTAAAATAGCTACAAGAATGAATCTCTTGCCTAGACTTCTTTTCTTAAACAATTCCACTTCATCTAACTATTCCAACTCTGGCCAAATGGAACAAACTATTGTCAGATTTTATCTGGTCTGGATAGAAGCCATAGTTGAAGCAAGCACTCTTAGCAGACCCCAAACAAAAGGTGGTCTTGCAGTGCCAAATCTGGAATTATATTATGCTGCTGCTCAACTGAGATTTCTTGTAGAATGGATGCACCAGTGAACAACCATAGAACAGTCCTCAGAGCACCAGTGGACACTCATAGAACAAATAGTGGGCAACTACCCTCTTGATGCCTTGATATGGGTCAGGCATTGTGATAGGCCTAAGTGCATCTTTGAGCATCCAGGGATTAGAGATGCTATACTTACCTGGGAGCGGAAAAAACTGGCTCCTGATCTCTCTCCACTAATGTCAGTGTTGCTGTTGCATCATCCAGAATTTGCAGCACATAACAATCCCCAAGGTTTTTGTGCTTGGTTAGCAGCAATTTATTTGATAAAGGGGAACCCCTCTCCTACACAGATATTGTGAAAAGAACTGAACCAACTGTACCACCCTTTTATCAGTATCTGCAACTGCATCACTGTCTTAGCCTGAATCACATTAAGAAGGCAGCAAAGCATCAACTTATTTCTTCTGAATCTTTTACAGGAGCTGCTGTTACTTCAAATAAAGGTTTGATATCATCTATTTATAAAACCCTTCAAACGCCATTACTGGATGACAAGCTATCTTACATGTGGGCATGGGAGACTGGCTTAGGTGTAGGCTGACCATACGTACCATTTTTTTCATATTTCCCGACCGTCCCATCGTTTTAATATAAATGTCAATTTTGTCCTGTTTTTAATTTTTTGTAAAAAAACTGAACGCGTTTATCATAAGGCTCTATGCTAATCAATGCATGCAGTAAACTACTAGTGTGACGGAAGAGGAAGTTCCATTTACTTTATCCAGTCAGGGCCAGGCTTCTTGAGCTAGCAACGATCAGACGCCGCCCCCTTGCTTGTCTGCAGTGGTGGGGAATTCAAGAGGCGGTCACTAAGCCCCATTCAGCGTGTGGGAGCCAGGAGGGGGAGTCTTACTGTTATTTCTACCATCATTCCGCCCACAGAGATTCTTTCTGCCCTACATTCAGTTTGATTCGGACTTTTCGGACTCATATTTCGTTTCAACAGGCTGTTAGCTATTTTTTTATTACAGCAGATTACATAACCATGGTCCGTTTTTGTCATCCTAATGTCCCGTTTTTGTCTCAACGAAATATGGTCAGCCTACTTAGGTGAGTCTTTGGAAGAAGATGATTGGCAGTGTATCTGGACTTCTTTTTCATCTTTATTAATCATTAGCACAAGTTCTGAGTAGGTGGTACATTACTCCTGCCAGGCTTCACCTAATACATGCAAATTACAGTCAATATTGTTGGAAGGGGTGTGCTCATATTGGCTCATACTTTCATCTTCGGTGAGAATGTTCTACAGTGCAGGAATTTTGGAACATGGTTGCTGATTACTGTCAGAAATTTCTTCATGTTAGACAATAGGTAGCTTCTAAAGCAGTGCTGCTTCATCTTTTTGAACTCAGTGATCCTGGATTCCTGCATAAAGTCCTTCTTAGGCATTGTATACAGCTGCAAAGTTATGTATAGCTTGTAACTGGAAGTCTCCAAACCAAGCAACCAAAGAGCGGTGGATTAATAAAATTTGGGGGACTATGATGCATGCCCTGGCTGTGGGCTTCCAAGATTTAGAGGTGCTGAGAAAGTGATAAGTCAAATCCAGGTTTGTTTACAAGGAGATTTTTTATAGAGTACTTACAGCACACAGGCATACCCAATGGATGGATCAGGCAGAAACTCTGAGCAAAATGCTGTGCTACAAGATTACTTTTATATCATACATGTTATTCAGGCATAGCAGTGAGGTAATATGACAGGTGCAAACATTAATTAAAGTTCATCTACAACTTTCCTAGCATTTTTTATTTTATTTATTTCATTTCTATACCGCCCAATAGCCAAAGCCCTCTTAGCAGCGCTTGGTAACATATTTGGCAGAAGCAAGACTTGTCAGAATTGTCTCAGCACAGACACCTGTGGCTTAGCTTTACCCTCAGGCACATCCTAGGCTCTGATAAGATAAACGGTACCAGAGCTCATTAGTTCTGGAATGTGCTGAGGGGGCACTACACTGGCCTTTGACTCATCTTATGAGCCCAGAGGCCCAACTTCAGGAAAACGCAATTAATAAGCAAAAGCAGAAACCATTATGGATCCCTAACTGTTTCTAGAACTACTGTTAACTTGCTTACAGGCCCGGGGGCCTACATATGAGTACGTATAAACTTACTCAGCAAGTGAAGTGAGCAACTAATTCTAATGTGAAGAATGATATTATGACACAATAGTTTCCATTCATTTCCTAGGCTGAGGCACTTCAAACTTTTGATAAAGTTCCAACAAAATACAATTGCCTATATTTTTTCTGATTACTATGCACAAACACACAAAATGGCATGCACCGGCACACGTTCCTTTCATAAGCATTGAGCAGGGGGTTGGACTTGATGGTCTTGTAGGCCCCTTCCAACCCTACTATTCTATGATATGTTGTAGAACTTGCATTTTTACTTTCATTAGAAATTCAGCTCCTACTCAGTGAATTCCTTTGTTTCTTTAGTGATTGTGATTTATTATTATGCACATTCTCCTTCTTTTTGTTGCCTTTATTTGGTTAACCTTGTTTCAAAATAAAATAAAATTTCATGATTAAAAACAAAACAAAACTTTATATACTGCCCTTCATGCACAAGGAATCCCAGGATACATAAATACCTAACATTTTTAAAAACTAACAAACAAAACCAAATAAAATATACTAAGAATGATAAAATTATAAAATATGAGGCATAAAGAAATTTTCAACCAGCAAATAAACAAATCAATTCAAGATTTAAATTTACTATACTTGGGCACAACCCCTCCCCCCCCCAAGCAAGGTCACCACCAATCATATGGATATTGGGAGGGCATTGAAAAGTTGGGGTGCCACCACAGAGAAGGCCTGTCTTTTGGAAATGCATAATGTATTTCTCCCATTGATAGGACCTGGAGAAGTGCCTCCTCTGAAGATGCATGGGCAGAATGATATGGGAGTAGGTGTCCCTTCAGATATTTGGGTTCCAAGCCATTTAGGTGATAGCTAGCACCTTGAATTGGGGTCAGTAGTGAATAGGGAGCCAATGTGATATTGCTCCATCTAGGTAAAGTAGCCAGAATTCTAGCTGCTGAATTCTCCATGAGTTTAAGCTTCCAAGCCATTTGCAAAGGCAGCTCAATATATAACGCATTACAGTAATCCAACCTGAAGATTGCCAGATCATGGAGTACTGTGGCCAGACTATTGCTATCCAGGAAAGGCCATCATGGACAAACCAGCTGAAGCTGGTAGAAGGTGCACTGAGCCACCAAGGCCACTTGGGTCTCTAGTGACAATGGTAGATCAAAGAGTTCCCCCAAAGTGGCTGAATCTGGTGCAGCACCACCCTCATATTTGTGACTGGGTGACACTTGTTGCAGTCTTCCAGGTTCAGGGAAGTTTTCTTCAGAAGTGATCTCTAAACGGCCTGCTTCAAGATAGCCTGGACCACTCCCTCTTTCAATGAGGCATTAATAACCGCCTGGTCAATCCCATTTGGCTTGATGTAAGAAGCCAAGATTGACAAGGGTCAAGAATAAAGGTGGTTCGTTGGACTTGTCCACATCCTCAGACCACAACAACTACAACTGATTCCATAAAACCAGACCAGATGGTGGTCTGCAACTGCATCAAGGATGGCAGCTAGGTCAGACCAAATACAAGTAACTTTATCTTCAAAGTGCCTAGCAAACTTCTCACAGTAGGCCTTCAAGGGTTCCAACATATCATTCTGAGGGTCCAGATGTAACAGACCCTGCACCACTTGAAAAAGCTCTGCTGGACAGCTACCCAACGATGCAATGGAGGTCATAGAAACATAGAATAGTAGGATTGGAAGGGGCCTACAAGGCCATCGAGTCCAACCCCCTGCTCAATGCAGGAATCCAAGTCAGAGCATCCCTGACAAATGGCTGTCCAGCCTCATCTTGAATGCGTCCAGTGTGGGAGAGCCCACTACCTCCCTAGGGAATTGGTTCCATTTTCATATTGCGCTAACAGTCAGAAAGTTTTTCCTGATGTTCAGCCAGAATCTGGCTTCCTGTAACTTGAACCCATTATTCCGTGTCCTGCACTCTGGGATGATCAAGAAGAGATACTGGCCTTCCTCTCTGTGACAACCTTTCAAGTACTTGAAGAGCACTATCATATCTCCCCTCAGTCATTTCTTCTCCAGGCTAAACATGCCCAGTTCTTTCAGTCTCTCCTCATAGGGCTTTGTTTCCAGTCCCCTGATCATCTTTGTTGCCCTCCTCTGAACCCTCTCCAGTTTGTCTGCGTCCTTCTTCAAGTGTGGCGCCCAGAACTGCACACAGTACTCCAGATGAGGCCTAACCAGCGCTGAGTAGAGGGGAACTAGCACTTCACAGGATTTGGAAACTATGCTTCTATTAATGCAGCCCAAAATAGCATTTGCCTTTTTTGCAGGCACATCACATTGTTGGCTCATATTCAGCTTGAGATCGACAACAGTTCCAAGATCCTTCTCGCTTGTAGAGTTGTTGAGCCACGTATCCCCCATCTTGTAACTGTGCATTTGGTTTCTTTTTCCTATGTGCAGAACTTGGCATTTATCCCTATTAAATGTCATTTTGTTGTTTTCTGCCCAGCACTCCAGTCTATCAAGATCACTTTGAATTCTGTTTCTGTCTTCCAAAGTATTAGCTATCCTGCCCAATTTTGTGTTATCTGCAAATCTGATCAGCATTCCCTGCACCTCCTCCTCCAAGTCATTAATAACAATGTTGAAGAGCACTGGGCCCAGGACTGAGCCCTGCAGTACCACACTCATTACCTCTCCCCAGTTGAGAAGGTCCCATTGATAAGCACTCTTTCAGTCCGATTCTGTAGCCAACTGTGGATCCACCGGATCATTGTTTCATCTAGCCTACTTTGAGCTAGTTTGCTCATCAGGATACCATGGGGCACTTTGTCAAAAGCTTTGCTGAAGTCGAGGTATATTATCTCTGCAGCATTCCCACGGTCTACAAGGGAGGTTACCTGATCAAAACATGAGATCAGATTCATCTGGCAGAACTTGTTTTTTACAAATCCATGTTGGCTTCAAGTAATCACTGCATTGTTTTCAAGGTGCTTACAGATGGATTGCTTTATCATCTGCTCCAGAAATTTCCCAGGGATCGATGTCAGAATGATTGGTCTGTAGTTCCCAGGTTCCTCCTTTTTACCCTTTTTGAAGATAGGAACAACATTAGCCCTCCTCCAGTCATCTGCCACTTCACCTGTCCTCCATGATTTCTCAAAGAGAATAGACAGCGGTTCTGAGAGTTCTTCTGCCAGTTCCTTTATTACCCTGGGTTCCAGTTCATCTGGCCCTGGAGATTTGAACTCATTCAAAGTAATTAGGTGTTCCTTGACCATATGCCTATTGATCTCAAGCTGCAATCCTGCCCCTTCTGCCTGTACTTCATCTTTGCCAGGGGGGTCATAGACCCTCTTTTGGGAGAAGACTGAGCCAAAGTAGGAATTAAGCACCTCTGCCTTTTCTTTGTCATCTGTTATCATTTTGCCATCCTTATTTAATAGCGAACAACCATTTCTTTCCTCTGACTATGCATGTAGCTGAAGAAAGCCTTTTTGTTGTTTTTAGCATCCCTCGCTAACCTCAGCTCGTTCTCAGCTTTATCCTTCCTGACGGCATCCCTGCAATTCTGGGCTACCTGCCTGTACTCTTCCTTTGTTACTTGGCCTTCTTTCCACTTCCTATATGTGTCCTTTTTCGTTTTCAGGTCATCCCTAAGCTTTTTGTGAAGCCACATTGGCTTCTTCTGTTGTCTTCTTCCTTTTTTTCTTGTTGGAATGGTTTGTAATTGTGCCTTGAGAATTTCCTTTTTTAAAAGCTCCCAGCCATCTTGGACTCCTTTTCTTGTTAGAGCCGCTTGCCATGGGACCTTACTGATCATTGTTCTGAATTTATTAAAATCAGCGTTCCTAAAATCCAGTGTACGCGTTTGACTACACTCGGCTTTTGCTTCCCTTAGAACCAAGAACTCAAGTACAACATGGTCACTTTCCCCAGAGTTCCTGTAACTGCTACTTGATCCACTAAGTCATCTCAGTTGGTTAGGATCAAGTCAAGGATAGCTGATCCTCTAGTTCCTTCCTCTACTTTCTGAAGGAAGAAGTTATCCGCCACACAAGTCAGGAATTTCCTGGAGGGGCCATGTTTTGCAGAATTTGTCTCCCAACAAATAACATGGCATGGCTGTGGTGGCTTAGTGGTTAAGACGCTGAACTGCAGACCGGAAGGTCGGCAGGACAGCAGTTCGAGACCCGAGTGCTGCGTGACGGAGTGAGCTCCTGTCTTCAGTCCCAGCTTCTGCCAACCTAGCAGTTCGAAAGCAAGAAATTGCAAGTAGATAAATAGGCACCGCTTCGGTTGGAAAGGTAACAGCGTTCTGTGCACCTCGGTGTTCAGTCATGCCGGCCACATGACCATGGAAGCGTCTTCGGACAGCGCTGGCTCTTCGGCTTAGAAATGGAGATGAGCACCACACCCTAGAGTCGGACACGACTGGTTGGGGACACCTTTACCTTTATTACTACTACATCATGCTTCCTTAAAACATTGGCTATTTTCCTTTCAAAAGTTTCATCACTGTCTTCTCCTTGATTGGGTGGGTAGTAGTAGACTCTGACCACCAGGTTCCTTTTATTCTTTGCTCCATTTATTTTGATCCAGATGCTCTCGATGGGGCTACCAAGCTCATCCTCCTGTATTTCTGTGCAGAGATATGTATTTTTCACATACAGTGCAAACCCACCTCCCTGGAGAAATGGGAGTATTTTGCAGCTTCCCTGCCACATAGTAGGCATGATAATGTGCTGAACGTGTGTTCAGTCGTAGTCACTATGAGACTGTGTTCTAGTTATCATCCCAATTGTTTCATTGACCCCAGCTCTGTGGTAAACCAGAAGGTGGCTGGGCTCTTCAACACAGGAGAGAATACTTGGGAGTAATCATGTCAAAAGCCCTTTTCATCTCACCATTCTATAGTGAGACTAGATTTGCACCTCGTGTCATATCGATATGAACCATCATGATAATGTTATATCCCTCTTTCTCATTTATACCTTGTAGCGCACACAATGACATTTGTTGCAGCATTTTGGATAATACAGAATAAAAAGCAGGAAATAACACTAGAAAAACATTATGGAATGTGTAATGTGCCCCAACAGTTATCAGTGCACTTCAAAACCAATAAACAGCAGTAGTGTAGATCTAGCTCACTATAGAAACGACAGCTTCTTTTGCCATCAGACTTATATCCCATTTTCCCTGCTCTAAAAAAAAATTGCTGAAAGTGCTGTTTACAAACAGAAGCAAAACTGGAGGGTCACGATGTCATCTAAAGAACCCGTAAACAACCATGAGTAGGGAATGCTAACTGCACAATAAATGCTCATGTAGAAAAGTTCCAAGAAAGCAGTGCCCCTAGGCCATTCTGCCCAGCCACAGCATCATCATAGCAGTGCCCCAAACAAAGCAGCAATTCCTGGCCATGCCACTTTTCTCCAATGCTATGCATGACTGTCACTATCAGTTTATCGTATATATTAATAATGCCTTACAATATAAAATAATTATATAAAATAAGACAATAGGTCATTCAAACTCTGTTCATGAAACATCATGGAAATCTGAGGATAATATCAAATCTATAGCTTTCCTCTGTGCTACTGGAGGATAACTGGAAATTATCCTTGGCATTTGTATTTCGCAACTGTACCAGAATCACTAGGATGTCAACAACAGCAACAACACACACAGACACATAGCTGGTAGATTAAGACTATTTTGTCTCTTACCTGTTCTAGCAAGTATTGTTTTTGCATAATCAGGGTGTGTGATGGTTACACATGCAGAGAAGTTCCCAAACCACACAGGAAAGGCAAATGGATACAGATGACTCCAGTGCTCTGTCTTTTTGAAAACTGTCGATAAGGGTGAAAGCTGCAACAATACATGAAGGAGGGTGAAAGTGATGATTAGTGTGTGTGTGTGTGTATAAGTATTTTCAAACATTAAAAAATCTGCCAGTTTAAAAGACCAGAAGGTGAGGCTATCTCACATTGGTCCAAACTCCACAAAGCCAGGAAATTGGAAGCTAAGGCTGATGCCTTATCTGTTCTGTCGTGCCCCGTGATCAGTCATGATGTTGTGCAATGTCACAAATTGTGCTTGCTTACAACTTATCCTCCATGCACCCACACTTTTGCTGGGTCTTTCAGTCCCAAATCCAGATTGGGAGGATGGAGTGCCTGGGACCAGCAAAGATGCTCCACATTGTCCTGGTCCTGTATTGCCATATGAAGCATCTGAAGGGACTTTTCACCGGATTCCTGGACGGAATCGGGCACTTGCACCATCCCTACCATCAGGCAAGGCACCTTCAGAGGGGGGCCCCAAACCTGGAAGTCATGAAAACTGAGAATTTTCTTAGGTTGAATCTGATCTTTTTGGATACTCCATGCAAACAAAATGAGGGTAGCTTTATCTTACCATTCACTGCTTTGTTTCTGAAGGTTTCCTGAATTTAACATCTCTCAGTTGGCTACAGCTAACAATTTATAATCTTTAATTAGCATACAGCAGCCTCCCCCAACCTGGTTCCCTCCAAATTTTTTGGACTACAACTACCATTAGCCCCAGCCAGCATGGAAAATGATTCTATTATTATTATTATTATTATTTCTTTATATCCTGCCTTTTTCCCAATACTGGGACTCCAGACAGCTTTACAACATTAAAAATTTGTACAGTTAAAACATATAAATAGAAATATACAAAAGTTAAAAATATAATAAATCATCAATAATATTAAAATTGTATAAAATACCAGAATTTAAAAAGACAACAACAATATAAACAATAGTATCAATCCATCATATTCTCCCAGGTCCAGACTATCCCCAAAAGCCTTCCAGAACAAAAACGTTTTTGCCTGCCTGTGGAAACAAACCAAGGGGGGTGCCACTCTCGCCTTCCTGGGAAGGGAGTTCCAGAGCTTTGGGGCAGCCACCGAGAAGGCCCTCTCCCGCATTCCCACCAGGCGAGCCTGTGATGGTGGCAGGATGGTGAGAAGGGCCTCTCCTGAAGATCTCAGGGCACGAGCAGGCTCATAGGAGAGAATACAGTCTTTTAGATAAGCTGGACCTGAGCCATATAGGGCATTATAGGTCATGACCAGCACTTTGAATTGTGCCTGGAAACAGACTGGGAGCCGGTGAAGCTGTTTTAGCAGGGGAGTTGTATGCTCCCTGTAGCTGGCCCCAGTGAACAGTCTGGCAGCAGCTCTTTGAACCACCTGAAATTTCTGAACACTCTTCAGAGGCAGCCCCACGTAGAGTGCATTACAGTAATCCAAATGGGATGTAACTAAGGCATGTGTCACTGTGGCCAGCTCAGACATCTCAGGGAACAGACGCAACTGGTGCACTAGCTTTAACTGTGCAAATGCACTCCTGGCCACCGCTGAAACCTGAGCATCCAGGCTCAGGGCTGAATCCAGAAGTACACCCAAGCTGCGAACCTGTGTCTTCAGGGGGAGTGTAACCCCATCCAGCACAAGCTGAATCCCTATTCCCTGATCTACCTGTCAACTGACCAGGGGCTCCTCTGTCTTGTCTGGATTAAGCTTCCATTTGTTTGCCCTCATCCAGCCCATTACTGCTGACAGACACCAGTTTAGCACTGCAGCAGCTTCCTTGGAATTAGATGGAAAGGAAAAGTAGAGTTAGTGTCATCAGCATACTGATGACACCCAACAGGAGGGCAGCCAATGGTGCCCTCCTAAACACCTGGATGGCACCAGGTTGGGAAAGGCTGGCACAGGATATGCTCCAGCTTCTTGTATTTTTGTTTTGCAAAGCTGCATCAGCCTTGTCAGACAATGCCCTGGTTTTCATGGCATGACAACCCATCATGGTTATCACCCATAGGGGCTTGTTGTGATGTCTGAACCCAGCACGATTTCCACAGGGTGGCTTATTTTTCATGAACAAGCCACCCTTGGAACCCATGACTTGTTGGTGGGCTCTTCAGGGTGGCTTGTTTTCAGAGTGGCTTGTCGTAATGTCTGAACCTGCCAGAGCTTGTTTAGTACAAGGGCACTTGGCAAGAGCAGTGAAAAATCTGACCTCTCCTCAGTGCCCTCCACCCCTCCTCCTCCAGCTTCCTTCTCCAGCTCCATTTGACAGCAACCTGGCTTTATCCCCTTGTGAGCCAAGTTTGCTCAGCAATGCATGCATGCGTGATTGACTTACCTCTGGGTAAGCATGCACCCCCCCCCCCGCCAACTCGGGACCATGGCAATTCAGGAGGGAGGGATTCAAGCTTTTCCCCCTTTTGTTTTCCTGCTGAAATCACACACACACAGACACAGAGGGAATGGTTAAAACAAGAAATGTTGTTTTAACCATTCCCCTATGGACGGGGAGGGAATTTTGGCATGAAAATGGGAAGAGGGAAAGCTTAAATCCCCCCTCCCAAACGCCATGGTCCTGAATTGTTATTTCAATAATAACAATTGTTATTGTTGTTGTTATAAGAGGTAAGTCAATTGTGCATAGCTGGGCTAGGAAGAGGAATGTCCAGTGAGGAGCAGCCAAAGAGGCTTTTTTTTTTTTTAAGCGTTAAAGAAAGAAAATAAATATAACCCTCCGACGCCTCATCCTAAACAATAAGATAAGCCCCACCAGACCAAGACATGGCATATGTGCGTTAATGCAGGTGCTTCGCAAGGCACGAATGGGGGGGGGGGATCTCATCAGAGCAGGAGTACAGAGGAGATGTGTCGCAAAAGCGCCCGGGACAGGCGCAGAGAGTGGGTGGGCTAGCGACTGAATGGTGCTATGGTGGCTTGTTCTCAGGGCGGCCTATGCGGAGAACAAGGCTTACCAGGGGGCGCTGCGAGCACCAGCGGGAGGATGCTTTGCGCGCAAGGGCCGTGCCTGAGCGTGCGAGCCACAAGCCTCTGCTTGACCCCGAAGGCACACGCCGCGGCTCTCTTGCTCTGCACCTACCTCAAATATATGACCGTACAGCCAGTGCGGGGGGGGCCCGGGGAAAGCGCTCAGGGCTTTCAGCAGCTCCCGCCTCCGGCGATGCAGCTGGATGACTTTGATCAGCACGCAGGTCAAGCAAAAGACCGCCGCCAGGTGCCAAACCCGCGAGAGATCCAGGGCTGGGCGAGGCGCAAGGCGCCCGGGAGAGAGAGGAGGCGTCGGCGCTCGGGTGGACAGCGCCCTCGCTGGGGCAAAGGGCAGGCACGCGCCCCCCAAACCTTTCGCCGGCCGAAGGGCCGAGCAGGAGAGGCAGCCGAGGCCGGCACCGGCGTGCAGGGAGAGCGGCTTTTCAGCACAGAAAGGGCGAGCGGTTTAGAGCGTCTTCTTCTCCCCGCTCACGCCACGCGCACCTTCCGAGGCAGGTTGCAGACTCCGCCCTTGCAGGGACAATAACCGCGGAAAAGGCACTGCCCAGCGCCTCCCCGCTCTCCGCCCCACGGCCTTTCGGCTGGGGCCCGCGCAGCAGGAGCGAGCCCTGCCTCGCCGAACGTGGCAGCGGCAGATGGTGAAAGGGTGGTGCAGAAGGGGAAGGGAGGGGAAGGAAGAGAGGGAACAGACCACAGACGGAGGAATGGTGATGTACGAAATGGCTTGGGAACCAAGTACGGGGAAGAATGTCTCCTCCCGTAGTTCTGGCATCCCACATAGTCATGGACCTCTCTCTCCAAGGGGCTTTGCCTGACACCCACAGCATTATCTTTTTGGTGCCAGGAAACACTTCTTTATTCTCTCTGGCTTTTTAAATTTTCTGTTTTATGCTGCTTCTGACTACCGATTGTAGTATATTTTATTATTACATATATATCTCACCTTTCTTCTGTTGTAGAACTCAAGGTGGCTACATGGGATTCCCAGGCAGTCTCCCATCCAAACAATGACAAGATTCAGGCCTACTTTACTTCAGCAGGGTGGCTGCCACGTGCGCCTTCAGCCCATCCCTTGAGACTTAGAATCATAGAATAGTAGGGTTGGAAGGGGCCTACAAGGGATGATTGAGAAGAGATCCTGGCCTTCCTCTGTGTGACAACCTTTCAAGTACTTGAACAGTACTATCATATCTCCCCTCAGTCTCCTCAAGGCTAAACATGCCCAGTTCCTTCAGTCTCTCTTCATATGGCTTTGTTTCCAGTCCCCTGATCATCTTTGTTGCCCTCCTCTGAACCCTCTCCAGTTTGTCTGACTTCTTTTCCTATGTTGCACTGTAACATTGTAAAGCACCTGGGAGATATTTGAAGGGTGGTATAAATCTCTACTTGCTAAATACATACATATATCCAGGGCAACATATAGGGCAATTACATGTATGTCAACAGATTGGGCCATGGAAATCTTCTTCCATGCACCATAATAACAATAACTGTCTGCTATTAGATGTATGGTTCTGCTTGTCCCGCAAGGTAAGCACTCCGGACAGCAAACTAGCAATACATGGGGTGGGGTGGGGTGGGGTGGGGTGTAAAAGCCAGAACGGAATGGGCCAGAATGGCCACTTATATTTTAAAAAGCATGCCAAAAATAATGGCATGTGTTAGAAACACTTGAGAACAATATTTTAGGACTAAAACCCTTGCAATATTGTAGTATTATTAACCCCATAATGCCCAGAACACATCCGGAACAGAATGGAATGGCCCAGAACGGACACTTCCAAATGAGTGAAATCAACCAAACTCACTAGTCACACATAACTCCGTGGCAAGGATGCAATAAGCCATAAAGCATCCACAGAAACCATGTTCTAATGCCTGTTCCAGGCAATAGTCCATATTGAAGAAAAATGGCCTGGAACGGCAACTTCCGAGAGAGCCAAATCAACCAATAGCCGTTCCGGGTGAAATGGAAAAATGCCACTTGCATTGTTAGCATGGGAACGTGCTGCTAAGGTGCCAAGAGTCATGCAGACAAAAGGCTGTAGTGACTGAATTAGGGCTAGAGATAGTGATTGAATTAGAGCTAGAGGACAGTGGCTGATTAATTTACTGCACATGAGTCAGAATACCTGGCAGGGCCCTTGTCTTTGGAAATCGGAAAGCTTCCTTTGAAGGAAGGTTGCTAATAAACTCTAAAGGGTTTAAACTCTGAAAGAACCTAGTGCCTGGTTGGTTCTTTCAGAGTTTAAACGACTAGGGCTGTCTTCACACATGCTTTTATCCTGCGATTGAGATTGCTCCTTCACAGAAGTTTGCAGGCTCTTTACATGACGCCGTGATCATCCAAGGCATCTCCTGCACTAAATGCCCCTTGCTCTGTTTTTAAATACAGGCAGGGCCAGAAATATTGGAACAAGGATAACTGTTTTGGCAGTTGGCCTCTGTACACCACCGCAATGAAGTTGAAAGGAAACACACCCAGATGGGAGCAAAGTCAGGACTTTCAGCTGTAATTCAAGGGGTTTGACAAAAGTGGGGCACTAACCGTTCAGGAAAGACAGCCAGTGGCATACACACACACCCATCGGTGGTGGCTCATAAGTAATGGAACAAACCAACATCATTTCAAACTTAAGGATCGCCTTTAATACCTGGATGAAAATCCTTTGCCATCAATGACTGCCTCAAGTCTGGAACCCATGACATGACCCAATGCTGAGTTTCCTCCATCGAGAT
Source organism: Heloderma suspectum (assembly GCF_057233095.1). Lineage (NCBI taxonomy): Eukaryota > Metazoa > Chordata > Lepidosauria > Squamata > Helodermatidae > Heloderma > Heloderma suspectum. The sequence continues at coordinate 231,996,256 of NC_139461.1, forward strand.
GCTTTGCCAGGCCTTTACTGCAGCTGCCTTCAGCTGCTGCTTGTTTGTGGGTCTTTCTGCCTTCAGTCTTGTCTTCAGTAAGTGAAAAGCATACCTATTGGGTTGAGATCAGGTGACTGACTTGGCCATTGAAAAACATCCCACTTCTTCGCCTGGAGAAACTCTTGGGTAGCTTTTGCTGTATGTTTTGGGTCATTATCCATTTGCAATATGAAGCGGCGTCCTATCAGTTTGGCAGCATTCGGCTGAATCTGAGCAGAAAGTATAGCCCTATACACTTCAGAATTCACCTTGCTGCTTTTATCAGCAGGTCATCAATAAACACCAGTGACCCAGTTCCATTGGCAGCCATACATGCCCATGCCATAACACTGCCTCCACCATGTTTGACAGATGATATGGTATGCTTTGGATCATGAGCTGTTCCTTTCCTTCCCCATACTCTTCTCTTCCCATCATTCTGGCACAAGTTAATCTTGGTTTCATCAGTCCAAAGAATCTTATTCCAGAACTGGGTGGGCTTTTTAGGTGTTTGCTGCCAAAGGCTAATCTGGCCTTTCGGTTCTTGAGTGTTACCAGTGGTTTGCACCTTGTTGTGAAGCCTCTGTATTTACATTCATAAAGCCGTCTCTTGACTGTAGATATTGACAATGACATGCCTACCTCCTCAAGAGCATTCTTGACCTGGCTAGATGTTGTGAAAGGGTTCCTCTTCACCATGAGCAGAATTCGGTGGTCATCCACTTTGTCTTCCGTGGTCTGCCAGGCCTTTTGCTGTTGCTGAGCTTGCCAGTTAATTCCTTCTTATTCAGGATGTTCTAAATTGTTGTGTTGGCCATTCCCACTGTTTTTACTATCTCTCTGATGGGCTTATTTTGTTTCCTTAGCCTAATGATGGCCTCCTTCACTCGCATGGACACCTCTTTGGGCCTCATGCTGGGAGTACCAGAGAACAGCTACCAAATGCAACTGTAACACTCAGAACCACCTCCAGGCCTTTTATCTGCTTGACTGGTCATGGGGTGCCTAGGGAACAGACCACACCTGGCCATGCAGCTGCTTGTCAGCCATTCTTTCCATTACTTATGAGCCACCAATGATGGGGGTGTGTGTATGCCACTGGCTGTACTTCCTGAATGGTTAGTGCCCCACTTTTGTCAAACCCCTTGAATTACAGCAGAAAGTCCTGACTTCGCTCCCATCTGGGTGTGTTTCCTTTCAACTTCAATGTGGTGGTGTACAGAGGCCAACTGCCAAAACAGTTATCCTTGTTCCAATATTTCTGGCCCTGACTGTAGATTGCAGAAAATGAGCTATCAAATTACCCCGTTATGTTTCGCTTTTCCGTTGTGTTTCGCTTTTTTGAAAAGAGGAAAAGCAGCAAGAAGAGATCAATGAAAGATAACGGAAGACTCAGATATGGGGAGAAGGAGGGGGGAAACAGAGCGTGTGTAAAGGGAGTCAGTTGTGATCCTGTATTTAAAACAGAAGCAGAAATCCCCGTTTTAAATGCAGGACTTTAGGCTGGTGTAGAGATGCCCTAGATCAACAACTGGTGCGACTGGTGAGTTTGGTTGATTTGGTTCACTCGGGACTTGCTGTTCCAGCCTGTTTTGTGCAATATGGACTATGGGCTGGAATGGCTATTGAAACGTGGTGTCTGTGGAAGTTTGGGAGCTTATTAAGTCAGTCCCATCTAGTCTGGTGTGACTGGCAAGTTTGGTTGATTTGGCTCACTCGGAAGTTGCTGTTCTGGGCCATTTTTCTTCAATATGGACTATTGGCCTTAATGGGTATCCGAACATGGTTTCTGTGGATGTTGTGTGGCTTATTGCACAAAGAAGGCTGAGCGAAGGAAGATAGATGCTTCTGAACTGTGGTGTTGGAGGAAAATTCTGAGAGTGCCTTGGACTGCAAGAAGATGAAACCAGTCCATCCTCCAGGAAAGAAAGCCAGACTGCTTACTTGAGGGAAGGATATTAAAGGCAAAACTGAAGTACTTTGGCCGCATAATGAGAAGACAGGATACCCTGGAGAAGATACTGATGCTGGGGAAAGTGGAAGGCAAAAGGAAGAGGGGCCGACCAAGGGCCAGATGGATGGAGGATATTCTGGAGGCGACGGACTCGACCTTGGGGGAGCTGGGGGTGGCGACGGCCGACAGGAAGCTCTGGCGTGGACTGGTCCATGAGGTCACGAAGAGTCGGACACGACTGAACGACTGAACAACAACGTGGAGTTATGTGTGACTGGGGAGTCTGGTTGATTTCGCTCATTTGGAAGTGTCCGTTCTGGCCATTCCGTTCTGCTCCTGATGTGTTCTGGGCTTGATGGAGTTAATAATAACACACTATTGTAAGGGGTTTAGCCGTAAAATATCGTTCTCAAGCGTTTCTAACACATGCCATTATTTTTGGCATGCTTTTTTAATATAAAATGGCGGTTCCGGCCCATTCCGTTCCAAGGCCTCAGTACCTCCGATGGCGAGGTAGTCCGCCAGCGAGCTAATTTAGGCTCAGTGTAGCTCAGTCTTGATTTGTTCACAGCCGTTCCAGGGTTTGCTCAATCCGTAGGGACAGAAACGGTTTAGAGTCACATTATCTCGGTCTTCATTGGCACTTTCGGTCTAGTTGAGCTGGTTTTGCACTCTAACTTCCAATTCAAAATAGATGTAACGACGAGTTTCTAATGATGAATCTCACTGGCTTGCTTTGTTTTCTTTACCGGGAGTTAGGGATGCGGAACGCTCTATTTTATTCTATTTCTCTGACTGGAATACTGGCCCTTTAACTACGTCCTCGCTGCGGACTGGAATGGTCGGGTCCCCTGACGCACCAGCCCCTGGCTATCCAGTGAGAAAGGCTATGAATCTATGAATGAGAGCGGAGTGTTCTCTTATCCAGTAGGAGCGGTTCATACTCTTAGGCGTAAACGCAAGAGCAAAGCCGCCCAACCAGCTGCCTTAGCGCTGCCAGCCAATGACAGCGGCCCATATTGACTGGCGGATGCTGAGGGGCAGGAGGAAGCGATGTTCCCTCGGCTGCCATGGCGGGAGCAGCGTCCGGTAGGAAGCAGCTCCAGCGGCGTCTGAGAGTTCCGCGCCGACGCCGCTGAGACTCCACGGCAGACGGCGAAGCCCCGAGTCGCTGAAGCTGGCGAGCCGGGGGCCGGAGTTAGGAGCCCCTCCCGGGTTGCGCAGCTCGGCTGCCCCGAGCCTTGCCCCGGCCCAGCAGAAGAGGATGAAGAAGCGCAAGGAGCTCAACGCACTCATCGGACTGGGCGGCGGGAACGGCGACCGGGGAAGTGGGAGCGGCGGAGGCGGCGGGCGCAAGAAGAGGCACCCGAGGAAAGGCTCCGCCTCGGGCCACCGGCTCCTCCGCACCGAGTCCGCCGAGAGTAGCAGCAGCACCTCTTCAGACCCGGATTATGGGGACGGCTTCGGGCTTCCGATCACCCGCTCCCGCTTTTCTAAGTGAGGCCCGGGGAAGAGGGGAGGGGGAGCTGGGGGTTCGGGGTGGGGTGGGGATGGGTGGGGAAGGGGCTCTGAGCGTGGTCCATGGGGTGACGCGGAGGCTGGTAGGCTGAGAGCGACAGGATCTGTAGAGCGGAGGCTGGTAGGGCCCTGGGTGCACAGTTCGTTTTAATACGATGTTTTAGGAGTGGGGCTGGAAGTTTGTTCCAAGCGGGAGTTGGAACCCCAGGTTGGATGTCCCTTAGGGGGATATAAAGGGATGAATCCGAATTGTATGCGGAATGGCTTATATAAGACTATGGGTTTAGAAGAGACTAAAGGAATGGATGCTGGGAGGAAAGTGGGGTTTGGGGTGGATGTGAGATTGATACGGCCAGGGCAGGTTTGAGGATTTAAATAAATTTAGTGACTGGGGATGGAAATGGAAAACTCAAAGCATGTGGGTGCTAGAGTTGAGTTGACAGTGCTGAGAAATGGGTCCGGATTTGTAATGCAAATGTGGGGTTTTGTTCTGGGAAGGTCAGTCTTCTCTGCCAGATGAATAAATTGGGTGTGTTTCTGGTATAACTTGTCCTGCTGTTGCTCTTGCACTAAGCTTAAGTATGCAAGTGCAGGTGTTGATGCCATTCTTTCTAGCTGGATATTGTCATTTGGTAGGGACCGATGCTAAACTTAATCTTTGGAATATAACTTCTTGTGCAGGTGCATGTAACTGTGCATATGTCTTATTCTGGTTTTAATTGGCATTTATACCTGCATAGCTGGTTAATTCTTTTCCTGTGTTCTTTTGTATACTTTCTGTTTAATGGCATGTCAAATTGCCATTAACATGCCTTAAAGGCAGTTTGTTGTGAAACCTAACTCCCTAAATTCTGGTCATGCTAGTTTCTAGAAGTAGGAATACCTGATGAGATTGGTTCCTAAATTTAGTTTTGTAAGTATGAGTAATTATGGAATAAGGTTTTTCCCTTCCATTTTTGTAAAAAAACAAAGAACACAGACCTAATAACTGGGAAGTGGGGGGAAGAGACATTTTTCCATGCTTAAAAACCAAAATAGTTCGAATATTTCAAGCATAATTGGTTTTATGTACATATCCCTGTTGTGAATTGTTGATATTAACAAAGAGCTAAGACTGTAATATGACATATAATTAGTAGATAAGCCATGGAAGTCATCTAAATAAGATGTTGCTGTCCTGGCATTAGACACATCATGCCATTGATGGATGCAAATTTATAGTATTGATGTTCCTAGGCTGATTTCTAGTTGGCAGTGAATCAAAGGCGTTTAGATATAACATTAGCAATGCTGTTTTTCTTTGAAGCAAGTCTTTGAAATATTTAATGTTGGGTAGCATTGAAGGTGAGTTATAGACCATACCAAGTTCTTCCATGTTGGCCAGTCAACCCTCTTAGATCTGGGGAGACAACATTTGAAGATGTTTTATTTGGATCAAGGGTCGATGGACTAAGGGTTAAGATCTAGTAGTGCATTACTGTTGTCTATTAATCAAAGGTATAGAAATGAATTCAGAACTGGAAAGTTAAATCTTCCCTGGGTTGAATGGATGTTACTTGTTAAACAAATGAGCTAGCCAGAATTTTATTATTGCAAATGCTACTGACCGAAATCACTCCATAAACACTTAAAACCTTGAAGAAATTATTCCTTAATTTTACATGGGATATGAAAAGAACTGGGACCGTTTAAAAAAAGTTAGCAAGAGCATAAACCGTAGAGAATTGGGTGTCCTAAATTTGAAATGCTTTGAAAAGAATAAATGGCTTAATGTAGAAATATATCATAGAATAGTAGAGTTGGAAGGGGCCTACAAGGCCATCGAGTCCAACCCCAACAAGGCCATCGAGTCCAATTGAATAATTTCAATATTTCCTCTTGTCGTCTTAGAGAGCTTGAATTCTAATGCAAAATACACATTCTTCCATGAGAAACACTGGAATAAGATGGATCTTGCACCTATAATGCCCAATCCAGCATTGAGAACTCTGAATGCAACCCTGAGTGCGGGATATCATGATTCAGTGCTTTGCTATAAACATACTCTCTTCCCTTCTTCTGCAAACACATTGCCCTTCTGGGATCAAGGCGATAATCCCTATATTATCAGGCAGTGATCTTCTCAATGTTGTTTGAGATGCTCGAGGAAGTATTTCATAGCTGCTGTTTTTTTAAAAAATTCAGTAATTAGTATTTCAGTAAAAATTCTGAATGTTAGATGCTGAATAATTAATAGAATTCCTGCAGTTAAGGATTAATAATAGAAACCTGTGGTAGTGTAAAGTTGTTAAACGCCTTTTTAGAAAATGACATAATAAAGTAAAAATTACTTTTCTGAGAAATATTTTGTTGACAGTTGGAAAGCTAAAAATGATGTTGCCAACATGGTTGAGTTTTTGTTACCTGTTCATGGTGGTTTAACATGTAATAAGATGGTCAATGTGTTTTTGATGAACATTATTTTTAAAAACTACTTGAGGTATTTTCACTTGTTTACATGATTTGATTATTGCATTTTTTGGTAGTCCCAAGTGTTTAAAGGATTTAGGTTAATACTAATGGTTGAATACATACAGTGACATGTATTTTATTTGTTTAGCCGTTGTGCATTAAGTACAGTTGTGAAATATTTCCAAGATTCATTTTGCAAATGCATGTGTTACGGCAAGAGCATAATATATTGCATTCAGTATTTAAGTGCCAGTTTAGTGTGATACTTAAGATGTAACTCGGCAAAAAGAGAATCATTTTTTTTTTTTAATTTAGGGGTGATTACCTGCGATGCTGCAAGCTTTGCTACCCATTATGTGCTTTTGTCATTCTGGCTGCTTGTGTGGTAGCGTGTGTTGGCTTGGTGTGGATGCAGGTTGCTCTCAAGGAAGACCTGGATGGATTAAAAGAAAGGTTTCGAACCAGTAAGTACTGATCTCAAGTATTTGCACTCTTTGTGAAGTATCCTATCCTGCCCCCATGCTAGCAAAATTGACCACTAGCACAACAGGAACTAGCAGTTCCTGAAAAAACTGGAAATAAGCAGCAACACTTATAGAAGGGAGCTCCACAGACCTGCCCCATCTGGAAATAAGTGTTTATGCTACTTTCTGTGTTGATTTGAAGAACTGCTAGTTCCTGTTGCGCTAGCGGTACATTCCACTAGCGAAACAGCTAGTGGAGACACTGTGGAAATATAGAATATATTTATAATGATTTAAAAATGGTATATACTGAAACTTGTCTTTAACTAGCATGAGCTGCAGTGCGAAGTCACAAGTTCATGACCTCTAATGTTTGGGATCTTATACATCTTTTGTAAGCAAGGAATACAGTTTTAGAAGAAAACATGATGACAAATGGTCATCTGTAGATGAGCTAAGGCTACAGTTATTTCACATCTAACTGATGTGTTCTCCTCTACTATAAACAAATAGCTTGAAATGCATGACCATAAGAAAAACAAGTCATTTTTAAAAGGAGGAAGCTTTTGGGATATATATGGGGTAATATGATTTCTGCAGGCATTAGTAAATGTTTTGAAGTTTTCCAAGCAGTCAGGAATATTTTGGAAAAAATCAGTTGCTAAAGTATCCTGAAAATTCCATTTGTGGACATCACTGTTGAACCAGTTCATGGTCATGTATGTATAATCAGTACTGCATATTTTAATTCTTTATCTCCCTCTCTCATTTGATGAACATGCAAAGATCCATGTTGGTTTGTTGACCTAATAACTGTAATTGAAGGACGGAATACAAACTTACATAATAAATTAGGGGCACAATCCTATGAAACGGCCTTGGTCGCCTTAGTGGATGATATGAGGAGGGCTTTGGATAGGGGTGAATGCTCCTTCCTCCCTGATCTCCCAACGGCTTTTGATACCATTGACCACGGTATCCTCCTGGACCACCTGGAGGGGTTGGGCATTGGAGACTCCATATTACAGTGGTTCCGGTTCTTCCTCTCCGGCAGGTACCGGAAGGTAGCACTGGGAGAGGAGGTTTCGGACCTGTGGCCACTCACTTATGGGGTGCCACAGGGTTCCATCCTCTCCCCAATGCTATTTAACATCTATGTGAAGCTGCTGGGGGCTATCATCAGGAGGCTTGGGGTGCGGTATCATCAATATGCGGATGACACGCAGCTCTACCTCTTGTTCAAATCTTCACCAAGGTTGGCCGTAGAGTCCCTGTCCAAATGTCTGGAGACGCTGAGTGGCTGGATGGGGAGGAATAAGCTGAACCCTGACAAGACCGAGATACTTTTGGTGGGAGACAAGAGGAACTTGGGGGATGTTGACCTGATGTTGAATGGGGTACGGCTTCCCTTGAAAGACCAGGTCCGCAGCCCGGGGGTCATTTTGGACTCCCAGCTGTCCATGGAGGCTCAGGTGTCAGCTGTGAGCTGGACAGCACTGTACCAACTCCATCTGATATGGCAGCTGCGCCCCTTCCTTCCCGACCATCTGCTCCCATCGGTAGTACATGCCCTGGTCTCCTCTCATCTAGACTACTGTAATGCGCTCTATGTGGGGTTACCCTTGAAGACGGTTCGGAAGCTGCAGCTGGTACAGAACGCAGCGGCTCGCCTGATTAAAGGCAGCTGCCGACGTGATCACATCGCTCCGGTGCTGAAGGAGTTGCACTAGTTAGCAGTTGTTTTCTGGGCCAAATTCAAGGTGTTGGTTTTGACCTTTAAAAGCCTATATGGTTCTGGCCCAGCCTATCTCAAGGAGCGCCTCCAGCAACACCAGACAGGCCACTCAACAAGATCAGCCTCGGATGGCCTTCTCTCTGTCCCATCAGCCAGGACAGCTAGGTTGGTGAGGACGAGGGAAAGGGCCTTTTCTGTGGTGGCCCCCACTGTGTGGAACTCCCTCCCTAGAGAACTCCGCCATGCCCCCTCTTTAATGAGCTTCCACTACACATTAAAAACGTAGTTGTTCAGGCAGGCATTTCTAAGGTATTTTTAGAAATACGATGTTTTAATGTGAAATTTTATTGTTTTAAACTGTTATATTGTTGTATATCGCCCGGAGTGGCCAGGTGACTGGCCAGATAGGTGATTAAGACATTTAATAAATTAATAAATAAAATGGGTTGTGCTCCCTTAGAAGGACATTTCTGAACTTCGAGGCTTCCAAGTATACAGTGTCCTGCTGTGCTGCTGCCAGCAGAATGGAAGGAGTGACGTTTGCCTCTTCATCCTCCTTTTTTCTTTTTCCTGTAGAAAGGCCTCTGAGCCTGTCTAGAGGAGATGTGCTGCCAAGGGCAGTGCTGGGGCTGGAGAGGCCATAGGATTTTTGTTATCCTGGCCTCTCCCCTCCCACCCACCGGAACACCCCCTTTTTGACTTCCATGAGGTCCTCCGACACTGCTTTTACAACCTCAGAAAGCAGGCACCGCAGGGAGGAAAGGATTGGATTTTAGAGTCCCCCTCCCAAAGTTGTAGCAGTGTCTATGGCTTTGGGGTGGGTGGGCGGGGGACGCACAAAATTTCCTACGGTTCCTGGAACCATAGGATTGCTTCCTAAATAAATTGTTACGTAGAAATTCCAAGGGAGGCTAAAGTGAGGGGAAATCCTTAGGAGGAACAGGCTTTCCTCAAAGGTTTTGAAACAAATTATGGCTATGAAAGATAGAAGCAAAGTCCCAATTCAGTTTTATAGTTAGGAAACTTGAGACAGGCTCAGATGTAACCAAGGTTTTCTTGGTGATCAACTGCAAAACACACTTCTGGCAACTTGTTTGCAATGTGTTATCAGCGATGGCATACATGTAAATATTGTTGGATTCAGAGTTTCCCTCTGTAAATGGAGGGAAACCTCCTTCCATTGGCAGAGGGGAACCTGTGTGAAGAACGGGTGGAATGGCAATCTTTACCAATGCCGCCTCCTCCCCTCTGCAGCCCCCAGTGCCACTTCACACATTGTTCTGGAGAGCCCCTCAGCTTCCAGAGCAGATTTTCAGGTGTTGCAGTAGCGAGGGGCAATCGTCAAATCACCTTTCCCCTTCTGCCCATAAGATCATCCTGTTTGTAGAGTTCCACTCTGTCCATCTTTGGATCCAATCCATTCTTGATCATAATCACAGTTATTATTTGCCTTTTTGATATCATGTACTTTATATTGTTTTATACTTGTGCCATCATTGGTCCTGATGCCTTGTTTTTAGAATTGAGGAAGACATATAGTGAAGCATTTGTGCTGCTGATTGCTGAACCAGCTCTCTCTAAGAGAGGATTTCACAGTTAATTGGTGTCATATACTTTGGGGGTGGGGAATCACTAAACCTGTGCACTAGTTGAAATAATGTTTTGTTTTGATTATGACACTTTCAGGTCACCTATCAGCTGTGATAGTAGAGCTTAATCTTCAGAGCACTATTCACTGTTCAAATAGATTACTTTAATGCCTGCTAATGAGCTGTCTTTACATGAAAAACTATTTCCTTCAATGTTAATCTGAGCTACTGCTGCATTCCTGGGCTATTTTTGTCAGTATTGGAGACAAGGAAGCCATGGAACTGAAAAGTGAATGTAATAAAATAGAAAAATGTAGAAATGCATTTAAAAGAGCTTTCATATACTTCAGGAGTTTTAAAAAATACCCATCTTATAAAGCTTGGCGGACATTTAGAATTCAAATTTATTTCATTATATACCATAAACATACTTTTAAAATAAAACTAAATTTCTAGTTCCTAAATGTCTGTTAAATGCAGAGCCAGTTATCTTAACGTAAACAATTGTGGGTTAGGAGAATGTAGGTTTAATGGCACTGCTACTGAGTCATGTGGTATGAAGAGTAAATATGAGAGACCACTGGGAAACGTATTTGAAACTTGGAGGGAAAATCTTACCATGTTTCTTGTACTCTTGATTGTGATAGCAGTTTTATTATACTTGGGGTATCTAATAGGGGCTGTGTGCACGCACCCAGCCCCATCAGTCCCCAGTCCATGCATGCAGGCCAGTCCAGGTGTGGCCACGATATAGTGCTTCCAGATGCAAGCCCCAACAAGAACAAAAACATTCATTTCTGGAAGGGGCACAATCTGCCCCTTCCAGAAACCAGCGTTCTTGTTTGTGTTGGGCTTGCCCTTAGAAGCGTTATATCGTGGCCATGCGCAGATCGGGGCTGGCCGTGTGTGTACAGGCCCCTGTTGGACACTACCCTTGATGTTTAGATTTTGTTCAGTAACATCCATTCTCACTGGAAATCTAGATGACTTGACTTGTTTGTTAGATATCCTTGAAAGTGGTGAATTTGCTATTTCCTTATTGTTTATGACATAGAACGGTATACATTTAATGTACATGTGCAATTAGCTTAGATATTCTTTATCTCCTTGTTTTATAACTCGGGCATATGACATAGTTGAAGTCATAAGGACATAACAATGATTGAGCAAAGATTAAATTCCACACAGATTACTAACGTCAACCTTAGTATCTTGTAGTCTGTTCAATAAAATAATTCTGATGATTATGAGGTCATTAGATTACTTGTATTTCCTTGAAATGAGTAAGCTGCGTATTTAATGCAGCTTATTCTGAATTGCTATCTGCAATTTTAAGACATTCTGTCATGTGAAACTTTATCTAATCTACTGCTAATTCCTAAATGCATAGTATGGAAATTCAGTTAAAGTCAGTGGAACTTTCATGTAATTCAGGTTCAAGTCATAAAAATAGTATAGATGCACCTGTGTGTGAAAGAGGTTCTACATGTGTTTCCAGATCTTAGTATTAGTAGATAACTGTTGCTTTTGTTTTTGTGTTGTAGTGGAGTCTAATCAAAAAATCTCATTCCAAGAAATCCCCAGATTGACTGAAGATCTGCTTAATAAACAAAAGGAATTGGAAAAGATAGAGAATGGAGATATGGGGTTAAACAAAATATGGGTAAACATCACTGAAATAAGCAAACAGGTAAAGCAAATGAGCATCTGTTCAAGGAATGTTGTACTAGAAACCACTTTAGATATGTACTGTAATAGTTCAGTCAGTTGCTATTAATATTAACAGCATGTATTCTGCTGAAGAACAGAAGACCCTAATTGGCATTTTACTAATTGGCATTTTAAGACCTAATACTAAAAGCACTGTGCAATTGCAGTTAACCATACTCTTAGTCCATGTGTCACATTCCAGTGAGTGCACCTGTCCCCACAGAATAGTCAGTATCTTTCTTTTCTTGATGCTTCCATCCCAGATTGGGCTTTCTGAAGGAAGAGTGCAAGGTGAAGCAATGCACTTGGCCCTATCTCCACACAAGCTTGATGCTTCCCCAGGGTTGTTTGTATTACTGTAGTCTAGGACTACAAGATGAGTAAATGGGATGTGGAAGTGCTTCCTTTCTCATCTATCTCTTTGTGCTTACATTAATATGTGGAACCTGTAGTACTCATTGATTCCAGATAAATGTCAACCTTTTCTACCAGAATGTGCTGAAAGAGGTTCTGCAATATCATTCCAGTGAATTGGGCTTGCAAATAACTAATTAAAACAATTCAGAAGATTGCCTTAATAGTCCTCCTGTATCCTTATCAAACCAGTTCATCTGGAGTAGGTAGCTGTAAAATTAGTATGACTGCCTTTCAGCAGCTTATGAAACTGGACATGTTTTCTGTGATAGCAAACTGGCAGGTTTTAGTGCTATTACATCAGACACCAGATGTAAGGACCTAATACTGCTTTCTTAAGTAACAACAGTGTATTCCTCCTAAAAATGTTATCTCAAGATGTGATTGCTGGCAGGTGTTTATTTTATTAAATGGTAACTAAGTAACTTGCATAAACAATAGGTTTGTCAACTGTTTTATTTTCATTGAGTCTGACATTTAAAAGAGCAATTGATTAGATGTAAATATTTGCTTATTGCAAATTTTCAGTGAAGGTGTTTTTTGAGGATATTGTACTGTGCTTTTAAGAACAAATTTCCAATTAACAAGCAAGCTACATTCTTGTAGAAGGGGTGGGCAATTTCAGAGGCTCAGGGGACCAATTTCAGCCCCCTGCCAAATTTTGGCTACAGCATCAAAACAGTCAGTGGCTTGCCATTGAATTTCAGAGGCAAAGCTCAGCAGTATTCTAAGAAGGCCAAATAAACCAAACCTTTAAAGCTAGATTTGCCCTTTTTAGGGCACTGTTGTGGTTTGCTGCCAAAATTCAGCAGCAAACCATCAATGGTTTTGCCACTGTCACAGAAGCATATTCAGTGGCAGCATGGGCTGCACATAAGGCAGGGGAGATGCATGTGGGTCTGCATGTTACCCCTGTGGTAGAAGGAAGTTCATCTTGAATATTTTTTCGTAATGACGAAATAAATAATATCAAGCAGAGGCCAAATGGCTTAAGCGTAGGCAAATTCAAATTGCATCTATAGTGTAGAATGCCTAGGTTTAAAAGACTGAAGCTTATGACCTATACCCACTTACCTGGGAGTAGACCCCATTGAACCCAATGTAACATATGTCTCAGTTACCATATATACTGAGTGTACTGTGCAGATGATGTTAGTCGGACACTATCAGTATCAGGTACCTGTGGTTCATATTGTTAAGAGAGCTATAGTAAGTTTTTCTGGCTTTGGTACAAATTGGAAGCAAAAGCCATTTTTAATTTATTTATTACATTTCTATACCTCCCAATAGCCGAAGTTCTCTGGGCAGCTCACAAAACAAAACTCCAAAACTATAGAATACAATAACATAATAAAACATAACATAAAAAGCTTAAGTTTAAAGCAGAGTAAAACCAGAGCAAGAGCCACAGCAGTACAAAGATCTAACAATGCACTAATTTTTAAAACTGAAGGACTAAAAAGCCTGGGAAAATGAAAAGGCCTTCTCCTGGCACTGAAAAGACTAAAACGTAGGCATCAGGCAAGCCTCTCTAGGGAGGGCATTCCACAACCAGGGTGAAACCACTGAGAAACCCATCCTTAGTAGCCACCTGCCTGACCTCATTCAGTGGGGTACCCAGAGAAAGGCCACTGAAATTACATTTTTGGCAAATTGAAGGATGGCTGCTAATCTGCTAGCCCGCATAGTGATATGCACATCAAAGAGGCTCCGCTCTGTTCTCAGCTTTTCTGTTAAATTGGCAGGAAATCCTCTTTGGTGCAGAAGAAACCGACTACATCTTGCATCCCTAACAAATTGCAGTTTAGGCAACTGTAATGACTTGTCTCTGAGGAAGCATGCCATTTGACCCTTAAATATCTACTGCAGCAAAGCTTTTCAATGGTGCTTGTAGTTCCCTTCTTGCTTGCTGAGGTCAGAAGGAAAGGTATCAGAAGTGAACATGTTAGGGTTGCCCACATTCTTAAGAAGTTCAGTGTCACTAAAAACAGCACATTGGGGAGGGGAGCGCACCTGTTGAATTTTCGCCTGTTTAATGCATTTCCATGGTTTGAAAATATTACCTTGTTTCCCCCATTTCCACAGTGATAGAGCTGTTAATGATCCTTAATTTAAAAGAGTTGGGAGGCTTCACTGGTAGCAATTGATTGATATAATCTGACTACTGATGCACCAGTAGACTGAGCAATTTACTGTCATAGCTGTATGATCAGTTGGTAAACATTTCACAAGGAAGAAACATACTTGGAACAGTCAGAGTAAGGATGCTTAACTGGTGTTTCTTCTAGAGTCTCTTCGCTATTACACTCAGGGCCAGAAATATTGGAACAAGGATAAGCAGAATTCTGCTCATGGTGAAGAGGAACCCTTTCACAACATCTAGCCAGGTCAAGAACGCTCTTGCGGAGGTAGGCATGTCATTGTCAATATCTACAGTCAAGAGACGGCTTTATGAATGTAAATACAGAGGCTTCACAACAAGGTGCAAACCACTGGTAACACTCAAGAACCGAAAGGCCAGATTAGCCTTTGCCAGCAAACACCTAAAAAAGCCTGCCCAGTTCTGGAATAAGATTCTTTGGACTGATGAAACCAAGACTAACTTGTGCCAGAATGATGGGAAGAGAAAAGTATGGAGAAGGAAAGGAACAGCTCATGATCCAAAGCATACCACCTCACCTGTCAAACATGGTAGAGGCAGTGTTATGGCATGGGCATGTATGGCTGCCAATGGAACCGGGTCACTGGTGTGTACTGATGACCTGGCTGCTGATAAAAGCAGCAGGATGAATTCTGAAGTGTATAGGGCTATACTTTCTCCTCAGATTCAGCCGAATGCTGCCAAACTGATAGGACGCCGCTTCATATTGCAGATGGATAATGACCCAAAACATACAGCAAAGGCTATCCAAGAGTTTCTCCAGGCAAAGAAGTGGGATGTTTTTCAATGGCCAAGTCAGTCACCTGATCTCAACCCAATAGGCATGCTTTTCACTTACTGAAGACAAGACTGAAGGCAAGAAAGACCCACAAGCAAGCAGCAGCTGAGGGCAGCTGCAGTAAAGGCCTGGCAAAGCATCTTGAGGGAGGAAACTCAGCATTTGGTCATGTCCATGGGTTCCAGGCTTCAGGCAGTCATTGACAGCAAAGGATTTTCATCCAGGTATTAAAGGCGATCCTTAAATTTGAAATGATGTTGGTTTGTTCCATTTCTTATGAGCCAACAACAATGGGTGTGTGTGTATGCCAGTCGCTGTCCTTCCTGAATGGTTAGTGCCACACTTTTGTCAAACCCCTTGAATTACAGCTGGAAGTCCTGACTTTGCTCCCATCTGGGTGTGTTTCCTTTCAACTTCAATGTGGTGATGTACAGAGGCCAACTGCCAAAACAGTTATCCTTGTTCCAGTATTTCTGGCCCTGACTGTAGATGCTGTCTCATATATGTTTAAATTAGTTATCTGAAATCTCTGCTGAGAGAGAGAATAAAATAAGTCATCTTTCCGTTAACACACTTGTTTCCTTTGTGTTTTCAGATATCTTTGTTGATGTTGGCGGTAAATCATCTCAAAGCAAACATTAAATCTGCTTCTGATTTGATTAATCTTCCTGTTACAGTAGAAGAGCTTCAGAAAGTATGTACTACGTTTAGCATCTTTTATTCATGTACAGTTATAATTTTGTGTGCTATATGTTACTGAAGTGATTCATTTATTTTATTTAAAGCATTTTTACCCTTCTCTTCAGCCTTATTCCAAAACATACTGAGAAATTTATAAGTATGTAATTGCTAAAACTTGAAATCCTGGGCAGTATCCAGTGGGGCCACACCACCACAATTGTTTCATTGCGCTTGCAGGAGCGGCCGCTTGTGCAACAGCACTTTCTTGCTTCTAAAAATAACCCTAGAAATGAATGATAACACTTCTTTCTGGATTGGGGCAGGTCAACGGAGCTCCATTCTTTGAGCTCCGCTGACCTGTCCCAATCCAGAAACAAATGTTTCCGCCCATTTCTGGTGTTATTTTTAGAAGCACAAAAGCTGCTTTGCCCAACCAGTTGCTCCTGTGACGACACAGGCAGAATAGGATAGCACTCCCTGTTTTCCATTTAATAGGAATAGACCTTGAAAAATGTTTCCTTCCACCAGTGGCATAAATCACTTGTGGGATGTATGTAGGTTGAGGTCAGTAGTTCTGGGGTCAATCACATTTCACAGTGTCGGAATTTGGTAGCTAAAGTACACATGTTTGATGTATTTGATATCATTCTCCCCCTCATTACATGAGGTTACATGGCAGTGGAAGTAGGACTACAACCAAGGTGGCATTATGCTGGTCTGCTTGGAAACCAGCTTTTCATTCTGCTTGCAGTACACAAGTATGGAGAAGCCCTGTTTCTAGGAGTTTAGTAGTTCTATTTTTATTCCTTAAAATGTTATCTGAAATGTTTCTAGGAAGGTCGTCTCAGTATATTTTGCTTTCTCAGTTAAAAAGCCTTTCATGCTATTTTCTTTGGGTAAAATTGCTGTAAACATCTACAGCCCGTAACTTGCTCTTCTTGGAACTGTATTTTTAATGGTATTGAAGGAAATGGAGCAAAATCAGATGAGGAGGGCTTATAATCCAGTCTACAAAGTGTCTACCTATTTTCCTAGTTGAGTTGATGTCATTGGGAAGTTTGCATCACTAAAAGCTACTTCTTATGTGGCCATCAGGATGTCTCTTGCATGTAGGAAATCTGTTTAACTCAGCACATCTCCTCTTGCATGTAGAATGAAGATATAATTGGCTGTGGTTTCCCAACTTAGTTGTGTGGCAAAATAATTCACGTGTAGGCTTGTTATATGATTGTGGGTGTGTAGCGTATGTGCTGTTTGCTTACACTAAAGTGATATCTTTGTAGGAAAAATGCCACTTGAAGCAGTCCTGGGTGACTTGTGGATCTCGTATTCTGCAGATCTGACTGTCTTTGTATTCATCAACTCTCATGGGTGCCTAGCACTGGTTAACAGCACATCTGATAAAATAGACTATTGCCTACAGAAGCCCTTGCCACAATAAATTTAAGATGCCACAGTGCTAGTTAGTGTTTCACTACAGCAAAATAGCTACTCTTTGGAATAAACACAATTGACTGTCAAGTTTTTAATTTACCAATGTGTGTACAATACTACAAGATTATTATCAATTATTTTTTCCAGAGTGTTGCTACTATAGGTAGCACTGTAACCAGTGTTCACCATGATGTTGAGACTATGCAGACAGCAATTGAAGAACATAAGAAAACTATAGAAACACTCCAAAGTGAGATGGTAAGGATGCATACAGATTTGACAGTAGTGCATTGTTTGGGAAGTCCAAGCAGCATGAATTGCACATTTGCTGTACAATATGAAAATAAGAATGGCCTGATTTTCAGTCCTTTCAATTTTATTTATTTACTTCATTTCTATACCACCCAATAGTTGAAGCTCTCTGAGCGGTTCACAAAAATGAATGGAGCGTTTAAATGGAGAGTTTTATGAAAATTGATATTTTGTAGTTTATTTTTAAACTGGAAACTGTTCAGAACTCTTTAATATTTGTCAAACATTGCCATGTCTGGGAAAGCATTCTTAGACACTATTACCAAATGTATAGATATCAGTCATGGGGGTGGGGGGTGGAGAATTATTAATCTTAACATCCAGTTTTTAGGCAATTGTATGTCCAGACATTTGGGAGTTTTCTGATCTGCTTTCTCTTTCATATGCTCCCTTTGTTATGTACAAGGAAGCTTTTAATGCTAGTACTAAAATCAAACAAGGCAAGGAGATTTCACCTTCATTGTAACAAGCATGTAAGTGCATGCTGAAGGAGCACCACATGTTTCCGGTGTTTCATGGCAGCGCTTTCTTCTGAGCTACCGCTCCATTCTTGTGCTTTAACTTATTTGAGGCATTTAAATAACCTGACATGAAGAATCAAAGTGCTTGTGTATCTCAAATTCTGTTTGACTGTAATTATCTTCCTAGTTTTAATATTTTATGAATTCTTAATTTGTAACTGGTCAGAGTGAACACGTAGAAGATGTTAGTGGAAAGCAACCACCTTCCTTTTCCTCCTCTCCTATTCCTCAAAGCAGTGAGAAGAATCTGATGGATAGTTGTAAACAGGTGCGTCTTGTTTGCTTGTGAGAGGCTTCGCATATCAGTATTTCAGTATACATCTGAACTAAGAATGCTTTACAGTCTTGTCCTTCTTAGTTAATGAAGCATAAATGCAGAAGATTTTTGTAGTGTCCTGCTTCGTAATTTAGCTTCAGGCTAAATACTGCTTTTAATGTGTTCAACCTGTAGTATCAGAGTAGATGCAGCAATAAGGGAAGGAGAGTCAGGAATCATTTTGAAATTTAAATAAGGAAACATGCCATTTCTTGAAATAAGTCTTTTATATTAAAACAGCCAAGTACATGGCAGTTCTTGAAATAGTTCTCCTGACTTCTTAGCTAACCACTCCACCTGGTTGAGTAAATTCATTAAAGGGTAGTAAGTGGCCACACACCCTTGTCAAACTGCCTTCTGACACATAGATACATGCAATTTATTTATTAAATGTATACGCCATACTTCAGAAAAGTATTTTCCCAGGGCAGCACAGAAGTAGCAATCCAATCCAGAAAAATATAATGGCATTCAAACCACCTAATAATTTCCTAGCCTTGGAATTTTTCTGAAAGTGGCTTGTGCTGAAAGAGCTGTGTATGTGATTTGCCTGTGATTATCACCCATCTACTTTTGAAAGAATGGTCCAGTTTGCTCTTCGTAACAACCCATGGCTAACAATCAGTTGTTGAGAAGATGACCGGGAATGTGAGTGCTGGTCCCGCTGCCCACCTGTTCTCACTGTGATAAACAACCCAGGGATGCTTTGTTCCTGGGTTGTTTATCATGACATCCGAACCTGGAGCTCAGAGTTGTTGGCAGATGAATAACCCAGAGTTTGAACCCATGGGTTGTTAAAACGCGCAAACTGGATTAGTGTAATTGTTGAAACCTCACTTTCAGGTATCAAAGTAGTTAACATGAGCCTTCTTTAAGAAGTCAGGTAATTCTAAGTATTACTGAGGTTGCAGTTTCATGACACATGGCAGTATGTTGTATTGAATTCAGAGGGACTGAACTCTGAATACAACCATCAAGGTAGTGAAATGTACGTAGAATAATAAAAACATAAAGATAGTTGCACTAAGTGTCTGTGCTAATTCTTAGTTATTACTGTTTCACTCTTCCATAGTCGAGTAATATAATTAAGTTGTTTGTGTGTTAAACAGGATAACCAGTATCTGCATACCTCTATAGAAGAGGTAAACTCTACCCTAATGTTGTACCAGAAACTGAATGATTTAAAACTTTTCAGTATGGATTCCACAGTCAGCAATCTAAGCTGGAGAGTTACTTCATTAGAAAATCATATGATGGTTGTGAATAAACTGGAAAAGAGGGAGAACCTGACCCTCGGTGTGGTAAGTATTCAGCAACTGTGCGTGTTTTAGAAATGAATCTTTGCAAAGCATATCTGGTGCATTTTAGATAGTGGGTGAACTGACATAAAGAAAAGTCACAGTTTCAAAAAGATGGCCAAGCTGAATCTGTTGTGGTGTGTAAAATTCTATACAGTAAAAATATATAATGAAAGAGGCCATTCTCTTGTTACCTGAGTTATTCTATCACAACCTTTGCATTCAATTAATGAACTTCTACAACAATTCGATCTGTCACTGGATATATTGTTGCTTCAGTGATATTTCCTATTTCACCGTGGTTCTCATCCATCTTGGATTTTTCATTGGCTAGTACAGTTTTTGTGGACTGTGATAACTTGTTTGCCCACTAGGCATAAGGATAATTTTTTTCTAAAAAAAAATTAAACTGTGGAGAAATTTAATGGAGAGCTTGTCTTTGGAGAAGAGCAGAGAAACAGGACATGTCTTGAGCATGCTAGTTTACCATATCCTCTAAATATTTAGAGCATTAGAAATCTCAACTAACGAAGTTGGATATAATTTTGCCTATATGAATAACTGAATATCTACTATGTAACCCATGTGTATCGCACAATTCTTCTGTTCGGTTCCCAGGAGGTATCCCATCTATGCACTGACCACAACTTCAGCAAGGCTGCTGCATCATCAACAGTTCACATTTCCACTTATCACTCTTACCTTGGAGAGTGGTTCATTGCTCTCTTACATAGGTGATGAGCTTTCCTTCGTCGCTTGAAGATCAGGAGAGGTGGGGATAGCTAAGAGAATGTATTGCTTCAAGGAGGCAACACAAAGAGGCTTTGTAAATTTAAAGTATTGGTTCTCTTTATTTCAATAGCTCATGTGCCACAAGTAACTAAGATGGCATATGTAGTAGGCAGGCTAGTAAAAGCTCTTGTCTTATTGGCAAGATTGAATCATTGGCATCAACATAATAAAGACTTGGATCCTGAGACTAAAGCATACTGGATCCCCACAACTTTCTGGTGGTGCATATAACTGCATGTTAATGTCTATGTGATCAGTCTTAATAGGGTTTCTCTCAGATGTGTGTTACCTTTGAAACAGCAAACAATATTTCAGAAACCACGAACGTGCACTGCACTCTGTTCTGTCTCTTGCAGGTGGGTAACTTAACTACCTCAGCAAATGTAGAAAACAAACAAAGGAATGAAACTACTACTGAAAAAGTACAAAATATGGAGGTAATTCTAGGGAAACCAGAATTGGTGTTTTTAAAAAACAAACACCCTTGAAAAGTTCTACAATGTTTTGGTCACTATGCTGACTGCTCTCCATTTTTTTAATGTGCTTTTCCTAATTTACCCTCAAAGGATAGGGGCCAAGATAACAAACTCATCTGGGGAGATACACAGAACAGTTGGATTCACATTTCTATAGAATATAATCTATATGCAACTTTTCAGAATAGCTGCATGTACTGGAAATCCCACAAGCTTGCCCGTGGAAGCAAGTTACATGGGGCGCTCTAGAGAGAAATTCCTAGCTAATGATAAGGATTTGTTAAGGGTATCCTTAGGACAATGTATATAAATTGATAATAAAAGGCAATGACAGTTTAAAATGTTCCTACTAAGTACTACCTGAATGGAGTTGGTTGGAGTAGAAAGTACCTTTTCACAGTTCTCTATCAGTGTAGCAAATGCTACATTAAAAAACTGCTCCTATTTGAATATGCTCATGTTTACAAGTTATTATAGAGGCATTTAATAGGCAAGTAATAACTGTTTTGTTTTACGCCTACTTGTCTGTTGTAGGAAAAAGTATTCTATAATCTTTAAGGCTAATAGATAAGTGGTGTTCTTAATTGGTAGATATGATCTGCCAATTCTTGAGATGACTCCAGTCCATGAAAACTTATGCTACAGTGAATCTGACTGTGTTTTGTATTACTAATATCCTTTGCACTATATAGCATTTAATCAGTGAAGGAGGTGGTACCAGGGTCTTAATAAAGCAGTACAGAGCAGCATAGGCCTCTCGTTAGCTATTGATTAAAACTAATAAATGTCTTTCAGTATGAAAGGAAGGTGTGTGTATATAAGGATGAATTGTATGTTGCAGTGATCTTATAAAAGACACATTTTACATGTCTGTGTCTATGTGCGCACGCACACACCCTTCACCGGATCCCCGTCAGCAA
This sequence comes from Heloderma suspectum, assembly GCF_057233095.1. Classification (NCBI taxonomy): domain Eukaryota; kingdom Metazoa; phylum Chordata; class Lepidosauria; order Squamata; family Helodermatidae; genus Heloderma; species Heloderma suspectum. The sequence continues at coordinate 232,017,801 of NC_139461.1, forward strand.
AGACTAAGTTACCCCATCTCAGTGGATACTGGATAGGTTTTGCTTTTGCACAGCAGTATGCCTAAGGTTACCGCTTCATTTTTTTTCCATAGGAGTGAAATGCCACTCCTCACTTACATGAGAGAAAATTAAGAAGAACCTTGGAGTCTCAATTGTAGCAGGTGCTAACCCTGCTCCAATGGTGACCCAAGCAACTTAGGAATCAAGCCTGCCCTGATCTGTATAGTCTTGCCCCTTCATCCACCTTGGGTTCTGGTGGGCACACTTAAAGTATGATGCAATGACTTCTCTCTCTGCCTTTGGGAAATTAAAGCATTTTTGCATTTCCAGCATCAGTTAAGCCTCTCATAATTTTTAATATTGAGACAAGTCAAAATAGATGATTGATATGGAAGGCATGCTAAATAAAGTTGGTTGAATTGAGCCCGGATGATACTGTCTAGGCTTGAAAGTCTCTGTGCTGTGATTAATGTTTTTATTAATACATTAAACATACTATAAAACATCAAATTTATGGTAAGACATTTAAAACATCACTTCAGCTTGCATCTGATTTTATACATCTTAGACACAATCTATTATAACTGTAATATCTTGAAGAAAAAGCCCTGGAGGGAGCAATCCTATGGCTGCTAGTCAGCGGCTAGATGGCCATAGGATATCTGGTTTTCCAGGAACTGACCTTCCCCCTGGCGGCGCAGAACAGCCCCATGCTCCACTCTCACAAGAGGAGTGCAGAGCAGCCAAAACAGGGCATTCCGGGGCGGGGAGGACAGACATGCCAGTACGACACATCCTTCTCCCGCAGCTAGACGGATGAAATCGGCTGTCTAGCCACAAATGCAGGGCAGGAGAAGTGTGGAGGGAAGGATCCCCTCTGTGCTTCTACTGCCCTGCATGGGATAGGCAGTCGCCTCCGAGTTCGGAGGCGGGCGCCTATCTGCCTAGGATTGTACCCTAAAGGAGGGACGTTTACAAACCAAAATGTCCTTGAAAGATTTCTTTAAACATGTCAGCTTTCCATACCTGAGGAAAATATTTTTTCTCATGATGCAGAAATACTGCAGTTCATACGTTGCCTTCCAAAGTACCCTCAGGTAATATTGGGAATTAAAGCAGGTTTTAACCATAAGTGTAATCCAGTTAATCCCCCAATCTGTATATTAATAGGAAAACACTTGTTTGGAGAGACTAGGAAAACACTAGAATTTGTTAACAGAACCTGTGAAGAAAGAAAATATACTCTAGTCTTGAGGAATGTAGGAAAATACCTTGCAACAAAATCAAATAGGCATTTATATGCAGTTATACCACTTATGGACTGATAAACTTAGCTCAGAGACATGTGTAATACCAAAAGTACTGCAGGTAATAGCTTTCATGCAGTCTATTCAACACTTAAACCAAAGTAGAACTCTGTGTGTAGGTACCTGAAACAAAAGTATCTTCTCAAAGGAAATCTTAAGTTGTAGTGGATTTTGACGCTTCTTCGGTTTTCTGGTGAGATCTCCTTTATGTATAGTTAATCTATACAGTAGATTAGTGTATAGTATCCACTATAACCGGCCAAACTCCTAGTAATCACAGTATTCCTGTAGGACAAGAAACATTAAATGAGTAATATCTGGGAGATAAGATGAGCCTATCTAGTTTGAGTTTGGGTTTTTGAAATTTAGGGCGCAATCCTATCAAGATAGGCGGCCGCCTCCAAACTCGGAGTTGACCGCCTATCCAAAGCAGGGCAGGAGAAGCATGGAGGGGATCCTGCCCTCCTTCTGCCCTGCTTTTTCGACGTGTTGTGCAGGCAGCTACGCTGTCCCCGCCCCAGAACACCCATGCCCCTTTCCGTCCGCTCCACACTCCTCTTGTGAGTGCAGAGGACAGGGCTGTTCCGTGCTGCTTCCAGGGCTGCACAGAAGTGCAGGGAGGTCAGTTCTTCAGGAACCGACCTTGGAGTTCAGGTTCTGAGGTCGGTTCCCAGAAAACACCATATCCTATGGCCGTCTAGCCACTGTCTAGCGGCCATAGGATTGCTCCCTTAGTATCTTAAGTGTTTATCACTGCAACTTAGAGTGAAAGAAGTAGAGCTTCTTTAGTGACTTTTGTCTGTTGGTGTTGTACAGAAAACAGAAAATGGAGAGTCTCAGGTATCCAAACTAAGAGAGAAACTACAACTGATCAATGCTCTGTCAGGCAAGCCAGAAAGTGACCGATCTGAAGCACCGAAGAAAGGTGAGTATTCCATAAAACTGTAGTTTCACTTGCTATACTAGATTACTGTGGGCAGTATCTTAACACTGTCACTCCGCTTATGCAGTTGATGTAGCGCTAGCGTAAGGGACCTCTAGTGCTATGCCAATAGTGTAAGTTGGCATGATGGGTTTTCTGGAGAAACCTGTTGTACCAGCTCACACGATTGGTGTTGTACTAGAGGTTTCTTACGCTAGCACTACATCAATTGTGTAACTGGAGCAACAGCATTGGATACTGCCCTGTGATACTTTCACTTTTGCTACATTACTTTTTAGCTATTAACTTAAACACTGAATTGTTTGCACTATAATTACCCTTTTTTGGCAAATGTGCTGCCAGAAGGCATGAGAACATGTTTGGCAGCTGGCTTTAGTTTAGAGGTTCTGACCTAAGCCTTTTAGGGTTCATCCTTCATGGAGAGACGTAACAGTCAAGGAGCCTGCAAACGTAAGTGCATACCCAAGAAGGACAAGACTTTATTATTAGAGATATATTCTTAACAGAAGCAATTTGAACTTGTAAAAATCAGTTCCAAATTGTTTATATTGTAACATGGGGCCATTTGTCAATATTCATTTGAACAGCTTTGAATGTTCAAATAAGCCAGCTATCACCCTCCGGATGCTTTGGATTTCAACTTCCATTGGCCCCAGCCAGCATGGCCAGTGGTCAGGAATCCTGGAAGGTGTATTCCAAACATCTGCAGGGTACCAGGTTGGGGACAGCTGGCTTATTTGAATGTCAAAGCTGTTCAAATGAAAATTGTTGATATTCCAACACTGGGCCATTTGTTAATTTGGAGCTGATTTTTACATTTTTATCTGATGGAAAAAACAATTGGTAGCTTTGGTCTCTTTTAAGCCACCAACAAATTGTCAGTTTAAATATATATTTTAATTTGAGGTTGTACTGTGGCATGGATACATGCATACTATATCGGTTAAGGAGGGATATGCACAAACTGTGCTTTTTCCTTTACACAAAAAGCAGCAAGTACAGAAAAATTAGGCCTTTACTTTCCCATATTCAAAAGGGGAAAGCCACAAAATTCTTCAAAGTTACTATATATGAAAGTGTTAAAACATTTTGTTGATGTTGTTCAGTCGTGTCCGACTAACATGCATGCACACAATTTTCCATTAATGAGATCTCTGGCTTGTTACTGTATTAAAAGTACCCTGTTCGGCTGTATACCATCTAAATGTAGTCCCCTTTCAAGCATACATTTTCCAGCCATTTTAATACTAACAATAGAGAAAGCTATAACTACTGTAAAATTATTTGATGGTAGGAAAACTCCAGAGCATCACATCGAAGCCTACAAAACTTCCAAGGCTTTCTTCAAGATCAGTTGGCAACGGTTTTGAGGGGAGTAGACACCCAAGAGGCTTGTCGTTACCTGGAATATCCAACATAGAAGGTAACTCCATTTGCTTTTGTTGGAAATGAATAAACTCTTTTTTCTAATATAATAGAAATAACAGTTCGCCCAATTAGGAACCTAACACAGTTGAGTTAATAAGTGTCAGCTGTTTATCTTTACAAACAAAAGTCCAGCAAATGAAGTTCGGAAGGACAAATTGACGATGGGAATGAACGCTTAAGTGCATGTGACACTTGTAGTTGTGCAGATGTTAAAAAAAACAAACAGTATAAATAGCAGCTGCTGCGTGGGGTTGGACCCAACAGAATTGGGACCGTCGAGAGATACATTTAATCCTCCTACACCATGGTCCTGACACACCCCCCCCCCAGCTACTATTTGTCATGGGAGGGATTCCATTCCATGACAAATAGTAGCTTTGGGAGGGATTCCATTCCATGACAAATAGTAGCTTTGGGAGGGATTCCATTCCATGACAAATAGTAGTTTTCAGATGGAGTGGAATTCTCATCTGAAAGGTGGCACAGGCAGAAAAAAAAATTAACCCCCCTGTGCCATTCTTGATCAGTACGTACACACACACCCAGCAGCTGCTATTTAGATTCGTGCCACTGCAAGTATTGTGTCTATCATCATATGTTGTCTGGTCCTAAGTGTTCAGAAGAAGGGGAACTAAGAATCTAAACATGGGTGAATCTTTGTAAAAGCAATAGAGAGTGGATATATTTGGCAAAATCACAGTTAACTGTGCATACTTTGAAGCAAACAATCAGTGGTCGCTGGTTCAGTTTGTTGGGATATGTTTTACTGACATTTAGCAATAAACATCCCCACATTTGTAATGCTGTTTTTGTTTGTTGAATGTCCACAGATTATTATTGCCTTTGGGGCAGTTCAAATGTTGAGAATGAGTATTGTGCCTCATTCTCACCCGTCCCCTCCGTCCCTTCTGTGCAGCATTGGCACTTAAATGATGGTTTGTTAAATCAGTTTCCTGTTGCATTTGAACTAGGAAATGGGTTTAATCGCTGCTTACTAACCTGGATATGAAACAGGATCTGTTTCTGGTTAGTAAGATAAAAGGAAACTACAGTTTCTAGTTCGGATGTAACAGGTGCGACTAAATCTGTCTGATACTGTATAGGGTGACCAGTTCCAATCAGACCTGGGATCTAAAAAGAATTGGAGTAATAAGGCTACACACAAGAGCTCTTCTACCTTTATATTGCTTTACTGATTGTACTAATAGCATATACAGAAGTTGCACTTCAAATCACAGATACTGGATATCATATATAAATGAAAATTGGTCCCTATCCAATCATATTCATCACTCACTACAGTGGTAGGCCAACCCTGCTCAGTGCAGCTTTGCTCCAGAGATTATGGGGGCTCCAGGTGTGCACCTCCTTGATGTTATGGTAACTCAGATCTGCCCTCTTCCCATGCCTACTTTTATGTTCATTAGTCCACAGTCACTGCATTACTTCACCAACTGTTTGGCCATTGGCTCATAGTTGCTGTATTATTTCACAAACATTTAGCCTTTGACTCACAAGCCAAGAGACTGTCTAATTGCTGAGGGTGCAGTGCTGTGGGGTGAGTTGATCACATGCCTACTTGTTCTTCCACAGGATGTTACAATGGCTATTTCGAGCTGTAGTTCTACAGGATGCTGTAAGTGCTGACACGGCAGTTGCTGATCTCACGCTATAAGGGCCTCTTCACCCAGTTTTCAGAAGTGCTTATGGCATGATTTCTGCGATCACTAATATGCCATAGCTCATGGCCCTTGCTGGAGCCCAACATCATTCATACTACAGGAACCCATTCACCTAAAATCTAACATGAACTATAGATATATAAATGCTGATACATTCATGATAACACATAAAATCAAATGTAATACACAAAATGCAATGCCTAGTCACACACAGGCAATTGTGGTTTAAACAAGCCACAATAGAAGTGTCAGTGCTGGCATATAAGGAAAGAGAGTTGGGAGTATGACAGTAATTCTACTCATAATATACCATAGTTTATTAAACAGATTATTATGTATGAACTGGCCCTTATCTACCCAAGTGTTTATTGCAGATCCTATAGTGTATGTTGTATGCCTGCTGTAACAAGCTGCTGTGGATGAAATGCTAAAAATCAGGAAGGATTTTTTTGTGTGCTTTCTGAAGCTGTTTTTTCTTGCAGATCTTCAGGATTTATTCAGGACTACCAACCATGGCACTGATGGCAAGCTATCATATGAAGACCTGCAAAATCTGGTTAGGTCTACAGTACATGATTCACAGAACTTTAAGGAATTTGATGCAGATGGGGATGAAATGTATTCCCTGCCAGAACTGAGAGTAGCTTTGGGTGTATAATACCTCTGCTTATAAAAACAGTATTGAAGGACTACAGTAGCTACTACAAAAAAAAACAAACAACCTGATAAGTGAAAGCTACATCCAGCACTTTTCCCAGTGATATACTAATCTTTGCAGCTAACTTAGTGTACATGTTGACACCTTTAAAATTTTGTGCTCTTTGGAAAATGTTGAAAAGCTTTGATACTGTTATCTGTAATTTAAGGCAGAGATGGGCATAAAGTGGATCTCCAGCATTCCTGACCATTGGCCATCCTACCAGGGGCTTCTGGGAGTAGAAATCCCAAACTTCTGGAGATTTACCTTCTGCCCACCGCTGATTTAAGAGTTGTTAACTCCTGATTTTCAGCTCTGAGGCTGTAATCCAGAGATCATTAGTCATGCTTAAGTCCTGTTCACACAAGTGGGGCACATTAGTTGCAAATAACTTGTTGGCATTGACATAAGTGCATCTAAGTTTCTCTAGATAAGAGCCAAAGGATGACATCCTGCCGCTGAATTGAATAACTGTGGGAACTATAGGGTAATTGCACCTTAAACTACGCTAAGAATTTTAGCTCAAAGTTTTTATTTCCCTTATAAGGGAAGCTCTTGTCTTCAAATTAGAATATGTGTGTATATATTGACAAAACATGTATTTTATATTTCGAATTTGCCTTAAATTAGCTGCACTTTAGAATAAAAATATGAAAATCTGTCTTTACGGGGTAGATCTCTTCTGCTTGTAAATATTTAAAATAGGATAAATTATACACATTTGGGACTTGGCAGTGAAGGTAATGAACATCCCAATCTGCATCATGTGAAGGTTGGAGGCTGAGAAGACGTACATTTCTACTATAAATTCTACTTTCAGGACATGGTATTGTCAGAGTTGTCTGGGAATCCATGCATAGCTTGCAGATGTTCAAGACCTGCTTATGCCAGACTCTAATGAAGACTTTCATTCTTAAAAGTTGTGATAAAATGAATTTGAATTTCTTTTAGTACCCTGAATACCAGAATGTAGGAATAATTATTTCCTTTCGCTTTTAAATTTAATACAGCTTCTGTCTGATATTATAATTTAGGGAGAAGGGCAGTTACTGGGCACACTGCAATGTAAACTAAGTATTCCATGCAGTTTTTCTCCTTATTTGGCTGTCACTTAATTGAATTAATCTTCCCCACTTCATTACACATCTCATAGGATCAAAAGTGGTGTTAAAAACATCCGCTATAATTACTGTTATTTTAGTGTTTGTTTGTGTCAGCAGCAGGATGGGGTGACGGGCCAAATTACATGTAACAAGTTGTAATTTGTAACATTTGTACACTGGTGTGATTTTTTTTTAAATAGCAGTCACAATAGCAGTTATAATGGCCCTGATCCAGGTTGGGATTGTGGCATAGGTGGAGGAAAGGTTAACCCTTTCACTTCTGCAATAGTTCTGAGGTAAAGCTATATTTTAAAAACATGATTTTTAAAAGTAGTTAAAAACATTTTTTAAAACCCATTCCCTGTGCAGTAATGGGGGGAGACCACAGTGCAATAAAGGAGACCACAGTGCAGTAAAGGAAGGGAGGTTAACCCCGTTCCCCCTGTGCTGTGGCCTCAATGGAAACCCCCTGGGGGAGGGGGGAGATTTTCATCAGAACCATGGCATGGAAGAAAGAGATAATCTCCCTCCAATTGCACTGTGATCCCCTACAGTGAAGATTGGGGCCCCCATAGTTATGTTTTTAAAAACACATGCATGTCAAATGTAAAAACACATTTAATAAAATGTGTGGCTTGGCACTTTCTATAACTCCCTTGCTGTTGTAAATTTGGAGTTCTTGACGTTTTAAGCTACTGTGTGGTTTTGCCACTGGAAAAAACAGGCAGGGACAGATGAAGGGTAAGAATTTAAGTAAATGGCAAATAAAGCTGCTTGATCTGTAGATACTGACTATAGAACAAATCCCAGCAATGTCTTCTAATATGCTATAAATATTGTGAATCTAAATTTGAAGTGATATCCAAAGCATTCTAGAACATTTTTGCGAAGATCTTAACCTTCTCAGAGCTTTTAGTCCGATAGATTAAGTTCTCAGCAAATAACACTGTCCACAAAAAAGGCAGACTTTTTGAATATGGGTGCCATGGGACAACACTCATTGTCAGAAACTAGGGTTCCAGGAAGTCTGATATAATGTAGAGTGTTACTCTGGAATAGATAGAATCCTCCAAAACTGTGATGATAGTGACGATGAAAAGTATTGAAAAACTAAATTCTTTTCATAAGCTGTCTAGTTGTTGTTTTACTAGTTTCCTGACTTACATATGTTATTTTTGCCCAATGAAGTTGAAAAACAAAATATTTCAAGATAAGTGAAAACAGTGCTCTTTCAGATAAGCATCAGTTACTTTTATATGCTTTCTCTATCAAACTGTTGACCAAATGAAGCAATAAAAATAACTATACCAGTATTTGTACCTATGTAATATGAACGTATGTCAAAATATTAAATATATTTTTGGGTGGTTGGCGTGTAAGATTAGTTAATATGGAAGGGAGCTCATTTCTAATCCCACTATTAAGCTAAAGTCTCAGCACTTTTGAGATCTATGTCTTCCACAATAGAGAATCTCATTAAAAATTGTGATGGCTCATGACTAATTTAGAAGCTCAGCTACAGAGGTCATAGTCCTAAAAGTTGACCATCTCAGTTGTCATGGAGGAGAAACAATAGTTTTAAAACCATTCCTAATCAAAGCATACCCCCTATGGAGAAGGTTTACCTTAGCCCAATTCATATGTTACTGGAGCAGCAAGGGAGCTGTAAAGAATCTTATGGGCTGGTTAAATTATAAGGTTCCTTCCCACACAAGTATTTCTCCAGCGCCTCTGGAGTGTTTGACTTGCACCCAGGAAAGAACCACATCAATCAGCAGAGCCACATGGGTCAAACCTGCTAATGTTACTGGGGTGTTATCGAACTAGCCCATAGAAAAGAGGTCCCAACGCCACTGTAGTAACATGAGCTGGGCCAAACATAGTTAACCAATGGCAACTTACAATGTGGGGCATGCTTTTCACTTGGGGAGGCCTCTCAGACCAGTGGCTCCCATGTAAAAACCTGAAATGGTACAGTCATATGGGACATATATCAGATGTTCAGTTGCAAAGTATGTAATTGATAGCCTCAGTATGTATAGCATTTAATGTGGTCTTCCTTAGGCCCAGTTCACACTACTGGGAGTGATGTGATTTCCACCATCTCATTTCTGCTCTTCTGGGATGTGCTTGCTAGGTTGTACATACCTACGTGTGGTTAGGGCAGAAAGTGCACATGTTACCAGGAACAGACACGGGACCATACAGCAACCAATAACTGCCCATAATGCATTAAGCTGGCCTAAGTTATGCACTCTAGGGGAGCTACAGTTTCAGGGCAGATTGCTCACAGTGTACTGTTTGGGTTTTACAAAATACAGAAATGGGGACCTGTAATAAAACATATGTTTTGTAGCATAATCACTAGAGCGCTGAGGTTTGAGATAGGTCATGCAGCACATTGAGCCCTGAACAGGAGCAACGTAGCATTAAGGGTCAAACTACACATTGCATCAAATACATAGGGAGGCTCCATGCTATGTGGGTACTCAAAAGCAACTATGGTGGCTTTGATTCGGTTGCTGGTTGGTAGAACAAGTGAAAATGATGTGCGTTTACAAAGCAAGTGTCTTGAATGCACTTTTTTGTTCAGACTAATCATATAACAGATATAATAAAGACTGTACTGAACTAAGAGCTAGAAGGAGCTTATTTTTCTCTATGAAGAGCCATGAAACATCATGAAAGAGCACATTCTTAATGGGTTTTGAGGTATTTAAACCTGTTTCTTTTGCTTGGGGGTGTTGGCTGCACTTATGGTGATACTGCCCTTTGTGCTGTAGTAGCTGAAAGGACCTTGTTCTGCAACAAAATATGTAGAAAAAGTTGAGCTACTCTGCATTTACATCCCAAGAGCAAAAGTTGTGACTACTTTGTTTAAGGAGAAGCTGTTCCACAGTAGTACTGAACTAGTTCCATGGCCTAGGGATAGCCAATCAGGTTTTAAGACAGAATTATCTGCTGTGAATCATAGTTTTGATCTATTATATTTATTCCTTATAATTTGTGTTAAAAACTACTGCACTAAAAGTTATTTAGTTGTACATTGTATACATTTTCTTTAAGCTGACCTTCAATATATCATCTCTGAATTACAAACCTTAAAAAAAACAAACAAATTGGACCTCTTCTAGAAATGTACAAAAGCTTGTATGAAGTGAACTAAAGCTGGTTTTAGCTACTGAATTTTGCACCTATCATGCATTGTGAATGCCAAATTTAAATAAAATACTTTGTTTTGGGTGTAGCTGCCATTTATTTTAGAATGGGTTTTATAGTTAGAAAATGGTTTACAAGCTAAAAAAATTTTATCCTGCTGGTCAAAACTTGCAACTAGTTCAGTTCACAAACTTCACATATGTTTTCATGATCCTATCGCACACATCATTGGGCAAAGCAGCACATGATGAATTGACTTGCAAGAACGGCTTTCATTCCTAAATTTCTTCTTGTAGTAGAAAAAAATGGATTGGTCCAAAACAGTCTCTTTTAAGTAATAGACTCTCAATGTATTGAGTGTTGACCTTCATGGATAAAAATGCACATTCTTGTCTGGTGAGTGTGTTTTTCTTTCTGGCAGGCATCATTCAACTGAAGGAGGGGCTACAAAAGCAACTTCCTGAGCCTTGATGAATTTCAAAGCTAGCCGAGAATCAACAATGATAATTCAGTGTAGTCCAGTAGAAGCCAAATTTTCAGCCAGTAGAGGTGGAGGCCACCTGCACTCTTGGCCCCTATTGCCAATACACTTCTGTATAAGTGCATCCCATATTCCCTGCTTGCTAATTACTCATATTAGTGTACCGCTTTATGGGAGACATGGGAAAGCTCTCTGACATATCCAGGGGTGTATCCAGCTAGAGTGGAAAGTGTACCTACTACAACTTTAATCCTACTCTACTGTTTTCCCTGTTAAATTAGGCCTGATGGTCCTATTTCGTAATCATAGCTTTGGTTATGTAGTTACTCTGTATTTTCTTCATTAAGTGGCATATTGATTTGATGTGCAGTGGCCTGTGGTGTGGATTGAAGTGCTCCCCTTTTTGCCCATATTAGGCTGTAATCCTTAGCCATTTGCCTGGGAGTCATTCCCACTGAACTCAATGGGACTTACTTTTGAGTGGATATGTATAAGATTGTGCTGTCAATCTTGAGTAAGGATGCATAACTTAATCTTTTCCTGCATATTCTACACTTCAAGGACAATCTCATCTTCCTAGTCAGGCCTGGAGGTGAGGAAAATAAAGATCATTTTGACTGAAGATCAGCCTGAGTGATGGGAAGGGTCTCTGGAAGCTAAGGAATGACTTAAAATAATCCCATTCCACCTGCTGATTCTCCCTTATAGACAGGCTTTGGTCCATAATGCATAGCTTCACACGCACACTCTGTGTGTGTGTGTGTGTCCGTGTCCCCATGTCCCTCCTCTTCCCCTATCCAGAAAGTCTTACTGAAATTGGTGAGACTTAGTTTTGAGTAAAGATGTACATGGTTGGGCTGTGTCGAATATAGATGCAAAATAGATAAGAGTTGCTACAGCTCACGGTCTCATAATATCCAGATTAAACTACCACAATGCAATATATGTGGGGCTGTCCTTGAAGACTTTGGAAACTTTAGTTGGTTCAGAATCAGAGCATTTAATGCATGTTTCACTAACTGGAACATTTCAACAGTGTCAGAACATCACTGATTACAAGTGTGTGTCTGCACAATTCAAGGTGAGAGTGTTGATCTTTAAAGCCCTCAATGGCATGGAACCATGGACTACCTTCTCCCATATGAATCTGCCCAGTCTCAAATGATCTGCTTCATCGTCTCTCTTTGGGTTCTCCTCCTTTTGGAAATCAGATAGCTGGTGACAGGGGAGAGGACCACTTCAGTGGTGGTGTTTCCAAGGAATATTCTTCCAAGGTAGATCAAAGAGACACCAATATTGGTGTCATTTAGACATCAGGTTAAATAACTTTCTTTGCTGAGTGGTTTGTGTGTATCCGCTGCTTTAATTTAATTTAATTTTATTTTGTTATTACACTGTACTTGTTTTAATGACTATTTGTAAGCCAGTGTGGATATTTTGTAGAACAGTAGTGTATTAGCATGTTAAATACATATTGCTAATTAACATTATTTAAAATGTTTTAGATGCTGCTGGATGAGCAGACATTGCCATCTATAACAAGAACTTGATTGCTGGGCAGACAAATCACATGTAACATGATGCACATGTTAATCATGCATACAAATTCACAGTGACCAACAAAACACCACAGATAATGCCAGATCACGCAAGGAGAAAATAAGAATTGCAGCATGAGAATGTGTATATTCACAGTCATACCACCACCTCAAAAATGTATTGAGAGTACTGGTTCTTGTTTATCATTGTTCTACAGAGTGAAACATTAACCATTTGAGACAATGGACACAGAAATTGCTTTCTCTCTTCATGAAGCAATGTGTTTTTAAGAGAATATATAGGACAAATATCCCAAAGTTAAATGTTTAAAATTGTTATCCCACCTGCCTAGCTTGTTAAAGCTTGGACAAAATCTTCATATGATATCGGGGTCTGAACCAGAATATTGTTTTTGTTTTAAAGATGTTTGTCCATTCTCTTTTCATTAATATTAAATTATATATTGGGTTTATTTCAGAAGGAATTTGTTTCTTATTTGATTTTCTATTTTTGTGATGTTATAATACATTTCTATTTTTAAAAAGTTTTTTTAAGTAGGTTTCAGCAAAAAAGTTAGAGGTCAGCCAGACTCCAGTTTGTATAATCTTAATCATCCTGGGATGTGATCCATATCTAGATGAGAGTGTTAGGCTACTTTCCTTGCCTGTCTTGCCACCTTTTGCTCTAGGTCTGTACATAGGAATAAAACATTATAATTAGGGAAATCTAGATGTCTGTTCTCTGGACTCTAAATGAATGAGGGAACAAATGATATCTAAATACAATTTTTCCCAGTGTATTCTTGTAAAACCTGGAAATTGGTAGTAGGGATTAGGGTGGTGATGGAGATAATCAGACAAGTACTAGAGCCAGGAGGGTAGGTGCCTAGGAGCAAGCTACTCGGGACCACACAAGTTCTGTGGATTTTAAAGCTGCTTTCTTGCTTCAACCATTAGATGACACTGCTCATATAAAAGTCAACCTTTACTTTGCAACCAGGACTAGACTTTAAAATGAAAGGTGATACTTCTAGTATTCCATGTGCGCCATAAATTATGATTATGTGATATTTTCGACCTTCTGCCAAATGGAATGAAATGAAATGCAGGTCAAATACTTTGTAAGTCTCTTGGAGAATGCATGTGTGCTTCAGTTAGATGTTATATGCAATTCAAGTTGAGAATTCAATTTTTAATTTATACTTGGTGTAGACCCTCTGTCCTCCCTATAATGAAAATAAAACATAAGGAATTTTGAAAGCATTTTGAAACTAGCTTTTAATTAGAGTGCAATTAAAATCACTTAGACTTGCCCTATCCATTAAATTTATTGCTAAGCAGAGATGCTGCTACCAATATTGTATGACTCATTCTTTGACATGGCGGATTTCAGAGGTGAGTTGAACGGCATGCTTTTGGCTGGAATACTAGAGCAAGGGTAAGAAGCTGAGTGCTCAAGCAGTGGTGGCAAGTGAGCGAGAGCACACACACAAGGTATTTCCTGAAACACTGGTTTGAATGGATCTGAATCTGGAAATGAAGGGATGGAGTCACCCTGGCTGTTATTAGTAATCTCACTGGACAAGAAGCTGCCTTGTTGCTTTGCGATGCTATCGAACTCGGGACTACAGACTTCTGCTTTAGATCCAGACTCGGCTTCCTTATCAGCCCTCTGAGCCAAAGCACACTGGAAATACGATTCCGTTTTCATCTGTTTCACCCAGGCTCTTGCACGCTGCTTCTGGTGGATTCGTTTCCTCCATTGAAGGAATAGCATACAACTGAATACCAAGATGTAACAAAATCCTAGACTTCCAAAATAGACGGGCAACAAACCTGCAAATAAGGTCAGATAGTAAGAGTAATGCTTCAGCAGAAGGGCTGTATCTGTTACATATTTCAGTCGAGTAAAAAGACTACCAACACATAAGCATTTGGGTCTGAAATTTGTTCTAATTCTGTTATGTAATATTTTAATGTGCTCTAATATACTTGACTTCTATTTTGATTGAGGGACTCAATCATTTTTTTAACTTGGAAAAGAAGTGTGTGTGCTTGCAAGTTTAAAGGGCCAGAAAGCAATGTGCCCACTACATTTTGCACTAGCTGCAGTTGTCAAACACTTTTCAGGGGCAGTCTCATGCAGAGTGTGTTGTAATGATCTAAATGGGAGTGATTAAGGCAAGGATCACTGTGGCCAGATCATCCTTCACCAGGAAAGGGCATAATTGGTGCACCAGCCAAAGATGGGCAAAAGTGTTCCTTGCATCCACAGACATCTAACTTCCCAGGAGCAACATTGGCTTAAGAAATACTCCCAAACTGTAAAACTGTGGGAGTGCAACCCATCCAGAACAGACTGTACTCCTAGTCCTGGATTAGCTTGTTTACTAATCAGCTGAATCACTCTCTTGTCTGGAGTAAGTCTCAGTCCACCACAGCATCCAGGCAATGGCTCAGGACTTCAACAACGTTGTCCTTTTTGCTATCTTCCCTGAGGACTGGAGAGACTGCCTGCTCCCCCAACCCCAAATCTTCTTATCCTTAAGTTATAATAGTATTCTAAACTATGCATCAAACATATATTAGAGGGGGTGGGATATTGTGGCATTGGGACTGAATCCAATTGTGTGGAATACTACTGTACAAAAGATGAAATGGCCTTGAGGCATGCTATCTCCCTTCGTAAATGCTCCTAGCTGTGGACTGTAGTTTCACTTAGGACGTGTTTAAGATTATTACTCCCAAATGAAAGTATAGCCCACATATATCCCCATTCATATAACCCACATGACGTCACTCACACATCAACTTGTTAAAACATCTAAAGAAACCTTTCAAATAATAAACACTTGCTAATAATTCAGAGGAGACTATGCTACTTACCACTCGATATAATCATTATTTATACACACAAACCCTTTGGAATGTGTCAGATCTGTATCTTAGGCCTCTTCTAGGGAGGAAAGGAAAGCTGAAGGAAAACAGCAGATGGTCAAACTTAGTCTCACTTCACAGTTAGGGACAGAATGGCAAAGAGATGAACATTCCAAAGCTTACAATGAGATAATGGCAGCTAGGATACCACTCCTTGAAGGCTCGAGAACACAACACTCCCCCCTGAAATGCACTGCCTTCAGCACCTGACTGAAAGCTCTCTTGTACAAGAATGGGTAACCAAGTTCACAGCAGACAAGTCTTTGCAGCCAGCAAAATACTCAAGGGAGGGAATTTTCCTAGGTACCGTTGCCATTCTTGGCAGTCTAAAAAATCAAAGACTTTATTTCACATTCAACTGGAAAAGCTCAGACTTCGTTCTCTCTGTCTGTCTGTCTGTCTGTCTGTCTGCCTCTGTCTGTCTGTCTGTCTCTGTATAATCCTTTGTTTTTCTGTGGGATGGAGCTGTAAACAGAACACAGACTTTCCCCTGACCATAGTCTACCCAGGTGTCATCATTCCTTTTAATAGCAATCTCAGATGGTCAAGTGCCTATCGGTATAAAAAAGAAGCAAAGTCACCCAAAACCAATATAGCAGTTTCTACATAGTTGATGACCTTCTCTAGGGCCTGATCTACACCTCGTGCCATATCGATATAATCCCATCATGGTGACACTATATCCCTTTCACGCATTTATACCTTGTAGTGCACACAATGATATCTGTTGCAGTATTTTGGACAAAATGGAATAAAAGGCAGGAAATAACACTAGAGGAGTGGTATAAGGAATGTGTAATGTACCCCAAGAGTTATCAGTGCACTTCAATACCAATAAAAAGCACTAGCCTAGGCAATGAGATGTATCTACATTCGTAAGAAAAATTGTTTTTAAAAACAAACAAACCAAAAACGGGCTGACAAGAACCTGTGAACTTTCAAGATGAACAGGATACTGGTGGCAGTTGAGAAAAACAGAGACAGAAACAATCTAATTTTTTTAAAAAATAAATCAAAAATCAGAAGTCAGGCAAGCTGTAGCCCGATACAGACATTTCTGTCATTGCATAGGGCATTTCTGCAAAGTTTGACCCCAATTACATGAAAGCCTATCCGCTTAGAATTGTCTAGGGCAGCGTGTAGGGATGCCCAAGGAGGGTTGCTCTAGGCTGTTCTCCTTGTGTTTGCTGATCATTGTTTTGGATTTGAATGGTTTTAGCCTATACTATAATCTTATTATTTATGTAAAGTATTTTTTATCTGGCTCCTCAGCCAAAGCATCTCCCAGAGTGGCTTAAATATAATCAGTAAAGCAAGACAGTCCCTGCCTGCAGGCTTACAGTCTAAAAAGACACAACTCACAAGGAAAAAAGAATCGAGTGGGGGTGGAAGAGGGGGAAAAGTCTTTCAGCATGGCCCTGCTTCCCTCTCTCAGCAACCTCCGTACAGCCTGCTGGAATGGTTTACTCTATAAACAGCTGGGATTCTACATAAAAGAAAACCTAATCAATCCTAACCATATCTCATTTTAATGGCATTTCAAGTGATGTACGTGCCTTCCTATTAGCTGTGGAGGCTGGTAGCTCTGTTGTCAGTGGGGTGTCGTGGTGAATCCTCTTCGGGTTTCATTCAGAAGCAGTCAGAACTCTAAAGGAGCTATCCAAGGTGCGAAGAGTAGGATTGCTTCTGAGTAGAAATGCAAAGGATTGCACTATTATTCCTGGGTAGAAATGCATAGATTGACGCTATAATATAAATGTATGCCCAAAATGGCATAATGGCTTCTAAGAGGCAGTTCTGAGGTTTTGCACCTTAGATAGCTCCTTTAGAGTTCTGACTGCTGTTTCTACTGAAACCTGGAGCGGATGCACCGCCCCAGTGACATCGGAGCCACCAGCTTCCACTGCCTAGTGGGAGCCATTATACTTTCCTAGATTTAGATTTAGATTATAGCGCCAATCCTATGCATTTTTGCTCAGAATTAATCCTACGTATGTCTCCATACAAGTAAGCCCGCTCCGTTAAATGGGATTTTCTCCCAGGTAAGTGTGCATAGGATTTCAGCCCGTGCATAGGATTGCAGCCTCATTTGGGATTGCCGTTAATTTGCATTGGACCTTCCTTCCGTATTAAACATGCATAGGATCAAACGGTGCAGCATTGGGTGGAATATTTCACATCCTCTGAAATTACTGGACTTCTTGGGTGCTCGTTACACTTCCCGTGGGCCCCCGATTATTACGCATAGCGTCTGTGGAACTTCGGCTGCTGTACGTCGCTGTAAGGCATTGACTCCTCACTTCCCCCCGGGTTGGTTTGTTTATTTATTTAGGGGCCGGAACCCTTGTGCTGGGCCTCGCAGAGAGGGAGGGCGGTGTTACGTGTTGCTCTCGGTCGATGCGGACAGAAAGGGACAGGATGGCAACGGGGTATCTGCAGCAGCTGTGGGGAGCGGCGGGGCTCGGGCTGTCCCGAGGAGCGCTGGTGGGTCGCTTCGCCGCTCTTCGGCCTCTTGGCCTGTTGCTCCCTCCGCAGCCTCGGCCGCTGGTGTTGGCGGCTCGCGGGGCTGGAGACGAAGGGGGCCTGGAAGCAAATCCCTTCTTCGAGAAATACCAAAGCAAGATCCAAGAACTTCGCAGGTAACATGGAGGGAATCCCTGCACAAAGGGGCAGGGAGCAGGTGAATCTGCCCGTTTGTTCTAGTTAAGTCGTTTCTAGGATTTGACAGTAACCTTAAAATATAAGATCTTATAAAGTAATGACCTCTCTCCTCCCCCGCCCCCTGTAATTGGGCAAGCTCTCGCTTTGCAGTCTAACGGGGCTAGGGCTGCAATTCTGTGAGCCTTTACAAAGAATAAGCGCCATTGAACTCAATGGGATTTGCTTCTGAGTAAACATGCATAGGATTGGGCTGCCCCACGCATTTTACAACTTAGTTTTGTCATACTTCCACATATGACTGTTAATCCACAGCTCAAAATGTATTTGCATGATTTGAGCACTGCCACAAATAAGAAAAGTGTTTGTTGTAGTTTTGCTCTTGCAAGACTTCTACGGTTAACTGTTGACTATGTGCTTACTAGATAAACAAGATAAGATCGCTGTTTTATTATCCTAACCTGCTTTATTATCCTAAGCTGCTTTCCAGTATGAGTTCTAAAGTTAAACTGTAGTAAGATCCTATTATAGCCAGCCATGAACTTTTGGAATAGGGTGGAAATAAATTACACTGGTTGTCTAGTAGCTATAAACTGTTCTAACTTTGAATCAGATCCAATCCAGATATTTTTGAATCCCGAATGGAACAAAGGAATGATGTGAAAAAGCAGCCAGTGGGATACTCGAAGCAAGCAGAGTTTGTCAGATGCGTGGAGGAAAAGGCAAGGCCAATGTTCAAACCTAATTTGTTTGATATTTTATTAACCATTAGAAGTCTGGGTTAGAAAATGCTGTCTAGTGGATGGAAAACATCCTGGCTGTTGTTTTTACAATGTGTTTGTGTATGTTTAAGCTATGAAAAGGTAGTTTCCTGTCCAGTTGTTTGTTTTTATGCTAAATAGTTTTTTGTATGTAGTAGAAGTATTTGTGACCACCGTCGCCTGTGTCCCAGTTTGTTTAAAACAGTAGTTCCCAAAAGGTGGTTTTGTTTTACACTGAGGATCAGTTATCAGGCTGAGATTCAGGAACACCAAAGATATTTCAGAGCTATTTTGCTCACTAGGTTTTTGCATGTATACACTTTTTACGTGAATACAAATATAACTTGTGCAGGTTGACAGCTTCTTGCTGTCTTGTATATCAGTTGACACACGTGGATAAATCTACATACATTGCATGGACTAAGTTGTTATTTCTGAAAGAAAAATGTATACTTTTCTTGTTTTCTGATGATGTGCAAATGTATTATAGCAGACACTTGGAGTTTTTGTAAGTGCTTGTTTAACAATTAACATTTTAAAAAAACTGCTAGCAAATTAATCAGTATGGTTTTTGATAGATTAAGGGCACAATCCTACGCATGTTTAGACAGAAAAATAGTACCCTTAACATTTCTGCAGAAGTTACCTATGAATCTTTAGCTTCGAATACAAAGTTTGCAACTGATTCAGTTACATAAGATTGTGTATCCATGAAGATGAAGGCTGTATACCACTCTAAAGGCCTTCCTAGGAAGGGAACAATCAAAGGACAAATCTATTTCTTTCATCTCTATAAAATGTACACAATAGTAACACTTATAATACAGTTTCTAACTCTTCCCTACACACACACACACCCCACACACACACAGCCTGAGGGCATAACTCTAAAGCAAATTAGTGTAAACGCTTTCCTATATTTGGGACAAATAATAACCTCAAATAATTAGCACAGCCTCCTTGTGGAACCATAGCCACCCCAAATATAATGGAAAACAAATCTTTATGGCAGATGTTACAGAGCTCTGATAAATCAATATCTTTGGCCCAGTGTCATTGGCCCACTGGAATAAAACTGATTTTGCCTTGCTGTAGCCTAAGGGAAAAAAATAAGGCGCTGATAAACCATAAGTACAAACATTTGTTTTCCAGAAAATTGTTCCAGTTACTGCTATAAGAATCTTCATTCACTACATATAAGAAATTAGAAGTATCTTCTAAGAATATAAATCTCAGCCAGTAAGTTCCAACAAAAGCCCAGCCTTGCTTTCTACTGAGAAAGAACCAGCTTCTATGCTAAGTTCTGCTGATGGCATGCATTTAGGTGAACTTGTAGTGTTTCACATAATTCCATGGCTTGCAAGTTGTTTCTGACTAGGTATGTATCTATATATGACTTTTTATCTTTCAGACACAGGACAAATAGCTTGACAGTTTTGTTACCAGGTAGGTTTGTGGCAACATAGAGGATAACAATTTAAAAATTAATCTTTTAATGTTTAATTTTAGGCCAAAGGAACAAAACACGTATTCACAAAAAATAAGGTAAGATGGAATTTTCATTAAACAGCTATTCTGTTTTTTTCTTTACTCTTCTTTATCCTAGTTTGCTTATGAGATGCTATGGGAGCCAGCATGGTCCAATTAATAGACTATTGGCACTGAATCTGAGGGACATGAATTTCAGTTCATTTTTGACCAATGACCTGGTTTGCCTGTAACGACACCCCATGGTTTAAACAACCCATGGGTTGTCGTGCACAAATGGGAGAGCGTAGGTGTGCTAACTCCTGCATGCTCACCACTTTGCTTTCAAACAGCAACCTATGATCTGCTAGTTCTTAGGTTGTTAATGTGACATCTGAACCTGAACGCTTGGTTGGTTTGTGGATTAAACAACTCGAAGTTAGCCCATGGTTTGTTCTTAGGCCAACTGAAAGTGGCTTTCTCACAGCACACATCCCCACAAATTGTGGGTTAGTTAATTAACCCACAGTTTGCCACTGAACTCCACTGTTATGTGCAAACAGATCCATTGACTTTGATGTGGTCTTCAGAGAAGCACCTGTTAGGATGCAGCCAGAGAGGTGTTTTTTCATGCGATCCACTACTGAAAGTCATGTGAAGAACTGGCACAGCCAAACTGCCCCCTGTGAGCTGTCAGTATTTGCACTCAGTTTCCTCTGCCTCATACCCAGCTCATTGGTCTTGACAGAAATCTTGCTGACTTTATTAGTGGAGATTGGTGAACTTATTGTTTCCTGTTAAAGTTCATGTATATGTTTGTTTACACATGCAAGAATTCAGACTTTTGTTTTATTTCTTTTCCTTTTACAGTGGTCTAACATACAAGCTTTATTGTTTGTAATTTGTTTCAGACACTTGATTCTATACTGAATGTTGAGATGATGAAACGGAAGAAGCCTGAAGAAATAAAACAGGTGACAAAAACAGAAATGACTTCTGTATAGTTTGTAAATCCTTAACTGTATAGAGCCTGTTGTTCTGCATACACTTGTGAAAGCTTATATGGCCAAAGCTTCATAAAGTTAATATGCTACATTTCATGCATTACTGTTTCTTACATGGAGATACTCACCACAAATAAAAATAGGAGTTTAATGGCATGTGTAAAGTCTTTTGTGCTCTACATATTGTCTAATCTGTATAATTGTCTGAAACAAACACTTGCATCACACTTCATGCATGATGATTGACTCATAATTATTATTTCCATGGGAGAAACAGTAATTGATAGAAGTCTGTTCCCACATATACCTTGTGTCTGTGGATTGAGATCTTCATCACAGGGCGTTTGGATGCCCCTGCCTTCTGAAGTGAGATGCCTGGTGACTGTAGAGAGATCAAAGTGGAAACTGGGCTCACCTTGATATCTTTTTGGTACCAGGTGAAGTCCTTTTTGTTTCCGTAGGACCTTTAAGGCATCTCTTGATGCAATTTTAATATGCTTTGGTATGTGTTATCCTCCTACTATGCTGTTTCATCTGTTTTATTGTCATTTACTTTTATTGTGTTTGTAGTGTGTTGTTGCTTTAGTGTTATTGTTTGCTCCCCTGAGAGTGCTGCTGAAAGGATAGAAATTCACTTAATAAATGCAATAAAATAATGTATGATGTGACCCTCAATTTTACAAAGTGACTGGCATATGGAAACCATCAGGCTGCAGGATACATAGACCAAGGTCACGTTTTCTTGCTTGAATAATCATTACTGCTCACTAGTCCTATTTGTAATGTTGTGAATGTATGATTATTGCCTTTATTTGAGGTTACTTTAAATTTCAGTGATTATGTATAAGGTCAGTATAGTCACTTCTTTCTTCCAGATATGGAAGCAGTATTTTTCTGGTGAAGACACAGTTTATGCAGTTATTCCTGTAAGTACAATTAATACACAAGAGGGAGGGGCATTGTTTGGCTGAGCTTCCGAGTAAGAGTTATTAATTTACAATAGTGCGAGTGCTGTTGTAATTGAGGCATGAAAGTCTGCTAAGCACGGTTCTTCTTGCTCTTAGTTCTTTAAGTGAAACTGATAATAGGAGTGATCTAAATTGGGAAGAAACGGGCGTAGCTCAATATGCAATGTCCTACAATCAGGCAACAAGTTCTTTGTTTCTTCAGTATTGTATTCAAAGGCAAAACTTAACCCCTGTTAGTTACTATGGGTGCCAGAGCTTTGCCATTCACTCCAGCGGAAGGATCTAATCTGTGTGGGTGTACTCTCACAGGCATACATATATTTATGACCTAGATCCCTCAAATTCAGTGAATAGTGTCTTCATATATACGCGACACCCAGTATAAGTTTACATATACAGGTATATATTCCAGATGTGTGGGTGTGTATGAGGGAGATTCTATCTCACTCTCTCTTACTTTATATTATATTAATTGTAAAATAGGTAAATGTTACATTTATACAATTTAGAGACACCCCCACCTCTGGTATAGATAGGTAAGCAGCATGTAGTTATTCATACATGAGCATTTAAGGCCTTCCTATGGATAGATATTAAACTTTAGAAAAATTGAGCCTTGTCAAGTAGGCTCTGGAATTGCCTTCTGGAAGAAGTATGGCATGATACTTTTCTTGCTGAATGTTTGTGCCCCCCAAATCAGTCGTATTTGATTTTATGGACCTTCAGAAGTTAAAACAAGGAGGTTGGATCCACATGGTCGAAAGTCCCATTGATTTCAGCTGGTCTATTCTAAGAATGACCAAGTTTGGATCCAACCTAGGATGTTTGTTGCTGGCTCTCTTCTGATATTGATGTGGATTGAGAATGTGATTTATTGTCTGTTCCATTTTTATATTGGATTTTCAGAAGTGTAACCATTTTGATGTATAGTTTTGGAAGCCAGCACAAGTGATTGGAAAGGCAAACCCCAAGATTCTAGCCTTTATATCCCAGTGAGGACAGATACTTAAGCCTTGTGGGTTCATCCCTTGAGGATGACCAAAAAATAATGCTAAATAAATAAACCTTCCCCCCTCCCCACTTTCTTTCCAAAGGGAAAGACTTTTGATTTGATGTGGAAGCGAGTTCAGGACTGCCCATCTGTAAGTATGGTGCATGTATCTTGTTGCATCTGTTTTGTTTCTTGTACTCTTCTAACTGTAGAAATTTGCCTGTTGATAGTTTAGTGTGCAAATTGTGTTGGAGTTTGGGTGAACTGTCCATAAAATACTTTGACCTGAATGTAACAGTTACGAAATTCTGCTACTATACTTGCAAATCAAGCATTTTTATACTTTTATATTAAGAATACTTCAGCTCAGCACATAGCACTCCAGGGAATAGATCCTTTCTGGGACAGGTTCATGCACACTTAACTGTTGCATAGAACAATCTAGGAGAAATTCGTCAAGAACAGATTAGGTTTCCCACAGCTGTAAACCAATGTTGAGAAAACTACACTTGTGAAGGCAACTTTTCTAGGCAACAATTAAGAGGCAGAATAATGGCCTGGATAAAATCCACATAATTCTGTTCTGCTTGATCCTGTGTGAGATTAACGGCACTGGTGGATGGCTATGGACAGTTGCTCTCCAAAAATCTGGTGTGATTGCCTCCTTCCTCCAGTTGCTATATTGGAATGCTTGCCACTTGATTACTGCAGCATGGCATGTAATTATTTACAGGGCTCTCTTGATTGTTTTTGGGGAATCTGGGCAGAAAACAGAACCCCGTGGGAGAAGCTTTTAGCTGCGCAGTTTAATGAAAGTTATCCCTTCATTGAGATGTTTCTGGAGGTGGGAGATCCATGAATAGAATCTCCCATGATTTTTAAAAAAGTTAATAGCCAAGGAATGTCGTGATGTTGGATTAAGAACACAAGCAGAGCCATGCAGGATCAGACCAAAGGCCTATCAGCATTCTGCTCCCACAGTGGCAATTATCCAATACAGCAGATTATCCAGTACTGCTGTCCCAAGGAGAGTTTAACCCTTTTAATTATATGTTTCTGTATGTTTTGCTTGCAGGGCCAGTAGCAGCAGGGGAGGGGGTTAACCTGGGAAATGGTATGAGGGAAAATACTTACTTTAAAAAATTGTCTTGTGGGGGAACGGGGGGTTGTGAGTGGCAGGAGGAGAAATGTTGAAGAACCTGACCTTGACTAGATAAAACTAATCTTGAGCGCAAAGGTAATGGAGGTATGTCAACATGGGACAAAAATCTTCATTTTTCTCTGTTGTGTTATATTTACCTTGCAACCCCTTATTAGGATACCCAAAGTAAGCATGCTTGAATTTTTGAACTTTTCATCTAGCAGCTCATGCTTCCCACCCACACCGATTTGCCAGTATGGTATAATTGCTCTCTTCCTCCAGGGTGAGTTTGCTGTGTTTCCCTGCTGCAGGGTGACAAAGGGAGTCCCTTTCCCACTACGCAACAGAGAAAAACTCTTAACCTCCAATCAGCTGCTGATCAAAGATGAGAACTTTTCTCTCCTGGGGCGGGGACTGGGGAAAGAAGCTGGCAGGCCAGATGGGGAATCCTTGTAGGCTGTATCTGGCTTGGGAGGTTCCCCATGCTTGGTATTGTGTGTAATATATTGGTTTTGGATTAGGACCCCATAAAGTACCACTGGGCCATGAAGCTATGGGCCAGACACTATGTTTTAGCCTAACTCACCTAATAGGGCTGTTTGGGAGGGTACCAGCATGTACATCTTCCTGAGCTCCTTGGCCTAAGTACCCATGCTATAAATCTCTGAATACATCCAGAAAATCTTAAGCCTTTAAATGACAATAGGACAAGCTATATAAGGTGCAGTTCAGAAGTTTCAGTGAGACATAAAGCCAAATGACTGCTTTTAAAACCTTGGAATTCTGATGTTAGGTTTTTCCTGTCCTAACGGCAATGCCTTTGCAGTAAAGGCCATGGGCAAAACTGGTCTCAGATGAAGCCATTTGGGACAGAGAGATCCACTCTGAAAGACACAAAGAATCGGTCTCTGTAATTTAATCGATTCCATCTCACTCAGTTATTGTGGCTGCAAATTTGTCTTCCTCTGGCTGTGTTTTTCTGATTTCATCCTGAGCTGGGACTAAATAAACCTAATTGATTTCAACCCCCTCCCCCCAGTTTCTATATGCGTTGCCAAGGAGGGAAGGCTACGAGTTTTTTGTGGGACAGTGGTCAGGAGCAGAACTCCACTTCACTTCTCTGATAAACATTCAGGTAAGGCGGCAGTATTGCAACCGAAACTCTCCCCATGACCTGAGTTCGATCCCAGCAGAAGTCGGGTCTCAGGTAGCCGGCTCAGGTCGACTCAGCCCTCCATCCTTCCGAGGTCGGTAAAATGAGTACCCAGCTTGCTGGGGGAAAAGTTGTCACGACTGGGGAAGGCAATGGCAAACCACCCCGCTATAGTCTGCCATGAAAACGCCAGCGCAAGCGGCGTCCCTCTAGGAGTCAGTAATGACCCAGTGCTTGCACAGGAGAAACGTTTCCTAAGAGACCTGTAGGGAAATTTGACTACCCAGGGTTGGGGTTGGGAGGACAGACTAGGGGTGTTCTTCATGTTAGGTTTGTGGCTGTTTTAAATCATTCCATAAAACACATGACAATTCATTGTTTGTGTGGACACCGATAATGCAATATTATTTGTGGTGCAGGACTTCAAGTAGCTACATTCCTCTAAGATGGTTGCTAAGGCAAAGCAAAAGTTGCATTTTATTTACTGATCAGATCATACATTTGCCCTTACCATCACACTTCTAAAGCTGTCAGTCCTCCAGTCTTGTCTCAAGAGAGGCACATGCTGTCGTATGTGCTTTTAATTGTATGGCTTTATGTTTTATTTTGTATTTAACAAAATAAAAAACTTTGTTTGGGGCGGCATAAAGAAAGAAAGCATCTCAATTCTCTGAGTGCCATTCCTTACATAGGCAAAACAGCACCACTTACACACAAGATGGAGGTATCAGCAGACTTGGAGTGGGGAAGCCCGAGATTTCCTTAGAGAAAAACTCTGAGGGAGAGAAACCTCTAAAATAGCCCAGTGATGACTGAGCAAGCTCAGTGGGCACAGAATGCTGACTCCCTTTCTTTTGAGAGGGATGGAAAACTGAGGCGAGGAAGGAGGAATGGAATGGAGTGCCTCAGATCCTAAGCAGGGAGCATTCTGTGCTGCAACATTTTGTTGCAGGATCCACTTCTTAGGGTTATTTGTCTTTTTATTTCTTATATTTTGTGGGTGCCTCTTTGTGTCTGTACATTGACTAAAGCCTTGAAATGATTGGTTCATTAATTTAAAATTCAAGCTTTTGATCTTCATTGAGGGACCACACTGTGTATACTGATAAATAATGTCATTTCTGTTTGCTGCAGACTAAAGCTGAAGCTGCTCCCAGCCAGCTGATCTTGTATCATTATCCTGAGCTTCAAGAGGAAAAGGGAATTGTACTGATGACAGCAGAAATGGATTCTGAATTTCTGGTAAGGGAAGCTTAGTGAGAAAGGATACTTTCTTTCTTTTTGCCACAAGTGGTACTAATGAAGTAGTTCTTGTAACTGTTTGTGAGTTGTTTAGCCACTGCAAGAAGGACAACCCAAGGATGTTCTGCCCCTAGGTTGTTTGTCGTGCATTTGAACCAGGAACTCTGGCTTGTCTCTCCTCTGACAAGCCAGAGAAATAACCCACAGAGAAATAACTCATGCAGCAGGAGCAATCAGGCAGCGTGCACCAGTATGCCCACTTGTTCACAAAACCCTGTATATAAGAACCCTGGGTTGTTGTGGCATGTGAACGAGACAAAGAGTTAGTGCCAAATGGGTGCAGTTCATATGCTGCAGTTAAGCCCTTGCGCCTCACATTACTCAGTATGTATGTTCTTGCCCCTTCCATAGATAGATAGATCATAGAATAGTAGGGTTGGAAGGGGCCTACAAGGCCATCGGATCTCACAAGGATAGATGGATGGATGGATGGATAGGCGAGCGGGCAATATATGGTAAGAATTCCATTCCAAAGTGTTTTATCTGCAGCTTAGAGGTTGGAACCCTTGACCCTGACAGTAGTTTTCTGTATGCCAGGAATTGGCTGTTGTTGTTTTAAGATGGAACATTCAGTCATGAATGCATTCTGGTGTTAGAGCAGCATCCCCCAACTTGGTACCCTTCACATGCATTGTACTACAACTCTATTACCCACCAGGTTGGGGAAAGCTGTGTTACAGTGTTAGGAGAGCTGTATCACAGCAGTGGACATTTAAGTTTCATGACTGATGCTGTGGTGGGGCAGGAACCTGATTAACAAGACTTTGATTTTCACACAGCTGGATCAGTAGTCTGTCAAACACAAACAGAAACCTGAAACAGATCTGTAGCACATTCCTGAGCTTAGATTTTAAGACACTTGATGCAAACAGGATCATATTAGAACTGCAGAAGGTCTGTAACTCTCCTGACAACTCGCATTGTGTGTGTGTGTGTGTTTTAATTTCACAGAGTGTGGCGGAAGCTCAGTGCCTAGCCAGCCAGGTGCAGCTTTTTTATGCCACAGACCGCAAGGAGACGTTCCGTTTAGTGGAAGCCTTCAACCATCGTCCAGATGAGTTTAAGTACATGTCCGTAGTAAGTGAGCTTGAAGTGAACAGACTCGGGGAAGACCTGAGGCCTCAGCAGGACCCGCCATCACCTACTGCTTGAGCGGCGCAGCAGCCTCGAGCAGAGACAGCAGACGTGGAAAGCAACCTTCCCTTGGTGCCAGACTTGCTGCTTCCTACAGAGATAATCCTGATGGAAAAGAGTAACATGAGAATCTGATGGGGGGAAGAACAGCTTACAAAGGTGGCCACTGTGGTCGCATGGAGGCACTTGCACAATCTCATTTCTTTCTGAATGATAGAGGAAATGAGGAAAGAATAAGCATCCATGTTTGCCACGTGGCCCTTCGGATTTACACACAGCTCATAGAACATTAACATTTAGGAAGATTCTAAGTACCTCTTGTTCATTCAGCAAGGAAAGAGAATGAAAGGGGTGAGCCAAGAGCCTATCGGTGCGTGTGGTGAGTTCTGAGACTAAATATTTTTTGAACTGTGCATCATCAGTGCACATGAAGCTTTTCCACCATGAGTCATAGAGACTCCTACCCCATGGAGCCTAAACATTGAAAATTTTAAGAGAACAAGCACAGAAGGCACATCTTTGGAAATCTCTTAAGCACGACCCAGCGTAACGCTATCTTACATGTAAATCCCCAAACATGAGCTGGTCTTTAAAAAAAAATCTATTGGGTTCAGGCTGCCCTCCATAAAAGGGTGCTCAGTGTTCACCAGAATGTTGCTGGCAGTTTGTGTGCCGTTCTTGGTATGGTAATTTCACCAACTTACTAGTCTGTCATATAGCTGGCAGATGTTGCCTTTATTCTCTAAAGATGGAGATACTATCATTATTATTATTATTTTAGAAACAAGAAGGATCATAAAATATCCTTTGCTCCACAGACATTAGAACTGGATCCTGCACAATCTTCAGTCATTCATTTTCAAAACTAGAGATACCTTTCTGTTATCTCACTTTCTACCTCCCTTGCTGCTTTTGTGTAATGACTCAAATCCTTCTCCTTAGGCCTATGTGTTTATTTCTGAATCTGATATCCCAGCTACAGATAACCTTGAATTCCATAGGCCAGACATTATTTTCTATCCATAAAGAGCAGGAAGGAAGGCAGCTGACAATGTATAGGGGCCTATTGCTTCCTTCCTCAGGTGGGATTTAGGAATGACTATCCGTCCCTTCGGTCTACAGAAATGGGGAAGTACCAGTTATTATGATAAAGGGAGCAGGGAGAGACCTTGCAATATTGACAATATTTCCCAAAAGAGAAATGAATTTGAATCACATGCTCCATGTCCAAGCCTGTCTTTATGCGTTGTGTTGTGCATACTCTGCCAAGGAAAATCCCAGATTTTATTTTCTGCTCAAGCGAAGTGATTGAAAACATGATCCTTGCATCCACTGTGCTGACTTGCATAATGCCTCCTTCTCTGAAAACCAAAATATTACAATACCTTGATAAAACCTGGGATGGGAAGGGGGCAAGAAAGGAAGGAGGCGAGTACGGTTGCCACTTAAAGAAATGGGTTGATTGATCATGTGTGGTGTTTGGTTTTTAAATCTGTATTCATTTGCATATGAATAAAAAGCAGTTGTTCTGAAGAAACAGCAAACTTCCTTTGTCTTTATATGATGCACATGTTTCACAATGGCTGCCATCTTGAGAAAGAAGCATTCCTTCCTGTGTTAACAATATGGGGAGATGCCTCTTCCAGTGGCACCTGCCACTGGTAGTTTATGAAAGTATTAAAGACAATTAATGTTTTTTTTTAATCTGCCCAATTAACAAGGGCTATCCTTTTAATTGACCAAAAAAGATGAATCCAACTACTTGACTAAGGGTGCAATCCTATGCATGTTTAGACAGAGAAAAGGCCTACAGCTCCCAGCAGAATGCATTCCTTCCTGTGTTAGGACTTTTCCCTGTCTAAAATGCATATGACTGTGCCCTAAACATTGCAACCCTAGAGACAGGGTCTTTCTTGGATCCTGAATTGCCCTTCCATGAATAGGAGGAACTCCAATCCAGCTCTTGCTGGGAGAAGGGGGAGAGAATGTTGGCTGATTTCCTCCTGCTGCCTCCATTTCTACCTTCCACAGTGTTCTGGAGAGTCCATCAATCCTCTGGGAAAGATTTTTGTGTGGTACAGGGGCCGGTATGGGAAAGGCAAACCTTCAAAAATTGCCTTGTTCTGCCTTCCACCAGCAGGAGCAAGAACTCAGAATCCAAGCCAAGGTTTTAGGGTATCCTTCATCCACAGAAACACAGAAGAGCAAGGGTCACTCTTGTTTCCAAAACTTTACCAGTACACATTTCCACAAATATCTGGATCTGTAAGATACTGATTCTCTGCCATTTATACACATACATAATTCAGATCTCATGTTATCCTCTGAACTGACGTTTTGCTTTTGCTCTCGGTCTGGACAAGAGGCTGAGGAGCTGTTATTTTGAGTAGCTTGTGCACAGACCGGAATGTCTCACTAGGCTTTCCTGGCTTTGGCTCCACTGGAGGTGTGAGAAAATCAGGCACTCGCGAGGAAGAGTGTTAGATCTTGTGTATTCGGCTGCTCCCATTCCTCTTCCCCAGTTCTGTTGCTCCACATGTTGTCATGGGAACAGTGAATCTCAGTGCTTTGGAGTGGCCTAGACCAGCTGAGTGGAAAACACAAGTAACACCCTGTGGGTGGGCAGCTTTTACCTTCCTTCCTTCACCTTTTCTTTACTCAGAGTGGCGCTGGATTGGATGTGGGAAGCACAGTTCTTACAAGTAGTTTGCTACAGGCTGTTCACCAGCCTTTAAACTATGAAAGAACTACCATCTTATATTTAAAACAACCCCTTTAAATAGTTTAGTTAAATTGATAATCTAATGACCTTGTTTTGCTTTTCAAGTTTTTTTAGTGCTTAGTGTACAGACCAGTCTTCATACTCGGTGAATGGTTTATGTAGGGCTGAGGACATAAACTGCGGTGGTGGCATCTGAGGCTTGTAATTATACCAGTTAGCACTTTTTATTGCAGGGGTGGGGAACCTGTGCCCCTCCAGATGTTGCCAGACTCCAATTCTCATATGCCCCAGCCAGCACAACCAGTGGTCATGACTGATGAGAGTTGCAGTCCAAGAACATCTGGATGCCTGCAAGTTCCCCACTTCTGTTTTAGTACTTTCAAGTGTTCATAGCACTTCACACACATTATTTTGGTAGTCCTTAAAACAGCCTTCCTTAACCTGGTGCCCTCCAGAAGTCTAAAGCATCTGGAGGGAACCAGGTTGGGGTAGGCTGCCTTAAAACAATGCTGTCAAATAGGTTGGCATTTTATCCTCAGATTGCAGACAAGGCTCAGAGAGAGCTGGTTGGCTGAGTTCGTGGCTGAGACAAGGTTTGAATTGGTGACCACAACTCACATTCTTAACCACTACATGATACCAGTTCTCATTATACATGTCCTTGGGCCATCTCCCAGATGAGCGTGCCTTTGAACTGAGATCTTCAGAGGCCCTTTTCTGGGTTCTGCTACCTTCAGAAGTGAGGCAGGTGGTGACCAGAAATTGGGCCTTTCCAGTGGTGGCACCTTGAATTTGGAATTATCTTCCTGGGCAGATTCACCTGGTGCTGAGCCTGATACCTTTTCTGCACCAAGTGAAACCCTTTCTATTTTTCAAGGCTTTTTAGCTTTTAATTGTATTTTTACCCTATGCCAGCTTTCCCCAACCTGGGCCCTCCCAATGCTTTGGACTACAGCTGCCTGCATTCCTGACCATTAGCCATGCTGGCAGGGTCTGATGGGAGTCTAAAACTTCTGGAGGGCACCATACTGCTCACTATGTCTTAGTGTTTGGTGGTGATGCTTTTATTGCATTTATACTGTGAACTGCTCTGAGCATCCTAGTAGATTGAAGTTGTAGGGTATTTAAATTATATTCAACAATGCTAATAAATCCATCCCCACCTCCCAGGGTTATGGCAATTAGTTGCTCTTGTTATAAAATGTCTAAGCAGCTAAAAGCAAGTGGTTAAGAATATATAGCCTGCAACTTAAAATTCTTACATTATTGCAAACTTTAGTTTTCATTTCTGGTTAATACTAGATTTCTCCTGATCAGCTTCAGTCTGTATGATTCAGTGATTAACATTAAAAACAACAACAACGAAGGATCCCACTTTCCCATTTCTGTGTGCATAATTTTAAGCTGCTCTCATGACTTTAAGGTCAGACTTCAATAACTTTTCACAGTAGGGTTAATTACTGAATAAGAAACTTGTGTTCTCTAGCCGTGGTTCAGCCATATTGGAAAATGCATATCCTCCATTGTAATCCTTTGGAAGTAGAAATGTCAAACAAATGCACAACACAGGAACAGCCACTAGAGGGCAGAATTGCCCACTGCAATTCCCTTTTTGTTCTGACTTGAAGTTGTTCCCTGTCTTTTATTATGTTCTAGTGCTACTTTATTTTCCACTGCAAATACACATACATCAGCTTTGGAATAAAAAGGGACAAGAGATGCAATGAGGACCACCCTGTAAGATACACAGAAGTTGGTGCCTCAGTTTCCTGCTTGGCATCACAATAAACATTGTAGGGCAATTGGTACCTCGATAGCATAATGATTTTCACATCCTGCTCTGTGCTGAGATATGTGTAAGCTAGGCAGGTATATGGAAATCACATCTCATTGCAGGGTAGAAGACTCAGAAGAACTATGAAAATTTGTGATGCGATAACCATATTTATCTAACAACCTTCAACATTTTTCCATTGGTTGAGTGAAGACGGCTGGCAAGTCCTTTTCTGAACTAGCTAAGCTTTTTTTTTTAATCATTCAACGTTTAATTTATTTTATCTTAATGTGTATAATGGGATGATGTTCTTATGAAATGTGATGATTTATCTTCAATTGTTTGCAAGCCACCATGTCCGTATGGCAAAATGGCTTAGAATTTCTGGAGAAATCAAGTACTACATTTTGCTCCATGTTAATGCTGAAAATATTTAGGGGGATTAAAAATATCCCAACTGATATCACATCCAGTAGCTTTCGTTTTCCATCAGCTTTCCTGGTCACAATTCTTGACTCGGCTCACTGTACTGAACTGAAGAGATGACATGTTTCTTCCTCCCTGGGGCAAGCAAATAAATAAAACAGTCTTCTCATTTGGATGGAAATGAATGGAGCAAAGTCTTGGCTAATTTCAGAACTGAAAGAAAATGCTGCCAGATGAAAGAGGCTCACTCACTTTGATGGTTCTCAAAGGGCAACGTGATCCTATTGAAGCCAAAAAAAAAAAAAAGCAAATGGGCTTAATCTTGCAGTGGTGAGACCTGTGGGACTAAGTCATTAAAAGCCACCACATTTGGGTTTTCAAGCAGACCAAATTGTCTTGGGGTTGGGCATGTGGATTCCAGAGTCCAGCCCTACATCTTTCTAATCCAGCCAGTTCATGTGTGTTACTGAAACCTGGAACTAACAAATGTGTTAGTTAAAAGAGCAAACATGGATTACAAATCTTTCCCTCCTTATATAAACACATCCAATTTCCAAGATATCCCCCACCCCACGTCAGACTGGAGTGGTTGCGTGTCCTCTTTTACAGAGGACAGTCCTCTGTTTGAGAGGCTGCTGGAAGACTGTTCTGAAGGCTTTATTTGAATGGGTGTCCAGCCCAAGTCCACTATGAAGATGAAGAACCATCCGATGGAAGAGTTGGGCCTTGAAGTTGCCCATCAAGAACACTTAGCAGACGGAGCAAGGCATGCGGGTCAGCTGGTCACTATCTTCCACAGATGTATTTCTGTTTAAATTAAATAATTCTTTCTAAATTTGCATTTTACATATAAAGTAGCATATGCAAACTTTATGCAAATTGGTGTCCTTTTTGTTCTTTTTTTGGTGATGAATGTCTTCTTTTTTTGGTGATGAATGTCTTCTTTTTTTTTTGATGATTCGCAAGTAACCATTTTACCCCCCCCACCGAATCCCACAACCTCTCATTAAACAGGAACCCCCCTTCTGCTTCAATGCAAAGCTGATCTTTCAGCAGGCCTCCTTCCCCCTAAACAGCTGAGGAGGTTGTAAACATGTTTCTGGTGGGGGCTCGCATGCTTGCTCCTCCGCACAAAACATTCCCTGCACATAAATATTTTTTTTAAAAAAAACGAGCATGGCCAGTGTGAGAGCTAGGCTAGAATCTTTTCTGCCTGACATCTAGTTTGCTATGTGCGGGGATTTTTTTGTTTGTTTGCCTTTGCTTTTCTGTGTGGGGCACTCAGGCATATGAACCTCTGTCTGCAGGCTGAGGTGGTGCAACATAGAACCAGGAGGATCATCTCCTTTGTTGCTTGGGAGAACGAGGTTCCAGCAAATCTGTGTTACAACTGGGTGAAATGAGTGAATTGCACCACTGCTTTTTGGACTCAAGTACATGAACGATGGGAATGAATCGGTGATGGATGAGGGAGGCTACAAAAGGCTCTTTCTTTTACAATCTTAGAAATGTTATTCTGGAAGGGGAGCAAACTCAGATGCACTTGTCATATTACTTTGGGGTGGGCAACCCTACAGCTTCGTTTCAAAAGGCTTCTCCGTGTGATCAGTTCAGACTGTTGGCAAGGGTGATCTGTCCCTCCTTTTTGGTCCCTGTGCATCACATGCGCTGTGCCTGCACAGAGCCTTCATCTGGAAATGTTCTAGAGCTGAGTAGTTTAGGTGGGAAAGCCCCCCCCTCCGCCCCCTCCTATGCATGCTGAGAGAGTGAGGCTCCCGCTGTTCGCCTCAGTTTCGCTTCAACCACAGCATCATAGAGAGCTTTCTTCACTGTTATCTCCTTTTCTGAGGAGATTGAGCTGAGTTCTTATTTTTTCTTCCCCATCTTTCCTCTTTAATTTTGTTACATTCTTCCCTTTCATTTGGTGTTTTAATTTTCCTCATGTGCTCTCCTTCTGGCACAGTGTTCTCCCCAGCTGCTGTTCAGGCCCTGTTTCTTAAGCGTATGGACTAGGGTATTAAGTTGCCACCTACGGACGGTTGCTCCCTTTGATGATCCTGCCTGGGTGAGGGACACATTGTCAATTCCTGTCTGCATTGCCAGGGGTTTACCAAACAGGAGAGATGTAACCGCACTTTTGGCCTGTCCACTGCTGACATGTGGCCCCTGACAGATTACCCACAGGAAATGTGAGGCTCAAGAGAAAAAAAGGTTGCCCAACCCTGCTTTACTTATTCCAAGTCTTAGCACTGGTATGATCTTTTGTCTTTTATCTCGAGACCCCAGTCGTCGGTCCCAGCCTTGATGAAATTAATTAATACCTTTGATGAATAGTCCAGCTATTCAATTAATTGGTCAAAGTTGGAAATAATGCCGATTGGAGATAGGGTACACTCTAGTATATTAGCCAACTGGCAATTTTGACGGTGCCCAGAGTTCATTACTTGGGAATAACTATCTCTAGAGATATATCTCAAATGATTAGGTTAAATTTAAACAAGTTGATTAATGATATTTCACGAGATCTGGATAGATGGGCATCTTTAAAATTGAGTTTATGGTGTAAGGTGAATACCCTTAAGATGAATACCATACCTCGAATTATTTATGTTATACGTGGGACCCCTGTACTTATACCTGGCAAATATTTCCAAAAACGTAATGCTTTGTTTCGTAAATTCTTTTGGGGTTCCTTTCCACCAAGAATATCTTTGAAGAGGATGCAACTTCCAGTTAATGAAGGCGGGTTCGGTTTTCCGGATCTAGCTATGTACCATCGGGCCTATTTGCTGACCTCTACTAAATTTTGGTCTTTTCCACTCAGATTAGATTTTCCACCTTGGTCAGTGTTGGAATCTTCTTGCCTGGAGCATCTCTGATAGAAGTGGTTTACAGCAGGAATGGAACAGGGAATTGGAACATCTTATTTTGTTTACTCAATGGACTGCCATTTTGGCATCTGTATCGGACATTTCAATAGATCTTCGGTTACACCTTATTCAGCAAAAACTTTATTTCAAGTCTGTTGGACACCACAACGTCTTTTTAATAAAGGTTTGTCAAATTCGGCTAATTGTTGGAGGTGTAATGCAGTCAATGCTTCTCTTATTCATATGTTTTGGAAATGCCCAATGGTTGCCTCCTTTTGGGAGGAAGTTATTATATGGATAAATTTTGTATTAGAAACCTCTTTAATATTTGCTGATGTAAATGTTCTTTTAAATTACTTACCTGCTTCTTGGAATGTAACACATGGTCAGTGTAAATGGATTTTTCGTGCCCTTTTGGTTGTTAAAAGACTGATACTACGATACTGGAAGGATAAAAGCTCACTGCCTATAATGCAATGGATTGATGACTTAACAACACTAGCAACATTTGAAACAGTGGTATGTAGGCGTAACTTGCAAATGGACTTATATGTGGATAACTGGTCTGCTTTTACTGAAGTTTCTGTGTAACCTTTCCCCCCCTTTTTTTTCTTCTCGAATATTGTAATATTTGAAACTGAGGATTTTAGAATATGTTGTTGTATTTTTGAGGGGGGATTGTTATGTTTTCAGTTTGTTTTGCTTTGTTAAAATTCACAATTGAAAAAATTGAAAAAAAAGGTTTTAGCATTGGTATTGAAAGCAAATTCTAGGCCCTGGTGCAAATCAAGGCCTAATCATTTATATACTCTTGTTTGTTGTCATATAACTTGTATAATTTTGCCCTGTGTATAGGATCAACCTTTATTTTTGGAATACAATTTTATTATCTCTCTGGCCATTTTGTGGGTGACCATCCAGACCCAGCTCTTCTGGCCACCTCTCTATATAAAATAGATCTTAAGTTACACAAGATCACACCCCCTTGGAAACCAATAAGCATTGTTCTCCAAGAAATTACAAAGCTACAAGGAAAGAGAGAGGAGGGTTTGGATCAACCACAAGATGACTAGAAGCCACAAATGTGACCAGCCTTGAGGAAGATAAATGCTAACCCAACAGTCCAACCCTCTGCATGTTTTCTCAGAAACGTGCTTCTGATGAATTCAATGGGGTTTACTTCCTACGAAGTAGGCTCTGGCTAAATTCAAGTAGGAGCAACTTCCAAGAATAGCAACTGAAGTGACTGTAGAAACTGAATATACTCCAGGCCACAAGAATGTTGAGTTAATTCAGCATAATGTCCTTGATGCCTTTTGTGTATTTTGTCAGCACATTCCTGTTTCCTTCTTTCAGACTGAATGTGTTAGTTCCATAGACATACAGGTTTATTTGAGAGGAAAGTCTGTGCTGAGGACCTCAAAAGTGCAGGGAGTTTGGGCAGCATGGCAGGGGGTTTGGGCAGCCCCCTTCCTCCCTTCTCACTTATTTTAGAGAATGTGGCTCTACACAATCAAGCGCGCGCACAAGAAAGTGCCACAGGGGCGCTGTTGCAGCATGTACTATGCACATGAATCACTATCACATACTACTGTGCAGCTTCACCCCTTCCCCCCTCCTTCAGAAAATTCCCACAGTTTGAGTGATGGAAAATAAATCATTATAATGCACCTCACGTTCACATGACCAAAAGGATGGAAGCAGTCCAACTTTTCCTGCTTTGAATCCAGGTATTTTATTTCTAAAATCCAGGCAAACCTGGTGGGCTTTACTCTCAGGTCTTTTTTAAGCTTCACTGCTGTCTTCTGTAGTATTTCCCAGAAGCATCTTGTTACAGGAACCTATGAGTAATTCTCACTATTTGCTCAATCTGTGCCAAGTGTGAGAGCAATGTCATTAACAGAGATTGAGTGGCTTTACAAATCTTGCTCCCGGCAGCTTGTGTAGCAAGCAGAAACTTTTCCAGGAGCCTCCGGGGCAGACTGTCATGATGTACACACTCTCCTGGAGTCAGAGTGATTGGAAGTCTCCACTTTGAGGTCCTTCAGTGGGCCCGTCCAAACATGTGGCAGAGACAGAATTACATTGAAGCTGGAGAAACTGCAGCTAACCTCCTACCCAGCACAGGCAAATGGACTATCAAATCTCATTCATGCAGTTATGCTGTGCCGTCGCTACTGTTGTTTATTCGGTCAGTTGCTTCCGACTCTTTGTGACTTCATGGACCAGCCCACGCCAGAGCTTCCTGTCGGCCATTGCCACCCCCAGCTCCCCCAAGGTCGAGTCCGTCACCTCCAGAATATCATCCATCCACCTTGCCCTTGGTCGGCCCCTGTTCCTTTGGCCTTCCACTTTACCTAGCATCAGCATCTTCTCCAGGGTATCCTGTCTTCTTATGGCCAAAGTACTTCAGTTTTGCCTTTATTATCATTCCCTCAAGTGAGCAGTCTGGCTTTCTTTCCTGGAGTATGGACTGGTTTGATCTTCTTGCAGTCCAAGGCACTCTCAGAATTTTCCTCCAACACCACAGTTCAAAAGCATCGATCTTCCTTCGCTCAGCCTTCCTTATGGTCCAGCTCTCACAGCCATAGGTGACTACGGGGAATACCATTGCTTTAACTATGCGGACCTTTGTTGTCAGTGTGATGTCTCTGCTCTTCACTATTTTATCAAGATTTGTCATTGCTGTCCTCCCAAGAAGTAAACGTCTTCTGATTTCCTGACTGCAGTCAGCGTCTGCAGTAATCTTTGCGCCTAGAAAGACAAAGCCTGTCACTGCCTTCACGTTTTCTCCCTCTATTTGCCAGTTATCAATCAAGCTGGTTGCCATAATCTTGGTTTTTTTGAGGTTTAACTGCAACCCAGCTTTTGCACTTTCTTCTTTCACCTTCGTCATGAGGTTCCTCTGCTCATCCTCACTTTCAGCCATCAAAGTGGTATCATCTGCATATCGGAGATCATTAATGTTTCTTCCAGAGATTTTAACTCCAGCCTTGGCTTCATCAAGCCCAGCACGTCAAATGATGTGTTCTGCGTACAGGTTGAATAGGTAGGGTGAGAGTATACAACCCTGCCGTACTCCTTTCCCAGTCTTAAACCAGTCCATTGTTCCGTGGTCTGTTCTTACTGTTGCTACTTGGTCATTATACAGATTCCTCAGGAGGCAGACAAGATGACTTGGTATCCCCATACCACCAAGAACTTTCCACAGTTTGTTATGATCCACACAGTCAAAGGCTTTAGAATAGTCAATAAAACAGAAATAGATTTTTTCTGAAACTCCCTGGCTTTCTCCACATTATCCAGCAGATATTGGCAATTTGTTCTCTAGTTCCTCTGCCTTTTCTAAACCCAGCTTGTACATCTGGCAATTCTCGTTCCATGAATTGCTGGAGTCTACCTTGCGAGATCTTGAGCATTACCTTACTGGCATGTGAAATAAGTGCCACTGTTCGATAGTTTGAACATTCTTTGGTGCTTCCCTTTTTTGGTATGGGGATATAGGTTGATTTTTTCCAATCTGTTGGCCATTCTTGTGTTTTCCAAATTTGCTGGCATATGGCATGCATCACCTTGACACCATCATCTTGCAAGATTTTAAACAGTTCAGCTGGGATACCGTCATCTCCTGCTGCCTTGTTATTAGCAATGCTTCTTAAGGCCCATTCAATCTCACTCTTCAGGATGTCTGGCTCTAGCTCACTGACCACACCATCAAATCTATCCCCAATATTATTATCCTTCCTATACAGATCTTCCGTATATTCTTGCCACCTTTTCTTGATCTCTTCTGCTTCTGTTAGGTCCTTGCCATCTTTGTTTTTGATCATACCCATTTTTGCCTGGAATTTACCTCCGATGTTTCTAATTTTCTGGAAGAGGTCTCTTGTCCTTCCTATTCTGTTATCTTCTTCCGCTTCCACACATTGCTTGTTTAAAAATAATTCCCTATCTCTTCTGGCTAACCTCTGGAATTTTGCATTTAATTGGGCATATCTCCCCCTATCACTGTTGCCTTTTGCTTTCCTTCTTTCTTGGGCTGCTTCCGGTGTCTCAGCAGACAGCCATCTTGCCTTCTTGGTTTTCTTTTTCTTTGGGATGTTTTTTGTTGCCGCCTCCTGAACAATGTTGCAAACTTCTGTCCATAGTTCTTCTGGGACCCTATCTACTAAATCTAGTCCCTTAAATCTATTCTTCACCTCCACTGCATATTCATGAGGAATATTAGTGAGCTCATATCTAACTGATCTATGGGTCTTCCCTATTCTCTTTAGTCTGATTCTAAATTGTGCAATAAGAAGTTTGTGATCTGAACTACCATCAGCTCCAGGTCTTGTTTTTTACCGACTGCATAGATGTCCGCCACCTTTGGCTACAAAGGATATAGTCAATCTGATTTCGGTGTCTACCGTCTGCTGAAGTCCATGTATAAAGTCGTCTCTTCGGTTGTTGGAAGAGAGTGCTTGTTATGCACAGTGAGTTGTCTTGGCAAAATTCTATCAGCCTATGTCCTGCTTCATTTTGTTCTCCCAGACCATGCTTGCCTGTAATTCCAGGTGTCGTTTGATTACCCACCTTAGCATTCCAGTCTCCTGTAATGAAAATAACATCTTTTTTTGGCGTACTATCCAGTAGGTGCTGCAGATCCTCATAGAACTGATCTAATTCTGCTTCTTCAGCATCTGTGGTTGGGGCGTATATTTGGATCACTGTGATGTTAAATGGCTTACCCTGAATTCGAATTGGGATCATTCTGTCATTTTCTGGATTGTATCCAAGCACTGCTTTAGCCACTTTATTATGAATTATGAAGGCTACTCCATTTCTTCTGTGGTCCTCTTGTCCACAGTAGTAGATCTGGTGGTCATCTGATGTGAAGTGGCCCATTCCAGTCCATTTCAGTTCACTGACACCCAAAATGTCTATATTTAATCTTGACATCTCCCCAATAACCACATCCAATTTTCCCTGGCTCATAGATCTTACATTCCAGGTTCCTATGGTGTGTTGATCTTCACCACCAGCACCATTGGCTGCTAGCTGTCCTTTCAGCTTTGAGCTAGCTGCGTCATCACATCTGGGGCTAGTTGAACTTATCCTCTGTTCCTCCCCAGTAGCATTTCGACCGTCTTCTGACCTGGGAGTCCCATCTTCCGATGGTATACTGACATACCTCTGGTTGTACTGATCCATTTAGTTTTCATGGCAAGAATACTGGTGTGGGTTGCCGTTTCCTTCCCCAGGGATCGTATTTAGTCTAACCTCTCTGCCATGAACTTCCCATCTTGGGTGTCCCCTCACGGTTTAGCTCATGCTAGGGATGGCGGAGAATTTCTCCACGAATCTTCGGGAGGCCGAGTGCCGACGCATTCGGCCCCCCGAAAGTGTTGGGGAAATTCTCTGCCGGCCCCCTGCCCCCCCCCGGGATGGGACTTACCTTCGGCGAATGTCTCTCTCAGTGGTGGTTCCCGGCGGCGTTTCGGCGGCATTTCGGCAGGGGCGGGGGTGGCAGCCGGTCTCCCGACCGGCTGCCGCCACCACCATTACAAAATAAAAAAGTACAGTAAAAAAAAAAACAAACATGCCCGTGATAGGCTATGTGACGATTTACGTAGCCTATCACGGCTAGATTTCCAAAGTCAGCCATGATAGGCTACGTAAATCGTCACGTAGCCTATCACGGGTGACTTTGGGGGGGGGGAAGCGCGTACACAAATGGCAGCTGCCATTTGCGTTCCTTATTTGGACAGGGGTAGTCTACGTAAAGATTTACATAGACTACGGCGAAAATAAGGGAATGCTATTTGCGTTGCCCTTATTTTCGCCGTAGTCTAC
The DNA here is from genome assembly GCF_057233095.1 of Heloderma suspectum. Lineage (NCBI taxonomy): Eukaryota > Metazoa > Chordata > Lepidosauria > Squamata > Helodermatidae > Heloderma > Heloderma suspectum. The sequence goes on from NC_139461.1 coordinate 232,059,282, forward strand.
GTAAATCTTTATGTAGACTAGACATACCAAAATAAGGAACGCAAATGGCGGCGCCCATGGGTCGCCGCCATTTGCATACGCGCTTTTTTTTTTTTCCCAAAGTCACCCGTGATAGGCCAAATGACGATTTACGTAGCCTATCACGGCTGACTTTGGAAATCTAGCCGTGATAGGCTACGCAAATCGTTACGTAGCCTATCACGGGTGTGTGTGTGTGTGTGTTTTTACTTTTTTTTTTTGCGGCCGGGGAGACGGGGTGCTCCTCCCCGGCCTGAATTTCGCCGGCGAGGGATGGGGCGCCTCCCCCCCCGGCCTGAATTTCGGCCGGGCGAGGCGAGGCGCCTCCCCCCCTCGCCTGAACTTCGGGGGGAGAACCGAAGCGCCTCCCCCCCACCGCGAAGCAAGCTGCGGGACAAGGTAAGTCCCTTTCGTCCATCCCTACTCATGACGTCATTGAGGTGCTCAAGCTCCAGCACCATGACAAGGTAACGATCTCCTTTGCTGAAGAGCCGTCAGCAAATACTGTATAGCCGTCGCTATACTGTGGGCCAAAATAAACACTACTTTAAATGTGTGTCTAGCAACTATGTCTTCTGCACCCCCATTTTTACTCTAGAGAAGGCACAGGGCTCCTGATCCAAATGGGTTCTCTAGCATGTGGGATAGGAGGACTTTTAAAGACCTGGATTAGGCCTCCTGTGCCAACCCTATTTATTTATTTATTTATTTATAGCATTTATATTGGCACGTTCCCTATGTCAACCCTCACGCATCACCAACCAGGTCGACCATCTGAGCTCCACCTCTAACTTTTCCCGCTTTACTCTGCACCGCAGTTTAGCATCCCTCATGTCACACCCTGCGCTCTCCTCCTCCTCCTCCTCTTCCTGGGTTCTCAAGGACCTCAGGCCCAGCCATCTGGGTGTTAGCATCCTGAGAAGTACGCCTATCTGAACTCACTCAGGAAGATGCCTCCCCCGGTTCTGGCTGTTCCCCTTCTGAAACTGAACTGCTAACTATCTCGATACACTCAGAATCAATCCTGACGTATATACTGCTCCACACTAGACAGATTCCGAAGCAGTTGAACAATACAAAATAAAAAGATAAAAAACCACTGTATTAAACTCTCTGTTTTTTAAAAACAGGGTACCAATAAAAACCATGGCTGGTCAATCAAGGAAGGCTTCTTGAAATAAAGATGTTTTCAGGAGATGCCAAAAACAACACAATGTTGGCACCTGCCTGACCTCCAGAGGCAGAGAGTTCCACAGAAAGGGGGCCACCACACTAAAGGCTCTTCTCCAGGTGGGTTCCAATTAGGTTGTAGGTCCATGCGGAACCACCAGAAGTGTGCCATCTAGTGACCAGGCAGGTTGATAAGGAGAAGGCGCTCTCTCAGGCATCCTGGTCCCAAGTTGTTTAGGGCTTTGTACACTAGTACCAAAACTTTAAACCTGGCCTGGTAGCAAATAGGCAGCCAGTGCAGTTCCTTCAGTAAAGGACTTGCATGCTGAAAAGGAGCAGCTCCTGACAACAGCTGAGCTGCTGCATGCAGCATTCTGCACTAGCTCCAACCTCCGGACCAGCCTTAAGGGCAGCCCCACATAGAGTGCATTGCATTAATCCAGTCTTGAGGTTACTAGCACCTGTACCACTGTGGCCAAGCTATCCCTGTCCATGGGAGGCCATAGCTGGCGAACCAGCCAAAGCTGGTAAAAGGCACTCCGAGCTGCTGCAACCACTTGGGCCTCCAGCGACAATGATGGATTTAGAAGTACCCCCAGACTCTGAACCTGATCTTTCAGAGGGAGTGCAACCCCATCCAGAACAGGCAATGAGCCTATCTCCTGGACTCGGGAACCACTCACAGGGCTTCCATCTTGTGAGGATTCAGCTTATTGGCCCTCATCCAGCCCGTCACTGAGTCTAGGAACTGATCCAGGACTTGCACAGCCTCACCTCATCTCGATGTCACAGGGAGACATCTAGAGTAAAAATGAGAAGACATCGCTGCTACACAGACATTTAAAGCCTGTGCTGATATCAAATGTGTATTTATTTCACTATAGGTTCATCCATGAGATTGGCTGAAAGGCAACCCATAACAGGTTTAAGTGCCAGCAGAATTAATGTTCTGTGGAGGTTACAAAGGAATATTGCCACTTAATTTATTATCTCCCAAGGGATTCAGAACAGTGTAAATTGTCTTTCTAGAAGCTGTGCTGATTTAAATCAACTGAGGATCTCTTGCCCAAGAAGAGACATCTTGGAGGAGGAAGCAGGTTTGTGGAGAACAGCAAATTAGCAAAGGCAGAATGTCAACATCCCTGCCCCGCAGAAGCTCAGCAGTGCCTAAAGGCAGTGAAGAATTATAGACCTTCCTTCTTTGCAGTTCTTCCTCCTTCCGTTTCATATTAAACTGCTTGATCTGCAGTTCAGGAGTCAAGTCTAAACTGTGCTAGAATGCAAGAGGAAGTGTTGGGATGGGGACCTTTACCTGGTAGGTTTGTGTTTTCTGCTCTCTCTTGATTTTTGCGTTGTGCTGCTTTGTTGTTGATCTCTTGTTGCCTCGCATGAATTAAATAGGAAACATTCTTTGTTTCAGTTTGATCATAATGGCCCAAAGAAGGCAACATTAAAACAGACTAATCAGTGGGGTAGCAGAGGCAGGGCTTGCAAGGTTGAAAGACCAGGACTTCTTGATTAGCAGGGACAATGATGTATTCTGCCCCCGGCCCTGCCTTCAAACCTCCCTGTTCCTCTGAGCTTAGCTGTAATCCTCACAGTAGCTGGGGATAAATGATTTTTTCCAGCAACAATATATTGTGAGCTACCCTTGTTACTTTGGGGTGAGTCGGTCTTGAATGGGCAATTAAGACCCATTCGCTTTACAAAAGACCCGCTCTTGTTGAAAACTGCTAGAACTAGTTTGTTGACTTCAAGATAAACTGTTTCTGTTTGGTCTGGGCAAATAAACTCCTAGAAAATCTTGAGTTGGGCAAGGGGCGGGGCGGAGGGTTGTTACACTGTTTTTGTACATGTTGGGGTTGTTACACTGTTTTGGGACATGTTGACCTGGTTCGCATGAAATGAGAAGCTACCATGGGTGAATTTCCCCATAAAAATTGACACAGGGCTGTTTTAGGGTTGCAAGTGGCTTGTCAACCACTCTAACAACCCACCATCTTTGGGTTTGCACGTAATGAGAAGCTATGGCATGCCCCCACTGTGGCCTGAATATTCAAAATGGCAGCCGTGACAAGAAGCCCTGCGGGGAAATTCACCCATGGTGGCTTCTCATTACGTGTGAATGGTGCCATTGTGTGTCTCCCTTGCCCTCCCTCATGCAGTCTCTGGTCTCTCGAGCCAAAGTCCAATATGCGAACTACTACGTTGCCCTTTGCCAGTTCACTACACCATGAGTGTCAACTGATCCTAATAGATTGGGTATCAAGCTGCACACACACACAAAATGTAGACCTACATTTTTTGACTCTCCTTGGGGGCGTGGCTATGGAGGCTGTCATAATGAGCACCTGTGCTTCAAAATTTGCCATACGCCTCTGCAGAGCATTCTGCCTTACCTATGGTGGCAGGTAAGAAGAGGCTCTTTCTTCACTCCAGCAGGGAAGAGCGGGGGTGGGGGGGGTGTTTGCATAAAATCACCTTGCTCAGATTGCCCCCACATTGATTCCCTGACTAAAATCTCCCCGCTGAGGCTATTATCTGTAGGGTGCTTCAAGGCAGCAGGCTCCTAGCGCTACCAGTCAGAAGGCCTTGTATACCTATTCCGTCTTTCCCCCCTGAATTGATTTTTTGTGGCAAGAAAAAATGGAAGAAGCAGTAGGGAAGCACAGAAGAGTCACAAATGGAAGATGACCATGTCTAGAACCCTATAATATTCCATGAATTAGGCCGTGCAATTTCACAATAAAAGCCTTGCCTGGAAGCACCAGTAGAGTGGAAAATATACAGGCTCAAAATTGTGCCTTATATTTCCCCCTATGCTGTAAATTGGGGTGGTGCTGGATCAGGGTTGTAGTGCAGGGGGAAGGACTGGACCTTCCCTTCCCCTGCACACCATAGCCCCAATCCAACTCTCCCCTCCCGCTCCTCAGCTGCTTTTTGATGAAGAAAAATTGCATTGGGGTTTTGGGATCTCCAGTTACAGAATCCCAACGTAATGTGTAGTTTGGCCCTAAGAAAGACACAGCGGTTGCTTCTCTATGTCTCACAGTGTGTATTACAACACAACGTGTGATGTGATGTGATCACTCTGTGCATCTCTCCACCCCTGCCCCTCATCGGTGGCTGGGTTGGGGTAGGGAGGTGCCCAGCTTGACCACATCCCATCATGTCTTGTGTTGTAGCACACATTACAAGCCAGAGAGGGGGAAAAGAGATGAATCAGGGCAGGCCCGTCCTTATTCACACCTGAATGTCCCTCCATGGTGTTGTAGTCATCGAGTGCTGAACGTGCATGCTTGTGTGAGCCAGCCCAAAGGTGGTTTTTAGAGTGATACTTAAGTAGTCGTGGGTGAAGGTAAAATAAAAGAAGCCCTCATTTTCTACAGAATGTACTTTTGAATTTCAAAAGGCTTTTTGGCTTTCTGTTCCATGTTAGGGGAGGGGCTGTACCTCAGCAGTAGAGCGCCTGCTTTGCATGCAAGAAGTCCCAGGTTCAACCTGTGGCATCCCCAAGTGGGGCTGGGAAAGACCCCAGACTGAGACTGCTGCCAGTCTGTGTAGAGTAGATCTCCAGACGTTTGGGACTTCAACTCCCAGCATTCCTGATCATTAGCCATGCTGGCAGGGGCTTCTGGGAGCTGACGTCTAAAACGTCTGGAGAGCAACGGACCAATGGCCTGACTTCTGCACACGGCAGTTCCCTATGCGCCTGCACTACAGGTATATGCGTGTGTGCAGTGATAGCGTAAGAGGGGCTCAAAGTCACTGTGAACTTAGTGGGCTTACTTCTGAGGGGACATGTACAGGATGGTACTATCAGTGTGTGGAAGCATCCTAAATTCATTCTGATCTTCTACTGTTATCAGAGGGGTCAGGGTCAGGGGTTGGCATCATTAGGCACCTGCCAGAGCCTGCACCCCAGCATGGTGTCCTCTGCCCCCTGTCAAGCCCTGGCCCTCTTCCTTCTTGATGCCTCTGCACACGCTTGGGCTGCACTCTCCAGGTGCATAAAAGGGGACAAGAACAAGGAAAAAGGAGGACCCGCCCCCACTTGCCTTGCCCTCTCCTTCTGCATAGTGGCGAAGATTGGGCCCAGAGGAAGAAGGTAACTGAATGGGTAGTTCCAAAATCCATATAACGTAGTATCTTTAGTAGGCCAACTCAAAAGACCACAAAAAATGTGCAAGCTTTCGAGCTCTCCAGATCTCTTCATCAGGCAAAAAAGCAGTTTGACAAGGGCGGGGGGAGTCTGGCTGGGTGTTTATTGATTATTTATTTATTCACAATATTTATATACCACTCCACATCAAAAGATTTGAGAGCAGTGAACAGCAAAGATAAAAGAATAAAACATCATATTAAACTAATTAAAGCATTAAAAAAAAACAAGTTCCGATAAGACCGAATTTAATAAACCGTGGCTGGTCACTCAAGGAAGACTTCGCAAAATAACAATGTCTTCAGGAAGCGCTAGAAGGAACATAACGTTGGTGCCTGCCTGACCTCCAAAGGCAAGGAGTTCCACAGGTAGGGGGCCACCACACTCAAGGCTCTTCTCTTGGTGGAGTCCAACCAGGCCATGGGTCTATGTGAAACCACCAGGAACATGTATGTTGTAGTCAGGATAGTCAGAGTCTTAAGATGATATGGAGGGAGGAGGAGGAGGATTTGGAGGTTGGCCCACTGAAGGAGGGGCCCCCACTGATTTATCCAAAGGGCTCTACAAACCTGCAGCTGGTACTGCATGGGCTCAGTCGTGCACCCACATTCTTTTCTTCCTGCCCCACCGTAGTGTCTACAGGCAAGTCTCTTACCTCTGGAGATGGCTGGACAATTGGAGGTGGTGGGGTCTTCATCTTTTTATCTGTTTTCTTTATTGGATTGACAGATAACACTTTCCCTAAGACAGTTTGTGCATGGAAGGCTAAATTCATGATCTGAAACTTGTGAGGAGCGGCGGGAGTAATGGCAGAAATCTGAATTAAGTTTCCTCACTGATCTTTTGGTATGGGAATTTATGATGCAGCCTCAAACTCCCATTCGAATCTGGAGCCGAGAGAGAGAGAGTTGAAATTGTGCAGTGTGTGTGTGTGTGTGTGTGTGTGTGTGAGAGAGAGAGAGAGAGAGAGAGAGAGAGAGAGAGAGAGAGAGAGATTTTCCCAAGGATCTTTCATAGTGCAGCGGGCTGCACAGATGAGCGTAAGAGGCGTAGCTGGGGGAGGGTGAAAGAAAGCTGGCATGTTTGCAAGGCCAGCTGTAGCCCTCTAGACACAATCAGGATGTGACATCACTGACAGGGAGACAAAAAAAGGCAGAGTTTCTTTAATGAAAACCCCGGCAAGGGTTTCTGGTGTGGAATGTTTTATCCCTGAGCTCTCGGTAACCCACGGGCAGGGGCAGTTTTGGAGAAGGGATCCGTCTCTTTAGGCATTTCTGGTGCCACAGAGGCAGCACATTTTGTTCGAATCAGCTGTGGAGTTGAGGGTGAGTGTGTTTTTCTAAACATTTTCTTCTACCAAGAAGTTTGATCAGAGTACAGTAAAGCTCCAGCTAAGCTCTCCTGATGAATTTGTCTCTTCAGCCTGACATTCTTTGCAGCTAGGCTGCGACAGGTTCGCAGCCTCATGGTCCTGTTTTGGGGTTTGTTTGTTTTTTAAGCCACTAATTTCTGAACTTTTCAACCCTTGTGCTGTCAGCAATGGATCTGGAAACAGCTCAATTTGGGGAAAATTCTGGAAAGATGACAGGAGGTTCTTAAGGTGATGGGAGGTTCTTCTGTTAAGGTGTTTGCAAATATTTGCTGTGGCCAGATGCTGTGGTGGAGCCAGTTACTGGTGACGGAAACAGCAAAGCTGTTTTCTGGAGTAGAAAATATCCCCAGCAAAGTTTATGTCAGCACTATTAGGGGTTTGTTGGTATTGGATGGCTGCCAGTTGCCATTTGGCAACAACACCAAGGAAACTACAAGCACAATGTCCAGTAATCTGTGTAGGCTGACTGAATCATCACATAATTGTGTGTTCTGAAAACTGGTGCCTGTATGTTTGTGACAGAGAATAGCCTGGCTTGAAAAATGTGTGGGCCAGAATTCCCAGGCCATTAGGGAGATCTGTTGAGTTGCTGAAATAGGTGCAGCTGCTACCAACTAAGAGACTTAGGCTCTTAGTCCTATATACATACTTGGGAGTAAACACCACTGAACATAATGGGGCTTGCTTCTGCACAAGATTATGAGGTAAAGGAGTTCATATTCTGTACAGGGCATGTGAAAGGGGGAAGCACATTATGTGCCTATGCTCAGCCAACATTTATTCCCACATTGTAGGGCCAGTGCAGGTGGGAATAATCTGACATGTGAGCACGAGGTTTTCTCTTGGCACTTCTAGCTTTGTCTTTTGGGTGCTTCTGGCCAAGCCAGTGTTCCAGTCTTTTCATCATGGCTTGGCTCGTCCTATTTCATATATCAGGAATGAGTCCCTGTATAATACAGAGAAGTGCCTCTGAACATGTGCAGAATGTCTTAGCACTGAGGAATCACAGCTTAACCCCACTCACACTTAAGATTAAGCAGAGCTTCAGTGGCAAACAGCATGTCTGCTAGGCAGGCCTCAGTCCCTTTGCCCAGACATTCAGAGGGGCGACCAGTCAGGGAAGGGTAAGTGTGTTTAGTTGATTTGCTAGTCCTAAGCAAATGCCTTTTTTCACTGGCTGGCTACTGACTTGCAGAGGATTGTATCTTGAAATAAATTGATTGCTTAAACAAAGTCATCAAGAGAGTCATCTGGGCTGAAGTCTTATGCACACTTTACCTGGGGGTAAGTCCCAATACAGTTTGGTGTTGCCAAAACAGGGTGCATTCTGGCTTTCTTGAGTAAACAGCAGATTTTGAGTCAATTTGCCTAGAAACTGGATTAATGGATGTTGGGCCCAGAATTGGACCTTCCTTCCTTCCTTCCTTCCTTCTGCTTTATACTTGTCTCTATATTACACTGTTCAAAGTTTATTAGCTCTTATTCAAACTCCATTAAAATCAGTATCTCTTCAGGGTCAGATGTTGACCGGGTAACCTGGGTGCTGCCAGTCATGGGGCCAGGAATGAAAGAAGAAGCAACAGAAATTTCCAAAGAGCTACTCCCTGGGGATCATTTCATATGTCATGGGGCATGTCTCTTATTGCAGCCTGATGAAAGGAGAAGTGATTATTAGTCATTTCCAGAGCACTTTATCAGTGACTAGAATGTGCATTACAATTCTTTTCTCATTCCCCACAACTACTCCAGTGGGGTAGGCTAGGCTGATAGTCACTTACTTGCTACACACGCCTTCCATTGAGCTGTTGCATACATATGAATCATGCAGTGCAATCTCATACTTACTCAGAAGAAAGTCCCACTGGATTCTTTTTATTTTTTTACTTTAAAAAAAATACACATACTATAAGAGCAATACAATATTGTGTACAACGACCAATAAACCATCCCTTCTCTAGGTTCCTAATAAGGTATATACATTTTCACACTTACTTATATATACATTACATGTCTCATAAGCAAAATTCAATGGCACCTACTCCCAGGTAAGTGTGTATAGGATTTCAGCCTGTATTCCATTTTCAGACCCCAAACCTCATCCACATTCTAGGTGTACCAGGGAGTGGTCCATTCCTATATAGCACTAGTAGTTGCTCCCTTCATATGTTGTCCACATGAAGGGGCAGTGGGGCTCTCTTCCACTGGAGACTCATCATACTCTGAGCAGTTCCTCAGAATGTAAGATTTAAGGTGAAGAAAACAGGAACCAAAATGGTCAAGCATCTGGAGCAACTCCCCTAAGAGGAAAGATTACGTTTGGGGGCTTTTTAGCTTGGTGCATGGTATCGAGAAAGTGGATAGGGAGACAGTTCTCTCTCTCTCTCTCTCTCATAATACTAGAATGAAGTGGAATGGTGAGAGATTCAAGACAGATAAAAGGAAGTACTTCACACAGTGCAATGTTAAAATATGGAATTTGCTACCACAAGATGTAATGATGGTGACCAATTTGAGTGGCTTTAAAAGGGAATTGGGCAAATTCATGGACGATAAGGCTATCGATGGCTACTAGTGCTGATGGCTATATTCTACCTCCAGTATCAGGCAGTATGCCCCTCTATACCAGTTGCTGGCAAGCACAGCCAGGAGGGGCCCAGCACTCATATCCTGCTTGTGGGCTTCCCACAGGCGTTAGGTTGCCATTGTGTGAACAGAATGCTGAACTAGATAGATGCTTGGTCTGACTCAAGCATGGCTCTTCTTCTGTTCCTTTGCTTGGCTTTTACTGGCTAGGATTAATTGGGTATGAAAATTTTTAGTTGTTATTAAGTGTGTAATTGTATACATCATAAGCAATTTGGTGTTTAAAGTGGTGATTTAAAGTGTTGTTCGGGTGAGTTAGAGATTTTAATGAGAGAATTTTCATGTTTACAAAGAACACCCAACTGTCCCTCTCTCCACATCTCAATATTGATTACGCACTGAGCACATTGAGAGTAGTATAAATGTAAGATCAAAAATTAAATAGCGCTACTAGCTCAACGTACAATTTCAATAATATGTCTTTCACCATCTCTTCCCCCTGCCCCACCTGCCCCAAAAAGGATTTTGGCCTTTACCACAGAAGTTGTATTCCTTAAAACATTCAAGATCAAGAGGAAAAACCTCTGTCCAGTCCTGTTCATGTTTGTTTAGAGGTAAGTTCCACTGACTTCTCCTAAGTAAATGTGTACAGTCTTGCAGTCTGAATGAACAGAACAGTCACAATATTCTGCCCAAGGCCTCCTTCCTCATTTAGAACCCTGAAGTACAACAATGTTCAGCAGGTACAAGTTTCCCGAGCACAGCAAACCTCTGACAGGAAAAGCTGCATCTGTGGTACATGTGTCTTCCAAAGAGAACTCAAAGGTCTTAAACCTAATATCAACAGAACATCAATAACGTTAACTGCTGTGATGTTATGCATCACAAAAGTCCCCATATTGGGCTGATGTGTGGTTGATTTGTGTTACACGGGAAAGAAGTAGCCTCGGGTTCCTGTCAGGGCTGGACTTTCATAATAATCTCTAGCAAGAATGACTTTCTGTTCTTTGCTCTGAATATTTTATTCTCTTGTGACTCCTTTTTCAAGACTTCCTGTCAGGCAAGTGTAGTTGGCTTCCTATCTCCATGCTTTCCAGCCCCCCCCCCCCACACACACACCAATGATCTCTCTCCTGACAGCCATTTTCTTGGAACAAGCTCTGGAATTTTCCATAGTATTTGATAGCTGAATACTTATTCTCTGGAAAACAAATGGTTGTGAGTGAATTCTAGGCTCAAACGGCAATGTAGTCAAAGAGGAAATGAACAAAGCACAGCAAACACTTTCAGAGGAAATTGTCAATGGACACAGTCAGTGGACACAGATTTTCTTTCATCATCAGATCATGAGCAGTTAAAAGTAAACATGGAATTAAATCCCTACCCTTGTCCTCTTCTAAATCCTCATTTGTCAATATTGAAAATTTGCTGAATATTCAGTGTCAATAGCTGTCTGTTTATAATAGTCAATTTCAACGCTCAGCAGTAGTTGACAATTGATATTTGACATCACAAGGGTAGTTGATAGTTGACATGGAATGGTATTTTACCTGGCAATATTTAATCATTGACATGAAATGGTACTTAACCTCTGAGAACTGTTTTTGGAATTCTGTCAGTATTTGATGATGAACAAGTTATATTATGATAGTGGATAACATTTGATCAACAGCACTATTTGATATTAGAATGTTTTGATATTTGTCTTTTGGATCCTTCACTGTCTTGATTATCCTTCTTGAACTGTGATGTCCAGTACTAAACTCAGCAATCTAGATTGGTCCTTAACAGCACAGAATACTGTGGTTCTATTAAGTTCTGGAACAGATGTCTCTGTTAAGAGTGAGTAAGTAAGAGTGAAGTAAAAATTATCTACCATCTTATCAAAAGCAGGGTGCAGAAAAAAGAATTTGACCACATTGTTCACAAAGTTAAATGAATTCCTGGACGAACAGTTCTTGATTTGGGGGAAACTTTAGATAATCCACCTCTAATTTCTTCTTACCAAACACATCCTCACAAATGTATAGCCAAGCAGTTGTGTATTTTTGAAAGAGCTGGAATAAGCAAGTCTTCATTTATTCAGATATAGCTCGAATTCACCGTTGTCACCCTTGAACATTGAAATTCAGTCTTAGGAACTGTAACAAAGTTTGATTTGTAGTGACCACCTTGTACTTGTCAAACTGATAATGGGCAATATTCAAAGAAAACTAGTAGAGGACAACTTCTTTGGATTTGCCGCTTATGAATAGTAACATTCTAGCTACTTCCTCTCCTCATGTTAAAAGGGGATTTTCAAATGAAGTTAAAAGAATCCCCTCCATTGCACCATAAAACAGAAGCGAACACCATGCTGTTAAACCGGAGAAGAACTGAGATTCACAACTGAGACAATAACGAGAAACCTCCAGCCTTGTCAGTCTGTCTTTATTGGTTACAGAGGTGTCAAGTTCTCATAAATAGCTAAGGGGGAAGTTGCCAAGTGATAAATTTATCTTTTGATGTGCCTCTCTCCATTCATAGGAACTAAGTTAATGTGATTAGAACCCAGCCTGTTATAGCTCATTTGTATTATCATTTCTACTCATTCTATCACATGGAAGTTGTTGTTGTCAAATGATAAAAGATAGTAGAATCAACTCTGCTCAAAATCAGCCTATCTGGAATCTTTACAAATCCAGATAATACTGTCACCCATATATTTATGGGAGGGGAGCTGCACACAAGGCTTGTGACCTTAGTAAAGCATGTGCCTCAGCAAACATCCGTAGGGGAGAATAATAGACACAGTAGACACTGGGAGCAGTGTGTCATTTGCCCAATATGTGGCAGAAGTGCTCACAAACTGAAGACAAAACGCTTGGGGTGGTCTGGGGCAGTTTCTCAAGTTTACATACAATATCTGTTAATATGGCAGACTTTTAGTGTGCAGCAGCTTGCCCTAGGAAATGGGGCATTTTCTTCATTCTTTGGAGAGTGATCTGAATTAGTGCTGTGCCAAAAATTCTCCCACATTTTTTCGACCATTCTCATTCAATTTGGGAGAAAAGAAATTGCTCTTGAAAAGAAATTCAAAGGACGTGAAATTTTGGAGCAATTCTCATGGGTTAGGTTTAGGGTTCTTGTGCTTACCTTACTTATGAGGTGGCTGAGGAGTGTGCATGAGTGACCTATAATCTCTGTGGCAGCTTGTAGCCTCCACAACTTCCTGCACTTCAGTTAAAGCAATCATGAGGCAATTCTTCCCATGGGGCTTTTTCAGTTCAGAAAGTGCAGGTGGCCTGGGAGGCTGCAGAGCAGTGGAAAGATGTGTAATAGAGAGAGAAAACACACTCAGCACCCTCGGCCATCTCGCAGTGAGTAGCTCAAAAATACCACCAAAATAAATTCAGAATTCTGCCTCAAAAAAGTAGAAGCCTCAAGTTGATGCTGTTACCTCCTACAGAAGCAGTGAAATAAACAAAAACCCTTAGGAAAAAAGAAAGGATCTGTGTTACAACCCCCACCAATAGGTTGCAGTATCTGTGAGAAATTGTTGGAGAATTTTTCCTCCCCTAGGAGAAATTTGGTGAAATTGTTCCCCCAATTTCTCTGCCCACAAATAGGCTGGAGAATTTTGAGAGGCCGTTTGTGCACAGCTCTAATCTGAATACATGCAAATATGAAAATACCTGATAAGGGGAACATGAGTCAGGAGATGGGAACTGCCATACTTGGGGATTTTCTACATGAGACATTTATTGTGCACTTGCCATTCCAAACTCACAGTTGTTTATGGCTTCTTTCAACGATGTCGAGACTTCTAGTTTCACTTCTGTGTCTAACCAGCACTTTCTGACAAGGTATTTTTAGAGGAGAGAAAACATGGCATTTAATTGCGAAAGAGAAAGAAAGCACAATTTCCTCTTGTGTATTTGCACTATTCCGCTATACTATAGTGCCACGTAGAGGAAAAGCGGGAAAGGAAACACTCCTTGTGCAGTGCCCGAATCTCAATTCTGCGACAAAACCAAAGTAGATGCAGCAGATTAACAGCTGATTAACAGCCTTGTGTAGAGAAGCATTTGGTCAAATCAACAGTCTTATCATTTATGCCTGTATTCTGCCTCAAATGTAGCCAAATCGTAATGTTTCAGGTTGTTTTTAGTAGCCACATTTTCTGCTGCCTCCACCCAGCCTCCAGTGGCTTCAGGTACAAGGCAAATCCTAAGCATCAAAATGGATGCCCAGTTCTTGCACACAGATATATCCACACTTTATATTTATTTAGTTTTAAATTTTATTTTATTTTATGTACAATATTTCTAGGCCGCCTTTCAGGGCAAGAGCCCTCCCCAGATGGTTTACAACCATCAAATTCTCATTATCATCATCATCAGCAGCATAATCTGCTACAGTAATGAAATAGCCAACCTTCATAAAAACAGCAAACATAAAAACAAACACCAGCATAAAACATGGCCTAGACAGTACTAAAAGTCTGCAACACAAATTAACATCATGCACGCTGCATATCCAGTACAACTTGTTCTCTGTTAGGACTGTACCATGCTAATGATTATTCCCCACTCCATCAGACGATAGCCCACTGCCAGCTCTGGGTTTTGGAGGGCCCTTGGGCAAGATGCCCTCAGTGAGCCAACTTCCTCACCACTGTCACTGCTACCCATTCAATTGTTGTAGATCACAAGCTGAATATGAGCCAACAATGTGATGTGGCTGCAAAAAAGGCAAATGCTATTTTGGGCTGCATTCATAGAAGCATCGCTTCCAAATCCCGGGAAGTACTAGTTCCCCTCTATTCAGCACTGGTTAGGCCTCATCTGGAGTACTGTGTCCAGTTCTGGGCACCACATTTTAAGAAGGATGCAGACAAGCTGGAGAGGGTTCAGAGGAGGGCAACAAAGATGATCAGGGGACTGGAAACAAAGCCCTGTGAAGAGCAACTGAAAGAACTGAGCATGTTTAGCCTTGAGAAGAGAAGACTGAGGGGAGATACGATAGCGCTCTTCAAGTACTTGAAAGCTTGTCACAGAGAGGAAGGCCAGGATCTCTTCTCGATCCTCCCAGAGTGCAGGACACAGAATAATGGGCTCAAGTTACAGGAAGCCAGATTACAGCTGAACATCAGGAAAAATGTCCTGACTGTCAGAGCAATATGACAGTGGAACCAGTTACCTAGGGAGGTGGTGGGCTGTCCCACACTGGAGGCATTCAAGACGAGGCTGGACAGCCATCTGTCAGGGATACTCTGACTTGGATTCCTGCATTGAGCAGGGGGTTGGACTTGATGGCCTTGTAGGCCCCTTCCAACCCTACTATTCTATGATTCTATCCTATCCTCCTGGGCCCAACCCTTACTACTACTACCTAGAAGGAGAGGACAAGGCAAGTGGAGGTACTTCTCTGCTGTCACGCTTGGAGAGGGCGGAGGAGCAGGCAGAGACATCAAGGAGGAAGGGGCTGGGGCCAGGCAGCTGGAAAAGGGATGTGGGCCTCAGCAGGTCCCTGACAATACCAACCCCTGACCCCAGTCCTGTGATAGCCGTACACTTCCTAGGTGACTAGTACTGCTTGAAACTTGTTGGTTTTGTTTAACTGCATACCCAAATTGGATTTTTCTTAACATAACTAGTCATTATATTCAACATGTATATATGTATTATTAAGTATTTCTGTAGAACATTTCCATGTTGAAAGCTTTTTATAGTTCTCATTTCCTTTATCATCAGAAGGATAAAAGTGAGACTTATATGAAGCCAGTGAGCTTTGGGACTGAGTGGGGTTAGCTAGGCTGCTGTGTACCAGTTAGCAGCCTAGCTGCCGCATTTTGTACCAATTGGAGCTTCTGGATGCCCTTCAAGGGTAGCCCCATGTAGAGCGTACTGCAGTAGTCTAAGCATGATGTAACCAAGGCATGGATAACTGTTGCCAGATTAGACTGACTCAGGAACAGCCACAGCTGGTGCGCTAGACATGGTTATGCAAACACACTCTTTGCCACTACTGCCACCTGAATATCCAGGGTTAGTGCAGGATGCAGGAGCACTCCCAACCTCTTAACCTGATTTTTCAGGGGAGTATGAACCCATACAGAATAAGATGAATCGCAGTTCCCAAGGCAGGCCTTCTACTAACCAACAGCACCTCCATTTTGTCTGGATTTAACCTCCGCTTGTTCGCCCCCATCCAGCCCCCATGCTTAGTCTAGTGTTATAAGGCAGGAACATGGTAAGGAATCCCTGAAAAATCGGCAACTGTGGAGAGGACCCCCCCCCCCCACTGGTGTTATACTTTGAATCCTGTAGAGCAGCCTTCTGTAACTCGGCCCCTCCATATGTGCTGGACTGCAACTGCCATCATCTTGCCATGCTGGCTGTAGGGGTGTACGAAACACTTAACTTCTTCCACTGGGGCCATCCGCGGTGTGGGGGGAGGTGCTCCGTTCCCCCCCCCCCAAATCCTCCCTGGCCAGCTCCGCTCTGCGGCGACTCTACGGAGCCGCCCGCTGGGGCCACCTGCAGCCGGACCTCCGTCCGCTGCTGGGTTGTAGCCGCAAATGGCGGCCGCCGTAGTGGCCGCCATTTGCGTCCCTGCGGTAGCCATGATAGGCTACATATATATTTACGTAGACTATCACGGCAAAAGGCAGGGATGCAAATGGCGTAGCAGCTGCCATTTGCGGCCGCAGCCCGGCAGCAGCCGGAAGACCACCCGGAGCCGCCGCCGGAGCCGCTGCCGCCGCCGCCACGTAAGCTCCGTCCCGGGGGGATTCCGCGGGGTGGTGGGGGGGATTGCCCCGTTCCACCACAGACTCTGGGGGGGGGGATTCTAAAGAATCCGGCCTCACTGGAGTCCGTGGTGGAATTCTCCAACATCCCTAGCTGGCTGGGGGTGATGAAAGCTGCAGTTCAACACGCCTGGAGGGCACCAGGCTGGGGAAGGTTCCTATAGTCTGTGCTTCCAATGCTGCTTGCCACTGTCTGCAGAGAAGATGGGGCCAAGTGGAAAAGATTCCTGCCTGAAACCCTGGAGAGCCCCTGCCAATCAGCATAGGCAGTGCTGAGCTAAATGGGCCAATGGTCTGACCCAAGGTAAGGCAGCTTCCTATGCTCTTAAGCACTGTGATGCGGTGGAGGCTGGTGGCTCCGATGTCAGTGGGGCAGTGAATCTGCTCCGGGTTTTAGTCAGAACCTGTCAGCTCTCTGAAGGAGCTATCCAAGATGTGTGGATAGCTCCTTTACAATTCTGAAGGAAACGTCCACACACCTGACATCGGAGCCACCAGCCTCCACTGCTGTGATGAATACTGGAAGAATGTCAGTATGCCTAATTTTATCTGGGTCTATCTCTGTCTAAGAGCTTCTCCACGTGAGGTTAAAATCCCGCAGCCTTCCTGGAGCTTCTGCTTCCAGGTTCCTTAAGATCACCTCTTTTACATGTGGTTGTTTCCGAGTTTTTTTCTTTCTGGGCAAGTTCTATATGTTTCATTATACAGCCACTAGATGGTGCTGCGGTAAAGCAGCATTCCAGAAATCAACCAGAAATTTATCACACTTCAAAGCGTGATAAAATCTCTTATTGCATTATCCCAGTTGGGAATTATGCCACTGTAATGGCAAGAAAGCATGGGAGGGGCCCTGGAGGTTGATGACATTGAATGAAGGGCCCACAAAAAAAGTGAGTGACCAACCACAAGTGCACAATAAAAGCCTTGTGTAGAGATGCCCTAGAACTGTAATCTTGTTCACACTTACTGGGAGAAAGCCCCACTGAATACAGTAGGACTTACTTGTGAGTAATTACACATAGGATTCCCTACACATTCTACTTGTTGTAGAGTCTGAGATTTGATGGTGAGGACTAGAAAAGTGATTGACAGCATGACCAAGGAAACACTGGGAAAGTGAGCAGTTATCCAGATGACCCTGGGGCTGGATGTTTTGGAAAAGAAGAGGAAGTGAATCACAAGTTTCTGTGGCTCTCTGTCCTCTGTGCAGCTATGGACAGAAGTGTCCTGCTTACCAGAGGTTCAGGTCTGAGAGTACTACTGGGTACTAACGTCTGCCTAGTCCTGTTCTCTGATGGCTCTTTCCAGCCAAATCCCTGGATTCGTTTCTAGCTTCAGCTGTAGGCCACATTCCTTTTTATGTTTCAGAACCACAAAGAGTGTAAGTGGGCTTCCAGCCACTCTGGGATTAGCATCAAAGGCAATAGCATACAACTATATTAAGCTGATTGTAATTGGGTGGGATTTCAGGGTGTGTGAAATTTTTCCAGATGAAATGTGGAAAGGCTTTGAACTAAGGACTCCATAGCTGAAACTATGTCATGCTGATTGACACGTTTTACAACAAGATGGAGTTCATTTATCTGTATCCTCCCCACCCCACCCCAGTTGGGGATAAGAGCAGTTTTGAAGGAGTGGAAAGGGTTAGACGCCCCCAGTGCCACTGGTCTGGTCATCACTGGAACTCCCAGTGGCCGCCTTAAAGTTTTGTGGGTTTAAAAAAAATCAGTCATGATGGTTGCTCATCTCAGGCCCTCAGTGTGGAGTATTGCAGAAATCATTGTGAGGTGGGAAGAAAATCCATTGTACGATTTAAGTCTCAGTTGCTGGATTTTTTAAAAAGTGCTTGACTTGGCTAGATTGCCCCTCCCCAATCCCCACGAGATTATATTTGCATTTCAAAATATTTTCTCATTATCCGGCAGTAGGAGAAAATATCAAAAGAGGAATTTCTCTGCAGCAATAAATAATCTAAAGCGGGACAGTATAATGGCGGAATACTCATACGCGTTTAATGAATGCAGAAACTGTGCTAGATACGACATTTGTCATGTAGCTTGCCCTTGCACAGCTAAACAAACAAACAAAAATGGCCAGCGTGCGTGTGTGGAGGGAGACAAGTACAAACTAGATTGGAACTATGGCATGGGGTTACCGCAATCCCCCACCCCCCGTGCTTCCGACTGAAATCAGGCCCCCTAAGCAACTGCTGTTTGCAGTGGGAGGAAAGTGTGTTGTGAGTATGCTGGGGACGTGACCCCAGTATCAGAGGCAATATGCATCTGTATACCAGTTGCTGGGAAACCCAAGCAGGAGAGTGCTATTGCACTCGTGTCCTGCTGGTGGGTTTCCCACAAGCAGCTGGTTGGCTACTGTGTGAACGAAATGCTCGACTAGATGGGCCCTCGTCTTCAGCATTGTCCCAAATTGATTGTCTCAGGCAGTGTTTCCAGGGACACTGTGGGTGCATCCGTTATTTTTGTTGTTGTTCAGTCGTTCAGTCGTGTCCGACTCCTCGTGACCCCATGGACCATAGCACGCCAGGCCTTCTTGTCCTCCACTCTCTCTTGGGGTGTGCTCAAATTCATATTCATTGCATCGGTGATGCTATTCATTGCATCTCAGCCTCTGCCGTCCCCTTCTCTTTTTGCCTTCAATCTTTCCCAGATCTGTTATTTTTACACCATTTTATGTTATTTGTTTTTGTGTGTTTTCACTCCCTTTTCTGTTTGTTTGTTTTTTTAATTAATGTTGTGTGGTTTTTATTGAATTTTTTTTTCTTATTCAGCTGCCTTGGGCATTGAAATTTTTGGAATGGGATGGCTGGACATACATATTTTAATTATTAAACAAGTTTGTCTAATGTGATACTGACTGTGGGTTGCAGTTTTGCCAACCTGGAAGTCTCCCTAGTTAATATTATGCACAGGTTGTATCTGTGGTAAAAGTCCAAACTGGACTAGGAGGTCCGCTTATCTTAAACTTTCAGAAGTTAACCTCTGAGAATGTCTACCTATACTGTCTGGCAGTATGAATAGTGAAACGCTACATTCATGCAGGAAAGAGCAAAATAGCAGACCCTTCCTCCAAAATTCAGAAGCTCCCAGCTCAGCAATCTGAAAACCACCATCTGCTTCCTAGAATCTCCATTCCCCCCACTTCCTCTCCTCTGTTCGTGTGGCCATACTTAGCCAGAAAAAGCAAGGCCATAGCCCTACAGTTAGTAAGCTGAGACCAGTGAAGATATAAGGGTTGGAGCAGAGAGCCCTGCGCTCATTTTTTTTTTTAAACACTCAGTGATAAAATGTGCAGCCTTGAGCAAGTCTTTCCTTCTCAGCCTCGCTTCTCAGTTCTGCAAAGTGTGAATAATAATATAAACCACTGAAGCACCACTGAGATAAGGATTCTAAAGACTTTGCAGCCTTAAAAAGCAGTTTGGGATATTATTTGTCACCATAACAGTTGCCTGTACTGAATCCAAGAGGAGGAAGAAACACAGCACTTCTTATCCGCTAATGCAATTCCCCAAACAGTGTCCTAATGAGCACCGTATGAAGGACAGTGGTAAAAGAACAACACCGTTGAATTTAGCGCCAATGTGTCTCCACCAGATAAATGCCTTTTCGGCTGATGCTTGACAGCTCCCTCTGCTGACATCCTGAATTACAGATCTCGGTGTACAAGACCGATTTTTCTACATGAGGCTTTTAACCCACCACTTTACTGAGGATTCTGCGTCTGGATTCTTTTTGGGATTAATATCGGCTCCTTTACTCATGTTTTTTCTAGGGGTTTTTCTTTTCTCTTGACTTTCTATATGTTCCACTACACAACCACTAGGTGGCACTGTAGTATAGCAGAATTGTGCAAATACACCAGAGTTTCATGCTGCCATTTACAAAAATACCAGACTTTCCTCATTAGAACACCACCACCACCCCTGCTATAATGGTTGCAAAGCACCAGAGAGGCCCTGGAAGAGGAGGAGGAGGAGGATGTGTAAAGCATGCACAAACTACCATGAATGAGGAATCACGAGCGCACAATAAATGCCTTGCGTAGAAAGGCTCCATGCCTGAACTGAAATAGATCTAAAACAAACAAACATGTTATTGAAAAGACAGTTAAGATCTCCCCCAGTACTACAGAGATATTAAGGGATTGCTTCAAAAATTATTCCCCAAGCACACACACACCATATTAAAAAGTGCTCATGTGTGTAAACACTCACATATGTGTGGAAAGTGGGAAAAGATCATACCTCTGTTTTTACTTTTTTGAAGGGGAAAGCCATGATTTATACACATGGCTGTCCTTTTTAAGAGCCCTGCTGGATCAGACCATGGGTCCATTGTGGGCTTTTCTACATGAGAGTCAGTGTGGTGTAGTGGCTAGAGTGTTAGACTGGGAGTCAGGAGATCTGGGTTCTAGGCCTCACTCGGCCATGGAAGCTCACTGGGTGACTTTGGGCCAGTCACAGCCTCTTAGCCTAACCTACCTCACAGGGTTGCTGTTGTGAGGATAAAATGGAGAGGGGGAGGATTATGTATGCCACTTTGGGCTCCTTAGGAGGAAAAAAAGGTGTGAGATATGGATGGATGGATGGATAGATAGATATAAATAAATAGGTTGTTGATCTGCTGCATCTACTTTTGGTTTTGTCACAGAAATGAGATCTGAGCACTACATGAGGAGCATTTCCTTTCTTGCTTTTCCATTACATAACCTCTAGGTGGCACTGTGGTATACCGGAATAGCAGAAATACACAAGAGGAAATCATACTTTCTTTCGCCATCAGAACACCCCATGTTCCCTGCTCTAAAAAAAAAAACTAGCCAAAGGTGCTGTTTACAAACAGAAGCAAAACTGGAGGATCACGATGTCGTCTAAAAGACCTGTAAACAAACGTGAATAGGGAATGATGAGTGCACAGCCAACGCCTTGTGTAGAAAAACTCTTGAGTTTAGCACCCTGCTTCCAACAGGGTCCAACCAGATTCATCCAGGATGCCCACAATCACGGCATGAAAGCAACAGCCCTCCTCTCTTGTTTACCCTCCCCAACAGATGTTACATGAAAGTGTTTAATACTGGGGAAATGGTTTCCATATAACAATATACTATATGAAGTGGTCCTTAGCCAGAATGATCTTGGGACTAATTCCTTTGTTGAGCTGCTTTCTCATGGTTCGGTGCTGTACCACTCTAGCAGAGTCTGGATGGAGGAGCCATGCTGGGGGGGGGGGGGCGGTGAGCATGGCGATTCATTCACCATGTCATCATTATCCTCCACTGGAGTGGAGGGATGTTTGGAAAGGCATCACGCCATTCAACCTGCCTGCTTAGGTTGCTTCCAGACAGAGGGCTCCTAGCGCCAGCTCTCAAAAGGCATCATGCAGTGATTCAGTCTTCTCTTCCTTAATGGTGTTTTGTTTTTGTTTCCTTGTGGAAAGGAAAAGACAGAAAAATAGGTGGGAAAACATGAGAGGATCACAATTTGAATATGACACTGTCCAGACCCTCCGTAAAATTCTGTGAATGAGGCAGGGGGATTGCATGATGAAAACCTTGTCTGGAAACACCCTTAGTACCTCACCTATGTCACCAGTGCAGCAGATGACCAAACTATGAGTAGCAGCTTCCACATAGTTGGTAGACTATGAACCAGAGTTTTATGGCAGGCCCTGTGGTCCCAATCCTCAGGCTCACAGGCCAAATGTAGCCCACATATGGTTCCAACCCACCCCTCCAGGGTTCCCCAGATGGCCATACTCCTCTGAAAAGTAGAGGCTATGGAAAAAGGTAAGGGCTGTAGCTCAGTGGTAGAGCCCCTGCTTCACATGCAGAAGGTCCCAGGTTCGATCTCTGGCACCTCCAGGTAGGGCTAGGAAAGAATCCTGCATGAAATCTTGGAGAGCCGCTGCCAGTCAGTGTTGAGAATACTGGGCTAGATGGACCATTGGTCTGACTCAGTATAAGGCGGCTTCCTATCAGGCTTGTTTTAGCGGTGCACGAAAGCCACTTACCTGGTCTCGCAGCTTGTTCGCGGTGGTGGGGAGGCGCTTCGCTGCTCCCCCCGAAGTTCAGGCCGGGGGGGAGGCTTCCCGCCTCGCCCGGCCGAAATTCAGGCCGGGGAGGAGGCGCCTCGCCTCGCCCAGCCGCGAAATAAAAAGTTTTTTAAAAAAACTGCCCCCGTGATAGGCTACGTGGCGATTAACGTAGCCTATCAGGGCTAGATCTGCAAAGTCAGCCGTGATAGGCTACGTTAATCGTCACGTAGCCTATCACGGGTGACTTTAAAAAAAAGAAAGAATGAGCGTACGCAAATGGCGGCCCCCATAGGGAGCCACCATTCGCGTTCCTTATTTGGTCGCTGTAGTCTACGTAAATCTTTACGTAGACTACAGCGACCAAATAAGGAATGTGAATGGCGGCTCCCTATGGGGGCCACCATTAGCCGTACGCGCTTTTTTTTTTTTTTTAAGTCACCCATGATAGGCTACGTGACGATTTACGTAGCCTATCATGGCTGACTTTGCAAATCTAGCCGTGATAGGCTACGTTAATTGTCACGTAGCCTATCACGGGTTTTTTTTTTTTTTACTTTTCTTGGAATGGCGGCGGCGGCAGCCGGTCAAAAGACCAGCTGCCGCCTCTGCCCCGTCGAAGACCTGACGAAACGCCGCCGGGACCCACCGCCGGGAGGGACATTCAGGAAAGGTAAGTCCTGTCCCGTCCCGGGGGGGGGGGGTGCGGGATGCGGGGGGGGGGTGCGGAGAATTTCTCCCCGAAACTACTTCGGGGGGCCGAACACGTTGGCACTCGGCCCCCCGAAGTTTCAGGGAGAAATTCTCCCCCATCCCTAGCTTGTTTCAGCCGTCGTGATCATGCAAACCAGGCAATTGCAGCTGGTACTAACACCACCTAGCTGATAACAGATCTTTCCGTTGCAAATAACGTATTGCTATTCAGGAAACTAAGTGCCAGTAGGAACAGAATGCTGTTACCGAATGTCCTCTTGGGACTCCTGGACACACACGTGCATGTTCAAAGATACGCCCATTAAAGAACCTTTTAAGCTTGGTCGTAGTGTGTCTTGGCAAAGGTGACCCAATGATGCACACTTACACGGGGCTCTCAGAAAACTGGGGAATGTTACTGAATGCACAAGAATCAAAATATACAGCAGGGGTGAGGAACTCAGGCCTTGGGGCCAAATCTGGCTGTCCCAGGGTCCCAAACCAGCCCTCCAGTGTTCCTCAGATGGCCATGCCCTCTTCCCCTGGCCTCACTCCCTTTCCTCCAATTGCCGATAGTTTAGTGGTTTCCCGACATTTGCCTAGTTTTTTCCCCATCCTAAAAAGTTGAAATGCCTCAAGTGGGCCTTAGGAAGCATTAGTAACAACAAAGCTAGCGGAGATGACAGTATTCCAGCCGAGCTATTTAAAATCCTAAAAGATGATGCTGTTAAAGTGCTGCATTCAATATGCCAACAAATCTGGAACACTCAACAGTGGCCACAAGACTGGAAAAGGTCAGTTTACATTCCAATTCCAAAGAAGGGCAACGCCAAAGAGTGTTCAAACTACCGCACAATTGCGCTCATTTCACATGCCAGCAAGGTGATGCTCAAAATCCTACAAGCTAGGCTTCAGCAGTATGCGAACCGAGAACTACCGGAAGTACAAGCTGGGTTTCGAAGAGGCAGAGGAACTAGAGATCAAATCGCCAACATTCGCTGCATCATGGAGAAAGCAAGAGAATTCCAGAAAAACGTCTATTTCTGCTTCATTGACTACGCTAAAGCCTTTGATTGTGTGGATCACAACAAACTGTGGCAAATTCTTAAAGTGATGGGAGTACCAGACCACCTTACCTGTCTCCTGAGAAACCTGTACGAGGGTCAAGAAGCAACAGTAAGAACCAGACATGGAACAACCGATTGGTTCAAAATTGGGAAAGGAGTACGACAAGGCTGCATATTGTCACCCTGCTTATTTAACTTATATGCAGAGTACATCATGAGAAATGCCGGGTTGGATGAATCAGAGGTCAGAATTAAGATTGCTGGGAGAATTATCAACAACCTCCGATATGCAGACGATACCACCCTAATGGCAGAAAGCGAAGAGGATCTAAAGAGCCTCTTGTTGAGGGTGAAAGAGGAGAGTGCAAAAGCTGGTTTGAAACTCAACATTAAAAAAACGAAGATCATGGCATCTGGCCCCATCACTTCCTGGCATATAGAAGGGGAAGAAATGGAAGCAGTGACAGATTTTACTTTCTTGGGCTCCAAGATCACCGCAGACGGTGACTGTAGCCATGAAATTAAAAGACGCTTGCTGCTTGGGAGAAAAGCTATGGCCAACCTAGACAGCATAGTAAGAAGCAGAGACATCACCTTGCCGACAAAGGTCCATCTAATCAAAGCTATGGTTTTCCCAGTAGTAATGTATGGCTGTGAGAGCTGGACTATAAAAAAGGCTGAGCGCCAAAGAATTGATGCTTTCGAACTGTGGTGCTGGAGAAGACTCTTA
This sequence comes from Heloderma suspectum, assembly GCF_057233095.1. Classification (NCBI taxonomy): domain Eukaryota; kingdom Metazoa; phylum Chordata; class Lepidosauria; order Squamata; family Helodermatidae; genus Heloderma; species Heloderma suspectum. Next base: position 232,083,917 of record NC_139461.1, read on the forward strand.
CGAGTCCCCTGGATTGCAAGGAGGTCAAATCAGTCCATCCTAAAGGAAATCAACCCTGAGTGCTCATTGGAAGGACAGATAATGAAGCTGAAGCTCCAATATTTTGGCCACCTAATGCGAAGAGAAAACTCCCTGGAAAAGACCCTGATGCTGGGAAAGACTGAAGGCAAAAGGAGAAGGGGACGGCAGAGGATGAGATGGCTAGATAGCATCACGGATGCAATGAATATGAACTTGAGCATGCTCCGGGAGAGAGCGCAGGACAGGAAGGCCTGGCGTGCTATGGTCCATGGGGTCACGAAGAGTCAGACACGACTGAACGACTGAACAACAACAACAACAAGGCTTAGTTACTGGCAGAAACAGCTTTAAACTAAAACATGCTGGTGTTTTTTTGGTCTGCCCCCACGCACCAGTAGAATGCACCCCAAGGGAGCTTCTCTGAAATTGAATTCAGCCATCACATGGAAAGAGCTTCAACACCCCTGCTTTACAGTAAGTGGGACATTTAGCTTAGTACTGGCAATGTGTCTGACAACTCCACTTTTGGGACCAAACCTTTCCAGGCAATACTACGTGGGATGTATCCTTTTTAGGACATATGTGCAAACATATGTGGAGTAAAAAACCCTACTGAAACCATCATGATTTACTTCTGTGTAAACATAGAAGATGTTCCCATTGAATAAAGAAATATGATGGGAATTAAACCTGGGGTTTCATACATAGAATCATAGGGTTGGAAGGGGCCTACAAGACCATTGAGTCCAACCCCCCGCTCAATGCAGGAAGCCAGGTTCCCAGGCGGTCTCCCATCTGAGTATTATTAACCAGGGCTGACCCTGTTTAGCTTCCGAGATCAGACAAGGTCAGGCACATCCAGCCTTTTCTGAAGAAACAAAGACCAAGTGTCACTTTACTAGTATATGGCCCTCTTCCCTGGATTGCTGTGAAGGCAGATGCTACAGCTACATCACGTTCCTGCGCTTTAAGGCTAGAGTCTGTGTGCATGATCCCCCAAATCCTTCTTCACAGGTCCCACTGACTCAGAGCACGGCGACTCAAGACCAGTTTCTTGGCCTTTTTGTGCCATAAGTATTCCCATGGCTCAAAACTTATTTGGTTCCTCCCCTGGGACTCCACTGAACTTGAGTCTGAAGTATAAGAGCCTCTTTAAATATAATTCACTGCAAACAAGCATATGAAGTGAGAGCCACAAAACTATGTGAACTGCCAAACATCTGTATTCCCAGTAGATGCTGTGGGAATGGCCAAGCTAGCGACAACGTGAAAGGGATGTTTTCTTCTTGGGCTGAAAACGCCACAGCTGCTGAGGAAACCCCTCCCTTCCTGCCAGCAATATATACATATTTTTAGAACTGCCTTGAGGTGTCACTTTGATATGACCGTCTGCTTTAAAACTGCTTCTGTGCAGTGGCTTATTGAGATAAGAGCATTTTCCATTTTCATTCTGTAAGAATCTCAGGGCGCTAATGACTGTAGATGAATGATTCTGCTTTTGGGGAAGGAAAGTGAAGGTGAAGTGAAGGAGGGGTTGTAATATTAACTTTTGCATGATAGCATATTTGATAGCCTCGTAGCGAGTTCTTCAGTAATTTGCCTCACAGCTCCTATGGCTGAGATTTTAGTTTTGATTCTGGCACAATTTCAGAAGCCTTGACTTAAAAATAATGTCATGCAGTGCAATAATATATACATATGTAGCTTAATAGCCTGAGTGTCAAAAAGCAGTACCTTTATTAAACTGGTGTGACCTTGGTGATAAACGATGGAAGAGTCTGGTATGTGAAAGTCACTGGTGACCTTGGCCCAGTGGAGGCTCCAAAATCAGTGGGGCAGTGAATCTGCTCCAGGTTTCAGTCAGAACTCTAAAGGAGCTATCCAAGGTTCTTCTGCATCTTGGATAGCTCCTTTAGAGTTCTGACTGAAACCTGGAGCAGTTCTGACTGAAATCCGGTGAGGATTCACACACTCCCCCCCAACATTGGAGCCACCAGCTTCTACTGCCTTGGCCCAGTCACCTTCTCTCAGCCTAACTACCCCACAGATCAGGCTGAAAGAGAGTGACTGGGCCAAGGTCACCCCCTCCTCCTACCCTGTGGCCTACCTCATAGAGTTGTTGTGGGGATAATGGGGAAGGGAAAACATGTATGCTACTGAGAGCCCCTAAATATGTAATACTCAAAAATAAAATGAAGATTTACTCCTTGGTTGCTTATTTCTTACTTATGGTTTCCCCTTAAGAATGCAGATGCACAGTTTTGGGGGTTTGATAGGCTAGGAAGTGGCAGGAGTGAAATGTGAAGGTCCTGTGTCCTTCCTTATTAGTTCTTTTCTGAGATTTTATTTCAGGCTGGATCACTGCTGCCAAAGGTTTTTACAGGCTGATGAAATCAGCAAGCAGAGAGAGAGGGAAATGGACGAGCACTGAATGAGACAGATTCAGCCTTCCCCAACCTGGTGCTGTCCAGATGTTTTAGACTACAACCTTCAGCATTCCTGATCATTGGCCATACTAGCTGGGACTGATGGGAGTTGTAGTCTGAAACATCTGGAGGGCATCAGGGTGGGGAAAATGGAATTATGTGGATGCTACAGTTCATTAGGTTGGATCCAGACTTAGACATACTTCAAGTAGAGCCATCAAAATCAATGGGACTTAAGTTAGTTATGATTAACATAGGTCCTATGGATTTCAGTGGCTCTACTCCAAGCATGACCCAACCTATTTTTGATGCTGGCGGTGCTTGTCATCTCTACCAGATGCCTGAATTAATGAAGTGGGCTTTGTAGGATCCCCCGTTCAAATACTTTTATATCCATTTTGTCTTCCAGAACTCATCGGTAATTTTTCTGCTTAACATTTTAATTTTTATTCTTTGCTTTTGGAAAAAAATCTTTGCCCTCATCACCCTGGCTGGTTCCAGTCCAGAATGGCTCTGTGCCTTAAGCAAGTTTTTAATAAAGACAAAACCTTTCGCCCCCGGAAGAAATTTGAACCAGGCACCCAGCGGTTTGAGTTGTACAAGAAAGCCCAGGCCTCGCTCAAATCGGGGCTAGACCTAAAGGCTGTGGTCCAGTTGCCTCCAGGGGAGAACATTAATGACTGGATTGCGGTGCATCTCGTGGACTTCTTCAACAGAATCAATCTCATCTATGGCACCATGTCGGAGTTCTGCACTGAGAAGAGCTGCCCCATCATGTCAGGAGGGCTTAAGTATGAGTACCGGTGGCAGGATGACTACCGATTCAAGAGGCCGACCAAGCTGTCAGCCCCCCAGTACATGTGCATGCTGATGGACTGGATTGAGACGCTAATTAATAACGAGGACATCTTTCCTACCAGGATAGGTAAGTAGTCTCTATGGCTGCTCCATAGGAAGCTGCCTTCTACCAGGTCAGACTATTTGCCTAGCTCTGGGGGTCTCCTGTGTGGTGTCTATGGGCACCAATGTGCCCACAGACGCCTCTCTTGGCACCCGCCAGGCTCTCTGCCCCTCCTGATTTGTATTTTATTTCTTAAGATGTTAATTAAAAAAAAATTAAATGGGAGGCTGGCATGCTGCAAAGGAAAGTGCCGCCCTCCATGGCCATTTTCATTTGGGTTCAAAAGAGTGGCTTTGTGTTTTGGAGCTCGGACCCAACCTCTGCCTTGTACTTAGGTTTTGGGGAAAGTTACTTTTCTTTTAGCCTAATCAGTTTGCCTTCTGGGAACTGTGTGTTCTGCGACTGGCCAAACCCACCATGATAGCCTTTGAATGAATGGCAGTCGTTTTGTGAGAGCACACAACCCTCTTTCAAAATTCCAAATGTGCCCACTGACCCAGAAAAATTGGGAACCCCTCTAGCTAGCCCAGAGAACAGTCCACAATGGCTCTCCAGAACAGAGGCCTTTTCCATCTCCTGCTAGCTGATCCTTTCAACAGGAGATATCAGGGAGTAAACCTGGGACCTTCTGCATGCAAGACACGTCCTCTACCACTGCGCTATGGCCCAACCTCATTCTTTCTAAATATGCAGGGCTGGTCCAAGATGTGTTGCTGTCATCAAGAGGCTGCACTAAACTCACCTCTGCCCTTAAGACTGCAATCCTTTGCACACTTTCCTGGGACTAAGCTCCATCAAACACCATGAGACTTACTTCTGAGTAAGCATGCTGAGGAATGCTCTATTGATTGGGTCTTTAAAATATTTTAGCCCTCAAGCAGTCTCATTGGTTTCTGTGGGACAATTGAAGGGGATAGGTATTCTTCTATATGAACCAGATACTATCGATGGGCTATTGTAAAATGAAGTAACCATGTCTGACAAATCTGCATTGCTGTAATTCTGCTGCACCTTGTGGAATCTCTTCCAAAGCAGATAATGATGACCTCCACACAGATACGGACTTTTCAGCTTCTCATAGACTTCATTTTCATTTTTGAGAAGGTTATTTCAAGTCCTTCTGCTTCTGGCGGGGAGGGGGGAGAAAAGAACGTGTAATTTATGGGAATCTAGGTGGGGAGTCTACTGGGGATGTTTTTCATCTGGTACAGTACCCTGTACCACCCTAGGATTGCTGTGGCAATAGAGAGAGCAATAGACGTATTGCAGCAGAGCAAAGAAGGAGTATTGCTAGAATATTAGAATGACTGGATATTAACTATGTTGATTATGGGGGACACTCTTTTGCTGATATGTGCCTAAACATTACACTACCAAAATCTTTAAATTATCAGAAAAGGGATGGCTTTCTCTGTGAGTGTCCCATGCTCTTGCATCAGTGTTGGCCTGGCCAGTTTCTGGAATGAGATAATGGGATAGATGGTCCATGGGTGCTTCCAGACAGATGGCTTCTACTGCTACCAATCAAAAGGCATTCTGCAGCTATTCTGTCTTTCCCGCCTTAGGGCACAATCCTATGCATGAATACACAGGGGGAAAAGTCTTACAACTCCCAGCATGCCTCAGCCAGCCATACTGGCTGGGGCATGCTGGGAGTTGTAGGACTTTCCCCCTGTCTATTCATGCATAAGATTGTGCCTTTAATGTATTCTCTGTGGCAAGAAAAATGGCAGACAAAGCAGTGGGAAACACTGAAGGGTTACAAATGAGAGACTACATGGTCTGGAAAACCCCTCACCCTAATATTCCATGTTTGAGTCAGGGCGATTGCACAGTAAACACCTTGTCTAGAAACACCACATTTCTCTGACTCTAGTAGAGCGGATATACTTTATATAAACGGAGTTTGCCATATGGAGGAGGCAGAAGGCTACTGTGAGAGATGCTCATTTTCTTAGGCTTGAAATGCTAGCTGCCCGCAATGAAAGATCATATGAAACGATTAGAAGCTCCTGATGGCACTTTCAGTTGTGCAACAGAAACCAGTTAACTCAGTTCATTCATCCCAGACTTGGGCTACAATCCTAAACACACTGAATGAGGAGTCAGCCCCACTGAACATGGTTCACATGCACAGGATTGCACAGTGCTAACCAACTATTTCTGGTTTTCTTTTTCGATTCAAAAGGCCCTTTCCCAAAGAACACAAAGAGCTTGTGGGGTGGGCAGCGACTCTTCTCCCATTGTAAAGGGACAACTGCTTTGACACAGCTTGTTTCTAGTTGTTTTCACAGCTGGCCAGCTTCATAAATGCTTGCCTGTGTCAGCTCTAGCCCCCACCCATCTCCTTTCAAAACTAATGCCATGTAACAATTCGCAGCTGTTCTTGTGCCATTCCCATTAAGCGCTTTAAAAAAATGTATAGGAAGAGGCTGTTAACAATACCCATTTATAGTGGTATTTAAACATTCATTGTATGAATGCAGTTGTTCTGAATTATGGTTCCCTCCTACAATTACTTTGTAGTGATTCATATTAAGGAATCCCATTAGTAGACTGGAGAGACAAATCCTTTAACATTCTATTTCTTTGTTTTTAATTTGTGCTTACTGCTTCTCATTTATAATGTATTAGTACATCACTTCCCAATATATCCTTGCTGGGTTCAGCCTTCCTCCAACCTGGTACCCTCCAGATGTGTTTGACTACAACTCCTAGCATAGGGATGCTGAAAGTTGTAGTCCAACACATCTGGAGGGTACCAGGTTGGGGAATGCTGGATTAAGTGATGCTTTAAAAGCACCTGTCTTTAAAAGCAAGGTGGCAGTCAAGAGTTTTAAAACTGAACTGGACATGGTGCTGCCATTCTGTTGCCATCCTCTATGTACTAACAGGTTGTAGACAGACCATAGTTTATCTCAAGAGGGCAGTATGATAGAGGCAACGACTGGATTCACACAACATGCTAACCCATACTCTGTGGTTGAGTGTGGGTTGTTGTTGAACTGTGGATTGTTTGCTGAACCCAGGACATTTTCCACAGGGTGACTTGTTAACCATCCAGTGTGGCATATTTTTCTTGAACAAGCCACTTTGAGAACCCATGGTTTGTTGATGGGTTGTTCAAGGTGGTTAACAAGCCATGCCACATGGTTAACAAGCCACCCTGTGGAAAATGTCCTGGACTCAGACAATTTGCTAACCCACAGTTCAACAACAAACCATGCTCAACCACTGAGTGTGGGTTAGTGTGTTGTGCAAACCCAGGCATCGTTGCCTGCACAACTCATCCAATTATCATCCTTGTTCTCAGGTTTTGCAGATATTACATGTAGGTGTCATGGGACAGCTATATTGTACCAGCTGTACTGATTGCCCAAGTGTTTCTGGGCCCAGTTTAAAGTGCTGGCATGGGCCTTTAAAGCTCTGAATGGCTGGTGTTGAGGTTACTTCAAGGACTGCCTTCACCCATGCCAATTGCCCAGTGCCTGCACTCTGAGATCAGCATCAGAGGCCCTGTTTGTATGCCTGCCTGAAGGAGTAATTGGGCTGGCAGGTGCAAGAAACAGGGCCTTCTCAGTAGTGGACTTCGTTTGTTCCATTTGACATCTGCCAGGCCCCATCATTCCAATCCTTCAAGTGGGTCCTAAAGACTTACCTTTTACCTCAGCCTCTAATTGAGCTGGTTTATTGGGTGTTCTTGTGTCGATGGTGCTAGCTAGCATTAATTGTTAAAATTTTGATATTTTATATTTTGAAAATAATTTTAACATACATTTATTGTGTTTTATGGTTTAAGTTTTGTATGCTGCCTTGGGAAGGTTTCCCCTAAAAGGCAGCCTATATTAAAAGAAAAGAAAAATTGTAACAGTAAATAAATACTTTTAAAAACCCTTAGCAAAACTTGTTTGATCAGAGAGGACAGTGAGACAATAAGGGCACCATCCTATCAAGATAGGCGGCTGCCTCTGAACTCGGAGGCAACCACCTATCCAAAACAAGGCAGGAGAGGCACAGGGGGGATCGTTCCCTCGTGCCTCTCCTGCCCTGCTATTTTCCACTAGACAGCCATTTTCAGCTGTCTAGCTGCGGGGGAGGTCGACCAGGAGAGGCGGCTGCTGTACAACACATTGGATGTGTCGTACACGCAGCTCCACTCTCCCCCCCCGGAACGCCCCCCCCCGGAACGCCCCTTTTTAGTCACTCCACGCTCCTCTTCTGAGCACACAGGATGGGGCTTCTCCACGCTGCCTCTGAGGCTTTCTGGGAACTGACCTTGGAGCATATCCTATGGCCCTCTAGACAGTGTCTAGTGGTCAAAGGATTGTTCCCTAAGTGTCTTACCTCCTCCAGTTTTAAAAATTATTGTCTCTGGCTCATGACAGTAGAAATTGAACACAGATGCATTTGAGATTCCCTGCTCATAAAGTCAGACCCCAAACATATTTCACAAGTTCTCTTTTCAGTGTATTTTCAGGTGGTGGCTGATATAATGACAGCAAATGTTGGTTTGGTTGTTTCGGTTTCCGTGTGTGTGTGAATGAATGCTCTGCGATATCTCCGAGATGTGTAGAGATCATGGCACATTACCTCCACATTTCAAAGATGTGTACATCGCCCCCACCAAATTGTTTAAAGTCAATAAAAGTGTCCCAGTTGGGGACTGTAGAGGGAAGAACAGGATCCCCCCCACCCCGCATGATCTGGAGTTTACTTCTGATACTGGAAAGTGAAGCAGCTTGGACAAAAGTGCCAGGGGAGAAAGTTGTGAGGAAGTGAATGGCAAACGCAGAGGAGGATCAGCACATACCCCCATCACGCTTTTGCTCTTTAAATCATGCCTCATCCCTATTTTTATATGATTGGGTCAGATTCTCATTTAAAAGACAGATTTGCTGCCATTCTGTCTAGTCTGGCTCTCAGAGGCTGCCAGAACTGGAGACATGATAAGGTGAAGTGGTATTGTGCTCTGATAAAACATCCTTTGGATGGAGTGGATGGATTTTGTTGTTTCCTGTGATTTATTTGGGGCCAGGAATGATCCCCATCAGGTGTTTTGAGTTAGTGAGTTAGTTTTGTTTGTACCTTCCCTGCAGCATGTAATTTCATTTCATTTGTTATATTTCTATACCGCCCCATAGCCGAAGCGGTTCAGAAAAAATTAAAGAACCATTAAAATACATTAGATAATGTATGAAACCATGCATGTAATGAATAGAACAAATAGCACACACAACAACAACATACAGTACTGTGCAAAAGTCTTAGGCCACCATTAGATTTGTTGTTTTAGAAATGGTATAATGACCATATATAATTATTTCTCAGTCTCTTCATTAGAATACAACCAGAAAATACAGGAAATTTGTACGCAATATTCAACAACATAAAAAAAAAAAATCAGAAAAAACAGCTTCCATAGGCTAAAGTGGCAAGTATTTAGTGTGACCTTCCCTTACACTATAGTAACAGCAGGCGCCTGGTCCCCCTAAACCTAAATGGAATGGAACCCTAATTACTGTCATTGCTAACGCCTGTATATGTCCTATTATTTCATGCCAAACTGACTGTGTGTCAGTCAGAAAAAGGTCTTTTACACCAGGTTTGTGCAAGACATGCTTGAGCAGTAGACAGTACATACACATGTTGTATGAGTGTAATTCATTGGAAGCTTGCTAATAAGACCAACTTTCAATCACATCATTCCAGTCAAAATGCCAAAGATCACAGAATTGGGCAGACATAAAATCATATTTTTGCATCAGCAAGGCCACTCTCAAAGGGAAATCAACAAACAAACTGGGTACTCAAGATGTGGTATTCAAGCTGTTATAAAGAAATTTGAAGAATCAGGAGAGGTCACGGACAAAAAAAGGACTGGAAGGCCAAGAAAACTTTCAAAGTCTGATGAGAAGTTCTTCATAGCTTCTTCTTTGAGAGACCGGAGGAAGTCCAGCAGGGACCTGGCTCAGCATCTGGCAGCTGCACTGGAATGCCAAGTTGACCCTTCTACACTCTGAAGAAGCTTGATCAGGAATGGTCTCCGTGGAAGGGTAGCAGCCAAGAAACCACTTTTGCGGAAGGGGAACAGGGTGAAAAGGCTAAGATATGCTAAAGCTCACAAAGATCGGAATGAGGATCAGTGGAAAAGAGCATTATGGAGTGATGAATCCAAGTCTGAAATTTTTGGGTCCAATTGTCGACAATATGTGAGAAGAAGAGTTGGAAAGAGATGGATGAATGAGTGCTTGTGGCCTTCAGTGAAACATGGTGGAGGGTCTGTCCTGGTTTGGGCCTGCATTTCTGCCAATGGTGTTGGTGATCTTGTCCGTATTGATGGGATCATGAATGCTGAAAAGTACAGACAGGTTTTAATTAATCATGCCATTCCTTCTGGAAAGCACCTGATTAGGAATGGTTTCATTTTTCAGCATGGTAACGATCCCAAGCACATTGCTAATGCAGTGAAATCATATTTAGTGAAGAAAACAGCTGATATAACACTGACAGTCATGGACTAGCCTCCACAGAGTCCAGACCTGAATATTATAGAGGCAGTATGGGATCACCTGGACAGAGAAAGAAATAAAAGACAACCTACATCTAAAGAAGAACTCTGGGAAATGCTGAAAGAAGCCTGGTATAATATACCAGAAGATTACTTCAGAAAACTTCAGGACAGTCTCCCCAAAAGAGTTCAAGACATACTTAGAGCCAAGGGAGGTCACACTAAATACTGACTTTTGCCTGTACATATTTCCTGTATTTTCTGTTTGTATCTTAATACAGAGATCGAAAAATAATTATGGTCATTAAAACTTTGCTAAAACAACAAAGCTGCTGGTGGCCTAAGACTTTTACACAGTACTGTATATCTAAAACAATTTTAAACAATCAGCCAGAGACAATCAAAGAGACTCATTATATGCTGCCAAATGCCCGAGGGAAGAGGACTTGGATTCCTGCACTGAGCAAGGGGGTTGGTCTCGATGGTCTTACAGGCCCCTTCCAATCCTACTATTCTATGAGTAAAATCTCTTCTCCACATTTATTTATTTGTTTATTTACTTAAAACATTTGTATCCCACCCTATATCATTAAGATCTCAGGGCAGCATATAGATAAAATCAATTTAAACAGTGTAAACTAAACAATAAAAACAGATAAACAACTAAAGCCACATCCGGGCTACATCTCACTAAAGACCAGACTAGGCAGAACCTAGGAAACTGATGACATCCCGAGCAAGCCTGAAACTACAGGGCAACCACTGGTTTAACAACCTTTCCTGAGCAGAACTGTAGCGGCTGGCCAGGCAGGCAGCCTTCAAATGTCTGAAACCGCTTAGTGTTCCATGCAAAGAGGGTAGTTTGCTTATCAGATTTCCGGCACGCTTCCTGGCTAGAGAAAGGTTGTGGTTCTCATTCCAGCTACCGTATTAGGGAGTTCCTTCCTGCTAGCCTACCATTGACCATTTGGCTTCTTGTTTTCATAGTGAGCGGCAGACCTGGTTTTCTGAATTGAACATGAACCACAGTAGAAACATTTGATTATGCACCAAAGCTCACTCAAATTCTGTAACTTGAATAAATCTTGCTAATGGATTGGTTCCAATTTGCACTTGGGAAAAACCGCAGTGCTATGTATGGATATTATTGTTCATGGAGCATTTTTCAGCCTCCCAAGTATCGTTCAGTTCTTTTTTCACCTTATGCTGCGAGAGGGGTCAGGCTGAAGGCCACACTAAGCATGGTGCTAAATGCTGTCGCAACCACTTCAGTTAAAATAAAATAAAATAAGATAATAACAATGTTTAAAAGCAGGAGAGATTTTTTTTTAAAGCATAGCAGTACATGCACACAACTGCCTCTCTCTATGTGCTAAAAGTGGCTGAAAGGCAACATGGACCTGACATTCCCCATGGCTACAACTGGTTGAAATTCTTGTGCAAGCAGGGCTTCAGAATGCATCTGAGTATCTGAGTGTATGCATTAAAAGAAGCCATCCTAGCACTTTTAAATGAACTTCAGCCCTAGTAAGAATTCATGCTTACCACGTTTAATGCAACATTTTTCAAATTGGTGCCCTCAGAGGAAGAGCCATCCCTGCATGTCCTTAAGCCAGAGAATTCAGAGCCAGCCTTCTAAATGTTTTTGTAGCTCTGTGATTCTGCTGTATTCATTTTCACACACACACAGAGGGCAAAACACAGTGGAAAAGCTATTAAACTCCAGACAGCATGGCAACAGCACTTGCTAACTTCCCAATCATGAGCAAATCTGAGTCTCACATGTTGTATTGTACAGGTACAACTCTGCTTAGATGTATGCTGCTAACAACCCAGGCTTCATTAATTTTTGTGAACCGCCCGGAGAGCTTCAGCAATTGCGTAGTATAGAAATGTAATTAATTAATTAATTAATAATTGGGACATGTTAATGGATTCATTAGGCTTGTCCTAAGATTCTACTGATGCATTAGTGGGAGACGGTGACATGTTGAAGCCTGCTTGAAAATAAAAGGTCACTATCAGATGCCTTTATTATTTGTGGCTGCTCTCCTTTCCATCTGTGCAGTGGTGGATAACAATTAAACACATATGGCAGATCATTTAGAGAGCTGTTTTGTGCATTCCCCACAACTCACGGCAAGCACGTTGTAGAGACAACTGCAAGAATTTGAGGTTCCCTACTCCCATTTCTTCTTCCCGTGTCAGTCCTATCCCAGAATGGTAATAGTGTGCAGTGCAATTCCTAATGCTAAGGATATCCTCTAGCTCCCTCTACAGGTATAGTGTAACTCTGTGTGTTAAGTAAAGAATAAAGAGCCGCCAATCCAAAAACAAAACTCTGCTGTGTCAAACGAAAACTCACCCCACAGAAGTAGCAATGCAGTTTTCAGTGCTAAGTAAAGTTTATCATAGACTTCATGAGTAAAGTAAGAAAGCGATGGGGTGTTTGTTTTTCAGGCATAAAATCCAAGATTCAATTACTGACATCTCCAGGTGCTACGGGTGGGAAGAGACTGTGTATGAGACCTTGGAGATTGCCTGCCCATCAAGAGACTGGATTGGCCAATGGACTGAATCCATATAAGACAGCTTTGTATGTCCTTAGAGTGTTGGAAGGCAATGGTCCAATTCCTCAAGCCTCAGGGCAGAACCATCTATATATCAAGTTCCCATAAACTGATAGTCCACATAATCACAACCTCTAGTACAAGGGTGGGCTGAAGGTAAATCTCCAGATGTTTTGGACTTCAACTCACAGAAGCTCCTGCCAGCAGGGCCAGTGGACAGGAATGCTGGGAGTTGAAGTCTAAAATGTCTGGAGATGTACTTTCTGTCCACCCTTGCTCCACTGGATAGTATATAAGGTGTACCATAGGTGCATGAGGAACAGATGTATTCTGGTAACCCAAGCAATTGAACCAAGCCAAATGCTAGAACAGAAATCAGCAATTGCTAGAGGCCTCTGGCTAGCTACTGCTGGAAATAGATACTGAATCATTAGTACTGTGATAATAAAGGAGGTACAAATGGAATGTACCTAAATATAGCCTGCTGTCCAACCAGAATGTTGGATGTTTGCAGTTTAGAACTTTTTTATTCTGTCTTGCAGGTGTTCCTTTCCCCAAGAATTTCCAGCAGGTCTGCACAAAGATCCTGACTCGCCTCTTCAGGGTCTTTGTCCATGTCTATATCCACCATTTTGACAGCATCATCAGCATGGGTGCCGAAGCTCACGTCAACACCTGCTACAAGCACTTTTACTACTTCATCAGCGAGTTTAGTTTGGTTGACCAAAGGGAATTAGAGCCTCTGGTAAGAACATAGATACTGCCGTGTTCCCCACTTCTAAACAATAAGAGTTTCCTTTGGATGAGAGAGTACTGAAGACTTAAGGTGCTCATCTCTAGCCAACACACAGCTCCAAAACCTCTGTCTTTCTATCTTATTTCAAAATGCAAAATGCTTTTTTGCTGTTTCCCTAGCCCCTCTCCTCACCTGGGCAAGTGCCACTGTCTCCAGGTTCTGATGGGTATCACATTCCAAAAGATTGAGAGACATTCCCAGCAGTCAGGAGATGATCTGTTATCATTAACCCCACTGACAAAGCATCAGCTGATCATCCTGGACTATGAGCTAGCAAAGGGATGTTCTGGCTAGGGATGGATGAAGCTATTAAGTTCCCTTCTGCTCAGTTTCTCATTTTTCAAAGATTACATTTGTTCCATCCCATTTCTTCATCAGTTTGCAAAATTTCTTTTTTCTAAAAGTCAGCACATAGATTCATATGTATTTTCATGTGCATTTTTCCTAATAATTGCGTATTTGTATGCACCTTTCCAAATATATGCATTTTTGTGCACATTTTTTGCTTTATGGACCACATGGCAAAATTTGGAAAAGTGTGAATATCTCCATATATCTGCATTCCAGTTCATGGGCAAGTTCAGGAAGTATGAATTTGGTAAGTTTGCAATAAAATGTGAACCCAACAACTTTCTCACCCATCCCTAGTCTTGACAGCATTGAGAACAATACCAAGGATGTGTCTGTGTGTCAGCAATGGATGGGTCAGTCTGTTTCCATTCTGAGTCAGTTTCACACATATTCATAAATCAGTTTCATTCTATTTCCACAGTAATCTATGATTTAAAAACAAGCATCAGCATGAAAATTTGTATTTAAATACATACATTTGAATGTATTTTCTCATAAATACTTTAAGAGAGCAATCCTATGGCCACTAGTTAGCGGCTAGATGGCCATAGGATATCTTGTTTTCCGGGAAATGACCTTTCCCCCCATGCTCCGCACTCACAAGAGGAGCGTGGAGCGGCCGAAACACGGCATTCCAGGGGGTGTTCTGGGGCAGGGAAGGGGGAAATGCCAGTACGACACATCCTATGTGTCATCTGGCAGCCTCCTTCCGTGCTCCGTGCTCCCACAGCTAGACAGCTGCAATTGGCTGTCCAGCCGAAAATGCAGGGCAGGAAGAGTATGGAGGGAACGATCCCCTCCGTGCTTCTCCTGCCCTGCATTGGCGGTCGACTCCAAGTTCGGAGGCAGCTGCCTATCTGCATCGGGTTGCGCCCTAAGATTGTCTGCAATCCTATGCATGTTTAGACATAAAAACTCCTACAACACCCAGCATTCCCCAGCCAGCATGGATGGCTGGGGAATGCTGGGAATTGTAGGCCTTTTTCTGATTATGCCCTTAAGTAGCCATTTGGAAATTTTAGAGTAAACTAAGAATTTCCATTGATAAGGAGATTTTTTGAAACATGTTGGGAACAATACATTGGTGTAACTTTCTCTTTTTTGTTTGAACTTTTAATCAAGCAGGTCAATATTTACATTAGATTCAGGGCTTCCTGAATTTCCATTTAAAACAACAAAGTGTCTTGTGGCACCTTGAAGACTAACAAATTTAGTTTTTCATCAGCCATAGCCCATTTCATCAGATGTTCATTAGATCTGATGAAGTGGTCTATAACCCACAGAAGATTATGCCTGAATAAATGTATTAGGGCACAATCCTATGGCTGGTAGACAGTGGCTAGATGGCCATGGGACCAGTCAGTTCCCAGAGAACTGCCTCTCCACCCCATCCCCTGCCTTGTAGGCGGTGCAGATCATCCCTACGCTCCACACTCATAAGAGCAGAGAGCAGGTCAAACTGAAGCGTTCCTGGAGGAGGGGCGGGGTGGGGAGCATGGAAGTACTGGTAAGACACTTCCTATGTGTTGTCCCCACCCCGTGCTCCAGTGTCCCATGTCTAGACAGCTGAAACCAGCCATTTAGCCACAAATGTAGGGCGGCTGGAGTACGGAGGAGGCAATCCCCTCCGCGCTCCTCCCACCATGCATCGGATAGGCGGTCGCCTCTGAATTCAGAGGCGGCCGCCTATCCCCATAGGATTGCTCTCTCCATCTTTAAGGTGCCTCAAGTCTCTTTGTTGTTTTTGCAGCGATAGAATAACATGGCTACCCATCTGACTTTCCATTGGTTTCCATTAAAACTGGTAACTTAAAAATATTTGTGCTATATTTAAAGATTTTGACCGTTGCTGCGTTTTCATTGCTAGATTTCATGGTTCACTGTCTGCACTAATGTTAATATTCCTTACGGTCCATTTGTGAGTCAGTTCTATGTTCCTTCCCTTGCTCTTCTACCTACATGCATTTGATCCCCCACCCACCTACCCACCTGCATGTGCTCATTGCCTGAGGGGGCTTTTATCATGCAGTATTCCTGCCTCATTGTGCTCGTTCCATCTTCTTATCTTACCATGGAAAATCCACCAAGGAGGGAAAGACGGAATAGGCGCACAGTGTCTTTTGACTGGCAGTGCTAGGAGTCCTCTGTCTCGAAGCAGCTTGAGTTATACTGGAATGACAGGGGTGTCCCTTGGGATACAAGAGTGGACCTTGTTGCTTGACATGCTGCTAGCTAAACAAAGCAACACAACTGTGAATTTGCACAGGCATGTGTTAATTAATGTGCCTGTTAATTTGCACTCGCAAATTGGCATGGGAGGGGAAGCGATGAATCAAACAGAAAATAGGCATATTATCTTCTGAATCAGAAGGGCTGATTCAAAGGAGGACAGAGGGGCAGTCTGCACCTACGCAGCAACAATCAACAACCATGATAAATAGCTGAACACCAGGACCAACACAAGATGTCTGTATACCCATGTTTATTTGAACTGCAAACAAGGATTTTATTATTTAACTTTTCTTCACTCTATGTATGATTACTGATAGGTAATTCAGGAGCTGCATCAGTTCCCACCTGTGTATTACAGCTGCTGCAAGTGACATGTGTGTTAAAGGGGCAAGAGCCCAAGATTAATCTCCATTAAGGTTTCAATATAGGCAAACTCCATGACTGGCATAGCTGAAATCCAGATCTTTCCAAGCAGAGGCTCTGTGTTCTGTTAGTCAAAATTAGCCCCTTCCTAAGTTAGGTGAAGGAATGGGTGCGATGTTCTACATCCATAACAACAGCTATATTTCAGTTGACTGACCCTAAAAGGTAATTAAACATCAGGAAGTCAAAGAGGGTGAGAAAAAAAATCAATAATAATCCACTTCCCTCCTTCCTGCTGCTTCCCTTAAGACATAATAAGAGGAAGTTTATCCACAAACATCCTTGCAAAGTAACAATAACCCAGTTAGCGTTGTTGGTGGGCTGTGTTTCTGAGGGTGAATTTATATGCTTCTGTCCTTGTCCTATATTTTTCAACCAAGTGGTTCATAAATCATAGAATCATAGGGTTGGAACTGGCCTACAAGACCATCGAGTCCAACCCCCTGCTCAATGCAGGAAGCCTGATTCCCAGGTGGTCTCCCATCTAAGTTCTAATCAGGGCTGACTCTGCTTAGCTTCCAAGATCAGACAAGATCATGTGGAAAACATGTTTGCCTCTTCAAAACCATTTTAATTTCTAGTATTGGGGTGTTATAACATGCAGAGGTTATTCCTGTTTTCCCCCTCCTGCCACTTTCAAAATGACCAAGCATAGCCTAACACATCTACTATGAAACTGAGCATCATAGAAGATCCCAAACACAATAACAAACCTACCCTCTCTGTATCATGAGTCATGCTGATATCATGATGTATGTTTGGGAGTAAGGATGCTGAAATGTCATCAACTGACATTAGTAAAGGTTCTTGGCAGGTTCCCATTCATAAAGGTGTGAAGAAGCCCTTAATCAGAGCTAGTTGTTGTTAGAAGTCAATGGTACTAAGGAGAAGTTCTGTCCTCCCCTAGGACACCTACACAAAACCAGATCCAGGCTTAATCTAAAATAACTACCTGTCTCTGATTGGGATCCCTCCTCCACATAACAGTATGCACTGTAAAAACAGAGTGGGGCGATCATCTTTCCTGTAACCAGTCTGCTTTTCTCATCCCTACATAACAAGCTGCAGCTGCCCAAATTCCCCCTTTTACAACACAATGGTTAAAGGTACATGAGCCCTATCATCCTTTGGATATCTCTACCTGCTTCACCCTAGAAATAATTGGAAGACTAGGACTGTACCCCAAAACAAACATTCTAGGAAGCACCCTTCATTGGGCACAGTTGGACTTACTTCTGAGTAAATATGCAAAGGATAGTGCTGTAATTGTTTCCTTAGTCCTTTGTCTTAATTTCTTATACTGGAGTGTTGGGTATTCATTTAGAAATTGAAATAGTACACATCCTTCTCCCCTGATTCTGGCAAGTTCCTACACCCAGTACAGTAATTTCTACAGTAGTGATGTAGAAATTAGAAAAGCCATCATTGTGCAGTGAACTGTGGAATACTGATTTCTAGAAGAAAATCTCACTGCGCTTAATAAAATCATACGAAATCTTTCATTTTTGAAAACTGAGGTTTTTCCCTAGCTTTTGTGGATGTGGAGAAATACTTGATCACCATGAAGTGAAGCATTACTACCTAAAGGAGAGGTGAAACTTTAAGTGGCAGCAAGGCTACTGGAACCTGTAGTTAACCATGACTGTAATTCCTTTCCCTCAGTATCCCATGCAGTCTACAAAACAAAACAAAACAGCTAGTTCTTTGTCCCTTTTCATAAAAACAACAACAGTAGATGCAACTCAGCAGTTGCTCCAAATAAATGTGTGAAGTATGTTATTGTTTTCCAGTTTTACAAATGGGAAAGTAAGGCTGAGGTACAATGACTCATTCAAACCACTACAGCGTGAGTGTTTGCTTCATGGCCAAGATGAGGGTTGCGACCAGGGAAGTTCAGCATGTTACCCAATGCACTTGCTGGCAATATGCAAAGTGTTAATATATTTGCAAAAGCTCTTGATTTACACAGATCTCCCCTCCCTGCATTTGCAGGCTACTATGGGCTATTTTATTGAAGCTCTAGACCTCTTGCTCATCCCTCATGTGCTGGGTAATTTCCCTCTTTGCATCTGGCTATGTAAAATGAATGGCTTAACTGTCTTGGCCTGAGACTAATTTTAGAGATGTGTCTCCTAAGAAAACAATAATTTGTTTTACTGGGGTGAAACAAATGGTTGCAACAAGTAATAACAACAAAAAGCCTTGGATTTTTTCAGGGAAAGATAGGAGCTGCTGTGGGGATTTTTTCAGCATAATGAATGTTGCCTGACACAGAGATGCATCACTGTTTGTGTCAAGAAGAAAAATGGAAGGAAATAACACAAGCTGATGCGGAGGTGATGATGCCCAAAGGGTAGAGAAAAGAGTGAACGTAGGGAGGAAAAATGGGGACCTAAAGTGTGACAGTGAAGGTAGAGAGAGCCCTTTGACGTAGGTAGCAAAAGTAAGAAGAATTACCAGACCCATTTTCACTTAAGCTTCCATATCTACATTTCCCCATAAGCGAATAACTGTGACCACAATTTAGTAATTCAAGTTAAGTGAACTGGGCCTATACCACCTTGGTGACATTTATGGAAAGACAATATATAAATAGTAATAATGCATACATACGTATATGCATGTTCTTTTCAAAATGCCTGAATTTGAATCCATTATCTTTGCAATAATGGGATTTAGCCCTTCAATCATTGCCCTGGCATGTCATTCTTTTGGCAGTTCACAGAATCATGGGGCAACTTTGGGCATCAGAGGAAGTTCTGAAACGATGATGCATGAATGACTTGCACATACTTTGTAGTTCCAGTTTGACATCCAATAGGGCAACTGGTACACCTCTCTCCTGCAAAACAAGTCTAGCTGTAATAATAATATAATAATAATTTTATTTATATCTTGCTCTTCTGCCAAATGGGCATAAATGAACCCTTATCTTATTTTATTTAGACTTATAGGGTGTTCCATCTTGAAGGCAGGGGGCAAGTAACCAAAGCAAACACAGCCAGCCAGCAGAACAAAATAAAATGTAATCATATTCATTTAAATTTCCCAGCTGTGGAGAAAGCCACCCACCTGTCTTGTGGTGCAGACCAGGCTGGAAAATGCCTCTTTTTACTTTTTCACTTGATGCTGCCCCAACTCACTCAATTCAACCTAAAGATGGAGTGAATAAGAAGCCCAAGACCTACAGGCTTAATTACCTGGGAAGGGGAAACACTTTTAGCAAACTCTTGGGAGTCACCACTGAAGCAGAGTCCAATTTGTACCTGTTTTATGTCCCATTTAACCAAGCCTGTGGTATGGGACAAATTGTCTGGCAAGTGGAAGAATGATCCTTGAGGGGTTGGAAGACACAGTCAACCCCAGGTTCCAGTTTTAAAACTTTATTCAGATAAAAAAAGTTCAGTTAAAAGAGAGCAAATTAGCATTGAAAAAATTAAATAATTTACACTTCCCAACAGCTCCAGCAAGTAGGACTTTATGCATGAGTTGGAGAGATTTCTGCCTGACAGTCTCAGGAGGGGGACACTTTGTAAGTGAGCTCATGGAATGGAGATGCTAGTTTCCTGGAGTTAGATTTTTAAAGAGACAGGTGGTTTATGTACAGCCAGTCTTCACATCAGCATAAGCCTGAATTGCAAAGGCCAGGCCAGACAAGTAGGTCTTAAGAATGTCTTACAAAATGAATTCCTTATTCCTGAAGGGTACTTAGTCCCAGTCTGTAAGAGAAGAAGTTTCGTAACTGGGGCATAGCTCTCTTTGCACACCTGCTATCAGCATGTGCCACACTGGTAGCATGACAAGGGTGCCCTCAGTGGATTTCTACATCATAATGAGGTGCATGAGAGGAGGTGATCACTAAGGGAGGGCTGTTCTTCAAGAACTATCAGGCTTAAGCAATTTAGGGTTTATAGCTGGAGTGGGGAACCTGCATCCCCCAGGCTATACAGCCCTCTGCCTATTTTCATATGGTGTGGCCCAAAGGGAGAGAGAAATGCAGTGCTGCAGCCTCCACGCACCTCTGGCTCTGCCTACATGTGGCCCCTTATTGATTTTTCCCATGGGTTAACAGCTCTTCATAGGAAAAAGGTTATAACCAGCTCTTTCAAACAAACAGTCCTCTGCATAATGGTATGGTTGCATGGAGGATTGTACAGCATGCCCTCCTGGGTATCAATTAGCCTCATGACATTTGGAAATGTTTTCCTTCAGTTTGGGATCAGCTTGATGTGTGGTTTACTTTGACTGACATTGCATCTGTAGGTGGAAAGCATCCTTTCCAGAACCTTAAAACAAATGGTCAAATAATCCACAAAAAGCAAAACGAATGAATACAAGACAAGAGATTAATCAACAGCACCAAAGCAACGAATTTGTTAAACAGACTGTAAGTATCATTGAACAGTGCAGTTTCCTCAGTACAAATCAGTTGTTTTTGCTGTAGATCTTTTGCTTTCTCGCACACATGCACACACACTGACACATAGTCTCACTCAAAAAATGAGTGGGAGATGAACGCTTAAATCTGTGGGTGGAACGAGCGAGGGGGTCAGTGCTTCTGTTATTTTAACAGAAGTACTGAGAAATTTTGATTGGAAAAGCAGAAACTTCATTCCTCAAGCACATACAATCTGATGTTTTTGTATTATCTTATTTTTCAGAACTTGAGGGTGGTTATGAATGTTTGGATTGCACTGACAAATGTTACATAAAGCAGCTTTCATTTAACTTAAACAAGAATAAGCCCACTGGCTACAATGGGACTAGTACAGATTTTAGCCATTGTCTTCTCCACCTTCTTGTACTTCTGCAGCAGGGTTTAAGCCTTTGTCCTCAAACTGAAGCCTTCTTCAAAAGAATAAGTTCTAATGCAATAGTTTGGGGGCAACTGACACAATACCTTTATGTTTGGTTGGCTGTCTTTCCCTCTCCCCACCACTCCCTTTGTGACAATTCATAGATCATCTGAATCATTTTTTAAAAAAATCTCAGTGACTTTAAGGTTTAATTTTGCTTACCAACAGTGAACAAAATGGCAGCATACATGTATGGCAAACAGTTCAGATAACTTGTTTGGTAGGAACATGGATCTCCATAAGCAGCAATGAAAGTGGCTGACTGCAATGAAAAGGGTTATCTGAGTTGGCCTAAACTCAACTTCTTGGTAACTTTGTTTGTTTGTTTTCTTAATCGCCCATCTGGTCAGTCACCCAGCCACTCTGGGCGACGTGACAACAGTACAAACAGTTCACAACAGTAAAATTATACATTAAAACATCATATGTCTAAAAATACCCTAACCCCAAATGCCTGCCTGAACAACCACATTTTCAATGCATGGCGGAAGCTCATTAAAGCAAGAGACCTTCTTTATCAGCACCTTTATCAGCAAGAGACCTTCTTATTTCAGCACTATTAATTAAAGGCCTTTACATTAGTCATAGAGGGCATGCAGGGCATAGATGGTAAGCAGAAAAGTCAGTGTCAACAATATTGGGCTAGGTGGATCCAAGGTCTCATTCAGTACAAGCCAGCTTCTGATGTTCCTATGATACCATAATGCATTCATGATGGTGCCTCCAATATTTTTTTATTTGAATGACTTGTTTGCATGGCATCCAGATGACAAGCTTCATTGTGCAAGCTTCCCTCTCTGTAATGTATACTCTTTCATATGATTTGAATCACATGAACGGGCTCACCCCATGATAATTCATCTGTGACGGAAGATTTATCATTTGTACCACAATCCTATGTGCATAAAACACATGGCTATGTGAATTCATTCTCGGGAGCACTTCATGTGTAAACGCTATTCCCCAATTAAATTTCTTTTCTTATTTCCATAGTGATATTTGATGAAGTGATAGTTTTACACACATACCGTACACATATAGAGTATTTTTGCTTTTGCTACCAATGCCTTTTTTGTGACATTAAAAGAAAACAGAGAAGGAAGTGGAAACTGGATTTTAGACACAAGATAACCCTTTGTGGATATCAGCTTCTCTTGACCCTGTTGGTTATCACCAAGGCAACTCAAAGAGACATTGTAGTTCTGTCCTATTTTTGCTGCCCGTGTCTCACTTCAGCATCTTATTTCCTTCAAACCTAAAGCCTTTAGGCTGTTTAAGCTGAAATCAATTCAGAAATGTAATGGTATCTACCAAGAAAAAAATAATAACTGGCATTGTGTCAAATTTCTTATGATTAGGATTGTCTTTTAAAAAATTAAGAATAAATTTATCCATAGTTTTGGGTTATATCTTTATATGATATATTTGGCAAGCACCTATAAGATCAAATTTATTTTAATCAGCCCCACACAGTCCCTGGTTCAGATCTCATCTCAGCCATGAACACATTTAGGCAGCTGGAGGCAGGCTACTTCCCTTGGCCTTCCCATCTGCAGTATGGGGATAAAAATACTGGCTTGGATCCACTATTTTCTCCTTTTTTGGACAGAAGGAAACCTTCCATCACCAGGAGGACACCTTCCATCAAATGAAGGCTCCTTCCATTGGAGGAAGAGAAACTTTGGATCTCACCCACTGCCTTACCTAACAGGGCTGTTATAATATCTGTTAAGAAATGTATCTGAAGTGCTTTGAACACTCAAAATCCACTTATGGATGCAAAATATTATACATTATATGATATATACATGACAAGGTGAAAGCACATTGAAGAACTGGACATTGAAAGCAGCCAAAATTTCCTTTTATTCTTATTTAGTAAACAGCTAGCTTAAATGTTAAGTCAAAATTCTAACACAGATAACCTGGAAAGTTTTCTCTCCCCCATCCCAAATCCTGTGTATAGTAAATGTCAGTGATATTAACATGTTGATTTGTAACCTTTTCAATATTTTTATGAGACTGATATAAAAATGAATAAACTGCCAAATTCAGCATTTATATTTAAAAATTGCAACAGTTGCTCATGGGGACGTGTAAGCAATTAATCATGGTTGTGATCATGCCACAAATCACAGGATATCATATGCAATGCAGAATTATATAGTTTCTTGCAGCATTCATTTTTGTTTAAAAGTAGATTTCTAGTCTTTGTATTTATGCAGAAATTATATCTGGTACCATGTGGACAGTTTTTGTTTAAAGCTTAGAAAGAACAGGAGTCTTACACAGGCAGAGGTCTCAGTCCCATTTCATAACACTCTGCATATTTTTCCAGCTGAATGGAGCAAATGGCTTAAAGGGAAAGCAGACATATTTGGCAAACACAGCTCATATTGTTTACCTATGTAGTGGCCACCATTTTTCCAGTGTTTTTCAAGTTAAATCCTGAATTCCACTGGTTACATACCATCATGTATGAACTTTTCCAGTGCTTTTTCCATATGCATCCAATGGTCATGTGAACAGGAGACCCTCTGTGTCTAGGGTTGTCATCCATTTATCATTTTTGTGGACTGCTCACATTGTGGGATCTCTGCCCATAATAAATAGGGAACATATTATAGATAGAGTTTGACCATATTTGGGGTGAGGGAGGGAGGCATAATTGTCTGCCCAAGCAAATTTCAATCCATTGTTACAGTTTCCAAAATATGTGTGGAAGGGGTAAAAAAAGTGTGTGTGTGTGTGTGTGTGTGTGGAGCTTCTGTAGGCAGTAAAGCATGCCAGCAGATATGCTGTCCAAAAATACCCCTAAATACCTGAACTTAAAAGGGTTTTTTTGCGGGGGGGGGGGGAATGGCTTGGTAAAAATAAGACACACTGCTTTGTAAGCCTTAATGACTGAAAGGTGGTATTTAAAAAGTCAGGTGTTTTTTCATAGCTACTGGGAAAGCTTCAATTTCTGTGCAGAATAATGAGATATAGGGAAGGATCCAGATGTGTGCTACCAAGAAACCCATTGTGCTACCAAGCACTATTGACATGAAAGGTTGGTTTCCATTAGCAATAGTGCACCATTGGATCCTTCCCCATAGCCACCATTAAGAA
Organism: Heloderma suspectum; assembly: GCF_057233095.1. Taxonomy (NCBI): domain Eukaryota; kingdom Metazoa; phylum Chordata; class Lepidosauria; order Squamata; family Helodermatidae; genus Heloderma; species Heloderma suspectum. Next base: position 232,108,112 of record NC_139461.1, read on the forward strand.
TGAGTAAAATATTCTTGACTTTTGTATTTAATGTCTGCAATAAATAAAGTAACATTGATTAGATACCCAGGATTATAACGTGTAGCGAAGCATCTATTGTTCCCCTACCCATTTTGCATAACTGATGGGGTGAGTGGCTGGACTATCTATAATTTGTCAATCCTATGAGAGATTCAAGGGGCTTTGTGCACCAAATTGAATCAGAGGGCTGTTTTCCTAAAGATTATGTTGACCCAAACTTCTCCCAAATGGAATTCCTTTTTTTTTTGCAGAAGGAAATGACAGAAAGGATTTGCCATTAAGGTCGTTTGGTCAGCATTGCCAAATCATCATTTGCATGGACATACTTTCTGATGAAGGACTACGTGGTGATTCAATGGACTACTGCTAGGAATGTGAGGAACTTCTGGTTCTAGAGGCTAAATCCCAAAAGTGATACATTTTGAAATAGTTCATATGAACTCCAGGAGCTTTATTTTCATGTCTCTCAGTCTCACCCTCTGCCCTTTTGTTTTCGTTTCATCCTCCTGAGGGCCACCTCAGGCCCAGTTGCCTCATACCTGAAAGACACACAGAGGAGGAAATAACCTAAGAATTTCTCCACAGATGCCAGAAGATAAATGATGGAAGTATTCCCAACAGAAGAATACCACCACCCCTTTAGTCTGTCAAAGAACAAAAGATCCACCAGTAACACTGCCTTATACTGCATGGGGAAAAATGGTTGATCATCCCTGCACAGCTTCAAAAAATTGAGAGCTACTAAATATTTCCACATGGACAGCAGATAATGGCTTCACCTGGAGAGACAGAGATGATGGGAAGATACTAGACCACGGGATTAGATACTCGATACTAACCTACTTGATTAGAAGAACATTTTTGCCAATAAGTCACAAGTAATAGAAAATAATAGACACAACAGAACTGGGAGGGTGGGCCTCAGTCCAGTTTTCCCTCAACCTGCAAGGCATCTACTCAACATGTATCGACCTCTGCTGGCCAGCATGCCAAAAACAGAGCAGGTGAATTCATGGAAGGTACCAGCAGAGCAAATACCTGCAGGTGACTCAAGAGTGAGCCAAGCCCTGTTCTACTGTAGGGGAAACACTACTATAGGGGAAACACAAGTCCACAGGTACTGTGGATTACACTCAAGTCCAGGAGTGTAATCAGCACCACAAAACAATTGACCATTTCTTAATGGAATGCAGTGATGGATTATAAAGCAAGGAGATCTTTTGCTTTGGGAGACTTTGGTGTAATTTTAATTACAGGCCATAACAATTCCATTATAGAAAATATGAACAGCCTTAGACTGAGTCAGATCAATAGACCACCTAGTCCAGTACTGTCTACTCTGGCCAGTGGTGAGTCCCCAGGATCTCACCCAGAAAGATCTTCCCAGCCCAGCTATCGAAGAAGAATGAAGGTGCTGAGGATTGTACCTGGAATCTTCTACATTCAAAGTACCACTGAGCCATGACTCCCTTCCCGTAATTCTCAGTAATTATTTTCCCATTGGCTGTTAAATGCTACTCTTTCCTTTTGAAAAGAGATGTAGTGATTTTTCTTCCTTTAAAAAAAAGTGATCTGAGCCACATACATGGATAAGTTTTACTAGTTTATTTAGTCAAGGTTTTATACTTTCCACATCAGTCTTTATATCTTGCGTTGTCTTGCTTTTTCTGCCTATGAAGTTTAAATATTAAAATTGCACAGAATTTGGATTGACAGCACTTATTTGTGACACGCAAAACTCATATAGATGGAAGCAATTTCTGCAAAAAAGTAATACTAAAGCGTTAGGTATTCTCATTCATAGTACTTTGGTATTTTTTCTACTTGGATTTGTCTCAACAGCTTTACTACCCAAAGAGCCTCATCATGTTTTTGTTCAGTATGGCAGCTGCATGTGGTCCAGAGCATTTTGGTCTATGTAGAACAGTAGCAATCCTGGGGTGCTTCGAAAACAGTTGAGCCTAAATTCACGTGACTAGACCAAATTCATTTAGGGTACAATCCTATGCATGTTTAGACAGAAAAAAAGTTTTTCCCTGTCTAAATATGCATAGGATTGCACCCTTACTGAGCATGCCATTTAAGTTTCACATATTTTTTCAATCTCAATTTATTATGCGATCCTTCAACCCATATATCTGATTTGCCATGTGCTGCTCTCTGTATATGGGTACACTGAACTTTCATTCACAATATGACATCCAAAATTGCTTCAGCATGATCTGGGCTTTTCTTGGTGATGCCCTTCTCACCCAGTTAAAGAAACCTAAAGGCACAATTTTATGCATGTTTAAACAGAAAAAAAGGCCTACAACTCCCAGCATTGCTGGTTGGGGAATGCTGGGAGCTGTGTGGCTTTTTTTCTGTATAAATTTGTATAGGACTGTGCCCTACATTGATCAGTTGTATGAGTTTCAAATTATATCAGTCAAATCTACATACATTTTCATATGAATAAAACAAACGTTTGACAAGAAAGGCATTGTTGTATTTAGATTATGTATGTGTGTGTTGCTTCAGGCCTCGTTTTAGAAGTGTTTCTTCCTGGGCGAGAGACGGCAGAAAACCTCTTCTAAGATGCCCGTTCTAAAATACGCTGCCTGCCATCTGCAGTTATATATGTATATGTATGGCACCTGATTAATTGGAGGCACCTTTTTGGGCAACCAATAGATTTTTGAAATGATTAATCTAACCAATTCATCAGTTGAAAACCCTTTCTGATTGCCTAAAAAGTCAGTCCCCCACCCTCCAGTTATTCAGGCAGCATATTTTAAAACACACAACCAATTAATCAGCTGTTGCAGCTTTAATTTCCCAAGGCTGCACTCCTGTACACACTAAACTGAGAGTAAGTCTGACTGAACTCAGTGGTCTGGTTCACATGACATGACAACCCACTGTGGCTTAATTTACCTCAAACAACCCCTGCCACCCAGGCTCAAATGACAAGCCAAGCCATGGCAAGCCAGGCACCCATGGGCACCCAGCACAATGCAACAGGTAAATTAAGCCACGGTGGGCTGTCGCATCATGAGAACCAGGTCAGAGTGACTTACTTCTGAGCCAAACCTGCTTAGGATTGTATTGGAAACTTCCCACAGCAGGTTAAAGGCAAGGAGTGTTTGCAGTCTGGCCTACAAAGCTACTTGGTTTTATATCTGAACTGCAATGGGCTGAAGATGGCTTTGCACAAGCACTAATTAAGGAAGCGTGGAAGATTCATGTATTCCTTTTACATGCTTCCAGTGTAATGTGCAAAAGAGGAATGTCTGCATCATCTTCACAGTGAGCTGCACCATGTCTAATAGCGGGGGAAAAACACGCGACTTCGCCATTACACATTGCACCAATAATGCAAAAGCAGAATGTATGTCACTGACACTTCTTTTGGTGATGCTTCTGGGTAAATCACTGAAGCTGCTCAGATTCAATACCTTGGGTACAACATTCACATAAATCCACATTGTAGGGAAGCTGCATCTAATATCTTGATTAGAAATAGATCTGACTTTTTTTTTTACAGTGTGTGTGTGTGTGTATGTATGTATATATATATATGTGTGTGTGTGTGTATGTGTGTGTGTATATATATATATATATATATACACACACACACACACACACACTTACATGTTATGAACAAAAAAAATTAAATTCCAATTCTGAATTTAAGCTGGCATTTGCTAAGTTAACCAGGGAATGGAAAAAATAGAGCTGTAATGTCTCCTACAGTTTGTGGTTGTTGTTTTTTTTAAGCTGCTTTCTTTTACTATAGCAGGGGATTAGGAATTGATTAGAACTGTTACTGCCAGTTTAGCAAGCTTGGTAAATAGGTAGACAACAGACTTCAAGCCTTCAAGGAATAAGGAAAGCTAATTAAATTAGCAATTAAAAAGCAGAGAAACTCTCCCAAGATAAGTAGGAGCTTGTATTATGATGATGCAAATCCCTTATTATAATTATTAGTCTTCCACATTCCAATATTTCTGTTGCATAGTTGCCTCATGTTTTTCAGAGTCTGAAATACATTTAGTCTAAGATAAGTTTTCAGTGCCAGTGTAGTTGACTATTGGCTTTAAAAAGGCTTTTTGGCAGGGCTGAGATCTTTTTTTTTTCCTGGTGAAAGGACATTTTACCTTTTCATACTTAGGTGAATTTGATGAAGATCATAATAGTGCCACTATTTTAAAGTCCACATTCCTGGCCAAAATAGCCATAGTAGTAAGTGAATAACTGTGATGGCACGTCTTTGTGTGGCCTGCTAATTAGTTAGCTTCATCTCTCTGTGGTGTAAATAAGTATTCTAGAGAGTTATATGAGTTGATTCCATTTGTGGTACTTAGGACATGAACACTGTTTAATTCTTCAGGGTTAGGCAACCTTTTGAGGCCTGTGGGCACATTTGACATTTTGAAAGCGTGCCTAGGAACTACATTTTTGAAGAAAATTGGTGGTGCTATGGGTTTTTTGTTTTCTTCCCCTATAAGTATGCAACAATGTTTAATTCTTGAGTTGTGTGGGTATGTTCTACAGAACCCTGTCCTAGCCCAACACAGGTCCCTTGTTTTCAATCTCTGTGACACAGCATAATCTAGATGATCACAATCCAGATGTAATCTCATTGGAAATGATTAGACCTGGGTGTCTTTGGACAAGAACAATCCTGACTCATTATAAACAAGGCAGATTACATGACATCCTGGTTTTTCCACCCCTACAGTTCTAAGGGTCTGTTCATCAATGCCAATAGGAGAAAAATGAAAAGCTCTTTTGGAAAACATATCTTTTCTTCCCCTTCGTACAGACATGCCTGAACCGGCAAGACAATTGACATTGTCCTTAACGTCAATTTTTTTTCCTCCTAAATTGTACTAGTACAAGAATATTGATTAGAAACCATTTTTCCTTCTCACATTTTATGCCTTCCCACTGAGACTTTATTTAGGAGACTTTGATGCTGATAAGATCATTTTGCTTACATCATTTATCATCAAGTATAAAAATTAGGGTGCCATTAACTCCTGTCTGTACTTTTGACAGAAATGCTTTGATGTACAAGGAAAAGCTGGCATTTAAATGTTGTGCAAGTAAGCTTCTGTTTGAAGAATTGGAAAAGTTCTTACTTAATGTTCATGCCTTTAAAAAAAACAAAAAAAAAACAGTCACCCTCTTTGCATTTAAATATCATCAACAACAAAAACCAGCGTGAGGAAGGTTTTGCTTGCTCTCCTTTCTCACCCCCTCGTATGGGGCTTTTCGGTGGCAAGGGTTAGAACACAAACCTTTAACTCAACAGCACCAGCTTTTAAACATCTCATTGTGAGGCACAAACAATCCATGGTGAAGTACAGATTGTCCAGGAGAACCCATGATTCATACACATTGTCCTTTTCTGTCCTTGTTTTCAGCTGTGTTGAGGGTGCCTGTAATGCATTCCATTTTTACCTCCTACATTTATTGCTGGATGTCTGGATTCAGGTTTGTTGTGTTCTGCTCTTACTGGCATGGTGTAAAGGGAAAACTCTTCAGTCTTCTTTCTCAGGTACTGCTCGCTCATTTGGTTTTATCTTCAGTGTGTTCAGGTTCACCATGGGCTGATCTACATTACGCCCGCCATCACAATGATTTCGGTGTCCCGTCGGGTTAAACGCTCTCACATTAAAACGTGATTATTCACACTCACCCATTTTCCCCGTTGCAGTGCGTCATCGAATGCGCGAGCTCGGTTCACACTCGAGCGCTATGCTGTTTTCCTGCGTGTGCTTGTCTGATCTCGGATGCTAAGTGGGGTCGGCCCCGGTCAGTAGTTGGATGGGCGACCGCCTGGGAATCAGGCTTCCTGCATTGAGCAGGGGGTTGTTCTATCCCTTCAAATGAGACTAAGTTTTACTCCCTCCTATCCCCCGCTCTGGATGTTTTTTTTTAAAATCCAGGCATTATCCTCGCAGAATCAGGGCTTCTCTGCGATTTTTTTTTTTTTAAATTCAGGCATGATCTTTGACGATTAGAAGTTGTGAAGCTTCAGAACTTCGAATCGTCGAAGATCATACCTGAATTAGAAAAAAAAAATCACGGAGAAGCCCCGATTCTGCAAGGATAACACCTTAATTTAAAAAACAAACATCTGGAGCAGGGGATAGGAGGGGGTAAAACTTAATCCCATTTGAAGGGATAGACTAACCCCCTGCTCAGTGCAGGAAGCCTGATTCCCAGGCGGTTGCCCATCCAATTCTGACCGGGGCTGACCCCGCTTAGCTTCCGAGATCAGACAAGCGTGCTCACATCCAGCCTTTTGCTTGTTGGTGAGGAAGTGGGGGCTGCTGAGGAAGCTATGCAATCAGTAGCCGGAAGAAGACATGGAGCCATCGAGAGCTGTGATTGGACAGGAGAGAAATACAAACACCACCGTATATAGACAGGCGGGGGAGGGGACCACGACTGGATATGGTAGCGAAGGCAGAAAATCAGAGCACATTAAGGGGAAATACCGGGATATTAGGGTATTGAAAGCGGGAGCATGGAAGTGGGAAATTCCGGTTCCAATTCGAGGCGGGTACTGCGCAGTGTGAAAGGCGGGCGGTGAAACTTCATTGGAGGCGAAAAAAGGCTGTCAGTGTAGATCCAGCCCATGTTTCTCTTTCAACTAGGGAGGCTCTTGTCCTTCAGGGCTTTTAAAAAACAAATGTGGGACAGATACATCTGGGTCAACTTAGACCTGCAAAGCCTCCCAACCTGGACTTTTGAGGCCTCTCCCCCTTCCTGACACTCCATATCCTCCTCAAAGAGGATCCCTCCACCCTTTGCCTTTCCATGGTGGGAAAGAGGAGGAGTGTGCAGAGCCGGCTCCATCAGGAGCAACTGCTTCAAGGCACCTTGAAGTGCTGGTTCCCAACAAAGCTGGCTCCACATGCTCCTTGGCTTCGGGAAAAACCTGGAGTGCCTTGAAGAGGCGGTTCCTGCAGGAATAGCTAATTCTTCACAGCTGCAACAGAGGTGGAGCTTCTTTGCCTCTGGGGCTGTTCACACAACATGTTAACCACCCTCAGAGGTTGAGCGTGGGTTGTCTTGAACCATGGGTTGTTTGTTGCACCATGGGCTATCATGCTGTCTGAATGCAACCAGGGTGGCTTGTTAACCATGCAGTCTGGCTTATTTTCTTGAACAAGCAACCTTGAGAACCCATGGTTTGTTGTTGGGTTGTTCAGGGTGGTTAATAAGCCACACTGCATGGTTAACAAGCCACCCTGGCTGTGTTCAGACAACACAATAATCCACCCTGTGGAAAACGTGCTGTGTACAGACAACACGATAACCCACGGTTCAACAAACATCCCACTCTCAACCACTGAGGGTGGGTTAGCATGTTGTGTGAACAGCCTGTGTGTGTGTGTATCACTGTGTGTATGGGTGTCAAAGAAATGGAGGGATAGCCATGGCCACCTTGGGCTCTGGCCATTCCCCCTGCTGGCATGTGGCCCCTGCGAGGTTTCCCGGGTGGCAATCCAGCCCTCGGGCAGAAGCGGTCCCCATCCCTGCTCTAAAAGAATTCTTTGGGAACAGAATATTCTGTCATAGAGAGGATTAACTAAGATCAGCCTTCCCCCATGTGGTGCCCTCCAGATATTTTGGATGACAACTCCTACCATTCCTGACCATTGGCCATGCTGGAGATGCAGTCCAAACTTCACCCAGTTGGGGAAGGCTGCCCTAGATAATACAGAAGGTAGCATGGGCAGAAGGTAGCTCAGGCTCTGTTTTTAGGTCGCAGGATGATTTACAGGCAGAAACTCCCCGTTGTTTAGTGAATAGGAACAACAGCAGCCTCCGCCTGCCCTTAGCTTGGCTGTTAGGATGCATGACATGTATTAACTCAGATGTAGCTTCTACTTGTATATGCAGGCCATCCCAGCATATGGCTGTAGAAGAGAATTGGCTCCACCCCTAAAGCTACCATTCCCCCCCCCCCCGCCACAATTCTGAATCTGGCTCTGATTGGTAGAATTCAAGGTTCTACAGATATATACTCTTGTCCTGCAATCTGAGGTCTGCCCATGCCTGGTCTAAATGATGCCTTGAGTCCCTTCAACTCTATAATTCCAAAAAGTACTTAGCAGAGATCAGCTGGGACTATACATAACAGCACCACAATAAACAGTTTCTTTATGCTTTTGTTCTAATCAGTTAATATGTCTGACAAACCACTTCTCTACCTGGCTTCTTGAGCTTTGAATGTTTTGTCATTCTAAATCCATTGCACTGATGAAACTGGGAAAGAGTGTGTGTTTAAGCCTGTAAGTGGGAGAGTCTTTCTACATGAGGCATTTCTTATGTGCTTGTGATTCCTTACTCATGGTAGTTTGCTGGTGCTTTACACAATGTTGTCTAGGGCTGTGCATGGACCCCCCAATCTGACTCGGAAGCTGCTTCAGGGCTTCCGAGGTGGGCCTGGTTTGGCTCAGGCTGATTTGGGGGGGCCCTGAGCCACCTCGGCCTACGAAGCTGAAGCAGGATTCGGACATTCTAATCCCACTTCGGCCCTCCTGACACGCCGCCAGCCCCTAGCTCCTTACCTGGGCCCTTGTTCTGATGCAGGGATGGGAACGCCGCTGCCAGGGGAGCTGCTGCTGAGGAAAACGCTGCCTGTCATAGACCACCAACTGCTGACAGGCATGAGGGCAGGAGTCACCCTCCAACTGCGCTCTCTCCTTTCCTTGCAAGGAGGGCAGGGCACCCAGCTGGAGGACAACTCCTGCGGTCCTGCCTCTGCTCAAGCCTTCACGAGTTCCTTGCTTGAGAAGAGCCCGTGAAGGCTTGAGTGAGGTGAGCGGTGGCAGCTTACAATAAGGGTGGGCTGCCACCGCTGCCACAGCCAGTGCCACAACTCTCTTGGCCCCCTCTTTCCTTAAGCACTGACACACACACAAAAGGAGAGGCTTCAATCTCATGCCTTTCATTCATTATTCACAGGTTCATTACAGATGCAAATCCTCAAAGACTCTCTGGCTACAAAGGAATGCCTCCAGGGGATTCAAATGGGATCACTGAAAGTTGCCCACAGTTTGAAAGGGCGGCTGTCTGGCTAGGCTAACTTAGGGAGGGAGGTCCCGCCCCTCGCCTGCTGCTCCCCAGCGTAGCCTCTCATGCATCACTAAACGGTTCGAATGTCTAAGCTCTGCCCCGATGTTTCCCTCTTAGCTCTGTGTCTCCGCCTAGGGTCTCTTAGGTCACAGTCCTCAATCCTCTCCTCCTCCTGCTCGCTGCTGCTCATGGGGGGGAGGGGGTGTAAGGAGGAAGCTTCATGCTCAGCCATCTGGGCATTGGTAACATGAGAAGCATGCCTACCCTTGTCTGAACTGGCTTGTGAAAATGCCTCCCCCAGTTCTGGCTGCTCCTCTTCTGAATCTGAGCTGCTAACTATCTCCCTGCACTCAGAATCAATCCTGACAGCCAGCTCCTAGACCCTCTTGATGCGCGCTGGCAGCCATCTTGTTCCGGGGAATGGGGGGAGCCATATTTTCCTGTTTGGGGGCTGTGGCTGTGCCTGCGAGTGGCAGATCCATGATTTTTCTGGTTCAGGCTGTGGAAGCAGATGTGCTTTGTGATATGAGGGTGGTTTGGGGGATTTGCTCTGAAAAAATCATATGAAATCAAGAGGATCCCTGCCAAGGATCCATGTTTTTGTGCTGTGGCTGCACCCACAAGTGCTGGATCCCTGATTTTTCTGGTTCAGTCCATGGAGGCAGATGTACTCTTGTGACTGGATGGTGGTTTTGTGGGTCTCCCCTTTAAAAATTGTATGAAATTATGAGGATCTCTTTTTCATTTTATGGATCCTTGTTTTACCCAGTCCTCATAGCATGCACTTTCTTCTCAGCTTTGTTCTGCCAAAGGAGGGTGGGAAGGGTTAAGGCTTCTTTTGCCATGCCTGGCACAGGCTGGCACAGTTGCTCCCAGTGGCCGCAGCAGAGGCAGGATTGGACTGGAGCAGAGACAGAAATGCCATGGAACTTCCCTCTCAGCTCCCGTCCCATCCTGCTGCTGCTGCCGCCACCATCGTTGCACACAATGGCAGCTCGTCAGGGCAGTGGGAGGTGGCTCAATTATATCAAGTGGCTCATGCACCCCAGTGGATCGTTTTGCGCACCCCCTGAGGTGCATGCACCCCACTTTGGAGACCACTGCTGTAGCTTCTAGTCCTCTCCTCTCCACTAACACCACCCCTCTCACAATGAGCAAACAGAGGCTGACTCACAGAAAAGCTCACCCCCTCCTCCTCCTCTTCCCCCTCCTCTCCCCTTCCCCCGCCTCTCCCAGTGTCCAGATCTCTCTCAAATTGATACATTTGGTGCCTCCGTGTCCTCTAGGGATGTACGAGAGTCATTTACCTGTTCGCAGATTATGTTGATGGTGGGGGGGGAGGCGTTCCGTCCCTCCCCCTGGAATCCTTGCCGGGGGGGGAGGTGCTCCATTTCTCCCCCCTGGAATCCTCCGCGGCCGGCTGTGCTCCGCAGCAGCTCCGTGGAGCAGCCGGCCAGGCCCAGCCAGGCCAGAGCCATCCGCAGCCGGATTTCCAGCCGCGGAGGGCTCTGGGTAAAAAACAAAAAACAAAAACCGCGTACACAAATGGCAGTGGCTACGGCCACCGCCATTTGCGTTCCTTATTTTTGCCCTCTTAATCTACGTAAATATTTACGTAGACTATGACGGCAAAAATCAAGGGGAACGCAAATAGCGTAGCGGGCGCTATTTGCGTCCCTTTTTGATTCCCCGTTTTAGTCTACGTAAATCTTGCGTTCCCCTTGATTTTCGCTGTCATAGTCTACATAAATATTTACATAGATTAAGAGGGCAAAAATAAGGAACGCAAATGGTGGCGGCCGTAGCCGCCGCCATTTGCGTATGCGGTGTTTGTTTGTTTTTTAACCCACCCAGCCATGATAGGCTACGTAAAGATTTACGTAGCCTATCACATATATTTTTTAAAAAAACCTAGTCATAATAGGCTACGTAAATCTTTACGTAGCCTATCACGTCTTTTTCTTTCTTCTTTTTTTTTTTTACAAGAGTGGAAATGGCGGCGGTGGCAGCCGGTTGGAAGATCCGCCCCAGGTGAGTCTCGTCCCGGGGGGGATCCACAGGGGGGCGGGGGATGGCAGGCCGTTCCACCACAGAGTTCGGGGGGCCAAATGCACTGGCGTTCGGCCTCACCATGATCCGTGGCGGAATTCTCTGCCATCCCTAGTGTCCTCTCGCCTCGCCTCGCCCCGCTCCTCCTCCTCCTCCTGCCCCTCCTCATGATCTTTCAGAAATTGATATGTTTTGGAGATGGCCTGTCTGGGCTACTCAGAAGGGATATGAAGAGCTACGAATATACAAGGTGGATGAGGCGCTTCGTGGAGGAGCTGCTTCACTTTGGGGCACCTCGGTGGTGGTCTGATCCACTTCATATCACAATGAAGCACCTCCGAATCAGCCCACTTCACCTCGTTATTTGGGCTCCATACCGAAGTGATGCACAGCCCTAATGTTGTCATCCTCCAGAGCCTCTGTTTTTTTTTTTTGTTAGCATTATAGCATTTTTTGTTCTCATGAGGAAAGTCTGGTATTTCCATGAATGGCGGTATGAAACCCTGGTGTATTTGTGCAATTCTGCTATACCACAGTGCCACCTAGTGGTTGTGTAATGGAACATATAGAAAGGCTGAGAAAGAAAACCCTAAAAAAAAATGCATAAAGGAGCTGTTCTTGGTAAAGGAGCAGGTTAAAAGCCTCATGGAGAAAAGCCTGGAGTATTCTGATGCTCGCTGGATGTGTTAATTTCTAAATCCTATGCATCCATTGTTTTAGGACAGCCTTCCTCAACTTGGTGCAGTCCAGATGTTTTGGAGTACAACTTACATTGCCCCTGACCAATTGTCATGCTGGCTGGAGCGGATGGGAGTTGTAGTCTAAAACACCTGGAAGGCACCAGATTGGGCAAGGCTTCTCCGGGAGCAACATCACATTTCTGTGTACCTTAAGAACCATCCACTTCCATTTTTGCCCCATCCCTTCTGTCTTTAGAAGCTTTACTACATGATGCTGTTAATCTGCTGTATCTACTTTTGGTTTCATTGCAGAATTGAGATCTATGCAAAGAGCTTTTCCTTTCCTGCTTTCCCATTATATAACCTATAAGTGGTGCTGTAGCACAATTACGGAAGAAGGAAAATACGTTTTTCTTCATTTTCAGAAATTACTCCATTTTCCCTGCCCTAAAAAAACTTGGGAAAGTGTTTTTAAAAAACAGAAGCGAAACTGGAGGGTCACGACTTTGTCTAAAGAACCAGTAAATACCCTTGAGTAAAGAAGGATTAGTGCACAATAAATGCTTCATGTAGAAAACCTTCAGGTCAGTTTAGTACTGTCCCATCCCACCTTTGTCTATATGCATTTGTTAAATAAAAGAGGACAACTGTCACTTTCTCTCTGGTGACTTGGAAGAGTATTGGATGAAAATGCACTTTTGCATTGTTAGGGAGCACCACACCAGGGAGGCAGAGGTGGGGGGCACTCTGGCATATGCCAAAATGCAGCAGGACACTGTTATCATACATTCTATTAAATTGTCTATATGACCCGTTGCATCATCATAGTTTTTAAAAAACGTACAACATTTATTTATGTCATCTCTGAATCTTGTATTTCCATGATGCAATTGCTTTGAGCACCAATTGCCTTCTGGTTTCATCATGCCTGAATAATATATACTGTTAATTTATATAGCAAACTTGAAACCAGAGCTACTACATGCAAATAAAGGATGGGCATTGGATAGCAATGTTTTGTGCTCCTAGTCTTTTGGATACACAAGACAAATAATGGTTACTTCAGGCTAGCATAAGATTACTTTTGATGCATCTGTGTTTACGCTGCAGTTGACAACCCATTTTCTCCTGAAACAGCTTAAGGCAAGTGGGTTTTTCTTTCTTTCTGAAGTTAAATTGATAATTGGTGGCATTAAACATTATTTCCGTTTTGCTCTTCTTTTAACATGCCTTATTAAGAAAGCAATATGGAAATATTTCTAATGTCACCACCAGGCTAAAATAATGATTATGAGTGTCATTTTGAGAATGTAAAAAAATAAAATCAACCTACATATGCTCAATGTAGACATTCTCTGGACTGATTTTTGAGTGTTTGTATGTCTGTGTACATGCACACACACATCTGAATGTTGTTCCTCGATAAAATGCAGTGGTTATATGATCAGCACTTGGAAGATATTGTACAGATTTTTTCCCCAGAAAGATTGTCCAGGACAAGTCTACACTATTGAAGCAAAAAGAATTAGATTGCAGGATGGGTCTCTTGTCTTCAGGGATGCATGACTTGACTTGATTTGTCTGATCCAATGATCATAAGCCATAATATTATGGCTCACTTCAGTCCATATCTTCAACAGGGATCACATGATGTGTGACTCACTCTAGTCAGAGCAGAGGTTGAGGCTCTGGGTGGGGTATATGTGATCTATATGTGTTTGTGTGGGGAGGGGAGCAGGGGGACAACACCAAAGCTGCGATTGCCTAAAAGAAATTGATTTTTTTTTTAATGGGAAAATATCCCTAAGGAGATTTGACTCTTTATCTTCCCTGTGTAAAAGCAGACAATACACACTTCCAGTGTAATTTCAAGGCAATCAGTACTGTAATACTGTAAGCACACGAGCTTAAAGACTTGACAGAATTTTGGTGCAAATCTAAGACAATCAACTGTGGTCCTTTTGTGATGTCTTGCTTTCAGAATGGGAGATACCGCTGCCTGCACAGGTGAGAAACCAAGAATAATCACACCCAATTAGAGCAGATCAGCTCCTCTAGCTAACAAAAGACAGAGAGAAAATAAAACCACAACCAATCCTCTGAACCTGTCTAAAACAATGTGTAGGAACAGCAGTGAAATGACACTTAAAATTCTACTCTGTCATTAATTACCAGGAGAAGGAAATGAGGAGAGAGAGAAAATGTGGCTGCAACTTTCTCCCTCTGCTGCTAATAACATCAGGCAAAGAATTAGACCACCCTTTGCAGGCTACTCCAATCCTTCCACACCCCCACAGATCCTTTCCCTCTTTTTTGCTTCCTCCTCCTCCTCCTCTTTTTCAAGAATATATTAATTTCTTCATATAAAAAGGAAAGCAAATACAATCCGCCATCTGTGGCAAAAATACAACCCACAATTACAACTTTCAGTCAAGATATGGATAAAGTACAACCTACTTAAACTGAAACAGATGCACAGAAGTACCCGAAGTCAGAATGTAGGATGACGTGGGCTTTTAAAGAAAACATATGTAATATGTAGTTTGACCCTTAGCAATCTAGGACTGATAGATATAGATATAGATACAGATATACATACACCCTTGCATAATTATTGGAGTATTGAAGCAGAGGGCAACACAAAAGTTGCATCCCATCATCGTTTGTGACATTGCAGTGGATTCGGGGCAAACTGCTGGGATCCTGGTGTGCCATCACTTGGGGCAGCAAAACACTTTGGATGAGGTCTACTAGGATCCTTCATACCTATACTGGAAATTCCATTCTTTTTGGAGATGTTCTGTGATACCATATTAAATTGGACCATATATTTTGCGTAATACTTTTGATATTTTTATCTGCTTCTCTTCCCTTTCCCCCCATCCCTTTAGATGAGAATTGTAATCAGATTCAAATAACAGGTTTTTCATGCTGATACCTTCCCCGTAACTTACCATCTGAGTCTGCTATGAGAATGTAGCAGCAGATTAATCCTGTATGTGCGTGCGGGAGATTTCCATGGTAGAGGAACAACCACTTAGAGCTTCTCTACACGAAGCTGTTAATCTGCTATCTATTTTCAGTTTCATCGCAGAATTGAGATCCAAGCACTGCATGAGGAGCTTTTCTTTTCCTGTTTTTCTGCTACATAACCTCTAGGCAGCACTGTGCTATAGTGGAATAGCACAAACACACAAGAGGAAATCATGCTTTCTTTCATTTTCAAAGGTAAATAATGCATTTTCCCTGCTCTAAAAATAAACTCGCTGAAAGTGCTGATTAGGCACAGAAGCAAAACTGAAGGGTTAGGATGTCATCTAAAGGACCCATGAAAAAACAGCCATGAGTAGGAAATGACAAGCGCGCCTTGCTGCAGATGGGGTGAGAAGTGGCATGGAGCTCTCCACCCCCACTGTTTACTTTTAAGTTCCCTCCCATTGACACCAGTGGGAGGGGAAATAATGGCTCCGGCTCCAGGGGCTCTGCTGTTGGTGGGATACACCGGTGGTACTTCTACACCCACGGAGCTTTCTGTGGAGATACTAAGGGGCCTTTGGGACAGAACTGCCACCCTCCTCTGCACATTTGGATCAGCACTTCTGCTGATGATCCCTGAGCCAGCCTTCAGCAGAGGTTCAGATCGCTTTGCCCATTTTTTTTTTTTAAATCAGATATGTAATGGTAAAATTACATATATTACAAGAAACAGAAAGGCAGCAAGCTGTACAATTTCATTAAAAATGAGCGACATTTTTAGTCTTCCTGGTTGTGCAAAAAAATAAATAAATCTTGAAAACAGAGCTTGTGCTTCTCCTGAGGTTCATTGCCAGCATTTAATGTGACTCTTGGAAAAGTCATTTCTTTTTAAAAGCTGTTACTAGAAAAATCTATCAGCAGAGTACATCAAGTAAAGTCAGGTGGAAAATTAGTTATTTTATACTGCACAGTAGATAGCACAATGCCAAGTCACTGTAATTGGGGGGGGGTCTCTTTTGCTAGAAAATTGATATAAATAATTTCCTAGAAGCAGAATTCCTACTCTTCAAAATAATGTTTGCTTTGAAGCAGTGAACGTGGTGATATGTAACTACTGTACCCTTAGATTGTGGGCATTTCTACACCAGCCTAAAATCTTGCATTTAAAACGGGGCTTTCTGCTTCCATTTGAAATGCAGGATCACAACAGCTCCCTTTACATGCGCTTCCTCCCCACCCCATCTTCTCCCCATATCTGTCTCTTCCATTATCTTTCATTGATCTTGCTCCTTTTCTTGCCGCTTTTATACTTTTCACAGAGGAAACTGAAGCTGAACACAATGGGGTAATTTGCTAGCTCATTATTTGCGATCTATTTAAAAATGGAACAAAGGGCATTTAGTGCAGGAGGGTCACAGCAGGGTCACAGCGTCATGTAAAGAGCCCACAAACATCCGTGAAGGAGCAATCTCAATCATAGGGGTCTATGAACCCCACTCACCTGAGTCTGCTGGGGGATCCGCAGGGGGGGAGGCGATCCGTTCCTCCCCCCTGAATCCTCCCCAGCCAGCTCCGCTCTGTGGTGAGTCCGCGGAGCCGCCAGCCGGGTCCATCTGCTGCCGGACTTCCATCTGGTGCCTGTCCGCGGATGCAAATGGCATCCAGCGTAGCAGGCGCCATTTGCGTTCCTGCTCTTTGCTGTGATAGGCTACGTAAAGATTTACATAGCCTCTCACGGCAAACAGCAGTGTCATTTTCGACCACAAATTATGCAGTCAAGTTTCCCGCATTTGGGGAAATCACAGGGGTCAGCACGTAAATCTTCATGTAGCCTATCACGGCAAAGAGCAGTGTCATTTTCGTCCCTGCTCTTTGCCGTGATAGGCTATGTAAAGATTTACATAGCCTATCACGGCAAAGAGCAGGGATGCAAATGGCATAGCGGACACTATTTGAGTCCCTGCTCTTTGCCATGATAGGCTACGTAAAGATTTACGTAGCCTATCACGGCAAAGAGCAGGGATGCAAATGGTGTCCGCTATGCTGGACACCATTTGCTTCCGTAGACCAGCAGCGGATGGCAGTGGACAGCAGCGGACGACCCGGACCTGGATGGTGGCAGGTAGGATCTGGCTGGTGCAAACTTCGCGGGGTGGCGGAGGTGAGTGATCCGTTCTGCCACGGACTCCAGGGGGCCGGATTCTTTAGAATCCTGCCTCATTTGAGTCTGTGGTGGAATTCTCTGCCATCCCTACTCAATCGCAGGATAAAAGCCTGGTGTGAAGGAACCCTATATGGTCCTAAAACACAGGATGGCGTGACTACATTTACAGAGGTCAGTCAGCATGGAAAGATTTTGCTTCCTTGTTCAGTTGGTGCCAATGATTCTTCTACTCAATAATAGCATGGAACAAAGGGAGTGAAAGGCTGATCCCCAATCGTTTATAATTGATTTCATAGAAAAGCATCTGAATTTCCCACATAAATCAATCAAAATGCACCTTTGTTTCTTTTCTTAATAGTAATGCAGTATTACCTGCACATACCGCCAGATGTTCCAGCATGAGTTTTCACAATGGAGACAAGAAAGAATCGGTGTTTCTGCCAAGATCTGCATTGGGACTGGTGCTTTTTAACTTGACCATAAATTATGTGGAATTAGGGGTGAACAGTGAGGAGGCCAGCATTGCAGATGACACTGAATTATTCAAAACAAATGGGTTCTGCAACAAAATAACTGGGTGCGCACAACACTCTAACCCACACTCAGTGGTTGAATGTGGGTTGTTGTTGAACTGTGGGCTGTTTGTTGAACCATGGTTTAGCATTTATGTGGAACCAGGACATTTTCTGCAGTATGGCTTGTTAACTACCCTGAACAACCCAACAACAAATCATAGCTTCTCAAGGTAGGGATGTATGAAAATCACCTACCTGTTCGCGGATTATGTTTATGGTGGGGGGGAGGCGTTCCATCCCTCCCCCCGGAATTCTGGACGGGGGGGAGGCGCTCCGTTCCTCCCCCCAGAATCCTCCTTGGCCGGCTGTGCTCTGCGGCGGCTCTGCAGAGCAGCTGGCCAGGCCCAGCCATGCCAGAGCCATCCGCAGCCGGATTTCCGGCCGCGGAGGCCTCTGGGGGGGGGGGAATGTGTACGCAAATGGCGGCGGCTACGGTCGCTGCCATTTGTGTTCCTTATTTTTGACGTCTTAATCTACGTAAATATTTATGTAGACTAAGACGGCGAAAATAAGGGGAACACAAATAGCGTAGCAGACGCTATTTGCGTTCCCCTTATTTTCGCCATCTTAGTCTATGTAATTATTTATGTAGACTAAGACAGCCCAAAATAAGGAACGCAAATGGCGGCGGCCGTAGCCGCCACCATTTGCGTACGCTTTTTTTTTTTTTACCCAGACGTTTTAGGCTACGTAAAAACTTACGTAGCCTATCACGTGGGTGTAAAAACCCCCACAAAAACCTACAAATGGCGGTGGCAGCAGCCGGTCGGAAGACCAGCTGCCACTGCCGCCGCCAGAGCCGCCCGGAAGATCCGCCCCAGGTAAATCTCATCCCGGGGGGATCTGTGGAGGGGGGGGCAGGCCGTTCCACCACAGATTTCAGGGGCAAATGCCAGTGCATTCGGCCTCCCCAAGATCCGTGGCGGAATTCTCTGCCATCCCTATCTCAAGGTGGCTTGTCGGAGAAAAATGAACCACACTGCATGGTTAACAAGGGACCCTGCGGAAAATGTCCTGGGTTCAGACAACACACTAAGCCAGGGTTCAACAAACAACCCACAGCTCAACAACCCACACCCAACCACAGAGTGTGGGTTAACATGTTGTGCAAACAGTCATTGCAGTGTGTACTGTTCGTCTTTAGTGTTCCAGCTAATCAGGCAGCCTTCTTTCAAGTTATTCCATTTCATCGCATCACCCTACCTCCCTGTTGACACTCAGGATTCTGTTGCCACTGAGCATGCCCAGCCCTAATTGGGCTGTTTTGGGTTTTTGTTTTGCCCCTTTAGGGTTTCCCCCTCCCGCAAACCCGATTCTCTTTCTGCAAACCTTGGCGCTGCCGTGAGTGTGCTGATACCTTCCTCATGACTTAGCATCCGAGTTTGCTTTCACTATATTACAAATGGGATCTACAAAATAAAATATTGCCGTATGGAGTGTTCCTGTTGAGGGTTCCAGCACACAGGCACATGCACAGAACAATCTGGGTTTTAAAAAAAGGAAAAAGAGCAGCAAGCAATGTGCAGAGTGTCTGCATGAACCAGCTAGATCCTACTAATGGTTAAGCAACACAGTATAAAAGCATTCACATCCAAAGGGTAGCTATGATAAAAAGCCAAGCAATAATATCTAACAGCAATCTTACTTTTTCCCCATGTTTTTTTTTAATCTTTCTTATTTACGGATTGACCTCAAACTTACCCAGAGTCTTCGCTTATATATATTTTACTTCTGTGAAATGAAATATTGCACAAAACAATGCCTGTTGCTGATGTTAACTGAGAGCGAAACAGACAAAGGGCCTTAGTGCTCCTGACATTTGCTCATCTGTGCCTTCCCTCAAGTACTTTCCTCACACCACCTCAAAGGGAAGTATGAAACTTCTTAATTTACAGCAGCCTTCCCTGTCCTAGCACCCTTCAGATGTGCTGGACTACAACTCCCACCATCCCCAGCCAATATGGCTGCTGCCCATGGGAACTGTAGTCCAATACATCTGGAAGGCACCAGGCTGGGAAAAGATGATTTATAGACTTCTCTCCTGGCCTCATCTGCAGTGAAATTAGAGGTTCATGCTGGCTTCCTCTTTCAGTGAACAGTCGCCTGGACTGTAGGAGTGTAGGTTTCCATTGAGAAGATGCTTCAGTGTGTTTTAGAACTGTTTTGAGTAATCATTATGAATCTGATTCACTGAGATCTTCTCCATAGCTCCCATTCATTTCTGTGGGGCCTGCACAAGAAAGCTTCCTGATGATAGGAAGTTTCCTGTGTTTGGAGCTGCAAATCTGGGAAGGATTTCCCTCCTCAGGAAAAGCTTGTGTGATCATGGAGTTTTTGGTGGTCTTCCTTTGTAATACATGGCTTTGAGTCATTAGAGCAACTGAGATCATGGTTAATCAAGGATAACAATACAGGCTCTAGGATTTTTTCCATTATCTTCTTTTTATTCAGTGTTGTTCAGGGCCTTCTGTTGTTTGGAAAACTGCTTTAGAATAGATAAGTATCGCAGAAAAACCAATTTTCTTTGTGTGATCAACAGAAGATCTTGATCTCTAGACACTGTCAAATACGAAATGAAAAATGTGTAGAATCAAGATATTTATTACTTAGGATCTTAACATTAACATTAAAAGCACCACCTGCATTAATTTCTACTCTGCTTAGTTCACAGCAGTTATTTATGGAAGTGATCTAGACAAATCCTGCTGGAAGACCTGCTGACTTTCCTTGGATGAGGGCAGTCTTTGGTTGTATTCCAAGAATGATACAAGTGTGCTTGTTTCAGACAATGACCAAAGAAGTAAGAGGGTTACTAAAGCAGTCAGGGGTTGTTACACAGAAAACAAACTTGGAGACACAGAACACCAGTCTGTTTTCAAAGTCAAAGCACCAAGGAGCTTATTCATAAATTCCCTACTTGAATACAAATTAAGCTAAGTCTGCCAAAGCTAAATGTATTCCATTATCTGGGATAACCTCAGGCAGACTTCCCCAACTTGGTGCCCTCCAGATGTTTTGAACTGCAACACCCATCAGCCACAGCCAGCATGACCAATGGGCTGAGATGATGGTAGTTGTAGTCCAACACATCCATAAGGAAACAGGTTAAAGAAGACTGGCCTGGGTCATCTGAAGGTTTTGGTATGGAGGGCTATTACTTTCCTAAGGTGATCTACAGCAATGGTCTCAAAACTTTTTTGACCACACACCCCTATCAGTAAAAATGTTTTGAGCACGCACCCCCAATAAATGTATATTTATTTATAAATGATATTTATGTACTGCTGAATTAATATATTATGTACATTATAAAACATATACAAAAATAGAAATTAAAAAAGGATGAGATAAATATGAAATAAACAATATTTTTAAATGTTTTTTATTTATTAACGCTGCAAATACCTTTTGCTCTCACTAAAATGTATTATTAATATTAATATTTTTAGTGAGAGCAGTGTGATTGAATATGCTTCATTATTTTTTTAAAATCTTGGTTTAACACTTTGTGATACAGTGATTTGAAAGTCTGGTTCTAAGTTCAGTTTATTTCAATTCTTGGTTTTAATGTCTGTCATAGCTGAAAAAGACACCTCACAAAGATGTAGATCAAAATGGAAGAAGTGCATCTTTGGTTGCACTTAATAAATCATGATACTCATTTTTCAATCCCATCCACCAATTATGCAAAAGTTTTTGTTGAAATTCAGCTAGTAAAATTCCATCTTCCCTGATGTCAATCAGTTGTTCTTGCAAACAAATCAGAAGGTGTTGCATTTTTATATTTTTAACAAATGGGTTTAAAACCCACTGAAACTCTTCATTTGGAAGATTTTTAAACAGGTTAGAAAATTCCATTTCCAAGTGTTTAAAGTGTGCAAATATGAGAGTTTTGACACACTTACATCGTTTTCGGCAACAAAATCGCATACCGATGGAAACATTTCCAAACATCCATTTTCAAAATGCTCTTTCCATAGCATGAGTTTCTTTTGAAAAGCAGTTATTTTCTCACTCATTGTTAAAACATCACCTTCACCTTGAAGGGACTAAGGGCGCAATCCTATGGAGATAGGCGGCCACCTCCAAACTCAGAGGCGATCGCCTATCTAATGCAGGGCAGGAGAAGCACGGAGGGGATCGTTCGCGCTTCTCCTACCCTGCATTTGTGTCTAGACAGCCGATTGTGGCTGTCTAGCCATGGGAGCATGGCGTGGGGAAGGAGGCTGCCAGATGACACATAGGATGTGTCATACCAGCATTTCCGCCTTCCCCGCCCTGGAACACCCCCCCAGAATGCCCCGTTTCAGCTGCTCTGCGCTCTTCTTTGGAGCGTGCGGTGCGGGGCTGTTCCACACTGCCTGCAAGGCAGCACGGGGGCGGGGGGAAGGTTGGTTCTTTGGGAACCAACCTTGGAGCGTGGGCTCCGAGATCATTTCCTGGAAAACCAGATATCCTATGGCCATCTAGCTGCTGACTAGCAGCCATAGGATTGCTCCCCCCATGGGTAATATCTCCTAGGTAGGATACTACTGGCAGCCACTTCTCAAATTTGCTCTCCTTCGGCAGGAGGGCAGCTGCTCCGGTGCCACGGCCGAGCAAGCAACTGCACATTCCTCTGCCATGGCTGGCAGAGACTGGCGCAGTCGCTCTCAGTGGCCACAGCAGAGGCAGAATAGGACTGGAGTGGAGAGAGAAATGCCATGGAGCTTCCCTCTCGGCTCCCGTCCCATCCTGCTGCCACCATCATTGCACACAGTGGCAGTTCTTAGGGGCCGCAGGAGGCTGCTCAGTTATCAGGTGGCTCGCACATCCCAATGGATCATCTTGTGCACCCCGCTTTGGAGACCACTGATCTAGAGAAGTTGACACAGCAAGCCAGTTGCTCCAAGTCTTTCGGATGCTAACTCTTCCCAAGGAGCTTCCAAGGTGTCCTTTTATATTACTTTAAGGTTTCTTTTTATATTACTTCCCTAAATAAAATTGAAAGTTCCTGTGATATAGCTGATAGTTAAAGCATATCATTCTCTTTCACTGGGACGAGACAAGTGAGTAGAGAATGAACATTTTGTGGCTACAGGTGTTAGGAAAAGAGGGGAGCAGGTCATAACAAGGATGGAATTGTGGAAGATTCAAGATTGCAACCTTTTGTTTCAAGATAGCCATCCTCAGACCATCTACAGCAACCCCCCCCCCCCCAATCTGCTGCCTTCCATTTGTGTCGGACAGCATGGCCATTAGACAACACTAGATAAATTGCCATAATCCCCCTAGCTTCAAACCAGAAGAGGGCTAGAGTCTCCTACAGTCTTAGGGCTTGTCAAATGGCAAACAAACAGAAGCCCCATCTGTGTCTTGGTGCCAATTCTTAGCCCTGGTTACTTATCTCCACTCAAGTTCTTGGCTGAGTAGGGCTTATGTGCTGCTCTCACTACTAGCTAATGGCTGCCAGAGACAAAATAGATAGAACTGTGCAAATATCTTGATGTATTAATTTGCTACCTAGATGTGTTAGACTACAACTCCCATCATCCCATGCTAGCTGCAAGTGATGGGAGTTGTGGTCCAACACATATTGGAGGCACTAGGTTAGGGAAAGCTGCTATAAACTGAAGCCAACATTTCATGAAGGCAAAAAAAAAAAAAAGCCCCACTGGAACCGTCCATTTGCATGATCTGCTGCTAGGCTGCCAAAATATTGGAGTCCCTTGCAGATCCTTGCAAATCTTGCAAATCTCTAAGAAATCAACTGTTTACATAACTGTTGATTAAGTGAAAGAAGAAGAGAAAGCAATCAGGAAGGAGAAGAATATTTCAAAATGTAAGCTGTCAGCAATAGCAAAACTAGAATATAGCACATATTGATTTTTGGACTAATAAAGGTTAGCAGGAACAGAGTATGATCAGCTTCCAAGAGTGAGGCCGTGGATGTGAAAACTCTCTGTCTTGCCTCTCACAGTTCTCATCCCATCCAGAATGGACACTGTTCCACATACTTTTATTGTACACTGTAATTTTAAACTTTTATAATGTATCCTATGCTATAAGATTGATGTGAACCACCCAGAGAGCTTCAGCTATCTGGCTGTATGGAAATGTAATGAACAAATAATTGCAGCAGGTGTTTGGCTCAAAATTTTGCTTTGGTCTCCATGCATTTTCTCTGTAAAAGCAAGGTTAACCTTTACTGAGCTCTTGGCTTGCTTAGGATACAATTCATAGATCATTTACACTCACATTCTTAGCCTCACTCTAGATGGACAAGTACATTGGTTTAAGTGGTCTCTGTGTCACCCTCTTAGGGTAATTCTGCATGGGTGATTTTTGTTAAGACAGTCAGACCTGGTTCGCACGATCATGGTGGGGGAAATAAGCCATGTTGTTTCATTTCCCCACGGGGAATTTGCATAAGTATCCTCGCTGGTGTGTCATGTGAACCCGGTGGGGGTGGCTTGTTGCTGTGGTTAACAAGCTACGCAAAACCCATGGGCTGTTTTAGGGTTCTGGGGTGGCCACTGTCTTTGAGCCAATACATAACTGCCCCAAAGGATACATATCACTGTATTAGTGCATCACAGTTCAGAGCTGGAACAGCAGTGAGGGGTCCAGATAGGGAAAATTAGTCTTTATGAATAGTATCTTGACGATGAGTGTCCAGCATTATGGTTGTTCTTTCCCCATGGCTAAATACATCCCACACTATACAGGTAATATCTGATGGATGTTAATAAGATGGGAAGGGTGGGGCTGATATAGGAACTTCGTAAGTAGGAGAATGATCTGCCTGTCCCATATGATTCCATCCTTTGATCATTACTGTTGCGACACTCGATCCAGCTACAGAGAAGCAGCAATCATGTTGCACTGATCATACATGAGCTGTACATTTGACTAGTATAGTGCACTCCTTTAAAATAAGCTATTGGCAGTCAAAGCATGTACAGGGCTACCAGTGTAATATACTCACAGTGACCCATCACATGACAGAGATTCTGTGACTATTTATTTCTTAAAATAAAATAATAAATAAAATAAAATAATATGACCAAATAGTCTTCAAGGACAGTCCTACTTAGTAATAAACTCCTGAGGTTACAAAGACACAGATGACATTTGCTAGGCCTAAATCCAGCACAGCATCTAATATTTCGCAATTTTTGAGAAAAAGTTTGTAAAGTAGTATTTTAAGCAGCAGTCCTCATTTTATCAGAACATTCCCTTATCCAAGAAAAGGGCAGTTCCATCAAATGTCACAAATGCCCCTCATTGTATTGCAGATCTAACCTCAGTATTGCTCAGCTAAAGAACATCACAGTTCCCATGTACCCCTTTCATGAGTCATTCTGATTTTGTTACCTTGCCACCTGCATGCCACATCACCTGGATGTCTCCGGCATAAATATTTCAAGAGATTAGTAAACAGACACCATCGTTTGTAGAGCAAGGGTTTTAGTACTTATACATATAGGCTAAAGTTTTATTGATAATAAAAGCCCCAAAATGTATACAAGAACTGAAATGATGCAGGCTACTATTCCTAGTATGATCTTAAATTACTCTGGGCATGATGATCAGCTAAAGTTAGGCACTAAATCCCAGTGACATTTGTAAGTGTTTAACTTTTGCTAGATCAAACTCTACGTTAGTTTTAAAATTCGCTATGAAGTTATTTTCACACAGTACTGTACCAAAAGGAGTAGTGGGAAATATTTCATAACGGAATGTGAATGTATGTATACAATCACATCGCTGTTCACTGTGTTGATTAAACCCCACCTCCTGGTTCCATAGTAATAATTATGAATTCGGGTAAGAATCCCTATTTGATCTACAGAAGGTTGGCCATGTTAAGTCTGTTGCAGCAAAAACAATCAAGATACCTATACATATCTATTCAGAGGCAAGTCCCATTACATTCAATGGGACTTACTCCCAGGTAAATGTGCATAAGAGTACAGCTCGAGAGTCTCCTAGCAGTTTAAATCAGGAGTGGGCAACTTGTGGCCTTCCAGGCGTTTTGGCTTGAAATTCCCATCAGCCCTAGCCAGCATAGCGAACGGTGAGGGAAGATGGATGCCCTAGGCCCAAACATCTGGCAGGCCACAAAATGCCCACCCCTGGCTTAAAGACTAACAAATGTATTACTGCACAAACTTTCGTGGGCGTGATCCGCAAACATGCCCTGAAAGAGTCAGTGGGGAAAGCTATTGTTGCGTGTATGACAGGGTACCTAATCCAGATCAGGCCACTTTGCGGTAACCGCGCGTGTGGTCACCTCTGCTTTATGCCTTGTTGTTCAGTCGTTCAGTCGTGTTCGACTCTTCGTGACCCCATGGACCACAGCACGCCAGGCCTTCCTGTCCTGCACTCTCTCCCGGAGTGTGCTCAAGTTCATATTCATTGCATCGGTGAAGCTATCTAGCCATCTCATCCTCTGTCGTCCCCTTCTCCTTTTGCCTTCAGTCTTTCCCAGCATCAGGGTCTTTTCCAGAGAGTTTTGTCTTCGCATTAGGTGGCCAAAATATCTGAGCTTCAGCTTCAGTATCTGTCCTTCCAATGAGCACTCAGGGTTGATTTCCTTTAGGATGGACTGATTTGACCTCCTTGCAGTCCAGGGGACTCGTAAGAGTCTTCTCCAGCACCTCAGTTCGAAAGCATCAATTCTTCGGCGCCCAGCCTTCCTTAAAGTCCAGCTCTCACAGCCATACATTACTACTGGGAAAACCATAGCTTTGATTAGACGGACCTTTGTCGGCAAGGTGATGTCTCTGCTTCTTACTATGCTGTCTAGGTTGGCCATAGCTTTCCTCCCAAGGAGCAAGCATCTTTTAATTTCATGGCTACAGTCACCGTCTGCGGTGATCTTGGAGCCCAAGAAAGTAAAATCTGTCACTGCTTCCATTTCTTCCCCTTCTATATGCCAGGAAGTGATGGGGCCAGATGCCATGATCTTCGTTTTTTTAATGTTGAGTTTCAAACCAGCTTTTGCACTCTCCACTTTCACCCTCAACAAGAGGCTCTTGAGATCCTCTTCGCTTTCTGCCATTAGGGTGGTATCGTCTGCATATCGGAGGTTGTTGATAATTCTCCCGGCAATCTTAATTCCGACCTGTGATTCATCCAACCCGGCGTTTCTCATGATGTACTCTGCATATAAGTACAGCAGGGTGACAATATGCAGCCTTGTCATACTCCTTTCCCAATTTTGAACCAATCGGTTGTTCCATGTCTGGTTCTTACTGTTGCTTCTTGACCCTCATACAGGTTTCTCAGGAGACAGGTAAGGTGGTCTGGTACTCCCATCACTTTAAGAATTTGCCACAGTTTGTTGTGATCCACACAATCAAAGGCTTTAGCGTAGTCAATGAAGCAGAAATAGATGTTTTTCTGGAATTCTCTTGCTTTCTCCATGATCCAGCGAACGTTGGCGATTTGATCTCTAGTTCCTCTGCCTCTTCGAAACCCAGCTTGTACTTCCGGTAGTTCTCGGTTCGCATACTGCTGAAGCCTAGCTTGTAGGATTTTGAGCATCACCTTGCTGGCATGTGAAATGAGCGCAATTGTGCGGTAGTTTGAACACTCTTTGGCGTTGCCCTTCTTTGGAATTGGAATGTAAACTGACCTTTTCCAGTCTTGTGGCCACTGTTGAGTGTTCCAGATTTGTTGGCATATTGAGTGCAGCGCTTTAACAGCATCATCTTTTAGGATTTTAAATAGCTCAGCTGGAATGCTGTCATCTCCGCTAGCTTTGTTGTTACTAATGCTTCCTAAGGCCCACTTGACTTCACTCTCGAGGATGTCCGGCTCAAGTTCAGTGACCGCACTATCATGGCTATCAGGGACATTCAGATCTTTCCTGTCTAGTTCTTCTGTGTATTCTTGCCACCTCTTCTTAATCTCATCTGCTTCTGTTAGGGCCCTGCCTTCTTTGTCCTTTATCATGCCCGTCTTTGCACAAAACGTTCCCTTGAGATCTCCAATTTTCTTGAAGAGATCTCTAGTCTTTCCCATTCTGTTGTTTTCCTCGATTTCTTTACATTGTTCATTTAAGAAGGCCTTCTTGTCTCTCCTTGCTATTCTCTGGAACTCTGCATTCAGTTGGGTATATCTTCCCCTTTCTCCCTTGCTTTTCACTTCCCTTCTTTCTTCAGCTACTTGTAAAGCCTCATCAGACAGCCACTTGGCTTTCTTGCATTTCTTTTTCTTTGGGATGGATTGAGTTGCTGCCTCCTGAACAATGTTACAGACCTCCGTCCATAGTTCCTCAGGTACTCTATCAGGTCTAATCCCTGACATCTATTCCTCACCTCCACTGTATATTCATAAGGGAAATGATTGAGGTCATACCTGAATGGTTTAGTGGTTTTCCCGACGTTCTTCAATTTAAGCCGAAATTTTGCAACAAGAAGCTCATGATCTGAGCCACAGTCAGCTCCAAGTCTTGTTTTGACTGACTGTATAGAGCTTCTCCATCTTTGGCTGCAAAGGACATAATCAATCTGATTTCGATATTGACCATCTGGTGATGTCCATGTGTAGAGTCGTCTCTTGTGCTGTTGGAAAAGAGTGTTTGCTATGATCAGCGTGTTCTCTTGGCAAAACTCTATTAGCTTTTGTCCTGCTTCATTTTGTACACCAAGGCCATGCCTGCCTGTTCTTGACTTCCTCCTTTAGCATTCCGATCCCCTATGATGAAGACGACATCTTTATTTGGTGTTAGTTCTAGAAGGTGTTGTAGGTCTTCATAGAACCGATCAACCTCAGCTTCTTCAGCCTCAGTGGATGGGGCATAGACTTGAATTACTGTGATGTTGAATGGTTTGCCTTGGATTCGTACTGAGATCATTCTATCGTTTTTAAGATTGTACCCCAGTACTGCTTTTCCCACC
Organism: Heloderma suspectum; assembly: GCF_057233095.1. Taxonomy (NCBI): domain Eukaryota; kingdom Metazoa; phylum Chordata; class Lepidosauria; order Squamata; family Helodermatidae; genus Heloderma; species Heloderma suspectum. The sequence goes on from NC_139461.1 coordinate 232,136,547, forward strand.
CTTTTGTTGACTATGAGTGCTACTCCATTTCTTCTAAGGCATTCTTGCCCACAGTAGTAGATATGATGGTCACCTGAATTAAATTCGCCCATGCCTGTCCATTTTAGTTTGCTGATTCCCAAGAAGTCGATGTTCAATCTTGCCATCTCATGTTTGACCACCTCCAGCTTACCTTGATTCATTGATCTGACATTCCAGGTTCCTAAACAATATTGTTCTTTACAGCATCGGATTTTCTTTTCACCACCAGACACATCCACAGCTGAGTGTCCTTTCGGCTTTGGCCCAGCCACTTCACTCTTTCTGGCGCTACTTGGAAATTCCCTCTGCTCTTCCCCGGTAGTATATTGGACACCTTCTGACCTGAGGGGCTCATCTTCCGGCGTCATCTCTTTTAGCCTTGTGATACGTTCCATGGGGTTTTCTTGGCAAGAATACTGGAGTGGGTTGCCATTTCCTTCCCCAGTGGACCACATTTTGTCAGAACTCTCTGCCATGACCTGTCCGTCTTGGCTGGCCCTGCACGGCATAGCTTATTGCTTCACTGAGTTACGCAAGCCCCTTCGCCACAACAAGGCAGTGATCCATGAAGGGGTCTGCTTTATGCCTGCCCACCGTAAATTTACACAAGGGTGTCAGGATGCGACTGGCCCACGGCAACTTCCGTTCCTGCAGCTCGAGAGCGCACCCGCGGACACTCTTCCGCTTTCTTAACCACGGGCTCCACATTGCGCTTTCCGCTCTCCCCACGCGTCTTCCCTTCCTTCCAGAATTGGAAGAAGAAGAAGAGCTTCTCCCGCTCCCTCCCCCCAGGGCGTTCTGCGCATGTACGCCAACGCGGCGTTCCTTTCCAGCCCTAGCACGCCTGCGCCACTCCCACCCCCGAGCGAGCGAGCGTGCGCCCCTCGAGCGTGCGCTCGCCTTCCCCTTTTAAAAGCCTCGCGGGGAGGAGCTCGCCGATGACGCCGTCCCTGGCGGCCCCTCCCTCGGCGGGGAGCGCGGACCTGCGGCTGGGCAGGCGCCGCATCTGAGGCGGGGGGAGGCGGCCGCGGAGGTGGGTGACGGGCGCGGCGCGCTTCGCAGGCGCGGGCGTAGCTCGGGCTGGTGGCGGGGATGGCGCTGAGCGGCGCCCTCCTGCCCGGGCGAGGGCGAGAGCAGCGAGCGGGCGGGGCGTCCTGGACGCGTCTGGGGCGGGGAGCGGCGGGTGGCGTGAGTGAGGGGAAGAGGGCGCCGTGCCTGAGGCCTCAAGGAGGGAGCCTGCATCCGCGCTCACCGCGGCCCCGGCCCTCCACCGTCACCCTTCTTGCGGGTCAGGCTGTGATTGCTTGGTGGCGACGGGCAGGAACTCTGCATGTGTTCAGAGGCACGCATTATTCCTGTTTCAAATGTTCTTGGCAGACTATACCTTAGTCTTAGCACTCCCCCCCCCCCCGACATACATTCTCTTGACTCTTAATAGGAAAAGCATGGGGGGGGGCTTCTCCTCCTCCCTGATGAGAGGATGCACGAGGAGCCATTGGGTGGAGTGGAAGTGCCCCTCTGCCCCCGGTTTGTGGTTAGTCCCACCATTCTGCATGTCCCCTGTTTACTTCTAGAGGGGTACACCCTGGAATTAACTTCTTACCTTCACAAGTTGGGAATCAATAACAGGTTGAAAAAATCCAAGGCATTTTCGTAGGCCGGTCTTCCCCAACCTGGTGCCCTCCAGATGTTTTGTATTACAACTGCCAACATCCCTAACCATTGGCCATGCTGGCTGGAGCTGCTGGGAGTTGTAGTCCAAAGCACCTGGAGAGCAGTAAGTTGAGGTAGGTGGTAAAAGTTATGGTAAGATTTGATGTGCGGTTCTGATGTTCAGTAGTTGGTGTGCCTGAGCTAAGCTAAATAATAGTAGGAGATACAAGTAGATAAAATGGTATCTATTACTGCTGGACCAACAGATAGTTATGGGAGTAGGCAAATCTTTGAGTTGTGAAGAGACTCTTGTCCAGCTTGCAGAGTTTTCCCTAGCGTAGGCCACCTGGTACCTTCCAGATGTTTTTGACTACATTGCCTATAAATCCCAGCCAGCATGGCCAGTGGTAAGGGGTTATGGGAGTTGTAGTCCAACACTTCTGGAGAGCACCATGTTCCCTACCCCTGATCTAGACTAATGGGAGTATAGGAATTGTATGTAAGCCAGCCTTCCCCAACCTGATGCCCTCCAGATGTGTTAGACTGCTGCTCCCATAATTCCATGCTGGCTAGGAATCATGGCAGTTGCAGTCCAGCACTTCTGGAGGGTACGAAGTTGGGGAAGGCTAATGTGAGTTATGTAACCCATAGTTACCTTGTGGTTCATCTTGTGTAGCATTTTGTTGCCTATAGAAGCTCACCAGAACACATGATGGTGCTGGCCTTTCCTGTTGTTTGTCCCCAGCACCTGTTCAGAGGTATATTACCCCTGTACATGAAGCTTTGATATACGTAGCAGCTGTGGATAGATAGGCCTTTAGGTTATCTGTGCCTTGCTCTGAATGGAGACTTTGAGAACATGGATGTTGCTGGATTTCTGTAAAAGATTCCTGTGGAGCCAATATTCCAATCTGTTTAACTTTAACTTTCAAACATTGTTTCATCTAGCATATGTATTTTTTAAACAGAAAAAATTGTTTGACCCATGGTGGCATCCATTCCTATTTACTATTCCCCAACCCAGTGCGTACATATACTGGTAACTCAGGAAGCACTTCATGTGTCTAATGAAGTGGACCGTAACCTACAAAGTTTTATGCCATTATAAATGTATTAGTCTTAAAACTGCCTCAAGATAATTGGTCTTGTTGCAACAGACTAAAACAACCACTTTTCTGGAAATTGTTGCAAATAGTGTCACCTCTCACCCACAAATAATTGGCCAAGGCTGTCTTCTTAATTGTCTATAAAACGGCAGTGGAAGTTCTTGGAGGACAGTTCTTCATGTAGTTCTGGAATAATATAGCTTGTTGGAAAGTGTGCGTGTGTGTGTGCGCTCGCGCGCATGTTGCATAGCCGGACATTTTGGGAGTTTCTTATTTTCTAGGCTCCATACTAGAGCCTTTATTTTGGGGTAGCACTTCTTCAAGTAGGTAAAGTTGTAATCCTTTGCACACTTAAGAGTACAGAAGAGTAAAGATGCAGAGGGGCTGGGGCGAGATCTAGGGTTCACTGTTCTAACAAAAGGCAGTTTTTGTCAATGTGGTGTAGTGGTTAGGGTATTGGACTGGGACTTGAGAGATCCGGCTTCTAGTCCCTACTCAGCCATGAAGCTCACCAGGTGACTTTGGGCCAGTCATTGACTCTCAGACTAACATACCTCACAGGGTTATTTTGAGGATAAAATGGAGAGGTGGAGGAGGATCATATAAGCCTCCTTGGGCTCCTTGCAAGAGGAAAAATATTAGGATATAGATGTAATAATTTTTAAAATTCCAAATAGATACACCATGGACTGTCTAACTATAAAGTGGGGGAAATACATTGCTGGGCCTCTCCATGATTGAAGTACAAGGCCTTATCTTGTATGTAATAGGCTACCTTTTCCTTATTGCTCTGTAAGAACCTGTAATAGGTCAGCTATTTGTGATCTTATGATGCAGTCTATCTAATACTTTAAATTCATCTTCAGTGAGTCCTGGTGACAGCTTGTCAGTGTCTCTTATGAGAGATTAATTTTAGTGGCTTGTAGATTAAAACAAATATAACTGATGGCAGGCTCTTTTAAAATAGCATATGTTTCTTGTGAAATGTCTTCCAAATGCTGTGCTTCCCAAAGAGATGGCATTCAGAACTCTGAGGATCTCAGATGTATTATGGCTGTTTTAAGGGTCAGGGATAATTCTGCTGCTTTCATCTTTTCCAGATGTCTAATGTGATGAGGCATAATAACATTTCGGAACTGAAGAGCTTTCCTTGTTCCATTAAGGTAAAATATGAAGAATGCCCTATTAATTATTTGTGTTGATGAGCTTTCCAGTATTCTTTTAGGTATCTTGATACGTTTATGTCCCAAGTTTGTGTGTTATAAATATATAGCTATAATTTGGCTTTGGGAGAAGGGTTGCTTTGTCTCAAATAGTTGCTGCTTACTCATTTATATTTCAGAAATGAGGTTTCCAGGAAGTTCCAGAGTTCGAAGAGGCCTCATGTGCCATTGAGGTTTAGAAACAGGAATCCTACCCAAGGCTGTCTTCTGTTTTTTCAAAGGGCTGTGAGCTGACATCTCCACTGAGGAGCCCTTCTTAGGAAGTCGCTGCTCGATGCTCCTGCCTCCCGCCCTGGAGGTTGAATCCCCTTAGGGCAATCTTAACAAAATCTGTATCTAACCTGGTTTTAAAAACCACCAGTGTTAAGAAACTCCAGCATAATTTTTTAAATTGTTTTTTTAGGGGAGGATCTATAAATATAATAAAATAAAACAACTTGTTGCAGTGCTCCAACTTCAAAGTTCCTAATGTTCTGCCTAACTTTTGGCAGCACTATGGCGTCATTATTTCTTGTCATCTGCTTTAAATAATAAAAATGGATCCCTGCACTCCTCAAGCCAAATCTGTTTCAGAAGTCTGTTGATGTCCTCGCTTAGTTGTATTTTCTTCAAGTTACACAAACTCAGCTACTTCAGTTTTTCTTTATGTCTCATTTGTCGGTTTTCTAATCGTGTTTGTTGTTCATTCCAGCTGCTTCTCTGTTTTAAGTGTGATGAGAACGTAGTGTACTACTCCAGCAGAGACCTTGTCAGTGCCAAGTAAAGTGGGAGAAGTAATTCCTATATCTTGTATAACACCCCTATCAGTGCAGCGTACCGTTGCATTGGCTTTCTTTGCAATGGCATTACATTGCTGATTCATATTTAACTTGTCATCAGCTGTAAATCCCAATTCTTTCTGATAGGATTACTGGCCTCTTGGAACATGCCATTTTTGTGGTACAGTACAACACTACTGTCAATGCAACCTGTTTGTCTCTTCCATAGATTTTATAACAGGGCAAAAATTCATGCCTTCTCTCTCCATATTGTCTGACAGTCTGGAGAAATCTCATGACAGGTGCCTTGCAGTATAGAGAAGTAGCAGAGGGAGAGTTTTTTTTTTTTTAAATGGCCACTCTAAGAATCAATGAGTGCACTTCTAGAGGCAAGTGCGGGAAGCCCTGGTGCAATTGTGCAAAACATGCAGGTAGTGTGAGTAAATAGAGTGAAGTCCTTCACCAGCTGAGTGTGACTCAAAAATTCCCAGGAGGAGTCTACTTGAGTTTCAAGAAGGAGAGCTTTATTCTTCTCAGAAAGTAGGGAGGTAGAAATAAAGAATTTTGGTTGATATAGGAAGAACTGCTCTACCATGCTTCAGTGCTCCCAAGTTTCAAAGAACGGGTCTTTCAGAATTGTTTTCCTCTGATTTTCTGTTCACCTCTAATTGTCTTCCAGACCATCTGCGTTGCAGCAAGAAACAAACAGTGTGGGTAGAATGATTGTAGAAGAGGGATTCCTTCAAGAAACAAGCTGGTTAACATTGAAGCAATGGGGGGTGGGGGGAGCAGTGTTGCAAAAAGGTAGAAGAGCCCCAGTGGATTGTCTATAATTCTTGTACTTCAGGTGGGGGTATTATAGAAACAATATGCAAAAGTGTGTTATGAGGTAGAAAGAGAAATGGTAGGGATGTGCTGCGTGAGAGCAGGATAGCATTGCTAGCATTCCCCAGTGGTGGTTTTATGTTGTAATTAGTGGAGAGACTTGCAAAAAAAGTAGTGGTAATGGCAGTCTTTAAAAGTAACCTTTCTTTATGGCCTCTTGTCACCCCACCCCTCTCGTCCATCCTTTTCCCCCTATGAATTAGCCATTTCTTCCTCCCCCACCTGCTGATAGAATAGTTTCTAATCTTCAAAAATAATGGCAAAGAAAAGATTACAGCTGTTTGAAAAGAAACAGATAATGTAGATATTATTTTTTCCCCTTTTCCTGCAGGTGGGCTTGGGAGTGTCAGATATCTAACTTGAAAAACTGTTTTTTGACTAAGGCAGCAATCCTGTACTCACTTAACCTGGAAGTAGGTCTCATTGAACTCAATGGGAGCTACTTCTGAGAAGACATGCATAGGATTGTATTGTAAGTGAATGGGGTGAGGAAAGTCTTTAAGGTGCCACAAGATAACGTGTTCTTGAAAAACTTCTCATTGTTCTTTCAATTTTTCAGTAAAATGTATAGGATAGGGAATTAAAAAGTAGGCAAATGTCTGGCTGAAATACATTTCCCCCTTATTTTGATGGTTTTATATAGGAAAGCATTTTATAGGTTTTGATTTTTTTACATGAAAAATATTTATTTTAAAAATCTCACAGCATAAATATTGTCCACCCCTTGCCCTTATGAATGTGTAGTCTTTACCACATAAAAGTTCTCTTCTCTCGTAGAATGCTAGGAGTTTGTCTTTGCATGTAGCAAAACTCCCTGTATTCAGTCTTCTCTTTCTGAAAGGATGCTGCTTTAGTGAATGTGGCTTAGAACTTGTTAGAGAACTGGGATCTGAACTAGGTCTCAGGGGTGATAATTGTCATCTGTTGCCATATTTTATTATTTTTATATACAGTGCCATCATTGTATATGGTGCCATATAGAGTTTCATGGGCAAAAATAGGCAGCTCCTTCCTCCCAAGAAACTTACAGACAATGGGGAAAGCAACAGCAGGAGGGCAGCTGTGTTGTGATGTGAGCCTGCTTAGGCTGCATATATGTGTGTGTTAATTCCACTGCTGCAAAGAAGGGATACTGTTTCTTTTTCTGTGCAATGAATAAGTTGTCAGGGTTTGTCTTTTATATTTCCCTATATAGGGCACAATGAGCATTTTCTAGGTGCTAACCTGCCAAACTAAATAGGTATATTGTTTTTACTCTTTCAGCCACAAAGTAATCCTTCTCTGAGCCCATTTGTGGGTGAAACGTGTTGCCAGGCTACACCAGCCCTGTTTTCAGTGAAGCCAATCCAGCATAAATCAGGTATCTGCTTTGAATATTAAACTGTTCTGCTTGCATGAGCCTCATGTGGCACAGAGTGGTAGGCGGCAATATTGCAACCGAAACTCTCCCCATGACCTGAGTTCGATCCCAGCAGGAGCTGGGTCTCGGGAAGCTGGGTCTTGGGTAGCCGGCTCAGGTCGACTCAGCCTTCCATCCTTCCGAGGTCAGTAAAATGAGTACCCAGCTTGCTGGGGGAAAGGTAGTCATGACTGGGGAGGGCAATGGCAAACCACCCCGCTATAGTCTGCCATGAAAATGCCAGCGCAAGCGGCGTCCCTCTAGGGGTCAGTAATGACCCGGTGCTTGCACAGGAGGAACCTTTCCTCTGCTTGCATCTATTTCCATTGTGATTTGTCCTTTAAAATATTCAGAAAGACAAGACTGCCCATGGTTTCCTGCTCAGCAGATGGGTGGCCCAACTATGATCACCGTAGAATCCTTATCCTTATGTGTAATGCTATTGACTAACTGTATAGTGCAGCTTATTTGGCTAAGCATTTGCTTTTAAGCAGTACTTCTGTGAGTTTCAAACCTCATATTATGATCTTCCAACTTTTGATCTCCCCTGGTTCGCATTTCTTTTCTGGACTTCTGCGCTCTTATTTGCTCAGGTTTTAAAAATCAGTTTTTTAAATGTAAATATTGCTAAGCTTCAAAGACACTTCTTTGACATTCTTAACACAAGAACTGCTTCCTGTAAGTATAGAACTTTAATATTTTAATACATCTACCACTCAACATATGGCAAGGCTATATCATAATATTTCTTATCTCCAGAGCTAAAATGGCTTTAAAAATGGACAAGTCCTGAGACCATCAGGGTTGTGGAAAGCCCAGATTTAAAAGGCATGTTACCATTGATTTCTACTGCCCACTGTTGTCTGTTACTGCCTCCGGTTCTCATTACTGGGGGAGAAGCTATAGTAGTTTTGCCATGAATAAATAGACATCTGCTCGCTTTCCGAACAAACTAGAAGAAGGAAGTCATCTTGAAGCTTTTAAAAATCAAATTTCCCCCAAAGAAAAGGGAGGTGCTACATTATTGACCAGCTTATCAGGACTTCTGAGTCTCTGCTTAGTGTCAGTTCTACCAATTAAAAGTCCCTTTCCTTCTCTTTTCGACCCCCAAACTTTCAAGATTTGCACTAGTTGTTGTCTGTTCAAACGGAATATCCAAATGTGATTGAACAAGAAGTCTGTTTTTAAAAGAAAGATGTCTGCATTTCTGTCACAGAAATTGGCTTGTAATCTGCCCAATGGCTCATCAAGTCATTCCACAAAACTGAATGTTCATCCATTCTTATTCTTTCTTACAAATGTAAGCCTTTCTTACAAATATAAATAAGAAAGGTGGTGAAAGACCCTACCAATGTAGGACAGCCTTTTGGTGCTCTCCTAGTACACAATACCTGAACTCCTAGCATTCCTGACCACTGGCGAGCCTGGCAGGGACTGATGGGAGCTGAAGTTCCCATCAAACAAGGAGGGGTTGTCCGGCTGGGTCCAGGAGGTTGTAAATTCCTTCTTGAGAGTGGGAGTGGTGCCTGCCGCTTTAAAAGAGGCGGTAATTAGACCACTTCTGAAAAAGCCTAACCTGGACCCAGAGGATGTTAACAGTTATAGGCCAGTGGCCAACATCCCCTTCCTGGGCAAGGTACTTGAGCGGGTGGTTGTAGGACAGCTCCAGGCACTCTTGAATGAAACGGATTATCTAGATCCATTTCAATCGGGCTTCAGGCCTGGTTTTGGAATGGAAACTGCCTTGGTCACCCTGTGGGATGACCTCTGCCGGGAGAGGGACAGGGGAAGTGCGACCCTGTTGATTCTCCTGGACCTCTCAGCGGCTTTCGATACCATCGACCATGGTATCCTTCTGGATAGGTTGTCTGGGTTAGGAGTTGGAGGCACTGCACTACAGTGGTTCTGCTCCTACTTGGATGGCCAATTCCAGAAGGTGGTGCTGGGGGATTATTGCTCTGTGCCATGGCAATTGTGCCATGGGGTTCCACAGGGCTCTATTTTATCCCCCATGCTGTTTAACATCTACATGAAACCGCTGGGGGAGGTTATCCGGAGGTGTGGGCTGAGGTGCCATCAATATGCAGATGACACCCAGCTCTACCTCTCTTTCTCATCAAACCCAGGTGAGGCAGTGGCTGTTCTGAATCAGGGCCTGGGCATGGTAATGGACTGGATGAGGGCCAATAAACTGGAACTCAATCCAGACAAGATGGAGGTACTGTTAGTGGGCGGTTCGTCTGCCCGGCTAGGTGATATTCAACCTGTTCTGGAGGGGGTTGCACTCCCCCTACAGGATCAGGTTCATAGTTTGGGGGTGCTCTTGGATCCAGAACTGTCACTTGAGGCACAGGTGAACTCAGTGGCACGGAGCACTTTTTATCAGCTTAGGCTGGTATACCAACTACGCCCTTATCTGGACAGAGATAGCCTAGCTACAGTGATCCATGCTCTGATAACTTCTCGTCTGGATTACTGCAATGCGTTATATGTGGGGCTGCCTTTGAAAATGGTCCGGAAACTTCAGCTGGTCCAAAATAGGGCAGCAAGATTGTTAACAGGGACTGGCCTGAGAGCTCATATTACGCCAGTACTTTTCCAGCTGCACTGGCTGCCAGTCCATTTCCGGGCCCGATTCAAAGTGCTGATGTTAACATTCAAAGCCCTTAACGGCTTGGGGCCAGGTTACCTGAAGGATCGCCTCCTCCCATATGTGCCTGCCCGGACCTTAAGATCATCGTCAGCGGCCCTTCTCCGTGAGCCCCTGCCAAAGGAAGTGAGGTGGGTGGCTACTAGGAGGAGGGCTTTTTCTGCTGTGGCACCCCGGCTCTGGAATGAGCTTCCTAGTGAGGTTCGCCTGGCGCCTACATTGTATTCCTTTCGGCGCCAGGTGAAGACCTTTTTATTTTCCCAGGCATTTTAGCTTTCTAAATTTTTATCTTTGCTGTTTTAAATCTGTATTTTAAACTCCTGTACTGCTGCTAGATTTTATTGTGGTTGTATTGTTATATTGTGGTTTTAATGTTCTATATATTTTAAATTGTTTTATTGTGTGTTTGGTTTTAATTTTTGTGAACCGCCCAGAGAGCTTCGGCTATTGGGCGGTATAGAAATGGAATGAATGAATGAATGAATGAATAAATAAATAAATAAATAAGTAAGTTCCAGGTTGCAGAATGCTGACTATAATATAGGAAAATGGTGCAACTTGTTTATGAAAATAAGTGAACAGACCTTGGTAACTCTAACTGTAACTGGTTTACTAAAGTAGATTCTAATCTAGGCCATGAAAAATTATTCTATAAGTAGTCTTTAAAATAAGATTATTTTTTACTTCAAGAGACCAAACATGCCTACACCTCTCAAAATAGTTGATTCTGTAGGCTGATTAAGAGGGCTCTTTCATGGGTTGTTAGTGTTTTGGCAGTATAAGATACTGAAACTAGTCTTAGTATAGCGCAGCCCACAAACTCACAGTGACTTGGGTTCAGATGATCAGTAGGGGAAATAATGCAGTATGGGTTGTTTCCCCTGCTCCCGCACATACCGGTTGTGTGACTGGCATTTCCCTAATTACTCACACCGCGTTGCAGGTTGCTGTGTCATCCAAATCCTTCGCGTGGTGGGGGTGACTTCTTACCCACCCTACAACCCATGGCTTGCAGTAGGGGTTGTGGGGTGGTGTCAGGAGCACCCTAGCTGCCTCTTGCAGTCCCCACCAATAGGCAACTCAGGACACAGACGACGAGGAATTATTTCCAAGACTTTATTACTTTATGACTCTTTCAGATACTAATCACTAGCGACAAAGCAAGGAACAGCACTGGGGAAAGATAGCAGAGTAGCCTAAACTCCAGGTAAGGCAGTTGGTCCCCGTTCGAAGGAGAACCACGGGAAGACCCTGAACTTATGGGCTAGGGAGAGATCCTCCCTCTTTCCCTTGGGTCCTCGGGACGCAACTGTTGTTTGCATGCCAAACGAGCGCTACGCCTCCTTTCTACGCCCACCATCTGTCATCACTCCCTGTGTCTGCACCGAGCATCCAGCAAGCCCCCCTCCAGCACTCTCTCACTGCCAGGGTCACTATCTATCCCAAGAATGCTGGCAGGAGGAATCTCTGCCAGCTGCTGTGCTTGTGAGAAATGAGCGAGCTCCTCCCACGGATTGCTGTTCCTCCTCAGAATCAGAACTGCTCTGGGGCTCTATTGGATCAATTTCCACCCTGACAGGTGGATGAGAAGTGACCCTTCCTGCACACCGGATTTGTATGACACTGCAACGTGCCATGTTGTGATTAGGGAGATGCCGGTTGCGTGACTGGCACGCGTGAGGGTGGGGAAACAACCCATATTGTGTTGTTTCCTCCGCTGATCATCTGAACGCGGTCAGTGTCATGTTATGCAAATTATACTTTAGGATAATTGCCAGGGTGGGGAGAGACTAGAACAATTGCCTTTTTAGATAAAGCCTATCCTAAAGCATGCGATTGCCATAGTGCACATAGCGGGGGGGAAAAAGAGGGGGCAGTGTTTAGTTGATTCTATCAGAGAAAGTATCCTTAAAGTTATAGGTCACACAAGGATATATCTTGAATTTCTGATTACAGACCATAGGCAGAATAAATAAAGTAATACATTTTGTATGTCTGCCTGAGCACAAGTTGGAGACGTCAATGTGTGAAGTTATTTTCTGGTGTGAAACAAAACTCTTAAATCTCTGCTGTGCCAGACATGGAAGAATCTGATAGAATTCTGCTTTGAGTGTTTCTCCAGGCAATGGATATCATAAACTGGTTGGCCCAGTGCAGGTAGAAAGAAGAAATTGATTCTTTGGACTGAGGTTGTGCAGGATATCTTAAGTTGATTTTCTGGGTTGGATAAAATCTCAATTTGCCACTATTGATACAGGGATCAGAAAGCAATGGGGGAATTATTACATGTTTTTGTTTGGTTAATGAATGACATTTCATTTAAATGGTTTAATTCATTCCAAGAAAGCTTCCCCTTCTCTGAAACTAAAACCTCTAGACTCTGGCACAGCTTCTAGAACACACTAAGCTTTTTAATGACTAGTTCAGAAGGCTGTTAACAGGGATAACATTTATTTTTGGGAAATACAAATGTTCAAACTTTTGTAAGCACTAGATGTATTTGTAAGTCTAGTCAAAACCAGTAGAGGCGCTAGCATCAGACGGAAAATGTTTCTTCTGGATCATGTGGTCCTTTTTCTAGGCTCTGATAATCTTACCCATGCTTGCTGGCACAATTTTTTGAGTATTTTTAAATTGATTTAAACAATGCTTAATTCCTCTATTTTTTTCTACCAAGAACATAGTCTGGCAGTATTTGTAGGGATGATAGAAGATAATGCTTAAATCTGTGCATTGGAAGTTCTTTTTCTGTGCAATAGTCCTTATGATATAAAGGGGAAATAATTCTGTTAAATCCTTGGAGTAGGTCTGTAAGCATGAATAATAGCATTAATTAGTTGATTAAAGCTTTAATCCCACATCAAAAAGCATATTAACTACTAAAGCAAGCCACTAGTAGAACAGATTGTGTCTTTGCTTCAAAAGTACCCTTGGTAGGGTTTGGGCTATAGGGATATGCTGGGAATTGTAGGACTTTTTTCTCTCTAACATGCATAGGATTGCACCCTAACTGTAGTGAAGAGATTGGAAGTGCTGCCTTTGTTGCACCAGGCCAAACTTTACCCTTGAGGATCTTCAAAAGACACCTTATTGAGGTGCTAGAACACACAAACATTTGTAAACTTAAGCAATTCAACTTAGTAATCAGTTAAAGCTAAAGCCGTACAATTGATTAGATGAAAGGTTTTCAATTGAGAGCAATACAGATAGTTATACATTTGATGGCTGAATCATTTTCTGGAGGGCGGGAGTTTCTTGTATAGAAAGGCTATCTTATTACCTTAGTTTACTAAAGAAATAGTCATGAGAAAAGGTTAGAAGGCTACAATAATATGTGATATGGCTGAGCAAGGTAATTTCATGTTAATAGATTTGTCCTGCACTCTGTGACCTCCCTATGTTATACCCTATGGCATTATTCTCTCCATCTTTCCATCTTATGGCTTTGCTCTGTCTGAACAAATGTGATCTTATTTTAATGGAGGCAATTGAAATTGTGAAGAAGTAATACAAGTTCTATTACAAACAAGCCAGCAATCTGCTACATGGAGAATCTGCCTTTTGGCAAGTGAGGCACAATGGAGGCTCTCAAAACAGCATTGGTAGTCCTGCTGGGCCAGCATGGTAGATAAAATAATTGCCATAGTAGCAGGAGACAGAGCTACTTTTCTGAGTAGGTTCATTATAATTGCTTACTCTTTGTTGCTTTTTCCTGCAAGGAAACATAATTGTTCCTTTGGTGAAACCAAAAAATGCTGTTGTCTTTTTTTGTTATATATTAATGTAACTTCTGAACTTTAGAAAATGTAGATGCATAAAGACATATTATTCCCCCCCACCTTATAAATAGTAAACATAATGGTAGCTTACTACACCCATTCTGCTTTGTAGAGATGGTCAGCAGCCAGCCTCTTCCCATATCAGACAATGGCAAAAGGAAAAAGAAAAAAAGGACCAGAGCTACAGACCATTTTCCTGGAAGATTTGAAGGTCCGTTACATTTTGCTTTGTTTGTTGATCCTCATAGTAGCCTCAGTTTAAACAGTTGCAACAATGTTACAGTTTGGTTTATAGTGAAACTCCTTTAACCAGTGTCTTTTGTAGCCTTTTGGATTGCATCATGCTTTATGTATTGTGTAGGTTCCATTTTGGCCTTTGCTTTCTTTCAGAGGCAGCAGAATATAAATTTATTTTTTATTTATTTCAGTTCCATACCACCCAATAGCCAAAGCTCTCTGCGGAAGTCGAGATTTTATCATTTACAGAGCAGTGCTGTGGCTCCTAGACAGCATCTGGGGTGCCATAGGATGTTTCATATCTACTTCTCCATGCCTGTAGCCAGAGGTACAAGTGTGGAGATGGAGATCCAATCATGGCTGTTCCCTCCTGCACACCCCCCCCCCCCCGGCTACAGAAAGCTTCTCTTATGAGGTCACAACTGTAACCTTGTAAGATAAGTTGGAGAGGGAGAGAAGGGGCCATGCTGGTGGGCGGGGAGGGAAGAGAGGAGAAGCTGGGATATGTAGCATCCTATGGCCTCTCCAGTCCCCTCCCTACCCACCAAAAGGTAAATCAGCTAGATGGGCTCAGAGGCCCACCTAGCTGTTTTTTGTATTTTAAATGAACAGAGACAAAATCACCTCTGTCCTCCTCCCACCCTGCCTGGCTCTTGCCGGCCAGGCATTGGATAGATGGAGGGCTCCGAACTTTGAGCTCTGTCTATTGGAAATGCAACCCGTAGGATTGCACTGCAAATGAGTCCCACTTCTACTTCAGTGGAATTATTTCAGAATAATTTGAGAAAATAGCAGTTGGTATTTAAGGCTGCATTTCCATGTATACTTACGTGAGAGTAAGTTGCTTTTTAATTTTGGGAGGCTTATTTCTGAGTAAGCATACATTGGGTTAGGTGGCACTGAGCACACTAAATTCAGTGAGACTTCACTCTCTCTGGAGTGCATGCATTACGCGCGCTCATTTATTTGAGTTTTGTTTCCTAGATGGAGGCTGTTCCAGCTGTAGATATTTTAAGATGTTAACATGAAACTGTGCTATTGTCACATATTTCCCCTGGAGAATAAGCCACAGTAAGCTTGAAATATTTTGGCTTATGTCTGTTAAGTTGACTTATAATATAAAATACATAGGATTTCTGAAGTTAATATTTCTATGTGGAGAAGGTTTTAACTTCACTGTCATGCTTTTTGACTTATTGATTTGAACAGGTCATTAAATTAAAGCTGCTGTCTCAAATCTCTTTATTAGCAAGGGAGCTCTTGCTCTTATCTTATTATTGGGGATAGTTGCTAGATCAGTAGCTTTTCCTTGCAGTTCACTGAAGTGTCTTCTACTAATGAGTTCTGTATGTATGCTGAATTTCTTTGGCAGATTTGTACAAACTCACTGCAGAGTTGCTTGGTGAGGGGTCCTATGCCAAGGTGCAGGGAGCGGTTAGCTTGCAAAATGGGAAGGAATATGCAGTTAAAGTAAGTAATGTAGCCCAAGGTTCTTTTTGATCATTTTAAGGTCTTCGCTGCCTGAAAGTGTCATTGTTAGACACTCTTGCTACTGTTTTTAAAGTATCCTGTCTGGAGTGATGAGAAATGTAGATTATAGATAACATTATGGAATTCTCAGATGTGGCACCCACTCTCTGGAACTTCCTCCCCCATGTGGTTCAGCAGGCATAAAATGTGGTGAGTTTTAAATGCTTCCTGAAAATGTATCCATTTACACAAACTTTCCCTGGCTTGTAATTGATTATCATGCATGTGCTCCATTTGATTTCTGATTTTTTAAAATTTTTAATTGTTTCTGTTATTTATCTTTGTAGTTGAAATTTATTGATTGAGTATTTTAATAGTGATTTTTAATGCTTTGGCATCAAAACTGCTTAGATTTTATTATATAAAGCAGTATACAAGTATTAATAAAATAAATTTTAAAAATAAACATTTCTGATTCTTGAAACCATGGTATAGAGGATTGGGAATGAGTTCTGTGTTCATATGTGCCCCCTCCTGCCATGGCTTGCCTGCTTGGCTTAATGAGTTATGTCCTGGCTTGAGCAAACCATAGTTTGCTGTTACATCAGAACCGGCAAACTAAAGTTTGGTCAAAGGCAGGAAGCTTGTCATTATAAGCTGAATGTATGAGATAATGGAGCACACAAGCACAGGTCTCATTCCTGATTCCCCAGGTCATGGCTTGGAAAGGTCTGAACCATTCCAATAATTTTTAAGAGCTGAAAGTGATTTCAGGAAACATTGTTTCCATTGTGAACTCGCATTTCACCTCTGGTTAAACAGATTGTGCTGGTTTTCCAAACAATGCAAAACTTGTTTAGCAAAGATAAAACTGAAAGCAGGAATGCTGCTCATAGTATGTGCATTCATCCCAAACTACCTAGAATGCTTTGGAAAAAAATGGTCAGTTTCCAGCCTTAGACAGGGTTTCCTTCCCATCCTGTGTTAATCAACATCCAGGACCTTGCCCCTCCCCTTGTCTGTCATGTTCCTTGTGCTGTACCTCTGTAGGAGATCAAGAACAATCCTCTTCTCCTCTCTCTAGCTCCAAGTTTGATTTTGAGCTTGTTTTTTTTAAGTATTTAATAACCTGTTAGAAATAATGTCATTAGAAAATGAGAGCACTGGAATATTAATGACAATAATGTCACAATAATTTTATTGCTCTTACATTCCTGTGAGAACTTCTGTTCAAAGTTTTAAAAAAAATACTGTGTATAACTGCTCACAGGTTTCTTTTTAAAAAAAGAAATTACTTTGTATCTTTGTAACAGATAATTGAAAAAAATGCTGGGCATAGTCGGAGTCGGGTGTTCCGAGAAGTGGAGACATTGTATCAGTGTCAGGGTAACAAGTGAGTAATTGTTTCAGCATTTAAGAATGCACTCTTGACTTGTTATAATTATTTATTAATGTTTCCACCGCACGCATGATCTGAACTAATAATTTATTCTTGGTATATGTATCAGAAACCAAAGCTAAAATATTGTTACTTGGCAAACTATGTTCATTAAGCACATGGAAGAACTATTATTTGAACAACTGCTTCTAGATCAGTATTCTCTTTTGTATCTTCTTGGTTGCCTGTTTATTGTTTTAGCAGGCTTTGCTAAAGAAATATTGCATATCTCAGTTGGAGGAAGGCAAATGGATTTTTCTCCATATTTGTGTAGGTGCTACTCTCTGCCCAGTTAATTTGAGAAATGTGTACTTAAAATCCAAATTCTAAAATTACTCATGCCCAAATCAAGATGAACAAAATATTTAACTGGGTGTAGTGGAGAAATTAACTTTTTTGAGCTTTATAGCTGGGATGTAAGGGCATCATTGCCCTTATAATTTGGATTGGTGGGTGCTGGGATCTGTAAATACATGTCTGGGTTTTTAGTGTTCTCTAGACACAGACGGAATTCCAATTTCTCTAAGGAAGCAGAAAAGTTAAATGGCTGTTTGAGGTCTTTCCATAATAAATTGTGAGTCTGGAATGCTATAGGATATATTACCAGGAGGCAAAGTAGTTCAGATGCTGGCAGTATTTTAAAGGCTTTTAAACATTATATCTATTAAGAAATCTAAATTATATGGCAGAAAGGGGCAAGATGTCTGTGCTGTCCTAGTAGCTATGTGGAGGCTCGGGCCCTGTGCGCTTACAGACCATCCTACCACCTTTCTTAAAAAGTATTAATAGGAAACTACACTTTTTGTTTGTCCTTTTTCAGGCTCCGCCGCCACCATAAAATGTGAATCCCTTTATTTATTTGTTACCCTTATTCCTATAGTAACTAGGTATAGGTATAGGACAAAATAGACCAGAGATTTGTATTTCTAAATAAAACATAGATATAATAAATTCATTTTTTTAAAAAAAGATTATAGTTAGAATCAGACTTCAGTGAGCAAAAAACCTGCTGGCTTAAAACCAGAGTTAAGACTATCTCTTGTTGGCTCAAGCTCCACAAAGCCAGGAAATGGAAGCTAAAGCTGATGTCTTAACTGACATGCCCTGTGATCAGTAATGATGTTGTGCAATGTCAGAAATTGTATTTGCTTAGAACTTGCCCGCCACCCACACTTTTTCTTGGTCTTTCAGGCCCAAATCCAGGTGGGAAGGATGGAGTGCCTGGGACCAGCAAGGATGCCCCACATTGTCCTGGTCCTGTATTGCCTTTTGAAGCATCTGAGCCTTACTGATTTACTAGAGGACTGCTTCTGTGAGTTGATCCATGACAGTTTGTTGCTTACATATGTAGCTCTCAGAGGGGTTAAACAGTGAGATGGAGCCCTCTTCTAGCAGTAAGGTGATATGCTTCATAAGGCAATACAGGACCAGGACAACATGGGGCATCATTGCTGACAAAGGAAAAGTGTGGGTGCATGGAGGATGGCACATAGAAGCCCTCTGTAATGGAATTCCTCTGAAAACACTGGAGTACTGGCAACGTTCCAGCTTCATAGTGTCAGGTTTCCCGATTCCCCCAGCGCACACACTCAGGTAGTCTGACACTGGACACCCAAATCAGTGAGATTTCTTTACTGCAGGAAATCCCATGGCAAAAGCTTAATGGTTACACTCTTCAGAAATCATATAGCTGATGGTCAGTAGCAATAGGCTCGATGTAATTCCAGAACAGTCCAAAGCTAAACACCGCTACCATGACTGAGATCCACAGTGTGGATTTCTCCGTTGCCATCTCCACAATTCTGAACACATGGGAAGGGACTCTGGATTCCTGGGTACCTAACCCAGACAATCCTTTCGTGGTGCTCCAACCCCGGACGTGGAAAGGGAATGATTCCTGGAATGAACCCATCAGGCAATCAGAGGATAACTTCTTTTAAGGCCTAATAACCCACAGCCATAGAGAGTCCAACTTTGAATCTTTTGCTGATAACTCTAGGCTACATGGTCAAGGCCCATCAAGATCAAGGGAAGGGCTTGCCCACTCATTCAAGGAGTTTCAGGCTACTGCTTTTGCATTGGCAACTCCACGCTGCATGAGTTCTGGCAGAGGGAAGTCCAAAAGTCGTAGATCAAACCCAGCGTGCCATACACTGAGCTGACTACAAACACAGATGCACAAGCCACAGCTGTGAGAGTTCGAGTCTATGAAAAGCCTCACAGTACTTTTCATGGCAAGTTCTTAACAATCCAAAGTTCCAGTCCATGTGCAGAGTGCCTCCAAAAACCCAGGTGATGATGGTTCCAAACAGAGAAGGCCTCTGGCAATGAAGACGAGATGTTCCTAGCAAAGGCTGTTCACCTCTGCATCAGCTTAAAAGCGAAGGCGTGACTGTAGGACACCCCCTCCAGATCCCTTGACAGACACGGGCCTTTAGCCTTTCAGCAAGGCCCCTGTCTGAACAGGGCGGCACTGCTCAGCCCTCCAGCAGTGACGCTTCAACCTCGGCGACCCATCTGCAAACCCCACTCCTCCTCTGTCAGGTTCTCACAGACAGCCTCCCTGCCTGCCATGGCCAGACCAGCAGGTGGACAGGGAGTTGCGTGACTCTCCCTGGCTCTGCCTGAGAACACTAACAGGGATAAGCTCACACAGATTCTGACATTCCAGAAACTGAATAGGCCCAAGCCATTCCAGGCTACTTCTAATCATATTGGATTCCTGCAATGAGCAGGGGGTTGGACTCGATGGCCTTGTAGGCCCCTTCCAACCCTACTGTTCTATGATTCTGTGATTCTAAATCCTGGCTATAACCTATAAGCATGTATTACGGAGACCTGGTTGGCCGACGCTGCTGCTCCAACTCTAGCAGCCATTTGTCCAGCTGGATTTTCGTATGCACAGCAGCCGAGGGCTGGGGATCGGGGAGGGGGAGCGGCTGTTATCTACCGAGAGTCCTTGGTCTTCTCCAGACTCCCTCTCTGGGAGACCAAGGTTGCTGAGTGCATGTACTGGAGGTTGGGCCCGAAGGGCAGTCTGGGGATTCTGCTCGTGTACCGTCCACCCCGCTGCACGACTGACTCCCTGGCCGAGGTGCTTGAGGTGGTCTCTGATGTATGTGTACAGTCCCCTAACTTACTGGTGTTGGGGGACTTCAACGTACATTCAGAGGCCATCTTCACAGGAGCACCTCAGGACTTCATGGAGACCATGGCTTCCTGGGAGCAGCACCATATTCTAACTGGGCCCACCCATGTTGCCGGTCATGCACTAGAACTTGGGTTTGTTTCTGGAGAAGCGGGGAGTGATCTGGAAGTTGGGGGTATATCCACCCCCCCCTTGTCATGGTCAGATCACTATCTGGTGATGTTAGACTTCTCGGTTCCACATCCCCTCAGCAGGGGTGGAGGACCCATTAAAATGGTCCGCCCCAGGCGTCTTATGGATCCGAATGGATTCCTGAACGCGCTTGGGGATTCTCTGGAGCATGCCAGTGGCCACTCGGTTGAGACCCTGGTGGGTGGCTGGAATGCCGTAATCACTGGGGCATTAGATTGGGTGGCTCCAAAATGCCCTCTCCCCTTGAACAGGGCTCGGGCTGCACCATGGTTCAATCCGCAGTTACGAGCTCTGAAACAGTAGGTGAGATGGCTAGAGTGCTGGTGGTGGAAGTCTCACTCCAAAGACAATCAGACACGGGCTAGAGCTGTATCTTCAGCCTATCATGTGGTGGTGAAGGCAGCAAAAAAGGAATATTATGCTGCCTCCATCGCGTCTGCAGAGCGCTGTCCCAGGAGGCTGTTCCAAGCGGTCCGGAGCCTGGTCGGTCTAGTGGCTCCGGAACCACTGGAGCATTCTAAGTCCTCCTGTGAGGCCTTAGCAAGGCACTTTGCAGATAAAATTGATCAGATTAGGAGTGTTACTCCGCACGCTGTGGATACAGTTAGTGAGCAAGAGGCGGCCTGTGGCAAACCGGTTTTGTGGGATCGGTTCCAGCTTCTTCCTTCTGATGAAGTGGACAAGGTGCTTTCATCTGTAAGGCCGACCACCTGCTTACTTGATCCTTGCCCATCTTGGCTCATTATGGGCTGCAGAAAGAGACTGGGTGAGGGGATTAGGGCGGTGGTGAACGCCTCCCTTGAGGAGGGAATGATGCCATCAGCCCTCAAGGAGGCAGTGATAAGACCGCTCTTAAAGAAGACCTCCTTGGATCCCCATGTTCTGAACAACTTTTGCCCAGTCTCAAATCTGCCATTTTTGGGCAAGGTGATTGAGCGGGTGGTGGCGATGCAGTTGAAGGCACACTTGGAAGAAACCGATTATCTAGACCCATTTCAGTCAGGCTTCAGGCTTGGGCATGGGACAGAAACAGCCTTGGTCGCCTTGGTGGATGATATGAGGAGGGCTCTGGATAGGGGTGAATGCTCCTTCCTTGTTCTCCTCGACCTCTCAGCGGCTTTTGATACCGTTGACCACGGTATCCTCCTGGACTGCCTGGGGGGGTTGGGCATTGGAGACACTGTATTGCGGTGGTTCCGGTCCTTCCTCTCTGGTAGGTACCAGGGGGTAGCACTGGGAGAGGAGGTTTCGGACCCGTGGCCACTCACTTGTGGGGTGCCACAGGGTTCCATCCTCTCCCCAATGCTATTTAACATCTGTGTGAAGCCGCTGGGGGCTATCATCAGGAGGTTTGGGGTGCAGTGTCATCGATATGTGGATGACACGCAGCTCTACCTCTCGTTCAAATCCTCACCAAGGTTGGCCATAGAATCCCTGTCCAAATGTCTGGAGATGGTGAGTGGCTGGATGGGGAGGAATAAGCTGAAGCTGAACCCTGACAAGACTGAGGTACTTTTGGTGGGAGACAAGAGGAGGCTGGGGGATGTTGACCTGGTGTTGAATGGGGTACGGCTACCCTTGAAAGACCAGGTCCGCAGCCTGGGGGTCATTTTAGACTCCCAGCTGTCCATGGAGGCTCAGGTGTCAGCTGTGAGCCGGACAGCGCTGTATCAACTCCATCTGATACGGCGGCTGCGCCCCTTCCTTCCTGACCATCTGCTCCCATCGGTAGTACATGCCCTGGTCTCCTCTCGTTTAGACTACTGTAATGCGCTCTACGTGGGGTTACCCTTGAAGACAGTTCGGAAGCTGCAGCTGGTACAGAACGCGGCAGCTCGCCTGTTTAAAGGCAGCCGCCGGCAAGATCACATCACTCCAGTGCTGAAGGAGTTGCACTGGTTACCAGTTGTTTTCCAGGTCAAATTCAACGTGTTGGTTTTGACCTTTAAAAGCCTATATGGTTCTGGCCCAGCCTATCTTAAGGAGTGCCTCCAGCAACACCAGACAGGCCGCTTAACAAGATCAGCCTCGGATGGCCTTCTCTCTGTCCCATCAGCCAGGACAGCTAGACTGGTGGGGACGAGGGAGAGGGCCTTTTCTGTGGTGGCCCCCACTCTGTGGAACTCCCTCCCTAAGGAACTTGGTCATGCCCCTTCTTTAATGAGCTTCTGCCGTGCATTAAAAACGTGGTTGTTCAGGCAGGCATTTGGGGTGGGTTAGGGTATTTTAGAAAATGTTTTTATTGTAGAATTTTATTGTTTTAAACTGTTTTATTGTATGCTGTACATCGCCCAGAGTGGCTGGGTGACCAGCCAGATGGGCGATTAATAAATGTAGTAAATAAAATAAAAAATCAACAAGGCCCACTGCACTACTGAAGCTGGGCCCTGACACATAGAAACTGAACATGCCCGACATAGCTTTATTAGTAGTTGATGCCATAGGTTTTCATGGGGTAGAATAACCTTAATAGCTTTTGAACTGCTGCTCAGAATTTCACCAAACCAATGAAAGGCACACCACCTCAACAAACCAGAATACACATCAGTGGTTTTCACCAAAATCTGAAAGAAATATGCGATACACCTACAGCTTGGAAAAAAGTATAAATGTGTCAGTTTTCAGCACTTTAAACTTCCTCTACCTTTGGCAATTTTTATCAGATCAGTTTGAAATTTTGAACAATTGCAGACCTCATCAGGTCATGGATTTCAAATTTTTAATTCAACAGGTGCCATAAGCAGTAAAACGTTGAGGCTTATAACGGCCAAACTTTTTTTGCAACTCACCTTGGAACTCATCTTAACTTTAATATGTGTACTTCACAGTAAGGTGTACTATTAGTATTATTATTAGTTACCATTTATTTCTGTTTAGATTGATCATTCCTAGACAATTATAGTATTACTTTCACTTTAAGAAGTTGGCTAGGTGATGGCTGTAGCCCCTACAGTAGTTCCGCTTACTATCTAAAATCTTAAGCCAATTCCCTTATCATATTCCACCCCAGTTAACTCACAGACTGTTTTAGAGGGCTTTGGAGGAAGTGAAGTTCACTGCACTCAGGTACTTATTTGACTTCTCCCAGGACTTCACCTGCAGTCTTCAATCTGGACCAACAACCGCTGTCACCTCAGGTCCATTGCAACCTGCTGTCTTTCTGGTCACAGCTTCTTCCTTAAGGTTGTCTTTGGAGTCTCGTACTCCTTGCCTGCAGACCTTTCCCAGCTATTGCCTCAAGTGATTTCAGATGCTGGGTTGGTTCGTCAGTCTTCCTTTAGCTCTTAGCCGTCGCTGCTGCTGCTCATCTAGACTTCTAAGCTGCTTCTGAGTTGCTTCTTGAATTCCATACTGTACATCACAGTCCATCAAGGACCACCTGACTAAGCCCCGACCAGTGTTGAACCTGTCCTTGTATTCCCTCCAACTAGGAACCTCCAGCCAATCAACTCATTTTTGGTGGAATTCCACATCGTGACTGGTCTGTAATAATGGACCAATAGATTTAAATGGAATGTCCACAAACTGACCAGTCGTTAACCCAGCGTTTCTGATACCACTACTCCTATTTTAAAAGGCAGGGACCTAACTTGACATAGGGCCAGTTCACACAAACAAATAGCCCACTGTGGCGCATGCTAGTAGCATTTTGCATATTCAAGCCATGACCACAGCTTGTGTTGTCTGGACCCAGGGACTGTGGGTTATGTGAGGGTTAATCCTCACATTACTCATGGTCTCCAGATTCAGACAACATGACAAGCTGCAGCTGCTGCTTTAATATTCAGGATGGTGCCCATGGGCACTGCAGCTTGTTGTGGCTTAAATAAGCCACAATGAGCCACTTTGATCATGCAAATCCAGTCACTGTCAACTCACTGGAACTCTAAGCATCCGTGACAGTTTAACCATCACTTGGCAGACTGCCAACCTAACCTTTATACTTTGTATTTCTTCTTTGGTCCTAATCAGGAGTAAATGATCCCTTTTTTCTTCATCCCACAGTTAACCATTCATACAACATTCCCTGTCCATAATGTGTGATGTTAACTTTTAATTCAGGTATATGTAGTTTCTTCACGAAGCCATTCATATTTTGAGGTTCAAGAAAAGTGTTTTCACATTAATTACAGAATTTAGAAGTTTGCTATTCATTCAGTTTAATTGCTAGTTAAATTAAGCCTAGTAAACAAAAGTACATTTTAAGTTTTGGAACTGAAATAGTGGGGTCCACTTAATGAAGGTTGGACATGTAATAGTTAAATTTTATTTGTACTGATTTTTGCTGTGATTAGGAGATTTTGATAATGTTCTCTGTGTACTTTGGAAATGATGTGCTTTTTTATATAAAGAAAAACATTTAACACAACATATCTTTTTTTTAAGGAACATTTTGGAATTAATAGAATTTTTTGAAGATAATGCAAGATACTACCTTGTCTTTGAAAAACTGCATGGAGGTACATATCTACATCACTTTTTTGTAATTAGTTTGTTACTGCATTAATTTAAAAGCTCAACTCAGAGAAAGGAGCATGGTGAAAAGACAACAGAATTATTTTCTTGATGTGGTATCAAAATGGAGCTCAGTGGTAGAGCACATGCTTCTGCATGCAAAAGTTTACAGGTTCAGCCCTTGGCAGGCTAAGAAAGAAGCTGGGATATAAATTTTAATAAATACCCCTTCAGAGGAATAATTTACATTATGTCATGGCAGGGGTATGCCATATGATCTTAGAAACGAAGTTATCTTAAGGTGGAAAAAAGAGCACATAGACTTTGTATTTCTTGCTTGCTGTGATATAATCTGCAACTTGAAAAACACAATTTGCACTGGAAAGAGTGTGTAAATATTCCTCTAGAATTCTAATCAGATATACATGGATTTACATTTTAAAGATCAGAGGGAAGTGATCTTTATTGGGTGCTATTTGAGAACAGCTCAAATAGCGCCCAGTAATAGTTAATAGTCTTCAAAAAATGTAGGAAGAAAGCTGACTATAAAGCGCGATGTCTATATACTAATGCCCAGAGTATGGGAAACAAACAGAATGAACATAAACTCTTAATACAGGAGGGAAATTATGACTTGATAGGTGTAACTGAAATTTGGTGGGATGACTCCCATGACTAGAATCCAGCAATTGAAGATATAACTTGTTCAAAAAGAACAGAAGCAACAGAAAGGGAGGTGGAGTTGCAGTATATGTTAAAAATACATATCTCTGCACAGAAATACAGGAGAAATACACAAATTACTGATTTGTGTTGCTGATAACTTCCTCCTACAGAAAGTAGAGGAAGGAACTAGAGGATCGGCTATCTTTGACTTGATCCTAACTAAGAGAGATGACTTAGTGGATAAAGTAGCAGTTACGGGAAGTCTGGGGGAAAGTGACCATGTTATACTTGAGTTCTTGGCTCTAAAGGAAGCAAAAGCTGAGTGTAGCCTAACTTGTATCCTGGATTTTACGAAAGCTGATTTTAATAAACTCAGAACAATGATCAGTAAGGTCCCATGGCAGACGACTCTGATGAGAAAAGGAGTCCAAGATGGGTGGGAGTTTTTAAAAAAGGAAATTCTCAAGGCACGATTATAAACAATTCCAACAAGAAAAAAAGGTGGAAGACAACAGAAGAAGCCAATGCAGCGTCACAAAAAGCTTAGAGATAACCTGAAAACAAGAAGGGACACATATAGGAAGTGGAAGGAAGGCCAAGGCACAAAGGATGAGTACAGGCAGGTAGCACAGAATTGCAGGGATGGCGCCAGGAAGGCTAAAGCTGAGAATGAGCTGAGGTTAGCGAGGGATGCCAAGAGCAACAGCCACATTTTTAATGCATGGAGGAAGCTCATTAAAATGTTTTTATTGTAGAATTTTATAATTTTATTATTTTAAATTGTTTTATTATATGTTGTACATCGCCCAGAGTGGCTGGGTGACCAGCCAGATGGGCGATTAATAAATTTAAGAAATAAAATAAAATAAATCAACAAGGCCCACTGCACTACTGAATCTGGGCCCTTTTTTTTTTTTTTTTGCAAAAAGGAGGAACCTGGGAACTACAGACCAGTCAGTCTGACATCAATCCCAAATTCTGGAGCAGATGATAAAGCAATCCATCTGTAAGCACCTTGAAAACAATGCCGTGATTACCCGAAGCCAACATGGATTTGTCAAGAACAAATCCTGTCAGACTAATCTGATCTCAGTTTTTGGATCAGGTAACCTCCCTTGTGGACTGTGGGAATTCTGTGGACATCATATACCTTGACTTCAGCAAAGCTTTCAACAAAGTGCCCCATGATCTCCTGATTAGCAAACTAGCTGAAAGTGGGCTAGATGAAATAACTATCAGGTAGATCCACAGTTGGCTACAGAATCGGACTCAAAGAGTGCTGGTCAATGGGATTTTCTCAAACTGGGGAGAGGTAACGAGTGGGGTACCGCAGGGCTCAGTCCTGGGCCCACTGCTCTTCAACATGTTTATTAATGACTTGGAGGAGGAGGTGCAGGGAATGCTTATGAAATGTGTGGATGACACAAAATTGGGTGGGGTAGCTAATACCTTGGAAGACAGAAACAAAATTCAAAGTGATCTTGGTAGGCTGGAGTGCTGGGCAGAAAACAACAGAATGACATTTAATAGGGATAAATGCCAAGTTCTGTACCTAGGAAAACAAAACCAAATGCACACTTACAAGATGGGGGATACGTGGCTCAACAGTACTACAAGCAAGAAAGATCTTGGAATTGTTGTCGATCACAAGCTGAATAGGAGCCAACAATGTGATGTGCCTGCAAAAGAAGGCAAATGCTATTTTGGGCTGCATTAATAGAAGCATATCCCGTGAAGTGCTAGTTTCCCTCTACTCAGCACTAGTTAGGCCTCATCTGGAGTACTGTGTGCAGTTCTGGGCACCACACTTGAAGAAGGACGCAGACAAACTGGAGAGGGTTCAGATGAGGGCAGCGAAGATAATCAAGGGACTGGAAATAAAGCCCTGTGAGGAGAGACTGAAAGAACTGGGGATGTTTAGCTTTGAGAAGAGAAGACCGAGGGGAGATATGATAGCGCTCTTCAAGTACTTGAAAGGTTGTCACAGAGAGGAAGGCTAGGATCTCTTCTTGATCATCCCAGATGCAGGACACAGAATAATGGGCTCAAGTTACAGGAAGCCAGATTCTGGCTGAACATCAGGAAAAACTTCCTGACTGTCGAGCAATACGACAGTGGAACCAGTTACCTAGGGAGGTGGTGGGCTCTCCCACTCTTGACGCATTCAAGACGAGGCTGGACAGCCATCTGTCAGGGATGCTTTGACTTGGATTCCTGCATTGAGCACGGGGTTGGACTCAATGGTCTTATAGGCCCCTTCCAAGCCTACTATTCTATGATTCTATGAAGTGTATGAATCTGTTTTTAAGAAATGTGTGTTTTTCTGTATTAGAACTTCTGCAAACATTCAAAGCTCTACTCATAATAAATAACCCTTCATGCCCAAACATTTAATTATAAGTCTTTATAAACTTTTCTGTGGATAAACAGGTAAATATATAGGGATAAATCTGATAACTTGGTCCTTAATCATGGCTCAACTTACCTCCCCATAAAGAGGCTTAACTTGATTTCCTGATATACTGAAAAACTGTCTATAAAAGTCTATAGAGATGACATGCTCTATTCTGGTAGGTTTCAAATCTCAAATGTTTGTAGGATGATCCAGAACTCAGACAGGAAAATTGTGCTCACATTTCATCTTGGGATTTCTGTTTTGTCCCCAGTTTTAATAACTTATTTGTGCTGTATCCCAAGATGAAAATATTGTTGAACACTAGTACATGTTGTCATACTAACGATTAAAATAGATCAAGCAATGACCATATCCTGCAAATGAGTCCATAAAATCTCATTGGTCTGGCAGGCAATTCTCAGAGTCTTTCGATGGTGGCTACAGCTGCTGGTTTCACACTGGATGTTTGCTACATCGCATCAGAAATTTGCTTGCTGTGCTGATGAATAGCAGTTGGCGTTTTGCCAGCCTTTTATTAATCCTGGTGGGATGTTAAAGTGCACAGACTTGAGTGAGCCTGATGGAGAGACTAGCAGAAATCTTGACTCTTACATTACTTTCTAATTAAATGCAAGTTTACTGGGGTGGTGGTGAAGAGTTGAATGGCTGGCTTTCAGAATCACAGTAACAAAAAGGCTCTGGCTTCTCCAAAGTCAGTGTGCTTCAAAAAGTCACTGGTCCATTGTGCATTGCTATAAAAAATGTTACTTCAGTAGTGCTAAAAACTGTCACTAAATATGCTGCTTTCTTGATCACAGCCTGCCTCTCTGTCTTAAATGCCACTTGGGTTCTCTTACTTTCTCCTGTTCTATCCAACATTAGGTATTAAACATGTCAGAAAGCATTTTCAGAATGCTGAAATACATTTAAAATATGTATACTGCAATTTTCCAGTTTCAGACACCAAACCAGTGTACAGTGTGACATAATTATCTATAAAATCACATTAACAAGAAAAAAAAAACATGATCAAGATCCTTCTATACCTGCATAACTGTAAGTGTGCGACACTGGATCTTGCCATTAAGGTCATGGAATATACAGAAATCTTGATATTAATTGGCATTAATATCTTTTAGATTTCATGGTTGTAGAGAAAGGCGCGCGCGCGCGTGTGTGTGTGTGGTAACTGCTAAAGGTGCAGAAAGCACAGGAGGAATATGTCGTGTTTTTGCAGTTTGTAGACAACCACCTTTCTCTAACCTGGTTCTCCCCATATGTGTTGGGCTGCAATTCCCATCATCTCTAGCCAGCATAGCAATTGACCATGCTGGCTATGGATGATGGGAGTTGTAGCCCAACACATGGGGGAACCAGGTTGGGAAGGGTGGTATATCCATCTTCCTCAGCATGGCCACTCAGCTCTTTTGTTTGTTCTTTTATACCAAGTGGAATAAATTTGGATAATAAAACCTAGACAAATATGCCTTATGTACATAATTTCTATTAGTACTGAACTCTAGACTTTTTGAAGGAAATACACTGTCTACCTTCATCCATGCATATTTAATACACTGTCTACCTTCATCCATGCATATTTAATAAAGTTAGCCTTTATTAATAACGTTAGCCTTTACATGTGTTTAAGCGCCATGCAAATTCTCATTTCCCTTAGAATTCAATTTTACTTTTGAATTGTGTTACTGCACCTTGAGATTTTCAGTCATTGCCTACTTCAAAGACTCTGCTGATGCACATGTACCAGATATGATACCCAGATAATATTGCCCATTGGCTGGCTGCCAATTTACTACCAGGCTAAATGTAAGGTTTTGGTATTAACCTATAAGGCCCTAAGCAACTTGGGACTGGGATACCTGAGAGAATGCCTTCTGTATAAACCTGCCTGGCCTCGGCAATCACCCAGAGACCCTTTGGGTTATGCCACTTCTTGCAGATGCCCATCTGGTGACAACCAGGAAGAGGGCCTTTTCTCTGGTAGTGCCCGCTCTCTGGAATACCCTCACCCCAGAAATAAAACACGCACCAGCTGTAATGTAATCCAGGCACTTCTTAAGCCTTATTTTAGTCACCTTGGCTTTTGATGATTTGTAATGCCTGTCATTTTAATTTTTTGTTTTCTGATGGTCACTGGTTAAATTTTACTATATTTTAGTTACATTATATATTTATGCTTTTTTATTATGGTTTTAATGTTGTGCTTGGCCTGGATATGTTTTACAGGTCGGGTGATATAGAAATATTTTTGAACAATTTTTAAACAACATTGGGTTTCTTAGACTTTTAAGGCAGATTTCCCCAACCTGGTGCCTTCTGGATGTGCTGGGCTACAACTTCCATCATAGCCATGGTAGGTGGGATGATGGAGTTGTAGTCCAACACATCTGAAGGGCACCAGAGTGTTTTAAGGTGTTCTGATAGCCAGGGGAAGTGTTTGTTTTGGGAGATTGATAGAGATATAGATGCAGCAGGATAGGAAAAATTTCTGCATGCCACCTGTGCTGGTGCAAAATTAGTCTCTGAAAGGGTTCTGAAAAGGTTTGGACACTCATGGTTAAACTTTTGATTTTGCTTCCATTCAAGATTAAGGCAGTAATCCTGTATGTACTCTTGAATTAATCCTGGTTGAATTTAGGACTTGTGGCTCAGTGGCAGAGCACATGCTTTGCATGCAGGATGTCTCTGGTTCAATTCCCAACATCTCCAGGTAGGGATGGAAATACTCCTGACTGGAGAGCCGCTGCCAGTCAGTGTCGACAATACTGGGCTAGATGAACCAATGGTCTGACTCATTATAAGGCAGACTCCTATACTCCTGTGTTCCTATGACTTGGTTCTGAATAAACATGCGTGGATCAGGCTGCACATTCTCTAACCTTTTACTGAGCTGTGAAATTGTTGGCTGTTACAGCAATTGCTCTACAGTAATTACCTGTGGCCCTGTTCAGGTTGAGATAAGAGCAGTGCTATTCAATGTGAATCTAACACATCTGTTCACACTACAGTTTCTGTTGGATGTTTGGTGTCTAGAATTGTTTGCTTTCAAGTAGCTCTGTCTTTTTAAAAAGCACCTGCTTGCCCTTTTTCTCCACAGGCTCTATCCTGGCCCACATACAAAAGCAAAAGCACTTTAATGAGAGAGAAGCCAGCAGGGTGGTGAGAGACATTGCCTGTGCTCTGGATTTTCTGCACACAAAAGGTAAAAATATGCATCCTCCATTTTACCAGCTCATTAGCCAACAGCCTTTGGACCAGGCAAAGTCGGCTAGTATAAATGAGAGATCAGCATGAAACTTGCGGTGTTTCTGTGTTTATTTTTTTTTCCCACACAGGACATATAATAACTAGCACAGGGGCTTTGGTGCTACTGTTGCTGGCTTTGTGTTATGGTGACTATGGTTAGTGAAGAGATGAGCACAGTCCCTTTGTGAGTTACTGGGCTCAGACATGATGATTCAGTGTAAGCCTAATGGTATCTGGAGAAAATGAATAGTATTTGTAGTACTGACTTCATGCTTTAAGATGGCCATTGTGTCTGGTAGTCAAAGTTGTAGTGTGTGAAAAAGCATAGACAGCTTGAACAACCTTTTCAAGCTCTTAGGGGCTGGTGTGGGTCAAATTATTTAAGATAGAGCATGACTTATCCAATCTAACATCTTATGAGCAATAAGCTTTTAAAAGGTTCCAGTCTATTGCTGCAAAGGTTCATGAGACCAGATTTTGGGGTTTAGTTATAAAAGTAGGCTATGTATGCGTAGCTCTGGGGAGGCAGAGGGAATTGCCACATTATTTGTTATATTGACCAATTTAAATACATGCAAGATACAAAATAACTTCTGTCAGCTTTGAGAAAAGAGGTGCAATGTCTGCAATATCCCCCAAACAGCATATATTTCAGTTGGTAAGTACCCTGCTATCACAAGATGAACGGCAGCTTTTTTACATGTACAAAATAAGGGTCAAGTGTGTTGCTGCTGGAGTTACAAAGCGAATAATATATTTTCCTGGATTTTTAGGTATGGGTTTGAGGTTATTGTATAACATTAGTTGGTGGTGGCTGCTTGGTTTTGCTGTAGGTATTTTATTCTATTGTACCGTATACATGGTCAATACTTTACGCATTACCTTAAAAAACCCTGAAATTTCACAAATCATCAGCAATTGATTCCAAGATGAACAGCTTAGGCTGTGGAAAACTAGCTTGAGAAACCATTTCCATAAAACATTTATGCCAGACATGGGCATCTTGCTCTTTCATCTCCAGCAGCTTCTCTTTTTGATGTTTACTCACTTAAATAAGTGCAAGCTAGAGGAAAGATCATATGTTTTGTTTAATGAGAAAAAACCTGATCAATAAAAGCTGACATGTTTCTGCTTTGTCTAGTATTCTGTGGTACCACTGTAGCAACAACTCTCTAGTGTGCAGCAAAGTTAATATTGTTCCATTAGAGGGCATAGATATGGATGGTCTCAGATGGCTAGTCTGCTAGAGAAATTGATTTGTGGAAATACCATTGCTGAGTTGAATAGCTTGGCTTGTGATGGGGGAAGTGTTTAGAAAACAAATACTGAAGCAGAGAAGCTTTGTTTGGTGTGGGCTACAGCTTACAGTGAACAACAACCGGGGCAGACTAAAGGAGAAAACAGCAGGGCTGCGGGGGTGTTTATTTCTTGAAGTAATTGGAGGGGGATGTCTGCCTGACTTAGGCTGAAAAGGAGTAAGCTTCCGAGAGAGGTCATCGGGAGTTTGTGGGGGCTGGTGTCATCAGAATGTTGATGACATCCAGCTTTGTGTATTCTTTCCATCTGACTCTGGGGAAGCTATGGAAGTGCCTGAGATCTGTGAAGGACTGGATGTCTGCTAACAAACCGAAGCTCAGTCCAGATAAGATAGAAGTTCTGACAGCAGTAGTAGGAGACCATTTGGGAAGAAATGTTCTAAATATTCTAGATGGGGTTGCATTCCTCCAAAGAAGCATATGCACAGTTTGAGGGTGCTCCTGGGTCCAGCTTTGTTCCCGGTAAACAGATGGTGGTTGTGGCCAGAGACATTTCTGCCCAATTTCTGCACCAACTGCAGGTTTTCTTGGAGAAGGCAGACTTGCCACAATTGCCACATGTCCTAGTTACTTCTAGGTTAGAATACTGTAGCATGCTCTTTGTGGGGCTGCCAGAAGCCTCAACTAAAGCAATAGCAGGAGCCTAGTCATAGAACTAGGTAGATCTACTGCACTGGATCCCAATTTGTTTCCAGCCTCTATTATGCTGCTAGTTCTTGCTTTTAAAAGCCCTAAATAGTTTGTGACCTGAAGGATTGTGGACTTATCCACACACTGAGATAATCAAAAGAGATCCTCTACACATCCACCCTGTGAAGTGTTGAGAATGGGGTGCATCATCGGGCCTTCTCATTAGCAACGTTCAGCTTATGGAATTCACTGCCCCAAGATGTTCAGCTCTGTGGCACTTTGAGTACAAATGTCATGTTAAAAGGTTCTATTTGAACATATTTTTTATGTTACTGTTTCATACTATGTTGCCCTGCTCTTTCTTTGTATGGGGTGTGTCTATGTGCACGCGCTTGTATTTTGTAGTGGTGATGTTTGACTTAATTGTTTTTATTGTTTTGTTACGCTCTTAAATTGATTGTCAGCCATTCTGAGGATGTGATTTGAGTGGAAGATAGGGGAGGTATGCATATTTTATAAACAAATACACAGTGAACTAGAAATAATGTAAATACAACTTGGTTTGGGATTCTGTGGTTTGCTTATTTTTAAAGTATTCATAGAGCACGCTCTATTCTGCTTAAGAAATGATAAAAGCACTAATACCCCAAAGACTGCAAGCAGTTGCTAAAATTATGTTTTGGGAAAGAAGCTACGCAGCAGGAAGAAATGCTTTTAGAATTATCTCCTGTAATATCTCTGACTTTCTCATTTAGTTTGTGGTTCCACTGTGTAGCATTAACTTCCTTATTAAACAATGGTGCACACAATATTAAACAAGAAGCTGAAACATTTATTTTGGTTGACACTTAGGCATTTTGCTGTTTGTAAACTGATAGACTTCTTGGAAGGGGTGAGAGAGTTGATAATACTGTTTCAGCTAGCATTGTTTCATTTCGCTTTTGTAACATAAGACTCTGTACCACAGATACTTTAATCATGCATAGCACACAGAAAGATCAGTTGTGTTGTTGTTTCTAAGAAGCCATTAAACCATATTTGAAACATGGTTTATTTACACAAACCTACCTTAACAATGGTGCTCAGTTGCTAAGTTTTAAATGACATATTTATATAAAAAGAATGTTTACCTTGAAATCCAACAGGTTCTTCCTCTGTAGGAAGTGGGGAAGAAAAGATCTAAGGGAGTTATTTTCTTACTTGAATTGAGCCAAGAGGATAGCCTCCTTCATGCGTTAAGTCACATGAAGAGGGCCACACAATTAAGAGGTCACTGGGACTGTGCTGCTGGTTCACCCTTAAGGTCATGTGCCTTCTTTCTGCTCATGTGTTGGGCATTGATATGTGCAGCCTTTGTGTGTTGGCTTCCATGTGAACTGGGACCCCAGTCATGCAGGTTTCCAGTTCCCATAGAACACACATGGATGGGAGAGAGCAAAGACACCACGTGGCCTCACCCCGATGCCCCTTTAATCATGTGAGTCCTTCCTGCCATTACTGTGTGAAGGGGGTTGGTGACTGGCTTATCCAAATGATGGCAGAAATTTAAACATGAGCATAAAGACAATTACATAAGAGTAAAAAAAAAATCCCAGTGTTTCATACACAAACGCTCCTTACTGGGATATAACAAGAATATAATTTAGTCCCTCAGATAGAAAATACTATACTCTTATACTGTGACCCTCCTGCTAACATTATTGTACACATTTTGTTTTGTATTCACTTCTTAAATGTCCAGATGAGGATTCCCCGTGGAGGGTTAAATCTTCCCATTGAAGCCCTTTTTCATGTTACCACTAGTGTCATGAGGACTGCTACAGAATGGCTCCTTTCTAAGCTGCTTCGAAATATCAGACGCTCATGTTTACATGGGAGGGGGTTATGCCATTACTCCATCCCACATGGGTATCACCCTTTCCAAACAACATATGATTAGCAGAGGCAGAGGAAGGAGCCATGATGTGGACTCTACCATATGACTATGCTCATCTAGGGCTTATCAAAGACTATTCACTGCTGTACACCTGAGCAGTGTACAGAAAAATTGGTGAGCACTTTGATTAAAACTTCAGTCTGTTTGTAAACAACAAAAACAGAACACTGTTACACAAGGTTTTTTTCATGTTTGACATGACTCTACAAGGCCTGATGCATTCTTCTCTTTGTGTTACCTTAGGTATTGCTCATCGAGACCTAAAACCTGAAAACATATTGTGTGAATCTCCCAATAAGGTAACTGCATGCTTTATAATCCCTTTTTCCCCATTAGGTGGTCTTCAGGATTGAGTTCATCATTTTAATGATGATGAGCAGGGTGAATGCAATTCGATGATTTAAAAAAAAAAATGTAAATTGGATTTTAAAGTTGAAATCAATTAAAAACATGTAGTAAATGAAATACTAACTTTCTACCTTAAAAAATAACAGTTAGAATTAAATCATATAATGAACATACTAACGCTAACTTACAGATTGATAAAATGAAGTTACTTACCAATCAAACATGCGCATTAATTTTGGTTTTTCATCTCATGAAAATAGTCTGTCCAGCCTACCCACCAGCTCTTGCTTCTTGAAAGTTCTGGGATTTCAGGTTCTCTGAGTAAAGTCACATGTGCAAAGACATAGCCTAGATAGGATTGTTGTTCTCTGCTCATATGATGATGGAGTTGGGCCAAGCAAGGCAGAGGAGTTAAGATGATATAGCAGGGTGGATAAAAATTAATGCTTAAAATAAATTTTATTTTTATTTTTTCTAATACTTTTTATTCTACTTTAATCTTTATAAATGAACCAAAGAACACCAACAATATAATCATCGTCTACAGTTTCCAACTTTACAGTATTCTTAAGAGGACCCCTCAATAATGAAATAAGGGGGGAAAAAGAGAGGAAGAAAGGAGATAATTAATATAAAAAGGAGAGAGAAGAGCAAAGGGGAAGGAAACAAAAAAGAAAAAATGCAAAAAGAGAGGAAAACAAAGCAAAATATAAACAGAAGTTTACATAACAAACTTAAATTTAAGCTACATTACACATAAATTTCAAATATCACTCTACTTAAATATTATACCAATCTTACAGGTCAATACAGCATAAATAATCAATTTCACTATTGCGCCTTCAGGCTTATAACAAAGAAGAAAGCTTAGAATTCATTTCTTTTATCTTTTTTAAAAATATCTTTTTATTTATTTTATCTTTATAAATGAAATAAACAATACCAAAAATACGGACAACCTGATCAATACTACAGTTTCCCAGCAACACAATATTCTGATGAGGACGCCACAATAACAAAAAGAAAAGGAAAAAGAAAAAGGAAAAGAGAGGAGGAAAGGAAGTAAAGAAAAAGAAAAGAAGATTCTTCCCCCTCCCTCTCCTTCCCCTTTAAAGAATTAAGATTAAACTCCATTACCCCCCCCCGCCTCTGATGCCATTCTATTTTAAAAACTATATAACCTTAACAATCTTACAGTTTAATAAACAGCCTTACATTTCAATATATCATCAATCTTAATAAACAACCTTACGTTTCAATATATCATCAATCTTATATCAAAGAAACAGGTCTACAGTTCATTCCCAGTAGCCAATAATAATAATAATAATAATAATAATAATAATAAAAATAGTGTTATATAATAATAAAACATTGTTTATAGTGTTATAAAATAATAAATAGCCTTCTTTTATCAACAACTTCTTTAGTGTAATCCGGAAATAACATAACTCTATCTTGTTTTGATCCCTAAAAAAGATTTCCCCCCTGTCTTGCCAAACACAGGATATGATTTTTTTGTGGAGACTCTTGCAAATTGAACTATAATCATATAGTCAGTCCCTTTAGCATTTGGCACACGGAATGTATGCTCAGTATCAAGTACATAATCAGATGACAAAGGAAGTAACTCATGCAGGAGCCCATCTACAAAAGTGAACAAATTTGTATCAGTAGATAAATCTTTGATACCAATAATACGCACATTTGCTCTGCGTGCGAAAGCCTCCAATTGCGAAATTCTTGCAGAAAAATTATTATGAAAAGCTTGCGAGACAGTCTCCTGTGCTGCCACTTGATCTTGCAGCTCGTTAACCTTTGCCTTCATTTTTTGCGAAGAATTATTAATTAAATCCACAGCCCCTTGCAGGGTGGTGATGGAATTTTGGATTGAATCCAATCTCTTAGCCTGTTCAGCAGATTGCAAAGACAAAGCTTTTATCAGAGCATGTAACTCCTCTATATTTTCATCGCTTCTCGAAGCCTTTGCCAAGGGAGGTGTGGGAAGGGTCGATGGCACTTTTCTCCTCCTTGGTGTTCCCATCCTTCTTTTTAAACAAATATTGTAGGTCCTTGAATATTGCTGGTATTCCTTAGTCCATAAACACTAAAAACTACATTGGGGCACGTCAGCCCTGGTTCCTCCTAATTAGATAGGAGTTTTCAAAACAACTTTGAGCGGTGATTAAGCTTTGGCAGACTTGCCTCATAGTCCAGCCTCTCTGCTGCGTTGCAAAAAGAGCTGTCTTTCCAAGGCTTCATCCAGAATGCTGCTCTTGCTTCCGCCTTTCATTCCAGGGGAAGATAAAAAGGTTTTTCAACATTTTCAAAGCTGTTTGAGATAGCGTCCCGCAGAGACTCCGCAGAACGCCACCAGGGCAACATTGGCTCCGACTGGAAGTCCTTAAGTTTTTACTTAAAATAAATTTTATCAATGAATTTTTAAAAATTAAAATTGGATTTTGTTTTCAGTCTAGGAACTATCAAACCTTTCTTTTCCTTTTCAGTCATGGGCATTTCATTTTTGTTTGCTGTTTTATGCAAGGGCAAGGCTGGGCCAAGATGGAGTGAAGCAGAATGGAGCAACACTAGAAAGAAAAAGAGAAGACAAAATTGTTCAGTGTACATCTTCCTGTATTCTCATATTAAAGCTGCAGTTCTGTACCTACTTACCTGAGAGCAAGCTCCATTAAATTCAATGGGATCTTGTTTCTGAGGAGACGTGTATAGGATTGTTCTGTTAACCTCGAGCTGTCATGGGAGCTGGTCATAAGAAAGGTGCTCTATGGGCATATTTTGAAGACATTCCCTCTGTAGGTAAAAGGGATAGCATGCAAAATATATATAGTAAGATAAAGAGATGCAAAGTCTACTTGTGAGAATGAAACAGTGTAAATAATATTCTATTTAGTTGTAAATTAACACAGCTTTGTGGTCAGACCTGCATCATTGCTCAGGAAATACCTGAAAATGTTTCAGTGGGAAACCTGATTTAAATCAGTGATCTAAATGGACCTTTTTCCTTGCTGATTTAAATCAATGATTTAAGTCGCCTTAATTAAAATCAATCCACACTGGCGATATGTGTTGCTTTTTTTGGTTTTGTTTCCCCTTCCTCCATTTCAGGTGTCACCAGTGAGAATTTGTGACTTTGATCTTGGAAGTGGAGTAAAGCTCAACAGTGCATGTACTCCAATCACTACTCCTGAGTTGACTACTCCAGTATGTAGACCATTACATTCTTCTGCTGTTAGCTATACTGTAGGAATCCAGGGGAGAAGATGGGTATTTTATCAGTAAAATGTAGTATTTTGTGCACCAAAGTTGTGCAGATGTGCATAATGATCATGTTGCGGTTTAGTAGCATTGCAAGAGATAACACTTCACACACACACACACACACACACACACACACAAAACACACATGTTGATTACTCCCATTTATTGCATAGTTCAGATAGCTTGTGCCTTGATAACTGCTCGTTCATATATATATATATATATATATATATAGAGAGAGAGAGAGAGAGAGAGAGCGCGTGCGCACTCAAAGTAAACTGACATTTTTCAAGGAATCCATCCATTTAGCAGGCCTCATCCACCTTCAAAGCTGTATCCTCATGTTCTGGAGCTAAGAGAAGATAATTTCCTACATAGTTATGGGGCCACTGGCCCTAGTTCTAACATACATGATATTACACAGTCTGACTTCAAAAGACTGGTTTGGGAGATGTGTTTGTCTCACACATGTTTTCTTTCTCTGTCTGAAAAACTGGATAGCATCTCATGCATGGGATTTGTTTCCAGGTTAATGGGACCAGAGTGCTGCCCAGCATTTGCTTGAGAGCTCCTTGGTCCCAGGACTACCATGTGTGATATTGTGCTAATGACGTATGCTAGAGAAGGACTTAACACTAGGAACGCAGGATGCTGCATCATGCCAAGCCCGACCTTGGTCTATCTAGCTCAGTATTGTCCATATTGACCGGCAGCAACTCTTCCTCTTCAGAAAGGAATCTTTCTCAGCCCTACATGAAGATGCAGGGACTAAACCTGAGGGACTTTGCATGCATAGCATGCGCTCTACCACTGAGCTAAGGCCCGTCCCCAAGACAAGGCCCAGGGCTCTATTTATTGCAGGGGTGAAGAACCTTAGGCCCAGGGGTCCCAATCTGGCCCTGCAAGGATTCACCCCCTTTTCCCCAACCACCAGTCTTGGTTTCCTGGCTTTTGCAGTGTTTCAACATTCTAAAAGGTTGGAATACCTCTTCTAATGCTTAATTACTGTCAGTAAGAGCTTTAAGCTAAATATGCTGGGTTTTGCCTTTGGCCCCTCCCCTTTCTGCCTTTGGCCCCATCCACCACTGGAATGCAGCCCCAAGAGCGTTTCAAACATGGAATTCGTCTCTTGGGCTGAAAGAGTAGATACAAGCATGTGGGGATTTTGAGCTATGGCATGATACTGTTGTACTAGAGGCAAGTTAACCAATAATTAATGACATCAATAAAGTTTCACAATACATTTAGAGAAATATTGATCTTGAGGGTTTTAAAAAATCTGGCTGAAAAATGAATTTGCTTGATCTGAAAGGCATTAACTTTATTAGTATTGGATATAGCACCATCCATGTGCTGGGCACTTGAGAGTAACAAGAAGAAAGACCCCGGGGAGGGTGCAATCTAAAATGTGATACCCTAGGCAATCGGGAGAAGGCAGGAAGGTGGAGGCAAGGATTAATAGGGTATGTGCTGGATGTCCATTCAGGTACACATGCTTCAGCTTATCTTGCATGCAGGATAAGGACCAAGGGGTTGTTTCAGAGGCTTCACAGAAAAAGTGGATTTGATGGAAGAGAGAGGTGTATTGAAGCTGTTCTGGGAGGCGGTTCTAGACAATAAGAGCAGCAAAGGAGAACGGGTGGGAGCCATTTAAAGGAGCAGGAGACCTGGACATGTTTGAAGGTGATAGAGTTGCAGGAGCAAAAGTCTTTGTGGACTGGCCAACCCTGCTTT
Organism: Heloderma suspectum; assembly: GCF_057233095.1. Taxonomy (NCBI): domain Eukaryota; kingdom Metazoa; phylum Chordata; class Lepidosauria; order Squamata; family Helodermatidae; genus Heloderma; species Heloderma suspectum. Next base: position 232,176,529 of record NC_139461.1, read on the forward strand.
GTTCTTCCTTTTCCATTGGTCTTTTCCTTCTCCCTGGTACCTGGTAGTGGCAATAATAAGGAACCTCTCTCCCCTCCCTCTTTTCAGTGGCTAGAATGCTTCACCAGTCCTGCAGGTGCAAGGACTCCTGGGAAAATGCAGTCTTCTGTTTCCCAGGGGTTCTTGCACCTGGCATGCTGTTGTGATGCAGCATTCTAAGTGCCTGAAAGATGGAGCCTTGGTGATAGTGGGCAAGCCCCCAAATGAGACAGTGCTAGTCCAAGCCCAAATTTCAGTGGGATCACTCCATACTGGAGTGAGCATTTCAAACAAACGAGAGTCTGAAGTGTTTTTAACTATGTGTTAATATAGCCCTGAACTTCGTCTTGCACAGCCTTGTGTGGAGGTTGTAGTGGCAAACTCAGCCACTAGACTTCACCTTTTGGAGACTTGAACTAGTAATGCTGTCTATATGTTAACCATGTGTACTATTAGACTGGGTGGTGCCACCATAGTCTATAAATATATCCCTATTCAAGTACTGTGTATCAAAAGACCTAAGAATTAAAATTCCTGATGATTTCATTTGCTTCTACATAATTCTTCCTGTTGCCCAGCAACTGTATGGTAGCTTATTGCCTCCCACAGCTCTGGCAATCTCATGCTTATTTGCATGGAGTGAAATTTGCCATGAGTGAAAATGCTTGTCTTTAAATGTGTTGAACTTGTATTGTATTATGAATGTGAATTAATGTACTGTATCTGCCTGCCTTAGAGTGTATGATTTGGAGTAAGTTGAATTCCCAGAGTGTTAACTGCCTTGTTTCTTTGAGAAAGTAGATGGTAACACAGTAACTCTATGCAAAGAGATCGATCCCTCCTGACCACTACCTCAGGACCTTCCCATTACCTGGCTGCTCTCTTGCCTTGGATTTTTATGTTTAAAAGTATCAGCAGGAGAATTCCATGTGTTGGGCTTATATTTTGCCAGCTTTGTATGAAAACAGGAGGTATCCATGGAGCCACAAGGTTTTGGCAGTATAATGATAAATGATAATTTGAAGTGGTAATGTTGAAAAGACCAAATGAAATTCCCTTGAACTGCCTCTGTCTCCAGAAGCAAGCATGGAAATGTGTCTTAGATGCACCTATGAAAACAAAGACCTCGGATATTTATCACAAATTTCTCATTTTCAGTCAACCTTGAATGTGTCTGTTTACTTTCTGAAAACTTTCTAATATGAGTTCTATATCTTGCTAGTGTGGTTCTGCTGAGTACATGGCCCCTGAGGTGGTTGAAGTCTTCACAGAGGAAGCCACATTCTATGACAAGCGCTGTGATTTGTGGAGCTTGGGCGTGATTTTGTACATCATGCTAAGTGGCTACCCACCTTTTGTGGGGAACTGTGGCACAGACTGTGGCTGGGACAGGGGAGAAGTCTGCAAAATTTGTCAGGTAACAAGTTAAGCATATTGAGCTTGTGTAGAGGAAGATTATGGGAGTGTTGTAGTGTACATGGGCTGACAAAGGAGGTTTTGTTGACTTCCTTCTATTCCTCTAAGCATGCTACTGACTTGAAGAGTGAGGGCTATGGTAGGACCATGGCTTAGTGCAGCCTACCCCAACCGAGTGCCCTCCAGTGATTTTGGACTATGGCTCCCAGCATTCCTTATCATTGCCATACTGGCTGGGGCTGATGGGAGTTGAAGTCCAAAACCTCTTGAGGGCACCAGATTGGGGAAGGCTGGCCTAGTACGTGCATGCATGTACTGACCAGGATCCCTGCTTCAGGATCCTCTTATGTAGCATCTCACTTCCTCTTACATGGTAGACTCCATTCCTAGCATGTATCGTTATACTGTTTTATGCTGATTCATAATGCGTACTAGTGAGGTAGGGGGTGTTTCAAACTAGTAAATTATTTTCACACTTGCACTCAAACTTGAATTGTGCAAGCTCATGATGAATGTGAAAGTTTGATATTCTTAGACAATGGTTCATCTTCAAAAAATGGCTTGATTGGAGACGGGATGTATGCTGCTCCCCTCAAGACCTGACCCATTGGTAGTGTTACGAACATTCCCCCAGCAAAATGTGGGGAGATAAGGCTGTGGGGATTTTAAGATGACTGGGGCCATTTTGTCAATGGTGAGAAGTGACAACTTCAACACTGAGCTGTTAACCTCTAAACCAAATAAATGTGTATTTGTTGTTGCTAGAACAAACTCTTCGAGAGTATCCAGGAAGGCAAGTATGAGTTTCCTGATAAGGACTGGTCTCGTATCTCCAGCGACGCCAAAGATCTCATCTCAAAGTTGCTAGTCCGTGATGCCAAAAAGAGGCTTAGTGCTGCTCAGGTTCTACAGCATCCATGGGTACAAGGTGTAAGTAGTTCCTTTCAAAGCCACTATATTTATTTATATAGCACCATCAGTTTGCATGGTGTTTTATAAAAAATAAAATAAAATAGAAAACACAGGTCCCTCCACAGGTGTTCCTTTTGTCATGGAGAGAACCAATTTGTCCAGAGCTGGGACACCCTAAGCTGTAAATGTGAATTGTGATCAAGCCTTCTGGCTCAAGATTTTAATTAGTTTAGCTACTTAGGATGGCCTCAACTGAAGGCCTAAATTTTACCTTAATACAGAGGTACTCAACCTTTCTTATTCTGACTAGATGTGGCACAAGGACTGAAGCTGGTTCCCTTCCTCCACAAGCATTTTTTTTTAATACTCAGAAAACCATAGACTTTTCCTGTTCATCAGCAAGAACCTATTTCTAGTGAATGTTCAATATGGGAAGAATCAAATTCTCCCTATGTTGATATGGCTGAATGCAGAGTGTTCATGCATATTTTTGTTTAATGCACATTTATATAAACATCATAATTGCCTATATCTGGCCTTCTAATTCACTTGAAATGTAACCCATTCATAAATGGTTGTCCAGAATAGTGACCTCTAAAACTTAAGGATCATTTGCTTACCCTTTGGATTAGTAAAGCTTTTCTCCAAGAATCCTCAACTTACCTTGCAATGTTTCCATCACGTGCAGCATGCTTCTGAAAGAGGACTGCCTACACCACAGGTTCTTCAAAGGTAACCATTTCTGAGTACCTCCTATTATAACTATTGAAAGAGTTAGTTGGAGGGTAGATACAATCAAATCAGAGGAATTTGGGGAGTAAGCAGTTGGCTGCCTTCTCTGTACTGGATAACAGGTTTTTTTGTGTTTGGAGAACTACAGTTTATTGCAGTTATCTCTTATTTGGGCATTAATCACATAACTTGCTTATTTATAAGAGGTAATGAAGAGACAACTTGTGTATTTTAATCTCCATGGTATAAACTGATCTTCTCTCCTCCCTCCCCCCGCCCCCCAGGAACAGCAGCACAAAAGAACTGACTCTCTTCGCAGCTGAGGCTATTGCTTTAAACCGCCAGCTCTCCCAGCATGAGAATCATCTCAGTGAAGAGCAGGAGATTATCACTCAGGCCATGTGCTCCATGAAGCTTTCTCCCCCCTCCAAATCCCGCCTGGCAAAACGCAGAGCTATGGCTCAGGTCACAAAAAGCAGTGACTTCCAGCCAGCTCTCCATGCAGCCCTTTGATGCACATTTCCCTGTTAGGGTTAGGTCAGCTTTTGTATACTTATTTTAAAGGACTCATGAGTATATTAATGTTTAAAAAGAGCAGAGCTTGTGATGAAGTAATTTAAAGGATAATTTCCTTGGAAATGCCTTTTTAGAAAGTTGATAAATGTGGTGAATTATAGGAAGTTCTTAGGTGACATTGCTGCTGTGTTAATGATAACAACGAATGACTTAGGCATGTTTGCACAAGGTCCTCTAACCAGAGGATAAACCTTCACTGCTAGCCTTGTGACTAATGGAAATATGGCTCTGAGTTCAGAGGCTCTTGAAGGAGCTTGCAATCCTTACACAACTCCAGGTCTCTACCTGCAGCCACAGAATAATTATGGTGGCCATCCTCCCAGAACCTTCGCTCACCTGCATTTTTGTGAATAATTACTACTTTCTCCACTGCAAAATATGTCAACGTATTTCATCTTTATCTTGGGTCACCTCCTATGTTACCTTTTACTGATTTGGGGCCTTAACTTGCCTAGATGTCTGTAGAGGTGACTTTGGAATGCTAGAGGCATATCTATTTCAATGCGAAGATGATCTCATCTGAAATGGCCCACATCTCCCCCCTCCAAAGGCATGTTTTGTCACTGATACAGAGTATAGCTTAAAGCTTTTGTTGACAAAGAGTAATTTTGGAATCAGCCCTCAGGATGCAGTCTTCCAATCCTTAGTAAGGCCTCTGTTTTTGTTGCAATTTCCAAGTGATCTGCTTGGGGAATTCTGCTTTTAATTGCTTGAAGTGTTTGTCCCAATTTCATGTACAGCATTTCTCTAAAGATTGGGCCTCACTAAGACCTACAAGAGATTATCAAAACATTACTTTCCCCATGTGAGTGCCACTGGAAAGGTCTTCTTCATGGTGATATATACAGAAATGGGAATGTCTGAAAGCTTTTTATTGTGTGCATCCACCCAAATGTGTGCAGCACAGAACACGCAGTGCTAGTGCGGGATGCTGCATGTGTTCAGACAGCTGTATGCAGTAAGGAGCAGCTTCTATTTGGAGTGCCACCAGTGGAAAAAGCTGCTTGGTGGTGCTTTCATTCAGTAATTTGTACTAGCCCTGACTCAGGAAGTGATGAGGTATTCCCCCAGTCCCTTGCTTAGATACTTTCTCCACATAACAATTGGTTTAAAATAAGGATTGTCTTGTAAATAAGGATTGTGTTGTAGCACGCAAAGAGTTTAAATATAGTCATCGTGCATATTTGCAGAATTATCTTTACCATCTCTCTAACAATCTGAGGAGCACCTAATAGTTTTGACAGCAGTTCTTCAGGTTAAATGAAATTTCTACGTACGTGACAGGAACAGTCTTTTCTATTCCACTAAACAAAAAGATATACCATGGAGTTGGGTAAACCAACATAGGACCGCCTTTGGCTTGGATCAGCTTTGGAGTGGTTGTTCTGGCTGTTGAGACATACATTCCATAATCTGCCTAATGTAAGGACATAAAGTTGAAGGTGGAGAAAGGGATACTACAGTATCGGTGCATGACATTTTTATAAGCTGATGTAAACACATTTTTTCATGCTCAGCTGTGACTGCTTGCTCTGCTGTTGCTGTTTTCTTTATCCCTCCCCATATTCCTACACACAAGAGAATTAGATTGGAGTAGTTTTACATCTCAAACCTTGTCTGTTTTTGAGTGGATTATGGCAAGTGATGGGAATAATGTCAGATTGGTTTTTAAGTGTAACATACCACGTATGTAACTTCTGTTGAAGTGTGGTGGCTTGAGAATCGCTCATGGTTGTACAATGGTTATTTTAAAACCAAACCAGTGAGTTTATCTTGAGCATCATAGAAAGCTTTTCTTTATTAAAAGGTGCTAAAGCTGTTCACCTCGGGGAAATTCAAGTCCCTTTTTAATCAAGATTAGTATTTAAATTTGGCAATTTTTGAAGATCAGTATTGATATTGAAGGAGCAGGATATAGAACAAATCCAATCAGCTAGAAGGATTTGAGTTGAGGTTATCCTAACTCTGCCTGCTAGAATAGCTTCACCTTTTGCCTTTAAATACAACATGTGTATTTATACAATTTTAGAAATTATTACTGCATACGGGTGATGAATATGAAGAATGGCCGCTAATTTTATAGATTGTACCATTGGTGAAGGTTATTTATTATACTTCTGTTTTTAGCATACTTTAAGCTGTTACAGTTGCACTATACTCCATAGTTAACAGGTTTTTTAAAGCATTGGAAAGCTCAGGAAGTAACATCCCTCTCTATGTGACGCATTTATTAATGTTGTGTACTGAAAATTAAACTTACGTCATTTCTAAACTGTTTTGTTTCCTTGTTGATCTGTTGAGTTACACAGTATGCCCTTTTCTCACGCTGGCATTCATAATGGAGCACTGGCCTTATTTCACCTTGCATAATACATGTCACAGGAAAAAAAATACTCCAGCAACTCTAGCCAGTGTCTCATGCCAGAGCTGTTTTAATATTATGGTTGGAAGTGAAAAAGATTTTTTTTTTTCTTTTTAATTTCAGGCATGTGAAATCTGGACTGTGGCTGTGGTCACGGAGCATGTAACGAAATAAACTAAATGTAGTATATAGTCATCATTCTGAACAAGAAATACAAATAAAACTGAGGCTGCAGTCATGCTCACTTACCTGAAAGGAAGCTCCATTGAACTCAGTGGGGCTTATTTCTGAGTGGATAGATAAAGGATTGCACTGTGAGACATAAACATAATGTGAGCGGAGAGTGATACACAATTTTTAAAAATTATATAAAAGTATTGGGTTCTACACTTAAAGGTGGCCTAAAATCATTTAAAATAAAATAAAAGTAACAATTATAGAAAACAAACATACCAGGTAGTATAATAAATGCACTGTATATCTCCAATATAAAACCAAATGGAAGAAAATGTGTGTATCTAGTTCCAAATAGTATCTTATTTCCATAAAACAAGTAGGTTACCAGGCATTATGAAAGGATTATTAACATACCCTATTTTGTCTTGGGGTTGTTAGCTTCACGGCATACTCTTCTCTACTTTGTTGTTGGGCATGATGTTTTTCTTATGACACAAATCTCTACCTTGGAGTAAAAACGAAACAAAACCTGTCACCAAATGCATTATGCTGCTCTATGAACAATACACCACCAGAGGCTATTCCAGCTCCACTGGTTGCAGGACTAGAAGTAGAATGTAGAAATCCAAATCTCGGTGGTATTAAAATGAATAGTGAGTGGTTTTGTACTGTCATTAATGAGGTGGAAATCTCTAGGAAATAGGCTTCAGTAATTAGGTGGCTGTGGTCATGCTTCTGAGACTGGTTGGTCAGGGGTAAGCCACAACTGTGAAAGGGCTCTTGGAATATATTGTAGAATCATACTAAAAAAGGAATTGGAGGAGTAAGCAGCACATAACTTCGTAAAGAAAAAACTGGCTAATTGGAAGATGAACAGTATGTATACCCAAACTCTGCAACAACAATTTTAAATATCAAAGAGGATTAAAAACCCATATTAATCTGGATATGGGATCGCTCTTCTTAAACCCATATGGATTAAATTCTTTGCAAAGACGTCCAAACACTGTAAGATTCCTTTTGAAAGCTAGGACAGGTAACAAATTATAGCGGCAGCTATTGGGAATGAGAGAACTCCTAGGGTTCATAATCGGAATGGTTACACACCCTTCTCTGAATGTGTTCTTGATTTGTAGCAGCCTTTCATTCTATATCTGTTCCAGATTACTTGGAGCTGACTTGGGCTGCAATTCTTTATGTACGTAGATGATGGTAAGTCCCATTGAACACAGTGGGAATTACTTCTGGGTAGACATGCATAGGGTCGATTTGTTCATCTGAAATATCTAAGCCTGGCTGGTGGAAATAGAGTTGATTCCTTATAAAAGAGTACCAGAATTACAAATACATGAAAAGAAAATTGGAATAATTTTTTTAAGTGTGTTGATTAAATACTTGATTAGTGGTATACTTAATCAGACACAAGGACTCTCTCCTGCTCTTTCCGGTTCCCCTGTTCCTGCATGTGTTTGCATATCTGTATCTCCTCCTTTAACAAAAACACAAACTGCTGATTACACTGCTATAAGGAGAATTGAAAATAAATTATTTCATTTCTATACCGCCCCATAGCCGAAACTTTCTGGGTGATTTACAACAATTAAAAATGTTAAAAATACAGCATACAACATTTAAAAACCATTTACTTAAACCACACAGACAGTATCTAAAATGCCTTTGAACACAAAATGAAATTGACGTTGACACTGTAGATGTACTTCTATACTTTCTGGAGAATAGGGGGTTATTAGACAGGAGGGAGAGTTGTTACTATCATTTTTGCTTATTTTGATATGTATTATTTTTATATCAAAACTCAGTAAGGAAAAATAGCCGATTCGGAAGGCTGAGTACTGACAGGGTTGGTACCAGAATGGGGCCACTTGAGAAGAGGGAGGTGTCTGCATGCTCAGGTAAACCCCAAGGTATGCAGAAGTTAAAACATTTTTTAAAAGACAACAAAAATGGGGTAGCCTTCCACCCAAAAACAGCCTATTAAAGACTGAGCCTGCCCATTGACCTGGAACCACAGAATGGTGAGTGTCATTTGGAAAAGAAAATTGAAAACGGGGGTGGGGAGAGTGAATTGGCCTGCTCGAGTTCCTTACAGCTTATAGTACCTTGGAGAAAGGACTGGCTGGCTGGAACAAGCCAGTACTCCTGCTAGGGTGTGAGGATACGCTACAATATGGTTGCAGGCCCCACTTGTGTCTTAATTTCAGCCATACAGTTGAAATGGCAATTGGATGTTGATTTTTTTTTTTTTAGCTTTCTTTTGGATCAACTCACCTAGTAAACATGTTTGCGCTGTGTGTGCGTGCACGTGTCTGTGTAACAGTGAGAGCACACAAATAACCCAGCAAATAAATACTGGAGCTTGTACTCCTGCAGTGTAAGTTTTCTGCTGTGTCCCTGCATGGGTTGTTGTCTTTTTTTTTTTTTTACTATGCGTATCCTTAAAGACTCTGATGCTGGGAAAGACTGAAGGCAAAAGGAGAAGGGGACGGCAGAGGATGAGATGGCTAGATAGCATCACCGATGCAATGAATATGAACTTCAGCATGCTCCGGGAGAGAGCGCAGGACAGGAAGGCCTGGCGTGCTATGGTCCATGGGGTCACGAAGAGTCGGACACGACTGAACAACAACAAAAACCTTAAATTGTATAATTCCACTTTCCAGAGGTGGACAACTTGCATCCCTCCAGATTTTTTGGCCTGCAGCTCCCATCAGCCCTAGCCAGCGTAGCCAATGATGGATTATGGCAGTCGTAGGCCAAAACATCTGGAGGGCCACAACTTGCCCACCCCTGGAACAAAGCTCTAGGAAAACTCTTCCCTGCCCCCATGTTACTAGAATTAAAAAGCTCTATGCATCTTAGACCCATGTGGGCATGATTTACCTTTATTAATACTAATGTTACATAGTGTCTACCTTGCAAATTAGGAGGGGGGAATTTTGCTTGTTTAATTCTTGAGAGGAATGCTTTTTCTTCTACACTATTGCAGTGGTAAGCCACAAACCTCTAATTTGGTTTCTTTAGAAACATGCTGCCATGGCAACTGAAGGCTTGACAGTTCTGAGAAGCATATGTTGGTGCCCACTCCCAAAGCTTCTCCATGTCTTATGATGTCATTTATTCCTCACCATTTGCTACTAATTTGTACAATAATGGAGTCATTGCAATATTTTGTGGCTTTTGTGATTAAGGGGAAGGCTCAGTCTTTAAAAACTCGCAGCCTTTTTCTCTGAAGAGGCACTTGAAGGGCATTATTTCTTCTGCCAATAGGAACATAATACAATAACAGTTTTTTCATGGTTAAGAGACACAGTGCAGATGGTACCACTTAATTGATGTGGGCTAGGAGGGCTTGACTCTGAATAGGGAGCATGCATTTCCTTGCACATTTGCTAAGGAGGTGCTTTTTCATTACTGTTTTCATCCCAGAATATCATGTAAGGTCTTCTAATGTTTATTGGCCCAACTTCTGTTATAGAGAGTATGAGACCTTGGAATTGATGGAATGAATTGAAAAATGGAGCTGCTTATTCTGTTAGAAGAATTCTGAGTTTACAACACACACATCTCTTAATGTTTTTGTGTGTGAGGGGCGGGGAGTGGGGGACAAGGAAGCAAGAGCCACGTTATTTAGTATATGCGCAGAACTGGATTGGGTGGATCAGTGTTGAAATTGTAAGAAAAAATGTATGGCACTTGCTGAGATGGAAAAAGAAGAGGAATGTTTGGACTGTTCTTCCCTGCATGGTAGGAGTCTCTGTCAGCTGGTGCCTGTGAGAGTAGTGAAAGGTCTTTGGTTCAGGAAGCTGGGTTTTTCCAGGGCTGATGCTACCCTTAGGCAGAGTGAAGCAGCTATCCCAGGCAGCAGATGTTGGGAGGTGGAAGGAAGGTGTTAGAAGACAGACCTGTGTGCCATAGGCCCTGCTCTGCACCAGCTACATTAGCCTGCTGCCTTCATGGAATGGAGGATTCACATTTCTCAAGTTCCACCCCCTCCTCCTGTCATGGACAAATATAATAGTACTTTGCATGTCAATGGTATCCAAGCCTTCAATAGTTGAGGGTTACTTACTTTATACTAGGGGTGTGCACAGAAGGCAAACTTTGATTTGGACTCCAATTTGGAAGGGCCTTCAATTCATTTCAGACTGATTCAGAGGCCAGCTGCTTCATTTTTGGCTCACTTCAGAAATCCGAAGCTTTGCCTGTCTCATCATCTATAATGAGGAAATCAACTTCTACAACTTCTTTATTTCTTGGTAGAATTGGCTAAAACTTGCAAGCATAGTTGCCCCCTCCAAGGGGATCAAGCTATCCAAATTTCAGAGAGATACGCATGGGAAATTTTGTGCAAGAGGAGTCTTTAATGTCTGGGTTCTTAAAAAAAAAAAAAAAGATTCACTTACTCCACCCACTCTGTTTTTTGTGGGCAATTTGTATGAAAATGACATGAATCATAGTGTCCCGTGTTAAGTAACCTGCAACATTTCAGAAGGGTAGATGCAGGGGGGTTGTGCAAAGAGAGTCTTTAACATTTGCAAGGAAGGGATTTGCTTCCCACTTTTCCCCCTGTTGATGTTTTTGTCAATTTATATGAAAATAGCATACATCACAGAGGAGAAGAACCTGAAAAATTTCAAAAGGATAGGTGCAGGGTTTAGGGAGTTATGATGCATGAAAAGGTGTTGGAGGTGGGAGTTGCTTTTGTTTTCTCTTCATCTGACAACACCAAAGTCATAGGAACATTAATTACTTCATCCTTGATGGAGTGGATGGATGACAATTAATTGAGTAAATATATGTATATGTACATTGTAGAGCTTGTGTTCACCATACAGTGCAAGGGAAGCCTTCTTAAAAGAGATTCCTGTCCCCCTTTTTGTGGCCAGTTTGCTGTGTTCTGTGACTGTGTTTTGTGTTGTGTGACTCTGTCTCCCTCTCTCTTGAATTCTGCTTAGTGCAATCAGTGGTACAGTGAGGGCTGGACCTTGGAGCCAAAGTCAGGGCCCTACAGCCCCCAAATGACCACCCAGAGAGTGGTAGGGGATGAGGGCATCAGGGTAGCAGAAGCAACTCCATTTTATTCCTGTAGTCATGATGGTGCTGTTATCTGAGTTAAAAATGTAAAACTGCACATGCTCAGAGTATTCTTTTTTTTAAGCCAGATTCCCCACTTACCAGGGAGCTGAGATTTGTGTGGGAGGGGAGGAGCGGCTGCTCAGCCACCATGTCGGCACCTTCCCAGGGAGAGGCCTCTTGAGCCATTCAGTGCTCTGATGGGTTTGATGGGGGTGTACCACAGGGGCAGACGAACCGGAGTAACTCTTTGTCCTCACTCTGCTTCGACCCTAAAAGCAGGCCTCTGACGCAGCTGCAGCAGTGCAGTCTCTGGCTTCAGCAGTCACTGACTTTCTCAAGAGTAAATCCATGGGACAAAGAGCACTGGGCTTTCAAGAGAGCTCCAGAAGACGAGTGGGATGAGGAGCACGTCTCCCTGCCTGCTGACAAAGGAGGAGCTGGCAAAGCTCCTTGTCTAGAAGCCAGACAAGGAAGAGCAGTGCCACCACTTGCCACAAAGACAAGGAGTGCACCTCCCTGTTCGAAGAGCGAAGGATGCGGAACACTGGTGAAGTAAGGGCTTCTGGCACCGGCAGAGACTCACTTGTTCTATAGGGAGGTTTAGTGATCTAGGAGCTGGGGAAGATGGTTCTGGGGGCGGGGGGAAGGCAAATCCTGCCAGGCTAATCTGATCTCATTTTTGGATCAGGTCACCTCCCTCGTGGACTGTGGAAATGCTGTGGACATCATATACCTTGACTTCAGCAAAGTGCCCCATGATATCCTGATTAGCAAACTAGCTAAAAGTGGGCTAGATGAAACAACTCTCAGGTGGATCCACAGTTGGCTACAGAATCAGACTCAAAGAGTGCTGGTCAATGGGATCTTCTCAAATTGGGGAGAGGTAATGAGTGGGGTATCACAGGGCTCAGTCCTGGGCCAAGCGCTCTTTAACATTTTTATTAATGACTTTGATGAGGTGCAGGGAGTGCTTATGAAATGTGCAGATGACACAAAATTGGGCGGGATAGCTAATACCCTGGAAGACAGAAACAAAATTCAAAGTGATCTTGATAGGCTGAAGTGCTGGGCAGAAAACAACAGAAGGACATGTAATAGGGATAAATGCCAAGTTCTGCACCTAGGAAAAAGAAACCAAATGCACAGTTACAAGATGGGGGATAAGTGGCTCAACAACACTACAAGCGAGAAGGATCTTGGAATTGTTGTAGATCACAAGCTGAATACGAGCCAACAATGTGATGTGCCTGCAAAAGAAGGCAAATGCTATTTTGGGCTGCATTAATAGAAGCATAGCTTCCAAATCCCGTGAAGTACTAGTTCCCCTCTACTCAGCACTGGTTAGGCCTCATCTGGAGTACTGTGTCCAGTTCTGGGCGCCACACTTGAAGAAGGATGCAGACAAACTGGAGAGGGTTCAGAGGAGGGCAGCAAGGATGATCAGGGGACTGGAAACAAAGCCCTATGAGGAGAGACTGAAAGAACTGGGCATGTTTAGCCTTGAGAAGAGAAGACTGAGGGGAGATATGATAGCACTCTTCAAGTACTTGAAAGGTTGTCACAGAGAGGAAGGCCAGGATCTATTCTCCATCATCCCAGAGAGCAGGACATGGAATAATGGGCTCAAGTTACAGGAAGCCAGATTCCGGCTGAACATCAGGAAAAACTTCCTGACTGTCAGAGCAATATGACAGTGGAACCAGTTACCTAGGGAGGTGGTGGGCTCTCCCACTCTTGACGCATTCAAGATGAAGCTGGATAGCCATCTGTCAGGGATGCTCTGACTTGGATTCCTGCATTGAGCAGGGGGTTGGACTCGATGGTCTTATAGGCCCCTTCAAACTCCACTATTCTATGATAGGATGAGTCCCAAGCCCCAGGTACTGTCATATAGGACTGTGAACCACTTCAGCCTGAAGCCCAAACTCCAAGTCTAAGCGGGGTGCCTCAGGCTGCATTGGGCCGCCTCCAAGGCAAGACGGAGGGGACCTGAAGTGGCCCGAAGTGGATCAGGTCACTCGGAAGCACTTTGGTGCGCTTTGGAGCAATCTGGAGGCCCAGTTGCCATGCCACGGCCACTGCCACTGCCGCCACCCAGCCCCCAGCTCCTGGTCCTCTGGACGTGCGCCGGCAGCTGTCTTGTTCCGGGGAATGAGAGTAGCCATTTTTAAAATGGCAACTCCGTGTAATTCTGGAGAAACAGGGAGTTGCCATTTTAAAAATGGCTCCCCCCATTCCCCGGAACAAGACGGTTGTTGGCGCACGTCCAGAGGGCCTAGGAACTGGCGGTGGCAGCAGCTCATCCGGCAGCGGGGGCAGCCCGCCCTCATTGCAAGCTGCCACTGCTGGCCTCACCCGAGCCTTCTTGGAACCCGTGAAGGCTTGGGCAGAGGCAGGAATCGGCCCCCAACCAGGCGCCCTGACCTCCTTGCACGGAAGGGAGAGAGCACAGTTGGAGGGCAACTTCTGCCCTTGTACCTGTTGGTGGGCTGCAGCAGGCAGCAGTCTCCCCGGCAGCGCCTTCCCCAGCAGCTTCCCTGGCAGCTGCTCCCCCGGGCATAGCGGTGGCAGCAGCAGCTCCCCTCGTGTCGGTGCCCCCCCCCCCGGGACAAGGGCCCAGGTGAGGAGCAGGGGGGGGTCAGCATGTTGGGTGTGTGTGTGAAGCGGGATTTGGATGTCCAAATCCTGCTTCGGCTTCATAGGCCAAGGAGGGTTCCCCCACCCCCCCCAAGTCAGCCTGAGCTGAATTGGGCCCTCTTCAGAAGCTCTGAAGCGGCTTCTGAGTCAGATCGGGGGGTCCATACACAGCCCTACTGTCATACATGCACTGTTGATAGTGAAGCTTCAGTGCCGTAAGCACACTGAAGTGTATATTTTGTGCCTCTGCTGTGTCTTCCGTCATGGTCGCATGTGCCTTAGTTGCATCCTGTTTAGACTCCTGTAACATCCTAAGCGGGCTGCCTTTAAAAATCTTTCAGAAACTTCAGCTGGTCCAGAATGCTGTGGCCAGACGGTTGACCAGCATAACTCTCTTGTTACAACTGTCTGTTTCCAGACACAATTCAAAGTGCTGATTATGACCTCTAAAGCCCTGAATAGCTTGGGACCAGACTACCTGAAAGACAGCCGTCTCTCCTACAAACCTGCCTGGGTTTTAAGATCTTTCCGGGAGGTTCTTTTCTTGGTCCTGTAGCCATTGGAGGTGCGTCTGATGGGGATGTGAGGGAGGGCCTTCTCAGGGCCCACTCCCAAGCTCTAGACTTCCTTGCTGAGAGGGGTAGGGTGGCCTCCTCTCGGTTGTCCTGTCAGCAGCAAAGAGGTTTTTATTCAGGGCAGCCTTTTGGCATGTAAACTGGTCTGCTGCTGAAGGGAGAGTTCGATGCTGTTTCTTTTATTGCTATTTTTAATTGTGTTTTTATGGTTCTGTTTTTATGTTGTTTTAATTAAGATTTATGTTTTTAACTTGTATGTTATTATTGCTAGCCACCTTGACCTCTGTTTTGGCAGAAAGGCAGGAAATAATAATTAAAAATAATTATCTGTGTAACGAATTCCTCCCCATCATCAGCATCTAGGAATATGCTTTTGATTCCACATGCTGTGTGCCAGATGGCAAGAATACACATCCACGCAGAAGGTCAGATGGAATAATCTAAGTAATCTTGCCTGACTTGATATATGTAACATAAGACTGGCGGGAGTGCTGCCTTGAGTCATGGCACCCTATTTTTAGAAGCAGTTGCCTGAAGACCTGTTGTTGTATGACATCATTGAAGACTTGATTAAAGAAATAGTCTAGTTTCTAGGAGCATAGTTTATTATTGGATGAAGGAGCTTAGTATTGTGGGACAATAAGAAACACTTTCACTCGGCACCCCTGCTCATTAACAGGAATAAAGGAGTTGCCGTTTACTTGAGAGGTAAAACTTGCACTTGTTCTGTGCTCCTCCCGGTGCTTGAAACAGCCTTGTCCTTTTTGTTAGGAGGGAGGAAAGCGTAAGAATGTAAGAAGAGCCTATCTAGTCCAGCGTTCTGTTCACACAGTGGCCAACCAGCTGCCCACAGGAGGAAACCCACAAGCTGTGCAGCAGCACCCTCCTGCCCATGTTCCCCAGCAATTGGTGTACATAGGCATACTGCCTCTGATACTGGAGGTAGCATAGCGCCATCAGGCCTAGTAGCCACTGATAGCCTTCTCCTCCAAGAATGTGTCTAGTAGCTTGATTCTCTCTCTCTCTCTCTCTCTCTCTCTCCCCCCCCCCAAGGTTCACTTCAAAGGCTTCTTCTGAAGCCTCCCCCCTCCCATGGGCCAAAGATGTAGTGAGACAGCTTATTTGCTCACTGGTCTCCCCCTTTATTTGTGAATGGGGCCACTGTGGGGGTCTAATTTTTAACATCAAAAGAGGCATACAGGGGAGGAGAGCTGAACCCTTCCCTATCCTAGGGTGGCCATGAGTCCTCCCTCCATCCCAGAAAACAGTCCTCGAATTGAGGGGCTGCCAAAGGGACTATCCTCTGTTTTGAAGGCACCCTCTGTTTGAAGGGTTGTCCAGTTCAAGTCAGGTTTAAAGATAAAGGACCATCAGAAGGGAGAGCAGCAGGGGCCTTAAAGTTGCCCATCAACAGTTTGCAGCTGCACGACAGACTGAGCAGGCACACAGGTCGCCTGGTCACAGTCTTCCACGCTATGGTGAAATGCACTGTATTTCTACTTCAATTATAATAATTTTCTAAATTTGCAGCTCTACATACAAATTAACATATGGAATGTTATGCAAAGCAGTGCTCTCTATTGATGATGCATTTCTTCTTTTTAGGTAATTTAGAAGTGTTCACCCTACTTATATCCCTACAGTCGGCTCCAAGTAGGGGTGGACGAAAGTCACTTACCTGTCGTCGAAGCTTTTCGCGGTGGGGGGGAGGCACTTCGCTGCTCCCCCCACGAAGTTCAGGCCGGGGTGGGGAGGCTTTCCGCCTCGCCCCGGCCGAAATTCAGGGCGGGGAGGAGGCTTCCCGCCTCGCCCGGCCGCGAACTCGAAAGGTTTTTTTTTTTAAAAAAAACGCCCCCGTGATAGGCTACGTGACGATTAACGTAGCCTATCACGGCTAGATCTGCAAAGTCAGCCATGATAGGCTACGTTAATCGTCACGTAGCCTATCACGGGTGACTTAAAAAAAAAAAAAGCGCGTACGCTAATGGCGGCCCCCATAGGGAGCCGCCATTCGCGTTCCT
Organism: Heloderma suspectum; assembly: GCF_057233095.1. Taxonomy (NCBI): domain Eukaryota; kingdom Metazoa; phylum Chordata; class Lepidosauria; order Squamata; family Helodermatidae; genus Heloderma; species Heloderma suspectum. The sequence continues at coordinate 232,193,052 of NC_139461.1, forward strand.
TATTTGGTCGCTGTAGTCTACATAAATCTTTACGTACACTACAGCGACCAAATAAGGAACAGGAATGGCGGCTCCCTATGGGGGCCGCCATTATCCGTACGCGCTTTTTTTTTTTTAAAGTCACCCGTGATAGGCTACGTGACGATTTACGTAGCCTATCACGGCTGACTTTGAAATCTAGCCATGATAGGCTACGTGACGATTAACGTAGCCTATCACGGGGGCGTTTTTTTTTCTTTTTTCTTTTATTGGAATGGCGGCGGCAGCCGGTCGAAAGACCGGCTGCCGCTCCCGCCCCCGCCCCGCACGAACACCCGCCGAACCGCCGGCTGGACCCGCCGCCGGGAGGGACGTTCGGCAAAGGTAAGTCCCATCCCAGGGGGGGGGTGCGGGGTGTGGGGGGTGCGGAGAATTTCTCCCCGAAACTTGTTCGGGGGGCCGAACACGTTGGCACTCGGCCCCCCAAAGTTTCGGGGAGAAATTCTCCGCCATCCCTAGCTCCAAGCAACAGACTGTTAATGCTTCTTTCTCATATAAAGTGACTGAGGTGGGGAGTGGAATCTTACTCACTGGCACCCTTTCTCACACCCTCTGTCGGCTGCTGGTTCACTGGTAGTAAAAGGGGCCATACAGATTTTATTTGTGTGTGCGTGTGTGTCTGTATGTGCGCGTACCCCCCCTCCCCAAATAAGCAAGTCATGGTTCCTGCTTCTGCGGAGGAGCTATGTGCATAAGACCCTTTTTGCACTGCTGCTAAATATGGTGTGGGGGCAGGAGTGTCGGTATGGGCAGCTTCTGGTACTGGAGCCGAGCTGGGGCAGGAAGCGGGATGGAATTCCAGTGACAAACTGCAAGGAAGGTTTTGCTTCTCTCAACTATGGCATAAAATTCAGGCTCCTCTCTCCCTCTCTCTTTCTCTCTCTCTCTCTCTCATATTACATGAACTGGCCTAACACGCAAACAACAACTGCAACTACTCACATCAGCTTTGGTCCTAAGCCTCGCTTGAACCTGCTTTTCTAGCATCCCCTTACTTTCTCCCTCCTCCTCTCTCACCAATATGTTGCTGGCATCTAAACTAATTGCCAGCTCTCTGCGGAGGAGCCTCGTCGCTTTTATGTTCTTCTGTAAAGCGAAATATTAAATCACATTAATATCCACAGAGGGACAGGGTATGAAAGCAGGATCCAGGCAGTGCTGCGTGTGCATAAATGAAACAAAACAAAACAAGAAAAGCTGAATTCTATAACATGTTTTCTCAATCTGCATAGAATACATACATCATTTTGTATAACTGAGGCTGTGTCTGCATTTATCTATGCAGCATAATGAGGTGCTAGAAAGGAATGAACCAGTTTGGACTACAGGTGGGGGATACCCCCTTTGAATGCCTACACGTATTTAACAAAATTGAAAACCTCTCCCTCTCTGCAAATAGAAAAGCAGCCTAAGAGGGGGAGAGGGTCTATTCTAGGCCTTTGCCTACTGTACTGGTTGTGTGGGGTGTGTTTAATGTACAGGAGCATTTTAAAAAATGTAATCTCCCACCTACAGTGCAAAATGACGCAGTTAGTTCTTGGACCTCGACAGACTACCACCTCATTCTGCTGCATGTTAGCCTAAGCATTACTTTGCTGCAGCTAGAAAGGGGGAACTGCTTGGGACGCTAGTCTCAGCCAAGTGACTCCTAAGATTCCAAGCTAATTTTGGCCCTTTGGGCACTCCATAGCTGCTATGGACGCCATTTTAAAAAAAAAATCAATTGTATTAAAACAAATGATGCCCATGGGGGCGAGAGGATGCACCCTGCACTGGGGCATTGCAGTGTGTGCGAGAAAATGATCCCCAGACCTACCATAGTTGCTCACCTCTGATCTATGTGTACATCCCACTATGTTCTATCTACACCACTGGGTGTGATATAGCTGCTGTGGGTGGGGCCGATTGAAGGTTAGCAGACAGCCAGTATAATCATTGTAGTGAAGGGGTGCAGAACCTCTTTCAGCCCAAGGGCCAAATGCCACTGGGCAGGTCTGAAGAAAAAAGGGGCGGGGTCAAAAACCAAACATAACAGCGTATTTAACTTTAGTGCTTACTTGTAGTAACTAAGCCTTAAGAGAAGCATTTCAACCTTTTAAAATGGGGAAAAACTGAACGAAAACAAGTAAACCAAACCATCAGTGGTTGGGGAAAAGGGGGCAGGGCCAGGGGAAGAGGGTGGGGCCTTCTGGGGAGCCCTGGAGGGCTGGATTCGCCCCCTGGGCCTGAGTTTCTACACCCCTGATGTAGTGGGTGCAATTTTATGACCCTGTTTATTTTTAAATCAATCTTTTAGTTGTTGCCAAAAAGTTTTCGAGCTATTTCTTTTAAGTGAAAGATTTATAGTGCTATAACACCATAATGGCATAACATTTTTTATTCCCCCACCCCTTTCTGGTTATTGCTTGATAGTGACTGGAAAGCTTTTTATTATGTTCTAGCACCGTAACACCATAGCCCAGAAATTAACATTGTGTTATAGTGATACAGCGCTATACTTCTTTCACTATAAAAATCTAGCCAGAAAATGTTATAGCAATCATTAAAAGATTGATTAAACAAAACAAAAACAGGGCCATAAAATGGCATTCAGCACTTGAGTTGCGATAGTTTGTTTTCTGATACATCACCACCCATGACAAAACACCACCCTTTAAAAAAAGATGGTAGAATATTCCTAAAGGCATCTATAAATGTGGAGATTATGCTTCTGTTTCTAAAGATGTGTGTGTTGGGGGCAGGGAGAGAGAACTGGAGACTCTGAAGTCTGAGAGGAGATAGAAGAACCACAGGGAAAATGCAGGATGACAAAGACTGGTTGGTGGAAACCCCATAAAAAGTGAATAAAGGTAGCATGGCGATTTCACATGAAACACCCAGTATGGAAACACCTCAGATTTCTGCTACTGCAACTCAACTAAGGGTTAAACTACATATTATGTTAAATACGTAGCATCTAGCTGATCCTTACTGTACCGTAAGTGCATGGTGACTTGATCTAAAGTAGGACTAATGCACATAAGTGGGGGGAGGGGTTATATGTTCCTGTCCAGCTGCTTCCCCCCCTCTAAAGGGCTAAAGAAAGGGAAAAAAAATAACTCCATTGGCACCAATGGATTTCCCTCCTTCCTTTAGCCCCTGTGCATGAGAGAAGGGTGAATTTAAAGGGGAAAATAACCTGGGTGGAAAGGTATAATCCCCCTACTCACATGTGGTTGTCCCAATCTGGATTGGGCCCCAGCATGCTTATGTAAAGGGGCCGTGGTGGCTTAGTGGTTAAGACTTTGAACTGCAGACTGGAAGGTCGGCAGGTCAGCAGTTCGAGACCCGAGTGCTGCGTGACGGAGTGAGCTCCTGTCTTCAGTCCCAGCTTCTGCCAACCTAGCAGTTCAAAAGCAAGAAATTGCAAGTAGATAAATAGGTACCGCCTCGGCGGGAAAGGTAACAGTGTTCCGTGCACCTCGGTGTTCAGTCATGCCGGCCACATGACCACGGAAGCGTCTTCGGACAACGCTGGCTCTTCGGCTTAGAAACGGGGATGAGCACCGCACCCTAGAGTCGGACACGACTGGTTGGGGACACCTTTACCTTTTACCTTTATGCTTATGTTAGAGTAAAAAACCCTGGATGCTACACATTTAATGTTGTGTCTAGTTTAGTCCTGAGCCTCTCTGACTCTCAAGATTTAGGGAGCAATCCTAACGGGATAGGCAGCCGCCTCCGAACTTGGAGGTGACTGCCTATCCAATGCAAAGTGGGTGGAGTGTGGAGGGAATCTTCTCCTCCACGTCCAGCTGCCCTGCATTCACGGCTGGATGGTCGACTTTGGCTGTCTAGGCGTGGGACCTTGGAGCAGGGGGGTGGGGAGGCTGGATGGCACATAGGAAGCATCGTACCAGCCACCCCCAGGAACGCCCCCTTTTGCCCACTCCATGCTGCTTTTATGAGCCCAGAGCCTGGGGATGTTCCGTGCTGCCTACAAGGGGGCAGGGAGGCAGTTCCCAGAAACTGACCAATTCTATGGCTGTCTAGCCGCTGTCTAGCAGCCATAGGATTGCGCCGTTAGGGTGCAGTCCTATGGAAAGCTTAGGGAAGCTTACAAACATGTATCGGACTAGTAAAGGTGTTAGGATGTTTCCAGATGGAGGTTCTTAGCGCTACCAATCAGAAGGCATTGTGCAGTAATTCCATCTTTTTTTCCTTGACAGATTTTTTGCAGTAAGAAAAACAAGAAGTAGTGGGAAAATACGAGAGGTCTACAACTGGAAGCTGAGATTGGCTAGACTGCCTGTGAAATTTCATGAATGTGGCATGGTGATGGTGCTATAAAAGCTATGGTGCATGTCCGTGCGTGTGTGCACACTCACCCTCGCACACACATACACATGCCATTACTGTTCTGCCTTGGGCATGAAAATGTCTTGGGCTGGTCTGAGTAATTCTTTCTGTTGGGCATGGTTTTGTTAGTTATGTTTGACTTTGCTGTTTTTCTATTTATTTATTTTTGTAATCTCAGAAGGTTCACTATGGCTCTCCTGTTCTGTTAAGAACAAGCTACTCTTTTATGGGGGTCCTTGAAAAGAAGGGACATTTTATTTGATAAAAATGATTGATGTTGGTTCTGTTTCCTGGGTAAGGCAGCTGACCCAATAATAATGGTTTTAGTTATCTACAATACTCCCTGGATCAAAGTTATAACATCACAATCTCAGCTGCATAGAAATGAAGCTGAACTTTCTGGAGGGCAATGCTTTAAATGCCATGCTTAGCATGGAGGTAAAAACTAACGAAGCAATAGCCCCCCCCCCCCAGGTAGGCCATGTTCTAGATAATTTGTTTCTAATCAACTGATGTCCATTCAGAGGATTTGAAAGATCGAGGACTACCTGCCTGGAATACTACCTTGATGTAACCTTTACTAGGGATGGGAATGCAATTCATTCAGTACATATTTTAATGCAAACTCACCTAATTTTGCACTTTCAAACCACTATGGAAACCGAAACTCAGTTATCCTTTGAAATTCACACTTTTCCCATTTTCAAATAGGAGTTTTCTAATTAAAAACATGCATACAAAAATGTGTATATTAGAGAAAATATTCAAATATGCCTTATGTTAGGAAAACTGCTTGCAAAAATGTGTATATTTAGGCAAAAAGTATACATAAATGCATGTATTCAGAGAAATGTGCACGAAAATGCTTATGACTTCCCATGCAAACTTTTAAAAAAATCCCCAAGTTCAGGATGAACCAATTTAAGACTGGAAAAATGAGAAATGGAGAAAAACTGAAACTGACAGATTGTCCATCCCTACTTTAACCCGTCAATAAAATGCCAATAGAATAGAATGGGTGGGATACTTATTTGCAGCCAAGAGCTCAGAAACTCTTTTAGAGTTCTCATTGCAATAAACATTGCCTGAAGAAAATCTTAATGATGTGGACAAACAAAAGTCCAGCTACTTTGTGATCATGAAAGCGGCTGATTTTGCTTTGAGACTGGCTTGCTAAGGGTATCCCTCTACATATGGAATCCCCCCAAAGAACGAAACAGGAGCTTGGGGTGGGCAGGGTGTTGGGGAAAAGGATATATTTCTGATGTATGAAAAATTCCACCAAGAACATTTCAGGTGTCAGTGGAACACCATCTTTGAGCATGCTGTGAACTGAGTATAGGGGACCCATCAAGATCTCTGGAGATACCTACCTTCTCTGAGTTTTTCTTTTTATTTTGAGAATCCACAATTGCTGGGTTCTTCAGCAACAAGCTGGTGTAGAAAATAAACGTAGAAGAGAGCTGTGATTTATAGGCAAGGAATTGGCTGTGAAATGATATGAAGGAAAGATTTTTAGCTGTGCGTATGAGGGAGACAGCAACACTTGAAGTGATCTTGCCCAAGTTCTGGCTCAGTCCAAATGTGATAGTACAGATTTATTTACAGATCTGATGTTTGTGCCACCCTATAACAAGAAGTTCTCAAGGTAGTTCACACAATACAACAGATTAAAAAAAGGTTTAAACCAACAAATACAATAATAAAAATTATCACTTACTACCTCTGAGGACTCTTGTAAGTGGTAAATGCATACTCTGTTCCTTGAAAGTTTAGACCCAAGCTCAAACTTTGGTGGATGAGGGGATAGGATTATCTTTAATTAAAATGGCTACCATTTTCCCCCTTCAGTTCAGTCTTTTACTGTGAGTGAAAACACAAATCTTTGTAGTTATTTGTCAGCTCTGACTATCTTGTATGAATTGTTGAGGGTCTTCTGGTTCCAGAGCCAATGGATGTAATAACAGTCTCCTGGAATGAAGGCAAAATATTTTCAAGCAATTTCAATGCTGAGTGATTCCCCACTCCCTTGCTTCCTTTTTGATGGCTCCTACTTTTGTGTTCAGCCCTGCCAATGAATTCACCTCATGTTAGCTGCATCATTAAGACATTCATGAGCAAGGAGGCTTAACGAGGGAAATTGTTCACCAGCTCCCAACTCTGCAGACACTTGAATGCAAATGGACATCATTAAGACCTCACTCTGGAGTAAAGTTGGGTGCTTGGCACAAAATCCTAGGATTTCTGTAGGAGAGAGAGGACTGTTTGAAGTTCATGCTTTTGAGAATAGCTACTAAAGATGTATTTGGTATGGGATCAACATTTTCAGAGTATATTCATACTGCTACTGCCTGCAATTTGAGTGTAGAGAGGGCTTGAGTCCCCAAGAATCCCAGTGTACCTGGCTTAACAAGCCTAGCCTCCGTTTCAGAGCAGTTCTTCTGTCATGAATATAAGCTTTCCCTAATGGTTTCTATCTACCAGGAAGACATGGGAAATCTCTACAACTTCACACTTCTTCTGTCTTCCTGGATTGGAGAAGTGTTAATAGCCTAACTTCACACATGCTCCCTGACTACTTGTTGGGCTGCCATGACTCCCATGGTCACACCTGAGGGGGCCATTCCCTCTTCCATTCCTAAAATATGCTCTCCACCCATTGCTGTGAACTTGTCATCCTGAACAGCAACATGGGTGATCCATGCATATTGTATGTAAGTTTGAAGCTTTTTCTTTAAGACTGTCTAGTATGGATATTTAGGAAGTACCTTGTGTGTGTGTTCCTGGTTGGAGATTGGTAGTCTAACCATTACACCACACTGCAAATGCTTAATCAATTGGTTAAATAAGGGTGCAGTCCTATGACTTATGTCCTCAATGCTCATAAACCTCTAAACTCAGAGACCTATGAGCATCCAGTGCAGAGTGGGAGGAGCAGCAGAGGTGGCAATTGTTGCTTCCCCTGCCTCTCCCACTCTTGCATTTTTGCTAGATGGGAGGGAAGAGGCTGGAGAGGACTCAAGGTAGTTCATATCTCAGCCTCTCCAGTCCTTTCCCTGCCCACTGGAATGCCCCCTTTACCCCCTCCCTGAGGTTGAGTTCCTGACCTTGGAGAGGCAGCCAGTGTGGTTCTTTCTGTGCTGACTGTGAAGGGGAGGGGTGGAGTGCAGATTTCTGGATCGGAGGTCAGAGCACAGATGCTGTCTAGGGGCCATAGGATTGCTCCCTGAATCTATTTTTAAAATGGGTAGTTCAAAAAGATGCCTCCAGTTAAAGAAACTGCTAACATTTTTTAAAAATTAAGTACTTGCAAATCCATGGATGAAAGTTCCCTTCTTAGAAGAGATATACCTTGACTCAAATACAAGAGACAAAGCACACACCATTTTAAATGAAAAAGATTATCTCTCTGAATGATTATTTAATTCAAATCAGCAAATGTATGCAGATTTTATGAATAAAAGTCATTGGCTAAGGCTGGATCTACACTTACCGCCTTTTTTCGCTTCCGATGAGGTTTCACCGCCCGCCTTTCACACTATGCAGTAGCCGCCTCGAATCGGAACCGGAATTTCCCACTTCTGTGCTCCTGCTTTCAATACCCTAATATCCCGGTATTTCCCCTTAATGTGCTCTGATTTTCTGCCTTCGCTACTGTATCTGGTCATAGTCCTCTCCCCCACCTGCGGCAGTGTTTGTATTTCCCTCCTGTCTAATCACAGCTCTCGACGGCCCCATGTCTGCTTCTGGCTACCGAACGCATAGCTTCCTCAGCAGCCCCTGTTCCCTCAGCAACAAGCAAAGGGCTGGATGTGCACATGCTTGTCTGATCTCGGAAGCTAAGCGGGGTCGGTCCCGGTCAGTGCTTGGATGGGAGGCTGCCTGGGAATCAGGCTTCCTGCTCTCAGCAGGGGGTTGTTGTATCGCTTCAAATGAGATTAAGTTTTACTCCCTCCTATCCCCCGCTCTGGGTGTTTGTTTGTTTTTTTTAAATCCAGGCATTATCCTCGCAGAATCGGGGCTTCTCTGTGACTTTTTTTTCTAATTGAGGCATGATCTTCAAAGATTCAAAGTTGTGAAGCTTCAGAACTTCAAATCTTCGAAGATCATGCCTCAATTAGAAAAAAAAACATTGCAGGGAAGCCCTGATTCTGTGAGGATAATGCCTGGATTTAAAAACAAACAAACATCCAGAGTGGGGCATAGGAGGGGGTAAAACTTAATCGCATTTGAAGGGATACAGCAACCCCCTGCTGAGAGCAGGAAGCCTGATTCCCAGGCAGCCTCCCATCCAAGCACTGACCGGGACCGACCCTGCTTAGCTTCCGAGATCAGACAAGCATGTGCACATCCAGCCTTTTGCTTGTTGCTGAGGAAACGGGCTGCTGAGGAAGCTATGTGATCTGTAGCTGGAAGAAGACAAGAAGACATGCTTCACAACTTCGAAGCTTCGAAGATCATGCCTCAATTAGAAAAAAAACATCATGGAGAAGCCCCGATTATGCAGAGATAACGCCTGAATAATAATAAAAAAAAGGATCTGGAGCGAGGGGTAGGAGGGGGTAAAACAGTCTCATTTGAGCAACAACCTCAGATATGCAGATGATACCACCCTAATGGCAGAAAGTGAAGAGGATCTAAAGAGCCTCTTGTTGAGGGTGAAAGTGGAGAGTGCAAAAGCTGGTTTGAAACTCAACATTAAAAAAACTAAAATCATGGCATCTGGCCCCATCACTTCCAGGCATATAGAAGGGGAAGAAATGGAAGCAGTGACAGATCTTATTTTCTTGGGCTCCAAGAACACCGCAGACAGTGACTGTAGCCATGAAATTAAAAGACACTCGCTCCTTGGTAGGAAAGCTATGGCAAACCTAGACAGCATAGTAAGAAGCAGAGACATCACCTTGCCGACAAAGGTTCGTATAATCAAAGCTATGGTTTTCCCAGTAGCAACGTATGGCTGTGAGAGCTGGACTATAAGGAAGGCTGGGCGCCGAAGAATCGATGCTTTCGAACTGTGGTGCTGGAGAAGACTCTTACGAGTCCCCTGGACTGCAAGGAGGTCCAATCAGTCCATCCTAAAGGAAATCAACCCTGAGTGCTCATTGGAAGGACAGATACTGAAGCTGAAGCTCAAATATTTTGGCCACCTAATGCGAAGAGAAAACTCTCTGGAAAAGACCCCAATGCTGGGAAAGATTGAAGGCAAAAGGAGAGGGGGTTGGCAGAGGATGAGATGGCTAGATAGCATCACCGATGCAATGAATATGGACTTGAGCACATTCCGGGAGAGAGCGCAGGTCAGGAAGGCCTAGCGTCCTATGGTCCATGGGGTCATGAAGAGTCAGACACGACTGAACGACTGAACAATACAATACAAACAACCCCCTGCTCAATGCAGGAAGCCTGATTCCCAGGCAGTCGCCCATCCAACTACTGACTGGGGCTGACCCCACTTAGCATCCAAGATCAGACAAGCGCGCACAGGAAAAGGGCAGGAAAACAGCATAGCGCTTGAGTGTGAACCGAGCTCACGCATTTGATGACACACTGCAATGGGGAAAATGGGTGAGTGTGAATAATCATGGTTTAATGCGAGAGCGTTTAACCTGACAGGACACCAAATTCATTGCGATGGCGGGCGCAATGTAGATCGGCCCTAAGACTTCTGAGTTTACAGCCCTGACGGTCATGCTCCATGAATGTGTGACGCTGTTCAGTCTAATAGGCCCTGCTGATGATCCCTTGAGGACCTGAACTGCCTAAGTGTAACATTGCTCACCACTTCCTGTCATAACGAAATTGTAGCGGGGACTGTTTGTTGTTGTTGTTTGGTACATTTTGCAGATCACCAAATATGTTTCTTCCTTTGTCTGGTGTAGTCTGTTCTAGGGATGGCGGAGAATTTCTCCCCGAAACTTCGGGGGGGCAAGCGCCAATGTGTTCGGCCCCCCGAACAAGTTTCGGGGAGAAATTCTCTGCCCCCCCGCCCCCTGCACCCCCCCCCCCAGGACAGGACTTACCTTTGCCGAATGTCCCTTCCGGTGGCGGGTCCGGCCGGCGGTTTGGTGGGTGTTCGTCCGGGGTGGGAGTGGCAGCAGGTCTTTCGACCGGCTGCCGCCGCTGCCATTCCAATCAAAGAAAAAAAAACAAATGCCCCCGTGATAGGCTACGTGATGATTAACGTAGCCTATCACGGCTAGATTTGCAAAGTCAGCCGTGATAGGCTATGTTAATCGTCACGTAGCCTATCACGGGTGACTTAAAAAAAAAAAAAAGTGCGTACGGATAATGGCGGCCCCCATAGGGAGCCGCCATTCCCGTTCCTTATTTGGTCGCTGTAGTCTACGTAAAGATTTATGTAGACTACGGCGAAAATAAGGGCAACGCTATTTGCGTTGCTCTTATTTTCGCTGTAGTCTACGTAAATCTTTACGTAGAGTACAGCGACCAAATAAGGAATGCGAATGGCGGCTCCCTATGGGGGCCGCCATTTGTGTACGCGCTTTTTTTTTTTTTAAAGTCACCCGTGATAGGCTATGTGATGATTAACGTAGCCTATCATGGCTGACTTTGCAGATCTAGCCGTGATAGGCTACGTTAATCGTCACGTAGCCTATCGGGGGCGTTTTTTTTAAAAAAACAAAAAACGTTTGAGTTCGCGTCCGGGCGAGGCGAGGCGCTTCCTCCCCGGCCTGAACTTCGGCCGGGTGAGGTGGGAAGCCTCCCCCCCGGCCTGAATTTCGGCCGGGCGAGGCGGGAAGCCTCCCCCCCCGGCCTGTACTTCGTGGGGGGAGCAGCGAAGCGCCTCACCCCCACCGCGAAAAGCTTCGAGGACAGGTAAGTGAGTTTCGTCCACCCCTAGTCTGTTCTCTGGCATGCTCTAGTGCATACAGGCCCATGCAGCTTGCTGGCATGCAGAAGAGGGTCTGCAGAAATGAAAGTATTTAACCCCCCACCCCCAACGTTGCTGAGCTATCCTGGTGGAAGGTTGCAAGAATGAAGGCATTTCCCTGCTCTCTCCTCCTGGGACCCAGATTCTAGTATTGCAAATGGCAATGGACAACCTCTGGCAGTGAGTACTTAAGATCAAGGGGAGCAATTCCTTTCATATTTCTTCGGAGCTACAGTCATTTGATTGGGGTTAATCTCATACTAAGTAGCAATTCCACACCTGTCATTCTCCTTCTTGTCATCATCAGATAACCTTGTCAATCTAAATGATCATTTTTATGGAAGGCTTCCCCAGCTGGTGCCCACCAGACATGTTGGACTGCAGCTCCTATCATTGGCCATGCTGGCTGGGAATGATGGGAGTTGCAGTGCAATACATCTGGAAGGCACCAGGTTGGGGAAGGCCGCATTAAGGGGTTTCTAACAGCCATATTGCATGCTATGTTAAATGAGTAGTTTGGTGATCCGAGCTTGCTTTCCCTTACTTTAAATACCGGTGGGTAAAATCAGGATTGGGACCATGATGTGTGGGAGGTTTTTAAAAACTGTTTCCTCCAATGCAGAGATCAAGACAAAATCCTCCCCCCCTTTCCAAGGCTGCTATTTGGCCCAGGAAAGAAGCTGCCATTGGCACCAATAGCAGCTTCTCTTCTCTGCCAAATAGCAGTTGGGGGGGGGGTATTTTCATTGGGACCATGGCTTGGGTAGAAAGTGCTAAACTTTCTCTACCCCCCCCCCAATGCTGTGATCCCGATCAGACCTCCCTTGGCTGCTATTTAAAGTGGGGGGGACGGACTAGGATGCATCACTAAACAATGTGCTTGGTGTAACTTGGAATTTGGCCCTAAATGTGTATTTTGAAGTGCCTCAGCCTGCTTTTATATTTTGACTTTTTAAAAAGCAGTGTACCACTGCTTGTCAAGTGGTGGTGGAGGAACAGTACTTTGGAAAAAGACTTACTTGAAGTCTTTAAAGAAACATAAAAACATACATGTGGACTGATCCTGCACTGTAGCTGTACTGCCTGCATACAAGTTGTGCTGGGAGTGGTTGCACAGTCACAGGGTGGTTAACAAGCCACAGTGGCTTGTTAATCACCCTGCATGTGCCAGTTGCATGCCAGCTGACTTGCATGATTACTCTTGCTGGGTACAGCTTCTTGTATTTTCCGAACTCGTCAAGGGCGGCTTGTTGGGGTGGCTACCAAACTACCCAGAACCCATGACATATTGTAGGGTTGTGGGGTGGGTTGCTAACCACCCCAACAAGCCACCCTCGATGGGTTCAGATGACACAAGAAGCCACAGCAGGGGCTTGAGTCAGCAACCTGGTGTCAGCAGGCACCACAACCCACCATAGCTAATAAGCCACAGTGGGCTGCGGTGATCGTGCGAACCAGGCCAGAGTGTGTGTGCTTGTGGGCACTTCTCGCTATGCCCCCCAGCAAATATACAGCTGCTGGGCGGGGGGAACTACAGGAGTAGAAGGAGAGCTTCAGACTACAATGCTATATGCATACTCACCTAGAAATAAGTCTCATGGGACTCAGTGGAGCTTACTTCTGAGCAGGCTTGTATAGGGTTGCACTGTTCATTTCAATACCTGGGGAGCTGAACTGGCATTTTCCCTTGAGCAGGTGGAATGCTTGGGTGAGAGGCAAGGAGAGCAGGAGCAGAATGTATATGTTGTCATTCGCCATTTTTAAACTGAACATATTCTTGTGGCTGACAAAAATGCCTACCACTGAGGAACAAGAGAATGAGGTGTGCGAGTATACAGTCATGTTTAAATCGACTAATGACATCAGGTTAAGGGAAAGAAAACAAAGAGAAACTGAATTTTTGATGGAATGAGAACCTTCTATTGAATGTTGGCAGGGCAGTGTATATACTTCTACAGATACGACGCATTTATTTAGTTTATTCTGTACTGATAAGTTATAAGTTTAATGCTACAACTTGTTTAATTATTGTTTGTGTAATTGTTCTCTATAATTATGATGGGGTGGTTGAAATAATAATTAAAAAACTTCAACACTTGCCAGAGGATTACAAAATTCTTGAATTGTGCCTAGGTGATAGCCACCTACCAATGCAACATTTTGAAACACTGGTATATAATGCTTGCAACATAGTCCCACCTCCACGCTCTGTCAGGAATTTGAGGAATAGGAATGTTGAAATAATGGCCCTGATGCCCTGAATGATAACGGTTTCTATCTGCTTTTCTCTTTGTCCCTTGTGTTTCTAGTCTGAGATGAAATAACATATCCCCCATGATATAAAAGAGGCATATGTTTCTTTAATCAGTGGATATGGCTTTCTGAAAGAGAGGCAGAAAACATGGTTCTAATGAGAGAGCCATTTCTTTTATTTATTGTAGTATTTGGGTATACAAACTAAATTAAAATTGGATTATATCTGTTGCCACAGCAATGCTGACCCCCATATTGTATGGTACACAGACGTCTCTTAAGAGGTTGCACCCACACTACTTACAATTTGATTTCAAGGAACAGTGAGGTGGAAGAACAGAAGAATATAGCTGAAAACTGGACCAGGTCAAAGGTCCATCTAATCCAGCATCGTGTTTCCAACAGTGGGCAGCCAGATACCTGTCAATGCTTGCAAGCAGGGCACAAAGGAAAGAAAACCACTTTCTCACTGTCTCTTGACATGTGGTAGTCAGAGGCATGCTGCTTTTAACACTGATGTTTTAACAACAGCTAATAGCTGCTGAGAGTTACCCTCCATGAATTTGTCTAATCCTTTAGAACAGGGGTGGCCATCACCCCTGGCCAGCAGAACCAAAAATGGTGAGGGTTGTTGGGCATCACAGTCCAACTACATCCGGAGGATCACAGGTTGCCCAGCCCTGCTTTAAAAAAGCATCTTGGTTAGTGGCCATCACCATCTTTTGGCCCTGTGTTCCTTGTCAGTTGTGAAGTACTTCCTTTGCCTGTCCTAAATGTACCACCTGTCACTCAGTTTAATCAGGTGCTCCTGAGTTCTAAGCCCTATTCAGTTGTATTCCAATGTGTGAGTGGAAAGCAGGGCTTTGTCCCCTTGGTGCCCATGTGAGGGGAAAATAGGGATGTGCTGATTCTCCCCATGCCCTCTGGCATCCATAGGTACAGTGTGGACATCTGCAGGAAGGGAACTGTGAAGGATTCCGTGCAACCTGGCATCCTGCATGATCAGGGGTCTGGTTTGCATGGAAGCTTTTGCATTAACAGTTGTAGATGAGAAGGCTCTGTCCCTTCTCTAGGCAGTAGTACACACAAATTCAGGGGTGGGGACAGTTGGAAGAGCGCCTCTTCAGGCTCACACATTTGTTCGACGTGTGAGGGCTATTTCTGAATAGGGCTCTTGTGTGAGTCACATGAGAGAGTGAAATCTCTCTCCCCAAACCATGCATAATCTTACAAACCTCTGTTCTGCTCTGTCCCCCTTAATTCAATTCTCCTTGGCGATTTTAAGACTCAAAAGCTCAGGGCTTCCATCTCCCTCATAGATACATTGCTACAACCCTATTGATCATTTTGGTTGTGCTTTTCTATACCTGTTCCAATTCTTAATGGGATAGTTCCTCTTAACACTGACTTCAGTGGACATGTGCACCTGTTGTGATTCCATCAGCAGAAACATTTTCCTGATCTTTCAAGCAATTTCAGAGAGATTGGATGCTATTTCGCACATTGTCAGTTGCCTTAGCACAAGGCATTTAAATGTATCCTACACAAATTGGACCTGCAAGTAATAAGGATACTTACTGAGGGCCTATCTACATTGGGCCCACCATCACAATGAATTCGGTGTCCTGTCGGGTTAAACGCTCTCGCATTAAAACCTGATTATCCACACTCACCCATTTTCCCTGTTGCGGTGTTTCATCGAATGCGCGAGCTTGGTTCACACTCGAGTGCTGTGCTGTTTTCCTGCTCTTAAAGTTGGAGGCTCTCATTGGATGATCAAAAACTTCCTGTTTCTGCTGATTACACGCCCACCACGCTCACAGTTCTCGACAGCCCCATGTCATCTTCCGGCTACTGATTGCACAGCTTCCTCAGCACTCAATGTTTCCTCAGCAACAAGCATAGGGCTGCATGTGCGCATGCTTGGCTGATCTCGGAAGCTAAGTAGGGTCGGCCCCGGTCAGTAGTTGGATGGGCCACTGCCTGGGAATCAGGCTTCCTGCACTGAGCAGGGGGTTGTTCTATCCCTTCAAATGAGACTAAGTTTTACCCCTTTCTATCCCCCGCTTCGGCTGTGTGTTTTTTTTAATTAAGGCATTATTTTCGAAGAATCGTGGCTTCTCTGCGATTTTTTTTTTTCTAATTCAGGAATGATTTTCGAAAATTCTGTCATCTTGCTTTCTAATACTAGAGAGGGGACAGGAGAAATGGCAGTGATTTGAAAACCCATAATTGAGCATACTTACCTAAACCAATCTGCTAGAATTGACAGTGACACCTAAACTCTGCCTTAAGACCTGCTGCAACTAAAGTCAGCTGGCTTGCTTATTTTTGTTTCAAATACTGCCAAAACGTGCCTTCGTTCGACATCTGCAGTGTTGAGGACAAGATTAATTCACTCTTGAGGAGATTTCAGGTCATGGGTGGCTTATTTAAATTATTCTTTTGTCTTTTCTGCTACCCCCAGAGTGTGATTCTTCTTCAGAAGTTCTCCTGTGGAACTGGTTTGCAGATTCCATTGTTATCAGCTACAGTTCTATTTTCTCCCGCTCTGTACTTCCACTGCTTTGCTTCCGAAAGGTGGTTTTTATTATTTTTTTATTGGCTAATTTCCAATAGTGAATGTCATTGCTTGTGGATATTGTCTAGGAAGAAGGCAAGTTGCTGCCTTGTAAATGCTGCACTTCTTCCACGAGATACTAGGTTGCTTTCTCAAGGCACACTTAAATTGATTTTTGGCTTTGACCCAACTGTGCCGATGTCATTCTAGCCCACATTATGTGTGGTGATGTGATGCTGCAAGTGAATGAGTAAGAATTACCATGCCACTTTATGAAAGTGATGTGTGTTCACTGTGCCAGCTTTCTGGGTGTTTATGAATAAGGATATGTGGAACTGGACTGTTGATCAGCCCTGCATCGTGCATCTAGAATTGTTTTGCAGATTTTTTCAGGACTCTGTACAGAAACATTTGTATGTATGTGATATTGGTGTGTATATCTTGGCAACTGGAAAAGGTCATTTGGGGCAGGTGGGCAGAACTTCAAGGCCAGGGGCCAGATTTGGCCCTCTGGGTGTCCCAATCCAACACTCCGGGGGTCCACAGGAGGCCACATTCCTTCCCCTGGCCCCATCCTCTTCCCCAAGCCACCCTACCATTTGGTAGTTTCCTGACGTTTCTGCAGTTTTTTCCATGTTCTAAAAGATTGAAATGCCTCTTCTAAGGCAGTAAGAGTATTTGCCCTGCCCACCATGGGAATGCAGCCCTAGGAACATCTCCAAGATGAAATCTGCCATCCTGGCTGAAAGATTTTGCACCCCTGATTTATGGCAACCTCCTATATGCTTGCAGGCCCAGTGCTACATGGATGGGGCTCATTGTGAGGCTTCTTCCCACCAGAACACTGAAAAAGAGGACCAAAGAGGACATACATTTGCCTACAATTTGAATGTTCTAATTTACAGGAATAGGTGCCAATTTAGAAATAATTGCTCTAATTTAAATTTAACAATACATTCCGCTGTAGTGGGGAAGACTGTGACCAGCCCACCTGTGTGTCTGCCGAGTCTGCTCTCCAGGTGCTAAGTGTTACTTGGCAACTTCAGGGCCCCTGCTTTGACTTCTTATGGATCTTTATCTTTAAACCAGACAGGCCTTCAACCAGAAGCCTTCACATAGAGGACTCTCCTCTGTAAAGTAGGACACATGGCTACTTCCCACATCATGTCAGACTTTATGGCAGCCCCATGGAATGACGCCATAAATGAACAGCCCCTACCCTGCTTGCTGCCGTAATGCATGATAATGCATTTATATTAACAGCAGAAGAATACAACTTATTCTCTTTGTGGTGTTTCATTGATTCTTTAATTGACAGTGTTTTGTGTCAGAACTGGAAGATTTATGTGTTCTCCAGATTTTGCTAGTGAGTGGTCTCCCCATTTTTCTCCAGTGTGGTTGGTTTCTCAGGTGTTGCTTTAATCCAGCTTTCCTCAACCTGGTGCCCTCCAGATGTCTTGGGTTATAAGTCCCATGATCCCTGACCATGGTGGCTGATGGGAGTTCTAGTTCAAAACATTAGGAGGGCATCCGGTCGGGGAAGGCTGCTTTAATCCAATCCTTAAATTAAAAAAATCAAAACATCAAAAGAACAGGAAAATGTGTATCTTCTTAAACAGTAGAGTGAAATAGCCATGTTTTAGGGACTTGAATCTAAATTAAAAATGGCTGTTTCAACTAGCACGGGAGGATCCTGACACTGCTAAAGTAGCATTTCTCAAACGTTTAGCACACTGAACCCCATTTAAATTTACTCTTCCTTTTGCCCATCTCCAAAAGAACATCCATTTGTTCAGTTGCTGAGCATCCAGAAATCTTGGCCGCCCAGCAGCGCTAATGCACACCTACAGTTGCAAATTATTCAACCCCCATTGCAAATCAGGTTTATTGTCAAAATTTACAGACTTTCAGCTGTTTGCAGTGAACAAATCAAACAAAAGCAATTGAAATAGCTCAACACAACGAGTGCTTCAAGTGGTTTCCCCAAATTCAGCTGAAAATGCAACTTATAATGACTTGTCCAGTCTCAGGCGATCCGTTCCTCCCCCCCAGAATCCTGCCCGGCTGGCTCTGCTCTGTGGCCAGTTCGCAGAGCTGCCGGCTGGGCCGATCCACAGCAGGACCTCCACCTGCTGCTGGGCTGCTGCAGACGCAAGTGGCGTCCTGCGTAGGGGATGACATTTGCGTCTCTACGCTTGCCCGTGATAGGCTACATCGCATCCGCCAGGTAGGTCCGTCCCAGGGGCATTCCGTGGGGTGGGGGGGGGGGAGGCCATTCTGTCACAGACTCCAGGGAGCAAGATTCTAAAGAATCCAGCCTCACTGGAGTCCGTGGTGGGATTCTCTGACATCCCTAGTGGTTCACCCACCCTGTATTGGATAGGCAGTTGCCTCCAAGTTTGAAGGCAGCTGCCTATCCAGATAGGTTTGCTCCCTTAATCTGGATCCAACCCATTCTCTCTGCTGCATAGTTCTGGTCTTGGCCTATTGCAATCAAATGCTTAAACTTGAGGTAATCTTTTACCTAAAGATTTGTAGGTGTGTTTCCTTTCTCTGATACATGGGATGTAATTGCAACAACAAGAGATTACTAATTTGTCACTGGTAATTAAGCTCTTAAAGTGCTACCTTTTCAGGTACTCTGCTAGTTGGTCACAGACCTTCTGGTTGGAAAAAAAATCCAGTTTGTCTGGCATCCTTGGAAGATGCTCATGTATTGTATGTTTTGCAGCAATTACTTCTCTTGGGGCTTTTTCACATGAGGCATTTATCATGCACTCATCATTCCCTACTCATGGTTGTTTATGGGTTCTTTAGATGACGTTGTGGCCCTCCAGTTTCACCTCTGTGTCTAACCAGCACTTTCGGTAACTTTTTTTAGAGGAGGGAAAATGCGGCATTTAATTGTAATAGTGAAAGAGAGAGTGATTCCCTCTTGTGTATTTGTGCTATTCTGCTATATCACAAGGCCACCTAGGGCTGATCTACATTGCGCCCGTCGTCGCAATGAATTTGGTGTCCTGTCAGGTTAAACGGTCTCGCATTAAAACGTGATTATCCACACTCACCCATTAAAATGTGATTATCCACACTCACCCAGTTTTACCCCCTTCTATGCCCTGCTTCAGCTATGTGTTTTTTTAATTAAGGCGTTATCTTCGAAGATAAGGCTTTGCCGCGGTTTCCCCCCGTCTAATTCAGGCATGATCTTCGAAGATCCGAATCTTCGGAGATCATGCCTGAATTAGAAAAAAAAAATTGCAGAGAAGCCACGATTCTTCAAAGATAACACCTTAATTAAAAAAAAAAGCTGAAGGGGGGAAAACTTAGTCTCATTTGAAGGGATAGAACAATCCCCTGCTCAATGCAGGAAGCCTGATTCCCAGGCGGTCGCCCATCCAACTACTAACTGGGGCCGACCCGGCTTAGCTTCCGAGATCAGACAAGCGTGCGCACATCCAGCCCTTTGTTTGTTGCTGAGGAAACATTGAGTGTTGAGGAAGCTATGCGATCAGTAGCCGGAAGACGACATGGGGCAGTTGGGAAATACATACAGGAGGGAAATACAAAAACCACCATATATGGACAGGCAGGGGAGGGGACTACGACCAGATACGGTAGCGAAGGCGGAAAATCAGAGCACATTAAAGGGAAATACTGGGATATCAGGGTATTGAAAGCAGGAGCATGGAAGCGGGAAATTTCGGTTCCAATTTGAGGTGGGTACTGCGTAGTGTGAAAGACGGGTGGTGAAACCTAATTGGAAGCAAAAAAACCCATAAGTGTAAGATCTACATAAGTGTAGATCGGCTCCTAGACATATGTACTAGAACAGCAGGAAAGGAAATGCACCCTATGTAGTGCTCATATCTCAATTTTGTGAAGAAACCAAAAATAGATAACACCGGATTAACAGCCAATTAACAGCCTCATGTAGAAAATCTCTTAGTCACCTGTTTAGGTCTTATTAACTGCACTTCAAAATTTACCACTACCCAACTGAAATAAATCCTTACTAACTATACAATGGGCTGTCTGACACCACTGACCCAGTTGTAGCCTCTGACAGAAACCATAATAGAACATGAAGGGATGGTGGTGTTAGCAATTGGCTGTCACCATGCAGAGCTTACCTCCCTCAGGTGTTCTGAAACTAGTGCAAGCCGTTGGAAGATATGCACAATTTGCTTCTGGGAAGTCTCAAAAGATGGGCAGGCAAGTGTGGTGGTGGGAAGTGCAGGAAGCACGAGCAGAAATAGAGTGGAAGGGGGAGTGGAAGACAGATAAACAGTGTTGGTGAGCTCCCATTGAAAATGCAGGGAAGTCAGAAAAAGGGGGTGTCTCCACCAGCGATTTACTCTGAGCTGGCTACATGTTGAGGTCATTAGGGATAGATGACATTGTGGCCATCCAGCCACCCTGGAGCTTATCAGGGAAAAACTGGATTTCCTGAGACAGCTTAAAATCCGATTTTTTCCCCTCAAGTTGGGTTCTCCTTGGTATAGTTGCTGTGTGCCGCAATCCCCGCATTTATCTCGGGTATGTTAGCCCTGCCCAGGGGTGTGCCTTTCACCCTGACCCCGGTCAAGAGGTGTTTTCTGTGTGTTACCCATCCCTGCACAAACCAGTTAGCATCTCCTCAGAGTAACTCCCGTTGTGCTCAATGAGGCTTCTCCCCTGAATGCCCCAGATCAGAACTTAGAGATCTCCCTCAATTGAAATGGTAAAGTGTGATCTTGAGACTCCGATTCTCCTTTGTTTGGTTTATTGCCTTCGTAAGTAACTACTTCAATCCTTCGTTATAGAGGATCTGCAGGTTAAAATTGGGGCTGGTTTCTCATCTTTGTGTTCTCCTCCCCTCCTCTGTCCCAGCACAAGCATGTGTATGTCTACTTGGAAGTAACTCCCATTGTGCTCAATGAGGCTTTGTCCTGAAATGCAGGTGCATCTGGAGCTTCAGGGGAAAGGAGAAAGGGGGGAAGCCTCTCTTATTGGTTGTGCAGCCCCAGCCAGTCAGAGGACGTTTGCTGCAACCCCCCCCCCCCCCGGAATTATTTCTGTGAAGCAATTTTTACTGGTGCGGAGCACTCCCTGGTGGAGTGCTACAAGGACCAAAGTGCAGCAAAGCTGATTTCTTTTTTAAAAAAATCCGGTACTCCTCCATTTGCTTCTCCTTCCGTTGTCATGGAGACATGGCCAAAGACTCTGAGAATGGGAATACAAAGTTTCCAAGGGACATAGGAACATAGGAAGCTGCCTTATACTGAGTCAGACCATTGGCTCATCTAGCCCAGTATGTCCCCAAAGTTTCAGACAGGATTCTTTCCTTGCCCTATCTGGAGAAGCCGGGGATCGAACCTGGGACATTCTGCATGCCAAGCATGTGCTCTATCACAGTATACTTCAGGGGTGCAGAACCTCAGGCCTGGGTCCAACTCTGTCCTCTGGGGGTCCCAAGATGGGCACACCCTCTTTTCCCCAACCACTGATCATTTGGTGGTTTCTAAAAGGGTGAAATGCCTCTCTTAAGGCTTAGTTACTAGTCACAAGAGCTTTAAGCTAAAATATGCTGGGATTTGGGGTTTCCCCCCTTTGCCTTTGGCCTCATCCACCACTGGAATGTGGCCCCTGAGAGCATCTCTGAAATGAATTTGGCCCTTGGGCTAAAAGAGATTCAGTTCTTGTGCTCTACCTGATTTCTATGTCTGACTAAGAGCAAACTCTTGTGTATCAAGCACTGAGAGTGAGTAAAGAGAGGAAGATGGTCTAACTGGCTGCTATTAAGGTGTGGAGGTCCTTTCTGTTAGTGGCTCATCACAGCATGAAGGACTTCTTTTGGAAGAGATGTACAGCTTTATTTAGGGAAACTGTTTCTGGCGGCTTCAGACATGGCTTTTGCATGTCTGAGATGGTGGTTCTCTGTATCCAGAAACAGTGCAGCAGAGAGGCATGTTTGAACGGCATGCTTTGAAGTATTTCAGACAACAACTTTTTGATGACATAACAATGGGCTCCTTCTTCAGTGACATGTTAGTGAACCACAAGTTCTCAGAAATACCCAGAATCAGGCAGTGTGGACATACATCTACATGCATAGTTCTGAGTACTGCATGTACAGAAAAGTACATATTCCAGCATGTTGAAGACACACAGGAGGCCACTCTTAGGGCACAATCAATCAAAGTTAAACTTGTTTAAGCCCCATTGATTACAATGGCACAAACATCGCTATGTGCATGACTCTCTCACTGACATCAGTGGGAGAGTTATACTTAATTTTGTTAAAATTAAATGCTTAATTTAATTAGTTAAAATGCTTAATCTTGGCTGGACTGGTTCTTTAGAATCTAGGGTTAGGTAAAGGAATAATCTCATTTGTATATTTAGCTAATGTTTATACATTTAGTTCCAGTGTGAGCATCTTCATTTAGATAGTTTAGTACAGAAGCAATTATGTTATATTGATTGGGTCTCTCTCCACATGCATAGTTAGAATGTCTGCAGCTCTGCTCATTTCCTTGTAGCCCTGTAGAGAGATGACAGGTAATATATCAAGACCCAAGTTGAGAACACTGACAACTCATTTCATAAATGAATGCTCAGCACTGGCGAAAATATGGACCCTGGTATTGCAAACAAAATGTTGGGCGCTTTAATGCAATATACCTCACAACTATGAATTGTGTTTTCTGGAACCTATGCTCTTACTTTTCGATGTCTGCTGGCAACCCAACAGTTTTTCCTTTCCTTTCCTTTCCTTTCCTTTCCTTTCCTTTCCTTTCCTTTCCTTTCCTTTCCTTTCCTTTCCTTTCCTTTCCTTTCCTTTAAGCAGCCTTCCATTGTAGCTGCATCTCTCCATCATTGCTTGTGTTTGTCTAGACCTTTCATAGTAAGCCCAAGTGTCTCAAGCTGTTCTATTAGCAGCAAATTCAAACCGATATGTCAGTGTTTTAAAAATACAGCAGTGCGACAATATCATTCTGTCATTCTGCCTCTATAAAGAGCAGGCAGTGTCGGGGAGCCCCATGGTAATGTATTTAGTTGAACCAGCATTTTAGGTCCACCTCGTGAAAACTCTTGTGTAGCATTTACTGAAAGCTGCCATTTTATGCCAGGTGGGAGTTTAGTAATTAATTTGTGACCACCCTTCTTGGGTTGGCTAAACATTAGAAAAACACCATATGTATATTTTATCTCTCTCTCTCTTCCTGCCCTTCTGTCAGTCTCTGATCATGCTGGATTTTATGTTGTTGCACTCACCCGTAGAGATATAAACTTTCCAGAAATTTTGGAGCCACAAAAATCCCATTTTTTGGAAAAAATGGAAATCTGGGAAATATAGAAAAGTAAGCAATACTTATTTTTTTTAGTGCTATTTACAGATCTAAAGTCACTGTGTTGCTTTAAGACAGCTTCCCCAACCTGGTGCTCTCCAGATATTTTGGACTTCAGCTCCCATCAGCTTCACACAGCATGGCCAATGGCCAGGAATGATGGGCATTGTAATCCAAAAGATCTGGAGGGCACCAGGTTGGGGAAGGCTGATTTAGGAACATAAGTAGCCTTTATGCTCCTAACGTAATGTTATGTATAAAGTGTTGCTCATGAAATTATCATATTTAAAAACATTTAAAAGTAAGCTCAGTACGTTTGTAATTATTGTCTGAATAAACTATACTTTTAAATGTAGATACATGAGTATCTAATGAGCAAACCAAGCTACAGCTAACATATTTTAGGTTCCTATTCTATGTCTGACCAAAGGAAATTTTAGGAAGTAGTCCCTGAAACATCTGAATCATCCTAGAAGCCAGAAGAAACAGGAAGAACTGGAGGCAGAGGAGGACTGGTGTACTGCATCTGTTCCTGTTTGTGAGGAAGTTTAGGGAACTTCCTAAACCTGTTCCTGTTTACTCTGGTAGCAGCAGACTTCCTGCTACCCCACTTCTCTCCCTCCCTGTCCCTTCCTTCCTGTCCAGCAGGCTGCCAGGGAAGGGGCAGATCACATTGCCAGAGGCCTGAACTTACTGCATGTGGAGGGCTTTTGAAGTTAGGCCCTAAGTGACGGTGTGGATCAGACTCCTCCCAGTAGCCACCCAAACAATTTGTGGTAAAATGCTGTGTGACCTGCCGAGAGCCCCAGGCAAGCTTTGGGATAATCCGGGCTTTCAAGCCCTGCGTATCCCCAGAAGGAGCAGATTCGACTCCAGTAAAAACTGCAGCAAAGCGAAGAGCGAGCTAAACCTGTTGCTGTGGAGGTTCCCCAAAGAACGGGCGATTTCTGCCCCTCCAGTTGTTTTGGCCTACAACTCCCATCAGCCCTACCCAGGACAGCCAGTGGTGATGGATTGTGGGAACTGTAGGATAAAACATCTGGAGAGCACCAGACTGCAGAAGGCTGATCTAGTTTGATTCCTGCACATTTTCTCTGCACTTCTTTGTGACCACATCGCAAGCTAGAGATGCGCATTTTCCGCCCCTGCAAAAGGCAATTACTCACCCTAATTCTGTGTTTGTTTCCTGCAACTTAATTGGCAGCCCCAACTAGCCATTATAATCAGATAATGCATCTGATGGAGCGTAAATGAAGCATTGACACATCCTGCGAAGGCTAAAGCCCCCGCTGAGCTGCCTGTCCCTAAGGCGGCTTTATGAGAATCTTTCAGGTTATCCCGCTCTCCGTATTATGCAGAATGTGGAACTCCCAGGGCATAAAATATTCATCTGTGTTTGAGAAGCGAATGTTACAAAGCAGCAATGAATTCATAAATCCTTCCGTAGTAGGACCAGAGAGCCCTCTTGGGGGGCATTGTGGGCTGTATTAGCACTATCTAGCAAATAACATTAAAAAAAGTATATGTGTGTGCTGTGACTGAAAAATTGAGCAGCACTGAGAAGAGCTTTATTATTTACACACTCACACTCACACACACACACACACACACACTCATCAGCTCCTTCACCCTCTAATTGGATAGCTTAATATAGGCTTAATTGGTGGTGGGTACCCTGTAGGATTTAAATTGACCCTGGCTCATCATAAACAGAGGGAACTGAAAATGCTGCGTACCTGAGCTGTCTAGCTTGGCTCTTTGCACTGTGCAACAATAATCCTCCAGTACTCTTACAGAATGAAATATGCAGTGGACGTGCTCATCTCAGGGTTCACTTCCACAGCGAGTTTGGGTGCCATAGTCACTGTTTGTGCTGACTTCTAGCTTATGGGGTCACACAGTCATATGTTTACTGTAGGGCTGTGCACCGCTTCAGCCCCCAGCCCAGCCCCCCTGGTCCAGCACCCCACCCCCCGGTGCCTCCAGGACCTTACCTGAGCCACCTTCTCTGCTGCCGTGCTGCCACCTTCTTCTCGCCACTGCCGCCACCTCCTGAGGCCTGGACCTGCAGCAACTCTCCTTGCAGGGAGTTGCCATTTTAAAAATTGTGACTCCCTGGAAGAAGATGGCAAAGACAGCAGCAGCAGGCGGTGGCTAAGAAAGCGGAGGTGGTGGCGAAGACAGTGGCGGTGCAACGGAGAAAGGGCAGTAGCGTGGCGACGGAGAAGGTGATGGCTGTGGTGGTAGCAGAGGAAGAGGAGGCCCAGGTAAGGAGCTGGGGGGTTGCTCAGGGGCATCGGGGGGGGGGGAGACCCGAAGCTGGGTTTGCCCTCCAAACCCTGCTTCGGGTTTGGGGCTCAGGCGGGTTGGTGCCCCCACCCCGAATCTGCCTGAGCTGAATCGGGACTGCCTCAGAAGCCACAAAGCAACTTCTGAGTCAGATCAAGGGGTCCCTGCACAGCCCTAGCTTATTGACAGTATGTGCAGCGCTCTGTGCACATGAAGTTGAATTGAATCGTAGAATGATAGAGTTGGAAGGGACCATAGAGGTCATCTAGTCTCCCTGCTCAATACAGGATCTATGCCGGATGCAATGTATCCCTGAGAGATGGATGTCCAGCTTCTGCTTACAGACCACCACTGCAGGAAAGCCCCATCACCTCCCAAGCCAGTCTGTTTCACTGCGGAACAGCGGTTACCGTTATGAAGCTTCTCCAGGTAAGCCAAAACTGGCTTCCCTTGTAGTCCTGCTCTCCGGAACAAGAGAGAACAAGTCTCCTCCAACTTTTTATGAAACCCTTCAGATATTTGGAAAGCACTACGTCTCCCCTTAATCTTTTCTCCAGGCTAAACATACCTAGCTCTTTCAACTATTCCACATATGACATAGTTTCCAGACTTCTTACCATCCTGATTTCCCTCCTTTAGGCATGCTCCAGTTTGGTGATGTCCTTCTTTTCTTTTAAAAGATGTCCTTCTTTTATTCTTTTTAAAAATTGTATTTATATTCTGCCCTTCTTCCAAGAAGCTCAGGACATGACATGACATACAGTCTTTCTCTCCCCCACCCATTTTATTCTCTCATCAAACATGTGAGGTTGGTTATGCTGAGAGATTGTGACTAGCTCAAGGTTATCCAGTCAACTTTGCATCTGAGTCAGGATTTGAACCTTGATCTCCCCAGTCCTGGTCCGGCACTCTAACCACTGCCCCACACTGGCTAACTTTAGGATGCTGCTGCCAACAGCTTTCCAAGCAATGGTAGCTGTGCGCTAAGCTCCATGTGTGTGCTGGTCTTCTCATGTTGCTGTTGCAACGAGTGCAGGTTGAACTGTCAGCCAAGCATATGGAATAGCTGTCAGGGTGGAAATTGAGCCGATAGAACCCCAGAGCAGTTCTGATTCTGAGGAGGATCAGCAATCCATGGGAGAGGAGCCAGCTCATCCCTCACAGGCACAGCAGCTGGCAGAGATTCCTCCTGCCGGCATTCCTGAGATAGATAGTGACCCTGGCAGTGAGGGAGTGCAGGAGGGGGGCTTCTTAGATGCTCAATGCAGACCCAAAGAGGGAAGAGCGATGGAGGGCACGGAAAGGAGGTGTAGCGCCCGTTTGGCACGCAAGCAATGGCTGCCTCCCATGGACACAAGGGAAAGAGGGAGGGACTCTCCCTAGCCTGTAAGTTCAGGGTCTTCAAGTGAGTCTCCTTCAAATGGGGATCAACTGCCTAGTCGGAGCATAGGCTACTCTGCTGTTCATTGCTTAGTCACTGGTGATTAGCATCTGAAAGAGTCATTAAATTGTAAAAGGATTAAAGCCTTGAAAAAAATCCTTTCATCTGTGTCTTGAGTTGGCTATTGGAGTCTATTGAAAGAGGCCGCTAGGGCGCATCCTGACAATAGCAACCACACCATTATTTTCCCCATGTGCCGAGGCCTGCCCATAACCAGCAGCTCCCATTCTGAACACACAAATTTGGTCTAGTGATGCCACTGAAATGCAAAATGAGTTCGTAAATCGAACCTAGCAGGTTTGTAATTCTTGAATGTATAGCAAGCTCTGACTGCGATTCAACAAACTATTATGTTTTTAAAATTCAAACTGAGATTGATTCTGAGTTGATTTATGTTTTCTGCATCTGCACAGTCTATATGGTTGACATGACTAAGCAGCCAAATGCCACCATTTTTGCATATACCCAGCTGTTGCTGTAACCCTGTCATTTCAGAACGAAATGGAAACAAGCTGTTTGCAGTGCACATGCACATGGAATTATTTTACTGTGATCCTTTGCCATTGGAATGAATCAGTTTAAAAAGTTTGGATCTGAAACTATACAACAACCCATCACAACTGAAGGAACAGCCATGCTGATTTGTATCTACCCCTTGTTCATTGGCACATGCAAAAAAAAAATAAAATGCAGAGACTTCCAAATCTTGTTATGACAGAGAATGTTTGTCTGAGTTTATAATGTTGGATTCATGATGTGTGGGCAAATTATGAATTCTGGTCAGTTCACCCATTGCTAATTTAGCCATTTAAGCATGATGGTTTCTATGTTTCAATTCCAAGATGCTGGTGCACAGTTAGGTTTTAAAATGTTTGGAGTGGTGGATTTCATGGCATAACTTTAGCTCTCTCCCCCTTTTCTTCCAAGCAACACCCCCTTTGCTTATAGGTAAGGATGGGTAATTGCCAGCTACTTCTATCCCTGCCTTCAGATTTGTAGGATGTTTCAGAGAATGGTGCCTTTGAATCTTATAAGGGAGTCACAGCTGGATTGGATTGACATGTGGAAGCCTCCAACTTCCATACTCTGGGAAGTAAGACTAGGAATGTATTTGTACAACATATTTGCTACATGCTAGGAAGTCACAGCTGTGCTGGAGTTTCTGGACATTGTATTATTGCTGTATAGTTATTTTAACTGCATCTCCCTCCAGCTCCCTCTCTTCCACCCACCACAAGATAATTTATCCACAGACCTGTGAGGGCTCTCTGCTTTGAGTGAATTAGCCCACAACAAAGCAGCAAAATGTTTTCATACAACAGCTGTCAAGCTCTTTCCTGATTCAGACCATGGACTGAGTATTTGGCGGACTTTGACTCTCTGGGGCCAGAAAATTGCTGCAAATCAGTCGTGACATTATTAGGTTATTTTGCTCTTGCCACCAGAGCCGCTATCTGCAGGGATAAATCTTCTCTCCCTGTTAAACCAAACACATTTACCCTTTTGCTCCTCAGCTGCTCCTTCCTCTAAATACAGGTTGTTTTGCAGTTTCTTTTACACCTGGCCAATGTTCCATCTTGCAGATAGGCATGCAACAGGACATCAGGTGTAATTATGTGTACATCAAAAGCACATGAAGCATTGCGGAAGGAAAGCTGGTGTGGATTTGACCTGTGTCTTTATGGGATCAGCATCTGTACAGCCTGTGTAGGTACTGTTATGTGTTTGGGTCATTGGGGACTATCGCAGGCATAAATCTGAAGGATACTGAGAAAAAGGTGCACTGAAACAGCCAGGCTGACTGAGTGTAATCAGTGTAATCATCTGCAGATGCAGTGGTTGTCAGGAGCATGTAAGACAAGCTTGATCTTCATGGGGTCAGAGTATCTGGAAGCAGTCTTTCCAACCTGGTGCCTTCCAAATGTTTTGGACTACAATTCCCAGTGTATTGACCATTGGCACAATGACCATTGGCCTTGCTGGCTGGGGCTGATGGGAGTTGATGTCCAAAACATCTGGAGAGCCCCAGGTTGGGGAAGGCTGAAGGACTGCTAGCTCCCACATGATCTCCAGGTACATAGGAAGCTGCCTTATTTGGACCATTGGTCACAAATTCTCCTCCCCTAGCTCAGATAAAGTCAGCACCTATCACGTATCTCTGGGAAGGCTATTCCGAAATTGGGATGCCACCATAGAAAAGCCCTGCCCTTCAACTGCCACATATCTTAAGTCAGCAGCAGCACCTACTGGGGGAAGCACCATACCTCAGAGGTTTGCATGTGAAACACCCCAAGTTCAGTCCCCAGCATCTCCAGGCAGAGCTGGGAAAGACCCCTGTCTGAAACCCTGCAGAACCACCACCAGCCAGTCTGTTTTGACCAATGGTCCAAATAAGGCAGCTTCTTCCCCCCGCCCCCCAATTCCAGGTGCAGAAGCTGACCAGTTGCTGGCAGTGGTGACAGCAGGACCAATGTCAAGGATAGGCACAGCTGGGCACCTGCCAAGGGCCCACACCCAGCAGGGGGAAAATGGCAAGAACCCCCTGGACTTGCTCCTCCTTATCATTGCAAGCCCCTTGTTTTCCTGCCTCTCACACTGGCCCAGACAATGGAAGTGAGAAGGAAGAGCAGGAGAAGCCACGGCCTCCTTGCTCGCTGGCTCTCTGTCTGTCAAGCAAGCAAGTGGTGGCAATGATGAGAAAGGGGCTGAGGAGCAATAGCTGCTGGTGGCAGTGGTGGTGAGAAGGTAGCCTCACTGCAGGGGGCGGGGGGCATTGAAGCTGTCTTGCCTGAGGGCCCTCAAAAACCTGGAACCAGCACTGGCTGATGGGACAGCATGCTCCACCACATCTGAGGCCAGCTTAGGGGGTGCTGATGGTTACATACACAGCTCTGTTCTGCCACACCTTGCTGTCACTCCCCAGCACCCAGCATCTGATGTTTGAAGTGGCTGCCTCACTCTGCCTAATGGTAGGGCCAGCCCTGAAGGGAGGGAAAGGTCTTCCTCCATTCTGTTTCCTTGTCCTTTCCCCAAAGCTGCTCCTATTTGCCCCCAAGTGGAGAAAAGGGCAAATCTAATGTCTTTTTTTGGTCTTTTCCCCCTAGTAATGGTATTATCATTTGTGTGTGTGTGCGTGTGTGAATGAGATTTTCAATAAAAAATTGTATGTGTGGGGGGAGTGGGGGGCAGGGAGAAGGGGTTAAACACGCCAGCACTGCTTTCTGAGCCACTTTTCCTTCTACTCCTCCCTCAGGCTGCTTTTAAGGCGCAATCCTATTGGGTTGGTCAGACGTCTCTGAACTTGGAGGCTTATGGCCATCCAGTGGAGAGCGGGAGGGGTGGTGGAGGCTATTTTCACCTCCACATTCCTCCTGCTCTGCATTTGGGCTAGACGGGCTTTTTCGCCCATCTAGCTGGGGTTCTGCAGAGCAGGTGGGAAGGAGGAAGGGGAGGTCTTTGGATATGGTGTAAGCTGGCCTCCCCAGTCCCCTACCCTCCCTGCCCACCAGCATGCCCCCTTTTCCTCCTCTCCAAGGTTGCCTTTGCAGCTTTGGAGAGGCAGCCGGCATGGTTCTCTCCACTCCAGCAGGGAAGGGGAGGGGAAGGGGAGCGCGGACGCCTGGTTCCAAGGTCAGAGTGCTGACTCTGACCTCAGATCTAGGAATCCAAACTATCCTCTGGCCCCACCAGAGTCTGTCTAGGGGCCTTAGGATTGCTCCCTCTACCTTTAAAAAGATGTTTGTTTATTATGTTTCTAATTCGCCCAATAACCAATGTTCTTTGGGCAAATGTTGGGAGATCCAAAGTCTTAGAAGCACTATTCTTGAGTTGCAGCCTTATACACCAACCTTCCCTAACCTGGTGACCTCCAGCTCTGTCGACTACAATTCTCATCATGCATAGTTAATGCCGCCAACTAGTCCAGCTCCAAAGCATGTTTCTTGGAAGTAAGCCCCATTGCCTTCAGTGGGACTTACTCCCAAGTAAATGTGTCTAGGACTGCAGCCACCTAAATGCGTCTTTACAGCCATGTGCTCTAGAAAATGTAATCTCTGGCATTCCATTCAATTTGGGGGGATTGAAAGTGTTGGGTTTTTGTACCTGGTAAAAAGGCATCTGGTCTTATTTTCTTTTAAGACTATGAATAACAAGATCTTGCTGTAATAGAAAACAAATAGATTACTGGGAATTGTGGGGACTTTGCACAAAAAGGAAATGCACCAGTCCTTATCAATCACCAATTGCTATTTTATAGCATTAGCTGACACCTGCTGTGGGAATGGACAGAATGTTCATTACAATTTGACAGTTTTTCATTGAAAGTTGCCTTTTCTATTAAATAATATTTCTTTTTTTCTTTTGGTTCTTAGTTTAATGTTCTTTTATCCTCCAGCTGCATTCAACTGTTATAAATTTAAAAGCAACATTTCATATGCCTGTTGTTTTTTTATTAGCTTTCCTGCCTTTTCCATGCCACAGCATCTGATTTCCTCCTCAGCTTTTACTCCTCTTTAGGCTGCAGTCCTAAACATCCTTACAAGGGCATAAGCCCCATTGAACACAGTGGCAATTCCTTCTGCCTCTAAATAACCATGCATGCATAGCATTGCACTGTTAAAGTTTTCACAAATCCTTGAGTGTCCATTTTCCATAAATGTCCTGGAGGACATTTTCCATAAATGTCAATCTACACTTAACTCTTCTTCCCTTCTGCTTGTCAAATGCTTTTTTGTTTTGTTTTGTTAGCCTAGATATTTCATTGCAAAGGTTCAAGTCAGGGAAGAAAACATGTTGCTTCTAATATAACCACTATATCTATGTTCTCTTTTAGTACCAGGAACTTCAGCTTCCCCATCTCAGTGTGAAAGTACATGCCAATTGAAGCTTGTTTTTCCCTTTTTCCTTTTAGCCCCTGTGCAAGGGAGGTGTATTTAGTGTGTGTGCGTGTGTGTATGTGTATCTGTGTTGGGGGGTGGGGAAAGCAGCTGGGTGAGAAGGTTAAAGCTCCCCTACCTGTGTGTGTGGCCGCGGTGGCTTAGTGGTTAAGATGCTGAACTGCAGACTGGAAGGTCGGCAGGTCAGCAGTTCGAGACCTGAGTGCCGCGTGACGGAGTGAGCTCCCGTCTTCAGTCCCAGCTCCTGCCAACCTAGCAGTTCGAAAGCAAGAAATTGCAAGTAGATAAATAGGTACCGCCTCGGCGGGAAAGGTAACAGCGTTCCGTGCACCTCGGTGTTCAGTCATGCCGGCCACATGACCACGGAAGCGTCTTCGGACAGCGCTGGCTCTTCGGCTTAGAAACGGGGATGAGCACCGCACCTAGAGTCGGACACGACTGGTTGGGGACACCTTTACCTTTTACCTGTGTGTGTAGGTCCTGATTTGGATCAGGGCCCCATATGCTTACCGGAAGGTAAAAAAGAAAGTCAAGATTATCTGCATGCTACGTATTTAATGTAGCATGTCATTTAGCCCTCAGTCTGAGGGCTTCTAGCATGAGCATATAAACACCAACTATACATTACATCTTTCTTCAAATGCATATCAGAAGAAGCAACATATTGAACTCTGTGAGCACAAGGAGAAGCCCTGTCAATGAGACATCTCAACTCCAGTGATGAAGTGTCAAGGAAACAGTTAATTAGATTGCAAGTTAAGCAACTGTGTGAGTTGAGCTACAGGGCAAGGGCGCCCCCCCCCTTTTGATCTTACAAATCCCAGCTTCCGAAGTGGACAAGCGTAATAAACAAAAAAACAAGAAATGTGGTAGAAAGGGAGTGGGGGCTGTCCAGTATACTGCAGCGTGTCCCATGTACGACTATTTGCCTGCTGGATAGAAGTTGTGGGTGTGTCCTCAGTGCAATGAGCTCCTGATTCTCATTTTCATTCCCCTGAGAACCTAGACAGACAGAATGGTTTGCAACTGAGGACTTTTGCTGACATGATAGCAGCATCCCACACCCAGGGTGACTTATCCTCTGCTGTCATGGAGAATGAGGTTCTCATGGAAGGAGGTTGTCACTCTGAGAAATACAGAAATGATCCCTTAAAAGAAACCCATTCCTAGGGGCAGTCTTTCCCAACCTGTTTGTTTGTTTGTTTTAAGCTGGGAAAATGGGATATTATTTCAGGAAGTGAAAGAAGAGCATTTCCTTTTTGTGTAATTGCAATATTCTGCTACAGCACAGCTCCATCTATTGGTTGTGTAGTGGAAAACAGGAAAGGAAAAGGTCTTTGTGTAGAGCTCCAATCTCAATTCTATGATGAAACCAAAATTAAATACAGTGATTAACAGCTTCATGTAAAAAAGCTCTGTATGTCAAAGAGGATGTACAGTTAACCTAGTCTCAAAAGGGCTAGACTCTTTCACAGAGTCTCTGTGAGTGGTAATAACAGACTCCAAAGTAATTTAAGGTGCAATCTTATGCATATTTAGATAGCGAAAGGTCCTACAACTCCCAGCTTTCCCCAGCCAGCCATGGGTGGCTGAGGAATGCTGGGAGTTGTAGGACTTTTTTTCTGTCTAAACATGCATAGGATTGCATCCTTAGTAATTTAATATTGGGGACATACTATATACCTTCCCGCCTCCCTCACCACCACCACCCAAAAAAAACCCCAAACCCCCTCAGAGGGATCTTTAGAATGCAGGCATCCAAAGGAGAAAGTGCTGTGGTAATGAGTAATTTCAATTACCCTCATATAAAATGGATAAATGCATGTTCATACATTTACAACAAGGAGCTAAAGTTTCTAGATACCCTAAATTACTGAGCTTTAGAACAACTGGTCATGGAACTAACCAGAGGAGTTGCGATCCTAAGTGGTGCACAGGAGTCGATGCAAGATGTCAGTGTTGTATTACTGACAGGAAAAAGTGACCACATTGGTATCAAATTCAGTGTACATGTAAGTGGATAATTATAATGTCCTCTTTATATATAAGTGGACAAGTCCAACACAGCTGCATCTAACTTCAAAGGAGGACCCGTCTACAAAATGAGAGAGGTGAAAAGGAAATCAGTGGGGGCTTTCCTCTATTTTTAACCCCTGTGCGGGGTGAAGTGGGGGCAGCATTTTGAGGAAAAAATGAGTGAGGGGGAAGCTTAAACCCTCTCATCCCAGAGGACTATGGTCCTGATCTGGATCAGGACTGTACACACTTACACAGAAGTAAAGAAAAACAGCCCGCTCAGCTATACCAGCGCTATTAGCAGAACGTAGTTTGGCCCTTAGAATTCTTTGGAAGTGTCGACAAGGATGTGGATAGGGGTGATCCATATGGGACAGGGCCAGTGTGCACAGCGCTGAGCACCTACTCATGCATTTACCTACCCTGTTCAGGCGTAATGCCTGAACAGGGCTATTTACACCCCCACTTCTGAGGGATGAGTCATTCTGAACTGGATGCTCCCCAACTCCTCACAAGTTCAGTTTAAATGCTGTGTGATCTTTTTGATATTAAGCAGTAGCAGTCTGGTTCCATCATGGTTCAACGGAAGCCCTTTTCTTCTTTTTAAGGACTCAGCTTGCTCTCAGATTTATGTTTGCATCTTTGTTTTTGACCCTGCTCTTCAGTTGAAAGGGCTCCCAGAGTGGGTTACATAATCAGCAGAACAACAAGACAGTTTCTGCCTGCAGTCTTAGAATCTGGGGGCTAAGCTAGACACGGCATTTGTCAGGTGATTTTCCCTTGCATGATTAATTTCCCTTAGCTCTATTACAATCTCACAGGTATTCATGAGGATAAGATTTTCCTTTCTCCCTTTTTTTCTTTATGATATGTCGTATATGGAGTCTGGCAAATATAAATATATGAAGTCAATGTTTTGGCTCAGGTTTTGATTCTGAGACGATGTAATTCTATCAGTAAAAAAAAGCAACCCACTGATTTTAATAGTTTGCTCTTGACTCAGTGATCTTTGAGAGACTGCAGTACAGGTCTGCTCTCAACAGAATATCAGCTTTGCTGTAAATCTAAATTACCAAGGTCCAGTACGCATAGAACATTGTCATTAAAATCTAAACAGAGCAAACGAATGTTTGTTGTTCCCCGCTGATATAATTCCCATGAATTAGGATCATTGACAAAACAGATTCATAGACTGATCTTGTGTTGGGATTGACTCACAACAAAGAGATCTCAGAATATTAAGAAATATCTCATGTGCATTGGTGGACTTTTGTGCAACTTTACACTCATGTGGATTATAGATTGTTATATATCTTGTTATATGCTCCATGTATTTTGGAATATTCCTGTGTACAGGGCATTTATCTTATGTACCCATTTATGACATAGTATTATTGTGGTTTATTTTTGCAATTATATTGTGGCAATACAATGCCACTAGTTATCAGAGTTATTAGGTACCTAGTATTTCTTGGGGGTGTGAATCTTCTGTCTCCACCAGAGCTGGCACGATCGACTGGCTTCCTTGAACAGTTGTCAGGGACCCAGCACAAAGCAAAATTCCCCTAGAGCAGCCTTCCCCAACGTGGTGCCTCCTGATGTTTTGGACCAACTCCCATCAGCCCCAGCCATTATGGCCAAGGGTCAGGAATTCTGGAAGTTGTGGCCCCAAACATACGGAGGGCACTGGGTTAGGGAATGCTGCCCCAGAGCAACAATACAGTCAGGGGCATTCTGAGACAATTAAAATTGGGGACTCGGCTGAGCCACCCAGCGCTGTTTGGAAGCCTTTGCTTGCTACTGCCCACTGCCGGCAGGTTAAGTCCAGCAGGATACTTTGCTGAGGCCCTCAAACCTGGCGCTGGCCCTGGCTTCCACCTCCAAAGGGTGGCTAAAGGAGGACACTTAAATTGTCGCCAGCCAGACCATCAGAGAACCCTCTGGAGCCACAATAGGCCAAAGCTGGTCCTGTGATACAGCCTAACCCCATATAGAGGTTTCTGGGCCTAGCTTGTTTCCATATGGGAACAACAAGGAATTCTGCTGTGGGTGGTCCATCCCCTGATGTCTGCCTCAGCACAAGCATAAGAGCATAAGAGCCCTGCTGCATCAGACTGAAGGCCCATCTGTCCAGCACTCTGTTCACACAGCGGCCAATGAGGGTAGTGTCCAATGAGGCACTGACACCCCACTGATTCCCTTCCTCCCCACTGATTCCCTTCTGCGAGTGGTGGGTCCTGCTGATTCTGTTGTGCAAGTGGGACCCACCACTCATGCAACCGACATTTAGCACTTCCAGGAGGGAGGCACAAAACAAGCAGAAACGAGTATTTCTGCTCATTTCAGGGTGCCCCCGGAAGCACTGAAATGCCATTGCACGAGTGGAGGGCGCCGCTTGTGGGAGGGAATCGGCAGGGACATAAGCGCCGCATTGGCTACCGCCCAGAGCATCCTTGGCTTGATGGGAGCTGCGCTGCATACACTTCAGAGGAGCAGAAGGCTCCCAGGCCTGCTAAATTGTGCAACGGACATCCCACGTGGAGCGACTGTGGGCCAGACCAGGAAGAGCAGTGCAGGTGCCAGGCCACCAGCCGCTCCTGCTGTGCCAGCACTGGGGTTGTGATTGGTGCAACAAGAGTGCCACCCCCTTGTTCCTGTGGGTAGGGCCCTGCGAGCGCCAGGGTATGAGCTGTAGCCACAGCGCACAGTACCGGGGCATAAAGGTGTCCTGTGACACAGTGGAGCGGAGCTGAGCTCTGGCAGAAGCAGGACCGGAGCAGATCCCGCTGCATGCCACACTCGGAAACAACGGTATCGCCACATCTCCTGTGGCCAGCCTGAACCTTCTGGGGAGGGGCACCCCAAAAATGGGGCGCGCGGAATTCATCTGGTTTGCAGGCCTTTCAAGGCAAAACTGTAAATGTTTTTTTAATTATTTGTTTATAAAAAAAAAAAATAGGGGGAGTAGAGCCTGTAGCCAGGGGTAACCCCCCCCCCCCCCGGCTACAGGGCTGCCTGTGCACTCAGTCTATTGTAGTACATGGTTAGAATGAGACTGCAACTTGCAAGCAGCGTAATAGGACACCACGGCCCCTGCTTGCGTCACTTGATGCTCTCAGATCAGATCAGAGAGCCAGTGTGGTGTGGTGGCAAGAGTATTGGACTAGGAGCTGGGAGATCCGGGTTCTAGTCCCCACTCGGTCATGGAAGCTCACTGGGTGACTTTGGGCCAGTAACAGACTCCCAGCCCAACCCACCTCACAGGGTTGTTGTTGTGAGGATAAAATGGAGAGGAGGAGGATAATGTAAGCCACCTTGGGTTCCTTGCATGAGGAAAAAAAGGCGGGGTATAGATGCAATAAACAAACAAACAAACAGAGCAAAAGTGGTCCTCCTTATGTGCCTGTTTCATGGCCAGACTACACGTTACGCTAATTATATCATGTTTGGCTATGCGTGATAGTTTTCTTTATTCTTTTGTAAATACGCATGGCCCCAATTCAGATCATGGCCATGGTGCTTCAGGAAGGAAGGGTTAAGCCCTCCCTGCACCTGGTTTCCCCCCAGAATTAAACACACGCGCGCGCGTGTGCAGGGTGGTTAAAAAAAGGCCTCCTTTGGAGTCAATGGAGCTTGCACAAGTGTAAAGAAAACTATCATGCATAGTGACATGGCCCTCAGCAGCAGCACCAAGTAGAAAGAACATGTAGACCAGAGGTGTTGAACCTTTTTCAGCCTGAGGGCCAGATTCCATGTTGGAGAAGCTCTTGGGGGCCGCATTCCAGTGGTGGATGGGGCTGATGGCAAAAGCGAGGAAGAGCGAAAATATCAGCAGATTTTCTCTTAACGTTGTCACTGCCAGTAACTCAGCCTTAGGAGAGGCATTCTGCCCTTTTAAAATGCAGGGGAAAATTGCACACAAACTGGGAAACCACTGAATGCTTGAGGGAGAGGAGGTGGGGCCAGAGGATGAAGGCATGTCCTTCTGGAAACCCTGGAGAGCCACTCCCACCCCTGAGGTTCTGCGCCTCTGACATAGACTGTCTTCGACAGCCAGTATTTGGAGACAGGAAAACCATAGAAACAGGAACTGTAAGGACTGAAGGGATTTATCAGTGGGTGTAAATTAACCACTCTTGAATATTCATTAAAACAAGTATAGGGCACCATCCCAACACCATGGTAGAAGCATATCAAGAATCACACTTAATTAGCAATTTAGCTACGCTTAACTTGCGTGAATGTGGCAGATACAAAGCCACAACAGTAGACATCCTGTGATACTCTTATGTGATCTTATTATGCGAACTCCTTTATACTGCCATTATTAGTGCAAAGTGTGGATGCTTTGAGTATTTCTAACGGTCTTAGAAAGAATTTTTTAAAAATTATAATGAATTTAAGGTTTCTAAATGAGTCTTTTGGTTACAATTTTTTTGATTTTATTGTCATGGCAGTCTTGTGGAGCAAAGTGTGGGATAACTGGTTCATCAGGTGTTTAGGAGCACTTCTCTGAGCATTCGAACTGGTTCATAATACAGTGATCTCAAATGCCACCTTATAAGGCAGGTCAGTATGGTTTCACAAATAGGGGAGAGCAGAAACATTGGGCTGGATCCAAATTTATGCTGCATCAACTGTGCTGACGGACGTAGACATCCCTGCCCCCTCCTTCCCACAGCAGCCCCTCCAGCCCCCTGGAAATGCTACGCAGAGCATCAGAAGACCCTGCTGAATGGTGTGCGGGGGAAGGGAATCTAAAAAGATCACAGGGAGGGACCTTCCATGAGAGGACCCCTTCCTCTCACAAAAGGCAGTTCCTGGATCCAGCCCCTATGTTCAGGTCTTCAGTAAACATTAGCAGTATAGGCTGGTGGCTCCGATTCTGGTGGAGCTGTGAATTCATTCTGGATTTCAATCAGAACCAGCCAGAACTCTGTGTTGCACCAGCCACGGGCATTCTAACTTAGATTAGAAGTGCCAAGACAGTGATAAATCAGACTCAAAGGTTTGCTTACAAGGAGTACTTTATTGAGTAACTTACAGCACACAGGCGTACCCAGTGGTTGGATCAGACAGCTTCTCTGAACCACGAGCCACTGGGCACAATGGGCCTTATACTCTCCATGTCAGCAATAAGCAGCGTTTCAGCAGCATGCACCCCTCGCGCTCATTCTCAGCATAGGCTAGGAGTGTTTGGTTCTCAGGCACAGCCACCTGTAAACAGACTTTGCTTCCCAGGCACATCAGAGATAAAGCCTCTCCTCATTAGCAAGGAATGCACCAAGAAGGCTGTTATTGGCCTTTTGAGTCATTTGCACATGCTCAGAGGCTTACTAGCATGGGAATTGCACAAATAATGAACTTAAGCAAGCAAGCATGGATCTCTAGGCCCCTCTAACGCTACAAATGACTTGGCTATGCTCCTGGGGCCAATACAAACTCTAAAGGAGCTATCAAAGGTGCTGAACCCTATACCCAGAATAGGTTCAGTGCCTTGGATAGCTCCTTTAGAGTTCTGGCTGGTTCTGACTGAAACCCAGAATGGATTTACAACCCCACTGAAATCGGAGCCACCAGCCTCCACTGAATGTTAGTGCAACTGGTGCCCTCCAGAAGCTTTGGACTACAACTCCCAGCATTCCTGACCATTGGCCACCCTGGCTGGGGCTGATGGGAGTTGAAGTCCAAAAACATCAGGGGGACACGAGGTTGGAGAAGGCTTCATTACTAAATTCCAGTGTGTTGCAACTGCTTGTAATCCACCCAGAGAAGATTAGTTATTGGGTGGGTTAGATATGTAATAAATAAATTGCCATTGCTTGTTGCCACTTATGGTGTATTACGCTATCAAGCAAAAGGGTGTAAAAGTGGACACAGCACAGTACCATCTGTTTGGCAGTTTCCTGTAGTGGTTTATTTTGTCTTTTCTCTAGCCAAACATCAGTCTGTGCTAAAATAAAATAGTGGCAATCATTAGCTAACTAATCCAAACAGTTAGGGGACACACACCTCTCAAAGGAATGGTTGAATAACCAGAAGGCAGAGCTTCAAATTCAGCTGCTTTACTAATTGGTTTGCAAATGTGAATGCCTGAGACTTAATCACTGTTGGCACAGAACTTCAGCAAGTTAATTAAAAATATTTGCCTCTTGCTGATGAACAGCCCAGCAACATTCTCTTCTTGAAGACAGCTTCACAAGTGATTCTTTTCTTTTCTTTTCTTTTCTTTTCTTTTCTTTTCTTTTCCCTTCCTCGTAGAGAAATTGACAGCAAAAAGGATGGGAGGGGATATCTGGGCAGTGGTACACAAACCAAAGATGTTTTAAAAGTTCATCAGCTGCCCCTTCTGATCCCCAAAGTATAAGATCTACTGATGATTTTTCCAGCCATGCCATGGTAGTCTGATGACACCAACAAATTGGTGTCACTGAGGTTCACATTTGAATGGCTTTTGTTCACACAGGGATGTCATGAGAAACCCAGAAGGAAATCCACAAAGACCTACCTCATTGGACATCTGATGATATCTTGGCTCTGAAAGCAAGTTCATTCTTTGTGGCCAGTCTTAACAATCAGGGAGACATAATCCAGAATTTGGTATTATTTTCATATTTCTGGTGTGCTCCAAAAGTAAAACGGCAATCCAGCTGTCAAGAACAGATATATAAAATGCTTAATGCTAATAATACATCAAGCTGCCTGAACAATTAAAAAAAACTGTTTATGTGGTGGAAACATCTAAATTCGTGCTTTTCAAAGAACGCAAGACATGTGAAGATAGGCAGTAACGGGCAAGTTGACTGGCCCGCCATTGCTGAGCAAACTAGATGCTATACAGCAGGTGCGTATCATAGGTTTTTCAAAAAAATGAAAAGCAGAAGTCCGCAAACTTGGGGAAGAATGGCTGGTCGGGATGGGGAGGCAGTTTAACCTGTTCCTTTCTGGATGCTTTCCCACTCAAAGTCACTCCCAACTGTTCTTCTGTCCTTAGGGGGAGAAAGATACAGATCTTGCTCCCTGCAAGTGAAAAGCGCCTAGGAGACGTAGGGATGGCAGAGAATTCCACCATGGACTCCAATGAGGCCGGATTTTTAGAATCCCTCGGAGTCCATGGCTGAGTGAAAGACTCACCTCCCCAACCTGGGGGAATCCACGTGGAGCTGGATCCTACCTGCTGCCAGCCATCCGCTGCCGCCTGTTCCATCCGCTCCTGCCTGTCTTCGGACGCAAATGGCATCCGGCGTAGCGGATGCCATTTGCATCCCTGCTGTTTGCCGTGATAGGTTATGTAAATATTTACGTATTATTATTACGTAATATTACGTAAATATTAAAGATTTACATAGCCCATCACAGCAAAAGGCAGGGATGCAAATGGCATCCGCTACGCTGGATTCCATTTGCGTCTGAAAACCGGCAGTCCGGCAGTGGACAGACCTAGCCGGCAGCTCCATGGACCTGCCTCAGAGCAGAGCTGGCCGGGGAGGATTCTGGGGGGAGGAATGGATCACCTCCCCCCCACGGACCCCCCAGCAGACTTGGAGGTGAGTATCAACTCCCTAGGGGTGTATGGAAAAGATTTTGACCTTTCCGTCTTTGCAGATCTCTCTCTTGTGATTCTGAGGCATTTTCACAAGGGACTCTGGGACTGGTACATTTCTGAGGTCTATGCTACACACTGTGTTAAATACATAGCTTGCAGCTCTTCCTAACTTTTAAAATCTCAAAATAAGTGCAAGGACCCCCAATTTGGAGTGGCCCTGGACCACTGTGTGTGGGTAGGGGAGGAGTAAATCTTCCCATAAGCCACTTCCCACCCATTTAATTCACCCTCACACACACACACACACACACTCACACACAGGCTAAAAAATCAACACCCAACCTCCATTGGCACCAATAGAGGGGTTGGGGGCGGGGCAAACTTAGGTGAAGAAAGTGGCTTAATAGGAAAGTTTAATTCTTCCTTACCTGCACATGGTGGTCCATGCTTACTTGGAGGTTTAAAAGGTGAATATCAGCTGCATGCATGTTATGAATTTAATGTAGCATGTATGTCACATTCCTCCATCCTCTTCCTTCGCAAACAAAGCTCCCGGCTAACACTACTTTATTGTAGGGATGTACGAAAGTCACTTACCTTTTCGCGGATTCAGTTCATGGTGGGGGGGGAGGCATTCCGTCCCTCCCCCCGGAATCCTCAACGGGGGGGAGGCGATCCGGTCTTCCCCCCCTGAATCCTCGATGGCTGGCTGTGCTCCGCGGCAGCTCCGCGGAGCAGCCGGCCAGGCCCAGTCCAGGGCCGTCTGCAGCCGGATTTCCGGCTGCGGAGGGCTCTGGATAGATTAAAAAAAAAAAAAAATGTGTACACAAATGGCGGCAGCTACAGCCACCGCCATTTGCGTTCCTTATTTTTCGCCATCTTAGTCTACGTAAATCTACGTAAATAGACTAAGACAAAGAAAAGAAAGGGGAACGCAAATAGCGTACTGGGCGCTATTTGCGTTCCCCTTTCTTGTCTTCGTCTTAGTCTATGTAAATATTTACGTAGCCTAAGATGGCAAAAAATAAGGAATGCAAATGGCGGCGGCCACAGCCGCCGCCATTTGCGTATGCATTTTTTTTTTTAACCTAGCTGAGATAGGCTACGTAAGTCTTTACGTAGCCTATCACTGATGTAAAAAAACCAAAAGACGAGACTGCAGATGGCGGCAGCGGCAGCCGTTTGGAAGACCAGCTGCAGCCGCCGCAGCTGCCGCCGTTCGGAACATCCGCCCCAGGTAAGTCTTGTCCTGGGGGGGGGGGATCCCTGGGGTGGGTGGCACGCCATTCCGCCATGGATTTTGGGAGGGCCGAATGCACTGGCATTCGGCCTCACCGAGATCCGTGGTGGAATTCTCTGACATCCCTACTTTATTGGCTAACGAGTAGCTTCTCTACAAATGCAAATTCTAGTAAACTCTCAGACTGCAATGAACCAGCTAATTCACACATCTAGGAAGATCAATAGAGGATACGAAGTGGAAGTTAGGAAAGTTGCCAGCAGTCTGGGCAAGAACTTCATGCCAGACTAGCTTTGCAGGAGTGCCCCTCCCTTAGGGTGGCTCCTTCCTACGTTGGCTGTCATGAGTGGCTAACCTGGCAGAGTGTCTGAGCCCTGTCTCTAACTTTTCCTGCTTCACTCTGCAATGGACTCTCGCGTCCCTCAAGTCATGCCCTTGGCACCACTCCTCCTCTTCTGATACTTGCATTCTCATGGTGGAGGAATGGGGGAGCCATTCAGCCTGTGCCATCTGTGTGGCAGGGTCTTGGGAAGAAAGTCTTGCCATATCTGGGCTCATTGGGCAGGCTGCCTCCCTCTGTTCTGGCTGTTCCCATTCTGATTATGAAACTGAGCTGCCGGACATCTCCACATGCTCAGATTCATTCCTGAAAAGTGTTTTCCTTCTGCATTCTAAATTACAGTAACAGTATTTAGAAGTAGTACACCTAAGACTAAAATACATTCTTGGCATAATTTGTGGAAGTGC
Organism: Heloderma suspectum; assembly: GCF_057233095.1. Classification (NCBI taxonomy): domain Eukaryota; kingdom Metazoa; phylum Chordata; class Lepidosauria; order Squamata; family Helodermatidae; genus Heloderma; species Heloderma suspectum. The sequence continues at coordinate 232,236,645 of NC_139461.1, forward strand.
TCTTATTATCATTACCCCAGATGCATAAATATTTGAGGGGAGAATCCCGGTCCATATCTATTGGAGGGAAGATCACTTACTATATAGTCCAGGCTGATCTGGGGGTGTCTCCATGACAATGGAAGGATAAGTGAATGGTTGCTTACCTGGATTTTTCAAGGAACTGGCTTTGATCTGTGCAGGGCTCCATGAAGGAGTGTACCACACCATTCTAAGTTGCTTCACAGGAACACACTTCCGGGTGGGGTGGGGGTGGGAGTTGGAGTGAATGTCATCAGACTCTCATGCGATAAGAGCGGCTCCCCTCTTCCAGGCTCTACCCCCCCATCTCCTTCCCCTGAAGCTCCCATAATGCAAAGCTTTAGATTAATTACTTCCTTACAGCAACAAAGCAAACAGTAAAGAAATGCAGCATCAATATTTAGGAAACACGCCTCATTGACCACAATGGGAGTTGCTTCTGAGGAGACACCTCCTTCCCCAACCTATGACCGATTTTGCCAATTTTGTTTTTATTTCTTTCCCTCCCCATCTCACTATCTCACTATTGCACATTTGCCAGTAAGTCCTATAGCTCCTATCTCACTATTGTGCAGTAGTGAGATGGGGGTGTAGGTATTGCCCGACAAAAGTGCTATTTTGCTTTAATGCTTTACTTAAAAAAAAAGTTAGGGGCTGCTCAGAGCATACCTATACTTTGTGGGGATGGCCACCAGAGTTTAGTGATAGGCAAGATGACATAAATGCCATGAGGTAGCTTAGAACTCTGATGGCCAGCCATGAAATGGTAGAAACATCAGGGAAACACAGGCAGGGAAAACATTGGGGAAACACCCCTTGACTGGGGTCAGTGAGGTTATGTCCAGGTGCAAGACACACCCCTGGACAGGGAAATCATGTCAGAGTGAATGCAGAGGGTGACACACACCACAACAGAAGTGCAGACAAGCCGAATTAAGGAAAACAATAGGACTTAAAGTAGTCACAGAAGAACCGTTTTTTCAGCACGAAACTCCGGGGTGGTTGTGAAATGGCCATAACATCATGTGTTCCGAACACAGCAACTTTGCAGTAAATCATGCGTGGAGACACCCCCTAGTCACCAGAGGTGGAGAATCTTGTTGCCTCCAAGAGCAGGATGCAAGTGGTTCTGACCTGGCTTGGTTGGAGTGGATCAACCAACTCTGGCTGAACGTCTAGTGGCTTGTCATTTTTGTCTTTGTTTGGCCTCAGCTGTGTAGGAGCGAGATGATGGAGGAAGATCACAAAATCTCCTTGGTAAGATGGATACTCTGAAGCTTTGCTGAATTGGGCTGTAAGTACATTATGCGTTCAATTAAAAAAACCCTTCCTCTTGTTATTGCTCATGTTACAGGCCATTAAACAGAAAGTGAAATGGATGAAACTGTATTTCGGAAACTATATTGTGGAGCCATAGAGGACCGACTAAAAAGAATCCCAAACAGGACAAGATCAGAGGGATGGCTGCTGATGCAGACATGAAGTAGTCGGTACTGACACAAACCTAGCAGATAACATGTTTCTGTTGGAAATGACATATCACTATTCAGAAAACTAAGGGCGCAATCCTATGCATGTTTAGACAGAGAAAAGGCCTACAACTCCCAGCATTCCCCTGCCAGCTTTGCTGGCTGGGGAATGCTGGGAGTTGTAGGCCTTTTCTCTGTCTAAACATGCTTAGGATTGCGCCCTAAATGCAGCTAGGAATGGACTGCTGTTACCAAATGTCCTCTCTGGACATTTGTGCAAACATGTATGTGTTCCAAGATACACCTGTTAAGGGACATTTTAAGCTTGGTTGTAGTGCATCTTGGCAGAGGTGACCCAATGATGCACACATATACAGGCAGCTTAGAAAAGAGGGGAATTGTATTGAGCATGCAAGGATCAAAATATACACAGTGATTATTTGGGGGAATTAGCTGGTAATTCTAAAAACTTCTAAGAACTCTAAAATGGATTTAATCAGTTCATATTGCAAACAAGCTAGGCAGATTAAGCTTATGTAGGAAATGGGAATGGGGAGAATATAGGCATCCATGCATGAGGTTTGAATGGTGGAGAAGGTAGTTCAAGAATCCACTTGGTGTCTAAACTGAGGGCTGTGGTATAAGGAGGACTAGGCTGTGGACATGCGTGGAGTGTCTGGGTCGAATTGGTTTGGACTATGGCTCTGAGGGCATTGCAGAGGTTGGGGCCCTGCAAATTGGGGCTCTAATGCTACTAGGGGGTGGTGAAAGAAAGAAAGAAAAAGGTTCAGGGATGAACTTGTAAGAGCAGGGAGCAAGGAAGAGCTCGTGGAGGCTTGTCTTTAACAATGGGCACTGTGCCAAGGCTAGTCCTTGTGCACAGTCGAGGAGATGGCAGGACCGGTGTTACCCAGACCTAGCACACATGTTCACTCCAATTTCCAGTGCCCTGTTTACAGTCCCTCCTTGTTCCCTCTTCCAAATCTCCCTTACTGATTATTCAATTCAGGAGTACATTGCATGTCCAGCCAACTTTTCCAAAGCAACCAGCTTGATTGCAATGGGATGAAAAGGGTGCAAGGGAGGTGGCTTCTAGCCCAGTAAGCCTGGCCAGGACCCTTCCCACTGGATGACCAGGGTAAGGCTGCACTAAAGCGGTTGGGCTTCTGACCAAAAACTGGTTCAAAACTTGAATGAACTGCAACACAGTGGCACAGAAGAGGAGGCTACAGTTTGTAGCTGGAAGAACTCTGGAAGCTAGCAAAGAGTTTAAAAGATACTTTTCCTAATGAAAAATATGGCTAATATGGCTGCCTCTATGGCAAGATCACTTACTCAGTTGCCTTGCCATGTCTCCAAGCCTTAACGTGTTTTGTTCTAGGCCGAGAGTCTTAAAGCGAACACACCAGATGTTGCCAGATATTGAAGAGGCTGTCTGTGCATGCTCTAGTGCCAAGATGCTTGCCAACACTGCCTAGTTTCTCTGTGTATGTGGGCAAATTGAAAGACTGGAGTTATTTAAAAAAAGGGATCAGTTGCTCACTGACATCTTCTCTACGGTGAATGGTGAACAGCCTGCTCGGAAACCTGTTTTTGTATGCCTTACCTATAAATGAGCTAATTCCTCTCGAGGAATGTAAAATACTGGTAATAAAAGGCACTGTTGCAGTACTAACCGATCTGGTGGTAGTGCAAAACATTCCACAGTTTAGAGCACTGTGGTGATTTACCTGAGTTGAATATAAATCCTGCATTTAAGAAGACAGACACTTCTGTTTATCGGAGAAATCTGAGTTTAATTTAGGCTGTAATATTCTGTCAGCTTGATACTGCTGCATCTCCACAGAAATTGTTAATAAAGATAAATGCATTGTTGATATGAGTCATTATTGCATAATCAAGACAGATGAAAAAGAGCCAGTCTGAACAGAATGGTTGATAAATAATTTACCCAAAGATGTGGTCAACTGTCTGCATCTAGATGCAAACATCAAATTACTTGTAACTCCAATTTCCCTGAAATGAAAGCTAATTTAAATGCTTTAGAAAAGAGGCCAAATTGATAGATCTTACTCTGTATCAAAAATGTGAAAGGAAGTTATTACAAAATAATGTTTCAGTGGCATTTCAGTTCCATTGAAATATCTATCAAGTCTCTGATAAATTGTGAAGATGCATTTTAGAAAAAAACAAACCCAGATTTTATTTATTGTTAGTGCAACTGCAGGAAGACATCTTACAATGATTAACAGTGAAGCAAGGTATAGCAGGATACATTTTATCCTACAATCTTCTGAAAACTAAGCTATTTAGGGAGCAATCCTATGGCCGCTAGACAGCGGCTAGATGGCCACAGGATATGGTGTTTTCTGGGAACTGACCTCAGAGCCCGCGCTCTGTTCCCAGAGAACTGACCTCCCCCCACTTCCACGCTGCCTCAGAGGCAGTGCAGAACAGCCCCATCCTCTGGGCTCACAAGAGGAGCACGGAGAGGCTGGAAAGGGGCATGTCTGGGGGTGTTCTGGGGCAGAGAGAGCATAGCTGTCTGTATGACACATCCTGTGTGTCATACAGCAGCCTCCTTCCCTGGTCCATGCTCTCACGGCTAGACAGCCACAGTCGGCTGTTTAGCTGAAAAAGCAGAGCAGGAGGAGCGTGGAGGGAAGCCCCTCCATGCTTCTCCTTCCCTGCTTTGGATAGGCGGTCGCCTCGGAGTTCAGAGGCAGCCTCCTATCTTGATAGGATTGCGCCCTTAAGGTATGAGAAATCAAACATGAAATTGCTTGTAAATATATGAACCATGGTAAAAATGGAAGGGTACATGGTAGAAAAGTTCCTAAGTGCCAGCAACAGCTGTGTTGGGTGGAGATGATGGAAGTTGTAGTATCATACATCTGGAGGGCACCAGACTGGGGTAGGCTGCTCTACACACTTGTGTGGGAGCAAGTCTCATTGAAATCAATGGGACTTATTATTGAGAAGACATGCATCTCCTTTCTGATAGGCAATGTGGCTGAGCACTTATTCTTATGTAACAGAAGTCTGTCATATCAGCAAAGAACAGTTCTATAGAAAGATGCTAGCTTTGCAATAGAAAAGGAAATGCAAGTCTATATGCTCTTCTTTAATTATGTTTCCTTGAGTTCATTCCTGGCTCATTGACCTACATTCCATTCCTTTCCACTTAAGTGGGTCCCAGAGTATATTTCCTTTCTAAAGAACACTGTTGATTAATTAGCTGGCAAAGTACAAGACTCAGGTTAACCACCAACCTTCCATAAATGATGCTAGCAGCATATCTTTTATTGTAAGGATCAGATGAAGAAAACATGATGTTGAAGAAAGCTTAGCGTCTAACAGTCCTTCCAAAGATTAGCCAGTAAATAACTAGGAAGGAGAATCCCAAATCCCAGCAGTTAGTACATCACTGAAATGATAACATTATGTTTGATCTGCAGGTATATATGCAGGTGTACATTTCTGGGACAGAAACGGGCACAATCTATTTCTGTTGGGCTATCTGGAGTTGTTTCAGTAGGGCCTATATGGAATAATTTAATGAATGGAGGTCATGGAGTAGCAAAGCTTGGTGAATTGGTTCATTCTGTTGCAAAACTCAGTCCACTTGGGGCTTGACCAAAGGCCAGTGCAAAGTTCCATCAAGTCTTTGTGAATATCCCCAAAAGACTTATTTCAGAGGTTACAGCATAATATCCAGCCCACCTTTTTGTGGGGAGCACAGTGAAATTCCCTCTCTGTGCCTGCTCTGATCCTGTTCATTATCAACTGATGCATATTATGTGTTTAAAAATCTGCTTGTTAAATGCACCTTGCATTTAACATCATGTCTAGTTTAGCTGAGAAGAACTTTCTTGAGGAAAGATGTGTGGATCCTGTGCAACAACTGTGCATTTGGTGTGCTATACCTTCATTATCCGGAAAATCCCATCACCCAAGGTAGCATCCTTAAATCAAGCAATCTACTTCAGATATCTGCTTTGAAGGATGCACAGTCTTAATGTACCCCATATTGTTTTTGTGTCATTTGAAGCAGTAAGTGAGAGACAAAACACTTGGAAATCTATTCTTAGTATTAATTTCCTTTGTCAAACATGAATTTGCTTTATTCAAGATTCATAAAATGAGCCAGCTAAAACATGCAAATTTGTTTTTATGCTTATAGAATACCATTTTAATCTCAAATTCTCTCTTGCTCCCTCTATAGCATTTCAAATATATTAGATTAGCCTGAATCAATTAATTATGATACAGGGTAAAAGAATCCCAGGACATTATAGACATCTCTTTTTATTTCACTATCTGAAGTCATCCTCAGGTCTTGCAGCAAATTCTGAGCTGGCAGTGCTTTCTGAATTCCACTCACCTTTGAAAATGTGAGATAATAGCGGTACTGCTACCATTACATACATGATAACACATTACCTCGACATAAATGAGACAGATTGACCAGAGGTTCTTTCTGCGCATAGAGAAGGGCATAAAGTGCCATTTCTCTGCCTTAAAAAAAACCCAGTTGTTGGTCTGACACACATGTTGCATCTCTAGCAACAAGAATGGGCTGGTCTACAAATGCCGCATGATGATGAGGTGGCAGAATCTTGATGCTGAGAGTAAACTGTAGCATTTCAGACTCCAGGCTGAATGTCACCCTCCATGTAAGCACACATGACCTCACTGGAAATCGGAACTAGCACAACAGGGGGTGTGCAGGACAGAACGTTTATCCCTCTTGTGCTAAGTGTGGATGTGTTTGTTTTTAAGACATGGAGTTTTAATGTGGGGGAACATTGCAAAATACGGCCAGCTCCATCAGGCTCCTCCCTCAACTGTCACCACCAGCAGCCATTCCAGCAGGCTGCTGCAGAGGGAGATGAGATGGGCAGGAGGGCCACTCCACCGACCCTGCTGAGAGACCACTTGCTTCCCCCCCCCCTTCCCTCCTCATCTCTCTTTCCTTTTGTATTGTGTCCTTTTAGACTGTAAGCCTGTAGGCAGGGACTGCCTTTTTAAATGGATTATATGTAAGGTGCTCTGGGAGCCTTTTTGGCTGAGGAATAGGATAAAAATGCTTTATATAAAAAATAAATAAACAGGCAGCCCTCACCTGAAGTCTGAAGTGGAACCCTGCCCTCCACCACCTCAGAATTCTACCACCTCATCGAGTCTTCTACATCTGAAGGCCTAAACAGGCCAATGTGGGCCACCATCAAGAAACAGACATGATCGGTGTCCTAAATTGAAAGAAAGGTGGTAGAGCTGACAGTCCTGTCAATTCAATGCTCCACCCCTATTTGCTCAATTCTCTCTTAGGTAACGTAAAAATTTTGTCTGATCTCTCTCTCTTTCTCCCCCTCCCCACCCTGGCCTTGCTCGCACGTTCCTCCTGAGTCTTGCTTATATCTCATCCCTGTCATTTCACTTTTATGCCTCCCCACCTGTCATTCAAAACCCTTTGAAAACGAATTGGGGCGGGTGGCTGGGGGAGTTTTCAATGAATACACCCCCCCCCCCCGTTTCCATTCTTGCTTCTGGCACCTCACTCTGACTGGGAGAAGTGGGCTGTTGTGTGTAAGGGCGTGGGTGGGATTTAACAGCCTGCGGGGCGGGGGGCGCGCGCGCGGGGGGGGCACTTTCACCAAGGAACAAAGACAGGAGACAGGGGCAGATGGCAAGCAGTCATCTCCATCCCCCTTCATTAGAGACGCATGTCGGCGCAGATCTCTGCGAAGAGTCCAGGAGGCTGCATCTTCCAAACTTGTCCCCTGCCGTCTCCAAGGATCGTGGGTTCCCCCGGCTCCGCTGCCTTGTTAACAGAGCATTTCACCGGGCGGCAAAGGAGAGCGGCGGTGCGCGGGGGAGAGAGGTCCGGTTGGCTGCAAAACCAGAGCCGCGCTGCCCCTGGCGTCGGACATCTAGAAGGCAGCCCGATCGCGGAGGGGGAGCCTGCTATTTTCAGCACCATCGCTGTGAACAGCGTCAGGGAGCGACGGAAGGGAGTCCTCCTAGCCTAGCTCGGGGTGTCGCCGGTGGTTGTCGGGCGCCCCGCACTACCAGGCGGAGGGATGTCGTGAAACCCCCCTCCTCGCCCTGCCATAGAGATCTGGCTTCATCGCAAGACCTGGCGAGCGCCGAGCCTTCCTGCTGCGTTGTGTGGATGCGGCGGCTGGGGCAGAGAAGGCAAACATGTTGCACGTGAATCTTTCTCTCCATCGGAGAAGACATGGTCTCCTCCTGGGAGAGCTGGGAGGCGGATCTCTGAAGCAACCCATTCCACCCAGCCTTCCACTAGGACCAGGTGATGCTTCAGGGGACCGGTGCAGCCAGCAGCAAAGAGGACTTCCTCCCCGAGAGCTCAAGACGTCAGGGATGCCTCAGCTCAGCCGAAGTTTCCCGTGGTTGTGATGGCCCAGGTGAAGTTCCCACAGCACACAGGACAGCGTGTATATTTCCGGGTCCTGTGAGTCGCCTTTCATCCAGGCTTTCTTGAACCTTCTTCTGCTTCCCACCTGAGGTTTTTGCCATGGTTCTGTGGGAAAAGAGAAGGATACAGGTCTTCTGCCCTCTCTGAAGTGTGACTCAAGTCCAGGTAATTCTCTCCCATTAAACTAAACCTACTGTAATGACATTTTGGTAAGTCAGGTAATGGAGCTCCAATTGCCTGAGAGATTGTCGGTAATGCCACTTACTTTGGAAGAAATCTTGCTTTCAGCATTTACCATGGAAGAGTTTTGAAACGGCGGTGTTTAGGGACAGGGCTTGCATATAATTCTCTGCCTGGTATACTCTCAGTGCTATAGAAATAGAAGGTTCTGATAACAGTAAAGAGGGGGAGAGAGAGTTCACTCAATAGCCAATTCTCTGAAAACACAATGCACTTCTTTACACTTGATACATCACCTTCGGAGATCTCATCTAGTTATTGTTCACGGATTTAGATGTCGATGAAGAAGAGTTGATATTCTCCCTATTTAGATTAAAATGGGAGGGAAATTTCCCTGAGATACATAACTTTCCAAATGCTTGTTGCTTTGTATTAATTCAGTTCCTTTCCTCCAACCTCAGGAATGTTTGATGAATTCTGCTTTAGCTTGAACTTCCTGGGGCAGCAATGGATCTAGAGATGACACCTTGCTACTAGCATTTGGGCTTTTCTTTTGAATCCTTAGACAGTGGGGTGTTTTGATTAGTTCCTTGGGTCAGCCTCCATTTTTATATCCTTAAATGTCCCCTTCCAATATTCTTCAGCTCTTCAATTTGCAGTTGAATTGGTTTTCTGTAAATATATGTCTAAGAATGAACTCGTAAAGACAATACCTGTCATCTCTAAAATGTACTTCTCCTATATACACATCAGTTACACCTCTCTATAAAATGTGGGCTTCAGATTTCCTTTGATCTAAGAACACCCCCCACACACATATAGAGACACATCTTGATCAGGATAATTGGATAAACTTCAAATCTGATATTCTGGAGATTTCAGCTCATTATTTCATCAGGGGCAAACATGTACACATGAGCCATTCACATAAAATGTTGCATGTGTATCTGATCATCGATCCCATTTATACTGGCGTATCTTTTGCCCAGAAATCATTACTTGGCATTTGGCTATAGGGATGGTATGACCCTAACAGATCTTAAGTCTGAACAACAGATCTTGATAAGTGTGTGAGATTCCATAAACTGAACCAAAGAATAGCCATGCTGGATCAGACCAAGGAGCCATCTAGTCCAGCATTTTGTTCACACAGTGGCCAACCAGGTGCTGGCAGAAAACCCACAAGGAGGACATGAGTACAACAGCACCTTCCTGCCCATGTTCCTCTGCAACTGGTGTACATAGGCATACTGCCTCTGATACTGGAAGAAGCATATAGCCATCTGGACTAGTAGCCACTGATAACCTTAACATCCATGAATTCGTCTAATCTCCTTCTAAAGCCATCCAAATTGGTGGCCATCACTACATCTTGTGGTAGCAAATTCCATAGTTTAACTGTGTGCTGTGCACTGGAGACTGCTAAGAACAATCAAACCAATATGTATCCCAAGTTCTGTTCTAAACTCAGTAAAGTCAGTGAAAACACTGGACTGCATTTATATGCATTTGAATGTGTACTTTCTGAGTGTAAGTTGAGCAAGTTAAAGTGCTTTAGAGTGCAATCCTATACATGCTGAGACAGAAAAAAGAGCCACAACTCCCAGCATTCCCCAGCTAGCCATTGCACCCTTAATTTAACACCTTTAAGGAAGTGTTGGCACAGAATGTGCTGATGTATGGGCAGTTATATTATAAGTTCATATAAGAAATGAGAGAATCCTGAAATTCAGATGAGATTCCCAGTGCCCTCATTTATCTGGCCTTTACCTATATTGACCTATATTGAGCTGGCTGGTCCTTCAGGATCATATTTATACACAATGCTTTATGCATTTAGACTACATTGTAATGTTTCATTACAATGTTTTATCTGGTTTTAAGGACTTTTAATTCAAGCCAATAGCAGCCAGTAACAGCTCATGTTTTGTGGAATTCACGTTCTATAGGAGTCATTTCAACTTGTTTCCCCCTCCCCTTGCATGAACAGTTCCTTCTGTGAACGATCACAGGACGGCTTCATATAGAAAGCTGTAATCTATTCTGTAGTAGTTCTTGCTCACCAATGAGGCCATGCCTTAGGGCCACATCACATGTGGTATTTCTCTGCAGGGACATAATCTTTGTCTAGGAAAAACAAACAAAGTACACACCGTTGTGAAGTGTTACACTAGCATTTCATTTTCTGAAAGCACGTAGGGCAGGAATATGTAGTAAGCAGTAGCCTTTGGTCTCATGTACTCCTGGCAAAATAAACCCTCATGCCAGACTTGACAGGGGTGATTTCCCTTGCTTGTTCCTATGTGGAAATTCTCTCTGTGTAGAAAGAGAGAGAAAATAAATAATGTCTGAAGTGGCCACTCAGTTGTACATTGCTAAAATCCATGGAGGCTGGCAGCTCCTATTTCAGTGAGGCAGTTAATCTGTGCTGGGTTTCAGTCTGTCAGGCCCCCACTGGAGGAGTCCTCCTCAGCAGAAAAGCTAGAGGCCCCAGAAGCCCAGGAGAGCCCAGACCAGGGACTGCCACCAGACCTGCAGGAGCCTGAGCCCTCAGGGGAGATGGTTGTAGGGCTATCCCTGTCAGGAGGAAAGGATTCTGCCTCTGAGGCAGAGGCTGAGCAACCCCCTGGCCCCCAGGAGCATTGTTGCCTCAAGCGACAGGCTAGTAGGGCTCCTGTGTGAAGGAGTGCTCACCTCCAGAAAAGGCCTCCTCAGGCAAAAGCGATTCCTCAGGAGTAAGGCTCTGGGAAGGGAGCTTTGATTACTGCAGCTGAGCTCTGGGTGGGGTTCAGTAGACTTTGGGCTTAAGCCTTCCCTAGAAACCTAGCTGGCATTGGAACAACATTGCCCATGTAGCCTCTGTGTTGTATGCCTTGCCTCCTGAACCATGCCCTGTGACTGATGCTCTGTTCTCTTTCCTGACCTTTTGGACTGCCCAATGACCCCACTTCTGGACTGTGTAATGTACCTCACTGATTTACTGTGTTTGACCCATTGCTTGTTACCTTGATCACTCCTGCTGTTGCCTGATCCTCTTTGCCTGCCTGCCTGCCTGCCTGTGTTCTGACTTCAGCCTGGATTTAGACTAGGGATGTACGAAAGTCACTTACCTGTTCGCGGATTATGTTGATGGTGTGGGGGGCCACTCCGTCCCTCCCCCTGGAATCCTCACCGGGGGGGGAGGCACTCCGTTCCTCCCCCCCGGAATCCTCCGAGGCTGGCTGTGCTCCACGGCAGCTCTGCAGAGCAGCCGGCCAGGCCTGGCCAGGCCAGAGCTGTCCGCAGCCGGATTTCCGACCCCGGAGGGCTCTGGGTAAAAAACAACAACAACAACCGCATACACAAATGGTGGCGGCTATGGCTGCCGCCATTTGCATTCCTTATTTTTGGCCATCTTAGTCTATGTAAATATTTACGTAGACTATGACGGCGAAAATCAAGGTGAACGCAAATAGCGTAGAGGGTGCTATTTGCGTCCCTTTTGATTCACCGTTTTAGCCTACGTAAATATTTACGTAGGCTAAAACGGGGAATCAAAAAGGGATGCAAATAGTGCCCGCTACGCTATTTGCGTTCCCCTTTATTTTCACCGTCATAGTCTACGTAAATATTTACGTAGACTAAGATGGCCAAAAATAAGGAATGCAAATGGTGGCTGCTGTAGCCGCCACCATTTGTGTACGCGGTTTTTTTGTTTGTTTGTTTTTTGTTTCCCCAGAGCCCTCCGGGGCCGGAAATCTGGCTGCGGACGGCTCTGGGCTGGGCTGGGCCTGGCCGGCTGCTCCGCAGAGCTGCCACGGAGGCAGAGCACAGCCGGCCATCGAGGATTCCGGGGGGGAGGAACAGATTGCCTCCCCCCCCATCCAGGATTCTGGTGGGAGGGACGGAATGCCTCCCCTCCATCAACATAATCCGCAAAAGGTAAGTCACTTTCGTACATCCCTAGCTGCAGACAAAGCAGGACACAGTCAGAACCAGCTAGAACTCTAAAAGAGCTATCCAAAGTGCTGAACCCTATGGGTTCAGCACTCTGGATAGCTTCTTTAGTGTTCTGGCTGAAATCCAGAGCGGATTTACAGCCTCACTGAAATCAGAGCTGCTAGCCTCCTAGCTAAAATGTAATCCTATGAATTACTACCCACTCTACTGAGCACGTTTTGCTTAATTCAGGCATGAGATCTTCTGATGCCCAGTTCAGCATCATGCTTCTAAGAGGCTGAGAAACCACGGCTGTGGCTTAGTGGCAGAGCACATGTTTTGCATACTGAAGGTCCCAAGTTCAATCCCCAGCAGCTCCAGGACCAGGCAGGGTTGGGGAAAGCTCCTGTTTGACTAGCAGTGACTCTCCAGGCTTTCAGTGTCAACAATACTGGGTTAAATAGACCAATGATCTAATTCAGTATAAGGCAGTTCAACAGTTTATGCTCAGCAAAGTCTCTCAACGGAAAGATGTGATTGAACAATATAATTAAATCTTCTATGTGACCTTAATTTCATGGCATCTTGCTGGTGATGTACGTCCTCTGACTTGATGACAATTTAAGACCCTTCCATTTATCACATGCCAAAAATATACAGCCCATGCAAATGGGCTATATGTGCAGGGGGCTCATGCCATCAGAGGAAAAGGTAGCTCAGTGGCTAGAGCAATTCATCTGTAACATGGAAGAACTGGCTTTGGCTTAGTTTGTTCATGTGAAGTTTACACATGACCCTAGAAATGTCAGACTGTGCCATATCAGCAGTCATTACATTTCAGAAAACCTGCCTGGCAACCTGAAACTCACTGATTCAAAAAAAGCTTACACTTATTTGTATCCTATATTCAAATAAAGCATTTTATAAGATTTCAGCCTTCAACAAACTTTGAGATGTGCGGTTAATCTCATTCCACAGTTCTATATGTCTCCTCAGAAGTAAGTCCCATTGTTGAGTTCCCAGGTAAATAGGTATAGGGTTGAAGCCGAAATAAAGAAAGCAGTTAAGGGAAGTTAGTAGCTTTGGAAAGCAGTGATGTCTGAAGCACAGGTGCTGGACACCCCCACTTGGAGGTGAGAAGGAATGATAAACCATAAAGGAAACTTTTTTTTTTTTTTGGTAATTAATAATTAATCTTTTATTTCATTAATCAATACAAAGTTCTCAGGGTGGTTCACAACAACAGCATAAAATAAAAACAGAAAAACTTATGTTAAAGACAGCAACAAAAACAGTCCAGCAGCAGAGATAAAACAATATTGATTAAGAAACTTCAGGAAACAAGAAGGCCTTCACCTGGCGTGTAAAAGGGAACAGTGCAGGCACCAGGTGAGTTGCCCTGGGGAGAGAGTTCCATGAGCAGGGACACCACAACTCTCTCCAGTGGCAATAGCCATCCCTCCACCTCGGTTCAGGTGGCACTTGAAGGAGAGCCTCCAACACAAATTTTAATGCACGGGCAGGTAGAGCTGGGAGAAGACCGTGACTTTAATATCAGTCACCTTGAGCCCATGTGGAGTAGATGGGGTAAAATATATTAAATAAAGAGATAGGGTTGGATCCAGACTTAATCATACTTAAGAGTAGATTCACTGAAATAAATGGGACTTAAGGGCACAATTAATGTGGCTGTGACAGGGCCAGAAACTGATACCTACCTGCTCCATTGCTGGCATACCACCATTCGCCAGAGCTGTTTTCTGCCCTGACCCTGAGATCTGATGAGGTGTAAACTGCAGGGTGGCCACTTCCATCCTCTTTGATGTTCTTTTTTGTGATAGGTATTTGCATAACTTATGCTAATATGCATAATGCATATATATGTGCAAATTTAGAAAGAATTGTTGTAATTTAAATAGAAACATAATCCATCTCACTGAAAGTGACCTGTCTGCCTGCTTAGTCTGCTGTTCTGGTGCTAACTCTTGAGGGACCTTAAAATTGCCCTTCATCTCCCTTCTTGTGTGTCCTGAATCCTGATCTTTAAAGCAGACTTAGAAACAAAGGACAGTCCTCTATGAGGCAGGACACATGGCCACCCTAGTAGGCTGGTGGAGAGGGAGGGGGAAGAATCATTTCCAGCTTCCTGCATGATGGCCTTTAGTTCCATTTAAATTACAGGCAATATGTCAACCTCTGCTAGAAGTAAAAGAAGGGTGAGATGTTGCCTGGTAAGTGTAGCTGTGAGAGGGTATTTCACTGCCCCATGTACCACTCAAAACCTAAATAATGTGAGAGTTCTACATTACACAATCTGTGCTCATAAATCTTTCCAGAGGATGTTCTCCCCATTACCACCTTGTCAAGCGGGGCAAAGGGTTGCTCCATAACCTAACCTAATAATCGCTATAGATCTGGAGGCTACTAGCCACTCGAGTCTTGATAATCACGGTGAAATATTATTCCAACCAAATAAGGCAAAGCCCAGTTGAGAAAGTGACAAAGATGGCTGTCATGGAGCTAATGGATGAGGCCTCCCAGGGCACTAGCATTGCAGGAGCATAAGTATAGCCAGCAAGGAGTGTTACATCTGTGCTTGCTGTGCTTTGACAATCTATTTGTTGCATTCTTTCTGACTAGTGGGCACACAGGCAAATTGGCCACTGAGGCCTGGGGTCGTATGGCTGAAATGTATGCCTCTGAATACCTGTTTCTGTGGGAACAACAGTGGGAGGAGGCCATTGCCTTCTTGCCTTCCTTGTGGACTTCCCAGAGGCATCTGGTTTGCCACCATAGGAAATCATAGGAGGCGGGACTAGATCAACTTTTGGTTCAATCCAGCAGAGCTTAGGTTCCAGTGCAGCTGGTTGAGCGTCCCCTGCTTCCTGGGGAGATCTTTGTGGAATCAACAGCACCCTTGTTTATTAAGCAGGGCTGCCTGTTTACTTTGTGGCATGATGAATCTCCCCTCGTTATAACCCCTGGCAGGTGGTCATCTCCATGTGTTTAGTCTGTGATACACAGAAGATGCTGGCCCCGTTCCCAACATCCCTTGTCCCCACTGATCTCAACCCCTGATGTCTGTGCCTTCAGCATGATGTCTAAAAAGGGGAACCTACTCCTTACACCCAGTTGTATGTGCATAGGCTTTTCATGCAGACAGGAACTCTATTCACTCCATGTTCCTAATAATGTGAGAACTCATCTCTCTACAGCTGTATGTGTAGAAGCTTCTCTTTTAGACATTGTGCTGAACATGTATGTACCAGGGTCCAGGGACCAGTGGAGAACATGACATCAGGGCTGAAGCCAGCAGGCACATTTAGTCTATGTATGGCAGAATTTATCCATAAAAGGAGTTATGATGGAGGGGGGGCATGTTGAAGGAAGGCCTGTATTTGCAAGGACCTCACTGTGGTCTAGTACACTTTATTTTTGTATTATTATTTATTTAAAGTATTTTTTATCCCAGTCCTTTGCCAAAAAGGTTCCTGGAGCAGCTTACACGCAATCACTAAAACAAGATCACCCCTACCCAAGGGCTTACAATCTAAAAAGATGTAAGGATACATACAAGGAAAAGGGGAGGGGAAGGGAGGAGGAAAAACATCCAGTTGTCTTTCCACAGGGCTGGTGGAATGGCCCTGCTCCCCTTCTCATTTCCCTCTGCACAGCCTGTTGGAATGGCTAGTGGCGGTGACAACTGAGGAAGGACAGGGGCAGCCCAAGACATTTTGCTACCGGAGGCGAATGACAAGATGGTGCCCCCCTCCCATTCCATGGACAAAAGCCAACTGGATTGGCAGACAAATCTGTCTTCAGCACTGACGAGGGACTGCATCCTCCACGGCACATGAAGGCAGCAGGCTAATGCAGGAGGTGCAGAGTAAGCTGCATGGCACGCTGCTGTCTCCTCCAACATCTTGCTGCCACCTCCCGACATCTGCAGCCGGAAGTGACTGCTTTACTCTGCCTAATGGCAGGTGTCTGGACTGAGCTTCAGTTTTTTGTTTGGGTTTCAGATTTTGATTTCGATTCAGAGATGGAGTTAGAAGAAGCCTAGTAGAGACCAAGTCTGGGGGCGGAAAATCTTTCTGAGAGCCAGTGAAGAACTTTCTTAGGGGCTTGTCGAGGAGGAGCGCTAGGCTCAGAGGCTATCTTCTCTTTTCTTCATGGGAACTCAAGCTTTGTCAGAGGGGGAGGGAGCATCAGGATGGACAGATGCCAAAACTTGCCACCAAGTTAAGGGGGTGGAATTGAGAGGAGGAGGTGGCAGGTGTCACAGTAGATGGGCTGCTTGTCTGGAGTTGGGTCCGGAGGATACTCCCTGAAGGCAGGAGCTCAGAAAAGCCAGCCAAGCATGGCGGGAAATCTGTCCAGAGTTGAAAGGCAACTCACCTGCTTTCAGTAGCTCTCTTACCAAAAGATTTACTTTGCAGATTAGGCCTAGAGGACAGCTCTAAGCCTTTGTAGTCACTTCAGAGGTGAAGAAGTGCTATTAGCTGAATAAAGAGTTTGTGGATTGCACAGAGAGTCTCTGCTGCCCCATTCCTCGGGGGGGGGGGGCTTAGCATCCATAACAGCAGGGCCAGCCCTGAGAAAGGAGGAGCCTTTATGAGGGAGCCCATTCAGTACAGTTGGTGGAATAGCCCTGTTTCTCGTCTCATCTCCCCCTGTGCCCAAAGACACATTGTAAGCTCCCACGGTGCCTCTGTCACTTGGAGCTGAGCCATCCAGGGTCAGGGCTAGAGGGAAGTGTTTTACCATCACCATAATGGTGTCCCAAATGCAATACTTTACTTCTTCGCTGTAGGAATGAATGGCAGCCATTCATTTATATGGGAGAAAGTGAAATGAAATGTATGTATGTAAGTGAAACATACTTGGGGACAGCAGTTGGGTGCTTAACCCTGTCCTGGGTTCTGTCTCTTGGTCATATTTGAGTGTGACAGAAATGGGGGAGAGTGTTGAGAACTGGCTTTCATAGATAGATATTTCCATATATGCCCTTGGAAAAGCAATTAGTGTTCTCGGAAAGCTAACCTAACTGTAACCTGATGTGAGCACTGGGGAACTATTGACATATAGCTTTCTCTTTATTTGTGTATCTTCTGCATTTAAAATATGTGCCAAAGGAATCCCAGTTCTTCACTGAGAAAAACTGAATTTTATGACTTGCATATACTGTGGGAATTAGGCACGGTTCCTCATTGCCTCTATTTGCTTCTTTCCATAATTTATTTTGCTTCTGCTAGTAACAGCTTGTTTGTTGGCTGATTTTGGCCAGGGAATTGCAATTATATTGGCTCTTGGCTCTGATAGTGGATGCCTGGGTTGTACCTAGGGATGTCAGAGAAATCTGCAATGGACTCAAATGAGTTCAGATTTCTATGAATCTGACCTACATATTCTGCAGCGGGATTGAGTTTTCTGGAGTTGTGTGGATTCTGTGGACTTGTAAACTGTTGTTTTTGTTTTTTTTTTACTGGGGGGGGATTTGTGCAAAATCACACTTGTGCTAATACGCACTAGCACGAATGTGCATTTGCCGAAGTGGAACAAAATATTTGTACATCCCTTAAAAAAAAAAAATCTGAGTCTGACAATGGGCAGATGATGGAACAAAAGATGCCTGACTATCTGCAAAACACAGACGGAACAGATTTAACAAAATCTGTACATCCCTACCTGTACTGCATTTCCCACTGTGCCCTTCTATCCCTATATCTCCCATATAGACAACTGACTTTTGGAAGACACTTCTCCCAAGAATTCTCTCCTGGACCACATTCTTCCTCCTCCTCGATCGTGGCATGTTTTAGATGCTACTTAAAGACCTGTCTTTTCACCCAGGCCTTCTCAGACTGATTGTGCTGCCTAGTTCGTTGGTTTCAGTTCTCTGATTTTAATAGGGATGTCAGAGAGTTTCTCCACAAATCTCCAGGAGGCTGAATGCCAATGCATTCGGCCCCCCGAAATTGGTGGAGAAACGGTCCGCCCCCCCTGCCCCCCCCAGGATGGGACTCACCTTTGTCGAATGTCCCTGGCGGCGGCGGCTCCCGGCGGCGGTTCAGTGGCGGTTTGGCGGTGGCGGCCGGTCTTCCGACTGGCTGCCGCCACCGCCATTTCCAAGTAAAACAACAACAACAACAACAAACGTGATAGGCTACGTAAAAATTTACGTAGCCTATCACGGCTGACTTTGGGGGAAAAAAAAAAGTGCTTATGCAAATGTGCTTATGCAAACAGCATTGCCCTTATTTTCGCCGTAGTCTACATAAATGTTTACGTAGACTACACGTGCCCAAATAAGGAACGCAAATGGCGGCGCCCATGGGCACCGCCATTTGCGTACATGCTTTCCCCCCCCCTCCAAAGTCAGCCGTGATAGGCTACGTAAACATTTACATAGCCTATCACGGCTGACTGCAGGGATGCAAACGGCGGCGGCTACGGCCGCCGCCATTTGCGTCCTGGCAGGAGATGAGATTCGCGGCCGGAGGGACAGGGCGCCTCCCGCCAGCCAGAATTTCGGCCGGAGGGACGGGGCACCTCCCCCCTGGCCAGAATTTCAGCGGGGAGGGATGGGGCGCCTCCCACCCAGCCCAGAATTTCGGCGGGAGGGACGGAGTGCCTCCCCCCCACCGCGAAGCAAGCTGCAGGACCAGGTAAGGGACTTTCGTCCATCCCTAGATTTTAAATGTTTTAATTGAGAATTTTTTTAATGTTTTTTTAACTGACACATTTTGTATTCTGTTTTTAAACATTTTAACTGTGGACATTTTGCATTTTATACTTTTATGTGGCAAACCACTTCAAGATGTCTTTTTATATTAAGTCAACTGGCCTATACATTGATTAAATAAATAATCAATCAATCAATTTATATACAATTTTATATAAATAAATAAATAAATAAATAAATGAATGAATATTGTGAGCCGCCCTGAGAGCTTCAGCTATTGGGAGGTATAGAAATGGAACAAATAAACAAATAAATAAACAAACCCCAACATCCTCCCCAGAGGCCCTGATCCAAGTCTCCCCACCAAATGAAGTGAGGCAGTTGTTCTTTATCTTTATGTCAGACTTGAACAGGATAGCCCTTCAGATATGGGACACCTTCAAAATAGGGGACAGTCCTCTGTAAAAGAGGACACATGACCACAAGGAGCTGCTCATCCCAGTATTGGCCCTGTCCCTTTCTCCATGCCGCTCCCAGCAAGGAGAAAGGCTGAAATGAGTGGGGCAATTATGTAGGTGGTGTCATCTGGCCTACAGTGAGCTTGTGGAGGGGGGGGGAATCTGCCCCCCCTATTATTCTACACCTTTGCTGTACATACTCTATCACACACACCCCATTGTATTCTATATGGATGAAAAATTATGTGGTATCAACATTTCATGCAAATATTGGGGGTGATGTGAATCTTAACAAGGTGACCCAAACTCTCAGTCATCATTATTTGAATATCCTTTCCAATGACTTCCAGAATAGCACCTTTCTTCCTGACCCAATTCAGTCAATCATGCTTCTTTAATGAGTTGGCTGCTTTATTGGATAGCAATAAGGAACTGAGGAAGGGATCTTTAAACTGGAGGGAGATGATTTTCTATCACTTTGAGATGGGACTTTATTTTGGGGTACTTTACTCTCCAACCACTAGGTAATGCTACTCAGTTTGGCTTTTCTTGACTCTGTATCCAATGTACCACCTAAAATTAACCTCCAAATTTGAGAATACTACCTAATTTCTTTTTTACTTCTTTTACCTGCTTCTCAAGGACTCTGTGTTCTTTGCTTAGAGTTGAGGACTGATCTCTCTCTCTCTCTCTCTCTCTCTGTGTATACACACACACACACACACACACACACAGTATGTATATAATTCGATTTCACCAATGGGCAGATAATGGAAAGAAAGGCACCTGACAATCCACAAAACACAGACAGAACAGGTTTTACACAGTCCATACATCCTATATATATGGGATGTATGGATTGTGCAAAACCTGTTATGTCTGTGTTTTGTGGATTGTCAGGTACCTTTTGTTCCATCTTCTGCCCATTGGTGAAATTGAATTTTTTTTAGGTTCTGAATTTTTACATTTGCACACATGCACATGTGTGAAAATGCACAAATTCTCCCCCAATCCCCAAAGTCCCCCCAAATGTGCATTCTCACACTTTAGGCTATGGGGAAATGCACATTATTGGCTGTTTTTTTAAATATATTTTTTCATATTTTTCTATGACAAAATTTGAGCAAAATTGAGAATGTTAGAAAAATGGTCTGCAAGTCCACAGAATCCACCTGACAGGGGGAAGGCCAGTCTGCTGTGGAATTCACCAGCCAGACTCATCAAAATCCAAACTCATTTGGTTCCATTGAGGATTTTTCCGACATCCCGTGTGTGTGTATGTGTGTATGGATCTGCCATGATTGTTTCTTTATCCCAACAGACTTGTTTCAATCTGTCATATTAGCACCCCAAAAAGACAAATTCTGTTTAGGCTGAAATTCTATACACACTTACCTGGGAGTACTTCTGGAGAGAGAGAGAGAGAGAGAGAGAGAGAGAGAGAGAGAGAATTGAGTCCTAAATCTGCAGGTCTCTTTCCAGACTCCATCTTAGACAATTGCAACTGCAGACTTTTTAGCTTTAACATCATGCCAGCTTTCTTCTCCCCACTCCCCCATCACCCAGTTTTGCTTAACACTCAGCCTGATCAAGAGTTCAGAAGAACATGCTCACCAGGGGTGTTGTTAGCGGATAGCCTACCTGGGCATGGGCCCCGGATCTTTGTTTGAGCTGTGCCTCAGATCTTTTGAGCTGTCCTAACTGCCATTTTTTTTTACACTTTCCCATTGATTTGCATTGGAAAACAGAAACAGCCATATATATATATATATGCATGACATTTGGAGACCTGGTAGCCCCTATGGAGCTGATTGAACCTGCCCATTTTCAGGCAGTTAGGTCCAGTGGCTTTTGTGCTAGTCACAGGTAAAATTTGCTATTTTCAAGGAAATCTGTCAAAGCAACGAGATCATCAACCAGTCATGAACCAGTCTGTTGAGAGGGTGGGTAGGTTGTATGGTGCCATGTGTCCCACTATACAGGGGGCAGTCTGTTGTTTGAAGGGCTGTCTAGTCCAAAGATAGAAGGGAGAACAGGGGCCTTGAAGTTGCCCATCAACAGTTAGCACCTGGTGAGATGCATGACATTTTTATTGAAATTGGGGGTGGGCAGCCTGCAGCTCTTAGCCTCCTTTCATGTGGCCCTCAGCCTAATTTCAAAAGCTCTCCCTCTATGTTAGTTCAAAACTCTAGCAAGAACAATCTCTCCCTTCCCTGGCAGCCTGCTGGACAGGAAGAAACAGGGAGTGAGAGAAAAGGGGGTGACAGAAAGAGAGAAAGGGTGATCCATCCACTTTTAGCTCTGGTCCTGCCCACTGCCAACACACAGCCTCCAATGTTACCCCCGATGGAATGCATCCTTTGACAGAAAAAAAACTTGTTCGCCTCTGATTTGACTTACAGTTATTATTTATAAATGTGCCATTATTTCTAAAAATCTGCATATGCAAAATTTATGCAAATTGGTGTCTCTTTTTTGGCAATGTATCAGCCATCACCCTAGCAGGTGAGTAGCCATTTCACGGTGAACCATTATAGCAAGCAATATACACATGCAGTTTCAGTTCTCAGACTGATCAGAAATGGAATGTGAGAAATTATTCAAGTAGCATGTGAAAGAGCAAATTTAACCCAGTGGTGCCCTGATACCTTTATAATGCCATTTCCCCTCCCTTTGCACCTCAGTGCTGTTGGAAAGTCTGGTGCGATGTACAGCAGAGTTGTCTTATATAGAGAAAGCATGGTAACACAGCATTTAGTATTAGAGGGAATAAAGACAGGCTAGAGCCAGTTTGGAAGAAGTTCAAATCAACTTACTTTATCAGTGCTTTTATATGCATTGTCAAAGAAGGCTATCTAACACTGTTTAACTGCAATCATCCCCTAAAGCTGGGTATGTGAATATGAGTAAGCGAAGGCATGAGATATGGTTCCTTCCTTCCCTAAGGAAGAAAGCATATGTTGCCTGCTGCAGAGGCAAAGAAGAAGAGGAAAGGGAGGGAGTAGGAGAAAGGAACTGATCAAGTTACAGGACAACTAAGTAGATGAACAGGACAAGTAGCTGTTGATACAACATGTTCTCTAGTGTCGCACCCTAGTGTCTGGAAGCATGCAGAGTTGTTCCTATTATCCAACAAACGCAGCCTTGCTACTGATTTTTCAGCCTACCGCTGCCCTTGATGCTTCTATTCTCCTAGTGCTGCACCATTTCCTTTAAAGAGCCATTGGCCTGGTTTGCACATAATGACAAGCCAGAGTATGGGTTGCTGTTGGATCATGAATTGTCGTTACATGCGAACCCTGCACTATGGTTTAACTATGGGCTGGTAACCACAAACAACCCAGGAAGAGAACCCATGGTTTGTCATTGTGTTGTGAACTCCGGGTTGTTCATGGTTAACTCATTATTCAATGACAACCCATACCCAACCTGTATTCTGGGTTGTTGTTACATGTGAATGAGATCAATGGCCTTTTAAACCAGGAAAAATGGGTAGGTGGGATGCACAACGTTTATAGTACTATGCTATGTCTCTCTGATTAGAAAAAAGAGCATGCAGCTTCAAGTCTGCCATTCATGTCTTTAGAAAGCTGAGGCAGGTCCTGGGTATAGAACTCCTGTAGCTTTAGGATGGAGAGTGAGAATATGTGTAGTGGTGGATGACAAGATTAGTGCTCTTTGAAACGTGACTGCTCACATGCCAAGGCAACTGACGTTGGTTCAGTGCTGGCTTCAGGATTTTGGGAGCCTACTGGTATGGCACCCTCAGTGCCCCCCACCAGCCCCGAAGAGGTGGAACGTCTATGGCTGCATCCGATGTTCTTCGATACCCTGTGCAAAATGGAAATGGTAGCACTGTTACAGCAGTGGGCCCTCTGCTGGTCTTGGGGCCCTGGCAAATGCCCAACCTTGCCACTTTCTGGAGCCGGCTCTGATGTGAACAGCAAATTGTTCAGGTGAACAAATGTTTTTACCCACCTTGAGTCTTTGTAAATAGCCCAGGTCGAACATCTGAATGAAGTAGTGTTTACTGAAATTGTTTGTAGCTATTTAAATTTTTTAAAATTCTGTATGTGATTTTTTTAGGTTATGTTTTATTATATTGTTGTATTATGTAATGTTGCATAATGTTTATAATGTTGTAGTTGTGCTTTTTTGGTGAATTGTTGTGAACCGCCCAGAGAGCTCAGCTACTGGGCAGCATAGAAATGAAATTAATACTGCTACTACTACTACTACTACTACTAATTTACTTATGTGCCTTGTCACCTTTTCTTGTTTTACAGGAGACTGGGACAGCGGCCATCTTGTGGGTGCTATGTATATTCAGTGATATTTAGGGTCATTTGTGAAACACCGGCCAATATGTTCATTGAAAAGAGCAGCACTCCATTGTCCCAGAAACCAAGCAAGAAAAAGACAAGGCCGCAGGGGCTGCCTTCCCCAGCTCTTTGCTGCGCCTGTGGGTTGTGCATCATGCTAGCAGGTATTAACATCACCCTGGTGGGAGCATTTGCTTTTGGGACATTCCTACCTGTCAACAACCCCCCCATTGTCATTGGACCCATCCTTTTGGTTGTGGCATTCACTTTCTTTGGGGCATGTTGCATCTGCAGCCGAAGGCCGCCTGCTCACGGCACAAGAAAATCCAAACCAGGAGCCAATATTGGGCTCATCAAACCTGGGAACACGGCCTTTGAAATTGAAACCAGTGAGCATACTGTGCAAGACACCACTGCTGTGCAGTTGAGCCCAACCAACTCTCCAATGTCGTCCAAGAAATCCACACCTATCCATGAGAACTCTAAGACTTGCAAACTTTTCACAATGGATAGCAATGGGCCAGCAGCAAAATACACAGCAGGTGGAGAATCCATACAGCTGAATTTGCCCAGAGACATCGCTATGTCATAAACCGAACTGGAGAATATTTATGAGTTGCTGGGCAGCAGGCAGCATGTGACCAGATGGTTAGACGAGTTTTCAACACAGCGAGCATCTGGAATCCAATTGAGGGTTGGCCAGCCCATGCATTAGAATATGTTGAGCAATTTAAGGGAAAGGAATAATAAGGTGGCAATTTAGAAATCAATACACAGCTGTGGTTGGAAATGTCAGACACTTGTGTGGAAGGACTGAATTTTGAGCAACAAAATTAAAATGAAAGATGGCATATATAAATCAATAGCATGCAGCTTTTGAAAACAGCATATTGGTTGGATTTAATTCATTATCTTAATGAGTTTGTGAATGATAATGTGGTGTTCAGGAGCTAATGATGCAGAACAGTAGAAAATTACAGATTTGGGTTTTTTTTTAAAAAAGAAGGAATGGTTGATTGTAATGAACTATGGTAACAAGGGAAAGGGAATTGGTATTTGGATTTTATGGGGTTGGTTTGCTTGCTTATCTTGAGGCCAATTGAAGCACTACTTCAATGCAACTAAAAATCCATCTTGCCTCTTGATTTGCCCCAACCTCACCATCTCCCCTTTTTGGTTGCTGCAGACAACACACATCAAATAATACCTTGTATATCCTTCCTTCATCCTCTGGTTTCATATTCAGGTGTTAGATGTGTGGTTGGCAGTAAGTTCAGCTGTGTTGGGTTGCATATGAACACTCTTCGTATATCATGGGAAGCTACATTAAGGTATGCAGACTGGGCAGGCCACAGAGAAAATGTGAGGAGAAAAGATGGAAGGACTTTAGGCAAAAGGGCTGGGCAGAAGACAATACTTTACAACTAATTTGGGAAGAGCAGGCTAGTCTGAGCATCCTTCCATTTGGGAAAAAACTGCCCTGACCTACATTTGAACTCTGAAACTTGGATACATGGCATGTGGAGGCACGTACAAAGATACAGATAGATAGATAGATAGATAGATAGATAGATAGATAGATAGATAGATAGACACACACACACTACATGGAGAGGAACATCCCTGCGCATAGTGGAAATGCTGAGCTCTCTATACTATAGCAAGAGCCTTTAATTTAGGCAAAATAATAACTCAAGGCCCTTCTTATCCAACTAGTCATGTGGCCCAGGTATTATCTGTGAATGAAAAAAAATGAAATGAACATATTCTCTATTTGTATCAAACTATACTACATCTCCTTGACTTCACTGTGAGATGGTGCTTGTTCGCAAAGAAAAATAGGTTGTTTCCTGTCAGGGCTGGCCCAAGACATTTTGCTGCGTGAGGCATAGAACAAGATGGTGCCCTCACATTCAGCTGACTGGACTGGCAGCTGAATTTAACTTCAGCAGTGGTCATGGGATGTCATGTCCATGTCATACCTGAAGGCAAGCTTAGGAGACATAGGGTGGACCCCATGGCACACACAGCTCTGATCTCCAACACCTCCCCACTGTTCCCCACCCTCCAGCATATGCTGCCTGAGGCAGCCACCTCTCTGCCTAATGGTAGGGCTGGCCCTTTTTCTTGTGGTGATTAGGATTGACAAAGGTAAGTGTAGAGAGGCTGGAAAAGTTCCTCAGCCATCATTTCAGAAACTTATGTTGTGTGTTGCTTGTCCAGTCAAGGCCCCCTGTCTAACTCCAGTTGGTCATAAAGGTTCATTGTTTACTTCCAGATATCCCCTGTTCAAGTGGAACTATTTTTCCTTTTTTAAAAAAGCATCTTCCTGATATTACTATGAGAAGATGAGAAATGCAGACTAGAGAAGGGATGCTAATCAACATTCTTACTCTCAATTTCTCAACAAATTTTGGTGTTCCAAACTTTGCGGAGTGGCACCGACATATTGGTGATGCTCCCCCCCCCCCCGGCCCTTTTTCATACTGCAGCACATGCACAATTTACCAGTTTTCAGTGTGCTTTTTTCATTATATGTTACCACTCCACAAGAACATGTATGCACTTTGATTTTAAAAGCATGCCCAAATGGTTCAAAACACTGTGTAATGCCAACTTCTGTAAGGCTATATGGAATTTAGGGTGAGTCATAGCACGTGAAGGGAAAGTCAAAGGGAGGTGGAAGCAAGCTGATGGAAATCAATTGGTGACAGTAGCGGTGAAGGAGCAGGAGAAAGAAGGCAAGGCAGCAGTATGAGAGAAGAGGAACAAGAGGAGGAGAAGGAAGAAGAGGAAGAGCAGGACCTAAAAGACTAAAATAAGCTTTTCTTCACAGGGACTGTTAAAATTCAGCTAGTGAAGGATATTTGATGTCATTGTTATGTCATCAGAAGTTGCTGGGTTCATTTGCATGTTGTTTATACTTATTGTTTGTTTGTTTACTGTGTTAATTCATATTATAATGGAATATTGTTTAATTGTCCATCAGTTGAGAGACAGATTACTAGTCCTACCTTGCTCATATCTATAAGTGAGATGACATGCATTACAACACAAAGGAATCTTGCAGCAATCGATATACACGTTTGTTGGGGCACATTGGTGATTGTGGAGTAGGGGAGGCAGAAATAAAAAAAACTGCAGCAAGCTGCATGTGCACTAATCCTGAAACTGATATTAGATGTTCTCCAAGGTAAGCTGCTAGCCTGGTGGAATGAAATGGAACAGCGGAAGAATGAAAAATTGAATGGAGCATGCCAGTTTATCCCCAATAAACTGGGGATAGTGTCCCCAGTCCCCAAGTGATGTTCACACACACACACACACACACCCCAATGTGTGTTAAAAGGACATGTGAAGAGGGCTGTGCACAGGGCACCTTCTCATGGACACTGGGAGAACATGGGGGCTAGCCTGCACAGCCCCCCATTTCCCTCATGCATGCTATAAATGTGTGGCAGGGTTCATTTGAACCTCCCCAACAGGGATGAGAAGTCCTGAATTAGCACATTTGGAAAGGGGTTCATCAAAGACAACTTTCCAAGGCTAAGAGTATTGCCTATTCTGAGCACAGCACTAACAAAGAGTAGTGCTCTCCACAAGTGCAGTATTTCAAAACCTCTGTCTTTAGGCGTGAACTATTAGTTTACATTGTAGTAAGATCCAGGAATGTAATTGTGGAGATCTGACATGGTAAGTGTATGCTGACATTAACTCAAACCACAGCAAAGAAAAGAGCCCTGGCTAAGTGTATGTGGCAATTTATACTTTTTAGTGAGTAAGCCCATGCTTAAGATATTAATTCTTCATAGTCGTCAGGACCTGGAGATTTTAACCGAAGCATCATGAAAATATGATATTGACCTGGTTCGAACATGACAGCCCATGGTGGGTTGATTAACGCTTGGGGCACCGCGGCGTGTGTCTTCCACCGTTATGAATATGCAAGTCCTGGCCTGGGTAACTGTGGTTTGTCATGTCATCTGAACCCAGGCAGCAGGAGTTGTTTGGGGGTTAAACAGCCCTCACATAACCCATAGTCTGTTTTCGGGTTCTGTGGGGGTTGTGTAGCCCTCAGATAACCCCCATCACTTGGGTTTGGATGACATGACCAGTGACTCCAACCCCCAGCTGGGCTTGTATATTCATAATGGTGGCTGGCATGTGCCACAGCTCCTCATGGGTAAATTAACCCACAATGGGTTGTCATGCTGTGCAAACTAGCCCATTGTCTGTTTTAGGGAGACGCACATTTAAGGTCAAGCATATCACCAACTTGTACAGCAAAATGGTTTCTTCTGGGTTAGGGGGAAGAGTTTTTAATCATTTAAAAGCAAGTAAATATGTGTTATTTTTCAAATTTATTTTCTGTCTTCAAAAGGTGAATATTTTAGGCAGCAGGGACATTTTGCACACATTTAAAAAAAAATTACAGCTGCTTGAATTCTTGAAGAAATGGGGTGTTGGGGGGAGGGGAGGGGATATTTCTGTTCCAGTGTGGCAATATGTTGAATCATGTCAATTTCTTTGTTTAAATTGCTTGTGTGGCCGGTTCTGTACAGAAGCACAGTCTTTGGAGTTTAACAAGTGGTCATGTTCTGGTATCATTTCCCATGTTTACAAAAGCAAGTGACTGTTTAGCACGTGTTTGGTGCTGCCCTTTGGACTCTCTCTGTGTTAAATAAAATGTATTCAGATATTTCGTTAGTCTTCTGCAGGCAGACCTGGGCAGACTCATTCTTAACAATTCACCAGGCCTTGAAGAAACAAGATACATTGCATGTTGCGGGGGGGGTGGTGGTCAACATCTTCTCAATGGCTTATGGGTAATCAAAGAATGGAGGTCACAGGCCTTTTGTCCAAACACTACAGTCCCATCAAAACCATTTACACCATGATCCCGGTTGTTCCACAGCCTGTTTCTCTTCTGACTCAACGGTTGAATTAATGAGTCACTGGAAAATGTGAGAGTTACTCAGAAACTGCTCAGACAAGCTCCTAAAGAAGGGGGTGGTGATCTCATGAAGTCAAGAACCCTTTTAGACCTGCTGGATAATCTGATGCCTCCGTTAAGGACTATGCTCTTAACTGCTGATCTAGGATGTTGAGTCGCCTGGCTTTTAAAGTAACACTTCTGGCTGACTAATGGTTTCAGTTTTCAGACCTATCATGAATAGGAGGCACATGGGTAAAAACCATATGTCATCTTGGCACCACAGAAGCCAAGGAGATGATGGAAGTGGACATGAGATTGACCATAATGGCTTCCCCAATGCATGTCCTGGCTAAAGCAAGCTCAGTCCCTCTACAGCACAGATCTTTGAAGGCCGAATGAGTACCTTGTGGGTAGCTTTAACAGGCTACCTGCTGTGGGGACTGAGGGATGAGGCAGTCACCTCAGGCAGCAGATGCCCGGATGCAGCTGCAAGGTGTTGGGAGGAGAGAGCTGTCAGCCATGCGGCCTGCCCAGTGCCCCCTAAGCTAGCCTTCAGGTGTGGGGAGGATGCTGCCCCATTGCCAGTGTTGAAGAAAGGTTCAAGTGCCAGTCCAGTCAACTCTTGTACATGGAAGGGGAGGAGGCGCCATCTTGTCCACCTCAGGCAGCCAAATGTCCTGGGCAGGCCTGCAAAGAGGCTCCTGAAGGCGGAAAAGGAAGCTTCTAGGGGACATGGGAAGTAAGTCACTGGGACTAGTGGTGATGACAGATGTTTAATAGCGGCTCTAGGAATTAAAGTCCCGATGGTTATATGCTACCTCCAGGATCAGAGGCAGTATGCCTCTGTATACCAGTTGCTGGGAAAACATGGGCAGGGGAGGGTGCTGTTGCACTCATGTTCTGCTTGTTGGTTTCCCATGGGGAGCTGGTTGTGAACAGAATGCTGGACTAGACGGGCCCTTGGTCTGATCCAGCAGGGCTCTTCTTCTGTTCTTAAAGCATCTGTTTACCTACCACACATGCTGTTACAACGTCACACCTTTTCCAGTGTAACTTTTTGAAGGTTCACTCATGTGGAAAGTGATTGTGGGCACAACCTGCGCCAGCATTGCTTTCCACAGGGCTACATATGTGGACACACTTTCCTTACAACACGTGGATCCCTTTTAGATCAATATCCTTGGCATGATAGCAAAGCAAAGCACTCTTGTCTGTGCTCTAAAAACAAAAACCAACTCTGTCCACTGAAACCCAGTGGCCCTCTGGATGGCTGAGCTCACAGAAATGCACTCCAATGCTGCAGTGAAGAAGTGTGGAGGAGGCACATCAGTTTGGAGTGACAGATGCATGACTGATGTTCAGAAAAATTTCTGTCAGGGATTACATAATTTCAAGCATATACAAAAGTGGTGTGTATCACCTTATGGTGAATTGTGCCTTGCTATGACATTTCCTGTCCTTGAGCACCTAAACAAAGCTTAAGCAAATCTTGCCCTTTTTACAATCCTCCCTTTCCATGGGAAGGAAGTTTCACAACTATAGGCCAGCCACCGAGAACACATATCTCTGTATTTTTCCTCTCTGAACCTGGCACACAGATGTAGTAACAAATATTCTTGAATGATTTTAAAAGCTCACAATAGGCTCCAGAAGGGGGGAAGGGGGGGCATTGCTCAGTGGTAGAGGACATGCTTTGGTGCGGAAGGTCCCAGGTTCAATCTCTGGCTTCTCCAGGTAGAGCGATGAAAGATCCTGCCCGAAATATTGGAAAGCCACTGCCAGTTGATGTTGACAATACTAGGCTAGATGGACCAATGGTCTGGCTCAGGTATATAGCAGTTTCCTATGTTCCTATGAAATACTTGTCAGACACCCCTCTTGTGACTCCCTTTGTGCATGTTATTCTGAGCAGAGATTGGAGTTCTCTTATTCTGTTTCCCCAGCCATCCTGGCTCTGATGAGAGCTTGCATTTCCAAGCCAAAGAATCAGTATCTCTTTCCATCTGTTCTGTCTCCTCTCAATGTGCTTGATCTGCACAAACCATGGTGGATTGCTGCTGTTGAGGTAGGGTGGCCATGTGTCCTACTTTACAGAGCTCTATTTGAAGTGCTATCGGAGGACAGTCCTCTGTTTGAAGGCCTCCTCTGTTTGACAGACTGTCCAGTCTAAGTTTGGATTAAAGGTATTGAACCTTAGAAGGGAAAGCCAGCAGGGCCTGAAAGCTGCACATTAACAGTTAGCACTAGTGCCATGCTGAAAATTTCTCTCACATTATTTTTGACCATTCTAATCCAATTTGATAGAAAAGAAATTGCTTTCGAAAAGAAAATTAATGGAGAAGAGATTTCAGAGAAATTCTCATGGGTTGTGTGCAGGGTTCTTGCGCTTCCTTTACTTAGGAGGTGGCTGAGGAGTGTCCTGTCTTTCATGGTACCATCATCTCTCTGCTCCTGCATTAGAGATAAGGTGCATCCACAATCACCCCTCAGAGATATAACATTTGGAAAGTCCTGGGGAAAGTGCTGAAACCTAAAGAATAACAACTAGAGCTGAGCCAACATTTCTCAGAGGACATTTTTTCTTTCTGTTACACATCTCTCCATTGCCCTGTGGTCTCCCAGGCTGCCTGCACTTCCTAATTTGGGGCAGGGGGAACCTTATGGGGAGAGTACCACATGATGTCTTATGGGGAGAGTACCACATGATGTCTTCCCCTGGTTTTTAACTGAAGTACTGGAAGCTGAGGAGGTTACAGGTTGCTGGAAAGATGATTGTACAATGAAAGACCAGAAACTTGTGCACACTTCTCCTCCCCCTCATAAGAAAGGTAAGCACAAGAACCCCAAACCCAACCCAGGATGATTTCTTTTAAATTTTCTTTTCCTTCAAATGTATTTTGGAAAGTGATTTATTTTCTATCAAATTGTATGAGAATGATGGAAAAAATGTGGGAGAAATTTTTGGCACAGCACTAGTCCAAACATTGGCAAACCTAGCCCCATAGCAGGCAAGAGGTGGGTGGTTAAAGACTAAAACAGTGAGGCAAGAGGGCTTAGGCTGTAATCCTAAACACATTTACTAGAGGGTAAACCACACTGAGCATAATTCTGAGCAAATATGCATAATACTGCAATGTAAATATGCATAATACTGCACTGTTAATCTGGCAGGTAGAAATTCTGGGACTGGGCAATGGTATTTCAAGCATTTTTTTTAACAGCAGGTCTCTTACGCCTTTAACCGCCCAGAGAGCTTCGGCCACTTGACAGTATAGAAATGAAATAAATGAAATAAATAAATAAATAATGGTTACCATGCAGGCCAAGCTCAGTAGTTGAGGCTTTTCCCATTCTTGTATCGCCATGCCAGGAAAAGCTTCACTTCTTAAAAGTCTGTGTGACATGCTGCTATTCTTCTCAGCACAGGGTTGCTCCCCAGGGGAAAAAGTTGGCAACTCTAGTTTTAAATGCTCCAGTATATTAATCTCCATCCTCAGAAAATACCTTGATTTTCCACAGCAAAATGAAGACCTGCCTCCCATTATTAAAATGGCATTCTGTTTTCCTGCTGGAAGAATTAATTTCAGGAGAAAACTTCCCTCCTGGCTATCACTACAGTTGTCTTTGATTTCATGGCTGAGGTGATTAGTCTGGTCTGACGTCCAAGAGTAATGAGATTAAGACTTCTGTGCCAAAGAGGGAGAGAGGGAGAGAGAAAGAGAGAGAGAGAGAAAAGAAGAAGAAGAAGAAGAAGAAGAAGAAGAAGAAGAAGAAGAAGAAGAAGAAGAAGAAAGGAGAATTTTACTCAAGTTTAAAATGTAAGAGTAACTCAAAGGCTTGATTATTCAAAGCACAGGCTAATAAATGGTACTGAGAAATCTTCAGGCTTGAAAAAAGCTTAGCTACAAGATATGTTGTGCTAATTGGTATCCACGGAGAGGTGAAGAAGTAACCTAGCATGACCTCTAGCATATGGTGGATGTAAATAAGCACACAGGTAGTAGCTGTGCACTTTCACTGAATGAATGAAATCTTGAAAGCTTTTCTAACCTCATAGAAGGGAGATTTTTGCATCTGGTACGACTTTTCCTAGCAAGTGTTGCAGTGATGGGAGAAGCTGGGCCTCCTGGAATTCCCCCTTCTATTCAACTATTAAGGGGTCCAGAGCGTTTCAGAGACTGTTCACATCAGGCATGTTCATGGCTATGTAGAAACACCAGGGGAGTGCACAGATGGCTGCTGACAGAATCACACAACTGGTTTATAACATGCAGGCCAGACACCTCCTCCTGATGTACCCAGGAAGAGATAGCATGGAGTGAACTAGAGTTAGATGGGTACATTCCGTTGCCATTTTTATGGCTGGAGAAGCTCTTAAAAGTACAACTGCAGAAAGTGCTCTTCAGTGCCGTATGTAATGCTGGTGCACCACTGTGCTGGGGTAAGAGATCCAACCTTCTTTCACCCCCCCCCCCACTTCTAGAACTATATTTCACCAAAGAACATGCCAAGCTGGGTCAGTCAAAGTCTGCATTGGTATACACATTCCAGGCTGACTCAGCATTATGCTAAGTAGGCACTGCAGAAATTACCTGGAGGATGCACCATCAGGTCCTCCCAGGCTACTGATTGGTCCATTTTAATTTCCCCCTCTGAGAGCTGCCCAGCCTCCCCTTAGAAATGCTGTGATTGTGAAAAATTTTCTTTGTGTCTGACTGGCTGGCAAAGAGCGAAATCACAATCAAGCATGGCTCAGAGCCCAGGGCTGGGCCTCATCCCTTACCCCAGCTGCTTTGGTGAGTGACTCTTATGATCCTGATAAGGAAGGTTTAGTGAGCTAGTTTGATGTTTCATTTTAGTTTAAAAGCAACTGACCATTTCTGAACTTCTCCCTGCTTGCCTCTTTAGATATTGGACTGGAAAATGGGGTTGATTTGATTCTCTTGCCTAGTCTGCAGGATGGCCTTATCTGTGCACTGGACTGCTTGCCAAACACACCAACCTAGTTGTTAATTAGCTTAAAAGAGGCTCTGAAACGGGGGTCTCTCCTTCTCCATATATAACAGCCATAAGCCTGGATTCCCATATATCCAGCCCATGAGTTATTAAATATTAATAATCCATGAGAATTAATAATACATGGGTGCTGGTAGCCTACCTCAGAGGAATATAGACAACTTGTCCTACTCCACAAGGTTGGAGGTGCAGACGTACTGCTTTGTCACATTTTCCTATTACATTTCTGCTTGAAATCCAGTACCCAGAGAGAGAGAGATAAGGATAGTTAGCATGGAGGAACAAAAGTAGGAAGTTTTGCATGTATGTGGACACCAGCCTGGTCTTTGTTTATTGCAGTTCCTAGTGTTTTCCGCATTGATCTTGAGTGCTTATCCCATTCCTCTATGCATGCATCTGGCCCCTGCATGGCCATGTCCCTTGAGACCACAGCTGATGTAGCTGGGTATGCTTCATGGCTTGCCCTCTCCACTGGTCCATAGTCTTCTTTCTTTTCCCTATCACTTCTGCTTTGGCTGGGTATGTCCCCCTCCCCTTGCCACCCAATAAATGTGTGCAATCATATTAAATTATTAGACACATACAATAATATATCAAAACACCCTATGATAGTGCTATCAATACTCCTATTATGAATTATGCAATTAGAATAAAGGACATACATGAAATCATTTTTTCCCATAACTTAAGCAATTTGAGTTTTGTTTTCTGGTCACAATATTTGGAGTTCTTAAATCACAAAACCCCCCACAGATAACCATAGTGAGAATATGCATGCAGGATCTAGCAGATAGGTACAATTTAGACCATTGCAGTGCTAAGCATCCATACTAGGAAGCAAGTCCCATTAAACACAGGAATGGGCTTTGCAAAGCATTGGATTTGGTAAGCATGTCCAAAGGCCTGTTTACACAAGATGGTGACCGGGTTTGCATGACACAACAACCCGTTGTGGGTTGTGGGAAATGAGCCATGGTGGGTTGTGTCATCTGAATCCAGACTGCTTCCCACAGGGTGGCTTGTTTGGGGGCAACAAGCCACCCTGACAACCCATGGCTTGTGGTCGAGGTTATTTTACCCATGATGGGTTGGCACGTCATTGGAACATGAGAGATCCAACCCATTGTGAGTTGTGGCAATAGGGTATGTAGCCACTCAGCAAGAGCAGCAACCACCCTGCCACTCTTCCCGATCATGCGTGCCCAAGCCACCTCAAGCCTCCCATGCCAGTGGCAGCCCCTCCAACAATGCCTAAATGGCACTTTGGAGAGGTTACCTATTCACCAACCCCTTCAAAAAAAATCCATCCCCCAACTTTTACATGAATGGGACTGTGTTATGTGTGTGTGTGTGTGTGCGCGCGCGTGCGTGCGCACATGCATGCGTGTGTGTGTATATTAGGGCTCTACACAGACCGCCCACTTCTCTTTGGATCAATTTGGACCCCATCTGCTTCTACTCGGATTTGAATCCAAAGTGAGATTTGGATATCTGAATCACTTGTTTGGGGTGTTTTCCCATGGATTTCCATGGGAAAACACAAACGGCCATAACACTGGAACACTTTTCCAGTGTTCATGATACATATAAGAAATTTGGAGAATGCTCAGCCCCCCTGGAGGGTCATCTACCTACCAAATTTCAGGCAATTTGGCTCAGTAGTTTTTGTGCAAGGTGCAGGTGAAATTTGATTTTTTCAAGGAAATCTCTCAAAGCAAAGAGCTGTAACTTTTCACTGGTTGCACAGAAGGGCATGAAAGTTGGGGAGTGCACAGCCCCCCTGGAGGGCATTCCACCTGCCAAATTTCAGACTGTTTGGCCCAGGAGTGTTTGTGCTAGGAACAGGTAAAATGTGCTGTTTTCAGAAACTCAAACCAAAGTTCATAAAGGTATAATCAAGTTAGGTGTTGAAGTGGTGAGGAGGTCACTATCCCTAAGCATTGCTGTAGGTTTCTTTGAAGTGCCAATAACCCCTTTCCCTTAGTAAGTGCTACTTATTCACAGTCAATAAGCTCAGGGTCTCTTTGGCTGAATTGCCCAGGAAAACACTGGCTGGTAGGCAGGAAGCAAAGTAAGACAGCAACCTTGCCAGGGAGGGCACATTGACTTGAATGAAGAGCAGTGACAGTTGTCTGCTGGACTGACAGAGGCAGGAACACTGTTTGCTTGTCCACATAGCACAAGTACACACACACGAGCAAAAGAAAAGCAAACACTAAACTACAAGCAAGGGGAGGGGGATAACTATAATCCTAACAGAAGAGAAAGGGGTTTTTATTTTTATTTTTTTAGGGAAAAAAGATAAAAAATGGGAAGGGAAGGAATGGAGGAATTGAGACGGGGAGGTGGAGGGGAGCCAAGAACAAGTAAAGTAAAGTAAAGTAAAGTACTATATATATATATAAAAATCTAGACAGAATCAAAGTAAGGACAAACTAATGGTTGAGAGAGAACTGAAAAGGTGGGTGGGGGAGATAAGCAACTATAGTGAAATTTTCTGGATTTTTAAATGAACAACCACAAGAATGATCAGTAAACAAATTATGGAAGGGTGAGGGGGGCAGGGTGGGGAGACACTAACATAGCTGTCATAGCACATGCTTTCTTCTCGGCTTCCTTCAGCCAAAGGAGAGCCAGAAAGGTTAATCTCCTTCCCACTCTCCTGTGGCAGGGTGCTGTGTTCCTTTGCCATGCCTGGCAGAGACTGGCACAGTTGCTCTCAGTGGCTGCAACAGAGGCAGAGGACTGGAGTGGAGAGAGAAATGCCATGGAGCTTCCCTCTCAGCTCCTGTCCCATCCTGCTGCCACCACCACCACCATCACTGCACACCATGGCAGCTTGTCAGAGCAGTGGGAGATGGCACAATTATCCAGTGGTTTGCGCACCCCAATGGATCATCTTGAGCACCCCCTGGAGTGCGAGCATCCCACTTTGGAGACCACTGCTTAGGGGTGTATGGATTCCCCTCTGTCCGTCCCAGTGGGGAATCCGGGGGGGGGGGGAGGCGATCCATTCCCCCCCCCCCCGGAATCCTCTGGAGCAGCTCCACTCTCTAAGGGTTCTGGAGGGGGAGAAACTGGCTTGGGGCCCACTTACCTTCCCTCCTGCCAGCCAGATCCATTTGCCTCCTCCCTGCCGATCGCCAAGTCTTAAAAAAAGAAGAAGCAATCAGCAGGTTGTGCCCATAGACTTAGATGCAACTAGAGCCATGAATCTTGCATCTAAGTCTATGTGTCCATAGGCTTATATGCAAGATTCATGGCTCTATTTTGCGTCTAAGTCTGTGGGCACATCCTGCCGATTGCCTTGTGTGTGTTTTTTAAGACATGGCGATTGGCAGGGAGGACGCGAATGGATCTGGCTGGCAAGAAGCAGCCTAGTGCTGTTCCACCTCCAGTCCTCCTGGAGTGGAGGTAAGTAGTCCCGATCCACTGCGGATTTGAATCCGCAGAGGATTTCTCTGACATCCCTACCGCTGCTCTAGTCAAATAATGTTCAGATAGTCCTCTCCTCTCCAGTAACATGACCTCTGTCACAATGAGCAAACAGAAGCTGACTTAAAGCAAAGCTCACTCTCTCCTCCTCCCCCTCCCCCCTTCCTCCTCCCTCCTCATCTTCTGCCCCTCCCGGTGGCCGGATCTCTCTCAAATTGATAGATTTGGTGTCTCCGCCTCCTCTGCCTCCTCTGCCCTCCCCCCTCCCCCTCCCTCCTCCCCCACTGCGTGATCTTTCAGAAGTTGATACATTCTGGAGGCAGCCTGTCTGGGCTGCTCAGAAGGCATAAGAAGAACTACGAATCTCTGAGGCAGATGAGGTGCTTCATTGACAAGCCACTTTGCTTTGGGGGCACCTCGGTGTTATTCTGATCTGCTTCTTTAAAAAAACCCAGAACTTTTAATTCTATTTTTATTTTTTATAAATGAAATAAACAATAGCAAGAACCCAATCAATATCTACAGTTTCCAACAATACAGTATTCTTAAGAGGACACAGCAATAACAAGAGGAAATAATAATAATAATAATAATAATAATAATAATAATAATAATAATAAGACTAGGGGGAAGAAAGCAAAAGGGGAAAAGAAAAAAATATGAAAAAGTTACTTCAAGGGGTTAAATTTAAACTTCATTACATACAGACTTCAAGTATCATCTATTTAAAAGTTTATACCTATATCATTGCCATTATTACACTTCAATACAGCATAGATAATCAACCTTAAATTTCAATATCATATCATCAGTCTTATAACATGGAAGGAAGCATACAATTCATTTCCACTAAGCATATATTGCCCTTCAGTTAATATATAATAATACAGCTTAAAAATTTAGCCAGCTAAAAATATTACTAATCAAGGTGTCATAGTAATGAAAGTAATAATAATAGTAAAAAAAGAAAAGAAAAAAAGGGTAAAAAATAATAACAAATCACTAATATATTTTGTTCTATCTATATTTTAAATAATATCATTTCTGGATATATATATATATATATATATATATATATATATATATATGAATGTGTACATATCTATACACACCCAAATAAAATTTTTATATAAAGTAATATCTAATATAAAAAAGAAGAAGTAAGAAGAAAACAGGAATATATATAAACAATCCTCCTCATTGCGCTACTGCCCGGCCCTTGTAGCCTAAACAAATCCGAAGAGCAATCTTGATTGAAGAATTCTCAGCTCATGAAGCTAGAAAAGATGTCTCCTGCATTTTACTTTGTATGCCAGCTAACCAAACCTCCACTAATTCATGATTTAATTTTTTTTTTCATCTGGCCTTCAAAAAGAATACAAAATATAGCAAGATATTTGATATGATATTGTAAATTCATTTGTCTTGCATGATTTCTCGCCTTGGTAAATTGCCTTCTTTTGCCAGCAATTTCTTTGGTGGAAATAGCATAACTTTATCTTGATTTGGTCCTGAAAAAGTCCTTTCATTTCTCTAGCCAAACGCAGGATATGATTTTTTGTAGAGACTCTTGCAAATTGGATAATGACAGTTGCGGTCCCATTGGTGCCACGAGCTGCACCTGCAACAAGGTATGCATGCTCAATATCCAGTAAATAATCAGCTGGCAGAGCAAGTAGCTCATGTAGAAATTTATCCAGGAATTTAGCCAGGCTTATCCCGTCAGGCCCCCTTCATGGATCACTGCCTTGTTGTGGTGAAGGGGCTTGTGTAACTCAGTGAAGCCATAAGCTATGCCATGCAGGGCCACCCAAGATGGACAGGTCATGGTGGACAGTTCTGACAAAATGTGGTCCACTGGAGAAGGAAATGGCAACCCACTCCAGTATTCTTGCCAAGAAAACCCCATGGAATGTATCACTATGGCTAAAAGATATGACGCCAGAAGATGAGCCCCTCAGGTCGGAAGGTGTCCAATATACTACTGGGGAAGAGCAGAGGGAATTTCCAACTAGTGCCAGAAAGAGTGAAGCAGCTGGGCCAAAGTCGAAAGGACACTCAGCTGTGGATGTGTCTGGTGGTGAAAAGAAAATCCGATGCTGTAAAGAACAATATTGTTTAGGAACCTGGAATGTAAGATCAGTGAATCCAGGTAAGCTGGAGGTGGTCAAACATGAGATGGCAAGATTGAACATCAACATCTTGGGCAACAGTAAGAACCGGACATGGAACAACTGATTGCTTCAAAATTGGGAAAGGAGTACGACAAGGCTGTATATTGTCACCCTGCTTATTTAACTTATATGCAGAGTACATCATGAGAAACGCCGAGTTAGATGAATCACAGGTCGGAATTAAGATTGCCAGGAGAATTATCAACAAAATTATGCTTCCTCCTTGGGAGGAAAGCTATGGCACACCTAAACAGCATAGAAAGAAGCAGAGACATCACCTTGCCGACAAAGGTTCATATAATCAAAGCTATGGTTTTCCCAATAGCAACGTATGGCTGTGAGAGCTGGACTATAAGGAAGGCTGAGCGCCGAAGAATTGATGCTTTCGAACTGTGGTGCTGGAGAAGAGTCCCCTGGACTGCGGAGGTCCAATCAGTCCATCCTAAAGGAAATCAACCCTGAGTGCTCATTGGAAGGACAGATACTGAAGCTGAAGCTCAAATATTTTGGCCACCTAATGCGAAGAGAAAACTCCCTGGAAAAGACCCTGATGCTGGAAAAAATTGAAGGCAAAAGGAGAAGGGGACGGCAGAGGATGAGATGGCTAGATAGCATCACTGATGCAATGAATATGAATTTGAGCACACTCTGGGAAAGAGCGGAGGACAGGAAGGCCTGGCATGCTATGGTCCATGGGGTCACGAAGAGTCAGACATGACTTAACGACTGAACAACAACAACATCCCATCAGGCACATCTTTAATACCCAGGATGCGCAGGTTTTCCCTGCGTGAGTATGCCTCCAATTGAGAAATTCTAGCAGACATGACATTATGACCGGCTTGCATTGTAGTTTCTTGCACAGAAATCTGTTCTTGGAGGGCACTGACGTTCAGTTCCATTTTGTGCCATGAGCTATTAATTAAATCCACAGCCCCTTGAAGGATAGTAATGGAATCTTGGATTGTAACCAGCCTCTTAGCCTGTTCTGCTAGTTGAAAAGACAAAGTTTTTTTTTTCAAGGCCAGTACTTCCCCATGAATCAAGGTAAGCTGGAGGTGGTCAAACATGAGATGGCAAGATTGAACATCGACATCTTGGGAATCAGCGAACTAAAATGGACAGGCATGGGCGAATTTAATTCAGGTGACCATCATATCTACTACTGTGGGCAAGAATCCCTTAGAAGAAATGGAGTAGCACTCATAGTCAACAAAAGGGAGGGAAAAGCAGTACTGGGGTACAATCTTAAAAACGATAGAATGATCTCAGTACGAATCCAAGGCAAACCATTCAACATCACAGTAATTCAAGTCTATGCCCCAACCACTGATGCCGAAGAAGCTGAGGTTGATGGGTTCTATGAAGACCTACAACACCTTCTAGAACTAACACCAAAAAAAGATGTCCTCTTCATCATAGGGGATTGGAATGCTAAAGTAGGAAATCAAGAAATCACTGGGATAACAGGCAGGCATGGCCTGGGTGTACAAAATGAAGCAGGACAAAAGCTAATAGAGTTCTGCCAAGAGAACACGCTGATTATAGCAAACACTCTTTTCCAACAGCACAAGAGACGACTCTACACATGGACATCACCAGATGGTCAATATCAAAATCAGATTGATTATGTCCTTTGCAGTCAAAGATGGAGAAGCTCTATACAGTCAGTAAAAACAAGACCTGGAGCTGACTGTGGCTCAGATCATGAGCTTCTTGTTGCAAAATTTCAGCTTAAATTGAAGAACGTAGGGAAAACCACTAAACCATTCAGGTATGACCTCAATCATATCCCTTATGAATATACAGTGGAGGTGAGGAATAGATTTGTTTTAGATACATCTAAAACAGAATGCTGTCTGTTCATATGTTTTATGTAAATGGTTTTGTACTTTTTATAATGTATTTTTAATGTTTGCTTTTTTAAATGAACCACCCAGAGAGCTTCGGCTGTGGGGTGGTATAGAAATATAATAAATGAAATGAAATCCTGATTAGTGCTTGTTTTACTGGCATGGGCATCCCGTGTATATTAGATAACATGGGGAGCCAGCAGCAACTGAATCGTCACTACACCTCAGTGCAAAACCATTCTGAAATGCTTGGACCCTATGTGAAATATTTACGCAAGGCTGTATCAGCTTACAATGCATGAATGGGCAAGATGTGGAAAGCCACTGAAGTGATGAGGCCACCAACCTGTTTTCCTTAGGCACCGAGCAAGTTCTACAGAGGGCCCCGTGAGCTTAGCACTTCTGCTTTGGGGCTATTTTGAAAAGTGTGGGAATGGAATTACTGCATGTGGTTGTCATGATCAGCAGCCAAAGTTGAGGGAGGAGAACTAGGGGGGAGACTATACACAACCGCTGAGCATTCAGCAGAAAAGTCTGCCAGCCTCTCTGATCATTCATGTTCTCCTTGTTCTGATATATCCCACCATGTAGCAACAGAAGGATGCCTCAGTCACTATTACTGTTGTTGTTGTTGCTCAGTCTTTCAGTCGTGTCCAACTCTTCATGACCCCATGGACCATAGCACGCCAGGCCTTCCTGTCCTCCGGTCTCTCCCAGAGCATGCTCAAGTTCATATTCATTGCATCGGTGATGCTATCTAGCCATCTCATCCTCTGCCGTCCCCTTCTCCTTTTGCCTTCAATCTTCCCCAGCATCAGGGTCTTTTCCAGTGACTTTTCTCTTCGCATTAGGTGGCCAAAATATTGGAGCTTCAGCTTCAGTATCTGTCCTTCCAATGAGCACTCAGGGTTGATTTCCTTTAGGATGGACTGATTTGACCTCCTTGCAGTCCAGGGGACTCGTAAGCGTCTTCTCCAGCACCACAGTTCAAAAGCATCAATTCTTCGGCGCTCAGCCTTCCTTATAGTCCAGCTCTCACAGCCATACATTACTACTGGGAAAACCATAGCTTTGATTAGACGGTCGGCAAGGTGATATCTCTGCTTCTTACGATGCTGTCTAGGTTTGCCATAGCTTTCCTCCCAAGGAGCAAGCATCTTTTAATTTCATGGCTACAGTCACCATCTGTGGTGATCTTGGAGCCCAAGAAAATAAGATCTGTCACTGCTTCCATTTCTTCCCCTTCTATATGCCAGGAAGTGATGGGGCCAGATGCCATGATTTTAGTTTTTTTAATGTTGAGTTTCAAACCAGTTTTTGCACTCTCCACTTTCACCCTCAACAAGAGGCTCTTTAGATCCTCTTCGCTTTCTGCCATTAGGGTGGTATCGTCTGCGTATCTGAGGTTGTTGAAAATTGTCCCGGCAATCTTAATTCCGACCTGTGATTCATCCAACCCAGCGTTTCTCATGATGTACTCTGCATATAAATTAAATAAGTAGGGTGACAAAATACAGCCTTGTCATACCCCTTTCCCAATTTTGAACCAATCAGTTGTTCCAAGTCCGGTTCTTACTGTTGCTTCTTGACTCTCATACAGGTTTCTCAGGAGACAGGTAAGGTGGTCTGGTACTCCCATCTCTTTAAGAATTTGCCACAGTTTGTTGTGATCCACACAAACAAAGGCTTTAGCATAGTCAATGAAGCAGAAATAGATGTTTTTCTGGAATTCTCTTGCTTTCTCCATGATCCAGCAAATGTTGGCGATTTGATCTCTAGTTCCTCTGCCTCTTCGAAACCCCGCTTGTACT
The DNA here is from genome assembly GCF_057233095.1 of Heloderma suspectum. Taxonomy (NCBI): domain Eukaryota; kingdom Metazoa; phylum Chordata; class Lepidosauria; order Squamata; family Helodermatidae; genus Heloderma; species Heloderma suspectum. Next base: position 232,279,365 of record NC_139461.1, read on the forward strand.
TCCGGTAGTTCTCGGTTCACATACTGCTGAAGCCTAGCTTGTAGGATTTTGAGCATCACCTTGCTGGCATGTGAAATGAGTGCAATTGTATGGTAGTTTGAGCACTCTTTGGCATTGTCCTTCTTTGGAGCTGGAATGTAAACTGACCTTTTCCAGTCTTGTGGCCATTGTTGAGTGTTACAAATTTGTTAGCATATTGAGTGCAGCACTTTAACAGCATCATCTTTTAGGATCTTAAATAGCTCAGCTGGAATACTGTCATCTTCGCTAGCTTTGTTGTTAACAATGCTTCCTAAGGCCCACTTGACTTCACTCTCGAGGATGTCCGGCTCAAGTTCAGTGACCGCACTATCATGGCTATCAGGGACATTCAGATCTTTCCTGTCTAGTTCTTCTGTGTATTCTTTCCACCTCTTCTTAATCTCATCTGCTTCTGTTAGGTCCCTGCCTTCTTTGTCCTTTATCATGCCTGTCTTTGCACAAAACGTTCCCTTGAGATCTCCGCTTTTCTTGAAAAGATCTCTAGTCTTTCCCATTCTGTTGTTTTCCTCCATTTCTTTGCATTGTTCATTTAAGAAGGCCTTCTTGTCTCTCCTTGCTTTTCTCTGGAACTCTGTATTCAGTTGGGTATATCTTCCCCTTTCTCCCTTCCTTTTCACTTCCCTTCTTTCCTCAGCTACTTGTAAAGCCTGATCAGACAGCCACTTTGTTTTCTTGCATTTCTTTTTCTTTGGGATGGATTGAGTTGCTGCCTCCTGAACAATGTTACGGACCTCCGTCCATAGTTCCTCAGGCACTCTGTCTATCAGGTCGAATCCCTGAAATCTATTCCTCACCTCCACTGTATATTCATAAGGGATATGATTGAGGTCATACCTGAATGGTTTAATGGTTTTCCCTACATTCTTCAATTTAAGCCAAAATCTTGCAATAAGAAGCTCATGATCTGAGCCACAGTCAGCTCCAGGTCTTGTTTTTACTAACTGTATAGAGCTTCTCCATCTTTGGCTGCAAGGGACATAATCAATTTGATTTCGATATTGACCATCTGGTGATGTCCATGTGTAGGGTCGCCTCTTGTGCTGTTGGAAAAGAGTGTTTGCTATGAGCAGTGTGTTCTCTTGGCAAAACTCTATTAGCCTTTGTCCTGCTTCATTTTGTACACCAAGGCCATGCTTGCCTGCTATCCCGGTGATTTCTTCATTTCCTACTTTAGCATTCCAATCCCCTGTGATGAAAAGGAATCTTTTTTTGGTGTTAGTTCTAGAAGGTGTTGTAGGTCTTCATAGAACCCATCAACCTCAGCTTCTTCGGCCTCAGTGGTTGGGGCATAGTCTTGAATTACGGTAATGTTGAATGGTTTGCCTTGAATTCGTACTGAGATCATTCTATCATTTTTGAGATTGTACCCCAGTACTGCTTTTATTGACTATGAGTACTATTCCATTTCTTCTAAGGGATTCTTGCCCACAATAGTAGATATAATGGCCTCCTGAATTAAATTCGCCCATGCCTGTCCATTTTAGTTCGCTGATTCCCAAGATGTTGATGTTCAATCTTGCCATCTCATGTCTGACCACCTCCAGCTTACCTGGATTCATTGATCTTACATTCCAGGTTCCTAAACAATATTGTTCTTTATGGCATTGGACTTTCTTTTCACACATCCACAGCTGAGTGTCCTTTCGGCTTTGGCCCAGCTGCTTCACTCTTTCTGGCACTAGTTGGAAATTCCCTCTGCTCTTCCCCAGTAGTATATTTGACACCTTCCGACCTGAGGGGCTCATCTTCCGGCGTCATATCTTTTAGCCTTGTGATATGTTCCATGGGGTTTTCTTGGCAAAAATACTGGAGTGGGTTGCCATTTCCTTCTCCAGTGGACCACATTTTGTCAGAACTCTCCGCCATGACCTGTCCTTCTTGGGTGGCCCTGCATGGCATAGCTTATGGCTTCACTGAATTACGCAAGCCCCTTCGCCACAACAAGCCAGTGATCCATTATATTAAGCAGCAATTTGCTTTGATGCCTTTCCTGGCTGTCATCTTCAGACCAGCCACCAGTTATGCCACTGCTCGCAAAGGCCACGGTAAGCCCCGGCATTGCCCATGATAAATATTTTCTGGTATAGAAGACATTTCCCCACCTCTCTCACTTCCTGCCCAGCTTCAAATGTGCCTATTATAAAATATCACTGAGAACATCTTGACTGTGAATGGCTATTAGTATATGACAGTCTTCCCCAACCTGGTGCCTTCCAGACGTGTTGGACTGCAACATTCATAATTCCCAAAGGCCTTGCTGGCTGGGAATTATGGGAGTTGCAGTCCAACACATCTGGAAGGCACCAGGTTGGGGAAGATTGGTATATGAACTCAAAGTGGTGAGAAACTGGAGAACAAGTGTAGTGAAACTCATCAAATGGCCTTGGGCAAGCCACTATGTCCCAGCCCAGACTATGTTAGGAGGTTGTTATGGTATTTAAGCCTCAACTTTCCATGACAGAAAAGGTGAGATTCAACCCTGCAAGAAGAAATGAAAGAAAGAAATTCTCCTATGGCCAATAGACAGAATGTACCCAAGGCATAACATTTGGGGGATTTTTGTGTGTGGAAGATTTGGTATTTGTAATATTATGCCACTTCTAACCTCATTCAAAAGAGAACCAAGACCTACCATGGGAGGAGAGAGAGAGAGAGAGAGAGAGAGAGAGAGATCTGTATCATTGCCTTTATCTTCTAATTACAGGCATGGCTTCTGCAATATTAAGTGAGCCATGGTGGGATGGCTTGCAGATACTCTCTCAAACCTCCTAATGTAATCAGCAGTCATACTTATTAAATTATCCCATTACAGAGCAATACTTCTTGCACGTAGTGGCATAGAACAGGAAGAAGGCATCTTCCAAGCAGAGTTTTACAATTCTGTCCAGAATATATCAACTCAGAAATAAGTGTCTTTGACTGAAATGGAATTTGCTTTCCAATATGTATGCTAAGTATCACAGCCTTAGGGAAGGCCTTTGCAGCACCTTCCAACTGGAAATGTAGGAAGCATCTCCTGGAAAAAGCAGTTACATTCCCCACCCCCAGGGATAATGCCCTGAATGGTGGAGTGAGATACAAGCTCCTTTGTGATCCCCCCCAGCCTTATCCTAGTTTCAGTGGATTGGCTAAAAACATCACTTCTGTGTGAAGTGCCTTGACCACCTTGGAGAAGCCATTCACCAAAAGAATGTAAAGAATAAAGTGGCCTGTCTATGAATACTGCCATAGTAACCCCACAAGGGTTTGCGTCATTATATGAGCAGTTGATAAAAGTAATGTTGTGATTGCAGGAAACACAGCTGGATCCCTGTGGCTGTATCTATGGGGCAGACCAGACTGCTCATTACATTCTCCAGGCAACTGGAGATGGGCAGATGACTACAAACAGGTCGAGATAAATCTCCGAGAGATTATGCTCAATGTGTGAACCCTCAGGGTATGTGTACTGAGTGAGCAGGGAAGCCATGTAGAGGACAGTCCTCTATTTGAAGGCCTCCTCTGTTTGAACATAAGGGCTGTCCAGCCCAAGTCCAGTTTAAAGATTAAGAACCATCAGAAGGAAGAGCTGGGCCTTGAAGGTGCTCATCAACACATGGACAGCAGACTGAGCGAGGCACAAAGGTCACCTGGTCACAGACATACACACTATGGTGAGATGAACTGTGTTTCTATTTAAATAATAATTTCTAAATTTGCAGCTACACATGTGAATTAGCATATGCAAATTTTATGCAAACCAGTGTCCTCCATTGTTCTCCTTTTTGGTGATGTGTTTTCTCTTTTTTTAGTGATTCAGAAATGGCCACCCTATCAGTGAGCCAAGACCCTCTTCTTTTTCATAGGCCTTTTACTTCTGTCAGCCATTCCCACCTAAATCTTACAGCAGCTTGAAGAAACCTGTCTACGTTGCACTATTTCTTTCTGTCCACCTCCCCACAAATCCAGGAAAAGAGTGAAGGCCAACAGCTACATTGCCAGTCACACAGCATGATCCTATGGATGGTGACTTGGCATTAAGTCCTACTGCAGCATTTGCCAACCTAGAGCCCTCCGGATGACATCTCCCAGCATTCCTGACCATTGGTTATGAAGGCTGGGGCTGATGGGACTTGAAGTCCAAAATATCTAGGGGTCACCAGCTTGAGGAAGGCTGCCCTACTTTGTTTGATGAAACTTTCCCCCCCTGGATAAAATGGTATAAGAGTGTAGCCCTAGTTTTTTGTTTCCTGAGTTAATTATTAAATTCAGGAAAGATAAAGTTGAAGACTCCTTAACAAAAGTTGTCTAAGAAAGAGATTTCACTTCAGCTTCATTGCAAGTCATAGTGACAATGCCCTCTGGTGGAGAGAAATACCCCACATTTTGCATATTAAAAAATGGACAGCTCAAAAATACTGCATAAAACTTTCATTTCTCCTCTATGACAATTATAGATGGGACAATTTATTTACAACCCTGGACTCAAAATGTCAAACACTACAGAAGTTTCCTAGTTCAGGCCTAATTGCCACACTTGTCACACCCCCATTGGAGGAATCTTCTTCAGAGGAGGAGCTAGAGCTCCCAGAGACAAACACATCAAGGAGTAGCCCATGTCAGAGGACCAGGAAGAGATTGGGCCCTCAGATGAGAAGGCCACAGGTCCATCCTTGCAAGACAAGGGAAACTCCATCTCTGAGACAGAGGCTGAGCAATGCCCTAGCCCCCATGAGGAGCAACGTCTCAGAAAGCAGGCCAGAAGAACCCTTGTGAGGAGTGCCCATTTGCAAAGGAAGAGTCCTCATGAGTAAAGGACTCCTCATGTGCAGGGCCCTCCTCATGAGGAGGACTTCCAGAAGCCTCTGATATGATACAGCTGAGTCTTGGGTGGGTCTCTGGAAGCTCTAGCTTATAAGATCTCAGTTGAGAGCTGTTGCTTGATGGAACAACACTTTTAGTTCAGCTCCCAGTACATTGCACCCTAGCTTTCCTGACCTTGATTATTTGGAATGGTCTCTTGTGCTGCTGACCCTGGAGTCCTGACAAGACCCTGTTTCTTGGTTTGTATTTGTATTGGACTATTTGCCTGAGCTTCTGACCTCTGCCTTTTGAACTTTAAGATGGATTATCCCATAGACTGCCTCATGACTGAACTTGAATCGGCCACAGCAGTGCAATGCCAAGAACTGGTTTACATGTAATGATAAACCATGGTTTAATTAACCATGGTTTGTTGAGTCACGGGTTGTTGTTACGTGCAAACCTATGGGAACTATGGGTTATTAACCATGAACAACCCACAAAGTGAACCCATGGTTTGTTGCTGAGTTGTGAACTGTGAGTTGTTTAAACCATGGGCTGTCATTACAGGTAAACCCAGAATTGTGGGTTGTTCATGGGTTGTTTCATCATGCTACAGAGGTGGTGGCAAGAGAGGTTAAACCCCCCCCCCCAACCTCTTTATATGCCAGTGCTGCGAAGGCAGTTGGGATACAGGGAGGGAGCAGTCAAAAGAGGAGGGAAACAACCCAGAGACTAAGAAAACCAACCACAGTTTGTTCAATTGTCTACCATACAAACCCTGGGTAGGGCAACAACCCAGGCCCAAGTATGCTTCCAGATGAGGCTTTTATTGTGCAGTTGCCCTGTCTCATTCATGGAGGGGGTGGGTGGGTCCAGTCATTATGTTCCATTTGTAAATGTCCCTGATTTATCACCACTTCTATTGCCCACCCCCCAAATAATTAAGGAAGAAAAGATGAAATAGCTGCACAATGTCTTTTGATTGGTAGCACTAGGACAACTGCTTATTCTTTCCCTGGAGATGGAGTCCATAAAGAGAGCTGCATTTTGCACATTGCACCAGAAATGACGAAATACACAGTGGCACTTTAAAGCTGAGCAGTGCGTTTTGTCCTCAGCATCAGTAGGCTGCTACAACTCACTTCATCAGATGCATAAACGGGAGTGGGAAATTGTTAGGACTATTTACAGTGGAGGAAAATATAAAATTTTTACACTTTTCTTGGGGTAATAACTTCATACTAGGGCTGTGCATGGACCCCCCAACCCACTTAGAGGCTGATTTGGAGCTCCCAAATTGGCCCCGATCTGCCTTGGCCCAATTCGGATTTGGTCCAACCCACTTTAGACTCCGGGTCTGAAATGAGATTCAGACATCCAAACTGTGCCCACCAACCTGTGTGAGCCCCCTGCTCCTTACCTGGACCTGTTGGAGCACCTGTAGCCATCGGCCTCTTCAAGGGAGTTGCTATTTCCTTTTAAAATGATGACTCCTCTATTTCTGGTAATTAAATCCTGTGTAAATGGTGGCCGTAAGGCAGGCACTTATGCAACATTGCAGGCGTAAATGGCCTGGCACTCTGATGGGTCCAAGCAAGAAGCGGGGGGCTCGCACAGCTTGGTGGGTGGCTTGGGTGCTCATTGGGCACGTCTGGGGGATGCACAAGTGGGGCTTCAGGATCATCCAGATCAGTCCAAAGCAATTCAGTTTGAATCTGACCCACTTCACACAGATCCTTCAGATCCAGTCCGATTCATTCCAAATTGCCCTGCTTCGGGTCAGAATTCCGAACCGGATCCGAAGCGGTGCACAGACAGCCCTACTTGATACTGCTATAGAAGACATAGAGAAACAAGACAAGAGAAAAGTATGTGTGTAAATCTAAGGCCAAAGCTAGTTAAATTACTGGAAATCAGGGATGGTAAGCATGTGGCCCTCTAGATGTTGTTGGACTGTTACTCCCATCATCCCTGACCATTGGCCATGTTGGCTGGGGCTGATGGGAGTTGTGGACCAACAACATCTGGAGGGCCTTATGTCCCCACCCCTACTGTAAACAATGTAACTTTCACTTCTCTGTTGTTGCAATCCTTCAAATCTCTTTTTCCCCTCCAATAAATTATGCTTGGGTCCAATTCATTAAAAAGTAGGGGTAGGGGACTGAAATCACACAAATCAACTGCAATTCTCAGTGGAAACCTTCTATGGAAGTATCATCATAACTTTGCACACTTACCCAACTAGTTTAACTAAACTAGTTGTACAGCAAAAAGTGTTTGTGTATACGTGAGTGGGGAATAAAGCTTACTGATGACATGTAATGATGGCTTTTATGGAAGTAGGGTTTTTAGTTGGCTGATATATACATTTTTTAATTGGTTAAAGTATTTACAGACTTGAATTATTTACTGCAGTGGAGCTTTGTTGAAACAAATCAAGGCAAATTCATAGAATCATAGAGCTCAAAAGCTAAACATCTTGTCTTGAAGAGGCAAGGTATTTTCTTCTTAAAGCTTTCTTGACAGATGTCTATCCAGTTTTTCATTGAGAACCTTCCAGGATGGAGATTGCATCAACTTCTTTCAGGGTTTTCAAAGCTGAACTACCCAACCATTGCTTCCCTGGTGAAGCTATAACGCTCGCTGGATCTTACGGTAGTAACTGACAACCAGTTTATGAACAGTCAACTAAAACAATATGTAATCTTTCCTAATTTAAGCAAAGTGACAATCTGCTTCTTGCCTTACCATCAGTGGACATATTTCTTAGCATTTATTCCCTTACTTTCTCCCAAGCAGGTTAGAGCTATGTGCATGGCTTTCCCAGGGTTTCCCATCCAAGTACTGGCAACTGGCCAGGATTTGCTCATTCCTTGAGTCATCTAGAGCTCTTTGCTCTGTCTGTCTTTCTGTGGTGGACTTGCTCTCATGATGCAATAGCATGTGTTGCACAGGTGGCTCTTTGGGATTGAGAAGATCATATACAACGGCAGATGATGTTTTCTTGATGGCTGCTAAAGTTACAAGACTTTAGGATTACCAAAAAATAGGACTCCATATAGACCAGTTTCAGGTTCTGTTTCTGTCGTACTGCTAACAGAGATGTTGTCAGCAGAGGGAGCTGGTTCACATGAAATGAAAGTCCCCCCCCCCTTGCATGATGACCCCAAAACACATCATCACTTCCACTAGGTGTCACCAATGATGAAATAAAACAGCATCCACTTCAGTTTAAGGCATGGTGTTTTCTTCTTCTTTCATAATTAGACATTATGGGCAATTGCACAGAAACTGACAGTTTTATTTAGAAGATCTGAACAGCAACACACTAGTCACTTAGCAGTAGACAGGTTCCCAAATTGATTTTACTTCTCCTTCAGAAGAACAAGAGAAGAACAGGCAATATTATTCTACAACCCATGTGTGGATCACATACCTTGGCCTTGCAGCCCAGAAGTGATCTAAATATAGCAGCTTGGCAACCAGTTTTCTAGATTCAGGCTCGCTAACTGATAACCCATGGATTACTTCTGTCTCCAAAGCAGCTTTATCTGTCCTGCCATGTGCTCTTATGAGTCCCTTGGACTGCAAATCAGTCCATCCTAAAGGAAATCAACCCTGACTGCTCACTGGAAGGACAGATACTGAAGCTGAAGCTCAAATATTTTGGCCACCTAATGCGAACAGAAAACTCCCTGGAAAAGACCCTGATGCTGGGAAAGATTGAAGGCAAAAGGAGAAGGGGACGGCAGAGGATGAGATGGCTAGATAGCATCACCGATGTAATGGATATGAACTTGAGCACACTCTGGGAGAGAGTAGAAGACAGGAAGGCCTGGCGTGCTATGGTCCATGGGGTCACGAAGAGTCGGACATGACTGAACGACTGACCAACAACAACAACATGTGTAAACTGACCAACAGATGTCACCAAATAGCCATCAATAGTTATGTGAATCATCACCCCATACCCACTTCATACTTATCTCTTCACCAAATTCATTAAGATCAATACAATAACCTTGTTACAAAGCTCCACAAAATGATTGGTCCCATGCCCATAATCACAGGTATCAATCTAGACGAAAAACAGAGGTTTATTGTCATAGGCCAACGATTTGTTTATCTATTTCTTATTTGTATATCCCACCTTTCTCCTGTGAATAGTGCCTAAGGGCGCAATCCTCTGTACCCTAGGCAGCGTCTAGGTTGTTCGGTGTCTGGGCTCTTAGGTCGGAAACAGGGCTTCAAACTCGGGGCCCAGAACCTGTGCTCCCTGCCCCCCTCCTGCTTCCCCTTGGAGCCAGCGTGATTCTGGCTACATCTCTGTGCTTGGAAATGGAGTGTGGAGTCGGGAAAAGGACATTCCTGGGGTGGGGAGGGGAGGAGACTGGGGCATCGGCCATACGACATTTTCTATGGCCACCCCAGCCTCCCTCCTTCCCATTCCAAAGCACTGCTGCTAGATGGGCGAAATCCCCCATCTAGCAGAACTGCAGGGTGGCTGGGGAGCAGAGGCAAAGATCATGCTCCAGCTGCCCAGCACTGGATACTTGGCAGCCTTCGAGTTCATAGGATTATGCCCTAAGGCAGCTAACAATAATAAAATGTGAACTAAAATGCAAGTTTATAATTCAAACATAAAAGGAAATAAATTCAAACACATTGATAAAAAAGAAATAAACAGCACACATTCAAATATTCTTCAGCATCTGTTTAATAGCCTAAAGCCTGTCTGAATACAAAGTATTTTCCTGCCAGTAGAATGACAACAAAGATAAAACTAGCCTGGCTGGCCTCTCTTAGCACGAATGTCCAGAGCTTGGGAGCAGCCACTGAGAAGGCCCTCTCTGACATTCCTACTAAATGCACCTCTGATGGTGGCCAGATGGACAGAGAGGCCTCTCCTTGTTGTATCCTTGAGAAAGGGTGCTAGCTGAATCCTGGGAAGGAATTGTGTTTTTATATTGCAGTATACATAAGGATCACTAGATGGCAATGCTGGTGTTTAAGTTTGCCTTCTGCCTTAATTATGAAAGTCAAAAGTAAAAATCTGCAGAATGTTCAGGTGGCAAACATATGTCTGGATCTTCTCTTTCCTGCATAGCCCAATCAGAAAGTTTTCTTCCTTGAGATGTTGTAATTTTGTCTTTTCTGAAATGCTACGGTTGGGTTGGTGCTAAAACAAGTTATAAGTCAATTGCCCATTGGCTAAGTAACCAACCCACAGCCCTAGGCAGCCAGTGAGATAGGAGCAGAGATTTGAACCTGGGCCTCCAATTTGAAAAGTTCATGTAAGCGAGTTAATACAATTAACAAAAGATTTTGTTTTTTATGGCTCTTTTATCCTGTCCTAAAGTAGTCTTTCTTATTTATTTATTTTGTTTATTTGGAATTCTATCCTGCCCCATCCCTAAGGTTTCAGGCAGGTGACTATATCAAAATAGTTTAAAGTGCTGAGGGATTTAAGTCTGATGAGGCATATGTCAAATAGTTGGAGATATAAACGTTCTCAAGCCTCAAACATCTTAACAGAAACTAATTTAATAGGATGTTGTACCATTGGCGGGATCCAAGAATCACTTTTTAGAAATCCTGAGCAGAAGGCAAAAAGAAACTCTGCAAAAGTAGTTCTACATGTTGTTCAGGAGAGCTTTGGACATGTTTCTTGAACAGAACCTGCTTTCGCATCCCCACTGGGCATGCACGAGTCCTTATGGATATCTAAGCAGTTATATGAACCCAGCTATTGGGCCTAAGTTCACATAGGTTGCAATTCTATACCTGGAAGTATGCTCCACTGAATTCAGTGGGACTTACTTCTGAGTAGACATAGATGGGATTGCATTGTTAAAAACATGTGTTTGGAGCTTTTACCATGTTTTTGTGGGGAGGAGCATGGATGTGTTTCATAGTGGAATGTAAGAGTATAGCAGACAAAATATCAAGTATTTGACCAAGGAGTAGAAACTGGGTATATTTGGTTTCATATTTCCACAGCAGGCATCTATTTAAATGACATATTTTCAGTATACACTGCACCTGCTATCTACTTGCCAAAAGATAGGGGGTGTATGATGTGTGTGCGCTTGTGGGAAGGAGAAGGAAGTCTAAGGGTGATGGCTACAGGTGAAGGGTGACAATTTTGATGTTAAAGGTGGAAGGGAATGAACTTCAAACATAAAATGGAAGGTACAGGGATGCTCAGGGCAGTGGTGCCATCAGGACAGGGCTTTGGGGCAGTACCGCAGGACCCACTCAGCAGAAGGCACAAGAGGGCTCCCAAACACAGCAGATCTGTTTATAACATTTTGAAGCAGCCACATATGACCATCTATAGAGCCCTCCACCCATCCATAAGACCATCAAGTCTAGAGTCTAAAATTATCCGGCTACATCACTAGCTCAGGATGAAGTGGAAGAACGAGCTAAGAAGACACAGTGTAAACAATTTGAAACCCACCTAGCTATCCTATCACAAAAAGGCCTGTGTCCACGTACTTAGGAGTACGTCCTGTTGAACTCAACGGGACTTATTTTCAAGTAAATATGTACAGGATTGGGCTGCACCAATCACTGATTTTAGGTGGATTAATTGGGCAGCAGATTAATTTTTTTTAAAGACAAGTACTTCTACAAACTGCAGATGGAAAACACACTCTTCAAAGAGGCATCCCCTCTTTTCTCTCTCACATAGGAGGGAATGCCTCTTCTGACATGGTGTTCACATTATTTAAAAACAAAGGAAGTATGCATGCTGTGTTTTACTTCTGAATTGTTTGTATTCATATGTAAATTTAATCAATCAACTAAATCCCCGGTGAGGAACCAGCTTCTAGTACTGCTACTATGATTTCCTTAATCAGGTGACGGCCCTACAGTCAACCATGAATGTGAGTGCCTGACAGGGGATCAGCTTTAGTACATTTCATAAGTTCAGTTGCTCTTTCAATGTCACAGGCTTCTGTGACTTCACCATTTCTTGTTGCATTGCCCTTTGGCTTGTTCTTCGTCCTGGTCCAAACTCCAGCTAAGAAAAAGGTTTTACTTTATTTATAGTACAGCCCTTCAGTCATATTCTCAGGGAGGTTTTATTCTCATGCAAGCTCTAAAAATGTCCCCTTCAGAAGCTTCACTGCTATGGGAAATGGGGAAAAAAGGATACAAGAGACTCAGAAAAGGGACCTAGAAAAGTGACATAGGATTTCTCTTTGACATGATCTAGCTGCTCTGTTGCAGCACAGGCTTCTGGTGTCTCTGGGCCACTTGAAGTTCCTTCTTAGTGTAGTGAAGAAAAACTTCCATGGCATCCTTCCCAAGCCTTATCTCGCAGCCCCCAGACCCCATTTATCTGCTGCTGCTGAAAGAGGGGGAAATTTTAAAAAATGATGTTGGAACAGGCTCTATGGTTCCTGCCATAGAAACTTCATTTCTAGAATGTCCCTGGAGGGTCCTAGGAAGTCTGCATATGTGTAGGTGCGTACATTTGCAGCCCCTGCCACCCAACCAGACAGCCAATGCAGCCCTTGGGTATGAAAAGGTTGTGCACCCCTAATTTACCTGATAGTGGCAGTGGTGGATGACCATTTTCATTTCCCACAATGCGCCTGATATAGCATCTTTCCAGCTGCATTGTGGGAAATTTAAATAGAGGTGGGACCACCAGAGGATACCGTTTGCTGAGGAGTCCCTGAAACCTGGAACCAGCACTGGTGAAGATGGTCCACCCATCCAGCTTTGACTGGAATCATCTCCACCCACTACCTGCCCCCCCCCCCAGCTTTAAATCACACTTTAATATCCAGGAGACATAGGAAGCAAATGTACCTTGAAAATTGTTTCATACTCCCAGGTTTGTTGGAGGGTGTGTTCTACTCTTTAATGTGGTGGATGTTTTAAGAAGCCATCTTTATTTTATTTCCAGTTAAAATTATTAGAAGTTTAACTTGAAATAAGTGCTATTCTATTGGGAAAGTGGGATATAAATTTAATACATAAATACAATATAATTCATTTATGTGAATAGTAATTTCTAGACTAGATGACTAAAGGCATGAGGTTAATGTAGTATTTTTGTCAAATGGTATTTTAATCTTGACTCAGTCTTTGGTACTTCTCAACAATGATTCAACATTATTTAATTAAAGGTTACTGGTACAGATGGTAATAATTTCATTCTAAGCATTGACATAAGGAGATAGAGCAAAAATGTAAAGATACTCATCAGCTTTGAAAAGACATTGTACAATCTTACAGGCAAGGATGTTCAGCCATGAACATGTTTGGATTTGAACAGGTTTCACTCTATTTACATCAAACAGGACTAAATCAGGGTAAATTGTCCAAACTGGACTGTGTGGAACATAGTTATCTCTATTAATAATTAATCTGTCAAGGAATTAAAATTATGACATGCCTTGCTAACATGGGTTGAAATATTTGGTCACATTAAAAATCAGTTGTTTCTGTTAATCATAGGCATTTCTATCATATTTTGTAAGTTCTGAAAGGTATTTTTAAAATCTTTGACTTTAACGTGTTCCAATGTATGCAGGTGATTTTATCAGTTATAAAGCAGAAATTGCAAAAGGGACTGAAAAGCAAATAAGATGATAGAGGAACTGAGTTATCGTACATTTTAAGAAACAAAAATGGATTGTGAGCCAAAGAGCATGTGTCCTATGTGCTGCCCTTTGTGACTTCTGTGGGACAAATGCACCCTGGGGTGGGGACGCCATACAAGGGAGCCAGGCAAGACCCCGATCCTCATGACCTTATCACCCTAAGAAAGAGTTTCCTTTCCAGAAGGTGCTTCCACAGAAGCCCCAAACTGCTCTTTAAACAGAGCCATACAAAGTTTATAAAATAAATATTTGGGGCACTTTAGTGCAGCTTAAAGGGATGTATGTTATTTTCCACAAAGCTTCTCTAATTAACAAAATATTATTAGGTCCTGGCACAAAACTACTTTATAAACTGGAGGAAGCTTAGAGGCCTGTTCTGTGGGGTCAATTTCTGAAAATGAAACTATCCACCCATCTGAAAATGAAACACACACACAAGAGTGAGTTTGCATACACATATTAGACTGCACCATATTGTCTTCAAATTATGACCCCTTATTTATAGAAAAAAATGTACCTTGACCAGTTTTGGTTCCCTTGCATTTTCTTTCTGTAATACATGATGTCAGTGTTCTTTCTAGGTTTCTTTCTTCTTTTTAAAACTTCTTTAATGAACACATTTGCCAATGGAACTTTTAAACTGAAAAATATTCATTCTATTATACCTCAAATTCTTATAGGAAAATGTGTACAAATTCCAAGCAGCCAGGTAGGAAGAAAGATTACATAGGCTGATTTCATTTTCTTATTTTCTTGTGAAGCAAAGAATATCAGGTTTTTTTGAAACTGGCAAATAGGGAATCTGTTCTGTTCTATCTATCACACAAAGAAAACACGTATGGTTATAAAGGAAATCAGACCCTCCATACATAAAAAAGACTTTGTCTTGTCAAAATAATCCCAACTGGTTTTTATACGACAACAACCTACTTTTTCTTTTCATTTTTTTAAAGCCACAAATGACAGAAGCTTCCTACTGTATGATGGATGAGAGAATGGACACCCAAATGTTGGGGCATACATTTTTAATGGCCCAATTGCTCAATTAATTCCTAGCTTCTTCCCCCCACCTCACCACACACACTTTTAATGTGAAAATCGTCATAATTCCTCACAGATTAGTATAGATAGAGGCCGACGGACTTTCCTGCTCAAGGTATTTGCGGGACATAATTCATTCATAAAGCTGTAATGCACTCATCTATCATCTGAATTTTTTCCCTCTTTCTTCTCTCCGCTCGCCCTTTCTGTTTCTGCTCCGGGCTCTCCAGAAGTCTCTGGGCGCTGATGTATTAGCCCGCATATGCAAGCTATGAATTATCAACTGAAAGAAGTCAATTATCCACTCCAAAAATGAGTGTCTGGGCACCAATAGCCCGAGGGGCCTCTTTTGTATTTACGAAATGATTTCATGGCAAGTAGAAGTAGCACAGGGTGGGGGCGGTAAGGTGTATGCGTCTCTGTGTGTGTGTCTGTGGTGGTGGGGGGACCTTTTCCAGTCTGGTTCCCCCTCCTCTTTCATCCACATCTTACCTTAACCAGAGCAGAGCAAATTGGGAGGTGGGGAATGGATGAGAGCCAGAAAGGAAGGAACCATTTTAAACTTTTAATGCAATAATCCATTTTTATATACACCTCCTTTTATGACTGATTTCAGCTAGCTATAAAGCAGGCTTGTTTAGCAGCCCTACTGCCTCAGCCTCTTCCCCCGCCCCCATCTATCTGGTCTCTGCCCAGCCTTCAATCAAAACTTAGAGCCTAGGCTGACTGGGGTAGCTAATAGACTGGATAGGAAATGGTAGATTGGATTGTTTTCTAGGTCCCCAGCTACTGGCCTCATGCCTTGTCATCTCCACAGACATTGATTTTTCTTCTCTCTCTCTCACTCACACACACATGCGCGTGCACACGCACACACATATATATGCTAAGGAAGATCTACCGAGAGGCCCACACCAAATCAGCAAAACATCCACTGAGTGGCACAGGTTATGCTTAGGGAAATGAGGTCGTTAGACAGTATTACAGCAGGTTTTTGATAGCTCAGTAAAAGGGGTTTAATGATAGAATTTAATGTAGCCCCTTTTCCACTAGGGAAAAGTTTGATATTAGTATAGACAGGACACTTAATAAACCTCCTGCTTGTATGTGGAACACTGGAATTTCATAAGGCTTTTCAAACATCAGTGTGTTGAGTGAAATACATATTTCATCATCATGGAGCTGATGGGGGCTGATTCTTTTTCCTTTCTTACCCATTTTGTCTTGAACAAAGTTGAGTTCTGATATAATTTCTGCACAGATTTTCCCCTTGATTGTAGATATTTATTGTAATCATCATGGAGCCAAAGGACATTCATTCAAATGCAAGGTAAATTGTTTGGAAGGGGTGAGAGCTTAGCTCTTCTTTAAAGTGTTGGCTCGTGACAGGTAAATTGCAGGTTAAGTGCAAAAGCAGCATTAACAGAGGAGCTCTTGGCTTCCGCAAATCCACCTTGGCCTTTAATCTGAATACAAAGGCAGGGAAGGAATTAAATTTGACCCTTGAATACACTGCCTGTTCAATCCCAGACTTATTTAGTAAACTCTTTTAAAGATGCTTTTGTGTTTGCTCTGTGATCACCTCAAGCAGGTACAAGAATGCCCACAATAGCAAACCCTTTATGCATCATTCAATGAGTCTTAGAATTGGGGCCTTGCTTTTCACATTCCAACAATACAGAGGTTCTAGAGATTGCTGAGGAGAGCAGTTAATTTAATTTGTTCTGCAAAAAAAAAGGGTATTATGCTATGATATAACATATTCTCAGAAAACACCCTCTTGCATTACTGGATAAATAAAAATAATCTGTTGTATTGCTTGTTGTATGAAAAAGGTTATGACCCCTTTCAGAATTCCTATTTTCAAGTAGGCAGATGCATCAATGACATTTAATGGACTGGCAGAGACTCCTGCTTTCAGTGCAGAGTTTACCGAGGATGTTTAAGGCATAAAATGGATTTGCACCAGGAGCGCAGTTGGCCCAAACTGCCAAGGCTGGATTATATTTTATGCTGAAGACACTACAGACCAGGCCCTCTATGAATTATCTACAAGCTTCTCAGCACTGATAGGGAGGCCAGGCATAACAGCTAAGGTCTGAATGTGTGCCTCATCTCAACATAGGAATCTATCTTGTCATTAGTTATTGTCACCAAAGTTCATTATTTCCAGCCTCGGAATACAAACTCCAGGGGCTCATAATGTTCATCTTCAGTCTGAGCTGAGCATTATGGTCTGCTGGCTCAGACTGTAATTGTAATATGAACCCAAGAACCCCTCCCTGACCCACTGCTGTCTTCCCTTCTTCCAAACTTACCTGGTAGCAGGTCACAGCCATCAGTAGGGATGTCAGAGAAATCTGCAATGGAACCAAGTGAGTTCAGATTTTCATGAATCTGGCCAGCAGATTCCACAATGAGTTGGCTTTCCCCATCAGGCGGATTCCACAGACTGGCTTTCTAACTTTCCCAGATTTTGAGTAAATTTAATTGTAGAAAAATATGCAAAATTATTTTAAAAACTGGCCAAAAATGCACGTTTCCCCCATAGGCTAAAGTGTGAAAATGCACATTTTGGGAGAATTTGCTCATGTTCACATATGTGCATTTTCACAACTGCACATTTGCACAACTGCACATTTGTGCAAATTTGGCAAAAAATACGATTCCGTTGATGGGTGGGTGACAGAATGAAAGGCGCCTGACAATCCACAAAACACAGATGGAATGGATTTTACACAATCCGTATATCCCTAGCCATCAGTGATGGCCTCTCCAGAAGCCTTTCCTTCCTTCTTTCTACTGGTGCCTAAAATGCTGCTGCAGCCATGTCCCAGGCACAAAGAGTCCTGGGAAATGGAGTTTTCCATGTGTCATTTTCCAGGGTCTATAGTACTTGCAGTTACCATGGAGAATCAAAGATGTTTCCCAAGGCTCCTTGCACTTGGAACTTTGCTATTGCAGCATTCTAGATACTAGAGGGAGAGCAGGAGGGAAGCAAAGACTAAAGGCCTTTCTATTGAAGGTCCAGGTATTCTACTGAAGGTCCACACTGTGTCCAGGTTATTTGGGGGAAGGGACAAGCAAGGCAAGTTGTAAGGGTTCACAAGGTGGTTAGGAGGAGAGAATCAGAAACCACATCATGCACCTGATTTATTCAATTTATTTGAAGCATTTATATCCCACTCTTCAGTCAAAAGACTCCCAGAGTGGCTTACAAAAATCAACAGTCAGATAGTCCCTGCCCTCAGGCTCACAATCTAAAATGACAAGAGACACAAGGAAAGGGATTGGGAGGGAGGGCGGGGAAAAAAGCATAATGGTGGTGCTTAATTCAGTTGCCCAGAGGTTGAACTCAGTTTGCACTGTATGTATCATCCTTGCAGATTGGTCTGTTCTTTGCTGTTCATTTTAGCATGTGGAGTTAACTTGGGCTGAGCAGTCCATAGATGTTAAAGTTTAAAATCTTAACCTGGGTTATTTGGTAATCCAAAGGATTCCAGTTATGGACTCATGGAGGTCGCCATGCTTTGGCCAGTCTTCACAATCCCGAGTGCAGACCTGTTGTACAATGAACTCTTTCAGAGGATGCAGCCCCACACAGACCCCACTTGGCGCGGCTCCAAATGCTATCGAGGAAGCAGGAATCTCTAAAGACTGAGATGGCTCAGGACCCAAGTGCCCGAAGGACATCTGTTTAGGGATGGTGGAGAATTCCACCACGGACTCAAATGAAGTGATTGGAGTCTGTGGCAGAACAGATCACTTACCTCCTCCTCCCCGTGGCATCCATCTAGGTCAAATCGCTGTCCATGTCGAACTTGCGGAGCCAGCCACCAGCTCCACAGGGCTGGAGAAAATCGATACGGCCAGCAGCCATTGTCGTATCTCTGTTTAAGTCAGTGCCCCGAATGCAAATGGCATAGCGGACGCCATTTGTGGCCGTAAAGCTGGTTGATTAGGCTAAATGCAGCCATTTATGGCTGCACTTAAGCTAATCGACCAGCTTTACAGCTGCAAATGGCATCTGCTATGCCATTTGCGTCCGGGGGACTGACTTACACAGAGATACGGCATGGCAATGGCTGCCGGCCGTATCGACTTTCTCCAGCCCTGAGGAGCTGGTGGCGGGCTCTGCAGGGCTTCGAAGCGGAGCCAGCCTGGATGGATTCCAGGGGGGAGGAACGGATCTCTCCCCCCCCATCGAGGATTCCGGGGGGAGGAAAGGATTGCCTCGCCCCCTGCGGACCCCTGGCAGACTGGAGGTAAAGGATTTCGTACATCTCTACAGCTGTTCCCATACCAACTTGCCTGTGAATTGAAGTCATCTTTAGAGGCTGTAGTGGGGTTTCTTCCACCTGTTAACTTCTCCCCTCAGTTGCCACATGCAGTAAAAGTTGCAATAGAAGCCAGGAGATTAAATAATCAGGAGGGGGAAGTTCCAGCAGCCTGCTTGGTGAAAAAATATTTGATGACATATTTGGGAGTGTGATGGGTTTCAAAATCAGAATGGGCTTGGCAAAAACTGAAAACAAAAACCTAAAAAAAAACCCTAAAAAACCCCTAAACACACCCTAAACTTCCCAGCTTTTTGAGAAAATAACAGGGCCAAACTCCAAATCAAGCCTGAGGGAGTTTCCCCATCAGTAATTGTAATATGTCAAGGGATTTGGTGCTTGTGGTGATGATGTTTAATAAATTCATATGGCATAGACTGATTAAATGCTGTAATGTTACAGAGAGGTAGGACAGGCAGAAGGGTCTTAAGCTGCTGCTGGCTACTGTTTAGATCCTACAAAAGGCCAATGCAGGCAAAGGGGATTGGGAAAGAGAAGCAGAAAATGGCAAGAGCCTAAGGAAGGAGGAGGCAAGGAGCTGATAAGGAAGCAGGCCAAAGAAAAAGGTGTTAGGAAAAGAAATTTAGAAGAGGGAGGGAGGAGGAGGGAAGCAGAAGACCAGAGGACATTGAAGGAAAACTGGGAGACAGAAAGGGCTAAGAAGTCAACAGCTAAGTTTGGGGCTGTAGGCCACTAGTCGTAGTTTAATTCACCAACTGACTTCCAAGCAAACAAAGGGTTAATTCACTTATTGGCAAAAGCCCTGCTCTCCAGCGTATTCAGGGTGGACTCACCTGCTCAGCTCAGACAACACTGTGAATCAGGAGGGTATCAGCTCCATGTTCAATGTGCAAACGAATTTTGTTCTGCTAAGGGCTAACTTTACAGACCAACCTAACATAGATTGATCCTGCCTTACAAGCAATTTCTGGGTTTTATATCTGGGCATGGATGAATCTGGATTTTTCACTAGATCAATTCAAAGCAAAATTGAATGGTGTGCCTCTCATCCTCTCTGCATGGGGCTTCTTTAAAATTCCATACAGCTGAGAACATTGGGACTTCTCTGTTGTTACATGACCTGGGAGCCACGACTATGTTCCTGTCAGGGTGGAGACTGAGCCCATAGAGCCCCAGAGCAGTTCTGATTCTGAGGAGGAACAGCAGTCCGTGGGAGAGGAGCTCGCTCATCTCTCACAAGCACAGCAGCTGGCAGAGATTCCTCCTGCCAGCATTCCTGGGAGAGATAGTGACCCCGACAGTGAGAGAGCACTGGAGGGGGGCTTGCTGGATGCTCGGCGCAGACGCAGGGAGTGACGACAGATGGTGCCAAAAGGAGGCGCTCCGCTCGTTTGGCACTAAAACAACGGTCACGTCCCAAGGACCCAAGGGTAAGAGGGAGGATCTCTCCCTAGCCCATAAGTTCAGGGTCTTCCCGTGGTTCTCCTTCAAATGGGGACCAGCTGCCTTACCTGGAGCTTAGACTACTCTGCTATCTTTCCCCAGTGCTGTTCCTTGCTTTGTCGCTAGTGATCAGTATCTAAAAGAGTCATAAAGTAATAAAGGAATAAAGTCTCGGAAAGAATTCCTCATCGTCTGTGTCCTGAGTTGGCTATCGGTGGGGACTGCAAGGGGCAGCTAGGGCGCTCCTGACAGTTCCCAAGCATGGCCGCCCAAGACATTTCACTGCCTTAAGCTAAGTACAAGATAGTGCCTCCCTCCAGTCCATGTACAAAAGCTGACCAGACCAGCTCTTTCATCTTATTTCAGCACTGGCGACCTCACTGCATCTGAGGGCGGTAGGCTCGCTTATGGGGTGCAGAGAAGGCCACATCTCACACACAGCATTTTCCGCTCCCTGTCCCTCAGCATCTGCTACCTGAGGTGGCTGCCTCTGTATGACTAATGCTAGGGTTGGCTGTGTTTACAAGTTGTGGGAAAACAAAGACTATTGCTCGATGGCTTGGGTAGCGATGAGAAGCAAAAAGCTGACTGTACTGGAAAGTCTTTCAGGAACCTGTGAGTGTCACACTTGACAGAGATGAATACATGCTTTATTGGACGGAGATGTGTGGGGTTCAACATAAAGCCCATTTAAAAAAATAAAATAAAATCCCTGCATATTTGCATCCGTAGTCTCTCTCTCTCTCTCTCTCCATTCCATTTGCCTTGATCAGAAAATACCAGATTTCAGCTTCTATATCTTTTGAATATAAGGACTGAGACTAAAAGGACCATTATTTTGACTCAGTACATGGTCACTCTAGTCATAATTGATGATGGGTCCCAGGCATGCTGACTGAAACTCATAACTTGAGGTTCCAAATGAAGGGGTATCTTCCATCCTTTCTTTTACAGGTATGAATTCTGCATGGAGGAGGCTTCTTGTGAACAGGGACTTTCTGTCTGAAAACTGTATTCATTATTTTTGCGCTTTGAGAACAGATTTCTTGGTTTTGAAAGTGTTTGTCTCATCATTTCATTGCTCATGTTGTAGTGATGGGTGGGTAATATTTATTTATTCATTATAGTTTTAATCCACCCCATTAAAAAAAAGTTTTCAGGCCAGATTACAAAGCTAAAGGAATAAACACAATGCAAGAAATAACAACCACAACAACACAAACAACAAACACCACAAGGAAAAATGCAATGTAAAACATATAAAAAGCCATTAAATCTAAACTGTGAAATCTAAAATGCCTGTGAGAAGTGAAATGTTTTCACCTGGGGTTTGTTTGTTTGTTTCATTTCTATACCACTCAATAGCCAAAGCTCTCTGGGGTTGAAAAGATAACAATGTAGGTGCCAGGTGAGCCTCCTTGAGGAGGGGATTCCACTGACGGGGTGCCACGACTGAGAAGGCCTCTCTCTTGTACCCACTCCTTTAGCTTGCTTCAGCTGGGACTCCCAGAGAAGGATCTCCGAAGATGACCTAAGGGTCTGGGCAGATACATATGGGATACAAGTACATGGATATCCTGGCCCCAAGAACTTCAAAGGTTCATACATTTAATAATAGGACAATGTGAAAATAATCATTGCTCTTTTACACCACAGAATATCAGTCGATCTCTGCATTTGTGGCAGATTCTGGAATACAAACGACTTCTTAGTTTAAGCAAACCATGCCCTGGGAAACCACATGAAGCACATTAAAGGAAATTATCTGGATTATCCAGTACTTGAAGGGATTTTTGTTGGTGCCATTTGTGAAAATGACTGCAGACTTCTGGCCCCTAATCTCTCTGAGTCTTTAGTTCAAAACTTGAGTTCTGTATTACATTCATGCCCCACGTACATCTTCCTCCTTGAAGAACATTTTGGTGAGGTTTCCTGCAATAACAACGTTTCATCTTAAAATAATGGCAGCTGATAGCCGTGCAACACAGGAACTATTGTCTGATTGAAGTTCTACAATGGCTGCAGAATTGCCTTGCTTGAAAGCCCCCCCCCCCCGCCCCTTTCATGGATTTTTGGTAGAGGATAGCTTGTCTCAAGGCATACACTGGACCAGACAATCTAGTTATATTTTCCTGTTCTGTGGTTCTGGATATTACTTTTACTACAGGCGCTTCTACTACTGTTCAATATTATTTAATGCCAGTCTATCTAGTACTGATAGTTTGATATTTTTCATAGTTGCAAGTTGTATTCCAACCAGAGATTCTTTCTGCAGATTCCACAGCACTTAATTTTAGTGATGAGCAGAAGTGGAACACTACAAGTCTGATCTGGAATTATTAAAACTGATTCATTTTCTAGTTATCTGGGGGGACATCCTTCAGATTGGTGGAGATAAGGCCCTGGACTTTGCTTCACAGGGGTAACAACATTGGCCCAATGTCTGAGCACCCCTCAAAGCCTTACCTGACACTCCCCACACCTTGTGCGATTTACCAAGGTGAGGAGGGGTTGGACTTTCAGAATGCTGTGGAAGGGGCTGAGGCCCTGGATGGTGCAACATATACTTTCTGCACCATTCAGAGAACCACGGGATTGGGAAATGTAGTTCTCAGGGCTTCTGGAATCGCAGGATTCTGGTGTATATTACCAAAGACTGAATTGGATAATAAGATAAGGCCTATTTACATTGTATTCTGTATCAGTTTAGGGGGCCAATTAAAATGACTTTTGATTGAAATGTGGATTAAGGGTACATGGATCAAGTCCCGCTGTGCAGTAAAGTCCAAACTTCAATGAAGGTAAAAATATTATCACAGCACCACAAAAGCTTGAGAAAGTTGGCTCAGTGGTGGCATGGTTGCTATATTGTGCATGCATTGAAAAAGCAGAATGGATGCTGACTTCACTGCACACCCAAGCACAGTCCATGTGCTCTTGACCCACATTTCAGCCAATGTTCAAGGTGCCTATGTTGTTCCTCTGCAAAATAATACATTTTGAAATGAGAAGAGTATGTGTTTTGAGCAGCTGGGAATCTGATGATGTTCCCCTTGCCTGCTGAAATGTATAGGAATTCTGAGACACTCTCTTAGGGGCAAAGGGTTTAGTCTATTTTACACACACACACCCATGAGCAGGGTTTGGGGAGCATTTCAGGTGAGCCCTATAGAAAGATGAAGGAGGTATTGATTAAACCATGGAACACATACATTTGCTGGAAAATTTAGCAGTCTAAAATTTTTGTATGTTAAAGGTTTATCTTATGTTTTATCATGTTGTATTTTAGGGTTTAAATTTTTGTGAACAGCTCAGAGACCTTTGGCTATTGGGTGGTATAGAAATGTAATATAGAGCATCTTTACACCAGCCTAAAATCCCACATTTAAAATGGGGCTTTCTGCTTCTGTTTTAAATGCAGGATCACGATGGACTCCCTTTACACATGCTTCCTCCCCCCTTCCACACATTTCATTATATAGCTGCTAGATGGCACTGTGGTCTAGCTCCTCTTATTGTGGGTTTTCCTCTTTTCACGGAGGGAACTCAAGCAGAACACTGGGGCTGTAATTTGATAGCTCATTAATCTCCAATCTTTTAAAAAATGGAATAAAGGTCATTTTGTACAGGAGATGCCCTGGAGGTTAACAACATCATCTAAAGGACCTGCAGACTTCCTTGAGTAACCAATTTCAATAGCAGGATAAAAGCTCCATGTGAAGAAGCCCTTAATGTAATGTAATGAATGAATGAATGAAGTTGTTTTGCCAACAGTGGTTTTGTCCCTGGGTTGCTGTTTCCATTTGTTCTTGCTCCTGGCAGTGGTGATGATAGTGTTCGCTAGTGGAATGCTTCCTGCCTTTCCTCTGACTTGGCTTCATAACAATGTCATGATGTAGCCAGTGAGGTCGGGCTACATGATGACAGCTGAAGCCAAATCAGAGGGCAATGCTTCCTCCCCTCTCTCTGTGGACATGGGGGTAAATAAAGAAAAAAGTGCCCAGCCACACCAGAGAACATGATTATCACTGCTAACAGGACCACTGATAAGTAGCGTGAACTTTGCAGGTCCTCTGTAAAAATGCCCCCCCTCCCCCAATGAGCAGGTAGCAAAGTTTGAGGGGCATTTCAGTTGAGACCTACAGAAAGATGAATGACGTATCGATTAAAGCACAGGACACATACATGTGGTGGAAAGTAGTGCTTTTGCCAATATTTCACCAAAATAAAGCAAGCTTGGCAAAAGAAAAAGAAGAAAAAAACTTGAGGTAGGCACCAGTTTTTGAAACTGTGGTAATGGGTGTGAAAGCTTTGATTTAAATAAGACCTCTCTTGCTACTAACACAGTTACTAGGCAGTTATGGAAAGTTTATGAACATTCCAACTCCTCAGTTTGTTAAAGCAAAACAAACAAACAAAAAAAACACCTGCAGGGATACAACACCTATGGATAGGTAGGACTTGGTGCAGTTGGTGACAAAGTAGGCAGCCCTTTTGAAGTATCGGTCAATTGTTAGGCGATGCGATTATTGTCCACATCATGCGTGAGTTATGTGAATATTATGTGAGAGTAGTACATGCGTGTGTGAATGGGAGAATGTGTGAGTGTGAAAGGATAAAGGAAACACAAAAATACAGAGCTGTAGATGTATTCAGCTCTCTACTTGTCTTTTCTGATTAGAGAATGCTACAAGGCCTACTCTGAAGCACAGGTTGGTTGCAGGCTTGTTCATTGAGTCATTTCTTCATGGTAATATTTATATCTTACTTGATAAGGTCAGCAATAGGCTCAAACCTGGAGTCTATTTTCAATCAAGCTTAAAAAGTGAGGGCCTCTATGCATAAGCCAAGTTACTGAGGGCCAAATTGGACATGATGCCATTCACACAATTAGCAGTTGCATGAATGACTTTTAAAAAGTAAACTGCAATTGCAGGGATGATCCAGGGAACCTGGCATGGGGGGAGGGGTCTTAACCCTTTGCTGCATGGTCACTCCCTCGCACCTGCTATTTGCACTAGGGGAAAAGCTTTCCATTGAACCACATCTGTTTCCACCCATTTAAAATTAGGAAGCAAGATTTATTGGATTAAAGATGTGACTTGGAGTCCAAGGATCTCTTCACACCTGGCATTTTATCCCACTGCAAACCGGACCTTTTGATTTCAGTTCCTTCTGGGTTTTACACTGGCCCTGTATACAGGCATCTCTCATAGCGTGTCCCTCCACAGTGTACATTGTCATGGTTGGGCAGAGCTGCATGGAACAATCAGGACAGAAGGGGGCTGCTGGTTCCATGCCCCCTCCCCTCCCTAATCATTGGTTCCTGTAACAGGATTGATGGCTCCGCCTCATCCCTCCACTCCTCCACAGCAGGAGGGAAGTTGGAAGCCCTTCTAGTGACTAGGATAGTGGGCTATGGGAGCTGGTCCCCTCCTTCCTCCAAGGGAGAGAGAGTCTTCTCGGTGGCTTACCCGGAGGTTGCTGCAGCTGCTAGTCCTTCTCTGCTAAATATGTCAGTGTATGATGGGATTAAATGCAGTATATTGCTTGCACTATTGAGTTTGAACGGTATACTAGTTTCTGGGTTCCCAACTACAGATGTAAGAAATCCACAAATGGATTTGTATACAGTCAAGGCACCAAGCCATCCCTAGCAGCCCCCCCCCTCAGGTGACCGCTTCACGGGGGCCACCTTCTTCATTAGACCTGGCTTGCTTCCCCCACCCCACTGCTGTTGCTCTTCCCCCTTATTCTGGCTTCCCAAAGGAGAAGAGATAGTGGCTGGCTAGGTGGGAGGGAATACTATGGAAAACCACCTCAGCATTACTGCGTTATCTACAACTCCACACACACAAATGAAACTATTAAAAATGACAATTCCAAGATCTGCATGATGAATTTATTCAGAGGAGGAGAAAAGGCACTTTTAATACACACTGAAATCCTAACTGTCAAGCCTTTCTCCTGTGTGGCTGAGAAGGAAGACTTCCCCATCACCTGGGAGGAAAAAAGCCCATCAATCTGGTGGGCAAAAGGGAGAAGAAGCAATCCGTGCAGTCAATGGGAGGGGGAGGTTCTAAGTACATACATTGAAGGGGATGGGAGACCTTAAGACTGCTACAGTAAGTACTTACAATGCACTCCTATGCATGCCTACTCAGGAGCAAGCCACACAGATTTCAATGGCACTTACTCCCAGGAAAGGAAAGCCTTACAAGCAGTGGGTTTACTCAGAGGTAAGCATTGCTGTGTTCATGGGAAACTTGGAGAAGCATCTGGGATGGTTAAACACTTTACAGTTCAAGTGCCCATAGTGGAATAGGAGAGAGGCAGAAATAGTCACTGGAAGCCTGATCAGTGACCTCCCCCCCCCCCGATTTGTTGTCATGACAATGTTATTCAACACCACCCAGCTACACCCCCTAGCACATGCCCACACAAAGCGGGTCAAAGCACTAAAGGGAAATACACAGGGGGGAAATGGCGATTTTGATTGCAAGCACAGAAAATGCTGGGTTTTCTTCGTTTTCAGATAACACGGGAATAGGGAAGGGAAATTGTGGGATAGCAGCAGGAGAGCAGCAGCGGCATTTAAAACTCCCACAAAAACCAGTGGTTAAAGAAGAACCGTCCTGCTAAAAAACCAAGGTGTGAAGAGTGCCCAAGTCACATTGGCACTTCACCAGTGCTGAAGTGCGAACATTCAAGCTTACTTCACATAAGCTTGAATGCTGGCACTTTTCTTTTTTGAAATTAAGCCTTGGAAAATCTAATTTTCTCTCTCTCTCTCTCTCACACACACACACACACACCTGCCGCACTGCCGCTTTCCAAGGCAAAGAAGAATCTACTTCTTTCTGTGATCCTTCTACCAGCTGCAGTTAACGGGTTGTGGTTACGGTTTGCACCGACTCCCATCTTACAGTTCTCATGAAGAAAACAAAAGCAGTAAGTAATACGTCTTTTTCATTCAGCCAGGGCCTATGCTTTCCTATGTTCAGATACAGAAGGGGTCATGAGAATTGGAGTCTTTCCTCAAGCAAAACCCGCAGCCGGGAAATTTTCACACTCTACCCCATGTCTGTTGCATTTAGCTCAGTTGTTCTTTACGCAGTCAAGACAGCTGAAACATGATAGCTGTTCTCCCCTGTAGTTTTGCAAACTGTCATAAATGATTTCCCAGCTCAAACGATATTAGCACCTCCCGTAAGCTACATGTGATGCTAAAAGCCTGTCTGTTTAATTTGCAAATCCCTGATGAAGCTAGGTAACGAGATCTCAACAAAGAAGAAACTGCCGCTTTTTAGGGGAAAGCCCGCTGATTTACAAAGGGCATCCTTCAATTATTTAAGGAGCAGTCAGCAGTGCCATAACTTTAAGTATGAATCAAGTGGCATGACTGAAAAATTTGTCACAGTGTGTTAGATCAATGGTAATTACCTCACTGACACGAGTACTATTATTATTTTACAGGGCTGCAAACAGGATCATGGACGCAAGGAAACACAAACTGCAGTCTGATCAATACTCTCTGAAATATGACTCTCCACGGTCCAAAATGGAGTTTTCAAGCCAGGCAAGCCATTATAGGCTGGTCTTTTCTTTCTGCCTGAGATGGATACCCTGAAGTAAAACATAGCAGCAATTGGTCAACTTGTTTCTGGCTTTAAACAGGGCCATGGTCACTTATTATTTTTAAGGACTTGTGGACCCATTAAAAAGTCTGTAGCAGCCAAACTCCTAAAGAAACAGAGAATGAACTTTCTGGTGTTATTTTTTTTTCTTTAAGAAGTTTGAAGGATGAGGTTATGCCACTAATTCGCTAATTTTCTTAGGTAGCAAAACTGTGATTTGCTGTGGTGTCCTAGGAAATCCCTACCCCCTCTCTTACTGCCAGCTTTCAGAGCTTCTAGCCTTCCCCAGCCTGGAAGACAACTGCCATCATCCCTGATCATTGGCCATGCTGTTGTGAGCTGATGGGAGGTATAGTCCAACACATCAGGAAGGATGGGAAAGGCTGCAAGGCAGGTGACCCTTCTCCCCTCCTTTCCCTCTGCCAAAGGCATCTGCTCTTCCAGGATCCTAGTGTGGTATTTCCTTTTTTAATTTGGTGAGTGAGGAGTCTTAACTGTCTGAGAGGACTTTCCATCTTGCCTGCCCTAACGCCAAGAAGCAGCAGGAGTCAGGATAACTTCAAGAACCTTCTTTATTCAAGAATAATGTTTAGGCACGTGGGCTTACTGTATGAACTAATATCCCCCGCCCCCAACCAATTCTAGCTTGATCATGAACCACATCCACCCAAAGAGGAGCTGCTGTTGCAATGCAGACCTGTCAGGTAATACATACTGCACCTGGTAAAGTCCTTGTGCTGGCTCAAGGGGCAGATTATCTTGAGAGCTAGTGTCATGAACCAGAAAGTCCCCAGTTCAAGCTGCAGCTCAAACAAGGTGCCATGGGCAAGTTTTAGGCCTCCATTGGCAATCTGTGTTGAGAAGATTGTATAAACTGCTTTGAAACGCTTGGGATTTTTATATATTTAGTGGTATATATGTATCACAAATAAATAAATTACATAAATGCTCAAAAAGTGTGATATAAATGGTGATGGTGATCCTCTGAAGTCCTGGTGCTTACTTAAGAAAAACCCGGTATTGTGCTTTCTCTAAGGAATGCCAACCATTGTTTAGGGATTTCCTCATTATAATGCAAGTCTTGAGAGTGACATCCTTTTGCACTGTATTTAATAGAAACGATGGCACAAGAATCTCTCTTAAGTTTTGCCTCAGGGTATCTGGAGCAACTCCTGCAGTTTATATTAAGGGAGAGGGGTACTATACAAATTGTCTTGAGTTTCCAGACATGCTTCATTTCCAAGGTGAGGTTTTGGTATTCATAACAAATGTAATGAGCAGGATCTTCAGCACCACACCTCATAGGGTCAATCAGGTTGTAACATGTCCACATAAAATTCCTTCCCGTTGCCAGACATTGTTCACAGATCAGCCATTTTAGCAGGGTCATTCTTAATTCCGCATGACTTTGTTTGAAGATTTTTCAGTTACAGAAGAGCAAATACTTTAACCTAAATTGCATTTACCAACATTACTGTAACGAGTCATTTCAAACATAGCCACGAATTTCTAATTACATACTTCCTTTCCAGATCCACCAGATTGGGTGCTTCCGGACCAGGCTTTTATCATGCCATTGACCAGTTTCATTTATGAAGTTTTATGGGGGTCCAGATGACAATGCCTTTCACTAACCCTCCCGTGTTTTCCCACTATTTCTTCCATCTTTTTTTTTTTTCTTTTTACTGTGGAAAAACTGTTAAGGAGAAAAAGACAGAATAGCTGCACAATGCTTTCTGATTGTTAGTTCTAAGAGCTCTCCATTTGGAAACACCCATTAATTTACCTTTTTATTCCATATTAATTAATATTGCACAATTCCAGGATGCATTTTCTAGGTCTTGATTATCTTGTATGTTTGGCAACAGACTGCAACAACGTGAAAACACACTAGGGATGGGGCAATAATTAGTTCAGTTCATACTAATTTTGCACTTTTGAGCTAATACACAAACCAAAACTCGGTTATTCTTTGAAATTCACACTCCCATGAATTTTGCAATCAAGTTCTCCAATCCAAAAATGGATACAAAAATGCACATATTAAGGAAAAGTGTACACAAAAAATGTGCATATTAATGAAAAATGATGTCAAAATACATTATAGTAGGAAAACTCTGGGCAAAAAATGTGTGTATTAGTCAAAATTGTGTACAGAAATCCATGTATTAGGAGAAATATACACAAAACTGAATATAATTTTTCATTATATAATAGCATTTATATCCACAACAACTCTGTGACATAGGTTGGGCTGAGAGTCTTTGACTGGCCCAAAGTCACCCAGTGAGCTTCCATGACCGAGTGGGGACTAGAACACAGATCTCCTGGCTCCAGTCCAACACTCTCACCACTACACCAAACTGGCTCATACATGTGTGTGTGTGTGTGTGTGTGTGTGTGTGTATATAGCTTGAGATAAACTGAATATTGGTTTGCTGACACCACTATATTGTTTGAATGACCTCAGTATTGTAGGATAGCGTAGGGAGCAGCTTGCATCTCTGTATACTGGCTTTGCTGAAAAGAGTAGAAACATTGGTGTAGTTGAAGGGGAAGTTAAGTGAGTGAGCAAGCAATGACTGTCTAACACAATTAGCTCCCGTTGTGTTGATTTACATTTCTTCACAGAAGGACTTCTTGGTGAACTGACTCCAGGACAGTTAGCATCTTCCATTATTGAAGCATTGCCTTGAACTGAGCAGAAAAAGTTCAAGACTTGCTTCCGCTTGAAAATCAGAGGGCTGGCTGATTTGCTGAGCCAGTGAACCATCAGTATTCTGTAATTATATCCCCTGTTGTGGTTGGTGCATTGGAGGCAAATGAGTTGTATTGTATGGTAGCCTTGGGGGCAAATGCATGGTGGTGTAGCCTTGGGGGCCAATGTGTTATACTAGAAATCAATAAAACTGAGTTGTACCTTTTCACTTTTATGGTTTGGATTTCTTTCCTGAGCACAACCCTGGTAAACCCCTTCACTGACCAGTGTCTGTGCTTATACTTGTAATCATCCATGTTACTTATTTATCTGAAATATTTTTATGCCACTCCTCAGTCAAAAAGGCTCCCAGAGCAGCCTACATATAGTCAATTAAACAAGACAGGCCCTCCCCACAGGTTTATAATCTAAACAGACACAACACACAAGGAGAAAAGGAATGGGGCAAGAAGGGGGGGGGGATTAATTCTTTTAGCAGGCCTGGTGGAATGGCTCTGCTCTCCCACTTATCTCCCCTCAGCTCAGCTTGCTGGAATGGCTGCTGGTGGTTGAGGAAGGAGGAGTCATGAGGGGAGTCTTCAGCAGGGCTGGGGAAATGGCCCTACTCTCCCTCCCATGTCTGTACAGCCAATGTTGATTATAATCAAGGAACGAAGCACATGTGCATGAAAAAAGCAAACCTGTTGCTAGATCTGTGCAGAAAAGCAGCCGGATCACACAGAAAACTATTTTCTTCCCAGGCAAGGGGTTGGGTCCAGATTTACACTGAATCAGCTGTGCTGGTGGAAGTGGGCTTCTCTGTCCCCTCTTTCCCATGGCAGCAGCTCCTGCCCCCTGAAAATGCTACACAGAGAGTCAAGAGACCTCGCTGAATGGCGTGAGCTGTGGGGAGGGGAGGGGAGAGAGGAATCCCTCAAAATGAGGCAAAGGGACCTTCCTCACCGCATCACTCATTTTATAGGTGAATGGGGCAGACATATCGAACGATGACTCTTCTACACTTAGTTTGGCCTTAAAGTCCTAAATGCTACCTGTTGTCAATGGGAATAAATAAGGGGCCCCTTTTCCTCCTGAGGTCTTGGGTGACCTGTAGCGACACCTATACTCTCTCACTTGGGGATATTAAAACATTGGTTTGGGGAAATCTTGAATTATTGAAGTGATACAATTAAATACACTGCAGTTCCTTTTAAATAAAAAGTAAAGTGTCCTAACCAAACCCCATTTGTGTGCATGGTTTTTCACTGCCCTACCATGGGGGCAATAGTAAAAAAATGTGATCTTTGTAGGGGCATTATCAATGAAGTATGATGGTATATAGTACATACATGCATGCATGCATGGGTATAGACATACATATTCTCCCAGTGCTCATCCCTTTATGGATCATTAACATCACAGCAAGAAGTCTGGAAAAAAGAAAGAGCATGTTTAAAACATTGTAATGCCAGCTCCTTTAGCTGCCATTTTTAGCACTGATCCTGAGAAAGAAGAAGCAATTCTGGGTTAATGTTAGGAAAAGCCATAAAATAGCTCCTCTGGGTCTCTGATATAGTGAACTAGGTACAAAAGTTAACCATTTTCTAGATGCCATTACAGAATTATATACAAACAATCAATTGGGACCCATTAGTGCTAGTATCTTTATATTCTGCACTGGAGATGGCAGTGGAAAGAGGGTGCCCATGAACCTGGAGTCAGGAGATCATCTGGTTTGGGAGAATAAAAGAAGTTGGAGAATGACAAATGTCGGAGGAGGAGGTGAATAGTTCAGAAGTGACCATGTATTATTTTGGAAGGGGTCACAAATTAAGTATAAAATCATGTTACACCTTTAAGTTGTGACCTCATAATAAAAATGATAAATAGTCAATGGTGTATAACAAGATTCGTAAGAGAAATTTATTGGCCACGCTTGTGGTATAAATATATTGATACCAGGCCAGTGGGAAATAAAAAAACATCAGTAAATCATATTACATCTACAACCATACTAATAGCATGAGCCGCTGTAAGGTATAACCAATATTTTTATATCTCCAGAAGCCCCTCTGGCAAGGTACAATCAGAAAGTATGACAGTGGCATAAGGCTTCTTATTTTCATCGGTTGGAGATGGCTGTATGTATCCCATTGGTGGGTTGTGCAGACCGGCCTTCCTAATGACTTGCGTTGCTTTCCCTCTCTGTTTATGAATTGATTTTGAGTAGTGTATAATCAGCCTCTTCTAAAATGGTCACACATATCAGTAAGTGGAAGGAAAATTCAAGTCCCTCGTGTTCAGATTCAGGCGGAAACTCTGCTCATTGAGATTTGAGTATGTGAGTCAAGTAGATCTGTATATAGTGTGGAATGAGGTGACATGGTATTGTGATTGCTTCATCATATGACCAGTGTGCCACTCAGTTTCACTTCATAACCTTTGAGGTGGCATCAGGATGGTATGATGCCAATGTTCATGTTTATAAAGCACAACAGCAGAGAATGGTCTGTGGGCATATATAATATTCTCACATTGTTTGGCTGGTGGTGACATAGGACAGGGTCTTTTCACACGTGGCACCCAGATTGTGGAATTCCCTCCCCCAGGAAACCTGATTGGCTTCCTCTGTGACAGCTTTTTGGCAAATTGTAAAGGCATTTAAATTTTTTTTTGCCACGCCTTTGTGCTGACTTAACTCGCCACCTCTACCACTATGACTACACTTTTGTTGGCTCTATTTTTGTAGCTCTTGGTTTTTATTTTTGATGTTTTGATATTTTGTATGTTTATATTTTATTGCAATTATTCTGGTTTCCACCAATTTGCCTAGGACAGAAATTAGTTGGACTATGGTCCTGGATCCCTTTATTTAATATTAGTGTTACTTTTGCCATCTTCCAATCCTCTGCTAAGGACATTGATTTTAGTCACATCATTGTACATTTTTGTCTGAAGACAAACAATGTACTTCTCGGTCCTTTAAGAACTCTTGGTTGTATGGTGTTCTGGTTTGTTCGTTTTTAATTTGTCAGCCCTAAAACTTTATCACTTGTCATCTCTATTTGATTTGGCTGCTTCCATATCTGGGCCCTTTAATGTTGCTGAGGTATTGCTTTTTTGCAATCAGATAGAAGCAGAATTAAAACAGCGGTTCATGACACTTGATGTAGCACTATATTATCTAGCAATGCTCATTTCCATGGCCAAGATCTTTCTAGAATGATTACTCAGAAGTAGGCCCCATTTAACAATGGTCTCTTGCAACTTTAATTAATAGCTTCCTCCTTGAAGCCTCTGTCACTGTTGCAGATTTCCTATTTAGCATGGTAGTAACATTACTGATGAATAGCCTCTTAATTAGGCTTGTTTTCCTCTCATTTTTCTTTTTTCTTTTAAAATGTAAAATAGTATTAAATGAGAGAGAACAAATGAGAGGAAACAGTAATTAAATCCCCTCCCACCTGGGGCTGGAATTGGTTAATTCAAGAGCAATTAAGAAGTTATGAATCAGTAATGCTGCTGATACACTAAACAGGAAGCAATAACAGGGCAGAAGCTGCAAAGAAACAGCTACCAAGTAAAGGCACAGTAGCTCTGAAAAGCCTCACTACAAATGGCTGGCACTATGTAAAAACAAATAGACACACATCTGATGTGAAAAAAGACTGGAGGACAACACAGAAAATACTGAATGGATTGTCAGTGGCTTCATCTGGACTGTCTGTAAAATGCGAGCAAATAAATGAAGCAATTCCCTAAACTGCTAGTGTGAAAACACCCTTAGATCTTCAGATGCCACCTAAAAAAATAGTTCAGGCGTGGGTATCTGTCCATCATTTTCCACAGTGATGGAATTAATTCAGCTTCTTCACAATCTTCCTATCTTTCTTTAGCAATTCTTTCACACCTCTATTGTCTAATGTCCTTTATTATCTATTATCTAACCTAGCTGATTTCCTACTTCTGACTAAAAGGATTTTAAAAATTGTTTGCTTTAACATTTTTAGTAATATGTCCATTATATCCTATTCATTCATTCATTCATTTCATTTCTATACCACCCAATAGCTGAAGCTCTCTGGGCAGTTCACAGAAATTAAAACCAAAAAGTTCAGGATAAAACAGTATAAAACATAAAAGCATTAAAACCACAATGTAACAATACAACCAGAATAAAACCTAGTAGCAATGCAGAGATTTAAAATAAAAGCTAAAAGACTATGAAGCTAAAATGCCTGGGAGAATAAAAAGGTCTTCACCTGGCACTGGAAGGAATACAGTGTAGGGGCCAGGTGAACCTCCCTAGGGAGCTCATTCCACAGCTGGGGTGCCACAGCAGAAAAGGCCCTCTTCCTGGTAGCCACCCTCCTCACTTCCTTTGGCAGGGGCTCCCAGAGAAGGACCACTGAGGATGTTCTTAGGGTCTGGGCAGGCACATATGGGAGGAACCAATCCTTCAGATAACCAGGCCCCAAGCTGTTAAGGGCTTTGAATGTTAATATCAGCACTTTGAATCAGGCCTGGAAATGGACTGGCAGCCAGTGCAGCTGGAAAAGTACTGGCATTATGTGATCTTGCTGGCCAGTCCCTGTATTGGAGGACAATCTTGCTGCCCTATCTTGGACTAGCGGAAGTTTCTGGACTGTTTTCAAAGGCAGCCCCACATAGAATGCATTGCCGTAATCCAAGGGTGTAGTTGGTATACCAGCCTAAGCTGATAAAAAGTGCTCCGAGCCACTGAATTCACCTGTGCCTCAAGTGACAGTTCTGGGTCCAAGAGCACCCCTAAACTATGAACTTGATCCTTTAGGGGGAGTGCAACCCCCTCCAGAACAGGTTGAATATCACCTAGCCGGTCAGATGAACCACCCACTAACAGTACCTCCGTCTTGTCTGGATTGAGTTTCAGTTTATTGGCCCTCACCCAGTCCATTACCATGCCCAGGCACTGATTCAGAACAGCCACTGCCTCACCAGTTTTTTTGATGAGAAAGAGAGGTAGAGCTGGCTGTCAGCCGCATATTGATGGCACCTCAGCCCACACATCTGGATAACCTCCCCCAGCGGTTTCATGTAAACAGCATGGGGGATAAAGTAGAGCCCTGTGGAACCCCATGGCACAATTGCCATGGCACAGAGCAATAATCCCCCAGCACCACCTTCTGGAGTCGGCCATCCA
The DNA here is from genome assembly GCF_057233095.1 of Heloderma suspectum. Lineage (NCBI taxonomy): Eukaryota > Metazoa > Chordata > Lepidosauria > Squamata > Helodermatidae > Heloderma > Heloderma suspectum. The sequence continues at coordinate 232,315,115 of NC_139461.1, forward strand.
AGTAGGAGCGGAACCACTGCAGTGCAGTGCAGTGCCTCCAACTCCCAATCCAGGCAACCTATCCAGAAGGATACCATGGTCGATGGTATCAAAAGCCACTGAGAGGTCCAGGAGAATCAACAGGGTCACACTCCCCCTGTCCCTCTCCTGGCAGGGGTCATCCCACAGGGCGACCAAGGCAATTTCCATTCCAAAACCAGGTCTGATTGAAGCCCGATTGAAATGGATCTAGATCATCTGTTTCATTCAAGAGTGCCTTCTTTTTCTATTGCCTTTCATTTGTTATGCCCCTTTTCCTTTTCCTTATTTGGGTGAGATTTCTACTTTTTGAAGGAAGGCTTCTTCCATTTTATTTCTTCTTCCTTAAGTCTGCTCATTAACTGTGCTGGTATTCTTGGATTATTTCCAAAGGATCTTTCTGTAGGGACCTCAGATTCAAGCTTGGGTCCAGATCTTGGGCACCTACAGAATGAGGGCTGTATATGCCTGCGTTGTCTGTTATGTTTTGAGCACAGGTAGAATAATTTCAAATGATATTCTCAGGAGGTTTACGAGATCGTGATGGGACATGGGGGAAAGGCAGTCTCTCAGGGTCAAACTAGATGTGACACCAATCATGCAGTTAGCAGTGTTATAGCAAGTATAGGGCCACAAACCAACTTGGGACCCTGGGGGGACGGTAGGGCTGGCATCAAGGATAAGAGTAGCTGGGCACCTGCCAACGGCTCACACTCCAGCAGGGGCCCACTGGCAAGCAGGGCCCTGGGCTTTCTCCTCGACTTCACCATTGCGACCAGCTTGGTCACCTGCCTCTTCCTCTGGCCCAGCCATGGTGGGGATGAGAAGGAGGAGCAGCATGGCCTGCTTGCTCAGTGGCTCCCTGCCTCTCAAGAAAGCAAGTGGTCTCAATGATGGGAAAGAGGATAAAGATCAATAGCAGCTAGTAGTGATGAAAAGGTTGTGATGGCGGTGAGAAGGTAGACTCACTGAGGGAGGGGGCCCACTGAGGATTTCTTGCTCAACGGCCTCAAAAACCTGGAGCTGGCACTGCAGTAGAGCATTTACTCCCCCCGGCCTCGCTGTGTTCCCAGTCTAGATTGGTTCCATGACTGCTATTTGGATCAGGAGGAAAGCTCCCACTGGCATCTTCTGCTTATTCTGTATAAATATGAACACAACTGATAATTGCATGCATGCCCTAAAGTATGCAGGGCACTAGACCATTAGATTCTAAAGGGTGGGGTGGGGGATAAAATTTTTGCCTAAAAGAATACTGCCCATGTTTGTTCCAGCGACAACAAGAGGATTCAAAGCACATATCCTTGCCACAACTCTCACTGGGGCTAAATTCTCATAAAATAAAATAAATCACATCCAGCATTTATCTCTGTTTTTTACCCACTATAAACTTGTAGCAATACTTTGATTTATTCTTGCTGCTATGTGGTGAGTTAAGGGTACATTGCGTTTGAAAGGGAGAAATGAAAGGCGGGGTGAGGGGGAAAGAAAAGAGAACATAGTCTAAACTGTTGGTTTCCTGCAATATTTTGGTGTCATTATTCAAATGCTACCTTGCTTGACTTCATAGAGAAAAAATAGCCTTTTCGCCACTAGCAAAGGATATTAAATTGTTTTTCTGTTTTACATATTTTCAGCTAAGCTACAACCTTTTTCTTAAAAAAAAAAAAGGCAATCGTAGTTATGAATTTGTTTTCCAGATGCATTTTTCATCATGCCTTTTATCATTGTTGTTCCAGGACTTTTTAAAAAAAAAGGGGGGGTGAGAATAACTCATTACCGTGTCAGAATGGTAGGTGGAAAACCACAAGGGAGTCTTTGTTAAAATGTTTAAGTATTAATTTATTTCATGATGAATTTTCAACTGTCATTTTCTTAATATCATGCACATGAAATAATCATGTCTTAAAATGCTCAGTAATCGAAGGACATTTTCATTTCATGATCACCCTGGGAATTCAGTTCAAACCTTTTTTTTATGTTGCTATGATGTAAGTACAGGGTTCCCCCACTGCATACACACACTTCCTCATTCCAATAATTCACTCTTGCTGACTCCTACACGTATAAGTCTTTAATTATCGGTCCTCTCCTCTGCAAAAGCAGGGTGATGGTTTACATTACATATTTAGGTCTTTTCAAGATACATGACACTGTGATTTCTAGGATAATTCTAGACCCATTCTCTGGTGTTGTGGGAACATCTGGATTCTCTCCAAAAAATAAATAAATATAGTTTTGGTTTGGAGCCCGTTATGCCTTGGAAACGGAGACTGTTCCTAACACTCATTATCTTGTTCATCCTTTCAACAATGTTGCGAGATAGGTCATTAGTCATTATTATTATTTCCATTTCAGGGAATAATAGGAGGGAGAGTAGGCTGAGAGGCAATTCAGTGACTTCCTTATGACTATCCAATAATTCCGCAGCTGAGCTGAGATCTGAATCTACATTTGCCATGTCCAGCACTGCTCACTGAGGGTCAAACTAGACATGATGGGGGAGATGCATGATTAGGATTTTGTGTGTGTGTGTGTTCAAAATAGCACATGCTCACAAACACACAATTGACTTGGGACCACAGGCGCTGGTGTGTGTGCAAGGGTTATACCCCCACCGGTGTCATGGTCCTGCACCAATTTAATGTCTCTCCCCTCCACCCTCCACATAACAGACTTCTCATGATCACAGATTTCATGGCTTTAAGCGTCCTTTCCAGGGCCAGTGAGGGAGAAGAAAAGTATTTTTGCTCCCATTTTCGATCACACTACCTGTGACTGCACCTACCCGCCTTTATTTCAGTGGTGATCCAGCTCAGCTGAGAACTTCAGTCACAGAACATAATGAAGAATATGAAAAGTACTGATTCTTTGGCCCAACCCATGCACGTACGTGCTGTTCCCGGCTGATGTACTGCATCAGTCCCTAGGATCCTAATTTCCACTTAATTGCCACTGACGCAAGCAATGGTCCTTATCTGGGAAACAAACAAAGGACAAGCATTTCAGGATGAAATTCACATACCCTTAACCTTCGGAGGGCAGAATAGTGAACAGAATTGAGACCTTGTTTGGTTGTATTGATAACAGTTCTTTTTAATGTAGTTTTTCTGTTGTTGTCGTAGTTTTACAATTTCTGCCTGAAGACGTACATGTGGTTCACCTTGCTGGCCAACCCATTGTACCCTTGCATTAGAGACTTGTTCTTCTTGACATGAGAATGTTTTTAATTGTACTGGCCTAAATCTCACATTTCCTTCCCTTGCTACCCTCTAATGAATTCACATTGTCTTTCTTTGCAGCTTGACTTCTGGGTTTGAAGGCAGCGTATGTTGCTTGAGAACATGCTAGATGGGAGTCGAGGAGGAGGCATCTGGTTTCAAGCAGTTCCTTTTGCCAGTCACGTAGCCTCGTAGGGCATTTCTATATGCTTTTTTGGCATGTTAAATGCACTTTTGTTTCTCATTTGTTGTGTACAGTCTGCATATCCTCTCAAAAGTCCTGTTTGGGCATTCCAAATCACAAGATTAATATCATGTAGAGTGGAAGAACAGGACTACAACTGCTGGCCCTGCCTCCACAATTGTATCCCCATCAGCTCTGCCCCTACATGCCATCCATGCAGTGGGGAGAAGGACAGAGGAGCCTGCGTTACATGCGTATGCTCCCCCATGATTGAGAATTTCTCAAGTCTCCTTCATGCATCACTCATGGTAAACAGGGCATCATGTGATTACTTGGAGGGGGGACTGTGCTCCTGGCCACACACCCCATATCAGGCATACTTCTGGCATATTCAGTGAAGAAGCCTATGCATGAGCAGGGATGTCAGAGAAATCTGCAGTGGAACCTAGGGCCGATCTACATTGCGCCCACCATCGCAATGAATTCGGTGTCCTGTCAGGTTAAACGCTCTCACATTAAAACATGATTATTTACACTCACCCATTTTTCCCATTGCAGTGCGTCATTGAATGCATGAGCTTGGTTCACACTCAAGCGCTGTGCTATTTTCCTGCTGTTTTCTTGCGCGCACTTGTCTGATCTGGGATGCTACGCGGGATCGGCCCCGGTCGGTAGTTGGATGGGCGACCGCCTGGGAATCAGGCTTCCTGCATTGAGCAGGGGGTTATTCTATCCCTTCAAATGAGACTAAGTTTTACCCCCTCCTATCCCCCGCTCTGGATCTTTTTAAAAAAAAAATTAAGGCGTTATCCTCGCAGAATTGGGGCTTCTCCACAATGTTTTTTTTTCTAATTCAGGCATGATCTTTGAAGATTAGAAGTTGTGAAGCTTCACAACTTTGAATCTTCAAAGATTATGCCTGAATTAGAAAAAAAAACATCGCAGAGAACCCCCGATTCTGCGAGGATAACGCCTTAATTAATAAAACAACAACATCCGGAGCGGGGGATAGGAGGGGGTAAAAATCTCATTTGAAGGGATAGAATAACTCCCTGCTCAGTGCAGGAAGCCTGATTCCCAGGCGGTCGCCCATCCAACTACTGTCTGGGGCTGACCCTGCTTAGCTTCCAAGATTAGACAAGTATGTGTACATCCAGCCCTTTCCTTGTTGCTGAGGAAATGGGGGCTGCTGAGGAAGCTAAGTGATCAGTAGCCGGAAGAAGACATGGGGCCGTCGAGAGCTGTGATTGGACAGGAGGGAAATACAAACATTGCCATATATAGGCAGGCGGGGAAGGGGACTACGACCGGATACGGTAGCGAAGGCAGAAAATCAGAGCACATTAAGGGGAAATACCGGGATATTAGGTTTTTGAAAGTGGGAGCACAGAAGTGGGAAATTCCGGTTCCAATTAGAGGCGGCTACTGCGTAGTGTGAAAGGTGGGCAGTGAAACCTCATTGGAAGTGAAAAAAGGCGGTAAGTGTAAATCCATCCCAAATGAGTTCAGGTTTTTGTGAATACCACTCACATATTGCACAGCGGACTGGCTTCTCCCCTGTTAGGCAGATTTTGTGGACTTGTGGTCCATTTTTCTAACCTTGGACTTTTGTGCAAATTTCATCATAGAAAAATACACAAAAAAACCCCACTGCCAAAAATGTGCATTTCCTCCATAGGTTAAAGTGTGAAAATGTGCATTTGGGGGGAATTTGCACATTTTTGCATGTGTGATTTTGCATACATTCGAAACTTTAAAAAAAATCCGATTCTGTCAATGGGAGACGATGGAACAAAAGGCTCCTGACAATTCACAAAACAGAGATGGAAGAGATTTTACACAATCTAGACATCCCTACACATGAGCTGCTGCTTGCACATTGGTTACCATGTGCTCAGGTCAGGATACCCAGTTCTGGCAGTGTCCCAATCATGTTGAACTTGAAGCCTGTGTGTGACCAACTGATAATGTCTAGGCTTCTTCACTGCAGTTGACCACACTAATGGGTGGATGTCTGGAGGCAGGTCCAGAAGTGGGTCAATCTGGTGGTGGGGCCAACTAATGGTAAGGTCTGTTTGACAATTGTATGCACTGCCTTGGGAGGTGGTGGTGGATTCTCCTTCTCTGGAGATATTTAAGCAGAGGCTCAATGGCCATCTGTCAGAGATGCTGTAGCTGCATCTTGCACTGCAGAGCCTGCACTTAACAGCGGGTTGGACTAGATGATTCCCAAGATCCCGTCCAACTCTTTGATTTTATGATTTTAAGAAGAGAGATGAAACCTCCTGACTTTATTTATGGAACAGGGCTGTCTTTCACTGATACCATGGATCTGTTATGATGACTGAACACTCTGTACTTCCCTGAGCTATGAGAAGTCCAGAGGCAGCACCAAAGAAGTTTAGTTTCCTTTGGATGAGGAGCACTTAGAGACTTGGGGTTCAATCCTATGAATATTTAGACAGAAAAAATGTTGTACAATTCCCAGCATTCCTATGCTGGGGAATGCTCGGAGTTGTTAGACTTTTTTTTCTGTCAAAATATCCACAGGATTGTGCCTTTAGTGTCTTTGCAATATTTGTTTTATTTAAAGATATTCAAGCAGAAACAAGCAATCTCCCCAAAACAAAACCTCTGATACTGCATCGTATTCTCCCAAGCAACAGTGTGGACCTCTGCAGACTCCAAGGCTGCTTCCAGTCCACCTAGTTTTAGCTAAAAACTCTCAGCTCCATCTCTCTCCAAATTCAAACTTGCATAACTGTTTCTCTACCAATAGGAAAAAGAATCACCTTCCAAAGGATGGAGAGAGATTCCAGAACATTGTCGCCGCACACAAGGCAGTAAATGCGTTTGAAGAGCTCAAACTTTAATTTATATGGATCTGCCATGAGCAGCAACTATAACTTTAGCCAACCATGTGGGCATCCTGCAAACTTAAGGAGAGAGCTGCAAGAACATCCTACCATCTTTGTTAGTTGGGTGACACCACCAAGGCCAGCCCTACCATTAGGCAGAGTGAGGTAGCTGCTTCATGTGGCAGATGCTGGGAGGTAGCAGCAAGGTGTTGCATGGGATAGCTGTGTGCCAAGCGACCTGCCCTGTGGCTCCTAAGCTAGTGTGCTGCATTTAGGGATGTTAGAGAATTCCGCCACGGACTCCAGTAAGGCCAGATTCTTTAGAATCCGGTCCCCCGGAGTCCGTGGTGGAATGGAGCTATCCCCCCCGCCACCCCACGGAATCCCCCTGGGATGGAGCCTACCTTTGTCGGCCATCCGCTGCCCCGCGAATGGCTGCCCTGATCTGCCATCACCATTTCCATTCCACTTTACTTGTGATAGGCTACATAAGTATTTCCATAGCCTATCACGGCTAACGCAGGGATGCCATTTGCGTCCTTGCGGTAGCTGTGATAGGCTATGTATATATTTCCGTAGCCTATCACGGCAAAAGGCAGGGACGTAAATGGCATAGCAGCCGCCATTTGCGTTCCTGCCTTTTGCCATGATAGGCTACGTAAATATATACGTAGCCTATCACGGCTGTCTGCAGGACACAAATGGCGGCCACTACGGCGGCCGCCATTTGCAGCCACAGCCCAGCAGCAGACAGAAGTCCAGCTGCGGGCGGCCCCAGCCGGCGGCTCCGTGGGCTCCCCGCAGAGCAGACCTGGCTGGGGAGGATTCCGGGGGCGGGGGGAGGGACAGATCACCCCCCCCAGCAGATGGCCCCAGTGGAATGGGGTAAGTCATCCGTACACCCCCAGCTGCATTTAGGTGTGTAGGACGATGCTGCACCATCACCAGTTTTGAAGAAAGGTTCAACTGCCAGTCCAGTCAGCTTCTATACATGGAATGGGAATGGGTGCCATCTTGTTCTTTGCCTCAGGCAGCAAAATGTCTGGCACCAGCCCTGGTCACCACCCAGGGTCCATGGGCCAGATGGGTCAATTAACTGATCCGTTCCCTTTTTCACCTGCTCACCTTAAAGGTGAGCCAAGGAGGCCCTGTCCACTTCACCCCACCCCAGCTGGACAGCCTTCAATCCAATGAAGTCACCAGGGCCCAAGGGCCTCTTCCTTCCGATATCCTTTTGAGCCAGATGGCAGTGAGAGTAGGGTTGGCGGAGAATTTCTCCACGAATCTTCGGGAGGCCAAGCGCCGACGCATTCGGCACCCCGAAAGTGTTGGGGAAATTCTCCACCGGCCCCCCGCCCCCCCCCCCGGGATGGGACTTACCTTCGGCAAATGTCCCTCTCGGCGGCGGGTCCCAGCGGCAGTTCGTCGGCGTTTCGGCGGGGGCGGGGGCGGCGGCTGGTCTCCCAACCGGCTGCCGCCGCCGCCATTGCAAAAAAAAAAAGTAAAGTAAAAAAAACCCCACACACCCGTGATAGGCTACGTAACGATTTACGTAGCCTATCATGACTAGATTTCCAAAGTTGGCCATGACAGGCTACGTAAATTGTCACGTAGCCTATCACGGGTGACTTTGAAAAAAAAAACCCGCGCGTACGCAAATGGCGGCGGCCATGGGGCACCGCCATTTGCGTTCCTTATTTTGGCACGTCTAGTCTACGTAAAGATTTACGGAGACTACGGCGAAAATAAGGGAACGCTATTTGCGTTGCCCTTATTTTCGCCGTAGTCTACGTAAATCTTTACGTAGACTAGATGTGCCAAAATAAGGAATGCAAATGGCGGTCCCCATGGGAGCCGCCATTTGCGTACATGCTTTTTTTTTTTCAAAGTCACCCGTGATAGGCTATGTGACGATTTACGTAGCCTATCACGGCCGACTTTGGAAATCTAGCCATGATAGGCTACGTAAATCGTTACGTAGCCTATCACGGGTGTGTGTGTGTGTGTGTGGTTAACTTTTTTTTTCGCGGCCGGGTAGACGGGGCGCTCCTACCCAGCCTGAATTTCACCGGCGAGGGATGGGGCGCCTCCCTCCCGGCCTGAATTTCGGCCGGGCGAGGCAGGGCTCCTCCCCCCCCTCGCCTGAACTTTGGGGGGAGAACCGAAGTGCCTCCCCCCCACTGCGAAGCAAGCTTCGAGAACAGGTAAGGGACTTTCGTCCATCCCTAAGTGAGAGGTAGTTTGGATAGGGATGTTGGAGAAATCCACAATGGAATCAAATGAGTTCAGATTTCTATAAATCCAACCCACAGATTTCAGAGCAGACCATTTTTTCCTGAGCCACATGGATTCTGTGGACTTGTGGATTTTTTTTTTTTAAACTTTCCAGAATTTTACACAAATTCAGTTGTAGAAAAATAGGTTGTTGTTTTTTTAATGGCTGAAAATGTGCATTTCCCCCACAGGCTAGAGCATGAAAATGTGTAATTGGGTGGTATTTGTGCATTTGGGGGGTATTTGCACATTTTCACAAGTGTAAATCTGCACAAATTTGGGAAATTGGAAAAAATCCAATTCCATCAGTGAGCGGACAATGGAACAAAAGTCATCTGACAATCTGCGAAATGTAGACAGGACAGGTTTTACAAAAGTCAGTACATCCCTAAGTTTGGGTAAGCAACCCTTCACTGCTTCAGAGTGCTCACCAAGGCAGCCTGTCTTCACATGGCTCCCTGTCTGTATGAACTTGCCAGTCATAATTATGGTGTATGCTTGAACATCCAATTAGACAAAATTACATCACCACGTCCCCCTTTTTCTTTTTCAGTATGGAGAAAAAGTAGGGGAAAAAAGTGCTCCTGGTTGCCAATTGTGTGAATCAAGCAAAAAAGTCCAACTTAGTCCCCACATGGGTGACTGGCTAATCCCACACTGCTGCATTTAGGGTGAGCAAGCTGCTGCAATAAATCCCAAGAGGCCAACAGGTTGGCACTCTCTTTTACAAGTGAGCCACCAGCCCTCCTGGCTGGACCACTGCTCAGCATTGGGATGCTGGCACCATACTTGTGTGCTTCATCCCGGCACATGGGGCTGGGGCAAAATCACCTCTGGAATGAGCTCTGGGTGAGCACCATTAAGAGAAAAATCCTTAGTTATTATCTCCCATTAAGGAAATATCAACTGCTCATCTCTGACTATTAGGAAGCAATCGGCTTAACAAAAGATGGTTGGCCCAGCAGCTGAAACAGGATGTAATTCTTGGCTTCCTGCATTGCTGATTTCCAGTGCCTGATACAGGCCAGCAACAGAAATGCCATGGAATTTGCTATGCAGCCAAACAAGCATATAGTTTCAAAACATCCTATTGGACCAGGCCAGTTCAGAGGCCATTTTGCCTGACTTCTAATATGTTTGCACAGCCAGGGCTATGGTGTGATAAATAAGAAAAATATGCAGCATATCAGAAAAATCCTATGACTTACTCCTAGGTAAGTGTTATAGGATTGCATCCTTAATTGCTTTTATACAACTCTTCCCCACCTTCAAAGGTATTTATACATAGCTATTTTTTAAAATGTAAAACAATAAGTTACAAAGAGCTGAAGACTAGGGGCTGGATCTAGGATCTGCCTTCTGCTCTGCTCATGGAAGGTCCCTCAACTTGATTTTTGGCGAGCTCCAACACACCATAGCTCCCCCCATTCAGCAAGGTCTCCTGACTCTCTGTGTTGCAGTTTCAGGATGCTGGAGGGGCTGCCATGGGTAGGAGGGGACAGGGAAGTGCATTGAATCAACTTAAATCTAGATCCAACCCTATATTTTTATGACATACTTGTAAAATATGGGATTTCAGGTCTGGGCCAAGGAAGGGACAAACTGCATTTTCTGCATTATCTTGTGCAAGCATATTATTTCAGCTGTTTGTCTGGGTCAAGGGTACTGAGGTGTGGATTGTTCATTGTTGGCATCTCAGTTTGCTGGCACACAGCTTGTCAATCTAATATCTTATTAGATCTCTATGACAGAGAAATCAGGATGCCTTAAGCCAAGTATGGCCAGAATGGACACAGGTAGCGAATTTGGAAACTGGACCTCAGTACAACAGATTTTCACACTTGTACCTTCTTCACTTGAATCCCGGCCCCCTATGTCTTGTGGGGCTTCATTGGGGTTAAAATGGGATATTTTCCCACATAAAAACAAAGATTTATTTAAATCTTGATTTTTGTTATTGGCAGCTGCCTTGAGTGCAATTTCCTTGGTAGAAAAACAAGGTATGCATCAAATAAAGAAATAATTTTACATGGCTACTTACTGCTTAGGGGCCGTTACTTTAACCTACCTATTATGGGAACCTCGGCACTCCAGGTCTCGGCCTCCTTTTCCCCTCACATTGCTCCTTCTCAACTGTCAGCCCTGCCCCATGATCCTTTTCCTTTTCCACTCTTCCCCTTTATTACACCCCCACCCCAGATCCTCTCTGTACCCTCCAACCCCAAATGCCCAAGCCCCTCAGACCTTGATTCCCATTTTTTACCACTGTGAACTGGTGAGGAGAAGGAAGACAGGAGAAATGACTGATTGCCACTAAGAAAAGAAAGATTTATTAGTGTTTATCCAGAAATACTGGCTACCCTGCTGCTGAGCCAACTGAGCCCAGCAGGCTGCAGATTGGGGATTTGCACCAACTCCATTCCATGCAAACACATTTATCAAATGTGCAAGAGAGAGAGGGAGAGAGCAGGAGGGAGAGTGGAGGCCAGCAGCGTGTGCGGGCCTGAAACCTGAGGGAGCTCAGCAGTAGCTCGGGCTCAGATCAGTATACAGTTAGCATCCTTAGCCCGGCGTTGCCTACTACCACTCCTGGCTCCATCTCCCCATGCACACGCAATACTGTGCGTGTCTCTCCGGTCCATGCTATGCAATCATTTTTCTCTCTTGGGTTCGCTGAAGCAAGCAAGACATGTCAGCGCCTGATGAAACCCCATTTTCACTGATTAGCTCCCTTAAAAATATTTCATTTATCAGTGCCAAGATTTAAGTACTTCCCACTTGCGGGCAGCCAAGTGTGTCCTGTTGACTATGTAGCACGTCAATTTACATTGGCGGTGACAATGTTATAACAGGCACTAATGTCATCTCTTTCTTTTGAGTCCCACTGCCTTCCTTCTCTTCTCCCTCCCCCTGATGGCTGGAGACCGGAAAAAGCTTAGTTCTATTTTCCTTCAACACTACCCTCTTCTCATCGTTTCAAAGCAGGGAGATAGGGAGCGCAAGGAAGCCCTGATGGGGATGTCTGTCTGTCTGCTATTCATTTGCAAAGTCATAAATTTCAATTTCGTTGGACTCTCTTCCATTATCACCTGGGTCTTCATTTATTCCCAAATAGAAATGTAATTTCCTCCAATGTTTTGCAAATGATACCTGGATAGAATCCCATTTAGATTTTGCCAAAAGAATAATTTCTTCTTCGTTTTTTTTTTTTTTTAAAGCACCTCTCTTTTTTTCATCGTATCTGTTTCTTCATTGGATATATTAGTGAACTCATGCAAAGGAGATGCTCACTTGGCTTTATTTTCCTATGCCTCCACTAAGGGCTTCTTAACATATTTCAGAGGGTGTTTCCCCCCCCCCTTTTAAATGACAAAGAGGGGATTTTGGGGAGGTGGGGTGAAGGAGGGTCAGTGGGCACAGGGCTGTCAGATTTGTGAGTGTACAAAGACAGAGTGGCAACATTAAGACTGTGCCGGATTGCATTGCCTGAAATGAAATGAATAGGCTGAATTTACAGGGTGCCAAGAAACACTGTCTGAAATAAATAGAAGTGAATTAGAATCCATTTTTCAAGCTTGCTGACAAAGTGCATTAAATAAAAAGAGGATGCCTAGACTCTGTCCAGAGCAAGCTTTTGGGTGGGGACTTTACTTAACTGTTTATAACTTGAACCTGCTCCTGTCTGGATTTTACTAACCAGGAAAGTGCACAAGGTGGGTGGGAGGCAGGGTGTAAGACTTTTTTTTTAAGGAGCCCAACTCCCAGTGAAGCACCTTTCTATTCCAGGGTGATGGGCCAGAACCAGCTAAGCCAACTCTCTTCCCATCTAACCAGAAAATTCCTATCCCTGCTGAAGCACTCCTGGGGTCCATACAAAGGAGCAGGAAGAAACTCTTCCTCCATCTCATGCTATCCATGAGTCCAGAGTGGTTAAAACAAAGCAGATGTACTACAGATGAAACTACAGATGAAACCACTACATTTGAATGGGCTGACAGGCACAGGGTGAGATTGCAGCATACCACATCCCAGAAATCTGAGACCCAGGAGATGCTGAGCTAAACATGTTCCATAACTCTATAGTGAGAATCCATGGTAGTGTACTGAAAAGGCCAGGTTCTACACCACAGAAAGCCACCTTTGCCATCCAGAATACACATACCATGCCAACTTTACCAGACGCCAACTTTACCAATTTTACCAGACACCCTGTTCATATTTATTCTTGTGCATTTTGTGAAGATGGCAGTACTTTTTTATTTCTGATATTCAGGGGTGTTTCTGTTTTATTTTATATTGTGTGGTTTGCCGCTGTTATCTTTATTCAGTACTCTATCTGAATAGAGTACAACCTTCAGCCCAGGCTGGGAGAAAAAGTGCTGACCGGAGCTACCACTGACAAAAATCCATTAAGGGTGCAATCCTATGGAGATAGGCAGCAGCCTCCGAACTCAGAGGTGACCGCCTATCCAATGCAGGGCAGGAGAAGCACAGAGGGGATTGTTCCCTCCGTGCTTCTCCTGCCCTGCATTTGTGGCTAGACAGCTGATTTTGGCTGTCTAGCTGAGGGAAGGCGGAGCGGGGGAGGAGGCTGCTGGATGACATATAGGATGTGTCGTACCAGCATTTCCGCCTTCCCCACCTCAGAATGCCCCCCCCCCCGAATGCTCCGTTTTGGCTATTCCACGTTCCTCTTCTGAGCGCGGAGTGCGAGGCCATTCTGCGCTGTCCGCAAGGCAGCACGGAAGGGAGGGAAGGTCGGTTCTCTGGGAACCAACCTCAGAATGTGGGCTCTGAGGTCAGTTCCCAGAAAACCAGATATCCTATGGCAGTCTAGCTGCTGACTAGTGGCCATAGGATTGCTCCCTCCATTTTGTAGAAGTGGTGAAAGAAAGACTGGTACATTCTGTGTATATTTTGTACTTTTTTACGTTTACTCTCCAGATTATAATTTCACATGAGAAATGAACAGTTGCAATTTACTTGTGGGGAATTCCTCAAGGAAGCACTTCTGCTGAGAGGAAATGCGAGATTGGAAAATGCAAGATTTTACACCTGGGAAAACTTGCTTTCTTTTCTTATCTAGCATACCTATTGTATCACTTGAGTAGTGGTGTTGTTGCACAAGTGTCATCATTGGCACTTACTGCTTAGTGCCAATGCCTATTTCATTTTGTGATATTTTAATTCCAGCTACTTCTGGAGAGGCTTGCATCATGGAAGCCTGACAGTGTTAATGAAGCTCTTTAAAAAGAAAATGTGCCAAGGATAAATCTGGAAGCATTAAAGGATTAAAGGTTTGGATGGCATATTGACAGCGACATTGATAGCGACTGTGTAAAAAGCGACAAGCGTAAAAAGGCTGTAGAAGGGTAGGAAAATTAGATTTAAATCAGTTCTTATGAGACTATCCAGAAAGAGTTATCAGAGAAGCAGCTAGAATTAGATAAAATAATGATAAAAGAGTTGTGTATGATTAAACAAATAGGTGAACTTGAAAACAGGCCAAAAATACTATTGTCTTACATGGAGTCCCTGGGGGCACAGAAGGCAAACAGCTCCTTGGTTTCATTGCTTTAGATAGCATCAAGTCAGCTAAGATGCTCCTAAAAATATACCTGGTTTACAAAACTAACTGACTGCAATATTTGGGTTTTCGCAGTATTCAAAAGATTTTTGTAATGAAGTTAAAGAGCAGGGAAAGTGATAAAGCACTTCTGGAAGTCATGACCAGATCTTCCTAAAATTGCTACAAGCACTTAGCATATATTTTCAATTTGTTTTTCTTCATATGGCTTAGAAAGTTGATTATTTTTAAAAGCACACAAAAAAATTATCCTGAAAAAATGTCACTTTGATATTCTGAACAAGGTTACATTTTTGTTTGTTTCTGCACTGGGAACATGTAGATGCATGATGGGACAACCAAGTCTGGAATACAGACTAATACAAACTATAGAACTGTAAGATTATGGGACTGAATTCAGAATGGAGTGACCATTCTTGAATGACTCTATAGAATAAGTTTAGTTCACTTTGAATTTATGTTAAACTATTGTTATTATTTTTAAAAATGATCTCTCTATAAATGAGTTTCCTCATTACTTTTGAAAAGTGAGATTTTAGTGTTGTCTAAAGCAAGCTTTAGCAGAGATTGGGGTTTGGAACATGAACATGGATGGGAGCATTTCTATGTGGATCGATGGTCGCCTCCGACTCCGGGGGTGACTGCCTATCCACTGCAGGGCAGGAGGAGTGGTGAGGAGCGAGCGGATCTCCTCCGTGCTTCTGCTGCCCTGCTTTTGCAGCTAGACAGCCAATTTTGGCTGTCTAGCTGTGGGACCTCGGAGCATGAGAAGGGGCAGCCATACGACAGATAGGAAGTGTCATACCGGCACTTCCAACCTCCCCTCTGCGCCCACAGGAATGCCCCATTTTTCCCGCTCCCCACTGCTCTTCCAAGCACAGAGTGTGGGGCTGATCCACGCTGTCTACGAGACAGCGCTGGAGAGGGTGGAGGTCAGTTTTCAGGGAACTGACCTCGGAGCGCGGGCTATGAGGTCGGTTCCCAGGAACCGACCAATCCTATGGCCATCTAGCTGCCGACTAGCAGCCATAGGATTGTGCCCTTAGTCTTTGCCTAATAACCTATTTTGTTCTTGCAGAAGGAGAAAGGCCATGTCCCTAGTCATGTCTGATGTATACTCAGATATTGTTTCCTGGCAAAGATTGTCTAAGAGAGGAGTCCATATACTGATAAAAACCCATTTTCACTGATGAACTCCTTTCCAAATATTTCATATACCAGCACCAAGATTTAAGAACTTCTCAGCTGTGGGCATCCAAGTGTATCCTGTTGACTATGTACCACATCAATTTACATTGGCTGTTATAATGTTATAACAGGCTGTAATGCCATTTCTTTCTTTTGAATCTCAGTGCCTCCTTCTCCTTTTCTTCCTCCCCCTGATGTCTTGAGACTGGAAAAGGCTTCGTTCTATTTTCCTGGCATAGCCAGGAAATTTCTTCCATTTTCTACTCACCACAGTTTGTCATTATTTCTGAATTGGGACAAACTATGACTAGTTTTAACTGTGGTTAGATTAACGAGTTTTAGCTTGTTTGAAGAAGCCAACTTCAAACCACAGTTTACAAACCTGGCTTGTTTGGATAAACCATAGTTAAAAGTAACCATAGTTTCCAGTTCAGCTGGTTAGCTGAAAACAGAAGCAAATGCTTCCAATCTACATCTTGTGGCTGCTGTAAAGGGAAGGGTGGAGCATTCTTGTTTCAAGTAATGCCAAACTATGGCTTTATGCCTTTCTCTCTGAATCAGGCTAATGTGACCATCTGGGAGGGTAAAAAGGCCTTAAATGATGAAAGTGGTACCAGAGTTAACTCCATATCAGTCCTGAGCCCAGTTATTCTGTGGTGCAATTTGCCCACATGCAAGAATAGTTGATATTTTAGTCACCAAAACAGTGGTGACTTCTCCCCCGGGAGCTATAACATGGATCCTCTGTGTCACATGAAGATGTTGCACCTGCATTAGCTACAGTCAGAAATGTGTGATTAGAACTGGGCAAGGCCCCCACATACACACATTTAGCACTTTCCCCCCAATGAAGGTTGGGGAAGGGAGCCTCTCCTCTTGTTACTGCATTGTTTAGGTGTTTGCCATCTCTGAGCATGGCAGCCACACACTCTTTGCTTTGCAGCGTAACAGGTTCTGTGAGAACAGAGATCATTTGCTTCAGATTACAAGGCACAGCTTTGCCTTTGCTTGTTCCTATGCAAGTCAGGTAATTGTTCTTGTTGCTGCTGACACTAATAAATACTTGCTAAATCCTACAAAGTAAAGACACATCCAAATGAGTCTGTAATTTGCACCCACAGCTTTCCTCACCTGGGAATATTGTAGGCTATGGACCAGGGAGATTCCCCTTGACTTCTTCATTGGGCTGTTGCTGACATTTCTGCCAGGAATGCCACATCCTTTCATGTTCACAGCAGCACAGCAGGGGAGTGAAAACCAATATAGTCTTATGGCTTTGAGCATGTTGCGAAGGAGATGGAGTCAGCCTGTTCTTTAATACAGGATAATAATCTGTTCCTAGGTAGGACGAAGGCTGTGATTAACACAGTACTGACTTATATACTGTATATAGCCCTTCTTGGATCCTGCTTATATAAACAAATACGAGCAGAAGTTAAGGAAGTGCGTGGTGGTATTTTTCTTTCTTGCTTGAAGGTGATACGAATATTCACAGAATACTTTTCATCAGCGGTTGGTAATGACTCTGGAGGTGCAGTTGTTAATGATGCTAATTAAACACCATTCACTGTGTAATTATGCACCATGGATGGTATGTGAACAACTTTGATCAGGACAAAGCCCAGATGGAAGGTTTTGGATTGCTTACTGCTTTCCCTACTGATTAGCTGCCCCCCCACACACACCTCAGTCCTATCTCTCCACTTTGTCTCTGTGCTACCTCCCTCCCCACTTTTCCTTGCCAGCTGTGTTGTAAGCTACACTTGGCCACTCTAGTGGGTGAGAAAAATGTCATGGAGATGAGGAAGTGCCAGGTGGTGGGTACTTACACCCCATATTCAAGGGAATTCACCAGCAGCAATGGCAGGCTGAGGAAGGAAATGCCAATACAGACTTGCCATGAACTGCTGGAAGAATATGAGGGAGAAGCCATCTTCCATGTTTCACAGAAACTTTTTCCCTGCCTGCTACTAGGGGTTAACTCCATGCCTGTCCTGACACCATATTTGGGGTTGTGCAGGCATTAATTGACTAGGAACTCTGCCATTCCTGCAGTAACTGACTCTACACATGTGCACGCGCACACACACGCGCGCGCACACACACACACACGCCTCCTGACAGTGGACCATATTTTTTACTGCAGGCTGAATACTTCTTATTCCAGGCCAATACAGCCGCTGTCAAAATGTCCAGACTCTACTACAGTGTTTAGTTTTAGTAAAGGACCAATTTGAGGAAGTGATTGAAGTCTTACCTAGGAGTAAGCTCCATTAGACACAACGGGGCTTACTTCTAAGTAGACATGCACAGGACTGCATTGTAAGTGGGGCTAGATTGTGGCCATGTTTATAGTTCGAATTATATGAAGAAAGTAAGTATTTTAATTAATTTGCAACTGTTAATACTGGTTTTGCAGTGCTTCTGATAGGGTCCTTAGAAAGGTAAAGGTGTCCCCAACCAGTCGTGTCCGACTCTAGGGTGTGGTGCTCATCTCCATTTCTAAGCCGAAGAGCCAACGCTGTCCGAAGACGCTTCCGTGGTCATGTGGCCGGCATGACTGAACACCGAGGTGCACGGAACGCTGTTACCTTTCCCGCCAAAGCGGTGCCTATTTATCTACTTGCAATTTCTTGCTTTCGAACTGCTAGGTTGGCAGAAGCTGGGACTGAAGACGGGAGCTCACTCCGTTACGCAGCACTCGGGTCTCGACATCTCTCTGAATTTCTTTTAAAATTAGCTGCAGGAGCTCTGAACTGGATCAGGACTGCAGCGCTGGGGGAGCGGGGGAGGGAGGGTTGATATCTCATGTCCAGGTGCAATTTTTCATGATGCAAATTACTCTCCAAAACTGCAATTGGCCTCATTGGGAAACATATATGTGTCCTATAACCAGTGATGCAGGTTTACCAGATTTGAAAGTTGTAGAAGATTTTCCAGTTACCAAAACTGATTGGTACCTGTTAATCTGTTAATGTGTGATGCAGTAAAATCAGATACATGTTTACCCAGAAGGCAAAAATGTTTGATTGACTTTAAAAATGATGTCATGTCAATTTACATACTGCATAAATATCTCAAAAGGTTTTTTCTTTCAGTAGCCAAATCATCTGAAGTCAAATATTTGATGCAGGGGAAATCATTAAAGCATACTGCTATCCGCCCATGTTGCAATCCTAAGGTTGTATCCGACAATGTCATTCCATTAACGGGCAAAGCTCTTGCTCATGGAAGGCACTTCCATCCAATCTTCAGAGATCCCCGGTCCCTCTCAGTGCCCGCCCCCCGCTAAAGCTAAGCCTTGTATAGTATTTTCAGGGGCTTCTGGGAGAAATATGGCTGGGGAAATCCACCTCTGCAAATTCTCTTCTGCTGGTGCGATGTTGGATGTAGCTCCAGTGGAGGCTGGTGGTCCTGACGTCAGTGGGCTGTAAATCTGCTTCGTCCCTTGGACAGATCCTTTAGAGCTCTGACTGGTTCTGACTGAAACCCGGAGTGCATTCACCGCTGTACTGGCATAGAGCTAGAGGGTGCAGAACTGTTTTGGCTTTGAGCATATTGTGAAGGAGTTTCTCCCCCACCCCCACATCTCATGGGCTGGATGACATCAGGGGGTGTTGGCCTGCCCCTGACGTAATCCCTCCCCCATTTTCTCTTTTCTCTTCCTTTTCTCTGCCCTGGACTGGAGACAGGCACAGAACTGTGCCTCCTTCCAGCACTGAGGAAGCCCAGGCCACCCCGTAACCCTGCTGCTACCTCGGATCAGACTACCCAGTGCAGGCGTGTCAGGCATTGCTTTGCCATTTTTGTCTGGAGTCTTGTTCCAAAGATTTCTCTCAATTTTGCACACCTTTTTATCCCTTCCCCTTTCTCTCTGTACATAAACTTAATCTCTACCTCTAGAGCTGTGTGTGCTTTCTTCCAGGTACACGTCAGCACTAATTCTAGAGCCTTCTCTTGCTTGCTTGCTTGCTTGCTTGCTCGCTCGCTCGCTACTATTTCATTGCTGCAGTTTTGGGAACAGAAGGGGTGCAACTGCACCCCTACCGCCTAACCCTCACAAGTGCTCTGTAAGTCTGAGAGTCCCCTGGCTCAGGCTGAGGTGGGCATAAGGGATGGCAGCAGCCTACTTTGGCAGCTATGCCTATGCTTTGGGGAGTCCCTTCCTCCCTTCACTAAAATGACTTAAATAAATTGTTAAGGTATTTCTACACTAGCTGAAGCCTCATAATAGTAGTCATAGAGCTTTTCCACAAGCGGCTGTTAATCTGCTGTATCTACTTTTGTTTTTGTCGTAGAATTGAGATCCGAACACTACACAAAGAGTGTTTTATTTCCTGCTTAACCACTACATAACCTCTAGGTGTCACTGCAGGATAGCAGAATAGCACAAATACACAAGTGGGAAAGCATTTTCTTTTGCTTTAACAAATAATACTGCACTTTCCCTGCTCTAAAAATAAAAACTCATTCAAAGTGCTGTTTAAAACAGAAGCAAAATAGGAGGGTCACAACATCATCTAAAGAAGCTGTAAACAATTGTGAGTAGGGAATGATGAGTACACAATAAATGCCTCATGTAGAAAAGCTTTTAGGCACCAGTGCCTGGGACTGACCTACTGATTGACCCAAAATAAGCTGGAAAGATGAACTCATGTAAACAAAAATGTTGAGATGTTTACATTTTCGGGGGGGGGGGCTTGTGTGTGTCTTTTTTTACAAAGGGTGTATACCAAGTATCTGTGATTAAAAATATAAAATCCCAAAACATTTCAAGCATTTAGACACTCTTCATCAGGGGATCTTCTGAGCAGTGAAAGGAAGAAAGCTAAGAATTAGCCTGTTTGGGCTTGAGGAGTCAAATTATTTGAAATGACCTCTAGCTAATAAAGTATTCTAGCAAAAAAAATCCCTTTGCTAGAGAATTAAACACCTCTGCTACCCATAGATAGGTGTGACAGCCACTGCTGTGTAGTGGTTAGAGCATTGGACAGGGACTGAGGAGATCTGGGTTCTAGTCCCCACTTGGGCATGAAGCTCACTGGGTGACTTTGAGCCATGCATTGACTCTGAGCTTACCCTACCTCACAGGATTGTTGTGAGGATAAAATGGAGAGGTGGAGGACAATGTAAAGTGCCTTGGGTTCCTTGCAAGAGAAGAAAATCTGGGATATAAATGTACTTCTGTAAAGCTAGATTTTTTTTTTTTAAGCCAGCATGGGACGAAGAGTGTCTGCATTTGAAATGTATATCCACATTTTTTTTTGGGGGGGGGGAATCCTTGTCACTTTTGACTAGGAGCCAAACTAGATGCAATGTTATTCATATTATCAGCCCTTTTGTGGCTGATTTAAAAATAAATAAATAGCTAGCATGTGGGGCAGCCAGACTGGGAAAATGGTGTGGGGAGGGGGGTCTTAACCCTTTACCCCTGCTGTAGTTCTGATTGAAGTCACCTCCCCTCCCTTTACACCTGCTATAAGCAATGGGAAGAAAGCTTCCATTGGTACTAATGGGAGCTTTCCTTCCATTGTGAATAGGAGCAGTTGGGGGTGTGGGGATCACAATTAGGATCACAGTGAAGGTAAAGGGTTAAAATCTCCTCCCTCTGTTAGAAGAAGGGGCTAAACCAAGCAGACTGAATCCAGAAAGTGAAGGGCTTGGCAAACTTTACTGAGGCATAAACCACTAAGCAGCCAGAAGTATAAAACAGCAGAGTAAATCAGGCCAGAATTCTAACAGAATGAAACCATTACTACTAGAAAACATAGTGAACTTGTGATCATAGAATCATAGAACAGTAGGGTTGGAAGGGGCCTACAAGACCATCAAGTCCAACTGCTGCTCAGTGCAGGAATCCAAGTCAGAGCATCCCTGACAGATGGCTGTCCAGCCTCATCTTGAACGCCTCCAGTGTTTTATACACAAGAAACCAAGACTAAAAGGAAACGTATTTGGTTCCACCTGGCTGCTAGGTGACATTCCCCTCCTCTATCCCCTGTTGTAACCCATATTTGTACCCTGGCTCTCTGATGCATCTAGAATTGTTAATTACTTGGCACCCAGAGTGACCCTTGCTATTGCATATAATAACTGAGTGACCTTTGCAATTACACTGAAAAACTCCAAGAACAAATTAATCCTTAGGTTGCACCTTTGGGAGTGTGTGTGTGTGTGTGTGTGAGAGAGAGAGAGAGAGAGAGAGAGAGATCCCCTGACAATGCTATTCCAACACCCTCCACACCATGGTCACAATCTCCTCCCTCCACACCTCCCCTTGCACAGGATATTTGATTTAAAAAACAACAACAACAATGCAAAGGTTATAGACACAATGTCACATGTCCTTTGGCTCTGTCTTCAGCAGCCTGAGATGGGAAGTGAAGACTGACAGAAAGGTACCAATCAAGACCTTCAAACAATGTCTGAGGTCGGTGGACAACACACAAGTTATTCCAGTACAGATCAAGTCATACATGGCAGTGTCATACATGTTGAGGTGTGGGGTGTGTGTGTGTGTGCCTTTCACAGTCCAGAATCAACTTTGTGTCTGGTAGCTAATAACATGTCTCTATATTTGCACAGTGCAAGCTTAATTTATTAGTATACCTATACCATAGATAGATGAGAGAGAGAGAGAGAGAGAGAGAGATGCACTGAGACACATTCACACAGCTTTTGAATTAAATATCCTGTGTTTAAAGCATTTTATTTATCTTCATGCTGGCTTTAAATTGATTCTCTCAGATTTTGCACATGTATTTATTGTTCATCCAAGCAATCCACTTAAGCAAAATATCACTTAACATGCTGCATAAAGAAACTTTACCCAATTGGTTTGTAGTGCTGTTAATTTGCATCTCATTACCATCTTATTAGATTTATCGCTATGACAGGATGGGCTCCCTTTACCCTGCATATCACTCTCACATATCCAAGCTCAATTGCTCAGTGCTCTCATTGCCATGAAACATCTTTGATGGTCAGTTTCCTTCCCCTTGAAAAATGAAATAATTTACAAAATAACATTGGTGCGAAGATAGAAAATCGCTCTGAAACTAATAAATGTATACTTCCTACAGTTTGAACAATCCTTATGTTTAGAGCAGGAATTTCCCATCTTGTGAGAAATTCCAAAATGCAAACAATTATTACACCAAAATCACAGTTTATTTTGGAGTGTGGCAGGGTAAATTAAAACTTTAATTTCAGACACAAGGTATTAAAATTACATTTTCTACACATTCCCAATGTATATAAAAAATACTTTTTATGTTTAACCATCTCTATCAAACACGTTTAATTCTCTCCCATTGAAATCAATGGGACAACTTTAATTAACAGAAATTAACTTTCAGTGCAATCCTGTGCATGTCTGCTCAATAGGACTTATTCCCAAGTAAATATATAGTGCATACATCTTCTAAAAACATAATTTCCATTGAAAATATACAGAAGTCATGAACAGGAAAGGATCAACTCAGCCCATCTCCTCCTGTCTCCATGTATCTTAGGCAGAAGTCAGATTGAAACAAGAATGTTCCCTTTGTAAGTGATACTGTACACCTGACCTGCCTTTTGTATTCAGGTATCTGTTCAAAATAGTGCTGTACCTAGGGATGGCAGAGAAATCTGCCATGGACTCCAATGAGGCCGGATTCTTTAGAATCTGGCACCCCGGAGTCCGTGGCGGAACAGACTACTCCCCCCCCCGAAATCCTCCCCGGACAGACCCTACCTGCTGCCAGCTGGTCCGGGTCCGTCCGCTGCTGCTGTCTGTCCACTGCCCCGGACTGCGGCCGCAAATGGTGTCTGGCATAGGGGACGCCATTTGTGTCCCTGCTCTTTGCTGTGATAGGCTACGTAAATATTTTTACGGAGAGGAGCCGGCCAGGCAGGATTCCTGGGGGAGGGACAGATCGCCTCCCCCCCCCCGCCACGGACACCCGAACCAGAACAGCGTGAGTATTCCGTACACCCCTAGCTGTGCCAAAACCCCACATGCCCTTTCGCAAGGATGCAAGGACCAAGACTTCCTCACTTGTGGCTTTTCAGTGCTGCTGCCTGCTGAGTGCCTGAAAGCTGAGTGACGACTTCTTCTTCTTCTTCGGAAGTCCTGGGAAGTCCTCTAGGGGGCTTTTCAGAAAGCTCAAGCAGCCAGAGAGGCTGCAAGGACAGAACAGGATAAAAATGGTAAAATAAAGAGTGCACATACCACCACCATCCCCCTCAGCCACCTCCTTACAGTAAGGTAAGCACTAAAGCCCTGCGCCCTGAGAAATTTCTCCAAAATTCTCACCCCTTCTCACAATTTGGGGGTGCAATGTCTTTTCACCCCTCCACCCAACGAATGGTCAAAAATAAATCAAAAATTTCGGCACACTGCTAGTGCACGCTCTCTTGCAAGCAACAGCACTGAGGAGTGGAGCTGGCCGTAACGGGGTGTCCGCCCAAGCATTTCAGTATTTGAGCTTACCTGGTTTGCAGAAAGGACTGATACAGATAGCTTTGCTACTGTCATTTTCATGAAGCAAACAGGTCCCTGTGTTTAAATGATTAAATTCAATTTATTCCTCTTTCTCTGGATGGCTGTTAATGATTCGGATGCCCCACCTTCTTGTCTCCCAGGTCTCACTGGGGTTACTTTATGAGGGTCATAATTCACGTAGAGCCATTATCTTGGCACTCATCCCCCCCATGAAGCAAATGTAATTATTATCCAATTAGTCGGGTTCTCTGTCGATTCTCAGTTTGTGGCTTTACTATCAGCCTATCGTTATATAAAAAATAATGTTGACAGGCCTTTTGGGCATAATTTTATATTGGCACTGCATGTCCATGAGATGAAAATAAAGTTTTATAGATAGTCTTGAGCACTGAATCCCTTCAGAGTGACATTTACTTAAAAGTTGCTCAATAATGTACATGGCTAAGTGTATCTTAGCTTGTTTATTTGCTTAGAATCCATGGTCTGTCATACCTTTATTAGGACCCGCCATAATGGTGGATTTTGGAATTTTTCGTATAAACAAACACACTTTTGTTGTTTGTTGGTTCTTCTTGTTGTTGGGCAACGTATATTTAAATTCCATTCAGTCTAAAAATGGGCTACAGGGGAAAATGCAGAGTGTAGGTGGCCTGACTATAATGATTATAACACTACTTAAGTTTTAGATAGACCTTTTGAGGGTTCAAAGCACATTACAGATTTGGTTAATTCAAAAGAAAAGTCTGCAGAAGAGCTAGTACAGCATAGATGCTGAGAGAACTTGTGAATCAAAAAGCTCCCAATTTGAATTTTACATGAGCGGTCAACTCCCTAGATGGCCTTGGGGAAGTCATGATTTCCCTAGCTCCCTTGCAATATGAGGAATCATAATACTGTGCCACCTTACCGAGTTGTTGTAAGGGCTTCAAGAGAATTTATGTGAAACATTTTGAACAGTCAAAAGATGCCAAGTATTATGACAGAAACTGGATTTTAAGTAGAGCTCTGCACTTTCAAATCACCTTCTATTAAGCTATTAATTTTGCAGTCCTACACCCATTTATCTGGGAGTTAACCCCAGTGCATTCAATGGGACTTCTCAGTAGACATGAGTAGGATTGCACCATAACAGGTGAAAGAGGAAAGCAATTCTGGATACTGAGTATTCTATGGAATTATCAGTTCCATAGAATTATCAAGATCTTCAAAGGAGTCTGTTCTCCATGTACCCTTGTTAGAAGAAAATTGTTATGTGGTAACGAGAGAGAGAGAGAGCTTTTTCTGTGGTAGCGTCCTCACTTTGAAATGCCTTCTCCATAGGAATATGACTGGCGCTGATGTTACAAACTTTTTGGCATCCGTTCAAAACATATATTTTCCCAGACATTTTAAAGTTAGTATATTGTTTGGTCTGCTTTGCTTCTTTTAAGAGCCTCTGAATTGTTTTATGAAGACAGTTTTATTTCTTTTAGGCAGAGGTCCCCAAATGTTTTGGGATGCTGGGTACATTTGGGATATTGAGAAAGTATTGTGGGCACTATCAGAAAATGGCCACCAGGGGTGCATGCCTATTCAGAAAATGGCTGCCACAGTGGGTGTGGCTAGTCACAAAGATCCATTGTTTGGAAGGTAAACTGTTGAGGCTAAAGGACAAATAAGTTGAGCATCACCCCACAAAGAAAGAAAGAAAGCCAGAGTTGTTTAAAACAACTAAACATCAGGAGGAGTAGGGTCCCTTCCTCTTGTGGAAGGCAGATCTTCGATCCAACCCCCCTTACCATCCAATCCCTCACTGCTCCAAAGCTATTCGGGGTCCCTGGCACCTGCTATTTCCGTAACAAAAGTATGCACTTAAATTCACGCAGTTAACACAACTGATATCTAGTTTGTCCCTAAGATACTCAGGACAGGCTATCTACGGCTTTAACAGTGCAATCGTATACATGAGAGCTCTACTCAGAAGTAAGCCATATTGAGTTCAATGGGACTTCCAGGTAAGTGTTTACTGCATAACCAGCACCTGAAAAGTGAAAGCTTGGGCAGTTGTCTCAGAATTAGTCTTAGAATTATCCTGATAGAAACTGGGCTACGTCACTTTGCATGAATAAAGATGTCAGAGGCAGCCCCACACAGAGGTTGTTATAATAGTCATGGTTACATGGAAAGTCATATTCATAGTTACTTAGAAAGGGTGTTGTATACTGTTAGCTGTCTTGGTTTACTTTTTAATAGAAAAAATGAAGTTTTTTTCAGTTCCTGTTAGCCTGTGATCCAAATGTGTGATGGACTCTTTCCCACAGTAGAGTCCCATGTGCATTCACCATGTTGGCAAATACACACACACACACACACACTCACTCACTCACTGTGAAGGACCATGGCCCCATCTACACGAGCCTTTTACTCTGGGGGGACTGCGAGTTGAGGTCCCTCAGGACAGATGACGCAGGAGCCACTTCGCAGTCATCCGTGGTTTTCTCCTGGAAAATGTGGATTTCCAAGGAAGCGTTTTGCAGCCATGTTTTTCATTTGCTGTGGGTTTCCCTGTGGTTGTGAGCCATCTGTCACTTCCCCAAACTGATTTCGCATTTTGCAGTGGGCGTTTTGTAGGCATGCATACTGCTTACGTCACTCTGTGACGCCCCTTTAATACCCCCATCTCTTCACAGCTGCACAGTTACAGAGGCACAGAGAGGCGTTTTCATTTATTTAATTACACTTTTGCACATTTTTACAGCTTTGTATCTTTTCAATGGTTGCTTTTGGACTCAAGGGCTGGGCCCAAGGGCTGGGGGGGGGTCCTGGAGGAGGGCCAACTTCGCTCCGGCCATCATTACGAAGTGATGAGTGGGCACGTACTGCTCATGCTTTTGAGTGCGAACCATCACAAGAATCTCAGGCTGGTGAACTGACAAACAGATGGTGTGGAAATGATGAAGAACAGAACACTCACTTTTTACCTAATGAGGGACGGAAAGACACAACAGAACCCCTAAAATACAAAACAGCCACTGAAGTGTCACACCCTCACACTCATGGGCCTGCATAGCTGTACGTTAAAGCATAATGGCCCCCAAAAAGGGCACGGAGGAGTCTGTTAGGGAAGTGTGCAATAAATCTATGGGTGTATCCCAGCAGAAGCTAATTCGAAGCTGAAATGCTGCGCAGTTGTGATGGAGTGAAAGTGAAAGTGGTGCCATGTAGACGGGGCCCATGTTTTTATAGGTTCCAGAGCAAATCTGTGCCCACCAACCCCATCTTAATATCAGAATTGAGTTGACCACCATTTTTAATGGCATCTTGCCTGCCTCTGGCTGGCTTCCTTTTGACTGTGTTTGGTATCCACACTTGTGGCAACCTCTGGAACCCCATCTTCATCACCCTCAAGGTCAACATTCCCCCTCTTCCTATGGGCCTGAAAGACAGAAGTGGCCGCTGTCCTCCAATTCTTGGCTTCTTCCTTCCCACGTGCTCAAAGATGGAGGTCAGGAGGGGCAGACTCCTCATGTCTAGTGGCTTGATAGAACTGGTGGTTACCAGGCTAATGCTGTGCTTTTGATTCTGGGATGTGGCAGGAGTCTGGAAGGCATTGTGCTATGATCCCAAGGAGTAGCCTACGGGGCTCAGTGCAACACGACAGGCCAGAGGTCACAGCATCCAGAGGAGCTCCCAGCGAGCAGTTTTCTCCAACAAGGTCTGAGACCAGGCTGGAACTTTTTATGCCTGGACAGCCAGAGCTCCATCTTAGATTCCACCCCTTCCTTGCAAAGTGGACAGTCCCCTCTGGCCTAGCACTTCTTCATCTCTCCAAGGGCTCGTGCCAGATGCACAGCCTGCTTTGGTGCTCCGGGTCCATCGACTGTGGAGTTCTTGCAGGTGGGTGTGCTGGCCCACTGCTGGAACTAGGTTCAGGGCCTACAGTTTCTGGTCTAGGCTTGAGGGTCGCAGGCCTGGGGGTATTTGCATCTTGGGGATCACTGGTATCTAGGGATGTCCGAGAATGTGCCGCGGACTCCAATGAGGCCGAATTCCAGTGAATTCGGCCCCCCGAAGTCTGCGGTGGAATGAACGCACTTACCTGTGCTTCTCTGGACCGAATATCTGCCCCCAGCTGGTTCCATTCTGCCATCTGTGTGGAACCCGGAAGTAAGTGATCGGATGCAAATGGCGTCCACTACGCCGTTTGCGTCCCCGTTTTTCCTTGTGATAGGCTACGTGTCTCTATTTAGATAGATACTTACGTAGCCTATCGCGTGAAAAAACAGGGACGCAAACAGCATAGTGGATGCCATTTGCGTCCCCGGTTTTTCACGCGATAGGCTACGTAAGTATCTATGTAAATAGAGATGCGTAGCCTATTGCGAGAAGAAACGGGGACACAAATGGCATAGCTGACGCCATTTGTGTCCGGAGAGCACTGTTCCACACAGATAGGAGCTGGGATGGAGCTGGCCAGCTCGGATTCCTGGGGGGAGGAACAGATTGCCTCTCCCCTGTTGAGGATTCCGGGGGGAGAAACGGATCGCATCCTCCCCTGGTGGACCCCCCTGCGGACGCGAGGTAAGGGGATCTGTACATCCCTACTGGTATCTCAGGCTCGGGGGCCTAAATTTCTGCAGTGCTACTGCGGCCTGGTGCCTCCTTCATTGGCACCACTGGTTCTTCAGCCTCTGTGTCTGGTCACAGCTGGACTCTGGGATCATGACAGAAGAAACTCCTCATGCCAGGTGGTCCATGGTGCTGGTGGGCCTGCAGGCCACTCCTATACTGTATTTGAAGCTCTTGGGACATAATGGCTGCAGCATGGCAGAAACTCACTTCTATGTAACCAATTCCGCAGCCACAACCAGTGGGCTCAGAGCCAGCACCTCCATTTTACTGTCTGCTGGTGGGTTATTCCTTGGCAGCATTTATTTATTGCGTTTATTATTATCATCATCAAATTTCTAAACCGCTCCACATTGAGAGATATCAGAATGGTGCACACTAAATTAAAACTCAAAATACAAAATGTTACTGTAAAAGCAAACAGGTCAACAAAACGGTGTCTAGAATTTATTCATCAATCAGGAAATGCTTGCCTGAAAAGAAAAGTTTTCAGCAAACACTGAAAACTCTACAGGTGCATGCCTGATCTCAGTTGGAAGGGCATTCCATAGCATGGGAGCCACCACACTAAAGGCCCTATTCTTGGTCATCTGCAAGTGGATCTCTGATCCATGTGGGACCACCAGGAGGAGTGCCTCTTCAGAAGGCCTCAGTGATCGGGCAAGATAATAAGCATAATACCATCCATAATCTGGGGGGATTTGGGGCAGTAACAAGTCATTCTGACATCCTCACTATCTGGGAGCATCTGTGGAGGGCCTGTTTTGCCCAGCACTCTAGTTTGCAACCTTCTGCCTATGCCTGTGCAGACACTGAGGACAGGCAGAAGGTTTCACCCGATATGTATGTTGCAGCATGTAGCCAAGACTTCCTGTGTGATCATCAGAGTGAACTGGTTCATCAGTACCTCAGTAACATTTTTTTTTTAAATATATGTGGGGACACACATATTTTATAGAGTCATGGAGAATCTTACACTGTTTTTGGTAACTGACACACGAAGGAAGGATTTCTCCTTCCCTTTAAAACCTAAAAGCTGCAGAAAAGAAAATAGAGGGAGGAAAAAAGAGCCCTTTAAAAAGTGACTGCTGGGAAAAGGAGGAGGATAAGGAGGAGGGGACAACCCAAGATAGCTCTGAGGTACATTTCAATCTGCATGGTTCAGGAAGGCAGGAATTTTCAATCTCCTCTCTATCATTTTCGATATCATTAATCCTAAACACTCCATTTTCCATGCTTGCCCGCCCAGGCCCTGAGAGTGAGCGACACACAAAGTGACACATATTCATCACTTGGCACTCGGTGCTGTGAAGGCTGTAATATAATATTAGTGTTGGGTTATCACCGTGTCTTTCTCTGTAGCTTCAGCAGCGAGGACGGAAGATGACACAAATCGATCACCTGTGACATTTTTGATTTGGTGTCACTTTTCCCATTTCTGCCATTTGTTTTGGCAGTTAAGAGGTAATTGTGTGACATTAGCACGAAAAAGACTTACTTCCAGGCATATTTTATATAGATATAGATTTAGTTCCCCAAGCGGTGATAGAGGGATGTGTCTCTTTTGTCTTTATTTTATGGGCTACGAGATCCTTTGGGTGTGGGAGGGTGGGGAAGAGGGTGTCACATTTGCAGAAATCTCACGACCTTTCTCAAAGTCTTTGGCATTATCACCTTATCAAACAGGTTTTAGGCGAGAGGGAATTCACACACCACAATCTTGCATCTTCAAAAGTCAGCCAACCACCCAGTAAGTAGTATTTTAAGTCCAAGCCTTGCCCTCTCTATACTGCATACCTATCTATGGTGGGGGGATTCATGTTTACAACTGGCTGCCAAAGGTTATGGGCTAGTGGATGGACCCACACTACATCCCATTGCTGATGCCTGGTGGGTGGGTCAATCGCAGATTATTTAAGATGGCCCCATCTCTGCCTCATGCACTTTCTGTTTTGTCATCACCCACCCTCCTGCCATGGGTTAGGATTCAGTGCGGGTGATGCTACTCACGTAAGGACAAGGAGGAATTCTTTTGGCCAACTTTCAGATTGGCCAAGGGAGTCTTGTTTTTCATCTAATCTGTACCAAACCTCCAGGACCATTTGGCTTTAGTGGGTGAAGGTATTCAGTAGGCAGGAATTGGTCACGACATTGATGGGCATGGCAGGTAGAGCACATGGGGTTTGAGTTAGAGGTGTGCACAAGTGGCCTCTCAAAATTCTCCACTCTGTTTGTGGGCAGAGAAATTGGGAGAACAATTTCACTGAATTTCTCCGGGGGAGGAGAAATTCTCCACAGTTCCTCATAGGGAGGGATCACCATTGACAGGGGTTGTTGCACAGTTTCTTTCTTTGTCCATAAGGAGTTTTTTTTAAGGCGGAAACAACATCAGCTGTGTCGGTAGGCTGGTCCTCATTTTGCATCCTCCACAATACAGGTGTGAGGGGGGTAGCGTTGTGTCTAACTCCTTAAGTTTTCTTCCCCCATGAAAGAGGCTTCCATTGTTCTACCTCATTTTCAGGGTGTTTTTCAGGGTGTTTCAGGGTGGTATTCTCCCAGGCTGCCTTCACTTCCAGAGCTGAAAAGACCCTAATGGGAGGAATTACTTCATGGTCTCTTCCCTGAGTTTTAATTGAAGTGTAGGAGGCTGAGGAAGCTACAGGCTGCTAGAGAGATGATCGTACAATGAAAGACAGATCACTCACACGCACTCCTTGGCCACCTTCTAAGCAACGTAGGCACGAGAACCTCAAACCCAACCCATGAGAATTTCTCTGAAATTTCCTCATCACTGAATTTCTTTTCAAAAACAATTTATTTTCTATCAGATGGAATGAGAATGGTCAAAAGAAACGTGGGAGAAATTTTCAGCACAGCAGTAGTTTGAGTCACCAGAGAGAACCTAGAGGCCATTTCCCCAATGCGGGTGAAGGTGAAGGAAAGGTGAAAAGGGTTTTCCATGACTTCCCAGCCAAGGCTGTGGGACTCACAGCAGGGAAAGGATCCCATCTGGGGCCTGAACGGGCCACACACTTAGAGTTGTGGGGCTCAAGGGGTTGTGATTCAAGAGGGCATCCCTCAAGATCTAAAGGTATGGCCAGAGGCCAGGGCCAGCCATTGTACTGCTCCTAGGCTCAGGCCTGGGTCAGGCTTGCCCTTACTAGCTATCTCTAACAGGGGCCACACAGCTCCCACCGCTGCAGATTTTCTTGATGGTAACGTAATAAAGCTATGGCCCTAGGCAATCTCTTTGTCTTGCCTCTTTATTCCTGGGTACAGTTGCAAAACTCAAGCCAATCAAAATTAGTGCAATTTAGCACTGCAATTTAGCTGAAATGAACAGAATTTTTAAAAAAATCATTTTGTGTCCAGGGTGTCAAGCTCAGCTTCTATTTAAACATAAAGAGGAGCTGATTCTTTTCCTCACTGATATTTGTGTTCTGATTTTGTGCTCTTTTTCTTTTTTCATTTTTGCTCTGATTTTGTGCTTAGTAAACTTAAATCCAGGTGCGTTCAAATTTCAGGACTAAAATTGTTAGCCAAATAGCAGATGCTGATGGATTTACTATAGGTATATTTACAAACATACCCAAGCCATTCCCTTCCCAAAGTTAGCTAACTTCGAGAGCTCATTGGAATATTCTATGTTCTAATAGCAAAGTCATTCTCCAAATATGGATCCTTATGTAGCCCAAAAGGCACTACCCACACACAAGAGGAAGGAACCCCAAGGTTTCCAGAAGTACAAAAAAGATTAAAAAAAATATCAAAGAAGACCCCCCACCTCCAGATCTTACCAAGTGAAAATGCTAAGTGGTCACAGAAGGCTGGTGACTGTTGGAGGGTGGGGGACAGAAAACCAGGGGAAGGGGAATGGAATAGAGTACCCTGGAAAAGAGTATGGCTGGCTAGAAGTGTGAACAGGAACATTCTGAACTGCAAAATTTTGATGCAGGTCCCAGTTGTATCTTACTTGACCATGGAACCTAGATAGTTACCAGGAAAATGATGAATGGAATAGTGGACCACCAACCAACCTTCTGTTGCCCTACTGTAAGTAAGTAGTGGATAAGGTATTCATTCAATGAAAGATAATTTGTTCAATGCCAAATCAAAAACACTGTCAGGGATCTCTCAGCTAAATGTTATACTTAGAGAATTCTCAGCACAGCCCATCCATCTGATCTTAAGTAGAACCAACTGGACCTCATACCATCCATGATGGATAGTTATGGCTTTTAGTTTATTAGATATTTTTGTATTTGCATTTTGATTGTTTTATTCCTGTTGTAAATCACCCTGGGAATAAAAACATTTATAAAAAATAAGTAAGAAATCCAGAATTCTAAATTTGCAAACATATATCCGCTCTGAACATTTGAATCTGAATGGACAGGCATGGGCGAATTTAATTCAGGTGACCATCATATCTACTATTGTGGGCAAGAATCCCTTAGAAGAAACGGAGTAGCACTCATAGTCAACAAAAGGGTGGGAAAAGCAGTATTGGGGTACAATCTTAAAAATGATAGAATGATCGCAGTACGAATCCAAGGCAAACCATTCAACATCACAGTAATTCAAGTCTATGCCCCAACCACTGAGGCCGAAGAAGCTGAGGTTGATCGATTCTATGAAGACCTACAACACCTTCTAGAACTAACACCAAAAAAAGATGTCCTCTTCATCATAGGGGATTGGAATGCTAAAGTAGGAAGTCAAGAAATCACCGGGATTACAGGCGGGCATGGCCTTGGTGTACAAAATGAAGCAGGACAAAAGCTAATAGAGTTTTGCCAAGAGAACATGCTGATCATAGCAAACACTCTTTTCCAACAGCAGAAGAGGCGACTCTACACATGGACGTCACCAGATGGTCAATATCGAAATCAGATTGATTATGTCCTTTGCAGCCAAAGATGGAGAAGCTCCATACAGTCAGTCAAAACAAGACCTGGAGCTGACTGTGGCTCAGATCATGAGCTGCTTCTTGCAAAATTTCGGCTTAAATTGAAGAACGTCGGGAAAACCACTAAACCGTTCAGGTATGACCTCAATCATATCCCTGATGAATATACAGTGGAGGTGAGGAATAGATTTCAGGGATTCGACCTGATAGACAGAGTGCCTGAGGAACTATGGACGGAGGTCCGTAACATTGTTCAGGAGGCAGCAACGAAATCCATCCCAAAGAAAAAGAAGTGCAAGAAAGCCAAGTGGCTGTCTGATGAGGCTTTACAAGTAGCTCACGAAAGAAGGGAAGCGAAAAGCAAGGGAGAAAGGGGAAGATATACCCAACTGAATGCAGAGTTCCAGAGAATAGCAAGGAGAGACAAGAAGGCCTTCTTAAATGAACAATGCAAAGAAATCGAGGAAAACAACAGAATGGGAAAGACTAGAGATCTCTTCAAGAAAATTGGAGATCTCAAGGGAACGTTTTGTGCAAAGACGGGCATGATAAAGGACAAAGAAGGCAGGGACCTAACAGAAGCAGATGAGATTAAGAAGAGGTGGCAAGAATACACACAAGAACTATACAGGAAAGATCTGAATGTCCCTGATAGCCATGATAGTGCGGTCACTGAACTTGAGCCGGACATCCTAGAGAGTGAAGTCAAGTGGGCCTTAGGAAGCATTAGTAACAACAAAGCTAGCGGAGATGACAGTCTTCCAGCTGAGCTATTTAAAATCCTCAAAGATGATGCTGTTAAAGTGCTGCATTCAATATGCCAACAAATCTGGAACACTCAACAGTGGCCACAAGACTGGAAAAGGTCAGTTTACATTCCAATTCCAAAGAAGGGCAACGCCAAAGAGTGTTCAAACTACCGCACAATTGCGCTCATTTCACATGCCAGCAAGGTGATGCTCAAAATCCTACAAGCTAGGCTTCAGCAGTATGTGAACCGAGAACTACCGGAAGTACAAGCTGGGTTTAGAAGAGGCAGAGGAACTAGAGATCAAATCGCCAACATTCGCTGCATCATGGAGAAAGCAAGAGAATTCCAGAAAAACGTCTATTTCTGCTTTATTGACTATGCTAAAGCCTTTGATTGTGTGGATCACAACAAACTGTGGCAAATTCTTAAAGTGATGGGAGTACCAGACCACCTTACCTGTCTCCTGAGAAACCTGTACGAGGGTCAAGAAGCAACAGTCAGAACCAGACATGGAACAACCGATTGGTTCAAAATTGGGAAAGGAGTACGACAAGGCTGCATATTGTCACCCTGCTTATTTAACTTATATGCAGAGTACATCATGAGAAATGCCGGGTTGGATGAATCAGAGGTCGGAATTAAGATTGCTGGGAGAATTATCAACAACCTCCGATATGCAGACGATACCACCCTAATGGCAGAAAGCGAAGAGGATCTCAAGAGCCTCTTGTTGAGGGTGAAAGAGGAGAGTGCAAAAGCTGGTTTGAAACTCAACATTAAAAAAACGAAGATCATGTCATCTGGCCCCATCACTTCCTGGCATATAGAAGGGGAAGAAATGGAAGCAGTGACAGATTTTACTTTCTTGGGTTCCAAGATCACCGCAGACGGTGACTGTAGCCCTGAAATTATAAGACGCTTGCTCCTTGGGAGGAAAGCTATGGCCAACCTAGACAGCATAGTAAGAAGCAGAGACATCACCTTGCCGACAAAGGTCCGTCTAATCAAAGCTATGGTTTTCCCAGTAGTAATGTATGGCTGTGAGAGCTGGACTATAAGGAAGGCTGAGCGCCGAAGAATTGATGCTTTCGAACTGTGGTGCTGGAGAAGACTCTTACGAGTCCCCTGGACTGCAAGGAGGTCAAATCAGTCCATCCTAAAGGAAATCAACCCTGACTGCTCATTGGAAGGACAGATACTGAAGCTGAAGCTGAAATATTTTGGCCACCTAATGCGAAGAGAAAACTCCCTGGAAAAGACCCTGATGCTGGGAAAGACTGAAGGCAAAAGGAGAAGGGGACGGCAGAGGATGAGATGGCTAGATAGCATCACGGATGCAATGAATATGAACTTGAGCACGCTCCGGGAGAGAGCGCAGGACAGGAAGGCCTGGCGTGCTATGGTACATGGGGTCACGAAGAGTCGGACACGACTGAACGACTGAACAACAACAACAACAACACTTCATTTGTTTAAATTATATAAATGAACGTATCCAAGGGTACAACATTTGGGGCTGCCCCTTCCCTGATATAGGTAGTTATAACAAAGAAAGCAAATGCAAAGTATAAAAAGCGAAGTAATAGGTAAACCCATGAACCAATCAGAAGAAATTCCTTAAAACCATCCCCTTTGCTGTTTTTAACATGGCTTCAATTTAAGTATCCAGGAAATTTTTAGTACCATCAACATATATGAAATTAGTTACCTTATTTAAAGGTAAGTAAATTAGTTACCTTATTATAACTACGTTATTAGTTACCTTCTTACAATCAGTGAGAACCTTCTCTTTCACTAAGAAGTTTTTAAAAAAAATGCAATATGCAAACAAATCTCAATCATTCAGCCTCTATTCTCAGCCCTTTACTTTTCAACAAGATAAAATAGTTTTAAGTATTTATTTTCTAATCAACCTTGCAGTCTTTGGTGCATACCAAAAAGAGATATGGATTTCAGCCAATAGCAAAACAAAACAGGTCACCCTCTAATATTTAAGTATTTTTGTGAAGAATGTAAGTTCTCATTCATCATCGTATTAAATGCCCATGCATAGGAATGTGTTGGGTGGATTCACATGAAACCAGATCTGTCACCCTTAGAGAATCCTGACAATCACTTCACTTTTATCACAGGTCACCCGTAACCTCAAACAACGATCCAAGTAGAACCCCCAAAATAACCATCCAATAAACTACGTACAAACAACAACAAATCAAATGCTTGCTGAAAGAAAAGTTTTCAGTTTCATCTAAAACATAACAAGGCCCACCACGGGTGCTTCTCCCAGAGCCTCCTTTTAAAAAGAAGCTGAGTTGTGGTGCTGCCATTTTAATTTCCCAGAATGCCCCCACCCCCCAAAAGTGGTGTCACTGACTCAGAGTGCTGCTTCTTCCTGATACCAGATATGCCCACAAGGCTAAGATGGGGCCCACCAGAGGGAACTTTACTGAGGGCCCCTTCAAACCTGGGAAGGATATTCCTCAAATGGGGTGCCACAGAAAAGAAGGCCCTGTCCCCAGTTGCCTATCCTCTGAAGGCAGTTGTACTTGGATGAGAGCCTCAGAAGGTGATCTTATATGTAGCTCATTGGCTCATGGCTCTCACCTATGGAATGAAGTCGAGTGCTATATGGCAGGATAAGCCAGTTTGGAGGATTTCATTATGAGTGGACGAGTGGAGCACCACACATGCTATGAAGAGGTGGATGGATACACACTCTACACTCCCATTAGCTCATTCTCTTATCAGATGCTCTGTACCAAGTTGAACATGTTTAACCTAGTCAGGAGATAAATTGCTCGCCTTGTCAGTTTCCCATTTAAAATGCAAACGAGATTTGACAGAGTAAACTGAATAAAGATTTGGATCGGATAATCCAGTAAAAGCTAATTACTAAAACAAAATGAGACACTGAAGCACAGCCTCCTTTTTCCCTCTCTGCCTAACGAGGCTCTCTCATTTGATGAGTTCCCTGCCTCCAGTATCAGCGCTTTCTATCAAGGAACGCAAGCTATTAGCTCCTTTTAACAATTTATGACGCTCAATATACTGATTAGGGGCCTGTGATACATAATTTAAAACCACTTGGATGTCCTGTGGCCGTTACGGAGAAAGCAATGAGTTTGAACAAACCTTGCTAATTAGAGGGCTTGATGACTTCTGATTAGGATTCCTAATTAGGTGTCCTAAGTAAATCTTTTTCTTGTTTTAAAATTTGTTGTCTTCGGGGCTTCAGCTTGCTTACCTGATCCTAAGAAAGTACAACAAAGCCTCGGCCGGGTGGCAGATAACAGATATGCTGCCAAATATCCCTCTTTTGAAATAAGGTGTAGGTTTTGAGATTTGAACTAGTGAATGGAAATAGGGTGTTGAGATGTGAATAGGAATGCATGTGCTGTGTGTGTGTGTGTCGGGGGGGGGGGGGATTTGTTGCCATCAGCGTTTTGGCTTATGCCCTGCTCAGCATGGAAGTTCTGTTTGCATTCTATGCTGTTGTATTTCCTTAACTTTATCCCTGTTTATTTAAAACTGTTAAATAACTGTTTATTTAAAAACACTACCAGAATTGCATATTTGGGGGCTTTGCGGTGTGTGTATAAGAGGTGTGTGTGTGTGTGTGTGTGTGGAGAACTGATTTCAGACACTGTTAAGGCTCCGGATCAGAACTGAGGACCAGCTCTGCTAATAATCACTTATTAAGGTGGGGGAAATCCTCATCTGCAGCAGCTGCATACACAGCAGAGCTGTGTGCAAATGGCCTCTCAAAATTCTCCACCCAATGTGGACAAAGAAATTATGGGGACTATTTCACTGAATTTCTCTAGGAGAAGAGAAAGGCTTTAGCAGTTTCTCAATGGTGGGTCTCACCATGAGCAGTGGGCGTGCCCAGCTACTTTTGTTTTTCCGAAGGGTGTTTGTGTTGTTTTGTTTACTGCTGCTACAAGTTGCAGCAGCAGCAACTGTGTTGTGTTGGCTGCCACAAATACATAGCAGAGAATATCTGAAGGAAATTCTTCCAAGTGGCCTTCTTTGTCAGTGAGGCAAGGGTGAGAAAAAGAAAATTCAGAAATTTTCTCCAAAAAAAAAGTCTTCTGCAAATGTTTTGGCTCAACTGTAATACACACAGTCATTTACTGCATGTAAGGATATTTGGATCAGGATACCATTTCATCTCCTCCATGTGTCTGATGTATGTCTATATTGGGGTGGGCAACATGGAGTCTCCAGATGTTTTGGTCTACAACTCCCATGAGCCCTACTGAGCATAACCCAAAGTGAGGGATGATGGGAGCTGTAAGCCAAAACATCTGGAGACCCACAAGTTGC
Organism: Heloderma suspectum; assembly: GCF_057233095.1. Classification (NCBI taxonomy): domain Eukaryota; kingdom Metazoa; phylum Chordata; class Lepidosauria; order Squamata; family Helodermatidae; genus Heloderma; species Heloderma suspectum. Next base: position 232,353,527 of record NC_139461.1, read on the forward strand.
CCACTACTGTTCAATGTGGCTGTGCAGTCACCACATTCAGGGTGCAGTACATGGGAGGAGTGGCCAGAGAACACCCACACACACAAAGGTACCAAGCTCAGTTTCCATGGTAAAGCTTTTCAGTAGCAGGGCTTGGAAAAGATCTTTTCTTGGGCCATGGAGGGCCAGTGGAAGTACTTAAAGAGATGGACCACTTGCAGGCTCTGGATGACTGCCATTTTATATCTTATTTCACATTACAAACAAAAAACCATGGGTTATTATAGCATACAGGCAGCATCTGTAGGAATGCAGAGCAGCACTGCAATATACCAGTACAGACAGACAGCTACTTTTTGTACTGGTGTTTGTGTGTGTATGTGTGGGGTTCCAATCTGGGAAATGGGATGGGGAGAAAGAATTATACCCCACTTTCTACCAGTATTGCTGCTCTGATTCAGTTTGGAGGCACGCAGATGCAGGTCCAGCCTTGCTATACAGCAGGGTAAAAGGAAATGTGCATGGACCCATTTTTCTTTTTGTTTAGCACTTATTTATTTTCTGTTCTGCCTTCCTTTCCCCCTGCCCCCCCAAAAAGGACCCTCAAGGTGGCTAACAATAAAAACTAGAATAAAAACAAACAAAAATAAAACATAGCATAAAAACAAATTAATTAAATACACAACAATAAAAAAATAAGCAGCACTCAACCAATTCCACACACCCCCTTCAGCTTATATGCCAAAGGTCTGCCTAAATACAAAGGTCTGCCTGTGAGCAGAAGGACAGCAGAGAGGGGGCCAACCTAGCCACCCACAGCACAGAGTTCCAGAGCCTGGGAGTGGCCCCCAAGAAGGCCCTTTCTGATGTCCCACCAAAGTTGCTTCAGATGGCGGGAGAGAAGGGCCTCCCCCAAAGCTCTTAAAATCCATGCCGGCTTGTAGGGGAGAAGGCAGGCTTTCAGGTAGCATATTCCCAAGCTATATATGGCTTTTAGGTCATAACCAGCACTTTGAACTGTGCCCAGTAGTCAGTGAAGTTGTTGTAACAAGGGAGTCATGTGCTCCCTGTAAACGGCCCCAGTCAACAGTCTGACCATAGCATTCTGGACCAGCTGAAGTATCTGAATAGTTTGCAAAGGCAGCCCCATGCAGAGTGTGTTACAGTAGTCCAAACAGAATGTAACTAAGGCATGCATGACTGTGGTCAGATCAGACATCTCTGGGAATGAGTGCAATTGGCGCACTAGCTTCAGCTGTCCAAACATTGACCTAGAGGAAGAGTTTTTTGAAATTTGAAAAATAGCTCACTGCACTGTGATTTTTAGTTTGTTCCAATAAAGGCTTTATCCATCTTCGGATATGTTCATGGGATTATTTCACCACACACCCAGTTCCCTAGTCAGTCAGCATTTACTGTACCACCGATTAATCTGATGTTGGCAGATCTCCAAATGGCATAGCAAAAACTGAATGCATGGTGGAGGAATCACATGGCTGCTTCACCACTTGACAAACTTATCCCAGATTCACTCAACTCACATTCTCAACATGCCAACTTGGTCATATGAACTGGTTCTCAGTGGAAATGGAATCCTAAACGATTGCTTTTGGACATTCCCCTGCATTGAATCACAGAACATACAAATCCCAACAAAGTAGGATGTAAATACTCAGGCAGAGGCAGATAACCTTCAAATGGACTATGGATCGTGAACCCCAGTCCCTAATTGATGGGGTTCCAATGAGGTGCTGTTTTATGTCTGCCTCAAGCAAAAACTACATTTAGCCAAAAGGCAAAGCATGATTTGATGGCTTAGTCAATACCAGCTCTCCTTTGGAGTTATAAATGGTACACTGGGATACCATGGGGAAGTAAAACAGACAGGTTGTTCTTTTAAAATATTGTATTCCATCCCACTTTCACGGCTTTAATTTAAAACATCGTAATGTGTTTGTATTTGCAATTAACTTCACTTTCACTACATACCTAGGATGTGAAAGCACAGGTGTTATCTACTTGATGTCTTTTTAGAGACCAACTGGAGGAGGGGAAGTGAAGCAGAGAAAGAGGAAAGATTTAACCTCTGCCCCTTATTAATACCTAGTCGAAAGAGGCAGGCCACCCCCTGGAGAAAGCTGATCTGTTATTTATTATCCCAATCTGGGATTTATTGGGATTCAGACCTGATTAAGCAAGCAAATATCTGAGGGCAGAAAGCAACATTTATGTAGTGAGCCTACATGCTCTCTCTCTCTCTCTCTTTTTTTTTTAGTAAACCAGGTTTTCCCTCTTATTCATTTTCAGTCCAGTTAAGTTGAACTACTTGGACTTGAGGTGATTTAGGGTTCACATGTAGGCAGGAGTGGCTGCAGCAGCTCATAGGATCAGGCTTAAGAGGCTCCGTATTCCCAGGGATGCCCCCAGTCCCTGGTGCTGGAGCAACGTGAGCTCCCATAATGGCACAGCAACCAAAACAGCTTTGAAGGACTGGCTGCTAGTGCTTTTTACTGGCAATGATTTCACATGGCAATAATGTCACAGATGATTTGCTCTGTGAAGCATATGAGGAAGAGGCTCAAGACAGACAGGAAAGTAAGTACACACACCCACATGCACAGACACAGACCGATGGGGCGAACAAAGGCCATTAAAATGGTGCAGCAATGTAGGAATGATGAGAGCCAGTGTGGTGTAGTGGTAAGAGTGTCGGACTGGGAGCTGGGAGATCCGGGTTCTAGTCCCCACTCGGCCATGGAAGCTCACTGGGTGACTTTGGGCCAGTTACACACTCTCAGCCCAACCTACCTCACAGGGTTGTTGTTGTGAGGATAAAATGGAGAGGAGGGGGATAATGTAAGCCGCCTTGGGTTCCTTGCAAGAGGAAAAAAGGCGGGATATAAATGCAATAATAAATAATAAATAAATAAGCACTATCCAGCAAAGGAGCCTGAGGACTCCCACAATCACTGTTTCCTCAGCACAGCACAGAGGACCATTATGTTCGTTTGTCTCTCAGTTGCAGTTTCCCAGTAATGTCAAGAAGTGACACTGTTGTTTGGAATCAGTGATCTGGAGAAACGCTTCATCTACAAATGAGTGCCAGTTACCCACAAATCTCAGCAACCACTGGTGGGTCTGTTGGGGTGGAAATAGCCTGCTCCAAGCCTTCTTGAAGGTTAACCATCACTTACAGCTGACCATAAAGCAGATCTTTCGTTCACTTTCTCAGGCATCTTTTGCCTCTGATTGTCATAGGGTTTCTGCTACTCCAGATTCATTAGACACAAGGATGATGCCTCAGTTTGGTTATAGCAGGATTTTTTTTTTCATTCAAAGGTCAGGTTTTACAAGCCCCACATGTCTGATCTACTCTCACAATCAACAGGTGAGTACCATGGCTTTTGCTAACACCTGACAGTCATCCTTATTGTCAGGAGCCCCCTAGCTGCCTCTTTAAGTCCCCTCCAATAGCCAACTCACGACACAGATGAAAGGGATTCTTTCCAAGGCTTTATTCCTTTACAACTTAATGACTCTTTCGGATGCTACTAAGCGACTAAGCAAGGAAATGCACTGGGGTAGTTAGCAGAGTAGCCTAAGCTCCGGGTAAGGCAGTTGGTCCCCGTTTGAAGGGGAAGAGTGGGAAAACTCTGAACTTATGGGGAGGTCCTCCCTCTTACCCGGGGATCCTCGGGACGCGACCGATGTTTTAGCGCCAAGCGGGCAGAGCGCCGCCTCTTGGCGCCCTCCATCAGGCGTCACTCTCTCCATCTCTGCTGAGCATCCAGCAAGATCCCATCCCCTGCTCTCTCACTGCTAGGGTCACTATCTCTCTCAGGAATGCAGGCAGGAGGAATTTCCCCCTGTGCCTGTGAGAGATGTGCCTGTGAGAGATGAGCGAGCTCCTCTCCCATGGGTGGTTGGTCCTCCTCAGAATCAGAATACTCTGGGGCTCTATGGGCTCAGTATTAGGGATGGCGGAGAATTTCTCCCCGAAACTTCGGGGGGCCGAGAGCCAACGTGTTCGGCCCCCCGAACAAGTTTCGGGGAGAAATCCTCCGAACCCCCCTGCCCCCCGCAACCCCCCTGGGACGGGACTTACCTTCGCCGAATGTCCCTCCCGGCGGCGGGTCCGGCCGGCGGTTTGGCGGGTGTTCGAGCGGGGCGGGAGCGGCAGCCGGTCTTTCGACCGGCTGCCGCCGCCGCCGCCATTCCAATCAAAGAAAAAAAAAACACCCCCTGATAGGCTACGTGACGATTCACGTAGCCTATCACGGCTAGATTTGCAAAGTCAGCCGTAATAGGCTACGTCAATCGTCACGTAGCCTATCACGGGTGACTTTAAAAAAAAAAAAAAGCGCGTACGGATAATGGCAGCCCCCATAGGGAGCCGCCATTCCCGTTCCTTATTTGGTCTCTGTAGTCTACGTAAACATTTACGTAGACTACAGCGACTAAATAAGGAACGCGAATGGCGGCTCCCTATGGGGGCCGCCATTAGCGTACGCGCTTTTTTTTTTTAAAGTCACCCGTGATAGGCTACGTGACGATTGACGTAGCCTATCACGGCTCACTTTGCAGATCTAGCCGTGATAGGCTACGTGAATCGTCACGTAGCCTATCAGGGGGCGTTTTTTTTTTTTTAAACTTTCGCGTTCGCAGCCGGGCGAGGAGGGAAGCCTCCTCCCCGGCCTGAATTTCGGCTGGGGCGAGGCGGGAAGCCTCCCCCCCGGCCTGAATTTCGGCCGGGGCGAGGTGGGAAGCCTCCCCCCCCGGCCTGAACTTCGCGGGGGGAGCAGCGAAGCGCCTCCCCCCCACCGTGAACGTCCTTTGATGACAGGTAAGGGACTTTCGTCCACCCCTACTCAGTATCCACCCTGACACTTATGTAACATTGTAAGCTTCTAGTCCCTCAACTCCATTCTTAAATGAATCAATGGAACAGAATAGAATCTGATCCCAAATTCTAGGGATGTACAAAAGTCACTTACCTTGAACAAAATTTTATTCGCAGTGGGGGGGGGAGGCGCTCCGTCCCTCCCCCCGAAATTCTGGCAGGGGGGAGGCGCTCCATCCCTCCCCCCCGAAATTCTGGCCGGGGGGGGAGGTGCTCCGTCCCTCCACCCCCGAATCCTGGACGGCCGGGACGCAAATGGTGGCAGCCATAGCCGCCGCTGTTTGCGTCCCTGCAGTCAGCCATGATAGGCTATGTAAATGTTTACGTAGCCTATCACGGCTGAGTGGGAAAAAAAACCCCGTGTGTATGCAAATGGCGGCGCCCATGGGCGTTCCTTAACGCCATTTGCGTTCCTTATTTTGGCACGTCTAGTCTACATAAACATTTACGTAGACTACGGCAAAAATAAGGGGAATGCAAATAGCGTAGAGTCTTTTTTTTCTTTTCACTCAGCCATGATAGGCTACGTAAACATTTACGTAGCCTGTCACGGTATTTTTTAAAAATCTAGCCATGATAGGCTACGTAAATCTTTACGTAGCCTATCACTTTTTGGGTTTTTTTTTAAATATATACTGGAAACGGCGGCAGAGGCAGCCGGTCAGAAGACCGGCTGCCGCCACCGCTGCCGCTGAACTGCTGCTGAACTGCCTCTGGAGCCGCTGCCGCCAGGAGGATTCGCCCAAAGTAAGTCCCGTCCCGGGGGAGGGGGGGCAGACCATTTCGCCACCAATTTCGGGGGGCCGAATGCACTGGCATTCGGCCTCCCTGAGATTCATGGTGAAATTTTCTGACATCCCTATCAAATTCAGCCTCCACAAACCATGTGGTTTCTTGGCTCAGCTAAAAGGACCTAGTCATGCTCACTGTGAAGTATAGGACAAAGGGCTCAACTATGCTTAACTGTTAAAGGATTTTGGGAATAACTACTTATTCATGTCAAATGCCATGTCAACCATGGGCCTGTCTCAAATAATGTCTTGCCCAACACATGTGGCAGGACACACTTTGGACCTGGTTTCCTGTGCTGGATTGGGAGAAAATGATCTTCAGATGGGGGAGCACTCCTTTGGCATGGACAGATCATTATCTGATCAGTCTTGACCTTCAGGCCAGCTGTAACCTCTGCAGAGGTAGGGGTCCAAATTTGATGGTCTGCCCCCAGAGACTGATGAATCCAGATAGATTTTTGAGGTCTCTTGGGGATTTTCCTGCAGGCTTAGCAGGTGGTCTTGCCGAGGTCCTGGTCACCGCTCGGAATGAGGAGATGACCCAGGCTATTGATATGATTGCTCCCAAACATCCTCGACCTAGTTGTAGAACTGTGTCAGCTCCCTGGTATACTGAGGAGCTGAGGGCAATGAAATGATTGTGTCGACGATTAGAGCACAAATGGCGGAAGACTTGGAACGAATACGATTGAACACAGGTAAGAATCCACTTGCGATCTTATTCTGTGGCGGTGATGGCGGTGAAGAAATCCTACTTCTCTGCCACCATTGCATCTGCTCAGTGTTGTCCAGCAGAACTCTTTCATGTGGTTAAAGCCCTCATGGGTGTAGGCTTTGAAACACAAGAACTTGAACCCTCAAAGGCCTGCTGTGAACAATTTGCCAGACACTTTGGAAATAAAATCACTTGCATTTGTGCTGACTTGGATGACATTGTTTTGACAGAGTCTGATATGGATGAGGCTGGTGCACCATCTAGTCATGTTATGGATACCTTTCAGCTTGTGCAACCTGAGGATGTGGACAAACTGCTTGGAGGACTGAGGTCTACAACTTGTTCTTTAGATCCTTGCCCATCCTGGCTCATAAAATCTGCCAGAGCTGGGCTAGATATCTGGACTTGGAGGTGGTAAATGCCTTCTTGAGGGATGGCAAGGTCCCTGCAGCTTTGAAAGAAGCTGTGGTGAGGACCTTGCTGAAGAAACGAAATTTAGATCCCATGGTTCCAGATAATTACCACCCCGTGTCAAATTTGCCATTTTGGGGCAAGGTGCTAGAGCATGTGGTGGCCTCACAACTCTAAGCCGTTTTGGATGAAACTGATTATTTAGATCCATTCCAATCAGGTTTCAGGCCTGGTTATGGGACGGAAACAGCCTTGGTCACCATGGTTGATGACTTATGCTGGGGAATGGATGGGGGGAGTGCTACCCTGTTGGTTCTTCTGGACCTCTCAGCAGCTGATACCATGGTATCCTTCTGGATCATTTATCTGGACTGGGCTTGGGAGGCACAGTTTTAAAGTGGTTCCAGTCCTTTCTGGAGGAGTGGTCTCAGAAGGTGGTGCTGGGGGACTTTGGTTCCACACCATGGCCATTAGCCTGTGGGGTGCCGCAAGGTTCTATCTTGTCCCGCATGCTTTTTAACATCTATGAAACTGCTGGGGGAAGTCATCAGGAGGTTTGGGCTGAAATGTCATCAGTATGCGGATGATACTCAGTTGTACCTCTCATTTCCATCTGCACATCCCAGGGAGGCTGTGGAACTCTTGAACCAGTATCTGGAGGCTGTTTTGAGATGGATGAGGGTGAACAAGCTCAAACTTAATCCAGACAAGATGGAGATACTATGGGTTGGGAAACCAACTACTTCAGATGGAGGTTTACAACTGGTCTTAGATGGGGTTGCACTCCCTCTGAAAGACCAAGTGTGCAGTTTGAGAGTCCTCCTGGACCCTGAGCTAACTGGGGAAGCGCAGGTGGCTGCGGTGTCCTGGAGTGCTTTTTACTAGCTTAGGCTGGTCTGCCAGCTGCAGCCCTATCTGGAGAGGATGGGCCTTGCCTCAGTTATCCACGCACTAGTCACGTCCAGGCTGGACTGCTGTAATGTGCTATACATGGGGCTGCCTTTGAAGACAGTTCAGAAACTCCAGCTTGTGCAGAATGCGGCCACCCGAGTATTGGCGGGGGCAAGCCGATTCGATCTTATAACGCCTATACTGCACCAGCTGCACTGGTTACTGGTGCATTTCCTAGCCCAATTCAAAGTGATGGTTTTGACCTTTAAAGCCTTCAATGGTTAGGGACCAAGTTACTTGAAGGACCCATACTACACCCATATCAGCCTGCCCACACTTTAAGCTCAGAAAGAGAGGCCCTTCTCATTTGCCCACCTGTGAGAGCAGACAGGTAGGTGAACACACATAAGAGGGCCTTCTCTGCAGTGGCCCAGCATCTTTGGAACAAGCTGCCATCAGAAGTCCGCCATGCTCCTCCCTCATTGCAGTCTTTTAAGAAGGCCTTGAAAACATATTATTTTACCTTGGCCTTCTACTGATATGACTGCTACTGTTGCTGCTGTTAACGTCATTGCTGGTTTTATTGTTGGTTTTAATGGTTTATTGTTGGCGTTTATTGTTTTTATTGTTTTTACATTTTTATCACTCTTAATATTTTAATTGTTTTTATGTATTTTATTGTTGTAAGCCACCTTGGGAGGGCTTCTGCTCTGAAAGGCGGCCAGGAAATATTTTAAATAATAAATAAATAAATAAATAAATAATATTTCTGGTTCATTATCAGGATTAAGTCTGTTCCAAACCCACAATTCTATGTTCTCTGGCTGCAAGATTCACTTGATAAAATGCTGGTTAATTTGAAGTGTGTGTGAACTTATATCTTGAACTTCATCTATGATTCCACCAGAGTAACCATTATCTGAACTGTAGCTATCCAGCGTTTCTCATTACACATACTCAAAATATGTTCCCAGCGTATGGGTAGCAAATGTAATGCACACACTCACATGTTCTGGGTGTCATTTGGGTCAGTTAAGTAAACCAAATGGTACTGTTACCTGAAAAGGCTTTGGATTTGTAAAACAAACAAACAAAAACAAACCTGCTATATATGTTGAATGGCTTTGTCAAACCCACAGGAAGTTTCCCTATGTGGCCAGTAATATCCAAGATGTTTTCTCAGGCTGTTAACTTTGGACTCTGTGCTGAAACAATAAGCTAACTTAGGCTTTGGCTGGCTACACGAGAAACTGGTAGGGTGTGTTTTGTTTTGTTGTTCGCTACAACCCTTTGCTTACTATCTCATTCCATTCTGGGCTTGCAAAGATCTTTGATACCAACCCTTTGCATTGTTTTCATGTGAACTTACAAGGCAAAAATGGAAGGGAAGGTCTGTAGCTCTGTGGCAGAGTTTTGCATGTTTATGGTCCAAGGTTCAGTCTCTGGCAACTCCAGTTAAAAGGGTGAGGTAGCAGGTGATGGGAAATCTCTCTGCTAAAGAACTGCTGCCACTCAGAATAGGAAATACTGGGAGAGAGGGACCAATTGTCTGACCTAAGATAGTTTCCAATGTTCCTTAAGTAACCCTGAATATGAAGGGCCTCTTACTTTTAACTTGCTTCTTCTCTAGATTAATCTTTAGATTAGACAGAGTGAGAAAAAAACAACAACCCAGCCATGGGGCGGGGGGGGGGGCATATGTGGCCTATGCGTTGCCCACCCCTGAAATAAACAAAACCAAAATGGAAGAAACTAAAGGAGTAGTTGTGTAAGTGATTGTATAAATAAACTCTACATCACAATATAAATGGTCCTATTGGTTCCAATTATGTAAGGTGAAATAATACCAATGGATGCCTTTTATTCATACTACTGTGCACAGTTCAGCTCTCAGCCAGATTCATTTTTCATTTCAAGCAAGGCCTAAACAGTTTTAGTGTTGCCTAAGATGAATATTCAAGGCCTTGCTGCAATTTACATATCTGTAATCTGACAGGGAAAAGAAGAAAAGGTTGTCAGGCAAAATGAATTTGTGTCTCAAGGTCAGCCCGATTTTGAAACCGATAATGAAGTTTAAGAGCCCCTTTGCTGTGATCAGCATTGCATTGCTCTAATTGACAAATTAGCCATCCATACGGGCTCAGAGGCAATAATACAGTCATAAATCCCAATAAATACAAACATAATCTGATATAAGATGGATCAACCAAACAAGTTAAGGCAGGACTTAGCACATCAAATGATTGAGCATAAAGGAATCACTGTTTGACAAGTTCTCATGGAGCTCAAAAGAGTGCCATACGGTGAGAACGCAGGTTTTATGGGCATGACAACACCACTGTCACTTTGGTTCTGCAGGGGAAAGTTGGGTTGTTAAAACTGCTACTTCCCTACCCCATGTTTGTCCCAGCTGGTTCTTGGACCCCCCTCAGCTCAATTCAGAATAAATTTGGTATTTCTCATTGTTTTCTCATTGACTGGCCAAAGATGTGTACAAATGGAAAACACCAAAGACATATTCGTAATCATAGTTCCTACAAGCATGAAAGCAGTAACGATTGTGTTCGAATAGGAAGAGGTCTTTTAATTCAGTTTCTTCTCAATACATAATGGTTTTCCTAGCATTGCCCAATGAATAACTACCATGTGTGATGCAGGCAGTGAGCTATATGCAATCAACAGCATTTCAAGTTAATGAGACAAATATTGAATTTAGCAACTTTGACCCAATCTTTTAGCCCCAGCTTTGGGTTCTTAGGACCATCCACAGGTTTTCGAGTCAGTCCACCTGTGTTTTTGTGCAACTGCTATTCATTTCAGTGTAGCTTGCTTGAGAACTTCCTGAAGGATACCACATATTATTTTTCTCCACTGCCCATTTTCTCTCTTAACACTTTATTCTAGTCTCATCCCTGCACTGAAGTTCAGCATTATCAGTATTATTATTATTTTGTGATAACTTAAACACTGTTATATCATGACAGCAAAGGAATTGGTGGGTCTGCCTCTAGAAGACTTGGTAAATTCATTCATTCATTCATTCATTCATTCATTCATTCATTCAATAAGTAAACACTGCCTTGTGAGGGTAAAATCCTCAAGGCAACGTACAACATAAAACCCATACAAAAAAATACAAATTGGCATTAAACATACAAATAAAATACTATAAAAACTATAAAAAAAATTACACCAACAAAACTTCACAGATTATGGGAAAGCCAGTGAAAACAGGCCTTCAGAGCCTTCCTGAAGATCTGAAAAAGAGGGGCCTGATGAACCCCTGATGGAATCTGATTCCAGAGGTATGGTGCCACCACTGAAAAGGCCCTCTTCCTTGCACTCACCAGCCTAACCATCCTTGGCAGTGGTCAAGTTAGAAGGGCTTCTGTTGATGGCCTCAAATTGTGGGCAGGCTGGTCCGAGATAAGACAGTTCTTTGAGTAATTTGGACCCAACTGTTTAAGGTTTTAAAGGTTAAAGCCAGCCCTTTAAATTGGGCTCAGAAGCACACCAGCAACCAATGCAGCTGGAGCAGTATCTGTGTCTTCTCTCTCCAAACTGGAAGGTGGAGGTGGCTACTCTGGGACTGAATCTGATTTGTGTGCAGTCTGGTTTCCATTTCTCTGTACAAAGTGGGTCAATATTCCATGTTACAAACAAGCACTAAAGAGATCAGATTGCAACCACATTGATGAGCTGAGGCAGGTGACTCTTTACACATTGCATTTGCAGAGCATCTGCTACCTCTACCTCTATACTACTTCAGTGTGAATAGCTCCAGTCCCATCATGTCAACAGAGGTATTGTGTAAAATTCCATCTCAAGTAGGTAATCTGGATCATATGGATACTCATGACGCCAGCATCAACAGCCCCAGTGGAGGTGCAGTGCTAGTATGGGAAGTTTGCACATAGTGCAGGTGGTCCATATGACCGGCATTTTCACATTGTAAGTGCATTCATTGTGGAGGCCAACTACAGGGACGTGGTTCTTTGGCAGCAAACGCACCCTACTGGTGATGTGTCAACTGACCTTCTAAAGCTACTGGTCTGGTTTCTGAAGAGATGAGGTTTCCACATTATGGCCAAAATCAGGGGAGCAGAACCTCTTTCACCCTGAGGGCTGCATTCCATGTCTCAGGAGAAGCTCACAGGGGCTACATGTCGGCGGTAGGTGTGGCCAAAAGCAAAAGGGGTCAGGGTCCAAAACAAAAAAATACCAGCATATTTTAGCCTAATGCTCTCGCTGCCAGTAACTAAGCCTTAGCAGAGTCATCTCAACCTTTTAGGATGGGGGAAAAGCTGCACAAATGCCAGGAAACCACCAAAACAATGGCTGGCTGGGGGAAAGGGGCATGGCCTTCTGGGAAACTCTAGAGGGCCACATTTTGTCCTCAGGCCTGAGGTTCTATCCTCCCTGACCTAAATCCAGCATACTGTTAGCAGGAGGAGTTGCTGTGCTGATGGAGCTCTGCTGCCTTTTCCTGTTGTGCAAGCAGTTCCCTGCAGACCACTTGGTAAACCTCAGATCCGCAAGTGGTTGCGCAGCCAGGCACGCAAGCAGAACCTTAACTGGATTCTGTTCTACCCTTGTGTGTAGTTTGTAACTTGGTTTCCACTAGTGCAGCCTTCCCCAGCCTGGTGGACACCAGATGTTTTGAACTACAATTCCCAGCATTCTTGCTCATTGGCCATGCTGGCTGTGACCAATGGGAGCTGAAGTAAAGCATCAGGAGGGTGCCAGGTTGATGAAGGCTGCACTAGTGCGATGCCATTCGCGTTTGTGGAATGATACCCTTGGTTTCCTTTCTCCCCGTTGGACACAGCCCTTGGTGTCTTTGCTCCCTGACAAATCTGGAGTGAGAAGAGCCCTGCTGGATCAGACCAAAGGCACCCAGTCCAGCGTTCTGTTCTCACAGTGGTCAACCAGATGCCTATGGGAAGCCCACAGGCAGGACATGAATACAGCAGCACCTCCCACCCGTGTTCTCCAGTGACTGGTATGCAGAGGCATACTGTTTCCAATACTGGAGGCAATATGTAGCCATCACAACTAGTAGCCATTTAGAGCCTTATTCTCAATGATAAGTATCAATCCTTGATACTCCCTTGCTTATAAGGCCAATTCTCATATGAGGCTATTGTCCATTTACAAAAGATGCATGTCCAGTCATATTAAGCAGTTATCAGCTTCCTCTTGTTTTTATCAGAGCAGAAGAAGAGAACTGGTACCTTCTGAAAATCCTCCTCCATAGTAAGCAACTGTTAGTAAAGAGTAATCTGTTCAATTCTGCTCCATACAAAAGGAGACATGAGTTTCTTTGTTTCTTTCTAAAGTCCATTTTTCTGCTTCTGCTAAATATCACTGATATCCCTGCATTAAAATAATCCATGTTGTGATCAGGATTATACTATTTAGAGTACAGGCTTTGAACCAGGGTGAGAGGATAAGATACCAACTAACATAACCATCTGGCCTGCATTAACTCTCCTGACCTTGACGTAACCAGGCAAAGCTTTCAAAATCATTAGTTAAGTTGGACTGCTGTGTTTTAAATCTTCGTAGGTGATCTCTTGTTAGACCAGAGTAATCTGGAGGTTTCCTCTCAAAGACGTAGTTCTGCATCATTCACAAATCATCTTTAGTCTGCAGACCTTATGTATGGGCTTATGCAGTCTGTTCTTTGTCTTTTCATTCTCCCCCCACCCATTGATTTAAAATAAGGATAATGGATGGGTGGTGTCTCCCCTCGCCCCCTGTGCATGAAGATGCAGTAACTTTCCTAAGGGGATTGGTTGCAAGGGGCTTGTCTTTAGGGATCAGAAACATTCCTATAGGGCATCCAGGCTGCGGTACTTATCAGGAAGGAACACAGAAGGGCCAGCATAGGCTCAGGTATCCACACTCCTCTAGTGTACAATGTCAGTGCAGAGTTATTCCATGGTCTACGATATCTGCTTTATCGAAGGTTTTCTCCCAACCGTTTTGGCTCCATAAAGCACTAGATTAGGAGGGCAAGAAGCTTCCATGGAAGTAGCACTCAAGTGGGTTTTCCTGACTGAATATTTGCACTGTGCAGTTTAAAGGCACAATCCTATGGATACTTAGTCATAAAAAAATCCTACAACTCCCAGCATTCCCCAGCCAGCCATGCATGTCTAAACATGCATAGGATTGAACCCTAAGTAGCTCCAATGTCATTCCCTCTCCCGCCTTCCCCAAGCTGTGTTTAAGTTAAGGGCGGGGGGGGGGGATATATATGGGGCTGTACTTGCATAGTTTTTGTTAATCTAAAAAATAATGCTGCAGCAAGGGAACCCATATTTTGTCCTAAGGGGGGAAAAAAATGGAATTCTGTAACATACAAAGGATGCAAATGTACATCTTTGGCATGATTTGTTGCACTTCTGGTAAAAATGGGGAGCAGGGAAGGGATGCAGAGTGAGCATTGCCTCCTGGGGGTGGGGGCATCTTCATGACAATGGAGTGAGAAGTGCGTTGGAGTATTACCTGGATTTTCATGGAATCGGCTTTGGTCTGTCAGGGAAACATGAAGCAAAATAAGCCGAGTGTTTTCAGGGGTCACACAGCACTTGAAAGGAACATACTTCCGGGTGGGGTGTGGGGAGTAGAACTGAATGTCATCAAACTGGCAGGGACTGCTCAACCAATGAGAGAGGCTTGTTTCCTGCCCCTATCCAGGCTCCCCCCCCCCCGCTTCCAACGCTACTATTCTATGATTCTATGATTCTATGCACAGGATATATTAAAGATTATAAGTAGGCTAGCTAAGGTGAAAGAGTGTATCCACTACTGCAGTAATGTCAGGGGGTGCTGCTGCACTCCTGGGGATGTTCTTAGTGGGAAAAACTACTTCCACTGGGGAAACAAGAGGGAATGGGGCATCCCACCCCCTTGACCACGTCACTGCCAGGTCACAAAGGCACACCCAGGATTTAATGCAGGGGTGGGGAACATGGCACACTGTGGTAAAAATGCCAGGGAACTGCTTTCAGTAAAAAAGTCAGAGTAAAAGAAGTTTCAGAAAATGCAGCTTTTCAAGAGGAAAGTGGCTGGTTGGCAGCAGATTGGTGATGATGACGTCACCTGTAATGAAAGAATTCAGATTGCTCTAACTTGGCACTAAATTGCTCATGAAGACAGCCCCCTGGTCATTGGAAACCATGCTAGACTTCTAATTTCGCTTCTGAGATTGTTTTTTCACCTTGTATTGCCCACAGACTTTTAAGTTTCTCTTCCAAGCTGGGTGGCTTGTGGGGATCTAATGTGGTGAACCTGCATACCCAAGATCTAACATCACACACACAAAAAGAGGTTAGGTAGATATGCCTTCAGTACTAGTAAAAGGGGGCTCTTTGAGCCAAAATGAAGTGAGTAAACAAACAAACAAACAAACAAACACATGAGACACAGAGAAATAGCAGTTATTTTTTGCATGTAGAAACTGTGTGTATTTCATAGCATCATAGAATAGTAGGGTTGGAAGGGGCCTTTGAGTCCAACCCCCTGCTCAGTGCAGGAATCCAAGTCAAAGTATCCCTGAAAGGTGGCTGGCCAGCCTCGTCTTGAATTCCTCCAGTGTAGAGCCCACTACCTCCCTAGGTCATTGGTTCCATTGTCATATTGCTCTAACAGTCAGGAAGTTTTTCCAGATGTTCAGCTGGAATCTGGCTTCCTGTAACTTGAGCCCATTCGTCCGTGTCCTGCACTCTGGGATGATCGAGAAGAGATCCTGGCCTTCCTCTCTGTGACAACCTTTCAAGAACTTGAAGAGCATTATTATATCTCCCCTCAGTCTTCTCTTCTCAAGGCTAAACATGCCCAGTTCTTTCAGTCTCTCTTCATAGGGCTTTGTTTCCAGTCCCCTGATCATCTTTGTTGCCCTCCTCTGAACCCTCTCCAATTTGTCTGCATCCTTCTTAAAGTGTGGTGCCCAGATCAGGACACAGTACTCCAGATGAGGCCTAACCAGTGCTGAGTAGAGGGGAACTAGTACTTCCCAAGATTTGGAAGCTATGCTTCCATTAATGCAGCCCAAAAGAGCATTTGCCTTTTTTGTAGCCACATCACATGGTTGGCTCATATTCAGCTTGTGATCAACAACAATTCCAAGATTCTTCTCGCTTGTAGTGTGATTGAGCGAAGTATCACCCATCTTGTAATTGTGCATTTGGTTTGTTTTTCCTAGGTGCAGAACTTGGCATTTATCCCTGTTAAATTTCATTCTGTTGTTTTCTGCCCAGTGCTCCAGCCTATCAAGATCACTTTGAATTTTGTTTCTGTCTTCTAAAATATTAGCTATCCCACCCAATTTTGTGTTATCTGCAAATCTGATAAGCATTCCCAGCACCACCTCCTCCAAGTCATTAATAAACATGTTGAAGAGCACTGGGCCCAGGACTGAGCCCTGCGGTACCCCACTCGTTACCTCTCCCCAGTTTGAGAAGATCCCATTGATAAGCACTCTTTGAGTCCAATTCTGTAGCCACCTGTGGATCCACCTGATCATTGTTTCATCTAGCTCACTTTGAGCTAGTTTGCTCATCAGGAAATCATGGGGCACTTTGTCGAAAGCTTTGCTGAAGTTGAGGTATATTACATCCACAGCATTCCCACAGTCCACAAGGGAGGTTACCTGATCCAAAAATGAGATCAGATTCATCTGGCAGGATTTGTTCTTGACAACTCCATGTTGGCTTCGGGTAATCACTGCATTGTTTTCAAGGTGCTTCCAGATGGATTGCTTTATCATCTGCTCCAGAATTTTCCCAGGGATTGATGTCAGACTGGCTGGTCCGTAGTTCCCAGGTTCCTCCTTTTTGCCCTTTTTGAAGATAGGGACAACATTAGCCCTCCTCCAGTCATCTGGCACTTCACCCGCCCTCCATGATTTCTCAGTAATAATAGACAGTGGTTCTGAGAGTTCTTCTGCCACTTCCTTTCTTACTCTAGGATACAGTTCATCTGGCCTTGGAGATTTGAACTCATCCGTTAGGGCTGTGCATCATTTCAGTGACAAATATGAATCCCAAAGTGAATCAGGGTGCTTCAGGGATGCTTTGGTGTGATCCGAGGCAAATCAGACCAGCCCCAAGGTGCTCCAAAGAGAAAGTCACTGCTGAAGTGCCTCAGTCTGTCTTGGAGATTCAGAGCTCTTCTGATGCCTTCTGAAGACCAGACAGCCTGTCTCCAAAATTTATCAACTTGAGAAAGTTCAGAGAGAGGGAGAGGAGGAGGAGGAGGAGGAGGAGGAGGAGGGAGGGAGGGAGGGAGCCTTGGCAAATGGCAAATTAGGGCTGAACGTAAGCCAGCATTCTCCAATCAGTGACACTGGTGGAGGTGGGGGGGATACTGGATATATTGGAGATCAGCCTGCGTTTGTTTCATTGAGTGTGTGTGGAAAGCACTATACACATAACATCTATTATTTAAATAATACTACAGTGTGTGGCAAAGCAAGCCCAATATGAGGTATCTTCAGGGTCTTGACATTGGGGCTGCCCATTGTCCAGATTTCATGCACTTCTGTGCAACCAGTGAACTCTTTGGTTTGAGAGTTTGCCAGCCTGTTTTCCCAGGTGATGTGTGTATTCTATTCAGCCAAAGAGAGCTTGTGGTCATCCACTGTGAAGCTGAATAGGAAAGGGGAGAGGGGTTATTTGCACTTCAGAGAAACCTACAGTGACCTCCTCCTAATCACCTCTTAAGCACCTAACTTCTCTGACTATACCTTTATGACCTTTGGTTTGAGTTCCTGAGAACAGCACATTTCATCTGTGCCTAGCACAAAAACTACTGGACCAAACTGTCTGAACTTAGGCAGGTGGGATCACCTCCATGGGGGCTGCCAGGTCTCTGAATTTCATGTATTTATCATGAAAACTGAAAATATTATGGCCGTTTCTGTTTTCCAACGCAAGTCAGTGGGAAAACATCAAATCCGAATGATTTGGATATCCGAATCTCACATTAGATCCAAATCCGAAGCAAAGTGGATTGGGTATGAATCAGTCCGAAGCAAAGTGGGGCTGCTTTGGTAGGTCTGAAGCAGCAACCAAAGTGAAGTAAGGGGTCTGTGCACAGCCCTGGTATTTGTAAGTAAGATTGAAGTTTCCTCGTGATTCATTTCCATTCATGTGTTCGTTTACGGACACAAACTATATTGCTCAGAGACTCCCATCTTCAACTTTCGGGGGGTCCATTAAGGAAGTAGAAAGTGTTATCCAATCACGGCCAGATTATGTAGGTTGTGATCCTAATGGTGTGGTGGATTCAGTGGGCATCTCACTATTCGCTGAACACCATCAATAAGGCAGCTTCTTTTCCCTGCATGCTGGTCCAACATGCTTCTGTTATGGACAATCTGACACTTACTTTCCTTCCATTTCTAGTTTGGGCCCAGTCTTTGCATACTGTAGTTCCTTGGAAGTAGATCCCACTGACTTACACTGGGTGGGACTTACACCCAGGTAAGTGTGCATAGGATTGCGGGATTTGAAGCTATTTTTTAAACATGAGGAGGCAGTCTTGAGAAATATACAGACTTTTAGAATTACCCAGGGGCACTTCCACGAAAACAGCAGGGACTACAAATTAAGCTATATTCCTCAGTGCAAAACATTAGCCAGGACACATTTACAAACACTGGCTTCCTTCATGCTAAAATTTATTTACTGGTAGGAATCATTTTGTAGGTTTTAAAGCCTGTTGGGGAATTGCTCCATTCTGTTCTTGGCCATCTGGGCTAATTAAGAAAGAGAGGATTAAAATCACAGATGGGCTCTTCTAATAACAGTGATCAAAACACAAGAAAACAATATAACAGGATTATCAGATGAAATTGCTCAAGGGGAAGTATTAAAGTATGGTAGCGCCATGTGTGTTTGCATTTGGCCAATCTAAACCTAAGGCTGGTTGAGCCTAAGCCCCCATTTTTATTTAACTGAATCTTACATTGCTACTTTCCCTGACATTTTAATATGTTATTTATGTATTTATTAATGATATTTCTATACTGCCCCCAAACTAAAACTTTATAGCTTCTGTATTATTTCTTATACACCCTCAAACTATGGGCCAAAACAGGCATCACTTTAAATGTGTGTCTAAGAGCTGCATCTTTTTTTTCTTTTCATTTTTACTCTAGAGTAGGAGCAGGGCCACTGATACAGACTGGGACCCTAGCGATGGGGGGTGGGGTAGTTTTTAAGATCTGGATTGGGCCCCCTGCACTTACTCTAGAGTAAAAATGAAAAGGAGACATAGGACGGTATCAAATGCTGCCTGTGCAGCAGTAGAAGCCGCTGCTGCTACATTGGAAAGCGAGCTATTCCTAAAGGATCGGGGCAGGTCAGCAGACCTATTCTGTTCTGGAAATGAGGCTTGTGGCTCATTTCCTGGGTCACTTTAGGAAGCAGTACCTTCCTGCTGCGCCAGCATTCAGTGTCCCGCTGGTGCAACAGAATGAGCAGAGGTGCTAAACGCACATTTAAAGGAATGTCTGTTTTGGCTGTATGCTGAATGAAACAGTGAACAGTTCCCATCTTCTCACAATGCTTGCTGATTTGCAATGAGCTTGAATCCAAGTTTATGGAAGCTTGCTTGCCAGCTATATCTGGTTAGCTGCCAGTAATGTCTTCTTTACATGAAAACTGACATAGATCTCACAACCTCAATCTGGCATAAAAACTTCGAAATGTTGAAATGAGTGTGTTTCAAGATGTAGTAAAGCCATGTGAAAAATCTGTTCTCCAGAATGTTAGGTCCAATATCATGCATATTTTTAGGTTAGCATCTCAAATGTTCTCAGGTGGCTCTGTTTTCCAGCATTAAAAAGACTGATGTTTACATCTTAATTCTGGAGTTATACTCATCTAAGAACACGAGTGTACTCCCTCTTCCTGGCACTAAGAGGCAGGGTGGGGCAGGCAGAGCAAACATGCAGATGCTGGCAGTGCCCATGTGCCGGCCATTGGGATGGTGCAAGCAGCTATCTAAGCTGGTGTCCTGCTTCCCGGGCTCTCTTTGGTCCAGTGTTGGACACCCACCCTCTTGCTGTAGGGATGGTGGTACAGGTAACACTGGTTGCTTTTAGGCCATGTAGGAATTTTTTTTCCTTGTCCTGTTTGGCCTTGGATAAGGGTGTGTGTGTACTCTGTACTTGTGTACTACCACTTCCCTCCCAGGGTTGCCTGGAACTGGAGGAGACCTTAGAAGAGGAGGATAATTCTGTTGTCAGTTGTAGTGGTTGGGAAAGTCAGGGAAAGTTGAAGGGTGCCAATAGCCTTTCTGAGACCACCCCTAGAAGCAGTGCCCCACTCGAGGAGGCTGTGGCATTGAAGGAACCGAAGCACCTGGACACTGGTCCCACCTTCCTGCTTCAGGTCTATCAAACCCACCAGGTTCACCCCCAAGACCCCAGGGACAAAGGTGGCAACGGGTTCAGACAGAAGCTCATAGCTGGAGATGCAGTGCCCATCTGGCAGCACATCTGCTGTCTTTGAGCCCTACTTGTGAGGAGGAAGCATGCTGTAGATCAGGGCCCTACTGACAAACCAGGAAGGGGTGGGGCATTGGTATTCCCCATGAAGCTGTTAGTTGGAGCTTAGTCCTTGCTGAAGCAACACCTTTCTCACTGAGCTGGACAGATCCCCTGCTAGTCTGATCTTCCTTCAACTACAGAACTTTTTCTGGTAAGGTTGGAAGCTGACTTTCACAGCAGGAATGGGACAGTACTGCACCCTGGAGAGAAGTCAGGATATTGGCCAGGGTGGTGCTTGATTAAATAGGTTGTTCAGCACTGGCAGGGCTGTGTGAGAAGGAAGAGCAGAAGAAGAATTCCTAGCACACAAATGGAGAACATGTGGCCCTCCAGATGTCGTTAGACTACAACTCCTGTTATTGGCTATGCTGGCTGGGAATGATGGGAGTTGCAGCCAACAACATCTGGAGCAGAAGAGCAGAAGAAGAATTCCTAGCACACAAATGGAGAACATGTGGCCCTCCAGATGTCGTTAGACTACAACTCCCGTTATTGGCTATGCTGGCTGGGACTGATGGGAGTTGCAGCCAACGACATCTGGAGCAGAAGAGCAGAAGAAGAATTCCTAGCACAGGAATGAAGAACATGTGGCCCTCCAGATGTTGTTAGACTACAACTCCCATTATTGGCTATGCTGGCTGGGGCTGATGAAAGTTGCAGTCCAACAATATATCTATATCACCCAGTGGCCAAAGCTCTCTGGGCGGTTCACAACATGTTCCCCCTCCCTGCCCTAGGGAGCACCCTGAGGCATCCATATGGGGACTGAGGATTCCCTGGACTGGCTCCTTAGGGCTGTGAGTCCCATGGGGCAGGGAAAGGAGCCTCCTTGAGGCTTAACCAGATCACACATCTAAAGCTTTGGGGCTTGGAGGGTGGTGAGTTGGGAGGTCCTCCTGCAATGCCTAAAGGTGGCCAGCTGGTTTGGTGGCAGGCAATATACGGTCCAGGTCCAGGGCAGGGCAGGCTCACCCACCCAGTTAACTAGGCTTGTGAGGGGGAGGACTTTTAACAACAAGAAAAGTAAAACAAAAATGCCTCGCTTAACTTTCAGGCACTCCAGAGGCAGCAGCACCGGGAAGCCCCAAGGGAGGAAGCCCCGCTTGAGTCTTCTAGGGGGCTTTTCAGCAAGCTCAAGCAGCCAGAGGTGCTGCAAGGACAGAATAGGATAAAAATGGTAAAATAAGGAGCACACACAAACCTCTCAGCCACCTCCTTACAGTACAGTAAGCACTGAAGCTCTGCAGCCTGAGAAATTTCTCTAGGAGAGTTCCACAAATTGCCAAATGTACCCATGATCCCCAAAAGGCTGGAGACCCCATGCTTTTGTCTCCAACAGTGGCCAGCCAGATGCCTCCAAGAAATTCACAAATGAGGCATGATGGAGAGTCATCCCCTCTTTGTTCGCAGCAGGCATTAATAAGAGGTCTACTGCCTTTGAAAATGGAGGTTTCACATGTTTAGCTATCGTGGCTAATACCAAGCAACAGACTATGAAGAAGACTGAAGACTAAAGATGGAACTAATCACATTTGTTAAATTTTCAAGCCATTTGTTCTCTTTTGAGACAATGGTGTATGAAACACACATGACCTAATACAGGATATTTATTTATTACATTTATCTTTCCTCCAATGAGCTCAGGGCAGCATACATAATTCCCTCCCCTCCCACATTTTAACCTCACAACAACCCTGTCAGGTAGGTTAAGCTGAGAGATAGCAACTGGCCCAAGGTCACCCAGTGAGATTCATGGCTGAGTGGGGATGTGTACCTGCATTCCCTCAGCCTTGGTCCAATACTCTAACCCAGCCTTCCCCAGCTTGGTGCCCTCCAGATGTGTTGGACTGCAAGCCCCATCATTCTGGCTGGGAATGATGGGAGTTGTGGTCCAACACATCTGGAGGGCACCAGGTTGGGGAAGGCTGCTCTAATCACTGCATTACTTTGACTGTTGAACTAGATGGGCCAGTGATCTGACTTGGTGAGCTTTATCTATACGTTCAATACAAACTCAAAATGTACAGCAAGGCTTACCAGAATCTCCCACCTCCGTCTGCCAAGGTGAGCCTGTGGGAGAGAAACTCCACAACTGCTAAAACTGAGAGTGCAAATGTTCCATATTTTGGCACATTCAAACAATCAAAAACAGGGAAACAGGACTCCTGGAGCAGACTTATGGAGAGCAATAGTGGCGTCAGGCTTTGTTGTATGTAATCTTCTCTTTTGTTCTCTGATGCATGCCTATAGGCAAACAGACAGCAGAATACTGGGAGACCCATCTGCTTCAGTTTGGTCTTTGTTTATGACTGGGGTCATTTTCGTGCAGTGGCTTTCCATCATCCAGCAATTAACATGGGATTATTGAGAGCCGATTCCATACACAAACACTTCCTTCCACTTGGCTAGCAACAGCCTTATAAAGCCCTAGATTTGTATTCTAATTCCTCCAATTATATTAAATCAGGCTGTTGGGATTAGGTGATTAAGCTGGTTTGTTTGTGGTAAAACACCAAGAGGGGGAGGGGAAAACTTCAGCAACAAGAGACCCAGAAAATGTGCTGCACCTCTGTGGTTGAACATGATTCCCTTTGCAAAGTCCTTGCCCTACTGTGAAGAGGGCAGGCACAGACAGTGCTTCAAAGAGCAAGGGAAGAATAACTTGACTATAATGAAAACATCCCATCCTTCTTCCTAAATTATTACTGGACATGTAGACTGGTGGCTCACAGTGATATGGATGCTACATAGGAACCTGTAGTATTGGTAACAGCTTGCTGGGTTTCTTTGCCATGGTAATAATTCATGGCGGTGGTTTAAACATTCAAATGAATACATTAATAGTCAAAATAAATATGAATAGGGATTATGTAAGTATTTT
This sequence comes from Heloderma suspectum, assembly GCF_057233095.1. NCBI lineage: Eukaryota > Metazoa > Chordata > Lepidosauria > Squamata > Helodermatidae > Heloderma > Heloderma suspectum. The sequence continues at coordinate 232,376,660 of NC_139461.1, forward strand.
GATGAGCTCTAGAGGTAAGACAGAGATGTTTGTAATTTGATCATCTCTCATTGCTAATCCTTAATTCCCTGTGTGTTTTTCTCTGATAGATTAAAAACATTTTGCTTCTTCTCCAAATGTCCTAGTTTTTATACAGTGCAGAAAAGTAAGCGCTTTTTTGTTGTTGTTCTGGGTATTGGAAGGCAGGGGCAGAATACATGCACACTTAGTTCTTATTTTTTATACACAGCCTGCATGTATTGGTCGTGCTTCTTCCCAGTGAGATTAACACCTTCCCAGCATGCAATCAGCCATGTTTTCTTCCTGGCAAAATGTGATGCTTTCCCCACCATTGCTATTATGATTGCTGTGTGGAATGTGGTAATAAGCCTGTCACAAGAATAGCCCCCTACTGGTTATTGTTTTGTGATGGGTAGATGGTAGGGGTGTGCACTGACCACAAGATTCAATTGGGACCCCAATTCAGCAATTTGGAAAACAGCTCTATTCAGCTTGGACTGATCTGGAGGCTGCCCACTTCAACTTGGGTTCAAGTCTCGATTCAGAAAACCAAATCTTCAGGCCTCCCATTGATTATCATTGGAAATCAACAAATGGCTATAACTTTTACTTCTGTTTGAAGTGGATGAAATTTGAAGGCATAGTAGCCCCTTAGGAGGGGGTTATGTCTGTCAAGTGTCAGACAAATAGGTGCAGAGGGTTTTGTTCTATGTGCCTTTAATTTTTAAAAAAAGTTTTTAAGGGAACTGCCAATCAACGTTTTCAGTTTCTTGGCAGAATTGGATGACATTTGCAGGGATAATTGCCCCTTCTGAGGGGATCAAGCCTGACAAATTTCAGATGAATATACTTAGGGTTTTTGTGTTGAAGAGCAGCTTTAACAGTTTGGGGGTTTCCCAAAAAAGGACATGCTTATCTGCCTATGTTTTTAGTGGGCAATTGTTATGAAAATGACATACAACACAGAGATGGCCCTAATTAAGAAAACTGAAAACTTTCTGAAGGATGGGTACAGCATTTTTTGTAGAAGAAAAGTGTTCAGATTGGGGGGGGATGGGTAAATGATTCACTTCTCCTTACCCACCCAATCATGAGTGGGTTTGTTTTTTATTTTTTTGTTTTGGCAATTTTTATGAAAATTGTATATTTCATAGAGGAATCCCTAAGTGAGAAACCTGGAAAATTTCAGAAGGATAGATGCATGGGTTAGGGAATTATAATGAATTAAATACAGTGTACTTTTTTTCTGCTCAATTGGCACCAAAGTCACAGAAAGTGCAATTTAATTATTCATTCATTATTCCTTATTTATTTACAGCCTTTATACATCACCCTTTAGCCAAAAGGCTCCCGGAGCAACTTACAAAGTTAAGTAGCAATAGAACAAGGGTGGATGGTGGATGTGGAGCATACAGTGGCAGAGGCAGAAGGACTTGAACGCCCAGCATTTTCCAAGCAAGCCTCCAATGCCACATCCTCCCAGGTCCCCATAGTCTCCACCAAACCTCTTTTAGCATTCCTGCTCCTGGGAGAAAGAACTAGTAAAGAGCTGCAATATATTGCTTCAACATCCCTCCCGCAAAGCACTGGGATTGATGAGCTCTGGTGAAACCATTCTCTGTGATTAGAAGTTGGAGCTGCCAGTCACAAAGCTACACTACACCCCATCTTCTCCTTCACCTAATCCAAAGCACACCCCTAGCAGGTGAGTTTTCTACTCTGTTGCTGAGTATAAGCTCTTTGTGCATCTACTGATTGTGGCAGGCCTTCATGCATGTGTAGTTTCTCAGCACATGCATGATGATACTCAGCTCTTCTCTTCCCACTTCTTGGTCCCTTGTGATAGAGGCTTGCAGTGCACTGCAAAGCCCTCATGGTCCACCACTGTTGTGGGGAAAGTCTTGGATCTCTTTAGGTCCCTCATGTCAGATCTCCACTCCCTTGTCCACAACTTTCCAAAGCACACAGTATGAGGACTACATATGAGGACTTCAGCCTTAGAAATGAACCTATGAATTGGCCCAAAGCAAAAGTGTGATTTATTTCAAGTGCAGATTTGGGGTTCCTAGTACAGGATTTAGTGTAGCGTACCATCAAGTGCACATGTATCACAAGGCATCACATTGAACTAGAAGAGGATAACCACCAGTAGTTCTTCCTTCATTTCCACTTCATGAAGATGTTACTGGGCTAGATTTGGAGCTCCAATGTATAATCAAGAGCAAAACTCCAAGGAAGTTTTTCCAGACAATAATTTAGCGAAAGCAATGGGACATTCATGTTTCCCATCTCTCAAATAGATGAAATTTCTATTATTTACTCCAAAGTTTTAACGAAAAGCTTGAATTTCATGCTATCAGTTCAAAAAGGAAAGCTTTGGAAAGATTCTCTCCCCCCCCCCTCTCCTCCCACACAAAAGCAAAAGGAATGTGCTTATTTAGCTGAGATAAAATTATAACTCCTAAGAAATCATTGTGGATTATGGAGTGAAGCGATTAGAGAGAGACGGTTATACTTATGAATGTGTGCCTAGGCCTGCTGGTTAAGGAGAGATTAATCCCTCTTAGTCTGCAAAAGGACCCTCAGACTGCTCAAGCAAGTCATGCTTAGACACCGCAAGCCTCCGAGAAAGTCCTAAATCTTCACATTAGCTCCCTGCGTTCCCTTCATCTCAGGGTCTAAGCCGTTTTTCTAAAGGATACTTCCATAAACAAGCCCCCACAGAATTGGCAAGGATTTGGAAATCTGGATTGGTGGAAATTTTTTAAATCCAAGGTCCAAGAGGATAGAAGAAGATTAGGCTGCACTTTTAAGAGCTCGTTCTTAAAGCGACAGAGCTGTCCTCAATCGCTGATGCCATCTCGAAGGGTTAATCAGAGGGAAGGGGAAGGAGGAGGGAAAGAACAAAGGGAAGGAAAGGGAAATAAAACAAATTGAAAAACTACAGTTCTGTCTCAGGCCCCCTCAGTCACTGTCTGCCATGAAAACTCATATATTGTTTCAGGGAAAGAATATGTCTGCACGACAGTCAACAATTTATTTCTAACACTGTATTTCTGATCGTTCTCAAGAATGCAAATGGATTCTTGTCATTTGGAGAAGCTCTGTGGATCAATTAGGGAGGGAAATTGACAGGGGAAAGTGAAGTTCATAGACATAGAATAGAAAGCTAGAAGTAGAGCCTTAACGGGGGAAAGTAGTAAACGTGTGCTGTGTTCTGGAGATTGCTTTGCATATTTAAAATGGAATGGTATATAGTACTTGTTCGGCAGTATATATACATGTTGTAAATAAGAAGAAAGAAGGAATATTACTATCAGGAAAGTCATAATCACATTGGGAAAAGGTGTGAAATGGCAGGTGGACTTGCCACTTTGGAGTCTCTTTCCTTCTGGGTATGTCCTTCCCACTTTGGAAAGCTGTAGCATGAATCAGGTTAGGGTTATTTGCCCAACAGCGTTTCAGTGAACGCTGTGCCATTAAAAGAGAGAGTTGTACTTGTGTCCTTGCGCTGCATTACAAGAAGACATTTGTTGCATTTCTCCCCCCCCCACCGTCAGATTTCTGCTTCCTATGCTCCATTTTAAACATGTGCCTGGATCATACATGTGCAAAATATATTGTGCTGGGCACAGCAACCCTAAGGTGGTGGTGGTGAGATCCAGTGGCAGGAAGTTCTTGGGGGGGGGGGATTTTTCACTCCCATTCCTCACTTTGGCTTTTAAAAAATTATCTTCCTGTTGACATGAATGGAAGGGGAAGTATGGTTCAGGGCTGACATACGTTTTTGGTATTTCTTTGGGCATGTTAGGGAAATGAGGGAGCTTTGGATCTATTGGCTCCAAGGCCTCCCCAACATGCCCTGAGACTGCCTGCAGAGTGTAACGATTGTGATAGATCCATTCCTTGAGCCAGGCCAAGATTTTTGAATGCCCTGGACTAAGCACAGGTACTTTGCTCCAGGTTTTAGATTAGGCTGGCAAGGCAGGGGCCTGGTTGCCTAGGGCTAAAGGCAAGGAAGGAACACTGAAATAAACCCTACATCTCCTAAGCTTTGTATGATTCTTATTTCCAACAGTCCTAGGGCCCTGGACACAACACAGAGCATTGCAGGAGATACAGCAACAGCAGCCAGGCTCTCTGCCACAGCATGGGAGAGGCCTCCAGTGGTGGATCTCCTTTTCCACGCATGAAGAGGAAGGTCAGCAGCATCCCATAGCCTTTCGCCTGTCCTCCCTGGGAGCGTGTGAATGTTCCCTTAATTACAGTATGTATTTGCTATAGGCATATATTCCAAGTTGGAGATGGCTTCCTGCAGGATGTAGACTAGAGGTGCTGAACCTCTTTCAGCCCAAGGGCTGGATTTAATTTTGGAGAAGCTCTCTGGGGCCACATTCCAGTGGTGGGCAGGGCCAAAGGCAAAAGGGGCAGGTCCAACCCACCCACCCCGGCTTTTACCTTAAAGACATATTGCTAGTAACTATGCCTTGGCGGAGGCATTCCAACGTTTTAGAATGTGGGCGTGGGGAACTGCACAAAAGCCAGGGAACCACTGAACTATCAGCAGCCAGGGGAATGGGGATGGGGCCAGAGGAAAGAGGCCATCTTAGGAACCCCAGAGGACCAGACTGGGATTCCAGATGAGCTAGATTTGGCCCACCGGTCAGAGGTTCAACACCCCTGATGTATACAATATGATCTATATTTGAATAGGCGGCATCAGTGTAAACAAAGCCTTCTCTGGGACAGGCCACTTTATCCATGTAAATAAAGTGAATATACCATTTTTGGCAAGAATGAATCAAATTTATTTTTCTAAAAACAGATACACTCTGTCTGCCAAAGGATGTCAGACTGATTTTTTATTCTGAACCTGTGTGCAAAATTCCCCTTGATTATTCCTGTAAATTAGACTTTTCCAGAACTGAATCCTGAATGACTCCGATTCCTGAGATAGGGGCGGGGGCAGAGAGGAATCCAACATTCCAGTACTGGAGTCTTTAAAGATTGCTAACTAGTCCAAATATCAGTTCTCAGACTAATGCTAACGAGATAATATGCAATTGACCAGAAACAAATAAATTATTCAAAATCTACTGCAAGTGTGAAAAGTATTTACATGTTATTGATAAAATCATCTAGACAGCCTCATTAGCAATACTCTCACATAGCACCTGTATCGATCAGAGAATTTAAACAACAAAAACAAAAGAGAAGGGGGGAGGGACACAAGCAAAGCACCCAACAATGCCTTGTATGGTAGCAGTAGCTACTTCAGGGGCTGGATGAGTACTTGATTCATTTTATATTATAGCATAACTTTTCAAGCCTTGTTATATGGACTTTAGTCATGCTCCAGATGGCATGGGTATGTACTCTTTGCAGTCAGATCCCAAATCAAACAGCCTGTTCCAGTTCATTTTCTCACACGCAAGCAAATTAGGAAAAGAAAGTACCCTAAATTTATGCACCCAGGCATAAAAAACACCCGAAGCCTTTAAATTAGGCTTTTAATGCCTAATTTAAAGCTTTGCTATGCAGGGTTGATTTTAGCATTCAGGGAGGAGAGAGTTAGCCCTTCCCTCTCCAGCTCCAACCCCTTGCTCCCAGATACACACACAAATGGCAAATGGGCTTTAAAAATCCTCCTTTGACACCAAGGACCTGGAAGAATCTTCTGCTGCAATACACATGGATCATCTGGCAAACCTGCAGAACTTCTCCAGCGAGCAGAAGCTGATGGGGAGAGACCTCTCTAAAGGTGCAAAGTTTGATCATCGCTGCCTTGGAGAACAGCATGTGCTGGAGGAGACAGAGAGCAGGGAGTCCTGGTTGTAGTGCAGAGAGAGATATGGTGGGGCACACAGAGCGTGCTTCCAGACAGAGATCTCCTAGCACCAACCGTCAGAAGGCATTGTGCAGTGTTCTGTCTTTTTATCGTTAACCAATTTTCTGCACTAAGGAAAAAGATTGGAGAAGCGGTAAGAAAACAAGGGAGGGTCATGAGTAGAAGACATCAGCATCATCTACTGTAACCCCTGTAAACATGTGAATGAGGCAGGGGGATGGTGTCATGAAAGCCTCATCTGGAAGCACCCAATGGATGAGGCAACAGTTGAGGGTGAGCCAGAGCAACGATGTCTAGCCAATAGAGGAACGATGACATATTACTTGCATTGCTTTATTTTTTGTGAACCGCCCAGAGAGCTTCAGCTATTGGGCGGTATAGAAATAAATAAATAAATAAATAAATAAATAAATAAATAAATAAATATCCTCACCATACTGTACTATCTGGAGAGAGCCAAAAACCATCTCTATGTCGCTCCTCTCTTTTAAAGGTACACCAATGGCAAGCTGTTCCCTGATGTTAGAGCTCACTTCAGATAGCTGGAAGAATAATTTGTGGTGAACAGTAATTGCTCTAAGCGCCCCTTCAGAAGTGAGATATTTTTTCAGTGGAAACTATTTGTACACGGAGGATTCCAAGAGTCCCCTACAGAGTTTAGCCCCCTTCAGGTGTTCTACTTACCATGCTGTGTGTGTGTGTGAAGAGAGGAGCTCTCCAGCCTTGCTCTCCTCCCTCATCACCTCTGTCGCCCTGTACATGTGGAGGGTGACAATCTGAACAGGGGAGCCTCCAGCAGTCATGGAGGTTCTTCACGCGATTAAGAACCCTGATTTCAACAGCCCTCTGCAAGCTTTCAGTTCAGACCTCCAGTATGAGTGATCTCCCCCAGAAACCCACTGGGCAGGGAGGAAGAGGTAGGTGGGGGGGCTGGCAGGGGAGAGATAGAAGTGGCAGAGAGCAAGAAAGGGGGTGCCCCCTCACATGCAGCCCCTAACAGATTGCAGCCCCCAACACAAAAAATGTTCCCCATCCCTAAATTAAAGAAACAGGTTCATCATGTGATTCGAAGCCCCCACTGTTTTTCAGCTCCTCACTCTCTGCTTTGTGGTGTGGCGAGGACAGGGTGGGAACCAGCCAAGACAATGGGCAGTATCCCGTGCAATGCTACCGCTGATGTAAATTGCATTGCGCTGGTGTAAATGACCTCGTAATACCAATAGCGCTTGCTGGTGTGACGACTTTCCCTGGAAAACCCTTCACACCAGCAAGCACAATTGGCATTGCGTTAGAGATCATTTATACTAGTGTAGCATGATTTGCATTAGCAGTAGTGTTGCACTGGATAATGCCCAGAGGCACAAATATGCATAGGCTGCGTGCACACCTGCCCTCTCCTTCAAACCACCATGTAGATGCTCCCCAATTGTCTGATGTCTCAGTTTCATGAAAGGAGCTTTTGGCAACATTCAAGTCACTCTTGAAGACTTTTCTGCCTGGAATAGCTTCCCATTCAGCTGCAGGTTTGGCAGTTGATATTTGTAACTGGTCCCTTGCCTCCCAAATCCCCCTTTAGGCTCCACCGTTTAGGCCAATGCACCGCTCCTGTTAGCTCTTTCCTGCTGTCACCAAGCAGTCTGAACCAGGGCAATTACCAAAACAAATCAATCTTCTCTTGACAGTTCATTTACACTGAATTAATTTGGAATTAGAAGCTATTATTGCAATTGGCAGCTCCCAATAATCCCAATACAACACAGCAGCATCTACAGGGAAAACAGCCCTATGGCCCGCTGGCTGAATTACAAAGGATAGTTTGAACTGATTGAGATATTAAGCTAAATGTTTGCTTTAAAATAGAATAAATAGAATTCAGATACTGTCTCTGAAGCTATCAGCAAATCTGTGTCTATCTTCTTTGGGAGTTAGACTATCAGTAATAGAGCTTATTATTCCCTGTTGAATTTTCCCTTTTGTTCTTGTTGGCTGCATCTGGCAACCTGATCCTACCCCTGTTTAATTGAAAGTAAATCCCACTGATTTCAATGGAACATTGAAATAAAGCCATTTATTGCAGACTTTCAGATCATATCAGGGATCTGTTGGGGATGCTGTGACTTGGATTCCTGCACTAAGCAGGGGGTTGGACTCGATGGTCTTGTAGGCCCCTTCCAACCCTACTATTCTATGATTCTATGACTCTACATATAGTTTGTTTGAGGTAAAATAGGTAAGAGAGAAATGTGCCTGATTTGCTAGCCCCATCCCACTTCAATCTTGAACATTCATCCTGAATTGAAGAAACTTAGGAGGTACTTAATTCAGGACAATTGTACTGGCCCTGCATATGGACATTTTTATAGGAGCAGAGCATCTCTTGCCTCATACAGCTTCCCTAACAAATCCCTGATTGCATCTCATAGGTAAGATTGCCACATTATGCAGGTTCTCCTTCTGTTGGATTCAAATTATTTAAATCTCAAGCTCTTTCTCTCTCAAATGTGAAGATCTTCTTATCACATTCTTATCAAAAATGAACTAAGAATTCTCACCTGTCCCTATATTACACATAGGGATGCTGGAGAAATTCGAGATGGACTAAAATGAGTTTGGATTTCTCTGAATCTGACCTGTAGAATCTGCTCTGGACTGGCCTCCTCTGGCTGCGCAGAGGACTTTTGGATCTTTTTTTCCCCTACTTTTCCAAAATTTGCACATATTTATTAATAGGAAAATAAGTTTCTGCTGTGACTGAAAAAAATACATGGAAAAAGTTGAATGGAATGGGGGACAATATGTTAAATGCTATGTACTAATGTAAATTGTGGTGAACCCTTTTATGGAATTGTTTGCATATTTCTCTTCATAACAACAAAAAAATTCAAATCGGTCTGTGAACATACACCAAAACAAATGACACCGCACAATCCACAAAACATACATGGGACGGATTTCACAAAATCTGGACATCCCTAGCTACACATGAACTGAGAGTGGTCGTCTCACAGAGAAGATCTTGGCCTCTGATGTGTACAGGCTGTGCCATTGCTGGCTGTGGGTGGTAGCACCACCCAAGGCATTCTTTCATGATGGATGAAGCTCTCAATCTGTGGGGCAGGCAGGCCTCCTTTGGAGTATCTGAGGCACCGGAAGAGAGTGGGGCACAGTTTTCCAAGGTGGAATTCGCCAAGTGGAACCTTCTCTCCTACCACAAGGTAAGGCATGAGTGAAGGGAGCACCCATTGATAGAGGACCTCCACCAATACATACTGGATTTGTGGGGTGACTGCTCCTCCATCAATCTGATTTGGTAGGAAGGGAGCTCTGAAAAAACAACCCGGTGGGTTTATTTTAATGATGCTTCCCCAAATTTGGTTTTACCTGGCGATCAGAGTCTTGCCTCTTTCCTCTTCTAATGGGGTAATCCGATTAATACCCCAGCCCTGCAGATCCTTGCTGCAGATGCATGCCACGGTGTGCAGCAATTTCCACAAGTTCCATTCCAGAGAGTTGGTGCTGGATTAGGGCTGCCCCTAGGGCAAATTTTAAAAGAGGAGTACTGGTTCCGAGAAGTTTAAGAAAAACTGCCTTATAGAGATGTATGCCAGTGCACAGCCCATAATGGAATAAGTGGGGAAGGGGACAGTGTAGATCTCCCTCTGTCAGTCATGAGGAGCTGTTCCCACAGTGGACAAGAAATCCCCTTTACTTTCATTTTGTGTGAGCCCCAGAATAGTAATGCCAGCTCGATTGTTCCATGGGCCTCCAGAATTCCATCTGTTCTGGGGCCTGAGCAGCTGAGGCCATGGTCCCTCCAAGTCCTTTTTCTGTAGGAAATTCATTATTCTTAAATGTTTACCTTTGTGCCAATCCTAGCCTCTCATAAAATCCTGCTGTAGCAAGCTTCCACTTAGCTTCCCATAGAGACTCTCAGCAGCAAATTGCTGTGGCTTACTTAGATTTGTTCTACTGCTTCGATCATACAAAATAAATATGGCTTGGCTCCCTTCAAATAGTATACTTTAGTGCTGTGGCATACTTAATTTTAAGAGGAGAGAGAGAGAGATACACACACACACAGCAGCAGTAAGGTGGAGTGGCTATGGCTCAGCAAGGCCCACTGATTCTCTGAGCCCCTTTGAGAACAGGCACACCCACACACCCCTCTACCCTGCTGCTAGCCTTATAGTTTATCTGCTGGGTGGAGAGAAGCAGAGCAAGCTCTGGAGCACAGTTAACACAGAGGTAAACATGCTCAGACAGATAAAACAAACTTCTCAATTGGCAGGCACCTGACCTGAATCGGCAAGCACCCAACCATCCCAGGTGGCCTCCCATCCAAATAGCAGCCTGTCTTTAGCATCTCAGATGGGCTGGGCTGAGCTGAGCTGAGCTGAGGCTCACTTGGGGCAGTATGTCTGCAGGGTGATGAGAAAAAGGTCAGAGCAGTACCTGTACCTTCCACCCCCTTTCTCTTTGCCGTCAAGTTCTGTTTCTCACCATTCTTTTTTCTTTTTGTTTAGTAACCATTTTATTTGCAACAAAATAATAGGAACAACAAACAAAGGCCAAAAAAGGGGGGGGGGATTAATATCATGAAAGATGTCAGCATACACTCATCATTACCTATAGGAAAAAATAAAAGAAAACACAAGGAAGGGGAGAAAAAAGGATAAACGTTTGTTTGTTTGTTTGTTTGTTTATTACATTCCTATTCCACCCAATAGCTGAAGCACTCTGGGTGGTTCACAACAATTAAAACAATAAAATACGGTATAAGATACATTATAAAAAAATTAAAGTATAAAACTGCAGTATAAAATGAAATAAAAACAGAATAAAACTTAGCAGCAATATAGAGATTTAGAGTACAATAACAGATTTAAAACAACAGAGCTAAAACACTAAAATGCCTGGGAAAATAAAAAGGTCTTCACCTGATGCCAGAAAGAGCACAATGCAGGTGCCAGGTGAGCCTCTTTGGGAAGCTCATTCCACAACTGGGGTGCCACAGCAGAGAAGGCCCTCTTCTTGGTAGCCACCCACTTCATTTCCTCTGGCAGGGGCTCCTAGAGAAGGACCGCTGAGGATGATCTTAGGGTCTGGGCAGGTACATATGGGAGGAGATGATCCTTCAGGTAACTTGGCCCCAAGCCCTTTAGGGCTCTGAATGTTAATACCAACACTTTGAATCGGGCCTGGATATGAACTGGCAGCAAGTGCAGATGAAATAGCACTAGCATAATATGATCATGTTGGCCAGTCCCCCTAACAATCTCACTGCCCTATTTTGGACCAGCTGAAGTTTCTGGACCATTTTCAAAGGCAGCCCCACATATAATGCATTGCAGTAATTTCTAGGGCTGTGCATGGACACCTCCGTTTCGCTTCAGACTGATTCAGATCTCAGCCGCTTCAACTTGTGTCTGAATCCAAAGTGAGATTTGGATATCCGAATTGCTCTCTTCGGGTGTTTTCCCATTGATTTGCATGGGAAAATAAAAATTGCCATAACTTTTTCAGTGTTCATGACCCACACATGAAATTTGGGGAACGCTCAGAACACCTGGAGGGGTGTCCACCTGCCACATTTCAAGCAATTTGGCTGAGTAGTTTTTGTGCTAGCACAGGTGAAATTTGATTTTTTTCAAGGAAATCTCTCAAAGCAAAGAGCTATAACTTTTCGCTGCTTGAACAGAAGTGCATGAAAGTTGGAGAATGCACAGAACCCCTAGAGGGCATCTCACCTGCCAAATCACAGACAGTTTGGCCCACTAGGTTTTGTGCAAGGTGCAGGTAAAATGTGCTGTTCTCAGAAACTCAAACCAAAGTTCATAAAAGGATAATCAAGTTAGGTATTGAACTGATGAGGAGGTCACTACTCCTAAACTCTACTGTAGGTTTCTTTGAAGTGAAAGTAGTACTTCTTTCCTATTCACAGTCAATAACCTCAGGGTCTCTTTGGCTGAAATGCCTGGGAAACACTTTGTTGGTAGAAGGGAAGCAAACACAGACAGCAACCCTGCCAGGTGGGCACACTGACTTGAATGAAGAGCAACAACAGTTGTCTGCTGAACTAACAGAAGCAGGAAGCAACACAGCAACCCTGCCAGGAGGGCACAGCAACACCTCGCCCACCTCTGCCCCTGCCAAAACCCCAGAGATGGCTCATATTGGGCTTGCTTGCTTTGCAATACACAGTGTAGTATTATATTATTTAAATAATAGCTGTTAATATGTTTTTGGAAATGGACTGTGCATACTCTTTTGACACACACTATTTGTGCGCCCACATAGCACAAGCACACAGACACACACAGACACGCAGACACGAGCAAAAGAAAAGCAAACACTAAACTACAAGCAAAGGTGGGGGGACTAACTATAAGAGAAGGGGGGTCTTAATTTTGGGGGGTGAGGAAAAAGATCAAAAATGGGAAGGGAAGGAATACAGGAATTGAGAAGAGGAGGTGGAGGGTTGCCAAGAACAAGGAAAGAAAATAAGCAGAATCAAAGTAAGGGCAAACTAATGGTTGAGAGAGAACTGAAAAGGGCGGGAGGAGATAAGCAACTGCAGTAAAATTTTCTGGATTTTTAAATGAACAAACAAGAAGAATGATCAGTAAACCAATTACAGAAGGGTGGGGTGGGGAGACACATAGCTGTCATAGCACGTGCTTTCTTCTTGGCTTCATTCTGCCAAAGGAGGGTGGGAAGGGTTAAGGCTTCCTCTGCCATGCCTGGCAGAGGCTAGTGCAGTTGCTCCCAGTGGCTGCAGCAGAGGCAGGATAGGACTGGAGCAGAGAGAGAAATGCCGTGGAGCTCCCCTCTCAACTTCCATCCCATCCTGCTGCTGCTGCCACCACCATCATTGCACATAATGGCAGTTCATCAGGGCAGCAAGAGGCTGCTCAATTATCAGACAGCTTGTTCACCCCAGTGGATTGTCTTCCACTCCCCCTGGGGTGTGTTCACCCTACTTTGGAGACCACTGCTGTATCTTCTAGTCCTCTCCTCTCCAGTAACACCATCTCTCTCACAATGGGCAAATGGAGGCTGACTCACAGCAAAGCTCTCTCCCTCCCTCCCTCCCTCCCTCCTCCTCCTCCTCCTCCTCCTCTGCCCTTCCCCCCTCCCTCCTCGCCCCTCCTGATGGCTGGATCTTTCTCAAATAGATACATTTGGTGCCTCTGCCTCTGCCTCCTCTCCCCTTCCCCCTTCCCCCTCCCTCCTCCCCCTCCTCATGATCTTTCAGAAGTTGATACATTTTGGAGACAGCCTGTCTGGGCTGCTCAAAAGGCATAAGAAGAGCTACAAATCTCCGAGGCGCCTCGTCGACAAGCTGCTTCGGGGCACCTTGGTACTGGTCTGATCCGCTTCATATCACGATGAGGCACTTCCAAATCAGCCCACTTCACCTCGTTATTCGGGCTTCGTACTGAAGCAGTGCACAGCCCTAGTAATTTCTGTCACATGGTGTCTCAACAGCACTTGTCTACTTCTCATCACTACTCTTGTACATATATTGCTTAGGGTGGGGTCACAGCACCAGTGCTAATGACATTGCGCTAAAGCAAATCAATGCTAGTGCAACATCATTAGCACTTGCTAGTGCAAAGGGAAATAGTGGTGATTTGCCACCAAAATTTGGCACAGCACCAAATGTTGGTGTCAAATCGCCACTACTTCCCTTTGTACTAGCAAGCACTAATGATGTTGCACTAGGGTTGATTTATGTTAGTGGAACATCATTAGTAATGATGTTCCACTAACATAACACTACTGGATCCATTCTATGTTTATTGGGTACCAGTAGGGTGCTGCCAGCCAAGAGTTCACATCCCAACTGATCAGCCTTGATCTTACTGGAGGGCTTTGGGTTAGTCACTGTCTCATCTGTTAGGGAAAAAAAAAGGAAACAAACAAAAAATACTAGTAATCTCTCACCAGGGTACAGTAAAGATAAGTGGGATCAGGGATGTTAGGGACTGTGTAGGATACAAACTAGATATTGTACGAATAATAGCTGCAGCCTCTTGCCATACATTGGTTTTGGAAGTCAAGCTAAGTGCTGTGGAACAAATCTGGGCAGATGTGCAACCCAACCATTACTATGACCTAGATGTGACTTTTATCACTTAGTTTGCCCTGGTGGGCTTGATGTTTTAAAAAAGAAATAGCCGGGGGGGGGGACCAGAATGAGACTGTGGCATGGGGAGAGGGGTCTTTAAACCTTTCCTCCCATCAGAATGCCCCCTGTATCTATGGTGGGGGCAAAGCTCCCTCCCCACATACCACGGTCCCAATCTGGCTCCCCTCCCCATGAGCTGTGGAGCACACCAGGGCAAACTATGGAACAAACAGCACATCTAGCTTGGCCCATAGTTGCTTGCCTATGACCATATAGTGAGTTCACGGCCACAAAATTCCTTAAACGTAAACTTTAGAACTGCAACATGCACCAAAACACTGATTATTGTCTGTTAGAAGCAGCTGGCCATAATAAATAGTGGAGTTCACTGTAATTTAATTATGGTGGGCAAATATTTAATGGAGAATTTGAGCCACCTTTAACACTAATGGATGGCTGCAGAGAAGCTTCTTCTTCATCCTCACCATCTTATTACCATTAGTTCAAACCAGCCACAAATTGTGATTTTTACTCAGCCTGCATATTCACAGAACTATACAATGTATGGTTTTATCAAGAGCTCCTAAGCTTCACTAGTCTGTGCTCCTGCATTTCATCCCCCCCCCCATCCCTTTCCTTTAAATAAACCTGCTTCGTTTTCATAACTTTCCAAAGCGGATAAAAAAATTCTTGAATTTCTGAAACATGCAAACTGATCACTGTGGCATTAAGAAACCTTAAGAAGACTTATTTTTAAGGGGTTTTATTAGGGAAATTCCTGCTCTTTAAGATATTGGTACGGTTGTCAAAAGCAGTCACTTTTGCAGATGTTGGGGCTTTTCTTACACTAATCTGTGAGGAAAGCCTGAGCCACAGAGATCACTTAGCAATTTTTAGATTTAAGGAGATGAGAGAAGAAAAGCAGGAGAGCCAGTCTCTCTAGGGTCAAGCCTTATTTGAATTCAGCGATCTCTTTCCAAACATGCAACAGTGTGGTTAAGACTAATTAATGCAAGACAGCTTAAGGATATTTGATTGGGAGGAGGAATTGCAATCCAGAGAAGACAAAAAAACACATACACCAACCCCTCTCTTTCCTTTTCCCCATCTCCCCCTTGCAGTTCTGAACCATCAGGGGCAACAACAATCCAATTTTAATCTCACAGCCAAAGTTATTTTGCACAGGCTTTTATAAACCATTTTGAAAACAAACATTTTCTGCGCTCCCTTCTCCCTGTCCAGAGTTGTAACCATCCATCAATCACTCTAGTGCCCCGGGGAGCTTGAGATGTAAAGGAATTAAGCACCCTCTCTTATTTATTAGTCTTGCTATTAATGCAGTATTTCTAATTTGGCAAGTCTTTAACACCTTTTTAAGCTTGAGAAGCACTAAGCCAGCTCTGTTCTTGACTAATCACATCACCTTATTTCTGATATCTGGAATTTACAAGAAACATAATGAAAAATTACTGTAAACAGCCCAAAATTCTCCATAAATGGGACAGCCTCGTACAAGAGAAAAGAAACTTCTAAACATCTTCCATATACCATTTACCATCCTTTAACTATGCTTGCCATCTAGTTGCATGTTACCTGAATTTGGGCTATGATAGAACCTAATTGAAAGGATCCACATCCAATTTTGGGGAGCACTAGTTAGAAGCACTTCTAAGATAGAAGTGTCCTATCTAAGTCAATCTTCAAATATAAATTCAGCTCTTTAGGCTGTCAGATATATTTTAACACCCCACCCCAATTTTAAGTAATACAGATTAAATATGTCATTGTTATTTTAAACCCATTCACTAATTTGCTGCAGTTTTGTAATGCAATACATTTTTTTCTACACTCAATCAAGCAATGCACAGAAGTTGTATATTTAAAAAAAAATCCCTGACAGTATTTGCATGTACGTATCCTTCTGACATGTTAGTCCTTCAATATCTGATTAATATCTATTTTGCCCCCTTGTCCTGAGTATTTTTCATGCACTGTGCAGTATAAATCTGCAGACATTTTGCTGTGGATCTGGTGGATTAAAAAAATGCCTATTTTTTTAATACAACTTGATGGAATGAGCTATTTCCCCTGCAAGCGAGTGTTAATTTCAGATTGAGTCCAGTCAATATCTGGTGTCACACTGAGCTACATATTGTCTTTTTCTTGGATTATTAGATGCCATTGAATAATATGATGGTTGGCAAAATATATATGCTTCTTTGGGGTCCGATTGACAAGAAGGCAATTTGGAGTTTCTTCTGAGAGTCATGTAGAAATTGCATGAGAATGCATTTGGATGCAACATGCCCATCTACCAATATCTGAAAATAGATGCAGGCTTCCCCCCAATTGACCCCTTTGGCTATCTAGCTAGCTTTAGCACATATTCACTTTTCTGGACATACAGTATGCTGAGAATTGTGTTGAACTGGACAAGAGTCCCAGTCTTCCTTCACTTTATATTACCGGCCTTACTATGCATAACAAACCAAAATGTATTCACACTCCAAAATGCCTGAATTTGCCTCCACACTATTTTACTGCAGCAGTTACACTACTGCTGAGCTGCCCATTCCACTCGATATAACAAACACTGTAATATTTGCTGCAGCATGTCATGGGGAACTGAAGTGTGGAACAAATGAACTTTTCTTAGGACTGTGCAATCCTTACAGCTGAACTCAAAATGGTTGCTGCCATAGATTTCAATTCTCTGTTACTGTTGCTCAGAACACCTTTCCTCTCTGCAACCAGTGCTGCACACACTCTTTACATTTGCTGGGAGTGTCCAAAGTGTGTGTGTGTTTAAATAAAGGATATAGCTAAGGCTGCGCTCCCACACCTCTGTGACTAAATGATATTTTCTTAATGCCCAGAGTGTTCTAGGAGCTGCACAGAAGACAGAACAGGGAAGTAGCATAGTCCCTCCAGTTAGAGCTGGATGCATGAAGAAGTGAGTCTCTGTGGTAATCTATTTGACTGGTCTGTCGTGCCCCCAGATCAATGTTCAGCAAGCAATGAGATGAAAGGAAAAGGACTAATTTCATTGTCTGCTGAAAAGCAATCCACTAATAATTGCACCCTAGCAAGAATGTGACACGGGAACAAAGAGAAGCAACAGCGGAAAATGTTTAGCAGCAGGTGAGAAGAGAAGAGAAATGGAAGAGGAACTATACTCAGGCAGAAAGCCTGAAATATTACCTTGTCTCTGTTTTTCATTTCCCAGTCCACACCCTGGGAAAGGGCCATAGGTCATAGCTCAGTGACAGAACATATGCTTTGCATGCAGAAAGTCCCAGGTCCAATCCATGGCATCTCCAGGTAGGACCAACCTTCACCAGTCAGTGTAGACCAGGAGTAGGCAACCTGAGGCCTGCCCTTCAGATGATTTGGACTACAACTCCCGTAACTCCTCACCATTGGTCATGCTGGCTGAAGCATATGGGAGTTGTAATACTGCCAAACATTGGCAGTAATGCAGTTATGGCTGCCATCCCATCAGACAAAAATGAAGAGCACCACCAGCTCCTCCAGAGAGGCAGGCCCACAGCAGAAAAGGCCTCACCAGTCTTTCTAAGCCTTCAGGTGACTTCAGCCATTGGGTAGCCAAACTGCATGTTCTACTAACTGTGTCAGTGTAACTGAGCCTGATTTTTTTCTTTACTCCAGTGTAACTGCACAAGGTCCTGATTCCCATCAGGATCAGAGTGCTCCAAGAGCCTTCTCCCCTCCCCTCCTTTCATTCTACCCCACATGGGTAGGGGCGAGGGGGGGTGTTTAAATAAAGAAAAAAGTCTCCATTAGAGTCCTACTCCATTGAAATTTCAGGGGGGAAGGGGGAAAGGTTTAATCCTTCCCTCCCAGAGTGCACTGGTCCCAATCCAAATCAGGACCATGCACAATTACACTGGAATAAAGAAAAATATCAGGCTCAGCTACACCTATGGGATTAACAGAGTGTGTAGTTTGGCCCTGAGACAACAGCCCTCCATTACCTGAAATAGGGGGAGACTCCTAGCTGGGGAATATCACTGAGAGCTTTCCATGGTCCTGAAAGACTCACCAGAATCTGACCCAGTCAAGCTAGATTCTATGGAACCTGACCTTACCTTATGTGGTTCTCCTGCTTACTAAGACTTTACCTGATGTGACCTTACCAGATGAGACGTTACCTAGGGATATATGATAAATTTGTTTCGGTTTGTTTTCAATCAGGATTTACCCAGTTCATACCTTCTGGACTGAACATGGACTTGGATGCAATCTGCAGTTGAAGTCCATCCATTTCCAAGCTTGCAATGTGATTCGCAAACCAAAAAAAAAATGTGTTTGATAGCATACGTACATTTGAAAAATGTGCATAAAAATGTACTTTTGAAAATGAGCACAAATACACTTTAACCAATGGGAGAAGAGTGCGTACATTTCAGACAGGCAGAACTGATGCCTACATTTGGAAAAAGACACACAAAAATGTGAATGGATTTTCATGCCAAAAAAAAGCTCACAGTCTGACACAGACTTGAGTCAGAATTAGGTATGTTAGAGAATTCCACCACGGACTCCAATGAGGCTGGATTCTTTAGACGTCCGTGGCGGAACAGAGCAGTCCCCCCTGCCATCTTGCAAAATTTTCCCGGGACGGACCCTACCTGGCGTCGGCCGGTCTGGTCCATCTGCTGCCCCAGTCTGTGGCCGCAAATGGCTGCCACTGGCGTCCCTGCTCTTTGCCGTGATAGGCTACGTAAATATATACATAGCCTATCATGACTAATGCAGGGACACAAATGGCACCTCCTACGCCGGATGCCATTTGTGGCCGCAGCCCGACAGCGGATGGAAATCCAGCTGCGGGCAGGCCCGGCTGTTGGCTCCATGGACTTGCTGCAGAGTGGAGCTGGCTGGGGAGGATTCCGGGGGGAAGGACGGATTGCCTCCCCTTCGCAGCGGACGCCACCACCCGGAACAGGGTAAGTAATCTGCCCATCCCTATTCAGAATGAGCTTTGAGATGGAATTCAGAGAACTTCAGGGAGCTTGAGTTTTGCTGATTCACACATCCCTAACTTTATCTCAAGGGTACAGAACTTTTTCAGCCCCCAAGGGCCATATGTAATGCTTGGCTTGGGGACTGGGGGATGCACACACGTGCGCATGCACCAACTGATACAGATTGCTCTTTGCTGCTAGCAGTGGTGGGGAAAGAGGAACTGTATGAGGATCTCTGTGGGAGGGTGTGGACAGTACAGGCAGTGGGGAAATTGGCAGGGTGGAATTTGGTGGCGGTGGCAGTGGCAGGGGGGGTCAGGGCTCCCTTGGAGGGGCACAGTTAAGCCCTTGGAGGGCCACAGGTGGCTGCTTGACTACATGTTGTCACCTCTGCTTTACCTTATGTGATGTTACCAGAACAGACTTTACCTGATGAGACCTTACTCAAGTAAGTCTGCTACCACCTCACCTGTGAGCTCTGAGCCTCGGCAGAACAGGACAGGCAAAGGGACTGATTTGGCAATTGATATTGCATGCTTCAGCAGCATCTGCCTGTGCTGCTGTTCCCTCTAAATTAAGGCATGTGATGAGTACTGCAGAGTGAAGAGTAACATACTAGTGAGTCTGTGTGGTTAGAATGTTGGGCTAGGACTGGGGAGACCCAGTTTCAAGTCCCTGCTCAGTCATGAAGGACATCAGGTGACCTTGGGCCAGTCACCATCTCTCAGCCTAACCTACTTCACAGGGTTGTTGTGAGGATAAATTGGTGGGGCTGCCTTGGAGGAAAGACAGGATATAAATATAATAAATAATAAATACATTGCAGATGAGTGGGGAACTTGCAGTTAACCCATGAACTGCAGCCAGGGGGGAAAGAGATAGAATGGGAGGTGGTCTTTAGAGAAGAAGACTTGTATGATGCAGATATTTAGACTGGCAGGATGGATGAGGGGAGCTGTTTGGGAATGTTAGAGGATTTTGGAGGGCAAGCAATGGTATGTGGGGAGGGGGCTTAGCTGATGAGAAAATGGGAGCTGCAGGAGAGTTCTCAAACACCAGATATGTGTGCATGTGTGGTGGGGACGGGGGGAACTGATGAAGGGATTTTGGAAGGCAAGATGTAGAAGCGGAGCACGCTGAATATGGATGATGTGGGCTGTTTTAAGAGATTAACCATTGGCTATACCACTGTCTCTCAGAACTGGTGATGTATATGAAAAGATTATGATGTGTGTGAAGGATGAGCAAAGGGCTGGATGCACCGCACCTTGTCTGATCTCAGAAGCTAAGCAGGGTCAGCCCTGATTAGTACTTGGATGGGAGACCGCCTGGGAATCAGGCTTCCTGTGTTGAGCAGGGGGTTGGACTCAATGGTCTTGTAGGCCCCGTCCAACCCTATGATTCTATGAAGGGAGTTGCCCTAACTCCCAGCAATGTAGGTGGGACAAAAGGTTGCTAGGGCTGAACACCAACCTAGCAAAGTAGGCTGCCACCACCCCTTATGTCCAACTCAGCCTGAGCCAGGGGACTGACAGACCTTATGGGACACCCCTAATCCTTATGAAACAGCTTTACTAGCACCTTCTGTTTCTAATGCTTAGGCCTGATATCTTAAACAGTAGCATTAACCAAGAGGAAAATTCTGGATTTAGCTCTGAGGCAATTCAGAATGAAGCACACAGATGACCAACTGTCCGAGGTAGTGAGTTTATTGGGGAAGGGGAAAGAGAAATAAAAGACATATCAGAACCAGAGTAAGGTTTGGAAACCATACTTCAAGGCAAAATTCACAAACCTGCTTATATGTACCTAAGCACAAGTCTTCCAGTAGGACAGGGCCCAAATAGAGATACTTGGAGCCCAAAATAAAGGCCAGCCAAAGGAAGTGGGCAGTTGTAACTCCTCTGGTTATATGCTCAAGCCGCTGGCGACATTAAGGCGATGACAGACTGGCTAGAATAGTTTGCTCAGGCCCCTAAAGGGAGGTGAAGGTTCCCCCAGGAACGCAGCTGAGATCACTCAGTCCAATTAACTGGGCCTTGTTCTGACCTTAGGGCTAGAGACGTCACGAGATAACACGCACACAGGTGGTTTACCACTATGTGCAGCTTCAGCCTTTAGAAACAGAAACTTACAGACTGCTAGGAGACACACACAAAATGACATTCTTGACAACGTGGTTACGGAAGATCTACTGGGTGGAGAGTTTGGCCCCCCAGTCCTTTTGCATTTGATGCCCCTGCGCTAGAATCTCCAACATATTCTTCACAACAAAAACATTAACAACCTTACATACTGAACCTTAACAAAGCAGTAAATAAATAGTAAAACAATGTCTATTGGTTGGAGGTACTATTTTTCTAATTATACCACTAACCAATAGGTGTATGGTATTTTTTTTCCTGCTTTGTGAAATACTTTTCCTAGATTATCAGAAGCCAATGAAAAGCTTAAAAGTGAGTAACCAATAATGCATTTTTAATCATGCACACATCACAAAAAGTGGTTTGTTTCACATCACTTAGGGTGCGATCTTACGCATGTTTAGATAGAAAAAAAGTCTTACAACTCCCAGCAATGCTGGGAGTTGTACGACTTTTTTCTGTCTAAACATGCATAGGATTGCAACCTTAGAGACCAAGAGTAATCTGCCCCAATATCTCAGGTATCGTGAACATTAACACCATTATCTTGACACTTTCCCTAACAAGAAGAACCAAAGATTTCAAAGATACAAGAAAAGAAAAGCCTTTTAAAGATCAGATACCTTTCCACCTGTAACATTTCCAGTGTGGGTGTCGGTCCCTGTTCAAAACTTATCAAGCAGCCAAAAGATGTAAAAAAGATAAAATCAAAGGGAGAGAGGACACGCCTCTGACATTGTCAGTTCATCTCCAAGACAGGATAAATATTAACATTATCAATGTGGTGTGAAAAATTCCACAGGTGGATTAAACCTAGACATTTTGGAGGGCAAGATATGGAAATAAAGGTGCAGGATGGGCTTTCTTTTTGAAAACACTCTAGGGCTAACACAGGCTATCCCCCTTCTCTCACCACTCTATCAGTAACTCTGAGAAAGTAAACACTCTTTTCATTTTCATAGCCTTTGTCCCATATATGCTTCTCATATATGATGCACTTCCGTGAAAAGAGAGCCATGCTTTTGAAGCATCTTGTCAATAGGCCAGGATAAACTTCAACTAGCCATGATAAAGAAGAAACTTGCTGAAACTGGATAAGCCACTCTTATGTTTAGCTTTCCCCAATTCCCTCCTGTCCGGAGCAGTACTCAATTAAAGGACGTAAGGAGTGGGCAAGGGATGCCAAACTGTATTATGGGATCCCATTGCTCTTTGATCTCTAAAACACTTCTCCTATCCTTGCACCTACACAAGCACACAGAGGTAGACATGGGGGGGACACCTTTTGTAGATTGTTAATCCCAAAAAATGATATCGTGTACATAGCCATGCTGCTACTTAGTTTCTACAGATCAGTCTATTTCTGGTTCATGTATTTTATTTTATTTTATTGCATGTGTTCACTCCTAAGTCTGATCCATCCCATTTCTACATCAATCCATGATTTTAAAGAAAAATCTGCATACTGATAAATCACATTTAAATTCACACCTAAGTGTTTACATATATATTTTCCACGTTCTCATAAAATATGCATTTCTAAATGTATTTTCTCTCAAAGTGTGTGTGTCTCTAAATGTATTGTCTCCTAAAATATGCATTTAAAGCACTTTTTTGAGCTGAGAACTACATTACAGATTTCAGAGAAGTATGAAATCTAAAGGATAGCTATGTTTCAATCTGCACATTAGTGCAGAAGGTGAAGTTTGGGTTTTTTCATATCAGAATTTGCAGAGATTGCATTCCTCAAGTATCCCTACTGGTTTCCCAAGAATGCAGGGTCCATGTGTTGGCCAATGCAAATTTGTGAAAATTCAGGAAATTGGGAAAAAATCCAATTCCATCAATGAGTGGATGATGGAACAAAAAGCACCTCAGAATCCACAAAATGCAGATGGAATTGATTTTTAAAAATCTGTACATCCCTACTCATGTGTCTATCTGAGGCATTTTTTTTTTTACCCTGCTCTTCTGCCAAAAAGTCTTCCAGAGGAACTTACGTAAGATCAATAACAAACAAGACAGTCCTTGCTCTCAGGCTTACTAACAGAAACAGCCTTCCCAAGCCTGGTGTTCTCCAGAAGTTTTGAACTACAACTCCCAGCAACCCTGACCATTGGCCTTGCTGGCTGGGGCTGATGTTAGCTGAAGTAAAAAAAACCTGGAGGGTACCAGGTTGGGGAAGGCTGATCTAAAAGATGAGAAAGCAACAGGAAAGGAAAAGGCGAAGGGGAAGAAAGGCAGGGTGATGGTCAACCAAGTGCCTTCCAGATGTTGCCAATCATACTCCTCTTATACAAATTAATAGTGCAACCACATGTGGAATTCTGTGGGAAATTCTGGTCACCACACCTAAAAAGTGATATTGTAGAGCTGGAAAAAGTGCAGAAAAGGGCAACTAAAATGATAAAGGGGCAGGAGCAACTCCCCTATGAGGAAATGTGACAACATCTGGGACTGTTTAGCTTAGGAAAAAGGCAAGTGAGGGGAGACATGAGGTGTACAAAATTATGCATGGTGTGGAGAAAGTGGAAAGGGAGGCATTTTTCTCCCTCTCTTGAAATATTAGAATCCAAGGTCATCCCATGAAGCTGATTGGTGGGAGATTCAGGACAGATAAAAGGAAGGAGTTCTCACAAAGTCCATAGTTAAACTATAGAATTCACTATCACAAGATATAATCATGGCCACCAATCTGGATATCTTTAAAGGAGGATTAGACAAATTCATGGAGGATAAGGCTATCAATGGCTACTGGTTCTGGTATCAATGGCAATACTACTTTCAGTACCAGAGGCAGTATGACTATGTACACCACTTGCTAGGGAACATGGGCAGGGGGATGCTGTTGCAGATATTGTGCTTCTGGGTTTGCCCCCGGCAGCTGCTTGCCTACTGTGTAAACAGAATGCTGGACTAGGTGGACCTTTGGTCTAATCCAGCGTGACTCTTATGTTTATATGTATTTATTATTGCATTTCTATCCCGCCCCATAGACGAAGCTCTCTGGGCAGTTTACAGAATGTTCTTAACTTGAGTGGAAATAGTTTAGAGAGAGGAGGACCCAAATGGAGCTGGTTTCTCAGCAGAGCTGAGAGAGTGGGCCCTTTAGTTCCATGCCCATTTCTCCCTCTTCTGCAGCCAAGTGGGTCAGCTGCTGACAGATGATAGTTGAGGGAGAGGAGGAACCAAAGGTAGCTGGTTCCTCAGCGTGGCTGATGGAGTGGGCCCTGCTGTCCCGTCTCTCCCGCTGCTGCAGCCAGATGAAATGGTGGCTGATGGATATGATCACATCAAGATTGCCATGCACATTGGTAAAGCAGAGGAGAGGGAAAGAGATAAATAAACAGAAGGAACAGAAAGCTGTAGCATGCACATGCATAGTACTCTGTGAAAAATGTGAAATTAAAACAAAAATGGACCAACGGAAAATACCTAATGCACTAGTTCCACTTTGGAAACAGGGCCAGGTAATTTGGAACTCCAAAAAGAGGGAAGAAATATAGATGAGGAGAATTTCGGAAGCATCCTAAAGAGGCCTATTTTCCACCCAGGCCATACTTGGATAATTAAACTACAGCAGGGGCCCTCTTCTGTTGCACATGTAGCTTAATCCAGCCAGCTCCATCCTTAATCCTGGAACAAACATGCAATTCATTCTTGTTGGGCTTACTTCCATTTCTCTGCTCATAGAGACAGTTGCTACAAGTATTTAGGGTGAAGGTGTCAGATTCTGGCAAAGGCTTCAATAATGGGATAAACAATACAGACCGGTTTAACCTCTGCATGATGTATATGAGGAATGTTCACACTAAGGGCACAGAATGGACTTAGAAGATGTCTGTGATGTTATTCCTGAATAACACCTCAGTCTGAAAATATCAGGCAGCCTGCTATTCCTGAAAAGATCAGGACTCCTGTGAATTTTGTGAAGCTCAAAATTCGCTCAGCAAAATCAAATCTTAAACTCTTGCAGCATGATTTTGGTATAAAAAGCCTGTGAGAGAAATAACAGGATAAGAATATTGGCTTTTATTCAGCCCTTCCTCCAAGGAGCTCAGGGTGGTATAAATGGTTCTTCCCTCTGTTTATTTTACTGTCACAACAACCCTGTGAGTTATGTTAACCTGAGAGACGTTGACTGGCCCAAGGTCACCCAGTGAACTGAATGGTTAAACCCCTCAGGGATTTGAACTCAGGGTTCTCCGATTTAGGATGGCCATGCATCCTCTTTTATAGAGGACAGCGCTCTAATTTGAAGGGCTGCCTCAAGACTGTCCTCTATTTTGCAGGGGTCCTCAATTTGAAGGGCTGTCCAGTCCAAGACCTGATGGATTGTCTTTTCCCATATACACCTGCCTGGGCCCTAAGATCATCTTCAGCAATACTTCTTTGGGAACCCCTGCCTAAGGAAGTGAAGTGGGTGGCAACTAAGAACAGGTCCTTTTCTGCTGTGGCACCCCGCTTGTGGAATGAGCTTCCCAGAGAAGCCTGCCTGGTGCCTACATTGTGCTCTTTTTAGTGCCAGGTGAGGACCTTTTTATTTTCCCAGGCATTTCAGTTTTTCTGTTTATATTTTAAATCTGGTTCAGTATTTTAAATATTTGCACTATTTCTAGCTTCTATTTCATTGTTTTTATTGTTTATACTGTACTTTTAAACTTATAGTTTGTATTTTATCATCTTTTATTTTATGGTTTTAATTGTTGTGAACCACCCAGAGAGCTTCGGCTATTGGGCAGTATAGAAATTAAATGTAATAAATAAATACATACATAAAGATAAGGAACCATCAGGAGGGAGAGCTGGGCTTTGAATTTGGCCATCAACAAACAACACCTGGACAGCAGACTGAGCAAGGCACACAGTTTTCCACACTATGGTGAGATGCACTGTATTTCTATTTAAATTATAATATTTGTACATAAATTACATCCATACGTATGAACTAGCATTTTATGCTCATTGGTATCCTCTTTTGTCCTTTTTTTGGCAAAACATTTCCTCTTTTTTGGCGATTTGTAAGTAGCTACCCGATTCCCCATAGGCCTTGCTGTTGGCATTCAACTCTATCCTCCTCTGTGCTGGCAGTAATAGCTGAGCTTCACTAGGCTCAACCCCTAACCTGATCCTAGATGCTTCACAAGGCCTAACCTGAGCCTAGAGGTTTCACTAGGCCCAACTCCTAACTTGAGCCTAGAAGCCTAGAGGCATCTGCATATGTACAGGCCTGATCTAGCCCCCAGTCTCTGCACCAGTGGACAATCCAGACCCCTTGCCCAAGCTGAGGTCACACACTCAACTTTCAGAATCCATGTTGGCTGAACCTTTTGAGGACCAGAACTAGCCAAGCCTGCCGTAGTCAATATGCTGCTTGTTCTCCTGATCTCACATCACACTTCCTCAGCCTGAATGCCTTCAGATAGCCTATAGATGGTTTAAGCCTCAGCATAACGTGCAAGATGAGCCCTCCCTGCTTCTTTTAATAAAAATTAATTTAATATGGATTTGGGAGTTGGGATTAATTTACCTCCTGAGAGGACAGCTTTAGCCCAGCTCTGATACATAAGGCCAGAAGACATATTACTAGCACTGTAAAGCCAATCCTCTCTAGCCAAAACATCTGCTAATTTAATAGAGGAACAGCAGTCATGCCTCCTAAGAGAGGGCAGTCATAAACCAAGGAACAGGAGTTCAGCATGGGGGTGGGAGGAGGCTGTTGTTACCAAAAGCTTTTATAGCAGCATATCCCTCTAATTATATGGCACTTGCCAAATATGCTTGCAAACAAAATCCGGCAGGGGCAGCTGACTGAAACAAGATCTCTTGCTGTCTTGAGATACAGAACGGGCCGCTTGCATTCTGCATCAGCCATTTCGCACACAAACCCTAGAAACAATAAATATTCATTAAAAAAATTACATGGAAATAATCAGTGTAAATTGCAATACTGGGGAGGGGGAATAAAAATATTTCAGTGTGGACTGTAATTTAATATGGTGAATCATAATAATTACATGCGGGACCCGCAACAAAAGGTTGCAGCATGGAGTGCTACTTTTCAGGTTCCAGCCAGCCAGCCAGCCAGCCAGCCATGTGTTCTTTAGAGGTGTTCCATTCTGTTCCCCTTCCTGCCTGGTTTTCTGCTTCCCCACTCTGCACCACAGTTAGTTGGCATTCTGTATGTGCTGAGCATGCGCAGTCCTCATTTGACCGTTTGGGGGTTTTCTCCTCACTAAAAGTGTTTCCCCCCCCTAAATGATTTTGTACTTTTGCAAACTTTGGGGTTCTCCCAGAGTCTGCTGATGCCTCCTTGCTGCGTGTGGCTGGTACTATTCTCGCTACATAAGGAACCACGCTCTAAGACTAAATTCACTGTCACTATATAAGATTGCCTGAATCAATGGTTCTTTTTCATGGACTGCTTGAAAAGTGCTGGGAGTCTCAACAAACCACTAAATACACTTCTTTCGTTCTATAATTCAAAACTCAGGCAACTCATATTTCAATAACTGTAGTCTTGCATTTCTAATGAGGTGGATATGCCTGGTTTTCTAAGCCAGGTTCTGTGAAGTTGGGTGTAATGTTCGTTAGCTTCAACCTCAGGTCAGCTTCAGCATTCATCCTCCTCCTGTTTTTGGACTTGAGGGTGCAAATGATGAAAATCTCATCTCACACAGGTGCATGTCCCTGCTCAAAATGCCCCTGATCTCCATTATTAGAAAAATAAATAAATCAAGTACAAATATTCTTGACTTTTCTGCAACCTTTCCACTAGTGGATCACCCAGGGGTCTGGAGACCACTGTTTGAGAACCTCTGGCCTAAATACTTATGCTTACTGTCTCTAGCGTTTTATTCTGAAAGTAGCTGGCCCACCTTTACCACTTTGCTATCTACTCAGACTATGGTGAAGTATTATATTTGAGGGACAGCAAGTGAGATGTTGAATGAGCTGAAGGAACAAATGAGTTACATATTTCTCTCACTTCTGTTGTATCCCAGACCTTTGATTAACCTAATGAATAAAGAAATGATTGGTAAAGGCAACTGAACCCTTTGAGACTTGGCTTGCATTACTTCCCATATTTATTCGAATATGTGTCATACTTCAAACACCCAAGCATCTGGCAAGACCATGAAGAGACATATTTATGTTTCAGAATATCTCTTATCTATGGAAATGTTGACCTCTCAAATTTAACTCAGAGTGTGGGTTTAGCTTCTGGTGGGCATGATGCATGTTGATAGATACCTATACTCATAGGGAACTATTATGAAATCAAAGGAGATAATTCAGTGGGAAGTGTTATGAAAGAGCTGATGGAGATCAGTCTGAATTTGTAGTCCCAATCAACCTGTGAACTGACAAAGATCATACTGTGCATGACAGAGAGTGGGAAAGGCATCCCAAACAGAATAAAGGGAAAAGAAAGATATATTTGAAGTGTATTGGGAGAAAAGAACGTGGTAAACCTCTTAGAGGAAATGAAATAGAATGATTTTTCTCAAATAACCAACATAAGGATTTGAAAATGAACATCATTTAGTATTAATTTAATTAAAGCAGCATGCTGCTATCCCATATAAAGCTAGAAGAATCAGTCCATTTAATGGGTTCTCAAGCTAATCAAAAATTAATTAAATGTTTAGTGGGGATTCCAAATCCCTGAATTGGATTTGAAGAAGGCTGTTTCCATGTCTCTTTTGAGCATTGCTTATTTTACTATAA
Organism: Heloderma suspectum; assembly: GCF_057233095.1. Taxonomy (NCBI): domain Eukaryota; kingdom Metazoa; phylum Chordata; class Lepidosauria; order Squamata; family Helodermatidae; genus Heloderma; species Heloderma suspectum. The sequence goes on from NC_139461.1 coordinate 232,405,502, forward strand.
TAGAAAGTGTGGCTGTCAAATCGTTATCCACCTCTTTTAGGTGATCTTCCCTGGAACTTATTCTTTGTAAAGGAGATGCCTACTTCGAAACAGAACAGATCATGTCAATATTTTTCTGTTGATGCACAGTTCAAACACACTTACTTTAGAGTATAGCCACTAATGTCAAGTGGACTATTCTTCAGTAAGACTTTGAAGATATACATCTGTATCTTTTTGCTGGCCTACAACTGGTCCTAATATTAATTGGGCCAGTTGTGTTGGATATCAATATAGCACTGAATTTTGGGCCAGTTGTGTTGGATATCAATATAGCATTGAATTTTCATCCTTTCATCAGTCTCTGATGCTGGCAAGTACTAGCATACATCTGATAGCTGCTGTCTAACATTTTATGTTTTACAGATGTATCTTACTCTTTAGAGAAGATTTTGTGATATTTTGCAATATGCTAAGAACATAAGAAGAGCCATGCTGGATCAGACCCAGGTCCATCTAGTCCAGCATTCTGTTCACACAGTGGCCCAGTGGGAAAGTCAAAGCAATTAGCTGCTGCTAGTCCTCAAGCAACACTGATCACCACATCTCTATGGAAATCTGTTTTAGCCAGTTGTATACCAACCTCTTATCTTTTCGCCTGAAGGTGAAATACCTACCTCATCCATTTGGGAGCTTACTAAGTTGCATTTTCAATTGCTCTGCTAAAAGATATTTGGACGTGGATCATTTTTAGGGAACAGATTTGCTTATTTATCATATATAATCCTCCTAAGCCATGCACATACTGAGTAGACCCCACTTCCAACATCCCACCGGGGAGACAACAGAAAGGCCGGCATGGAGCGAATATCCATACAACACAATGTCCTATGTTGAGAAATGATTCTCCTGTGCTACATCATACTTATTTGGGATGTGCGCATGGAGGAATATGATGGCCAATTACATATCACCAAAAAAGAGGACAAAGGAGGACAGAGATATGCACAAAATTTGGATATGCTAATTTATCTGTACAGATGCAGATTTAGAAGTAATTACAGCTTTCTAAAAAATACAATATAGCTCACCATAGTGGGAAAGGATATGACCAGGTAACCTGTGTGCCTGTCAGTCTGCTGTCCAGGTGCTGACTGCGGATGGGCACCTTCAAGGCCCTGCTCTTCCTTCCTATAGTTCTTTATCATTAAACCAGCATTGGACCACACAACATTTCAAATGGAGGACCACCATCTCCAAAGTAGGACACAAGGCCATCTTATGGAAGAATCCCCTCCCACATTCCATGTCTGATACCAAGGAGGAGCAGAAGCTGTTGCCACACAGATTTTTCCTTAGGCACTGGATGCCAGATACTTAGATGCTTTTTCAGATGTTCCTAAAAGGAAAGAGATAAGGCATAATCCAGCCTTCCCTGACCTGGTGCCCTCTGGATGGTTTGGACAGCAACTCCCAGCATTCCTGACAATTGGCCATGCTGGCTGAGGCTGATGGGAGTTGTAGTTCAAACCATCTGGAGGGCACCAGGTTGGGAAAGGCTGGCATAATCTGTCCCAAGAACTAGCTGTGAAATACAGTTGCGACAGAGTGGATGCATGTTTGGCTGTTTTCATTCATATGTATCCCACCCATTCAAACTCATCTGAGCATCACAAGCAAGCAGACTAGGGGCAGTGCCATTCAAAGTTGACTGAAGTCAAAGGGAGTCTTCCCAGTAATGTCAATACTTCTGATTCAGAGAACTGAAAGTGTAAGAAAGGGGAAGAGTTTTGGGGTTCGATTTCTCATTCAAATCTGAATCACAGTGGCTGAGGGACAAAGGAGGAAGGAATAGTTTCTACTGGAGCAGCTTCTGACCAAGGAAGTTAAAGGGATGTATGGTCCCAGTCCCCACCAGTATACATTCATTCTTTAAAAAGAGCAAACTTGGGCTTAAAACAAGCAACTGCATATAATGACAGTGTTAAAAATATTTGACACAGATGGTGACAACCTAAGGTTTGGGCACACATTGGGCTGGATTCAGACCAAGTTACTTGTACTTAGTTCCCATTGAAATCAATGGGACAACTAATTTTTCCTATTAATTTTGATGGGACCTAAGTTCAGCTAACCTAATTTAAATCAGTGGATTGACTTGGAGCTCAGCCTTGGAGTTTGCGATGTTATAGTAAGCAGCAGAGTGCTGTGAACATGAGCACAGTGCTTTCTCCACATCACAGAGTATCTGCATCTTGCCCCAACGTATCTGGGACTAAGGGGAAAGGCTACCAGCTGCAACATGTGAGTTTCCCAGCATCTATTGAATCCCAGCAGTTATTATTTTAGAAATTAAAAGTAGATTACAGTTACTTGGAGCTCAGTTCTATGCATGTTTAGACAGAAAAACATCCTACAAGTCCCAGCATACCCCAGTCAGCCATGCTGGCTGGGGCATGCTGGGACTTGTAGGATGTTTTTCTGTCTAAACATGCATAGGATTGTGCCATAGGTAGATTTATGGGTAGCTGTTACCTGAGTTTCCTTTAACTTCTACTTGGGAAAAAAAGAATAGCAGCTATATAGAAGTGATTGCAACAGGTACCTCCTGGTATGGTGTTGTTTAGGTACAAACAAAATGTGTTCACCAAATCCCAGACTATTGCTTAGGTAGCCTCTGTCTTACAGCAGGCAAAATTTTGCACTTCAAAGGCATAAGAGGAATGATCTGTGTCACCCTTAGTGTCTAATTCATTTTCTGGGATCCAAGTGGCAAAAATTGTCCAGATCTTTATATCTAGTAAAGCTAATGTATGTAGCATGTTATTTCAGACTTGATAATATGTTGTGCAGAATTTTTGTAACTCACAATGCCTGATGGTGAAAACACTACACCACATCCACGTGAAGAGCTGGGAACTGGCCTAAGTGAGGAACTCAGTGAGCCTCATATACTGAACAAAGGTAGAGCTGAGACAAGGTTCTGAAAGTTGTTCTGACCATCTAAGACACTCTTTCCCAACCTGGTGCCCTCCATAATCCACAGTCATAAGGCCATTGATGCACCATTGGGAATGATGGGAGTTGTAGTCCAACACCTCTGGAAGGTGCCAGTTTGGGAAAGGGTGGTCTAACATTTCCTCTAGCACGGTATGAAACACATCTTCAGAAGCAACTTTAATTATGGCCAATTATAAACCTCTGGACAAGTTTAGAAACAGGAGAATAAGAACCAATGAAAATTATTTGTATTTATGCAGTCCACTGGTTTCAATGAGTTTAAGTATACCTAACACTGCCTTAAGTGTACCTAATGCTTAAGCATTTCCCAAAGGACAGTTTACATATCCAAATATACAGCATAACATAAGAACATAAGAACAGGCATACTGGATCAGACCAAAATTGATCTAGTCTAGCATTCTGTTCACACAGTGGCCAGCCAGTTGCCTGTGGAAAGCCCACAGGTAGGACATGAATGCAAAAGCTCCCTCCTGCTCATGTTCCCCAGCAACTGGTATACAAGGGCATGCTGCCTCTGATACTGAAGACAGCATTAGCCATCAGGAATAGTAGCCATTGATAGCCTTATCCTTCATGACTTTGTGTAATCCCCTTTTAAAGCCATCCAAATTGGTGGCCATCATTGCATCTTGTGGCAGTGAATTCCATAGTTTTAACTACACGCTGTGTAAAGAAGTACTTCCTTTTAACTGTTCTGAATCTCCCACCATTCAGCTTGATGGGACAACCTCAAGTTCTAATATTATGTAGGGATGTACAAAAGTCACTTACCTTTCGCGGATTCTGTTTATGGTTGGGGGGAGATGTTCCATCCCTCCCCCCGGAATTCTGGCCGGGGGGGAGGCACTCCATTCCTCCCCCACCCCCCGGAATCCTGGCCGGCCGGCTGTGCTCTGCAGCGATTCTGTGGAACCGCCGGCTGGCTCCGCCAGCAACCGGACATCTGGCTGCTGGCTACCAGGGACGCAAATGGTGGCGGCCGTAGCCGCCGCTGTTTGCATCCCTGCAGTCAGCCGTGATAGGCTATGTAAATGTTTACGTAGCCTATCACGGCTGACTTAAAAAAAAAAAAAGTGTTTAAAAAAACAAACAAACAAAATCTACGCTATTTGCGTTCCCCTTATTTTCGCCGTCTTAGTCTACGTAAATGTTTACGTAGACTAAGACGTGCCAAAATAAGGAATGCAAATGGCGGCGCCCATGGGCGCCGCCATTTGTGTATGCACGTGTGTGTGTTTTTTCTTTTAAATCAGCCGTGATAGGCTACGTAAACATTTACATAGCCTATCACGGTGTTTTTTAAAAACCTAGCCGTGATAGGCTACGTAAATCTTTACGTAGCCTATCACTTTTTTTGGTTTTTTTTGTTTTTTAACTGGAAATGGCGGTGGCGGCAGCAGCAGCCGGTCAGAAGACCGGCCGCCGCACTGCTGCTGGAGCCGCCGCCGCCAGGAAGATCCGCCCAAGGTAAGTCCCATCCCGGGGTGGGGGCGGGGAGGCAGACTGTTTTGCCATCGATTTTGGGGGGCCGAATGCGCTGGCATTCAGCCTCCCCAAGATTCCTGGCGAAATTCTCTGACATCCCTACAATTTATCCCTATTCTCTGCTTTCTCTTGGACCTTTCCTCTCATTCTACAACTGCTAAGTTTGTTCAGTTTGTTTGTTTTGTTAAGTTTGGACTTTGACAAAAGCTTTTGGACGTTCAACTAAACAACATCTACCAAATCGCCCCTGTCCACATGTTTATTAGCATACTGAAAGAACTCTACGAGATTAATGGGACAGGACATACCTTTGTGGAAGCAGTGTCGATTCTTTTTCAGCAAGGCTTGCCCTTCTATATGCTTACTAATTTTATATTTAATAATGTTTTCCATCAATTTACTCAAAGCAGATGTTAAGCTAACCAGTCTGTAAATTACCCAGATCCCACTGGATCCCCCTTTTCTAAAAAATAAAATATATTTGTCACTGGTACAGAGGCTGTTCATATGTGGCAATAATATGAATACTACAGTGTTGTATCTGAATGTTTCCCAGATATGATCATTCCAGCATCTAATTAGCCTCTACATCAGAAGAAATGGCAACCTGTGGCCCTCCAGATGTAGTTGGATTACAACTCCCATCAGCCCCTGCCAACAGAGCCAATGGTCAGGGATGATGGGAGTTGGAATTCAACAATATTCAAAGAGCCACAGGTTGCTCATACCTGCTCTGCATGAGAGACCAGGGGAAGGTTCTAAAGGTAAGCTCCAGGTTGCCTATTCCATTACACTCTACTCATTTCTTTCTAAGCAATACTGTTAGGAGGGAAAGGGAAGGACTTGCCACATGGGAAGGCTGCAGGAACAGATGTGCCACTGGATCCTCAAGGCAGAAGACCTACATGGTAAGTTTTTACAAGAAATGGTACTAGAGCCATTGAAGGACATTAGGGGGCCCGTGAGGATTGTCTTCCTCGGGGTCTAGTACAGCCTTCCCCAACCTAATGCCCTATGGGTGTTGGATGACAACTCCCATTAGCCCCATCCAGCAGGGCCAATGGGCACACTGGCTGGGGATGATGGGAGTTGTTTTCCAACATAACCTCAAGGGCACTGGGTTGGGGGAAGCATTTCTCATGAGAGGCATACACATCAGATACAACTGGTAGCAGCAGAGTGCCCCCTCCGTCTTCCCCATGCCCAGGGATGCCAGATTGTACATACTAATGGCAAAGTCATTCTCAGTGTGAAGACTTGCCAAAACGGTGCCATCCATGCACAAAAGGGGGTATCAGCAGACATGTGGAGACCCCGATGTTTACAGAAACACAAACATATATTTAGGACACAATCCTGTGCATGTTTAGACAGAAAAAAGTCCTACAACTCCCATGCTGGCTGGGGCATGCTGGGACTTGTAGGACTTTTTTCTGTCTAACATGCATAGGATTGCATCTTTAGAACAAACCCTAAAGGGGAGGACCCCAAACAGCCCAATGAAGATGAACATACTCAATTTTCATGGAATGATGACTGAATATTTAGGGTGGGGGATGGAAGTCTGGGAGTGAGAGGAAGAATGGAAGGGAGTATCCTGGGGAAAGGCCTGGCTGGAACTCTGAACAATAGCAGTCCACACTACAACATTTGACCACAGGTTCCTCTTGTCTTCACCAAAACCAGATATGCTTCAATCAAGGTCACACCAGTTCTGTTAAGTACTGAAGTTGTCAAATGTATTATTGGCATAGTCTGTAGTTCTAATCATTGTTAAGAGGAGCCTTTGCACTGGATGGGAAACATGGTGCCATGAAAAAGAACACTAGCAAAATAACTGAAGGGGTTTTACTCTGCCAGTAGATGACAATTAAAATAACTTGGATTCTTAGCCTGATTTACTGTTTTGAGTCAGCCCTGCTTGCTTTTCACCCTCAGAAAGCTTTTGCAGCTGCTGAGCATGTTGTTGTTGTTTATTCACTCAGTTGCTTCCAGCTCTTCATGACTTCATGGACCAGCCCATGCCAGAGCTTCCTGTCAGCCATCGCCACCCTCAGCTCCCCCAAGGTCGAGCCCATCAACTCCAGAATATCATCCATCCATCTTGCCCTTAGTCGGCCCCTCTTCCTTTTGCCTTCTACTTTCCCTAGCATCAGCGTCTTCTCCAAGGTATCCTGTCTTCTCATTATGTGGCCAAAGTACTTCAGTTTTGCCTTTAATATCATTCCCTCAAGTGAGCAGTCTGGCTTTATCTCCTGGAGTATGGACTGGTTTGATCTTCTTGCAGTCCAAGGCACTCTCAGAATTTTCCTCCAACCACAGTTCAGAAGCATCTATCTTCCTTTGCTCAGTCAGCCTTCCTTATGGTGCAGGTCTCGCAGCCATAGGTGACTACGGGGAATACCCTGTATGTTCAGTATGCTCAGCATAGAAATAAATGCATAGAAAGTGTGGTAGGGAAAGATGCAAAAAAATGTGGGGTGGGGAGACAGAGTGGTAGGCACAACTGAGCAATGCTGTGCCTACCTGAGCTGCTGCCTCCCTTTTTTTTTTTTTTTTTAAAGAGCACAACATCTTTGAAGTAGCAATCTGGCAAATACACTCAATCAATTATAAATGAAATAATCTTCTTAAAATATTAGAGATTTGGGTGCTAAGCAATACTGGAAGATTACGGAGAGAAAATCAGTTTTAGAGCTTCCTAAAGTGACAGAAAGAGAATAATCGGAAGAAATGGTGAGAATTTTAAAACGATTATGTAGATTTGTGTCAGTGGAAGTGTCCCAGCAATCCTGAGCTGATCTCTTGTACGCTGGAAATAGATTAAGACCAATCCTTTCTTAAAGGGGCAGGTTGCTTTCAAGTTTATCTTTTTTTTTTTTTTTAGATGACCTTAACATTATTCTAAAACTGGAATGGAACCTCAGACCCAAGGACATTATTCAGTTGTATTATATTCAAGTCAGGCTGAGAGTGGGAGGATTGGGTGGGAGGGGGGCTTCGATAGATTTTCAGACAAATTGCAAAGGGCATCAGACCTCAGTGTTAAGACTTCTAGCCTGATCCTAAACTTATTTACCCAGAAGTCAGTCCAAATTACTTCATTGGGACTTGCTTCATAGCAGGTATGTGGCAGATTGCAGGGTACAGTTTATTTAACCCAGCCTAGTGAATGCAGACTGACAGAGGACGTGCCACAATACTTAAAAGCTGGCTCAGATACTTGATGTAGCTGAAGAAAGGGGTCTACTTCAGATGTGTTCTGCTGTGGGATCCGTGGGGTAAAACCATTATTATAATTCTGTAAAATGACAAGGAGCATTGTGGCACCTTAAAGACTGCATAAGCTTTTGTGGACACTGTCCACGCCATCAGATGCAACTATCCACTTCATCAGAAGTCTAACACACCTACCCTTCTGGAAATAATTCTATAAGACAGCAGTTCGTGTGTGTGTGTGTGTGTGTGTGTGTGTGACTTGAAAATTGCTGCAGGTCTCAGCAGACCATTTTATGACTTTTTTTGTTCTACAAATGAAAGCATATACACAACCCATATTTTAATATGTTTTTCTTCATTGCCAGCATCCTCATCATCAAAACCATCACTATATTATGAAAATTGTGGGCCCTTGGCCAGACTGAAAAAGGCCCCTTTAAATGGTAAAATGTTAGGGGGGAAATTGTAGAGCGTACTAGCACTGTGTTATGAAAATCACAGGCCCAAGGCCAGGATCTTATTTTAATAACTGGACAAGTCCTGCTCAAAACTGCCTCAATCTTGATCATCAGAAAAATAAATCAAGTATAGGGCCAAGTATGGACATCCTTCATATTGTGCAACTTTTCCACAGACATTCAGCAACATGAAAAGAGCTCATGGAGCACAGTTTGAGAACTTCTGCTATAAAACTAACAATCACAACACTGGTGTCAGAAGTAAAGCCCTGATGATACAGCCCAAAGAGGCCAATTCCATCACTGCTACTACTAATAATTTACATACTTTGACTTTAGAGGGCAGAATCCATTGTAGCCTGATGCTATGCATGTTTTCTTAGCAATTACAGTAAGTCTTACTCAAGAGAACGTGCTCCATAGTAAGTGTGCATACAATTGTCCTGCAGTCCTTACTCCAGATAGTAAGGACTAATCAGTCATACTCCAGATAGTGCTATGCAGTTGGTTACTATTCTCTTCCCATTCTACAAATGGGGAACTGAAGCCCAGGAGGGATAGTGACTTGGCCATGCTACTAAATAAGTTCATACTTGAGATTTGAACTCCCATCTTTGTTGCTGTTGTTCAGTTGTTCAGTCGTGTCCCACTCTTCGTGACCCCATGGACCATAGCACGCCAGGCCTTCTTGTCCTGCGCTCTCTCCCGGAGTGTGCGCCTAACAGTAACACATAAATGTTGGATTATACTGACTCTCTCCATTTTAAGTTACTGATTAAACCAGGCCCACACTGGGTTTTCAAAATCCAGAATAGAAAAATATTGTGCAGTACTTCACAATAAAATGATAATGTATTACTCATTCATATGAATTCATTATGGTTACTCACTACTAGTTTACTTATCAAATCAGTACTCATACATGATTGTTTCAGCAACTCCTGTGGCTTCTTTGTACCAGGAGATAGATAGATAGATTACATTTCTATACTGCCTAATAGCCAAAGCTCTCCAGGTGGTTCACAACAAGAAGTACCAAGTTACAAAACCACCAGAGTTTGTCCTGAATTTACAGCAAGCTAAGAAAAGGTAGAAACCCTCTTGAGTAAAGGGCAGTTGTAACAGGACCATAGATAGCTCAGAGTGAGCACTGCTGGATAGAGTTCTCTCCTACTAGGACCATAGGATGATGTTGTTTCAGCAACAAGTCAGAGCACATTGGAGCCTTATGTAGGCAGCCACAATCTGTAGTGTGATAAGCTCCACTTACTCTGGAGGAACTGGCTGGACTGTTAAAGAGCCCTCTCCTGATTATCTAGTTCCAGCCCGGGGGAATGGAGGTTCTGCCAGGGGTTCATCCTCTGGTTAAAGATTGATGGCAAAGCTGTGTCTTCTGGCTGGGACTGACTGCCCCTCTCCTGGAAGAGCAGTCTGATCTTCATCTTCATTATATTCTCCTGCACCCTGAAAAGGCTGAGGGTTGGGAGACATGACAGAGCCAAAGGGAGCAATCTTTGCAAAGTAGGTATGGTTTGCAAAGTGAGCTGAGGGTTGCATGAAACTAAGCCATGGCCCACATGTGGCCCTAGGGCTGTGGGTTCCCCCACCCCTCTTTTAAAGATTCAGATGTGCAGGAAGAACAGTGAAGAGGAAGGATGGGTTGTTTTATTATTTTTAAGTGAAAAGTTTCTAAAAATGGGGGGAAATGCCACAGCATTTTCTACAAAGGAGTAAAAAAATATCACAGGCATTTTCAAAATATCCAATGGATTGTTATTCAGGTTCCAAAAACTGAATATGTATCTTGGAACAACCATAGAGTAGTAATATTTTCTCCAATTCCCAGAAGTGTCCTAATACAGGGAATATGATGGCCACCTTTCTCTTTGCTTTTATAAACGGACATCGTCTAAATTGCTAAGGGGAGCTCCTTAGAGTACACACCAGGGGCGTTGTTAGGAAGTGCTCACCTGGGCATGGGCCCCGGATCTTATGAGCTGTGCCCCAGATCTTTTGAGCTGTCCTAATTGCCTTTTTTTTTTTTTTTTTACATTTTCCCATTGATGTGCATTGGAAAACAAAAATGGCCATATCTTTTTTAGTTTGTTTGATAGATAAATGAAACTTGGAGGCTTGGTAGCCCTCATGAAATGTATTGAATCTGCCAAATTTCAGGCAGTTAGATTCAGTGGTTTTTGTGCTAGTCACAGGTAAAATTTGCTATTTTCAAAAAAAATCTGTCAAAGCAAAGAGCTATATTTTTTTGCGCCTCCATATACATGCATGGAATTTTGGGGCCTGCCAGCCCCAATAGAGATGACTGACCCTGTCAAATTTCAGACAGTTAGGCCTAGTGGCTTTTGTGCTAGCCACAGGTAAAATTTGCTTTTTCCAAGAAAATGTGTCAAAGCAAAGAGCTATAATTTCTTTGTTCTTCCACATACATGTACAGAATTTGGTAAGCTAGCAGGCCCTATGGAGCTGACTGAACTTACCAAATTTCAGACAGTTAGGTCCAGTGGATTTTGTGCTAGCCATGCATAAATTTTCCTTTTCTCAAAGTCTAAAATAAGAAGTAAAAACTGTCAAGTCACCCAGGGGATTAGAAATCCTAATCAGAAGGTGTTTAAGGTGACCATTAGGAGGTCACTATCCCTAATCTCTGCTGTAGGGTTTTTTTGAGGTGCAAAAAACTTCTCTCCCCCTACTTTTCTTTTCTGCTCTTAGATGCCCACTGTTATGAGCTTGCCTGCAATGAAATTTTGAAGAGGGAGATGGAAGGGAAGAAAGAGCTCCATGTGAAATACTGGTATTTCACACAGCATCTGATTTCACTGCCCCAAACTGGACCTTTTGGCTTCTGCAGAAGTTTAGTAGCTTCAGTACAGCAAAGGATCCAATCAGCCTCCACAAACTTCTTTCTCCTCCTTCACTTTAATTTCTCCTAAATAGCTATAGGACTCAAATTATTCCAAAAGGAGGGTTAGGACTATGTGGTGTCATGATCGAGGAACTGCTGAGGCTTTTAAATGAGTTCTAGAGTTTTAAAAAAGCTCAAAAAAGCTCTCAGCCACCTCACCTCCTAAAGTTCATGTAAGTACGTGCAATCCTTACAAACACTCTACAGCCTTCTAAATTCCTCTGAAGTACTACCTCTCTGAAAGGAGCTACTTGGCTTAGGGAATTCTCCCCCCACATTTCTAATGACCATTCTTCTTCCCTCCCCTCCCCTCCCCTATCCTGTTCTTTCTTTCTCTTCTTTATTCCACCCAGAGCATATCTTGGGGAATTCTTAAAGAGAATTCTCTTCAATGGGCAAAAGAAGTTCTGAACTGTAGACTTTATACAAACAGACAAGAGGGTTGGTTTTTCTCCTTCTCACTCAAGCCTTTGAGAAAAGTGGGTTCACATGGTTGCAGAGAAACAAAACTGGGGCTGTTTTGTTTGTCAGTTGCCATTATCCAGCAATAGGAAGGGCTGTAGCTCAGTGGCGAAGCAAATGCTTAGCATGCAGAAGGTCTCATGTTCAATCCCCAGCATCTCCAGGTAGGGCTAGGAAAGAATCCTCCCTGAAACCCTGGAGAGCCGCTGCTGCCAGTCAGTGTCAACAGTACTGGGCTAGATGGACCCAGGGTCTGACTCAGTATAAGGCAGCTTCCTACATTCCTATGAACAGAAAGCTTTAATTAAAAAATAGGCATTTTTGGTTTGTTTTTTAAGTGGAGGGGAGATAAATATTACTAATTTATGCAACCCTATATATGCCTGCTGAGAAGTCCCATTATGTTTAACAAGGGTTACCCTCAGGAAAGTGTGCATAGAATTCCAGCACAAGTTAGTTTTGCAGGGAGGTTTGCACCTTGATGTTCTGCATGTTTGCTCAGAAATAAGTCCTGAGTTGTGAGCATGGTTTGTTGTTGTTGTTGTTGTTGTTGTTCAGTCGTTCAGTCATGTCTGACTCTTCATGACCCCATGGACCAGAGCACGCCAGGCCTTCCTGACCTCTGCTCTTTCCCGGAGTGTGCTCAAATTCATATTCATTGCATCAGTGATGCTATCTAGCCATCTCATCCTCTGCCGTCCCCTTCTCCTTTTGCCTTCAATCTTTCCCAGCATCAGGGTCTTTTCCAGGGAGTTTTCTCTTCGCATTAGGTGGCCAAAATATTTGAGCTTCAGCTTCAGTATCTGTCCTTCCAATGAGCACTCAGGGTTGATTTCCTTTACGATTGACTGATTGGACCTCCTTGCAGTCCAGAGGACTTGTAAGAGTCTTCTCCAGCACCACAATTCGAAAGCATCAATTCTTCAGCGCTCAGCCTTCCTTATAGTCCAGCTGTCACAGCCATACGTTGCTCCTGGGAAAACCATAGCTTTGATTATACAAACCTTTGTCAGCAACGTGATGTCTCTGCTTCTTACTATGCTGTCTAGCTTTGCCATAGCTTTCCTCCCAAGGAGCAAGCGTCTTTTAATTTCATGGCTACAGTCACCGTCTGCGGTGAACTTGGAGCCCAAGAAAATAAAATCTGTCACTGCTTCCATTTCCTCCCCTTCTATATGCCAGGAAGTGATGGGGCCAGATGCCATGATCTTCATTTTTTTAATGTTGAGTTTCAAACCAGCTTTTGCACTCTCCACTTTCACCCTCAACAAGAGGCTCTTGAGATCCTATTCACTTTCTGCCATTAGGGTGGTATCGTCTGCGTATCTGAGGTTGTTGATAATTCTCCCGGCAATCTTAATTCCGACCTGTAATTCATCCAACCTGGCATTTCTCATGATGTGCTCTGCATATAAATTAAATAAGCAGGGCAACAATATACAGCCTTGTCGTACTCCTTTCCCAATTTTGAACCAATCGGTTGTTCCATGTCTGGTTCTTACTGTTGCTTCTTGACCCTCGTACAGGTTTCTCAGGAGACAGGTAAGGTGGTCTGGTACTCCCATGTCTTTAAGAATTTGCCACAGTTTGTTGTGATCCACACAATCAAAGGCTTTAGCGTAGTCAATGAAGCAGAAATAGACGTTTTTCTGGAATTCTCTTGCTTTCTCCATGATCCAGCGAATGTTGGTGATTTGATCTCTAGTTCCTCTGCCTCTTCGAAACCCAGCTTGTACTTCTGGTAGTTCTTGGTTCACATGCTGCTGAAGCCTAGCTTGTAGGATTTTGAGCATAACCTTGCTGGCATGTGAAATGAACACAATCGTATGGTAGTTTGAACACCCTTTGGCATTGCCCTTCTTTGGAATTGGAATGTAAACAGACCTTTTCCAGTCTTGTGGCCACTGTTGAGTCGAGTGTTCCAAATTTGTTGGCATATTGAGTGCAGCACTTTAACACCATCATCTTTTAGGATTTTAAATAGCTCAGCTGGAATACTGTCATCTCCACCAGCTTTGTTGTTAGTAATGCTTCCTAAGGCCCACTTGACTTCACTCTCGAGGATGTCTGGCTTAAGTTCAGTGACTGCACTATCATGGCTATCAGAGGCATTAAGATCTTTCCTGTATAGTTCTTCTGTGATTCTTTCCACCTCTTCTTAATCTCATCTGCTTCTGTTAGGTCCCTGCCTTCTTTGTCCTTTATCATGCCCATCTTTGCACAAAACGTTCCCTTGAGATCTCTGATTTTCTTGAAAAGATCTCTAGTCTTTCCCATTCTATTGTTTTCCTCGATTTCTTTGCATTGTTCATTTAAGAAGGCCTTCTTGTCTCTCCTTGCTATTCTCTGGAACTCTGCATTCAGTTGGATATATCTTCCCCTTACTCCCTTCCTTTTCGCTTCCCTTCTTCCCTCATCTACTTGTAAAGCCTGATCAGACAGCCACTTTGTTTTCTTGCATTTCTTTTTCTTTGGGATGGATTGAGTTGCTGCCTCCTGAACAATGTTACGGACCTCTGTCCATAGTTCCTCAGGCACTCTGTCTATCAGGTCTAATCCCTGAAATCTATTCCTCACCTCCACTGTATATTCATAGGGGATATGATTGAGGTCATACCTGAATGGTTTAGTGGTTTTCCCTACGTTCTTCAATTTAAGCCAAAATTTTGCAACAAGAAGCTCATGATCTGAGCCACAGTCAGCTCCAGGTCTTGTTTTTACTGCCTGTATGGAGCTTCTCCATCTTTGGCTGCAAAGTACATAATCAATCTGATTTTGATATTGACCATCTGGTGATGTCCATGTGTAGAGTCGCCTCTTGTGCTGTTGGAAAAGAGTGTTTGCTATGATGAGCATGTTCTCTTGGCAAAACGCTATTAGCCTTTGTCCTGCTTCATTTTGTACACCAAGGCCATGCTTGCCTGTTATCCTGTTGATTTCTTGGCTTCCTACTTTAGCATTCCAATCCCCTATGATGAAGAAGACATAATTTTTTGGTGTTAGTTCTAGAAGGTGTTGTAGGTCTTCATAGAACCGATCAACCTTAGCTTCTTCGGCCTCAGTGGTTGGGGGCATAGACTTGAATTACTGTGATGTTGAATGGTTTGCCTTGGATTCGTACTGAGATCATTCTGTCATTTTTGAGATTGTACCCCAGTACTGCTTTTCCCACTCTTTTGTTGACTATGAGTGCTACTCCATTTCTTCTAAGGGATTCTTGCCCACAGTAGTAGATATGATGGTCACCTGAATTAAATTTGCCCATGCTTGTCCATTTTAGTTTGCTGATTCCCAAGATGTCGATGTTCAGTCTTGCCATCTCATGTTTGACCACCTCCAGCTTACCTGGATTCATTGATCTTACATTCCAGGTTCCTAAACAATATTGTTCTTTACAGCATCGGACTTTCTTTTCACCACCAGACACATCCACAGCTGAGTGTCCTTTCGGCTTTGGCCCAGCCACTTCACTCTTTCTGGTGCTACTTGGAAATTCCCTCTGCTCTTCCCCAGTAGTATATTGGACACCGTCCGACCTGAGGGGCTCGTCTTCCGGCGTCATATCTTTTAGCTTTGTTATACGTTCCATGGGGTTTTCTTGGAAAGAACACTGGAGTGGGTTGCCAAGCCATTTCCTTCTCCAGTGGACCACATTTTGTGAGAACTCTCCGTCATGACCTGTCCATCTTGGGTGGCCCTGCATGGCATAGCTTATGGCTTCACTGAGTTATGCAAGCCCCTTCGCCACAACAAGGCAGTGATCCATGATGTGAGCATGGTACTGCAGGCTTAATACAGTGCCTACCCAATTCTGTCTAATGAATTGACTAGCCTTTCAGCTCAGTCCTATGCATGTTTTGTCATTTGTGGGTTTGGGGCTTTTTTTGCATG
Organism: Heloderma suspectum; assembly: GCF_057233095.1. Lineage (NCBI taxonomy): Eukaryota > Metazoa > Chordata > Lepidosauria > Squamata > Helodermatidae > Heloderma > Heloderma suspectum. Next base: position 232,420,940 of record NC_139461.1, read on the forward strand.
AACTCTAGCTTCAGTGGTGAGGGAAAGGCACTTAGTGCATGCTCAGAGTTTCTCCATAACTGAGCCCTAGTTTTGAAAACAGACTCATTGGCTGAATCCTGGTGAAGTCTTGGCACAAATGAAGTTATGGGGAGGCAGATACAATGAGAGCTTGTCCATAGAGAGGAGTTACACAAAACAAGACATCTGTTTTTATGAAAAGTTGCTGGAGGATGGTAGGATGAGGAGGGATGGTTGCATGGAGGGGAATAGAATTGGTAGGGGGAGAATGTAAGTGCTCAGTGGTGAAAGAAGAACATTCTGCACATGCTCAGAGGCACTCTCTATTTAAGAACGTAAGAAGAGCCGTGCTGCATCAGACCAAGCTCCATCTAGTCCAACATTCTGTTCACACAGAGGCCAACCAGATGCCCATTGGAAACCCACAAGCAGGACATGAGTTCAATAGCACCTTCCCACCCATGTTCCCCTGCTGCTAACACTGGTGAAATGTAAATAAATTATTGTAAGTCTAAATTAGAATGCATGTATATCCTTCAGAAACTTTGCTGGTTTCTTGCCTGGAGGATGCCTCTAATGACCTGTGTATTTTCATACAAATTTATCCAAAAACTATTGAGGAAGGTGTGAATGGAAGGGAAAGCAAATCCCTCCCTCCCCCAAATTGGAGAACTCCCCTTCCACATGAACTGCTGCACCTATCCTTCTGAAACTTTGCTGGTTTCTTACTTAGGGACAACTCTAGGCTTTCTATAACTTTCAGAACAATGGTCCACAAGGAACAAAGGGAGATAAGTATGTCCTCTTTTGGAGATCTCAAAATGTCAAAGCCACCCTTGCACAAAATCCTTTGCAGCATTCTGAAATTTGGTAGACATGATCTCTTCTGATGGGGCAATGAATCCTGAAATTTTTATCCAATTCTTCCAAGGAATTAAAACATTATTGGCAGTTCCCTTTAAAAGAAAATCAAAATATAAACCCTGTACCTATTTTTCTGACATTGGGCCTTCTAGGGGGCTACTATGCCTGAAATTATCCAGTTCTGACCAAGAGAAAAAAGTTACAGTTTTTTTTTCTAATTTCCCATGGTAGTCAACAGGAAGCATAAAGACTCATTTTTCTAAACCTTGACTCAGTTTTGGTGCTGAGCTGAAGTGGTCCAACTACAAATTGGCCCGAGCAGAAGCGGGATGTTTTCCAAAATGCTGAATCGGGGTCTGAGTTGAAGTGGGGTGCAGGGTCAGTGCACACTTCTTATGTGTGTATGTATGTAACCTATACACACCTGCAAGCACACTGCATGCACGCACCACACACGCGCACACACACACATACATATATTAGACGTGCGCTTAGACGTGTGTGTGTGTGTGTGTGTGTATGCATGCATGTGTGTGTGTGTGTGTGTATATATATATATATATATATATATGTGCAAATTTGTGTTATGGGCCTGTGCCCCAGATCTTTTAAGACCCTAGCAATGCCCCTGGTACACACTAAACTATGAGTAAGTCCCATTGAACTAATGGGACTTATTTCTGAGTAGACATGCCTAGGATTGTGCTGCTAAAGTAGTATGCAAGTGGTGAGGTAAATATATAGTAGGATACAGTGCTGGCAGTTGCTTTATCAGCACTACCATACTATTAGCAAAGAAAAGTTTGATATTATTATTATTATTATTAGGAGGAGGACTGATGGAACAGAGAGGGAAAGAACTTTTTTGGACAGCATAAAGCAGCTGAACATTATGCCTCCTAGACATGGCTCTACTATTAGAGAAAAGTAACCTTTGTTCAGGGCATTTGTTTGCTGCAAAGTGCAAAGCAAGGGAAGGTCTAGAGAAGGAGCTATGGCACAGAGGAAAGCACAAGGGGAAGAAGGGAGAAGAATGGAATTAAGAAGAACACCAGTAGGAGACTGGGAAGATTTGGAGTTGGTGGGAAGGGGGATGTGGTAGGAAAGGAAAGCAAGATACCTGGATCCTGTACTTGTTACTTCTGTATGTCTAAGAATCCTCCTATCTTACCATAATGCATAAAACAAAAGTGAAAGGTTCTGCGGGTTTTTAATTTTAGAATAAATACTTTTTAAAAGGTTAGTCCCAAGAACGCAGTGCCTGACTGTTGCTATCATCACTGAAGCATGCTACTATCAAGCACCACTTACCTGATTGCTAGAGAGATGTTAAACTTGGGCAGGATGAACTAAGTAGTGTTTGCAAAGCTCTTAACTGAAATAGGGGTGCTACCGGGTATTACTTGCCCTATATTGTGGCTGGGTGCTGCCTGATAGTCAGGCATGGAATTGATTTTTGAATAATGGATATTAGAAATGTCAGCGATGACACTCAGCCATAATTCATACAGCACACTGCCTGCCTGGATATTGTTTCTAGCCCTTATTATACATCTGAAATGCTGTAATCACTCTATACTAATCCTCACACATTATAATCCGCATACATACACATATAAACCTGGCTGGCTGTTCCCCACCTCTGAGTAAAGGCTTAATAGCAGGAGTTACTGAGTTGCCATAACACCTAGGCTTTTTTCTTTCTTTTTTTAAATTTTTGCTTAATAAATACTAGACAGGGATGAAGTAGTCTAATGCATTTGTATCTATTGGCTCCTAAAGACAAGTCTAATCTACGCTTTAATATGCTCCCCACCTTTGCTTTGCGTATTGTTACAATAGTGCAGTGCTATATCAGCCATATGGATTAACCTGTCCACTAGCGTTGAAGCATATCTGAGCTATCTAATTATCTAAACTTCAGCACCCAAGCTCAAAGCTTGATCCCATTAAGGTGAATTTTCACATACATTTCAAGTTTAAAGAAAATTCTGTTTCAGTAGTTTTGGCAAGTGTGGGCTCCCATGCTTCAATGGGCTATAAATGCAACCTCTATTTTGCTGTCCACTCACATCATGTTTTCAGACTGTATTCCAAAAATATACATATGGGGCTCCTTAATTGCCTACTATCACCACCCCTCCCCTGCAGTAGGTTGGGATCTGCTGGTAGATCTCTTTGTGATTTGCAGTAGTTTGGGAAAGGTTTCCATACAATTCCCAATTGTTCAGGAATAGCAGCAACATAAAGGCTCTTTCCCCACCCATCCCAAAAATTAGGCTGCTAAAACTAAGAAAATTGGAGGGGGGAATCAGGAGTAGATCTGTATGGGTAAGGATTGTAAGCTCAGTTCTGTCGCAAAAATAAATCCTGGGCTGAGCATGTATTCAAAGGTACCCAATTCTTTAATTCTGTTTGTTTGTTTGTTTGTTTGTTTGTGATACTTCTATACCACTTAATATAATAAAATCCCTAAGCAGTTCACATATGAATATTAAAATCACATTTAAAATACAATATTAAAGAAACAATTACAATTACAATAATAGTACAGAGCAATACAAGGAACAGTAAGATAGAGCAGCATGATTCATTTAATTATAAACCAGAGAACGCCTGGCTGAACAAGTGCGTTTTCAGGAGATGTTTGAAACACACCACATTTTCTGCCTCCCAAACCGCACAGGGAATTTTCCAAAGGGTGGGCACTACTACTGAGAATTCTAGGTTATGCCAACTCTCCTCACCTGTTTATTTGCACCTGGTGCAAATGTGGGTGGTGTCTGTTTTTCAGTCATCTCACTGACACCTTCTAAAATGCTGCTTATCCAGACCAGCCAGGATGCGTATCTGAAAGAGCTCCATGTCCACAAACTCAATTATTGTTTAACTTTCACAGTAAGCCTTAAAGTTGGAGCCTTACTCTAAATCATTCCCCATTGATCCATTCCCATTATAAAGTTCCTCTCTCTCTCTCTCTCTCTCTCTCTCTCTGCCGAGCCTGCTGTTCCAGTGCAATTGAGCCCAAGACCCTAAAGATCAATACCAAAGCAACCTTGGGGTCAGAGGTCAATGAGGTCTTTAACAAATGTGTCAGGTGCTCTTGACTTTAGCAGGCTTCGGCCTACTTTGAAGCCCTCTCTGATCCATCATAGGTTTGTCTAGGTTGTCATAAAGCAAATTTGCCACCATTGATTCAGACAGAATGAAGGTTAGAACAAAGGGGGGGCAATACCCCAAGAAAAAGAATGCAAATAGCTCGTGGGCAATTTATGTCAGAGCAGGAACGGAAGGCAAATTATGGAAATGTAAAACTGATAAAATAACAACAACAAAAAATATTTTCTCCCCAAAGGCCAGGCCTCAGTCCTGAGAAAAAGAAAATAAAAAGATGAAGTAGTAATAGTAAGAGGAGTAATATTAGCAGCACTTTCAAAGCAATTAGGTGACTGTAAAATGTATTAGAGCAGCACAAATTGCAACCCAAAAGCTACTTAGGGTTTAAACCATAATTAAAAATACACTGGCATGTTCTCAAGTGGCTGTAAAGCAGCATGTTAGAACTGAGGATCTGGCCCAGCGAAACTGAATTTTGAACAAAATAAAGATGGAAAATGATTTTTTTTCCCCCTAAGAAAAGATTCAGATGACAAATGGCCCTTCGTTCTGCAAAATGTATTAACGAGGCTTCACTATGCAACCAATTGCACAAAAGCCAATTTAATTTCATGTTTGGGTCATTTATCTCCCCAGCTTTTTGTTACCTATAATTTGGCTGCAGATCTTTTTCAAAACTCATTATGAAATATAATCAAAATTCACATTCCTGTACTGGGATGATGCTGAGTTTTATTTTAAAGGTACAGTACCCAGAAGAAGATCCCCAATCTTGGCTGTTAATACCTCCAGAATTATTCTAGAAGGACACTCACACTTGGTTCACATCAACTGGACCAAACATAAATTTCATATGATAATTAACTGAGATTATAAATGTGTCAAATTTAAAACCAGAAATTGTCTTATGGGTTAGGCCACCATATTTAAAATTCTAGTCCAAAGATCTAGGAATACAGAACTGCTAAAAAAAAAAAAAGGATAAAAGGGGATACAGATTCGCCTAAAATTTGTCCATGCTTATTTATATGTGTAGATGCAAGTTCAGAAACAATTTAGAGAGAAATACAATGCATCTCGCTATAGTGGGGAAGAATGTGACCAGGTGACCTATGTGTCTTGCTCAGTCAGCTGCCCAGGTGCTGTTGATGAGCATCTTCAAGGCCCAGGTCTTTCTTCTGATGGTTCTTTATCTTTGAACCTGAATTGAACTGGACAGCCCTTATGTTCAAATAGAGGAGGCCTTCAAACAGAGGTCTGTCCTCTGACAGCCCTTCAAATAGAGAACAGACCTTTGTAAAGTAGGACACCTGACCCTCTTAGCAGAGAATGTCTTATTTCTGCATTAAGTTTGCTAAAGAAGGGAAGAGGAAGCCGATCTGGCAGAAGGAGCACTTTTCTAGATAAAGGTTAAAATTGATAAGTAGGCCCTGATCAAAGACAAAATTCTGTTGCTCTGTCCTGAATGTAAAGTTTAAATACCACTGGAATAACCCAGCTATAGATAGGGTGCTTCCAGACAAGGCTTTTCTTATCCCTTTCCCCTGCTTCATTCATGGCATTTTATAGGGGTCCAGACACCAATGTCTTCCCATCATTACCCTCCCATGTTTTTGCACCCCTCCTTCTGATTGATAGCAATAGGAACCCTCTGTCTGGAAGCAATCGCAATGTTTCTTCATAATCTCTGATTAGATCATGGCTTTATGCTCTGGGTAATGAAGGCTTGTCTTATCTTATATCTCAGATCCATACAGAATGTCAAAGTCACAGTAGAATCACATTTCAGAATAATCTTCTGACCTTTGGTTTTAGATTTAGCCAGCTTCTGAGCTTTAGGGCTCAATCCTATCCGAACTCCGAGCTGACCTCCTATCCAACGCAGAGAAGGAGAAGTGTGGAGAGGATTGTCCCCTCCATGCTTCAGCCACCCTGCATTTGCAGCTAGACAGCGGATTTTGGCTGTCTAGTCATGGGAAGGTGGAGTAGGGGAAGTGGCTGCTGGACAACGCATAGGATGTGTCATACCAGCATTTCCGCCTTCCCCGCCCTGGAATGCCCCATTTTTGCCGCTCCGTGCTCCTCTTCCAAGCACCAAGCACAGGGCAGTTCCGAGCTGCCTGCGATGCGGTGCGGGGAGTTGGTTCTCAGGGAACCAAGGCTGATTCCTGGAAACCAACCAATGTTGGTTGTATCTTATGTATCCTATGGCCATCTAGCTGCTGACTAGCGGCCATAGGATTGCTCCCTTAATAGCTCTGAATTATTCGATATCTGACAAATTGCCTTATGGATATCACATGTTGCATGATAGTGTCAATGAATCACAGTTTACATTTAATGCAAATGTTCAGCTGACTTGGCTCTTCGGTCGCAAAAGAGAATGACTGCTTTTTCATTTGTCAGTTTGATCAGACTCTAGTTTATGTACAGACTGGCTGTAGAATTCATAATACAAAACCGAAACAGAACCTAGGACTGAGTCCCCTGCCCCATGGAACAATATTTCAGCGGGCACTTTAAAACAAGACAAAAATGTTTGCCTATACAGATGAACGATGTCGGAGAAAGCCACAATGGAATCAAATGAATGTCGATTTCTATGAATCTGACCTGTGGATTTTGCAGTGAATCAGCTTTTCCCAAGTTGCACAGATTGCACAGACTTGCAGACTGGGTTTTTTTACTTTCCAGAATTTTATGCAAATTTAGTTGTAGAAAAATAAGCAAAATAAAAAAAACACCAGCCAAAAATGCACATTTCCCCCATAAGCTAAAGCATGAAAATGCACATTGGGGGGATTTGCGCATTTCAGGGGGGATGTGTGCATTTTTGCAAGTGCGAATTTGCACAAATGCAAATTTGTGTAAATTCAGGAAAACTGGAAAAAAAATCCGATTCCGTCAATGAGCATTGGCACAATGAAAGGCATCTGACAATCCACGAAATGCAGACAGAACAGATTTTACAAAATCGGTACATCCCTAATTTAGAGTGAGGGTAATGCTAATCCAAGAGTCATTATCCATACAAGCAGTTGGTTTTGTGATGTCATTCCATTACCAAATCTTAGGGATGTATGAATCCCACCTACCAGTCCGCTGCCGGGGTCCGCTGGGGGGGGGGCGATCCGTCCCTCCCTCCCAGAATCCTCCCCAGCTGGCTCCGCTCCACAGCAAGGTCGTGGAACTGCCGGCCACAGCTGGACTTCCAGCTGCTGCTGGGCTGCTGCGGCCGCAAATGGCGGCCATTGTAGCAGCCGCCATTTGTGTCCTTGTCTTTTGCCGTGATAGGCTATGTAAATACTTACGTAGCCTATCATGGCCTAATGCAGGCATGCAAGTGGCGGCCACTACAACAGCCGCCATTTGCGGCCGCAGCAGTCAGAAGACAACCTGGAGTTGCCGCTACAGCCACCGCTGCAGCCACCACCGCCAGGTAGGTCCATCCCAGGGGGGATTTCGGGGGGTGGCAGGGGGGAGTCCATTCCGCCACGGACTCCGGGGGGGAGGATTCTAAAGAATCTGGCTTCACTGGAGTCCGTGGCAGATTTCTCCAACATCCCTACCAAATCTTCATCATGATATCAAAATGCTAGTGCTTGAAATGAGATGGGATGGGGTGCCATCTAAAACCATCCCACATCTTTCAAATGGATATAAACCATCCCAGGATGCAACACAGAGCAGGGCTACACTAATATTGCAAAAAGTCACTGGACCCAGGCCAGAACTGTTTGTGGAGCTGGGAGAGGCAGGCACTTTAAAAGACAGCTTCCCCTTCCTGCAACAACTGAAGCCTCAAGCCCAGCAAAGCATCTTCTGGGCTTAGACCTTGGAGGAAAAGAAAACTGTCTGTTCCTGCATCTGCAGTGCTGGATTGCTGTCTCTCTCCACTCCACAAATAGCTCAGGCCTTGTTGTTGTTTATTCGGTCAGTCGCTTCCGATTCTTTGTGACTTCATGGACCAGCCCATGCCAGAGCTTCCTGTCAGCCGTTGCCACCCCGGCCCTAGCTCCCCCAAGGTCGAGTCCGTCACGTCCAGAATATCATCCATCCATCTTGTCCTTGGTCGGCCCCTCTTCCTTTTGCCTTCCACTTTCCCTAGCATCAGCATCTTCTCCAGGGTATCCTGTCTTCTCATTATGTGGCCAAAGTACTTCTGTTTTGCCTTTAATATCATTCCCTCAAGTGAGCAGTCTGGCTTTATTTCCTGGAGTATGGACTGGTTTGATCTTCTTGCAGTCCAAGGCACTTTCAGAATTTTCCTCCAGCACAGTTCAAAAGCATCTATTTTCCTTCGCTCAGCCTTCCTTATGGTGCAGCTCTCGCAGCCATAGGTGACTACGGGGAATACCATTGCTTTCACTATGTGGACCTTTGTTGTCAGTGTGCTTTTAACTATTTTATCAAGATTTGTCATTGCTGCCCTCCCAAGAAGTAAACATCTTCTGATTTCCTGGCTGCAGTCAGCGTCTGCAGGAATCTTTGCAACTACAAAGACAAAGTCTGTCACTGCCTCCACATATTCTCCCTCTATTTGCCAGTTATCAATCAAGCTGGTCGCTATAATCTTGGTTTTTTTGAGGTTTAACTGCAACCCAGCTTTTGCACTTTCTTCTTTCACCTTTGTCATAAGGTTCCTCAGCTCCTCCTCACTTTCAGCCATCAAAGTGGTATCATCTGCATATTGGAGATTGTTAATGTTTCTTCCAGCAATTTTAACTCCAGCCTTGGCTTCATCAAGCCCAGCACGTCGCATGATGTGTTCTGCATACAGGTTGAATAGGTAGGGTGAGAGTATACAACCCTGCCGTACTCCTTTCCCAATCTCAAACCAGTCCGTTGTTCCGTGGTCTGTTCTTACCGTTGCTACTTGGTCATTATACAGATTCCTCAGGAGGCAGATCAGATGACTTGATATCCCCATCCCACCAAGAACTTGCCTCAATTTGTTATGATCCACACAGTCAAAGGCTTTAGAATTAGGGTTGGCGGAGAATTTCTCCCCGAAACTTCGGGGGGCCGAGCGCCAACGTGTTCGGCCCCCCGAACAAGTTTCAGGGAGAAATTCTCCGCACCCCCCCGCCCCCCGCACCCCCCCCTGGGACGGGACTTACCTTTGGCGAATGTCCCTCCCGGCGGCAGGTCCGGCCGGCGGTTCGGCGGGTCTTCATCCGGGGCGGGAGCGGCAGCTGGCCTTTCGACCGGCTGCCACCGCCACCATTCCAATAAAAGAAAAAAAAACACGCCCCCGTGATAGGCTACGTGACGATTAATGTAGCCTATCATGGCTAGATTTGCAAAGTCAGCCATGATAGGCTACGTAAATTGTTACGTAGCCTATCACGGGTGACTTTAAAAAAAAAAAAGCGCGTATGGATAATGGCGGCCCCCATAGGGAGCCGCCATTCCCGTTCCTTATTTGGTCGCTGTAGTCTACGTAAATCTTTATGTAGACTACAGCGAAAATAAGGGCAACGCTATTTGCGTTGCCCTTATTTTCGCCGTAGTCTACGTAAAGATTTACGTAGACTACAGCGACCAAATAAGGAACGCGAATGGCAGCTCCCTATGGGGGCCGCCATTTGCGTACGCGCTTTTTTTTTTTTAAGTCACCCGTGATAGGCTACGTGATGATTTACGTAGCCTATCATGGCTGACTTTGCAGATCTAGCCGTGATAGGCTACATTAATCGTCACGTAGCCTATCACTGGGGCGTTTTTTTGTTTTTGTTTTACTTTTTAGTTCGCGGCCGGGCAAGGCGGGAAGCCTCCCCCCCCGGCCTGAACTTCGCGGGGGGAGCAGCGAAGCGCCTCCCCCCCACCGCGAACAAGCTTCGAGGACAGGTAAGGGACTTTCGTGCACCCCTATTTAGAATAGTCAATAAAACAGAAATAGATGTTTTTCTGAAACTCCCTGGCTTTCTCCATTATCCAGCAGATATTGGCAATTTGTTCTCTAGTTCCTCTGCCTTTTCTAAACCCAGCTTGTGCATCTGGCAATTCTTGTTCCATGAATTGCTGGAGTCTGCTTTGCAAGATCTTGCGCATTACCTTACTGGCATGTGAAATAAGTGCCACTGTTCGATAGTTTGAACATTCTTTGGTGCTTCCCTTTTTTGGTATGGGGATATAAGTTGATTTTTTCCAATCTGGTGGCCATTCTTGTGTTTTCCAAATTTGCTGGCATATGGCATGCTTCACCTTGACAGCATCATCTTGTAAGATTTTAAATGGTTCATCTGGGATGCCATCATCTCCTGCTGCCTTGTTATTAGCAATGCTTCTTAAGGCCCATTCAACCTCACTCTTCAGGATGTCTGGTTCTAGCTCACTGACCACACTGTCAAATCTATCCCCAATATTATTATCCTTCCTATACAGATCTTCCATATATTCTTGCCACCTTTTATTGATCTCTTCTGCTTCTGTTAGGTCTTTGCCATCTTTGTTTTTGATCATACCCATTTTTGCCTGGAATTTACCACCGATGTTTCTAATTTTCTGGAAGATGTCTCTTGTCCTTCCTATTCTGTTATCTTCTTCCGCTTCTGCACATTGCTTGTTTAAAAATAATTCCTTATCTCTTCTGGCTAACCTCTGGAATTTTGCATTTAATTGGGCATATCTCCCCCTATCACTGTTGACTTTTTCTTTCCTTCTTTCTTGGGCTGCTTCCAGTGTCTCAGCTAGGGATGTACGAAAGTCACTTACCTTTCGCGGATTATGTTGATGGTGGGGGGAGGCGTTCCGTCCCTCCCCCCGGAATCCTCACCGGGGGGGAGGCGCTCCGTTCCTCCCGCCTGGAATCCTCTGCGGCCGGCTGTGCTCCGTGGCAGCTCTGCGGAGCAGCCGGCCAGGCCCAGCCAGGCCAGAGCCTTCCGCAGCCAGATTTCCAGCCGCGGAGGTCTCTGGGTAAAAACAACAAACAAATCATGTACGCAAATGGCGGCGGCTATGGCCGCCGCCATTTGAGTTCCTTATATTTATGTGAAATATTTTTATTATGTTATTAGCCTATGTAAAAAATATTTATGTAGGCTAAAACATCGAATCAAAAAGGGATGCAAATAGCTCCCACTACGCTATTTGCGTTCCCCTTTATTTTTGCCATCATAGTCTACGTAAATATTTCTGTAGATTAAGATGGCAAAAATAAGGAACGCAAATGGTGGCAGCCGTTTGCGTACGTGGTTTTGTTTTTTAAACCCACCCAACCATGATAGGCTACGTAAAGATTTATGTAGCCTATCACGTCGTGTTTTTTTTTTTAACCTAGCCATGATAGGCTATGTAAATCTTTACGCAGCCTATCACGTCTTTTTTTTTTTTTTTACAAGCCTGGAAATGGCGGCGGCGGCAGCCGGTCGGAAGACTAGCCGCCACAGCTGCCGCCGCCCGGACGATCCGCCACAGGTAAGTCACAGGTAAGTCCCGGGGGGGATCCGTGGGGGGGCGGGGGGGCAGGCCGTTCCGCCACGGGGTTCGAGGGGCCGAATGCCAGTGCATTCGAGATCCTGCAGTGCATTCGTGCATTTGCACCGAGATCCGTGGCGGAATTCTCTGACATCCCTAGTCTCAGCAGACAGCCATCTTGCCTTCTTGGTTTTCTTTTTCTTTGGGACTTTTTTGTTGCTGCCTCCTGAACAGTGTTGCAAACTTCTGTCCATAGTTCTTCCAGGACCCTATCTACTAAATCTAGTCCCTTAAATCTATTCTTCACCTCCACTACATATTCATGAGGAATATTAGTGAGCTCATATCTAACTGATCTGTGGGTCTTCCCTATTCTCTTTAGTCTGATTCTAAATTGTGCAATAAGAAGTTCATGATCTGAACTACAATCAGCTCCAGGTCTTGTTTTTACCGACTGCATAGATGTCCGCCACCTTTGGCTACAAAGGATGTAGTCAATTTGATTTCGGTGTCTACTGTCTGCTAAAGTCCATGTATAAAGTTGTCTCTTCGGTTGTTGGAAGAGAGTGCTTGTTATGCACAGTGAGTTGTCTTGGCAAAATTCTATCAGCCTATGTCCTGCTTCATTTTGTTCTCCCAGACCATGCTTGCCTGTAATTCCAGGTGTCATTTGACTACCCACCTTAGCATTCCAGTCTCCTGTAATGAAAATAACATCTCTTTTTGGCATATTATCCAGTAGGTGCTACAGATCCTCATAGAACTGATCTACTTCTGCTTCTTCAGCATCTGTGGTTGGGGCATATATTTGGATCACTGTAATGTTGAATGGCTTACCCTGAATTCAAACTGAGATCATTCTGCCATTTTTTGGATTGTATCCAAGCACTCCTTTAGCCACTTTATTATGAATTATGAAGGCTACTCCGTTTCTTCTGTGGTCCTCTTGTCCACAGTAGTAGATCTGGTGGTCATTTGATGTGAAGTGGCCCATTCCAGTCCATTTCAGTTCACTGACACCCAAAATGTCTATATTTAATCTTGACATCTCTGCAATAACCACATCCAATTTGCCCTGGCTCATAGATCTTACATTCCAGGTTCCTTTGGTGTGTTGATCTTTAGAACATCGGATTTGTCGTTCACCACCAGCACCATCGGCTGCTAGCCGTCCTTTCAGCTTTGAGCTAGCTGTGTCATCACATCTGGGGCTAGTTGAACTTATCCTCTGTTCCTCCCCAGTAGCATTTTGACCATCTTCCGACCTGGGAGTCCCACCTTCCAATGGTATACCGACATATCTCTGGTTGTACTGATCCATTTAGTTTCCATGGCAAGAATACCGGGGTGGGTTGCCGTTTCCTTCCCCAGGGATCGTATTTAGTCTGACCTCTCTGCCATGACCTTCCCATCTTGGGTGTCCCTTCACAGTTTAGCTCATGACATCATTGAGGTGCTCAACCTCCAGCACCACAACAAGGTAACAATCTCCTTTGCTGGAGAGCTCAGGCCTGGGCAAGGCTAAAAGGGCGAAATAGGCCCTAAAGGGTCAAATAATTTACATATTTATAAAGATGGTGAATGGACCATTTGAAATGAGTGTATCCCACTTCCTCTCTCCCTGGCCCCCACCCATTTTGAGCACTTCATCACAATAGTTAATCCACAATTGTCTGGGATCACTGTTCCTGAAGAAGAGTAACAGTGATCCCAGAGGACGGGAGGATGCTGTTGCACTCATGTCCTGGTTGTGGGTTTCCTGTGGGCAGCTGATTGGCCACTGTGTGAACAGGATGCTGGACTAGATAGACCCTTGGTCTGATCCAGCATGGCTCTTCTTATGTTCTTAGGAGGAGGAGGAGGAGGAGGAGGAGGAACAGGTTGCGAACATGGTGGTGGTGGGGAGGAGAATTCTAGGAAAAACACACCTGCCCCCAAAACATAACTTTCACTCCTAAAATCAAAATGAATGAATGTTTGGTGCAATTCTACCCCAAACCCATCATCTCCTGAGAGAAACAGGGAAGACCTTAAAAGTTTATTGGGGCCATGTTCTTGTTTCCCTATTCTCCTGTAGGGAAAAGACTTAGAAATCCTAAAAGGTACTGTCATTATTTTAGTTCTAGATTAATATATCCAGAATAAATATTACCACTTGGTTCAGATCAGTACTATATCTATCTGTCTCTTAGAATTTATAAGCAGAGTAGATTTCAGAACTCTGCTTATCCAGGAAGGAGTATATAAGGAAGGAGTATATAATATTATGAGCAATGGGACTTTCATTGGTCTGAGCATTTTTGGAACAAATCCCCAAAGACCGTTCCTTGCAGCTACTGGTGAAACAACTTCATTTCACCCACAGAAAATGGGCCCTCATAGTCTGGGATATATTTTCAATGGAGAAAATTACCTGTCAACAAGATGATAAACCTGCAGTGTCCATTGCTGGGTGGAACCTATTTGTTTTATATGCTAAGAAAAACTCAGAAGCAGCATGGTGCCTTCAATAAATTCTCTTGATCCCAGCTGAAGTGACAAAGAGATCTGTTATCCAATATTACTTTTAAGGCAGTTGGTAAGCTATTTGTATACTGCACCCCTGGATGTGCTTAGAATGCTGTGTCTATAGGTGTCCCATGAATCATACGAATTGCCAGCTTGACTCATAGAGAGCCATACCACTCTACAGAAGCTCGTGGGGGGAGGTGTTACAATTAGGTGTGGATGCATTCAATACCCAGTAGAAAGGATGGATGCAACTATTTGGAACTAGGTGTTATGGGATCCCCAGCCCTGTGTATATTAACTTTGGAATGCTAATACAGAGGCCGTTTTACATTGATTTTCCCACAGCTTCAAAATATGGTAGTAAAACAGTTTAAAATTATTGGATGCATTTGAAAATTAGCCTTCTCCATGTTTTATTGGCTTCCTTCGAAAATGATTTTATATTATTGTTGTTGCTGCTTGTAAATTCTTATATATTTTATCACTGGTATGATTGCATTTGTTTTTATTATGTATGTTGCCTTGAGAGCTTCAGCTACAGAGGAACTCATAGACTGAATGAATGAATAGAACCAGCTGAAGAAAAGAACATGGGAGTGGAGCATTTGCAGGGGAGAATTAAGCACTATTACACACATGCACACGCACATACAGGCTGTGAGTGTGTTTTCCCCATTCCCATTATCCTGGCAAACCTGGGTCTAGGAACACATGTTTGCAGAGATGATGTCTGGTGTAACCCTTAGATGCATACTTCTTTCATACAGTGCCATCACCTGCTACTTTGCATAGTTAAAATAAAGGACAGGTACAGGTTGTCATGCTCTTGGTTATAACATTTCATATAGGAAGCAATAAAGTGGGGAAAATGTGGTAGGTGTGCTATTTAGGTAGGGAAGAAGAAGGAAGTCCCTCAATTCACCATGTTTCAAGTAACACAGGGTAAGGCTTCACTTCTCTGTGTAACAGATTCTTAGCTTGCTGCTGTGGAGTCTCAGCTTGCTGCTTGAAATAATCATTGGTGAACATATTCAGTGTTAAATGTGCTTACAGGTAGTCTCCAGCTTGAAGCAGCAACTGTTAAAGGCTAAGTATTTGTCACAGTATCAGTCCAGAGATAACAAACTTTGTCAGAAAGTTAGAGCCTCTTTAATGAAGTACTAACTTTTCCAGTAACCACTCCCCTGCCTCGCCCCCAAATTAATCAGAGTCATTTTACCTTGGTATGGTTGCCACCTTTTTCTGGTATAGCTCCTTTGCTTTTAACAGGTGCATAAGTCATGACAGTTCAGCAGGTGATTTTTTCCAGCATGAAAATGAGATGGTGAGGAAGGCTTTATGAGTTGCATTTTGCCTCTTGTGTACCAACTGAAGGCACAGGAACCCTAGCAGGAAAATGTGGAAACTCTACACCTGAGACCAGATGCAAACTGCACTAGTTCTTCTTGGTATATATATCTTAGATATGTGTGTGTGCGGGGGGGGGGGGACAACTGGTGTCAATCTTAAACTTTAGGATAGTTACTTGATTAAAATGTGAGGAGGTTCATGTTCATGCAAATCAGGGGTAATATTAGTCTGGATATATACATATGGTCAACACAGCCTTCTGTAATAACCGTTGGAACAAAAATGGATAAAAAGGGTACATTTAAAATGTACAACACAAGATCAGTCTTATAGGAGTCCTTTACTACAATAGCAATTACACATTTCAGGGTTGGTTGGTTTTTTAAGTATCACTGGAGTTCTATTTTAGCATATTAAAAAGTAAGCAATGCTTTTCATCCTCTTCAGTTTGACCACAGTGTATATTGTTAGTGCATTTCATAAACTGTACACCCAAATAGTCTCTTGCCATTACATCTAGGGATGCTTGAGGAATTCTGTCTTTGAAAATTCTAATATGAGCTGACCTGATCTGCACTTCTCCAACAAATTTGCAGATCGGAAATTAGCTATCCACTGGATTTTGCACGCACTTACTTAATGTTCTGATGCAGTCCTCAGTATAATACATTTAAAAATGTGTATTTTGAGAGGAAATACATTTAGACTTTATTTTTTTAAGCTGGTGGCTGTTGCAGAGGCAGGGTGATAGTCACTTCTGCATTGCATTGTGCTGGCAACTTACCTTAGGGAGAAGGGGCAGCTGTATCAAAACTAATCAGATGTTTGCTGGCATGCCTAACTCTTCCTGAGTCATGAGAACTTGCACAGGGCACAGAACATCCAGAGGATGGTGGGTTGGGTGTGTGGGTGCGTGTAGAAGTAGATCATCCTGGCAGGATTGGCAAGATGCTTTTGTAGAGCCTCTAGTGGGACAGACATGGAAGTGTTTCTGTTCCAAACAGGCTCCTGTGCCCTTCTGTGTCCTGCTGGCTTTTCCAGCCAGGTAATAAGCAATCAGCTGATTGAAATGCTGCATTCCAACCAGCCAGCAGAATAAGCAGGCTTTCCATCAGGATTCTCCACAACAGAGCCCTCATTGTGATAAATGAAGTGAAAAGGAAGATAAATGAATATAACCTACCACTTTGCACAGATTCATCAACCCAGGGAGAGCTTCTGACATAGCAAGGGGGAGGGGGAGACTGGAGGGGAGTTGAGTGAAGTGGAGGAGGGTTCTGCATTAAGAGCTTTGATAGGATGAGGAAGGTAACTCTTAGCTCATCAGAAACACATCTGCTGAGTGAAAAAGATACCTTCAGGGTAGGTGACACACTTTCCAAACAGCTCTGGACCAGATTTTCAGAGGTTCAGCTCCCAAAGTCAGGGCAGCAGTTGAAGGTGAGTTCAAGCCCTAAACCATGAGCTAGTTTTGCAAAAAGCATGGGCTATCAACACAGGAATGATTTGTCTTCCATAAGATTTTGTCCACACACCCCCAACACTGGAGAAAAGTTTTGAATCCAGAATGTCAGGCCATCCATGCAGACTTGCTAAGTTCATTCAGTATAAACTTTGGTATGAACTTATGCAAGAATTATGCTTAATCAAACATCTTAGAAAGAGAACAGTATTACAAATGGCGTATGCTCACAGGCTTCCTTGGCAAAGTGGTTGTCATCTCATTGGTGAATGAAGCTCACTTGAGTCATAATAAATGACCATCGGCATGTCCTTGACACTGACATGGAGCAGAACAATTGTCCTCTACCATTCTTCTTACCCATCATATTGCCACAAATGATGGGCAAGAAAAATGGTAGAGGGCAATTGTTCTGCTCCATATCAATGTTACATACCTGCCGATTGTCCTTTATTATAGCTCAAGTGAGCCTCATTCACCATTGAGATGACAGCTTTGCCAAGCAAGCCTCAGTTGAGTCTACTGCCACAAATGTTGGGCAAGAAAAATGGGCTGACTTGGAAGAGAAAGAGCTAGGCTGAGGACAGGCAAGGCTTCCATATGGCAACAGTAAGTTTTGGTTATAACTATCTGCCAGAGGTACAATAATTTTTCATAGATACTTTTAGCAGTAGCTGGATAAACATCTGGCAGATAGATAGATAGATAGATAGATAGATAGATTTGTTGCTTTGTATTGTGTTTGATTCTTTTGGCTTTTGTAATCTGCCCAGAGAATATTTGTTATTAGGTAGATTAAAAATATAATTAGGGTGTAATTGTATGAATATTTAAACAGAAAATTCCTGCAATTCCCAGCATTCCCCAGCCACCCATGCTGGCTGGGGAATGCTGGGAGTTGTCAGACTTTTTTTCTGTCTAAACATGCATACGATTGCACCCTTAATAAATAAATCAACTTTTGTCAGTACAGGAATTTGAATATTATTAGCTCAAAGAATTCACTAAACACTTAGGGACACAGTGGAATTAACTTTGATTTAAATGAGAGATATTTATTTATTTATTTATTTATTTTGTGCCCTTCCTTTCTTCCAAAAAAAGGCACTCAAGATGGCTTACAGAACCAATTACAATGGATTAAAATAATACATTAAAATACAATAAAACATAATTACAGAAAAAAATATTATTAAAAACAGCACCCAACTCACCAGATCCACTTACAGGCTGAAGACCTTCTTACATGAAGCATTCTTTTCCTGCTGGCAGAAGGAAAAAAGAGAGGGAGCAAACCTACCTTCCCTTGGGAGGGAGTTCCATAGCCTGGGAGCAGCCACCAGAAAGGCCCTCTCTCAGGTCTCCACCAAACATGCCACTAAAAGCAGCCATCTTGAAAGAAGGGCCTCTCCAGAAGATCTTAGGAACTGGACAGGCTCGTATGGGAGAAGGCAGTCTTTCAGGTAGCCTGGCCCCAAGCTGTATAGGGTTTTATAGGTGATAACCAGCACTTTGAATTCCGCCTGGAAACAGACTGGTAGCCAGTGAAGCTGTTGTAACAAGGGAGTCATGTGCTACCTATAACTGGCCCCAGTCAACAGTCTGGCAGCAGCTTCCTGGACTAGCTGAAGTTTCTGAACAGTTTTCAAAGGCATCCTCACATTGCAGTAGTCCAAACAGGATATAACTAAGGCATTCATTTCCCCATTGAAATTGACTGGACTTTATGCTTAACTTAGCCTGGATCAGGCCCTATAATGCTATGGCAAATGTTTATAGACAAGGTAGCATGATACTTCATGTGTGTGAGTTAAAGTAAGGACCTATTCACATAACAGTTGGGTAGGTGGTATCTCTAAGAAAAGTATTTGAAACTTCATGTGCCAGCTCCTAGACAGCTGTGCACGTCAGCCCACTACATGTAGTCACCTTTGGCATGCCACTGCAAATGTCCCTTTTCAAGTTCTGTTCTGCAGGATTTTATAAGAGGTTCCCACATCTGTACACATCTGTTAATTTTAGTTTCTCTCAATTTCTCATTTTTCCCATCTTAGTTTTGGTTTGTCCTGATCTTTGAGAATTTTCTTAAAATTTGCATAAAATGTGTACACATTTTTGTGTGCATTTCTGCATGCATTTTTGTACACAATTTTGCCTCACATCCACATTTTGCAAGCAATTTCCCTAACATAATGCTTGTTAACATGTTCAGCAACATAAGCATTTTGTGTGCGCTTTCCTCTAATATGCACATACCTGTACGCACTTTTTGATTGGAGAACTCCATTGCAAAAGTCAGAGAAGTGTGTATTTTAAAAAATAATCAAGTACCAGTTCACACATGGGTTCAGAAGTGTGAGATCAGGTAAGTTCACATTAAAATGCAAACAGAACACATTTCTCCCCCATCCCTCCTTTGCCTTCTGTTGATGTCAGTTCTGATGTTATTCCTTCTTTGCTTGTCTTGGTCCCACCAGTGGAAGCTGGTGGCTTCGATATCAGTGGGGCGGTGAATCCGCTCCAGGTTTCAGTGAGAATGAGTCAGAACTCTAAAGGAACTATCCAAGGTGCTCTGCAGAGCACCTTGGATAGCTCCTTTAGAGTTCTGACTGGTTCTCACTGAAACCTGGAGCGGATTCGCCACCCCACTGATATTGGAGCCACCTGCCTCCACTGGATCCCACCAACACTGAGCTGCATGGCTTGAGTTGCCTGGGAGGCCAGGGAGCTGTCCAGCTGGATGAGGAGCAGGCCCATGGCAAAGCTGTCGAAGCAGCAGGGGAGCTGTCCAGCTGGAGTATCAGAACTGAACCCCAAGACTAGGAGCTGCACAGAAAAATCATTGCATCCTCCGCATCCAGGCAGCGAGTAAGTAGTTGTATAGGTGGCACATTTGACCCACCCTTTCAGTGGGGTCCTGATCCATAGTATTTTTCTATGTTTATTTCTTTATTTAAAATTATACATCACCCTTCAAGCATATTTCCAGTTTGCATAAACAATAGAACACAATAAAATACAATTTAAAATACGCACACAAAATACAACCAAAACAACCAAAATAAAACGGTAAAAAAGCACCCCAAAAAAGAGAGCCAAAAACATCTAAAAAAAGGAAGAATTAAAAAAAAAAGTTTTTGCCTGGTGTTGCAGATATAATAGTAGAGGCACCAGGTGAATCTCCTCATAGATGGGGCATCACCACTCTCCTCTTACCACCTGCCTTGCCTCAGATGGTGAGGCCACTCAGAGGAGAGCCTCTAAAGATGACCTCACTATACTTAGGTTCCTCCTTCTAAGCAGGGCTCAGAGAGAGAAAGCTTTGTGCTACCAAAAAGAGTTGTGACTACTGGTCTGGCCTTTGGTTCAGACCTATTGTCATCTCTATTCTTGGGATCCATGGGGTAGTTCTGGAGAGTTTGGGGCTGGAGAGTGAGATCAGACAAGGTGCATCAGATCCCTGACTGCAGATTCTCTGGGTGAGGTATCTTTCCACTGGTAGACTTCAGGGTACAATGTAATAATCTATTACAAGGATAAATATTTATGTAGCCTATCACGGCAAAAGCAGGCATGCAAATTGCACAGCGGATGCCATTTGTGTCCCCGCTCTTTGCCATGATAGGCTATGTAAATATTTACGTAGCCTATCATGGCTCAGCAAAGGGATGCAAATGGCGGCCGCTACTCTGGCCGCCATTTGCATCTGCAGACCTGCTGCAGCCCGATGTCCGGCTGCAGATGCACCCAGCTGGCAGCTCTGCAGAGTCACCACAGAGCAGAGCTGGCTCGGGAGGATTCCAGGGGGAGGGACGGAGCGCCTCCCCCCCACCATGGATGCCACGTACAAAACAGGTAAGTGGTTTCGTACATCCCTAACTAATTATCTATTACAAGGATAAATAGAAGAACTTGGATTTAAGATTATTTTGTCTCAATAGCTTTCCACTGGCTGAAGTCTTCTTTGATTGCCTGACCCTACTGGTGGTCTATTTGTGATCTCATCTGACTCTACCAATGCCCCAATATCAGCTTCAGAAACTCTGCTGATGGACTTGCCAGTAGGTTGGTGAGGATATGAGACAGGGCCTTTTTGGTTGTGGCTCCCCATCTGTGGAACTCCCTCCCTAAAGGAATACATTTGGGCCCTTCTTTGTTTTCTTTTAGACGTGCTCTGAAAATGTTTTTGTTTCGGTCCACCTTTGGTTTGGGTGGGGTGTAGTTATTACTCTCTGTTACATTTTGATA
The DNA here is from genome assembly GCF_057233095.1 of Heloderma suspectum. Classification (NCBI taxonomy): domain Eukaryota; kingdom Metazoa; phylum Chordata; class Lepidosauria; order Squamata; family Helodermatidae; genus Heloderma; species Heloderma suspectum. The sequence continues at coordinate 232,441,911 of NC_139461.1, forward strand.
TATTTTGAGATTGGTTTGGTTCTTGTTTTGTTGTATTATGCTACTCTTCAACTTATTAGATTTTACCAAGTTTTACTGTGGTGTTTTATGGTATTAAATTACTTGTCTTTTGTGGTTTGTAAGCCACTTGGGGAGAACTTCTTAGTTCTGAAATGTGGCTTAGAAATCCAAGCAAGAAAGAAGAAAGACGGACAGACAGACAGACAGACAGACTTTGTAAATTACAGAGTTATTGGTTAAAAAAAAAACCCAAAATCTTCTTTTACTCACTATAGCCCTCTGCAGCCCTTTGACATTTCATCATGAGAGTCAAGCCATCTCCTATGAAACTTCTGGGTTATGAGGCCACTGCTGTGAGGTTTGCCCAGATTTTTACATGCCCAGTTGGTCTCAGCAAGAGACTATTAACTTATAGAAGTGTGGGGGAGAGAAGCCCCATCTGGGCTCTGAAAATACAAATCTGCCATTATCAATTGGCAGGCTAGGGGAATATGTCTGAGCAGAAGGTGGGGGGTAGAGATGGGTTCATGAGGAAAAGTCTGTTTTTGTCTAACCACAGTCCTAAGCACAATAGAGAAGCCAGTTACATTTATATCAGTGGGACTCATTTGGGGAATTTAGAACTGGAAGCAAAAGTTATTCTGATATAGCAGGTTCAGATAAAACAAACCAGAAAAAGAAAACAAGTAAATACTTATATCCCAAAGTTTCCCTTGGGATATGTGCTTAATAAATAGACTCACAGAGCAAAGGGATGAAATGAAGAATTTTCTACATAAACAAAACCATGCAAATTTGTCCAAATGCACTCCAGGGCTTTCCCCCAGTCACTATACTGTGGAGTCCCTGCTCTTTTTAATGGAGATGAGAATAAGAGCAATATCACACAAGATCCTGTGACCTAGGATCTCTTTGGATGGAAAAGCGCAGGGTGAGCTACCACTCTCTGAAACTAGATCAACTTGAATGCAGACATTGCAAGATGAGAAGACAATTCATATTCTGATGTCACAGAAAATGGCCTCTGAACCACATTTTGAAGAACAAGAACAAGCCACTGGCTCATGCACTTCTTCCTCCCCATCTGCCTCCTTCCACTGTTGTGCACAGATCTCCCTCTCCTTTCTGTGGTTTGCTATAACCATAGTTTGTCATGATGTAAATCCTAGCAAACTATGGTTAGCTCTAGCTCACCCACATGACATGAATTGGCCTACATGGCATAGCTTGAAACCAAGGTTTGAAGTGGGTTTTGCAAACCATAGTTTGAAGGCAGTGCTAATTATTGTCTGTCTGATTCAGACGTCATGGCAAACTATAATTACTGCAAACCACTGGGGAAGGGGGAAATATGTATGCAAAAGGGGAGAAGGGAGCATGTAGCTGTGCACATTCCTGATCTCCAGATAGTGCTTTGGGGGTCTATTTTGTGATGTCTTAATTGAACCACTGCCAAGTCATGTGCTTATGAATATTGGCAACTGCTTTCCTGCTTGCAAATAAGTAATAAATCCAGTCTCTTCTTTGTCTCTATACACCTCCACCATAATGACCCCCAAACATGGCAAACAGGAACAAGTTCTCTCAGTTATACACATGCTTCTGATAGCAGCTGTGTTTTGCAATGGGGTACTTGAGTCACATGCTGCTTCTTGCATTCCACCTTTCTGAAACACCTTTCTGATGTGTAATGAACAATTCACCATCCCTTGATATGTTTATGGAGAGACAAGCACTAACAAGAGTAAATTGCAAAACCATCAGAGATTACCTGTTCCTTGTTTTAACCATTGCACTGCTCTGCCCTTCCCTTCCATTAATAAAAGCACAGCATGGCCTTTCCTAATGCTTAGTCAAAGGGCTCCGGTTTACCAAGATGCCCATCTGCTCCTCAAAAGAGCCCACATAAAAACAGAGAAGCGGCTATAGAGATAAATAAAGAGATACATCCGGGTTCAAAATAAGCTTAAGGGGATGGAATAATCAGCAGAAAATCCCAAAGAAAATGTCTGCAGTACTTAGGTTAAGGGATCCCAGGGACGCATGAGCTGCTGTTTTTACAAAGTCCCTCATGGCTGCAGAAAGAGACCCGAGGTTAGGTCAGAGGCCAAGAGAAGGGTCAGTTCCCTATTGAAAGTGAAAATTGCTCGTAATGTGCTTAACACCAGCTTTAGGAATATTAAAGAACAATCTGGGTTTTGTCAGTTAATAAACTGTAGCAAGCACTTCATGCATCAACAGTAGGCTATTATTTTATGTATGTATCTATTTAATAGCCCTATGCATCTAATACTGCCATTTTAAGTTCCGCAGCTATGATGTCTCACATTTAAAGAGCTGCTATGGGAGACTACAGATATGATTCAGCTACCATTCATTGATGTAACTATCAGGCTCAGAACTCTAGAGACTGCCCTATCAGTCACCAATTACTCTTTGTGAAAGCTCCTGGCTTTATACCTTTCCAATAAATCGGAATCAATCAATTGCCCAAAAGATGACCCACTCACTAGAATTACACAGCACAGCTCTGGAGTTGGGGCCCTATTAAAGGAAAAATCTGTTAGGCGCTTTTAAAGGGGGGGGGAGATGTGAAATCAGGAATTATAACATTAGAAAATTAAGTGATGCAACATGAAATGAAATGATACATCTGGAAATCAAATATTTATATTTTGGCCAGATGTGAGCAGATGTCAACACACTCCTGATGTGAGTCTTTTTAAAACCCTGTTTAATGACCATGACTTTCATGTTCTAAGGCAGCCTTCCCTAATCTGGTTCCCTCCAGATGTGTTGGACTACAACTCCCATCATTCCCAGGCATCATCTGGGAATATGTCCAACACATCTGGAGGGCATCAGGTTATGGAAGGCTGTTTTAAGGAGACACAAAAGCAAAGGAAGTAAAGCAACTTCAACAAAAAGATGTGTTCTTGGGAACAAAGGCAATGCCAAATAGTCACTCGGAGAGAGAGAAATGAACCAGAAAACTTCTGTGCATTTCAGCTTTAGTTTTCAACCTATTAACAGATGAGGATGTTTCCACAGAGACATTCAAATCCCATTTATTTGTTTATTTTTCTCGTCAGTGGCAATTGGCTCTGCTAGTAGATGTTGAGGTGCTGCCATTCAGGACCTTGCAGGATCAAGCCCTTAGTTTGTATTGTTCTCTTGTAACCTCTGCCCCCACCCCCCAGCTTGCCTGAGCTTTTAGTCTGAGCACTGTCTGGTTCATGAGATCATCTGAGGTAAATCAGCAAAACATGATCAAGTAGCCTATACCTCCCACTGAGAGCCAATCCCTCCCCCTCTGTTGCATATCAATATGTATTTTCAGACCCATGCCTGGCCAGACTGGACTTTGCAACCCATCTAATGGGCTTATTTGCAACACACGCTCACATATTTGACCCTCTCCCCTCAAGTGAAAACCTGAAAATAAACCCTCCAGTTGCCAATCAATGGGCAATCTTTCTAAGCCTTGGAATTGTTCTGTTAGATTAAGCCCTCCTAATGAATTCCTCATTGAGCCACTGAACAGAAATGAAACCTTGTTAGCTCATTATCCCCCTAATTAACCCATTCTGATCTTGCCCCATCCTCCCAGGGAGGTAGCAGGCATGTTTGGGGTTCACACTGAGGTATATCAATGCTCTCCCAAGAGCCTTTTGTATTGGTAACAGAGATTTATTTGCAATGACTCGGGAAAGCAGCCTGCAGCCCATTCTCTGCCAGATGAAGGCCTGGACATTTTGTTAACCCCCAGGCTACAATTTTCCCAAGGACAGGCCATGTGGACAGAGCACTGCACACCCTTTTTCTTCAGTGACAAATACCCTGTCCTGCTGTTCTTGTTTTCATGCTGATCACTGGGCTTGTTAAGCTGATGAAGAGCCCTGGGTAGACAACAGATTTCACACAGATGCACCCCCCAAAAGTGCCTACCTATACATAGGGTTATGGGGGGAGAGATGTGTTCAGTTTGCATTTTAAAGTGAACTTACTTAATTTCACATTTTCAAACAAATGTGTGAACTGAAACGCAGTTACCCTTTGAAATTCTCACTACTCCATATTTTGCAATGGAGTTCTCCAGTCCAAGCATGCATACAAAAATCTGTATATTAGGGAATACATATAGTGCAAAAGCCCACTGTAGTAGGAAAATTGATTGCAAAAACGTGTATATTAGGAAAAATGCACACAAAATGCATATATGAGGAGAAACGTGCACCAAAATGCATATGAATTTTCATGTGAACTTTGAAAAAAGTGTCTCTTAAGTTCAGGATGAACTTGGATTCCTGCATTGAGCAGGGGGTTGGACTCGATGGCCTTGGCCCCTTCCAACCCAACTATTCTATGATTCTATTCTATGATTCTATGAACTTAAGACTCATGAAATTCTCAAAGCTCAAAAAGGATAAAACTTAAGATTTGAACAAACTGAAATTGACTGATTCATCCATCCTACATGTACGTATGAGTCTACCGTCAGACCTAAAAGAGTTTGGGCAGTGGAGCAAAACTGCCCCCATTGCCTTCCCTTTATGATTTCAGAGGTTTGCTCAACCCATTGAAAGTTGTTTGTTTTAAGAGACTGATAATGCAGAGCAGCTGGGGAAATGGGCAATTCTTCCCACAAATAGCCACTGGAAGCATCTTCATAGGATCAAAGCAGTTTCTCTTGCCCTGTGGCATTTGGTCCTGGAGCAATTGGGATGTCATTCTTGCAGGGTGATGATTCATTGCCACATATCAGTGTGCCATGCTCTTGCTTTGATGCTTATGTTACGTGTCAAGCTGGAAATATAAGCAGTAAATAAGGCAAGTGCTCTTAGAAAAAGGGTACCACTTCTGGGGATGGGTCATAGCTTAACTCTGGTCATAGTTTGTTCCTGCAGTCAGCATAATTTGCAATGGGCACTGGCAGAGGAAGCCAGGGGAGCTGTGTGTGTGTGTGTATCCATGTTGGGAGCAGGAAATTGTAGGCCCATGTGGACAGAAGGGTTGGACATGCCATGGATGCACATCTGTCCCTTTTAAAAACCATTCATGTGCATGGCCTGTATTCTGCCTCCCCCATGTTGCGTTCAAACATTTGAATGTGTTAGTTGAGGCTGCAGTCCTATACACACTTATCCAGAATCCTGTTGTATTCAGTGGGACTTGCTTCTGAGTAGACATGCATAGGATTGTGCTGCAAATCAAAGCAGCATGAATTCTAGTCTACAGCACAAACTGGTTAAGGTCCAAACTAAACGTGACATTTATCATGTAGTTTGCCCTTGCTAGCTGATTTTTCATCAACCAATAGCCAGCACTGAGTGGGGAGAGGAGGGCAAGCTGGATCAAGACCATGGTTTGGGGGATTGGGGGGTTTCAACCCTTTGCCCTGCCACAGCCCCAGTCAGAATCCCCTCCCCACACACATACACACACACGTGCTATTTGCACTGGGAGGAAATCTCCCATTTGCTACCAATGGGAGCATTCCTCCCATTGCAAATATCAGTCATGGGAAAGATCCCATGTGGGGCAAAGGGTTAAAGAACGCCTTCCTCCACACCATAATCTCTATCTGGGTTGGAGGGGCATACTGGCTATCAGTTAAAGAAAAATCAACCAAGCAAGGGCAAGCTACATGATAAAACATCATGTCCAGTCTGGCCTTTAGTGGGCAGATCTGTGTTGTGATGGTAGCCGCTCCATCCAGGCAAATTTCAGCTGGCAGCTTCTAGGCATGGATAGAGGAGGTATTAATGATTTACAGCTAACAGATGTGGGGGGAGGTGCACCAGTGGCTGCTACTGCTCAGAAATTCACTTTCCCCATCTTTGTTTATTCCCATCCCTCCATCTCACTCCCCTTCACAACCCCTACAGAAAAGTCCAAAGAGGCTCTTTAAAACTCTATGAAAAACATAAGCAGCTGCTTTCAACTGTTAAGAGAGGCTGTTGATATCATGGTTCCAATAAAAAGAGAGGGAGGGAAGCTGTATGTGCTTTCTATAGCTCCCCTTCAAAAATAATTCATTTTTCTCTGCATTATATTTCATGGTAACCTAGAGACTCAATATGTTCTGGATTACTGCATCCATTTCTGCTCTGGTCCTAATGGCCCACAGGAGTGCGAGCCTTCCAACCAGAGTCCTCTAAATCTGGCGACAGGGGAGCTGGTTGTACGTCCTTGTTTTCCACTTGATAACTAGCCCCTTCCAGCATTGCTTTTATGGCAGTAATCTTCCTAGGCTGGATGCGGATTGCTTGTCCTGCTTTTCTCCCCTTCCTTTCCTCCCTACTTCTCCCTCCTGTCCCCTCGCTAGTAGAACCATTGGTCACAGAGGACCATTCATCATTTTGGTTTTTTTGTGCCAGGCCTGAGTCCTCGAGATCTGATTACACTGCTTTCAGACTGTCCCTCTGAATGAAGCTGAACCAGCTTGTGTCTCTTGCCCCTAAGTTAGGGTGGTTGGAAGGAATGAAGCTGGGTCTCTAGTAGGGATGAACAGATCTGTCCATTTTGGTTTCTCTCCATTTCTCATTTTTCTAGCCTTAACTTCTGTTCATCTCAAGCTTTGAGAATTTCTCCAGTCTGAAGTTCAGTTTGTCCTGAACTTTGAGATTTTTTAAAATTAAAGTTTTCATTAAAATTCATAAGCATGTTTCTAAATATTTCTCCTAATACATGCATTTTGCCTAATGTACACATTTTTGCAAGCAATGTTCCCAATGTAATACATATTTAATGTTGTTTCCCCTAACACACACGTTTTTGTATAAATGGACACCCAAATTAGCTTTGACCCTCACTGTCCTCTTTGCATCCCACTTTATCTTTTCCTGATGATATCTGTGATCTATGGATGCTTGAGGAATTCATTCCTTGCAAATTTCTATATGAAGTGATTTGATCTGTACCTCCTGGATTAATGTGTGGATTTGACCTTAGTTATTCACTTAGTTTTTGCACTTCTCAAATACCTTGCCTCAAAAACATAAAAATACATTTTAACAACTCAGATTTTGAGGGGGGAAATACTTTTGAGAGTAAATACATTATAAGAATTCACATTTAAATACATCTCTTATGCGGATATTTTCAACAATAATCACGGATTAATATGGCAATGGAATGGAATAAACTTGTGGGTGAATACACATGAAAGTGGCACAGACCAGAAATGTGACATGGACTTTCCCAACCCTCTGTGCCCCAGTACAGTTGTGCTGAAACTCAAAAAAAAAACCAAAAAAAACCCCAACCCAACAACAAACCAACATTAATAATGTGAAAAGGGCTCCACATGATCAAGGGGCAAGTGATCCACTGGCTCTACACCTGAGACTACACAGCTTCATCACCCTTCCTCTGACGCCCACACATTAGGTTGGGCCCGAAGGGCAGTCTGGGGATTCTGCTCGTGGACCATCCACCCCGCTGCACAACTGACTCCCTGGCCGAGGTGCTTGAGGTGGTCTCTGATGTGCGTGTACAGTCTTATTGGTGTTGGGGGATTTCAGCGTACATTCAGAGGCCATCCTCACAGGAGCACCTCGGGACTTCATGGAGACTATGGCTTCCTGGGAGCTGCACCATATTCTAACTGGGCTCACCCATGTAGCCAGTCATACACTAGACCTTGTGTTTGTTTCTGGAGAAGCGGGGAGTGATCTGGAAGTCAGGGGTATATCCACCACCCCCTTGCCATGGTCAGATCACTATCTGGTGACGTTAGACTTCTCAGTTCCACAACCCCTCCGCAGGGGTGGAGGACCCATTAAAATGGTCCACCCCAGGCGCCTTATGGATCCGAATGGATTCCTGAACACGCTTGGGGATTCTCTGGGGCATGCCAACGGCCACTCGGTCGAGACCCTGGTGGGTGGCTGGAATGCTGCAATCACTGGGGCATTAGATCAGGTGGCTCCGAAACGTCCTCTCCCCCTGAACAGGGCTCGGACTGCACCATGGTTCAATCCACGGTTACGAGCTCTGAAACAGGAGGTGAGATGGCTAGAGCGCCAGTGGCGAAAGTCTCGCTCCAAAGACAATCAGACATGGGCTAGAGCTGTATCTTCAGCCTATCACATGGCAGTGAAGGCAGCAAAAAAGGAATATTATGCTGCCTCTATCGCATCTGCAGAGTGCTGTCCGAGGAGGCTGTTCCAACTGGTCCAGAGCCTGGTCGGTCTAGTGGCTCCGGAACCACTGCAGCATTCTAAGGCCTCCTGTGAGGCCTTGGCAAGGCACTTTGCAGATAAAATTGATCAGATTAGGAGCGTTACCCTGCATGCTGTGGATACAGTTAGTGAGCAAGAGGCGGCCTGTGGCAAACCAGTTTTGTGGGATCGGTTCTAGCTTCTTTCTTCTGATGAAGTGGACAAGGTGCTTTCATCTGTAAGGCCAACCACCTGCTTACTTGATCCTTGCCCATCTTGGCTCATTATGGGCTGCAGAGAGAGACTGGGTGAGGAGATCAGGGAGGTGGTGAACACCTCCTAGGGATGGACGAAAGTCCCTTACCTGGTCCCGCAGCTTGCTTCGCGGTGGGGGGGAGGCGCTCCATTCCTCCCCGCCGAAATTCTGGCCGGGGGGGGAGGCGCCCCATCCCTCCGGCCGAAATTCTGGCCAGGGGGGCGCCCCGTCCCTTGGGCTGAAATTCTGGCTGGGGGGGAGGCGTCCCGTCCCTCCGGCCGCGAATCTCTTCTCCTGCCGAGACGCAAATGGCGGCGGCCGTAGCCGCTGCCGTTTGCGTCCCTGCAGTCAGCCGTGATAGGCTACATAAATCCTTACGTAGCCTATCACAGCTGACTTTGGGGGGGGGAAGAGCGTACGCAGATGGTGGCGCCCATGGGCACCGCCATTTGTGTTCCTTATTTGGGCATGTGTAGTCTACGTAAACATTTACGTAGACTATGGCGAAAATAAGGGCAACACTATTTGCATTGCCCTTATTTTTGCCGTAGTCTACGTAAATGTTGACGTAGACTACACGTGCCCAAATAAGGAATGTAAATGGCGGCGCCCATGGGCGCTGCCATTTGCGTATGCGCTTCCCCCCCCCAAAGTCAGCTGTGATAGGCTACGTAAGGATTTACGTAGCCTATCACGGTGTTTTTTTAAAATCTAGCCATGATAGGCTATGTAAATCTTTACGTAGCCTATCACGTTTGTTGTTGTTGTTGTTTTTTATTGGGAAATGGCGGCGGCAGCAGACGGTCGGAAGACCGGCCGCCACCGCCGCCGCTGCCAAACCGCCGCTGAACCGCCACCGAACCGCCGCCGGGAGCCGCCAGCGCCAGGGACATTTGCCAAAGGTAAGTCTCATTCCAGGGGGGGGGTGTTGGAGAATTTCTCCACCAATTTCGGGGGGCCAAATGCATTGGCATTCGGCCTCCCGGAGATTCGTGGAGAAATTCTCCGACATCCGTAATGCCTCCCTTGAGGAGGGAGTGATGCCATCAGCCCTCAAGGAGGCAGTGATAAGACTGTTCTTAAATAAGCCCTCCTTGGATCCCCAAGTTCTGAACAACTTTCGCCCAGTCTCAAATCTGCCATTTTGGGGCAAGGTGATTGAGCAGGTGGTGGTGATGCAGTTGAAGGCACACTTGGAAGAAACTGATTATCTAGACCCATTTCAGTCAGGCTTCATGCTTGGGTATGGGACAGAAATGGGCTTGGTCGCCTTGGTGGATGATATGAGGAGAGCTCTGGATAGGGGTGAATGTTCCTTCCTTGTTCTCGACCTCTCAGTGGCTTTTGATACCATTGAGCGTGGTATCCTCCTGGACCGCCTGGAGGGGTTGGGCATTGGAGACACTGTATTGCGGTGGTTCCGGTCCTTCCTCTCCGGCAGGTACCAGAGGGTAGCACTGGGAGAGGAGGTTTCGGACCCGTGGCCAGTCACTTGTGGGGTGCCACAGGGTTCCATCCTCTCCCCGATGCTATTTAACATCTATGTGAAGCCTCTGGGGGCTATCATCAGGAGGTTTGGGGTGTGGTGTCATCAATATGCGGATGACACACAGCTCTACCTCTTGTTCAAATCTTCACCAAGGTTGGCCATAGAATCCCTGTCCAAATGTCTGGAGACAAGTGGCTGGATGGGGAGGAATAAGCTGAAGCTGAACCCTGACAAGACTGAGGTACTTTTGGTGGGAGACAAGAGGAGGCTGGGCGATGTTGACCTGATGTTGAATGGGGTATGGCTACTCTTGAAAGACCAGGTCCACAGCCTGGAGGTCATTTTGGACTCCCAGCTGTCCATGGAGGCTCAGGTGTCAGCTGTGAGCCGGACAGTGTTGTATCAGCTCCATCTGATACAGTGGCTGTGCCCCTTCCTTCCCGACCATCTGCTCCCATCGGTAGTACATGCCCTGGTCTCCTCTCGTTTAGACTACTGTAATGTTTTCTACATGGGGTTACCCTTGAAGATGGTTCGGAAGCTGCAGCTGGTACAGAACGTGGCAGCTCACCTCATTAAAGGCAGCCACCAGCGAGATCACAACACTCCAGTGCTGAAGGAGTTGCATTGGTTACCAGTTGTTTTCCGGGCCAAATTCAAGGTGTTGATTTTGACCTTTAAAACCCTATATGGTTCTGGCCCAGCCTATCTTAAGGAGTGTCTCCAGCAACACCAGACAGGCCGCTTAACAAGATCAGCCCCGGATGGCCTTCTCGCTGTCCCATCAGCCAGGACAGCTAGACTGGTGGGGATGAGGGAGAGGGCTTTTTCTGTGGTGGCCCCCACTCTGTGGAACTCCCTCCCTAGGGAACTCCGCCTTGCCCCCTCTTTAATGAGCTTCCGCCGTGCATTAAAAATGTGGTTGTTCAGACAGGCATTTGGGGTGGGTTAGGGTATTTTAGAAAATGTTTTTATTGTAGAATTTTATTGTCTTAAACTGTTTTATTATATGCTGTACATCACCCAGAGTGGCTGGGTGACCAGCCAGATGGGCGATTAATAAATTTAATAAATAAATAAATAAATAAATAAATTAAGCATGGACAACTGCAGCAGTGATGTCTATGCACATAGCTCTCTACATAGGTAGCCTTCAATCATTTGGGAATGCTGATCACACAGGCTTCCAGAACATGTAGAGGCCTACGCATGTAGAGGCCTATACACATAGGTTTCTAATGGCAGATGTCCGTGCTTTTGCACACTGTGTGCCTTTCTAGATGGTTTTTTATGTACACTAGATGCACAATTGCTATCCATTTATTATGCAAGACCCAGATGTCCTCCCTCAAGGCATCTGAGGCCAATGCATTTTGCAGCATTCAAATTGCTCTACCTTTGCCAGTGGGAAAAATGTAATTCTTCCTAAGACAGTAACCAATGTCCATGGAAACAAGCCAATTCAGCCATATCCCCTTCCTGGGTTATTCGTGGTTTGTGATGCATCTCTGTGGAAAGATGAACTCTACTTCTTAGAGATAACAAGCCTCACATATCTTTGAAATACCACATTCCTCCATATGAGCCTGCCTGGCTTTTAAGATCTTTCAGAGAGGCCCTTCTCTCTGTTCTGCCATCACTGGAGGCATGTTTGTGAGAACACGAGGGAGGGTATTTTTGGTGGCTGCTCCCAGGCTCTGGAATTCCCTGCCAAGGGAAGCCAGTCTACCGCCATTGTTGATATCTTCTGCCAGCAGGCAAAGACAGTCTTATTCAGACAGGCTTTTGGCCTTTGAGTGCACTTATTTGTTGCTGAAATAGGTTTAACTGGTGGGTGCTGTTGATTTTTTCATTTCATTGATACATTTTTAATTGATCAGCATTTATGTTTTGCAAATGCTTTTGTACTTCATCTTGTATTTTATTGTCATTAACCATCTTGAGCACCATTTGTAGCAGAAAGGTGGGATATACATTTTAATAATAACAATAACAAACAACTTATACTAGGATGGAAAAGAGATAAAGATGACCTCACCGTGGCAGGCATTGTTGCCTCTTCTAACTCACTTTGATCTCTGGTTTATCCATTCAAATACAGAAACAAATCAGAGGTTGAATTGAGTTGAGGGGTTATTATTCTAGGTCAGATATCATGTAAATAAGTTGTCGGCATCAGGGTTTTATCCAGTGGTGTCATTCCTCTAAGCGCAATGCTTCTACTGCTTGCAGGAATCCTGTTTTCATCTTTGCGCAAGTGTCATATCCAATATTTCAATTCCACTCATGCAAGATGTTGCTCAAGGCAAGGCGCAACTCACTATGACTTTATTGGGCTAGGTGTTGCTTGTGTCACTTGTTCCACTGGTGGTTGTGCAACTGCTAGTGAACAACAGCAACTCTGGTAATTCTTCTGCTAGCTTGAGGCTGTATATAATCCTCTCTTCCACTCTATAACATGGTAACAGTAATAGCTGCCATCTCACAATGTTTTTCTGCAAACAAATGAGTACTAAATAAATGCTAAGCAATAGAAACCAATAGTAATAATAATTAACACTCCAAAGGATGCTGCATTGGACTCTGATACGTTAATTTTCTGGATTTGTCAGGCTAGAGTTGATCATCCCCAATATACATCAAGAAAGTTGACCCTCTGCTATAAAGAACTATACATTGAGAGGCCAGAAAGTTTTGCTAACATTATCTGCATGTGCTTGGAGGTTCTTCTGGTGCCTGCTGCATGCTTACACATGGAGATGGGAACCTATTATGTTGATTTTTTTTTTTTTAAGCAACCTAATACGGCTGCTTGGCAAGGCTGGATGTCTGGGAAGCTCCTTTTTATCTGTCATCTATTGTGTCTATACAACATGAGAATAATCCCGTGCACCTCTAACACACTGATGGGCCTGTGTACCTCCAGCCCACCCCTGCCTATTCGACTGGAATGGGGGAAAGAAGAAAGAGATTTGTAAATATTTTAACCAGATTAACAACCGCAGTTGAGGTGTTTCTGGGATCAGCATCTTGGGGAATCGCCATCGTCAGCGTGGAGAATAAAACAGGAGCAGATTAAAGGGGGAGAACCTGTCATCAACCATGCCAGCTAATTGGTTCACTGTGATCAGCTATGCGTGATGGCAGACAGCATTAAAGGCGAACAGAGGAATAATACATAATGGATTTTTTTTAAAAAAAAATAGGTGGGTTAGCCAGATGGCTGTAAAAGATCACATCTTGGCTCAAGTGCCTTTCCTTAAATTCTACTTGAATAGTAACTAGATCCCCTGGTCAGCAACTTTGGTGTTGGGTTTTTGTTTTGTTTTTTTAGTAGAGGCCATATTTGAGTTGAGCAAGTTGAAGGGCCTTCATATTTGAGTTGACACTGAAGGGCCTTCAACAGTAGCTCTGCCTGCTGATTCACTACTGTGGGAGCTGAGGCACAACCAAAGGACTCCTTAACCCTCACCCTTCCCCAAAGAGAACAGCAACAGAAGCTTTAGCAGGGTTCTCCCCTTATACAGTGGAGGCGGCTGGCTCTGTTTTTGGTGGGGCTGTGGATCCGCTCTGGGTTTCAGTCAGAACCAGTCAGAACTCTAAAGGAGCTGTCCAAGGTGCTTTCCTTATTGGGGGGTTGGGTTCAGCACCTTGGACAGCTCCTTTAGAGTTCTGGCTGGTTCTGACTGAAACCCAGAGTGGATTCACAGCTCCGCTGACATTGGAGCCACCAGCCTCCACTGCCTTTATATCTCCCGGTTGCTGGCTCCCATGTGCAGGCCAAATCACAAGCAAATGGGAGTGAGTAGCTGAAAGGCATAATGCCAATGTCTGTTTTATTATTTTGAGAGGAGATGGGTAAAGGGGCTTGGCATCTGGGGGAGGAGAGCTTGGGAAATCTGGTAGGAGCCAGATGAGAAACCTCTGGCGACTGAATTAAGCCCCTAAGCCAGGGGTGTTGAACCTCTTTCTGCCTGAGGGCTGAAATCAATTTCAGAAAAGCTCTTGGGGGCACATTCCTGGAGTGGGCGGGGTTGAGGGCAAAAGGGCTGGGGCCATGATACTGGAAATAGCAGCGTATTGTAGCTTCAAGCTCTCACTGCCAGGAACAAAGCCTCTGGAGAGGCATTTCAGCCTTTTAGAATGGGAGGGAAAATGCAAAAGCTGGGAAGCCACCAAACGAGTGGCAGTTGTGGGGAAAGGAGTGGGGCCAGGGGAAGGGGGTATGGCCCTCTAGGGAACCCTGAAGGATGGGATTGAGACCCCAGGTGGTCAGATTTGGCCCACAGGCCTGAGGTTCCACACCCCTGCCCCAGGTAATTAGTTGCCTATCCCTAGCCTCAAACCTCCACTTCAGTTCATGGTATGACAGCTCTGAAACATACATGGCTCTTTCTCATGTGTCTGCCCATGTAGCAATAGCCATCATATATAGCTCAGGACCATGGTACCTGACGGAATACCTCTACCAGCATGAACTGACCTGCACACTATGCTTTGCATCTAAGGCCCTCCTCCGGGAGCCTCCTCCGAGGGAGGCTCAGTGGGCAGCAACAAGGGAGAATGCCTTCTCGCTGGTGGCTCCCTGTTTATAGAATAATCTCCTTGATGAGGCCTGCCTGGCACCAACATTGTCATCTTTTCGGTGCCAGGTTAAAACTGCCATCTTCTCTCAGGCATTTGGCAACATATAAGGAGTCTCTTTGTCTCTGGCTGATTGTTTTAAATTGTTTTAGATACTGTATATGTTGTTGTTGTGTGTTATTTAGTCTATGTTATTACTGAATGGTTTTATATTTTATATAATGTATTTTAATGGTTTTTAATTTTTGTGAACCACCCAGAGAGCTTCAGCTATGGGGCAGTAAAGAAATAAAATGAATGAATAAATGAATGAATGAATCACTAGTGATGTCAAAGCTGTTTCACAGGTGTTTGTTTTACTACCCATCTTTTGTTCTTCATATGACAATAGAAAACACAGATGACCAGAAGCAGAACAAAGTACCTATCCAGCGAAAAGTGCAAAAAGGCAACCAGCTAATCCCACACAATTTGTTAGTCTGGTGGGTGTGTACTGTGTAGGTCACCACCACAGGTAGGGATGCTACAAGAATTCAGAGAATATTCAAGCACCCAGACCGTAGCAAGAAAAAGTTTGCAACAAAATCTGCAAAGTACGGATGGGCGAGAATTCTGTTTCCATTAGTTCTTTATCAGAATTTACCAAAATTTGCAACTTTCTTCATATTTATGACAGAAAGAACTCGAGATTTGGCTGGTGCAGGTAGATGGGAATGTTGTTTCAATTCATTTTGATAAGAATTACCAAAATTTACATTTTTTTCATATTTGAGATGGAAAGAAATTAAGATCTTTAAAAAAATTCAAGTGTGGGAGAAAGGAAAACTGACAGATTTGTCCATCCCCATGGCAAAGCGACCAAGGGAGCACATTCATTTCAGCTCTACTCCACATGATGTCAGCAGAACATGTTTGCCAGCATAAATCCTCCCCATCCACCCACCCACATGTCTGTAACAGTATGGTGAAAAACAGCTGACCACTCAACGTCAACATCAGTCACATGGTGGGAAATAAAGCAGCCTGCATGTACTAGCTGTAAAATTTATACCTGCCCTAAATCAGAGAACAGAGGCTAGAGAGGCCTTCCCCAATCTGGACACACACACCCCAGGTGGACATGGCTGGACATGATGGATTTGTAGTCCAACATATCTGGAGGGCATCAGGTTGGGGAAGACTGGAAGTTACAGATTCTGACAGTGCAGTGAGAATAATCTGGCAAAAACAGGGGATGCTTCGGACTCTCTCTCTCTCTCTCTCTCTCATATTCTGTCTTAAAATGAGACTTTTTTAAAGCCATGCCCCAAGCAGGGAACACTACTGCCATGGTAATTTCCAGCAGACATGCATTTGCATTACTATAGAAATAAAGGATTCGGTTTTCAGCATTCCACTGCTAATATCAAAAACATTCTGTCATGTACACGAGTGGAGTTTTCCCCTGAAATACATTATTAGTGAATTACCAGCCCATCCAAGGGAAAGCGCAAGAACAGATTTTACAAAGAATCCCCAGAGCAAATATCCAATATTGGTATTGAGAGCCCATGAAAGGAGATTCGGAGCTTTGACTTATTATGAACATCTGCACAACCTATTTTGACCAAGTGCAGTACACAGTAACTGGTTGCCAGTTGAACATGAATACAAAATGTAGCACTGCTTCAAAGAAACTCAACATGGTTTTATATTTGCACGGATGTATCCAGGAGTCCCTTCCGCTAGCAGCAGGACTGGACAAAATATCAGAATTCCTAGGCAATAGGGATTTTTCCTGTTCACTACTAGATGCACCCAGGAGGAGCTGCCTTGGCTGTTAGTTAGAGGGGCAGCCAAACCAGTCTGACTGAACAAACCAAGATCTCCTGTCTTCCTGGAGCATGTGCCAATGCCAAGACAATCAAGCATGATGGACCAAGGTCTAGTCATCTTGAAAACCTTTGGATGCAGATGTTGTTTGCCTATAAATGTTACAAATACATACATACATAAATAGCCATGTGACCTTGCAACCAAAGCTGAAAGAATATTCACAAATACTCAATATTCACCCACATTTCCAATTTCATCACTCAAATTTTGACTGCAAAACTTTACCACAACATTCACATCTGCAGTCCTTTAGGCTGCCATGTCCCAAACCAGACAGTAGACGTTTCTTTGAAGGTAGCCCCCCCCCCCATACATTACAGTCATCGAACCTGGACATTACCATAGCATGAATAACATTGGCCTGGCCATCTCAAGGAAAAGTCACAGCTGGCATATCAGCCTAAAGCTGCCTCGTGACCTGGATGATACTTGAGTATCCAAAGTATAGGACAGATTGAAAAGAACCCCAAGCTGTGAACATGCTCTTTTAGGGGGCATGCAACCCTAGGTTGATGAGTACCACCACCTAGAATCAATGAGTTGCTTACAAGGGAACCTCTGTCTTGTCTGGACTGGAGTTTAGATTACCGCTGTACAAATTTTTCTTACATTCAGTTTTTGTTGGAAATGTTGCAATTTTTGGAAGATGAGAAAGTAAAGTGTGTGTGTAGGGGGGAATCCTACCTTTCCCTCTTTTGTGTATGTTTGTTTAGTATCTGTTCACAGCCATTGTTCCTCCAATCTGTTGCTACTGTGATGCCTTTAAAAAAAATTGAAAGGGCTTTTTCAGTGCATGATCCCAATCAATAATGGAATCTCTTTAGATGTGGAAAGGAAAGGAAAGGAAAGGAAAGGAAAGGAAAGGAAAGGAAAGGAAAGGAAAGGAAAGGAAAGGAAAGGTTCCTCCTGTGCAAGCACCAGGTCATTACTGACTCCTAGAGGGACTCCACTTTCACTGGCGTTTTCATGGCAGACTGTAGCGGGGTGGTTTGCCATTGCCTTCCCCGGTCGTGACTACCTTTCCCCCAGCAAGCTGGGTACTCATTTTACCGACCTCGGAAGGATGGAAGGCTGAGTCGACCTGAGCCGGCTACCTGGGACCCAGCTTCCGCTGGGATTGAACTCAGGTCGTGGGGAGAGTTTCGGTTGCAATACTGCCACCTACCACTCTGTGCCATATAAATGTTATAAATAAATAATACGATGATGTTACATGGCATTGTATAGCCAAATAGATTTGGCTATATGAAGTGTCATAGTAGACAAACAAAAGCCTTCTACAGCCTTCACTTCACAGGGGGGCAGCGGAGAAATGCCACATTGTCCAGGGAACAGGGTGAGTGATGCTCCCAATCTTGTTGCATTGATCTGGTGGTTTCATTGCCTTTCACCACTGTGTTGAATGACTTTGACTACAACTCACCTCTAGTCATGTGCATGACTAGTTTGGGCAGATTGTGGATGGGATGCACATTCAGATTCACATCTGTGTGTGCATCCCTTTGAAAGCAATGTAGTGCATATTGACAACATCTGGGATTTAATGCACATCCAGTTGCATTTGTATGTGTCAGGAGTGCCCTAGCTGCCTCTTGCAGTCCCCACCAATAGCCAACTCAGGACACAGACGACGAGGATTCTTTCCGAGACTTTATTCCTTTATTACTTTATGACTCTTTCAGATACTAATCACTAGCGACTAAGCAAGGAACAGCACTGGGGAAAGATAGCAGAGTAGCCTAAGCTCCAGGTAAGGCAGTTGGTCCCCGTTTGAAGGAGAACCACAGGAAGACCCTGAACTTATGGGCTAGGGAGAGATCCTCCCTCTTTCCCTTGGGTCCTCGGGACACGACCGTTGTTTGTGCGCCAAACGAGCGGTATGCCTCCTTTCGGCACCCTCCATCTGTCGTCGCTCCCTGTGTCTGCGCCGAGCGTCCAGCAAGCCCCCCTCCAGAGCTCTCTCACTGCCAGGGTCACTATCTATCCCAGGAATGCTGGCAGGAGGAATCTCTGCCAGCTGCTGTGCTTGTGAGAGATGAGTGAGCTCCTCTCCTACAGATTGCTGTTCCTCCTCAAAATCAGAACTGCTCTGGGGCTCTATTGGCTCAGTTTCCACCCTGACAGTATGCTGTCCTCAATGCCTTAATTTCAATGGGATGTGCATTCCAATGTGTATTCAAATACACATTCCCATCCACATTCTTCTCCATCCAGTCAAATATGTGCAACTATCTTGAGGTGTTTCAGCAAGGCAGGTAAATTGCCCCTTCCCCCAACAGCTGCTCCCTTGCAGTTTTCCATCTTTTCTTAAATGGGTGTGAAAAATTGCCAAAACAGGGTTAAAATGTTCAAGAAATGCACCCTTCTGTTTCAATTCAATGCTTCATTATAGTTTACTGGCATCTCATAATTGCTTTGTAGACGTTAAGTATATAATTTCATAATAGGTCAGCTGCCAAATACTAAATAACATTGCATGTCACCTACCAAATAAATGCTGCCGGATACTAATACTATTACATGTAAACTATGAAGTATGGTAAAACGCCAAATATCCCTGTGCCATCTCCTCTTCCACCATGCATCAGGGTGTTTTTTAAATTGCTCTTTAAAAGAAATCTATGCAAATATTTGCATATTCATCTGTCTTCACTAACAGAGATCTCTGTTCAAGACACACACACACACACATTTTCCATTCCCCAATCCATTTGGGAAAAAAGTACATGTGTGGCTGTGTGCAAATATAGTTTGATTAAAAGAAAAACATGGAAGAACAACCCAGTTGTTTCTGCAGGCATAAGCCCACAGAGTACACAAGTATAGTACACAAGGATTGCAAGGCATGCCGCATGTGTAACAGAGGGCAGTATCCAACAGGGTGCCCCCGCCGATTCTGTTGTGTCCCCAACAATTCTGTTCTGTGAGCAAGACTCACTGCTTGCGCAACCAAGATTTAGCACTTCAGGAGCATCCGGAAACGAGCAGAAATGTTCGTTTCTGGAATGGGGCAGGTCAGTGGCGCTCATATGAAGGAGTTCCACTGAGCTGTCCTGATCCAGAAAAAAGCATTTCTGCTCATTTGGGGGCTTCCTATAGGAATCTTTAAATCTCCATTGCACAAGCAGTGGGTCCTGCTTGTGCAACGGAATCAGTGGGAAGGGCCACTTGTGCAATGACCCTGTTAGACACTACCTAGTGACAAGGGAAAATTAGTGACAAACTAGTTATTAAAGCTGGACTCCAAAGTGCTGCTTAAGCACACTCAAGGGGTTTTCACTACCCTGGTTGGATTTTTGACTTTTTTCTTCTTCGAACAATTGACCCCAGGCTATATAGCATATTGCTTTTCTGTAACTTCCTCCCATTGCAAAAGCAGTTTGTTGCAATGTGGCATAGAGGAAAAACACATGATTCTGTGAATCCTGACCTAAGGAAGTGATGGAAACCCACAGCCTTTATTGGAAAGCTCTCAGAATGGATCTGATCATGTACAGAATGCAGGGAAGAGAGAGAGAGCTGCGTCCACAACATGCTCACACAGCTTGATTCATTATATACATCCCCAACCCCACCCTGAAATGTGCATATATCGCTTTTAAAGCAGTTTATTTCAAGGGTACATAGAGGCCCAAATTTATGAAGTTGGGATTGTACACTGATGGATTCTGTATCACAATGTGTCCCCCACTATTTCAGTTGTCAATGCCAGCGAGGAACACCCAAAATGGACAAGCAATTTGCAATGCAATCCTATGCATGTCTATTCAGACATAAGTTCCATTGAGTATGCGATTGTAGCCTTAATGTCTGAACAAAAATACAGCATGAAGTTTTGGAGCATTCCTTCCTTTCCATAAGAATCTAGAATTTGATTACACTGTGAACTAATGATTTGGGACTGGTTGTGAACTAGTTTCAACCCTGCGTATACACACAGACACCCACCCTCAGGGCAGTCTATTAATAAAGAATTATTCTTCATGCAATCAAATACTTATTCAAATCCGAGAACCTTTTAATATTCTACCTTTGCCATTTTAGGGTATGTGTTTTCCACAATACTGTCATTGTGTGTAATGTAATCCTTGTTTATGATAATTGATTTTCCTTGTCTTGCTTTCCTGGGAATAATATGCACACATTTTACTCTCCTTTTAAAGATCAAATGATGTTTAGGCCTGGGTGATTTGAATCTGAGTTGGTCAGAGAATTTAATACAATAAGAGTGAGCTTAAGGGGAAAGCAGTTAAACCCTAGATATATTTCTTATTATTGCATAGAAAACCTTGAATTGAGAGGGAAGTTTGCATCTATTTTCCCGTTGCCTATTTTAAAGGCTGTCAGACTTGGTTAGTCTCTCTCAAAATTAGTCCTTTGGATCATCTTCTTACTAAAAACAAAATCTGAGCTTGCTTTTTTTTTTCTTGAAGCGATAGCGGATTAGGGCGAGAAGCTTTGTTTAGCTAAAGCGAGGGATTAAAAGAGATTTGTCCCCATAAAGTTGTGGTTTGATGGTGCTTTTATCCCTGGATGTTGCTAAAGCTGTGTTGCTTCAGGATTAGGAGCATACAAAGAGTTTCCTTGTGCTTTTTCGCAGCCAAGAGGGGGAAGGGAGGGGTTGGGGAGAGAAGCAGGGAGACAGGGGTGCAGAGGCAAAAGAACTGGGCTTCCTTGGTCTCACAAAGCCAAAGTTTAAATCCACTGACACAAACTTCACCAGACATGGTGTGAATATAAGATGTCCAAAAAAAGGAAGAAGAAGAAGAAAAGGAATGCTGGATGGCAGGGCGGAAGAGGATTGCATTTCAAGAAGACAGTGAAGGACTGGAGCCTTGGCCCACTTTCCTCGGTCAAAGAAACAAATGTTTAGAATGTGGGGAATTGAAAATATAAGATTCAAAGCAACATCCTACCATGGCTGATTATGGTTATGTGGTTAGTGCAGTTGTGTGTCTCTGTTCTGATTGTATCAGTGGTTGTCACTGTATGCTATGTGAGCCTCTCCAGGCACCATGGGATAGAGCAGAGCAGAGGGCCACTACATACCACCCTCATGCTACACCTTTTTTAGTAAGGTTGGGGCAAATCCTACCCCAGGTACATTTTTCATTGCAGAATTTACACAGAAGTAGGCCTATAACATAGCTCTTCTAGGATGAGGGTGGGCAGAAGGTACATCTGGATATACTGGTAGATCTGTAGGTGATATACCATATATTCATCTTTCTAAGCCAATCTGGGAGCCTTTTTTTTTGGCTGAAGAACAGGGTTAAAATGCTGTAAACAAGTCAATAAATGACGAGCAAGGATTTGTGACTCACAATTGTTTAACTATAGTAGCAACAAAATGACTCACCCCCACAAAAAATTACACTCCTCATATGAAGGAAATTTGAAGTAATCAGGAGTAGATTTTTGTGTTGAAGGCAGTAGGGTCCATTCAGTTCTGGTACTCAAAAATAAATTCCTAGGCTTAACATTTAATTCTACAAAGTCAGTTCCACAGACTACACTGTTCTAGAGCATTGTCACCTGCACAATAGTAAACGTCTCCAAAGTTCAGCCACTTACCATTTAGAGTTTTATTTCTGTAAAAACAAAATGTCCCAAGAAGTTCTATTAATTTTTTACCATTGGGGTCCTTTGATGTTGTTGTTGTTGTTGTTGTTGTTGTTTTGTCCCAGTCAATGGAAAATGTTGAGATAAAAAATGTCTCAAGGTTTTTTTCAAGCTAAAACCGATCCAGGAAAGCTGACTCAAGTGCCCTTCTTCTGGCAACACACGTGGATTTGTCTGGAGACATTTTTCTACCCTGAGATACATTGGAATTTAGTTTGGGGTAGTAAAATGTCCCAAATGTTGTTTACGTAAGTTTTTGTTTCTGTTGTTCCTGTCAGTGAGATAAACTAGTTAACTTCTAAGATGTGATCGCATTTTCTCTTGTTAGTGCTACAGGCCAATGTGACTGCTCATAAAGATTGGGAGGGATGTACAGAAGGCAGATTTGGGGGGTTGGTGGGGAGGTCGTTGTTGTCCCATGATCCCCATCCACAGTCCCATCCACAATGCAAAAGAGCCAGGGAGGAGCACACTCCTCCCCTCACAACTGCCTGGGCCTCCTTGAGGGGGCGGGCGCAGTACGAGAACTTGCCTCTCTGACAGCTTTTGCACCTGGTGTTTCTGAGCATAACAGAATCATCTGAGCATGCTCAGTAAGAACTACTGGAGCAACTGTCCTGTGCCCTCATTGCCAGAATTTGCAGCCTATAGGGGCAAAATGTGTATGCCATAAGGTGGGGAGGAGGCATAAAGTCGTTTTTTTTGGTCCGGATTTGATAAGCAAGTCCCAACCTGATGCAAAATGGTTTAGAATGGAGCAGATTTGGTGGGGTGGGGGAATAGAATAGGGCAGAGTTGTGGCAATTAATGAGACATCAGACAATCAGGTGTGAGACTGGGGGCATTCAGGGTCTGCAAAATCTTGCAGTGCCAAAAGGAAATGTCAGTTAAAAGGATGCCAAACTCTAGCAGGTCTTGACAAACATTATCATCCCTTGGGGGCAAGGGGGGTCATAAGAACATTACGAAGAGCCCTGCTGGATCAGACCAAGGGTCCATCTAGTCCAGAATTCTGTTCACACAATGGCCAACCAGCTGTTGACCAGGAACCCACAAGCAGGGCATGAGTGCAATGGCACCTTCCCACCCATGTTCCCCAGTAACTGGTGTACACAGGCTCACTGCCTCTGGTACTGGAGGTAGCACAGAGCCATCAGGACTGGTTGCCATGGATAGCCTTCTCCTCCAGGAATTTGTCCAACTCCCTTTTAAAGCCATCCAAATTGGTGGAAGCTATACCATCAAGAGGCTATACCTGAAGTTGGGATTTTTTGCCCTGACGTGCATCACTTTACACTTGCTTACATTGAACCCCATTTGCCATTTAGATGCCCATTCTTCCAGTATGGAGAGATCCTTTTGGAGCTCTTCACAATCCCTTTTTGTTTTAACCACCCTTAATAATTTAGTGTCATCCACAAACTTGGCCACTTCACTGCTCACTCCTAATTCCAGATCATTTATGAACAGGTTGAAAAGCATTGGTCCTAATACAGATCCCTGTGGGACCCCACTCTTTACTTCCCTACATTGGGAGAGTTTGTCATTTGTTCCTACTCTCTGCTTTCTGTTCTTTAACCAGTTACTGATCCATAAGAGGACCTGTCCTCTTATTCCATGACTGCTAAGTTTGCTCAGGAGTCTTTGGTGAGGGACTTTGTCAAAAGCCTTTTGGAAGTCCAAGTAAAGAGTGTCTACTGGATCACCACCCTGTCTACATGCTTATTGACACCCTCAAAGAACTCTAAAAGGTTAGTGAGACAGGACTTACCTTTGTGGAAGCTGTATTGATCCTTTTTCAGCAGGGCTTGTCTTTCAATATGCTTACTAATTCTATCTTTAATAATGCCTTCAACCAATTTACCCAGAACAGGCATTAAGCTAACCAGCCTGTAGTTTCCCAGGTCCCCCCTGGATGCCTTTTAAAAAAATTGGTGTTTGCCATCTTCCAGTCCTCTAGTATAGAGGCTGATCTTAGGGACATGTTGCATATTTTGGTTAGAAGATCAGCAATTTCATATTTGAGGTCTTTGAGAGCTCTGGGATGGATACCATCTGGGCCCGGTGATTTATTTGCTTTTAATTTATCAATAAGGTTGATAACTCCATCTTTTGTCACCACTATTTGCCTCAGTTTCTCAGACTCCCTTCCTGAGTGAAAACATCAGTTCAGGCAGAGGTATCTGTCCTGTATCTTCTGCAGTAAAGGATGAAAAGAATTCATTCAACTTCTCTGCGATCTCCTTGTCCTCCTTCACTACTCCTTTAACTCCATTGTCACCCAATGGTCCAATGGCCTCCCTAGCTGGTTTGCTGCTTCTGATATATTTAAAGAATTCTTTTTTGTTGGCCTTGATCTTGTTAGTTCTATGCTGTTCAAAATATTGTTTTGCATCTCTTATTGCCTGCTTGCATCGCCTTTGTGCAAGCTTGCGCTAAGTCCATGTTAGAATGCTTGCAGAAAAATCAAGCACTGAATTAGGTAAGTACCATTCCATAACATGGCTCCAGGGTGAATGCACATGATACAGCAACCATGCTGAAGTTAAGTAGGTCTGGATCCAGTCAATTCCTTGATGGGCACCACCTGGGAACCCCATGTCAGCCACTTTGAGCTCTGTGGTGGGATTAGGGATGGCGGAGAATTTCTCCCCGAAACTTCGGGGGGCCGAGCGCCAACGTGTTCGGCCCCCCGAACAAGTTTCGGGGAGAAATCCTCCGAACCCCCCCGCCCCCCGCACCCCCCCGGGACGGGACTTACCTTCACCGAATGTCCCTCCCGGTGGCGGGTCCGGCCGACGGTTCGGCGGGTGTTCGAGCGGGGCGGGAGCGGCAGCCGGTCTTTCAACCGGCTGCCGCCGCCGCCATTGCAATCAAAGAAAAAAAAAAAACGCCCTCTGATAGGCTACGTGACGATTCACGTAGCCTATCACGGCTAGATTTGCAAAGTCAGCTGTGATAGGCTACGTCAATCGTCACATAGCCTATCACGGGTGACTTTAAAAAAAAAAAAGCGCATACGCTAATGGCGGCCCCCATAGGGAGCCGCCATTCGCGTTCCTTATTTAGTCGCTGTAGTCTACGTAAATGTTTATGTAGACTACGGCGAAAATAAGGGCAACACAAATAGCGTTGCCCTTATTTTCACCGTAGTCTACGTAAACATTTACGTAGACTACAGCGACTAAATAAGGAACGCGAATGGCGGCTCCCTATGGGGGCCGCCATTAGCGTACGCGCTTTTTTTTTTTTTTTAAGTCACCCGTGATAGGCTACGTGACGATTGACGTAGCCTATCATGGCTGACTTTGCAGATCTAGCCGTGATAGGCTACGTGAATCGTCACGTAGCCTATCAGGGGGCGTTTAAAAAAAAAAAAAAAACTTTCGCGTTCGCGGCCGGGCGAGGCGGGAAGCCTCCTCCCCGGCCTGAATTTCGGCCGGGGCGAGGTGGGAAGCCTCCCCCCCGGCCTGAATTTCGGCCGGGGCGAGGCAGGAAGCCTACCCCCCCGGCCTGAACTTCGCGGGGGGAGCAGCGAAGCGCCTCCCCCCCACTGCGAACGTCCTTCAAGGACAGGTAAGGGACTTTTGTCCACCCCTAGGTGGGATACAGGTGGGATACAAATGTAACACATAAATAGTATGTTCTATATTTATGCACCTTGTGATAACCAAATGTTTCTATTTTAATAAAATGGAGATCATAGAATAGAATCATAGAATAGTAGGGCTGGAAGGGGCCCACAAGGCCATCGAGTCCAACCCCCTGCTCAATGCAGGAATCCAAGTCAGAGCATCCCTGACAAATGGCTGTCCAGCCTCGTCTTAAAGGCCTCCAGTGTGGGAGAGCCCACCACCTTCCCAGGTAATTGGTTCCATTGTCGTATTGCTCTTACAGTCAGGAAGTTTTTCCTGATGTTCAGCCGGAATCTGGCTTCCTGTAACTTGAGCCCATTATTCCGTGTCCTGCACTCTGGGATGATCAAGAAGAGATCCTGGCCTTCTTCTCTGTGACAACCTTTCAAGTACTTGAAGAGCACTATCATATCTCCGCTCAGTCTTCTCTTCTCAAGGCTAAACATGCCCAGTTCTTTCAGTCTCTCTTCATAGGGCTTTGTTTCCAGTCCCCGGATCATCTTTGTTGCCCTCCTTTGAACCCTCTCCAGTTTGTCTGCATCCTTCTTAAAGTGTGGTGCCCAGAACTGGACACAGTACTCCAGATGAGGCCTAACCAGTGCTGAGTAGAGTGGAACTAGTACTTCCCGGGATTTGGAAGCGATGCTTCTATGAATGCAGCCCAAAATAGCATTTTCCTTTTTTGCAGCCACATCACATGGTTGGCTCATATTCAGCTTGTGATCGACAACAATTCCAAGATCCTTCTCGCTTGTAGTGTGGTTGAGCCACATATCCCCCATCTTGTAACTGTGCATTTTGTTTCTTTTTCCTAGGTGCAGAACAAGATGATGAAGATAAATAAAACTGGAAGAATTGTACTAGGAAAGGTTAAATCAATTCAGACTGGGCTTATTTCCCTCCAAACTAAATCAGCTTCACATGAGCAAATTTAACTATACAGGCACCTAGAAGCTGTTTCAGAGATTAACTCCCACACAGTAGAGGCTGGTGGCTCCAATGCCAATGGGGTAGTGAATCTGCTCTGGGTTTCAGTAAGAACCAGTCCGAACTCTAAAGGAGCTATCCAAGGTGCAAAGCAACCTCCTCTGCTTCCACCTGAGTGTATCACACTGACAAAAGGCACTGTTACATCCATTTCCATGTTACAAAATACATGTGGGCCTGCCTGTATGCTTGGAAATACAACGTGAAGATATATGAAAAGGTAAGATGAAGAAGCAGTCAGCGCTGCTTCAGCTGAGATGAACCGGCTTCCACACCAGTGTAATATCACACAAGCCATCACTTCAGGCCAGCATTGCATGGAAATTATGCTGGTGGTGCAGACATAACATATAGATCAGCAAAAGGAGTAATAGATGGGTAGCTAGCAGACCCCCATTAGGTTTGATTCAGGGGCTGAAATGTTGGAACTCACACGCATGTCTGTGTCATAAAGTGGTCATATAGTCCTATGTTGTACTGCACTCCCTCAGCGGCAGCAAGTCTGTGGAACAAAAGGACAAGGTCAAACGTAACTCTCTGCTGTTTTAATATACGCTATATATAAAAGAGTAATCATTTTTTCCCAGACAAGGGGGCCAGAGAGCCATGAAATAGAGGATGAGGGCAGAAGACTCCAAGCCACTTTCTTGTAAAATAAAACAGCTCCTTCTTGTTTTTAAGGAAAGGATTGATGTGCCCAACATTTATGCATTTATAACTTCACAGAAAATGTTGACCGCTGTGGTGTAGATCATTATT
Organism: Heloderma suspectum; assembly: GCF_057233095.1. Classification (NCBI taxonomy): domain Eukaryota; kingdom Metazoa; phylum Chordata; class Lepidosauria; order Squamata; family Helodermatidae; genus Heloderma; species Heloderma suspectum. Next base: position 232,469,283 of record NC_139461.1, read on the forward strand.
CGGCTTAGCTTTTCTTTTTGGCAGAGACTGGTAACTTGGTAAACCCAGTTGTGGGTCCTACTTTATCTGCAGTCCAGGTGTCTTTAAGATTGTTTCTTTGAGGCATTCACATGAACAAACTTTTTTTGTTCCAGGAGATTCCCATGTCCCATCTTTCTCTTCTCAGGTCCTAACCACACAGTATACACAGATGCATTTAACAGAAGCCCAGTGGCCACCCCACCCCCAAGAAAAGGTGCTTCAGGAGGTGTTAGTCTGAAGTAGATAAGTGGTTAGGGGAGAGATGTTTATTTCCATACCCCCTGCTTCTCCTCCTCTCTAAATCCCCCACCCCAAGCCACCACTTTTCTGCCTTTGGGGTGCACATTTTCACAAATCCCTCAAGGCCAGACAGGTACAGACTTCAGAATTCATGTGTCCCAGTGTGAAACCTTTAATGCAACAGCCCCCCTTGGGTGTGATCCTTCAAACAAATGTGAAGCAAACTCACCCTATATAATGGTGAATCAGTGCTAACAACCCTAAGTTTTGGACTTAATTTCTTGATATTTCCCAACCTGAGATCTTTGCTCCTCCAGATCTACCACCCTCAGTCAACTGAAGGTTTCTTGCTCCTTGAAGTTACTCTGTCTTCTGCATGTGGAACTGCCTCCCTTCACATGAATGTGATCCTTCCTGTCTCTCTTCCTTCAGATCCCTCCTCAAAACCCACCTTTTCTTTATGGTTTTTGGCATCCTCTTAATCCACATTCCCAGCTATAACAATTGTTAAAGTATATCATAATGATCATCACCACCACAGTTTATTGTTTATAATCCTAGGTCATCACAAGATAACAGAGATAAAATATCCAGTATATTATAAAGGCTAAAAAAATGGACCAGATAAAATGCTTAATAATTCCAAACTAACAAACTTAAGTGAATTATAAAATTCCATAATAATAATTTCCATTTTTATAGAAATGATGGTTAACCAAACCAAAACTAAAACCTGCAAGGCTAAAATTAAACATTTTTAATTATCAAATTTCTCTGGTGCAATCTTTTTCATCTTCCTTATTGAATCTGGAACAAACCTTAACTAATGCCTTTCAGGAAGTGGCAACCTTTCTCAAAATCTTTATATTCTTATTGTAAAGCAAGGTGCCAGTCTTCTGGCAAACCGGTGAGTTTGTCCCATTAAAGTGTATGTACTAGGGATGGCTGAACTCACCCCCATCCATGCCGTGAGCTGCTCACCAGACACCCGCCAGCTATTCGACCCTACTTGCCATGCACAGTGAACTGCTGCACGGCCTTTGGGTGCCCAGTGAGTGGCAAGTGGTGTCCTGCTCCTCCACCGAGCCACCATTCTGCACAAAATGGTGGCTTGGCCTTTTCCGTAAAGGCTGATTTTGTCTAAATGGCAGCTGTAAAAAGGTCCATTTTGTAATGTTGCATAAATGAGCCTCTTTATGGCCACCATTCAAAAGGAAACACTTCTTCACACAGCCCCTAGTTAAAACTATGGAATTTGCTACCACAAGATATAGTAAAGGCTACCAGCTTGGGTGGGTTTAAAAGGGGATCAGACAAATTAATGGAGGATAAGGCTATTAATGGCTTGGCTACTAGTCAGGTTGGCTACACACTGGTTGGTCACTGTGCAAAACATGATGCTAGAGTAGATAGGCTTTTGTTCTGATCCAATGGGGCTCAACATGAGCTCAGCTAGGTGAAAACCGATTGTGGGAAAAGGTTATGGGAAGATAAGCAAGGAGGGTTCAGCACTAGTAAAGGGTTGCATCAGGATAGGTGAGCTCTGACAGCCTTTAGGATCAGATGAGTCAACACCAGCCTGCCCTGGCCATGGTGATGGTTATTGTTTGGCCAGCAATGCATCTGGAGCCAGGGCTCAGCAGCTGAACAACAGAGTGAGTTCCACCCTCATCCTGGTACTCTGCAACCCAATCTTATGAGCTGCAATGACAGCTTGCTTGTAGGATGAGCCCTTTGGGCTGGGGACAGGTTTTTATTTTTTTATTTTTAGGGACTTGAAGACAATTTGAAAGAGCGATTGCTACTCACAGTGTGCCATCCCATCCCAATTTTGCCTCTAGTGGACAGGTTTTGCAGCGCTTTATATTATTTCAGCTTGCCACACCCACCCCAGGTTCAACCAGAAATGGCAGAAGGATGACATTTGGAAACTTTGTGATACTTCAGCCAGGATACAGTACCTGCTGTATATCACTGGGTGGGTGCTGGAATCCCTTCAATTTACATCTAGTATGAATCCTACAAAGTTTTTGCAGACATATGTAATTCTGTTGTGTACTTAATACAGCAATATTAAGTTCTCTTTCCCAGGTCTGTTGAAATCAATGCCTCTCCTTAACTGCTTCCAAATCCTTTTTCAAATTATTGTCAACAACACTAGCCTAGTATTGTTGTTATTATTAATAATTATATTTATTAAAAGTATTTATTCATCACTTTCTGCCCACTAGAGCTCTCAAAGCAATGTTCAATTACATGAATTCCAATAAAATCAAAACAGGTTAAGAACACAAAATAAACCAATAAACAGGCAAGAACATTTTAAAAGCTAAAGACCTAGTGAAAAAATGCAGTTTTTGCTGCCTGTCTTACATATTAATTACATTAATTACATATTAATTAATTAATTACATATGTCTGCAAAAACCCAATAGGGCATGGGGCATGCTGGGAGTTGTAGTCCAACACATCTGGAGGGCCCCAGGTTGGGGAATGCAATAGGGAATGAATGGTGCCAAGCTGACCTCCCTTGGGAGGGAGGTCCATAGGGTTCTGCTACAGAAAAGGCCCTGTCTCATACCACCAACCTAACCTCTCTTGCTGGTGGGATATACAATAGGGCCCCTGATGAAGAATGCAAAGTATGGGCAGGCTCATACAGGAGGAGGTAGTATAACTTATGCGAGCTATCACATAAAAAGAGGAAATCACACATGCAACAGGGCAGTGACATAGGCCCTAAGAAGCAGGCACTTGACTGATATTGGGGGATGGGGGATGGATGGTTTAGATAGGGTAGACACTTATGCGTTGCCAAAAAAGAGGAAATGTATCACCAAAAAAGAGAGGACACAAATTTGCATACAATTTGCATAAGCTAATTTGTATGTATATATACACATTTAGGAATATTTCATATTATTTTAATAGAAATGCAATTTTACCATCATGGGGAAGACTAGACCAGGTGACCTGTGTGCCTTCCTGTTCAGTCTGCTGTCCAGGTGCTACCTGTTGATGGGCAACTTTAAGGCCCATGCTGCTCTCCTTTCTGATGGTCCTTTATCTTTAAACTGGATTTGGACTGGACAGCACTTCCAATAGTGGGTGCCTTCAAACAGAGGTCTGGCAGCCCTTCCAATAGAGGACTGCCCTCTATGAAAGAGGGCACATGGCCACCCTAAGTTTGTGGGGATTTTATGGTTATGCTTTGTTCTTAAAGAAGTGATATGAAGGCTGCAGTCCTATACATGCTTACCCAAGAGTAAGTCTCATTGAGCTTAATGGGATTTATATTTGACGAGACATGCATGGGATTGCACTATTTAAGCAGCAGAATGGAGTCAACAGCTTGGGGGGGGGGGTTCCTGCTAACAATGAATGTTGCCAAATGGCTGAAGTCCTTTTCAACTGACTTTTGCTTTTGCCTTTTGATTTTTCTTCCACAAAATACTCCATAATACTTGTATTTTGTCTCTTTTAAGATTATCTCTGATTGATTAAGCTTCGCATCAACCCCAGTTATAGCAGAAAGACTTCTCAAATCCCAGAGAGTAGATTCATCGTGATTTCAAAAAAGAATAGCTCTTTTATCCTATATAAGTCTTTGTGGCATTTTAGATTTTGTACAGAAAGAAGGATGCAAGCAGGAGCTGTTTTATTTTTAAAAAATACATAAACAAACAAACAGGAGACAAGAGCAAAACGTATATAATAATATCTATGGGCATAGTAATATCCATAGGCATGGGACAGTACAAAACAAAAGGGGGGGGGGAGGATTGATGCCAAGTGTAAAAAAGTGTATGTACAACCATTAACACAATTAAGCCATTTTTTAAAAAAAAACAAACACGTTCTCCAGATCCATTTTAGTTCTAGCATTAAATTTCTTCACCACACAGGAGAGCATTTAATCAGGCACACATCAGTACAACCCTATACATGTCTGCTCAGAAGTAAGTCCCATTCTGTTCTATACCCAGGTAAGTGGGTATAGGATTGCAGCCTTGTACTTCAATGCAGGGCTATGTGGCAGATAATTCATCTGTTTATTGGCAATAATAAACAAATGAGCAATCAAACCAGTTGAGCTCCCAAAGCAAATCAGCACTCCAGTAATAATTAAACAGTGCCTACTGTACCAACCTGATGGATGTGATACTGCCAGGGTATTTACAAAAACCACTAAGTAACTGACAACACCTTACAGATTGTGTATCATGTGCAAAGAATATATTTGCAACAGCAATGTCTCCTCTCCAGCAAAAACAACCAAACAACCAAACAAATAGAAGGAATACAGCAGTAAACAGACACTTTTGACTACGTGAAGAATTCTGCTGTTCATGTATGAATTCTTCATGCAGAATCATAACTGACCAATCATTCACTTTTTTCATAAAAGCACCACATTTACACCAGTTGCAGACTAATACATGGTGTTGCTTGTCAGAAATGGAGGCATGCACAGCCAAATGGAGGCACAGCCAATTCCATATGGTATAATTATTAAATAATTTTCATTATTATACTTTTCAAATCTGAACATGATCACTATGTATTACTCCACAAATTGTGTAAATATGGTGCTTTTTTGGAAAAAGCATAAAACTGTTATCATTCACTGCATGATCATATTTGTTGTTGTTCAGTCGTTCAGTTGTGTCCGACTCTTCGTGACCCCATGGACCATAGCACGCCAGGCCTTCCTGTCCTGCGCTTTCTCCCAGAGTGTGCTCAAGTTCATATTCATTGCATCAGTGATGCTATCTAGCCATCTCATCCTCTGCCATCCCCTTCTCCTTTTGCCTTCAGTCCTTCCCAGCATCAGGGTCTTTTCCAGAGAGTTTTCTCTTCGCATTAGGTGGCCAGAATATTTGAGCTTCAGCTTCAGTATCTGTCCTTCCAATGAGCACTCAGGGTTGATTTCCTTTAGGATTGACTGATTTGACCTCCTTGCAGTCCAGGGGACTCATAAGAGTCTTCTCCAGCACCACAGTTCGAAAGCATCAATTCTTCGGCGCTCAGCCTTCCTTATAGTCCAGCTCTCACAGCCATACATGACTACTGGGAAAAATGTGGTCCACTGGAGAAGGAAATGGCAACCCACTCCATTATTCTTGCCAAGAAAACCCCATGGAATGTATCACAAGGCATGATCATATACCATGTTCAATTGTTTGTGAATGTGGAGATGTGAAATACCACATCCCTCCATATCTGAAAATGATACTCTATATTAGTCAGTCAGTTGATATTTTTGCATATAACCATAGATTCTTACAATTTTGCCACAACATATGTTAGTCTATAAATGGTGTAAATTTATTATATATTAGTCTGTAAATGGTGTAAATTTGGTGATTTTCTGAACAAGTGTGAGATTTTTATATGAGTTTTAAACAAAATTGGCTGCATGTGTGTATACATGTGCAATCTTATATGCCTCCATATCGGCAAATGATCTTCATGTATTAGTCCACAACTGGTGTAAATTTAGTCCTTTTCTGAAAAAAGTGCATGATTTTTCTGCAAAATTGAATTATGCTGCCACATAGCAACACACACACACACACACACACACACACACGGAAATTGATCCTGCTACATGGTGGAGATCTTATTTAATTTTTTAAAAAGTGAACTTACAAAACACAAAAAGACACATTCCCAGTTGTACATGCTTGATCCTACAAATGAGACTCACACCTAGTATCTATGTTTCCCAAACAATGTGGAAGCCACAGCACAGTTGTTCCTTCACAGTTGCGCCAGCTGGACCATGTGTGAAAAACAAACACTGCATTTGTGACAAGTCCACACATAGACCTGGCTTCTCCCGTTATCTTGGTGGCACAGAAGGAGCAAGTACTCCTGCAGCTCCCGCACTGCTGCAGACAGAAGACAGTGGTCATGGACAGAAGGTGCTTTATGTGAAGCTGCCTGTGGAAGCATTTGGAAATGACATCTGGTCCAGAACGTTGTCAACCTGGACTTGCCACACCATTTAAAATACCTATGCTTAAAGAACCTCAGTGGTTTGTGGTCACAATTCAGTTGGTTGGTGTGGATCTTTAATAGCCCAAATGGTTTGGATTAGGATACCTAAAGACTGCCTCCTCTCATATGAGCCTGACAGTGTGTGGACATCTCATTGGAGGTCCTGCTTAGAGTGCTTTTGCTTGCAGGTGGGTAGCAACCATAGACAGGGCCTTCGGGTGGTGGCACCAAGACTTTGGACTATTCTCCCTAGAAAAGTCTCCTTTCCCCCTTCCCTCCTCTTGTTGTACACAGCAAGTGAAAACAAATATTGTTTAGCTCTACCTCTGAAGTGGGAGGGGAATAAATGGCTTTAAGGGGTTGCTGCTTTGTACACTGTCGTTAACAGATATTTTGTTTATGTGATTGTATGTGTGTTTTATTGTTTGGATTCAATTCTGTTAGATTTTACATTTGCATGAAAATGTACCCAAGGTGATCTATCATCTATATCTATCTATCTATCTATCTATCTATCTATCTATCTATCTATCCATCCATCTATATCTGCTTGAGGATTCCTCCAGTGGCTTTTTTTAAATCAGCACCCCACCCCCCATCACAAATTGCTTTTGAAATTTTCCTAAATTCCAAGAGCAGCTAGCCATATGTTAAAACACACACACACACAAATCCAAAGACATGCTTGGCATGCCAAGGTAGCCATGTAACTCTTTGGATTGTGGCCAAAATCTATCTGGACAGCAGCTAATGTCCTTAAAACAAGTGTTTGCTCAAGAAAACACACACAGGCAAAGGCGTGCTAATTGCACACAGACACTGCTGTAAACATAGCTCTGGCTGGTAGCAGAAACTTGCCAGCCAGCTGTTTATGCTTTAAAAAATCAGCTATAGAAAAGACAAAGACACATGGTCACTTACTAGACATGCCCCGTTCTCTCAATCAGGGGTCGCCAATGCAATGCCCGTGAAGCTCTTCATCCTGCCTTCTTCAAAAAATTATTTTTAATTTTAAAAACTTGAAAAGGGTAAGGCGCCAGGTTCTCCTTCCTGTGCCTGAACCTGCTGCTGTTCAGCAGGCAGGAAGAGAAGGAGTGAATTAGCTTGCTGGCCCCATCCAATCTTCTTCCACCCACACAGACCTTTCCCCTTTGCTGTCTCTCCACCCCCCAGCCTCTAGCCTTGCTACTTCTCTCCACCCAACCAGTTTCCATGCCATTTCTCTCCCTTACCCACCCCAGCCTTGTTCATTCCCTCCCACTCACCCTTTTATCTCGCTCTTTCTCCCCACTCCTAACCTCTAGCCTTGCTATTTCTCCACCATCCTAACCTCTAGCCTTTCTCTTTCTCTCCCCTCCACCCCTTTGCCTTTCTATTTCCCCCTCCTTCCCAGCCTCTACCTTCACTATTTCTCTTCCACCCACCTCTTTTGACTAGCCAGGCCCCCATGGCAGCCATTATGTGACTAGCCACACCCTCCATGGAAACCATTTTGTTGTGGTGCCCACAGCAGCTTATCAAAATCTCAAATGTGCCCACAGATCCAAAAAGGTTGGGAACCTCTGCTCTAAATAAAGCTAAATCTAGGGAAAGCAGAAGATGGATATGCTTTGCAATAAATAAACATGCAAATAAAAAAGTCCCAAAGAAATGGAGCAAAACAAAGGTTTCGGTACATATCTGAATGTAGTTGGAGCCCATAAAAGAGTTTCTCAGTGGACCCTGAGTTAACTAAATCAACACTACAAATGCAACCCCACCCCTCAACCAGGACTGATCACGTGCAAAGGCCAAACAAATTATGAAAGAGCTGTTCAGCCAGTAAGGAAGATGGGAGCCTCTCTCCATTGCACACTGGAAGTGACATCATTAAAATGAGAATGAAAACCATGGAAATTTAACTGGTGATCTTCTTGGGAACTTTTCTACTGAGTGTAATCATCATCATCATTCAAAATGGATATTCGACAGGTGGCAATCCTATACAAACTTACCTGGGAGTAAGTCCCATGAAACTAAGTGGAACTTACTTCTGAGTAGACATGTATAGAATTGTTCTGTTCATGACTTCCCAGCAGAGAGTGGTGTATGTGTTGTTCTCGGGAATCTTCTATCCAAGCAGTGGCCAGGACTGGATAGCAAATGTTAAATTATGTAACAACATTTGAAATTAATCCTTTCTATGAAATTTTGCACCTCTTTCTTTCTTCCTTTTCTTTTTCTCTTGCCACATTTCTTTATTTCTCTCTTTTGATATTCCTTGAATTTCTTTATCACTCGCCTTCAAAACTGTGTAGTATTTATTTATTTATTTCTGCCCTTCAAATTATCACAATATTTTGACAAGAAAACCCCATTAGTAGGTGTCCTTCTTAACTGCCTTGATTCATAGATCCACATATCCCTTTTCTGCTGTTGGGATCCTCATTCATTTCTGTAAATAAGCCCTTCCTTTCCATACACAATAATATGGATGAGTCCTCTACTTTTAGTTGAATGTGGAGAGGCCATTCTCAGCTTGGAAGCCCCAGGTGAAATTGAAGCCTTTGTGCCTTCTTGCAGTGACTCAGAGTGAGCTGCACACAGGTCTTGCATAACTCCCACTGGTTCCAATGGAGCATGTGCAGGTGGATTGTGTCCATGGCCTTTATGGTGAAATGGAGTCAGCCATAGCCATTTATAGCTAGGGATGTATGGATTGTGTAGAATCTGTTCCATCTGTGTTTCACAGATTGTTGGGCTATTTCCATTCCACAGCCTGCCTATCCATGGAATCGGTTTTTTGTTTAGTTCCCAACTTTGCACAAATGAGAATTTGTGCAGATGTGCATTTGCACAATTGCACACATGCAAAAATGTGCAAATTGCCCCCAAATGTGCAAAATCCCCCCCCCATATGTGCATTTTCACACTTTAGCCTATGGGTAAATGTGCACTTTTGCCTGTTTTTATTGGTTGCATATTTTTCAATGACAAAATTTGTGCAAAATCAGGAAACTTAGGGAAAAAACAGTCCGCAAGTCAGCAGAATCTGCCCAACAGAGGAAAAGCCAGTGCACTGCAGAATCCACAAGTCATATTCATCAAAATCCAAACTCATTCGATTCTGTTGCAGATTCCTTCGACACCCCTATTTATAGCACGTTGATTTCCCACCTCCTTTAAAAAATGGAGCAAGCTAAAATAATTTTCTGCCCCTACAATAATACAAAAACCAGCTAAGTGGTGCACTAGACTGGGCCTGAAAATCCACACATATTTAATTCCATAAATAGCTTGGAAGCAGGGAGGGAGACTAAGCCAGGGCACCATAATTCTTCATCATAGCTTTGCAGGCTTAGCAGCAGCCCCACTGCTGAAAAATGCCTCCAAAAACAAAATAAATGATCTTCTAGTTATGGACATATTGATTTTCCCCATATCTAGTAATAAAGAGCAAGTCACCGGTAGGTAAAACTCTTGTAAAATATATTTGATACTCTGTTAGTTCTAGAGATAGAGTTATATGCAGCTGGGAGAGAAAGGGAGAGTGAAAAAGATGACACATATTTTCTGATAAGGTATTTTGTTTCTGGGCACTTGTTGAATTATCTCAAGCTGTATTTTCCTCTTTCATTACTGGAAACTTTTTCCAAGCAGGTTTTTCGGGGGGGGCGGAGGGATCAGTGTTCTAGATCTTGCTTTACAGAATGACTGTAAAATAATATACCTACAGGGAACTTATCTGTAATATACTGAAGCCATGGACTCCAAAAAGGCAGGAGGAAAGCCACTCTTGGAAGTTAAGCAGGGTTAGCCCTCGTTAGTACTTAGAAGGGAGACCGTCTGGGAATCGGGCTTCCTGCACTGAGCAGGGATTGGACTCGATGCTCTTGTAGGCCCCTTCCAACCCTGTGATTCTATGAACCAACTATGGTACATGTCATAAAAGGATAAGGAAGGATAACAAAGTCTTGGCTGATACACTTCAGAACAATTCTGACTCACATACACTCTATATGAGTTATCGTACTTGGTTTCTTGCAATGTTTAGAATCCAAAAACAAGACATAAGCAAAGTAAGTGCTGTATTACGTGGATGCCTCATGTCAATTCCCTCTTCGAGTCCTCTTCCTTTTGCATGGCCCTGCAAAGGCAAGTTCATTAGCTATCCTGTTGGCATAAATCACATGGGCACCCAACACTGAAAAAAGCTGTTGATGTGAAGAGCTGCCCCAAAGATATGCCACAGTAACCATGCCACAGAAATCCTAGCAATCATGAAGAGTTTCCCTGGCATCATTACTGACAATGGTAACGACCATATTAACCATGATGGCAGTCTTTCATGTAGATAGGTAACATAACACCAAGAAAGTGAACAAAGAGCCCCACAAGCATATATTCTAGCATATGCTACAGCTCTTGTCCATACCACTAGAAAATGCAGGTGAATGAAGGCATGCTTGAACCAGACCTCCCCCACACATCAAAGCTTTATGTACATAGAAAACTCACCCTGACATGCTACCTTTCCACAGGCAGGGGTGTTTTTGTCTGTTTTTAACTTGGGATGATAGATCCCCCATCTGCAATCTGAAGTGATCCAATCCAGAAGAACAGAACCATGTGCTTTTCTGGAATGTGTGCATCGGGCCTCCAAGAGGCCAGGCCAGGCGAGCGGTGTTTTTTCAGCCAAGCTTTCCTCAGTGCAAGCCACTGGTGCACTGAATTCTTCTACAATACATTTTTGAGGGGGGAAACGCTTGACCAATCCTCACTACAACAACATGGGTTTTTTTGAGCAAGTGGCCATGTGTGTGTGTGTGTGCATGGGGGGAGGGCACACACAGATAAATGCATGGGTTTTTATGGGTTGGCACTTTAGTGACAAACTAACATGACTGAATAGTTCATCTCATGCGGAAGAAACAAGGTGGCCTGGGAGAACCCTCCACTTTGCTCCTTAGGTTGAGTAGCCAATCTTGCCTGCTCTACCTGTCTTTGGACATTGTTCCCATCTGCCGTAGGGACTGCCTGGGCTTAACTCAGGATGCTTGTGGCTTGCAGGGATCACATGCACTAAATGAACACACGCAGTGAGCACATCCCTCCCAGTGCCCGGGGGAGAATGCCCCAGGCGGGGCGGTGTCGTGGGTAGTCATGGTGGGACACCTGCCGCAGTCTCATACCATAGCAAGGGCCCATGGGCAAAAGCCTCCTGTAGTTTCTCCTCTTCTTCACCACTGCAACTTGCTTATTCACCTGCCCTTACCACAGGGATGGTGAGAAGGAGGAGCAGGAGTTGCCGCTGCCTCCTCACTGGCTGGCTCTCTGCCTGTCAAGCCAGCAAGTGGCGGCAATGATGAGAAAGAGGCCGAGGAGAAAGCGCAACTGGTGGCAATGGTGGTGAGAAGGCAGGCTCACTGAGGGAGGGGGGCCAGTGGGGGAACCTTGCCCAAGGGCCCTCAGAAACCTGGAGCTGGCCCTGGCCCATGAGCATGTGCCCTGACAACAACCCTGTACCCAATTTACCATGGGTATCCTCGGTGCAACGTATTTTGTGAGTATCTCTGCGTGGATTCCAGCCTTCTATTCCATATTAAATACACCCCATTTTCAATTCACCAAGGTTATCATTGTGCATAAACCACTTTTATTGGTTGACCAGGAGGTACATTCAACTTTTATCCCACATTCAAGTGTGAAAATGCCCTAAAATTCTTGATGGGGCACCAGACTCTAGTGAAATGGACATGCTTCCTTGGTTTACATTGCAATCCTAGCCATGTCTACTCAGAAGGAACTCCAAGGAACTTCTTCAAGAAGGATTAGTGCTTTCCTACAGTGTGGCATGCATGCAGAGGAGGAAACATGGTTTCTTTCACAAATATGGTGAAATAAACAAATCAAATCTTCACTCAGGATCTTCTGATCCTTTTGCTAAAACGGATGAAGGGAGAAAAGAGGCGGAGAAGGAAGATTTAAAAAACAAAACAAAACACACACACAGAAGTACTGGAAGAACCAAACCCCCTCTGCCACATGACCCTGGGATCACCTTGCACTGGAAATATAAATCATAAAACACATGACACAGCAGTCAAGGTGCCCACTTTCTGTTAAAAAAAGAGGGTGATCGGTTGCTCATGTCATGAATAAAGGAGTGAATCAGAGGAGGCATAGAAGGAGCAAGTCAGAGAACTGGCTGGCCCCTTTAAAGCAGGTACCTTGAAAGAAGGCAGAGGGGGGCACCTCTTTAAGATGAAGTCTGTGCTAATAACATGTCCAGAAGATGGCTTCTGGCAAATTGCTTTGTTATTCTTGTCAAAAAAAAAAAGTCCCTTGGAAGCAGTCAATTTTAAACCATATATCAAAATGATTAATTGCCCTTAAATGAGCAGATGTTGAAGTACCCTTGAATAGAGGCAAAGAGGCTAAACCCTTTTTGGATTGCAACCCTAATGTATTCATCGAGTTGGCAAAATATCATTAGGGCTATTAATTAGCTGTAAGCACCCAACCTTTGGAGAGTCCGAGGCGCTCGCGTTAGGCTTTTCCTTTTCCTTTTCCTTTTCCTTTCCCCTTCCCTTTTCCTTCTTTCCCTTTCTTTCTTTTTTGAAAGCTTAAGGGGAAAAGGGCTTCTGGGATAAGGTTAGCAGGTATGTTAGCCTGTGGAGAGCATGCACAGGTCGCGTTTCTTTCCGTAAATCGAACCGCAGCTTTGGCTTCTCCTGGCAGGGACAGGGAAAGCTCCAGCTCGCAGCGTTGCGATCCTAAACAGCCGCGCAGGCAGGAAGTGAAGTTCCACTGGCACGAGCCAGACTCGCTCCCAAGGAAAGGTCTTCAGACAGACTCGGCCCGGCTGATCTAAAGTTGGCTGCCCTGAGGCGGATCAAGAAATGGCGAGTTAGAAGAGACGGCGAGCCTCCAAATTATCACCCCGAAAGTGGGCTGCGAATCTCATATTTAGTAGGCTTTTTCAAGAAAACCTTCATCGCCGCCAGCATCCCAAATCTGTCTAGCGAAAGCAAGCAGACCACCACCACCACCCCGCCGCCCCCGCTAAAATGGTTTGGATTTGTAACATAGCGGGGGTGTCGTGGGCGTTTAAAGAGAAATAAAGCGCCGGGGCAAGAAAGTGTTGAGTAACTCGAAAGAAAGAAAGGAAAGGAAAGGAAAGGAAAGGAAAGGAAAGGAAAGGAAAGGAAAGGAAAGGAAAGGAAAGGAAAGGAAAGGACACTGTTGCATCCACATTGTATCCGATGTTAGTCTAACCTAAATCCTACTCATTTCAATGGGTCTACTCTAAGTAGGACTAACGTTGGCCACAACCCATAACTGTGAGTGGGGCATCGTTGTTTTAACATGTGTTCTACCTCTTTAAGTTATAATAAAATTGTGCGCGGGTGAATGAATAAATAAGTAAGGTCACGAAGAGGACGTATCCCTTGTTCTGCATCAAACTCAAGTCATGATCATCCCAGGTCTGAGAGGAGAACGGTCATGATTGTCAGCAAAAAAAAGAAAAGAAAACCCAACCCACAACAACCGTCAGCCTTTGGGTTCAGGATCTGAAACTCTCCCTCAGTACAATTGTAAGGGGTGGTGGGGAGAGGGAGGGAGAGGGAGAGGGAGATAGTGGAAGAACTTCCCAAGAGGAGTTTGAAGAGGGACCAGGGCGGGAGGGGGCTGGGGAGTCCAACCAAGAGCTACAGCAGCTAACCCTTCCGACTTTGGGTATCAGAAAATCCTTAAAACTCAGCCTGCTCAGGTTTCTTTTGAAATACTGCATCAAATATGTTTTCAATGAATTCATGAAGGGGGGGGGGGCTTTTTAAATCTGTTTAAGTTTATAAACAAGATTAAAGAAACAATGTCAAGGGTCTTATGGAAATGGTGATACTGCCCCTTTAAATAACAGCGAGCGGAGATTTTCTATATCACTGTGCAGTTTAAATCTGTCTTGATGGACTGGACATTAGTCCTCCTTAAATCCTTCAGAAAGCAGCTTTAAGGAAAAAGGCTGAGAGGAATTTCTTCTCGCTTTAATTGCTTAAGAAACGGTTCCCACAATGAGCGGTGGCCTAGATTCGCCTCTCATTTAAGTTCTGATTTTTAAAAGTTCACAAGTTAATCCCCTTTCAGTCTCACACGAATGCAGTTGGCACAGGGGACAAAGTAACGGACAATGTGTGTGTGTGTGTGTGGGGGGGGGTGATTTCAAACCATTAAAAAAAAAAAAAACGCTGCCCCCATAAGGAAAAAAAGGGGGGATGGTATAGCATTGATTTGGTTAAGTCGTTATTTTAAGTCCTTGTTATCATTAGAATACGAGGTGACTTTTTATACATCATGGTGAACTATCTGATCCAGGCAAAAATACTGGATCTTCTTCTCCCCTTTTTCATTTTTACAGTCCACACTTTAAGGATGCAAAGAAGTTATTTTGCAAGGAAGGAAGGAAGGGAGGAAGGAAGGAAGGAAGGAAGGAAGGAAGGATTCAACATCTACCCCAGGAATATCTCACATGCAGAAACGTTGCTTGCACCACTAATGAGGATTAAAAAAAAACTTACCGAAGACATGTCTGTGAGCACTTGAAAGGCTTTTTTTTTTTTAACTGTTTAAAACTTAAACAGTAAGATTCTTCTTCATCATCACCATTATCTCTTTTTTAAAAAAATCTTGAAGTTGTCAATCATCCAAAAAATAACATGCAAAAGTCATTTATTTATTTATTTATTTATTCTTACCCCAGTAATATGCGAGAATAATTGTGGGAGGAAAGGAGAATAAAATGAAACCTTAAATTTGATGAAGAAATGTAATTTTGACTTGGAAATGAGAGAGGATAGTTTGATTCTACTCATAACTCAAACCTGTGATCGTTTCTCGCTCACATACAGATGCTTCGAAATTTCAGTTAGGAATGTGAAAGGTTGTGTTATATAGAAAGAGCATCTAAAACTAGCATGCTTTTTTAAAAAGCCAAACTGGAGGGGTTTATCCAAATATTAGGGTTAGAATAACGCAAATGTGTTTCTCTCTCTGTGTGTGGGGTGGGGGGGAGGCGTTATTTGATAAATGTATACCCAATGGATTTCCATACAACAGGTAGTAAGATGAATTCAATGAAATTTGATTTTAAAGCATTAAAACATCGGTGGGAAAACGTTTCGCACTGAAATCTAAAAACGATGTACATTGACTTCCTCTTTTCTCTTCTTTCTTTTTACAAAGCTGTTGCCTGGAAAAACAGGAGTTTGATCGAACTGGTGTAAATTTCAGTACACAAATGATGATGAAAAATATGAAGTGAACAAAATAATGATGTTAGCAAAATTCAGAAAGGGGGAAAAGATGTTAAACCAAATCAGAATTTTTTTTAAAAAAAAAAAATGATTTCCATCTAGCGCCTTGAATTTATTTTCAAAACCATATCTACCCCCTTTCTCCCAATACAACATAATATGCAGATGAGGTGGACTTGTCCACCCAATCTACATATTATAATCAGAATATATTCATGACAGATTAATTGGCAGGTTAAAACCAGGACAGGATAAACTAACCCAACCTTTTTTTAAAAAATGTGGCTCAGGATATTTTATTTTGTCCGTGTTTTCATTTTTTATTTTAAAATCTCTTCCCAGCCCCCAAACCACAAGTGTTAAGAAGACTAGAGAAATTGTTTGGTTTGTGTGCATAACTCCAGATAACAAAGCATAGAGCGCGCGCACGCACACACTGAAGACAGGTGAAGATGCGCTGTAAACAAAAGTTTTAAGGGAACTTTTGAAATGATTTCCCTCCACCACCACCCCTCACCTCACTTCTGCCCAATCAGAAGGATCGCCAATATTTATTTGTTTGCAAGTCCCTTACACAGATTCACCAATCAAAATTACAGCTCCGATTAACTATAGGTTTGCGCGCAAACAAACGGACTCCACTAAAAGGATATCTGACAGAGAGACTCTGTAGAGAGGTCAGGAGAGGGGAGAAAGGGGACCGCGTTGCGAGATATTTGGCCAACGATCGAACCAGGCCCCTCAAAGTAGGAAAGAGCTCTGGTCTTTCTCCCCCCTCCGCCACCCAGTTTTTAAGCACGAGCAACTTTTACTGACTGACGTGAGGCCAAGGACACGGAAGGGTGAAGCAAAGCAGAAGGCTTTCCCTTTTCACTTCCTTTCTGCCACCGTGCCTCCTTCTGTATCCCGATCAGATTCGTTTTATTCTGAATGATCCACTATTTGGTGGCGGTGATGGGGGCGGGGGGTTGTCGTTCAAGTTCACCAAAGAAGCCCCCTCCCCGTCACTGTTTTTTGGTGCTCCTCAAAGGCTGTTTGCACGGAACACGTGGGCGAGGAAAGCGAAGGTGAAACTGACAAGTCACTTTCTACACTTCCGAGGCGACCTTTCTCAACCCCCCCTCCACCTCCCCGCCCCCCGCCCCATGTTAGGAAAACATACTGAAGTGTACGGTGAATACAGGACGGCTAGAGAAATATATACCTTTGAGTGAAACCTGAGTGCCAGCCAGGTGATAAAACTTTTCTGGAGGGGGCAGAAAAGAGGTGAGGAGGGGGAGAGAAGAAGAATTTCGTCTGAACACCCACCGCTCCCTTTGGAGAGCCATCCTTTCTCAGCTGAATATTCTTCTATTCCCTCAGCCATTTTCTCCCTTTTACCCTTGTTTATTGGGAGTATATTTAAATAGGTTTGCACATCCATGTCCTCTCCGTCTCCAAAAATCATATATAAAATGTTTTCTTTAAGTAGCTCAGCTGGCCATATTAAAAGGTACAGCTTCTCTCCCCCGCCACTTTCAGTCTTTCTTGTTCCCTTAATTCCTGCCTAAACGGTTTTGCTCTGGGAGAAGAAACCTTTTCTAGAGGAGGAAAGAAAAAACCCTCAAGAAGAGAAGGGTATTATTGTTTTAATCCTCTTATCCGCAGTCATTTTAAAACAGGGTGTTTTGGAACCTGAAATGGCGTCTTGTCCTCCTCAATCCCACCCTAAATCCTTCTGGGATGGGAGAGATTCTAAAGGCAAGAAGAACCCCGGCATCTATTAGCAATCCCTGCAAAGGTTTTTCAACAACTGCCCTTTTCGGCTGCAAAGGCATGACAAAGCCGAAAAGCAAATAGAACCAACGCTGCAGTTAGTCAACTCTGCCAAAAAAAACCCTCGCCTTCGGCTGCCTGCGGAGGGAGAGACCCGCAGGATTTATGCAGAAGCATATGTGTGTGAGAGAGTGTGAGTGTATGTGCGTGAGAGAGAGAAACACTCATAGAAATTAAAGGAAATGATAAAAAAAAGTCCAGTCCTCCCCGTTGTGTCACTCCTACTTTGTCTCCTTTTTAATCCGTCGGATTATGCAGGAATCAAATCTTAATCCCACCCGAAGCCTTCAAGCACACCACGGCAAGGGGCAAAACTGTTGGAGGGGGGCATCACCGTCTGCCCATAAGCACTGCATCCGTGTAGCCCCTCAAATTCGGATACAGTATGCCTTGCCTAGACTTCTAGATTCATATTCCTGTAAGGGGAAAGCGATTGATTGAGCAATTCAAGACATGTCTACTCAGACGTAAACCCCACTGAGTTCAATGGGATTTACTCCCAGAAAAGTGGGCATAGGACTCCAGCCTAAACTAATATGAAAATGTGGGGGGGGGGGTAGTGGTAGGATTGGGACGATCATTTTTAAAAATATTATTCCTAATCAAGATTCTCCGACAAAGTACAGCGCCAAGCACAAGCTGGAGCCAAACTGCGCAGTCAAAGATCAAGGTCAAGCTCCAACCAAGGCGAGGTAGACGATGCTTGAGGCAGGGGAGAACTAAAATAGTTAACAGGTGGTGTTTTCAGAACTAGGATATCTATATCTGAGGGACCCCGTTCATCCTTTTCACCCAGGACAGTCCAGTTTCACCTATCCAGGTGATAACGAGAGGGGAGTTCCTTCTTGGAAGGAATGGGAAGAGCTGTGCGTTTCATTAAGGAGGTCCCTTTGTGATCTTGGGCCAGTAATGAGTGGGGGGGGGGATTTAATTAATATTTATTGCAAACCTATCCAGGCATCACGTGCAGCGAAGGCTTCAGTTTTACAGACGCGACAGGTCCTGACTATAAACTTTGAAGCTTCCGGCGACAGCCTGACCTGGGCTTTGACCTCATCCGAACGGAAATGCGTCATAAACTGTGCCTGTGTTCAAAGTACAGCGGGGCCAGATCAAGCCCACAAGAAGAGGGGGGCAGCCAGGCTGGCAATGGCGGGGGCGGGGGGCGGAAGAGGAAAGCCAATTAGGGGGTTGTGAATGATGCTTGCCATCTAGGCCTATTCCTTTTCTATAAGGCAAATCGTCTGAGATCTGAATCTATATACCTGTATCTGTCGTTAAAGACTAAAATGGGCCGTGGAAGACGCATTGGTAAATCTGCGGCCACCTTTGACTCCCTTTCCCAGACTTGGCTCTGTCAGCCCAAACTACCCAGCCACGAACACAGCGCCCTTCTCCCGACCCTCTCCAATTCTCCCACGCCAGCCTGGCTTGCTGTTATGATCTGCCAGGGATTCAATTAGACTTTTACACCTGACTAGCTTTGGCGTGAATGCCTGGAAAACGAGGGGGGTGGGGGCGACAATAATCCGAACACTCCTCTTAAGTTGTGATTAGAAAGGCAGGAGGGCGACGCGGCGGCGGCGGCGGCGGCGGCGGCGCGCGCGGGGGGGGGGTGATCAGCAAGCCTCCTTTTTGAGTGACGTGGTGAAGGGCCATTGGAAATCTTGCAGGGGAGCTCCCAGGTCTGTGTGAAGCTCCTTTTAAAAATCCTTCCTGAATCCTCCTCGCCCAGTAGATGGCAGCTTTGCAGGACCCGGAGACAATTGGGAGCCCTACCAGGCAGGAGGAGAGGCCGGAGTCAAGCGAGCGCTCCCCTTCCGCTCTCGACTCCAGGCGCGTTCTGGACGCTCCCGAGGAAGAGCCTGAGTCCCGCTCGCCAAGGCCGACGGCAGCCAAGCCAGGAGACGGCAGCCCCCGCTGGAAAGGTACGGTCCCTCCCCGGCTTTCCCCTCCCCTCGGTTGGACAGCAACGCCACCCGGCGCCGCACCTTTGCCCAGCGGGGCAAAGAGCCCTGGAAACCCTTCGGCAGGCGCGCGGGGTTTTCCAGGGCTTCTTGGCGAGCCCGAGCGGGAGGGCAGGCGCCCGCTCACCGGCCAGAGGGATCGTTCTGGGGTCACAGGGGAGTTTGATGGGATTGGCTTGCGTGGCTCCTCTCGAGAGGTGCGAAGCCCTGGCTGGATCTGCGGTCGTCGGGGCTCATTGCTTCGCCCAAAGTTTCCCAGGTTGACGCTGGGACCTTGGTGGTGCCTTTCCTTCGATCCTCGGGGACTGACTCGCCCAGAGGCGTCCGATCTCCCACGGCTCCCTCTAGTATATCGCTTGCCAGATGGCTGGGCTGCCGTACATTCCGCCAACTCTTTCTCCTTCCCTTTGAACGAGCCGCTTTTTTTGTTTGTTCCAGGTTGCCTTCATTTGGGAAATACTAGTTTGCCCTGTAAACGTTGGTTTTAAAAAAAAAAATTCCTTCCCCCCTCCCTGTTTACTTAAATAGAGACAAATCTCTTGCCTCGCATTTCAAATGTAACGTTTAGCAGATGGTTCGAGGAATACAATTCAGGCAAGCAGATTCATTTGGTTAAAGGCTTTTTCGCTCACGAGGAGGCGGCCGGCGCGCCACAAATGGTTTTAATACTCCCGCTTCGAATCTTCAAACTTGTCAAGTCTCTCCATCTCCTCTTTGAACTTTCTCCCCTGCTCATTTTTCTAGGGGAAAGTGAAGGTCAAGGTTTTATCTGGGTTTTGTTTTCTACCCCGCCCCCCTTTAAAAACTTTCTTGTCCCGCTCTTTTCTGCTGCCCCTCGCCTCCTGCTCATTTGCCAAAGGGCATACATACAGTTAGTAATGCATTTCTTCGTTTGTAGTGATAGGGTGGTAAATTTCACCCCTATTTACATAACGATGTTTTAATAAGCTAAACAGCCCTGGTGAGGCCACGAGAGAAAGAAACAGGGCGCGGGGGGGGGGGGAGCGGGGGGGGCAGAGAGACCAAAGGCGAAGAGAGGACTGGTGGCAAATATTCTGCTAATAGCCGAATGCAAGGTGGGGACATTGTTTGGGTTTTGTTTTGCAGCTGGATGATAATCGGTAAAGAGAATTAAAAAATGCTGGGCATGAGAAACGCCGTCTCAGCGCAGGGGGTGAGCTAGATGGCCCCGAGAGATCCCCCTACGCTTCCCTATTCATAGGAATCCACTTTAAACTCTGGCAAACGACTTGAAGTTCAAGATACTTTGGATGCATCGTTGTTAGTATTATAAATACACATGGAGTCGCTCGAGTCTCTGCAAATGTTCCCTCTGAAGCTAGTCAGCATAGGACTTTCTCCCAAGAAAGTGCGCATAAGGTTGCAGACTCAGTAGGTGCTGAAGTGCCCAGAAACGCGCACCGGGCGACATGATTTCAGCCATGGCCTTTAACGGGACTTCATAGGTAGATGGAAATTCGCCTTCAAGTTATGGAACGCCTTCACTGAATTATGGAACGCGCCCTCACTGCTGGTTGTTTCCCTGACCAAACCAGCCAGTCCCACCCAGTCTCCCTCTTAACCCCCCACCCACCCCCGGTTAAAGATCTGCCTAAACTCACGGGGCGAGAAGATTTGCATTGGCCGAGCCCTGTTGATAAATCGGCGGCTGGGCAGGCGGGACCTATTTGTGCCTCCGGCGCGCTGCGAACCCAAACGGAGACCAGCCTCTGCAGCATATTTTAGAGCCGGTCCCTTCATCCGTCTCTCAGCCAGGGTCTTCCCTCGGGCCACGGGAGAACGGATAGGCAAGGCTGGGCCAAGGATCAGCGCGGGAGCCCGCCGAATCCTTCTCTCCCACCAAGAAAAGTTCCTGTTTGGCTAAGGCACATCTCCTCCCTCGTCCCAGGTAATCAGGCCATTCACAGGGGAAAAAGCAGCCCTTCAATCGCGCGAAGTGTGTGGGTGTTTGTACTAAATCTGTATGTCTGGCTTGGATCCAGGCAGATGTACATTTGCATATGGAGGGGAGGGGAGAGCGGGAGTTGCCGAAACTCAAGACACGGGCTTTCTTTGGTGACTGTCGGAACCTATACGTCCCGTTTCTATGAGGTCCGTTGAACTTGGGGAGACGTGCGCAGGATCGGGTTGCACACCTTTCACCTTTTCACCTTAACAGCATACTCTAATCGTTTCCAGAGGTGTCACAAGACTCTGTTCTTTATACTCCATTTGGAAGTCCGTTCTTTTGTTAACAATGGAAATTACTTCTGAGTAAGAAAAACTATGCACGGTTACCACGGAGTCAGTCCCATTCTGCTCAATTGCATTTCTGAGTATGGCTAAACTTACTTACTTGGGAGCAAGCGCCATTGAACGCAATTGGACTCACTTCCAGGTAAACATAGGATCGCGCTGTTTCCTTCTTGGAACCCGTTGGAGTCGGATCCTAAGGGGCCACTTAAGATCAGGACGCATGATTTATTCGCTAAGAAGTTCAGGGAGAGTGAGTAGAAATTGTGCGACTGTTTCCAAAAGGCAGAAAGAAGGAAAGAGCTTTAAAATACAGGTCTACTGATTTTTCTGACCAACACCAATGGCACAAAAAGTAGCTTTGTGTTAGTTTTTTTGTTTCCCTCTCCCCGTTTAAAGTAATACTGCGGAGAAGGTGGGCAGGTCTGGGAGACGCAGAAAAAGTGTGGGAAATAGTTTTCAGAAACTGCTGCTGAGAGGAGGCAGAAAGATGGAAACCAACCTGAAGAAGCAACACTCCGATGTTAAAACACATTTTCCTGAAAGGCTGTCTCGGCGATTTCAATAGGGGTAATATATATAAGGATGATCTGCGTGTTAAGTTACTGTCTTTTAGATGGACGTTGAAACCAGCGGGATTTGTGAACCTACCTGCTAGGTGGAAGGTATTTGCCACCGGGTCTCTTAAGGAGGGAGGCCCCGCAATCCCGCGTCCTTAACAAGCCCCATCCTGGACTGAGGTCCACTCAGGTCCGCCGGCCTCCCGCACTTCGATTGGAGACACGTTTCACTGGGAGGAAACCCAGTGTTTCAAGGGGACTTCGTTAACGTCCATTAGATCGGCCTCGAAATGTCAGGCTGTCCTCTCGAGCAACAAGTCCTGTGGACTTTCCCAGAGAATAAATGCGTCGAAGGACCGCAGCCCGAGTCGGACAGCTGCGAGGCTTCTCCTTCTAAAGGGCGAACTGAGGGGTGAAGAAAAGGCTTCTTGAAAGAACAAAAGTACCCTACCCCCCAAAAAGGGTTGTAGGTGATTCTTTCCAGGAATCCCTTCTCTTCTTACGGATGTATCGATCAATAAAGAACTGCGCTCGAGATACTGAACTTTTAAACTCTGATTCTGCTAATTTTATCCCCACACAACCGTGAAAAGACAGGCCTGGAATTCTCCGCCAGCAACGTGTCGCAGACACAGGTTGAGCTGTTGTCTGGGTCCAGTAAAAAGTTATCCCCGGCCCCGTTAAGCCAAAGTACTTGGGTGTAAGCCGGTGTGATGCCACTGACGTCCAAAAGCATTAAAAGGCTCCCATCCCAGCACGGAGGTTTTACGGGATTGGAGATCGGGCTCGGTAAACGGGTCTCGTGCGATTATTAAGTAGAGGGTAAAACTGATTCTGAAGGTGGATTGGATTTAAGGACAGCCGCCTCCAAAACGAATGTCGTTGAACTTGTAGATCAACGCCTCGGTACAAGGGGTGGTTTGTTTTTAAGGGACCGGGACTCCAAGCTGAATCTAATTAGAGATGTGAGGGATATCCGTTTGTCCGTAAGACAGTGCGAAATAGCAGATTGGTTTGCACGAATAGACCGTGTATATGCAGAGGTGAGGACACCAGCGTGAACGCTGGGAAGATCGCCCGTTAACTTTTCGCATCGCTCTTCCCCACGGTCTTACGACAACTTCCACCGCTCCGGTTCTTTCCGTCTGTTTAGATCCGGATGAAAAATAGACGCCCCCTCCCCTCCCCTCCCCTCCCCTCCCCTCCCCTCGCCCTCTACCTTTGCTCAGAATGAAAGAACTCTACGGCTGCAAATCGATCTTCTCTCCGGACCTCTACCTCAACCGCACCCGGAGGTTTTGTTTCTACTAGCCATATATATGATATTGCCCAGTATTCTAGGAAGGGAATAATTTTTGTCACCGGCATAACTTTTTTTTTTTAAGGAGAAATGTGGGCGAGGGGAGGCAAACACAAGATAGAAGTTGCGTCCTCTTACTGAGGCTCTGTGGAAGCTGTGTTGAAATACAGCCGCAGAGACCACTTTTGAAAACAGAATCTCTTTCTCATGTCCCGATGTTCACTCCTCCTCCCCATTACTAACGTGGAAGCAAATCCCAGTCATTTCCATCAGGACTCTCTTTTCCGACCAACCGCGCCATCCGGTTCAGGCTGCTTGCTCCTTCAGTGGGTCGTACTCCTACTATGCACAGGACTGCAGCTTAATTTTTTTCAGCTTTAAATGACTTGGATTGCAGATTAAGGGGCGGGGAGGGGAGGGGCGGCGGGGGAAACAAACTTTTGACCGAGATAAAAGCAAAAAGAGAGGTGCGTTGTGGTGGAATAACAAAGGTCCCCCCCCACACACACACACACACTTTATTGGGTGGGAGCAGCAATTTTGCAACACGTTGGTCAAGAGTGAACGCTCGCGCTTTTGTTCCGCTTTAAAATCTTTGACATCTGTTTTGTTCGCGGAACTTCACCCTGCTCTGTCCTGTCTCTTCACCCCAACAGCTAGGATAACAACGTGGTCCTCAGGTTCGCGCTGGCTCCTATTGTAGATATATCCGACCGACCTATCGCCCCCTCCCCTCCCACCGCGCTGCCTTCCCTTTCGGTTCCACTTGATTCACTCCTCAAATTTTCCATGTAAATGACAGTAATAAATATCTAATCATGTCCCGCAGCTATATACGGCTTTCTGAGCAGCCCTCATTAATGAAACATCAAAGCAAGGGGTGGGGGACATATATATATATATATATATATGCGCAAGAATTGTATAGAACATGGTTTGCTAAGTAACACAGTTCACAAGAGATCGTGTCAATTTCAGCGTCTTCCGTGTGTGTTTTAAGTAACCAAAAATACTTATTTGGGACACTGTTTCATGGCTAGGTTTACGATAGTCATGATTGTGACTATAAATGGGGGGAGGAGGAATAATGGTCTGAATAAATAGAAATCGCCATTTAAAGAGGGGGGCGGGGAAAGGACGATCCAGGAGGCGATTCTCCTGCGCAAGCCCCTTCGGGCTGAATGGGAGCAGAGAGAGAGGGTCGCTCTGTTCAGTGAGGCTTGCGCAGGAGAACTTCCCGGCGGATTCTGCCACTTCTCTTCTGCAAGATGGGAAGTAAGAATCTTAGTTAAGTCCTTCAGAGAGAGCTTCCAAAATAAAAACATAATTTTCAACGCTTTTTTGCGGTAAAACAACAAAAACCACCTGCAGTTTGGGTGGTCTCTATTAAACGGCCTGTTACGGGTGGAGGGAGGAAGAAAACTATCCGTACCTGGTATTGGGTCAACTCTCTGTGGTAAAACGATGCAAGGTTTGGAGTCACTCAGAACTCTTCATCAGGCTTCCACCTACGGAAAGGATCGAGGCTACATCAAAGGCCCCGGCGCGCGGGGTGGGGGGGACGTTATGTACTGACAGAAGAAAAGATAAGAAGTTAGAAGTGGGGAAAGTGAAATATGGAATGGATGTAACGCTGAGAGCAAAGGTTGAAATGAGAAATAGGCAAAACCAAAAATAGAAAAAATCCAACACAACATAAGCAATGAAAGCTCAACGAACTACTCCTTTTGAACCAACAAAAATCTCGCCCTGCTTCATTTGTTGTGCGGAAATACAGTAACTAGACTCCTAAAAGAAATATTTGAAATAAAGTGGTTTAGCGAGTCAGGATGGGAATCCGTCTCCCAAGGGATTGTTGATTCCTTCCCAACAAAACTGGCATATGCCCATCAGTGGCGTGACTCCCAAACAATTAACTGGACCCACAAAGCGCTGTTAATGCCGACGGGGAGGGGAGTTGAGATAAGTCTGAAATTAAAGCATACGAGTTTGATATTGTTCTCCTAAAGCTAAACAAATGGAGTGATTACATTCTCTCCAAACGCATCAGTCACACTACATTTAGCAGCAGAGAGCTAATTATCCCAATTAGGAGGCTGATTTATAATTAATGGCTTGGACCAAGTGATAATTGGATGTTAATGGATAACAGTTTTGTCTGGAAGTAGCCCCTAGCTTCCCTAAAGGCACGCGTGCCTTTCCTTTTCCCTTCCCCTTGGCTCACAGCAAACAGTTCCTTGAATCAGTGAGAATAGCAAAGGCTTGAGGGAAGGTGAGTTTAGTCAGTCTGGGCAGCGTTAAGGGGAATCAGTGGGACGCTGAGACTGGAAATGAACTGTTTCAATTATATATAAAAAATAAAATCCTAGGGCTGAAAGGGATGATAAATTATTTGTTTGCATATATCTTCCAACTGTACCCGGTCAATCTTTTTCTCTCTCCCTGTTAATTATGTGTATAGGGCTATATCCACTTACCTGGGAGTAAGTCCCATTGAACTTTAAGTATTTAGTCAGAGGACAGGAAGGCCTGGCGTGCTATGGTCCATGGGGTCACGAAGAGTCGGACATGACTTATCGACTGAACAAAAACTCCAACCCAGAAGCCGCTACTCAAATAACAATTCCTCCAAAGCGGCTCACAGCATAAAACTAGAAATACTAGAATATAGTTAACAGCAGCACAAAACATTAATATTGAAAACAAACGAATTAACACAATCACAAATTAAAAGTTCAAAGTCGGCCAGAGAAGAAGATGGTGCCACAATTGCACTGTAGGTTTCTGAAATTAACTGGATATAGGATTGCAGTAAATTCAGTATTCTGGAAGCGAGCCCTATTGAACTCAATGGGACTTTCTTTTGAGTGGGCATATAGAGGATTGCTCTGTGAATATATGTCTAATCCAGAGCTTGTCTGGCTGCCTGCCCATTCTTTGCTACTGTAGCATTAGATTTCACTGTCTTGCTGGTGTGTCTCAAACGTTTGAAATTTGGAATATTTCAGTATTGGTGGGGGGAGGCGGGGAGGAAATAACATGTGGTGAGGCACTCAAAAGAGGCCTACACATAGCATCGTAATGGTGAAAACAAAAGAGAGAAAAAACATTCTGGCGTGTGCAGAAATGAAGTGAATATTTGTAAATATTTCTAAATAATGTGGATGAGCCCAGGACCATTGGCCTTTCCCACTATCGTACTATGTCTTGTTCAGCATCTTGTTCCGGGCTCTTGGGTGAAGTGACCTGCTTCAGCTAGCACCATGGGGGACAAGAGTAGGTGAAGTTATGAATTTGTCCCTGAATGGTGCAGCAAGACTTTTAAAAGTGTTGGCCTTTGCTGGGCACCAATTAGACTCTGCTTCTGGCAGCAAAAAGTCTTGTGCTGGCCATGATCATGTTCATTAAATATAAAACAATGACTCTCCTCATTTTCTTCTATCACATGTTGTGGAGTATGTCATGACTCCCTGCTTTGAGAGAGTTTCTTCCCAAAATACACTTGCCTGTTCAAAGTGTGCTGCAAAACCAGGGGAGCAGATGGGAAATTGATGTGTTCTCCCCTCCAGCTTTCTCTAAGCTGGTGCCCTCCAGACATGTTGGACTACAACTCCCATCCTCCCCAGACAGAATGGCCATTGGAATTGTGGTCAAACACATCTGGAGGGCACCAGGTTGGGGAAGGCTTAGATCATCAGAGTATCAGTCACTGGCACTGGAAATACGCACTTTTACCATGCAAACCATAACAATTGCCATTGACATCCCCACATGTGTCTGGATAACTTTTTGGTCACACATCTGCAAAGTCATGTCTTGATACAGAATACTAGATTCTGGTCTGGATTAGTGTTGATGCTAACATTGCATCTTTGTACAATGGGACATGTATTTGTGCACAAGAATGTGTGTATAAGGATGCTGGAGAAATCTGCTGCAGACTCCAATGAGTCCAGATTCCCAAGAATCTGACCTGCGGAGTCCGCAGTGGACCAGCCCCCTTATCTGCACATCCCCTGGATTTCACATAGGACAGTTCTCTGGCTTTATAAAAGGTGAGGGTTTTTTGTTAATTTATTTATTTCTATATGGTGCAATAGCTGAAGCTCTCTGGGCAGTTCACAAAAATTAAAACCACTATTATGAGGAAAATTATGGCCATAATTGGCATATTCTATGCTATTTGCAGTCATAGAGCACTTCTACTTAAATTGTGGCTGTTTATGGGTGCAATTTAGGTAGAAGTAAGTGCTTTATGGCCACAAATAGCATAAAATACACAAATTATGGCCATAATTTTCCCACGATAGGTAGACTAATGGCAGCTGCCATTAGCCCATTTCACCTTTTACAAAGCTGGAGAGCTGCCATGCAAAATCTGGTGGACTCACCAGGTCTCCGGGCCCCAAGCAGCCTGGATTTCTCCCTGGCAGCCCCCCCCCCCACCCACACACCAGACATTGGAGGATGTGCCCATCCCTAATTATGTATCATGGGAATGGTCTCACCAAAATATCTTATATGTCTTAATACATACTTGGGGAGCAGATGATAAGTACCTTTTAGATATGCTCAGGCATTATGTTATATAATATGAACATTGTTTATGTCTATGCCACCTTTCAGCCAAAAAGTCCCTGTGTCAGCTCACAATGTTTAACCTACAAAATCCCAACAATAAAGTGCAATTTACAAAAGTTTAAGTCATCAGTAGCTCAATAACATCTTTAAAACAAAACAACAACCCCCGACCTAAGCACACCCTTCCCCTGCCTAAAAGGGGAAAATAGTCTCCCCCAAATGTCCATAGTAAACATTCCCCTGCAATAGGGTTGCTGCCCCTTACTCAACCACTCAAAGGCAGCCCACCTTCATGAAAACAGCTCTGTATAAGAGTCCCAGGCAAGATGCGTGAGGCAGAGCAGATGGAAAAGCACACCCCTGGTGGTTCCAAATGCAGCCGTCCATTCTCAAGTTTCATGCATGAGTGCAGACCTGCATGTACAGAAATATAACTTGTGAATCTGCTTTGACACTTATATAAATCACTGGTAATCTCTGGCCACCCCAGATTAATGAACACTGTCTTCCCCTCACATAACATCCTCCTGAAAAATCTGACCTCCATGGTGCCATCAGTTTAATGCCCAGATCTGATCCTGGGCCTCATCTACACAATCATTTATTTATTTAGTTCATTTTATTACACTGATATCCCACCTTTTTTCCTCCTTAAGGAACCCAAGGTGGCATACATAATCCTCCTCCTCTCCATTTTATCCTCACAACAACAACCCTGTCAGGTAGGTTGAGCTGAGAGTCTTTGAGTGCCCCAAATTCACCCAGTGAGTTTCCATGGCCAAGTGGGGACTAGAATGTGGATCTCCTGACTCCCAGTCCAACACTCTAGCCACTACACCACGCTGCTTTATGAATGTACTCACCTAACAGGGGCAGTATCACTTCAGAATGTGTATTAACAATAGATCTAGTTAGCACGATGCTGTTGTTTCATGGAGCACACTCCAATGAACAAAGGATAGAGTTCTATCTGTCCACTTTGCAGACTGCAGTACCTGTCATAGCATAATGCCTATTAGCGGTGCCCTCAAGGGACAATATCAGAGACTACTGGAAAAGGCTCCTTCTGTTCTGGATCAGGAGAAGTGGCCACTGGCAGGAGAGTCCAGGAACATTTTTTTTAACACAGCATTGGTCTCTGTAGCCTGTGGATAACTGTAATGGGTTTTGTCCCTAGAGTCATCAATCTCTCCTAAACACCAAACACATCATAACAAAAGCCAGAGAAACAAATTCAGTGCCCAAACCAAAATGAAGACTTCTGGCTATAGCAGCTCAGCACATTGTGTGAGGGTCAGGATCAAATTGATCAAAGCCAAACAAGCCAGCACATCTGCATGAACATTACTGCAGGAAACAAAACTTCCAGATGAGCTGCCTAAAGTTAGGTTCCTAAAGCTGTGCTAAGATACCTAAGCACCAGTGGCAAAGCTTTTTTCTATTTATCACTTATTTAGTAGTTCTTTCTCTTGCTTACATTAGGATTTGCAAGCAGTGGTGGTGGCGGTTGTTTTTTACTGCATGGAGCATGTAGATAAAAAATGTATGAGTGCAAAGGGGCCAAAATATTATCAATGATATATACCTTCTGGTAATGGACCTAGTTTTCAAAGAAGTCTGCTGAATTTCAGTTGCTAGCAAACCTTCAAATCCCTGTGGCTTTTTGTTAAAAGGTCGATTCTCACAGTTTTGTAATTTTAGCTTCTAGATCTCATGGTTCTACTGTCAATAAAAATGAATTGTAAGGTAATGGCGCTAATCCCTGGGTTATTTAAACCATGGTTTGTTGCCCTACCCTGGGTTTGTTTGGCAGACAATCAAGCAAACCATGGTTTGTTTTCTCAGTCTTTGGATTTTCCCTCCTCCTTTCCCTGCTCCTTCCCTGTATCCCAACTGCCTATGTGGCACTGCAGTAGTGGCATGTATTGAGGCTGTGGCTTTTTTACTGCTCTTCCCTGCTGCCTCTGTAGGCCTGGTGATTTAAACAACCCACAATTCTGGGTTCGCATGTAAGGACAACCCATGATTTAAACAATCCACAACTCAACAACAAACCATGGGTTCTCTTCATGGGTTGTTTGTAGTTAACAACCCATAGTTAACCCATAGTTCCAGGTTCACATGTAATGACAACCCACAATTCAACAAACTATGGTTAATTAAATAATGGTTTGTCGTTATGTGCAAACCAGGTAATTGTGTGAAATATTTTAATCAATATTAGGCCACTCTGTTACTGTGGAAATAACATAAGATTGTACCAAGTGCTTAAAAGTACAATATTTTCAGGGTTGTTTATTTTAAAAACATGAAAATATCGACATCTTTAAAGCTTTAAAGTCTGATCCACACGAGGTTAAACCAAAACATATAGATCCACACAGCTGATTTATCTCAACAGAAGTCAATGGAGTTAGCAATACATCATGTCCCTATTTTTTCTTCTTTATGGTGCTCCCCAACACGCAGAGAAGTTAGGGATGTATGGATTTTGTTAAATCCCTTCCGTGTGTGTTTCATTTATTGACAGGTGCCTTTTGTTCCATCATCTGCTCATTGATGGAGTCTCTCAATTTCCCCAACTTGCATTCATGTGCACTTGTGCAAATGTCCACTTGTGCAAAAGTGCACTTCTGAAAATATACAAATCCCCCTTAAATGTGCAAATCCCCCCCGCCACATTTTCACACTTTAGCCTATGGGGGGAAAGTGCATTTTCAGTGGGGGGTTTGTTTATTTGTTTGTTGGTATTTTACTACAAATTTGCATAAAATTCTGGAAAGTAAAAAACTGGCCCACAAGTCTGTGGAATCTGTGCAACTCAGGAAAAAACAGTCTGCAGAATCCTCAGGTCAGATTAACAGAACTCTAAACTCATTTGAATCTGTTGCAGGTTTCTCCAACATCCCTAAGAGAGAGAGATGTAAAAAGTGTCTAACATGTTATTATGGTAACATGCTTCTGCATATCAAACCGGTGAAAAGTGTACAAGGGGGTGCTCTTCACCAGCTCAATATATGGTGGAAAGAAAAGTGTTACTGGGATAACATACTTTGCACATGCTTCTCCTTGGTAGGGACTACTATGCAAAGATACAAATAGTGTCTAATATTGTATGTATGTATGTATGTATGTATTTCTATACTGCCCAATAGCCAAAGCTCTCTGGGCAGTTCACAAAAATTAAAACCACAAAGTACAGCATAAAATACAATATAAAATATAATAGCTTAAAACTACAGTATAAAAGTACAACCAGTATAAAACCTAGCAGCAATGTAGCAAATGTAAAATAACAGAGCTAAAAGACTAGAATGCTAAAATGCCTGGGAAAATATAAAGGTCTTCACCTGGCACTGGAAAGAACACAATGTAGGCACCAGGCGAACCTCTTTAGGAAGCTCATTCCACAACTGTGGTGCCACGGCAGAAAGGCCCTCTTCCCGGTAGCCATTTGACTCATTTCGTTTGGCAGGGGCTCCCAGAGAAGGACCTCTGAAGATGATCTCAAGGTCCAGGCAGGTACATTTGGGAGGAGATGATACTTCAGATAACCTGGCCCCAAGCCAGTTAGGGCTTTTAAAGTTAATACCAGCATTTTGAATTGGGCCCCGATACGGACTGGCAACCAGTGCAGCTGGAAAAGCACTGGCATAATATGATCATGTTGGCCAGACCCCGGTAACAATCTCGCTGCCCTGTTTTTGAGCAGCTGAAGTTTCCAGACCATTTTCAAAGGCAGCCCCACATCTAACACACTGCAGTGATCCAAATGAGAAGTTATCAAAACTGTAGCTAGGCTATCTCTGTCCAGCTAAGGGCATAGCTGGTATATCAGCCTAAGCTGATAAAACTGGTGCTCCTTGCCACCAAGTTCATCTGTGCCTCAAGTGACAGTTCTGGGTGTTTGAAGCCACTCACTGATAGTAATGGAATTTATGTTCAAGTAGGTTTGCTTAAGATTGTTTTCCCGTATCAGTTTAAATTCAAGAAACTTGGCTTGATTGGTGTTGTGTTGCAACCAGGGTATAAAAAGCAGAACCTCTCTTTATGACAGATCCAGATGAAAAGCATTAACGCTGATTCTGTCTGTATAAACCATCTCCCTAACAGGTCCTAGGAAAGCGTGCTCACAGCAACATGTCTCTGGAAGCGTATAGTCACAAAGTGTCAGAAACCCCCCCCCCCATCATTCAAAAGAAGCAACTTAAGTCTCGTTGATTTCAATGGGTCTACTCTAAGAATGACTAAGTCTAAATCCAACTAAGGGCGCAATCCTAACTAGATAGGTGGCCGCCTCTGAACTCGGAAGTGACCGCCTATCCAAAGCAGAGCAGGAGAAGCACGGAGGAGATTGTTCCCTCCGCACTCCTCCTGCCCTGCTTTTTCGGCTAGACAGCCGATTGAGGCTGTCTTGCCGTGGGAGCACGGAGAGGGGAGGGAGGATGCTGAACAACACACAGAATGTGGTATACAGGCAGTTACGATCTTCCCACCCCAGAACGCCCCCAGCCCCACCCCTTTCCAGCCGCTCCATGCTCCTCTTGCGAGCGTGGAGGACGGGGCTGTTCCGCACTGCCTCCGAGGCAGCGCAGAAGTGGGGGAAGGTCGGTTCCCAGAAAACAGGATATCCTAGGGCTGTCTAGCCGCTGTCTAGGGGCCACAGGATTGCTCCCTCTGTGTCAATGGTGCAAAGTATAATGTATAATAACCACAAAGAAGCAGTCACTTTAAAATGGAACTGTGCAAAATTATTGTCAGACATTATGTAGCGAACAAGCCTATACTGGCAGAGTAGATTATCTTTTTCATCTCAGGTTCCTGCAGTGCTGTTGAGCATACTGGATATAAGCATAAGGAGAATGCACCGCTTGCCTCTGAGTAGTGCACAGGCCATACAGCAGTCTCATCCTGCTTACAACCAAATTATTTTACAGTTTTTAAGTTCCTTGCTGCTAGATATTACCTTTTTTACCTAGACTAACTGGGTGTTTCTTCAATGGAGAAATTTCTATCTGGACCAAACTACATTCTGACCCGTAAACATTTTGGGTTGGATCCAGACTTAGTCAAAGTAGATCCATTGAAAACAACAGGACTGCTGTTAGTAATGACTGAGTTTGGATACAACTCTTTATGTGGAAATACCTCTATCAATGGTAATTAATGATAATACTCAAAGTAAAGTGTCTCGGATGTCTCTTGAATTTAAGTGTTTATATTACTGCACTGTGCATTTTTCCTGAACTATCAGCTTTGTTAATAGGCACAAAATAATTATGAAAGCACAAGACCCTAAATCTCAGTTACTTGTGCATTCGTCATACTTGAATGAAGCAGTCTTTATGCATTTACAAGGGAAGACCCTAATATTATTGAACAACATTAAGAAAGGAAGCAAGCAAAGTTCAGGCAAAAAAGTATTTTTCTCTCTATGAAAAAGCCCTAATTGGGAGTTCCAAATTTGCTTTTGAGCCAAATGGCAGCATTCAACGGAAATGCTCCAAAAGCATACTGTCATTTTACACAAGTTGTTATCGGTGGAAGCTGGTAGCGCCAATGTCAGTGAGGCAGTGAATCTGTTCCAGATTTCAGTCAGAACACTAAAGGAGCTTCACGCCTCTGACCCCTCCTGTAGTGTTCTGACTGAAATCCAGAGCGGATTCACTGCCCCACTGACATCGGAGCCACCAGCCTCCACTGGCCATTACAATCAATAGGCCAGAGAAAGACACGGACAGAAGAATACAAAGGTCAACTCTGGCCTCTGTACCTCATACATTTAATTTTCTCCTCAATTTTTTAAAAATATATTTTTCTGTTATAGACGCTGAGTTTGAACTCGCCCATTTAAATCTGTATGTGCATTAATTATATAAAGGAACAACATCTTGGGTAAGATTTGGTGCCAGCAGGCATGCCTGCTATTCCAGCAGTCTCCTTTCATGTGCACTAGAGATGTTGTGCTTGCAGAACAGATGTTCAACACATAACTGCATTGTGTTTTGTGGTTTTAATTGTTGTGAACCTCCCTGAGAGCATCAGCTATTGGGTGGTATAGATATGTAATAAATAAATAATACATAAATAACTGCCTAGGAAAGTAGAGTTCCTACCCTCCTCAAGGAACCCTGTCCACATTGATTCATCAGCCATAGAACTCCTGCACATTACTGAGATTTCTAGGACACACTCTAGAAACCCTCTCATTTTGTAATGGCATTGAGAAAGCTTCTTGGGCACTCACTATTGCCCCTTTGTGGAATGAGAATAGTATCAATTTCCCCCAGTCTGGTGCCCCCCAGTATGCTGAACTATAAATCCCATCATCCATAGCTATGGAGGACACCAGTTTGGAGGAGGCTGCTCTGAAACATGTACAGCACTGCACTGGCCTGTGACTTGATGCTGCAGAAGAAGGTTGGCAATAGCAGACAACCAGTCTGAGCAACTTGTTTGCCACTGCAGATCTCATTGGAGCACTCTTCATAGAAAACCCTGGTTGAAATCCACCATCCTATGGAATCCCTGTTGCCCACAGAAAGCAAGAGCAGATTCACTTTCAATTCAAAGAGCCGAGCCTTTCAATGTACAGAAACCCACATGGAATCCTGTTGCCCACAGAAAGCAAGAGCAGATTCACTTTCAATTCAAAGAGCCGAGCCTTTCAATGTACAGAAACCCACATGGAATCCTGTTGCTCACAGGTAACAAAGGAATCACACATGAATTTTGTGTGTGTGTGTGTGTCTATGTCTATCTGACAGGTACACTGTCCAGTACGCAGATGATCTTGAAAGAGCACCCATTGAGTATTCTCTACTGCCACCCCACCCCCACCCCTGGTGCCACCACCTGTTTTTTCTTTTCTTTTAAGGTGCCGTGTGGAAAAGGTGATCAGGTAACAAGTAAAAATTTGGAGTTCTGCCATCACTCCCTTGTGACAATGCCTCATGGCATTCCCTTCAACTAGGGCTCCCCCCCCCACCCCCGAAACTGACATACGAATACAGCCGAAGCATGTACATGCATGTCTGTTTCAGGATGCAGGGGGGGAAATGCAATAGCTGATAGTTTTGGTTTAAAAAAGAATAATAAAATAAATGGCCAGGATAAACTTTTAAAGTGATAGTTCATGCGCACTGATTTGAATATTCAGTACTTCAGTATCAAGCAGGGATGGGAGAATCAGCAATGCTTGATCTCATTAAAGTTCTCTGACTTCCACCTTGAAGCTTCGTTCACCTCCTTTCCATTCTGATCGCTAGCTTTTGTTGCTGTTTGAATGGGGAAAGTGTGTGTTTGCAGTGCACATTTTTTAAAAGTACGCACCCAAATGCGCACATCCCCTCATTGCCTAAAGAGTGACAATGTGCATTTCCCCCCATGTGCTTCTTCCTTTTTTAAGTGCACATTTTTTAAATGTATGCTTGAGTGTGCAAATGGGGCAAATTCCTGTATATCCGTAGTATCGAGTAAAGACTTACAAATTGGCTGTGTTGTTGTTATTGTTTTCATTTGATTGTTAGTTTTGTGTTTGCCGAAGGCCTTTCCACGTGATGCCTTTGTAACACACACAACCAAAGTCACTTCTGAGTAGAAATGTATAGGATTGCACTGCATGTGTGTCTTACACACACATGCATGCACACGCACACGCACACACACACACACATAGAGGAGTAAGCCCACTGAGTTCAATAAGACTTGTTTCTGAGTAGACAAGGTATCTATAGGATTCCGCTCTAAAACACTGGCAACTGTCAATGTTTTATATGCCAGTCTAACCAGTGGATTCCACTCTAACAGGAGCCCTTGTGGGATTTTGCAAGCATCACACTGGCCCAAGCAGAAATGTTCAAAATGCAGACTATACATTAGATCTGAAAAATGACACTTCGGCAAATGAACAGTAGTAATCAATCCTTGCTGCCTCAGAAGTTGTCAAATTGTAATGCCATTCATATGAAATACTTAAGAAAAAAACTGTCCTGAAAAATTTCAGTATTAAGACCACATAAGCAAAGCCATTAGAATACAATATCAGCAAAGATTAGGATACAATGTCAACAAAATTTACATACAGACAACAAAAATGTCTGTATGTAAATATACACCTGTCTAGGTCCCATTCGCAGCTCCTTTATGTTGGAGAGAAATTAGAATTCAAGTCTACTAAAAGCAAAAGGACAAACAAATAAATATATATTGAGGTTTAAAACTGTTGCAGTATAACCAGCCTTGTGTCTTGTTTTCCATTGCAACTTTCTTTAGGTATTTTAAAGGAAATCTTTTGAAACCTGATTTATTGTGCATATAGAGTCAACAGTTTTTTGGATGAACCTGAGAGCAAAGTTGCAGTATTTATTTATATCCCCATCAATTATGAAAGAGGGAATGTTTCCATAGACATCAAGTGTCCTCTCAGGACCAACAACATTGATTTAGGGCTCAGAATTCATTTATTTTATGGGAATTTGGGGGCCTTTGGACCTGAAAGATTCAGGAAATAGTGGCAGGAAATGAGAGAAAACGTCATGCAGAAATCATTTATTTAGAAAGCCCTCCCAGATATGTAAGGATCTGTCACCGCATGCATATAAACGACACATGTCCCTGGATGGAATATGTTTTTCACTTATAGGTGAATGGAATAATACGTTAAGAAAGAGAGAGAATGTTTGTCTTGTATAGCAGGGGTAGGCTATCTTCTTCTTTTTGTCGAGGGCTGGCCTCCTTCAGTGGTGATTTGCCAGGGGCCACTTGCTGGCAGTGGGTGGGGCTGAAGCCAGCAGTTGGTGGAGGCAGGGCCAGCTCCAGGTTTCTGAGGGCCCTTGGGCAAGATTCCCCCACTGGCCCTCCTCCCTCAGTGAGCCTGCCTTCTCACCACCATTGCCACCAGTCGCGCTTTCTCCTCAGCCTCTTTCTCATCATTGCCACCACTTGCTCGCTTGACAGGCAGAGAGCCAGCCAGCGAGGAGGCAGCAGCAACTCCTGCTCCACCACTACCATTGTCTGGGCAGGAGCGAGAGGCAGGTGGACAAGCTGGTTGCAATGGTGAAGAGGAGGAGAAAGGCCAGGGGACTCTTGTCAGTGTGCCCCTCCTGGCGTGTGGCCAGTGCCCCACCATGCCTACCCTTGATGCTAGCAAGCCCAAAGTGGGCAGGGCAGCCCCCTTCTTCTCTCACTCTTTTTGGACACCTCTTCTTTTCTCCTTCTTTCCACTTTCCTTCACGTCCAGTGGGCTGCCAGAGAAGGGACAGATCACTTGCAGAGGGCCTCTGAAATGGGTCCATTTGGCCCTAGGGACCTCAGTTTGTCCTGAGTGATAATATCAAGGATGAGGAAGGAACCTGAAGATTATCTCATTCCATGTTTTGCTGTGATGCAAAATTCTCTCTCACACACACACACTCACACTCACACTCACACACACTCTCTCTCACTCACACACACACACACACACACACTTTCATTGCAGATCAGACCATTTAATGAAGATTAGAATACCAAAAGCAAAAGAAGGAGCAAAGAAAAGGTGATGCCCTGCCCTATGGTGACTACTGACAGCATGGCATAAAAACACTAGAAAGTGACCTATGGCAGTCAAAGGAGAAAGGGGATCTGAGCTCTCTGCAAAAAAAGCTCCAAATGGTTACCTATGCAGCGTCTGCCCTTCTAATACCCATCTCCAGATCTTCTGTGATCTCAGTTCATAGTGGCAATGGGAGTTTATTTTGTTCTCCTATGGACCATAGAAGGAGGCTTGGAAATATCCTGGTGGTGGCTGAGATGAGCTTGGAAACAGTGGTGGTGTGGAGAAGAACCAGATGGTTACCGGTGATGGTGACAGAAGGAGAGTTGGGTATCCGGAAGTGGTAACAGCGACATGGTTTATAAGAGTGCCAGAATTGATTTGCGTATTTGGCAAATTATGAACAGGGTACCATTTCAGGTTTCAATAGGGGGCAAGAGTTTCCAGTAGGAGGAAAAAGATTCATAACACGGTTCATATGCTTGATGTTGGGTACGTTCGATGTTAAATAGCAAGAGAAGGGGGGGAGTGTATGCCAACAACATTTATTTGCATTTCAGTTTTGCACTGCATAATTCTTGGTTGTATAAGTGTCCGGAAGAATAATCATGTTGCCTTGAACATGGTGAAGAGTGGATGGGGCAGCCAGTCTCGGTGCCCTTCCTGAATGGTGCCTCTGATGGCACAATTCCGGGGTGCAGTTCTCCAGTGGGGTAGAAAATCAAATAGGGATTTATCCGAATCAGTGGTGTGGAGAAAGAAGCTGCCATTAGCAGCACATACGTGAGATCAGGGGATGGCATGATAAGAGTGTGAAAAGGTCAGGCTGGAACAATACTGTGTCTCTGGATTGGGAATAAGTTTGATACGTGGATCCTGAATGCCCCACTGGGCTTGGGGGGAATGAGCTAAAAGTATTTTTAACAACCTGTAAATCAAACTGGAGATTTTAGGTGCTTTGGGATGAGGCTTTTTTTAATGCAATTTCCCTGCCTTATTCACAGAATTTTACAGGGGGTCCAGACAATGATGCCTTCCATTTGTAAAAAAAAAAACCCATATTTTCCCACCGCTTCTTCCATCTTTTTTTCTTAACAGAAAACCTGTTAAGGACAAGATGGAACAGCTGCACAATGTCTTTTGATTGGTAGCGCTAGGAGCTGTCCATCTTCAATCCCTGTTATAGGGAGAAAAAATATGAAAGGGCTACTTCTGATGAGCACAAACACATCTCTTGGATCCAGAAGTCCCATCTGCTAGTGGAAAGCCTCTTCCATTCATGGAAGAACTGTTTCCAGCTTCGTGGGACAGCACTGCTTGAGAAATAGGACCTTAAATCCAGAGAAGCTCTTCTGAGAGAAGGTTTTGCACAAGAATGTATACAGCCCACCAGAGTCAGGGACCACTCGAGTCAGGATTGAGGGGGCCCTAAGCAGTTTGCCAGTTGATGAGCCCCCAGCAGCTGTAGTTGCAACAGCCATTATAGCTTCTCCAAAATGTAGTGGCCCAGAAGTTCCATCATTCTGTGGCGTGGCAGATAGAAAACCACAGCAACCGCCATGTTGTTGTTGTAGTTCTTGACTCAGTCACAATACTACCAAATGCTAGATTTATGGTGTAGGTACTATGGATTTATGGTTTAGGTACTAAACCATGGAAAACCATTTATGGTAAACCATAGTAAACTATTTATGGTTTAGGTACTATGGATTTATGGTTTAGGTACTAAACCATGGTAAACCATTTATGGTTTAGGTACTGGATTTATGGTTTAGGTACTATGGTTTGGCAAGTTGGGACCACAGTATAAGTTGGTTTCCTTTTTTTTTTTTAAGAGAGGAGGGCTTTGCCCCCCAGTACATGAAAATTGTTACAACAGATGCTGAGGGGTGTATGCTACAAGCAGCACCTAGGTAGGAGAGAGGCCACAGACTTGTCATGATTTCTTTTTGACATAACTAAGTTCTTTCTTAAGGTAGCTGGATATGTAGTTAAGGGGGTCAAAGGAAACCTATATATAAACCTGTTTTTTCAATATAAATAAATTGTCCCTGCCTTTGCTGTATCGTTATTTCATGTTTTTGTTTCATTTGCTATGCAAAGGAGCAGGATAGACTAGGGATGGGTGACCCTTGGTGTCCACCATAGGGAAATCCAGGCCACTTGAGCTCACCAGGTTTTCCCAGAGCCCTGCATGCACCTGCCAGATTTTGAGGGGTGCCTTTCTGCTTTTAAAAAGACAAGGTCTGCAAATGGCTTCTATGGCTGCGATGTATGTAGATATAAGTGCTTTACAGCTGCAAATGGCATAAAATATGCAATTTACGGCCTGATTTTCCCAAGGTCCACAAATGGCAGCCACCATTTGCGGACCTTGTCTTTTTAAGCTCTGGAAGCCATCCCACCTGGGGTCTGGTGGGCGCAGAGGTAAGGGGGCCCAGTCTGCTGTGGACTGGGGATCTGGCCTTACTTGAGTCTGTAGCAGATTTCTCCAGCATCCCCAGGACAGACATAACCTAATGGCTTGGATCCTAACATAAGTGAACTTAAGGACATTCGTGGAAGGAATGTTTCCCACCCCTCCTCCCTCTGCAGCCACTTGTGCCCCCCCCAAAGCCTCTTTTGAGGGTGGGGGGCCCTCCTGAACAATGTTGGATTGGCCACAGGAGGGCTGATGGGAGAGAGAAAAATTGCCCCCCAAACATTCTTTCAGTGAACTTCCTTATATTAACTTAACTTATCTTCGGATCCAAGCCAATAACTTCAATACGGGTTTAAGTTTCAGATCAGTGTTTCATATCCAGAGTAATGTAAGCTAGAGAGCAATCCTCAGAAAAACCCTTCTGAGGTTGGAGACAGCATTCTGACCTCAGAAGGGGGAGCTGGAGATCCTTCCACCCCACCCCCACTGCCTTGCAGGTAGCATGGAAAGAACCACACTGGCTGCCCTCCAAGGTCAGAAAAGCGACCTTGGAGGAGGAGGTGAGGGTGCGGTCTGGTGGGTGGAGGGAGGAAGGGAGGGAGGCTCAGAATTTATCCTGAGCATCCTCCAGCCTTCTTCCCTCCCCTCCAAAGCACCCTCGCCAGACAGGCTGAAAAGCCCACCTAGCGAAAATCACCAAAGATGGAGGACAGAGAGGTGGAGATCACCTCCACTGCTCCTCTCACCCTGCCAGCTTCGGCCCGGCAGACATAGGAATCTCAGAAGCCTCCGAGTTTGGAAGCTTCTGAGCTGCAAGGGCACAATTGATAGGTTTGCACCCATAGACACAAATAATATGGAAAGGACAACAGAATGACCACAATCATCACGGAGTAACTGATAGATCAATGAGAAACCGGAAGGAAGCACTGAAAGATCAAATAAGAATCCATTTGGGTCTAGTCCTTTTCAATCCTCTGAAGTTCTGCCTTGGCCTGGCCCCAGCTGATTGCCATATCTACTTATATTCTAATGGAAATAATTCAGAGGAATGTTGCAAACATTATTACAGTAGGGAAGATGTAATATGAGAGGTTAAGCAAATAAGTATGTTCAACCAAATTACAATCCATCTCCAGATGTTTAAAGTGCTGCTAACAACAAAAGACGGATAACAACAGTTCCCTGTCAGACAGGACTGGGGTACCTGTGGCACTCCAGCTGTTGCTGGATTCCAATTCCCAATCAGCCCCAGTCAGCCCCAGTCAGCCTGGCCAGTGGTGAGGGATGGCCACAGGTTCCCCACTCCTGCTATAGGCCAAGACAAGCAGGGGAGGGGGGTAATGGGTGTGAAATTTAACTGGAGTTGTTAATGTTAGGGTTTGGGGAAAGCATTAATTGAAAAGGAGAGGGCCAGTGGAACAAATTGCTTAGGAGAGATGTGACATTACTTTCACTGTAAATTTTAAAGAAAATTATAAACATCTGGTCAGAAGTCTACCCATTCCAATCTGCCTCAGCCAGCTTGGCCAGTTTTCTGGGATGACAGGAGTTATTACCAGGATGACAGGAATGATCACCCAACAACATCTAGAGGGCCACAGGTAGGGAAATATGAGAAATTAATTTCAGTTCATTTTAATCAAGATTTACCCAGTTCACATTTCCGGACTGAATGCAGACTCAGACACAATCTGTAGTCAGAGTCTGTACATTTCCAAGCATGCAATGTGATTCGCAGACCAAAAAAAATGCATTTGACAGCAGGCGTACATTTGAAAAATACACATGAAAAAAATGAGTACTCTTGAAAAATGCAGAGAAATACACTTTAATCAATGGGAGAAGAATGTGTACATTTCAAAGATGTATACAATTGATGCATATATTTTGAAAAATACACATGAAGATACACATAGAAAACAAAGTTTGCAATCTGACACAGATTCCAGTTGGAATGAGCTTTGAGAATAAATTCAGAGAACTTATGCAAGATTGAGTTTTGCTGATTCACATATCCCTAGCCACAGCTTTGCCACCCTGGTTTAGGATCCAGCAGCTCCTTTCTCAATATTTATGTAGGACAGCTGGATGCATGATATGCCTCCCCACTTTAAATGTGTGATATAGGCAGTTAAATGAAGTCTTTAGTTGTCATCACTGACTGAGCTGGGCACTTTCCCCAGGCTTCTGCCAGCATATCTGTCATGGCATCATTGTATCTCGCATTCTGCCAGCTTCCACAAAATCATATAGACCCTCAGCCAGCAGATTTTCACCCTAAAGAACTGTCCAGGTTTCCATTTCCTTGAGATCCACATTCGGGGAAGTCTTTCCTCATGTTAGTCTGAAGTCTTGATGGAAGCTTTTGGCATCTATGGCTGTTCCTAGGTTTTCCAAAGGCAAGGAACAAACAATGATATCTCAGTTTTGTCAGGAGTAGTTAACTGATCACCTCATGGTTGGGGTTGCCTCCTTCTTGAAATGAACTTCTTTGAAATCCCAACCACCACTAGGGATGTACGAAAGGGACTTACCTTGTCCAGCAGCTTTTTTCGCGGTGGGGGGGAGGCGCTTCGCTTCTCCCCCCGAAGTTCATGCGAGTGGGGGGTGTCTTCCCGCCTTGCCCGGCTGAAATTCAGGCCGGGGGGGAGGCTTCCCGCCTCACCCCCGGCCGAAATTCAGGCCAGGGAGAAGCACCCCGTCTCCCCAGCCGCGAACTTCAACAGAAAACTAAAAAAAACCACAACAACGCCCCGTGCTAGGCTACGTAACGATTTACGTAGCCTATCACGGCTAGATCTGCAAAGTCAGCCGTGATAGGCTACGTTAATCGTCACGTAGCCTATAACGGGTGACTTAAAAAAAAAAGCGCGTACGCAAATGGCGGCCCCCATAGGGAGCCGCCATTCGCGTTCCTTATTTGGTCGCTGTAGTCTACGTAAAGATTTACGTAGACTACGGCGAAAATAAGGGCAACACAAATAGCGTTGCCCTTATTTTCGCCGTAGTCTACGTAATCTTTACGTAGACTACAGCGACCAAATAAGGAACGCGAATGGCGGCTCCCTATGGGGGCCGCCATTAGCCGTACGTGCTTTTTTTTTTTAAAGTCACCCATGATAGGCTACGTGACGATTTACGTAGCCTATCACAGCTGACTTTGCAAATCTAGCCGTGATAGGCTACGTTAATCATCACGTAGCCTATCACGGGGGCGTGGTGTTTTTTTTTACTTTTCTTGGAATGGCTGCCGCCCCCGCCCCTGTCGAAGCCCTGCCGAACCACCGCTGCGACCCGCCACCAGGAGCGACATTCGGGAAAGGTAAGTCCCATCCCGGGGGGGGCGGGGGGCAGGCGGGGGGAGAATTTCTCCCCGAAACTACTTCGGGGGGCCGAATACGTTGGCACTCGCCCCCCCGAAGTTTCGGCGAGAAATTCTCTGACACCCCTAACCACCACCAGTAGGCTAGTTCACTGTGGTGAAAAGTTGTAAGGGCTAAATCTATTTCTTCTCTAGATTCTGTAAGAAAAGTGCTTTCTAGAGGTGAAATGAAATGAAATGAAATGAATGTGTTTTTCTCCCACCTTGCCATTAATATTTATATCAAACCCTCTGGGGAACCTTCAGGTTTATGCTTCATCCTCTTGAGAATCTTTCCTTTATTCATTTTGTGCTACATGCCTTGACTAGTTTCCTGACAAATCAATAAGCATGTGATTAGAGCAGCAATTCAGTCATTTCAGCTGGTTGGTTTGGATATTTTGCTTGGTCAGTGGACATGAGAACCCGTCTTGGAGAAACAGAGGTGATTTTGCATCTGGACACTCATTCAGGTTTAGCCCATTTGAAGGGCATATGAAAGTGGACCTAAAAGTCTTCACTAAAAAACAAACTAAACTAAACTCCTGAGAAAAATGCTTATTCTTATTGCCACAACTGGATTCCTTTTCAGAAATTGGTATCTAGAGTAAAGGAGATGGAGGGGAAGAGAGAAGATGGTATGCATGGGTCACTGGCACGTAGTCATGTAAGACACTGATTGGGGAGACATGAGGAAAGGAACAAAGCTTTAGAGAGTGAACAACTTTCATTTACATGACTTCTGAACTAGACCTTTCAGGGCATCTAAGGTCCTCATTTTCAGGGATGAGTAACTGCATGTCTCTAAAGCTGGGGTAGGGAACCTCCAGCAACCTGTGAGCCTGATAAGGCCCATGGGGGTTCCCCATCCTGCCCAGCTGTTGCTTCCCATGGCCCTGCCTCCTCTGCCAGGAAGGGAAAAAGTGCTTATCTTTGATCAGTTGCTGATCAGAGATAAGAGCTTTTCCCTGCAGGGCAAAGGGGGTGGAGCCAGGGAAAGAAGCTGCTGAGTGATTCAGCCTTGTCCTGCAGAGGCTTGTCTTGCTTACTTCTGAGTAGCCATGCAGAGGCGTGCCCTGCTTACTTGTCCATAGACATGATGTTCAACTGCTATTTGAAAGTGCTG
This sequence comes from Heloderma suspectum, assembly GCF_057233095.1. Classification (NCBI taxonomy): domain Eukaryota; kingdom Metazoa; phylum Chordata; class Lepidosauria; order Squamata; family Helodermatidae; genus Heloderma; species Heloderma suspectum. The sequence goes on from NC_139461.1 coordinate 232,513,763, forward strand.
CTGAGGGATTCAGTCTTGCTTCCTTCTGAGCAGACATGCAGAGGCTTCCCTGCTTACTTGTGAGTAGACATGATGCTCATGCTTACATCTGAGTGGTCATGCACAGGTTTCAAAGAAGCACTTTGAAAGTGCTTCTGAGTGATTCTTTCCTGCTTGCTTCTGAGTAGGCATGCAGAGTCTTGTCCTGCCATAGGCACTAGAATGCTGCAGCTTGTGAATCATGGTAATATCATGAGTGCACTAGTTTTGAGATCCAACGGATATGAACATCACTGCTAATATGTGCTTTCAAATGTCATTCTCTTGTTGTTCATGCTGGCATCATCTTTCATCTTCAGATGGGTCCCCCAAAGGTTTAAACAATGAGCATCAACCTAATCTTTGTAGGACAGTAAGTCTAAGAATAGCAAAAATTAGTATGAAAAAGGTCTATTTTTTGTTTTGTATTTTTGGCCAAATGACAATGCAAAGTCCTACTGAAGCCTACTGGTCTTAGAAGAGAACCACAGGGTAGTTTTGTTTTCGGTTTTTAGGATTTGGCTCTTGGAGCTCCAGATTTTATTGATTTATTTAAATATTTTTAAACCACATTTCATCCTTTCAGATATCAGGTTGATGTACAAGAGTATAACTAAATTAATAATACAAAATGCAATAAAATACAATTAAACATCATCATTGCTAAAGAGAAGGCAGTGATCACAAAAAGGCACACAAACCATATCAACAAATTAAAATGCCTGAGAGAACAAAAAGGTTCTGAACTGGCACCAAAACAATTGCTTCATTGGCACCAGTTGCACAACCATACGGAAGGTATTCCATAATCGGAGCCCCTTAATAGAGAGTGCTCTTTGCCTTGTCATCACATGATGTGCCTGAGGTAGCTGGGAAAGATCCTCCTCTGATTATCTTAAATCACAGGCAGGCTGATATAGGGGGAGGCACTCATGCAGTTATTTGGATCCCAAACCATTTAGGGCTTTCAAGATAGGCACCAGCACCTTGAACTGGGCTTCAGAATGGGTGCAGTATGGTTCTGCCTGGCTGTACCAATTACAGCTTTGGCTGCTGCATTCTGTACTAGCTGAAGCTTCCGGGTCATCTTCAACAAGCGGAGGCCCACATAAAATGAATTATAGTAATCTTTGGGAGGTTACCCATGCTTGAACTACCATGGCCAAACTATACACTCCAGGAATAGTCATAGCTGGGGAACCAGCCAAATCTGGTAAAAGGCGCTTCTAGCCGCTGAGGCCACTTAGTCTCCAAAAGACAGTGCTGGATCAAAGGATTGCTCACAAGCTACATACCTGCTCTTTCAATGGGAGCGCAACCCCATCAAGAACAGGCTTTGTACTCAGTTCCTGGAGATGAGAACCAGATATCTACAGGGCCTCCTTCTTGCCAGGATACATTTTGTGTTTATTGGCCCTCATCCAGCACATAACCATTTCCAGACACTAGTTGAGCACCTGACTCAGATGACAAGGAGAAGTAGAGCTGAGTGTCATTAGCATATTGATGCTACCTCATTCTAAATCCCCTGATGACCTCACCCAGTGGCTCCATATGTTAGAGAGCATGGGGCATAAGATGGACCTTTGCAGGAACCCACAGCTCAAATGTCATGAGGTCTTTCTTTAGTATGATTTTTAAATAAGAAAGAACCCTCTCAAGGCAGTGTACAAGAAAAAAAACAGTACAAAACAATGCAAAACAAATATAAATAAATATTCAATAAACATTATAAAAGAACAAAAGAGAAACTCCGATGTTACTTGGGGTAAAGGAGAACACCCCCCTCCATGTTACTTTCTGAAACTAACCCTGCAGGTAAGAGCAGAGCCACATTATCACCATGCCTCTGACACCCAATCCACAGAGCTGATCCAATAAAATACCATAGTTAATGGTATGAAAAGCCACTGAGAGATTATGGAGAAGTAACAGGGTCACACTTTCCCATTTGTGTCCCTACAGAGGTCAAAGAAAGTGCAGTCCAGCCAAATACCATCACACGAAAGTGCAGTCAGATTAAGATGCAGTCCACTCAACCAGCTTATTAACCCTACCAATAAATTATTAAGTGCTTGATTAAAAACACACTAAACAAGGTAGTAATACTGATTAAATAAAGCCTAGACTTACTATCACGCATCCATGAAGCAATAACGGGGACTTCAGTATTGTGCTCTCTCGTCTCTGACTTTCTTGAACACTATTTCCTCCAAACTCTCCTGACTGTCATTCAGGAAACAACCCAAGGCCTAGCTGACTCCCTTCCTCATGAAAAAGAAACCTTCATAAGGATGCTTTTGCCTTTGGGGTCATCCGAAGGGTTCACCCTTTCGGGTTGCCCCCTGTGCCAGGCCCCAGAGGTAAACTCCTGCCCCTAGAAATGGCATGGAGGAGAAATCCTTGCCCCACATGTGCCAGAAGTTGGAAACCCAGTGCAAGTCTCTCAGTGGGGAACTGTTTTTCTTCATCATGCAGCCACCTCACGCCTCTGGCCATCCTGCATGCCTTATACAGTGGCTCATTTAGAAGCTGGGGGCAAGTTGTTAAACACAAAAGTATATCTCCAAGTTCCTGAGCATTCATTTAACATCACAATATTGATCCTAATCTCACTTGCATTTATTTGTTATTTATTTATTACATTTCCAGATGGCCCAATAGCCGAAGCACTCTGGGGGGTTCACAACAAATAAAGACATGAAACACAGCACAATAAAACGTAATATAAACGTTTAAAGGTTTAGAACTGCAGTATAAAACCAAAATGAAAAATAAAAACCAAAATAAAACATAGCAGCAGTGCAAAGATTTAAAATACAGTAACATATTTAAAACAACAACAGAAACTGAAAGACTAAAATGCCTGGGACGATAAAGCCTTCACCGGGTGCCCCAAAGACCACAATATAGGTGCCAGGCGAGCACCTACATTAATTGTAAGTGCTTCTATTTTCTGTTAACTTTCTCTTCACAAACTTTCTTCTAATTCTCACCCACTTGAGACTGGCAACATAGTGCATACAGGAGCTCCAACTATTATTAATAGGAGAGGTGAAAGTTCAATCCCCCATTGTATCAAGGACAACTTGAAATCTGCTCTTTTCACTGCACAATGTTAATTTATATAATATACCACCTAATCAAACTCCGCTGCTTATTCTCCAATTGGCTGTGGCATTACCAATGCCCTCCAGCCACCGAACGACATAAAAGATGCATTTGCAGATTTTGAAAATTAAAGCCATCTATACAGCCAGTGGGGAAGATCAGCTTATTTGGTTGCTTAATGAAATATAAAGATTATTTTAACCAATGTAAGCACAATTCGACAGCTTGCAAAACACAGCTGCAGCTTGACAAATGGCCTTCACCATTTACAAAAGAAAATTGCTGCATGCTGTCTTTTAAATATTTAATTTATTTTACTTGGAATGTGCAGGGAGGTAAATGGGAAGTTAACTGTGCCTCACTGTGATTCTGTTAGCCTGCGTTCTCCCCACAACCCCAAATGAACAGATCCCAGAAGTTGCTCACTATTATATTCAGGTTGGAGATAACATGAAGGCTAAACCATTTTGGCATACTTCTCAGCAGACGTGCTATTAAGAGTAGGAATATCACTAGTTGGGTACATATATGGACAGAGATTTTTTATGATCAGTTACATACAATATGATGTCTCTATCATGGCCTATTTGTCAGAAAAAGTTCTGGAAAGGGTTTTTTGGAGGGGTACTTCTGGTGGAAACTTAGAACTAGAAGACAAGGATTTTCTAGTTTCTAAGATGAATTAAATCATCCCTGAGAGATGAAGATCAGTCTCCTTAAAACTTCCAAAGAAAGAAATGTCACCTCCTTAAGCAACCTGCTCCACTCAGAAATATTTCCTGATATCTAATCAGTTTTCTACTTGGAATTTAGTTACTTTTCTCCAGTTTTCTTTGGAGAATATCCTCTCATTCTGTCAATTGCATTTCCCCTGCCCCCAAACCAGCCATCCTACTCTGACGAAGAAAGAAAGTAATCTTGGTTTGGCAAGATCTCTGCTTAATAAAACCGTACTGTTTTCTACTAATCCAAAGTTTTCTCTTAATGCGTAAGATCATTTTTCTTAATAACTTTCTAGTGGCGGGTTAAGCCCACAGCTCTACCTATGATTTCCCAGGACCTCCTTTTCCTGGTTCTGCGCAATATCCCCATCATAGTTTGTATGGCATACTTGACACAATCTTGTCTTTTTCCAGTCTGCTGGGGCCTCATGCTATTTTTTTCCCACCATTTGCCAATAACTAAGATTTCTTCATATATGGTCATCTCTTATATATTTATATATGGATTTGTGCCACACCCTCATGATGTCTTCCCATTTCCATGTAGATGCCACAAACAGAATCAGTGTGGTGATGTGGTTAGAGTGTTGCGCTTGGACTCTGGAGATACGGGTTCAAACATTTCTTCAGATAATGAAACCTATTGGTTAACCATGAGCTTAAGTTGTCACCATCTCTGAGCCTAACCTACCTCCCAGGTTTGTTGTGAAGATTAAAATAGGAGAATCACACATAAAATAGGAGAATCTGAGCTCCTTGGAAGAAGGCTGAGATACAAATATGTAAAAAAAAAATACAAGGCTTTGTTTTTCTCTCTCCTTTGAATTCACATCAATGGGATGAAAACATAAGAGGCATAACTCAAAGGATATAATCCAACCCTATTAGCCGCAAGCACGAAGGATGCCACTGTGCTGTGTATTATACATATAAGGATGCAAGGGCCCTCACAAGAACATGACTGAAATATAGGAAGCTGCCTTATATGGAGTCAGACCCTTGGCCCTGTATTGTCTACACTGGCTGGCAGTGGCTCTCCAGTGTTTCAGGCAGGATTCTGCCCTAGCCATACCTGGAGATGGTGGGGATTGAACCTGGGGCCTTCTGTGTGCAAAGCATGCTCTACCGCTGAGCTACAGCCCCCTCCGCCATGATCCCATCCAACCCTATTAGCCACAGTATTGAGGATGCACTCTTACGGCATGAGGATGCAAGGTCCTTCACAAGTACTGGCAGTATAACCTTGATCTGGAGCGGCAGCTTGCATAGGTGGCAGTGTTCTTTATCCACAGCAACAGTGTGTGGCTTGGCTTCCACATTCAGGAGCGGAGGATTCTACCTTTCCTTCTGTGCACTTCCTGGACAGTGTCACACAAGATAATGATGAAGACCTATTTGGGAAGTCAAATGGCAGAGGCTGTTGTCTGCCTGTGGTTCTGAAGATGGATGCGTTAAGAACATAAGAAGAGCCCTGCTGGATCAGACCAAGGCTCCATCTAGTCCAGCATTCTGTTCACACGGTGGCCACCCAGCTGCCTACAGGAAACCCACAAGTAGGACATTGAATAGAAGAAGCCTAGTTGTCACAATTCCCTTGGCCCCCTCTTTCCTTAAGCACTCACAAACACGCAAAAGGAGAGGCTTCAGTCTCACACCTTTAATTCATTATTCACAGGTTCATTACAGATGTAAATCCTCCAAGACTCTCTGGCTACAAAGGAATGCCTCCAGGGGATTCAAATGGGATCACCGAAAGTTGCCCACAGTTTGAAAGGGCGGCTGTCTGGCTAGGCTAACTTAGGGAGGGAGGTCCCGCCCCTCATGTGCCGCTTCCCTGCGTAGCCTCTCACGCATTGCTAACTGGTTCGACCGTCTGAGCTCCGCCCCTTACATTTCCCTCTTAGCTTTGCATCTTTGCCTCGCATCTCTTAGGTCACAGTCCTCAATCCCTTCCTCCTCCTGCTAGCTGCTTCTCACAGGGGGGTGGAGGGTAAGGAGGAAGTTTCATGCCCAGCCATCTGGGAGTTGGTAACCTGAGAAGCATGCCTACCCATATCTGAACTGGCTTGTGAAAAAGCCTCCCACAGTTCTGGCTGCTCCTTTTCTGAATCTGAGCTGCTATCTCCCTGCACTCAAATTCAATCCTGACACTGTGGCTTGCTTTCATCAGAGAGCCTTGCAACTGTTAACATGCCCTATACAGGGATGCCTTTGAATTGAGTTTGGAAGCTGCGATTAATCCCAAATGTGGCTGCCATATAGGAATGTTGGATAAATCCACAACAGAATCAAACGAGTTTGGATTTCTATGAATTCAATCTGCCAGTTCCACAGAGAACCGCTTTTTCCTGAGTTGCACAGATTCCATGGACCGTTTTATTTACTTTCTGGGATTTTACCCAAATTTAGTTGTAGAAAAATATGTAAAATAAAAAAACACCAGCCAAAAAGGTGAATTTCCCCCATAGGCTAAAGCTTAAAAATGTGCATGGGGGGTGGGGGTGGATTTGCACATGTGGGGGGACTGGGGCATTTTTGCAAGTGTGAATTTGTGCCAATACGGGAAATTGGAAAAAATCTGATTCTGTCAATGAACGGATGACAGAACGAAAGGCACCTGACAATCTGTGAAATGCAGACGGAACGTATTTTACCAAACCTGTACATCCCGACTGCCCTATCGCTAACTGGGGCAGCACATTTGGAGCACTGCATGGCTTCATATCAAGTTCGCCAGCTCCCAGTTGCTGCGTAGCAATCAGGCGTTGGGGGTGGGGATTCCAGTCCATACCTTGTTAAGCACAGGGAAGCAGGGAGTGGCGGCAGCAGGAGTAGGGATGGCGGAGAATTTCTCCCCGAAACTTCGGGGGGCCGAGCGCCAACGTGTTTGGCCCCCCGAACAAGTTTCGGGGAGAAATCCTCCGCACCCCCCCCCGCACCCCGCACCCCCCCCGGGACGGGACTTACCTTCCCTGAATGTCCCTCCCGGCGGCGGGTCCGGCTGGCAGTTCGTCCGGTGTTCGAGCGGGGCGGGAGCGGCAGCCGGTCTTTCGACCGGCTGCCGCCCCCGCCATTGCAATGAAAGAGAAAAAAAAATAACGTCCCCTGATAGGCTACGTGACGATTAACGTAGCCTATCACGGCAAGATTTGCAAAGTCAGCCGTGATAGGCTACGTGAATCGTCACGTAGCCTATCACGGGTGACTTTAAAAAAAAAAAAAAAGTGTGTACGGATAATGGCGGCCCCCATAGGGAGCCGCCATTCCCCTTCCTTATTTGGTCGCTGTAGTCTACGTCAATGTTTACATAGACTACAGCGAAAATAAGGGCAACGCTATTTGCGTTGCCCTTATTTTCGCCGTAGTCTACGTAAACATTGACGTAGACTACAGCAACTAAATAAGGAACGCGAATGGCGGCTCCCTATGGGGGCCGCCATTCGCGTACGCGTTTTTTTTTTTTTTTTTAAAGTCACCCGTGATAGGCTACGTGACGATTCACGTAGCCTATCACGGCTGACTTTCCAGATCTAGCCGTGATAGGCTACGTGAATCGTCACGTAGCCTATCAGGGGACTTTTTTTTTTTTTTTTTTACTTTCGTGTTCGCGGCTGGGCGAGGCGGGAAGCCTCCTCCCCAGCCTGAATTTCGGCCGGGCGAGGCGGGAAGCCTCCCCCCCCGGCCTGAATTTCGGCCGGGCGAGGCGGGAAGCCTCCCCCCCCGGCCTGAACTTCGCGGGGGGAGCAGCGAAGCGCTCCCCCCCACCGCGAAAAAGCTGCGAGAAAAGGTAAGTGACTTTCGTTCACCCCTAAGCAGGAGGCGTCCCAGCCAGCACTGCTCAAGAGCGTGGCTGCTGACTGCATGGATGTACAGAGGGGAAGTCTCCCCCTCTTCAGTTGTCATGCAGTGGCTGCCAGCTGTTTTGCCTAGCAAGCCACCTCGCCAACTACTGCTGTTGGCAGGCCCAGTTCAAAATGATGGGGGGGGGTTAACCCTTAAAGTCATAAGCTATCTAGGATCAGGATATCCGAAGGACCAACTTCATCCCTACGAGATTATTTGATCACTCAGCTAATCATCGGAGGTCCTGCTCTACAGCACCAGACCAAGATCTTTTACTGCCTGTGGCAAAGAATAAAATGGCACCCCCTCCCATTCCACATGCAGAAGCCACCACACTCGAGGACAGCAAGCTAGCTTCGGGTTGCGGGACAGGCTGCATGACACCCACAGCTGCATCTTCCAACACCTCACTGCTCCCCACCCCCTAGCATCCTCCACCAGAGGCAGCTGCCTTACCCTGCCTAACGATAGGTCTGACTCTGACCCTGCTGTTCTCTCTGTACATCACCAGCATCTAGAGTGCAGCAGGCGGATATGCAAGCATGGGACATCTAAGACTGTGGAACGTCCTCCAGAGGGTGGTATTTTTTGTTCTTCGTTGTCTGGGTTTAGGCAACAAGTGAAAATGCGTTTTTTTTTCTTTCATAGGCTATTCAGGTATAAATAATTATTTGTTATTAACCTGTTGAATGCTACTTGCTGCTATTCTTTTTGTTTTACTGTTGCTTTTATTCTTTTTTGTTGTTGCTAGCCATCTCATATATCCAAAGGGATGGAAAAGGCTGGATGCAAATATTCTAATAACAAAACAAACTCCCGAACTGGACACTTATCAGGGCTTTTTTAAAGGAACAATTTGAACTGCACAGTGATCTGTCACTCTAATTCATGCTCGTAGCATGCACCACTACAACACACCCATGCATTTTCCTTGTATGTGCGCACACATGCATGTGTTGTTGCTTAGGGTCACATTCCTTGACATATAAAAGCCTACACAAGAGTGGCGGAAAAAGCATCAGAACTGGGAATTTAATAGCACCAAGGAAGGAGGCAGAAGGGTGTTATATTCTAGCTTCACACAAGAGGCATCATGACCTCCAGCAAAACTTTATCTGGAGTGAGGGATATGAACAAAACTGCGACCAAGGGGGTGGGGGGAACCAGGTGCACAAATACAGTACCACAGTCCCTATTAAGAATGTCATATTGGATATTTCCTGGCATCACCACTGTGCCATATGACTTGTCAAGAAATGGGTCCCCAACTTCTAGAATGATTTCCTTCATCTTGGAAACATCTATAGAGACGAGCAGTGGAGTCTGCAGGGAGTGTCTTTGCCAAGGGAGGAGAAATGGGTATGCTTGACCAGGATTTCGGGGTCTAGTCTAGAGGAGCCTGGATTACTCACTTTATTTTCACATTTTTATCAGTCACATTTTACATTAGCTAATACAAGTTTAGCACGACTGGAATTTTGAGCAGCATAATTGCTCTTTTGCAACTGCACATTTGTTTCCTGGAACTGCATTATTTGTGTCTCGTTGTTGTTGTTGTTGTTTTTAAAGCCCTGGACAAACTTGTCAAACTTGTACCCAGAACAGCATTCCCATGATTAAGTTTTGGGTGTGTGTGTGTGTGTGTGTGTGTGTGTGTTGGGGTGGGGTGGGGGCATTTTGGGTATCAACCATGAAGGAGAACCTATTCTTTTGAAAATAAATTGAATTTGTATTACCATAGGAGGAGTATGTAAGTAGTCTTTATCTTATCTCCTGAGCCAAGACCCATCTGCATAAAAGAGAGCTTCATTGACTTGTCATTCATCACTCTCCCATGGTCTTTTTGGATACATGACACGTGTACTAACAACACACATAACCATGATCCTTATGGGACTATTGGGATATACATATTTGTATATGTTTTATCAGTGATTTGTGATTGCATTTATTTTATTTATATCCCACCCTTCCCCATAGAGAGCAGGGGTATTGTAGATTCATTACTCTCTGGAGCAGGGTTTATATTATATTTTAGACAAGTGGGACCTGAAACAAAATGTGAAAATGCACAAATCCCTCCCCAAATGTGCAATTTCCCCCCAAATGTGCAAATTCGCCTCCCAAAATGTGCAAATCCCCCTCCCAAAATGTGCAGATCCCTCCAAAATGCACCTTTTAATGCTTTAGCCTATGGGGGAAATGTGCACTTTGGGCCAGGTTTTTTTTTTTTTTTTTACATCTTTTTCTACAGCTAAATTATTGTAAAATTCCAGAGAGTAAAAAAATGGTCCACAAGTCCATGGAATTCGTGCCACTCAGGAAAAGCCAGTCTTCTGCAGAATCTGCAGTTCAGATTCACAGAATCTGAATTCATTTGATTCCTTTGCAGATTTCTCCAACATCGCTATCACCTTAGCATTTTTTTTCCTAAAGGATTTTTGTACCTCTGCAAACCTGGCCATATTGGTGCTCTCCCTTTTATACACTGATGGTGCCATTTTGGCTACATAAGGGCCAGCGCACTGAGAACTGAGATCACTATTAGTATATATGATGCTCTTTTCTTTCTTTTCCTTGCCTTTTTTGGCTTAGGGTGTGTGAATAACGCCAAACAGGTTTGTTATTAACATTTTATTGAAAAGTTTTCTTTTGTCCTTGCTTCCTGATACAGAAAGCACAAGATTGTCAACAGGCAATATAGAATGGCATATTATACAATATAGGACTGGGAATAGGAATCTGACATTTGGGATCTACAGGGAAAAACAAAACAAAACAAAAATGAAGGGGAAAAAAAACCAGGACAGTTATCGATTCATCACAACGCTCTCATTTTGTGCAGATGGGATATTGCACTATAATCACTGAGAAGGATCTACTTCCAGATGAGGCTTTTATTGTGCTATCACCCTGCCTAATTCATAGAATTTTACAGGGAGTTGAGATGTTTCCATTTGTAACCCTCATTTCCCCACTGCTTCTTCATCTTTTTTCTTTACCAGAAAAAAACAGTCCATTAAGGAGAGAAAGATGAAGTAGCTACACAATTAATTTTGATTGGTAGCACTAGAAGCTGTCTGTCTGGAATCATCCCCTATCATCTGAAGCTAACATGCAGCTGGGGTACCTGGTGATGACAGTGGGATAACCTCTTTTCCCTTAATGTGGAAAGGCCCCAAAAATTGGGGTGAACAAGTGAGGGTCAAGATTCAATGAGATTTCTAAGGCTAGAGGTGACCTATTTTCCTGTGTTTGAAGATGACTAGTTAGGAATGAAACACGTCATTCTTCCTTCTGGTGAAAGCAACCAGTGGAAGTCAACTTTTTCTTGCAGCAGTCCACTGATGTATGTCAACATCTGACAATGGAAAATAACTACATCAGTTTGACATTAGTTCAATTCCGTTCTGTTTATTCACTTCTCAAAACCATAGGTCATAACAGTGGGGAAAAATACAAATGAAAAAATAAAACTTCAGAAGAGCAGTTGTTTTTATGATAATGAACCACAGGCCTAGATAAAACAATTTGGTAATGCATGTTTCAACATAGGCAGAGAAGGCATCTCTCTCAGTCACATCTCTCTCTCTCTCCTCTAACAAGAACAGTTTTATATTAAGTGTACAAGGGTTGATTGCACGGTTGCAATCAAGTTAACCAAGCCAGCTGCTGCCATGTGGTCTGATGGCAAATTGTGAAAGACTTTAAAAATATGTCTTCAAAATATACGTTGGCCAGGATTCACATTTAGAAATCTCAGCTTTGCAGGTTGTTGCTGCCACAATATGACATAAAATCAGATTCCAATACAAAATTGTCACTCACCACTAACCTCCATACAGAGGGACAACAGGTAGTGTAACTACTAAAGCAAACATCCTATAGACTAATCATGAAATCATTCCCTGAGTGCCAGTCCCTGTGCAGCCAAAACAGAAACATCCACATGCAAGAGGGGAGGTATGAACAGGCTTGGTGGAAACCCAAGGTTTGTAGAAGTACAAAAACCCCTGGGGGGGGATCCCAAAAGAGCCCAAAGAAGACTGAACATGCTCAGTGGCCACTGAATACTGAGCGTCTTGTCCACTGGTGGGGGGAACCAAAAAACCAGGGGGATGGAACAGAGTATCATAGAAAAGGGCATGGCTGGCTGGCAGCCTGAACCCCAGGCTGCACTGTTTTGTTGCAGGAGCACTTAGTGGTTTGTTATTATTCAACTTTTATATTCCGTCCTTCCTCCATTGAGCTCAGGGTGGTGCACACAGGGATTTGGGTTACCCCATTTTGTCATCACAACAACCCTGTGAGGTAGTTTAGGCTGAGAGAGAGCGCCTGGTGTAAGATGACCCAGTGAGCGTCATGTCTGAGCAGGGATTTTAAACCACATCTCCCCAGTCCAAGTCCACTGCACCAAACTGGCTCTCTGCAAACAGTGTCTTTATTTCCTGGTCCCGCCCCCCACTCTTTTTCCATAGACCCCAGGGCGGTGTGCATGGTGTGCCCCTGTTTCTTCCTTTACAATAGCACCATGTGATAGCCAGCCTTATCCAACCTGGCGCCCGCCAGATGTGTTGGACTACAGTTCCCATCATCCCCAGTCAGCATAGCTGGGGATGATGGGAGCTGTAGTCAACAGCCCTGGAGGGTGCCAGATTGGGGAAGGCTGGAATAGGTTAAGAGATAATGTCTAGCCCAAGGTCATCCAGTTTAAGGTTGAGCAGGAATTAAACCTGAATCGTTCATCCCTTGAACTCCAACAAAGAACAAAAGTATATCTGACTGAATTCCATGTGAGATAAAATTGCATTTCCTTAAACATTATTCTTTGTTTCACATCAAAGGTTTAATTCTAATCAGAACAGAAGCTCTAACAGGTCCTTCCTCATCTCTCCGTTGCTGCAGGTCTTATGTCACCATGCAGCATTATGGAGTGAATGGTTATTCTCTTCATGCTATGAATTCTCTGAGCGCCATGTATAACCTTCACCAACAGGCAGCACAGCAGGCTCAACACGCCCCAGACTACAGACCGTCTGTGCATGCCCTCACGCTGGCAGAGAGACTGGCTGGTAAGAACAACTTATGGATTTTGCACTTGTGTTGGGAGACTGTACAGATTTGTAGCCTGGATGTGGGTGAAGTGGCAATTGAACGATGAACGGACCCAAGAAATGGCACTTTCAAAGTTCCTGCAGACTAGCACAGACCAGAGCTGGAATGGCTGCAAAAGCTCTATTTGTCCAATTGTAGAAAATGGTGCTGACATATGACACGTGTGGTTCTGACATGGTCTCCAAAATAGTGAACAATCGCTGGCCGTTACCAAACAGTTTGATATTTTACCTTCCACTTTTTTCCCCCATGAAACCCGTTTATCAAGAGAGTGAGACTTGAACTGTAAACATCCAGTTCAAGTGACTCACCATCTCTCTGACTCTCATCCCCATCTATAGAATGGTAATAGTAATGATCCATTTGAAAGCCAATGCAAGGTTATAAAGCCTTGGGTGAACAGGCAGTAAAATGTGGTTCACTGTAAATACACATAAAGTGATGCACATTGGGGCAAAAATCCTAACTTCACATATGTACTGATGTAATTTGAGGTGGCAGTAACTGACCAGGAAAGGGATCTTGGGGTTGTAGTGGAAAACTCAATGAAAACATTGACCCTCTGTGCGGCACTGTGAAAAAGGTAAATTCCATGCTATGGATCACTAGCAAAGGGGTCAAAAATAAAGCTGCCAGTATCACAATGCCTCATAAAAAGAGGAGGGGGCAGGAAAGTCAGCTTCCATCTGGCTCCTTCTAGGGGCAGATCTCTGGATCCAACCCATTATAAATGAACTCCACTTCTGAACAAAGTCTGTCATGAGTTTGTCTACCTCCTCTTCTTCTGACAATACTGAGCAATATGGTCATTGAATGTACATATTGACGAACTGAAAGGGGTTACATTTTGCATATATGGAAGCATAATCTGTGTTTCTGGGCTTGTTCTCGGGGTTATGGGTTCATTTCTAATAAACATCAGCAAGAATTGCAAAACAAAAGCCTACCAGTGGAAGCCTAGACAAGTCTACTCAAAAGTAAATCCCATTCAGTTCGATGGGGCTTACTCCCATGTAAGTGGGTATAGGATTGCAGCCTTAGTTTGTCCTACATAAGTAACAGTCAAACCCTGCGAGTTCTCTAGTTGCCCTTCACCTCTGTGAGGAAATGTAGTGGTGATATCTCTATCTTCTAGAGCAGGCATGGGCAAAAAGGTGGATTTGCAGATGTTTTGGACTTCAACTCTCAGAAGCTCCTGCCAGCATGGCCAATGATCAGGAATGTTGGGAGATGCAGTCCCAAGCATCTGGAGATCTACTTTCTGCCTTCCCCTTTACTAGAAATGCTCAGTAAGTCAGTATTTCAGCCCAGAACCGCAGAGTGCTATCTTGTTAAGTTAAACCAGAGCGGGAAACCTATCTGTAGCAGTGGAGGCTGGTGGCTCCAATGTCAGTGGTGCTGTGAATCTGCTCTGGGTTTCAGTCATAACCAGTCGGAACTCTAAAGGAGCTATCCAAGGTGCAAAGCTTCTTTAGAGTTGGGTAGCTCCTTTAGAATTCTGACTGAAAACTGGAGCGGATTCCCTCTCCACTGACTTAGAAGCCCACCAGCCTCCACTGGTCTAGAGCTAACTCAAGCCCTGACCTACAAGCCTTCCTGTTCATGATTTTACTTCTATTGATAGCTGCCCAATTGTTTGTCTTTGCATGATGCACACAAATTACACTAATTAAATTGGCCACTTCTCTCGTCTTCCAACGGCTGTACGTTTCAAGACATCATTTTGGAGGCCCGTTATGGCTCCCAGCACCGCAAACAGAGGAGAAGTCGCACGGCTTTCACGGCCCAGCAACTGGAAGCCCTGGAGAAAACTTTCCAGAAGACTCACTATCCAGATGTGGTGATGAGGGAGAGATTGGCAATGTGTACCAATTTGCCAGAAGCCAGAGTCCAGGTACTGTCATTCAGTACTTCCCATGTTAATACAATAGCCCCCGAAAAACCTCATCTGGAAGCACCCTAACAGTAATATCAACACCATCCTGGGATTTTCACAGAATGATTCCCTCAAACAGAGCAGTTCAGGGGTTCATTGTTGGCAGGAGGAGATGGTAATTAACTCATTTGAATTATGGCGTGTTTTCTAAGGTATCTCAAAAGAGCCAGTGCGGTGTAGTGGCTAGAGTGTTGGACTAGGAGTCGTGACATCCGGGTTCTAGTCCTCACTCAGCCATGAAAGCTCATTGGGTGACTTTGGGCCAGTCGCAGACTCTCAGCCCAACCTACATCACAGGGTTGTTGTTGGAGAGGAGGAGGATCACGTACGTCACCTTGGGTTCCATAAGGAGAACAAAGGGCGGGATATAAATAAATAAATAAATAAATAAATAAATAATCCCGACCTATAATAGTAATATGACACAAGTTTAATGTAACACTATAATATTTTTTTCCCTCCTTCTCTGCTAAATGAAGGTTTGGTTTAAAAACAGAAGAGCTAAGTTCCGGAAGAAGCAGCGCAGTCTGCAAAAGGAGCAGCTACAGAAACAGAAAGACTCTGAAGCCAACCACAGTGAGAGCAAAGCAGATACCCCCATCTTAGAAACACAGACTCCAACTCCTGATGCAGACAAATCTCTGAGCCTGCCAAGTGAGGTAAACACAGAGCTCAACCTGACTCTGTCAGAGCAGTCAGCAAGTGAGTCCGCAGCTGAGGACCAAACAGACAGAGAGGAAGAGTTCAAGATCTCACTGGAGGAGAACAAAGCAGATAAGAGCCCTGAAGCTGAAAACAAGATTCTGAACAGCAAGCGGGCAAGCCCAAAAGCAGGTGAGGAAGAACACCAACTTGCTTCTCTGTGAGTACGCTGAGTTAGATGGCAGGAGTTTCGATGTGAACAGAACTTAAGGGTGGGTTCAGAAAAATGATTTTCTTGCAACATAAAATGACTCCAACCAATCTCATTAAAGCAGGTGTGGGAAATGTTGAGGGATCTGGGCACCATTTTTGCCCCCTGGTTCCCTGTCCTGTAGGCTGCACTTTGCAGGGCATTGCACTCTCTGCAGGGTGCCTGGGGAAAACCAGCAGTTTGCCCCTGAAAATTGGCAGCAAAGAACTACAGAGCACTAAAGGCTTTAAATTTAGTTTGTCCTCAAGTAGCTATGGAGCATTAAAGAGCCAAATTTAGCTTTAGAAGATGCTAAATTTGACCATTTTAGTGCTCTGTAGCACTAAAACTGCCAGTACTCCAACTGTGCTCACATCGTATAAAAGCATTATGATACTGGCAGATTTATTTTTGACCCCTTTGCAGGTGATCCATAGCATGGATTTTACCTTTTTCACAGTGCTGCATGGTGGGTCAGTGTTTTCATTGAGTTTTCCACCACAGCCCCAAGATCCCTTTCCTGGTTAGTCACTGCTTGCTCAAATTCCATCACTACATATGTGAAGTTAGGATTTTTGCCCAAATGTGCATCACTTTACATGTACTTACATTGAACTGCATTTTATTGCCCATTCACCCAATTTGGAGATATCCTTTTTGAGCTCTTTTGGTGTCATCAGCAACCTTGGCTATATCACTGCTCACCCCCTAATTCTAGGTCACTTATGAACAAGTTTAAAAACACCATTCTATGATTCTATGATTCCCAAAACAGATCCTTGAGGAAACCCACTTACATCCCTCCATTGCAAGAACCAACAATTTATTTCTATTCTCTGCTTTCTGTTCTTTAATCAGTTACCAGTCCACAAGAGAGCCATCCTCTTATCCCATGACTGCCAAATTTATCAGATTAGAAATTACTCAGAAATTAGGAACAGTGTTTCTATAGAAAGACGTACTAAGAGGGTTTCAAAGCACATTTGGTGGTGGTGGTGTGTGTGTGTTTCTCAAACGATCACTGTGATCATACTAATGAGAACTCCAGGACAACTTTTCCATATATGACATGCCTGTGGTATATAGGCCATCCTCAGCTACTTTCTACAAGCAGAAGCCCCACATCCCCTGTGGTGAAGTGTGCTTTTTCAAAATACAATTGAATACAGATTCACTGGCAGCTTTAGCTTGCAGTGAATAGCTAGGGAAAAAATTACATAAGCTGTTCATCCTCAGGTATGTTCAGTCCAGGCAAGTCTGAAGCCATGCAGTAGATACTTGAAAGCTTACTGCATGATGCCATCTCTGTGCAAGGTAATGAGGCTGACTGTATGATTAACTTTGTGTTACCACACAGTAATCTGAGGAAGGGGAGGGGTGGTGGCAGTGAGCATAACTGCATGGTGTGGGGAGTGTACCTTTAAGTGTCACATGAAAAACTTATAAGTAGGTACTAAGTCATTTCTGCTCATCTGAATCCACCCAACATCCGAAAGTCCAGGGCCCAGATCAGACAATACCTCTTTCCCCTCTCCCCGCCCCCACCCTCGTAATCGTCTCCTCACAATCTGTGGGGGAGTGTGGTCACACCTTCTCACTCCAACCTTCAGGCATGCCTGTCACTGAACATCCATGCATGGGCATAACTTCTGAATAGGGTGTGCATGCATGTGTAAGAAATGAGAAAACCTGGCGTGAAAGGAAGAGCAAGGGCTTTTCTACATGAGGCATTGATTGTGCACTCATCATTCCCTACTCACAATTGTTTACGGAAACTTTAGAAGTTATCGTGACCCTCCAGTTTCGCTCCTGTGTCTAACCAGCACTTTTGCTGAGTTTTTTTAGAGAAGGGAAAATGTGGCGTTTAATTGTGCAAGCAAAAGAAAGTGTGATTTCCTCTTGTGTATTTGTGCTATTCCACTATACCACAGTGCCACCTAGAGGTTATGTAGTGGAAAAACAGGAAAGGAAATTCTCCTCTTGTAGGAAAGGAAACACTCCTTGTGTAGTACTAGGACCTCAATTCTGTGACAAAACCAAAGTAGATACAGCAGATTAACAGCCTCGTGTAGAAAAGCTCCAAGTCCTTGGTGCTTCTTCCCCCCTGCTTCTCACCCCTGGCATGCTGTAACAACTAAAGCTGCCTTGAATTGGGGGCAAACTGGATATAATGTTTCTTCTTTTAATTCAAATGAACTCATTCTTTCCAGGTTTGAACTGCCTTCCTACTTGAGACCACTGTTGTTGTTGTTTTTAAAACTGACTTGATTTTGCTGTGTTCAAAACTGCAGATTCCCCCATCAGTGCCACAGCCACGCCATCTTCCAGTAGCGGTCTGTCTCAGTCCCACTCCTACTCGTCCTCGCCCCTCAGCCTCTTCCGCCTGCAAGAGCAATTCCGCCAGCACATGGCCGCCACAAACAACTTGGTCCATTACTCATCCTTCGAAATGGGGACCCCTTCCACCATGCCTTATTTGGGCATGAATGTCAACATGACACCCCTCAGCTCACTGCACTGCCAATCGTATTACCAGTCGCTCTCGCACGCCCAGCAGGTGTGGTCCTCTCCGATCCTACAGGCGTCATCCTCTCTTCCAAGCCTGAACAGTAAAACAACCAGTATTGAGAACCTACGGCTGCGAGCAAAGCAACACGCTGCTTCTCTGGGGCTGGATACTTTACCAAACTGAGTGTCTGGCAGGAAAAAAATGGTAAGAGCCCCACCAACAGATGACCCCAAGAAAACGCACCAGGTTTCTGCCACTGAACGGGCCAGTCTTTGATGTGCGACACACAGCTCTCCATTTTGTCCTCCAACGAAGGTGCTCCCACTTGCAGGAAAACGTGGACTAAAATCTCCTGTTGTTCTGGTTTCCACGTCAGGCGTTGCTACTGCCTGCTTTCCACTGGCCTGTTTAAAAATAGCCTACAGAAAGGAAAGATGTTTTAAATGTGAAATTGTCTTCAGAACTGTGAGTCAAATATGTAATATTCGGAAAGATTCTTTAGATGATGCTATGATAAATGTGTCAATTGCTTTGTTTCCCTTGGTGGGGGGAGGGGGGAGAGAGAGGGTTGTGCTTCATACTGTATATAGCTTATATGATGCTGGAACTGTTCCTCCACTTGTGTGTTAACGTCGGTGTTGCCTTATGCAGAATTGTGAAGCGCCTCCTTTCCCTTTTCTTTCACATTTATACTTATATAGTAGGTAGAATCAACACTGTAATAATAAAAAGCCAATTTTTTTGTCAGCTGATTTTATGTGGTCAATGTTCCAGATGCAGAAAACTATTCTGCACCCCTAATGCTGTCTTCCCCTCAAGTTCTCCATAATCACCACATGTTATGAGTGCAAGGAGATTCTTAAGCTTTAGTTCCTGTTTAAGCACTTCCAGTAGGACAGTATCCATCTTCTGAAGCACCTCTTCAGATGAAATGAATGGGAGACATGAAAGCAGTAGAATTTCTTCTTTACAAATTCCAAATATTTTCTTTTAATTTTCTTTTAATCTCTCTCTCTCTCTCTCTCTCTCTCTCTCTCTCTCTCTCTTTGTATCGTGCCTGCTGAAGTGGGAACACACTGACAGTTATAGGTTGGATCCAGGTTCTG
The DNA here is from genome assembly GCF_057233095.1 of Heloderma suspectum. Lineage (NCBI taxonomy): Eukaryota > Metazoa > Chordata > Lepidosauria > Squamata > Helodermatidae > Heloderma > Heloderma suspectum. Next base: position 232,533,015 of record NC_139461.1, read on the forward strand.
CCTTCCATTGACAGAAGGTGCCTCTGCCTGATTCGGGGGGATCCCTCTCTCTTCTGCATCACAGCACACCCAATTCAGCAGGGTTGCCCCACCCTCTGTGTAGCATTTTCAGGAGAGTGGAGGGTTGCCGTGGGGAGGAGCGGGCAGGGCAGTCACCTTGGGAGCCCTGTTTGGGCCAAAAGGCAGCTCATAAATGTATAAATAAAATTAAAGTGTAAAGCATCTGCTTCCTCCAGCTGACTTGCATGTACCTAAAGCTGGATCCAACCCTATGAAGGTTTTGTGTAAAGAATCTGAGACCAGACTGGAAAGTGTGTGTGGGTATGTGCACACGCATGCTTTTCTGCACCAGTCGCATGCAAGGCTGGCCCAAAACATCTTGCTGCCTTTAGCTGGAGCAACAAATGGCATCCCCACCCATATGCCCCCAAGTAATAGAAACATAGGAAACCACCTTATACCGAGTCGGACCATGGGTTCATTTAGCTTGGTATTGTTGACATTGACTGGCAGCAGCTCTCCAAGAGTTCAGGCAAGAGTTTTCCTGCCCCACCTGGAGATGGGGAGGGGGGAATTAAACTCAGTAGTGCAGTGGCAAATTCAGAAGCGCAGGGTCCCTTCGTGACAGTCACAGCCACACCCCCTCACAGCCATGTCCCCTTCTAAGTTTATACAACCTTGTAAGATATACAGCCTTCAACTGGGATCCAAAAAAAGTGCAGCTGAGAGTAAGGCAGTGGTATTTCAACTGGATGTCTGAGAAAAAATGCAGGGGTGTTAAAATCTTTTTCACCCCCTCACTCAGTCACTCACTCAGACACAAACATTTTAGGTTTTCAAAATATGATATTCTATGGAAGCTTCACCCTCTCAACTCAGCCCTCATGGACAGATCCCTTCTCATTTAAACATCCCCCTTGCACACTCCCTTAGCGCCCCAACATTACCCATTAGCCTTTCCTAAGCTCCTTCATTATATCTCCCCACTCCCCCTTCAACAGAAACGTCCACACACCCAGCTGGATTGAACCACACACACACACACACACACACACACACACACACACACAGTGGTGTAGTGGTGAATTTGGAAATGCAGGAGCTCATTGTGACGGTCTCCAAGGGCAGTCCAAAAATTTCAGGCAGGTGTGTCGATCCAAATCAACAGACCAGTTCTAGGAGTTTTCCTCTCCACCAGGAGCATGTCTTTGGTAAAGCGAATAGTTCTTAATTGCCCATTCCAGACCAAGTCATCCCAAATATTTTGTATTCCAACATGGAACAATATATTGTTGCTTGGATCCCCCCACAGCTACAGTGAGGATCGCAGCTAAGCTCAGAGGGAACAAGGAATTCTGAGGGGGGTGGCAGATCATCGAATCATAGAATAGTGGGGCTGGAAGGGGGCTGGAAGGCCATCGAGTCCAACCCCCTGCTCAATGCAGGAATCCAAGTCAGAGCATCCCTGACAGATGGCTGTCTAGCCTCGTCTGGAATGCCTCCAGTGTGGGAGAGCCCACCATCTCCCTAGGGAATTGGTTCCATCGTCATATTGCTCTAACAGTCAGGAAGTGTTCCCTGATGTTCAGCCGGAAGATGACATCAGAGTCCCTGCTAGTGAAAAAGTGTTGGGGCTGTGTCCCTGCGAGCCCTGCCTCCACTACACCACTGATTAAACCTGGGACTTTCTGCATGCAAAACAGGCGCTCTGCCACTGAGCAATGGTCCCTCCCAAAGTACATAGCACCCAAGGCCAGTCAAGTTATTTTGGCACCTGAACTAGAAAGCCCACAAGCGCCTCTTCCCCCTGCACACACCCCTGCCTGCCCTGGCAGCAGAATACAATAATAATAAATTAACAGCACAATCTTGCCTGTCTGTGTGGAAAGCTCCAGTGCCAGAGCCTGCAAGCCTGGGAGAGAGGAAGAGAGGATGGAGCAGCGTTTTTGTTTCTTTCCCAGTGTCCTTTTTTTTTCTTTTAACATTTCTCCTCCTCACTGTTGTCAGAGAGAAAAGGAGCTGTGGCAGCTCCAGGGCTGCTCTAATGCTTCCCTTGTTCTGGGGGTGGGTGGATCTGGGGATGTTACTCCCCCTCCCATGTCAGAGTGATAAGGGCTGTGGAGGTTTCCACAGGGATCAGGAGGGGGGGTTCCATGATTGGACCTCGCCCTCTGAGGTCCAACGTCTCTGTCTTCCCTTGGAGGGGAGATCCAATCTATCACATGGCGCCCTCCAAGGGAGTATTGTATTGCACCTTAATAAATAACCAACAATTTGCTACCTTTTCATGACACCCGAAATCAGCTACCTGAGGAGGCCTCCTCATTCTGCCTAATGGTAGGGCTGGCCCTCCATTCTCTGATGAACGTTGTGATAGATTAAAGATAGATTTAGCAACAACAAGAAGAACAGCATGAAGTCTCCATGCCAAATTATTGCTAGCTTCAGGGTAAACCCTGCTAAGGGCTGAGGTCCACAAGGGTAGACATGAACTAAAACGCTCTCTTAAAGATATTTAAAGTGCACCATCCAAGATCTGATTTATGTGCAGCAAGTGACCACAGGGACAAGTTATCATATATTGCAGACCTTTGCATCAAAGAAGGATTTGATGGATGGCTCAAACCCAAAATGAAGGAATGGAAGATTTGCATCCAGACAATGCAGAGACAAAATCTATTGCTGAGGAAAGCCAGCACAGGCCTTCTGCTCAGCTTGTTTCAATCCAGACAGGAAGTAACACTGGCACATTCCCATATGCAGAATTCAGTGGGCCATGTGAGTTCAGTCGGACTTACTTCTGAGTAGACATGCATGGGATTGCACTGTTAATCTCCTGATATTTTTAATGTGTCCCCTCTACACCTTAAATAGTACTAAAGAAAACTAACTAAACAGTGTACTGATAGTTTTTAAAACAAACAAACAACACTAAACTGACATTTTAAAAAAAACATATAAAAGCGGTTCAATGTAGACTTAAACTTAGCTTTCTGATATCCAAAACATCATTCATAAAGATTAATATCATATTCCTGAACACACTTATAACATTTCACCATTTGTATTAACCTTTCCCTAACAGTTCAAACACAAGTTCAAGGAGGAAAGTCTTGGCTAAATTTCCTAATTTTCCAAACTTCTTATAATGCCAATGACTGAATGGTGGAGGTACCAAAAGACTGCAGAACTTCTGAAGATAATCTAGGAACAGCATTTCTGTACAAAGCTGAAATGCAAAGCTGCACCAGCATTTTGATTTTGGTTTTGGTACACCTGCCATCCACTACTATTAATGGATTGTGAAGATAGATAGGAACAACTCCCAAAGTGGGTGGGAGTGGGAGCATTAGTTGTGGCTGTAGGGTTATGAGTCTGGTCTCCCAAGCTGGGCCAGCTCAAGGTATTTTGCTACCTGAGACAACCAGCGAGATGGTGCCTCCCCGCCGCCGCCACCCCAATTCCACTTACAGATTCCAACCAAACTGACAGCTGAGTCTTACTTCAACACTGGTGATGGAACAGCATCCTCTACTGCACCTGAGGGCAGCAGGCCAACTTAGGGGCTCAGGGAAAATGCGTGGGCTGATGCCACTGACCCCAACATCTGCCGCCTGAGGCAGCCTCCCCACTTTGCCTAATGGTAGGGCTGGCCCTGCTCCCAAGATTGGATATTTTTCTGTTACTAATTGCTTTCATTGGGTGATGCTCAATTATGTCTGTCCACCAATAGAAGTGCTTCTACCAGTGGAGTCCCCTTCCCCCTGCAAATCCCCATGCCGCCACCCCCATGCCCCTCAAATTTGCTCCAGAGAGTTGCAGGACCCTCCAGAGAAGATTTGGGGGCATGCAGGGGGTAGAAAAGGATGGGAAAGTTCCAACATTGGATGTAGTCCATTGGATGGATCTAGGTATAGTTACATTGAGGTGATTTATGACTACAGTCTGATTGGAGCTACTGTCACAACTGATGGCACATGGCAAATTCTTACAGTGGGCCAGTTCACACGTAACAAGAAGCCACCAGGAATGAATTTTCCCACAAGGCCTTTTGTTGTGGCTGCCACCACCATGTTGAATATTCAAGCCACAGCATGGGGGCAGGGGACGACAACGACCATAACTTGTCATTACATGCAAACCCAGTGAAGGTGGATTGTTGGGGTGGTTGACAAGCCACCCAAAACCCATTGACTGTTTTAGGGTTGTGGGTGTCTTGTTAACCACCCCAACAACCCCCCTTTGCCGGGTTTGCATGTAACAACAGGCTATGGTGTGCCCCCACTGCGGCTTCAATATTCAAAATAGTGGCAGCCATTGTAAGAAGAAGCTCCACAGGGAAATTCACCAATGGTGGCTTCTCATTACGTGCAAACCAGTTTCCACCCTCTGCAGGTACAAGAAGAAAGAACACGTGGGAGATATAAGCCCTATTTGGACTTATTTATTTCCATGATACTCTCTCTTTTCTTTCCTTTTTGCTTTTGTTTTCAAATTTAGGATGACTAGATGGTCCTTATTTTAAAAGACTGATCCTTATTTCAAGACATTGCAGCTCCACAGAACATATTGGACGTCTCTCATTTCACACTTTATTTAAAATTGAACTAGAAGCCTTATTTAAACAAAAGACAGCAGGAATGGCAAAAGGTTTCTTTAAAACTACTCTGGCAGGATGTTTCTTAAGGAGTTTAGCAGAAGTCACTAACAGCACTATTCATGTCCAGTAAGTCCAGTTCAGTTTAATGGGGCTTACTCCCAGGTAAGTGGGTATATGAATGCAGACTAAACTTACATTATAATGAGAAGCAACAATCAGGGTGGTTAAACATCTAAATTTACTGTTAACCTTGACTAGGATTTGTTCCTAGTCAAGGTTAGCTCTTATGTCGGTATAGCATATATTAAGATAATTTGGATAAAACTGGAGCAATACAAAGGTGAAGTTTCACCATTCATTGATAAGAGATTTGCATTTTTTGTTTCCTTGGTATAAAAAATCATTAATGTTCCAGCTTCTTTCTAGAGTTTGGAGAAAAAAGAGAAAAGGCTAGGAGACTCATATTCCACTCCCTGTTATCTTTCTCCTAATAGTAAGATGATCCATCCCCCCACCAGTTCCCCCACCAAAAAAAGCTTTGTATGTGCATATAGGAGGAACACAATTCAACCAAGAGTGCAATCCTATGCATGTTTAGACAGAATGAAGGCCTACAACCCTCAGCATGCCTCAGCCAGCATAGGTGGCTAGGGGATGCTGGGAGTTGTAGGCCTTTTTTCTGCCTAAACATGCATAGGCTTGTGCCCCAAATAACTTAAATAAGAAGTATTTGCATACCTAGATGAGAATTCCTTCGGAAATGAAACAGGCACGACTTCTGCTTCATTCCTTTTGAGGATGAACAAATAGAATATAATCTAAAGTAAATGCCCTATTAATTTTCACGTGGTAGTTTTGAAAAGGAGGAAAGTTCATAACACATGCACATGTATGCATGCACGCATGCACACGCACACACACACACGCACACACACACACACACACCAGTACAAATATTGGAATGATCATACCGATTTCTTGGAAAAAGGGCAAACTACTACACCTGGTTTAGCTGTAAACCAAGAAAGGAATATACATGTGAGTTTATTTATATGCTTATTTTTTCTTGCTAGCATTGCCTCAGATTCCTTCACCTTGAAATATTATTGCCTAAAATCTGCATGAACTCACAAAGCTGTTCTAAAATGAGCTTTCCATTCCAGCCATTGTGAATGCCATCTTGACTTGTGTTTCTTACTCCTAAATATCACAAAACATCTCCTCAGGTTAGTCTAATCCAGGATTGATTTTGTGATGTGTAAAACGTATCTCTTGTATTTTGTACTAAAATATCCATTGCTGTTATTGTATTTAATATTTAAAAACAGTGACCTTGGTTCAAGCAAAATGTAGGTCATAAGACACTGCAAAAATGATTTCCCATCTTGCAGAATTAATGCTCAGAAGCAACCCATCCATGGTCTCCAAAGTATAAATTGTTTTTCTGTCTAGTAATTATTGCAATGTTTAACTACTCTCTCTTGCATCGAAGTAACCAAAACAAAAAAAAATTATGTTGCTCCAAATGTTTTCATTGAACAAAAATGTTCAGAAATTTGATTACAAAAGAATATACAGTTGCCAAAATAACTGAAGTATATGCTTTTAAAGAGTTATATTTATCAAATTCATGTCAGTATTGTTTGATTTTAATGTGGAAAAAATTAAACCACTCAACTTTAATGTAATCAGGGGCAGTATCCAATGCTATCACAGCACTTGTGCAAACCAACCCTAGTGTAACATCACTAGCACTTGCTACACAAAGGGAAAAGGAGTGAATTACCACCAAATTCTGACAGCGAACCACCACATTTTCACTTTGCTTAGCAAGTGCTAATGATATTGTATTTATTGGCAGCATCCAATAAATTACTTTATTGGATACTGCCCAATGTTTCCCAAGAAACTGGATAATTTTGTAAAGGAAGAATATTATTTTCAAAATGGCTGAGTATCAACTTATTGGCTGGATTGATTTTTCCAGCATAATGGAAAATGTCTGTCTGATTGACAAATACTGCGTTGCATAATCGAAACATATGTGACACTTACATGTAACCATTCTTTTGGATGGTGTTGCTGGGAGCATCACTACATTCCTAACACTATCTCTAGAGCAGTCTCTTAGGGCGCAATCCTATAGCCTGCGCCCTCGCCACTCAGAAGCCCCTTAACTTGGAGTCTTCTGAGATTCCTATTCCCCGCTGAGCTGAAGCTGGCAGAACGGGAGGACCAGCAGAGATTATATTTGCCTACCAGCCATCTGATTTCCTATATTTCCTCTAGACAGGCTTTTCAGCCAGTCTAGCTTTAGCAAGGGTGCCTCAGAAGGTGATGGGGGAAAGAGGCTGGAGGAGGTTCAGGATAACTCATATTTTGGCCTCCCTGGTCTCCTCCCCTCTCTGCCCTTCAGAACGCCCCTCACCTCCTCCTCTGAGGTCACTTTTTCTACCTTGGAGAAGCAGCTGGTGCCATTCTTTCCATGCCAGCTGTGAGTGGGGGAAGGGTCTGGGGTCAGATCTCCAACTCTCCCTTCCAAGGTCAGAGCACTGTCTCCAACCTCAGAGGGGTTTCCCAAGCCATTCTATGGGCCCTGGGATGCTCACCCAGGGACCATAGGATTGCTCTCTTCGACAGTTTAAAGGCTCCATCCCGTATTGAACTGGGGAGCATTCTGAGCATCGGTCCAAATCTCAACGCTCAGAAGGGGATTCTTCCCAATCTATCTACCTTAAGACTGTGATCCTAACATTTCTCAAAAAAAGTTTTATTCAGCTGAGTGGGACTAAGGACTACTCCATACCAACAGCAGATGAGTTTTTGGACTATACTACTTCAGATTGTGGGTGGGGCCTCGCATGATTGAATGTTTCCCTATACCAAGGGCTGCATCCCATTGTGGCTAAACTTCGGGGCGGGGGGAGAGATGCTAGAAATAGGTGTGGCCCCTGCAGAAAGTGGGACCAAAGTGGGGGCAATGCATTCATACACATAATACACTCGCACCCATTCACTCATTGCTCTCTCTCTCTCTCTCTCTCTCTCTCACACACACACACACACAGGGCGAGAGCGATGGTCTTATAGGCCCCTTCCAACCCTACTATTCTAAGATTCTAAGAGAGACAGCCAGCCAGCCAGCCAGCAGAACACACACACAGGTGCACAGCAATTACACTTGGAAAAATTAGGCTTGGCTCCAATGGAAGACTTTTTTCAAGCCCAGTTCATGCAGAAACATAGTGAGGAAGTGAGGCTGCAGTCAGTTGGGGAGGCCCCACTGGGCCAGAGCTGGCCCACTGTCCAGAGGTTCCCCACTCCTGCCCTGTCCACCGCCAAATCTCTGCACATCAAAAACCAGAGGTTAGAACCCTTCCCCCTGACATGCTAGTTTTTTATGTGCACAACATATTTTTGTATGGAAGAGCATTCAGTCGTGTGAGCCCATCAGCAGTCAGTGCAGAGACAATTGACTTCACCTGCTGTCTGTGAGGACCAGGCCTTACCTCCAAGAAAATGTACCAAGGATGGGGGTGCAAATTGTTTCCACATGTGTGTCAACAGTAAGTTAAAATGACCCAAGAGACAGTGATTTCCACCATCACCTCAGACATCTTAGGTTGGATCCTGTACACCCAATGTCTTTAGCTAGTCATTTATTTCAATGGGTCCTCCCTACGTATGATTCAGTCTGGATCCAACCCATTCTCTTGTTTGTTTGTTTGTTTGTTTGTTCATTTCAAAATACCTTGATGGTGTGAAAGGCAGATCACAATGCCCCCTGGTCAAAGGATGACTAAGGCTGAATCTATACATAGCAGTTGTACCATTATCATACTGCAATGACAACTATTGCTGCACATGTCACCACACCAGTGGGAACCAGCAGTTATCACTGCAGTATGATAGCTGTATAACTGCTATATCTATATTCAGCCTAAAATGGACTTTCTCCATATTTACACAGTATTGTGGCTGAAGCACACAGTAGCCTGAGCCTGCCTTTACAAGGGAGGTAGCCACCTATCTCAATAGGATTGTCCCCTTAGTTAGTAATAGCTATAAAGATTTGTTTTCAGTGAAGATAATGGACCAATAGTGTAGCTTGATAGGGTTGGTGGCACCTATTACTTGGGCTATGAAAGGTGAAAGTTAAATCCCTTCTAGAGGGATGCTGATATTTAAGTGGGATATATGTCATACACTGTGCTCCAAGTCAAATGTTAATGATCCTCTCTGGCTTTTGAAACTCTTGCTAGCTAATGAGAAGGTACAACCGGTACCTTCAAGATATATCTGAGAGTTTAATAAGATTTCAGATCCTGGTGTGTGGAGTCACTCCATGCTACTAACCCAACTTGGCCAATGAGTTTCCAACCACAAACATGCATGTCTGCTATATCTGGATAAAGAGCAAAGCATTTTTAAAAGGGGAGAAACATCAAAGCTATGTACCGTATAATTTCCTGTAAAAATTAAGCTGTATTGTAACAGTTTTGTGCAGTAGGATTCACTATCTGGCAATGCAAACATGTATAATATTTATTTATTCTGATAGTTTAAAAATAAATACAATTGTATACCTTTGAAGCAGGCTGCAGCATGACGCCATGTACCCAACTTGTGTCCGTCTTACTTTATGTAAAATTGCCTGTTTCCATATTCGGATAATTAAAAAAAAGTGAGGAAAAATGGTTTGTATCTTGTTTATCAGGGCACCTTTTGCACTTCAAGTAGAAGTATTTGCTTTCTGTTTTGACTGAAGATTATGAGAGTCTCTCAGCAGTGCACAGAACTCCAGCTGCAGGATGGCCCTACCATTGGGGAAAGTGAAGTGGCTGCCTCAGGCAGCAGATGCTGGGGGGTAGGGGTGGGGACGGCAGCAGCTGTGAGATGTTGGAGGTCAGAGGAGAACAGTGTCCCATTGCCAGTACTGAAGTAAGATTCAAGGTCAGTCCAGTTGGTTTCAGTACATAGAATAGGGATGGAAGAGGGACATCAGTAAAAAAAAAACCTGGGCCAGCTTAGTGCAGCTTAATGATATTTACTGTTCAAAAGAGAAAGAAAGGAACTCCCCAATTCAGGACCATCCGGATCATGCCATGAAGGGAGGGTTGTTGTTTTTAACATTTTCCCTCCAACATGGTCCTAATTGGAAACACACACACACCTGCACCTGCTATTTTTATTTTATTTTTAAATCACTGCACAAGGACAAATGGCGTGAATAATGTCCCACCTAGTCAGGCTCTCAGTTTCTTGAAAACATGTTGTTATTGCTGTTGTTTTAGTCATTTTATCTTTCAAAAACCAACTGGTAATTTAGGGAAACATTTAAAATGTTCACATTTCATAGTTCTTTTAAAAAATCTATTAAAAAGATCAATATTTGGAAGCAAAAATGCTGCTGCTTTTTCTAAAAGAATAAATCAAAAGTCAAGGAATATTGGAAGCTGACTTATTTCTCCATATTATTATGTTATTACCAGCTCATGACTGGTCACTCACAGAAGTTTGTGGGTCCTTCTCAACCTCCAGGGCATCTCCCATGCTTTCTGACCTTTATCCCACTTCTAAAAAGATCGGAGATAACCCGATAAAGACTGTTGATCTGATATATCGGCAGTGTGGATATGAGGAGTTGCGCAATAACCACAGCACCATCTGGTGGCTGTAAAATGAAGCATATAGAATTGGCTGAGTACTTGCTGAGAAAGACACCCCCCCCCCCAACAGCTGGTTTCAGCCTGTGTAAGGAGCGGACCCTAATTCCACAAAGAATCTGGAAGCAGAAACCCCGGTAAGTTGCAGGATAAAAAGCCTGGTCTGGTGAAGTCCTTATATTGAAGATTTATATTGATCCATCCAGCCCAGTATTGTTGACAGTGACTGGCAACAGCTCTCCAGATTCAGGCAGGAAATTTTCCAGTCCTACCTGCAGATGCCGGGGATTGAACCTGGGAACTTCTGCATGTAAAGTATGTGCTCTGTCACTGAGCCCCTCCCGATGATCTTCCACTGAAACATTGATCCCACTCAACATAAATCCATCTGAAATTCTAGAGCACACAGAACATGGAATAATTTCATTTGGAAGAGGCATAATACAAATATTGGGTTGTATCCAGACTTGCACTCACCTCTGCTGGCACTAGAGGAAGGGGCGAGGCTGCACTATTCCTAATTCTTCTCCTCTGTGCAGCCTCCTGTGCCCTCTAAAGAGCTTTTCCTGCATATTGAGGGGCCCTCCAGCATACTGTGGGAGATGGCATCAGGGGCTGCAGGGGGAAAGGAGAAATTGGCAAAAACTGCCAGCCACCCCCTTCCGCCCCTGCTGGATTCCAGTTCCCTCTGCAAAAGGAAGGGGCCTTTCTGTTCATGGGGGGTGATGTCTGGATTCATGCCTAACTGGACAATCCTATAAAGTCTGCTCAAAAGGAAGTCCAGTTGAAATCAATGAGGCTTGCTCCCAGGTAAGTGGTATAGGACTGTAGTCTTAAAGCCTTACCAATCAAGAACCAAGTGAATGTAATGTAACGCATTGCATTGACGCTGACTCTTGCCATTATGAAAGGCCATCAAAAAGGTCTACCAAATCCACAGCTATTCCTACAAGACAGAAGTGGGTGGGAGAAATGGGATGAGTAATGGGATGAAAACTTGCTCTGAGTAATTCATAACTTGGAATTAACAGCAGATATGAATAATTTCCATACAGGTGAGTATAACATCAACTAAGGGTATGAGTATATAATGGGTACAGTATGGGGTGTGGGGGGAGAATTGGCATTAATTCTCTTCAGTGGACAGTCTGCTTCAGATTACTCTGCATGTTGTATAACTGGGTGTCCTTGCTAACATGATGAAATGTGCCATAAACATCAGAACATCAGTGCTGTATTAAATCTGCTTTTCATAATCTCTCATTTCCCAGACCTGAGATGCCTTTATTCAATTTCTTCCGACTAACTTGATATGGAAATCCATATAAACGTAGCAATGCATAATGCTCAGGAAAACACACTTATTACTGATGTTTCTCTCCAGTGGCTAAGTTGTTAGTGCAATTCAGAGTAATTCCATTATTTCTAAACTGTTGCATCATTTCTAAGAAATGCTTAGTGGGTAGCATGCTACACGTTTCTTTTTGATTGCCAGTCTTGATGCATCATTTTTCACCTTTATCTCCATTAGATCCATTATGCTCTTACCATTTGCTCTAGCAACAAAAATAATAACCAAATGAAATTCATCTCATGTAAGAGTAAAATTTAAAAAATAAAACAGGAGCTTATTGGGGTGCTGATTCCCCCACGGCACATTGGGTGGATTCAAGTGTCAGTCGCTGCTTTTTCCCATCCATGTATGGTAGATCTGCAGCTGGAGTTCCAACAGGACTAGAGGTCTAAACCCTGATCATCCTTGTCACATCTGCCTGAATACACACAGAGAAGGCTTCTGCTAACAGACATGCCATGCAATCCTATACATATCTACTCAGAAGTAAACCCCATTGAGTTCAATGGGACTATCTTTCAGGCAGGCTTGTATAGGATCGCAGCCTGATTTGTGAATCCTGGCACAAATATAAAATTCATATTCTAACATGGCTGGAGACCAAATGGGATATAAAAGAACAGCATTATTGATAGCTCTCATATTGCGGGTGTAAGGAGGGGGGAATAAAGAGACGAGTCACAAGTATTTGGAATAAAATCTGGGCCACATTTATTGAAATTATTTGATCTGAGAAGGGGAAACTAAGCAGGCACCTTCTCAAAGCCAGCATAACCTGGTGTAGTATTGGGTGAGACATTCACCCCCAATTTTGGGTTGGGAGGCCTTCCCCTGTCACCTCCCCTCGAGCCACAGAACTCATAGTGGATGAGAGGAGCTGGCCTCAAAGGTAATCCCTATCTCCCAGCTGGGGCTGCAGAACCCTTAGCTGGAAGCCTCAGGCCTTATCAGTCTCCTGAAATGGTGACTCCAAATGCTCACCAGCCCTAAAAATCTACCAAGGTACCTGCATATACCCACCAATTTAAATGTGACCAATTAACCTGAGTAATTAAATAAAACCACAACAACCTAATAAACTCCCGTACCCCACTTACAGTGTGAAGTAGGCAAAAGACACACAGCCCATGCCAATCAGACTATGAGCCAAAATTCCTACTCGGCCCCCAAAAGGACAACCAGCAAAAACCCATACTGCATCCGGGGTGGGAGGGAGGGGTGCCCTAGCATAAAACGGCCAGTAGGCCCCTCCCCTCCACAGTGGTGCCACCTAGAGAATGCCAATTGTGTTCCCCTCGTCTCTCCCTCCCCCCCAACCCACCAAATCCTCCCAACAGCCAGGCAAGCCAGACACGGGGGGAAGGGGCTTGCTATAGTAATTCATCCTATTATTGAGATATTATTATGTTAGACTCCAGGTTTTTGTCCTTGGTTATGAGATTTCTGTCCTTAGTGATGTGACTCAGTTCATACTGGGCTTGACCCAAATAATACACTCCCACTTCATGCTGCTGTGCCATATTCATCCACACGTACAGATTAGGAGGCATGGTGCTCATCGCCTTAAACCCACATCTTGTAAGACAATACATAGTATTCCTCCTAGATTCTCCTGACTGCACACACCTTACACGGCCAGTGCTCTTGCTCTACCTCCTCTATTGTGTTGTCTGTTGAAACTTGCCTTCTAAATTCAGGTTCCACAGAGATATTGGTAACTCAGCTGATTTCTTTGAGATTACGAGGACTCATTGAAATCAGTGGGACAAGTTGGTAATGACTAGGTTAAATCCATTGCTTTCAGTGGGTCTGCTCTAAGCATAACCAAGTCTGGATCCAACCCTAGTTTTAATGGCCTTCACATTTGCATATGTTTGTTGAACATAGCAACCATTTCTGAGCAAGCTAGTCTTCAGGTTATTCCTACTGGGTACTCTGGGCATGAGCTCATCTGCAAACACCAATTTGCTCCATAGTTTTTTTCAGAGAGAATTTGCTGGCTGGCTCTCTACCATGACAATGAGGCTTTCCCTCTTTCAGCTGAAATTCATTATAAATACATCCTGTTGCTAATACTAAGTAAAATAGCACTGTGTTAAAATTGTAGTGTATCCACAAGAAAACACATGGAGGAAACAATAAATGGAATCATAGAGGAATGAAAGTGCTTAATATCCAGCCAGCTACATCTATAAAGCAAAGGTCCCCGTGTTCACAGTGGGGAGGAAGGCAAGGCTGGCCCTCATTCTTCACCCATGGACCTTCATCTGCGTTGGTGGAAAGGAAGATCCACTAAGTCATATGAGCCCTGCAACACCCTCCCACAATCCATAGGACTGTGGCCTTAGTTTCATTTTTGCTTTCATTATTATAAAGGAACACACACATCCATTTGGGGGATCTTTTCAAACTGTACCTCAAAGATTTGACTATTTTCCATCCAGGTCTCATGCAAAATCTCTCAAAGAGTGTTTTAAAAAAACATTAGGGAAACTGCAGAAAACATGATCATTTTCTGTGTATAATTTGCTTAGTTGTTTGACAAAAGGTTCTTCCACAAAGAAGATACAATTTTCAACCCCAAAACTGAAACTCATGAAAATTGGTCTTGGCTCTAGTTGATATGCAAGAGCCGATAGGACTTGTCTATGGAGAGAAAATTCCTCCAAGGTCACATTCAACCAACACACCTTTAAACTATACATAGTTTATATACAACATTCAGAATTATTTTGGTTTAAATTTTCCCCTTTGCAGTTTCCATGCCAAATCTTATGTACAGTGGTTACCAAGGGGAGGATTCCAAACAGTTCCAAATAATAAAAGACCTCCAGAATTGGTAGAATCTGCTTTCTGACAGGTTATCGCCTATGCCAAATGAGACAGAAATACAAGTAATCTTGTAAAATGAAAGCCAAGGACAGACCTGTCCCTGTCTTAGATGAATAAGTATCCCATTACATTGAGGAATGACAGCCTCAGGCGATGATTATGCCACTATTATATTCTAAGCATCCAGGGTTTGTCAGAATGAATACATTCTAGTAAAATAAAATAAAAAGCATCCAATTTATAGCCAAGCATATAATCTATTATTTTGCTTAATACCTCTTGCTTGGTTTTACAGATTATTGGACAAAATAACATAACACCATGTTTAAGCATGTGTTTAGAATCTGATATAATGCATGCTCTCGCCAACCCTTGTACTTAAAAAGACATAAATAACCCCATTGAACTCTGTGAGTTACACTGGTAGAAAGCCAGCACAAGGAAGATTACAAGCAAGATCAGGGGTATTTGAGAATGATACATGAACATTCACCATTTTGTTTACAGTCAATTCCACTGAGAATTTTTCTTTAAATACCTCCCTGGTCTCACAGGCAGATTTTCTTATGGTACACTATCTATAGCAAAACACCAGCAAAAGCATGTTCATGACAAATAGCTATTTGAAGTATACTTCCAATTCAATGGGCAGGACGCTGCTCCTCTGGATCTTTCCTGGGAGTGGATTTACCTTTCTCCCACTCAGAGCTGGATTGGGAACACAAGGATGATGACACATAGTCTAAGCAGGTGGAGTGGGTACACAGTTTTATAAGGGGGCTCCACCTTCTTCCAAGCCTCTTTTCCATTCTGCACAGCCCACCCTCCCCATCCAACAGTGTGATGCTTGCTAGTCACCTCTTTGAGTAGAAATTGTGTGTGCCCAGATAGGCTTTGGTTGCATTTTTCCCACTTACTCCACACCATTAGCAACAAGGGTGGGCAACATTCTATTTGACCAACTGGATACTTAGTTTTGGTTACAATGGCAAGTAGTCAGGGCCAGCCCAAGAGATTTTGCTGCCTGAGGCAAAGAACAAGATGACGCCCCTTTCATTCCATGTACAAAAAGCCAACAGGACTGGCCAATGAATCTGCCTTCAACACTGATGATGGGACAGTGTCCTCTATTGTACCTGAAGGCAACAGGCTAACCTAGGGGTTGCAGAATAGGCTGCATGGTACACAGCATTCTCCTCCAACACCTTGTTGTTGCCTCCCAGCATCTGCCGCCTGAGGTTACTGCCTCACTTTGCCTAATGGCAGGGCCAGCCCTGCAAGTAGTACAGTATCAAGGCAGGTAAAAGAGGCAACTTTGGTGATCACCCTGAAGCACCTGGAAGGTGAAAGATCCCTAACTCAACCTACCTGTCATTGCCAGCCAGCTCAAAGAATATAGAGAAAGGCTATGCGGGCTTCAGCAGGGACGGGTTGAAGCAGTGATAGGCCCCTCAGTCCACTCCCACAGTGGGCAGGCAATGAAAGGTATAGATTGGTGACTGGTTGATCCAGTGCTTCCAGCCAGGGTGGTCTTTTCCAGATGGAGACAATGGGATGCTACCAGAAATCTCCTGATGTCAGGTAGTGCCTGCATATATCTGCTGCATTATTGTTTGTATCATTACAGATCTCTGTTACAGAATAATAAAAGTTGTGAGTTACCCAACTTATTTGATTAGTGTTTTCATTCTTGGGGCATGGGCGTGGGGGAAGGTGTACAATTTAATACACTTGAATTTCAAACTGTTCACACCATTGTTGCTTTATCAATCAACAGTTTGATATTATGTTTATTTACTCAGAAGTAAGTGTGCAAATAGAGGAGAGCAATTATGTTAGGCATAGAGAAGTTTAATGACACAAGGTATCTATGCGACAATGTGCCAAATACATGGTTAAAAGCAAGAACTTGATCAGTAGGCATGAAAGCAATGGTACAAATGATATGTTAGGTAGTTGGGATCTAGACTGAATGTCAAACAATAAAATACCAAGGAAATATTCCTTGATGAGATGCATTCAAAGGACAAACTATAGCCAACACTGCTGAGTTATATATCAAGCCCTAACTGGTGGTCATTCAGAAGGAGGAAAAGTAGTGATGCTGCTACCAAAACATAGCAAGCTGTGCTATGAATATGAATCTAGCCTGCTGGTAATGCCCATAGGTGCAATGAGTCCTGTCTCTAATGTGCCAAAACTGTAATATGTTCATTATTAGAACTGAGATTTATTACAAGCAACATTACTGTTGTTGTATCTGCCACCTGTTCCTTCACAGCCACACTGTTGATCTATTTGTAAAAAGAGCACATGACAATGGCCAATGAGAGCACAATGTATGGCAACACATTTCTCTGCTCCTATCTCCCAATACCTCCCTCCCCAGGATCTTCACTCCTCCAGCTCCACCATCCTCAGCTATTTTCAAAGGCCTCCTGCTCCCTAAAAGACTCTGTCCTTTCTCCCTTGCTGTCCTGTATGCTTGGTACAGCATCCCTGAGCACTTGCATGATGCCATTTCCCTTCCTTCCTTCCTTCCTTCCTTCCTTCCTTCCTTCCTTCCTTCCAATCCCACCTTTTCAGCAATGCCTTTGGCACAATCCTCTGGTTTCCATGCTGTCTACCTTAATTAAACCGAAAGATATGTCACTAAAATAATCACACATTCTTCTCCTGTTTTCCCCATCCTCCACTTCCTTTCTCATCCTCTGTTGTACACTCCCTTGTGATTACTGCTTCCAGATGGACTGCTCATAGCACAACCAATCACAGGGCATTGTGCAGCAATTCCATCTTTTTTTTCCTTAACAGATTTTCTGTGGTAATAAAAAAGATGGAAGAAGCAGTAGGAAAACCCAGGAGAATTATGACTGGGAGATGACATCTCGACCCCTATAAAGTTCCATGGATGAAGCAGGGTGATGGCATGATCAAAGCTTTGTCTGGAACTGAAATCAACCCTGTTTCCTTATGCCAGGGATGCTGAACCTCAGGCCTGCAGGTCAAATTCAGCCTGTCTGAGGTCCCAATCAGGCGCTCCGTGTTTTCCCTGATGGCCACGCCCCATCCCCCTGCATGGCCCTTTCCCCCAGCCACTGATCATGTGGTACTTTCCTGGCTTTTGGTGTGTGTTTTTCCCATTCTAAAAGGTTAAAATGCCTCTCTTAAGGCTTAATTACTGGCAGTAACAGGTGTAAGCTAAAATATGCCCGTATGTTTGGAATATTGGCCCTGCCCCTTTTGCCTCTGGCCCCACCCACTGCTGGTACTTGGCCCCCGAGAGCTCCTCCAAAATTGAATTCGGCCCTTGTGCTTTGACACCCCTGTCTTGTACTCTATATAAGACTATGCACACTGATAGTATTGTATTTATTAAGTAGATGTGCCTTACTCCTACTAACAACACAAAGCCCCCATGCTCACTTACTGGGAGTAAGCCCCATTGAACATTGTGGGACTTTCAGTAAACATACATAGGATGGGGCTAAAGGCTGCCTAGCATCCTGTGTGAGGCAAGGTAGCAACACTGATAATCAGACTTTGCACATGCTAGCACAGCTGGTGTTTATGGGCATGCACTTTCCTTTTGCTTCTTCATAATCATCAGTATCCTCCTCCTTGCCCACCATATTTTAAAGGAAAAGATATACAAAATAAGCTTCAGCGATGACAACCAGAGTGCATTTCTTAAAGCTCTATTTGGTCCAGGCCTTGAGCCACAGGGGTAGAATTTTGAAAAGTGCACCTCTCTACTCTGGTGTTCCCTCATCATGCGAGAGGGAGGGCAAAAGGCAAAATCCCCACCACGACAAAAGGAACTTGAACCCCATTCAGAGTCTGACAAGAGCTAGCAGAATATGATCCTAATCCTGTTTCCAGCATTCTTCTTGCTGCTCGGCCTCTCTGTTCGGTGCTGTATTCTTCTAGCTGTCACCACAGCAAATCCCCCAAATGGAATAACTGAGCAGATAACCATCAAAGGGAAGCTGAGAAATCTACAGTAATTTCACAGAGTTATGGGAAAGAAAAGTAAGTGGGTGGTGGAGCACATTAAAAATGGTCTACAACTGTTGCCTCCTACCTCCTCCTATTGCATTCCCAAGCATTTTCTCTAAGCAATAGCATTTTAGGCCTGTCTAGGATTATAATAATATTGCATTAATTCTTAAGCATGGCACATAGGTTATTCTTGTTGGGCTAGGAAGGCAATTCCTTTTTGTAGTTGGACCCTTATGTCTTTAATAGCCCTGGTACAAGCAGAAATTCAGCAGGTGATACTTTCCCAATTATTATATCTGTGTTCCAGGAAAAGCTTCACCTGCTTAATTTCTGCTTGTCACATCAAAACATAAAAAGCCATAAAAGCCTTCCTAGCAAATGAGCTAGTTTGTGCACATTTGTGTGATCAAGGCTGCATGCTGGTACATTTCTCCTGACATCCTATTTGGAGCTTGTTACACTTTTATCCAATTCTTCAAAGAGCTCAGAGAGTCTCACACGGCGTCAGGCCCATACAGCAAGGGGTGTGTGCTGAGTACAAAACATTGTGCCAGGTTCAAGAAAAGCTGCTCCCAGTGGCCTTGAGTTTGCTAGAGGTTAGTGATGTTTCTCCTTTTCAACTCTCTAATATACACCTTGATGTATAAATCAACCGGAAGGTGAGGAATGTGTATTCCAAGGATTGTGTGAGCTGAAGACATTGAACATGTAGTAGTAGCACTTGTAAATAGCCATGCTAACAGGTTCCACAGTGATAGCATCTGATAACATGCATGTGTTGTTCAAGTTTGTGCTGCAGATTCCTCTCCTGTTAATAGGCCTGAGTTTCCTTCCATGTTTAATAATATACTCCAGTTGTGAAAAGCTTAAGTAGAACAACTGCAAAAGCAACAAACAAATGTTAACTTACATCGTGATAACCTAGAGCACAGGACAGGAAGGCCTGGCGTGCTATCATCCATGGGGTCACGAAGAGTCGGACACGACTGAACGACTGAACAACAAATACTATCATGTTAATTATATTCTGTCTGAATGTCAGCCTCCATGAAACCCAACAAGCTTGGCCAGCTTCAGCTTAAGTTGCAAACTAAAAAAAAACCTAAACAAGCTCATGGCATTTAAAAATTGTCACTTTGGGTTCTCTTGTTAGATGAGCACTTTTATCATTGTATTGCTGAGGTTTGCAGTCTCTTTCACTGCCGTTTTTTTCTTATTAAGAGTTTTCTTACAATTTAGCATCAAAAATATTTTCTAAGGCTGGGCTAAAATCTAGTGCTGTGCTGAAAATTTCTTCCACATTTTTTTTCAACCATTCTCATTCCATTTGGTAGAAAATAAATTGCTTTTGAAAATGAATTCAAAGGAGAAGAAAATTTCGTAGAAATCTCGTGCGTTGGGTTCAGTGTCCTTGTGCTTACCTTACTTACCCTGGGTGAATTTCTTATTTCCTCAGATAATAACAAACACTTCCATGTAAGCTCAGACCAGAACTATTAAACTAAAGAACTTAAAACAAACTATTGTTCCACATAAATGAGCTTTTGTGCACGCGCAATATCAAAGTGCATCTTGGGAGCTGTAGTGTGGAAATGCATTGTACACCATGATGCCATGCATCACCACGTTATGTACACCTTTTCTGACTGGTGTTTTCATAGGGCCTTTCTATGTTTTTTTTTTTTATTTTTGCACAGAAATACAGGAGGAGGAGCTTGGTAGCCCCATCGAGAGCATCTGGGTTGAAATAAATGGAGCAAAGAATAAAAGGAACCTGGTGGTCGGAGTCTACTACCGGCCACCCAATCAAGGAGAAGCCAAGGATGAAACTTTTGAAAAGCAAATAGCCAATGTTTTAAGGAAGCATGATGTAGTAGTAATGGGGGACTTCAATTTCCCCGATATTTGTTGGGAGACAAATTCTGCAAAACATGGCCCCTCCAGGAAATTCCTGACTTGTGTGGCGGATAACTTCCTCCTACAGAAAGTAGAGGAAGGAACTAGAGGATCGGCTATCCTTGACTTGATCCTAACCAACAGAGATGACTTAGTGGATAAAGTAGCAGTTACAGGAACTCTGGGGGAAAGCGACCATGTTGTACTTGAGTTCTTGGTTCTAAGGGAAGCAAAAGCCGAGTGTACTCAAACGCGTACCCTGGATTTTAGGAAAGCTGATTTTAATAAACTCAGAACAATGATCAGTAAGGTCCCATGGCAAGCAATGCTAGCGAGAAAAGGAGTCCAAGATGGGTGGGAACTTTTAAAAAAGGAAATTCTCAAGGCACAATCACAAACAATTCCAACAAGAAGAAAAGGTGGAAGACAACAGAAGAAGCCAATGTGGCTTCACAAAAAGCTTAGGGATGACCTGAAAACAAAAAAGGACACATATAGGAAGTGGAAAGAAGGCCAAGTAACAAAGGAAGAGTACAGGCAGGTAGCACAGAATTGCAGGGATGGCGTCAGGAAGGCTAAAGCGGAGAACGAGGTGAGGTTAGCGAGGGATGCTAAAAACAACAAAAAGGCTTTCTTCAGCTACGTGCATAGTAAAAGGCAGAGGAAAGAAATGGTTGTTCAGCTATTAAATAAGGATGGCAAAATGATAACAGATGACAAAGAAAAGGCAGAGGTGCTCAATTCCTACTTTGGCTCAGTCTTCTCCCAAAAGAGGGTCTATGACCCCCCTGGCAAAGGCGAAGTACAGGCTGAAGGGGCAGGATTGCAGCTTGAGATCGAC
This sequence comes from Heloderma suspectum, assembly GCF_057233095.1. Lineage (NCBI taxonomy): Eukaryota > Metazoa > Chordata > Lepidosauria > Squamata > Helodermatidae > Heloderma > Heloderma suspectum. The sequence continues at coordinate 232,554,206 of NC_139461.1, forward strand.
AGGCATATGGTCAAGGAACACCTCATTACTTTGAATGAGTTCAAATCTCCAGGGCCAGATGAACTGCATCCTAGAGTCATAAAGGAACTGGCAGAAGAGCTCTCAGAACCGCTGTCTATTCTCTTTGAGAAATCATGGAGGACCGGGGAAGTGCCAGATGACTGGAGGAGGGCTAACGTTGTCCCTATCTTCAAAAAGGGTAAAAAGGAGGAACCTGGGAACTACAGACCAGTCAGTCTGACATCAATCCCTGGGAAAATTCTGGAGCAGATCATAAAGCAATCCATCTGGAAGCACCTTGACAACAATGCAGTGATTACTCGAAGCCAACATGGATTTGTCAAAAACAAGTCCTGCCAGACAAATCTGATCTCATTTTTTGATCAAGTCACCTCCCTTGTAGACCGTGGGAATGCTGTAGACATCATATACCTCGACTTCAGCAAAGCTTTCGACAAAGTGCCCCATGATATCCTGATGAGCAAACTAGCTCGAAGTGGGCTAGATGAAACAACGATCATGTGGATCCACAGTTGGCTACAGAATCGGACTCAAAGAGTGCTTATCAATGGGACCTTCTCAAGCTGGGGAGAGGTAACGAGTGGGGTACCGCAGGGCTCAGTCCTGGGCCCAGTGCTCTTCAATATTTTTATTAATGACTTGGAGGAGGAGGTGCAGGGAATGCTGATCAAATTTGCAGATGACACAAAATTGGGAGGGATAGCTAATACTTTGGAAGACAGAAACAAAATTCAAAGTGATCTGGATAGACTGGAGTGCTGGGCAGAAAACAACAGAATGGCATTTAATAGGGACAAATGCCAAGTTCTGCACCTAGGAAAAAGAAACCAAATGCACAGTTACAAGATGGGGGATACGTGGCTCAACCACACTACGAGCGAGAAGGATCTTGGAATTGTCGTCGATCACAAGCTGAATATGAGCCAACAATGTGATGTGGCTGCAAAAAAGGCAAATGCTATTTTGGGCTGCATTCATAGAAGCATCGCTTCCAAATCCCGGGAAGTACTAGTTCCCCTCTACTCAGCACTGGTTAGGCCTCATCTGGAGTACTGTGTCCAGTTCTGGGCACCACACTTTAAGAAGGATGCAGACAAGCTGGAGAGGGTTCAAAGGAGGGCAACAAAGATGATCAGGGGACTGGAAACAAAGCCCTATGAAGAGAGACTGAAAGAACTGGGCATGTTTAGCCTTGAGAAGAGAAGACTGAGGGGAGATATGATAGCGCTCTTCAAGTACTTGAAAGGTTGTCACAGAGAAGAAGGCCAGGATCTCTTCTTGATTATCCCAGAGTGCAGGACACGGAATAATGGGCTCAAGTTACAGGAAGCCAGATTCCGACTGAACATCAGGAAAAACTTCCTGAGTGTCAGAGCAATACGGCAATGGAACCAATTACCTGGGGAGGTGGTGGGCTCTCCCACACTGGAGGCCTTCAAGACGAGGCTGGACAGCCATTTGTCAGGGATGCTCTGACTTGGATTCCTGCATTGAGCAGGGGGTTGGACTCGATGGCCTTGTAGGCCCCTTCCAACCCTACTATTCTATGATTCTATGATTCTATGTTAATCGAACAAACTCAGTGAATGTGTGGAAATAGTGTTGTTTCGATACAGAGTGCACATGTTCAGAAAGCTTGTGATCTATTCCAAACTTAATAGAGAATTTGTAAGATGCCAGTCCAGTTTTATTAAAAAGGTGAGCATTACAAATGGATGAAGTTGTACGGAACCAGCAAGCCGATTAATTATGAAATTTGGCAGCATCGCTACTTATGAGGTGTCTGAGAAGTGTATATGAGTATCCTGTTTTTCACTGTGCAGTGATTTCTCTTGCAGCCTATAGTGTCCTCAGCTTTCCACACTTCAATTAAAGCCCCAGGGAAGACATCCTGAGGCAATTCCTCCTATAGGGCTTTTTTCTTTCTTTTTTTGGATCAGGAAGTGCAGGCAGCCTGGAAGACTGCAAAGCAATGGCAGGATGTATAATAAAATGGGGGGGGGACACTCAATGGACACCTGGCCACCACCAAATTTTCGCCACCATTTTTGTGGTGACTCCCTTCCCCCATCCCCACAATGCCCTTCAATGACACTAGGTATGGGACATGGTGAAGGATGCAAAATGGGGACCAAGCTGCCAACATAGTTGCTGTTGTTGCCACTTGCAGTAGCAGCACAAAAAAACAAAAACCTTGAGTAAAAAAGAAAGATGCTGCGCTACCACCACTGCTAATGATGAGCTCTACCTCCAAGAAACTGAGAATTTCTCCTCCCTAGGGATGTTGGAGGAATCCTCCATGGACACCAATGAGGCCGGATTCTATTGAATCCAGCCCCCCGAAATCCATGGAGGAGCAGATCTCCTACCTCACAAAGTCCTCACCAGCTGGATCCTGCCTGCCACTGGCTCCAAAGCCCCAGCGATACAGCCGCCACTGCCGTATCGCTGGCTGGACTGAAGGACTGCAGACGCAAATGGCGTCCACTATGCCATTTGCATCCCTGCTCTTTGACGTGATAGGCTACGTAAATCTTAATGTAGCCTATTGCATGAAAAAACAGGGATGCAAATGGCATAGCGGACGCCATTTGTGTCCGCAATCCGTCAGTCCAGCCAGCAATACAGCAGTGGCGGCCATATCGCTGGGGCTTCGGAACTGGCCGGCGGCTCCGCGGAGTTAACATGGAGCGGAGCCGGCCGGCAAGGATTCCGGGGGGGGGGGAGGAACGGATCGCCTCCCCACCCCCGCGGACGGCAAGGTAAGGGATTCGTACATCCCTACTCCTCCCAATGAAGAAATTCAGTGAAATTGCTACCCCCCTCAAATTTCTCTCCACAAATAGGGTGGAGAATTTCAAGAGGCCATTTGCGCACTGCTCTACTGAAATTCCCCTTCCCCAGTTTCCCCAAAATATTCTCCCCCTGTGAAAACAGGGGCTGTTTTTCTCCTTGTGATATTTTTGTGAAGTAGGGGAGAGAGAAATTTAGGGTTTCAGGGGAAAGATTGCTGCTTACCTTACTTAACCTTACAAGGTGGCTGGGTTTCTTTCCATTTTTCTTGCTTTTAAAACCTTTTTTAAAGCCTCATGCCACTTAGAGAGGATCAAGTCTCTCTCTGCAGCAAGGGTGTTGAAGCTCTTTCAGCCTGAGGGCCAAATTCCATTTTGCAGAAGATCTCAGGGAGCACATTCCAGTGGTAAGTGGGGCTGAAGGCAAAAAGAAATAGGCTGAAGGCCAGAAATACTCGCATATTTTATTTTAAAGTTCTTACTGCCCAAAAGCCTTTAGGGGAAGGATTTCAACCTTTTAGAATGGGGAAACAAAAGCTAGGGAACCACCAATCAAGTGGTGTTTGAGGGAAAGGGGGTGGGACAGGGGAAGGAGGCATGGCCTTCTGGCAACCCCAGAGGGTAGGGTTGGGAACCAAGTGGGCCGGATTTGGCCCCCAAACCTCAGGTTCTGCACCCCTGATCTGCAATTTCTCACTGGCTGCCCTACATGGAACACCTTGGGAACAAGCTGAAGCAATATGACTTTGCATTACTCTCAAGTCATTCCAGGAAGTGTGTGCACCTCTGTGAGTGAACTTTTTAAAAAAAAGTTTTAAAAGCAAGACGGGAGGGCAGGACAACCCTTGGTTAAGGGTTAGGTCACGTAAGGTAAGCGGCAACCCCCTCCCCATATTTCAGATAAATTTCTTCTTTTCCCCCATGAACTGGAGGGGGGGCAGTGTTTGGCCCCTACACATCTAATGAATGGCTGACAAATATTTTTTTTAAAAATTCAGTCCAGCCTTATTTTCATTTATAAAAAGGGGACCTTTGTCTCTGCTTCAGCAAGGGAAGATTGAAAGATCAGAAAATAAGGATGTCTGTAAGGGAAATTCATTCCATTGCAATCTGACGTTTAATGTTAGGGCTACTGTAGTGTCCCTATATTAAGGGTGAGTTGGCTGAATTGCATTCCGCCTTTATTAGCAGAAATTGGGGTGGGGGAAAATCAATTCTGTGGCTTATACTGAGAAAACAGCTCAACAGACTGGTGTGAACTTGGCAGTATAAAAGAGGTGGATTTGAGGATGGTCTATACTGATTTTGAAGTAGAAAAGGCAAGAAATTGTTTATTTATAGGACTTTAAAGTGCCCACCAGCAGTTTCACAGGAATTGTCTGCATTTTATTTCCATAGGGTTACATGGGGTTTACTTTGTAGTAACATTTCTCCATTTTAACAGTATCTTTTGGGAAAGAGCTTGTCATCTTAGATAAAGGAGAAGATGTAGAATGTGCTTTGCACCAGAAGATGTACAAGGTATTTGTAGGTGTGTCCCCCGCCCCCAAGTGTGATTTAGAAGTTTAGAAGTTTTAAGAAATAACCCACCTTTATGGAACATATCACCATCAGACTCCCTTCCCTCCATTTTATTGTATACAGACGTACTTTAAATCATTCATTTGGATGGCTGTTTTGCTTCCTCCCCCCCTTTTCCCTTCCGTGTTAAATAAATCCTAGTTCTTGTTTTGTAAGTTGCTCACTGGTTTTTCCCCACCTGCTTTCAGGGAACAGGGGTTCTGGTGGGCTGGAAGCACCACATGCTAGTTTGTGGACAGCATCTTTCTCCCTCATCCACTCCTGTATACATGAGCCCAGGTCCCATGTTTTCTACCAACCCACAGAGCTTCTGGTGTGGGGTTATATTTGGAGGTATTGTGGATGGTATTGGTTGCCAGTTGGGTATTTGTAATGTGAAACAGTAACTTCAGTTGCATGATAACGTCAACTGCAGAGACTCTGTGTATCTATTCCAGTGAATAGATAAATCTGGGAGTAGGGACTTGGGTTCACCACTTTTGCCACTGACAGGCACCCAGCTCCAAGGCAGTGGTGAAGCTGGAACTAATCACAGCATAGGATACCATACCATATGTGTGTCTGTTAAGGCTGTGGCCCTTAACAGCTGTAATTTCCAGGCAATTTGGAGCTTGAGTGAACATGGAAAGCTCTTAACACAACATGTTAAATGGGAAGGTTTTTTGTTAATTGAATTTACTTCTAAGTCCTTTCAGTCACCTATCAGCTACCTAAGTGGAGAGCAAATTTAATTCTTAAGGCTCCAATCCTATACACACTTACCTAGGACAAAGCCCCATAGAACTCGACGGGACTTACTTCTGCGTAAATATGTATAGGATTGCACTGTGTCTCATGTTTCCCCATCAAACATGCAAAGTTAACTCTTTAGTGCTCTCCAACATAGGTCAAAGATTCCAAAGGGCTTGCACTCTATTTCAAAGGCTTTCGAAGAAAGAGGAGGAAAAGATTCCAGAAATCCACATCTAAAATGAAAACAAAAGGTAACTCTTTGGGGTGTACACCACTGGAACTATAAGGGTTTAGGTTGTAATATGACTTTGGGTGTCTACAGTCATCACGGCTGACCATATAAAGCCCCATCCAATCTCAGAAGCTAATTAGGTCAGGTTTTGAATAGAAGGTAGATGAGAAACCACTTGGGAACCTCAAGAGCTTTGCTTTTCATCTGTCCAGATGGGGGGGGGGACAAGGCAAAACCTCCTGGAAAGGGAAATTTCAGAGGGTCCCCCACTGGGAAATGCAAAGAGAACAGGTAGGTACAGAATGTCCAGGGAGGTTTGTGGATATCAGGAAGAGGAGAGCAAAGCTGCCTTATACTGAGTCAGGCCATTGTCCCATCTACCTCAGCATGGCCTTTACTGACTGGCAGCAGCTCTTCAGGTTTTCAGAGAGGAGTCTTTCCCAGTCCTACCTGGAGATGCCACGGATTGAACCAGGGCCCTTCTGCCTGCAAAGCATGTGCCCTGCCACTAAGCTATGGCCTACCCACTCCCTAAGAGCACTCACCTGCCTTTGCTTCAGGGAAAATACTGGGGTAGGAAAGTGGGGCACTGTATCTGTGGCAATACTAATGGCAAAACAGGTGGGAAAGCACTGGAAAACATCTCTGCTTTTGTGGATCAACTCTGCCCTAAAGGCATGCATTCCAACAGCCTCCTATGATCCCCACTGCATTAAGGCCCAATTGCTTATTGAGAGATCCAGACAGCAAGTTGGTGTGCACATGATGCTGCCGTAGATACAGAAGTCAGAAACCGGTATCAGCACGGGCTCCTCAAGGCATGCTGCTCCTATTTTTAGGCTCTCCTTCTTTCCACAATGGAACAGCAGGAGGAGGAGGAGGAGATGCAGACAGCCTTAGATAACCTCCCAGAGCCAGTGACCAAAAGTCCTTGCTTCTGATTGGCCTGTGCTTCCTAAGGCTGCAACTAGGCCTATTAAGCCGATGAATGTCAGGTTCTAATTCATCTCTTTAATGTTGTAGAGTGGAAGGAATGTAGCCCCCTGCTGCTGTGTAATTTCACGCTGAGGAGTCTGATGGGGTTCCCTGCAGCCTGATCCTTTATGGATCAGAAAACCCACTTTCTCTTTGCGTTAGAGAGCCCAAAGATTATCTCCTTAACCCCTTTCATGCCAGAATCAGATTGAACAGTAGATATTCCTCCTTCCTTTCGACAAGTCTCCCACCCAATAGTTCACCTCATCGGAGGTTTGGGGTTTTCTTGTGTGTGAAAATGTATATTTTGCAGAGGGACGGCTGGCCAATGGCCATGCTGGCTGGAAAGGATGGGACTTACAGTCCAACACATCTGGATGGCATGAGGTTGGGGAAGGCTGACTTACACTGTGCCAACTAAGCCTGGTCCTAGGACCCATCCAAACTGCCACTTGGCATTGTTCTTGTGCAGTTGGCGAAATAGGAACAAACTAGCCCAATAATTGGCAGATGTTGAGCCAATCCACCTATGTTTCAGCTCTAAAAAGCATGCAATGTCTTACATGGTACAGAGGAAAAACCCTGTTGTATAAGTGAAGGTTATCAACCATCACTCTGAAGTGAATAAGATGCCTTGAAATGTAGCAATAAACTGATGTCTCCTTTCTCTAGGCACCATCTGAGCATCATTAACTAGATCCGCTTGAGAAACTGCCCCAAAGAACCTCCTTCACCCTCCCATTACCATTCTGCTAGATTCCCCCCTCTTCAACATTGCAGCTGTGCTACCAAAGGAGAAAACACACACACACACACAGAGAGAGAGAGATAGACAGAGACAGAGAGAGAGAGAGAGAGAGAGAGAGAGAGAGCAAGCATACTCAGTAACACCCATTAGACCATTGTCTCCTTCAAAGCAACAGAAAGGCAAGTAGAGCTTAATCCTTTATTCATTACTCAGTATGATGTGAACAGCAAGCCAGTGGCATCCCTAGAAAAGGTGATGACTCATTTTTCCCACTTCCTTCACTTTCAATTGCTTCCGGTCAGATGGGGCTATAACATGTCCCCAATTTTTCAGCATAGAATCCCACTTCATAGTACTAGGAAGGGCTTTTAGGGTCACTGAACTAGTGCCTTTTATTAACCATAACCCTGGAAATGTCCCCTTGAGTTCAGTGATCAGTCTTATCAGCCAATTGGCTGGCAGAATTGCAATAAGCTACCCATGTCAACACATACAGAGAGGTAGAGAGAGAGAGAGGTCTAGAGAGAGAGAGAGAGAGAGCTAACTCTGATAGACAGTGAAACAGGAGAAAACATGCAAGTATATGTGTACCAGAGACCTTCAGCTACTGGGTGGTGTAGAATACATAAACCAATTATGTATCTATCTGAAAGAAAAACGCAAGGGGAAGAAGCACAAAGATTACTACTGATATGTCCTGTACATGTGTTAAGTTTTCCCATCCTGTGGCATAGTGGTTACAGCACTGGACTAGGACTTGGGTGATCCAAGTTCTAGCCCCCATTTGGCCATGAAATTCATTGGGTGACTTTGGGCCAGTCACTAACTCTCAGGTGAGAGAGAAGGCAGGCACTTCAAGCAGAGGTACTGAATTCAATAGAGCTGTTTCTACCTCCAGCCTAATGATGAGGCTGAAGCTGATTACTAGTTCCTGGTTCCTTATCCCCCTACACCCAAAAATAAGCTTTGGCCTACCCCATATCATATATCTCCATGACCGGATGCCTATCCCCTTCAAGATCCACAGTGACTCTCTCCAATCAGAAATGCTGGTTTTGTGCAATACTTCTTAATATGCGATGATCACCTCAGATTACAATTACAAATAAGGGACTGGAGAGGGTGTGCCCCAAATGAAGCTTTGGGACACCATAGATCATATACACACACTTCCAGGAGAGAGCCTTCTATGATATTCCCCTGCATTGTGTCCATTCCAGTGCTTTCTTTTGGTACAAGACACTGTCAAGCATACTGCCCCCATGCTAATAACAGCCAAAAAATCTGTATGTTCTCACTGGCTTTTAATTGGAAGTTTTAATGGTATTTGCTGCTGATTTGTATTTTAAAATTATATTTCATTGGAACTGGTTTAATTTAAAATTGTTTATATTTAATAAGACTTTATTATGTTTTCTGTATTGTTTTTACTCTGTAAGCCACCTTGGGAGACTATGGTCTTGAAAGGCATATAAGAAATGGATTAATCTTTAAGAGCTTTTCTACATGGGGCATTCATTGTGCACTCATCATTCCTCACTCATGGTTTTTTATGGGTTCTTTAGATGACATCATGACCTTCCAGTTTCACTTCTGTTTTTAAAGAACACTTTCCTAGTCTTTTTTAGAGTGGGGGAAATGCAGCATTATTTCTGAAAGTGAAACAAAATACATTTCCCCACATGTAATTGTTATTCTGCTATACCACAACACCACCTAGAGGTTATGTAGCAGAAAAGCAGGAAAGGATTCTTTCTGTAGAATTCAGATCTCAATTCTGCAATGAAATCAAAAGCAGCTACAGTGGATTATCAGCCTTGTGTAGAAAGGCTCTAAATCAATACTAAATAAATAACTGGGGATGTGCACCCCAAATTATGCACCCTCACCTCCAAGAGAGTGGCCTCTATGACACACCACACCATGATATATTTGCTCATGTGCCTAGAATACTTCCCTCCCCATATCAAGCATGTGAAGGTGACTTCGGGATCTACTGTGAAAGGGCATGCATATGTCTGGTGCTGTATTAGCAAAAGCAATTTTATTTTGTGGTGGTGTTGCTTATTCTGCATTTCAGTGGGGTGGGCCCATTATTGACATGACTGGACAGGTACATCCATGTATGGGTCAGAGATGGCCAGAATAAAACAATGGGCTGGGTGTGCTAGGCTCATGGGCAAACCCTCCTTCAGTTATCCAGCATTGCCCATGTTCATTTATCCAGGAACATTTCATTATTGCACATTTTTTCTTTTGCATAAGAGGAACTATAGCTATACATGATACAAGACAATGTCAGACCAGACACTGGCCAAAGCTGAGCCCATGTACTCAGCCATTCTATATTGCCCATTGACAATCCTTATTTTCTGTATCAGGCAACAGGGACGGATGAAAACTTTTCAATAAAATGTTAATAAGAAACCTGTTTGGTGGTTACTCATGCACTCTTAAGGCAAAAAAGGAAAGAAAAAGAAAGAAAAGAACATACAGTGGAGGCTGGTGGCTCTGATGTCAGTGGGGCTTCACACCTTGGATACCTCCTCCAGAGTTCCGACCGGTTCTGGTTGAAACCTGGAATGGATTCACTGCACTACTGACATCAGAGCTACCAACCTTCACTGCAGAGATGTGGGTGGGGTTGTTGTTTTTTCCATATATGTAGCCTGAGAGTCTAAGCCGACTGGGGAAACTCTACCCTTCTGGATAACAGAGAGTCAGCAGAGATACTGATTCTTTACAAGAGGAAAGGAAGGACCCAGGGTGTGTGTTGCATTTGAATCATGAATAGTTTGGGAAAGGGGCATAGTAGAGGGCTGGATGCGCCCGATCTCGTCTGATCTCGTAAGCTAAGCAGGGTCTGCCCTGGTTAGTACTTGGATGGGAGACCACCTGGGAATCCAGCTTCCTGAACTGATCAGGGGGTTGGACTCGATGGTCTTGTAGGCCCCTTCCAACCCTATGATTCTATGATTCTAATCACTATTATGCATTATATTAGAACAAAACTGTTTCCTGCCTCCCAGCTGAGCAGAGCAGAGCAGAGGAAGCTGCTCCAGCTCGTCTAGGGAATACAGAAGCAAACAAGCGAACGGGGGAGCAAACAGGAGATGGTCACGGAGTTCGGCAGGGGAGGTCAAGGGGGAGGCCCTTAACATTTTTTTTTTTAATTGTCTTTTAACACACACTTCCATACCAGTGGGACTCTGGTTTTAACCTCCAGTGAGTAGAGGACCACACACAGGCTACCCTGGAACAATCAGAAAGCTAGGCACAAATGGGGAAGAGAGACTGTGGAAGGACAAGACTCTCCAGTGGTGGTGACCTGCAAGGTGTGTGCAATGTTTGTTTTCTTGCCTGAGAACAACATGGTCTACATGTGCAACAAGTGCAAGTTGATCACACTGCTGGAAGAGAAAGTAAGAGGACCGGAGCGGCGAGTGTTGGCCCTCCAGGGAATAAGAGAACATGAAGAGTTCTTGGACAGAACAGTGGAAATACAGCAGCAAAGTGAAGAACAGGAGTTAGAAGAGCAACAGCAAGCTGAGGCAGAAGTGGGAAATGCTGAGGTGAGGAAAAATGCAATAGAGGATACTCCTTGGAAAAGAGTGACAGGAGAAGAAGAACTAGGTGCCACACTGCACCAGTGGAAGCAGTGGAGCTATGGAACTGTTTCCAGGTACTTGAGGATGAGACTGGAGAACAGCGTGCAGAGGAAGAATTACAGGGAAATCTGCATGAGAGTGAGCAAGAGGCTGAAGGTCAGTCAAGCAGAGGCAATGAAACCTAGGCCTACAACAACAAGAAGAGAAGAGTAGTAGTAGTGGGAGACTCCTTGCTGCGTGGGATCGAAACCCAAGTATGTCGTGAAGACCCGTGGACTCGCCAGGTATGCTGTCTCCCAGGAGGACAGATTAGAGATGTGACTGAAGGGTTGCCTACACTCATAAAGCCCACTGACAGGTATCCCTTTCTTCTCATCCATGTGGGAACAAATGATACCGCCAAGCGGAGCTATGAAGAAATCATATCAGACTTTGAAGCTTTGGGAAGGAAACTCAAGAAGTTTGGGGCCCAGATAGTTTTCTCATCCATCCTTCCAGTAGTTAGAACAGGGATAGAAAGGGAAAGAAAAATACTCCGGGTGAATGACTGGCTACGAAGGTGGTGCCGACGAGAGAGATTTGGATTCTGGAACCAAAATCCAAATGTTTTTTAAAATGTATGTTAAAAATACAGATCTCATACAGGAGGATGAAGTCGGTAGCCCCATCGAGAACATCTGGGTTAAAATACATGGAGCAAAGAATAAAAGGAACCTGGTGGTCGGAGTCTACTACCCGGCCACCCAATCAAGGAGAAGACGAGGATGAAACTTTTGAAAAGCAAATAGCCAATGTTTCAAGGAAGCATGATGTAGTAGTAATGGGGGACTTCAATTTCCCCGGTATTTGTTGGGAGACAAATTCTGCAAAACATGGCTCGTCCAGGAAATTCCTGACTTGTGTGCGGATAACTTCCTCCTACAGAAAATAGAGGAAGGAACTAGAGGATCGGCTATCCTTGACTTGATCCTAACCAACAGAGATGACTTAGTGAATAAAGTAGCAGTTACAGGAACTCTCGGGGAAAGCAACCATGTTATACTTGAGTTCTTGGTTCTAAAGGAAGCAAAAGCCTAGTGCAGCCAAATGCATACCCTGGATTATAGGAAAGCCGATTTTTATAAAGTCAGAACAATGATCAGTAAGGTCCCATGGGAAATGACTCTAACGAGAAAAGTAGTCCAAGATGGGTGGGAGTTTTTTAAAAAGGAAATTCTCAAGGCACAATTACAAACAATTCCAACAAGACAAAAATGTGGAAGACAACAGAAGAAGCCAATGTGGCTTCACAAAAAGCTTAGAGATGACCTGAAAACAAAAAAAGACACATACAGGAAGTGGAAGGAAGGCCAAGCTACAAAGGAAGAGTATAGGCAGGTAGCACAGAATTGCTGGGATGGCATCAGGAAGGCTAAAGCTGAGAACGAGCTGAGTTTAGCAACGGATGCTAAAAGCAACAAAAAGCCTTTCTTCAGATATGTGCATAGTAAAAGACAGAGGAAAGAAATGGTGGTTCAGCTATTAAATAAGGATGGCAAAATGATAACAGATGACAAAGAAAAGGCAGAAGTGCTCAATTCCTACTTTGGCTCAGTCTTCTCCCAAAAGAAGGTCTATGACCACCACCACCACCCCGGCAAAGGCAAAGTACAGGCTGAAGGGGCAGGATTGCAGCTTGAGATCGATAGGCATATGGTCAAGGAACACCTAATTACTTTGAATGAGTTCACATCTCCAGGGCCAGATGAACTGCACCCTAGAGTAATAAAGGAACTGGCAGAAGAACTCTCAGAACCACTGTCTATTATCATTGAGAAATCATGGAGGATGGGTGAAGTGCCAGATGATTGGAGGAGGGCTAATGTTGTCCCTATCTTCAAAAAGGGTAAAAAGGAGGATCCTGGGAACTACAGATCAGTCAGTCTGACATCAATCCCTGGGAAAATTCTGGAGCAGATGATAAAGCAATCCATCTGTAAGCACCTTGAAAACAATGCAGTGATTACTTGAAGCCAACATGGACTTGTCAAGAACAAATCTTGCCAGGCGAACCTGATCTCATTTTTTGATCAAGTAACCTCCCTTGTAGACTGTGGGAATGCTGTGGACATCATATACCTTGACTTCAGCAAAGCTTTCGACAGCGTGCCCCATGATACCCTGATGAGCAAACTAGCTCAAAGTGGGCTAGATGAAACAACGATCCAGTGGATCCACAGTTGGCTACAGAATCAGAATCAAAGAGTGCTTATCAATGGGATTTTCTCAAACTGGGGAGAGGTAATGAGTGGGGTACCGCAGGGCTCAGTCCTGGGCCCAGTGCTCTTCAACACTTTTATTAATGACTTGCAGGAGAAGTTGCAGGAAATGCTGATCAAATGTGCAGATGACACAAAATTGGGCAGGATAGCTAATATCTTGGAAGACAGAAACAACATTCAAAGTGATCTTGATAGACTGGAGTGCTGGGCAGAAAACAACAGAATGAAATTTAATAGGGATAATTGCCAAGTTCTACACCTAGGAAAAAGAAACCAAATGCACAGTGACAAGATGGGGGATATGTGGCTCAGTAACACTACAGGCGAGAAGGATCTTGGAATTGTTGTAGATCACAAGCTGAATATGAGCCAACAATGTGATGTGGCTGCAAAAAAGGCAAATGCCATTTTGGGCTGCATTAATAGAAGCATAGGTTCCAAATCCCGGGAAGTACTAGTTCCCCTCTACTCAGCACTGGTTAGGCCTCATCTGGAGTACTGTGTCCAGTTCTGAGCGGATGCAGACAAGCTGGAGAGGGTTCAGAGGAGGGCAACAAAGATGATCAGGGGACTGGAAAAAAAGCCCTATGCAGAGAGACTGAAAGAACTGGGCATGTTTAGCCTTGAGAAGACTGAGGGGAGATATGATAGCGCTCTTCAAGTCCTTGAAAGGTTGTCACAGAGAGGAAGGCCAGGTTCTCTTCCTGATCATCCCAGAATGCAGGACATGGAATAGGCTCAAGTTACAGGAAGCCAGATTCCGGCTGAACATCTGGAAAAACTTCCTGACTGTTAGAGCAATACGACAATGGAACCAATTACCTAGGGAGGTAGTGGGCTCTCCCACACTGGAAGCATTGAAGATGAGGCTGGACAGCCATTTGTCAGGGATGCTCTGACTTGGATTCCTGCATTGAGCAGGGGGTAGGACTCAACGGTCTTGTAGGCCCCTTCCAACCCTACTATTCTATGATTCTATGAAAACAATTTGGTGAAACCCCCCAAAATATATATGACAAATTCAATAGTTGGTATTTAGTTAAGATGGCCAAGGAATAAATCATCTTAACCAAGGATGTCCCCAAATATTAGAAGAGACCAGAAGGAGGTGTAGTAGCTCTATGTGGTGTTGTACATTTTGACTGCAATCCACAGGTAGCTGCGTTGATCAAGTTCCCAATGAAATCAATAGGAAAAGTGCCTGATTTAGGTCTGACTCAGTTTTTCTGGATTCCAGTCCTTTCTCTGTAACCCAAGATAGGCTACAGCCAGAACCAGATGATACAACTCAGTGAGTTTGCTCTCCTTTCAGACAATCACTGGCTCAATCAATTAATGCTTACAAAGCATTTTGCAGCTCTCGCCCAAAGTTCTGAAAAGCCCCATTCCATTGGCAAAGGTAAGACTGTTTGGGCCTATTTGGCTTAGCCAGCTTTGCCTCAGACTTTAGTCTCCCATTTTGATAGGCTTCTAAATGAAAATCCAATCATATTTTAAGCAGAATGAGTTTTCATGAAAGACATTTTAAATCCCTTGGCTCATCATACCTGTCAAGGAAGGGAAGAGATGGGGCGGGGGGGGGGGGAGAGATAAAACACCACATTTCTCTGTTCCTACAGGGGAAACTCTCTCATGAGCAGTAGTTTTACTCCTCCCAGCAGAATCTGGCCTCCTTTCCATCTCGCAGATTGAGGACAGCGGCTCTGCATCCCACTTAATAATGAACATGTAAATAGGACTATGGGCTTTTGAGTGGCATAACCCCTAAGTCAGGAAGTTCTCCAAAGCAGCTACAGAAGGAATAAGACTTTATTCCCAGCAGTGAGAATAACTGATAGGGAACTGAATGAGAGCAGCTCATGCAAATGCTTTCCGAATTAAGCTCCATCTGAAGTTAGAAAGGACAGATGATAAACACTCTCAGCTTTAAAATGGCAAAATATGCTTTGCAGACATGAAGCTGGAGCAGTAACAAAACAATCTGACATCATATTAACAGCAAAGCATTTCTTATGCGCTGGGCTGTGGTTACCTAAAACTAAAGTCCATTAAAGAGCCCTAACTGTTATTTACACTTCTAAATCTTAAAACCATTAACAAAAGCCACTTAATTCAATTACTTTCCCAGGGCACCACCATTATTACATTATCAGAGCAATGCTGAGTTATGCACTGTGTGCACGCGCATGCGTGGGTGTAGTTTTCTTTCTTTCACTCATTCCCCCCTCCCCACCCACCCCACTCCAGCCCGTTTCCCTTCTCCGTTGCTGTTGCGTCGAGCTAATGGGGTAAAGTGAAATGATGTCTGTCCCCATTGACAGGTTTATGAGAATTTAATAAAGCGTGGCACGGATAAAATGAGATATTACAAGGTCGCGCAAAGCTGATTGTCTCTGACACGTCAGCATTTTTATGCCCAGATATTGACAATTCCCACCCTAATCACACTCTTTGGCTGGAAAGATGTTTCATTTTCTGTTCTGAAGGAGCTTCTGGAGTTTGCTTATCCTTATTGAAGCCTGGAAAGTTGCTTGTTAAAAAAAATAATTCAGATTCCCAAATAGCGTACATGGATTGTGCTGGCCCAGCCATTGTCCACCATATAGCCTAGCGTGGCCATGCGCCCTACTTCACAGAGAACAGTCCTCTATTGGGCTGTCAGGAGGCAGTCCTATAATTGAAGGCATCCTCTATTTGAAGAGTGGTCCAGTTTAAAGATAAGGAACCATAATAAGGAAGGGCAAGGGCCTTGAAATTGCCCATCAACATTTAGCACCTGAACAACAGACTGAGCAGGCACAGAGGTCACATTCTTCCCCACTATAGCAAGATGTATTGTATTTCTGTTTAAATTATAGTCACTGTTTCTAATCTTGCATCTCTACATATAAATCAGCATGTGCAATTTCAGACAAATCTGTGTCCTCTTTTGCTCTTCCATGATTCTTTTCCTCTTTGGGGGTGATGCACAAGTGGCCACCTTACCCTTGCCCCATCCCCAGATGCACAGGAGTGCCCATATGTCAGAGCGTATGAAATGGGGCCCTCTCTGTAACCTTCAGTAAATGACACAAAGTCTAGGAGTAGCAGGATGGGTCCCATTTTACTCCTGGAAAGCCGCAGCAGGATCTTGTTCTTCAGGTAGGATTGTCACCTCTTGAAATAATGTATTTATTAGATGGGGCCACAGCAGTGGAATACAGAGTGGGACTGGTGGGGGGAGGTGGGGGGAGATAGTAGAAGCCAGAAGCTTTTGGAGGGTGGAGGGTACAGCTAAAAATACAGGGGGAAGCAGGTATGGGAGAACACAGCAGTCTTGCCTCTTGCTTTTCTAACTGGGTGGCCACTCACGCATCACCAAAAAAGAGGAAATGCACCATTAAAAAGAAGACAAAAGAGAATCCCAATTTGCATAAAATCTGCATATGCTAATTTATATAAATACAATTTATATAAAGCTTAGAAATAATTATTGTAATGTAAATAGAAATACAATTTCCTCATTGTGGGGAAGACTGACCAAGTGAACACCTGTGTGCTTGCTGCTCAATCTGCTTCCCAGAAACTGTTGACGGACAACATCAAGGGCCCTCCTCTTCCTTCTGATGGTTCTTTATCTTTGTAGCTCTTTATGATGGAGCCCCTGCTTCGCAGGCCAAAGGTCCCAGGTTCAATCCCCGGCTTCTCCAAGTAGGGCTAGAAAAATTCCTGCCTGAAACCCTGGTGAGCTGCTGCCAATCAGTGTTGACAATACTGGGCTAGATGGACCCAGGGTCTGACTCAGTATAAGGCAGCTTCCTACGTTCCTAACTTGGATGGGACAACTTTTCAAAGAGGCAGAGGACAGTCCCCTGGCAGCCCTTCAAACAGAAGGCTGTCCTCTACAAAAGAGGACATAGCCACCCTGTTTCCTAGCAACAGGCCTGACTGGTCAATTGGCAGTTCATATGTGATATCACGTGCTGGCACCAAGGCCTAGAAGCTCAGCCTGGATCCAGACTAGAATCCATATTAATCTCTCAAGTGTCCAAAGAACATCATAGAAATAAATATGGATCCTGGTGTTTACTTCTGGAATGGATTGGGGATGGACATCACGTCCTCATCCCCACCTCAGCCTGATAACTCTATAAAATGTATACTTTACAATACATTTCTACTTTTCAGAAAAGACACTTACATCCTCACTAACATTTTCTGCATTCAGCATCTCCATTTTCAGTTCAGAGACACAATTTGAATGGCGGCCAACAGATTTCTAATGCACTAGCGCTATTTGGAAGAGCCAGATTTTGTAGAAATATACATATTGTGGCGTCCCTAAGAACACAATCCATGCTGGGACTTGTAGGACTTTTTTCTGTCTAAACATGCATGGGATTGCTCCCCAAATGAAATGCAATGAATTGGTAGCTAGAGTGGATTTTGGTTTTGCTGTTCTGTATATAAATACATATTTATTTATTTTCAGTATTAATATGCCACCCAACAACAAAATTATCTGGGTGGTTTACAAGTAAAAACATTAAAAAATTAAAATAGAATTTTAATTGTATTTTAAAATTAAAATACACTTGGGAGAGACTAAGCCATCTCAGGTCTTGGTAATACACACCAGGTTACCCTCTCATCCACAATTAAAACATGGGTGAGTGATATTTTATTTTGAACTTATCTGGCATTCAACAACAACAACACCAGAGCCAATGGCAAGCCAAGGCAACCAGGAAACCAGTCGGGTAGAGAACCAGAAAAGAAACCAGGCATCTTATTAGGCGCTCCTCTCCTCAACTGACCTGATCACACAACCTTAACACCACACTTGCCCCCTACCCATGACCACACTAAGTAAAAAGGGCACCCCCTTCTCCCCTCAATGTATCAGTTTAATTTCCCAGGCACATATCAATATCTCCAGTAGAAAACCCTCATTGGGCCTGACCCTGAAGGTCAGATGAATGTTGATTGGCAGTGGGAGGCAGGCTCTCTGCAGGCCAAGATGTTGCTATGCCCTTCCTTGCTGTCTTGGCTCGGTACTAGATGATTTAAATATCCCCAACTGCTCTTCTGCTCTCCCAGTTGACATGCTTTGCTGCCACTGCTGCTGTCTGCTGGGACTACATCTGGCTCTGGGAACAAAGATTCTTCTTCGTGGTCTCTGTGGATCACACATATGGGCCCTGCGTCTGTGATGAGTCTCACGCAGAAAAGATTCCTGGCTCTGCCATGAAGGGCCTCAAACAATCCAACTTCTGGAAGCAACCACTACAAGGTAGGGGCTACCAGCCAGTTCTCTCTCTCTCTCTCTCTCTCTCTCTCCTGTTGGGCTAGGTTGGCAGAAAACAGAAAGTACCTCTCAGCCAGTGATGTTCCCACTGCCCAGCCTGCCCTCTTCAAACAATGTCAAAGGCCAAGAACCCGTTGACTCTTGCCTTTTGGCTCCCACCAAAGACTCACACCTCTGCCCAGGCACTGGTCTTAAATACTTGGAGGGGAGAGCAGGCAAACAACCTCAGTTATGTGCCTCACATGCAATAGGCCATCCTCCCAGCAGATTCCACCCCAAAAGGGGCAGGGAGAGAACATATGGAAATAACAAAAGCAATATTTCTCCACCAACCTCCTACAGGGATAACTTTTTCAATATTCCCCCAGCCTGTCCTTTCCCAACTCCATTGCAGCCTTAAATGGTACAACTGCATGATACTGCTACCTGTTTTATTTAAAAACTGAATTTGTCCGCTCTATGTAATATTAGTCCATAAAAGAACCACCCCAATGTACCACTGTATCCTTTCCCAATGGGCCAAATTCACTCAGGCACACTCTTCCCCTCTTCCAATAAATAAATAAATAAATCTATGGTCCTGATAGTCTCTTTTGTTTGCTACACTTTCGGTAGGCAGCTGTTTTAAAGTTAAGCAACAACGTCTAGAACAGCTTTGCTGTATGACAACGACTTGTACTTCATGTCAGAAACTCAAGCTCGCCCCCTAGTGATCTAATAAAAAAAAACACCTTTCAGTTTTTGGCATGAATGAAACAGTAAACGAATCCGGTTTGTGTCTTTCCCTAATTGAGACATTCATATCTTTCAGTTGTGCACACACATAGACCCCCTATGGTGGTGTAAGTTTTGAGAATGGGATAATCGTGCAAACATATAATTGCAGTCTATTCCTATGTTGTGCTGTGCACTCTGTCTCCCTTGCTCTGGTGTAGGGAGCCCATCTATATTGTTGTTGGAACAGCAGCAGCATAAGAAGAACATCAATAAAGGCCTGCTGGGGTGGACCAACGGCCCACCTAGACCATCATCTTGCTTCCCAAAGCTGCCAACCAGATCTCCAGGACACCTGCAGTAGCCTTCTCCTGCCACTGCTCCCCAGGATCTGGAATTCAGCAGCAGACCTGCTTCTTGAGCCTGGAAGATCAGCCATTCGCAGGGGGGCTGGGGCTGGGAGTAAAAATGGGTGGAATCACCAGTAGCACCTTCCTCGCAAGGTCAACAGGGGTGGCATAATGTCAGCAGCTCGAAACAAGCCACCATTGTGCCAACTCCCTGTGCTAGAAACCCCTCTTCTGTTCAACTCCATGTTTTGATGCCAATATCACTAAAGCCACAAAGAAGCACTTTTTGAGGTGGCTTAAAGTAAGTGATGTGGTATAAAGGACTGGAATGAACACCTGTGGTGTTCAGCTTGAAAGTATCAGCCATTCCAGCATGTTGTTGTTCAGTCATTAAGTCGTGTCCAACCCCATGGACCATAGCACGCCAGGCCTTCCTGTCCTCCACTCTCTCCCAAAGCGTGCTCAAGTTCATATTCATTGCATCGGTGATGCTATCTAGCCATCTCATCCTCTGCCGTCCCCTTCTCCTTTTGCCTTCAATCTTTCCCAGCATCAGGGTCTTTTCCAGTGACTTTTCCGTTCGCATTAGGTGGCCAAAATATTTGAGCTTCAGTTTCAGTATCTGTCCTTTCAATGAGCAGTCAGGGTTGATTTCCTTTAGGATGGACTGATTTGACCTCCTTGCAGTCCAGGGGACTCGTAAGAGTCTTCTCCAGCACCACAGTTCAAAAGCATCAAGTCTCCGGCGCTCAGCCTTCCTTATAGTCCAGCTCTCACAGCCATATATTACGACTGGGAAAACCATAGCTTTGATTAGACGGATCTTTGTCGGCAAGGTGATGTCTCTGCTTCTCACTATGCTGTCTAGGTTTGCCATAGCTTTCCTCCCAAGGAGCAAGCGTCTTTTAATTTCATGGTTACAGTTAGGGATGTACGAAAGTTCCGCCACGGATCTCGGGGAGGCCGAATGCCAGCGCATTCGGGGCCCCGAAATCGGTGGCGGAACGCCCCCCCCCCCCCAGGACAGGACTTACCTTGGGCAGATCTTCCTAGCGGCGGCGGCTCCGGCGGCGGCTCTGGCAGCGGTGCGGCGGTGGTGCAGCAGCGGTGGCTGCGGCGGCCGGTCTTCTGACCAGCCGCCGCCGGTGCCATTTCCAGGTTAAAAACAAAAACAAAACAAAAAAAGTGAAAGGCTACGTAAAGATTTATGTAGCCTATCACGGCTGACTTTAAAAACAAACAAACGCGTGTACGCAAATGGCAGCGGCCACGGCCGCCGCCATTTGCGTTCCTTATTTTGGCACGTCTTAGTCTACGTAAACATTTACGTAGACTAAGATGGCGAAAATAAGGGGAACGCAAATAGCGTAGACGCTACACTATTTGCGTTCCCCTTATTTTCGCCGTCTTAGTCTACGTAAATGTTTACGTAGACTAAGACGTGCCAAAATAAGGAACGCAAATGGCGGCGGCTGTGGCCGCCGCCATTTGCGTACGCACGTTGTTGTTTTTTTAAATCAGCCGTGATAGGCTACGTAAACATTTACGTAGCCTATCACGGCTGACTGCAGGGACGCAAACGGCGGTGGCTACAGCCGCCGCCGTTTGCGTCCCTGCTAGCCAGCGTCCGGATGTCCGGCTGCTGGCGGAGCCGGCCAGCGGCTCCACAGAATCGCTGCGGAGCACAGCCGGCCGGCCAGGATTCTGGGGGGGGAGGAACGGAGCGCCTCCCCCCTCGGTGAGGATTCCGGGGGGAGGGATGGAACGCCTCC
Organism: Heloderma suspectum; assembly: GCF_057233095.1. Taxonomy (NCBI): domain Eukaryota; kingdom Metazoa; phylum Chordata; class Lepidosauria; order Squamata; family Helodermatidae; genus Heloderma; species Heloderma suspectum. Next base: position 232,575,279 of record NC_139461.1, read on the forward strand.
CCCCCCACCATCAGCATAATCCCCAAAAGGTAAGTGATTTTCGTACATCCCTAGTTACAGTCACCGTCTGCTGTGATCTTGGAGCCCAAGAAAATAAAATCTGTCACGGCTGCCATTTCTTCCCCTTCTATATGCCAGGAAGTAATGGGGCCAGATGCCATGATTTTAGTTTTTTTAATGTGGAGTTTCAAACCAGCTTTTGCACTCTCCACTTTCACCCTCAACAAGAGGCTCTTTAGATCCTCTTCGCTTTCTGCCATTAGGGTGGTATCGTCTGCATATCTGAGGTTGTTGATCATTCTCCCAGCAATCTTAATTCCGACCTGTGATTCATCCAACCCGGCGTTTCTCGTGATGTACTCTGCATATAAGTTAAATAAGCAGGGCGACAATGTACAGCCTTGTTGTACTCCTTTCCCAATTTTGAACCAATCGGTGGTTCCATGTCTGGTCCTTAGTGTTGCTTCTTGACCCTCGTACAGGTTTCTCAGGAGACAGGTAAGGTGGTCTGGTACCCCCATTTCTTTAAGAATTTGCCACAGTTGGTTGTGATCCACACAATCAAAAGCTTTAGCGTAGTCAATGAAGCAGAAATAGACATTTTTCTGGAATTCTCTTGCTTTCTCCATGATCTAGCGAATGTTGGCGATTTGATCTCTAGTTCCTCTGCCTCTTCGGAACCCAGCTTGTACTTCCGGTAGTTCTCGGTTCACATACTGCTGAAGCCTAGCTTGTAGGATTTTGAGCATAACCTTGCTGGCATGTGAAATGAGAGCAATTGTACGGTAGTTTGAACACTCTTTGGCATTGCCCTTCTTTGGAATTGGAATGTAAACTGACCTTTTCCAGTCTTGTGGCCACTGTTGAGTGTCCCAGATTTGTTGGCATATTGAGTGCAGCACTTTAACAGCATCATCTTTTAGGATCTTAAATAGCTCAGCTGGAATACTGTCACCTCTGCTAGCTTTGTTGTTAGTAATGCATGCCCTGGGACCAAAAAGACAAAGGTGGGCTAAGCCACTAAGAAACTGTATTATTTTTTTATTTATTAAAGTCCACTCTTGGATAACAGGACAGTGCAGTATAACGCATCATGCCAAGATAAAATAAATTAATTAAACTATACAATTAACTATCCAGAAGTGATGAATAGTAGTGCAGACTAACCACATAACCAAACTTAGAATACCTGGGTAAATAAAAAGGTTTTGACCTGGCACTGAAAGGACTAGTGTCAACACCAGTCATATTTCTATGTGGAGGATATTCCACAATTGGGGTGCCACCACAGACAAAGCTTGTTGACCCATAGTGTACTTCCCTTAACAAGGGAACATGGAAAAGAGCCTTAACTGAAGAACTGTGCACAAGCAGTTGGTATCAGAGGGAGTGCTCCTTCAGGTATTTAGCTCCCAAGATTTTAAAGGTAATCACAAGCACCTTGAATTGGGCTCAGAAGCAAAGAGGCAGCCAATGCAAGTCTTTCAAAACAGGCGCAATATGATTCCACCCGGCCACACCAGTTAGAATTCTGGCAGCTGTGTTCTGCACTAATTGAAGCTTCTGAGTCATCTTCATTTTCTGTTAATGTATTATAGTAATACAAGCAGGATGTTACCAGAGCATGGATCACTGTGGCCAGATGGTGATGGTGTCAGCTGTGAAGAGCCCTGCTGGATCAGACCTATCTAGTCCAGCTTCCAGTTTCCACAATAGCCAACAAGATGCCTCTCGGAAGCCTCCAGAAGTCAGACATGAGGGCAATAGCCTTTTTCCACTGTTGTTCCCAATTCCCAGCAACTGGTATTCCGAGGCATAATGCATCTGAACCTGGAGTCCAAATGTATCAATGTGTAGACCACTTTACCCGTCTCTCCCTCATAGAAATTAATGTTAAATTGCTGCACTTCACTTCGCTGTTGAAAACCTACTCTGAATGTATCCCAGAGGTGATGAAAGCAAAACACTCTTTCACAGATTCAACCAGCGTTTGGGGGGGGGGGGGGTTATATCATAACTATCTCATTCTGAACAATCTTCTCTTTGCATCTCTGTTAGCTTCACAATTAGGAGTCCTAAATTAGGCTTTCCTTTTCACTCATGCTTTGTTTTTGGTATATAAAAATAGAGCTCGTTCAGTCCAAAGGAAAAAAGTGAAATTCTCTCTGGTTGAAAGGTTCTAAGGCAAGAGATAAGCATGCCTTGCCTTGCAACATAATCAGCTCTTGCACCAATCAGCCTTTTGGAATGTAAATGTATGTAAATCTTCAGCAATAAACCATCTCCACCCCTATCTCTTCCTCTCTGTGGAAGGAGGAGGCTGGGGTAATCACAGTGCAGTGATGCTGGGCAGAGCATTTCTGCTGATGAATGCAGCCAATAATAACATAGTTTTATGTATCATTAATTCCCTTAGCATTCAAAACAATAACTTTCTCTGAGTGCAGATAATGCAGTAATCACTCACAATTGCCAATAGAGTTATCGGCATTCAGCTGTGTAAAACAACGACCAGAATGTGTTTCTTAGCCACTTACAAAGAAAAAAAGGAAGGGGGGGGGGAACACTCTTTAACATTCGCATTAAATGCAAAGCTGCACAGAAGCCTAACTCAACTAGTTACCAGCTGATCTTCAAATAGGGAATATCAAAGCAGGCCAGTTCTGCGTTGTCACAACTGCGAAATGGAAGTTTAAGAATTATAAATAAGTTTATTTCAGTTATTGATTGCATTTTTATAACCTGCTTTACTCCCATCTTGAAATTTGACAAATGCTATAAAAATACCATTTATTGTAACTCGAGGATGGTGGGGGTATGGCCAAAGGAAGCCACGTGACCTTGGGGCTATTCTGTAATTAGATATCCCTTGAAGGCTCACACAAACCCCTCCATGCATTTGGGGATGTGAATCAGTGGGCTTTTCTACACAAGGCATTTATTGTACGCTTGTCATTCCCTATTCATGCTTGTTTCCAGGTTCTGTAGATGTCGTTGTGACCCTCCAAGTTCACTGATGTGTCTAACGAGCACTTTCACAAGTTTTTTTTAGAGCAGGGAAAATGCGGCATTTAATTGTGAAAGCAAAAGAAACTGCTTTTTTTCATTCGTGTATTTGTGCTATTCCACTATACCACAGTGTCACCTAGAGGTTATGCAGTGGGAAAGTAAATGGTCTTAATGTAGTACTCAGACCACAGGTCTGCGGCAAAAGTGAAAGTAGATATAGCGGATTAACAGCCTCATGTAGAAAGCTCTATGTTGCATACACAGAGAGCTCTGACACATCAGTCAGGGTCCCTCCTTGTGTGGAAGAGCTCTCTGTAAGTGCAGAGTACTTCTCACAAATGTCCGATGGATGTTCATAAGGAAGTGCTGTGTGGCTCCGGTGGTTGTTGGGGTTAGCCTGTACAGCCCATGAAACCATCCGCTCATTCACTAAATGTGTAGAGGGGGTTCATGTGAGCCACCCCTAGATTGCAGTAACCCCCTCCCTAGCGAGGTCTAGCGAGCGCCCTCTCTTTTACGCTTCAGGGGACCAACTAAGACCTTTTCATTTCTTTTAGTGTGGGTTAATGCTCAGTCTCCCTGTTATTATGCTGAATGGTTTCATCCTGCTCTTGGTTTTGATGTATGAAATGGATTTTAGCAGTGTGAACCGTTTTGTATTGTAACAAATTGTTTTATTGTGCTATGTATTTTATGATTTTTTGGTAAGCTGGTTTGAGTTTATTTTATAAAGGAAAGTGGGGTATAAATAAATACATAATGAAGCTCAGCACACTTCGCTTGTGAGTGCCAATTAACCCGGTGTAAGAAACTTCTACGGAGAAGCAGACACTTCTGCATCTTTACTGTAATAGGGATCTTACATGAAAATGATGGGGGAAAGAAGTGGGAGTAGTCACTATAGCAGCTGTGGTCTTGATATGCTACCGTCTTCAGCGTTCGTCACATTTCCTTCCCTCTGCATAAGAATGTTTCCTGAACAAAACTGTTTAATGAATTCAGAATGCCTGATGATGCAGTAACCCTTACTGCAACACACCTGCTCACTAGCAGTATCCCTCATATTGAGGTGAGGAGTCTGTTTGGATTACTGTGGGGCTGCCTTTGAAAAGGGTTTGGAAACTTCAGCTGGTCCAGAATGCTTCAGCTAGACACATTGACCAGGATGTGTGTGGCTACTTAGTTACAGCAGCTTCAGTGGCTAACACAGTGTTTCTTGGCCCAGTTAAAGTGCTGGTTATGACCTATAAAGCCCTGTGTGGCTTGGGACCAGGCTATCTGAAATACAGCATTCTCCCATATGAGCCTGCCCAGGCTCTGGAACCCCTTGCTGAAGGCAGCTAGGTTTGCTCCCTTCCCTGTTGTCCTATTGGCAGCCAAAGGCATTCTTATTCGAGCAGGCCTCTGGCATTTAAGCTGGCCTGCTGCTGAAAGGGTTTTTAACGGGTTAGGTGCTGCCTATTCCTTTAGTATTTTTAATTGATTTGTTTTTATGTTACGTTTTGAGATTCTGTTTTTAATTTGTACTCTATTATTGCTACCAGCCTTACGCACCATTTCTGGTGGAAAGGCAGGATATCAATTTATTTAATTAATTAATAACACTCAGAGGTTGTCTGGTAGGAGGCAAGGCCAATTAACATAGTGACATTGGGGAAGGAGCAGGACTGGCCCCAGACATTTTGCTGCTTGAGGCAGAGCGGCAAATGGTGTCCCTCCCCAAGACAAGAGTCATAATACCCAAGCCCAACCAAGTCATTTTGGCACCTGAGGCAGAAAATCCCACAAGCACCTCTTCCCCGTCCCTGGCAGTAAAAAATACAATAATAAATTAACGACTAACCATTTGCTGGCTTTTCGTGATGCCTGAGGCAGCCACTTCATTCTGCCTTATGGTAGGGCGAGGCCTAGGAAGGGAGCAGAAGGTTCAGTCCTGTTTCCCTCTGTGTATGTTTGCTGTACACCTGGAAGGGGAGAACCTTAATGGGGCTTAGATAGATACAGGAACTACAGCTATCCTGGAATGTGTTTCCTGTAAATTTCCCCTGTTAAACAAAATGAAAGGAAAGTCCTCTTCCTATAAAATTTTTCTTCCATCTGTGGACTATGGCAGTCTTTCCAGAAGACACAATTGATAATTAAAAAGATAATTCACAGCATAGACAGCAGGTGGCACTAGGGCTCAGCCAGTGTTCTAATCCCAGCCAGTAGTGCCTTTTAGAGATCTACCAGAACTTCATTTCAGCTCATTAAGCATCAGAAATTGCCCCGTTCACAATCCCAAATACGAATGTGAATGGGAGCAAATTTCTCTGCCAAAGCTCACATATTCCCGAGCTTGTGATCATGTTTGAACAATGCGTTTGCTAGAAAAATGCACATTTTCATGTTTTAGTCAATGGGGAGAAAGTATGCATTAGGGTGCACACTTTAAAATGTGTGCACCCAAATGTGCACTTTTCCCATTCAAAAAAGGGAAGAAAAAAGCTCACATCTGGGAACAATACAAACTGAGCATCAAGATGGAAATTGGAGAGCCTCACCGATTCTCCCATGCCTAGTGCATTTCACAGACGTGATGACATTGCACCCTTTCTCCTTGTAAATGTGTTACACATACCCATTTAGAAGCAGAGCTGGTGCCAGCACTGGGCATCTTTGGGCAGCTGTCAGGGCCGCTACTGGTTCCAGCCCTGGGGGGCTCTTAATATTTTTATTTTCTGGCCCAGCATTCCAAGCCGCACCAGGGAGCTGGATTTAGCCACCCTTTTAATTTCACACAGTGCCCCCAACCTAGTGTTGCTCTGAGTAGTTCTGAACAATTAAAAGGGTGGCTCGAGGCAGCCACACAGCACTGCTACCACCACAGTCCGCCAGCAGAGGACCCTTTGCCCAGGGCCCCCTCAAACCTGCAACCAGCCCTGCCTGGAAGTCTAATTGGATGCACGTGCCTCACTCTTACCCTCTCAGCATGGCTTCCTCTGTGTCTCTCTCCATCCAGTTTAGCTACTGCGCCTCCCTCTGTGCCATTTGTCTCCCTTGTGCTCCGTCTCTTTTGCCGTGTAGGAAAAACGGTAGGAAACTCAGTCTTCCTGGCTGCAGATCTAAAAGCTACCAAATGTGTAAAGTAGGGCTAGACAACTTGCGGCATGCCAGGTGTTTTGGCCTACAACTCCCATGATCCCTCACCATTGGCAATGACGGCTAGGGCTGATGGGAGTTGTAGGTCAAATCATCTGAAGGGCCACAAGTTGCCCACTCCTGAAATGGCTATGAAACGGTAACCTCTTTCCGAGTTAGTGAGTGATTTCCTCAGTATCTAGTATTAATACTGTGTTTTGACACAGTGAGTTAGCATAATTTAGAGACTCCCTAGTACTGCGGTTATCTTAGCACAGTAACAGGTAACAATTAACAAGGTAACAGTTATCTGTTACAGATGCATTTCATTAAAGTTATGGTGCATAGGATTACAATGGGGAGGAACATACTGCTGGATAAAACTTATGCTCTTTACATCCAGGCAAAAAATGATAAACCATTACAACATTTGTAAAATGGTTATAGTTTTCTGCTTTTCAACACAGATTCAGTTGAACAGTGTAGGGTGGCCCACCTTTGGACACGTTTGTGATTTTAATGTATTTCTAATGTTTTAAAAATAAGCCAAAGTTAAGCAAGTTTCCGTCCCTTTGATTTCAATGGGATAGTGTTATGCATGTCCATTTTGAAGCATTCATTGACCTCAAGCTTAAAAATTAAAAATTCTATGATTCTATGGGGAAAAAAATTAAAAATAGGACACATGGAAGAGAAGCACCTTTTCCTTTGCACACATACTGAGTAGTATCAAATCTCCATCCTTTATTTTATTGTTTGACATTCAGATTACTTCATTTAAAGTTATCCCACAAGGAAGGATACATGCAAAGCAGGATTTACATCAAAATCCTAAAAACACATTGGTAAATAAAAGATAAAAGAATGGAAGGAAAGTTTCCCACTGTCAGGGTAGACACTGAGCCCATAGAATCCCAGAGTAGTTCTGATTCTGAGGAAGAGCAGTCGCTCCTGGGAGAGGAGCGCGCTCCTCTTTCTCAGGGCCAACAGCTGATGGAGATTCCTCCCACCAGCATTCCTAGCTTAGATAGCAGTCCAGGGAGTGACACAGCACGGGAAGCAGACTTGATGGACGCGCGACGCCGACACAGAGAGCGGCGCCAAATGGAGGGCGCAGAAAGGAGGCGTAGTGCCCGGTTGGCGCGCAAACAACGGCTGCGCCCAGAGGATCCAAGGGAAAAGGGGAGGGACTCTCCCTAGTCCTTAAGTTCAGGGGCCTGCCAGTAATTCCCTTTCAAATGGGGACCAACTGTTCCAACTTAGGGCATAGGTACTGTGCTGCTCAGATCTAGTTGCTAACGGTAGAGTTGTTAAGTTGTAAAAGAAGAATAAAGCTTTGAAAGGAATCCCTTTGTCTGTGTCTGGACTTGGCTACCGGATTAGACTGAGAGAGGCCTCCAAGGAGCCCTTGACACCTACTTCCTCCTCCTCCTGCACCTGTGAAAAGCCTCCCCAAAGGTAGGAGGGTCTCTTGTACAATTTAGGAGGGCGGGTGAGAACTACTGGAGGAATTGCTCAAAATCTGATGGACCTCTGCTCAATTTGGGGCCATTTTGCCCCAGCAGTTCCCCCATCCCATATTGTTCAGGAAGACCAACCCAGAGAGGCTTTTCCAGGGGTGGAGGAAGGGACAGGAGATTTTCTTCCATTCATGTATCTTAGCATTCAAGGTTCACACACCACAACAAGCCACAGGGTTGGGTATGGGTTGAGTGTGTTGGTTGTTGTTGAACTGTGGGTTGTTGTTGAATCATGGGTTGCTGTGTTGTGTGAATGTGGCTGTGCTAACAAACCATGGTTTGTTAACCACAAACAACCCACAAAGAGAACCGACGATTTGTTAGGTTGTGAACTGTGAGTTGTTCATGGTTAACAAACCATGGTTTGTTAGCGTGGCTGGGTTCACACAACAAAACAACCCATGATTCAACTACCATTCACAGTTCAACAACCCACACTCAACCCATACTCTGGCTTGTGTTGTGTGAACCAGGTCATTACTTAGAAAAAAGCATCACTGATTTCAGTGGAATGACAGGTATGCTTAGGAATGCATTCTTAGAAGTGGGGGAGAACAAAAATATTAGAATACTAGATAGGACCACACATAGTAGCCCAGCCTTTCCCAACCTGGTGTCTTCCAATGTTTTGAACTTCAACTCCCATTAGCCCAAGCCAGCATGGCCCATGGTCAGGAATGCTGGGAGCTGTAGTCCAAAATCTCTGGAGGGCACCAGGTTGGGGAAAGCTGCTGTAGCCCTATTCAGGTGCTCCCTCTCATGTGTTTACAATAGTGTATGGTGGGGGGAGGGGAGTAGGATCATGCTTTTTGGGCCCACCGCTTCTGCTATGTCCCCATTGCCCTCCCAGCCTTGGACATGGTAAGTGTGCAGCAGGGAGTGTGCTCAACTCATGTAGGTTCCCCAAGTGATTTAGAACCTCAGCAATCATGTTCTAAATCACTCAGGAAGCCCACATGAGTAAAGCAAGCTCCTCAGGCCTTTCCTGCCCAACCTATAGAAGGCAGTGGGGATGGGGATGCGGCAGTGGAAGGCAGGGCCACTTCTCCCTCCTCATGCAATTGTAAATGCATGAGGGGAGAAACCTGAATAGGGCTTATGAAACACTAGATCCAAAAGCAGCAGGCCCAACTTCAACAGAGTTGGTTTACAACAAACATTATTCTTTGCTGAGTTGCCAAAGTTGATGATTTCCGCCCAGGGAGGGATTCCAAACCCTCCCTTCAATAGGGACAAAGGAAATGCTGGAACCAAATGTGCGCACACCTCTTGATAGCTGAGATTGCATGATGCATCAGGGAAAACCTGACACAACTGCTGCCATCTACGGCAAATGGCCTTGCTCTGTTAGGATCATGCAGCGTTCTTCTGCCTCCCTTCACGGGAGACCACCTCCACCTCTTTCATGAATCGAAGACATAATTCCTCCTGCCACGGTAAAGCCACACACTGAACTGCCACAGGGAGACCCACAGCACCTTCCACAGCCTGCAAGAGATGTGCAAAAAGCAGATGTACTGAGAACGCCCGGGTGTCAAGCTTTTTAGACTCTTGCAGCCTGGTCCTACGGATGTTTATTCTAAAATGAATCCAGCTGTGTTCAATGAGGATTACTCCCAAGTAGGATCACAGACCCCATACTCTTACAAACTAGGAGGCCCATAACACAGTTTTTTTTCTACCTAGCAATGAGCGCTCTTGGTCCTGGGAAGAAAGGGGTTATGTGTATGTATGTGTATATCTCTCTGTATACTTGCTACCTTGGGGGCCATTGGTCAAAAGAATGGGTAAAGACATGAGAAATAATAAAGTACCTGTTATTGTGTGCCTGCATGGAGAACAACCTTCAGGACTACTCTCTAACGTTGAACTGTAGTCAGTGCTGGCTTCAGGTTTTTGAAGGCCCTTGGGCAAGGCATCCTCAATGGGCCCCCTCCTGCAGTGAGTCTACCTTCTCACCACCATTGTCGCCAGCTGCTATTGCCTCTCTTCCTCTTTCTCATCATTGCCACCACTTGCTTGCTTGATAGGCCAGCAAGCAAGTTGGCAGTGGCATCTGCTGCTGCTCCTTTTCACCACCAAGGTGTCTGGGCCAGAGCAAAAGGCAGGTGAACAAGCGAGTTGCAATAGTGAAGAAGAGGAGTAAGTCCAAGGGGGTCATGGGCCCCAGCTGGGATGAGGGCCTTTGTCATGTGCCTGACCATTCCTACCCTTGAAGCTGGCCCTGACTGTAGTCAATGACTAGAGTAAGTAAGGCTGTTCCCTTAACAAAATAACAACACTCCAGCATTGTTATCCCCTGCCTTTTGCTTAAAGATGGATTCAGAGATCCATCTGTGCTGTAATGGTCACTTAAAATGCACAACCAGATATTTAAGAATTGTAGGTCTGACCTAAAAAAATCTGCAACTTGGCCCCTTTCCTGTGACAAAAATGAACACAATCCTGGATTTTGCTATTAGACCTGCACATTATGCCTCAAGTCTCCTATCAGCTTGTATAAAACCCTCCTTTAAAAAAAATCTTCTGGGATCTGAGTGCTGTTGCCATGATTCTTTGTATTTCCCATTCACAATATTCCACCTAAAGCGGAAACAAGTTTCCTCCAAAAAGTGATTATTTGGAATGTTCTTTTGCAAATTTTCATGGCGTTCATTCTCCAAATGTCCTCTGGGTTTATGAATATTTGCTATTCAGCAGCATCAACATTTTGCAGCAGCAGTAAACATTTGACAGTATTTGAAAGGTGGCATGCATTTGAGACTGACATGCAGCAGTCATTAGCGCTGTGCTGAATATTTCTGCCACTTCTTTTCAACCATTTTCATTCAATTACATAGAAGAGAAATGTTTTCAAAAAGAAATTCAATGGTGAAGAAGTTTTGGAGAAATTCTCATGGCTTGGGTTTGGGTTTCTTGGGCTTACCTTACTTAGGAAGTGGCCGAGGAGGGGGCACAAGCGTCGTGTTTTTCATTGTACAATCATCTTTTTGGCAGCTTGTAGCCTCCTCAGTGTCCTACACTTCAGTTAAGGCCCAGTGGAAGGAAACATGAGGTAATTCCTCCCATAGGGCTTTTTCAGATCAGGAAGTGTAGGCAGCCTGGGAGGCTAAGCTGTGATTAGGTACACTCAAAAACACCACAAAAATAAATTATAAAACACCCTGAGAATGAGGCAGAACAATGGAAGCCCCTTTCCTGGGGTGGGGGGGAGAAGACTTTAAGTAAATTGGAGGACAGATTTTGGCAGAGCTCTAATCTACCTCATCCCTGGAGCTAGACCCGACACGCCTCCCCCCCCCCACAAACACACCCCTGCATTGTAGGGCATGCAAATGGGGGCCAGCCTGCCAACACAGCTGATGCTGTTGCAACATGAAAACCCCCAAAACCCTTACCAAAAAAAGAAAGAAGCTGTGCTACAAGCCCTGCCAATGGGGAACCCTATCTGCAAGAAACTGTTGAAAAATTTTCCTCTCCCTGGAGAAATTTGGTGAAATTGCCTCCCAAATTTCTCTGCCCACAAACAAGGCCATTTGCACACAGGTCTAGGAGTCATCATTTGACAACTGAGGCCCAAACTAGACACTACCTTAAATGCATGCCCACTGGCAACCTGCATCTCCTCTCCACATCTCCCAGTTATGTTTAGTTACAGTGTATGCAATGCATGACTTGTTGTCCTGCTCAGTTTTTCTCCATTCGCACTTCACTTGACTGGGTGCCACTTATGAGGAATAGGAAAATGCTGAATGTGATGACTTTACAATATTCATGTTCCTAAACAGAACATTATTGGGAGATGTGGAGGCACTATGAGATGGCAGTATTAGAGTAAAGCCCAGACACACAACAGCAATTAGTATTTGACAGCATCAGAAGAATGAGTAGAGGAGGGGAGGGGAGGGGAGAGGAGAGGAGAGGAGAGGAGAGGAGAGGAGAGGAGAGGAGAGGAGAGGAGAGGAGAGGAGAGACTCTCCTATGAGGAGAGACTGAAAGAACTGGGCATGTTTAGCCTTGAGAAGAGAAGACAGAGGGGAGATATGATAGCGCTTTTCAAAGGTTGTCACAGAGAGGAAGACCAAGATCTCTTCTCGATCATCCCAGAGTGCAGGACACGGAATAATGGGCTCAAGTTACAGGAAGCCAGATTCCGGCTGAACATCAGGAAAAATGTCCTGACTGTTAGAGCAATACGACAATGGCACCAATGACCTAGGGCGGTAGGGCTCTCCCACACTGAAGGCATTCAAGATGAGGCTGGGCAGCCATCTGTCAGGGATGCTTTGACTTGGATTCCTGCATTGTGCAGGGGGCTGGACTCAATGATCTTATAGGCCCCTTCCAACCCTACTATTCTATGATTCTATGTTGAACAATATTTAGTAATTTTACATTACCATCACGTATCCATCAAAAAGAGACCGTTTTCAAACTGTGATGTCAACGTTTGATTGTGAAATCAAATGCCACATTTTGGGGTCATACACTGACATCAAAATCTGAGTTTTGAAATTCACTGAAATGTGACATTTGCATCTGTAATTCCACCTCAATTCGGGCAAACCTCTTTCAGTTTCTTATCCCAGGGGTCACCATAGTGTCCTTGGTAATGCCACAGCTCTTCCTCATCAGCTTCTGTAACTGTGGTGACTGGCACAACTCCAGCAGGGAAGTTCAAAACATTGTACAGCATGGTAGATGAAACAGCAGCTGGGAAGGAGAATATGCAGAAGAAGCAGTGTGATAGAATCCCAGAACCAACACCCACGCATCTACTCACATGGCTAAGTTATGGTAAGGCATACATTTTTTCTGTGTATTTCTTACAGTGCAAGTGGAAAAGGTATGATCTTAGAAATGATTTGGAGTCCCCCAAACTAGGATCCTCAGCTCTCTTTCAGCATCCTCCAGAAATCCCTAGCTTAGCCTGACAATTCTCGATAAAGCCTTTACATGAGCACCAGCCCAATTGTGCAAGGGCTGTTGTCTGATAAAACAATACCAGCCTTTCCCAACCTGGTGCCCTTCAGACATTTTGGACTATAACACCCAACATTCCTAACCATCAGCCATCTGGCTGGGGTTCATGGGAGTTGATGTCCAAAACATCTGGAGGGCTCTGAGTTGGGAAGACTGAACAATACTGTCAAGTTTATTTGCCCATGCAAAGACCCTTGGATTGCTTCCACACACAAACATCCTTGCATCAACCACATTCAGCTCCTCATTTTTCCCCTCCCCTCCATTCATTTCCATTAACATTCCTCTCCTTTTCTTCTAGCCTTTTTTCCTGTCCCTCCAACACTTAAATCTGTCATTCTGCCTACTCATCCTAGGGATGTCCAGATTTTGTGAAATCCGTCCCGCATGTGTTTCATGGATTGTGTGGTGTCATTCATTCCAGCATCAGTCACAGACGGATTTGAATTTTTTTTTTTTTTGCTATGCAGAAAAATACACAAATAATTCTGTAAGAGGGTTCACAACAATTTACATAATTTACATTAGTACATAACATTTAGCTTATTGTCCCCCATTCCATTCAGCTTTTCCCTGTGTATATTTACCAGTATCAGCGGAAACTTGCATACTATTTTCCTACAAATACATTTTGGGAAAGTAAAAAAAAGATCCGAAAGTCCATGGACTCTGCGTGGCCTGAGGGAGCCAGTCCACAGCAGATTCCATGGGGTCAGATTCTTAGAAATCCAAGCTCATTTTAGTCCATCTTGAATTTCTCCAGCATCCCTAACTCATCCACACATCTTGACTTCTATGGGATAACACCCACTGCCATCCCCAGTAAGAATATGTTCCTAATTGTAATTTGGCCAACAATATCCAGTGTAAAAGGCTGTAAGTGCCATCATCTCATTAAACCATTCCCATTATGGACCTGACTGCAGAAGAATGTTTTACAATTACACCCAGGGTCTTGCAAGTACACATCAGGAAACATGCTAATGAACCCAAGAGAATGTCTGTCCCAAGGCTTATTTGGAAGGATTCCAGCATTTGTAAAGGTAGCGCAGGAAGGAAGATGTAGGCCAAGAGCAAAATTATAGCAGAACAAGGGTCAGGAGATAAAGTAGTCTGAGCAGCACAAAAGCGGAAACCCTCTTGATGCTCATACCAAAGGATACCAAAGTGTGACCCAATAAGTTTAAAAGGGGTGAGACTGGAACCCAGTTCTCACTGAGAAGATCAATCTGTCTAGCCTGGACCACATCAGAATGCAGTGGAGGCTCACATGACGGAATGTAACTCCCCATGCAAATAAACATCTGAACAGAGAACATGAGCCGGTCTGGGCTAGGCTAGGCTAAAGCCCCCACCAGTATGAAGTGATACAGCCCAGAGAGATGTAACTACCTCAGTGAGAACTAGGCCTAGGTTACATGCCCATCCCAATAAATCAGGAGTTGTGAGCAGTAGTTATTTATTTATTTATTTAAAATATTTCTTGGCTGTGTTTCAGGACAAAAGCCCTCCAAGGTGGCGTACAATAATAAAATACATGATAAAAGCCAATACATGCATACTGATGATATTTCAGCCCAAACCTCCTGATGACTTCCCCAGTGGTTTCTCGTGGGTTTATGTATGTATGTATGTATGTATTTATTTCCTGCCCTATATCATTAAGATCTTAACATGTAGATGTTAAAAGCATGGGGGACAGGATGGAACTTTGTGGCACCCCACAGGCTAATGGCCATGGAGCAAATGTCTCCCAGCACCACCTTCTGAGATGGGTCCTCCAGAAAGAACTGGCACCACTTTAAAACTATTGCTTTGCCTGTTTACTGCTATTTCTCCACTTGGCTTGCCATAGAGCAGGGGGCAGCAACCTGGTGCCCGCCAGATGTTTCAGACCACAACTCCCAATAATATTTGGCTGTGTGTTCTATCTCATAAGAGGACAGTCCTCTGTTTGAAGCTCTTCTGGATTTGAAATGCTGTCCAGTCAAAGACTGGTTTAAAGATAAAGAACCATAAGAAGAAAGCGCAGGGGCCTTGAAGTTGCCCATCATCTGTCAACACCTGGGCAGCAGACTAAGCAGGCATGCAGGCAACCTGGTCACAGTCTTCCACACTATGGGATGTCTTGTATTCCCATTGAAATCATAGTAATTATTTCTGCTTTTGCATGTTTTATGCACATCTGTGTCATCTTCTGTCCTTTTTTTTTTTTTGGTGATGATGATGACGTGGTTCCTCTTTTTTGGCAACATGTAAATGGCTACTGTATTGCCAAGCTGGCTGGGGCCCATGGGCATGGTAGCACCGCACATCTGGAGGGCACCAGGTTGCTTACCCCTTGCAACAGGATATAGCAAAACAGGTTCTGCTCTGGCAGCAATGCTAGTTCAAGGACTAGTTCCCTGACGGATGTTCTTCTTGACACTTTATCATGCTTTTTGATGTGATTGAAAGAGACATACCCTGGAAATGTGAGGCTTACCCAGTATTTTTCCAGGATATCCAAGAATGAAGGCAGGACCCAGAACTGGACACAGGACAACATCAAGCTTGCATTTCCTCCATTGGTCAACAAACTTCTTACGATAAGCCTGCGTGTGCAGTGCAACAGGAGTTAGAAAGATATCTGACCAAGTCTAGGTGAGCTGTTAGAAAGAGTTTTGAAACTGTGCAGGAGTTGCTATCTGAAAAGAATACAGTCAGCATGATCCACTTTACAGCAAGCACTGCTGCTCCAATACGGGTTTTTTTTACTAATGCCACTAAAATATGTATGATGCATCCACTGAAAACTAATCAGTTATTGCTCACTGTGGATGTAGGAAGGCAGGTCCCTATAAAAGTATCTCAGGCATTTTGGGCCGAGGCCCTTTAAGATATTATCAGCGCAACCCCATACATGTCTACTCAGAAGAAGTCCCACTGGATACAATAGGGCTTACTCCCAGGTAAGTGACTATAGGATTGCAGCACACGTTGAACTGAGCCCAATAGGCCACAGAGAGCTGCTAACTGAGATCTGAGTGCTGGTGTAAAATGTACCCTACAACCCTTCCCTGCCAGAAGGTGGGCTGCACTGCACCTGCTGAAGTTGTAGAACTGTTATCAAGGGGAGATCATGCACAGAAATTATGCAGGCGTGCACTTATGGCCACTAGGCCTTCCTCTCACTGGGCAAAGGTGGTATAAAGTACCCCCTGGCCACTGCCACAATCCAGACGCATCCAGGTGCACCAAGGCCTGCCAGTCCTTATTTCAGTCTTGTCCAGATTAAGTGTCAATCTGCTGGGCTTTTACCAAGATCTCAACCACAGCCAGACACTGAGGAAGCACAGAGACAAAAGAACCTCAGCCAGATAAAAAGGAGAGAGCGCTAGATATCATCCATGTACTGATAGCACCAGACTATACTTTTAGGATTTACGTGGGAATAAACCACCACCTCTTT
Source organism: Heloderma suspectum (assembly GCF_057233095.1). Classification (NCBI taxonomy): domain Eukaryota; kingdom Metazoa; phylum Chordata; class Lepidosauria; order Squamata; family Helodermatidae; genus Heloderma; species Heloderma suspectum. Next base: position 232,591,362 of record NC_139461.1, read on the forward strand.
TAAACACTGGACCTAAGACAGTTCATACCATCTGAGACCAGCATCTGTACAGTTCCACTCATGTTAGAATCAACTGCAGCTTATTTTCTGAGATGTTTCACTTAATATATATCTTATGTATTATCTATTTTGGACGTTTATATCCTGCCTTTCAACAAATTCTTAAGGCAGCTATTTATCTTCTTGCTCAGAAAACACAAAGCCAGTTCTGCATCACAGCATCATTTAAAACATCTGCAGGCTTGGTACTTTACTGTGTTGCATGGTATAAACAAGGGGTGGGGAACCTGTGGCCCTCCATATATTTTGGCTTACAACTCCCATCAGCCCTAGTCAGCATAGCGAAAAGGTGAGAGATGAATGAAAATCCTAGGCTAAAACATCTGGATGCCCACAAGTTGCCCACCCCTGGACTGTAAAATTAACTTCATGGGGTAGGCCGGCCTTCCCCAACCTGGTACCCTCCAGATGCACTGGACTGCAGTGCCCATCATTCCCAGCCAGCTTAGCCAATTCCTTGGAGGGCACCAGGCTGGGGAAGGCTGCAGTGGGCTCTTGAAGAAAAGGTGCCACCCCATGGGATTCAGGAAGCTGGTCAACCAGTTCAAGTACTCCAGGCTTGCAGACTATTTGATTCTTTTGGAAAAAATACTTCCAGTGGGGGCCCAACTCCAGTTCTATAGCCACAATTATGCATTTGAAGTATGCTTACGAATTTATCGTTTGTCAGAGAACACATGTTTTCTTGCAGGTTTAGTGGCTGCATCGCTCCATTTTAGATTTTGATGGCACAACACTCACAGAGATCTGGGACATTCTGTGGCCATAGTTATTCACGCCAAGGAGCAGAAATCGAGCTGCCCTTAAAATTTGTTGTAGCCATTGGAGAGAAATTCATGTATCTCAATGCTTGCAGGAACTGATTTCTCAGAACAGATTAAGCTTTGCTTTTTTATTTGCACTCCCCCAAAACTTTTTACCGCCACTTTGTCATGGTGCTCCCACAGGTGCTTCACAGACCTGAAACATGCAACACATAATCAGTTAATTTGTCAGGTCTTGGTATTTTATTGTTAATTGTTTTGAGTTGTTCTAAAGTGTTTTAGGTTTTCGAATGTTTTCATCCCTGTTGTGAGATGCCTTCAGTCTTTTCCTGAGAAAGATGTCTAAGGGCACAGTCCTATGGGATTGTCACCTGCTAGGGAGAAGCCTCCAATCTTAGAGGCTTCCAAGTGTGCTGCTGCCGGCACAGCAGGAGGAGCGCTGGAGGCGATTTTCACCTCTCCATCTTCCTTTTAAATTTTTCCTTTAGACAGGCCTCTGAGCCCATCTAGAAGAGTCACTGTGCCAGGGGCAGGGCTGAAGAGGCCACAGGATAAAGCTGATGCTGGCCTCTCCTCTCCCACCAGAAGGCCCCCCTTTTGACCTCTGTGAGGCCATACAAGCAATAGAGGCTGGTGGCTCTGATTTCAATGCCATTTTGGGTTTCAGTCAAAACCAGACAGAGCTCTAAAGGAGGTATCCAAGGTGCTGTACTCTATCCCCAAAATAGGTCCAGCCCCTTGGATAGTTCCTTCAGAGTTCTGGCTGGTTCTGACTGAAATCCAGAATGGAATCACAGCCCCACCAAAACCAGAGCCACCAGCCTCCACTGCATCCAAGGTTGCTTTTGTGACTACAGGAAACAGGCGCCATAGTTTTTTTCTGTGGTGGCTGTGAGAGGAAAGGGGACTGGGGAGCAGGAGGCATCAGACTTCAGAGTCCCCCTCCCAAAGTCATAGGAGTATCTACGGCTTTGGGACGGGAAATCTGAAAGATCCCAGTACTCCCAAGGACCATCGGATTGCTCCCTGAGAAATGTAATACATACTAATAATAATTAGTTGAGTATCTTAATATGTCAAAGGGCTGCCACCCTGCTGGATAGCTAAAAAGACCATACGCATCCAAGACAAGGCAGAGGCTGGCCAGATCATCAATTATTTTAGAGGTGATTCCACTAGAGCATAACATGCATACCCTTCACAGTGAGACACCATGTCTTACTCTAAAGAGTACCTGATTTTCAGAATCTTATCTGGCACAGTAAGCATCTTAATCACATTAGCCCAAGACAGGACATCGCTGATCGACTCTGAGCAAACTACAGCAGTGGAAAATCCAGCTCAGTCAGAGACTGGAGACCGTAAAGCCCCCATCCCTGACATTTGGCAAAGGCCTCATTTCGGTATATCTGTAAGAGAATACGGCACCACTCTTACCTCACACCACAGAGTGCATTCAGATGGCTGGCCAATCGTGGAAACTAGAATAAAACCAAAATTGGGTGAGAATCCAGATTCGTTAGAACTGTTTGGTATTGTAGCTGGTGTGGGGAGGAGTTGTATCTCCACTCTTTGGAGAATGGTGAAACTGTAAAACCTTATTTCTGGACCAACTCCGCTGATGGCAAATTGAACAAGGATTAGGCAGCCTCATCCTTGGTCACAGACCATTTATAGGGCTTCTTCACACGGAGGTTTTATCCTGCTATTGAGATTGCTCACTCACGGAAGGTTGTGGGTCCTTTTCGTGACGTAGTCAACCAACAGATCCGGAAATAATAAAGTATTAAAATATGTTGGATTGTTGCACTGTTAAAATAACCACTAGATGTTGCTGTTTAATCGAGTTCTATGGAACCTTGAAAATTAAAAACTTCCCCTCTCAGCAATCATGTGGTCACCATCTAGGAGCCCACTGTGAACACGGAACAGCTCCACAACGGTAGGACTGCCGGTTTTTTCTTTAATGTAAAGGCTCCTGGGAAATAGGTTGACCAGCTGGACAGACCTGGTGATTTGCAGTTTCTGCAGGCTGTCTGGGTCTTAAAAGTGGTGCAGAGCCTTTCTACACAAAGTTTTTTATTGTGCCCTTGTGATCACTCACTCACAGTAGTTTGCGGGTCCTTTATATGACATCCTCCACCTCCAGGGCCTCTCCTGCTCTCTGCAACCATTGCTGCGTTTCTTTTTTTCTAATGAGGAAAGTCTGCTATTATTTAGAAAATGCATGATAAAGTCCCGTGTAATTCCAGAATTCTGCTATACCACAGTGCAATCTAGTGGTTGCATAATGGAGCATATAGAAAAGCACAGAAAGAAAAGCCTGGGGGAAAAGCATGTGTAAAGGAGCTTATCTTAATCCCACAAAGAATCTGGAAGCAGAAGCCCAGATAAAGGTGCGGGATAAAAGCCTCATGTAGAAATGCCCATAATGATTAGAGTATTGGACTGGGACTTGGGAGATGCAGGTCCTAGTCCTCACTTGGCCATTAAGCTCACTGGGTGACTTTGGGCCAGTCACCGACTCTCGACCTAGCCTACCTCACAGGGTTGTTGTGAGGGTAAAATGAAGGAGGAAGAGGATTATGTAAGCTCTTTGGGTTCCTTGCAAAAGGAAAAAAGACAGGATATAAAGGTAATAATAAATTATTTTAAAAAACAGATCCACAAGTGAGCTTCAGTGGTATATTCATAGTGGAGGATAGAACCAACAGTGCAGTCCCTGGGGTGCACAGGACTTGGTGTCCAGAGTCCCTCACCTGCACACACCTGGACTCCATTTCAAAACTAGCTCAAGCAGAGAGTCTTTACTTCCAGTTACTTGGTAGATGTCTTGTCCAGTTCCCTCGCACCCCCTCCCCCAGCTGCTATAGGACCCCCTTTGCCTATGTACCATATTTATTTATTTATTTATACATACTACTTGTATACTACTTAATATTCTAAAAACTCTAAGCAGTTCACAATACATATATAATACAGTATAAAACCAATATAAAAACAGAGTAAGAACAATACAAAATAATATAGAATTAAAAACTTTACAACAAAGACAATAATAAAACAATAAATAAAACAGAGCAGTGTCATAATTCATTACGAGCCAGGGAAAGCTGTGTAAACAAATACATCTTCAATACATGCCTTCAAGAGGCATTTAAAGTGCACTACAGTTTCTGCCTCTCGAACAACACGTAGGAGGGTGTTCCAGAGGGTGGGCGCTACTACTGAGAAGGCCTGCTAACATGCTGTTACTTGGCAACACTCTGTTGGTCATGGAATTACCAAATGACAGACCTGGTATAAACAGTTTTTCCCATATGTGCCTCCACCTAGCACCTATGTCCCTCTGACTTTACAACATGGTCTGCCCTCAAACCCACCATTTCCTGAACTAGGAAAAGTTGGCACAATTAGAGTTGGCACAAAAGCTGGCACAATGAGAAGAAATCTGAACTCCAAAACATTAAATTACTAATGAGAAAGTAAATAAGCACCTAAGGAAAATGGGCAGGCCCCACAATTTCTCAGAATACACCAACTCCAACTAAGGCGTGTTGTTCCTGTGGTAGAAGAAATGCATATAACTGACACATATGGTTCATTTCCCATTATACACACAAATTATAATACATGCATCATTCCAATTTCTTTTAAAAACTTCTCTCTGGAAGAGAAGAACATGATTAGGAGTATAAATAATAAGCCTAAAGAGGTCTAAGACTCACCCAGGGTTTGACAATCTTAGCGAAAACTTTCTTCAGCAAATTTGGGATTCGAAGGCAATCCACCTGGGGTTTCAAGCTTGGATCCACTATGTCTCTTTCACTGAGAGGCAGCAGAGAAAGAAGGCAAGAAAGTAGGCCAGTCCAACTCCTTTGCACTTAGCAATGATGATTTCCCATAAGAATTCTAGCATAACCTATGGAACTCACTGCCACAGGAAGTGACTTAGATGGCTTTAAAGGGGGATTAGACAAATTCATGGAGGATAATGCAATCGACAGCTGCTAGTCATGATGGTTATATGCAACTTACAAGTTGCTGAGAAAGATCAGTGGGAGATGGCTGTTGCCCTAAAGTTCTGTATGTGGGCCTTCCAGAGGCATATGTTACTGCTGTATTTTATTGTTATATTTAGCATTGATGTTGTCATTATCTTCACTGCTTCGATAATTTTGTTGGAAGTCGTATATAAATTTGTGAAACAACAACAACACGCCTGGTGACTGTGGGAAACAGAATGCTGGACTAGACAAACCTTTGATCTGTCCGGAAAGTAAGCTTATCTTCTCATAGTTCAAAGAAGTTTCCTATGCTAAATATACATGTTAGTCACATGAGTATCCTAATGGGCAGATCACCTCAACAGCACTTTCCACACACAGTGCTGGTGAAGACATCTTCTGGCTGGCGACAGGTCTTGTGTGTAGGAGGAGCAGTTGCCCCTCTGCTCTAGAACAGCTAAAACTCACATATGATAAGGTGCTTCATGTGGAGAGCATCCACCCACCCAATGAGCATTATTCATCCCTGTCAAAAATATAGGGTAGGAAAAACCACATGCATGGGTGTCCATGTCACACATTGCTCTAGGTACATGGTGGAGGGAAGGTATACTCATGCCAATTCTTCACCACAGGAAGCCTCTCACTGCCGGGCAAATGTCACAACTGGGACAAAGATCCCTGGCTTACCAGGAAAACAATTTGGTGGTTTCAGAATCTGCTTTGAATGTCTGCACAGCATTATTGGATGGGCTTCCTTCTTCTCTCCCTGCTTTTTCCTTGAACTGCCCTTAAGGTTCATCGTTACTTACAACATGGCCAACAGGGTTGAGCCTCCATCAGCAAAAAGGCCTTTGAGAAAAAGTTCATCGATGACATAGTCCACCGAAGGAGGGGTGAAGGGGACCAGCTGCAAAGAAAGGGTTGTTCGGTGAGCCACTAAGGTGCCAACTAAGGGACTGGAAGTGTTATTTCACAAGCACTTCCCAAATCTCTTCTCCCCAATGGGATGTGTGGATTAATGCTTTGCCTGCTTGCTGTTTGTCCACTCAGAGTGTGTGCTTTTCTCCATGAGAGGTACAAGATACAGGAACCTCCATCTTTTAACTTTCAGCAGGGAAAGCAATTTTGAATGGACAAAGAGCAGGTGGGAAAGTGTTGAAAAGCCCGCCTCCCCCAGTCTTCAGCAGGGATGCACGAGCATCCCTGTATTCACCCCAAAAGGTCCTCAGTCCTTTGCGCTTGCTCCAAGCACATGTGTGCAAGGGACTGATGTTAAACAAGTTCATTTCATTTTGCTTTAAAAGCCACCAGGGTGTGTGTGCCTGAGTGGCGGGGGGGCACACAGAGAGACACACGGACCAGGGCCGGCCCTACCATGAGGCAGAGTGAGGCGGACGCTTCAGGCAGCTGACTTTGAGTAACATAAAGGACAGCAAATTGTTAGCTATTGAATTTATTATTCTTGTATTTTTACTCCCAAGGAGAGGTGTACGTGGGATTTTCTGCCTCAGATACCAAAACAAATTGGGCAGCCTTGGGTAGTATGCACCTTGAATGGGGGGCAGGGGAGGAAGAGAGAGATTTGCTCCTCAGGCAGCAAAATGTTTTGGGCCAGCCCTGATACCCACACACGGACCAGGATTAGTGCCGCAGGAGGATGTCCACCTGTGCTGCAGTCCCAATAAAAATTGCCCCTCTCCACAGCCGCTATTGGCTGAAGCTGCTGAGATTAAACCGACAAAGACCTTTTCCAGATTTTCACTGAAGGCTAATCAGTTTAGCCCTTCTCTGCAGGCAAAGTATTCTGCCTCTCAGGCACTGGAGTGAATATCTTCAACCCAGGTATATCACGAAGCCTGTGTTTACCCTCTGTGCTTAAGAACAAGTGTTTCTGGCATTGCACTGAAAATGCTGTAAAAACATAGCCAAACGTCTTGCAAAGCAGGTTTCTTACTTGGCCTATGTAGAGAAACTGTATTGCAAGTAGCAACAATACCAAATGTACACACCGTATGATCAGCTTCTTGGAGAAGCTTCCTGGTTTGATGCACAGCCCTCCTCATGCAGGAAGGGAGCAAGAAATAGCTGTCAGTGTCATAATATCCTATCCGGAGTGGTGTATTACTACAGTATATCTAGAAAGAAAGAGAGAACCTTGAATTTCTACCATCACTAGATGAATAGCTGTGGAACCAATCTATGACAACAATATTTTGCTCACACACTATGAGTGGAACTAGACAAAGATCACAGAGCCACTACCCAAACCAGCAACCTCACAGCCAGTACGATGTGGTGGTTAGAATGTCAGACTAGGACTGGGGAGATTCAGGTTGAAATTCCCCCTCAGACATGAAGTGTACTGGGTGTGGGTGGCATAGGCCAGTCACTATGTTTAGCCTACTTCACAGGGCTGTTGTAAGGATAGATTTTGAGAGAGCCATGTATGCTGCCCAAGCTCCTTGTAGGAAAAGTGGAATATAAATATCATAATTAATGGTTTCAAGTTCTTCCTTCTCTGCTTTGTAACATGTAGTAATGGAAACACATGTAATGTGATCACATGATGCATTTTCCCTGCTGCTACCCCACCCTCACCCCACAACATTCACCGTTCAGTGACGGCATAGCCTTGATTGCACCGTGTCACGTGCTTGCAGTCCTTCACCTGACAGAACATGTGGCTTAACCTGTGGGTTGCCATTTTTAGTTACGACCCCACGTTGTCCATTCACATCTCTACTCAAATCTGTATGAATTTCTTACACTTCACTTGTATATGCCCAGGCCCCTCCCTCGCTCCATCTTGAGGAACCAAAGTAAACTGCCGACGCAGACACCTTTTCACAACAAGGTTGTGTAGTAGTACACAGTATATGGGGGAGCGGGGAGAAAAAGACAGAGCAGCAGTGGCAGCTCCATGTCTCTTACAGCATCTGATTTGTTTTGTTTTTGTCTGTCTGTCTGTCTATTTAGGGTGCAGTCCTATGGTGAAGCCTGTAAGCCTCCAAACTTGGAGGCTTGTGGGCATCCTCTGCAGAATGGGAGGAGCAGCGGAGGCAATCTTCGCCTCCGCACTCCTCTTGCTCTGCATTTTGGCTAGACAGGCTTTTTCACCTGTCGAGCTGAAGTACATCAGAGCAGGAAGGAAGGAGGCTAGGGAGCCTTGGGATATGTTGCCTCCCGCCTTCCCCAGACTCCTCTCCATCCTGTCCACCGACACGCCCCCTTTCGTCCCTCTCTGAGGTCGCCAGCATGGTTCTCTCCCCACTGGCTGTGAGGGAGAGGGGGTGCGGAGCACGGATTCCTGGATCCACAGTTGGAGCGCTGTCTCAAACTTTGGATCCAGGAATCCGAATTATCCTATGGGGCCCCAGACTCTGACTAGGGCCATAGGATTTCTCCCTCCATGTATTTATTAAAATAATTCTAACCCACTGTATATCAAAAGATCTCAGGGCAGGATACAATCAATAAAACAATTTGACACAAAAATAATAACACTACAAAAAAACCCCACAACCCAACATAAACCCAGCAAAAGTAAGCCAAACCAAGCAATGCTCACTGAGGCCAAAAGGTTTGGGTGAAGAGTCAGGGTTTGATTTGACACCAAAATGAAGCCAGCACCACGCAGGACTCCAGGGACAGGGCTTTCCATAAATGGGTGCCACAGTCAAGAAGGCCCTCTCTCACATCTCCACATAATGTACTGCTCCCAATGGTGGGATGCAGAAGAGGTCCCCCTAGGAACTAGTTCGACACTACCCATGTGCAGGATTGCAGCCTAACTGGGTTAAGGCCATTGTCTTTTACTCTCACATTACTAGGGCTGGCAAAGAATCCTGCCTAAAACCCTGGAGAGCCACTGCCAGTCAGTGTCCACAAGCCTGGTGTAGATGAACCAGTGGTCAGACTCTGTATAAAGTAGCTTCCTATTTTCCACTCTCTGCAAGAACTCTTGCAATGACTGCCAAATTCAGCAACAGTGTCTGCAGCTTCAGGGTCAATAGGGCTGGGGGTGGTCCTGCAATAGAATTAACTGCACACTAAGGCTTGATCTACCTCCTCATTGAATGGCATAGGCGGCACGGTGGGGTCCAGCTGGAACATATCATCACATAAGAGCGCCTTCATGCACAGGACCAGACTGTCCACATCCCTTGCCATCGGCCCCACCGTTCCTGCAACTTTAATCAAAAGGAGAAGATGGACGTGTGTGCAGACATATAATGCAACCCATGTGGCATTATCAAATATGCAAAGATAACGTGAAAAGGCTTAACGGAGAGTGCACCCTGATCCTCAAAACGGTTTCACAGCTGCTTTTAAAACTTTTGCATTTTTTAAGACAAAGGGTGAATGAATGAGGAATAAGAATAGGAGAACAGAAGAAGAGCCTTAATGGATCAGACCGTGTCCATCTAGTCCAGCATTCTGTTCACACAGCGGCCAACCAGCTGTTCACCAGGAACCCACAAGCAGGGCATGAGCACAACAGCACCCTCCCACCCATGTTCCCCTGCAACTGGTGTACATAGGCTCACTGCCTTTGGTACTGGAGGTAGCACAGAGCCATCAGGAGGACTAGTAGCCATTGCTAGCCTTCTCCTCCAGGAATTTGTCTAGCCCCCTTTTAAAGCCATCCAAATTGGTGGCCATCACTACGTCTTGTGGTAGCGAATTTCATACCTTATGTGCTGTGTGAAGAAGTACTTCCTTTTATCAGTCCTGCCTGAATCTCACACTAACCAGCTTCATGGGATGACCCCAGGTTCTAGCATTTTGAGAGAAATACATTACACACACACACACACACACACACACACAGAAAGAGTAGGGTGGAGAGCCCAACTGAAGCTTGGGGACAAGGGAAAGTGAGAGCTGATACCTTGCTTTTAACTTGCTGGTCAAAAGCAAGCTATGTTTCAAGATAACATCATGCCGTGGGTAAGCACTGTTCAAATAAGGGGTGCAGAATCTCAGCCCCATGGGCCAAATCCTACCCTCTGGGGGCCCCATATGGCCACGCCCCTTCATCTGGCCCCACCCCTTTCCCCAACTTCCAATCGTGTGGTAGTTTCCCAGCATTTGCACATCGTCATCCCCCCTCCCCATTCTGAAAGGTTGAAATGTCCCTCCTAAGGCTCATTTACTGGCAGCGAGAGCTTTAAGATACAATATGCTGGCATTCCGGCCACACCCCTTTTGCCTTCAGCTCCACCCACCACTGGAATGCACCCCCCCCCCCCGAAGATCTCTGGAAGTGAATTTGGCCCTCGGGCTGAAAAGAAGTTTAAAGGTTATCCTAGGCTCATCTCTTCTGGAAGATCAGATCTTCCCCCCGCCAAATGTCTTGTTGAAGTTTGGATTTCATCCACCATCCACCCAATGTCCATTCTGCTTCAGCCCAGGCAAGGAACTTTTTACATATAGTCAAAGCTAACCTCTCACTTCTTTCCCACACTGGACAGAAAAGGAGGAGATCATTTACCTGAGAGTATTCCATCAACAGGGCCTCTTACTCCTGAATGACTGTAGAACAGAGAAATGTAAAAACATGTTGCTGATAAAAAGTAAATAAATGTGATTAACATTCACAAACAGCTTCATGGCAATGGATGCCAAATGGATTACACTTTATGTATACCTTATGATGAAAACACTTTTTAAAAAGCATGCTTAAACTGGCCACTTTTCTTTTGAAGAAAAAGCAGCTGCAGGGTCTGATCCGGCATTGAATTCCTGCAGAACATTGTCCCTAGCTGCTATTTGACAGACACGAAAGCAATGCTGAAAAGTTTTTCTCTCAGGCTTTTTGGAACTAAAAGCCATAGGTGAAATAGAGGAGTAACCTAACCGCTCCCTCTCTCTCACAATCTCTCTCTCTCTCTCTCAGAGAAAATGCTCCTTTACCCTTTACATACATTACGTCAAGACATTTGTCTCAAGTAGAAGGGAAAATGATGACAGACCATCTGAGGTTTTACTCTAGTTATTTGTGACAGCAAAGATATATGCATGTTGCACTGCAAAATGAACCACAATCTAATCTCTTCCTGGTTCATTTAAAAAACAAAAACAGTTCACCATCACTGAACCAGATTGACACCAGAAGGTTTTCCTCAAGAGAATGTGGCATGTAATAATGTGTGACACAGTTTTATTAGCAGCGTTTATGAAAATGAAAGGAAACCATCTATATGCAGGCTGGTGATTTGACACTTGAAAGGTTCCACTGCATAGAATGTACAGGCAAAAGGTCTCCTCCTTGGAGACTGTAACCAGTTTTTTTCAGTGAGCTTGTGAATTTGGAATGCTAAGATCAAATGACCACACTTCAGCAAGTGGGAAATTGTGTTTATTTGTTTTACGCAATGCCAGCATGGCTCTTTAATGAGTAGCACAAGTAAATGAAAACAAAAGCAGATGCCTGTCCCAAGGAGTCTACAATCTGCTTACATATTTGTGTGGAAGTTACAGAGCAAGAAGCAAGGGTAGCAAGGGATTATTGTGAGCAAATGGACATACACATTCTTAGACTTTGTTGTGTGTATGGCTACAATGTTTGGTTGATGGATCGATTAATCAATTTTAAAATACTTTGATTAACCAAAAGGGTGTCCATGATAAATGCTTTTATTATTATTTTTATCACAAGTACTTGTAAAAACTGCAACTAGCAAGCAGAAGCATCCCTTCCTATGCTGAGAGAAAGGTGTCTGGGGTTCGACACAATGCTTAATTCAGTCACTTTTCATAGCTAGAGCAATTAAGAGCTCAATCCTCTGCATGTTTAGACAGAAAGAAGTCCTACAGTTCCCAGCATGCTGGCTGGGGCATGCTGGAAGTTGCAGGACTTTCTGTCTAATCATGCAGAGGATTGTGCTCTAAACTAGCACTTTTCTCCCAGTTATTTTCTGGGAAGCAACTTGATGCATAGGACTGTCATAGTTAAGTTCTTATGTGCAAATTGAATTGGGAGGGCAGTGCAGGGGGATGGGTTTCCTACTCCAGAAACATTTTGGATTAGATTAGTCATACTTTGAATAGAACCATTCACATCAATGGGACAGGTAAGCCATGACTAACTTAAGTACCATTGATTCCAATGGGCCTACTCTAAGTATGACTAAATCTGGATCCAATCCTTCATGACTGTGATGACAGCTTCTAGGATACAAGCCTTCCCAATGGTCCTGTTTGTATTCCCTCCACGCCAGCACCAATCAATGGAAGGAAATCGTGCTGAGGTGTGGGAAAGTCATGCTCTGGTGCATGGTAGTGCTGGGGTGTTTGCTTTGTTTGAAATAAAGTGAAATGTTCATTGCCACACTGGGATGCATAGAAAATAATTAAAAGCACTGAAAAAAGGATGGTAGCAGAGAAGCCCTATAAAAGAAGGGGAGGCCTTACTGGCACCCCAATGTCAGGTGGGGATTTAAAGGGCAGATGAGCTTTCCACCACTGCAGTCAGGAAAATACTCAGACTCTTCAGTAACTTAAAAACAGAACATTATTTTAAATATATATATATACAAATCATGCTATGGCTGGTCATGGTGGTGAAGAGTTGTGTCACTATAGCGATGTCACAGACACTGCCCAATAGGTACCCATGAGAACTTTGCCACCACATTCCAAACAGCACACTCAGCCTTGGCGTATGCCCTGATGGGAAAGAACCACCATTTCCAGCATCTAAGTTTGGTGCTTGAAGGCTTGAAAGTGGAATTTCCCTAGAACAGAAGCATTTGCTGGGTGAACAATATCTGAATCGTGTGAACATTCCCTGTACAAAACCCACACTGGGTCAAAAACCCTTAATGCAAGTTGTTTAGCAAGTAGATATCTTCAGTGCCAAGGTCTGAGAGCTACCCAGCAAGCCATTTCATCATCTCCCCAAACAGTGGAGGCTGGTGGCTCTGATGCCAGTGAGGCAGTGAATCCACTCCGGGTTTCAGTCAGAACCAACCAGGACTCTGAAGGAGCTATCTAAGGTGTACCTCGGATGGCTCCTTTAGAGTTCTGACTGAAACCCAAAATGGATTCACCACCCCACTGACATCAGAGCCACCAGCCTCCACTGTCCCCAAATAAGATCACCAATATTTCCTTTGTGCAAGACTTTCCATGAGATTTTAAGCTGAGGCTGGATGCCCGCTAATCAGGGACACTGTAACAGCAAATCTTCAGTATCAACAGGGGGTTGGGCTAGATGTCCTTTGCGGCCCCTTCCAAGTCTTTGATTCTATACTTCTTATTTTTAAAATGCCAGTTGTTTGCACTGTAGGTGATAGTTTCAGTACATACCTCAGCCTACCAGCTGTTGGCTTCAGTCCACAAATTCCACAGAAGCTGGAGGGCAGGCGGATACTTCCACCCACATCTGATCCAAATCCCAGGATAGACCCTCCTCCAGCAATCAGAGCACCTTCCCCTCCAGATGAACCACCAGGGCTTCGCTCGTGATCCATGGGGTTTACTGTCTGGCCAAAAATGGAGTTGCTGCAGTCATAACTACAAGGTGACAGAAGTACAGCCATTTATTTTACTCCAGAACGTTGGACCACTCTGTGCAGAACAGAGAGAATACATAAGATAGTCATTCCTCACTTAGGATGCAATCCTCCACACACTTACTAAGGAATTAAATTCTGTTGAACTCAGTGGAACATCTTTGGTTTGGGTTTTTAGAGTGAGAGGTCTGTGATACTCACAAAGTAACCCTGCCATTCCTAGCACCCTATACTGGATGTGTGCCAAGAGCTCCAGCAGATTTCTCAGGTCAACCAGATTGTGATCTGGTTTGCATGATCACCACAGTCCACCATCACTTACTTAAGCCATAGTGGGCTGCGGCGCCCATAGGTGCCAGGTTGCGAATTCAAGCCCCTGCCGTGGCTTCTCGTGTTGTCCAAACCCGGTGAGAGTGGCTTGTTGAGGCTGTTAACAAACCACCGTACAACAGGCCATGGGTTCTGACTGGTTTATTAACTGCCCCAAGAAGCCACCTTCACCAGATTTGGATGACACAAGAACCTGTATCCGGTGAGAGTAATAAGGTAAACCAGGTTGGCACACGGTAGTTAACTAGCCACCGTGGCTTATTACACACTCTCACATTGTATGAACTGGCCCACTGGGAACAGAGGATAAGAATAAGCAAGTTCTACTGTGCTGGGAAAGACTGAAGGCAAAAGGAGAAGGGGACAGCAGAGGATGAGATGGCTAGATAGCATCACTGATGCAATGAATATGGACTTGAGCACGCTCCGGGAGAGAGCGCAGAACAGGAAGGCCTGGCGTGCTATGGTCCATGGGGTCACGAAGAGTCGGACACGACTTAACGACTGAACAACAAGAACAACAACAACAACAACTGTGCAAAGCCCCTGCACTGTGGTACACTACCAGCAAAAGCAAGAAACACATGTTTATTATTATTATTATTATTAATTTAGTCTAGAGGTAGGCAACCTGGTGCCCTCCAGATGTTTTTGACTCCAGTTCCCTTAATCCAGGGGTCCAGAACCTCAGGCCAAACTCACCCCTCCAGGGTTCCCCAGATGGCTATGCCCCCTTCCCTTGGAGTTTGTAGTCCAAAACATCTGAAGGGCACCAGGTTGCCTACCCCTGATTTAGTCTGATATGGTAGGCAATTCCAAACAATGTATTCCATACCAAGCTACTCTTCAAGATTGCTACATACTGCTGCTGTAACTGACATAGAACTTGGAAGTCCACAAAAATGAGCTCCTGGGATCACATTGCACTGCTTTGAGGCGTTCAGTGCTAGCTCCTTGTTGTCTTCTGGGCACAGCTGAAAGTGATGGCTTTTGAGCTCTGTCACCTTATTTGACTTGAGCTGTAACTACCTAAGCGAACATAGGCTAGCGGTGGGCAGTCTCTTATGAGTGCTGCGATCCTCTGGGCACTTCCTTAGTAGCGCTCTCCATACACCAAGAAAGAACAGAAAGGACACATCAGAAATGCTATTATTGGCTACTTTTCCTTCACACCTACAGAGTTAAAGAGCAAGTATATTCTTTGAATCGTAACACAGGAACCTGAGACAAACTTTGTCCTCATAAGCCTCCCTGGGTCAAGAATAAAACTGTACACACTAAAAAGAAAACCACCCACAAATCACTGGACGAGCTTCCCTGGTTGTAATTAATACAGTAAGTAACTGAGTAATACAATCAGTAACTAAGACAGATAAGTGCCCTGTTGGCAGAACTCACTCTCATTTGGAGACTTGGGTCCAGGGCTAACTCTACCATTAGGCAGAGCAAGGAAACTGACTCAGGCAGCAGACTGGGGATGGTGGGAAATGGCAGCAGGCCAATGAGCTGTTCTTCCTGGGCTCCTGGCCATTCCCCTTCTCTTGGAGGACAGAGCTGTGTATGCCACACAGCTTGTCCTAAACCCCCTAAACTGGCTTTCTGCCTCAGATGTGGTAAAATACACTCTCTCATTACCAGTGTTGAAGTAAGATTCAACTGCAAGTCCAGTTGGCTTCTCTTCATGGAATGGGGACAGATGCCATCTTGTCCTTTGCCTCAGGCAGCAAAATGTCTTGGCCAAGCCTACTGAGACTGGTAGGAGAACTAAGGATTGGCATACCACCAATCAGCACAGACATCTCATGTAGCTAACCAGGTTGCAATCATGACGAGGGGTCTCATGCCTGAAGATATGTGGTGGAAGCCTGTGCTGCCTCAGAACCTATTCACCCACCTCATACCCATCACTGAAGAACAAGATAGTGGGTAGTGTCCAATGGTGTCCCAGTACTTGCATAAACAAACACTTGTGCAATGTAACTAACACTTGCTGGTGCTAGCGATTTGCCACTGAAAAGCAGTGAACATTGGTGGCAAATTGCCACTTTCCCCTGTTGCACTTCCAAGCACTAGTTACATTGCACAACCACTGGTTCATGCTAGTACTATGTCATTAGTGCTAGTGCTGGGACAACATTGGATACTACCCTATATTTCTGATCTGACATTTTGAGGTCAATGCAAAATGGAAACAAATATTATGTCTTTTTTAAAAAGCAGAAGTCAGAGTTGATTAATTCTGTACACCAGGCTGATTTGCACCAATACAGAGAAGGAACATCCACTGCACTAATTATGGTCACTTACTTCATTAAGGATTGTGGGACATTGGTGAGTACAAAAGGATTTGCTCCTTGCCTCTTTAATACCTTGACCAACACACTGTCCTCTTCTTCCGGAGCACTGAGCAACTGAACAAAGCCACATGTCGATAAGTGACCCTAGAAGTGAAGGTCGCTTGTTGAATGTCATTTTTCCAAACTAGTGAGCAAAAATTTAAAAAGCTAAAAAATAAAAGATCCAGCTCTGTATTTCAACAGCTGTCCAAAAACACCTCGTACTCTTCCTTAAATTCCGCCAAGTATGTCTAATAGAGTTCTGTGCCACTTGAAAGCATGCATATGCCAAAAGAAATTGGCCCTTTTCCATAATATTAGTATTCCCCCACCTTATTAATATACTGTAGCTGATCTCTTGCAAAGCTCTATTACGTGTACTCCAAATTTGCTGCCGGTGTAATATTCTCTTAGGTCATACA
Source organism: Heloderma suspectum (assembly GCF_057233095.1). Taxonomy (NCBI): domain Eukaryota; kingdom Metazoa; phylum Chordata; class Lepidosauria; order Squamata; family Helodermatidae; genus Heloderma; species Heloderma suspectum. Next base: position 232,607,803 of record NC_139461.1, read on the forward strand.
ATCATATGAGAGGACTATACCATATGCCCAGTTGTACACGGAATAGGCCCTTAGTAGCCACACTTTGGTAGATTTGCACCTAACTCTAACTCTGTGAGTCATAGAAATGGAATTACCTTGTATCCAAAGTGGTCCTTGATACTAACAGGTACTCCATACAGTAAGCCCTTTTCCTTCCGCTTCTTCAGGTCTTGGAGGTGTTGTTCACATTCTGGAATAAAATGGCGCACGCAGTTCACCTCCTGGGTGACTGCTAAAGCCTATTCAGTGAAAATGAGGGGAAACAGGGTAGAGATTTAATTAGCAACACAACAATGTTACCCTTTTATGTGGTGTTTTCCACAATATAAATGTTCTTAAGTCTGTGAGAGTGCCCAGACTATCCACTCAAAACCCACTGCGTTAATGTAATTTACGGAAGTTTGAAGAAGAGACTCCCTTTGGAAGCGGATGTAGAGTGGCTGTGGCCAAATTAATTCAATACTTGCCCTGAAGGAGCAAGACATAGGTTCTAGCCAAGGGGTTAGTTCATATTCTAATTCTACACGCATATATTCAAGTGTCAAAGTAATGTGCGGTTAGTGTCTCTCAGGACGGGTAAATATTTAGACATAGCCTTGCCCAACACACACACTATGAGAATAACTGGCAGAAAAGTAATGGCCCTTGCTGTGGGAGAGGGGATCAGTGACTGTGAGTTACAGGAGTTAATGATGTAGCAAAATTGTGCTTTAGACCTGAAAGTGGAACTCAAGGAACTCAAGAGACAAGACTAAATCAAACGTTCCTAATTCTGAAAAGAAATTCCACTAAACTACGGGAAATAGGTTTGTGCAAATTTTACCTAAACAGTTCAGATTGCATAGTATGGTATTTTGTCCAAATGTTTAAGCTACCTTGAAAGCATGTACTTTTCTGGAGGGACAATTTAAGGCAGCCTTTCCCATCCTGGTGCCCTCCAGATGTGTTGGACTAGAACTCCCATCAGCCCCAGCCAGCTTGGCCATACTTCTCACCTTCTCCATATAGGTGTAAAGGACACTTTCTGGAGACAAGGTCCCTTCTTTCAGCTTCTCAGCCAGCTCTGCCAGGGGCAGAGAAAGGATGTGAGTGGTTTGCATCCTGGGGTTCTGAAAGGAGAACATGTAGCATAACAATTTGCATGGACTCTGTAGATTTTAAATGGCATTTAGCAGTATTTCTACTTTAATCCCACCCCCCGATATGAACCTACCCATATGCTACGATTATCATCTGACGCCCACCTCCAAGTGCTCCTCCAAGGGAGGTTTGGAGGATGGCAGTAAGGGAGAGGGCCTTCTCGGTGGTAGCCCCTCGATTGTGGAATGCTCTCCCCAGGGGTTACCACTCCTGAAGGCAGGGGGATTCAAAGAAGGGCCTCAAAGGAAGTTCTTAACACACAGTATTACATCCTTATAGCTGCAATATCTTCCTGGTTTGTTTTTCAGAGGTTTGGCCTTAGCAGACCTGAGTTGAAAGAGGGAGGGGGAGGAGAGAAAGGGGACATAAAGGGAGGAGAGAAAGGAGCCAGAAATAGCAAGAAACAAGAGGGAAAGAAAGAAACAGATAGTTTGCATCCAAGCCTTGCCTGATGTGTCTTCCTCATGAGGAACAAGATACAAAACCCAGGCAGGTTCATGCAGGAGTCACACAGGTCCCATGACCCTGAAAGTGAGCTAATATTATGGATTGTGTGAATACAGGACTGTATTTGGGCACATTGTGAATATGGTCGACTGACTTGCTTCAAATTCCGCTACCCATAATTCTCTAACTTTTGAATTCCTGGTTTTGCAGCCCCCTTGTAAAACCTTTAAAATTCCCAGAACTGCAGGGAATACCGACAATCAAAATATGAGAGTACTAAATGTCTGATTATTCACTGAAATTCTCTTCTGCCATCTAATAATTATTCCGGCCCTTGTGTACAACTGAAGCCTGTGGTGAGAACATCATACCCATATATATATACATTTACGGGATGTGTACCTGATGCTTAAATTCCTGAACAGCTTTTTCCATTTCTCCCAAGCACTGGTCTCGCTTTCTTCTTGCCTCTTCTATTTGTTGTTTTTTCCTTTCCTGGCCCATCCATCTCAGTGCCAAGAAAGCTGCCGATGAGCCACAGGCAAGGGCCAAGAGAATATGAAGATCATTTTTAACCCGCTTCAACCATTCGTGGATCATGGTGGAAGCAACTTGCAGAATTCTGGAAGGAGATCGGTAGACAGGGTTTGGTGACCCTGAAAGATAGTGCAGAAGCACTGTGAAGGCCAGTTAATTTAATCCCATCAAGCTAAACTGCGTGCACTACACCCACAGTTTGATGAAACATATTCCAGTTCCTTGTGTACTCCTGAATAGCTCAAAAATTATTTTAAAAGTCAAGGTCGATGCCCTGATGAGTCCACTGTAGAGTGCCCTGCCGAGTTCACAACACCGCTACATTACAGAATGATTCACTGAATATAGATCAGCTATTGGCTTTCATCCAAGAGGAGTGGGAGAACTAACCAATAGAATTACAAGTGTTCTGTCCAGCATGTGCTCTGAGAGTTGCCCTGTGCTACGGATGAAAAGCCATGGAAATGCTCACATTCTCCAGGCAGCTCTAAGATCTCTTCCATGGAGCATTCAGCAAAGGAAAGTGGGAGCCAAGCCAAACTGGACAATGTCAAATCACTAGAAGAACAGAAGTGCAGCCCCACTGGTCCATCTAGGCCAGCATCTTCTCCCCACGTAGTGGCCAACCAGATAGCCTTCTCCTCCTCTTGGTTGCCAGCAACAGGTGGTCAGGTGAGTGGCGGGGGGTGGGAGGGAGAGAATGAAGAGGGAATTGGTCTGTACTTAGCCCCTACATATCCTGGAGAGGGGATTAGGGCTGGGAAGATGTGTACCTTCATCAGGAGGGCTTTAAACTGAATCCTACGGGGAAGGGAGATGTAATGTTGGGGGTAACAATGGACGTAGGCGCATGCACTGCAATGGAGAGAACAGCGCTGATAGCGCCCAATAATAGTCTTCAGACACATGTAGGAAGAAAGCCAGACTATGAAGCACATGGTCTTCGATGTCTATATACTAATGCCCAGAGTATTGGAAACAAACAGAACGAACTTGAACTCTTAATACAGGAGGGAAATTATGACTTGATAGGTATAACTGAGACTTGGTGGGATGACTCTCATGACTGGAATACAGCAGTTGAAGGATATAACTTGTTCAAAAAGAACAGGAGGAACAGAAAGGGAGGCGGGGTTGCACTGTATGTGAAAAATACATATCTCTGCACAGAAATACAGGAGGAGGAGCTTGGTAGCCCCATCGAGAGCATCTGGGTTGAAATAAATGGAGCAAAGAATAAAAGGAACCTGGTGGTCGGAGTCTACTACCGGCCACCCAATCAAGGAGAAGCCAAGGATGAAACTTTTGAAAAGCAAATAGCCAATGTTTTAAGGAAGCATGATGTAGTAGTAATGGGGGACTTCAATTTCCCCGATATTTGTTGGGAGACAAATTCTGCAAAACATGGCCCCTCCAGGAAATTCCTGACTTGTGTGGCGGATAACTTCCTCCTACAGAAAGTAGAGGAAGGAACTAGAGGATCGGCTATCCTTGACTTGATCCTAACCAACAGAGATGACTTAGTGGATAAAGTAGCAGTTACAGGAACTCTGGGGGAAAGCGACCATGTTGTACTTGAGTTCTTGGTTCTAAGGGAAGCAAAAGCCGAGTGTACTCAAACGCGTACCCTGGATTTTAGGAAAGCTGATTTTAATAAACTCAGAACAATGATCAGTAAGGTCCCATGGCAAGCAATGCTAGCGAGAAAAGGAGTCCAAGATGGGTGGGAACTTTTAAAAAAGGAAATTCTCAAGGCACAATCACAAACAATTCCAACAAGAAGAAAAGGTGGAAGACAACAGAAGAAGCCAATGTGGCTTCACAAAAAGCTTAGGGATGACCTGAAAACAAAAAAGGACACATATAGGAAGTGGAAAGAAGGCCAAGTAACAAAGGAAGAGTACAGGCAGGTAGCACAGAATTGCAGGGATGGCGTCAGGAAGGCTAAAGCGGAGAACGAGGTGAGGTTAGCGAGGGATGCTAAAAACAACAAAAAGGCTTTCTTCAGCTACGTGCATAGTAAAAGGCAGAGGAAAGAAATGGTTGTTCAGCTATTAAATAAGGATGGCAAAATGATAACAGATGACAAAGAAAAGGCAGAGGTGCTCAATTCCTACTTTGGCTCAGTCTTCTCCCAAAAGAGGGTCTATGACCCCCCTGGCAAAGGCGAAGTACAGGCTGAAGGGGCAGGATTGCAGCTTGAGATCGACAGGCATATGGTCAAGGAACACCTCATTACTTTGAATGAGTTCAAATCTCCAGGGCCAGATGAACTGCATCCTAGAGTCATAAAGGAACTGGCAGAAGAGCTCTCAGAACCGCTGTCTATTCTCTTTGAGAAATCATGGAGGACCGGGGAAGTGCCAGATGACTGGAGGAGGGCTAACATTGTCCCTATCTTCAAAAAGGGTAAAAAGGAGGAACCTGGGAACTACAGACCAGTCAGTCTGACATCAATCCCTGGGAAAATTCTGGAGCAGATCATAAAGCAATCCATCTGGAAGCACCTTGACAACAATGCAGTGATTACTCGAAGCCAACATGGATTTGTCAAAAACAAGTCCTGCCAGACAAATCTGATCTCATTTTTTGATCAAGTCACCTCCCTTGTAGACCGTGGGAATGCTGTAGACATCATATACCTCGACTTCAGCAAAGCTTTCGACAAAGTGCCCCATGATATCCTGATGAGCAAACTAGCTCGAAGTGGGCTAGATGAAACAACGATCATGTGGATCCACAGTTGGCTACAGAATCGGACTCAAAGAGTGCTTATCAATGGGACCTTCTCAAGCTGGGGAGAGGTAACGAGTGGGGTACCGCAGGGCTCAGTCCTGGGCCCAGTGCTCTTCAATATTTTTATTAATGACTTGGAGGAGGAGGTGCAGGGAATGCTGATCAAATTTGCAGATGACACAAAATTGGGAGGGATAGCTAATACTTTGGAAGACAGAAACAAAATTCAAAGTGATCTGGATAGACTGGAGTGCTGGGCAGAAAACAACAGAATGGCATTTAATAGGGACAAATGCCAAGTTCTGCACCTAGGAAAAAGAAACCAAATGCACAGTTACAAGATGGGGGATACGTGGCTCAACCACACTACGAGCGAGAAGGATCTTGGAATTGTCGTCGATCACAAGCTGAATATGAGCCAACAATGTGATGTGGCTGCAAAAAAGGCAAATGCTATTTTGGGCTGCATTCATAGAAGCATCGCTTCCAAATCCCGGGAAGTACTAGTTCCCCTCTACTCAGCACTGGTTAGGCCTCATCTGGAGTACTGTGTCCAGTTCTGGGCACCACACTTTAAGAAGGATGCAGACAAGCTGGAGAGGGTTCAAAGGAGGGCAACAAAGATGATCAGGGGACTGGAAACAAAGCCCTATGAAGAGAGACTGAAAGAACTGGGCATGTTTAGCCTTGAGAAGAGAAGACTGAGGGGAGATATGATAGCGCTCTTCAAGTACTTGAAAGGTTGTCACAGAGAAGAAGGCCAGGATCTCTTCTTGATTATCCCAGAGTGCAGGACACGGAATAATGGGCTCAAGTTACAGGAAGCCAGATTCCGACTGAACATCAGGAAAAACTTCCTGAGTGTCAGAGCAATACGGCAATGGAACCAATTACCTGGGGAGGTGGTGGGCTCTCCCACACTGGAGGCCTTCAAGACGAGGCTGGACAGCCATTTGTCAGGGATGCTCTGACTTGGATTCCTGCATTGAGCAGGGGGTTGGACTCGATGGCCTTGTAGGCCCCTTCCAACCCTACTATTCTATGATTCTATGATTCTATACCCTCAGGTTACAACTCCCCATCCTCGCACTATATATTGCACTATATATTCAGGAGGATACAGAATCTCTCCTATTTTCATCCCCACCCTGCCACTATATCTCCTCAGAGAAATGGGTGGGGAAGGGGAAAAGGTGGTGTTGCTTTCTCCTTCCTCCTATTTTGAAGCTTCCCTTCCCCCCACGCCCCACTCCCTGGAGAGGCCCAAACAGCGCTACAAGGCTCCTGTTCCAAACTGGATAGGGCAGGCTTCCCCAACCTGGTACTCTCCAGATGTTTAGGACTGCAACTTGTATGACCTTTATTACGTTTTTTTAAAGGTTGGAGATAAGGAGCTATCAAATTATGGTGCTTGAGTTCAGCTTCAGTTCCCTCCATGAAAAAGGAAACGCCACAGTAAGAGGAGCTTGACCACAGCGCCATCTAGCGGCTGTATCGAAGACCCAAATGAGGGGCAAAGGGGGGCAGGAAAGGAAGCGCATGTAAAGGAAGTGCGTGTAAAGGGAGTCCATCAGGATCCTGCATTTAAAACAGAAGCAGAAAGTCCTGGTTTAAATGTGGGATTTTAGGCTGGTGTAGAGATGTGCGATAAGGTAGATTCACTGAGGGAGGAGGCCCACTGAAGGTGTCTCGCCCAAGAAATGTAGAGCCGTGTGAGACAGTATTACCCTCTTCTGTCCCACTACCTTCTCTTTCCTCCCTCTCCCCACCACTTACACACACATGCAAGCACACACTATATGAATGATATAAATTTTAAAATAAACATAAAATGTCTCACAAGGGATAGAGGCCCACATGGTGGGGGAGCATACTTCCCTACATTTTAACTAAACAGAGAAGGATGCATACTCCATATTTCCATTTCAAGCCTCCTCTGAAAGAGGCACGATTCTCAAATAGGCTTTTCATTCCCCTCTTTTCATGGTTACCTTTCCGTAGAAAAGTTTAAAGCACAGAAGACAGAATGCTTCACATTCCCAGTCTGCTCTGGCTGCCAGCTCAGTCTGAGGTTTTAACTAGTTTGGGCCACACCCCAAAATGTAGACCTGCAACTGCCTAGCAGCAACATATCTCAAGACAGAACAATTTCATTTCACAGTGCAAAACTAAGGCAGGCTCACACCATATATAATAAGTAGATATTTTCTAAACCAAATTAACAGCTTCATCCTTAGTAAAATATGATCTGAGTAATTACTGAATACATTGATTTAATAAAGTAAGAGAGTTAATTCATTTTTTTAAAAAAAAATCTAGCTTGCCTGATTTGTATAGTGAAATCATTGACAAAAAAGTACAAAGAGAGGAATATCCCACTTCCACCTAAAAATGGAGGAAGCTCTTCCAATAGTGAAAGGAAGGAACAGTCGTTGTTATCTGGGGCAAGGCAATGAGGAAAAACAGCAGGGTAAGAGTGGAGCTATGCTGGCATGTAAATGTCACAGGGCATGATCTGAAAACACATGATGCAACCACCTTGCTGAAGCTAAGAAGGTCTGGGACTGGTCAGTGCCTGGATGGGAGGCCACCTGGGAATCCCATGTAGCCTCCTGTAGTTCCAAGATGGAAGAAAGGTGGGATATAAATGTAACAAGATATAAATAATTGTACAATGGAGACTAAAATCCTGTTAATGCTGCATTGCTTCCCAGACACTTTGCCACTGGTTGCTGACTCCCCTACAGCTTGCTTCACCACCACTGCTGCTCCCTCTTTCTCACACCCCAACCCAACAGCTGCCTCTGTAGCATCAATGGCCGTCCACCTTGTTTCACTTGCAACTTCCCTTCTGACCAGAATATATCCAGCCTCCCACTCCAGCCTGGTGCCCTCCAGATGTTTTAAACTAAAATTTGAATCATCCCTGACCAATGACCATGGTCAATGGGCTTTAAGATGCTCTAGGTCAGCCTTCCCCAACACTTCTCACACCCTCCAGAAGCACTGGTCTACAATTCCTACAATACCTGTTGGCTGTGCTGGGTGGGGCTAGTCCAAAACATCTGGAGGGTGCCAGGTTAGAGAAGACTGTCTACAGAAGACAAGTAGAACCTGTGCCAGGTTCTGGGTAGAAACCATACACATGTGCTCAGATATGCATGAAGCTGTCCCATATAAGGACAAAAGTAGGCACGCATATGTACATAGTTAACAACACTATCAATACATACAGAAAGACCCAGGCATAGTAGCATGTGTACATGAAAAGCAGACTTAATAAACACTGCAACATTATTCCTGGACAATATTCACTGTCCTTCTTTCTGTCTCTCTCTTTCCCTTTCAGAGAAGGACTAATATGGCATCAGACACCCCTTTCCTAACTCTTGCCCAGCCACAAAATCACATAATTCAAGTCCTTTCATCTCACTTTCTCACACACAGTCTAGTTTCCTCCCCACAACAAAAAGCCACACATACCTTCCCCTCTCTTCTCCTTCCCATATACTTAGGAGCACATGAGTTACCCAAGCCATTCACACAGTGGGTGGGACCAGGGCTACCGGCTGGACCAGGGGGAAGCATAAGCAAGGAGGTGGGGCTTTACAAGTGACATCCTTTAGTTCTGACCGGCACTAACCCCCTCCCCCCTTAAAAAAAAAAAAAAAAAGCTGTTCATGCAGTGGAAGACAAAAGAATTAATTCAAGAAAGGGAAGCACAGTGCCCTCCAGTTTCCTCTGACAGCTCAGTTTGGTTCAGAGTGCAAATTCCCATGGAATACAAACTCCCAGGCTACAGAGTTTCTTACAGCAACATGAGGTAGAAATTCAGGAGGTGAAGTTTTCCCTGAGATTCAGTGGTGGAGAAACATTCACATGTTAAATGCCTCTATGCCAGGAAAAACAACAGCAGAAGCAGCAGCTATATAGCAGCCTAGCCTTCCCAAAACAGGAGGATTTTAAATGGGAATTTTACTTCATTTATTATTATGACAAATGGGAGTTTGCACCTCCAACCCTGTGAAGTAGGACAAACTCTATAGCATGGCCTAGTCCTGTCTTGACTCTTTGCTGTCCACATGGAGACAGAAGAAGATTTACCAAACCATCCATGGGGCCTGCGCAGCTCCCAGAGAGGGAAATTCAAACTGACCAATCAGTGGCCTGGAAAGACCTGATCATGCATCCCCAGGTGATTCCTGCATGTACCTATATTCTAAATATATAAATGTCAAAAATTGTGTGTGGGTTTGTGGGTTTGTGGTAGGGATGTCAGAGAATTCCGCGACAGATCTCGGTGAGGCCAAATGCCAGTGCATTCGGCCCCCTGAAATCCATCGTGGAATGGCCTGCCACCCCCCCGCCCCCCGTGGATCCCCCCCGGGACGAGACTTACCTGGGGCGGATGTTCCAGACGGTGGTGGCTCCAGCGGCGGCTTTGGCGGTGGCGGCAGCGGCTGGTCTTCTGACCGGCTACCACCGTCGCCATTTGCAGTCTGGTCTTTTTCTTTTTTTTCCCCCATAGACGTGATAGGCTACGTAAAGACTTACGTAGCCTATCACGTCTGGGTTTTTTTTTAAAAAAAAAACGCATAAGCAAATGGCAGCGGCTATGGCCGCTGCCATTTCCGTTCCTTATTTTTCGCCGTCTTAGTCTACGTCAATATTTATGTAGACTAAGACGAAGAAAAGAAAGGGGAACGCAAATAGCACCCACTACGCTATTTGCGTTCCCCTTTCTTTTCTTCGCCTTAGTCTACGTAAATATTGACATAGACTAAGACAGCGAAAAATAAGGAACGCAAATGGCAGCGGCCATAGCCGCCGCCATTTGTGTACGCATTTTTTTTGTTTGTTTGTTTTTACCCAGAGCCCTCCGCAGCCGGAAATCCGGCTGCGGATGGCGCTGGCCTGGGCCTGGCCAGCTGCTCCGTGGAGCCGCCACGGAGCACAGCTGGCTGTCGAGGATTCCAGGGGGGAGGACCGGATCGCCTCCCCCCCCCGTTGAGGATTCCGGGGGGAGGGACGGAACGCCTCCCCCCACCACCACCAACAGAATCCGCAAAAAGGTAAGTGACTTTCGTACATCCCTGGTTTGTGGCTGGCTGCAGTGCCATCTGTAACGCAGGGAATAAGGTGGAGCTGCCCAGGGTGTATTCACACTGTAGGGGCGCACTGAGCCTGCCGTTTGGGCCCTACAGTTGCTGCCCCTTTTACATCACATTCTCACTTGCCAGAGTGTATGACAGGAGTCACTGGGTCACATTATTACTTTGTTTATACTTTCCCTTACTAACAAGTACACCCTCTCAATCATGGTAGGGGCCAGGTTTCTGATTTCAGCTATGACTCATCCTATTGGCCATCTTTCATTCTATTGGTCTCTCTCCCATTCACTCTGACTTCCTTCACCTTGGATTGGCTGGCTGCTGTTTGTTCCCTCCCCTTTACTCATGGTTTCTTTTCTGACTGTGCAGAGCATTTAGTTTCTCTCCCCTGTTCCTGCAATATCCAGCAAGGAAGCCTGTGTTGAACATTTTAATAGTGGTATGAGATTCTGTGGATTATATTGTAGTCGTGCTTAGAGATTCAGTCTCTTGCATTTTTAGTAGTGTTTTTTATTCAATCTGCTCATAATTGTTGTGCTTTTTAAATCAAGTCTGGTGGATTCAACTTTTCACCTTTCTTATGGGGCCTTTCCGAGAAGGGTAAACCTACCTTAATGTGTTTCTAACAAAGAGCGCCTATGACAAAATTACATCCCGGGCAACTCCAGGTATATCAGCTAGTTTAACATAAAGCTGTGTCATGGAGAGGCAGAGAGTAAAGTGGCAGCCTGGGTTGTGTAGCAATGCAGATTTTGGGTGCTGATAGATGCCTGGGCATGTTCTTTGTTAAGAGACATTTCTAGAATGGAGGAGAGAAAAGCTGGGCTCATCACATTTATTTAGAAAATGTATAATCTGCTTTTTAGTTTAAAAAATTCTCAAAACATATAGCTCAGTGAGCTATGACAGGAGTGGGCTGGGAAGGGACTCAGTGAGGTAATAGCAAAAGGGAAGAGTTTTCTTCAAAGTGCGATTTTATTTATTAGACATTATTAGATAAATGCACTTGCTCACTCAGTATGCCAATTGCACACTCACAGAAGTGTGGCACAGCAGATATAACTCTAGTACTTACCAAAGAGAAGAGCCAATGGGGGCTGGTTGGCTGCTGAATCAGTTTTAAGTGGTTTAGGAAGGGGGTGCGACCCTACTTTCTCCCTGGAAGATGCAGCTGGAGAGGGGGTGAAGATTCTGTCCTACAAAAGGCTCTATAAAAGGCTTGAGGCTCCAATCCTATACCTACTTAACTGGGTGTAAGCCTTATTGAACTCTGTGGAGTTTGTCTGAGTACAGGATTGCGCTGTTAGCCCTGTAGCAGCATGGAGTAGGTCCAAAATGTCAGAAGGAAGGGAAGCAGGCAAGTGAGCTCAGGCCAAGGATATTGTAGGGCTGTGCACTGCTTCAGTCTGCATCCCAAATTCCGAAGTGAATCAGGGTGGTTCAGACCGCTTCGGTCCAGAGCCTTCCAAAGCGGGTTGGAGAGATCTGAAGCACTTTGGATCGCTTTGATCAATTCTGAAGCCCAGACAGCCTGTCCAAGCAAATGTAACAACTTGCTAGAGAAGGAAAGGGGAAGCCTTGGAAAGTGGCGTCTCTAGGTGCTAATAGGGCTGAATGTTCAACCCAGCAGTTTGTTTCCTTGCTTTGTACTGTTTGTTCTTTGGCTCCTCGCCCTTCTCAAATACTATTCCTTCCCTTCCCATTTTTCAACTCTCTATATTCTTATAAAAACCCAAAGAATACAAGAACAACAACCCTTTTCTCTTCTGTTAGGCTTTATTTCTGTTATTTCCCTTCCCCTCACCCCCTAGCTTGTAGGTAGGGTTTTTTTTTCTTTCTGTATCAGCTTTTCTTTTAGTTGTGTGTGTGTGTGTGTGTGTGTGTGCGCGCGCGCGTGCTATGTGAGTGTACTACACACATTATTGTGCACAAGCAAACTGTGTGGCTAAAGCAATACACTAATAAACAGTCCAATACATACTGTGGGACAAAGCAGTACATAATAGAAAGCATCATCACTTTTGCTGATTTTCCAAGGCCATGTTTCAGCTACAAATGCCATAGGGTGGTCCTGGACAAGTTCCAATCTTTCACCCTAATCTGTTCACAACAGAATTGTACACACGAGTTGCAATGCATTTCATAGATGGAGAAGTGCTGCAAAAATTATTAATAATCTTGCAAACAGGAATTTCCTGCAGGGATGATGACACAACAGTCAAATTCTGCAAAGGACCAGCATGTATAGAATTGCATGATTTGTAGCCTCCCAACCAAAATGCAAATGGAACAGGAATACCCATAATGTCTGTAGCAGGAATGCAGTCCACAGAGCTTTCTTGGGTTTCTCCAGGGGGCAGGACATGGGTGGGGCTTCCCCCCAGCCCTGCCTCCAGAGGAATCTCCACTGTTATCTCCATTCTGAGATCAGAGATAACTGGGGATGTGGGTGGCAGGGGACTCTTCCCAGTGCTGGCTGAGTACTTTTGCTGCCTCTCCCAGTTAGGGATGCTGGGAGAAATTTGAGATGGACTAGAATGAGCTCAGATTTCTAAGAATTTGACCTGGGGAATCCACTGCGGAGCAGCCCCCTCAGGCTGTACTGAGTCCGTGGACTTTTGATTTTTTTTTTAACTTTCCTGAAATTTGCCCATACTTATTCATAGGAAAATATGCAAGTTTCTGCTGAAGAAAAGTTGAATGGAATGGGGGACAATACGCTACATATTACATACCAAGGTAAATTATGTAAATTGTTATTAAACCTGTTATGTAATTATTTGCATATTTTTCCATATGATGAAAAAAAATTACATTTGTCTGTGAGCGGATGATGGAACAAGAGGCGCCTGACAATCCGTGAAGCACAGATGGAGTGGATTTTACACAGTCCATACATCCCTACTCCCAGTGCCAGATGATCTCCTTTCTCCATGCTGAGAGAACTCTGTGCCTCTCCTAACAGGAGAAAGGGAAAATGGGGAGGGGGGCAGTGATGCCAGTTGGCTGTGGCCACACCCATCAATGTCATCTGCCCTGCCATATTTGGTTCCGCACCCCTGGTCTACAGGAGGACATGAACCTGGATACTCAAACATTGGGATGCTTCCAGAAAAGGCTTTTATCATGCCATTGCCCTTTCTCATTCACAGAAATTTACAGGGGTTCCAGATGTCATCATCTTCCATTTGTAATCCTCCCATCTTTTCCCGTTGTGTCATCCAACCTTTTCTTACCACAGAAAATGCATTAAGGAGGGGAAGACAGTATAGCTGCACATCGTCTTTTGATTGGTAGTGCTACAAGCCCTCCTTCCAGAAGGAAAGGAAAGGAAAAGTTCCTCCTGTGCAAGCACCAAGTCATTGCTGAGTCCTAGAGGGATGCCGCTTTTGCTGGCGTTTTCATGGCAAACTATAGCGGGGTGGTTTGCCATTGCCTTCCGCAGTCATGACTACCTTTCCCCCAGAAGCTCATTTTACCAACCTCGGAAGGATGGAAGGCTGAGTCGACCTGAGCCGGCTACCCGAGACCCGGCTTCCGCTGGGATCGAACTCAGGTCGTGGGGAGAGTTTCGGTTGCAATACTGCCGCCTACCACTCTGCGCCTTTTAATGTGCATTTTCAGTATCCCTTTTTATGTAGCACCACTGAACATTCATTGCTCACTAACCTACACATTAACCCATGCTCTCCAAGTCTATTTGTAGCACATTGGTGAAAATGTCACTGAGCAAACCCAGCATTATGAAAACAAATCCAGCAATAAACTGAAGACACCCACAAAAATGTTTATTAGCGGATGCAACACATCCCGACCCTTGCAGACTCCTTTCCGACAGGCTCAGATCTTCCTCCTCCCCCTCCTCTCATGTGAGACTGCCTCTACTTCCTTCATGAACCGAAGGCACAGCTCCTCCTGCCATGGCAAGGCCACGCATTGGACAGCCACGGGGAGCCCCACAGCACCTTCCATGGCCTGCAAGGGAGACACAAAGCAGGAGGATATTACTGGGGGAGAAGCCAGCTTGAGCCTGTGGCTCATGAAACATTCAAGAGGCTTCTAAACTGCGTGCTGCTTTCGGAACCGGTTGCAACTTTCTCTCCAAGACTAGGGTGTAAGGAGACCTTCAGCAGGTCAGCAGAAAATGTTCAGGATACATTTCCAACACGAATAGCCATTTTTGCTTCGGAGCACAAGGCTGCAAAGTCTTACATTATTTTGGACTTTGAGCTGAATTGCACAGAGCTGTCCATAAAAATGGAACCCTGCATAGAAGGCAGTTGTGCCAAAAGGATGCTAATCATCCTGTGCCCTTTCCAGATATTGCTCCAAGATCACAATCATGGCTTTAAATGTTTGTATAGGAAGGGTGCTTCAGAAGAGCTGTTTATCTCCCTGCCTCATTCATGGAATTTGAACTCAGTAGAACCTATTCCAAACAACCACACTTGGGATCAGGCTGTAGAAGTTTCTCTTAAAATATCATTTTCTCTAGCAATAAGTGGGATCCTGCCCAGCTCAGGAGCAACCAAGGAATTAACCCTGAAATAACTTCAAGTTTCCATCCGAAGGGTCCATGTTAAGCTGAAACAAAATTTCACTGATTTTAGAGGGGCAGCAAGGATGGGTAACTCCGTGAAAGTTTTGCAGAACAAACTGAGAGACCTGCTGACTAGATGGCTTCCATACACAGCAATTGTCTTGGTTGCTACTGACTGACCTCCTTCATTCTCTTATCCCAGGGGTCTCCATAATGCCCTTTGTAAAGCTTCAGCTCGTCCTCATCTGCCTGCGTAACTGTAGTGACTGGTACGACTCCAGCAGGAAAATTCAAGACGTTGTATAGGTGGGTGTAAGTAGTAGCAACTGAAAGAGACCACAGGCAACACTTAAGATTTCAGATCTTTGTTTTGTGATCACCAACATGCAAATGGCATAAGAGAACAATGCACACTTGTACAACGCAAAATGTGTCCATCCTAATCCGATGATTCGCAGAATAACATACACCATCCAAATGAACTCATTAGGTGAGCAGAAGAAAGACTTTCTCATTGAAGTATCCTTTGTTGGGGGTATTTTTTTAAGGGATAAGAAATGATCCTGAAATGGCAAGGCATTGCTGGAAGGGATGCATTACTTCTTGCATTACTTTATCAAGTAAACTAAAAGAACTTTAAAGAACAGTTGCAAAACTGCTCATTGGGTATAGGCTCAGAAAACTGTTCCTTGATGAAGGGCACAATCCTATGCACATTTAGACAGAAAAAAAAGTCTTACAAGTTGTAGGGCTTTTTTCTGTCTAAACTTGCATAGGATTGCTCCTTAAGTCATTTGCCAACAGGCACCGGCCTATTCAGCCATGCACACATCTATGGAATCAACTTTTGTCTCTCTTCTTAAAAGAGAAATCCGGTTTTCCTGGTTTGGTTTCAGGCATGCTGAAAACCTGAAGAACTGGTTTGATCAGAGCCCACAGCCTTTTTAAAAAGCTGCATGCTCTGGGCAATGAGAGTGCCTTCCTATCACCAAAAGGTATATGGGACATTTGCATACAGGCACATTCTTCCTCACTGTACAAACAATTCAACTATTGGAGAACGTTTGCCCTCAAGTCAGACTTTGGGAATCTTCTTGCCTTGGAGTTTTTCAAAGGAGATGAGGCCTGCTTCACACAGTTTTGTTCTTTTGGTTTATTATTATTTTTGTTATTTTCTCACTGGCTCACTCGTACAAAGTTAAAAAGCAAGGTTTCATGCAAAGTAAACCTAGAATGATCAAGGAATAAAGGCGCCACATCCAAAATACCAATCTACTCATGGCAGCCTTGAGAGAAGGTATGAGCTTGGGAGGGTGGGTTGAGAGAGAGACAGCAACAGTGATGGCCTAGAACAGCTTTCCCCAACCTGGTGCCCTCTGGATGTTTTGTATTTCAACTCCTATGTACATAGGCAAAGGGGCAAATAGCAGCTGGGGGCAGAAACTGTAGTGCACTTTAAATGTCTCTTGAAGATGTATTTGTTTACACAGCTTTCCCTGGCTTGTAATGAATTATGACACTGCTCTGTTTTATTTATTGTTTTATTATTGTCTTTGTTGTAAAGTTTTTAATTCTTTATTTTGTATTGTTCTTACTCTGTTTTTATATTGGTTTTATACTGTATTATATATGTATAATATATGTATATATGTATTGCCTATGTACCATATTTATTTATTTATTTATACATACTACTTGTATGCCACTTAATATACTAAAATCTCTAAGCGATTCACAATACATATATAACATCACTCCCAGAGTGTGAAGCACCTTCCCTGCTGGAGTGTCGTGGCTGTCAGAAGAGGAAAACCCTTCCATTCATATCGCTCTTATCCTACTTGCCTGGGTATGTGCTAATAACCAACATCCCCCTGTGTATTTGGCTAGCGTGTGTCTCAAATATACTCCAAAGATACTGGGACTGATTGGTTAAGCTACCTGATTGGTTAATCCTTATTCCCCTCTCAGCCCCCTTCTCTTGAGTACAGAGACAAAGGTGGGGCTGTTTGCCTAGGAGTCTTGTCTTCCATCAAACAAAAAACAACCTTGCATTTTGTATGTAAGTTTGCTAGTTTCTCTGTAGGTTTGCCTAGAGTAAGGTTAATTAGGTAGAGAGATGCTTTAATTTCTTTTTATTACCTGCTTGATTCTCCCTCATCCCTTATCTTTTACGCAGGGGTGGAGAACCTCTGGCACGTAGGCCTAATCCAGCCTGCAGAGGTTCCCTGTCTGTGCTAGAGAAAGGCAGCTTCTCTTTAGCCCTGGGAGAAGAAACCCTGCTCTTATCTCCAATCACTGATTAGAGATAAGACCGGGGATTTTCAATGAGAGAGGGAATCTTTTTCTTATCTATCACCACTCATCCAAGGTAACAGTGGGAGTTTCCTCTCCCAGGGCTAGCTCCATGCCTCTCTCTGCATAGTGAAACTCCTTCTTTCCACTGGAATCTGGGTTTTTGACTGCATACCTTGATCACCCAAGGAATACTCTCCCATATGCTCAATTGCTCAATTTACACTACAAGCTTTGATCCAAGGGAGATAAGGGGAAAGAGGCTGAAACTCACTCAATGGCATCTGGGAGCTCAGCTGGCAGTGCCTTTCGCCCAGGTAACAACCTGTGCATTTCGGGGACTCCCTGCACCCCAAAAGCCAGGATGACCAGAAAGGTGGGGCAGAGTTTAATAAAGAAGGAGAGGTTTGCAGGATTGGTGGATCCTTTCTTTACACCCACATAACCTAACCCAGTTTGCAACAACCCAAGAGCAGGGTGAACACAACACCAAAGACTGATGAGAGGATCAGCTGGTACCAAATAGCTTGCCGGCATATCCAAGATTAAAAGCTGGTCCCAAAGCAGGACAAAGCACAACATCCAGCTTCAGCTTCCTCCATTCTGCAATGAATTCATCACGGTAAGCCTGGAGATAAATAGAAAGAAAAGACAATGGCTGTTATATACATAAAGACTGGATCAGCTCAACTTGATTGTTAACTTAGAACACAGAAATGTGTTTACATCCTGGCAACTAGATGCTGATCAGTGTAGAACCTAAGAAACTTTCTAGTCCTCATAACTTTGGAGAAAATCCTGAAGTGTGCTAAAGAATCCTTTCACTTCTAAAGGCTTTTTAAAAAGGATTACCAGAAGGAGGCTGTGACTCCTGGTACAGAGGGCTGAAAACGATGCTTGGCGCTCTGCTAATTTCTGTACCTTCACTATGGTTCCTATTTTGGTTTCCTCCATTCCTACACACCTCTTGTTCACCCAATAGTACCCTTTTATCACCTGCTGACAAAAAAATATCCCCAAAATTCAGAACCTTGCCCTGTGATCCCACTCCACCCCTAAAAGGTTAGGAAAAATAACTAAGTTAAGCCTGCTGAAGAGTATTTTCAAAGTGTCAAGGGCCCAGTCCAAAATCTGCAACCGGCAAAAGAAAAAGACATCACACTTCCAAAATCTGCACAAAGTCCTACACATAAACATTGTATTTTCCAGTGTGATTTAATAACCCTTGCCAGATAGGCCTTTGTTTACTTCACGAGGGGGAAAGGTCAGGCCTGGGGGACAAATCTGGCCCTCTGCAGTTCTCCAGAGAGTCAGGCCTCCTTCGCCTGGCCCCAACCCCTCTCACCCAGCCACCAATCACGTGATAGTTTTCCAGCTTTCGTGCAGTTCTTTTCATAAGAACATAAGAAGAGCCCTGCAGGATCAGACCAAGGGTCCATCTAGTCCAGCATTCTGTTCACACAGTGGCCAACCAACTGTCGACCAGGAACCCACAAGCAGGATATGGGCGCAACAGCACCCTCCCACCCATGCTTCCCAGCAAGTGGTGTACATAGGCTCCCTGCCTCTGGTACTGGACATAGCACATAGACATCAGGACTAGTTGCCATTGATAGCCTTTTCCTCCAGCAATTTGTCCAACCCCCCTTTTAAAGCCATCCAAATTGGTGGCCATCACTACATCCTGTGGTAGCGAATTCCATAGGTTAACTATGTGCTGTGTAAAGAAGTACTTCCTTTTATCTGTCCTGAATCTCCCACCAATCAGCTTCATAGGATGACCCTGGGTTCTAGTATTTTGAGAGAGGGAGAAAAATGTCTCCCTATCCACAATTATCCACCATGCATAATTTTGTACACCTCTATCATGTCTCCCCTTACCCACCTTTTTTCCAAGCTAAACAATCCCACCTGTTGTAACCTTCTCTCATAGGGGAGATGCTCCAGCCCCTTGATCATTTCAGTTGCCCTTTTCTACACTTTTTCCAGCTCTGCAATATCTTTTTTTAGGTGTGGTGACCAGAACTGGACACAACATTCCAAGTGTGGTTGCATTCAAGATTTGTATAGGGGCAGGATGATATTGGCAATTTTATTCTCCATTCCTTTTCTAATTATGCCTAACATGGAGTTTGCCTTTTTTTACAGCAGCTGCACACTGGGCTGACATCTTCATGAGCTGTCCACCACAACCCCAAGATCTCTTTCCTGGTCAGTCACCACTAGCTCAGATCCCATCAGGCTATACTTGAAGTTGGGATTTTTTGCCCCAACATGCATCACTTTACACTTGCTTACATTGAACTGCATTTGCCATTTGGATGCCCATTCTCCCAGTTTGGAGAGATCCTTTTGGAGCTCTTCACAATACCTTTTTGTTTCAACCACCCTAAATAATTTAGTGTCATCTGCAAACTTGACCACTTCACTGCTCACTCCTAATTCCAGATCATTTATGAACAGGTTGAAAAGCATTGGTCCTAATACAGATCCCTGTGGGGGATTCCCATTCCCAGTATGGGGGATTCCCATTCTGAAGGACTGAATACCTCTCCTAAGGCTTAGTTACTGGCAGGAAGGGCTTTAAGCTAAATTGTGCTGATTTTTGCTTGTTTGTAGGTTATTGTATTTTTGATCCCATCCCTTTTGCATTTGGCTCCACCCACCTCTGGAATGCAGCCCCTCGAGAGCTTCTCCACAATTGAATTTGGCTCTCAGGCTGAAAGGTTGCCCACCCCTGCTTTACATGAATACTTGTAATGTAACAAACAAACAAATAAACAAACTTTCACTTTTATTATCTGCGGAACAGTCCACGGCCAGATATTCCCAGCTACCAGAGTCTATCCCCAGCAACATTTTTTTTAAAAGAATGGTGGTCACAGTAGAGCAGCCTTCTCCAACCTTGGCCCCTCCAGATGTGTTGGACCACAACTCCCATCATCCCCAGCAAACGTGGCCAGTGGTTGGGGTGATGGGAGTTGTAGTGCAATGCATCTGGAGGGCCGAAGGTTGGGGAAGGCTGCAGCAGGGTATGCAGGTCATGCTTCCAGGAAAGAGGGAAGTTCCCAGGAGAATAAACTGTGTCTGCACTTTCTGCAGGTCACTTTTGTAGGACGACTAGCACACTCATCAGCTTAGGTATGGGCAGAGGAGAGGGGGGAAGGTGGTGAAAAGGGCATGCTGTGAAATACGCTTGACCAGCCTAGTTCTGACTCTAATATGGGTGGGAGGGTGGGACTAGGAGCTTGAGAATGTGAAGTGGGTCATTGGAAAGATGTCAACTTTTGGCACATTCATGGAGTTAGGGATAGAACATCTGGTGTTTATGAGTAACGTCTTATCTCTAAAAGGGGCTAATGATGACCTAACAGTCTTGGGCAGCCTTCCTCAACCGCAGCTGCTGCCCTGTGAGGTTGGAAAATCAACCTCAGAGAGGTGGGAAAGGGGGCATTCCGATGGGCAGGGAGGGGAGGAGACCGGAGAGGCCAGGATATCCTGAGCCTCTTCCAGCCTCCCCCCCCCCCCGCTCTGAAACACCGTTGCTAGATGGGTTAAAAAGGCCATTTAGAGAAAATACAGAAGATCAGAGAAGATTGCCTCCACAATTCCTCCCACCCTGCCAGCTTCAGCACTGGATGATTGAAAGCCTCTGAGTTCAGGAGCTTTCCGATCAGCAGGGGTGCAATTGACAGGATTGCACCCTTACAAACTCCTTATCTGCTGCTGTGCAGCATGGCACAGCATTGCACCATCCACTGTGTGCTGATGACAACAGACCTGTGGAATCTTACTCCTCATGGCTATCATGGCTGGCGCTAGAATTGCAGTCCTAGAGTCTGTGGCTGTTGTTTGGATGATCACGGTGGCAAAAGAAGCCATCGTGGCTCATTTCCCTGCCTCCACACATGTGCTGCACGTGACCACGATTTGCACAAGTACCCACAGTGCAGCACAAGTTGCCATGTCACCCAAAGCTGGCACAGTGCACAGCAGCAGTACCTTCTTACCCACCCTACAAGCCATGGGCTGTGGCATGGGTAGGAAGCCACCCCCATCATGCACCGCACCAGTTTCGGACGACACGGCAACCCACACTGTATTGCAGGTAATTATGCAAATTGCAGTCATGCACACAGTCTGCGTAAGTTCTCAAGTGATATCAGTGTCCCAAATCAAACCATATAGATTTGTGAGATATATAAGGTACTTTCCCATTTTTTCTTTGCACTTCCCTCTGGTGAACAGTGAAAGGGAACAGAAATAGCCAAATATGAAGATTGTATGGAAACTTTCCCCCCAAACAGGCATTTAAACAGCTTTCTCCCTGGTGAACAGGAACTGTGGTAGAATGGGAATCCTTGGTTACTTTTTTTTGCCTCATAATGAGAAAACAGAATTACCATCCGGTCAACATTGTTCTTCCAGAAGTTTTTCACTGACCTAGGAAATTCATAAAACACATGCAAATTAACAATAATGATACTGAAAAGGTTTTTTTTTTAAAGAA
This sequence comes from Heloderma suspectum, assembly GCF_057233095.1. Lineage (NCBI taxonomy): Eukaryota > Metazoa > Chordata > Lepidosauria > Squamata > Helodermatidae > Heloderma > Heloderma suspectum. Next base: position 232,629,140 of record NC_139461.1, read on the forward strand.
AATTTATCAAAACTACCCATATAGGTATATCCACTTAGTCAAGCCAGCACAGAAATAGTCATATGTTGGATGCAAATTAATACAATCATTTGAAAATATCTTTATAATGTGTCAAATGCAATTCTAACCTAGGATCTTCATCAGTGACTAGTAATAGTACATCCCAAACCTTCAGTAACGCTAAAAAAATTCTTCAGAATGTTGGGGAAGCTATTGTTCTTACAATCAGATCATTTAAATGTCTCCCTTCATTTTCGTATTCCTCTTTGTCTCTCTACAACAAAGATGTTAACAATGAAATGCAACCTGTCTCAGTGTCACCACTAGGGATGTACGAAAGTCACTTACCTTTCACGGATTATGTTGATGGTGGTGGGGGGGAGGCACTCTGCCCTCCCCCGGAATCCTGGCTGGCCGGCTGTGCTCCGCAGGGATTCTGCAGAGCCGCCGGCCGGCTCCGCCAGCAGCCGGACATTCGGCCGCTGGCTAGCAGGGACACAAATGGCGGCGGCCATAGCCACCGCCGTTTGCATCCCTGCAGTCAGCCGTGATAGGCTACATAAATGTTTACGTAGCCTATCACGGCTGACTTAACAAAAAACAACGCGCGTACGCAAATGGCGGCGGCCACGGCCGCTGCCATTTGCGTTCCTTGTTTTGGCACATCTTAGTCTACGTCAAGATTTACGTAGTCTAAGACGGTGAAAATAAGGGGAACGCAAATAGCGTAGCGTCCACATTTACGTAGCCTATCACATTTTTTTTAAACCTAGCCGTGATAGGCTACGTAAATCTTTACGTAGCCTATCACGTCTTTTTTTTTTCTTTTTTAACTGGAAATGGCGGCAGTGGCGGCCGGTCAGAAGACCGGCTGCCGCCGCCGCACCGCCGCCGCACCGCCGCCGCACCGCCGCCGCACCGCCGCCGCACCGCCGCCGCACCGCCGCCACACCGCCGCCGCCGGAGCCACCGCCGGGCCACTGCCGCCAGGAAGATCCGCTCCAGGTAAGTCTCGTCCCGGGAGGGGGTGGGGGGGCAGACGGTTCCACCACCCATTTCGGGGGGCTGAATGTGCTGGCATTTGGCCTCCCCGAGATCCGTGGCGGAATTCTCTGACATCCCTCGTCACCACTATGATGATCAGACAGCAAGCGTCTGAACCTTAGTTTTCCACATTCGCTAGAATGTTCCCCATATCGCACCATGTCAGTTAAACTCTTTGTAAATCCAAACATCTTGATTCCAAGCTATTCAGATTAAAGATAATGACAAATATTTTTTCATACTACCAAATTCCCATACACATTTTGATTTGGCCAATGTACTGCTGCCCCCTACTGGATGGAATATACCATAAAAGCTCTTTTACTTTAAAGTTTAAAGTAAAAGAGCTTTTATCCAACAACAATAAAGAGTCTTATGGTACCTTAAGAACAAGAAGATATATTGTGGCATATGCTTTCACAGACCAGAGCACATTCCATGGGGAGCATGAAATACACACACACACACAGTTTAGTGAACAGGCAAAGAGTCTAGAGCAGCCTTCCCCAATCTGGAGTGCCCCAGATGTGTTGGACTACAACTTCCACCAGCCCCAGTCAGCACGGTCATTGGCCGTGTAGTAGTCTTACACATCTGGAGCGTGCCAGGTTGGGGAAGGCTGTTCTAGAGCATCTTAAAGTCCCATTACTCAATGCATTCTCGAAGGTTCATGACCATGGTCTTGAAGTCAGAACACTGTTGATATTCCACAAAACCAAACCATGGTTGCATTTAGGGCTGCAGAAGTCATGTAAAATTCTCTTACCCTACTCCAAGGAGGGCATGCAGATGTCGGGAGATTCGTGGAAACTGAAACAAAATATCACATTAAGAATACAGTACTCACTGATGGAAAACCTTAGCTGAACTCAAAATATCACGTTGGGTTTGTGGTTAGTCTGAATGTCTTTTCAAGGGTCCCTTACAGCCCAGCTCTGATTGCAAAGAGACTGAAAATCCCTTCCAACTCTGTAATTCTTGTCTCTGTCAGTATAGGTGGCCTGAGACAATACCTCTTAGGACCTGACAAAGGATAGTTGATAGCTGGTAACATTCTGGTAATGTATTTCAAGGGGAGCTAGGATGGCCCAAGAAAGCATAGGTGAGGGGTGGAGATGGTTCATATTTCCCCACCCCCACCCCCCAGAGAAGGGAAGGGGGTGAGTGAGGTCTTTGTGTGTAGCAGGAAGCTAGTTAGTGCTGGAACTGAGACTGGAGGGGGCAGATGGTTGACTTGCTCTCTGCAGAAAATCCTATGGCACTATGGCTCTCCTAGAAATCAGATGGGTAACAGGAATCTGTTGGAGTTTTAATGCTGTAAATCCTCATCTTATGGTCAGCCTGTATATATGTGTAGATCAGGAGTGGGCAACCTCAGGCCTGGGGGCCAAATCCGGCCCTCCTGGAGTCCCAATCCAGCTCTCTCTTTCAATGAAGAGCCAGAGGAGGAGGAAGAGAGAATGTTGCAGACAGTAGCTGCAGCAACAAGAAGTACTGGGATGTAATAGAGTATGACATATGCTATGTCCAGGAAGTGGAACCCACACCAGTGAGAGCATGCCGACCACATCACAAATTATTCCACGATTCTCCCAGGAATTCCTTGGGTGTGGCAGTGGCCCCACCGCTCTCGCCGCTACATGCGTTGGGCCTGAGGTTTGGTTTGGTTCTCTTCTCCTTGGGCCCTGGCAACTGGGTGGCCTGCCCAGGTGCTAGTGCCACTCATGTTTCCAGGAAGCATCTTGCTATTTTCCCAGTTCAGCACTCTACCACGCCACTGAGAATATCCCAGGAAGAGGCAGGAAGCCAGCTACACACTCTACAGCCTGCGAGCCACATCTGCTTATGGCCGAGAAGTCCTGTCTGCTAGTCTGTAAGTACTGCTGACTGAGATCAGGCAGGACAGGACAGGCAGGACAATTTAGGACATATCCTAAATTAGAGCCATCTGTATGCTATCTTCACTATAGCTTTTAGGAAGGTGTCTAAGTGATAAGTTGCAAATTACAGCTGGTGGGGTTTTGATGAGAGGTAAATCCTTGGAATAAATTATTCATTCGAGCATTCTGCTAAAGAAACCGATGGACTTTCTGTCTTGTACCCATCTTCAGCAAAAAGCTAGCGATCCAAAGGGTTGTCAGTGCACACAAATCGTGTGATCCCAAGGGGAGCTAATACACACACACACACACATTATCTTCTCTTCCACCACCACCACCTGCTGACATCTCCTTTCAAAGGCTTTTGTGCAAGCTCTCCAAAGGCCTTTTGAGGGGAGTTGAAAAATAATTTTTGTGGGGCTGCTTCCTAAAAAGGGAGACTTTCAGAAGAACAGAAGTGCATTCACACACATTCAGATGTACACTATGCATGCTCCTCTGGATCTGACCCCAGATCCCCTTCAAAAAGACATGCTTAATTTAATAGGCTTCATAACAGCAATAATATTTTGATTAGTATTAGATGACCTCAGTGAGTACCTTTGACCTTAACATCTACAGCTAGTAATTATATTTTCCTGTCAGTCTACATTGACTCCCATAATTCCATGGGAATCCATAGATCTGAAACAAAGAGTCTCAATAAGTTCCAATTTCAGGAAGTTGAATAATCATATGGATGAATACACCTGTCAGGATTCCCCTGTTGCCTACTGAATACTCCAATAGCCAAATCAACACTCAGACAAAAGGGCTGCTTTCCAAGGCTTTAATTCCATTTACCCTAATGAGGCATGTTGTTGTTGTTGTTGTTCAGTCGTTCAGTCGTGTCCGACTCTTCGTGACCCCATGGACCATAGCACGCCAGGCCTTCCTGTCCTCCGCTCTCTCCCGGAGTGTGCTCAAGTTCATATTCGTTGCATCGGTGATGCTATCTAGCCATCTCATCCTCTGCCGTCCCCTTCTCCTTTGGCCTTCAGTCTTTCCCAGCATCAGGGTCTTTTCCAGTGACTTTTCGCATTAGGGGGCCAAAATATTTGAGCTTCAGCTTCAGTATCTGTCCTTCCAATGAGCACTCAGGGTTGATTTCCTTTAGGATGGACTGATTTGACCTCCTTGCAGTCCAGGGGACTCGTAAGAGTCTTCTCCAGCACCACAGTTCGAAAGCATCGATTCTTCGGCGCTCAGCCTTCCATATAGTCCAGCTCTCACAGCCATACGTTGCTACTGGGAAAACCATAGCTTTGATTATATGAACCTTTGTTGGCAAGGTGATGTCTCTGCTTCTTATTATGCTGTCTAGGTGTGCCATAGCTTTCCTCCCAAGGAGCAAGCATCTTTTAATTTCATGGCTACAGTCACTGTCTGCGGTGATCTTGGAGCCCAAGAAAGTAAACTCTGTCACTGCATACACATGCTAATTGCTAGAGACTCAGAGAACTACAAAGGAACAGCCATCTAGGGGTTCAAAGGGAAAGTACATCAGTTGATCTCCATTTGGGAAAAGGGCAGAAATTCTCTGGACTTAAGGAGTGGGAGGGGAAGATCTCTCCCTCTCCCGTGATGCTTCTGGGTGCAGCTGTTGACGTGGAGCCAACCAGGCTGAGCGCCGAAGCTTGGCCCCGGCGGTCTCTCGCTTGTGCCTGCGTCTGCGCCTCACATCTAAATGTTCAGGTTATCCTTCCCTTTCCACGCCTTGTTTGCTGTTCCTCCCCACGAATTGCCTCTCTTCCTCAGAATCAGAGTTGCTTTGGGACTCTGTGGGCTCAGATACAACCCTGACAACACCTCCATCGCAGATTTTACATTCAGTTTGCAAGAAGTGTTTTGCAATTTGTCTTCTTGTTAGGCATGGTTGTTGGAATTTGTAAATTCAAGCTAAATTGCACAGTTGTTTTCCTTGTGGCTGGCTGAAACTTGTCACTGGCATCTCTCCCCCCTCCCTCCCCCTGCAATCTTCTCCCACTGTACTTCATACAACACACTAGCCCAGGCTCAGTGGTTGAGTGTGGGTTGTTGTTGAACCATGGGTTGTTTGTTGAACTGTGGGTTAGTGTGTTGTCTGAACCCAGGAGATTTTCTGCAGGGCAGCTTGTTAACTATGCAGCGTGTCTTGTTTTTCTCAAACAATCCTCCTTGAGAACCAATGGTTTGTTACTGGGTTGTTCAGGGTAGTTAACAACCCACACTGCATGGTTAACAAGCCACCTTGCAAAAAATGTCCTGGGTTCAGACAACACACTAACCCATGGTTCAACAAACAACCCACATTCAACCACTGAGTGTGGATTAGCATGTTGTGTGAACAGCCCCAAAGTTATGAAGGAGTAAAAGTCAAACATAACTCAAGTTGTCATGTGATGCAAGAGGCTCTCATTGGGCTAGGCCCAATAGAAAGAATCTTAGGCAGCAGATTCTGGTGGTAGGGTGGCAGTGCCATCCTGGGTAGTCCCTTTGCCCCCCCCCACCCCGCTGTTCCCATCATGCTGAGTTAGGGTCTTGGCAGTGGTGATGCTTCTTTGTTGCTGGCCTTGACTGTCAGGCTGTTTTGCCTGGTCACCTTCTCTCAACACATCACAGATGGTGCCTCTATCTAGGAAAGGCCCCTGCTCCGACTGAGCAAGGAGGCTGAGAGGCAGCCAGCCCAGGCCACTCACTCTGTCAGTCACCAAATGTGTTCACGCATTGCTGTGCTCACCTGATGCACACTGATGCTGCATGGCAGCAATTCTTTGAGCAGGTGGTAAGTAGGTACTAGGCAAAGCAATAAGTGAGTGGCAGCAAGTTGCTGGATAACAGAGCAGGGTGTGCCACCCAGCCCTGACCTGCCCCCCCCAGGCTAAGCCCTTGCTCTCAGGTGTGATGGAAGAAGCTGCCCCATGACCAGGATGAAAGTAAGATTCAACTGCCAGCCCAGTTGGTCCTGTTGTCCTTGGCCTCAGGCAGAAAAATGTCTTAGGTTGGCCCTTCTCTCTGTTATTTTTATCCACTCTGTGTCGGTAAAATGCTTCATCATACTGCTGGGGACAATGGCTGCTAGTCACGATGACTATATATTACCTCCAGTATCTGAGGCAATATTCCTCTGTATGCCAGTTGCTAGGAAACCCTCATGGGAGAGCACTATTGCCCTCCTGTCCTGCTTGTGGGCCTTCCATGGGTGTCTGGCTGGCCACTGTGTGAACAGAATGCTGGACCGCACAGGCCTTTGGTCTGATCCAGCAGGGCTCTTATGTCATGTTCTTCTTATGTTACGTTAACTTGTTTCTAAGGTCTGATTCGATCATACGCTGTGAAATTCATAGACAGCCACTCAAAGCAACTGGGCTTAACCCAGGCAAAGTTTATATGCTTTCACTGATTTCGGAAGAAGAGAGTAATGCATGTAATTAATTCTCTCAGTGAAATCAATGGGACTTTAAAGTTTGTTACTATAGCTGGAGAGTGCTTGCCTTTTTGATTGACTGTCAAGGAATTTTCTAATCATGGATAGTCATGATAAAAAAGAACATGTTGTGACTTTGTGACATACTTCATGGAATGGGCTGGGGAAAACCCAGGAAGAAACAGTCCTACGAAGCTGTTGTAGAAAAAGATTTGTGGCAATACTGTTTCTTCCATGCCTCCACTTTGCTTTCCAACCCCATCATTTTGCAGCGAATGGGATCATCAAAAAGCAGCATATGAAAAACCTGAGACTGGCTGCATCAAGGTCATTATTCTTAGATTATGATTTTCTACCTTGGTTATTCCGCTTTATAAGGAAGGCAGCTAGAACTTGATTTCAGTTAACAAGATTGACTGAGGTGACCAAGCTCTAAATGAAACAGTCATTTTGAGACAGCGCATGAGGGAAACAATCAAATATACAAGTTTACATTATGATTCAGCTTCGGCTCGGAAGAAAATGGAACATGGTTTTCTCTAAAGATTCAGAGCCACTTTCCGATTTAAATATAACAATAGCAATCAATGCAAATAGGGAGCCATAAGCTTCCTGTAAGAACATTCCGTTAAGAAACTAGTAAGCAATCTCATTTTCAGATGCACCACAAAGGTTTCAGCATATTTCCAAGGAGCAGCCTGGCAGATTTATTCCTGGAAATGTGTCTAGATGCTTAGGCATTTTGGAATACTGGTCAAAATATTAAAAGTGTCTTTTTTTGCTGCATTGGATCGTGACCCAGCACTCTCTCCTCCCAATCCCACCTACAGCACAAACCTATTCATGTCTACTCAGAAGTAAGCCCCAATGAGTTAAATAGAACTTACTCCCAGGGAGATGTGTATAGGTTTGCATTCCTAGCCTTGTGGCTTGTCAGACACCTTCTCCTGTCCTGTACATTTCAATCTCTAATGAGTTATTGTCATCTCATGAATCTAGGCCCACTCACCTCCTCAGGTCATAATTAAGCCTTTGGATATAAGGATCTTAATCCAGCAGATACAATGTAGTGAGATAGCCAATGACTACTTTGCTATACTACCAGCTTATGCTGGTCTGTCCTTCCAAACCTGGCCTAGTGAAGAATCTAGACTTCAAAGATTCAATTGACATAGGTTATATTAACCTCTCTTCAGCTAACTGGCAGCATCTGAGATTTACCATGATCACACAAGCTAGAGAAATGACATCCATGCAAGACTGTTGCCAGATATTTCAAAGTTGTCCTCTCTCATGTTGGCTTACAATCTCCTACTGGGGAAAAATGGCATTCCCTTGATCTTTTCCAGTAAAAGTTGGCTGGGAACCATCCTATTGTTGATCTCCTTTAATCTAGAGGGAAGGATGATGACCCCAAGCAGACAAAGAGCAGACAAACACCACAAAGGCACAGATTTAACTTGGATTGTTTTTTGGACAGCAGGAAAGCACCTTACAAAAACTAACTATTGGTTGCTACCAATATGGAAGTGCAAGAGGGTGATATGTAAATGTGACACTCCACAATTGTATTATCTTATGCTTGTTATTAGGACTGTGCAGGGACCCCCTCACCCACCTTGGAGGCTACTTTGGGACTTCCAAGTCAGGCCCAACACACTTTAGGCTGCTTCGGGTCCAACCTGACCTGCTTTGGGCTCCAGGGACAAAGCAGGATTCAGGTGGCTGAAGTGGGCCCTCCCCACCCCCTGCGGCATGAGCCCCCTGCTCTGTAGCTGAAACTTTGGGACTTGCACCATCCGCCTCTTCAAGGGAGTCATCATTTTGGTGACTTCCTCTATTTCTGGAAATTGAATTCTGTGCAAATACCAGCCTTAAGGCAGTCATACATACAACATTACAGGCGTTTACGCCTGTAATGTTGCATACAGGATGGCCTTACAGCTGCCATTTGCACAACATTCAATTTCCAGAAAAACAGGAAGTCTCCATGACGACTTCCTTGAAGAGTCCAACAGATGCTGGTGCATGTCCTGAGGGTCCAGGTAGGAGCAAGGCACCTGCGGGGCAGGGTGGTGTGGTGCGGAGAGGTGGCGTGGGGGGGGGCAGCTACCAGATCGCTCTGAAGCATGCCAAAATGCTTCAGAGTGACCTGACCTGCTTCCAGTTGCTTCGGGCCAACCATGACCCACTTTGGGTGTGGCCCAAAGCAACATGAAGCACCCTACTTTGGCTCGCAATTCGGCTCTGGAGGTGAAGCGGTGCACAGCTCTACTTGTTATCCAGAAGAACAGCGTGGTATATATGGAGAATGTCTATCTCTGAACTTTGTTACATGCCTAGGAGACTCACCACAGGCATTAAAATGAGAGCCAGGATCCTCTTCAGCAGATTTGGCAATCGGTAACAATGTATCTGGTTTGTCCAAGTGTCATCCACAAACTCTCCATCACTGGCATGGTGAAAAGAAAGAAAGCAGATAATTCTGCAGAGTCTCTGATGTGTAAGATAGCAATTGGTTTATCTTTTCTCTCTAGGGTGGGGAGAGGCGGACACTCTTTTGCCCAGTTCCAGCAGCTTTTGATTATTAAGTATGGGGGAGACTCTGAAGCTTAGAGCATTCAGATTTTGGATTCAGTTCAGTTTTGAAACTTCCTTTTAGAGTCTGCTGTGATGGGGTAAGGTCACTTGTTCTGTGTTTTATTTATTTATTTATGTAAAATATTTTTATCCTTCCTTTCCATAAAATTGCTCAAGGCAGCTAATGTGAGTTCAAGCTTTATGGAGTTTGCTTGCCTCCAGTGGTGGTACTTTGCTATGTTCAGAGGGCAGCGTCTCTTGCCCCTCACCCTCATGGCTGACCCCATCCCAATCAAAGTACTTGCTAGTTGCTTCATTTTCTCCAGGGCCTGTCACTCTGGCATTCAAGAGGACTCTGGATTCCCCTGGGTCTCAGAACCTAGCTTTGAAATGTGGGCTTTTAACTTCCACAGTTTGATCGATCCTATGCATGTCTACTCAGATGTAAGCCCTGTTGAGTTCAGTGGGACTTATTTCCAGGTAAGCGAGTACAGTATAGTATTGTAGCCTTAGAACTGCACAAGTATATGCCTTGTCTCTTTATACTATCTTAGGACAAAAAAACAAAAACACATTTTTACCAAATTTAGAACACCTTCTATTCATTTATGTTTGAATGCCTGCCAAGATAATTAAATTTCCTGATTAATAAATCTATTTCATTGCATAATTAACTGATAAATTTAAACTCTAGCAACCATCCTGCACTTAAATGCTCACATTGTGGTGTACTGTATTAATAATCAGATATTTGAGAAACTGAAGCATCCCCAAATCCATAGAGGATTGAAAAAGCATTGGAGGTTGGACTCGATGGTCTTGTAGGCCCCTTCCAACCCTACTATTCTATGATTCTATGAATATGGAAGTTAAGGGAAGTTGGGGGGAAACTCTGCTTGTCCACACGTTCCCCTGCAGGTGGAAGTAGGGATCTGTGTAAAATCCGCTCTGTCTGTGTTTTGCAGATTATCAGGTGCCTTTTGTTCTGTCATCCACCCACAGACGGATGCAAATTTTTTTTCATCATGCAGAAAAATACGCAAATAGTTACGAAAGTATTTACGTAAGTATTTACATAATTTACCTTAGTACATAACATGTAGCGTATTGTCCCCCATTCCATTTGACGTTTCCTCAGCAGAAACGTACGCATTTTCCTACAAATGTATATGTGTAAATTTTGGGAAAGTAAAAAAATCATCCGAAAGTCCACAGACTCTGCACAGTGTCTCCACAGTGAATTCCACAGGTCGGAGTCTTAGAAATCCGAGCTCATTTTAGTCTGTCTCGAATGTCTCCTGCATCCCTAGGTGGAAGGTCCTGCTTGAGGCTGAGTTGACTTGGGTGACCTTTGCTCCTTCCTGTTTCATGATGAAATGAAGGGGAAAGGGGGAAAGTCAAAGGGACCAGGTAGGCATTTTCTCTTCAGTATTCAGGCCTGCCAAGTCTGTCTTGTGGTGGTGATGGCTGTAAATTACTGCTATTAGGATTGATCTATTTCTTGTTCCCCATCTGAGGGTGAAGAGCATGGTTGGCTGTGACACTTAATCAGTAAGAAGAGAGACAGAGCTAAGAGAAGCCGTCTTTCTGGATCTAAAATAGATCTAAATAAACCCCATTGCTGTTTCCTAAGATGTTTTTGTATCTACTTACAACTTTTCCACTAATGTGGAATTTCCATCAGCATAGAGGCCTTTGGTGAAGAGCTCATCCACCAGAAAATTGATTCGAGGGGGAGTGAAGGGTATGAGCTGAGTGAAAAAAAACCAAAAATCAATATTTAAAGACAACAAAAATTATATATAGATATGCACAGGTATAAGTATACCCTTATATGTGTATCTCTGCAATGAACAAAATGAAAGAAGAACCAGTGAATTTTTCCCCAAGTCTGTTATTTTCATTCTGTTCAATGTTCATTTGACATCTGACTACTGTACCAAAGATCTGTTTGTACAAATAAACTGCCATGAATAGATAGCGATTTTGTACCAAGTTCATGACATAAAGGGTCCTAAGACTGATGAGATCAGAAGGAACTAGCAATCTATCCATGATGGAAAATGTTTCCATCTCCACATCAATCTATTTTTGCCTAGAAATTTGCCCTGCAGCCCTGTCTTTTAGCTGCAGTGCAGATGCAAACACAAGTTTGAACAAGAACCTGAAACCTTTGGCTAAGCTGAGCTCTGGTAGTGACAAAAAGAAATATAAATATAAATGTTAGCCTGTAGTCGATGACTGGTATGCAGACATACTAACAGCACAGTCCTATGACTCCCGGCATGCCCCAGCCAGCCATGCTGACTGGGGCATGTTGGGAGTTGTAGGACATTTTTCTGTCTAAATATGCATAGGATTGCACCCTAAGTGTGGCTACAGGACTATGTGTAGCAATCTAAATTCTCAGTATACATTTTCAGTGGTGCCAGGCCCTTGCCTAGGTGTATCCTAGAAAATGCTAATGACAAAGTACCTTCCTCACTTGCCACCTTATGCTTCTTTTCTATCCCAATTTTTCTCCAAAGTGTTTTTTTCACTGCATCTTTTACTTATGAATTTTTTAAAAATTTTCAAATAGTACTGCACATAGTATAATTTACAAGGATCAAGAGCCAATGTCCTTGCTAGTAATGTGCAATTATTTGTGCATAACATCTATTGCTTATTATTATTCATCTGTTCCATGAATCCTAAAAACCCAATCAAATTAAAGCAGTAAAATAAATTACTATAAATGAATTACATTCATTGTAATGAATGTAATGAATGAATGTAGTGAATTATATTCATTTATAGATTAAAATTAAGGTAATATAAGGACAGGCACTCCAGGAGCACAGAGCTTACCGTATGGCCTGCATCCTGTAGGAGTTTTCTGGTTTCCTGCACAGCCCGTTTCATGCTGGGAGATGGCTGGAAATAACCATCTCCATCATAGTATCCAATCCTAAGGGGCCTGGAACTAGAGTAAATCTGCAACGAGGTGAATCTTCATTTAGTGCTGGTCACCAGGTCAATAATGAAACATTCCTGAGATTACCTGACTTTTCACAGCTCAGCCGAAGGTGAAGGCTTAGAACCAGGGTACCAGAAGGTTGGCCTGTCTCTCCATATGCCTCTCCATCCATACACTCCACTACTTTGGAATGCTGTCCTTAGGGAGGCTAGTCGGATGTCTCTCTTGATGTCATTTTGACACCAAGAAAGAATTTTCTACTTTCCTAGTCCTTATGATCTAATATTTTTTAACTCTGGCACTGTTTTTATGCTCCTTTCTTTAGATTTGCTACTTTTAGTATATGGCTGTTATGTTTTTAATTTGTATTTATTGCATTTCTTAGTTTTTGTAAACCTCTCTAGAAATTAACTTGAAAGGCAGGGCATAAAGCCCCCTCCCCCACAAGCAAACATACAAACAAACAAACTTGCAGGGGGAAAATAAGCTAAATGATTCAGTCACCATATAGGTTCCTTGCCACATGAACTAGGCAATATTTCTACGCAGAAGAGGTTTGGGTACAAATGGAATTGGTGAGGCCATGCTTGAAATAAGGAAGAAGGGTGAAATACAGTTCCCTTATGGCTTGCTTGCTTGCTTGCTTGCTTGCTTGCTTATTTATTTATTTATTTATTTATTTATTTATTTATTTCATTTCTATACCACCTAATAGCTGAAGCTGTCTGGGCGGTTCACAAAAATATGGGTCCTGCTACGTGCCTGATGGGAAAGTGAGGCTCACACATGAACCTTTACATTTCTGGTCTATTTTCTTGACTATTCAATATAGGTTCTCACATCTATAACAATAACAACAAAACTATAACAATAGCAGAGGATGTGTGTGTGTGTGTGTGTCTGTCTGTCTGTCTGTCCATCAGCACCATAGTTCCAAGTCTATGAAACCTAGAGACCTGAAACTTGGCATGCATACTAAGGGAACCCTAGCAGTGTGCACCTTGGAGTTATTTTGGTATTTTAATACATTAATTGCTTTTATTGAGTTTACATGTGTCCATGTGGATGAAGCCTGCAGTAACCTTTTCAATAAGTAGGGGCAGATTTCCCTAACCAGTGCATAGCTTTGCAGCTGATACAGTTTGAAGCCAGGGGAGATTAGTAGGTTGAGAAACAGAGTTATACACCTGTCCCCTCCCCCTGCTATGGGTCAGCTTCTCCCTGCAGGCAAATGGAATGGACAGACCCCTCCCTTAGGTGCTATATGGGTGCATCATGGCAGTGTCCATGCCTACGGGTGCTAGGGGCCATGCCTACATTCAACAGGGTGGGCACCATGTGTCCAACTCTGATAGCTGGTAAGTTTGCCTGAAGAATTTAGCGTATCAAACTAAGGGCTATTCTCACCTGTGTGAAGCTGGGTCGTTAGCTAATATTCAATTAAATGAACTAATAGTTAATTCAACTTCTAAAATACCATTTATGTTCCAGTTTGCCAAAAACAAAATGTACTCATGTTTCAATTTCTGCTGTGGCCTGAAACTTCAAAGTAGGTGTAATTTGTTGAATCAATTATTTTATTTATTTATTTATTTATTTGATTGACCATGTCCAATGGTCACATCAATTAACATGGCTTGATGTACACTGAAGCACATGGTTGTCAGTACATTCTACTAGTCAGTGACCCAGACAGCCAGTTGGGTGTTACCACTTGCCAGAGATAACGAGGATTCACTTTGGTTCAAATTATGTTTTCATGAAGCAAACTTGAGACTGAAAATGACATACTGAAAACCAAAAACCTCAGCTGATACCTGAAGAATGAGCAATCCTGCTTCTGCCTTAATCTTTTTATCTAGTCTTTAGAACCATCACATTCCTGTCCTGTCCTCTACCCAGGTTTCACCATTCAACTCTGCTATGTTGGCTGTGTCAGTATATATTTAGTCACTAGGTGTCATTGGGCTTAGTTGTATCTAGGTAAAGAGTTTCCTGTTGTACAATAAGTTATCTAGCCTCCTGACTGGTGTTCCCTCTAAGTCTTCCATAACTTTAACTCTGGCTGCTGACCCTACCCTTCTGACTTAGACATAGGATTTGAATTCAGTTTTCTGAACCCTGTCAGCTGGACTGAGTTCTATTTTTTCCTTCTTTTCTTCTGAGTGAGTTTTGGACCTCCAGTTTCAAACAAGCATAGCTCTGGACCTCAATCTTGGCTTCATCCTGCAGACTTTAACATCATTCCTTGCTTGACCATCCCACCTGAGGCCAGAAATGAGGCTGCAGTACAGCATCAAATCCCTCTGAAGCCACCTTAGATACCTGCTTACATTCATTGCACTTGCAACAACTCAGCAATGACACAAATTGTGGAGCCCCCCTCTCACCAACTGGAAAGTGTGTGTGTGTGTATGCGCATAGATTTTCATTATACATTAAGGACCTATCAAGAAGAAGAAGAATCTCTTCTCACATTAATGGGTCTATCCCTGAACCCAGTTCCATTACCTCCTCATTAAAGGGTAGTGGGGGCACAGCTGGATCCAGACGAAACAACTCATCACACAGGAGGGCTCTCATGCACAGAACCAGACTCTCCACATCTCTTGCCATTGGGCCTGTCACAGAGATGACTGTAACAAAAGAGGAAGACCTCTGAACATGGTGAAGGAAGCAGCAGCATAGCTTTGGTGTGGCGGTAGGGATGGAGCTGAATGACTCACCTGAGGCAGTTCCATGGTGGTCACCCAGTTACTATATCTTGTTGAAATGCATTTAGAAAGCTATTGTTTACCAGGATAGGGTGGTGACTTGAGATCTCATTGTGTGACAAGGTGTTCACACAAAACCATTTCACCACATGACAACCGAGAAGAAAAGTCATCGGGTTCCAAATGTGCAACCCCAAATTTTTCAGTATGAAATTCAAAAGAATTGAGTTGCAATTGTAATGTGCTCTTAGACCCATTTCAGACATAACATGAACCTAGGCTTTATCATTACAAGGATGACCAGATGTGAACCTTGTGCTTGTATCCCCCGCCCCCGCTCACTTTACATGTAAGGAAAGGAAGCTTAAATCTTTAGTTTGCAGTGTGGAAATTGTTTAAATACAAGAAACTGTGGTTTGTTCAAACTACAGTTGGTTGACAGATCAGGATAGTAAACCACATTTTGATCCTGATTTGATTGAATTTGTACATAATGGGAAATTGTTCAAAACTACAGACAGAAACTTTAAACAGCCTCCACCTGCTTCAAGAGGGGAAGGGAGCACATGAATATGGTTTAGCATTACATCTGAAGTGGGCTGCAGATTTTATAACAAAATTCATATGCCACTTCAAAGGAGGGCTCTTCACCCTGAATTTTGTGCATGTAAACTCAATTTCTTCAACTTCAGAAACTGACTTTTGAATTTGAAAGCTGAGTTTTGCACTATCCTGCACAGTGGACGCTGTTGGCTCAGATGTCAGGGAGGTGGTGAATGTGCTCCAAGTTTCAGTCAGAAACTATCAGAACTCTAAAGGAGTTCCACACCTTCGATGGCTCCTTTAGAGTTCTGACTTGTTCTGAATGAAACCTGGAGCAGATTTACCACCTCACTGACATCAGACCCACCAGCCTCCACTGGTCCTACAAATCATTGTCTGTAAATGTTAATGGTCACACATGTGGTGAATTTGCTGAGATGGGAGTTTGCAAACTAGTGAACTCATATTCAAGTGGCTGAAATATATGGTGAATATTTCAAGAAGTAGTAAAAAAAAATAGATGCAACTGTCTATTGTGAAGCATCATGGTTAAGAGGATGAGGTACAACCTCAAAATCTCCAGTTGAAATCTGAGCTTGTCATGAACTCATTAGGTAGCCATAGGCAGGTTAGTGTGTTTCATACTCAATCCCACCCACCCATCACCCAACCTCTAAAACAGGATAATAATACTAGCCAACCTTGCAGGCTACTGTAAGAGTACTGAGATAATTATTAATGAACATGAAGCACTTTTGAGCATATGGGAAAAGTAGTATAGAAATACTTATTAACTTTTGTGTGTTATTTTGTGAGCACATGTCTATGTGTGTGCATATGCATACATGCACACAAATGCACAGATTATTTGATCTTATTTTCTAACTTTCTTTCACAGGATCTTGCAACTTTCAATGATTTACCTGGTTGCAGCCCAAGCACAAATGAGACCAAACTTTTCAAGCACTCTGCATAGTTAAGCTTCTATAAAAATGAACATAATGTCACCAGCTTCCCCCCCCCCCCCTTGCACATAGCTTGCAAAATCTGCATGGATGTTGAATGTTTTAAAAATGTATCTGACCTTCATTAGACAAATTAGAAACCACCAAGAGAATGAGAAAGACAGTTGGCCTCTTAATAAAAGGACATTTGAGATTTTAAAAAATAATAACATTGAGCCCAATTTTTGACAGTTGATTGCTTATCAGAAGACCACCATATTCATCAAAGGGCTTGTGCTTGTTTTGAATTTTCCCATGAGCTGAGTAACAGTTCAAACTCTAGCTTATATTTTAGCAGTGATAGACGCTCACCTGAGTTCATTCCAGCTACAGGAGTGGTAGCACCTTTGACGCTACACAAGAGCAAACGAGAAAAGTAAATTAATGATGGAGAAAAGCCAAACGACAGAGAGAGCCAAAGAGACCCAAGCCATGAAATGCAAGTGACATGTGTCAAAGGATGTTACTAATATCACCAAGCTATTGGAAAGCCATTCAAAATTCTGCACAGAGGCCCTTGGGGGGGGGGGGGTTCCCCCTGATTGAGAAATATTATGAGGCATCTTTTATTATCTCTAATTAACTTTCTAGCCTCTGTAAATCTACCTGTAGTAGGGAGCTATCTGACATCCACCCTCACTGAAGCAGATCATAGATATTTTAACTATGCAGCTTGCATACGCTGTGGATTCAAACAATTTCCCTTCCCTTCTTAGAATTTAGACCAGAACTAACAACAATTTGCAGAGAGATTTGAGCTTTAAGTGAAAACAGGCTCTGGACCTTCCCCAAGTTTAATACTTTCAGTGGCACAGCCCACCTTTTTAGCTCAAAAGTTGGGAGTTATGCTACTAATGCAGTTCTTTCCCCCCTGCTACTCTCCCCGCCACACACACACACACACGTACATACACATCCTCCCCAATCTTCTTCCAGATATATAGACAGATTTCCCGGAAGATTGCTGTATCCTCAAATACTTGGAAAGTTTAGCTGACTATAAAAGAACCTCTCATAATGGGCTAACATTACTTTCCAATAACCCAACTTTGCTTAGACAAAGAAAGGTGAGGAAACCTTACACCAATCTGTTTGTGGTGTAGAGTTTGGACTTAAACATCTGAGCCAGGGCTCAGCAGGGTTGGGTCCTAAGATCTGTTTTTAATGCCCAAACACAACCCTGCAATGCATTTTTTCAAAAATTAGAAACTACAACTTTCCCTCATACCACACATATACATCTGGACTGGGGTGGGGAGGCTTCTTGATAAGAGAAGGTTGAATAAAACTACTTCCACTGTTGTGGCTGTGCTCCCCCTTCACTGGAAAAGGTGAAAAGTGGAACATGCAAACTGAGAGCATGCTTCACAGCAGGGCTGGCCCTACCATTCAGCAGGGTGAGGCCATTGCTTCAGGCAGCAGATGCTGGGAGGCAGCAGCAAGGTGTTCAAGGACAGAACGGTGTGCCTTAAGTTAGCCTGCTGCCTTCAAGTTCAGTGGAGAATGTTGTCCCATCATTTGTGTGGGAGACAGGTTCATCAGCCAGTCCAGTCAGCTTTTGTGCATGGAATGGGAGGAGGCACCGTCTTGTCCTTTGCCTCAGGCAGCAAAATGTCTTGGGCCAGCCCTGCTTCACAGTACAGATGTCGCCAAATTTTGGAACAGTGACCTGGTTTGGGATACACGTTTGACCAGCCCATTATGCTTAGCTGTATTCCACTGTCTGCCAAACTTTCTTTACTCGCTCAGAATCTAAGACCAACTTTTGTTGAGATTCTAGCCCTGTTTGTATGTCTGGGACTTACACAATTAGGGAGCGGGTGGGGCTGTACTCACTGGCTCTGCCCCCTCTTTGCATCATCATTGCCTTCCCCCACAGTCCTCCACACTCCTCTCTGAAGTGGGGATTCCAGGTGTACATGGGTAGACTCCCCATGTGATTTAGAAGCCTAGCCAATCACGGTTCTAGATTGTGAGGAGAGCCTACCAGTGTGGAGCAGACTCCTGACATCTGCCTTTCCCAAGCAAGGTGTGGAAGGCAGTGGGTAGGGCCTTGGCTGGAGATGTGACAGAGGGGCTGGCCCCACAAAAGTGGCCCTGCTCTTCCCCGCATAGGATTGGAATTGGGGGTGGGGGGTTGAATGCCCAAATAGGGCTTCTGAGTATGCACTGTCAGCATCTAATAGACCAGGTGATTAAATGAACATTCCTAAATATTAAATTTAGAGCTGATCCAAAATGTCTCCCAATTTTTGAAGCTCCATTTGCAGGCTGCCAATCTGGGAAACTGTTTCTCTAGGTTTTTCAGGGGGGATGTTGGCATTTGAGAGGCACACCCACCATTTAGGAGCAAGAGCGGGTCCTCCTTTCTTTTCCTTTTTTGCTGTCACCTGTGGTGGAGGTGGCAACAGCAAAAGCAGTACTCTGCTTTCAGAAGCCGAGCCCCCATTTTCCCTCCTAAAACTGCTCTGGATACAGGGTTCTGGATTGGCTAACCTTGGACTGTATACAGCCCAGTAAGCCTTTGCATCTGGCCCAGTAAGCCTCTCCTCTGCCTGCCTGAACCCTGTTCTCTTCCTTGGTGATGCCACCCATCTCCTCTGCTGTGAGCAACAGTCTGCCTCCTAGGGCCGATCAACATTGCACCCACCATCACAGTGAATTCGGTGTCCCGTCAGGTTAAACGCTCTCGCATTAAAACATGATTATTCACACTCACCCATTTTTCCCATTGCAGTGCTTCAACGAATGCGCGAGCTCGGTTCACGCTCAAGCGCTGTGCTGTTTTCCTGCTGTTTTCCTGCTGTTTTCCTGCGCGCGCTTGTCTGATCTTGGATGCTAAGCAGGGTCGGCCCCGGTCAGTAGTTGGATGGGCGACCGCCTAGGAATCAAGCTTCCTGCACTGAGCAGGGGGTTGTTCTATCCTGTCAAATGAGGCTAAGTTTTACCTCCTCCTATCCCCCACTCTTTTTTTTTTTTAATTAAGGCATTATCCTTGCAGAATCGGGGCTTCTCTGCAATGTTTTTTTTCTAATTCAGGCATGATCTTTGAAGATTCCAAGTTGTGAAGCTTCACACCTTCCAAGATCATGCCTGAATTAGAAAAAAAAACATCACAGAGAAGCCCCGATTCTGCGAGGATAACACCTTAATAATAATTTTAAAAAACAGGAGCAGGGGATAGGAGGGGGTAAAACTTAATCTCATTTGAAGGGATAGAATAACCCCCTGCTCAGTGCAGGAAGCCTGATTCCCAGGAGGTCGCCCATTCAACTGCTGAAGGGGGCCGATCCTGCTTAGCTTCCGAGATCAGACAAGCGCACACACATCCAGCCCTTTGCTTGTTGCTGAGGAAACAGGGGCTGCTGAGGAAGCTATGCGATCAGTAGCAGGAAGAAGACTTGGGGCCGTCGAGAGCTGTGATTGGACAGGAGGGAAATACAAACACCGCCGCATATGGACAGGCGGGGAAGGGGACTACGACCGGATACAGTAGTGAAGGCGGAAAATCAGAGCACATTAAGGGGAAATACTGGGATATTAGAGTATTGACAGCGGGAGCACAGAAGTGGAAATTCCGGTTCCAATTCAAGGCGGGTACTGCGTAGTGTGAAAGGTGGGTGGTGAAACCTCATTGGAAGCGAAAAAAGGCGTAAGTGTAGATCTAGCCCTAGTCAACAGCACCTCTCTCTCCCTCTCATTCTTAGCAAAACTGCCATGAGGGGAGAGAGAGAGAGAGAGAGCGCTGAGAGAGAAGACCAGGCAGGCAGGTGGGTAGACCCAAGCTTGGAGGAACAACCATGGAGGATGGTGACTAGAACAGCATAGCCCCTTCAGAAAGTTGCTCTAGGCACCACACTCAGCCCTCTGAATTCATGCTTACCTGCCAGCTTGCCTGTCTCTGTCTCTCTTTCTCTCTCCTCCTCATGGTGACCACCACATTTACTGAGGAAGTGATGGTATGTGGAAATGAATAGATGAATGAATGGAGGGGAAAGAGAGAAACTGAGAAAGAGAGACAGAAAGGAGGTGTCCTACTTTTGGCTTTGTCACCACTCACTTTGGGCTTTAGCCCCACCAACTCTGGCTTCATCCCATGACCACTTTCACCCAAGGAAATGTGGTCTTTGACTTTAACAATTTTCTCCACCCCTGCCTTAATGGCTTCTGGGTTTTGGCAGATACCTGATCATGCTAACTAGGGGGGGTTATGTTTATAATTCATCCACCACAATAGAAAACATACACCAAGGAATTCTGAGTGCATCCAATTTGCTTTGAAGCAGCAACGATGTTCCTCTTCGCTTGGTTGTTTGTACATGATTTGTGCCTGGCCCTTTGTTTCCAAGCTGTGAAACCTACCTCAGCCTATAGCCAGTTGGTTTGAACCCGCAGATCCCACAAAAGCCACACGGCACCCGAATACTCGCAGCCACATCGGTCCCAATCCCCAGAATCGACCCTCCTCCTCCAACGAGCGCTGCTTCCCCTCCGCTGGAACCTCCAGACGTTTTCTTGTGGTTGAAAGGATTCAAGGTTTGTCCAAAGACTGTATTGCCACAGTCAATGCTGAGTTGGATGGAAAAGGACTAGTAAGTTACGGCTCCCTGCCTGAGGGCACTGAAGCCTTCCTAGCAAAGCACGGAAGGTATGCAGTTTACTAAACATAATGTAGCAATATTAGAGAGGGACTGTATGTGATCAAAACTCATAGCTCTCAGGGACTGTAGCAAGGGTCTTTTAGAGCACATAGAGGAGCAAGACTATATTCTAGGGGTTGGCTGAGCAGTGTCGGAATGCCACTTCCTCCTATCAGAGCAGGGGTGGGCAACCTGTGGCCCTCTGAAGATCTTAACCTACAACTCCCATGGTCCCTCACCATTAGTTGTGCTGGCTAGGGCTGATAGGAGTTTGTAGGCCAAAACATCTGGGGGGCCACAAGTTGCCCATCTCCTGCATTAGAGTGATAGCTATTCAAAGTAAAACCTAATGTATATGGCATCCATTTAAGATGATCAAGTGTCAATTTTCCCTGATGAAATGCATCTTTGCTAGGGATGGATGAATCTGTCCAGTTTGGTTTTGCTCAGTTTCTCATTTTGACTGCATTAAGTTTGTTTTGTCCTGTACCCACGTCAGTTTGTGATTTTTTGAAAGCCTGCATGAAAATTCATACTCCTTTTCACACATATTTCCCCTAATATGTAGGGCTGTACACGGACCCCCCAACCCACTTCAGAAGCAGATTCAGAGCTTCCGAATCAGACGTGACCTGCCTCAGCCTGATTTGGACCTGGGCTAACCCACTTCGGACTCTGGGTCCGAAGCAAGATTTGGACATCTAAATCATGCCTGCTGAGCCGCGTGAGCCCCTGCTCCTTACCTGGACCCGTTGGAGTGCCCACAGCTGTCGGCCTCTTCAAGGGAGGCATCATTTTGTTTTAAAATGGCGACTCCTCTATTACTGGAAATCAAATGCTGTGTAAATGGCAGCCGTAAGGCAATCATTTATGCAACATTACAACCGTAAATGGCTCATTTAAAAGAAAACAGTGACTCCTTCGAAGAGGCTGATAGCTGCAGGTGCTCCAACGGGTCCAGGTAAGGAGCAGGGGGCTCGCGCGGCTCAGAGGACCCCTCGTGCACTCGTTGGGCACATCCAGGGTGGGGTGGGCATGAGCAGGGCTTCAGGGTTATCCGGATTGGTCTGGATCAGTCCAAAGTGATTCAGATCAATCTGACCTGCTTTGGACCGCTTCGGGCCAATCCCGACCCACTTCAGAACTGGACCAATTCAGTCTGAATCGCCCTGCTTCAGCTCAGAATTCATATCCGGATCTGAAGCAGTGCACAGCCCTACTAGTATACACATTTTTGTATACGTTTTTCCTAATATATGCAATTTTTGCAGGCAATTTTCCCTAATTTGTGTTTTTTGTATGTTATTTTCACTAAGATATGCATTTCTGTGTGCATATTTCCCTAATATATCCATTTTTGTATGAATTTTTAAAATGGCTAAGGGCGCAATCCTTACATCCAATTATATATAATTATATATCATAATAGCAATTATGAGCGCTAGTCAGCAGCTAGACAGCCATAGGATAAGTTGGTTCCCAGGAAAAACCTCGAAGCCTGTGCTCCAAGGTCGGTTCCCTGAGAACCGACGTCCACCCACTCCCGCGCTGCCACATAGGCAGCGCGGATCGGCCCCGTGCTCTGCACTCATAAGAGGAGTACAGAGTGGCAAAAATGGGGCATTCCTGGGGGCGGGCTGGAGAGAGCAGAAGTCACATTCTGACACTTCCTATGCGTCGTCCAGCGTTCCCCCACACCTTCCCACAGCTAGACAGCCGAAATCAGCTGTCTAGCTTCGAATGCAGGGCAGCTGAAGCACAGAGGGGACGATCCCCTCTGCACTGCTCCTGCCCTGCACTGGATAGGTGGTCGCCTCTGACCTCAGAGGTGGCCACCTGTCCCGATAGGATTGCGCCCTAACTGCATTGCCAGATTTAGGACAGTGTGAATATAAAGGTATAACTGCATTGCAGTTTGCCTATTGGTCTGGAAAGTGTGAATTAGGTAAGTTCACATTAAAGCGTGCACCAAGCAAATTTCTCCCCCATCCCTAGTCTTTGCAACCTGGTTTTGCTGTTAGATATAGTTTCGACAACAGCATCAAGGGACAGAGCTGCAAGTAAGCACTGGGTAAAAGTGTGGGGCATTTGTACATTCTGTGCTAGATGCTAGAAAGATTGACTTGGAGAGGCAGCCTAGTACGCTTTGGGGGTTTTAGACTTTGGGGCCTGAACTGGTTCTACCATGAGACCAGTCAGCCATGTGCAGAGCTGATGGCAGCTTCCTCTTCACTTCTTCTCAATTGACTGCCAGTACATTTGTAAGTAAACAGATTTTCCCGAACACACTGCAAGATTTCAGGCTTCCTTCCCTTCTGCAAAGAAAACTGACCCTGTAAACTAAAGCCTGACTTCGACTTCTCTCTTTTCAGGGAGAGCACAATAGTGTTTTTGTATGGTTCCCCATGGAATATTGCTGGGATCTAGCAGATAAAGCTTTTCCTGGCATGGAGATAAAGTGATAGAAAAGGCCAGTATCCAATGCTGCCTGCTGGTAGGGATGGACGGACTCACCATCCGGGGTGCGGGGGAGCTCAAAATGCTGCCCCCCTCACATGGTCCAGTTCTGTTCGGCAAGCCTCCCTGCTTTCCCCCACACCAAACTGAGCAAGCTGCCCGTCCTTTGTGCACTGAGGACTGTGGCAGTCAAGCCCTTATGCGCACAAGGGCTTGACTGCTGGAGTCTGCGGCACCCTAGAGTCTGCGGCACCTCGCGAGGAGGAGATGGCTAGGGCACTGAGGCCTTGGCCTGGCTTCCTCGACAGCTGATGGGGACAGGATGAGGCCTCAGCACTGCGCATGCCCCAGCTGCTCTTGCCAGGGGGACATAGCAAGAATGGTCAGGGTGCGCATGGCGACAACTCTGGGCTCTTCCCTGCCACTTGGCAAGCTTCAGGGTGCTCGGCAACCAGGTTTGTCAGTGCCCCATGGCTCGGCAAGTGGGGCCAGGCGCAGGGGAGTCCGATGGCCTCCCGGGCAAAGGCGGGTGCTCACGACATCCCTACCTGAACGCTTAGCAGGATCCACTAGTAGCACAACGGGAAGCTAGCAGTTCCTGAAGCAACCAGAAATGAGGCAAAGCACTCATTTCTAGAATGAGGCAGGTCAGCTGAGTTTGCACAAGGGAGCTCCATTGACTTATCTCATTCTGGAAACTAACATTTCTGCTTATTCCCGAGGCTGCTTTAGGAACTTGTGCTATCTCCTCATTGCACTAGAAGCGGGGTCTGCAGGCACAGCAGAACGAGCGGACGTACAACAGTAGAATTGGGTACTGCCCATAAGTTCCACCTCCTTAATTTCTGTATGTCAGGATACTATTAAAGGTACAGAAACAGAGCTACCCAAAATGGCAAACCTACTTGGGAGGACAAGACCCAGCTCATGTCTTTAAGAACTGCACAAAGGAAATGCTTTAAATAAAGGAACAAACACCTACTTTAATATGGCCTGAGAAGTGTTGGTCTTTACAAATGGAATTGCCCCTTGTTTCTTTAAAACCTTGACTATCACAGAGTCATCACGCTCAGGATGGTCTAGAAATTTCACCAAGCCAAGTGTATTGGGGTAACCCTTAAAGAGAATAAAGTCAGTGAGGCGCCTTTCTTTAGATCTGTTGCTCATTTCTCATAAAAACACCCAAGGCATCAGAATAAGAAGTAAGGAAGAGTTTTATCCTGAAGGGAGCAATGACAAGCCCTCATAAGATAATATTACATCTCAGTTAAGAGTGACATCAGCCATATATTTACAGGAAATTAGGTTAGTCCCTATTGGGAAATTCTGTTTGTATGGATAACTTGTATATTTCCAAACACCCCTACTAGCACTCACTATCATACAAGAATGAGTGGATGCCAAAAATCTGCAGTAGCCCCTTCTTCTGCCATCTGAGACCAAGTGCTCTGTCCTTGTGCTCTTTCTTTGCCTCCCTCTAATTATTACCTTTCCCCATAGGAAAAACCTATTAAAGAGAAAGGTTGTGATTACAGAGGAGGAACAGTGCCATTGCCAGTGAGCAGAGCATTGGGGGTGGAGGGGAGCTGCCTTCTAAAAAATTGTCAACGAGGCTAATGTCATCATATCATCTAAACCAGCCTCCCCCAGTGTGGTGCCCTGATTGGAGTTGTTTTGGACTACAACTCCCATCAGCCCCAGTGACTGTGGCCAATAATCAGGGATTATGGGAGTTGTTGTCTAAAACAACTGGAGGGCACCGCATTGATCTAAACAAATGCAAATGTTAAAATACCCACTTTTCTTGGCTTTAAATTCATGGACTCTTTACTGTCTAACCCTACCCATTTCCCCTCATCCCAGTTATTCAGGAATAATGGCAAAAAGTACCTTGCAAGCAACATTTTCCTTGATACTGACAGGGACTCCATAAAGCAATCCTTTCTCCTGTTTTTTCACTTCCCGCAGCTGTTCCTCACACTCTGGAAGGAAGTCTGTCACACAGTTGATTTGCCGGGTTACTTCTAAGGCCTTTTGTGCGAGCAAAAAAACACACGAGGGAGGTGAGTTAGTGAAATAACATCTATGGGATGTTACAATGAGGGCACTGTGGAGGTCTCTATACCACACTGTACATATAGTGGGGGGGGGGGGTTGTGATAAACCATTGCAGTTAAGAGGCACCCAGTTTGAAGGTATGTATGGTCTATTCTGACTTCTGTTTATGGCATGGTGGCTGTCAGGGTTCCCCTTATGACCTGGACCCTCTGAGCAACTCCTTAAGGATCTCTTGCCTCCTTCTTTTAACTTTCCCTTTCTAGTAATGTGGAGCTTAGGTTGCAGACATGGGGTGATTGGCACTCTAGACAGAGGGTTTAATCACAAGAATTTACTGGTAACTTAAAGCAAGCAAATCACAACTAAAGGTATTTACACAATAGAGCTGAGTGATACAAAAGGCATTAAGAGAAAATAAAAGTTGCAAAACGCAAGATCAGTTACCCTAGCTGTGTTAATCTGGTACTAAAGAGGTTAAATAATGTTGCTAACAGAGGACTGAAGATGGCTAATTTGATCTGGAATGGTTGAATGGGTTTTGGGGAGACCTACAAGAAGACTCCCTAAAAGACCCCAGACTCATATTTAAGAAGACCCCATACTTATATTCCAAACCCTTGACCCATGGACATGAAGACTTTGAAGTTTTGATTTTATGCTAATTGATGCTGTGGCATTATAATACCTCTAATTATAATACTTCTAGCTGGACAAGCTTTGAAGAAGAGGGGGAAAATGCAGTTGCTTTTACAAGGGGCTTCACTGAAGCAAGCTCAAGGTCACAAAGGCAGACAAGCCTATGTGAGTGTATGAGTGAAATGGGAAGAACTGAGCATGCTCAGACAGCCACTAAGAGGAGGAAGAAAAGTACTGTTTCACTTCTCGTGGTGTACACAAGCAGAGAAGAGAATGTCCTCACTCGATGCTTGCTGGGTGGGGAAGCTGTAGCCCTGAGCACAAGCGGCAATTGGGAGGAGGTGTTCGGGGGGATATGACCAAATGTGACTGAAGGTGAACGTGAGTTCAAAGAAGATGTACCAGGGGAGCAATACATCAGTCAAGATAACATTCCCAGATGGCAGACGTTTGGCCATGTTTTAGTAAATTTCAATTTAACCTGTTAGTGGTAATGCCAGAGATGTTCCCAAAACACAGGGGCATAAATCGTGAGATTGTTGGGGATAGAGAGACACCTCACTTCTGATTGGTGAATCTAATTAGTCTAATCACTCATGCACCCCATTTCTGACTGGAAGATGGTTGTCTCATCACTCGTTGGGGCCCCCACCTTGGGCCAGAACAAGTGTATAAAAGCACAGCTAGCGAGGGCTGCAGCTCACTTTGCAGCTTTGCCTCTGATCTTTTCTGGACCACTGGACCCAAGGATCTAGGTAACTATGGACCCCGTTGACTCTTAGACTTTAGAACTTAGAGTATTTTCTTGTCAGGAGCTGCCCCTTTTCAGCAAGTAACTCCTTTGCTGAGGGAACTGCACTGGCTGCCTATTCACTACCCAGCCAGGTTTAATGTTTTATTACCAGTGTACAAAGCCCTAAACAACTTGGGACCAGGATACCTGCGAGAGCGCCTTCTCCCTTAACAACCTGCCCG
This sequence comes from Heloderma suspectum, assembly GCF_057233095.1. NCBI lineage: Eukaryota > Metazoa > Chordata > Lepidosauria > Squamata > Helodermatidae > Heloderma > Heloderma suspectum. Next base: position 232,656,075 of record NC_139461.1, read on the forward strand.
GTCACTGAGGTCATTGGAGGGCATGCTCCTGGTGGTTCCACCTAGACCTATGGCCCAACTGGAGTCCACCAGAAGAAGAGCCTTCAGTGTGGTGGCCTTTGGAATTCCCTGCCCTTAGAGGTCAGGCAGGCACCAACATTGTTGTTTCCCGTGCATCCTGAAAACAGCATTGTTCCAGGAGGCATTCCTTAATTGACCAGTCACAGATTTTATTGGTATTCTGTTTTTTATGTTTTCTGTTTTAGTTGAGTTGAGTTATGTTTTAGTTTAGCTTTAAACCCTAAGTAGTAAACAGGAGAAAGTAGGAAGGAGGAGTCATAACAATGTTAGGATCTTAAGCCATTATTTTATTAGTTGAATTCACAATACCAGCTTTGGCAATTGCAATTCTTTTAATTAATCCCCCATATTTGTTGCATTCTTTTTCGCTGTAATCACAGAGAAAGTTTCTAATGCTCATATAACCACCATGCCAACCACTTTTAAGTTTCATAATTTTTTGTCTGTGGTGATGTTTGTCTGTTGGGATTAGGTTGGTTACCCACTGGGATGTTTCAGACCCACTTGGTGCAGGTTCTGAGATTAAACAGGACCAAATTTACAAGCTGTACTTAGATTTTTCCAGGCTGCCTTTTCTTGCTCTCTCTTCAGACTCTGGTCTCCCTGACTCTGCTCTTACTGCTCTGGTCTTTCTGACTCTCTTTTTATACCTTCCTCCCGCAAAACCAAAAGTACTGCTTCAAACCTGAAGAAATAAAACTTAACTGGGGAATTGAAACTGAAACTTAACCAGGGAAATGAAACTACTCCTCTCAGAAATACCCCCTCCCAACAAAAAATTCCAGGCCTCTAAGCCAGACCTTTTTTCTTTTTGCCTCTGTAGGCCTCAAACCTTCACAGTGGTCATCTATCAACTCATTGTGTGGCAACTTTAACTGCAGAAGGCTGACCTGCTTCCCTTGCTAATGAGTATCAAGAAGCAATCTGCAAACCTCTGGTTCAAAAGCAGTAGCCTAAATAATACATTGGCGTCTATCATTTCATGAACTCTTCACTGGCAACACATACCAATGGAACAACAAATAGCATTTACAAAGATCACTGGGCTGGGTCCAGTTAATGTTAACTATTGTGAATTAAAGCTGGGAGTTTTCTTCCAGTTTTGCAAAGGACCTCCAATTCCTTGCTTGGGACCATCTTGTGGCATCACAGCAACTTCATAACACTGTGTGGCATAAGGAATAAATAAGGAACACTTTCCATGTCTGTAACTGAATTGGTTGCATGGATGGACTCCAAACAAAGGTAAAATTCCACTAGGTTTCCCTTAGTGAAAGCTTTGGAGACCATGACCTTATCACTGGCCAGCCTGAATCTGTCTTTCACCGCACTCTCTCTCATACATGCCACTTTTTTAAAATTGTGGATGAATCTGCTCTTTATCCCCAGCATCAGACAAAATCACATTTACTTTTGTGCACTTAAGCCTACATCTTCCAGCTGCCAAGCAGGCACAGCATCCACTTGATCCACTTAGCAAAGCCCCAATGCCCCTCCCTATACATCGCAAAGCCAAGCAGCTCCAAAAATGGAAATCGCTTGTAGCTTAGCTGTTAGGAGCCATAATAAATCTATCACAGCTGAAAATAACTCTGCAGATCACATGGCGTATTAGAGGCCCAAGTCCATGACATGCCCTAGATGGGGTGTGTGTGTGTGGAATGGTTGACTCCAATTAACCCTATAATGGTGATGAGTCTGTGAGTGTAATTTGCATAATTTATGCAGGCTGCAGAATTTGGTGCTTCTTTTGTAGCAGAATTTGAATTAACTTGGTTTGGAGTATGTCTGTGTGTAGATAGAGGTAGAGCAGTCTTCCCCAACCTCATGCTGGCTGGGAATTATGGGAGTTGCAGTCCAACACATCTGGAGAGCACCAGGTTGGGAAAGGCTGGCACAGAGTATATAAGGACTTTGGGATTAAGGGTTAGTTTTTTTCCCAGAGAATAAATTGATAGCTTTATTTTTCAAAAATCTAAAAATTAAATATTATTTGATTATAATTATTCAATAAATCAAATAACCTTAATTTAAACCTATCAGACTAGTAATGTTTAAGCATTTGGTGTTCTGCATGGACTTATGATGCCTGCCTCTCCCCCCATACGTTCAGGCCCTTCCCACAACAAAGGTTTTGGCTATGGGTTAGCTTCCCTATCAGCTCCCTTTGGTGAGCATAACAAGACCTATGGTGTGAGATATCTGCTTTGTATTGTATAAAGTGCTTTGAGGTTTGCAGGGAGGAACAGCTGGATTTGTACAAACAATGATTGCCCTGCATCAGTAGTTAAAAGGGTAGTCTTACCTTTTCCATGTAGGTGTACAGGACACTTTCTGGAGTCAAGCAACCCTCTTTCAACTTCGCAGTCAGCTCCACAAGAGGAAGAGAGAGGATTGGAGCAGCTTTCACTCCTGGATTCTGCAGCAAGGAGCAAACACATTGCTGGTGTATTACTGCATGATGCACACTTTCTCCCATGTTGGCATGTGCTGCATTGCAGACACAATGCACGTTCACACATGCAAAGCAGGCTGCAGACTGGCAGTTGTTCCGTGACAGAAGTGACAGGGCAGAAGCGGTAGCAACACCACATGGGATTTCAGCAACTATATATTTAATTAGTGGCAAGATGACAGTTTGGTGATGAACAGAAATGGGCAATGGCTCCAGATTCTAGCGGCAAACTTGTTCTCCGCCCTACTTTGTGTGACGAAACATATGGCTGTGGAATATGTGGAATATGTGGAATATATGTGGAATCTGTGGAATATGTGCAGCACATAGTTGATTCTTTTGTTAGGCTAACCAAGTGCTGATTTCAGTGCTGTGTCACACATAGTTATTTCAAAATTAGCCCGATGTAGATTCAACAGTCGTTATAATAGCAGCTGGGGCTAGATGTGTAAAGACGTTAAAAGTAAAGTGGTACTGGTTTCTACCTTCCATCAAGAGCTTTCTGTTGGTGTATGGATATAGATAATTGTAACTACACAGGTACAATTGTCTCCATTTTCTCAATCTCCTACACCTACTCCCTTCAGACAAAAAATGATTCCTCCAGTCCTCTCCAGGCAGCATGGATAAACCTGCTGGCTACACCTCTACACCTACAGCAGCCTTCTGCAACCTGGTGTGCCCTCCAGACGTTTTGGACTACAACTCTCAGCATTCCTGACCATTGGCCATATTCACTAGGCCTGATGGGAGTTGAAGCCCAAACCATCTGGAGGTTACCAGGTTGGGGAAGGCTGACCTACAGGGTTACAGGTATGGAGACCATCTTCTCAACAAGGGGGCGGGGGCTCAAAATGAAAACAGGGTAGCCTCTCTTTGAGGCAGGCCCAGCCCATTTTGCCTGGGCCTGATGTGAAATGAGGATCACGTGACACCCAGTGGAGGCTGGTGGCTCCAGTGTCAGTGGGGCAGAAAAATCCGTTCTGGGTTTCAGTCAGAAGAAAGCACCTTGGATAGCTCCTTTAGAGTTCTGAGTGAAACCTGGAATGGATTCACCACCCCAGTGACATTGGGGCCACTAGCCTCCACTGACTACACCTCAACTTTCACTCCTCTGCCCTCCCTGCCAGTCCCTACACACACATGCACACACACACACACACCTTCCCAAGGGAAAAGACAGGTGTAACAGGCTGCTGCTTTGACACAGGAGAGTCCTTGCTCCATGATCTTGGGCAGGAGATGGTGCCTCCTGCAGAGTCTGCAGCCTCTCCTTTGCCCGAGGAGTAATTGCGTATTACCCTTCCACCCTCACCAAGGTAAGGCTTTTTTTCCTTGGAAAGGTGAGAGGACAGGCAGAGAGGGCAGGGGAGTGGCAAAGTTGGGGCGTAAGCCTCATTTCAAGGGGGACTGTTAGAAAGGCAGCATAGGGTGGCCATGTGTCCCTCTTTCCAGGACAGTCCTTAAGGGCTGTCCAATCCGAATCTGATTTAAAAATAACGGCCCACAAGAAGGAAGGCCAGGAGCTTCAGGTCAACCATCAGCAGTGAGCACCTGGGCAGCAGATTGAACAGGCACACAGGTCCCTTTGTCTCAGTGTTCCCCACTATAGTAACATATACTGTATTGCTATTGAAATTATACACATTAATCCTAAATTTGTGTTGATACATATAAATTAGTAACTGCAGTTTTTATGCAAATCTGTGTCCTCCTTTTTGGCAGTGCATAAGTGCCCATCGTAAGCAGGGAAGCAGCTGGGCTGTTTTAAGTGTTCGGATTGGATCCTCAAAACAAACAAACCTCCTCAAAGGTTTTTTTTTTTTTTAAAGTATTTGTCTAGAACATTGGAAACACCTGATTGATTCGCATGGCTCACAAATCCCTAGTTACATTTGATTTCACTATTGAATTGTGTGTGTGTGTGTGTGTGTGCGTGTATGTGTGTTTGTTTGGTAGGCTCTTATTTGTTAATTGGCAACTCCTTGACCAGATGCAAAATCAAACAAGCAAATTTCAAATGTTAACATGTAATTCCATTTTGAGATTCCAATTACAACTTCAAAATATTTGATGTGGATATCTCAATCAATGGCATTCCTGCCCCATCCCCCCGCCAGCCCAAATGTAATTTCATTTCTGTTCTACCGTGCACTGAAGCATCCTGCACTTCTGAAACAATTCTATTCCACAAGTAGAGCTTCTGGGCAGGAATTGTTGCTCTATTCTTCACCAAATGGTGATACCTCAGTGTACAGAGGTAAGTATATGCTGATGTGCAGGAAAATCAGGATTTTGTTTACACTGGAACACAGAGGAAGGAAGAAGTACGTTCTCTCTCCGCCAGGGAGAGTTCTGGGCTGTATTCCCAAAGCCCATTCCTGAAAGGAAAGCTGAGCAGTGGGCACTGAAACCTCTTGCAGAGAGCAGACCGCAAGAGACAGAGACTAGAGGAAGGGGGTTGGTCCTTGTATCCAGACATTCCCAGTTCTAACATGATCCTGCAGCATGGCCCTGGCATGGCCCAGCAATTGCCAAGCAAATGCAAGCTCAAATATCTCATCTTTAAAGACTGATGATTTGTCACCAGCCAGCTAATCACTGAGGCAGGAACAGCTGCGTTCAGATTGTCAGTTTAAATGGAGGAGGAAAGAAAGCAGCGTTAGACCCTCCCTCCCATGACACAAGCTATTTCTCAAAGTCAACAAGCACCTAAAGTTAGATTCTAGGGTGCATAGGTCAGGAGGAGCCTTCCAAAATAATCTGAGCTGAAGGAGATGATATGAATTGTACTGCCCTGCTAGATTTATAGCAAGGCAGAGCCCTCAAAAGTTTTTTTAAAATGATGTTAAATGTCAAGACAGTTTGGGGGGGACAAAGTCTACTGTCATCACTACAAGACTACTTGGAAAGAATTGCAATATTTCATGATACAAGCACTTTGGCAGTGGGAAGGGGTGGGATGCAGCAATCACAATACAGAAATCAGAATGCAGAGAGCATGTTGCAGAGACTATAAGAGAGACCCACTAAAGATCTGAAATGAACACATCTCAGCTGTTTCCTAAAGTTACAAAGAAGAAAACCTGCCTCCCCTATCAAGTGACCTGCAATCCGCAAGAGAACCTCACCTGCTGTTTAAACTGTCTTGCTGCCTTCTCCATGCGTTGAAAGCCAAGCTCTCGCCTCCTCTTGGCCTCTTCGAGTTTCTTCTGGACCCCTCTCTGGTTCACCCATTTTAGCACCAAGATGGCAGTGACTGAACCACAAAGTAAGCCTGCAACAATGCGTCTATCAACCTCAGCATCAGGCAAGCACCCCTTTAATTTGTCTAGAGCCATAGTGGGAGATTTGATCACAGCTATCAACCAGGGGGTGCTGCTAGAGATTTGAGTACCTAGGAGCTAATGACAAAGACCGTGAGGAAAGGAAGAGGGTGGTGATTCTTAATCCCACCCAGGAGCTGTCAGCTCCAAGCAACTGGCAAACAGAAGCGTGTATGTCCAGGAGTGGAGAACTCTTAGAAAAGCATCTCGCCAGTGTACTCAGGCAGTGATTGGCAGAGATTCACAGACTCCACATTGTTTGCCTATCATCGGTGAATCCCCCATAACATTCCAGCTTTTTTTATAACCAGTAATCTTTGCTGAATGAAGGGATCCACCTGTTCTTTTCCATATTCCACCCTTCTTATGTTCTCAGGGTTGTGCGTGTTTGTATGCAAGTGTGTGTGCGTGTGCATATGTGCCATTGGAGACAATGGCAAAGTAGTAGAGGAGATCAAGCTCTGCAAATAAGTCGCAGTTATGGGATCTTGCCAAAGTGAGATTTGCCCCCAGACCAGCAGCCCGCATTTGATGCAAACGATGCATCTGAAAAATCCCCATGGGGGAAATTAGGCAAGGGTTATGCTACAATTTTATATGCAGTCACAAAAGGCACTCCACTTAGCATTGAGAGGCATTTTGGGGGAAATTTGTTGAACTATCAGTTGGAGTGTGGAAATTATAGGTGGAAGGTGATACTACTTATTGGTATATTTCATTTGAACTTTAGTGTTTGTTCTGATGTTAGGGGAGATGTGACTGGGGTTCATCGGAGAAGGACAGCTCTCTAATCCAAAATGTGGAGCAGAGTAGCAAAAGATTACATTGTGGGTGGGCTGCAGGTTTATTCCAGAAAGACATTCTGCATGTGCGTACTGGCACACCTTGCCATTTGTTGAAATTGCCTCCAGGCAGTCGGAATATGAAGTTGACGTTGCTACCATGTGCAAAAGGGCAGGAGAAAAGATGTGGGTGTGTGGGGCAGGGGGAGGGAATCCTACCCAGACACCATTTGTTTAATTTTTTTCTTTATGACTTCATGAACTAGGTATATTTTCATTGAATAGGTGCTGCTCACAGGAGAAGACAGATCTGCATGTCAAGCTCTTTGACCCAACAGCAGCAAAGGCCCCATCCACACTGGAACCCCCAAGGCATTGCTGTGCCATTATTTCTTTTAAATAGAATTGCCTCCCTGTGTTCACACAGCAGTGACTGACTATTGGGCTAGACCCCTGTATTTATTGTGGGATTCTGTGGCACATCTCAATGAATAGAGTGGGAGGTTCATGAAAAGTGGGTCATAGTTTTTAGATCATGGGGGCTGTTCCAGGGGCTCACCTTTCTCTCTCTCTCTCTCTCTCTCTCTCTCTTTCAGGTAAATGCACACACGCCTGCACAGATGGTTACTTGCACTGAGTATTTTGTGGGTGGTTTCACTGGAGCATCTTCTGATGGTTTATCTCCATTTATACTGAATGTGTCCTCATTGCACTCCTTTGTTGTGGCAGCATTGGCTGCCTTTTCTGGAGGTTCTTTGCCTTTCCACGTGCCTTGCTCTCCTTTGCCCTGGCTCGGCTTTTAACATAAAAAGGGTTTCCCTTTTGCCCTAAGTCCAGCTTATGCTCCACTGTCACCCTCCAACAAAAAGCATTCTCCAACCCCTCCCCAAACCAAAAGGAAAGCCAGGACCCTCCTCTCCCATGGCAGTCCCATTGTCAAGTCTCAGGCACACCTCTTTTCATCCTTGGTGCCTTTCTCCTGCCTCATCTTCTCCCACCACTGTGAGAATGAATGAATGAGCACACACACACACACACACACACACACACACACACACTCCTCCATGTCACCTTTACATCTTAGGCTGCAATCCTATACCCATTTACTTATTCAGGAGTAAGCCCAATAGAAACCAATGGGACTTACTTCTGAGTAGATGTGTATAGGATTGTACTGCCAGCTTTCTAGTAGTTTTAGGAGGAGGAGGAATGAAATAGAGAAGGGGGAAAGTGCGAAGGCTGGAAGAGAGATATTCCAAACTTTATTTCCTGCAAAGGAGGAATGGTGGTGGAGGGGGAGAAACAGTGATTTAACTGTCCTTTCATTTGTCACACCAAAGCTACCTAATAATAGACATTACAGCACAATTGAGGCATCAGACCCAGTATATCAAAAATGGATCATCCTGAATTCACATGATTTTTTTCCATAGGATACCCACAGCTCAGAACCATGTCTTTGTGCCATGTCAGCATATGATTTTTTCAAAGGATGCCCACTGTTCAGATTCTTGTTTTTGTACTATGGCAGCACCATGAAGTATGAGACCTGTGATTTTTTTATTCAGTATTTTGGCCCTTGTAAACATTATGCAAATTCAAGAGGATCAATATCTCATTTACTAGATCTGACTTTTACATTCTTCAAAATTTGTGCACAGCTGCTTAGCAGCTTTTTGCAGATAATTATTCAAAAGCTGTGCAGTTATGTATAAGTGTGCTGCTGTGCAGGTGCACATTGAGAAAGAGTATCCTGCCCCCTCCCCCAAATGACATGGCTGACCATCCAGCCTGGTCAAGGAAGTTCAGGAAATAGCGAACAGCATTCCTGCCCACGGAGTCACTCCCCAGCTGCCAAACCGGTTCAGCAGGCTAAAGTCATTGCCACAGGTCAAGAGCTGGAACAGTGCATTCCTTATCCATATAGTAAAAACTACCCAAGCGGCAGCTCAATAAACAGAACAAATGTCACAAAACAGGTCTGAAAAATTACTGAAATAAAGAGGCAGAAATCATGAAAGCAGTACAAGCTGGCGTTGTGTGGCTTTCACATGAGTGAGACATGGCAGTACTGGGGGGAAAGGCCAGTGGGGAAGGGGCCAAAATAGCATTTGACACAACACATTCTAAAAACTATTAGGTAAACTGCTCCCACCTTCAGTGTTCTGTCCAATGAACACAAAGGTAGGAGGATACTTAGCATTACATTGCATGGAATTCTATGAATTCACTATAAATACACCTGTACTTAAGTTTTCCCTGTTTCTTGTGGACTTATGGTGACCCCCCTTCTCCCTCTCTCTGTCTGTCTGTGTCTGTCTTACACACACACTCACACACCCACTACTCCCATATGCTCCCTCTACAACCACAGGGGGATTGTTTTGCTTTTGCTATGGGCCTGTGCTATGTTGCTTGCTGGCAATTATGATGAGGGTGAAATGGGCTGCCCCCAAATTTACTTAACTGTGAACCTTCATGATTAATTTTTCTTTCAAACCCTGATTCAAAAACCTCCAGTCTCAGGCACTGCTTCAGCTGCTTATCCACAAGGGAGACCAACAAGTTTGAAACCATAGTAGATGATGAATGTGGGGATAAGCTGCCTCACAAGGATTCCCTGACCAGAAAGCTGTTTATTTATGAATGTATATGGATTATGAAAGTGAAATGGCTGTACCGTCTGTCCTTTTATCCACACCCATACTTTATGCCTGTCCACCCCCGAAATAGCTAAAAACCTATTCCCTAACCTCTCAGCCGCACTCTGTCCTGTCATGGATTTGTTCTGTTCTTTTCCCAACTGAGAGAAATACCACTGCTACATGTTTGTTACACCCCCCTGTCTACATTCCATCCCCCCTCCCATGTTCAAGGAGCTGAATTCCATAAGCTTATGCTACTTTCCATCCTTCCTGCCCCTGTTGCTTTCAATCTCCCACTCCTATATTCTACCTCCCCACATTAGTTAAATTTCATTCTCCATTTCATCTATTTCCATTTCCAGCCCCACGTCAAGTGAAATTTAACCTCCACATAGCTGCATTAAATGCCCTAGGCCTTATGTTCTGACATATCTAAGATTTTACCCCACACATTATAGGATTCCTCTCTTGGGTGAACGCACACATTGTCAGCTATGTCTTCTGAACTTTGAGAAGTACTGTGACCTGTGTGAGCACCCTCAGCAGGTGCATATTATATGGAAACAAATTCTCTCTATAAAAATATGAGGAAGCTGAATTTGAAACTATATTTTCAAGGACTTCAAGCAGAAACCCTAATTGTTCTACAGAGCTCATGGGGCAAGACCTTTTAAGACACATCCTGCAAACTTGCAATGAGTGCTGCTTATTCCACATGACATTTTGTGTTGTTTAGAAGCTTGTCTCTCTGTTTTGAACTGAACTCACCCTCTCACATCCTCCCTGGTCTGTTACTACCACCAGTAGTGCAGGTAGGGCTGAACCTCAGGACCGAAGGCCAGAATCTATAGGCCAGGAAGGGGAGAAAATGACTACCCACAGAGTGGCAGGTGATGGGGGCAGCAACAATCAGGGGCAGCATCAGCATCCCAGGACCCAGTGGGACCAATGCTACTTGCTTCAGCATCCTTTCTTTCATCTTATTTATAGTCAGGGGTGGCTGTCTAGGCAAGTAACATGGCTATAGATGCTCACTTAATCTTTTTAACTTTAAAAGTATACTCTCCTTTTCTACAACAGAACAGTGCTGATTCCCAAGAAAGGGCACAACCCTATGGCTGCTAGACAGTGGCTAGATGGCCATAGGATTGTTCGATTTCCGGGAACCAACCTCGGAGCCCGCGCTCCAAGGTTGGTTCCCAGAAAACTGCCTCCCCGCCCCATCCCAAGCCACCTCATAGGCAGTGCAGATCATCCCCGGGTTCCACACTCAGAAGAGCAGCACACAGCAGGGCAAGAGGGGGAGGTGGGGAGGGCGGGGAGTGTGGAAGTGCCAGCACGACACTTCCTATGCGTCCTCTGGCTTCTCCCCACCCCTCACCCTGATGTCCAGCAGCTAGACAGCCGAAATTGGCCGTCTGGCTGCAAATGCAGGGCGGCTGGAGCACAGAGGAGACAATCCCCTCTGCACTCTGCCCGTCCTGCATTGGATAGGCAGTTACTGCCGAGTTTGGAGGCGGCCGCCTATCCTGATAGGATTGCACCCTAAGCGCGTTTGGCATCAGGGCAGCAGAAGCAAATTCCATGTTATTATTCCTGTAATCCTGATGGTGCTCTGATTTAAGTTTAAAATGCAGAACTGCACATATCCCAAGTAGTTTTTTCTTCTCCTCAGGGTTGGCAAACTGTTTTGTTTGTTGCTGTAACATAGTTATTCTTGTGCACTACCTGGAAATGGTAACATGACAGGCAGTATATAAATATTGTAAATAAACAACAAATAATGTATCAGAAATGTATGTTGGTAGGAGAGGAGAGAGTTGTGCTTCACAACTGAAGTCATACACATAGCTGTCTAAAGTGGGTGGGGGAGGCAGCATAAGACCATGATGTCCAGAGTCAAAAATTACGTAGCTGCCCCACTGACTCCCACATCTGCTCATTTTTGTCATTTTTCCTCTTCTGAAGTTGTGAGACATTGTAGGTTGTACAGAGTACATTCTCCCATGGCTCCTTCCCAGGCAGAAGAAAGCGCTGGAACATGAGTGGGTACATTCTCTCATTTATGAGGAAGAACCAAGGCAGTGACAAAAGGGTAATACAGACTATGAGAAAGGAGGGAACAGTAGGCTTTGTCTGCCCAGGGGACACCCCCCTCCCCCATTTTCTGTTTATGTGCAGTGTACCTTCTTCGTGAGGCACTGAAGACATTGGAACTTTACTGCTGCAAGTTATTTCTTTTCATGAATTTGTAATAAAATGCCCTTTGGATATTTGATCTGCCAGATTTTTCTTTTAGAAGCAACCTTATTATTTTAGAGCCACACAAGGGTATGGTATTTGAACTAGTCTGTGACCTGTGATAGCCAGGTGGCAGGGTTACATGTGCATCCTCAAATTTAGGAGGAAGAACCAAAAGGGTGATACAGAAAAGAAGGAACTGTAGGTCTTGCCTGCCCAGAGGACACAGAACATGAAAAAATTCAATACATCTCTAAACATATGTCACAGCATCACTATAAGCCGTTTTAGGCCGTGAAGGACATGGGAGTGGCAAGACCTGTCCACCCACTCCCCACTTTGACTATAGGGAGGGACCAAAGTGTAGTGGTAGAGCACATGATGGGTTGCAGGTAGGTCCCAGGTTCAATCCACTGCTTCTTCAGTTGAAAAGGGAATCAGATAGTAGATGATTTGGAAGACCTCTGGCTGACACCCCAGAGTGCCACTGCTCATCAGAGTAGACAATGCTTTGTAGATGGACACACAGTCTGAGCTGGTATAAAACAGCTTCGTACATTCCTATTAGAAGTCTTCAAAGGCTCGCATCATGTGGCCCTCATGAGCAACTGCATCTGGAGCTACCTTGTATACAAAGCAAGGCGCTCCCTCCAGATCTTCCATGAAGTCTCCCATTTAGACAGGCATTATCTCCAGGTACATGACATGGTGGTAAAGGGCTGGTGAACACAGGAACAACCCACTGAAGCACTGGCTCATTGTATGAGATGGTTAGAAGGCTGCTCAGGGTCTGTTGTGGCAGTCTTTCACTCTCTGCATACTCAGACAGCAGAACATGGTCTGAGTCAAGGCTGGCCCTACCATTAGGCAGAGTGAGGCAGCGGCCTCAGGCAGCGGATTTAGGGTGTCATGAAAGAGCAGCAAATTGTTAATTATTTATTTTGTTATTACTGTATTTTTATTGCCAGAGATGGGGTGAAGTGCTTGCTGGATTTTCTGCCTCATGTCCCAAAATAACTTGACCTGCCTTGGGTACTATGTACCTGGACCTAGGTGGGTAGGTGGCACCATTTGCTGTTCCACTTCAGGCCAAAATGTCTTAGGCCAGTGCTGGTTGGAATGTATGTGAAAATCAAAAGAAGTTCAGAAAAAATCAGGAGTCTCTGACTTAAGGGACGTGAGGTGTTTGGTTTATTGCACCCGTTTAGCATTCCCTTCGGAAATTATGTATTTATTTGTAATGTGATAACTCAGTTCAACATGGAAATATTAAAACACACTTTCAGGAAATAACTATGTGTTTCAAATTTGAATATGGAGGGGGATGAAAATGCAATGCAAAATATACTGAAATGTTACGTTAGTAGTAGTAGTAGTAGTAGTAGTATTTCTATACGGGCCAATAGCCAAACTGAGTGGTTCACAAAAATTACAAACCACAATATAAAAACTTAAACATACAAAATCTAAAAACAATTTAAAAAGCTAAAAACTGTTAAATGAGATACTGAGACCTGATAAAACAACTGATATTAAAATCCCATCATATGCCATCAAATGCCTGGGTGTAGAGGACAGCCTTAACCCGGTGCTGAAAAAGATGACAGTGTTGGCCTCAGGTGGACTTCAGTGAGGAGATCATTCCACAGTCAGGGGCCACCACTGAGAAGGCCCCTCTCCCTAGTTGCCACCTTCTGGGCCTCCTTCAGGGGAGGCACTCAGAGGAGGGCCTCAGATATTGACAGTTGTGTATGGGTAGGTTCATACTGGGAGAGGTGATCTATTAGGTCTTGTGGTCCTGAGCCATGTAAGGCCTTATAGTCAAAACCAGCACCTGGAATCAGGCTCAGAAATGTACAAGTAGGCCAGAATCAGTGATATGTTTGGATCTTCTGGTCCCTGTTATCAATCTGTCCAGTATCTTCCTTTTAAATGGAGGAATCAGAATTAAAGTTGGTATGCACAAACAGGTCAACTTTCCTCATTTAAAGTTCAAACACCTCTTCAGTTCCCACATCCATTTTTTCAAGATGGGGGTAAGGAGAGGTGCAAAATACATTGTCATTCAATATCTGAAATGAGGCCTCTGGAATACTGTGCTTGAAAAACAGCAGAAGAGCACACTGGGTAAGAGTGCTTGCTTCAAATATCTTATTACAGTCAATTTTAAATCTTTCCTTCCCACTTCCTGAAAATGGGTGCAAGGGTTGAGCAGATGTTCCGATTTTGAATGGGAAATTATGTCATAAACATGCAGCCTAAGGGTCTCTCTAAATTAACAGAAAATCCCGTAGCCCTATTGGAGCATTTTGCTTCCATTTCTGTTGTGCCATACGATGAGTGTGATGTGGAATTGAAAATGCCCTTTCCCGGGAGCCTTACTGGGGGGCTTTCTATATTTTTCAGTGGAGCAGTGCCATCTAGTGGCAGAATTATCACAGTATGCCAGCACTACACACTGTGGAAATGGCAGAGAGAGGGAGGGAGAGAGAGGGAGAGGGAGATTCCAGCTTATCTCCAATCTTTTTAAAGGCAGGATAACTGGGAAAAACCACAGGAGACATCCTGGAGGTTGACAATGTTGTGTAAAGGACCCACAAACTTCTCTGAGTGGCCAATCACGAGCGCATGATAAATGCCTCATGTAGAAGTGTAGAAATGGCCCAAGTTATCATGCTCCTAGCTGCTTCGGGAAGTCTGCTCCCGCACACCCCAGATCATAGTCTGTGAGTATGAGGCAATGAAATTCCCACTGCCAAACATTCTGTCCTGCCTTCTCTTTGCTGGAGCTCTGGCCTTGGTTATGAGGAAACCTTTATGGTCCAAGTTTTCACTATTAGATGTAAAAATATCCCATTTCAAGTCATGAGTTATGTGTGATTCACTCAGCTTTCAAAGGTACCTTAACCAATTGGGGTTAAAATTACTCCCCAGTCTCCAGCAAGACACTATTTATGTCTATTTTCCAGACTTTTCTGATATTCTTAGTATCTTATACTAGGTATACTGCCAAAGCTTAGCATTCTTGTTAGTCTGGAAGCACATTAGCCATTTGGGAATATACGTCAAGTCCTCCATTCTAAAGAAAAATATGTACAATTGTCCCACCTTTGGACTTTTTTAAAAAAAACAAAAGGCAGGTTCTTGGACTAGGCATGTTATAGAATCATAGAATAGTAGGGTTGGAAGGAGCCTACAAGGCCATCAAGACCACCCCCTGCTCAATGCAGGAATCCAAGTCAGAGCATCCCTGACAGATGGCTGTCCAGCCTCGTCTTGAAGGCCTCCAGTGTGGGAGAGCCCACCACCTCCCCAGGTAATTGGTTCCATTGTTGTATTGCTCTAACAGTCAGGAAGTTTTTCCTGATGTTCAGCCGGATGTTCTGGCTTCCTGTAACTTGAGCCCATTATTCCGTGTCCTGCACTCTGGGATGATCAAGAAGAGATCCTGGCCTTCTTCTCTGTGACAACCTTTCAAGTACTTGAAGAGCACTATCATATCTCCGCTCAGTCTTCTCTTCTCAAGGCTAAACATGCCCAGTTCTTTCAGGCTCTCTTCATAGGGCTTTGTTTCCAGTCCCCTGATCATCTTTGTTGCCCTCCTCTGAACCCTCTGGAGTAGTTGGCCATTTAAGGAAATCCTTCCATTCTTCTTCCTTGAGGGGAAAATAGCTAAATCTCCTGTTCTCAGATATTTCTAGTAACCAGCATGACATAGGCTATGGATGCACCATATTACAGGACCCAAGCTCATAAAGAATTGCCCTAAAACTTCCATGACCCCATGTGTTATTGAGCAAATTAGGCTCAGTGGGATCCAAACATTTTAATGTGCATAATAGTACACTTGAGAGAAACCAACTGTGGATAAAGTCTGGAGAAGAAAATGCTCCTCTCTGTTTAAAAATCCAAATAACCTGGCACAACAGCCTAGATTCCCTATTATAATCTACCTGCCATGTTTCAAGTGTCCTCTATGTACACAGGCTGGAATTTCCCCCTGAGGGTTGCTGTCTACTAGGAGTAGATTGGAAACCCTCCCAGGTCACACTTTTTACTTGCAGCTTTCTTTGGGTTGTGGAAAGGTGCCATGGCCCACCTCCCTCTATGTACATGTTGGGCATGCCATGTTCCCAATATCAGAAGTCTGCTCTAGAGGTGGGCCCAAGCCCACACAGTCATACCTGCTTGGAGGACCTTCCTCCTGCTGCGACCCCGCTCCCCTGAGGGTTAAAAATGCAGATTATTCCCTATGGAATTTGGCATCCACTAAATATCACAGGGGAAACTTGCTCCTTGCAAGTAAATTAGAGATTCTTCTTTAAGACTACCTAGTGTAGGTTATTTAATGCTTCCTTTCCAATCCCCCTCCTTTATATCTCCACCCTTAACCTCAATAACACTTAACTGTATGTTTGACAACGTAAGCGTCTTTCCCCTGCATGCCAGCCCACACCTTCAGGCTGTACCCTTTGACCAAGCAGAGAGAAGGGGGAAAACAGGCTGAACTCACTCAGTGGTGACTGGAGTTAACTGGTATTTGCCCCTCCCAGATTGAACATTAACCTGAAACTTGTGGAGTTCATCTCACTGTAGAGGTGGTGGTAGTAAGTTGGGGTCTTGCAAGCTGGCATTACCTTCAAGCCAATGGGGCATCTCTACACAAACCGCTGTTATGCTGCAGATGGTAATGAGGGTCCAAGCAAGACAGACCTTACAAGGCAGGGTGGCTGAAGGCCAAGGGGCCATGGAGGTAGCAGCTGAGAAGTCAAAGGTGGGGAAAACCTTGCACCAAAGCCACATATGGAAGGTGTACTGCTGGTGAGGTGGGGTGTCGGAAGATTAGGAAATCTCACATATTGTGAGATATTGATTGAAGACTAAGAGCCTAATCTATCTGAGATAATTTCCAGGAGAAGAATTTCAGTATGCTTAGGAACATTTTTTTTGTTTAAAAATCACATATCCAGTTTGTACCAACTACCTAGCGAGAAAAGGAATTTCTTTATACTTTTTTTTTTCTTGGTTAAAAAAATCTCTACCGGGTATTTTGCTCTTTGGTAAAATTTTAAAACATGGGCAAACAGAATGCTTTGCTGATCCTGGGAGGAGATTTCATGGATTCTTCTTAGAGGTTTTTTTAAAAAAAACATGTCTATTTAAACTTGACGGAAATAGTTCAATGATTTTACAGCAGAGAGGTTAGGAAATAAGACATGGAGATTTATTTTAGCACCTTCGGGTGGAAGTCCTGAGTACAAGTAATGCTTTGTGGTAGTCCTGAATGATTTTTACTTTGTAGTATTTTGTCCATAATCGAGAAAAACAAATTTCTCATAGATATGTAATACAAAAGTTCACACTCTTCCCCAGACATTAACTAGTTTAAAAATATGTTAACAGTTCCTCTGAATATGTTCTTATTTTCTATGGTCAAAATCTACTAATGGTACTAATCAAAATCTATGATTAGTACAGTGTTGGCAAAAATTGTCAGCATCTATGTTGGTTTTAAGTTTTATTTTTACCATCCAGCATAGCACTGTTAATTAGCAGAGGATGCATTTATTTTAGTGCACGCTACATGTGCTGCCCACTAAATCTCAGTGTGGTTTTTCCTCTTGTTTACTGAGCAGAAAAGCTTTTACAAAAGCTCAAAGCACAGTGCAAAAGAAGCAAAAGAAAAAAAATGCAGGCCTGATGCTGTACCGCAGCCAGTCTTCTGCCTGGGCTCTCTTTTTCCGGTTATGGAGTCCCGCAGCCCAACTGCCTGGGCCACATGTTCTATAATAAGTGAAGGTAGATGCATTGGCCAAAAGGGGAAAAAATCCTTTAAAGTGGGAGGAGACATTCAAATTAGGCTCCACCACAGGGTTGGGCCATCTTTTTTTCTCTTGAGGGCCACATTCCCTCATGGGTAATCTGTCAGGGGCTGCAGGTCAGTGGTGGGCAGGGCTGAATCCAGTGGAAGGCAGGGCCAAAACCAAAAATGGGTATGTTACTCCTTTCTGGCACTCCCTTTTCTCTCTCTTCCTCTTCCTTCCTATCACAGCAGGCTGCCAGGCAAGGGACAGATTGCTCTTGACAGAGGTCTGAACTGATCACATGCATAGGGCTTTTGAAATTAGAATGAAGGCCACATGAAATAGGCCGCAAGTTGCCCACCCCAGCTCAACCAGATACTGAGATGGTTCCAGGTTACACCTGCAACCCGCAGCCATTTTTTCCTCCACCTCCCCTTTTTTGCATTGACTATCTTGCCTGATGAAGAGTTCTGGAGAACTTGAATGTTTCGTGACCTTGGAGCTGGCCTAATAAAGGTATTGTGGTGATATGGATTTCAGAAGTTTTCTTGTAGGATATTCTGTAAAGTTCATATTCTGTGAACAGGTTCTCTCTTGATATATTCTGCCATGTCCACATTCAAAGGCAGCTGATCTTGTTTGTAAGAATCTTCATCCTAGTTTTCACAAAGTACAGATGAGGTGGGACACTTATGTATGGGGCTGCACCAACGTGATTTAAAGCTTCTCTATTCAAAAAATAAAATAAATACCTGTGCATAGAAAACTTGATGGCAGGGAGGAGAGTTCTAGCCTACCCTTCTCCCTGACATGCTAGCTTTCTATATGTGGGCGTTTTTCTAATGGAGAAACATTTGATCATGTGAGTACCCACCTGCAATTCAGCATAGTACAGTCCGGGCACAGGTTTGCCATTTAATTTGCTGTTTGTGAGAACTAAGCCTTTCTCATAAATAGCTTCCCCCTGGGTGTGATGAGTCATATTAGTGCCCTATACTGCATTTTACTTTAGAGATTAATTGTGGCATGGTCACTGTGCCCAGCTGTATTGTTTTATTCATCTGTATTGCTGCTGTAATGAGGTGTAACTGATCATTTTTTTGCTCTCCTCTCACGGGCAACAGTCTCCACCTCCTTCATGAGACGAAGGCACAGCTCCTCCTGCCAAGACAAGGCCACACACTGGATGGCTACAGGAAGCCCAACAGCATCTTTAACAGCCTGCAGACAGAGGGGCAGACAGAAGGAGACAACAGCATTGCCAAGGTGCAAGAGAAACGGAGAGAGGCAGGTAATTCTTTTGCCCTTGGTCACCGACCTCTTTCAGGCGCTTATCCCAAGGGTCGCCATAATGCCCTCTGTAATGTTTAAGCTCTTCTTCATCAGCCTGAGTAACGGTGGTGACTGGCACAACCCCAGCAGGAAAGTTCAGGACATTGTATAAACTGGTATAGGACGTAGCAGCTGAAAGAGCAGAGAAGTTTAAATAAAATAACTAGCACTGTGCTGTATTTTTCTATCTCTTTATTTTTGACCATTCATTGTGGGGAAGAGTGAAAACAAATCACATCTGAAAACTGTGGGAGGAGGTGATAATTTCAGAGAAACATTTCAGTGTGCACAGCTTCAGTACTTACCTATTTCTAAGGAGGTGGCTGAGGGGTGTGTGAGAGTAGTTCCTGGGGCTCCTTCGCACTGAGCTTTTATCCTGCGATTGAGATTGCTCCTTCACAGAAGTTTGTGGGCTCTTTACATGACGCCGTCATCATTCAAGGTGTCTCCTGCACTAAATGCCCTTTGTTCTGTTTTTAAATAGATCGCAGATAATGAGCTATCAAATTACCCTGTTGTGTTCCGCTTCAGTTTCCTCCGTGAAAAGAGTAAAAGCGGCAAGAAGAGGAGTGAGATCAATGAAAGATCATGGAGGACTCAGATACGGGGAGAAGGAGGGGGAAGGGGGTGGGGGGGAAAGGAAGCACATGAAAAAGGGAGTCGTCATGATCCTGCATTTAAAACGGAAACAGAAAGCCCCATTTTAAATGCAGGATTTTAGGGCCAGGAAGTTGGAGGAGTCAAGGCAGAGCAGAGCAGAGCAGAGCAGAGCAGAGGGAAGTTGCATTGTACAGGCATTTAATAACCATTATTCACCTTGCCAAGTTGTAGAAGTTACTGGTTAAAAAAAACCCAAAGGTTTGTGTAACAACACTGGGTGTGTGCATACTGTTTATTTTATCATTTTTATCCCATTATGTGCTTTGCAGCCTCCCTGGCTGCTCATAGAAAGCCCCTGAGAGGACTAAACCAGGACTTTTTCTGGAGCAGCAGCAGCTTTGACTGACTATATATAGTTTTGTGGGGGTTTGTGGTACCTCCCCAATCCTTGACCTTTTGGGGAAGAACTCATTAAGTGTGCAATCATATGCATATGTAGACAGAAAAAAAGTCCTACAACTCCCAGAGATAAGATAGACCTGAACCCTAAATTAACTTCTTTATTCTTTGCTAGCTCCTCTGGAAATTCTACTACTGGTTGCTTAATTAACTGATTCCACATGTAATATAAAGATAGACCAAAATTATGAAGAACCAAAATAATAATAATAACTATCTTTTTTTAAAGGTAAATTGCACCACCTGCTCAGCTTCACCATATGTGTCCATTAAATTATGTTCTTTAAAAAGGGTTGTTGTTGTTCAGTCATTCAGTCATGTCCGACTCTTCGTGACCCCATGGACCACAGCACGCCAGGCCTTCCTGTCCTGCGCTCTCTCCTGGAGTGTGCTCAAGTCCATATTCATTGCATCGGTGATGCTATCTAGCCATCTCATCCTCTGCCATCCCCTTCTCCCTTTGCCTTCAATCTTTCCAGCATCAGGGTCTTTTCCAGGGAGTTTTCTCTTGTAAAAGGTTAGCATCCACTAAATATGTTCTGTACATTTCTGGACCTTTTGTCATATTGAGCCAGGCCTTTTGCTGGCATGTGGCAGGTGAAAAAATTGGCTTCAATCTTATTACAATTCAAAGGAGTGGGAGACAGGCATTTCTGCCAGTGCTATGGAAAAACAAAAACAAAACAGGGATAGAGATAGAGATAATACCAAAGAGCTTCCCAGGGTAGCCTTCATTAAAAGCTGGACCCAAAGCAGGACAGAGGATGACATCCAGCTTCAGCTTCCGCCATTCGGCAAGGAATTCTCTACGATAAGCCTGGAGAGAGAGTTTTGGTGAAGTTGGAATACAGAGAGATTCATGATCGCACACACACACCCCGCCCAGCGCCCACTACTATTATTCATACGACTACCTTGCCACCTAGTGGCTGATTCTGAAACAAGGTCCTTTCAGACACACACATCCCAGTTTGTCAGAGTACGAATCACACACACTGGCCTTCAAGGATGAAGGGTGTGTTCATGTATTTTAGAAATAAAATGCAATAGGGAGAACACTATGTGCCCTTCATACATGCACTTCTATTTGTACCCACGTACAAAATGTCCCATGCAAAACAGCCTTTAGAGCTGCTTTCTATATAGTATTGTTCTTATATGGAGATCCATCTCTATCAAAAATAGCAGAAATTGCGATTATAAACGCACAGGTGATCACTGACTGGATTAGATGGCAGCCCCGCTATCATATGAAGCCTTAATGTCCCTTCGCACTTTACCAAGAAGCTCACCTCCACAGCTGCATGATGTTTCCATAGGCTTTTTGCTGACCTGCAACATGGAAATAATTAAATAACAGAGCACTAGTGACGAATGCTGCTTAAAGTGTGCCTGTGTGAAAATTCATGGGCTTGTCACATGGCAGCTCTGCATCAAAGTGATGCCGTCTGCACTGGCTGCCAAGTGTCTTTGGTTACGTGCTGATATACAAATAAAGTTTTTCACAGGAGGCTGCACCAGGACTGAATCAGTCACTGCATGGGACCTGGAGTGATGTGGAACCAGACCTTCCTGAACTGTACTTTATAACTTCTGCAAACTCCACTGAACCTCCAGATATTTTCAGAGATACAACCTATCACATGAAAGGCATGTCAGTATAGCAACAAAGCTATATACATGCTGCATTTGGTTGTCAACACTACAAGGATAGATGGCATATGAAAGTATCCAGATTTCCTTAGAAGTAATCCAAATGTTTGTGTTATATGACTAGAATGAAGTTGTTCCTTTCATCAGTTACCAACATGCAACCTTTTTGGTGGGCATTGCTTTTCCCTTTGCATTTCCTGTACAATGATGAAAGTTTACATTCTGCAGAGTTGTCACTGATTATGATTTTTTTTTAAATGAGTCATTCCTTACCCAACTCCACATAGTGCGTTGAGATCTCTGGCAATCCGAGGGTACTGGGAGAGAAACGCATGTTTATTTGTTTCCATTGGGAATCCAACAGTCATGTCATTTTCTCTTTAGTGGCAAGTGTCATCAGTAGTAAGCTTTCCCCCAAGCACACATCCTCTGCCTTGCTTTGGCACATTCATCTTCACTCCACCCCCACATAGAGCCTGTCAACAACTTTCAGCATGTGTTATGACAGTGAAACAAGTCAGCCAAATCCTCACCACTGGTTTAAGGATGAATGACAAAATCCTCTTCAGTAGAGTGGGAAGCCTGTAACAATTAATCTGGGATTTCAAATTTGGATCGACAACGTCTCCTTTGCTGTGATATGAAAGGAGAAGGAAGAAGGCCATTTTTAGTCAACAGTGCAGAATTGCCAAAAGAAACTCATTGCTTTGGACCTGTGTTGGCTGAATTGGTAGCAATAAAAGGAGTATGCATTGTTCAGGAGGCTCAGCTCCAGTAAGCAAAGCAACACATTTTCTCTGAGGTTACACTACTCAGCCAAGGAATGCACAACCAGGCAAAGAATCTGGGTTCCGAAGAACTACACATTCTAAAGTGTCCCAGTTGGAATGAACTTGGACTAATGCTCCTTTGATTTCCTGGCTTACATGAGTAAGTAGCAGTAGTCTGATTCAGTTTTAGAGCCTGTACATTTTCAGAGTTCCCTAACTTCACGTTTTCCATGTTGTTGAAGCCAAAATTGGTTCATCCTCCTGGGTGCATTTTCTTATGTGTTTCTTACAGTTCTCAGTTTTTTAATCAATGGATTTTTATTAATATTACATTTTTCTCCCCTGAGCTTTTCCTTTATCAGTCTTATTAATACTCCAATTAAAATGCATCATTCACTAATGCACTGACTGATGTCACCAAAGCTATTGTACGCATCAAGCTCTGCCAATGCAGGACTATAGTAGAAGAACCATCAAGCCCCAGCCATGTTCAAAGAGCAGGTGGTCTACTTACAACTTGTCCAGTAAATTTGCAGCTCCGTCAGAAAAGAGGCCTCTGGTGAAGAGCTCATCTACTACATATTTAAGGTGAGGAGGAACAAAGGGGATGAGCTGCATGAAAAGGATAATAGTTTCAATTTAATAGCAAGCAAACCAATATGAGCTGCATATAAGGGGATTATGTAATTTGTCCCCACTCTCCCAATAATTTAGAGAGCTATTCAAAAGCTTTTTTGAAAAATGACTCAAAGTTCTAGTAGAACTTGGTAGAAGTGCAGTACAAATGCAGAATTTCTGTGTTCTCTGTCTGTTTCCAGGCTTGTTTGCATCAGAATTTGTAGACCATGGTCCTTGTCAAATAGTACAATATTTAAGTATACACCCAAGATTTTTTAAAAAGGTAGACCTAAATTTTGATTGCTACAAACAAGTGGTGAGAAGAATGTATCATTGAATGTATCAACTGGAATGTACCAGTTGTTTTCCGGGCCAAATTCAAGGTGTTGGTTTTGACTTTTAAAACCCTATATGGTTCCGGCCCAGTCTATCTTAAGGAGAGCCTCCAGCAGCACCAAACAGGTCACTTAACAAGATCAGCCCTGGATGGCCTTCTCGCTGTCCCATCAGCCAGGACAGCTAGACTGGTGGGGACGAGGGAGAGGGCCTTTTCTGTGGTGGCCCCCACTCTGTGGAACTCCCTCCCTAGGGAACTCCGCCATGCCCCCTCTTTAATGAGCTTCCGTCGTGCATTAAAAACGTGGTTGTTCAGGCAGGCATTTGGGGTGGGTTAGGGTATTTTAGAAAATGTTTTTACTGTAGAATTTTATTGTTTTAAACTGTTTTATTGTATGTTGTACATCGCCCAGAGTGGCTGGGTGACCAGCCAGATGGGCGATTAATAAATTTAATAATAATAATAATAATGCAGGTACACTCATGGGGGAGGATGGTCTATGGCTCCCTATGAAGTGCACACTCCAGCAAGCATGGATGTCTGTTGCAGTGTGATGTGTGGAATGGTCTCCCAAAGGAAGCAAAACTTCAGGTAGGTTGAAATTAGGGCCACTTTACCCACAATAAGTTTCTGATATGGAAGGTTCCCACAATATCTCTGTGGGTAATTGCGTACCCACAGAAACACCAATATGTGTGATATAACCAACCATGCGTAAACATGTCTTGAAAGACATCCAGGTTCACCACATATTGAAGTACATGCATTTGTCTCCATGGAAGTGATAACTGCGTATGAAGTGTCATGCTGGAAAAGAATCTTAATGGCACAACTTGATGGCTCAACTGTGCACATCTTTATAGCTCCACTATTATCCATGTATTATCTATAAATATTCAAATTATATATATAATTTCAGTTCACATGTTATTTTTGCTTGCATGAATGTGTGATGGGAAAGGCAAGGAGACTGTGTGGATGACAGTATATTGTGCTAATAGGTTCTCAGACTCCCCATTTTATGGGAGATTATGGCCAATGCAAATCAGAAAGTTTTTGTGGCATGCCCATGGTGGTCAGGATACAAGTGTCAGAAATGGGTACACACTTCTAGGCTGGAACTCAGGTTAAGGAATTAAGAAACAAATATACTGTATGCCCTGCTGTCTGGAGAAGATGTTTGGTTTCCCGAACAGCTCTCCTCATGCTGGGAGATGGCTGGAAATATCCATCATCTTCATAGTATCCAATCCGGAGGGGGGTTTTGCTGGTGTAAATCTGGAAGAAGACAGTAGGAAATGTTTATTTATTGAAGCACTGACGGAGCTTTCACGGCTTAAATCAACCATCTTACAGCATTTTGCAATTGGATACTTTCTTCAGTACTGCTCAATAGATTTATAAGGTGACAATATAGATAAAAATGTGACCTAAAAGTTAAGTTGCTGAGATATTTGAAGGAGATATTACAGTCGAGAACATATCTCTGCATATCTTGCCCATGCTAGAAGAATATTTCCATCCACTGGAAATTGATCAAAAACTCCAGTGCGGAGTGAATTGCTGAAGAGGTTTGAGAACAACACCTCAATGGAGAAATTATCAGCCCTAGCTTGAACTAAGAAGCACTATGATGGAAATGATGATTATTTAATTAAACAGTCAAGGTTTTGATGGATTCAGAATTGTATCAGATCGTGTATACTCAATGACATAATCATTATATAATTATTCAAAAAAGGAGAACATCTTTCATTGTCCGCACTGGCGTTGTCCATGGTGCTGAACCTCTCAGCTGCTTCCCTCCTCCCCACCACCAATTACCTCCTCTTTGAATGGCATTGGAGGTACTGAAGGATCCAGGCAGAATAACTCATCACATAAGAGAGCCTTCATACACAGAGCCAGGCTGTCCACATTTCTTGCCATTGGGCCAATTGTTCCCGTAACTGCAAAGAAATGAAGAAATTGGAGTGGGAGGAGAGAGTGTCTAAGTTTTTCTGATTTTGCCTATTCTTCAATAGCCAAGCTGAGTGATAGGTTCAATCACTGGTTAAAAGGATCAGGTAGCATATGATGGGAAGCACTCCTGCTGGGGACTTGCTGCCAGTCAATACTGGACTAGATTGAGAAAAAGTCTGATCTGGTGTAACACAGCTTCCTATGCTCCTTAGACAAAGTATTCTTAAGACTCCGAAGATGCCTTTAGTGGAGTCAAGGATGCAACTCTCACTGAGACAAATTCAAGCTTAGATTTGGTGGGATACAGCTGTAAGTCTTGCCTTCATTCCAGAAGCCAGGTTTTGTGTGCAGCTTGTTTGTCTATCATGTTCTCTATCTATATCCACAACACGCGGAAACAACATTGGCTAGGAAATTGCCCTCCACAATGCCGAAGCTTGCCCTGCCTCTTGGAAAAAAACCCTGGATTTGACCAGCCCCGTGTGATATGGACAGCCTTGAATCAAATTCGCACACGTCATGGTAGATGTGCAGATGCCCTTTATAAATAAAATGGGGCAAAACAACATCATCAAATTGTGACTGTGGGGCTGAAAAACAAACTGTCCAACATATAGTGACAGAGTGTCAAAACCGAGCCTACAATGGAGACTTTGCTGATTTCCTGGCTGTGACAACTGAAGTAAAAATCTGTATCTGTAACCTAGACATACATTTGTAATATTCCTGTCTATATTTTATATTTTACATTTCATATTTATTATGCTCTAGGTTTTTATTGTAATGCGATGTAAATGTGCCATACGATAAATAAATAAATCTGAGAGGTCTCAGAGCAACTATATAGAGAGCCGGGAGAGCCGGGTTCTAGTCCCCATTCGGCCATGGAAGCTCACTGGGTGACTTTGGGCCTGTCACAGACTCTCAGCCCAACCTACCTCACAGGGTTGTTGTTGTGAGGATAAAATGGAGAGGAGGAGGATAATGTACACCACCTCGGGTTCCTTAAAGAGGAAAAAAGGTGGGCTATAAATGTGATAGATGATAGATAGATAGATAGATAGATAGATAGATATTCTATGGCAGCCCCTCATCCATACACTAACCAGGCTATAAGTTCTGCTTAGCTTTAACAATGTAACTCCAGCATGTGATGAGAGGTCATTCGCTGGGCATATCTGCCCCCCAAACCAATGCTTGTGTTGCTTTAAAAGAAGCCACTGCATTATTCAAATAAAAGCTGATGTCACCAACAGGGCACTGTCTCAATATTTAGCAAAAACAGGGAATTTTTCCAATACAAGACAACTATCAGACATGATTACATGTTTCTTGCCAAGTCATCTGGAGGTCTGGATTGCAATGCTAGCAATAATGTGGCAAACGCATAGCTCTACCTCTATTTACCCCTGCAAATTCCAGGGTGGCTACAGAACTCAGTATCTGGAAGCAGTTTTGGGATGGATGCGGGTGACCAAACTGATGCTTAATCCAGGTAATGAGTAACTGCTGTGGGTAGGGAAACTGGCTGATCTGGGGAAAAGGGTCAGCTCCCCCAGAGGACCAAACTTGCTGTTTGGGGGTTCTTCTAGACTCAGCACTATTTGTGGAAGCACAGTTGGCTGTGGTGACAGGACTGCCTTTTGCCAGCTTAGGATAGTATGCCAGCTATGGCCCTACTTAGAGAAAGTAAATCTAGTTATGGTTAGCAAGCACTAGTTACGCTCAGACTAGACTATGGTATTGAGCTCTGCATAGGGCTGCCTTTGAAGACAACCAACAAACGTCAGTTGGTGGAGAAGCAGTTGCTCAGGCGCTCACTGGGGCCAGAAGGTCAGAACATATTCCACCAATTCTGTTCCAGTTGCACTGGTTACCAGTGTGTGTATGAGCCCAATACAAACTGCTGGTTTGGACCTTTAATGTCCTAAACAATTTAAGGACAGGATGTTCAATGGACCACATGAACCCATATGAATCTTCCCATGCTTTAAGAACAGCTCTGCAGGCCCTACACATTGGGCTGCCTTGAAGATCAGTTAGATTGGCACTTGGCAGGCACTAGGGACAGGGCATTCTTGGTAGCAGTGCCTACCTTACAGAAATCCCTCCCCAAGGGATGCGAGGTTTCAGCTGCAGTACTTGGAGAGAGCAATCCTATGGGGATCAACGGTTGCCTCCAAACCCGGGGATGACCGCCTATCCACTGCAGGGTGGGAGGAGTGGTGAGGAGCGCATCTCTTCCATGCTCCACTGCCCTGCTTTTGCGGCTAGACAACTGATCTTGGCTGTGTAGTCACGGGACCTCGGAGTGTGGGGTGCGGAGGCTGGACGACACATAGGAAGAGTTGTACTGGCACTTCCAACCTCCCCGCCCTGGCCCACCCCCAGGAACACCCCGTTTCTCCCACTCCACGCTGCTCTTACAAGCACAGAGTGAGGGACCAATCTGTGCTGCCTATGTGGTGGCACAGGAGGGGGGTGGAGGTTGGTTCTCCAAGAACCAACCTCAGAGTGTGGGCTCCAAGGTTGGTTCTCAGGAACTGACCAATCCTATGGCCATCTAGCCACTGACTAGCAGCCATAGGATTGCGCCCTAAAAGGCTTTTAAAATTGATGAGCTGTATTGGTCGTGCCTCTGTTTTATTGATGTGTTATTTCTATGGCTCTGGGAATTGGTTTTGGGTTTTTTTGTTTTTTACATACTAGATAACTTATATTTTGTGTATTTTTGTTGGGGTTATTTTCCTTCTTTTATTATAATATTCTGTTACTGTATTTTTATTCTTGTATTTTGTTCATCACCTTAGGTGGGCTTTGTCCAAAAAGGTGGTTGATAAATAAAATAAACAAAATAAATACATTTTTAAAAATTAAAAAACTGGGATGAATACAACTTACTTACCTGACTTCATGCCTGCTATAGAGTTAGCAAGGCCAACAACACTGAGAAAAAAATAAAGAAGACAAAAATATATCAAGTATCAACACAATGGAAGACAGCAACCATGCTTCACCTGCAAACCCCATGCATGCATTCAGGTCAGGCAAGAGGAACAGTAACAGTGTATGGTGCTTGCATGGATCGCCACATATTTATTGACAATGTTTAAATGAGGAAAAAATTAGCCAGATCTAGGTTCAGCTTTTCTACAGCTGTATTTTGAGACTGATGCTATATCAGGTCCAAATCACCCTTCCTGGTAAGGTGATGCAGATGGCCTACAAGTTGGTGAGGTGCTCCAAGAATCAAGCCTAGTGTATAACAACACTTGTGTAATAGTAAGCATGTATTACTTTAAGTAAGCATGTGTTACTTTAAAAACATGTTGTTGTTGTTAAAAAACACACATCGATTTTTCTTTTATATTCTAGAGTAAGGACCTAACCATGTGGGGGTGGGGGAGAAGGAGGGCATTTAACCTTTCCCTTCCACTCCCATCCCAATCAAGCCCCATCAGGCCCCCCACACCTCCTGTCTGTCTGTCTGTCTGTCTGTCTGTATATCTATCTTGCCAAACCCTGCTCTATTTGCTTTAAATTGCAGGCACAGGGGACCACCAGTGATGAGTGGGGATTAAAAGCCTCATATCCTCCAAGCTAGAGAGCCAACCTATATTGGGACCCCTGTGCAAACTTT
Source organism: Heloderma suspectum (assembly GCF_057233095.1). Classification (NCBI taxonomy): domain Eukaryota; kingdom Metazoa; phylum Chordata; class Lepidosauria; order Squamata; family Helodermatidae; genus Heloderma; species Heloderma suspectum. Next base: position 232,684,759 of record NC_139461.1, read on the forward strand.
ACATTTTTAAAGTAAGTTGTGCCTTGGATCTAAGATTGTACATATTTCTAGCTGTGTTACTTCCCAAAGCACTGACTTGATATTCCTGTAATGACAACATTGCATTCTAATTTCACCTATACTGGAATAATAGTTCACTCATGCCATCTAAACATTTATTTGCTGACATAGTAAATTTACTGTTGAAACAAAAAGATTGACATGAGATGTAAAAACAGGCTACAGGGAGAGGCTCAAGGGCAACCTCTGCAAAGTGAATACACGTAGAACAAAGAAGTGTCATATTCCAAACTGCTCATGCATTTGACTAATGGGGGCTACAAATATAAAAGCTGACATTGCTTTTATACATTCTGCAATTGACATGTGCATAATTTAATGTGTTTAAAAATCAAATTCAGATTTAGGCACAATTCATTTTAGAATGATGACAAAGATTATTGACAATGTAGAAGAAGTTCCACATAAATTGTTAAACATCATGTATCAATTCTAACGAAAATAATAAAAATAAATACAAATCTAGTAACAGTAAAATATTGACAATAAAATTAGTTGCAATCTAATGATCTCAGGCGTGAAATTTTGAATATTTATCACAGTAAAAAGAGCACCAACATTTGATTTGTGAATTCAAAAGCACTTTTTGTTCCAGCTGAAATGAAACACCTCCCACGAATGCTAGGAAAACAAATTCCATTTGTGTTCAGCTGTTTGGCTATTTGTCAATCCAGTGGAGATTCCAGGACCTACCTCAGTCTAGAGCCCGTCGGCTTGAGTCCACAAATCCCACAGAAGCTGGAGGGCAGGCGAATGCTTCCAGCAACGTCTGTCCCAAAGCCCAAGATGGACCCTCCTCCTGCAATAAGCGCCCCTTCCCCTCCAGAAGATCCACCAGGACTTTTCTTGTGGTTTAGGGGGTTTAGTGTCTGACCGAAGATTGAGTTGCTGCAGTCAATGCTGCGCGAGACAGAAGATTGATTGGCCATTAATGTTTTGCATCAGCAAACAAAGCAGGGAACAATAGGTCAAGAATGAAATGGCATGGAAGTAGCATCAAGAGAAAAATAGAAGGAAAACAGGTAAAATGTGCATGAAGGGCGGGGGGAGGTCACATAGAGTAATGCAAGATAAGAATATACAAACTGCTGCACTGAATCAGGCCAAACAGTCAGCTAGTTCAACACTGTCCACGATTGTGGCCATTTAGATGTCCCAGAGAAGCTCTCAAGAATGGTGTGAGAGATGGCCACGCCTACTTTTGACCCCTGCATCTGATATTCAGGGATCTACGTCTTCTGAAGATAGAGGTTTCATTCATCATGAATAATAGCCAGGCCTGATCTACACATGCTGAAGAATGAGGTGGGAGAATGGACAGTAGCACTGAAGGCTGCTGTTGTGAGGTGCCATTTTTGAACACTCCCCCACGCAAGAAAACCCTGTAGAGAGGAAACTAACACACCAAGGAGAAAAGTCTCACCCATCTGATTCTTCCCAATGCTAGCTTGCAAATAGAGGAAGTATTCAAAAATGGGATCACCCATTTGACCCCCTCATTCTGCTGCATGGGTAGATCAGGCCCCACTGTGGGACATAACCTTCCACAAACTTGTCTTCTCCTTTTTAAAGCAGCTACGCTAAACTGTTGGGAAAAGGTTCATTTGCGGCTACATCTTCTGAGAGTAAAATACCTATATTAAATTAATTGTGCAGAATTCATATTTGTCTGGAGCCCATGTCAACCAGCTTCATTGGAGGATCCCAAATTCTAGTGCTTGTAGAAGGAAAAGTAGTTCTTTCAAATAATTTATCAACCTCTGTCATGTCCCCCTTAGGCTTTCATTCCTGCATTAAGAAGTGTTAGTTTCTCAAGCATTTTTTTTAACCACTATCATATATTTGGAAAGAGCAAGAGATAGGGAATTGTGATCAAAAGAAAGCTAAGGGGTACTTTATTGTGCTCTGTGAGTTGTTGGTTTTCACAAACGGGATGGCCCCCTGCTTCTTCAAAACCTTCACAATCACGCTGTCGTCTCCCTCCGCTGCGCTGAGAAACTGCACCAAGCCAATTGTAGAGAAGTGGCCCTTTGGGAGAGAAAACATCGCTGGTTCGACATGATGGGACTGGTGGATCTCAAACTGTGATATTTTCCCATCAAGAGCAAAACTGACGCCTCGTTGGTAAAACAGAACGGTTAGAAAGGAACTGTACAAAATGAGGGTACCATTCAGCCCGAGTGCCAAATTCCATTCTGCAGGGGCCATGTTCCAGTGATGGGTGGGGACAAAGGCAAAAGGGATGGGGCTAAAAATACCAGCATATTTTAATTTAAAGCTCTTACTGCACTACCAAAGCCTTAGAAGAGGCATTTAAACCTTTTATAATGAGGAAAAAATGGTGCAGAAGTCAGGAAACGGTCAGTGGTCAGGGGAAAAGGGGATGTATCTATGTAACATGTACTCTGATCTAAGTAAGTGTGCGTGTGCACAAATGTACATATACATACACAGAACACACACACTCATTATCATGACCAAGGAATCAAATGAACGTGTTACCTTGGGAAATGGAATTGAGCCATACTAAACTCCATTTCATTGCTTGGCCTTCTCTAGACTTCCACAATGACCAGATCTGAGCTGGCTAATGCCCTGCATTTTAGCTGTAGCTACTAAAAAGAACTTGATTAAGTTATACCACCTCTTTACTTAGCACAACCTCCAACATGTAGGGTGCTTCCGGACAAGGCGTTTATGGCACCATCGCCCTACTTCATTCTCAGAATTTTATGGGAGGTCCAGACAGTGTCATCTTCCACTTATAACCCTCCCATGTTTTTCCAGCACTTCTTGCATCTATTCTCCTTACTGCAGAAAAACCATTGAGGAAGAAAAGACGGTATAGTTCACAATGTCTTTTGATGCTTAGCATTAGGAACCCTCCATCTGAAAGCAACCATAGACAGACCACCACAAGATAAGTGGTGACTGAAAGCATTTAAGGGTAAAGAAAGAGCACCTTGCATGCAATGTGGTCTTTAATGCTGACAGGAACTCCATACAGCAAGCCTTTCTCCTTTTGCTTTTTCACTTCCCGGAGCTGTTCCTCACACCCATGAATAAAATCCGTTACACAGTTCACCTCCCGGGTCACTTCAAGAGCCTTGCAACAGGGGAGGCAGCATCAGGGAAGAGAGAGAGGGGGATAAAGAGTGTGTTCATTAAAAAAAAAGAAAAAGTAGCGATTCCTGCTGCAAGTGCAAAAGGTTAGCATTGTCAATATTTTGGACAGTAGAGCATTTTTCTTTTCGTATGTGTATGTCCTAAGTTTAGATAACAACTGAATAGCTGTGAAGTTAGCAATGACTGGTGTCTCCTGGGCCTAATTATCATTAGATGCTCCATATCTTGCATAAGAGTTGAGTCAAAGGATACCCTAATGGCATAATCACAGGCATATATCCTTTTGTGTCTAGGGAAAGTTATTTCCCTGCTACCAGTTCCACTACACTCCAAAAATTGGAAATTGAGGCTCAGGATATTTCAGCGCTGTCAGTTAACATGCTCCTTTTTGGTGCATCATGAGTCGGATATTTTCAGAAGCATATTGCCTGTGGTTGCGTGATCCTCCCTATGCCTTTACCTAGGATCAAGCAACCACAGGCAAAGTTTACTAATGGCGGTCTGATCCCTGTTGCATTCCATTTGTAGTGGGACAGCTGGGATATCCCCCAAGTACAAAAGGGTGGTCCTGGTATCTACCGTTCCCTTTAGAGCCTCCATCATAATTCTTTAAAATGACAGAAAAGAAATGCACAATCTAGGCAGCAACTGTATGTGCTTCTTTGTTTGTTTACTACCATGTTAAATATTTGGATGTGCTGTTCTACTGTATCTTTCTGTATTTAGACATCATACAGTCAGGGGGCAGTATTTTGCACAGCTGAGAATACTACAATATAAAGATGTTATCCTTCATAATCAAGGGGAGATTACAAAGATTATACATCTAATGTCAGAAGTATAATCATATTGTTAAAACATATATTGGGTTTTTCCAGCTGTTTCAGAGTTGTGGAATTAGATACCCCTAAAACAAAATAGCTTCTCTGAAAAAAGATGCGTAGGTGGATCCCCAGGACAAAACAAGCAACAGCTTCCCATTTAGTGCATAAAAAGTGTAAATTATCTGACAGTTTGGTTGAGTAGAAACATGGCAGATGGCTTCCTGTTGAAGCAGTACAAATAACCCCTGTTACACTCACCCTGTTTATGTAGGTATACAAGACACTCTCTGGAGAAAGAGACCCATCCCTAAGTTTCTCTGCCAGTTCTGCTAGCGACAGGGACAAGAGCAATTCCGACTGGACTTCAGAGTTCTGCAAGAAGAGGCATCTGTGTCATAGGAAGAAATGATTTCTTCACGCACTGGGAGTTGCCCTGGATTATGAACATGAGGTAGGTCACACGGTCAAAATGGTGAAACCAGGACAAAAATCAATCAGATCTCTATTTTAAACGGTTGTCTCCCAGATCTATCATGAAAAAAGACAAAAACAGAAGCAGAACCTTCATTTATGTAAATATTCCCTCTGATAGTGAACCCAGGTAGTTGAGTGCAGATTAATTTGGAAGCCACCCCAAAATAAGGTAGTAGTTTCTTCATTCTCAGGGCACTTCCTATGCATGCAGTGAAGACCTTCCTTTAGTCTCAGGTATTCAGCAGCATATGATAAGGTTTTTTATTGGATCCAGGAATTTCTTATTGTTTATTATTATAATTCTGTGTGTGTGTGTGTGTGTGTCTATATGCGTATGTAAACGGTTTTTATATTATGTACAATATTGTATTTTTAAGGTTTTTAATCTTTGTAAACTACCCAGAGAACTTTGGCTATGGGGTGGTATAGAAATTGGGTGGTATAGCAATAAATGAATGAATGAAGACTGCCCCAAAACAGCACAACAAGGACCTTTGAGCTTACGCACAAGAGTTTCCATGGCTGGATTCCGGTGGCTGCTACTTTGAAGCAAACCGAAGCGTGGTAGAGCCTGAGAAGGAAGGATGCAACGTACGTAGAGGAGTAGCTGCTCCCCCGAAGGACAAATCCACTTGTTATGATATCAGGTAGAGGCCCCTTTAAATGCAGGTATCATCACCTCATAAGGTGGCTATGGCAAGACAGCACTTAGGCCAGCCCCAGACTGCTGTAATTCTGACAACCTTGTGACCAAGATTCTGGGTTCAATAGTCAAAGCCAACTCCTGGGATCACATACTAACGCTCAAACTAGTATTTGAAAATCTTAGAATCCTCTCGTGGGTTTCAAATATAGAATTGCATTTTAATTTTAATTTCAGTTTCAAACTGGCAGTAATGGCTATTCGTCCCATGACTTATACATTTAAAACAGAATCCACTGAAATGTCTTCTAAGCCCTTAAGAGTCATCCAGTAATAATATGAAATTGAAAAGGTAGTTCCACTAAACATTTAAGATATTTCTTACTATCACCCAAAGGATCCACGTATTTTTGGTTTGTTTTCTTCACTGCACAACAATATTTAACCTTATTTAAATGCCAATCTCATCCCAGGGGAACAGACACTACAGTCTCCATTGTACAGACACTAACCTGAATCCTAGCAAGAAAAATGTTCCGGCTACCAAATGGATAGACAGTGAGTATCACAGTAATCTCTTGGTTATCAGGACTGTATTCATAAACATACCATCAAGCAGACCTTATGTTATCATATGTCCCCATCACACATTGTACCCAACTCAGAGGTGTACACATGTATGAATACATGTGCACATGTATGCATACATGTTTTGGATTAAACTGATTGCCTAGATCCATTCCAGTCAGGTTTCAGGCCTGGTTATGGGATGGAAACAGCCTTGGTCACCCTGGTTGATGACTTATGCCAGAAAATGAATGCAGGGAGTGCAACCCTATTGGTTCTTCTGGACCTCTCCATGGCTTTCGATACCATCGACCATGGTGTCCTTCTGGATCACTTATCTGGATTGGGCTTGGGAGGCACAACTTTAAAGTGGTTCCAGTCTTTTCTGGAGGAGCGCTCTCAGAAGGTGGTGCTGCAGGACTGCTGTTCCACCCCATAGCCATTAGACTGTGGGGTGCCGCAAGGTTCTATCTTGTCCCCTATGCTTTTTAACATCTACATGAAACCTCTGGGGGAAGTCATCAGGAGGTTTGGGCTGAAATGTCATCAACTACTTTGGATGGAGGTTTACAACTGGTCTTAGACAGGGTTGCACTCCCCCTAAAAGACCAAGTGCACAGTTTGGCAGTCCGCCTGGACTCTGAGCTAACTGGGGAAGCCCAGGTGGCAGCAGTGTCCAGGAGTGCTTTTTACCAGCTTAGGCTGGTATGCCAGCTGCTGCCATATCTGGAGAGAATGGACCTTGCCTCAGTTATCCACACACTAGTCACATCCGGGCTGGACTACTGTAATGTGCTGTACGTGGGGCTGCCTTTGAAGACTGTTCAGAAACTTCAGCTGGTGCAGAATGCGGCCACTCAAGTATTGGTGGTGTCAAGATTCCCTTAGCCCCCACTTCACTTCCATGCCCAAACATACACAGACACGAGGCTTCAGTCTACAGCTTTTAATCTTTTACTTTACAGGGTCATACAGATGCAAATTCTCAGAGAAACACTCAGTCTACATAGGAATGCCTTCAGGGGATCCAAATGGAATTTACGAGAGTTGCCTGCAGTTTGAAGAGGGAGGCGGTCTTGCTAGCCTAACTTAAGGGGGGGGAGGTCCCTCTCTTCTCATGAGGCCTCTATGCGCAGCTTCTCACACAAGGCCAATTGGGTAGACCATCTAAGTTCTGCCCCTGCCTTCTCTCTTCGCTCTGTGCCTGCACCTGGCATCTATTAAGTCAAACTCCTGTTCACTGCCTCTCATGGGGGGGCGGGGTGAAGAGGGACTCTCAACCTCAGCCATCTGTATGTTTGTAACCTGAGAAGCAGGCCTACTCATATCTGGACTAGCCTGAGAAAACACCTCCCCCATGTCTGATGGTTCTCCTTCAGAATCTGAACTGCTATCCCACTCCTTGCACTCAGTAACACCCGACAGGTGGGGGCAAGGCAATTTGATCACATAATGCCTATACTGCACCAGCTGCACTGGTTATAAGTGTGTTTCCGAGCCCAATTTAAAGTGCCGTTTTTGACCTTTAAAGCCTGAAATGGTTTGAGACCAAGTTACTTGAAGGACCACCTTCACCCATATCAGCCTGCCTGCACTTTAAGATCAGAAAGAGAGGTCCTTCTCATTTGCCCACGTGTGAGAGCAGTTAGGTGGGTGACCACACATGAGAGGGCCTTCTCTGAAGTAGCCCCACACCTTTGGAACAAGATGCCATCAGAGGTCCGCCATGCTCCATCATTGCAGGCTTTTAAGAAGGCCTTATAAAGTGTTAGTTTGCCGTGGCCTGCTCTTGATATGACTGCTGTTGCTGTTCTTGCTGTTGTTGGTTTTATTTATTTATTATTAAATTTATTAATCGCCCATATGGCTGGTCACCCAGCCACTCTGGGCGATGTACAACATACAATAAAACAGTTTAAAACAATAAAATTCTACCATAAAAACATTTTCTAAAATACCCTAACCCACCCCAAATGCCTGCCTGAACAACCACGTTTTTAATGCATGACGGAAGCTCATTAAAGAGAGGGCATGACGGAGTTCCCTAGGGAGGGAGTTCCACAGAGTGGGGGCCACCACAGAAAAGGCCCTCTCCCTCATCCCCACCAGTCTAGCTGTCCTGGCTGATGGGACAGAGAGAAGGCCATCCGAGGCTGATCTTGTTAAGTGGCCTGTCTGGTGCTGCTGGAGGTGCTCCTTAAGATAGGTTGGGCCAGAACCATATAGGGTTTTAAAGGTCAAAACCAACACCTTGAATTGGCCCGGAAAACAACTGGTAACCAGTGCAACTCCTTCAGCACTGGAGTGATGTGATCTCGCCGGCGGCTGCCTTTAATCAGGCAAGCCGCCGTGTTCTGTACCAGCTGCAGTTCCAAACCGTCTTCAAGGGTAACCCCATGTAGAGCGCATTACAGTAGTCTAACCCCAGTAGCGCATTACGAGAGGAGACCAGGTCATGTACTACCGATGGGAGCAGATGGTCGGGAAGGAAGGGGCGCAGCCGCCGTATCAGATGGAGTTGATACAGCGCTGTCCAGCTCACAGCTGACACCTGAGCCTCCATGGACAGCTGGGAGTCCAAAATGACCCCCAGGCTGCGGACCTGGTCATTTAAGGGTAGTCGTACCCCATTCAACACCAGGTCAACATCCCCTAGCCTCCTCTTGTCTCCCACCAAAAGTACCTCGGTCTTGTCAGGGTTCAGCTTCAGCTTATTCCTCCCCATCCAGCCACTCACCGTCTCCAGACATTTGGACAGGGATTCTACGGCCAACCTTGGTGAAGATTTGAACGAGAGGTAGAGCTGTGTGTCATCCGCATATTGATGACACTGCACCCCAAACCTCCTGATGATAGCCCCCAGCAGCTTCACATAGATGTTAAATAGCATCGGGGAGAGGATGGAACCCTGTGGCACCCCACAAGTGAGTGGCCACGGGTCCGAAACCTCCTCTCCCAGTGCTACCCTCTGGTACCTGCCAGAGAGGAAGGACCGGAACCACCGCAATACGGTGTCTCCAATGCCCAACCCCTCCAGGTGGTCCAGGGAGGATACCGTGGTCAACGGTATCAAAAGCCGCTGAGAGGTCGAGGAGAACAAGGAAGGAGCATTCACCCCTATCCAGAGCCCTCCTCATATCATCTACCAAGGCGACCAAGGCCGTTTCTGTCCCATGCCAACAAATTTTATTGTTGGCTTTTATTTGCTATTTTATTGTGTTTATGTTTTTATTGCTTTTAATATTGTTTTTATGTATTTTATTGCTGTGAGCCACCTTGGGAGGGCTTGTGCCCTGAAAGGAAGTCAAGAAATTTTTTAAATAAAATAACTAATAAAATAAATAATTTGCAGCCTTTCTGCTTAGAATCTTCCATACATTTCTGTGAGTTACAAACAATCTCTGTTGCAGTGAAATAGTAAGTGGTAGGCTGTATCATTCCAATACTGTATGCATAGTTGAAGTTTCAATATTAGTGTTACTAAGCTGAATGCTTTAGAGGCATTGAAGCTCATGTCTATCTCAAATGCACACTTACTGACTTGAACTAGACACTGTGGAAATGGGCTGCAGCTACTCAGTGGCAGAAAAAACTTTGCACATGCGTAGAGACAGGTTACTTTATTATGTTACATGCTCGAGTGCTGAGCCATAGCACTGAAAGGAAAATGAGTTTCCATGGCAGAATTCCACTGGCTGCTACTTGGAAGCAAACTGAAGAATGGTAGAAACTGAGAAGAAAGGATACAACTTCTCATATACTGAGCAACATATAGGAATATGTCAATAAATAGCCAGTGATGGACAATGCTTCACAATGGATGTGTCCGGTGGTGAAAAAAAAGTCAGATGCTGTAAAGAACAATATTGTTTAGGAACCTGGAATGTAAGGTCAATGAATCAAGGTAAGCTGGAGGGGGTCAAACATTAGATGGCAAGATTGAACATCGACATCTTGGGAATCAGCGAAGTAAAATGGACAGGCATGGGCGAATTTAATTCAAGTGACCATTATATCTACTATGGTGGGCAAGAATCCCTTAGAAGAAATGGAGTAGCACTCATAGTCAAGAAAAGCGTGGGAAAAGCAGTACTGGGGTACAATCTCAAAAATGATAGAATGATCTCAGTACGAATCCAAGGCAAACCATTCAACATCACAGTAATTCAAGTCTATGCCCCAACCACTGAGGCCGAAGAAGCTGAGGTTGATCGGTTCTGTGAAGACCTACAACACCTTCTCGAACTAACACCAAAAAAAGATGTACTCTTCATCATAGGGGATTGGAATGCTAAAGTAGGAAGTCAAGAAATCACCGGGATAACAGGCAAGCATGGCCTTGGTGTACAAAATGAAGCAGGACAAAGGCTAATAGAGTTTTGCCAAGAGAACATGCTGATCATAGCAAACACTCTTTTCCAACAGCACAAGAGACGACTCTACACATGGACATCACCAGATGGTCAATATCGAAATCAGATTGATTATGTCTTTGCAGCCAAAGATGGAGAAGCTCTATACAGTCAGTCAAAACAAGACCTGGAGCTGACTGTGGCTCAGATCATGAGCTTCTTGTTGCAAAATTTTGGCTTAAATTGAAGAACGTAGGGAAAACAACTAAACCATTCAGGTATGACCTCAATCATATCCCTGATGAATATACAGTGGAGGTGAGGAATAGATTACAGGGATTAGACCTGATAGACAGAGTGCCTGAGGAACTATGGACGGAGGTCTGTAACGTTGTTCAGGAGGCAGCAACGAAATCCATCCCAAAGAAAAAGAAATGCAAGAAAGCCAAGTGGCTGTCTGATGAGGCTTTACAAGTAGCTGAGGAAAGAAGGGAAGCAAAAAGGAAGGGAGAAAGGGGAAGATATATACAACTGAATGCAGAGTTCCAGAGAACAGCAAGGAGAGACAAGAAGGCCTTCTTAAATGAACAATGCAAAGAAATCGAGGAAAACAATAGAATGGGAAAGACTAGAGATCTTTTCAAGAAAATCGGAGATCTCAAGGGAACGTTTTGTGCAAAGACGGGCATGATAAAGGACAAAGAAGGCAGGGACCTAACAGAAGCAGATGAGATTAAGAAGAGGTGGAAAGAAATACACAGAAGAACTATACAGGAAAGATCTGAATGTCCCTGATAGCCATGATAGTGCGGTCACTGAACTTGAGCTGGACATCCTAGAGAGTGAAGTCAAGTGGGCCTTAGGAAGCATTAGTAACAACAAAGCTAGCGGAGATGACAGTTTTCCAGCTGAGCTATTTAAAATCCTAAAAGATGATGCTGTTAAAGTGCTGCACTCAATACGCCAACACATTTGGAACACTCAACAGTGGCCACAGGACTGGAAAAGGTCAGTTTACATTCCAATTCCAAAGAAGGGCAATGCCAAAGAGTGTTCAAACTACCGCACAATTGCACTCATTTCACATGCCAGCAAGGTGATGCTCAAAATCCTACAAGCTAGGCTTCAGCAGAATGTGAACCGAGAACTACTGGAAGTACAAGCAGGGTTTTGAAGAGGCAGAGGAACTAGAGAATGCCAACATTCTCTGGATCATGGAGAAAGCAAGAGAATTCCAGAAAAACGTCTATTTCTGCTTCATTGACTATGCTAAAGCCTTTGATTGTGTGGATCACAACAAACTGTGGCAAATTCTTAAAGACATGGGAGTACCAGACCACCTTACCTGTCTCCTGAGAAACCTGTATGAGGGTCAAGAAGCAACAGTAAGAACCGGACATGGAACAAAGGATTGGTTCAAAATTGGGAAAGGAGTACGACAAGGCTGTATATTGTTGCCCTGCTTATTTAACTTATATGCAGAGTACATCATGAGAAACACCAGGTTGGATGAATCAGAGGTCGGAATTAAGATTGCCGGGAGAATTATCAACAACCTCAGATACGCAGACGATACCACCCTAATGGCAGAAAGCAAAGAGGATCTAAAGAGCCTCTTGTTGAGGGTGAAACAGGAGAGTGCAAAAGCTGGTTTGAAACTCAACATTAAAAAAAACTAAGATCACGGCATCTGGCCCCATCACTTCCTGGCATGTAGAAGGGGAAGAAATGGAAGCAGTGACAGATTTTATTTTCTTGGGCTCCAAGATCACTGCAGATGGTGACTGTAGCCATGAAATTAAAAGACGCTTGCTTCTTGGGAGGAAAGCTATGGCACACCTAGACAGCATAGTAAGAAGCAGAGACATCACCTTGCCGACAAAGGTTCGTATAGTCAAAGCTATGGTTTTCCCAGAAGTAATGTATGGCTGTGAGAGCTGGACTATAAGGAAGGCTTAGAGCTGAAGAATTGATGCTTTTGAACTATGGTGCTGGAGAAGACTTTTACGAGTCCCCTGGACTGCAAGGAGGTCAAATCAGTCAATCCTGAAGGAAATCAACCCTGACTGCTTATTGGAAGGACAGATACTGAAGCTGAAGCTCAAATATTTTGGCCACCTAATGCGAAAACTGCCTGGAAAAGACCCTGATGCTGGGAAGATTGAAGGCAAAAGGAGAAGGGGACGGCAGAGGATGAGATGGCTAGATAGCATCACCGATGCAATGAATATGAACTTGAGCACACTCCGGGAGAGAGTGGAGGACAGGAAGGCCTGGCGTGCTTTGGTCCATGGGGTCACGAAGAGTCGGACATGACTTAACGACTGAACAACAAGTAATCAGTAATTTCCCAGCTCTGCCCCTGCTCCAGAGGACGTAGAGAAATGTTCAGGAGTAGCTGCCCCCCCCCCCCAGGATAAATCCACATGTTATGGTATCAGGTAGAGGCCCCTTAAAATGCAGGTATTATCACATGGTGAGCTGTACATATGAAACAGCTCAGGTTATTTTTTCCCCATGCTGTCATTAAAATTTCTTCCAACAATATTTCTGCCCTAGAACCACCATTTTAATTTCCCACAACGCCCTGGAATGAGGCAACATTGGGGACAATTAAAATGGTGACTAGAATCAGTGCTTAGCACTGTTCAATGCTGCCTGGATGGCTCTCTGGGAAGTGGAAGAGGAGGCTACCAGGTGGGTGGGTCTTTGTCCAGTTTCCCCTCAAGCCTGGAGCTGGCCATGTACACAAAGGTGTATTCACAGCAGTTACCACAAAACTGAGCACAGAAAATAAACCATGGCAGAGGTGTCAAGCACAAAGATTTTAAGCAGAGCTTAGTAACACAAAACAGATCATTAAATTGAGCCATGCACTATAAGGGGGGGGGTAGGCAACCCCTTTGAGCCGTGGGCACATTTGGCAATTTGAGAAACCATCCTGGGCACCAAAACAAAATGACTGCCATGGGAGGTGTGGCAAAGGGCAAGTAATTTGCCCAAAAGACTGAGTACAAGGCAGAGGTTGGGTCTGAACTCCAACATGTTAAACAACTCCTTTGAACCCAAAGTTTTCAGCCCAACAGAAACCTATTTTGCAGTAATCCCAACTGCCAGTATTACAAAAATAAGTGGGATAGATAGAGCACCTTGGCAGGCTCCAGGAAACGTGTCTGGAGACACACTGGTGCCCACAAGCATCACATTGCCTACTCCTACTATAAGGCAAAAGAATCCGTGATCACTACTAAAGCTGGCCTGAGTTCCACCATTCAGACATGATCAGTTTAAAACATGATCCTTTCCTCTTCCAAAAGGAAGCTCTGAGAACTACTTTCTGAAATAACCTAGCTCTCAGAGCTTCCTTTCAGAAGAGGCCTCCATAACACCCCACCCCTAAGAACAGGTCACCTTCTGTTTAAACTTCGAAATCACTTTTTCCATCTGTTCCAAGCTGTTATCTCGCCGCTGTCTGGCCTCTTCGATCTTCCTCCAGATACTTCTGCATTGCACCCATTTCCACAGCACAACTGCCACGGCTGAGCCACAGGCAACAACAAGAGCAGCCTGAGGATTTATTCCATCCTTGGGCAGGATCTCTCCCAGCTTTTCTTGGATCATGGCAAAGACTTCTCTCTGCCTTCCCAGCTTGGCTGTCTCTGAAACTGGTAGGAGCTGGTGCTATTTAAGCAGTAGCTACTGAGCTATTATTAAACATTGGAGCCCTTCAAAATTCATGCTTTGGCTCCTCCCAAGGCATTCCACAACCTGACCTTTAATCTGTTACACAGCAACTTGATTAGGGATGTCTTCAGAACAGCCTAAACAATTTCCAACATTTTATTTATTTATTTATATATTTATTTAATTTCTATACCGCCCAATAGCCGAAGCTCTCTGGGCGGTTCACAAAAATGAACGTGGCCACGCGGCAGCCTCGAGGCGCTCCCATGCGGAGGCGCGCAGCCTGAGTGTCGCGGCCGCCGCGCCCGTTCCCGGGGCCCCTCGAAGTGGGGCGGGGGGCGTCGGAACAGGTGCGGCCGGCTCTTCGGGAAGGGCCCCGCCACTCCTCCTTCCCGGGGCAGGTGGAGGCTGGTCAGCCGCAGGAGGAGGGACGGAGTTCGCTGTTGCCCTGGCCGGGCTGCCGGGGAGCCTCCCGCCTTCGCCGCCCGAGCGCCTGCCCGGGGCTTCTCGGAGGGAAGCACGGGCCCAGCCTCTCTGCGCCTGCCATAGTCCTGGCGCAGGCGCCGCGTGCCTGGGGGCCCGGGAACGTGCGGCGCCCTGAGCCCCAGGCCTTCCGCGCAGGTAGAGCCCGCCGTGTGCAGCGTTCTTTTCTTAATGTTAACTAGAATATATGTATCTAGCAACTAAACCAATTGTCTTTTCTTGTTTTAGTAGCAAAATATTCACTATTATGACAGCACAGAGACAGTAGTCCAGGAGTCCCCAATGCTTTTGGACTTGTGGGCACTTTTGGGAATTGGATAAACTGCTGTGGGCACCACCACAAAATGGCTCCCATGGAGGATCTAGTCAGTCACATAATGGCTGCTGTGGGGGCCTGGCTAGTCAAGAGGTGTGTGTGTGTGTGTTAGGTGGGGGGAGAAATAGCAAGACTAGAGCCTGGGTGGGAAGGGGAATTGTAAAGAATTGCTTCCCGGCCCACCCAATGTTCTTCCATCCACACAGACCTTTTCCCTTTCCTGTCTCTCCACTCCCAGCCTCTGGCCTTGCCGTTCCTCTTTCCAAGCTATTTTTCTCCCTTCCCCATCCCTATCCATCTTCTTTCTCTCCCTTCCTAGCCCCTAGGCTTCTTCTTTCTCTCCCAATCACCCCCTTATCTTGCTCTTTCTCTCAACTCCCAGCAGTAACCTCGCTCTTTCTCCCCTTTGCCTTGCTTTCTTTTCCTGCCCTCTGAACAATCGATCAGCAGCAGGTTCAGGAACAGGAAGGAAAACCTGGCAACCTAACGGCTTTAAAGCATTTTTGAAGGGGGCAGAGAGTGAAGAGCTGTGAGGGGGCCCTTGGAGGGGCCTGTGGGCACTGTGGCGCCCACAGGTGCCGTGTTGGGGAGTCCTGCAATAGTCCATGTAGTTAGAGTCTATAGCAAGGGTAGGCAACCTTTTTGCCCTGCAGGCACATTTGTCATTTTTTCGGGCCTGGGGGCACATTTGGGCCCACGGGCATTTATTTTAGGGATTCTCTCTTTTCTTGCCCCTGCTCCCCTTTGTTGGATCCTCTATTTTCTCTACACTGTAAGGCTCAGCTAGGGGTCTGTGTGCACGCACACATACACACACACATATGCAGAGAGTGTCACTGTCTGCTTTGTGCTCCATAGGGTCCCCCACACATTGGTGCAGCTAGGGCTATACCTTGGGGCCAAAGTCCAGGGCTGCACAGCACAGCCCTGCCTCTCCCCAAATGACCACCCAGAGAATGTTGGGGACTGTGGCAAACAGGCCCGGCCTCAGCCCCTGAGCTGACATGGGCATGCCAGGGCCCTCCAGGTCTGATGCTGCCTGCATTTTCTGAAACACTGTAGCCAGGGGGCAGCCGACTGCATGGCTTCAGAAGCTCGTTATGTTAGATAATCAGATGTTTTTCTACAGCAGTGCTTATTCCCAAGTAAATGTGTTTAGCATCCAGGTAGCAGAAGCAAACTCCATTCCTGTAGTCCTGATGGTTCTATGATTTTAAGTAAGTTTAAAATGCAAAAATGCACATGCCCAGAGTAGTTCTTATGAGGGTTGGCAAACTGTTTTTTGTTTGTATGTTGCTCTAACATACTTACTCTTGTGCACTCCTTGGAAATGGTTACACGACAGGCGGTATACGAATACTGAAAATAAATAATGTAGCAGAAGTGTTGGGGAAGGAGAAGGGGGATGGGGGGCGGAAGACCATGAACTCCAGGGTCTAAAATTCCCTAGCTGTCTCACTGACTCCCACACCTGCTCCTTTTTGTCATTTTTACTCACAATCCACTCTTCTGTGCAGTGTACAGCCATTGATTCTTCCCAGACAAAAAGAATCGGGAGAGTGTGTGTGTGTGTGTGTGTGTGCGTGTATAACCCAGCTGAAGATGCTTCCATGTTGTCACCTGCAAAAGTGGGGTGGGGGTGGCATTACCTCAGTCAGCCCAACCTGAAGCAGAAGAAACTCCACATAAGTGAGAAGGCCTGTAGCCTGGGATTTATTGACTGAGTTTTGTCCCTAATTTACAGTACACGTTGGGCCCCTAAAATAAAAGAACTGAATAGGATCTCCTTGATGTGAACTCTTATTAATGAAGTTGTACGAGTTGGGAAATAATTTGTTATAAAAGTTTAAACAGCATTCAAGCCTACAAGTCTACATTTATCGTTATTTAAAATACCGGGTGGGTGTGAGGTATGTTTTGTTTTATAATGTAACAGTGGAGATTACCTCAGTCAGCCCAGCCAGGAGCAGAAGAAACTCCACATAAGGCAGAATTTCTTGATAGACTTTTGTCCCTAATTTACAGATTACAGGGCCAAATTGTGATCTGTACATTGTTTTTGTGTGTAAATAGTTTTTAGGTCCTCAGGACCTGGATGGCTTACCATCACTGACACAATTAAGAATTCTGCAGTGTATCAGAAGATTCTAATATCAGGCCATCCATCCATGAGCTGAAGCTGAACTGAATCTGGGTCATACAAGACTATGATCCTAAGCATACAAGCAGATCTGCAAAAGAATGGTTGCGGAAGAAGGAATTACGTGTTTTAGAATGGCCTAGTCAAAGTCTAGACCTAAACTCCATCAAAATCTTGTGGCAGGACCTGAAGCAAGCTGTTCATGCAAAGAAGCCCTCAAATGTCACTGCACTGAAGCAATTCTGTAAGGTGGAATGGGTCAAAATTCCTCAAAACCGATGTGAGAGACTGACCAACAGTTATCAGAAACGCTTACTTGAAGTCATTACTGCTCAAGGGGGTGCCACCAGGTCCTGAAACTAAAGGTTCACATACTTTTTCACACATGGATATTGAATGTTGAATCAGTTGTGGATAAATAAAGGTTGAAAAAGCATCACGTTTCTGGGTCACATTTATTCAGGTTATCTATTGTTCCTTATCTAGCGTTATGGGGTTATATTAAGATCTAATAACACTTTAGGTTGGAAATATGTGACAATCCTAAGGGGTTCACAAACTTTTTCTTGCCGCTGTACCTTCCCTTTGGGTATGATGAGTCATATTTAACAAATAACTGTGCCCTAAACTGCATTTTACTTTAGAGATATGGCATGCCCAGTCCCTCACTGTGCCCAGTTGTATCGTTTTATTCATTTCTATTGCTGCTGTAACAATACCAGATCATATTGTTGATCTGTAACAGATCATTGTTTTGCTCTCCTCTCACGGGCAACAGTCTCCACCTCCTTCATGAGCCGAAGGCACAGCTCCTCCTGCCAAGACAAGGCCACACACTGGACAGCCACAGGGAGCCCCACGGCGTCTTTAACAGCCTGCAGACAGAGGGGCAGACAGAAGGAGACAAACAGCATTGCCAAGGTGCAAGAGAAACGGAGAGAGGCAGGTAATTCTTTTGCTAATGGTCACCGACCTCTTTCAGGCGCTTATCCCAAGGGTCGCCATAATGCCCTCTGTAATGTTTAAGCTCTTCTTCATCAGCCTGAGTAACGGTGGTGACTGGCACAACCCCAGCAGGAAAGTTCAGGACATTATATAAATTGGTATAGGACGTAGCAGCTGAAAGAGCAGAGAAGCTATAAATGAAAAGACTGAGATTTTTCCAATTCAAGAAAGACGCCTTTGGTTTTTAGAATAATTTTGTAGAAACCCATCGCTGACTGGTTTTTCTTCTTTACCTTTCATAAACTGAAACCTCAGCCAGTGACTTTACAGAAGGGGAAGATAATGTAAGGCTTCTCTCTTATATCCAGACTTTCTCCTGGAAAATCACTCCTCTGTTTCTCAAAATGGACTAACCCAAGGGAAAGTCACTACACGGTGGGAAAGCAGGCCCATGTTGGCAGGGGTAAGGCTTTGACTGGGCTTATATAGTTTGGTGGGCTTTGTGGTACTCCTCAATCTCTAAGCTTTCAGAGAACAATCCCCATAACATTTCCTTCTTTGTTGCTTGCTAGTTCCTCTGGAGCTGGTTGCTGAATTAACTGATGCCGCATGTAACATAAAACTTGATACAACAAAAGAAGAACGCTCCCACCCACCCCCCACCCCCACCAAACAGACAAGAAAAACCAGTGATTTATTTATGTTGTATAAAGGTACATTGCTCATGGATCAAAACCTGAACTGCTCAGCTTCGCCATATGCTTCCATTTAGTTTTCTTATTTAAAAAGATTTAAAACTAAATGTGTTCTGTACATTTGTGGACCTTTTGTCATCTTGAGCCAGGCCTTTTGCCAGCATGTGGCAGGTGAAAAAGTGGCTTCCATCTTATTACAATTCAAAGGAGTGGGTATTACAATTCAAAGGAGTGGGAGATGGGCATTTCTGCCAGTGCTATGGAAAAACAAAAACAAAACAGGGATAGAGATAATACCAAAGAGCTTCCCGGGGTAGCCTTCATTAAAAGCTGGACCCAAAGCAGGACAGAGGATGACATCCAGCTTCAGCTTCCGCCATTCGGCAAGGAATTCTCTACGATAAGTCTGGAGAGAGAGTTTTGGTGAAGTTGGAATACAGAGAGATTCATGATCTCTCCCCCCCCCCCCCGCCCCCTATTCTTATTAGTATATTCTATTGCCACCTAGTGGTCCTTTCAGACACACACATCACAGCCTGCCAGAGTATGAATTACACACACTGGCTTTCAAGTACGGAGGGTGCATTCATGTATTTTAGAAATGGAATACAATAGGAAATACACCATGTGCCATTCATACTTGGGCAACACATGCATTTCTATTCATACCCTAGTACAAGAACGTCTAATGCAATGGGGCCTTTAGAGCTGATTTCTGTATATTCTTGTTCTAAAAGAAGATCCATTTCCATGTCAAAATAGTATACATTGTGCACAGATTATAAAAAGCGGTAATCACTGACTGGATGATTAGATGACAGCTCATCATTTGAAGCCTCAGTGGCCCATTGGCAGTTTACCAAGAACATAACTCACCTCCACTGCCACATGATGTTTCCATAGCTTTTTTGCTGACCTGCAACATTGAAATAATTAAATAACAGAGTGCTAGTCAAGAATGCTGCTTACAGTATGTCCGCATGAGTGAAACTTCATGGGCTTGTTGCACGGCAGCTCTACATCCATGTGCAGTCAGTCAAGTGATGCCATCTGCACTGTGCTGCCAAGTGTTTTTGGCCATGTGCTGATACACAAATACCAGCTTTTTATAAGAGACTGCAGCAGGGTGGAGTCAATCACTGCATGGGAGCTGGAGTGATATGGAATCGGGACTTCCTGCCCTGTACCTTATTGTGAGGCTATGCACAATAGCCTCACCGTTTATGTATCCGCTGTATGCATCGCATTCTATATTTCCACTGTAGGCATCACTAGTGGTGTGAGTGTGGATGGGTTTCAGCAAGTCTGAGCTATGGAGTACTGGGGGTCCCAGAAATCCTGCCATAAGCACTGCTGGAGACTGGGTGAGTTCCTTACAGAGTTCCAGAGTATGGCTGTGCAGAGACAACCCCCCCCCCCCCCCGATCCGCCTTGGAGGCCACTTTGGGGCTTCCAAGGAGGGCCTGATCCGCTTCGGGCTGACTCAGGGGGCCCCTGACCCACTTCAGTCTCTGGAGCCAAAGCGCGATTCGGATGGCCGAATCCCACTTTGCCCCCACCGAATGCCCCCGCCGCGCAGTGTGAGCCTCCAGCAGCTTACCTTGGCCCTTGGGACGCATGCTGGCAGCCACCTTCTTGTTCCAGGGAGTTGCCATGGCCATGGTGACTCCCTGTATTTCTGGAAATACGTTAACGCTGTGTGCTTGATGGCCTCCATTTGCGCAGGATCTATTTCTGGAAATACAGGGCGTCGCCATGGCTATGGCGACTCCCTGGACCAAGACGATGGCTGGTGGCGCATGTCCTGAGGGCCCAGGCACGGAGCTGGCAGCGGCAGCCGTCGAGCAGCTGGGCTTCTGGATCCCTCCGAAGCAGGCCACAGTGCTTCAGGGCGACCCCACGCACTTTGTGCCCTCGCTTCGTGTCAACCTCACTTTGGAGGTGGCCGAAGCACCCCGCTCCGGCTTGGAGTTCAGGCTTCGAGCTGAAGCACTGCAAGCACAGGGCTAGTCCAGAGCCAGAAACAGCGCCAGCGGTTGCAACATCCTGTGGAATACCCGTTCCAATAGCTCAAAATACCCGTTACAACATTCTTTGGAAATGGCAAGCTAGTGGTCAGTTCACGCAGCAGCCTTGCACCATCAGCAATAAGACCGCTACTGACTTGTGAGCTGACGTCTAAAGGGCAGGACAGTAACAGAAAGCATCCGCGGGGTGAATCAGTAACTGGGAAAATGTATATAAAGTACACATAGCAGAAGTCTGAATCGGAGTTGCCAGGACATCAGAAAGGTGCACATCTTGGGACCCCACAATGTCCAGAACAAAGTCTCACTGAATGGGGTTTGGCCTCCCGCTGTAGTGGGTGGTGCGTATGACTGGATGGGGACAACATTTCATCTCTGTACCGGTTTGAATTTAAATGCAATTTCTATATGCACTCTTTGTGAACTAATACATCAGATTAGAAGAGCTCTTATGGGCAGCTTGATTACTCCAACTCTTTTGAGATCCTTGGTCTGATTGGGACTGATCACACAGCTTTGTGGTTTGCATTATCAAGTGGTTTGCATTATAACCTCTGCAAACCACACCACAGGAAAGGCATGTCAGTGTAGCAACTTAGCTATTTACATACTACATTAGGTTGCCAACACTACAGGGACAGATAGGATATGAGACTATCCAGATTTCCTTATCCGTAATCTAAATCTTTGTATTCTATGACTAGAATGAAGCTATTCCTTTCATCATATGCAAACATACAACCTAGTCGGAGGACACTGCTTTTGTTTTCATAATTCCTGTATGATGATGATGGTTTACATTCTGCAGAATTGTCACTGATGACCATTTTTGAAACCAGTCATTCCTTACCCAACTCCACATAGTGCGTTGAGATCTCTGGCAATCCGAGGGTACTGGGAGAGAAACACACAAATAAATGTTTCCATTGGGAATCCAACAGTCACGTCATTTTCTCTTTAGTGGCAAGTGTCGTCAGTAGCGAGCTTACCCCCAAGCACACATCCTCTGCCTTGCTTTGGCACATTCATCTTCACTCCACCCCCACATAGAGCCTGTCAGCATCTTTCAGCATTTGCTATGACAATGATATAAGTCAGCCAAATCCTCACCACAGGTTTAAGGATGAATGCCAAAATCCTCTTCAGTAGAGTGGGAAGCCTGTAACAATTAATCTGGGATTTCAAATTTGGATCGACAATGTCTCCTTTGCTGGGAGATGAAAGGAGAAGAAAGCCATTTTTACAATCAACAATTCAGAACTGCCAAAAGAAACTCATTGCTTTGGACCAGCGCTGGCTGAACTCGTAGAAATAAAAGGAGTAAGAATTGTTCAGGAGGCTCAACTCTAATATGTAGAGCAGCACATTTTCTCTGCAGTTGCATGACTCTGCCAAGGAATGCAGAACCAGGCAAAGAATTTGAGTTCCTGAGAATTACACATTGTAAAGTGTCTCAACTGGAATGAACTTGGACTAATGCTCCTTTCATTTTCTAGCTTATAGACCCATGTAGGGTAGGGCCCGTAGCTCAGTGGTAGAGCACATGCTTTGCGTGCTGAGGTTGCTAAGTTCAGTCCCTAGCGTCTCCAGTGAAAAGGTGCTCAGGTAGTATATCTGGGAAAAGCCTGAAAGCTTGGAGAGCCTTTGCCAGTCCTTTGTTAGATAGATCAGGGGTGCGAATGTGTGTCCCTCCCACCCAGCCAACATAGCCAATTGTGAGGGATGATGGGAGCTGCAGTGGAGGGTCACACATTCCCCATCCCTGAGTTAGATGCAGCAAGCAATAGTCTGATTCCGTGTTAGGGCCCGTAAGTTCCCACAGTTGCCCAACTTCATGTCTTCAATGTTCTTGAAGCCGAAATTGGTTCATCCTCCTGGGTGCATTTTCCTATGTGTTTCTTACAGTTCTCAGTTTTTTAATCAATGGATTTTTATTAATATTACATTTTTCTCCCGAGCTTTTCCTTTATCAGTCTTATTAATACTCCAATTAAAATACATTATTCATTAAGACACTGACTGATGTCACCAAAGCTATTGTACGCATCAAGCTCTGCCACTGTAGGACTATAGTAGAAGAACCATCAAGCCCCAGCCATGTTCAAAGAGCAGGTGGTCTACTTACAACTTGTCCAGTAAATTTGAAGCTCCGTCAGAAAAGAGGCCTCTGGTGAAGAGCTCATCTACTACATATTTAAGGTGAGGAGGAACAAAGGGGATGAGCTGCATGAAAAGGATAATAGTTTAAATTTAATAGCAACCAAACCAATATGAGCTGCATAGAAGGATTGTGGGCAATGCAAATCAGAAAGTTTTTGTGGCATGCCCATGACGGTTGGTGTACAAGTGTCAGAAATGGGCACACACTTCTAGGCTAGAACAGAGATTAAGGAATTAAGAAAAAATGTACTGTATGCCCTGCTGTCTGGAGAAGATGTTTGGTTTCCCGAACAGCTCTCCTCATGCTGGGAGATGGCTGGAAATATCCATCATCTTCGTAATATCCAATCCGGAGGGGTTTTGAGCTGGTGTAAATCTGGAAGAAGACAGTAGGAAGTGTTTATTTACTGAACTGCTGAAGGAGCTTTCACAGCTCAAATCAACCGTCTTACTGCTTTATGCAATGGGATACTTTCTCCAGTAGCACTCAATAGATTTATAAGGTAACAATATAGATAAAAATGTGACCTAAAAGTTAACTTACTGAGATAACTGAGTTAACTCAACAACACTAGCATGAACTAAGAATTGAAGATCTGATGATCTTTTCATGAAACAGTCAATGCTTCCATGAATTCAGAACTGTATCAAATCATCTATACTCAAGAGTACAATCATTATATAAAATATTCAAAAAAGAGAGCATCATTCATAATTGATAATGCTTGTGCTGTCCATGGTGCTGAACCTCTCAGCCATTCCCTCCTCCCCACCACCAATTACCTCCTCTTTGAATGGCATTGGAGGTACTGAAGGATCCAGGCAGAATAACTCATCACATAAGAGAGCCTTCATACACAGAGCCAGGCTGTCCACATCTCTTGCCATTGGGCCAATTGTTGCTGAAACTGCAAAAGAAATTAAGAAACTGTGTGTGCTTTTCTGACTTTTGACTATTCTTCAGTAGCCAAGACAAGGGGAAGGACCAGAACTATGTGGTAGGTTACATCACTGGTTAAAAGGATCAGGTGGCAGTTGATGGCAAGGACCCTGCTGGAAACCTACTGCCCAGCAGAACTAGGCTAGATGGACAAATAGTCTGATCGGGCAGCTTCATGTGCTCCACAGAAAAATCATTCTGAAGTCTCTCAAAATGACTTTAATGGAGTCAAGGATGCAACTCTCGCTGACGCACAATCAAATTCAGTCTGGGTGGGATACAGCTGCAAGTCTTGCCTTCATTCCAGAAGACCAGTCTTTATGTGCATCATGTTCTCCATCTAAGAGGCTCATATAGTGCAGGGGTAGGCATAACCAATGCTAAGGGATGATTGGAATTGCAGTCCATGCCTGACATACTGGCTCCCTGGCAGCACTGCATCCAAACACTAATCAGAGTATAAGAATGGCTTAGCTTTAATAATGTAACTCCAGCACGTGACTGGAGGCCATTCTCTGGGCACATCTGCCCCCAAAACTAATGCTTGTGTTGGTTTAAAAGAAGCCACTGCACTATTTTAAAAAAAAGCTAATGTCACCACCAATGGGGTGCTGCCTCAATGTTTAGCAAATACAGGTAATTGCTCCAATACAAGAAGTATCAGACATTATTACATGTTTCTTGCTAAGTCATCTGGAGGTTTTGACAGCGATATGAGCATATGCTGGTGACACATAGCTCTACCTCTGTCTCCTACCTACAAATTCCAAGAAGGTTGCAGAATTCTTGAACATGGGCCTGGGGGTGGCCTGGGATGGATGAGGGCAACATACTTAATTCAGTCAACATGGAACTGCTGTGCATAGGGAAACCAGCTGATCTGGGGAGAAGGGTCCACTCCCCTTGAAGGACCACGCTTGCAGTTTCAAGGCTCTTATGGACTCAGCACTATCTGCAGAAGCACAGGTGGCTGTGGCGGCAGGACTGCCTTTTGCCAGCTGACACTGGCATGCCAGCTGTGACCCTACTTGGAGAAAGTTGATCTAGCTGCAGTCATACAAGCACCAGTTACATGCAGACTAGACTATGGTGATAAGCTCTACATAGGGCTACCTTTGAAGACAATCCAGAAACATCAGCTGGTGCAGAATGCAGCTGTTCAGATGCTCATTGGGGCCAGATGGTCAGAACATATTGCACCGATTCTGTATCAGCTGCACTGGCTGCTAGTGCATTTCTGGGCCCAATTCAGACTGCTGGTTTTGGCCTTTGAAGCCCTAAGCAACTTAGGGACAGGATAGTCAATGGAGCATGTGCACCCATATGAACCTGCCCATGCTTTAAGCTCAGCACTGAAGGTCCTACGTGTTGGGCTGCCTTGGAGATCAATTAGAATGGCAGGCATGAGTGGCAGGGCCTTCCAGGTAGCAGTCCCTACGTTACAGAACTCCCTCCCTGAGGGATGTGAGCTTGCCCCCCTCAGCTGCAGTACGTGAAAAGGTCTTGAAACCCCACGTTTTTAATAGCTTTTAAATTGATGAGCTGTTTTATTGATGTGGGAAATGGCTCCGGGAAATGTTTGCTTTCATACTGGCTGACATACATTTTAATGTATTGTTTTGCTGTTTCTGTATATTAAAACTTTATTATAATATTTGATTATTGTACTTTCATTTTTATACTTATTTTGTTCATCCCCTTAGGTGGACTTGGTCCAGAACAGTGGTTTATAAATAAATGCATAAAATTTGGATGGACACAACGTACTTACCTGACTTCATGCCTGCTATAGGGCTAGCAAGGCCAACGACACTGAGGAAAATTAAACAAGACAAAAATGTATCAGCTATCAACACAATGGAAGACAGCAACCATGCTTCACCTGCAAACCCCATGCATGCATTCAGGTCAGGCAAGAGGAACAGGAGCACTGCACGGTGGCTGCGTGGTTTGCCGCATATTCATTGACAATGTTGAAACGATGAAAAAAATAGCCAGGTCTAGGTTCGACTTTTCCACAGCTGTATTCCAGGACTGGTATACCAAGGCAAAATCGCCCTCGTGGCGAGCCCTTGCAGATGGCCTACACGTGGCTGAAGTGCTCCAAGAATCAAGACTGGTGTGTAACTCCTCCGCTAAGAGCCAAAGCATGTGTTACTTTAAAAATGTAGCAAGGAGCTAGATCTTCTTTTCTTTTTTTATTCTAGAGTAAGCACAAGATCCCAATCTGGATCCCTAACCGGGCTGTGGGATGGAGGGAAGGAGGGCTTTAAACCTTTCCCTTCTGCTGAAGTCCCAGTCTGTATCGGGTCCCCGTGCCTTCAATATATATTGCAGAATAATGACTTTAATGGATCACTGTTTGGAAATATAAATTGCAGACACAGGGACCCAGTCCAGATTGGGACCACAACAGTATGTCGGTAAAGATTAAAGGCACCTTACCCCCCCAGTCCATATCGGGACACTGCACTTACTCTAGACTAAAAAAAGAAAAAAGAAGTGGCTGCTTTAAAGTAAGGTGTGCTTTGGATCTAAGATTGTAAAAAATCCTAGTTGTGCTTCTTCACAAGGTATACAGTATAGACATTATAGTTTCGCCTACAATGGAGTAACAATTCATTCATGCAATGCTAAGGATTTATTTGCCAGATAGCAAATGTACCATTGGAGCAATAAGTTTGACATGAGACGTAACAACATCTCATGAGATGTATTTAAACAAAACCTTTACACAGATTAGGCAGCCAAGGTGCAACCTCTATAAAGTGAATACATGTATAACAAAAAAGTCATGTTCTAAAATGCCAATGCATTTGACTAATGAAGACTACAGATATAAAGGTTGTCATTCATTTTATAAATTTTGAATTTGAAATTTCCATAATTCAATTTATTTTATTTATTAAATTTATTAATCGCCCATCTGGCTCTTTAAATATCAAATTTAGATTTAGGCACAATTCATTTTAGAATGATGACAGAGATTGTTGTTGTTGTTCAGTCGTTAAGTCGTGTCCGACTCTTCGTGAACCCATGGACCATAGCACTCCAGGCCTTCCTGTCCTCCGCTCTCTCCCGGAGTGTGCTCAAGTTCATATTCATTGCATCGGTGATGCTATCTACCCATCTCATCCTTTGCCGTCCCCTTCTCCTTTTGCCTTCCATCTTTCCCAGCATCAGAGTCTTTTCCAGGGAGTTTTCTCTTCGCATTAGGTGGCCAAAATGTTTGAGCTTCAGCTTCAGTATCTGTCCTTCCAATGAGCAGGCAGGGTTGATTTCCTTCAGGATGGCCTGAGTTGACCTCCTTGCAGTCCAGGGGACTCGTAAGAGTCTTCTCCAGCACCACAGTTCGAAAGCATCGATTCTTCGGCGCTCAGCCTTCCTTACAGTCCAGCTCTCACAGCCATACATTGCTACTGGGGAAACCATAGCTTTGATTAGACGGACCTTTATCGGCAAGGTGATGTCTCTGCTTCTTACTATGCTGTCTAGGTTTGCCATAGCTTTCCTCCCAAGGAGCAAGCGTCTTTTAATTTCATGGCTACAGTCACCATCTGCGGTGATCTTGGAGCCCAAGAAAATAAAATCTGTCACTGCTTCCATTTCTTCCCCTTCTATATGCCAGGAAGTGATGGGGCCAGATGCCATGATCTTCGTTTTTTTAATGTTGAGTTTCAAACCAGCTTTTGTACTCTCCTCTTTCACCCTCAGCAAGAGGCTCTTTAGATCTTCTTTGCTTTCTGCCATTAGGGGGGTATCATCTGCGTATCTGAGGTTGTTGATAATTCTCCCGGCAATCTTAATTCCAACCTGTGATTCATCCAACCCGGCATTTCTCATGATGTACTCTGCATATAAATTAAATAAGCAGGGTGACAATATACAGCCTTGTCATACTCCTTTCCCAATTTGGAACCAATCGGTTGTTCCATGTCCGGTTCTGTTGCTTCTTGGCCCTCGTACAGGTTTCTCAGGAGACAGGTAAGGTGGTCTGGTACTCCCATCTCTTTTAAGAATTTGCCACAGTTTGTTGTGATCCACACAATCAAAGGCTTTAGCGTAGTCAATGAAGCAGAAATAGACATTTTTCTGGAATTCTCTTGCTTTCTCCATGATGCAGCGAATGTTGGCGATTTGATCTCTAGTTCCTCTGCCTCTTCGAAACCCAGCTTGTACTTCCGGTAGTTCTCGGTTCACATACTGCTGAAGCCTAGCTTGTAGAATTTTGAGCATCACCTTGCTGGCATGTGAAATGAGCACAATTGTACGGTAGTTCGAACACTCTTTGGTGTTGCCCTTCTTTGGAACTGGAATGTAAACTGGCCTTTTCCAGTCTTGTGGCCACTGTTGAGTGTTCCATATGTGTTGGCATATTGAGCGTCCGTCTTGGGTGGCCCTGCACGGCATAGCTTATGGCTTCACTGAGTTACGCAAGCCCCTTCGCCACAACAAGGCAGTGATCCATGAAGGGGTGACAGAGATTACTGATGTTTTAAAAGAAGTTCCACATAAATTGTTAAACATCATGTATCAATTCTAACCAAAATAATAAAAATAAATACAAATCTAGTAATAGTAAAATATTGACAATAAAATTAGTTGCAATCTAATGATCTCAGGGCATGAAATTCGGAATATTTATCACAGTAAAAAGAATACCAACATTTGATTTGTGAATTCAAAAGCACTTTTTGTTCCAGCTGAAATGAAACACCTCCCACGAATGCTAGGAAAACAAATTCCATTTGTGTTCAGCTGTTTGGCTATTTGTCAATCCAGTGGAGATTCCAGGACCTACCTCAGTCTAGAGCCCGTCGGCTTGAGTCCACAAATCCCACAGAAGCTGGAGGGCAGGCGAATGCTTCCAGCAACGTCTGTCCCAAAGCCCAAGATGGACCCTCCTCCTGCAATAAGCGCCCCTTCCCCTCCAGAAGATCCACCAGGACTTTTCTTGTGGCTTAGGGGGTTTAGTGTCTGACCGAAGATTAAGTTGCTGCAGTCAATGCTGAGCGAGACAGAAGATTGATTGGCCATTAATGTTTTGCATCAGCAAACAAAGCAGGGAACAATAGGTCAAGAATGAAATGGCATGGAAGTAGCATCAAGAGAAAAATAGAAGGAAAACAGGTAAAATGTGCATGAAGGGCGGGGGGGAGGTCACATAGAGTAATGCAAGATAAGAATATACAAACTGCTGCACTGAATCAGGCCAAACAGTCAGCTAGTTCAACACTGTCCACGATTGTGGCCATTTAGATGTCCCAGAGAAGCTCTCAGGAATGGTGTGAGAGATGGCCATGCCTAGTTTTGACCCCTGCATCTGATATTCAGGGATCTATTTCTTCTGAACATAGAGGTTTCATTTAGCCATCATGAATAATAGCCAGACTTGATCTTCACATGCTGAAGAATGACGTGAGAGAATCCTAAGGTAGCAGAATCAACTGTAGCACTTAAGACTGCTGGCATGGGATCCCATAGTTGTATACTCCCAAATATTAAACAAATGAATTACCTGCAGGGGAAAGCTAGCACACCAGGGAGAAAGTTCTAGCCCATCCTACTCCCTCTGGTGCTAGTTTACACATGGGGGAAAGCATCCAAAATGGCATTACTCATCTGCAGTCACTGATTTGACCCCAATGCTGCTACACATGTAGAACAGATCCCACTGACCAACACATGTTCCATAGAGTTGTCTTCTCCTTTTTAAAGCATCTAAGCTAGTGGCTACTGTCAGAAAAAGTTCATCTGCCCCTACAGATTCTGGCAGCAAACTCCCTACGTTAAATGATGCGTGCAAAACACTTATTGGTCTGGTATCCACGTAGTGTCCAGCAGTGTGCTAACACCAGCACTACTGACATTGTGCTAGCATAAAATCAACATGTGCACAATGTAACCAGCACAACAGGAAAAACTGGTGATTTGCTGCCAATCGCCCCTTTTCCCTGTTGTGCTGGCTATGTTGCACATGCGTTGGTTTTACGGTAGCTCAGTGTCAATAGCACTAGTGAGAGCACACCACTGGATTCTTTTCATCAGAAGACACCAAATTCTAGTGCTTGGAGAGGAAAAACAGAGTACTTTTTAAAATAACTTTAGTCACATTCTTCAAAATCTATCAACCTCTGCATGTCCCTGTTGGTGTTTCTTTCCTGCATCAAAAAGTCCTAGCTTCTCAAGCTTTTGTTAACTCCTATGTGGAAAGAGGGCAAGAGACAGTGATTTGTAATAAAGAGAGAGCCAAGAGATACTTTATCATGCTCTGAGGGATGTTGGTTTTCACAAACGGGATTGCCCCCTGTTTCTTCAAAACCTTCACAATCACGCTGTCATCTTTTTCCACTTGGCTGAGAAACTGCACCAAACCACCCGTAGAGATGTGGTCCTTTGGGAGAGAAAACACAGCTGGTTTGACATGATGCGACCAATGAGTCTCAAGCTATCAGATTTTGCCCACCAAGAGCAAAACAATTAAGCCTTGTTTGTAAAACAGAAACAGTAAAGAAAAAAATGCAACCCTCCTTGATGAAAAGGAGATTAACCCTGATGGAAAGGAACTGTACAAAATGAAGGTATCATTCACGTAAAGATACCCTTCCTGCAGAATGGTGTCTCGAAAGGGAGATGCTTAGGGGCCAATTGTCATCTAATGCCCAGATGTAAAGTATTTTAGGAAGTTTTTAGTGCACTGATAGAGCTGCCTTCCCCAGCCTGGTGCCCTCCAGATGTTTTGGACTTCAACTCCTACCAACCCCAGCCAACATGGCCAATGGTCAGGAGTGCCTGGAGTTGTAGACCAAAGCATCTGGAGGGCGCCAGGTCAGGGAAGGCTGTCACAGAGCATCTCCCTATGAAGAAGCCATACTTCATACTGCAAATATTTATTTATTTATGTATTTATTTATACTACTTATATACCACTTGATATCCTAAATACACTGAGGGCCACATCACGCATTATAAATTAAAAGTTTATGCCATCATTGAAGTAGCAACATGTGTCTATTTACGTAAATGTGTGTGTACCCAGGGCTGGCCCTCTTATGAGGCCGGGTAAATCCTCCGCTCAGACAGCAGATCGCGCTCCCCTGCCCAGCGGGAGGGCTCTTGCGGGCACTACCACCACTGCAGTACAGGAGGAGGCTGCTGGGGCGGCTATGATGCCAAGGAGCAGGCAACAGCACGCATCCTTCCACTTCAGCACTGTGTGTACCCAGAGATCCAGATACGAGGAACACGTGCTACAGATCCTTGGCCAAACACAACTTCCTGTCATGTGTACATGCAATGGTGAATGTGTGCATATGAGTGTCTGAGGCAGGATGCCAGGTGTATAAACTACACGCATCATCTTGGAAGTCAGGAGCTGCAGTTTGCCACTGCTCTCTAGCACATATGCAATGCATACTGATGGACTACGACAGCCACTTCAAATACAATGATATCCACTTTCTGTCTGTAACGTACGAAATAGCTATTAGGATATATGGCTTAATAATAGCTGTCTATCCTAGTGGAGTTGTCTTTGGTGAGAGTAAATGCCAATGAAAGTTTGTTTGAAATTTTATTCCTCATTTGCACATGGACACATTCCACGCGTGCAAAAACAAAAAATGCCCTGCAGAATATGCAGCTTATTACTTTCAATGTCCATGCATAAGTGGATATCAGAGAGCTTCGGCTATTGGGCAGTATAGAAATGAAATGAATGAATGAATGAATAAATAAATGTCTAGTTTCTTTACATTCCTGACTGAGAGGCTACATTGATACCTTCTACATCCCTACCCACTAGACGAATTGGGGGGGGGGGTGCCTAGAGCTGAGGAAAATGTCTTATATTTCTATTTCCAAAACAGCTAATAACTCCCATGATACCCAAAGTACAGAAAACAATGTTGGCATGGCGTGAAAGATCTGCTGCTGCTTGTATCTGGAGGAGGGGAAATAGGTACACATGTAGACATTACATTACATTTCAGATCATTTCCCAGCATTGGTATCAGTAGCCATGAATGAAAAAATATTATTGCCCTTGAACATAGTCACCCATGTTGAGTGAGAGTGATGAGAGTAAGATGGCTTGTTTCATTGTTGTAACCACCTTGAGGTTAAAAAGGTTAAATAACAAAAAAAAAGTAAAAAAAATTTAGAATGGCTTCTTGAGGGTTTTTTTTATTGTAGCACCTGACTGCTGTTCCCAAATAGAACCATTTCAACACTGAAATATGCGTGCAAAGCATCTGTATTGAGAAGACCCATCCAAGATGTATCCATGTAACATGCACTCCAATCTAGGTAAGTCAGCACACACATAACCACAAACATATAATCATGTCCACAGAACTGCATGTACGCATTACATTTGAAATTGGATTTGGGCCATACTGAACTCCATTTAATTTATCTGCCTTTTCTAGACTTCCTCAATGACCAGACCAGACCAGACCTTAGCTGAAGCTCCTAAAAACCCTTGATTATGTTACTCCATCTCTTTAATCAGCACAGCCTCTGACACATTAGATGCTTCCAGAAAAAGCTTTTATTGTACCATCACTAGAGATATGAAGGCCTGATGGGGAAAAAAGGGAAAATGGGGGGAAACCAGAACAATTAAGAAAAAAAATGTTCTCTAAACATTAAAAAAAACCCTTGGAGGAGACATTTTTCCTCGGTTTTTCTGTTTTTTCCCCATTGGGGGTTTGTGTGTCCAGGCCTTCATATATCTAGTCATCGCCCTTCCTCATGCACGGAACAGTACAGGGGATCCATAGAAGGCCATCTTCCACTCATAACCCTCCCATGTTTCCCCAGTTCTTCCATCTTTTTTCTTACCCATTAAAGCAGAAAAGATGGAAGAGCTGCAAAATCTCTTTTGATTGTTAGCACTAGGAGCCCATAGACAAAGCACCACAAGATAAGTGGTGATTGAAAGCATTTAAGGGTAAAGAAAGAGCACCTTGCATCCAATGTGGTCTTTAATGCTGATGGGAACCCCATACAGCAAGCCTTTCTCCTTTTGCTTTTTCACTTCCCGGAGCTGTTCCTCACACCCATGAATAAAATCTGTTACACAGTTCACATCCCGGGTCACTTCAAGAGCCTTGCAACAGGGGAGGTGGTGTCAGGGAGAAAAAAAAGACAGGTGTCCATTAAAAAAGAAAAAGGGATCCTTGCTGCAAGTCCAAAAGGTTAGCATTGTCAAATATTCTGGACAGTATGACATTCTTATTTTCTATGCACAGCACAACTCAGTTTAGTAAACAAATGAATAAGCCTAACTAACATCAGATGCTGCATATCTTGCTACCGGTCCATTAAGCCTTGAGTCAAAGGATACCCTAATTCCTGATTGTTAGCTATGCTGGCTGGAGCTGATAGGAGCTGAAGTCCAAAATATCTCAAGGTTACCAGATTGGGGAAGGTTTTTCTAGGCTAACCTTTCCAACAGAATATACTGAACAATTCTCTTTTGACAGGAGGTGTCCAGGAGCACCACAATCTTGCTACTGGATATTTCTGCTCTGCATGCTTGGGATCACCCTATCTTTCCATGTGGTGTTTGTGCAAGAAGGTTACTACACATAGTCAGTCAGCAGTTACCTTGCTAATATTTTCCACTTCAAATATAGTTGCTACGTGCATACTCCTGCAGGTGCAACAACAGAGGAGCATTCAGCATCTAAAGAAGTATAATATTTTTAAATATATATTGGGTTGGATCCAGACTTAGTCATACTTCAAGCAGATGCATTGAAATCTATGGGACTTAAGTTAGCAATAATTAAAGTCCCATTTATTTAAATAGGTCTACTCGAAGTATGTTTAAGTCGGGATCCAACCCATTGAATTTTTCCAGTAACACGTTACTGCTGTCTGACAGTTGGGAAATTAAATATCTCTTCAACAAAAAGGCTACCCCCTGAAGAAAGATGTGTAGATGGATCCCTGGGACAAAACAAGCAACAGCTGCCCATTTATTTATTTTATTTAAGTATTTACAACTTTTGTACGGCGCTCCCCATCTAAAACAGATTCAGGGATGGTAAACATAAGGGGTACAATAGTAAAAAAAGATGAAAGATTAAAACACCATATTAAAATTATTAAAAACAGAATGCCAATAAAAAACGTAGCTGGTAATTTAAGGAATGCTTCCTGGAACAGAACTGTTTTCAGTTTTATGCATCTGGTGCATAAAAAGTATAAATCCTCTGACACTTCAGTTGAATAGAAACACAGCAGATGGCTTCCTGTTAAAGCAGTACAAATAACCACTGTTACACTCACCCTCTTTATGTAGGTATACAGGACACTCTCTGGAGAAAGAGACCCCTCCCTAAGTTTCTCTGCCAGTTCTGCTAGCGACAGGGACAAGATCAATTCTGACTGGACTTCAGGGTTCTGCAAGTAGAGGCATCTGTGTCATAGGAAGAAATGATATCTTCAGGCACTGAGAGCAGCCCTGAATTATGAAAATTAGTTAGACCACAAGGTCAAAATGGTGAAACCAGGACAAAAACCTATCAGATCTCTATTTTAAACGGTTGTCTCCCAGATCTATCATGAAAAAAGACAAAAACAGGGGGGGAAGGACCAGAACCTTCTTATATGTAAATATTACCTCTAACTGTGAATTCAGGTGACTGAGTGCTGATTAGTTTGGAAGCCACCTCAAAATATAGTAGCAATTTCTACATTCTCAGGGAACTTCCTATGCATGCAGAGGTACATAAGTTTAAAGTCCCTCAAAGCAGTCAGACCAAGACCTTTGAGGATCCACACTTACCCCTCACCTTCAAAGAAATAATCTACACAGTTCCTTGGAGTCCTGCCCTAGCGCGCTCCTGGGGGGTGGGGATACACTTCTGTCCTAAGGCCCCTCTTGTATCAAGAATACAGAACTTGGAAGCTGCAAGGAACATCCACATGCTGTCATTAGGATGCAGATTTCCCAGCAGGGCAATGAAGTAGTTGGTGCTGCCGTTTTAAAGTGTGGCTTGTGTTGCAGTCAGCAGCATTGATGCTGCTGCCTAAAGTGCAACTTTGCTCCCGTTTCACCCCTTTCTAAACTCTTGGTCTTGCTAAAATGAGCATGCATGGCAACCAATGGGAGCCTCAAGCTATGCTGGGATAGTAGCCAAATTGGTTAAAATCCAAACTGTACTTTGGAGGATCGTAGACAAACCCTGGATCTGCACATTGTTCTCTTTCTGCTCCTTGGCCGGATTATGAACCCTGAGTAAGTGAAGCAGTTACAGGACCAGCACCATCAGCAGTGGCTGGGAAGCAGCCTCCCAGATTTTCACGTGCTTAGGCAGGGAATAAGCTGCCCCTGAGCTGAGGTTTCAAAAGAGGAGATCTGCCCTTTAGGAACTAGCCCAGGGGTAGACAACTTGTCAGCCTAAACACCTGGAGGGTCACAACTCCCATGATCCCTCACTATTGCCTGTGCTGGCTAGTGCTGATGAGAGGTGTAGGCCAAAATATCTGGAAGGCCACGAGTTGCCCACACTGGACTAGCCCCGAGCCCACTTCTCCAGACATCCTTTTGAGGTGGCTATGGATAGACAGCACTTAGAATTGGAGCAGTCTGGGGCTGGTCTGACAACCTTGTGCACCTGGATTTTGGGTTCAGTAGTGAAAACTAGCTTCTTCTAAGCCTTTAGGAGTCACCCAGTAATACATGAAATACACAAGAAAGTTCCACTAAACGTTAAAGACATTTCTTAGCATCACCCCAAAGATTCAGATGTCCCTCCTCAGTTGCCCTTACTACAGCATCATCTTTAGCCTCATTTAAATGCTGCTCGCATTCCACGAGGATGGACACTACACTGTCCATTGTGAAGCCACTAACCTGAATCCTAGCAAGAAAACCCTTCCTGCAAGCAAGTGTACAGAAAGTATCAGACTAAGCTCCTGGTTATCAGGACTGCATTTATAAACATGTCAAGCAGACCTTGTGTTACCGTGCCCCCCTGCCCATCACGTCATACCCAGCTCAGAAGCGCATGCAGACATGTACACATGTAGGCCTCCAGGGGGCACCACATGCTGGCTGTCGGAATTTGTCCTCCTGCTGCATTCTTGCGCCTAGAGACAGAGCGCACCACGGGGAGAGGGTGCTTTACACTTCAACCAGGGGAGATTAGCTATTGAACACAGACCAAGATTTGAATTAAAAAATATAGGATACATTGCAAAATATGCAATGTATCCTATATTGCATATTTAATATGTAACTTTATTACAGAATGGAGAAGCAGCTATTACCCCCCCACACACACACACACAAATAATGAGAAAATGTGCGTGCGTGCGTGCGTGTGAGAGAGATTAGTGTGCGTAAATTTGCCTATTCCAGAGGAGGATGGATTTGAATGAAACTGAGGAATGCTGTAAGTCTCACTTCCACGTTCAGGGGGTTCTCCCTCTGTAATTCTGCGATAGGAAGCTTGGGGCTAGCAGGGTCTTTGCACATCCCTTTAACCTTTGCATGTTCGAAGGCTTCCATTGATTTTTTTACCTGGTGAACCACCTAAAATTAATCTCTGGCAGACCTCATGGCCAAAACATCTAGCCAAATGTTTCCACTTTTCTATTGCCAGCCACCCACCCTTTTTTTTACTACTTAGCCCGATGAAGGGTTCTGGAGAACACTTCGTGGCATTTTGGTTGGTCCTAATAAAGGTATTGCCCAAGTCTTCTTGCCCTGGATGATCCTAAATTCTTGCCTAGTCCGCCTTCTGGGACAAAATGGAGATTCTAGACTCAGGGTGTGTGCGTCATACCTCAAAAACAACTGTGCAACTGAGCCCCTTGGAAAGAAACCTGAGAATAAATCCATGCCAGGGGGTGGGGGGAGACAAACTTGGGCCACCCAATTAGTTAAATTAGCGAAGCAGCCAAGATAATCAAGAACCTCCTGAGTGGTTAATCATCCTGGATCAGTTTCTAAAACATATTGAACTCTCATATCCCAGAAGACAGTACAAGAACCTTCCAATGAACAGTCCTGACAGGCAACAGAATGAGTTGAAATATTACTGGAATTTGCAGCCTGTCTGTTTAGAATCCTCCATCCATTCCTATGGGCTACAAGCAATCTCTGTTACAGCAAAACTGCAAGAGGGAAGCTGAACTGTCTCATTCCAATACGTATAAAGTTTCAATATTCGTGTTGCTAAGCTGAATGCTTTTGAGGCGTTGAGCTCACGTCTGTCTCAAAAGCACATTATTGACTTGAACCAGGCACTGTGCAAACGGGCTGTGGCTACCAAGTGGCAGAAAGTGGTTTGCACACACCTAGCACAGGTTATTATTATGTGACATGCTCAAGTGCTGAGCCACAGCAATAAAAGGGAAAAGAGTTTCCATGGCTGAATTCCGGTGGCTGCTACTTCGAAGCAAACCGAAACGTGGTAGAGCCTGAGAAGGAAGGATGCGACATACGTAGAGGAGTAGCTGCTCCCCTGAAGGCCAAATCCACGTGTTACGATATCAGGTAGAGGCCCCTTAAAATGCAGGTATCTCCATACAGTGAGCTGTTCACATGAAGTGGCTCAGCTAATTTTTTCCCCATACTATTATAGGCCTGATTTTTAAAATCTCTTCCACGTGGCAGCAGTTAATGTGTATTCCCTCAGGTAGCATCCTCCATGGTATATGAAATATCCCCTACTGGTTAACAAAAACAGCACTGCTGTCAACACCTGGCATCCTAAGGTAACTGCAAGGGGCCCAGTGCCATGGCCAGGTCCACCACTGAAGCCCACCTGTGGCTCCCCTTCATAATATTTTTGCCCCAGAGCCACCATCTTAATTTCCCACAATGTCCTGGAATGAGGCTACAGTGGGGGCAAGTAAATGGTGACTAGACTCAGTGCCTGGCACTATTCAGTGCTGCATGGATGGCTGATGCTCCTGGCTGCTGCTATCTGCTACTGCTGCCAGGTAAGCCCACCAGGGCTGACAAACGGAAGAGGCCACCAGGTGGGTCTTTGTCCTCCTGCTGCATTCTTGAGTCGCCTCAACCCTGGAGCTGGCCCCATGCACAAAGATTTATTCAACCACTTACCGCAAGACTGAGCACACAGCACAGAAAGTAAGCCATGGCAGAGGTGTCATGCCCAAAGATTCCAGGAAGAGTTTAGTAATACAAAACAGATCTATGACATTGAACTCCATAGTATAAAGCAAAAAGTCCATGATCACTAGCAAAGCTGACCCTGGTTCCATCAATCAGACATGATTACAGCTTAAAATGTAATCATTTTAATAAGTAGTACTCAGAGCTCCCTTGAGGACAGGCCTCCATAACAGCCCACCCCTGAGAAAGTCACCTTCAGTTTAAACGTCCAAACCACTTTTTCCATTTGTTCCAGGCTGTTATCTCGCCACCGCCTGGCCTCTTCCATCCTCCTCTGGATACCTCTGCATTGCACCCATTTCCACAGCACAACTGCCACGGCTGAGCCACAGGCAACAGCAAGAGCAGCCTGAGGATTTATTCCATCCTTGGGCAGGATCTCTCCCAGCTTTTCTTGGATCATGGCAAAGACTTCTCTCTGCCTTCCCAGCTAGGCTGTCTCTGAAACTGGTAGGAACAGGGGCTATTTAAGCAGTAGCTACTAAGCTATTATTAAACAGAGCAGACCTTCAAGATTCAAGCTTTGGCTCCTCCCAAGACATCCCACAATCTGACCTTTAATCTGTTAGACAGTAATTTGATTTATAATTCCCAGCAATTTGCTTAATATCAAACAGAATACACATTCCAGCAACTAAGCCAATAGTGTTTTCTTGTTTTATTTGAAAAATATTCATTATTATGCTAGCACAGAGACAGTAGTCCATGTAGTTCGGATCTATAGATTGCAGGGCTCAGCTGGGGTGTGTCTGTGTGTGCATGCACATCCACACGCACACATGTACACATGCACAGTGTGTCACTGCCTCTTTGTTCCCTCTCACAGTGGTGCAGCCAAGTCCCCCCCCCATACCAAGGACCCTTGGGGCGACAGAGTGCTTGGTGGGGGGGACCTCTGCCACCACCACAAGGCAGTTTTCTGCAGGAGGCTATCCCCCTCCCTATTCAAGCCAATGTACCAATTCATCTATTTGCTTAAATAGGGAGGGGGGAAGTCCTCTATGCTGAAAACAGAGAGAAAGGAAAGGAAAGAAAGGGAAAGGGGGAGAGGGAGCGGGGAGAGAGAGAGGGAGAGAGAGAGAAGAGCCAAGGAGGGAGGGGAGACAGAGAGAAACCAGAGTGAATAGCACACACAGAGGATGTACAGTCAGGGCCAGAAATATTGGAACAAGGATAACTGTTTTGGCAGTTGGCCTCCGTACACCACCACATTGAAGTTGAAAGGAAACACACCCAGATGGGAGCGAAGTCAGGACTTTCAGCTGTAATTCAAGGGGTGTGACAAAAGTGGGGCACTAACCATTCAGGAAGGACAGCCAGAGGCATACGCACACCCCCCGTCGTTGGGGGCTCATAAGTAATGGAACGAATGGCTGACAAGCAGCTGCATGGCCAGGGGTGGCCTGTTTCCTGGGTACCCCATGACCAATCAAGCAGATAAAAGGTCTGGAGGTGGTTCTGAGTGTTACATTTGCATTTGGTAGCTGTTCACTGGAACCCCCAACATGAGGTCCAAAGAGGTGTCCATGTGAGTGAAGGTGCCATCATTAGGCTGAGGAAACAAAATAAACCCATGAGAGAGATAGCAAAAATAGTGGGAGTGGCCAATACAACAGTTTGGAACATCCTGAAAAAGAAGGAATTAACTGGCAAGCTCAGCAACAGCAAAAGGCCTGGAAGACCACAGAAGACAACTAAAGTGGATGACTGCAGAATTCTGCTCATGGTGAAGAGGAAACCTTTCACAACATCTAGCCAGGTCAAGAACGCTCTTGAGGAGGTAGGCATGTCATTGTCAACATCTACAGTCAAGAGGTGGCTTTATGAATGTAAATACAGAGGCTTCACAACAAGGTGCAAACCCCTGGTAACACTCAAGAACAGAAAAGCCAGATTAGCCTTTGCCAGCAAACACCTAAAAAAGCCTGCCTGACTGTATAATTATGCATGCACACGTACACACACACACACACACACATGCAGGGGGTGCTCCTGTCATTTTTGTGAATGGCCATAAGCTATGCTGTGCAGGGCCACCCAAGATGGACAGGTCATGACGGAGAGTTCTCACAAAATGTGGTCCACTGGAGAAGGAAATGGCAACCCACTCCAGTATTCTTGCCAAGAAAACCCCATGGAACGTATCACAAGGCTAAAACATATGACGCCGGAAGATGAGCCCCTCAGGTCGGAAGGTGTCCAATATACTACTGGGGAAGAGCAGAGGGTATTTCCAAGTAGTGCCAGAAAGAGTGAAGCGGCTGGGCCAAAGCTGAAAGGACACTCAGCTGTGGATGTGTCTGGTGGTGAAAAGAAAATCCGATGCTGTAAAGAACAATATTGTTTAGGAACCTGGAATGTCAGATCAATGAATCAACGTAAGCTGGAGGGGGTCAAACATGAGATGGCAAGATTGAACATCGACATCTTGGGAATCAGTGAACTAAAATGGACAGGCATGGGCGAATTTAATTCAGGTGACCATCTTATCTACTATTGTGGGCAAGAATCCCTTAGAAGAAATGGAGTAGCACTCATAGTCAACAAAAGGGTGGGAAAAGCAGTACTGGGGTACAATCTTAAACATGATAGAATGATCTCAGTACGAATCCAAGGCAAACCATTCAACATCACAGTAATTCAAGTCTACGCCCCAACCACTGAGGCCGAAGAAGCTGAGGTTGATCGGTTCTATGAAGACCTACAACACCTTCTAGAACTAACACCAAAAAAAGATGTCCTCTTCATCATAGGGGATTGGAATGCTAAAGTAGGAAGTCAAGAAATCACCGGGATAACAGGCAAGCATGGCCTTGGTGTACAAAATGAAGCAGGACAAAAGCTAATAGAGTTTGCCAAGAGAACAAGCTGATCATAGCAAACACTCTTTTCCAACAGCACAAGAGACGACTCTACACATGGACATCACCAGATGGTCAATATCGAAATCAGATTGATTATGTCCTTTGCACCCAAAGATGGAGTAGCTCTATACAGTCAGTCAAAACAAGACCTGGAGCTGACTGTGGCTCAGATCATGAGCTTCTTGTTGCAAAATTTCGGCTTAAATTGAAGAACGTAGGGAAAACCACTAAACCATTCAGGTATGACCTAAATCATATCCCTTATGAATATACAGTGGAAGTGAGGAATAGATTTCAGGGATTAGACCTGAAAGACAGAGTGCCTGAGGAACTACGGACGGAGGTCCGTAACATTGTTCAAGAGGCAGCAACGAAATCCATCCCAAAGAAAAAGAAATGCAAGAAAGCCAAGTGGCTGTCTGATGAGGCTTTACAAGTAGCTCACGAAAGAAGGGAAGCGAAAAGCAAGGGAGAAAGGGGAAGATATATCCAACTGAATGCAGAGTTCTAGAGAATAGCAAGGAGAGACAAGAAGGCCTTCTTAAACGAACAATGCAAAGAAATCGAGGAAAACAACAGAATGGGAAAGACTAGAGATCTCTTCAAGAAAATTGGAGATCTCAAGGGAACGTTTTGTGCAAAGACGGGCATGATAAAGGACAAAGAAGGCAGGGACCTAACAGATGCAGATGAGATTAAGAAGGTGGAAAGAATACACAGAAGAACTATACAGGAAAGATCTTAATGTCCCTGATAGCCATGATAGTGCAATCACTGAACTTGAGCCGGACATCCTAGAGAGTGAATTCAAGTGGGCCTTAGCAAGCATTACTAACAACAAAGCTAGCGGAGATGACAGTATTCCAGCTGAGCTACTTAAAATCCTAAAAGATGATGCTGTGAAAGTGCTGCATTCAATATGCCAACAAATTTGGAACACTCAACAATGGCCGCAAGACTGGAAAAGATCAGTTTACATTCCAATTCCAAAGAAGGGCAACGCCAAAGAGTGTTCAAACTACTGCACAATTGCGCTCATTTCACATGCCAGCAAGGTGATGCTCAAAATCCTACAAGCTAGGCTTCAGCAGTATGCGAACCGAGAACTACCGGAACTACAAGCTGGGTTTCGACGTGGCAGAGGAACAAGAGATCAAATCGCCAACATTCGCTGCATCATGGAGAAAGCAAGAGAATTCCAGAAAAACGTCTATTTCTGCTTCATTGACTACGCTAAAGCCATTGATTGTGTGGATCACAACAAACTGTGGCAAATTCTTAAAGTGATGGGAGTACCAGACCACCTTACCTGTCTCCTGAGAAACCTGTACGAGGGTCAAGAAGCAACAGTAAGAACCAGACATGGAACAACCGAGTGGTTCAAAATTGGGAAAGGAGAACGAAAAGGCTGCATATTGTCACCCTGCTTATTTAACTTATATGGAGAGTACATCATGAGAAATGCCGGGTTGGATGAATCAGAGGTCAGAATTAAGATTGCTGGGAGAATTATCAACAACCTCCGATATGCAGACGATACCACCCTAATGGCAGAAAGCGAAGAGGATCTAAAGAGCCTCTTGTTGAGGGTGAAAGAGGAGAGTGCAAAAGCTGGTTTGAAACCCAACATTAAAAAAACGAAGATCATGACATCTGGCCATATCACTTCCTGGCATATAGAAGGGGAAGAAATGGAAGCAGTGACAGATTTTACTTTCTTGGGCTCCAAGGTCACTGCAGACGGTGACTGTAGCCATGAAATTAAAAGACGCTTGCTCCTTGGGAGGAAAGCTATGGCAAACCTAGACAGCATAGTAAGAAGCAGAGACATCACCTTGCCAACAAAGATCTGTCTAATCAAAGCTATGGTTTTCCCAGTAGTAATGTATGGCTGTGAGAGCTGGACTATAAGGAAGGCTGAGCGCCGAAGAATTGATGCTTTCGAACTGTGGTGCTGGAGAAGACTCTTACGAGTCCCCTGGACTGCAAGGAGGTCAAATCAGTCCATCCTAAAGGAAATCAACCCTGCCTGCTCATTGGAAGGACAGATACTGAAGCTGAAGCTCAAATATTTTGGCCACCTAGTGCGAAGAGAAAACTCTCTCTCCCCCTGATGCTGGGAAAGACTGAAGGCAAAAGGAGAAGGGGACGGCAGAGGATGAGATGGCTAGATAGCATCACCGATGCAATGAATATGAACTTGAGCACGCTCCGGGAGAGAGCGGAGGACAGGAAGGCCTGGCGTGCTATGGTCCATGGGGTCACGAAGAGTCGGACACGACTGAACAACAACAACAAAGTGCTAGATAGGATCTATTCCCTTGGAAAAGCAGCTATAAACTGCAGTACGCTGCTTTCCAAATTGTTTTCAGGCAAGCCACAATTAAACAGTGATCATGCATGTGTGAACCCAGGATCCTGTGTATTGTTCATGGGTTGTTTCTTCAGGCTACAGAGGTGGCGGGCAAGTGCAGTAAAAAAAACAAAAAAACAGCCACTCTACATGCTAGTACTACAGCACAACAAAGCCATTTGGGATACAGGGAGGGAGGAGGCAAAAGAGGAGGGAAACAAACAATACAGGGATTGAGAAAATAAACCATGGCTTGTTTGATTGTCTACCAGAAAAACCCTGGGTAGAGCAACAAACCATTTTGTTAGCGTTATGTGCAAACCAGGCCATTGTCTGGTGATTTGTGGGTGAAATCAGTGGCCATAAAATCTCACCCCCCAAACAGCACCCTTGATATGCGACAATAGACATTAGGGATTTGGAGGCTTAACACTAAATAAAAACAAGATAGGAATCACAAATATTTATGATCAGAATAAAGGCCAAATCACTGCTTTAAAAAAAGTTACAGCCATCTTTAGAAAGGAGACAAAACTGTAAGAGTTGTTTAAACAGCAGAGTAATGAAACTCAGCAAACATACTTAGGTTTGTTGGAGCCTGAACAAACTGGCTGAGGAAACAGAGGGATGGACAGACTTTGGCCTGTCTTAACTGAGGCCAAGTTATTCATTTCCAGACTTAAACTCACTTGCAACATTTTGAATATTAACTAACTTCCATGCTGCTCAATGACTTATTAATGCACTCTTGTCCCTGCTCAGTCCAGTTTACCCAGGTTTATACATTTGCTCCAGAGTGGCACTGCAACAAGAACAATGGAATGTCACAATTCTGCCCCCCCGCCCCGCCGCACATAGTCTCCTAAGTGAATCAGGCCCCTCCCATATTTCCCACTCCATTTTTCATCCCTCCGTTTCTCCAGCTCTGAGAAGCAGCCTAAACATTCCCAGCATCACCATGTGGGTATATCTATAGTACAGAAACGGCACAGATAGTAGGAATCCATCAAATGAAAGCAAAGGGACAGCAAGAGTAAAACTGATAGGGCCCAATTCAAAGTGCTGTTTTTGATTTTTAAAACCTTACATGCTTTGGCTCCAGATTATAGGAAGGGCTGCATACACCTTTATGAACCTGCCTATGTGTTAAGATCATCAATGGCAGCCCCACTTGCTGTCCTGCCATTAAGATATGTAAGGTGGGGTTCTAGAGATAGGGTCTTCTCAGTGGTGGGTTCTACAAAGAGGGCCTTGCCTCCGAAAAGATATACAGCTGGTTCCATCTGTTGCTTTTAAACAGGCTTTAAAAACACGTTGATTTGTTTTCTTTATATTTTACTTGAAAGCTTTTTTACATATGCCACCTTTAAGTTTTGGATTTGGCTTGTTTTAACTGGTTCACTCTTACATTTCTTTAAAACTGATTTATGTTTTTATGAACTTGTTATACTGATACTGAATTGCATGATTTATACTGTAAACTGCCTTAGGAAGACTGCAGTCTTGAAAGGCGGCTAAGAAATACAAAAAATAAATAGTCAGTACCAGACACAAAAGCACTTCAGTTATTTAATCAAAACAGGTGTCCATGATTATTATGGGCCTGCCAGGCCAGACGGCAACTTCCCATCATTCTGCTTCCTTCAATATCACATTCAGTGTATCCTTGGTTTTTCCAGGGTCAGCTTCTCCACTTCCTTCATGAACCGGAGGCACAGCTCCTCCTGCCACGGCAAAGCCACACACTGGACAGCAACAGGGAGTCCCACGGCCCCTTCCACTGCCTGCAGGGACAGAATGCAGAAAGAATTTTTGTGGTCCAAGTGTCAAAGAAAGGCTGCTGACAACCACCACAAAGCAACCCCTGCCACAGCATACCTTCACAAACGTTTTGTCCCACATATCGTTACAGTGGCTTTTAAGAGTTTTGAGCTCCTCCTCATCCTCCTTTGTCACTGTC
Source organism: Heloderma suspectum (assembly GCF_057233095.1). Classification (NCBI taxonomy): domain Eukaryota; kingdom Metazoa; phylum Chordata; class Lepidosauria; order Squamata; family Helodermatidae; genus Heloderma; species Heloderma suspectum. The sequence continues at coordinate 232,729,533 of NC_139461.1, forward strand.
GTGACAGGTACCACTCCAGCAGGGAAGTCCAAGTAGTTATACAAGAGAGTGTAACCAGCTGCTCCTGCAGAGACAACAGGACAAAGTCTCTAGTGTGACAGGCTATTACTTCTAGTCAGAGCTAAAATGACTGGTTCATTCTTTTTTGGCAACTTATGATGACAACAAATAGTTTACATAGTGCTTTTACAGCAGATCCCACAAGCTATCCCTACAAATCCTAAGAAGCAGATTATGCTCCTTCCCATTCTAAAGATGAGAAAACTGACTGGAGAGATTGCGGCTTACCGTGAACAGCTAACTGTAGGCCACATCATACTCGGAAGTCTCCATGCCAGTGGCCCCCCGGAAGTCACGATGGTGTTTCTCGAGACTCATTTGCCTTTGCAAATCAAAGTTATGGCTCTCATCTGTAGCTCCCACCACACAGAAGTGATTTTCAGTAGCAACCACACTATCTACAGCATATAAAGCAACTGGGAGAGCTGTCTGACAAGAACATGGGACACTTTTAGTGCAAACTCTGTCTACTCAGCCACTCCTGCTCACAAGTACATTTTGTGCTCACATAGAAGGGTTATAGATTCACAACATTATCAAAGCTGAGCTGGATGGGAAATGTCTCCCCACACCCCAAATCAAGCTACTGTCAGGATTGATTCTGCGCATATGGAGATAGTTGGCAGTTCAGATTCAGAAGGGGAACAGCAAGAACCGGGGGAGGCATCTTCCGTAGTCAGTTCAGATATAGTTAGGCGTGCTTCTCAGGATGGTAGCACCCAGATGGCTGGGCCTGAAGCCCCCCCCCTCCCATGAGAATCCAGGAGGAGGAGGAGGAGGAGGAGGAGAGCACAGGGTGTGACCTGAGGGATGCTAGACTGCGGCGCAGAGCGAAGCGGGAATAGTTAGAAGCAGAGCTCAGATGGTCGACCCGGTTGGCGATGTGTGAGGATCGACGTAGGGGAGCATCACTGGATGGAAGGGGTTTCCCTCCCTAAGTTATTCTAGTCAGGAAGTCCCTGTTCAAACTGCTAACAACATCGTAGCTCCCATTTGGATTCCCTGCTGTTAATCCCTTGTAGCCTGAACCTGCTGATAGTGAATTAAAGACATGAGACTGAAGCCTCTCTTCTTGTGTGGGTGCATGAGGAAGGTGGGGGCCAAGGGAATGTGACAGCTACACTCCTTCTATGGATAATATATTCAATGGTTGCTGGTTCATGGTGTCCCACGGGGGTCAATCCTGATCCCTACACTATTCAATATCTTCATGGAACGGCTAGGAAAGGTTACCCAGGGGGTTGGGGTGCATTGTCGCCAATATGCGAATGACATGCAACTCTGTTTCTCCTTTTCTTCTAACGTCAGTGAAGTTGTTGAGGTTCTGCATTGGTACGTGGAGGCTGCAATGGGCTGGATGAGGGCTAATAAACTCAGACTTAATCCAGACATGGCAGAGGTGCTTCTGGTCAGGAGAGAGGCAGGTTCTCGAACAGGAATTCAACCTGTTGTGGATGGGAGAGTAATCCCCTTAAAGGGGGTGCTCCTGGACTCAGCTTTGCACTTTGATGCTCAGGTAGTGGCTGTAGCCAGGAGTGCTTTTGCCCAGTTTAGGCTGGCTCAACAACTGCATCTGGTTCATGGCGAGGCTGGACCAGGCCACCACGACACACCACAGTACATCTAAATTGATTACTGCAATGTACTCTATGTTGGGCTATCTTTGAAGAATCTTCAGAAGCTTCAGTTGACCCTGAATGTGGCAGCAAGAACACTGATTGGCATTTGCTCACAGGACCCTATCACACCTGCCCTCCAACAGTTGCACTGGTTACCAATCTGTTTCTGGGCATGATTCCAAATGTTAGTGATTACCTTTAAAGTCCTAAAGAGCTTGGATCCAGGATATCTAGAGGACGGCCTTATCCTGTACCAGCCTGCCTGTGCCTCAATATCTGTCCCACTTATGGTGGAGGCCCAGTTGACGGGGACAAGAGAACAGGCCTTCTCAGTGGTTGCACCGAAATTATGGAATTGCCACATTTCACTGGATGGTAAAGCCCCCCCCCTTTTTTTTTATTCCAATAGGACTTTATTTTACTGGGTAGATAATTTTCCATCCGATCTTTGCTATGTGCTGAGAAAACCTGTCTTGCTTGTATCTTGTTGTTTTTATGGAATGCTATCATAGTTCATAATTGGTCTCAACTGCTGTAAGCCAATTGCTGTAAGCCTCCCTGAGTGTTGTGTGAGGGACTAGAGAGCCAGGATATAAATCCTTATATAAATAAATAAAGTAAAGCATGCTACTGCACTAAGGCTAGCATGGTGGCCTGAGGCTGCTCATTACATATTTTGACATGAAATGGAGTAAAGTCAGCTGTGCCCATATAGCAAGTTGCACAGCAACATGTTAGGAAGCTGTATGCGAACCGAATCCAGTGCTGGATTGTTTCTGAGCCACTGGTGTGGGAAGCCATTACTGCTAGGCAACACTGACTTAGAGTCTGACCACTCATCAAGGCAATGGGTGCAACAACATACATATCCACTCACCAGATTGTTGTTTCGACAACAGAGAGTGCCCCTGAGAACCTCAAAGTTGGCCATTAGAGATGGCTTAGAGAATCAAGGACACAGGGCAAGCTGGAGGATAGCTGAAAGTACTCTAAGGGATACCAGTGATTGCCTAAGAGACCTGATTTTCCACTTAACGTGCAAGTACCTGAACATTTCTCAGGAAATCCTATCTTAAAAGCTGGACCCACTGTAGGGCAAAGCATCACATCCAGATCTAGTCTCCTCCATTCAGCAATGAATTCCTGGCAGTATTCCTAAGGAAGGGAGAATAGGAAGGCACAGGCAGACTTCAGAAAGAGAAATGGCATGGAACTGGCAGCAAGCAGGAACATAATGGAACAAACATGGCACCATCCCAATTCCAGCTAAGTGCATGGGACTATCCTGTCACTTAATTAAACCAGTGGAAAATGGCATGCTCACCAAGACAGCAGAAACTTTGAATAAAACAGATGCTTTATATTCTTATGTCACTTTCCTTCCTACGCTATAAAGTACAAGTTACTCAGAGAACAAGGAACTCAGAGAACAAGTGTGTGGTCAATGGAGGCCTATTTTCTTTCTTTTTTTAACACCTCACCCACCCCACCCCCAGGAATGGAATTTCAGAGGTGGGGAGGTTTAACCTTCCCCTCCCAAAGTCTGAATTGGGGCCACACATGCTTCCATGAGAGTGAAATATTAGGCATGCCTCAGCTACACATTACATGATTCGCAGAACATGTAGTTTGGTTCTTCGTGTGTGTCTTGGGGGATAGCTGGAATCTTAAGGTGTTATGCTACTTCTGCTTGCTATTTCCTTTGCATTATAACGTAAGAGATTGCCAGTGAGCATTGTCACTTTAGAACCTTGTTTTGTTGGTGTGTTGGGGAGGGGGAATAAGTATGTGGGCAGTTCTTTTGCAGTAAAAGCACTCCTATGCCACACACAAAGTTCAGAGGAGAAATGGGAGTTGATCAAGACTCAGACATCACCTCCTTGTTCCTTTTACCAATTACCTCCACAATGACAGAGATTTTACACTGATGCTGCCTGTCTCTGAAAATATTTATTTCAGCAAGCCTCTCCCAAGCATGCACTGAGCCTCCCCGCTCTCAGGCGGTAGCATCTTAGTTGCCAGTGTCCCCTTGCTAGAAGTGAGTAAAAGTTGTCAGTGTCCCCCACCCGCTTAGGGCATGCTAAAATGGCCCTCTGGGTGCCCATTCCTACTCTGCACATTTTCAGAGGCACACCTTCCCCAGACACCCAGGGAACCTAGTCTGGTTTCTCTAAGCCCACCGCTACTAAGGAAGGTAAGGAGTGGAGGTGGGCAGGGTGAAGGGCATGAAACAATACCTCTGCACTGTGTTCTCCGGCTTTATGAGTATGATATGGATGGCCACACCCGTTTATTATCTGTCCCTCACAGTAGGACAAATGTGGAGCGGTGACAGAAATATCTAATTTTCTAGCAGTTTTCATTATGGGCAAACAAAATAATAAAAAAGGAATTACAGCATACCCTTGTGGTGAAAGGGGGGTAGGGAGAAGGGGAAATGCTGAAACTGAAATGGAATCTTAGTATCATGGATGCAGTGACTGTTTACCTCGACAGGAATTCCAGAGCAGCAGCTAAAGCACAGAGTTATACAATCAAATAGCTGAAATGACAACTGTGAGGATATGTAGCAAGATCTAAGGTGAGGAAAATCACAGGCTAGGACAAACAGATGGTCCTCACCACTGGGGGGTGCACATTAGTAGCTTAAAAACATCATCTAGTTAAATCCTGAGAAGACCTCTTAAAAAAAGAAAGATAAATTTTACCGCAATGTCAGTGTTAATTTTCCAAAGCTCTTGGGCAGACCTAAAATTTCAAACAAAAAAAGGTGGTGAAGGTGAATGGTGGATGGATTTGCATGTGGATGTTCTACACCAGCCTTCCCCAACCTGGCACCCTACAGATGTGTTAGACTACAACTCCCATCATGTTCTACACCAAAAGCAGAACTACATGGAATCTTGGCAAACAAATGCTGTTGAGGTAACGAATAGGGGGACAGAGGGGGCATTTGTAGGGAAGTATCAGCAAGTTAAAGGGATGAGTGCTTAACCCTAGCTCATAAATCCAATAACACACACATCACAAATCAGGCCGTTTCCCCCTTTGCCTTGTGTTACTTTCCATGTTAAAGCCTTGCTGGGGAAATGATCAAAACAGCCTAGCAAGGAAGTAATAAGCACTCTCCTTCCACCCATGCTGATTCCTCCCTGAAAATGCCTCCCCACATTTGCCTTACAAAGAAAAAACAGAATTTGGAATGGAATTTTCCTTCATAAAGTCTTAATTCTGCCCTTAGAATGCTATTACATAGAGGTATCTTTTTAAAATTTAGACTGCACTTTTTCAGAAATCCCAAAGGAACAAGGTACCTAAACCCTAGGTGCTTAGAAACATATATGGTCAGCAGGTTACAGTTGTTTGCTTTTATCTCATGGTGTCCTCAAAATTCTAAGAATTTCAGGCTTTTTAAAACAGCAAGTTTCTAGCTCCCATTGTTGCAGAGAACAATTAAACACATATATAGAAATTTTCTGATATAGACTCACACCCAGAGGGATGTATTGGATAGTGCTTTCAGTGGCAGTTCCCCAATACACATAATCATTGCCTTCAAGTGTCCTATCACCCCAATGGGCTCACATGACACGACAACCCACAATGGGCAGCCAGCCATGGTGGGTTGTTGTGCTGTGAGAACCCACTATGTTTTCTGTGGGGTGGCTTATTTTTAGCAAAAAAAACCATGCTGAGAGCCCATGGCTTGTTGTACAGTTGTTCGTGCTCATGGTGGGTTGTTGTGTCATCTGAACCTGGGAGAGTGATGTTATTGTGAGTTACCAGGATCAGCTACAGAGCCGCTTGGCAACAGTGGCAAAAAACTCCATGCTGCTCTTTCCAATTCAGCCTCCCTCGCCAGCGACTGCCTTTCCACCAATGCCGAAACTCAACTGTGGAAGGACCATCACTCATTTGCTACCTTTTTTCGGTGCCTCAAAGCTGCATAATTTGTTGATCTTTGCATATGCGCACTTACAGCTGTTCCATACGTGGCCTGGCGTCTTGCCTGGTCAATTTCCTTGTATGCTTGATCTATCAACAGGAGCACAGAAGTGGAGTAGGTAACATACAAGGAAATGGACAAGACAAGGCTGCGTATAGGCTAATTTGCACATAGTTCCAAAGGACCAGGGGAGAAATAATAGTAAGAGAAAGGAGGGACCCAGTAGCACAATTCAGAAGCTTTGGAAATGGGGGAAAGGGGCGAATGGAGAAAGTGCACCAAAAGGGAGGTGGGGGGACACAATATCTCCTTCCTAGCAATGTAATCCTCTGGCTTTTAAGTGTTGCACAGACACTTCTCGGTGTCCTCCACCTTTTCAACACTTCCCCGAGTCTCCAGCTAGTCCAGAAAGGGGAAATATTACCCCCCCTTTCACGGCTTCCTCTTGGAGCAATTATTGCTGGGGGTAGTTCAGCTGCCATTCTCCCTCATCCCTTCTTAGCACCAGGATGATTTTTTCCTTCTTCTGAGAAGGGGTGAAGGAGACTGGCAGTTGAGGTAACCCCAGCAGTATCTGCTCTGAGAAGGAGCCATGAAAAGGGTGGGGTGGGTGAGTTAATATCTCCACTTTCTGCACTAGCTGGAGACCCGGGGAATGGTTGAAAAGGTGGAGGGCACTGAGATGTGTCAGTTCAACACATAGACATGAGAGGATTACATTGGCAAGGGGGAGATACTGTCCCCCCACTTTTTGAAGCACTTACTCCATTTTCCCTTTTCCCCATTTTCGGTGCTTCTGAATTGCGCTGCTGTGTTCCTCCTTTCTCTTACTATTATTTCTCCCCTGTTCCTTCGCAACTGTACACAAATTAGCCTATATGCAGCCTCATCTTGTCCGTTTTGTTGTATGTTACGTACTCCACTTCAGTTCTCCTTTTGACAGCTGAAACATACAAGGAAATTGACCAGACAAGACTCCACATATCAGACAGCCATAAGTGAGCACTTGTGTACTTGTGAAGGATCAAAAAAAATTATGAACATAATTGCATACTCCTGAAGCACAAATAAAAAATAAACGGGGGCAAACAAAAAGGGGTAGTGATAGGAGCAGGGAGAGGGCCATGGCAAGGAGGCAAGATGGGTTCTGCCGCAAAGGTACCTGGGATATGTACCAGAGCTCGCTGGAGAGCTGGGGGGAAGGAGGGGGAGAACAAGCTACGGCAAGCCCGATTGTCTGTCAGGTGTATCATGGGTTGTTCTGTGAACAACCAACCCACTATGGCTTGTTCACAGGGTAGCTTAGCATGATGTGCGGACCAGCCCAATGAATCTGTAATGAAATACCCAAATTCTTTTTTTTGGGGGGGGGGGAGGTGATGGGTGAAATTAGCAACTTGAGTAAAATATTCAGGTATATACTTTTTGTGTGCAGTTTATCTCAACCACAGACTTTGAATTTTCTATTCATTTCTGATACAGAAATTTAACCTCCTATACTAGTACTCAACTACTGAAGCCCTTCTGGGTCATATGAGAAGTCCATCCACCACCCATCCTTGTTTTATGCTGAAATTTACAAGCGCATGATGCTGGCAATCACCTGGACCTTTGCTGGAAAGACTTAGAGCGGATGCAGACATTCAGCTGGGCATAGGGTATGGACATCTGTCACTGCTTGTTTCAAAGTGTGCTAACATCCAAGTCTCCCTGAACACAGGAACCATATACATCAGGGAGAAAGCCAGCCAGCCAGCCCCACCCCCACTCCATCCTGCCTTCTCCTTTCTGTTGTTCAGGGAGATTTTGATGTGGATATGCTTTCAAACAAGCAATTTCGTCCATCTATCTATGTGTATTCTTTGATAGTACATTCACAGGAAGGCTTGTGTGGTTTACCTGCCTGAATGTTTGAGTTGACTCAGCCTTTAGCTATAAGTAATTTAGATGGGGGGGAAAGAATATTAGCAGCACTTAACGACTATGAGGCCAGCTCTTTCCCCGAGTACTGGACACATACCTTGAAGTCTCCTGATGCAGTGGGAGAGAAGGCAACCGCTGCTCCTCACACTATCTCCCTCCCCAGTCTTCTCTTCTTTAACTGCTGGGTGGCATACTAGGAGGCCTGCTTGTCAGAGCAGGCAAAGGAAGTGGCCGACAACGGGAACAGGGTCAAAACAGACGCGAGTAGCGGTAGCTCCCTTCTCTCCACTACATCAGGAGTTTGAAAGGTACATCGCCAGCATAGGAGGTGGCAACCCTAAGAAAGGAAGGCCGTACATTCCCATCATCAAGCCTTACCTCTCTCTGATGTTTCCCAACATATTTGACATACGAAGACTCTAAGGAAACAAAAGAGGAATTCACATGAGAGGTTTCCAACCCAGGTTCCAAACTTTTTTTTTTTAATACCAAAAAATATATTAAGCTTAAAAAAACTGAAGTGTGCCTAGCAGGAAAGGTAATATGAATCAGGATTCCCGCGCAGCCCATGAAGCAGACAACCCCTTCGTAGTTACTCAAGTTTAGTTGTCCCAATGCAATCTGCCACACATGACAGTGTAGCATTCAGATTGTTAAGAGCAGATCAAGGGCAGGGTTGTTCATAAATAAATAATAAATACATTCATGTCCCCAACCACAAAAATACCCCCTGTCCAAAATAACCCATAATTTCTGCATTAAGGGAAATATAAATTCTGCTGTGAACCTCAGGAGTTTTAGTATGAATCTGTTCAGTGTGCACCTTTTCTTCTGAACCTCTTCCCTGATTTTTGTTGTAATTGTAATTTCTTTTAGCAAGGACAAGAGAGAAAGGTGCAGTGAGGAACAATGGGACTATACAGATAGGGGAATGTGACTGGAGACCATTAAGGGAGCAGGGATTAAGCACTTGTCGCATGTACACTGGAGCATGTTGTGATGCAGCTTACATGTTTTCAGATGCATCTCTGTAACTATAAGGTCAAGAATCTTGCTTTAAAAGTGGCAGGGAAAAGGGCAAAAGATGAATCTGTATATATAGAATCACAGATCTCCCAGTCTACATAAAGCCTCATAGCCTAGTTTAAGCCTGTATCATGGGTTGAGGACTTGCTCCCATGTTTCGAATGGTAGTATGAACCTGAAGTTACTGCCACAAAATTGTGTAATAAAAAGTCTTTGAAAAAAGAATATTGATTAGGGAAAGAATGTGCAAGATTACAAGGCACACATCTTCCTTCCTTAATCGAAATTATTTTTTCAAGGACTCTGTTATACATTCAACACTGTATGGGACTCAGAGGTTCTGAAAGACAGCTTAGCCTTCCACTGGTCCCCCATCATTGCCTTTGGAGCCTTTCCCTACATGGGACAGGAAAAAACAGTGTGCTCTGTGGTCTTCTTGGCTACAGTGATCACCCCATCGTTAATTTGCATAGCCAGTGCTCTCTGTGAATTTCCAATTCACAACCTTTTGCTTTCCTGCTCCACTCAAACAGGTAGATATACCCACTGTAACTCCTTCTCTCTTTCCTGATATTGCTCTGAATCTGTCCCTTCTGCCCCTCGCATGGTCACCCTTGGACCACTGAAACTCATGTTTTCCCTGCTGCACTTAGGCCTCCAAAGCCCACCATTACCCTTGCATTCTCCCTGCTCCTAATTTGGCAAACCATTATTCCCACCTCCATGTTTCCTTGCTCCATCATTGCTGTTAGGGACCATAAGGAAAGAAAAAAAAAGCTGGACCACTGCTAATGGCAGTGAACTAATCAATCTTCCCCCCCATTTCCCACTGTTCAAATATCTATGGCATAATAAAAGTGTATCCTTTACACAAGTTTTGTCAGTGTACTTGAGCTAATTTCACCACTGTGTCGGACACAATGTACAATCTGTCATGTGCATGCCATGCCTCTGCCAAAGATCCTAGTATTTCCATGTCATTCTAGTCCATGTATGCAGATGTATGTTTACATGCACATGTGATAGAAAACACATGGTTTGGTAACAACAAGAATTTCCTTCTCAAAATATAGGGAGGAAACTGTGGTCACATAGCCACTGGCTGCTTTCTTCAGCAAATCAGGACAGGTTAGCAAAAGACAAGCCTTACTATTGGTTTGATGATCCAACATATGAGCCTTCGTAGCCAACTAGGTGCTCTTGCCAGGAGCAGCAAATCCTTTATTTTGGGACCCTCGAGTTCCTCTTTGCTGAAAGGCAACCAAGACAATCAGATTACATAATCTTCACAATAAATGATATATTAACACAGCCTTCAACCCTCCAACTCTAGGACATCAACCATCACCACTGCCATTCAGCAACATCTGTTCCCTACTGCCATCCAGCTCCATCTGTTTCTTGTGGAAAATGTAGCAGGTAGGATTCCTCTGAACAGGACCTTCCAAATCCATGCATAAGGCTCCCAGCACAAGTGTGAAAGGGACACAACAGCTGCCCTTAGCACAAAGATATTACAAAGGGGCTGAGGCATCACTGGACAGCACTTGGAAGAGCTATGGCCCAATCCAAACTAAAAATCCTGCTGAAGCAGATCAAGAGGCATCTAGTCAAGCATCCCATTTCTAATGGTGGTGTGACAGCTGCTTCTGGAAACCTACAAGATGGACATGAAGGGAACAGCCCTGCCTTGTGTTCACCATTCTGAAGAATTTGGTGTCCTCCATAAAATGGGCTGCTATCCCACTGCTCACCCCTGTCTACACAGAGTTTATAGAAAGATTAAATAGCAGAAACTCCTGTACAGATCCTAACCTCCTTCCATTGTAAAAACTGTCCATTCCTACTCTCTACTCTCAAGTTCTTTATCCATTTACGAATCCACAAGAGGACCTTCTGCCCATTCCATGACTGAAAGGTTTGCTCAAGAGACTTTGATGGAGGACTTTGCTGAAAGCTGTTTGGAAATCAACCAAATCTATCAAATCACTCCACCAACATACTTGTTCATTTCATTCATATATTATATTTCTATACTGCCCCATAGCTGAAGCTCTCTGGGCTGTTCACAAAAAAATCTTAAAATAATTCTAGAAGGTCAGCAAGACAGGACTTCCCTTTGCAGAAGCCATGCTGATTCTTCTTCAGCAATGCTTGTTCTTCTATATGTTTAATAGTTCAAGTTTTAATTATGCTTTCCAATTTACCATACATAGATATTAGACTAACTCATTTGTATTTTTCTAGATCCCCACAGATCCAATTAAAGAAAAAAGGTGTTATAGTGGCTACCTTCCAGTCTTCCAGTTAGGAGACTGATTTTAGTGACAAATTGCATAATGTTCCAAGATGATCAGCTATCACACATTTGAGCTCCTTAGGATGCAATCCAATTGGATTGACGTCTGCTAGGCAGCAGTCCCTGATGTCCTGCCAAGCTCTTGCCTCCAGGGCAGGAGGAGCGAAGGAGGCTTTTTAGCCTCTGTGTCCTGCTTTTTCTGGTGGACTGACCTCTAAGCCTGTCTAGCTGATGCAGGCAGGGATAGGAAGCAAGAGGTTTGTGTATCCATGGGCATTCCCCTCCCCACCTGTTTGCCTACCTCAGACATGCCCATTTCCTCCACTCCTGAAGACCTCAACCTTGGGGGAAGGAGCTGCTGCAAACCCTTCTGTGGTGGCTGGGCTGGGGGTGGAGGGAGATCCACGATCAGAACTCCTCTTTTGAGGCTGAAGCTGTCTCTGGCCCCAGAGGAGGAGATCTGCAACCTTCCAAGGCCTCTACACTGCTGAAGGGCCATCAGATTGCTTTCTTAAGGGCTCGCAGGTGTATGTCATCTGGGCTTGGTTATTTGTAATTTCATCTCTGATGTCTATTTCACTCTATTCAGATGCACACCTTCAAAAAAATCCCCCCCCCCAAAAAAAAACCTGGCTCAGGGATGCGTATAGGTCCAATGTCTTCTGCAGCAAAGATCAACGGAAAGAATTTGTTCAGTTTCTCTGCAATCTCCATATCTTCCCTTAACAATCCCCTCATACATTTGTTATCTAACAGGACGGTCATCTCCCTGGCTAGTTTCCTGCCTCTAATGTATTTGAAGACATTTGTATTCATTTTTCACCTTTTTATTGTCTGTGTCAGGATGGACACTGAGCCCATAGAATCCCAGAGTAGTTCTGATTCTGAAGTGGAGCAGCCGCTCCTGGGAGTGGAGCGCGCTCATCCTTCCCAGGGCCAACAGCTGGCAGAGATTCCTCCCGCCGGCATTCCTGACATAGATAGCGGTCCAGGGAGTGACAGAGCGCGGGAAGAGGGCTTGCTGGATGCGCGACGCCAACGCAGGGAGCGGCGCCAAATAGAGGGCGCAGAAAGGAGGCGTAGTGCCCGGTTGGCGTGCAAGCAACGGTTGCTCCCAGAGGATCCAAGGGAAAAGGGGAGGGACTCTCCCTAGCCCATAAGTTCAGGGTCTGCCAGTGATTCTCCTTCAAACAGGGACCAACTGTTCCAACTTAGGGCATAGGTACTCTGCTGCTCATAGCTAGTTGCTGATAGTAGAGTTGTTAAGTTGTAAAACAGGAATAAAGCTTTAAAAAGAATCCCGTTGTCTGTGTCTAGACTTGGCTACTGAATTAGACTGAAAAGGCCGCCAAGGAGCCCTTGACAGCCTGCTTACACTTCCATTTTCAGAGTTTGTGTTCCTTTTTAATTTCCTCATTGGGCAAAAATTCTGATTTTTGAAAGGCAGCCTTCTTCCTTGCCTGACACTCCTCATTAGCCATGCTGGCATTCTCTTGAATTTGCTTGTGCCTTTCCTAATTTCTGGTACATTTATTATTTATGTATTAATTATTTAATTTATTAATCGCCCATCTGGCTGGTCACCCAGCCACTCTGGGCAATGTACATCATACAATAAAACAATAAAATTCTACAATAAAAACATTTTCTAAAATACCCTAACCCACCCCAAATGCCTGCCTGAACAACCACGTTTTTAATGCACGACGGAAGCTCATTAAAGAGGGGGCATGACGGAGTTCCCTAGGGAGGGAGTTCCACAGAGTGGGGGCCACCACAGAAAAGGCCCTCTCCCTCATCCCCACCAGTCTAGCTGTCCTGGCTGATGGGACAGAGAGAAGGCCATACGAGGCTGATCTTGTTAAGCGGCCTGTCTGGTGCTGCTGGAGGCGCTCCTGAAGATAGGCTGGGCCGGAACCATATAGGGTTTTAAAGGTCAAAACCAACACCTTGAATTTGGCCCGGAAAACAACTGGTAACCAGTGCAACTCCTTCAGTGCAACTCCTTCAGTAGTATACATTCTACTATAGTAATTTAATTACCCAGTGTAATTTTATAGAGCACCAAAGCAGTCAGACCACATGCTGCATCCTGTGAGGCTTTCCCCCGCCCCCCCCATACAAGCCACAGAGTCTCCATCAAAACTTCATCAACCATAACATGTAGCAAGGGGTAGAACAGGGGAGGGAAACCAAAACTGGGTGGTGGGGGGAGATGATCCCACCCATCCAGCCCTCCATGGGCCAAATGATGCCAGGGGACATGGCCATGTCTGCTGACATCTTTTGGTCCTGGCAGGCACATTGGAAGGATGTTCCTCCTCACATTTCTGCCAGGAACTGGCTTCACTACCCCATGCTATTTTCCACTGAGAAGAGGACACAGGTCAGGTGAAGACTGAAGTCCAGCGGGAGGATGGTCCTCCTGGTGCATCCACAGGAACTGGGTTCATTGCATGCTGTGAAGCTGCTTTGTCTGCCCTGAACCTTCTCCCATTGGAGACAGGAAACAGGGTAGGCAAAGCAGCTTTCCCAAAGGGGAAGTCACCATGCGGGCGAACATCCCCCACCGTTATCTTGGAACTGTGATCAGAGTTCAGTGGGGATTCCTCCAGAGCAGAGCCAGCCCATTCATTATGCCAGCTGAGGCCCCTGCAGGCATGCCCTGCAAGGAGCAGAGGATTGGGGCCGCCCCGCCTCCCTCCTCTCCCGAATGCTGTCTTTCACTTTGTTGCTTGGGGTTGTGGCACTGCTAACACTTTCTCCTGCAGCCGCTCCCACTCATCACCAGCTCACCTCCTCCCTGAGCAATGGATCACCAGGAGCTGTGGATTGCGGCCCTCTCCCCTACTGAGCTGCTGCCCTCCCATCCCAACCAGCCCTGCAGCTCCTACGTGATTTGACACACACACAAACACACACACTCTGATTATGTCTGTGTGTCGTCTCTCCTCAGTCCTGCAGGAGCTGCTGCCTCTGCCCTTTCTGAATCTAGCTTCAGGTTTGCAGCAGCACAGGAGTGCTAAAACAATTCCTATCTGCCCCTGCTTAATTTAGGGTGTCCCATCCCCTTTTTTCAAGCAAATGCAGTAACCAGCAAGCTGTTCTTTTGGTAAACACGGTGTGTGTGTGCGTGTATGTGTGTGTGTGTGTCTTGTGTCACCTTAAAAACAGAGTTGCAGCACAAACCCAAGTGTGTCTACTCAGAAGTAAGTCCCACTGAGATCAATAGGACAAACTCTGATGTAAATGTGCATAGGATTGCAGCCTAAAAAAGAAGGGAGGGTGGAGAAAGGGCAAGAGAAGGGGATACAGATGAAGGCATTGCAGAAATAAAATAACAGGATACTGTGGGCTGTTTAACCATATTTAAAGACTATAATAAGTACAGTAATTATTAGTGCCTCTAAACATATATAGAGTGCCTCTCCTTCAGTCTTGCATAACTGCATTTCAGTCCCAATCAAATAATCACAACAGTGAACCAGCCAGGTTTTCTAGGGGAACACTCTGTACATGGTAACAGAGCCTTATTTTTAAATGTTAATTAAAATATATATTATCCTTTTCTATAACCAAATGGTGCTTACTCCTAAGTAAGTGTGTTCAGCATCAGGGCAGCAGAAGGAAATCCTATTTTATTCCTGTAGTCATGCTAGTGTGACATGATGAGTTAAAGGCACAATTCCATGTGTGTTTAGACAAAAAGAAGTCCTACAACTCCCAGAGTCTCCTAGCCAGCATGGCTGGCTGCTGGGGCATGCTGAGAGTTGTAGGACTTTTTTTCTTCCTAAACATGCACAGAATTATACTTCAAGTGAGTTTAAAATGTGAAACTCTGCACATGTGTGCAATCTTTGAAAGTATTATTATTCCTCTAGCATCAAGAATGTAGCAGCTGTGGAGTATGGAAGGTATGCTTGCCATTTGAAGTGAAGTGATGCATTTTAAGATATAAAGGGGACTGTAAGACTATTACATCCAGCATCCAAAATTGTTTAACAACACCACTGTACGTTGGTGCCTGATTATGCAGAGAGAGCCAATTGGCCCAGCCAGGTAGTACACTTTGCCACTGCTGCTGACATGTTCCATGGGGTGCCAGAGGCCTTCCTTACCTGTTGCTTCTGTCAAGCTGGCCTAGGCCCCTTATCTGGGTCAGGGGGATAGAACTGGTACTGCAGCAAAAAGGGATGTGAGCAGCAATGTTTGGACTAGGGGCAAGGTAATATTTGAGTGTGTAGTGTGGCTTGGCTTGATTGCTTGAGTGAATCTGGATCTCGGCTCTGAAAGCATCTTTCTGGACTGCACCTGCTGGTTGCATGATCCACGAGGCCAGGCTCTGGTGGGTGCATAATCCTGCTTGACAACAGGGGTTTGCATTTGCTAGAGAAAGGTGAATAGATGTGACGAAGCATGGGGAACTTTTCTTCTTTTCTGTTCAAAAGCCGCAAAGTGTCTTGTGGCACCTTGAAGACTCACATATTTATTATAGCGTAATAAGCTTTCATCGACTGGCCTAAAATGCCAAAATAACTTGACTGGCTTATGCGCCATGACTTGAGCGGTGGGGGGGGTGTCATTTGCTGTTCCGCCTCAGGCAGCAAAATGTCTTGGGCTGGCCCTGCTCCAGGGAGCAGGTCTTGGAGGTCAAGCTCCACCCCCTGGAGAAAATCCAGGAAGGCTCCATGGGCTGGATGGGCATCCTCCATGGGCTGGATTAGGCCCATGGGCTGGAGGTTGCCCTCCCCTGGGGTAGAAGTTTCATACAACTATGTTACATCAGCAGCAGCACAAGTCACTGTTAATCTGCAGGAGTAAATCGATTAACAGACTTCAGGTTGTCAGCGGTAGGTGGTCATTCAGCATCAGAACACTCAGTCTTGTCTCTTCCCGCACTGACGGTGATGGAAAATGAAACAGTGAGGACATGTTTAAGACATGGTTAATAATTACATGTATGAAGACGAGCAAAGGGCTGGATGTGCCTGATTGGAAACTAAGCACAGTCAGCCCTGGTTAGTACTTGGATGGGAGACCGCCTGGGAATCAGGCTTCCTGCATTGAGCAGGGGGTTGGACTTGGTGGTCTTGTAGGCTCCTTCCAACCCTATGATTCTATGAAGCCTTATACTCATCTCCTTCTCTCACATATACATACCAGAATTTAGATAACCCAGTACTTACAAGCCATCTGAAAAGGTAGCACCACCGTCAGCGAAAAAACCAGTCAAAGAAATGTGAAAGAAAAAATATTCCATGTGAACGGGCTCGAAGGGGACAAGCTAAAAAAGGAAACCAAGAAAATGAGATGAGAATTTGTGTCACTATAATGCCAGCTGAACACAAAGTTTAACTTGCAAGAAATCACTCATCTGTTCATCTAAAGCATTTTGCATGAAAGAGGGTGTGGAGAGTCCATCTTCCTGGCAATGTCAACTCATGGCCTTCTGAAGAAGGAGGCATTGTTGTTGAGAAGATCTAAGCCATAATTGCCCAGTGCAGGCATTGGCATTTTGGAGACACAGGATTAGAAGCTTCCAAATTTCCCCACACATCCTCTGGCAACAACAACAATGTAAGACATTCACCTCCACATATTTATATAGACTAGAGTATTGGATTGCCACCAAGAAATTTTTGCCTGTAGATTTTTGCCTGCTATCTGTCCACGTTCCAGAGAGGTCTACATTGACTCGAAATACATAAAAATAAAGTTGGAGCATATCTCAGGATACACTAGGTATTCCCTTCAGATCACAGGAACATACCTAGAAGTCTAGAGATTTCATCAGTTTCCCCCTTGAATGAAAACTTCTGAAGACCAGAAGGGAAAATGTAGTTAAAAAGCTGCATAGAAAGCATTTCACAGTGGCAGAAGGAAATGTGGTAAGTCTACAGATGTTTTCAAGGCATGTACCACAAGGTAGCAGAATACTGGCAATCCTATGCAATCACTGTATTTACCTAGTGCAAATAAAGTGCTTGGAAAAAATCTGAGTGCAGCACAAAGCTATACATGATGCTAAACGCATCTCAGGAACTACATTAAGGTGGGTTTTCCCCCTTAACAGCAGGCAGAAGGGCGATTTCCATCTGGACCATAGAACACAGGGAGGGGAAGTTTAACCCTTTCTTTCCCTGCAAGGTGATCCCAACAACACCTCCTGCCTCCGTGCTCTGCTGCCCCAGAAGCTGAGCTCCCACTGACACCAACGGGAATTTTTTTCCTGGGGCTAATAGCAGTGGGAGTGGGGGCTTTTTGTCAGGCCCACGACGGGAAGGGAAGGGTTACGCCTGATGTGGTTCCTAATGACATGTTTAGCATCCTGCTTAATTATTTAGACTAGGCAACTGAGGCCACAACACGCTCCCAGAAAATATACCAATGGTGCAAATGGCTCCAGAACGCTCAAACAAGCCAGCCAAGCAACATGCTAAAAAGAGAAATTCACACTTTCTAAGCACACCAGCCCATCTAATCTTGAGGGTTGGCAGGGAACTCAAAATATGGTGACCAGTCACAGCCTGAGCACAGGCAAAAACCCAGTCTCAATGCAAATCCTGTTTGGTTGGAACAGCAAACATCCCATTTCTAGTTATGACAGTTTCCAAAGCCATGAAAGGAGGGGAGGGGGAGGGGAGGAACCCAAGCTCATAACATAGGAGAAAAACTGCTCCCTGATCACAATCGAGACACCAGAACGATCATTATTATCTCTCTTATCAGTCCCGATTTCCACACGGTGGATTCACTTATGCCAAGGGTGTTGAACCTCTTTCAGTCTGAGGACCACATTCAATTTTGGGGAACCTCTCAGGGGCCGCATTCTAGTGGTGGGCAGGGCCAGAGGCAAAAGGGGTGGGGCCAAAAATACCAGTATATTTTAGCTTAAAGCTCTCACTGCCAGTAACTCAGCCTTAGGAGAAGCAGTTCAACCTTTTAGAATAGGGAAAAACTGCACAAAAGCCAGGAAACCACCAAACAATAGGTGGTTAGGGGAAAGGGAATGTAGCCAGGGGAAGGCAGCCCAGCCATCCCAGGAAACCTGGAGGGCCAGATTTGGCCCCCAGGCCTGAGGATCCCCATCCCTGAAGTAGTCTATTAAAACTGCGGACACCAATTTAACATAAAGTGCAACTGAACTTGGCACACTTTATCATGACCATTGTTAGGCTGGGTTCCCCCCACCCCTTTTTTAATAGGACATCCTTCCTTCATTAAAAGAAAGCCAACCCATCTCTCCCTGGCCAGGACAACAATGGAAGTGCAAGCGGTGGTGGTGGGAGGTGATGAAGGAAGATTCATACCGTGTGACCAGCCTTTTCCAGCAGCTGCTTGGTTTCCAGTATAGCTCGTGTCATGGAAGGGCTTGCCATAGTGAAGGAATCGGTGGTATAGTATCCAATCCGGAGGGGACGAGAGTCAGCGTATACCTGGAGTAATAAGTGAAGGGCAGAGAACAATTTTGAAAGGCAATGATCAGAACATACAACAATTGTGCTGGATTCTTTAAAGGCAGAAGTACTACATCAGTCTTCCCCAACCTGGTGCTCTCCAGATGTTTTGGATTACAACTCCCATCAACCTTGACCACTAGCCATGTTGGCTGGGGCTGGAAGGCACCAGGTTAGGGAAGGCTGCATTAGTTCGACCATTTAAGTATCCAGTTCTTTGAGCATCAAGGAGTTTTCCATGGGGGTAGTTCAACCACTGCAAATGTCATGCCACCAGCGTAACTCCAGGTCCAGTGGCGTAGCAGGGCTTACACAAGCCAGTGGATCCTAAAAATCCTAGGCAAACAAAAATATTTTTACCCACTAACCAGCAAGAAAAACAATGATGGTGCCAGGCAAAACCTCCTGGGGAGAGAATTCCAAAAGACAGGGCACCACAACAGAAAAAGCCCTGTCTCCAGTCACCACCTGTCTCACTTCAGAAGATGGTAGGACCCAAAGCAGGGCCTTAGAGGCTGATCTTTACACCTGGGCAGCTTTGTGCAGGATAAGGCATAAGGTACCCTGGCACCAGGCCATTCAGGGCTCTACGGGTCAAAACCAGCACTTAGAATTGTGCTCCAGAATGGACTGGAAGCCAGTGTAACCAGAGAGGGCCTTCATGGCAGAAGGTACTTTCAACACAAGTGCACAAACCCAAGTGGCAGATACATGGGCCAGTCACAACTGTTGAGGCACATGCTTGTTTTAAATAACTGCTTCTTTTAAAGCAAAATGTCTTGAAGCAGCAAATTGAGCCTCAACTTCCATGTGTTTCTGCCAACCCCCAGTAACTACTTAAATGTGCTTCGAGTCAGATGTGAAAGGTGTTTATTTTATACTCTGGGCTTCTGTATGCGAACACAAAAAAGAAATACTGGAATGTGCCCAGCCACTGAGAGGGAAGATGGAGAGCTTTCATTAATTGTTCCCTTCTTTCACCATGTCTCCCACTGGCAGGGAAAGGGGCACCTATTCCTTCAAAGCTCTCACCTGCTCATTGAAAGGAAGGGGAGGCACCAAGGGATCCAGCCGGAACATTTCATCGCACAAGAGGGCCCTTAGGCAAAGAGCTAGGCTGTCAACATCCCTTGCCATTGGACCTATGCTTGCAGCAACTGGAATCAAGGAAGAAGAGAGTGGTAGTCTTGATAATATGGTCTCTTACGGTGCAATCCTATGCATGTTTGGACAGAAAAAAAGTCCTACAACTCCCAGCATGCCCCAGCTAGCATGGCTCGCTGAGGCATTTTCTGTCTAAACATGCATAGGATTGTGCCCTTAGGCTTGGAAAACATATATGGGAGCGAAGTGTCAAGGATGTGCTGATCACATCAACAGCTCTGTTCACCACAGAATGCAAATCACATTTAAGTCCAAGAAGAGGCAACTAATTTCTCTCCCTCTCTCTCTCTCTCTCTCACACACACACACACACACACAGATGGAAGGATTCATTTTCCAGCTAAACTTTCTTTGTACTCCTTTTGCGGTTTGAACTACAGAATAAAAAAGCCCTAAATTACAGTTTTTTTAATAAAATGGAAAATCTGAAAACAATTAAACAATACCACAAAAGGGAACTATCAGAGAAGCTGTCAAGATATTAGCTTATTTCAGGAAAGGGTGGGCAACACGGAGCCCTCAGCCCACAGAGACCTTTCTGGGAATATCTTGTTAGAACTCCCATGTCTGCTACCAACCCAAAATCGGTTTGATTTTTAGAACTATTTTAGACCTCATGAGTGTAGAGCTGTACTTCAACATGACAGAAAAATATTCTGAAAACAATACAAATATTATGTTATTACAGCCAACTGCACACATTTTAAAAGGTTGGCAAGTTGTGGGGGTACATCGTGAGGGGGGACACCAATGATGGAATAAGACTGCTGAAGTGCCACATTATTCACCACCTTGACATCCTTCTTCATCCAAGCAAATAATAATCACCTACCTGATTTCTGCCCAGGGATGCTTGGTACAATTCCTTTTTTGCTATGAAAAGATCACCAAAAGAAGAATGAAGTTTTAAAAAAGCTGTCGGGGTTCCCAGTTCTCAACACCAACACTTTACTAGTGTTCTAAGTGGGAAGCTATTCTCAGGCCCTAGCGTGGATGGTTCTTCAAGTGCCTTTAAGGATCCCCTCCACAGAACAGGGGAGAAGGCACTCTAGCTTATCCCATTGTTTAAATCAGCCTTCTCCAATCTGGTGCTCTCCAGATGTGTTGGACTACAACTACCATCATCCCTGACCATTGGCCATTCGGGCTGGGACTGACGGCGGCTGTAGTCTAAAACATCTGGAGGGCACCAGATTGGGGAAGGCTGGTTTAAATAAATATAAGAAGCTCACAACTGGTGATTTGCTTGTACACAGAGAAAAGGAGGGACTGACAGTGGAATCCTAGACATGTCTACTCTGAAGTGCGCCCCATTGAATTCAATGGGGCTTACTCCCAGATAAGTGGGTAGAGGACTGCAGCCTCTCAGATGTGCACAATAATAAAGCTTTAACAGCCCAACCTAATATACATCAGAGTGACTAGTTGATTTTTGCTCCTTGGGTTTATTGCTTGTTGCCACATTCTCAAAGGCTCTCTTCACACCTGGCATTTTATCCCACTACAACTCCGGTCCTTTTGATTCCAGATCCTTTCTGGGATTTAGACTGGCCCTGTATACAGGCATCTCTCATAGCATTTTCCTTTGTTATATACCTTTTTATGGCTGCACGGAAAAATCAGGACCGAAGTTTGATCATTGGTTCTTGTAAGATGATTGATGGCTCTGCTCATCCCTCCACTCCTCCCAGCAGGAGAGAAGTCGGAAACTCTTCTAGTGACTTTAAAGGTGGAGGGAACCCTCCTTCCAGATATGTTTCCTTGGGTCCTCATGGTGCTTCCACAGGTGGCTTCCCATCTACTGGCTTTCTTCCCCTCCCCCCGGTGCTGTTGTTGCTCTTCCCCCTCATTCTGGCTTCCCAACAACCCTGCAAGGTGGGCTAGAGAAGAGATAGTGGCTGGCTGGCTTCCCAATCGTAAGGATGTTTTCACAGACATGAGTGCAAGGCCATTCAATGGTTGTATGAAAAAAGGCCATCAAACTGGTGAACAAAAGGGAGAAGAAGCAGCCACTGAAGTCAATGGGAGGGGGAAGTTCCAAGTACATGCACTGAAGGCGATGAGAGACCTTAAGACTGCTACTCCAAGTAGACTTACAGTGCACTCCTATGCATGCCTACTCAGAAGCAAGCCACAGGGATTTTAATGGCACTTATTCCCAGGAAAGGAAAGCTTTACAACGAAGTAGGCATTGTTGTGTTCAGGGGGATCTCGGTGAAGCATTTGGGATGGCTAACCACTTTACAGTTCAAGTGCCCATAGTTGAATGGGAGAGAGGCAGAAATGGTCATTGGAAGCGTGGTCAGTGACCTGCCCCCAACCTCCCACCGATTTGTTGTCATGACAATGTTATTCAACACCCCCCAGCACACGCGCACACAAAGCAGGACAAAGCGCTAAAGGGGAAATACACAGAGGGGAAATGGCGCTTTCAGTCGCAAGCACAGACAATGCTGGGTTTTCCCTGTTTTCAGATAACACGGGAAGAGGAACTTGTGAGATAGCGGCAGGAGAGCAGCAGCGGTGTTTAAAGCTCCCACAAAAAACAGTGATTAAAGAAGAACGATCCAGCTAAAAAAGCAATGTGTAAAGGTGGTCAAAGTTACCTGCCTACCCACTTAGGCAGCCCCTAAGCCCACATGCCAGACCCCATGAAAGGTTTTATCCAATGTTTTAATTTGTGTATCTTAAGCTAAGCACCATTTTTTAAGGACCCGGGGAGTGTTTCCACCAGCAATTTATTCTGAGCTGGATGCGTGTTGAGGTCGTTAGGGATAGATGAAGTCGTGGCCATCCAGCAGCCACCCTGGTGCTTATCAGGGAAAAACTGGATTTCCTGAGACTGCTTAAAGTCCGATTATTTTCCTTAAGTCAGGTTCTCCCCGGTACAGTTGTTGTATACTCCAGCCCACACATCTAGCTCAGGTATGCTAGCCCTGCCCAGGGGTGTGCCTTTCACCATGCCTCCCCCCGCACTCAAGGGGTGTTTCCTCCCATTGTGCTGAATGAGGCTTGCCCTCTGAATGCCCACAGAAATAACAGAGAACCTCTTCAACTGACATGGCACATTTGAGAGCACAATTCCTTAAGTGCGATTTCGACCTCAAAGCTCCGATTCATTGCCTTAGGAAGTAAATACTTCATAGCTTCTTTACAGAGATCCTGTGAGTTAAAATGCGGGCTGGTTTCCATCTCTTTCCCACAACAAACCCATTAGTGTCTGCTCAGAAGTAACTCCCATTATGGTCAATGAGGTCCTGCAGGTTAAAATGGGGGCTGGTTTCCATCTTTGTGTTCTCCCTTTCCCAGCATAAACATATGTGTGTCTACTCGGAAGTAACTGCCATTGCAGGTGCATCCGGACTTTCAGGGGAAAGGACAAGGGGGGGGAAGCCTCTTTTATTGCTTGAGCAGCTCCTGCTAGTCAGACAATGTTCACTCCAACCCCCACCCCCACCAGGAAGTATGTTCTGTGAAGCGATTTTTACTAGTCCAGAGAATCTGCTTGTGGAGCCCTGCTCACAACAAAGCCGATCCCTTTTAAAAAATCCAGTACTCCTCCATTAGCTTCTCCTTCTGTTGTTGTGGAAACATGGCCCTGATGTTGCATCATACCTAATCCTGTTGCCTGTGGGTTTGAATCCACAAATTCCACAGAAACCAGCCGGCATACGAATGCTGCCTCCTATATCTGTGCCAATGCCCAGGATGGATCCTCCACTTTTAATAAGAGCACCTTCCCCTCCTGAAGAACCTCCTGGAGTTTTGGTCTGATCCAAAGGATGCACTGTCTGGCCAAAGATCGCATTGTTGCAGTCAAAGCTGGAGAGAGAGAAAGAGAGGATGCAGTCAGTAGTCATGGGTAGCCCCAAATCCTTTGCTGCCATTCCTTTCTAGATAGGGATCATGTGGCCCACACCCTGCCCATGCTATCCTTGCAGCTCCCTTGCCCAACTGCTCATGATCAGATGCAATGCTCCAATTTATTTAATTAAGATATGTATACCTTGCCCCTTAATCACATGGATTTACAAGGCGGTTAACAAGTATAAAATATAAAGCCACGATAAAACATAAAAACATCAATAAACAAAACTATCAGCTACCAAGTTCGCTCTTTACTGCTGGAGGTCTCAAGGGAAGAGGAGGGATGAGGGGGAACAAACAACATGCCACAGTGGCTAACCCTTCTCAGACTTCTGGTTGAGCATGTGCAGAGTGCCCCTCTTCTTACCACTGAGGAAAAAATAACCAGCATCATATTTCTTATATTAGGGAGGGTGGGAAAAAGGTGCTAGGCTAGGAATGGCAACTTTCCAAAATGACAGATGTCTGTGATTAAGAAATTAAACATTACTTAAATTAAACATAACCCAAGTTATTTACCCTCCCATTAGCACAGAAGTGCCTGGAGGACTGGGGGATGGTGGGGGAAGAGGATTCACATAAAAACATTTGCCCCTTAGTAAGCATAAAGCAATTATTCCAATTGCTATTCACAGAGCAATTTCAAGACAGATCAAAGCAACAGAAACTAGCTGACCAACACCCAGGCAACAGTTTTTTGCAGAGCTAACAAAACCATTTGCCTTGCCCCATTGTGATGATGACAATGTCCAAAGTTTTAATGCTTTTACACACCACAAAGATTGGCTTTAGAAACCCCATTTTAGGACAACAAGGGGGGCAGTTTTGTTGTGTCTGATTTACATCTTTTGTATTCACCCTGCCTAGGGACAATTGGAGCATCGTCCTGGACAGTATTTGTACATCTACTATTTATCTATAAACAAGCACATCACACAATTATTCTATATAAAAGCTTCACATTTAGTAACAGAAGACCTCATTTTAGCCAGTCTTGTGATGCCCGACAACAGCTAATGAATTGCTGAGTATAAAAGTCCATTGTGTTCTCACAAGCTCCAGCCCCTAAATTCACAAGGTTAAAAGAGACCTGTGGTATAGGTACAAGGAATGACTGCAGAATCAGCAGGCCTCAAACACAACTGTTCTAATTCAGCACACACAGGAGTGAACGCTTAGCAGAAGCTCCACGCACTGTTGCTACTCCCAGTTCTACAGGAGCTGTCAAGGTTCAAAACAATAACTAAGCCACAGTATCCCCCCTAGGATACATAACATTCCTCCCCCGTTAGCTATCATAGTCTTCCAACCAACAAGAAGGTACCCTTTCACGGCACAGTCTCCGCACTCAACTAGTAGGTGTAGCTTGCTCAGATTACTTCATTTCAGTAACTGCTGTAGGTAAGGAAGGAGTATTGCTCTCATCACTTAGTGGTTCTGGTTATTTCAGCAGTGACAGAAACACATCAGTTCCAGATAGATCTTCAGCAGCTACCTTTGCTGAAGACAACCCACTCTGGCCAGAACGCCCTCTCAGATGCCGCACTGACCCATCTGCACACTGGACCTTGTACAACACAGGTCCAGTGACCTCAATGATAGAGAAAGGAACCCAGCTTGGTCCAGCACCATAGTTCCTAGCAAACACCTGATCTTGTGGGGCAAATGAACAGAGAGTAGGAGCTGAGAAGGCTGCATCCAGAGCTTGCTCCCATTTGCCTTGTAAGTCTTCAGCTAAATCTGGGTGGAGATGGTCAAAGCAAGTTTTTAGACTCCACCCATAAGTTACTCTACTGGACTGACTCCTGCTGTTGCACAAGGAGTAACATGTTGAGCAACAAGAAACCTGGCAAAGTGTCTCGGCCAGTTTCCTCCCGCAATGCGCTTTAGGGCATCTTTTGTTGTCTGCATCACTGGTTCAGTTTGGCCATTTGCTCAGGGATGATGAGGTGCAATGGTACCAGCCTGAATAAGGTTCTTGTCCACAAATGATTTAAATTTAGCAGATGCAAAAGCAGTCCCATTGTCTGAGACTACATTATCAGGCAACCCATGGGTTGCAAATAAGTGGCGCAGTGCTGTGATTGTTGCAGCAGCTGTTTGTGATAGTACTAAGATTACTTCAAGCCACTTTAGAGTAAGAACCTACCACAACCAAGAAGTTTTTTTCCTTTTAATGGTCCTAAAAAATCAATACAGATTCTTGACCAAGGCTTCTTGGTCACTTCCCATGGAAAGATAGGTGCCCTTGGTGGATTGTGCCTAGCAGCTTGACAAGTACTGCACTCAGTTACAGTTTATTGGCCCTCATCCAGTCCATTACCGTGCCCAGGCACTGATTCAGAACAGCCACTGCCTCACCTGGTTTTGATAAGAAAGAGAGGTAGAGCTGGATGTCATCCGCATATTGATGGCACCTCAGCCCACACTTCTGGATAACCTCCCCCAGCGGTTTCATGTAGATGTTAAACAGCATGGGGGATAAAATAGAGCCCTGTGGAACCCCATGGCACAATTGCCATGGCATAGAGCAATAATCATCCAGCACCACCTTCTGGAATCGGCCATCCAAGGAGGAGCGGAACCACTGTAGTGCAGTGCCTCCAACTCCCAACCCAGACAACCTATCCAGAAGGATACCATGGTCGATGGTATCGAAAGCCGCTGAGAGGTCCAGGAGAAACAACAGGGTCGCACTCCCCCTGTCCCACTCCCGGCAGAGGTCATCCCACAGGGCAACCAAGGCAGTTTCTGTTCCAAAACCAGGCCTGAAGCCCGATTGAAATGGCTCTAGATAATCCATTTCATTCAACAGTGCCTGGAGCTGTCCTACAACCACCCGCTGAAGCACCTTGCCCAGGAAGGGGATGTTGGCCACTGGCCTATAATTGTTAACATCCTCTGGGTCCAGGTTAGGCTTTTTCAGGAGTGGTCTAATTACCACCTCTTTTAAAGTGGCAGGCACCACTTCCTCTCTCAAGGAGGAATTTACGACCTCCTGGACCCAGCCAGACATCCCCTCCTTGTTTGATTTAATAAGCCATGAAGGGCAAGGGTCAAGCACACAAGTGGTCGATCGGACTTGGCCAAGCACCTTGTCCGCATCCTCAGGCCTCAGTAACTGAAACTCATCCAATAAAACTGGACCAGACGGTGCTCTGAATGCCTCTACCAATGGAACTGCATTAATGGTGGTGTCCAATTCATGACGAATCTGAGCGACTTTATCTTCAAAGTGCCGTGCAAACTCGTCACAGCGTGCTACCGAGGGTTCCACCATCTCTCTCCCTGGCCCAGAATGTAACAGGCCGTGAACCACTCGGAAAATCTCCGCTGGATGACACTGAGAAGATGCAGTGCTGGTGGAAAAGAACTGTCTCTTTTCCACCCTCACCGCCACAGAGTAGGCTTGATAGTGGGCTCTTACCTGTGTTCGGTCAGACTCAGCACGAGTTTTCCTCCACCTGCGTTCTAGCTGTCTCCCCTCTTGCTTCATTGCCCTCAGCTCAGGTGTATACCAAGGAGCTGGCCAGGCTCTGCTCAGAGGGAGAGAGCGCTTGGGCGCGATCGTGTCAACCGCCTGAGCCATGTCTGCATTCCACTGAGCGACCTGGGCTTCGACAGGAGCACCAGCCATACCAGCAGGAAAATCCCCCAGAGCCCTCTGGAATCCATCAGAATCCATTAATCTCCGGGGGCGGACCATTTTAATAGGTCCCCCACCCTTGCAGAGGGGGAAGGCTGCCAGGAGTCTAAACCTCAACAGGAAGTGATCTGACCATGACAAAGGGACAGATGTTAATTCCTCCACTTTCAGATCACCATCCTCCTGCCCAGTTGAGAAAACCAGATCAAGTGTGTGTCCTTTTAAATGCGTTGGGCCGATGACATGTTGGGACAGCCCCATGGTTGTCATGGCAGCCATGAAGTCCTGAGCCGCCCCGGATACAGCGGCCTCGGCATGGAGGTCGAGATCCCCCAGGACCATCATCCTAGGGGTCCTCAACACCAAGTCCGAGACCACCTCCATCAGCTCAGGCAGGGAGTCTGATGGGCAGCGGGGTGGGCGGTACACCAACAGAATCCCTAATAAGTCCCGGGTACCCAACACAAGGTACAGACACTCAAGATCTGCACTCGAATGAACAGGAAGCCTGGAGAGGGCGATTGAATTCCTATAGACCACGGCAACCCCCCTCCACGACCCTCAAGTCGGTGTTGGTGCTGCACCGAGTACCCAGGAGGGCACAGCTGGGAGAGAGTGACCCCTCCCAGTTCCCCCACCCAGGTCTCAGTAATACATACCAGGTCAGCCTCCTAATCCACAATCAAATCATGGATGAGGGAGATTTTATTTTGGGCCGACCTGGCATTCAGCAGCAGCACCAGCAGACCCGAGGGCAGACTGGTAAGGCTGCCAGAAACCATCAGGTTGGGGGAAGAACCAGAAGAGGGGACAGCTGTAAGGTGTCTAGCCCCTCTTCTCCTCAGCTGGCCTGTTAATTCCCCAACACCATACCTCCTCCTGCCTGTGACCATAGTTATAGTGCACCTCCCCGACCCCCTGAGTTGCCCAATAGTCCTCCCAGGCACATTATAAAATGTTCAACAGTATAAAATATAAAAGATAAAAGAGATAAAAGAGAACAGCAGCTAAGAAGGAGCAGATAAAGTCCACGTTTGCCCCTTTCTCCCTCATCTTTAAAGCTGCTGCCCCCTGCTGCTGCTATTTGCTGCTGGTATCTGTGGCTGCTGGTGTCTCTGGAGAGGCAGGTGGGTAGGTCTTCAGGTCCTGTTCTACACGACTCCAAGTATGATGCTAAGTGCGCACTTAGCGTCGCACTTGGTGCGATGCCGAGGCGCTGCCTCTGGCAGCCCAACCTTAAGTACCTGTTTGCCGGGGCAGAAGCAGGCTCAGGATCCGCCTGGTGCAGCTGCTGGCTGGTCCTCCTTCCCCCAGGCTCCTTCCCTGCATAATAATAAGCAGTTGGTGCCTCTGTACCATCTGGAAATTTCTGGCTTAGCACAGCACCAACCCCGTAAGAAGAAGCATCAGTAGTAAGGATTAGTGTGTGTGTGTGCGGGGGAGGGGGGGGTCATCTTAATGTACAAGCACAGAATTGGAACTCAACAAGTGTTTGACATTCTGGAAAGCATTCTCATGCTGGCTGGTCCACTTCCATGGAACTCCTTGTCCCAGCAAGCAGTGAAGTGGCTCAGCAATTATAGCCTTTTGTGGAAGAAACACATGGTAGAAATTGAGAAAGCCCAAGAAGGCTTGAAGTTCCTGCTTTGTTTCTGGAGCAGGTGCATCGTGAATTGCATGTGTTTTTTCATCAGTGGGGTGAATGCCACAAGCATCAATTGTTGTTGTTGTTGTTGTTGTTCAGTCGTTCAGTTGTGTCTGACTCTTCGTGACCCCATGGACCATAGCACGCCAGGCCTTCCTGTCCTGCGCTCTCTCCCGGAGCGTGCTCAAGTTCATATTCATTGCATCCGTGATGCTATCTAGCCATCTCATCCTCTGCCGTCCCCTTCTCCTTTTGCCTTCAGTCTTTCCCAGCATCAGGGTCTTTTCCAGGGAGTTTTCTCTTCGCATTAGGTGGCCAAAATATTGGAGCTTCAGCTTCATTATCTGTCCTTCCAATGAGCACTCAGGGTTGATTTCCTTTAGGATGGACTGATTTGACCTCCTTGCAGTCCAGGGCACTCGTAAGAGTCTTCTCCAGCACCACAGTTCGAAAGCATCAATTCAAGCATCAATACGATAGCCCAAAAATGTTATGCTGGAGGTTCCGGTTTAACATTTCTCCTTTTTTACATGAACGCCAGATGCGTCAAAACGATGCAGGACTTCTTGAAATTGTTCGGCAAGCTCTTCCTCTGTTGATCTCGTGAGCAGGACATCATCAAAATATAGTACAACACCTGGAATTCCAGAAAGTAGGGTTTCCATGAATTGTTAGAACAGTCCAGAAGCCACAGGAACTCCAAATAGCAGACGCTTTACTCAGAATGCCCCTGGATGAGTGATTATTGTCTGGGCATCTGCTGTAGAATTGTCGACGACCAACTGTAGATATGCTTGGGCCAGATCAAGTTTTGCAAAGACTTTCCCTCCACCAAGAACAGCAAGGAGTTGATTGACAGCAGGCATTGGGTGTGGATGCTGCTTTAGTGCCTTATTCACAGTGCGCTTGTAATCCCCACACACTCTCACCTTTCCACTAGGCTTTAATACTGGCACAATGGACATAGCCCACTGGGTCTGTGTAACTCGTTCTAGCACACCTTGCTTGATGAGATGATCAAGCTCTTCTTCAATCTTTTCCTGCAATGCAAAAGGCACATTCCTGGCTTTCATGCAAATTGGTGCAATAGATGGATCCAGATGGAGCGACACTGGCATCCCTTTGTATTCTCCCAGTTCTTCAGAAAATACTCTTGGAAATTTATTAACAATAGTTGCAAGTTGACCTGTAGTAAGGGCGTTAATTCCTTGAACACTAATCCCTACTGATGCGAACCAGTTTCTCCCCAAGAGGTTTTTCCTCTGTCCCTCCACAATTATAAGTGGAAGCTTCCCTTGGAAGGAACCATAGTGTGCAACTACAGTGCAGCATCCAACAATATTGACCTTCTTTAAATTGTAATCATGCAGAATGCATGATGGACTTGACAACTTTGGAGCAAGGGTCCCAGAAAATATGTGCTTAAAGGTGTCTCTGTTAACGATGAATACCCCAGACCCTGAATCCACTTCCATTTTGCACTTTCAGCCATTGATTAATACTGTTGAATACAACACAAAATCATGAGGTTCTTTGCCACAGACCTTCTGAATGTGATATAGCTGTTGAGTTTCATCACTCTGTGGATCATCAACCCCATGAGACGCTAGGTGGAGTGACTCTTTGCTATAGTTCCCCAGCCTTGTGCTGACAGATTAAGAATGGCAGTCTCACTCAAGGTGACCCTTCTTCTTGCAAAACCTGCACTCAGCATCCTTGAATCTGCACAGAGAGCGCTAATGTGGTCCTCCACAGTTTGAGCAGGAATAGGTAAGCCAGAGGCAGATTTTATGGAGGACATTTCTTGCGTTCTATTGACCCAAAATTCTCAGCCTGCTTGCTCCAGATGGCATTTACATCATCTGCATCTCTCTTGAGTTCTGTGACATATAGTGATGCAGTCTCACTGGCTAATGCCTTTTCTTGAGCCATTGCAAATGTCAAGTTTGGCTCGGTCAGGAGGCATCATTGTAGTGCTTCATCATAAACCCCACAGACAAGGCGATCCCTCAATATATCCTCTAGAAAATCCCCAAAGCTGCAGTGTTGAGAAAGATGTCACAGTTCTGCAATATAAGTGGCAATGCCCTCTCCAGGTTGCTGCATTCGTTTGTGAAATTTACATCTCTGCACAATAACAGAAGGATTTGGTGAGAAATGTATCTTCAATAATCCTAAACGTTCATCAAATGTCTTAGTTTTGGGTGAGGCAGGAGCAGTGAGGGATCTCATTATGCCAAATGTCTGCGGTCCGCAAACAGTTAAGAGCACAGCTCACTTTTGTTCAGCATTGGCTGTCTTATTTGCTTCCAGACAGGATGAAAGCTGTTCCGCGTAAGAATCCCAGGAAGCAGGTTGACTAACTTCTCCGATATGTCCAAGAGCAGCCATTTTGGTTTTAATTCTCTTTTAAAAAACAAAACAAAACAGGAGTTGCTCAAGTTCTTACGTGGGTCTAGCTGACTGCTTTCCAGTTAGCTGTGTAAATGGATTCACAGTCCTGGCTGCCTGTATAGCTCTCAGGATCCCATCCTCATCACCACAAAATGTTGTACAGGTACAAGGAATGACCGCAGAGTCAGCAGGCCCCAAACACAACTGTTCTTTAATTCAGCTCACAGAGGAGTGAACGCTTAGCAGAAGCTCCACGCACCGTTGCTATTCCCAGCTCTACAGGAGCTGCCAAGGTTCAAAACAATAACTAAGCCACAGCACCCCACCCCCCGATACATAACATACCCAATATGCCTAATTGGTTCCCTTTAGCTAACCAGGAGAAGTACTCAGGAAATACGAACACTATTAGTAGTGCAGAAAGATGAACAGGCCGTGGGATTTTATCATTTAAAAACAAACAAATTAAAGTGTATTTAATACAAGAGATGTTATAACTTATAATTAATCACACAGTTCTTGGTCTTACCCTGCCTGCTCTACCCCTTCTAACACCTATTCCCACAACCCCACTATCTAGATGTAGCTTCATCAAACCCTAAGGCCCTATCTCCCCTATCTCTATCTAACCAACTGTCTGCTCCTCCCTTTCATAAACTCAGTCTCCTCACACACACACAAGCCCCTCCCAGCTTTCACTCACTCTCTACCAGACAATTAACGCTAACTTACCTGGGTTCTATTTAACACGGCAAACACATACAAACATTGATATAGACTCCACATGGAAAGCACTGTGATTTTGTCGCAACCATACATAACAATATAGCAGAAAAATGCTATTATTTACCTCAGCAAAGCCTGGGGAACATTGGTTTTTGCAAATGGAATTGCTCCTTGATGTTTCAAGACCTGGACTACAACAGCATCTGCTGCTGCTGGCTGGGTGAGATGCTTCACCAGGCCCAATGTGGAATAATGGCCCTGGGGAGAAAAAAGGGAATATGAAGATGAGGAGATTCAGCTTCCCCACAGAAACTTTAAATATCATGCAGTGGTGCTGGCCACAGTACAACACAAATCACCAAAAAGAAAAAAAAAAAGATTAATGAATTAGCTAGTAATATTCTTGAAAATTATGGACCATTTCATCTATCGAGAAAGTTGAATGGACATCAACAGTACCTCATGTGGCTAAGCTCATGATAATACATGCTAGCAGGCTAGTCACAAAACTACCTTTGATAGGCCGAAGGCACTGCTGAGTAGACATTTCTCAAAGGATTCTGACAGGGCAACTGATATTCTGAATGATTTAACACATGGCAAGATCATAAAAGATCACCATGTGCTGGAGAGTATTTTATAATGGAGTGCATCAAGAAGCAGTAATCACAACCAAAAACATAGTACAATCCACCTTTATAAAGGTTCTTCAGCACGTCAAGGGGCCTGATCTTGACATATATGTGAATATTCACAAGACTGATCACCACACCAAATTATGGAAGCTATCATGTAAAAATTAAAAGGTCATGTAAATTACCCCAAAGTGATAGGATCACATCCTAGGGAGACCAGATCCTAAGGAATAGGATCCAAAGCTCATATCCATTATTCTGTCTTGTTCCAGAAATGGATGATGTCACAGTGCAATGCCAATCCCACCTTCTTTGTTACTGCAGGATTAAATGTTGTTTTGCCTCAGCAAATTTTCTGGGTGGTGTATGGTTTATCTCCCATATTTTTATTTTAACATAGTGTGGACACGATTACTTTAGTTATTAAATATTTATAGGTACGCTAAGTATTGGACAATATTTTAAAATGGACCAGCCTCTGCCAAAATTAGCTGAAGACGTATGACAAACATCTCACTTATCCCATGAACAAAAATGCAAGCCATTAAAGAAATCTTCATACGCAAATACTGGTTTGTCACATGAATGCCCAGCACACCTGTGCATGGCCAACACGAGTTTTACCTTGCAGTCAATGGAGTCCTTTATGCTGACAGGAACCCCATAGAGCAGACCTTTCTTCTCCTGACTTTTCACATGCAGAAGCTGGGATTCACTGTCTTCCAGATAATCAGTCACACAGTTGACATCTCTAGTTGCTTTCAGGGCCTGTAAAAAACAAGAAAAGGCAGACAGTTCAATCCAGAGATCATAGAATCAAAGAATAGTAGGGTTGGAAGGGGCCTACAAGACCATCGAGTCCAACCCCTTGCTCAATGAAGGAATCCAAGTCAGAGCATCCCCGACAGATGGCTGTCCAGACTCCTCTTAAATGCCTCCAGTCTGGGAGAGCCCACCACCTCCTTAGGTAATTGGTTCCATTGTCATATTGCTCTAACAGTCAGGAAGTTTCTCCTGATTTTCAGCCAGAACCTGGCTTCCTGTAACTTGAGCCCATTATTCCATGTCCTGCAGTCTGGGATGATCGAGAAGACATCCTGCCCTTCCTCTCTCTGACAACCTTTCAAGTACTTGAAGAGCGCTATCATATCTCCCCTCAGGCTTCTCTTCTCAAGGCTAAACATGCCCAGTTCTTTTAGTCTCTCTGCATAGGGCTTTGTTTCCAGTCCCCTGATCATCTTTGTTGCCCTCCTCTGAACCCTCTCCAGCTTGTCTGCATCTTTCTTAAAGTGTGGTGCCCGGAACTGGACGCAGTACTCCAGATGAGGCCTAACCAGTGATGAGTAGAGGGGAACTAGGGCTTCCTGGGATTTGGAAGCTATGCTTCTATTGTTGTTGTTGTTCAGTCGTTCAGTCATGTCCGACTCTTCGTGACCCCATGGACCATAGCACGCCAGGCCTTCCTGTCCTGCGCTCTCTCCCGGAGCGTGCTCAAGTTCATATTCACTGCATCGGTGATGCTATCTAGCCATCTCATCCTCTGCCGTCCCCTTCTCCTTTTGCCTTCAGTCTTTCCCAGCATCAGGGTCTTTTCCAAAGAGTTTTCTCTTCGCATTAGGTGGCCAAAATATTTGAGCTTCAGCTTCAGTATCTGTCTTTCCAATGAGCACTCAGGGTTGATTTCCTTTAGGATTGACTGATTTGGCCTCCTTGCAGTCCAGGGGACTCGTAAAAATCTTCTCCAGCACCACAGTTCGAAAGCATCAACTCTTCGGAACTCAGCCTTCCTTATAGTCCAGCTCTCACAGCCATACATTACTAATGCTTCTATTAATGCAGCCCAAAATAGCATTTGCCTTTTCTGCAGCCACATCACATTGTTGGCTCCTATTCAGCTTGTGATCGACAACAATTCCAAGATCCTGCTCGCTTGTAGTGTGGTTGAGCCATGTATCCCCCATCTTGGAACTGTGCATTTGGTTTCTTTTTCCTAGGGGCAGAACTTGGCATTTATCCCTATTAAATGTCATTCTGTTGTTTTTTGCCCAGCGCTCCAGTCTATCAAGATCACTTTGAATTCTGTTTCTGTCTTCCAAAGTATTAGCTATTCCACCCAATTTTGTGTCATCTGCACATTTGATCAGCATTCCCTGCACCTCCTCCTTCAAGTCATTAATAAAAATGTTGAAGAGCACTGGGCCCAGGACTGAGCCCTGCGGTACCCAGCTTGTTACCTCTCCCGAGTTTGAGAAGGTCCCATTGATAAGCACTCTTTCAGTCTGATTCTGCAGCCAACTGTGGATCCACCTGAGAGTTGTTTCATCTAGCCCACTTTGAGCTAGTTTGCTCATCAGGATATCATGGGGCACTTTGTCGAAAGCTTTGCTGAAGTCGAGGTATATGATGTCCACAGCATTCCCACAGTCCACAAGGGAGGTTACTTGATCAAAAAATGAGATCAGATTCATCTGGCAGGATTTGTTCTTGACAAATTTATGCTGGCTTCAAGTAGTCACTGCATTGTTTTCAAGGTGCTTACAGATGGATTGCTTTATCATCTGCTCCAGAATTTTCCCAGGGACTGATGTCAGACTGACCGGTCTATAGTTCCCAGGTTCCTCCTTTTTACCCTTTTCGAAGATAGGAACAACATTAGCCCTCCTCCAGTCATCTGGCACTTCACCCATCCTCCATGATTGCTCAAATAGACAGTGGCTCCGAGAGTTCTTCTGCCAGTTCCTTTATTACTCTAGGGTGCAGTTCATCTGGCCCTGGAGATTTGAACTCATTCAAAGTAATTAGGTGTTCCTTGACCATATGCCTATCGATCTCAAGCTGCAATCTTGCCCCTTCAGCCTGAACTTTGCCTTTGCCAGGGAGGCATAGACCCTCTTTTGAGAGAAGACTGAGCCGAAGTAGGAACTGAGCACTTCTGCCTTTTATTTGTCCTCTGTTATCATTTTGCCATCCTTATTTAATAGCTGAACCACCATTTCTTTCCTCTGTCTTTTACTATGCACGAAGCTGAAGAAAGCTTTTTTGTTGCTTTTAGCATCCCTCGCTAACCTCAGTTCGTTCTCAGCTTTAGCCTTCCTGATGCCATCCTTGCAATTCTGTGTTACCTGCCTGTACTCTTCCTTTGTTGCTTGGCCTTCTCTCCACTTCCTATATGTGTACTTTTTTGTTTTCAGGTCATCTCTAAGCTTTTTGTGAAGCCACATTGGCTTCTTCTGTTGTCTTCCAGCTTTTTTTCTTGGTGTTTGAAATTGTGCCTTTAGAATTTCCTTTTTTAAAAAAACTGGTATCTCCACCCATCAAATAAGGGTGTACTTGGAAACTATATTTGCAATGGAAGAATTTAAGCCCCACAAATAGAGGCAAACATCAAAATGGCAGAGAATAGTACTATTTTGAGGCCTGCCTCTTTCTCATCATCTCTCTTTTCTCTTTTTCTTTTTGCTTTCTTGTGTTCAATGCCCCTTTTCTCCCTCTCTCTCAGAAAAGAAAATGACACTTCTCTTGTCTAGGCACTACTGGGGTAGATCCAAATTTAGTCATACTTACACCCAGTTCACATGTCACAGTGGCAATTCATTGTTTGTTTAACAAAGGAATTGCGGGGATGAGCAGAGTGCATGAGCCACACACTTGTCATTTTCGCTTGGGTTGTTTTATGATGTGTGAATCCAGAATCATTGGGTTGTTCATGGGTTAAACAATCCAAAGTTAACTCATGGTTGATTGTTAACTCTGAGTTGTTTAACTCATAAACAACCAAGAGTTTCCAGGTTCACACATCATACAACAACCTAGGAGTGGCTCCTGGGTTGTTGATTAAAATCAGAAATTATGAGCACACAACTCATACATTCTGCTTGTCACCCCTATCCTGGGTTAAACAACCCAGGAATTGCCACCATGATGTGCAAAACAGTCTTAGAGTAGATCCACTGAAATAAATGGGACTTAAGTTAGTCATGACTAACTTAAGTCCCATTTATTTTAATGAGTCCACTCTAAGTATGACTAAATCTAGATCCAACCCAATACCTGATATTCTGATATCTATAAACTGGATCTTTTGTTAGAATGCTTGAGGTTCATGGGATTCTGAACATCCTCATCTAGAAATTTCCACTGCACAGATACAACATTCACAGAGGCCAGCACAGGGAAATAATATAAATTTCTTCTTCAAGCTTACTTTATTCTCCTTCCCTAGAGCTATGGGGCCGAGCAAACAGCCTGAATGCCTGCTATCTGGGGACAAAAAAGAACTGAAATAGATGTAACCTGTTCCTCCTTAACAGAGGTGCCAATTCTAAAATTACATAATTAAATCCACGTAATTTTCAAACCAATGACTTTAAGGATGGGATGTAAGAGTTGCCCATGTTGGCTCTTTGGGAAGGTGGCCAGAGGTCAGATAGAGGATTTAGTCTGTGATCCTATACAGAGTTATCTGGGAGTCATTTCCACTGAACTCAATGGGACTTACCTCTGAGTAGACATGCATAGGATCACACTCTGGGGTTTGTATGGCAGGTTTGACAAAATTGCTTCCCGTTCAAGAGATATTACGATTGTTCTGATTCCAGCAACAAGTCTCCTACAGCACATTAGCATAAGAGCACACTGGTGGCGCTGTATAAATAAATAATAATAGCAACATAGATGCCTCAGACAACCATTTTCAAGTGCCTTTTAACCTGGATTAGTTTTGATGTCCTTTGTACAAGTGCACAGTTAATAGGTAAAGGTTCACTCTGACCTTCACCCATTTCACCTCAGCTTTGCTGGTTTGGAAGTCGCTGCTCACCTTGTCCATGTAAGTATAGAAGACACTCTCAGGTGAGAGTGAGCCATCCCTGAGTTTCCCACAGAGCGCAGGCAGAGCCAAAGACAGGATGGTTGTTGGTTGGTGACTTGGATTCTGAAGGAGAAATGAAAAAAGATTTTTATGGCTGCCCACTTTACCTGCTTACACAACCACCCACACAAGAAGAGGGAGCTGTGATATATGCCATTACATGCCCTTGTTAAAAATATATATATGTGGGAATGACAACAAGAGCCATCTCTACACCAGCCTAAAATCCTGCATTTAAAACGGGCTTTCTGCTTCCATTTTAAATGTAGGATCACTACAGACTCCCTTTACATGTGCTTCCTTTCCCCCTTCCCCTCCCCCCCTTCTCTGAGTTTTCCATATGTTTCATTGATCTCGCTTTTCTACTTGCAACTTTTCCTTTTTTCACAGAGGGAACTCAAGCGGAACACAAGCAGGGTAATTTGATAGCTCATTGTCAAGGAAGGAGGAAAGATCCCTGCAGCCGGGACCGGCCCCAACCTCCCTGCAAGTGAAGACCGCTCAGGACCCAATCCCAGGACCCCCTTCCCAAAAATAGGACTGGCCAAACCTGGCCTTTCAGTCCCCCAAAATACCCAGTAGCCACCCTCTTAAGCCAAGAGGCACTGAAATTAGCACTGAGGTCGTGCAGAGAGATCACACCAACTAAAGGTTGGATAAAGATTTATTAAGATCAAAATAAAGGGGTAGAGGGAAAGGGAAGAATGGAAAGAGCACGTTACACAGAGGGTACAAAGCTATATCACTTAACTATATACACAGAGCTTCATGAATGCACACCCAGCAAAATAATAAATCTACCTGGCCTAGCCTTGCACACCTAAGTAGGGATCTCCCTGGATAGCAACCAGCCGTCTACAGGTCCAGGACCACCAGGATGAAGGGAGACCCCATGCCTCGACCTCAGCCCACTTTTAAAGCCCTGCTCTGGCAACCCAGGGCAGATTTTGCTTCAGCCAATCACTGGCTCAGTCCCTGGGTGGACCACCCTGGCCTCCGAGAGGCTGGAACTCTTCATTACCTCCAGCTGTTGGCACTTTCTAGGTAGCAGGGGCTGCGTCTGGCCTTGGGCAAAGGGCCAAGGAGCCCTTAGATTACAAACAATTCCAGGTGGTTACATCGGACGTGACAGCCTGACCTGATCTTATGGCGGAGAGCAGGCCGTTCTCCTTGACATGCTTTCGAACTGTGGTGCTGGAGAAGACTCTTACGAGTCCCCTGGACTGCAAGGAGGTCAAATCAGTCAGTCCTAAAGGAAATCAACCCTGACTGCTCATTGGAAGGTCAGATACTGAAGCTGAAGCTCAAATATTTTGGCCACCTAATGCGAAGAGAAAACTCTCTGGAAAAGACCCTGATGCTGGGAAAGATTGAAGGCAAAAGGAGAAGGGGATGGCAGAGGATGAGATGGCTAGATAGCATTACCAATGCAATGAATATGAACTTGAGCACATTTCAGGAGAGAGCGGAGGACAGGAAGACCTGGCGTGCTATGGTCCGTGGGGCCACGAAGAGTCAGACACGACTTAACACTGAACAACAACAACAATTTAAAAATGGAATAAAGGTCATTTAGAGCAGGAGACACCCTGGAGGTTAATGGCATCATCTACATTGCCCACAAACATTTGTGAGTGAGCAATCTCAATAGCAGGATAAAAGCTCCAGAACAGTAATGACGATAAGAGCCTTCAAGACTAGGATCATAAGCCATCAACATAATGACAACAAGAGCCATCAAGACTAGGATTAGTAAGCATAGAAGTTGATAAGAAACCAGAGGCTGCAAGCCCCCCTTGTTCAACACTTTACAAAATAAGAACATAATTTCAAGGACTTGAAGTTTTGCTGTTTGAAAAAAGTCTAAACTCAAGGACAACAGCTGCACCGCAGACTTGTACAGAGGGAACTGTTCTGGATCTCTCCTTCAGTGACTACATCTCCAGCTGTCTTGAATGAAGAGATAAACTGGATGGTTATGCATTAAGATGGACTACTAACAACAGTGCTTTGCATATATTTTTTATGTCTAGCCATTACATGTTTGGTTGCTGTAAAACTGTTGATGTTTTTAAATAAGCCAGATGGATGCCCCTTAAGGAATTAATTATGACTCTGTTGGGCCCCATCCCCCACATCTGTGCCTTTGTGGTTTCAAGAATTTAGCTGAGAGTTCCACGTTTCCTCAGGCTGAGTGGGGTAGCCTGAAGGCCCCCTTTGGGCAGCATTCTGAGCTACCCTATTATCGGTTAACTGGTACAAGGCGCAGAGGCAAGACTTTTAATTTGGTGACTTTTTAATTTTTTAATATTTTTAATATTTTCATATATATCTAAGTACCAGCTTTTAAGCATTATTTTAACATAATATTGCTTTTACATTCACAGGTTTAGAGCTCAATCCTATGGCCGCTAGAGAGCATCTATACGGCCACAGGATTTTTCAGGTTCTGGGAACCGAGCTCGGAGCCAGCGTGCCAAGCTCGGTGCCCAGAAACCCAACTCCCCTCCCCCTTCCCCCGCATAGGCAGAGCCATTCGTCCCTGGCTCTGTGCTCATAAGAGCAGTGCGGAGCAGCAGAAAAGGGGGCGTTCCTGGGGGCAGGGAGGGGACCGAAGAAGTGCCATTACGACACTTCCTATGCCTCCCCCTACTGCTCTGACGTGCTCTGGCCATCTAGCTGCAAATGAGGGATGGCCGGAGCATGGAGAAAATCCCCTCTGCGTTCCGCCCACCCTGCATTGGATACCCTGAGTTCAGAGGCGGCCAACTATCCCTACAGGATTGCGCCCTTAACTACTGCAGTGTCTTATCCTAGTAATTGTGAGGAATCTGTTATATACAGTGCATTTGCATACATAATATTTGTTCACTTTTTGGCATATCTCTTATATACTAGACCATGTCCTTTGTACTTGACCACTGAGAAAGACTGTCTGTCAAGTGGCATTTGGTTCATTTGGTATTGATTATCTTTGGTATGGTTAGGGGTTTTTTTTAGCACAAAAACACTGTATTCTCTCTCTTTTTTAGATATATACTTTTAAACTACACAGATTAAAAAACCTTTATCATTGGATTTTGTCATATATATTTATTATCACCAGTAAGCCCAACCCAGTTGTTTCAACTGCTTAGGGTTGTGGGACACTTCCTGTTTTGTTTGGTCAAATCCCCAGTTAATCATGAACTCACTGGATGGATGTTTTTTCCCAACTTTTAGACTGAAGTCCTCATCTGGAAAATGGGAACAAGAACAGGCTGTTTAGTGAGAGTTGCTGGGAGGTGGAATGAACTGAAGATGGTTAAATATACTACACGTTAAGTAATAAGAGTCTAGGTTCCCATGATCTCTTGAAAGTTAAGCCTGTAACCAAGCCTAAATACATGTCACTGAATCAATCACATATTCTTTGCCTGTTTATCCCTGTCGTTCCTTGTGTCAAATTTTAAATTCCTCAGGGCAGAGGAATTCCAGAAATTCCTCTTCTGACCCAAACCCTAAATAAAAGGTTTAAAACAGATAGATATTGCTGAACTTTCACAAAGTGTATTTTTCTACCCTGCAATAT
Source organism: Heloderma suspectum (assembly GCF_057233095.1). Classification (NCBI taxonomy): domain Eukaryota; kingdom Metazoa; phylum Chordata; class Lepidosauria; order Squamata; family Helodermatidae; genus Heloderma; species Heloderma suspectum. Next base: position 232,770,381 of record NC_139461.1, read on the forward strand.
TGGAGTTTATTTTTACTTTTCATATGTTGCTAATGTTCTGAAATCATCCTTGTCAGTGCTAGTTTATCTCATTGCCAAATGCCACTTATAGACTAGGTTCACACAACGCAACAACCCATACTCAAGGTTGTATGTGGGTTGTTGTTGAGCCAAGAGTTGTGCTGTATGAACTCAGCTGCGCTAACAAACCATGGTTTATTAACCCCGAACAATCCATGAAGAGAAACCAATGGGGCTGGTTCACAAAAGCCCACCATGGCTTAAGGAGCAATCCTATGGCCCCTAGATAGAGTCGGGGGCAGGGGAGCATAGGATAATTTGGATTCCTGGATCCCAGATTGGAGACAGCACTCCAACCGTGGATCCAGTAATTTGAGCTCCCCACTCCTCCCTGCCAGTGTGGAGAGGACCGTGCCAGCAACCTCAGAGAGGGGGTATTTATTTATTTAAAACATTTCTTGGCTGTCTTTCAGGGCAGAAGCCCTCCCAAGGCGGCTTACAGCAATAAAATACATAAAAACTAGTTAAAATACTAAAAGCAATAAAAACATAAAAATAAACAACAATAAAAGCCAACAATAAAACCAGCAGCAGCAACAATGGCAATAACAGCAACAACAGCAGTCATATATTAAAAAAAGGCCACAGTAAAATACCATGTTTTCAAGGCCTTCTTAACATGGAGGACCTCTGATGGCAACTTGTTCCATAAGTGTGGGGCCACTGCAGAGAAGGCCCTCTCATGTGTGATCACCCACGTGACTGTGGGCAAATGAGAAGGGCCTCTCTTTCTGATCTTAAAGTGCAGGCAGACTGATACGGGTGAAGGTGGTCCTCAAGTAAAGGGGTCATGCCAGTGGGCAGGGACAGGAGGTGACTAGGGAAGCCAGAATACGACATATCCCAAGGCCTCCCCAGCCTCCTTCCCTTCTGCTCCAACGTGCCCCAGTTAGACAGGTGAAAAAGCCTGTCTAGCCAAAATGCAGAGGTGAAGATCACCTCTTCTGTTCCTCCCGCTCTGTTAAGGATGCCCATAAGCCTCAGAGTTTGGAGGCTTATGGGCATCACTATAGGTTTGCAACCTTATTTAAATAGACTAATTAACCCTGGGACTATATATAAGAAAAGCATCAACCACTATGATGAGCCAGCTATCTCTTGTGTAAGGCAAAACTGTAAAATATTTAGCTTTCTCAAATAGTTTCGAGCAGAGCTTTCCAAACTTTTCGTGTTGGTGACACACTTTTTAGACATGCATCATTTCGTGACACGGTAACTCAATTTTACTAGCAAACTGGAGGTTCAACTGACCCGTTATAAGAGATACGGACACATACATAAATTGTAATAACGAAATGTATGGGGATACAACATATCTCATGAAAACCTTTCATTTATATTTTTAAAAATATATGATTTGTAAGATAATAACATACATTGTTGTCATTTACAAGTAACAGTATGTAAATATGTGCAAGAATTTTAAAAAATTGAATAACACCAATAACTACTTACCATTTTAATGGGATGTATGAGGTTGATGGGATGAACACAGCTTTTCAATATTTGGTGGAATATTAGATAAAGACACTCGCATTTCGTCATCAAGCATTTTTAAGCTTCCACATTTCAGTGTCTTTAAGTTTGCCCTCAGTGTCTTTAAGTTCGCCCTCAGTGTCTTTAAGTTCGCCCTCAGTGTCTTTAAGTTTGAAAAGGATACTTCACAAATGTATGTAGTACAAAACTGCAGAAGAACTTTTAACGCTTTTTTAGCTATGTTTGGATGCATTTTTGAAATGCGAATCCAAAAGCTAAGTCACCCTGTTCTTGCATCATTAACAGATTTCGATCATTTTTTATGTCAGCTAATTCTTCTTCAGTAAGTGAAAAATTCCTCATTGCAGTTGAAAGAAATGGATTTCTGATCCAATCATAGTCTTGGATTTCAACATTTGGGAAGTAATGATGAACTTTCTCTCTGAGCAATGTTAAATGGTCAACAGTTAGCGAGCTGAGATCACATTTTAGCTGGCACTCAGCAGTTTTGGAAAACATTTCAAAATTTCCTTCTTTCACTTTCCTTTTCCAAATTGCTATTTTGTCTCTCATAGCACAAATTTTATCTACCGCTATTAAGATATTTCCTCCTTTTCCTTGCATACTGGTGTTTATTTTATTCAAATGTTCAAATATGTCAGCAAGATATGCCAATTTTGTGCACCAAAGTTTGCTTTGAATTAGATCACAGAATTCATTTTGCTGATTTTCCTCAAAAAGTTTAAGCGTCATTTCCCTCAATTCATATACACGACAAAGCACTCGACCTCTTGAGAGCCAACAAACTTCTGTGTGCAGTAGAAGTTTTTTAAACCTTGCCCTCATATCTTCACAAATATGACCAAATAATCTTGATTGAAGAGGTCTACTTTTAATGTAATTGACCATTTGAACCACTTTGTCCAAAACTTTTCTTAATTCATTTCCAATGGTTTGCGCGACTAGTGCTTCGTGATGTAAAAAGCAATGAGTAATTATAATATTTTCATTCTCTTTCTTTGCTAAAGCTATAAAACCTTTTGTTGAACCAACCATTGAGGGTGCGCCATCTACACAATTTAACCATTGCAAATTATTTTCCTTCATGAAGCAATCAAAAGTTTTAAATATATCTTCACCTCTAGTTCTCATTGGAAGTTCTAGACAACACAAGAATTGCTCAATAATTCTGTCAGTATGAATGAAACGTATAAAAACCAATAATTGTGCTAACCCACTGACATCTGTTGCTTCATCTAATTGCAATGTAAAGATCATATTATTGTCTTGAAAAATATCCTTCATTTGCTGCTTAATGTCATCAGACATGTCTTGAATACGTCTTCCGATTTGTGTTATCTGCCAAAGGGATTTTATTAACTTCTATCTCAAATTCAGGCCCAAACATTGTTCGAACAATAGCACAGCAAGATTCCTTTATGGTGGTTTCGGCAATAGCGTGTGGGTCCTTGTTTTTGGCATTTGAGCAACAAAGTAACTTGCCTTTTGAGCTATCTCTGATGTCTTCATTCTCTTTGTGAATGATGCAGACTGCTTCTTTAGAGATTCTGAAAGCTCAATAAAGTATCCTACTGGTTTTTCTGACAAATGACAGTGTTCTGAGGTAAAATGACGCTTTAATTTATTTGGTACCATACTTTCATTTGCAAGTATATCCCCACAAACTAAACACTGGGGACAAGGATTGTTTTCATTACCAGAAAATGTGAACCCCAGTTTCATATAATCTTTGCTGTATAAACAAGGCTTGGAAATTGTTCCTTTACACTTCTTACGTACTAATACAGACCGTTCAACAGTTGATTCTTGCGTAGCTTCTTCTATAGCCGCTACATTTTGTTCATTGCAAACGTCTTCACCAGCTTTCCTTTTCTTAATTAGAAAGGTATCCATTTTACGGGTAATTCAACTGCAATTTAATGAATAAATCTATGCAAATTTATTTCTAGGTTTTAGCATTAACTAAATATGAAAATAACAGGACTGTTTTTAGCGCTTATCTTTGTTTTTTCTTATGAAAATAACAGCACCTGCGCTCCACTCCCACAGCGATAAAGTGAGATAAAGATAGGAATCAGGACCAGGAGAAAATGTGAAAAATAAACAAATTAACTAAAGTATTTACAATACATATTAGGACACATAGGTCCAGGTAGGAGCTCAGCTGCAAAAACACATGAAGTAGAGAAGCAAAAGTCCATCAAAAATGGTGTAAATATATATGTCTCACTACAAGGCTATACTGCTGTAAATATTTGCAACGCCTATGTCCAGTTCCAGCACTCTCCGGTGGTACACTGCCAGTGGGTGGTTAATCCACAATTACAGCAGAGTAAAAATAAATGGCAGAAATCAACTGAGCTCCATTCCGACTGGCCAAGATGGCGGACGGCCTGCTCGGTGCAGTCCCAGGTGGTGTTTCCATCTGTGTGTTACTTTGGCCTGGCCGCACAGCAGCGCAGTGCAGAAGTCCGCGAAGGGCATGCCCGAAACCACGCAGGGCTGGTGGCCGCTGCCACTTCTCCGCGCCGGTGTCAGCCAAGCTCTGCTCCCAGGGCAGTGCCTCCCTTCCCCTCTCTTCGCCCCGCGCCTCTACCTTTCTGGGCAGGGCCTGCCCAGCGCAGCCCTCCCTGCTCTGGGGGCATCCAGCGGGCCATTGTTCTCCCCTGCTGCCCTGCAGCCGCACCGAGGACGTGGGGAAGCCTCTCGCCCGAGCTGATTGCAAATTGCTCGACTAATTGCTCGAGCTTCGAAAACTTCGAATTCTCCACACTCCTCATGCAACCAGCGTTACCACACTCCTCGCCATACCGCTCCAACACCGCCAATCACGTGCATCCTACGTCAAGATGCCACGTGATCCTAACGTAGCTAATGTTAAAGCACCTAAGCTTTAGCAGCTAAGCTGCTTTAACATTCGCTGCTTTAGGAAGTTCCGGGGGAGGGACCAAGCAAAGCAAATGTGAGTAAGGGAGCTCCGCGGTGGCCTTCTGCATAATTTTCGCGCGACACACCTACACACTGCCAGCGACACACTAATGTGTCGCGACACACAGTTTGGAAAGCTCTGGTTTAGAGAGACTAAACTAATTTTTATTTATTTATGCATTTATTTATTACATTTCTAATACTGCCCAATAGCCGAAGCTCTCTGGGTGGTTCACAACAATTAAAACTATAAAATACAACATGATAAAATATAATATAAAAGTTTAAAACTACAGTATAAAATAAAAATAATAACCAAACAGAACCTAGCAGCAGTGCAAAGATTTAAAATCCAGTACCAGATTTTAAAAAAGGAACTGAAAAACTAAAATGTCTCGGAGAATAAACAGGTCTTCGCCTTGAGCCGAAAAGGCCACAATATAAGTGTCAGGACAGCCTCTCTGGGAAGCTCATTCCACAACAGAAAAGTTCCTCTTCTTAGTAGCCACCCATGTCACTCTATTTGGTGGGGGGTCCCGGAGAAGAACCGCTAAAAACAACCTTTGGGTCCGGGCAGGTGCTTTTGGAAGGAGACAATTCTTTCAGGTAACCTGGCCCCAAGCCATTTAGGGCTTTGAATGTTAATACCAACACTTCGAATTAGGCCCAGAAATGGACTGGCAGCCAGTGCAGATGGAAAAGCACTGGCATGTGATCATGTTGGCCAGTCCACGTTAACGATCTCATTGCCCTATTTTGGACCAGCTGAAGTTTCTGGGCCATTTTATAGCTTACTGCAGTAAGGTATAGAAATCAAAAGCTTGATATACAGATGTTTAGAAGAATTTACAGACTTAGGGCACAATCGTGTGCATGCTTAGACAGAAAAAGTTCTGCAATGCCTAGCATGTCTGAGCATGCATAGGATTGCGCCATTAGGTTTAATTAGCACATTTTGAATAAGGAGTTTTCTTGTCAAAGCTGTACTTTAGAATTCATCTTATCTAGCCAGAAAAGGTATATGTGTAAGCCTTTTGTGTATGTTTGGCTTTTTTAAGGAATTTTAGTAACAATGAAATAATTAAGACTGTGAGCCCTAATTTATGGGACCAGTAGATATTAGCTATGACATAATCTCTACACAAAAAGGTATGCATATGTTTTGCAATGAGGTAGCTTCTTATTAAAAAGCCCATGTTCCTGTCTGCTGAAAGGCGTATTCAGAGCTGAATCTTGGTATGTAGATAAGATCTCTCCATTTAAACTATTAGGACTAAAAGTCTAAGAACAAGAAATGTTTAGGAAATACTATTTCCTGTTAAGCTATTAAGATCTAAGAATCTTTAGCAATGTTCTCTCTTGCATAAAATATTTTTTTAAAATTATTTTATGCAAGCTGTGTTTTGATGTTATGCTTTAGGAGTATATTTTAATAAAAACGGATCAAAAGATTTTCCCTTTGTTAAGTCTTGCTAGTACAAAACCAAAATTGAATCTACCCTAGAACAATTTTTGTGATATGCTTGGGTTAAAGTCTATTACTCAGCTATAGCTGACTGGCAGCCAAAGGGCTCCTCAATACCGGAGCTATAACTTGAAAACATTCAGCAAAGGCCAAACCCGTAACAACATTGAATTCAATGGAGCTTACTTCTGACTAAACATGTATAAGATTGCATTGTTAATGTTTTAAAAACATAACGCAAGGGTCAATGGCTGTTTTCACCTAAGGAGAGAAAACTATGAATATAAAACAGTTTGCTCAGTAAATAGAAATCCTCAACTCAGAGGTGGAGTACACATAAAAGAACTGGAGGGTGCAGCAAGCATCCCAGTTTGGCAATTGAGATACCCATGAAGCGCTGCTCGTACCATACTGAAGCAAAATAACAGACTTTTACTGAGAAAGGTTGCAGTAATAATAGAAGTTGGCTCTGCTCAGTTGTGGAACTTGGATCCATCTGACGAAACAGACCTTGGAGTGCTCTCTAATGCAAAACCCTGTCTAACTGGCTGCATATCGGCCAAATGTGTACAAACAGAAGCTGAATTTGTACTCGAATGCCAAACCTCATACTAATATTGAAAACCACTGGGATTTTTTTTTTTTTTAGCTTTGCTATCTATTGTTGTTCATCTTGATGCCGAACAACCTCATGCATGAAATAAAGGGTGCTTAACTCATCCTTGACCTCCAGCCTCATTTCTTATTGAGCGGAGAACCCAACACCATACAGTATGAGAAAGGCAAAGTTGTAGCTTTGGCTCAATTTGTATGTTTACCAGAAAGGAAGATTTGGTTTTTTTAAAAAATTGCAAGTAAACAGATGTATGTGAAGTTGCAGATAGAAAGACAAAAGAAGAAAGTGTGGAGGGCACCAGGTTGGGGAAAGCTGGAGTAGAGGCTTGTGGAGAAGTGCAGAAAAGTACCAGAAAGTGTATAGTAATAAAAAGTAAGTCAAGATGAGAGTGTGATAGAAATGTTGCAAAGCATGGTGAACTAATGAAAGTCAAGTGAGAATTGCACAGAGAATGCAGTCTTGTTCAGTGTGGTGAAGAGCAGCCTTCCCTAACCTGGTGCCCCCTCCAGGTGTTTTAAGCCACAATCCTATGCACGTTAAGGCAGGAAAAATGTCTTGACAACACCCAGCATTCCTCAGCTGGCAGTGCTGGCTAGGGAATGTTGGGCATTGTCGGACTTTTTCTGTCTAAACATGCATAGGATTGTGCCCGTAGTCTCAACATCCTATCAGATCTACCTAGCATGGCCAATGATCAGGGATGATGGGAGTTGCAGTTGAAAATATCAAGTTTAGAAAGGCTAGGCTAAACCGTTGGATTAAGACTAGAGTTCAAATCCTCCACTCACCCAGGAAGCTGCATTAGTCTGTTATAGCAGAAACAAAAAGATATTGTGGCACTTTAAGAGGAATAGATTTATGCTGGCATGAGCTTTTGGGGACTAAAGCTTATGCCACCCAATCTGTGCCTTTGAAGATACAAAAACAGCAGCAACAACAAATGTTGGTGGGTTGAGTCCAGATCAACATTGCAGGGTTTACTTCTCTCACACTTAGGACTGTCAGCAGGTGTTGCACTGAAAAAAGACTGTTGACAGGTGTAGCTTCTCCCTTGACTATGAGGAGTTTAAGCCAAATCCCTAGTGACCTTTACACTGTGGTAAAAGTCCCAAACTGGACTTGGAGGTCCGTGCCCAGCTGCCCTCCAATTAAGCTCTGGACACGTGGGTAAGATCCAACTCAAGTTTATTCGTGTACAACAAAGGCAGCTCTGTCAACCCAGAGGCAGCACAGCCCAACACTCACCAGTTACATTTATAATCATAAGGTGGCTAAATAAGTGATATCAGCCAAGCCCAGCGCGCATGTCTGCTCATTATCAACTGAATTTTTACTGAACTACCACTCCCAGCTTCTTCTCTCTCAGAGAGTCCTGCAACTTTCCCAGGATTTATGACCTAATTATTTTGGAACCACAATGATTGTGTCGGGTGTGGGGTGAGTTGCTGTGCCAGCAAGATAACTTATCTCTACTGTCCTAGCAGCTCCTCCTTCAGTACAGAAGAAACAGAGACAACAGTTGTAGGCTTTTGAGGAATCTGCCACGTAGGCACCAAGAAGCCGAGATGACATGGCTTTGCCTTAGTTATTTTCCACAACACAGACACCTTGTAAGTCTGAGACAAGAGGAGGTCATGGGTAATAAGGTTATGTGATGTTTTAGTTGAAGGAATGTTGTAAGCTGCTGAGATGGTTTGAATAAATCTGGGTGAACATTCTAGATGTTTCTTGTTTTGCATTGAGCTATAGAAATTTCTTAAACTGCTGATTCTGCAAGACTAACTAATTGTTTTCTGCTTGTGACAAATGACAAATGTATGTCGAAATATGAACCAAGATTTGATTAGCTGTCCTGACTGAGTAAGGAAAGTATAAGAATTCTTCTTTATTGTTAAGCAATTGTTGTTCATCTTGATGCCGAACAACCTCATGCATGAAATAAAGGGTGCTTAACTCATCCTTGACCTCCAGCCTCATTTCTTTTTGAGTGGAGAACCCGACACCATACAGTATGAGAAAGGCAAAGTTGTAGCTTTGGCTCAATTTGTATGTTTACCAGAAAGGAAGGTTTTTTTTTAATTGCAAGTAAACTGATGTATGTGAAGTTCCAGATAGAAAGACAAAAGAAGAAAGTGTGGAGGGCACCAGGTTGGGGAAAGCTAGAGTAGAGGTGTGTGGAGTAGTGCAGAAAAGTACCAGAAAGTGTATAGTAATAAAAAGCAAGAACAAAGGTCTCTCTCAAGATGAGAGTGTGATAGAAATGTTGCAAAGCATGGTGAACTAATGAAAGTCAAATGACAATTGACCGGGGGGGGGGGGGGGGATAAAGTTGCTTTGTGCGTAGAACTGATAACCACAAATCATTTATGGGTCAAAATGTACTCTAAACTAGAAGGGTTTAATTTAGTGAGTTGCTTACAATTAGGTGGTTTTGTTTTAATGATTAGCTGGTCTACAAGAAATGTATACTGAATTGCTTCTTTTGTTTATGCTGTTACTGTGTAGTTTTAATCTCTGAGCATGTGCAGATGTATTTCTGACCATGCTGCTGCAACTTCTTAAGAGTGCTTTGAATCAACTAGCCTCTCTGCTTAAGTAGCTGAGCTCATTGCTCTAAAGTCAAAACTGTTGATATCTATACTGACTCTCATCCGAGGAAGGAATTCCTCACCAATATTTGCAAGCTATTCAACTTAAAAACCTTGTCCCATCCTGACTTATCTGATATTCCACTTCAAAATCCTGATTGAAAACTCTTGTTGATGTGTCCTGCATGCGTGACCAAAGGGTAATTTTGTTGCTGAGTACGCTGCTGCAGAATCAAGGTAAGCTGGAGGTGGTCAAACATGAGATGGCAAGATTGAACATCGACATCTTGGGAATCAGCGAACTAAAATGGACAGGCATGGGCGAATTTAATTCAGGTGACCATCATATCTACTATTGTGGGCAAGAATCCCTTAGAAGAAATGGAGTAGCACTCATAGTCAACAAAAGGGTGGGAAAAGCAGTACTGGGGTACAACCTTAAAAACGATAAAATGATCTCAGTACGAATCCAAGGCAAACCATTCAGCATCACAGTAATTCAAGTCTATGCCCCAACCACTGAGGCCGAAGAAGCTGAGGTTGATCGGTTCTATGAAGACCTACAACACCTTCTAGAACTAACACCAAAAAAAGATGTCCTCTTCATCATAGGGGATTGGAATGCTAAAGTAGGAAGTCAAGAAATCACCGGGATAACAGGCAGGCATGGCCTTGGTGTACAAAATGAAGCAGGACAAAAGCTAATAGAGTTTTGCCAAGAGAACATGCTGATCATAGCAAACACTCTTTTCCAACAGCACAAGAGGCGACTCTACACATGGACGTCACCAGATGGTCAATATCGAAATCAGATTGATTATGTCCTTTGCAGCCAAAGATGGAGAAGCTCCATACAGTCAGTAAAAACAAGACCTGGAGCTGACTGTGGCTCAGATCATGAGCTGCTTCTTGCAAAATTTCGGCTTAAATTGAAGAACGTAGGGAAAACCACTAAACCGTTCAGGTATGACCTAAATCATATCCCTGATGAATATACAGTGGAGGTGAGGAATAGATTTCAGGGATTAGACCTGATAGACAGAGTGCCTGAGGAACTATGGACGGAGGTCCGTAACATTGTTCAGGAGGCAGCAACCAAATCCGTCCCAAAGAAAAAGAAATGCAAGAAAGCCAAGTGGCTGTCTGATGAGGCTTTACAAGTAGCTCACGAAAGAAGGGAAGCGAAAAGCAAGGGAGAAAGGGGAAGATATACCCAACTGAATGCAGAGTTCCAGAGAATAGCAAGGAGAGACAAGAAGGCCTTCTTAAATGAACAATGCAAAGAATTCGAGGAAAACAACAGAATGGGAAAGACTAGAGATCTCTTCAAGAAAATTGGAGATCTCAAGGGAACGTTTTGTGCAAAGACGGGCATGATAAAGGACAAAGAAGGCAGGGACCTAACAGAAGCAGATGAGATTAAGAAGAGGTGGAAAGAATACACAGAAGAACTATACAGGAAAGATTTGAATGTCCCTGATAGCCATGATAGTGCGGTCACTGAACTTGAGCCGGACATCCTAGAGAGTGAAGTCAAGTGGGCCTTAGGAAGCATTAGTAACAACAAAGCTAGCGGAGATGACAGTATTCCAGCCGAGCTATTTAAAATCCTAAAAGATGATGCTGTTAAAGTGCTGCATTCAATATGCCAACAAATCTGGAACACTCAACAGTGGCCACAAGACTGGAAAAGGTCAGTTTACATTCCAATTCCAAAGAAGGGCAACGCCAAAGAGTGTTCAAACTACCGCACAATTGCGCTCATTTCACATGCCAGCAAGGTGATGCTCAAAATCCTACAAGCTAGGCTTCAGCAGTATGCGAACCGAGAACTACCGGAAGTACAAGCTGGGTTTAGAAGAGGCAGAGGAACTAGAGATCAAATCGCCAACATTCGCTGCATCATGGAGAAAGCAAGAGAATTCCAGAAAAACGTCTATTTCTGCTTCATTGACTACGCTAAAGCCTTTGATTGTGTGGATCACAACAAACTGTGGCAAATTCTTAAAGTGATGGGAGTACCAGACCACCTTACCTGTCTCCTGAGAAACCTGTACGAGGGTCAAGAAGCAACAGTAAGAACCAGAGATGGAACAACCGATTGCTTCAAAATTGGGAAAGGAGTACGACAAGGCTGCATATTGTCACCCTGCTTATTTAACTTCTATGCAGAGTACATCATGAGAAATGCCGGGTTGGATGAATCAGAGGTCGGAATTAAGATTGCTGGGAGAATTATCAACAACCTCCGATATGCAGACGATACCACCCTAATGGCAGAAAGCGAAGAGGATCTAAAGAGCCTCTTGTTGAGGGTGAAAGAGGAGAGTGCAAAAGCTGGTTTGAAACTCAACATTAAAAAAACTAAGATCATGGCATCTGGCCCTATCACTTCCTGGCATATAGAAGGGGAAGAAATGGAAGCAGTGACAGATTTTACTTTCTTGGGCTCCAAGATCACCGTAGACGGTGACTGTAGCCATGAAATTAAAAGACGCTTGCTCCTTGGGAGGAAAGCTATGGCCAACCTAGACAGCATAGTAAGAAGCAGAGACATCACCTTGCCGACAAAGGTCCGTCTAATCAAAGCTATGGTTTTCCCAGTAGTAATGTATGGCTGTGAGAGCTGGACTATAAGGAAGGCTGAGCGCCGAAGAATTGATGCTTTCGAACTGTGGTGCTGGAGAAGACTCTTACGAGTCCCCTGGACTGCAAGGAGGTCAAATCAGTCCATCCTAAAGGAAATCAACCCTGAGTGCTCATTGGAAGGACAGATACTGAAGCTGAAGCTGAAATATTTTGGCCACCTAATGCGAAGAGAAAACTCCCTGGAAAAGACCCTGATGCTGGGAAAGACTGAAGGCAAAAGGAGAAGGGGACGGCAGAGGATGAGATGGCTAGATAGCATCACGGATGCAATGAATATGAACTTGAGCACGCTCCGGGAGAGAGCGCAGGACAGGAAGGCCTGGCGTGCTATGGTCCATGGGGTCACGAAGAGTCGGACACGACTGAACGACTGAACAACAACAACGCTGCTGCAGCACCTTGTTTAACTCATTGTAAGCAGCCTGATACCCATGGATGCTTCAGCTCAAATAGCAGAACTCATAGCCCTGACTAGAGCATGTCAATTATCTGAAGGGTTAACTGTTGGAATCGTTCATGATTTTGTTCAATCCATACCAATAGGCAAGATGTTGTGTCCCACTCAAGTTTCCATGCTGATGCAGCTGCAAAGGCTGCTGCACAAATATCTTGTCCCAACATTTTCATCTGCCAAACCGCTTCCCAGCCTAGTGTTTGATCATTGGGACCTCAGCATAGCCCAAGATTCGACCCCAAAACATGAAAAATCCAGGTGGAATCGCACAGGTTGTATTTTATACCCTGACTCTCTTTGGCGCTCCCCAGACGGCCGCTTGGTAGTGCCTAGTTCACTCCATTTTCTCTTAGCCAACATGCTTCATTCCTTTTCCCACGCTAGCAAAGAAAGATTGAATATGACCATTTAGAACATTGGTTTGTGATTAATTTTTTTTAAAAAAGCAGCTGAAGCCATCTGTCTCCGTTGAGTTGCCTGTCAGTCCCACAATGCAACACATCCTGTGAAGGTTGTGCAGATACAGAAGCCTCCCCAAAAGTCCTTTCCCGCCTTTGTAATAGACTTTGTTCAGATGCCAAAGCAGACCAGCTATGATTGTTCGTGTTCTGAATGGACAAAAGTAATTTCTCTAAATATATATATGTATGTTGAAGCAATTGTTCATCCTGATGCTGAACAACCTCATGCATGAAATAAAGGGTGCTTAACTCAGCCTTGACTCACTGGAAAAGACCCTGATGCTGGGAAAGACTGAAGGCAAAAGGAGAAGGGGATGGCAGAGGATGAGATGGCTAGATAGCATCACTGATGCAATGAATATGGACTTGAGCACGCTCCGGGAGAGAGCGCAGGACAGGAAGGCCTGGCGTGCTATGGTCCATGGGGTCACGAAGAGTCGGATGCGACTTAACGACTGAACAACAACTCAGCCTTGACCTCCAACCTCATTCCTTATTGAGCGGAGAACCCGACAGCTACACCACTGCGAAGGGGAAAAGCACGCTGAGCAAAACTAGGCAGCTCTTACGGGAGGGGGCGGGGGCTCCAAACCCAGAGGTTTGGACTTTGATTTCTTGAACAACAGAAATCGGGGTGCAGTCGGTTCCGCCCCGTTGCCCGTGAGGGAAGCAAATGAACTGGCTTTCCTGCGTTGGTGGTTTGAAATCCGCCGATGGGCGATGACCTTCTGTTGGTTGCCTTAGGCTACCCTTCCCCAGCCTGGTGCCCGCCAGACGTTTTGGACTTCAACTCCCATCAGCCCCAGCCAGCATGGCCCATAGCCAGGGAAGCTGGGAGCTGTAGTCCACAACATCCCGAGGGCATCAGGTTGGGGGCAGCTGCGATCAGGCATGCTCGAAGAGCCGCTCGGCTCTGCATCGACCTACCTGCTCCTTGAACTTGCGAACAACTTGACCCATTCGATCGAGGGCGCGCTCCCGCCTCCACCTCGTCGCGTCGATCTTCTTCTGGATTTTTCTCCGCCGCCGCCATTTCAGCAGGAGGATCGTCGCGGCCGAGCAGCACAAGAGCGCGGAGATCAGGCCGGCGGGTCTCATTCCCCACTCTCGCGGGCGGCTCTCCCTGGCGGCTCCCCTCCCTCCAGCTAGCGCGCCCCGCCCCGCGGCGTCCTCTCCCTTCGGGTGCAACCGCACGGCAGGAGCTCCTTAGGGACGGGCTCTGGGAAAAGCCGGCATGGTTTTCGACCGGGGGGGGGGGGGGGTCAATGCACGGCGCGCCGGGAAGTCACTAGTTTAATTCCGCCGCCCCCGCGTCGTTTTAAAATCCACGGCAGGCTTCCGGGGCATAGTGATCCCGTTGAGAAACTGCTTCCAGCGGTGACTCCGGATAGTTCAGGTATCCACTGTGACTACCACGACCTGCTGATCCCAGTTTGAACACCAGCAGACCCCTTTTCCCGCACACCTTGGGACTAGTCCGAACTTGTAGACAATGAATGACCTGGCTCGGACGGCATCACTCATCCCGGGCGAATCCAGGGTTGTCAGGTTGTGTGAAGCTGCTGATCGTGGGTGATGGGATCATGGGCAACGAGGGAGTTATGTGAAGGTTAAACCCACACTCGATGGGTTTGCACCACAGGACAACTCCTGAGTGAGGTTGGATATGCAAAATGGTGGCCATGTGCACCCTACACACACTGCAGCCTCACCATGGGTTAAATAACTGGTGGGAGAGCATGTTGTACAAACCATGATTTCACCATCTAGGCAGACCCCACCCCCACCCAACTGAAGAGATCTGGGAATTTTGGACGTGTGGTGGTGCTAGTGGGGTGATCTTTAGATTGGCCTAAGAAAGGTCTTACAGCAACATCAATTTTAGACAGAAAAAAGGCATACTGCTCCCACCCAGCATGTTGTCTTGCTTATGGTGTAATGTAACCTCAACGTTGCTGAATTGTAACATCTCTGCTAAATTTCTTATGTATGACAAGCAACAAGGAAGGATATGGTGCACAGTCCAGTGAGATTCATTCTTAATGCTGCTTTTACACCTTCACCTCCAAAGTTCTAAGTTACACAGGACCTGCCTTTCTCCCTGTGCAAGGAAGTGAGGAGGCATGGATTTGTTAGTTTGCTTTTTGGCAGATTGTGTCCCTGCTGCCTTGACAGTATACAGTGGATGGAATTTTTCCGTCTGTTCTAGAGACAAAATGTTTCTTACTATATCCATCCCGGGTGAATTGGCTTTTCCAATAGGATGACACTGTAAGTGGTTTGCCAAACTTCAAAAGTTAGCAGAAAAGGAAGGGTTTGTGGAAGGTACTGTGCTAGTCTTCGGTGATGTTAGGCATCCTTATTCTGAGGTCTATCAAAAGTCTGTCACAGCACACAAAAGCTGATGATGTATGTTCCATATGAAGTGAGGACCTTCCACAGAAGCCATATCATGAATAATAATAATCATGTTGATAGCACTTCTGGTGAGCATAAATGCTTTATCTATCTTCCTTACATTCTCAGAGAAGGTGAAATGTTGCAGTGCTTGTTCTGTGCAAAAGAACTGATTGGGAGCACTCTGCAAATGCAAACCTCTTTTTTCATAGTGTAAAGACCTAATTTTTTGTTTGTTGTTGTGATACAGGCCATCCTTAATTTAGATGATTAGCTCTGAAAAGCAGCAGAATAGCTTAATTCAGGAAGGCATTTAGAGAAGGCCAGTAACGCATTGTATGCAAGCAGAAGATACCATTTTTTTCTCCACATTTTTTGAGTATTTTTGTTACCAGTATTCTTCCTGGAGATATCCCTGTGAGCTGATGTACTCACTACTCACAGCACACGGTTGCTGGTAAAAAAACATCTTCCACATGCAGGTGATTTACCTGCCAGAAATCATTGTTCTGTCTCTAAAGCTGCAATCTTATACATATTTACCTGGGAGTAAGTCCTATTGAACTCAATGGGATTTACTTCTCAGCAGACTTCTATAGGCTTACATTATAAAGCAGCCTTCCCCACCCTGGTACCCTCTAGATCAGAGCTTTCCAAACTTTTCATGTTGGTGACACTCTTTTTTGTTGTTGTTCAGTCGTTCAGTCGTGTCCGACTCTTCGTGACCCCATGGACCATAGCACGCCAGGCCTTCCTGTCCTGCGCACTCTCCCGGAGTGTGCTCAGGTTCATATTCATTGCATCCGTGATGCTATCTAGCCATCTCATCCTCTGCCGTCCCCTTCTTTTGCCTTCAGTCTTTCCCAGCATCAGGGTCTTTTCCAGAGAGTTTTCTCTTCGCATTAGGTGGCCAAAATATTGGAGCTTCAGCTTCAGTATCTGTCCTTCCAATGAGCACTCAGGGTTGATTTCCTTTAGGATGGACTGATTTGACCTCCTTGCAGTCCAGGGGACTCGTAAGAGGCTTCTCCAGCACCACAGTTCGAAAGCATCAATTCTTTGGCGCTCAGCCTTCCTTATAGTCCAGCTCTCACAGCCATACATTACTACTGGGAAAACCATAGCTTTGATTAGACGGACCTTTGTTGGCAAGGTGATGTCTCTGCTTCTTACTATGCTGTCTAGGTTTGCCATAGCTTTCCTCCCAAGGAGCAAGCGTCTTTTAATTTCATGGCTACAGTCACCATCTACGGTGATCTTGGAGCCCAAGAAAGTAAAATCTGTCACTGCTTCCATTTCTTCCCCTTCTATATGCCAGGAAGTGATAGGGCCAGATGCCATGATCTTAGTTTTTTTAATGCTGAGTTTCAAACTAGCTTTTGCACTCTCCTCTTTCACCCTCAACAAGAGGCTCTTTAGATCCTCTTCACTTTCTGCCATTAGGGTGGTATCGTCTGCATATCGGAGGTTGTTGATAATTCTCCCAGCAATCTTAATTCCGACCTCTGATTCATCCAACCCGGCATTTCTCGCGATCACGACACAGTAATTCAGTTTTACTAGCAAACTGGAGGTTAAACTAACCCGTTATAAGAGATACGGACACATACATAAATTGTAATAACGAAATGTATGGGGACACAACGTATCTCATGAAAACCTCTCATTTTTATTTTTAAAAATATATGATCTGTAAGATAACATACATTGTTATCATTTATGAGTAACGGTATGTAAATATGTGCAAGAATTAAAAAAAAAAGTTGAATAACACCAATAACTACTTATCATTTTAATGGGATGTATGAGGTTGATAGGATGAACACAGTTTTTCAATATTTGGTGGAATATTAGATAAAGACACTCGCATTTCGTCATCAAGCATTTTTAAGCTTCCACATTTCAGTGTCTTTAAGTTTGCGCTCAGTGTGTTTAAGTTTGCCCTCAGTGTCTTTAAGTTTGAAAAGGATATTTCACAAATGTACGTAGTAGAAAACTGCAGAAGAATTTTAATGCTCTTTTAGCTATGTTTGGATGCATTTTTGAAATGCGAATCCAAAAGCTGTCTAAGTCACCCTCTTCATACATCATTAACAGATTTCGATCATTTTTTATGTCAGCTAATTCTTCCTCTTCAATAAGTGAAAAGTTCCTCGTTGCAGTTGAAAGAAATGTATTTCTGATCCAATCATAGTCTTGGATTTCAACATTTGGGAAGTAATGATGAACTTTCTCTCCGAGCAATGTTAAATGGTCAACAATTAGCGAGCTGAGATCACATTTTAGCTGGCACTCAGCAGTTTTGGAAAACATTTCAAAATTTCCTTCTTTCACTTTCCTTTTCCAAATTTCTATTTTGTCTCTCATAGCACAAATTTTATCTACCGCTGTTAAGATATTTTCTCCTTTTCCTTGCATACTGGTGTTTATTTTATTCAAATGTTCAAATATGTCAGCAAGATATGCCAATTTTGTGCACCAAAGTTTGTTTTGAATTAGATCACAGAATTCATTTTGCTGATTTTCCTCAAAAAGTTTAAGCATCATTTCCCTCAATTCGTATACGCGACAAAGCACTCGACCTCTTGAGCTAACGAACTTGTATGTAGTAGATGCTTTTTAAACCTTGCCCCATTTCTTCACAAATATGAGCAAATAATCTTGATTGAAGAGGTCTACTTTTAATGTAATTGACCATTTGAACCACTTTGCCCAAAACTTTTCTTAATTCATTTCCAATGGTTTGCACGACTAGTGCTTCGTGATGTAAAAAGCAATGAGTAATTATAATATTTTCATTCTTTCTTTGCTAAAGCTATAAAACATTTTGTTGAACCAACCATTGAGGGTGCACCATCTGTGCATATATTCCTACACAATTTAACCATTGCATTTTCCTTCATGAAGCAATCTAAAGTTTTAAATATACCTTCACCTCTAGTTCTCATTGGAATTTCTAGACAATACAAGAATTGCTCAACAATTCTGTCAGTATGAATGAAACGTACAAAAACCAATAATTGTGCTAACCCACTGACATCCGTTGCTTCGTCTAATTGCAATGTAAAGATCATATTATCGTCTTGAAAAATATCCTTCATTTGCTGTTTATTGTCATCAGACGTGTCTTGAATATGTCTTCCAATTGTGTTATCTGCCAAAGGGATTTTATTAACCTCTACCTCAAATTCGGGCCCAAACATTGTACGAACAATAGCACAGCAAGATTCCTTTATGGTGGTTTCGGCAATAGCGTGTGCGTCCTTGTTTTTGGCAATTACTTGAGCAACAAAGTAACTTGCCTTTTGAGCTTCCTCTGATGTTTTCATTCTCTTTGTGAATGATGCAGACTGCTTCTTTATAGATTTTGAAAGCTCAATAAAGTATTCTACTGGTTTTTCTGACAAATGACAGTGTTTTGAGGTAAAATGACGCTTTAATTTATTTGGTACCATACTTTCATTTGCAAGTATATCCCCACAAACTAAACACTGGGGACAAGGATTGTTTTCATTACCAGAAAATGTGAACCCCAGTTTCATATAATCTTTATTGTACAAACGAGGCTTGGAAATTTATTGAACTCAGTGGGATTTACTTCTCAGCAGACATGTATAGACTTGCATTATAAAGCAGCCTTCCCCACCCTGGTACCCTCCAGATATTTTAAACTATAACTCCAAGCATTCCTGATCAGCTGGGGCTGATGGGTATTGATCTGGGAAGGCACCAGATTGGCAAAGGATGCTCTAAAGTGTGCAAGTGCTTGAAAGGCAGCACTAACTACCCCCAGGTGATGTGATGCTGGCGTGCAAATGTTCACATATTTAGACAGATGGCTATGTTAGAGGCATGTAAATGTACCTCCCTTCCAAGTGGATTTCCTGTGCAGAAAAGGTGTTTTTTTTGTAGCAACCATGAGCAATAAGTACACTTGTAAACAGGCCCACAGGTGTGGTCGACTAAGCAAGTTGTTTATATTTTGTTGTAAATATAACTACAGCCCTTAAAAAAAAAAAAAAGATGTCAGAGGAAATGCGAAAGATTTCCCTCCCTCCTCTGATGCCATGCTTTGTCCATTTAACCCAACCTGCGCAATTTGCAAAAATACATGGGTCCAAAGTTGGCTGTGAGGTGGGGAAGGATGAGCTCTCCAAGCCTGCAATCTTGGTAGAAAGAAAATGTGCTCTGGAACAGCCTCCGAAAACAGTTCAAGTCTTCAACCTGGACACTGACGTTGTACTGGACTGCTAGTATCTCCACAGCTCTCTCGACCACATACTCATTCTGGAGCTGAGACAAGGTGCATGTCGAGTAGACCACCTCTCCTCCTGGACTGGCAGCAAGGAGTCCAGCTCTGGAAAAGGAAGAGAAAGGAATGTACACTGGGGGGGCGGGGGTAAATGAAAGCTAAAGCGAGCCACTTGTCCGGCACTGTGGGCCATGCATCATGAACCAGTGCACGGAGCATGTGCAGTTCTTCAGCCAGAAAATATTCTGAGGTCCTTCACCTCTAACTCTGTGTAGCACACCATCCACTGCCTCTTTGGCCACTGTTCTCTTCTAACACAGAGAATTGGACAACCTTCCACTGTCCTGTTAACCTGCCACTTGCCAAAATTGTCATTTTGCTCCTCACACAGGCTATCAATATTCTGAATTTCCCCATACCAGAGAGCAGCTTTCCCCAGCCTGGTGCCCTCCAGATGTTCTCGACTTCCAACTCCCATCAGAATGGCCAATGGTCAAGAATCCTGGGAGTTGTCCAAAACAACTGGAGGGCACCAGGTTGGGGAAGGCTGCCCGAGAGTACTGCTTCTCCTCCTCGCTCTCCATTGAATCATCATAGACAAAGTGGGAGAGCATCTTACAAGAATCTAATCTAGGAGCCTCTTGGGATGATTACATTAAAGTATGGGTTACATAAAAGCCTGGGTGGAACTCCAGGCTTTTAAAAGAATAATTTGCCTAGTCACGTATGGCAGATAAAAGTTGCCTCTAGGAGACTAGGCAGGGAAGCATTACAGAAATCTTCTAAGTCACAACTAACACAGGTATGTGTGGGCAGGCAGTCAAGCAAACATGTCTGTAGGCTACTAAGGTTTGTGGACTTCTTTGCAAAGCTGCAAATAATTTAATCCCACAACATGGGACACTAGCATGGCTCAGCAGCCAGCATACATCACAGAAGGTCAGGATCACTCACACAAGCAACTCCAGCTGGAGCATTGGCAACATCTGACGCTCCCCCTTTCTCATGCGCGCGAAGATATTATTGTCCTCTTCCAGGAGTGAGTGCCGGTCATTTGTGCATGGCACATCCACAAGCACCTGCGTGGAACAAAGGGCAAAATATTCCTCCCAGTTAAACTCCCAAGAGCTTTACCTGTTCATTTCCTCCTACCAGTTCAGATATGTTTTGGTCAGGTTCCTTCTAATCTGCTCAAGAATACTGAACATATGAGGGAAAGCCAAGAGAAGAATTTCAGGTTTTAAAGTTGTTGTTTTCACAGCTAGAAGCTTGCTGAATCTGTTGTTGATTTAGACAATGAAAAGTAAAATTCTCAGGCTCCTTTGCAGAGAAGATTATTGGATGATGTTAGTGGCAATCTGCTGTAATCCACATCACAGCTGCAACTATTCTTAGACCACTTGCGTATAAGAGAACGCTCACTTAGCCAGTGTGGTATAGTGGTTAAAGTGCTGGACTAAGAGTGGGGAGGTAAAAAAAAAAAGGTAAAGGTGTCCCCAACCAGTCGTGTCCGACTCTAGGGTGCAGTGCTCATCCCCGTTTCTAAGCCGAAGAGCCAGCGCTGTCCGAAGACGCTTCCATGGTCATGTGGCCGGCATGACTGAACTCCGAGGTGCACGGAACACTGTTACCTTTCCCGCCAAGGCGGTACCTATTTATCTACTTGCAATTTCTTGCTTTTGAACTGCTAGGTTGGCAGAAGCTGGGACTGAAGAAGGGAGCTCACTCCGTCACGCAGCACTCGGGTCTCGAACTGCTGACCTGCCGACCTTCCAGTCTGCAGTTCAAAGTCTTAACCACTAAGCCACCGCGGTCCCACAAGAGTGGGGAGACCCAGGTTCAAATCCCCACTTGGCCATGAAACTTATGTGAAGGTAGGCCTGACTAGGCCTTGTAAATAGTTTGGTTCAGGCAAGGTGCCTGATGGGATTGGGGGAGCATCTGTGTGTGTGTCTGACCATGAGAAGGTAGTGTAACTTGCTCATTATAAGCACAAAATTCCTATCCACCAAAGGAGCTCATCCCTGAAGATAAGCAGGCAGCTGTGCTGATAAGACTGTTGCTGAGTTAAATTAGCTCTTGAGCATGCATAGTGTATTTTCTTTGTTCTCCAACTTTCAGTCTGTATAAATGCATTCCATTTTCTTTTCTTTTTTTGGTGGAACACAGTGTCGTCTGCCTCTCCCTCAGCTGCGATGTGCTTTAATAAATTTCTGACTGTTCAACCTAACCTGCCTTGGATATTGATAGCGCTCTTCAAGTACTTGAAAGGTTGTCACAGACAGGAAGGCCAGGATCTCTTCTCCATCATCCCAGAATGCAGGACACGGAAGAATGGGCTCAAGTTACAGGAAGCCAGATTCCGGCTGAACATCAGGAAAAACTTCCTGACTGTTAGAGCAATACGACAATGGAACCAATGACCTAGGGAGGTGGTGGGCTCTCCCACACTGGAGGCGTTCAAGACGAGGCTGGACAGCCACCTGTCAGGGATGCTTTTACTTAGATTCCTGCATTGAGTAGGGAGGGGGTTGGACTCGATGGTCTTATAGGCCCCTTCCAACCCTACTATTCTATGATCCTATGATTTCCTTAAAAATTACTAGGTGACTTTAGGTCAGTCACAATCTCTCAGCCTAAACTACCTCACAGGGTTAACGTGAACATAAAATGGTGGGGGGAAACCATGCATGTCACTTTGAACTCCATAGAGAAAAGGTGGGCAATAAATTAAATAATATCTAAACAAAATTAGGGACATACAATTGATAACTAGATGCAATACTATCAAGTGTAGGTAATCATGGATTAGATTTGGGAATTAATTAAAAACAGTAGCTGGATGCTAACTGTTCAAAAATAGAAACAGATTCCAATTAGACACTCTCAATGAAAACTGCATCATCATAATGATGCAGTAAATCATATTGGTAAAACATTATCAGATTGTGAGGCTATGCATCAGATTTTATTTATCACAGTTTATGTATCCATTGTATGCATCACATTGTAGGTGAGTTCCACCGGTGTGAGTGTTGATGGGTATCAACATTGGGTATCCTGTAACACTGAAATAATTAAATAACAGAGTGCTAGTCAAGAATGCTGCTTACAGTATGTCTGCATGAGTGAAACTTCATGGGCTTGTTGCATGGCAGCTCTGCATCCATGTGCAGTCAGTCAAGTGATACCATCTGTACTGTGCTGCCAAGTGTTTCTGGCCATGTGCAAATACCAGCTTTTCATAAAAGACTGCAGCAGGGTGGAGTCAATCACTGCATGGGAGCTGGAATGATACGGAATCGGGACTTCCTGCCCTGTACCTTATTGTGAGGCTATGCACAATAGCCTCACCATTTATGTATCTGCTGTATGCATCACACTGTAGGTGAGTTCTAGTGGTGTGACTGTGGATGGGTTTCAGCAAGGCTGTGAGCTATGGATATGGAGGACGGGGGGTCCCAGAAATCCTGCCATAAGCACTGCTGGAGACTGGGTGAAGAGGCCCTTACAGAGTTCCAGAGTACGGCTGTGCAGGGACCACCACCCCGATCCAACCTGGAGGCTGCTTCAGGGCTTCCAAGGCAGGCCTGATCCGCTTCGGCTGATTCAGGGGGCCCCTGATCCACTTCAGCCTCTGGAGCCAAAGCATGATTCGGATGGCCGAATCCCACTTTTCCCCCCTGAACGCCCCCGCCGTGCAGTGTGAGCCCCCAGCAGCTTACCTGGGCCCTCGGGACGCATGCTGGCAGCCACCTTCTTGTTTCAGAGAGTCGCCATGGCCATGGTGACTCCCTGTATTTCTGGAAATACATTAACGTTGTGTGTCTCCATTTGTGCAGGATCTATTTCTGAAAATACAGGGCATTGCCATGGTGACTCCCTGGACCAAGACAACGGCTGTTGGAGGGCCCAGGCATGGAACCGACAGCGGCAGCCGTCGAGCGGCTGGGCTTCTGGATCCCTCCGAAGCAGGCCGCAGTGCTTCAGGGCGACCCCACGCGCTTTGTGCCCTCGCTTCGTGTCAACCTCACTTTGGAGGTGGCCGAAGTACCCCGCTCCGGCTTGGAGTTCAGGCTTCGAGCTGAAGCACTGCAAACACAGGGCTAGTCCAGAGTCAGAAAGAGCGCCAGCGGTTGCAACATCCTGTGGAATAGCAGCTCAAAATACCCGTTACAACATTCTTTGGAAATGGCAAGCTAGTGGTCAGTTCACGCAGCAGCCTTGCACCATCAGCGATAAGACCGCTACTGACTTGTGAGCCAACGTCTAAAAGGCAGGACAGTAACAGAAAGCATCCGCAGGGTGAATCGGTAACTGGGAAAATGTATATAAAGTACATATAGCAAAAGTCCGAATCGGAGTTGCCTGGACATCAGAAAGGTGCACATCTTGGGACCCCACAATGTCCAGAACAAAGTCTCACTGAATGGAGTTTGGCCTCCCACTGTAGTGGGTGGTGCGTATAACTGGATGGGGACAACATTTCATCTCTGAGCCGGTTTGAATTTAAATGCAATTTCTATATGCACTCTTTGTGAACTAATACATCAGATTAGAAGAGCTCTTATGGGCAGCTTGATTACTCCAACTCTTTTGAGATCCCTGGTCTGATTGGGGCTGATCATACAGCTTTGGGTCACATTATAACCTCTGCAAACCACTTGAAACCACCAGATATTTTCCAAGGTGCACCCGACCACAGAAAAGGCATGTCAGGCATTAGCATTAAAGGTATTAGCAACTTAGCTAATTACATACTTGCACTCTAGCACACCTCCGGCTTCTGAATATATAAGCTGGGCTGGCCACCAGGTCCCGTTGCTCCAACACTGGAAACTATCTTAGTGAATGTGGAAAGTGTGAACGGATTGAATTTAACTGCATTTTATCTAAATAAAAGCGTTCCAGAAATTGCATTTGGATTTTGAGTCTCAGTCTGTACCTCACTCAGTAATCCCAGCAATTTGTAGCACTTACCCTATCATAAGTGTTCATCTCTAGGTCACCCCACTTCCGCCCATCCCATGACGTAATCCGCACCGTGTCGCGGACCTCTTTGGGAAGGTAGCTGTGGAGAACCCTATGCAGCCGGCCAGCGCGAGAAGCAGAGAGATCATTGGCTGCCAACTCTCCTATTGAAAGAAGAACAGCAGCATAAACCACGGGCAGCCCTGTTCTCAGAGTTGTCAAATCACAAACCAAAATCTGGGCATGACTGGGAAATGATGGCTGTGTCGCTGTGTGGCGTGTGGCCTCTCTCACACACAATCATTTTCACACACGCACACATGCACAGCGCCATCTCTGGACAAGGCCATGGATTCAAAGGAAGTATTAAGAGGGGGAAAGGGAACTGCTCTCAGAACTGGACCCAGACACCATCCTGGAAGTTCCAGTGCAAGAGGAGCCTGTTTGACCTGCACCTCTTTGGCCTGAGGAGGTGGCACTGACATCCTCGGACTCAGGACTCCAGCCCAGAAGCCCCAGTGGCACCATGGTTTTCTCTGCACCATCAAGCAGGCTAGGCCCCATTAACTGAACAGGCTTTTCTCAATGAAGGCAGAGCTGGCCACCCAGATGGAGCTGTAGCTCTATTTAAGGCTCACTCTGGGATTGCTAGGGCTGAAGCAACATCCCAGCCTGCTCCTATGAATCTGCAACCTGAGCTTGAGAAGGAGCTATCTAGGGTGCTACCTAGACTTGGACTTATCAAAACCTGACCTTTGCCTTGCTTGACTTTGCCTTAATAAAACCCAACCTTTGCCTTGCTTGACTTTGCCTTAATGGAACCCGACTTTTGCCTTGCTTGACTTTGCCTTAATGGAACCCGACCTTTGCCTTGTCAGAACCCAAAGTCTCGCCTAGAACACCCTACTTGGGCCAGAACCCCATCCGGCTGAGACCACCTCCTGGACAAGGCAGCTTTTTGAAGATTAACCTATGAAATCCAAACCACGATGTGCCACAACAAAAGCAAACAAGATGCACCACTTCAGATAGCTCCGGATGACCAAAACAATTGGGCCATGCCACATCCTATAGAAAATCACCCAGGGTTCCTAACCTGATCTGGGCAAAAGCAATAAGGCTGCATTCCCACAAATCTCATTGAACACAGTGGGACTCCTAAGTAAATATGCAGAGGACCAAGCTGTACGATTCATTATACCGCACAATTTTCATTTGTGAGACAAACAGAAGGAGGAGAGGAGCAAGAAGCTGTGGACAATGGAAACCAGCTCTTTTCTCTTCCCTCCCTTCTACTCCACCTTCTTTCCCAGCTCAGAAAAACTAGAAAACCGCATGAGGTGACACCAGCACTTTTATGCAGCTCATGAGCCTTGTGAAAAAAGGAAAGATCTACAGCACTAAAGGCATTAGACCTTCAGGAACATAGGAAACTGCCTTATACTGAGTCAGTCCAATGGTCCCTCAAGGTCTGTACGGCCAACTGACTGGCAGCAGATCTCCAATGTTTCAGGCACGGATCTTCCCCAGCCCTAACTGGAGATGCCGGGAACTGAACCCAGAACTTTCTCCAGGCAAAGCTTGTGCTCTACCACCGAGCTTACAGCTCTCCCTCAAATGGAAGGCACATAAGGCACAGCTAGAGATGAGAAGCCCTGGGGAAAAAAACCAGAAAAAATGGGAGGGGGATCAAGGGGGAAAAAACATTTTCCCCTGTTTTTCCCCAGGGATTTTTTTTTTTTTTTAATCTGGGGAGAAGGTTTTCCCCCAAATTTTTCTTTCCTCTCCTCCCAGGTCTTCAGATATCTAGGCACAGCACATAAGCACCTTCCCCTTTAGTATCTTTAAGTGTAAAGAGAGCCTACAAATGTCAAAAACAAGGCTGTAATCAGTGCCAAAGGCAGTATCTAACTGGGGCTTTCCAAGTGCGGCCAGCCCCACTGGCCCTGGTCTGCAAGCAGCCCTTACCGCTTGTGTGATGCAATATAGCGCGTCCAGGGGCAAGCCCCGAAACAAGCAGAAACACGCGTTTCTGGAAGAGGCAGGGCTTTTTTTGAGGTTTTCCCCCGGAAGTGCTATATTGCGTCGCACAAGCAGTAGGAGCTGCTTGCAGACCAGGGCCAGCTGGGCTGGCCGCACTCAGGAGCTCCAACTTGATACTGCTCCAAACCCACTTACTAGGGTGTATGTCAACTTTTTACTTGGAGTGGGGTATGACACACAGTTGAATATTTGCATTTCAGAATGTGCAGTGATATCCCCAACTCCATAAATCCTATGATGACTGAAGGGGAAGAAACTCTGCACGGAATATGCTAACTATAGAGACAGATGTCTTCCAGATCAGTTGCTCATTGGACCTCACCCTTCTATATTCCACACAGAAATAGGAAAAAGGGTTTCACTAGCTGGTTCCGTCTACACCACAAGAGTACCAACTGCATAGGGAGGGGCAAAGGCAGGAACAGAAGGTTACTTACGACAACACCCAGTCTGCAGAAGTGCCAACGTTTTCCCACCTGGTGCTGCACAAAGGTCAAGGACTAGGTTACCGGGCTGTACGTTGAGAGCTAAGACAGGCAAGACTGACGCAGCATCCAGGAGATAGTAGCCCAGAATTCCCATAATGTCTGGCCTACAAAGGAAATGTATGAAGCATAAATACATGATAGTCACAAGAAATGTGAACTCTACAGTGACTCCTACTGAAAATATACTGTAGTTCAATGGAATAGTTTTGCTGTAAAAGCTTCCAGGTTCAATCCTTGGCATCTCCAGGTAAAGCCGGGAAAGACGAATGCTAGAGAGCTGCTGCCAGTCAGTGTAGCTAACACTGAGCTAGATGGACCAATGCTCTGACCCTGTATATGCAGCTTCCTATGACCTGGTTTGCATGTCACTCTGGGAATTGCAATGCACATGCTCATCATTTCTGCTTTCAATTAACAACCAAACCCAGAAACTCTGGGCTGTTTACGAGTTAAACAACCCAGAGTTAACCCAACAATTGCCCATGGTTTGTTGTTGGGTTAACTCTGGACTGTTCAGAGTTTCTGGGTTCGCACATCACGTTCCTGGGTTGTTGATTAAAAGCAGAACCAACGAGTGTGCAGCTTGCATGCTTCGCTTATCCCCGCAATTCCTGGATTAACCCAGAAATTGCTCAGAGAAACATGTGAACCGGGTCTATGTTATTCATCTTTTCAGTGGTGGTCCCATATGGAATTCCCTGCCTGTTTTGTATGTAAGGTGTTTTAGGAGGGGGCAACCCTCCAGATGAGCTGGGTTCCAGGTTAGAGATGTGAAGGCCTAGAAAACCCCCCCAGAAAAAATGGGAGGGGGGCTGAAAGCAAATTAAACCCCATTTTTTCCCAAGCCTTCACATTTGTATTCCAGTTCCTGTCATCCCTGAACACTGGCCATGGTGGCTACAGCTGTCAGAAGTTGGAGTCCCATAACATCTGGGGGAGCAAAAGTTGCCCACCTCTGTTTTGAGGGTGTTGCCATGATTTTAACTGCTGCTGATATAATGTATTTAGAAGTTTTAGGGTTTTCAAGATTGTGGTTTTATAGAGTGCAGTTATGTTATAATGCACTTTTTGCTTTGAATATGTTGTGAGCGGCCTTGTGCTCTCATTCAGTATAAATGCTGAATAAACAGATTGATAAATTCATGCTCACGCACCATCCTGCTTGCCTCCCTTCTGGGAGGCAATAGAGTATTTATACTCCATTTATACTTCACTGTTTTTACTAAATGAGAAAAGCTCTCAAGTCAAAATCAGGCACTTTTAAGAACTTAAAAGGGAAACAAAGGTTTCATTAGTTACTACTGGTAGCAAGCAGATATTTTAGTAGACATTCATAAGGAGAAAATTTATTTTCACCTGACAAATACTGAACAGTAACCCCAACATTATAACTCAGCTACATACCTGGCTGGTTGGAAAAGACTTGTGTCTCCTTTGGGGAACGTGTAGCATTTGATGTTGGGACTGATGGAAGGAAGAGGCTGCGCTTGGGGTTTAGAAGGTTCGGTCTGAGTTTCTTGCGATGAGGTTGGTTCACTGGAACTTTGCTCAGCCATGGAATCTAAATCCTGTGCTCCTTTTTGAGATTCCCAAATGAAATCCACTGCATTCAGGTCTTCCAGTTGCTGGATGACGTGCTGTGTGTCGGAGAAATTGTTGACAAGAGCTCCATATTTCTGCTCTGACAGGAGGCTGATGCGGATCGAGGGCCAGAGGCTGCCAAACTGCACACTGTAGTTCATGTCAAAGATCTGCAGAGCCAGTCTGATGGAAGGCATCCGCGGAGCAGTGGTTGCCTTTACAAGGATTAAAATATCAGGCATGTAAAAGATCTGAATTCCCCAGGGCTGCTAAAGAACCATCATTTTGGTGGTAGCCCCCCACCTGTGGAACGCACTTCCCACTGATGTCCGCCTGACACCAACACAGACCGGGTTCGCACGTAACAGCAGCAAATCGTCAGTAAATTAACCCATGATTTGTCATGGCTATTTTGAATATTCAACCCCCAACTTGGGGGGGGGGGGTTGCTATGTGACATCCAAACCCAGATTCTATAGGTTAATCATGCATTAAACAACCCACAGTTAACCTACAATTAATACTGTTAATTGTGGGTTGTTTAACCCATGATTAACCTATAGTTTGGATGTCATGTAATCAGGGGTTGAATGTTCAGAAAGGCTGCAGAATGCATCTGGTATGTGATTAACCCACAGTTTGCTGCCATTACATGCAAACAGCCCCACCGTCATCTTTTCAATACCAGGTTAAGAGTTTAGTCTACTCCCAGACATTTGATGGCATATGACGGGGGTTTTAATGCCACTTGTTTCATCAGGTCCCAAAATTTTATTGTAACTGGTTTTTTTAGCAGTTTATATTGTTTTTAAATTTTGTATGCTAAAGATTTTATGTTTTTATTACGTTGTATTTTGGATTGCAATGTTTGTGAACCGCCCAGAGAACTTTGGCTCTTGGGCGGTATAGAAATAAATGAAATGAGATGACATTTCCATAGTTTGGGTTTGGTCTAGCGTGAGACTAGGGGCAGGCACCCTTCACGCGCACACACATTTCCCCCATGAGGTGGTCCCACATTGCTGGGAAGTATGAGTGAATATCACAGTCATGTGACTGGAGCCAATAACACGGGTATTTCCTACTCAATCAGTGCCCTGCCAGAAAGATCCAGATGGGAAAGGGCCATAGGATTGGTCCTTCATGAGATGACACCAGGGGGAAATTGCTCCCACCCTAAGGACATATTCTCCCTTCTACCTAGGAGCCTTGCATTCTACAACTAGAAAGCCTGCATTCTGTGGCTGAAATATATGAATGAAACTTTTTTCAGGTGACATGTTTTATTTTGCAACAGTCCTTGACGCTGTTTGTTGCACTGCTCTTGTGAGGGGCTGAAGAAGGAAAACGGAAACTGAAACTACAGCAGAGAGTCTACAGAGATGACAATCACAGAAGCACCCTGGGATTGGTGCAGAAGTGCCATGTAGATGCCATACATTTTCTAACCATGTAACAGAAATGACCAAATACTTTTTCCAAGTATTTCTCTGCAAAGAGGAGGACAGCAAACTTTTCTGAAGTTAGTTGGAGGTTTTTTGAGGTGCGGGGGAGGGGCGGTTCTATGGGGAACAAACCAGCTTCTGCATAAGGCAATCTAGAGAACCATCATGGCCACAAGGAGCCTGGATACTAAGTAGATCAGGGCATACCTCAACGAGTCACTGCCTGCAGGAATGCCACAGCATGGCTCCTGGGGCTTCTGGGCCTGAAAGATAGGTCCCTTGAGGAAAGTGTCAGATTTTACCTTAGGACTGACTGAAGTGAGTATTATATATTAAGTTAGAAGACAAAAGAATATCTGAAATGCATGATTTACTATACTGTATCACTAGGAATAAAACTCTGTCATCAGAAATCTCATGCTTGCAATCCTGTCCCAAGCTATTTCCAAAGCTGCTCCTATGCTTGGTGACATATGAGCATTTCAATATATAGCTGTGCTTTCAGTCCATTCTGTGGGCTCGAGGTGGGTTACAGCAAAACAGGTGGCACGTCCCCACTCCAAAGATACACAGAAATGTTATCTTTGGGGTGGGGACACACCCAAGGACTCTCAACATGAGAAATTAAAAAAGAAAAGAAAAGAAAAAGCTGCAATCCTATATCCACTTACCTGGGCATAAGCCCCATTGAACCCAATAGGATATACTTCTGAATAGATATGTATAGGATTATTTATTTATTTACAGTTTTATACCACCCAGTAGCTGAAGCTCTCTGGGCAGTTCGAATTACAGGGCAATTACACTGCACATCTGTGAAACCTACACCCAATTACCTTTCACTTCCATTAACCTCAAAATTCTTATTTGTTTAAAGATTAATGGAGCAGGATTACCTGTGGAACCTTACGCATGTCTACTCAGATGTAAGCCCCTCTGCATTCAATGGGCTGGATCTAAATTTAGCCATGCTTAGAGCAGATTAGGGGCACAATCCTAGGCATGTTTAGCCAGAAAAAAAAAAAAAAGCCTTACAACTCCCAGCATGCTGGCTGGGGAATGGTGGGAGTTGTAGAGCTTTTTCTGCCTAAACATGCATAGGATTGCGTTCTAAATTAGAAATGACTAAGTTAAATCCCACTGATTTCAAGCAATGACCGAGGCTGTAA
The DNA here is from genome assembly GCF_057233095.1 of Heloderma suspectum. NCBI lineage: Eukaryota > Metazoa > Chordata > Lepidosauria > Squamata > Helodermatidae > Heloderma > Heloderma suspectum. The sequence continues at coordinate 232,801,445 of NC_139461.1, forward strand.
TCCTATAGCTATATATCCTATATGACTGAGACTGCAATCCTGTATCTGTGGACCTGGGAGTAAGCCGCACTGAACTAAATAGGGCTTACTTCTGACTAGAGACGTTTAGGATCGCACCGTAGCTCTGCATCCAGCCCACTGAGGCTGAGGCAGGGAGAGCATGCTTAACCCCGCCACCTTTATTTGCGGGGGGGGGGGGGTGAAGCAGCCGCAGTTTTCTTTCAAGGCGCCCGGAGGAGGGCACTTTCTTCGGCGCCAATTTAAACCATGGAAACAAGGCGAAAAGGGGTTAGAGATCGCGACGAGCCTTCGTGAGCGGTTTGCAGAGGGGGCTACTAGCGCGGTGAAAGGGCCGGGGCCGGCAGGAGAGAAAGAAAGGCGTGGGGGGCGAAGCGCGCAACGGAGGAGCGCGAAGGGGCTAGCAAGGAGGCCGAGGTCCGCTGTAGCCACTCTGGGCCCGCCGAAACGTCCGGGAAGGGGCGGCCGGTCCCACTCACCCATTTCTTCTTATAGTGTCGATGCCGGCAGGGAGCCGAGGCGAAGAATGGGCCGCCCGGGGAGGGCGCCTCTTGCCGCCGCCGCCGCCGCAGCAGCAGCTGCAAGAGCGGCCGCCCCCCTCCCCCGGCACGGGCAGCCGCCATCGCTCGGCTGCAACGTCAAGAGCCCCACATAGGCCAAGCCGGCCGACGCAAACGCTCCTCCTCCTGGCGGGGCCGTCGCAGTGCAGCCCGCGCCTCTGCCGAGGACCGGTGGAGGCTGGTGGCTCCAATTGCGGCGGGGCTGTGGATCCATTCTGGGTTTCAGCCAGAACTCTGAAGGCGCTCTCCGGGATGTTAACTCAAACTAGGTTCAGCACCTTGGTTAGCTCCTTTCGAGTTCTGACTGGTTCTGACTGAAACCCGGAGTTCATTTATAGCCCCACCGAAATTGGAGCCACCAGCTTTCACTGCTGAGGACTACAGGCCAGCAGGAAGGCGGGGGAGCGATTTTGCCTGCCAGATCTTCGTAGCGTAATATGCAAATCGGGCAAATTAAGGTGGGGATTTTCTATCAAGCACCTCGTGTTTGCACCTGGACATCCTACAGACGTTGGGGAAGGAATAGCGGAAAGGTACTTGCCTAATTTGTTCTGGCTGGGAAAGAAAATCTTTCCTCTGTCCTGTGACGAGGCAGGGTACTTTGACTTACTACCCCTAGCATACACGGCTATGTATCTGCTCCTTGGTTACAGGAAAGCAAAATCATGAGTTCGTTTTTTTCTTCCAAATTACAGATCTTTGGCAATTGTCTTTACTAAAATCAAAATACTCCCCTTCTACTTGAAAAGTTTAACCTGTTTGAAACTAATGGAATGGCCTCTGAACAGAAGTAGAGTGTAGGCTCTAGACCTTTGCACACATACTGGGCATAGAAATTTTTTTTTAATACAATTAGTTATTTTGATCCAGTTTTACATGAGCTCAGTTCCTCCTTTTCTCACTGCCCATCTACATCCCCACACCATTCTCAACACCAACACCTCCTAGCAAGGCTATAAAGTGGCTTGGCCACATTCTCTTGTGAGGACCACCACTTAAATCAGGGCTGCTCACACTTCAGATATAGGTGAGGCCTGGCCAATACAGTATAGCTTCTAGAGTGTATGCATGTACACACACACACACACACTTTTTTTAACCTAAATGGCAGAGGTTTTGTACGTGCCATTATGCAAACATGCATACCTACAACAGATACTCCCTTTCTGTAGTTTATTCAGGTTTTGGCTTTTTCATACTATAGGGAACCTGAGAGCAGGGAAAGGAACAGAGGGCCACAGAATGAATGAACATCTGAATAGGGGAAGTAGCAGGAAGAAGTTATACACAACTCTAGCAAGAAGGGCCAGGAGTTGTTCAGGATACTGAAATTTCACACTAGTCCCCCCACATCCCCAAGCACTTACACCATGCCTAAGCATGTAGTCTTTGTAAAGTACTATTGAAATTTCTCCATCTTGGCCAAACACAACAAGGTAGGCATAGTAATCCAATGGCAGGAGCAAAGGAACAACGATGGCAGATGAACTGCCACTTGCTATGTGTGACCAGGCTCATCTGGGTAAGGTGGAAGGCATATGCAGGGACAGTAGCCACTTTCCTTCTTTTGCTCTGTTTTTAAGGTTTTCCTTCCAATTAGTCCCAGCTGCAGTGCTGGCGTAGTTTTTGCCCTATTCTAAATGAAAGCTGTCCCCAACAAACTTCCTCTTTGCCCTCTCCACTGGAGCGGACAGAAGAAAAGCAACAGTGGCAGCTATGGGGAGGATCTTTCATTGTATCATATGACCCATGAGCCACCCTTCCATAAGATAGTAGCCTTAGAAATCTTTCCTCCACCTATAAGAATGTTTTCCTGACTTGGTTCTTCCCCCCTCCCACCGCCCTCAGTTATTGTGGTTATTAGTTGCTGCTTTCTGGGGAGTGTTGTGTGTTCATTGTGACTTGTTTTTAGATTATTTTTTTAAAATCCAGGAAATGATGATCTATATGCAATTCTATTATTTTTAATGTCATGAAAAATGGACACTTTGCAGTAATAAACTTCCTGAATTTGGTTTATGTTTAATCTCAGAGCATGCTAGGATGCTTATTTGATTTGTACTCCGCCTTTCTACCAAGAAAAATGGCACTCAAGGATGCTTCTGAGTTAACAAACATTTTCACATTTCACAGGAAACATGTTTAATATGGGAAGCTACAGAGACATTGTTAAGAGCTGCAAATCTTCCAGAGAACATAGAAGTATCTTGATGGCATCTCACAGAATTGCCAGAGCTAGTTCCATTCTTCTCAAGCCACAGATGCAGAGCAACACATCTACTCAAACAGAAGTTTCATCAGGTATGCAGAAGGAGGAGACTGGCTTGTAAGAACATTTATTTCAATTTGGAGAAGAGTTTATGAGCCACCTGAAAACCAAAAGATAAATGCATTAAATGTAAACAGGACTTGCTTTATGAAGAGACACATTAGTCTTAATGTTGCACTCCTTTGGGAGCTAACTGCATTTCTGCAAACTCGAAAGCTTGTTACAGAGGGCTGTACTTTAGCAGCAGCAGGCTAATCCATAGGATTTCCTTCACAAAACATTTGGATGCTAAACAGCATTTATAAACAATAAAGAGTGAAATTTTTTGACAACCATACAGTTTCTCTTATGAAGCTGACAATTCTTTCAAAGCTATGAGATATATCAAAATGGCATTTGAATTCTTTGAATCTAGATATTCATTTAATTACTATCTTTGTTCATTGTTTGATGTCAGTACAGACTGAATAAGCTTCTATGGCTAAACACTGGAGAAATAAGATTCTTTTTCAGAACCACAAGCCAATGTTCATACTTAGAAATTATTCTGAAGCAAACTTACACAATGGTCTCTAGCATGTAAGAAGTCAAAAAGCTCCTCTGTACATTTCTCTTCTGTATGGGACCTTGAGGACACTCGAGCATCACACTCCTCTAAACGTTCCCGGGCTTTCACACATTTTTCTGACTGTTCACAATGCTCCCTGATAGTAGTTAAAGGATCCTGAAAGAAAAGCAACATATAAGTAGGAATAGTTAATGCAGATGGCTCATTGCTAGGGTACATCCTTACCCTAACAAGCTGGAATACAGAAACTTGCTATCTCTGTCTCTAATCCCAGATAGATGAGAATCACAACAAGCTTAGAAACCATGAGCTACAAAATGCAGGACATCACCAACCATACTATAGCAGCTAGGATGGCTGAGAAGCATTTGTAAAAAGTGAAGCCAAGAGTCTCGTAACTATAAACAAGGGCCTGTGAGCCATGCGTAACTATTGGTATGCAGAGCCCACACAAATTGCAATCCAAATGGTGTCTCTCGTTGCTCTAGACTGAGAGAAGAACACATATCCCCAAAAAGATGCATATAAAATGAAATTTCAGGTATTCCAAATAGTGCAGTTTGGAGAGAATATTAAGCAAAAAAAGAAGCACATGAAGATACAGTACTACAACAGAGTACTAATATATTTTCAGTATATGAAAACACTCAGAAAAGATACAGGAAAGACATAGCACTTATCAGACTTGACCCATGCAATTTATGTTATCAGTTTTTCATTTTGCTCTTGAATTATCAGTCCCTAGGGAAAAAGTTATATACTAGTGGGGAAGAAAGCAAACTACACTTACGCTTGGCAGAAGCAACTTTTATTAATGTGTCAATAAGGCTACATGCAGAAGCTGCTGTAGGATTCTACAAATATTCAGAAAAGGTTACAATGTGATCCTGAGAAGAGATGCTACTTTGCTGAAACAACACTACTTGCATCTCAGTTTGCTATACAAAGAAAGGTACGTATTAACACTTTACTAATCAGCTTTTAGCTCTGAACCTGAATAGTCATCATCCCCACCACCCACACATCTTTGTATCATTTGCTGGTTTTCCAGTTCTAGATAGGAGATTCTGTGGAGTGAGATTTTTAACAAAGGTCTGTTGCACATGAGAGCCTGTGAAATACTTCTCTTGCCCCATCATTATATTTAAAGTTACATACCACAAGCTCTTCCTCTTCTTCCTCCTCTTCCTGAACAGAGAAACAAGAAAATCCAAAGAAACTGATAAGGGTCTTAATATTTACATACTGTATCTTCAGCTATAGCAAAACCAATAGCAATTCAATTATTTGCATTTTTCTATGTAGTACAGCAACCTATTATTTATTCCTAAATATTTGTTCAAAAGTATTTATTCCAATTGACCTTGGAGACAAGAGGTATACTGGACCACCAAATTACTGTGCAATGAAGCCCTCACTCCTGGAGGAAGGTTAAATTAGAACCACAGCCAAGCTTATGATGGAAAATCTACACCGCTTTAAGCACTGGAGATAGTTTGTGACAGGGATGAATGTCAACGGACAAAATCAAAATAAGGACCAAGCCAGAGGAGGTCTTATGGGAAGCCACTTAGGGTGCTTCCAGAACGAAGGGTCCTAGCACTAACAATCAGAAGGCATTGTGCAGCTAACTCCATCTTTCTTCCCATAACGGATCCGCTGCAGTAAGAAAAAAGACAGAAGTAGTGGTGGGAAAATATAGGGGGGTTACAAGTGTAAGGCAGTGATGTCTGGACCCCCACCCCCACCACACACACAATTCTGGGGAAAAGGCAGGGCGATGGCACAACAAAAGCACTGGAAGTACCACTCAATTTTGTGTAAGAGAACTGAGGAACAGATGTAGCAGAACACAGGAGAGGAACACATAGTTCCAGCATCTCGAGGGCCACAACTCTCATCATCCTTGACCATTGGCCATATTGGCTGGGGCTGATGGGAGTTGGGAGTCCAACATCAACCTGTTTACCCAGCTGTGTGGTAGAGGCTGATGGAATTAAGCACTCAAGTTATACCGTAAGCAAATATGGGAGAGACAGGCAGCGTTACATGGAAGGCACTGTGAAGCAACGTAATATGGAATGGGATAAATAATAAAGAATAACCATACACAGCTAACATACAAATATGGGTACCTATAGTGGAATTTAAAATGAGATTGGACAAATTATAGAGGAAGGAAAAGTGAGAAATAAACAGAAACAAAAATGGGGAAAAAACGGTTTGTGAAGTTGTACACAATATTTTCAGCAGGAATAGTACACTAGGCACTACAGAACAAAGACATTAAGCCGTAAGTGCTCTAGCAGAGATCATAGACAGTAAAAGCAGAGAAGGATGGAATGGGGGACCTCTTCTCTGGAAATCAGAGCATTCATGTGCACACAGAAGTTAGGACCTCTGTGAAAACCAAGGCAAGAGAAAAAAAATGAAGAAGGGAGAGATGAGCGCGTGTAACCTTTTTTTAATTTCTGGGGCTGCGGAGGGAAGTAATAAATATATGGACTATGAAACTGGTGAGGGCTTAACAGATGAGTATCAAGGAGAGGGTAAAAATTTGATTGCAATGAAACAGCAAGCCCAAAGAAAATATATACAATAAATGCAATAGAAAATACATACAATAAAAGCAATAGAAAGTAAATGCAATAAAAGCAACAGGCATAGAATTTATTTATATGCTGCCCAATAATAAGAGCTCGCTGGGCAGGTTTAAATAAAGCTTTGTATGTTCATGTTTTTTCTAATATTGAGTGTGCCCTGAAATGCAAGCTAAAGATACTTTAAATCAATTAATAAAGGCCCATTGACAGCACAACTCTATTGCCCTGGGACTGAGAGGAGAAGCGAAGCACCCCCTGGCTTCTGCCAGGAGCCCAAGAGCCACTGGGAAGCTGCACCCCTTGTTTCCCAGAAAGCCAAGGGGGAGACTAACATGGCCCATCCATCGGCCAGAGAAGAAGCAGGCCAGAGAATTAGCAGTCACAGGAATCTCGCTTCCTTCCCCCTTCCTCTCAGAAAGTACACTTAGCTCCAACTGACTGTTGCCCTGGGACAGCCTGAGGAAGGAAGGAAGGAAGGAAGCAAGCAAGCAAGCTTTGGACCCATCCACTGGCCAAAGGAACAAGAGCCACCAATTGCTATTCAAGCAGGAACACCAGCAAGTGAAGATTAGCCTGGCCCAAAGTGCATTCAAATGCCCCCTTAGAGCTCACCACCATGTTCTGGCCTTGAAAAACTCCATCTTCTTCCACTCCCTTTCCCTGTGTGTCTTGTTGTGTTAAGTTTGTAAGCCTGACAGCAGGTCCTACGTCGCTTTTTGATAGATGTGAGCAGCTTTGGGAGACAACAATTCTCTGACAAAATGTATTAGAGAAATAAATCCTGTGTGTGTTTACTCAGAAGCAAGTCACAGTAAGTTCAATGGGGCTTTGTTGTTGTTCAGTGTCGTGTCTGACTCTTCGTGACCCCATGAACCAGAGCATGCCAGGCCTTCCTGTCCTCCGCTCTCTCCCGGAGCGTGCTCAAGTTCATATTCACTGCATCGGTGATGCTATCTAGTCATCTCATCCTCTGCCGTCCCCTTCTCCTTTTGCCTTCAATCTTTCCCAGCATCAGGGTCTTTTCCAGGGAGTTTTCTCTTTGCATTAGGTGGCCAAAATATTTCAGCTTCAGTATCTGCCCTTCCAATGAGCACTCATGGTTGATTTCCTTTAGGATTGACTGATTTGACCTCCTTGCAGTCCAGGGGACTCGTAAGAGTCTTCTCCAGCACCACAGTTCGAAAGCATCGATTCTTCGGCGCTCAGCCTTCCTTATAGTCCAGCTCTCACAGCCATACGTTGCTACTGGGAAAACCATAGCTTTGATTATACGAACCTTTGTCGGCAAGGTGATGTCTCTGCTTCTTACTACGCTGTCTAGGTGTGCCATAACTTTCCTCCCAAGAAGCAAGCATCTTTTAATTGCATGGCTACAGTCACCGTCTGCGGTGATCTTGCAGCCCAAGAAAATAAAATCTGTCACTGCTTCCATTTCTTCCCCTTCTATATGCCAGAAAGTGATGGGGCCTGATGCAAATGGGCACAGGATTGCAGTCTTAACCATCTTGGCTAAGACTGCAATCTACCACCGTCCTATTAAAAAAGATCCAGAGCAAAAACAAACCAGGAGGTAGACTAAGACCCAGCGGGGGGAGGTGGTTTGGAGCGAAGGAAGCGGGGAGATTCAAGGAAGAGGGCGAAGGGGGCTCCTCAAGCTGAGGAATAAAGCAGCTTCCCTTCTCCCACTGCGGTGAAGAGCTCACCTCGGGGTCGCCGCTGCGGCCTTCCAGCGCCTCCTCGTCCTGCCACCCCATCTCAGCAAACCGTCCTCGGCCCTCGCTTAGCTGCCTCAGAAGGACGCGCCAGGGTCACCCGCACGCTCAACGGAAACCCCTCCCCTCCACCGCGCACTTCCAAAACGACGCTTCGTTCCGACCTTCTTAAGATGGCTCCCTTTTCCTGCACCCAATATGGCGCCGCCGTTTGCGGCGCATACATAGTGTTCCTGACTCTACCAGTATGGCCGCCGGTTCCGCCAAAATGGCGCTAGGGTGAAGGACGCTCGACCTGCTCAGTATGGCAGCATCATACGTCTGCATAACAATACGTGACCCCCCCAAGATGGCGTAATCCAGCCCAGGTTCTCTCAGAGTAGACCCGCCGCCTGAACAATATGGAGACCAGATCTGGGAAGGAGATCGCTGATCGGAATCCACTCAGTCTCTTCGAACTAAGTGGTGCGGTAGTCAGCTCCATCATGGGACGCGTGGAGAAAGAGGTTTGGGGTAAGAAGGGGGAAGGGGACCTAAGTGGGATCAGCCGTAACCGCTCTTTACGTGAGGACCCATAGGCAACTACTCGGTGCCATGAAATGTGAGAATCTGGCGCCAGCAATCGGGGTTAGGGCTTCCGGGTACCGCGTAGTTTAAAGAGCTTCCCTGACGCGCACAGTAACACTCAACATACGTGGGCATTCCAGCTAGCAGCCAGGACAGGGGAACTGAAAAGCGGGGAGCTGCCCTTTGGGAAGAAGGTTTCTTAGGCTGCAGCCCTAAACACGCGAACTAGGGAGTAAGCCCCACTGGACACAGTAAACATGTAGAGGATTGTGGTCATAGAATCATAGAATAATAGGGTTGGAAAGGGTAAGACCGTCGAGTCCAACCCCTGCTCAGTGCAGGAATCCAAGTCAAAGCATCCCTGACAGATGGCTGTCCAGCCTCATCTTGAATGCCTCCAGTGTGGGAGAGCCCACCACCTCCCTAGGGAATGGGTTCCATTGCTGTATTGCTCTAACAGTCAGGAAGTTTTTCCTGATGTTCAGCCGGGATCTGGCTTCCTGTAACTTGAGCCCATTATTCCTTGTCCTGCACTCTGGGATGATTGAGAAGAGATCCTGTCCTTCCTTTCTGTGACAGCCTTTCAAGTACTTGAAGAGCGCTATCATATCTCCCCTCAGTCTTCTCTTCTCAAGGCTAAACATGCCCAGTTCTTTCAGTCTCTCTTCATAGGGCTTTGTTTCCAGTCCCCTGATCATCTTTGTTGCCCGCCTCTGAACCCTCTCCAGCTTGTCTGCATCATTCTTAAAGTGTGGTGCCCAGAACTGGACACAGTACTCCAGATGAGGCCTAACCAGTGCTGAGTAGAGGGGAACTAGTACTTCACGGGATTTGGAAGCTATGCTTCTATTAATGCAGCCCAAAATAGCGTTTGCCTTTTTTGCAGCCCCATCACATTGTTGGCTCCTATTCAGCTTGTGATCTACAACAATTCCAAGATCTTTCTTGCTTGTAGTATTGTTGATCCAAGTATTCCCCATCTTGTAATTGTGCATTTGGTTTCTTTTTCTTAGGTGCAGAACTTGGCATTTCCCCATGTTAAATTTCATTCTGTTGTTTTCTGCCCAGCGCTCCAGCCTATCAAGATCACTTTGAATTTTGTTTCTGTCAATTTCCACAAAGTGTGAGGGCTCCCTGGGGGATCCAAATCCTGTTGGATAAGGTCCCTGGACGCTGACCACAAGGGTTCGTGTTTTGAATAGATACCAGAGTTCATTCTTACTTTTCCAAAATTACTTGCTTCTACTGCTGAATGTCCTGGTATAACTTCGGTATCAGCTATTTCGCTTCTGTAGTATATATGCATATATGACTGCCCCTGCTTCCCCCTTGGTTTTTCCCATATACATGTTGCAAAACTGGAATTCAGTACTACAAGATACAGTGATGGCCACCAACATGGATGCCTTTAAAAGGGGATCAAACAAATTATTGAAGGAGAAGGCTATCGATGGCTAATAGTCATGATGGCTATAGATTACCTGTAGTATCAGAGGCAGTATGCCTATGTACACCAGTTGCTGGGGAACATGAGTGGGAGGGTGCTATTGTACTCATGTCCTGCTTGTGGGCTTCCCATTGGGGAATCTAGATGGCCACTGTGTGAACAGAATGTTGGAATAGATAAGTCTTCAGTCTGATCCAGCATGGCTGCTCTTATGCAATGCTATGCCCACTTGTATAGCAGTAAGTTCCAGTGAATTTGATGAGACATACTTATAACTGCAAAATGCTTTGGTTTGGATTCTAAATCTGATTTCAGGGTGAACTTCATAGTGTAAAATATAAACCTTCTAAATACTAGATTCACATGTACACCAATGATATAGTTCTATTGCAAAAGTATAGAACAGTGGAGGTGAAATCATTGTAACATCCTATGTTACTAACATTCTATTGGACTATGATGGCAGAGAGGAACGTTCTCAAAACAAATTTTAAATATCATCAGCCTCCATCATTTTGGTTTGTCTTTAGTGTTATTGCTTCCTAGCACACCATGTACTAAAGAATCTACTTAGAAATAACTTCAGCAACATGCTCACAGTCTTTCTGGAGGTTTAATCCTGGGGGTAAATAGCATTGTCTAAATAGGCCCTCACCAAATCATCTAAGCCTGTTCTTTCTCTGTAACTGAAACACAGTTTTATATTGCTTTCTCCCCACAAAAGCACTTCCAGGTCCAATCCTCCAAGGTATCTTGCCTCTGCTTAACATCTACTATCTGGAGCGAATTGAGGAGACTGCAGTGAAAAAAGGTCCGTTACTTTGTGGGAGGGGGAAGTGGGATAGGACGTGTTCAATGGTTTCTGCTGTCCTGGGAAAATTAGTTTCCCTCTTGTGCATTTTAAATCATTTCTTTCATAGTCATCATTGTGCACATAATTATTTTTCTGATTAAGACTAATCCCTGCTTGCCATATTACTCAATTTCCTTGAAGTGTCAATGGGGAGAACAATCCTATGGTCCCTAGACAGGATCCGGGGAGCCATAGGATAGTTCAGATTCCTGGATCCAAAGTAGGAGACAGCGCTTTGACCTCAGACCCAGGAGTCCAACTCCCTGCTGCCTCCCCCTCGCAGCTAGCGTGGAGACAACTGCACTGGCTGCCTCTCTGAGGTCGCAAAGGCGACCTCAGAGAGGAAGGAAATGGGGCAGTTCTGTGGGTGGGGAGGAAACTGGGGAAACGGGGATACAAGTTATCCATAGCCCTTCCCAGCCTGCTTCCCTCCCCCTCCACAGAGCCTATGCAAGATGGGGAAAAAACTCCTGACTAGCAAAAATGCAGAGCGGCAGAAGCACGGAAACGAAGATTGCCTCCGCACTCCTCCCACTCTGCATAGAAAGCCTGTCAGACTCTGAGTTTGGAGGCTGATGGGCATCTGGACAGGATTGTGCGCTAACTTGGAGAAGTGGCTTTCCATTCTTGCCATGGCGAAAATGTGTTGTTCTGAGCACTCAAGCCTTTGCAAGCCTACTTGGAAGTCTGTCCCACTGATTTCAGTGGGGCTTACTCCCAAGTAAGTGTGCATAGGATTTCAGCCAGAGTCACTGTGGTTACTGAGTTCAATGGCACATCAGCCAGACAGATAAAGAGCAGTTGGATTTAGGGACATAGATGTTAATGTTTTGTAAAAGCTACTATATATAAAAAATAGCTTTATCAGAATATCTGCACACAGGACTACGAGCAACATTTTAAGGGCCAGTGTGGTGTCATGATTAAAGTGTTAGGTTTTCTACAGTTTAAATCATACCTAAATCCCTGATCACAGGGTGGCTCTGGACTAGTCACACCCAGACCCACAACTTTTCAGGCTAAAATGTTTACCTCAAGCTCCTTAAGAGGAGGGAGTTAAAAAATATATAGTTTCAAGTTGCTGCAAAATCAATTTCAGCTGCATTCTCGAAATTGTTGCAGAGGATGTTAGCAGATTAGACTAGATTATCAGCTCCTTAAAATTGTATTAGCTTTACTGAAGAAGTCAAGCTCTTCAGATGAGAAGTTAATACACTTTTGAAGTGATTCTCCTTAATGAATTGAGCACGACATTTAGACAGTAGATAATACGATAGGCCTGATCCAAATTCCATTTTGGCTGAGGGCTCACTGGGTGGATTTGGGTGAGTATCAGTACAATCCTATACATTTCTACTCTGAAGTAAATCCCTTTGAGTTCAGTGGGTCTTGCTCCAAGGTACATGGGCATAGGATTACAGCCTCCATGTCTCGGCATCAGGTTCCTGTGTGCAGAACAGAATAATCTGATTTTTGAGACTGAATGTGAGAATTAAATATGGTAAAAAAAGCAAAAACAATACAAATAATTTTCAACTTAAGTGTTCGGTTTAAATTTGAAGCAGAATTTTGATGATGAATATAAAACTTTTACTATTCGTAAGATAAATTCTCTTATCAGAGATGGAATGCTTGCTTTAAGTATGTTACAGAGCAATCCTATGGGCCCTAGACAGCATCGGGGGGGGGGGTGTGTGTGCATAGGATACTTTGGATTCCCAGATCTGAGGTTGGAGCACTGTCCCTGACCTCAGAGGTGGTAATCAGTGCTCTGCCCCCTTCTCCTTGCAGCCAGCATGGAAAGAACCGCACCCACTGCTTATCCGAGATAGGGAACTCTACTTCAGAGAGAGGGTAAAAGGGGCATTCTGGTGGGAGGAGAGGGAACTGGAGAGGCTGGGATTGGAGCTATCCTGAGGCTTCCAGTCTCCCTCCCCCGCCGAAGTGCGTGAGTGAGATGGGCAAAAAAGCCCATCTAGCGAAAATGCAGAGTGGGAGGAGCAGGGAAGTGATGATCACCTCTGCCGCTCCTCCCGCTCTGCACTGGGTGCCCATAAGCCTCCGAGTTTGGAGGCTTACAAGATTAAGGGTGTAAACGATAGGAGTGTGCCCTCAATTATGTACTTATAGCACAATCCTATGCATGAATACTTAGAAGTAAGTCCCCTTGAGCTCAGTGGGGCTTATTCCCAGTTAAGGATGCTTAGGATTACAGCCTTAATTTGCTGTAAATCACATGACTTATGTACCTGTGTATTTATGTAAAACAAACTGTGTAGTTAGTATACATTGTATTTTAATGGCATCTATTTTTTTTTAATTGTTATATATTCCCCCAGGACTCTCAACCCAACCTATATGGTGCAAGCTCTGGTTTGACATCATCAAAACAAGACCTTCCAGATTAGAGGTGGGTTGAGGATGCAAACCACAAAACTCTCATGCCTGAGGAGAACAGACTTCCCACCTTCATGGATAATTTGGTCTTCAGTTTCTTCCAGCTGTGGTGATGCGTTGGATCAGTTTCACTGGTAGCTTTATTCTACATACAGATCTATCTATTGGAAAACTACATCAGCTACCCTTTGCTGCAGGGAGCCAATGTAGGGCTTCTACCCCATTACAGAAACAATATTTCTGTCAGATATTTCTGTTTATCAGCGCCTATCAGACTATATTTAACTGGCTTTTCTCTGACTCTTTGCTGTTGTAATAACAGAACATAAGATAAGCCACAGCTTTGCACGATTTCCACTGGGTTAACCATGCTAGTCTGTTGTGGCAAAAAAACCAGAGTCTTCTGCCACCTTAAAGGCTAACAACTTTGTCTCTAACAGACCAAAGCCAAAAGCCCTTCCTGATGTCTAGCTTTTGGGCCTGTTATTCGTTTCATAGCCCAGAAAGCCTATGCATAGGTCTTTCTATGATTTTAAGCAGATAGTGTATTTACCTCACTCACTTCATGAGTTCCTGCTGAAATCATTCTCCAAAATGTATTTTATTTTTTAAACTACCCCTTTTCAAGGCAAAAGCCTTCTATTTTTTTTTATTACATTTCTATACAGCCCAATAGCCGAAGATCTCTGGACAGTTTACAATGGTTAAAACCGTAATATACAACATGAAAAAAATACAATTTAAAAGATTAAAACTACAGTATAAAATAAAAATAAAAACCCAAAGAAAACTTAGCAGCAGTGCAAAGATTTAAAATATAGCTGCCTGAGGAATGCTGGGAGTTGTAGGCCTTTTCTCTGTCTAAACATGCATAGGGCTGTGCCCTAACAGATTTAAAACAACAGAAACTGAAATACTAAAATGCCTGGAAAAAGAGTCTTCACCTAGCACCAAAAAGAGCACAAGGTAGGTGCCAGGCAAGCCTCTCTGGGAAGCTCATTCCACACCTAGTGTGCCACAATAGAAAAGGTCCTCTTAGTAGCCACTCACCTCATTTCCTTTGGCAGGGGCTCCCAAAAAAGGACCACTGAAGATGGTCCCTATAATCTAAAACATTCCGTCTTAATACAAACCAAAAGTATCTGCAATAGTTAAAACTATAACAAAAAAATGTAGATCAGAACCATTATTCATTTAAAAGCAGTGTGAAACATCCATGTCTTCAAGGGCCATTTAAATACAGAGAGGGAGCTGGGTGCACCTCCTGTGGAACGGTGGGGCCACGACAGAGAAAGCCCTGTCACTTGTGTCTGCCAGCCTGATTGATTCATTGCCTGGTTCCTGCAAGTAATATGGATTGCCATTACATCAAATTCTCTTTGTAGTTTGGTTAAAATATTGTATGACTGTCTGAAAAGAAATACATGAATTTTTAATAATTGCCTATAAGAGCTTATTAAGGAACAACAGGCTGCTAACGATCTTCGTGGATAAATTACAAGTTTTCATTAAGTCCTCCTCCTGAATTCTTAACCTACTTTGGGAGACCAACTTCTCATTTACTCTATTTTCCACAAACTGGGACAACGTAAGTTACACTGTAACACAATGAGCCCAAATAACTTCAAGTCCAGATGTTTGTTTGTTCTTTGCATCTACAAGTGGTCTACCCACTACTAAGTGTTTAACACATAAGCACTGGTGTGCACTGTCAGGCCTGATGTCCATGTTAAAACCTACCCCCAAAGGAGGTATCACCCTCTGACACTGATATATACACTATGTTCTCTCCCCTCCATCCCTTGCAAATTCGTGAAGAATAGCAGTCTTCTAGGTCTCCTGCTTCTTTCCATTTAGAACAGACAGGTTAAAGGGCACAATCCTACCCCAATGCTCATAAGCCTCCAAATTCGGAGCCTTACAGGCATCCATTGCGGAGTGGGAGGAGCGGCAGAGGCAATCTTCACCTCCACGCTCCTCCTGGTCTGCATTTTCGCTACACGGGCTTTTTCTCCCATCTAGCTGAGGCACTGCAGAGGGGGAGGGAAGGAGGCTGGAGTGGCTTGGGGATACTTTGAAAGCCAGCTTTTCCTGTCCTCCCTCCTCCCCACCCACTGAAATGCTCCCTTTACCTCCTCTCTGAGGTTGCTTTTGCACCCTCAGAAGGGCAGCTGGCATGGTTCTCTCTGCACCAGCTGCAATGGGGAGGGGGCAGGGAGTGCAGATTCCTGGAACTGAGGTTAGAGCGCTGCCTCTGTCCTCAGATCCAGGAATCCAAAATATCCTATGGTGCCCCAGACACTGTCTAGGGGCCATGGAATTGCTCCCTAAAACTATTTATTAAAGAGAAGGCATTCATTAAAGCTTCTTCTTTTCTGGTATTCTCATGCAAGGCCAACTACCAAGGAAAGAGCAGTTCATCATTGCCTATCTGTGCATTACTGTACCTCCAAAAGATCAGGGAATAATTTGGAAACGCGGCATCTAGTTCTTCAGCTAGTTATTCTAAACCTCCCCATGAAGTTACGTTAAGATACAAAAGATGTAGATCGTTTTGGTGAGAGAGAGAGAGAGAGAGAGAGAGATTCACCACCACCAGCACCACAACTGGGTCACTTTTAGGCATCCACACTTCTCAGACTGTATATTAAGGTTTGGTTTGTGATAATTAGTTGAATCGTTGCATAATGATTCACATTAATTAATAAGACGAAGGCTGCAATCCTATACACCAGTCTTCTGCAACATGGGTGCCCTTCAGATGATTTGGACTACAATTCCCAGGATTCCTAATCATTGGCCATGCTGGCTGAGGCTTGAAGTCCAAAACATCTGAGGGGAGGCACCAGGTTGGGCAAGGCTGCTATACACACTTACCTGGCAGTAAGACCCATTGAAAACAATGGGACTTATGTCCGAGTAGACATGTAGAGGATTGCAGTATTAGTGTCCTATTGCTCTGCCTTTGTTCCCAAGTTTAACTGGAACAGCCATTATATTGACTGGAAGCTAGACAAAAAATAGCATTATTTAAGAGGGTGATTTCTGCTTGCACAACAGGATTCCCCTTTCTCTCCCCCCCACTGCACTCACCCCACCCAAATCTGCTCTGGAGGATCCCCCAACCTTCTAGAGCAAATTTGAGGGGTATACAGTGGGCTGCAGGGGAGAGGGGGAATCTGTTCCATCAGCGGTATCTGTTCCACTGGTGGATGGATACATTTGGATACAACTCAATAATTTTTCACTCCTGATTTGGAGTCACATACCTCCATTACTTTCCATCTTTCTTTAGAATAGATAGTTTGCATTCCTATGCACACAGATTTCGGAATAAGTCTTCTTGAAATTAAATTATAGAATCTTAGAATAGTAGGGTTGGAAGGGGCCTACAAGGCCATCGGTTGGGCTTCCTTCAGAGCACACACAGACAAGATCAGGCTGCACAAGGCATTTACGTTAACTTGGTTCAATTTGATTACAGAGCATCAAGTGTTGGAGGAAGAAGTTCCTTGAAACCTTCTTCTCAAACGTGCTGCGTGGGATCTTGGACGTATCTTCACACCAACAGCTGAGCGATCCTTGCTTTTTGCCCTTGCTATACACTTCACGGCATGTTACCCAGCTTACCATCTACAACATGCTTGAGGGCGTATCAGAGCTCATGGCCAAACACAATCAGAGTGTTCTAGAAAACTTGGCTGTCTCACTCAGATCCTTGACATTCCGTCACCTCCTCTCCTCCAGACCTTCTACTAGGCAACAGTTGAGTTTGTTTCTTCATCGTCTCATTCATCACGGTGTTGTGGACCAGTTGTCTATGTACTCTTGGCCTGATCCTGACCCAGCAGTTTTAGCCCTTATTCTAAAAATGAGCGCTGGGGTTTGGCACCCAGGAAAAACACTGATGAACCCTGGAAACCTTTGTCATCTGTGTGGAGAGAAATCTATTGACCAGAGTCAAAAGCTACATCAAGAGTCTAAGCCTCTTTTTGGTTCAAGCTGGCTGTTTCATCGATCAGCAATTGGCCAATGTAGTGATAAGAAGCTGAGAAACGAGAAATCGCTGCCCAGGATGCCTCAAGAATCTTTTCCAGGCTTTGAAAATACTGTAGAGTTGGCTAGAACCAGCAGTGAGACTCTACAAGACCCAGCAGGCTACAGGTTAGGTAGCAATTCTTCCCAAAGCTGGATGCAGCACAATACAAGTTCAGAAGGTGATGCTGATGAGGGATCTGTCAGTTTCTCCCCAGCAAAAACAGGTCAAGATGGACCTGCTTCAAGAAAACCTCAAAAGAGGCGCAAGGCTGTAGCGGCAAAGAAGCGCAGCTGCCGTAGGAGAACCAGCCAAGCCACTATAGAGTCAGACGATCTCTATGACTTTGTCTTTGCGGTTGCGAGGGAAGAGGGGGAGAACAGGCAAAGAAGGCAGGCTGAGGAGGGGAAGAGGCTCGCACATGGTTTCCCTCTCCCAGCAGAGGCTGCCAGTGGTTCTGATAGGGTTTGCCCTGACAGAACCCAGCCAATTGGGATCACGTCTCTGAAAACAGCCACCTACTTCCGAAGCGTGTCCATGCTGGAAGTCTTCTCCATCCCTCTGACCAGGAACATGTGCCAGATGCTTGGTAACCTGCTGAGCTCTTGGGTGTCTTTAGAAAAGCTTGTTCTGACTTTAAATGGTGAGTGAGAACCCAAATGTCTGTCTTCAGGTGCTTTTAGCGATTTGTTTTAAAGTTCTAAAGCAGGGGTGGGGAACCTGTGGCCTTCCTGATGTTGCTAGATGCTGAGGCTGATCAGCCCCAGCCAGCAAGTGATATGGACTTGACTAGTCTGCATCTGAGTTTTGGGCTGGCAGAACATCCTGGATTCGGGGGGTGGGGTGGGTGGCTTTCAGAAAACTTTGGAGAGACAGCAGAAAGGAATAGTGGGGTTTTTATGTAAAAATTAAATCCTGGTTTGGTCTTCGTAGATGCTAAATGAGATTAAGGACACCCTTCCATGCTTCAGAAGGCAGTCCTAAAATGCCTACTATGAATAAGCACACCTTCTAAAGAAAGGTTAAAAGACCATTTCCTCCCTCTGCAGTCTCAAGTATGCAGGCTCTTTCAGTGTATGTTTATGCAAACATCGGTTGCTAATCCGTGTCTGAATCCCAGATAATTTGGGGGCAGTGGTCCTCAAATAGGTCTTCAGCTGTGGCTGCAGATGTGCCTGTACAAGATGCATGAGGGCTACAGATGTGGCCACAGCAGAGTTATCTATCCTACAGATGCTTCAGTGGCCGCAAGAAAAGCCGTGCCTCACGGTTTTGAGTAGAATCACTACTGCACCCTTTTCTTTAGAACGGTCTTCTCCAACCTGAGCTGCACCAGATATTTTGGACTACAACTCCTAGCACCCCTGACCATTGGAAGTGGTGGGAGTTGTAGTCCAAAACATCTGGAGGGCACCAGGTTGGGGAAGTCTGCTTTAGAAGATGGGGGATGCTATACCGGTCCTGATAATATGAGATCAAGGTTAATGAGTATTAAGTGCGGGCGACAACACATTCGTTACCCTGGAAATGCTTGCTAGACACAGACACTCAAGATGACTCATTCTGCATAAGATTTTGTATCTGGGGCTTGAGTGGAATATAAGCCACAGCTAGGCTATAGAACAGGGGTGAGGAACCTGTGGTCCTCCAAATGTTGTTGGACTGCTACTCCCATAATCCCTGGCTATTGTCCTTTGCTGGCAGGGGCTGATTGGGGTTGGAGGGCCACGGGCTCCCCATCCCTGCCATAGAATCTAAATTCTCATTGCTCACTAAGTAGCTCAGGTGGTGATCCTGTTAGGCCCATTGATCCTCTCTGACTGGTCAGAGAGCTGTATTGGTCTTTTTGGTGCTGCTCTATTCTTCTTTGCTTGTCTTCATACATGGACACCCAAGCACTAAATGTGGCATCTCATGCAGAGGGAGGCATCTTGGGAGTAGTTCTGTACATTCACAAGGTCACTGAATGCAAGCTAACCTGTCTTTAATGCTCATTAAATTTTATTTATTTATTTATTTCATTTCTATACCGCCCAATAGCCGAAGCTCTCTGGGCGGTTCACAAAAATTAAAACCAAACAACACACAATAAAACAATTTAAAATATATATAACAATACAACCACAATAAAACCTAGCAGCAGTGCAGGAGTTTAAAATACAGATTTAAAACAGCAAAGATAAAAATTTAGAAAGCTAAAATGCTAAAATGCCTGGGAAAATAAAAAGGTCTTCACCTGGCGCCGAAAGGAATACAATGTAGGCGCCAGGCGAACCTCACTAGGGAGCTCATTCCAGAGCCGGGGTGCCACAGCAGAAAAAGCCCTCCTCCTAGTAGCCACCCGCCTCACTTCCTTTGGCAGGGGCTCACGGAGGAGGGCCGCTGATGATGATCTTAAGGTCTGGGCAGGCACATATGGGAGGAGGCGATCCTTCAAGTAACCTGGCCCCAAGCCGTTAAGGGCTTTGAATGTTAACACCAGCACTTTGAATCGGGCCCGGAAATGGACTGGCAGCCAGTGCAGCTGGAAAAGTACTGGCGTAATATGAGCTCTCAGGCCAGTCCCTGTTAACAATCTTGCTGCCCTATTTTGGACCAGCTGAAGTTTCCGGACCATTTTCAAAGGCAGCCCCACGTATAACGCATTGCAGTAATCCAGACGAGAAGTTATCAGAGCATGGATAACTGTAGCAAGGCTATCTCTGTCCAGATAAGGGCGTAGTTGGTATACCAGCCTAAGCTGATAAAAAGTGCTCCGTGCCACTGAGTTCACCTGTGCCTCAAGTGACAGTTCTGGATCCAAGAGCACCCCCAAACTACGAACCTGATCCTTTAGGGGGAGTGCAACCCCCTCCAGAACAGGTTGAATATCACCTAGCCGGGCAGACGAACCACCCACTAACAGTACCTCCGTCTTGTCTGGATTGAGTTTCAGTTTATTGGCCCTCATCCAGTCCATTACTGTGCCCAGGCACTGACTCAGAACAGCCACTGCCTCACCTGGTTTTGATGAGAAAGAGAGGTAGAGCTGGGTGTCATTCGCATATTGATGGCACCTCAGCCCACACCTCCGGATAACCTCCCCCAGCGGTTTCATGTAGATGTTAAACAGCATGGGGGATAAAATAGAGCCCTGTGGAACCCCATGGCACAATTGCCATGGCACAGAGCAATAATCCCCCAGCACCACCTTCTGGAATCGGCCATCCAAGTAGGAGCGGAACCACTGTAGTGCAGTGCCTCCAACTCCTAACCCAGACAACCTATCCAGAAGGATACCATGGTCAATGGTATCGAAAGCCGCTGAGAGGTCCAGGAGAATCAACAGGGTCGCACTCCCCCTGTCCCTCTCCCGGCAGAGGTCATCCCACAGGGCGACCAAGGCAGTTTCTGTTCCAAAACCAGGCCTGAAGCCCAACTGAAATGTTTCTAGATAATCCGTTTCATTCAACAGTGCCTGGAGCTGTCCTACAACCACCCGCTCAAGCACCTTGCCCAGGAAGGGGATGTTGGCCACTGGCCTATAATTGTTAACATCCTCTGGGTCCAGGTTAGGCTTTTTCAGGAGTGGTCTAATTACTGCCTCTTTTAAAGCGGCAGGCACCACTCCCTCTCTCAAGGAGGAATTTACAACCTCCTGGACCCAGCCGGACAACCCCTCCTTGTTTGATTTAATAAGCCATGAAGGGCAAGGGTCAAGCACACAAGTGGTCGATCGGACTTGGCCAAGCACGTTCAAACTCACGTTCAAATGATCAGGGTCATTCTGCCTCTTCCTTCTTCTCCCCTTTCCAGTGCAATTGTCTCACAGCCTTTCTTTGTTGCTCCCAGTGGCCACTTTTCTTCTAGCCCAAGCTATCAAATGCTGCACTTGTGAAATACAGTCATCACACATAGACAAACAGTTACATGTATAGCAGGGGTCCCCAGCACGGCACCCATGGGCACCTCCAATCCCCTTTATTCAATGTACATGGATTGGTATGAAATGCATATGACTTTCTAGCAATTTTACATAGGCTTCAACTAAAGCGAACCAAATATCTAAATGTATCCATTTGAAGGTGGCATTACTATATGCCACCGGTCCAAACATTGAAAGTGTTGTAAGGTCCTCAGTCCATTGCATTATAGGAGGTGAGTTTTTATCCTTCCAATGTTGTAATATCAATTTTTAGCTGTCAAAAGGGCACAAAGAATCCATTTATGCTGATAATTTGTTAATTGCCATGAAGCAGGTAAATAATAATTATTAAAGTAAATATTAAAGACTCTTCCAGTACAGCATTTATCTGTATAATAACCTCCCTCCCCAAAAGCAGCAACTACTGGATTTTGCCAGAACATATGTTTAAAAGAAGCATTAGCTGTATTGCACTGTCAGCAGTTAGCTGAGTTAGACAACCCCTTAGTGGTGTCCAGTTGACATGAAACAATTTTTTTTGCTGAAAAAGATGCAGCCTAAGATCCACAGATATGACAAGTAGATGCCAAAGTGGCGATCCACTGATGAGGTATTTTGTGGTGGTGCGCACAGCTTCTCAGCTTCCCAAACGTGACCATGGGTCCAAAAAGGTTGGGGACCCCTGACATATAGTATCCTAAGAGGCAGTGCTGGTGGTGGGAGGACTGAGGTGCTGGCAGCCATGGAGAGCAACAGTGCTTGGGACAAGAGCCAAGGCAGGTTTGGTCTTAGAGCGTGCTTGCCCAGCAGTCGGCTTAGTGCTGCTCTAGGTCACTGCTTTTCGGGGCTTAGGGAAATTCAAACAGGATCTGCTAAAGCTTTGAGGGTGTCTAGTAGTTCTCAAGTGTCAGTGTCTGTCTTGGAAATGTGTACAAGATAGAGGTGTGCATCTGTTTCAGTTTTGCTGCATGCGTGCACTTTCAATATCGTTTAAAATCTGGTTCCAGGCCTAGGTCCCGGTATCTTCAGTATCCTCTCTGGGCTCCGGGCCCTTTCTCGACACAGCAATTACTGCCTCCGTGTGGTGTGCATCAGTGACATGTTTTCACATGTCCCTTGCATGAATCTTGTCCATTCTTTTTTGAGTGCTGTTCCATTGCTTCAGACGCTCTTGGTCAGCTTTGATCTCAAAACCGCGACAGAGTGGAGCAGGCCTGAAGAGAGCTTGGACTCATCATCCTTGCAGGAAGAAATTCCAGGTAAAACATTACTCAGTTCCAAGCTAACATTATAATGTCCAATTTTCCTTCTTGTATGTGTGACATAAATGTGTCAGTTCTGTGGAGATGTTCCTGTGTGAGCTGGCAACCATATCTGTATGATTGCTCTCATGCACCTGGTGATTTCATAGTCTGAATGTTTCCCATGGCTGATGCTCTGTTCTGCTCATGCCTGGGAATGAACTGTGCAAAGGTTAGATTAGAATTGGGCCTCTAAGTAAAAACAAACAAACAGATGTCGCTTTCTTAACTGCTACGCTTGCCCTTCTTGGTATAGAAAAATCAAAGTTCTCCAATCTTGTTATGTCTGTACTAGCGAATGGTGGTTGGAGCAAGCCCTCCAAATTGATATCACAAACCATAGTTTGATCCTGGCTTGCAGTCCTGGTTCAAACCATGGTTTGCCAGTTTGGGCTCATGAAAATTTTTCTTTTTTATATTCCCTCTGCCACCTAGAGAGCCATCTGGAACACCTTGAGATCAGATTTCCCAGGGAACCTCTTCAAACAAGTCTCTTGGTGCCTGTGCTGAAAGCCTCAAGGTCTCTCCAGAGTCTGTCTCTAGACAGTGTTGCAATTTCCTGTCCCCAGGAGGCTGGGCTTCTCCTGCGTGCACTCAAAGGTACAATGGAAGCTATTTTGCCTGCAGCACAACTGGACGATGACAGTAATAGTTGTGCTGGGAGGTACCAACTTCTTCAGCAGCTGGTCAGCCAGGTGTATGAGATGATTGTGTGAACTGCAGGCAGAAGAACAAAGCTGTAGAACACTGTCAAGATTTTGAAATAATATTCATGATACATGCTGCTAAATGGGAAAACTTTAATTAGCAGGTAGCTCTAAGCCCTTTGTCATAAGATCTTGTTTGCCTTGCAGAATATAGCCCAAGCCTGAAGAAGCTAAGCTTTCATGATGTCAACCTTTCTGGCCACTCAAAAGAGGTCCTTTTTCTGCTGCAGGACCCCATCCTTCAAGGTATATTAAATTCATTTGTCTGCTCAAGCCCCAACCTGCTTACAGTTTCATCAGTGACCACTCTTGCATGCAGTCCAAGAAATGTACTTCTGCATAGGACTGTCAGTTTCACGGTTGTTGTATTTCAGATTCAGATTCAGTTTAATGGTTCATTTGGTGGAGCGTGGAGCTGAGTTTTCCTTTGAACTCTGTTTATTGCGGAGGCTCCTCCTGATGGGAGTTGGGTGTTGAGCCAGAAAAGAGGCCTACTGCATTGCAAGGGAAAAGCTACTCCCTGCACAAGGAGGAGTATGTAGAAAGGGGCACAAGGCTTAGAATATGAGAAAGGAAAAAGGGTGCTTATTTGCACTATCCATTATAATCATATTTTTAAAGTCATCACCTTTTAGGTTATCAGTGTGCTTTCACATTTTGGTACTGACTTTGTTCTGCAGTGCATTCAGTGAAACTAATTTAACATAGTAAACCATAGAAACGAACATATTTATCCATTTTTGGCCTTTGTCTTGCAATAGAAATCACCTTTTCATTTTGTCGGCTGTTTGAAAACTGTACTGCTGAGCTTCTCTCTGAAATCATCAACGTTGTGAAGAACAACTCATCACTGAAGAGCCTCCGACTCCCTGGAAATAGGCTGGGTATGTTAAGGCAAATGTGGCAACTATCTTGAAATACTTTCTTCTCCTTGGTGGGGAAGGACCCTGTGCTATCAAGAATACGGGCGCTCTTGGCCTCATTTGATTAGTGCATTGACTGCCTTGTTTCCTTCTTTCAAGGCAATTGGCATAAAGTCAGGACCTCAACAAAGCTATTTTTGAGCTTTTAGACAAGGGTAGGCTCTTTTCCTACCGAAGTTCATGCCACAATGCATCAGTGAAGGTTGTCCATGGTGCTTTGTTTTCCAACTGACCACCCTTTCTATCTTTCCAGTTGGTTTCAGCATAATCCATAATAAAAATAGGGATACTAAATCCTGATTTTTTTACTTGCAGGAAGCTTTTTTTACAAGCTGGAACATCCCAAAGTGATATATGGTCCATTCTGTCACCTTATTATGGTGCATAAGTAGACAAGGCTTAAGTGCTGCCATTTCATTATGAATTAACTATTTGACAGTAATTCAGCTAAGCCCACAAAATCCCCCCCCCCCCCAATTCTAGCCAGCCCCTGCTTGGCTTCTATGCTGGATGCAAAAGAGAAATAAAATGCTTTATCCCTCCTCCACCAGCCTGCTCGTGTGCTTGTATGCACTTCCTGGTTGCCTACTGTGACCAGGCTACTGCTTAAATAAAAGGCTGTTGTAATTATAAGCTGGAATGGTTCTCCTCTTGCCAAATTCATTATGAGATAAAGTGCATCTACTTCTGAGAGTTGATTATAAGGAAAAACTAAGTAGGCACAACTTATCCCCTCACACTATTTACAGCTGATACAGAATTTTTCTCCATGCCTGGGGTGGCTCTTAACTACCAATTTGGCCTTCCTTTGCAATGTTAACTTCACTTTCTTCCTTTTGGTTATTTTATTTTGTTGTATTATTTAAGGTACTTTTAGCCCACCATTGCCTTACAAGATACCCAAGGTGGCCAATAATTTTTTAAAAATCAAATATCAGGGAAAAATAACCAAAAAAGCAATTACATAAAGGTACAAAGCAGCATCAAAGGGAGACATTAGACCATAAAAAGCAACATCTAACTGTACATATACATAAGCAAAACAGCAACAGTCAAAGACACCTAGATTACCATATTTGGAATTTTTAAAAGTCTTTGCTATCTGCTGGAAGGCCCAAAGGGAAGGCAAACCTTTGCACATGTGTGTTACACAGGTTCCTTGTCAAGCACACTTCTCCTACTTAAAGAACACTGCAGCAAGGTTTGTTTAGACTAATAGGTGGAACTGAAGGTAAGACTGCTGGATATTAAGTCCTTACTTTTAAAATACACCTAAGAATTTTATGAAGAGCAGGATAGTTTTTTTCCACAATAGCTTATAATTTAAAAGCTACAACACACAAGGAAGGAACAGGGGTGGAAGAGGAAAATAAAGAGATTTTTGGTACCAATTGGTACCATAATGGCTAAGTGGAATCAGTGTTGATGGAGACAGTTCTGGGAATGGAAGACCAAAATGGTAATTGGTTCCAAGTGAGGCCAATGGAGAGCTCTTCCCTGTCTCACAACAAGTGGAAACCAACCACGCTGTACCTTCTGATCAGGCTACATGGTCCTTCCAAATCTGATTAGTGCTGCAGTGGCAAGGAAAATTGGACCCGCATAGTTTCTTCAGTAAACCTGTTGAATATAGGTGTTCCCCATATTGTATTGGGAATCCTGCCCTTCTAACATCTCAACCAGTCAGCAAATAAGTGTATTTTCAATGAACTCCTGCTAGCTGAAGAGTTGCTCTATGGACCTGAGTGCTAATTCATTCAGATCCAATAAAAGGACAATGTGAAGAGATAAGTAGAGAATGGAGACAGTTGTCTTACTAGGCAACCAGTTTCCACTGCTTCTCCTCAGAGTGATTCTCTGTTTCCCCATTTGATGATCTCTGCCAAACTTGCCAGCACTGGGTTTGCCTCCATTTATGCTTTATTCTACCCTCACTACCCTCTACTGTTCATAACGTACATTTAAATTGTATTCCCCGACACCCCCCCCCCCCCCCATTATTAGGAAATCACAGGTTGGTTGCACTGGCTGATATTTTTTCTGAAGATTCATCCTCTTCCATCTGTCTTCTGGATATAAGGTATGTTACAAAGAGCCTCCTCAGACAGTCCTATTCAAAATAAATGGCAGTAGAACAGTTTTACTAGAATCAATGCTCAAGCTTCGTTCATTCACCAGCTATTTTCAAAGGTGTCAATTTTCAAGCAAAATGATATTAATGACTCACTTAAGAAGCAGTAAAACCATAAAATAAAATTGAGACTACAGATGCTCAAGATTGCTTCCAATGTCTTTTTTTCCTAATCACAACATAATAAAGATGGGTAATTGTAATTACATTGGGCTTCACTTCTTGGTTGGTTGGGGATGTGTGTTCAGACCAACAAAGATGTATGTCTGGAGAGGATCTTTCCTCTATTTCCTACTTTCAATCCAAAGGACAAGCAGGGAAAAAGTGATTTCTCTAATGACACATGACAATGTTGATTCAGTGGGATAATCAGAGGTCAAAACTGCACCTTTCCAACCCAATGGGTCAGAGGATAAAGCACTACCAGTGTAAAACCACAGACTCAAGATTTTAATTGAAACAAAATCAGTTACGCAGAGCTATATGAACCAAGTGCTTTCTAGGCAAAGTCGCTATAATATGGGAGAATTGTTTCATGTACACATTCACTTGTAAGCAGCAGCATAAGTCTTATCTTATTCTCCCACAGCTCCAACTGTATCAAACCCGATGGACTCCTGGAGTTTGTCAAGAAGCTGGAGAGCTACATAGCCCAACGCAGAGAACAATTCAAGTTTACCAAACTGTGCCTCTATCAGAACTGGCTAGACCAAGATTCTGTAACGGCTCAAGAGGCTCTGTGGCGGCTAAAAGCTATGTGCAGCGTAGTCAGCGACACATGGGACTCCTCTCAGGCCTTTGCCGACTACATCAGTGTGATGTAATGAACACTTGTGGAACAGTATCTTTTAATAAAGCTCCTTAGGTTTACCAGAATTCAGCTTCCCATTTTCTTCTAGACAATCTCTTCAATATGTAGGTGTATTTTTTATAACCCACATTAGCTGGGGAATAAAGTAGTAAGAACAGAACTTTTAAGATGCTGGAGAGACATACTGAGGGGTGCAATTATTAAAAGGATGGATAATTATTGCAAGAATACATTAGGCACCACTGATTAGGAGCTCAGGGTTGTCAGTAGTACTTCCAGCATCTTTTTGTATTAATAGCCAGAACAATTCCCTCCCCACCCGAAAGCATGTTAACCACAAATACAAAAGCCTGTAGCCAAAAATAAGTATGCAAAGGAAGATAGGATGCTCCCATTTCTAACATCTCTCCTAAAATCACAGTTAGAGGTTTCATAATGTGTGATGCTGGCTGGTTCCAGAAGTCATGACAGCTCAATCATATGTATGTTAGAAGTCCTTCCACTGAGTTCATTCTGCAAAAAAATGACAATTCTGTGCACAGCTAAGTTTTATAGGACAGTGATATGAACTGGCCCAGATTTTACTGCTATCTCCCAAATGCAGTGCTGTGGAGAGCCCCCAAAATAAGCTTATGGAATTGAGCAGGAACAGAGATACTTGTTACTAGTGACTGCATATGTGATAATGTTGAGTTAAAACTTCTGAAAGTAAACTTAAGGCAGTTAATATGTGCACAAACTTGATGAAACTGAAGGCGAAAGTTCATACTGAAGAAGGAAAATGATTTAAAACTTCTCTATTATACCCAAAAATACTTTGTGCTAGTCTTCTGCCTAAATAGAATTATGACTTTTTACTAACTGCATATTATATTTTAGGAACAGCAAGCAACTCAGTTTTGACCAGTGTATCAAGCAGGGGTGACCTAAAACATTTTGCTGCCTGATGCAAAGGATAAGATGATGTGCCCTCTCTGTTCCACATACAGAAGCCAATTGGACTCGCAGAAGACTCTTATTTTAATACAACCACTGGGACAGCATCCTCCACTGCACCCAAGGCAGCTGGCTTATTTAGGGGCCCAGGATAGGCCATGTGCCATATACAGTTCTGTCTTCCAATAGAGGGGAACAACCAGGGGCTGCTGCATCTACTGCCTGAAGCAGCTGCCTCACCAGGTATCAATTTTACACCGAGGCCCTGAAAAAATAGCTTTTTGTGCATGCATGCCTTCAACATAGCAAGTTTTTAATTTTTCAAAGCATCTAATGTAGTCCAGAGGACCAATTCTAACATCAGAAGCAAACACAAGTCCATTGATTTTTCCTCAGACATTGTAGACTTTCCATATGAGCCAGGTTTCACAAACATAATTTGCCTTCCTACACTAAGTTTTGAAAATAGAGTAGCTAAAGCAAGCAAATGCCTCCTCCCTGCTTTTGGAAAACAAAACCCTTCCCACTCTAAAAAGCATTTCAATACTATCTTATGTTAGAGCAAAAACACATTCATCTGTTTTCATCTTGTTGCCTTCATCTTACAAATATATTCAATCATATTTCAAATAGGTGTATTACCTTGTTCCCTGCCACATACATATACCCTGCTTAGGGGAATAATCTAGTTTTAAACAGTTTATTTGTGGTTTTATTGTAGAAGAAAATAAGTTTATAACAGAGGCTTTAATTTGGGGTTATCTAATGTGATTTGGTCTAGAAATTCTCTCTCATAGATTAAAATCAGGCAATGCACCTTTAACCTGCTCTAACAAGTAAGTTAGAAAAACCCAAGATTGCCAGAATGATTATATGGGATAGTGATATCTGTTCACACTTCTTTTCTAGTCTCTTCTGAAAGTGGCAATGTCAACAGGAGTAATTTGGGGATAAGTAGTTATTACTCCAAGCATCTCGCCTGTTCATACTTCGTGATACCAGGGCCTTCTGGCACTAATGAGAGGCTACCAACATCTTTAGTCTCTTCCTTGCCAGAAACATTCAGTAGATGGATGTAAAAAGGCAAACCTTTTAAAGAAAAAAATGGTATTTGTAAAAACCTGCTTTACCAATGTTCGGTGTTATATCATCTGTTCTGTGACCCAGTGATTTAGCCCACGGTTTTTGTAAAGCTCATCTGTAGTGCATCATGCAGAAAAGAAAGTTCTTCTGATGCATCAGTGGGGGTCAAAAGAGCTACCTTGGTGTTGCTGATTAAGGTAACAGATGTAGATGTATATCTGTTTTCTAAAAGAAACAGTTTGAATTTCAGAAGATCAGTCCAAACCAATCGTCATGCTACCCCCCGTTGCTCCTCATGGGAATGATGATGGAAGGTGAAGGTGACAGCAGCATCCCAGGCAGCTTTGAGGACAGCATCCTGGAGGCCACGTTTTTCAGCACAGTGGTTCCACTGAGATAGATCAGAAGTGCAATCAGACTCCTCTGGAGGTGGCCTGACTTGATGGCTGTTCACACAGCGACGACACTTGATCCTGCAACAAAGGGTGCATTGTGCTGACAAGGGCCAGAAGCTTTACATAAATTGACTTCAGGCTGTCATATTGGAACTAGGGGGTTGCAGTCTTAAAGACTCCCAAAGCTAAGGGCAATATAGATTAGAAGCAGGCTGTATTTCACAAGGTGAAATGGACAAAGGAAATACATCCATGACACCAACATAGGTTACATTCACAGTCAGTGGGAAAAGTCCAAGCAAAATCTGAGTTTGTTTCAAACAGCAGGATTAAGATACCAGTTTCTATCCTTCCTAGTATACAGAGCAGTGTCATGATCCCCAATATATACATTATCTTTCATCTCTCCCAAGTAAAGATGTGAACCCAGAACCTTCAGTCAACCACACAAGCCATTAGACTCCCACCTTCTCTCCTTTTAAGAGAACTCAAGAATACACTGACATCCTTTGGAGACTTTCAATCTGTTTGGGTGTTGGGGTAATCAGTATCACACCAGCCTACTTCTGCCCAACATTCATGTCTTTGACTTAATGTTTACTTGGGGGCCTAGACTTGTGGAGTCCAACACATATAGGCCCAATCCATCAAATCTGTACAATACAAGACTCACGCCATAAAGGTCACAAGGTAGGGCCTATACACATTGGGCTGTACATGTATAGGTCCCTATACAAATGTTAAGTTCAATATACAAGTATCAGGTGAGGTGCTATGATCTTGATCTTTTGCCGTATGTAGACAGAATAGGTGTACCTAATTTGTTTTTGGAGACCAATACACACCTTGGGACCCCTTCAGTTATGTCCCCAAACTCCTGCACACATAATAAAGCAGCTACTCGTTAACCCAGATCTTTCCAAGACTTACTTGTCATGGGTATCGCTTGTGGTGGTCTCATTGAGTGTGAAAAGCTCCTTCAGTTCCCCAAGAGAGAAGTGTCTTTCCACATCCTGCTCCTCATCTACTACACAGCTGCTGAGAGCCTTCTTGTGGGTCTGCCGCTGGAAGATCTTTTCTTCAATTGTCCCTGTCTACAAGGAGACAAAATTAAGGCTGATGCTGGGCTTTTGTAAGTTCTGCGGATCCTTAGAAGCACTATTATGTTCATTAGCCCGAAGCGGTTTTCACTCCAATTGGCTCTAATGGAGGCTTTTGTTCAAGGAACTAGGATGGTGTCAATCATTCCTCATCATGCCCCCCTCTTTAGAATCTCCCCTTGAAGCACTAATCCAACACAGCTCTTTTCACAGGAGGCTCTGAATTTGACCAAACCCTTAATATCTGTAGAAAAGTATGCTATACTTCTCCATCGAATTGTGGTGTCATTTGTTAGCTGGAGTTAGACTGCTAAAGTAATTTTAAGCTACTGTTTATATTTGTTCTGTTTAAATGTGTAACTTTACCTGCTTTGAGCATTTGGTGCAAGCCAGATGTATTCATTATTATAAAGAAGGAACAGAGATAAAAAGACAGGCTCCTGGCTGAAAAGCAGGAGCTCAAGATAGGCCATGCTTCCTATCCCAAAGCAGAAGCAGCTGAGGGTTAAGTTGTTTCCCTTCTTTCTCAGGGAAGAACAGAAAAATCTCGACCTAACCACTAATCCTCCCAAGACTCAGATCTGCCTCCAAACAAGCAAAGTTTTGTTTTGCAAAGGTCAAGGAACTCTTACACATCTCACCTGGGAAATCTTCCTTTGATCATGTTCTAACAAAGCCACTTCCATAGCCTGGTATGCCCACTATCATAATATAACAGTAAAAACTCCGGCTCCACTGTAATCAGTGCAAACATTCTTAATGCTGTAACATCAGCAGCCTCTGCACAATCATAACTTGTTTCTTCCCTGCAGCAGGCTCAGGCTTTCCCATCTACATTTTAAGATGTTCATAGAAGCAATCAGAGTTATGGAATCCAGCTCATGTCTTACCGAGAGCAATCGATAGATATAGCAAGTCTTCTTCTGCCCATCTCTCCACACACGGGCCATGGCTTGTTCATCATTGGCTGGATTCCAGTCTGGATCAAACATCACAAGTCTGTTTGCTCCAATCAGATTTAAGCCACAGCCACCAGCTTTGCTGCTCAGCATGAAAATGAATTCAGGGCTCTGCAGGACCAGACAAACTCAAATTAAGTGTCAGGCACAGGTGATAGCGCTGACTGTCAAATACACTCTTTTATCTTGTAAGTGATAGAAATGAATGCAAGTTCCACAAAGGCCGTAAAAGTTGGTTGATGTTCCTTCTCCTTCCTCCCAGTCAAAAGACACTGGGCTCTCCCTCCTTTTAGGGGAGATAATTACAATCTGTAGCCCTATATATACAGCAGAAGAGGGTTGATATTATTTGGTAGTGTGGGCTACAACTATAGATAAAGCCAACGGTACATGAGAAATAGTAATTAAGGACTTAATACTGATGGAAAACTAGAAGTAGAAACATTTTGGTTGTGAAGGTACAGAATAAAAGGGGGGGGGGTACATGCAACAACCCTCCTCTCTCATCACCTTCCTCTCTTCCTGTTCTAATGCTGGGTTTCCTTGAACCCTGGGCACTACATAAAAAGCATTTAGACCAGAGGTGGGCAAATTGTGGCCCTCCAGATGTTTTGGCCAACAACTCCCATCATCCCTCACCAGGGGCTCTGCTGGTTAGGGCTGATGGGAGTTGTAGGCCAAAACATCTGGAGGGCCACAATTTGCCCACCCCTGATTTAGATTCTCAACATTTTTGGGTGCAGGAACTGCATCACTAACTAGAGAAGCAATTACACACTAAAGTATATGGCTGTGTCATAGCTGAAGTAGCCACTCCTTTTGTATATGAGCCATGAACGTCCATTGGAAAGGCATACTGAACAACTGTTTCAAACGGAAGCACAGAACATTTGACTATAACTGGCTTTGAAACCAAGGAGGCCTTTCACTGACGATTACATTGCAATTAAATGGTAAATAGGACAGCACGTGAACCTAGAAACTTCACTTACAGAGAGGCTGTTGAAACGGTCCACTATCTTTGCTCTCTTTTTAATAGACATGGTGCCATCCAGACGGACGTACAAGTACCTGGCACAAAAATATGACAAATTAGGAGCATAATACCACTATATCCTTTAAATAGTTTGAATTAACCCCTCACACATAAGATGGTCCTGTAGATGGATTTACTACCAAGCATTATACCTTCTAGTTCTGCAGAGCTTCTCAAAGAGGTCCAGTGTCTGAGTGTAATTAGACACAAGGACTACTTTATCATTACTGGTGCTCCTAGTAACTGCCAGAATGTAGTCCAAAACCAGCATCTTCCCTGAAAGGGGAAAAAAAACAGTGTTTTCACACACCATAAATAGTGTTTAGAAATCAATCACCAGTACAGATCCCCATGCCAATATATAGATCAATTTTGCAGCAATGTTTACCTGAAAGCTGAGGTTCTACAGACTTAGTACTGTAGCCAGAAGGGAACAACTGCAGAGCACCCACAAACCCTTCCTCCTCCTCCACACACTTCTCATAGATCAGGGCTGGGTCTGGAGAAGAGTTCAAGTATTACTGCATGAAAATGGAGTTGGCAAACTTCCCATTTGATCAGGTAGAAGGATTAACCTTAGCATGATGAAAAGGTTTCCTGCAATAGCAGATTCTCTCTGAACAGAGATAGTTGGAGCACCTAATTCTCATAATCTCAACAGTCTTATAATCAACAATCCTATCCTGTTTTTAACATGCAAGGTCCAATATCTGACAACTATGCCTCCATATAGGAGAGGCATGATGAGTGTTGTAATCACTAACTTTTATTTAGAGTAACATCTCTGGCAATAAGCCCTCTTCAGGCAAATATCTGCTTGAACGTGTGAGGGCTCAGCATGGAAACTGCAACAGAGCCGTGCACACTGGCCCTGCCTCTGCCCCCCTCAGTTCAGACCATTCTGTGTTAAACTGGGAAAGTCTGAGTAGAATTCTACTCCTGTTCACCTGAACACAAGTAGAACTCTCACCACAATTGACACAGTGTGATTTAATTTCTCCTATTTTTCTTCAAGCTGTCTTTCTAATATCTCCTTATATCTACATATACTTTCCTTCAATATTTAAGTATATATCTTATATTATCGCTTTTATTAATTTCTCTTATTTCTTAAATCCACCTTTGATTTTTGACAATAAAGATTGCTTCTCTATATAACTTCTCTTTCTGCTCCTAGTAGATAATCTTGTAGACTTCAGGGGCCACAATGTACTCTTGTTTTCTTTGCAATGTAACAAATGTGGTGTGAAAAGAAATAGAATGCAAAGTTTGACCCTGAATACAAGCCTGAATTGTAAACATACTGAAAGGTATTTTGTAACCCATGATATCTGAGTGTTAACTGAGAACACTATGAAATGTAAAAAGGTCAACATTCTAAACCAGTCCATGTCATGTGAATAGCCCAGATCAGGAAGGGCAGGCGTGAATGAAGAATGAATGGTTTTATTGCAGGAGGGCCAGATGAGGGTGCTCTGGTATGTGCTAAAGATTGCCAAATTATCAGTTACAGAAGATGGAAATGGGCCAATAAAAGAGGAGGACAGGACATTATGACCACAGAAACAACCCTGAGAAATGTTGGGGAGTCAGAAGGAGATGTCAGTCTGTCTTCAACAAACATCAATCCTGGAAATTGGGAATATGATGTATTATCAACAAAGAACATAATGAACCCCTCTTTGATCTCATGAGCCCCAATGAGGGAAAAGGGTATAAAACCCCTGAACCTGCCATTGTTCAGGAGGGGCGTGGTTGCATCTGGATCGTTTGTATGTGCACATACCAACAGTACCCTCGATCCATGGGACATGTATTAAGTGCTCTGGCCAAGTACTTGACAGCATGTGGTGAGTATGTGGTGAGTAAAATTCAAGGAAAGGATTTTACTGTCTGAGGCTTAGATAAGGCACAGTTATCTTTGTTCTGTCATATTTAACCGTTTGGGTTTAGGATATAAGACAGCAGGCTTAGGCTTGGGCCTGGCTAACACTGTATTACCGTTGTCTCAGTGGGCCATTTGCAGCATGGACCGATCTGGAGCTTAGCAACAAATAGGGACTAACTGTATATTTAGTCATTTAATGCACCACATTTGGGTAACTAAGTTCCTACCTAAGAGGCAAGCAACCTCTTAAGCCTCAGAGAAGGGCGCATCTTCTTGAGGATTGTTAGTTTTAGGCTCTTATCTAAGATGCATGCAACCTCCTAAGTTTCAGAGAGCCTGAAACACTTCTGAGATTTCTTTGTAATTAAGTTTGTACCTAGGAGGCGTGCAACCTCTTAAGCCTCAGAGAGCATGCAACTCTCTGGGGAGGTTCTATTTTTGCTTATTCCTTTTATTTCAATAAATCGCCTTTTCTTTCATCTACATTGGTTGTGGGCATGTTCTTCTCTACATCATAAGATCCCAAACCTCTAGGCCTGATCAACTGAGTGGTCCTAGGTAAATTGAAATCTATATTTCACAGCCCCTGCTTTATCAGGGATGATAAATCTATTATTTCTCTGGTCCCTCACCAAAACTGTCTGTGCCCTGGAATCAATGAATCAAAATTACAAACCCTAGTTTGCCTTGAAACGTTTCCTAATTTAAGGCAGAATATAGAACATAATTTATTATTGTTAACAGCTACCATGCGTAGTCAGTGCTTTGAAGTGTAGACCGTACCAAATGTGTCTAAAGGACACCATCTTAATGACCACTGCGCTGTATATAAGAGCACAGGCTCTTCATCCAGATTCAAACCCTTCAAGGACAGATCTTTATCTTGTTCCTAGCTTCCTGTAACTTGTTCTGGATACTTGGGATAGGGCATAGTACAAATAAAGATAAATAATATAAACCAACAGAACTACTCACGATTACAGAGCTTCTTCAGAGATGTGATTGAGGAGAGAGATGAAACACTTATCTTTCCCTCTTTCAGATCTTCAGCTGGTTTTGCTTGCTTCAGGAAGCGTTTGTACAGCTCAGACTGAAGGGGAGTCAGCCTGAAGTGACATGAGATACTGATCAGGTTATGATCACTAACACTTTACCATTCTAAACGTACAGTCACATCCTATCTTTATCAGATCCATGATGGAATTGTTTAGGCCCAAAACAAAAATATAACCCACAATAGCTCAAGCTTTCTAAAGATTTAAATTTGGGGTACAAGAGGAGCTTAGCTTACGATTTACTTTGGTGGAATTTAGATGACCTGGGTAATGCACTAGCCTTAAAAGAAATCTATCCCCCAGAGTCAACTTTCTGAAATTAATTCTACTTTAAATTCAAACTAGTCTTGAAATTACTAGTTTAAAACTCACTTTCCCAATGGTAAAGACACAATCTCAAAGCTCAGTACTACTAAAAACCCATGTATCTAGGAGTGGGAGGCTAGATATGTTGGCAGGGTTAATTTTCACTTTTACGCTTTTTACTCTGTCAGCATGCTCAGCTCATCAGAACTGACCTGAAGCATGGAAAATCTATTTCCCCAGAATTTCTCAGTTCAGCACATCAAGTGGTGGCACTCCAAATATGAAATAATAAAGTAGCAGGGTGTTTATGTAATGGGCTAGATCCAGATTTAGTCATGCTTAGAGCAGACCCACTGAAAAATCAATGACACTTTAGGCATGACTAAATTAAGTCCCATTAAGCATGGCCAAGTCTGGATTCAACCCAATATATCTATTTCATCACATCCTTCATGCAGGTACTCCCCCCCCCGCCCCGCCCCAACTACTAGCATCCATGATTATCTCAAGAGACAGTGTCCCTCTCAAGAGACAGTGTCCCTGACAAGGACAGTTTTCAACCCTGCTGCTGAGGCAAACCCTGCTATATTTACACATCCTCTCCCCTGCACTAAGTTGTTGCTTGAAACTCACTGCATTACTTTTACAAACCAACAAATCCAGTATATCAGTCTGCTTAAACAAACTGTGGTGTGCCTAACTCCAAACGTGCCATCCCAAAAATGGCACCCCTCCTGTGTCCCTGCTGCTTCCAGTAGCTGCCAATTCCCTAAGTCCAGATGCCACATTTCTTTGTGATAACATGCACAGATGTAGCATGATAATGACAGTTAAGATTTACACCCTGCCAGCTACAGACAGCAACAAAGTGAAGCAGAAGCATGACGAGTTGCTACCGAGGAGCATTTAGACTAGAGGTCCAAGTTCATCTAGCATCCAATAGCTATTTAATTGATGTGTATCCAATGAGCTGCACAGCCTTTAAACAGGCAGAAAATGTTGGATGGCATCTAAAAACATAAGGCAGGTAAAAGCATCAGTTTTCTTGACTTCATTAAATGCTGAACGTTTTATAAAGGGCACCCATAGGCTTACATAACTAGTAAAAAACATCATGTATTGCTGTAACTGAGCAGAATGGGAGAGGCAGCATTCGCCACCACTGCAAGTACTGTGGCTCTTTCACAATAGATTTTCAGCAAGCTCCATCCCTGGATTAATTATGCTGACTTTTACACGGGGGTCGGCTTGGGGGGGGGGGGCTATTTGTCATAACAATAGATCAATTTCTTTCTTTAGATTGAGAGGACAATGGCCATGAGTTTCCATACTAAAATATTTCAATCACAATTCTTTATTATGCTGATAAATAATTCAGTAGAACTAAAGACGAAAAATTAATTGGCCCTTACTCAAGCCCAGAAGGGAATATTTTGTCAGGACAGCATGCCATCCAGTAGAATACAGACCAGAAAGTTTCTAATCATTATTGCTTAGCACTAGATTGATCTAAATAAAGACTCCAGTACAATGGTGAATCCCATACACTTCTTAATTAAGTGAAAAATCTGCACTTTCTTTTACAAGTTGCCCTTTAATGCTGTACCTGCAGCATACCACCTGCTCAATTTTCACTGGCAGATATTTAGAGAGAATATCTGAAGTCCTCCTTATAAGGCACCTAGAAAAAAACAAAATAAAATTAATGCCGCTAACATGATGACTGACGCTTATGACTAGTTGTCAGCCATGTTTCTTCCTGATGTTAACAGATTTCATATTATAAATCAATAGTCCTTGATCAGCACTGCATGTTAATAGGGTGCCTGTTCTTAATAGAACAGAAAAGCAAAAGCTATTCTAGATTGAGCTCTGCCAACAGGTCAGCATCCACTAATATAAACCAGCTCACTTGCTGAACTGATCAGTGTTCAAGAGAGACAGCAAAGAAAGCAAGCTGGCAACAAGTAGTGTCATGATTAGAGGGGAAAATGGGGATGAACTGTACATGACCCATAATAGATAGTTGGGTGGTGCCTTCAAAATGAATGGATTACACTTTTGGAGCTTTGCTGGAAGGTATTAGAATGAATAGAATAATGATTTGAGGGATTTCTATTGTCAAGGTCACTAGGTCTACCTAACCACAGGGTGGCCTGAGAAGGCCAACAAGAGAAATAAAGTATTCTTAGCACAAAAAACTATTCTGAAATTTACCTGTTGACAATGTTGATCAGCTCTTTAAGTCTTTCCTCTCCTTTGTGCCTTCCTGCTTCACTTGCATCTGCATCCCTGCCTTTCAGGATGGGAATTTCAAAGTGCTTTTTAAACTCCTGTGCTGTCCCTGTCCAGAAAAAAAATGCATGTGAAATTTTGGAACTAAGCTTCGAATGTCTTGGAAACAGCCTGCTTCCAATGGTAGTGACACTTTGATTAGCTCAGATCTTCCAATAATAGTTGACCATTAAATAGTGGAACAGGGTTATACCACAAAGATATAGACAGCCAAATGTGCAATGTGTAGGACAATTTGATATATATCGGCAGCCTGCAACCATGCTTTCCCACATCCAGCCAGAATAGTAAGGAACTCTGAAAGCTGGGCTGTCAGCTTGCTGACCCTACTTTGGCCTGGTTCACACATAATGCTAGCCCATGGTACAGGTTGTTGAATTCTGAGGTGTTTTGTTAGTACAGACATCACACCATGTTTTATTAACCACAAACCACCCAGAAAGAGAGCCCATGGTTTGTTGGGTTGTGAATTGAGTTATTTAAACCATGGGTTGTAGATACATGTGAACCCAGAACCCTATGAGTTGTTCATGGGTTGTTTCTCCAGGCTACAGAGGCGGCAGGCAAGAGTGGTAAAAAAAACCCTCAGCTGCTCTATATTCTACTACTAGTGCCACAAAGGCATTTGAGGTACAGGGAGTGGCAAAAGAGGAGGGAAACCAACAACCCAGGGATTCAGAAAGCAAACCATGGTTTGTTCAATTGTCTGCCAGACAAACACTGGGCAGGGCAACAAACCATGGGTTAAATAAACTATGGGTATGAACCAGGCCTTTAGATTATTATGCTGCCACAAGCTTCCTACCCAGGATGCCCGAGTTGACAAAATGTACTAGACTGAAGTATTCAAGGAGGTCATTCTGAATGGGGGTTCCTGAGATGAGCACTCGCCGTGGTGTGTTCAAACTGTTGAGAGCCTGGTAGGTCTGGTTGTCCGAGTTCTTCAGCCTGTGACCCTGAAAAATAAAAGTATTGGAAAGAAAAAATCATGGTGCTTAGGCAAAAAAAGTAATTTGATGCATATTTATTTTTACAGGGTCAAGACAATATACCTATCTTATAAACGTAAAGATATGATTACAGCTAAACACTGAAAAGTGATATGAAATCTGTTAATAGTTGTTCATGTACTTGTGGCTAAATACTGGAAGCATCAAGCACTGCCAATGAAGAAGTGAACGGAGAAGAGATATATGGCAAAGGATTCTGATATAAAAAATACTTATTAAAGGAGATTCTGTATGGAAAAAAATCTAATAGATCCTCTGGAATATTGGTACCCCTT
Source organism: Heloderma suspectum (assembly GCF_057233095.1). NCBI lineage: Eukaryota > Metazoa > Chordata > Lepidosauria > Squamata > Helodermatidae > Heloderma > Heloderma suspectum. The sequence continues at coordinate 232,840,590 of NC_139461.1, forward strand.
ATAAAATATTGAAACAGAGAACAATTAATTGCAAGAATGAAAAATGAGATGTATTGAACATAATCTAATGTATTAAAATATTATATTTGCTTTGTTTTATTTCTGGAACTACAGGACCTCCTTGATCCTTAATGTACAAGATCAAAGAACATTTTTTTAGATCCCACCCTTCCCTGAGTCTACTAAAGACCTGTGTGCCCTGAGGGAAGGCAGAAGAGGAGAAATTCAAGCCAGGGAGCTCATGCCATCAGTTCCTGAAGGGACCTTCAATTTGCCTGAGAAAACTATATTCTGGTGTTTGAGAGGCTTTGTTTTTCTTTGTGTGTCCTTGTCTTTTTAGATTGTATGCTTGCAGGCAGGGACGGTCTTGTTTTACTGAACAGTAAAACAACTGCCTCTGGGAGCCTTTTTACTTTACTTTACTTTACATACATACATACATAAGTATCTCCTGTATTAAGACAAGTTCAATCCACCGGGTGCCACTAGCACTCAACATAAGATTTCAAGAGGCAACTAAGAGCCACCAAACAGGTGTGCGGAAAAAAGGGTTGTCCAGATCAAAAAGTCTTCCTAGAAAAATGCATTTTCTTCCTTCAGGAAAATTACAGCAGGAATTCGAAGAGAATCTCTTATCCTGATTCCTGCTCTCAGAGTTAAAGGGATGGAAATGGGGTCCCCTCCATGGCTCCTTGAAGTAACAAGTTTATATATGGAAAACTTTTGAATACAAGTACATTTTCCTTACAAAAAATTCTTATGCTCAAATATGGGTTCAAAGACCGACTCAGCTATAACCCACACCTCAGTGGTACAAGCACAATGTGGCATGCTAAAGGTCCCAGGTTCAAATCCCTGGAGGATCCCATGAATAAAGGATCCCAAGCCTCTGAAAGAGCCCTCTGCCTGAGGCTGTGCAAAGCTGCTGCCCATTAGGGCAGAGTAGACAGTACTGGGCTAAACAGCCCATTCGCCTTGAGTATATCAGGCAACTACATATGTTCATATTTATTTTATTATAAATATAGGGATAAATCCAGATTTAGAGTAGAGTAGTTAGTTATGACTAGTAAGTCCCATTAATATCAATGGATCTGCTGTATACCTAAATCCAACCACAGTAAATAAGCGACAAGCAGATCAACATAAAATTATGTCATTTCAATGTCCACTTTTGTCAGTAACAAAAAGACAGCTCAATATGCCCTGTCCAGAACTGAGACACTCTTTCTGAAAGCTGCATGCTGACCTGTATCTCTCCTTTTGGAGGGGGAAGGAGACGCACCAGCCCTATATACTGCCCCCAGAATGGAGGTCTCTTTACATAGGGTTCCTTTCTAAACACAAGGTGTCAGCTTCTTGGACTTGCCTTCTCTTTCTGTCCCTGCAACAGGGACAGACAACCAATCCCATTGTGTTTACCTGGTGTATTGCCTGGTGTATTGCCCCTGCAGTAGGCCTCTTAATTTAAAGGTGCCAAGATAGTGATAAGTTAGATCCAGGTTTGCTTACAAGGAGCCTTTATTGAGTACTTACAGCACACAGACGTACCCAATGGTTGGATCATACAGCTTCTCTGAACCCAGAGCCATGGGGTAAAATGGGTTTTATACCATACATGTTAGCAGTGAGGCAGCATGACAACAGTAAGCATTATTTAGCATTCATCTACAACTTTCCCAGCATAGGTTAGCAGTGCTTGGTCAGAAGGGAAACAATCAGAGCTTTGCCAGCACAGACACCTGCAGCTTCAAGGCAAACAAGCTTCACTTCCCAGGCACATCCTGGTAAGACGCTCCAGCTTGTTAATATGGAATGTGCTGAGGCTGCGCTGTCAACCTGACTCATCCTGGTAAATCAAGAAGCCTGCTAGGGAAAACAGCAGCCAACTGAACCAAAGTCAGAGAGCATTATGGATCATCTAAGCCCCTCTAAAACGACTGATAGCTTGGTTCAGGCCTGAGGCCTTACACCTGGCTAGGCTAATGGAGAGGGTCCCACTACTTCATTTCTTTCTCTGTTCCTCTCCTCCTGCTAGAGAAAAAAGGGACACATGCAGGACTGGCTGGCTGGCTACTTTCAGTGAGAAAGAAAGCCAGAGACAGACACAGACAGGAAGCTCATGTTCAGTCTTTATAGCAGCATCATGAAAGCTGCCCACAGGTCCAGTTTCGGGAGCTATCACCATTAGCCTTGTGCCAGGGAAACAGCTTAGCGCTAAAGGTAGCTATCGCTCCTCCTGGCTTCCAGTGTCTTCTAGAAGCTGAAGAGGGGGAAGAGACCTAGATCACTCTCTGCATCTTGACAGTAGATAAGAAAGGAGAACCACTATGGGCAGTGGGAGACAATGTTGAGGGAGGCTCAGATAAGTGGATCAGAGAGGGTGGGAGATCTTCTTTATTTACAAGGCTGATATACAATACAGTTTCATGTTACTGACAAAGACAGAAGCAGAAATATTTAGTTAAATTAGCTTTTCTTAGGGTGCAACCCTATGTATGTTTAGATGGAAAAAAAAGTCCTACAACTCCCAGCATTCTCCAGCCAGGAGTAGGACTTGTTCTGTGTAAACATGCATAGGATTGTTCTCTAAATCTGTTCCATCACTTGTTTACTTAGACATTTCTGTGACTGACTGTATCCTTCTTAGAAATCAGAGCCAACAGTTTATTATACCCCCACTCAGATATTATATCTGTGCCTTTGTAGACTGCACTCACATGAGGAGCAAGAGTTTGAAATACAGACTTAGTCATTAAATCGGACAATAAGTCACCTCTGAAATGGTAGCCTTCTTTTTGCTTGTGTTTTGCATTGTTGACTCAGGGAGTACAAGAAACATGTGCATACCTGGCATGACTTCTCCATGCAAGTGTCTTAACTGACTCTTTCAGAAGTGGCAATACTACACTGGGACTGGGCTTCCTTTTCTTTGCCATACCCCTGCTTGAACTCCACAGAGAAGTACAATTGCCATTCTTCCTGCTGGCCTGACACTGAAGGAAGCAATTTGTTCCATGACATCTCAGTGCTACCTTTTGTGCTTCAGCTTCTACAAGTTCTAACTGAATAGTTGGAGCCTTTCTTTCTTAAACTCTCAAAACATGTCCACTTCAAAATGTATACTTTTATGGAAACTTTCTAACACAATGAATGTCTTATAAACAGAGAGGAGTTAACAGCTAATGGCTATGAATGATTGTAAAATGTTGAGAGGTGGATATGGAGGGTGACTCACTGTAAATCCAACAAAACCTCATGTCTCAGCTGCCTTCCTCCATCTCTATAAAGCAGCGAGATCTGTGAGGGAATAGTGCTATGCAAGCAGTTAGACACTGCTGCCCACACTCGCTACTGAAGTTAGGGACATCAGCTAACGTTCGGCTCAATGAGTGATCAACACTAGTTAACAAAATCATCAGTTGCCTTCCACATACCTCATCACATATGACCAACCCAACGCTTCCTTTCTGGAGAACTTCAGCATGAAGGCGGAATGTTTCATAGGAAATTACAAGAATGGGGGATGGGACTCTTGGCCCTCGCTGGTTCATAAATCCAGCTATTAGGAAAAATTAAAATGGCAAAGACGGAAAGGTGATTGAAGTGCATTTCAAAGCCAGAAGTGAGACCAGTGAAAGAATTACAGGATTAGCAGGTTTGTAAAACTGAGCATCCAACATTACAAGTCTAAATAAGTCATTTCCCCATTCAATGCATAAAGGGAAACCCTCCCCCCTCCTCTATATATCTACCCTTACTTTTGTTACATTCTTCTTCTTATATTGCTACATAGTGCTTTCCACATCCAAAGCATCACAATCCATTATCTCCATCTCAATTATGCAAAGGGACTCAACAAATTCATGGCTGAGTTGGGACTCCGGGCCATCCAGGTCCAACAAGCTACCCACCAAATTTCATTTACTAGGTCTTCTCTACCTCTCTGTCTCTTCATTCAACAACTTGGATCTAGACTCAGTCATATTTAGAGTAGAACCATTGACATCAATCGGGCTTAAGTTAATCCTGTCTAATATTAAGTCTCATTCATTTCAATGGATCTACTCTAAGCATAAATGTCTGGATCCAAACCACAGCCTTTTGCCATTTCTGCCATTTCTTCTTCTATTCAGAACCATAAGAAATATGAATCAAATTATTCAACATGATTCACAAAAACAATCCTCTGAATGTAGCTTGCTAAGAATGTGATCACAGACTTAATTTAGTTTGAAGCTATTTAGCAATTCAGCTTATGCAATGTCCTTGCTTTCCAATAAATCTTTTAAAAAGCAGCACATATTGTACAGCCTGCATACCTAGCTTATTGTCTATGACCTCCTTGGAGCCTCCATCAATAGCGAGTGGCTGAATCCTTCCTCCAAGCCATTTACCCACTTCGTTGTACCAGTTTTTCACCAGGCTGGAAGGCGAGACCACGATTGCCTTGTCAATTTCAGGCTTGCAATCTGGACTTTGGCGCAGGAGTGTCCACATCAGAGCAATACATTGCAAGGTCTTACCCAGACCCATCTCATCAGCCATGATGCAGCCATGACTCCCAGGGATCCGGCGGCTTGTCACACACTCCCACAGGAACTTCACCCCCTGCAGGAAAGTATTTATCTTTAATCAGAATAGACTTGCAGAATATAAGCAATATTGTGCTAGCCAGCTAAAGCATAGATCAAAAGTACCTTGCCATTTACTGCACTAGTGAATAATCACATACATCTAACATTAAATATTTAGCCAGCAGGACGTCACTAACGGAACCTATAGTCCATTCAGGAGATCTCAAATTCTTAAGCAGCAGCACCTGTGTAAACAGTGACTGGGTGTATGGGAAGCTATGGGCATTCAATATTGATCACAACTTCATTGAATTACCTTGCCCTCCCCAAAGTAGGGAGAAACAAGGCATAGAAAACTGGAAATAGAAAAAAGTGCTCAGCAAAATGCATCATTGGGCTGCAGATTCCAATAATACACAACAGTGCAATTTGCTGCAGCTTGGACATAATTCTTATGCTGGGATTTACAATTTCTGGTAGCTAAGACAAAAATTGTGCTTACAGCAGCATCAAGGGAAGCCCCCATGCCACCCTTTCCTACAGGAAAGGTGGGCTGGTGGGTTTCCCTGGCTATTGCTCATAGTGTGTATCAGTACCTCACCACAGCTGCAACCACCAGAGAAACCACCCCCACTACAGAGCAGGAAAGCAAAGGGGAACTTGCTGGTTGGTGCTGCATGGCAGAGGTGTACCAAGTGCCTTGGCCATGCAGTTTCAACCTTCCCCCCACCCCCCAAGCCTTTCTCCTATGCTTGAAAGGAAGGGGAAGAGATCATTAGGCAACTATGGGATAATCCCCACCCACCTCTGTAGCTTGAGAAGGCAGTATGACATGCTCACCAGAGTCCTGGCCCATTCCCCATCATGAGCAAGCAAAGTTGTCAGAGCCTGCCTATGAAATTTGAGGCAACATAGTCCTCAGATCCCAAATTTTCAGGAATTAAGAGTCTCTTAGACAACAAGTTCACAGCAGCAGCAGGACCTCCTACTGCTGCATTTGATTTTCCACAGCACTCACCTCTCTCTGGTGAGGTCGTAAGATGCGACTGAGAACAGGATCCACCACAACATGAACAGGAATTTTGTCTCTTCAGGAATTAAACAGAGGATAGATCTGAGTGAGTGCAAAAGTCAAAGTGATGTTCTGAGGAATATTCACAAGGGACATAAAGACTACTAGTGCTAATGTGCTGCTTTGCTTCACAAGAGAGGAGCTGTTATAATGTGATTCAGAACCCACTGGGCACTGGTCCAGTTCAAAGCAAACACATAGTTCAAAGATGCTTTGGCTACATCCCAAGGCCACCATACAGTACCTCATTATTGGGTCATACACAATTCAGTAATTAAGTAAATGCTGGACACTCTAGTTCCTGTTGGATAAAGAAATATTGGTAAGAAAGCATCTGAACAGTGAAAACCTCTCCCGTGAGTGTACTGTAGTATCTGTGTGGGCATCTGAGTCAGTCACCCTCAACAATCTGGAGGGTTTTCTTGTGTAGAACAAGAACCTTGGTAGGAATATCTCAAGGGTGGATTCCATCCTACAGCTGGCATTACTGGAGGTAAGTAAGCCTAGGAGCATTGTGTGAAATACCAGTTTATGTCAGCTTTGCATGTCAGTTCTGAGATCTAAGGCTCAAATCCAAAGCCTAGTCCAGAATCGCATAAAGGATAAATAAAATAGAAATGAGAACCAAGCTAAAATAACTGACAACAATGTCTTAGGGGAGGGGTTGAACGAGGACAACTCACTTGTCTATTTTCAATTGATCATGAGCACTCAGAGGTGGAGGTTCATATAGCACCAGAGCTCCTTCTTCAAAAGGGTCATGAAGAGCATGCCGGACTCCTGCACGTTTGATACCCAGTGCCCTCAAACCCAGGGAGCCTGAAAGATCACAGAAAGAAAGCAATGTTTGCTGTTTCCTTTTCAAAAAATGCAAGACTATCAAATAAGAGATTTCAGCAATAGGCTGACTTTCAGGGGAGGCCAAAACCAAAGTGCTGTGTGTGGGGTATAAAGGTACAGATTAGACAGGGTAGGATATCGCATTAGGTCTGGTGCATCATTTCTGTTAGACTATCGACAATTTCATGAGGCTATGCAGGAAGGCAGGGAAATTGACAACTTCATGAGGCTATGTATGAAGACAAGGAGCAGCATGAGACAAAGAATTCTTTCCAAAATAATCCATGAAAAGGATTTTTTTTAGCTGAAGAGTCAGAGGAGGCCAGTAGCAGCGCCAGCAGTAATACCTGAGAATAGCTAATAGCCACGCCAATTATTTTGAACAATGGACATGACAGTCACAGCTGATTGCATGGGTCAGGAGCTGTACTCACCTCCGTTCTCCAGTTTGGTTAGAAATTTTATACCCACACAAGACAGCTTAAAGTACAGTTCAAGGACATTGATGAGTTGCTTGGACAGGTTGATGCAACCTTCCGTATTGGATCCTTGCCCCTCTTGGCTTATAAAAACCAGTAGGGAGAGAATAGCCAGCCGGGCCAAGGAGGTGATTAATGCCTCCTTGTGGGAGGGAGTGGTCCCAGGCCCCCCTGAAAGAGGCAATGGTGAGACCACTCCTGAAGAAATCCTCCCTAGACCTGGAAAATCTTAATAGTTTTAGGCTGGTGGCAAATGTTCCCATTCCTTGGCAAGGTCCTTGAGTGAGTGGTTGCAAACCAGCTCCAGGCACTCTTGGATGAGACCGATTATCTGGATTCATTTCAGTCATTGTTCAAGCCGAGTTTTGGCACAAATACAGCCTTGATCACCCTCTATGATGACCTATGTCGGAAGAGACAGGAGGAGCGTGACCTTGTTGATTCTTCCTTGATCTCTCAGCAACTTTTGATACTGTGGACTATGGCATCCTTCTGGGACAACGGTCTGAGTTGGGAGTGGGAGGTACTGCATTGCAGTGCTTCCCTTCTATTTGGAGGGTCGGCTCCAGAAGGTGATGCTTGGGGAACATTGCTCAGCCCCTTGGATTCTCTAGTATGGGGCTCCGCAAGGGTTGTGTTTGTCCCCCATGCTATTCAACATTTACATGAAACTGTTGAGTATGGTCATCTGGAGTGCAATGTCATCAGTATGCCAATGACACACAGCTCTACTTCTCCTTTTCATCTTCATCAAGTGAGGCTGTGAATGTGGTAGATCAGTGCCTGGCTGCAACAATGGACTGGATGAGGGCTAATAAACTGAAACTTAATCCAGACAAGACCAAGATGCTATTAGTGGATGTTTCTTCTGACCAGATGGAGGGTACATAAGTTGTTCTGGATGGGGTTGCGCTCCCCGTTAAGAAGCAGTTTCATAGCTCGGGGGCTCTCCTGGAGCCATCTTTGTCACTTGAGGCTCAGGTGGCCTCAGTGGCACAGAGTGCCTTCTAGCAACTTTGGCTGGTGGCCCAGCTATGCCCCTATCTGGGCAGGTATAATCTGGCTTCAGTTGTCTATGCTCTAGTAACCTCCAAGTTAGATTACTGCAATATGTTCTACATTGAGCTGCCATTGAAGATGGTTCAGAAGCTGCAGCTCATGCAAAACGTGGCAGCCAGATTGATAACAGGGACACGAAGGTCCAAACATGTAAGACTGACTCTGGCCCACTTGCACTGCCTGCCTGTTTGTTTGAGCCTGATTCAAAGTGCTGATTTTAACCTATAAAGCCTTACACAGCTCAGGAGTGCAACACCTGACAGAGTGCCTCTCCTGACATGAACCTACCTGTACACTATGTTCAGCATCTAAAGCCCTACTCCAGGTGCCTCCTCCAAGGCAGGTTCGGAAGGCAGCAACACAGCAGAGGGCCTTCTCAGTGGTGGCCCCCCAGTTATGGAATGATCTCCCCAACATTATATTTTCAGCACCAAGACAAGACCTTCTTCTTGGCAGCAAATGAAGAGTTTTTAATCAGCTCCTGGATTTGTCTTATGGTTGATTATTTAAAATTGTTTTTAGATATGTTGTCTGTGTGTGTACTGTCTTTTTATATGTTTTTATGTAAATGGTTTTACACTTTGTATAACGTATTTTTATGGTTTTAATCTTTGTAAGCCGCCCAGTGAGCTTCTGTTATGGAGTGTCATAGAAATGTAATAAATAGTAGTAAGACAAGTTCTTCCCTGTACAAGCCAGTTTTAGGCTTTTCCACAAATACATCTAAACTAAAGAGAACTCAGCCCACTTTCCCTCAAACAGTATTGCTACTGACTGCATATTAGCTGTGTAATATTGCTTTGGAAAAAGAGAGCTGAGGTGACTATAACCATACACGCAGGTTATGGCGCAAAACATACACACACAGTACAGGAGTTTCCAGCATTTATCCTCACCCCTTCCATTTATAGATCTCCCTCCAACTATAGCCACACAAGAGAGATGGTGGTTAAAGCTAACCATACTTTCTTCACCCCTTGTGATTAGTATGTAGTCATCACCCCTTTTCCCAATAAACAACCTCTGAACTACAGTAACAGATCCCTACTCAGTCAATGAACGTCCAGATACAACTAATCAGCAAACCAAGCATTTTTGTCTATGCCTACTTCCATTAACTACAAGTGCATTATGCAAGCAAGTGGCATGTCATAAGATACAAAAGTAATCTAATATAGTCGAATGTCCTATTAAAACTTGGCATTCACTAAGGGTATAAGACTTGCAGAGCAATCCTATGCATGTTTACTTGGAAGTAAGCCTCATTCTGTTTAATGAAGTGTTATCTCAGGTAAGTCTGCAGAAAGCAGCTAAATAACCATTACCATCCAACATTAATGCAAATGTTTTCATATAAGAAAATATATATGTTTGGTTATACAACACTTTGTTCTTTTACATATTAAAGCTTAATGGTGGAAAGAGAAAATTCTAGATTTACCTGTATAGTTTGGAATGGGAACTTTGAAAGGTTTTGACAAAATGCTGCGGATAAAGGCCTCCTGGGATTTAAGGTATAAAACAATCATAAGTTTAACTTTAAAAATATCATTCAGTCTAATCAATGAATAAGTGTGGGAGAACGTTGCACTGAGATCAGAGGGACTTGCTTTCAAATAAACATATTTAGGGTTAAACAGACATGCTATGTATATTATATTTAGAAACATGCATGGAGTCTTGCGTCTAGGCCTTCAGGGTGCTTTTTATGGGGCTGTTCACACAATGTGCTAACCCACACTCAGTGGTTGAGTGTGGGTTGTTGTTGAACTGTGGGCTGTTCACTGAACCACAGGTTAGCATGTTGTCTGAACCCAGGACATTTCTGCAGGGTGGCTTGTTAACCACCCTGAACAACCCAACAACAAACCAGGGGTCCTCAAGGTGGGTTGTTCGAGAAAAATAAGCCACACCGCATGGTTAACAAGCCACCCTGTGGAAAATGTCAACAATAACCCACACTAAATCACTGAACATGGGTTAGCATGTTGTGTGAACCCAGTCAATATGTTTACGCCTTATTCAAATATTTTAAAACTCCTAATGACCCCAAACCTTTCTTCATAATACACAGGATATACCAAATTACGAAGCTAAAAAAGAGCCTATTAACATAGATGCGTTACCATCTTCTTTCATATTCCAAACAGGTTAAATAAATATCACATTTTATGCTATTTGAGATTTAAGTTGATCCAAAAAAGGCATCACTTCCATCTATGATCCTGATCTAAAAATATCAGTCACCTATAGATAGCTGTGGAAGGCAAAGCAAATTCCTCACAGATTGTGGGAATCTATGTGTTGTGATCTTCTGGTTCACAGTTGTTTTGTCTTCAGGTCAGGACATGTTGCACTCACGTCCTGTTTGTGGGTTTCCTGTGGGCAGTTGGCTGGCCACTGCACACAGGAGGGTAAGGGGAGACATGGTAGAGGTGTATGAAAGTATGCATGGTGTTGACAGTGTGGATAGAGGGGCTTGTTTCTCCCTCTCCCATAACACTAGAACCAGGGGTTATCCCATGAAGCTGATTGGTGGGAGATTCAGGACAGATAAAAGGAAGCACTTCTTCATACAATGCATAGTTAAACTATGGAGTGCACTACCAGAAGATGTAGTGATGGCCACCAATCTGGATAGTTTTTAAAAGGGGACATACAAATTCCCAGAGGAGATGACTATCAATGGCTACTAGTCTTGATGGCTACCTGCTACCTCCAGTACCAGAGGCAGTATGCCTATGTGCACCAGTTGCTGGGGAACATGGGTGGGAGGGTGCTGTTGCACTCTTGTCCTGCTTGTAGTTTCCTGGTCGACAGCTGGTTGGCCACTGTGTGAACAGAATGCTGGACTAGATAGACCCTTGGTCTGATCCAGTATGGCTCTTCTTACGTTTTTAGGTTCCGAATGGAAAAGAGGTGGTCTGAGTTCATCTATGATGCAACCCTTTTCCCATCAGAGCAACTAGTATAATGTGTATTTTCCCCCACAAGAATAAGTCAGTTGTGCAAAGTCATATGATGAAAACAAAGAAATCACTTGCATGTTTGCTGCCATCAAGACAATGAGGTCGATTGGTTAATGGAGCCAAGGGTTTCCGGAAAGGCGATAAGTAACACTCTCTGTTATCAACCTTGCTGCCACGCTTCTGCCTCTTTGGTGTCTAGAAAAGATCAGACATACTGCATGAGGAGTTGGAGAATCCAGAGCTGTATGGACTCATTACCATCGTACTGACTAAACACCCAGTTAGATTTCTGCATCCAAGCATTTTTCCAAAAAAAGAAGACATGTTCACTGCTAGAGCTACACACTTTAGCAGAGCCTTGAAGGCCATTGTTAAGCTTAACAGAATGAAAATGCAAACTTACTCCAAGGGATAATATGTGATCTTTTTCCATTCCCTTAAACCCAAGCTTGAAATATGAGATAGGGAGCAAGAGGATATATGGGAGCAGAAGGATAAAACATAAACTGTGGGTCATTGCAACTAGAGAATTTGTCATTGGAAAGTGATTACTAGCTAACCCCATCCTTCAGAAATAGTGAATAGAGTACTGGACTTGGACTGAGGAGATCTCACCCCCAATCCTATTCATGCATGCCAGCTGGAGCTCTTTGAAGGAAGTAGGGGACATGAATGTGCATAATTTTTCAGTTTCCAATAAATGCTAATGGAAGACTTTCTGTTTGGGGTGGGGCATAGATAAATCAAAACAGACCACGGCTGCAATCCTCTGTATACCTACTTGGAAGTAAGGCCCATTGAACTCACTGAAACTACTTTCAAGTAAACATGCATGGGACTGGGCTGTATGTTTAAAGCTGTTAGCAATAATTCAATTAGGTTGGCATAAGCATTCTTCACATGAAAACACCAAAAGGCATATCAGCTAGAGTGTCATGGAAGGCTTAGAGAGCATACCAACCAGGAAGCTAGACTTGTGTTTCTTAACCAAGAATAGAACAGCAACAAGAAACTTCTGACTCTACCCACATACAACTAAGACCAGTGCCACATGGTGACTAAACAATATAATGACACTATCCATAATTTATTTACTTATTGCATTTATAACCCACCTTTTTTTCTCTTAAACAGAAGAAATGCTCCCAGGTACAAATTCCAGCTATTGAACAAAATGCAGCATCTATAACAGCTAGTCCTTGCTACATGCAAGACAGCAAACAGCTTGAATATGTACCTGTAACTCCATTTCCTTACTGTACACATCCCTCGAAATGCATGTAATGTGCTAACTGATGACCAATTACAAATTCAATGACCTATTATTATTACTATTTAGAATATTTAACACTTAGATATTGCAAATGGGGAAAGAGGTGAGGTACATAAGGCCACCTAGGGAGTTTATGGCCAAGGCAAGATTTGAAATGGGGACTTCTTTGTTCACAGGTTAGGCACTACACCGTATATATGTTATCACTCCATAGTCAATAGTGGACATCTCAGTGCATCCAGGGACAAAGTCTAATTTCACTGGTGAACCTCTAGTGTTAAGAGATTCTACTGAAAGGAGAGGTCATGGCCTGAAACACCTCACTGAAGCTAAACAAGTCTGGGCCTGGTCCCTGACTGACAGAAGACTGCCTGAGTACCCCATGTACACCACCTTGAGTTTCATGATGGAAAAAAGTTATTAATATATCTACATCCAGCCTAAAGAAATAAAGGGTTGACAGGATGCTCACAGCTTCAGGATGCCAATCCTCATCCTCTTCAGAGCCATCACCTTCGGGCCTCCTCTTGGCCAGCTGGCTAGGAGCCAGACTTCTCCTCTGCAAGGAGAGGAGAGAAAAGGCAGAGCACGGACAAGTGAGTCCCTATTAAGAATTTGTACACCACAGAACTTACGTTTTCAATTAACTATGGCTGCACTACGTTTCTGCGTTGCATCTGAATTACCATTATTCTAATGCCTGTATTAGAATGGCATTAATGATGATGATAATGATGTTAGTGTTAAAACCAACAGACACAATTAGTGCAACGGTCCTCCCCAACCCATCCCCACCCCCTTCCCCCTTACCATTTCCTCCCGGGAGAACTATTTCCCATCTATGCACAGGCTCAGAGGTACTGGTAACTGCAGAGACCGTGGAGAACAGCAATGGCAGGATTTTGCTCGGGGAGGAACAGGGAAGAAGACAGGCCGGCTCGACTTGTAGCGGCCTGAATTGGAAGAAGGAAGGCCGGACGCCCGAGCGCGAGAGGAGCCGGTCAGTCAGCAGGCCTTGCTCAAGAGTTATGAAGGCGACGGATGAGGCGGAGTGGAAATGGAGGCCGAGCGGGGCAGGAAGGTCTGGCGGCAGCTGCTTAAATGGGCTGGGAACGGCGGCGGGAAGGCGGGTCCTCTTGGGAGGAGGGGGCGCCGGGGAAGGCACGGCCGCCCTCGCGGCGCCTTTCGGCCAGCTAAGGGAAGGCCGGAGCGGTTAGACGAAGGGCTGCGCGAGCTCCCTCCGGCGACGGGGCTCTCGGAACCGCGCTACTGCCCGGGCGCACGGCAAGAAAGGAGACGGGGCGCGGCGGCTCGCTCGCTCTCTTTGTGTTTCCCGCGCGGAGGTTTCCCAGGGCTTCGCCCCGCCCCTCGGCCCAGGCATGGTCGATAGCGCGCCGAGCGGGAGGGAGCGCCATCGATCAGCTCTGGGCTCCTGCCGGGCCGGTAGGACTGGCAGGCTGCGAAACGGGGGAGGGACGCGAGGAGTAAGGAGGGAGGAGGAGCCAACGCGAGGCGAACCGCTCGTGACCGTCAGTGTGGCAGTTAGAGAGTATCGGCTAGGATTGGGGAGGCCCGGGTTCGAATCCCCAGTCGGCCATGACCTTAGACCTCTCATTCTCTCTCAGTGTAATTTACTCATTGGGTTGTTGTGAGGAGGAGGAGGAGGAGGAGGAGGAGGGTATGCTGCGCCTGAGTAACTGGGAGGAAAAGCAAGATCAAAATGTGATAGATAAAAGCAATGAATAGTGGAGCTGCTGGCCCGGAAGGCCTGAGCTGACTGGAGTCTACTTGCCCTTCGGAGTGCAGGCGTGATGTGTAGAAATATAAAATATGTTTTAAGTATAAAAACTAAAAACCAAGGTGGAAGTGCAAGAGTGCGCAAAGATATATGGAAGGAAAGGGTGGCAGCCTGTGAACAGTACAACTTTTTAACTAAGGAAACGCTGCGGCCAAGAAGAAAGAAAGGGTTGTTGGCCTAACCACAATAGGCAGCCAACTCGATCAATAAGTGGACAGGAAGAGGTCCACATGGGAAACCACATAGGAAAATGATTTATCAAAATAATACTAGAACTGTGCTCACCCAGTAAGCAGCAGATTTAAGACAACAGACCAATTGGCAGCAGATTTAAGACAAAAGAAAGTACTTCTTTACATTATTAATGTGAATTCCCCGCAACAAAATATGGCAATAGCCACTGGTTAGATGGCATTAAAAGGGGATTTGACAAATTCAAGGGGGATAGGTCTATCAATAGTGATTAGCCGTGACAGCTACATGATAGAGGCAGTGTACCTCTGAATACCAGATGTTGAACACATAGCAGGGAATGGCTTTTACTTTCATTCACTGCTTGTGGGCTTCCCAGAAACATCTGGTTGACCACTATTGGAAACAGGATACTGGACTAAAGTGTCATTTGGTCTGATCTAGCAGGCTTATGGTAAAGATTAAAAAATTAGAAAGAGCATACATAGGCCAGACTTTCAGTGGAAATATCAGAGGTTTATGTCACTCAGCAGTCAACACATCTTCCGTTTCTCATGATTCCCAAATGCTGTGACCCAACTGTTCCTCAAACATTATCTTGTGTGGTTCTCTGGCCCTTTCCCCCAGAACCTCTGGGTTTTTATAGCATTCTGGCCTCTAAAATTTTGAAATCAAAATAAAGTGTATCAATGAAATATGGATATGCAGCTGAGCTTCTTTTGCATAATGAGGTTTATTACTGAGTTTTGGGTTTCTAATTGCAGCTTTGATGTTTTTAGCAGTAGATTCTAAATCTAGAGCCACTGTTTATATTTGATAAAGTTGTTAAGTGACTCCTTCAAAGTCAAAAGGACATTTGGTTCTTCTTCCAAAATACCTGGGAGGCAGTGCATGGAAAGTGTAACCAGTTAAATTCTCCTGAATCCAGACAAGCAGTTTTGAGGGGGTTTGCCTGAGTATTGGATGTGGCACACACCTGATTCCTAATATTGACAGCTGTTCAGTGATGCTTCATTAATTCTATGTAATTATATCTGACAATGTCCACTGGGGCTCCTATTTAGACTGTTAAAGACCTGCAGCTGCTGTTTCTAAGAGGTATGTTTTTCCTCCTCCTCCTGGTTGCTCATGGGTGCCTGATTAGCAATTCTCTACAGTGCCAAGGCAAGCAAGAGTCACTATCACCTATCTGCATATGAGAAAGCAAGTATTTACCAGCATATTTGAATGCTGTGGTATGTCCCATGAATGGAAGGGCTTCTTCCATTCATAGGACACACTGAGATCCAGAGAGGCTCCCCACAGGAGGAAGTGGGGATAGACAATTTACGGCCATTCCCTTTTCCTCCTGCAGTCCTCTGTGCTGCCTCTCATACTGCTCTGGACAGTCTCCCAACCCTCCAGAGCAGATTTTCAGAGGAAAGGAAGGATCAGAAAAAATCACTTTCCCCCCTTCCTCCAGCATTAGCAGATCTCTGCCCATTGTATGTCTGGATCCAACCCAATATTCTACCAAAGATTCATGTCTAGATAGTTCTCATGGTACTTTCTTTTATTAAAGGTCATGTGAGCACTCACAGCAGTTATTTTCTCATTAACAAGTGCTGTTGAAGAACAATCAATCTAACATGGCATCAGTGTTAAATGGTCATGCTAGTAGCATAGTCCTGCTACACCTGGAGCTGCTAAGCTAGGGCTAACACCAATGTAATATAGGCTGTCTTTACAGGAGGCATTGAGCATGGGCTCATGATTGCTCACTCATGGAAGTTTACTGGTCATTTACATGATGCCATCAACTTCTAGGGCACATCCAGCTGTTTTTGATCTTTATCCAAAAACCCTAAACTAATCCACTATTTAAACGTAAATCCACTTTAACAGCTGTGTGTAAATGTGCAGGTTCCACTATAACTACAGCCTGGGAAGAAGAAGCCATTGAGAAGAGCAGGAAAATCACAATTGCTCCCCCCTCCCCTGCATGTCTGCGTGTTGGCCTGGGCTGGGAGAGGCTCAAAGCAAGCATGGTCATGGCAGAAAGAAGAAGATGGTAACTCCCCATGTAGAAGACTGAGAACAATGAAGCCCCCCCCCCCACACACACACACACACTGCATTGCAGAGAGAGAGATACTTGAATCACTCACTTTGTGCCCCTGGGGCTGTGGAGAACTTGTCTGTGTAAAGAGGTGCTCTTTATCTCACTTAGAATGTGGAAACAGATGCCCTGGTAAACTGCAAAATAAACAACCTTGTGTGGTGAACCTGTGTGTCATGATCCAGTGCACGCCCAGCAGCAAAGTAGAATGCCAAAGTACATACAGTTTGACAGCCGATCAGAGTGGGTGGTGCAAGGACCAATGCCCTCACCTTGGCAACTGTCAGCTGCAGAGTGCCTGTCATTTTGCCCTCCTCCTCCATCCCAAGAAGCCATGCTCCTCTGCCACCTCCACATGGTTTGCTTTCCAGGAACTTCAGGAGACCATGGAATCATAGGCTTGAATGGGGCCTTATAGGCCATCTAGCCCAATCCCCTACTTGATGTAAGACCATGTGATCAGCTCCCCACCACCTCTACTTCATGCAACCCAACCACCTGGTTTATCCCACCAGCTGTACCCAGGAGGACAAGCTGTTGAGCCTGGGCCCATGACCTCTACAACAGCAAAACCATGCCCAAAATGCAGACTCTCAGCTCTGGTGGGAAGCCTTCTGCACCCTTCCTGTTTCATGTCCCATCCTAAAGACAATTAAGGGGAATAGCAAGCATGGAACTGAAAGGGAGGGAGGAAGCATCTGCAGACTCCTAAAAGAACAGAGACATGGCAGACACATTTGTGATGCTGTTCAATAAAAGCCACATCAAAATGAGCTTGTAGACCTTTTCTCGCAGTACCATGAGCCTTTAAAAAGGGGAAAGTATAGAAATCGGAGGGTGATTAATCAGAGAACTCAATTGAGCCAGGCTTTGACCTCAATTTTTCATTTAATTTTGAATTATGGTCTCCACCATTCTACTTTAGAAGTTCTTCTTAGACTTAGTGACTAGCACTAGCCATTTCTGTTGCAGGCTTGGTGGGCACAGAGTAGTTATTTTTTCCTGGCGTAAATAATTATTGCATGAATAGTTCATGGTGTGGAGGTAATTTCTTCTCTGTGCTGTTCAGTGAAATGTGTGGAGTAGTAGGAATTGGATTAGTCTCCCCTGCTGTTTACCTGCATGAGGTCATCAGAATTCAAGTATGTGTTCAGCAGTGGGCTTGGTCCTTCAATATGTCCACGTGGGAACTTCTTATATTTCCAGTTAAGTGCTCTAGAACGTGATGTGACCAGAACTGCAAAAGATATGACATGTTACATAGCATGGAGTTGTGCATCTTTTCTGCCTTGTGTACTCTGTTGTCCACTTAAATCCTGTGATTTCACCCACTGTGCAGAGTGGCGTATCTGAGGGATCAACATGGGCCAGTGCAATCACCACCCATATCCTAAGCATATACATCCCTGGTATGTTTGTTATGCAGGGAATTCTCTTGCCCAGCCTTCCCCAACCATGTGCCCTCCAGATGTGTTGGACTGCAACTCCCATCATTCCCAGTCAGCGTAGCTGTTCTAGCCCCTGCTTTTATCCTACGAAAGCACAAGGGCAGGTAACTCTGAGAAAACCTTGAGAAAGTCAGAACCCTGGATGACAATCCAATCCCTCAAAGCCCTTCCCTCAGAAAACCAAAACTGCCTCATCCGCTTCCACCAGCACTAGGACTCAGTCCAGGTCAGGCCCAGGAACAGCCATTGACACACCTGCAGCACCAGCAGTTCATGCTCTGCCCGTGGTGATGGTGTTTGGAGGAAACGGTGCAGCTGAGAATGTCTTTAGACTGCAGAGTCCAGAAATGACAATAATATTCCCTTAGTATCCTATTACAGATACTTCCTTGGCAGCACTCGGACTTCCTCACTATTGAAAATGACCGATGGATGGATAGATGGGGAGCACAATCCTATGGCCCCTAGACAGCATCTGGGGGGCCATGGGATAGTTCAGATTCCTGGATCCAAGGTCAAAGTCAGCACTCCGACCTCAGACCCAGGAGTCTAAGCACCTCCTCCCCGCTCACAGCTAGTGTGGAGAGAACTGCGGCAGCTGCCTCCTGAGGGTGCAAAGGCAACCTTGGAGGGAAGGGAAAGGGGGCGTGCCAGTGGGTGGGGAGGGCTTATACCATATCCCCAGGCCTCCCCAGCCTCCTTCCTTCCCCCTCCCTGACAGCTCAGCTAGATGGGCAAAAAAAGCCCGTCTAGCGAAAATACAGAGTGGAAGGGGCATGGAGGCAAAAATTACCTCCGTCACACTTACTGCTCTACTTTGGATGGCTGTAAGCCTCTGAGGCCATAGGATTGTGCCCTTACTGGACCATGGATCTGACCCAGGGGGGTCTTCATGACAACAGAATGAGAAGCGCATTGGAGTATTATCCAGATTTTGATGGAATCGGCTTTGATCCTTCAGGGACACACAAAGCAAGAAAAGCCAAGTGTACCTCACCTTAAAATTCCGCTTTTCATGGGTCACACAGCACTTGAAAGCAACATACAACATACTTCTGGGTTGGGTGGGGGGAGTAGAACTGAACGTCAACCCGGAAAGTACTGCTCAATCAATGAGAGAGGCTTGTTTCCTGCCCCTGTCCAGGCACCCCCTGGCTTCCCCGACAGCATATGAAGGCTCCCCATGAGAATATCTGACCAGCATAATTTTGCCCCATTCCAGCCAACAGTCAGGGAGTTAGAGCTCCCACCCCCTTTCTCCTTTCCCAGGGAGAAAATGCAAGGATCTAGCCACTTCACCCATTGACAGCCTGCAGACTGTGTTGCCTAGTTATAAAACCCCAGTTGTGCACTTCCAGGGAGTAAATACAGCGATCTAGCTGCTTCACCCATTCTCAGTCTGCAGCCTCTGTTGCCTGCTTTCCCCCCACTGAGAATCTGTAGGGTCTTTTTTCCCATTGAGAAAACCTGAGCCACACTGTTTCAAGTACTAGCTATCTAGCAAGAGGAGGTGGCCAGAGCAATGGGAGCCTGCAGCCCCGCTATTTCATTGTATCAATACAGCGATACAGTGAAAACTAAAGAATGCAGGAGAGGGAGGAGAGGAGGCGGCCAGCAGAGACAGCAGGAGCACTAGCAGAGGGAGGCAACTCCAGCCTGCCCTTTCCCTCCGTGCAGAGAAGCAGTGAAGTAACACAAGCATCAGAGAAGCGGGAAAGTAACACAAGCATCAGAGAAGCGGGAAAGTAACACAAGCATCAGAGAAGCGGGAAAGTAACACAAGCATCAGAGAAGCGGGAAAGTAACACAAGCATCAGAGAAGCGGGAAAGTAACACAAGCATCAGAGAAGCAGGAAAGTAACACAAGCATCAGAGAAGCGCATAATCATAGGGATGTATGAAACTCACTTACCTTTGCTCCGTCCCTCCCCGCAGAATCCTCAATGGGGGGGGAGGCGATCCAGTCCTCCCCCCGGGAATCCTCGACGGACGGCTCCGCTCTGCGGCCAGGCCGCGGAGCGGATGGCCTGGTGCGGACGCAAATGGCGGCCGCTGTAGCAGCCGCCATTTGCATCCAGCTAGACAACCGTGATAGGCTACGTAAGAATTTACATAGCCTATCATGGCTAACGTCAAAAAAACCCAACAAAAACGCAGTGTACACAAATGGCGGCATCTACAGCAGCCACCATTTGCGTTCCCTATTTTTCACCGATCTTACGTCAATATTTACGTAAGATAAAACGGCGGGGGAAAAAAGGGGAATGCAAATAGCGTAGTGGACGCTATTTGCGTTCCTTTATTTTTCGCCATTCTAGCCTACGTAAATATTTACATAGGATAAATTGGCGAAAAATAGGGAATGCAAATGGCAGCCGCCATAGTGCCGCCATTTGCGTACACTGCGTTTTTGTTTTGTCTTTTGACGTTAGCCGTGATAGGCTACGTAAATTCTTACGTAGCCTGTCATGGTCCAAGGATGGCAATGGCGGTGGCAGCAGCCCTGCCGCGGCCGGCCAGGAGACCAGCCACCGCCGGCCAGGAGACCAGCCACCGCCGCCGCATCCGCCCCAGGTAAGTGCCGTCCCGGGGGGATTCTGTGGGGGTGCGGGGGGCAGGAGGCTGTTCCGCCATGGATTCCGTGGGGCTGGATTCTAAAGAATCCGGCCTCACTGGAATCCATGGCGGAATTCTCCGCCATCCCTATGATAATCATGGATCCCAATGGGGATGGTCTAGGAAATGGAAGCTAGTTACTCCCACTGTCGAAAAGGAAATATAGTGTGATTCTGAAGGCAAGGAAGAGTGCTCTAGCACTTTGATGAGTTGGAAAGGCAGGCTAGTTATTCTAGTTACCTAGGTTACTGAAGTCACAGCCAGGTAAAAGACACAACCCTAGGAACGCCCAGTCATACCACATTTAAAGCAGAAGGATGGGCACACAGCAGCTGAACCACAGGGGAGGAGACCCAAATTAAAGAAAAACAACAGAGTACCAGTACTCTGCAAAAATGCGGCTTTCCCACCGGTAAACTCCAGGGTGGCTGAGGATTGGCCATGACATCATGTGCCACAAAAGACCTCCAAATGGACCCAATCCATGGCAAATCACCCATGAAGACAGGCCCCCAGACAAGCTATGGAAAAACTCTTCTTTAGTTAATATTTTATTGAAAATTATTTCTCATAATACATTGAAGATACAACACCTTCCCAGCTCCACTTCACCATTCCATTAGCTTGAAGTAAATATATACACTCTCAGCTGGGCTTTTGTGTAAGGTTATTGGATCCAGGTCAGCATCCTTCAGTATAGATCCCTTTGCAAGATCAAGGCTGCTTGTGTCATGAGCAAGTAAGACTTGGATATATTCAGGTATCAAAGTAATTATATATACTTAGCAGCTAATCCCTTTGCAAGCAACAAGGGAATGTGAGTGCTCAATGGAGATGTCAACCGAGGCAAGGTGAGTGCTCAGTGGAGATGTCAACCCAGTGTGCGGCCGCTGTAAAAACAAAAGAAAAGGCAAACTCTATGTTAGGCATAATTAGAAAAGGAATTGAGAATAAAACTGCCAATATCTTCCTGTCCCTGTACAAATCTAGGGTGCAACCACACTGGAATACTGTGTACAGTTCTGGTCACCACACCTAAAAAAAGATATTGTAGAGCTGGAAAAGGTGCAGAAAGGGGCAACTACAATGATCAAGGGGCTGGAGCATCTCTCCTATGAGAGAAGGTTGCAACAGCTGGGATTGTTTAGCTTGGAAAAAAGTAGGGTAAAGGGAGA
The DNA here is from genome assembly GCF_057233095.1 of Heloderma suspectum. Lineage (NCBI taxonomy): Eukaryota > Metazoa > Chordata > Lepidosauria > Squamata > Helodermatidae > Heloderma > Heloderma suspectum. Next base: position 232,862,186 of record NC_139461.1, read on the forward strand.
CATGATAGAGGTGTACAAAATTATGCATGGTATGGAGAATGTGGATAAGGAGACATTTTCCCCCTCTCAAAATACTAGAACCTGGGGTCATCCTATGAAGCTGATTTGTGGGAGATTCAGAACAGATAAAAGGAAATACTTCTTCACACAGCGCATAGTTAAACTATGGAATTTGCTACCATAGGATGTAGTGATGGCCACTAATATGGATGGCTTTAAAAGGGGGTTGGACAAATTCCTGGAGGAGAAGGCTATCAATGGCTACTGATCCTGATGGCTATGTGCTACCTCCAGGACCAGAGGCAGTGCACCTGTGCACACCAGTTGCTGGTGCACATGGGCGGGAGAGTGCTGTTGCGCTCGTGTCCTGCCTGTGGATTCCTGGTCAACAGCTGGTTGGCCACTGTGTGAACAGAATGCTGAACTGGATGGACCCTTGGTCTGATCCAGCAGGGCTCTTCTTATGTTCTTATGATTCTTCCTGGCATAGAAGATTCTGATAACCTCAATTAATGGCCTTACTCTTCAACAGAAAACATTTCAAATTCTCCAGTCTAGACATCCTGCTAGGTAAATGGACCTTGCACTGTCATGACAAAATTCTGTAGCACCTTAAAGGCTGGACCCTTGGTCTGATCCAGCATGGCTCTTATGCTCTTATGAGTGCAATGCCAGTATGCTAGTGTCAGTTAGAATGGCAATGCCCTTTCACCACTGACAGAGACACCTGAAATACCCTTCTACTAAAGCCACTTGCAGGCAGAGATACATCATTAGCCACTGCTAAAAATATAATAGTTTTTTTTTTTTTACTTTAAAAAGAGAAGAAAAAACTCTCTACTTTTCTCAGCACTGCCACAAAGTCCATCAAAGTTAGGGACATTCTTGGGCATGTTGATGACCTAAGCCAGGCCTGTGTTTGGTTTACAACCACTGGATCATACACAGCACACCACCCATGTTGTGTCTTATCCCTTGCTTAACAAATGGCCTGTTTTTGCAGCTTAACAAGGGATTGCAACTTTTTGATCAGCCTCACAAAGATATTAGATATTAATATAATTGACACCACTCTTTTCCTCTCCCATGGCATGATGATGGTGGTGGTGGTAATGATGATTTTGTGAAACTCCTAAAAGAAAACAAAATAACACATTCTATGCTAAAACATATAATTAATTAGTGGCCGGGGTGGGTGGGTGGGGGGACTTGCCCACAAAGTTTACAAAGTAGAGTGCTTAGTCTGGTGGCCCCTCTCAACATTCTGTCTAACTCTATGACCTGATCCTATGCATATTTACTGAAACATCAGTCCTGTTGAATTCAACAGCACATACTCCCGAATAAGTGTGCATAGGATTGCAGCCTTGGTCCTGCAGTGTCCTCTTTCACACATACTAAATGTTTATTTATTACATGTCTATCCCACCTTTCCAGCAAGGAACTCTAGAGGTGACATGTATGGCTCTATGCCCAATGTTATCCCCACCACAACCCTGTGAAGTAAGGGTTAGACTGAGAGAGAGTGACTGGCCCAAAGTCACCAATGAACTTGGTGGCTGAGTAAGGATTTAAACCTGTATCTCTCCAGTCGTAGCCTGACTTTCATTTCTACAGTTGGGATCCTCGGGTCTTTCCACTCTGCCTCCTCAGAACTCATGCATGGTTTTCCACAGTGGAAAAAACATTTATACTTTCACTTGCAAAGCACAATGTGTTTAGTCTGCCACAAGAACATGAACCAGGAACAGCACCTCTCTCACCCAGGTACTTAAATCAAAATACACACTCATATAGCACTCCACAAATGATAGTATATATACCAGCCTTCCCCAATGTGGCTCCCTCTCAATGTGTGGGACTACAACTCCTACTATCCCCAGGCAGCACGGGCAATGGCTATGCTCGATGGGGATGATGGGAGTTGTGATCCAACCTATCTGGGGGACACCAGGTTGTTGGAGGCTGGTGTACACAATTTTTCCTACCAGAGATTATCTCTATTTAAGAAAACAAATGTTACTGTATGTTTTGGAGCAGCTCTTAGGCTAGAAATATTTGGAGGCACAACCACTGTCAAGGGAGATTAATTAAAGTCCAGTGAACTATCAAATATTCCTAAAAGTTTCTGGATACCCACCCCATGTTCTTTGCCTTCCAGAAAACCAGACAGGACCAATGGAAACTGACAGGTGTGTATAGTGGAAAAAGAAACATAGGCAAGCAAGGTTTTCATCCCCTGGAGGGCTGCTGTCAGCCACTACCAATGTCAGAAGACAATGCCAGAACCACAGTGAACAATTACAAGATGCCTGATTGACTGCTTCCTTTACTTCTTGTGCCTCCAACCAGAAGCCAAGATGTCACTCAATGTCAAACTAGGTAGGCCTTTCACTTCTCTCAGCTCATCGCTAGAGCAAACATCATTCTGAAATGTCATGTCTCTCGGTCTGTGTTACCAGGCTCACCATAGACTCAGAGACCTGGTTCATGCGATCACCGCACCTCACCACGGCTTATTTAAACCACGGTGGGTTGCAGTGCCCATGGGCGCCAGGTTGCCAAATAAAGCCGCCCTCCCCCAGCAGCTTCTCATGTCATCCGAACTGGACAAGGGTGGTTGTAGTGGTTAACAAGCCACTCCACAACCCCTCAAGAGACCATGGGTTCTGGGTGGTTTGTTAACCACCACAAGAAACCACCCTCGCTAGGTTCAGAGGACGTGTGAAGACATGCCTGGTGAGGGTAGTTATGTAAATCAGGCTGGTGCAAGGTGGTTAACAAGCCACAATAGCTTATTACCCACCCCATTTTGTGCAAATGGTCCTCAGTCTTTATTTCAAATAAAAACATCATCTCACCTGGCCCATTTAATGAGACTGGAATGAATGCTTCTTGTTCAGATTGGGATGTCACCTGGGCATCAATAAGTCGTTCCTGGCTATGGCTTTAGTCTGACTGTTGGCTTGATTCCCCTTGGTTCTGATAGCTTATTGTACAGCTCTGACAAACTGTCCTGCTAGCAGACATGGCATCGTAAATCCCTTGGCTAGACAACTGCTACTACATCATCATTTTAGAAATGCAGTTCACACACATCATTGAACAAAGTGAAATATAAAACCTACAAATATCATAGCAAAGCATTACCAATAGGGTGGCCACTTACACATCACCAAGAAAGAGGAACAAAGAGGATACAGTTTGCTTAAGATGTACATATGCTAATTCGTATGTGCAGATGCACATTTAGAAAGAATTACTATAATATAAATAGTACAACACTTCCTGCCATAGTGGGGAAGATTGTGACAAGGTGAACCATCTGCCTGCTTAGTTTGCTATCCAGGTGCTAACTATTGATGGGCAACTTCACGGCCCTTGCTGCTTTCCCTTTTTATGGTTCTTTAATCTGGACTTGGACTAGACAGCCATTCAAAAAGAGGAGACCTTCAAATAGAGGACTGTCCTCTGTAAAGGGCCACACGTGGCCATTCTAATTACCAATAACATTATATGCATATGGCACCTGTATTACAAACAGATTAAAGAAATGAATGAGAGGAAGAGGACTGCAGCCCATGGCAGAGTTCTTGTCACAAATACAATCTCAGTAGCACCATAATGACAATGCTTACGGGAAATGCAAGACAAAATGATTGGAGACCATGATACCAACATCTGCATCTCTCTCTCTCTCTCTCTCTGGAGAGGGGGGAGAGGACATGCATCATTATTAGTTGTGTAGCAAACATCTGACAGTGGAGGCCCTTGCATTAGCTTCAGCTTGTCTTCAGCTGAACATCTCCTATAAGCAAGATAAGTGGAAACTAGTCCCAAAGGTCAGCTATTTGGAGCCCACCCTTTTGCGCAAACTAAAGCCTGGCTTACTTGAGTCTTTGGCAGGCTAATACTTCAGCACTGAAAATGCATTTTATTGTAATTGTTTTTATTTAAAATTGTTTATATTTAATCAGTGTTCTTAATACGTTTGTTGAATTGTATTATTTTTATACCATCTGCTGCCTTGGGAAGAGTCTGCTCTTGAACGGCAGCAACGAAATGGGCTAAATAGATTATTTATTGATTTATTATATTTTTAAGCCGCCCAATAAACAATGTTCTCTGGGCGGATTACAAAGTTTAAAGACTAAGATGCCATGCACTTAAAAATATAAAAATATAAAAAAATATAAAATACAATATAAAAAATAAAAATAAAAGTTTAAAGACTAAGATGCCATGCACTTAAAAATATAAAAATATAAAAAAATATAAAATACAATACAAATATTTATAAGAATACAAAACAACAAACTGCCCAGGAACTGATAAAACAGCCATAAAAGGAAACAATTACAAATTCCACTAATTTAAGTCAACTGATTTACTATAGTTTTCTTTTAGATGCCAAAAATGTGGCAAAAGATGACATTCTGCTGACCAGTTCTTATTCCAGTGACTATTAAAACTCTAACATGGCTCTTTCCTTCATACCACACTGGGAAGAGCAAGAGCTGACTCCTCCTTCCCTTCCAGGATGGTGCCCTCTGGAAGTCTTTTGGACTCACTCCACACGGCCCTCTCCCACAATAGTGATAGCAACTTGGGCTCCTTGTATACAGAGACCTGATTCACATGATCACGGCATGGTTTGCAAGCCATGGTGGCTTATGAACACCGCCATGCATGCTGGCTGGATTTGCCTAATTATTACCCTCGCTAGTGCAGCTTGCCATATCATCCAAACCCAGGCAGCATGGCTTGTTTGAGGGGTCAGCAACCCTCAAACAAACCATGGCCTGTTGTTAGATTATTTGAGGGTGCTGCCCAACCCAAACAAGCCATGCCACCCGGGTTTGGACGACACCCCAAGCTGCGCCACAGTGGGTAATTAGGCAAATCCGGCTTGTTTCAGCTACCGTAATTGTGCGAGCTGGACCAGTGCGTGGATATCCCTCATAGCCCTTGTATAGAGAGTCTGGTTTAGACAGATTCCTTCAGGGTTGATTATGTTGGGTTGGAAAGCATGGGAACAAGCCATTTGAGCATCCTATTGGCTGGATCTATGAGGAAAAATAGGAGGTGTGTGACAGTCCTTTGCAACTGATTTTTCCATTATGCATCAAAACTAGTTACTTCCTCCATGCAAATATGGAGTATTTGCCTCAGTACTTTGGATGGACTAAATGAGCCCTGAAGTACCTGTCAGTCCAATGGTTCTGCCAAAACACTTGGGTACTTGTTGGTGTTAAATCAGTGAATTCTACCCGTATTACTACCTTTGCTTGTCTCAAACTTCAGAGAAGTCTGAAGCTTCTCAAATACTAGTATACATTCTCAGCACCTGGAAATGACAATGATTTCCTCTTGTGCAGTTCTTGAGGCAAAAAAATCTGTTCTGTACATTTCAGAAAACACTGTAAGGCAAATTAGAGAGGCAGCTAAGTAGTTCCTGCAGAGACGCAGGTGCTCAGCTTTCTCTTATCAAAGGGCTAATCTTCTGCAGATCATGAAGCAGACTTGCAGGGAGACTGAATTAGGTGGTGCTATTACCTGCTGGCCTTATGGGGTCCTGCTGTGAAAAGAGAAGGCAAGATTGCCATCAACAAACATCAGCATCGCTGAGGGGAAGACAGAACGTGCCACCTGTCTCAGAAGTCATTTTTTCCACAGTCACTAGACAGTCACTGAGATGCACCATTTCTTTTTCCTAGTGCATCCGTCCATAAAATCATCTCACAGTTACAAGTGCATACACATAATCTGGACCTGCAGCATTCTCAGTTGGAAAAAAATTATTGCGACCCTTTAAGCACAGAAGCAAAAGTTAAACAGCTTTTGTTGATTTAGTGTGTCCAGCCTCAAGTGTGGATTCAAAAGCACATTTCACATATATCTCCTTCAACTGAGTCTATGCATTCTGAGTTCAGTGGGCACCAATATGTCACAGTTACTGAGGAAAGGTGTTTTAAGGCCCCCAGGAAGGTAGCTGTCATATCATATATTCAGGGTATCTATGCATGTTATCTGTAAAAGGCGATAAAGAGCCCCATTCTGCTTCCTCACACTAGGCCTCACTACATTCCTGTTAGATAAAAAGTCCTTGCTTTCGGTTTAGAAGAAAAGAATGCCAGGCAGGCAGCAGTGGATCCAACACTATTTTATTGAACGTTTTGCAAAACGGGTGCAGAGCAGTCTGGACCCCGAGACACGTGTGCAAAAGCCCTTTATATTATATTGCTTCTATTGTTCTTACCAGTAACCAATGAAACAGTTAGTACATCGGCTCACTAAGTTAATATCCAATAAACAGTCACTATCAGCTTACCAAGCCGTTAGTCATGAGCGCGTCAGTATGATTCCCTTTTTGCTCCGCCTATATTTTCCCGCCACTCGGGCTCTTACGTAACTTGAGACGCCAACGGTTATGGAGTCTCCTTTTTTTCTAACAATTCCCTCCTTTAAGTCTTTATTCACGTCTTAAAGCATTTAAAACGGAGTTTCTTTATCAGCACAATAAAGCAAGAGCATCTGTTTTGACAGAGCGGTTTCAATTAACCGCTGGGATAAGCCTCTAGCGCAGGGGATAATGCAACAACCAAATAACACTAAAACTCCTATCATCACTACAAGCGAAATAAGGATTGAGGCTGCTAGGTGTTTCCATTTTCCAAACCATCTCTCCAACCAGTCAGTCACGGGGTTGTTAATCCCTGAATTCTCGGCTAATTCTTCAGACAAGGCGGTGAGACCCTGCAAAGCCCTTGTTACCGTGCCATCTGGGGCAGTGTTGTTAGGGATGAAGGTGCAACACCGTCCACCTAGCATGACACAAACCCCTCCTTTTTCTGCTAACATCATATCAAGAACACGCCGATTTTCCCAAGCCATTTGGCTGGTGGCATCTAGCTGCTCAGCCAATCCTTTTACAGCATCTCGAGTACAGTTTATAAACCTCTGTTGATTATAATAAATGTAATTGATCCAATCTACATTTTTGTTAATGGTCACCCACCAAAACAGGGTAGATTCAAATCCTGCAGAAATTTGATTTCTTCCTTTGAACTCATCTGGCACTCCCCTTGGTACTCCTATGGAGTCAATATATATTTGATCATCAAAAGAGGTTACTGATCGTTTCTGCCGGGGTTGGCCAGTCTTCTCTGCTGGATGGTATGCAATTGAAAAGGGGACTGCCAACTGAACTAACCCACAAGCTCCGGACCAATTGGAGGGCAATACCTCATACAACTCTAGGCCACCACAATACCACCAGAGATCAGCTCGTGGGATTGAAAGGGAATTATTCCTAAAGCGGGTGGAATTAACACATCTTACTTTACTCGTCAGGTTCCCTATACGCCCCTCTGTGTCTGCAAGGTTTCGGTGTATGCATCCGGTATGGTTTCTTCTTTGCAGGAAGACTGTGGAAGGTCTGACACGATCCTTTGATTTGAGTGGGGGGTATAATTTATTGAGGGTTTGGCATTCCTCCTCTCCCCATGCATCAGGGTGTTGGAACAAATGGATCATGCAGGTGAGGAGGGAAGGAGTGTCCCATCCCAGTGGAAAGGGCAGCACCTTTGCTACAGATCTCCCTGTGGCACAAACAAAACAGTCAGACTTATTTAAAGACTTGGCTGTATACTTTATCCACTCTAACCACACATTATCAGTTTCCTCTGTTATTGGGATCCCTAACCTGGTTCTCCAGGGACGCCTCTCTTTCTCAGGGATCTGTACCAGAAGTGGTCTGAGGGGTGTTGGTGTGACATTTCGGGGTTTTATCTTAAAGCTGTCAAGCCCAAGTCCTTGAGGTATCACCATCCACGTTAATATTTCTTTAACTAACATTACCAACACCACCCACAATACTTGCTTCATATTACAAGTTTTTTGTAATTCGAACCCGAGCTTTTCCCAGATGTTGTGACTTGTATATTACAGGCGATTGTGGCTCCTGGATGGCTTCTTCGCCTGTGTCCTTGGCAGCTTCCAGAGGGGTGCCAGGGAGCAAAGGACCGTTGCCTGTGTCCTCCTGTTCTTTCCAAGTGACAGAAGGAAGCAAGGGTCACTTAAATGGCTTTATCCGGCTGCAATGTGTCCATTTACTAGAACCCACAAGCTTTACACACGAGTGGCTGGTTGGTCCCACCAAATAAGGCCCCTCCCACCCTTCCTTTAAAGCTTCTTTATTCCACTTTTTCAGCAACACCTCGTCTCCCGTCTGGAAGAGATGGATAGGTGCATCTAACAGCAGTCTCTGAAACGGAACGGAATAAGCTCGTAGCTGTGAAAGAACAGACTGTAGAGAAGTCAACTGATCCCTTAGCATCTGATCACCCACCTCCCACTTGACTTCCTCCCTCCTTCCGCAGTGTACCCGAGGCGGGAACCCAAACATCAGTTCAAAGGGGGACAATTTTATGTCCTTTCTTGGCATCCTTCGAAGCTTCGTTAAAGCTATTGGCAGAGCCTCAACCCAAGTGAGCTTCACCCCTCGTTGGAGTTTGGTTAAAGTCTCCTTGAGGCTCCAATTGATTCTTTCAACCTGTCCACTTGCCTGGGGCCTCCAGGGGCAATGTAAATGCCACTCTACTCCCAGAGCTTGTGCCATCCCCCGTGTAATAACTGAGGTGAAATGTGAGCCCTGATCGGACTCTATAACTTCGGGCAGGGAGAACCGGGGCACCACCTCCTGTAACAATTTAGCAACAACAGTTTTAGCTTGGCAGTTCCTACATGGAAACGCCTCTACCCACCCTGTCATTTGACATACTATTACAAGCAAATACCTGTAACCCCTACATGGTGGCATCTTAGCAAAATCAATCTGCGCCCTCTGGAAAGGATAGTAGGCCCATGGTCGCCCTCCTTTTGGAGGAGGGGGTGCCCTGGGAGGGTTGGTTTTCTGGCAGACTTCACAGGTTGCGGCTAGTCGGTGGGCGCATACAGTTAAGACAGGGGAGACAAACAGCCTCTTGCAATAGTCGATCATGGCTGATGCTCCAGGGTGTCCAAGAGAATGGTGAACTTGCTCTAGAACAACCCTCTGCAGGGTCTGTGGAAGAAGCAGTCTTCCATCTGTCATCTGGATCCATCCGTCATCGCAGGGACTTATTCCGTGTTCTTGTGCCATCCGTAACTCAGCAGGGGAGTATGTGGGGCGCTCTTTTCTTTTGGGTAGAATGAGGAATGTTCCTTGGATTCCCTCTCTGGCTGCTCTTTTTGCAGCCTCATCTGCCTTCTGGTTTCCCTGTCTCCATTTTTCCTTTTTTTCTTTCCCATGGGCTCGGACGTGGACAACAGCTACTTGTGAGGGTAGCTGGAGGGCATCCAGAAGATCCACTATTAGGCCGCCATTAGCCACTGGAGATCCGTTTGCTGTAAGGAATCCCCTCTCTTTCCACAGTTGCCCATGAGCATGCACAACAGCGAAGGCATTTTTGCTATCGGTATAAATATTTACTCGCTTTCCCTTGCTGGCTTGCAGGGCTCTTGTCAGGGCTACCAGTTCAGCGGATTGGGCGGAGAAATGAGGAGGCAGCCTTTCCTCACGCACACTCTCCTCTAGAGTAACAACAGCCGCGCCTGTGTAGCGCCTTCCATCCAGCATATAGCTAGATCCATCTACAAACAGATCTCTGGCTCCCTCTATTGGTTCATCCTCAAGGTCCGGTCGGCCTTTGGTGTCTAGGTCTAATACTTCAAGGCAGTCATGATCTGGGAGTCCTGATCCATTTGTGCCCAGTAATGTTGGCAGTAGTGTGGCGATATTAAAGCTGGAGCAAGCCTTAAAAGTGAGGTTTTCGTTTGTTAGTAAACCTATTTCATATCGGGAATGCCGGGCTGGGTTGAGAAATTTGCTTCCTCCTCCTGATCCCAAAATTTGCGGCACTCCATGCGGCACCCAAACTTCAATGGGTCCTCCCATTGTCATTTTCTCGGCTTCAGCACAAACCAGAGCTGTTGCCGCTACTGCCCTCAGGCAACTTGGCCATCCTCGTGCTACAACATCTAGGACCTTGGAGTAATATCCCACTGGTCTCCAAGAGGGCCCTTTTCGCTGGCAAAGCACTCCCGAAGCTATGCCCTTATTTTCATGCACATATAGTCTAAATGGCCGGCTGGGATTTGGTATGGCTAGAGCAGGTGGTGACACAAGAGCAGCTTTAAGACTGAGAAAAGACTTATTCATTTCCTTAGTCCATTTCCATTTATCCAGTCTATCTTTCTGCAGCGCCTCATACAGCGGCCGCGCTGTCTCCCCATAGTTTGCTATCCATAGTCGGCAGAATCCGGTCAACCCCAGGTAGGCCCTCAATTCGCGGGGGGACTTAGGGACAGGAGTGTCACGGATGACTTCAACTCTTTCTTGCCCTAGGCTCCGAGTCCCTTTAGTTATGTGGTAGCCTAGGAATTTTACAGTTGGTTGGGCCAACTGTACTTTTTCTTTTGACACTTTATACCCCCCCCCTGCTAGATAGTTGAGGAGGGAAACCGTCCCACTCAGGCACGCATTCTTGGCCTTGGCTGAAATCAGGAGGTCGTCACAGTACTGGAGGAGATGCACCTCTGAGTGCTGCTGGACCCAGGGTTCGAGATCCTTTTGGAGCTGCTGGCCAAAGAGCACCGGTGAGAGATTCAGCCCCTGAGGGATGACTGTCCATGCTAATTGAACTTTTGACACCCCCCCCTGGGCTTTCCCATTCAAAGGCGAACAAAGGCCTTGAATCAAGGTGGAGGGGGATGCTGAAAAAGGCATCTTTTAGGTCTATGACAGTGAACCAGGCGTGCTCTTCCGGAATTCCTACAAGGAGGGTGTGTGGGTTGGGGACCACAGGATGGGGGGCCTCGATCTGCTGATTAATGAGCCGGAGGTCTTGCACTAAGCGAAAGCCCTTGCCCCCCCCTCCCCTTTTTGGCACAGCGATGATGGGCGTGTTATAGGGGGACATTATCTCAATGAGCCGGCCTTCTTCTCGGAGCTTTGTTATTACTGGTTGTAGGCCCTCCTTTCCTTGGCGGGAAAGGGGATACTGTTTCACATGAACAGGCCTTGCTCCCTCCTTGAGGGGAATTTTGTATGGTGCTGCCGACTTGGCATGAGAGGCCCCTCCAATCCCGGCCCAAGCTAGAGGGTTGACTCTGTTTTCTATTAAGCTCCAGTCCTCAGTGGCCTCTGGGGTGGATTCTTCTGCAACCTTCAAAAGGGCCATTTGGTAGTTACTACTCTGCTGTTTAGGGAGCCGTATCTCCATCCTTCTGTCAGGAGTAAAAGCAATCTCAATTTGGAATTTAGTCAATAAGTCCCTCCCTAGCAATGCCACCGGACAGGAGGGGATACAGACAAATGCATGTTCTAGATGTGTTTTCCCAACCTTGGTGAACAGGGGACGAGAGAGGGGCACTTGGGTTGCCCTTCCCTCGACCCCCATTATGGTGGTGAACCCCCCACCTCCCGTTGGGGGCTCACTGAGGGGGAGGACGGACAGGGCGGCCCCTGTGTCCACAAGGGCTTTGTAGGAGCGGCCCCCAACCTTTATTTTGACCATGGGGTCCCGTCTTGCCTCAGAGATGGCTAAGAGGGGGCCGGGCCCCGGTCTGTCCTAATCTCTTTCCTGTTCATACAGAACTCTCTGCGCTTCTCCCGTATTTTCCCCTCTCTCTTTCTGCTTCAAAGCCTCACAGTCACGCTTCCAGTGCCCCATTTTCTTACAAAAGGCACATTGATCTTTCCCCAGGGGAGATCCTTTCCTTCCCCCTTTTCTCCCCTTCCTAGCTCCCTCCTTGTCAGGTTTAAGAACCGCAGCAAGGAGCTTGGCCTGCCTCTTGTCTTTTTCTTTTCCTTCTTCTTCTTCTCGCCTCTCATAAACCTTTTGAGCTACTTCAACTAAAACTCCTAGGTCAGCTGCCAACCCTCCTTCAACTTTTTGCAACTTCTTTCTGATGTCCTGGCAGCTATTTCCCACGAACTGAGTCGTGAGGATCCTTAAATTATTTGGATCATTCAAGTCAATGTCAGTATATTTAGCGAAGGCTTCCCTCAGCCTTTGGAGGAACACAGCAGGAGGTTCGTTTTTGTCTTGCTTTAGAGTCAGGACTTTTTGCAAATTGGGGGCCATTCTCACGGCTTGCTTCATGCCTGCTAAAATGAGTCGAAAATAGTCAGCATGTAAGCGTCTATGTGGCGCTGTGGCCACCCCCCAATTGGGTCGCCCTGTGGGCAGAACCTCCGCCGTCTCCTCCTCAGTTGCCTGGGGATTTTCCTCCCTATACTTGGCTCGTGCCCCCGCAAGGATGGTTGGCTTTTGGCTGAGAAAACAGGTGTTCAATAGCATTTGTGTATCGTCCCATGTGGGGTTGTGAGTAAGCCTCACATTCTCCATCAGAGACAGGAGTGGCCCGGGATCCTCTTCAAAGGAGGGGTTAAATTGTTTCCAATTATACAAATCAGATGTTGTGAATGGGACATAAACAAACATCGTCCCTTGAGGATGTTGGGCGGTAGGGTCGGGGACTTCTCTGATGGGGAAGGTGAACTTCACCGGTGGTTGGGGGTCCTTTCACAGGTTGTAGTTAGGTCCCCCTTTTGCCTCTCTCTGTAGGACCTCCAATCTTTCCTCTAGGGAATATAGACTATCTTGGAGAGTGTCCTGGCGTTCAACTAGAGGGGTGGGGTCCTCTGGTACTATTTCATGAGAGGGGTCCTTCTCGGGGGCATCTAACCGCTGGGCGGGCCCCTCAGGAGAGGGTGGTGGTTGCAACGAGCGCCCTGCGACGGCTGTCCCGTAGGGAGGAGGAAGCAGTAGGTCCTCCGGTGCCGTGGCCACGACCCTGGGTGGTCCTTCTTTTGGTGGTTTCCTTTTGACCACCATGGGAAGGTCAAGGGACATGCATTTAACAACCCACGGAGCAGGCCTGCCGCCAAGGGGCACACAAGTTGCCCACGAATCAATATAAGGGAACTGGTCCCAACTTCCCCTCTGTGCTACTATTGTTCACACATCAGATACCAAGGTTGGGTCAAAAGACCCCTCGGGTGGCCATTTGGGTTCTAATATTGGCCATTCCCAGGTGCAAAAAAAGACAAGACGATCCTTTGTCATCTTAGTTCCATAATCCTGCTTAAAATGTGACCAACTGCGCAAACAACACTCCAAGGGCGTATGGGACTTCTTCGCAGACTTAGATTGGGACCCACCCATGACGGTGGGAATTTCAGTCAGCAATTCTTGCACTTCGCCCTCCTCTGACCTAGCCCGTCTCCGGGGTAAGGAAATGCAGATCGGGGCTCCTCACTCGCTTCGCCCGTAGGCTTCTCACACAATCACAAATACACCACCATCCCGCGTTTATCCCCTAATGTAAGCTGTTTCACTTACCCCAAAAGCCTCTTCTGTCCCGCCCGCAGCTGCGTCCAGCTGCTTATTGATCCACTGCCGGTGCCTAAAAGGAGTGATCACGTCTCCCTCTTCCTCTGGCGTTGGTCCCCAGGCGCTTCTGCCGCGACCGTCGTGAGGAGAAGGCAGTGTAAAACAACCGCCTGTGGCCACTTCTCCTCCGCGGCCCCGCGGCTCAGCGCGAAGGGGACGCGCCCCGAAGCAGGATCCAAGTCACGGCACCAAATTGTTAGATAAAAAGTCCTTGCTTTCGGTTTAGAAGAAAAGAATGCCAGGCAGGCAGCAGTGGATCCAACACTATTTTATTGAACGTTTTGCAAAACGGGTGCAGAGCAGTCTGGACCCCGAGACACGTGTGCAAAAGCCCTTTATATCATATCACTTCTATTGTTCTTACCAGTAACCAATGAAACAGTTAGTACATCGGCTCACTAAGTTACTATCCAATAAACAGTCACTATCAGCTTACCAAGCCGTTAGTCATGAGCGCGTCAGTATGATTCCCTTTTTGCTCCGCCTATATTTTCCCGCCACTCGGGCTCTTACGTAACTTGAGACGCCAACGGTTATGGAGTCTCCTTTTTTTCTAACATTCCCATCCTCCATAGGTTCAATTACTCTCCAGTTTTACTTCTCTACCACTCACAGTAGGCCTGATTAAGCATGAACAAAACTACAGACTACCATCGTGCAGCTGTCAGCAAGAAGGCACGGGAAAACGTTACTGCACTGCAACGATTAGCGCAGTTAAATTAAACTCTTGCTTTAAGCCCAGGCTGTGATGATGCATCTGGGCTTGTGTATACTTTGCTGATATTGCAGTACACAAATGAACCTGTTAATTACATGAAAAAACAATAATAAATGCGATATAAGTTCAACAGTTTTCTTTTTAACACTATCAACAAAATGTATGCTTATAAAAATGCTCAGGCGTGGGGAGACTTGTAGGAGTATACTGGTGCATATTAGGTCATCCAGAAGTTTTAAACTCAAATCAGAAAAAGGTTCTAAATTCATCATGGGAAATCTTAATCTTAAACCTCTTTGAGGCTCCCTAAGTGTTTTAAGAGCATGTCCGTACAGGAATTTTAAGGGGTCATGGGTAACCCTATTCAGTGCAGAGGCCGTGGCTCAGGGGGAGGGGCCCCAGCTTAGTGGTAGAGCCCCTGCTTTGCATGCAGAAAGTCCCAGGTTCAATCCCCAGCATCTCCAGGTAGGGCTGGAAAAACTCCTGCCTAAAACCCTGGAGAGCTGCTGCTGCCAGTCAGTGTCAACAATACTGGGCTAGATGGACCAATGGTCTGAGTCAGTATATGGCAGCTTCCTATGTTTCTATGTTACCTGCATGCCAACCCACATAGTGTCAGGGCAGAGCAGGGGCAGAACCCCAAGCAGTCAGATTTCAAAGGAACCTGCTCCTTTGAATACTATAGGAATTGTGTCCAAGTAAGCATGCACAGAACTTGTTGTTGTTCAGTCGTTCAGTCATGTCCGACTCTTCGTGACCCCATGGACCATAGCACGCCAGGCCTTCCTGTCCTGCGCTCTCTCCCGGAGCGTGCTCAAGTCCATATTCATTGCATCGGTGATGCTATCTAGCCACCTCATCCTCTGCCATCCCCTTCTCCTTTTGCCTTCAATCTTTCCCAGCATCAGTGACTTTTCCAGGGAGTTTTCTCTTTGCACTAGGTGGCCAAAATATTTGAGCTTCAGCTTCAGTATCTGTCCTTCCAATGAGCACTCAGTTCGTAAGAGTCTTCTCCAGCACCACAGTTCGAAAGCATCAGTTCTTCGGTGCTCAGCCTTCCTTATAGCCCAGCTCTCACAGCCATACATTACTACTGGGAAAACCATAGCTTTGATTATGCAGACCTTTGTCGGCAAGGTGATGTCTCTGCTTCTTACTAATGCATAGAATTGCTGTGGTGTAAATCTCTGTCCCTCCACACACACACACCCTCCAGTGCAATTCAACACAACCCACATCCTCCATCACACACTCAGCCAGCTCTCCCCTGCCCCGTTAACTGGCTGCCTGGGGGCTGTCTTCATGCCTGGGGGCTGTCTTCAGGAGCAATTTACTGCGAAGTGAGAGCAGTTTGAGGTCCTTCAGGATGGATGAGTAAGCATGCACAGAACTTGTTGTTGTTCAGTCATTCAGTCGTGTCTGACTCTTCGTGACCCCATGGACCATAGCACGCCAGGCCTTCCTGTCCTGCGCTCTCTCCCGGAGTGTGCTCAAGTCCATATTCATTGCATCGGTGATGCTATCTAGCCACCTCATCCTCTGCTGTCCCCTTCTCCTTTTGCCTTCAATCTTTCCCAGCATCAGTGACTTTTCCAGGGAGTTTTCTCTTTGCACTAGGTGGCCAAAATATTTGAGCTTCAGCTTCAGTATCTGTCCTTCCAATGAGCACTCAGTGTCATAAGAGTCTTCTCCAGCACCACAGTTCGAAAGCATCAGTTCTTCGGAGCTCAGCCTTCCTTATAGTCCAGCTCTCACAGCTATACATTACTACTGGGAAAACCATAGCTTTGATTATGCGGACCCATTAACTGGCTGCCTGGGGGCTGTCTTCATGCCTGGGGGCTGTCTTCAGGAGCAATTTACTGCGAAGTGAGAGCAGTTTGAGGTCCTTCAGGATGGATGAGGTCGTCACCAATCCACTGCCAACCAGCTGTTTCCCTCTTTAAAAGTTGCATTTTCTGAAACTCCTTTTACTCTGACTTTTTTACTGAAAGCAGCTCCCTGGCGGTTTAACCACAGTGTGCCGTGTCCCCCCCCCCTGCATTAAATCCTGAGTGTGCTTCTGTGACCTGGCAGTGACGTGGTCACGGGGGTGGGATACCCAATTCCCTCTTGTTTCCCATTGGAAGTCATTTTTTCCCATTGAAAAAATCGCCAGGAGCTCAGCAGCAACCCCCAACATTACTGCAGTAGTGGGGATATTCATTCACCTTAACTAGTCTGCTTTTAATCTTTAACATATCCCTCCTTCTGTGCATGTTTACTCAGAAATACGTCTCACTCTCCTGCAGTGAAAGGGTTAAAGGCTAACTTTAGTAACTTGCCCTAAAGCACTCTTTTACTTCTCCTTTTGTTGTGCTCCTTTGATGTTCTGCAGTTTCTCTGTTGTTATGTACTGTCCCTTCCCCTGCTTTATCACAGTAAGGATCCTTAGGGTTTACAGGAGCTTCTCATTGAGAAGGGAGAAGGAGAAAGGGGGTGGTGGAAGCAATAGGCAAAAGTGCACACATGGGGGAAAATGGGGTGGGAGCAATAACTCCACAGCAGATTTCTGGGATGTGGAGAAATTGGGGTGGTGGGGAGCTCTCAGGAGCCTTCAGATGCTGAACTGGGGATTTTGAGAACTGGGGATTTTGGTTTCTTCAGGGAAATCTGCACACAGGGAAAATTAGTTGCTCTTCACTCATAATGTAGTAGCAACGGGGGGGGGGGGGCTGGACAGGGGCGGGGAACAAGTCTCTCTCATTGGTTGAACTGCCCCTTCCAGTTTGATGACATTCGGTTCTACTCCCCCCACCCCACCCGGAAGTATGTTCCTTTCAAGCACTGAAAACCAGATTTTAAAGGTACACTACACTCTGCTTATCTTGCTTTGTGTGTCCCTGAGGGATCAAAGCCAATTCCATGAAAATCCAGGTAATACTCCAACATGCTTCTCATTTCATTGTCATGAAGATCCCCCCACTGGCTAACCAAACTTGGACTGGATCTTTCATCTGTTTCCTACCTCCCCCACTCCCTTCTGCAATCATTTAGGGCACAATCCTATGCCTGCTTAGACAGAAAAAAAAATGTTACAACTCCCAGCATTCCCCAGCCAGCTATGCTGGTTGGAGAATGCTGGGAGTTGCAGGACTTTTTTCTGTCTAAACATGCATAGGATTGCACCTTTAGGCTTTTAGAAATTAGATATCTGATTCATTTGGGAAGATGACTTTACATTATAGCTTGCTGTTAAAAACAAAACAATGCCATAGAATTGCAGTGCCTTTGTTTGATGTGAAAGGTCAGGAATCCATTTGGAGCTTCTGGTGACATTGGCATGGCCATATGCTTTGCAGAACTGTTTTGCATGGGTAACATCATACATGCTATCAGGAGTTCTTCCCCTTCTGAAACAAGAATGAAACCTATGGGCATTGATAAGCAAAGGACACAAGCAAAACGATAGGGTTTCTCCTGTCACCAAGTGCCTTTGTGTTGTTGAAGGTTATTTTAAAGGCTTCTCAAGCTACATTCAGATTAGAGGTCACACAAAAAGCAAAGGTGGCCATGGTGGTGAAAAGAAAAATTCCAAAATCCATATCAGCATAATATCTGTATTGGGTCAACTTACAGGTCACAAAATAGCATGCAAGGTTTAGAGATCTCCAGAAGTATTCACCAAGCAAGATAGTAAACAAAGCAAAAATGGCAGTGGCAGGGGGCGGGAGGACGGAAATGGCTGATGTTCAAGCCATAGATAAATTTATAGGTACAAAGATGGCTCCAGGATGCACCAAATGCAGATGCTTTTTGTGCTTTGTTTATCATCTTGCCTGATGAAGAGTTCTGAAGACTTCAAAAGATTGCACACTGTTTTGTGACTTTTAAGCTGGCCTTATAAAGGCATTATAGTGATATGGAGTTGGGAAATTTTCTTTTCGAATTTAGGCTATGGGACTCTCATGTAGGACTTTAGATATTGCATAACTCACATGTTGGCATTTACATTGCCCAGAATTTTACTATGGGGAGAAAGGAAAACATACTTTTGCTACTGTTGCAGGGCACACACATGAAATGTACACATTCAGGTAGCATCCTTGGGGCATCGTTTGTGGAGGTTTTAGGCTGCAGACAGCAGCAAACCAGCAACAGAGAAATAACAGTGAAAGAGGAGTGCTACGATGCTAATCTGTCTAGCTGCTTTATCAAATAGGCTGTGTTCACTACTAACAAACAAAGATGATAGAAAATATTTCCATCATGAGATTTATTCATTCTTTCCTCCTACTAGTGCCAATGTTATTTCAGCATCATGATTTTGGTGAGAGGCTGAAGACTTGGTCTGAATGAAAGGAAGAACTTTCTGTATGCACTGGAAAGGATGAAATGCATCTTAACCTTAGCTGAAGCTGGCTCAGTCGCAGTCAGTGAAGTAAGGGATGAAGCTGTAAGAAAAGACTTCAAAGGAGATCCGCAGGGAGTCAGTTACAGAGCGTGTGCCCTAGGAGAGCAGCAGGAAGTCATTACGGCAAAACAATCCTGGCACTTCAAAACAAAGACTGCCCAATCAGCCATTGTACACTTGCTAAAAGTAAGCAGTTGCCAGCCATATCAAGCTCTTGCAGAGAAAACCACTTGAAATGTCACCCCCCCATGTGAATGCCCCCCCTCCAACAGTCTTTCCAAGGCTGGTGACATTCTATGCCAGCCTTCCCAAACCTGGTGCCCTCCAGATGTATTGGACTACAATTCCCAGCATCCCCCAGCCAGCCATGCTGGGAGATGTAGTCCAATGCATCTGGAGGGCACATTCATCTGGACAACATCAGGTTGGGGAAGGCTGCTCTATGCAGAAGTGGTATCTATCTATCTATCTATCTATCTATCTATCTATCTATCTATCATCTATCTATCTATCTCCTGCCTTTCAGCCCCCAGGTAGTTTACAACCAAGGCTTTTCTACACGAGGCATTTACCATGTGCTTGTCATTCCTTACTCACTGTTGTTTATGGGTTCTTTAGACGATGTTGTGACCCTCCAGCTTTGCTTCTGTGTCTAAACAGCACTTTCAGTAAGTTTTTTTTAGAGCAGGGAAAACGTAGCATTTAATTGTTAAAATGAAAGAAAGCATGATTTCCTTTTGTGTATTATTATTTGCACTATTCCCCTATACCACAATGCCACCTAGAGGTTCTAAAATGGAAAAGCAGCAAGGAAACACTCCTTGTATAGTGCTCAAATCTCAGTTTTGTGACAAAACCAAAAGTAGATACAGCAGATTAACAGCTGATTAACAGCCTTGTGTAGAAAAGCTCCAATAAACCCACATTCTCGTACAATAAAAATTGAGAGCAGTAAAAAAATAATAATTTTTTTTAAAAAAATCACTTTAAGAACAGCATCAAGAGATTTGAACTAAAGAATGGGTAAGTGTGGTGACAACTGCCTTCTCCAAAAAGGGATGCAGCTGGTGCACCAGCCCATGCTGGACAAAAGCACTTCTTCACCACTTGGATATCCAGGCACAATGCTGGCTCCAGGAGCATCCCCAAGCTGCAAACCTGGTCCTTCAGAAAGAGTACAACCCCATCCAGAACAAGCTGTATTTCCATTCCCAAATCAGCTGGTCTTATGCATCACCAAAAAAAGAGGATGAAAGAGGACACATTTGCATAAAATTTGCATATAATGATTTATGTGTATAGAAGCAGATTTTAAAAGCATTACTATAATTTAAATAGAAATACAATACATCTCACTGAATTGAGCAGGCAGGTGCTCACTGCTGATGGGCAACTTCAAGGCTCCTGCTGTCTTTTCCTATTGTTCTTTCTCTTTAAAGTGGACATCAGCTAGACAGCTCTTCAAATAAAGGGCATCTTCAAATAGAGGCCGATCCTCTGACAGCCCTTCAAGCAGAGGACTGTCCTCTGTAAAGTAGAATTCATGGCCACGCTATCTGTCGCTGTAGAATTTGGAGAATGTGAGATGAGTTAATTTGCTTAGCATACAGCAAAGTGAATGAGATTTTGTTATCTGACACTGACCTTTGCTCTAAGTCTCTTTAGTCTCACTTCACTGAAACCAGGACAGCTTCTTCTTTTATATTCTCTACCTTTCTTTCCAACCTTTTTGGAAGATGTCAGGGCAGAAGGGAATCCAGTTCGGGGTATTCCCCCCCCCCCGACATGCTATGCAGTGCACCATTATTCCCAGCCTTCTTCACCACTGGACAAATGGCCTGTGTTTAATGACTTCATTTTTGGAGAAGACAGTTTGCTCCGTCCAAGTGTAATTTGTAATTCATCCATCCATCATGACAAGGAACAGAAGGCGGTGATTTCACTAGACCAGTGTACCATACTATTTTCCTTTGTGAACAGAGCTGAGAGTGATTCAGTGGAGGGAAACAGTATCATTTTCCTCTTTCAAGACGTTCATCCAATTACAGTTGCTATTTGCTACCAGATTAGCCCATTTTCTTACTCATATTTTCCCCTCGGAATCCCTCAGTGACAAGACAGAAAGTGCTGTGGCTGAAGGGGATCATGATGAGATCCTGGCAGTCCTAATCTTACAGGATAAAAATCTGACAATTCATCCAAGTGCTCTGTTCATAATTACACCCTCAGCATTGTACAGGCTGATCTCATGCGTGCTTATTCAGAAGTAAGTCCCACTGTGAGGGGGCTGGCTGAGAACTGCAGGATTTTGACAGAGCCACCAAATTCGGCACAACAAAGCCCAAGCCTGAAGTTTATGCCATGATTGTGACCGTGCATATTTTCAAACTCAGTAATGGGGGTAACATTGGTGACACATGGGATCTGGATAACTGGGTGCTTCGGGAATATTAGGTTTCAATCCAGTAACTGCTGTTACTGCTGCTGCTTTGCTAGGGTTGGGGGCCACCCTGACATACCATTAGTGCTGTGCCGAACCCCCACCTGCCTTTTGCAACCTCTTCATTTCCCTGTGAAAGAGGCCATTGTTTTTCTCCCTGTTTTGTGGGGATTTTGAGAATTTTGGAGAAATTTTTCAGGGTTTTCAGCGCTGCTGCCTACCGAGTGGGGATGTACAGATCTTGTAAAATCCATTCTGTCTGCCTTTCGCAGATTGCCAGGGGCCTTCTATTCCATCGTCACCTCATTGACAGAATTGGTTTTTTTCCCAGTTTCCCAAATTTGCATTTGCACAAACTTGCACTTGTGAAAGTGCACAACCCCCCAATGCACAAATCCCACCCCCAAATGCTCAAATCCCCTTAAAATGCACATTTTCATGTTTTAGCCTATGGGGGAAACACACATTTTCAGCCAGTGTTTTTCATTTTATGCATTTTTCTATGACTAAATTTGTGTAAAATTCCAGAAAGTAAAAAAAAAAAAACCAGTCCGTAACTCTGCAGAATCCATACAGCTCAGAAAAAGCCAGTCCGCTGTGGAACCTGTGGGTTGTGTTCATAGAAATCTGAACTCATTTGATTCCATTGCGGATTTCTCCAACACCCCTACTGCTGAGTGTCTGAAAGATCAGTGAGGGGCATTTCTGGTTTTGTTTTCTTGCTGCTAAAAGTCCTTTTAACAACAACAAGAACTCCTTGCTCAGCTTTCAGGTACTCAGAAGCACTGGAAAGTCCCAAGGAAGGAAGTCATCTAGGAGGCTTTTCAGAAAGTTCAAGCAGCCGGAGAGGCTGCAACAAGAGAATGGGATAAACTTTGTAAAATAAAAAGCACACACAACACCACCTCCTCTTAGCCACCTCCTTACAGTAAGGTAAGCACTCAAACCATGCGCAGTGAAAAATTTCTCCAACATTCTTACCCCTTTCCAAAATTTGGGGGTGAAATTTCTAGGGATGTCAGAGAATTCCGCGACGGATCTCAGTGAGGCCAAATGCCAGTGCATTTGCCCCCCCGAAATCTGTCGCAGAATGAAGCCCCCACCCCCCCAACCCACAAAAGGCACATGGGACAAAGTCCCCGCCACCCCCAGCCCATGAAAGGCGTGCGAAACGGAGTACTTACCTGCTCCCGTCTGCGCTGCTTTGCGAATGGTGGCCGTTCTGCGGCCGCCATTCGCTTCCTCCTCTTCATAGCCATGATAGGCTACGTAAATACTTACATAGCCTATCACGGCTAACGCAGGGATGCCATTTGCATCCCTGCGGAGGCCGTGATAGGCTACGTAAGTATTTACGTAGCCTATCACAGTGTGGGGGGGGGAACCCCAGCATACGCAAATGGTGGCGGCTACCGCCATTTGCGTACGCTGGATCTTTTCCCCCCCCTGCCTTGATAGGCTACATAAGTATTTACGTAGCCTATCATGGCAGGGGGAAAAAAAACCCAGCGTACGCACATGGCAGCGGCTACCGCCATTTGTGTACACTGGGTTTTTTCCCCCTGCCGTGATAGGCTACGTAAATACTTATGTAGCCTATCACGGCTCAATACAGGGACGCAAATGGCAGCGGCTACAACAGCCGCCATTTGCGTCCCTGCAGGGCTGCCCAGCAGCCGGATGTCCAGCTGCGGGCGGCTGGAGCTGGCCGGCGGCTCTGCAGCTTGGCCACGAAGCGGAGCCGGCAGGGCAGGATTCCGGGGGGTGGGACGGAGCGCCTCCCCCCCGTCGAGGATTCCAGGGGGAGGGACGGAGCGCCTCCCCCCCCATCGCGGATTGCCCGGCGCAGAGCCAGGTAGGTGTTTCATATATCCCTAGAAATTTATTTTTGCCCCTCCCCGCAACAAATGGTCGGAAATAAATAAATAAATTTGGCACAGTGTTACCCACCATATATCAACCTTCCCTACCATTGCCTATGCTGACTGGAGCTGATGCAAGTTCAAGTCCAAAACACCTGGAGGACATCAGGTTGCAGAAGGGTACCATATGTGAAGTGCAAACCTTTGCCTATTTACCCAGAAATAATTCCCACTGTGTTTAATGGGCCTTATGCCCAGGTAAGTATACATCAGAGGACAGCCCTTCAATGCTGAATGAAAGGGCAGAGGAATGGGAGCGGGTGTGGGGGTATTGCATAAAGAAATGATTTACAAAAACAGCATGATGGAGAACCTCTCTGGGCATGAATCAACCTGTGCACCATGTTCATCATCTAAGGCCCTCCTTCAGATACCTCCTCCAGTGGAGGCTCTGAAGGCAGCAACAAGGGAGAGGGCCTTCTCAGTGGTGGCCCTCCAGTTATGGAATGATCTCCCCAATGAGGTCTGCCTGGCGTCAACATTGTTATCTTTTCGGCGCCAGGTTAAGACCTTCCTCTTCGCTCGGGCATTTGGCACGATATGATAAGGTTTGAACCAGGTCCTGAATTTTCCTTATTGTTGATTGTTTAAAATTGTTTAGATACATGTGTGTCTGTATCTGTGCTGTCTGTTTATATGTTTGTATGTAAATGGTTTTTTATACTATGTATAATGTATTTGTAGTGGTTTTCAACCTTTGTAAACTGGCCAGAGAGCTTTGGCTATTGAGCAGTATGGATATGTAATAAATGAATGAATGAATGCTCTAGAAAAAAATGATGTTGTATGTGCACATGCACACACCATTTACAAACACCTATGTTTTTCTATTTGAATATGTGATCAAAAGTTTCTGGCCAGTTATCCAAGTAATCCAAGAGCTGGGTATACCTGTTTTTTGCTAGTGCCAAGGACATTCTTTAGGACTGACTTCCCCATGCTGGCTGGGAATGATGGGAGTTGTAGTTTCACACAACTGGAAGGCCCGTGGTTGGGGAAGGCTGCTTTAGGATATATTTCTTTTTTCACTTCACTGTTGTTGTTTTTCCTATCAACAGGCAGTTCATCTTAAATGTATACTATAAAGGAATACGTTCCTACACTGCTTAAACAGTGGGATTGTTTTTAAATGTGAGACAGTTTGCCATGGATTTGTGCTAGGTAGCCCTCTCCTAGGGCCAATCTACATTGTGCCCATCATCGCAATGAATTCGGTGTCCTGTCGGGTTAAACGCTCTCGCATTAAAATGTGATTATCCACACTCACCCATTTTCCCTGTTGCAGTGCTTCATCGAATGCACAAGCTCGGTTCACACTCAAGCGCTGTGCTGTTTTCCTGCTCTTAAAGATGGAGGCTTGCATTGTAGGATCAGAAACACTTCCTTTTTCTGCTGATTCCACACCCACCATGCTCACAGCTCTCGACGGCCCCATGTCGTCTTTCGGCTATTGATCGCATAGCTTCCTCAGCACTCAGTGTTACCTCAGCAACAAGCAAAGGGTTGGATATGTGTGCGCTTGTCTGATCTCGGAAGCTAAGCAGGGTTGGCCCTGGTCAGTAGTTAGATTGGCGACTGCCTGGGAATCAGGCTTCCCTCACTGAGCAGAAGGTTGTTCTATCCCTTCAAATGGGACTAAGTTTTACCCCCTCCTATCCCTCACTTCAGATTTTTTTTTAATTAAGGCGTTATCTTCGAAGAATTGTGGCTTCTCTGCGATTTTTTTTCCTAATTCAGGCATGATCTTCGAAGATTTGGAAATTTGAAGATTTGAAGCTTCAAATCTTCGAATTTTCAAATCTTCGAAGATCATGCCTGAATTAGAAAAAAAAATTGCGGAGAAGCCACGATTCTTCGAAGATAAAGCCTTAATTTAAAAAAAAAAAATGAAGTGGGGGTAAGGTAAAACTTAGTCTCATTTGAAGGGATAGAACAACCCCCTGATCAATGCAGGAAGCCTGATTCCCAGGCGACCGCCCATCCAACTACTGACCGGGACCGACCCTGCTTAGCTTCCAAGATCAGATAAGTGTGTACACACCCAGCCCTTTGCTTGTTGCTGAGGAAACATTGAGTGCTGAGGAAGCTATGCGATCAGTAGCTGGAAGAAGACATGGGGCCGTTGAGAGCTGTGATTGGACAAGAGGGAAATACAAACACCACCATATATGGACAGGCAGGGGAGGGGACTACGACCAGTTATGGTAGCGAAGGCGGAAAATCAGAACACATTAAGGGGAAATACCGGGATATCAGGGTATTGAAAGCGGGAGCACGGAAGTGGGAAATTCCGGTTCCAATTCGAGGCAGGTACTGCATAGTGTGAAAGATGGGCAGTGAAACCTCATTGGAAGCGAAAAAACCCATAAGTGTAAATCAGCCCCCAGTCATAGTAGCCCAGGCCTACCTAAGACAAATCTATGGCAGAGCATTAAAAACATGGTTGTTCAGGCAGGCATTTGGGTTGGGTTAGGGTATTTTTAGAAATACAATGTTTTTAATGTAGAATTTTATTGTTTTAACTGTTCTATTGTTGTACATTGCCCAGAGTGGCTGGGTGACCAGCCAGATGGGCGATTAATAAATTTAATAAATAAATAAATAAATAAAAATACACTGTTTAATTGATCCATGGTAAAACATATGTAGAAGTTATCCAAATGCAAGTTAGATTTCAATAAACAAGATGAGCCTTCCACATGGATAAGATAAACAGACTGTCTCTAAAGCCAATTGGAGCAAGTAGAGAATAGGCCCCTCCCTGTAGAGAATAGGCCCTCCCATCTCCTGAAAACAAGAGAACTAACATTGCACCCAAGGAGGGCCGGGCCTACCAGTAGGAAGAGTGAGGCAGCTGCATCAGGCAGCAGTTTTGGGGTGTCATGAAAGAACAGCAAATGGCTATTTAATTTATTCATATTGTATTTTTACAGCAAGGCACAGGGAAATGCACTTGTGGGATTTTCTGCTCTATGTGCCAAAATAACTTGGTACTATGCACCTTCAGGTGGGGGGCACCATTTGCTGCTCCACCTCAGGCAGCAAAATGTCTTGGGCCAACCCTGCACCAAAGCTTGCATCATATGATGCAAGTTGGACTACAGCTCCCACAATTGGCTGTTTCCCCCACCACTTCTTCCACCCTGGCACTTTAGGACTACTCTATCAACCAATCCCCCCTAGTGAGAATATGAATCAACTGGAATAGTTTTATGAATTGTATTTGAGATCCCGAAGATAGACACTGGTTGTAATAATTTCCTTATTTGCGTTCCTGTGGTTAATCAGAGCTCTCTCCTGGAAGCCTGATTGATTTTAAAATTTGTTGTAAGAATAGCAATCACTATATATATATTTATACACACACACACACGATTTTCCCATAGGGAGATCTCAATCTAATGATTAAGGGTGTTCTAGATGCAGCCTGAGGAGATGGGCAGTAAATTTTTAGCACAGCCGTCTCAAGGAGGTGGCAAGATGGGGCAGATACTGAGGCTGGGCCCACTGAAAATGTCTGCAGAGGCTGGACAAACAATTTATAGAAAGGTGTCAGATGGGCTTTACTTTTCCCTCAGTCCTGACCAGCATTGTGTAACTAAAAGGCAACACTAATATGGAGAATGGTAATACATTAGTTAACACCACCAAAAGTTGGAAGCTGATGCTTTTTAAGAAGAATCTGCCATGTAGCTTGACTTATTTGCACATCTAACAGAAGACCTTTGGGTGTGCCCTCAATTTGTACGCCCCATGCCCCTGATGCGCAAGGTCCCACCCCAATCCTGAGGTCAACTCTGATTTGTGGCCTATTGTAGAAGGTGTCACAGTCCACCCCTAAGCATATTGGCTTGAAAACTGGCCCCTTGATTTCAACAGGGCTTGCGTCTAAATACATTTGTTTAGCATTTCAACTCAAATGGACCAAGAACAAAGAACGAGATGTGTTCACCATTGACTATAGTAAAAACATGTTTAAGTTTGCATCTTATTTAGGTTTTCATTTGTTTTGGCAGCTGCTACTACATGCTGTGGCTTCTTATTAACAAGGCATTTGAAAGTCTATGTAATTATTCCTCAGGAGCATCTATATCTCCCACCAGCAAACTGGTGAGTAACTATTAACATTTGCAGGGCCAGAAATAGCCCCCCCCTGTATATAAGCAGTTAAATGGGGCTATGAGCAAGCTGTGCATGCCAAAGGCACAAATCCTTTTCCTTAAAATAAACCATGACTATTTGTCTTACGTTGAAAACATTAGTATAGTGCTTATGAGATATAAAAGTAACCCCAATTCATGCCCTTAAAATGCAATGCTTTGCCTCAAATTAATCACAAATATATCAAAGAGCAGGACCTTTAATCTAGCTGTGAATCTTGCTCTCTTCTGCCACTGAAATCTGAAACAGCCTCCCTGCCAGTCATATATTATCACAGCAAAATAGTTGCCTGAATGAGCTCTCTATAAGATGGTGTATATGGTTGGCACATATTTTTCCTACGTGGAGGTTATCGCTGTGTTAAGAGATGTGTACTAACATCCTGGCAGTAGCCCTGACTTTTCATTCCCTCCCAGTGCAGGGCAGGGAGTGTCACATGACATAATGTCCTCCACTCCCATGTCAATAACTCACTGCACATGGAAAGCTACCACATCAGGGAGAAGGAAAGCTGCATTAGAATTTCTCTGTGCTATGCTGTCTTTCCACATCACACTTGCTTTATCATGTGGCCTGATCACATGGAGAATTTCCAGACCAGTAGCTGCCAGGACCACATGATGCGGATATGGAAGCTTTCCACACGGTCAGGATGATAGTGTCGATAATGTCATTACATAGTTTGTTTGCATCTGGTTGGAATCAAGAGATGCCTGTTGCTGTTCTGGGGTGCTTCCAGGCATGGTCTTTATCGTGCAATTGCATTGCCCCAGTCACAGAATTTTAGGGGGGGGTGTTGCTTCCAGACAATGACATCTTCAGTTTGTAGCCCTTCCATGTTTTCCCAGTGCTTCCTCCAACTTGTTTCTTACTCAGATAATCTGTGAGGGAGGAAAATACAGAATAGCTGTACAATGCCTTTTGATAGATGGTGCTAGGAGCCCTCCATCTGAAAGCACTCCTGTTCTTTTTGGAAAGAGACAGACAATAAAGTTCTTCTCTAGCTTCCTATCTGGTATGTCCTCTAAGCTAGCCTTTCCCAATGTTGCACCCTCCTGATATGTTGGACTACAACTCCCATAATTCCCAGCCTGCATGGCCAATGTGTTGCAGTCCAACACATGTGGAAGGCGCCAGGTTGGGGAAGACTGCTCTAAGCCTTCCATGATACTGATCCAGGTGGTATGCAGCTGACCAGTATTGTGGACTTCATATGGATCTGCCACCATGCAAGACACTCAGAGGAAGTGAGTGTGTGTTTGTGTGTGTGTGTGTGTGTGAGAGAGAGAGAGAGAGAGAGTCCATGAGCCAGACCTGCCCATCAAATGTTAACCATGGCAAAATAAATACTTCACCCACAATTACTCTTCTCCAGGATTGTTTTCCTACGCTAATGGAGCAATCCTATCAGGATAGGCGGACACTTCCGAACTTGGAGGCGACTGACTATCCAATGTAGGGTGGGTGGAGCATGGAAGGCATCTTCTCTGTGCTCCGCCCACCCTGCATTCGCAGCTAGATGGCTGATTTCAGCTATCTAGCCATAGGACTTGGGGGGGGGGAGACTGAACAACACATAGGAAGCATCTTACCAGCACTTCTGCACTCCCTGCCCCTTCTCACCCCCAGGAGCGCCCCTTTTTGCCCTGCTCCATGCTGCTCATCCGAGCCCGGGGATGATCTGTTCCTATGAGACGGCAGGGGCAAGGGGGCGGTCTGGGAACCAACCAATCCTACAGCAGTCTAGCCGCTTCTAGCAGCCGTAAGATTGCACCCTAAATGAGTGAGTGAGAGATCACATATTTTAACATGACATCTCTTGGGGTTTTGTATGTCCTGCCTCTGCTGATAGCTCCTCAGAAACATCATTATATAGCCTGACCACCTGTGATGGAGACTGTGTATCAAAATGCACTTTCAGCCCCTAGACCAGGGTTAGGCAACATCTTCTACCAGACATAGCCAATGGTCAGGAATTATGGAAACTGTAGTTGAAAACAACTGGAGGGTGCCAGGTGGCCTACCCTTTCCTTAGACCACTGTCTGGGGAAACAGAGTAGCTCTTGAGAGTACAAAAGGTGGCCATTGAACTAGGAACATCTTTCCAGCTGTAGAAAGCAGCTTCCAAAGGAAGTCATCATCTCTATTCAAACTGAAAAAACCTGTCACTGATGAAATATCTAGAATCAGGATGCATTCCTGAGCTGTTCTTTATTTATTCATCCCCTTTTATCATGCCATGGCCTTGGTTTGAACCGGTCCTCATCATCATAAGAGCCAGAATTTATGCCAGCTGTGTTTGTATGAAAGTATGGTCTGCAGAAGCTAGGCTGATGACTGCAGTAGAAGGTGGAATTGCTTAATACCTCTTTAGCTCATCTGGTATGAATCAGGTCTATCAGGCATGGCCTTGGAGTGACAAGTGAAAATGACCCATAGGCAGTGGCCAAAGAGTTCCTTCAGTGTGTGGAAGTGCTTCTTCTATGCATGTTCCAACAATATTTTGGTTTGTTTTCCTGATTACAAATCCATGTCAGAAGTTCAAAAAAAAATTCAGCCAAGTTTTGGGAGGGGTGGTTTGGAAGGCACAGGGGGATACTTTTGGAGGCAACTCCTCAAACACCCTCCTGCATGTGCAGAGCTCATTGACTAGCTCTTTGGAACACAGCCAGGCTGTGTTTGGGTGATCATGTCTCAGCTTAATAAGCCAAAATATGAACAAGGCTTTTGCATCCACAGCCCCTTTGCTCCTCCCTTTGCAGCACAAGCAAACCAGATAGGAAGTCTTCAATTAAACATAGTTTCCCATTCCATCTGAGCCAGGGAGCTAAAATTAACAGCTTTGGAACAAGCCAAGATATTCAACTATGGTTTGAAGTTGGTTGAATACCCTGGCGTGTTCTGATGCTGGTAACCATAGTTTCTTTGAACAAAACAGGAAACTACATCTTATTAAAGATATCCCCATTTTACTGCAGCTCATGCAAAGGGACTGCCAAGATATGATCGAACCAGTTCAACTCAGGAGGAAAGACAATTAGATTTCAGCTCAGGCTCACACTCACTTATTTCTTTTAACAGGTGCCTCTCTCCCAGCCCCGTCTCCTTCTGTGCAAATGGGAAATAGTACTGATGTACTACATCATCAGGTTGTGATGACAGTGTTGCATCACCCTCCTTGTTTGCCCACATTTAGAACTCCACAGGGAAAGGGGGAGAGCATTTGGAGGAAGAGGTTAAGCATCTTCTCCTGCTTCTTTGACCCAGATTTCTCTTCCAGAAGCAGCTTTTCTTGCCATCATGGTAATGTCACATGAGCCTGCAAGTAACATCTACTTTTGGCCTTGAGCAAGTCCCTCAGCAAGAAGCTAGAAGATATGCAGTGGAAGTGTCAGGGAAGTCACTCATTCAGCAAGCAGGCCGGCTGGCAAGTTACTTTAAAGAAACCCATTTCTCTAGAATTCTTTAGCACTAGTGAGATGGAGCTTCTTGCTTTTTATGGAGGAGCAGAACCCTAGAGGATTCAGGAGGCAGAGGAAATTATATCTTATTAGAAAGAAAAAGAGGGAAATGGGGTGGAATCAGCTGTCGGTTTGGGTTTTTAAAGAGAAGTGACCCTTTCAGGTCCTTTCAAACTGGAAGGTGGCTGGTAATTACTTTGACTCTGATGCGAGCACATGCAATGACAAAGCCCTCACATCTCAACTTCCCATCCTACCGGAAAAATGATTGCAACTTCCCAACCCTGGCAGCTGACTAATTGGAGGAATGCCCCTAAGCTGGCTGGCGTAATGAAATGCTTCAGAGCAGAACTGGGTGCTGTCAGTGGAGAGCATGCACCTCAACAGTCCCTCAAGTCTACATTCTAAAGAGGCATCATTAGTATTAATTCGAGATCCAGGGATGCATAGATTTCAAGATTAGGCAGCCCAGCAACCAGTTAAGACAAGTACTTTGGCTTTAAGTTGATTTATAAATCCATTTTAATCTAACTTGTGAATTGACCTGTGATGAGAGAAAGGGGAGTGGGAGAGCAGAAACTACAATGGCCTGTATTGGAAAAGACATGGAAATTCTCTGCTACCACCACTAATCGTTATTATTTGCATATACTCATTGCATAGACAATGAACAAGCAGACTCTTCAGGAAGAGTTTAATCATAGTCTTTAATAACTATGATTTATATAGCAGTCATCTTGAGTCATGCCCTGCTTCAATGGCTTTTAATGCTTGACCTCACCCACTTGTCTCCCTGCCCTGCAAGACAGCCATCAGGATACAGCAGGCAAACTGTAACAGAGGTCACAGTACCTTTGTCTTGAAGTGGTGTCCATTAATGGTTCAATGAATCAGCGAGCTTTATTGTTCCAGCCAAAGGCATATTACAACAAAATCAATATAGTGATACAAAGATAGAATTTCCAACCTTGCATCATAGGAGGAATAGAATTTAGAGGTACACAAGTTCAAGTTAAATCTCTGTATCTCCACTGCTGAATTTCCTGGCCACCACAATACAACACAGAGATAAATGTGCATATGCCCACTGCTTCTTCCTGAAATACTGAACCATCAGGTTAGGTGACATTTTCAGGCATAACCAAGATGTGTAGTCTCTGTACACACACCTGTCAATATTTAAAGCCCCTGCCCAAACCTGGGAAACCCCTCTTAAGACCACGCCTGCCTGGTTGCCCCACCATTCCCATAACCCAAATTTCTCTCCTACCATGGCACTCATTTCAGGTCCCTTGATGGCTTTCTAATGCCAGCAGCCATTTTTACCAGTACTACAGAGCTTGTGTAGGCATGCATGCACTGTTAAAAAAATAATAATTTCTGGGTTCTGGCAAAATCCCCAAATGTCTTTTGGATCCTATTTGCAGATTATCCTTCCAGACTGAAAAGATAGTTTCACAGCATTTCTACTGTTTTAATCAGTACTGTACTAGAAAGCAGCCAAATAATAGACAATATTCAGTCTTTAAGTTCACAATTTCCATTTTCTCAAGTTAATGGAACAATCATTACACATTATCTATGTACTACAATAAAACGGGTGGGTATGTATGCATAGACCCCCTCCACACACACATACGTAGAAATAGTCTGTGAGAAGCAGCCACACAGGTTACTCCCACTCATTGCTACCAACTTGCCTGGTGGCCACACTCCCTACCACTGACACAACAGGCTGGGACACCCCCTTCCTCTGCACATATGGAACATTTT
Source organism: Heloderma suspectum (assembly GCF_057233095.1). NCBI lineage: Eukaryota > Metazoa > Chordata > Lepidosauria > Squamata > Helodermatidae > Heloderma > Heloderma suspectum. The sequence continues at coordinate 232,894,493 of NC_139461.1, forward strand.
GGAAGATGCTGTACGCACATACTGATGCACATGAATAGAGCTCTTCCACATGAGGGGTCCCTCCCTGCATGGAGTTCTATGCACTTATGTATGAGCATGCACCTTATCCAGGTGCAGCCTCTGGACGCATTCGTCACAGGAGCCAAGGCTAGCTCATGGCCCTACAGCTCCCTAGTGTGTTCTTTCAGCATGCGGAGGGGATTGTGTGAATCCTCCTAATGTCACACCTGAAGATGTATGATTACATTGCCAGTACAGAGCTAGTGTGGCATAGTGGTTAAAGAGTGTCAAACTGGGACCAGGGTGATCTGCATTCCAATACCTACTCCATCATCAAACTCATGGGACGACCCTGGGCCAATGGCTTTCTGTCATCCTAACTTACCCCATAGGGTTATTGTAAGGATAAAGGAAAGGAAGCCATGGACACTGCCTTGAACTCCTTGGAAGAAGAGGAACAGAAATGAAATAAAGTACATGCATATACATTTCAGTCTAACCCACTTCATAGGGCTGTTGTGAGGATAAAATGGAAGAGGGGGAGAACCATTTATGCCACCCTGAGCTCCTGAGGAGGAAGGGCAGGATATAAATGTAATCAAAATATTAACTTAGGCACTTGCCTGCTTTTACCTTGACATAGTTTATTCTTTTCTCCCTTATGGTATAATGCTCAGATATTTTATTTTCCCATTCTGAGATAGATGGTACTGCCTGAGCTCTTTGACAGCATTTCCACTTTTGTTCTCCTCTCTCATATATTTTAAAAGTATGTATCAGTCAAGGAACCGAGATGCTCATTAAACTGAGTTAAGTGGCTGGGAAAACTTCTCAAGAATAAAGCTAAAATTATATCGAGCACTCGCCAGCCAAAGATAAATGACCCACTGATGTCAGTGCACAGCTCTTCCCCATCAAAAAGAAGGTTCGAGCAGGGAGAATGAGACTGGGAGCATCTCTACACCAGCCTAAAATCCCAAATTTAAAATGGGGCTTTCTGCTTCCATTTTAAATGCAGGATCACAACGGACTTCCTTTACATGTGCTTCCTTCCCCCCTTCTCCCACTTCCCCCCCTTATCTGAGTCTTCCATATATTTCATTATACAGCTGCTAGATGGCACTGTGGTCTAGCTCCTCTGATTGTGGGTTTTTTCCTCTTTTCACAAGGGAATTCAAGCGCAGTAATTTGATAGCTCATTATCTCTGGTATTTTAGAAATGGAATGAAGGTCATTTAGTGTGGGAGATGCCCTGGAGGTTAATGACATCATCTAAAGGACCTGCAAACTTTCATGAGTAACCAGTCTCAATAGCACGATAAAAGCTCTGTGTGCAGAAGCCTTGGATCAAAGAAAAAATGCAAGTTTGTTTAGCAGACAAGAAAACCAACAAGAGGAAGAAACTTCCTGTTCCCTACTTGTTACCATCACTGAAGACTTAATTTGGACCAGAGATTTAGCATGGAACTGACTAAGCCAGCCTTCCCCGACCTGGTGCCCTCCAGATGTTGGACTACAGCTTCTATAATCCCCAGCAGCAGGGTGGGGATTACGGGAGTTGTAGTCCAACACATCTGGAGGACGCCAGGTTGGGAGAAGGCAAGACTAAGCTATTGAGCTCACTTGTACAGCAAACAATACATTATTTTATATTCAAATTGTGGTTATTTTATCGATGCTTTGGTCTTCCAAAGGGTGTCTGTGTTGAAGAAAAAGAGAGAGTTCCTTGCTTGAGAGTTTCTTTATGCTGAATCTATACTGAAAGCAGTTGCAACAAATATACCCAGCAGCTTGTTGTAATAAAGAGGCCTCTCTTTGTCTTTCCTTCTTCAGGGGCTTAAGATTAACATTGCATCAGAAACAGGAATAAATTAAAACAGTAAGCATGGAAATGAATGATGCTGAAAGGACCTCCAGTTAGAACTGCATTTCTGTTATGATTGATGTACCATACATTGTAAAGGTCTGACGCTGCAATCTTATGGTCCCTGGGCAGGTATCTGCACCTCCACCCTGTGAGGTGGAACAGGCTGCAAGACATCATTTTTCTATTTTCCTCAAAGTAGGCTGCTGCCACCTATGTATTAATAACACGTGTTGAACATTAATATTTAATAACTCATAATCTTATTTAATATTAATACTGGAGACATGGGAATCCAAGCTTTTGATTTTTAGAAATGGAGACAGATGGCCGCCTTTTCCAGAGCTTCCTTTAAACTCCTTCACAACCAGGTTAGTTTGCCAAGTAATCCCACACATAGAGAGGCCCACTTCCATGACAGGTAAGAGAATCAAATCACCTCCCGTTTCCAATCCAGCAAGTGCCTTGCAATTTTTCCTTTGTTGGCCTTCAAGAAATCTGGTGGCTATTTCGCATTCACAGATGTGGAACTGAGGAAGAATGGCCTGCCCACGGACTCCTTGTAAGCACCTGACAGAGACAGAATCAAACCCTGGCCATACAGATCCAAGCCCAGAAGACCATATCCAACACTGCATTGGTAGGATCTACAGCGGAGCCCCTTTTGTTTGGGAAGCAGCACTGTGCCAGTATTTTTTTCCCCAAATACATTTGCTGCTGTGTGGATACATGTTAATGAATACAGTGCAATACCCACTGTGTTTATCACACAATCAAGCGCCACACACCAATGCACAGCATTGTAATTGTGGGAGGAGTAGGAGGAGTTTGAAAGGTCATGTGTGTTTTATCATTTGTGTTTACAGTGCAAGCATATTCCACAGTAGTGCTCGCAATTACAGGAGAAAGGGGAGGTCATCCTGCCATTTCAGATTACTTCTTTAAAAAAATAAAAAGTCCACTAACTGCATATGCAACTTCACAGCTGTACAGGAATGCAGGTTTAAACTCTGGGGTTATTCACAGTTGCAAACAACATAGAACTAAAAACAACTTTGAACAGTCAGTCATGACTAAAGACACATCCAGGACTGATTAAAACTCACCACATGCTGCCAAATGCCTGAAATGAGATAGACCTTAACATGACACCGAAAGAATAACAATGTTGGCACCAGGCGGACCTCATCGAGGAGCTCATTCCACAGATGGGGGGCCACCACTGAGAATGCCCTCTCTCTTGTTGCCACCTTCTGAGCTTCCCTCAGAGGAGACACCCAGAGGATGACCTTAGATGCTGAATGTAGAGTATGGGTAGGTTCATTTCGGGGGAGGTGTACCATCAGGTATTGCGGACCCAAGCAGTGTGGGGCTTTATAGATTAAAAACAGTGCCTTGAATTGATCTTGGAAGCAGATAGGCAGCCAGGAAAGCTGGCCAGAGTCAGTCTTATATGTGTGGACCTTCTAGTCCCAGTTATCAATCTGGCCATTGTACTGTGCACTAGTAGGCAAGTAGGGTCCATCCGGGAAGAATTTCACGGGGTGGCGGGGGGGAGTAGTCTGTTCTGCCACAGACTCCAGGAGTCGGTGGCGGATTTTTCCGCCATCCCTACCACACTCAATGGTTTCATGTAGATGTTGAACAGCATGGGAGACAGGCAGCTGCCTTCTACATACAGAAATGGTGTGATGAGGCCATCACATCCTGACAGAAGTATTGTTCAGCTTCTGCCTGTTTCTTGATGGAGGCTGAAGGGTGGCAGCACTGTTTTGAAGAAGGCCATCTGTGCTTTTCTTGATGGGGCCTAAATCCTAGCAATAAGCTTCTCGCTTAGGAGATGGCAGATTTCTTATCAGCCCTTGGCCATGCGCTCTCTATTTCCCCCAGTTGCAGTCAATCAAGGTGCATTCATTTTGAGATTAGGGGGCTTCAGACAGATAGCTTTCTTCTTCTATGCTGAGGAATAAATATAACCAAATCTGACAGGAATGCAAAGACCATGGCACCAGGGGAGGGGTTTAACACTTTGCCCCATGTCAGCTCCTCAACTGAAATTCGTCTATCCCCCTGCTTTGAAAAAATCTGGTATTAGCCAGAGAGGGAAAACATACCCTGAGAAATTCACACCCCACTCACATACATATGGTTTAGGGAAAAGGAAGTCCGATTCAGAAGGCATGACTTCCAGGCAAACTTGAGTCCCTACCTGCTTTCATGAAAGAAATTAAGCACTGGATCCATGTACATGTTAGCCACTATTTTTGAAGGAGACCTGGGGCCCTTCAAAAGGAAAACACAACATAAACCAGTCTTGCTTCATTGTTAAGTGACAGCCCAAAGCAGTCAGAATCATTGCCGTAGCTCATGTGTCACAGCTAGGGAGGTACGGATTGTGTGAAATCTGTTCCATCTGTGTTTCGCAGATTGTCAGGCACCTTTTGTTCTGTCATCTGCCCATTGACAGAATCAGGGTTTTTTGTTTCCAAATCTGCACAAATTTAGATTTGCGCAAATTTGCACATGCGAAAACGCACACTCCCCCCCCCCATGTGCATTTTCACACTTTAGTCTACAGGGGAAATACAAATTTTTGGCTGTTTTTAAAAATTTGCATATTTTTCCATGATGGAATTTGCACAAAGTTCAGTAAAGTTAGAAAACCGGTCCACAAGTCCACAGAATCCCCGCAACAGGGGAAAAGCCGGTATGCTGTGGAATCCATGGGTCAGATTCATGAAAAACCAAACCCATTTGGTTCCACTGTGGATTACTCCAACATCCCTGGTCACAGCCACTGAAAAACTATGTGGTCAACCACTGAAGCAACTGTTCAAGTCTCTAGCATCCATTTTAGATTTTTACTCTGGAATTACCACTCTTTGATCACACATGGGGCATCTACATGACAGTTGTCAACCAATTGCTATTCTCCTGTGTTTTCCCTATGCTTCTTCCATTTCTTTGGAGAGCTCACAGGATCTGACTTTTTCTTTTGGAAGTAAGAGAACAGCAGCACTACCTCTGCAAGTGTAGATCACCTTAGTGCAATGCTTCCACCTTTTTGAAGAGGCATGGGTTTGACACGTCCAGTGATGTGCTACCACATTGAGCTCTAGCACCATACTTCTTGACTGGCTTTTACACTTTTACACTTCTTGTCAGTGCCATTTTCACCAGGTTTTAAAATTTGCAGTAAACCCCCTTTTTGCTTACGTTAAAATAAAATGAATATATTTGTGCAATAGCACTTAAACAAGAATGCCTTTTAATGCAAATTCAAATACTGAATATAAAAATTAACAAGTTGCTAAAATGGCATGCTTATTTATTATTTATTATTACATTTATATGCCACCTTTTTTCCTTTTGCAAGGAATCCAGTGCAGTTTATGGTCCTCCTCCTTCTCATCTCTCTGCATCTCTATATGACTTGCTGTTCCAGCTTTGCCTCACCTTCCTTCCTTCACTTGTTACATTTATGACCCACCATTTCCTCCAAAGAATCCAAGGCAGCATACACGAACCTTCTCCTCTCCATTTTATCCTCACAACAACCCTATCAGGTAGGTTAGGCTTAGAGTCAGTGACTAGCCCAAAGTCACCCAGCGAGCTTCATGGCCAAGTGGCGATTAGAACCCAGATCTCCTGAGTCCCAGTCCAGCAGTGACTACGCTGGCTCTCATACTTCGGTGCATTGTTAATGGGCGTAACATATCCCACGTGGCTATGTTATGCTCAGCAGCGTGGACAGAACATAGCCAGATATGCACACATAAAAAGTGCAATACCTACTGAAACATGGACAATCAGTTGCAGTTCTGCATATTTACATATACAGATCCATGGCTTCATACTACTAGGACAGTGTGGCAGAGTCCTAGACTGTGACTCAACACATTCTTACATATTTTCCTATAAATGGGGAAGACACTAGAAAGGAAGGTAGAATCTTCCTGCTCTGAGCTGGGTTAATCCCAGAGCAGCTGCTGCTGGAGGCTGCAGTACAGAGTGATTGAAAGGAGGTTATTAGAGTGGAGACTCTGAGACTTGGCTGCTCCAGAATGTTATTCTGTTATTTAATGTGTTACATGAGATTGGAGGTGTTGTTTCAGTGAAGTGCAGCCGAAGAACCAAAGCAGACAGAGAGACAGTAGATAGCATACCTTGGGTATTTCCTCTGGCTTGCTGCCATTCTTCATCACATCTCCTGGATCTATTTTTAGGAGCCTTCCACGCCAGTAGCAAAGAAACTTCTTGCAATGCAAGGTGTTTCAGAGATACACACATTCCAGATTCTAGTCCATTTGCATGTATGAGACAAAAGGATGAAGGAAGGGATACAGCAATAGAAGGATGGAGGAGGTTTCTTCCAGCTACCAAATCAAAGGGCACAACACCACTGGCAATCCCAGTGCTACTGTTCAGAAAATCTGCATCAGAAGAGAAAGGGAAAATTGAAAGATGATCTCCCAAACTGCAAAAGGAGCTAGAGATAATGACGATTTTGGTCTCGCTCTCCTTGCCTCTCTTTGGTATGATATAGAAAAAGAAGTCCCCCACCACCACTGCAGTTCAATTTGGCCCAACTGTGTGCTTACAGTGGAAAAAATATCACGCATTTCAGACATTACAGTGTATACATGTACTTTCCTTCACAGAATAAGTTGTTTCTGTGTGGTTCAAAAAGTACTAGTAGCATGTGCTGTTGTAAGGACAGATGGAAGTACCCACATTGAGGGTACTGGGATCAAGGACAGAAGTGCTGATGGTCAAATACCCTTGATATTTACTGAAAACATTACAGCTGACATTTTCAAAGTTGTGCACTGCAAATTCAAATGTCATGATCATGATAATTTCAGGCGTCAAGACAAGCACGGCAATCTTATTAAATATTTCAACAAACACCTCCAGCATAAAACCTCACTGTGCGAGAAAGCATTCCTAGAAAACTTTCCCCATTTCCCCTCCAGATGTGTTAGACTACAATGCCCAGCATCCCCCAGCCAGCATGCAGATGCAGCGATTGAAAAAAATGTCACCCGCTGACTTTGTTCATCACATTCCTGTGAAAGGCACAGATGTTCTCTCGGGGGGAAAGTGAATATGCCTTTCAGCTTGTTGTTGTTGTTTATTCAGTCAGTCGCTTCCGACTCTTCGTGACTTCATGGACCAGCCCACACCAGAGCTTCCTGTCAGCCGTCGCCACCCCTAGCTCCCCCAAGGTTGAGCCTGTCACCTCCAGAATATCATCCATCCACCTTGCCCTTGGTCGGCCCCTCTTCCTTTTGCCTTCCACTTTCCCTAGCATCAGCATCTTCTCCAGGGTATCCTGTCTTCTCATTATGTGGCCAAAGTACTTCAATTTTGCCTTTAATATCATTCCCTCAAGTGAGCAGTCTGGCTTTATTTCCTGGAGTATGGACTGGTTTGATCTTCTTGCAGTCCAAGGCACTCTCAGAATTTTCCTCCAACACCACAGTTCAAAAGCATCTATCTTCCTTCGCTCAGCCTTCCTTATGGTCCAGCTCTCGCAGCCATAGGTGACTACAGGGAATACCACTGCTTTAACTAGCCCCTTGCAAAGCCGAGGGTGCCAGATACAAAGGAGGATAGGGCTCCCAGCAGGACAAGCTACACCTGCTGAAGTGTCCTCCTCTACACTGACATTAAAGGTGCAGGAGCCCTGTCCTCTTTTGTATTTGGCCACCCTAACAAAGCCTCCATTGGGGTCAGTGAATCCAGAGGGGAAGAAACCCACCCTAGGATCCTAATTTCACAGCCTCCTGCTTCTGGCTTGCTGCTATTGGATTCTGAAGTTATTACATGCAAATGGTCAGTGCAACCATAATCACACCAACTGTTGTGTCACCACAACCCCTCAAAAGGCAGGATCATTGGCTGCTCCTGTACCTAGCTGGCATCATCTACTGATTCTTGTTGGGTTGATCCATTTGGGGATCCGTAAGGTTTAAGTACACTCTTCAGTACCCATAGATATTGAAATGAGAATGTTTGCAGCCCACATAACAAAAGACTCTGTGTGTGTGTGTGTGTGTGTGTGTGTGTGTGTGTCTTAGGGTACAATCCTATGGATATTTAGAAAAAAAAAGTCCTACTATTCCCAGCATGCTGGGAATGGTAGGACTTTTTTTGCTGTCTAAACACGCATAAGATTGCACCCTAAGTTGTTTAAAAATATTTCAGATTTAAACCTGATTTAATCCCAAGGAGTAGGGAACATGTAAATCATGTTTGCCAGCAGCTAGGGCAGCTGCATTTCATGTTACCTGGAGGCAGAACAGCCATGGATTTGGCCAGCAATAATGATACAACTGAAATAGCAGACTGATGTCATGTAGAGCTCATAATTTCCCAATGATTCACCAGGAAGAAAGCAAACATTTGCACAGCAGTCAGCAGCTTACTGATAGGGCTGCCAACTTTTTTTCTGGCAGGGCTCCTGTTCCTTCAACAGTTTCTCAACAAGAAGATTTTTTTTAAAGGCTATTGCCTTCGTGCTTGGGTGGCCAGATACAAGAGAGGACAGGGCAAGCGACACCTCTGAGAGTCCCCCTTCTGCATAGCTATTAAAGGGTGCAGGAGCCATGTCCTCTTTTGCATCTGGCCGCCCTGTCCTGTTTGTGGGCTTCCCATAGGCATCTGGATGGCCACTGGATTTATGTTCTTAAAAATGGGGGAGAAATTGCAAAAATGTTATCTCTCTCTGCATACATTTGAAACATTTTTTTTTTAGCAACCTTATATTTACAAGAATCATTTGTAGTCACAACCCATAATAATGTTTTTACCCTTTCAGTTAATGGGAAATGGGTGGGTAAGGAACACTGGCATTTGATGACCTAGCCATAGCTCCTCCAGGTGAATAAAGGCCCCTGTTGACGGGTAGATATACAGAGTTTGGAGCAGGGAGAGGGAGAGATAGGGTGCCCAATTGTGAATCGCCCAAAAAGAGCACAATAGAGGACACTGGTTTGCATAAAATGTGCATATGCTAATTTATATGTATAGATGCAAATTTATAGTTATTATAATTTAAATAGAAATTTAGTACTTCTCACCATAGTGTGGAAGGCTGTGACCAGGTGACTTGTGTGCCTCACTTACTCTGCTGTCCAGGTGCTGTCAATGGACAACTTCACCTGGACAGCAGACTACGCAAGAGTGCAGACACACAGCAAGGCTCACTGTTCTCCTGTCTGATTATTATTTTTTCTTTATATCAAAGTTGGACTGGGCAGCCCTTCAAACAGAGGACACCTTCAAAACAGAGGACAGTCCTGTGGCAGTCCTTCAAATAGAGGACTGTCCTCTGTAAAAGAGGATATATGGCCACCCTAGCAGGTATATACTCCAGGTCCTTACTTTTGAAGATTTTAATTCTGAATATTGTGAATGCAGACATAATAGTTCTTTGGCTAAAGCAAAAGGCAATGTACAAATGAGTGGGACTTGCAGCTAAATGTTGCAGAGTGTGTGCTGTGCCCAGAAGAAAGGGATTCCAAATATAGGGCTGGAGAGGGAAACCAGCCATGCAGTCTTTCATAACTGGGAACAAATCCTTCCAAGGTGCTTCCAGATGAATGGCTCCTAGCACTGCCAGTCAAAAGGCACTGTGCAGTTATTCTGCCTTTTCCTCCTTAACAGGGTTGTGGTGGTGATGGTGGTAAGAAAAAAAAGACAGAAACAGCAGTGGGAAAACATGGGAGGATGGAAGATGATGTTTTGATCACATAAAATTCTGTGTTTAAGGCAGGACTATTCCATAATAAAAGCATTATCTGGCAGCAAACCCCAGTCTCAACACTGGCTGCTTTTAAGACATTACTCAAGTTTATTGGTACATCCCCTGCATGCATTGTTGGGACATTTCAACAAACTATTACAAGCCATGGAGAAAAATATTCCCAAACTCTATAACTATGGTAAAATAGAAATTAAAGTAATGCCTATAAAATGGGTTCACTGAGACCAGTGGCATTTTAGCACCTGCTGACTAAAACTGTGGATAGTTCTAGAGAGAAGAGCTTTGCTGATTTGTATTTTCCTTTCAAAAGCATCCATTCCAATAGGATGTCACATCCTTTCTGTCCAGATTCATGTCCCTCTGGGTCATGATCTTGGATGGCATAGCTAACAGTTAAGCAAAAGGAGGTCTAAGAGCCTGCTGGAGGAATCAGAAGGACTGCAAAAGAAACATTCTGGTGATTTTGCTACTCAGATTTGAACAGCCGAGTCCTATGCATGTTAACTTGACAATAGTCCCATTGTGTTCTGTACGGCTTACTGCCAAATATGTATGTGTAGCATTACAGCCTTTAGTTTATATTGTGCAAATGAGTGGAGATGCTTCGTATTTATGTACCCAAGCAGCCATGATCAAATGCTGATAGAACTACAAAACAGAGAATTCTCTAACGGAACTAGCTGATGTTATAAATCACAAATAGTTTCTATTTGGCTACCATTGAGAAAGAAAATATTTTAATATTTTGTAGAGATGAAACCCATTCATATTCTGCTTCACATATCACTAGGTCTTATGCTGAGCCATGGCTTTGCTAGTAATCTATTTTCAACATTAGGGCCCAGCACTAGCATTTTAAAGTAACAAAGAAAATACAAACAGCATTTTGAAGTATGGACAAAATGGCTCTTTCTTTCAGAAATCATTCTCACTTAGTGAAAGAGATTCAGGTGAGAGCTCATGACTTCCAGGCTTGCTTACAGTGCTGGCATGTTTCATTCTTCAAATTCAGAACCAATAAGCTGGAGAAAGGAGAGACTTCCTGACCCTAGCAGGCAGGCTGAACTCAAATTTGTGCCACTACTACTCACTAACACAGAGACACACTTTCAGTTGATGTTCAGGCTAATTAAAATGTGCAGAAATAGCCCCATGATGATACAGTCGTTCCTGGGCTGTACCACTTTCAGACTGCAGGTGGAGTACTGCATGTTCACTTCCCCTACATAAAAATGACCTGGATGTGGAGGATTACATGCTTGAATAATCTCAATGTAAAAACTTTCCTGCACATGGAAAAGTAGCATTCCAGGGAGAAAGCTAAGCAAAACCAAAAATACCAACAAAACCCTATTCCCTGCCATGCTACTTTTCCATGTGCAGGAAAGTTTTTACATTGAGATATTCAAGCACGTAATCCTCCACATCCAGTTTGAAGTGGTAGAGTTTAGGACAAATTTTACCATGTATATGTTTGTAAATGATACATGTTGATAAAACTGGACAACGCTGTTTGTGCTTTTCAGCTTATATTCTTCCAGCATCCAGGTCTTGCTGGCATCTTGCTATATACTGCCAGTGGCAATGTTTAAGAATAAACATGCAACTAAAAATGGGGATTCACAAGATTACACATTTATAAATTTTCATTTTACTTTTCAAAATGAATTCTTTAGCAGGGCTGCTTACAATCCCTTTGATCACTGAAACTAAGAAATCCAATTTGCTTCAAGCCATTGAAGTTGCAGGATTTATTTTATTTTCCATTTCACTAAGGGTGAACAGTAGCATCAAAGTGATTCGTCTCACAGTTTGGTTCTAGCCACTTTCACGGCAGGATTATGATGGAGTAATAAATGAAAAAAACAACATGGTGTTTTCCATCCACTGGTTTTAAAAGACTATAAGCAAAAAAGAAAAGATGATACATTTTTCACAGAGGATAGTCAATAAACACACACATTTATGAGTTGTGAACTATTAAAATCATATAATGAGTGTATAGGAGACTCTAAGGCCTAAGTCTCCCCAGATCTGCACTCCTACCATACATGAATTCACACCGCTATTTACCACACACAATAGGAGTATAATAGCCCACCACCACAACAGCCCATCAGGGATGAGGATTTGCATTGTGCTCATACTTTGTGCTCATACTGGAGATGTGCGTTCCCCCCACCCCCATATGCACACACAGACAGACTCCATCACTGCATGTGTAAAGCAATCAAGGCTGAATGAGATGGAGGATGAAATGCAGGAGACTGAGTAGAGCCACTGGGCAAATAGCTATCAGACACTGTCACTTGTCCAAATGAACACAATGGAAGCATCATGGCTGGAGGGGATGAAGGGACTGAGCTTCCTGGGCCATGAATGAACCAGACAATAAGTGGTACGATGTGAAGGGGGGTTTACTCAGCTCATCCTATATGTTGAAAGAACACAAGAGGAGAATTGCGAGTCTGTGTGTGCTAGTTCAGCCCACGCTACTGATGTTCATTGCAGCCATGGCCCACCACCATTGATGCCCATGATAAAAATGCTTTCCCACCATCTGCATGATTGGCCGGTGTGGGAATAAGCTCTACATGCATACTGATGTATGTGCATAGAGCTCCTCCAAGCAAGAGGGACCTGGCCCTTTTCCACACCTGCCAAACACATGGATGGTGAGGAAGAATTTCTGCTGTGCACCTTTCTTCTGGTTGTCTTCTGGTCAATGGGTTCGAATGCAATGGAGGCTGGTGACTCCGATGTCAGTGAGGCAATGCATCCACTCTGGGTTTCAGTCAAAACCAGTCAGAACTCTAAAGGCACCTTGACTGAAACCTGGAATGGATTCACCACCCCACTGACATTAGAGCCACCAGCCTTCACTGCCATTGGGATGATGCGACTTGTTGCCCAAGCCCATATATGATTGTAAGACCGGGCGCTATCATCTGTTCTTATGCAACGCGCCTGAGAGAAATATGTTTTCTGGCTCAGGGACATTTGGTGTCCCAAAATATGAGTGTGAACTCCCTGTGTTTTTTCATCTGACCCCAGGTGGAGTGATTTCTGAAAGTACCCAGGATCCCAGTGCACCACAGTATAATCAGCTAACGCTTTTGCAAGGCAAACCAGCGACATGCAGGACAATATGTACATGTGAGTGATGAACACAGCAGCTGATGGAAGGGAAAGAACAGTTCTGTCTACAGTTTTTTGAACAGCAGTGTTATATTTTAGATGGCTTGGATAAGGATACGTCTGTGGTTGGGCTAGTAAGATACCTCAGTCAGCACAATTCCAGAAGCCATTCCGGGGATTTACAGTGAAATTGACATGTCTGACACTTCGACTGTGCTGAGAAGTGGTCAGAAGGCAAAGCTCCCCCCCCCCCCAATTTAAAAACAATAATGGCTCTGTTTTCAGCTGTATTTTGTTATCTAGTTTTCCAGAGGGGTAGCTGTTGTTGCAACAAAAACAAAGCATTTTGTGACACCTTAAACATGAACAACTTTATTGTAGCATAAATTTTCATGCATTCAAGTGGGCTGTAGTCTACCAAAGCTTATGCCAACATTTCCCAACCTAGTGACCTCCATGTTCTAGATGACAACTCCCTGCATTCCTGGCCTTTGTCCATGCTGGCTGGGGCTAATGGAAGTTGAAGTCCAAAACATCTGGCGAGCACCAGGTTGGGAAAGGCTAGCTTGTGCCATAATATCAGTGGAGGCTGGTGGCTCCGATGTCAGTGGGTGCACCTTGGATCACTCCTTTAGAGGTCTGACTGGTTCTGACTGAAACCTGGAGCTGATCTACCACCCCACTGACATTGGAGCCACCACCCTCCACTGCATAATATATTTGTCGTTGTCAAGATGCCATGGAAGTCTTCGTTGTTTTTGCTGTTTACTAGTGGATGCCTCTGACCTCTCTTTAGAATACTTTCATTATTCAAATATGAATAACGATCATAAAGTTTCATTGTTTGATGGAGAAGTGTTGCAGAGCCCGCTCGTTTACTCTTTGTCTTGCTTTGCTCTCTCCATTTTTCAATTTATTTCTCTCAACCTGATGAAGTGCTAAATCACTCGTGATGACTGACAAGAAAAAAATTATTTCCCCATGACAACAAATGCCAAGCAGAGGCATAAATAGATCCTTGGAAAAGCTGTCCAAGATTGCAGGCTGGATCCAATAATACAGCAGAGATCGACACATATTGCCAAGTCAGGAACACATCACACTCCCTTAAATATCATAGTAGATACATAAATATATGCCTAGAATGAATTCATATGCTTTAGATCGTGGGTGGGCAAACCTTTTGGCCCCGAGAGCCGCATCCAGTGCCATGTGGTGAATCAGGAACTGCACAAGCATGTACACACATACACATAAACATGCATGCTCTGTCCCCTTCGCCCCCACACACACACCTCAGCATGCAGGAATGGGCCTCTTCTCCCTGCCCACTGATAACAGAGGATGGGATAGCTGGGGTGGGGGAATTTCAAACTGTCCCCTCCCCATCCCAATCCAGATTGCTGTTTCCCTGCTGTTATTAACGGCAGGGAAACAGGAGCCTGCGCCTCATGGTCCAGCTGATGGCTGATCTGTTGGGTGACAAGGAAAGGAGGTGGAGCACCCCAGGGCTCCACAGGCTGCACAGAGAGCAGGCAAGGGCTGTATGCAGCCCATGGGCCACAGGTTGCCCATAGGTGCTTCAGATAATAAATGGTAACTGCATGAATAGGTCAAGCAAAAACCTCTGCCTATCTATATGTAGAGTGACACCCCTTCTGAAGCTTAGAAATTAATGATCTAGATTCAGGCTATCGTATTGGAAATCTCATCTCTTGATCTACATCAGAGGTGGGCAACTTGTGGACCTCCATATGTTTTGGCCTTGTTGTTGTTCAGTCGTTCAGTTGTGTCCGACTCTTCGTGACCCCATGGACCATAGCACGCCAGGCCTTCCTGTCCTGCGCTCTCTCCCGGAGTGTGCTCAAGTTCATATTCATTGCATTGGTGATGCTATCTAGCCATCTCATCCTCTGCCGTCCCCTTCTCCTTTTGCCTTCAGTCTTTCCTAGCATCAGGGTCTTTTCCAGAGAGTTTTCTCTTCGCATTAGGTGGATGTTTTGGCCTAGAACTCCCATAATTCTTCACCGCTGGCTATACTGGCTAGGGCTGATGGGAGCTGTAGGCCAAAACATCTGGAAGGCCACAAGTTGTCCACCTCTGATCTACCACAGAGCCAAATAATCAGAAGTGCCTGAATATTCAATATGGAAAAAGAAAATGGAAAAGGCATACCAGAGAGATGTACTAAGACAGGAAATGAAAAATGAAAGAGACAACTTGATTTTTGCATTTAAAAAATGTCTTAAAAGGTGATGATATAAACATGGTAAGAGGCACTACATCACGTTGAGATCAAGTTTTTAAAAATGATAGCAATGACATTAAGAGTTTTGGGAGAGGAAACAATTTAGAGATGACCTGAGGGGAGCTCTCAGCAATCAGCCTGTTTGTTGAAATGCAGATAATCACATAGACAATAAAAGATAGTGGAAGTCCTGTGTGGGCTTATCTGATTAGAGGACAAGGTGGTGATGTGGTTGCATAAAAAACCACATAGGGACGTGGTGTGGGATTGGACAATGGACAATGCTGTAAATTTAACGATACTGAGAATTCAAATCTATATACCATCATCAGCTATGAGATGTGGATAGTTCAACATGTAAATAATGCCAAGAAGCCTGTTGTTGTTGTTCAGTCGTTAAGTCGTGTCCGACTCTTCGTGACCCCATGGACCATAGCACGCCAGGCCTTCCTGTCCTCCACTCTCTCCCGGAGTGTGCTCAAGTTCATATTCATTGCATCGGTGAAGCCTGTACAGGAAAGAGAATAATTTTGTCTCACAGAGACAAGCACTTGACTGGGAAGGGAAAGAGTTCCTTTAAATTAGTGCTGGGCTGAAGTATTCTGCCCAGCAGCAATAGAAGATAGTAGAGAAGTATTTCTTTTTACCATTTTGTTTCTTTATAAGCCTCCTGTTCTTTGTGGTAACTACACAGTGGACTGGATCCAGAATGGCCATTCAGTGAATGGAAGGGCTCCTGCCATTCACAGAATGCACCAGGATCCCATGGACGCTCCCTGCTGGAGGAAGGAGATAGGGAGTTGCTCTTGACTGATTCTCTCTTTCCCCTGCAGCCCCTCTCATGCTGCTCTGGAAGTCCCCTGGCCCTCCAGAGCAGGTTTTCTCCAGGCCCCAGGGACTATAGGGGGAAGGAGGGATCTCAAAAGTTGTCTCCCCACCCCCATCCTCCAGTGCAAGTGGAACTCTGCTAAGTGCTACAATGGATCCAGCCCAGAGATAAGAAATGATCAATCAATGTTCTTCCCCATATTCAAATACTCTAGATTGGCATAAACAAAGCAAGGGGAGCTCATGTATCTAGCTGTTGTGTAGCGTTTCTGATCTCCTTAGATGAATGGGTATTCAAGGGAGTTAAACCTCAGGCCTGCAGGCCAAATCTGACCCACAAGGGGGCCAAATCTGACCCACAAGGGGGCCAAATCTTGCCCTCTGGGGTTCCCCTGAAGGCCACATCCCTTCCCCAGCCCCACTCTCCCCCCCCCCCGGCCATCAATGGTTTGGTGATTTCCCAGCTTTTATGCAGGTTTTTCCCCATTCCTGCCCCTTTTGTCTTCACCCCTGCTGGAATGCAACCCCTGAGAGCAATTCCAAAATTGAATTCAGCCTTCTAGCTAAAAGAGGTTCAACAACCCTCGTATAAGGGAAGGTTTGGAAGACCTTCATGCCCAGAAAGATTGGAGGCTTAAGTACCTTGACAGGGCTGTACTCTCCTAAAAACAACAACAGCCTTCTCCAGGTGGCAGCTGGAATAAACCTTCTGGGACATGGGCTGTGGTGAGGAAGATTTATTGGAACATACAAGACCTGTGTAATGGGGAGCGGGTGCTTCTGACACCTCAGGAAAGCCATTCTTCCATCCATGGCAACATCTAAAAACATTCTAGAGTTTTGTCTGATTGCATGAAAAAGGTATGGATATACCCATAGGCTCCTAGACAGTATCCATCTGGCAGTTATGTGGACATTTCATTTCTCCCCTTTCTTGTGCTCTTCCCTTTCCAAACTATCAGATGTTCTTGTAAAATTCCAGCATTATAGCCCACTTACAAACAAAACAAAACTATGCATATCAGTTTGGACATACTTTATTTTAATTTAAGGGCAGAGTTTTCTTGACAGAGAATTTGAATTATTAGGTGGGGGGAGGGATGAATTATATCCAGTATTTACCATGATGCCGTCTCTTGAGATGGATGACTCTGTCAGTTGCCATTTCTCCCACATTCAGCTTTTCTGAAGAAAATTATACGCTCAAGTTCTTTAATTCACAAATTTTGGTAAGTTCTTATCAAAAGCAAACCAAACTAAAACCTCCCCCATCTCCACTGGCCAAATTCTTAGGTACAGCTATTCCCAGCATGGAGAGGTCCATGTTGTACTCACCTACCATGTAGTTGTTAAAGATGAAGAGCCTGCCAGGAAAAAAAAATGGCAACCCTAATTCAGCACCACAGACATGGCTGAAAACACAAGGATTCAAAGCCAGACTTTTACGAACCAAGCACTCTGCCTAGATCAGGGATGGGGGATGTGTGGCCCTCCAGATGTTGTCAGATTGCAACTCCCATCAGCCCTAGTCAGCACAATCAATAGTGAGGGATGATGGGATTTGCAGTCCAACAACATCTGGAGGGCCATATGTTCCACACCCCTGGCCTATATGGATGAATCTCTCTGTTTCATTTTTTCTCACATTCAATTTTTTTTAAAAAAAATCTCGCATTCTTCTTGTCCCATTTATGAAATTCGCAAATTTTGTTAAGTTCTTATCAAAACACAAACTGAATGAAATTCACAGCTATCCCTAGCCTACTCACAACCTGAAGTAACAGTGACATCTGAAGCCTGCCTTGGCGGAGGTGCTCCAGTCCAATGTGACAGTCATGTACGTCCACCCTAGGGTGTAATGCCATTTTAAGCTGGAAACACAGAGGACACAAAGATCCAGCTAATTTCTTTTTTTCTTTTTAAAAAAGTCTCTTCACCAGGAAATCACTGAGTTGAGACCAAACGCCATTGCCCCCATCTGTCTTGTAGGGATGGCTGTGACTAAGCTGATGACACGCTGTCCTGTGGCCAATTTGTATCCATCTAACTGCTGGGTGGTGAGAACAAGGGGAGACGCGCAGATTATGTGCTGGCTGTCAGCGTTCATTGCATAAAACACTACTTCCACAAGTACCCATTCCTACAGGATGGAGAGCTGTGGGAGCTCAGCTGTCACTCCTGCCTGCTCTGTGCCTAGGGATATTTTGTCTCTGCTTGGGACTGGACCACTTTTATGTCCGTGCATACACGTATGCCTCGGGCACTAGGCCGTCAAAAATGTGTCAAAACAAATTACCCATCTCCCATTTCCCTGTCTACTCTGTGAATTAGCAATACTGCATGGATCTTTCAGGATTCATAAGAAAAGCTCTTCATCAATTGCAGGACAACTAAAAAAAAAAATAAAATAGTGAGTGTAACATTCCAAGTTATATCATGTGTGCACTCAAGTAATATGCTAACTAGAACAGAAATGCATTTGCTCCCCAAAATTCTTCTTCATCAGTGTTGATGTTGAATATTCACCCACTATTCTCTGAATATAAAAATAGCCACTACCTAGTTACTAAATATTTGCGATCCATATTTGATGTTCAGTGATATTTGACTTTAGGAGTTCTCATTTGAGTTGACAGTAGATGATGACTGGTATACGTGGTTTATTACTTGGTAACCGAGAGTTTATGGGATTTTTTATTGGGCACCAGTCAAAAGCACTTGAGTCTTGAAGTAAAACTGTGCATTCATTATTTGAATTCTGAATTTGAAATATCACATTTGGAATTTGGTGAAATGTGAGGGGAGTTGTAAAATGGCAGACTCTTTGCAAAAAAAAAAAAAAGCATTTCAGCTTTGTTTGTACCTGCATATCTTCCAATTACTTTCCTTCTAGGATAATATAGGAAAATTATAAGTAGACTAGAAAAGCATAATTTAGGGATCTGGCAGATTTGGGCAGGAGTAATGTATTTGCTTGATTTGCAGGGTGCTAAGTGCATAATGACTACTTATTAAAGATTCATAGATTTTAGAGAGAGAAGACAATGTGCTCAAGTAGCAATGGAATGATGAAGCTGGAACAGAAGGGTTGGAGGATTCAGCAACCGTCACTGTCACCACCATCCTTGCCATAATCAGATCTGTTAGATGAATTCAGGACTTCTTGAACCCCAAAGAATACCGATGCTGCCAAATTTCATAATTAGTTGGCTTGTTGGTCGAAATCCTTTGGTTTGTCATGCTCACCTTTGTAGTGAGCCTGGATCGATGTATTACGAAATTGCTTGCCTGGTGCCTACAGTATGATCTTTTGGTGCCTCTTTATTTTCCCAGGCTTTTTAGCCCTTCAGTTTTAAAAACTGTGTTAGTACATTTTTAGACCTTTGCAGTTCTGCTGGCTTTTATCTTGGGTCCTACTTTGGTTGATTCTGTTTTAAATGTATGTTTTTTTATATTAAGTTTTCCCATGTCATTGCATTTTATGGTTTTAAGTTTTGTTTTGTGAACTGCCTGGCTAATGGGTGGTATAGAACTGTAATCATACATACATACATACATACATACACAAATAAAATATTAGGAATTGATTGCGAAGCATCTGCAGTAGAGTAGTACACAGATCCCCACTCTAAATTTTCAGTTGTCCTGTCACCTAGGCTCCCTAACCTTACTTGAAGCAGTTTCCTTAGCTGCTTCCCTCATCATCGTCGTTGCCCCTGCCACAGCTCTGGCTCTGAGGAGGACTCTGCAGGTCCATCTTCATACAGGCAATCAGTGACAATAAGTAAACATCACCTGACATCATCATGCAGGCAGGCCATGTGAAAACAACCAAGAAGAAAGGGGCCTATGATATGGTGAAGCACGATGTCATGCCACACTATGTGATTCCAAGCTACAATGCCCAAGATGCACTTGGATACTGCACATGTGCAAAAACTCGTATCTACATGAAATGAGATTTTCTATTAAAAAAGACATCTCATCTGAGCTCACATTGACAAATGTGTTACTTTCTGAGTAAATAATGAATTCACTCAGGTTACATTCACCCCAGCATCCCTACTACCAAGTAGGGATGCTGGAGAGGTCTGCAATAGATTCAAATAGGTTTGGAATTCTAAGAACCCAGCCTATGGATTCTGCAGCGGACCAGCTTTTTTTCAAGGTGTGCAGGTTCCACAGACTTGCGGACTGTTTTGTTTTGTTTTGTTTTTCACTTTTGCGGGGGAAATTGTACTACTTCTCACTTGCGTTAATGTGCATTAGCACAAATGTGAATTAGTGCAAGTGGAGCAAAATTCTCGTACATCCCTAAAAAAAATCTGATTCCATCAATCAATGGACAACGGAATAAAAGATCTCTGACAATCCACAAAACACAGACTGAATGGATTTAACGAAATATGTACATCCCTCCTACTGAGGAAGAGCCTTCAGAATGAGCTGTCCTTTTACCTTGCTTCAGTGGTGCTGGGTGTCCTCCCATTCAGCACAGTCTTCAAGCTTCCATAGAAGGCAATGATGGAATACAATCTCAAGTAATGCAAGGTCTTTTAACCCAGAGGCAAAAAAATATATTAGCAGAACATCCTCATGCCAAGATAAGCCAGACTACGCAGGTGCCTTCAGGGCAAATCTTGGAGAAAGATCACCAGCATGCATCCACAACGTTTTTGTTTAATTATAGTTCTGAAGTGCCTTTCAAGGGTGAAACTGCTGTTTACTCTTTCCTCGTGTTCTCAGCTCTGTGCTGCTGCTCTTGCCACTCCAAATGCCATTGTGATGGAAAGAAACCAGAGAAGTTATCCTCTGCATGTTCCTGAAGCAGCTTGGCATTTAATAAGTATGCTCTAATATCTCCAAAGGTCAACTACATTCATATTACTCAAGCAGCACCTTATTATATATTTAGAAAACTAATTAGAAACGTAGCTGCTACTGGGCAATTATTCGACATCCCTGTGCTCAGTAGCATTGTCTGCCCAAATTTAAAAAACGAAAGAACTGCAAATGTTAGTTATGTGATCGTGTTCTCGGTTGCAGTCTTAGTAAGCTAACTTGAGAGTAAGCCTCCTTGAACTCAGTGGGACATACTTGTGAGTAAATGTGCTTAGGAGTTTGCTGCATACCAAAACCAGGATCAAAGCAGAATCACCAGCCTCATCTTAGGCCATCTCGCTTGTTGTGCATGGATCTGCAGAAGCGAATGTTCCATCATTCTGTTCATAAATAAATAAGTAAATAAATATGCATTTATGTAAGCTTCCTGTCCATATTAGGGATGGATAAATCCATCAATTTCAGTTTCTCTGACTTTCTAACTTTTCCCATCTTAAATTTACTGTGTCCTGAACTTTGGGATTTTTTTTTACAGTTCACATGAAAATTCATAAGCAATTGTGTGCAAATTTTACCTAATGCATGCATTTTAAGCATTTTGCTTACTATACACATTTCCTGTAAACAATTTTCATAATATCATGCATTTTTAATGTCACTTTCCCTTAATATAGATGTTTTTTGTACACATTTTTTTTAACTAGGGAACTCCATTGCAAAATTCAAAAAAAGGGCAAGTTTCAAAGGATAACTGAGTTTCAGTTCACATAGTGGCTTGAAAGTGCAAACACTTACTTAACAAGTTATTGAAAAATCTCTCCGCTATACCTAGTCTGTATAGAGATGCCCCAAATGGCTAGCAATTAGGGCAGTGCAAAAAGCATCTCCCTGCCTTTGCAGATCCATTCTGAGGTTGCAATAATTATAATGGGGACGTATCTTCTGTACTTTTGGCAGTGGGTTGCCAAAATTCTTAAGATTTTCAAGGGTGCGGGACTTACACATGTAAAAATATGCTGCAGAGGCTTCTTTTTCTTTTAACAGCTTTTGCCACCACAGCAAAACAAAACCTATGGCTCTCCAGGGCCATCTTGTCCCACAGAGCCTCAGAAGGAAGGACATGACATCATGACATAGTGTCTTCCATGTACATTGTTGGGAAGAAAACATGGCTGACCCATAAGGCAGTGGGAGGAACCATTTTCCCTCCCGACAACGCACCTTGAAGGATGCTGCATCATGACATTGTGTTCTTCCTCACTGGGATTTTGAGACAAGATGGCACCAGACAGCCATAGGAGCACTGCTGCACCAAAAAAACAAAACAAAAACCCACCTCTTTTAAGAAACAAAAAAAGAGAAGGTTCTGCTGTTTACTTTTGACACATTTAAGTCTCCCACCCCTGAAAGGCTCAAGACTTCAGCAAGGCCCTCCCAACAACATAAAATTCCAGAAGACAGTTTCAAGAAATAGTCAAACATACAACAAATCCATTCAAGGGAGCAATCCTATGGCCGCTAGTCAGTGGCTAGACGGCCATAGGATATCTGGATTCCAGGAACCGACCTCGGAGCCCATTCTCTGATGTTGGTTCCTGGAGAACCGACCTTCCCCCCTTCCATGGCACCCCACAGGCAGTGGCTATAATGTGCCTTCATTTCCATCAATTGGAGTGAGTTCAGTCTGAGATGAGCCATCTCAATTCATGTGAGGTGATAGAAATCAAATACGGGGGGAACCTTCCCTGGAGAGGTCATGATGCTTTTATAGATCTTCTTAGAGCAACTTTCAGCAGCCACAGCCATTGTTTGAATATCAACATCTTGTAACCTCTTTGAAATCTCATCCTTAGCTCTATCATAGCCCCTCGCAAGCAAATATGATTGTGAAAAGCCCAACTCAGAGATAAATATGGTTATCTTGTCTGCCCATGAGCCCCTTCCCATAGCTTCATATGCTAATAAGACCAAGGGGGAGGCCAGTTGGAACACTATCTTTAACCAGAAGAAAGTGGCAGCTTTTTGGACAAGCATTCCCACTGAGTGACAAGCTGTTTCTAGTCGGACAATGGCCTTAGAAGTGGATCTGGGAACCCCGAGTACTCTGGATAGAAATTTATGCTGCACTGACTCCAATGAAGCAATGTCAGCATGGGTCCAGGCAGGTGCCCCATATAATATTTGGGGAAGTAATTTGCCCTTGTATAGCTCTATTAAAGGGGCCACCATCTTACCACCTGGTCCAGCAG
This sequence comes from Heloderma suspectum, assembly GCF_057233095.1. Taxonomy (NCBI): domain Eukaryota; kingdom Metazoa; phylum Chordata; class Lepidosauria; order Squamata; family Helodermatidae; genus Heloderma; species Heloderma suspectum. The sequence goes on from NC_139461.1 coordinate 232,917,433, forward strand.
CAAAATGAAGAATGGCATTACTAGTTGCATTAGTTGTCAAGGCTGTTGCTTTCAAGTGCTCAGACCAAGATCCTGAACTTTGAAATGTCACTCCTAGGTATTTATATTTGTTAACCTGATCAAGCAGGTGGTTATCCAGCTGCCATTGGTATGATAAAACATATATTGATAAATTGATCTCCAGAGGCAGAAAGCCACACCTACAGCCACAGAGAAGACCTTTTCCCACCAAGTGTGCCTCAGATAAAGGTAGGACAAACAAAATGGCCTCCACAGAGAAACTTAGAGGATAGGCACATTCAGACTAGAGGAATTGGTTCTATAAGTACCCTGCTCCTAAACCATTTGGGCTTTAACCTTATATGTGACTGATCTTATTTACAGGGGAATATGTATCATGTGGCAAGAAATTCCTTTCATTGCATTGCATGCTTTTGGAAGAAGTACCACAGGACATTTGCACTTATGAATGGTTAAAAACCTTCTTCAGAACTTTCATAATATGAAGTGGTGTGATAACCAAATGGCTCTGGAAAATGAGCTCACAGAACTGGAGACGGTGTGGAAAATGATCAAGGGGTTGTAGCCTTTGAGAAAAGAATAAAGAAAGTAGGGCTTCTTAGTTTAGTGGGGGTGGGGGGAGAGGTGGCTAAATGGAGAGACATGCTAGATGCTTATAATAAAATTATGAATGGTATAGAGCAGGCTTCTCTAACCTGCTGCTATCCAGATACGTTGGACTACAACTCCCACCATACTGGCAAAGGATGATGGAAGTTGTAGTCCAGCACATCTCAAGGGTGCCAGGTTGAGGAAGGCTGGCAGGGTTGGCCCTACTATTAGGTAGAGTGAGATGGCCACCTCAGGCAACAGATACTGTGGGGAGAGAGTGGGGGCAAGGTGTTAGAGGGCAGAGCTGTGCACACCAGGCAGCTTGCCTTGTGTGTCCTGTCCCATCCCCCAGCCCCACACACAAGCTGGTCTGCTGCATTCAGGTGTGGTGGAAGATAATATCCTCTCACCAGCATTGGTGTAAGATTCAACTGCCAATCTGGTTGGCTTCTGCACTCGGAAGAGGGAGGTGTAGGGATTGGGCCCAGCACCTCTGCAGAGGCACCCTCAACAGATGTGAGTGATTCAGAGTCGGAGGGGGAGGAGGAGGGGTTAGCTGAGCCACCAATGTGGGAGACTGGCAGTCTCAGAGGGGAGGTTGTCCAAGTGCAAGCTAATCCGTTAGAAAGTAGCCAGCCAAGGCCCTCTTCACCTGTGGGAAAGCCAGAGCAGGAGGAGGAGGAGGAAGAGTTAGAAATACAAGATCCCAGAGGGAGACGTCAACCTAGGCGAGAGGAGTAATGTCAACTTGTAAGCCATTTCAAAAGGCTGCCACACGGGGAAGGCTGCCCTCTGGAAAGAGGGAGAGCCTTAACCAGCCACTCAAGTTGCTGAAGAGATGGCTGACACTAGCTTTCATTACAACTATCTAACATAATGCATTAACCAAAGAGTTGCTTGTAGCCAAAGTAGTCCTGTATTATGCAAAGCTGTCTAGAGACTTAGTACTTCACAGCTGTCCATAGATTCCAATAGTAACCTAAAGCACTGCTGATCTAACTGTATTTTGCATAATAAAAGCAATTGTTTTGCACTTCGACTTCTCGATCACAAAAGAGCCCCGAGGCTGAGCACTTGACAGGAGGGCACCATCTTGTCTGTGGCCTCAGGCAGAAAAACGTCTCCAACAAGCCCTGAAAGCTGGGCTATAGAAAGAGTTAATATAAACAAGTGCTGCTCATGCACAGGCTCATCCCATGAAATTATTGTCAACAGAATTAGGACAGACAAAAGGAAGTACTTTTTTCACAATCCGTAGTGTGGAATGCATTATTATAAGATGTGGTTATGGTCACTAGTTTGTATTAGATTGGTTAGATTCTTCTTAAAAGACAAATGAATGGAGGATAGGGTTAATGCTGGCTGTTATTTGGAAGTGGTACATCTCTCTTTAGCAAATATAACAGATATCAACAGGGGATAGCTGCTTATACCTTGCTTGTGATTTTGCCTGATGGAGGCTCAGTGATAACCATGAATGGAGCCAGATTATTGTACTAGATGGGCTGGGGGTGGGGGGGCATGTGTCTTCTTTTATAGAGGGCAGTCTTCTATTTCAAGGGCTGTCCTGTCCAATTCCAGTTAAAACATAAAGAACCACCAGAACTGTCGTCCATCACCAGTTCATGTCTAGACAGCGGACTGAACAGGCAGGCGCACAGGCCACCCAATCAGCATCTTCTGCACTATGGTGAGATGGACTCTATTTCTATTTCAATTATGATAATTAATTTCTAAATTGGCATGTATACTTATAAATTAGCACACACAAATTTTATGCAAATTGGTGTCCTCTTTTGTCTGTTTTTTTGGCAATTCATAAGTGGTAACCCTAGTTCTGATCCTCAAAGGGAAGTCTTACACCTTATTTTCCATTTGGAGTACTGCCAGGGAAGCTGGAAAATTGCAGGGGTCCAGAATTGTGCCGTGAGTTGAGGAAATCTGTTTTTACTTTAGCGCAGATTGTGGTCCTCTGACCAGAACTCTGGGACATTTTCAACTGCTGAATTTCTGCTGTTAAAGGCAAAAGAGTCCTTCCACACAAAAGCTGGCCACCTGAGCTGTGTAACACAAGGGACCACAGGCCCAGCACTGAGTACTAGATATTGAGATCCAGTCCTGGAAACTATGCCCAAACCACCCGTTTGTGCTCACGGTTCTCAATCTAGCAGTGGCAACATGTGTGGAAATCAACTTTCTTGCACACATCAGCTTGCTTCAGTTAAGAAGTCCCATGCTAACTCATGGGCACAGTGCATGAGCGTTATTCAGTCTCTCTCAGTGCAAACGCTGAAGATGTATGCTAATGCTGGGTGATTAATATCCTTCCTATTATGCTGTCTTGACTCAACTGACTTGACAGAGTTAGGCTGCCATTTTATGCACATTTGCCTGGGAGTAAGCCCCATTGAACATAGCGAGACCTACGTCTGTGCAAACATATATATTGGTTCCCTCTGTATGCCTCCTAAAACTTTTTTCAGGTTTCAGTCATGTGACGTCACCAACCTACCCTTCTATCTCGCCATGCTCGAGTTTTGCCAAGTTTGCACATTCGGACGCACGCGTGACTCAGCTTTCAGAAGCTGCAGTGGCTCTTCCACATGATCCTTACTCTTGTCTTGTCTGCATTGTACTATGAACTGCAGTCATAAATCAGTGCCTTGCTCCCTGCCTTTGGCATGCCTGACTGACAGACAGACGGACAGACAGACAGACAGATTGCTCTGGCTCATTGGAACCGCCTTGTGTGCACCTGAACATGCTGTGCCTCTGAGAAGAGTGAGCATCTCCCTTTCGCAAGGTGCACCAAAGCAAAACTGTGAGGAATGTAGCCCGTCATCCTTTTCGAAGCTAGACAGCCTTCTCAAGAGCTGGATTCCTGCTTATTATTATGAACCTCACAACCTGGATACATCCTGTACTGAGGAATAATGACATATTCCCTGACAGGCAAAAGAAGCAAGCAAGTATCATCCTAGTGGGTTAGGCAGGCTTCTATAGGGAGGCCCAAGCAGTTTTTAGGGGACAGCAGTACTCCCGCCCAATCCTCTTAGCTCCACCCCCTTCATTGCCGTCCTTATCACTCTCCCTGAGTTCAAGACAAACAGTAGGGAGCCTTTTCTGTTCATCCAGACTTCCCACACAATGAAGATCCCTAATTTTCCAGGGTTCTAGGTTGAAAGAGGTTGCTCTCTGCTTCAGAAGTTACACACACACACACACACACACACACACACACTTTATGAAGGGCATCATTGATGACGATGGAGTGGGGTAGGACTAGAGCACTCATCCTCATTTCTGCCCTTCACATGTTGATTGTACTCAGAAGACCACCTAAATTGGGCTCTTGAAGAAGACAATATGGTGTAGTGGACTGCAGAGACCCAGGTTCTAGTCCCCACTCAGCTCACTGGGCGACTTTGGGCCAGTCACTCACTCTCAACCTAACCTACCTCACAGGGCTGTTGCTCTGATAAAATGGAGAGGAAGAGGATCATGTATGGCACCTTGGGCTCCTTGGAGGAAAGGCGGAATATAAATGGAACAAACGGTGGCACCCTGTCCAAATAAAAAATAAAAGCTGTATGTGTCGATGAATGCATTGAAGGAAAGAAGGGTGCTGATGGCAGTACACTACTTTCCCCAAGTTTTAGATCCTTCTACAGCTCCCCTTCCTCAGGGGGTAACTTAATATTACAGGCAAATACATATACCAGAACCCTGGCATGACCTCTTCTTTTATTCCCAATAAGAAGCTGCAGGTGCCAGGTGGGGAAATTAAAGAGTGGAGAAGCAGTGCAGAGGCGATCGGGTTGGGCTGTTTGTCTACCTAACTCACTATTCTCAGTTTTGACTGACAGCAGCCTCCAGGATCTCAAGCAGTCAAAAGAATCTACCTGATTCTTTTAACTGGAGATGCCAGGAATTGCACCTGGGATCTTTTGCATGCAAGGGAAGCATTGGAAGGTACCTTCCTTCTGCAATGGAAGGTTCACACTTTCCCCACCAACTACTTCTTCACTCTCTTATCCAGATTTCCAAACATCTTTCACTCCCCACCTCTCATTCTGCTGCTGCACTTTATGGGTGTGCCATTTGGACCTGCCAAGTGCTCCAATTTGTTGTGCAAGAAGATAAGCTGGGGTTGCTTATTTGGACTCAGAGGGCTCCAGCCGCCCTCTTGAAATGGCAGTCTGGGGCACACTTTTCATGGCTAGCTGCTCTAGCATTTCTTAGCGAGGCTGCAGCAGTTTCAATGCATCTCTGCTTGAAGGGAAGGACTTCAGCCTGCTCCTTCGTACAGCTGGATTTAACACACAGCAACGAGGGCGGCCGCCAGCCTCCCACTTGAAGTGAAGACCTTCCCAAGCCCACTTATATGAACCTGATGAAGGGCTGCCACAGTTCAGTTTCATGAGCCCGTCCTGCTCCAGCCACCCCTGCTGTGTGGCTTTACCGTGTCATCTGGTGGGCTCCCTAGTGGTTAAAATGGGCTCTGGAAGACCTCCAGGCCACGACCTGAGAGTCTGCCGGCTAGAGCGTCCACCACTGTGGGTGACACTGTAGCCGCTGTGGACTCTCTCTATGGTCGCACAGCCATTTTGGACACCAGAGCAGCCGCCAGGAGCCCGTTCATGCTGTGGAGGATGACAGGATGCTCGGTAACCACGCTGGAAAGATCGCCAGCTAACTATGGAGGGTGATGGTGGTTAGAGGAACCATGTGGCGCTGCATGGCTCCCGGTCATGTGACAGGCACGCACGTTGTGGTTTCACTAACCCCCCACTCCGTAGTTACTCTAACCACCTTCCCTCCATGTGTGTCTGAACAGGCCCAATGTGTAGTTTGACCCTCGCTAAGAGCAAACAGTGTGTGCAGATGAGGACTGCAGAACCCTTCCCCACCTGCAGCTTCTCTTCCAGCATCCGTTTCCTCTAAACTGGAAGTGAACCCAGCTAAGAGGAAAATACTGGGGGAGAGGGCTGCAGGGAAGCAAGCACTTGACAGCTGGAGGGTTCTGCATTCTTCCTCCATCTGCCCCCTATGATCCTTCATGGACTCTCACCACCACTTTCTGCATGACTGGGGCCAATGCAGGTTCAAACATATGGATCTACCAACATCACATTACTTTGTCCCTAAGGTACCTGTGTGTCTATCCTAATTCCCCTCTGCTCCAGGTCTTTCACAGGCAGACTGCCCCTGCTTCAGGAGAGTCTCTCCCAGCAACAGCCATCCTCAATCAACAAACAAAAGCAAGCACATCTCAGATGACAAAACACCACAGGAGCAGACCAGGATTGTAACAGCAGAAGGAGACAGTGTCAGGGCAGAGCAATTAATCAGTGCTGGGCTGAAATGAGATGGGAACAGACTAGAACATGGCACTACATGCAAACCCTCATAGTGCTAAATCTGGTGTCCCCTTCAAAATGGGAAATTATTGTGTGGGATGAATAGGATGGTGTGGAGGCAATCCTGTCCTGGGGAGGGATGAAGAGAAGTTGTACACTGGACCAAGGAATCATTTGTGTGTGGAAAGGGGGTGTTTGTCCCTTCTTCCTGCTTTTGTCTAACTTCTGCCTGGCAAGATCTATGTCAAGCCCAAATTCCTCCTTCAAATAGATCATTGCCTATGGCACAGACTTGGCTCTTGAAGAAAAGGACTGGCAAGTCAGCTTCACTGACTTCTCCATCAAGAAGTCCTGTAAACAGGCCATGGCTTCCATGGGGGAGCTGTTCTGTATTTCAGGTAGCTACAAGAGTTGCAAAAACCATGGCATTTGTCAAGGCAGAACAGGTAGAAGGCAGAAAAGCAGATCACAACCATATGGAGGAGGTGAAGGGACGAGGAACATGGTATACAATGATCAGGTGCCAACTGCAAAACGTTTATGCTTAGACTAAAAAAACTGGGCCAAGCTACACATTATGATGGGAGACTTGTGATTGATTCCTGACTCTCTCTCTCTCTCATATACTCTGTGTGTGTGTGTGTGTGTGTGTGTGTGCACGTGTATATATATATATATATATATGCGCAGATATAGGGAGCGCTTGCTGGTATGAAGCAGCGCAGGGGCTGAGGACAATTAACCCTTCCCCTTCATGGTGTTTTCATGATCTAAATCAACGTTCCCCAACCTGGTGCCCTCCAAATTTTGGACTCAAAATTCCCATCAGTCCCAGCCAGCATGGCCAGGGAAGTTGGGAATTGTAGTCCAAAACATCTGGAGTGCACCAGGCTGGGGAAGGCTGATCTTAATCATTTCCCCAGCTGCTCTTTGTCCCATGGAAGGGGAGATATATATCTATGTAGTTCCTTCTGCAAATCAAATAGCAGCTTGAGGAAGGCAATTCAAAGGTGAGGAAAGCCATAGCAGGAAAGGGTTAAATACTTCCACTCCTTATGCAGTTTCCCTGATCATATTAGCAGCCACCTTGAATTGTAACTACAATGGTAGCCCCCATCACACATTATTCACATGAAGGGGGTTCATGCATTGATAGCGGCAGCAGGACTGTGCTGCTGCCCCTGTCCCCCAATGTCCACAGACTGAGTGTGGCCATCTAAAACTTCTTTGGGAGCTGGAACTCTGCACCATCACGATTCCAGCTCCTGTGAAAACCTGCACATACAGAGGTCTACGCCTATAGTTTCCCCAGGCTATCCTGTTTACAGGGGCTTGGGCTGGCATAGAGACTAATGGTCTGAAGTGGACACCCCCAAAATCCAGTTCAGTCAAGGAGCAGGCAGTAAGCAAAGTCAAGTCAGTCCAAGGTCAAAGCCAAGCTGTTCTCAGAGCACAGCATCAGACAAGGATTTAGCAAGAAGAGTAGTCAAAGGCAGTCCAAGGTTAATTACAGGAGGAATTCAGGCAAAGGAGATGCTAGGGAGACAAGGCGAGGGTATAATGGGTCCAGAGCTGGTGAAGAGACATTGTTCCAATAACTCTCCCAGCCTGGAAGTGAGGCTTTTAAGCAGGATCTGCCAGAACTTCATTAGAGGTTCTGCTGTGGCTCATTAAAAGCTTCTGGTAGAAGTCCTCCTCATAAACCCTACACATGAGAAGCCCTTTACTCATGAGGAGTCCTTTGCTGTAATCATGTACTTCTCCTGAGCATAAGGACTTGAGCCTGCCTCTTCAGGTGTTGTCATTCCAGGGGGCTCGGTGGTTGTTCCCCCTCTGTTCTAGAGTTCCCTTCTTCCTGGGGAGGTGGACCCTTGGCAGCCTCCCCCAAGGTCCCAGGCTCCTCCTGAACTGCTGGCATGGGTAGATCCTGGGCATCACCAGTTATTGGGTTCTCCTCTGAGGAGGAATTCTCTAGCTGGGGCATGACACTGGTTCAGACATCCATGCTCAATATGTAGATTTCAGGGGCTGGGGTGCGACACAACTTTGGGAGAGATTAACACATGAAGAGGGCTTGCATTTAGGAAAAGAAGATGGGAGATCAGGCACAGAACATATAGTTCTGAGCATAGCTCTGGAAGCTTTATGGAGTGAGATCTTGTGAAGCTTTGAGGCCTACAGAGGCAGAGGGGGAAAGGGTCAGGCTGACTTGGCTGGAGTTTTCTGTTGGGAGGGGGTAACCCTAAGAGGAGTAGTTTCATTTCTCCAGATTAGTGTCAGTTTCATTTCTCCACCTAAGTTTCATTTCTTCAAGTCTGAAGCAATACATTCAGTTTTGGGGGAAGAGGGTATATAAAGAGAATGAGAGAGTCAGTAAGGGTCAGAAAGACCAGGCTGCAGCCAGAGCAGGAGTGAGGCCTGAGCCTGAAGTGAGAGCAGAGTCTGAAAAGTCTAAGGACAGCCAGGGTAAAGGAACCTGCATTTTGCAACTTTTATTTTCTTTTAATGCCTTTTGTATTGCTCAGCAATATTATGTAAATACCTTTAGCTATAATTTGTTTGCTTTAAATCTACTAGTAAACTGTTGTGGTTAAACCCTGTGTCTAGAGCGTCAGTCAGCCCACATCTACAGCCTAAACCCCACGTTACTGGGAAGGGAACGTTTAAAAGAAGAAAGGCGGGACTCTTGAGGAGGCAAGAGATCCTTAAGGGGTTGCTCAGGGGGTCCAGGTCATAAGGGGAATCTTGACGGACCTGGTCAAGTGGTCACTGTCATCCAGTCATGACTAGGGATGTATTGACTTTGTTAAATCCGTTCCGTCTGTGTTTCATGGGTTCCTTCATCCACTCATTGACAGAATCAGATCTGTTTGTATGAGACTTTTGTTCCTTTGCAAGTGCATATTAGTTAATGAACAGTTGTGTAAATGTGCATTTGCAAACAAAAATGCACAAATCTGCCCCAAAAGTAAAAAGCTGGACCACAAATATGTGGAATCCACACAAGTCAGAAAAAGCCAGGCTACTATGGAATCTACAGGTGAGATTCATAGAAATCCAAACTCATTTGAATCCATTGTTGATTTTTCTGACATGCCTAGTCATGACTTACATATAGTTTTATTTGGTGGAATCAACTCTCGAGTCTATTCCTAGACTTCAGACTATAGCATAGGTGCAGAACGTCATATTTTGGACCAAACCCAGCTCTCCTAGTGTCCCAGTTCACTCCCAGGCTTCCCCAGATGGCCATACCCCCTTCCCCTGGCCACCTCCCCCCAACCACTGACCATTTGCTGGTTTTGCAGCTTTTGTGCTCCCCCCCCATGATGATGGGATGAAAGTTGCCTGACAATCCCCAAAGCACAAATGAAATATAGTTAATAAAATGCATAAATCCCTATATGCAGCTCTGTCTAAGTGACCTTCCTAAGTACGTTCACTCTGAAATAAGTCCCAGTAACATCAATGGGATTAACGCCCTTGTAAATCTGCATTAAGATTACAGCACTGAATGATACAGGACCCTTGTCAGGAACTCAGTTTAGCAGTCTGATTTGCTGGACCACCCTACAGACGCCCAGTTCCAAAAAGATAAATTCTTATACAAAAAGGGAGAATATTCCCAAATGAGGGGGAGTCACCCAGAAAAGCCATCAGTTGGGTTGCTTTATCACCTTTGGCATTGGAAATACCTTATGACAAGCCCCATAGGATCTGGCTCAGATATGACAGGTTCATTCGTATTTCAGAGGTATTTTGAAATTGCTTTTTCTTGCATGCTGAGTGAGAAGCAGCTCACAAGCGGAAGTAGCCTGGAATAACATCACGCTAGGGCAGATGGGATGGGGGCATATTCTAAAAAGCACAAAGGCATACCTGAGAGAAGGAAAGAAATGACAAACCAAAGTCTAACATCAAAGAATGCAGTTGTCACATTGCCTTTGATCGTGAATTCTCCCCCAGAGGCAGGGGGAGCCTCAGGTTTGCATTGAATGTGGGATTGAACCAAGGTTAAGATTCAGTCACTCCTGTCTGTAAGGTTGGAGTGATCATGCTGTGTTCAAATTTTGTTTTATTTTATAGGCAGCCTTGGGGGTATTTAGGTTCTCCGTTTCACCAAGGAGAACATGACCAGAATAACATTAGGATGCATTCTGTGCACAGATTCCCCAAGAGCGCTGAAAGGTAGCTACCAAGACAACAGGAAAGACGTTACAATTATGGGGAAGCTTTCAGAAAATAAGGAAGTGGTGTGAGAGACCTTAGGGAGCGTTGTAGAATGCAGAAGGCCATGAATGATGGCTGATGAAAGTATCTATCCATTACAACGATAACTGGAAATATCAAAAGAACTACGTGTGTTGGTTTCCTTAAAGAAGAGAAAAACAAGAAAGAAAACAATCTTTTTCAAGTATGTAAAGGAGTGCCAGAAGAATTGGTGAAGTGCCCAGCTGCTTTGAGGGCAAAGCCAGCGTGGCACTGCCACCACATCCCGATTTCACCTTAGCTCCTGAGGGAGTGGGATTCCAAGGGATGTGGATTAATTTATTATTTTATTTAGTTATTTCATTTCTATTAATTTTCAGCCTAAGAGGAGGCAACTATCAGCTCCCTCCCCAATCATCACTGAGTGGGTCTGGACTGTTTTTTACTCCTTCCCATCCCTTCATCAAAGTATGCTGCATGAAAGTGCAGTATTTGGTGAAGAGAAAACAAAGACCTACAGTGAGAAAACTGTTTCATGTAGGTGTTACAGAACATATCAGAAAGATTGGTCACCACAGGGGCAGCCCCAGCAAAGACTGCACAGCACAACTGCAGCAACAACAACCACCCAAGCAGAAAATGGGATGAAACAAACAACTCAACCCTTCTCCCCACCTCCCATGGAGGGAGTAGGCGCTGACCGATTGAAAGGCTACTTCGGGAATTTGGGAATGCTGAGACCAAGAAAAGAAATAACTAATTCATGAACCAGTATATCTTACAGCTACAGACCTATATCCTAACCTAGGCTATCCATCTGAATTGTTTGCTATTTGTTTTGGTTTATTTATATGGTCCGTTGTGTCTCCCTCCCACACTCACACACACTAACTGCACTTCTTGGCATGTCTAATGTTATTAAAACTCAATAAATGCCACGTTTAAAAGAAGGGAGGGAGGAGATATTGCCTAATTACTGATAGCCAGAAGACCTGGGGCCATTTCTGAATAAGACTTAATTCTGCATAAGCACAGATTAGAATCTTACTTGCAGCAGTGGGCCTTGCAGAGTTTTTATGGGGCACATAGCATAATATTAAGAATCTCATGGAAGCACCACACTAATTCTTCCTCCAGCTGATTGCAGAAGAGCAGCACTTCAGCAGGACTAGTATGCTGCTGCTGCTGCTGCTGCTGCTGCTGCTGCTGCTGCTGCTGCTCTCTCACTTGCCATCCCCAAAGCAATCTCTTGGGCTGCTTGGCATCTCAGCAAAGGTCTGGGAGGAAGGTGAAGGCTTATGTACTTGCTGTCCCAGACTCATCAGTTGCAGCTGGGTCTGCTTCTTTATTGCCTGCAGCTGGGTCTTACTCCTCACAAGTAGACTCTTCCTCCTGAGTAAATCCTACGCAAAAAGCTCTTCTGGCAGCCAGGCAGGTACTCTGACAACCACGCTGCATGTCCCACCTGGTTCATCACCATCCATACTCTGGAGAAACATGAGACAAGGGAGGTGAGTCAGGAACACCAGGCAGGCTTGGGTTGGGGTCAAAATGGTTTTTTGGAACCTCAGTTGAGGCATCCCCACAGTGGGACTTCCCATGTCTTCTGTGGGAATGGGGTTTGCTGAGGAATCCAAATCCTCCTCCTCCAAAGAGGCCTCCTCTGGGCGTGGGTTAGTGAGGAGCTGGACAGCAGCTTAGCCAAATCTGATCGCCTGAAACATTGCATGCATGATGGTGGAGGATGTAGGATGTACTCTGATTTTATTCTTTTTTAAACTTAAAATTTTAAATATTATTGTATTTTACAATACATCAATTTACAACTGTTGTTATATTTTATGTTTTTAAGTTTTGTTTTGTGAAATTCATTGCTAATTCAAAGAAGAAGAAAAACCCTAACCCTTACCCTTGACAGTGAGGTTTATGGGTTTCAAAACCACTGCAATGTTTGTTTTATCTCTAATAGCATATAGACACCAATCATTCTGTAGCTAGCTTGGGTTTTTAGAACAGGGAGTTATGAGGTAGAACAAATACTGGCATTTTTAAAAAAACAAAAACAAAAACCAATCCTTCTCTTTTCCAGAGAATGGTTTGCTCTTGTCACATTTTCTCTCCATTGTGAGCAGCTTTGATTGATTATCTCTAATTTCCATACTAAGTCAGGCAGTAAATAAACAAACTGATTTGCCTTCTTTGGAACTCTTTTATTAAAAGCCCATTAGCACTGAGGAGTCAGTTTTTCTTGGAGAGTCTTTGAGTCTTATGATTTGAAGGGAATGAAAAACGCAGACAATACTGAGAACATGGCAAAGTGTAGATAATTTCTTATAATCTCATTAATTTTGAAGGACACTCATCTGGATTAGCAGGAAAATCCCTCCTCCCCCATTTCACCTCTGTAACTCCAAAGATTCATTCTGCACCCAGTTCCAGTGGTGCTGTCAGGGAAGGACTGGGGCAGAAGCCCCAGTCCCCATTCAGCAGGATGCCTCAGGGTTGGCATACTACCTTTTACACATTACCATATTATGGGCAGTTTCCAATGGTATTCCTACACAGAGTAGACCCATTGAAATGAGTGGGCCCAGTCTGGGTAGAACTACCATTGGATATTGCCCAAATAGCCCCTTCCCTCCATAAAACTGTTAAGTCCAGAATCTAAAATTACCTACCTGTACCATTGCCCATTCTGGATTTAACTGGAAGGGAGGTGAACTCTGCTTCTGCCTCAGTTTTGTAGTGGAATTCCTGTGCAGCCTTCTACAGAAAAAGCCACCCTTGGGTATTAAGCAACTGTCTGTGAATCTTTTTTGGTGGCACAATTTTAAATGATTTCTGGCAATGAACCCAGAGTGTAAAGCCCTGGTCAGGACAGAGATAGAATGGAACCTACCCCTGGACCAATCAGAGGTGAGTCTTGAAAGGGGGGGAGAAATGAACTAAGAGGTTGAAAGGACAGGAGATGAGCTAAGAAAGACTGAGGAATGGAAGATAACGAAAATGAGACATAGCTGGCTCTAGAGATGCTCGCTGTCCAATTTACCCCACTAGAAGAGAGAGGAGGACTACAGTTCTGGTGCCAGCTGCAATAGACTGAACTGAATAAAAGGGCAACACCTGTGGCCCAGTTGCAGGTCGTAGCAATTTCACTGCCTTTGCTGGAACACCAGCTTGGCACAGGCAAGGGCTGTGATTCCATAGCAACAGACTTTGAGTGTAGCGAAAAGGTAAATAAAATACAGTGTTAGTTACATAGTTCTAACAGAAAAATAGAACAAGTCAAGTACCATGGTCTTCGCTGTTGCTCTTCATCCCATCAATTCAAAGCTGTGCTTTATCTCCCTGGGTCAAGCCCCCTTTTCCATCTCCTATTCAATGCTGGGGGTAATTAATTTCCAGTTGCTGGAGCATATGGCACTTTTTCTTTTCCCTTCATCCATTTCCTTAATGTAAGCTTCAAGAATTGTGTCAAAAAGTTAAATAAATGGACCCAGGAGATATGTTCCCCATGACACAGTCAAGGACATTTTCTTTGGCACACCAAAAATCAGGCAAAAATCAGTAGGAAGGATGTGTTATCAGCAAGGTTTCTACTTGTCTCTTATTTTAAGAGAATATCCCTTACTATCGAACATCCAGCCACTACAGGATATCATCTAAGAATGCCCCAATCCATTATTCTACAGACAAGACACCATACTAGTGGAGTCTCTTGTACTTTTGAATTTTTAATCTGGCAGCTCTAGGTTGTGATCCTGCAGACATGTGTTGTTGTTCAGTCGTGTCCAACTCTTCGTGACCCCATGGACCATAGCACGCCAGGCCTTCCTGTCCTGAGCTCTCTCCCGAAGTGTGCTCAAGTCCATATTCATTGCATCGGTGATGCTATCTAGCCATCTCATCCTCTGCCGTCCCCTTCTCCTTTTGCCTTCAATCTTTCCCAGCATCAGACATGTACTAGAGAGTAATTTCTACTGAATTCAGAGGGACTAACTTCTCAGCAAACATGCTTACCATTGCACTGTTCACTTCTTTTTTAGGGGCATCTATCAATGTTGTTTTAAATTTGTATTTTAAATCTTTGCACTGCTGCTAGGTATTATTTTGCTTTTTTATTTTAGTTTTATACTGTAGTTTTAAACTTTTAAAAGTTTATATTATATTTCGTGTTGTATTTTATTGTTCTAATTGCTGTGAACCACCCAGAGATCTTTGGCTATTGGGTGGTATAGAAATGTAATAAGTAATAAATAAAAATAAAAATAAAATAAATCATCTTAAGGTTCTCAAATATACTTTTCATTAGAGGTGTGCAGCAACCACAAGATTCAATGAAGACTGCAATTTGACTCTTTGGAAAATGGCCTGACTCAGCTCAGACTGATTTGGAGCATTGACTCAGATACTAACCCGAGTCAGGATTTGGAAATCCAATGCTTCATAACTCCCATTGACCATCATGGGGAATTTAAAAATGGCCACAAGGTGTTATCTGTCAGAGGTGGATGAAATTTACAGGCATAGTAGCACACCTGCAGGAGATTGTCTGATAAATTTCAGAGAAACAAGTTCAGTGGTCTTTGTGCTGTACACACCTTTATATTTTGATATTTTTTAAGGGAACCACCAATATCTTTTTCATTTTTTGACAAAACTGGATGCAATTTTCAGGGAATTTAGCAATTTGTATGAAAACAGCACATATTACAGAGGTGTCTCCAGGCAAGAAACCTGTAAAGTTTCAGAAGGATAGGTGCAGAGGCTAAGGAGTTATAATTACTGAAAATCCATTTAAGGTGTATGTGTTTTTAATCATGAAGCCTGGTGGTCTTGTAAGACTGGCCGTCTCATGGCCCCATCCTTGCCATCCCCCAAAGCACAGTGATTGGAAAGCCCCTGGAAAACCATGCCCTATGATTAGAAGATGGACCTGTTAGTCACTCAACACCCTCCCTTTCTCACCCCACTCATCAGCATTTAGAGAAACAAAAGCAAAGGAAGCTATTTTTGGAGATACTCCATCTGCCTTTCTGAAGCCAGATCATGAATGAAATCTCATGCAGGGTCCAGCTTTGGTTCTAGTCACTTTGGAGGAAAGCTCACTTTGACTTGGAAGCACCAGAAATGGCCTGAAGGGTGCCAGTTTGGCTTGGGCTTCAGCCAAATCTGATGAACATCCTTACTTTTCATGCATGCCTGTAGAGCTATGCAAAATGGGGCAATATCCAACGGGGCGCTGCACCCCTGCAGAATGCATTCCACAAGTGAGACCCACCATGTGCACAATGGAAATTTAGCACTTCCAGGAGCAACTGGAAATGAGCAGAACCACTTGTTTCTGGAATGGGGCAAGCCAGTAGATCTTGCACAATGGAGCTCGGCTGACCTGACCCCATCCAGAAGCGAGCATTTCTCTTGCTTTGAGGCTTGCTGTATGAAATGTTGAATCTTTGTTGCACAAGTGATGGTTACCGCTTGCACAATGGAATCGCTGGGTGCTGCTGCTTGCACAACAGCCCCATTGGATACTGCCCATGTTCTTTTCATACTTTTATGTACATTCGCCAGTTTCTGTGCACATGTATTGCTCTGTGTATTGTATATCAGGCTGGAAAGTAACCAACATAACCATTCACACTTCACAAAGCACATCCACCTTGGTACACAAGAATGGACCTATGTGTATAAAAATGTACTATAAGGATCAGCCCTTCCCTATCAGGGCTGTGTACCTCCATCTTACTTGCAGCTAAAGATGACCATGTGTGAAAGTAAACTTTGAATGAATTGGCCTGTAAATATACAGGTCTAATTCGAATTCCAAATTCGAGTCAACTGAAAGCACACACTTTTGCAGATCTGAATCAAGCATTATGTGACATATACTGTAGGCTCTAGCCAAACCAGAGTCCCCCACCCTCATTCCGGCTTTGAGGCCAGATAAGCCTGGCTAGAGGCAGAAATGGTATTTGCAGGGGATTAGTTGCGCACCTCCCTCTTGCCCACCAACTATCTCCCCAAATGCCACCCCACTCCACACCTGAGTGACCTCAGTAAATGTAGGCTCCTCTTTGTATACATTACATGTAAAGGTGATACCTTTTGTGTTAAAGGGAAAGGTGAGGTAGGAGGTATAACTGACTTTTTGTAATTTCACATGTGACACTTGCTTTGCCAAGAATAATGGGTCTGTGTATTTTTTTTATGGTGCCATTTCCCCTGAACTTGTGTTTCTTTCAGCGATTGGATCCAAATTCACATTCTTGTTTCTCTCAGAGGTTGGATCCAAATTCACATTTCTGTCGTAATCAGGGTTTCTGTCTATGCTGGGAATTCTTTCTGATTATCTTTGATGAGCTGGTGGCTGCTTGGCAGCCTCAGCAGAGCCTGATTAAGAGAGAGGCAGCCTTCCCCAGTGCTTCAGCATTTCCTTCACAGCCTTTTAAGGTTTCTACCTTGAGGGGAAGCTGAACCCCAGGTGTGTTTCTCTGGTGAAGAAATAGAGCCACAGCTTATGTCAACACTGCCCGCATACAGAAGCCCAAGTCCGGAGAAGTAGTTACTGTGGAGGAACCTGCTTCACTGGAAGTGGCCGAGGTTCTCCAGGAACTGGGCTTTCACACCTTGCCAGCAGTGGTAGAATTTGAAGTGCAGGTGCTCAGCGTGACAGTCTCCATAGCCAGGACCCCAAGGAGAGTCCCAAAAGTCAGGCAGCTCTCTTGATGCATATCAAGAGATATGATATCTCTTGATGCATATCAAGAGATATGATATGAGAGATGGAAACCACTTCCAGCAGTTTTCATCTCTACCTGGAGCAGGTCTTTCATAGAGCTAATAGATCTTAATTTCCCATTCAAGACCAGGCCACTTGAAAACACTTTGCATTACAACAGGGATAGATCACACAATGGCCAGGTTTCCATGACACCAAAGTGGTTAATAAGCCACAGTACCTTGTTATCTCCCCCCCCCCTGCCCACTCATTTCTCTAATTACCCTCAGCAGGCACAGCTTGTCTTGACGTCCAAACCCAGTGAGGATAGGTGGCTGGGGTGGTTAACAAACCACCCAGAACCCCTGCTCTGTTGTGCAGTTGCTGGGTGGTTTGTTAACCACCCAGGCACCCACGTTTGCCAGTTCACGTGTAACAACAAGCTGAACCCAGCAAAGGTAATTAGGGAAATTGGGTGGCACGTGCCTGGCCTGCACAGGGCTGGTTAATAATCCATGGTGGCTTATTGACCACTCACATGCATGCACATGAACCCAGCCAATATATTGATGTTGGGAAAATCCATTCCTCCCCAGAGCTACTACTATTACAGCTAAACGCAGAAGAACAGGGAAGTCTGGTCAGGATGGGGGTGGAGTGTGGTGGCAGATGTCAGTATCCCTGCTAAATAAAAGAAGTGGTGGTGCTGTGTCCCTGTAAGCCCTGGATCCAATACACCAGTGCTAGTCAGTAAGCACTACTATCCTGCTCCTGGATCTCTTACTTTGATGTAAGCTTTTCTGTTGGTCTCTATGAAAGGCAATTCTTGTTAGTTCCAGTTTACCCAGCCTGACTGGAAAATATTTGATTTGTGATATGTTTTGCTTTCTCTCCTGCTAGATCCAGAACCATATTTAGCCATACTCTTCCCTTGGATGTACCTGCCCATCACACGTGCACTTGATGAATCTGGATCCTCTCATGCTTGTAGACTTCTCTCTCCCAGCCCCATACTTCCCTAATAATTTTTTTTAGTTGTATGAGTACACACACACACACACACACACACACACAGCACAACATTCTAAACTCTGCAAAAGAAAGAAAGAAAGTACATGGATAGTTGAGCAATGTGCAAAATGATGTTTGGAACAATTTGGGTTCCAAACTTACAGAATCATAGAATAGTAGGGTTGGAAGGGGCCTACAAGACCACTGAGTCCAACCGCTGCTCAATGCAGGAATCTAAGTTAAAGCATCCCCGACAGATGGCTGTCCAGCCTCATCTTGAATGCCTCCAGTGTGGGAGAGCCCACCACTTCCCTAGGGAATTGGTTCAACTGTCGTATAGGGATGTTGGAGAAATCCGCGACGGACTCCAGTGAGGTCGGATTCCACCACCACCACCACCACCCGAAATCCCCCTGGGATGGACCCTACCTGGCGGCGGATGCTCCGGGTTGGGTCATCCTCCTTCTGCAGCCGGCCTGCGGAATGAAATGGCAGCCATCATAGCAGCCATTTGCGTCCCTGCCCATGGCCATGATTGGCTACATAAGTATTTGCGTAGCCTATCACGGCAAAGAGCAGGGACACAAAAAAGAGCATATGCCTTTTTTGCAGCCACATCACATTGTTGGCTCATATTCAGCTTGTGATCTACAACAATTCCAAGATCCTTCTCACTTGTAGTGTTGTTGAGCCAAGTATCCCCCATCTTGTAACTCCCACCCATCTTGGACTCCTTTCCTCATTAGTCCCTTGCCATGGGATCTTACTTATCATTGTTCTGAGTATATTAAAATTGGCTTTCCTAAAATCCAGGGTATGCATTTGGCTATGCTTGGCTTTTGCTTCCTTTAGAACCAAGAACTCAAGTATAACATGGCCACTTTCCCCCAGAGTTCCCATAACTGCTACTTTATCTACTAAGTCATCTTTGTTGGTTAGGATCAAGTCAAGGATAGCGGATCCTCTAGTTCCTTCCTCCACTTTCTGTAGGAGGAAGTTATCAGCAACACAAGTCAGGAATTTCTTGGAGGGGCCAGTAGGGATGTACGGATTCCCCACCGTCCGTTCCGGTGGGGAATCTGCAGGGGGGGGAGGCGAGCCGGTCCTCCTCTCCGGAATCCACGTGGAGCGGTTCCACTCTGCGAGGATTCTACAGAGCCGAGGGCCGCCCTGTTCCGCCATCCGCATGCCCCGGATTCCCCCGTTTTTTTTCCAGCTCCCCAAACTTACGTAAATAATTCCATAAGTACCACTGAAAAATCCTTTCCACACACCTGCCATCAGTCTCTGTAAGCCTCGGGTCATAGGGATAATGCCTATTTATTTTTGTAAAAATGGTAAAGCCCTTCACAGGGATTCCCCAGGTAACTTCCGGTCACCTGACCTCACCGAACCTGTCCTGACCTCACCTCACCTCACCAGACCTGACCTGACCTCACCTCCACAGACAATAAACAGAAGATGGACCAAGATGGAAGATTTCCGTGGACTTCAAGACTCAGCCCCAGTGAAAGAAAGTCTCAGGTCATAGGGAAAATGCCTTGTAAAAAGGGTAAAGCCATGTTCTTCTTCCTCCATTTCCAATTTACGGATTTCTTTTCATAATTATTTTAATAAAATCCGCCATTTGGCAGACCAAAAAAAAGGGGGTCCATGTCTGGGTTGACCGGGCCACTCCGTTCCGAAGAGGATTCCACGAACCAGATTTGTCAGAATTCAATCCAATTTAAAATTTGTGCGGAATTCTTTCTCTGACATCCCTAGGGGCCATGTTTTGCAGATTTTGTCTTCCAATGAATATTGGGGAAATTGAAGTCCCCCATTACTACTACATCATGCTTCCATGAAACACTGGTAATTTGCTTTTCAAAAGTTTCATCCTCATCTTCTCCTTGATTGGGTGGCCAGGTAGTGGACTCCGACCACCAGGTTCCTTTTATTCTTTGCTCCATTTATTTTAACCCAGTCATTCTTGATGGGGCTACCAAGCTCATCCTCCTGTATTTCTGTGCAGAGATACAGTCAGGGCCAGAAATATTGGAACAAGGATAACTGTTTTGACAGTTGGCCTCTGTATACCACCACATTGAAGTTGAAAGGAAACACACCCAGATGGGAGTGAAGTCAGGACTTGCAGCTGTAATTCAAGGGGTTTGACAAAAGTGGGGCACTAACCATTCAGGAAGTACAGCCAGTGGCATACACACACACCCATCATTGGTGGTTCATAAGTAATGGAACGAATGGCTGACAAGCAGCTGCATGGCCAGGTGTGACCTGTTTCCTGGGTGCCCCATGACCAATCAAGCAGATAAAAGGCCTGGAGGTGGTTCTGAGTGTTACATTTGCATTTGGTAGCTGTTCACTGGAACTCCCAACATGATGTCCAAAGAGGTGTCCGTGCGAGTGAAGGAGGCCATCATTAGGCTGAGGAAACAAAATCAACCCATCAGAGAGATAGCAAAAACAGCACAACAGTTTGGAACATCCTGAAAAAGAAGGAATTAACTGGCAAACTCAGCAACAGCAAAAGGCCTGGAAGACCACGGAAGACAACTAAAGTGGATGACCGCAGAATTCTGCTCATGGTGAAGAGGAACCCTTTCACAACATCTAGCCAGGTCAAGAACACTCTTGAGGAGGTAGGCCTGTCACTGTCAACATCTACAGTCAAGAGACGGCTTTATGAATGTAAATACAGAGGCTTCACAACAAGGTGCAAACCACTGGTAACGCTCAAGAAAAAACAGGCCAGATTAGCCTTTGCCAGCAAACACCTAAAAAGGCCTGCCCAGTTCTGGAATAAGATTCTTTGGACTGATGAAACCAAGATTAACTTGTACCAGAATGATGGGAAGAGAAAAGTATGGAGAAAGAAAGGAACAGCTCATGTTCCAAAGCATACCGCACCATCTGTCAAACATGGTAGAGGCAGTGTTATGGCATGGGCATGTATGGCTGCCAATGGAGCCGGGTCACTGGTGTTTATTGATGACCTGACTGCTGATAAAAGCAGCAGGATGAATTCTGAAGTGTATAGGGCTATACTTTCTGCTCAGATTCAGCCGAATGCTGCCAGACTGATAGGACGCTGCTTCATATTGCAGATGGATAATCACCCAAAACACACTGCAAAAGCTATCCAAGAGTTTCTCAAGGCAAAGAAGTGGGCTGTTCTTTAATGGCCAAGTCAGTCACCTGATCTCAACCCAATGGAGCATGCTTTTCACTTACTGAAGACAAGACTGAAGGCAGAAAGACCCACAAGCAAGCAGCAGCTGAAGGCAGCTGCAATAAAGGCCTGGCAAAGCTTCTCGAGGGAGGGAACTCAGCATTGGGTCATGTCCACGGGTTCCAGACTTCAGGCAGTCATTGACTGCAAAGGATTTTCATCCAGGTATTAAAGGCGATCCTTAAGTTTGAAATGATGTTGGTTTTTTCCATTACTTATGAGCCCCCAACGATGGGGGGGTGTTTATGCCACTAGCTGTACTTCCTGAATGGGTAGTGCCCCACTCGGTCTCTGGGAGGTTGCTTGCTTTTATAGCCTCTAGACCAGCTGGAGCAGCTTCCTCTACTCTGCTCAGCTAGAAGACAGGAAACAGACTGAAACTCTCTGCCCACAGAGCTGCTGGGAGTACTCAGGCCACGCCCTCTCAATTCAATTGGAGCTCTCAGGAGCACATGGTGAGCACACAGCGACTCAGAGTGGAAAGTCCCTAGGCTTACTCCAGCCCACTCACCACTTTGACTTTGTCTCCTCCCCTGCCAAACTCCTGTTTGCTGTCCTTGGAAATGAATGGCACACACATCCTGAGATGAAGAGGCAGATGGGCAAAGGACATATTTGGTGAGTAGCTGTTACATACCAGCATAAACTGAAATTAAATAATCTTCTGCTTCAGTATTCATCACTTTTAAATAAAAGCAATGAACATCTTCAGGATTTATGGAAATGAACCTCATCAGTGATGCAGATTGTTTTTAATTAGCTGGCACATTGAGGAAACCCCAGAGGGCTGCAGTTAAACAAGGATGGCCAGCTGCAAAATATCTGTGGCTTGAATAGCTGTGCAAACAAGGGGATTTCGTCAGGTATAGGCCAGATTCACACAATCACAGGCTTACAAATCTGCTGTACAGTAAACATGGAACACCTCATGCTGACCAGGCCCCCTGTTTACCCAACTTTTCCTTGTTATGGGAACAAGGCCTCCACTTTCCTGTTTTATGATGAGGAACAGCCAAAAATCAGGAATTTTGAATAAATTCAATGCAAGGAGGGAGCAGAATTGACTCGTTTCTTATGAGAACATTCTAGATCATGAACTCATTAAAAGGAAGTGTAATTTGTCTGGGGCCCTACTCTATAGGATAGGTGACCTTTTGGGGCCCATAGGCACATTTCACAATTTGAGAAACTGCCTGGGCACCACAAAATGGCTGCCATTGGAAGTGTGGCTAGTCACGAAGGACAAATAACCTGCCCACAAGGCTGAGTACAAGGCAGAGGTGGGGTCTGGAATATGAATATGAATATGGGTCGAAGAAGATTAAGGGGATGTAGTTTTTGAAACTTTTGAATTTGGGAGATGTGGTTTTTGAAACTTTTGAAAAGCAAATAGCCAATGTTTCAAGGTAGCATGATGTAGTAGTAATGGGGGGACTTCAATTTCCCCAATATTTGTTCAGAGACAAGTTCTGCAAAACATGGCCCCTCGAGGAAATTCCTGACTTGTGTGGTGGATAACTTCCTCCTACAGAAAGTAGAGGTAGGAACTAGAGGATCGGCTATCCTTGACTTGATCCTAACCAACAGAGATGACTTAGTGGGTAAAGTAGCAGTTACAGGAACTCTGGGGGAAAGTGGCCATGTTATACTTGAATTCATGGTTCTAAAGGAAGCAAAAGCCAAGTGTAGCCAAACCCATACCCTGGATTTTAGGAAAGCTAATTTTAATAAACTCAGAACACTGATAAGTAAGGTCCCATGGCAAGGGACTAATGAGGAAAGGAGTCCAAGATGGGTGGGAGTTTTTAAAAAAGGAAATTCTCAAGGCACAATTACAAACAATTACAACAAGAAAAAGGGTGGAAGACAACAGAATAAGCCAATGTGGCTTCACATAAAGCTAAGAGATGACCTGAAAACAAAAACACACATTCAGGAAGTGGAAGGAAGGCCAAGCTACAAAGGAAGAGTACAGGCAGGTAGCACAGAATTGCAGGGATGGTTTCAGGAAGGCTAAAGCTGAGAATGAGCTTAGTTTAGCGAGGGATGCTAAAAGCAACAAAAAGGCTTTCTTCAGATACATGCATAGTAAAAGACAGTGGAAAGAAATGCTGGTTCAGCTGTTAAATAAGGATGGCAAAATGATAACAGATGACAAAGAAAAGGCAGGAGTGTTCAATCCCTACTTCGGCTCAGTCTTCTCCTGAAAAAGCATCTATGACACACACACACACACCCCAGCAAAGGCAAAATACAGGCTGAAGGGGCAGGATTGCAGCTTGAGATTGGTAGGCATATGGTCAAGGAACACCTAATTACTTTGAATGAGTTCAAATCTCCAGGGCCAGATGAATTACATCCCAGTGTAATAAAGGGACTGGCAGAAGAACTCTCAGAACCACTGTCTATTATCTTTGAGAAATCATGGAGGACAGGTGAAGTGCCAGATGATTGGAGGAGGGCTAATGTTGTCCCTGTCTTCAAAAAGGGCAAAGGAGGAACCTGAGAACTACAGACCAGTCAGTCTGACATCAATCTCCAGGAACATTCTGGAGCAGATGATAAAGCAATCCATCTGTAAGCACCTTGAAAACAATGCAGTGATTACTCGAAGCCAACATGGATTTGTCAAGAACAAATCCTGCCAGATGAATCTGATCTCATTTTTGGATCAGGTAACCTCCCTTGTGGACTGTGGGAATGCTGTGGACATAATATACCTCGACTTCAGCAAAGCTTTCGACAAAGTGTTGCATGATATCCTGATGAGCAAACTAGCTCAAAGTGGGCTAGATGAAACAGTGATCAGGTGGATCAACAGTATGCTGCAGAATCAGACTCAAAGAGTGCTTATCAATGGGATCTTCTCAAACTGGGGAGAGGTAACGAGTGGGGTACTGCAAGGCTCAGTCCTGGGCCCAGTGCTCTTCAACATTTTTATGAATGACTTGGAGGAGGAGGTGCAGGGAATGCTGATCAAATGTGCAGATGACACAAGATTGGACAGGATAGCTAATACTTTGGAAGACAGAAACAAAATTCAAAGTGATCTTGATAGAATGGAGCGCTGGGCAGAAAACAACAGAATGAAATTTAATAGGGATAAATGCCAAGTTCTGCACCTGGGAAAAAGAAACCAAATGCACAGTTCCAAGATGGGGGATACATGGCTCAACAACACTACAAATTAGCAGGATCTTGGAATTGTTGTAGATCACAAGCTGAATAGGAGCCAACAATGTCATGTGGCTGCAAAAAAGGCAAATGCTCTTTTGGGCTGCATTAATAGAAGCATAGCTTCCAAATCCCAGGAATTACTAGTCCCCCTCTACTCAGCACTGGTTAGGCTTCATCTGGAGTACTGTGTCCAGTTCTGGGCTCCGCACTTTAAGAAGTATGCAGACAAGCTGGAGAAGGTTCAGAGGAGGGCAACAAAGATGATCAGGGGACTGGAAACAAAGCCCTATGAAGAGAGACTGAAAGAACTGGGCATGTTTAGCCTTGAGAAGAGAAGACTGAGGGGAGATATGAAAGTGCTCTTCAAGTACTTGAAAGGCTGTCACAGAGAGGAAGGCCAGGATCTCTTCTCCATCATCCCAGAATGCAGGACGTGGAATAATGGGCTCAAGTTCCAGGAAGCCAGATTCCGGCTGAACATCAGGAAAAAGTTCTTGACTGTTAGAGCAATACGACAATGGAATCAACTACCTAGGGAGGTAGTGGGCTCTCCCACACTGGAGGCGTTCAAGACAAGGCTGGACAGCCATCTGTCGGGGATGCTCTGACTTGGATACCTGCACTGAGCAGGGGGTTGGACTCGATGGTCTTGTAGGCCCCTTCCAACCCTACTATTCTATGATTCTATGGTATAAAGGGAAGCATACCAAATTTTGCATTAACTGGCACAGACAGAAGAAGGCATCTTTCTGCTAGTCTTTCTTTGATGTATAACTAGTAGGGATGGCAGAGAAATCTGCCACGGACTCCAATGAGGCTGGATTCTTTAAAATCCCCCCCCCCGAGTCCATGGCAGAACAGACTACCCCCGCCACCACCCCGCAGAATTCCCCCCAGAATGGACCCTACCTGGTCGTCGGCCGGTCTGGTCCATCCACAGCCGTCTGCTGCTCCATCTGCGGATGCAAATGGCTGCTGTCTCCTGAGGACAGTGCAACAGAGAAGGTGCCGGTGCGGCAAAAGCAGGAGCGTCCCTGCTTTAGCCGTGATAGGCTACATAAGTATTTACGTAGCCTATCATGGCAAAGAGCGGGGACGCAAATGGCCGCTACGCCATTTGTGTCCTAAGGATGTTAGAGAATTCCGCCACGGACTCCAGTGAGGCCAGATTCTTTAGAATCCAGCCCCCTGGAGTCCATGGCAGAATGGAGCAATCCCCCCCGCCACCCCACGAAATTTACCCAGGACGGAGCCTACCTTTGTCGGCTGTCCACTGCCCTGCAAATGGCTGCCCCAGTCTGCGGCCGCCATTTCCTCTCTACTTTAGCCGTGATAGGCTTTGTAAGTATTTACGTAGCCTATTGCAGCTAACGCAGGGATTCCATTTGCATCCCTGCCTTTTGCTGTGATAGGCTACGTAAATATATACATAACCTATCACGGCTACCGCAGGGATGCAAAAAGTGGCTGCCATTTGCAGCCGCAGCCCAGCAATGGACAGAAGTCCGGCCGCAGCTGGGGAGGATTCCGGGGGGGAGGGATGGATTGCCTCCCCCCCAGCGGATGGCCCCAGCGAAACAGGGTAAGTCATCCGTACACTCTTATTTGCGTCCCTGCGTTAGCCATGATAGGCTACATAAGTATTTATATAGCCTGTCACGGCTAATGCAGGGATGCAAATGGCGTCTGCTATGCCAGACACCATTTGCGTCCACAGCCCGGCAGCGGATGGAAGTCCAGCTGTGGACTGGCCTGGCCAGTGGCTCCATGGCCTTGCCGTGGAGCTGGCCAGGGAGGAATTCGGGGGGAGGGACAGATCGCCTCCCCCCCCAGCAGATGCCCCAGAATGGAACCAGGTTAGTGATCCACCCACCCCTAATATCTAGTCCCTAAATGACTTCAGATGTGCCTGATCTTCTACTGCTCCCATTCATCTACACCACAGATATGGGTGGTAGTGTGAAATCATCTGGGGATAAGGTACCCATTTTGTGTCACTTCTAGTTTGGGAAGTGCTTTGGAAGCTACAGAGTGGGTGTAAAAGTGACCAGCTGAGGATTGCTTTATGTTATGGGTTACAATTTTCCTTCACAGAAATCACTCTAATAGCAAACTTAGGTGGTTTGTGCCAACAGAAATGGAGCCAGAACAGGACCACTGGCAAGCATGGGTATCAGCATGCTCAGGGGAACCCCAAAGTTTGTAGAAGTACCATGGAATGTTAAGTGCAAGTCAGAAAAATGAACAGAAGAAAGCTTGGGGTATGGAATTTCCCACTTGGACAAAATGACTTGCTAAAACCCTGAAGAGGAATAATCTTTAAAATAATTTTTTTAAGGAATTAAAAAAGAGGTAAGGATACACTGCAACACTTTGTTGTAGACCATGTTATGAGTTATGATCATACAATAAAAATTATACCACTACACTTGTAGACTCCATATAGAAAAAGTAACTTATGTTTGACTGCGTACAGTGATTTTTTAAAAAACACAAGTATACCAGTTAGGCAAAGGATATGTGCTGTGGCAGCCTCATCAGTGCATTTGTGAGGTAGATGTCTCTCCCTAGATGGAGTTTATCTCATGCAATATAAAGCAGCCCTAAACCAGACAAATTAACAAGAAGTAGATGAGGCTGGTTAGAGAGTCGAAGAACATCATTTTTCAGTTTTGATGTCTTCCTCCATTCCCTCCTTTAATGAAAATGACACGCTTCTGTTTAAAGCCAGAATAGGGCCCACCACTAATGGAACACTCCTCCTCATTTGTTAGTGTATCAAATGCTGCTTCTCTCCTTGGTTATATTGCTCAAGCTGTGCTTTGTGGCTTTCAAGTATGTGCGCTCTCATCAAAGTTGCCTTCCTGTTTGCATGCCCAGCTCAAAGTGAGACCACACAGCTACAAATGACAGCTTGTTGAAGACCAATCATTTATCCTTTTCTTTCCTTACATCAATAATTTGCATAATCTTTCTCCTGCTGGGCTTTTTTAAATGTTTGAACAGTAGCCCGATAATGGGCAGTGGGAGCTTCCAGCTGTTCCCTCTTCTTCCTTCCTTTGTCTTTCTCTTAAAATGACAAGAACAATTTCATTCCCTAGGACTGAGCTCCATTCTTGGCTGAAAAGCTGTACATCTTGTGCTTTGAGCAAGTGTGGGCAGCACGATGTTGCTGCCTCATGGCTTAGGCTTCCATTCGTACTCATGGATAGCAAATACAGAAATGGATGTGGATCATTCTTTGTAATTCCAGAGAGCTTCTAAGACCCAAAGGAACACAAAGGAGGTGTGTTTCAGTGGATGAAACTGAAGCACTAAGGAGGTTGTGCAATGCTAGCATAAATGGGATTGTGCAACAGGTGTGTATTTCAGAGGGGTACATGCAAGACCGGTGTGAAAAGGTGATTGCTGTCAATGGAGGCTTTCTCTCCTTTTGTTAACACCCCTGGGGGCGGGGGTCAGGAAGCAAACAGTGGGAGGGGGAGTTTATCTCCCCTCCCAGACTGCATAATCAGGGCCACACACTAGAGTAAAAAAGCTGACCCTCAGCTACATGCAATTAACATAGCATGTCGTTTGACTCATAGAAAAAAACTGCTACAATAGCCAAAAATATGCTTGTATACAAATATTTGGCTAGTGTGGGCCCAATTGATTGGTCAGATTTTGATCCGAGACTGTATGTAGTTTCTTCCTGCTGAGTCAATCCCTGTGCTTCAGGTACAAACCTGAGTGTTTAAATAGTTCCATATCCTCCAAATTCTCTGTCCCTTAATCATTCCACCACCACCCAAGCCACTCTTCTTTTCTACTCCAGCCTCAGCTACCCTCTTAGGCTTCCTCTTCTGGCTTGCAGAATTGCCTTCCAACTGGTGCCAGGTGGTTTTCCTAGAATGTTTCTTAACCAGTTTAGGGAACTGGGCAAAAGCCATCTTGGAGATGCTTTTTTCTGTCCCCTTTCTACCACCATTGCTGGCTTGTATTCTCCATTTTATCAGGAGAGCCAGGGAGCTATCCAGCAGGCCTAGAAGCAGATCCATGGCAAGGATGCTGTCATACCAGGGGAGCTGTCCATCCAAAGCATCCTCTTGCAAGCTGAACAAAACATGGTGGTGCATCAGCAGCAGCTAGACAGTTAGTGAAGGGATTTATATGCCTTTCTGCACTAACCATTCCTGAATGTTGCCGCGATCCAGAATATACTTCAGTTTATGGTTCATCCCCCTTGGCAGGGCTCAAAGACAGAAGACCTTATGCTGCCAAACATGCGGTGCACCTTCTGAACTGGTCTTTAGCTCAGACCCATTGTCATCTCCACTCCTGGGTGGGGTTGTGGATGTTACAAACTGGGGTGTGTATCCAGTCATCATACATCAAGTCCCCAAGTTCTGCAGACTTGCTGAATAGGGCACCTTTGGGGTGGCATTTGGGGAGTTTGCCACTGCCTCCTTCGGTCCCCATATGTGGGGTCCTTCTCCAAGGAGGAAGTCTCATCCAGATCTGGTTCTAGTAGCCCTGACAGGGAAGTGGTGGAACAGGACATTTTCCTAGCCACTGGAGGAGAAAGAAGTAGACAAGCAGATGTGATGTGAATGGAGGAAGGGAGGACAAGCAGACTTCAGGCATGGGACAGAAACAGCCTTGGTCACCTTGGCGGATGATATGAGGAGGGCTCTGGATAGGGCGAATGCTCCTTCCTTGTTCTCCTCAACCTCTCAGTGGCTTTTGATACCATTGACCATGGTATCCTCCTGGACCGCCTGGAGGGGTTGGGCATTGGAGACACCGTATTACAGCAGGTACCAGAGGGCAGCAGTGGGAGAGGAGGTTTCAGACCCATGACCACTCACTTGTGGGGTGACACAGGGTTCCATCCTCTCCCCACTGCTATTTTACATCTATGTGAAGCTGCTGGGGGCTATCATCAGCAGGTTTGGGGTGCAGTGTCATCAATATGCGGAGGACACGCAGCTCTACCTCTCATTTAAAACTTCACCAAGGTTGGCTGTAGAATCCCTATCCAAATGTCTGGTGACGGTGAGTGGCTGGATAGGGAGGAATAAGCTGAAGCTGAACCCTGACAAGACTGAGGTACTTTTGGTGGGAGACAAGAGGAGGCTGGGGGATGTTGACCTGGTGTTGAATGGGGTATGGCTACCCTTGAAAGACCAGGTCTGCACCCTGGGGGTCATTTTGAACTCCCAGCTGTCCATGGAGGCTCAGGTGTCAGCTGTGAGCTGGACAGCGCTGTACCAACTCCATCTGATACAGCGGCTGTGCCCCTTCCTTCCCGACCATCTGCTCCCATTGGTAGTACATGCCCTGGTCTCCTTTCATCTAGACTATTGTAACGCGCTCTGGGGTTACCCTTGAAGACAGTTCAGAAGCTGCACCAGGTACAGAAAGCAGTTGTTCACTTGATTAAAGGCAGCCGCCAGTGTGATCACATCACTCCAGTGCTGAAGGAGTTGCACTGGTTACCAGTTGTTTTCTGGTCCAAAGGTGTTGGTTTTGACCTTTAAAACCCTATATGGTTCTGGCCCAGCCTATCTCAAGGAGCACCGCCAGCAGCACCAGACAGGCTGCTTAACAAGATCAGCCTCGGATGGCCTTCTCTCTATCCCATCAGCCAGGACAGCTAGGCTGGTGAGGATGAGGGAGAGGGCCTTCTCTGTGGTGGCCCCCACTCTGTGAAATTCCCTCCCCAGGGAACTCCGCTATGCCCCCCTCTTTAATGAGCTTCCACCATGCATTAAAAATGTGGTTGTTCAGGCAGGCTCTTGGGGTGAGTTAGGGTATTTTTTAGAAATATGATGTTTTAATTTAAAACTATTGTTTTAAAACTGTTTGTATTGATGTACATCGCCCAGAGTGGCTGGGGGCCTGGCAAGATGGGCGAGTAAGTAATTTAATAAATATATACATACATATGCAAACAAGGGTCAGGGAGAAAGTGACCAGGGAAAGTTGGAGTGGTGAAGGAGGAAGGAAACCAGTGGCAAGGAAGGTCTATCAGCACTTAGCAAACACTGCTTAGGGGTTGTTGTTGTTTATTTGTTCAGTTGCTTCGGATTCTTCATGACTTCATGGACCAGCCCACACCAGAGCGTCCTGTCAGCCGTCACCACCCCCAGCTCCCCCAAGGTCGAGTTTGTCACCTCCAGAATATCATCTATCCATCTTGCCCTTGGTCGGCCCCTCTTCCTTTTGCCTTCCACTTTCCCTAGCATCAGCATCTTCTCCGGGGTATACTGTCTTCTCATGATGGGCCAAAGTACTTCAGTTTTGCCTTTAATATCATTCCCTCAAGTGAGCAGTCTGGCTTTCTTTCCTGGAGTATGGACTGGTTTGATCTTCTTGCAGTCCAAGGCACTCTCAGAATTTTCCTCCAGCACCACAGTTCAAAAGCATCTATCTTCCTTTGCTCAGCCTTCCTTATGGTCCAGCTCTCGCAGCCATAGGTGACTACAGGGAATACCATTGCTTTAACTATGCAGACCTTTGTTATCAGTGTGATGTCTCTGCTCTTAACTATTTTATCAAGAGTTGTCATTGCTCTCCTCCCAAGAAGTATACGTCTTCTGATTTCCTGGCTGCAGTCAGCGTCTGCAATAATCTTTCCACCTAGAAAGACAAAGTCTGTCACTGCCTCCACGTTCTCTCCCTCTATTTGCCAGTTGTCAATCAAGCTGGTTGCCATAATCTTGGTTTTTTTGAGGTTTAACTGCAACCCAGCTTTTGCACTTTCTTCTTTCACCTTTGTCATAAGGTTCCTCAGCTCCTCCTCACTTTCAGCCATCGAAGTGGTATCATCTGCATATCGGAGATGGTTAATGTTTCTTCCAGCGATTTTAACTCCAGCCTTGGATTCATCAAGCCTGTCGCATGATGTGTTATGCATACAGATTGAACAGGTAGGGTGAGAGTATACAACCCTGCCATACTCCTTTCCCAATCTTAAACCAGTCCGTTGTTCCGTGGTCTGTTCTTACCGTTGCTACTTGGTCGTTATACAGATTCCTCAGGAGGCAGACAAGATGACTTGGTATCCCCATACCACCAAGAACTTGCCACAATTTGTTATGATCCACACAGTCAAAGGCTTTAAAACAGTCAATACAACAGAAATAGATGTTTTTCTGAAACTCCCTGGCTTTCTCCATTATCCAGCGGATATTGGCAATTTGGTCTCTAGTTCCTCTGCCTTTTCTAAACCCAGCTTGTACATCTGGCAATTCTCGTTCCATGAATTGCTGGAGTCTACCTTGCAAGATCTTGAGCATTACCTTACTGGCATGTGAAATAAGTGCCACTGTTCGATAGTTTGAACGTTCTTTAGCATTTCCCTTTTTGGTATGGGGATATAAGTGGATTTTTTCCAATCTGGTGGCCATTCTTGTGTTTTCCAAATTTGCTGGCATATGGCATGCATCACCTTGACAGCATCATCTTGCAAGATTTTAAACAGTTCAGCTGGGATACCATCATCTCCTGCTGCCTTGTTATTAGCAATGCTTCTTAAGGCCCATTCAACCTCACTCTTCAGGATGTCTGGCTCTAGCTCACTGACCACACCATAAAATCTGTCCCCGATATTATTATCCTTCCTATCCAGATCTTCCGTATATTCTTGCCACCTTTTCTTGATCTCTTCTGCTTCTGTTAGGTCCTTACCATCTTTGTTTTTGATCATACCCATTTTTGCCTGGAATTTACCTCCGATGTTTCTGATTTTCTGGAAGAGGTCTCTTGTCCTTCCTGTTCTATTATCTTCTTCCACTTCCGTGCATTGCTTGTTTAAAAATAATTCCTTATCTCTTCTGGCTAACCTCTGGAATTTTGCATTTAATTGGGCATATCTCCCCCTTTCACTGTTGCCTTTTGCTTTCCTTCTTTCTTGGGCTGCTTCCAGTGTCTCAGCAGACAGCCATCTTGCCTTCTTGGTTTTCTTTTTCTTTGGAAAGTTTTTTTGTTGCCACCTCCTGAACAATGTTGCGAACTTCTGTCCATAGTTCTTCCGGGACCCTATCTACTAAATCTAGTCCCTTAAATCTATTCTTCATCTCCACTGCATATTCATTAGGAATATTAGTGAGCTCATACCTAACTTATCTGTGGGTCTCCCCTATTCTCTTTAGTCTGATTTTAAATTGTGCAATAAGAAGTTCGTGATCTGAACTACAGTCAGCTCCAGGTCTTGTTTTTACTGACTGTATAGATGTCTGCCACATTTGGCTACGAAGGATGTAGTCAATCTGATTTCAGTGTCGACCATCTGGTGAAGTCCATGTACAAAGTCGTCTTTTAGGTTGTTGGAAGAGAGTGTTTGTTATGCACAGTGAGTTGTCTTGGCAAAATTCTATCAGCCTACGTCCCGCTTCATTTTGTTCTCCCAGACCATGCTTGTCTGTAATTCCAGTTGTTGTTTGACTACCCACCTTAGCATTCCAGTCTCCTGTAATGAAAATAACATCTGTTTTTGGTGTATTATCCAGCAGGTGCTGCAGATCCTCATAGAACTGATCTACTTCTGCTTCTTCAGCATCTGTGGTTGGGGCGTATATTTGGATCACTGTGATGTTAAATGGCTTACCCTGAATTCGAATTGAGACCATTCTATCATTTTTTTTTATTATATCCAAGCACTACTTTAGCCACTTTATTATTAATTATGAAGGCTACTCCATTTCTTCTGTGACCCTCTTGTCCACAGTAGTAGATCTGGTGGTCATCTGATGTGAAGTGGCCCATTCCAGTCCATTTCAGTTCACTGACACACAAAATGTCTATATTTAATCTTGACATCTCCCCAATAACCACATCCAATTTGCCCTGGCTCATAGATCTTACATTCCAGGTTCCTATGGTGTGTTGATCTTTAGAACATCGGATTCGTCGTTCACCACCAGCACCGTCGGCCGCTAGCCGTCCTTTCGGCTTTGAGCTAGCTGCGTCATCACATCTGGGGCTAGTTGAACTTATCTTCTGTTCCTCCCCAGTAGCATTTTGACCATCTTCTGACCTGGGAGTCCCATCCTCTGATGGTATACCGACATGTCTCTGGTTGTACTGATCCATTTAGTTCTCACAGCAAGAATACTGTGGTGGGTTGCCATTTCCTTCCCCAGGGATCGTATTTAGTCTGACCTCTCTGCCATGACCTTCCCATCTTGGGTGTCCCTTCATGGTTTAGCTCATGACATCATTGAGGTGCTCAAGCTCCAGCACCATCACAAGGCAACGATCTCCTTTGCTGGAGGCTTAGGAGCAGCACTAGTTAAATATTTGTTATCTGTGTAGGGCTTTTCCTCCTTCCCTAGCTTAGCTCAACCCCTTATGGCATGTTTAGTGCATGTCTGCTTTATTTGGCTGATAAGGCAGTCCCAGTATCCTGAGCCAAGCATGCATGTCCTAACTTTGAAATAGCTTGAGGAATGCTGGAGGGAGGAAGTTGGTTTGTCACCACTCTCTTTTTGTTTAGCCTTGGTGGGCTCTTCCTGCCCTACACCAATATACACGATTATCCATCCATATGCAATAGGCATATGATGGTGCAAAACAAAAAGGGAACTTTCAAACGTCAACCAAGTAAAGGAGTAAATAAATAAGATTTCTGGCAAGAACCTTTACTAATTAGAGGTTATAAAATGCATTTGCCACTGACTCATTTAAAATCCACTTACACCTAATTCTTTCCATTTTCATATCTTCATTTATTAATTCTGGTGAGGCACCAAGGTGCCAGTGGGTTTTCTGTAAGTTATTTGATGTTTCAAATAAGTCCCACTTCACTCATTAACACAGGCTGAGTCCCAGGAGAATACAGGCTTGATTGGGATCTAATTTATGGCATTCATCAACATATCATTTTTTTTTTTTACACAGGAATGAGAGTACACACAAACACATTCCCCTGGAAGCTTTGTCCTTTTACCCAAACACAAGGAGCTACACTCCACACACATTGTTCTTCCCAAAATTTCTGCTGTCCAGTCCATGTAAACACGCATACCACCATCAGCAGCTTCTTTTACTCTCAGAGGACCACGGCACTGAATTCTTTTGTTGAATATAGAAGTTAATGGTAACACAAGTGGCACAAATACAAATTTAACATATGAGGCATTGAATTGGAAAAGCTAAAGTATGGCTTATTTTGTAGTAAATGTTTTTTCTAACTGAATATTCAGAATCAAAACACTAGTTGAATCAGCCAAAGCTACCAGGGTTTTTTTTAAAACATATAGTTGAACTTGTATCCATAAGTCAAATCTGAGTCCATTTGAACTAAATGTTCTATCACTGGGTACTCAGGCTTGAAGAATCAGGATAGTGAATAAAGTTTAACCATTGGAAACCTAGTCTTTCTGGTTGCTGCAGCCATTATTTTTTAAATCTAGGTACAAGATGTTAGGCAGATAACTGGAGGGCAATGGAGACAGTCAGCAGTATAAGGAAAAGTTGAAGGAACTGGGTCTAGAAAAGACTGAGAGGGAATGTAATTACACTCTTGAAATACCTGAAGGGCCGTCACATAGAATAAGGGAAAGACTTGATGTCTGCTCCCCCAAAAGGCTGGACTAGATCTTTTAAGTCAGGAGTGTGCAGAAGGTAGATCTCTATGTGATTTACAGTAATCAGCAAATATTTCAGACTCTCAACTATTTAACAAAATTAGCAAGAAAATGCCCCCCCCCCCCCCGCTGCTGAAATTAAGAAAGTTCAGGGGAACCAGGAGTCGATTTGTGTGTGTGGAAGGACTGTGCACTCTGCTCAGTTCTGGTACTCAGAACAAATTCCTGAACTCAGAATTCTTGAAGTTTAAGTGTATTTATTTTGCAGCAGGCTTCACTTGGTGGATCTCAAGGTTTTAGTTTTAAAAAATCAAAATAGATCCTGTAAGCCTGAAGTCAGCCCATCCCTGGTTTAAGTTACAGGAGGGTCAATTTTGGCTGAACATTAGGAAAACTTTTCTTGGTAAGAGCAGTTCAAACAATGGAACCAGTAACCGGGTGTGGGGGGAAGGATGAAGTTACTGGAGGACTTCAAGCAGAGCCTGAACAGCTGTCTGTCAGGGATGCTTTAGCTCTGGATTTCCAGCAGTAAGCAGGGGGCTTAACCAGATGACCTATTCTGTGAGACCAGAAATCTGGAAATGTAGAAATATCCATGGATTTCCAATGGACCTAAATTTAGAAGAATGTAAAATGAGCAGAAACTGCAGTCAAGGAACTAGTTCAGCCATCCCCACCTGGGTGCTCTCCAGATGTTTCAGACTACAATTCCCATAATCCCAGACCATTGACCATTCTGGCTAAGGCTGGTGGGAGTTGCAGTCTAAAACATCTGGAGAGCACCCAGCTGGTGAAGACTGAACCACTGGAGGCTGGCGGCTCTGGTATCAGTGGGGTGGTGAATCCACTCTGGGTTTCAGTCAGAACTCTAAAGGAACTATCCGAGGATTCACCTCCCCACTAACATTGGATCCACCAGCCTCCACTGGACTGAACTATCTGGTTAGCTGAAATTGTGAAATTCAGCACCACCTCACAGCTTCTTGGCCCTTGTGGCCCTCTCTAGGGTTGCTAAGTCACAAGGTCATTGCAGTGACAGTAAAAGCCACAACTGTCAGAGCGTCAAATGCCCAGCCTGGAAGGGCAAAACAATTGCTTTTATTATGCAAACTACAGTAAACTCAGCAGTGCCTCAGGCTACATTCGGAATCCAGGAACCCAGGGAAGTACCAAGTCTGGAGAGAGTTTTGCATAATGCAGGACCACTTAGGCTACAAGCAACTCCCTTTGCTTAACACCCTATGTTAGATAGTGGCAATGGAGGCTGGTGCCAGCTGTCCCTTCGACAAGCTGAGTCCAGGGCCCTCTCTTCAGGTGGGTCTTTCCGGAGGGACCTTCCCTGTGCAGCCAGCCTTTTGGAATGTCTCTTGAGTTCATATTGCCCCTCTCACGTCGCCTGACTTCTCACCCCTGGGATCTTGTATTTCTAGCTCCTCCTCCAGCTCTGGCATTTCCACAGATGAAGAGGGCACTGGCTGGCTACTCACCAGCTGATTAGTTTGCACCTGGACAACCTCCACTCTGGGACTGCTAGTCTCCTGCAACCTTGGAGCTTCAGCAAACCCTTCCACTTCCTCCCCTGCTGACTCCAAATCAGTTCCCATGTGTTTTTGGAGTACCTCTGCAGAGGTGCGGGGCCCAATCCCTACACAGACAGGGAGAAAAGTCCTGCCAGAGTTAAGATTCTTGGCTTAACAAATGTGTACCCCCTTCATTCCCTGCCCCACAGTCGCCAGTCCTCCAAGCTTCCCATGCTAGCCATTTCCTTCTTGCCAAGACCACACAGGCCCCACCCCATTTTCTAGGCCTTGTATAAGATGTTGCCCCTGGCTTCTTCCTTCCTTCTTGAATTCAATGGTTACATCAGCCTGTGTTTCCTCAGAGGTCCTTATTTTTCAGGGCATCTTCTTTAGCCATACTGTGTCTTTCTTTAGCAACTTTCCTAGGACTTTTATTTCTCCCTCAGCCCACAGCCATAGACTTTGAAATACCTAGAGTCTAGATATCTAGATCCTAAACTTGACAATTCAATTGTCTGGAGATAGGACTTCCTAGTTCCCTTTGGTGCCCTTCTTTACCCACTGGCCAGATCCCTACATCATGTAAAGCCTTTATTAGGCCAACCAAAAGGTCACCAAAAATGTGCAAGCAAGATGTCAAAAAAAGGGTGGGCAAGAAAGCAAGTTGGGGCTTGCCTGATGAAGAGTTCTGGAGGTATCAAAAACTTGCACATGTTTACTAGGTTGGCCTAGTAAATATATTACACTAGTATGGATTTTGGATTTTTTTTCTTAAGGATAACTTGGCTATTTGTCATTTTTTCCTAGAGCTAGTCAGACTTTGGAAATCCCTAGGGCTGTCCCTAACCTTGACAGACAAATTCCTCTTATTGCCAACTAAATCTCTTAGGACTCAGTGGTGTTAAAGAGAAAGGAACTCTGTCACTCATCTAACATTACAAATGAAAGTCAGGACTGTTTCCCACAATGGGGGGGGGGGAATTCATCTGCTGCATAGTCTTGATCATAATAACAAAGGCTAAGAAGGATGCATTGTAATCTGAACTTTATGCTTCTGTTCTAAGAAAGCATGAATAACATAGCAGCAAAGAGGAAGTTTTTGTGAGACAAAGGCTGCAATCTTTGGAGTGAGCTCCATTGAATTCAGTGGAATTTACTTCTGAGTAGGCGTGCATAGGATTGTGCTGAAATAGAAATCTCTCTTTCTCTGTCTCTCTCTGTCTCATATATTCAGCCATTAACAATAGGTTGTTATTGTATGTCACAAAAAATAAAACGCAAGTAGAAACATCCTGTAGTGAGCTGTCATTTCAGCATTCCATTCATGCAGAATTCCAAATTTTCCTTGCAAAGGTTAGGTAAATTCGCTTTCACTTAGAAGTGAGGGAGGCTGCCATATTTCATGATGCTATATAAACAGTTTTTAGGAGCATTCGCTCTGAAAGTTCTCCTCCTCCTCTGCTTCTGTTCTGCATGAAACAAGCCAGAAACTGCACTAAACATAAATCTATAAGACTTTGCCTTTTTTGTAGTTCAAGGACATCCCCTGAACCATGGTGAGCAGTCAGGTGAAAGATTATTCTAATCCGCCAGTGGGCAGAGGTTACGTCAGGATCTACTGATAGATTTCTGGGTGGTTTGCAGTAGATCAGCAAGGGGGTTGGATTCTCAATTGTTCAGCTACAGCAACAACAACATGATTTTCTTTTCAGCCAAATTTGGCTGCTGAAATGAAGAGGACTTGGAGTAACAAGGAGTTGAGTTTTGTGTGTTTTTAAAATCCTTCACTGTGTAGGGATTGCAGAGAATGAAGGAAATGGTTTCATCCTGGTATATAAGTACTAGACTGAGAGGTTCAAGGGCTCAGACCTACCTGGGAATCACATTGTCTGACCTGATGCCAGATGCTGGTTTGGGTCCCATGTGTCCTTCACAGGTGAGAACCAAGGTGGTGTAGCATTTAGGAGTGTTAGAGAGCAGCCTTCCTCAACCTGGTTCCCTCCAGATGTTTTATACAACAACTCTCATCAGTACGTAGCCAGCATAGACAATGGTCAGGGATGATGGGAGTTGTCATCCAAAACACCTGGAGAGAACCAGGTTGGAGGAAGCTGGATGAGAGAGACCCAGGTTCAAATCCCACTCAGCTCAACCATGAAACTCACCAAGTAATCTTGAGCCAGTCAC
This sequence comes from Heloderma suspectum, assembly GCF_057233095.1. Classification (NCBI taxonomy): domain Eukaryota; kingdom Metazoa; phylum Chordata; class Lepidosauria; order Squamata; family Helodermatidae; genus Heloderma; species Heloderma suspectum. The sequence continues at coordinate 232,956,036 of NC_139461.1, forward strand.
TCTCTCTTTGTCCTGCTTTGACTGCAGTGGACTCTGAGTGCAGGGCTAACACAGAAGCAGTATCATGGAGCCAGCAAATGGTCAAGCATACAGGTTTCTATCCAGTGGGGTTCAGGGTTAAGACAGGAGTAGTCCAAATAACAGGCAAAGGTCAAAACACAGGCAACCAGTCAGATACTTTACACAGTCCAGAGGCGGAGTTGATAGGGAGGACAAAGGTCAGTAACATGGAGTATCAATCACAGTACAAGATCCAGGAGGCAAGGTACATCACACTGAAGCTGGAAGAACAGCGTTGTGCCGAAGGTGGATAGGTCTACAGTGAAGGCTTTTAACCCCAAAGCCTGCTGAGCCCCACCCAGAGCTCAGCTGTAGTAATCAGAGCCCTCTGTTCAGAGCCCTTCTCCTGAGGAGTCACTTTCTTCTGAGGAGTCCTTCTCTGCAAGCAAGCACTTCTTCTCACAGCGAGCACAGGGGCCCTGCTGGCTTGTCGCTTGAGGCAGAGTCTCCTTCTCCTGATGGGGATGGATCTGCAGCCATCACCCCTGAGGGCCCAGGCTCCTGCTGGTCTGGTAGCAGTACCTGATCTGGGGTGTCCTGGGTCCCTGGGGGTTCCAGCTCCTCCTCTGAGGAGGACTCCTCCAATGGGGCCATGGTGCGTGTGCACACACACACACACTCACTCTTGTCTCTCTCAGTCTAATATACCTCACTGGGTTGTTTTGAGGATGGAATTGGGGGGCTGGGAGATGGTGTGCATTGCCCTGAGCTCCTTGGAGGACGGGTGAGGGAAGAATAAACTCATTGATGAGTGAAAGACATATTGCACATGCTCAAAAGGAGGGATGACCTGACTTCAGGCTTAGGGGATCTTCTTTGTTTTGCTTTTTTCCCTAGAACTCCCAGATCCACTGACCAGAGGCTGATGTAAAAGACACACTTGAAATTAAAGAATTCTGAGCCCAGGAATTAGTTTTGAGTACCAGAACTGAACACAGCTCACAGTCCTGCCATACAAAAATCCACTCCTGGTTACCCCACACTTCCTTCATTTCAGAAGTATAAATTTGGGGGAGAGAGGTCACTTTGTTATGCTATTGTTAAACAGTTGAGTCAGAAATATTTGCTGATCTACAGCAAATCATTCAGAATGCTGCCAGTAGATATGACCATAGAATATCAGAAGAGCCATGCTGGATCAGATAAAAGGTCCATCTAGTCCAGCTTTCTGTTCATGCAGTGGCCAACTGGCTACCCACAGAAAACCCCCAAGTAGGACATACAAGTAGGACAACAGCATCCTCCCACCCATGTTCCCCAGTATACTACCTCTGATACTGGAGGTAACATATAGCCATCAGGACTAGTAGCCATTGACAGCCTTCTCCTCCATGATGAAGATCTACCTTCTTCCCATCCTTGCCCAAAGTCATTCAGTTTTAAAAACAGATATCAGGGCTAAGCCACAGGGAGCCCTGTTTATATGAAGACATACCCTCTATCTATGTTTCATTGCAATCTCTGAGGGTGACCTCTTAACAAATCCATCCATACACTTTGTCTGGACAGCAAGGATGCATAGAGAGAGGATCACAGTGGTCACCTTACAGTCATGGAACACTGCAAAAATCTGAGCATCTTTCAGAAGTGTTATATAAGATATAACACAAGATATTGGCTTGCTATTGAGAATAGGGTAGCTGTCTTTTTTTCTAGCTTCTGTGCCTTTGATAACTTCAAAACATGCAGAGAGTCCATAGGTGAAGCTTCTCCATCACAACATCACCATGCTGAGGGGGAGGTGGGGACACAATGCTGTCAAATATCTGTGTCATGGAGCTGTCAAAGATGTAGTTCTAAAAATGTGGCAACCCTATTCACATGTCTGGTAACCCTTTCCCCTGCCCTAGCACACAGTCTCTCCACCGTCCGCTGTTCGCTATGGAGCCAAGACCTGTTGTGCATAGACACAATGTATCTTCCGAATTTGCTGTGCGGAGCTGCTGCTACCTCCCACAATTAATATAAAAGCCACAACAATGAGGTCTCTGATACCAATTTCACCTTGGCCAAGCCTAAAGCTTATCTCATCCCAGTTTACAATTGTATGCTATAACAGGCAAAGGAAACCTTTTCAGATGGAGGTTGGCTGGCCAGAGGAGATGGCATTGAAAACAGGCATGCACAGTCAGAGGTGAGAAACAACCACATCTATTGAAGGGACAGCTTTCCCCTGGGTGGGGAGATTGTTATCTCAAAACAAGATTGCAGGAATAAGGAAAGAAAGTAATGGATGACTGCATCTCAGATCCTGCTAGGCAGTGTTTCTTGTGCAGAATGAAGGGACCTGGGAATTAGATACCCACACTCAGAGAGTTGGTGGCAGGCGGGGGCGGGAGGGAGAATTCGCGTGCCACTGAGCAATGTGCCCGTATTCCTGATTAGGTTAAAATGAACCTTCATAAAACATTATAGTGATCATACAAACATAGAATGCTTCTGGTACTGGTGCTTCTGGTACTGTCTCCCACCAAGTTACTTAACATTATTACCATTAGAGGAAGGGGCCATAGCTCAGTGGTAGATCACCTGCTTTGCATGCAGAAGGTTCAATTCCTACCATCCCAGGTAGGTTTAGGGAGAAATCCTGCCTGAATCCCTGGTGAACCACTGCAGTCAGTGTTGACAATATTGGATTAGATGGATCAAGGGCCCGACTCAGTATAAGGCAGCTTCCTATGTTCCTATTATTACCATTCATATAGTCGCATAAAGCCTTTGCTATACAAATGTGTGGCTAATAATGATTACACTAGTGCTAATATCTCAGAGAGGGAGATATGGGTTGTCTCTGTTAGTCCTCATTAAGGAAGTTCAGGTGGGAGGGGGCAATATCCCCTAAACTCTATGAAATGTTCTGTAGATCTAGGGTGCTTCCAGACTAGACTTTTATTGCTCCATTGCTCTGCCTCATTCACAGAATTTTCAGAGTGTCCAGATGATGATGTCTTCCAATCCTGTGTTTTCCTACCACTTCTTCCATCTTTTTGTTTACTGGGGAAAATACATTACAAAAAGAAAAAAAGATGGAATAGCCACACAATGCATTCTGGCAGTAAACGCTCCATTTGGAAGCATTGTTAGAGTTGTCACCATTTTTTTTTCTAAAGTGACATGAGAAGGATGTCTCATCTCTCCCTTGTTCCCCTTACCTGGCATGGCCTGCCCCTAGTGCTCCACCAGCACCTGCTGCCCAGCCTTGGTATGTTCTGGCCCCCAACACTCCCCCCACTGCCACCGTCAGGTGGACACATGCCCCCTCACTCCTGCCTATCAGGCAGGCTACCCACCCCTAAAAACACAACAGAATCCCCCAGAAATTAAACAACAGCAACAACAACAACTAAAAAATCCCCTTAAAAATAATGCCAGGCAGAAGTCCGCGGGGAAGGCCTGGTGGTGGTGGTGGTGGCAGCAGCAGCGGTGGTGGTGGTGGTGGCTTCTCCTGCAGGCCCTGGCTCCAGCCAGAAAAATGCATAAACCAATTGCAGATAGATGCATCACTTTTCCATGGGAACCGAAATCCCATATAAATGCCAGTGAAGTACAGACAAACCCAATGCACACTAGGAACTATGATTTTAATGAGCAATCTACTTATTTTGTCATGTGTTCCTGTTCTTCTGGATTCACCTGCAAGTATGCTGCCTCATTGCAAGAAACCATTGCCTGCTTGCCGAAAGCTAAAATACTTTCAGGTAGCTGAAACTTATCGCAAAATTTTGGCTTAAATTGAAGAACGTGGGGAAAACCACTAAACCATTCAGGTATGATCTAAATCATATCCCTTATGAATATACAGTGGAGGTGAGGAATAGATTTAAGGGATTAGACCTGATAGACAGAGTGCCTGAGGAACTATGGACAGAGGTCCATAACATTGTTCAGGAGGCAGCAACGAAATCCATCCCAAAGAAAAAGAAATGCAAGAAAGCCAAGTGACTGTCTGATGAGGCTTTGCAAGTAGCTGAGGAAAGAAGGGAAGCAAAAAGCAAGGGAGAAAGGGGAAGATATATCCAACTGAATGCAGAGTTCCAGAGAATAGCAAGGAGAGACAAGAAGGCCTTCTTAAATGAACAATGCAAAGAAATCAAGGAAAACAACAGAATGGGAAAGACTAGAGATCTCTTCAAGAAAATCGGAGATCTCAAGGGAACGTTTTGTGCAAAGATGGGCATGATAAAGGACAAAGAAGGCAGGGACCTAACAGAAGCAGATGAGATTAAGAAGAGGTGGAAAGAATACACAGAAGAACTATACAGGAAAGATCTGAATGTCCCTGATAGCCATGATAGTGCGGTCACCGAACTTGAGCCGGACATCCTAGAGAGTGAAGTCAAATGGGCCTTGGGAAGCATTACTAACAATAAAGCTAGCGGAGATGACAGTATTCCAGCTGAGCTATTTAAAATCCTAAAAGATGATGCTGTTAAAGTGCTGCACTCAATATGCCAACACATTTGGAACACTCAACAGTGGCCACAAGACTGGAAAAGGTCAGTTTACATTCCAATTCCAAAGAAGGGCAATGCCAAAGAGTGTTCAAACTACCATACAACTGTGCTCATTTCACATGCCAGCAAGGTTATGCTCAAATCCTACAAGCTAGGCTTCAGCAGTATGTGAACCGAGAACTACCGGAAGTACAAGCTGGGTTTCGAAGAGGCAGAGGAACTAGAGATCAAATCGCCAACATTTGCTGGATCATGGAGAAAGCAAGAGAATTCCAGAAAAGCGTCTATTTCTGCTTCATTGACTATGCTAAAGCCTTTGATTGTGTGGATCACAACCAACTGTGGCAAATTCTTAAAGAGATGGGAGTACCAGACCACCTTACCTGTCTCCTGAGAAACCTGTACGAGGGTCAAGAAGCAACAGTAAGAACCGGACATGGAACAACCGATTGGTTCAAAATTGAGAAAGGAGTACGACAAGGCTGTATATTGTCACCCTGCTTATATAACTTATATGCAGAGTACATCATGAGAAACGCTGGGTTGGATGAATCACAGGTCGAAATTAGGATTGCCAGGAGAATTATCGACAACCTCAGATACGCAGACGATACCACCCTTCTGTAGTCATGAAATTAAAAGACCCTTGCTCCTTGGGAGGAAAGCTATGGCAAACCTAGACAGCATAGTAAGAAGCAGAGACATCACCTTGCTGACAAAGGTCCGTCTAATCAAAGCTATGGTTTTCCCAGTAGTAACGTATGGCTGTGAAAGCTGGACTATAAGGAAGGCTGAGCACCAAAGAATCAATGCTTTCTCATTGTGGTGCTGGAGAAGACTCTTACGAGTCCCCTGGACTGCAAGGAGGTCAAATCAGTCAATCCTAAAGGAAATCAACCCTGACTGCTCATTGGAAGGACAGGTACTGAAGCTGAAGCTCAAATATTTTGGCCACCTAATGCAAAGAGAAAACTCCCTGGAAAAGACCCTGATGCTGGGAAAGTTGGAAGGCAAAAGGAGAAGGGGACGGCAGAGGATGAGATGGCTAGATAGCATCACTGATGCAATGAATATGAATTTGAGCACATTCCAGGAGAGAGCGGAGGACAGGAAGGCCTGGCATGCTATGGTCCATGGGGTCACGAAGAGTCATACACGACTTAACAACTGAACAACAACAACAACAGCTGAAGCTAGCTTCTTCCTAGCACAGTACAATCTCTAGGCAAACATCCAGAGAATATGTATCCCATAATATTATAGCCTATGTGGAATGGACATTCTAACTCCTCTGAGCACCAAAGATAATCCCCATTGCACACAAAGATCATAATTTGTTTTTGTTTTTATTTGATTTATATCCCACCATTCCGTGTGCACACACACACACACACACACACACACACACACACATCCAAAAAGATGCTCCAGGTGGCTAACAGCAATAAAACCAAGATTAAAACAATAACCTAATTAAAACAATCATAAACACAATCAATTTAAAATCTCAGTTAAAACACATAAAAGAAATAAACAGCACACAACCCAAGAGAACCTCCTTCAGCAACAGACCAGCTTATATGCCAAAGGCCTGCCTGGATAAAAACCTCTTTGCCTGCTGGTGGAAGGACAACAGAGAGGGGACCAACCTAACCTCCCATGGCAGGGAGTTCAAGAGGCTGGGAGCAACCACCAAGAAGGCCCTCTCTTGTGTCACCACCAAACAAGACTTCAGTGGTGCTGGAACTGAGAGAAGGGCCTCCCCAGAAGAACTTAAAACCAAGGCATGGTTGTATAGGAGAATGTGATCTTTGAGATAATTTGGTCCCAAGCCATATACATCATAACCAGAACTTTGAATTCCACCTGTAAACAGACCAGTAGCCAATTAAGCTGTGGTAACAAGGGAGGGAGTCACATGCTCCCTGTAACTAGCCCTGGTCGGCAGTGTGGCCACAGCATTCTGGACTAGCTGAAGTTTCCAAATACTTTTCAAAGGCAGCCCATGTCGAGCCTATTACAGTAGTCCAAACAGGATGTAACTGAAGCATGGCCAGATCAGACATCTCCAGAAATGGGCACAGTTGGTGCACTAGCCTCAGCTGTGCAAATGCACTCTGTGATGAAGAAAGTTTTATTTGTGTGTGCTTTCTATGGAGTTGCTCTTTGATTATTATTTTTAAAATATGGTTGGATTTTTGTATGCTGTTGATGCTGCATTGTTGTTATTTCTGGGTGCAAGGTTAGTTATCACTCTATTGTCTTATTATATTGTATTTGATAATATATATCATCTTTTGTGAACTGCCCAGAGAGCTTCGGCTATTGGGCAGTATAGAAATGAAATAAAACAAACAAATAAATAAATATCATATTACAGAATGTCTGGGGACCCACTTTTAGGTTGAAAAGCAGGATAGATTTATTTCAGACATAAATCAAATAATTAAACCCTTCATTCAAACATGTCAGGGACAAAGAACTACAGAATACCAATGCACTGAACACAGCCATTTTTTTTTAATTTGGGGAACTGCTGTACAATGCAGTGGTTCTAGGCAGCATTTTCCCCCTCTGGTCATTGGAAATTGGAACAGAAAAGGATTTAGGGGATGGGGGTACTCAAGCAAATTCTTTTAGTTCATGAATCATGGCAGCCCACCAGCCAGGTTGTCAAGACAGGAGGTGCTTGACCATTTCCCAGTGCATGAATTATACCATAGGGGACCTCTAGCACAGTGGCAATAATGCTAGTTTGTGCAATGGGTTTTCCATGGAATTCCACTGTGTAAGTTAATGCTATTGGCATTGCACGAGAGGTCCCTTACACTAGTGCAATATAATTTGTGTTAGCAGAATGATTTTGTTGGATACTGCCCAGAAGGGGCTTTCATATCTTCCTTCATATCAAGGAAGAGGGCTTCTCAGTGGTAACCTCCTGATTCCCACTGAGGCCTGCGTGGTGGCACTGGCAACACTATCACTGTTGAGATCCACTGTCAATTCTCTTGTATAAGCTGGTCTATGAAGACTGGTGGATTAGTAGAGGGTTACACAGGCTGGCCTTTTAGTCCCACTTATTTATCCTGCTCTGTGCTAGGCAAACTATCCATTGATTTGGTTTAAATGATTCTTCCAACCACAGAATTCATTTGGCCAAAACAAAGACAATTACACAACAAAAAGCTCATAGATTTCCATCCTGTGTAGTGAATGCTGATTTAGATGCTAGCTGGTGTAATGTAGTGTAGCAGCAAGGAATGTGACTTGTAAACCAGGAAGTCCCCACTTCAGATTTTGTTCTGCCATTTAGCATTAAGTAGGTAGGCAAGTTACTGTGTCTCAACTTCAGCATCCCCACCCACCCCTAACTACAATAAAGGAATAATAATACTCACCTAATAATCACTCAGGGTGACTGTAAGGATTAATTAGGTAAAATGCTGTCAAATGCTCTGAACACACTGAAGAACTCTAAAGGTTGTATCCAACAGTGGCTTCTCCTCCACCCTGGGATGCCACACATGCACCCCCCCATATCTGCTCCAGAGGGTTGTAGGACCCTCAAGAGCAGATCTGGGAGGTGTGTGAGACACGGGGGGGGGGGAGCAAATGGAAGTCCTGTTCTGCAAGTTGCAGTCAGCTCACACAACATTGTGTTTAACCCTATACATGTGAAGGATTTGTTTGTTTATTTATTTTGTATGCTGGCCTATAACAAAGAGTTCTCATGGCAGCTCACACAGTAAAGCAGGTTAAAAAGAGGTTTAAAACACAAGTGCAATAAAAAAAATCTAAAAAGCTAAAATGTCTAAAAGGCCTGGGAGAAGAGAAATCCCCCCCCCCACCAGTCAGTGTGGGTGCCAGACAAGCCTCCTTGGGGAGAGCATTATGGAATGAGGTGCCACAACTGAGAAGGCCCTCTCTCTTGTAACTGCCCTCTCAGCATGGGAACCTGGAGAACGGCCTATGAAGATGACCTAAGGGTTTGGGCAGGTACATATGGGAGGACATTTCCTTTAGATATCAGCATTATCAGTTACTATTATCAATTATAGCCAGTTCTCATGCATGTTGACTTGAGAGATAGGAAACTTGTGGCCCTCCAAATGTTTTGGCCTGCGACTCCCCTCAGCCCTCACCACTGGCTCTGCTGGCTAGGGCCGATAGGAGTTGTAGGCCAAAACATCTGAAGGGTCACAAATTGCCCATCCCTGGGCTAAGAACTACTGAGTTCAACCAGGCTTTCCCCTCTATTGCAACTTCCTCTTCCCCAAGCTTTCTGTCCATAGATAAAGGATCTGGAATCCAACTGATAATTTTTCTTCCAACACGGAGATGGCCTTTGCTGTGTTAGGGGGAGATAAACCACTCACACCTGTCAGGGTGAGCCATTCCGGATGTGCTGCCCAAAGGAGCCTGTGTTCACCACCGGCTGAGGGCCAAGGTGAGGTGCAACTTCCAGCCAGCCTGATTTGCATATATATAGTCCTGTGTCCTGGCGTGGAAAGAGTTTATGCAGGGATTAGAAGAAAGGGGAGGGAACAGCAAAGGCAGAGGGAGGGGGGCGAAGCTGGTCATATGTCACCGCCTGATTTTTAAACACCCACCCCCCACCCTATGTAAGTATAACGGCGGGGTTTAAATCGGTTGACATCATCGAAGCGTCCTCGGCGGCTCGGTTCAGGTCGGGAGGCGAGGGAGAGGTTTCAGCACCACGGCCAGCGCCTCCGCCGGTGGATGCTGCCTGGCCGGAGCCGGCGACGGGAGAGAGAAACGGCCCGCAGAGGGACGCTCGCTGGGGGATCGATCTTGAGGCGGTCCGGGAGTCGACGAGGGCGGCGAGAACGAGGAGCGCCGAGCGCGGCTTCCTTCTCCTGTCTCTGCTACCCCTCTCCGGGCAAACCTCGAGCTAGATCGGCTGTGCGGAAAGGAGAGCCGTTTTTCTCTTCGACCACGCCGCAGGTTTGCTCATTTCATATCCTGTTGTCCTTATGAATGAAGGACGGAGGTGGCGGGGCGGCGGCGGGGAGCGGCGAGGGGGAGATTCCCAGATTTCAAGAACTCACTGGAAGGATCTCCGTCGAAAAGCGAGATCTATGTCAGCTGCTGGCGATGAGGACCAAAGTAAGTGCGCTTTTTAGGTTTTAGCTGAGACTGTTTTGCGTCCAGATACTGAGTTTGTAGAATGTCGGTGACCAGGTTAGCCTTCGGGGAAGGTCTGGGGTTTGTGCAGCACCTAGCGCAATGAGAAAAGTAAATAAATAGTAAGTAACCCAAAGGTAAGCCCAGCTTTTTATGTAAAACTTAATATATCAATCGGTATATAAGTAGTTTAAATACATACATACATACTGTACATAAAACCTAACCGCTCGGTTTGCGTTTGTGTTCCCGTTCTCTTCAAGATGTTTCTTTAGAAACTGGAGAAAGAAAGGAACCTACTTCGCTACCAGATGACTACAGCCAGCAACCAACTTTTCCCTCTTATCTTTTCCCATTTAGCATCGGGAAGGCAAATCTGGAAATCATCGGTGACAAGTGGAAAGGACACCTGCTTCTCTTCCAGGAGCTGTTCCTTCTGTTAAGAATTTGGCTCTTAAGCATTTTGCACTTTAAGAATAATGTGACACGGATGGATCCACATACACAATCATGTAAAAATGTGAATGGCAAGTTGCCCTCGGACAGACTCTTCTCATTTTAAATTGATGCTGTCTATATAGATGGTTTGTAGAGAGAAAAAGTATGTTGATTGATATTCTGCATTTTTAAAAAATCTCCCAGTTTTGGTGAGGTTCTTCCCCCCCCCCTTCTTTGCCATTATGATCATTTGCAACATCAGTGCCATTAAAGACTGGAGCATGTTCCTGTCCCAGATCCTCCCCATCGTCAACAAGACCCTCAGCTTGGTGCAGCAAGTGGAAGCCACTACCAGCTCTGTGGTGAGTGTTCTGCAGGATCCCGACCAGGACAGCTATTTGCCCAGCAGTCAGTCCATGAATTCCAGTAACTTTACCACTGGCCTGGACCACCTTTTCCAGTACTCGTATTCAGACAATGACCAGCTTTACAAGGAATACAAACCCACTCCCCGGGATGCGATCCCTCTGCCCAAAGCCGTGCTCTACCTCCTCATGGCAGCACTGGTGGTGGTGGCCGTGGCATATGCCATTGTTGGGCATCTCATCAAGGACCTTGTCCACGATTTGATAGGTAAGTGTCAAAGGCACACAGTGTTTTCTGGTTTTAGTACACCATGTGCACTGTTAATAGCTATGGCCATTTTCACAAGAAATACTTAAACTGGTTTCTATGCTTTCCAGAGCTCTAATTCCTACATTGATTAAGGCAGCAATCCTGTACCCACTTCCCCAGGAGTAAGCCCAAATGAACTCAGTGGGACTTAGTTCTGCATAGATGTGTATAGGATTGTGCTGTAAATGTCCATTGAATTTAGTTGTTGCTGTTAATTTTTATAGTGCCATCAATGCACATAGTACTTAACACTGTGATGAAACAAAACAGACAGGTCCCTCCCCTGAGGAATTTACAATCTTAAACCATTATACTATTATGTTTCAAAAAGTATTTCTTTTGTTTTCTATCCCAGTTTACATGAGTGCACCAATAGCATGAGAGGGACTCAAAAGCACTTTCCAGGTGTCATGTGAGAAAATACCAGAAAATAATCTAATTCAGAACATGGTGTTATTGATTCAAGTTTCTTCATTGGTACTATTGGGATTTGGATCTAATATATGCCACCTTATCAGAAGGAAAGCAAAGTAATGATGGGACTAATCCATAAGGGTCCATAATTTTCTAACTGTTCATAAACAATATGTTAGGTTAGAAATAAAGAACTCCCCATTATCCAAATTTTGGGCATCCCAACATTTGCATTCATTCTGTGTCTTACCATGTACCTGCCCCCCCAACACACAACCTATCAGCATATCCCATTTACCCAAGCCCCATGTATCTGAATTACTTCCTCTGTAATATTTGGTCCTACTACTACTGATTCAGTAGTAGTTTACTGAATCTGGCCCATTTTACCATCTAGCTCAGCCTTCCTCAACCTGGTGTCCTCCAGATGTTTTAGACTTCAACTCCCATCAGCCCCAGCCAGCATTGCCAATGGTCAGAAATGCTGGGAGCTGTAATCCCAAACATTTGGAATCCACCACGTTGGGAAAGGCTGATCTAGCTAAACGAAACCTAGAAGTTACAATGGTATGGCATACAGTTCTGGATTATGCAAGTGATATACAGAACACTTGCATAGCCCAGAATTGTATGACATACCATTGTTGAAGTCTAAATCATCTGGAGGACACCAAGTTGAAGACCAGATACTGTAGTAATGTCCACACTTTCAACAGCAAGGGAGATTAGTTCCTGGAACAACATTTGTAGAAGCAAGATGGATCCTTCATGATTTGTAGCGATACAGCTGAGATACAATTTTTGGTCAGTGCAGGATTAAATAATTGGATTCTAAAACCTTGATATACAGCTGATGAGGTCTATTATAACAGCATCAATTATTTTAATATCTATCAATGTAATATTTTAGACACCAGTTACCCTGGAACAGGAGCTTTGTATTTCTTAGATCTGTTGCAGAATATAGGACAATGATCTTCATTTGGGGTTCTTGTTATTCCTAGATGTCAACTTGCACTCTTCACATGATTACTCATGCCAGGAGAGTCCTGTTTTTTATAATTAGCCAGAGGTGCTGGAGTGAGGGGAGCCAAAAAACCAACATTCCCTTTTTGAATGGCAAAAAATCTCCTATGTAGTGCAATCCTAAGCATGTTTACTCAGAAATATATCTCACTATGTTGAGTGGGGTTTACCTCCAGCAAAGTGTGCATTGCAGCCTTAGGTAACATAGTGTAAAAGACCTTTTGGTAAGCTTGCTTGGTCCTTCTGTCTCTCTTCAAAGCTTCTTCACTTCTGCCTACCAAGGAACCTGTGTGCTTTGCCTAAGGTTGGAGAGAAATCTGAGTAACTGGATTTTATATTTTCAAAAATAGGAGAATCAGCCATGAATTGTTTGTTTGTCCCAACAGTCCTAGGTGTAACCTGAAACCTGTATAACACCTAGTAGACCATAATCCATTCCAATCTATGACTATTCCTCCATTCCACAGCTCCAACATCAAGTCAGCCTTTTTTTCCTCCTCTTCTCTCCCACTCACCCCCCCCCCTTTGTAACATCTTTCCTCATGAAGAGATTTGGAGACCTCAAAAGCTGGCTCACAATTTTGTCCATTTTGGTAGGTCCTAGTAAAGCTGGGCTGCAGAACCTCAGGCCTGGGGGGCAAATCTGGCCCTCTATAGTTCCCCAGACAGCCATGCCCCCTTCCCCTGGTTCCCCCCCTTTTCCCCAATCACCAATCATTTGGTGGTTTCGCAGCTTTTATACTGTTCCACCACCACCCCGTTCCAAAATGTTGAAATACCTCTTCTAAGGTTTACATACTGGTAGTAAGAGCTTTAGCTAAGGTATGTGGGGGGCGGGTTGTATTTTTGGTCCTACCCTTTTGCCCTGCCCACCACTGGCATATACCCCCCCCCAGCTTCTCCAAAATGCAATTCAGCCCTCAGGCTGAAAGGGGTTCTTCACCCTTGTAATAAACATATTGCCTGGACATGGATTTTGGAATTTTAAACCTTGTTTAGCTTATTTGGTAATATAAACAATAAAAGTTTTCTGTTATATGTATGGATCCTTAGATAGATATCAATCTGATAGAGATGATAAACCACAGAATTCTATGGATGTTTAGTCAGATGTAAGTGCCATTGAGTTTAGTAGGGCTTACTCCCAAGTAGGTGAGCATAGGTTGCAGCTCAAGTTCCATAGTGTTATAGCTATGTCACATCCCATTGTGATTAATTAACCTGTGTGTGCATATATGCGCGTGTACACTGAATTGATTTTAAGAAGTACTTTCAGATGGATATTATATATTCACTGTTCAAACACAGATAAGCAGCAAGGTTCAGAGTGTAAGGCTCCAGTTCAGCAAAGGATCTAAGCATCAGTGTGGACAATGCAAGGGAACCTTACCCCACAGGAGCCCAAGGAGATCTGCTGACATTGTGTGACCTTGATCAAGTCCCTTCTGATATGTAAACACTTGCCCTTCCAATTAAATGGGAAGATCTCAAACCTCTTTGGGCTCTTTCCTTAAAACTATGCTATACCAGCATTTTTATTTATCATCATCATCATTAATTTAATGTAACTCTGGCCAAAGGCTTGAACACGTGCATAATTTTAATGGCATACTTCGGTATTATTAGGTGTGATCTATACCAGCAAATGTCCCCACTAATATTATTTGATCTCCAGTTGACCACTCAAAGGTTTATATACGTTTCCTCCTGCTAGATTCAACCTTTCCTAGATCTTTTCTGATTCTCCCTGAGTTCTAGGAGATGACAAACTATTCTCTAAACCTGATTCATTTCACACATCTCACAGATAGCATCCTTCATCTTGTCAGAAATAATAGCTCTGCTAAAGAGTAGCTTTTGGAACGTGATCTTTTATTTATGATCAGAAGAAAAGATATGTATATGTTTTCACCTCATGCTAATGGGAAATGGAAATGAGTTTCAGGGGCACCTCAGGTCTGCTACAGCGGAGCAAAAGCTCCAGCTTACATCTTTTTAGCAGGCCACACATGTATTACCCTTATTTATACACTCCAACTTATGCAAATCTCCAAGGACAGAGGCTGAGATTATGTTTGTTAACCAGGGGCATTGCTGTGGTCTTAAAAGATCCAGGGCACAGACCCATAACAGAAATCTGCATGTGCTACACATCCGAGTCAAAGCAGTGGGGTGTCAGTGCACATCCATATATATATATGTATGTATGTATGTGTGTGTACATATATGACAGATATATACATATATAAGAAGTGTGCACTGACCCGCCCCTCTTTCAACTCAGACCCTGGTTCAGTGGCTTGGAAAACATCTCACTTGTGCTCTGGCCAATTTGGAGTCAGTCCACTTCAGCTCAGCACCAAACCCAAGTCAAAGTTTGGAAAACTGAGTCTTTATGCTTCCTGTGGACTACCATGGGAAATTTTTTAAAAGCACTGTAACTTTTTTCTCTTGGTCAGAATTGGATGATAGTTCCAGGTGTAGGTGCCCCTTAGGAGGGAATTACACCTGCCCAATGTCGGAAAAATAGGTGCAAGGTTTTTTGTGCCATGTGCCTTTATATTTTGATTTTCTTTTAAAGGGAACTGCCAATAACTTTCTTATTCCTTGGAAGAATGGATGAAAATTTCAGGATTCATTGCCCCATCAGAGGAGATCATGTCTGCTAAATTGCAGAAAGATCGCTCCAGGGGGGGTTGTGCAAATGTAGCCTTGACAGTTTGAGGGTCTCCAAAAGGGAACATACTAATCCCCCTACATTTTTTGTAAATCATTGTTATGAAAATTACAGACAGCCTAGGGGTTCCCTAAGTAAGAAGCCAGCAACGTTTCAGAACGATAGGTGCAGCAGTTCATATGGAAGGAAGTTTTCCAGTTTGGGAGATGAAGTGATTTGATTTCCCTTCCCTTCACCCTCCATAGTTTTCGGGTAAATTTGTATGAAAATACACAGGTCATTAGAGGTGTCCCCCAGAAAAGAAACCTGCAAAGTTTCAGAAGAATAGGATCAGGGGCTAAGGAACTATGATGCTTGAAATCAGTTTAAGGCTGTTTCATAGTCAAGTGTCCTGGTATTGGAAGAATAGCCATCTCATGGCCCCATCCTTGCCCTCAGCTAAAACACAGTGATGGGAGACCATGGTAAAAATGTGTCCTAGGATTAGAAGACAGACCTGTGACTCATTGAACCACACTCACTCACTCACTTCTCTTGTAGCTCTTAGTGAAACTGAAGCAAAATGTGTTGTTTTGAGATATAAAGACTGCCCAATTCTGCTTGGGCTTCAGACTTGGTTCAAATTGAATGCACATCCCTAGTTATATAAATAATTAGGAGTGTGAAATACACACATGCGCGTGCATGCACACACATACACACACACACGTATATAAATATATAATTATTGTATGCATGCATATATATATACACACACACACACACGTATGCAAATTTAGAATTACTAGAATCTATTTACATTTCACCAATGTTAGCAGCAGGGGAACATGGATGGGAGGTTGTTTTTGCACTCATTTCCTGTTTGTACATTTCCCATGGGCAGCTGGTTGGCTACTGTGTGAACAGAATGCTGGACTAGAAGGATCTTGGTCTGATGCAGCACGGCTCTTCTTATGTTCTTAAATAGAGAGTGCCTCTAAGCATATGCAGAATGCTTTTCATTCACCCCCTACCAATTCCCCTCCATACAACAATCCCTCCTTGTTCTACCATCTTCCAGCAACTCCTCATAAAAACAGATACCTTCATAAAAATAGATGTCTCCTCTACCTCCTCTTTGTTATGCACAAACTCTCACTGTATCTTCCTCCCCAAAACTAGGGCTAAGTTATGGAGAAACTCTGAGCATGTACGAAGTGCCTTTCCCTCACCACTGAAGTAAGAGTTCATACAAAATGAAAAACACACAAATGACAAAACATTCATAGGAGTGGGCTCAAAGGGTAGTCAATTCATTAGATTGGAATTGGGTGTGCAGTGTATTAAGCCTGAAGTACCATGCTCACAATTCAGGTCTTATTTCTGAGTAAAGATGGCTGCAAACCTCCCTGCAAAAGTAACTTGTCCTGGAATCCAATACATGCTTTCCTGGGGGCAAGCCTCATCAAACATAATGGGGCTTACTTCTAAGTAGGCATACACAGGATTGTATGAGTGAGCAGCATTTATCTCCCCTCCACCTCCACCACCCCCTTCCTATTTTTATTAAAGCTTTCTGTTCATAGGAACATAGGAAGCTGCCTTATACCAAGTCAGAATGTTGGCCCATCTAGCCCAGTATTGTTGACACTGTCTGGCAGCATCTCTCCAGGGTTTCAGGCAGGACTCTTTCCTAGCTATACCTGGAGATAACAGGGATTGAACCTGGGATCTTCTGCATGCCAAGCATGTGCTCCACCACTGAGCTACAGCCCTTCCTATTGCTGGTTAATGACAACTGACAAACAAAAGAACCCCAGATTTGTTCATCTGCGGCTATGTGAACCCATTTTTCTCACAGACCTGGATAGGAGAAGGAAATAAACCCAACCCTCTTGTCTGTTTGTATAAAGTCAAATACAGTTCAGAACTTCTCTTGCCTACCAAAGAGAATTCTCTTTGAGAATTCCCCAAGATATGATCTGGGTGGAATAAAGAGATAGAAAGAACAGAATAGGGAAGAGAAGAAGAAGAGAAGAAGAATGGTGATTGGAAATGGAGTGGGGGGGGGCAGAATTCCCCAAGCAAATGTCTCCTTTCAGAGAGGTAGCACTTCAGAGGAATTTAGGAGGCTGTGGAGAGTTTGTAAGGATTGCACAAATTAACTATATGAAGGGAGGTAGTTGAGGGCTTTTTCTTGCTTTTTTAAAACTATAAAACCTATTTAAAAGCCCCAGCACTTCACTGATCATGTTGTCACATAGTCCTAACTCTCCATCTGAAATAATCTTGAGGGCTGCAGCTATTTAGAAGAAGTTAAAGTGAAAGGGGAGAAAGCCATTTGTGGAGGCTGACTGCATCTTTTGCTGTGCTGGAGCTGGAGCTACTAAATTTCTGTCAAAGTCAAAGGTTCCAGATTGGGGCAGTAAACTCAGATGCAGTGTGAAATACCAGTATTTCTCATGGAGCTCTTCCTGCCCTTCTCCTTCCATCTTCAAAAAGTCATTGCAAGCAAGCACCTGGCATATTAGCAGAAAACTAGAGGGAGAGAGAAAAAACAATGAGTGGAAGGAAAGGTGGCAGTCTCCCCTCTGTAAATCCGGTCCCGTTTAACCTCAGAACCTGCACCAAATGGGTCCAAAGCACCCCAGTGGGTAACCAAGCTAATCCCAATGGTAAACATCACCACAGAATATCACTACAGACAAGATATGGTGAAACCATATTTATGGCTTTATTGAAAAAAAATTCAGGGAAAAATACAAAACAAAGAAAATGGCATGGTGGTTATATGAGCGTTGGAAAATTTCCACTTACAGGGAAAGAGAACGCAACAAAAACAGAAGATAAATCAAAAGAATTGCAATTGCCAAAGCTGGTACTATGAACTTGGCCAATAAGATAACGGCTTGAGCTTCTAACATTGTTATGATTCCTCTTTCCAACTTACTCCTGTTAACTACTTGCAGTTCAAAGCTAAACAAAAACAATTCAACCTATGTGTTAACCCTCCCATTACCTCCTGCTTCTTACTTGAATACAAAAACTTACGCTGAAGCATTACGAAGTTCCTCTAGGCATAGGTAGAATAGAGGAAGGAGTTGGAGTGAACAGAAAACTCAAGACTTGGGAATAATTCCAGTTGTCACCTCTGAAGATGGGATTCCAAATCCCCTCCTCAGATATAACCTTCAAATCCTGAGTTTAGAAAACATTCCACGTCCCAAACTCAGAAATCACTCTAAGTTCCACTCTCAGAAATCATTCTAAGTCCCAAAGTCTAAGAGTCTAAAGAAGTCCATAGTTACTTAAGTCCATGGGTCTGGTGGCATGGCAGAAAGAGGGAAGTGGAGCAGCAGGAACAAAAAGCACCACCCCGGAGCTCCCATTCCCTGGGCTTTTATACCCCTGCTCTGGTCAAAGGTGGGGCCCAGGGAGCAATGAGACAATCAGCTTCCAATAGAAAATGGGGTGCACATGGTTAGAGCATTTGCTCACCAATCAGAAACAAGGTGTCCCATCTATCTCCCATAATTTCATGTGTCTGTGCCAGGCACCATTACAAACGGGCTACTTTGAAATATCCCAACATATGACCCAAAGTCTACCATCTGGGTATGCTATCTTGATTGACGCATTTCTCTTTGGTCTTTGAGCTCTTGGTCATCTTTAGCCATTTTTGGTCATATCTGCCCAAACACCTGCTCCTAGTTGTTGCTCATGCTCAGGGCTACACTTCCCCACCCAACTAGCATCAAGTAAGGATATTCTCTTATCAGCAGGTGTACCCATGAGAAGTCAAAACAGTACTTTCCCTCCTCTCAGTAGGCATCTGAGCATGCTCACTTCTGCTATTCATCTCACTTAAAATCTCTGCCAGCACGTCGTGGCCTTGAGCAAGCTCTGTGAAGCCGCTTGTAAAGACAGCTGCATCCCCCCCCCACCCTTCTTCAAACTTCAAAATCTCAGTTAGAGTCTCAGTTAGTGAAATAACATCATTTCTTATAGAATCAGACTTCCCGGTCTTCTCGCCCAGGGGTCAAGGGTCTGGAATATAAAGCTGGTTACAAGTCTGGGGTCTTCTAGGGGCTCTTCTTGTAGGCCTCTCCCAGATTAAATCAGCCATCTTTACTCTTTGTTAACCCCTTTTAGTACCAGATTAACACCCTCTAGTTTAAAAGGCGGGTGCATTCAGCTACACTTCCTATTGGTCTTCTAAGGGACCAAGTCCTAAGGCCTCCATAGTAAGTACTAGGGCTGTGCACTGTTCGGAGCTGAATCCAAATCACAAAGAGAATCGGAGTTCTTCAGCTGTGCTTTGTTGAGCTCCAAAGTAGGACAGAATAGCCCCGAGGCAGTCTGAAGCAAAGTAGGTGGCCCCTGCAACACCCCGGTGCACCTCAGAGATTCAGAGCTATTCTGAAGCCATACTGAAGCCCAGACAGCCTGTCTCTAAAATGTTGTTGTTGTTCAGTCGTTAAGTCATGTCCGACTCTTCGTGACCCCATGGACCATAGCACGCCAGGCCTTCCTGTCCTCCGCTCTCTCCTGGAGTGTGCTCAAATTGATATTCATTGCATCAGTGATGTTATCTAGCCATCTCATCCTCGGCCGTCCCCTTCTCCTTTTGCCTTCGAACTTGCCCAGCATCAGGGTCTTTTCCAGGGAGTTTTCTCTTCGCATTAGGTGGCCAAAATATTTGAGCTTCAGCTTCAGTATCTGTCCTTCCAATGAGCAGTCAGGGTTGATTTCCTTCAGGATGGACTGATTTGACCTCCTTGCAGTCCAGGGGACTCGTAAGAGTCTTCTCCAGCACCACAGTTCGAAGGCATCAATTCTTCGGCGCTCAGCCTTCCTTATAGTCCAGCTCTCACAGCCATACATTGCTACTGGGAAAACCATAGCTTTGATTAGACAGACCTTTGTCGGCAAGGTGGTGTCTCTGCTTCTTACTATGCTGTCTAGGTTTGCCATAGCTTTCCTCCCAAGGAGCAAGCGTCTTTTAATTTCATGGCTATGGTCACCGTCTGCGGTGATCTTGGAGCCCAAGAAAATAAAATCTGTCACTGCTTCCATTTCTTCCCCTTCTATATGCCAGGAAGTGATGGGGCCAGATGCCATGATCTTAGTTTTTTTATCAACTTGCAAAAGATCAGGGAGGGGTTGAGGAGGAGGACGGGGGGGAGGGGAGAGGAGGAGGAGCAGAGAGGACAAAATGGTGAGCCTTGGCAAATGGTAACTCTGATTGCCGGATTAGGGCTGAACTTAACCAGCAGTCTCCAAACAGTGATAGTGGTGGAGGGTGGAGTGGGGCTGGGTGGGATACTGTATAAAACAGGAGATCCGTCTGCTTTTGTTTCAGTGAGAGACAGTTGGCTAGAGAGAGAGTTGGCTAGCTGGATCTGTGTGGTGTGTGTGTTCTACTGCAGCTTTGCTTGTCATTCTTCTTCCTTCCCACCCAGCCCTTCTCAGTTCAACTATTCCTATTAGCTTCCCTTTCTTTCTTTTCTAGATTCTTTATTTAGAATCTAAATGAAGATTCTAATCTTTATTAGAATCCCCCCCAGCGTTAAAAGTACTTTCCTTGCCTTGTTGTTTGACTCCCCGCCCCTTCTCAGTTCCTGTATTCCTTCCCTTCCCATTTCAGCTCTTATCTGTCTATCTGTAGCCCCCAAAACCCTTCTCTCTTCTGTTGGGCTAGTGCACTCCCTTCCCCACCCCCGGCTTGCAGGTAGTTTTTCTTCTTCTTCTGCATCTCCTTTTCTTTTGCACTTCTGTGTGTGTATGTGTTGTGTTTGTGGGCAAAGCACTACACATTTATTATACATTTTATATAATATATTGTGGGCAAAGCACTACATTTGTTTGTATACTGTGGTGCAAAGCAAGCCCAATGTGAGGCATCTAAGGGGTCTTGGTGGTGGCAGAGGTGGGTGAAGTGCTGGTGGGACCAGCAGCACCGGTAGCCAGGCTGGCTTGCCCCTCATCTGGATCGGGGGTCTAGGGTAGGGATGTCAGAGAATTTTGCCACAAATCTCGGGGAGGCTGAATGCCAGCGCATTCAGCCCCCCAAAATCGGTGGTGAAATGGTCTGCCCCCCCCCCCGGGACGGGACTTACCTTGGGTGAATCTTCCCGGCAGCGGAGGCTCCGGCGGCGGTTCGGTGGCAGTGTGGCGGCGGTGCGGCGGCAGCGGCAGCCGGTCTTCCAACCTGCTGCCGCTGCCGTTTCCAGTAAAAAAAACCCAAAAACCAAAAAAAGTGATAGGCTACGTAAAGATTTACGTAGCCTGTCATGGCTAGATTTTTAAAAAATACCGTGATAGGCTACGTAAATGTTTATGTAGCCTATCACGGCTGATTTAAAAGAGAAAAAAAAAAATGCGCGTATGCAAATGGCGGCGCCCATGGGCGCCGCCATTTGCGTTCCTTATTTTGACACGTCTTAGTCTATGTAAACATTTAGTCTATGTAAACATTTACATACGTAGACGCTACGCTATTTGCGTTCCCCTTATTTTCGCCGTAGTCTACGTAAATGTTTACGTAGACTAAGATGTGTCAAAATAAGGAACGCAAATGGCGGCACCCATGGGCGCCGCCATTTGCATACGCGTGTTTTTTTTTCTTTTAAGTCAGCCGTGATAGGTTACGTAAACATTTACGTAGCCTATCACGGCTGACTGCAGGGACGCAAACGGCGGCGGCTACGGCGGCGGCAGCTACAGCCACCGCCATTTGCACACCCGGCCGGCCAGGATTCGGGGGGGGAGGGACGGAGTGCCTCCCCCCCGCCAGAATTTCAGGGGGGAGGAACGGAGCGCCTCCCCCCCCGGCCAGAATTTCGGGGGGAGGGAAGGAGCACCTCCCCCCCACCTTGAATCAAATTTCATTAAAGGTAAGTCACTGTCATACATCCCTCTAGGGCAGATCTGTTTTCCCAGGTCATGTGCATTCCATTCAGCCAAAGAGAGCCTGAGGTCATCCAGTGTGAAGCTGTATAGGAAAATACTAGGGGAGAGGGGTTATTTTCCACTTCAGAAAACCTACACCAGAGATTAGGGATAGTCATAGTGACCTCCTCCTAATCACCTCTTAAACACCTAACTTCTCTGATTATCATTTTATTACCTTTGGTTTGAGTTTCTGAGAACAGCACATTTTACCAGTGTTTAGCACAAAAAACACTGGGTCAAACTGTCTGAAGTTTGGCAGGTTTAGTCATCTGCACTGGGGCTGCCAGTTGCCCAGATTTCATGCACTTCTGTGGAAGCAGTGAAAAGTTATAACTCTTTGCTTTGAGAGTTTTCATTTTAAAAAGCAAATTTTACCTGCACCTAGCACAAAAACTACTGGGCCAAACTGTCTGAAATTTGGCGGGTGGAATCAGCTCCATGGGGGCCGCCATGTATTTTTCATAAAAACTGAAAAAATATGGTCATTTCTGTTTTCCAATGCAAGTCCATGGGAAAACATAAAATCAGAATAATTTGGATATCTGAATCTCGCTTCAGAAGCAAACTGGGCTGGGTCCAAATCAATTCAAAGTGAAGCGGGGCTGACTCCGAAGGTCAGAACCAGCATCTGAAGTAAATCAGCAAGGGGTGGGGGGTGTCTGTGCACAGCCCTAGTAACTGCAAGGCTACTGAGCCCAGAGGGAAGAAGCAGATTTGTATTAAAGCAGATGATGGCAACTGGGACTGCTTAGAAGATCCAGGGCCTGTGCCCAGGTGCCCTCCTCCCATTAAGGCCCATGTTGTTAACACCAGGTGAGTCATCATTTTTTCCCTTTCCAAGAGGAGTCTGCATTTGAATGAGTTTGCATGAAATGACTTCTGGGATCTGTCAGAAAGGGAAGGGCAAGTAGGAAACAACTCTCTTCTTTATCTGCATTATTTTCACGTGGTCACCATGTGTATACCCTTGTCAGACATACAACCTTTCCCTAATCACCTAATCTGTGCTTAAATTATAAGGGAACCCTTAACAAAACCTGCAAGGTCCAGCCCTTGACTCACCCCAGTTTTAGCCAAATCATGCCCATATGAGCAAAGGGAGCTGCCTTATCTAAGTCAGACCATTGGTCCACCTAGCCCAATATTGTCTCCTCTGATTGGCAGCAGCTCTCCAGGATATTGGGAGGTGGGGGGGGGGAGTGTTTCTGTTACCTGAACCCCTTTTAAGTGGAGATGCTGGGACCTTCCCCATGCCAAGCATGTGTACTGCCAGTGAGCTATGGTCCCTTCCTGCTGTCCCCTTCCTAAGAGTAGCTTTCTAAAAGTGTAGCAAAGGCGCCATCACAAAGGGGAAAGGGGGCAGATCCCACCCCCAGCCCCACAAACAACCCTCTTGTCACATGAGTGCTGTGCCTAATACAGTTTCTGGGTTGTGTGGATAAAGCAAGCACCCAATTCCGGAGTGCTACAGCCTGTTGGGTTGTTTGTTTTAGACATGACATATCTATGGCATGTATAGTTAGACTTATAGGATCCGCTTGCTTTCTAAGTAATTGTAAGCAAGTCAGATAGTCAGCCCGAAATATACATATATGTGCATTAACTTAAATGTTAAATGGGGGGGGGGTCTCTTTAAGTGTACAGTAAAGTTCCAACACAGGAGTGGGCAACTTGTGGCCTTCCAGATGTTTTCAGACTGCAACTTCCATCAGCCCTGTCCAGCATAGCCAGTGGTGGTGACAGATGATGATAGCTGCAGTCCAGCAACATCTGGAGGGCTACAAGTTGCTCACCCCTGTTTCAAGAGAATCTAAATTGTATGTATACAATTTATTGGTTAGCATATATTGTTCTGCCTTTGACAGTGAACGTCTGTCCCAATAAATGAAGAAAAGTGGCTCCTTTGAATTTTCAAGGTGAATAAATATGTACTCAGTTTATTCAGCCTGATAATTCAGAAGGAATCAAAGAGACATTATTTCCTTGGAAAAGTCACTTTTTGGTGCAGGGGAATATGAATGCACTTAAAATTAGGGCTGTGCGCAGACCCCCTGCTCCGCTTTGGATGCCACTTCAGATCTTCTGAAGTGGTCCCATTCTGCTATGGACCAATTCGGACCCCCTCCTCTTTGACTCGGATCCAGATCTGAAGCAAGATTCAGACATCCAAATCACTCATTTGGGGCATTTCCCCATTTCATGGGAAAACACCAACAGCCATAACTTTTTCAGTTTTTATGATACATACATGAAATCTGGGCCCTTCTCAGCCCCCCACCCTCTGGAGGGCATCCCACCTGCCAAATCTCAGACAGTTTGGCCCACTAGGTTTTGTGCAAGGCACAGGTAAAATGTGCTTTTCTCAGAAACTCAAACCAAAGTTCATAAAGGGATAATGAAGTTAGGGGTTGAAGCAGTGAGGAAGTCACTATCCCTAAGCTCTCCTGTAGGTTTCTTTGAAGTGCCAATAACCCCTTTCCCCTAGTAAGTGCTACTTATTCACAGTCAATAACCTCAGGGTCTCTTTGGCACCTCGCCCACCTCTGCCCCTGCCAAGACCCCAAAGATGCCTCATATTGGACTGGCTTGTTTTGCCACACAGTGGAGTATTATTGGAATAATAAGTTAATATAAATAATATGTGTGTACTGCTTTGCCCACTGTATTGCAATGTGGACATATTGCTTTGCTTGACCACAACACAAGCACACACAGAGAGAGACATAGACACACAAGAGCAAAAGAAAAGCAAATACAGAACTACCTACAAGCAAAGAAAAGGCTTTTACACACACACACACACACACATATGTGTGCGCGCATGCGCGCATATATATATATATATATATATATATGAAAACATATAAAGTTCAAGAAATACAGGAGGGAAACAGGGGGGATAAGAGCCAAGAGCAAGCAAAGAATAGAAAGAACCCTTTAATTTATGTTTTTTGAGAATCAAGCTGGAAAAGACAGTTCACTTCAGAAGCGGGGGGGGGGAGCCAAACAATAAGGCAAGGCGCAGGTAGGCTGCTATAGTAATATTTCCTTACTTTAGAATTTAGAAAGAAAGAAAAAACTAAATGGTTGAATAATAATGAAAAAGGGTGGGGGAGCGAAGGAACAAGCCGAGAAGTAAATGTTTGTTTTTAAAAATCTAGAAGAGTTGAATGGAGAATAACTAGGAGGAAGGAATAAGAAGCTGCAGTGAGTGCCAAACTTAAAAAAACAAGCACAGCCCTCTCCTGAGTCCCAACAGACCACCTTGCACAATGAACAATGGAACAAGGGGGGGTGGGGGCAGAACGAAGAAGCTAACTAGTAAATGTTTGTTTTAAATAATCTAGAAAAGACAGATTTGAATGGAGAAGAAAGGAATATAAGAAGCTGGTGCTATGGGTGCACACATGCACCCCAGATCTAACCAAACAAACACAGCCTTCTCCCAACCAACCATCTCCCACAATGAACAAATGCAGCCTTTCTGGGAACTATATATACCCCCCCACACACACACACTGTCTCTGATTGGAGACTGCTGGCATAGGTTCAGCCCTAGAGTTCCCATTCGCCAAAGCACATTCCCTCCTCCTCCTCCTCCCCCTCCTCCTCCTCTTGCCTTGCCTTCCCCCCTCCCCCCCCCCTCCTGCCCATCCCTATGATCTTTCAGAAGTTACACTTTGGAGACAGCAGGTCTGGGCTGCTCAGAAGGCATAAGAAGAGCTCTGAATAAGAAGAGCCCTGCACTGCTGCTAGGTTTCATTCTGGTTTCATTCTGGTTATATTGTTTACTGTGGTTTTCCTGTTTTATATATTTTGTATTGTTTTATTGTGTGCTGTTTGGTTTTAATTTTTGTGAACCGCCCAGAGAGCTTTGGCTATTGGGCGGTATAGAAATGAAACGAAACGAAATAAATAAACGAATCTCCAAGGCAGATGAGGCACCTCATGGAGGAGCTGCTTCGCTTTAGGGTGCCTTGGTGCTGGTCTGATCCACTTCGTATCATGACAAGGCACCTCCAAATCAGCCCACTTCACCTCATTATTCAGGCTTCATACCGCTTTTTAATATACTTAAAATATGTCCCTGATCTACAGAAAGGGATGAAGTTTGGAAGAGATGTATTGTTAAACTTTGTGTGCAGGGAGAGAACAGGGTGAGATGAATTTTTTTAAATAAATGCAGAATAGAAACAGTACGATGGGCGACTAAATGAATGCCTCTCATAAAAAGGCATCAGAACTTTTTGCTCAGTTCATTAAAAAAAAAATCAGAAGAAGCATGGGAGGTGACTAGAGCAGATGCCAGCACACTCCAAACTGCAGCTTTTTCCCAGATTTGGGGAGCCTGTCTCTGGCAGTCTCTGGGGTGACTGTGATGTTCCTTCCCACACCAACATCCCCTCCCCATCCCCTGTGATTCATCTCCTCCATCCTTGCCAGGACTCTCAGGGGGCAGGATGTTGCATTTTTTCTGAAAGAACAATGTGCAAACAGCCATCAAGAAGGGTACCCCATTATACATCACACTACAGTACTCTGACTTTGAACAGCATGAATGATTATTGCTAGCTCTAAATCTGAGAAAAGAAAACCTCACAACCTTCTCTAAGCAGGTGCAGTTGGTATTGATGAAAAGCAGTGCCGGCAGGTACAGGGATCAGTCTAGCAGCACTCTGAGGGTTGTATCCAATGTGTTGTATCCAATGTGAGTCCAATTTAAGCCCCATTCATTTCAATGCCTCTACTCTAAGGAGGACTACCATGGATTGCAACCCTGAGCTACCTCCTGGAGACAACTTACACACAATACACTGAAACTCAATATGAATTGTTGATAGGTTGCCAGTCTGATGCTTTGAAATGATCTCAGTATGAATCCAAGGCAAACCATTCAACAACACAGTAATTCAAGTCAATGCCCCAACCCGCTGAGGCCGAAGAAGATGAGGTTGATCGGTTCTATGAAGATCTACAACACCTTCTAGAACTAACACCAACAAAAGATGTCCTCTTCATCATAGGGGATTGGAATGCTAAAGTAGGAAGTCAAGAAATCACCGGGATAACAGGCAAGCATGGCCTTGGTGTACAAAATGAAGCAGGACAAAGGCTAATAGAGTTTTGCCAAGAGAACATGCTGATCATAGCAAACACTCTTTTCCAACAGCACAAGAGACGACTCTACACATGGACATCACCAGAAGGTCAATATCGAAATCAGATTGGTTATGTCCTTTGCAGCCAAAGATGGATAAACTCTATACAGTCAGTCAAAACAAGACCTGGAGCTGACTGTGGCTCAGATCATGAGCTGCTTCTTGCAAAATTTCGGCTTAAATAGAAGAACGTAGGGAAAACCACTAAACCATTCAGGTATGACCTAACACATATCCCTGATGAATATACAGTGGAGGTGAGGAATAGCTTTAAGGGATTAGACCTGATAGACAGAGTGCCTGAGGAACTATGGATGGATGTCCGTAACATTGTTCAGGAGGCAGCAACGAAATCCATCCCAAAGAAAAAGAAATGCAAGAAAGCCAAGTGGCTGTCTGATGAGGCTTTGCAAGTAACTGAGGAAAGAAGGGAAGCGAAAAGCAAGGGAGAAAAGGGAAGCTATATCCAACTGAATGCGGAGTTCCAGAGAATACCAAGGAGAGACAAGAAGGCCTTCTTAAATGAACAATGCAAAGAAATCGAGGAAAACAATAGAATGAGAAAGACTAGAGATCTCTTCAAGAAAATCGGAGATCTCAAGGGAACGTTTTGTGCAAAGATGGGCATGATAAAGGACAAAGAAGGCAGGGACCTAACAGAAGCAGATGAGATTAAGAAGAGGTGGAAAGAATACCCAGAAGAACTATACAGGAAAGATCTGAATGTCCCTGAAAGCCATGATAATGCGGTCACTGACCTTGAGCCAGACATCCTAGAGAGTGAAGTCAAGTGGGCCTTAGGAAGCATTACTAACAGCAAAGCTAGCAGAGATGACAGTATTCCAGCTGAGCTATTTAGAATCCTAAAAGATGATGCTGTTAAAGTGTTGCACTCAATATGCCAACAAATTTGGAACACTCAGCAGCAGCCACAAGACTGGAAAAGGTCAGTGTACATTCCAATTCCAAAGAAGGGCAATGCCAAAGAGTGTTCGAACTACCGTCCAATTGTGCTCATTTCGCATGCCAGCAAGGTGATGCTCAAAATCCTACAAGCTAGGCTTCAGCAGTATGTGAACTGAGAACTACCAGAAGTACAAGCTGGGTTTCGAAGAGGCAGAGGAACTAGAGATCAAATCGCCAACATTCACTGCATCATGGAGAAAGCAAGAGAATTCCAGAAAAACGTCTATTTCTGCTTCATTGACTATGCTAAAGCCTTTGATTGTGTGGATCACAACCAACTGTGGCAAATTCTTAAAGAGATGGGAGTACCAGACCACCTTACCTGTCTCCTGAGAAACCTGTATGAGGGTCAAGAAGCAACAGTAAGAACCGGACATGGAACAACCAATTGGTTCAAAATTGAGAAAGGAGTACGACAAGGCTGTATATTGTCACCCTGCTTATTTAATTTATATGCAGAGTACATCATGAGAAATGCTGGGTTGGATGAATCTAGGGATGTACAAAAGTGACTTACCTGTTCACGGATTATGTTTATGGTGGGGGGAGAAGCGTTCCATCTCTCCCCCCGGAATCCTTGCCGGGGGGGAGGCTCTCCGTTCCTCCCCCCGGAATCCTCGAACAGCCGGCTGTGCTCCGCAGCAGCTCCGCGGAGCAGCCAGCCAGGCCCAGCCAGGCCAGAGCCATCCGCAGCTGGATTTCCGGCCGTGGAGGGTTCTGGGTAAAAAAAAAACCAAAACCAAACAAAAACCGTGTACGCAAATGGCAGCGGCTACAGCTGCCGCCATTTGCATCCCTTCTTTTTGGCCGTCTTAATCTACGTAAATATTTACGTAGGCAAAATGGCGAATCAAAAGGGAACGCAAATAGCGCCCACTACGCTATTTGCGTTCCCCTTTATATTCGCCGTCATAGTCTATGTAAATATTTACGTAGATTAAGACAGCAAAAAGAAGGAACGCAGTTGGCGGCGGCCGTAGCCGCCGCCATTTGCGTACGCAGTTTTTGTTTTTTTTTAAACCCACCCAACCATGATAGGCTACATAAAGATTTACGTAGCCTATCACGTCGTGTGTGTGTTTTTAAAACCCAGCCATGATAGGCTACGTAAATCTTTACGTAGCCTATCACGTCTTTTTTTTTTTTTTACACAAGCCTGGAAATGGCGGCGGCGACAGCCAGTCGGAAGACCAGCCGCTGCCGCCACCACCAAAGCTGCCACCAGAGCCACCACCGCCCGGAAGATCCGCCACAGGTAAGTCTCGTCCCGGGGGGGGCGGGGGGGCCGGCCATTCCGCCACAGAGTTCAGGGGGCCGAATGCACTGGCATTCGGCCTCACCGAGATCCGTGGCGGAATTCTCTGACATCCCTAGATGAATCACAGGTCGGAATTAAGATTGCCGGGAGAATTATCAACAACCTCAGATATGCAAACGATACCACCCTAATGGCAGAAAGCGAAGATGATCTAAAGAGCCTCTTGTTGAGGGTGAAAGTGGAGAGTGCAAAAGCTGGTTTGAAACTCAACATTAAAAAAACGAAGATCATGGCATCTGGCCCCATCACGTCCTGGCATATAGAAGGGGAAGAAATGGAAGCAGTGACAGATTTTACTTTCTTGGGCTCCAAGATCACAGGTGACTGTAGCCATGAAATTAAAAGACGCTTGCTCCTTGGGAGGAACGGTATGGCAAACCTAGACAGCCTAGTAAGAAGCAGAGACATCACCTTGCCGACAAAGGTCCGTCTAATCAAAGCTATGGTTTTCCCACTAGTAATGTATGTATGGCTGTGAGAGCTGGACTATAAGGAAGGCTGAGCACCGAAGAATTGATGCTTTCAAACTGTAGTGCTGGAGAAGACTGTTACGAGTCCCCTGCGCTGCAAGGAGGTCAAATCAGTCCATCCTAAAGGAAATCAACCCTGAGTGCTCATTGGAAGGACAGATACTGAAGCTGAAGCTCCAATATTTTGGCCACCTAATGCGAAGAGAAAACTCCCTGGAAAAGACCCTGATGCTGGGAAAGTTCGAAGGCAAAAGGAGAAAGGGATGGCAGAGGATGAGATGCCTAGACAGCATCACCGATGCAATGAATATGAACTTGAGCACACTCTGGGAGAGAGCGGAGGACAGGAAGGCCTGGCGTGCTATGGTCCATGGGGTCACGAAGAGTTGGACATGACGGAACGACTGAACAACAACTGATGCTTTGAATCCTTATTTCAAACATGTGTTTCAATTGTCAGTAAATAAAGGGGGTTGCTTCTATTTTTAAATTTTTGTGAACTGCCCAGAAACCTTCAGCTATGCGGTGGTATATAAATATACTAAATGAGATAAAATGAGAATTAACTTTGATTGAAAATATTCAAAATTGCCAGAGTTTATGTATGTTTTGAAAAGTGCAGTCAATGGGCTTTTCTAAAGAATCTTGTTTCAGCACTTCTGGAACAGTAAGGGAGTTCTTCTCCTTCTCCTTCTTCGCATGGTTTTCCACCTCCTATGAATGACAGAGCTTCAGGAGTGCATTTGTTCCTACAGACTAAAACAATAAGTTTGTTTTGGAACAGTGAATTTAGATAACAATACAGCCGCTCTAAGGAATATGACTGTGTATAAAAGGCAGGGCATTCTTTGTGTCCAGTTGAGTGAGTGTAATAAGTGAGGCAAGGGGCAACTTTTACCAGAACACATATTTGCCTCAGAACCCACCCACCCCCTTGCACCCAACAGCCAGTATGTATGAACACAACATTTAATTCATATGCAGCCATTAAGACAGGCTCAGGATCTAGTCTATGAATCAGACATGTATGATCCAAGCAACCCCTCCTAATAAAAATCCAACTTCCCCTTGCCCTCCTGGCCTGCTTGCTGTATTGTTCTTTTTCTGCCTTATCTCCACACACCACATTTCAGGCTTCTCTTTTCCATATGAAACCTTTTCTTTAAATGAGTGAAACTGAGAGTGAATATAACTCTTCTGAAAGCAGCTGATAGCTCTGCATTTATGTGAGGTTTAAATGAATGACCTTTTGTTGGAAACCTTAAAACCCATATAGTAATTCAAAGCTGGATTTCCTTGCTCAGTGACCAGTGGCAGCAGATTAGGCATTGAGAAGGATTCTCCCCTATTTATTCTGCCCACACCAATATACACAATGAAACCACATTAGAGACCTATATCATCCATAAGTAATAAATTTCCTGAAGGTGGAGACAGATTTCTACAGGACTTTTGTCACTCTGAGATCCAGTATATGCACACTGTAATCAAACCTTATGTCTGGCACCCATGCTGTCTGTGAATATAGGCAGGCTACGTCAATTGTATGGGGGTGAGCTATAGGTATTTGGAGGTGAAGGCAATATACTCTGCTTAAATTCAGAGGTGCACTTATCTTCATGTGATTCAAAGCTAAGCACTGGCACAGACACAAAGACTCCAAGACAGTTAGCACCAGCTAAGGACCTTGTGACTCCTACTTTTTTTAGGGGAGCTCCAGTTAAGACTTAGTGCTAAAGCATCAACTGAGGAGGAAGAGGATGGGGGAGGGGGAAGAGGAGGAGATGATGCTCTATTCCACATTTGTCTTCCATTTCCCATGTATAATACTTGCATGTCTCCCTCTAACAAAGGCTTTTAAGGGTGCAATCCTATGGCCTCTAGT
Organism: Heloderma suspectum; assembly: GCF_057233095.1. Lineage (NCBI taxonomy): Eukaryota > Metazoa > Chordata > Lepidosauria > Squamata > Helodermatidae > Heloderma > Heloderma suspectum. The sequence goes on from NC_139461.1 coordinate 232,987,656, forward strand.
CAGCAGCTAGACGGCCATAGGATCGGTCAGTTCCTGGGAACTGACCTCCACCCCCTCCCATGCCACCTCATAGGTAGTGTGGATCGTCCCCATGCTCTGCACTCGGAAGAGCAGCTCGGAATGGGGAAAATGGGGAGTTCCTGAGGGCGGGGCGGGGAGGTCAGAAGTGCCAGTACGACACTTCCTATGTGTCATCCGGCCACCTCTCCCCACACTCCAAGGTCCCGTGGTTAGACAGCTGAAATCAGCTGTCTAGCTATGAAAGCAGGGCGGTGGGAGTGCGGAAGAGATCCACTCCTCACCCCTGCTTCCACCCTGCACTGGATAGGCGGTCACCCACAGGATTGGAGGCGATTGTCAATCCAGATAGGATTGCTCCCTCCGTCTTTGTATTGCTGGTGGAGGCTATGGGCTTAAGATTGACTTGTGAATTGGGAAGCCCCTGGTTCAAATCACGCTTCAGCTATGAGTGCATTGGTAGTATTAGGGAAATTGTTCTCTGTCAGTCTCAGCCCCCATGAGAGTAACATCAGACAACCTTACAGGGTGTTTCTTGCAAAGTTCACAACAAGAAAGTCAATGTACATCATCCTTGCCCAGACAGGTGCTCTCCAGATTTGTTTGACTACAACTCCCATCACCCCAGCCACCACACTCATTTGCCATGGCTGAGGATGATGGGACTTGCGGCCCACCACATCTGAAGAACACATGGTTGAGGGAGGCTGGGGCTCCAGCTGAATGAACACTCAAAAGAATCGCTCCTCTATTCCAAGCTTCCCAACCAAGGGTTGCATTTTAGCAGCTGTGCATTGCTGATGTGCACCTTGCCCTCTTTTGCATTCGGTCATCTCTCAGATTGGACTCACTTGTCAGACAAAGACAGAGAAGCCCTACATCTGCATTTTTCAAGGGTTTTAGCAGAGGTTTAGTACTGATGTTATGGTGAAGTAAAACTCTTCGGACTAAATGTCCGGAGTTAATGCTTGTTCCCATTTTCCCCAAAGTTCCAGCAAAGCCATTCTGTGGCTCTGACTGCGACAGGCCCTGTAAAAGAAATGGATTGTCTCCTTACCTGTCACTTCGGTAAAGTCGTCTGCTAAACAGTTACAACAAGAGTCTTGGCATTACTCCTCAGCAGGACATTTCCCACATGAGCTGTCACCGCTAATTTAGAAGATTTGCTCTTCAAGAGGATAAGGGGCAGCTGCCTTCAGTTCCAAGTCCTTAATGAAAGGATTCATGGTCTAAAAGGAAAAAAGACAGCAAGCTGTTACCCCATTATGGAACTTAAGGAATAATTACTGCTTGCTTTGGCCTTCACTCAGCCAGAGGCATGATCTCTTCCTTAGATTTTTGCGAGTGTATACCCAGAGCTTAATTTGAGTCAATGCTCAGCAGGATTTTGCCCAAGAAAACGGTTGTCTTTTTCCAAAGGTAGAACTCAGCTCACCCAAAAAAGGGCATTTGAGCATGTGCAGATTGCCTTCCCCCTTGCCACTGAGTAACCATTATCAGCACCTATGTATCAGGGAGAGGGCAAAACATCCAGGCAAGTTTCAGCTACAATCCCTTTTATTTACTGTGCAGAGAGATAAGTTTGCAACTGAAATAATGGAGCATTTAGAGGCAACTTTGCAGTTGCAGAACTTTTTTATATATATATTATTTACTGTAAATTTCAACAGAACAAAGCAAAATGAAACCATAAAAAAAGAAAATGTCAACATAATTGAATGTACTGATTTCAGTTAATATATGTGAAATGTATATGTATACACACACACACACACACACACACGAAGATGCAGCTTTCTAAAAAATAAAAGATATACATAAACTTCAACAAAGGTAGACCAAATATCCATATATCCATTCACAAGTGGCACCTATATACCACCTGTTCAAATTTTGAAAGCATTATAGAATCATAGAATCATAGAATAGTAGGGTTGGAAGGGGCCTACAAGGCCATCGAGTCCAACCCCCTGCTCAGTGCAGGTGTTGCAGAACCCAGAGTCAGAGAGACCACAGAGTGAAGGAAAAAGAGATTCTTTATTTAACGCGCGGGCTTAAGGCTGGAATCATTTCCAAAGAGCCAGAAGCCCCGAAATACATCAGCACATTGGTTTTATAGACATTGTGACACATATGAAACGGCTCCTCCTCTCCCTCTCGCGTGGGGTTGCAGTCCTCAACATTTCTTCTCTTAGCACTATTGTTTATAATACAAGAACTGGGTTATAGGGTAGCCATGATAAGGAGAGAACAGAAGAGAACAGCAGAGAACAAGATATACAACTGTATGACCTTTGACAAGATAAGGAATTCCTGTGTCTCGTCAGCTTACAACAATATATTCAAGGGAGAAAGAGCTAGCAAGAACATGAAGCATGAGACTGCATGAGGCTACTTAGTCTGACCCTTGATATGGCTGCTACACAGGAATCCAAGTCAGAGCATCCCCGACAGATGGCTGTCCAGCCTCGTCTTGAATGCCTCCAGTGTGGGAGACCCACCACCTCCCTAGGTAATTGGTTCCATTGTCGTATTGCTCTAACAGTCAGGACGTTTTTCCTGATGTTCAGCCGGAATCTGGCTTCCTGTAACTTGAGCCCATTATTCCGTGACCTGCACTCTTGGATGATCAAGAAGAGATCCTGGCCTTCTTCTCTGTGACAACCTTTCAAGTACTTGAAGAGTGCTATCATATCTTCCCTCAGTCTTCTCTTCTCAAGGCTAAAAATGCCCAGTTCTTTCAGTCTCTCCTCCTCATAGGGCTTTGTTTCCAGTCCCCTGATCATCTTTGTTGCCCTCCTCTGAACCCTCTCCAGTTCGTCTGCATCCTTCTTAAAGTGTGGTGCCCAGAACGGGACACAGTACTCCAGATGAGGCCTAACCAGTGCTGTGTAGAGGGGAACTAGGACTTCCTGGGATTTGGAAACTATGCTTCTATTAATGCAGCCCAAAATAGCATTTGCCTTTTTTGCAGCCACATCACATTGTTGGCTCCTATTCAGCTTGTGATCGACAACAATTCCAAGATCTTTCTCGCTTGTAGTGTTGTTGAGCCACGTATCCCCCATCTTGTAAGTGTGCATTTGGTTTCTTTTTCCTAGGGGCAGAACTTGGCATTTATCCCTATTAAATGTCATTCTGTTGTTTTCTGCCCAGCGCGCCAGTCTACTCAGATCACTTTGAATTTTGTTTCTGTCTTCCAAAGTATTAGCTATCCCGCCCAATTTTGTGTCATCTGCAAATTTGATCAGCATTCCCTGCACCTCCTCCTCCAAGTCATTAATAGAAATGTTGAAGAGCACTGGGCCCAGAACTGAGCCCTGCGGTACCCCACTCATTACCTCTCCCCAGTTTGAGAAGATCCCATTGATAAGCACTCTTTGAGTCCAATTCTGTAGCCAACTGTGGATCCACCTGATAGTTGTTTCATCTAGCCCACTTTGAGCTAGTTTGCTCATCAGGAGATCATGGGGCACTTTGTCAAAAGCTTTGCTGAAGTCGAGGTATATGATGTCTACAGTGTTCCCACGGTCTACAAGGGAGGTTACTTGATCAAAAAATGAGATCAGATTTGTCTGGCAGGACTTGTTTTTGACAAATCCATGTTGGCTTCAAGTAATCACTGCATTGTTTTCAAGGTGCTTCCAGATGGATTGTTTACCATCTGCTCCAGAATTTTCCCAGGGATTGATGTCAGACTGACTGGTCTGTTGTTCCCAGGTTCCTCCTTTTTACCCTTTTTGAAGATAGGGACAACATTAGCCCTCCTCCAGTCATCTGGCACTTCCCCCGTCCTCCATGATTTCTCAAAGAGAATAGACAGCGGTTCTGAGAGTTCTTCTGCCAGTTCCTTTATGACTCTAGGATGCAGTTCATCTGGCCCTGGAGATTTGAACTCATTCAAAGTAATTAGGTGTTCCTTGACCATATGCCTATCGATCTCAAGCTGCAATCCTGCCCCTTCAGCCTGTACTTCGCCTTTGCCAGGGGGGTCATAGACCCTCTTTTGGGAGAAGACTGAGCCAAAGTAGGAATTGAACACCTCTGCCTTTTCTTTGTCATCTGTTATCATTTTGCCATCCTTATTTAATAGCTGAACCACCATTTCTTTCCTCTGCCTTTTACTGTGCACGTAGCTGAAGAAAGCCTTTTTGTTGTGTTTAGCATCCCTCACTAACCTCAGCTCGTTCTCAGCTTTAGCCTTCCTGACACCATCCCTGCAATTCTGTGCCACCTGCCTGTATCCTTCCTTTGTTACTTGGCCTTCTTTCCACTTCCTATATGTGTCCTTTTTTGTTTTCAGGTCATCCCTAAGCTTTTTGTGAAGCCACATTGGCTTCTTCTGTTGTCTTCCACCTTTTCTTCTTGTTGGAATTGTTTGTGATTGTGCCTTGAGAATTTCCTTTTTAAAAGCTCCCACCCATCTTTGACTCCTTTTCTCGTTAGCGTTGCTTGCCATGGGACTTTACTGATCATTGTTCTGAGTTTATTAAAATCAGCTTTCCTAAAATCCAGTGTACGTGTTTGACTACACTCAGCTTTTGCTTCCCTTAGAACCAAGAACTCAAGTACAACATGGTCGCTTTCCCCCAAAGTTCCTGTAACTGCTACTTTATCCACTAAGTCATCTCTGTTGGTTAGGATCAAGTCAAGGATAGCCAATCCTCTAGTTCCTTCCTCTACTTTCTGTAGGAGGAAGTTATCTGCCACATAAGTTAGGAATTTCCTGGAGGGGCCATGTTTTGCAGAATTTGTCTCCCAACAAATATCGGGGAAATTGAAGTCCCACATTACTACTACATCATGCTTCCTTGAAACTTTGGCTATTTGCTTTTCAAAAGTTTCATCCTCGTCTTCTCCTTGGTTGGGTGGCCGGTAGTAGACTCCGACCACCAGGTTCCTTTTCTTCTTTGCTCCATTTATTTTGATCCAGATGCTCTCGATGGGACTACCAAGCTCATCCTCCTGTATTTCTGTGCAGAGATATGTATTTTTCACATACAGTGCAACCCCACCTCCCTTTCTGTTCCTCCTGTTCTTTTTGAACAAGTTATATCCTTCAATTGCTGTATTCCAGTCATGAGCGTCATCCCACCAAGTCTCAGTTATACCTATCAAGTATTATTATTATATTAAGTCCTCAATTATTAAGTCCTCAATCCATTGCATTATAAAAGGAGAGGATTTATCCTTCCATTATTGTAATATCAGTCTTTTAGCTGTCAAAAGGAGAATCCATTTACACTGACTGTGCATGCAGTTGCAGAAATGTGATAAAAAGTGCCTGGCTATGTGAGAAGGAGAAGGAGAAGAGGCACTCAGGCCACCTTTATGTGGAACAAAAAGGAGTAATCAATACTGAGCACTGATTGCCTTTGAATGCACAACTTGAACTGATTTCCTGGGTAAACTTTGACTCCATTCAGTTTCATTTAATGAAACACCAGGTTTCATTATGCCAGTCTACTCTAATTATAAAAGGATACAAAAAGTATGACTTCACACACCACAGAATTCATTCATAGAATTCACTGCTACAAGTTGTGGTGATGGCCAGTAGCTTAGATAGCTTTAAAGGGGAATTAGAGAAATTCATGGATGAGAAGGCTATCAATGCCTTCTAGTTATGGTAATAGCTAGATGGAACCTCCAGGGTCAGGATCAGTATGCCTCTGAATGCCAGTTGCTGGAGTTCAGTGACAAGAGTGAGCTATTGCTTTCCATCCCTGTTTTGTGGGCTTCCCATAGGCATCTGGTTGGGCACTGGGGGGAAAAGAGAGAGTGCCAAGTTAGTTGGACCTTTTGTGTGTTCCAGCAGGGCTTTTCTTAGATTCTCATAAATGCCACACAGCAAGCCAGTCTCAAATTACATAAGCAATTTGTGAATTAATCGCCATTACAAAATCACAAACTCTTGGTAATGTTCATGTATTTCAACATGACAAGTGAGAAGATTGCATCAAATTGAAACTTTTGAGTTCCGGAAAGTTTAACTTTATTTCATACCTCTGTCCAACTCCAGTTTATTTAGAGGGATGTACTACCAGCTCTTAGCAATCTCTTGCTTTTTACTGCGTGTCTATTTGCAACTACTATGGCAGGGATAATAATAAATCCTTTCTTCGATGCTTCTTTTATCTATTTAAATTGTGAGCTCTTAAAAGTAGAGATCGTCTAATGATGCAAAGTGAAAGCAAATGATCCTCTTGTGTTCACACGGTGTCACCAGTTTATATAGGGTATGCACTCAGATATATTTGTCTGGCAGTGCTATTATGATTGTGCAATAATGCACTAAGCTTTTACCTACTTCTATTGGTAGGGGCTGTGCACGTTGTCAAACCTACCACTTTTCAGCAATTGCTTGGAGGTTCTAAAATGGAGGATAATAAACACATTGTAAGATTTTTATTTGATTCTATATTGCTCTCATGAGTTCAGTGATGAGTGTGTATTTACCCAAAGTTAACCCTCCTCTTCTAAAGGCAGAAAAATCTTTTATTTCATTAAAGCACAGAAGACTTATCGCCACTGCTATGATCATATTACGTTGCTCCAATTGCGTAGTGGAAACAATCTTCCATAGGTGCAAGATTCTAAGAGGTTCATCACATGAGGCTGAAATCCCTCATCCTTACCAGGGCTTTCTTCTTCTGGATTCTTTGCGGGATTACAACCAGCTCCTTTACACGGGCAGACACATGATGTGAATTGAGGAAAGTCCCTTCTCGGCAAGTTCTATCTGTTTTTATTCATTTCATTTTACAGCCACTACATGGTGCTGTGATAATAGCATTTTGCCATCATTACACACAGCCGATGGAATAGATTAACTTCCCTTGTCACTTTATCTCCGATCTTTTTGAAAGTGGGAGAAAGGGGAGAAAGCATGGGAAACATCCTGGAGGTTGATGACATCATGCAAAAGGACCTGCAAACTTCTGTGAGTGGCCAGTCACGAGCATGCAATAAATCACTCATGTAGAAATGCTCTAAGAGAATAGATGTGAGTCAAAGTAGAACACCTTTCAGGTGTTATACATGTGGCATGAAGGGGGTCCACTACCTGAAAGGGATAGTGGGGCTGCACCACTGGCCCCACTGCTGACATTGTGTGGCTTCCCCAGCCCCAGTGCATTGAGTGTGGGTGTCTGGGCAAGGGAACCTCTAAGGGAACTAGAATCCTGTGTTGTTGAAGTTCCAGTTCCTGTGGAAACCTATTATGTAGAAGTCTATGAGCAGCACAGAGTTCCTTGGCTCAGATCTCCACCCTTAAAGCATGGATGAGTGGATGGGGACAGGGGAGCCATGCAAGTTTGAGCCAGGGCCAGCAGCATGGCCCCACCATCCCTTTCAACATGTGATATCTGAAGAGAGCTTAGATATGACACTGAACATGTCTTTTAATGCCATGCTTGGGACTCTCCTCTTTAAACAAACAAACAAACAAGCAAAAAACTAACAACAGCAGCAGGGGGCTCTGATCCAGATCCAAACTTTGTCATGGGGAAGGGGAGTAAACCAGTTCTGGCTCCAGGTTTTTGAGGTCCCTTGGGCAAGACATCCTCAGTGGGCCCCCTCCCTCTGTGACTCTACCTTCTCACCACCATTGTCACCAGCTGCTGTTGCTCCTCATCCTCTTTCTCATCATTGCTCCCACTTGCTTGCTTGACAGGCAGGGAGCCAGCGAGCAAGGATGCAGCGGCATCTGCTGCTCCTCCTCCTCACCACCAGCACTGCCTGGGCTGGAGTGAGAGGTGGGTGAACAAGCAGGTTGCAATGCTGAAGAGGACAAACAAGTCCAGGGGGCTCTTGTCAGTGGGCCCCTGCAGCAGTGTGGGCCCTTAGCATGTGCCCAGCTATGCCTACCTGTGATGCCAGCCCTGGAGTAAACCTTCCCCCGTGCCATTCTCCTGCTGAATGTTACCACCTCTGAAAAGTTGCTATTTGTCCCCAAAGCATTGTTTCCAGCAAATAGCAGAGCAAAACAGCAGCACTGGGATTCAGTGGGACAGCAACGCGGAGGAAAGGCTTAAAGTTTGTCCCATGCCTCAATCTTGGATTTGGATTTGGATCACTCTGTCCCACGAATGCCCTGCTATTCGTTAAAAAAACAAAAATGATGAGAAGGAGAATCCCAAGTCCAAGATTCAAAGATTTGTTTTAACATCACATCTGTGTCAGGGTAGAAACTGAGCCGATAGAACCCCAGAGCAGTTCTGAGGAGGATCAGCAATCCGTGGGAGAGGAGCCTGCTCATCCCTCAGGCACAGCAGCTGGCAGAGATTCCTCCTGCCGGCATTCCTGAGATAGACAGTGACCCGGGCAGTGAGAGAGTGCGGAGGGGGGCTTGCTAGACGCTCAATGCAGACGCAGGGAGCGACGACAGATGGAGGGCATGGAAAGGAGGTGTAGCGCCCGTTTGGCACGCAAGCAGTGGCTGCATCCCGTGGACCCAAAGGAAAGAGGGAGGATCTCTCCCTAGCCCATAAGTTCAGGGTCCTCAAGTGATTCTCCTTCAAATGGGGACCAACTGCCTACCCGGAGCATAGGCTGCTCCGCTGTTCCTTGCTTAGTCGCTGGTGATTAGCATCTGAAAGAGTCATTAAGTTGTAAAAGGATTAAAGCCTTGAAAAGAATCCTTTTGTCTGTGTCTTGAGTTGGCTATTGGAGTGTACTAAAAGAGGCTGCTAGGGCGCTCCTGACAATCTGGTATGACTCTAAAGTTCTCTTAGAACTTAACCTGTGTAAAAATCAAAATCAGAATCAACATCTCCAGGGCACTGCATGAGAGAAAAATGCTCAGCCAAAGTCACACAGGGCACCCCTACTCATGTTTATTTACAAGAAGTACGTCTCACGGTGTACAATATGTTTTACTCCAAGGTAAGTCTGGATTGCCATCACAGTATGTTATCTTTCTGGTAAGGACTACCCTTACAGAACAGAATCCATTAAATAAATTGGTTTTTTAATAGAGATAAAGCAAAAAAAAAAGCATAAAAATTGCAAAATAAGGCTGATGGCGGGGGGGAGGCGTTGTTTGCTGTTTGCTATATAGTGAAAACACAACTCTTTAGGAGGGACTGTGAAGGTTGGGCCTGGGGCTGGTGATGATGCAATGGTGACACCTAGCCCATCGGAATTAGGCACATTAGGACATTGCTGGGGACAAACAAAGCCATCTTGGAATGAGGGCAACAGTGCTTCCTTCATCACATTGTTCTCAATGTGAAAGCAGGAGTACTTCTGTGCCCTATAATTATATATATATAATTATATAATTATATTATATCCTGGTAATTGCAAGAATAGGGGAGGCACCTTTTGGCAGGTGGTGAAAGTGCTCACAGAAAACTTCTCCCCCATTTGCCTCAGTTCTAGCTTTAGCATCTAGAAATCTATCCAGTCAATAACTTTTATATCAGATAAGGCAGGCTGTCTCAAGCTTCTCTTCAGGAGCATAAAGCTAGTAAGATTCAGTGCATATTGAGGCCTCCTGTTCCCGTTATTTTAAAGTCCAGTGGTGAGAAGCTTAAAGATTAGTGCTGCCCTGAATTTTTATGAAGTTTCATTTTTGCTGTACTATAATTATCATGATCTGCACTGTTTAGATTTCATTACCCTCCAACCTCACTGCTTGAAATTCCAACCTCCCCACCACCACCACATGCATATGTACCCTGCTAGCTGAGGATAATACTGCATGCATCTGATGAAGTGAAGTGTAGTCCACAAAATATTATGGCCATAATAAATGTGTTAGTCTTTACAGTACCACTTTGTTGTTTATGCTCCCTGCAATATCATTCAAGTTTCAACTCACCAAATCACTATCAACTCACACAATCAACTCACTATCTACTTCAGCCAGTTTCAGAACTAAATATCCTGGCAGAAGTAAAGGGAAAATAGAAATAAAGCTCTTAAATCTGATAGAACAACTTTCCTTTCCCCCTAGAAACCCACTGCACCACAAAAGCATTCAGAAGCATCACTTTCTGAAATTCAAGAGACATTCAGTTAGGTTTACTGGAGACTTGCAATCAGGCATTGAGCTGCAACCAGAGCTACAACGGCTGCACACCTCCAGAAACTTTGCTGTATCAGCCTCTCCCAATTTCATTTCTATCCTCATTATCTTGTCCTTCTCCAGATTTTTGTAATCACTCTCCCTAAACAATTTAACTGTATTGATCACACCCAAACTCCAAACTTGATACAGCCTTTTCTTCCTTTAATTGGTTTGCTGGCAGTTGTCAAGTTGCTCAAATCTGGCAATCAATACCATTCTTTGGTGACTGCCACTCAATCTCCCTTCCTGATTTTGTTGAGCCTTTGACATGCAGATGTGACTGACAGGATGTCACACACACACACACACACACATACCACAGCTTTTTGTCCCTGTACTCTCTATGTGCTGGAATTCTTTGGTTGATGGTAAGATTTTTGAGATGATGTTCCATATCTCAGAATACTTGCATTGGTGCTCAGACACTGAGATGAAGTAACTTGCCTAAAAAATAATACAGGAGACCATTGATACAGCTGAAAATCCTACCTCCCTGTGGATGTGAAGGAACACACTAGAGCTGTGCACAGATGGCCACTCAAAATTCTCCACCTTATTTGCGGGCAGAGAAATTGGGGAGATAATTTCACCAAATTTCTCCAGGGGAAGGAGAAATTCTCAACAGTTTCTCACAGGTAGGGTCCCTGTTGGCAGGGCTTGTAGCACAGCTTCTGTCATTTTTGGTAAGGGCTTGGGGCTGTTTTGTGCTGCAACAGCATCAGCTGTGTTGGCAGGCTGGCCTCCATTTGGCATCCACCACAATGCAGTGTGTGTGTGTGTGGGGGGGCAATGTTGTGTCAAGCCCCAGGGATGAGGTAGAATTAGTGCTTTGTCAAAATATGTCCTCCAGTGTCCAGAAAGTTTTTTCCCCCCATGAAAGGGGCTTCCATTGTTCTGCCTTATTCTCCAGACAGTCTATAATTTCTGTTGAATTTCGTTTGGTGGTGTTTTTGAGCGTACATAATCATGACTAGCCTCTCAGGTGGCCTGCACCTCCTGAACTGAAAAAGCCCTAAGGGAGGAATTAGCTCATGATGCCTTCCACTGGGCTTCAGTTGAAGTGTAGGGAGCTGAGGAGGCTACAGGCTACCAAAGAGATGATTGCATAATGAAAGACAGGACACTTGTGCCCACTCCTCAACCACCTCCTAAGTAAGCTAAACCCAAGAAACCCAAACCCAACCCTTGAGAATTTCTCCAAAATTTCTTCAGTATTGAATTCCTTTTCAAAAGCAATTTCTCTTCTATCAAACTGAATGTGAATGGTCGAACAAAATGTGGGAGAAATTTTTGACACAGCACTAGAACACACACGCCACTGACCTCCTACCTTTTTGCTATTCCAGGTCCCACATTCTTTTCAACTATGCTCATAATCCACAAGTACTCTGTACATATCACATTTGCTATCCATACTTACCCTGTATGGGTCTGACCCTTCCCACTACAGCGCCACAATTTCCTTTGGAACTTCCCCACCAAAAATATATTTCCCACCAGATTCAAAACTCAGCAAATATAAAGGGTAAAAAACCCCATTTTAAAATGTTGTGATATTCAAATGGATTGATGGCTCTTAGCACTGGTGCAACTGCCTGCCTGTTGCCCCGTAGCAAGAGCTGCAGAGGGCTTCTGCCTTCAGCTGGGCCCTGCCTATGGGCTTCCAAGATTTGGTTGGACATTGTCGGAAGCAGGATGCTTGACTAGATGGACCTTTGGTCTGAGCAGGACTCTCCTTATGTTCTTAATTTCGTGATTCTCCTTTTAGAGGTCTGTTCAGTGGCTTTTGAATTCCTGAAGCTCTTAAAAGGAGCAAAACTGCAATATGGATAAAACCCTGTGACTCAGAAGTGCTGCTTTTCTGTTCAGTTGGCTACCATTATCTATTGTTCCACTGAAATGTTAGTGGGTTGTAACAAAGGGAAAGCAAGACAGAAACTCAAAAGCAGCAGCCCTCAAAGGTTAGGACAGACAGAGCACTTAGCACTGCAGTTACTGTTGGCACATCCAAGTTTTCCCAGAAGAAGAACTTTCTCTAATCTCCATAATAAAGACCTCAGCATTATGCCCAGGGGACTCTGGCACTCATCCTGCCTTTACTCTCCTTCTTGCTCACAGAGGAAAGGAATTGTAATGGCATCTCCTTAAGTACTAACTAGCAACATCCTAATTACCTCTTCCTCCTGAATAGCTAACTTATAAAATCTAGAAGGTCCCAAAATAATCCCCGCGAAAACCATCTTGCAGGTTAGCCAGCAAAAGAAAAAGCCACCTTTTATTTACTTCAGATGAGGTTCCTGTTATATAACTTTCCTCCATGCCATTTACATAGCAGTGTTTGCCTGAAATCAAACCCCATTTGAGCTGCCAACCAGACATAGCAGCCTTCTGCAACCTGAGGTGCCCTCCAGATGTTTTGGACTCCAACTCCCAGCATTCCTGACAATTGGCCATGCTAGCTGGGCCTGGTGAGAGTTGAAGTCCAAAACATCTGGAAGTCACCAGGTTGGGAAAAGCTGGTATGTATGGTTTGCAGGGCCACAAAGCAATTGCTGAAACTTTGGATAATCGCCCTGTTCACATGATCATTCAGGAATAGGGAATGCACAGAGGGTGCGGGAAACCAGATAATGGCAGCAGCCTCTACATGTCCATTGGCTTTTCTCCATAAAGCCAATGTATGTGCATTCTGTCTGCAGGATTCCCAGCCATGTAGACAAGAGTGTGTATATGTATACAAGTTGTATATGTGTAAGGTCTGTGCTGAAGAGCCATTAAACAGCTGAAGAGTAATTTTGAAGAGTCATGATGCCAAATTCACCAAGTAATCAGGCAAGATTATAGGAAGTGGAGTTTTCTCCTCTCTATGGCAGTTGTGCAAAAATTCTCACTTTTGAACTTAGGCATTTCAGAATGTAGACGATGGCAGTAAAATCATTTCATGTCTACCTTTTGTAGCCTGCCATCCACTCTGTTTATGCAGATGATATACAAATTCATCCAGTTGTAATTGACCATTTTAAGTAATATTACTGCTGACTTCCTCTAGCCTATAAAGAGAAGCACCTTCAGTGTGGTGGCCCCGTTCCTATAGAATCCTCTGCCTTTGGAGGTCAGGCTGTGTTGCTTTCGGCACCTCCTGAAAACATTGATATTTCAGGAAGCCTTCCTTGAGTGATTGACCACAGTTTTTTCAGAACTTGGTTGATCAGAACTCTTTTTCTTTTTCAAAAATAGTAATTCTTTTAACATGGATCTCATTATTTTATCCTATCTGTTGTTCACTGCTCCAAAAACTTTGGGTGTGGAGCAGTATACAAATATTGTAAGTAAGTAAGTAAGTAAATAAATAAAATAAGGTGTTTCCAGTATCAACACTGGTGAGACCCAGGCTGTGCACAGGGCTTCAGATAAGAATTTTAAATCTGAATTTCAGGAATTTGAGTTCAGGTGAGATTTCATTTCTTTAGTGACTGGAGAAGTAGGTTGTTCCCTCTAAACCTTACTGTATAAGGATTTGGCGTCTCCTGATCCAGCTATTTGGGGATCACGACAGTGGCAGCTGGTGACTCCAGTTTCAGAGGAGTAATGATTCCACTCTGGGTTTTAGTTACCACCAGCCAAATTCTACAGATGTTATCCAAGGTGCTGAACCTTATCCCCCAAATGGTTTCAGAACCTTCGATAGTACTGTTAGAGTTTTGGCTGGTTGTGACTAAAACCTTGAATGGAATTACTGCCCCTCCAGAACTGGAGTCACCCGCCACCACTGGATCATGAGCCTTGCTGCTGCAATAGGGGGGGGGGGATGGGAATCTGTCACTTTCACTTTCTCCTTATTTGAACTGTGTAAATGTCAAGTCCTTTTTCTCCTGAATATAGACTTTGTGAATTTTGGTAAATTCTTATAATAAATGAACTGAAATGGAATTCTCACCCATCTCCACCAGCCAAATTCAAGAGGTAGAGCTATTCCCAGGGTGGAGAGGACCACGATGTGCCTGCCTGCCTGGCAAATGCCTGTTAAAGATGAGGAGCCTGTAAAAAAAAAAAAAAGAGGTGGAAACCACAAGTACTCACTACATGGCTGAATACACAGGGACTCAAACCCAGGGTTCTAAGAGCAAAGCACTCAAAGCCCTGGACTTGGATGAAGGAATCTTTCAGTTTTGGTTTCTCCCACATTCAGTTTTTTAAAAAAAATCTCAAGTTCTGTTTGTCTCAGATATGAAGAACTTTGCAAATTTTGGTAAATTCTTATCAAACCTGAACTGAAACAAAATTCTCACCCATCCCAAAATTAAGGTTCTGTTTTTAATCTGTATTTTATTGGTCACTGCTTTGGGCACCATTTTTTTGTTGGAACATCAGGATATTAAACAAACAAACAAACAAACAATCGTTATATATATTCAGTTTGGAAGAAAATCAGAATGCCCTGTTTCATAGCTACCCTCTATTGACTTCTACTCAGAATTGCTCGAAGTTTCATCATCTGAGATATAATTTTCTTTCTCCATCCACATTGGCCTAGAACAATTACTCTAGAAGTAATCGTGCACACAATGTTGTACCTGGGGCTTTCCCCATTGCTGTTGCAAGAGGCTGAAGTCCAGTGAGGTTTGGACCAGGGATAGTATATTTTGGACAAAATTGGTTCAAACATTCCAGCCTCTAAATTGGACTCCAAATTTGCCTCATGAAACACGGATTTCAATTGCCCTCATGATAAGGGCAGACTTGACTCCATCCATTCTCTGCTCCCAACGACCATGACTATCCTGTAAATCGGGGGCCAGGAACCTGTGGTCCTCCAGATGTTGTTGGACAACAACTCCCATCAGCTCCAGGCAACACAGACAATGGTCAGTGCAGATGGGAGTTGTAGTCCAATAACATCTGGAGGGCCATAGATTCCACATCCCTGATGTAAATATTTCTGTGTCACCTTGGAGCTGCTACTTCAGCAACAGGCTAACTCCATATTTGTTCTCCTGTGTCTCCATGCCTATATTATCTCCTTCTTGCTTAGAGTCTACTGAAATTCTTGCCTCATCCAGGATAGAGCTTGAGTCTGCTCTTATTTCCTGCAGTACCTCCAAAGACATTCTGAATCATAATCTATTTATAATGAGATCTGAGAAACCTGATTAAAACTTCTTTTTCTTTTCTTTTTAATAAAAATGTAGTTCACAGAGTGTCTAAAGAATTCTCTTGGCTTATTTGCATGGTAGCAAAAGCTAAACTTTTGATTGCCTTCTTCTGGTTGTTCTTGTTGCTGTTGTTGTTGTTCTACTACTACTTCTTCAAAAAATTATGGTGTGTGCATCTTATGCAAGAGTCACACATGTGCTCAGTCAACAAAAGAAGGGATCCCCAACCCAGTGCCTACACAGACCTCCAGTGGCACACATGAAGCTCTCCCCTCCCTGACCCCTTCAAAAAAATTGTTAGGCCAGTCTTCTTTCTCGCCCTTTCTAGCCTGTAGCCTTGCTCTTTCTCTCCCCTCTACCCATTTGCCTTGCTTTTCTCCCTCCCTCATAACCTCTAGCCTTGCTATTTCTCTCCTTGCTACCACCACCTCTTTTGCTCACTTTTGACTAGTCAGGCCCCCATGGCAGCCATTATGTGACTAGCCACATCCATTGTGGGAGCCATTTTGTGGTGGTGCCTACAATGGTATCTCAAATTTTCAAATGTGTCCATGGGTCCAAAAGAGTTGGGGACCTCTGAACTAAACAGTCACTGGGCATCTCGGTCAGTTTCTTCAACTATAGGAAGAGAGAGCTTTGCTGAAAAAAACAGCTTTGTGTTATCTTCTCCCAAGGTCACAAAGGTCAGGCAGCAGGATGGAGATTGACTTGAGTTCCACTAACATTCTGGTCCCTCTAGACCTTGGAATATCCTCATGCAAGGTGCTTGTGCCTTCACGTTAAGAATTTTCTGCTTGTACCTAGTCCAAGGTCTTTATTCCACTCCTTTGGGCCTATCCTCATGCCTTCTCAGGTCATGAATTGTCTCCCATCACTGTATATCCACCTGGTCCCTGTGATGTTTAATCACTGATGTCAATGAGCCTTAATAGTATCTGCAATTTCACTATAACCGTCATCCTCCCACCTTGTTTTCTGTCTCTATTGGAAGAACAAAAACAAGCAGGCACAAAGGGTCAGAAGAGCCCAAAGCAGAGAAATACGCTACAGATTGCCACAGGGAAGAAGGAGGCACCGTTTAAACAACAAGATGGCTTAAAACTGGCAGCTTATTTTATTGGCAATTGCAGTGAATTTAAGATTGCACCCACAGCCAGCAAGCTGCTAGACCTCAATGGCTAAAGATAGAAGTTTGAAAGCAGGAGAGGAGAGAATGTTCTGAAAAGGCTCAGAATTCAGTAAACAGCGCACAGCTCCAAGATTTTCAGACAGCCTGTCTCATAAGTTTTATCCAACTAAGTGATGCAATGTTGTGATCCTTAGTGGGTTAGAGTCAGTGACACAGCACAAAAACCCATACTACAATGTTTCAGCAACCAGCTTTATGAACAATCCATTGTATTTGTGTGGCACAATCAGCATATTTCCTCAGCATATTTTCTCAGAAGCAAGTCCCACTGATTTCTAAAGGAGTTACCCCTTGGACAGCATGCTTAGTATGCAGCTTTATTATAAACAGCCAGCGCTAGAGAAACCAGGGGGAAGTGTCAATATCTTGTTTAAAAGATTGAACAAATGCCACAGTGATCTCCTTTTAAGCACACTGGGAACAGGCAAGACAGCCACACAACTGCCCCATGAGCCCCGCTGGAGTCTTTCCAGACTCAAGAAGCTTTTAATCCTGCACAGTGAGCAGAACAAGGTCAGCCGTGCTGCAGGCACAGGCAGAGCTATTTCAATTTGCATTGTATCTCAGGGTTTATTTATTCTCCAGATCACATGCTTCTACCCTAGATGAATTAACTCCTGTCTTCCCACCCACCCACATCAGACCTCCCCCCATTCTATATTATAATTACAGACACAAGTACTATTTGGAAACAGCACTCCACACATAGGCAGGGATTGCAACAGCGAGGGAAATCCATCCTTTCCCCATGTGGGCTGTGTGTAAGAGAAGATGTTTGAAGAGTGATAAAGAGTAACTAATCCATATTAACAGGTTGATCTTATGAGCTGCTATACTGGCACGGTGGCTCATAAGATCATTGTGCCTGCCCTGAACAGGGATTCGACCTCAGCATTACTGCTGAGCTAACAACAGCTGTGGCTACCGTAAAGATTGCCCAACTGATGGTAGCAATGAGACCATACAGGAACATCACACTAGGATAGAGTGAGAACACAGTTGACAACAATTCTGAGTTAAAACATGATCCTAAAGACTTCTGGTGTAGCTTGGAGCCAATACCTTGGCACAATCATACAACGGGTGATTACCCTTCCTTAGCAAGTACACATACGAATATAATGGACAATTGGTCCATCAAGCATAGTACAGTCTTGCTTTCTGACTAGCAGCAGATCTCCAGGGGACCTTGCGGCAGTAACAAGATGCTTGTTACTAAGATCTTTTTAAACCAGAAGTTCCAATTTTTGAACTTGGCGTCTTACATACAAAGCATTGGTTCTACTGAGCGATGCCCTCTATCCCATGGATAGAGCATTGGTTCTACTGAGCGATGCCCTCTATCCCATGGATAGAGCATTGGTTCTACTGAGCGATGCCCTCTATCCCCATGCTACCATGCTATTCACACTTTCCTGGGAGTACTGCCCCATCAAAGCCACCCAGAGAACATTCTTCAACGATGGGCAACCATATAAATATGGTAAATAAAGTGAACACAGTGGAACCTATTTCCGAGTAAACACACAGAGGATTGTGTTTCCGAGTAAACACACAGAGGATTGTGTCTCTGCCCTCATTTGCTTATGATAAGGCTTTTGCGACAATACAGCATGCTTTAGGGACACAGCAGCTAAAGCAGATCTGGGAGGATTTCAGTTTAGTCTGTTTCTGAAAAGTGGGACAAAATTACCATTGCCTTTGCACCTTGATGGCAGAGAAAAAGGGAACGTGATAAAATAATCTAGTTTTATTTTATTTATTTATTTATTATTTAAATCACTTGTATATGGCTTGACATCCTATGATCTCTAAGCAGTTTACATTAAAAATACATAAAATACAATATGCAAACCAATGTAAAGACAATATAACAATATAAAACAATAAGGATGCAATCCTATCATGATTCCTGTCAGCCTTGAGATTTGGAGTCTGACAGGGATCCAATGCAGAGTGGGAGTTGCAGTGGAGGAGCTCCTTGCCTCCGCCGTGCCTCCCACTCTGCATTTGAGCTAGACGGGTGTTTTCGCCCATCTGGCTAAGGCATCAGGGAGGGGATGGCAGGGGGCTGGGGAGGCCAGAGGATTCCTCATACAGTGGCCTCCCCAGTCTCCTCCCCTCCCAGCCCATGGGAACGCCCCTTTCCCTCCCCTCCGAGGTTGCTTTTGCGACCTTCTCTCCAAGTCGGCCGTGAGGGGGAGGGGCGAGGAGCTCGGACTCCTGGGTCTGAGGTCAGAGCACTGACTCCAGTCTCGGATCCAGGAATTTGAACTAACCTATGGCCCCCCAGACTCTATCTAGGGGGCATAGGATTGCTGTCTGCATACATTAAAAATGTTACACAAATAGTAAAACAGGGCAGTGCAGTGAAAGGTCAGGGAATGCTCTTCAAGAGTCAGGGATTGCACTCAGACCATATGTGGGAGAGCGTTCCAGAGAGTGGGTACCACTACTGAGAAGGCCCGCTTACATGCCATTACCTGACAATGCACTGTTGGTTATGGAATGACCAATAAGGCCTCGGAAGATTTCAGGGTTCACTTGGTGTATATAGGGGAAGGCGGTCATCTAGGTATCCTGGTCCTGATTTGTTTAGGGCTTTGAATATCAGCAACAAAACCTTGAACATGGCTTGGTAGCTAACAGGTAGCCAGTGCAGTTCTTTTAAAACAGGTTTAATATGTGTATAGCTAGGTGCTCCATGGAGTTTTTGTCACAATTTCATCTCTGTGCTAGAAAATCTTTCATTCTTAAATTTGCGCCTATTATCTGCTAAAAGCACAGAAGCCCTGCATAGAAGATCTTAGCAACCCTGCGCTACCCAGTGCATTAATGGAATTGAACATGTTTTGTGAGAAATTGTCTAGCAACCATATGTGTCTTCCTAAAACAGGCAGGTTCCATTGTGCAGAGCTGTGTAATAATCTCAGTGTTATTTCATTAACTTGGATTTCGCTTATCTACCGCTGTCTTCCATATTCACAGCTGCTGATATACCATGGCTCAGCTAAACTTACACACAGACAGTTAGAGCTGTAAATCCTTCTGATTCTGCTTAATAAGCACAAATTATAAAACTGTCATACCCCTCTCTCTCTCTCTCTCTCTCTCTCTCTCTCTCTCTCTCTGTCACACACACACACACACACACACACACACCTCTAGAGGTTTGCTGATCATTCCTGAAGTGGTGAAATATTTAAATAGAGAAAAAATCATACCAGAAGACAAAAGGGAAGAAAATCCATGGACAGTTGCTGATATGCAAAAGCTGACAGGGGAGATGCTGAAATGAGTCAGTACTAACATAAGGATATATAAGCAGACTGTAAGAATAACCTGACACAGAAATTTAGCAGGTGATATCCCCCCCACCCCATCACTTACCTGCATCATGGGAACAAGTTTCACTGACAATAAGTCCTCCACATAAAGTGTGGCCTGGTTTACACATGCAGCAAAATGAGATGGTAGAATCCTGAAGCCGTAGAGTAGACGGTTCCAGTTCAGACTGCCAGGTGTGTCACATTTTTAGTGCTTCTTCACATCATTAAAAAAAAAAAAACTTTGTGCAAATACAAACAAACAAAACCCTTACAACAGCAGGGAGAGAAGTTCTGGCCTAGCCTGCTCCATACTGTAGTAATGTCATGGAAGAGCTTAGGAGACCAGTCAGGAAACTTGTCAAGAATTTTAATGGCTCTCTTAAATTAGAACAGTATAATAACAGGTATCTCCTGACTTCACCAAAATACAACTAAGACCAGTGTCACCTAACGACTAAAGTACAGAGTGATGATACTAGCCATACATCTAGTTTCTACTTAAAGGGATGGGTGTTGTTGTTGCTGTTGTTGATTTAAATGGGGAGAATGATAAAAATGTGATTCCCACCTGCAATTTGAAGTGGTACACTCCCATTACCTCAGGACTTTAGCATCTCATTCTGCTGCATGCGCAAACTACGCCTCAGTTCCCATGGCTCCATCATACTCACAAGTCAAACCAAGAAATGCAACTCAGGATGTAGATATCCAAATAAGGCCCAGTTCAGTTCTCAATGGTTCCCAATGAGTTCCATAGGACCAACTAAAAGACCTCCAATCTAGAATACAGTAGATAAAATAATAAATCCTACTTCTCACTCGAGATACTGAGATAACCTGAGCAAGGGGCAGATTTATCCCCCACCCCAGTGGGAGAGTGTCCTAATTAACAGAGGACAGCCCTCTGTTTGAAGGCGTCCTCTATTTAACAAGCTGTTCACTCCAAGTCTGCTTTCAAGCACCCTAAGAAGGGAGAGCAGGGACCTTGAAGTTGCCCATCAACAATTAACACTGGACAGAAGCCTGAGCAGCAGACACACAGGACACCTGGTCACAGTCTTCCCCACTATGGTGAGATGTATTGTATTTCTATTTAAATTATAGTAATTATTTCTAATTACTATAGCCTTCATGGATCACTCCCTTGTTGTGGCGAAGGGGCTTGCGTAACTCAGTGAAGCCATAAGCTATGCCGTGCAGGGCCACCCAAGGCGGACAGGTCATGGCAGAGAGTTCTGACAAAATGTGGTCCACTGGAGAAGGAAATGGCAACCCACTCCAGTATTCTTGCCAAGAAAACCCCATGGAACGTAGATTGTGTGGATCACAACAAACTGTGGCAAATTCTTAAAGTGATGGGAGTACCAGACCACCTTACCTGTCTCCTGAGAAACCTGTACGAGGGTCAAGAAGCAACAGTAAGAACCAGACATGGAACAACCGATTGGTTCAAAACTGGGAAAGGAGTACGACAAGGCTGCATATTGTCACCCTGCTTATTTAACTTATATGCAGAGTACATCATGAGAAATGCCGGGTTGGATGAATCAGAGGTCGGAATTAAGATTGCTGGGAGAATTATCAACAACCTCCGATATGCAGACGATACCACCCTAATGGCAGAAAGCGAAGAGGATCTCAAGAGCCTCTTGTTGAGGGTGAAAGAGGAGAGTGCAAAAGCTGGTTTGAAACTCAACATTAAAAAAACGAAGATCATCGCATCTGGCCCCATCACGTCCTGGCATATAGAAGGGGAAGAAATGGAAGCAGTGACAGATTTTACTTTCTTGGGCTCCAAGATCACCGCAGACGGTGACTGTAGCCATGAAATTAAAAGACGCTTGCTCCTTGGGAGGAAAGCTATGGCCAACCTAGACAGCATAGTAAGAAGCAGAGACATCACCTTGCCGACAAAGGTCCGTCTAATCAAAGCTATGGTTTTCCCAGTAGTAATGTATGGCTGTGAGAGCTGGACTATAAGGAAGGCTGAGCACCGAAGAATTGATGCTTTCGAACTGTGGTGCTGGAGAAGACTCTGACGAGTCCCCTGGACTGCAAGGAGGTCAAATCAGTCCATCCTAAAGGAAATCAACCCTGACTGCTCATTGGAAGGACAGATAATGAAGCTGAAGCTCAAATATTTTGGCCACCCAATGCGAAGAGAAAACTCCCTGGAAAAGACCCTGATGCTGGGAAAGACTGAAGGCAAAAGGAGAAGGGGACGGCAGAGGATGAGATGGCTAGATAGCATCACGGATGCAATGAATATGAACTTGAGCACGCTCCGGGAGAGAGCGCAGGACAGGAAGGCCTGGCGTGCTATGGTCCATGGGGTCACGAAGAGTCGGACACGACTGAACGACTGAACAACAACAACAATTATTTCTAGAGTTGCCTATGCAAATATTATGCAAATTTGTGTCTTCCATTTTGGTGATGTGTAAGTGGATGTCCTACCCCATGGTATTCCTGAGTGCTCCCCTTTACTTTTACCACATTCTAGAGCAATCTTCCCCCAAACTGGTGCCCTCCAGATGTTTTGGTCTACAATTCCCATAATCCCTAGCCAGCAAGGAAGCCTATGCACATAGACAAGGGGTGGGCAGAAGAAGGTAGATCAAAATTTACTGGTAGATCTCTGGGGTTTGGATCCAGACTCAGTCATACTGAGTAGGCCCATTGAAACGAATGGGACTTCAATAATGAGTAACATAAGTCCCACTGGGTTTCAGTGGGCCTACTGAAGTATGACGACATTTGGATCCAACCCTGGTGACCTGCAATAGATCACCAAGGGTTTCTCACTCCCAACTGTTTAACAATGGCAACGGAAAGGATTCTCCCTGCCTGCTTCTAAATTAGGCTGATGAGCTGGAAGAATGCTTGTGTGGCAGGGCATCAAGGAGCTGATCTTTGTGTGCTTGGTGGAGAGAGAAATATAGAATCATAGAATAGCAGGGTTGGAAGGAGCCTACAAGACTATCAAGTCCAACCCCCTGCTCAATGCAGGAATCCAAGTCAGAGCATCCCTGACAGATGGCTGTCCAGCCTCATCTTGAATGCCTCCAGTGTGGGAGAGCCCACCACCTCCCTAGGTAATTGGTTCCACTCTGTATTGCTCTAACAGTCAGGAAGTGTTTCCTGATGTTCAGCCAGGATCTAGCTTCCTGTAACCTGAACCTATTATTCCATGTCCTGAGATCCTAGCCTTCCTCTATGTGACAACCTTTCAAGTACTTGAAAAGCGATATCATATCTCCCCTCAGTCTTCTCTTCTCAAAGCTAAACATGCCCAGTTCTTTCAGTCTCTCCTCCTCATAGGGCTTTGTTTCTAGTCCCCTGATCATCTTCGTTGCCCTCCTCTGAACCTCTCCAGTTTCTCTGCATCCTTCTTAAAGTATGGTGCCCAGAACGGGACACAGTACTCCAGATGAGGCCTAACCAGTGCTGAGTAGAGGGGAACTAGTACTTCACGTGATTTGGAAGCTATGCTTCTATTAATGCAGCCCAAAATAGCATTGGCCTTTTTTGCAGCCACATCACATTGTTGGCTTATATTCAGCTTGTGATCGACAACAATTCCAAGATCCTTCTCGCTTGTAGTATTGTTGAGCCAAGTATCCCCCATCTTTTAAGTGTGCTTTTGGTTTCTTTTTCCTAGGGGCAGAACTTGGCATTTATCCCTATTAAATTTCATTCTGTTGTTTTCTGCCCAGCACGCCAGTCTATCAAGATCATTTGAATTTTGTTTCTGTCTTCCAGGGTATTAGCTATCCCACCGAATTTTGTGTCATCTGCAAATTTGATCAGCATTCCCTGCACCTCCTCCTCCAAGTCATTCATAAAAATGTTGAAGAGCACTGGGCCCAGGACTGAGGCCTGCAGTACCCCACTCGTTACCTCTCCCCAGTTTGAGAAGGTCCCATTGATAAGCACTCTTTGAGTCCGATCCTGTAGCCAACTGTGGATCCACCTGATAGTTGTTTCATCTAGCGCACTTTTAGCTACTTTGCTAATCATGATATGATGGAGCATTTTGTTGAAAGCTTTGCTGAAGTCGAGGCATATGTTGTCCACAGCATTCCCACAATCCACGAGGGAGGTGACCTGATCAATGAGATCAGATTCGTCTTGCAGGATTTCTTCCTGACAAATCCATGTTGGCTTCGAGTAATCACTGCATTGTTTTCAAGGTGCTTCTAGATGGATTGCTTTATAATCCAGTGTTTTCTTAGGGATTGATGTCAGACTGACTGGTCTGTAGTTCCCAGGTTCCTCCTTTTTGCCCTTTTTAAAGATAGGGACAACATTAGCCCTCCTCCAATCATCTGGCACTTCACCCATCCTCCGTGATTTCTCAGAGATAATAGACAGTGGTTCTAAGAGTTCTTCTGCCAGTTCCTTTATTACTCTAGGGTGCAGTTCATCTGGCGCTGGAGATCTGAACTCATTCAAAGTAATTAGGTGTTCCTTGACCATATGCCTATCAATCTCAAGCTGTAATCCTTCCCCTTCAGCCTGTACTTCGCCTTTGCCAGGAGGCTCACAAACCGTGTTAAAAATCATATGTTAAAAATCATATGTTAAAATCATAGTGAGTACCAGACTAATCTGGGAAGAAACAAAACCAATATGGTTGCTACCATTGCACACTGTAACCCATCAAAAGATAAACAACAGGATTTCTTAAGATTTAATCCTAAACATACATCACAGCCCACTCACTTTTGACGGGGTCACTGTACAATGTACAATGTGGTAACAAGAGCTCCCAGTGAAGAGGCATCAAATGACATCTATGCCAGATCTACCATGGTGACACTATATCCCTCTTGTGCATATATACCTCATAGCACAAACAATGACATCTGTTGTGGTATTTTGGATAATACAGAATAAAAAGCAAGAAATAATGCTAGAAAAATGGTATATAGAATGCCTAATGTGCCCCAACAGTTATCAGGGTACTTCAATACCGATAAAAAGCACAAGTGTAGAACTAGCCCTAGCGTGAACTTAAAAACACACAGAGAAAGGCAACCCAATACAGGTCAGCAAGAGGGTGTTTTTAATCAGGAACAGCATGTATGAGTGTGGAATCCTTTCAATGTCTTTCGTGACTTGAGAGACATTCTGTGAGTGTGCATTTGTCACTTAGAATCTATTACCAAGGTGAAATTTCTGCCTCTCAGGAACCATTTCCAAATTCACTCCTTATCTGTAATGAGCAGATGGAGTGATTCCTGCTCTTGGCATTGCCACATCAAGGCTTTGACTGGAAGGTGCTTCTTCATTGGGAACTACCCCCACCCACAGCAGCAGCAGCACATGAAACTCCAGTGTTTTCTTGTACCTGTTCTAGGTAAATCACTATCTCTGTTTTGCCTTTGGGGGAGACTTTGGAGATGTCTTTTCAAAAACATTTTTAGTGTTCACACGCATATATTCATTAGAGTTGACTGTGATGCCACCGGGGCAGGATTTGGGGCAGAGGTCCAGGACTCTGCTCAACAGAATGAACAGGGGTGCCCCCGTACACAGCAGGGCTGGCTTATGACATTTTGATGTAAGTGAAATAATGCACATTGGCATCTAAGGAGTTCTCCTTCCCACCCCACCCCCGTAAGACCATTAAGTCCAGAGTCTAAAATTACCTAACTGCTCCACTGGATTGGCAGTCTTCAGATTTCAGCTCTCTCCTCCAAATTTCTAGAAATCTCTCAGGACAGGGCTGGCTTCATGTCTGAAGGGGCCCTTGACAAAGAGCCCCCTCATGGCTTTCCTCCTACATTGGTAGGCCATGGTGAGCTTACCTGACAGTAGCGGTGGGCTGCAGCAACACTAAAAATCAATGCTGGGCAGCTTGGAGCTGTCACCTGAATTTCCTGCAATACCTGAGAGCAAGGCACATAGGTGGCATTGTGGGAAATTAAAATGGCAGTTCTCCAAGTCCCAGACAGAGCCACCTGGCACAGAGTCAAGGCAGGTGTCAGAAAAATGATGGGACCTATTGAGGCCATGGCAGCTGTCTGAGGATATCACATGTTGATGACAGGCCTTTCTAAGGGGCATCAGTGGAGGCATTTGGGGTTTAGGGCACTGGCATGCTTGTACATATATGCTTGTTCACTTCAAACTGAGGCCCTCTGCACCTCCCTGTGAAAAATCCACAACGATCTTTTTTGGCCAGGACAAAAATAGATTTCCCAGAATGGTTGAAAGATTTAACCCAGCCATCCCCAACCTGCTGCCCTCCAGATGTGCTGGACTACAACTCCCATCATGCTGGTCAGTGATGCTGGGAGTTGTAGTCCAACACACCTGGATGGCACCAAGTTGGGGAAGGCTGATTTAACCTGTTAACCTCTCAGGACAGAGGCAGTCTCTGGGTTTACTGCATTTCAAGCAGCAGCAAAGGAAAAGCCTTCAGAATACAAATCAGCCCTGTGATTCCTATGAAACATAATTGATTCATCACCCATGCCTGTCCATTTTAGTTCGCTGATTCCCAAGATGTTGATGTTCAATCTTGCCATCTCATGTTTGACCACCTCCAGCTTACCTGGATTCATTGATCTGACATTCCAGGT
Source organism: Heloderma suspectum (assembly GCF_057233095.1). Lineage (NCBI taxonomy): Eukaryota > Metazoa > Chordata > Lepidosauria > Squamata > Helodermatidae > Heloderma > Heloderma suspectum. The sequence continues at coordinate 233,014,010 of NC_139461.1, forward strand.
TCCTAAACAATATTGTTCTTTACAGCATCGGATTTTCTTTTCACCACCAGACACATCCACAGCTGAGTGTCCTTTCAGCTTTGGCCCAGCCGCTTCACTCTTTCTGGCGCTACTTGGAAATACCCTCTGCTCTTCCCCAGTAGTATATTGGACACCTTCCGACCTGAGGGGCTCATCTTCCGGCGTCATATCTTTTAGCCTTGTGATATGTTCCATGGGGTTTTCTTGGCAAGAATACTGGAGTGGGTTGCCATTTCCTTCTTCAGTGGACCACATTTTGTCAGAACTCTCTGCCATGACTTGTCCGTCTTGGGTGGCCCTGCACGGCATAGCTTATGGCTTCATTGAGTTACGCAAGCCCCTTTGCCACAACAAGGCAGTGATCCATGAAGGGGTAGAAGTGCCAAGACAGTGATAAATCAGACTCAAAGGTTTGCTTACAAGGAGACTTTATTGAGTAACTTACAGCACACAGGCGTACCCAATGGTTGGATCAGACAGCTTCTCTGAACCATGAGCCACTGGGCACACTGGGTCTTATACTCTACAGGTTAGCAATAAGCAATGTTTCAGCAGCATGCATCCCTAGCATTCATTCGCAGCATCAACCAACAGCACTTGGTTCTCAAGCACAGCCACCTGCAGCTTTAAGGTAAACAAACAAACTCTGCTTCTCAGACTCATCAGTGATAAGACATTCTCCTCATTAGCAGGAATGTTCTGAGAAGGCTGTTATCGGCCCTTTGAATCATCTTCACATGCTCAGAGGCTTACTAGCAAGGGAACTGAACTTAAGCAAGCATTATGGATCTCTAGACCCCTCTAACACTATAAATGACTTGGCTATGCTCCTGGGGCCAATACAGGGTGTTGAACCTCTTTCTGCTTGAGGGCCAAATTCAGTTTTGGAGAAGCTCTCAGCAGCCACATTCTAGGGGTGCCTGGGTCCAAAACACCAGCATATTTTAGCTTACAGGCACAATCCTTGGCATGTTTAGATGGATAAAAGTCCTATGCTGGGAGATCTAGGACTTTTATCTGTGTAAACATGCCTAGGATTGTGCCCGTAAGCTCTTACTGCCAGTCGCTAACCCTTAGGAGAGACATTTCAACCTTTTAGAGCGGGGCGGGGCGGTGGGGGGACACATGCAAATGCTGGGAAACTACCAAATGATTGGAAGTTGGGGGAAAGGGGGGGCCTTCTGGGGAGTCTCTGAAGGCCAGATTAGGACTCCAGCCAGGCCAATTTGGCCCATGGGCCTGAGGTTCAGCACCCCAGACATAAGGGAACAGGGCTAGCAGTAAGGCCATTGAGGCAGGAGCTATATTTTGCTATCACCCTAAACACGTTGGCCGTCACACTTTATTGTCCATGCTCTGGCCTTCTGACCACCATGCTGACAGGAGGGCTCTGGCCCAAGGTTTCTTGCTGCCCTGTTCACATTTTGCCACACATGCACATACCCTGGATTATCTGGCGTGGAACAGCACGACTCTAAAACGGAACACAGGAAGCGGCGTGATAGTGAGTCATCCCAGTGGTCCCTCTGCCTCTGTGCCACCTACAGTGACTACCAGGGTCTCTCCAGGGTCTTAGGGCACAGGCCTTTCCCAACACCTCCCATCTGATACTTTTAACGGGAGACTGAACCTGGGTCCTTCCGCATGCACAGCGTGTGCAGCACCAGCGAGCTATGGCCTCTCCCCAAGAGCTGACCAAAACGCATCCTCCCCTTTACAAGCACGTCCACACCCTAAGCAACCAACAGAGGTCCAAAGGCCTCCTGGGAATATAGGCAATGTCACTCTGCCAATAAACCAGTATCACCCCGCTAATAAATTACCTTGTGTGTTTCCTTCAAAAATGCAGCCGTCGTGTCCTTGTGGGCATGTGTCTTCCCTTACAGAGGGCAGTCCTCTGTTTGAAGAGCTGTCCAGTTTAAAGCTAAAGAACCATAAGAAGGGCATGCAGGGGCCTCGAAGTTGCCCACCAGCTGACAGCACCTGGGCAGCAGACTGATCAGACACTTTGTTTTGGCAATGTTTAAGAGGTCACCCTAAGCCATTGGCTCTCTCTTAAAATACATTTACATAAGTGGGTACCCCTGAATATTAGCACCTCAAGATGATTGCCTAGCTAGTTGGGACTGTCCTGATGGGCACCAAGCAAGTTAAATAAAGAACAGAGATGTCCATGATTCCAGGTGTACACCGCATGGCTTATGTTTGTCTGTGGCATTAGGAAGCACACGTTCAGCCTGCAGTGTCCTGTTTTCCCAAGGCTCAGGGCTGCCTAACTGACCAATGTCAATAAGGTCCCAAGGGATGGTCTGAAGGTACATGAGGCTGCCACCTTGCTGAAGCTAAGCAGGTCTGGGTCTGGTCAGTGCTTGGAGGGGAGGTCACCTGGGAACCCCATGTAGCCAGCTTGAGTTCCACAGTGAAAGAAAGCAGGAATATAAATGTAATAAAATAAATAAATAACAACCAGGAAGTCCTTGGGAGTTCCACGCAGATTAGCACTAAGTAGAGAGGCAAAGCAGATCAGTGTGAAGCCAGCAAGAGGACCAAGGCACCACAGCACGCAGGGTTCAGGTAGGAAGAGTTGTCAATAGGCAGTTCCAGAAGTTACTCATGAGAGATCCAGTCCAAGGGACAGTTGGGTAAGACATCACAGCAGACAAAGTCCAAGCAGGAAGCAGAGTCGAAAGGCTGTCTGGAGATAGTCATGACAGGTTTAGTTCAATGGAGCACTAGGTATCCTAGAGCACAGAGAGATGGAGCCAGAACAATAGAATAATCCTGTTCCTAACAACTCCTCCAGCTCCCAAATGCTACTCTTAAGCAGAGGCTGTCAGAACCCTGCCCAGGATCCAGCTGTGTCTTGTAAGTAGCTTTTGAAAAGAATCTCCTTGCCAGATGCGCCCCCTTACTCCCGAGGAGTCCACTGCTGCAGACAGGTACTTCTTCTGGGCTCAAGGAATCTGCCCTGCCTCTTCAGTCTACGTCATTCCCAGGGGCTTGGGAGTCTGACCTCTTTTGCCTACAAAGTGGATCCCCCCTCCTTCTGTGGGGGTAGGTCCTGGGCAGGCATTACTGAGGACCCAGGTTCCTCCAGACCCTCTGATCCTGGCAGGTCCTGAGCCTCAGCAGCTGCTGGGGACTCTGGCTCTTCCTCTGTGGAGGAATCGTCGGGGGGGGGGGCATGACATGCAGAGTGCTTTATCACTCTCTGGCTTCCAACAAAGACAGATGTTGCATTCCAGCACTGCTAAAATATGAGGCCATTTCCCGGCAAAGAATTTTTGAAGTGGCTAGTCTCTTCTGACAGGCTTAATTTGGTTTATATTTCCCTTGGGAATTAACAGTTCAATTGAAGTGGCATGCCATGTTCTTTCCCTCTGAAGCTGAAGAATAGATTTTCTTTTCCCTGAAAAGCTGAGAGGTATCTCAGGGCTCTCAAGTTCAATAAACACCAAGTGATGGATGGTGATTAGGGATTTGGGGATCCAAAGTACCCAGGGATGTTTAATTAGGGAAGAGATGCCAGTACATTCCTACTTGGGGAGATTATGGCAGCTGTAAAGTGAGAGAGGGGATATGTGAATCCAGACAGATAAGTACCTCCAGAGTAGACTTGTCTATAGCCTACCTATATGCCACCAAAAGAAGGAAATTCTATCACTGCTGTTTCTTGCATTAGTCAGATCAACTCTTCTTCAGCACTGCAGAGACAGAGGGGAGTTATAGTATCTCCATCATATGCAGGGTAGTAAGATGTCCACTGGTGGTCTACCCATAGGTGGTATTCCACCAGAGGCATTGCTTTGTGAATACTCTCCCTTAAATGAGTTAACCAGAAGCAATGTAACACCAGTAGCATTTGGGGGTGTATCTAGTGCTATTTCCATATCACTGGTGGTATATAATGCTCCCTCACTCCATATATCTCAGTAATTACAACTACTGGTAATGACCAAAGAACTGATTGGTCTGGAATACATTCCCAACAGATGTTAGCAATAGTGGTGATATATACATTAATGTTATTTCTTCCAAAACTATAAATATTCTGTGTTCCGTGCACTGCATTAGGGATTGCAGCATTGTCATGTATTTTTATGAGGCAGATACAGTGGGATATAGATCCAATTCATGTATGAAATAGGGCCCGAGACACCTATGAAAAGGCCAAACATTGGGGGACCACAAGGTTCAAGTGGAAATGCTAAGTTAATAAAGATGCTTGGTATGTATTTTGTTCAAGTTTGCTGTACTTGGGCAGGTGGCAAACACACACACACACACACACACACACGTATTTGATGGATATAAATGTATCCAGTGTGGGGTGTTGTTGTTTTTTTACTAAAGTTCCAATAATAGCAACAGTAAAGGCATCCATGAAAACCAGCTGAATATGGCTGCGATCCAGAAGGCAACAACACAATACAGAAGCACAAGCACTAATGGAAGTAATTGTGTGTGACGTTTGGATAATTGAGACTCAGTTAGTGATGTGAGACAGCTTGGGAATGGAAGACAGCCAGTGTGGATAGAGTGTCAGAAATGAACCACAGAGACCCCAATTCCTGTTCAACCATTACGCTTTCTCAGTGATTGTTAGGCCAGTCACACTCTCAGCCTAACCTGCCTCACCAGGTTGTTATGAGGATAAAATTAGAAAGCCCCATATATGCGATCCTCTGAAGAAATGGAGACAGATGCGTAACAAATTCTCTAAGGGCACAAGCCTATACATGGCTAAATCTACACCAGTGCTTTTTATCAGTACTGAAGTGCACTGATAACTGTTGGGGCACATTATGCATTATGCATGCATTATGTATACAGCTTTTCTAGCATTATTTCCTGCATCTTATTCCGTGTTATTCAAAATACTGCAACAGATGTCATTTTGCGTGCTACAAGGTATAAATGCGCAAGAGGGATATAGCATGACCATGATGGGATTGTATCAATATGACATGAGGTGTAGATCTGCCCCATGTTTAGACAGAAAAAAAGTCCTACAACTCCCAGCATTCCCCAGCCAGCCGTGGCTCGCTGAGGAATGCTGGGAGTTGTAGGACTTTTTTCTGTCTGAACATGCATAGGATTGCACCCTAAATATAGTTTGTGGTGCAGAGAAGTTGCCCCCTTCCCACATCTCTGACTCCATGAATATGGAAAATATCTGTTCCACCCTCTACAAAAACCTTTTTCTATGTGAAGAACACATTTCAGGATCATGCTACCTTGGGAGGGCTCCTGCCCTGAAAGGCGGCCGAGAAATATTGCAAATAAATAAATAATAAAATGTGACTTCTTCTAGACAGAACACTAATTAGAAAAGCAAACCTTGAATAAGTGCTATATGGCTCCCTTACCAATGGTACAGGTCTCTCTCTCCCCTTCCTCTGTCATTGTAGCGCTTACTTCTCTGTTTCATTTTTATGCTTGCAGACTGGATGTTTGGCCCCAGCCCGGATGACAACAGCAACAAGAGTGACGTGAACTGCATCAGCAATAACCTGAATGAGATGGGTGAGATTCGGGAGGCACATCACCACCGGGAACACCGGCCCCAGGATGTGATCATTTCCATTAGTGAAACTCCTTGTCATCTACCCCAGCAAACATGAAAAAGCTGATCCCTGGATATGCATGGACAATGCTGGGAGGGTGACAGGTATAATGAGGGAAGGGCTCCCAAAGGTTTTTTCCCCCGCAACCAACTTTGACATTTTTTGATGAGGGCTACTAGACTGTTGGCAGCCTTGAAGTAATGCTGGGCTGGAGTGTAAACATACCTTTCTATGGGACATCCAACCAGCAGCATATCTAACTCTCACTAAGCAGCCATTCGCTGCATGTTTTGTCCCAGTAAACACTACAACTTATATAAAACCCACTGAGTTGCACGTTGGTAAAACTCTCCACGCAAATTGTTCCAGGGCTCCCACGGAAAGCAGAAGTGAAGTTGCAGGACATTCATTCTGTGGATTCTGAGATTCCACGGCATCATGCAAAGTCTGCTGTTTCTTTCTGGGTGGCATTCATTATCTTCTGTATTTCTGCTTCACTGGTTGAATCTTTTGCTGCTGCCATACAGATATTAAACGCACAGAAGCCTGCTTTGGGTCTGAAATTGGCAACCCTATGCACAAGGAGGCTTGGAAGGGAATAAGTAGAGTGATGCTAAAATATTGACTCTGTTGCCTGGCAGAAGAGGAGCCATTGGCTGTATTTGTGGAAAGCGCCACCAATTTCAAATGAAGCATCACAAAGTGCAAAAGAACAATGTATGGATCACACTCATGTTTTCTGCCATCAGCGCTCCTTCTGATTAGTTTAATGCCTGCCCTTCTTTTCAGTGAACTAATGTGTGGATGCACATACACATGTTCACACCATTTTCTGTACAAAACAGCTTGTTTGCATTGGTCCTTTTGATTTCCAGACTCTGTTTCTTCTTTTTTGAGTGCAATAGTTTTTTTTTAAGGAGTATTTTAAAAAGATCCTGGTCTCAGGCATTATTGGTTGGTTGGTTGGTTGGTTTTGTTTGTTTGTTTGTAAGGATTGGAAGTTCCCCTTCCCCTTTCCCAGGCTTTAATTTTCATTTCTGCTTCTCCCTGCTTCTCACTAATGTTTGTGTTTTCTGAAGCATGAATGCAGGGAGATAGAAAACAAATGGGCAGGGATGGGGCTTCTGCTCCCAATGTTTTCCACCAGAGTCACTTGCTCATCTTGGTGGGATAAGATGAAACTGTGATCATCCAGGTGCAGGAAAGGCCATTCCTCCTCTTGATCATCCTGGCTGACTACTTTCTGACTTCCTGCAAGGAGATAACATAGTAGCATTGCAAACAAGGCTCGCGTTGTTTTACCTTGGAGGAGGTAGGAGGAGAGTTTTTAATTATTTTCCCTGAGAGCATTCAGGGGGATTATCCCAAATAAAAAGCCCCTTTTACTTGTAACAGTGGTCAGGCCCATGGAGACCCTTTGAAAGTCCAAGTTATGGTGCCCCATAAGCCACACTTTCTTTTCAAGTGGGAACTCAGACATTCATGCTTCTTCCCATGCAGCCTCCTTCACTCCCATCCTGCCTGGTCACTCAAATCTCCAGCAGTGCTGCAGACTGAAATCTACCTCTCTTGCTGCCAATATTCTCATTTTTCTCCCTGCCATGAAAATGGTACCCACTATTCTCTGGTTTTATCCTAAGGACACAGCCCTCCTATGAGTTTCTGGAGAAATGTTTAAAAGCCCAGTACAGAGAACAAAAGAAAGAAAGAAAGAAAGAAAGAAAGAAAGAAAGAAAGGGGTGTGGGGAGTCCAATGCCACACATTTCACACTGGGACAGTCCAGTGAATTAAACTACAGCATCTGGAGCCTGGAGAAGATGCTGATGCTAGGGAAAGTGGAAGGCAAAAGGAAGAGGGGCCAACCAAGGGCAAGATGGATGGATGATATTCTGGAGGTGACGGACTCGACCTTGGGGGAGCTGGGGGTGGCGACGGCCGACAGGAAGCTCTGGCGTGGGCTGGTCCATGAAGTCACGAAGAGTCGGAAGTGACTGAACGAATAAACAACAACAATCTGGAGCCTGCTCTGTGGATTTCTTAGCATAATGGTTAGTCCAGCCCTGACAGTAATTTCCAAAGTTTTGCTAAGGAAACCCACCAGCCAAGGTGGGAGCATGCTCATACAGGAAACAAAGACTAGGGACTGAACAGTAAAAGACTGTTGAAATGAAAGAAATATGGCAAGTCTTGTTTTCATTTGGGAAGGAAGGAAGGAAGGAAGGAAGGAAGGAAGGAAGGAAGGAAGGAAGGAAGGAAGAGGGGGGGAGAGAGAGAACAAAGAAAAAAAACAATAGCTGTTGGCCCATCTTTAATTAAAAATTTTGACCTTTGATTTCTAATAGTACAATCCTATACATGTCTACTCATAAGTAAGTCCTATTGAGTTCAATGGGATTTACTCCCATGTAAGTGTGCATAGGACCGCAGCCTTAGAAATGAAGTACATTGGGACAGGGTTAGGAAACATGGTCAGTCCCATACCACCGCTTTCAGGGTCCTGCCAGAATTTTTTTTTTTTAATGGAAGCTCTCACATGGTCATCTGTTCTTTGATGATTGACTGCTCCTGATATTTGGCTTTTGACTCTTGATGAGTCAAAAGCCAAAGAATGGATCATACTAGATGGTGCTACCATAAGAACATCTGCTATTATCATCACCAGCTTGCTTGCTTGCTTTTTAACTAGCCTTGCCCCTGGGCCATTTATAACAGTATGAGACAGACAGAAGGTAAAGAGATAAAATAGAGGGGAGGGGACACTTCACCTGCTTAAACTTCGCATGTCCAACTGCTGTTAAAGCAAAGGCAGAAGAAAAGTAAAAGTAAAAACTTAACTACTCTAACTGGCTGTTATTGACCTTTGAAGCCTTTGGGTTAGAGAGTAACATGTGATGGGTTTTGTACAAATTAACAATAAAAATTGTTACAATTCCTTTGCTTTCGAATGATATGCTTCTGAGACAGTAGATTCCTCCGAAGTTCATACTATTGTTCTCTTCTCCCTTTCTTTTTTCCCTATGACAAACTCCCTCTACAAAAACCCAAAGCCCCTCTCATCTATTTTTGCCATTTTTAAAAATCGATGGCATTTCTTTTATCTTGGAAAGGACTTAAAATCTACTGTGATTTTGGTCCTGGTCACGAATGAGCACTTGTTAGCATCAAAATGGGACCTGGTTCATTGTCAGCTGAGCATCTGTAATTGCAGACATGACAGCCATCCTCTTCTTTTTTAAAAAGCAGTTCTAACCAATAAATAGGAAATTAACACACAGTATGATTTCAATATAGATTTAAGTGATTAGACCTGATAGACAGAGTGCCTGAGGAACTATGGACGGAGGTCTGTAACATTGTTCAGGAGGCAGCAACTCAATCCATCCCAAAGAAAAAGAAATGCAAGAAAGCCAAGTGGCTGTCTGATGATGCTTTACAAGTAGCTGAGGAAAGAAGGGAAGCGAAAAGCAAAGGAGAAAGGGGAAGATATATCCAACTGAATGCAGATTTCCAGAGAATACCAAGGAGAGACAAGAAGGCCTTCTTAAATGAACAATGCAAAGAAATCGAGGAAAACAATAGAATGGGAAAGACTAGAGATCTCTTCAAGGAAATTGGAGATCTCAAGGGAATGTTTTTTGTAAAGACGGGCATGATAAAGGACAAAGAAGGCAGGGACCTAACAGATGAGATTAAGAAGAGGTGGAAAGAATACACAGAAGAACTATACAGGAAAGATCTGAATGTCCCTGATAGCCATGATAGTGTGGTCACTGAACCTGAGCCGGACATTCTAGAGAGTGAAGTCAAGTGGGCCTTGGGAAGCATTAGTAACAACAAAGCTAGCAGAGATGACAGTCTTCCAGCTGAGCTATTTAAAATCCTAAAAGATGATGCTGTTAAAGTGCTGCACTCAATATGCCAACACATTTGGAACACTCAACAGTGGCCACAAGACTGGAAAAGGTCAGTTTACATTCCAATTCCAAAGAAGGGCAATGCCAAAGAGTGTTCAAACTACCGTCCAATTGCGCTCATTTCACATGCCAGCAAGGTGATGCTCAAAATCCTACAAGCTAGGCTTCAGCAGTACGTGAACCGAGAACTACCAGAAGTACAAGCTGGGTTTCGAAGAGGCAGAGGAACTAGAGATCAAATCGCCAACATTCGCTGCATCATGGAGAAAGCAAGAGAATTCCAGAAAAACGTCTATTTCTGCTTCATTGACTATGCTAAAGCCTTTGATTGTGTGGATCACAACCAACTGTGGCAAATTCTTAAAGAGATGGGAGTACTAGACCACCTTACCTGTCTCCTGAGGAACCTGTGTGAAGTCAAGAAGCAACAGTAAGAACCGGACATGGAACAACCGATTGGTTCAAAATTGGGAAAGGAGTACGACAAGGCTGTATATTGTCACCCTGCTTATATAACTTATTTGCAGAGTACATCATGAGAAATGCCAGGTTGGATGAATCACAGGTCATTAAGATTGCCGGGAGAATTATCAACAACCTCAGATACGCAGGTGATACCACCCTAATGGCAGAAAGCGAAGAGGATCTCAAGAGCCTCTTGTTGAGGGTGAAAGTGGAGAGTGCTGGTTTGAAACTGGAGAGTGCTGGTTTGAAACTCAACATTAAAAAAACTAAGATCATCGCATCTGGCCCCATCACGTCCTGGCATATAGAAGGGGAAGAAATGGAAGCAGTGACAGATTTTATTTTCTTGGGCTCCAAGATCGCCGCAGACGGTGACTGTAGCCATGAAATTAAAAGATGCTTGCTTCTTGGGAGGAAAGCTATGGCAAACCTAGACAGCATAGTAAGAAGCAGAGACATCACCTTGCCGACAAAGATCCGTCTAATCAAAGCTATGGTTCCCACAGTAGCAATGTATGGCTGTGAGAGCTGGACTATAAGGAAGGCTGAGCGCCGAAGAATTGATGCTTTCGAACTGTGGTGCTGGAGAAGACTCTGACGAGTCCCCTGGACTGCAAGGAGGTCAAATCAGTCCATCCTAAAAGAAATCAACCCTGACTGCTCATTGGAAGGACAGATACTGAAGCTGAAGCTCAAATATTTTGGCCACCTAATGCAAAGAGAAAACTCACTGGAAAAGACCCTGATGCTGGGAAAGATTGAAGGCAATAGGAGAAGGGGATGGCAGAGGATGATATGGCTAGATAGCATCACCGATGCAATGGATATGAACTTGAGCACACTCAGGGAGAGAGAAGAGGACAGGAAGGCCTGGCATACTATGGTCCATGGGGTTACGAAGAGTCGGACACGACTTAACAACAACAACGATTTCAATATGTTGTACCAACAAAGAGTGCTTTAGAAAATGGGTATGGAAGAGCCAATCCTGGGATATTTACATTGATACCCATAGTTATGTGTGTGTGTTTGGGTGGGAGGGAGAGGTTATGGTTTAGCTAGGATAAGATCAAGCAAAAGTGGCACTTCTAAAATATAATCCTTTAACTGTCCTGAACTTGAGTAACTTCAGTTTATGGAAATGCATAGTTCAGTGCATAGCACGCTCCGGGAGAGAGCGCAGGACAGGAAGGCCTGGCGTGCTATGGTCCATGGGGTCACGAAGAGTCGGACACGACTGAACGACTGAACAACAACAATAGTTCAGTCAGGTGTGGCAATTTTCCGGGAGGGGGGGGCACACTGTTTGGATGAGAAATGGCAGGGGTGGAATACATCCTTGTACTAAATGTTGATCACTCTTATCTCAAGTACTAATTCAAAGGGGTGGTAACAATGTTAAGGCATAACTGATCCAAATTAAATGATCTTCATTGTGCCTGCCAGGATGGTTCTACCATTAGGCAGAGTGAGGCAGCCACATCAGGCAACAGATTTTGGCTGTCGTGAAAGAGGAGCATTTTGCTGGTTATTTATTTTGCTTTGTTGTATGGTTATTGCCAGGGATGGGGAGAGGTCCTTTTGGGATTTTCTACCTCATGTCCCGAAATAACTTGGCTGGCATTGGATACTATGTATCTTGACTTGCAGCAGGGGCACCATTTATCACTCCACCTCAGGAAGCAAAATCTCTTGGGCTGGCCCTCATGCCTCCTGAGGGTTATTTCAAACATTCAGAGAAGCACATGGTACAGTCCTTCCAGAGTGAAGCACTTCAAAAAGCCCTCAGGCATGCTTGGGCTTACATCAAAAGACGTGTCAATTAGCACGAGGCAGAACTGACAGACAAGAAACAGGCCGCAGGGCTATTGAGGCATGGATTTCCAACAGTAGTCAAACATGTATTTGCATGAGAACACACACATTCCCTGTTGTACAGAACAGGAGGATACAAGTTAGAGGCTCGTATTGTCCGTCTAATCAAAGCTACGGTTTTCCCAGTAGTAATGTACGGCTGTGAGAGCTGGACTATAAGGAAGGCTGAGCGCCGAAGAATTGATGCTTTCGAACTGTGGTGCTGGAGAAGACTCTGATGAGTCCCCTGGACTGCAAGGAGGTCAAATCAGTCAATCCTAAAGGAAATCAACCCTGAGTACTCATTGGAAGGACAGATCCTGAAGCTGAAGCTCAAATATTTTGGCCACCTAATGCGAAGAGAAAACTCTCTGGAAAAGACCCTGATGCTGGGAAGGACTGAAGGCAAAAGGAGAAGGGGACGGCAGAGGATGAGATGGCTAGATAGCATCACCAATGCAATGAATATGAACTTGAGCACGCTCCGGGAGAGAGCACAGGACAGGAAGGCCTGGCGTGCTATGGTCCATGAGGTCACGAAGAGTCGAACACGACTGAACAACAACAACAACAAATTGTGCTTGTAGCAATGATGCTTCTGTTTGAAGAACACACTTGTAAGTGGCAGGGGAGGCAAAGAATGAGAGCACGTGCATCAAGGAAGGAAGGAGAGAGATTGGCCAGAGACAGAATGATGGGAAGGAGGAGGAAAAGGAATGGGTTTTGGTTAGAATCTTGGGCAAAGTGAAATCTGAGACAGGAGGAAGTTGGAAGGAAGGGGGTTTAGGGTTATGCAGGAAAGATAGACATGGAGGAGACTGACAGACAGGATGTGGGGAGAGGAGATTCTCCCTTGATCCTATGTGTGTCATGGTGGTGGTGGTGGTGAGACAAGTTGTATGTGTATTTATTTTTTTATTAGATTTATTAGCCGCCCATCTGGCCGGCTGGCTGGCCACTCTAGGCAGTGTACAATACTAATAACAAATTAACATAATCAACTGAACAAAACAACATAACAAAAGAACACTGCTCTAAAAAAACCCACCCCAAATGCCATCCTGAACAGCCAGGTTTTTAAAGCCCAGTGGAAGCTCCTTGTAATCAGCCTTGCTCAAGGAGCTACAAAATGCTATTTTTGCAAGCATAGGAACAGCTTACATCACAACAGGCACTAGAAGAAGCCAGGTTGCTAGTATGCCAGATCAGGGACTCTATTATAACAAAAATTTTCAAAGCATGGCAATAACGGTTCAAGCCTCGACAAATCTAAGGCAGTCAATGAAATGTTTCAGATCAAATGTTCAGGTTTTGGGGGTGCAATCCTATGCATGTTATCCTATGCATATAAGTGCTATCTGTGTTTTAAAGGTCTGGCTCTTAAACGTAAGAACAAGGAGCCTGCGATAACTGAAACAGAGTAATTTAAGCCACAATCCTGTGCACGTTTAGACAGAAATAAGTCCTACACCTCTCAGCATTCCCCAGCCAGCATGGGGAATGCTGGGAATTGTAGGACTTTTTTCTGTCTAATCATGTATAGGATTGTGCCCTTGGCTTAGTGTTGGGCAGGGGGCACTCAGAAGAATATTAATGGTGGGAAGCTATAAAGAAGCACGTGATGTTCTTGTTGTCATAGCAAATATTTGGGAAAAGACAGTAAAGGCCCCATTAATTTCCAACTTCTTAGTAATATTCTGTACAAAGATTGCTCATGTAACTCAAGGACAGGGTTGCACTGTAAGTTCCCAAGAGAACTAGATATGAAGGCATTACTCTGAACCCAGTGCCAAAGCTCTCCCTCAATCTCCATATGTGCTTCACAGCCATCACACCAAACAGCTGATACCATCTCACAGCTGTTCCTGACGTTCCTTGTGACTGTGATGTGTTTAGAGTTGATGCACGGCATTCTGACTGATTAAGCCATCACAGAGGCTGTGCTCATTACTGGCATACAACAGCTCAGGTTTTCTCTAGGTGCCATGGATCTTCAGGTTTACCCTTCTGAGAAAAGATTAGTATCTCAATGGTCACCCTGTTCAGTTTCAGGCAATGGCAAGACATCCAAGTGAGACAAGTAGAGATACAAAATGAGAATGTGAATGTTCCCGTGGTAATAAAATAGACTACCCTGTCCCAAATCTGCCACCACAGTACTAACTGCCCTGTTCAGGGGTAGTTATGCTTGCTATAAGGGAATTAATTTCTAACCCACCTTTCAGGGAACAGTGTTCTTTACAAAAAGGAATTTAAAACACTTAAAACATCAAAAATGCATTCATTAAAATCAGCAGCAATTAAAACCTGAAAGCACAATACATTTATCCAGTGTGGACTGGAATAAAAATGTTTCCACAGTTTTCTGAAAAACCTGGCTGTACTACCTGGGGAGAGAGTTACAAAGATGTGGGGCCACCTCCAAAAAGGCCCCATCCACAGTACCCCAAAATCTAACAGCTCTTACCAGCGGGCCCCAGAGCAAGGCCTCACACACTGATTTTAAAGCTCGGGCAGTCTCAAATAGGTACAGGCAGTCCTTCGGATAAGGAGAGATCATGAAGAAGTAATTTCACAATTCGTTACATTGCCCTGTGTCTTCCTTAACCTCATTTGGCTCTTTGAGACACCGGCAAGACAGCACTTTGCCTGCACCCAGAGCCAGCATCAAAAACGGGCATGGCGGGACTGTTGCCGAGGGCCCTAGGGCTCAGGAGGGCCCCTGCTGATTGGTCAGAACTGTTCTTTTCTGAGCTCTCTGTGGCAGCTATGCAAGGAAAGCAAGAGGCTGCTGCTGCTGCTTGCTCCCTCAACTTCTGGGTCTTCAGCTGTGTCTGCACACAGCAAGCCCAAAGATTAGCCCACGTGCCAGGCTCCTGGTGAAGAGGCACGAGGGGTGGCAGACAGCAGCAGAAGTGCCGGCTGCTCGCAGTGCAGCCAGACAAGGGGCTGAACTTCTTATGGTGGAGACTGGAGGAGGATGGAAGTGGTGCCAAGCCAACCCAACTGAACTGCTCATGTAGGTGCTCAAGCCAGGCAGCAGTTGGTAGTTGCAGCTGCATCCTGCGTGCTCCCTCCCTCCATTAAGAAGGTGAGGTGATGGCTGATGGGCTGCCCAGATCTGCGGCTCAACACAAGTGAGGCAGCTGCTGTGCTGCACTCCACACCAGCTAGCCATCCCGTCATCCCTTGCACACTGAGCACAAGGATGCGCGAGAGCAGAGAGACTGCGTGCCCACCCCCCTGGTGCCAGCGACCCAAGCGAGGAGGCTGCCCGGCGTCGAGGGAGGAGGCTGCACCCATCTGCCCAGTCATCGAGCTGTGTGTTCCCGAAGGAGGAAGCAAGAAGGAGGAGCAAGAAGGAGGGGTGGCATTGTCAGCATGACCCTGAACACAGCTATCTAGGCTGCAGGTACAGTAAGAGATGCATTTTAAAAAAAAAAAAAAGACCCTTTTCTAACCCTTTTTGCCCATGGTCTCTGTCTGGTATCTAATGGTTTTTAAGACTCTTACGGTGCAATCCTATGCATGTCTACTCAATAGCAAGCCCACTGAGTTCAATAGGACTTACTCTTAGGTAAATGTGTATAGGATTGCAGCCTCACTGTATGATAATATTTATGAGGTCAGTCACCAAATGGCTGCAAAAATATAAAACATGATTTCTGGATCCTTCCTCCTGCTGTTGCCATACTAAAAACACAATCCTATACATATCTACATAGAAATCAGCCCCATTGAGTTCAATGATGCTTACTCCCAAATACATGTGCATAGGATGGCAACTTACAACCACCAACAAGAAATAAAAGTTAAACTAAACAAAAACAATGCCAGCGTTTTATAAACATACAAATACCCATGCTCCTTTTCACCTCAGTTGGTTGCTGCTGTGCTTTTCTCTTTTGGATAGACCTCTTAGCGAGGTGATTTTTATGTTGTTTTTCAGTAAGGTGTCCACATGGTCTATTTATCTAGTCTGAGCCTTGATCTCAATCTAGGAGCTTTTCTATACAAGGCATCTGTTGTGTGCTTGTCATTCCCTGCTCATGGTTGTTTACAGGTTCTTTAGATGACATCATGACTCTCCGGTTTCATTTCTGTTTTTAAACAGCACTTTCAGAGTTTTTCTACACAAGGCTGTTAATCCACTGTATCTACTTTCAGTTTCATTGCACAATTGAGCTCTGAAAAAACTCCCCCAAAGTGCTTTTTAGACACAGAAGCAAAACTGGAAGGTCACGTCATTGTCTAAAGAACCTACAAACAACCGTAAGTAGGGAACAATGAGGGCACAATAAATGCCTCATGTAAAAAAGCTCTTGGCAATTTTTTTTTAGCACAGGGAAAATGCAGTATTATTTGTGAAAGTGAAAGAAAACACTTTTTCCAATTCTGTATTGGCACTATTCTGCTATACCGCAGTGCCACCTAGAGGTTATGTAGTGGAAAAGCAGGAAAGGAAATGCTCTTCATCTAGTGCTCAGATCTCAGTTCTGTAATGAAACTGAAAGTAGATACAACAGTGTCAGGAGTGCCCTAGCAGCCTCTTTCAGTAGACTCCAATAGCCAACTCAAGACACAGACGAAAGGATTCTTTTCAAGGCTTTAATCCTTTTACAGCTTAATGACTCTTTCAGATGCTAATCACCAGCGACTAAGCAAGGAACAGCAGAGTGGCCTATGCTCTGAGTAGGCAGTTGATCCCCATTTGAAGGAGAGTCACTTTAAGACCCTGAACTTATGGGCTAGAGAGAGATCCTCCCTCTTTCCCTTGGGTCCATGGGAGGTGGCCATTGCTTGCACGCCAAATGGGCACTATGCCTCCTTTCTGCACCCTCCATCGTGCGTCGCTCCCTACGTCTGCGTCGAGCGTCTAGCAAACCCTGTTCCTGCACTTTCTCACTGCTAGGATCACTATCTATCTCAGGAATGCTGACAGGAGGAATCTCTGCCAGCTGCTGTGCCTGTGAGGGATGAGCTGGCTCCTCTCCCACAGATTGCTGATCCTCCTCAGAATCAGAACTGCTCTGGGGTTCTATCAGCTCAGTTTCCACCCTGACAAACAGATTAACAGCCTCATGTAGAAAAGCTCTAGGTCAAATTTTCACTCACAACATTTGGGGGATGAAAAGGAGCAAAGTGTTGCAGACATACAAACGGTCTTCAAATGCTAAAGGGAAAAAATGTGGCTTACTCATGCCACAAATGTATGGTATGTGTGGCCTTTGGATGCCTCATAGCATGGATGGATCATCTCAGTCACAGGGGCAGCTGCAGTGCTTAAGGTTATATATGCATCAATGGCATGACAGAATACAGCAAATGGAGAAAGTAGACCAGCTGGGAGGATAATGGTTGGGTGGTTCCTGGGTCTTGGGATTAGGAAAGCGGATGGTTTCTGTGCTGTAACAAAGAGCTTTGAAACTGAGCTGCTAGCAAGGGGCTTTATGCTCACAAACCTTCCTGCATAGTAATAGTAATTCCCAGCCCATCAAGAATCAGCCACTCTCCCACAGTTCACAGATACTAGCAGCACAGCATGCTCCAGGCTGATAGAGAGGCAAAGAGCCAGCAGAAGCGCCACTGGGTCAGTGCTGATAAGGAGCTGGGTTTGCTAATGCTGCTCTGTATTCTGAGAGAGAGAGAGAGAGAGACTCAGCAGAAGCAGCAGAAGGAAAGGAAAATCCTGAACACTATTCGTAGTGCCAAGGAGACTTTGCACCAGAGCTAAGTTCACATCAAATCCTTGGTACAAGAGCTTAGAAAGCACAAAGCCGCAATTCCACCTGTTTCATGATTAGTAGGGCACCCTCCCCAACTGTCCTCAGTTGGCCATCACTGTATTCTCCTTGGCCCAAATCCAAAGCAGCTGTAAATCAAAAGAACTCCATTCAAGCCATGCGGGTTTACCCCAGATAGCAGCTGGCTCTCTTTCACAGTACATAGGCTATGTGCTTCTAGGGAGCTAACAAGATGTGGTGTGGGAGATGTGTGAATAGGATGCCCTGTTTTGTTCTTTGTTTTAATTAAAAACCAGCAGGTCTGATTAGGACCACAGTACTTGGGAGGGGCTGAATACTTTCCCTTATGCCATTTTCTGATTGACATCACCCCACCCCAAGTTGCTCTCTGCCCACAGGACAAAGTATGAAGATAACCCACAGGGTGTCTGTGACCGGGTTGAAACTGAGGGGAATTATTTAGTATTGATGCCTCCTGTTAGAAAGGCAGTCAGCAGAGAAAAACAAAAGGCTGAACAGAATGAGTGTTTACTAGGGCTAATCTACATTGCATCCGCCATCACAATGAATTCGGTGTCCCATCGGGTTAAACACTCTCGCATTAAAACGTGATTATTCACACTCACCCATTTTCCTCGCTGCAGTGCTTCATCGAATGCATGAGCTCAGTTCACACTCGAGCACTGTGCTGTTTTCCTGCGCGCGCTTGTCTGATCTTGGATGCTAAGCAGGGTCGGCCCCGGTCAGTAGTTGGATGGGCGACCGCCTGGGAATCAGGCTTCCTGCACTGAGCAGGGGGTTATTCTATCCCTTCAAAGGAGACTAAGTTTTACCCCCTCCTATCCCCCACTCCGGATGTTTTTTTTAAAAATTAAGGCATTATCCTCGCAGAATTGGGGCTTCTCTGTGATGTTTTTTTCTCTAATTCAGGCATGATCTTCGGAGATTTGAAGTTGTGAAGCTTAGCTTCCGAGATCAGACAAGTGCGCGCACATCCAGCCCTTTCTTGTTGTTGAGGAAACATTGAGTGCTGAGGAAGCTGTGCAATCAGTAGCTGGAAGAAGACATGGGGCTGTCGAGAGCTGTGATTGAGCAGGAGGGAAATACAAACACCGCTGTATATGGAGAGGCAGGGGAGGGGACTACGACCGGATACGGTAGCGAAGGCGGAAAATCAGAGCACATTAAGGGGAAATACCAGGATATTAGGGTATTGAAAGCGGGAGCACGGAACTGGGAAATTCTGGTTCCAATTTGAGGCGGGTACTATGTAGTGTGAAACCTCATTGGAAGCAAAAAAAGGCGGTGAAACCTCATTGGAAGCAAAAAAAGGCGGTAAGTGTAGATACAGCCCTAGTCCCACATGCACACAAGGGTAAAAAGCTGCCCACACCCTTCTTCGGTGAAGGAAAGGTAAAATAGCTTTACTCACAATATAATCTTGCATATAATATGCAGGTACAGTTTCAAAGGAGTTTGTTCAGTCCATTTTGTTTTCTACAACACTGGCAGAAGAGAGAGAGAGAGAGAGAGAGAGAGAGAGAGAGAGAGCATGCAAACACAACTGCTCCCAGCAATGGAGGGAGTCAGAGAGATGGGGGGGGGAAGGGGAGGAGCAAAAAGAATAAATCACAGGAAACTACACTGTAGGCTATAGAGATCCTAAGGCTAGCTGTGGTCTAAATTCCCATGAATTAACTAATTGCAGCACTGCCCCCTTCCAGCAACTTGCAGATGAGGTGCAATATTCCCAACACAAACAACCCAACAACCCACACTCAAGGCTGAGCATGGGTCAAGTGTGCATTATTATTGAGCTGTTGCATTGTGTGAACTCAGCCATGCTAATTACCCATGAACAACCCATGAAGAGAACCTTGGTTGTTGGGTTGTGAACTTAACAAACCATGCTTAGTGCAGCTGGGTTCACACGACACAACAACTTGTGGTTCAACAACAAACCACAGTTCGACGACAACCCACACTCAACCCTGAGTGTGGGTTGTTGTGTTGTATGACCCCAGTCTGCATGTTATCCCTGAGAGGCTACAGGCTGCTTCAGAAAGATGACAATTTCTACTGGGAAAATGGCATGGTGGAAGGATGAAAAAAGTCTCCACTAACATCATGGTTCTGATCCAAATTGCTCTTCCAGCTGCTTTTTAATAAAACATGGGAGATCCTATTCATGGATCTTCCATGTCACATCTAGTTTGGCCCAAACTAGGGACAGTCAATCAGTCCATATAAAAGTAGAAGTAACAGTGCCATCTCATATTCATATCCCACCAGCTGAGGGGTCATAGGATATGGTGGAAGCCCCCGCTATGCCAGCTGAACACAAAGCACAGCATACCATGACAGACACAGTGGTGGGAGGCTAAAATGAGGTGAAGCTGTGGTGAGATGAAGGCAGCACAGGGCAGGAGCCCCTTTATGCCGTTTCCTACTCCATATCTTATACTCAGCTTCATGTGCAAACAAATCTCAAATGTATTTGTAGGTCATGGGATCCTCACTTGCCCCGACGTAGGCTGCCCAGAGTGAGAGGTGGCAATAGCAAGATGGCGGAGGGCACATTGCCAGTGGTCTGCTGCTCTATAGGATTAGTACCGGGATAGCAGTCCTCTTCCTTCAGGTTCAAAGTTTGAAAGTTTACAAACAACTGACATGTATTGATGTTGATTATTGTGCTACTTTGGTCATTCGACCATAATAACGAGCGATTGAACTAACATATACGTATTTTAATCCTTGCTGACAAAATTCTGCAATAAGCCTCTCCACCACTCTAATATAAATTGTGATGGCAAATATCCAGCAGAAACTGCTTCGTACGTGAACAAATCCCAGATGTATTCCTGAGTCACTCGGTCACAGCTGCCACAAGCGTAGCTCAGACACGGTTGTCCTTAAAAACTGATCCTCTCATAATTACTGCAAAATGAAATGCAAAACCCTGAGGATGCCGGGCAATAATATGCAAATCAGGTTAGCCTGCTACAGCGGAACAGAGTGCCAGTCTTGGCATTACTTTCAACCATGACTGTGAAGTGCGACCACTGGTGCTTAAGCATGACACATTAACCACAGCCCCACAAAATAGTTGGATTCTGATAGGTAAAAATCAGGTAAGTCTGCTGAAGCTGCAAGCTGCTCAGAGAAAACGTGGGGGGGGGGGAGGTGGAGCTGAAACAAATGAGCTCATTCCAGGAATAATATTACCTTAAACTTTTTGATAGATAAATAAATAAACGTATTTGATTTGTAGCCTACCTTTCTACCAAGAAAATGGCACTGAAGGGGGCTTACGATCATAGGAACTACAAAATATGTTAAATAAAAACTTGATAAAAACCACAATAAAACAAAACACATTAGAACACAATTAAAAACACAACAATAACAATAAAAACAGCACCTGACCCAGCAGACCCACTTACACGTCAAAGGCCTGCGTGAATAAAAATGTCTTTGCCTGCCGGTGGAAGGGAGCAGAGAGGGAGCCAACCTATCCCCTCTCCACAGGGAGTTCCTCAGCCTGGGTGCAGCCCCTGAGATGATCCTCTCTCAGGTCACAACCAAACGAGGCTCTGAAGGCAGTGGTACCAACAGAAGCGCCTCTCCAGAAGATCTTAAGACCCAGGCAGGCTCATATGGGAGCAGGCAGTCTTTCAGGCGGCCTGGCCCCAAGCTGTAGAGGGCTGTATAGGTCATAACCATCACTTTGGTTTCTTGGGCCCAGAAGCAGATGGGTATTTGAAGTTGTTGTAACAAGGGAGTCACATACTCCCTGTAGCAGCCCTGGTCAACAGACTGGCCACAGCATTCTGGACCAGCTGAAGTTTCCAAACACTTTTCAAAGGCAGCCGCACATCGAGCGCATTACAGGAGTCCAGATGGGATGTCCAAAAGGTGTCCAGACACCTCTAGGAATGGGTGCGGCTATCACACTAGCCTCACCTGCACAAATGCACTCATGGCCACTGCCGAGACCTGGGTGTTCAGGCTCAGGGCTGGATCCAAGAGCACACCCAACCTGTGAGCCTGAATCTTCAGGGGACGTATAACCCCATCCAGCACAGGTTGAGCCCCTATTCCCTGATCTGCCCTTCAGCTTACCAGGAACATCTCTGGCTTATCTGGATTAAGCTTCAATTTGTTTGTCCTCATCCAGTCCATTGCCATCAGAACAGCTGCCTTGGATTTAGATGGAAAGGAGAAATAGAGTTGGACGTCATCAGTGTGCTCGTGGCCCTGAGCCCCAAAATTCCAGACAATTTCTCCCAATGGCTTCAGGTATATGTTACATAGCATGATGTTTCTCATTTCATAACATTAAAACCCATCCACTTGCCCCAGTGAACTGCCCCAAGCAAACCATGCCACTTTAAGAGTTCAGGCCTTACAACAATCAGTCATTCCTTCAATAGCAATGAACACTGGAGGCTAAAGGAGTCCAAAGCTCCTTTGATTTGTTTTTTCTCTCAAATATTTAATCTTTCAATATCCAGTCTAGGATTTCTTTGAGGCTGCCACTTTGTGGTAAACGCTTAAAGCACACTTGGTGGAGGGCGGCTCTAATAATAGCACTGATAAGTTGTCTGGTCTAGGAATTCAGTGAAGCTGCTGCAACTGAATGTGAAAGTTTCAAAGAGGGGGATTGCACACCATGCTTGAAAGCCCAACTAGACAATAGGAGAAATGTGTGATCTTTTAAACAGAAATAGCAGGCTGAACTAGCAGGAAACAATGGAAATATAGAACAGTTGCCCTATTTGGATTGTGTGGAATATGGCTTGCTTTTCCTAAATCCAAAGGGTGGCATTTTATGGTAAGGAGGCTTTCCATATTGAAGTGGCTTAGGGGGTAAAAGTGACTGGGTTTAGCCTACTCTCTCAGCTTGGATCCGGCCGGTCTTCTTCATGGTCATGGACTTGCAAATGCAAACGCATGCAGCGCTTTGTAATTATAGACCATGACTCAAATGTATTATGTCTGTCCCATATGGTCATTTGGTATCACTACAATAATTCATTGCCAGCCAGTTTGTCAAAACACTGTGGCTCACTAGAGGCCAATAGGGTCATATAGTGACATTAAAAACTAGCCCTACAATTAGCCAGAGTGAGGCAGCTGGGCTGGGCAACAAATTATGGGAAGGAGCTGTCACTCAGTGGAAGAGTGCATGCTTTGCATGAAAAAAGGCCCAGTTTGGGCATCAGAACTAGGAAAAATCTCCTGCCTCAAATCCTGAAGGGCCACTGCCAGTCATTGTCTGTCTCAGTATAAGGCAGCTTTCTCTGTTTCTAGATTTTGAGTGATGGCGGAAAATTGTCAGTTTCCACAGGATTGCAACTTCACACATAACCATCAACAAACAGACATAATGATCTAAATATACAGAACCTAAATGCAGGAAGTCCAGAAATAAACCCTGCCTCTATTGATGTTCATGGCTATGAGTTTTACCTTGCTCTATCTGTTTGATGTGTGTGCGTGTGTGCGCATGTTTAAATGTATTGTTACCTGCTTGGAGCTATTGAGATCAGGTGAGTGAAAGATATGGATGGATGGAATATGCCGTGATCCATTTTCCTAAGCACTATGTGAAATTGGTCCTCATTTGCTGCTGGAGATTATCAGATATATGGCATTAGCAAGGGTGGATCTTTGTCTGATCCAGTATAACAGGAATCACATTCAAGATGCAGCTGCTACCATCACTCCAAGAGACATAGCAAAAATCCATTCTCTGTTCTATCAGTGCTGAATCACTGCTTCACACTGAGGACCATTCTGTACAGTCAGATAACATGAAGTGGTACATACATGAATGGAAATGATGCAAGGAATATCCAGTAGAATGCCTTTGTGTAGTCCAAGATCATGCAGTTGCACAGCACAGGGTAGGAACTGATACTGGCTACAAAATTCCACATCCTGAGAATCATCTTTCTAGCCCTTAAGCCTGCGAAGATCAGTTTGAATGTGTGTGGGTAATATTAGTGCCCTCCAGATATATGATAGATATAACAGCATGTTCCTTTCTCCACAAAGCAAGCCTATGGGTCGGCTTTGGTGACTGATTGAGGATGGCTCCCTTGTTGCATAGTAGGTCAATCTGACTGGCACCATGCCTGTGAAAATGTATATGGGATCAGACATGATCAGAATAGAAGCCATCTCCTGTTCAATGGCTTAATACTTTCCAGGAGGGGGCAGACCTGCACTAAGAATGAGTCCTGCTGCCTGGAGAGCGAGAAAATCCATCTTTCCGTAGCCTAACAACAGGATGGAGCAAGAAAGCTGTTCCTCCTCCAGTCAGGACTGGACAAATCAAGGCTATTCCCAGTCCATATCATGTATGTATGTGTTCACTCATAAGTCCATTCCATCCCATCCCATGTCTGCATTAATCTGAGCATTTTTAAACATCTTCTTTAAATACAGATTTCTAAATGCATTTTCTCTTAAGATGCATTTTAAAATGCATGTTAATACCATTTTTTAAAGCTGAGAACTGTTGAAACATTCCGGAAGTGCATAAGTGATCCAACCATTGTGTTCACGAATACCAAATTCCTGAAACGCAGTGCATAGCTAAACTATGGAATTCACTACCATGAGATATGGTAATAGCCTCCAACATAGATGGCTTTAACAGGGGATTAGACAAATTCATGGAGGAGAAGATTATCAGTGGTTACTAGTCCTGATGGCTATATGCTACTTCCAGTATCAGAGGAAGCATGCTTCTGAATACCTGTTGCTATTGCTCTCCTGTCCTACTTGCGGGCTTCCCACAGGCAGCTGGTTGGCCACTGTGGCAAACAGGATGCCGGACTTGAGACGCCTTTGGTCTGAGCCAACAAGGCTCTTCTTATGTTCTTACATTCTTATCCTTACCTCCAGCTTGAGAGTTCCAAAGTATGTATATATGCCTGGATGACAGGATCTCTGGAATGCCTTGCCCATTTTGCAGTCAGCAAAGAGAAATTGTAAGGTAGTGGTATGCCCATGACTACTCTGGGAATGGATCCATCTGTACAGAGACAACAGTCTCAATAAGATGATTCTATGCAGTGATTTTACTTTGGAGGAGACCTCAAGAGGTGAATTCAGATGAACAGTGCTGAGTTGGTGAAGCCACTACAGGGGTGGTGGTGGTGGTGGTTGTTTTAGCACAGTGATGGTTCATATGCATTTTTGACCCATCCCAGACCAGTGGTGAGCTGATAGTTCCCTGCCACTGGATCAACCTCATTTCAAAGGATTTTCTTAAAATGATCCTTTAATAATATTCATTATTATTTAATGATCCTGATATGATTACAACTGTTTTCTGTGATATACCTGAGCATATCACAACACACACAAAACAGACGATGTTTCAGAAAATAGCTGCATTGTCTCAGCTGCTCCTCTGGACTCACTTGAGTGCCACCAGGAAGAGGTATGATGTGTCCCACTGCAATCAAACGATCATTCAAAGGTTGTTCACTGGTGGTGGTGGTGGTGGTGGAAGTTGTAGTTCAGCACAGCTGGAGGGCATCAGATTGTGGAAGGCTGCCTTTTGGCATCTTTACTCCTTCAAGCAATGCTTTCACAAAAATCTCAACTTCTACCCTCTCCCTCAAATTGCCTTCTATCTGAATTGACTTTAAATGCAGGAAATGGGGGAAAGGAGGTAACCAGATTCCTATAACGGTGTGCAGAGTCTTTCAGAGGAAGTTTGTGAACCTAGAGATGACCTTCACAGCTGGATTGGAGGTCACACTAGGCTGTGACAAACCAGGAATAGAGTTTTCAAATGGAAATTATTTTCAATAGACGTTGGATGCCCGAGTCTTACTTCCCAGGCCTTGCCTGATCTCAGGGATAATTCTATGAAGTTATAGAACCTCCTCCTATTGCCTGTCTCATGCCCCTGTGACATATCCACAATCAAACTGAGATCACAAGCACAAAGAAGTGAGGTTCCCAGAGATTCATGGGAACCAAGGCTAAGGGGGAATCAGCTGTAAATCATCCATCAATGCCCCACCTTCTCCATGCAGTGGCTACTAAATACATGAGATTGGTTTCTAAGTCTGCCTTTCCTGTCCTAAGCATCTTAAAGAAACGTGGACAGAGAATTGCAAGGTTATTTTTAACAGCCTAATCCAGATTCACTGCTCTGTTTGCTGCTTGCTTCCAAATCCAAAAGGGGCTGAGCTGCCTGTGACAGATAAACAGGGAGATTTTCTACAAGGTGGGAGATGGAGAGAAATACCTCCCCCCCCCCCGCAAGATCATGACAGTATGTTTGGGGACTGTGGTGATGACACTTCTTGGATTTGTCTCAGCATTGCTGTTGCTGTTGCTTTGCATTAGGAATCTAAGGAAGCAGGTGCCCAAGCTCCCCATAAATGCATTCATGTGGGAGGATTATTTACACAGGCTTGCCTCTGATTCAGTTTCATCCCCCTGACCTCCCTCTCTCAACCCTATACTGGCCATCAGCTCCATGGAGCATTTGTCTGCAACTGCTCACTGTTGAAGGGGCACAGGCACAAGATGTGGGTTAGCAAGTTACACTTGGCATCCCTAGAAGGGCCATGATCCTTCACACTGTCCATGAAAAAAAGAAGGCAATAATAGCAGCCCTTCTAACTCCTTATCTATGATCCAGGGCAGCAGGAAATGGAATACAGGTGCCCACTTCTCTACAGAATGGATCAATTGACTGAGGGAGGGCTCGAGGCTCAGTGTTACAGCACCGGTGTACATGCAGAAGGTCACAGATTCAGTCCCTAGCTGGAAAATTGCCTGCCTGAAACCCTGGATGGTCACTGCCAGTCAGTGCAAGTAATACTGGGCTAGATGGACCAATGGCCCGACTCAGTATGAGGCGGCTTCCTCTGCTCCTAATGCTCGCTCACTCTTCGTTGAAGAGATGCAAAGTTTAGAATACAACAAATAATTACCTTCAACAAGCTATGACACATTAACAGCTCAGCTCATTAAATGAAGAGACATTATCCATGCCAGGATTTTATTTATATATATATATATATATATATATATATATATATATATATATATATTATATATATATATACACACACACACACACATATATATATATATATATATATATATGAGAGAGAGAGAGGTTGGTGTAAAGCAGCATAACAGCAAAGCAACAAGGAGGCACTGGATCCACTGTGGATGCCGTCAGTCTTAAGGTAAAATGCAAAAGAAAGATAGGAAGACTGACAACAGATATTAAATATATATATATATATATATATATATATATATATATATATATATATTAAGCTAAACATTTTGGCTTCCACCCTCATCAGTAGCAGCACAGCTACTGATGAGGGTGGAAGCTGAAACATTTAGCTTAAAATATTTTTTTTTGAATATCTGTTGTTAGTCTTTCTATCTTTCACACACACACACACACACACACACACTGTTTTTAAAAGGCCTTGGTAGACCTGTTCACACAGTGTATATTTATACACACAGGTCATCATGAGCACAGCTCTGCCTCAGCCAAAAGAACGTAGCTAGCCATGCACATAGAAGCTGTGAGAACTAGCACTGGCTACAAACCATTCTTTTCATTGCACCTCAACTCTAACAAGAAGCAGAAGGGAAAAGCATCCTACATCTAAAAATAGGACAGCCTGGCACTAACAGCACTTCAGATTCTATGGGGATGGAAGAACAGGGCTTTCACTGACCATCATGCCAGCCTGAAATTTGGGGCTTGTGGCCATGATGCAAATCAGTACACATTCCGGTGCTGATGTTATAGTGAGCCATGGGTGTTAACTGTTGGGAATCTTCTTACTGGAGAGCAGCAAGAAAGAGGGTGATATCATCCCACAGGAAGGCATCGTTCTCTGCCCTGCATTACAGACTATTTGAGCCGATGGCATGATGGGATGATTAATTTTCAAGAGTGCAAACTTACATGCTCCAGTCCAAGCATTCACACTATGATTATACTGCTTAATCTTAAAGCTGCTAGCTCTCACAATTAACAAGAAAAATGTAGGGGATGTATGAACTTTTTCTGTAAACATCTAGAAAAATACACTGTGATTTGTCATATACTTTTCAGAAGTACAAAGGCAGTATTTAAGAGGTGGGGGGAGCAAGCCTATGGCCGCCAGTCAGCGGCTAGACAGCCATAGGGTACATGGTTTTCCAGGAACCAACCTCAGAGCCTATGATCCAAGGTTGGTTCCCAGAGAACTGACTTTTCCCACCTTCTGCGCTGCGCTCCTAAGAGGAGCACAGAGTGGCCAAAATGGGGCGTTCCAGGGGGCATTCCAGGGCAGGGAAGGTGGAAATGCCGGTACGACACATCCAAAATGGCTGTCAAGCCACAAATGCAGGGCAGGAGAAGCGTGGAGGGAACATTCCCCTCCATCCTTCTCCTGCCCTACATTGGATAGGCAGTTGCCTCCAAGTTCGGAGGTGGATGCCTATCCCCATAGGATTGCACCCTGAGGGCACAATCCTATGCATGTTTAGACAGAAAAAAGTCCTACAATTCCCAGCACTCTCATGCTGGCTTTTTTTCTGCCTAAACATCCATACGATTGCACCCTAAGTTGTGGTTGCTTGTTAATTATTAGTTAATTATTTGATTTGTTGGGAAGTTTTGAGATTTTTACAACAGAAGAACTGCCACCCTTCCCAATTATGCAACTGGTGATACATAAGACTCCATTTCACATCCCTTCCCATAGGAGATTGATACATTCTGCAAACTACTGTTAAACGATTAATTATTTGGAAATCTGTAGTCTGTCCTTTTCCACCTGCAAAAATTGGAATTAGTTGCTGTAAGTTCGGGGTATGAAGAGAAGGAAGGCAGCAGTTTGTGAGTACATTGTTTAATCATTTGGTTGGTTCTTAAAATTGCACATAATGTTCTGAGCTTCTTTGAAATACTATCATTTACAGAAATCAAAACAAAGGGAATAAAAAGAAAGTTAGGCTCTGGATGGGTCTCATTATTTATTCATTCTACAGAATTAGGGCTTTATGGTCAAGATGCAGAATCAAGAATGTTAGCTGCAGAATGCTAAACCCTGCTCTCCCAGAAATCACTTTTAATAGCTTCTTCAAAGAAAACTAACACATAACTAGTATGAAGGTTGCCATAAGGCAGGGGTGGGCAACTTGTGGCCCTCCAGATGTTGTTGGACTGCAGCTCCCATTATCTTTCACCATTGGCTATGCTGGGTGGGGCTGATGGGAGTTGTAGTCCAACAACTTCTGGAGGACCACAACTTGCTCACCCCACCATAAGAGATGCCTTGGATTGACCTGAAAATGAAGGTACATAACTCATGAAGTGTGTGTGTGTGTGTGTGTGTGTGTGGGCAAGAGAGAGAGAGAGATTATTTCTTATGATTGTGCTTCTTGTTTGTAGAGTTCCTGCTGTGTTTGCAGCCTTGAGTACAGAATAGCCTAAACTAACTGCTATTTCCCATCAATTCTCAGAGCAAAAACCTGTTTAGGATTAACTTCCTTGGATAGCTTACCATTCAGGGCACCTCTGGATGGCAATGGGATTGCCAACGTTTTTGTGAGGAAACTCCTGTGCCTTTAACAGCTGCATGACAAACAGAAATATAACAAGGAAAGCTTAGCTAGGGATAGAGATAACAATAATGGGAAAAGCTTCACAGGGTATGGCATTTAGTGATGGGGTGATTTCTCAATGGTTGAACAAATTGCATGAAACTCATTACATAGGTTCTGGCATTGCTGAGAAGTATCTGTGAGTAATAATAAAAATGAGTACTGTCTATTATTATTAGTCCTATTATTATTTTCATTTCTATACTGCCCAATAGCCAAAGCTCTCTGGGTGGTTCACAAGAAGTACACATCACAATACAAGATAATAAAAACATAATATAAAATATCTAACATACAAAAATTAAAACAATTTAAACAGCTAAAACACTTACAATAAAGTACTGGACCTGAAAGAAACAACTGACATAAATGTCCCATCATATGCCATCAAATGCCATCAAATACCTAGGAGCAGAGGACAGTCTTAAAATACTAGTTTGAGAAAATGAATTATACAGTTTTGGGTTGGGGGCAAGTAGCTATACAGAATTTGGGAGTGAGGAGCCATATCTATATGGTTGATATTGATACTGTTCATCTCCCATACCTGACTACACAACCTATCCTCCCAGGTTCCCTTACAAACCAGCTGCAGCATAACCATCTGTATAGCAAATGGGTGCAGACCCACAAAAACAAAAATTACTTCCACCCCATGGCTGATTCCAATAAGCAGCAAGATGGGGCCATTGTGGGGGGTTCTTGTGGCCACCAGGAGATCCACTGAGGAATTTTGGGGAAAAAACCTTCAAAAACACTATGTGGTCTTGGATTTCCTTTTAGTCTGTAAAGGAATTTGTTAATGTTAGAAATGGCCTTTAAAAGACGATATGAAAATGGGAAAAACAGCTTTTAGTGCCCCACAGGAGAAGACAATTGGGCAATTGGGTGACAATGTCAATGAGACTGAACCTGGGCAGAGGGTCATCTGGAGTCCTCCCCCAGTTGCTCAGGAGTTCAAATTGTTAAGAAAATCAAAAACATAATTTTATTTCTCTCACAAAGTCTAATTTTGTTTTGTTAGCCAACCTGGTAACTAATTCTGGCTGCTTTTTTGCTCTACCCACCTACCTACCTACCTACCTATATCATCTCTGCTTTTAAAAATCTGCCATTGAAGTCATGTTAGCAGATCATTTAACACTTTGACACATGTGACTGGATTGCATGTTAGGGAACACCATGCAGACAAAATCGTAAAACAAAAAGTTAATGTATCCTTAGATCTGCAGAAATAAGTAATAGTATGTAATATTTGTTTATTGGTCAGCCCAATAGATAAGCATAAACCAGGTGATACAACTTTATTCATTTTGATTTATTTTTGCTTCTGCTAACTTGCTAATGAGGTTTGCTAGATCCCTGCTGTTCATCTGCTTAAAGCATCCTAGTTGAGCAATCTAATCTTATAATTTTATTTCCACCATCTGGGATTACTGCAGCATCATGTTTGCACCATGGGGAGTGGGCTAATACCTATCTGCTGGGAAGAGAAGAACAGGCAGACCTGAAGAACAATGGTTTGGAACTACAGTGGCCAGCTGGAAAAGAGGACAGACCTCCTGCATGTTCAACAGTTGCACAGAAGAGGGAATTTCAGCAGATGTAGCCTGCATGACAAGCTACAGCTGCTAAAATTCCCTCTGCTACACAACTATTGAAGGTGCAGGAGCCCTGTCTTCTTCTGCATCTGACCACCCTGGCTTGAACTTCTCTGCTGCCATATTTTTCAGTGTGTGCAGTGGGCCAGACCTCTTTCCTTCGTCACCTGCTAGAGGCCAGAAGAACTCTAATTTTGCTCTATAGCAAGCCTA
Organism: Heloderma suspectum; assembly: GCF_057233095.1. Classification (NCBI taxonomy): domain Eukaryota; kingdom Metazoa; phylum Chordata; class Lepidosauria; order Squamata; family Helodermatidae; genus Heloderma; species Heloderma suspectum. The sequence continues at coordinate 233,045,051 of NC_139461.1, forward strand.
CAAAGAAGGTGGGTAAGCAGGTCAAAGGGGAACAGGACAGGAAGTGCAGTGGCTGCATCCTTGCTTGGTGCTTCAGATCATCTAGAAGTATAGGTGCCGGTTCTGGGTGAGGACCCTACTTAAAAACAAGGGTTTTCTAGAAAGAAAGCAAGACTAAAATTCCCAGAGCCTTCACATGCAAAAGCTAGGCAGAGGTTTTTTATTTGTTTGTTTTTAAATCCCCCCATCTGGCAAAGGGGTAGAAATGTCTTCCATATGAACAATGCACCTTCTGCTGTCAATCTTGAAAGAAGCCACCAAGAGGACCCAACCTCCCTGCTGGAGACAATTTACTGGTATAAATACTTCCTGCTCCTTGCTGTAACCAAGCCAAGTTTTCTGTGAGGAAGTACAGAGGAGAGACACCCAATAATGTGGGACTTTCATCCGGAACTCCCCAAGCTTTTCTAGATGGTGTTCCAAAAATCTGGAAGTGGTTGTTTCATTCATAAGCTCCTTCTCCCGCAACCAGCTATGACATGCACACATGCAGGCAAGCAGACTCAGGCAAGAACACACACTGCTCCCTCCACCCACCATCTCCTATTGCTTTAAAAGGGGTTGCACTCCCTCCTTTTGACCAGGGGCAAGGTGGTTTGCTGTGACAGCTGAGAAGTCTTGCACCATCACTGCTATGGACTGTACAAGCCAATTCCCTCAAAGTGATCACTACTCTAGCTACAATCAGCCAACAGAAGACAGAGATAAAGATGAAGATGGGGTTCTTCTTCCCAAGCTCCTCTGGGAAGCCAATGGCCCTTCCTACAAATATTAACTCTTCAGTCACCACAATACTCCAGGTTTTTTAGGGTTTGGGGACAAGGCAAACCCAGTGGGCCTCAGGAAGTCTTCCTTCTCACCACCATTGTTACCAGCTGCTACTGCCACTCTTCCTCTTTCTCATCATTGCTCCCACTTTCTTGCTTGACAGGCAGAAACCCAGTGAGCAAGTAGGTAGTGGCATCTATTGCTCCTCCTGTTCACCACCACCGTTGTCTGTACCAGACTGAGAGCCAGGTGAATAAACAGGTTGCAATGGTGAAGAGGAGGAGCATCTCCAGGAAACTCTTGTCAGTGGGCCCATGCTGGCATCTGAACTCTTGGCAAGTGCCCGATCATGCCTACCTTTGATGACATCCTCGACCACACCCTACAGCTTTCCAACACTGAACATTTTTCAACACCATGTGATCCAAGCCAATCAGGAATCACACAGCGACCTTGATGGAGAATGTAGATACATTCCCTCTTCCTCTGAAACCTACCCCATTGCATCTCTAACACACAGGCGTGTAAAAAGATCCAGTAGTGGTAGATTTCATTGGAGGCACAAAATATTCATGAAATCTACTCCCATTTCAGCTCAGCACAATCTGAAACCACAAGTGTAGTGCTGCATACTGCAGTCAAGAATAAACAGATGTGTGCGTAATGTGTACCTTAGTTGTTTAACCCAGGTGGCTTTCCAAATTTCCATTGACCTCTTGTTTGTATTGTCATATGTAACATGTTTCCAAACAACAGAAGAGGTTTTATTTTGTTTTTTGTGGGTGAGTGTAACCAAGAAGCAAAATAAAGGAACCATTAGACAAAAGTAAGGCTTGTTGAGTGAAAATAGAACAAAAGCTCAGGTATCTCAGAAAATATGTTTAGGACACAATCCTTTGCATGTTTAGACAGCAAAAAGTCTTACAAGTCCCAGCAAGGTGAAGGACTTTTTTCTGTCTGAACAGCCATAGGATTGCACCATTAATTAATTAATTAATTCAGCGGGGGAAGTTATTCTGTCTTTCCACTCACAAGAATGCCCAAGGTAGCTAACATCCACAAAAACAACATCAAAATATCACCATAAAATAGTAAAAATCAGACATAGTAATATAAAGAACAGTTGTAAAACCCCAATCTGAACAAGAACAAGACAAAGTCAAAAGGATATTAGGGAGCAATCCTATGGCCACTACACAGCAGCTAGATAGGATATTGTGTTATCCGGGAACCGACCTCGGAGCCCGCGCTCTGAGGTCGGTTCCCAGATAACTGACCTCCCCCCACTTCCGCTGCCTCGGAGGCAGCGTGGAACAGCCCCGTCCTCCATGCTTGCAAGAGGAGCACGGAGTGGCCAAAAAGGGGTGTGGCTGGGGCAGAGGGCAGAAATGCCTGTACGATACATCCGATGTGTTGTACCGCAGCCTCCTTCCCTGCTCCACTCTCCCGTGGCTAGACTGCTGTCCGTGGCTAGTCAGCTGTCTAGCCAAAAATGCAGGGCAGGAGAAGCATGGAGGGAATGATCCCCTCTTTGCTTCTCCTGCCCTGCTTTGGATAGGCGGTCACCTCCAAGTTCGGAGGCAGCCACCTATCTGGATAGGATTGTGCCATTAATAACTAATATTAGTCAAACCAAAGGTTTGTCTGAATAAAAACATTTTCAATAGACAGAAGTTTTCAAAGCACAGGAAACAAAATTGCATTCAGTATAACAACTGCTTGAAATTTAATGAGGAGCTACAGATTGAGAGAGTGTGACAGGAAGAAAAGGGGCTGACTGAAATTAGTCAAGTCTCCAGAAATGTTTACATAGCTGTCAGTCATGATGGCTTTAGGCTGAAAGGGGGAGTATACATTGAGTTGGTTCACACTGTCACTGCAGCCCACAGTGGCTTATTTAAGTCATGATGAGCCATGGCACCAAGTTGCCTATCCAACCCATGGGCTCGGTTTGTCATGTCATCTGAACCTGGGCAGCAGGGGTTGTTTGAGGGTTAAACAACCCTCAAGTAACCCATGGTCTGTTGTGGGGTTGTTTGAGGGTTAGAAATGCCAGCTGGGTTCAGTCAACACAACAAATCTTGGCAACTCCCTGCCAGGGATTGAATATTCAAAATGGCCACACACATGCACTGCAACCCACATGGCTTAAGTAAACCATGGTGGGATGCAGTGATCATGTGAACCAGCCTACTGAATGAGAATACAATGGGTAGCCTAGTCTATAAATCATAACCATACTGAGTCAGACCATGGGTTCATCTAGCTCAGCACTGTCAATACTGATTGGCAGTGGCTCTACAGGCATACAGGCAAGAGTTTTTCCAGTCCTGCTTGGAGATGCCGCAGACTGAACCTGGAACCTTCAGCATGCCAAGCATGTGCTTCAAGGGCACACTCCTGCTGGTGCCCTCCCACATCAGTGGCTGACCAAGCAAAGAGTAGCCTTGGGTGTAACTGAAGGATATATGCAAATGTGGCTCTTGCATGCAAAAGATGCAAGCATGCCATGTTCGATGTCCCAAATGTAAGCATGACCATGTGTCCACTGAAAATGTCCACAACTCATCAAACACATGCTTGCATTCATCTTGTTCCCAATTCAAGTTTGATTTACACTAATTTGCAGAAATTTCCTGAGCAGACTAAACTATCCTTGCTTTAGTCTATGAAGAAAATTTGCGCAAATTGGAACATTTGATTTTGGGAGATTTCCACAAATTTCAAGAGATTTGCACAAAACCCCTGTTCTTTTGTGGCTTGCTTTGCAGAAATCTTCTATTTGCTAAAAGTGAGCAGCAATTGCAAATGAGAATGGGAATGAATGAACCCAGGCTCAAGCCCAGCCTGCACCATTTCCCAAGGTATTTTTTAAAATGACAGATATGGTGTCTTCAGTGTCATACTTTCCTTGAGCACTGAAATATCACAGTATCATTGGATATATACCCAGGGCCAGCTCTAGGATAAATAGCGCCCTGGGTGAGGAGTGCCTTTGGTCCCCCCGCACCCCCGTAATCAGTTTTGCAGAGCCACACAGAGGATTTATGGGGCCTGGTTCAGGTGTGATGTCCAGTGAGTTCAACATTGCTCAAAACCTTGAATTCTCAGTCACTGTGCTACAGTTTACACAAGCCAAAGTTTGAAAAGCCACGTTCTGAGCAATGGCAGTGCACTATGCAACACAGCAGAACTGTCACAGGTTTTACTTACAACATTTTTTGTTTCGTAGTGGTTCCTATCTTTTGGTAATCATTCTTTATTTTATAATATTCATTATTTTTATCTTTTAAAATAATAAAGAAAAGTAAGTTATAAATAATGAAGGTGTCCAGCTGACCTCTTACAGCCTATGGTTTTATTTTATTATCATTTATATAGTGCTTATAGTATTTACAATATTTGAAGTACTAAGTGCTCAGTAATGTTGCCTCAGAATAAAGCTGTGTTCCACTGATTTTTACCTAGCACAAATTACAGCAAAGTGGAAACTGAAAAAGAAACATAATTGAGGGATCATTTTTGTAGTTAGTACTCCAACAACCTATAGAACCTTGAAAGAAAGGTGAAAGACAGTTGCTTTTTGCCACCCTCGCTCACTGCAGAGGGTAAAAAAAAACAACCCACCAGCCACTTAGCTCAGCTTGGCGCCCCCCTTCAGCTCAGCTTGGCACCCCCCTCAGCTCGCTGCCCCAAGTGACTGCCCACTTGCCCACCCCGGAGGTCAGCCCTGAATGTACATTTACAATACCTGCTTGAGGTTGAAATACCAGCCTGTAAAGATGCAAAGCACATTGCAATGCCAAACATTACTTATTTCTTCTTACCTAGTACGAATGAGGGTGTTTGTTTCTCTCTGGGGCCTCCTAGCAACCAAGGGAAGGGAATGGTTTCCCTGATGGTTCTATCCACCAGAGCCAGCACATGCTTTCAAGAGTCCTCTCACTGTAAGCCTTAAAAGATGAAAGACACCTAATTTCTTTGAAGAGTACCAGGTATAAAGTGAGCCTTTTGGGAGCAGGGTGGGGTTCTATTGTTGTTTGTGCCACTGATTTGCTTTTATTCCTTGGGTGAATCACTTCACTGCCCATTCTTCTCCTTCTGCAATACCCACCTTTTAGTAGGAGATCTCTCGGCAAACATGCACACAGTTCTCTATGGCTTGCTTATTTTCTTGATGCTTTATTGCTAAAATGAGAGCAGTGCCTATGTAGACGTAATTCCTTTGGACCCAATCCCAAATGTGTCAGAGGCTTTTAGGAGCACTTTGCAGCAAAGAAAGGGCACTCTAGTCTGCTCGTATTCAGAGGCTTTGTCTTTTAATTATTACTTCACATGTTCCAGACCAGTTCCCTGGCATATCCTAAATCTGAGCCCTTGCTCAGATTAAGACCCATATCCCTCTAGATCAGCTTTCCCCAACATGAGTCCCTCCAGATGTCATTGGACTTAAACTCCCATCAGCTCCAGCCAGCATGGCCAGTGGTGGGGATAATGGGAGTTGTAGTCCAAAATACCCACATTGGGGAAGGCTGTTCTATATCTCTCCGCCTGGGATATGTTAATTGAGAAATCTGTCTCAGACCCGGCTCTCCTCAAAACTGGGTAGGATATTCATTATCCCATAAGCATGCAACATTCACTTGGAATGCCATTTGCTTGGAATGCTGGATCCAGGGTGGGCCAGTCTATGCCCAATGCAGTCTTCTTCTCCTTCCAGTCCATTTCCCAAAAGCTCACCGACTATCTGAGTACAGAGAGTAAAAGGAAAGACAGAAATGTGCAGAGGCAAAGACTTCTACAATGGCAAGGATGAAAACTGTTCCATCCAACTCATGGTGCTGTTGGAGACCGCACAGCCTCCCGGGTTTAACGCTTCATTGACAGCCATTTATGTGAGCTGCATATCCTTCCTTCTTTGCTTTGTGACCAGATTTCTTCTTCCATCCACTCCTCCTTTCCCTGCCCAGGCACAATATTCCCCCCAGGCTGGGCCCTGAAAGTTTGGCACAGGAAGCAGCCAAGTATTTAAAAGAGCTGAGGAAGTTGTAAACAAAGGCAAACTCACAGACTAATTAGTTGGTTTTGAACTGCCCCTGCTGCCTCAGTCAGCAGCTGTCTGCTCCTTTGCCAAGGGCTTGGGTGGCTGTGCCAAGCTGGGCATGCAGCTGCTTCGCCAATGACGCAATACGAAAAGGAAAAGCCCAATGGCCAGGTGAGGCCAACATCCCAGAAAGATCCATTTCTATCTCCCACGTTGTCTTTCAGTATCCCTCATTTATTTGTTTTTCCCCTTTCAGTATTATTCATGCATTTGTTTTTGCCTAAGGAGCCTAACATTGCTCAAAATAAACTCCAGGTCTTATTGGTAAATAAACACAAAGCGCAGTATCCAACAGTGTCATACCACTAACACCAATTACATTGTGCTAGTAAAAGGGACCTCTAGCACAACACCAATAGTGTGAGTTTGCATGACAGGATTTCCGGGGAATCTCGTTGTGCCAGCTAATGCTATTGGTGTTGTGCTAGAGGTCCCTTACGCTAGCACACCATAATCTGCATTAGCAGTATGATGCTGTAGGATACTGCCCAAAGAAACACTATGCAGCATGGTAGCCAAGCCCTGCTCTTGAGCAAGCTAGGATGATGTCCATGCCATCAAAAACTTTCAGAGGAGTAGCCATGCTCAGGGCCAGCATCAAAGGTAGGCATGGTCAGGCACCATACTCTGACAGGGACCACTGACAAGAGTCCCCTGGACTCGCTCCTCCTCTTCACCACTGCAACCTACTTATTTGCCTGCCTCTCGCTGTCCCCAGACAATGGAGGTGGTGAGAAGGAGGAGCAGTAGATGCCACTGCCGACTTGCTCACTGGCTCCCTGCCTGCTAAACGAGAAGTGGCAGCAATGATGAGAAAGAGGATGGCAGCAGGTGACAATGGTGGTGAGAAGGTAGACTCATGAGGGAGTGGGCCCACTGAAGGTGTCTTGCCCAAGAGTCCTCAAACTCTTGGGCAAAGAGGCCATGCAGCAACTAACTGGCAGTTAGTCATTCCAGCAAAAAACAACAGAATATTGTGGCACCTTAAAAGCTAACGAATTTATTAGGAACTTTAAAGGGCAGCTCCATCGTGAAACTGCTGAATTAGAATGTATGAGGAATTACCACTTGGGCATGAATGAATATAACATTTCCTCTTTCCTGTACTACCACAGGTGTTAATGAACTCAGCAATGCTAGGATGGTTGTGCTATCACCAATTATTGCTGTTGTGAATGGTCACTACTTACTTTGCATCCTTTTCAGCTTTCACTGAATTGTCAGAGTCTGTTTTTTTCTGATTTCATTGCCATTCGACCCCCACAGTTTACTCTTCCTGCCCATCTTATGTGTGCGTGTTGCAGTTGCTCCCTCTAATAGCAAACTCAGGTAGTGAGTGCCAACAAAATGGAGTCAAAAGGAAAAAAATACAGAATTATTATCATTATCATTATTTTAGAACCCAAAGAGGCAAAAAAAAAACAAAACACCCCAAACCCCAGAACTAAACCAAAAGCAGTCCAATGAGCTCTAACTGTGTTCAGGTGTGTGTGTGTGTGTGTGTGTGTGTGCGCGCGCGCGTGCACCTGCACCTGCACACACAATAGAGAGAAGGTAGGATTGCTGCCACTTTTTGTATGAATGTGCCTATCATTAATAGAGGCATAACATGAAGAAATCAACTAGTAAAGTTCTTCCAGGAATAGAAAGGTAGGAAGGAGAAATGCCTCATCTGTGTTGACTTCTGCCTGCCAAGCAGCTGTTAAAGGCAGAGCGCCTCGATCCAGGGCAGTCCAAGCGTTACTGGGAGAGGTGGTGCTGAGCAGCCCCAGTGTTGTGTGATGCCTCTGACCACCTGTGTGTGAAATGCTGCCATTGGGGAAGAGCTTTTCAGTGATGTCCACAGTGTGGCAGTAACTCTTGAACCAGCCTTCTGACTGAGGCAACAGAATGGTCAGAGCAGGTTGCCGGTAGGCTGTAACTAGCACAATGCAATGACTAGCTATTGATGCTGCTGCAATGGACTAAAAAAATGACAGCCATATTATGCCATGGAAGTGGGGGTGCTCACTGCCGATATGCCAGCTGCCTCCAAGGAAATCCAGTTGGTGCTGGCCTGGGATGTTGCAGTCATTTGAACAGATGCATACAGACAGAAGACACAGATGGGGGCCCGCAATGTTCAGGGTTCCAGCCACTCACAACAGTTTTCTCTCCCCCCCAGCACTCAGCATTCCATGCCCATGAGCATACTCAGTCCTCATTGGATAGCTTTGGATAGCATTGTGAAGCACCTTGGATAGCTCCTTTGGAGCTCTGACTGGTGCTGACTGAAAACCGGAGCGGATTCACCACCCCGCTGACATTGGAGCCACCAGCCTCAATTGCTCATTGGGTTGCTTTTGGGGGTGGGGAGGTTGCTCTGGCCATTTTTTCTAAAGGTTTTTTTTAAAGATATCTGCAAACCTTGGGGTTCCCCCAAGCCTGCTGGTACTTCCCTCCTGTGCATGGAGGATGTCAGTTTGGCTACATAAGGCCCAGCACTGGGAGAACTACGAGCGCTATTCATCTACATGAATGGTGATGATCACCGCTTCTGTGAGCAGTGGCGATAACAGGAAAAAGCTTTTTGGCATTGCTGAGGTGGGGGCAAGAACATTTGAACCAGCCCTGAAATGAGAGGGAGAAGAGGAACGACCAGAGGAGTGATATTGCACTAAAGCAAACTCCCCCAATGTGGGGCTCTCCAAGTATTGTGGACTACAACCCCCATCATCCCTGACCATTGGCCATGCTGGCTGAAGCTGATGGGTGTTATAGTCCAAAACTTCTGGAGGGTGCTATGTTGGGGGAAAGCTGCACTAGAGAAACAGGAAGACTACTTTAATCAGGGTTCCTGACATGAAGTCCGTTAATAAATAACCATCAAAGCAGTGCTGGCAGCTTGTGTTTGCTCCAGAGAATCACCTCTCTCCATGGCTGCTTCAGAAGAAAATGCCCTGTGCTCTAGGCTAGGCTAGGCTAGGCCAGACCAGGCCACTGTTCTAGCCCACAAAAGCTTATGCCACAGTAAGTAGTCTTCAAGGTGTCACAAGTTGCTTTTCTGCTTTTGCAAACTAACATGGCTTTCCCTGGTCTGGAATAATGTGAATTGGAAAGCAAGGGTTGAATCCAATAGGTTATATCCAAGGTTAGACTAACTTAAGTCCCATTCATTTTAATGGGTCTGCTCTAAGTAGGGCTAACACTGGATACAACCTCAAGGCTGTAACTGAACTGTGACATGGATATACAGGTAACTTTTGACCCCATTACCAGGTTTATCATTTACATTTGTCAACATGCGTAATTCCATTCCTTATGTCAATCAGACACGCGTGCACCTGAGATGCTAAGTCAAAATGACACTCATTCGGTTTATGTCTATGTCATACAGAGATTAAGGCTGGAAGCAAGAAAAAAAGGGAGAGAATGCAAGACAGGAAGGCCTGGCATGCTATGGTCCATGGGGTCACGAAGAGTCAGACACGACTGAACGACTGAACAACAACAACTGCTTTTCCCACCCTTTTGTTGACTATGAGTGCTGCTCCATTTCTTCTAAGGGATTCTTGCCCACAGTAGTAAATATAATCGTCATCTGAATTAAATTCGCCCATGCTTGTCCATTTTAGTTCGCTGATTCCCAAGATGTTGATGTTCAATCTTGCCATCTCACGTTTGACCACCTCCAGCTTACCTTGATTCATTGATCTTACATTCCAGATTCCTAAACAATATTGTTCTTTACAACATCGGACTTTCTTTTCACCACCAGACACATCCACAGCTGAGTGTCCTTTTGGCTTTGGCCCAGCCACTTCACTCTTTCTGGCGCTACTTGGAAATACCCTCTGCTCTTCCCCAGTAGCATATTGGACACCTTCCGACCTGAGGGGCTCATCTTCCGGCGTCATATCTTTTAGCCTTGTGATACGTTCCATGGGGCTTTCTTGGCAAGAATACTGGAGTGGGTTGCCATTTCCTTCTCCAATGGAACACATTTTGTCAGAACTCTCCGCCATGACCTGTCTGTCTTGGGTGGCCCTGCACGGCATAGCTTATGGCTTCACTGAGTTATGCAAGCCCCTTCGCCACAACAAGGCAGTGATCCATGAAGGGGATGAATGTCTCTATTCACCTTTTAAACTCTCTAAGTTAGGGATGGCAAAAAGTAGTTCTCTAAAAGCTTTGGAATTCAACTCCTAGCATTCCTGACCATTGGCCATGCTGGTAGAAGCTTCTGGGAGTTGAAGAGCAAATCATCTGGATAATTGCCCCCCCAACACACACACACTCTAAGGTGTGGTGGTCCACCACCACATCTTGTGGCAATGAATTCAGTACGTGAGTGATGTTTTGTGTGAAAACAGTACATTCCTGCTATGGAAAAGAGGTGGTTCCTTGCAAAAAGCTGGCAATGTCAAAACACTGTGATCCAGTTACTCCTAGTGAGGGCTGTATTATATACTTTCCTCTGAGAGCATTTCTTTTCTTGTTTATTGAGATTTCTAGCTTGGGGCCAAAAAACACTCAAAATATTAATATCACTTGAAAAGAGAAAGGTCACATCAGAAGTTAACATTCTAATCACATACTAGCTAAACCCTGTCTAATTGTGAAAAGTCAGCCAGTCATGGAGAGTTAGGGATGCGACAAGTTAAATGGTAGGAATTGCGTATCGTTTTGAAGTCTGTATCTAATGTTTGTTTCATCCAGACATCCAACATGCCTGCCTTCATAGCAGTCAAAAATGCATCTTGCTATGTTTCACTCAGACCGAAACCTTCCTCCCATTCTAGGAGCAAAGCTTCATGCTGCTACACATGGTTGACTTTGTTTTCATTCTTGCCCAATAACCTACATCAGGTCAGGCTATTTGTGGCTGTTTTGCAGGCAAGGACCTGCAAAAATATACCCAAGTCTTATGTTCAGGTCCTTCAGTCTGGAGCCAGCAGAAGCCATGCTCCCTCGATTCTATGCTGCATGTTCTCCCAGGAGATCAGAGCGAAGGACCTTTTGATTTCTAACTCACCTAATTAGGGCTGTGCACTGCTTCGGAATCCAAATTCCGAACTGGACCAGACCAATTCGGACCACTTCAGTGGCTCTGTCCAGGATCTGTCCGAAGTGGCCCAGAGTGGGCTGATCCAGGCAGCTGCCTGCCCAGCCACACGAGCCCCCTGATCCTTACCTGGATCTGACGGGAGCACCTACAGCCATCGTCCTTTTCGAGGGAGTCGCCATTTTCCTTAAAAATGGCAGCTCATCTTTTCTGGAAATAAGATCTTACACAACTGGCGGGCATAAGGACATAATGTGCACAACATCACACATTTATGCCTCTAATGTTGTGTACATGATGGCCTTATGGCCACTATTTACACCAGATTTTATTTCCAGAAAAGATGAGTTACCATTTTAAAAGAAAATGGCAACTCCCTCGAAAGCACGATGGCTGAAAGTGCTCCCCTCAGCTTGAGGTAAGGAGAAGGGGGCTTACATAGCTGGGGGCAGGGCTTCAGATGCCTGAATCCCGCTTCAGCTCCTGAGCTCAAAGCAGGTCAGACCAGGTCTGATTTGTGCTGAGGCTGGTCGGGGCTGATTCAGATGCTCCAAATCAGCCTCTGAGGCAAGTCTGGGGTGGGCCTGCACCGCCCTACTCCTAATGCCTTGGAGAATAATTTTGCTAAGGCCACATAAAATATAACCTACCTACCATTTATATCAACCAAGGGAAATTTTAGATGTTAGAACAAACATTATCTATATTTCCTTAACTGTTCTTCCATGCTCTTTGAGTTTGTTAACCAATCTAAGTATTGGTTACTGAAATTAGTATAGACAGTATCCAGCTATGTCATTCCCTAGTACAAATGATGTTATGCTAGCAGAAACTAGGTTCTGAACTATGTGCAGGAGGACACTCCAACTACAGCTACATTTGTGCAAGCACGGTTGTGCAACTGGTTGTGCATTACACTTGAAGAACCATTTGTGCAACTGGTTGTACAACCAGTTGCATATCACACTTGCACAACTGATGGTGCAAGTGTAATGCACAACTGCTTGCGCAATGGAAAGATTCAGTGGTACTCTGCTAGCACTATTTGAGTTTGCGGAATGGCACCATTGGATACTGGCCTATGTTCTGATCTGGCCAAGGTAGATTTTGACTAATTTTATTTCACCTCATGTTAATGTCTTGTTCTAGCTCGGTTACAATGACTAAAAGTGTGTGCTAACCGTCTAGGGTACAGTTTGGCAATCTGTTGCCCTCTGGATGTTTTGCTCTACAACTCCCATCAGCTCCAGCCAGCATGGTCAACAGCCAGGGATTCTGGGAATTGTAGACCAAAACATCTGGAGGGCACCATCTTGCCTACCCCTGCTCTAGAGAGAAATTAGAAGCTGCCATAATTGTGACTTGATACCCTAGTTAGATCTCTTCCATGTAATATATGAGTCCTACTGTTCTGTTACTCAGTAGGTTAGGGTAGCAAATAATTCTTTGGGTAGTTAAGAATAGCAATGACACCCATCTAATTCAGCTTACCTTGTCACCCCCTGGGATGTCAGTGCAAAGAGAGGGGTAAGACTGCGCAGTTCAAATGCTGAGGGTCAAGCGTTGGTGAATCTTCAGGGAGAGTTCCCTGGACTAACACTGTTCATGCCCCAGCCCCTGCTCTCTTCAAGTCTTACCTTTGTTTGCTTTCCTCTATTAGGACATTGTTTATATATACACACTTGCTCCACTGACCTAAGGCCCAGGAATGTAGCCAAGAAGGGAACGGATGTATTCAAATTTGAGACAATTGCCCCCTTTTCTTCTGCTGGTTAAATAATGAGACAGGTGGCGAGACAGAGGTGGCACAGATCCATGGGTATGTGGGTGGGCATGTAAAATGCACGGTACAGGGACACTCTGCCTCTGTCAAATGCCAGTTGGACAATCCTAAGCAAGAGTGCATTGCGGGGGGGAGAGAAATTTGAACTATTTGAGTGGGGAAAGGGTTGAATTAGATGGAATATTGTGAAAATGGGGAGTGGGGGAGGACAGCGTGGACGTGTTTAGTATGCCTGCCAGCCTCTGCTTTCCTTTTGCTGAAAGGAGTTCTTTCAATTCCTTTTCATCCAATTAGCCAGAGACAAGGGGCTTCTGTACAGCAGCTAGCTAGGCTAATTCTCCCCCCGTGTCAGCACTTTTGGGAGAGACTTACTTCCAAATGCGCCCCCTCCATTAATATCCTGGACAATTGTGCTTTTTCTACGCACCCTGGCACTGGTTTGGGCCCAGTCATGCAAATGGGATGTTCACTTGTGGGAGGGGGAGGGGGTGTTCAGGGGACCCTGATGGGAGACTGCCTGGTCTGGCTAGGTCTTGCATCTTCTGTTCTTCTCCTTAGGTGAGTGTCAAGGGATCCTTGGAGGCCTCTCTCAGTCTAATCCAGTAGCCAAGTCCAGACACAGACAAATGGATTCTTTTCAAAGCTTTATTCTTCTTTTACAACTTAACAACTCTACTGTTAGCAACTAGATATGAGCAGCAGAGTACCTATGCCCTACGTTGGAACAGTTGGTCCCCATTTGAAAGGGAATTACTGGCAGACCCCTGAACTTAAGGACTAGGGAGAGTCCCTCCCCTTTTCCCTTGGATCCTCTGGGCGCAGCCGTTGTTTGCGCGCCAACCGGGCACTACGCCTCCTTTCTGCGCCCTCCATTTGGCACTGCTCTCTGCGTCAGCGTCGCACGTTCATCAAGTCTGCTTCCCACGCTCTGTCACTCCCAGGACTGCTATCTAAGCTAGGAATGCTGGTGGGAGGAATCTCCGTCAGCTGTTGGCCCTGGGAAAGTCGCTCTCCCAGGAGCGACTGCTCTTCCTCAGAATCAGAACTACTCTGGGATTCTATGGGCTCAGTGTCCACCCTGACAGTGAGTAACAAGCCCCTTTCAAGTCTTCTGAAGCAGAAATGGAGGCAGAGCGTGGACCCTCAGAGTCCAACCCATCACTGCAAGGAAGGCACTTCCCACACCCATTCCAGTGTCAGACTGCTTGTGACTCAGAGGTTTCTTTGCCTTTGCACCCTTCCCACTTGCTTGAGCTCTCTGGCACTGAAACCATGTCTTAGCAACTGATCTTTGATTGAAATACACCTTAGATTGCTTTCATGCTTTTGTTTTTGTCAGCAAGATGAAGAATGCAGGGTTTTTTTTAATCTATCCTGATGAGTCGTGACAATATGCCCCTGGAAGTTGTGGATGCTGAATATTATACTCTGCCAGATGTATTCCTATTTCACCCTGAGTCAGTATTTTGAAGAGACCTGGCTGTGTCTTTCCAATCTTCTTTGACTGGCAAGCCATTAGGTCTGCCTTCCGCAACATGGTGCTTTTCAGATGTTTTAGACTACAACTCCAAGCATTCTTGACCACTGACCATGCTGACCAACTGATGGGAGTTGACATCCAAAATACTGAGAGGGCACCAGGCTGGGAAAGGCTGATTGTCCTGTGAGGTCTCCCATTCACCCCCTATCCATGACCAGTGCAGCAGTAATTTGACAAGCTGGGAGGTAGAGAGGACCACGTTTTCCCATCAGCGATTCAAGTGACAGGCCACTGGGGAGCTCTGTCTCGCTCTTGCTCCCAGCTAGGCTGTGAGAATCCTTTCCTCTATTCCCAGGCTGCAGTTGTTAGAAGGTGGGCTATGGGAGGAACATTCTGCCCTGTACTGTATAGAAAAACATCTGAGGCTACCCAGCGGTCACTTAACTTGGAATGCATTTTAGTTCCCCAAGGATGTGTGGGTGGGATTATTTTTAGCTCAGGAGCTATTGAAGCATAGCAAAAAGAGAGGAACTGACTGCTTGAGTAGATTTCCTTTTTGGAAGGATGCCTTTTGCTTTTGAGGAATAGGACTCACAAGGCTGCTTCCAAGGAATGCCCTTGCCTATAGTTCATATGGATTTCCACCAGCCACCTTGAAGGCATTACTTTTTCTGGTCAGCTACTGTGATTATAGTGGACAGACATGCTAGGAACCTGTCAGTGCTCAGGAGGAGTATGTGGTTAACTGCTATGTTACCCCTTTCCAGTGTCTGTATCTCAGTCTCCCCCAACCTGGTGGCCTCCAGAAGTGTTGGACTACAACTTCCATTATCCCTGGCCTGCACCATTGTGTGTATGATGGCTGGGGGTGATACAAGTTGAGGTCCAGCACATCCAGAGGGCACCAGGTTGGGGATGGCTGGTCTAGACAGTCGTCTTGAACCTTTTCAGTGGTGGCACCGCATTTGTAGAATGCCCTCTTGAAAAAGACTCGCCTGGCACCTACATTATGGTCTTTTTGGCACCAGGGAAAAACATTTTAATTCTCCCAGGCAATTTAAGAACTGTTTTTAGTGCTTTTAGATCACTGGGCATTTATTGTTGCTGGTTTTACTTTGGTTTTATGTGCTGGGCTGTGTTTACCCTTTGCTGCTGATTTTATCTTGGTTTTATTATGTGCTATTTTTCTTCATTGTTTTAGTTGTATTTTATGTTTTTAATGTATTGTACACTGCCCATAGAACTTGAATTATTGTGCAGTTTAAAAGAAAGAAAGAAAGAAAGAAAGAAAGAAAGAAAGAAAGAAAGAAATGCTTTTGTACCACTTCATATTACTATAAGTTTAGAGTCTTCATTACTTTGAAATCTTGTAAGAACAGACAACTTTTGTCCAAACTTGAAACATAGGATTCATAAATTGGTGAATAAATTACAAATTATGATGAATCAGTTTGCCCCTCACTGACTCTGTGGCTCCACCACTCCCATAGTACTTCAGCAACGTTGCCATAGATCTGCTCCTTGCCCTGGTAGACAGCTCACTGGTAAGAAAGGGAACCCAAACTGCACAGCTCAGTGTTGGTGGGAACTGTACAGGGAGGAATCAAGGAGTGTTATTCATTAGAGGTTTATATCCCACTGTGGGCTGCGGACTGTTTCTCTACAGCAATTTTTTTCCAGATTTGAAGACTTCTGTCCCCATATGGGGCTTATAGTCTTAATGTGGAATGTGTAAATGACTCAGCCTTGTGGGTTGGGCCTTGATCTCATGGGTGCAAATTGTCCCTGCCCATGTGGGATCGCTTAAATGTTATTCCAGCCATGTAGGAGCCACTCTGAGAAAGGAAGCTCCCACATTGCTAGGGTATTTATATATAAGGTCTCAGGTTGGTCCCTTAAAGGGTAGTTTGGAATTTGAGTAGTTAAAGGGCCAACTGACCTCATAATAATGCTAGTTATACATGACTAATTGGGGCAGAATGTGCATTGAGATGCAAATCCGAATGTAATGCAGTGCAGATGGGTTACATCTGCATTTGAGATGTGCATCTGCCACAGCCTAGTCCAGTGTATCTGTCACAAGTACACCAGGTTTGGGGCAAAAGTCTGGCTGTGTGATGCTGGCTGGTGAGACAGGAAGCTGAGCTGACCCAATTGCCTAAACAGGGATTTGTTTCTCTCTCTCTCTCTCTCTCTCTCACACTCACACACACACACACACCAAAGTAGCAGCAGGTTGGGGAAACAATGATTGTATGCTGGTGCAAAAAATGCATAAAGGAGCGGAAGGTTGGGCTTTCATAACAAATACTTTGCATCCCCCAAGACAGCAGCTTTTGCAGTGATAATTGAACCTCATGAAAATTCAATGCAGCACTACTTGACATTTTATGAAGTCGCTATCTTTGTATCCGAATGGAAGAGGACATCCCAGGTAATTCCACTAGCTTTCATATTTCAGGCTCCACCTGCAAATGATCATGTATATATAAGAAAGCAAGGAGACATCACGGAAGTTAAGACTGGAAAATTTTATTTGATAATATGATTTTCATTATCCCTTGGAACGTCTAGTGTTTTTATGAGCAATTGTACTTGTGGTTTTAAAAGAATCAGACTCAAGAGGCTAGTACTATAATAACAGTCAAAGGGGCAGATTTATCTTTCCAGGCTCTGCAACAGAAAGCTTCATGCATTATAAACCTCTTTTCGGCCTGCTAAGTGCAAACGGTACAGGAATTCTCCTAGGCTAAATGGTACTGGAATGTCCTGCATTTCATTCTGCCATGAGAATAAGAATAATCATAAAAGGATCAACATCTTTATGCTCCAAAAACACCAAATAATTGTGTACTATTGCCAGATGAACCACACACCACACTTCAAGGCAGTTCACCTCAGGCTGATGTTCTGTACTCTTACAACTTGGAAATAAGCCATGCTTGGAGTTCTTCCTTTCGGACAAATTGGCTAGAAAACCGGTTTTGTTTTGTTTTGTTTGCCTTCCCTTAAAGCATGTGGCTTGGTCTCTTACTTGAATAATTTATGTCTATTTCTTGTGTGGGTTTGTTTTTTCTGTTATGCACCTGCTCCCTTTAGGGCTTTCTGTGGTCTGGATTGGGCATACTGATCCATGTGGACAGCTGGGTAGATTGTCCAACTTTTGGGCAGAAAGTTGAATCAGATGACATTTGAAAGCATCCAATTCTATGATTCTTTGGGCAGTATCCAGTTGTGTCACTCCATTAGTGCAAATGACATTGCACTAGGGATGTCGGAGAAATCCACAACAGAATCAGATGAGTTCGGATTTTCATGAATCTGACCTGCAGATCCCTCAACGAGCCAGCTTTTCCCCTGTTGGGTGGGTTTCACGGACTTGTGGGCCAGTTTTCTAACTTCCCAAATTTTGCACAAATTTTGTTGTAGTAAAATACACAAAATTAAAAAAAAAAAAACTGGCCAAAATGCACATTTCCCCCATAGGCTAAAGCATGAAAATGCGCATTTGGGGGGAATTTGCACATTTTCATACATGTGAATTGCGCAAATGTGCATTTTGCACAAATGTAACTTTGCATAAATTTGGAAACAAAAAACAATCCAATTCCGGTGATGGGCAGACGACAGAACAAAAGGCACCTGACAATCCATGAAACACAGACAGAATGGATTTTACACAATCAGTACATCCCTACATTGTGCTAGCAGAAACTAGGTTCCAAACTATGCGCAAGAGGAGAATCCAACTAAAGTTATGTTTCCGCAAGCACAATTGCACAAGCAGTTGTGCATTATGCTTGCACAACCCATTGTGCAACCAGTTTCACATAACTCTTGTGCAACTGCTTGCGCAACCTGTTGTGCAACCGCTTATGCATTTGCTTGTGCAACCTGTTGTGCAACTGCTTGTGCAACTGGTTGCACAAGTGTAATGGGCAACCGCTTGTGTAATGGAAAGATTCGGTGGTGTTCTGCTAACGTTGAGTTTGCAGAATGACACCGTTGGACACTACCCATAGTTTATAGACATGTAGTTCAGGTTTTGCAGCCAGTAGGAACAAAACATATTTGGAGGGAACTTCAAATTCACTTCAAATGTGCACTGTTCAAATTGAAAATGTCAGCTTATTTTATTTACTTGGTTGCTTTGAAAGCAAATGTTGTACATATTCCAAATTCAAGGAATCCATCACATTCATGTCCACATTCCTATTGAGTGCAAATTCATTTGGGTGAAATCAAGTATGAAAGCATTTTCATAATATGAAATTTCGTTTTCAGGAAATCTACAATTTTTGATGTGCAGTTTAGGGTACAAGATGTGGTTTTCACCCTGGGATTTGCTTTTAAAACTGGCAGCTGACAATGTTTAATTCAAACTGGGTTTTGCAGGTTAACCTGCATTTTCTTATGTTTGGAATTTTGTTAATGGGCCATATTACATCATTGCTCAGCAGAGGTGTTTTGTTTTGTTTTTTAATCTAACTTTGATTAGCTGACTCAAAGTTAGACAAACGCCATGCAAGAAGCCTGTCCTTCCTAGAACTGAGGTTGAGCCAGCAGATTCCATTTTATAGTGCGATCTGGGAAGGTTCCTCAGCTAAAAGTAGCTCTTTGCAGGTCACCAGCCTGTTCCTATTGTATACAGTGGCCTTCACCACGTAACAGGGGAAAATATGTGGAATTGTCTTTTTGTTAACATCTGGCTGAAGTCATTACGGGTACTTTCCCTCCTAGTGCACAACAGTCAGCCTAGTGTCCCATAACGGTGTGGGTTAGAGGGGGATTGAGTGGCAGGCCACAGGAAATGGATGTGTGCTGCCTATAACAGAGATTAACCAACACGATCTATGAAGGTGAAATAAGGAACATGGTACATACCAGATACCTAAGAGGTGAATCCAGTGAACTTGCCAGGGAACCTCCATCAGAATGATTAATAATGCATGTGATGAAAAAGGAAATAGTGTCAAAGAGGTGCCTCTGGTTCCATCCAAACGCCATGAATAACTCTCAGGTAACAAGAAGAGAGAAACACATTCTCACAATTAAAGCAATGATTACATTAAGGTATGTGGGTCTCAACTGCTACCAAGGTGAACATGCTTTACCAAAACTTGAATGTTCAGCCTATGCCCAGAAGCAGCTATGTGCAATGCCTGAACACCACACCACTCCCACAGAAACTAGAAACTACTCTATTATTGCACAAGTTGAAGGATGCAGCGATCACAGGCCAAGGGCTTCCCAAGCAGTTCCCTCAGAGGAGTGGTTTCACTTGACACAAGACTTACTCTTGGAGATAAATGTCAAGGAGGAACAATGCCACCTGTCTGGTATACATATGTTCTGCCCACCAGCAAATGCACCCACACACTTGGTCAAACAAAAGCAGCCATTTTGGCAAGGCAAGTAGAGCTTACAGCCCAAAGTGCAAAAGACTAGTGGCCCTGAGCCCATAATTGTTGACTTAGCAGCTCTTGGATGCTACAAGAATGTCACATCCTCTTGAGACTGAACCCACTGCCAGTGGGCATCGTACTCCAGGTGCCTCCTGCTATTGAACTTGTAGTTATCCAAGTCAACTTTGTTATGCCTTGAGGCCTTTGTTGCTGGACTATCCTTGCTCAGTTGCTCTGCATCTGCTGAGGTAAATTTAGCCTCCGTGCTCTGTTCCAGCCCTGGGACTTGCCTGCCAAAAAGCCCATTGGCCATTGGTGGCGACTGCCTGGCAGCTCTGATTTGCTCACTGGAACTTTGGCTTTTAACCAAACCAGGGACCCTCTCAAGGTATGTTTTGCTTTTGTCCTGCTCTTTGTCATTTTTGGCGGGAAGTCCCCTGTCTAGGTCAGCCGTTGATCGTTCCAACTCAACTCTGGCCAGTGGCCTGCCTGGGGTGGAGGCCATTATGGGTTCTATGGAAGAGCCTTGTCCATACTCATCCATATCATCAGCCAGTGTGTCCAAATAGCTTCCAATAGAGATGCTGTCCAACTTGTCATTGGGATCCTGAAGGCTGTTCCAGCTGCCCCGCCGGGATGTCTCTTGGCTTTCTGCTAGGCTGTATTGGCTGCTGGTAAGGCTGCTGCAGCGGCTGGTCAGCATCCCTTTCTCATCTAGTAGCCATTTCACTGCCTCTATTCCCTCATTCACAGCAACTAGTTGCTCTAGGATCTTGATATCAATTGCTCTTAGATAGGCCTACGGGAAAAGAAAGAAAATACAACACAGGTGTCAGGACCAACATTAGCTGCAGGCGATATTGACTGGAGGCTCTTCTGGATGGTGAAGTCAAGTGACTCTCTGTATTAGCACAGTGGCCCAATGCTTCCTAGAGGGACCATCAAAAAACTCTGATAATGCAAATATAAATAACAACGGTAATAATGCTGACTGACAGGAGCCGTTCTTGGCATTGGACTGCTCTCTATGGGTTCCAGAATGTCCTCATATGCCAGGTGTGTCCCCCCCATCCATTTCCAAGACCCATATGACAGCATGGGACAAGGAGCATCCCCTGGAGGTGGCAAGAGTCAATGATGGCAAACTGACAATGATAGAAGTAATGTACATTTTAGTTCAACCTAGTAAGAGGAGGAAAGAAAGAGTTAGATGATGGAAAGGGGAAAAGGGAAAACATGGCTATCATGCATGTAAGTGGGAAACTGTTGGGTCATTAGCAAAATGTCTTGCCTGCCATCCTGAGTTGAACCAGAGTCCACTTTCTCCATTCTCTGAAGTAAGAGGCCTAGAATGCAGAGGTATTGGCCGTAACTTGGCCCCAGACTTTTTGACCCATTACAGACTCACCACATGAGAGCATCCCCATACCTCTTGGATTCTGAGTACAAGAGAACTTAGTCCTATTTCAATGAGGCCACGCTGCTTCCTACCTTTTGACTTGGCTTCTTACCACACGGCTTCCTACCTCTATTTCCCCCCCTCCCAAGCATCTGTATTTAAATCTGCCAATTCAAGGTCAACCCTCCATGCATCTGATGAAGTGGCCAGTGTCAATGAAAGCTTATGTCAGAATAAAGTCGTTTGCCTTACAGGTGCCACAAGACCCTTTGTTGTTTTTGCTGCAACACACTAACACCACTACCCCTCTGGTAATTTAGTTTTGTTATTTAACCATCACATCTCCTTAAATTACCTCTGGAAATGGTTACCTCTTGTCTGTTCCCATTCTTGGGACCTGAACTATTATATTCACCTAAACTTCCCCACTTCTTCCCTTTCTCCTTCTCTCTTACCTGCCTTGTTTCTACAGCCCCCAGTTGCATTATTGCCTATCTCGTTGGTATTTCATCCCTAAACCCTTCAGCCAATTACCCAAGTTCAAGACAAGAAGATATGCATGTTGCAGTTGCTGAGCAAATGTAGGAAGGCTTGGCAGCAAGTGTAGAGGCACCAAACAGATCGCACCGAGCAGATGCTGCTTGTAGGGATGGCCCATGGGACATATATCCCATTCATCCAATGAAAGGACAGACTCTGCCACTTATCAATTGTAATTTGTGCATTTCTCATCTCAGTTCATTTATTCATTATAGAAAGACAGCAGGTGGTGGCCAGAATCCTACTGCCACTACATTGTATGCAAGCAGGGTTGTCTAGGAAATGACCCAGTCTAAGGATTTTGAACTAGCATCCACAGAAGCTATATTCTTGTGAACAGTCCCATAGGGCTTTTAATGTAACACATTCAGATAATTTTACATTCCACAATGCAGCTGCTGGGCATTCTAGGTCCACAGGGTGTCGTATTTTTCTCCTGCTTGTTGTGCTAATGGGGGTTGACAGGGTAGAAGGAGGTGGTGGTGATCTTATTCCACCTTCCCTCATTAGGCTAAGGGATTGTGATTCCCATAAGAGACAGAGATAGATCCCAGGAAGACTGCCCACACTCTGTCCCCTCTAATGGAGCTCTAGTCAACAAAACGTACCCTGTTCTGTTCTATTTAATTTTGGTTGCTTGGTTAATTCATCTTCTGATCTATACTATCACACTTTTTTGTTTGTGTGGTAGAGTCCCCTGCTTCTATATTCATGGCTAAGTCCATCTCTCAATATGGGCAGGTGCAGTCTTCCATCCCACTAAGAGGCTAGATGACCTCCCCCCCCTCCCATAACAGTTACAGCCCAAAGCATAGAAATATCATCAGTCCCTGGATTATTCAACAGGTTATGTTTCCTTTAGTTCTTTGAAAAAAATCAGCTGAAATGACGGGGAGAAAAATGTACAGTTGCAGCTACCAGTCACTTAAACAGAGGAATCGGACAAAATGAAATTTAAAAAATCAACAAGGTATTTCTGATTTTGACAGAGATAAATATTGCATTCATTGAAGTGTTTGTGTTTCTTAACAGTCAGGTTTGCAATTAAATCTTCTTGAAGATATCTCTACAGGCAGATGCATTAATACCAACTAGCCATGTGATGGCAACTTCAAATACAAACTATACTGAAGCTGATCCTTGTGGGAATCATTTTTCTGTAGCTGCTCACCACTTAGACATTTCCACTTTCACCATGCCATCTCAGATCTTTCTTCCATACACTGGCATGGTAAAGACTGGAGGATTTTGTGTACTAAACAGCTAGAGGCAAACAGCTCCTAACAAAGAGCATGATCCAGCATGATTTGGTTTTAAAACAGCTGCTTGGCTATATGAATCAGCCCCAAGGTTTTATTTGCAAAAGATCAGAGCTGCCAAAGCATTCACAGTTGTCCAATGTGTTTGCTCTTGGATGTTGCCAGCACAAGGCTAAAAGATGCAGTCACAAAAGGCAGAAGGGAGGCGAGGATCTTGAAATGCTAGCAAAGGACTTGTTTAGAGAAGTTTGATTTATTAGACATGATTCAAAGACTGTGGGGTTGGTAAATGATTCCAGCTGGACAAGATGCAGTTGAACTAGTTGATGAGGCATGCGAGCACCATAGAGAGAGGGGAATTGTTCCAACAGGGCATGGCTAAAAGTAAAAATAATCTGGAGAAATGTCTTTGCCTGGAGACTAAGTGTACCATCAAAGACCTACCCATGGAAAGTGGGAACACTTGGAAGCCATCAGCTAAGGGCAGCTTTACACATTTTGATTGCTGCAGGTAACACCAACGTTACATCAGTGCTTCCCACTCAGACATAGAAAATGTGGCCATAATACCTATGTGAACCTGCAGCTGTAAACACCTGTGTTTTTATAATATATGCCTTGATCTAATCAAGGTGGAGAGAGAGAGAGACAGAGAGAGAATGAATCCCACACTGCCAGACTATGCCCATGAGCTCAATCACAGAATAAATCCACATTTTTTGGAGAGGAAAGTTGGTAATGGTACTTAGATGGACACTTAACAGGAAGTGGTGAGGATATTGACATCTGTTTTTCCTTTGATAATTCTCTACGATCAGTTTTGGGTTGCACATTTCAAGCCACTACACAAGTACTCAAGGCAGCAGTCAAATGTTGACATACCAGCCAGTTTGTGCTTCCGTTGCAGTTGGATGACTTGATCTCAGAAAGGGGAAGTGTAAATGAACAGATGGAGGAACTGTGTCTAAGGAAACACTTGTCCAGGAAGCATTTAAAAAAAAATCAGGAAAAGGCCAAAGAACAAATGGCTAGCCTGCAGGACATGGGTCCTATTGCACAAAGTTAGATTTCTATTTTTGAATAAAAGCAAATAAACAGTAGGCAGGTGTTCTTTAAAGAGCTGTGACTGCTTTGCAGAAGCAGTTCCCCAAGCATGGAATGAATGTGTTCCACCTGGAATCAAAGAGATAGCTTGGTACAGGGGGCGAGGTTTGGCTTCAGAATTGTTCTCCAGAGTCTACACTTCCATTGTTCATTTGTATCTTTCAAAACATGTTAAGACCTTAATTGTTACGGGTTTAAAAAAAATACAATGCAGATTGAATCTATATATCTGGGCTGCACTTAGATTAAATTGCTCTGACTGCAGTGCAGACTCTTAGGGGACCAGTCTAAAGATCCTAGTGCATGTGGACTGCAGATATATGTGTGTGCATGTATGTGTGACGAAATGCCCACCTGGACTTTATATTAAAAAAAAAACAAAAAACTTCTGTGCACATATTCCCATAGGAGCTAGCCACACGTACCCATGGTATATTATCTATACCAGAGATAGTAACATATCTTGAGTTATATTTGGTTGATTAAGAAGGGCCAGAAATCTACCACAAACTAATGAGGAAGGCAAATTGCTTTGTGAGAAGATTATTCTGAAGTTTTGATACTGGAAGGAATGTATAGGATGCCCCACATTTTTAAAAGTTCCTTTTTATTATTTTTACTGTGTCAACATAATTTGCAAAACAAAAAAGTATTTAACAGAGAAATCCTATGCAATATACTCATAAGTATATCCCATATACTTCAATGGGAGTTTCTCTCAGGTATGTGTGCATAGGTCTGCAGTCTTAAAAGTAGTATTTATACATACTTTGTCAAACCCAAATCACAGCATGGGGGGAATGGTGTGTGTGTATGTTCGTGTGTATGCGTGAATGCATGCATGTGTTATGTGTGAGCATGTTTGAGAATGAGCGGGAGGTGCATGTCTGTATGTATGAGTGTGTGTATGAGTGTGTGTGTGTGTGTGTGTATTTGCCTATGTGTGTGTGCATGTTATATTTGTGTTTTGTGTAAAAATGGATGTGTGTGAATGAAAGGGTTGTGTTATGTGTGAGAATGCATGTGCGTGTTTGTGGATATATGTGTGTATCTGAGACAGTGTGGTGGCCTCACTCACTTTAGCTTTGACCTCACCCATTTTGTGGCATGCGAAGTCCCTGTCTCTTGTGCCCACTTATCTCACTTCTGAAGGTGGAGGAACATGGAGCAGGGCCTGAGATCACATATTGACTAGAATACATAGGTAGGCACATGTAAGGTGAGGTGTCTCTTCAGGTATTAGGGCTTTAAAGGTTTGCACTGGAAAATATCATCCATAGCCAACACTTCCTAGAGGAATATGACAGATATATTTACACAGCACACTATTATTGTTACATCTGCTTCCTAGCATGAGAAGGATGCTCTTCAGGTCTTTGTTATCTCTCTGCTAAGGCTCCCAACTGTTTTCATTACAACTTAATGTCTTTTGCTAATTCAAAAAGGAATCTCCAAAGCCTGTTGTGGACACTGTAGTCTTGCTTTTGAACTAATGGAAAGAATACAAAACCACAACAACCTAGTGACTCCTTGAGTTCTGTGAGTCAAGGTCTCCGAGACATCCTATTTATGTATTTGCAAAGTTATCCTGTTCTCCTACACTGACAAACACTGTATCTGTCTACTTATTTACTAAAAGGCAGCCGCCGGCATGATCACATCACTCCGGTGCTGAAGGAGTTGCACTGGTTACCAGTTGTTTTCCAGGCCAAATTCAAGGTGTTGGTTTTGACCTTTAAAACCCTATACCATTCTGGCTCAGCCTATCTCAAGGAGCGCCTCCAGCAACACCAGACAGGCCACTTAACAAGATCAGCCTCAGATGGCCATCTCTCTGTCCCATCAGCCAGGACAGCTAGGCTGGTGAGGACGAGGGAAAGGGCCTTCTCTGTGGTGGCCCCTAGTCTGTGGAACTAATTACCAGAAGAAGAAGAGTTGCTATTTTAAAAGAAAATGGCAACTCCCTCCAAGATGGCGAAGGCTGTGGGTGCTCCCCACAGGTCCAGGTAAGGAGCAGGGGGCTCGTGTGACTCGGTGGGAGGCTTCAGATTGATCCAACCCATTTGGGGGCACTTCAGCCTGACCCACTCTGGAACCGGACCTTATGGTTGGCCCCATTCAGAATGCACTGCAGTAATGCAGTTTCAAGGTTACTAATGTTTGGACCACTGTGGCCAAGCTATTCCTGTCCAGGAATAGTCATAGCTGGTGTACTAGTTGAAGCTGATAAAAGAAACTCCTACCCACTGAGGTCACTTAAGATGGATCTAGGAGCAACTCCAGACTCTTCCTTCAAGGGGAGTGCAACCCCATCCAGAACAGGCAATGGACCTAACTCTCAGACCTGAGAACCACTCACCCACAGGACCTCCATCTTGCCAGGATTCTTTCTCAGTTTATTGGCCCTCATCCAGCCCAACATTGCATCCAGACATTGGCCTAGAACATGCACAGCCTTCCCTTATTCAGATAACACAGAGAAACAGAGCTGGAGGTCATCAGCATACTTGCTCCAAATCCTCTAATGGCTGCACTCAGTAGCATCATATTGATCAGGCGCATTGAACCACTTTCACCCTGTGAGCCAAATTGCAGTTCAGAGGAGCTGTTGGAGGTTACACTGCAGTGATGGGCAAGACCAAATGCAAAAGAGGGCAGGGCCAAAACACCAGAAAATACCAGCCTATTTTAGCTTAAAGCTGTCACTGCCGGTAACTATGCCTTTGCGGAGGCAGTTCAACGTTTTAGAACGGGGGGGGGGGTAGATGCACAAAAGTTGGGAAACTACCAAATGATTGGTGGTTGGAAATGGGGGTGGAGATAGGGGAAGGGGTGGGGCCATCTGCGGAACCCAGGAGGGCCAGATTGGGACCCCAGGAGGGCCTGATTTGTCCCATGGGGCTGAGGTCCTCCATTCCTGATATAGCTGTTCAATAGCACTGGGGGCAAGATGTGCCCTGTGGCATCCCAAACCACAGCTGCCAGGGGGGCCAGGAACAGTCCCCCAATGCCACTCATATGCAAGGCTATGCCCAAAGCAATGGGACTCACCATTTGGAAAGCAGTCTCCTAACTTAGCCCTGTGTGGCATTGCTGCGAGCAAATGCATCCCAACTGTTTTCCTTCCACATTGCTCAGCATCCTTGTAAATAAAGCTCAGCATTTGAAACAAAGCATATGATGTATGAAGCTGAATGCAGTCTTCAAAACCCTCCAGTCCTTCTATAAGCTCAGAGTCCTTAAGAGCATCTTTCTCATGCTGGGGAACAGATGGGTCCTTTAGGCAAAGAACCAACCAATGTATGGAGGACAAGGCCTTGTATACAATTTTCTGCCCAAAGAAACAATCTAAAGATAAACCAGTTTTCTCACTCTTCTCTATTTGATGTGGATTTCTGGGAAATTACCACCTGAATGCCAAGTTTCAGATGGAAGATAATACAGGGCTTGGAGGAATTTGATTGGCAATATCAATGTGGTAGATTGGTGTTTATGTTCCCATCGTTTATTACATATTTTTCACATTCACAGGCAATTTGGGCAAGGCTCCTGATGTCATATTTGGACATCAAGTTAAGGACTTGTTCAAAGAACCCTAGAACTAAAAGTAACTTGACAGCTCTCTAGTACCAAACTTGTCATTGCAATACCTCCGTTTCTATCAATATTCCCAACAGCACAATCCTGTACATTCTGAGGTAAGTGGGTACAGGATTGTAGCCTATGTCATATCTGGACTAAGGTGTACAGAAGCAAAGAGCAGCTGTGTGCACTGTGTCAGAGATGCCTACCGGACAAAGAAATTTAGTATAACAAATGCAAATAAGACGGATAAGTACATTCTCCCCCACTGCAGAATCATCAGCTAATCTAACTTGGGGGAAAGTCCTCTCAGATTGCCCCAAAATGGCATTGTTGCCGGGTATTTATTTTATTTATTTATTTACAATATTTATATACCGCTCCTCATCAGAAGATTTCGGAGTGGTGAACAACATGATGAAGAATAAAACAATGGTTAAAAGAGTTAAAAGAGTTACAACATTTTTTTAAAAGACAAATCCCAACGAAGTGGAGTTCAACAAACCACGGCTGGTCATGCAAGGAAGGCCTCTTGAAAGAACAACGTCTTCAGGAGGTGCCGGAAGGAACACAATGGGTACAATCCTATACATACTTCCCAAGAATTACGCTCCACTGAAAACAGTGAGACTTACTTCTGAGTGAACGTGTACAGGATTGCACTGTGAGTGAGTTTGCAAACACCACTTAGTATTTATATAGCACATTCCAAGTGTCCAAAGCACTTCATAGATGTTAGTTTAGTAACCCTTACAACAATCCTGCAAGGTAGGCCAGTGTTATTATCCCCTATTGAAGATGAGGGGCTGAGGCTGAGAGAGCGAGTGGCTTGCCTAGGACCACCTAGTGGGTCCATGGCTGAGATGAGATAAATTTGACTCATGAGTCAAACACATATACCACAAAGTGTTTGTGTAGCAGTGGAGGCTGGTAATTCCAATGTCAGTGGGGCGGTAGACCTACTCTGGGTTTCAGTCAGAACACTAAAGGAGCTGTCCAAGGTGCTATGCATGCTTACTTGGAAGCAAGTTTCATGGTATTCAGTGAGGCCTATTCCCAGGTATGTACGTAGAGGACTGCAGCCTTAGCTCTTCAACATCACCCCACCATCAGATAACACATCCCATCCTATCCAGTACCTCAAAGAAAAGAGAGGTGGGGAATCAATTTTATGGGAAAGGGGGAAAGATTCCCTTATTTATTGATCGATTCCATTTCTAATCTGCCCAATAGCCAATGTTTTCTGGACATCTTATCCACCTTTATACCCACCTTGCCCTGAAGGCCAATTTGCACAATCACATTTTCTGTGAGTGGATCTATGAAGCAAGCAGCATGATCCAAAGCAATAAGACTGGTGCAGCAGCAAATACCCAGGCCAGCTCACAACTCAAACCAAGGGTAGCATACAACTGCCAAGTAAATGCGGGTCAGCTTGCAACAAACCCAATAGGCTTGATTTAGCACATTTGAAGAAAGTACAGTAATGCACATTACCATCAAAACGGGGGGAGGGGGGGAGACAGTGGAGGCTGGTGGCTCCGATGTCAGTGGGGTGATAAATCCGCTCTGGGTTTCAGTCAGAACTAGTCAGAACTCTAAAGGAGCTATCCAAGGTGATCTACCGGCCTCCACTGGGGGTGGACGTAAAACGATCGCGTCCAGAGTCTAAAATGACCGACACCAAGGCAGCCGTTAGGATAGGAAGGAATAGGAATAGTCGCCCCGGAAGGGGCAGGTCAGGCGTGTTTGAAGACCTAGAGACGAGGAGAGAGCTTCGCACGGTGTGTCTCCCTCTCGCACGCCAGAGGGAGCGGGGCGGGGGGGCTCATAGCGCCCGGGAGGGCAGGAGGGGTTTGGCTCCCGTGACTCACCAGTTCCACCTTCAGAGCCTTGATCTTCTCCCCCAGGCCGTGGCGCGGCCCCCGGCTCGGGCTGCTCCGGAGCAGATGAGCCACGGGGTCCTCCCGCAACCAGCGCAGCAGCCCGTCTGGGGGTCTCTGCCCGACTTTGCTCTCCACATCCTTCAGGTCAGGGGGCAGAGGGAGCTCGGCGCAGCACGCCGGAACCTCCATCCCCCCCCCGGGGGTGGGCGGCGGGGGAGGCAAAGACGAGGCTGGATCTCTCTGCCTTGGGGTGGGGGGCGCCTGGAAGAGCGGGGGGCGCCCTGCCCCCCCGGTCAAAGCGGGCGGGACCCAGTCGCACCAGCAGCAGCGCCTCCTCCTCGCTGATCAAGGGTGGGCAGAGGAAGGCCCGGCCTGGAGCAGGCTCACCCCGCCGCACCCCAAAGCCCCGGGCGCGGGGAGGTGTTCGGCATCTCCGAGCTCCGAAGGGCTGGGCTGGGCTGGGCGCCAGCAAATGTCCTGGCCCTCATCTCTCCGCGTTCGGCATCACGCCGGTGCCGCTCTGGGCTTCATTCGCCGCCCGTGGTAGAACGAACCCCCGCTGCTCCCCACGCCCGGCTCCCGCAGGAGGCGGCGGAGGGCGAGAGCCGCCCAGGGCTTCCCCTTCCTCCCGCCAGGCTCTTCTCGGGGCGGGCTGGCGGCGCTCGGGGACGACGCGCCGCGCTCCCCCGCGAGAGTGGCCGCCGAAGCGCCCCCGCCGCAGCAGCGGGAGGGCGAGGAGGGGCTCCCGGCGGCGCGCCCAGCCCGTCCCTGCTCCGCGCAGCCCCGCAGGCCAGCTCGGAGCCCTCCGGCCAGGACCGGCCCCCGCCTCTCCCACCTGCCTGGGATCGGAAAGCAGCGCAAGGCAGAGCGGCCAGCCGCTGCGAGGCAAGCCCGGCAGCTACCGTAATGCTCCTCCGAGACGCGCGGCCCCTGCTACCTCATTCCCTGCGCAGAGAGCCACGCCAATTAATTCAGCCCACGAGTTGAACCCATCGTGGCCAGGCACGGAGGGACACATCTGAAGACCTGACAGAGAGTCTTGCGGCACTGTAACGACTACAAAACCTGTTCTGGCATAAGCTTTCCCGGACAGCGTCCACTTCCTCAGGCGCGTCTGATGAAGCGGAAGTTCGGTAGGCTTTAAGATGCCACGAGACGCCTGTTGTTTTTGCTGCAACAAACCAACAGGGCTACCCAGTGGTGCAGATAGGCAATTTTAGGCACTGCGCTTAACAGTCTCATTTGGGGTGGGGGGTGGGTCCTTTAGAGCCCCACAGCTAACATTGCTCCCACCCCACTCCCCAGCCAATCCATGCTTTGCATCTGCTTTTACATTGCTATGTTGGAACAACAAACACTGTTCACCAGCCCTGGTTTAAAAAACAATAATACACTGAGCATGTGCTTGTTCGACTTTTAGACTTGTTTATTTTTATTCATTTATTACATTTCTATACTGCCCATTAGCCAAAGCTCTCCGGGCTGTTTACAAGACAAAGCTTAAAACCATAAAATACAATAACATAGTAAACCATAATATAAAACCGTAAGTTTAAAACAGAAGAAAACCAAAGTAGTAGCCAAGATAAAAGCCAGTAGCATAGATCTAAAAATGATCTATGATCAAAATGATCTTCATAGATCTAAAAATGTCACAACACCATTTTTAAAAGCAAAGGCCTAAAAAGCTTGGGCAAATAAAAAGGTCTTCACCTGGCATGCTGATCTGGATAGAAGTGAACAACCCGTTCTAGAGACAGGGTCATTCCACAACTGGGGTGCCACCTCATCGCTTTTGGCAAGGACACCTGGAGAAGGGCATCTGATGATGATCTAAGGGTCTGGGCAGGTATATATGGGAGGAGACGAACCTTCACTTAAAACACTGTCATGACTACAGGAATAAAATGGAGTCTGCTTCTGCTGCCCTAATGCCTTCATCCCCTCGGACTCTCTGGCTGGTCGGGGGGGGGGGGCCTGGGATGCAGGGCCCCAGACTTTAGCCCCAAGATCCAGGCTTAGCTACACCACTGTGGCTGCCGCTCTTGAAATTCTGAAAATCCAAGTTAGCCTCACTTTATAAGTTTCTTCTTTGCCCACTCTCCCTCCCCAGTCTATATGTATTTTATTATTACATTTAAATCTTATCTTTCTTCCAGGACTGAACCCAGCTTGCATGGGAGTCGTCCCTGCCAAAACTGGTCCCCCATCCAGGCACTAACCAGATCCAAACTTGCTTGCCTTCAGCAAAGTTGTTGCATCATGTGCTGTCAGACCACACCCTTGTTCTCCACCATAAAATCCCCTTATTATTCAGCTAATACAGATACCATGGGTGGAGACAGAAGTTGTTTTTATGTAAATTAACTTATAATAAGAGAGAGACAGGGAGAGAGAGAGAGAGAGAGAGAGAGAGAACAGGAACTATAGTGCACAGTTGTGTAGAAAATGGCTTGTATTTATTAACTACTAAAATAATAAATATCTATATCCATTTTCTTTATTTGCATTTCTTCAAACTTAAGCAAGTGTACATAGTTCTAGAATGGTAGCCAAAAATGGCTAAAGTATAAGATGGCAGGCCTTTCAAGATACCATCAGGAACAGATACTAGTTCTAGTCTCAAGTGTGGAGTCTGAGGACATGTGGGCCCATTTGTTCACCCCCACCCTAGATCCTGTCTCTACAAAGTCAGGTACAATCCATTTTTGCCAACTCTTTAACTTACCACAAAACTATCAGAGTCTCTCCAAATTGCAGTTGTACTGGGATCTGTTTTAAAGATAGATTATTTGGGGAAAGTTAACTAACCAAACTTATTTTGAAGTTCTTTAAGTACACATGTTTTGCATGCAAAATATCCCAGATTCAATCCTGGATCTCTAGTTTTAAAAAAATAACTAAATCAGGTAGTAATTAATGGAAAGACCTCTGCCTGAGAGCCACTGCCTGGAGACAATACTGGACTAACCAGTATTACTGGGCTAATACTGGGCTAAGCAGATGAGCAAATAGTCTAACAAGGTACAAGGCAGCTTCCTATGAACTCCAGAAGGAAGAGGCCTTTTGGTTATTGTGACAGGATGTCCCCAGTCAAATCACTCTATTCTTGGAGTTTGGGAGTGACCTTGGGCAAGTCACTATGAGCCTATTCACAGTGGCAAGAACTTTTAGGTTTATTCATTATTTTTATTGAGCCTCCTCTATGCTCCAGGCTGCTTGAGTTAATCATTCCTTAGCTGTCCTTAATGCACTAACACTTCAAATAAGCAGCAGGTTGTTCATGCAAGTTGAGGATTCACAGGATTTACTATTAGGTTATCACCCTTGCTTGGCAGGGCCTCTTGACTTTTAACAATGGCACTGCATGCAGAAATTCAACAGGTGAAGCTTTCCCCATCACCCCACCCCACCCCACCATTGCTGTATCTCCATGCTAGGAAAAGCTGTACTTACTGAATTCCTGCATATTGTGCAGTTGTTAAGACATAGGTGGCTTGCTAAGAATAAAGGTAGTAAAATCAGCTGGTGGTTCACAATACTTGTTATGTGAACACAGCCCTTAACATCGCTAGGTCTCTATTCCCTTTTTTGTAACTGTAGCATAATCATACCACAGGCTTTTCTCCTAGTTATGGGATACTGTTATGTTAATATATAACAAGGGTACTCATTCAACAAAGAGGCTACCCTGGAAACTTTTCTGATAGATTTATCTCCTTCGAATCTCAACCGCACTCCCTCCTCCAGAAAAAAATAAAAATCAGCTCTAATGTATAGGCTGTTTAAGCCAATTAAATATTCACCAGTGGCTTCTCCTAGAATATGAGCAAACCTCTAGCATATTCAAGATCAACCGTCCTTTGCTGAAAAAGGCCTGGATCTCTCTGTGTTGCTCTCAGAGACATCAGTTGCTGAACCTAAGCATAACTCCACTGTGTCCATCCCATGTTCTTGAGCAGTGGAGGCTGGTTGCTCCAATGTCGGCAGGGAAGAGAATCTGTTCCAAGTTTCAGTCAGAACCAGTCAGAAGTCTAAAGGGGCTATCCAAGCAACTTGGATAGCCCCTTTAGACTTCTGACTGGTTTTGACTGAAACCCGGAGTGCATTCACTACCCCACTGACATTGGAGCCACCAGCCTCCACTGTTCTTGAGGGAGTTTAGCCATTCTCAGTCGAAACTCCAGCAGCAGATTCTGCCTTCTTAATTTATATGCAACTAGCTGATATACCCGGCGTTGCCTGGGATGTAATTTTGTCATAGGCACTATTTGTTAGAAACGCATTAAGGTAGGTTTACGCTTCTCGGAAAGGCCCCATAAGAAAGGTGAAAAGTTGAATCCACCAGACTTGATTAAAAAAGCACAACAATTATAATGAGCATATTGAATAAAAAACACTACTAAAAATGCAAGAGACTGAATCTGTAAGCACTACTACAATATAATCCACACTGAATCTCATACCACTATTAAAATGTTCAACCGAGGCTTCCTTGCTGGATATCGCAGGAACAGGGGAGAGAAACTAAATGCTCTCCATGGTCAGAAAAGAAACCATGAGTATAGGGGAGGGAACTAACAAACACGTAAAACTCCGCTATTTTGCCCCTCGTTTTGCAATTGCCTTCTCAATTCCCCCCAGTTCACTCTTTTATGAATAAAGCCCTAAGTCTCCACTGCAGTGTGTCATCCTAGCCCCTCAGACAGGCGAGCACACACCGCACCACATTTCACATTAGCGTTTATCACACACTACTAACAAATACATCTGGCATTGAAAGGGGTAAAGATATTCAACACTAACTTGCTTGCTCGCTGGATATTGCAGGAACAGGGGAGAGAAACTAACACAGCCAGAAAAGAAACCATGAGTAAAGGGGAGGGAACAAACAGCGGCCAGCCAATCCAAGGTGAAGGAAGTCAGAGTGAATGGGAGAGAGACCAATAGAATGAAAGATGGCCAATAGGATAACTCATAGCTGAAGTCAGAAACCTGGCCCGTACGGTGATTGAGAGGGTGTACTTGTTAGTAAGGGAAAGTATAAACAAAGTAATAATGTAACCCAGTGACTCCTGTCATACACTCTGGCAAGTGAGAATGTGAAGTAAAAGGGGCAGCAACTGTAGGGCCCAAGTGGCAGGCTCAGTGGGCCCCTACAGTGTGATTACACCCAGGGCAGCTCCCCCTTATTCCCTGCATTACAGACAGCCCTGAAGCCAGCCACAAACACACAAACCCACACACAATTTTTGAGTTTTATATATATAGAAGATAAAGAGACCTCTGGGAGAGGAGTGGAAGAGACAGGAGATATCTTTGTCGTATTCTTTTTCTCCGCATCTGCTGGAGACATGAATGAATCCGATAGCACCAGGCAGATCGGCTCTCTCTACAGCATGAAATTATCCACTGAACTCAGAAGAAAGCAGCAGCAAAAGTGGCTATTGCGGACGATAACAGAGCTACACATCTCAGAAGTTCTGATGAAGAAGGCATTGGAATGAGGTTCTTTCAGGTCATAGGGACTCCCAAACAGATACTGGAATAAGACGCTCAAACACCTGATCTATGAAGTATGGCACCACCTCAGACCAACTATTGCTTGTACACTTTACTGTACAAGTAGTGTGAACCAGTGTGGTGTACTGGTTAGAGTGTTGGACTGGGATTGGAGAGACCAAGCTTCAGGTCCCCACTTTGCCATGAGGCTCACCGGCTGACTTTGGGGCCAGTCACTAACTCTCAGTCTCTCCTACCTCACGGGGTTGTTGTGAGGATAAAATGGAGATGGGGAGGATCACATATGCCCCCTTGGAGGAAAAGGGGGGATATAAGTGTAATGAATAAATTAATACTGTGGGCTTGGATTCTGTATATGAGAAGGCCATTTAGGGCTAGTAATATCACTGACATTTATTATGTGGTTCAGAATATGAATTTGGTCAGCTCAAAATGCTGACTGTATTATAAACTGAG
This sequence comes from Heloderma suspectum, assembly GCF_057233095.1. Taxonomy (NCBI): domain Eukaryota; kingdom Metazoa; phylum Chordata; class Lepidosauria; order Squamata; family Helodermatidae; genus Heloderma; species Heloderma suspectum. The sequence continues at coordinate 233,080,423 of NC_139461.1, forward strand.
TGCCGCCTCCCTGCCAAAGTTCTCCTCCAGCTCAAAATGTTTGACCAGATCCAAGCACACGTGGTCTATGGATTGCTGTGAAACAACATAGACCTCAAAGCCCGCTGCTTTATATGTGCGTGTGCAAAAGTTCTTAAGGGCGCAATCCTATGCATGTTTAGACAGAGAAAAGGCCTACAACTCTCAGTATGCCCCAGCCGGCCAGGCCGGCTGGGGCATACTGAGAGTTGTAGGCCTTTTCTCTGTCTAAACATGCATAGGATTGCACCCTGAACGTTAATCTCTAACTCACTGTGACATTCTTATTGATTGCTGTGAGCTATGTGACCAAACACCTGACAAAGCATCCTTTTGTTTGGTGGGCATCTTCTCTACTTGAATCCACTTACTTTATTGTTTCTGTGCATCTAAAAATAATGTGGGTGTCGTCGCCTGTCCAGATCGAAAAACTACTTGTGTTCTTGATAATGTTTTATGACCCAGGACTCTGACCCCTCTTGGTGAGAAGACAGCTCTGAGGACAGAGCTGGTTGGGCCCTTGAAGCTCACCAGGAGATTGTCTCCAAAGCAGAGGTTTCTATTGAGGAGGAGTCCTAGCAGGCAGTGAGGCCTTCAGCCCTGGAGGAGGCAGCTCTGCCTCTCCTCAAACTCAGATGACGCCTTCCCTGAACTACCTTCAGCCCCAGAAGGCCTCCACCTCACCATGCCCAGGGGCCGCAGAAGGCATTTCAACCCCTTTTAATGACCAAGCAGGCCCTGTCCAGTGGGGGCTGGTGGCTCCGATGTCAGTGGGGTGGTGAATCCACTCTGGGTTTCAGTCAGAACCAGTCAGAACTCTAAAGGAGCTGTTCTGACTAGTCCTGACTGAAGCCCAGAGTGGATTCACTGCCCCACTGACATCGGAGCCACCAGCCTTCATTGGGGAGGTGGAGATTTGTCCACAGTCTCTGCAGGATGTCAGTTTCAGACCAGTGCAGAGCAATACTCATAGTTCACTACTGCCTAGTGAGGCTAGTAACCAATGTCACCCTCTCCGTAGTCCTGACCCCAGCTATTTGGCCTGCATCTTGCCACACTTTCCTTAAAAAACACTCTCAGGTTCAGGAGTAGAACAAGAGTGTATGTTTGTTTGCGGCAGCGGTGAGGGAGCTGAAGTTTCAGGTGGTTCTTCACCATGGCTGATGCTGCGGATGGGTGCATATATATGAAACTGACTACAATTCCTGGGGGGAAATGTGATCATGCTTATGTGCATGACACCATCATCGCACACGTGCCAGTATTTATTTATTTTATTCATTATTCACCTTTATATAAACCTTATTTGCTAAAAAGCCATCAAGCTGGTGTACAACAATTTCTAAAAAATAAAAAGTAACAATAAAAAAATAGTATTAAAAACACTAAGGGCACAATCCTACCTAGACAGGTGGCCACCTCCGAACTTGGAGGCAACCGCGTATTCGAAGCAAGGCAGAAGAGGCGGGGGGGGGGATTGTTCCCTCTGCGCTTCTCCTGCCTTGCTGTCTAGAGGTGGTGGGGCCGAGCGGGAGAGGAAGCTGCCATACAACGCATTGGCAGTGTTGTACGCACAGCTCCACTCTCCCTGCCCCAGAACGCCCCCAGCCTTGCCCCTTTTCAGTCGATCCGCACTCCTCTTCCAAGCACGGAGGATGGAGCTACTCCGTTCTGCCTCCAAGGCAGCACAGATGAGAGGGGCAGTCAGTTTTCCAGGAACCAACCTTGGAGCGTGGGCTCTGAGGTCGGTTCCCGGAAATGAGCATATAGCATGAGCCATAGGATTGCTCTCTAAAACATTAAAACAGCTACATAATTAAAAAGGCTAAATTAAAAAGATGCATCTTCACACCTTTCTAAAAGTAGGAGCTGGAGAGAATACTCAGAAACAGATTGCTCTTCAGTGAATGCTTCCTGATACATTTTATAAATACCAAGCTGATTCTGAATCAGGTCAGTGGGAGTTCATCCATTACTACTTAGGATGGGTTTAATGGGAGTGGGGGTCAATTTCACATTAAAAAAGACAAAACCCCGAACTTCCATTAGGATTTAGTGGAGAGAAACTGCATAACATGTGATTCACACAGGACCTCGTTCAGTAAAGGTTGCATGCTTGTAGCATGAAGTTCTGCTCAGTATAGAGAAATGCGGAAGCATTCATACCACGGATTGTCTCCAACCCATAGACTTTCATCATAGTAGGGAAAACAGTGTACAACAACAGGACAAACCTGGATCATCCAAGCCACATCCTGATATGGCTAGTTTATTCTAGCCAGAGAGGGCTCTGTGTGATACACAGGGCTAGGGATGTATGGATTGTATAAAATCTGTTCTGCTTGTGATTTGCAGGTTGTCGGGTGCCTTTCGTTCCATTGTCCACCCATTGACAGAATTAGATTTTTTAATTTCTGAACTTGCACAAATCTGCAGTGCCACTAAATGGGCATTTCCACACTTTATGGGGGAAATGCGCATTTTCAGCCAGGTGTTTAATTTTTTGTGTATTTTTCTATGACAAAATTTGTGCAAAATTCCTGCAGGTTAGAAAAACGGTCCACAAGTCTGCCGAATCCACTCGACAGGGGAAAAGCTGGTCCGCTGTGGAATCCACAGGTTGTATTCATAAAAATCTGAATTCACTTGGTTCCACTGTGGATTCCTCTGAACCACCAAAGCAAAAACATGCCCAAGCATATGCTTTGGGAGCCTCTGGCAGCAGCCTGCTTCACCTCACAGAATGCAGTGAAGAACATCCAGTCATGGGCTCTTCCAGTGGTGAGGTTTAATTTGAAACTGGGTTTGGGACTCAAGCTTCCACCTTTGTTTCTGGCAGGACTCTTGCGCCTTTGAGGGAGAAATTCAACAGGTTCAGCTTTCTCCCAGCATGGTGATGCAGCAGAGGGGAAATTGCATGCCCTCAATTTCTGCCTGTCATGCAGCTGCAAATGGCAAAGGTGCCTCATCAGAAGCAAGGCTAGCAACCCTAACTAGATGTGGGGCTCCTACAGAGGATGATGGCTTCACAGGCACAGTCCTGTTCCATAAGCCATCATGGCATGGTCTTGACTGCATTAGCCCACCTGTCCTCATTAATCCTATTACAGCCACCGAAACAGGGCTCTTCTTCATGCCCATCTCGGGCAGTACCCTGTAGCCTTGGAACATGCCTTTCTTTCTATGTTTCTCTGCTTCTTTTCCTATTGCTTCTTGCAGCAGAGTGCTGCAGGCCCAAAGAATGCATTTCCTGCCCCACAGCCCAACCCTGCACATCTGGGATTGAGAAGCAGGGCTTCTTGGTCACAGATGTGGCTTCCAGGCAGGGCTGAGCTCCAGAACTTCTGTCATTAGAAATTAACCATTGTAACAGTGGAAACTTGCCACGAAGCCCAGGGAATTAGGCTGAATTCAGCAAGGAATGCACTCATACACAAAGGGCAAGGGAGAATCCAAAATAGTGCAAAACAATATCCGGGGTAGGGGTGAGAATCACAACACATTTCAGGCAAATGCTTTGTCAGGGGAATAACTGGCCAAAGAACAAACTTTATTCACTAAGGGTGCAATCCTAGTCCTACAACCCCCAGCATGCCCCAGCCAACCATGCTGGGAGTTGTAGGACTTTTTCCTTTCTAAACATGCATGGGATTGTCCCCTAAGTGTGTGAGTCCTAATACGAGTACTCTCTAGTGCAGCCTTCCCTAACCTGATGCCCTCCAGATGTATTGGACTACAACTCCCATCATCCCCTGCATAGCATGCTGGCTGGAGGTGCCAGGAGTTGTAGTCCAACACATCTGGAGGGTGCCCAGTTGGAAACAGCTGCAGTAGTGAACCTATTAGAACTCACATGTTTGGGGCCATACTACACATGATGATGACAGCATCAACGTAGGCCTGCTGCCCCAGTCATGTGTACCATAAAGCAGGTGCTGGAGGTGTGCACTGATGGGAAGTGCTGACTTCATCACTGCTTCCTTCACCTCTCCTGCAGTCTGTCCCCTGAGATTCCCCCCCCCCATTGGATTTAAATACTGGAAATGGGTCCCACTAAAAGCGGTGTCTGGAAACAGATTTGGGATAGATGAGGACAAACAAGCTGGACCTTAATCTAGAACTTTGGGTAGGGAGATATGGTGATCTAGATAGAGGTGTGCAACATGTTCTAGAGACAGGGTCTTTTCAGTGGCGGCCCCATACTTATGGAACTCTCTCCCTGGGCTGGTACATATGGCCCCTTTGTGGGCATACTTGCTCCAAACTGCTTTTAATTTATATTTGACTGCTCTGCATTTAACTATTATTTTAACTGTTTATGCATTGATGCTTGTTTTTGTTTCTCTCTCTCTTTTTTTCTGCTGATACGTTTAAATGGCTGCTGATATGTTTTTAGATATTTTAGTGTTTTATTGATTGTGGTTTTATGGTATGTGATATGTTATCATTGAATTGTATATATTTAATATGTTGTGGGCCACCTTGGGATGGTTAATTCTTGAAAGGCAGTCAATAAATACTGACATACATACATACATACATACATGTAAAACTGGCTGACAGGGAGCAATGGATAGGGAAAAGTTAAGCCCCCCTTACCTACTCTTTAAAGTTTTTCAAATGTATACATTAATATAAGCAGTCCAAACATCTAAATATAATAAGATTGACAACTTTAGGAAATACAGTAAGAGAACAGTAAGATCTTCAGACCATTGAATGATCGGCATGGGTATTTATCTTTCCAGGCTTGAAGTATAAATCTCTTTTCAACTGTAAGGGCTCTCAAAGTCCACTTTTGCTGTCCATCTGTTAATCACCACAGGAATATAATTTAAAAGCACAAGAACATCCACAATTGTCACTGATTTTTCAAGAATAACATTTTTATAAGAGTTAACTTCCAACCAGAAGTAAGCCATCATGGGGCATGCTTGCATCATATGCCTGAATGAGACATTGTCCATATTGCATTGCCAGCATTACAAGCTGCTGCGATCTCCATTATGCATGAAACATCAATTTTTGTTGAATCGACCTCCGCTTTAAATCTACAGAGTTAGTAAGAGGGAAGCTAAGTCAACATTCATTGATTAGGCTATATAGAACATTTTTGTGCTTCAAATTGTATCCCACCCCAGTTTAAATGTGAGTTTAAACATGAGTTTAAACTATGTTTGAAGGCAACAGTGTACCACTCTCACACCCATGCCCTTAGAGAACCTTAAAGCTGGTTCTTGGGGAAATTATTCCCTTGACTTAAAAGAGGTTTGTTTGAAACCTATTCAGACATTTTCAACAATCAGTGATGTGCACCATTTGCAGACAGGGGTGGGGGGGTCCCTCTTTCTTTGAAAGTGTTCTATTAGTACTACCTTCCAACTTTGGTGTCCCTGTCCCCTCCCAGTATGAGAATAAATGGTATTGGCCTTCCCAAGCATACGGTGTAATTGTTTTAGAAAGACCAGCAGGGGATTTCAGATCAATGAACTGGACCAGCTATCACTTTTCACCAGCTCTTAAGCCAACTCCCTTGACAAGTTAAATAACAGGATTGAGCCATTAAGTAGAGAGGGCGGGAAAGGGGGCGTTTGTTCTGCATAATCCTCAGCCCCGACACAGGAAGAATATATAATGTGTTAAAAGTGGCAGCTTTCCCATAACGGATCAGCTTCTGTTTGCTGCACTCTGGGGTTTCATGCAAGCTGGCCCACAGCAAGCACTGCAGTGCTGGCACATGGCTGCAATCTCCTACTGATGAAATTCCTGTGGGAAGAGATATCCAAGCAGCCCTGGATCCCCTGTTGTCCCATACTATCGTCCCAATACATTTTAAGACTGCAATCATATGCTCACTCCCCCGGAAGGATGTCCCACTGAACACAGTGGGTAGAGATGTATAGAATTGCACTGTATGGATGTTACCTCTCTCATTGGAAGAAAAGCCCATGTGCAAATTAATTTAGGGAACAATCCTATCTAGATAGGCGGCCACCTCCAAACTCAGAGGTGGCCGCCTATCCAAAGCAGGGTGGGAGAAGCATGGAGGGGATTGTTCCCTCTGCGTTTCTCCTGCCCTGCTTTTTCGGCTAGACAGCCGATTGCGGCTGTCTAGCCGTGGGAGCATGGAGTGGGGAAGGAGGTTGCTGTACGACACATAGGATGTGTCATACATGCAGTTCCACTCTCCCCATCCTGAAATGCCCCTAGCCATGCCCTTTTCAGCTACTTTGTGCTCTTCTTGTGAGCGCGGAGGATGGGGCTGTTCCGCACAGCCTTGGAGACAGCACGGAAGTGGGAGGAGGTTGGTTCCTGAAAAACAACATATCCTATGGCTGTCTAGCCACTGTCTAGCAGCATAGGATTGCTCCCTTAAATATCATAGAATCATAGAATACTAGGGTTGGAAGGGGCCTACAAGACCACTGAGTCCAACCCCTTACTCAATGCAGGAATCCAAGTCAGAGCATCCCTGACAGATGGCTGTCCAGCTTCATCCTGAATGCCTCCAATGTGGGAGAGCCCACTACCTCCCTACATATATGTCAATTTCCATATTAAGAGAATGATCCTACGGTCCCTGGGCAAATGTCCCAGGGTCCATAGGATAGGTTGGATTCCATACCCACCCCTCCACCCTGCCCAAGATCAGAGATAATGGACTTCCCTTCTGGCCCCACAATGAAATCAGTCAGCATAATGTAGCCAGAAACTACACGACAACGGGTGTAGGAGCTGGCCAGCCATTTCATTGTTCCTCTGCTTCAGGAGGCCCAGCAAGGCTCCAGCCCAGCTATGCACATAGGAAGGGGGCACAGTCAGATGCAGAGAACAGGGCAAAGAAAAACAGGGTTCCCCCAGTGGCTTCAACAGCTGCCTAGAAGAAGGAATTTCAGCAGAGACAGCTGTAGCTGCACCAGCTAAAATTCTGTCTTCTCTACACCACTATTAAAGATTGAAGGGGGGATATAAATGTAATAAACGAATAAATAAAATAAACCCTGCCAGCCCCCATTGGCACTTGCTTACCCTAGAACAGAATGCAACATGTCCTGTGTGCCTAGGGTGGCTGGATAAAGGAGGGCAAGGTGTCCATACCCAGTGGAAGCTGGTGGCTCCGATGTCAGTGCGATGGTGAACCCACTCTGGGTTTCAGGCCAAATTCTGAAGGAGCTATCCAAGGTACTGAACCTATTTGAGGGTTGGGTTCAGCACCTTGGAAGCTCCCTGAGAGTTCAGACTGAAATCCAGAGTGGATTCGCTTTTAAGCGTTTATATTTTATATTGCTTTACGCAGCATTTTGTGGTGTTAATTTTTGTGAACTGCTCAGAGAGCCATCAGCCTCCGCTGCCTATATGTTTAACAGTGATACAGAGGAGGAGATTTTGGCACAACTTTCCTGACCCCTGACACAAGTAGCATCCTCCTTCTGCACAACAGTTAGAGGCACAGGAGCAGCTGGGGAAGGGGCGTAGCTCAGTGCTGGAGCACATGCTTTGCGTGCTGAAGGTCTTGGGTTCAAATCCTTGGCATCTCCAGGCAGCACTGGAAAAGACTCTGCTCTGAGACTCTGGAGAGCTGCTGCCAACCAGAGTAGTAAACACTGAGCTACATGGACCAATGGTGTGATACATGTTCCTACCCTGGCTCTGCTTGGGAGCAGAATGAGGTCATTCCAACCCCATGCTCTGTAAGGGAGCCTCCACCACTCTTCGTACATGGCCTGTGTTATATATTACATCTAAATAAATAATGGAGCAAAAATAGCGTAAAGCTGATACTGAATGCTTAGCAATACCTCTGAACAACACTTCAGATCAATCCCATTTTCCCCATCTTGATAAGCACTTCAGCATAATTCAATGTATAAACTTATTTGTTGGATTGTTTTGTTTTGCTTGCTTGCTTACTTAATGCATTTATATACCAGTTTTCTGCCCTGGAACCCACGGTGGTTTAGAATTTTAAAATACTGAAACAGAAGTTACAACATATAGAACAGGGATAAGAAACCTTATTTGGGTGGTGGGCTGGATACCCCCCCCACGCACACACAGATAGACCCCTCCATGGGTGGATGATGTCAAGGATGGGGCTACATGCCCTGACCTCATCTGGCCCCCAGCTGAAAGGCCAGCTAGACCTCCTCCCACAGGGCAGGCGAAACATTTAGCATGCTGCTCGCCCTCTCAACTGGGAGGGGCAGCGGCATGCAAAGGGGAAAACCTGCTGTTAACTCCAATCACTGATCAGGGATAACAGCGGGAATGCCTCTTCCCTCTAGCCTCCAGGTGGTAGGGTTTGGGGAGTGGTTTAGGGGAAGGGCTAAGGTTCTCTCAGGCCAATTGAGGAGTTGATGGCATGAGGTCCCTGGCTTGTGCTTCTCGTCTTCTGCCTTTCCAGAGTGCACATGGTTCTTAAATAGTCCGTACCATTTAACATTGTCCTTGCTTAGTAAAGGATGGCCGCTTTATTAGGTAGGGATGTACAAAAGTTCTGCCACGGATCTCGGGGAGGCCGAATGCCAGCACATTTGGCCCCCCGAAATCGGTGACGGAACGGCCCACCACCCCACCACCACCACCCCTGGGACGGGACTTACCTTGGGCGGATCTTCCTGGCAGCGGTGGCTCCAGCAGCGGCTCCAGCAGCAGGGTGGCGGCAGCAGCCAGTCTTCCGACCGGCTGCCGCCACCGCCATTTCTAGGTTAAAAAAAACAAAAAAACAAAAAAAATGATAGGCTATGTAAAGATTTACGTAGCCTATCACGGCTAGATTTTAAAAAAACACCGTGATAGGCTACGTAAATGTTTATGTAGCCTATCACAGCTGACTTTAAAAAAAAACACGTACGCAAATGGCGGCGGCCATGGCAGCCGCTATTTGCGTTCCTTATTTTGGCACGTCTTAGTCTACGTAAACATTTACGTAGACTAAGACGGCGAAAATAAGGGGAACGCAAATAGCGTAGCATCTATGCTATTTGCGTTCCCCTTATTTTCGCCATCTTAGTCTACGTAAATGTTTACGTAGACTAAGACGTGCCAAAATAAGGAACGCAAATGGCGGCGGCCATGGCCGCTGCCATTTGCGTACACGCGTTTGTTTTTTTTAAAAAAACAGCCGTGATAGGCTACGTAAACATTTACGTAGCCTATCACGGCTGACTGCAGGGATGCAAACGGCGGCGGCTACAGCCACCACCATTTGCGTCCCTGCTAGCCAGCGGCCGGATGTCCGGCTGCTGGCAGAGCCAGCCGGTGGCTCCGCAGAATCGCTGCAGAGCGCAGCCAGCCGGCCAGCCAGGATCCTGCGGGGGGAGGAACGGAGCGCCTCCCCCCCGCGAGGATTCCGGGGGGAGAGACGGAATGCCTCCCCCCCACCATCGGCATAATCCCCGAAAGGTAAGTGATTTTCGTACATCCCCAAGGTTGTTCTGTCCATGCTATTATGCTGCCACCCAGTGGTACAGTGATGTAATCTCCATTAGATATCTTGCTAGTTTAAATGATAACTACATCACTTGTGATAGCCCAGTATTCATATATTCAGGATCTGTATAAGCTCAACACCTGGAAGGAGAAGCTGGGATATGACTGATGTCCCTGCTCCCCACCTTTGCTCATTGTTTTTACTGGGTGCACAAATCCTATGCATGCACAACAGCCTTGTAAATAAGCCCACAAAGTTGTTGCTGTTCAGTGGTTAAGTCATGTCCGACTCTTCGTGACCCCATGGACCATAGCACGCTAGGCCTTCCCGTCCTGCACTCTCTCCTGGAATGTGCTCAAGTTCATATTCATTGCATCAGTGATGCTATCTAGCCATCTCATCCTCTGCCGTCCCCTTCTCCTTTTGCCTTCAGTCTTCCCAGCATCAGGGTCTTTTCCAGTGGGTTTTCTCTTCGTATTAGGTGGCCAAAATATTTGAGCTTCAGCTTCAGTATCTGTCCTTCCAATGAGCACTCAGGGTTGATTGCCTTTAGGATGGACTGATTTTACCTCCTTGCAGTTCAAAGTTACTACCTGCTCAGGTCTGGCAGAGGAGAGACAGAGAGCTCCATCCCTCCTGCAGCATCTAGGTGCATTTCTATGCTGGGTGTGCAGGAAGGGAGTTCCCTCCTCTGGCAGCCTATTTGGTATCTATACTTGGAAAGATGAAGTCCCTCATCTCTTCACCAGCCCTTCTCACTCACCTGCCTGCAATTTCTTATCACACATGGCTATCAGGTAAGTGCTTAAATACAAGCCTGGTTACCCAATGCAATGGATGGGTCATGGTTTCAGAAGATAACAGAAAGTACTTCTTCTTTCCAAATGTATAGTCAATGGAAGAAGCAATCCTATGGCCACTAAACAGCAGCTAAACGGCCATAGGATATGGTGTTTTCCAGGAACTGACCTCAGAGTCCATGCTCCAAGATCGGTTCCTGGAGAACCAACCTCCCCCCAATTCCATGCTGCCTCGGAGGCAGCGCGGAACAGCCCCATCCTCCATGCTTGCAAGAGGAGCGCAGGGTGGCCAGAAAGGGGAGAGGCTGAGGGCGTTCCGGGGTGGGGAGGGCGAAACTGCCTGTACGACACATCCTATGTGTTGTATAACAGCCTCCTTCCCCACTCCATGCTCCCACAGCTAGACAGCCACAATTGGCTGTCTAGCCAAAAAAGCAGGGCAGGAAAAGCGCGGAGGGAATGACCCCCTCCATGCTTCTCCTGCCTTGCTTTGGATAGGTGGTCGCCTCCGAGTTCGGAGACGGCTGCCTATCTCGATAGGATTGCTCCCTTAGGGATACCTACATACCATTCCTTATCACATATGGCTGTCAGGTAACTGCTTAAATACAAGCCTGCATTTGAACACTCCTTAATATTTACTGATGTACATGCTCTTTTAAATTATCTACCGGCTTCCTGGAAGTTAACACATGGTCAGCACAAATGGATTCTCTGTGCCCTTCTGACAGCTAAGACTCATATTACAACATTGGAAGGATAAACGCTCACTTCCTATAATTGCAATGGATTGAAGACCTTACAACGCTTTCAGTATTTGAATGGGTGGTATATAGACACCACCTGTGAATGGATACTTACTTGGATATTTGGTCTGCTTTTGTTGAAGTTTATGTATAGTTCTTAGACATCTGTATTTTTATGCACACACACACCTGATATGTATGCATTAAAACTGATATATTCAAATCTATGTAGCCACATTTTTTCTTTTTCTTTTCTTTTGTTAAAATGTTATAATAAAAAATACTTTAAAAATACCAGCCTGGTTACCCAATGAAATGGATTGGTTATGGCTCAGAAGACAAAGAAATGTACTTCTTCCCACATCTATTGTCAACTTACGGAATTAACTACAAGATGAGAGAGGATCATTTGTTTCAACAGTGCTTTTTTAAAGAATTAGGCTAGTTCAGGAAGGACAAGTCTATCAGCGGCTATTAGCTACCATAGCTAAAAGGAACCTCCATGTGTAGGTGCTGTATGCCAGGGCTGTCTAAAAACCAAATAAAGCAATAAAAATTAAACACTCACATAAAGAGATGCATTGTATTTTAAAAAATGCTGCTGAGACAGTTCCTATTTAACATATACTTCAGTGGGACAGCACTGTCAGCACCATTCAATCTTCCCCTCACTCTTGTGATGTGTTCTACGTGTGAGACTGATAACATGGGCCTAAGTGAAATCTTATATTTAAAAGTATTCTAGAGCCCCAAATTTGCCCCAAACATTCTCCTCAAAGGACGCCCCTTCCCCACATCAACATGCATGTGTGCTAGTCATCTTTGGAGGCCCTTCGCTGGGTGCCTCCAGTGTCTGAGGTAAGATGAGTGGTGACTAGAGAGAGGGCCTTCTCACTTGGGGTCCCCCATGGTGGAATTCTCTACCCAGAGAGCGAGCTTTGCACCTACTTTGATGTCTTTTGGGCACCAGGTGAAGGCCTTATTCTCCCACACTTTTAAATCTATGAGCATAATGTTTTATAGTGCTCTTATATGCTGTTTTATCTTTTGTATTGTTCTGATGTTGGTGTTCTTGTGATTTTATTGTTTTTATTATGTTAACTGCTCTGAAAATATTTATATTGAAGGGCAGGTTACAATCCTTCATACCTATTTCCATGGTTTGGGTTTGGGCTCATTGTAACTTGTTCAAAACTCCTGTGTCCAATATTTTATGTTTATACATAATTAAAAAAAACCAAAAGTAATAATACCCAAATAATCTCTGGAGGTAAAAATATTTGATGAGCATTTAGCTGATATTTTTGCTATCCTTAAAACGTCCTGGGTCAACTCTAGATGGCTGCCTCATGCAACAATTTGTGTGCATGACACATTGCACTTGTGAATGTGTACCAGTTAAACATTGTATAATAAAAGTTCTACAACAACAGGGGCTTGCTGAGTTACAGAATTGTCCAACGGGAAACATGACTGTGAATATACTCGCCAAAGTATTAATCAAAGATAGTTACCAAGATCCGTGAGAAAAACTAGGTCTCGTGGACTCTGGAGCATGCAGAATTGAAAAGGGGAGTGTTGGACAATAGGAACAATTCCTCATGCTTCCAGGCACTGGGGAGTGATAGAGAACGGGTTGTATCAACAGTTGGTTGTCTTGTTCATCCCCCTTGTCGTCCTTTAACTTGATCAATTCCTTTCTCCTACTCCTTCCCCTTTCCCTCTGCAACAAGCAACACATGCTCTCCCTAAGGGAAGCAAGTTAACTATATCGCATGCCTTCGCTTACTTAAACGCATCCACCCAGCTTTAGGGTGCTTGTAGTTAAACACTGTTAGATAGCCTTCTTCAACTATGTGAATAAAAGTACTAATAAAGGAAGTTGATTTGAACTTCTTCTAGACTGGCTCTAGCCTGTATTTATTCCCTCTAATAATAAATGTTATGTTGCCACATTTTCTTTGTATAAGCAACTCTGGTGTAAGTCACACCACACCAGGGCTGGCCCTAGGATAAATACCGCCCTGGGCGAGGAGTGCCCCGCCCCCCATGGTCAGCTTTGCAGGGCCACCCTAAGGGTTTATGGGGCCTGGTGCAGGTGTGATGTTGGGAGCCCTGGTGCTGCCCCTACAACGACCCATGCATATGTGTACAAAGCTGGGGCCTGCATGCGAGAATTTTTGCATGCACAGACTGCATTGAAGCATTCTTACGTGCAGCTCATCCTTGCCCTGGGATTGAGCAGAATGACAGATGTGCTTCATTTTTTCTTACATGGGGATAAGGGAATAGGGTTGTGTTTCTCCTGAGTGGTGTTGTTGTTCAGTCCTTCAGTCGTGTCCGACTCTTCGTGATCCCATGGACCATAGCACGCCAGGCCTTCCTGTCCTGCACTCTCTCCCGGAGTGTGCTCAAGTTCATATTCATAGCATTGGTGATGCTATCTAGCCATATCATCCTCTGCCATCCCCTTCTCCTTTTGCCTTCAGTCTTTCCCAGCATCAGGGTCTTTTCCAGAGAGTTTTCTCTTCTCATTAGGTGGCCAAAATATTTGAGCTTCAGCTTCAGTATCTGTCCTTCCAATGAGCACTCAGGGTTGATTTCCTTTAGGATGGACTGATTTGACCTCCTTGCAGTCCAGGGGACTCGTAAGAGTCTTCTCCAGCACCACAGTTCAAAAGCATCAATTTTTCAGTGCTCAGCCTTCCTTAGGGTCCAGCTCTCACAGCCATACGTTGCTACTGGGAAAACCATAGCTTTGATTATATGAACCTTTGTCGGCAAGGTGATGTCTCTGCTTCTTACTATGTTGTCTAGGTTTGCCATAGCTTTCCTCCCAAGGAGCAAGCGTCTTTTAATTTCATGGCTACAGTCACCATCTGCGGTGATCTTGGAGCCCAAGAAAATAAAATCTGTCACTGCTTCCATTTCTTCCCCTTCTATATGCCAGGAAGTGATGGGGCAAGATGCCATGATCTTCGTTTTTTTAATGTTGAGTTTCAAACCAGCTTTTGCACTCTCCACTTTCACCCTCAACAAGAGGCTCTTTAGATCCTCTTCGCTTTCTGCCATTAGGGTGGTATCGTCTGCGTACCTGAGGTTAATTCTCAGATAATTCACCCGGCAATCTTAATTCCGACCTGTGATTCATCCAACCCGGCGTTTCTCATGATGTACTCTGCATATAAATTAAATAATCAGGGCGACAATATACAGCCTTGTCGTACTCCTTTCCCAATTTTGAACCACTCAGTTGTTCCATGTCCGGTTCTTACTGTTGCTTCTTGACCCTCATACAGGTTTCTCAGGAGACAGGTAAGGTGGTCTGGTACCCCCATCACTTTAAGAATTTGCCACAATTTGTTGTGATCCACACAATCAAAGGCTTTAGTGTAGTCAATGAAGCAGAAATAGACGTTTTTCTGGAATTCTCTTGCTTTCTCCATGGTCCAGCAAATGTTGGCGATTTGATCTCTAGTTCCTCTGCCTCTTCGAAACCCAGCTTGTACTTCTGGTAGTTCTTGGTTCACATACTGCTGAAGCCTAGCTTGTAGGATTTTGAACATAACCTTGCTGGCATGTGAAATGAGCGCAATTGTGTGGTAGTTTGAACACTCTTTGGCATTGCCCTTCTTTGGAATTGGAATGTAAACTGACCTTTTCCAGTCTTGTGGCCATTGTTGGGTGTTCCAAATTTGTTGGCATATTGAGTGCAGCACTTTAACAGCATCATCTTTTAGGATTTTAAATAGCTCGGCTGGAATACTGTCATCTCCGCTAGCTTTGTTGTTAGTAACGCTTCCTAAGGCCCACTTGACTTCACTCTCTAGAATGTCCGGCTCAAGTTCAGTGACCGCACTATCATGGCTATCAGGGACATTCAGATCTTTCCTGTATAGTTCTTCTGTGTATTCTTTCCACCTCTTCTTAATCTCATCTGCATCTGTTAGGTCCCTGCCTTCTTTGTCCTTTATCATGCCCGTCTTTGCACAAAACGTTCCCTTGAGATCTCCGATTTTCTTGAAGAGATCTCTAGTCTTTCCCATTTTGTTGTTTTCCTCGATTTCTTTGCATTGTTCATTTAAGAAGGCCTTCTTGTCTCTCCTTGCTATTCTCTGGAACTCTGCATTCAGTTGGATATATCTTCCCCTTTCTCCCTTGCTTTTCGCTTCCCTTCTTTCCTCAGCTACTTGTAAAGCCTCATCAGACAGCCATTTTGCTTTCTTGCATTTCTTTTTCTTTGGAATGGATTGAGTTGCTGCCTCCTGAACAATGTTACGGACCTCCGTCCATAGTTCCTCAGGCACCCTATCAGGTCTAATCCCTTAAATCTATTCCTCACCTCCACTGTATATTCATCAGGGATATGATTTAGGTCATACCTGAATGGTTTAGTGGTTTTCCCTACGTTCTTCAATTTAAGCCGAAATTTTGCAACAAGAAGCTCATGATCTGAGCCACAGTCAGCTCCAGGTCTTGTTTTGACTGACTGTATAGAGCTTCTCCATCTTTGGCTGCAAAGGACATAATCAATCTGATTTTGATATTGACCATCTGGTGATGTCCATGTGTAGAGTCGCCGCTTGTGCTGTTGGAAAAGAGTGTGTGCTATGATCAGTGTGTTCTCTTGGCAAAACTCTATTAGCCTTTGTCCTGCTTCATTTTGTACACCAAGGCCATGCTTGCCTGTTATCTCAGTGATTTCTTGACTTCCTGCTTTAGCATTCCAAATCCTCTATGATGATGAGGACATCTTTTTTTGGTGTTAGTTCTAGAAGGTGTTATCGGTCTTCATAGAACCGATCAACCTCAGCTTCTTCAGCCTCAGCGGGTTGGGGCATTGATTTGAATTACTGTGATGTTGAATGGTTTGCCTTGGATTCGTACTGAGATCATTCTATCATTTTTGAGATTGTACCCCAGTACTGCTTTTCCCACCCTTTTGTTGACTATGAGTGCTACTCCATTTCTTCTAAGGGATTCTTGCCCACTGTAGTAGATATAATGGTCACCTGAATTAAATTCGCCCATGCTTGTCCATTTTAGTTTGCTGATTCCCAAGATGTCGATGTTCAGTCTTGCCATCTCATGTTTGACTACCTCCAGCTTACCTTGATTCATTGATCTGACATTCCAGGTTCCTAAACAATATTGTTCTTTACAGCATCGGACTTTCTTTTCACCACCAGACACATCCACAGCTGAGTGTCCTTTCGGCTTTGGCCCAGCCGCTTCACTCTTTCTGGCGCTACTTGTAAATTCCCTCTGCTCTTCCCCAGTAGTATATTGGACACCTTCCGACCTGAGGGGCTCATCTTCCTGCGTCATATCCTTTAGCCTTGTGCTACGTTCCATGGGGTTTTCGTGGCAAGAATACTGGAGTGAGTTGCCATTTCCTTCTCAAGTAGACCACATTTTGTCAGAACTCTCCACCATGACCTGTCCATCTTGGGTGGCCCTGCATGGCATAGCTTATGGCTTCACTGAGTTAATCAAGCCCCTTCACCACAACAAGGCAGTGATCCATGAAGGGGTTCTCCCGAGTACCTCCTCCAATTCTGGCAAAGCTTCTTTCTGCTTCTTGGGGCTCAGTCTCACAGGTCTTTTGGTTGTGGCCTACTACTGGCCATCTCCACTCCTCACTGAGGAAGGACTCCTCCCTTACAGCCTGACCTCACACCACTCCTACGCCTTTCCCTGTGGTAGCGGTCACAGAAAATTACTCTCCAGGGGCACCTTGCCTGGAAATCTTAGGTGGTATGTGTTCATTCCTTCCCTGAACATTTTCCCCAGCAGGCCTGGAGTTCTTCCTGTGACCAGAACAGGCCACTTGCTCTGCCACAGAATCCCTCCTGAAAGCCTTCCCTCTTCCTTCTCTCCTTGCAACAAACTTTGCAACCACAGCTACTTGGCCTGCCTGACCAATCTTATCTCTGTTGCTGCCCAGGCATAAAGCAAGATTTTACCTTACAGTGGTGGGTTTAGACTACCTTATAATAAGCAGGCCCCTCCCTCCCTGCCTCCCAAGGATACATTTTACAGTCTGCTTAAGCCTCAAATTAGTGTCTATTCTGTTTCATACACAACTATGTAAAATATTTACTTCAGCATGGCTGAGAAGCCTTATGTCACAATTACATGTTGAGACTCAGTGTCATATTACATGTAATATACCATTTCCGCTTTTTATGAAAACTCTCAATAGAATACCAAGGACTCTGGTGAGCAATGTGGCAGAGTCAGGGCAGGGGCCAGTGGTATGCACAGGAACGGGGAGGGGGCTTGCTTTGTGGGGGCTTGGGGCAAATTGCCGCAGCTGCCCCCCCACACACACACACACTTCTGGGTGGCTCCACAGCATTGCAGTGGTACCACGTTGTACAGCATGTGTATGGCAAATGACATCAAAGTGGAAATTGAAAACGAAACAGACTTTAAAGGGAATATCATTTTTTGTAGTTAGTACTAGGGATGTACGAACTGTACCCTACTGTCCTGCTTGACTTCCGCAGTTTGAGTCCTCTGTCCCGCTGTCCACAAGCCCCCAGAATCCTCTGGGGGTTTTTCTGCTTGGGAAATTACGTAAATAAATCTGCATTGACCGCCGAAAAATCTTCCCCGCCCAGCAGCCGTCCGTCTCCGTCCGCCATTCCGCGAACTTCCAGGGGGAACACTATTTTTTGTAAATGTTTCTGAATTTTTGTCAAGGCAGCGATTCCCCACGTACCTTCCATAATAATTTTTTTTTTGTAAACATTTACATTGTTTCCATTGGCCGGAACTGACCCCCACGTAACTTCCACCGCACTCACCATTGTTGTAATTGCTTAAGTATTTTTTCCCTTGCCTTGGCAGGAATTCCCCCCCCACCCCCACGTAACTTCCGATGCACTTGCCACTGCCATGATTATTGTCTACGTATTTTTTCCCTTGGGCGGAACTTTCCCATTATTTTCGTAATTGTTTACGTATTTTCTCCCATGGCCGGAATTTTTCCTGCCCTCTGTGCGCTCCGCAGCTGTCTTTTCTCAGACAGGGAGTGCGATTTTATTAATTTCTGAGTATTTGTGTTTGATGTTCCTTGCACTTACTGGTCTTGTTAACCTCAGAAAACCCAGCATCTCCCAAATTAAAAAAAAAACAGGGCTGCACCTCTGCTTCCACAAAATCTGCTGTAAACTTCCTGCTAACTTCCTGAACGTCATCTGCGTGGTGGTGGCTGTCCGGTCATTGTGTGTGTAGTTGTGTGGTGGTTGTGCGTGTGCAGGATGGTGGTTCTCTAGTTATTGTGTGTGGGTAGTTGAGTGGTGGTTGTGCGTGTGCATGGTTTGTGTATGTTTGGACTGTTTGGTTTGGACAAAAAAATGGCTGCAGCAGTGCTTGGGATGAGGTGAGGCTGGGAGGAGACCAAAGCCCTCAGAATATTAAAAACAGCGAAGCAGTGGCAGTACTGTTTGGGAGCTGCTCCTGCTGCAATGAGTCCTACTGGGAGTGCATCAGGATGCATATAGAGACCGTGGGGCATGTGTGGACCACTGGGCAGTTGCGCTCCAAATGGAAGGCCCTGAAGCGCTCCTTCATTAAGGAGGGGATGGGTGCAGCAGAGAGGAGGGCACCGTTGTTGAACCCCCCCACATGCTACTGGAGGATCCGGAAAGTGTGGGTACAGGCGGGCAAGCCTGCATTTTCACAGAGACATATGCCTGGTAAGTTATATTTATCCCATCCCATCATCAAGCTTGACTGAATATGAAAACAATGTGTAAGGTCTGCCACTCCTCTTGGACACTACCAGTCTTATTCTTATTCCCATCCCATGTCCCTCCAGTCCCAGCCCTTTTTGCAACCACCCCTCCTGCAAAAGCCCACCTGAAAATGAAGCAATCTCTTTGTGGTCTCATGTGGAAACAAACAAATCCTGACATTTAGCCTGCAATCCTATGCTTGTTTGACAGAAAGAGGTCCAGCTCCCATCATCTTCTGGCCACTTTGGCTGGCTGAAAAAGGCATGCTGGGAACTGCATTACTTTTTCCTGTACAACCACATGCATAGGATTATGCAGCCCCCTGGCTACAAATCATATTACACACTGACACACTGTCCATTTCTGGTGAAAGGCTGCTGCTGCTGAGACTGACACTAGCAGCAGCAGGACCAGCCTCTCGGTGGGTGCACGTCATCCTTATTTATGTAGTGATTGCTGAATTTTTGCACCCCAACCTTTCTACCAAGACATTGGCACCCAAGTCAACTGATGAGCAAGTGTTGAACTGGGAGCTTGGAGATCCAGGTATAGTCCACTCAGCCATGGAAGCTCGCTGGGTGACTTTGGCACAGTCAGAAAGCCCCAGCCTACCTCACTGTGGTGTTGTTGTTGTGAGGGTTAAATGGAGAGGAAGAGGATGTGAGCCGCCTCGGGTTCCTTGCGCTAGGAAAAAAGGTGGGATTTATGCAATGCATAAATAGAATAAATAAATACCATGACATAGCAAATGTAGAAATGCAGTACCAGTTCTGTGGGGTGACTAAAAGTGCAATCTGTGCATGTGTACAGAAGTCCAACAGTCCCCATCATGCAGCCAAAACTGTCAATACTGTCTAATCAGCCTCCTTAATTATCACCTCAATAGACCTTGTGGTGGGAGGACAGAATCTGTGGTTCTTATGGTAGCAAGCCTAGGACTTGGAAACGGTGATAAGACGGATCAATGAATGACTGTGGTTTTGTTCACTCATCGCATATATAACTGAATTCATTCTGTTACTGTGACATTCCACAGCTGCGCATCGTGCACTGCTGGCGGAGAAGGCATTGAGGGCTGCAGGGAGAGAGGGAGGAGGAAGAAGCGGAGGAGGAAGAAGCGGTGGAGGCGCAGCAGCAGCCCAAGGATGAGCCCGAATCACAGCCAGCAGCAGGAGGAACAGCATCTGTGGAGGAAGGCCACCCTTCTTCCACAGATGAAGCCCCTCCTTGGTACTCCTCAGGCATCTGCTGGGGGATGTCCAGAGGCTCAACAGGACCTGTAAGTCCTACAGAATGGCACCTGAGCTAACACCTCTGCCTGCAAGATGCATATTGTGATTTATTCTTCTCTTTCTACACACAGGTGATGACCTTCAAAGAAGGGTGGAGGCCATCGAGCGGGCATTGCACATCTGACCTGAGGCCTGCAGCTAGCAACCAACATTTCAATTGTTTTTGTTTTGTTTTTTTAAATTCTGTTCTGTTTGTTTAAAGTTCTTTCTGCCCTGCCCTGAAAAAAAAGTAAACAATTTCTTGGTTCAAGTCAAGAGATATAATTTTTTAAATCTAGATCATTTTACACAATGATCTCTCTGTTTGCTTACTGTTCCACAAACTGCAACAAGAATGCTTTCCAAGCTAAACAATCCCAGCTGCTGTAAGCTTCCCTCATGGGGAGATGCTTAGCATCCCTGATGTTACAAAGTATGCTTTATTTTACATGGATGTGCATATCACATACATGTAAACTAAACACATACCAGAGGGATCTTTACACATAGAACTCTTGGTGCTTAGGAAAACTCAATACCCGCAAAAGCTGAGGGAGTCAGAGAGAGACCACAACAAGGTCTTTGAAAGCAATTCAAAGATCTATGAAAGAAGAATTGAAAATGAATTAAAAGCACACAGCAAGGGAATTAGAACTGTACATACATTTGTGGAATCAGAATCATACTAACATTCAGAGGGATAAAGATACACATATAAAGTCAATAGTGAAGTACACTAGGATGCATAGAAAATTGTGTGTGTGTAGTAGGAATGTATGCTGTATAGGCCGCCAGACACAGGCAGCGCAACTGGACTCTGCATGTCAGTGTGAACTATACAAAGCACTGCCACATATCACCACTGCTTTGGGCTCTGCCCAGGCCAGACAGGGACTGCTTGTTTGGACAAAACAAGAACAAGATGGCCACAGTGTGGAATATGTGCACTGCTGGTGGTACAACCACTACTCTGTAAGTTGCCTCTTCTACATGCACATTTGGAAATGGTGTTTTCTCTACCAACTGAAAACGTGCATGAACTTGGGGTCACACTCACAATCACATGATTCTGCTTCAGAACTTGGGGTCGCATTAGCGGCAGTATCATCATCAAAGGGGTCCTTGATGACTGCTCTACTATGCTGACAGTTTCAGCTGGTAGTGGTGGAGGGAGGTGCTGCTTGGGAATCCATTCCCTGTTGGAACGTACGAAGGCAAGGGTGGAGACATATTCTAGTGTGAGTCTACTTTGGTGGGTGGTGACAATGTTGTCAGTGGTGGAGAAAAGCCTTTCAGAGGACACACTGGAGGCAGGGCAAGATAGATGCCAAATGGCGACTTTGGTCAGATTTGGCCAAACTCCATGTTTTGTGTCTCAGTATAGGAGAGGATCACTCTCTGGGCTGCTGTGCGTTTCCGAGAAACTGTCTCTGGCATAAGCTTCCAGTACCTGGATAGCCACATCATGACCTGATCCTTTCCTGGCTCTTTTTGCACATTTCTCCTGCGCAGTTACACCGAGCTCCACTGCCATTGAGGAGTACAAGTAGAACTTGCCACAAGATGCCCCTGTATCTGTATGTCGTGGTGGTGCAGCTGCTGTGGCGTCATCGCCCTTCCTGCTGGTGATATTGCTGCTGCAGGTATTATCTTCAGGGGAGGTAGCAGTCCTACTAGCCTCACTCTTCCCCAGCTCCTTCTCATCCAGAACATCTCTCTGGTAGCACTCCATGACTTTCTCTGTCAAATAGCTTTTTAGACTTTGGTAGTCAGGGTTCTGGTTTTGCAGCACCTCCCTCGTTGTGCTATCCCGGAACCGCAGTTCAAGGAATGAGGCAGCAGTGTATTTCATGTCCCCCCTCATCAAAGTGATGTGTTTGTTGGTGCCCAGCTCCTGCAGAAGGAATTCAGCAAGCCCAACTGCAGGGTTGGGGACTTGACTGCCTACAGCACTGGTGCGCTTACAAAGCCCAGCACGGAATTTTCTCAGCACCCCCTCTATAATACTCAGCACAGGTAGAACTTGGCCCAGTGTAGCATAGTCTGCACTCAGGAGTGTTGTGCATTCATCAAATATTTTTAGAATGTCAACCAGGTCTTGCATCAAGACCCACTGCTGTGGTGTGACAAAAAGTTTGGAATGGTGTTGTTTCTCAATAACGTAATCATTTATAGCAGCTCTCTGCTCACAGAGTCTCTGTAGCATATGCAATGTGCTGTTCCGGCGTGTGCACACATCCAAGATGAATTTGTGTTGTGGAAGACCACGGCTACGTTGAATGGTGCCTATTGCCTCCATTGCTGAGCAGGACTGCCTGAAGTAGGTGCAAATGGATCGGGCCACCTTAAGTAGCTTGCCTATTTTAGAAGATGCATTGCTCAATCCCAAATGCACCACAAGGTTCAAACAGTGCGTAACGCACTGAACGTGGTTTAGCGCTGCAATGCAGACTTTCAGGTAGTTGGAGGCATTATCTGTTGCTAAACAGCCCACTGTTAGATTTAAGGGGGCGAACCAGGACTGAACAACACCACTGATGTTATTTGTAATGCTTTCTGCTGTGTGTGTCCCTGAGAACACTGTGAGGGCCAATGTCGCTGTTCTCCAAGTCAGTCTGCAGCTCTCATTGATGGATACCCATCGTGCAGTGACACACAGATAAGACTGTGTTTGATTGCTTGTCCATGTGTCACTTGTTAGATGAATACCTCCTCCAACTGCACGTTTCAAATCCTGTTGGAGCACCCTTCTGATTTCAGAAGCCAGGGCTGGAATGGCAATGCCACTAATGTAGTGACGAGAAGGGACATCCCACCAAGGGCACAATTCCTTCACGAAGTCCCGGAAGGACTCCTCTTCCACCATGGAGAAGGGCAGCATGCATCGAGCAACGAACTCTGTCAGGGCTCGATTCAACCTTGCTGCCTGGACGCTGTCAGATGGGAATTTCTGTGTCAGCGTGAGGCATTTTTCCATTGACACCTGCCTCTTAGCCAAGTTGCTTTCTGTGCCCTTCTCACCCGGACCACTTTGTGTTAGGTCTTTGCAAGATGAGGCAAAGAAGGCGGTAATGCTTTTTGGATGGTTGTGACAGAGACTTGCCTTTACTATCTTTGGGCACAAGAAGCGCGTGATGCACCTCCACGTGTCGCCTCATGGCAGACGTGCCCACTCGTCCGCAGCCCCCTTCCTTCCCTAGGCGCACATGGCTTCTACAAACACCACAAACCATGACATAACGGTCATTTTTTGCATATCTGAAGAAGCTCCACACACCATCTTTTCTTTGGGGAATGGGGGTATCAGTTTCCGATGAGGCAGCATCGGGAGCTGCACGTTTCCGTTCATCTCTGCTTGTGGATGGCGTTGTTGGTGGCATTGTTGATGGTGATGACGAGCACGTAGCAGAGGATATTTGTTCCTGAGGTTTGGGATGGCTTCCAAAGAACCCAGCAGGCTGGACCACAGAGTCAGACTCAATCTCAGCAGGGACAATGGGATAGAAGGGCTCCTCATCTTCTTCGCTATCTGGATCACTGCTGAAACTAAGTCCTCTAGCCTTTTTTTCGAAATCACGTGAACCGCTGCCCACGAGGTAATTACCAGCAGGCAGCTCTGGACCTGGTTCATCTTCTGTCCCACTTTCGCTCTGTGACGGAGGGAGGACAGTTGTGGGCGTTTCTGTAAAGATTCCAAATAGATAGAAGCGGAATTTCATGAGAAATGCACCTTTTACACATGAGAAGAGAATAAAACTGTGTACTTCTAGAAATCTATGAAACATAGCTTGGAATTGCGATCAACATTACACAAGGTGCAGATGTAAGCTACTACTGCACTAACACTG
Organism: Heloderma suspectum; assembly: GCF_057233095.1. Taxonomy (NCBI): domain Eukaryota; kingdom Metazoa; phylum Chordata; class Lepidosauria; order Squamata; family Helodermatidae; genus Heloderma; species Heloderma suspectum. The sequence continues at coordinate 233,104,284 of NC_139461.1, forward strand.
AGAAAACACATGAAACAGGATGCAAAAAAAATGTACAGACTTCAAAGCTCCACGAGAGTTATCTAAAACTGTCATCACTGCTAAAAGTCTGAAAAGCATGGGGGAGGATTGACTGAGTCTTACCAGATCATCCTTTGGAATGACGTAGACTTTGTGACTTTCATTCCGCTGCTGTAGCATCTCCTTGGGAAGATTTTCATCTGCTTTGGAGACACTGCCCTTCTGCTCACGATCCATGAACTTTCTTCCTGTTCCTCCAGAGTTGTGGCTGGCTGTGCCTGTTCCTGTGCCACTCTCTGTGGCAGTATTTGGTGGTGTGTGCTGCGTACGCTTGCGGGGTGGACTGGTGCTGGGGCTATTGTCACTGGTCACACCTCGGGCTTCCTCCTATTCCAACTCCTCCAAATATCGGTGAACTGCAACCTCCGCGCTCAATCTCGCCCAGCGTCCATACATCTTTTGAGTGCTGGATTGACTATGGGTTCCTCTTTTCTCCAAGTTCATGTCTCTGGGCAGGAGGAGACATAAATACATGCGGTGGAGGTGGTAAGATAATTACTCAGGAACGTATTTCACTATGGCAAAGCTGAAATCATGTGAACAGCCTACAATCGCAGATATAGTGCAGTGTAAAAGTGGTTTGAGGGTGCTGCTGGAGGACGGAGTCCATCCATGCAGCCTGAAAAACACAGGATGATGGAGGATGGAGTCCTTCTCAGGCCTAAACACAGGATGCTAGCGGATGGAGTCCATCCATGCAGCCTGAAAAACACAGGATGATGGAGGATGGCGTCCTTCTCAGGCCTAAACACAGGATGCTAGCGGATGGAGTCCATCCATGCAGCCTGAAAAACACAGGATGATGGAGGATGGAGTCCTTCTCAGGCCAAAACACAGCATGCTAGTGGATGGAGTCCTTCTCAGGCCTAAACACAGCATGCTAGTGGATGGAGTCCTTCTCAGGCCTAAACACAGCATGCTAGTGGATGGAGTCCATCCATGCAGCCTGAAAAATGCAGGATGATGGAGGATGGAGTCCTTCTCAGGCCTAAACACAGCATGCTAGTGGATGGAGTCCATCCATGCAGCCTGAAAAACATAGGATGATGGAGGATGGAGTCCCAGCACCCCCACACAAGGCCCAAGCCCCCAAATAAAGGCACCCATTTTGCATCCCATGGGGGGAAGCTGCCTATTGGAGGCTGCTGGAGGATGGAGTCCTTTGCTGCTGGCCTTCCCCCACCACCAAAAAATCACTAAATAGAGGCACATTCATGTAAAGTAAATATATCAAAGAACATACCTTCACTGTAATAAAGATTGAACTGCAGTGCCGTAGAACAGGGACACAAACACACTCCTGTTGCAGCTGGACACGGACACTCTGTCTGCAGTAGCAGCGGTGCCTCTGGTCTCTGGAGCAACTGAAGTGACCGCCACTATGTATGAAGGCGGGAAAAATGGTTGGACTCCCTCCCCTCCCCCCCCCTCGAGTTCCCTCCCCTCAATGAACTTATCTTCCGGGTGGGGTAGGGGGGTGGCCTGGAGGGATCTCAGTCACCTGACCTCACTTGACCTCACGTCCACCAGTCTTTTTTGTTGTTTATTTGGTCAGTCGCTTCCGACTCTTCGTGACTTCATGGACCAGCCCACGCCAGAGCTTCCTGTTGGCCGTCGCCACCCCCAGTTCCCCCAAGGTCGAGTCCGTCACCTCCAGAATATCATCCATCCATCTTGCCCTTGGTTGGCCCCTCTTCTCCAGGGTATCCTGTCTTCTCATTATGTGGCCAAAGTACTTTAGTTTTGCCTTTAACAAAACTCCCCTCAAGTGAGCAGTCTGGCTTTATTTCCTGGAGTATGGACTGGTTTGATCTTCTTGCAGTCCAAGGCACTCTCAGAATTTTCCTCCAGCACCGCAGTTCAAAAGCATCTATCTTCCTTCGCTCAGCCTTCCTTATGGTCCAGCTCTCACAGCCATAGGTGACTAGGGGGAATACCATTGCTTTAACTATGCGGACCTTTGTTGTCAGTGTGATGTCTCTGCTCTTCACTATTTTATCAAAATTTGTCATTGCTGTCCTCCCAAGAAGGAAATGTCTTCTGATTTCCTGGCTGCAGTCAGCGTCTGCAGTAATCTTTGCACCTAGAAAAACAAAGTCTGTCACTGCCTCCACGTTCTCTCCCTCTATTTGCCAGTTATCAATCAAGCTGGTTGCCATAATCTTGGTTTTTTTGAGGTTTAACTGCAACCCAGCTTTTGCACTTTCTTCTTTCACCTTCGTCATGAGGTTCCTCAGCTCCTCCTCACTTTCAGCCATCAAAGTGGTATCATCTGCATATCGGAGATGGTTAATGTTTCTTCCAGCGATTTTAACTCCAGCTGATGGACTTCATCAAGCCCAGCACGTCGTATGATGTGTTCTGCGTACAGGTTGAATAGGTAGGGTTAGAATATACAACCCTGCCGTCCTCCTTTCCCAATCTTAAACCAGTCCATTGATCCATGGTCTGTTCTTACCGTTGCTACCTGGTTGTTATACAGATTCCTCAGGAGGCAGACAAGATGACTTGGTATCCCCATACCACCAAGAACTTGCCACAATTTGTTATGATCCACACAGTCAAAGGCTTTAAAACAGTCAATACAACAGAAATAGATGTTTTTCTGAAACTCCCTGGCTTTCTCCATTATCCAGCGGATATTGGCAATTTGGTCTCTAGTTCCTCTGCCTTTTCTAAACCCAGCTTGTACATCTGGCAATTCTCGTTCCATGAATTGCTGGAGTCTACCTTGCAAGATCTTGAGCATTACATTACTGGCATGTGAAATAAGTGCCACTGTTCGATAGTTTGAACATTCTTTGGTGCTTCCCTTTTTTGGTATGGGGATATAAGTTGATCTTTTCCAATCTGGTGGCCATTCTTGTGTTTTCCAAATTTGCTGGCATATGGCATGCATCACCTTGACACCATCATCTTGCAAGATTTTAAACAGTTCAGCTGGGATACCGTCATCTCCTGCTGCCTTGTTATTAGCAATGTTTCTTAAGGCCCATTCAACCTCACTCTTCAGGATGTCTGGCTCTAGCTCACTGACCACACCATCAAATCTATCCCCGATATTATTATCCTTCCTATACAGATCTTCCGTATATTCTTGCCACCTTGTCTTGATCTCTTCTGCTTCTGTTAGGTCCTTGCCATCTTTGTTTTTGATCATACCCATTTTTGCCTGGAATTTACCTCCGATGTTTCTAATTTTCTGGAAGAGGTCTCTTGTCCTTCCTATTCTATTATCATCTTCCGCTTCCGCGCATTGCTTGGTCAAAAATAATTCCTTATCTCTCCTGGCTACCCTCTGGAATTTTGCATTTAATTGGGCATATCTCCCCCTATCACTGTTGCCTTTTGCTTTCCTTCTTTCTTGGGCTACTTCCAGTGTCTCAGCAGACAGCCATCTTGCCTTCTTGGTTTTCTTTTTCTTTGGGACGTTTTTTGTTGCCGCCGCCACATTTTCCAGTACAAAAGCAGCGTCTGTATAAGAAAAACCATCCAGTGGGACGCAGCCCTGACTGCCACCAAGGCTCCTCTTCTGTTTTCTCTTTTAGGGCACCATCCTATGCATATTTAGACAGAGAGAAGTCCCACAACTCCCACCATGCCCTGGGGCATACCGGAAACTGTAGGGCTCATTTCCGTCTAAACATGCGTTGGATTGCGCCCTCGGGATGCGGTCTTACGCACGTTCAGACGGAAGAAAGTCCTACAACTCCTAGCTTGCCCCGCCCAGGCTGGCTGGCCGGGGCACGCTGGGAGTTGTAGGGCTTTTCCCCGTCTAAACTCGCATAGGATCGCACCCTCAGCCGATCTCCCACCGGCTCCTCTTTGCGTACCTGCCCTTCTCAGCGCAACCGGAGTGGGCGAGCGGCGCTTGGCTGGTGTCCCCCGCCTGGGCCTTGACGCACGGCAGAAACGGAAGGGGGGCAGCCTCCCTGGGGGACCCGCGGAGAGCTCCTAGGCTGTTTCACCCCTTTCGAGGGCGGGACGAAAGCGTCAAGAGGCGGCCAGGAGAGCCAATCTCGCCGTGCGGCAGGCCCGCTCCTCTTTCCACCCCTCGCCTGCAACACAGAGGCTCTCCTCCTCCTCGGGCGCTCCGCCCGGCCACCTCCACTTCCCCCGACCCGGCTAGCCGCCTTGCCTGAGCCGTCTCCTTTAAGCGCAGGCTGCTAGCGGTATATCCCGCGCCGGAAGGAGAAAGGCGCGTCGGTCTCAGCCTGGCGGAGAAGATCCCCGTGGCTGGTCGGAGAAGCGGAGCAGCTGCTGCCGGCCTCGCCGTGGCGCGAGCTCTGCGTGGCGCCTGGCTATGGATAGAGCTCCGATCTCAGCCCCCTTAAAAGGCAGTAAGTAGATATGGCCCGTTGGGGCTGTGTGTGTGTGTGTGTGTGTGTGTGAGAGAGAGTGAGAGAGTGAGAGAGAGAGAGAGAGATCCATTTGGAAATCGGATCATCCCCTTTTCCGAGACTCTATGATCCGTTTTGCATCATCACCGTCCACCCCCCTTCCGTTGTTGTTGTCTGGTTTTGGCGTCACCCTTCCGAACTCGCTCCGCTGGACTGTGACTCAACCCCGTTTACTCGGTCTGCCCTTAATAACGGTTGGGTAGGAGGACAGGAAGGCCTGGCGTGCTGTGGTCCATGGGGTCACGAAGAGTCGGACACGACTGAACAACAACAACAGGAGGGGTTAGGAGGATCTTCCGGAGTCTCAGGCGTCGCGCTCGAGCGTTGTTTTAAGTCGCTCCCACCCAGCCTGTTTCTTTCACAAGGTAACCATCCCTCATTCCCCACCCCCTGAATTTAGGGCCTGAATGCATTGGATTCTATTTATTTCAGAGAGTGCAACACTGCTTTCCATTTGCCTTCTACTGAGGCTTGTGAAGGGAGTTGAAAATGGGTCATGATGGAATAAAAAGTAACTGTGGAAACTTGGTTTTGTTGCGGTGTATCAGCTACGGTGCCCCCAGATGCGTTTTTGTGTAGCTGTGCATGATACAAGTGGGGTGAGATTCTGATCGTGTTTACTTAGAGGTAGATCTCATTGTTTTCAGCATGACTTATTTCCACGGAAATGTACTTAAGGCTGCAGCTTACGTGCTGCCCCCACTCCTGTTCCCCTTGTGTGAAGGAGGCTAGAGATTCTCCCTTGGGATAAGTACACATAATCAGCTTAGGTGTGTTGGCAAATGTGCAGTATGCTTTTATCTCGCAATAGGAAACTACCTTATACTGAATCAGACCCTTGATCCGTCTAGTTCTCCCACAGGGGAGAGGATGTGGTAGTGCCACCTTCCCCAACCTGGTGCCCTCCAAATGTTTTGCACTACAACTCCCATCAGCCCTAGCCAGCATGGCAAATGGTCAGGAATCCAGGGAGTTGTAGTCCAAAACAAAAAACATAAGGAGGGCACTCAATTGGGGAAGGCTGCTTCAACAGAATCCTCTCCTTGTCCGTACCTGTTGTACTGTTCATGTCTCTAACACTTACAGAAGATATTCTGCATATCTGAAGATCTTGTTTTTCTTCATCTTTTTGCTCAAACTGTTCGCAATGTGGTTCCAATAACGGGGGGGGGGGGCTGAAATAATGCCTTCAGTCCTTTGTTTGCTCCCTCTCTTCCCGTAGCCCATTATTCTTCGGCTTCCAGTGCTCCCTAGAAAAGGACTTCCCACATTCCTTACTTTCTTCCTACCTGCTGCTTGCCAAACTTTAACATTTTGCTAACTTCCCAACATCGTAAATTAAACATTTATGCACATTTGCACTTTTTTATATTATGCAGATATTGAGCTGCCTTTGACATGGAACTGGATCTTGAGACTTAGGGAACAGAATATGATTGTCTATGCTTTTCAGTGCTTCAGCTTCTGCCTTCTGTGCCTTGCCAGGTTTTATTGCCAGGACGTAACTAGAGCAGAGCAGAGCAGATGCTGAGAGCTACCTCATGTAGCTGGCCACCTCCGTCCGTTTTGCCCTTACTATAATGGATGAGTGGAAACCCAACCCACCAGCTAAGCCATGGAAGAAGCGCAGCTGGTACCTGGCCTGGAAGTACAAGCTGACAAACCAGAGGGCACTGAGGAGACTGTGTCAGGTGAGAAGAGATCCTACCCACCCCTCCTGCTCGGGCTACTGGGCTAGCACCGCCCATTATGTCTGGTTAGAATTAGAGGAGATAATCAATTTTAAATGTGTCTGGATTATGGAGCCTTTGTGCTCAAGGAACTGAAAACCTTTATTAATGGATGTCATAGAATTAGTAAATTCTAATCTACTGTGAATTTTGTTGTTGGTAATTATTTTTTGTTTTATGATCTGTTTCCTTCTTTTTACTGTAGTTTTTTATATTTATAAAATTAGTAAAACATTTTTTTAGAAAACTTCTATGAATAGAATGAGGAGGTGGTGATGATAAAGTGACTTTATATATACACACACACACACACACACGGAAAAGAGTATATACAAATAAGTAGATACTACATTCTTTTAAAAAGACAGAATCCTGTGCACTTCACAAGCATGAGCTCTTTTTCAGGCAAGGTTCCATGTCTATGAAAAGCCATGTTGTAAGTCTTGGTCACAAGGTGCCATGGGATGTTTGTATCTCTTTGCTGCAGTGGTCAAGTGCATCTACTCTTCTGACGTTGTTACTGTTAATCATTCATATGGTATTTTAGTTTTTGTCCAATTAGCCCAGTTTCCTGACTTCAGGCCTGGTGCATGCACTTCAGAGGAAACTTTTAGCAAGGTACTAGCAAAGGGCTATCCATCACTTCCAGTCTTAGGCCTCCTGTAATTCCAGATTGGCCATAGCCATTTCATTTGTTGGTATGTTTTGCAAAAGGTGAGTGGCGGCTGACAGTGCAATCCTGTACGTATTGACTCAGGAGTAAGTCCCACTTAGTTCAACAGGGCTTATTCTTAGTTAAGTGGGTATAGGATTGCAGCTTCAGAAACTTAACCAAGGCTGCTTGGAATCTATGGATAATGTGGGATTTGACCCCGAGTCCCACAGATCCAAACATAACAGTCTGACCAATAGATAGCATTGGCTCTAGTTGTTTAAAATAGTGTATCTAGAGAGCAGAATCTTCCATTTGGTCACTGTATGACATTTCTGCAGGTGCCATTTGTGTTTACATAGGAAACTGCCTTGTACTAGGTCTTTATTATTATACTATAATAAAAAGTCTGGCCTAGTATATTGTACGTCATCCTCAAAGCGATGTACAATAAAATCTAATAAAATCACAGCATGACCCACCCCCACCTCGCAGCATTCTTTAAAAAGAGGCCAGATAAAATTTTAAAAGCCAAAGGCCTGGCCAAACAATACAGTTTTTACGGCTGTCTAAAACTCAGTAGGGATGAAGCCAGCCTGATCTCCCTCGGGAGGGAGCTCCACAGTTGAGGTGCTGCTACAGAAATGGCCTTGTCTCAGGTATGCCCCAACCTAACCTTTCTTGGTAGAGGGACAGGCAACAGAGCCTCTGAGGAGGATCTCAAATTATGGGCAGGCTTATACAGGAGGAGGCAGACCTTCAGATATCCTGGGCCCATGCTATTTAGGGCTTTATAAGTCAAAAACACCACCCTGCACTGAGCTCAGGTACGTGGAAGCCAGTGTAGTTGGTTCCAAACTACTGGTCTCTAAAGCCAGATAGCAGTCTGGCTGCTGCATTTTGCGCTGGCTGTAGTGTCCAAACACTTTTCAAGGGCAGCACTACATAGAGTGCATTATAGCAGTCTTAAACAAGAAATAATTAAGTTATGATCACTGTGGCCAGGTCTGTTTGTCCACCTGTTTCAGTATTGCCTATTCTGACTAGTTCTCCAGGGCCTCGGGCTGAGGTCTTTCCCATGACCTGCTGCGTCATTCTTTTTAACTAGAGATGGCAAAAATTAAACATGGGGCCTTCTGCCTGCAAAGTGTGTGCTTTAGCACTGAGCTATTCTCCTTTCCCTAAAGGGTAGAAAGGATGTGAGCCACTGTTGACAGGACACACTGATCTAAAGCACCAAAGTCCACATGAGCTCATAGAAACAATGTCTTGAATGGAGCCAGAAATGTGTTCACCATTCCATGCTTGTAAGGGTCACGGGACAAGCAGTTTCTTAAAGACTGCTTGGCCAGAAAGGAAGGGTTGGACAGTCAGGGGACTGGAGGCCAAACATTTTTCAGCAGGGCTCCTGTGCATTTAAAATCTCTGTTATATGGAGAAGTTCCAGCAAGTCAAACTCTTCCCGTCCATTCATGCCAGGAAAAGCTTCATTGGCTAAAGGTGCTCGTATCCTGTCCCTCTGTCTTCTGGGAAAGACCAAGTCACCTCCCACAATCATGCCAGCATTGTCTCGCCCAAACAAATTAAGGTTCACTTAGTGGGGACGCCTGCATCCCACACACCCCTTCTAGCAGCATTCAGGCCGCATATATCCAGTTCATATTGCCAGCTTGAACCCAGATTCTCCTTAGTCCTAACCCCACTGAAATCTTAACTCCTGGTTCAGTGTACTGTCAAATATTTATTTCTTTAAAACATACGTATTGCCTTTTGTTATAATGATTTCAAGTCCGTATGCAAAAGCTAAAAGGAGCAATAAAGTGGCAATAAACAGCAGAAGCAGCAGATAAAAGTAGAATTAGGGAGAAATCCTACTGAGATAGGCAGTCGCCTCCAAATTTGGAGGTGACCACCTATCCAATGCAGGGCAGGAGAAGCGCGGAGGGGATCATCCCCTCTGCGCTTCAGCCGCCCTGCATTTGCGGCTAGACAGCCCATTTCGTTGGATGTGTCATACTGGCATTTCCGCCGTTCCCGTCCCGGAGCGCCCCATTCTCGCCACTCCATGCTCCTCTTCTGAGCGCGGGGCCTTTCCAAGCTGCCTGCAGGGCATCACGGGAGGGGGGAAGGTGGGTTCTCAGGGAACTGACCTTGAGGTGTGGGCTCCGAGGTCAGTTTCTGGAAACCGACATATCCTATGGCCATCTAGCCACTGATTAGAGGCCATAGGATTGCTCCCTTAATAGCCAAGAGTTTAAAATATTTCAAAGTTTAAAAAATGGATGAATAAAAAGTTTTGTCTGGTGCCTAAAAGTTGACAAAGTTGGAACCAGGCATACCCGCATTAGGAGGGCATTTCATAGCTGGGGTGCCGCTACCATACAAATGAATGCAGCCATTGCAACTGAACTATCACACCCTTCCCTGGCCCATAAGGCTTGATATTCTCCCAGCAGATTGTGGTGGGGTTTTGCTCATCGGAGAGGCGGCTAACTGTGAAAGCTATTCCAAGTATTCTTTCACAAATATGATAATGCCAGGGCCTTTAAAAACAAATCCCCCAAAACAGTTGATTTGCAGGATGGTGCATACAGTTCTTGGAAACTGTCAATTTCTTCTTTTGCCTGTGATGTTGAATGGGTTTCAGTTAAAATCTGGAACAGAAGGAGGAGGGGAAGAGTAGCTTCTAGAGGCAGATTCTCATGCTGGACTGCGGTTCTTCATAATGCTTCTGTTAAATTATTTTCCATGTATTTTTAGATGCACTAATTGGCTCTCTGGTCCCTGCAGTGTGGCTTGTAGAAGAGATCTGTTTATGTAACAGAATACTGCTACTTAAAACTGCAAACAAGCGGAAGCCCGTGAATTTTTTTTTTAGGAAGGAAAGCTCTATTCACTGTCATGTATTTTCTTGGATGTTAAACGGTAGATGCTCAAGTGAAGGTGGTGCAATGCATAGCAAAGAAGGGGTAAGTTTGGAGGAAAGGAGCAGACAACTTCTAGAGAGATGCTGGCATTCAAGACTGTCTGAAAGGAGTTTGTGCTGGAAGTGGAAGGGAATGGGAAGCCTTAAATATCCTTGGTAGTATTCCTTGATCGAAGCAGTCCTGATCTACTGGCTGGTGGGGTCAGGAAGCGGCAGAGGTGCCCCTCCACCCCAGCGTGTGGGGGAAGATCCATTCTTGAGGCCCATTACTCCTGTGCAAAGGTCCGTGGATGGAAAATCTGTTGGTAGATCTACTGTTTCCTTTGGTGGTAACTGGTGCTGGGCCCATGATAGGGTATTCCCAGGGCAGCATGCAGTGGTCCAATGTAGCCCCCCACAATGGCCCCCTCTTCAGAACTGTGGTGTAAGTAAACAAAGCAGGCTATTGTGTTTGCAGTAAGGGAGGGACAGTTGTGTCAAATCCAGCTTCTACAAGAATCTCATGCAACCTTAATCATATGTGTGTATTTTGCATAGATGAGCCAAAATTCTGGAATATCAATTTCAAAAACTTTAAAGCAGGGGTGGCCCTCCAGGTGTTTTGGCCTACAAGTAGCCCACAGCTCCCATCATCCCTTACCGTTGGCTATGCTGGCTAGGGCTTCTGAGAGTTGTAGAGGTTTGCCACTCCTGCTTTTAAAGGATGTGTGTCTGTTTTGCGATAAGAATTAAATACGTTTATTCTGATAAAAGATGAAATGTGCATATCATTAAAGACTTTGTCAATGTGTCTTTTCAAGGTACTGAAGGAAGAACGAGAACTTACCATTCAATCAGTAAAAGCTGTCATGTGGTGTTAGGGGGAAAGGCCATCTTTAGTATATATTTCTTCATTTCCCTATTACACCAGAATCAAAGTGGCCTAAAAATAAACTGTTAACTTAATTAACTCTCAATTTTACTGATCAAATTTTATTCAACTAAAGCCGTAGTTGGTTGATCTAACCATTTAAAGTTTGCAGCTGTAATCGGTAGACCTGCACCAAGAGAGGGAATGGAAGATGTTTCTGGAGGCAAATTATACTACCGGCCAGGGATGAGGAATGTGTGGCCCCCCAAATGTTGTTGGACTGTAACTTCTGTTATCCCTCACTGTTGGCTATTTTGGCTAAGGGTGTTGGGAGTTACAGCCCAACGACATCTGGAGGGCCACACATCTCTACCCCTGACATAAGCCCTTTTGAAATGCTTTTCAGCCCCGGATGTTTGCTGAAGAGAACACATGGCACCTCTGGCCAGTTCCTGACCCCTTCAGGATCATATGGAGGTGGACGTGCAACTCCTGTGGTTGTCATGATCATAGCATCTTGAGAAAGTCACAGCAGCCTTATTCCCAGCTTTTGTGTCAGTCGGATGGGTTACGAGGTTGCTAGTGGTTCCACACACTCCACGTGAATGTACATGGGGCCCAAAAAGGAAATGAACTGAGTCGTGGGTTCATAAGGAAAGTAGGGTCTTATTGCCCAACCTCAGCTTCCTTGTCACCAGATCTCTTAAAGTCTCTCCAATTCTTGGCATAATTTGAGAAACTTCCTTTGGATGACCAAAATCCCAAACTCCTCCATTCAGATGTGTTTTTAAAGTACATAAGGACCTCAGAGACCAGTACTGAATTTCTCAAGCATCTGTCTTTTAGAATCCTACAAAAGGAAAGAATCCATCCAACTTCCTTAAAGGAACTGACATTGCAGTAGGCAGATAGGCATGACAAATATACTTCAATATCTTGAATGGATTCTATTTCTCAAAATAGCGAGTTGAATACAAAGCTGTCAATGTTGTGGGGAAAGCTGACACCGTAATTGCACAGAGGCAGGGCTCTTCAAGTTCAGGTTTCTATAGAAACCCATGTTGCCCTGTATTCCTGCATCGTTGGAAGGTTGTTCACTATTGTGGCAATGTGACATCCCTTGTAAACCACAGTTCCATAATAATTTAATAGAAGCAATGCTGCTGCGCCCACTAAGATAAGTCTGATACTCAGAGGGCATATTTCTGGCTGTTGGGCAATCTGAGTATCAGTTAAAAAGAAAATTCACTGTTCTAAGTATTTAATGGGAAAGTAGCAGAGTCAGAGACTATGTAAGCATCTGCATAATGGGTCATGTAGTTATTGTGGCTTTTGGAACATTTTGCCTAGGAGCAGAGAGACAGCTGAAAATGTGTTAGTGCCCTTTAAAAATCACAACTATTACTACCAGAAAACCTTCTTTCCATAAGTGAAACAATATTTGCAATGGAAGGTCTACTGAATACATTTAAAGCTTCTTGATTTCTAGGTAAAACATATTTTGAAAAGTTTGTGGAAAGGAATAGGGAGTTACAGGGGAGGAAATGGTGTATCAAGTAACCGAGGCACAGAATAAACCGAAGTTTATTTACAGAACTAAAACTGGGCAACAAATTTTACATACCTCTGAACATTTTTTCTAGGCCTTTGTTTCCATTTCCTGTTCTTCCTGCAGGGCTGGTGTCAAGAGTAGGCATGGTTGGGCACCTGCCAAGGGCCCACGCCCCTGCAGGGGCCCACTGACAAGAGCCTCCTTGGGTTGCTCCTCTTCATCGTTGAACTTGCTTGTTCACCTGCTTGTTCTCTCTGTCCCAGGCAATGCTGGTGGTGAGCAGTAGGAGCAGCACTGCCTATTTGCTCACTGGCTCTCTGCCGGTCAAGCAAGCAAGTGGTAGCAATGATTAGAAAGAAGATGAGCAATAGCAGCTGGTGACAACTGAGTGAGGGGAGCCATTGGGGGTGTCTTGCCCACGGGCCCTCAAAACCCTGGAGCCAGTGCTGTCTTCCTGTTTTGCTTCCCTTCAGACTGTATCTTCCAGCTTGCAGTGTCCCTAACCAATTGATTGCAGGCAGTTACTGTATTGGAGAAGCCCGAAAGTGGAGATCATAGGAGAAAGGGACTGGGAGTAATGGGAAGCTAGGGCATTTACATTCTGCCTAATCCGCACCCTTACATTATCCTGTGACTTCAAGCTTAAACGTTGTGGGCTAGAAACTTGCTTTGTTTTCTAGTTCAAATGGATATTCTCAAGGTTCTGGTTATGCATGTCAGAAAGGAAGGGGTGTGTTCTCACAGTCTAGACCAGGCGTGTCAAACCTCAGGCCCGGGAGCTGGTTTACCTGAGCTTCTAATCTGGCCCTCTAGCGTTCCCCAGCAGGCTGCACCCCCTTTGCCTGGACTTGCCTCCTTTCCCCTAACCACCAATAATTTGGTTTTCCAGCTTTTGTGTAGTTTCTTTCCATTATAAAAGGTAGCAATGCCTCTCCTAAGGTTTAGTTACTGGTAGTAAGAACTTTACTCTAAAATATGCTGGTATTCTGACCCCACACCTTTTGCATTCATCCCTACCCACCCCGGGAATATGGCACCCAAAAGCTTCTCCAAAATTGAATTCAGCTGTCAGGCTGAAAGAGGTTCGACGGCCCTGATCTAGACACAGGAGTCTTCAACCATTTCAGACCTGGAACCCACCTTTCGTCCAAACATTCGAGGAGCGCCTCTTAATATTTTACCACATTTGCATGGTGGTAGTACTGCTGTTGCAACCCATCTTAGGTCAGGCCGTGACCTGGTAGTGGGTCCTGCCCACCCAGCAGTTGAAAACCAATGGTCTAGTCCTAGAACTGCTGTCAGAGCCACAGAGGTTCTTCCTTGTGGGAAAACACACATGCAGACAGACCAGAGACACCAGATGTTCAACAGGTAAGGCTTGATAAGCTTTATTCAGGGCTTTATCTCGGGGGGGCGGGGATGAACTAAAGAGGGGCCGTTTTTATAGACGTCTGCATACCATGATACTGCATAAAAGATCTTTCCAAGTTACACAAACATCTGCTTCATGGGTAATAAAATGTACAGTCTCGGTTCACCTGAGGTAATTTTGCGGAAGATTGTGCAGACGCAGGGACTCCAGATTCCTATCATGCAGCTGGTTTTCACTGACCTGAAAGCTTGCAGTTTATGTCCATTTAAGTCATGTTGGCAATGGGTCAACTTTATATTGTAAAATGACAGGCTGATATTAAACACAGATCCATATGTGACAAAACGGCCACATCCTGTGCTATATTGTGAGCCGCCTGCTGTGACTGCAGTCATATAGATATTTTTCAACACTAATTTAAAAGGTCCCAAATGTTTGTGGTTTGGGGGGCGGGGGTGTTTTAATTTTTACAACAGGGATGTTGAACCTGGATTTGGCCCTTGTTAAGCTGTAGTTCAACACCCCTTGCCTTAAAATAAGAGCTTTTATTCAAACTAGCCCAGCAGTTCACTAATGTTACCTGATGCATGCTATCTTGATGTTCTAGTAAATGAGATCCTTAGTAAATGTAGCTGCTTTTCCTCTTGGATCAGAGTGAAGAGATCTAGAATTGCAAAGGAAGCTTCTGTTTGGAAATCCAGGCTAGCTAGCAGACGTTTTGCGACATCCAGATGTCAAAAGCAGGCGTTGAATGCTGCATATTTTGTCGCTGACATCCTCCTCCGGCATGCAACTGCACTCTCCTGAATGCAGTTCATTTAAAGAGTTGCGTGCCACTTGATAATATTGCCAGTATCCAATGTGGGAAGGCATGTAATGTTTGTGTCGCATCATGAGATTGACCCTGAACTGATTTCCATCTCCAAATGTCAGCATCTCAATTCTAAGGGATATAAATAATGGCTGGCTACTTTCTGGAGAAAAATGGGAAGCATCAACAGTAGTCAGTGTAGACACTCCCCTCTGCTGTGTCTTTATTCAAAGGGAAGGGAAGATGTGTTTTAAGGCGCTTTAAGAAGGCCCACCAGAATGGAAGGTGAGGCAAAATTTTGCAGAAGAGACTAGGCCCTTTTGATGTGAATGGAAGCACAGGGACCAAGTTTCACCTTGAAGAGCAATGTGAAAGGTACAGCAAAAGAGAGTCCAAAAGCTCTTGATCTGCTGCTTAGCTAATGCTACATTTTTGCCTTCATGTCCTGCATAGCATCCATGCTGGGGATAATATGTGGTTTAATTTTGGATTCTGCTTGCAGCATCTTTCAAAACCAAATGACTTCAAGCATTTCGTTTCCAGTGCTTTGTTTTTTATGGTCTGATGTGGAGGCTTTTGCCTTGCAGATGGGGGCTGTCCTGTTCTTGCTGGTGACCGTCATAGTGAACATAAAGCTGATCTTGGACACTAGAAGAGCAGCCAATGAAGAGGAGGAGTCTGCTCAGGATTATGGTGAGTACAAAGTGTTGTGATAGGATGATGGCAGTAGAATGGGCTTTATAGCTGAAGTCTAGGTGGTGTCTCCCCTAGGCTGTGCGTAAGAGCTTAATGGTAACTTCCTGATAGTCAGAACCTTCCAAGATGTCATCCAAGAACCCTAGAATCATGGGTAAAGTAGGCAAGTAGAGGATCGCTCTTAAATGTTCCTGTTTATATTACAAAATCTTTAAAATGGAGGGGGAGAAATCTCAAGGTGTGTCAAAGAGAAGCCAACACTGAAGATCTGGATTCTCTGCTCTTTAGGATGAAAACTGTTGCATATAATGCTTCCCTTAGATTAGGAATATTTAAATTACATTTTTTTTCCTGGGTCTGGAATTCTCTTTATTAAAAGCATTTCTAAACCGTTTTTCAGCCCTAAAACTAAGTCATCGAAGCAAGTGTAGGGGCACAATCCTATGCTTGTTTAGACAGGAAAAAAGTCCTACAACTCCCAGCATGCCCCAACCAGCCATACCAGTTAATCGTTTAAGGGTGCAGTCCTGTGCATGTTAGGCAGAAAAAAGTCTGGCTGGGGCATGCTCAGAGTTGTAGGACTGTTTTTCTGTCTAAAGATGCATAGGGTTGCGCCCTTAAAAAATTACCCAATTTAAAATTGGAGCTTTAAAGTCAAGAAGAGCCTAGTTAAAGCCTTCCATCTGATGTTACAGACCATTAAAACCCAAGCAGAATAAACATGTGTTTACTCCCTACCTAAAAATGATCTGGGGTGGGTCTAGTCTCACCTCCCTTGGGAGGGAATTCCACAGTCAGAGTGTTGCCACCAAAAAGGCCCTGTTCCACATTCTCACCGACTGAGCCTCTTTTGGGGTGGAATATACAGCAGGGCCTCAGACAGTGATTGTAACCTACAGACAATTTTATATGGGACGAGTTGGTAAGAAGCTTGAAGTGGGTGATGTTCTCTCTCTTCCCGTAGATGAAGGCTTGCAGAACCTGGAGATCCCACGACGGCCTGTCAGTAATAGGAAGGTTCTGGATATTGAGGTGTACTCCAGCCGCTCCAAGGTGTATGTGGCAGTGGATGGGACGACGGTGAGGGCCTGTGCTGCAGCTAGAACAGCAGATGCAATAAGCAGGGCCATAGTGCATTCTCATATATTTTGCTCTAAAGGGAAGCACAACAGCCTCTTGAAATGGAGAGAGTCTACCTGCTTCACAACAGAATCCTATGTGTGTTTACTCGGAAGTTAGTTGCACTGTGTTCAATGGGGCTTACTCCCTTGTAAGTGTGTCTAGGATTGCAGCCTTCAGATAATACTGTTTTACAGTTATATTTCACCAACCTTTGTCTCACTCTTTCTCTTTTTTAAACAACCGCTGTCCCCAGATGGTGCTCTTGCAACTCAGTTCCCAAGTTCGTTGGTGTGGAGCAAACTGTAACTCCTAGCTATGTGTGGGTTGTTTCCTTAAGCAAGGAAGGCAGTGATAAAAAGCCAATTCTTTGGCAAGCCCTGAGTTATGGAACTTTAGCAGCTGTTGTGGGACATTTCTGTGTGGGTGTGGGTGATGGCAGGGTCCAAAGAGATGGCATATTATGGTGGTCGCTTTTATCGTAGTACAGGTTTTGGAAGATGAAGCCCGGGAGCAAGGCAGAGGCATCCATGTGATCATCTTAAATCAGGCTACAGTAAGTGCTTGGGACAGGGAAACAAACTCTGGAATATCGTTGCGCTGAAGGAGGGAAACCTGTTTCTTTCTTCCTTTTTTGAGAAGCTAAATATAAAGTGATATACAGTTTTATTTACGGTTGTATAAAAAGCTATCAATCAGTGGAGGCTGGTGGCTCCGATGTCAGTGCGGCGGTGAATCAGCTCCAGGTTTCAGTCAGAACCAGTCAGACCTGTAAAGGAGCTATCCAAGGTGTGGAACTCCTTTAGAGTTCCGACTGAAACCTGGAGTGGATTCACCACCCCACTGACATCAGAACCACCAGCCTCCACTGCTATTAATTAGGGCTGTCACTGAAGCCAGAAATAACCAGAGCTCGGTGGTGGGTTCTGGAGCCCACCCTTCTGGATATGGGGCCAGAGTTCTGGGGAAACCTTTTGAATTAAAAAAAAAAAAGATTTCAGCAAGTCTCTTAGATGTCCATCCCATTGCTGGCCATTCTTACTCCTGGGCCAAGGTTGGGGATGTTGGAGAAATTCAGAATGGATTCAGATGAGTTCGGATTTCTGTGAATCCAGCCTGTGGATTCCCCAGCAGACCAGCTTTTTCTGAGTCACATGGATTCTGCAGACTTGCAGACTGGTTTGTTACTTTTGGAGGGATTTGCGGAAGTGTGCATGAGCACTAATGTGCAGTTCCACTAATGCACATTTGCAAACAAACAAAATTCTTGTACAAAATATCCAGTTTTGTCAATGAGCAGATGGAATGAAAGACTCCCGGCAGTCTCTGAAACACAGACGGAACAGATTTAACAAAATCTATACTTCCCCAGCCAAGGCTGGTTCCAGGTTTGAAAAGGGCCACTGGCAAAGTGCCCTCCTTGGCACATGTCCCCACCCATTGAGTGGGCTTACTGCTGGCAGCACCATGGCAGGCAAAATCACTACTACCACCGTCTGCGATGGGAGCCTGCCAGTCACCTCCCATTTTGACATTCCCACAATGCCCTGAGTGATGCTACATTGGGGCACCATAAGAACGCCAGAATGCCAGCTTCCTGCCCGCCTGCTGCTGCTCAGCGAAGTTAAGTGAAGAAACACAGGTGGCTAGGAGGTCTCGGCTCAAGTTCTGGCGGACCTTCCCAGGCACTGAACCCTGAACAGCTGCCTGACCATGCCACTTGCTGCTGCCAGCTCTGTTCCCTTCTTTGTAAAAACGAGACTGCACATGAAGATATGAATGTGTGCATCAGAGTCCTACAATGCTTTGAGATATAACATGGTAAAGATGCATGTAGCTTACATTGGCTTCAGGGTGTTGCTGAATCTATTCCCAAGGTAGCAGCTGGCTGTGTTTTTAAAACTCTCCCTACATTGCCACTGACGTGTCCTAGCAGCTGAGTGTGGCTCACCCATGTGGTTATATGTGGCTCACCCATGCTATATGACCTATCCTAGCAGCTGAGTGTGGCTCACCCACGTGGCTATATGTGGCTCACCCACGTGGCTATATGTGGCTCACCCATGTGGCTATATGCGGCTCACCCATGCTATATGACCTATCCTAGCAGCTGTGAGGCTCACCCATGCTATATGTCTATGTTCTAATTCAAGGGTGTTGAACCCCTTTCATTCTGAGGGCCCAATTCTATTTTGGAGAAGCTCTTGGGGGCTGCATTTCAGTGATGGGCAGGCTAAAGGCCAAGGGGCACAGCCGAAACAACAAAAATGCCAGCATCTTTTAGCTTGAAGCTCTCCCTGCCTGCAACCAAGCCTTAGGAGAGGTATTTCAACCTTTTGGAATGGAGAAAAAACTGCATGAAGCCAGGAAACCCCCCAAACAATCTGTGTTCTGGGTAAAGGGTGTGGGGCCAGGGGGAGGGGGCGTGGCTATCTGAGGAATCCTGGAGGGCCAGATTTGGCCCCAAGTGAGCTGGATTTGGCCCTCAGGCCTGAGGTTCTGTACCCTTGTTCTCATTTTTATTTTTTTTATTTAATACATCTCTATACCGCTGAACAGCTGAAGCTGTCTGGGTGGTTCACAATCACAACAATTAAAACCACAAAATACAGCATAAAATACAATGTAAAATTCAAAAGTTTAAAATGACAGTATAAAACCAGAATAAAACCTAGCAGCCATGCAGAGATTTAAAAAACAATGACGAATGTAAAAGAACAGAGCTAAAAGACTAAAGTGCCTGGGAAAATAAAAAGGTCTTTGCCTGGGCAGGTACATATGGGAAGAGACATCCTTCAGGTAACCTGGCCCCAAGCCATTTAGGGCTTTGAATGTTAATGCCAGCACTTTGGATTTGGCCCAGACATGGGCTGGCAACCAACGCAGATGGAAAAGTACTGGCATAATATGATTACGTTGACCAGTCCATACTAACAGTCTCACAGCCCTGTTTTGGACCAGCTGAAGTTTCTGGACCTTTTTCAAGGCAGCCCCATGTATAATGCACTGCAATAATCCAGATAAGAGGTTATCAGAGCATGGATAACAGTAGTTAGGCTATCTCTGTCCAGATAAGGACGTAGTTGGCATATCAGCCTTAGCTGATAAAAGGTGCTCTGTGCCGCCCAGATTCTAATGCAATCTACCTCTCTTTATATGAATGCTCAATAGGGTCATGTGATGGCAAAGCGGGTTTTCGACACCTACTCTCCACATGAGGATGAAGCCATGGTCCTCTTCCTCAATATGGTAGCCAGAGGCCGCATCCTTATTTTCACCATTAAGGTAAGTGGAATATGGAGTCATGAATCTTCTCCCCAGAGATAGAAGGTGGCTTTTTTCTTTTAAAGAAATATGAAAATTAACACTACTCTCCCCCCCACCCCGCCCACCAAATCCAACTTTGCAACTGTCGATTTATATATGGTCACCAGATGATCCATCCACCTTGTAGGAAAAAATATTATTGACTTTATTTATGCAGTTGTTATACATTTACTATTTTTAAAGTCTGTATTCTATTTGCTTCAGCCTGGTTAGTTCATTGTAAGTCAAAATGCAGAACACCAAAAGCCTAAATAAAGGTTACGGCTTAAACTTATTTCTTGAAAAAATATAACTCCCAAGAAATTCTTAAGCTAGAAGAAAAAGTGCCAAGTACCCACTAACTTGTTCTAGTAACCAAGAAAATACAGTCCTAAGCAATGGGAACCAAGCAACTGCCATAGTTGGCTCAACCTAGGAGCAACCCGACAACCTCTGATGTTGCTTAGAAAACAGGAGGAGCGGAGGAAAAGGGAGGTGGCTCTGTAGGTTTGGTCTACCCACAAATGTCTGTCAGGCTGGCTGAACTAACTAGTTCCAACTGCAGAATCATCCTTCTGGGCAGTATCCAATGGGGCTGTTGCACAAGTGGCCCCTCCCGCCAATTCCATTCCACAAGCAGGACCCACCACTTGCCCAACAGAGATTTAACACTTCCTTAGGAAGGCCCAAAATGAGCGGGAGCACTCGTTTATGGATCGGGGCAGGTTGGTAGAGCTCCCTTACGAAAGCTCCACCAACTTGCCCCATTCCAGAAACAAGTTCTCCTGCTCATTTCCAGTTGCTGCCAGAAATGCTAAATCGTCATTGCGCATGTGGTGGGTCTCGTGTGTGGAATGGAATCAGTGGGGCAGCGCCCCATTGGATACTGCCCATTCACTTTCCAGTTCATCTTCTTTTTTTGTCAAGGACTGCTTTCCCTCGGTGGTTGGGGGGCACATGCTGTCTGTGGCCAGGGCAGGGGCCAAAACTAGGCAGGGCCACTCCTTCACTCCCTTACTACCACCCTCTTCCCTTGCTCGCTCACTTCCCCCCCACCCCCCAGTCTTCCTCCCACCCCCCAGTCTTCCTCCCACCCCCAGTCTTTCTCCCTGCCCAGTAGACTGCTAGGGGAAGGACAAGTCGCTCTTTCCAGAGGTCTGAACTGATCATTTACCAAGGGCTTTCCCCGCTCCTCCTCCCAGCACTCTGCTTGGCTTTTTTCCCATCCACCCTCCTTTTCTCCTCCTAGGCTTCTCCCACCTGTGTGAAATTAGACCAAGCACTCAGGCTGCCCACCCTGTTGCAGTACATGACCACTTGAGAGAGCGTGAAGCACTGCTGTATTCTTGCAGCATCCAATTTGTATGCTTTTTATGCTTGTGTGTATGTGTGCAATATATTAATCATCATTACTATTATTAGGTAGGTAGATAGATTAGATAGATAAACCGCTTACTGTATCTTTAAAAATATATCTAAGTGGTTTATAAAGAAAATGGCAATACATTAACTTAGAGTGTCTCTCATGCCCAGAAAATGCTCTAAAACACTGGAATTTATCAAATGCAGTTCTCTGAATGTACAAATCCAAATTTGCTGTGGCATTTTCAGTAGTTGTCTTTGTGACCAACTCGGAAGGAAGGGAGTTGTGCCAGGCCTGCTCTGCTCCTGAACATAATGATTCTTCCAAAAAGTAGAGCGCTCCTGTGTAAATAATGGGATGTGTTTTGTTCCTTTTCAGGATGAGGGCTCCTTCCACCTCAAAGACACTGCCAAGAGTCTCCTGAAGAGCTTAGGGAGCCAGATTGCAGCTTCCCTCAGCTGG
Organism: Heloderma suspectum; assembly: GCF_057233095.1. NCBI lineage: Eukaryota > Metazoa > Chordata > Lepidosauria > Squamata > Helodermatidae > Heloderma > Heloderma suspectum. Next base: position 233,125,583 of record NC_139461.1, read on the forward strand.
AGGGACATGTGGACATTTGTGGGGAAGAAAGGAGGTCAGAATCTGGTTTTGGCACACATCTCTGGGGGAGAACAGGGATACAAGGGAGGGTTCCTGATGGGCCAGAGGCTATAATTTGAAAGGAACATTTAATGGAAAGTGTAAGACTGATTAGGCATTCTGCAGTAGGTTCTCTATCTTCCTTTCTCCATGGTATACAGACTCTTCTGGCACACTTGCGTGGAAGAGAGGACAAGGCTCTTAAAAGTCCTGCTGCCAACATCTCATCTACTACACAGCAGTTAAAAACAAAGGCACCTCATCCTCCAAGAAAGGATGCAGAAGACCCATGGGCCAAATCTGGCCTTCCCGGGGTCCCGGTTCTGTTTCCCTCAATCACCTATCATTTTGATCATTTCCTGGCTTTTGTGCCATTTTTCTCCATTCTCAAAGATTGAAATGCTTCTCCTAAGGCTTAGTTACTGGCCCTAAGAGCTTAAGGCTAAAATATTTTATTTATTTATTTACAGTATTTGTATACCACTCCACATCAGACGATTTTGGAGTGGTGAGCAACAAAGGCTAAAAGAATAGAACACCAGCAGGTTAAAACAGTTAAAAACATTTTTTTAAAAAAAGACAAATTCCACTAAGGTCGAATTTAATAAACCGTGGCTGGTCACACAAGGAAGGCCTCTCAAAATAACAATGTCTTCAGCAGGCACCGGAAGGAACGCAATGTTGGCACCTGCCTGACCTCCAAAGGCAGGGAGTTCCACAGGAAGGGAGCCACCACACTGAAGGCTGTTTTCCTGGTGGACTCCAACCGGGCCATGGGTCCATGTGGAACCACCAGGAACATGCTCTCTGCTGGTATTTCGGGCCCCACCCCCTTTGCCTTTGGCCCTGCCCACCAGTAGAATGGAGCCCCCCAAAGCTTCTCCGAAATGGAGTTTGGCCCTTGAGCTGAGAGAGGTTCTGCACCCCTGCTTCAAGGCTGCTCACCCAAGAGGGCTGCTTTGCTGGTCTTTCTTGTGTCCCTTGAGCAACAATCCTTGAACGAGTTTAGAAAGAGGCCAGGCTTGGTTTGATTTCCTTTCCGAGTGTGATGGCTGACTCAGGATTGAGGCGGCAGCAGTGACCCAGTAATAGACAAGCATGAGTAGTGAATAATAATTGACTGCCTCCTAGCCTTGATGTACCATCTTCTCTGCAGGTGAGGTCTATGGTGAAAAACATGCCAAGTCCCCGGTGCTTTCCTCATGGGGAGAGCCAGTCTTGCTGAAAACTGAAGTCCAGCTAACTTCTGTGGAAGGTATGGTCTGCTGGTTCTTCCTGGTAGGCGCTGCCATTCTAAAAAAACCTTGTTAAGAGCAGAGTCACAAGATTGGAATGACTCAGCAAAACTAGAGCCAAGGTGAGGTTCAGGAGAGGCAGGAACCCAGTGTGAATTCAGAAGTGGGGAACTGAAAGACAAAAACAGAATCAAGGAATCAGAACTGGATCATAAGATCTCAACTTGTAAGCATTTCTGGTCTCAGAGTCTTGGGAGACCCAAGCAATACACTCTGTGTCATAGATTTGAGGCAGAAAGGATAAGAAAGCCCATCGTATATGCTGTAGACTAATGAAATAATCATTTTAATTTTAAGGTATTTTCTGCAATTGCTACAGAAAATTGCTAGATCTGGAGTAGGGATAATTTTGGTACAGCCTTTGTGGTTGTAGATTCCTTCATTTGGCCACCTCTCTGCCTCATAGCAACATTCTCTCTGCTGCCTGCTGCTTCTGTCTTGTCTTGAATTAAATCCAGCAAAGTGAACAGAGTTCCTTAGAAATGGGTTCTTTGCTGTTTCCTGTATTTTCACTCCATGTACAACAGAGAAGAGTTCTTGGAAGGCTCCTTCTCTCCCTCTAAACCAGGGGTGAGCAACTGCAGATCTGAGGGCCATTTTCATCCTCCTCCCCCCCCCCCCCCGGCCACACTGGGAGGGGAAAAAATGTAAAAAAATAAGGGCTAAATTTAGGTTGATAGCAAGCTACATTTATCCCTTTTAGCACCCCGCAGATGCTACAGAAAGCCGTTTTGTTTTTTTAAAAAGTGTAGTTTTTAAATTCAGGGTGTGGGTGGAGCCATGCATACAGCCCTCCCCTGTTATAAGCCATCAGTAGTGAGATTCTGGCTGATAGTGCTGTTTATTTCAGAGTGTTCTCATGTCTCCAGTTAATGCCCCACTGCCTCCCTTATGCCCACAGACGCAGAATGCCACTGGCCTGACACGGAGCTGAACCGACGGCGGAAACGCTTCTGTAGCAAGGTGGAAGGTTATGGCAGCGTCTGCAGTTGCAAGGACCCCACCCCTATAGAGTTCAATCCTGACCCAGTGAGTACACCTAAGCAAGAGCTCCCTTCCTCCCCAACTTCTGGCAGGAGGCTAGTTAATGAAAATGCGCAAAAACCTTCCTCCAGTTCCCCAATTAACTGAGCAACCACAGTGAGCTCCAGACATGGCTTGAGTCTCTAAGCCACCCCTGATGGTTACCAAAATGTGTAGTCAAAGCTGTGTGTGTGTGTGTGTGTGTGTGTGTGTGTGTTGGGGAGTGGAGGGGAGAGAGGCCTCTTGTGTAAATGTCCTGGTACTGTTGGTTTTGGCAGTGCTCTGCTTACCCCCATATCTTGCCCTGGCCAGTTCTTGCCTACCTTCTCTTCTGCCTTATTTCCAATCCTCAAAGGGGCATGCCTTTGTTTCCCTTTGCTCTCTGCCTGCCTGCTTGCCTGCCTGAGCCTCAAATGTGAGAGACAAAAAATAAACCTAAGGGGGATGGGGTCTCTTCCAGTTGTAGGCCACGTAATTTAAAGAGTGCATTTCAAGAGCAACCTGAAACAGCTGAAGAGTACACCTGGCTGAAAATGCTTTATCTGTGGCTGCCCCTGGCTTGCACAAGAGCATTTGTGAACATAGCTGTTCCTTTTCTTCCTCTTACACATGTTCTTGAGCAAGCTAGGGGGCAGGTGGGAAGAGGGCATGAGTTTGGCTTGTTGTGTTTCCCCCTGAAACCCCTGCTCATGGTCTTCCTCCCTCTTTTAGCTAAGAGACAACTATGTTTTCGACGTACCTGTTGCAGTCATCGCAGGGAACAGGCCCAACTACCTGTACAGGTAAGACTTGGGATGGCTCTATCCCCATGGGCAGGGTGCTGTGCTGCAGTTTCCTGCATCAAGCAGAGCAGCCAGAGATGGAAAATCCACCTTCATCCCCCTGCCCATCTCTTGTTGGAAAAGAGGCCCCAAATTCCCAAGTGATTTGGCCATTCTTCTCGGAAGACCCTTCTTGGAGCAACAAGGAGAGCCTCCAGTCTCTTGGACAGCTTCTGACCATGCATCTCCATGTAGGGGAGGGAAAAACTCAAGAAAGTCAAAGGCGCAGAGCTTAATGCAGGATATCACCTGTGATGGAACAGTGGTCTAGATCTCACAGTCCCAAGAACCACAGCTTTTATATTTAAAAAAGATTTTTATATTTAGTTGTTCTACCTCAGCTCACAGAGGAAAACCTCCCTGTGTGTGTCATGACAAATGCTCCTCAAATCACCTTTTTCCTCTGACTTGGAGTTTTGCTTCTAGTGCCAATAATGGTATAAGGCAGCCTTTCCTAACCTGGCGCCCAGCATGCTGGCTGGGGGATGAAGGGCACCAGGCTCGGGAAGGCTGGTATCAGGTGTGCCCCATGCTGGGGGTCTTTTCTCTACTGCGCTTGAGTCAATCTAGTTCTTCAGTCTTGAGTGACTCTTAACCTACCAATGAGCTTCCTAGAAGTGTGTTCGGTGCTCGGTGTTCCCCTGGCCACCACCATAATTTCTGGGGAAGAACCTGTAGCAGTAGCTGGTTTGCCTGCACGTAGTGTGCATTGCAGTGCCCATGATGGCCCACTGGGCAGAGTGAGAGAAACCTGAGGTCCGTACACCTATTAATTGAATAGAAGACCCAGTCCTGAAGTTCTCTTTGTCACTCTCTGTATAAAATGGCCAGTCAGGAGAACTGTGATAAAGCTTTTCCTGGACTGTACCACCCCAGGGTGGGGGATTTGTATGATCAAATGCTCCACCAATAAAGCCCCCTCCCAGCATGCATGTAGAAAAATAGCACCCAGGAAAGAGAAGGATTCAGACTGTTCTTGACATGCACACAGAAAACTTAGCAAGACTTTTGAGGGAAGGATCCAAACACACGCCCTCCCCATCTGCAACCTTTACCACTTGATATTTCTCATTTGTATAAACCACGACTAAAAATCACTTACATTTCTCTAAACAGTATAGGCAGGGAGATCATCAGAGAACCTACAATATTTGCTACACTTAAAATGAAGTGGAATACTAGCAATGTTTATATCAGGCTTCCCTGGTGCTACACTTAAAATGAAGAGGGATATTAACAATATTTATATCAGCCTTCCCCAACCTGCTCCCTTTTAGATGTGTTGGACTACAACCTTCATCATCCCCAGCCAGCATGGCAACTGACTGATGATTTTTATGATTAAAACTAGATTTGCTATGATTCGCAATGAACTAATCTGTTGACTGTCCCTCTTGTAGGATGCTGCGGTCTTTGCTATCAGCACAGGGGGTCAATCCTCTGATGATAACCATCTTTATTGATGGATATTATGAGGTAAGACATTGGAGTGGGATTCTTCCTTGGTGTCCTTTCATGCTGTTCACATCACGCAAGGTGGAAGTCATAAGAGAGCTGCTTCTCGTAAACTCCAGGGAATGTTTTGCTCAAGGATGACCTTTGCCAAAGGCTGCTAGTAGGTGATTAGCCAAAGACCAAAGGGATAGCTCCCTCCCTCTGTCCTTGTAGCTTCTGAATCCCAACCTTTCTGGTCACAGGGTGTGCACTGAAAGATCCATCATGACTGATCCAGGAATTGACCAACCATCTTGCTAACCCACTTGTTTGTAAAATCTTATCTCCTCCTGTTGGGGTACTGGAGATCAGGAGACAATTCCCTTTCCCTTCTGGCCCCATCTCACAGAAGCAGGGTATCCCTTCCTTGATGAGGAAAGCAAAATATCACTGTGGGATTTATTTATTTATTTATTTATTTATCTCATTTCTATACCGCCCAATAGCCGAAGCTCTCTGGGCGGTTCACAAAAATTAAAACCAAACAGCACACAATAAAACAATTTAAAATATATAGAACATTAAAACCACAATATAACAATACAACCACAATAAAACCTAGCAGCAGTGCAGGAGTTTAAAATACAGATTTAAAACAGCAAAGCTAAAAGTTTAGAAAGCTAAAATGCTAAAATGCCTGGGAAAATAAAATTCTAAAGCTTGTGGTGGGGCTGCCCTGTTTGGAAACCTTGGCTGTTCTGGAGTGGGGAAGCAGGCTCCAGCCCGCCCGCCCCAGCCTTGACCTCACGGTGTTGATGAGGCAGGTCCGCAGTGAGGACAAATGCAGTTGCAATCCTCCATGGGATCAGGATCCCTGATTGCCAGGGGCTCCCAGTCCCACTGAGTACTGCAACTGTGGTCATCCTCACTGCAGAATTTCTCCATTAAGAACATAAGAAGCTCCATGCTGGATCAGATCAAGGGTCCATCTAGTCCAGCATTCTGTTTACACAGTGGCCACCTAGCTGTCGATTGGGAACCCACAAGGAGGGCATGAGCGCAACAGCACCCTCCTCTTTTTTTAGTGTTCCCCAGCAACTAGTATACATAGGCATACTGCCTCTGACACTGGACGTAGCACATAGCCATCAGGACTAGTAGCCATCGATAGCCTTCTCCTCCAGGGATTTGTGTAACCCCTTTTAAAGCCATCCAAATTGGTGGCCATCACTACATCTTGTGGTAGCAAATTCCAGTTTGATTATGTGCTGTGTGAAGAGGTACTTTTTATCTCTCCTGAATCTCCCGCCAATCAGCTCCATGGGATGACCCTGGGTTCTAGTATTTTGAGAGAGGGAGAAAAATGTCTCCCTATCCACAGTCTCACACCATGCTTAATTTTGTAGGCCCCTGTCATGTACCTATCATGTAGAGGTGTACAAAACATGGGGAGGTTGTGGCTGGAGGGGAGGGGCTGGAGGCTCTGTCCCCCCATCTGCCCTCAAGTACGATTGTTGACTGCCTGAAGAGGGCTGATCTGTTGTTCTTATCTAATTTCACCTTCTTCCATACAATCACACACGCAGTGAACATTTACTCAGTCTTTCTAATTCTTTCTTGGATATCAGTTTGGGAGGCTGCGGGGAGGTAAAGAGGATCATGATGATCAACATTAACTTAAGATCAGAAGTGTCAAGAATCTCAGTGTGACTAAGAACTACACTAGACTCGAGTGTATCCTGTAGCTGTACAACACTTGTTGATTATTGACTTGCTTTAAACACACGCAACAGGCCATGTGTACAGAAGTTGGGATTTGAGCCCCTTGTAAAAGATGACTAATATTCAGTGAGTGTGCGAAGTCACACATGCTAGAATGAGGATTAAATGATCTGAGCAATCGAGCTCAAAGAAATTAATTCCAGCCCCATGAGCTACAATGCAATTTATTGCACGTAGAACAGAAGTATCCACTTGCAAAATTTGTAGTAGGTTAAAATGGACTATTACAATTCAAGCATCCACCTGTCCTCCACCCAAAGGTCTGAGATGGCTGAATGGGCGGTCTGCAGTGCATCTCTGTGGCTTATTCCACTGTCCTACTTGCACCCGTAGGCCTACTGAGCAGATTTATGACTGGAAATCCAGTGAGACAACTGAGTCATAAATGACTCTCAGCAGCCTCATAGCCCTCCTTCCCATATCTTAAACTACCCTCAGCAGCTAGTTGCTCAGTATCTTCTCAGTCTCAAGTAAGAGATTCAGTGACCTGGTTTGCATGATCACTGTAGCCCACCATGGCTTATTTAAGCCATGATGAGCTGTGGCACTCGTGGGCACCAGGTTGCCTATTCAACTCCCAGCCATGTCTTGTGTCATCTGAACCTGTATAGCAAGGGTTGTTTGTGGGTTAAATAACCCATGGTCTGTTGTAGGGTTATTGGAGGGTTGCTCAACCCTCAAACAGCCCCTGCTGCCTGGGTTCAGATGGCAACCATGGCAACCTCCCACAGGGGTTAAATATTCAAAATGGCCACCCGTATGCACTGCAACCTACTGGAGTTTAAATAAGTCACAGTGGGCTGCAGTGATCTCGCAAACCAGCCTAATGTCTCTCTCATCTCTAGGCAGCTTGTTTGCTATTCTGTTATTCTTACATTTAGATACAATCAGGTGAAATATTGGGCAATTATCTTCCACTTTAAACCCTCACCTTTTCTTTTACCTCAGTAGCAATGAAGAACAGTTGTTATCCATAAACTTTGACAGCATTTTTTTAAATATCGGAAGTCCATGGTCATGTTCTTCGAAGACCGCTAATGGGTTGGCGGTGGCCAAAAAGTGTAAATATATCACATACAATATATATAACTGTACATGTCATCTTTTCTTTCCAGGAGCCAATGGATGTGGTGGAATTATTTGGCCTAAAGGGAATCCAGCACGCCCCCATCAGCATTAGAAATGCCAGAGTTGCCCAGGTGAGCGGTCCGTGTTCTCTTCACCCCTTGCAAATCCTGCCATTGCGTTGTGGCGGCAGCAGTTGCAAGGTGTGTGTCTGGAACTCTACCCAGCCATCCTGCAGAGACAGAGAGAGCATAGACAAGTGCTTTGCTTTCAATGTATTTACAAGTGAGCAATAAGGCAGTTTAACGGCACCGAGGCACAAGCCTCCAGGATAGCTGTCATTAAAGGCAAACAACAGTGACTCATGAAACAAGGTAAGCTTTCTTCTTCAGAGTGGGCTGGATTGGAGTCCCCAGGCTCTCCACCTTTGTAGTTGGCCCTTGAAGGAGGAGACCAGAAGGGAAAAGGGCTCCACCAAGGAGGAATTCCTGAAGATGCAGCTCTGTGTTTGCCAGTTATTCGCTGCTCTTTTGGCTCTGTTTTCTTGTCAGTACACTTGCTGGCTTCAGCCCCTTCCCCTGCCTCCCCATCCTGCTGACAAAGGGTCCATTTATCTAACTCAGGGGTGGTGAATGCTTTTGGGATGGGGAGCTCAGTGACACCCCACCAGCAGAGCCAGCCCAAGACATTTTGCTGCCTGAGATGAAGAACAAGGTGGCCCCCTCTCCCATTCTATGTTCAAAAGCTGACTGGACTGGCAGATGAATTTGCCTTCAGCACTGATGACAGGACCGCATCTTCCACTGCACATGAAAGCAGGAGGCTACATTAGGGGGTGCAGGGCAGGTTGCATGGCACACAGATTTCTCCTCCAACACCTTGCTGCCCTTCACAGCATTTGCCGCCTGAGGCGACTGCTTTACTCTGCCTAATGGTGGGGCTGGCCCTGCCAATCGGTCCCCAGCCAAAGCACAATGAGAGAAGGTGCAACACAGGCAAAGTTGCCCAACCCAGGCTGGAGGAGTACTGCAGTTACCACCCAAGCCGGAGACACTTTGCCTGTGCCGTCTCCACCCCTACGGGAGAAGGCACAGTGTGGGTGACCTCCCAGCTTCACACAGCACGCGTCTTCGTGGCGACGCACAGCACGCAGATGTCTCAGTCATCCGAGTCCCGCACTGCCTGCACCCCTGCTGTTATCTCTTATCACTGGTCAGAGATAACAGCAGGGATTCCTCCGGGGAGCAGGGCTTGGGGATGCAGTCCAGGAGATCTGGGGATGTTCTACTAGCTGACCTAAAGAACCACGCTTAAGAACAGCGAAGCAGCTCTATCTCTGACTCGAGCGTGCATGTCTCTGCTCTCCAATGATGTCCCTGCTTCTGTGTCCCTGGACTCGAACTGTCAACCTAGTAAGACCCTAGATGCAAATCGCACAAACTCCTACTGCTATGCCTAAGTGTGATGATGACAACCTGCTCTTTTTGCAGGTTACTATTCTAGATGGGGACAAGGGTGTATGACTTGCATGCTCTGTGAAGTAATACTTCAGTAGCCCAGTCATTGATCTGGTGGGAACAAACCCATTTCTGAGGATTGCCCCAACCTTTCTAAGAGATGGCATTTTTCCCTTCTTCACAGCACTACAAGGCCAGTCTGACCGCAACATTCAACTTGCATCCGGTATGTAGTGCCCCCCCTTCTTCCTTGTCTGTTCTCAGCACTATTCACTCAGACTTGGAACCTGATTTTTTATTGTGTTCTTCTCTGAAAGCACTGGGGAGCACGTTCTGCTAGCAGAAGTAATTATGCTAATGATCATCTATCTGGAGCCTGAAGTTGCGAAGGCCCTTTTTTGTTAAATACAGCAGTGACAGCTGATATTAAAAGGCTTTTAGAAACTTATAATTATATGGTGCTGGAAAAATGATATCCTCATGCCTTGATCAAGTTCTGAGCTGAAATACAACGGTTGCTAGGACCGTCTGATTCCCGAGAATCCCCACATCACTTCGATGATTGCCTCTAAACTTTGGATCTCACTGGTCTTGCTCACATTGCTCCCTTCCTTTTGCTCTGCCTCTTTGTAGGATGCCAAATTTGCTGTGGTCCTGGAAGAAGACCTGGACATCTCCATCGATTTTTTCAGGTATTAGCTGAGCCCATTATCCTAAGCCCAGCCTCTCCCCGATCCCATTTTGTCTTGTGAACAAGGAGCCCTAGCTGGGTCCTGTCATCTCTGCTCACTATGACCAAACTGACTTCTGGGCAACACACTGCCACTGACTCTGAGAACATAATGCCATTGAAAGGAGTGTGACTATGAGATGAGGGTTCCTCAAGCCAGTTTATTAGAAGGAATTTTAGAGGGCAGAAAATCAGGCAGCAAAATAACTTCCGGGAAAGGCCATAGCTTAGCGGTAGAGCGCATGTTTTGCATGCAGAAGGTTCCAAGTTCAATCCCCAGCATATCTAAGTAGGGCTGGAAAAGCTCCTGCCTGAAACCCTGGAGAGCTGCAGCCAGTCAGTGTCGACGGTACTGGGCTAGATGGACCAACGGTCTGACTCGGTATAAGGCAGCTCCCTATGTTCCTATCTCAAACCAGCTCTATGTAAGCCACCCCAAAAATGTTTTTACATTGATGGGTAAGGTATATATTTATAATAAAAAACAATACCCTTATGCCTAAGCTGAGTATTGATTCAGGTCATGTAGACTGTCCACCTGGCCATGTGCCTAGCTTCATTTTGGATCCATTCACGACATTGGATTTGACCCTTGCTTGGCTGACTTGCAAATCTTGACTTCGTTCCGTGTGCAATGCTTTTGCAAAATAGTGCCACCGATCTTAGATTGATCACTGATCACAACATCACTCTCATCAGCCTAACCAAGGTTGGCTTAAACCAGCCTTCCCCAGCCTGGTGCACTCCAGATGTTTTGGACTACAGTTCCCAGCATTCCTGACCATTGACTATGTTGGCTGGGGCTGATGGGAGTTGGAAGTCCAAAACATCTGGAGGACACCATGTTGGGCAAGGCCAGGCATAAACAACGTTCCTTCTAACTGTTTTTCCCTTTTAGCTTCCTAAGCCAGGCCATCTATTTGCTGGAGGAGGATGACAGCCTGTACTGTATCTCTGCCTGGAATGACCAGGTGAGAATCTGTTTTGGCTGATTGTTACCCTTCCCTGTGCATAAGCTACCTCTTGCTTTTCCTTCATCACCCTCTTGTTCTGTCTCTGTTCAGAATTCTGTCCCTCCACACACACCCCACCCCAAATTAGGATGAAGGACTTCATGATATGCCTCCTGTTTGAGAAGATTTCTTAAATGTTTCTTCTGGGCAATTAGGGCTATGAGCATACAGCTGAGGACCCTTCACTCTTGTATCGTGTGGAGACCATGCCAGGCCTGGGCTGGGTGCTGAGGAAGACTCTCTACAAGGATGAGTTGGAGCCCAAATGGCCAACACCAGAGAAGGTCAGTGTCCCAGTAAACAATTGGTGGTTGGGGGGACAGGGGTGAGCCAAAGGAAGAGGGGATGCCCATTTTGGGAACCAGGGCAGGAACCATATATTCTGGGTTTTGAGAGAATATCAGCCCTGCACACTGCCTACTTACCCTCCTAAAGTATTAGTTTTTAGAACCGGCAGCCAGGCCCAGCCCAGCTGTTGCCCATTTGTGGTGGATATATTCAGGCACACTACAAACGAACACCAAAGGAAAGGTGGATGGGAAAGTGCTGGCGAAGAGGGGAGGAACTCTGACCACCTTTCCCCACTTCATATTTAGGAAGCAAAATGTGTGAGTAGGAATGGCATGCTTTTGGCCCTTAGAACAGCTTGGTCTCAACTCATTTTCAAAATGGGGAAAGAACCAACAGAGTCTACCTCTGAGGTTTTGGTTTGGATCATTTTTGCTCCAGTGGGGTTCAAGCAGCATGAATGCCCCTGTGGTCTGCAGCAAGGTAGGCTACTACTTCTCACCTCGGACTCCACTCTTCTGTGCTTTCTCCCCTCAGCTCTGGGACTGGGACATGTGGATGCGAATGCCAGAGCAGCGGAAAGGCCGCGAATGCCTCATCCCTGACGTATCGCGTTCATACCACTTCGGCATTGTTGGTCTCAACATGAATGGCTACTTCCATGTGAGTGGCCCATACAAACCCAAACGCAAAAGCAGCAAGCACCAGCCCTTCCGCCTAACAAATTTTGCTCCCTCCCTTCTGCTTCTGGATCTGTTAATTATGGTCTCTCAGCATCCTCTTTTGACTTTTCTCATGGAGGTCATAAGCTGTGTGTTTTTGGAGAGAACATGACTGGATGAGATGCATGGTCAGGCTGTTCAGTTCCTCATGCCTCCTTGCTTTCCAGGAAACCCCAAGTTTCCCAATCGCAATGTAAGCTTGAAGGAACAAGCTACATGCTTTAAATCTGTGCATATTAACCTTCCATGTAACTAGGCAAGCATTCATGCACTAGAATTAAGTAAATGCAACCTCCATGTACAGGTGAAGTATACCTCCAAGAAAGGCCAGTCATCTTCATGTCTGCCTTGTGAGCACCCAGAGGAGTCTGGGTAGGTGCTTTAGGAAACAGAGGTCTATGCTAGATCAACTTTGGTCTGACCCAGCAAACCAAGTCATCTGTTCTTACGATGATTTGTGCACTAGTTCTGATTTTTAATTTGACACTTATAAACTAACCCCAATGGGATATTCACTAAGCACTGGGGTTGGACTCAGTGGTCTTGTAGGCCCCTTCCAACCCTACTGTTCTATGATTCTACTATTCTATGATACCCAGTGACTGCCATGTGGGGAGTACTTTAAATGACACTCTTCTGGTGGCCATGGCCATGCAGCAAATCAAATTGTTCAGCTGCCATTGTTCAATATGGGGGAGTATTTTCTCTGCAGTCTTCGTAGCTGTTTTTGTATACATAAACCCAGATTATCTCCCTACTGTGCTTTCGGGATGAGTGGAAGGTTGGGTTAAATGTAGGCAGAAATGAATGATGATCCCTGAAGATACTCTCCTTACATTTTTCTAGGAAGCCTATTTCAAAAAGCACAAGTTCAACACTGTTCCCAACGTACAGCTTAAAAATGTGGAGAGGTGAGTGCAATATGTGCAACTCTGTAGAGCAAGCAGTACATCCCAGGGCAACACCTGACTTGTTCTGACCCAGACATATGGCTTTCTTGTTCAGCCACTTCTCCAGCCCAGGCCTGCTCACTTAGCCACACCAGAGCCCCCTAAAAGTGAAGATGACACATGGGCAGGGAGGGGGCGATATTAATAATCACAGCTGGTGAAGAGTGGTAGAAAGATGGTATATACGTTTTATGAGTCAATAAGGGCACAGTCCTATCAGGATAGTTGCCACCTCCAAACTCAGAGGCAGCTGACTGTCCAATGCAGGGCAGGCGAAACAAGGAGGGGATTCTCTCCTCTGCATTCCAGCCACCCTGCATTTGCAGCTAGACAGCTGATTTGGCTCTCTCGCTGGGGACATCAGAGCAGGAGGGTCTACCGCGGTCTCCTCCCCATCCCTGGGAATGCCCTCTTTTCACCCACTCTGCGCTGCAGTTATGAGCGCAGAGATGGGGAAGAACCATGCCGCCTACAAGGGGGAGGGGGAGAGAAACGCGAGTTCTGAGAACCGAGCTCAAGAACCCTCGCTCTGAGCTCGGTTCCCAGAAACCAAAAAAATCCTATGGCCATGTAGACACTGTCTAGCAGCCATAGGATTACTCTCCCCTTAGAAGAAATGTGTACCTTTTTTCTACTTCTCCACTAGCAAGGATACAGTATCCTCTGCATCCCTCTTTAATTTAGGAGGGAGGGAAGAGAGGCCTGTCCATGCAGCTTCTGAGGCTGGCTGTCATCCTACATCTGACTGACTATCCTCACATACAAGTAGTTGGGGCTTATCCAGAGAATGTATAGGGAAAATCCATCTTCTAGCTACTATAGAGCTTCAGCTATTAGGCGGTATAGAAATGTAATGAATGAATACTCCAGCAGGCAGTTAACATTCCTTCTCACACATGCGCACAAACACCTGCCTGCCTGTCTGCAAGGTGTAAAGCAGCGCTCTCTCGCTCTCTCTCTCACATCCGTCTGACTGACTTTCTCTCTTGCTGTTTCCACTGCCCAGCTTAAAGAAAGATGCGTATGAGATTGAAATCCATCAGCTGCTCAGGTAACTTGCATGTTAGGAAATCAAGCACTTGCAGATGATAAGGGATGCAATTTTGCAAAGGCTTAAAGGGAGCAGGAACTGTCCTGGGCTCTAGACGAACGCTTCTGGAATGCTGTGTAGATCCATGGCAGGCTGTGTCTGCTGTCATTGTCTTCATACATGAGTCTTGCCAGTGCATTGTGGCTACAAAAACCATGTTGCCATTTGTCAAAAGTCTGGAACCTTATGAATATGCTGCAACATGTAAGAAGAAAAGCAATCATCGGTGACTAGAAGCCTGACAGATTTGTTTCACAGCATTGAAATTTGATCTCTGAAATTGGTGGCCAGGTGGGTTTTCTTAGATGCCATGATAAGTGTACAGAGGTTTTGGACTGAAATGATCAAATACTGGAGATTTCTCATCAGTTGCTTATTTTGGGGTCAGGGGGATGTTCAAAAGAAGATTGAGATGACCTTGACAGTCTTAATAGTCTGCTGCCACCTTTGAACAATAGGGAAACGTAGCCCGCCGGCCCCCCCGCTCTACAAGTATCTTATATCTTACACTATTATTTTTTTGTACAATTAGATTTTTGAGGCACTTAAAAATATAAAAAAAAACTTGCCTATGTGTTTGTGTGTGTGTCGTACATGTGAGTTTTTTATTTCTTCTCTCTTTTGCCTGCCCTCACTGTCTCTGACTTATTTCCATTCCTCCAGTGAGGCAGAGGTTCTGGATCACAGCAAGAACCCCTGTGAGGATTCCTTTGTGCCAGACACTGAAGGGAAGACCTATGTGATGTACATCAAGATGGAGCAGGAAGCAGATTTCACCACATGGACTCAGCTTGCCAAGGTACCTTCCAGCATTTCTTCCGGCCCGGCCCATGATGTAGGCTGGAGGGGTGGGGGGAGTTGCTGTAGTACATAGGTGGGCAACCTGTTGCCTTTCCGATGTTTTGGCCTACAACTCCCATGATCCCTCACCATTAGCTATGCTGGCTAGGGCTGATGGGAGTTGTAGGCCAAAAAATCTGGCGGGCCACAACTTGCCCATCTCTGCTTTAGTGCTAGGCTATACCTGAATTCAAAGCCAATGCAGAAAGCAACTTGAAGGGGACCCAGTCTGCTTAGATTCTAGAGCTTCAGTGCCATGGTTGATCCAGTCTTGCTGGCATGTTGCTTGCAAACTGTCCTTTCTCCCCTGTTCTTAGTGCCTCCACATCTGGGATCTGGATGTCCGTGGGAATCACAAAGGACTATGGCGGCTCTTTCGGAAGAAGAACCACTTCTTGGTCGTAGGAGTCCCTGCCTCTCCATATTCGTAAGTGTCCTTCATGAGAAAACCCATCCCCTATAGCTGCATAAAGCTTGCCTGTTCCCATCAGATTCTGTTACTGACAAGCTGCCAACTGGGGACACCTTCTCTCCTGGTATTACTCCAGTGTTTCTTCAGCTAGCTGTCAAATCAGATTGTTGTTGTTTGATCCAGAGGGAGGAATATCCCCAAATGACTAGTTGAGCCTTGGTCTGTTTGCCAAGCTCAACCCTCTTCGGATACCTTGTGCCTATTTCCCTCCCCCTTAACAAAATGGGTGTCATGGAGAACATGGCAAGAGGTTCTTACTTGGCAAGAGTGCTATACAAGGAACTGTAATTCTTCATGATGGTTGTTTAGTTGTTTGGCTACCTGGGAGATGGCTGTGGACATCGAGATCTTGGTGCTTGGAAGCAGTTAAACCAGGAAGGAGATGGCTGTGGTGATAGAACCATCTTGAGAGCCATCTTGAAGAACATAGCTGAGCCTGGCAGAAGGCAGCTGAGGAGAGATGGGAGGCACCCGCCAGGGCAAGCAGATGACCTGACCATGGATGAGTGGAGAGGGGTGAAGTTTGTATTCATGAAGCATCTATGGAAACACAGACCTCCAGTCTAGGGATTGTGCATTGTTTAGGGAAGGGGCCATAGCTTGGTGGTGGAGCACATGCTTTGCATTTAGAAGATCCTACGTTCAGCCCCCAGCTAAAAGACCTGGGTAGCAGGTGATATGAAGGACATCTGCCGGAGATGGTGTAGAGCTGCTGCCAGATAGTATTGGGTTAGATCAGGGGTGTAGAACCTCAGGCCAGGGGGCCAAATCTGGCCCACCTGGGGTCCCAGTTTGGCCCTCCTAGGTTTGCCAGATGGCCACACCCCTAACCTCTTTCCCCTGCCAATCATTTGGTTTCCTCGTTTTTGCACCGTCCTTTCCCCGTTCTAAAGCCTCTCGGCCTCGCACACCACTGGAATGTGGCTCCCAAGAGGTTCTCCAGAAATGAATTTGGCTCTCTGACTGAAAAAGGTTCAACAGCCCAGATCAGATAGACAACTAGGCTGACCTGGTATGAGGCAGTTCGCTGTTTTTTTTCTCCATCCATCCGGCTGCTACTGGCCTGTGCTTTTAGCTTTCCCTTCCCTTGTCTGTATCTGTGGCTCCTGCTCATCTGCTCTTCTCTCATTTTTCTCCTAGAACCAAGAAACCTTCTGCAGTCATCCCAATCTACATGGAGCCCCCAGCCAAGGACGAGGCTGTGGGAGCCATAGCAGCAGCAGCAGCGGAACAAACGTGAAGCAGGGCTTGGAGTGTTGTCGGCATCACCTTCCCACCCTGCTGGGAGGAGGGGCACAGGAAGCCATGGAGCTCTGTGGGATCTGCGTGCTGCTCTTTTCTCCGAAAGACCTGGGAACAGGGGCAAGACAAACGGGGCTACCCCCTGCCCTGAGGTTGCTGCTGAGTGGATAACTTGCCCTGGGAGGGCAGGAGCTGGCTCCCTTTAATGTTTTTCTCAGCCGCTGCAACCATGTGAATGTTTCATTTTTAACACTGAGGCTTTACTAATTGTGGCCGTCCTTTCCCCAAATTGGGGGTCGGGCCAGCGGGAGCTGTTGCAAAGGGATTGGTTCCCTTGAGGTGCTGTTCCCGCAGCATGACTTGAGGAGTGACTTTTTATTTATTGACTCTGTGTGTCAGTCAGCATCCTTCTCGAAGCTGTTGTCCTGCTTTTTATTTCTGGGTTTTTTCAAGTTGGTTGTGATGATGGGAATGAAATCCCTCGGAAGCGTATGAGGGCCATTCTTCAAACAGAAACTGACCCTCCCACAGCCTGGCAAATGGCTACAGAGCGGTCAGTTCACCTGCACACAAAGAGTGGTTTTGTGCCAGAGGTGGAGGCTTGGACTCAGCTTGCATCTTTGGGATGAAGGATGCGAACCACAAATGAACTGCATGTATCAGTACTGTGGACTATCCATCCTGGATGCTTGGGCTCAAAATTCCCTCTCTCCCTTCCTCCGGCCCCTCCTCCCAGTTGATAGGGATTACCACGCAAGAAGGAAAAAGTTCCAGGTTTTGTGGCCTTCGTGCACCTGGTGGGTTCTCCTGGTTCCTGCTAAGGCCGCTCTTTGGGGCTGAAACTCTCGGCAAGAGCCAGACTGGCAGCCGCATGCAGAGGCCTAGGATGCAACGCTTGGTTGGGTTGCTGTTCTGCAGCACATCTTGTACAAAGCCCCGAGAAGAGCCAAGAGGGTGCAAAAAGTGCCTTGAGCTGAGCAAGTGCGAGCCTGGGAGGCCCTGGTCTTTGCCAGCTCGTTAAGGTGGAGGTGAAGCGAGTCAGGCCTTAATTCTGCTTGTTCCTTTGGGAAGAAGCTTCCGTAGGCTCAAAAGCCGAAGCCCAGGGATGCTGCTGTCCCACCAATGAGCTGTGGCAGCTGCCATCCATTGCAGGCTGTTTGTACCACTAGCTAGGCCATGCCTGCCAGGGTAGCTCACTCCTATCCTCCTTCTTGTGGAGCTGATAGGACCTGGGTCCTGTCCTGAACTTTAAGCTAGTCATGTTCTGTTGAGGGTACAGGTGGTTGACGCACTTTGCTCAGAAGGAAGATCTGGAGGTGCTTGTATGCCAGCCTTCCCCAACCTGGGGCCCTCCAGATGTGTTGAACCATGACTCCCATAATCCCCCAGCCAGATTGTAGTCCAACACATCTGGAAGGCCCCAGGTTGGGGGAGGTTGTTGTATACCCTCAGGGAGGTTTTGATAATGATGATTCTTAAGAAAGGGCTCTTCTTTGATTGAGTAGAGGTGATGGGGAGGAAGGTCAGCAATTCAGGGACAAAGAGGGAATCATGGTTTCCTCTTCCACATCCTGTGCCTTATAAGGTGAGGAAGGCCCTTGGGTCCAGACGGAATGTGACTTCCAGTAGAATGTTTCAGTGAACAGCAAAGGGAAGGGAGCACTGCCTGCTTTTGGTGGTTGGGTAGGTTTGTGATTCCTCTTCTTTTTCCTTACCTTCCACCTCTGCGCTAATCAGATAGGTAGAGGAGTTGATTGATGCTGTCCTAGAGTCTTTAAGGGAGGTAGTCAGGGGTGGGGAGAGCTAGGAAGGGCGGCAGGAAAGTGGACAGCACAGTGTTTAATCTAAACAGAAGGCAGCTGTGGATGCCATAAGTAAGGTCCCATTCCTGGCCAGCTTTGTTCCTGAGCCAGGGCTCCCTCTTGAGTTGTGAGTGTCTTGCTTCGCATAGGCTAGCTTGTATGTTTTTCTTAAACCCTGTGGCTTCTATCTGTATGAGAGCCCTTGCATTTCTGTGGTTTCTGTTGGTGGCTTGAGTGGCGCTACTGATTGAATACAGTATTAAATTATTAGCTCCACCCACCCAAGTCACCTAGACATGAGTTGATGATAGTTACAGAGGTGACCCAGGAGCTGTGTCTGTACAATCTACCACCGCGTTTGGAAGGCAGCAGGGCAGCACATGCGGTGCTTCTGCTTCTGAAAAACGACCTGCTGTTGGGCTGCCTGTTGGCCTTGATGCAGATCTGCAGTGCAGGGGGCTGTCTTCCAGCCGCAGGATGAGTGTGACCTCGAGGGGAGAGTGCAGCAGTGCTTGCCTGCGATGAGAGGGACTACTTGTGCTGCTGCCTCCCTGGCTGCTTAACTGATAGCTTGCCTTCAGACTATCTGTTGCTACTCTCTCAGCCATTTTACCAGGTACAAGTAGAGCTAAACCTAGGGCTGCTCTACACATTTTGCAAAAGAAGACTTCTCATTTGCCTACCATGTATCTCTACGGCAGCCTTTCCCTGCCTGGTGCCCTCCAGATGTTTTGGACTTCAACTCCCAGTGGACCCAGGCAGTATGGCCAATGATCAGGAACGCTGGGAGTTGTAGTCCAAAACATCTGGAATGTGCCAGCTTGGGGAAGGCTGCTCTGCAGCAAGCGCTGTAATGTGGAGGGAAGATGTGTGTTTGTAAACAGGCACCTCTGAGGTGTAGCTCAGTATGGGTCCTGGGCACAACTTTATTGTGCGTGGGTTTTAGGCTGCACAGATTTTTGTGTTTTTGTTTCATTTTTTGCTGCGCAGGTGCATAGTGGCCTGGTAAGAATTCTTGTCTCTCTGGTGGTATATGAAAAGGCCGTCATTGTGAAGGAGTCAGTGCATTCGCCGTTTTGTGGCAACATGGCATGGTATGTTTGGGCGGGGGATTCCCCAGACCCCAAATCATATACCACTCTTATGCTTCTGATGAGGGAGCAACTTCTAAACCTAGGTCTGAGAGGCCAGCCACTTGTATTCAGCTCCTGTAGAAGCGTGCCATATTTCATTCCCTTACATTTTTAGTAACCAGAATAGACGGGGCCTTTAAGCCGGACAATCCCTTAGTTCACTTGGTGACTCAGTGTAAAGAGCTGGGGTGTCTACACATCAGCAACAGAGGTCCTAAAGGCTTTTTCTATGACTAGCTTTGTGTTAGGAACCCTGGATTGATCAACATACCTCTTACTCATTTACAAAACCTGAGTTTATTTCAGATCCAATCCTGGGATTTGCAAAACCCTCAACAGGTGAGAGAAAGAAGGCCACACTTTAGGGGGGGAAAGACCTCAGGAACCCAAGGCTTCTGGGCAGTGAAAATGCTTTGTGTGTTATTTTCTCACTGTCTAGAACTCTAAAGGCCATTGTCTCCTAAATCTCTGATGAAGAAGAGCGCATGCCACGTATGTGAGTCATCTGTGGATTTGGAGTGGGGTGGTGGCAGTGTGCTGGTTGCTTTTCATAACACCTGGGCAATTCCTGCCTATCAAGTGTGAAAAGTCAGGTCACTTTACATGGCTGTTTCGTCATGATGATGGTCAATGACCAGAAAGGCCCTCTGCACTTTCTAGGGTGCTCTCTTCCTTGCCAACACTTCTACCGTACAGAAATTTAGAGGTGTTGCCTGAAAGGAATACTGTTCTGCACTTGATGCTGACAAATAGGCACAACTTCTGCCCCGCTGGACCCAGCGCAAAATACCTTATGGTGATGACATCAGAGATCCCATGGAAATAACATCTTCCAGTAAGAGCATATTTATGCAAATGTTGTGAGAATTTAACTCTGTGAAGTGGTGGTTTATTTTGTTCATGGGGAAGCAAATTTTTAAATTAGAGATGACTACCCTACCCCTGGTCAAAACGGGCAATTCAGTCTTGCAAATGAATACGGAAAACTCTTTGCTGCCTTTCATGTATTGATACTGTGAAGGGCAATTGGAGCAAGTGGCCCAGGAAGCTACTTGCTCTGTGAACAATATTTGTCCCTATCAAGTAGCTCATAGCACTGAAAGGGCAATTGGACAGGACGGTGTTGGGGAGACATAAATTGCAGCAGTATTTTATATTTGTAATTCAGTTTTCCTTGTGTTCTTTTTTTAAAAACTTTAGAATTTTTCTCTTGCCAAAAGTGCATCTTCATAAGGTTTCCTGTAGGAACATTCTTGTGATGCTTCCAAATTAGGGTTTGGAACAATTAAATCTAAAATACTTTCCTTCTAGAGGTACAGTGCAGCTCCATTTAAATCAGTGGGAGTTTTGATTTCTATGGAAGCATCTTTCACCATGAAGTGACACTTCTGGGTTTGGAGTCCAGTGGGCCAAGCATGCCTTTCTCTGGATTGTACATGTAACCTATGCATGCTCACCATCATAAATGCTATTGACTTCAGTGGGGATTTATTTATGAGTGAGTGAACGTATTTGCAAATGGGTTTAAGTATGAACCAAACGAAATAAAAATGGCTGACTTTCTGTTCAGCTTCAGATTCCCATTTAGAAAAGAACCAAAAACACTGTTGCATCCCATTGATAAAAATGACCTCTATTACCCTTGACAAACGTTACAGATAAATCCAGGGATCACACACCCCTTACCTCATTCTTTGCAAGCTATGCAGAAAATGACATTTAAAAGTTCATTGACCACTTTTCCCTTGTAGCTTATTTCAGCCAAAATATCTCTGTCTGATCGCTTTTGGAGGCAGAATGCTTGATGAGATCTGCTTCATATAATCCAGCAAGGCAATTGTTACATTCTTATAATAATTTCTGGGATTGGGGGTGGGGGGAAGGGGGTAAGCTGTGAATAATTTGATCCCTGAATGGCAGCTGCTTTTAGATTTTCTTTTAAAGCAAATAGAGGATAAAAGGCTCTTAATGAGGACTGTCCTCAAGGTACTAGCATTTTCTAGACATACAGAAGCCTAGAATAGTGGGGGATCTTCTGATAATATTACCCCATCGGTTACCACTTCCTATATGCTTCTGTTACCCTAACTATCATTGCAGTGCATGGTATTGGAACATAAAGGCACAATCCTTTGCATGTTGAGAGAGAGAAAAAGTCCTACAACTTCCAGCATGCTCCAGCCATCATGGCTGGCTGGGGCATACTGGGAGTAATAGGACTTTCTGTCTAAACATGCATAGGGTTGTGCCCTCAATCTGTCATACCCTGTGGTCCCTCATTTTGGTACTGTATGTTGGACTCTGCAATGCCAGGTGGTTCAAACTGGTTTAACTGCCCTCTTTAAAAGATGCTGTCAGGAACTGACGTAAAACTTCTTGCTGCCTTTTGGTTTCCACTTGTTCTTTTCTCTCTTTATCTTTTTCTCCACTTTTACTGTATTCCCTTTTTACCTTCAGCAAAGAACAGTATAGTTTCACAGGCTGCATGCTCCTGGAGATCTTTGCCAGGAGTCTCTTCTTGCATGCAGCTGGGGAGGGAGCAGGGGCTGCATGCAGTGGGGTTGGCTGCTTTGGGGAATCCAACTGTGTTGAGAGAGTGTGTGTGTTTTTTCCAGAAATAAAGGTGGCAGAACTTGTTGCATAGCGTTTCTCTTCCATATCTCCATGCGTGGTAACGTCGTGCACTGCCAATGAAAGACCATGTCTAATTTCTTTTCCTTTTTTTTAAAGTAGCTGTGGAATAGAATGCCACCTTCACCCATATCAGTACTGGTGTTGTTTCGCCTGCCCTTGTGTTATTTATTCATTCTTTCAGGCCATCCATGGGTGCAAATAATAAACTCCCTACTAGTTTACAGAAACTTGCTAGCCTGGTCATCTTGAGGCAAAGCATGACCAGGTGCATCTCTCTTAACAAGCCGCCAATAAGCATATGTGAGCAGGAGGCAGAGGCTGCCCTTTTACCACTCGAACTGCTCTGTAATGCTTGCAGCCAGCATGGCCAACTGTATATTAAAATATATAGGTAGCCTGTATTAAATGGTCTTTAGTTTGTACAATGCTAAAGTACAATTTTAGGAGGGGAGTCCTGGCCCCACCCATTCATGTGACCCCCAAAGAAAGGTGCAGGGCCCAGTGCAGCCCCCAACTCCAAAAAGGTTGCCCACCTTTGGTCTTGATGAACATGGGCCTTGAAACTGGGAAACGCTTGTTCCATTACCACTTTGGACATGGTCTCCGATTGGTGGTTTCTGCAGAGGAAGGATAAGGGTGAGCATTCGAAAGCTCTTAGAACTTCACAGATGGTTAATAGAGAAAGATACAGGCTAGATCATCAGCCTTCCCCAACCTGGTGCCCTCCAGACGTTTGGCCATGGAAGCCAGGCCAGCAAAAAGGGTGGCAGCTCTCGTCGTTTCGGCAGTCGCCTAACTAGGAATGGACTAGAAGTTATGAATATTATAAAGCCTTAAATGTACCACTGAGCCTTAATCAGTACTGTCATGTAGACCATATTAATATGTTTTTGCTTTCGACAAAATGCAAATATTTAAAATATATCTTGATTTCCCTCTCCTTCCTGTTCACGTGGCTCAACAGCCGAGGCAGATGTTCCAGTACCATCCTATGTCAGGAGGTTCTGCTGGGCAAACTCCATTAAAATTAACAGGACCTGGGCAAGAGCCCCTGCCCGGATCCCAGTCATTTCAAGGGGGCTTGTGGAAGTGCTGTCTTAAAGGGATGTATGGATTTTGTTAAATCCACTCCATCTGTGTTTTGCGGATTGTCAGGCATCTTTCATTCCATCATCTGCTCATTGACAATCAGTGTTTTTTTAATGGATGTATGAAAATTTTGTTCCACTTACACTAATGTGCATTAATTAGCACAAGTGTGTATTAGCACTAATGTGTATTAGTGTAAGTGCAAATCAGTGCAATCCCCCCCCCCGAAAAAAGTTTTTAAAAATGGTCCACAGAATCCATGTGGCTCAAGAAAAGCCAGTCTGCTGCAGAATCCACAGGTCAGATTCATAGAAATCCAAAGCTATTTGAATCCATTGCATATTTCTTCAACATCCCTACTGTGTTGTGGATGATGGCACTGGATTGCTGCTTTTGGAATTCACCAAGGGTAGATAAAGCCAGCAAGAGGGAGTGGAACAGGGAAAGGCAGGGTTCAAAATGTATTTCTAAAATACATTTTATTTCTAAAAATATGGGAAACCTGCCCTACATTTTTACCATCTTCTCATTGACCCCCCAAAACCATCTGCTCCAACTTTGCTCTGTGGTGCAAAATTATTTCATGGCTCCACTAGAGGTCCTCAGCCCTTCATGAAGTCCAGAAGATGAACTTCAACGTAAAGCCCCTTCAGCCAAGCAGGAGGGGGGAAAAATCTCCATTTTAAAGGCTGGTGTATTTTATCCCTCGGGGAAATGTAATTAAGCAGGACCATGGTCAAAGGCTTATCAAGTGTGTGGGCATGAGGTCATGTAATTTGTCCCTGATCCCACCCCCTGCCTATCACCACCTGCACGTGACAGACCAAGGAAGATGTGTTATGAGCCTGCTGCTGGGAGGGATTGGGAGAACTGGTTGATCACAAACTTAAAATGCAGCTCCTTCAAGGAGTGTGATAAATGTATCTAACTGACTGCATGGTTTGTCCATGTTTGGCATCCTGTTAATTTATACTTCAGTTCTTACATTGGTGGTTTTAATGACGTACAGTGTGGTATAATGTGCACATGTGTCAGTATAAATGCCTTCCTTCCTTGCACTAGCCTCTGAAAAGTTATGTTCTTGCCCTTTCCAAATTCTGTGTTAGCAGCTCATACTCCAACCCTCCACGCACCCAGTTGCTGCTGCCATTTCAAATACACATTTGCTCCCCCACCTCTGCTAATAGTTCTTTATTTTAGCCAACAGAGCCTGTTTAAATGGAAGTGCCATCTTGAAACCAGACATATTTGGAAGCCAGAGATTCAGTCTGAACTTGCATCACCTAATCTAGGGTTACCACCTTCACAACATTATAAGGGCAGGAAAGTGTGCTGACTTGTCATCACATACCCTGGATAGAAACAAATAAATAAAAATTTTAAAGGGTGAAAAATAAAATGGAGCTGTTTGCAGCAAGTTTTACTTTACGATAGCAAGAGAATTATACAAAGTATGGCAACACATGTATTAGCGCTGCACTTGTTGAAGGCTCAGCTTCATTTCTGAGGATGGCACTTCCTCTCTGACTGCAACTATCCTTTTATAATGTTTTGTACTTAATTAGTAAAATATCGTTATCCACCCTTCCAATTCCACAGTGCAACCCCCAAGCCAGTTCTCAATCCTCCTGAACCAAGAACTAACATTTAAAAGCAGTAATTGAAAAAAGAAGAACCATTCAAACAAACAAACAGATTTATATAAATGCTTTGGGCCTTCACAATATTCCTATGGCAAGGAAGAGTATTGACTTTTGAGTAATCTTTCACTTAAAACAGTGTCAATATCCTGAGTTTCCCCCCTACAAGTTCAAATATGAACTAGTAGGTCCAACTACAATTATTATGAAAGTATTGTTGTCCGCTTTGCTAGTAAGACATATCTTGCCAATTTGGTCATTTGATAAATGGGCCAAACACAGCTGCACACATTGATTTCAAAGGAACTTATTTATATACACTTTATTCATTCCTTTTTTTTCTTTTGATTTTTATAAATTTATTTACAATAGAAATTACAAAATTGCAAACTTAACATAAAGACTCAAGCCATCCTTCAATTTAGAGTTCCAATACATGACAAACAATGACCAGTTCTGAATAAACTTGTTTACAGAGTCTTGTTTTTATTCCTTCTTAAACAAGTCAGTGTTATCATATGAACCATGTCCCAAACCCTCTGAAACCAATCATCATTAGTCAGGATCTTGATCTTCCTCCAGACAGTAGCTATCAATATTTTATTTACTGTCAAAAGATTAACTATAAGCTCCAAATCACAGGTTAAATGTAAGTTTATAAGGACGCAATCACCGCTGGACAGTGTTTAGATAGCCATAGGATTTTTCAGTTTCTGGGAACCGAGCTTGGAGCTTCCTCCCCTGCTGCCTTGTAGGCAGCGCATTCGTCCCCAGCTCCATGCTTGTAAAAGTAGTGCGGAGCACTGAAAAGAGGGCATTCCTGGGGGAGGGGAGGAGACCACGGAAGCACCCTTATGACATTTCATATGCAATATCCGGCGTCCCCCGCCCCCAGCTCTGACGTGCCCCAGCTAGACAGCCGAAATCAGAGTTCGGAGGTGGCTGACTACCCCCATAGGATTGCACATACACCCATATCCCAGTAAAACATACAATGGGCCCATCAATATCATATGTCCTGCCATTTTATAAATATTTTGCAAGACCATTTCCCCATATTATTTATATTAGGACTGAACGAAAATACATGAATAAAGTTGACCTTCATCCCCCCACATCAACACTTGTATGAACAGTTCTTATATATCTTGCTTAATTTATATTGAATAAAATACCACTGAAACGTAATCTTTATATAAGTCCCTCTTAATGGAGTTGCCATCAACACCGTAGGAATATTCCTCCAAATCTACTCCCATTGTTCTAATTTAATACATTTCAATAGAACTTTTTCCCATTTCTTTATACAACTCATTTTCTTCTTTGTTGTTCAATATGATTAAGAATTTTATACTACACACCTACAAGACCTTTCTTTGGTGAGGATATTATTATCCCTTCATACTTATTTCCTTTACTAAACAATTTGTATTTAGTTTTCAATGCAATTACAATAGAACGCATTTGAAGACCTAGGGTGCAATCCTATGCTGCTGGCTGGAGAATGCTGGGAGTTGTAGGGCTTTTCTCTGTCTAAACATGCATAGGATTGTGCCCTTAACAGCTTTCTTGACCATACATATTGCCATTTTTGGTTTATGCTAGACAAAATGGGTAACATTTGCTTAGAACAACTGGTGGGGGTTGCTTGCTTGCTTGCTTGCATAGATGACTAAGTGCCCAAAGACGTACAAAAAGCGAGGATATAACTTAGCCATAAAGTTAATGTAAATTGCAAAATCAAATGACGTGCAGGAAATTCTTGAAGGGAGCATAAACACTAAAGCCTTTTGATTGTGGGCTTTCCTTTTCTTTTATTAAGCACGACTTGTATTTCTACCAGTACCTCATTTGAATGCTATAGCTTCTTTAATGTACAAGGAGGGTACAATTTCCCCCATCACAGTTCTCCAGTGACAGCCTAGGTTTAAAATGGTAGACCAATGATGGGGATACCTCCCCATCTGGCCTGCCAGCTTGTCTCCCAGGCTCTGAAAGGCTTCCTCTGTGCGAACAGAGGTGATCATTCTGTGCCTCCCACTGGGTAGAGGAAGGAGTCTGATGCTGGCAGGGTGGAGGGGCTTGGGGATGGTGGGGGCCACCTGTGACATCTGGTCCCCAGGGATGTAAATCTGGTCCCTGGGGCTAGACAGTTTTCCACCCCTGTTGTACAAGATCTCTGTAGGCCAAGAACTGGCACCTTTGGTTGACAGAAGAAAACACCGCAGTGATGAATGAATCCTTGGGCTACTGGAGTCCTATACTAGCTGAATTAATAAAAGTCTTCAGGGTTGTTGTTTTTGGCATTCTATAGAATTACATATTAAAGCAAATGTTTAATGTGATGACACCTGTTGGAGTTATTCCTACTGGAAAGAGTTCATCTGGAAAGGGGTCTGAAACTAATATTTCATGCAAATTTCACATCAAAAGCCCAGTATGCACAGAGTGGGCTTGAATGTCACCATGGTTTATCATGATGGAAATGAGCCACAGCAAGGCTTGGGGCCTGCCTCTATCCTTGGCCCCCCGCCCCTGCCCCAGCCACAAGGACTTTGGAAGCATTTACCTTCCATGGTATTAACCACAGCTTGTCATGCAGATGGATTCTGAAGCTGGTTTATTTCAAGAATGACAGTTAAGATAAGCCACGCAGTTTGGAGTTCAGGTGTAACACTAAACTGCAGTTAAATCAGAAACAGAAGTGAACGTTTCCAGTCTCATCCTTGTGTCCACACAGGAGCAGGGGAATGCTGAAGCCTAAGGCTCCCTGCTGCTTATTCCAGCATGCTGCACTATGGTTTATTGTGATGACCAAACTGACCCACAGTGTGAATAGCCTGCTCAGCACATGATCTGTCCAATGAAGTGAGGGGACAAAGAATGTGTGCAGTATCCTATGGGAACTGTTGCTCTATGGCAGCCTTCCTCAAATGGGCATAATGGGAGTTGCAGCCCGACACACCTGCAGGGCACCAGGTTGAGGAAGGCTGCTCTGTGGATATGATGTCATTACAATTCTGTTATCCCAGTGGCTCTAAAAAGCACTTCCATGATCACATTTGCCAGTGGCAAAGGGGAGCATTGACTCACTTCTTAAGAGCAGCCCTGCTGGATCACAGCAAAGGCCTCTCTAATCCAGCATTCCGTTTCCCACAGTGTCCAACCAGATGCCTATGGGAAGCCCACCAGCAGGGCATGAGTACAACAACACTCTCCCACCCATGTTCCCCAGCAAGTGGTATACAGAGGCATACTGCCTCTGGTACTGAAGTACTATATTGCCATCATGACTAGTAGCCATGGATAGCCTTCTCCATTAATTAGTCTAATCCCCTTTCCTTTTTAAGCCATCCCAGTTGGTGGCCATCACTACATCTTGTCGAAATGAATTCCATAGTTTAATTATGTGCTGTGTACTTCCTTTGATCTGTTCTGGATCTCCCACCATTCAACTTCACTGGATGCCCTCAGTTCTAGAATTATGAGAGGGAGAAAACACTGCTCACTATCCACTTTCCCAAAAACATCCACACTTATATATTCCTATATAATGTCACCCCCTTAGTTTCTTTTTTTTTTCTAAGCTGAAAAAGCCTCAGACATTATAACTTATTCTCATTGAAGAGTTGCTCCAGCCCTTTGATTGTTTTGGTTGCCCTTTTCTGCGACTGTGTGATTCTATACCCAGAAAAGGTTTAGAAGGATTACCTGGGGTCTATTTGCATGTATGAAGAGGCCATCATTGTGTGAATTACTAAAATAAATTCACAGCCTGGTTAATAATGTATGTATTCTTCTGAATTTATAACCAAATTCAGCATGCTGTATGTGTGTGTGTGTGTGTGTGTGTGTGTGAGAGAGAGAGAGAGAGAGAGAGAGAGATTGAGAGAGAGAGAATTTGATCTCCACCCCCTTGAATTTTCTCCTTTGTTTCTGGAACAAAGTAATGTCACCTGTTTGGCAGCTGGGCCAGTGGAGCTGTCTGTCAAGAGGGAAGCCCCTCCTCCATGACAGAATTGGAGAGGGGAGGAGGAGAGAACACAGCCTCACTGTTAGTTGAGACTTGGCTGTTGGAAGTTATTATTTAGGGAGTAGGCAGTTAACCAAAAGGAGGGAGGGAGGAGGTAATGGATTTGATCTAAGCCTGTCTTTGACGGGGTTCACACTTTGCAATAAACCATGGTGATTTATGAGCCATGATAGGCTCAGTGTGGCTTACTGTGAAGTGTAAACCCAGTGTGGGCAGGGCAACGTGGGTTATTTTTCCCCAACAAGCCACCCTGAGAACCCATGGCTTGTAGTAGGGTTGTTGAGGATAGCTTGTTCTCAGGGTGGCTTGTCGTGAGGTCCGAACCCAGCACCGTAGCACAAAGCCACTTGGCAAGAGCAACAAAAAAGCCCATGCCACTCTTCGCAATCCCACCAGTGCCAACTCCAGCTTCCCTCACCAGCGACTGCCCCTCCACCGATGCCTGAACGGCACCTTGGAAGGATCGTCACTTGTTTGCCACCTTTAAAAAATATATTTCCTTGTATGTTTCAGCTGTCAGGGGGAGTGCCGAGTGGACTAGGTAACATACAAGGAAATGGGCAAGACGAGGCTGCATATAGGCTAATTTGCACACAGTTGCAAAGGGCCAGGGGAGAAATAATAGGAAGAGAAAGGAGGGACCCAGCAGTGCAATTCAGAAGCACGGAAAATGGGGGTGGGGGAGGCAAACAGAGTAAGTGCACCAAAAGGGGGGACACACGCAATATCTCCCCCTTGGCAATGTAATCCTCTGGCTTTTAAGTGGTGAACTGAAACTTCTCAGTGTCCTTTACCTTTTCAGCATTTCCCCAAGTCTCCAGCTAGTCCAGAAATTGTAGTTATTCACACACACACACACACACACACACACACACACGGCTTTATGTGGCCTCTTTTTGAAGCCAAGTATAGGTTCTTGAGATCCCGAAAATAGGTTCTGTATGTTTTATATTTGTAAACCCTGCCTTTTTGCCTATGAATAAAAAAGACCACTTTGAATATTCATTGGATTCCAATCCTGTGGTGTGATTTTAGAGGTTCTTTCCTCACAGACCTCCCCCAGGATGCTTTATCCTCAACCCTGATTACAGTGTCCCAATTTATAACGATTATTATTATATCGGACATTTATATACCACCTTATTTTCTAAAAAGCCATCAAAGCAGTGAGCAGGAATTTAAAACAATTGAACCATAATACAATTTTTTAAAGACAGAACATTAAAAGGAGTAGAACGTTATGGGTAGTATCCAATGTTAGTCCTACATAGAGTAGGCCCATTGAAATGAATGAGACTTAGTCATGACTAACTTGTCTCATTCATTTCAATGGGTCTACTTTATGTAGGATTAACATTGGATACGACACTAAAAAAACCTACATTAAAACAGCTACATAATTTAAAGGCTAACCCTGCACACATACCTGGGAGTAAGCCCCACTGAACTTAATGGGACTTACTTATGAGTAGACATGCATAGGATTGCACTGTAACTTTAAAAATACATGTCTTTGCTCCCTTTATAAAAGCCAGGAGAGTGGGAGCCATTCAATAAAGCTGTTCCGGGCCCAGCCAGGAAAATATGACAAATGGGGAGTGGTGGCAGTGATACTAGAACAGAACTTGAGTATAATGGGTTATTGCTCTTAAGAGATCCTCCTAGGTCACAGGGAGGTGGAACACATCACAGCTTCCTTTATTTCCTTCTTTCGGAGACGGAGGTTTACATAGCCAGCACATAACATTGGTCAATAAACTGGCTAAAGTGTGCAAGAGGGTGGGGAGGAATGACTATAGAATATTTTCTTGCCACAATGAGGAAATAAAATTCCACTTTAGTCCATTTGTTTACTCTTTGGAGGCTTAATCTGAAATCTGGTTAGGCTGGGGTATAAATATGTAAGCCAGGGTTGTTTGAAGTCCATACAAGAGCTCAGTTGGGTACAAATTTCCAGAAGGATCATCTCTGTTGCAGCAAAACAGCAAAGCTCGTGGCACCTTAATGACCAGCACATTTATAACGGCATGAGCTTTCAGGGGCTAGAGTCCGCTTCACTAGAACTATTGTCCTAAGTGGGCAGGTGTATGCATAGGGGTGGAGGGGGAGAATTGCAAACACGGAGGTCACTGCTTTCAACTCCACGCCCACCCCACTTCCAGCTTTGCGTACCTGCCAACTTGGGGTAACACCTCATGCATCTGATGAAGTGGACTCTGGTTTAAAAAAAGCTTATGCCATAATAAATGTGTTAGTTCCTAAGGTGCCACGAGGCTCTTTGTTATTTCAAGTGGGCAGGTGGTTTGGACAAATCATTCTATAATTCATTCAGTTTCACAGTAGCAAAAAGGTGTGCTCTTTTTCCCACGTTACTTATCAATGCCATTTCCCTGTTATATTTTCACTCCTAGCACTATGGCATTTCCTTATAACCAGTGCAAACAGACATTTAAAAGGTAAGAACAGTCCCACTGGGTAAAAAAAAGGCGATAAGGCGTAGAAATGCAATCGCTTGTAAACCAGTGGAACTATAAGTGAACACCTAAGGGCACTTACAACTGATGTCTTGATAAGATGGCCGCTAGCACACTGGGAAGTCAAGGGCACAGCAGCTGGAGGTGATCGCGTGGGTGGCATTTTCTGCAGTGCAGAAAGAGGCTGTGGTGTGGTTCCACCTAATTAACAGGTGACTGAACTGCGGCTCGTAATAGAGATCCAAAGCTGTACTCTGGTGAATTAGATTTGCCAGGTGGCAAGGTTGGATCCAAACTATTCAGGTGAGAAACACCAACACACACAACTAAAACAGGCCCAGGGTATACTTAATCCAAGTGCAAATAGACAGGTCTTCCATCACTTCTAGAAAACAATGGGACTATTTGCATGATCGCAGTGTGGTTAACAGGCCATGCCTGTGGGCTGGATTTCACTAATTACCCTGGCTAGTGCAACTTGCTGTGTCTTCCAAACCCAAGTGACATGGCTTGTTTGTGGGAGGGAGCAACCCACAAATAACCCAACAATTGCCCATGGGTTATTTGAGGGTTGCTGCCCCCTCAAACAAGCCATGCTGCCTGGGTTCAGATGACACAGCAAGCCACACCAGCGAGGGTAATTAGGGAAATTCAGCTGGCATGCACGGCAGGGTTAACAAGCCACTGTGGCTTGTTAACCATGCCACAATTGTGCAGACTGGCTCATTGTATAGACTGGGTTTTGGTGAACTTCTCAAGGAAGGAAATTTGAACCAGCAATTATGACTCTTTACATATTCTCTGGGTGCTGAGGGGTGAACTGGACTGTTGGAGACTGCCCTGGGGATATGATTGAAGGGCAGCTGTCAAAGCAATTTAATAAATAAGAAAGACAGAATAGACTGAGAAGACTCACAAGCGTTTAGTCACCTTGTATGCATGCAGGCATGGGTGAGAAATTCCCCCCCTCTCTTTCAGTGCCTGGATTTGCACAATCACAGAGGGAAAATAAGCCACAGTGGCTTTTTTTCTCACCCCACATGTGCCACCTAATCAGCTTAATTACCCTTGCCGGGAACAGGCTGTCATGACATCCGAACCCAGTGAGGGTGAGTGGCTGAGGTGGTTTATACACCACCCGGAAATCAATGCCCTCTTCTAGGGTTGCTGGCTGGATTGTCAAGCACTGCAGCCACTCACCCTCACCAGGTTCAGTTCAGACAGCACAACAACCCCACACCCAGGGAGGGTAATTATGCTAATTAGATGGCTCACAACCGGCACACATGGGGAACTTATTTCCCCTCTGTGATGGTGCAAACCTGGTCAGTATATTTATCTTCAGACTATCCCATGCCAGGAAAAGATTTGTTATGAACCTGAGGAAGAGATGCTTGGAGCATGAAATATTAAAGCAAGTAGGTGGGGGGAGTTGAAGAGAGCATGGAATGACAGCTGGGATACGGTGAGAATGTTGACAATTGGGAGAGGAAAGAGGGTGTGGTCAAGACTACAGGGGAGTAGCTGGATGGGAATGAGTTTGGGTCAGTGGAGGCTGGTGGCTCCGATGTCAGTGGGGTGGTAAATCCACTCCAGGTTTCAGGTAAATCCAGGTTTCAGTCATAACCAGTCAGAACTCTAAAGAAGCTATCCAAGGTGTGATAGCTTCTGACTGGTTCTGACTGAAAACTGGAGCAAATTTTCTTCCCCACTGACTTTGGAGCCACCAGCCTCCACTGGTTTAGGTGTACATTATTCATTCTAATCACATTTGTCCCCACACTCCAGTTGTTTTTACTGTTCCTCTGTTAACTTTGGCTAACTCAGTGAATCCCAAGTTTGAACTCCTCCCTCGATCCCTACACCTGTACTGTGACAGCTTCACCTGCTTAATCTCTGTATGTTAAGCCGATGTTTAAAAGCATTGTCGCAGATCCAGTAAAAGCCAGTAATTGCAAACCAAAAGATTTATTAGTTCAAAGGGTTTTATTTCTATTCAATTATTAAATACTTATTTGTCCTTTTGGAATTGCAAGCCCCCTGATTATCTTTCCTGAAACTGCATTACTTGGAGTGCCAAAAATAAAGTTTAGTTAAGGTGCGTACAACAAATTGGTTATCAAATGCACTACACATTTGGGGAGCATGTATATGAGGTCATCATGAGCATCTATAAAGAATGGCCATACATTAAAAAGAAAGAAAAGGGTTCAGCAGCAGGCTACTTTAATTTGGGGTTTCCAGAGTGGCAAACATGGTTGTCTGTTGCTGAAAAACCTACCAAGGGTCTTGTAGAACTTTAAAAATTAGCACATTATGACATAATGCCACCATAAATTTGTTAGTTAGGTGCCACAAGACCTTTTGATGTGTTTAATTTGGGAGCATTCCCTTCTCCATTTTGAACAAATCACAGATTTTTTTGTTTATACTGCTGGGCTTTAGTAGGCAATAAAGTATATTTCTATTTAAAATAACATCATTTTACACCCATGACCAATACCAGTTGTTTGTGTATGAAAGCAGTGAATAATTACCACTCTTATTAGTCTTAACTGGAATACTACAGGCAGAATCCAAAGCGATGCACACAGAGCTTTCATTCACCCACTGGGGCTTGCTCTATTTATTTTTCCAGTTATGAAAATGTTGCAGATTCAGCAGCCCAAGGCTGATAAGGAAGGCTGAATCTACACATAGCAGTTATACCGCTATCACACTGTTATTATAACTGTTGGTGCCCACTGGTATCATGAGTACCAGTAGTTATGATAACGATATAACTGCTATGTGTATCTCAGCCAAAGAGATAAAAGAATGTTGTGCTACATTCCCCCTGCTTCTGGCTCAGATATGTGATCAGAGTAAGAGATATGTGGTAAGTGTTAAGAAATATGCTTTAATTTACATGGACAGGTGCATACAGCATACATGTAAATCAAGCACCCACAGGATGGCTACAGGATGGCTGGAGCTGTAGCCCAACACATCTGGAGAGCACCAGGTTGGGGAAGGTTGGGTTACAGACTAGGGCAGGGAGAGCCATGTTCCAATCTCCACTTAGCCATGAAGCTCACTGTGTGACTTTGGACCAGTCACACACTTTCAGCCTAAGCTGCCTCACAGGGTTGTTGTGAAGATAAAATAGAGGGAACCATGTATGTTGCTTTGAGCTCCATGGAAGAAAATGGAATATAAATGTAATAAAATAAATAAGGGCACAACACTATCAGGATAGGTGGCCGCCTCCGAACTCAGAGGCGACTGCCTATCCAGTGCAGGGCAGAAGCAGCATGGAGGGGATCATCCCCTCCAGCCTTCAGGTGCCCTACATTCGTGGCTAGACAGCTGATTTTGGCTGCCTAGCTGCAGAAAGTCGGAGCGGTGGGGGGGCGGACTTCCTATGGGTCAGAACGGCACATCCGCCCTCCCTGCCCCAGCCAACCCCCAAGAACGGCCCATTTTTGCCACTCTGCCCTCCTCTTACGAGCACAGAGCATGGGACCAATCCGCGCTGCATACGATGCAGCGCGGGGGGGGTGGAGGTCGGTTCTCAGGGAACTGACCTAATCTATGGCTGTCTAGCCACTGACTAGCGGCCATGGGATTGCGCCCTAAATGCACTAAGAAATGGGTAGTACACATACCTAAATTAACTAATGTAATACATTGAAGGAACCATTCAGTACACACTACACTACAGACTGCATAGATAAATGGGAGCCCTTGGTGAACTATTAGAACTTGCGCTATGGACATGTAAGTCCCTAGAGATACATTTCAGTAATGCCAATTTTATTGCATCAAGAATTTTATACATAAAAAAATAAAATGCATTAAACAAGAAATGGATGAGCTTGAGAGGTGATGGGAGAGGATCAAATGAGTGCCTTGCTTATCCTGTCCTCCCCCAAGGCTAAGTCCCACCTATCTTCGCCAGCATAAAGTTACATTAAAATAGTTGCCATAATTAATCATACACCAGTTGAAGATGAGGTAGAGAGCTCAAACGTTTGAGCAGATCTTCCAAAGGGGAAGGAGGCCTTCAGTGCCCTGGCCAGCAACTTGTCAGTCCTGATCACCAGAACAAGAAAGTATACAAAACAGGTAACCATATACATATTTGCATAATTTAAGTCAGCAAGTATTTTCTTAATAGAGAAATTTAGACTTTTGTAGTGCTGCATATACACTGTATATACAGCTTTACAAGTAGCTGAGAGAAGAAGGGAAGCGAAAAGCAAGGGAGAAAGGGGAAGATATATCCAACTGAATGCAGAGTTCCAGAGAATAGCAAGGAGAGACAAGAAGGCCTTCTTAAATGAACAATGCAAAGAAATCGAGGAAAACAACAGAATGGGAAAGACTAGAGATCTCTTCAAGAAAATTGGAGATCTCAAGGGAACGTTTTGTGCAAAGACGGGCATGATAAAGGACAAAGAAGGCAGGGACCTAACAGAAACAGATGAGATTAAGAAGAGGTGGCAAGAATACACAGAAGAACTATACAGGAAAGATCTGAATGTCCCTGATAGCCATGATAGTGCGGTCACTGAACTTGAGCCGGACATCCTCGAGACTGAAGTCAAGTGGGCCTTAGGAAGCATTAGTAACAACAAAGCTAGCAGAGATGACAGTATTCCAGCTGAGCTATTTAAAATCCTAAAAGATGATGTTGTTAAAGTGCTGCACTCAATATGCCAACAAATTTGGAACACTCAACAATGGCCGCAAGTCTGGAAAAGGTCAGTTTACATTCCAATTCCAAAGAAGGGCAATGCCGAAGAGTGTTCAAACTACCACACAATTGTGCTCATTTCACATGCCAGCAAGGTGATGCTCAAAATCCTACAAGCTAGGCTTCAGCAGTATGCGAACCGAGAACTACCGGAAGTACAAGCTGGGTTTCAAAGAGGCAGGGGAACTAGAGATCAAATCGCCAACGTTCGCTACATCATGGAGAAAGCAAGAGAATTCCAGAAAAATGTTTATTTCTGCTTCATTGACTACGCTAAAGCCTTTGATTGTGTGGATCACAACAAACTGTGGCAAATTCTTAAAGTGATGGGAGTACCAGACCACCTTACCTGTCTTCTGAGAAACCTGTACGAGGGTCAAGAAGCAACAGTAAGAACCAGACATGGAACAACTGAGTGGTTCAAAATTGGGAAAGGAGTACGACAAGGCTGCATATTGTCACCCTGCTTATTTAACTTATATGCAGAGTACAGCATGAGAAATGCCGGGTTGGATGAATCAGAGGTCGGAATTAAGATTGCTGGGAGAATTATCAACAACCTCCGATATGCAGACGATACCACCCTAATGGCAGAAAGCGAAAAGGATCTAAAGAGCCTCTTGTTGAGGGTGAAAGAGGAGAGTGCAAAAGCTGGTTTGAAACTCAACATTAAGAAAACTAAGATCATGGCATCTGGCCCTATCACTTCCTGGCATATAGAAGGGGAAGAAATGGAAGCAGTGACAGATTTTACTTTCTTGGGCTCCAAGATCACCGCAGACGGTGACTGTAGCCATGAAATTAAAAGATGCTTGCTCCTTGGGAGGAAAGCTATGGCAAACCTAGACAGCATAGTAAGAAGCAGAGACATCACCTTGCCAACAAAGGTCCGTCTAATCAAAGCTATGGTTTTCCCACTAGTAATGTATGTATGGCTGTGAGAGCTGGACTATAAGGAAGGCTGAGCGCCGAAGAATTGATGCTTTCGAACTGTGGTGCTGGAGAAGACTCTTACGAGTCCCCTGGACTGCAAGGAGGTCAAATCAGTCCATCCTAAAGGAAATCAACCCTGAGTGCTCATTGGAAGGACAGATCCTGAAGCTGAAGCTCAAATATTTTGGCCACCTAATGCGAAGAGAAAACTCTCTGGAAAAGACCCTGATGCTGGGAAAGACTGAAGGCAAAAGGAGAAGGGGACGGCAGAGGATGAGATGGCTAGATAGCATCACCGATGCAATGAATATGAACTTGAGCACGCTCCGGGAGAGAGCGCAGGACAGGAAGGCCTGGCGTGCTATGGTCCGTGGGTCACGAAGAGTCGGACACGACTGAACGACTGAACAACAACAACAATATACACTGTCCTGCTTATAAGGTACTGATGTCACAATCACCAGGAGAATAAAGTATGCAAAATAAATAGCCATATACATATTTGCATAATTTATGAAAGTCACCAAGTATTTTCTTAATAGAAAATTTGGACTTCTGTAGTGCTGTGTATACCCTGTCCTGCTTATAAGATACTGATGTCACAACAACTGATGTCGCAGCAACAGAGTCCTGCCTGTTGCCATAATAGTTCTTCTCAACCTCTTTAGAAAATATCATTTTCAAAATGACAAAGAATTGTATCCTGGCAAGAGTTTAACATCAAAACAAATTAATCCTGTTCCCCTGAGCTGCTTTTTGGGGGGGTAATTATTGTTGTGTTTGTTGTCCTTGCCATGCACAATGGTGCCCTTTAAATTAGTAACTTTTTCTGGGTTAATGATAAACTTAGTACAGTCAATGGCCTTGTCATGGATTCTTAATACTAGTGTGAAGGGTTTATTCTGTTACCATGAAACAGAATCCAGCGGGGGTTTGAGGCAAGCTAATGGGAAATTTTCATGGAGCTTCTGCAATTTGTGAATCAAATTCAAAGGATGGGTTCCTCTAATTAATTCTCTTTCAGGTCCTCTGAGAGGTCCTATCTGAGCTTAATTAAATGAAGTTCAATTAAATCTTGTTCAAATAGAATATCTGTTGCTGTAATTGATTTGTTCACCCAACAGGAAAACAACAAACAACTTCTCACATATACAAGTGCTGTAACACTGAATGCACAAATAGTAAATAAAAAAATTACAAGTTGATAAATAACAAATATTAAGTAAAACAGCAAATAAAACAAAGTGTGATTTATGAAAATAGGATTAATGGTACTGCAAGGGAGTAAACAATCAATATTGTTCCCATTTTACAGATGGGATAACAGAGGCTGTGTGTAGTGATGTGCAAAGTTTACCTAACAAATCCAAGGAACAAATCCATTGACCAAGGGTTAGAAATCAGCTGAGCAAGTAAGTAAATGAATAACACTCTCTTGATAAGGGCAAAGTGAACCCACTTTTACTGCAATTCCTATAACAACAACAAGAAATGCAAATTCAGACCGTCATACTTCCTTAAGGAAACCACAGTGTTGCACTGAGCTGAGTAAGAACATAATAAGAGTCCCACTGGATCAGATAAAAGCTTCCTGTTCAAATAGCAGAAGTCAGAGAGTGATCAGGTTCTACCAGTGGCCCCTGGAAAACTACAAACCCTGTAGGCAAGCCCAGTGGAGGCTGGTGGCTCCGACGTTAGTGGGGCAGTGAATCTGCTCCGGTTTTCAGTCAGAAGCAGTCAGAACTCTAAAGAAGCTATCCAAGGTGTGATAGTTCCTTTAGAGTTTTGACTGCTTCTGACTGAAAAATGGAGTGGATTCACACACACACCTGACATTGGAGCCACCAGCCTCCACTGGGCTTGCCGCTCTTTAGTGCAAAGAGCAACTTCAAGAGGTGATTTTCATCAAGAAAACAGCAGCGGGGGGAGGCTTAAACCCCCCTCCCACAGCACTGGGATTCTGATCTGAATCAGGAGGGCCTCACCATGGCTTATATTCAATGTCTTAAAAAACACAGTCATGTGTGATTGCATCATCACCCTCTTGGGGAATAATAACAGTTATCTATCTACCTGGTAGGGTTGTGAGAATGAATGAGAAAGTATTCCAAACTTCCAAGTTAAATATAATACTAATATTGTACAGTGAAGAAAGTTACCATTGCTCTATCTGGTTATTCTCATACTTGGTGTATCGGTGTATTTTGTCATGTTGTCATAGGTAAGTTTTGTATGAATAAGTATTATTATTGTTATTATTATTATTATTTTGATAAATTAAATGAAAACATTAAAAAGAAAAAATGTTCTTTATCTGATTGCCCACAGATTAAAAGCATCCTTTCCTCCCAATTTTTTCAGCTTGTTATGTGCTATGTATGCATTATATATACTTTATATATATATTTCAGTGTATATGCTTTATATGCTATGAGGTGTGGATGCTTCACTAACCAGTTGCAGCCATTATTATTCCATAGACGAGCGGTTATGGCTGCCAACTGTCCGTTTTTCACCCAGACTGCACATGAATAGAAGGTCCTCTGGAGAAGCTTTTGACCTGAACGTTGGAGAAGAAGGAATCTAATTGGTTAGAGCAGTGCTTGCCTTCTCTGCCCAATCCTCCTCTCTTGTTTTTTGACTGATACACTACTACAGGCTCTTGTTTAGTTGGTCTTGGGACCTGGCAAGAAAGGAGAGAGTGAGCTAGCTAGCACATTCATTAGCTCACTGTTTTCTCCCTCTCTGTTCCTCCTCCTTCCCCAGTCCTGCTCTTCAGCTTTTACTTGGCTCACCAAGGGCATGTGTGCATGATGTTCTGCTTGAAACTGTAGATAAGCCCCATTGAACTCAGATTAAAAAAAACACATACATAGAATTGTGCTGGAAAGAAAGAAAGAAAGAAAGAAAGAAAGAAAGAAAGAAAGAAAGAAAGATGCCAGCAAGAGCCCTGGTGAAGAACATAAGCAAACCCTACTGGATCACACTAAGGGTCAGCACAATTGCTATTCTGGATTCTTCATATCTTCAGGAATCTTGGCAATTTCTCAGCGCCACCCCACCCGCTGGTTTGCATGCTTACCAAAACATGGACCTTATAAACCTTCCTTCTACTTCCTGCAATGCCAGAGCAGTACAAGCAGAAGGTGCAGGCACAAGGTCCACCTCCCAGTTTCAGCTAGGGACACTGGGGCTTTGCTTGCTTGTGAAGGGAGGAAACAATAGCATTTGGTAGCAGGAGCCTCCTGTAATGACTTATTTGGAATGCAGCCTGCAGGCGGTAGAGAAAAAATGTGTTACCATAACTACAGTGGAGACTGGTGGCTCTGATGTCAGTGGTGCGGGGAATCCACTCTGGGTTTCAGTCAGAACCAGTCAGAACTCTAAAGGAGCTAGCCAAGGTGCAATAGCTGTTCTGACTGGTTCTGACTGAAACCCACTGACATTGGAACCACCAGCCACCACTGCTTAACTAGTACTCTTCATCCAGAGCACAGGTGGGACGCCCATGGGCTGCATGTGGCCTTGGCCATTCTCCATATGGTCTGCGAAGCTCCAGGGAACCCAACTCACTTTCCCCCACTGCAGCCTGGCTGATCAGCCATCCACGGGGCAGTGGGAGGAAAAACATTGTTCCAGCACTGCTATTAGCAGTACCAGGACAGCTTTCTTGATTGGGATTGATAGCAGGGGAAAGACCTCCCCAAGTTATCACCATACTGCCAAGATCACTGTTTCCCTGCTGCTTGCGTGTGTGCATATGTGTGAATTGGGGGTGGGGGGTGTCCCCTGATCCAGCACCACATGCAACCCTCAGGGCCAAACAGCTTGCCCACCCTGATCCAGTGCAAAGCATATCTCTGGAACTCTATAGCTGTAAAATCATGCAGATTCACTTTATAAAAAGGTTCATTTTAGAACTCTCTTTAAACTGGAAATGAGAGTACCAGAGAAAAGGTGAAGGGACTAACTCAAGATAACTTGGTGAATCAATGGAATACACGAAATATTATTCCAGTCTTCTGATTCTGTACCCTATTGGCCCATCACATTACTGTGTATCATTGCAGAACATGCAACAAAAGCTGTTTAAAAATACAGGCCTGGTTCACACATAATGCTAACCCATGGTTTATTTAACCCAGGGTTTGATGCCCTACCCAGGGTTTGTCAGGCAGATGATTGAACAAGCCATGGTTTGCTTTCCCAATCCCTGGGTTATTGTTTCCCTCCTCCTTCACCTGCTCCCTCCCTGTATCCCAAATGCCTTTGTGGCACTGTAGTACTGGCATGTAGAGCATCTGGCTTTTTTGGCCACTCTTGCCTGCCACCTCTGTAGCCTGGCAATTATAACCCATAATTCTGGGTTCATACGTAATGACAACCCATGGTTTAATCAACCTGGAGTTCACAAACCAACAAAAACCATGAGCTCTCTTTCTGGGTTATTTGTGGTTAACAAACCATGGTTTGTAAGTGCAGCCATGTTCACACATCACGACAACCCAGATTTCAACAACCCATACCATAGGTTAATGTTATGTACGCACATTCACACTATCTGCTGCTGTTCTAAAACCCCTTTGTATCACAGAGCTATTGAATAGAGGCTTTATCTTAGTGTAAATATTTACAAAGCTTTTAATCTCTCCCTATGGAAACATACTGCTTATTACTTCACTAGTTAAATCTTGATAAGCTTGTGGCATCCAGGGTGTAGTGATAAAAACTTCGAAAAGTTTCTTTTAATGCACACAGAAGGTATATTATGGATTAATTCACCAAATAAATCCTCCCATAGCCTGAAAGGGATTGAATAGTTTATGTTTGTCTCTAAACTCATCTTTTTGCTCCTCCTTCCAAGGTCAGCAACTTGTTCTAGCACCAGTTCCTGTATCTCTGCTAATATTAGCAGTAAACTGATATCTAAAGTCTTGCATATTGGTTTCCCAGTACCTGTTCAGAGCATGAGCTGTGAGCCAGTCCTTGGTTCAAATCTCTTCCCAGCCACCCAGTTCACTTGCAATGGCTGTGCATGAGCAGGAGATTGTGGGCAAGCTGCTGCGCCATGTCAGCCACTTCCACCTTTAATGAACAACCAACAATCGGCCAGGGGGTCATAGGCTGTTGAGCATGGCATGCGAACCCAGCGGGCTGGGTTGTTTAGAGGCTACACATGGGTTTAAACAACCCAGCAGTTAACCCATGGTTTGTTGTTGGGTTAACCACTGTGTTATTTAGCCCCGAAACCCAGCGCTCCGGGAGTGCACAGGGGGCAGTGCACTCGCTCACTCCCACTTGTGCATGGCAAATTGTGGGTTTGTTTGTTTATTTATTGCATTTCTATACCGCCCCATAGCCCATCTCTGGGCAGTTTACAGAATTAAGCCACAGTTTGCTGATACATGCAAACCAGGGGTGTGGTCTTTGGCAAACCACTGTCTCTGAGTTTCAGCCTCCCATCTGTAAATGTATTGAATTCGATGAGTCCCCCTCATAGGGCTGTTCTAAGGATTACTAAGTCAATGCATCCAAACAGGGACAGGAACACAATATCTTTATTACAACCAATTAAAAATCACAGTGCAGCGAGATAGCTTTTAACCTTCACAGAACTCTTCATCAAGACTTATATTAAACAAAAAGAGGGATGGTGGGTGAGAGAAAAAGATGGTGGTGATAGAGGGCATGGGGGAAACTAAGTTTTCAACATACCACAGGAAGCTCTTTGCACTGCAGAGTAATCTCAGGTTAGATTATGCTCATTTCACAAGATCATAGGAAGATTGGGACAAAGAAACTGCAGCTGCTCTCCCTATGAAAACATCAAAGCCAGCAATTATTTGAGTCTGTCTCTCTAGCACTGATCAGAATGTATGGAAAGTTAAAAACAAACAAACATGTTAGTCTTTATATGAGCAGAACTGTCAATTAATTTTAGGTGATGCACTAGATACGGAAATTGGGAAGGCCATAATTTCTTCCTCTCCTTTTCTTCTATATGACTGTGAAATTACCATTTGCAAACATTCCACCTGGAGTTGATCACTGTGTTTTAACAAAGATTATGGTAACAGCTGCACTTCCCTACCTTAAGCCTACAAAAACTTTAACTAGGTAGGGTTTCTTGGGAGGGGGGATTTTAAAAAAAATCTTACCAGGCCCACAAAGTGTCTGTAAACATGATGCCTGTGACTGGGGACCAATTCCAGTATAATGCTCTCTCCATGGAAAAATGCCTCTGAAAAAAAATGTTAATGGCAGAATTCAAGAACTTCAAGGATATTGCATGAAAGATAGTACGCCAGAACAGAGAGGAATCCAGTCTCCTTCTCACATCCCTTCTCTGAGTGGATTTTTAATCTCCAGTCTCCTTCTTGTTCTCTTCTTCCTGAACTGTTTCCATGCAAACTTGTCATTATAAGAGCTTTTAAGAACTGGTGCCTGAGTTTGCTTGTGTTCCTCTTCCCTCCCCTTCCCTTCTTCCTTTTGTGCCTTGTTCTTTAGACTGTAAGCCTGCAGGCAAGGACTGTCTTGTTTGCTGTTGTTCTTATGTAAACTGCTCTGGGAGTCTTTTTGATTGAAGAGCAACATAAAAATGTTTCAAGCAAATAAATAATCTCTGTCAAAGAAAGGGAGGGGGGAAGAATCTTACATAAGAATCAGGCTGAGTCCCAGACAGCTTTCCACTTTGTGTTTAGTTTGTTTGATCCCAAATTGTCCAAATGTCTCTCATCAACCCTCTCTGCCTTAGTAAATAGTTCACAGATATTTTTTCATTTGCAAACTTTAATTCAAACAGAATGAATAAACTGCCAGCATATTAATCCACTCACTTTAAAATATAAAAAGGTAAGAAGTGTTTGAGACCACACACATCTTGTTGGGGAGGGGGGATAAGCAGAGACATCACCTTGCCGACAAAGGT
This sequence comes from Heloderma suspectum, assembly GCF_057233095.1. Taxonomy (NCBI): domain Eukaryota; kingdom Metazoa; phylum Chordata; class Lepidosauria; order Squamata; family Helodermatidae; genus Heloderma; species Heloderma suspectum. The sequence goes on from NC_139461.1 coordinate 233,169,250, forward strand.
TCGTATAATCAAAGCTATGGTTTTCTCAGTAGCAATGTATGGCTGTGAGAGCTGGACTATAAGGAAGCGCTGAAGAATCGATGCTTTCGAACTGTGGTGCTGGAGAAGACTCTTACGAGTCCCCTGGACTGCAAGGAGGTCAAATCAGTCAATCCTAAAGGAAATCAACCCTGAGTGCTCATTGGAAAGACAGATTCTGAAACTGAAACTCAAATATTTTGGCCACCTAATGCGAAGAGAAAAGTCACTGGAAAAGACCCTGATGCTGGGAAAGATTGAAGGCAAAAGGAAAAGGGGACGGCAGAGGATGAGATGGCTGGATAACATCACCAATGCAATGAATATGGACTTGAGCACATTCCGGGAGAGAGCGCAGGACAGGAAGGCCTGGCGTGCTATGGTCCATGGGGTCACGAAGAGTCAGACACAACTGAACAACAACAACAACATATGTGTATGTGTGTACATATATATATATATTACACACAAAAAAACATATACACACGGACATACTTATACATCTCTTCATGCTGACCAGGAAATCAACTACACTGATTGCTTTACTTTTCACCCGTAGCAATGGGGCACAGAAAGATGACAAACATTTCTCTTTAACATTCTTGAACAATGACATAATCTTGGGGGTTTCATAACTCTAGTGATGTCACTGACTCACTGACATGCTCTCTCCAGTTTGCTAATTTTAGTGCCAGCTGAAACCCTTTTGTCACCCCCACTTCCTCTTGTGAAATCAAGTAGGTGTCCTGGAAAGTGGCCCTTTTAATGTCCTCTGGGCTGCTGTAGCTTGCGGGGAATGGGAAATGGCTCCGGCATTAAGCAAATGACTTCCAGTTTCATCATCCCACAGTTGTCTGATCACACCTGTAGGGGGCACGATTATGTTTTTGGGGTTTTTATTTCCCCTTGCTTGGGGTTTCCCCTCGTTCTGTTTGGATTTCCCCTTGTTCAGGAGTTCCCCTTGTTCAGCTTTAATTTCCTCTGGTTCAGGGTTTCATGTTTTTTATGAATTATAGAGAATGTGGCTGCCATCTCCTCCGACCAAAGTGTGTCATCCCAGCTGGTGCCAAAGTGATCGAAACAGTCCCAATCCACGCTTGATTGAGACATCTGGTATCACATTTAACTTGATTGCCGCTTCCATTTGCCAATGCCAGGCAGAAGGGCTGGTGCTGTAGCAATGCAGGAGAAATAGACCAGTGTTCCTATGTTTGCTCGTGCAGTGCCATAGTCAGTGGCAGACTTCAATTTAGTACCAGATGCTCAAGGCAAGCCATGTGTAACTCTAGCCTAGTCTTGTCCTTAACTCTGTGGACTGCCACTGAACTTAAGCAGGCTACCTGCCCAACATAAGGCCTATGGGCTGACTGCAGGCCCCTCCCTATTTGTCGCTCCTCAGGGGAATTCTGAATACATATGCGGACATTTCCTACATCTTCAGTGGAACGTCTAAGGCCCACCAAGCCAATCAGATGGGAGAATGCCTGCACTGCTCCTCCTCAGCCTGGATTCATAGGCACAAGGAGGTTGGCATGAATTTTTCCAGCCTGTATAGCTAGCCAGCCTAGTGGCCACACTGCACAGCCCACCTGTGCCTGAAACTTCTTCAGTGCTAGGAATTGCTTGGAGAGTGAAAGCTTTGTGAGCTGTTGACACCAAATTCAAGTGTGGCAATAAAGGTGAGCCAGACAGAAATAGAGCAAAAGCAGAGAAAGAAGAAAGACCACAAATAGGCAAGGCAACAGGAGATCTGTGATTTGGATCAAGTATGGTTTTATTAAATAGCAAATGCAGCTGGTGGGGGCAGAGGTGACGTGGATATAAAAGAATTAATGCTTCAGATTGGCACCACAGCACTGGGAGGGTGGTAATTAACACTTTCTCCTCTACATACCTTTCCCCCTTGAAGCTGCTGTTTGGCCTTCAGGCCCAAAACATACAGGTAGCCATATGGGGAGATGGATGTCACCCACCAAAGCAGCACAAAGGCAGAAGGGCTCACCCCCTCTCCCTGCACCTCAGCCCCAATCCAAACCCAGCCTGGGTGGGGGCACATTTGTCATTTTTTTAAAAAACACATGGGCGATCTATCCACGGGTGTCTCATCTAGTTGCACCCAAAGCAAAACAGGGAATGGAGAGATGCAGGCAGGCAGGTGGAATGAGGAAAGAGAAAAAGATGGGATGACAGAAATTGGGGCACAGAGAGGCCTGTGGTGGTGGGAAGGGAGTGCATCCTGCAAAGCAGGGAGGGGTTAATAGATAATGGGTTATAAAGAAAACAAAAATGCTTTTATGCAGTTAACACAGTGATATCATCAAAGTGATGGCTACTGTGGGCCTCTGGAGTTAGTAAAAATATAGAAGTGGCCATCAGAGCGATTTGAGTTGTGCACTGCTTCTCTTAAGCCATCCATGGCAACAACCCTTGCCATCAAAGTTCATGGTACTCACAGGGTACTGCCCAAAGTGTTTCCCCTGAGAAGGCAAACACAAAACCCTACTGGAGGTCAACGTGGTTTTTGTGAGCTAGCAGCCTTCAGAACTCCAAGGAAGAATGTGTCTGAAGTAATTTGATTGTTGTGCCTTTGGAAACCTGTTTTCCATGGGTGCGGCTGAGGACGTTATATTTAGAACATTTTGGGAGCTTGATTGGAACAGGGACAGCTTAGCAAGAGCCTGCCAATATGAAGATTTTCTGACACAGATTACTTCTTAAAATTGGGGGCAATTCGTTAGGTTCTTCTAAAGGTGCTATATGGGAGTTCTGCAACTGATCACCAGATTTTTACTTTTTATTACTGATATGCTGTTGCAGGGGGAGGCAGTGAGTGTTGAATCCTTTCCCCCATATCACTGATTTTCCTGATCAAAAGCCCCCCCACGCCCCCAGCTGCTGTTTGCCCCAGAGGGGCAAAATCCACCCATTTTTATCAGTCACAATTTCCTCTTTAAGATGTAGTTTGGCCCTAAGATACCTTGTTCTAGGGGGCAGGGTCATTATAACCTCAAACAAGTAATCGGGAGAAGGCAGAAGTTTAAAATCCAATTAGCCTTCCCTTTCTTAAGCTGTGAGGTTGTTATTAATTATATAGCACCAGCGGAGGCTGGTGGCTCCGATGCCAGTGGGGCAGTGAATCTGCTCTGGGTTTTAGTCAGAGCAAGTCATAACTCTAAGGGAGCTATCCAAGTTGCTCCTTTAGAGTTCTGACCTGTTCTGACTGAAATCTGGAGTGGATGCACTGCCCCACTGACATTGGCGCCACCAGCCTCCACTGTATAGCATAGCACCATCCATGTACAGGGCACTTTACTGAGTATAAGAGGACAAGTCCCTCCCCTGAGAGGCTAACAAGCTAATTTGACAGAAGGGGAACAACAGAGGAAGGGGAGGCTGACTCATTGCAACAGAAGGTGTAAACCAACTGGGGATATTGTCTGATAAAGCATACGTGCTCAAAATTTCCCTCCTACCAAGCAGCAGTAACATCACCAATAGCCAATCGAGTGCAAGATTGGATGGCATCATGCTCCCCCCCCCCCATCATCATAGAGAGGGATCCCTATTAGCGGCTTTAATGTTATCTAGCAACCACCTTTGCTGATTGTCTCACACTCAACTGGTTGAGGGGAGGTTGTCAGTAAAGTGAACCATTTGCAGGTTTTAAATGCTGTTGCAGCCAATCATAGGATTTTATGTCACCAGTCAAGTCCTTTCCCTTCTTTCTCTCATGCGCACAGAGGAACTTCTCATCCAGGAGTGTTTACAAAGCCAGGCCATTGGTCTTCAATGGACACCTGAAGAGCAGTTAAGAAAGTCAGCTAAGGCCACGACACCATTTGCATGGCCAAGGCATGCAGCCAATGCAAGGCAGCAAAAGAACAAATCACAAACTGTGCTGGAGGTCACTGTTGACATTTTACTGGATGGTTCCACTTCAGCAGTGCTAATGAATAACTCCAAGAGCAGTTCCACATTTTAGTGAGCTGAGTTTTAACTGGCCCTGGCCCTATGGATGGATTGAGAAGCAACAGTATCTTCTCTGCCACCTTCTCCCAAAGGCCATAGCCCTGATCGGAGACAGTTAGGCTTTTGGAATCAGTTGGACTTGTTAGTCACAACTTGTTAGCTCCAACAAATTCACACACACACACACACTGGTGGAGAGGATGTGGGGGCCAGGCCAGAGGAAGGGAAAGGCAGTGACTTCCCCCTTCTCTCCTCCTCCATGCAGAGATGTGTTAACTTACATAACGGGCTATGTAAAGGTCAAGGTAACAGAAAATTTAGTATGAATACCAGGAATTAAATGACTGGCATATCTTTTGTTTCTTAAGGAAAAAAAGGTGTTAAAGATACAGTGAACAAGGGGCTACGAAAAGGTGTAAAATGAACAAAATAGTTTATGCTATAACTAAGAAGTTACAAACTAGTGCGGAGCTTGTTTTCTCAAAAGTTCAGTTTTAATCTTGTATCACAACACCACTAATACCGCCCCCCACCCCCAAAAGCAGATTTAGAAGCAGAATAAGAGCACAGTACAATGCAACCATAGACAAGCATTTAGGGAGAGTGGTGCTGCTGAGAACAATATGCATAATTTGCTTATTGAAGTCAATGAGACTGAGTCCTTAATTTTGTTAAATATTTAATGCATAATAGACTTCCTTTCATAAACTGAAAAGCAGAACAACAGAAAGTCCAAGGGGTGGAGTCTAACTCTAGCCCATAATACAAAGTTCTAATATTTAACTCTTCAAGGGTCATGGTGCTATACAGGCTGTTTATTTTTTCAGGATCACTTAAGTAATTATAGGATTATTGTGATCATGAGAAATCCACCTACAGTCAGGGGAATTCTTGAGTGAGCAGACTTTGGAGGGATCAAAAGATGAGACTTTTGTTGTGCGTTGGCCCTGCCTTCTTCACTGATGCGCACACTACAGTTAGCTGGCTGGCCGTACCTAGGCTGTAACTCAGACCAAATTTCTGATTTTCCCATTTCCTGAAAATGAAAGAATGATCACTGCAGCAGCATCTGTTGATGGCTTGGAAATCTAAATAAGTAAATCCATTTAGCTCCCTAGGAATCACAGTCGTGACAAAAGAAGAGTTTTCTGTGGCCAAAATTTTCTTATAAAAACAGAGCAATCCAAATGTGTTTACCAGCAAAGAGTAGCCTTTGCAGATACATATCAACTTCTGGCTGCTGCAAAGACTTTTGCCTGCAGCACAGCCATCTGTGAATCAGCATTTTCAGTTCTGACTTTGATCAGTGAGGCCCGGAGACTTTTAATGACTCATGATCGCAATCATTAGTGATTTTCTTGCATTTGAAAAAGAAAGGTCAGCTAACCTTAATTTTGATTAACTTTTACATTATTTTTATTCTTGGAAAAATCGAAAGCTGCAACTGTTCTGAAATATGATTTATAGGTGTTACGCATTTCTCTCTCTCTCTCTCTCTGAAAAGGTGTATGGTGAACCTACCATTCAGAAAGCTTCCTTGCATGTTGATTGAGCATTTTTATAAGCTTACAAAGTCTATTATGCATTAAATATTTTACAAAGTTAAAGAATCAGTCTCATTGACTTCAATAAGCAAATTATGCATATTGTTCTCAGCACCACACTCCCTAAATGCTTGACTATGGTTACACTGTAATGTGCTTTTATTCTGTTTCTAACCCTTTTTGTTTTGGTATTGGTGTTGTCATGATACAAGATTAAAATTAGGGCTGTGCAGGGGGGGACACTCCCCCCGATCCAGCTCGGGCAGATTCGGGGAGGGCAACCCACCTCGGCCCTGAACCCGAAGCGGGTCCCCCCCCCCGATATCCCCACACAACCCCCCAGCACCTTACCTGGGCTGCCGCCTCCTGAGGCCTGGACGTGCAGCAACTGGTCTTCTTCCAGGGACTTGCCATTTTAAAAATGGCGACTCCCTGCAAGAAGAGTCACCGCGCATCCAGGCCTCAGGAGGCAGCAGCGGCGCGGCAGCAGAGGCATGGCAGTGGCACGGCAGTGGTGGGGCAGCAGCAGTGAGGAGAAGGTGGCTCAGGTAAGGACCTGGAGGCGCCAGGGGCTGAAGCGCACCGAGCCCCCGACCCACTCCAGGCTGCTCTGTGTCCCCTCTGCTTCGACTCGGAAGGGGCACAAAATGGCCCGAAGCAGCCTGCTTTGACTCAGGGTTCGGGCCTCGGGCCAAAACGGTGCACAGCCCTAATTAAAACTGAATTTTTGAGAAAACAAGCGCTACATTAGTCCGTAACTTCTTAGTTATAGCATAAACTATTTTGTCCATTTTACACCTTTTGCTATCCCCTTCCTCACTGTATCCTTAACACCTTTTTTTCTCATGAAACAAAAAATATGAGTCATTTAATTCCTGGTGTTCATACTTAATTTTCTGTTCACTTGACCTTTACATAGCCCATTATGTAAGTTAACACACTCTCTGCATGGAGGAGACGGGGGGGGGGGGTCACTGACTTGCCTTTCCCCTGGCTTGGCCCCCACATCCTCTCCACCAGTGTAGGGGGAGGGGGGACTATAAGGAAGGCTGAGCGCCGAAGAATTGATGCTTTCGAACTGTGGTGCTGGAGAAGACTCTTACGAGTCCCCTGGACTGCAAGGAGGTCAAATCAGTCCATCCTAAAGGAAATCAACCCTGAGTGCTCATTGGAAGGACAGATACTGAAGCTGAAGCTCAAATATTTTGGCCACCTAATGCGAAGAGAAAACTCTCTGGAAAAGACCCTGATGCTGGGAAAGACTGAAGGCAAAAGGAGAAGGGGATGGCAGAGGATGAGATGGCTAGATAGCATCACCGATGCAATGAATATGAACTTGAGCACGCTCCGGGAGAGAGCGCAGGACAGGAAGGCCTGGCGTGCTATGGTCCATGGGGTCACGAAGAGTCGGACACGACTGAACAACTGAACAACAACAAATGCGCCTCCTGCCCCCAAATGCTCCACCTAACAAGGAAGGCTGGCTACAGGGCTGCTCCTGCCTCCATTTGCAGTGACCAAGTGGCAGGGCAACATTGATTAGCAGGCGGGAGCAATACTGTGAATGTGCTACAGATCTACAGAGGGTTTCCATGGCAAGCAAAGCGCAGACAGAACTGGTGGTGTTTACAGAATCCTGTGGATATAATTACCATGGGTTTCACTGGCTTCTGCATTGTTTGTAGTTAGCGCTTGTGCAAGAGGTAAATGTCAACAAGACTGCATCAGGTTTCTGTAATGAAGACAAAGAGACCCCTGAAATATAAGAGGGGAAAGAGAAGCAGTAACTAGGTAAGGAAGGGTAATTACCTGCCTTTCCGTTCATACCTTAAAGGAAGTTGTTCTAAAATGTGGTTTCATGTTATGGAGACATACAGTAACTAAACGTTCGTAATACTTCCTTGTAGAATGTTGTTAATATCAGAACTTGCTGGTAGGCTAACTCCAGATTGGTATGACTTTTTAGTCATGTGACATTTACAAGTATACTAAAGATAATTGTGTGAAAGGTCTGATCCGTTGATTTGATTGGCCAATAAGGTTGGGGATCCCTTTTTTCCTTGTGTAAAAGAAGAATTTTGCATTTTTAATCCCAGTGTGCATTTGAAAAACAACCTGTCTTGCTACTTTTTGTTTTGTAATATGCTAACTGTGCAACCCTATACATGTCTACTCAGATGTAAGCCCCACTCGGTTCACTGGGGCTTACTCCCCAAAGGTTTGCAGCATTTGTTTTGTTTTGCTTTGCTTTCCAGCTGTTTCCAGACAGGTCACCCTGCTAGTCTGTTGCAGCAAGAACAACAAAGCATCTTGTAGCACCTTAAAGAATAACAAATGTATTATGGCATAAGCTAAAACTGGGGAAACAACTTAAAGCAGAACCTCACCAGATACACAGTCAACAAAACCAACACTGCAAATCTTTGGGCAGTAAGCCTCACTGAACTCCGCAGGGCGTACTTCTGAGTAGATAAGCACAGGCTGATGCTGTAGAGCTGCAAATGAACAGACATTCGGGACGTTTTACACAAGGCCCACCTGCTTTCTCCATACTATTGTGTATAAGTTATCATCTAGAGGAAAAAGGAGGACAGAATGCAAATTGTCCTCCTGCCCTGCGGGCACTGGATACTCGGAAGCCTCCACCTATAGGATTGCACCCTTAAATGGGTCCATGTGGTTGAAGCCTGCAGTAGCGCCATCAGCCACTGGGGGCAGACTTCCATGAGCACATAGCTTTGCGGTCAGTACAGTCTGAAGCCAGAGGAGATTAATAGGCCAAGGGACAGTTATATCCCTGCCCCCTCCTCCCAGGTGTGGGGCATCCCCCCCAGAATGGAGTGGACAGACCCCATCTTCAAGGGGCTATAAGGGTGTCCCATGGCAGGGGTCATGCCTATGGGTGCCAGCGGCTTCACAATGTGTCCTACTCTCACAGCTGTGTATGTTTGCTTGAAGGCTTCGCTATATCAAACCAAGGACTATTCCATCCCATGTGAAGCCGTGTCTGTTCACTAGTTAATTTATAAAACACCATCTATGAACATGGTGCTTTACAGAGAACAGGTATGACAGATCCCTGCTGCAGTCAGGCCTGCCCTCAACACAGCAGGACTAGCAATGAGAATACAACAAACAGAGGGGATGAGGTAGCTGGCCCTTCTCCCATCATCTTGTGAGGAGAAGAATGCCTGAGTAAGGGGGTGGGGGAAGAGAGAGAGAGATGCATGCCTTATTGTGTGCCGTGCTCTCGCAAGAACGACAAGTCCCAGAGTTCCTGCTGGCCTTTCCTATGCATGCATAGCCAGGTGGAGGACCAAGTACCATAATAATCAGGGACAGTGAGATCCCAAGGAAGCTGGTGTGGCTGATGGAATGTTTCAGATCCCAGAACATATTGTGTAAATCAGCTTAGTCTCTGGTCTCCAGAGAACATAGAAGAACTAACACAGGGACAGGGAAAGTCTCTAGAGCAGCGGTTCCCAACCTTTTTGGGACCAGGGACCAGTGTCATGGAAGACAATTTTTCCACAGACGGGGGGGGATGGGACCGGGCCACAGTAGGGGTGTGGGAACCCCCCTTACCTTGGGTCTGCGGGCGGGGGGGCGATCCATCCTCCCCTCCTGGAATCCTCGCCGGCTCTGGCCTCGTAGTGGACACCATTTGCGTCCCTGTTCTTCAAGTAATAGGCTACAAAAATCTTTACGTAGCCTATTACTGCAAAGAACAGGGATGCAAATGGCGTCCGCATAGCGGATGCCATTTGTGTCCCAGCGGCCGGAAGTCCGCCAGCGGCCAGAGCCGGCTGGCAGCTCTGCGGACTTGCTACAGAGCAGAGCCAGCCAGGGCCGGCAAGGATTCCGGGGGGGAGGGAAGGATCGCCTCCCCCCCGCAGACCCAAGGTAAGGGGGGTTCCCACACCCCTACTGCGGCCCGGTTCCTAACAGGCCATGGACCAGTACCGATCCACAACCCAGGGGTTGGGGACCCCTGCTCTAGAGGGCATGTGCGTATAACTAACAAAATATTTATCTGGCATATTGCCATGACTAGATATAAGTACAAGTCAGGCAGCCAGAAACACAAGGAACTAAAACGAAGGGAAGTAAATGAAATTTAAGACACCAATCAGTCTTCCAGAATGTTTTTCAGAATGGACAAAACCTTTTCTGGTGGGGAGAGGGAAAGGGGACCTATGTTACAAATTTGTACAAGGCCCCAAAATTAATGCCTAGAGGCCCAAAACTGTAATATATACAGAATTGTTGTTGTACCACCCTAAGAGGATGATATATCAGTTATTAAAAATGATAACATACATTTAAAGTTTAATGATTCTCCTTCCTTTATATTATAGATCAGGGGTGTTGAACCTCTTTCAGCCAAAGGGTCAAATTTCAGAGAAGCTCTCGAGGGCCTCATTCCATTGGTGGGCAGGGCCAAAGACAAAAGGGGTGGAGCCAAAATACCAGCCTATTTCAGCTTAAAGCTCTTACTGCCAGTAACTAAGCCTTAGCAGAGGCATTTCAACCTTTTAGCATGGGGGGGAAAACAGTGGAGGCTGGTGGCTCCGATGTCAGTGGGGTGGTAAATCCGCTCTGGGTTTCAGCAGTCAGAACTCTAAAGGAGCCATCCAAGGTGCAAAGCCCCTTGGATAGCTCCTTTAGAGTTCTGACTGGTTCCGACTGAAACCCAGAGCGGATTTACCACCTCACTGACATCGGAGCCACCAGCCTCCACTAGAAAAAAACTGCGCAAAAGCTGGGAAACCATGAAACAATCAGTGTTTCAGTGAAAGGGGTGGGGCCTTCTGGGGGACCCTGGAGAAACAGACTTGGCCCCCAGGCCTGAGGTTCTGCACCTCTGTTATAACGAAAAAATCTTAAAACATTACTGCTAGTGGGGGAAACAAATGAGGGGATGCATGCCAATTGAGCACACAGTTGGACATGTGTCTGAGATCATTTCCCATGTCTAGAATGTACTGACTTAAGAACCTTTCATCCTATAGCCCTATGTACTAAAGCTGACTACACAATAAACCTGTTTGCCTTTACTGTAATGCAAGATTCTGAGTATATTCCAGCAAAACCACAAAGCCATCCCTCCCCTCTGGAAGTTGTGTACATTCAGAGGAAGGGCTGGATATAAATGCAACAGGTAAATCAGCCAGTTCATGGCTGAACTATTTACTCAGTTCTTCCATGCTTATACCAAAGCCACATTTGCCTACATCAGAGGCTGCTTTTGAAAAAGCATCCAGTTGGTTTGTATAAGTTATCATCATGTTAAGGGCAGTAGATTGCCCACTAACATCAATATTGGCTGACGAGAGAGAGAGAGAGAGAGAGAGAGAGAGAGGAACACAAACAAAATTGCCAGCCCTGAATACATTTGAACGTTTTGCTTCAGCTAACAGGTGATACCAGCCTTCCTTAACCCCGGGGCCCTCCAGATGCGACGGACTGCAATGCCCAACATCTGGGCTGGCTGGGGGTGCTGGGAGTTGCTGTCCAACACATCTGGAGGGCAGTGGATTGGGAAAGGCTGGGTTAAATGAACAACAGCTTCTTGCAGGGTTGGTACCTAGCGCAGCTGACCCATGTTTAGGCCTTAAGGTGCTGGAGATGTTAAGATCAACAACCTTTTCCAGTTCAGCAACTGGAACAGTGGTTAGTGTTACTTCTTATTATTTATTATGTAAAGTATTTTTATGCTTCTCCTCAGCTAAACAAGGCTCCCAGAGTGCCTTGCAATCTATCAGTAAAATAACCCTGTCTACGGGCTTGCAAGCTTTTTTTTTTTTAAAGACACAACATCCAAGGAAAAGGAGATGGGGAGGGGAAAGGAAAAAATTAAGTAGATTTTCAGCAGTGCTGGTGGAATAGCTCTGCTTTACCTCTCATCTCCTTTGGGGTGGGGCAGTCCACCTGGAACAGGCCCTGATGTTCCTTCAGCCTGCTCCTGTCTGCCTCACTCCTTCTTATCCACATAACATAAGGTATCCATGCTTTCCTCTGTGTGTGTTTTTACGTATTATGCGTAACCACAGAGTGGTAGAAGCCATGGTTTCTCTTGTTTCTTTAAGCCAAACAAAAATATACCTTGATGTTGCAAAGTAATAGTGAAACAATGTGTGGTTAATGTGTTTAGCACTGGGGCTTCCCGGAAGGTTTGCAGGGTAGAGGCAATTATTTTATATACCATGAAAACAGTTGCTGTGCTGGATCAGACTGAGGGCCTTCCGGTTTGGCATCCCTTTTCCAGCAGTGGCAATCCAGATTGCTCTAAAAAGTCAACAGAAGCAGGCTGAGCAGGGGACAGCTTTCCTCCCTCCATCTTCAGTACTTAGTACACAAAAGATATACTTACCTTTGAACATGGGAGGTTTCATTTAGCTATCACAGCTAAATAGACATGAACAGATAGTCTTCATGAATGTATTTAATCTTTGGGGTTTTGTATGCAACAAAATACATACATGGATCACTGCCTTGTTGTGGCGAAGGGGCTTGCGTAACTCAGTGAAGCCATAAGCTATGCCGTGCAGGGCCACCCAAGATGGACAGGTCATGGCAGAAAGTTCTGACAAAATGTGGTCCACTGGAGAAGGAAATGGCAACCCACTCCAGTATTCTTGCCAAGAAAACCCCATGGAACGTAGCACAAGGCTAAAAGAGATGACGCCGGAAGATGAGCCCCTCAGGTCGGAAGGTGTCCAATATACTACTGGGGAAGAGCAGAGGGTATTCCAAGTAGCGCCAGAAAGAGTGAAGCAGCTGGGCCAAAGCCGAAAGGACACTCAGCTGTGGATGTGTCTGGTGGTGAAAAGAAAATCTGATGCTGTAAAGAACAATATTGTTTAGGAACCTGGAATGTCAGATCAATGAATCAAGGTAAGCTGGAGGTGGTCAAACATGAGATGGCAAGATTGAACATCGACATCTTGGGAATCAGTGAACTAAAATGGACAGGCATGGGCGAATTTAATTCAGGTGACCATCATATCTACTATTGTGGGCAAGAATCCCTTAGAAGAAATGGAGTAGCACTCATAGTCAAGAAAAGGGTGGGAAAAGCAGTACTGGGGTACAATCTTAAAAATGATAGAATGGTCTCAGTACGAATCCAAGGCAAACCATTCAACATCACACTAATTCAAGTCTATGCCCCAACCACTGATGCCGAAGAAGCTGAGGTTGATCGTTTCTATGAAGACCTACAAAACCTTCTAGAACTAACACCAAAAAAAGGTGTCCTCTTCATCATAGGGGATTGGAATGCTAAAGGAGGAAGTCAAGAAATCACCGGGATAACAGGCAGGCATGGCCTTGGTGTACAAAATGAAGCAGGACAAAAGCTAATAGAGTTTTGCCAAGAGAACACGCTCATCATAGCAAACACTCTTTTCCAACAGCACAAGAGATGACTCTACACATGGACATCACCAGATGGTCAATATTGAAATCAGATTGATTATGTCCTTTGCAGCCAAAGATGGAGAAGCTCTATACAGTCAGTCAAAACAAGACCTGGAGCTGACTGTGGCTCAGATCGTGAGCTTCTTGTTGCAAAATTTCAGCTTAAATTGAAGAACGTAGGGAAAACCACTAAACCATTCAGGTATGACCTAAATCATATCCCTTATGAATATACAGTGGAGGTGAGGCATAGATTTCAGGGATTAGACCTGATAGACAGAGCGTGGAGGAACTATGAACTCCTGAGGAACTATGGACGGAGGTCCGTAACATCGTTCAGGAGGCAGGAACGAAATCCATCCCAAAGAAAAAGAAATGCAAGAAAGCCAAGTGGCTGTCTGATGAGGCTTTACAAGTAGCTGAGGAAAGAAGGGAAGCGAAAAGCAAGGGAGAAAGGGGAAGATATATCCAACTGAATGCAGAGTTCCAGAGAATAGCAAGGAGAGACAAGAAGGCCTTCTTAAATGAACAATGCAAAGAAATCGAGGAAAACAACAGAATGGGAAAGACCAGAGATCTCTTCAAGAAAATCGGAGATCTCAAGGGAATGTTTTGTGCAAAGACGGGCATGATAAAGGACAAAGAAGGCAGGGACCTAACAGATGCAGATGAGATTAAGAAGAGGCGGAAAGAATACACAGAAGAACTATACAGGAAAGATCTGAATGTCCCTGATAGCCATGATAGTGCGGTCACTGAACTTGAGCCAGACATCCTCGAGAGTGAAGTCAAGTGAGCCTTAGGAAGCATTACTAACAACAAAGCTAGCGGAGATGACAGTATTCCAGCTGAGCTATTTAAAATCCTAAAAGATGATGCTGTTAAAGTGCTGCACTCAATATGCCAACAAATTTGGAACACTCAACAATGGCCACAAGACTGGAAAAGGTCAGTTTACATTCTAATTCCAAAGAAGGGCAACGCCAAAGAGTGTTCAAACTACCGCACAATTATGCTCATTTCACATGCCAGCAAGGTGATGCTCAAAATCCTACAAGCTAGGCTTCAGCAGTATGCGAACCGAGAACTACTGGAAGTACAAGCTGGGTTTCAAAGAGGCAGAGGAACTAGAGATCAAATCGCCAACATTCGCTGCATCATGGAGAAAGCAAGAGAATTCCAGAAAAATGTCTATTTCTGCTTCATTGACTACGCTAAAGCCTTTGATTGCGTGGATCACAACAAACTGTGGCAAATTCTGAAAGTGATGGGAGTACCAGACCACCTTACCTGTCTCCTGAGAAACCTGTACGAGGGTCAAGAAGCAACAGTAAGAAACAGACATGGAACAACCGAGTGGTTCAAAATTGGGAAAGGAGTACGACAAGGCTGCATATTGTCACCCTGCTTATTTAACTTATATGCAGAGTACATCATGGGAAACGCCAGGTTGGATGACTCACAGGTCAGAATTAAGACTGCTGGGAGAATTATCAACAACCTCCGATATGCAGACGATACCACCCTAATGGCAGAAAGCGAAAAGGATCTCAAGAGCCTCTTGTTGAGGGTGAAAGAGGAGAGTGCAAAAGCTGGTTTGAAACTCAACATTAAAAAAACTAAGATCATGGCATCTGGCCCTATCACTTCCTGGCATATAGAAGGGGAAGAAATGGAAGCAGTGACAGATTTTACTTTCTTGGGCTCCAAGATCACCGCAGACGGTGACTGTAGCCATGAAATTAAAAGACACTTGCTCCTTGGGAGGACAGCTATGGCAAACCTAGACAGCATAGTAAGAAGCAGAGACATCACCTTGCCGACAAAGGTCCGTCTAATCAAAGCTATTGTTTTCCCAGGAGTAATGTATGGCTGTGAGAGCTGGACTATAAGGAAGGCTGAGTGCCGAAGAATTGATGCTTTCGAACTGTGGTGCTGGAGAAGACTCTGACGAGTCCCCTGGACTGCAAGGAGGTCCAATCAGTCCATCCTAAAGGAAATCAACCCTGAGTGCTCATTGGAAGGACAGATACTGAAGCTGAAGCTGAAATATTTTGGCCACCTAATGCGAAGAGAAAACTCTCTCTCTCCCTGATGCTGGGAAAGACTGAAGGCAAAAGGAGAAGGGGACGACAGAGGATGAGATGGCTAGATAGCATCACCGATGCAATGAATATGAACTTGAGCACGCTCTGGGAGAGAGCACAGGACAGGAAGGCCTGGCGTGCTATGGTCCATGGGGTCACGAAGAGTCGGACACGACTGAACGACTGAACAACAACAACAATGCAACATAAACATGATGGAACCTTGCCAACATTTCTATGAAGTGGTCACTGGTCTTCTTCCCATGAAGGGCTGTTGGCCCACGGGAAAAGTCAGCAGTGGACTTTGGCTAGGCTTCTTGTCGTTTGCAGCATTGCAGAGTTGGCAGCTTTGCATTTTGCTGCCCTATCCCTTCTCTGCCTCTCTTGTGTGCATACACACACTTGCAAAGTGGAAGAGCCAACCATTCCCAGAGGGGAGACCAGCGAGCAAGAGTGGGCCCAGACTGTCCAGAGAGCTGGACAATGTTGAAGGCTAATGATCTCTTGGTCGTGGGTGGAGAAGAGAGGACTGGTCTGGATTCAGTCCTCACTCAGAACAGCGCTGCTGCTGTCAGTGGTGATCATGCTGACCTTCTATTTTACAAATGTATGTGCTGATCTGATCAGTGGAGGCTGGTAGCTCTGATGCCAGTGAGGCAGTGAATCCATGCCAGGTTTCAGTCTGAACCAGCCAGAACTCTTGGATAGCTCCTTTGGAGTTCTGACTGAAACCTGGAATGGATTGACTGCCCCACTGACATTGGAGCCACCACCCTCCACTGATACCAGACTGGGGTATCCACTGATACCCCAGAGACATATACACAAGGCTTCCTGGAAACTTCAGAAGCCACACCCAGGAGAGAGAAGGCCATCCAGTGCCCACACATTTTCAAGGCAATTAAGCCCAAGCGGGGGCCATTTCAAAAGAGCATACTGAAGGGCACACCCTGTCCTTGAGCCCAGCTCGTACTGCTCTGTTGGGATCACCTGGCACAGCTTGTTGTGAAAATAGCTTTCTTGATTAGGATAAGCAGCTCTCTCATTCAAACACACAGTTGCAACTAGAATAGGCAACATGGATTTTTAGGAGCAGCAAGAAATTGGATACTATTGAGTCTGAAGAAGCTGGACTCTTCCCCAATGATGTAGTAGCACCATTTTATCATCATCTAGGTTTCAAATCCAGAGTCTCACATTCACTCACTTGCAGCCTTGCTTCGGTGTACTATTCCCACTTCCTCCTTGGCATGACTTAATTATATGTGGCTATAGAAACCTCATGTTCATCAGGAACAGTCATCCATTCAAACTCACCCCTTTCCTGTTTGTGATAACCTCAGTCTGCCAAGAGAAAATTCACACAACAGCAATTGTTCACAGAAGCTGCACTGACCATCCCTGTAGGACATGCTCACATGAATAATCAGTGCGCAAATAGTTTTGCACAGCTACAGGCCTAGTTCTCATGGAGTCAGTAAACCCCAGTCTAGGCTGTACGACTTCATATCATACTTTATACCACTGCATTGCTCCCCTCATGAAAAAGGCAGAAAAGCTGAGGTCAAGTTTATCCTTTGTGAAGGGTGGTTTGTTTGTGGTGTTTTATCATGCGAGTTCCCAGTTGCATTCTGAAGTGCTATAGCCCAGAGAGAGGTTTACTTACTCCATAAGAACTAGGCCAGTTTGCAGGAATTCCTATAATTACAGTTGCTACAGAAAGTGCTACCATGGTCATGACTCATAGGGGTTGCTAGTATGTCCAGAATAGCCTAGTCCTTCCATTACAATGTATGCATGGGTTCTCATATCTGAATATGTTTAGCAGAGGTTGCATAGAAAAAAAAAGTGTCTACTGGCCCTTGAGCTCTGGTCAGAGTGGAAAAATGTCAGAGTGGAAAAACAGAAAAGCTATGGGTTTCAGCTTGCAGCTCAAATCCCACATCAGAGTTAAGTAGAAAATGATTAATATATTTTTAATTAAGTTACATTTTTATCTTGCCCTTCCTCCAAGCAGTCCAGGGCAGTATACATCTCTCTCTCTCTCTCTCACGCACAGTCTCCACACTAGTCTTGTGACATAGGTTAGGCTGACTGGCCCAAGGTCACCCTGGGAGATCTGTGGATTTGAACCTGGGTCTCCTTGGCCCTAGTCCAACACCCCCTAGTCAGCATTCCTGTTCTTGTTTTCCAGAGCCATTGTTTAAAATCTTGTTTTAAGATAGCGAGGCAGTCCATGTTACTAGAAAGAATTTCCCCAAGCTTTTATGTCATGTGACAATTCAAACATGATACCAGAAAACTCCTAAGTAGGAATGACATGACACAGGTGAAATTTGTCTTGCACTACATATTGGTACAATTCAGGTGCGTTGGCTGCCAGGAGCCAGCATGTCTGCCTTGGAGTAGATCCATCTGTCCTGCCGTCACAGCAGTCCTTTAATTCCAAGCAAGTCCTCGGTCTTACTACAATGTTAGTTATTGGCAGACCTACAGCTATTCTCCAGTCCCATTCCCACCCTTCCAAGAAACACCATTAGACAACTCTGCAGATCAATACAGGGGTTTCTACGGGCTGGCATCTTTACCATCAGCAGTGACTTCTGCTTCCTCCCCCTGGCAGAAAGAGCCAGGAATCTGGACTATGTCATCACCTGCCAGGGACCAGAAGATTCTAACATACTAGTATCTCTATTGTAACTATACTCGTGTACAGTGTAACTGTAAGCCACTGTGGGAGCCAATCTCAGCTGAAAGCAGGACATATTTATTATAACAGGAAGACTGGCGTAAGAGCAGTACCCTACTTTGTCTTATGAAGTGTATCTATTATATACCTACCTATAGAGTAGCTATACTTCCTACAGATAGGCACGCACTTGCATTTCTGTTGTACCATAAAAACTGGCACCAGTTAGCATTATTTGCAAAATGCCCCACCAATCCACTTTTGAAAGTGAATGCAATACAGGAAGAGGCATATTAAAAACAAAATTAATTGGAACATAATGTAGCTCTCATTGTTCAGACACTGGAAATTCAAACACTGTTTTCAGCATCACTCATGAGGATAGACTCAGTCTCTCAAGATCTGAAAATCTTATCCAATGTAGAGTCCATTCCGAGTCAGTGGCACCCGCAGTGACCCATTACGATCCCAGCCAAGGTTGCATTTTTATTTGATTTTTTTTTTGCAATGGTGACAATTCAGAGTTGCTTTTTGCCCGCTGGTTGGGATTATTCTTAAGCACCAGGAGTGACACAAGCAACAGGAACATAGGGAACTGTCTTATACCAAGTCAGAACATTAGTCCATCTAGCCCAGTACTGTCGACACTGTCCAGGGATGCTGGGGATGGCCACTGAGCTATGGCCTCTCCCGTAAAGGGCAATAAAGCTAAGACCAACTCTGTCCCAGTTCTCCCTATAGTTCCTTGAAGGAACTTTCTAAAAAGCTCTGCAGGGCAGTGGGGGGGGGCATAGTGGTTCTAGTTGTAGCCCCATCACCTGGGCCAGCTGTGTTTCTACAGATGTTCTAAATAACATTTTTCTTTCTCTACTGTGCTGTGAGACATTCACGTCTACAAGATTTAATTAAAAAGTAGATTTTATTGCAAGGGTCAATATGCAAACAATGCTATTTTGCAGTTAGATTATAAGTTAAATTGTATCCACAAAGAGTAAAAAAAAAACCCAGAGGGCTAAGTCAAAGTACAACAGAATAAGAGGGGCTCCATTCAGATAGAGCTAGCTCAACCAGACACCCATAGGGACAAGTCATGTGGAGTATGCTGGGGGGAGGGAACAGGAGAGTCCTCGTGCATTGACCTGCAGAGAAGGATGGATTTACTGTGCCACCATTCTTCGTAGCCATGCACTTTTTCTCCCAGCAGTTAACAGCAGCTCATGATGTTTGCTTGTCTCCTGTGTTGTGCTGGTATTGATAAAGGCAATGTTAATCTCCCTCATTTATACCAGATGGAGACAGAATTCTATGATTGGCACAGGAGTGGAATTGGAGCCTTTCAGAGCCTTTAGCAGCATTCTGGGCTGCTTACTCTCCTAAAGAGATTTCGTGCGTCTCAGGATGGCAGGTATCAAAGCCAGCAGGGAAAAAACAAACTCTACAGTGGGGATGATCATTTTTAAAAGGCAGAAACACTGCTCCTTTTGGCTCCCCCCTCCCACATATTTGATTCAGTTATTTCTGGCTTTCAACACAAGAGCCCTTTGCATTATAAACATTTCTTATCAGACAATTTTTCATTACTTCATTTATGTACACACTACAGATTCCAGCTCAGTAGAGTCAAACAGTTAAATCGCGCAATGTGCGTCAGGCCCGAGAAATGCTTGATTGTTGCGGACACAGGTTAAGAAAAGGTTGCGGTGTACACGACTGTCTCGCCTCCTGGCAAGGTAATCCTCCTGGCCTTCCATCACAGTTACTTCTCGTCCAGGTGGCAGTAGAGGTACATTGCCACAGCCATTGCTGCAATCTGAGGGATGGAGGGAATGAGACAAAAAGGTTGAGTTTCTGCTCCTTCTGCTCAAGTGCTTTACACAGGCATTATAAGAATTAAAGCAGGAGAAAGCAGCCATCACTTCTCAGCCATTCTTGTATTCCTTAAGATGATGGAGAGGGAGAGGAAGGAGTGGGCTAACTGTTAAACCAGGGGTGTTGAGCCTGGTCCCCCTGGGGTTCCCAGATGGCCAGGCCCCATTCCCCTGCCCCCTTTCCACCCCCAATTGCCAATGGTTTGGTGATTTCCCAGCTTTTGCACCATTTCCCCCCAATTTAAAAGGTTGAGATGCCTCTCCTAAGACTCAAGTTACTGGCAGCGAGAGCTTTAAGCTAAGAGCTGGTATTTTTCATATTTTGGGCCATGCCCCTTTTACTTTTGGGCCCCAACCACCACTGGAACGTGGCCCCCCATGAGCTTCTCTGAAATATAATTCGGCCCTCAGGCTGAAAGAGGTTCTGCACCCCTGCCTTAAACAAAGGCCTGGTTCTGCCATAAAAGAGAAGGGTTCACCAAATCCCCAGCCTCAGAGGAGTTCTGAGGCTGGGGGTTCTAACTGCACCCTCCAGTTCAGGGTGCAATTAGCTCCCCTTCCTGCCCACACTTGAATGACCAGTTTCCTCCAGATAAGACTGCAACATTTCCTCCCAGATACTTGGGCGTTCCCCCCAAGCCTGAAGAAGCCACCATTACATCAAGGCACTCTGACCCCAACAGGGTCAAGGAGGCTGAGGTTTTGGCTCCTCCTCACAACTGAGACATACTTGCACATTTGTTCTGCAATAACATGACCATCTGGAACACGTTTTCCTAATGTGGGACCTGGAATAAGCGATCAGGCCTGTGTTGAGAATCCTGTGGTGCGCATGCTCCTTCCTTCAGTAGCACCACATGCTCTTTGTCCTCTAGCAACATACAGGAACACCTACTAGACATGTCTAACTGTGTGAAAGACAGATGCCGCTCATTGGGAATCAGATCAGAAGCCACTTCATGCTCTAGAAAGCTTAGCGAGAACAGCCACTGGTGGCTCTTTAGGCCCAAGGTTCAATAACCTTGAGGCATGCAACCAAGGAAAAGCATCAAGCTTCTCTGTGTGTGGGTGGGGTGGGGTGGGGTAGGGGGTAAACCCTTGATGGTTAAGGAGTCACCAGCGGCAGGTCCCGTATCTGATAACAACATCCATCTGGTGCGTCTTGTCATTCAAGTACAAAGCCCATGAATGCTGCAGTGAGAAGAGGGCCATCGCTGTTATGGTCACTAGGGCACAGCAGTGGAATAGCAACAAGACAGATCAGTTCTCAAAGGGGCTCAGAGAGCTCCGTCAACATACCTCCAGGGCACAGATTCCGGTTGCTACTCCACCCACTGCACCAGCATTCTTACGTATTTCCTTCAGCAGCTCAGGGAAGCAGCCCTAGGGATTGTTTGTTGTTTAAAAAAAGGGAGGGAGAGAAATTAGTTATGTCTATTACAGCACAGTCCAGGGTGGGGGGAAAGACAGAGAACTTTCCCCCCATTTATTTATTATCTCCGTGCAAACCTGTAGAGGTCTCCTGGTGCCAGCCAGGGCCAGCAACATCTGTAGCCTACACTGGCACCAGAAGAAGAGAAGGCTGCTGTACAGGCTATGACTCGCTGTCCTCAACCCCACCAAAATTATTCCATGCCCAGGACAGGGACAGCAGGGACCCCCCAATCTGCACCTTGCAGGCTGCAGTCCATGCAGAATTAGTGGGCTGCTCCCACAAATGGGATACTGCATTGTGAGAACTGCAACTGAATGTAGTATGCATGTGCAAAAGCATTTAGGGCCTCTGCACAGCATGAATAGGGCCCTCCCTGCTTCACCAAGGGACACCACCTCCACAGAGATCAAACCAGAATGGTGCCAAGAGCTATCACCCATTTTTATTTATTTCAGGCATTTTTATTGGTCCCTTTAACAAGGTTCTCAGGGTGGCTACGAAAGAATACACAGCTCAGAATACATTTTGTTTGGCAACGACAGAGGCCTCTACATCAGACCAACCATCACCTTTATGAGGGACATTAACAGACCAATTTTTAAAAAATTAGTTGTCCCGCAGAAATTCCACTCCAAAATCCCTCAGAAGAGCCCCAAATCTGTCACCAAGTTGCCTGGAATTCATCCCCAATTCTGTGTAAAATGCTTTATCAGCCATGAAATTAAGTTAGTTCATCAGAGAATGCATCCACCCTCCTTCCGCCCAGAAGAGTGCAGTCCTTGAAGTTATTTTAGACCAGTAGGGGAAAAATGACGTCATATTTTAGAAGCACTGTTATCCCCTGCAGTGAGAAGTACCTTCCCCAATATACAGGCTGGGTCCAAGGGTCAGCAAGGGTCATTCCACTTAAAACCATGACTTCTCATCCTCCCCCTACCCCCAAATGTACAGTAAAGGAGGCAATCATTTGTTTTCATACCGGCACATTCTTTTGTGCAGCACCAGTAGCATTGCAGGGAAGTTCACCATTACAGCAAAATGGTGGATAGTGATTGGCATGTTGTTTTTCATAGTAGGAACCTTCAAAGTCTGTGTAATTTGACAGACCACAGCATTTCAGCTAAAGAGGAAATGTTAAGAGCAAAGGAGATATGTTAGGTACCACATTATAGCCTTTTCATTTTACATTCCAAAATGGAAACTGGTAATATATTAAGTACTCCAGTGTCCCGTCATGAGGGCCTTTTCTACCTGACAAAGCAGGACTACCCAGTAACTTACAGTGAAATCCCCTGCATGTTTAATCAAAAGTAAGTCCCATCAACAGGACTTTTTCATAGGTACATCTGCATAGCATTGCAGCCTAAACAACTATTATCCCGCCTTCTTCCAGCTTGTGGCTTATAACAGGGCAGCAGTTTTAAAAAAAGACCATCTGCTTAGGGGAACCGCCTCTACCCAGATGCCCTCCAGATGTTTCATCTTCAACTCCCATCAAATCAAGCCAGTGTGGCCTGTGGTCAGGAATGCTGTAGTCCAAAACATGTGGTGGGCACCAGGTTGGGGACAGCTGGCTTAGGGGTAAGGGATGCTTGTAACGAGTATGGAGAGTTGGATGCCACTGCTCAACTTTTAGCTTCACCTCCAATATGGGAGGAACAGAAGGCCATCCATCTGCCTTGCCATATACAACACAATACTAGCAAGGAACTACAGGGCCTTTCCAGATAACTGACCAATTTCATCTGTAGCAATATGTTTTTCTAGCCCAAAACACACATTTCAATATGTGGTCCCCAAAGATGCAGGGTGCTCGCAAGCCAGCAGCGTGGCTGCTTTTGCTAAGTGAGGCTGATGTGCACTGCTGGATGTCCTAGGGAGAACAGAGACAAAGAATGCAAACAAGGGTCCCTAAATGGCAATGCAACGTGGGAGAGAGGGATCACTTTGCTGCTTAAAAAACAAAAAGCAACCCAACCACTTTACATTCTACAGTTACCCTTTCCTCCACCATGGTCCTGCAGCTATCAGGCTGGGACAGCAGGCCAACCACAAGGCCCAGGAGTGGGCCAGGATTCTTGCCTTGCTTGTTACATCCATGGAATGGGCCTTTTGGCTTACATGGCAACTGAAGAATTCCCTAGGCTCATGCCCATCTCCAGAAGAAGCACTTTCCGTTGTCAATTAAGCCTTCAGGAACAGGTTTCCCAGACAACCCAGTTCTCTCCCAAAGGTTCTTATAGATATCCCCTCCCCCATTCTCCATGGATTTCAATAAGATCTACTCTGCTGAAAAGTTAAACACATTACATCTTCCCCCCTGGTGGACAGTTTGGTCCTCTTAATGGCAGCCTTTTAGAAATTGAAATTCCTAGTCCCACTCAAAGTTGTTTTTCCAACTTCTATGTCACGTACTAAACTCGTTACTACTATTGCTGCTCTTCTATAAATCCTCTGTTTGTACAACTCTTTGCAAATTAGAAGCAGACACACTGCAACAAAAGCCAGTGAGTGCAAGCAGAGGAGTGCCATTACCGGCTTTGGCAGTGCTCAGGCTACTATGAATACAACTCAAAATGGCACCTAGGTTTCCTTAGAGGTCAAGCAGAATACCAGTCAGTACTTCACTGGTCCATAATAGAACCAAACACTGTTGCTTGATGGAATCATAGCCTTGGAAGGGGCCACTTAGGCCATCAAGTCCAACCCCCTACTCACTGCAGGAATCCAGTTTAAAGCATCCCTGACTGATGTTTGTCCAGTCTTTGCTTGAATAGCTCCAGTGATGGAGAGCCCACCACCTCCCTAGGCAGTTGGTTCCATTGTCTGACTGCTCTGACCACTTTATCATTCTGCATGGCTCCAAACCATTCTGTGGGCCAACTTACATCTGTCATTGTGGCATTCCATACTGTCGTAATGTCAGGAGACTTCCCATATTCCTCTTTCAATAACTTCGTCACTGATCCTTGCAATATAGTCTCCGCCTGGAAGGAAGGAAGGAAGGAAGGAAGGAAGGAAGGAAGGAGTTGCACACAGCGTATTAGAGTATACTGGTAAGCTCACGGATAACTCAAGATTCAAGACCATGCTATTGTTTTCACCATGTCCAGAACTGTTAGCTTCTTTTCTCTCCCCACCCCCCCCACCCCAAACACCCTACCAATATAAACCAACTTTCCCAGAAGTTTCACTGTTCTGTTTGCACTACAATCATGTCCATGCACATAGGTGCTTTTCAAGGTCACTCCACTCACGCATGTGCTGCTCTTGGTTAAAGAAGAAAGGATCAGACCTCTCCCCTTCCACGGCATACAAGAATGGGGCAGGCACCTGAACAAATATGGCTGCCTCTGTAACATCTAGTTTGGCCTTCAGGCACAGGGGTTAAACACACACTTGTGTACTTCCAGTTTCAAAAGTGTAGCTCTTCAGCAAGGAATTCAGGCTCCCCTGTCTTCTCGTGGTTAGCAACTCTTCTTGTCGGGGGGACACACACTGACTGCAACGTGGCATGTGCCAGAAAAAGCAGGAAGTGAAACAAGCTACGTTTACTCACACAAAGAAGGCTGAAAAAGCAAACATGAAAGAAGTGCCAGTTTTGCTTGTCACCAACTAATGAATCCTTTGCTGGGAGAGAGGGTGGGGGAGAAGAGAACCTTCGCCACACACACAGAATATGCATACGATTTCTTAGAAAGTGCCTCACCAGTTCCATTATATAATGGGAAGTGTCCCCTATACTTTACAATGGAGCAGGAATATGTGTCTCAGATGTGCAGTGCAATCCTGTACACATTTGCTTGGAAACAAGTCCCTCTGAGATTAACACAGCAGTGTTGAATCTTAGGTCTGTGGGCCAAATCCGGCCTTCTGGCATTCTCCTGGCCCCACCCCATTTCCCCTGCCTGCCAACATTTGGTGCTTTCCCAGCTTTTGCACTGTTTTTTCCCCATTCTAGAAAGTTGGAATGCCTCTCCTAAGGCTTAGCTGCTGGCAGCAAGAGCCTGAAGCTAAAATATGCAGGTATCTTTGGCCCCACCCACCACTGGAATGCAAGCCCAAAGGGCTTCTCTGAAATTGAATTCAGCTCTTGGGCTGAAAGAGGTTCAACACGCCTGGTTTAACAGAAGCCTCCCCTGCCTTACCTCCCCACATTCCCTCATCCTAGGTACTTCTCTCACAGCCAGGCTCACTTCTGGTATTGGAGCCAGGCTGGGAGAAAAATACACCAACAAACATGGCTGTATAGGCACACCTAGTTGGGCCCCTCAGGGACTGGGTTGAACTTGGGCACAGGGGAAACTTGAGGTTCCAAAATGTAGCTCTTTAGCAAGGAATTCAGACTATCCAACCTTATAATGGATAATTATTCCTTTCGAGAGGGATGCATCAATGTGCCATTTGCCAGAAAAAATATGAAGTGAAATCAACCATATTTATTCTGATAAGAGAAGCTGAAGAACAAACAGGAAATGGTGAAAAGCAAAGCTAGCACTTGATTCTTATTTAAGAATAGTTCAAGAGGGGAAGGGATCAGGTTCCCCTCACCCACATCTCCCCGTTGATGTTAAAAAAATGAGAGTCTCCCCACACCTACACTTTATATGTGAATTGGGCAGACATGTGATTAGCCTCCTTGGATATCTTATTGACAAAGGCACAGCTGAAATGTTTTAATAAAATACAAATACTTTTAAATAAAACAAACATGGCTGTTCCTCCGTCACATCTAGCTCATTTCTAGAAAGATGAAAAACCAAACTAGATGTAGCAATCTCTTCTCATTGGCTGAGAGAATCCTTTCTCCTTATTTTTCTTATGTATACCTAAATCTCCCAATAAATACAGGTCAGCCTCTGTATCTTGCCATGCATGCCAACATTGCCCTGACCTAGAGGCTCCCAGCCTATTATGCACATTAAATAGTATTAGATCAAGTATTTGCATTGATAGCATTGTTTAATGTTCTCAAATGTATGTAAAACATGTAAAAGCCATTTAAATATGACAATGTAAATTACCTTAACTCCAAACATTAACACAAAACTTCTCTGTTTGCACATTACAATGGCTTTAAAACTGGGCTCTTAAACCCCTCTTAATTTACAGGGGAGCAGAGCTCTGGCAAGGAAGTCAGGCATGATCAACTGTTGTAGAGCTTTTTTTTCAGCTGCAGTGCTAAAATGTAGGAAGCTGCCTTATATCAAGTCAGACCATAACTCCATCTAGCCCAGTATTGCTGACACTGACGGGCAGTGGCTCTCCAGGGTTTCAGGCAGGAGATTTCCTGCCCTACCTGGAGATGACAGGAATTGAACCTGGGACCTTCTGCACACAAGGCTCTACCACTGAGCTACAGACCGACCCCAAATGCATCATTCTTACAAAAGAGGGTAGGAAGTATATTTATGCCAAAATGGGAAGTCCACCACTCAGAGAGGGAGCATTGGCATGTGAACATCTGTTCTGAGACATGGAAGGCCATCACAGCAGATGCCTCAAAGCAGCCAGCAGTTGAAACATCAACAGCCATTTTAAGACTAAGGATGCAATCCTTCACATGTTTAGACAGAAAGAAGTCCTACAATTCCCAGCATTCCCCAGCCAGCATGGCTGGCTGGGGAATGCTGGGAGTTGTAAGACTTCTTTCCTATCTAAACATGCTTAAAATTGCGCCCTAAGCAAGTCACCCCAAGCTCATCCTTTCTACTTCATGTTACTTACAAGTGATGTGTAGACCAAGGCCACCACTGCAGCAGCCACTTCGATTATGAAGATGATCAGGATAATTGAAAAGAACTAGGAAGAGAGACAGAAGAGCATTAGATTGTTCACTCTACAAGGCATCAGTGCAAAAGTGAGGCAAAGACTCTTTGGATAAACTTGGTCAAGTGTGCTCTATAGGCAACCTTCTAGCTTTGGAAGGATAGTTGGTCACAAGACTGAGCTTTATGAAAGATATTCTAGTGGGGATTTTCCACAACTCCAGCAACTGAGGGCTTCCTTATCTGGTGTGACATGCCATAGCCTGGACTTTCTCATAGGAAAGAATCAAGACACTGCTTCAGATCCCTCATTCTGCTTGAACAGCATCTTTCTCACTTGGATTCTTAGATCTTTCAGCATACTGAAAGACATTTTAGTCTCAGTCCATTTGCTTTAGTACACTTTGAACTGATCTTTTCCAGGTCATTTTAGACCATATATATCAACAACTTCCTCATTCCCCAGTGGATTAACACAAGTCTTTTTTCTCACAGCAAGAAGAGGAGGAAGGGGGATAGAGAGACAGGATAGCAACTCTAAGTATCACCACTGATTTATTTTATGTATTTACTTTCAGATGCCACTGAAAACAGGTGATCACCTGCTTACAAGGGCTTCTGAGGAAATGAGAAACAGCCATGGATTCAAGACGTTGCAGCAGGTCTACACTCCTACCACAAAAGGAACAAGATGTCCAGAAAAGTTGCATCTTTCTTTGCCTAGAAGTTATCCAACTGGGAAACAAGATTAACATCTACCAAGAAGGCCTTTTTTTTTTTAATCAAACAGACCCAGGGTAAAGAAAATGTAAAGTTTGGGTCAAGAAGTGAGAGAACTCCAATTTCTAAAAAAAATCCAGCTTATTATCTGCATAGGAATTTTGGAGTTATAAAATCCATCAATGAGCTTTCCAAAATAAGAAATCTGTATTACAATCCAGAAAACAGGCACAAATTGTTTAAGAAATTCTATCCTATGGCTAATTGCCTGGATAGCTCAGGATCCCTTTCTTCCTTCATGAACCTAGCCTCATTAAGAAGACAGCTTTTCATAATGCCTTCACTGCTCCAGTTATTATCAGCAAGTACTTTTACCAAGTAACACACTACTGGGCAGATTTGCTGCAGACAAGGAGATGGAAACTGCTTCACATTTGTATTTTACCGTGATAAGAAGGCACTTGCTTTCTTTCTGAGCTCCACAGCATCCTAGGAAGCCCAGCACAAACAGGACGACTCCAAGGGCAATGAGGAGGTAGCCCACATTCACAAACTGCGAGACACCGGAGGACAGGGGGCCAAATAATTTGAGGAAGGAGCTACTGTCAACACTGACCCAGATTCCAATGCCCAGGAGTGCCCCTCCACCAATCTAGGAAAGAAAAGAAAAGAATTACTTCCAAATGTTGGTACTGGGGGGACACAAAGGGACAGTCAATTACTTAGCCTGCCCAAGCTGCAACCGGCCAAGGTGAAAACAGCTCACTAAGCTCCATATTGTGGCCTGCTAGACAGACCCCTGACAGCTTCCCCTCCACCCTGTTTTTGCAGTCCCAGACAAGCAACAGAAACAGAGGGTTATCAAGTCTGCAGTGGAACATCAAACCTGGCTGATGGGCTGCATTTGGCCTGGAGAGTCACAAAGTGCGCTGTACCTAAACTGCGCAAACAGAAGTGTAGAGGAGCCAGGGCTTGCAGGGTCGAAGCGCCAGGCCTTTTTGATAAGCAGGGATGATGACATCATCTGCCAACCACCTCAGGCTTCCCTGTTCCCACATGCAGGATGTGGGACATACACGTATAGATATGGATCAACACAGGTGTCTGCAGTCCTGGACTCTCCTTGAGGGTGCAGCTATGGGGACTGCCTCGATGAGCAACTGCACTTCAAAGTTTACCACTGCACCACCGTGCATACAATTAATTAATAGAGATTACATTCTATTTCACAGCTATTAATAGCCAGAAAGAGTCATTGGAACCTTTGTTAAAGTGAGAAGCTTCTCGTAACACAATAGAAATTAGAGGCTTTTGCAAGCCAGCCATAGTTTAGGTGTCACTTTTGTGGCAAGTTTGCAAGCGTCTCCAGCCAAGGAGGGAGACTCCTTTTCCTATGTGATCATCCTCCCTTCCAATATTCTACAATATTCTTAGAGAGTTAAGAATCTATTCACAGTATGCTCTATCCCACCCACATTCAAGCCTCAAGAGTTTCTGAAAGATACAGGGAAAATAATTGTTATGCAAGCTGGGGAGATTTCTCCTGCTGCATCTGTCCCACCAGGCTGCAGCAGGGGCAGAGAAGAAAAGCAGGACTACTATCCGCCATCCTGAGAAGCCAGCTTCACCAGGCTTTGCCTCTCCCCCAGCTGTCATCCAGCAGCCATTCCACCAGGCTGTAGAACAGGGAGAGACAGGAAGTTGGGCCTCTCCATTGGCTCAGCTGCGAGACCAGCAAGTTTTGGCTCTTCTTCTCTTTGAATTGTTTCCATGCCAGTTGGTCATCAGACCAACAATGTCCAGCCACATTCTGGCCACTACAGCACTGCAGTTCATTATATCTGGACATTATAAGAACTGTATAATACTAAGAAATGGTGCCTGGGTTTTATTGTTTTCCTTTTTCCTCCCCATTTTTTTCCTTTGTGTCATGTCTTTTTAGATTGTAAGCCTGACAGCAGGGACTACCATATTTTTATTGATCTGTAAGCCACTCTGGGAGCCTTTCCAGCTGAACAGCATGGTAGAAATGCTTAAAATTAATAAATAACTATTGCTCAGAACAATGGTATCAGCCTTTATTGTAGAAAATATTACCTCTAGGTTACTAAAAGGTTATTTCTTAAAACAATGGCTAGAGGTAAAACTCTGCTCCGAATAATAGGGCAATCGGCTAAGACAGGATGCAGTGTTGGAGATTTGTGACCAGGATCTCACATGGTTCTTTAAAGAGTTAATAGCAGCAATAGAGCACCCTGAATCATGTTAGGAACATGGGGTACTATCCAATGTTAGTCCTACTTAGAGTAGACTCATTGAAACGAATGGCACTTAAGGTAGTCATCACTAACTTAAGTCCCATTTGTTTCAATGGGTCTACTCCTAGTAGGACTAACATAGGATACTACCCCATGATTCGGGAAGCGTGTGTGTTGGGGCTATCTGTGTGTTTTCCCCTGTGGAGCAAATAGCAGCTTCAGGTGAGGCATTTTAATTGGGAAAAGTAGTACAGGCATAAAGGTTACCCCCCACACCTCCCGCCACATACCACAGTCCCAGTATGATGGAGAGGGCAAGGCTGCTACTAACTTCTTAAAAACATGGATCATGTTTAAAAAATCATGGCTCTCCCATATCACTTCTAGTTCTGCCTTATATCTAATGAAATATGGGGATAAACAGCAAGTAGACACTTCTGTACATATTGTCCTTCTGAGACAGCAGCCTCCTGCAACCTGGTGCTCTCCAGATGTGTTCTGATTTCCAGAGCTCAAACATATACATTTCATCTCAGGGATCCAGCACAGACACACATCCCTTCCACCGATATCCTTTATTTTTGTCTACATTGTACATGGAGTCTACACACCCCTGCGCTACCTACAGCAGCAGCATTTGCATGCTTCCTCCAAGTGAAGGACTTTTGAAAAGAAAAATATTCCCTGCATCAGTGAAAGGGAAGGAAGAATATTTTTTTGCTGGTGTGCTGAAGAGACTGGGGCCTAGTGTGAAAGGCAAGGCAAGTAAAGCACTCATACCTCTGAAAGCTGAAAGCCGCAGCTGTGCTTTGATAAATTGAGCCTCAAGCAGTGCACACACCACATTTTTTTTTTGTTTTAATCTCATATGCTATATCTATAAGGCCAAGCAACATGCTATTTTTCACACAAAGATTCTTAGGGTGCAATTCTAAGCATGTTTAGATAGGAAAAAAAGTCCTACAGCTCCCACCATTCCCCAGCCAACCATGTTGGCTAGGGAATGCTGGGAGTTGTAGGACTTTTTTCTGTCTAAGCATGAACAGCATTGTACCCTTAGGAGGGATGTTGTAATCCATTCCCTCCCCCTCCCACACAGTCCAAGTCATACTGCATATGCCAGAATCATGGTCAAGCCATACATCTATCTAGATCACCTCACTCCAGATAGGTTTTTGACCTAATCCATATAAACTGGAGCTGCTACAACTATCTTTCTTCCCGGAGGCAGGCAATTCAATTTCTGTCATACATACATTTTGACAATAGTTTCTAGATAGCTAGACCTATGATTGTGCACTCCAGTCTCATCCCATACTTCTATTTCCTGAAGTTAGGCACTCTTCCCATTTCTTTAGAAAAGAGATTGATACCTTATCACAATCAAACACAGACACAGACACACACTTTATAGATGGGAAACAGATATCCTCTCTAACCCAATATTAGCACTACATATCACTGATAAGGAATCCCAGTTTGATCATATCAGACTCTTCATTTCTAAAAAAAGGAACCTGATCTGTTCCAACATTATCAGTGAACTGACTTGGTTCTTCGAGGTTCAGGGTATAAGATATGCCTGTTGACAGTCATTCAAATAAGTGCTATATTTCAGAATAGTGGTAACTGCCACAGCCATGCTGAGATCATTACAAAACTGAATTAAAAACTAAGTATGGTAGAAAAAAAGGTTATTTTAGAAGGTTAAAATGAACCTGCCCTTGTGCCCAAGTAATCAAACCTTCTAGAAATTAGGGGCACATAATGGAAGGCGATCACTCCTTGCACTGTTAAATGTTCGTTCTGCACTACATCCAGCTAGCCAGTGTCAGGAACAGAATGCTGAAACAATCGAGTCATCGTGCATCGGCCGCGGAATGCTCTTCGGCTGCAATCCTATACCTATTTACCCAGATGTAAGACTCACTGAACCTCCTGAGGCTGACTTTTGAATAGATATGTGTAGGATTGTGCTGTTAGTGGCTAAAAGAGGGACAAGCTTCTACTCTCGACTGTGGAGGCACAAGGTAATTCCAAGTTTAGAATCAGGGTGTCAAGGACAGACAAGACTCTTGAACTTTTAACAGCTGCATAGAAGATGGAGTTTCAGCACGCGCCACTTCTTACACCTGCACGAGCAGGACCGCTTTGACAAAACTACTTCTACACAATCTGGAGAAGTCCAGGAGCCCTGCTTTCCTTTGCCTTTCACCACCCAATCGCCCCCGCCCCAATGTATTTGTAACCATTCCATAGTCTCTCAAAGTTCAACAAGATAAGCTGTAGAAGAGTCACAACGCAGAAAGAAGCCTTGTAAACATACCGATTCCCTCTCTACACAGGGATAGTCTTATCAGAAGCTGCCAAGGGTTTCAAACCAGTTGTTTATTTTTAACAGTGAATAATGCACTTGGAATCATACAGGAGCATTTCTAACAGGGTGAAAGCAATTATCCTTGACCACAGGTGCCGGTTTTGTCTTCAAATAAAAGGACAAGGCAGGCACTGCCTCAGCCCACACTTAAGTACAGGTGCCAGGCTGGACACATGGGTGTCCACAAGAGATGGCAAGGGGGGGGGATAGTCCCCTCGTATAGGCTATGATCCCCAGATTCCCAGCTTTCATCGGGGGGGGGGGGGTGCAATCCAGTGGAGGCTGGTGGCTCCAATGTCAGTGGGGCAGTATATCTATCCCCGGTTTCAGTCAGAACCAGTCAGAACTCTAAAGGAGCTATCCAAGGTGTGAAGCCTGGTTCTGACTGAAATGTGGAGCAGATTCACCACCCCACTAACATCACCAGCCTCCACTGATGCAATCCTATGAAAATTTAGACAGAATAAAGTCCTACAACTCCCAAGTCTTCCCCAGCCAGCCATGCTGGGGAAGACTGCAAGTTGTAGGACTTTTTTCTGTCAAAGCATGCATAGGATTGTGCCCTTAAGAAAGCAAGTCTCTAGCCCTTTTAGAAAACAAGATGTGAGGCAAAATGTGCAGGCACAATTCTGCCCATTTGTTTTGTGCGAAACTAGCCTGCTCCTGTATTTCAATATTTTTATCCGGTGGATGAAATCATAGCAAGGACTGACCCACTATCTTAAGAAGGAACTTCTAGGTGCATTTTTAAGCTGTGGGGGTAGGGGGAATCTTCCCTAGTGGAAAAGTGATTGCTGCTCCATTAAAAAAACCAAATCAAATCAGAAATCCAGGATTTTAATGTAGCTGTGATTCAGGGTAGACATGCTACTGCCCAAACAAGAGCTGCTTATGATCTTTCTGACCCAGGTACACATTCAAAAACATCTACAGTGTTCAGGAGGTGAAGGAAGAATCAAGCCAGTCCAGTAGCTTCCCAGACCTCTTCCGTTCTGGTCCTTTGGCAAAGGGGGAAAAGCCAGAGATTGGTTGGTAACTTGGATTAACAGATTTACACAAGGCAGCGAGTAAGACTGACTAATAGGAGGCTGTGGGCAGCATCGCTTCGTGCTTTCGGAACACAAATGCACAAGCCCACACATTTCACTTGTCTTCTGACAGCATGAGGAGGAAGTGCCTCTGTGTGTTAACCAAGGGCAGGCACCTGTAGGAAACTCCAAAGTGCACAATGCTTTTTCTCAGAAGAGATACATGCATAACCCTTTCCACACTACATGAAGGAGTAAATATAGGAATGTATGTGATCAGGATTGCCAATGCTTAAACAGGAAGTTTCGATACCTGAGCAGGGTGCAAGGGCAGAGCCCCCCCCCCCCAACGTTCTATTCATCTAAGGCAGCCTTCCCCAACCCTAGTGCCCTCCAGCTGAACTACAACTCCCTTATCCCAAGCCAAGGTTGGAAAAGGCTGACCCTAGGCAATCAGCTCCCACATGTACTTGTCTCCTGCTACTGTCCACACACAGCAGGCCACCACAGGTCACCTTAACCTAACCCAGACTCTCTTGCAACATCACAAGCACAAAGCAAGAACTAAACAGTCATGTAGAATGGATAACTCAAGAAGGTGAACCCAGCTGCAGATTATATGTCAAGTATATAACACACGTATAGGTAGCAAGTTATTAAGATATTTTACTCAATGAGACTGAGCAAGTCTTGTCCCAAGAGCAATTAGTGAACCCATGGCAAAGCACTCAAGCACACCACCTACCCAGAAAGCCAACCAGGGGCAGAGATGCAGGAAAACAGATGGACAGGAGGGTACAGAGCAGATTCACACAGACAAGGCACTCCTTGAGAAGTTCATAGAATCATAGAATAGTAGGGCTGGAAGGGGCCTACAAGATCACTGAGTCCAACCTCCTGCTCAATGCAGGAATCCAAGTCATAGCAACCCTGACAAATGGCTGTCCAGCCTCGTCTTGAGCGCCTCCAGTGTGGGAGAGCCCACTACCTCCCTAGGTCATTGGTTCCATTGTCGTATTGCTCTAACGGTCAGGAGGTTTTTCCTGATGTTCAGCCAGAATCTGGCTTCCTGGAACTTGAGCCCAGTATTCCGTGCCCTGCATTCTGGGATGATCGAGAAGAGATCCTGGCCTTCCTCTCTGTGACAACCTTTCAAGTACTTGAAGAGTGCTATCATATCTCCCGTCAGTCTTCTCTTCTCAAGGCTAAACATGCCCAGTTCTTTCAGTCTCTCTTCATAGGCCTTTGTTTCCAGTCCCTTGATCATCTTTGTTGCCCTCCTCTGAACCCTCTCCAGCTTGGCTGCATCCTTCTTAAAGTGCGGTGCTCAGAAGTGGACACACAGTACTCCAGATGAGGCCTAACCAGTGCTGAGTAGAGGGGAACTAGCACTTCATGGGATTTGGAAACCATGCTTCTATTAATGCAGCCCAAAATAGCATTTGCCTTTTTTGCACCCACATCACATTGTTGGCTCATATTCAGCTTGTGATCTACAACAATTCCAAGATTCTTCTCGCTTGTAGCGTTGCTGAGCCACGAGTTGGTCCATGCTGCTCCACTGCCAGCTACCTCTGAGAACCTGCTGCTGTACTGCCGCCACCACAGAGGAGCCACACCCAAGAAAAGCTGGAGGGGAATCTCAGGCCAACCCAATCACTGCCACCAGTGCCAGCTCCAGGTTCGGAAGGGCCCTGGAGCAAGACACCCGCAGTGGGCCCCTTTCCTCTGTGAGTCGACCTCCTCACCACCTCTGTCACCAGCTGCTATTGCTCCTCCTCCTCTTCATCACTCCTGCTTTCTTGCTTGTTGGGCAGAGAGCCAGTGAGCAAGAAGCAGAGGCTTCTGCTGCTCCACCTTCTTACTACCACCATTGTCTGGGCCAGAGCGAGAGGCAGGTGAACAAGCAGGTTGCAATGGTGAGGAGGAGTGACTCCAGGGGACTTTTGTCAGTGAGTCCCTTGCTGGGATGCAGGCCCCCGGCAGGTGCCCGGCCATGCCTAGCCAGTTCTGCTGCTGTTGGGACAGGTGATGGGCTGTGGCAGTGAGCCGAGCCCAATGGCCTCCACAGCAAATCAGGACTTGGGAGCAGGCATGCCAGGGCCAGATGGGCAAGTGGGTGGACTGTGCCCTGCCAGTACATGAATGCACCACCTGCCAGTCAGTTAACTCCAGGAGGAAATAAGCCAAATGGGACTTTGAAAGAGTTTTAGGCCCCACTAGGCCAAGCCCAGAGCTGCCTTCCAAGTTCCTATGATCTGGCTTAGTTAACCCCGGGCAACATTGCCCACAGGAACAACTGGCAGCAGTTAGCAGTGAATAAGCACATGGCAATAAGAACATAAGAAGAGCCATGCTGGATGAGACCAAGGATCCACCTGGGCCAGCATCCTGTTTGCCCAGTGGCCAACCGGCTGCCTGTGGGAAACCCACAAGTAGGACATGAGCCCAACAGCACCCTTCTGCTCATCTTCCCCAGCAACAAAGGTAGCTGTGGGGAGGCTGTTGCCAGAAGGCAGCAGTTAGACTATTCAACATACATACATACATACATGTCCTTCCTTCTAGGCCACCTTCCCAATCCAGTATGCATGAATGTGGAAAGCAAACACATTAAAAATAAATACATTAGAAGGGGGAACCAAATTGGGAGGGGGGAACCCTGGCTTTCCCTGTTTCAGACCCCCACCTTGTAAGCAGCCAGCCAACCCCCCACCCCACAACACTGGCTAACTGACAACCCTGCACAGGAGTACAAAGTAGATCTGATGGAGTCCTAACTGGGAACTGACAGCACAAGATTTATTTTACATTTTTGTGAGATGCCAAAAGGAGGGAGGATGTCAAGAAGTTCCCCCCACAGGGATGTTTCACATCTTCCAGGTGGACAGTGGCATTTTTTCAGATCAGGGCCCACTTTATTGCTCACCAGTGTTCACATTAACAGGATCAGGCGCACCTTCACTTTGGCATGAAAGAGTATGTGCAGTTGTTCTGCTTCCTCCTCATTTCAGCTCATCACAGGTTTGCTCAACTGACCGTTGCATATTAACACGGCTTGTGGAAACTCCACTTCCTACATCCACTTTGGAACTTGATTCTCTACGAAGTCAGTGTGGTGTAGTGGTTAGAATATTGGACTCAGACTGGGGGTCCGGGGTTCAAATCCCCACCCAGTCAAAAAGCTCAACAGGGCCAGCCAGTTACATTCACTCTCACTCTCTGCCTTGCCGACCTCACAGGGTTTTTGTGGGGATAAAAAGGTGGGGAGGGGGAGAACCATGTACACTGTCTTGAGATCCTTGGAGGAAGGGCATGATAATCTTAATAAAAATAACAATAAATGAGGATAGGGTCTCCCTAGGCCTTCAAGTATAAAAAGAGGGCATAACAATAGCCAAGAAGCAAAGTTAAAATGTACACACCAATTAAAGCCAGCTGGAGCCCAGTTCAAACATTCAGAGTGCACGATCAACCATGCATAGGGCAGGGGTGCTGAACCTCTTTCAACCCAAGGGCCAAATTCCATTTTGGAGAAGTTCTCAGGGGCTGGATCCCAAGGGTGGGAGGAGCCAAAAATACCAGCATATTTTAGCTTAAGCCTCTTACTGCTGGTAACTAAGCCTTAGGAGAGGAATTTTGACTTTGTAGAAAGGGGAAAAGCTGGGAAACCACCAAATCATCTGCAGTTGGGGGGAAGTGGTGGGGGCAGGGGATAGAGAAAGGGATGTGGCCATCTGAGGACTGCCAGAGGGCTAGGTCTGGCCTGTAATTCTGCACCCGTGATATAAATAAAGAATCTTCCTTTGGAAGGCTCGAGTCAATTTGTAAAGCTGAGGTTCATGAGAACAGAAGATTGAAATCCCTTCGCTGAGAAGCGTTGACTGTGAACCACAGTAACGTATGTTGCAAGTCTCCATAGAATTATCCACCTGAATGCATGTCCACATGTTTATGTGCGTGCGGATTACAGCCCTTAGATCACCAACAGCCTCCTGTCACTGTTGTGATCTTATTGCACTCAGCATACCTGCATACCTGGGTCCCCACACCAGCACTTACTTCAGCTAGAGTTACGGTGCACTTAGCAAGCTGTGTACAAGGCATTCCTGTTTTCCCCACCCTTTCCCATTGCAAGAGAAGTGTATGCCAAAGGAATCTGCTGGTATACGAGACTCCCTTGGTAGCATTGCCATGGAGGCACCCGTGGAGCCCATAGGAGGACAGCCACGCTGCTCGTTTAAAAACTATGAACATGGCAAGTAAGCATGAAACTGAATGAAACACCCACAGAAACCATCAAACCCACTCAGCCAGTCCAGAGGCAGGCCAGAGGAACATTTTAATGAGTACTTTGGTTTGCATCATGATCGCACTCAATTAGCCTATTGCCATTTTGTGGGCTTGGCCTGCCATTGCATGAAGGCACACCCATAGCCAGAGTTAATAAATTTTTCATAATCTCATGGACCTGCTTTTATTTGTCCCATGGGTGTGGCCATTCCAGAAAGCAACCGGAATCGCAGAGGAAGTTCCTTGTAAGTCAACCCTGGCATTAAGAGATTGTTCATATTGTTCAGTACACGATTAATCCCTGAGACAACACAGCTGTAACTAGTGTAGGCGGGCAGACCAAATATACTGCGTGGAACACCAGAAGGCAGTTTACTCATCCCAACATGGAATCAGAAGAAGCCAGAAAGACCACTGCTAGATGAGACTCACCATTTGATCTCTTGTGGCTTTTTTTTATGGCAATTAAAAAAATGAGGAGCAAATCTGGGAATGCAGCACTTGGGGAAAGATTTTTAAATCCTTTTGCCAATGCTTGTCCCCACCAAGCTGCTATTTGTCCTGCAGGAGAAAATGTATACCTGTATGGTATCTCAGATGATTTCCCACCGTCTTATCTAGTTGTGCCCCAAGATTATTCACACGCCGTGTTTTTTGGATGAGCATATTCACATCTCTTAGATTTACAAAGTTGGTAGTTAAACCCTTTATGGTCCCTTGAGAGTTAATAAAATCCAGTTGGCAAAGGCTACTGCAGCATGTGATCATTAGAGATTAGCCGTAAGATAAACACACATCTACCATAAACACACATTACATTAACAAATTATATGTGGCTAACATGCTGTCAAGGAGACGACCTCATCTTTGTTGTATAAGATCTGTCCATTCTGTCCCTGAGTTTGGGGACCATTGGGCAAGCACAATCCTAAGCATGGTTACTCAGAAGTAAGTGTGTTTAGGATTACGGCTTCAACTACATTTCATCTCAGGTTTATTACACATATAGACATGCAGCCTTCAGTATAGCTATCTCTAAAGAACAGCCAAACATATTCCAGAGTATTGGCCTCACCCACTCATACTTTTACAAGGTTCGCAGCTACCTCATTAGTAGAGAAATACAGCAAGTACTTACAACTATGAAGAGGTTAAATAAGACCATCATGACCTTCAAAAAAGTGAAGCAGCTCATCTTGGTGTCTGCAAAGCATTTAAGGAGAAAGTTAACAAACAGCTTCTCAAGATGCTTTAGAGAGCTCAACCCAACTCATGCTCCTGAGTTTGATATGGCCTGATCAGGTTTACAGGGAAGTCTCACTGTGAAGTCCAATGTAGCCTCCCTCCTGGTAAGCATTGGACTGCACTCTTACAAGCATCTTTTTGGGTGATATTCATACCGCATGTGATGCCATATATGAGAGAGAGAGAGAGAGAGAGGATACGAACTAGAGGCAGCAGATGGATATACATCTCCCCAAAAGAACAGGGTCCCCTTAACACACTAGATTACAATCATTCTGTGCCTTCAACCAAATATTCTTTTTGATAGACATTGTAGGGAAAACCCCATTACATTCTACAGAGCATCAGAGAAAGACATTTTATTACACAAAAAGGAAATAAAAACAAATGGACTTTATACATCCCTTGTCCCTCCCAGTGGTTCCAACAGCTATTTTCCCCATGCCACAAGAGTTCCAAGGGCCTGGAATAATCAATTCTATCTGCCCAGAACAGCAATGGTGAAAGTAGGAACACCTAGCTGGAAAGTACTCTGAAAGAGATCTATATCCTCCCCCTACCCCAGGACTTCCCTTTGCCACCAGCGTCTTTGAGGGAAACAGAACAAGGAGCCACAAGATACCATCATTTGATATCACAAACAGATATTCCAGATTTATCACTGTGAGGGCGATACGGCCTGCCTAGAAATCTGAGTTTTCCTATTGTGAACCATTACGGTTGAAAAGTGGTATACACATATTGCAAAGTAAAACCTTGTTTTAAAGGATGATCTGTCTGCTTCACATCCCTCTACACCTTTCCTTGAAAATTTCAGGGAAGAATGACACAGACGCAAGCCACCCCAAACAAACTCCTTATTTTAAAGAAAGACACATTTAACAGCCTACCGCCCTACCCGCTAGCAAACACAAATTAAAAGCCTGGTGTAATTCTAACACACATCAAAAAGCTTTCTTCAGAACAGAAATAATCTTTAAGGGCAGAGAAGACCCCATTCCATAAACAAAAGAGACTCACCTTAAAGAGAAACAAACAACTCCTGAAACAACCTGAACAATCCTGTATCTTTCCAGTTGACAAGGCAATCAGCTTCTTAAGTAAAGCAAAGCAATGGTTGTTTCAGCCTATAAGAAACATCCCCTTTTCGGGCCAATGAAATCTCTTTAATAAAGGCCACACCTCACCAACTTAAGTTTTTTAAAAAAATTAATAGAGGAAAAAAGTAGACCACCTTTCTTTATTCTTTACTGCTCTCTAGTGGCTAGAGGTGAACGTTTGCACTCTAGGTGGGTTTGACTTTGAGCACAACAGGGAAGTTGAAGCAGAGCCGAATGCAACAGCTGGATTACTATCGGGAACAGTTTACAGAAATCATATAACATTGGTTTTAAAGGAACTGCTCTGGCTGCCAATACACTTTCGGTCTGGATTCAAGGTGCTAGTGATGATGTATAAAGTCCTAAACGGCTTGGGACTTAGCGCCTCTTGCTGCATATGCCTGCCTGAATATTGAGATCTGCCGTGGGGGCTGTTCTCTGCAACCTACAAAGGGACCTGTACATTATGTGGAGATGCAAAAGAGGGCCTTCTCGGTTATGGCACTTGGGTTACAAAATGCCCTCCCCTTGGAGGTCCGGTTGGAACTGACATTGGCCTCATTTTGGCTCCAAGTTAAGACCTGGCTTTTTATCCAAGCTTTTGAGTCTTATTGACTGTGCCTCAATTTTTATTTGTTTGCTTGGACTGTTGATGATTAAAATGGACTGATGATTAAAATGGACTGGTTTCATGTTGAATTGTTTTAATTATTGTACCCCACCTTGATATCAATAGATATAGGACAGGCCATAAATATTTGATTAATTTCTTCATTCAGAGATATTTTAAATTAGTTTTATTTCTTGCACATGAATAGAACACACACGTGTGCACCAAGGGGCAGGTGACACCCGGCACCTTGAAATGGTGTGTGCATATGCAACTATGCCAAGAGGGGTAATGGCTGCCATAGTGCTGCAGCAACCTGCAAGTCGGGGCCTCTGGGTGGTGGTGGTGGTGGTGGTGGTGGTGGTGGTGGTGGTGGTGGAGGAGGAGGAGGAGGAGGAGGAGGAGGAGACTTACAGGCACTGAGGAGGAAACACACAGTACTAGACTGGCTGGCTTTGCTCATTCAAGCCAGCCACTCACAGTACCCCTGCCAGCACCAGCAGCCCTGCTGCCCATCTTGGCCAACCCAGGTCCTACCCTGCCTGAACCTTCTCAAGCAATGGTGCCAACCACCAGAGTACAAGAGAGCAGCAGCAGACAGGTCTTGGGTGGCTGGGTGAGTGCATGCATGGGGGTGAGAAGGAGGTGTAGAAAGAGGAAATGTTTTGTAGGCATTCAAGGGACTTGTAAGTGCATTCAATAGCTATACATCTTAGATGAACAAAGCATTCATGCCACTTCATTGCTGGGCATTGCCCCCTAGTAACACGGGCCTTGGTTCCACCATCTTCTAACCCACATGTGTGCTGCCCCTTGACCCCACCCAGATACCTGGGATGGCGCAACCTGTCATAAGAACATAAGAAGAGCCCTACTGGATCAGACCAAGGGTCCATCTAGTCCAGCATTCTGTTCACACAGCGGCCAACCAGCTGTCAACCAGGAACCCAAAAGCAGGGCATAAGCAAAACAGCACCCTCCCACCCATGTTCCCCAGCAACTGGTGTACATAGGCTCATTGCCTCTGGTACTGGAGGCAGCACATAGCCATCAGTACTAGTAGCTATCGATAGCCTTTTCCTCCAGGAATTTGTCCGACCCCCTTTTAAAGCCATCCAAATTGGTGGCCATCACTACATCCCGTGGTAGCGAATTCTATAGTTTAACTATACGCTGTGTGAATAAATACTTCCTTTTATCTGTCCTGAATCTCCCTCCAATCAGCTTCATGCGATGACTCTGGGTTCTAGTATTTTGAGGGAGGGAAAAAATGTCTCCCTATCCACACCATGCATAGTTTTGTAGACCTCTATCATGGCTGTGTTTCCACCAGAGATTTACCCCAACTTGGCTGCACAGTGAGGTCTCTGTGTTTCCATGACGTCGTGGCCATTCAGCACCAACCCCACATTTTATTGTGGAAAAACCGCTTCGTCTGAGACTGGTTATAGTCTGACTTTTCCAGCTTACTTTGGCTCCGTTACTGAGCTGTTTCCACAGCTGCACGGGGTTCAGTATCATAGTCCTGCCTATGGGGCATGTAGCCCGGCCCTTGTGGGTGTGTCGCTCACCTGCCCATGACCTCAGTGACCCAACCCCTTACCTCCCTTTTTTCTGGAATTTACACTGCCATTTTGGAGCTGGATACCCTGCGAGCAACATTTAAACAAACAAACATTGCACATAACCCTAGATCACGGGTTCGTATAAACACTCTTTCACAGCCAGCAAGTACTCCGAGCACCCCTGACATATAGGTTCAGTGTCCGTCCACCCTGCGTAGCCCTACGAGTTTCCCAGCCATGGTGTTGGCAAGGAAATCACGAGAGCTGCAAAAACGGCTTCACCGAGAGTCGTTAAGGTGCAATTATGCTTTACACACGACTTTGCTTGCAAGCCCCTCTTCGCTGAAGCGAAATCGCACTTTAAGTTCCCCTTTTTAGCAAAATAACCAAGGGTTTAAAAGGGAGGGAATCCTGCATACAGGACGCTGCTCTGCTTAAGGAAAAAACAAAGGACGTAAAAGGGGTGGGATGCTTTTTCGGTCCTTCATTAAAGCAAAATTGCGCTTTAAGTTCCCCTTTTTAGCAGAGTAACCAAGGGATTAAAAGGGAGGGAATCCTGCATACAGGACGCTGCTCTGCTTAAGGAAAAAACAAAGGACGTAAAAGGGGTGGGATGCTTTTTCGGTCCTTCGTTAA
Source organism: Heloderma suspectum (assembly GCF_057233095.1). Lineage (NCBI taxonomy): Eukaryota > Metazoa > Chordata > Lepidosauria > Squamata > Helodermatidae > Heloderma > Heloderma suspectum. The sequence goes on from NC_139461.1 coordinate 233,211,882, forward strand.
AGCAAAATTGCGCTTTAAGTTCCCCTTTTTAGCAGAGTAACCAAGGGATTAAAAGGGGGAGAATGCTGCTCCACTTAAGGAAAAAAAGGGAGATTTCCGTCCTTTGTTAAAGCAAAATTGCACTTTAAAGCTCACTTTAAAGCGGGGGGAAAGGGTTCAGAAGGTGGGGAGGAGACTGGCCAGAGTGGGAAACTGGAGCAGAGCGGAAGGGGCGAGGGAGAGGGGAATCAGCAAGAGGAGGAGGTGGGAACACTGATGAGGTAATCAGACCCAGCACAGACTCCACCCAGCCATCAAAAAAAGTAATTTGATTAGAGCTCTGTGGAAACAGTGCAGAGCCCCAGGCTACAGCGATGATAAGCTGGGTCTTTAAGGACTGTGGAAACAGGAAAAGGAGAAGATGAGATTGGGGAAACATCACAACAAAGTTACAAAGTGAAGCCAATAGCGTGGAAACACACCCCACGTGTGTTTCCCCTTACCCTCCTTTTCCCCAAGCTAAACAATCCCAGCTGTTGTAACCTTCTCTCATAGGGGAGATGCTCCAGCCCTCTGATCATTTATTTGCCGTTTTCTGCACCTTTTCCAGCTCTACAATATCTCTTTTTAGGTGTGGTGACCAAAACTGGACACAGTATTCTAAGTGTGGTTGCACCCTAGATTTGTACAGGGGCAGGATGATATTGGCAGTTTTATTCTCAATTCCTTTTCTAATTATGCCTAACATGGAGTTTGCCTTTTTTTCTTTTCTTTTTTTACAGCAGCCGCACACTAGATTGACATTTTCACTGAGCTGTCCACCACAACCCCAAGATCTCTTTCCTGGTCAGTCACCACTAGCTCAGATCCCATCAGGCCATACTTGAAGTTGGGATGTTTTGCCAACATGCATCACTTTACATTTGCTTACATTGAAGTGCATTTCTCATTTAGATGCCCATTCTCCCAGTTTGGAGAGATCCTTTTGGAGTTCTTCACATTCCCTTTTTGCTTTAACCACCCCAAATAATTTGGTGTCATCTGCAAACTTGTCCACTTCACTGCTCACTCCTAATTCCAGATCATTTATGAACAGGTTGAAAAGCATTGGTCCTAATACAGTTCCCTGTGGGAGTCCACTATTTACTTCCTTCCACTGGGAGAATTTACAATTTATTCCTACTCTCTTCTTTCTGTTCTTTAACCAGTTATTGATCCATAAGAGGACCTGTCCTCTTATTCCATGACTGCTAAGTTTGCTCAGGAGTTTTTGGTGAGGGACTTTGTCAAAAGCTTTTTGGAAGTCCAAGTAAACAATGTCTCCTGGATCATCCCTGTCTACTGACACTCTCAAAGAACTCTAAAAGGTTAGTGAGGCAGGACTTACCTTTGTGGAAGCCATGTTACTTCTTTTTCAGCAGGGCTTGTCCTTCTATACGCTTACTAATTTTATCTTTAATAATGCCTTCAACCAATTTACCAAGAACAGACGTTAAGCTAACTGGCCTGTAATTTCCTGGATCCACCTTGGATCTCTTTTTGAAAATTGGAGTTACATTGGCCATCTTCCAGTCCTCTGGTATAGAGGCTGATCTTGGGGACATGCTGCATATTTTGGTTAGAAGACCAGCAATTTCATATTTGAGTTCTTTGAGAACTCTAGGATGGATACCACCTGGGCCCAGTGATTTATTTGCTTTCAATTTATCAATAAGGTTGAGAGCTTTATCTTTTGTCACCACTATTTGCCTCAGTTCCTCAGACTCCCTTCCTGAAAACATCAGTTCAGGCACAGGTCCTATATCTTCTGCAATGAAGACAGATGAAAATAATTCATTCAGCTTCTCTGTAATCTCCTTGTCCTCCTTCAGTACTCCTTTAACTCCACTGTAATCCTGTGGTCCAACTGCCTCCCTAGCTGATTTTCTGCTTCTGATACATTTAAAGAATCCTTTATTGTTGGCCTTGATGTTGTTAGCGATATGCTCTTCAAAATGCTTTTTTGCATCTCTTATTGTCTGCTTGCATCGCCTTTGTGCAAGCTTGTGCTGCCTTTTGTTTTCCTCACTTGGGCTATCTATCTATCTATCTATCTATCTATCTATCTATCTATCAAATTTCTTAATGACCCATCTGGCCGGTCACCTGGCCACTCTGGGCGATGTACAACAGTGCAATTTAAAACAGTAAAATTATACATTAAAACATTATTTAAAAATACCCTAACCCACCCCAAATGCCTGCCTGAATAACCAAGTTTCAGTGCATAGTGGAAGCTCATTAAAGAGGGGGCATGGCGGAGTTCCCTAGGGAGGGGGTTCCACAGAGTGGGGGCCACCACAGAGAAGGCCCTCTCCCTCATCCTCACCAGCCTAGCTGTCCTGGCTGATGGGACAGAGAGAAGGCCATCCGAGGCTGATCTTGTTAAGCGGCCTGTTTGGTGTTGCTGGAGGAGCTCCTTGAGATAGGCTGGGCCGGAACCGTGTTGGATTTTAAAGGTCAAAAACAACACCTTGAATTTGGCCTGGAAAACAACTGGTAACCAGTGCAACTCCTTCAGCACCGGAGTGATGTGATCACACTGACGGCTGCCTTTAATCAGGCGAGCCGCCACGTTCTGCACCAGCTGCAGCTTGCAAACCATCTTCAAGGGTAACCCCATGTAGAGCGCATTACAGTAGTCTAGATGAGAGGAGACCAGGGCATGTACTACCAATGGGAGCATATGGTTGGGAAGGTAGGGACGCAGCCGCCGTATCAGATGGAGTTGGTACAACACTGTCTGGCTCACGGCTGGCACCTGAGCCTCCATGGACAGCTGGGAGTCTAAAATGACCCCCAGGCTGCAGATCTGGTCTTTCAAGGGTAGCCGTACCCCATTCAACACCAGGTCAACATCCCCCAACCTCCTCTTGTCTCCCACCAAAAGTACCTCGGTCTTGTCAGGGTTCAGCTTCAGCTTATTCCTCCCCATCCAGCCACTCACGGTCACATTTAGACAGGGATTCCACGGCCAACCCTGGTGAAGATTTTTGAATGAGAGGTAGAGCTGCGTGTCATCCACATATTGATGACACTGCACTCCAACCCTCCCCCAGCGGCTTCACATAGATGTTAAATAGCATCGGGGAGAGAATGAAACCCTGTGGTGCCCACATATGAGCGGTCACAGGTCCGACACCTCTTCTCCCAGTGCTACCCTCTGGTACCTGCTGGAGAGGAAGGACCGGAACCACTGTAATACTATGTCTTCAATGCCCATCCTCTCCAGGCGGTCCAGGAGGATACAGTGGTCAACGGTATCAAAGCCTCTGAGGGGTCGAGGAGAACAAGGAAGGAGCATTTACCCCTATCCAAAGCCCTCCTCATATCATCCACCAAGGCGACCATGGCCGTTTCTGTCCCATGCCTAGGGATGGCGGAGAATTCCGCCATGGACTCCAGTGAGGCCGGATTCTTTAGAATCCAAACCCCCAAAGTAATTGGCGGAATGGAGCAATCCCCCCCGCCACCCTGCGAAGTCTGCGTGGACCGGATCCTACCTGCCTTTGGCAGGTCCGGATCCGGCCACTGCTGGCCGCTGTCCAGGCTGCGGCCGCGAATGGCGTCCTGCGTAGCAGACACCATTGGTGTGCCTCCCTTTGGCCATGATAGGCTACGTAAAGATTTACGTAGCCTATCACGGAAAAAAGGGAGACACGCAAATGCTGTAGCAGACGCCATTTGCGTCCTTCCCTTTGGCCGTGATAAGCTACATAAATCTTTACATAGCCTATCATGGCAAAGCAGGGACGCAAATGGCGTCCCCTATGCGGGACGCCATTTGCGGCTGCAGCCCGGCCGTGGCCAGAAGTCAAATTGCATCGGGTGGCCCCGGCCAGTGGCTCTGTGGACTCGCCATGGAGCGGAGCTGGCTGGGGAGGATTCCAGGGGGGAGGAACAGATCGCCTCCCCCCCCCCGTCGAGGATTCCAGGGGGACGAACCGATCGCCTCCCTCCCCCGCAGCGGACCCCCGCGGACACAGGTAAGTGGGGTTTCGTACACCCCTACCCATGCCCAAGCCTGAAGCCCGATTGAAATGGATCTAGATAATTGGCTTCTTCCAAGTGTGCCTTTAACTGCATCGCCCCCACCCACTCAATGATCTTGCCCCCAAATGGCAGATTTGAGACTGGGCGAAAGTTGTTCAAAACTTGGGGATCCAAGGAGGGCTTCTTTAAGAGCGATCTTATCACTGCCACATTGAGGGCTGATGGCATCACTCCCTCCTCAAGGGCGGCGTTCACCACCACCCTGATCTCCTCACCCAATCTCTCTCTGCAGCTCATAATGAGCCAAGATGGGCAAGGATCAAGTAAGCAGATGGTCAGCTTTACAGATGAAAGCACCTTGTCCACTTCATCAGAAGGAAGAAGCTGGAACCGATCCCACAAAACCGGTTTGCCACAGGCCACCTCTCACTCGCTAACTGTATCCACGGTGCATGGAATAACACTCCTGCTCCGATCAATTTTATCTGCAAAGTGCCTTGCCAAGGCATCACAAGAGGCCTTAGAATGCTCCAGCAGTTCCAGAGCAACTGGACTGATCAGTCTCTGGACCACTTGGAACAGCCTCCTGGGACAGCACTCTGCGGACGCGATAGAGGCAGCATAGTATTCCTTTTTTGCTGCCTTCATTGCCACGTGATAGGCTGAAGATACAGCTCTAGCCCATGTCTGATTGACTTCAGAGTGAGACTTCCGCCACCGGCACTGTAGCTGTCTCACCTCCTGTTTCAGGGCTCGTAATCACGGATTGAACCATGGTGCAGTTCGAACCCTGTTCAGGGGGAGAGGGTGTTTCAGAGCCACCCTATCTAATGCCCCAGTGACTGCAGCATTCCAGCCACCCACCAGGGTCTCGACCGAGTGGCCGTTTGCGTGCTCCAGAGAATCCCCAAGCGCGTTCAGGAATCCATTCGGATCCATAAGACACCTGGGCAAACCATTTTAATGGGTCCTCCACCCCCGCAGAGGGGTTGTGGAGCCAAGAAGTCCAACGTCACCAGATAGTGATGACGGGGGGGGGGATACACCCCCAACTTCCAGATCACTCCCTGCTTCTCCAGAAACAAACAAAAGGTCTAGTACATGACCGGCTAAATGGGTGGGCATAATTAGAATAGGGTACAGCTCCCAGGAGGCCATGGTCTCCATGAAGTCCCAAGGTGCCCCTGTGAGGATGGCCTCCGAATGTACATTGAAGTCCCCCAACACCAATAAGTTAGGGGACTGCACACGCACATCAGAGACCACCTCAAGCACCTCGGCCAGGGAGTCAGTCGTCCAGCGGGGTGGACGGTACACGAGCAGAATCCCCAGACTGCCCTTCGGGCCCAACCTCCAGTACACGCACTCAGCAACCTTGGTCTCCCGGAGAGGGGGTCTGGTGAAGACCAAGGACTCCCGGTAGATAACAGCCACTCCCCCTCCCTGATCCCCAGCCCTCGGCTGCTTTGCATACGAAAATCCAGCTGGGCACATGGCTGCCAGAGTTGGAGCAGCAGCCTTAGCCAGCCAGGTCTCCATAATACATGCCAGGTCTGCACCCTCATCCAGGATCATGTCATGGATGAGGGATGTTTTCTGGGTAACAGACCTGGCATTGAAGAGCAGCAAATGAAGGCCAGAAGATGGAGTCACACCTCCCCCAGCCATCCTTTGGCTCTGGACAGGCCCGGAACAGGGAATAGATATTATACATCTCTCCCTTGTTCTCCTTACCTGGCATGGCCTGCCCCTAGCACTCCACCAGCGCCTGCCGCCCAGCCTCTGTATAGTCTGGCCTCCAACGCTCCCCCCACTGCCTCCGTCAGGTGGACACATGCATCCTTGCTTCCGCCTATCAGGCAGGCTACCCACCCTTAAAAACACAACAAAAAAACCCCAAATCACACCCCCCACCAACAGTTAAAACAAAAATCAAAACAAAACATCCACTGGTTATGAAGGACTTCCTGGAAAGGTTATGAAATCAGTACCTACATTAGGCCACAGGAGGGGAACCTACCACCATATAAAGCTCTTAGTGCATAATCCTATGGATGTATAGACAGAAAAATGTCCTACATGGCTGGGAATGCTGGGAGTGGTAGGACTTTTTTCTGTCTATACACGCATAGGATTGTGCCCTTAATTGCGTAGCACTGCTGTTCATTTGATCCTTCCCAGTTGTATGATTCTACAATAATAGAGTCTAAGTTCCATATGGATGATAATGTCCAGAGCATAACAAATAAATAAATCTAAACCTAGCCAAATCCATTCACCTGGGATTGTGATGTGCCTTCTCTTACCATAACTTTTCCAGATGGCCCAGCCCTGTCGTGGCTTCCTCCATGAGCCAACTAAATACTCCAGCGGTGCATCTTTCTCCAAATACTCAGCTTTCTTTGAACCTAAGAAAAATCCCATTTCTATGGGAAGCAGAACAGTCTTTCATTCTTGACTCAAGGACAAAGAGAAAGAGAGACTAATTTCTTTGGATCTAAGCACCAACTATACATGATATATGCATTTCAACAAGCATGCTTAACCCGGCTGCATTTGTTTTTGGAAAAGGCAAATTAGGGCACAGTCTTATGGCCACTAGACAGCGCCTAGAAGGCCACAGGATTTTTTGTTCTCTGGGAACCACTGTCGGAGCCAGTGCTCTGAGGTCAGTTCCCAGAAAACCAACTCCCCGCGCCCTCCCTTGCTGCCTTATAGGTTCACCCCCAGGTCCGCACTCAGAAGAGCAGCATGGAGGGGCCGAAAAGGGGGCTTTCCTGCAGGCAGGGAGTGGAGGGGATGGTGGAAGGGAGTGGAGGGGATGGTGGAACATTGTGGCCATTACAATCTTTCCTATGCGCCATCTGGCCTCCCCCAATCTGAGGTGCCCTGGTTAGATAGCCAAAATCGGCCATCTTGGCACAAATGCAGGGCGGCCAGAGCATGGAGGAGAAGATCCTCTCCACGCTCCACCCGCCCTCCATTGGCTAGTCAGCCGCCTCCAACTTCAGAGGCAACCAACTATCCCCATAGGATCACACCCTTATTCATTCATTTATTTGTTTATTTGTTGCATTTCTATACACCCAATAGCCAAAGCTCTCAGTTGCAGAGCAGTTGTGGTAAATAGCACTTTCAGGGGCAAAAAGCAGCTAAGTAGGAGCTGGTGTGCGCACACACACACACACAATCTGGATGTGTGACAAGTTCAAGACCAGGGCCTTGTAACTGCTCTTTCTCCAGAATAAAAGCAGCCACATTATGCCCACTTGTTTCAGCATGTGCATGATGTCACATGTAGCTTGGCCCTGATCTGGTCCATATACAATCAGAATTCCAGTTCTGGTAGAAGCCTAGTGCATGCACAGGCTTCCTCTTCTCAGACATCCACACTCTGTGACCTTGTTTGGATGTAATGGCAGTGTTCAGCGGCAATTCATGAGTTAATTTGTAGGTTAATATATTAACCCACAAATTCTGGGGACACGAGTTGCTTCTAGTTTCCAGCAACAAACTACAAATGTTGCATGGGTTAACAAACCATGGGGTAACTTGGGGTTGTTTAACCCATGAACAACCCCAAGTTCCCAGGTTTGGATGTCATGGTAACAACCTACAAATGTGGCATTCATAGGTTGTTGCTGGAAACTGGAGGCAGCTCACGCACAGCTCACGTTACTTAATCCACAAATTGCTACTGAACGCCACCATTACGTCTGAACAGCCCCAACATATAGGTATCAGGAGATGGATCCAGGGAGCTGTGCAACTTCAAGAGAGGGGCACCACTGCAGTCCCATTGCACTTCTAATCCTGAGGAGCTCTTTCCTGGGCAATTTTCCACTTAAATATATATTAAATCTGATACCCTGTGATCACTGTTTCCAATTGGTTCAACAACATTTACAATACATCTCGTACTAGGTCCTGGGCAACACCACTTAGGATTAAATCCAAGGTCGCCTCCCCTCTGGTTGGTTCCATGACCAACTGTTCTAGGGCACAGTTGTTTAGGGCAGAGCTTTCCAAAGTGTGTGCCACGACACATTAGTGCGTCGCCGGCAGTGTGTAGGTGTGTCGCGCAAAAATTGTGCAGAAGGGCACCGCGGAGTTCCCTTACTCACGTTTGCTTCGCTTGGTCCCTCCCCCGGAACTTCCTAAAGCAACTAACATTAAAGCAGCTTAACTGCTAAGGCTTAGGTCAGTGGCTCTCAACCTGTGGGTCGCGACCCCTTTGGGGGTCGAACGACCCTTTCACAGGGGTCGCCTAAGACCATCGGAAAACACATATTTCCGATGGTCTTAGGAACCGAGAAACCGCTCCTCTATCCGTCTCCAGGCGGGTCTGCCCACATGGAGATTCACTGCCTTACACCCTTCCGTTCGTGTTCTCGCCCGCCGCTGTTATTGCGGTCTTAATTCGCAGGGAAGACCCAGTGTGCGGAGAAACACACAACACGGCTCTGTTTCCAAGGGCTGCCTCGCAACTGTGTTTGTGTGTGTGTGTGTGTGTGTGTGTCTGTGCTTTGTCTCCCCCCGCGGCTTTCTCGTCACGTCTGCTTGCTCTCTCGCTCTCTTTCCCCCTCCTATACTCTTTCAGCCATCCTGTCTCTCGCCGGTGTCTTCCGTGCCTGTTTCCCGCACACTCGCTCTTTGCACCCTGTTCTCGCTTCTCGCTTGCAACCTCTTCTCACGCGTTCTTTCTCAGTGTGCGCCCGCCCCAGCCTCCCCCCCCCACGAAATTCCAGGAAATCTCTCCACTTCCCCACCCGCCTCTCGACTTCCCAAGAGTGCTTCCCACAACTTATTAACAGCGATGCATGCTTCAAGACAAAATTTCATTTACTTGTAATTAGCAATAAATATTTCACAATATATAATTACATATTGTTTTTGTGATTAATCACTGTGCTTTAATTATGTTCAATTTGTAACAATGAAAATACATCCTGCATATCAGATATTTACATTACGATTCATAACAGTAGCAAAGTTATAGTTATGAAGTAGCAACGAACATAATTTTATGGTTGGGGGTTACCACAACATGAGGAACTGTATTAAAGGGTCGCGGCATTAGGAAGGTTGAGAACCACTGGCTTAGGTGCTTTAACATTAGCTGCTTTAGGATCACGTGGCGTCTTGATGCAGGACGCACTTGATTGGCGGTGTTGGAGTGGTACGGCGAGGAGTGTGGTAACGCTGGCTGCATGAGGAGTGTGGAGAATTCCAAGTTAGCAGAGCAATTAGTCAAGCAATTTGCAATCAGCTCGGGTGAGAGGCTTCCCCACGTCCTCCGTGCGGCTGCAGGGCAGCGGGGGAGAACAACGGCCCACTGGACGCCCCCAGAGCAGGGAGGGCTGCACCGCGCAGGCAAGGAGCTTCGAGCCTGCGCTCCCCAGAAAGGTAGAGGCATGGGGTGAAAAGAGGGGAAGGGAGGCACTGCCCTGGGAGCAGAGCTCGGCCGACACCGGCGCGGAGAACTGGCAGCGGCCACCAGCCCTGCGTGGTTTCGGGCGTGCCCTTCGCGGACTTCTGGCCAAAGTACCACACAGGTGGAAACACCACCTGGGACTGCACCGAGCGGGCCGTCCGCCATCTTGGCCAGTCGGAACGGAGCTCAGTTGATTTCTGCCATTTATTTTTATTTTTACTCTGCTGTAATTGTGGATTAACCACCCACTGGCAGTGTACCAACGGAGAGTGCTGGAACTGGACTCTGGACATAGGCATTGCAAATATTTACAGCAGTATAGCCTTGTAGTGAGACATATATATTTACACCATTTTTGTTGGACTTTTGCTTCTCTACTTCATGTGTTTTTGCAGCTGAGCTCCTACCTGGACCTATGTGTCCTAAATATGTATTGTAAATACTTTAGTTAATTTTGTTTATTTTTCACATTTTCTCCTGGTCCTAATTCCTATCAACTTTTTTAAATTCTTGCACATATTTACATACTGTTACTCATAAATAAACAATTATGTTATTATCTTATCATATAAAATCATATATTTTTAAAAATATAAATGAAAGGTTTTCATGAGATATGTTGTATCCCCATACATTTCGTTATTACAATTTATGTATGCGTCCGTACCTCTTATAACGGGTTAGTTTAACCTCCAGTTTGCTAGTAAAACTGAGTTACCGTGTCACGAAATGATGCATGTCTAAAAACTGTGTCACCAACACAAAAAGTTTGGAAAGCTCTGGTTTAGGGCATCAAGAAATGTAACCTCTTTGTCTTGGATGGAACATGCATTTATTCAATCCATGTGGGGGTAACTGAAGTCCATTATTACAACACTTCCTTGTTTGGAGGCCTCCCTGATTTCATTTTCCATTTCCAGTTGGAAGTTATGAATCTGCTGCTCCTGACAAGCACCCCAGATCTACCGCCTGAAGCAACTTGTTTCACCTGGCTTCATGGTTAGGCTGACTCTACACCTATTTAAGGCCAGACTCACATGGTAGGTATACTCTGCATTCAGGCCTAACACTCCTCCTCCTAGTACTCCCTAAATGGCTTAGTCAACCCCTAACATTCACTCAAAACCAACCTGCCTGGTCACTGAGGTCATCGGAGGGCTTGCTCCTGATGGTTCCACATGGACCTATGGCCCGACCGGAGTCCACCAGGAAAAGACCTTTCAGTCTGGCGGCCCCCTTTCTTTGGAACTCCTTGCCCCTGGAGGTGAGGCAGGCACCAACACTGTGCTGTTTCTGGCACCTCCTAAAAACTGCAGTGTTCCAGGAGGCATTTGTCAGGATTCCTTTAGCCCCCACTTTATTTCAACACTGAAGACAAAACACAGACAAGAGGCTTCAGTGTACAGCTTTTAATACATTACTTCACAGGGTCATACAGATGCAAATTCTCAGTGACTCTCAGTCTACAAAGGAATGCCTTCAGAGGAATTCAAAGCGAAGTTAAGAGAGTTGCCTGCCATTTGAAGATGAAGGCAGTCTCACTAGCCTAACTTAAGGGAGGGGGACCCTCTCTCTCATAAGGCTTCTTTCTGAGTGCAGCTTCTCATGCAAAGCCAATCGGGTAGACCGTCTAAGTTCTGTCCCTGCCTTCTCTCTCTTTTTCTCTGCGCCTGCACTTGGCATCTATTAGATCAGACTCTCCACCCCTCCTTCTGTTTGCTGTCTCTCACAGGGGTGTGTGAAGAGGAACCCTCATCCTCAGCCAGCTGGGCATTTGAAACCTGAGAAGCCGGCCCAGTCATATCTGGACTAGCCGGGGAAAACACCTCTCCCATGTCTGGCGGTTCTCTTTCAGAATCTGAACTGCTATCCCACTCCCTGTGCTCAGAAACAACCCTGACAGCATTCCTTAATTGACCAGTCACAGTTTCTATTACCATTCTGTTTGTGTTTTTTTAAAAGCATGATTTTAATGGTGGTGTTTTAATCTTTTCATTTATTTACTGTTTTATCTTTTGTGTTCACCGCTCCGAAATCTTTTTTGGATATGGAGCGGTATACAAATATTGTAAATAAATAAATAAAACCTCACTGTGGTTTCTCTTCCAGTACTTCAAGAAAGGAGCTCTTTACACTCTGCCTCTAAGGCTTCTGGGCCATAAAATGCCTCAGCCGGGGGTTAGAATAGGAATCTCGGCGAAATCAGCAATGAATCAAATGAGTTTGGATTTTTATGAATCCAATCTGTGGATTCCACAGTGGACCGGCTTTTCCCGAGTCATACAGATTCTGTGGACTTGCAGACCACTTTTTTTTTTTTTTACTCCCTGGAATTTCACACAAATTCAGTCATAGACAAATATGTAAAATTAAAAAACCCAGATGAAAATGCTCATTTCCTTCATAGGGTAAAGCATGAAAATGCACATTTTGGATGGATCTGTGCATGGGGGGGTGCATTTTCCCCAAGTGTGAATTTGTGCAAATATGAATTAGCGCAAATTCAGGAAATTGGAAAAACTCTGATTCCTCCAATAAGCAGATGATGGAACACAAGGCATCCAGCAATCCATGATATACAGACAGAACAGATTTTACAAAATCTGTACATCCCTAGGTTAGATGCCCCAGTCCTATGGTAGACTGTCTCCCACCTTTCACCAGTTAGCCCTGGCTCTCTCCTGGTTGACTTAATATAGCATATCTGTTTCAGTACTGTTGCAGAACCCAGAGTCAGAGAGACCACGGAGTGAAGGAAAAAGAGATTCTTTATTTAACGTGCGGGCTTAAGGCTGGAATCATTTCCAAAGAGCCAGAAGCCCCGAAATACATCAGCACATTGGTTTTATAGACATTGTGACACATATGAAACGGCTCCTCCTCCCCCTCCCGCATGGGGTTGCAGTCCTCAACATTTCTTCTCTTAGCACCATTGTTTATAATACAAGAACTGGGTTATAGGGTAGCCACGATAAGGAGAGAACAGAAGAGAACAGCAGAGAACAAGATATACAGTTGTATGACCTTTGACAAGATAAGGAATTCCTGTGTCTCATCAGCTTGCAACAATATATTCAAGGGAGAAAGAGCTCAGCAAGAACATGAAGCTTGAGACTGCATGAGGCTACTTAGTCTGACCCCCGATATGGCTGCTACCGTACTACATATAGCCAGGTGCTTTCGGAAAAGCCAGTTGCAGAGTGCATAGATGTAGACAGAATGAAGTCACAGACAAAGCAGCTGCAGTTATGTGGGAATCAGCTACTCACCTGCCCAACTGAGCCAGCTCATGCCTTCTTCTAATGCAAAGCTCCTGTACTACTGATCAGCAAAGAGGATAGCAGTAAGAATGCTGCTTCCCAGCCTGCCTTACCATAAATCTTGCTTTTCCTTTAATCCACAGCCTGTTTTTGAGCCCTGCTTTTCCTTTCAGTTTATCTAGTTCCCAGTTTCACTTTCCTGGAAAAGAATAGCTGGATAGGCAGAAAATGTTTCCTGGCATGGACTACTGTTTTCCTCTAAGCTCTTGATAACAATGCTCTCTTGAGTCTCACCATGACTGCTAAACTAGTGCAGCTGCAACCAGTGCTTCTCCAGCTAATAGGTCTTTATCTTGCCCTGATCAATACAGCTGAGGTAGCCAGATGCAAAAGAGGTCAGGGCTCCTGCACCTTTAGTAGCTGTCTAGAAGAGGAACTTTCAGCAGGTGTATCTTGCAAGCCAAGCTTCACCTGCTGAAAATCCTTCTTCTACGCACCTATTAAAGGTGCAGGAGCCCTGTCCTCTTTTGCAACTGGCTGCCCAATAATACTATGGCCTATTATGAACATAGGTTTCTCAATATATTTCCAATATAAAATTGCATGCATTAAAAAATACCCTCATTACACAATCTTATATTTAGTGCTCTCCTGCTCCACTTCATATTATAGATAGATAGATAGATAGATAGATAGGGCTTTGGGGATTCTAAAACTAGCGCAAAGATACAACTGATGTTTGTACCCTGCCCCAGCATTTTATGTCCCACTATAGTAGTTGCTTGTATCCGATGGCTGGGTGGTGACAGACTGGGGTTAGCAATGACCCTGCAGTGCAATAATCAGACGTCTGCTTACTCATTAAACTCATTGATATTTCCTTCCATATACATGCATACAGAATCAGGTTGCACAACTCATTTAGACAAACAAGCAGTGCAAGCAACTATAGGCCAGGCTTCTTTCCCCATAGTAAGAGGATTCACTGTAGCGTCAATCACGGAGCTCTCTGGCTTCCAAAGCTACAGGTTTCCTCCCCTAAAAGGAGCTTTGCCCTCAGAGCAAATCAGATCTCTACCCAGGGAAGAGAAAGCAATATTGGTCTGTGTTGACTCTCACTGCTTTTGTAGGCAAAACCCAGAAAAGGAAAACCAGTGATATGCCTGACAGCTGTGAGGGCAGAATATCCTAAACACCCAGTTTGAAAGACACCATAATGATCAATCCCTGGACTGTAAAATAAACCCTGGAGTCTGAAATGATCCTTAGTGGCAGTTCTTAAATCCAATCAGAAAAAGAAGAGTCGAGGAACATTTGGTGAGTAAACAAAACTACTAATGGAAGATGGAGCAGCCTTATATGGAGCCAAAAGCCAATATCCCTCACAATGCAAGCCAAACTACCATTGTGAGACCCACTGGAGTACATGTATTGCAAACTTGACATCACTTGGATGATGGATCAGTAGCCTCAGGTCCCGTCTTTCCAAATTAGTACATTTTCCTTCAGCAAAGCACACTGAGTTCCTCCAGCAATGCTGCCCTGTTGCATCTCGGCAGTGTTCACAGATGCACAAAAGACCCACCGCTTGAAGCAAGGGCTCTTTGCCCTTGCAAAACAAAAATGTACAAGATGTACAACTATTTAGCCTAATTGTTGCCATGGTGCATTCAGCCAGAGTGGACTTTGCTGTATGGTGGAGTATGCAGTAGTATCAACACTGTACGTTATAGGGTGGCCACCTGCACGTCGCCATAGAAGAGGACAGCAGAGGACACGGATTTGCATAAAAAGTTCATAGGCTAGTTGATATGTATCATTGCAAATTTAGAAATAGATTTTCTAAATTGTGTATTGTGTACACAATTAGTGTATTGTGTTTCAACAGAAACATGATACATCCCCATCACAGCGGGGAAGACTGTGACCAGGTGACCTGTGCCTGCTGCTCAGTCTACTGGGCAGGTGCTAACTGTGGATGGGCAACTTCAAGGCTCCTGCTCTCCCTTCTTAGGGTTCTTTATCTTTAAATTGGACTTGGGCTTCAAATGGAGGACTGTCCTCTGTAAAGTAGGGCCCATGGCCACCCTAGTAAGTTAGCAGCTCTCAGTAGATGGAGCAAAAAAGTGGATCAAAACTACAACCCTATGTATGCTTTCCTAAGCCCCACTGGACAAAGTGGGACTTACTACTCAGTAAACAAGCACCAGCTGCACTTCCAACAGCCCCAATGAAATACTTCCTAAATAGTTAAGACTGAAAGAGGTATAAAAATGAGATGTTGCTTTTAAAGAAAACCAAACCTTTACTTAACAGAAGTCCTAAAGTAACTAGATCAGCTCACGTGGCAGAACATATTTTACAGGCAAAGCCTGGTTTCCATTGGTGGAACAGAATGGACAGGGTTCCTCTTGGCCAACAAGGACAGAGACAAGCTATTTCCAAAATCATGCTTTTGGGGGGGGGGGGTGACTCCAGGGAAGGAGAAACAATGATCCATAGAGCTTCCAGGTCAAGCTTTTATTGTTTTATTCCAATGCATTTCAGACCAATAAAGACAAATGATAAACAGATAGACAAGGTTCTTTTGGGGAAAGAAGCCAGGTGAATTTTGAGGTTAAATACAGGGCTCCTTCACATGGAGCATTTATCCTGCTATTGAGATTGGTTACTCACAGAAGTTTGGGGGCCTTTGAGATGACATCATCAACCTCCAGGGCGTCTCCCACACTAAATTACTTTTATTCCATGTTTTTTTAAAGATCAGAGATAATGAGCTATCAAATTACAGCACTTGAGTTCCTCTTGAGTTCCCTTGTGAAAAGAGGAAAAAATGCAGTAAGAGGAGCTAGACAACACCACCATCTAGCAGCTGTATAATAAAACAAATCGAAGACTCAGATAAGGAGGAAAAGGAGGGGGAAAGGTGGGGAAGGAAGCACGTGTAAAGGGAGTCCGTCATGATCCTGCCTTTAAAAGGGAAGCAGAAAGCCCCATTTTAAATGTGGGATTTTAGGCTGGTGTAGAAATTCTCACAATTACTCCCTTTGACCTTAATGAGTCTCTGGGCTTTGCAGTGCTGCTCTAAAATACAGCTGTTTCCAATCAGGATTTGTGCTCATATTAGCTTGGCTTCTTCTCCTTAGTCCAGTCTAGCAGGGCTTGGCAGAAAATAGATCTCCAGATGTTTGGGACTACAACTCCCAGTACTCCTGACCATTGACCATGCTGGCAAGGGCTTCTGGGAGTTGACATCCAAAACATCTGGAGTTCTACCTTCTGTCTACCCATATGATATAGAACAGGACACTGGAGTTTGAAGACCATTACCGAATGCAGTCACACTGAGTAGGTTTATTTATTCCTGAAATATGTTATCATTCAATATAAGTTTTTATGCACAGTTTGGAAATCTGAGCCTTTCTTTCATCAGATGTTTTTAGTTTTAATTAACAATTATACTGTCATGGTTATACTTATGATGTATATGCATATTTTTTTAAAAATATAGGGACATATTAAAATTCTACAATATAACTTTTGTACGTTGTTCTAAAGATGTCCATGAGGAAGGACCATGTGGTCTGAAATGCATTGGAACTGTTTATATCTGTGGAATAAAACACCTCTTTTGATTATCCCATTGCTTTTTGGCATCCTTTCTAGACTTTCCCATTTTGTAGAATCCTGAAACTTTTATTGTGCAATTGCCCTGCCTCATTCACTGAAGTTTACATGGGGTCATTTTCAGTTTGTAACCCTCTCTGATTTCCCACCACTTCTTCTGACTTTCTTCTTAGCAGAATGAATCTGTTATGGAGGAAAAGACGGAATAGCTACACAATGCCTTTTGACTGGCAGCAGTGCCAATCAGATATGATCTTGACTGTATTAGGTTTCTCACATATGCAGTGATTGCAATATTTAGCACACACAGTTGAATTCCTGAACTTGGTAAGCAGAGGTGTAAATCTGAGGGAATCTCTTCCTTCCTACTCAGACACTTCCCTGTATATTGAAGAAAAACAAACAATAGGATAGCCAGATGTAGAAGAGGGCAAGGATCCTGCACCTTTAATAGTTGCAATGGCAAGCTACAGCTGAAATTCCCTTGCGCAGAAGAGGGAATTTCAGCAGGTATAGTTCTGTCATGTGTAGAGTACTGCTCAGGTACAGATTCCCTGTGTCTGTCATATTACAGAGCATAAGACATTCAGAGGTAAAATAATTTAAATTCACAGTTGCTAACTTTGTGATTTAATTTCTCCCTTTTAATGTCAACGAAAATGAGGCAGTACCCCCATTCATTTAGGGTGGCAATGGCATCGGTTTTCTCTTCACTTACCTCTTCAACTTCCAGCAGATGGCACTGAAATGCAGGTGCAATAGCCAAGAAACAGCATTTTGATTTATCAACCAACACCAGCAGACACTCTCAAGACTGGCTGCTGTTTTTGGGCCACCCCATCACGATGATGGAAGAGAACTCAGTCCTTCTCTCAGGAAAGAAAGATCCCATTTATTTCAGGACTGGAGGGAAAACTGCTGTCAGATGGGAAAGAGACCGTTTATATTCCTGTGGTGTATTATTATTTTAGCTTCACTTTAATGTAGCCGAAGAGCAGGCAAGAATCCAGATGTGGTTTTTGGAACTCTGACATGAATCGAGCTTCACTGGATTTTGGGAGGACATGTGGAAACTGCATTCTTTTCTTTTTTTGCTGGCCAGAGTCTGAGAAAAACATCTGCTGAGCTGGTCTGTAAAATTAAAAAAACAAAACAAAACAGAGACAGAGACAGAGACAGGCCAGAGCCAACATGCTAAATAGAAGATTCTTCAAAGGCAATCACATGAAACAACCCTGATTTTGGGGGGAGGCTTATGTTTCCAGTTCAATGAATATAAATTTCATGTCAACCAATATAGCTTGTCAGGCTTGCAATTATCTTTCAGGGTACCCAGTTTTGACTGAAGCACAATGCACTGAGTTCTGCAGTGTGTTTCCAATGCTATTAGTATGAGGGCTGGGGGGTAATTCTTTATAGCATGTTATACATGGAGGACTCAAGTTCCAGAATTCTATAATCCAAATAGGATCACACTTGCCTTTGCCACTTGAATTATTCTGTTAGATCAGATCTATCTATCTTTCTACAGATTGTACTTTTAAAATGCTCAATAACTGCAGTTCTCTGGGCAGTGTAAAATACATTAAAAATTTAAAATACAAACATTAAGACAAGGAATAAAAATAACGCAGAATAAAACCAAAATAAAACCAGCAGAAAAAGTAAAATGATTCCAGCTCATAAGACCAAATTAGAACCAGCAGCAAAATAAAGTAGTAAAACCACTAAAAACAGTTCTTAAAATGCCTGGCAGAATGAAAAGGTCTTCACCTTGTGCTGAAAAAAAACATAATGTAGATGCCACGTGAGCTCCTCTGGGGAGGGCATTCTACAAATGGGGTGCCGCCACTGAAAAGGCCCTCTTTCTTTGTAGCCACCCACATAACCTCATTTGGTGGGGGCGCCTGGAGGAGGGCCTTGGATGATAATGTCCAGTTAGGTAAATATGGGACTTGATGGGAGGAGATGTTCCTTCAGGTTGCCATTGGTCATAGGCATTTGCTATGGCGCCTGCAAAGCTATAAGAGAGATGTGTATGCTCTCTGGGTTGTGATATGGCTTAGTCCAGGTCATCAAGTTCTATAATTGCAGATTCCTCCATATAATATCGTAGTTCAACAAGTGCTACACAATTGCTGCACATTCCTCTAAACCCTGCCAGTCACAACAGAATGTCAAGTATTAGAACCCAGACAAGGAATTGTGGCCCTCATCCTTCCACCTCCACTTGACCATCTCATGCAGCATGCTTTCTCCAAAAGAGCTAGGCAGATGGCCCGGGACTCTCCCAAATAGGGCACAATGGAAATAGCCGTCACACAGTACCTGTCCCCCAACATCTGGCAATCAAGTACATTACCTAGTACAGAGGTTCTCGACTCCTGGCCATCTATTTCAGGCCCTTTGGTATATACACCTTTTCTTGCAACAAGCTGTATTCCCTTAATTTGGAATACAGCATAGTAAGAAGCAGAGACATCACCTTGCCGACAAAGGTCCGCATAATCGAAGCTATGGTTTTCCCAGTAGTAATGTATGGCTGTGAGAGCTGGACTATAAGGAAGGCTGAGCGCCGAAGAATCGATGCTTTCGAACTGTGGTGCTGGAGAAGACTCTTACGAGTCCCCCGGACTGCAAGGAGGTCAAATCAGTCAATCCTAAAGGAAATCAACCCTGAGTGCTCATTGGAAGGACAGATACTGAAGCTGAAGCTCAAATATTTTGGCCACCTAATGCAAAGAGAAAACTCATTGGAAAAGACCCTGATGCTGGGAAAGACTGAAGGCAAAAGGAGAAGGGGACGGCAGAGGATGAGATGGCTAGATAGCATCACCGATGCAATGAATATGGACTTGAGCACGCTCCAGGAGAGAGTGCAGGACAGGAAGGCCTGGTGTGCTATGGTCCATGGGGTCACGAAGAGTAGGACACGACTGAACGACTGAACAACAACAACAACAAAGTTATTATTAGTAATTTATTCATTGTCCAGAGTTTAGAAGGGACTCACTATTCATTTCCATTCAGCCATTTGGAATCACATGCTTATTATAACCCACAATTCCATTTTGGTTGAGCGGGTCAAAGGCTGTATTCTCCTTGGATTAAACCATGATTCTATTGTGGGGCAGGGGGCACAAAAGATAAACTAGTAGGCACCTGGGAAGATGCTGCAGGCACTGGAGATGCTAAGATTTTGGGAATGAGGATTTTTCCAATGTGGCACTTTTTTCTTATCATCAGATGGACTGGGATGGATAAGATTCATAATTTGTTCTTTGACATGCAATCAAGTCCTTTTTTGGGAAATAATGTGTGCGGCTCTCTTTTCCAGTAAGACTCTGAGGGGCAGAAAAACAAAGAACAATGGATTCATCAGAAGAGACTCCAGACAGAAACAGATATGCTGTTTTGAAAACACAGGCGCAAACTAAATAGACCGGGGGTGTCTCCACAGTCAATTTGCTGCGAGCTGGCTTCCTTTGGAGGTTGTACAGGGCACATGACATTGTGTCCATTCCGCAGCCACCCTGGAGCTTTTCACAGAAAACCCAGATTTCCTGAGACTACTTAAAGTCTGATTCTTTTCCTTAACTTGGGTTATCCGAGCTATAGTTGTTGTGTGCCCCAACCCCCCACATTTTCTTTGGGTGTGCTAGCCCTGCCCAGGGGTGTGCCTTTCACCATGACCCCAGTCAAGGGGTGTTTCCTGTCCCTGTGTTTCCCATCCCTATCTTTCCCAGCACAAACATATTTGTGTCTACTCAAAAGTAACTCCCATTGTGGTCAATGAGGCTTGTTCCTGAAATATACACTCCCAAAGTTACTGAGACTCCTGTGCATTGAAACAGCACATTTAGGAGCCTTAAGGCTATGTTGAAGCTGCATGTCTTTGATGTTGGCTTCCTTGCTTTTCGCAAGTAATTAATGCGAAGCTTCAATCCTTCACAGCATCAGGAGCTTCAGGAGAGGGAGAAGGCTGAAGCAGTGTTTCTTTAATGTTTGCTTTGTCAGCAGTAAGGAAGGCTGGGGGGAAGCCTCTTGCATGGGGTGGGGAAGCCTCTCGCATCAGCCCCTGCCAGTTTGGTGATGTTCACTCCACCACCACCACCACCTGAAATATGTTCCTGTGAAGCGACTTAGAATGGTACGGTGCACTCATTTGTGGAGCCCTGTGCAGACCAAAGAGGATTGCCTGAAAAATCTGGGTAATCCTCAATTCGCTTCTCCTCCCATTGTCATGGAGATCCCCCTGCCCCCCCCCCCGGTGAACATCTACATTTCTGTGAAGAGAATTCAACCAAAGGAAAATGGACCCAGCACAAATGTTAATTAGAACAATTCAGAGGAAGAGGAACATTAAAGCTGGGCCCAGCCAGAGAAAGTAACAATTGCATTTTGAAACAATGGGCGTCTGGGAATAGATGAAAGATGGAATAGGTAGATATACCCATAGCAAACAAATGCAGCTGTGCTGATGTACTTACTGCGCATGCTGGCCCAGTCAGAAAGACAGAATGTTGAACAAGCACAAAAAATATCTGAACACCCAAGAGTCCAGAGTCAAGGTCATATTTGCCATGTTTTGTGCCGCAATTGGCAAATCAGGTCTAGTATTGTGACTTGCTTCAACTTCACTTGCCTTCCCCAAATGCCTCTTCTCTGTCCTACCTCCCTGTCAGGGCTGGGCTGTGGGCAGCAGTCTGAGGTGAGCAGGAAACTAGGAGCCATGGTATGAAGTCAGTAGTCAGGAGCATAGAATATAGGAACATGCACTAGAGCTCAAGAAATCCTTACTGTTCAAGCAAGGCTTAACTGGCACAGGATGCACTCAGAGACCTGATTTGCACATAATGAGAAGCCACCATGGGTGCATTTCCCTGCAGGGCTTCTCATCACAGCAGTTGCCCCCATTTTGAATATTCAAGCCACAGCTAGGGGGTGCTGTAGCTTGTCGTTACATGCGAACCAGGCAAGGGTGGGTTGTTGAGGTGGTTAACAAGCCACCCAGAAATCCTAAAACAGCCCATGGTTTTGGGTGACTTGTCAACCAGCCCAACAACCCATCCTTGCCAGGTTCACATGTAACAACAAGCTACACTGCATCCCCTCCCCTAATGGTGGCCACTGCCACAACAAGAAACCCCAGAAGGAAATTCACTCATGGCTTCTTTTTACATGCAAACCAGGCCTTATAGTCCTTCCTGTGCAGGAGGATTCAATAACTAGCTTGGGTGGCCATGGTCAGTCCAGGGCCTGAGGATACTAAGCATTTGTGTTGCAGGGGGCGGGGTGGGGTTAATAACTTCACAGAAGAGGTTGTGCTTTCTTTTTCTTTTAACTTGATTTGCTGCTTCAAGAAAGAGAGTAGCGCTCCTAAGCTGATCTGTGGCCATTTTGCCCCCAAATGCCTCTGCGGAAGGATGCTCATAACATAGCACCCTTCCAGATGCATTGTTGGGGAATAAACATGGCTGCTCCTGATGCCCTATTGGGGGTCTGTCACTAAAATGTTAAATACAAAGACCTTTTGTCAGGAAAAAAAAAAGGTGGAAGCCTTGTGAGTATGTGAGAGCGGGAGAAAGAGAGAGACCCTAGACCTAGCTCCTGCAAAGTCTGTCTGGGTTCCACATCTGTAGTATGGGGGTGATAATAATACTGGCCTACATTTTCGGGCCATTGTAACAATTGGTTGATACCGGTGTGGAGTCAAACTCGAAAGTTCTATACAAGTGCTAAGTAAAATAATTGTCAACAGTGTGACACATCTGCAGTAAGTATTCTCAGGGGTTGGAAGATATTATGCTAACCTTTTTCTGTAATGTGTGAAGCTCCTTAGTCACCTGATTCCAGGAGTCCAGGGAGACAATCACACAACACCAAAGTCCTTTGGGCAGCTATAACCCGCTGGATTCCAGGGGACTGTCTTCCCAGGGGATTTCTTGTGGATTAGGAGCATTTTGAGGTTGTTCAAAGCACATGATGTTGTAGCCAGAGCACAGTCAACCAGCAGCTTCCATCTTGAAAAGCCACATTATCAGAAAATTGTTTTACTCCATTTTTTTTTCAGTTAAAGTAGCTCCAAGATGGTTCCACTGCAGTGTGCCCCATCCCCCTGCATTAACTCCAAAGTAACTCCTTTGTGACCTGGCAGTGACCTGGCAGTGATGTGGTCATGGGGTGGGGCCACTTCTCCCCCCCCACTCATTTTCTCCATTGGCACTACTATCCCCAGGGAGAGTAACTACAGTAACTAGTGTAACTGGCCTGCCTTTCCAACTCATCAAAACAGTATTGCATTCTTTCAAGCCTTCAGAATCACTCTGCACTTCCTTTTCACCAGTGGGAGTAACTAGCCTCCCTTTCCCCATTGAGAGCTGTCATTATGCGCTTCTCTAATGTTGTGTTTTCACTTCTCTGTCATGTTACTTTGCTTCTCTGATGTTGCTTTACTTTGGTGCTTGTCTGATCCTTGTGTTACTTCACCACTTCTCTGTTATTTGTGTTACTTTGCTTTTCTGATGCTTGTAGTAAAAATGGGTTGGAAGCTATAACTTCATGACAGTTTGCTGGAATGGGGCAAAATTGGGGTGGTGGGGTGCTCTCATGGGGAGCCTTCAGATGCTACATTGGATAATCTGGGATTTTGGCTTTTTCATGGAAAAGTGTACATAATGGACTTCCGGTTGGAACCAATGTCGCTCTGGTAGCATCCCACGGGCAGCTCCGTGGGAGCTTTCTCAAACAGCTTTTTAAAAGGTTGAAAAACTTTTTCATTCCCCCCTGGAATTAAAAGGGGGGCAAGGCAACATTTGGATAACATCTTGGAGAAAAGTACCCCCCTCGAGATGGGGGGGGGGCTGGATTCCAGGATTATCTCTCCAGAGCTTTACCAATGCAAAAAGCTGTACTGCAACTCCTATTCCATAGGAGAAAACAGGGCTGACGTGTTCCATAATAATATATGCTTTAAGAAATATCAACAAATTCTGAGGGATGATTTAAGAAATGTTAACAATATTTGAGAACATCTGAGGACCTGCAAGATCTGTTTGAGAGAAACATGACTGCATCGAGGAGAAGAAAGGAGCTGGCATCAACTCCCCCTGCACCCCGTGTCAAATGTTTTGAGAACAGAAGATATAGGGGAATTATTTACTTTGATAAAGACTTTATCTTCACAATTTTTGAAGCAAGTCAAAAAGTTGGATTTAATCCAAAATTCCATCACCGCCTTGCAAGGAGCTGTAGATTTAATTAATGACAAAAAATGGAGACAAAACTAATGAGCTAGAAGACCAAGTGGCAGGAAATGAAACTACGACACAGACTTGTTTTAAAAATGCCTCTGATAGAATTTCTCAACTGGAGGCCTTCACAAGGAGATCCAATGTACGTATTATTGGGATTAAAAATCTGCCTAATTATGTAAAATTGCCTATTTTTGTGGACAAACTTTTGCATGAGATACTCCTTATCCCATCTGATTATTTACTTGATATTAAGCAGGCTTTTCATGTGCCAAATGCAAAAGGGACTGATTACACAATCATAGTCCAATTTGCAAAAGTCTCTACAAAGAATTATATCCTGCATTTGAAAAGAGAAGGTGGAAGCCTTTCCTGGAAACAAGATAGTTATGTTATTTCCAGACTACATCAAAGAGGTAGTGAATAAAAGAAGGCAATTTATCAAAGCAAAAAATATGGCGAAACAAATGAACTTACAATATTACTTAAAATATCCTGCTATACTTTGTATTGTGTCTGAAAGTCAGATGAAGAAGTTTCTAAATCATGAAATGGTGGAGGCATGGCTGAATGTAAAAATGCGCAAGATTGCTGTTACAACCCCATGAACTGGAATCTTTAAACAAGCTTTGTTAACTGTTTGTGTTTAGGCTACATGATCCAGGCTAGCTCAGAAGATAAATGATTATACATATATTTGTTTATTCTCTTTCATCTTTTGTTTTTTCTTGCTTTTCTTTATATTTTCTATTTCAAAATAGATAATATATCTAGTATAAAATATATTACTGACTGTTGAAGGTTTATATTAAGTTGTATTATTATATAACACTACATATATATTTATTATTATTAATAATAATATAGGCTTCTGGGAATGAATTGTAGACCTGTTTCTTTGTATAAGATTGATGATATGATATTGAAATGTAAGGTTGTTTATTAAACTGTAAGATTGTTAAGGTTATAGATATAGTTTTTAAAATAGAATGGCATCGGAGGCCGGGGGGGGGGGGTTGGAATTAAAACTTAATTCTTTAAAGGGGAGGGAGAGGGAGAGGAAGAAGGAAGGGGAAAGAATCTTCTTTTTCCTTCACTTCTTTTCCTCCTCCCTTTTCCATTTTTCTTCTTCTTCTTTTTCCTTCTCTTTTTGTTATTGTGGTGTCCTCATCAAAATATTGTATTGTTGGGAAATTGTAGTATTGATCAGGTTGTTGGTAATTTTGGTATTATTTCATTTATAAAGATAAAATAAATAAAAATGTATTCCAAAAAAAAAGGAAAAGTATACATAATGGGGAAAGGGGCGTGGGAGCTGTAACTCTGTGATAGTTTGCTGGAATGGCGTGAAATTGGGGTGGTAGGGTGCTCTCATGGGGAGCCTTCATATGCTGCACTGGATAACTTGGGATTTTGGCTTCGTCATGGAAAAGTGAGCAAACAGGAAGCTTATACTCTTTCCTTTGGCATTAAACAAATGCACATTAGGGCTTTATCACAGTAGCAGTCTACTGTGGTATTGAGATCACAGGAACAGAGAAGCCTGTCATTGTAAGCCAGAGAAGGAGAAAGGGGGGTTGGAAGTATAACTCCCTGTTCTTTTGCTGGAATGGGGCTTATTTGCAGTGGTAGGGTGCTCTCATGGGGAGAGAGTATCTAGCCTGCCTTTTGTCATTCATAAAAGCACTACAGTGCTATTTCTAGCCTTCAGAATTGTGAATTAGTTACTGTCCATTCATAATAATGTAGTAGCAGAGGGGAGTCTGGACAGGGGCAAGAAACAAGCCTCTCTCATTGGTTGAGCAGTCTCTGCTGGGTTGATAACATTCAGTTCTACTCCACCCACCTGACCCGGAAGTATGTTGATTCCAAGCGCTGTGTGATCTGTGAAAAGTGGGGTTTTAGGTACAGTGTACCCCGCTTGTCTGGCTTCATGTGTCCCTGACCGACCAAAGCCAATTTCCTGAAAACGTGGAGAATACCCTGGTGTGCTTGTCCTTCCGTTGTCATGTAGATGGCTCCCAGGCATTTTCAACCTGCATTCAGTGGCTGGTTTGAACTGCTGTTTTTACATTGTGCAGGAATACTGAGATGCAGGCACTCAGGGAGACTTCAACTAGCACACCAGTGATTTGCAATATGGCCAATTTCACTGTGATTTACAATGCACAGCTGTTTTTCTGTGCAGTCAAGCCAAAATAATCCAAATGCCGGTAGTTTGTGGTTAATAAACACAGCAGCCATATATTATCTCTCCTACTAGTGGAGAATAAAATTATCTTACAAAAGTATTAAAGCAACATGGTGGGTTAATTCAGAATGCGTAGGGGGAAAGGGAAAATTCAAGGCCCATTCTCATTATACTTTCTGTATATGGAAGTGTGGCTTTTAGTCAGCCCGTAAGTGTAGTACCTGTCACTAGACACCAAAGTCAGCCTGGATTGGCTTTTTTCATCCTGCTCAAAAAGCCACCCTCACAGTGGTGCGTAAAAAGTAATCTGTGCTGACGTTTGCACAATACTGGAATTCACATGACTGCCTAAAGTCAGCACAAGCTAGCAGAGCGCTGTGGCCCCCCCCCACAGGAAGTGTCATGACAATGACTGCTTAAAGATGTGCAATTCCACAGAAATCAATGGAAGTGATCTTGCCTGTGAGCCAGGCTAATTACCGGCAGGACAGACCACCTTTCTGCCCCTTTCTTCCTACATTCACAGCAAGAGTTTTGGTCTGGCCTCCAAGAACATCATGTTCTTTCCTTCTCCTTTTCCAGCAATTATCTTTCAAGGCACTGGGTTGAATCCAATGTTAGTCCTAGTTAGAGTAGACCCACTGAAATGAATGGGGATCAAGTTAGACTAACGTTGGATAAAACCGATTGGATACATCCCATTGTTTAGATTTCAGCCTTGGTTTGTTCCAGCCCAGCCTAGCATTCTGTTTGGAATTGGTGACAAGGCTGAAGACCCCTAGATGGACTCAGCTTTGTTTCCCCTGTCTCTTAGAGGCTCGGGTAGACACTTACACATCTCTCTCGCTCTCTCTCACACACAAGGAGACAAAAGGGGACATGGATTTGCATAAAATTTACACACTCTACTTTATTAATCTAAAGACAAATGTAGAAATAGTTACTACAGTGTAAATAGAAATACAATAATCTCACTATAGTGGGGGGAGACTGTGACCAGGTGACCTGCCTGCTGTCCCAATGCTAACTGTTGATGTACAACGTCAAGGCCACATCTCTCCCTTCTTATAGCTCTTTATCTTTAAACTAGACTTGGCCTGGACAGCCCTTCATACAGAGGATGCCTTCAAATAGAAGATTCTCCTCTGACAAAGGCTTCTTCAAAAAGACTGTCCTCTGAAAAGTAAGCAGATGGCCACCCTAGCCCTCATCTGAAGTTTAGCAAAATAATTAGATCTCCAGTACAAAGGCATGCACTTTTGTAGTAGTTCAAGATTCTGAGGCCTGAACCTTGATAACCCCTATCTCTGCAGTTTTCCAGAACATCACTAAGGGTGGAATCCTATGCATGTATAGACAGAAAAATGCCCTACAACCAACATTCCCCAGCCACCATGGCTTTCTGGGGAATGCAGGGAGTTGTAGGACTTTTTTTCTGTCTAAATCTGCATAGGGTTGTGCCCCTAATGAAATAATTCTTATTTCCAGCTATTATAGGCCAGGCACTGGGGCTTAGGCTCAGACCTACCTGGGAGACAGCATCCTATCCTCAACCCTGGAAGCTTTTATTCCTAATACCAGGTTTGTGATAGGTTGTTGTAGTTACTTAGTGGTAGCTGAGGTTGATTTGGCAAGCCATGCTGGACAAATGCTATGTATGTGGCCAAAGGAGATCTTTTTGTTTTTACACTGCATGTACAAAGGCTGAGAACTAGCATGGTTAAACTCTGCTGGAACCCTTCCACAAACTGTGTGATGGTATTACAAGCCACTGAGAAGTTCAAGAGAAAGGGTCACACTGCCCCCGTTCATCTCGTAGCACAGGTCACCCATCAGAGTGACCAAGAGTTTCAGTGTCAAACCTGGGCTGGAAGCCAGGTTTATGAAGCATTGTCAGGATTGAATCTGAGCGCAGGGAGATAGTTAGCAGCTCAGATTCAGAAGAGGAGCCAGAACTGGGGGAGGTTTTTTCACAAGCCAGTTCAGATATGGATAGGCATGCTTCTCTGGTTACCAGCTCCCAGAGGGCCGGACATGAAATCCCCCTCACCCCCCTCTGTGAGAAACAGCGAGCGGGAGGAGAAGGAGCTTGAGGTCTGTGACCTAAGTGACGCCAGGCAGAGATGCAAAGCTAAGAGGGAAACGTCAGGGGCGGAGCTTAGACGTTCAAACTGGTTAGCAATGTGTGAGAGGCTTCGCAGGGAAGCAGCAGGCAAGGGGCAGAACCTCCCTCTCTTAGTTAGCCTAGTCAGACAGCCGCCTTTTCAAACTGCGGGCAACTGTAGTTTATTCCCATTTGAATCCCCTGGAGGCATTCCTTTGTAGCCAGAGAATCTCTGAATATTTGCATCTGTAATGAACCTGAGAATAATGAATTAAAGGCGTGAGACTGAAGCCTCTCTTTTTGTGTGTTGTGAGTGCTGGAGGAACGGGGGGGGGGGGGAGCAAGGGAACCCTGGCAAGCATTGTGCTCCTGATACGTTCCTAGTAGGCTGCATATTACAGAGGTCAGTGAACTCCAGTTCTCAACAAGCAACCTGAGATATAGATACAGTCAGGACCAGAAATATTGGAACAAGGATAACTGTTTTGGCAGTTGGCCTCTGTACACCACCACATTGAAGTTGAAAGGAAACACACCCAGATGGGAGCGAAGTCAGGACTTTCAGCTGTAATTCAAGGGAATTGGCAAAAGTGGGGCGCTAACCATTTAGGAAGTACAGCCAGTGGCATACACACACACCCATCGTTGGTGGCTCATAAGTAATGGAACGAATGGCTGACAAGCAGCTGCATGGCCAGGGGTGGCCTGTTTCCTGGGTGCCCCATGACCAATCAAGCAGATAAAAGGCCTGGAGGTGGTTCTGAGTGTTACATTTGCATTTGGTAGCTGTTCACTGGAACCCCCAACATGAGGTCCAAAGAGATGCGAGTGAAGGATGCCATCATTAGGCTGAGGAAACAACATAAACCCATCAGAGAAATAGCAAAAGCAGTGGGAGTGGCCAGCACAACAGTTTGGAACATCCTGAAAAAGAAGGAATTAACTGGCAAACTCAGCAACAGCAAAAGGCCTGGAAGACCACGGAAGACAACTGAAGTGGATGACCATAGAATTCTGCTCATGGTGAAGAGGAACCCTTTCACAACATCTAGCCAAGTCAAGAACGCTCCTGAGGAGGTAGGCATGTCATTGTCAACATCTACAGTCAAGAGACGGCTTTATGAATGTAAATACAGAGGCTTCACAACAAGGTGCAAACCACTGGTGACGCTCAAGAACAGAAAGGCCAGATTAGCCTTTGCCAGCAAACACCTAAAAAAGCCTGCCCAGTTCTGGAATAAGATTCTTTGGACTGATGAAACCAAGATTAACTTGTACCAGAATGATGGGAAAAGTACGGAGAAGGAAAGGAACAGCTCATGATCCAAAGCATACCACATCATCTGTCAAACATGGTAGAGGCAGTGTTATGGCATGGGCATGTATGGCTGCCAATGGAGCCGGATCGCTGGTGTTTCTTGATGACCTGGCTGCTGATCAAAGCAGCAGGATGAATTCTGAAGTGTATAGGGCTGTACTTTCTGCTCAGATTCAGCCGAATGCTGCCAAACTGATAGGATGCTGCTTCATGTAATGACCCAAAACAGACAGCAAAAGCTACCCAAGAGTTTCTGAAGGCAAAAAAAGTGGGATGTTCTTCAATGGCCAAGTCAGTCACCTGATCTCAACCCAATAGAGCATGCTTTTCACTTACTGAAGACAAGACTGAAGGCAGAAAGACCCACAAACAAGCAGCAGCTGAAGGCAGCTGCAGTAAAGGCCTGGCAAAGCATCTCGAGGGAGGAAACTCAGCATTGGGTCATGTCCACGGGTTCCAGACTTCAGGCAGTCATTGACTGCAAAGGATTTTTATCCAGGTATTAAAGGTGATCCTTAAGTTTGAAATGATGTTGGTTTGTTCCATTACTTATGAGCCTCCAACGATGGGGGTGTGCGTATGCCACTGACTGTACTTCCTGAATGGGTAGTGCCCCATTTTTGTCAAACCCCTTGAATCCTGACTTCACTCCCATCTGGGTGTGTTTCCTTTGAACTTCAAAGTGGTGGTGTACAGAGGCCAACTGCCAAAACAGTTATCCTTGTCCAATATTTCTGGTCCTGACTCTGTGTGTGTGTGTGTGTGCGTGTGTGTGTGCGTGTGTGTGCGCGTGTGTGTATATATATATATATATATATATATATATATAGAGAGAGAGAGAGAGAGAGAAGTTCAGTTGTCTTTCATTGGATGGAAAAGCAAACCTGTTAAATATCTTGTTTACATTCTTGTTTACATTTCAGATTTGGCTTGTTTTAACTGGTACATTCTTAAATTTGTGTAAAAGTAAATTACAATTTGATTAACTTGTTCAATGGATAATGCATTTTTATACTGTAAGCCACCTTGGGAAGACTGCAGTCTTGAAAACAGTTAAGAAATGCATTTAATAAAATAAACCATGTCCCAGCCCAGATTAAATTAGAAGTGAAGTGGGAGTTCCTATTGCAACAGATTTAGTCAATACTTACCATTCAGACAGTGAAGCTCATGGAAAGAAATGCACATACATTTATAAGCTGCAATTATAGCACTGAGCAAATTTGATTCAAAGTGTTGTCAGATGCAATGCTGGTCATTTTCTCAAAATTCTTTTTTGAACTAGAATTGTGACCCAAGGAAGGCTGCTTTCTTCACTTTCTCCTTTCTATGAAGTGTGTGCAGCCTGCTGGGAAGGAAAGGCAAAGATGTGTTTGTTCTCACCCCCATTCAAGCTTTTCCTATGTGTTAAATCACACCCTATGTTCCCCACTGAAGCGGAATACTTCTTGAGTTCAAACACTGAGCCTTCCAAATGGAAAAATCAATGGGATTAATAGATGGTTCTTGGAAGGGTGAATCTAATGAGTGAGAGACAGGTGTTACATCAGGATTACTTCTTGAACATTTTCAAGAGCAAACTTAATCATCTATTTACCTTGTTCCACATGAATTTTATTTTCACAGCCATGGACTCCCTCTGAACAGCCTCGTGATGGACCTCTGATATCTTTATAAGGCGAAGGGCAGTTACAGAAGCAATATTTTGTAATTACTAACACATCATCTGAATGAAAGACCTTGCAGCATAGCTTGACCAGACTTGGTGTTCTTAGTACTCCCACTAAACATTTATTCAGCACCACAAGTGTGCTAGGCTCTGGCTTTCTGCTTGCTAGTGTCTGTTTAGCTAAACTGAATGCCAGGCTTCAGGAAGTATATGCCTACGTTGAAGTGACCACATACCTTGCTTAGGATGAGGCAGCCCTTCTGTATTAGAACAGAATTTCAGAATAATAGTTCAATGCAGTCACAGACCAATAAAGGTTAATACAACAAAACCAATAAAAGTTAATGCAAGAAAGTACATACATAATAAAAGTTCAAATAAAGTCACAGAGGAGTCAAAGGGGAGTTCTTCCTAATTTGTATTGAGGATGAATAGGTTTTAGCTAACTTTTCAGTAATATGGATGGAGTCATTCCTTACCAACACTTTACTTATACTGTTTGATGGAATGACAAATATCCCCTTTAAAAGTTAATTAATTGGTCCCATATATGTACATATGTAAGTATATTATCTAGACTGCAAGGAGGTCAAATCAGTCAATCCTAAAGGAAATCAACCCTCATTGGAAGGACAGATACTGAAGCTGAAGGTCAAATATTTTGGCCACCTAATGCGAAGAGAAAAGTCACTGGAAAAGACCCTGATGCTGGGAAAGATTGAAGGCAAAAGGAGAAGGGGACGGCAGAGGATAAGATGCCTAGATAGCATCACCGATGCAATGAATATTAACTTTTTATTTTTATTATTAAATTTATTAATCGCCCATCTGGCTGGTCACCCAACCACTCTGGGTGATGTACAGCGTATAATAAAACAGTTTAAAACAATAAAATTCTACAATAAAAATGTTTTCTAAAATACCCTAACCCACCCCTAACTTGAGCACACTCTGGGAGAGAGTGGAGGACAGGAAGGCCTGGCGTGCTATGTTCCATGGGGTCACGAAGAGTCGGACATGACATAACGACTGAACAACAAGTATATTATACATGAAAGAAGAACATTGTGTGTACACGCAGGAATACATGGATGAACCCATGATAATTTTGTGTATACGTGATCCACAGTAATTAATTGGAAAGTCCCAGACACTACACACCTTAATCACAGCCTCAGTGTGGAAGTTGAAGTCACCCAGGACCAACAGCCTAGTTGTCCTCAACACCAAGTCTGAGACCACTCCTGTCAGCTCAGGCAGGGAGACTGCTGGGCAGTGTGATAGGGGGAACACCAACAAAATCCCTAATCTGCCCCGAGAGCTCAACACCAAGTATGGACATTCCAGATTAGGACTCACTCAGACAAGAAGCCTAGAGAGGGTGATGGAACTCTTATAGATTATGACAACAACAACAACAGCAACCTCCCACCCTCAACTCTATGCTGTACCAAATACCCAGGTGGGCACAGCTTGGATAAACTAACCTCACCCTCTTATTAGCTTCAGCTATGATCCTACCTGGACAGAGATAGCCTGGCTAAAGTTATCTGTGCGCTGGTAACCTCCCACCTGGATTGCTGCATTATATATGGGGCTACCTCCAGAGATGGACCGGAAACTTGTGTTAGTGCAGAACAGAGCGGTAAGGCTGCTTACTGGGACTGGCTGTTCTGAACATATTACTCCAGCGCTGTGTCAACTAGACTGGTTGCCAAGTCAATTTCCAGGCCTGATTCAATATGTTGAGGCACAACACACCTCTAGCTCTGCGCTGGATACTTGTAAACCTCCACATTTGGAGGCTTATGAGTACCCAGGGCAGATGCAATAGGGTTGCGCCTTAAATTATAGAGCATACAAACCCAAGTTGAACAGAGATGTACAACAAAATATAGCAAAAGAATTGTGTGGGTTTTTTTAATCACTAAGGTTCCTGAATTCAATCCCTTCAAAGTTACAAAGAAAACTATTATAAGAAGGCAGCACAGTGGCATTCACCTGCATGGAATTTTTTCAAAACGTAGAAATCAGGGGAAGGCAAATGTATCCTACAGCTCCCCAGCTACCCTCCCAGAGAGCATAGGATTGTATCCTAAATTATGGAAGAATAATTTTAAAATACATTTAACACCCCTTGCTTTATATATTTTGAAAACTTCCAAATATATCAGAAGCCTCTGGGGGATTTTATCCACAGGTGGTTGTAAAAAGAATTACTTATTAAGAACAGGATCAGTTGTAAGCGCGTTCCAAAAATCACAGTGTAAATGTATTGCAGTAATGAATGGATAATCAACAGTATTACAATATTTGACAAGTAAATTATTCATCTCCAACTATGAACATAATTTTATGAATATATGTTGGAAGCGGTCTTTATTAATATTCATTGTTTGCACTTTAGTTTTGGTGGTGGTGGTGGTGGTGGTGGTGTGTGTGTGTGTGTGTGTGTGTGTTTGTGAACCAGTATTGTCATGTTTTACATATTAAATAATATAAGAACATAAGAAGGGCCATGCTGGATCAGACCAAGGGCTCATCTAGGCCAGATCTACACCTTATGTCATATCATTACAATCCCATCGTGGTAACGCTGCATTTCTCTTGTTCATTTATACCTCGCAGGACACACAATGACATCTGTTGCAGTATTTTGGATAATGTGGAATAAAAAGCAGGAAATAACACCACGAAAGCAGTATATCAAATGTGTAATGTGCCCCAACAGTTATCAGTGCACTTCAATACCACTACAGAGCAGTAGTGTAGATCTAGCCCTAGTCCAGCATTCTGTTCACTCAGTGGCTGACCAAATGTCGACAGGATGCCCACAAGCAGGACGTGAGTGCAACATCACCCTCCAGCCCATGTTCCCTAGCAACTGGCGTACATTGGCTTACTGCCTCTGATACTGGAGGCAGAATAGAGGCATCAGATACTCAAAGATAATAATAAAAAGAGGGGCACAACTGTCCAGGGGTACAATTAAATCTGTGCTTCCCAGCCTGTGCATGGCAGAGTTGTATTAAGCTTGGGATAATACTTGGGATACGTTTGAAGCTCCTATTAAAATGTGTCATTCATTCATTGCATTTATATCCTGCCTTTTTTCTTCTTGCAAGGAACCCAAGGCGGCGTACATAATCCCCCTCTCCATTTTATCCTTACAACAACCCTGTGAGGTAGATTGAGCTGAGAGTCTGTGACTGGCCCAAAGTCACCCAGTGAGCTTCCATGGCTGAGTGGGGACTAGAACCTGGATCTCCTGGCTCCCAGTTCAACACTCTCACCACTACACCACGCTGGTTCATTTGTTCTGTTGCTTAGTGAATTTTGCATATAGACCTATTATACTATGAGCACATGTTTAAGAATGCCATTCTTTGTTGAAATTACTTTGGGTTAGACTTTTTGGTTCCCTGCACCACATAACCACAACCTAAAAATTAGTTGTGTAAATTGGCCTTCAATATAAACTACCTACCTGGCTCAAATAAATAAATAACTGTCCTATCCCAGACTCTTCTCCCTCAAGATGGGAGGCTTACAAGAGAAAGGGGCTTCCAGACAGAGGCATCTCCGCTGTTGCTAATACCTGCTCAGGGATTGCAAACCTTGATACATGTAGTTGCTAGGATACGTTAAATGTTCCCAAGAAGATTCACTATCAAACCAGACCTCTGTGTAATTTCATCCCATCATGGTACACTCCGCTCTCATGGAGAGTGGTAATAAATAAGAGGCAACTTTAGTATCTCTTTACCATTGAGGGGGAAAAGGAGGAAAAAAGCTCTCCACGCCAGATAAAGAGCTGCAAAAATCAATATACCCAATTATCTCAAGGCTGAAAGAAAATGGAATAAAAGTAAAAGACGTCTTCTTCTCTAGACACACTAGTTTTAAGAGCATTAAGATACATTAAGATAAAGCTGTAATTAAAGGCCACATCCACCCTTCCGCACTCATTCCTTACGAATAAACAATTGTCCAAATATAAAGGTCTTGCTATTTTTTCTGGAAGTTGTTCGGACTTGCAGATTTCTGGAAGCTCCAAAGTGGATGCGCCCCCTAGTGCTGACTCCAGGTTTTGGGGAGCCCTTGAGCAAGATGCCCTCCATGGACCCCCTCTCCTTTTTAGCCCTGTCTGCACCGCCACAGGGGGCGGGGCAAGGAGAGCAGAGGCTGCTCCTCACTCTCCTTGTTTCTGTCATTGCTCACTTGTTCAGGGGGGGCAGATAAATAAGCAGTGATGGCAAGGAGAAGCAGCTTTGTGAGGCAGCTTTAGGGGCTGACAGCAGGCCCCCCGCTGGCATGTGGGCCCTGGCAGGTGCCCAACTATGTTGACCTCTGATACCAGTCCTGGTGCCACCAAATCCACTTTATATGTACATAATGTTTGTGTGTGCATACCAAAATGCTTTTTTTCTGACTCTTGTTTATACTAGACCACTTGTTTATGCTAGACCAGGAGTTTTGCTTGTTGTCTCACATTTAAATAAATGAGTATTTTGTATTCTCTCAGCATCTGCCGTCTTGTGATACTGTCACCTTTTCATACCAAACCAGCTGCATTCTTGAAATATTTTAACCCAGGCCTAGGGAACCTATGGCCTTCCAAATGTTGCTGGACTGCAACTCCCTTCAGCCCCAGATAGTATGGCCAATGGTCAGGGACGATGGTAATTGCAGTCCAACAATAACTGGAAGGTCACTGGTTCCCCAAACCTTTTTAACCCTTTTCTGTCACACCACATCCTATAATCTCACCAATTCCATGTAGTCAAGTGCGACCTAGAACCAAATATACAAATGAGCTAGGATAACGAAGCATTTCCAGCTTTATGAATCTCAGCCCATGACTCACTGTACCCATGAACAAAAATGCATGCAAAAACAGCAGCCAGGTTTTTGTTTTGTTTTTTAAATTGAGCACATAATTGACAATACTGAAGGCATAGCAGTGCAAGTAGAATCAGCCAAAAACACAATCTGAACTGGAAAGAGAATTTCCTACAGTCTGGGGCCATTTTTTGAGGAAGCCCCCTGGCTGCCTTTACTGTTCTTACTTAGCAAATGGAGGGCACCATTAAGAGGATCTTGGCCAATTCAGTTGTGAATACCAGGTGTGCTGTATAGAAAACTGCCTTATACCAAGTCCGACCAGTGGTCCCTCAAGCTTAGTCTTGTCTGGCAGCTCTTTAGGGTTTCAAACCCCGAAACTCTTTAGGGTTTCAGATAGGAGTCTTTCCCAGCCCTATGTGGAGTCTGGACCTGGGATCTTCTCCACAGGCAAAGCATGAGCTCTACTGCTGAGCTATGGTTCTCACCCCAAGGCAGTACAGCAAGAAAGTGCCAAATCTGTATAGTTATGCTGTGCACTAAGAACATAAGAAGAGCCCTGCTGGATCAGACCAAGGGTCCATCTAGTCCAGCATTCTGTTCACCCAGTGGCCACCCAGCTGCCCATGGGAAACCCACAAGCAGGACGTGAGTGTAATAGCACCCTCCCGCCCATGTCACTCAGCAACTGTTGTACATAGGCTTACTGCCTCCGATACTGGAGGGAGCATATAGCCATCAGGACTAACAGCCACTGAGAGCCTCATCCTCCATGAATTTGTCTAATCCCCTTCTAAAGCCATCCCAATGGGTGGCTATACTTTTAAAAAGCACTAAGAGGGAGCTAAAAGGGGAGAACTACCCCCTAGACAAGTAGCTTACCCCCACCTACTACCTTTCCCCATCAATATTTTTCTTTCCTTTCAGAAATCTAACGTGTAGAATAAAGTTCCCCCACCCATGAAATATACTTTGACCCTTCTGTGCTCTTCCATATTTTTTTCATGTGCACCACTGTGAATACTGTGCCCCATAACACCTAATATGAATAGCAGTTCCTGCTTAAAACATGAGCTCTGGTTTCTCTTGTTCCTGCCATATCCAGTGCAGCAGAAGCAGCACATTTGGTGTTTCCACCATAAAGCTGTTTGTGTTTCCCTCCCTCACCCCTTCTGCCCCCAAGTAATTAAAATGGAGTCAGAACATCACAGCCTTTGTATGAAAGCAACACTGCTGGGGTTTGCTCGCAATCAAAGCTTTGCTGTAATTTCTTACCCACCTTCAAAAAAGGACATTTTATATTCTCATCTATTCAGGGTGGTCACTTTACAGAGGACAGTCCTCTATTTGAAGGGCGGCCAAGTCCAAGTCCAATTTAAAGATAAAGAACCATCAGAAGGGAGAGCAGGGGCCATGAAGTTGCCGACGGGTCATAGTTTTCACAACCGTGGTGAGATTATTCTCACATCACGGTGGCAAATCCACGAATTAATTAATTAATTAATTAACCCATAAGAAATTATGGGTTCATAAATTAATAAATTAATTAACCCACGATTTGCCACAGCATGATGTGGGTGCATTCCGCAGCCTTTTTGAATACTCAAAAAGTCCTGGCACCAAAGAGATCACAAGGATAGCACCTGGCAAACCTCCTTGGGAAGTCTGTTCCATAATGGGAGTGCTACTACTGAAAAGGCTGCCTTCCTGGTAGTCACCTGCTTCTCTTTATTCAGTGGGGGCACTCGGAGTAGGGCCTTTGACGAAGATCGTAGGGTTCCGGTAGATACATATGGGAGAAGGCAAACTTTCAGGTAACCTGGAGCTTTTCTACATGAGGTTTTTAACCTGCACCTTTACCAAGGCTTCAGCTTTCCATTACACAACCATTAGGTGGCACTGTGGTATAGCAAAATTTGTACAATTGCGGCACAAGGCTTCTATAACGCCACTGAGAAAAATACCACTCTTTCCTCATTAGGAAAAAAACTGCAATAATTGTTGGAAAGGACAGGAGAGGCCCTAGAGGATGTATAAAGTATCCACAGAATACCATGAGTGAGCAATCATGAGCACACAATAAAAGCGTCCTCTAGAAAGACTCATGGTCCCAAACTGTTTAGGGTTTGTTTGGAGTTCTTGTCTTACCCACACCTAAGACAAAGACTGCAATTTAAAACAGACCATAAAAATTCCAAATAAAAAGCGAAATCAAATCCTTTATAATAATAGCAAACTCACAGCACCATCCACATACAAGAGGTAGGAATCAGCATTCCCCAAGACTAAAATCACTTTCACAATCTGAATGGTGCTGACATTACAGCTTGAATCATCTGAGCGGTTTTATTAATGAAAATGTTCCTTTGAATGGTGATTAGAATGCAGGTGACAGAGTAAGCAAGGGTAAATGAATACATGTTTGCCATCCTCTCCCCACAGCCTCCCCTCAGCCATCCTCATCAGACACGTGATGGAGACAACTAAAAATGTTTTGTTTTATTTTAAATCCCATTCTCTGGTAAAGAAAGACCTCAGCAAGAGATTACGTTGTCAGTTCATCCAAGGGACTCCTTACAACTGAAAAATGTTGGGAATGAAAGAGTAATTTTTAATGCCAGCATGCCTCTTACAACTTAATTGATGAGATGTTCCTTGTACTTCCATACATTATAACTGGAATTTAGGATTAACAAAGAATCTTATTTGATATTACTTGCTGTGAAAGCCAAAAAAATAAAAATAATTTAATTTAGTTAGCGACCTATCAGCTAGAAAGAAAACCTTTCACTGTGATAAATTTCTAGACTGATGCTACAGAAAAGGCCTGACACCATTATCCACTCTACATGAAGAGGCCTCCTCTATGAGCTTTATGCATATAGGCTTCCTCAATGCTTAACACATGGATGTTGAGCAACGGGGTAGAGAGCCATGCAGTGTCAAGGACAAGGCTGGTAATGTGGCGCCACTGCCCCCTCTGCCCATGGAGACCCTGTCACATGGATGACATATGAAGTGGGCTCACATGTAGTCAGTATGAAACATATTTTTGAAAGAGTTCAGGGGGAGTGGTTCTTCAAGATCCAAAGTTCTCTGAGAATGTGTCTACACTAACCCTTTTCTCCAGAATGGAGCTAATTTGTTCACTCAATTTTTACAGAGAATCCAAACAATGTCATTACCAACCAATTGCATTTCATTGTGTTGCATGTTGTCTTCTCTGTGCACATACATAGAGGAACTTTTCTTCCCGTATTTGTTTATGGCAATTTAAAAAGCAAGATTGCAGTCCCAGATTGGACATTGGAATGGCAAACTGTTGTTGACGCTTCTTGTGGCTACTGTCCCTTTAATTAGTTGTTTCCTTCCAGCCACAGCATTTCTTCCATTGATAATGTTGTGCTCTCTGGTGATGGGCTCTTTCCTCCTTGCAGCCAGAGGACTCATTTGAACATTTCAATGATGATGATGATGATGATGATGGATTATCACAATTCCAAAATTGTGACAATATAAAATAAAATAAATGAATGAGTTATGGTAATACCGAAACTGTAACTGTTGATCAACCAAAAACATAATACATAAATGTATTATTTTAAATGTATTGCTTATTACACACACACACACACACACACACCCATGAATTTTCTTCCTTAAAGCCTTCAGCATTGAAATGCAAGCTAGAGTCTTTTACTGTTGTGTTACTGATTACTCAGTTACTGGCTCCCAAGGTAAATGTGTCTGGGCCTAGATACATGTGAGATCTTTTGAAAATTCCTGTTTAATTAGAATGAGATGACTTGAATATTGCACCGTGTGCTTCTTTTTTTTAAGGTCAGAGGGAAATGCTTTTTAGCTTCTTCCTCCTACCTTAGAGTGCAATCCTATGCATGTTCAGACAGAAAAAAATGTCCTAGAACTCCCAGCATTCCCCAGCCAGCTATGCTGGGGAATGCTGGGAATTGTAGGATTTTTTCTGTCTGAACATGCATAGGACTGTGCCTTTAATTTACAAGAGGAACATTAAAATAAAAAAGGGAAGTGCCTTCTTCAGCCGTGGAAAGTAGATTAAAAAGAAAAGGGACAGGGACAGAGATAAAGTTTGGGAATAATCTAGAACTGGGAGTGGGAGGATGACTAGGAATGGATTTTTATGTGGAGGAAAAGGATAGTGGGCTCAGCCCATACATACTGTATACTGATAATCCTGCCAAAGGATGTGCTCAGAAAGTAACTTGCTCCTGAATGCTAAGCACATGGGGAGGCAGGAGACCACAGTTGTTCTGGAGCAAGGGAAAGGTACAGAGGAACATTTCTTCCCATGTTCCAGGATTCAGCCCTGGCACTGAGAACAGATTTCTGGGCTGCTCTGGTGAGGTCTTGGCACAAATCAATTCAGGGGGAAAGAAGTGAACAGGCATGCTTATCACAAAAAAGAGGGGTGTGTGGGGGGGGGAGTCATAGGAGAAAAAGAAAACTTTTTGTAAAGAGCTGCTGGATGGAAGGAGGAAAATGAAGTGTGGATTCTTGTGTGGAGGGAAACTGAATTATATGTTCTTTGGCTGTAATGAAGATGGCAGTGGAAATGGAGCCAGTGTTTAATTACTAAAGAAAGAGGTGCTGGGGCTTCAGTCTCTGCAGGAGATGTACCATAACTCTGCAAAGCATGCTTCTTAATTCTAAGTGTGTGAGAAAGGGAAAGGCTGCAATTGCTCAGGGGTGAGGGGAAAGCACTTTTCATATGCTCAGAGGCATTCTCTTTATTGTTTGTTGTTGTTTATTCGTTCAGTCGCTTCTGACTCTTCATGACTTCATGGACCAGCCCATGCCAGAGCTTCGTGTCAGCCGTCGTCACCTCCAGCTCCCCCAAGGTCGAGTCCGTCACCTCCAGAATATCATCCATCCATCTTGCCCTTGGTCGGCCCCTCTTTCTTTTGCCTTCCACTTTCCCTAGCATCAGCATCTTCTCCAGGGTATCCTGTCTTCTCATGATGTGGCCAAAGTACTTCAGTTTTGCCTTTAATATCATTCTCTCAAGTGAGCAGTTTGGCTTTATTTCCTGGAGTATGGACTGGTTTGATCTTCTTCCAGTCCAAGGCACTCTCAGAATTTTCCTCCAACACCACAGTTCAAAAGCATCTATCTTCCTTCGCTCAGCCTTCCTTATAGTCCAGCTCTTGCAGCCATAGGTGACCACGGGGAATACCATTGCTTTAACTATGCAGACCTTTGTTGTCAGTGTGATGTCTCTGCTCTTAATTATTTTATCAAGATTTGTCATTGCTCTCCTCCCAAGAAGTAAATGTCTTCTGATTTCCTGGCTGCAGTCAGTGTCTGCAGTAATCTTTGTGCCTAGAAAGCCAAAGTCTGTCACTGCCTCCACGTTTTCTCCCTCTATTTGCCAGTTGTCAATCAAGCTGGTTGCCATAATCTTGGTTTTTTTGAGGTTTAACTGCAACCTAGCTTTTGCACTTTCTTCTTTCACCTTTGTTATAAGGTTCCTCAGCTCCTCCTCGCTTTCAGCCATCAAAATGGTATCATCTGCATATCTGAGATGGTTAATGTTTCTTCCAGTGATTTTAACTCCAGCCTTGGATTCATCGAGCCCAGCACGTCGCATGATGTGTTCTGTATACAGGTTGAATAAGTAGGGTGAGAGTATACAACCCGGCCATACTCCTTTCCCAATCTTAAACCAGTCCGTTGTTCCGCGGTCTGTTCTTACCGTTGCTACTTGGTCATTATGCAAATTCCTCAGGAGGCAGACAAGATGACTTGGTATCCCCATACCACCAAGAACTTGCCACAATTTGTTATGATCCACACAGTCAAAGGCTTTAGAATAGTCAATACAACAGAAATAGATGTTTTTCTGAAACTCCCTGGCTTTCTCCATTATCCAGCGGATATTGGCAATTTGGTCTCTAGTTCCTCTGCCTTTTCTAAACCCAGCTTGTACATCTGGCAATTCTCGTTCCATGAATTGCTGGAGTCTACCTTGCAAGATCTTGAGCATTACCTTACTGGCATGTGAAATAAGTGCCACTGTTCGATAGTTTGAACATTCTTTAGTGTTTCCCTTTTTTGGTATGGGGATATAAGTTGATCTTTTCCAATCTGGTGGCCATTCTTGTGTTTTCCAAATTTGCTGGCATATGGCATGCATCACCTTGACAGCATCATCTTGCAAGATTTTAAACAGTTCAGCTGGGATACTGTTGTCTCCTGCTGCCTTGTTATTAGCAATGTTTCTTAAGGCCCATTCAACCTCACTCTTCAGGATGTCTGGCTCTAACTCAATGACCACACCGTCAAATCTATCCCCGATATTATTATCCTTCCTATACAGATCTTCCATATATTCTTGCCACCTTTTCTTGATCTCTTCTGCTTCTGTTAGGTCCTTGCCAACTTTGTTTTTGATCATACCCATTTTTGCCTGGAATTTACCTCTGATGTTTCTGATTTTCTGGAAGAGGTCTCTTGTCCTTCCTGTTCTATTATCTTCTTCCACTTCCGCGCATTGCTTGTTTAAAAATAATTCCTTATCTCTTCTGGCTAACCTCTGGAATTTTGCATTTAATTGGGCATATCTCCCCCTTTCACTGTTGCCTTTTGCTTTCCTTCTTTCTTGGGCTACTTCCAGTGTCTCAGCAGACAGACATCTTGCCTTCTTGGTTTTCTTTTTCTTTGGGACGTTTTTTGTTGCCACCTCCTGAACAATGTTGCGAACTTCTCTCCATAGTTCTTCCGGGACCCTATCTACTAAATCTAGTCCCTTAAATCTATTCTTCATCTCCACTGCATATTCATTAGGAATATTAGTGAGCTCATATTTAACTGATCTGTGGGTCTTCCCTATTCTCTTTAGTCTGATACTAAATTGTGCAATAAGAAGTTCGTGAT
Source organism: Heloderma suspectum (assembly GCF_057233095.1). Lineage (NCBI taxonomy): Eukaryota > Metazoa > Chordata > Lepidosauria > Squamata > Helodermatidae > Heloderma > Heloderma suspectum. Next base: position 233,254,503 of record NC_139461.1, read on the forward strand.
CTGAACTACAGCCAGCTCCAGGTTTTGTTTTTACCAACTGCATAGATGTCCACCACCTTTGGCTACAAAGGATGTAGTCAATCTGATTTCGGTGTTGACCGTCTGATGAAGTCCATGTATAAAGTCGTCTTTTTAGGTTGTTAGAAGAGAGTGTTTGTTATGCACAGTGAGTTGTCTTGGCAAAATTCTATCAGCCTACGTCCCGCTTCATTTTGTTCTCCCAGACCATGCTTGCCTGTAATTCCAGGTGTCGTTTGACTACCCACCTTAGCATTCCAGTCTCCTGTAATGAAAATAACATCTCTTTTTGGCGTATTATCCAGTAGGTGCTGCAGATCCTCATAGAACTGATCTACTTCTGCTTCTTCAGCATCTGTGGTTGGCGCATATATTTGGCTCACTGTGATGTTAAATGGCTTACCCTGAATTTGAATTGAGACCATTCTATCATTTTTTGGATTGTATCCAAGCACTGCTTTACCCACTTTATTATTAATTATCAAGGCTATTCCATTTCTTCTGTGGTCCTCTTGTCCAGAATAGTAGATCTGGTGGACATCTGATGTGAAGTAGCCCATTCCAGTCCATTTCAGTTCACTGACACACAAAATGTCTATATTTAATCTTGACATCTCCCCAATAACCACATCCAATTTGCCCTGGCTCATAGATCTTACATTCCAGGTTCCTATGGTGTGTTGATCTTTAGAACATCGGATTCGTTGTTCACCACCAGCACCGTTGGACACTAGCCGTCCTTTCAGCTTTGAGCTAGCTGCGTCATCACATCTGGGGCTAGTTGAACTTATCCTCTGTTCCTCCCCAGTAGCATTTTGACTGTCTTCCGACCTGGGAGTCCCATCTTCCGATGGTATACCGACATATCTCTGGTTGTACTGATCCATTTAGTTTTCACAGCAAGAATACTGTGGTGGGTTGCCGTTTCCTTCCCCAAGGATCGTATTTAGTCTGACCTCTCTGCCAGGACTTTCCCGTCTTGGGTGTCCCTTCACAGTTTAGCTCATGGCGTCATTGAGGTGCTCAAGCTCCAGCACCAGAAGGTAACGATCTCCTTTGCTGGAGTCTCTTTATTGTTACTTAACTATTATTTCTGTGTGAGAATTCCAGCCGTGAATTCACTGACTCATTTTGGTCAGATCACTTTATTGCTGTGTCTCAGTGTTCCTGAGCTGTAAAATGGGACCAGTATCCTCTGAGGATTAGTTGTTATTTTCTTGCCATTTTGAGTGTAGCCTGCCTCACTCCTATTATTATTATTATTACTATTATTATTATTTACATTTTTATACCGCCCAATAGCCGAAGCTCTCTGGGCAGTTTACAAAGATTAAAAACATTAAAAATACAATATACAGAGATTAAAAACCATTTACATAAAAAATGAACAGACAATATACACAAAAGAAACATATATCTAAAACAACTTCAAACAAACAATCTCAAAAGCAAACAACCATAACCCTAAGACATTCCAGGATCGATTAAAACTTATCATATGCTGCCAAATGCCTGGGAGAAAAGAAAGGTCTTAACCTGGTGCCAAAAAGATAACAATGTTGGTGCCAGGTGGGCCTTGTTGGAGAGAAATTTGGGGGCCACCACCAAAAAGGCCCTCTCCCTTGTTGCTGTCTTCTGAGCTTCCCTCGGTGTAGGCAGCCAGAGGAGGGCCTTAGATGTTTAGCATACCATACGGGTAGGTTCATCTCAGGAGAAGCACTCCATCAGGTATTGTGGTCCCAAGCCATGTAAAGCTTTATAGGTTAAAACCAGCACCTCGAATCGGGCTCTGAAACATACAGGCTCAGAAATCATCCTTTTGTCATCAGAGAAGCCATCTGCTTGCATGTACTTTTATTTCCCATTTTCTGCTTGTGGTATATGTGAGTCTGCCATTGCCCACCAGGCCACACTGATGGGCTGCCAGACCCATCGCCCCATCCCCTCATGCACAACAGTCTCTGATTTCGTCCATGAAATATTGGAGGCTGTGATGGTCATCAGTATTTAATGTACAAGAGCAGCTTGAAGTCCAGCTTCGCTATTGCCTCAAGCTCCTAGAGCAGCCTTCACCAACCTGGTGCCCTCCAGATGTTTTAGACTTCAACTCCTATCAATTCCCACCAGCATGGCCAATGGTCAGGAATGCTGGGAGTTGTAGCCCAAAACATCTGGAGGGCACCAGGTTGGGGAAGGCCATCACAGAGAAACATTCCAAATTCAGGGATCGTGTAACATGCGGTGGAAGCTGGCTTTGTGCGCACAGATTTCAGGGTTGGAAATAAAAAGGGAGACCCCACACAGGTCAAGCTCAGTGGCTGGCTATCTAACTTGAGAAAGTCCGATGTACTAAAGAACATGGCTCAAGGCCAACCAATTAGAGAATAGAGCCCCCTTCTGACTGTTGCAAAAGGACACTGAACCAGAAAGTGCAGTAATTGAACCAGAAAGTGCAGTAAAAAGAGATCCCAGGGCTCAAATTTGTCTGGAAACATCACCCTTTGATTTCCCCTCTAATACTTGATCTCTGTGTACTCTGTAGTCATTCAGTGTTGATGGAAATGCATTCTATACGAGCTCAGGGGCACTTTAATCGATTCTTACTTCATATATACCAGCGTTGAGCCTGGCCATTGAAAACGCATGCCAGGGCTGAGCTCTGGTACAAATACAATCCTGCCTCTCTTTAGTCATTTTCAGTGGACACAGTTATGCAAGCAAGACAGGAAAAGGAAGAAGGCAGGAGGTGCACAGAGCTTGCCATGCATGACTGTGTCCACTGAAAATGACTAAAGAGAGGCAGGATTGTATTTGTACCAGAGCTCAGCCCTGGCATGCATTTTCAATGTTACTGGGCTCTGTTTTTAATGTCATTGTTTTACATCACACAAAAAAATTATATAAAGCTAGATTCTCAAAAATAGTGTAAGAATCTGAGGCGTGCACCCATTATAGATGTACTTGCAGGAAAGTGTAAACTGTCCTTTCAGAAAGCTCTCTCCCTACAGCAAGACACACACAGAACACCCCTGTTCATTGTGATTAGCATTATAGGAATGCCTGCTCAAAGTCACAATGTGGCAGAGTTAAGCTGGCAGCAACACAAGCACAGGCTGCTTAGATTTGAACTAGGGATGTCGGAGAATTCCGCCACGGATCTCGGTGAGGCCGAATGCCAGTGCATTCGGCCCCCCGAAATCCGTGGCGGAATGAGGCCCCCCCGCCCCCCCACCCCGTGAAATGGGCCCGGAACGGAGCACCTACCTGCTGCCATCCACGCTGCATTGCGAATGGCGGCCGCATCTGTGGCCACCATTCGCTTCTTTCATATAGACATGATAGGCTACGTAAATACTTACGTAGCCTATCATGGCTAACGCAGGGACGTATTTACGTAGCCTATCACGGCTAACGCAGGGAAGTATTTACGTAGCCTATCACGGCAAAAAAAAGGGAACACAAATGGCGGCGGCTATGGCGGCCGCCATTTGCATTCCCCTTTTTTTTGCCGTAATAGGCTACGTAAATATTCACGTAACCTATCATGGCAAAAAAAAAAAAAAGGGAACGCAAATGGCGGCTGCCATAGCCGCCGCCATTTGCATTTGCTGTTTTGTTTTGTTTTTTGCCGTGATAGGCTACATAAATATTTACGTAGCCTATCACGGCAAAATACTGGGATGCAAATGGCAGTGGCTATGGCTGCCGCCATTTGTGTCCCTGCCAGCTGCCCAGCAGCCGGATGTCCGGCTGCGGGTGGCCCCAGCCAGCGGCTCTGCGGAATCTCCACAGAGTGGAGCCGGCCAGAGAGAATTTCGGGGGGAGGGACGGAGCACCTCCCCCCCCGCAAATGTCACCCTTCAAAAAGGTAAGTGACTTTTGTACATCCCTAATTTGAACTGTTGCCCTTGTTAACCTTCAGCATGCAAATACTGCACTTGACTTTGCTAATTTGCGTCATGTGCCCAAACTTAAGAGAACTGGTTATGGTTTCTCTTTGCTGTTCTTCCTCAGATAGAATAGGGAAGTGTGTCATAACTGCAATCCATCATATACAATCCTAAAGAAGCATGCTTTTAAAATCTGTTATTTTGTCAATAAATCAGTGCTCTTGAAGCCTCCCTTTAATTATTGTTGTGCACACGCAGAAATATTTCAATCTGGTGGTGGACTCGTAAGAGGGAGTTATGCTTGGGGCAACAAGCTGTCTCTTGGGCCAGCCCTTTTGGGAAGAAAGCAGGGGAGGGCCAGTGGAAAGAGGTGTGTGTGGGAAGCCCTGGGCAAAGAGGTCAATGGTTTCACCCTGCTTGCTTTCTCTTCCCACTAAAACTAGAACCAGCATTGACTTAGGAGAGCCTGGGAGCCTCCTCTCTCTGCAGGTCAAGGCCAGCGGAGGCTGGTGGCTCCAATGTCAGTGGGGCAGTGAATCCGCTCTGGGTTTCAGACAGAACCAGTCAGAACTCTAAAGGAGCTCTCCAAGGTGCTTTGCAAGTTGCTTTGCTTTGACTCCACATGCCAGCTTACCACCACCACCACCCGGGGGTGGGCAGTAAAAGAAGGGCAAGTGAAAGTTTCCCAGAAGGGAAAATGGGATTTTCATACCAGCCCTGGTACTCTTTTCTCCAAAAGCATCTTTTTGCTATGATGTGGCCAAAATAACAACCAATTCCCTGAGGAAAGTTAAAATCCTTGGGAATTGTATTACAAGCACAGTTTTATACATGTTTTCTCAGAAGAAAATCCACCGTGTTCATTGGGGCTTCTTTCTCGCTTTTAAGTGTGTTCAGAATTACAGTAATCCTCTTAGCACACTTACTTAAGAGTAACGCTGCGCTTCTACACACTCACATGGCAATAAGTCACGTGGCTGAACATCAGGAAAAGCTTCCAGACTGTTAGAGCAATACGACAGTGGAACCAATTACCTCGGGAGGTGGTGGGCTCTCCCACAGTGGAGGCGTTCAAGACGAGGCTGGACAGCCATCTGCCAGGGATGCTCTGTCTTGGATTCCTGCATTGAGCAGGGGGCTGGACGCGATGGCCTTGTAGGCCCCTTGCAACCCTGCTGTTCTATGATTCTAAGTCCCACTGAACGCTCTGGGGTTTATTTCTGAGGAGACCGGTTGAATTCAAGGGCGACCGAGGGCAGCGATTGCTTTACGCCGCAGCCAACGCAGTCGTTGCTGCCTGTTACGTATTCCGGCGTTCTTTGCAGCGGTACGGCAGGTAACATCCACACAGGTGCACGTGTGTCGTAAGAAGCCCGGAAGGGCTGTCACGACAGGCAGACGCGTGTGCAACGCAGGCGTCTCTGCCAGGAGGGACGCGTCTATGCCGCTGCCTTTCTCTCCAAACCAACAGATAGAACTCAGCGACTGACAGTCCGATATCGTGAGAGAGCTCCCTCCTCCTCCTCCTCCCCCCCGCCCCGTCCCAGCCGTCCTCTGTCTCGCGGTCTCTCCTTCCACGAAGCGCCCGCTTCTTCCGTGCCATTCGCTCCACGAGAGGCGGACAATTCACTCCCCACGGCCGCTGAGCCCCCTCTGTGCTGCTCCAGCCCTCGCGCGCGCTCGCGGGGTGGTTCAACAGCAGCGCGGATGCAGCGGGGGCTGGTGGGTCCGACGCCAGTGGGGCGGTGAATCCGCGCTGGGCTTCAGTCAGAACTCAAAGGGCGCAGGCCTATGCGTGTGTAGACAGAGAACAGGCCTACAACTCCCAGCATTCCCCAGCCAGGCTGGCTGGGGAATGCTGGGAGCTGTAGGCCTGTTCTCTGTCTACCCACGCATAGGCCTGCGCCCTAAAGGAGCTATCCAAGGTGAGCTCCTTCAGAGCTCTGACTGAACCCCAGCGCGGATGCGCCTCTCCGCTGCACTGCTGCACTTCCTTCCTTTAATCTGCTCCACCCCCCCCACCCCCCCACCCACACTTTTTGAATAAATCCCACTCTCTGCCCTAGCCAGCTCTCCCAAATCTCTCTCCACGACGTCGTTTTTCACGTCCGCTTCCCCCTTTCCAGCCTGCTCGTCTTCCTTCTCTCGCTGCAGAGCCGCCTTACGGACCTATACATTTCAAGCGGCTCGGAGGTGCGTCTGTCTGCTGACATCACCAGATAAATCCTGTACAGCAGGAGGAGGAAGAGGAGGAGGTGGTGGTGGTGATGATGGTGGTGGTGGTGATGATGCACAGGTCCTCACTGACTCAGCTGCCTTGCACTTACCGTGCTTAGGAAGGGCGGGGTGGGGTGGGGTGGGGTGGGGAGGGGAGGGGAGCTGGACAACTTTCAGCACCAGCCTGGTCCCTCCCTCCCGCCACCGCTCTCCTGCTGTCTTCGCAGAGAAGCTCCGGAGACTGCAAACAGGGCACAGAGCCGGGGGGGGGGGGCACGTGGAGTGGCAGGGGAGGGGGCTCGCTTTCTGTCCGTCCCTCCTTTCCCTCCACTGATTGCCGGAGTGTGATCAAGCTGTGACAGGTAACCGGCTTTCGCGTACAGGGGGTAAATAGCCGAGTGTGTTTTCAGATACTTCCTCTCCCCGCGCAACGTGATCATTGCTGTGGCTTGAAGGCTGTGGCTGTGAGATGTTGAGCCACGGAGTGGAAAGAAAAGGGGAAGCCTCTGTTGAAATGGGTTTATCCTGAACGCTAGTGCTTGGCTCTGCATGCTGCATGCAGTCTCATTTGCTCGATATTCTCCGCATTTGTTTTTTGTTTGTTCCTGGCTAGTGCTGCCCCTTCTCTTTTAAAGCACTGCTTTAAAAATACAATAGGAATTTACCATTTTAACTTGCTCAGGGAGACCCGGCTTTGGCTGCAGCCCGATAAACCTGTGGAGATGCTGGCTGGGGTGGTCTGAACCGCATGTGTGTCTTGAACTGTTTTCTGGTCCAGCTCCTCCTCTTCCATGTTTTCTTGCTCTTGGTTAATTGTATGTCCTCTCAAACCCACTGTAGCCTTCGAGGTTAGGGAAGGGGTGAGGAAAATTCCCTTGCATGCTTACAGGGTTGCCACCTGTCCAGAAAAAAATAACAACCAGCTCAGCTGACCTGCTCTTGTGTCTTTGACAGCAGGTTTATTCTACAGCTTTTCACAGCAGGGTGTGACAAATGTTATCACTCGCTGATCTGCACATAAATCCATCCACTGTTAAAGGTATAGTTACAGAGGTTGGCTGAAAAGTTGGCAACCCTACATCCTTATGAAAGAATTAACAACACTATCTTACTCTTACAGCAAAAGGAACTTCTGAGGAATCGCCTGCTAATACCAGTTTCGAACTCTGCCACTGCCTAGAGAGAGAGAGAGAGAGGGGGGGGGAAGAGATTGCTTTCTCCCTTCTCTGCACCACTTACTGTTGCTCAACCAGTAGTGGGCAGTACTTGCAAAGATGACCACAGACTGACGGATTGAGTTTTGCAGACTGTTGACCCCTCGGGGTTTGCTTCTGACATTTTTCCCTTGCAGAAGAAGAAATTGTACTTGACAGCGGAAACCAGGAGACACTGGTGAAAAGGTGAAAAGTGGTTTATATCTTCTTTTTGGTGTGCAACTTCCCTTCTCTACCCCAGCCTCCCATTCCCCATTCCATCCTTATCCCAATACCTGTGAAGATGCACAGAGCTGGCAACTTTGGGGCATAACTCAGGAGCCTCCCAATTTTCTTGCTATGGCCTCAGGAGATGGATTGCAGCATCAGGCTCTCTACGAGTATAAGAAGGACCAGGAGGAAGACCTGGCACTCTGCCCTGGAGACTTGCTCACAGTCAACAAGGCAGGGCTTGTGTATGTGGACTACAAGGAGGGGGATGAGAGGAACCCCCAGGGCTGGCTAAATGGCTTCAATGAATGTTCCAAGGAACGGGGGGATTTCCCAGGCACTTACGCAGAGTACCTGAGCCCTGTGAGGATTGTGGCTGCCTCACCAAAACCCAGGCCCAGGCCCCTGCCAGTGCCTGCAACCCCCAGTGGAACACCTGGCCATCTACAGGGTGAGTTTGTTTGTACGTTTTTCAAGTGAAAGGTTTCTGTATGAGACATAAAATATGACAGCTTTCTGGATTCATGGCAGAGTTTCCTAACAGTGTCCTTTTGCATCTGTCAGAAGGGGGCTGTGTTCTCTAATTGGCTGGCCTTGAGCCATGTTCTTTAGTACATCCGACTTTCTCAAGCTCTGCTCCCACGATCCATGCATCAGCCCCATTAAGAGGGAGGGACATATGCGTTCCCAAGAAACTTTCCCATTAAAATGTAAGTTTTTCTACTAAAGATGGGCTTTCTTGAAATCCTTGCGATTGTACAGTTTACAGACTGTGTGGTTGGAAAGCAGCAGGATCTCCCAGAGCAAGCTGTGTGTCTAAACCACTGGAGAATTCAGAGCAGGGCAGGGGTGGGAACGGGGCACTCATCCTGGGCCAATTTTCCAGCTGGCACCTCTTGTTTTGTGTGCAGGATAATCACTTACATGCAAGCAAGGCAGTGGTTAGCCAGACATGTGGCTGTGTGAGCTGATGGTTGGGAACACAGTGTTTATACTGGGATGGAGATCGGGGGGATTATGAGGCCATTTCTGGCTTTTGTTTCTATGACAAATACTGCTGACATTTTGAAATGTTTCATCTTGAATTGTCCAGATGACATGTATAAAGAAAAGTCTGCTATTAATTAAGAGGAGGCCCAGGAGGCGCATCTTCTTCTTTTGAAATGTCTGCAGAGAGTCTTAAGGGCCAGTTGGATGGTTATAATGATGTGGGATGTGATGGAGATCAATGCTTCATAGCTGAGTGTTGCTGGGGGCAGTATGGACTAGAACGCCGACAGATTCGGCCCCAGAAAAGCGGGGCTCCAATCTTAGCACAGCCATACACCCATCGTGTGGGTTGGGGAGCATTACATGCTTTGTCTGAATCAGTTTTCCATCCATAGGATTAATAATAACCTGTGTGATTACTAGGGTGCCTGAGATGAAACTCCTTGACAAAATAAAAAAATGTATATTCCAAATTAAGGTTGGTCAGTTTTTACCCCAAAGGCTGCATGCAGCCATATGGAAAGAATTCCAGTTTTCATTCCCCCCGCCCCCTGCCCAGAAGGACATCTTTACCCTTTGGGACTAAACTGAATATGTGATGGCAAAAAAACTAGGATAAGTTTTTCAGTGCTAAACAACAAGTTGCCCACCCTGCTTTAAATGGGGGTTGGGGATGCTATCCTGATAGATATAAGGTAAAACTGAGTCTGAGTCTTGATTGTTTGGGCTCTCATGAGCATGCAACACATTTTGCTGCTACGCACACCGTGACAGCGACCTGTAAAGAGGGTGGCTGATGGAGACATATTTGGGAATACCAAGGACATGTGGGGACTGCTGCGTAGCCTGCGTTGGTTCTGCATTTGGCCCTGTCACCCATAAGCCTGAGCCGGACCTAAAGGACTCTGCACATATTCTGGCCATAAGCTCTGCACTGCCGGTAATTTAGACCTCATAATGCACATAGGTTGGCCACCTGTCCTACTTTACACTGGACAGGACTCTGTTCGAAGGACTTTCTGGTCAAAGTTGGGTTTAAAGGCAAAGAACTATCACAAGGGAGAGCAGGAGCCTTGAAGTTTCCCAAGAAGAGCATAGTCTTCCCCACTATGGCGAGGTGTATTGTGTTTCGATTTAAATTATAGAAATTGCTTCTGAATTTGCACCTGTGCATATACAGAATCATATACATGTTTTATGCAAATGTGTGTTTTCTTTTGCCTTTTCCCCCACCATGATGCAATTGCTCTTTTTTGGCGATGCATAAGCGGTCACCCTAAATGCACAAAAGATAACTATGCCATTAGTCCAGGCCCGCCAAACATTTTTCAGACTGAAATCAGATGGATCTTTTCATTTCCATCCCATTCTTCTGCTCATTGAGCACCCAGAGTGGTTTACAAAAAGAAAAATAAGAATATATTAAAGCCATGATACAATAAAATGCAATATTATAACATTTGAAGCCCACATGTTTCTCTTCTTCACCTCATGGACAATGCATAAATATGAACCCATTACTTTTCCCTGTAGGACCTGGGCCATTACTTTTTCCTGCAGTGTGTTTACATGACATAATTGAACATACATACGCACACACAAACACACACACTTCAGATAGTTTGGTTTTAGTAGGTATTTATAACATGTATGTACCCATGAAAACCTTATTGTGTGAAATAGCCTTTGACTCCTGCTATTTTAAAGTATGTACATAGTAAGGCCTGACTACACACTAGTTTCAGGTTGCCTGTTTATGTATTATTATTATTATTATTATTATTACTACTACTACTACTACATTTATATCCCACCTTTCTTCCGTCATGGAACTCAAGGTGGGTACATGTGGTTCCCGGGTAGTCTCCCCTGCAAGCACTGACCAGACCCAAACCTGCTTAACTTCAGCATGGTGGCTGCCTCATGTGCCTTCAGGCTATGCCCTGGGACACAGTATGAAAAAGTACAGTGTGGATTGGTGGAGATTATGCTGAAGAGGAGGGATGTAAAAGCTGGGATATTTGGCAGCACTAGTGATTTTGTGGAGGCTCCAGTATTTGATCAGAGAAATAGCAGCTGTGCTGGTCCCACACAATATAAAATACACAGAGCTGTGAGGCAATATCTTTGATTAGACCAACTAAAGTTGCGTTTGTTACATAACTTCATACACATTCAAGGCAACAGTAAATGACCAATGTTATGTTCCTAAACTGATATTAAGTGGTTAAGTATAAATAAAGGATTGAGATATTTAAACATATGAAATCTTCCTGCCTCTTGTTTTAAAGAAATGTCACCTGATTTAACCTGATTGTGGGTAAGTAATATGTGCTTTCTCTTGCTCTGTATGTAATATATTTTATTATGCTGAGAATAGCTGTGCCTGAGAGAGAGTTCTGGATAACTCAAAAGTTTATTACTTCCACAAATGCTTAAAACTGTCAAAATTCTTGTCCTACTAGCCATATGCCACATTTTCATATTGGTGACAAGACATCCAGCCAGCTCTTTAAAATAAATGTTTCTACTTTCTACCTTGGATATGAACAGTGACTTTAACATGAAAAATTAACAGTCCAATTCCTAGCCACATTTACCTGGGTAGCATGTTCCTGGTGGTTCCATATAGACCCATGGCCCAATTGGAATCCACCAGGAAAAGAGCCTTCAGTGTGGTGGCTCCCTTCCTATGGAATTCCCTGCCTTTGGAGGTCAGGCAAGCACCAATGTTGTGTTCCTTTGGCACCTCCTGAAAACATTGTTATTTCAGGAAGCCTTCCTTGAGTAACCGGCCGCAGTTTGTCAAAGTTTATCCAAGACTTGGATAGCTCCTTTAGAGTTCTGACTGGTTCTGAGTGAAACCCAGAGTGGATTCACTGCCCCACTGACATCAGAGCCACCAGCCTCCATTGAGCATGATGTCTTGAATAAATTATTACTGGGCACACTGAGACATTGATATACACAGAGTATGGGTGAGCTGCCTAAATGTGTGTGTCTATGTGTTTGAGAGAGAGAGAAAGAGAGAAAGATTAATGTGAAAAATTATGCAGTGGGTACCCGAGAGCCTGATTCTCCTTGAACAGGACTGCCTGCATAAGTCAGACGTGACACCATTGTCCTCGGGCTGGTTTACAGTGCAATCCCACACATGCCTTGTTGTTGCTGTTCAGTCGTTCAGTTGTGTCTGACTCTTCGCGACCCCATGGACCATGGCACGCCAGGCCTTCCTGTCCTCTCTCTCCCGGAGCGTGCTCAAGTTCATATTCATTGCATCCGTGATGCTGTCTAGCCATCTCATCCTCTGCCGTCCCCTTCTCCTTTTGCCTTCAGTCTTTCCCAGCATCAGGGTCTTTTCCAGGGAGTTTTCTCTTCGCATTAGGTGGCCAAAATATTGGAGCTTCAGCTTCATTATCTGTCCTTCCAATGAGCACTCAGGGTTGATTTCCTTTAGGATGGACTGATTTGACCTCCTTGCAGTCCAGGGGACTCGTAAGAGTCTTCTCCAGCACCACAGTTCGAAAGCGTCAATTCTTCGGCGCTCAGCCTTCCTTATAGTCCAGCTCTCACAGCCATACATTACTACTGGGAAAACCATAGCTTTGATTAGATGGACCTTTGTCGGCAAGGTGATATTCTCTGCTTCTTACTATGCTGTCTAGGTGTAATCCCAGCTAAGTATGTATAGGACTGCAGCCCTGATGTTAGCAGGAGAGGAGGATCAGATCCTAATACGCTGCTTTTAGGGGTATCCTCATTCGTAGTTTGTTGCAGATGAAGCACTGGCACATATGTAGTTCTGTTAAAGAAGTGAAACCAGACTTTTAGGTTGCAGAGGGCAGGCAACAAAAAGATGCAGGAAGTCTCGTGGTGCTTCCACACAGAGGGCTCCTAGCACTACCAATTAGAAGGCATTGTGCAGGTATTCTGTCTTTTTCTCCTTAATAGGTTTTCTGTGGTAAGAAAAAAGATGGAAGAAGCAGTGGGAAAACATGAGAGGGCTCTGACTGGAAGACAAGGTCATTTGGACCCCCCCATAAAATTCCATGAATGCAGCAGAGCAATGGCATGTTAAAAGCCTCATCCAGGGGGGAAAAAAACTCAATTAACGTATCAGTAGTTAAGCCAGAACACCTCAGTTTGGTTTCATTTTCTAAGAAAGATGAAGATAGATAGATAGATAGATAGATAGATAGAAAGATAGATAGATAGATAGACAGACAGACAGACAGACAGACAGACAGAAGGCAACAGAGGTTCTTTGCTTGAGGTTCCATCTCAAGTGTTAAAGAGGGAAGAATATTGGCCTAATATGTAAGGTTATCGATGTCTTTACTGAGCCTGCTACTTTGTCTTTAACATCAAGCTCATACACCAAAATTTAGCCAGTTGAACTTTCTTTTAGATATCACTAAACTGATGGGGAAAACTTAATTTTTGCATGCCAGGTTGCTGCTCTTGTGCCCTTTAAAAAGTTGGCAAACTTTGGTCTTGGGTAGATGAAATCCAGCTAGAATGATAAATACTGCCTGGAATGTATCATTCTAGCTGGAATTCATCTACCCCAGAACTAAGTTGCAGCAAAAGTCCACTGGCGTTGTTGTAGCCTGGGAATTTAAGGATGCACAGTTGATAGCACAATTCAACTCATGTCTACAGAGACACAAGTCTGATTGAGTTCAATGGGACTTATTCCGGGTATGTGGGTATAGGATTGTGGCCTAATTTTCCTCTTTTTTTAGCTGGGTTTTAGATAGCTAAGCCAACATGGAATATATAGAACAGGTGACAGGAATTGATTGACTGCTTTAAGATTATGGATTGAAGAGTTACTCATCCTTCAAAACCCAAAACGGCAGAGCATGAAACAACTTCAGTTTACAATACAATATTAATCTCTTGCTTAATATTTTATGCAATATTTTGTCTATCATCTGTCTATTTGTAATAGAACTCCCATGTGTAGGGCTGATCAGGGTCTCTACCCATGGGAATGCAGGGGGTTGGAAGATCCCCTTCTCCCTGCTACCCCATTAGAACCTCCCCCCCCAAAGCCCCCAGAAAACTCCCAGACAGCAGAGACCAGCAGACAGAGCCCACCCTTGGCTAACTGGGGCTTGAAGTTTGAGTGGTTGAAGGAAAGAAAGTAGCCTGATACTTGCTTCGTTTCAGCCCAGCAAAACTCCTCTGATGGGTAGAGCTTGCCTCTGTCTTACTGAGGAGGGATAGAATGACTTGGTCCCTGAATCTCAGGGCTTTTCTACATGAAGCTTTTAACCACACCTTTATGGAGGCTTCTGCTTCCAGATTCTTTGTGGGATTAAACTCGGCTCCTTTACATGTTCCCCCTCCAGGGGGTGGGGGAATCTTTCTCAGCCTTTATATATGTTCCATTATACAACCTCTAGGTGGTACTGTGGTATAGTGGAATTATACAATTATACAAGATTTATACGGCATTACAAGAGGCCATTCAGAAAAAATACCACACTTTCCCCATTAAGGAAAAAAACACGCTATAACAGTCGCAAAGCATGGGAGAGGCCCTAGGGGATGATGACATCTTGTAATGGACCTGCAAACTACTGTGAATGAGCAATTATGAGTGCACAATAAAAGGCTCTAATATAGTCCCATGCAATGACCTCAGGGCTAAAGGGGAAGGGATTCCAACCCAAATAGTTTAAAAGGAGCAAAATAACGTCTTTTGAAAAATTTTGAATTTGGGGTATAAACGGCCAAAAATAATAATATTGCCTGATACAATTTTCAAAGAAAAGAAAATCATTCAGAGAGATTTTGGTACTGCCTTATTCCACTTCCAAGCACCTTTGTGTAACATTTAACTTCCAGTATATTCTGCAGTGACTAATAAATGTATTTACTAATGGGGGAAATAGCAGCTTCAGGGGTGGGAGAAGCAATTTCATCAGGAAAATGGGTGGGAAGGATTAATCTCTCACATGCTACTATCCTTGATTTCCCATCCCTCTGAAGCTGCTGTGCACCCTGTGAGAGATGGGAGCACATGCCACATAATATTCTGTAGTATTCAAAGAAAGTTGTTTCCTAATCCAAAGCTAAGTGAACTTATTTGTTAAAATGCTATTTATCATTTATTTAATGGATTTATATACCACTGATCATATTTAAAAATATCTCTAAGTGGTTTGGGGGAAAACACCCCGGTGCCCTGATATGAAGAGCAATAGCATTCAGTCAACGAAGGGGCAGGAATGTCTTTGGGAAAAAAGATGAAGACAGTGAAGACGTTGCGTTGGCACAAACTTTGCAAACTGATCTCTTGGTGCAAAAGGCATTTTCAAGTTGGTGCTGATGCCTGCAGCCCTTGCCCGCTCCAATTTTTCAAAGAGATTTAGGGTAGCCAACTGTGAATCACCAAGAGGGCGAAAGAGAACACTGTTTTGCATAAAATTTGCATATGCTAATTTATATATATATAGTTGCAAATTTAGAAATGATTATTACAATTTAAATAGAAATACAATACATCTGTGGAAAACCATGAACAGTTGACGCATGTGCCTTGCTCAATCTGCTAGTCAGGTGCTTTTGATGGGCAACTTCAAGGCTTAGCTCTTCCTTCTGATGGTTCTTTATCTTTATACTGGACTTAGTCTGGACAGCCCTTCAAGTACAGGATGGCTTCAAAACAGAGAGACATGCAGCAGCCTTTCAAACAGAGGACTGTCCACTATAAAAATAGGGCACATGGCCACCCTAGGTCCTTAGCTTTTGGTGTGTGGGGGAGCTATTCTTGCTCATCAATGAGGCGTCACTGGGAGAAATATCTGGGAGAAATATCTGGAAATGGGTGTGTGCTTTGAAGGTTTGTTCCTGGTGAGCTTTTTGGCCAGGAATCAAAGTAGAGGAAGAGTGGGAAGTGGGGAAGTGGGATCTGAAAGCAATTGTCTGCGGTGCTCAGCATTCCATGATCAGCAAACCTATGAAGCTGGGGCCTACAGAAAAAAGCAAACAGGTTTTGACACTCATGGTCTTCCCTCTTGTTGACCCCCCCTCCCAAGTTTTGTACGAAGACATCAGTGTGCTTTAGATCTGTTTCCATATCTACAACTCCCATCATCTTTGACCACTGGTCATGGCTGGGGCTAATGGGAGTTGTAGTTCAGCAACAACTAGAGGGCTACATGTTCCCCATCCCTGATCTATATGATGAGCAATTCTGAGGAGCGTGTGGTAGTTTAGTATATGGTAGGCATCATGAGAGAAAATAGTAGAAGTGTTCATCCTCCAATACTATTATTTTTCAATAATAGGGAGAAGTTGTTTTGTTGGGATGGTACATGGAATTGTACAAATAGATGTTTTCAGATTTGCTTTTGGTTTTAAAACAAATTCTAAAAGGGTGAGAACCACAATCATGTGATATCAACATTGCACCAACTTAGCTAAACTGCCCATAGAATCATAGAATCATAGAATCATAGAATCATAGAATCATAGAATAGTAGGGTTGGAAGGGACCTACAAGGCCATCGAGTCCAACCCCCTGCTCAAAGCAGGAATCCAAGTCAGAGCATCCCTGACAGATGGCTGTCCAGCCTCGTCTTGAATGCCTCCAGTGTGGGAGAGCCCACCACCTCCCTAGGTAATTGGTTCCATTGCCCAGTTTAAGCCCTTCGGGACCAGCAGCGCAGGAGCACAAAGGGAACAGAAACTAGTTCCCAATCTGTCCTAAACCTCATAGCCCTCATGGTATTAATGAAGGTATTTTACAGTAATAAATAGAAAGGAACATATGCCCTTTCTCTCATTTCCAGGATGTGACCCCATAATACCCACAAGGGATTTTGCAACAGTGGCCAACCAGCTTTTTATGGGTGAAGACAGACATAATATACAAAGAGACCTCATGGTGCATCTCTTAGCCACGAGATGAGCCTGGTTTCACAACTGAAATGCCAGATATGCATCCCGTGATACCAGAAAATTAAATGCTGGATCAGCTGTCAGTCTTTCCCCTTCCCCATGCTTCTGTCTTTTAAAAAACCATTTTTGTTCATGTGTCAGTTTTTATTCATGTCTTTATCTATGAATGTGTTGCTTTATTCACCGCCCCACACACACGCACACACATGCACACCCAATACTTTTAAAACTACAAAACTGCTCCAAGGACAGAAGGAAGAAGAGGGGAGAATTTCTTGTTGTTATCATGGCAGACCAGCCAGTCAGCAAAACATTCTTTTGCTTGAAACTTGCAGAACTGTGTTGTTCCCGCACTCTATTTAGGTGTCCATGTGTCCTACTGTACAGAGGACAGTCCTGTATTTGAAGGGCTGTCAGAGGACAATCCTCTATTTGAAGGCATCCTCTATTTGAACAACTGTCCAGTCCAAGTCTGGGATAAAGATAAGGACCCATATAAAGGGAGGGGCCTTGAAAGTGCCCATCCACAGTTAGCACCTGGACAACAGACTGAGCAGGCCCACAGATTATCTGATCACCAATATGGTCAGATATATTATATTCCAATTTAAATTATAGTATTTTTTCTAAATGTGTATTTATATGTATAAATCGACATGTGCACATTTTATGCAAATCTGTGTCCTTTTATTTCTTTTTTGATAAAGTATTTCCTCTTTTTTTGGTGATGTGTAAGTGACCACTCCTCCCAGTGGACACGAACAGTCTTCACACATACTGGCCTTGTTGTTGTGCCTTTAACAATAGCCTGACCTATAGAAATCTAGGAAGTGAACATTTTTCTGGCATATAGATGGGATGGGGAAAGCTTCACTTGCTAAGTTCCCAAGTGTTGCACTGCAGTTAAAGGCACAGGATCCAGGCCCCTAAAAAGGTGGCAAATCCTAGATTTTGCTGAACACATTTCAATGGTGAATGGGGCTTTCTAGTGAATATTGAAAATTCCAGTGATTCCTGTAAATCAACTCTTTTTATTATTAAGTGCTTTTGTCATATCCCACTCTAGCTTGCGTTTACTGGAGTCCACTGGTACTATCAAAGAGTCAACATTGCTCTGAATGAACACAGGAGTTTGGGTATGAAAGGAGGATGACTGACTTCCTGTTGATGTTGTTGTTCAGTCGTTCAGTCGTGTCCGACTCTTCGTGACCCCATGGACCATAGCACGCCAGGCCTTCCTGTCCTGCGCTGTCTCCCGGAGTGTGCTCAAGTTCATATTCATTGCAACGGTGATGCTATCTAGCCATCTCATCCTCTGTCGTCCCCTTCTCCTTTTGCCTTCAGTCTTTCCCAGCATCAGGGTCTTTTCCAGAGAGTTTTCTCTTCGCATTAGGTGGCCAAAATATTTGAGCTTCAGCTTCAGTATCTGTCCTTCCAATGAGCACTCAGGATTGATTTCCTTTAGTATGGACTGATTTGACCTCCTTGCAGTCCAGGGGACTCGTAAGAGTCTTCTCCAGCACCACAGTTCGAAAGCATCAATTCTTCGGCGCTCAGCCTTCCTTATAGTCCAGCTCTCACAGCCATACATTACTACTGGGAAAACCATAGCTTTGATTAGATGGACCTTTGTCGGCAAGGTGATGTCTCTGCTTCTTACTGTGCTGTCTAGTTTAGCCATAGCTGTCCTCCCAAGGAGCAAGTGTCTTTTAATTTCATGGCTACAGTCACCGTCTGCGGTGATCTTGGAGCCCAAGAAAATAAAATCTGTCACTGCTTCCATTTCTTCCCCTTCTATATGCCAGGAAGTGATAGGGCCAGATGCCATGATCTTAGTTTTTTTAATGTTGAGTTTCAAACCAGCTTTTGCACTCTCCTCTTTCACTCTCAACAAGAGGCTCTTTAGATCCTCTTCGCTTTCTGCCATTAGGGTGGTATCGTCTGCATATCGGAGGTTGTTGATAATTCTCCCAGCAGTCTTAATTCTGACCTGTGATTCATCCAACCCGGCGTTTCTCATGATGTACTCTGCATATAAGTTAAATAAGCAGGCTGACAATATGCAGCCTTGTCGTACTCCTTTCCCAATTTGGAACCAATCGGTTGTTCCATGTCTGGTTCTTACTGTTGCTTCTTGACCCTCGTACAGGTTTCTCAGGAGACAGGTAAGGTGGTCTGGTACTCCCATCACTTTCAGAATTTGCCAGAGTTTGTTGTGATCCACACAATCAAAGGCTTTAGTGTAGTCAATGAAGCAGAAATAGACTTTTTCTGGAATTCTCTTGCTTTCTCCATGATGCAGCGAATGTTGGCGATTTGATCTCTAGTTCCTCTGCCTCTTCGAAACCCAGCTTGTACTTCCGGTAGTTCTTGGTTCGCATACTGCTGAAGCCTAGCTTGTAGGATTTTGAGCATCACCTTGCTGGCATGTGAAATGAGCGCAATTGTGCAGTAGTTTGAACACTCTTTGGCGTTGCCCTTCTTTGGAATTGGAATGTAAACTGACCTTTTCCAGTCTTGCGGCCATTGTTGAGTGTTCCACATTTGTTGGCATATTGAATGCAGCACTTTAACAGCATCATCTTTTAGGATTTTAAATAACTCAGCTGGAATACTGTCATCTCCACTAGCTTTGTTGTTACTAATGCTTCCTAAGGCCCACTTGACTTCACTCTCAAGGATGTCCGGCTCAAGTTCAGTGACCGCACTATCATGGCAATTAGGGACATTCAGATCTTTCCTGTATAGTTCTTCTGTGTATTCTTTCCACCTCTTCTTAATCTCATCTGCTTCTGTTAGGTCCTTGCCTTCTTTGTCCTTTATCATGCCCATCTTTGTACAAAACTTTCCCTTCAGATCTCCGATTTTCTTGAAGAGATCTCTAGTCTTTCCCATTCTCTTGTTTTCCTCGATTTCTTTGCATTGTTCATTTAAGAAGGCCTTCTTGTCTCTCTTTGCTATTCTCTGGAACTCTGCATTCAGTTGGGTATATCTTCCCCTTTCTCCCTTGCTTTTCGCTTCCCTTCTTTCCTCAGCTACTTGTAAAGCCTCATCAGACAGCCACTTGGCTTTCTTGCATTTCTTTTTCTTTGGGATGGATTGAGTTGCTGCCTCCTGAACAATGTTACGGACCTCCGTCCATAGTTCCTCAGGCACTCTGTCTATCAGGTCTAATCCCTGAAATCTATTCCTCACCTCCACTGTGTATTCATAAGGGATATGATTTAGGTCATACCTGAATGGTTTAGTGGTTTTCCCTACGTTCTTCAATTTAAGCCGAAATTTTGCAACAAGAAGCTCATGATCTGAGCCACAGTCAGCTCCAGGTCTTGTTTTGACTGACTGTATAGAGCTTCTCCATCTTTGGCTGCAAAGGACATAATCAATCTGATTTCGATATTGACCATCTGGTGATGTCCATGTGTAGAGTCGTCTCTTGTGCTGTTGGAAAAGAGTGTTTGCTATGATCAGCGTGTTCTCTTGGCAAAACTCTATTAGCCTTTGTCCTGCTTCATTTTGTACACCAAGGCCATGCCTGCCTGTTATCCCGGTGATTTCTTGACTTCCTACTTTAGCATTCCAATCCCCTATGATGAAGAGGACATCTTTTTTTGGTGTTAGTTCTAGAAGGTGTTGTAGGTCTTCATAGAACCGATCAACCTCAGCTTCTTCGGCATCAGTGGTTGGGGCATAGACTTGAATTACTGTGATGTTGAATGGTTTGCCTTGGATTCATACTGAGATCATTCTATCGTTTTTAAGATTGTACCCCAGTACTGCTTTTCCCACCCTTTTCTTGACTATGAGTGCTACTCCATTTCTTCTAAGGGATTCTTGCCCACAATAGTAGATATGATGGTCACCTGAATTAAATTTGCCCATGCCTGTCCATTTTAGTTCACTGATTCCCAAGATGTTGATGTTCAATCTTGCCATCTCATGTTTGACCACCTCCAGCTTACCTTGATTCATTGATCTGACATTCCAGGTTCCTAAACAATATTGTTCTTTACAGCATCGGATTTTCTTTTCACCACCAGACACATCCACAGCTGAGTGTCCTTTCGGCTTTGGCCCAGCCGCTTCACTCTTTCTGGCGCTACTTGGAAATACCCTCTGCTCTTCCCCAGTAGTATATTGGACACCTTCCGACCTGAGGGGCTCATCTTCCGGTGTCATCTCTTTTAGCCTTGTGCTACGTTCCATGAGGTTTTCTTGGCAAGAATACTGGAGTGGGTTGCCATTTCCTTCTCCAGTGGACCACATTTTGTCAGAACTCTCTGCCATGACCTGTCCGTCTTGGGTGGCCCTGCACGGCATAGCTTATGGCTTCACTGAGTTACGCAAGCCCCTTCGCCACACCAAGGCAGTGATCCATGAAGGGGGACTTCCTGTTACAACATCGTTATTTACAGTCCCTGGTATTTGCTGTTCCACATTATCTACACTAGCTGATAATGTAGCAAAGGTACCAGCACTTAGTGCTTACCTGGAGGTGAATGGTTTTTTAATAGCAATAAATGTGTACATATAAATGGAGGTCCCCCCCCCCGCCAGCCCCCTCAAGGAAATGTTAATGGAAATTGGGAATCTGTTAGTTGTAATTTTGCATTGAATTTACTATGAAGTCCTGCTGAGATGAAATGGGGGTATTACTACTTCGGGATCATTGTGAAAGGGCTGAGAAACTGTTTGATTCTTAGAGTCATCTCAGGAAGAATTGGCTTCCTTTTCTCACAGGAAGGGTTCACATGATCACCGAGGGAAAATAAGCCACACTGGCTTATTTTCTGTCCCCACGCATGCTGCTGTTTTAAAACTGTGCAGCTGCGAAGGGGCACAGCTAAGAAACGCAGGTGCAGGCGCTGCCTCTCACTTTAAATAGTCATTGAGCTTGGGAGTGGGGGGTGGGGGGAGCCAGCCCTGCTGTTTTGGAGCTGTGCAGCTACGAAGCAGCACAGCTGAGAAACGGTGGATGCCTGTGGATTCGAAGCTGCCCAGCTAAGAAAGGGTGGATGCCAGAGCGGATGATTTTCATGAACATGTACTCAGAAGCACTACACTGAGCCTGTGTTTGGGGGGGGGGAGCCTGTTGATTAGGCAGTTAATATACATGGAAGACAACGTGCTAGTCGCCCTCCCTCCTCGCCAGCTCCACGCTCTCTGCTCTCAGCCCCTCTTGCACTCCCGCTCTGCTCAGTCTCCCGGGGGGTGGCGGCTGCCTGCCTGCCTGCCCGCCTCATAAACATGTGTGTATGTGGGGTTTGTCATGAACATCCACTCATAAGCAAGTCCTCCATTGCACTTCGTTGAACACACGAGGGAGGGGGAGCAAGACTCGGCTCATGGGCTGCCCCGCACCTGCGCAGTTGCTGACGTTCATTTCTACTTGCGACGGGACTCGCCCGCCTCATCTCAACTAATGCCGCTTCAGTTCCCGTATATACCTCAGAAGCGGAGGAATACAGCACTGCGTGTACCAGGGAAAGAGCTAATTCATTTCTGTGAAAATGTGGATTTTGTCCAAATCGCTTCACAAAGCATTTCTGTTTAGATTGGCCCTAGCTTTGAGTAAGCTCAGTGGGAGGAAAGGAGGATGAATATTTTCTACCCAGTGCTACATTATGGGATATTGCCATGGAATACCCCATATTGGAAAATGACTCCTAGAAAACGAATGACAATGACACCATGGAAATTACTACTAGGAAACATGTTTGTTTGTTTATTTATTATTAACATTCGTATACCATCCTATCTGTTAAAAAGCCATCAAGGCAGTGAATGCCCATCCTCTTTATGTATCAAGGATTCCTTCTTGCTGGGCTCTGGATAACCCTCCACTTTGCCTGCAGTTCTGGCTGGAGAAAATCAATTAGTTTGCCCATCACTGGGGCAAACTAGGGATGTCAGAGAATTCCGCCACGGATCTCGGGGAGGCCGAATGCCAGCGCATTCGGCCCCCCGAAATCGGTGGCAGAACGGTCTGCCACCCCCCCCGCTACCCCCGGGATGAGACTTACCTGGGGCGGATCTTCCTGGCGGCAGCGGCGGCTCTGGTGGCGGCTCCGGCGGCGGTGCAGCGGCGGCGGCGGCGGCCGGTCTTCCGACTGGCTGCCGCCGCCGCCATTTCCAGTTTTTTTTAAAAAAAAGACGTGATAGGCTACATAAAGATTTACGTAGCCTATCACGGCTAGGATTTTTAAAAAATCGTGATAGGCTACGTAAATGTTTATGTCATTTACTACGCTACGCTATTTGCGTTCCCCTTATTTTCGCCATCTTAGTCTACGTAAATCTTGACATAGACTAAGACGTGCCAAAATAAGGAATGCAAATTGCGGCGGCCGTGGCCGCCGCCATTTGTGTACGCGCGTTGTTGTTGTTGTTGTTTTAAGTCAGCCATGATAGGCTACGTAAACATTTACGTAGCCTATCACGGCTGACTGCAGGGATGCAAACGGCAGCGGCTATGGCCGCTGCCATTTGCGTCCCTGCTAGCCAGTGGCCGGATGTCCGGCTGCTGGCAGAGCCGGCCGGCGGCTCCGCAGAATCCCTGCAGAGCACAGCTGGCCGGCCAGGATTCCGGGGGGGGGAGGAACGGAGCACCTCCCCCCCGTCCAGGATTCCAGGGGGAGGGACGGAGCGCCTCCCCCACCACCATCAACACAATCCACGAAAGGTAAGTGACTTTCGTACATCCCTAGTGCAAACTAGAAGTTTTGATTATACTAATCCTGAGGCTGAGGACCTAGCCTACAAGTAAGTCCTGTAAACATCTCATTTATGCAGTTGGCTTAATCTTCAAGAAACCTCTGGAAAGCAGCATAGTCTAGAATTTAAAACATGACATTTGACTTGCTTGGAATTTATGTCTGTCACCAACCCCCTGGAAAGCCATGAAACTTACCATGACAGAAAGAAGGCTTGAAAACTAACCTTACCTCTAACATAAATGATTCTGTGATATTTTTTTTTCTGTTTGGTAGAAATAAGTTTCAAGCGAATGACTCCCCATGTGAAACTGAACTCCAGTTCAAACACACTGGCAACCATTTAAGTGACTGCTCCTAGCACTAGGAGGCATGCCTGGCAAATGGGTTTTTTTTTCTTAGTCATTTCCATGTAATTTGGGTCAGTTTTCACCATGCCAACTGAACCCTGCATTATTACAAGGTTGCGCTTTTGGAGCTGACATACAGCTGAGCCACTCAGAGCTGCTCAAGCAAATGGCTTGCCACATGGAACCCTGTTCATACGCTTGCATTGCAAGCAGCTACTCACTACATCACAGTTTGTATGTATGAAGCCGGTCTCGGGGGTGTAGTGCAATCTGTGTCAGGACTATACCTACCACCTCCCAAGAACACACGTGAACCAGTCCTTAATGTGCTTCGCTTTTTGAGCAAGTGAAGCTCACAAATAGCATGTGTAGAGACGTACCTCAAAAAGAAGACTGGCTGTGCCCCGCCCCCCAAACGTAGCCTGGCTCCTCTGCCACCAAGTTTGCAATGCTTTTGATAGATATACATATCAGCAATGAGCACTTACTGGGTTGTCTGTCTTGCACACACCTATACACATGCCCAAATTCAGACGGATCTGAATTTACAGTGCCTATCATCATCACACAACAACAATACACAACAACACAGTTTTTACAGAATTTAAAAACTGCTTTTGGGGAAGTGCTGTCACAAGCCCCCAGCCAGTGCATAGCTGGCTTCTACCCCAAACATGCAGATTCTCAAGAGGAGATTGTACATCCAAAGTATTGAAGTTCCACAGCAGTTCCACTTCTCAAAGAATGTGCATGTCTGACACTTTCTGTGTTGGACCACAAGGGCTGAATGGTACTCATCATCTTACCTCTGCTATTTATTGTGAATGTTCTTAAGAAATGGAGGATTCTAATCTTTCAGCGGCCGTAGATGTTGCCCATGTAGCTGAGGAAGTGGTGGCTCCTACCTGCACTGTGGCTCCTACCTGCAACTGTGACACTAACAAATCAAGTCCAAACTGGATGTCTCATTGGGATTAGCCTCCCTAGAATGGAAGCTGGATGACTGTGTTTGGAGCTCTGTTCCACTTTCAAGTCTTCCAAATGTACACACACAGAGACACACACACACAGAAAAGGTTTCTTCAACTGTGCTACGCACAACTATTGGCACAGCAGGACATGTGGTGGCCAGATGGGCAGTTTGGGGGCTTAAAGAATATGTAAATAAATAGGTTTTCTTTTCCATCTGTTGCTTGCCCTTCTTCTGTGGTTCTAGTTTTTCATTTTCCTTCATCCCATTGCTGATAAAAGCACCTCTATCTTGTCCTTTATCAGCAAGTTGTTGGAATCTACTGTTTTTCCATGTGCCTATGTGGACACAGCACATCCTACTTGGCTTCCCTAACACCTCTATTATTCACCTAACGTCTAAGTAATGGGTCATTCCAATTCCCAAACAGGCAGCATCTTCTTTGTACAACACTTTGTTTCTATTATTTTCCTCTTCACCTGTCAAAGCAGCAAATGGAGGCAGGATGGAGGAGAGGTCTTTGGCAGCAGTAGCTGCCTCCTGTCCCCTGGTAAAGAAGTGTAAATAAATATAATAAATATAATAATAATAATAATAATAATAATAATACAAATTTATATTGCACTCTATATCAGAGCGCATTCCAATTAACCCCCAAACATACAAAATAATAATAAAAACAAAGTCAATAATTACACATTAAGTAAACTACTAATCAAAACTTTAACTACTTACATCCGATCAATTAAAACAACAACCAATTTGAAACCCAATTAAAAACCAATTGCTCCTCACTCCATACACAGAGGCCTACGGCTCAGACTCAAACAAACAAGTTTTCAAGCCTCATACATACATACATACATAAATAGTGTTTAACTTTCACTGAGGCTCATGTCATCCTTTAAAGAGGACAGTACTTTATTTTAAGAGCTGCCAGAGGACCATTCTCTACTGGAAGGTGTCCTTTATTTCCAGGCTGTCCTGTTCAATTCTGCTTTAAAGATAAAGAGCCATCAGAACTGTTGTCCTTCAACAGGTAGCACCTGGACAGCAGACTGAACAGGCAGCCACACTATGGTGAGAATTATTGTATTTCTCTTTAAATTATAATAATTATTTCTAAATTTGCATATGTAATATAAATTAGCAGATGTTGTCCTCATTTGTCCTCTTTTTTGGTGATGAATCAGTGGACAACATATTTCACTGAAAAGGTTCATACATGAAACAAGTGGAGTAATAAAAACTGTGTTTTTTAAATCAGAAATAACAATTCTTTTCTTTAACTCCTACTGCCAGTAACTAAGCCCTAGGAGAGGCTTTAGAATGGGGGGAAAGACTGGGCAAAAGCCAGGAAACCACCAAACAATCGGTGGTGAGGGGGAAGGGGAAGGGGCGGGGCCAGGGAAGGGGAGGGGCCATTTGGGGAACCCTCATGGGCTGGATTTGCTCTGCAGGCCTCAGGCTCAACACCCCTGCTCTAGAATAATCACAGAATTCAGACATCCCAATATTAATGGAACACAGTGTGGGAAGTAGCAACAGGTACTTTGTAATTCATTAATTCCTTGTGGACAACTGCTTTTAGTTCTACAGATTGTGACTGTGTCACCCTCCTACAACTTCCAGTCTTGTAGGGTCATGTTCTCAGTTCAAGATTTCAGGGCACTGGCTCAAGTCAAGTTCCTCCATTAAGTTACCAATAGCTTTTAGGGTTACTGTTTCCTTTGATGCTTATGAACAGAACCACTGCATGCTATCTGTCGTTTTGAGATTGGACTACCCTATCCCTCACACACCGATGTAGGCTTTTTCCCATGTGGCAAATCCCTCATTTCAGTGGTTCTCAGACACTGGATAACAAGTACTGCAAGCATAGCACAAGGAAAGATCCTTGGATGTGCATTCAGGTGTATGGATTGTTTCTCAGTTCTAGCTGAAGGCCCTTTGATTTCCTTTTTCAAGCAACAACCAGCAGGAGTGGAGTTTATGGTTGCATTATCTTTATTTCTGTGGATTGCTTATCCCCGGCAATCCTCAGACAGATGCAGGGCTCAAAATAGTTAATAATGAATTGAGAATGTATGTTTTCCAGTTCCTCTGCAGCCTCAAAGCATTTGCTCCGCAATGCACAATAGGCTTACAATGGACTGTTTAATTAAACTGAAGGAAAAGTTCTGGGGCGATGTTTTAATTGACTTGGATAACATTTCAGAAAAGCTTAATAGGGGAATGTAGCCCAGAGACTACAAGGACCTCTTGCTGGCTCCCTGGGGACTTAAACCAGCAAATTATATTCAGCAGACAGATGGGTTTGTTCTAAGTTGAAAAAGCTACCAATGATGAGGACCTCTGCCTCTTGTGTTGTGGTCAACGTGTTTGTCATAACATAGCAAGTATTGATGGAAAAGAAGATCATTCTCATCTGAGCTGGTAAATTGCAAAGTAAATAAAAGGAATTACAGGAATGATCTCTGTAGACCTCAGATTTTCAGTGGCAAGAAACAGACTGTCTACTGCAGTTTTCTCCAACCTGATGCCTTCCTGAAGGCCATGCTGGATGGGGATGATAGGAGTTGTAGTCCAACACATTTGGAGGGCACCAGGTGGGGGAAAGCTGGTCTAGTGATACAATTATTTGAGTTAATGTCCTATTTAGCCCACCCCCCATTTGGTACTGAAAATATTTCCTTGAAGGAGTTTCCTACTATCATGGAAACAATTGCACTCTTAGCAATTCAAGTCTAAGTTACTACTGTGTGAAATGTTGTCTCTTTTTATGCTCCCTGGAAAAACATCAAGGGGGCTGTGCTACATTTCCTTATGCACACTACCAAGTTCCACTTCAGACTCCAAACTTATTCTGTCGCAACCAAACATTTTGTATTAGAAAGCAGCCTCCAAAATCTTGGAGCATGCCTGCCGCTGGAAATGTCAGTGTGGTGTTGAATGATTTTTTTTTGTCTCATTCCTGTTGGTGCAATAGAAAAACCAGCATTAAAAAACTTGAATTACAATGTGATACAGGCTTACCTTGTAGTGACACACAAAAATAATATAAGGATGGTGAGGGATGCAAGAAGAGGGCTCCCTCTCACTGTTCAAGCCATCCTGCAAGGTACTGGTGTAAGTAACAAACACACATGGGTCACCTCACAGTTGGATTCCTCTAGAAATACAGTAAGGTTCAGATGCTTCATAAGGCAATACAGGACCAGGACAAGGTGGAGCATCTTTGCTGGTCCCAAGCACTCTATCCTCCCAATCTAGCTTTGGGACTGAAAGACCCAGGAAAAGTGTGGGTGCATGGAGGGTAAGTTGTAAGCAAGCACAATTTGTGACATTGCACAACATCATGACTGATCACAGGGCACGTCAGATAAGGCATCAGCCTCAGCTTCTGATTTCCTGGCTCTGTGGAGTTTGGACCAATGTGAGATAGCCTTATTGTCTGGTCTTTTAAACTGGCAGGTTTTTTGATGATTGAATTATTATTTGTATCTACAGTATTACAACATGTGTGTTTACTCAAAACTCTTTCTTAGGGTGCTTCCAGATGAGGCTTTTCTCATGCAATTGCCCTGCCTCAAATACATAATTTTATGCAGGGTCCAAATGTCATGTAACCCTCCCATGTTTTCCCACTGCTTCTTTCATTACATAGCTGCACAATGTCTTTTGATTGATAGCACTACGAGCCTTCCATCTGAAAGCACTCTGAGATTAAAAAAAAGTATTGCAGAATCTGAACTGCTATATCATACTAGGCTTCTCTGGAGATTAAACATGAAGATGCTGTGCTAGTCAGGGATGCTTAACAGTCTGTTCTATTTTGCTTGAAAATTCTATCAACTGTTTAACATTTAGATAAAGAAATATGGTAGAATTATTTATACATGTATCTGAAATATACTGGTAAATACATATTTCTACATTAAGTGAGCTTGTTGACCAACCTTCCATTTAGTCAGCTTTCCTGGAATGTCCAGGAAACTCTGGCCATGTCTGCTCTGTAGGACATTCTGGTTACACTTTGTGCAGTTTTGGCTGCAATGCCAAAGGATGAGTTGTATGACACTGTATATACCTTGAAAATTAAAAATAGGGTGGCATCGGATTAGTTCAGTGCTGATGTAGTTCTTGAAGTCATGTGACACAGGTCATGCGTATGATTGAACTTGAATGCTATCTGGAATCTGCAGTCGGGTTTTTCATTAGCATGCAGGTGATGTAAAACTTCAGCATGGCACAGAGATGGTTGTTCACTGATGTGCAACTGTTTTAAACAGGTTTGAGCTTTTTGTACTGGTGGTGCATGAGTTTGCAGGGCAACT
Source organism: Heloderma suspectum (assembly GCF_057233095.1). Classification (NCBI taxonomy): domain Eukaryota; kingdom Metazoa; phylum Chordata; class Lepidosauria; order Squamata; family Helodermatidae; genus Heloderma; species Heloderma suspectum. The sequence goes on from NC_139461.1 coordinate 233,283,326, forward strand.
TAAGCACAGAGATTGATGTGCTATCTTGCAGTTGATATTCCTATTTTCCACAGTATTCCTTACTCACTTCTGCCCAAAATAATCACAGCTATCCACAATCACTTAGTCTGCCACTTACATTTCAGTTTCCAAAACACACACACACTCCATAAAATCTGGGTCAGTTTAATGACTCAGCCAACTTCTGCACTATTCATTTCCTTTGGACTCTACTGATGTAAGGGCAGATTGAAATGTCAGCCTTAACGGTCCATTTCCTGGCTATCTGTGGCTGAAGTCAAAACTCCTTAATGTTAAAATTTAAGAAAGGCTTGGGGCAAAGGAGGAAGAGGTCATGGTTGTGATAGTTTAATGTGCAATTTACCCAAGTCCAACAGGAACATCTTCCATCTTCATGGTCCCATTCAAGTGGAAAGCAACATCTGTTTTCTAAAAAAAATCCCTTATTCCTAGTGTCTGACATTTCTAGATTTCTGCAGCTGTTATGTTAGCTTCAGTGACTAGGCAGCTGGGAAATTAGATCTCACACTTCAAGGCTCAAGCAAACCAGGAGAAAAGGTTCCCTTGTACCTCAGGTAAGATGGGGAGGGTCTTATGAAAGGGGATGTTCAGCTTTCCTCCAGACTGGTAAAGGTGCCTTTGCCCCTCCTTTTTACACTGCCTCTGCATCTCACATTGGGAATAAAGCTGCATTTGGATATCTTCTGCAGCAGGGCTGGGGAACAAGCAGCCTGTAGTCTCGATGCTGCCCATGGGGGGCTCCCCAAATGACCTATGGCCACCACCCCGCCACCACCCCTGCAGGAGTTAGTATTTTATTTCTATTTAATTGTACTAACTATTTTTAAATTTGTATCTCTGCATATACATTGGCTTATGCACATTGTATGCAAATCTGTGTCCTCTTCTGACCTTTTTGTGATGCATTTTCTCTTTTCTGGAAATGCGTTGATAGCCAGGAACATGAAATTCATATGTAAGACCAGGAATCATATAATGTATCAAATAATACAGTGTCCACTTGAAGTTCACATTACAAGCTCAGCAACTCCCCAATATGAAGCCCGTGTTCTTTCCTGAGATGGGATCACCAGCAGGGACATCTTTTTCTGTGCAAATTGTAGAATCATGTGGTACATCCCAGCAGATGATCAGCAGTGACCCTTCGTAATGGGAATGCCCCTTATAACAAAGCTTATGCTTAATCTCTTTGTCCCTGGAAGAAGCAGGAAGGAGGACAACCTTGAGAATTATTGTCTGTGATAGGGCTGTCACTTCATATCAAATACCATGGGGAGCTGAGAACATTAGAAGGTGAAGGGCTTCATGTCATCCTTCCTCATGGACACGTATACATATTCTCCTGCAACAACCCAGTCATTTCCTTTATTTCCCATTGGAATATAATCAGCATATAAAGGTAGATCACATTTTCAAATGCATTTGAAATCTTTCATGAAGACATTTTCAGTGCTGCCCCCCCACCCCCCAGCAATGCAGCGCTGTTACTTCAGTGGGCTAACCTAGGGGTAAATTCATTCAGAATTCATCATCCAATTATTGGATGCCATGAGGGTTATTGTGCATTTGCTTCTTGAATGGTAGAGCCAAAGGAGAAACAAAGATCATCCAGTCAAACCCATAATGTCAAGATAGCATCTGCATTTTCAATACCAATGATTCCCAAATGATGAATTAGGATCCAGAAAACATGACGATATGTTGTCCCTTGTGGATTTTCTTCCAAGTCATATCCTGGAAGAGACAAATGTATTGCCAAATAAAAAATTTTGTTGCTGGTTCTCCTTGGGAACAGGTTAAGGAGGAATTGTTGTATATCCAGCAACATGCATTCATGTGATCTTGATATTGTGAGGCTGCACATACCACCTCTCTCTCACTAACAGGGAGACAGAAAGGAAGGAGCATGTTTAACTCTTTTAGTTTTTGTGGCAATCCCAACCTTTCCACCTCCTTTCTAGAACATGTCTCCAAACAAAGGACATACCTAGGCTGCCAGACATCTGTAGATACCAAAATCTGCACTACCAAAATCTGTAGATACCAAAATCTGCAATGTCCAGGTTGACTTCTTGCCTTATCCCCCCAGGCCATGCATGATCAGGTCGTCTCAGGCTATTTTAATTCCCCACCTCTGTATGGGAGTTCCCCTGCATCCATAGAAATACCTTTGATTGTCAAATCTTGTTTTGTCTTCAAGTGGCTGGTAAAGGGTCAAAACTAAACCAGGCTGTGGCGCCCCAGCTGCCTCCCCTCAACTTCCTGCCAGCTGCAAGCTGCTTTGGTGAGTTATTCTTAGGATTTAGGCTCCTGGTGGGTAACATCTTAGCTAGTTATGTCTACATTCCATTTTATTTTAAAAGCAATTGTCCATTTCTGAATTTCTCTCTACTTGGTTTGTTGAATAAATATACTCAGCTGGAACGGAGAGTTGATTTACCTAGGTAGGTCTTACTTACGTGCTAGGTTGGTGCATTCTACCACCATTGCAAAGAGATTCAAGGAAACTCTGGGAAAGGATTCTATCCTTCTCCATAGGTACAAGTCATAAGGCTGGATTCTCACATGTTCAGGCCAAGAGTTGTTTTTAATCACATACGTGGTGGCAGCTCTACTGCGGGAATAGACAAAAATAGGTGTCTTGCAGTCTGTCCTGCCTTGCAGGATGGGAAATACTGACTCCCATTTGTCATACCTGGAGTATGCGGCAAGGAAAGGGCTACTACATGTGATCCTTCTTGCCAGCTTTTTGTGATATGGATTTGAAAATTTGGCTTTCTTTGCCAAGCTGCCACTGCTGGGCATGAAAAAGGCACCCATTTCCCCCCTATTCTGCCTCAACCTCTAAGCAGATAGGTACTGGACAGCTGCATATAGTTGGATGCTCATGGTCAAGATAGCAAGGTAAGTGTGACATAGAGGGGCCTTCAACCCAGGCACAGGGAGGTTGAGAAACCTCTTCCCGTTACATGAAAAGTACACGCAGGACACTTATCCAAGTTGCGATGTACCTTGGATAGCTCCTTTAGAGTTCTCACTGGTTCTAACTGAACCCAGAGTGGATTCACTGCCCCACTGACATCAGAGCCACCAGCCTCCACTGATGCAGGATGTCCAGAGATGGCAAATGAAAAACAAAGATGTAAACAGTCCCTGAAGTGTAGAGCTCAGAGTAGGCTCTTTCTGCTGAACATGGGGTGCCAAATCCACTTTTCCAACAATATACGTGGCATCTGAAATACAAACATTTATTACGATTTGTAGGGCTGTGATGGTTTTGGAATATGGGTCATCCTTGAAAATAAGAGGCATCAGGCAACTAAGCATGGAGCCTTTAGAAGGCAAAGATGGATATACACAACAGTAATATTTTGCCCCGCTTGCATTGGCTGCCTGTTATGTTTCCAAGCCCAATTCAATGTGCTGGTTTTAACCTATAAAGCCTTACACATCTTGAAACCACAATACATGATGGAGAGCCTCTCCTGACCTGAACCTACCCATACTCTACGATCAATATCTGAGGCCTTCCTCCAAGTGCCACCTCCAAGGGAGGCTTGGAAGGTGGCAACAAATGACAGGGCCTTTTCAGTGATGGCCCCTGATTATGGAGTTATCTCCCCACTGAGGCCTGCCTGGCACCAGCACTTCATCTTTTCAGCACCAGGTTAAGACTGTCCTCTACTCCCAGGTATTTAGTGGTATATGATGGGGCATTTATGCCAGCTGTTTGAACAGGTCTAGTATTTTATTGAAATTGTTTTTAGCTGTTTAAATTAGGGCTGTGCACCGCTTTGGTCCAAAGCCCAAATAATGAGGCGAAGTGGGTTGATTCGGAGGTGCCTTGTCTTGCTATGAAGCAGATCAGAACAGCACCAAGGTGCCCCAAGTTGAAGCAGGTCACCTGTGAGGCGCCTCGGTCTGCCTTGTATATTCAGAGCTCTTCTTTTGCCTTCTGAGCAGCCCAGATAGGCTGTCTCCAAAATGTATCAGCTTCTGAAAGATCACGTGGAGGGGAGGAGTAGAAGGGAGGGGGGAAGGGGAGAGGAGAGGAGGCAGAGGCACCAAATGCATCAATTCGAGAAAGATCTGGCCACCGGGACGGGCAGAAGATGAGGAGAGAGGGGGGAAGGGCAGAGGAGGAGGAGGAGGAGGAGGAGGAGGAGGGAGCTGTGCTGTGAGTCAGCCTCCATTTGCTCATTATGAGAGAGGTGGTGTTAGTGGAGAGGACTAGAAGCTAGAGCAGTGGTCTCCAAAGTGGAGACAGTCTGTCTGTCTGTCTGTCTGTCTGTCTGTCTATCTGTCTGTCTGTCTGTCTGTCTATCTATCTATCATACTTTCTTTTCCTTGTTCCTGGCTTACCTCCACCTCCCTTTCTCAATTCCTGTATTCCTTCCCTTCCCATTTTTCATCTCCCCCCCCCAAAAAAAATTAAAACTCCTTTCTCTTCTGTTAGGATTATAGTTAGTCCCCCCGCCTTTGCTTGTAGTTTAGTGTTTGCTTTTATTTTGTTCGTGTGTGTATGTGTGAAAGGAGTACACAGTCCACGTTTCCAAAAACAGTGGGCAAAGGACTACATATATTAGCCGCTATTATTTAAATAATATAAAACTACACTGTATATTGCAAAGCAAGCAAGCCCAATATGGGGTCTTGGGAGGGGCAGAGGTGGGCGAGGTGCTGCTGTGCCCTCCTGGCAGGGTTGCTGTGTTGCTTCCTGCCTCTGTCAGTCCCGCAGACAACTGTTGTTCAAGCCCGTGTGCCCGCCTGGCAGGGCTGCTGCCTTTGTTTGCTTCCTGCAGCCAGTGTTTCCCAGGCAATTCAGCCAGAGAGACCCCGAGGTTATTGACTGTGAATAGCAAAGAAGTACTATTTGCACTTCAAAGAAACCGATAACAGAGTTTAGGGATAGTGACCGCTTCAACACCTAACTTGATTATCCCTTTGTGAACTCTGGTTTGAGTTTCTGAGAACAGCACATTTTACCTGCACCTTGCACAAGAACTCCTGGGCCAAACTGTCCATGCACAGCCCTAGTTTAAATTGTTGTAAAAAAAAATATATTTAATTTTTTATGCTGTATTTTATCTTGTGAATTGTTGAGAACTGCCTAGAGAGCTTGGGCTATTGGGTTGTATAGAAATGAAATAAATGACAACAATTATAATAATATTGAAATTGTAGAATAGCCAGAAAGCCTCAAACTCACTGTGTGAAACTTGAATCCTGCAGCAAATAAGCTGCAGTCCCAAGCTCAGTAAAGAAGCGCTTGTACCAGGGCTGCTTTTATTGGCCTTGCACTGACACAAGCGTCATGAGCAGTGTTGGTTTCAACCACCATGGCTGGGCCTCGTGCTGCAGACTGCCAAGTTAGGGCTCCCTTCCTGCCTCCTCCTTGCCCTGAAGGCAAGGGGTCCTTGGCAGCCTCCCCTCCTTGTCCAGCTGCTCCTGGCAAAGGTGTAAAGGGAGGCATCTCTGTACATCCACCCAGCAGCCAGAAAAGAGCCAATGAAACCAAAGAGTACAAACAAGTCTGACCCAGTTTTGACAGGTGGATCTCATGAGAGGAGTTGCTTTACACCAACACATAATAAAATGGGGGGTTAGCTCAGCTAAAGTTCCATCATTATAGATTTCCTGTCTGCCCCTTCCTTTGGAACAGGCTGCTCCTAAATCTTAAGCTTGCTTGGAAAGACCATTGCAAGCACTTGCTGAGTACATTGCTTACACATAAACATGTCCACTAGTCTCCCTAAAACTATTCAGGTTGGAGCCTGTTTTCGATTTCAGCATGTGTTAGGGTTGCTGTGACGAAAAACCAGTCTCAGCCACATTAACCCCATTGGCCCTGGCCAAAGTCTGATTCATGAGAACCTGGATGCATGTCGAAATGTGGGCTAGCAGTACAAGTGTGCATGCTAGGCACATGATTACTCCATTGCCCACACAGTGCCCACCTTTTCCAGTATCTTGCCACCTCTGACTCTTTATCGGAAGACTTTGTAGTAGCATGATAAAAGGTCAGTGCTGCAAAGCAGCCGGTGCCCAGTGACGAAACGGTGTTAGGATGCAATCCTACTGGGGTAGGCGGCCGCCTCCAAACTCAGAGGTGACCACCTATCCGATGCAGGGCAGGAGAAGCGTGGAGGGGATCGTCTGCTCCGTGCTTCAGCTGCCCTGCTTTTGCAGCTAGACAGCCCATTTCAGAGCGGGGGAAGTGGCTGCCGGATGACATGCTGGATGTGTCGTACCGGCATTTCCGACTTCCCCGCCCCAGAACCCCCCCCCCCAGGAACGCCCCATTCTCTCTGCTCTGTGCTCCTCTTCCGAGCGTGGAGCACAGGGCTGTTCTGTGCTGCCTACGAAGCAGTGTGGGAGCGGGGGGAGATCGGTTCTCAGGGAACTGACCTCGGAGGTTGGTTGTCAGAAACCGATGTGTCCTATGGCCATCTGGCCGCTGACTAGCAGCCATAGGATTGCTCCCTTAACTACTTCACTCTATGTACAACAAACTCAGACCCCGTTAGCAATCCACATTTTTTCAACAAATATGTGGGTCATGTGAATTGGTCCTAACTTGGACAGGATCAAGATTCCTGGACGACTGTGTGGCTTTCATCGCAAGTATATACATGTACACATTGATTTTTTTATAGCAAACTAGTTTGTGGGTAGATGGCAAAACTGGACATTTTAGGGGCACTGCAGTTAACAGGCTGGTAACAAAGTGTACAAAGAAAAGGCCTGCATAACAGAAATCACTATGGCATTCCTGGAGGGAAAGCAAAGAGGGTTGATTTGGAGATGACATCCTGCTACAGACAGAAAACAGAAGTGTGTGCATGGTAAAAAAATAAACAAATGCCTGTGAGGTGGCCAGGTTGTAGTTTCTGAAGGTCCCACTCCTAGGAACATGTAGGGTCCATGGAAAATTTAAAATCCTGCTAACAGGAGTTTGTCTTCGTTTACTTATTTAAAATATTTATATAACACCCTTCAGCGGAGTTGTTCCCAGGGAGGTTTATACAATTAAAGTATCAAAACAGTAAGTTAAGCAATGCATACCCACTCTTTGCAACTCCAGTTTCTCCTTCCAAGTTCCTTGAAGGTGGTTCCACTTTTCAGTTGTGAACTTCAAAATCGTTTATTTCTTCTGGCTGTGTCCTCTGGTTGTTAGAGCTGGAAGGCAACTAACTTTGAGTTCTATATTTGCCAGTAAGATTAATTGAGGTATATTAAAATTCAAATTTGAAATCCATTGAAAGCTTATTAAATTTGGCATGTTGGTTACTTGATACTTCATTAATTTCAGTCCAGCCATAACTTTTACCCACTTTTACACATTTATTTGGAAGGAAATCTTTATAATTTCTGTAGAACATTGCTAAAGTAATATTTAGGACAGCTGTGGTAGAAAAAAAGAGAGGTTTGTCTCATTTTTTAAAAAACAAACAATTAACTTTTAAAATAAGACAATCTTAACAAGGCAGATTTGATTATTTAGATGTTAGTTTCCATTACTTTTTGTGGCTTTTCTCAGTCTTTGCCAATTTCAAAATTGGGAGCAAAGCTGAGACATTGCAGTATCCTGTTTTAGGCTGCAAACCTATGCACATTTCCTTGGGAGTAAGCCCCATTGAACTCAATAGGAGTTACCTCTGAGTAGATATGCAACTTCTTGCACAGTTTACCACAGCAATAGAATATGTGGAAATGGATTTGGAATGACACGTGCTGTACCGTGGTCACTAAGGTTGCTAGATTGCAGTTGAAAGATCCACACTGTAACTATACATTCCTGACGCAGAAAACAAGGGAACGGTAGTTTCCTGCATGTTCACCTTAATTTCTGTTGTCCAGGTCTCCCTGTTGTGTGGCACAGCTGGAGTCCTGCTCGGGGTGATGGTGGAAGAAAGCAGGAGAAGGGAAGAAATGGCCAAAAGAAACCTGTGGCTGTGTTGTATCTCAATGCACTGGGGAATTTAAAGGTACAGTGTTGTCTGGGCTGCAACCTGGCAACTCTAAATCACTATATTTACTATTTGAAACTCCCCCCCTCCCCAGACTGGAGGAATACTCTCTCCAGTACTGAAGAGAGTTATTCAAGAGAGAGAAAAGCATACACTGAAGAGAGTGAAAAGCACAAATGTGTACATACCCAGTGTTTGCTTCTGATGCTAGTTAATATTGTTGTGTATCTAGCACACTGCTGTGTAAAGCTGCTGCAGAGATGAGCTCACTTCCGGTTTAGAAATTTAAGGTATCCCTGCCCAAGCTCTGATGTCAGTAACTCCAGCTTACTAGCCAAGTGGAAGAGATTCCCAAATTGCCAATTTTACCATTTCTTAGGGACTGCTGCTCTGCTGAGTCTGCTTTCTGGGGTGATGCAGCCACCTACTGGCTGGGATTCGTGCTAGTAAATGTGCATTATTGGACACAGTTCTGTTTTGAATCCTGCAAGGAGAAAGTCACCCTATGTTCTAGAGATTTGGAGCTATGGAACAGATTTTTTCCAACTTATTTAGATACGTATCAGAATTGGGGGACTCTGTATTTACATGCACATTTTGCTAATGGAACTTAGCTTAAGAACGCACAACTCTCAGTGTGAGTGTCAATAGATGAAAGGGTACGGTGAGACAGTCTCATATAAGCTGAAGATTCCCATACCTAAATTTGCTTGTTTTCCTGTTCCCTCCTTGTCCTTTTTGTAGCACATCTAGATAGTAAGCTTGTGAGCATGGACTGCGGTGTCCTTTTGAATCTTCGTACATCACTAAGAAAACTTTAAGATGATGATGATGATTGCAAGGTGGTGATGGGACAAAGACCATAGTTGGGCAGTCAACATGAGAATTTTCTGTTCTTCTGAACTGTAATGAAATAGAAATGAATTTTAGGATAGAAGTAAAAAAAAAACCTGAACAGAACTTGGGATGACACTATGGACTTATATTATGGGACTTTACAAGGCGCATTGGCACAAAAGGGTCAGAATATTACTGTGACGAACATATAGCACTTATGAAAGTAAGCATGACAATAGCAAAAATGTTCCTGTTCCAGGATGGTCCTCAATTCACTGAACACATAGATTTTTTTATGACTGCCATAATATATAATATTATATATATATATATATATATATATATATATACACACACACACACACACACACACTATATGTATATATAGTTTAATATATATATATATATATATATATATATAAGCTTGAAAATGACCAAAAGTACAACAATTTGACCCAAATTCTGCTTTTCCTAATTTCAGTGGTAGTACTAGTCACAGTGCATTTTTTAAAAAAATGCAAAGCTGCTCTGGGGATAGGTGTGCTGGTAATGTTATAGGTTGTAGATCATAGGCACTCTCCACAATTAGCTTTTCCCTGCTTCAAACTGAACCATGTTGAAAATGTGCAGAACCAGTTTTTCAGAGTTCATCTCTAGTCAGAAAGATGTATCGTGGCACTAAATGCAGGTACTTCACTTTTAAACTGCCTGTTTTTACTCTGAATTCACATTACAGTTGGAATTAAGCTATGGCCTGTATCTGTCTCTCATTCTCTCTCTCTCTCTCTCTCTCTCTCTCTCTGATCTTCTTTGACTAGAATCTCTTTGAGATTTTCTTCTACAGTTAACTGGCAGTTTTCAAATGCTGTGTTTGAAAACAAAATCTTCTCCTTCTCTTTCCATTCAGTTTGGTAGCTGGAATAGCAACGAAACTAATTTTCTTCTTTTCAAAGATGATACCTGGCTGGCTCGTGCCAAACATCTCTGGCAAATGAGGGCCTGAAGGAGACATTTACCATGCTGCTTAAGTGTCATAGCTATCATTTTAACTGGAACAAGAAACATGCGAATCAAATTATCTCTGTTTGTCTCTCTCTCTTTCTCTCTCTTCCCAACAGGGCCCCCTGGGCAGGTGGAGTTTGTCGATCAGTTAAATCTCCCTGAACAAGCACTGCTGGTTGTAATGCGACTTGTTGAAGCTTTAGAAAAAGAAGGTACTGAGCAAAGTTCTATTGGTGCTAGGCTTTTCCCTCCGGCATTCTGCATCCTAAACTGCTGATCTGTATATATTGCAATTTTGTAAATCACTGACTGTCCAGAACACAAAAAACATATCCAATATTTTATGGTGCAGGACAGCTATGCTTAATTGAACAAGGGATTCCTGTACCTTCCAACATTTCTAGAAAGCAGTATGGGGAGGCAAGGCAAGTTGTGAGGAAAAGCAAATTTCTGTCTTCAGCTGCCACGCCTCTTGCTTTTTCTTTGCCTCCCAAAGAGAAGTAAGGATGCTTGAGGAAGTTGCTCTTCGTGAATTCCTGTATGAAATGGCCTCTTGGGCTAATGCACAGATCAAAATGTAGGTATCCACCAGATTTCACACTTCTCCAAACGTTGTAAAGCAGTTCTTGGTAGTTTAATGTATCAAAATATGCATTTAAGTACATAATTTGAAAGAAAATATGCATATAAATATGTATGAAAATACAACTTGAAATACATGTTTTGAGAGATGTTTTTGTTACTTTTAAAAAGAGGATCTTTTGGAAAATGAATGGAATTATAGGTAAATCCCATGAATCTGGAATCAGATTCCAGTCCGTGAATCTGGAAAATGAATGGAATTATAGGTAAAAGGATGTGAAAGTGATTGGACCAGAAATAGGCTGATTCATCCATTTCACAAAGCAGCCTTCTCCAACCAGAGTCTCTCCAGATGTTGTTGCCTAGAACTCTCATCATCCCTGACCATTGGCCATGCTGGCTGGGGATGATGGGAATTATAGGCAACAATACCTGGAGGGACCTAGCTGAAAGTTTGGATTGTACTACCCACCACTGGGCTCAGATAACACTGCCAGCTGTGCTACCTCTGGACTTGTGTGCTTATTTCAGCATCGGTGGCTCTGCATAGAAACTGGCAATTAGCAACCCAGCAATCATTTGCAACATTACGGGTGGTCATGGAGTGCAACATTTGGGCTTGTATGTTGCTCTACAGGTGTGACCTATCTGTCTCTTTCTATTTATTACATTTACAAGGTCTGGATTTAGTTGATAAAGGTACTAAAAAGTTGGTACTGTATCACATACATTAGTACCATTGGAGCGTATGGATTCATATATACCCATGAGCAAGCTGAATGAGAAAGCCACTTCCATGGGGTTCCCAAATTTAAAAATTCAGTACACATATTGGCAAGTTCCAAAGTAACCTAGATAATACTAGGCCAGCCAAAATAAGTACAATTGGCAGCTAAACCCAGCCATTAGCTACAAATGTAAAATAGCTGGCTGTCGAAATAATGACATAGACAGGTACTGCGGCAATTGAAAAGGCATGATTTGAAGACACGACAGTGTATGTGGATCTGTTATGATGACCCAGAAAAGGGTATTTCCTATATTTGAACGTTTTCAATGGAAAGTTTAACGGGTAGGGAAGAGAAGAAAGATTCAGAGTTCTCCAGCAGGCCCAGCAAAATGCCTAGCAGAGGCTTTCCCTTTACCTAATGCCTGAATGGTGGAATCTAGCAGGGCTGGCCTTCCAAGCAGAGTGAAGTGGCTGTCTCAGGTGGCAGGTGTCTGGGTGGAGAGCAATGATGAGGTGTTGGAGACAGCAAAATGTTTTCAGCCAGCCCTCGAGTTTAGGAAAGTAGGGGGTCAAATGAGTATGGCTTTCTCTAGAAGGTACTGTTTTTCTCAAGCTTGCTGAAGTGACACTTTATTTTATTTATTTGTTTTGATTTGCACACTGCCTTTCTTCCAAGAAAAATGGCACTCAAGGCAGCTGTCCTTACCACATTTTTCCCCCTCTCTGACACACCTTACAGGAATACTATAGTGACAGTCAATCATCAGGTGCCTCTGAGATTGTTGGGTGGTTTGCATTTTTACATTTTTAAAATAAATATAAACCCTGAAATTGTGTTATTTTATTCATCTATTTTTACAATTGCAAATTTTTCCTGCAAAAATGTAATCAACATTTGAAAGTTCAGTATTTTGACAACCCTAACCCTATTTTTGAATTAGAAGTTGGCATGTCATGCTGACCCTGGCAACAGTTGAATGGAATCATCTGTTGTGGCAACGGCAAAACACGCTATTTTTTTACTTGTGGAAAATTGCAGTGCTTTCCAGGAAAATGACACTGCTGTTTTGTACCAGCTCTTCTTCATTCTTTTGGCGAGAGCCTGCCCTTGGTAATTCTTTACATCTACTGATCCTTTGCCTCTACCCAGGACCATTCCCACCATTTTTGTAAGAGACAATGTGATGATTCACAATGATAACACAGATAAGTTGCCTCCCCTCCATTTTTCAGCATGGAGGACACCCCCCCCCCCAAGTATATGGACGAATTGCTCTCTTCTCTTGCAGAGGGAGAAATATGGCTTGGTGGGTGGCTCAGCCTGGCCTTGTGGGTGCAGTAGCACCCTGCAGGCACAACACTGAAGACTCCTCATAAGGAGAAGACCCCTCCTAAGAAAATCTGACTTTTTATTTCCTCCATTTCTGTTGCATTTATAGGCATAGATCATGAAGCTCTCTACCAATACCCTCCCAGTTCCTTTCGTAACCCTCAACTCAAACAGATGCTTCTGACAGGTAAGCCATGGCTGTGGGACCCTGTGCAACAATTATTGCATCATTAGACACAACTGGGGAAGTCTTCTTTGCAGTGGGGCGTTGTAGCTGAGCATGGCTAGAATAATCTGCCTAGTGTGTAAGTGCATTGCGTGTCCAGAGCTGGAGCCATTTTACCTAGTTGGAAGGGCCTAGATTCTATGGAGTGAAGAGGCAAAAGGCCTCTTTTAGAATGAATGAGACCCTGGATCACTAGGATAGCTCAAAGATGTGCTTGTCGCTGTAAAATTCAGTGACCTGTCTCATCTGGCCCGGTGAACTTTGATAACAGAACAAGACCTTGATACGGTTTTTGCAAAGCTCTAGCAGGACGTAGCTAGATTTTCATTATTGGACTGGGGAGTTTGAGTTTTTGCTCACACACAGCGATCACCAGGCAGTCCAGGGGAAATAAATCATTTAGTTTGCATCAGGGAGTGGTTGTGGGGATAAATTAAGAGGACCCCTTGTCAGTTGCCCAGATTCCTTGTACTTCACATACAAATGTGGTAAATGGCTCCTTTTTAAAAGCTAAGTACTGTTAGGTTTGTGATGAAGGCAAAGGGCCCACTGCTGCATTTGAAATTAAAATCAAGCTTTATGTCTGCAAACCTACCCTGTGGTGTCTCGCTCGAATTTCCGGAGCCCGTGAGTTAGGACCGGGTGGAAGTGCCCCTCTTCCAGCAGGGGGCTGGAGCACATCCACCTGGGTGGCTCCAGCTGTGCCTGCCGAAAATTCTGTGGGCAGCGTTCCCACCAGCAGCAGCTCTGAAATGGGGCGTTTTGGAGGTGGGGGCAGAGCCGGCTTTGGATCTGGTGATTCCAAGGCTCCTCTACGAGGCTCCAGGATCAGGCCCTTCATCAACCCCAGGTTCAGGTTGGCTTATATGTCAGTAGAGGCTGGTGGCGCCAATGTCAGTGGGGTGGTGAATCCACTCTGGGTTTCAGTTAGAATCAGGCAGAATTCTAAAGGAGCTATCCAGGGTGCAGAAGCACATTGAGTTCAATGGGACTTACTTCCAGCTGTGTGTGTATAGGATGGTGGCCTAAGAAATGATTATGGTTATTAATAACAACACAAAAATAATAATGTAGCGGGGAGGAAACTAGCCTCATTGGGTGGGAGCGTGATCAGAAAGGGACAAAAAGCTTGTGGATGCCTCTGTGTTGTTGGCATTAATTGGACATCACCTGTAAGACCAATAGTATGTGGCGTAACACACACCAGCGTGTTTTATGAACTTACATTTTTTTAATGTTCTTGCTTTTTTAAAAAATGGTGCTGAGTGCTCTCTCAGGGTAGTATCCTATTGACCTGCTGCTTGCACAACAGGGCTTTTGCAGCTGTAAACATAAAGGAGCAGAAATGCTCGTTTCCAGAAAGAGGCAAGTCAGTGGAGCATTTCCAGGGCTATTTTTAGAAGTGCCAAAGCCCCATTGTACAAGCAGCAAGTCCCGCAAGTGCAACACCACCAGCTGAGCTGGAGCGGCCCCATTGGATGCCACCCTACTACAGCACTGGAGCACTCATTCTGCACCAGTAAAAAAGAGTTTGAAAGTTAGCAAGAGAGCAAACACACAATTATTTCAAGAACATTTATTTGGAATTTCATTTTTTCTCCTTCGTGATGTGTATTCTCCCATCACACAAAGGCATAATTTGAGCACTTATCCAGCCCTATTTTACAACAAACAAACAAAAAACCACCACCCCACAACCAATCAACCCATAATCAGTTGTGAATGACAGCTGCCTGTCTCCTTGCAGCTCTTGTCAATAATGCCTCCTCTGTTATCAGAGATAAGATATCATAGAGTCATAGAATAATAGGGTTGGAAGGGGCCTATAAGACCATGGAGTCCACCACCCCCCATCTTGCTACTGACATAGAAGGGAGCATGAAAACAATACGGGTCAAAGAAACAGAAATGAAATGAATGGATTATTTTCTACCCACTGCAGAGAACTGACACACAAACCTTGAGGCTACAGGGGACCTCTTTGAATATGGACCTTTAGGAATCAAGTGGAGTGTAGATCTGAGTTGCACAGTGGTGTCTCTGGGCTCTGTAGTTTCTAGATGAGACTTTTGTTGTGCAATTGCCCTACCTCAACCACAGAATTTTACTGGGGGGGGTCCAGACAACATTGTCTTGAATTTGTAACCCTCTGTGTTTTCCCACCATCTTCTTCCATCTTTTTTCTTACATTGTGGAAAGGGCAAAATAGCTGCACAATGCCTTTCAACTGGTAGTGCTAGGAGACCTTTGTCTGGAGGCATCTTCTGTCTTTCCACATGTCTGTAGACTCTTGATATGCTCTTGGCATTGGATTAAATTCTATCCATGGTGCCACTACAGTTTCCCCTATTCAGCAGGACCTTTTGGGTCTCTGTTGTACCTAGGAATGTATGGATTTCATTAATTCCATTCCGTCTGTGTTTTGTGGATTGTCAGGTGCCTTTTGTTCTGTAATCCACTCATTGGTGAAATCAGATGTTTTAACCAGAATTTTGTTCTACTTGTGCTAATTCTCATGAGCGCTAATTCACATTAGTGCTAATGTGCACTTGCACAAATGCATTAATCCACATTAGTTAATGCGAATAAGCACCAATGCACATAAGTGCTAATATGAATTAGCACAAATCCCCTTCCCCCAGTGAAAAAGTAGTCTGTAAGTCCATAGAATCTGTATGACTCAGAAAAAGCCAGTCCGCTGCAGAATCGGCAGGTTGGATTCATAGAAATTGGAACTCATTTCATAGAATCATAGGGTTGGAAGGGACCTACAAGACCATCGAGTCCAACCCCCTGCTTAGTGCAGGAAGCCTGATTCACAGGCAGTCTCCCTTCCAAGTACTAACCAGGGCTGACCCTGCTTAGCTTCTGAGATCAGATGAGATTGGGCACATCCAGGCCTTTGCTCATTCTTGAATCCATTGCGGATTTATTTTCTGGCTAGAATAAATACATTTACTGGCTAGAATGTTAACAAAAGAAATTTGCTTGTGTGTACACGTATTTATTTTTTGGCAAAGTGTTTTGAATATCTTGACCACAAGATGGCACTATGGCATCAGGCAATGTGGCAGTGAGCTCAATTGTTCTGTCCTAGCTGACGGTGCACGCAGTATGATGTTTTCGAGCAGCATGCTAATCCACCCTTCTCTTACCTGCTCTGGTCCCTCTCTGCTCTGTTGCCTTTGAGCGGATGCTGTTTGCAATGATGGGAAGGATGAGGTGTCAAGCTCAAGCAGCCAGGCTCTCTGACAGCACAAGCCCAGAGGCTGTCACACCAGGAGGTGTTGCTATGGAGAGGAATCTGACGGGATATCTATATAAAGAAACATGAGCTCATCCATCCTCTGCAGAACTAAGAAACCAAGTCCCGAGATACCTCACTGTCTGCAGTGAAGCGCACAGAAGCAGCCGTGAATCATTCTCACATTCAAGTGGAGAGTAAAACGTGGGCAAAGTGTCTGATCTCAACTGCAGACCAAGTCACATAAGACTTTTCAGTCTAGAAAATCAGTCCCTGGAAACCCCCTAGCCCAGGTGCACTGGCTCTGGCAAAAACCAGCAGGTAGTATTTTAGAGGATGCTCAAATGTATCACCCTGCACCTAAACCAAGGGAGCACTCTGTACTTATGAAGTCCCATGCTAAAGATTGGCTTAATCAGTAGTCTCATAAAGTCACCTGTTAGTAAGGCTGGATGTTCTTTTGAATGGCCTTTAACCTGACTCATTGTTTTTTGTTTTAAAAACTGGCCTAATTACACTGAAACAACTCTTAATATAATTTTTGTCCCACAAATTACTAAGGTAGGAGGGCCGTGATACAGAATTTTACAAATATCTGACACACCTACATGGTTTGGGACATGCAAGCGTTTCTTCTGCAAGTTGGGGAATATTCTGTGTGATGAGGACCTATTTCAGGGATAGAGCTTTTCCCAAAACAAAGGGCACATCTAACACTATAAACTAGTTTAAGAGCCATTACCCCTCCCCAGGGAACCCTAGTAGAAACCATAATTCTGCAAGAGGGGTAAAGGCTCTCCTAACAGAATATTCCCTGTTTCCTTATAAAACAGTGACACGCAAGATTCGACAAGGGAACTTGTCACAGTTAAACTGGTGTAAAAATTATACAGGGTTTGCATAGTTCCTAGAGGACAAAAGATCAGCCCTTTTAAGCACACCAGAACAGATGAAGTGGGACATAAGTGACTGATGCTTTATTTCATTGCCCCCAAATTCCAGGACATTCTTTCTAATGTTTAACATAAGCTTGCTGTTGTTTTATGTCAGTTCATTCCTTCATGACCTCTCTAGAGTAGTCACAGAAAACAATTGCTTTGCCCCTGCTTTTATCAGGCTTTTAAAAATTGTTTGAGCATCTGAATGATTTCTTGTCAACATTGACCTCAAGTGGAAACAATAAAGTCCCCAAGATTCACCCTCAGCATAGTGTTTTGAAGGAATGGAATAGATCCTGGGCTAATTCCGGTGGCTGCATGCTTATAAAAATGTTTTGTGCAAACAAGTCATCTGTGCAACCTGCTTGGAGATGGTCCTGTGATCCGTGAAAGTATTCTTGATAGTTTGTGATCGTGGGATTGTCTGTGAGCAAGTTGCTTAGATGACCAGTTCATAACTGCCTTCAAAGTCATGCAGTCACAGGAATCAGTCCAGCTGCAAAATATTACATTGAAACTAGCTCTTAGTTTCTTTCATGTAGTTGAATCTGTTTCAGTTCAGTTGTGCAGTGCTGAGTTTGTGCAGCTGATTTCCACTTTGATATGCAAGGCAACTAAGCTAATTAAAGTCAACTTGGATGAATCCAATGAATTTTGACCTTGCTAAATAATAAAAACTAAATATATTCAAAGAAGCTGAATTATGTGTGAGGATTCACAGGGACAATGTGAGTTTTCAGTGAAAAGACTACTTAAAGACAGGTGACAACTGAATTTAGATCCACAAATGATAAAAGTCCTTTTTATATGGCCCTATATCCATTTTTGTTCAGCCTGGATGTGTTGCATGGACAAAATGTTGACTCAAACTGAGGCTCACACACGCTTGCATCTCACTACCCAAGCAGTGATGTTCTGTCTCTGGATTATCTTGCTTGCAGTTAACATTTTTGCGCTATCTGCACAGGTCCCTTGTTAGATTATGGACATCATCTTGATTCAACATGAATGTCATTTTTTTCACGAGGAGACAAACTGGGTTATAATGTATATTGATGTAAATTTCCATCAGGTACTGGAGATGGTGTTTGACTGCAAAGGGGGTTGGCATGACTGAATTTGTGTGGCAGTTAATATGGGGTTTTGGAATCATATCAGCCAAGAAAATAAAACATGTGACTTTCTTTGCAGAGTAATTTTGAACTTGGTATCAAAATGGTGGAGGAATGTAGCTGTATTCTCTTTACCAGAGCACACCCATTTGCTCCTTTAGGGAAAAAATCCATAAGCCTAACAGAGATGCATGCCTACAGGAACTCTTTGGAAGAGTAATACACACACATACCATTCCAGGAACACCATTTTATTAGAGGCATTAATTTTCCAGCTCTTTATTATAAACTAGGGCCCTTTTGCACTATCTGAGATGGCTTCCGTTTTGAATATGACACACCTTGCTTTTTTATTACCTCACTCCAGATGAGAGTTCAAAAAGGTGAGGCTGTACAGAATGGCATCGTGGAAACTCCTTCGATTTGAAAATAGTGTGGGGAGGCAGGTCTTCTCTCAGCTCCACTGTCCAAATCCCCAGAAGCTGCCTTACCTAAACATTGCTAACTAGCAGAGGAGGTTTGAGTTGTAAGTTGGCACAAAAATTATCTGTACTATAGATTCTATAATGATTTTAATTACTCGCCCCCATCAGAAAGAGGTTGGCTTCAAAGAAATCTTGCTAATTGTAGTTGCTGTAATCTGCACCTAAACCCTTGATACTACCAATGTGGGATATGTTATCAGTACATAGTTGGGCCCTTGTGTGAGAGAGGCAGCCTTGGGTACATTGCTGAGCTCTTGTGTCAGAGAGACTGCCTTGGGTACATGGCTGGGCCCTTGTGTGAAAAAGGCTGCCTTACTATCTCTCTTGAATACAGATTATAGTAATTATTGATGTCCCCTCTGTCCTCAGCTGGGTGATGCTGGGATTCTCTAGGGCCCTCCTTGTAAAAGAAGCTAGAATAGACATTTACAGTAGTGGCTGATAATGATATATGTGTAATTGCAGGACATGTTCATATCCAAGGGGCATGATGCTAGAGATAGTAAATAAAATGCTACACATCTAATAAACAGGTGGGGGGGCATATGTAACCTCACCTCTTCAACTACTGGCATGTGTGAGACAAATTCTGAAAGAGATGCCTGCTCTTCGTAGTCAAGGTGCACTGTACCAGCTATTTTCACTTGATCAGAGGGCAGGGGGAACCTAGCTTCAGAACCCTGCATAGGTAGGCAGTGGAGTTTCTGAGATCAAATAAGACAGGATGGATAGCTGGAAATCATTTCATGCTATTTCTGTTTGCCATATTGACTCTCTTGTGTTCCTTGGCTAAATAACCATGGAAGTCTTCCTTACACCTTTCATGCCCCACTGATTCTTGCGTGTGGGTTCTCCGGGAGTGAACTCTTAGTAGAGTAGGGGTAGGGAACCTTTTCATCTCAAGGTCTGAATTCAATTTTGGAGAAGTTCTTGGGGGCCACATTCCAGTGGTAGGCAGAGCTGAAGGCAAAGGGGGTGGGACCAAAGGCACAAGGGGTGGGACCAGAAGCAATAAGTAATATCCAACGGTGCCCTACCACTGGTGGTGAGCACCACTGGTTCCTAGTACACGTGTGGCTCCTATCACCACCGCTGGTGATGCAGCACTTCTGGGGGCAAGCCCCCAAATGACCAGAAACAGACGTTTCTGGAACGTGGACCTGTCCCTTCCAGCAACTTGCATTTCCAGTCATTTGGGAGCTTTCCCCCAGAAGCGCTATCTCACCACTGCCAGCAGTAGAGGACATGTGTGTGCCTCTGAGGCCGGCTGCACGAGCATCGGGAACTGGTGGTACTCTCCACCAGCAGTAAGGCACCATTGGATCCTACCCAGTACCAGCATATTGTAGCTGAAAGTTCTTATTGCCAGTGATCAAGTTTTAGGGGAGGGATTTCAACCATTTAGAATGGGGGGAAACTATACAGAAGCCAGGAAACCACCAAACAATTGGTGGTTGGCGGAAAGGAGGTGGGGACTCCAGGAGGGTCAGATTTGGCTCCTAGGCCTGAGGTTCTCCACTCCTGCTAGAGAGACAGAGTGCCCTTTAATAGGTACCTATATCCACACTGTGACTCTCAGTTGCAGGTCTGATTTAGTGAATGAATTGTGGGGATTTAGGGAACCACAAATATCAAGAATATTAACACCATCAATGCATCTCCATCCAAACTTGACTTTGTGGAACAGTTTGCAATTTGCCAGAATGATATTTTGGGGGAGAAAGCAAATGTAATTGCTGCTGAAGGAGAGGAGCATCTGAACTACACATCCAGCCCAAGCTGCCAAACCTTCCCAGTCCCTTCCCCCTGCTTACTGTATTATTTGGGGCAGGTTCCCACTGTGCCAGAAAGTTCTGTAGGCTGGCCACAGATTTTATCTCTGTAGGAAAAGCAAAAGAGGAGGTAGGAAGGATTGTCGTCTAGGTCGGTTTCACCTAGACATGCATTAGTGCTTGGAAAGGTAATATAGACATGTATCTGAGAAAAACGAAGTCTGTATCATTTTCCCTTCCTTTCTAATTTTCCTGTTTGTTAATATTGTAGTTAGGGATGTATGAGAATTTTGGTTATGTTCTCAAATCATTTGAAAATGTCATGTCTGGAATCCCAAAGGCAAATATGGGCAGCACAATTTTTTTCGAGAAATGTTTGTAAATTCATGAAAATCGCACTTGCATTTGAAAAATGCCGTTTTCAAAAATGTGCATTTTTATGTTGAGCCATTGGAGGGAAATTTGCACATTTGAAAAAAATTCAAAACACGCACTTTTCTTATTCAAACGAGCCTGAAATACAATTCAAACAAAATTTGAATGAGTGAGGCAAGCCGAGCTTGAAACTGCATTTTGGAGAACTGGGGTAAGCTCAAAAATGGCTGATTCTGCCATCCCTAATTGTAGTTTAGTTGTACTATTTGGGGCAGGTTCCCACTCACAGAGCTGAATGAAAATGGCCTCCCCCAATTCTCCACTCTATATTCAAGTGGCAAAATTGTGGGTACAATTTCATAGAGTATTCTCCAGGGGAAGGAGAAATTCTCCAACAGTTCCCGAGAGGTCGGGTTCCTTATCGTCAGCGGCAGAAGCACAACCTCTTCCTTTTTTCTTACCTTTTTATTTATGTTATCTCTACTTACATGGGCAGCCTGGCTGCCATCTTGTGTCCTGCACAGTGCCCCAGACTTGGCACTATTTCGGAGCATTGTGTGGTAAAAACGGCAGAGTGGGTAATACTCTAATAGAACTCTGCAAGATGGTCTTCTTTTTCAGGGACGGGTCAAAAAAGAACATTCTCAGAAACGTTTTCCAAACAATAACTTCTGAGAAATCTTGATTCATCTCTAATTATTTTCTTCTTTCTGTAACTGGTTTGAGACGTGTTGATTCAGTAAGATGAGAAACATGAAAAATAGTTCAAAATAACCAAAGGCAATGAAAAAAGTCAATTAATATCAGTATTCAGATAGCACTGTAATTAGGGTCATCAGACAAGAAGGCTGAAGTCCATAATCATGTTAGCAAGTTGCAGAATGGCTTAGCACACAATCTAGCACCTTTGTGGAATTCTGAGAAGCTTGACTACTTTTAAGTAAAGGGCCCATTCATAACCTCATGGTTGGCGTAACAACGTTAAAGTATGCAGAAGCTGTAAGAGCAGTGTGAGGAGCTCATGAAAGCTACTATATCAACACATCTTCCCATTCTCTCCTTTTTCAAGCTTTTGTTTGTACTGTCCAATGTGCCTTGTCCACTGTTCCTTTCCACCAACGGAACCTGACCAAAAAAAAAAAAAATCCCTACAGTTCAGTGAAAACATATTATGGAATCAAAAACAGTAGTAAAACTGAATGCATTTATGCCCATTTCCTAGACTGCATAACATCATATTCAGATACTAAATATTTCCCTCTGTGCACAAATCTGGAGCTTGTACATGTCAGTCCCCTAGCAGATGGCATCTGGCCTTGCATCATAGGGATGAAAGGCTCAGCATCGTGTGACATGGTTTCACAGGCATTCGAGTCATAGCAGTGGTGCAGAGGAACTAGCAGAATATCAGATGGACCTTGTGGCTTTAATGAGTGAGTAATGGCTTCCAGAGTCTGGCCAGCAGAGAGATGTAGTGTAAAATTAGATTGGATGCTGGAAGGTGAAAGCCCTGTTCATCTCTGCCTCTTGGGGGCACAACAGGGACAGACTTCATCAGCATGTTGTCTCTAAATACTGTCTCTCTTCCCCACTTGGAGATAAGTGGGCCAATTTTCCAGACATAAGCAATTTGATAAGATGCTCTCAGGTGTCATTTGGATGCAAGCGTTCACCCATAGTGTAGTATATAAATACTGTATTTATATACCTCTGCAAGTGCAATTCAAGAAAGAGACCAGGGACAATGGTCACTTTAGCCATCTATGTTTCTTAAACTATGGTTCTTGTACTGATTTTGTCAAGCAGCAACAAGCAATGAGGCAAAATTTCCTTCATGACTTTTCCCCAGTCTGACATGGGGCTGCAGTGTTAGGGTGAGGGCTGGATTAACTGCTTCCCTGGCCCCATTTTCCCAGTGAGACACCGCCACATCCCCACACACAGTTGCTATTTGCCCTGTTAGTGTGTGTGTGTGTGTGTGTGTATTTACACACAGCTGCAAATCTTGAGATCTTATCAAAGGCAAGCATTTCAGTGAAACCATTCATTCTGTGTCTCACTGTTTTCCCCTCTTGAATTATGGAGAAAGACATTTATGCACTACTTTTCACACATGTTCTATTTTCCCAGAGAATATTTTCCCCTAAAGAATCTTTTGAGCATCTCCTTTAGATGAATTAGCATTATGTCTGTAAATGAAATCCCAGGGTGCTATGAATTCTCACGGCATGTCTCTCGATCGGAGGTAGAGACCCTGTGGCCTTCCAGATTTGTTGGACTCCAGCTCCATCAGCCCCAGCCTGCACAGCCAATGGTCAGGGATGATGGGAGTTGTAGGCCACAGGTTCCCCATCCACACTCTAGATCAGAGGTGGGTAATTTCTGAGGGGCCAGGGGCCATGTTCCACTGCCCGCCCCTCCCCCCCATGGACCACACCCCCGCCAGAATGGCCACCTCACCATTGGCAAAATAAATTGGCATTTTGCTGCCAAAGTGTGGCAGCGTTTTGCTACCAAAATGTGGCAGCAAACCACTACAGATCCTTACAAAGACAAATTTAGCATGAAAACGAGGTAAATTTAACCTGTTTAAGGCTTCATATTAGTTTGCCACAGGAATTCAGAAGCAAGTTACCATTTTTTTCCAGCACTGCCCAATTTCACTGGTGTTGAGGAGGCCACACAAGAGGATGGCAGTGCATCTGGCCCACGGCCCATGTGTGGCCCACCCCCCAGTGTGCCTTTAGTTCTAAATGAGCTAAAACTTGTGATCCTTTATACTTAAAGTGTGCCATTTGCTTTGCATATTTGCATTTGAACATCATTGAAACTAGCATTTAGGGGAGGGGGGGATCAGTTCTTCTCCAGAACCTGAATTCTGTTTTAGTTACAAGCTGTTACCATGGCTCCATGACAGAGCACATGCTTTGCATTCAGAAGGTCCCTGGTCCAATTCCTGGCATCTCCAATTCAAAAGAAGGATCAGGTAGGTGACGTGAAAAACCTCTTTTTGCCCAAGACCCTGGGGTGCTCCTGTCAGCCAGAATAGACAGTACTAGATGTCTACTCTGATGGACTAGATGGACAAATACTCTGAGCTGGGAAGAGCTTCCTCCCAGATGTGACTCATGCAGGGGTGTAAACCTGAATGTGTAGAGAGGCTAAACTCATTTCTGGGAATGGAGGTGGTGTATTACCATTACTTAATAACTGATGATACTTCTGAACAATCTGAAAAGGAGTAGCTTTGTCATATGCAGAAAATGTCCAGAATTTAACCCTGAAATAAAGCCATTTTAGATAGCGCCTCAAAACATCACATAGGATAATAAAGAGGTGCAGATCTTGGTTATCATATGAGAAGAAGCACTGACTGGAGGAATGTTGGTTCAGTTTCACAATCTCTTTTTTATTATTTTATTGAAGACTTCCTTTCTAAAAAAAAAAAGAAAAAGCAACACTTTTTTTTGGCAAATGTCCTCAACTAGCTTTGTAAGTGTGTATGTGTCCCTACAACAACAAGACAAGTGAGCATTTTCAGATATGTTATAGTGAATAAGCAGTATTCTATGGGGTACCTTCAGACATCGCCTTTATTTTATTTTTTTTAATACAGAAGCCAGTCAGTGGCATTTTTGAGACATGATCCATTTATTAATAGTGGCTGGCCAGGTTACCTTTTTATTACTGTGATAATATCAAGATATTCATCTTGATATTATCATTGAGCAGCAGGTTGGACTTGATGGTCTTATAGGCCCTTTCCAACCCTACTATTCTATGATTGTATTATCTCAAGATGACACAGTTGTCCTTGAGAGGACAGTGAAAATAACCTAAAAGAAGGCCAACTACCAGGAAGAGTAAAAATAGGAATGCTGGGTTTCAATCCTGTATGCAGTGCTAGAGAATCCATGCACACCTTACAAGTTAGGGCTGGTCAGAAAGTCTATCCTCACCTTCTTAGCCCCATTCTTGGACTGTGAAGATGGGGAAGCACTTTCTGCACATTCAGGGGTGGATTGGAGAAGTTCAGATGATTTTCTTGGTTGCAGGGAGCTTACATTTTAGCCGTCAGAGACAGAAGCACTGTCAGAGGCTTCTCCCTCTTTTAAAACTCTCTCTCCCTCTCTCCCTCCCCCCCTCCCTCCCTCTCTCTTTCTAACAGTTTTTGCTGCTGCTTTCCATAGTGATCCTCCTGTGTCAGGAGCGATCTCACCTAACAGCGCTCCTGAGAAAGGATGCTACACATAGTACCCTTCTTCAGATGTACTGTGGAGCAAGATGGCCCCTAATGGAAGAGGATCATTGCCACTGCATGAAAACAATGGGAATTAAAAATAAAAAAGAGGGGGAAAGTTCTGAAAGAAGAAGCCTCTGACTATGTTACTGCCTCTGCTAAAAGGTCCACTGCTTCTGAAAGTGCCCCCCTCCAAATAATCAGAGGTTCGCCAACCCACTTTTTCCCTTTCCCTCACCCCTGCCACTTTGAATGTGCTGAAAAAAATAATCCTGAGAATATTCAGTGAAGCCTGTTCATCTCTGCCTCTTGGGAGCACAACAAGGACAGACTTCGTCAGCAAGCTGTCTATAAATACTGTTTCTCTTCCTCACTTGGAGATAAGCAGACATAAGATATTTAATAAGATGCTCTCAGGTTCCATTTGGATGCAAAAGTTAGCCCACAGTGTAGTATAATACTGTAGTAACTTCCGTGAGTGCAACTCAAGAACTGCCAGGCTTGCCACGAACATATTTTTTAGGGAGGGTAGCAAGATGTTTAAAAACACCATAAGTGTTTAGCCAGTACTATAACAGCTCACTATATTTATTGGCAATCTTGATAGAAAAGGTATACAGAAGTAGTACTGATAAGTTCACCTGCCTGATATTTCACACATCAAAACTGCACCTCTTTAAAAAGATGGAAGCATAGCAATAAAGTGATCTACACCTGTGTAGATTGCTCTATTCTTCCATTATTATTTTTTTTTAAAAAAAGGAGAACCAACAATTTGATAACAATGTCATGTAGAGATGCCCCCCCAAAGTGAGTGACCAGAGCGTGGCTATTCCAGAGTAAACAACTAGTGTGGAAGCACCCCAGATGAACTGACCACTTGAGGTGTCTTAGTAAGGTTGTTCTTAGCAATGACAGCTGGTGTGCACTGGGCTGATGGAGGGTAGAGGTAGAACCAGAAGGTCACCAAAGGCAGAGCAATCTTTTGGATCCCTAGAAGCCCATACCACATAAAGAGGAAACTGAGGCTCATGAATGCAAAGGATCCAGGAATCCAAACAGCTACACAAAAACACTCCTTTGCACCCACAGTCTCCTGTTCCAGGAACAAATCCCATTGCACAGAGAATCAAGTGACTTGAGGATTATGTGCGCAAAGCAATGGGAGAGGGGATCCACACAGATCTTCCTCCCCCTTCTTTGCAACCCATTGCAAAAGGGGACACCGAAGTGGCATGCCTGCAAACCTGAGTGTGTGGGGTGGGGGTGGCATCGTCATCATATCATCCTCAGAGCCCCACAAAAACGCCATCTTTGTAAACCAGCAGCAAGTTCTGAGAGCATCCAAAATTCACTTCTTTGCATGTCTCCCACAAAGCATCCCCCAAACCACCCCTCAGCATGTTTACTCAGAAGTAACAGCGAGAAGCAGCTTAGTTCAAAAATCCAGCACGTCTACTCACAAGTAAGCAGGACTGGATTATTCAGGAGTAAGCATGGGCAGCAAGTTCTGAGCATCCAAAATCTACCCCAATGCTGCCTCCAGTGTAGGAAGCACAGTAACTGGAAAACAATACAGGCACCCAGTATGATGCTGTGCACAGGCACATTGTTCTAAAAAGAGGCAGGCAGGAAATGACTGGTTATTGGGCACCTTTCACAATGCCCTGTCTTCACCCATTCCAGTAGGTCCTCATCAGAATCAGTTTATGGTTATTTATGGCAGCGAAGCAGAGCGTTCTCTCTCACTGTCCTCCTCACTGACTCCTTCCCAAGAGCCCTCATACTGCAGGGAAGTTCTGCACACGAGCACATGCACAGTACTAACACAGACTCCAGCTGGGCGTACTTGGAACACAGAGAGAAGCAAGCACGGTACCATGCACCTTCCTGCCGTAAGTGATTTTTAGCGTTGCTGGTGGTGGTGGGGGTGGGGGGGCTGAGGGTTGGAGTTAGGTGGGCAGCGCCCTGTGCACCCAGGCATTAAGGGCACCACTTGTTCTTAGTTTGTAAAGTGATATAACCCCAACTATAGGGAATAGTTCAGTCACTGTTGTATGTGCAATGCTAATATAAGTAAAACCAATATAAGGTAACCAGTCCATATCTTTGCTGGCTGAAGTGTTGTAAACACCAATGAGCTGTTGGTGAGATCTATCAAAGGAGCAAGGGATCATAGAATCAGAATAGTGGGGCTGGAAGGGGGCTGGAAGGCCATCGAGTCCAACCCCCTGCTCAGTGCAGGAATCCAAGTCAGAGCATCCCTGACAGATGGCTGTCCAGCTCGTCTTGAACGCCTCCAGTGTGGGAGAGCCCACCACCTCCCTAGGGAATTGGTTCCATTGTCGTATTGCTCTTACAGTCAGGAGGTTTTTCCTGATGTTCAGCCGGAATCTGGCTTCCTGGAACTTGAGCCCAGTATTCCGTGTCCTGCACTCTGGGATGATGGAGAAGACATCCTGGCCTTCCTCTCTGTGACAGCCTTTCAAGTACTTGAAGAGCGCTATCGTATCTCCCCTCAGACTTCTCTTCTCAAGGCTAAACATGCCCAGTTCATTCTGTCTCTCTTCATAGATCTTTGTTTCCAGTCCCCTGATCATCTTTATTGCCCTCCTCTGAACCCTCTCCAGTTTGTCTGCATCCTTCTTAAAATGTGGTGCCCAGAACTGGACACAGTACTCCAGATGAGGCCTAACCAGTGCTGAGTAGAGGGGAACTAGTACTTCCCAGGATTTGGAGGCTATGCTTCTATTAATGTAGCCCAAAATAGCATTTGCCTTTTTGGTAGCCACATCACGTTGTTGGCTCATATTCAGCTTGTGATCTACAACAATTCCAAGATCCTTCTTGCTTGTAGTGTTGTTGAGCCACATATCCCCCATCTTGTAACTGTGCATTTGGTTTCTTTTTCCTAGGTGCAGAACTTGGCATTTGTCCCTATTAAATGTCATTCTGTTGTTTTCTGCACAGCACTTCAGTCTATCAAGATCACTTTGAATTCTGTTTCTGTCTTCCAAAGTATTAGCTATCCCGCCCAATTTTGTGTCATCTGCAAATTTGATCAGCATTCCCTGCACCTCCTCCTCCAAGTAATTAATAAAAATGTTGAAGAGCACTGGGCCCAGGACTGAGCCCTGCGGTACCCCGCTTGTTACCTCTCCCCAGTTTGAGAAGATCTCATTGATAAGCACTCTTTGAGTCCGATTCTGTAGCCAACTGTGGATCCACCGGATCTTGCTGGATTTATTTCCAGCTTTGTTGCAAATTCATCTTGCCATGAAATGGAGGTAATTAGGTTTGGTCATGTTTGCTTTGAAAAAAAATCTGCTGGAAGAGTGCTCTCTCTCTCTCTCTCTCTCTCTATATATATATATATATATATATATGATTTTTTATGAAGTGATTAATTTATTATTTAGTTATAGAACACAGTGAACTGTTCTTGCGGCTCTGGAGTCTCTTTCCAGGTGGTAAATGCGCAGCATTATTTAAACATTTTTCTTATTTCCATTCCCCCTGTTTTTAATTTCTACTTCGGTGGCATCCAGCAGCTAAATGAATCTATCTTTGTGACACTTCTCTCCACCCTGAAATATGCTCCCTAAAAAGGTATAATTTTAGTGCAATTGGTTTTCATTTAAATGCTGTTGGCTTTGTGATTCCTCATTGTCTTTCTGTAAGAAGAGCTGCTCAATCGCAGAACGCAATTACAAGGAGGTAGCTTCACTAGAGGTGGTGGCTGAAGAACCCCTGAAAAGGCATGTGACCTGTCACAACTTAAAGAAAATGTTCCTGTTTGCGCTCATCAACTGGCTTCAACCAGTGGAGGCTGATGACTCTGATTTGGGGGGGGCGGTGTATCCGTTCTGGGTTTTAATCAGAGCCAGCCAGAACTCTAAAGGAGATATCCAAGGTGCCAAGCACTTTGAATAGCTCTGTTAGAGTTCTGGCTGGTTCTGACTAAAACCGAGAATGGATTTACAGCCCCACTGAAATCAGAGTCACCAGCCTCCACTGGCTTCAGCAATCATTCTATAAAGAATGATGGAGGGGGTCTTAGAGGTTATCTAAGCCAACCCCCTGCTCAATGCAGGAAATCCAGAGCTAGCATCCCCAACAGATGCCTGTCCAGCCTCTGCTTGAAGATCTCCAGCAAGTGTTAACTTGGGTGGGGAAGAGGCTATAGAGTCATAGGGGAAATCCTCGAAGAAGAAGCTTGTTGCCTCCTAGGACTGTACATGGGGACTATTCCCACACAAACATCACCACCACCACTCCATTTACACACTTTTAAAAGCTCAATACTACTGACCATGTTCAGCTATTCTGTCTTGGGAGTTCACCATTGCTACTGATTTTCTATGGCAAATCCATGGGAAATATGAATTTGTTTTAAAAAAAATGAGAGCTGGTGTTATTATTTCTTTATTTAATTTTTATCCCGGTTTCCTCAATGTTGATATCAAGACAAAGTTAAAATAATCAACATATGTCAACCACAAAAGAAAAATAAATTATTTGAAAATAAAACATGCCAATAAAAAGACACATAATACGAATGCATAAAGGCAGAGAGCCAGTCACGTAAATGCTTATCAAAATAATAATTTTTTAAAAAATTACTTGCCTTAAGGAGAGCAGATTTTATTGTCGGATTTCTATTGCAGATTTCTATTCCACAGGACTGGAGCTACCACTAAGAAGGCCCTATTCCTTGTTAGGAAGGGGGTGAAATTCTTTTGGTTCACATTTTAATACAAGACAACCTAACCTGTATTTTTAAAACTAATATACAAACTCGAATGCAATTTTCCTTCAGTTTCTGCACTTTTCTGAATTTTGCAGTGCAATTCATTGATCACAAAATGTGTAGAAAAATGCATACGTTAGGGAATATTGTATGCAGAAATGCATATATTAGGGGAAATTGCTTGCAAAAATGTGTGTATTACATGAAATATGCATGAAAATGCGTCCAAATGTTCATGCTGACTTTTTACCAAAGAATTTACAAAATGGTGCAGAAACAAGAAGGAACAAACTTGTGCCTCAAAAATTTGAAAGTTGTAGAAATAAGAGAGAAATTCATCCATCCTTCCAGCTTGCCCCCACAAGATGTTATTTGGTAGGGCATAGGATCCTGGAGCAAGGCCCTACCTGAAGAGGACAGGTAGGTAGAAGAGGACAGGTAGAGGACAGGTGCCCTACCTCGCCAGGACAGCTAGACTGGTGAGGATGAGGGAGAGGGCCTTCTCTGTAGTGACCCCCACTCTGTGGAACTCCGCCATGCCCCCTCTTTAATGAGCTTCCACCACGCATTAAAAACGTGGTTGTTCAGGCAGGCATTTGGGGTGGGTTAGGGTATTTTTTAGAAATATGATGTTTTTAATGTAGAATTTTATTGTTTTAAACTGTTTCTAATATTGTACATCGCCCAGAGTGGCTGGGTGACCAGCCAGATGGGCAATTAATAAAATAAATAAATAAATAAATAAATAAATAAATAAATAAAATGTAAGAGGATGGGCAGGTTCAAATGGAGAGGGATGTTCCCTTCCACGATAGGTGCTGCAGCCAAGTCATTTACATCGTTTATAGTGCAATCCTGTACACTGCATGCTCTCAGAACATGTTGTTCATGCCTACTCCTGCGAAATCTATTCCTTATTTGTGAGTAGACATGCATAAGCTGTATTTTTGTACTGTGCTGCTTCTCACTGTTACTTCAGAATAGGCATCCAGAGGGATGGTTTGGGGGATGGTTTGTGGTGGGCTTTTGGATTCTCTCAGAACTTAAATGGATTGCTAGGTAAGAACTGTAGTACACCTTAGGGTTGTTATCCTAGCTTGGCAGGTCTGCAATTGCACAAAGCTCCATATTTACAATTTGCAGTGCTTGGTAAAAATGGGGGGAGCATCATATATCTTGCTTTTGTACTGATGGTAGATTCTGTAGTTATTCTGAATACACTGTTATTGACCACTTGCTCTTTTGATCATTTAAAAATATAGTACTGGTGGGTGTATGTATGTGTGTATTTTTGAACTAAAAGCTGTCTTGTAGACCAGGCAGTGTCCCAACTATTTGTTATTCAAACTTGGACCCAGTAGCCAGCAGTTGAAAGGACAGGTGATTGGAGATGTGAAGGCTGGGAGGGAAAACCCAGAAAAATGGGGGTGGGGAGGACCAGAAAATTGCGGGGGGGGGGACTTTTTTTCTGTTTTTCTGGAGATTGGGGGGTAGGGAATGGGGGAATGGTTTTTTTCCAGTTTTTTTTCCTCAAGCCTACATAAAAACATAAGAAGAGCCCTGCTGGATCAAACCAAGGTTCCATCTAGTCTAACATTCTGTTCACACAGTGGCCAACCAGCTGCCCACAGAAACCCACAAACAGGACATGAGTGCAGCAGCACCGCCTCGCCCATGTTCCCCAGCAACTGGTGTACATAGGCTCACTGCCTCTGGTACTGGTGGTAGCATATAGCTATCAGGACTAGTAGCCATGGATACCCTTCTCCTCCAGGAATTTGTCTAACCCCCTTTTAAAGCCATCCAAACTGGTAGCCATCACTGCATCTCTAGAGGTGATGGAAAAGGCAAAGCCTTTCATTTGTGAGCCACCATATGGCCTCGCACAGGCCCCTGAACAACATAGGGCCTGCAGGCCAACTGTGGCTCTCTCCCTGGTTCTTTGTGACCCCCTCAGAACGTTCCAAAATTTCTGTTGTGTGTGGCCTTTGTCACTTCTTTATGGGAATATTTAAGGCCCCTTTGTACATTAGTTTGGCTGTGTGGAAGTTGCTGCAGCATGGCTCATTTCTGTGTCATTGGGATCACATGAGTAGCCCCTGGTCCAGTAGGAGAAGCCCACCTGCTGGCAACTCCTAACCATGCCAGCAGTGTACCCCCATTTCCACAAAGGGTGATAGCACTGTTAGGGGCCTCAGCATAGAGCTTTTCCCACAAAGGCCAGGGTTTTTCATGCAGTGGCCCCCATGCTACTGGAAGCCCCAGGCCCATCAAGATGTCTGCATCAGAACATCTGCATTGCTGCTCCTCTCCCTGTATTCACGAGGTCTTTGGTGGAATTGGTGCCTCTGCTGCAGCCAGTTTGCCACGTTGCATACCCACTGAGGTCAGAGACCTCCTGTCTGTATGAAATGCTAGGAGAGTGAACATCTTATGGGCTATTGCCACTGAACCCAGGGGAACTAGAAATAAGAGTGGGGGGAGACACAGGCATTGAGCAAAATCAAGGAATTGAGGATAGGGGTGCTGAGACCCTTTCTGTGGGTGCAGAAAGAGAAAGATATTGGGCTATGGAGAGTGAGAGAGAGAAAGGTAGGGTTAACACAGAGAGAGGTTTAGAGAGACCAGTGGTCTTGTAGAGAGAGAAGAGAGATCATGCTATGGAGTGGAGAGAGAGAAAACCTAAGGGAAGGTTTTAAGAAGAAAACATTGTAGCAAAGATGCACTTCTGCAGCTAGAATAAAGATGTGGCTCTCTTTGAATGAATAATAAAGAAGTAAAAATGGCCCTGAGTGGTTTGGGTTGTGCGCCCCTGTAAAGGGGGCAGAGATAGACTGAAGCATTCTGTTTCACTTAGAATCCACAAACAGAGGAGGAGAGAAAATAATTCTGTCCAAGTTGCCTAGCACAAAAACAAGAGGGGAGCATTATACCATAACCTCTGTGCATGCTGCACATCTAGTAGAATTCATGCTTCCCAGTGAGAAAGGATTTTCCAGGCTGCGTGTATAACTTCAGTTGTCAAGCCTGAAAGCTTATATCCTATGTTCTTGAGACCCACATTTTGCCCCTGATCAAAAGGCTAGTGTTAGTATAGAAATCCCCCTTTGACTCCACTAAGATCAAGCCCTAGAATTCCTCTACCCCAAAGTTCAGAAAATAAGCCAGGGCACTTTGATCTGGAAGACCTCAGCACACATTTTCTTGCTTTATCTTTGACTATTTGAGAGAGAGAAAAATTAATAGTCTTCCTATCAGCCTTTCCTGCCTGCCACCCACTGCAGCACTGATCTTAGACCCATACATGACTTGTGTAAAGCCACTCAGCTTCTTGCTATCTTTTTACCTCTCATTTCATTTGCATGGGAGATGTTGGTTGGCTAGTGGTGATGTCACCATGCTGGAGAGTCAATAAGCAATTAACGCTATGGATTTTGCAGTAAAAGGAGCTGAACCGTACACTGCTACTTAAGCCGTTTTCTATTACAGTAATTTACTCTTCAACTCCCTTTCAACAGACAAACCCATTTATCAGGTATTTGATGCTGTTTCTCAATCAGAGCAGAGAGAAATCTTGTGAGACTCAGAAAGAGGGATACGCTGATGCAGGCTGCAATGGCAGATCACCCCCCCAAGAACAACAACCCTGCATTCAGAGCCACAAGGATTCTCAGCTAACATATCTATATGAAAATTCCAATGCGTGTTGACAAGATTTACACATTGGGGTTCTCCCCTCAAAAAATCTCATGGTGCCTTAATTGCCTGCCCCAAGAAAAGTGATCAACGCAGCATCTTTGAGCATCTTTGTGAAGGGAGGAAAAATCCTTCCTTGTTCCATCTGCCCTCAAGCAGCTGAGGCTACAGCCACAGCCAAGGAAGTTACAACATGTTGGCAAAATAATTCAGGGGGGAGGGCAGGAAAGTCTTCTGACAAATGAATGCTTGGCAGACTGGCACTCATATATGCTAACTGGGGCTATAAGCCCCACTTTCAATCAAACATTGGCTGCCGTGCCAGAAATGGAATAGAGACAGCAGCATCTACTCCAGCTGGTTTCCCAGTCCAGGACCTTGTAGCACTGATTTATTATTGTGTTGATTTATCATCCAGGCTGAACATTGATGCCCACATCATGGAGTGGCTGCTTCTTTGTGCTGTCCTCCAAGCACACAGAAAACCGCCTGCCAAGATGAGCCTCAGCAATGGAAACCTGGGCTACAGTCACTGATATATCAGCTTTTTGAAAGACCTCTCTGTATTACTCTGTTCCCTCCAGTGTCCCCCCAGTTGACTCAAGATGCATGATGGTAGAGTGGTGCATCCCATTCCTTAGGATGTGTCTCTTGAAAGAGGAGTACAGTGCACAGATACAGAAGGGACTATGGACTTGGCAGGTTTATAGAAGTAAACATGTACAAATCTGCCCTCTCAAACCTTCACATGCATAATTTACAGTGTGGCAGTATTTGTAGGTATGTGTGGATATAAGCCTACACACTTGATACACTGCACGCTTGCATGCATTTTTAATTCCCTGTGATCTCAAGTGTGCACTCATTTGCACAGGCATTGATATGCATCAACACAAGTGCACTGATTAGCATATCAGTGCCTGTATTTAGAAATGCATGTACCCCATACACAGATACTGCAAGGATAGGCACCCATCATTTTCACTGTGCTTTCCCAACACCTTCCCCTCCTTTTACATTCTCCACCAATACATTCCTTCTTCACTCAGCCAATCAGAGCGCTAGGCAACAGATGATATTTTGGGATGAGGGCTCAGATCTACCTAAGCAGCCTCTCAGGGCTCTGTCTGTGCAGAGAATTCAACAACTCATCAGAATGCCAAGCTGAGATAATAATAAAAAATTAAAAACCCTGCACAATCTTCTTTTACTTGTGCTAAGCACGTTACATTAGATATGTTTTGAATTAATATCCAAATACTGGTGGAGGGATCAGAGAGGAGAGATTTATTTTCAGATTTGAGCCTGTTGATTTCATAGGGACAAATAAAAGGATATTTTGTTATTGTTTTGCTACCTTTGGGTTAGTGTGTGTGCATGCACGCATTGATGCTTAGCTGAATCTCAAAAGTGCGTTATAGATTCTGTTTATTTTTATACTGTTCCTGACAGTGCTAAGCAGCCTCACCACAGAGATTTGCACAAATTGGCTTTCCACTTTCGTGAGATGATGGACGGGCTATATGTCAAACAAAAGACAGATCCCAAAGTCCTGACTATGCCTTTCTGCCTTAACATGAAGCCTGTCACCTTCAGCATCCTCTTCATTCCCTAAGGGACACCCAAGTTGAAATCAGCTCTGTGCTCCTTGTGACTACCTGGAGAAAAGGTGAATGTTTTGAGAATCTCTGATGACATTAACTTTTAACTGGGTTGGAGGGGGAGTGCAATTTTCCATCTTTTACTGACTTCCTCCAGTTAATCCATCTGGGTGACAGCAACAAGGTTGGACAAGATCCATCATCATTTATCCTGATCCAGGGGAAGTAATTCCAGATAGCTGCTTCCCAGAGGGATTGTATGGTCAAGTGAGAGAAAAAAATACCTCAAGGAATAGGTGCTAATCTGAAGGCATTATGCAACGACTGAGGCTTTAAACTGCCACATTACAGAGGCTTCTGTTTCTGGATTCTTTGCAGGTTTAAAATCAGCTCCTTTACATGTGCTTTTTCCCTGGGGTTTTCTTTCTCTTCCTTTACTTATGATCCATTCAACAAGCACTAGGTGATGCTGTGATATAGCAGAATTGCACTAGGCTTTATCCCACCATTCACAAATAATACCAGGCTTTCCTAATTAGAAACCCACCCACTAAAAATGGTTGCAAAGCACGGGAGAGGCTCTGGAGGATGACAACATCATGTAAAGCACCCACAAACTACCGAAACGGAGGAATTACAAGTGCACAATAAATGCCTCGTGTAGAAAGGTACTTAATGGATTATCTGTGGTGAGAGAAGGGGACAGAAGGTGGGGTGGGAAAGCATGAGAGGGATACAAGTTGAAGGTGACCGTGCCTGTACCCCCTGTAAAATTCTGTGAGCGAGGCAGGGTGATGGCACTATAAAGCCTTGTCTGGGAGCTCCCCCAGTGTTAACAGTGGCTGATTATGCATCACATTTGCTAGTCCCTCAGGAACTGCTATGGTTCCAGCAGCCGCATTTGAGGTTTCAGATTAGTGAGAGGGGCAAAGACACAGAGGAGGGGAGATTCCACTATGTGGTTTAAAAGCTTGGATTACAACCCCCCCCCCATCACTTTAAAAGCATTTGACTTTTTTTTACACCTTATAATCACTGTATGTGCGTCAGCAGTGTGCGTATGCACGTGCTTCTGAAGAATAATCACACCTGGCCTGAAATTTAAGTGGGGGGAGGAAACTGCCCCTCTGTGAATTGCATTTGTCAGGTATGCTGAATTCCTGTGAATCAGCAGACTTGACACTCATAAAAATCTCTTATTTTGAAGCAGCATCCTGAGTAACTATCCACATTCCAATCTTAAAGCTTCCCTGTGCAACGAGATTCTCTTCTTGTGTGGTTCAGTTCCAGCCCTGCCACTTTGCTAAAGCTAGGATACATTTGAATTGCAGACACAAACCTGAACTTGTCAACAGTGCCATCGCAGGATATTTCACTGCCTGTAGCAGAGCATGCTAAGGCCAACACTTTAAAAAGGCTTGGTGTGCCATTCAGACACCATTTTTCCCCCTTCATCTATCCCCTCTCCCCCTCATAGTGCCGCCTGAAGCAGGTCGCTTCACCATGGTGCATGGCAGGGGATGGCCCTGCTTATCAAGTACCCTGTAATAACCAAGTAACAAGGAAGATTCCAGATGGATTGAGTAGTGGCTCATGTCTCTCCTTATGGGTTCATCTATGTCTCTGAAGCATGTCTAAAAGTTGCATTCCTATGCATGGTTAGACATGGTTAGACCATGTATTCCTATGCAGGGTTAGACAGAAAAAAAGTCCTACAATTTTTTTTTTTTTGACTAGCAAATCAGGAGGGCTTTAAACTGAATCCTATGGGGAAGGGAGATGTAATGTTGGGGGTAACAATGGACGTAGGCGCATGCACTGCAATGGAGAGAACAGCTCTGATAGTGCCCAATAATAGTCTTCAGACACATGTAGGAAGAAAGCCAGACTATGAAGCACATGGTCTTCGAGGTCTATATACTAATGCCCAGAGTATGGGAAACAAACAGAACGAACTTGAACTCTTAATACAAGAGGGAAATTATGACCTGATAGGTATAACTGAGACTTGGTGGGATGACTGTCATGACTGGAATACAGCAATTGAAGGATATAACTTGTTCAAAAAGAACAGGAGGAACAGAAAGGGAGGTGGGGTTGCACTGTATGTGAAAAATACATATCTCTGCACAGAAATACAGAAGGAGGAGCTTGGTAGCCCCATCGAGAGCATCTGGGTTGAAATAAATGGAGCAAAGAATAAAAGGAACCTGGTGGTCGGAGTCTACTACCGGCCACCCAATCAAGGAGAAGACAAGGATGAAACTTTTGAAAAGCAAATTGCCAATGTTTTAAGGAAGCATGATGTAGTAGTAATGGGGGACTTCAATTTCCCCGATATTTGTTGGGAGACAAATTCTGCAAAACATGGCCCCTCCAGGAAATTCCTGACTTGTGTGGCGGATAACTTCCTCCTACAGAAAGTAGAGGAAGGAACTAGAGGATCGGCTATCCTTGACTTGATCCTAACCAACAGAGATGACTTAGTGGATAAAGTAGCAGTTACAGGAACTCTGGGGGAAAGCGACCATGTTGTACTTGAGTTCTTGGTTCTAAAGGAAGCAAAAGCCGAGTGTAGTCAAACGCGTACCCTGGATTTTAGGAAAGCTGATTTTCATAAACTCAGAACAATGATCAGTAAGGTCCCATGGCAAGCGATGCTAGCGAGAAAAGGAGTCCAAGATGGGTGGGAGCTTTTAAAAAAGGAAATTCTCGGGGCACAATCACAAGCAATTCCAACAAGAAGAAAAGGTGGAAGACAACAGAAGAAGCCAATGTGGCTTCACAAAAAGCTTAGGGATGACCTGAAAACAAAAAAGGACACAGATAGGAAGTGGAAAGAAGGCCAAGTAACGAAGAGTACAGGCAGATAGCACAGAATTGCAGGGATGGTGTCAGGAAGGCTAAAGCTGAGAATGAGCTGAGGTTAGCAAGGGATGTTAAAAACAACAAAAAGGCTTTATTCAGCTACGTGCATAGTAAAAGGCAGAGGAAAGAAATGGCGGTTCAGCTATTAAATAAGGGTGGCAAAACGATAACAGATGACAAAGAAAAGGCAGAGGTGCTCAATTCCTACTTTGGCTCAGTCTTCTCCCAAAAGGGGTTCTATGACCCCCCTGGCAAAGCCAAAGTACAGGCTGAAGGGGCAGGATTGCAGCTTGGGATCGACAGGCATATGGTCAAGGAACACCTCATTACTTTGAATGAGTTCAAATCTCCAGGGCCAGATGAACTGCATCCTAGAGTCATAAAGGAACTGGCAGAAGAACTCTCAGAACCGCTGTCTATTCTCTTTGAGAAATCATGGAGGACGGGGGAAGTGCCAGATGACTGGAGGAGGGCTAACGTTGTCCCTATCTTCAAAAAGGGTAAAAAGGAGGAACCTGGGAACTACAGACCAGTCAGTCTGACATCAATTCCTGGGAAAATTCTGGAGCAGATCATAAAGCAATCCATCTGGAAGCACCTTGACAACAATGCAGTGATTACTCGAAGCCAACATGGATTTGTCAAAAACAAGTCCTGCCAGACAAATCTGAACTCATTTTTTGATCAAGTAACCTCCCTTTTAGACCGTGGGAATGCTATAGACATCATATACCTCGACTTCAGCAAAGCTTTCGACAAAGTGCCCCATGATATCCTGATGAGCAAACTAGCTCAAAGTGGGCTAGATGAAACAACGGTCCGGTGGATCCACAGTTGGCTACAGAATCGGACTCAAAGAGTGCTTATCAATGGGACCTTCTCAAACTGGGGAGAGGTAACGAGTGGGGTACCGCAGGGCTCGGTCCTGGGCCCAGTGCTCTTCAACATTTTTATTAATGACTTGGAGGAGGAGGTGCAGGGAATGCTGATCAAATTTGCAGATGACACAAAATTGGGAGGGATAGCTAATACTTTGGAAGACAGAAACAAAATTCAAAGTGATCTGGATAGACTGGAGCGCTGGGCAGAAAACAACAGAATGACATTTAATAGGGACAAATGCCAAGTTCTGCACCTAGGAAAAAGAAACCAAATGCACAGTTACAAGATGGGGGATACATGGCTCAACCACACTACAAGTGAGAAGGATCTTGGAATTGTTGTCGATCACAAGCTGAATATGAGCCAACAGTGTGATGTGGCTGCAAAAAAGGCAAATGCTATTTTGGGCTGCATTCATAGAAGCATCACTTCCAAATCCCGGGAAGTACTAGTTCCCCTCTACTCAGCACTGGTTAGGCCTCATCTGGAGTACTGTGTCCAGTTCTGGGCACCACACTTTAAGAAGGATGCAGACAAACTGGAGAGGGTTCAGAGGCGGGCAACAAAGATGATCAGGGGACTGGAAACAAAGCCCAATGAAGAGAGACTGAAAGAACTGGGCATGTTTAGCCTTGAGAAGAGAAGACTGACGGGAGATATGATAGCACTCTTCAAGTACTTGAAAGGTTGTCACAGAGAAGAAGGCCAGGATCTCTTCTTGATCATCCCAGAGTGCAGGACACGGAATAATGGGCTCAAGTTCCAGGAAGCCAGATTCGGCTGAACATCAGGAAAAACTTCCTGAGTGTCAGAGCAATACGACAATGGAACCAATTACCTGGGGAGGTGGTGGGCTCTCCCACACTGGAGGCCTTCAAGACGAGGCTGGACAGCCATTTGTCAGGGATGCTCTGACTTGGATTCCTGCATTGAGCAGGGGGTTGGACTCGATGGCCTTGTAGGCCCCTTCCAACCCTACTATTCTATGAATCTATGAATCTATGAAAAACTCTCAGGATTCCCCAGCCAGCATGCATGGCTGGGGAATGCTAGGAGTTGTAGGATTTTTATCTGACTAACCATGCATAGGATTGTGCACTTAGTGGATAACTCAGGCTATGTTCCATGGTGAAGCCTGTACTGTGAGAATGTTTGGATGGCATCTGGCTGTGCATTCCATTGAAAATAATGCGGTGCAGATATGCAGGGACTCAGTTTAGAAGTACATTGATGCCCATCTGATTTAGGCCTGTCATTCCAGATCCTGCAAATGACATATGGGTGAAAGGCTGCTGCTTCCTTGCATGGATCTTTTTAGTTAGATCAGTCAATGATCTCTCCCTCTCCCTCCCTCCCTCTCTCCCCCCCCCCGGGGGGGGGGTGGAGAGGAAAAAGAGGGGAAATGTTCTACTTTTTGCCTTTCCCTGCATCTTGTTCTTTGTAGGTGACGTATAATAAAAATAAGCTAGCAGCAAATCTTTTTCCTGAGCCAGTGCTTGTTTTCTTCTAGTTATGTTCTTACTGTTTGGGATGTTTTCCTAAGGTTTATCTTAAAGGCCTTTATTGATAAGTGCTGCAAGAGGAAGAGTTAAAGTTTAAGATGTTCACTAGGAGGGAAAAATACAAAAATGCTCTTGTAAGTGTAGACAATCTTGTGAGCTCCAAAGTGCCATGTGAGATAAGTTGCTAAATTTGCTATCTCCTCTTTGATGCTCACATAATGTGGCTGGTGACTATGTGTAGGGGAGGGAGATTGAAAGAATAATTGGTACTGAACCTGTGACACATCGGCCAGAGGAGAATTAATTGCTGGAGCACATTCAGCAGCTAATTTCACTCCTATTATCTATTGAAAAAAAAGAGAGAGGGGGAGGGAGAAGTGTGCATAGGTATGTTCACACGCACACACACACACATCTGCTTGGCTGTGCTGTGCGACATGCCTTTACAAAGCACAAATGAAAGATGCACGTGTGCCGTTGCAGAGGATCGGTACAGGGAATGCAACCAGGAAATCTGCTTGGTGGTTCAAATACTGTATATCTCATAAACAAAAGATTGCTGGTACTTTTAGAGCAAAGGTGATCCCCATAAAAAGCTTCTTTAACATAATGTGTAGTTTGACCCTCACTCTTAGGCCTTGGGGGGAAAGAATATTTACAAATTAGAATGGCTTCTCTGATTCACCCCCCCCACGCACCCACACATGCATAGGGCTATGCAGAAGCAATGAATGACTGGATCTAGGCAGGGATCCACTGCAGACAAGGTTCAAAATGGCACTCCAGATGTGCTCCCCTATATTGAAATGCCGCTACCACACCACCGCCTCCTAGCCAGCTGGGCCAACTAACCACATGCTTCCTCCGCTGGAGGAAGAAATGCTGGAGAAAGAAAGGACACAGGTGAATGGGGGATTTCCTCTTTCCCCTTACTGATGCTGCCATTAGTTCTTGACCAGCTCAGATACGCCCCTTCAAATAAAAGTTTGGGGTCTCTGAGCACACTGAAGCCTGCCTGCCTGCCTGCCTGCCTGCCTTCATTCGAAGTATTAATATCTGTTAACAGAAAAATAATGAAGACACTTCATGCTGCCAGTCTTTGGGGCTGAGCCTTATTGTGAAGTCCTTTTGTTTTGTTTTGTTTCTTTTGTATTTGTAAACTGCATTCTTAACAGACTGACTTCGGGCAGAGCTTATATAATCAATAGTATGTAAGCTGGTCTGTTGGTATGTATGCTGGTCTGCCTGGCTTGTAAACTGGTCTGTTGGGTCCGGTGCTGTTTTCTGTTATTGTTGTATTTTAACTGAGTTTTTAATGTATTTGAGTTATCATTGTTTTAACCAAATTTTTTTTTCCTAGTTCTTCCTTTTCACTTCTTATATCGTTAGCCACCTTGAGCTCCAATTTCCTGGTGGAAAGGTGGAATACAAATCAAATCAATCAATACATGAATAAATCGTATGGGTCTACTATGTAGGGCAGCCATTATGCCAGCTATTTGCCAGCATATCATAGCAGCAATTCTATGCATTGTCTTTTGTGGTTCAGCTTCAGCCCCAATGCTTGGATGAAGCTGGGACACATTTGAACTGAGACCCAAATTTGAACTTGTCATCTACCCTCCAATAACACCATTATATGTGAGAACATTTGGATGGCCTCTTGAGTGTGCATTTTACTGAAAGCAATGCAGTGCAAATAGATGCCATCCACACCCTACTAGACTGTTGCCTAGCTCATTGTGCAGTTCCCAGATGTATGCACATAGTTCTCTAGACAGGGGTGGGGTGGGGTGTGTGGAGGCAGAGTGAAATAGCCCCATCCTGTGCATCTTGATAAATAAGCTGTGTTTCTTTGCTAGGCCTTATATACTCCTGCTGCTGCACCATGTTTCATCCTCTCCATTTTATCCTTACAACAACAACCCTGTGAGGTGGGTTGGGCTGAGAGTGTGTGACTGGCCCAAAGTCACCCAGTGAGCTTCCATGGCCAAGTGGGGACTAGAACCCGGATCTCCCAGCTCCCAGTCCGACACTTTTGCCACTGGGACGGTGGGATGGGCAGAGTGGGGAGGAGTTCTAGGCAGTTGTCTGAGGCCCCCCACTGACTCCAATGGGAGAGGTTTTTTTTTAACTTATACCACCTTTTTTACTGCAGAACATTATGCTGGGGGCAGGGAAACAAACATTGGTTTCTGACAAAGCTCCCTTCCTTCCTTGTCATGTTATTAACCAAGTCCATTTTTATGCCCTGGACTGGTAGTGTCAGGGCTGGCCCTACCATTGGGCAAAGTGAGGTGGCTGCCTCTGGCAGCAGATGCTGGGAGGTGACATCAAAGTGTTGGATGAGAGCCCTGGGGCCTGCCCTGCACCTCCTGACCTAGCCTGTTGCCTTTAGGTGTGGTACAGGATGGTGTCCCATAATTAATGTTGAAGAAAGTTTTAACTGACAGTCCAGCTGGGTTTTGTACATGGAATGGGAGGGTGGGGCATGAACTTATTCTTTGCCTCTGGCAGCAAAATGTCTTGGGCAGGCTCTGGGTCATATCCCTCCAATGTAGGAGTTATGACCAGCCAGTGCTATCACCATGCCAGGATAATGTTTTATTCCACCAGCCCAAGGGGCTTTAGCAGTGATCTTATCCTTATCCAGCTGATGTAACCCAAAGATAGAATTGGACTGCTAATTAATTTCTGAAGGAGCCAAAATCTTGCATTGAACTGTATTTTG
The DNA here is from genome assembly GCF_057233095.1 of Heloderma suspectum. NCBI lineage: Eukaryota > Metazoa > Chordata > Lepidosauria > Squamata > Helodermatidae > Heloderma > Heloderma suspectum. The sequence goes on from NC_139461.1 coordinate 233,326,220, forward strand.
ATCTAGCAGCTCTGCTCTTACTTGTCAACAGTACTGTTTAGGAAACCTGAATTAAGATACAAATAATATCTTGTCCTCAGGAACCTAGGGGCTGGACATAGGTTTATAGGGTAGCAACTGAGACCCTCTGGAGTGATTCCAACAAATTGGATAGTACTTCAAGCTTCTCAGAAGCATAGTGGCTAAGGCAGTGAACATGAACCCTTGGCAGATTTTCAAAAGCACCAGAGCCTTGGAATAACAACCCTAGAAGGTTGTTCTGACCATGGGGTATCTGATTGGCTGTTTTGGCCTCATCCTCTGATTGGTCAAGGCTATGTGAGCACTCATTTTATCTTGGAGCCTTGTGCCTTGCCCTGCTCCATCTTCTCCAGACTTCCTGACCTGCTCTAGCATTTTGCCTGTGTATTTCTTCTCTCCCCTTCCCAATATTGTCCCCTTGCCTATCTTTCATCTCTTTCTCTTTGATTTCAAAAAAACTGTGATGTTTCCAGCTTGTTTTTCATACTTAATCTCAGTACCTTGTGACTGAGATCCCTAATTTTCATCAATTTTGCAAGAAAACACATGCATGCGTACAGCGTGTGGCTGCATGAGTGTACTTACTTGAAACCTGGTGGAACCTTTGCTGTGCCTGCTTGGATTGTTACACTGCACATCCATTCACATGAACAATATAGCCCTCTTTAGAAATTCTGCCCACGCATTCAGCCAATGTGTGCGTGGGGAGCAGGGTTGTGCTGACTGGCCTTGCCCCATGGTCAGGGGTGCAGTTAGGTAATTTTAGACTCTGGACGTAATGGTCTTACCAGGTGGGTGGCTCTTTAGATGGCAATGTGCATTACGTGAAAATGTGGTAAGCCAGCCCTCTTGCTCATTCTGCTGAGTGGGCCTCTGGTCTTCAGCCTCAGAGACTGCCCCTGGTATCTGCATGTACAGCACAAGTGTCTGTAGCAGGGAAGCCTTTGCGTTTACAGCTGTATGAGTGAAGGCTCCCAAACAATCAGGAACCCTGATCATGAAAGATGACTAACTGGAGTCTTTGTGTGTGCAGTTGAATGCACAAAGGCTTCTCTGCTATGGATGTCGGGGCTGCGCATGCAGACACTGGGGGAGGGCTAGCTGCCTGATTAAATGCTTTGACTGAAAAGTGGGGCATCATTTCAGAAGAGGACTCGCCTTTCTTTGTTCTAGTTATAAGAAGGTTCCTGAAAAGGAAGGTTACAGCTGCCCTCATGCAAATTCTTTACTTGTCCCTTTAGGTAATTGGTTTTCCTGGAAATATAATACATCGTAGCCATGTACTAGCTTATTCCCGGATGTCAACAAAGAGAATTAATTACAAAACAAAGTCTAAAATCCCACTTAATCCTGTCTGAGATCTATAGTTAGCCTTAACAACATTTTGATTTCACGCTAAAAATCAAGTGGTGCACTTGCATCACTCATTAATTCCTTGATGTACAAAGGTCTGCCGATGCTGTAAACAACAGTATTGTTTAGGAACCTGGAATGTAAGATCAATGAATCAAGGTAAGCTGGAGGTGGTCAAACACGAGATGGCAAGATTGAACATCGACATCTTGGGAATCAGCAAACTAAAATGGACAAGCATGGGTGAATTTAATTCAGGTGACCATCATATCTACTACTGTGGGCAAGAATCCCTTAGAAGAAATGGAGTAGCACTCATAGTCAATAAAAGGGTGAGAAAAGCAGTACTGGGGTACAATCTCAAAAACGATAGAATGATCTCAGTACGAATCCAAGGCAAACCATTCAACATCACAGTAATTCAAGTCTATGCCCCAACCATTGAGGCCGAAGAAGCTGAGGTTGATCGGTTCTATGAAGACCTACAACACCTTCTAGAACTAACACCAAAAAAAGATGTCCTCTTCATCATAGGGGATTGGAATGCTAAAGTAGGAAGTCAAGAAATCACCGGGATAACAGGCAGGCATGGCCTTGGTGTACAAAATGAAGCAGGTCAAAAGCTAATAGAGTTTTGCCAAGAGAACACGCTGATCATAGCAAACACTCTTTTCCAACAGCACAAGAGGCGACTCTACACATGGACATCACCAGATGGTCAATATCGAAATCAGACTGATTATGTACTTTGCAGCCAAAGATGGAGAAGCTCTATACAGTCAGTCAAAACAAAACCTGGAGCTGACTGTGGCTCAGATCATGAGCTTCTTGTTGCAAAATTTCGGCTTAAATTGAAGAACATAGGGAAAACCACTAAACCATTCAGGTATGACCTAAATCATATCCCTTATGAATATACAGTGGAGGTGAGGAATAGATTTCAGGGATTAGACCTGATAGACAGAGTGCCTGAGGAACTATGCACGGAGGTCTGTAACATTGTTCAGGAGGCAGCAACTCAATCCATCCCAAAGAAAAAGAAATGCAAGAAAGCCAAGTGGCTGTCTGATGAGGCTTTACAAGTCACTGAGGAAAGAAGGGAAGCGAAAAGCAAGGGAGAAAGGGGAAGATATACCCAACTGAATGCAGAGTTCCAGAGAATAGCAAGGAGAGACAAGAAGGCCTTCTTAAATGACCAATGCAAAGAAATCGAGGAAAAGAAAGACTAGAGATTTCTTCAAGAAAATCGGAGATCTCAAGGGAACGTTTTGTGCAAAGATGGGCATGATAAAGGACAAAGAAGGCAGGGACCTAACAGAAGCAGATGAGATTAAGAAGAGGTGGAAAGAATACACAGAAGAACTATACAGAAAAGATCTTAATGTCCCTAATTGCCATGATAGTGTGCTCTCTGAACTTGAGCCGGACATCCTAGAGAGTGAAGTCAAGTGGGCCTTAGGAAGCATTACTAACAACAAAGCTAGCAGAGATGACAGTATTCCAGCTGAGCTATTTAAAATTCTAAAAGATGATGCTGTTAAAGTGCTGCAATCAATATGCCAACAAATCTGGAACACTCAACAGTGGCCACAAGACTGGAAAAGGTCAGTTTACATTCCAATTCCAAAGAAGGGCAATGCCAAAGAGTGTTCAAACTACTGTACAATTGCGCTCATTTCACATGCCAGCAAGGTTATGTTCAAAATACAAAGCTAGGCTTCAGCAGTATGTGAACCAAGAACTACCGGAAGTACAAGCTGGGTTTCTAAGAGGCAGAAGAACTAGAGATCAAATTGCCAACATTCACTGTGTCAAGGGCTCCTTGGAGGGCTCTCTCAGTCTAATCCAGTAGCCAAGTCCAGACACAGACAAAGGGATTCTTTTCAAAGCTTTATTCTTCTTTTACAACTTAATAACTCTACAGGTAGCAACTAGATCTGAGCAGCAGCATCTCTATGCCCTAAGTTGGAACAGTTGGTCCCCGTTTGAAAGGCAATTACTGGCAGACCCCTGAATATAAGGACTAGGGAGAATCCCTCCCCTTTTCCCTTGGATCCTCTGGGCGCAACCATTCTTTGAGCGCCAACCAGGCGCTACGCCTCCTTTCCGCACTCTCCATTTGGCGCCGCTCCCTGCGTCTGCGCCGCGCATCCAACCAGTCTGCTATCAGTGCTGGGTCACTCCCTGGACTGCTTTCTAATCTAGGAATGTTGGTGGGAGAAATCTCTGTCAGCTGCGGGCCCTGGCAAAAAGGGGCGCGCTCCTCTCCCAGGAGCGACTGCTCTTCCTCCGAATCAGAACTACTCTGGGATTCTATGGGCTCAGTGTCCACTCTGACACGCTGGATCATGGAGAAAGCAAGAGAATTCCAGAAAAGCGTCTATTTCTGCTTCATTGACTACACTAAAGCCTTTGATTGTATGGATCACAACAAACTATGGCAAATTCTTAATGAGATGGGAGTACCAGACCACCTTACTTGTCTCCTGAGAAACCTGTACGAGGGTCAAGAAGCAACAGTAAGAACCAGACATGGAACAACCGATTGGTTCCAAATTGGGAAAGGAGTACGACAAGGCTGTATATTGTCACCCTGCTTATTTAACTTATATGCAGAGTACATCATGAGAAACGCCGTGTTGGATGAATCACAGGTCGGAATTAAGATTGCCAGGAGAATTATCAACAACCTCAGATACGCAGACGATACCACCCTAATGGCAGAAAGCGAAGAGGATCTAAGGAGCCTCTTGTTGAGGGTGAAAGTGGAGAGTGCAAAAGCTGGTTTGAAACTCAACATTAAAAAAACTAAGATCATGGCATCTGGCCCCATCACTTCCTGGCATATAGAAGGGGAAGAAATGGAAGCAGTGACAGATTTTATTTTCTTGGGCTCCAAGATCACCGCAGACGGTGACTGTAGCCATGAAATTAAAAGACGCTTGCTCCTGGGGAGGAAAGCTATGGCAAACCTAGACAGCATAGTATGAAGCAGAGACATCACCTTGCCGACAAAGGTATGCATAATCAAAGCTATGGTTTTCCCAGTAGTAATGTATGGCTGTGAGAGCTGGACTATAAGGAAGGCTGAGTGCTGAAGAATTGATGCTTTCGAACTGTGGTGCTGAAGAAGACTCTTACGAGTCCCCTGGACTGCAAGGAGGTCAAATCAGTCCATCCTAAAGGAAATCAACCCTGAGTGCTCATTGGAAGGACAGATACTGAAGCTGAAGCTCAAATATTTTGGCCACCTAATGCGAAGAGAAAACTCTCTGGAAAAGACCCTGATGCTGGGAAGGATTGAAGGCAAAAGGAGAAGGGGATGGCAGAGGATGAGATGGCTAGATAGCATCACCGATGCAATGAATATGGACTTGAGCACACTTCGGGAGAGAGCGCAGGACAGGAAGGCCTGGCATGCTATGGTCCATGGGGTCACGAAGAGTCGGACGTGACTTAACAACTGAACAACAACAACATTCCATAGGAAGTAGCCAGTCAGGGCAATGATCAGACCAGTCAATGAATCTGGTTTTGCTTTGTGCCTGCATCAACCTCTTTCTTGCAATACTTAGCAATCTGCCTAGAAACAGGCCTGCATATGTAAGAAATAGGTCATGGCTCTTTAAGGATTAATAAGGGTTCTGGCAGGCCATTGTCTTTTGAGCTGCAAGGAGATATTCCCATTAGTTTTGATAGTTGCTGTGGCCAGGCAAAGAAAGCTTGTGATAGAGCCATTGGCGAAAGGCTAAGAAGGGCCAGCCAAATACACAATAGAATGAATTTGTATTTAGTTACCTATTGGTCTGCGGAAGCTTTCAGGCACATGTTAACTTGTATATTGCACCCAACACAAAATCCCTCCCTAATCAGCCCTTACCTAGCATTGTGTAGTTGACTGGTTAAAGAACCGGAAGCAGAGAATAGGAATGGAGAGTTCTCATAAAGTAAGGAAGTAAACAGTGGGGTTCCCCAAGGATCTGGACTGGGATCAGTGCTTTTTAACTTGTTCATAAATGATCTGGAGTCAGGAGTGAGCAGTGAGGTGGAAATGTTTGCTGATGGACACCAAATTATTTAAAACAAAAAGGGATTACGACTGAAACAGCAAATGCGATTCAGTGTAAGCAAGTGTAAAGTGATGCACATTGCTGCAAAAATCCCAGCTTTACATATGGTCTGATGAGGTCTAAGCCTGTGGTGAATAACCAGGAAAGGGATCTTGGAATTGTGGTGGATAGCTTGTAAAAAATGGCTGCCCAGTGTGTGGCTGCTGTGAAACTCCAGCTGGGAATCATTAGGAAAGGAGTTGAAAATAAAACTGCCAAAATATAATGCCTTTAAACAGACCCAAACTTAGAATGCTGTGTACTGTTCTGATCACTACACCTCAAAAAACATACTGCAGATCCTGAAAAATTGAAGAGAAAGAGGCAGAGAAATGATGGAGCAATTCCCCTATGAGGAAATGTTACAACGTTTGAGGCTTTTCATCTTAGAAAAAAGGCAAATAAGGGAGGGCATGATAGCAATGTATAAAGTTATGCACGGTGTGAAGAAAATGGATAGGGAGATGTCATGTCGTGCCCCCCCCCCTTACAGGATCATCCAATGAAGCTGAATGGTGGGAGATTCAGGGCAGACAAAAGGAAGTATTTCTTTGCACAGTGCATAGTTTAACTATGGCATTTGCTTGGTGATAGCCACCAACATGGGTGGCTTTAAAAAGGGATTAGACAAATTCAGGGAGGAAAAGGCGATCAATGGCTACTAGTCATGATGGTCATATATTGCCTCCAATATCAGATGCAGTATGCAGGAGGGTGCTATTGTGCTCATATTCTGCTCATGGGCTTCCCATAGGCATCTGGTTGGCCACTGTGTGAACAGAACACTGGACTAGATAGGCCCGCCCTTAGGTCTGATCTAGCATAGCTCTTCCTATGTTTTTATGTTACTCTTAACTAAAGTTTCTATCCACACAAAAGCTAATACCTTTTCTCTTGGATGATAATTTTGAGAGTGCATCAGCTGTTTTTCACCTAGATGCACCAGAACATACTTTGAATAGATTCTAATGCCTACAGCTCATACCAAGCCTTGTTGCCACCGACTGGAGCTCTACCTCAGCCTGGATTTCTGTGTGTAAAGTTAGTATGTTGTTAACCTTCCTGGATTATCCATCATGTTAGCCTGTACAAGCATCCCTAAATCTTTCTTTCACCTTTGCATAGTGTCACTGCTTCTCCTTCGCTATAAGTACCTTTTATTTTAATGCTGATCTTTTGCTTAACTATCTATGCTGCCATTCTCATTGAAATACTCATTCTTTCCATCTTGTTTGGCCATTATAGCATTCATCTTAATAACCTTGCACACTCACGGATAGCACTGCTATACCAGCCGACACGGTCAGGTCTGTAATTGGGAGTGCTCCTTGGTCCTACACTGTCCCTATATCCTCAGGTGGCAGTGATGCCAAGGAGTGTGCGTTTGCACAACTACACTTGATGTGCTAGCTGCAACCCTTCCTGAGTTGGCCTGACTTGGCAACAGTTAACCATGCCTTGACTACATCACATTTTGACTATTGCAATATGTTCTATATTGGAGTATTCTTGCAGAGTGTCCGGAAGCTTCAGTTGGTGCAAAATGTGGGAGATAGGCTGCTAACTAGTGCACGGTATCAGGATGTTATTACCGCTCTCCTGAAAGACTGCAGTGGTTGCCAATTGCTTTCCAGACACAATTCAAGGTGTTGGTTTTAACCTTTAAAGGCCTAAATGACCTGGCTATCTAAGAGACCATCTGTCTTGCTATGAACCTGCCTGGGTATTAAGATCTGTAGGAGAGGCATTTTTTGAGTATGTCATTACTCGAAACACCCATTTGTAAGGCACGTGTGAAAAGACATTCTCCGGTTTTGCCCTCAAACTCAAGAACTATGATTGGCCCCCACTCTCTTGGCCTTTAGAAAGCATGTAAAGACATATCTTTTCAATTTAGCCTTTTAAAATGTGTAGTTCTAATATTTTAATGTTTTTAATGTTCCTGTTTTTATTGTTTTTAATGTTCCTGTTTTTATTGTTTTGTGGTTTTATGGTTTGAAATTGTTGTATTCCGCCTTGGTGGCTTTTTATCAGATAAAGTGGTATATAAATGTTAATAATAAATAAAAGAAACATTTAAAATGTTTCATATTGCTAACCTTTAAGGCCAGACATCACATTGGTTGTGGATTGTAATCTAGGCACAGCCTGCTTAACCCTGCTCAAGAGGCAGATAAATAACAGGTAATTAAAATGCTGTACTAAACCTGAGCTGCTAGATTTTCTTGCAACATCTTAGAGAATTATTGAGGGAGATGTTTGAACTACAATTTTAAGCCAGTTTGGAACTGGCTGCTAAAGGCCACACCTCAGGTACTTCCAGACAAGGCTTTTATTGTGCAATGACACTGCCTCAATCACAGAATTTTACAGGTAGTCTAGACGTCATCTTCCATTTGCTACCCTGCTGTACTTTCCCACCACTTCTTTCAACTTTTTTCTTACCTTAGAAGACCTGTTGAGGAGGGAAAGACAGAACAACTGCATAATGCCTTTTGATTGGTAGTGCTGGGAGCCCTCTGTCTGGAAGCACCATCATCTCAAACTTGGTCACTGATTGGAGTGTGCATCATTAAGCTGTTAAAACTACCGGACAGCTTTCAAGCTGGTTTAAATCTCACAGAGTGACACAAAGAAACCTGGGATTGAGTGAAAAGATGCTGAAAAATCTTTGTTAGAGATCCCTTGTCTCTTCAGAGAACTACAAATCCCACAAATCTTTCGATGGAAGTTTTAGGTATGGCATACAAGCAAGTTGAAAAGCCTGCATAGCCTGAAAAGGACTTGGGCTGTGTTGTTGTTGTTGTTGTTGCTGTTTTAAAGCTAATATATCTTTAGGGACATGGAAGAGCACATGTACAGTCAGGACCAGAAATATTGGAACAAGGATAACTGTTTTGGCAGTTGGCCTCTGTACACCACCACATTGAAGTTGAAAGGAAACACACCCAGATGGGAGCGAAGTCAGGACTTTCAGCTGTAATTCAAGGGGTTTGGCAAAAGTGGGGCACTAACCATTCAGGAAGTACAGCCAGTGGCACACACACACACACACACACACACACACACATCCTTGGTGGCTCATAAGTAATGGAACAAATGGCTGACAAGCAGCTGCATGGCCAGGGGTGGCCTGTTTCCTGGGTGCCCTATGACCAGTCAAGCAGATAAAAGGCCTGGAGGTGGTTCTGAGTGTTACATTTGCATCTGGTAGCTGTTCACTGGAACTCCCAACATGAAGTCCAAAGAGGTGCGAGTGAAGGATGCCATCATTAGGCTGAGGAAACAACATAAACCCATCAGAGAGATAGCAAAAACAGTGGGAGTGGCCAACACAACAGTTTGGAACATCCTGAAAAAGAAGGAATTAACTGGCAAACTCAGCAACAGCAAAAGGCCTGGAAGACCATGGAAGACAACTGAAGTGGATGACCGCAGAATTTTGCTCATGGTGAAGAGGAACCCTTTCACAACATCAAGCCAGGTCAAGAACGCTCTTGAGGAGGTAGGCATGTCATTGTCAACATCTACAGTCAAGAGACGGCTTTATGAATGTAAATACAGAGGCTTCACAACAAGGTGCAAACCACTGGTAACGCTCAAGAACTGAAAGGCCAGATTAGCCTTTGCCAGCAAACACCTATAAAAGTCTGGCCAGTTCTGGAATAAGATTCTTTGGACTGATGAAACGAAGATTACCTTGTACCAGAATGATGGGAAGAGAAAAGTATGGAGAAGGAAAGCTCATGATCCAAAGCATACCACATCATCTGTCAAACATGGTGGAGGCAGTGTTATGGCATGGGCATGTATGGCTGCCAATGGAACTGGGTCACTGGTGTTTATTGATGACCTGGCTGCTGATCAAAGCAGCAGGATGAATTCTGAAGTGTATAGGGCTATACTTTCTGCTCAGATTCAGCCGAATGCTGCCAAACTGATAGGATGCCGCTTCATATTGCTGATGAATAATAACCCAAAACATACAGCAAAAGCTACCCAAGAGTTTCTGAAGGCAAAGAAGTGGGATGTTCTTCAATAGCCAAGTCAGTCACCTGATCTCAACCCAATAGAGCATGCTTTTCACTTACTGAAGACAAGACTGAAGGCAGAAAGACCCACAAGCAAGCAGCAGCTGAAGGCAGCTGCAGTAAAGGCCTGGCAAAGCTTCTCGAGGGAGGGAACTCAGCATTGGGTCATGTCCACGGGTTCCAGACTTCAGGCAGTCATTGACTGCAAAGGATTTTTATCCAGGTATTAAAGGCGATCCTTAAGTTTGAAATGATGTTGGTTTGTTCCATTACTTATGAGCCACCAATGATGGGGGTGTGCGTATGCCACTGGCTGTACTTCCTGAATGGTTAGTGCCCCACTTTTGTCAAACCCCTTGAATTACAGCTGAAAGTCCTGACTTCACTCCCATCTGGGTGTGTTTCCTTTCAACTTCAGTGTGGTGGTGTACAGAGGCCAACTGCCAAAACAGTTATCCTTGTTCCAGTATTTCTGGTCCTGACTGTAACTCCTCTTGTACATTTCTTCTTTTTTCTGTTGCCCATTGGTCAAAGTCAAACCTGCTTTTCAGGTTTTGTAACACTGCTACCCATACCTTAAAAAAGTCTAAATCACTTCCCCAGAAGCAGCACCTGTACTACTGAATAGATGAACCATTGTTATGCCACTGTCATGAGTACCTATTGCATGGCGTCTGTGATATTTAACCACAGTTCCTCACCGTCATCACATACAGAGCAGTTTTAAAACTGTTTATCAAGAAGTTTGTTGTAAAAAAAAAAAAAGAGAGAGCATATTAAAGGGTGAGCAGTCTTCTGCTGTTCCAGAGGAATACTCATGTAGACTTTTTAAAAACAAAAGAGTTTAAATCTTCCTTATTCCTCATAATATATGCCCCATCATTTCCAAACTCTCTTATTATTTTAACATCCTTTTGAAATATAGAATTCCTTTCTCCAGAACTAGAGCACACACCCATGTCTCTCCCCCCTGCCCTCATTTTTAAAAGGATTATATAGGCTTTTCTTCTGTCACAGCAAGGCTACTCACATCTACATTTACACAGTTATCAAGCTACTGATGTAGGGTTGGGGCTAATGCCATTGTAGCCCTATGCAGAAAGTTGCTTTCACTGCTCCAAAGATATCATCATTAGCTCTAGGTCTATCAGAACAAAGGCATAGTCCAAAGATCTGGGGTGGGAGTTTAGCCTTAAAAAATGGAATGCCTCCTACCCAACCAGGATAGCTAGTAGGACAGGCGAAGGCACTCATGGCAGGATTCACAATTCCTGCATAGGGAAAAAGGGTGTCTGCCCCCCACCCCCCTGGTACCTCCTTTGCCCACTTTCTGCATTTCCACTTTTGCATCCATGCACTGAAAAAATCACAAAGGAAATTGCTGTCCAGACAGGCTATTGGATGCAAGGTACATGCTCCGGGGGTGGAGGATATGTTTTCAGTTAAAAGTCGTTCAGAGAGCGATGCCTGCCTTTGTGATGAGCTCAGGTTGAAATGCCATCATAATCCAGGCAACAAATCAAGCAAAACGCAGAGTATACATCTTTGCTCATGGTGGTGGAAACTGTGTGTTTGGAGCCTGGGTTTTATTCCTGTTGTTGTTTACTCAGTCTTCACATTTGTCTGCTAGGGTTAGCTCACTATGAGATGCATGGTGTTCCTGTGTCTTAACTGCCAGCTTTTTATTTATACCTGTCATGTAAATAAAGCCCAGGTCCATCAGAGTCATGAGCTCATCTGTTATATTTGGTGACGATGAGAGAAGGGTAAATAAATGGGAACGCCTTGGACTCATCTCCCAGACACAATGGGGCCAAACGCCACTCATGACTCATGGTTTCTCCTTGTCATTCCCAGAGGCAAATTTCAGCCAGGCCCACTGAGATCCCTGGGACAGAGTTGGCTTTTGGAAGCAGTTGCTTTCTCCCAATTTTAATAGCATTACGTCAGTTTGAGCCTCAGGAGCTGCCATGAAAGTCATATGCAAAGAACCCATCTATGTCAGTCTGTAGTTCATGCAAGCATTGTTTTCCAGTGGCGTCGACAGACTCCTCCTCCCCATGCCCTTTTTAAAATTTCATCAGCAGAACCAGAACTTGGCCTCTGTTTTCAGATTCCACAGTGAAACAGTTATATAATATTCCACTTCAAACTGAAGACCCAAACACCTCCAGATCTACTAATCCCAGCCCTAGCATTGTGTGGGTCACACAATTTTTAAAGCTAATTTTCTGTGTTTACATTTACTAATCTGATTGTCAGACTTGGAATTTTCTGGTCAGTTTGGTCTTCACTGATGTTTTCTAAACTTTGCTATCCACAACTACACTGTCCAAGAGCAGTGCTTGCACTTTGAGAACTCATATCCTTTGTGCAAAAGCTCAGCTAGTAGATTAAATCCTTACAAGAGCCCTCAGCTCTTTTGCAGCGAAGATAAACTTGAGCTGCAAAGCTGCCAAGAGGACCAGAGCTACCTCTTCCAAAGCAGACTTTGCAAGACTTTAGCTCCCTTGTCATACAGCTAAGCAGGAGATGGTTAGCTCAACATAAACAAAGGGGGAATAATAAAGACACAATATTGTGTAAGCATGGCATTATGAAGAATCTTACCCTTTTGTCTGTAGCAAAAGGCTGATTCACTTGATCATGAAACTAGAAATGCAGTAGATGCAATGGAGGCAGTGTTTGTGGGCATGAGTGTTTCCTTCCACTGCACGTATGATGTAACATATGCACCTAACAGATATCCCATGTTATCCATGTGTACACACACAGACTGATCTCTGTGATCCACCCATTTGAGATGAAGCATTGTGAGAATCAGGTCTATAGATGAAAATGTATACATCCTCCGTCAGATCTTAGGTCAGATGCATGGTATGGACATGCAAATCTACGGCTGCATTTTAACTAGGACTGCATTGTTCAGTCAATTACTTGGTTAAATTAAGAAATTAAAAATCATTTTAATTGTCTAAAATGGTGCCCCCAATTAATGTCAACAGATTTTTTAAAAGTGTAATTATTTGCTATACAAATACTTATAAAAATTGCAAATGGCAAGCACCATCTTAAAAGAGACATTCTCTCATGTGTGAGAGAGAACGGGAAATGCTTCTTTTAAGATGGTGCCTACTGCAGTGCACGTGTGCATAATCTAAAACTAAGCAAGTCTGCTTTTACCTTTAGAAAATTTCATTCATATTCAAAATAATACAAATTTAATTGATTAATTAATCCATTGACTAAACCTCATACAGTTAATCAATGAAGATTTCTTTAATTGGGTGTCTGCTCTGATTTTAATGCAAATGTCCCATTTCCAAATTCATTATACTGTTCGCTGGACCATGCAGGCTTAAACATTTCCACAAGTAGAAAGAAAAGGCAGAGGTGCTCAATTCCTACTTTGGCTCAGTCTTCTCCCAAAAGAAGGTCTATGACCCCCCCCCCCCCCCGGCAAAGGCGAAGTACAGGCTGAAGGGGCAGGCTTGCAGCTTGAGATCGATAGGCATATGGTCAAGGAAGACCTAATTACTTTGAATGAGTCCAAATCTCCAGGGCCAGATGAACTGCATCCTAGAGTCATAAAGGAACTGGCAGAAGAACTCTCAGAACAGCTGTCTATTCTCTTTGAGAAATCATGGAGGACGGGTGAAGTGCCAGATGACTGGAGGAGGGCTAAAGTTGTCCCTATCTTCAAAAAGGGTAAAAAGGAGGAACCTGGGAACTACAGACCAGTCAGCCTGACATCAATCCCCGGGAAAATTCTGGAGCAGATGGTAAACAATCCATCTGTAAGCACCTTGAAAACAATGCAGTGATTACTCGAGGCCAACATGGATTTGTCAAGAACAAGGCCTGCCAGACAAATCTGATCTCATTTTTGGATCAAGTAACCTCCCTTGTGGACCGTGGGAATGCTGTAGACATAATATACCTCGACTTCAGCAAAGCTTGCAACAAAGTGCCCCATGATACCCTGATGAGCAAACTAGCTCAAAGTGGGCTAGATGAAACAACAATCCGGTGGATCCACAGTTGGCTACAGAATCGGATTCAAAGAGTGCTTATCAATGGGACCTTCTCAAACTGGTGAGAGGTAACGAGTGGGGTACCGCAGGGCTCAGTCTTGGGCCCAGTGCTCTTCAACATTTTTATTAATGACTTGGAAGAGGAGGTGCAGGGAATGCTGATCAAATTTGTAGATGACACAAAATTGGGCAGGATAGCTAATACTTTGGAAGACAGAAACAGAATTCAAAGTGATCTTGATAGACTGAAGTTCTGTGCAGAAAACAACAGAATGACATTTAATAGGGATAAATGCCAAGTCCTGCACCTAGGAAAAAGAAACCAAATGCAGTTACAAGACAGGGGATACGTGGCTCAACAACACTACAAGCAAGAAGGATCTTGGAACTGTTGTCGATCACAAGCTGAATATGAGCCAACGATGTGATGTGGCTGCCAAAAAGGCTGGTGCTATTTTGGGCTACATTAATAGAAGCATAGCTTCCAAATCGCGTGAAGTACTAGTTCCCCTCTACTCAGCACTGGTTAAGCCTCATCCGGAGTACTGTGTCCAGTTCTGGGCACCACACTTTAAGAAGGATGCAGACAAACTGGAGAGGGTTCAGAGACGGGCAACAAAGATGATCAGGGGACTGGAAACAAAGCCCTATGAAGAGAGACTGAAAGAACTGGGCATGTTCAGCCTTGAGAAGAGAAGCCTGAGGGGAGATATGATAGCGCTCTTCAAGTACTTGAAAGGTTGTCACAGAGAGGAAGGCCAGGATCTCTTCTCCATCATCCCAGAGTTCAGGACACGGAATAATGGGCTCAAGTTCCAGGAAGCCAGATTCCGGCTGAACATCAGGAAAAACTTCCTGACTGTTAGAGCAATATGACAATGGAACCAATTACCTAGGGAGGTAGTGGGCTGTCCCACACTGGAGGCGTTCAAGACGAGGCTGGACAGCCATCTGTCAGGGATGCTCTGACTTGGATTCCTGCTTTGAGCAGGGGGTTGGACTCGATGGCCTTGTAGGCCCCTTCCAACCCTACTGTTCTATGATTCTATGATTCTATGAACCTGCAACAAAATGTTAAGAGCCCCACTGACATCAGAACCACCAGCCTCCACTGGCTAGCACGCTTGTCCCTGCTCTCTTTCATGCGAGTCTAATCATGTGGAGGATTAGAACACCCTAACAGGGCTTGAGATGATTCTGCAACAAGCTGAAGGGACTTTGACCATCACAATTTTTTTCTACGCTTGCCTCTGGCTAGGCCTTGGGGGCTAAGTAAACTGGCAGGAGATTAATCTGAAACGGACAGCACTAGAACATCCCCTGCAGTTTTGCAGCATAATTAATAATTGATAGTGATGAGTAGTGAGGAGAGGTAGGTGTTAGTATTATTATGAAATAATAAGGCAATCATATGCTTGCCTACTCAGAAGCAAATGAGTTCCCATTGAACTCAGTGATTTACTCCCTGGTAAGTGTGCTTAGGATTTTAGCCTAATTCATTCATTTGTTGTATTGCCACCTATGAAGCCCACCAAGAGCTATAGTTATGGTGTGTATTCTGAGCAACATGCAGCCTAAGGTTTGACATGGTAGGAAGGTAAGAAAAAAGGGAGTACATGAGTAATTTTTAATTAAATTCCTGTTCAGAGAAAGCTGCATGAAAGAGGTAGAAGAGGTCTAGCTGAAGAAGATGGACCTGATATGGTCTGCTGGTATTTTATTAAGGAGAAAGGGAGCAGACTTTTGCTCCAGGGGGCAGGACTAGAACTAATGGGTGGAAATTGCAAGGAAGCACATAAACATTAGAAAAACTTCCTAACAGTAATTGCTGTTCAGCAGTGCAACAGGCTGCTTTGGGAGGTGGGCTCTCCTTCACCAGAGATATTTAAGCATAGGCTGGATGATCATCTGTCAGGGATGCTGCAGTTGAATGATTCCTGCACAGAGCAAGGGGTTGGATTAGATGACCTCTAAGGCCCCTTTCACCTCTAAAATCTGTTATTCTTAGTATGCATGATTACCAGGGCAACAAAGGCAATAGCAGATGAATCCTGCTGCAGCAAAACAGGTTTAGCTTAGCAATCATGTAAAAGCATCTGGGCAGGGCTATCCTGTGTGGTCCCAGTACAATGGGTGGCCACTTCACCGGAGCTAACACTAGCATCACATAGTCATGATCTAATGTTCAAGTAGTAGCAGAGTTAACAAAATAATAATAACACCTAGCCTGTGGAAACAAAAATGAATGCAGCAACTCTTTCACAGGCACACCCACAGCATCCCTAGCAATGCTGCCACCACCCAACAATTGTTGCTCACCAAAGACACCCCCACATTGCCCATGCACAGAAGGCACCAATCAATGGACAGTAATGGCTGAAAGACCCCATGATGTCAGCATCCATTCTATACTCACCCAGACACAGAGACACAATACACAACCAGGTAGACAGAGACCACATGACTGGCACATATGAAAGCTGCAGACAGAAGGTGTGCATAGAGAATTCAGAGGAGTCCCCATGAGAACCGTTCAAGCCTCCACGCAGACAAACTGTCTGTCTTTGTGAGGGAAACCAACATTGTGCAGGAGAGAGGAGGGTGAGCCACAGGCAAAGGAAGAACGGTAGCTATAGCAGCAAGGAGCACTGGGAGCTGCCCATTAGCTCAGTAGGGGAGGACAATGCAATGGCTAATTAAAGGATGTGTTCACGTCTTGACATGTATCTGTGGTTCCTCCCTGAAAAGAATGTAGTGGCCCCTGATGTGGCCCAAGTATGGGGCAGGAGAAGGGTACACTTTACAAGGCCTGGAGATCCAGGCTGCAACCCCATTATCATGAAGAAAACAATTGGGGCTAAATGAATTATAGATCATGCTTGAGGATATTTATGGAAATGTAGTTCCCTGTGGCTAAAGCAGGGCTTGGATACAACCCAAAAAATGACAGAATGGTCTCAATTCGAATTCAGGGTAAGCCATTTAACATCACAGTGAGCCAAATATACGCCCCAACCACAGACGCTGAAGAAGCAGAAGTAGATCAGTTCTATGAGGATCTGCAGCACCTACTGGATAATACGCCAAACAAAGATGCTATTTTCATTACAGGAGACTGGAATGCTAAGGTGGGTAGTCAAACGACACCTGGAATTACAGGCAAGCATGGTCTGGGAGAACAAAATGAAGTGGGACATAGGCTGATAGAATTTTGCCAAGACAACTCACTGTGCATAACAAACACTCTCTTCCAACAACCTAAGAGACGACTTTATACATGGACTTCACCAGACGGTCGACACTGAAATCAGATTGACTACATCCTTTGTAGCCAAAGGTGGCGGACATCTATGCAGTTGGTAAAAACAAAACCTGGGGCTGATTGTAGTTCAGATCACGAACTTCTTATTGCACAGTTTAGAATCAGACTAAAGAGAATAGGGAAGACCCACAGATCAGTTAGATATGAGCTCACTAATATTCCCAATGAATATGCAGTGCAGGTGAAGAATAGATTTAAGGGACTAGATTTAGTAGATAGGGTCCCGGAAGAACTATGGAGAGAAGTTCGCAACATTGTTCAGGAGGCGGCAACAAAAAACGTCCCAAAGAAAAAGAAAACCAAGAAGGCAAGATGGCTGTCTGCTGAGCCACTGGAAGCAGCCCAAGAAAGAAGGAAAGCAAAAGGCAACAGTGATAGGGGGAGATATGCCGAATTAAATGCAAAATTCCAGAGGTTAGCCAGAAGAGATAGGGAATTATTTTTAAACAAGTAATGCACAGAAGCGGAAGAAGATAATAGAATAGGAAGGACAAGAGACCTCTTCCAGAAAATTAGAAACATCGGAGGTAAATTCCAGGCAAAAATGGGTATGATCAAAAACAAAGATGGCAAGGACCTAACAGAAGCAGAAGAGATCAAGAAAAGGTGGCAAGAATATACGGAAGATCTGTATAGGAAGGATAATAATATCGGGGATAGATTTGACAGTGTGGTCAGTGAGCTAGAGCCAGACATCCTGAAGAGTGAGGTTGAATGGGCCTTAAGAAGCATTGCTAATAACAAGGCAGCAGGAGATGACGGTATCCCAGCTGAACTGTTTAAAATCTTCCAAGATGATGCTGTCAAGGTGATGCATGCCATATGCCAGCAAATTTGGAAAACACAAGAATGGACAACAGATTGGAAAAGATCAACTTATATCCCTATACCAAAAAAGGGAAGCACCAAAGAATGTTCAAACTATCTAGCAGTGGCACTTATTTCACATGCCAGTAAGGTAATGCTCAAGATCTTGCAAGGTAGACTCCAGCAATTCATGGAACGAGAATTGCCAGATGTACAAGCTGGGTTTAGAAAAGGCGGAGGAACTAGAGACCAAATTGCCAATATCCTCTGGATAATGGAGAAAGCCAGGGAGTTTCAGAAAAACATATATTTCTGTTGTATTGACTGTTTTAAAGCCTTTGACTGTGTGGATCATAACAAATTGTGGCAAGTTCTTGGTGGTATGGGGATACCAAGTCATCTTGTCTGCCTCCTGAGGAATCTGTATAACGACCAAGTAGCAACGGTAAGAACAGACCATGGATCAACGGACTGGTTTAAGATTAGGAAAGGAGTACGGCAGGGTTGTATACTCTCACCTTACCTATTCAACCTGCACGCAGAACACATCATGCGATGAGCTGGGCTTGATGACGCCAAGGCTGGAGTTAAAATCGCTGGAAGAAACATTAACAATCTCCGATATGCAGATGATACCACTTTGATGGTTGAAAGCGAGGAGGAGCTGAGGAACCTTATGACAAAGGTGAAAGAAGAAAGTGCAAAAGCTGGGTTGCAGTTAAATCTCAAAAAAACCAAGATTATGGCAACCAGCTTGATGGATAACTGGCAAATAGAGGGAGAAAACGTGGAGGCAGTGACAGACTTTGTCTTTCTAGGCGCAAAGATTACTGCAGACGCTGACTGCAGCCAGGAAATCAGAAGACGTTTACTTCTTGGGAGGACAGCAATGACAAATCTTGATAAAATAGTGAAGAGCAGAGACATCACACTGACAACAAAGGTCCGCATAGTTAAAGCAATGGTATTCCCCGTAGTCACCTATGGCTGCGAGAACTGGACCATAAGGAAGGCTGAGCGAAGGAAGATAGATGCTTTTGAACTGTGGTGCTGGAGGAAAGTTCTGAGAGTGCCATGGACTGCAAGAAGATCAAACCAGTCCATACTCCAGGAAAGAAAGCCAGACTGCTCACTTGAGGGAATGATATTAAAGGCAAAACTGAAGTACTTTGGCCACATCGTGAGAAGACAGGATACCCTGGAGAAGATGCTGATGCTAGGGAAAGTGGAAGGCAAAAGGAAGAGGGGCCGACCAAGGGCAAGATGGATGGAGGATATACTGGCGGTGACGGACTCGACCTTGGGGGAGCTGGGGGTGGTGACGGCCAACAGGAAGCTCTGGCGTGGGCTGGTCCATGAAGTCACGAGGAGTGGGAAGCGACTGACTGAATAAACAACAGCAACAACAAGTATTATGCTCCTCTTTTATTTATTACAATTTATGGAATTTTAATCTGGTTTTAATGTGGTGTTTTATGATATTATATAGATGTATTTTGTTCTTTGGGAGAACTTTTTAGTTCTGAAATGCAGCATAGAAATCCCTTAAACAAACAATTAAATAAATTATACCTTTATTAGGATCGACCAAAATAGTCATCAAACTTTGTAGGATTCTTTTTTAGGCTGGATGTTACATTAAATAAAAATAGCACAACCACAAAAGAGGAGGACTTGGAACATGGTAGAAAAGCCCCAGCATGGGCTATGATGTAATTTCGGAAACACAGAAAATGTAATTTCAGCATTAAAATATAAACTTTTCTTTCATGACATTATATGTTTGCTATGGGATTGTGGTATGAGTGGGAGAGGACACATGTTACAAGTCTGTACTGGGTCCCCCCTAAATTATGCTTGGCCCCTGGCAGCAGGGCTAGCCCAATACATTTTGCTGCCTGAGGTGAAGAACAAGATGGCGTCTTTTCAATTCTGTGAACAAAATCCGACTGGACTGGCACATGAATCAGTCTTCAACACTGATGATGGGGCAGCATTCTCCACTGCACCTGAAGAGAGCAAGCTAACATAGGGGGCACAGGGCAAACCTCATGGCAAGGAAGTCTCTCCTCCAACATCGTACTGCCACCTCCCAGCATGAGGCGACTGCTTCACTCTGCCTAATGGTAGGGCCAGCCCTTCCTGGCAGTGTGCCATGACTGTGATGGGTTGCAGATTCAGTCAGAATAAGACTTTCTGTTGTAGCTGTGGGAGTGGAGCAGGAGGAAGGCGGCAGTCGTCTGTTGTTGTCTCTTGATTCCAATGGGAGTGTTTTCAATTATACCACCTCTTTTGTAGGCATAGTATTATGCTGTCATTGGAATGTGATTGACCCTTCATCATAATGGTTACACAAGTAGTAGCCTCCTACCAGGGCAAGGGTATTCTGATGCTGGCATTATTTTTCTGCTGCTGTATCATCACACTCTAGCCGTGCAAGTGGCTTAGGAGCAATCCTATCTCATCCAGCAAGTGTAACGCAACAACAGTTTTGTTCTGTTAGTTTGAGCCATAGGGAGTTAAAGACATCTAAAAAGGCAAAAGTTTTGAGGAGGCTTTCAAGACAGAATTGGTCTTGGAGCAGATTTGTCTTTGACAAAAACATTGGAAAGGAAATTAGGAGTATATTTAATAATGGTGAGCATAGCTGGAAAGCTGCAAATCCAAGTATGGGTGTCGTGTCACGCTGCTGTCTTCGAAGAGATTTTTCCTGCAGCTGTTTCTGCTCTTCGGCCACCTTCTTTAACTAAACATCCTCCCAGGTTACTGAAAGTAACGTCGGGCTCGCATAGCCACCCCTATTTTGCGTGAGTCACACAACAGCCTCCCTGCTTTGGCCCCTGTTTTATTTCAAATTGATGGTGAAGGTTTAATACCATTTCCTGTCTGGCTTGAGTCAGCTGAATTCCATGGCTCACGGCCCCCATTCATCCCATGAGGCAAAGGAAATAGTACTGGAGATGCCTGCTTTCCTGTTCCATTTGTCAGACTCTACACAGCACAAGCTCTGAGCATTGACGCTGGCCCTTTGGAAGGGCCAAACAGAAATGGCAACAAGTACTTGAAAGGGGGTGGGGAGCTGTCATGTGAATCCCAAAATGAGGAATCTTTGTAGCGGTTCTAATTTTGATCAGTCAGGCCCAGTGTTCATATAAAACATTGTCTCCTCTCATTATCTGGTTAATTACCCTTCTTCATTTCCTCTTTTTCTTGCTTGGTTAACAAATTCTGCTGTTTTGGTTGCTCTAAACTTTACTGCTGTTATCCCTTCATTGCCTCCTGTTTCTCCACTTAAGCGTGACACACTGAAAGCAATTACCCATCCCCACAATCTGACCTTGTTCTACATATCTCAGAAGAGTGGCCAGTTCTTCAGAACCAATTCACGGAGCCAAAGTTGTGTGTGTGTGTGTGTGTGTGTGTGTGTCACATACACTCTGCTTTACAATATTTAATTCATCCTCATAACAATCCTACTGTGGAATGGATCTTTGATGTACCCATTTCACAGAGGGCAAATTAAGACTGTGGGAATATGACTTGCCTTAGACAAGCAACAGTCATAATGTGTCTACTAAATTCATTTTTCAGTTTTGTAGGTGATATGGAAGTGTTTTAATCTTTCTGTAGTTCCCTATTTTGTGTGGATATGTATAATTCTGATATTTTCAAGAGTTTTGTAGTAATCAGAGTGTCTTGGAACCATGTGTATCAAGTTCCAGGTTTCTGTATTGTGTGGAAGTACCATGGTTTGATAATCCCATGAGTTAGCCAGTCCCAAGCCTCTTATATATTTGTATCATATTCCAAGGCCATTCATGGTAGGATTTGATTTCACTCCTGGCAGGAATCATGTGCCTTTAATGACTGCAATTCAGGCAGAAATTCAACATGTAAATCTTTTCCAGTTATGGAGATTTTGCCAGTTGAATTTCTGCCAATCATACAGAGGTTAATGGCAGCTTTGCCTGCTTTGACACTACTAAAAATGCAGGAAGTGTCTCTGGAAAAGGCACAAATACCTTTTCTCATATATCAGTGGCTATCTCCAGGTTTGAGGGGACCTTGGTAAGGTACTCTCCCTCTCATTAGGTTGCTGTTATTTTAATTTCCCACAATGCCCCAGATTGATGCTGTGTTGGGTGGTCCAGGGCATTGTGGATAATTTAAAATAGTGCATGGCCCCAGAACCAGTGACCCAGTGATAGGCCCTGCTAGGACACTTATGAGAATGTCAGATGCTGACACC
This sequence comes from Heloderma suspectum, assembly GCF_057233095.1. Taxonomy (NCBI): domain Eukaryota; kingdom Metazoa; phylum Chordata; class Lepidosauria; order Squamata; family Helodermatidae; genus Heloderma; species Heloderma suspectum. The sequence continues at coordinate 233,348,146 of NC_139461.1, forward strand.
CCCCAAACCCCCAGGCTGAAAGCAGAAATCTAGCTGTGCAGTCTATACAGCTAACCCTAGATGTGCCTGTGTTACCCATACAGAACTGATGTAATCTCATTGTTCAAAATGGGAGCTCTGAAGTTCTTGGTTCAGACACAAATTCACTGAGCCTCTCTGGCTCATCTCTCCTCCAGTCCTTGTCTGCAGTTTGAAGATAATAATGCTAATCTACCATACAGGTAGACTACTGAGATGATGCCTCTGAAACCCATAGAACACTCTAAAGCAGATATCAGCACTAGGTATGATTGTTATGGATAGGTGATGGAGTACCAGTATGGGCTGCACACGTACACTGTGGGGGTTGGGTGGGAGGCCAGTGTGGGCTGAACCATTCTGTGAGTATGTATTTCAGAGACTGAGATTACTGCCACAGTGCATCTGATCCCTTAAATAAAAGTTTTGTGGCTGTCCCCTGAATGTAAGCTGGGCAGGCAGGAGTTACCTTCTTTCATCTTCAGGCTTCAGGGTAAGTGTGTCACTTTGTCCAGAGGAAAAAAAGGACCTTGGCATATGTTAATTTATTTATGCAAAAACAATTCAAAATAGCTTAGGACTGAGGCTCAGCTTTAAAAACCCAGCCAGAGTACAGGGGGAGGCAATGCCAAATGCCTTTTGGAAAGCCATACGCACAACAAAGCCCATCTGTCCCTTCCTTGCCCTGATCTGTGGAGGATGGTCCAGTCTTTCCCTTTGAAGGTCCTGAAATGTTTCTAGAAGTAAGGCTGAGGCAGTTTGATTTGATTTTACCCACCGTAGGTCATGTCCAAAGAGCTGGATCAGCTTTAAACAAAGCCACCCTTAAATCCCAAACAGCCAAGCCGGCTCCCTGGAATCTGTAGCATGGAGAGCATAATCAAATCAAATGCATCTGCGCTGAGGGCTTATCTCCTCCCACTACACTTGGCTATTTTGAGCTGCTCAGGAAGCGGTGCTGCCCTTTTCATCTCTTTGTATATGCGCGTGGGATTTCTATCTCTCATTTGACTCACTTCTTCCAAGCATCATGATGTAAGCAACTGCCTTTCTTCTGAAACTGGACAATCAGCAATGTAGGGTACTTCTAGAAGGAGGATGTGCGTAGTGTCAGTTGTGTTTATTCAGCCTACCCCTGACACCTCCAAATCATGCAAAGACTCTGCTAATCTGTTCCTGCTAGCCCAAAGAGCAGAGCAGGGGCTAGGTTATCAGGAGCAGCACAGGTATCAAAGGTCTGCAGCAAATTATGCTAGTGGGCACTTCTGGTGCCTCCTCCCCTCTCCCATTTCCCAGACACACTTTTGGTGTAGCAGTGTCAGGCAAAACTAGTCATGTGTGAAATTGTTGTCTGGACAAATCCAAAGGGGCCATCACAGAAGCCAGTGCATGTGTCCCAACTGGTATATTTATGTGGCGAAACATAGTTTGGATGGATCAATGCACGACACAACACAAGCTGAAGCATTCCTGTGTCTATTGCATCACATTCCCAAGAGCAATTCAGCCCATGTTTAACACACTGCCACTGTGGAAAGTGTGGGCCAGCTCACACAACAGAGTTACTGTGCTCAGTTGAGCAGCTTTGCAATAGCGCGTAGCAAATATGTACTGAGTTGGGCATGTGCTGGAACAATGAACATATACATGCCTTTACGATGGCACTACAATCAGTGTAGAAAGTCAATATTGGGAATGCTGTTAGTGTCTGCTCTGACTTATCCATCTCAGTACCAAAAGGGCTGTCAACATGGCTGGGTGAAGACCACCACTAATAATTTTATTTTCTTGATTTCACCCTGAACAACCAGCTAGTGCAAGAACCTTGACTTGAAAGTTTGCTTCCAACAGTTTAAACAATAATTGGTCCAATTGGTAATAGTATTATCTAACTTGCCCCCTGGTTGTTTCTGGTTTTGCAGGACCAAGCAGACAAGACTGTAGTGACTTCATTTAGAACATCAAAGGGCCTGTTAATGTTTTAAATAGCAAAAAAAAGTTATAGGCACACAAAATAAGGTAGCCAGCTGTATCATTTTTCTAATGCAGCATAGTTTTGAATCTAGCATTTCTTTTAAAAGTTTGTACAAATCCTCTTTCATAGTAAGACCCGAGTAAGAGATGGAGTGGAATATACGATGACCCACTAGTGCAGGTTTTGTTTTTCTAAATCCATAATTGCTTTTGTATATAAGTACATTTATGGTTTCGACCTGCCAGTTCAATTTTTCATACTAGCACACAGACTGAATGGGTCTCAGAAGCTGTCCCAGTATGGTTTAAAGAGAAAAATGCCAGATTGCCAACTCAAGGAACTTTTTTCCTTCAGGAAACATCAGATGTATTTAGTTGGCATCTTTGAATGACCTGATGGCAGTTTTGAGACTTGAATAGGGGAGACTTTTAACTTTTAACTTCTGGCCTTTAAAGCAGCAATAACACTGTGGCACTTTGCCATCTCCCTCAAGGCTGAGCATTCATTCTTGGGTGGAGACGAGAGAGCTCTTGCCAGGCAGATAGTAGCATGGCTGGGATGTTTGGGTTAGTTTGAGCAGACGCATCATCAGACCAGAGTATATTTTATTTCATTTTTGTAAAGTTTTATTGTAGCCTAAAACAGCCTTAAAAAAAGACACCACCAATAACCAAATTTTCTCCCTCTGTCATTTTGGGAAGGGATGGTGCCTCCTTAATGGAAACCTACAGTAATGGACTGCGTTCCTGTGACATCTGGAGAGCCACAGGAGAGAAGTGACTCAGAGCCAAAGCATCATTAACTTATTATAGATAGCTATAATCTCAACCTGATATCTGCAGGAGGGCCATGGACAGCCTAGGCCAGTAATTGGATGGGGGGGGGGAGGGGAGGCCTCCAAGGTCAACCCTTCCACTCCAGTTGAAAACAGTGCAGGAGCTCTACTAGTGGAAACTACTTTTCAATCCATATTGAAATCTTTCCTTTTGAGGGTGGCCAGAAGGCATTTTGATGAATATGAAACTCCAGTTTGAGGGATTCCAGCACTCCTACATTTTGTTGTTGTTCAGTCGTTCAGTCGTGTCCGACTCTTCGTGACCCCATGGACCATTTACCTGATGACTTTTACCTCCTTGTATATACGACAGCTCCATTCAGATATAACAACCAACCATGATTTGTTGTTATGAGATTGCGCAGTGGTGAAGACTGTGGAGGACTAAACAAGGACTGTTGTTTGGGATCCTGCATTGAGGACAAATAATGGTTTGTGCAAATTAGAAATGAAAGCTTCTAATCTCCTTCCCTCAGGCACAAAGGCACGGGGAAGGGAAGGAGGGAGTGTACCAGCCCATGGCTTGCTGCTGCTTATTTCCATGACAAATCATGGTCTGTGTGAACTAAGCATACATCTGTAGTTTCCCACTAGAACATAAGAACATAAAAACATAAGAAGAGGCCATTCTGGATCAGACGAAGGGTCCATCTAGTCCAGCATTCTATTCAGACAGTGGCTGACCAGCTATCGACAGGAAATCCACAAGCAGGACATGAGTGCAACAGCACCCTCCCGCCCATGTTCCCCAGCAATGGATGTACATAGGCATACTGCCTCTGATACTGGAGGTAGCATGGAACCATCAGGACTAGTAGCCACTAATAGCCGTCTCCTCCAGGAATTTGTCAAACCCACTTTTAAAGCCATCCAAATTGGTGGCCATCACTACGTCTTGTGGTAGCGAATTCCATAGTTTGACTATGCTCTGTATGAAGAAATACTTCCTTTCATCTGTCCTGAATCTCCCACCAATCAGCTCCATGGGCTGACCCAGGTTCTAGTATTTTGAGAGAGGGAGAAAAATGTCTCCCTATCCACTATACCATGCATAATTTTGTGCACCTCTATCATGTCTCCCCTTACCCACCTTTTATGCAAGCTAAATAATCCCAGCTGTTGTAGTCTTTCCTCATGGGGGAGTTGCTCCAGCCCCTTTATCATTTTAGTTGCCCTTTTCTGCACTTTTTCCAGTTGTACAATATCTTTTTTTAGGTGTGGTGAGCAGAACTGTACACAATATTCTAAGTATGGTTGCACCATAGATTTGTGTAAGGGCAGTATGATATTGGCAGTTTTATTCTCAATTCCTTTCCTAATGATGCCTAACATGGAGTTTGCCTTTTTTACACCCGCTGCACACAGGGTTGACATTTTCATCAAGCTGTCTACTACAACCCCAAGATCTCTTTCTTAGTTGGTCACCGCTAGCTCAGATCCCATCAGATTATACTTGAAGAGATTTTTTGTCCCAACATGCATCACTTTACACTTGCTTACATTGAACCACATTTGCCATTTAGATGCCTATTCTTTCTGTTTGGAGAGATCCTTTGGGAGCTCCTCACAATCCCTTTTTGTTTTAACCTCCCTAAATAATTTGGTGTCATCCGCAAACTTGGCCACTTCACTGCTCACTCCTAATTCCACTAGATATACAGTGAAGTGAATCCAAAACAATGTGCAGGGAGACCCAGTCTCTCAAACCATGATCCCATCCATCCTAGAATTCAAGCTAGGCATAGCCTCCCTATAAGGCTAGAACCTGTTGCCACTCATAATTATTTATCTTGTGAGAGCGGAAAAAGAAAACATGACAAAAGATATGTCTCCATAGACTTTCATCAGGAATACTTACACCAGCAGTAGTTCATATGCCTTTTTACGATTTGCACCATACTTGGTCATCTATTGTTGGTTGTACAAAGGTCCTAATACTACCCAACATACACCTGGAGAGTTGCCAGATCAAGATTTCAGAAAGCGATGGGTGTTCTCCACTGCATTGCAAGGTGCCATCTATTCTACTTATCCTGCATTGCGTGGAAAATCTTCACATCAGTGCCATATGTTCCTGGCAATGGTTGATGTGGATCCATGTAGTAAGCAGTGCTACCTACTCCCCCTACAATATGAAGCTGTGACCGAGTGGAAGCATTTATCAACAGCCTCCTCAAGGAAGCTGTAGCATATAGATCAGGTCACAGTCTAGTCTTACTTGGACTGGGGCAGAAGAAAACCACACAGGACATTCTAAGGCCTGTCAAGGCCAGCAGTACAGTACAGAACTCATTATCTTCACTATCGCTTGTGGCTTTAATAGATTTAATCTACAAATATGAATAATACATTTCCCCAGAAGTTAACAGGGAGGGCTATCAGTAGAACACTTTTTCATTTTGGATAGTTGCTTGCAACACAGCACCCTCCTGTTCACTATACAGTCTATCTGTTCCTGACCTGGCCCAGAAGCATTCATTATAAGGGCTCATGGATTCCATGGTTTAATTCAAGGTTAAGGAACCACTTATTCTAGCCTGGGTTTTATAGCAAGGAGGCACCAATTGTGCAAGCTCCTCTTGGATTCTAGCTCAGGAATCTAGTTTAAGAAATCATCCTACTAAATTTCAAGGTTTAAAATAATCTAAGGATGCAGCTGTGTCATCTAAAGGTTAGGGATGAGGGAGAAATTTGTTTGCTATCAAAGTGTGCACATTAAAATGTGTATAGTACAGGGAAGTGTACTAAAGAATGCTTTATCTGAGGGAAAACTGACTGCAAAAAATGCAGGTAATTTGAAAAGTGTATACAAAATGAGAAATTAATGTGAGAAATGCATATAAAAATGCGTACATTTTTGTGCTGACTTTTAAAAGATAATTTTGCAAACAGATGTGGACTTGGGATGCAAGTAACTTGCCTGTACACTAAATATATGTTAATCCAACAAGTGAACATTTTTCATCAGCCAGATATTGGAAGGTATATTGCCTCTTTGCACAGAGCTAAATTGGGAGAGAGTAAAGCCCTATTCAGGTGACTGGGCTCAACATATGGACATCAGAGTGTGGGGATAGCAGAGGGATGTGACATTCAGGCCTGCTCTTATTTCACCGCAGGACTGCCCTACACACGAGTCCCTTGACTAGGGCTTAAGTAGATAGGATATGGTGAAATAAGGCTATAAGCTAGGGGAGCAAGGCGGGCGCTGCCATCCCTGTAAATACTTTACCCTCCCATGAAGAAATAAAATATCATCCAGGTTTCCCCTTCAGTTTCTTAATTGGAAATGTGCTTATATGAGTGGAAATGTTACATTCCTGTAATCATTACATTGTCTAAGTGGTCAAATATTTGTTATATGAACCATTGCATGAAACTATTGCAATATTTCTTGTATACAAAGAAGAACCTTTAAAAATGCTTCTGATGCTGTACATAAAATGCACATGGGCTAATTGGAGGCTATTCAGGTAGACGATACTGATCTTCAAGAGAACTCCATCTTCGTATGCCTCTCTGCATCAACAGTTGTGTTGTATTATGATTATGAATGTGAGCTGCACCCTGTTATCCGTGAGAACCAGATGTATAGTGCAGATATCGGATGGAATTATGCATGGGGAGACTGTAGTTTTACTATTCAGCTGAGGACATGTTTTGCCGATCCTTGCAGGGCACAGAGCAACTATGACACTCCTTGAACTGATGCCTACTAGTCCATGTGCAAAGGGTGGGAGAATCACAGGGACAGCATGGGTGGTGCAGTCCATAAGAAAGGTTATTGTACAAAACCTCTCTGCAAAATCTCCTTTTTCCAGGTACAGCTTTTGCATTTCTAGTTTAAGAGGCTAAGGCTACAGTCTTGTACATACTTACCTGGGAGTAAGACCCATTGAACTGAATGGGGCTTACTTCTGAGAAGACATGCTTAGGATTTTACTGTTAAGCACTAAATGACATGAACAGAATGCCCTTCTCTGGGCATTCCTAGAGGCTAAGAATTGTTTCATATCTAGGGCCAGCCTTATCATAAGGAAAGGTGAGGTGAACGCTTCAGGAAGCAGGTACTGGGGGACAGGGAGTGTTGTTGAGGTATGGGAGAACAGAGCAGTGTGTGCCACATGGCCTGTCCTATACCCCCCAAGCTAGTCTGCTGCCCACAGGTGCAGTGGAGGATGGTGTCCTATCACCAGTATTAGAGTAACATTCAACTTCCAGTCTGTTCAGCTTCTGTACATAGGAAGTGTGTGAGTGTGTGCGTGTGGGGGGGATCTTGTCCGTCACTTCAGGCAACAAAACGAGGCCAGTCTTGTTTCCTACACGTATCATTTTCAAGTAGGAAAACTGGACTTGTAGATTGTTGTGTGTGATGTCTATTTCAGACTGAGTACAAAATTGGAAAGTGTGTTTGACCATGTCTGAACATGCTGTGAAATAGATAGGTACACAATTGTTGCAAGCCACATTCTACATATATGGATGTGCTTTCCACATAGGCAATGAATTATATTTGAAGCAGCTCTAGGTGGTGGATTCATGGCTTATGGTGTGGTAATCCACAAGTGTGAATGAGCATGAAATTCCTGACTCTTTGGCTGCTTCTTGGTATCCAGTGGCTGTGTTGCCAGTTGAAAATAATCTTGTGTGTGAGAGAGAGGCCTTGTTTTAGAATGAAAAGGATTTTTTAAAAAATCAAGTATTTGCCTTTGAAATCCTTCTGCCAAAGCCTTGTTATGAAGAAATATGCAAATGATCCAATTAGTTGAGGGAGGGGATCCCCAGGGCTAATAGCCTGAGGCCTGAACCAATTAGGAGCAGCTTCCCCTAGTTCAGAAGCAGATTGCTGCTGTTTCACCCCATCTTGTCAATCCTCATTAAAGCCAGGACCCAGTGGTGAACTCTCTGCTTACATGCTGGATGAAGAGCCATCATGCCATTTCCTCCATCCTTGTGGCTGCCTGAGGATTAGGTTGCTATGCAGGGGGCAGAAGGGGCAGGCCAAGCTACGCTGTATCTCCAGAAGAACTCCTCCCTGAAATAAAATGGAACTTCATTTTCATGCTGTCGCCCACACACACCCTGGAATCATCCACCCACATCATGATTAGCTGGACTGGTTAGCATTGCTGTCTGGAGGCATTTACTCTCTTATTAGCCTTGGCATTTCTCAGGCGGATGGAGAATTCTCTTGCTCCTACTTCTGAAGATCCCAACAAACAACCCCCCCCACACCCATTTGAATGTCTCTTGGGCTGTCTGCTCTTAATAAACTACTAGGGCCTGGGAGTCACAGCTGGGATCAGAAATCCCTTCAGAAATAACTGAGTTGTAGCTTTGAAATAATATTGAAATGGCAAATGCCATTGGGGTGGGAGCTTCCTTCCACTGAGGAAGCCCTGCCTCCATTCATTCCTTGCGCTAATATTGGAGGAGGATGTTTTCAGGTAGTTTCATTCCAGTTATTTCATAGGAACACAGGACATTGCCTTATATTAGATCAGACTATTTGTCCATCTAGCCTCCAGCATTGTTTGCTCTGACTGGCAGTGGCTTACCAGGGTCGGAGGCAGAGGTCTTTGCCATCGCCTGTTACTGGATCCTTTCAGCTGGAGATGCCAGGACTGAACCTGAGAGCTTCTGCACACAAAGCATGTGTTCAGCCACTGAGCTATGATCCCCAAATCAAGTCGTGATGCTGGATGTTAATATTAGATTGTCCACTCGGGAGTCTCAGACATCAGCATAGCTGTCTTCAAGGAGAGATATCTCAAAAAGAAAAGGCTTTGTATGGCAGGTAGTGGGGGTGATTGTGGGGAATGCCCTACTGAGCAAGAAATAAGACCTGGCCCATAAGATCCCTACTGGATGAAGAATGTAGTCATGCGAACTAATGGCCTTCAAAATAATGGGAGCAAAGAACTACTTTAAAGGCACTTTGCAGAGAGAAATGATCTCACGAGGCATCCCTTATTTTGACTTCTGAGCCTAGATGTCATAGATTCAGATGAAAGTATGACTCACCAGGTCCATGTTGCTTTTCCATGTCTGGCCCTAGCAAGACTGAGCCCAGGGCACCATCAGGTCACCCGATCTCAGAGTCACACCAGTGCAGAGGCCAGCAGAACAAAATGCTTCCTGTACCAATATGACTTCATTGGTCATCCTTACTGGCACAACATGAATGTTGCCCTTTGTTTTCTGCTTGCAACATATCACTGATTGCTGCCAAACAAACTTACGGTCAGGGACTGGATCAAGATCTCCAGGGAGGGGAGATAATCTGTGCAGTCCATCTGCTCATATGGTCTGGGTCAGCTTGGGTCCACATTGGCTTGAGATCTAAGTGAGTCCATTCCAAACCGCAGAAAGTTCATCACTTTTTATGGCTAAGAACAGACCACACACAATAGAACCACAGAACTGGTGGGCTGGAAGACCTGGTTCTAGTCCTATGATTCTCAGAGTCAGCATTTAAGACTGGCTTTAGTAGTTGATGGGAAGGAATATGAGTTATTTCTTCATGCCTCCTCTCCCCTTCCCTGCTCAACTTGTATATGTGTATCTCATGAGTGCAAAATGGGTAGCTGTATACCCTTCACATGAGTGTTGTTGAGTGACCAGTTTGCAAAGACATACTGCTCCTATCCATCACCTTTTCCATGGGATTTTCACTTCTGTGTGATTGTTACTTCTGAGCTCTTAAATGCATGTTGTGAGTCTACATGCCCCATTCTACACCCTTTCCTTCATTTGTCTTCCTACAGGTCCCGTGCAACAATTATCACCACCAGCAGAGTCATCTATCTGTTCAGGGATGGTTTAATTACAGCTGTAGAGACTTAACACACAATCTTATGCATGCTTAGGCAGAAAAATGTCCTACATCTCCCAGCATTTCCCAGCCAGCCATGTTAACTCGGGAACGTTGGGAATTGTAGGACTTTTTTCTGTCTAAACATGCATAGGATTGCACCTTTAATTATTCTTGTAAATCCCTAAAACATTCTTTGGGAATCCCCTGTTCTGGTCCCCTGCTCTGAAGTAAGCTCTTTGAGACTCCACATAGGGTTAATTTGGTGCCACATAGCCCAGATTAAACATCTCTTTAACAGAAGAACAACAGAAGAGTGTGTGGCGGGCGTACAAGACCAGAAGGTCTTGTTTCTAGGCCTGGAAGCCTTGCAGAGCTGATCCCCTTGAGCTAGATCTCCAAATAAAAATTGAAGCACCAAAGGGAAAGATTATTCTCCTTGCTATGCTAGTGAGACTTGCTGGCTAGCAAACGTTTTGGACAACTCGAGGTATTACCACTTTCCTGCTTTTTAGAAAGAATAAAATAAGGATAGAATTATTACAGTGGGGGAAGTTAGGTATCTTATGCTCTCACTTCTTATCTGCTGCCTCCTTTACAAAGAATTACATTCTGCAAATATGGATACATTATAAAAAGTTACTAATCACTGGAGGATGTCACCAAGGGACATACATTATTTTGAGCGCAAAAATATTAACCCTCTAATGTGAAAGTGGCAGGGAATAAGTTGATAGGTATTCATGTTAATTAACGCAAAAGTCAGAAAAGCTATTTAAGCAAAAGGCACCCATTCTTCGGGAGCCCCCAGACAACTGCCTCTTATTTTTCTAAAGAGCTGGAAGTTGACATTATTTTTAAACAAAATCCCTATCTTGAAAACGTTCTTCTGGTCCTGGGGTTGGGGTGGGGTGGGGTGGGGTGGGGTGGGGGGAGGGGAAGAGGCACAGGAAGCTGAAATGGTGATAGATTTCTATGCGCTCTTCAAATGATAAACAGTGGAGGTACAGTGAATGCAGGGGGCAGGGAGTAGGATTGCAGCAGCATGCCCCACCCCCAGCCACTGCACATTCAGCAGGATGACTGAACAGAGCCTATGGGGGAACATGTTTTATGCATTCATTCATTCATTCATTTATTATAATGTTTGTGTACCACTCCTCATCCAAACAGATTCCGGAGCGGTGAACACAAAAAGTACAATAGTAAAAATGATAAAAGATTAAAACAGCATATTAAAAACAGGGTGCCAATAAAAACAGTGGCTGGTCATTTAAGGAATGCTTCCTGGAACAGAACTGTTCTCAGGAGGCTCCGGAAGCAACACAGCGTTGGTGCATGCCTGACCTCCAGGGGCAAGGAGTTCCAAAGAAAGGTGGCCACCACACTGAAGTTTCTTCTCCTGGAACACTCCAGTTGGACCATAGGTTCATGTGGAAGCACCAGGAGCATGCCCTCTGATGACCTCAGTGACCGGGCAAGTTGGTAAGGGAGAAGGCGCTCTCTCAGGTATCTTGGTCCCGAGTTGTTTAGGGCTTTGTACATTAGTACCAAAACCTTAAACTTGACCCAGTAGCAAATGGGCAGCCAGTGCAGACTCTGTACATGCAACTGAGAATGCTGTAAATGCAACTGAGAACCCTGCAAAAAGCAGGGTGAACCTATGATATGGGCAGGCAGGAGTGCTAGAAATAGTAGTGTTGGTAGAATGGGACAGAAGCTCAGACGGAAATGCAGTGGCCTAGGTAGGGCTGTAAAGTAGGGTTGCCAGCTGGCCAGAAAAAAAGAACAGATTGGCCTGCTCCTCTGTCTTTAACAGAGTTTTGATGTACATAAGTGAGCAGGTGATGTTTCTCACAGCATGGACACAAGTAGGATTGCTTCCATGTCAAGCTGCTGTGTGCACATCAAGGCACAGGACAGAAGCCAGTAACAAAAGTGGGAAGCCAGTAACTCGGAAGATGGGCAAGCAGGAGGATAGGCAAAGAGTAGGGGATACTTAGGAAAGCTGGGGAGTTCATGTACTAGTTGGACATCACTTAGACAGCTCTTTTTTCTGGCAGGCTTCTCATGTTTAACAGCTATATGGCAGGCAGGTACAACGTGGCCCTTTCCATGCTGGGAATTGCTGTACCTATTGAATTTGGCCAGTGCAGATGGGTGAGAATTTTTGTTTGCATTCACTTTTATAAGAATTTACCAAAATTCACAAACTTCTTCATATTTGGGATGAAAAGAACTTCAGATATAAAAAATTCAAATGCGGGAGAAAGCGAAATGGACAGATTCGTCCATCTCTGCTATTGACATCATAAAACATAGCATGTGTCTTATGGGGAACAGAGTTGAGGACCTTGTGGTCCAGAAATGAGGAAACTGTGGTCAAAAGAAAGCTGCCAGCACAGAAGCATTACAATATTTTGTTATTCTCTGTATGGACTTCCAGGCTCCAGCTACTGTGGGGCAACATTTTTGTAGATGGTGAAATAGATCTGAAATTCCATTCTGAACCATTTCACCCAATAGACAGATCTCCTTGGTCTTTATTGCATGCACCCAATAATACTCTTTGAAAGGGTCACAAATGTGAGTCTGCACCTACAACCCTGTGAGGAAGGGCAGGTTCCAAGACACACTCTGTATCTTTCATAAGTAGACTGCCACTACTTGCATGATCAATAATAACTCTTGTCCTGAACCAGTGAGGGCCAAATTGCACAGTCTACTAATCACGTTGGTGTAGTTGAGCCTATTTTTCTTTACTCTTGTGTAAGTGCATGCAGTCCCAATCTGGCTCAGGATCATGTTGCTCGGGGGGGGGGGTAGCTTCCCTTCCACCGGTTTTCCCCCAAATTCCACACACACCCCATGAAGGAGTCGAATTTGGGAGGGGGTGCTTAAACCCTCCCCTCCTGCAGTGCCATGGTCCTGATCTGGATTGGGACTGTGCGTGCTTACACAAGAGTAAAGAAAAATAGGTTCAACATAATTAGTCAGTGGAGGCTGGTGGCTGTGATGTCAGTGGGGCAGTGAATCTGTTCTGGGTTTTAGTCAAAACCAGTCAGAATGTTAAAGGAGCTATCCAACATCAGAGCCACCAGCCTCCACTTCAATTAGTAGAATGTGTAGTTTGGCCCTGAGAATCCAGGGATGTGGCTTGTATTTATGGAGAAGGGTAGGTCCCTTTTCCAGGCCTTCCTTTAACCTCCTTAAAACTGTGGTAGAATGTACCAAGTGGTCTAGGTTGGATGGGTAAGGCCAACTTCAGGCTAGGGGAAAGAATTAAATCAACTCCAGTTTCCAGCTGAGTATATTTATCAAAGAACCAAGCAGAGAGAAGTTTGGAAATTATCAGCTAATTTTAAAATAAAATGAAACATAGAATTAGCTAACCAAAACTTACTTAATGCACCAAAGAAGCTTGCTTGCTTGCTTATGTATGTATGTTTGTATTCTATACCTCCCCCATTCCATATCAAAAAGTTCTCTGGGCAGACTACAGGATAATTTGCAACAGGTGAGGGAGGGATGAGGCCCACCTGGGGCTCCTCAGCATGGCTTAGTCTTGTCTTGACTCTTTGCCAGTCACTCAAAACAAAGGAAGATTTCACAAGTAAATTCAAACTGACCAGTCAGTGCCAGGGACAACCAGATCATGTATCCTCTAGGTGATTCCTGCATGAATCTATTTAACATAAGGCTGAATCATAAGGGAGTGAAGGGGGAAATGTGGGGTTTGTAGTAATACAGATTTGGTGCCTTTAGATGTTTAATCATGTCTGGACATGTTCTTTGTTTAGAGACATAGGAGTGAGGGAAGGGTTGTGTTCATCAGGGGGAGGGATTGAAAAGAAACAAAGTGAACAAAATTAGGGATGTATGAGAGATTCACTTCCATTCGTTTTTTATCAGGATTTACCCAATTCATACCTTCTGGACCAAACACAGACCAGGACACAATCTGCAGTCAAAGTCTGTACATTTCCAAGCTTGCAATGTGATTCCTGGCCTGCAAAAAAATGCATTCAACAGCATGTGTACATTTGAAAAATGCACATGAAAAAATGTCCTTTTGAGAAATGTTCACAAATATACTTGAATCAATGGGAGAAGAATGCATACATTTCAAAGATGCTCACAACTGATGCATATATTTGGAAAAACATGAATAACAATATGCACAGATTTTCATGTGAAAAGAAAAAAAAACAAGCTCGCAATCTGATACAGAATGAAGTTGGAACAAGCTTCAAGATGGAATTCAGGGAACTTTGGTGAGCTTGAGTTTTTCTGATTTGCACATCCCTAAAGAAAATAGATTCCTTTGTGTTGCTGATATTCTCCGACAGGATATTGAGAGATTATTTGGCTTTAGCTAAGTCATATCCCTTATAACTTGATGATCACTGATTCACAGTTGTTTTAGACAATCTGTGGTAATTATTTCAAGTGTAAATTCAGGTGAGAAAATAGAAAATTATGCACAAAATGACTACCCAGGGGAGGAAGATAAATAATTGCCACCCATTATTTCCGCATCAGGAGACCTGGTCAAAATTACTGTGCAGAGCAAAGAAAGGCAACATTTCTTCTCCCTCCCACTCTTGTCCAGAGACAAAGAAAAATAGAGATCCCATGATTAAAGGTGCCTCCCGCCCCCAGACTCCCATGAGAGGGATGTGCAAGAAAGGGGATGAACAGAAAAATAACAGGACTTGTTTTCTAATTTTTTGTTAAAGGAAGAAGAAGGGAAGGACTCTAAATCAAATATTTAAATCTGAAACAGTTGTTTAGACCAACAGGGAGTGCATTGTGCTAAACACAGGAGATAGGGGCTTGTGTAGAGTTGCCAGAGCAACATTTCAAATATAAGGGACACTGTGGAGTTCTGGCATTTGTTCTCCAGAGTTCTATAGAACGTTAGTATTCTGAAACAGGAAACAGCAGTTGTGATCTAGTAGCATTTGGATCGTCTACCACAGAGGTGTCAAACCTCTTTCTGCCTGAGGACAAAAATCAATTTTGGAGAAGCTCTTGGGGGCTGCATTCCACTGGTGGGTGGGATTGAGGGCAAAAGGGCTGGGGCTATAGTACTGGAAATAGCAGCATATTGTAGCTTAAAGCTCTCACTGCCAATTATGAAGCCTTCAGAGAGGCATTTCAGTCTTTTAGAATGGGAAGGAAACTGCAAAAGCCAGGAAACCACCCAATGATAGGCAGTCAGGGGAAAGGCGGGGCCATCTGGAGAACCCTGGAGGGCTAGATTGGGACCCCACGCAGGTCAGATTTGGCCCATGGGCCTGAGGCTCAACACCCCTTTTCTACAACATGAGATGGACCCTAACCTTTATATTTTAATATGTACCTCTATAATGTTTAAGCAGACATAGAAGGAAGTAATGTGTGCATGCAGCAAATTGAGTTTTTAACCATGTTTATATTAAAGAGCCACACATGCTAGGGAACCAGGGTTGCCTATGGCTCTTAATTGTTTGTATCATATAGTACCTAACCAGAATTTCCTGCCACATATTGCTATAGTGGAGCCAGGACTTGCAGGGATGCAGCACCAACACTTTTTGATTAGCAGGGATGCTGATGTCATCTGCCACTCCTCTTCCCCCTGAGCTTAGCTGCAGTTCTCAAAGTAGCTGGGGGGAAATTAATTTTCCCATCAACAATATACTGTTGTGCTCTATCCCTGATATAATGTATTTCGGGGTGGCTTTGTCTGGAATGGGCTATTAAGACACAGTAGCTTTACAAAAGACCCTGCTCATGATGGAGATGAAAACTGGTTAGAACTGGTTTGTTGACATGGATCAGTGTAGCTGCCGCATTTTTGGACTCTCCTTAGGGGCATGGCTATGGAGACTGTCATGCTGACCACCTGCACATTAAAACATTCCACGAGCTGCCCGTTACAGACATCTGATCTTCTTAGGGCATTTCTACACCAGCCTAAAATCCTGCATTTAAAACAGGGCTTTCTGCTTCCGTTTTAAATGCAGGATCACCACTGACTCCTTTTACACGTGCTCCCTTCCCCCGTCCCTTTCCCCCATTCTCCCAGTATCTGAGTCTCCCATTATCTTTCATTGATCTCACTCCTCTTCTTGCCGCTTTTCCTCTTTTGAGAGGAAACTGAAGCGGAGCACAGCGGGGTAATTTGATAGTTCATTATCTGCGATCTATTTAAAAATGCAACAAAGGGCATTAGTGCAAGAGGGTCATGGCAGAGTCACAGTGTCATGTAAAGAGCCCACAAACTTCTATGAAGGAGCAATCTCAATCTCAGGATAAAAGCCCAGCGTGAAGGAGCCCTTAGAGCTGTACAGCTTTAGGTTTGTCAAACATTTTGGATAAAATCCAGATTCCAGCCAAAGTTAAGCACTGTTTGTTTTAATGGAAGAGACTTAAGCACATATTTTAACTCATCCATTGGAATCAATGGGATTTAAAGGTGCCTTACTGGCTATATTTAGCACAGTGTCTTTTTCTTTTGACAAACAGTCAAAAGGGATGCAAATTGGCAACTGTTGACATCCTTATCACACCACGTTATAAGGTGGTATTATATAAAAATCCATTCCTTGGGCCATTAAAGTCTTGCTGTGTTCCTCTAGTGCCAAAGCCTCAGAGCAATGTATGGAATTGTAGCTGGATAAGGTGAGAAAGGTCCAAGTTGGTCACTGTGTGGGAAGAAGAGGGGGGGGGGACAATTAAGAAGCTGTGATTGGACTGGTGACTTGTAGAGACAGAAGGAAGAGTAGGAGAAATGTACAAAGTAGGGCTGCAACATTTACAGTGCAAACCTATACCTGTCTACTCAGAAGTAAGTCCCATTAGTTAAATGGGGCTTACTTCCAGATAAGAGTGATATGATTGCAACCATAATTGATTAATTTATTAAAACATTTAATCAACCAAAATTGCATCTGATCAATCAGGTAGCAGAGTGTTAAAAATGATTATTAATACAAATACTTATAAAAATGGCAGATGGCAAGCACTATCTTAAAAGAAGCTTTCCCCCCTTTCTCTCTCATAGGAGGGAATGCCTCTTTTACAGTCTTGCCAGCTTCAGCACCTGTACAAAATCCAAAAATAAAGTTTGCTTCTTGCCTTAGAAATATTGTTTTACCCATATGCAGATTTATGCAGACTTAATTGATAGATCAATCAATTAATTGACTAAACCTTTTATTATTAATTGGTTTAATTTTTTTTAAATTGGGATGTAGCCCTGGTTCAAAACTACAAACCAAGGTTCTGAAACATCAAACTGCCTCACCTAAGCAGAAGACCAGTGCAATGTAATGGTTAGATTGTTGGACTTGGACTGGGGAGATGCAGGTGAAGACATCTAGCTGCCATGAAGCTTACTGAGTAACTTTGGGCCATTCAGTAGCCTGGTTCACATGGCCCGAGGGTGATTAATAAACCACAGTGACTTGTTAACAAACTCCGCATGTATGGGGAGTGTGCTGCCAGATTTCCCTAATTAGCCTCGTTGGGCAGGACTTGTCATTATGTGTGCAGCCAGTGAGGGTGGGTGGGTTAACAACGCACCCAGAACCATGCTCTGCTGTAGGGTTGCTGGGTAGTTTGTTAACCACCCCAGCCACCCACCCTCACCGGGTTAGCATGTAATGACAAGCCATGGGCATGGCTTATTAATCAATCACCCATGCAACCCTACAACGGAGCATGGTTCTGGGTGGTTTGTGTGAACATGGCTATTATCTCTTAGCCTAATCTACCTCAGTATTGTTGTAAGGATAAGAGGAGGAACAGCAAAATGCAATTGTAGAAAGACAGACAGACAGAGGCATAATATTATCTTGAGTTGCTTTTAAATTAGCATTCCTATCTTGACCAGGTGAGAGTCGAGTATTGACTTGGAGAGACAATTCTCAAATTGAAAGGGCTCATATGGCTTGCTGGGATCTGGTGTGATGCACAGACCAAGCTCTGTTTGCCCAGCCTGCACTTAATGCACCACAGAATCTTCATTTAGAATTCCATTTTTTTAAATGGCAGAATGAAGTGTGAAAGGCCTTAGAGGCAGCAGGTCTAACAGGATGGAACAACCTCAAGGGCCAGTTTACAGTTCTTCACATAGAAGCCCCTGGAATACCAGTGCTAATAGTGGTATACCTTTTGTTGACAACAGGCTTTTAAAGGAGAACCTGCACCAATGCAGTGCTTGAATCTTCACAGTGCAGTGCTTGAATCTTCACAGTGGTCTTTTGCAGGTAGAAATGAGGACCAGAAGCTACAGAGGAATTAAAAACAAGAGAGTCCATATGTTCTTTAGGCATTTAGTTAAATCATGGCAGATAGATGACGTCTTAATAAGATGACAACTATTTGGCAAAATTCAAAGATTCAATAATGGATTGCACTGTGTGGAAAGTAACATGCACTGATGAAGTTCATGGTTGAGTTCTAGTGCTTAGAGTTATCTTTTTAATGACAAACTTAAAAAAAAACTTGTAAAGAGGTATTTGGGAATCTGAGGTTTTAGCTCTGCATCATCTCATTCCCCCTTTCTCCAGTCTTAAACGTTCTTCCCATGGGAGGGGAGTGAAGGAAGGGCTCCAGCTATGGTTCTTCCTGCTGGTCTCTTTGGCTGGGCCTGAACAGATTTAGAAAGGAGTCTATCCATTTCCTTGAGGCTGACTGTTTAGTTGTACTTTTAACAAGCTGGATCACCTGCATGGAAAGTATAGGGAAGTCAGAGGAAGGCTGAAGACAGCAGCACACCCTGACTGTAGTGTAAATGGAGTCTTCTGACTGTGGAAGTAATTTGCTCAAGACCCATGGGGTCTGCCAAAGTAAAATTTGAACAACAGTATGAGTGCTCCATTCTGAAAGGTATGTATGTATGAATGTATGTATTTCATTTCATTTCATTTCTATACTGCCCAATAGCCAAAGCTCTCTGCTGGTTAAATGGTTAAATGTATTGGTATGGAAGAAAAACGTTTAGAAGGTTGTTTATTTCCAAATGCCTATGCAGGCATTCCCCCCCCCCCCCGCCGCCCCTTTCAATTCAGTACAGTGCATGGCAGTGCATAGTTTGGTGAACAAAAAGAAGGGTGTAGAGAAACACCCCACATCAATTCTCCAGAAATGAAACCTCTAACCCAGCAGCTGGAGACACTATCGCAGAGTCAAGAGTGACCACAAGAGTGACCACAAACCTTATTGCAATGCCCATGGGAAAACAGCAACCCTTGGCAGGTTTTATGTGCTTCATGGCCCGTGAGAAAACTGGTAACAGAGTCATGTCAGTGATACTGCCTGCTCTGGCCAAGTATGGCACAGATTAAGCAATGTGGCTTTGTTTTGAGCTGTTTTCCCAGAAGCAACATATAGAAGTCTGGGAGTGGGTGTAAAACAACAAAACAGGAGGCATAGTGTATACATGCTACACTTGGCAGAAGGGCCAGAACTGTAGTTTGACAAGAAATTCTGTGTGTACATGAGGTGAAGTAATGTCTTTGTTTGACACTTTTTAAAGGCCTCTGTTGTTTACATGAGAGCCTATCATGGGTTATTATGTTGTCTCCCCTGCTCTTCAACTTTAGTTAGGGTTGCCATGACTACTGCTACTTGACATATACTTAGTGACCAACAGAGCTAGTTTCTTTATTTACTAGTGAACAGACCCAGCTTCACACAGGTTGGAATAGCCCTTAGTTTGATACAGCGAAGCCTTCAAGCAAATGTACACAGCTGTCAG
Organism: Heloderma suspectum; assembly: GCF_057233095.1. Taxonomy (NCBI): domain Eukaryota; kingdom Metazoa; phylum Chordata; class Lepidosauria; order Squamata; family Helodermatidae; genus Heloderma; species Heloderma suspectum. The sequence goes on from NC_139461.1 coordinate 233,367,539, forward strand.
AGTGGGACACATTGTGCCTACCCCATCTGAGTGAAGCCATGCCTGCTGGCAACCCTAGGCATGCCCCCTGCCATGATGAGCCCCTGAAGGAGGGGTCTGTCCACTGCATTCCCCTGAGTGGGGGCTGCCCCACAGCAAGGGGAAAGGGGCAGACATATAATTCTGTCCCTAGGTCTACTAATCTCTCCCAGCTTCAGACTGTCTGGACCACAAAGCTATGTGCTAGTTAGAGAAATCTTCCCCTAGTGACTGAAGATGTTACTGCAGTGTTCAACCACATGAACAGATTTAAATTTAAATAAATTCATGCATTTTAAAAATACAATAATCCCAAGGTGCACACCCCTAGAGTTCCCTTAATATGCATGCCAAGTTTCAGATGTCTAGGTTTCATGATCTTGATGCAATGGTGCTGATGGATGGACAGACAGACACATTCTCTTTTATTATTACAGATTTATTGTGTGAGATGGTGTACATTTTATCCTTACAGCGACCCTCTGTGGTAGGTTAGGCTCATCCAGTGAACTTCATGGCAGCACTCAAACCACCAGTACAGCAGTGGTGGGGCAAGTGTTGTCCTCCAGATGTTGCTGGACTGCCCTAGCCAGCATAGCCAATGGTGATAGGTGATTAAAGTTGCAGCCCAACAACATCTGGAGGGCCACATGTTCCCCACCCCTGTGCTACGCTACCCTGGCTCCACCACTAGTTGGGATCAGTCTCCTGTATATTTAAGAGTGGATTCAACTGAATAACTGAGGCTGGCCAAAGTGGTTCAGCCACCAAGTGGCAGCAATTCATATGAATGTTCAGAAGTGCCATTGCTAAGTGGGGAGATTGTCACCACCTCCTAGAATTCATTTGAAATTTGTGGTAATCTCACTATTTCACTGCAGAGACATGCCAGCGTGTTCATACCAACAGCCATTCCTTAAGGGCAGCTGTTCATCTGAATCTACCCATAGTCTGTCAAGGATTCTCAAGAGAAATGCTGAGAGGCTGCAGTAGTCAGAGTGCCTTCCCTCCTCCTCAGTCTTTGCTGGTGTTTGAAACTGTACCATGCCATGTAAGAGATTAGTGCAGGAAGGGCAGAAACCCAGGTATATGTAGCTTCCCAACAAGGAACAAAAATATAATTGATTCCTGGGTATAGAAACCTTTTGTGCTTGAATTGCTCTGACCCACTAGTGCCTGCATTTCAGTAACAAACAAACTCGATCCTGCATGTTATTCCCATGGGTCTTTCTGCATGATCTGATCAACATTTTGTGCAATAAATATACAGCTCATGACTCTCCCCTTGTGGGAATATGTTTTTCACAGGTATAATCCATTTTCTAAGCACCCAAATGTGCTTGGCAAAAGGCAATTCTTTTCCATGGTAGCATGTTCATTGCTATTGTGTTTGCTGTGCAAAATGTTGTGGCATGTGAGTTTCATGCATCCATTGTATATTATTGGGGGACATAATGAATGATTAACCACTCTGATATGAGGCCAGGACATTGCCTTGTCGAAAACCCTCCTATCCTTTCTTGGCAGCTGTGCAGCAAAGGGCCTCTAAATGAGAACCCAGTTACACTGGCATCTTATTTAAAAATTAATACCTGCCTAGCTGCCCTTTAGGCATTTGGAAGTGCCTCAGTTCTCATATTAAAAAACCCAAAAGATAATCTGGTTGCCAGTAGAATAAGCACAACAGACCATTTAAACATGGGTGGGCAGAGACAGAGGGCTTAAAATCTATAGGCCTAGGAATGCTGTTGAATAGAAAGCAGGTTCATTTTTAGGGGTCAGTATTGCATGACATACAAACAATAATGAAAGAAGGAAATTAAAATTCTAGGGAAAAAGCAAACCGTGTTCCCAGATGGTAAAAAGAAACAAGGCTCTTGCGTCGGTCATTACAGGAAGCTAGACGTCAAAAATCTATTTTCCAAAGTCATATCCAGGGCCTCATAGGCTGGCCAAGAACCAGCCGAGTTATGCCCCGGCCGAGTGGGAACCAAAGCGTTTCATGAGTGAGTGCATATTATGATTAACTTTGTAAACTTTGTGTAATTGGTCTGTAGATTGTATACATACAATACATTTGGTATGATTTTTAAAAAACAGCCAGTTCATGGAGGGAAAGCAGCAGAGACCTGAAATGTAGGACAGCAGCAACAAGTAAAAGAGTTGAACAAGTAAAATTTGTTTGTGCCTCACTTCAAACTCCTGTAGCATCATTTTATAAACTTTGCAGTGGCAAATATTATTGCCAACACATGTCTGAGAAAACAAAAGAAGCAGAATAAAGAAGTATGTTCCATTATTATAGCAACTCCTACAACTCAAGCTGGATCTGCATGTATGAATATCCTGTGGAAAAAGAGTCCTGCCTTTTAATAAAGAAAGACAGGATACCTTTCAGGGTCAGCTAAAGGTGTCTGCCACCTCTGGTGATGTGGACCAAGAGATAGCTTGCAAGTCGTCAGAAAAGCTGTATGGTGGAGAGCTTGTGAAAAGCCAATCAGGGAAGCTGTGCTAATCTGAGGTTTCATTTTCTCCTAAAAATGAGTAATTTGAAATTAGATCTCTGAATTATTTGCAATAGATCAGGAAGATTTTGACTTCCAACTGCTGAACAATAGCAACAACAAAAAATCCCTCGTCCTGCCAATCGTGCAGTTAGAAGAAACTCTGATCTGTTGAAACTCAGTTACCCGTGCGTGTGTGGGGTTATATGCAGCCATCTCAGTGCAGTGTAGTTGATCATTGGCCCCTCCCCCTGAGAAGCCATTTTGCATCTAGTTCCCTCACAGCCATTGTTTTGCACCTGGCTCCATTTAGTGGATTCTGGGGAGGGGGAGTTAGTGAAAAACAAAGTAAATCCAGCAAGTCTGAATGTTGCCCACACCTGCTCTAAACAGTTGCCACCGCCACTGGTTCTAAACTCAGGAGTAATTAGTTAGAATCAGCAAGGATATAGTAGCTACTTGACATTCCCCATTGGGTAGGCCTAAAAAGAATTAGGAAATGCCTCTAGGGCAGAGGTTCTCAAATTGCTGTCCCCAGAGCACTAGCATTCCACGAACTCCATACAGGTGGCCTGTGGAAAGGCTGCTAAGCAGCCACGGGTATTTGTATTTGATCCTGTATTTTGTTCAGATTATTGAACAGACTAACAAGGCTCTGGTCCAGGGCTGGGGATTTACGTAAGATGGCAGTGGCAGACAACTGGTCCCCCCCCCACTAATATTTACCCGTTAAAGTAGCCCTTCTTAGCAGCCTCGCCTGTGGTCCATGATCTGCATAATATGGTGCTGGTTTTGATGATAGAAAAAATGGTATTCGGATATAAGTTATGTTTGTGCTTTGATTCATAGAACAAAAAAAAAGTTCATTACGTGGTCCAGTGGGAACCCAGCAAGTGGTCCATGGGGAAAAAAGTTTGAGGACCACTGCTCTGGAGCCTTTACAGGTCATTTAAGAGTGATTGAGTAATAAATGGAAAGTGGGGGTGTGAGAAACCAGTATGTATGTACCTCCAACCATGCAAGGACAGGATACCTTTTTGTCTATATTCCTCAGGGGTATATTGCCATAATTGCTCATGTGCATTCTTTAATGTCCCTTAGGGTGCAGTCCTATCAATTGTGCCCTTGATGATCAGAAGCCCCCGAACTCGGAGGCTTCTGATTATCCAGTGCAGGGCAGGAGGAGTGGATTCTTCTGGCGATCTTTGCCTCCCCATCATTGTGCCCTGCATTTTTGCTAGATGGGCTTTGGGGCTTTTTTTTCACTCCAGAGTAAAAGGAAAGGAGGCTAGAGAGGCTCCTGAGGCTCTCCTGAGTTCATATCCTGGCCTCTCTGGTCTCTTCCCCTCCCTGCCCACTGAAATGCCCCCTTTTCCCCCTCTCCAAGGTTACTTTTCCAGCCTCAGAGGGCAACCAGCACAACCAGTTCTTTCCGTGCTGGTTGTGCTGGTTGTGCGGGGGAGGGGGGTCAGATCTCCGACTCCCACTTCCAAGGTCGGAGCACTGTCTCCAACCTCGGAGGGGGAGTCCCTACTATCCTGTTGCCCCTTAGACAATGTCTAGGGGCCATTGGATTGCTCCCTTAGTCTGTCCAAGTGAGAAGACAGACATGTGGCTTTTATATGTGGAGAAGGATAGGCCCCTTTTTCAGAACTCCCTTTAAATTCCCTAACAACCAGTTTACCATGTTTGCCAAGTAGTGCAGTGCATGGATAAGGCTGCCCTTCAGACTAGGCAAGAAAATCAAATCAACCCCAGTTCCCAGTTCAATATATGTATTAAAGAACGAAGCAGAGGAGAATCAAATCAACTCCAGTTCCCAATTCAATTTATGTATTAAAGAACAAAGCAGACTCCAGAGCAGTGGTCCTCAAACTTCAGAAATAGTAGGCTGCTTTTAAAAATAAAAGCCCACTAGCACTCACTTATCAGGATTCTAAGAGTAACTCACCAAAGCAGCTTATGGGGTGGGGGGATGAAGCCTACCTGGGACTCCAGAGCTTGGAAGAGTTTTGCCCCTTGACTCTTTGCCAACAGCCTGAAGAAGACAAAGAAAAGGTTTCACAGTTACATTTCTATGGGGGCTGGGCAGTTCCTTGAGAGGGAAAATTCAAACTGACAAATGAATAGCCTGGGAGGTCCTGATGATGGACCTCCAGATGGTTTATACAGTGCTTTCTTAGCATAATGCTCAGTCAGCCTAGAATGTATATACAAATGCAGACTTCTGGGTTTATTGCAGGTTGGCCAGTCTTTCTTCAAAGGCCTTTCCAGAAAGAAGAGAGAGGTTTGGGGCATTTTTACATGAGGCTTTTATCCTGCACCTTTACTGAGGTTTCTGCTTCTGGATTCTTTGCAGGATTAAGATCAGCTCCTTCACAAATGCTTTTTTCCAGGGGGTTTCTTTCTCTGCTTTTCTATATATGTCATTATACAACCACTAGATGGTGCTATGGTATAGCAGAATTGTGCACTTATACTTGGCTTTATCATGCATTTTCTTAATAATAGCAGACTTTCCTCGTTATGAAAAAAAACTGTGATAATGGTTGCAAAGAGTGGGAGGGGCCCTGGAGGATGACAATACCATATAAAGGACCCCCAAACTACCACAAGTGAGCAATCATGAGCATACAATAAAAGCCTCCTGTAGAAAGGCTCTCGGTTCATCACAGCAGGGAAGAAGGATGTTTTGCTAACTAAGAACCAATGGAAGAGAAATACAGGAGAAATACATACCCTTAGGCTAAACTCAAAGAAGAGTTTTGGATAGTCTTAAAAACTAGAACCCAGTTATGTCAGGCTGGCTAAACTTTAGCAATCAGGCTATGAGACAAATTCCTCACACGAGAGAACAGTGGCAAAAATGTTCTTGAGGATTTTTAAACTGTAATTTTTTGTGATTGTGCTGAAAGACCCCAAACATCTCTGGTGAGCACTAGGAATGGAAGTCCCCCTGTATGTGCAGTATGTAATTGCTTTGACACACAAACTATTCCAAGGAACTAGTGGCCTTGAGGCTTAGTTTTGCGTCACACACCTCTTTTCCGAGGGGTGACATGTAGGACACAGGGAATATAATTAGGTGTCCCCATGGTTTGTGGTTGCTTGCCATTTCTAATTGTCAGTTCTTATTTTTAGGCAAATTATAGGTTCCTCTCTAAGGAAAGAGAGACAGTCTTTTGTTGATGTAATCCGTTTTTTAAAATATATGCCCCCAAAATGCTTTTCATAAATTTTGTTATCTTGAAAATGGGCCCATTATTTTTCCAGTAATATAGGCTAGATATTACATGGTGCTGTTAGTGAATTACTATATCTAAAAACATGAAGCCAAGCGTCCAGGCCCAGAGGTTGCCCTCCCCTGGAGTAGACTGTATGGGGCTAGATGGACAAATAGTCTGAACTGACATAAGGCAGTTTCCTATGTTCCTAAATGTCAGGATGAGGGACAGAATTAAGGGGACATACTATCTTCAGGGCCCATTTCCAGCCTTCTTTTTTCATTTCCAGCCACCCTTTTTCCCAGTGTGCTCCTCCATTCTTGGTATATATATTTTTTCTGAGTAGGGGTTAACAACTGGGAGGTAGAAACCAGTATAGGCATAATAAATCTGTTTGAAAACACATGGGGAATGTGGTAATAACTTTGCTCCAGACATCAGCTAGAGCTGTTTGTGATGTCACTGAAAACAATTACCAGGCGCTTGCAGCTCTGTACCCTGGTCTGAGGGCACCACCTGTGGGCTGTTAGGCTCCACCCCTGAGGTTCAGGGTTTGGCAACCCTAGTTGCACTGTACTCTTTTAAAATGAAATGAAATGAAATGTCAAACTAGCTCACTAAACCATACTTACCAAGATGCTAAGAATAACTCACTGAAGTAAGAACGTAAGAAGAGCCATGCTGGATCAGACCAAGGGTCCATCTAGTCCAGCATTCTGTTCACACAGTGGCCAACGAGGTGTTGACCAGGATCCCACAAGCAGGACATGAGCACAACAGCACCCACCCACCCATGTTCCCCAGCAACTGGTGTACATAGACTCACTGCCTCTGGTACTGGAGGTAGTGCATGGCCATCAAGACTAGTAGCCACTGATAGCCTTTTCCTCCCGGAATTTGTCCAACCCCCCTTTAAAGCCATCTAAATTGGTGGCTATCACTACTTCCTGTGGTAGCGAGTTCCATAGTTTAACTATGCGCTGTGTGAAGAAGTGCTTCCTTTTATCTATCCTGAATCTCCCACCAATCTGCTTCATAGAACCCCGGGTTCTAGTATTTTGAGAGAGGGAGAAAAATGTCTCCCTATCCACATTCTCCACACCATGCATAATTTTGTGCACCTCTATCATGTCTCCCCTTACCCCACTTTTTCCAAGCTAAATAATCCCAGCTGTTGTAACCTTACCTCATAGGAGAGTTGCTCCAGCTCCTTGATAATTTTAGTTGCCCTTTTCTGCACTTTTTCCAGCTGTACAATATCTTTTTTTAGGTGTGGTGACCAGAACTGTATACAGTATTCCAAGTGTGGTTGCACCATAGATTTGTATAGGGGCAGGATGATATTGGCAGTTTTATTCTCAATTCCTTTTCTAATTATGCCTACCATGGAATTTGCCTTTTTTTACTGCAGCCGCACACTGGGTTGACATCTTCACTGAGCTGTCCACTACAACCCCAAGATCTTTTTCCGGATTGGTCACCACTAGCTCAGATCCCATCAGCCTAGACTTGAAGTTGGGATTTTTTGCCCCAACGGGTATCACTTTACACTTGCTTACGTTGAATCGCATTTCTCATTTAGATGCCCATTCTCCTAGTTTGGAGAGATCCTCTTGGAGCTCTTCACAATCCCTTTCTGTTTTAATCACCCTAAATAATTTGGTGTCATCCGCAAAGTTGGCCACTTCAGTGCTTGCTCCTAATTCCAGATAATTTAAAAACAGGTTGAAAAGCATTGATCCTAATACAGATCCCTGTGGGACCCCACTCTTTATTTCCCTCCATTGAGAGAATTTACCATTTATTCCTGCTCTCTGCTTTCTGTTCTTTAACCAGTTACTGATCCATAAGAGGACCTGTCCTCTTATTCCAAGACTGCTAAGTCTTCTCAGGAGTTTTTGGTGAGGGACTTTGTCAAAAGCCTTTTGGAAGTCCAAGTAAACAGTGTTTACTTGTATACATTGTAGCTTACAGTGTAGCTTACAGTAGCTTATAGTGGGGCAGGGGGGAGACTTCTGGGCTTGGCTTAGTCTTGTCTTCACTCGTAGCCAGCCAGCCAGACACAAAGGAAGTTTTTATTTTACAACCAGAGGTATTTCTTGGGGGAGGGAGGAATTTCCAGGGAGGGAAATTCAAACTGACCAATCAATAGCCTGGGAGGACCTGGTCATGCATTTTCTAGGTGATTTCTGTAGTACCTCCTTAGCAGGAGGATGGGTTATCCTGGCACAGAGATTTAAATTTTAGTGTCTACAGATGCCTGGCCATCCTTGGCGTGTTCTTCGTTGAAATATATTTCCAATGTTGGATTCATTACACTCCATTTATATGAATTAGTGGTATATTGGAAAAGGGTTTTGTTTTAGCATGATCTCTCAGGAAGCACAGACTATTAGAAGTCCTCCACATCCTTCAGTAGTCCTGTCTGCTAGATGTGAGCACTGAAGGAGCAGCCTGGTGCAGAAACTCTTCATGAGTAGCTTCAGGATAAATACAGGAAAAAGGCAGACTTCATATATGATTTAGTAAAACCTGTTACCAATTTAAGGATTATAAATCCTTCTTCCAATGCGAGCTTCCTTCAATACAAGTAATTATTATTTTTTTCCTTGAAGAAGAACTTGATTCCCTCCCTACCCAGATTACAAGGGCATTTTGGGCTTTGGGAGCTAACCTCCCCTTCTTTTCTTCTTTCAGACCTGGCATCGATTGAACTGGACTCATTTGATGGGCCTGCATTAGCTCAAATGCTCAGGTGCTACCTGCAGGAGCTCCCTTGCCCTGTGATTCATCCAACAATATACAGTGAATTAGTCTACATAGTTCAAGGTGAATGTCCATTCTTTGCTGTTTACCACATTTTAAAGAATCCACATTCCAAGAGTGCGGTTATATCATCCTTTTCAGGACATCTTGGGAAACAGGGATATCTCCATGACTGAAGGCATCTGACTAAATCTTGTTTTATTTTCAGAAGGGCTGCTGTCTGACACTGGTGATAATTTTACATGTTATTCTCTGAGAACACAGCTATGATCATTTGAATGTGGCTGATCCTGGTTTTTTCCTGCATACATGGATTGCACATGGATAAGCAAGACTAGTTGAAATTAGTGCAGCAACACTCCATCTAGTGCTTTTCAGTCTCTGGCTGCAGTAGAGATTAGGCCTGTGCAAAAGCTTTGGGACAACTTACAAGGCATGATTCAAAGGTGAATATTCCAGTTTTGGAGACATCTGGACCACCTCAGAATCCGAAGTTACTTGGTTTTAAAGTAGTGTGAAGTGAGATGGGCTGGTCCTGAGGCCTCAATCCATCTGAGAGGGTATTTTTAAAACTCTTTTGTCCCAATTTGATACAGTTTTGAACTTCCTGCAAGTTCTCCAGAAACTTAAAATTCCAGGCAAGGGGAGAGGGAGAGGCCGGTTATGTAGTTTTGCGAGGGACAGCTCTAGCTTCCAGTCAGGGAGTCACTTTACGAGGGCTCTTTAATCACAGTGGTTTTGGAAGGAACTTTGAAGAAATATATCAGAAGCTTCTTTCAGTGAATTCTCAGCTCTTTGTAAGTTGTCTCTTATCTGTTAGGGGCAGTAACAGAGAGCATCTAAAGCAGCCTTCCCCAACCTTGCACCCATCTGGAGTTGGGGAAGGCTGATCTAAAGAGTTTGTGGAGCTGGTAATTGTATGTTGCTTGTGCAATCCTTCCTTATTCCAATCCAGACCAATCCTTTCCTATAATTCAACCTCTTGGATCCTATTTTCCCCCTTTACTCTTGCTGTTTGTGTCTGTCTTGAGTCTAATCTGTGTTGTTAGTTATTAGGTAAGTCACTTCCCTTCAGGCATCCACCCCCATTTAGACCCTACTAGCATTTGATTTAATTTCAGTGTTATTTGTAGTTCTGTGTGGGTGCTTCCAGATGGAGGGCTCCTAACACTAATCACCAAAAGGCACTATGCAGCTATTCAGTCTGTTCCTCCTCAACAGATTATTTTATGGAAAGACAAAAAGATGGAAGAAGTGGTAGAAAAACACAGGAGGGCTACAGGGTTAATATGTGAGGTGTGATTGTCAGTTAGTACATGGAAGATCTTGCCTTAGGGTCCAAACTAGATGTAACATGGAATCACATGCCTCTTTCTTCCTACTTAAACAAACAAACAACATAAACATGGGAGGTTGAAAGCTTAAGTGGAAGAATATGAGAGAGGGGAGAAGGTCTGCTTCATCCTTTCTTCTCTGGCCATTTTTCTGGTCAACAATCCCCAGCCCCGGTTATTTTTTCTCCCTGAAGGAGGAAAAGACAGCATTCCCTTGTCTGTCCTTCACCACCAGGAGTGGCAGCATTCGCCAGTGCATTGGACACTGCTGCCAACTAGTTGTTTAAAAATGTGCCAGATATTCTGACTTTGCAAGATTTCCCTTCAGGTGTGGATTAGATGACTTTTTACATGTGTCCTAAGAACAAAGGAGATGGTCTTGGCAAGCTGGGTTTGCAGATTTACCTATTATTTAGATTTATCCCACATTTTCCTGTGTTGATTCAATTACAATTTATTGCATTATTCATGCCCTTTAAAAATGAAATGGCAAAAGGAAAAAATAACACGGTGGAGGTTAGGCATCTCTCTGGTTCTAGTTCCATTCAACATTAATAGAATTCCTCTTCTACAGAGAATAAAGGGGGAAAACATCAAACGTTACTTAGTGCATAAGGTTTCTGTGCTGGTTGAGCTGTGTAACACTCAAGATTGGTGTTGTGTGACTCAACTTGCCTGTATATGTTGTGGGTAGTATGCTGAGGTGCATGAGCATGTCAAAGACAGTGGTAGCTAATGGCCAGCTGAGCATCAGTCTTGCTGCACTGGAGACAGCCGGGAGGTTATGGCCTTGGAATAAATTACAGAAGGAGACTGGAAACTGTTAAGAGCCCTGTCCAAATTCCAATTCACATTCTTCCTATTCTTAGTAGACCGGGCACACCAGGAGACATGGTACTGCCTCAAGCACTGGAAAGGATATAAGCATAGATTGTATGTATTACTCCAGGCCAGAAGCCCAAATGGCTGCCAAGTCCCTGTGATACTGGCCTAGAAAGTAAGTGTTGTTGTAATTTTTTGGCTGAGCTGCCTGGTAAGTTTTTACTGTAAACGAGTCCTTTTTTGGCTTTATATGGACATAGAAAAATCTCCGGGGCCCTTTTTTAGTTTGACAACTTGGAAGCCCCCTCCATTCTTGTAGGGGGGGGGTCTTTCTCTCTTCTCTTTTGGCCCTATGTATAAATATGTTTCCGTGTTTAGATTTAGACTTTACTGGAATTATTTGCTGGAAACAACAGGCCAAATACTGTGGAAGTTAAAAGAAACAGAACTCGGAAGAGAAGACTTTGATTTTTTCAATTATCAACAGGAAAATCCTTGTTCCAAAGCCCTCATAAAGCCCTTGCATTTTTTTAAATTTTAAAAATGTGGTGGTGGTGGTGGTGGTGATAATAATTGTAAGCATAGATCTGCAGGCAGCTGTGTCAACCCTACTATTAGGCAGAGTGAGTCAGCTGCCTCAGGCAGCTGATTTTGGGTGTCATGAAAGGGCAGCAAATTGTTAGTTATTTAATTTATTATTGTTGTATTTTTACTGTTAGTTAGTAAGGATGAGAGGGCTTTGGGGGATTTTCTGCAAGGTGCCAAAATATCTTAGCTGGCCTTGGAATCTATGCACCTTCACCTGAGGTGTAGGGCATCATTTGCTGCTTTGCCTCAGGCAGCAGAATTCTTGGGCTGAACCTGACAGGCAGCCAGCACCAGCCTTCGCCTGTCTTGTGTCTTGCCCCTCCTTAGAGATGCAAAAAATAGTCCTCTAGTTTACAAACAGAGAACTTGGATCCAATATGCTTAATGACATCCCCACATAAAGTATGACAGTCTGCCACTTATTTTGCATGCATTACTTGTAAACATCTTCTAGAAATGCATACATATTGTCCATCAAACTTACAGATAGTTGTTAGCTCAGACTACTCTTGGGTAAAAAAAAAAACACACCCTACATAGATATATCCACCAAACAGATGGTCAATACTATTTCTTTTGCCAATGCCAATCACCTGTTGGAGGGGGAGCCTGAATTCCCTCCTTCTTCCCCTCTAAACAGGTGACTGCTGGTGTCAAGAGTGACAATACCAAACATTTGCTCAGTGCTGTGCATGTGGTCCTGATCCAGCAACAGGTACTGTGTTTGTTGCACTCTGTGTTGGATGCAGGAATGTGCATTCAATATAAATGGATCCAGAAGTAGACCTGCATGTGGAAATCTGCTTTGCCTACAGATGGCCCTTGCTGGCTCAGGGTAAGGAAGCAAGATAAGGGTGTTCCCAGCATCACTTCCAAGAATGAAGATAGTGCTGCCCTCTTGCAGCTTATTGTAATTCTGTGATCATCACTAACAACAGCTTTACTGTGGCTGGTAACACAGTGTATGTTTAATGATATTCTTTAGTTCCTAAAGCAGGGGGAAGGAGAAGTCAGGCAGTTTGCTTGCAGCCAGCTTGATGGTCTTGAAGCTGATTAAGAACCCTGGAATCCCTGCATGTTAAAACTGAGACAAATTTGAAATTTGAATCCAAATATGTATACCTTAAGAATGATATTTGTTTATGCAAGTTCTTAAATGCAAAATTCAAACCTTGAATTTCGGTGATAACATTTGCATTTTGCATGTGAATTTCAAGTCTTAGTAGCAAAATGCTTTTGCTAAAAGGTTATCTTGTAAGTTTTGCTTCCAAAAATTTCATCAAAGCCTTTTCTCTTTGTTCCTGAGCTATCTGTGACAGTGGCAACAAGATATGTGATGCTCTCTTTTGGCAGATTTGTCTTTATTAACACATGGTAGTGTCTACTGGTACTACTTGCTGTAGGAATTGTTTTAGTAAAGCTCATAAAAAGCCTTGTAAGGAAGGTTATTGTTCTAGTTTTATTAACTTATCTGCCTTATACTGGGTCAAACTTTAATGTCCCACGTGTGGGCTACCCATTGGAATCTGGTTGGCTACTATGGGAAACAGGATGTTGAACTACATAGGCCTTTGGACTGATCCAGGACAGCTCTTCATATGATCTTGAACACAAGAATAGCCATACTGAAGCAGTCCAGAGACGTATTTAGTCCCGCATTCTGTTCCCACAATAGCCAACCAGATGCTTATGGGAAGCCCACAAGCAGGACATGAGTGCAATAACACCTTTCTGCTCATGTTCCCCAGCACCTAGTACTGAGAAGCTTGCTGCCTCTTATACTGGAGTAATATATAGCCATCACAACTGGTAGCCACTGACAGCGTTATCATCCATGAATTTGACTAATCCCCTTTTTTAACCATCCAAGTTGGTGGCCATCACTACATCCTGCGGTAGCAAATTCCATAGTTTAACTATGTGCTGTATAAAGAAGTACTTCCTTTTAACCAGTGGAGGCTGGTGGCTCCTATGTCTGTGGGGCCACCAGCACCTTGGACAGCTCCTATAGAGTTCTGACTGAAACCCAGAGCGGATTTCCTACCCCACTGGCATTGGAGCCACTAGCCTCCACTGCTTTTAACTCTCCTGATGTTCTTACCTTCATTTTGAAGTGCCTACTGCAGTGTACTCTGACTGGCAGTAGATTCCATAGTCACAGGTAAAGGTGTTTCTCAGCCCTACCACCTGAGACACCAATCCACAAAATACCAGGTATTGAACATGGGACCTTGTGCATGCAAATGTTCCATTGTCACCAATGGAGGCTTCCTCCTGGAGCTGATAACAACTATGGAACAGGTGCATGACGAATAGGAGTCTGCATCTCCGCCCTTGTGATGTAGCAAAGGCTGCAAGATATCCTTTGTTGTATATGTTCAGAGACATGTACAGAAGGGATTTTTGTCAGGAATGTTGCATGAGAAGAAAGGGTTAACCTCTTCTCCCCATGTGCTGTGCTGTGGTCCCAGCAAAAATTGGGGAGCCTATGCCCGCTATTAACATTTTTTTAAAAGATGCAACAAGTATTAGCATCACATCTAGTTTGGTTCTTGATCAGATCATTGATGCATCTAGTCGAGGGGTGGGCAACCTGTAGCCCTCCAGATGTTTTGGCCTATAATTTGCATCAACCTTCACCACTGGCTATGCTGACTTGGGGTGATGGGAGTTGTAGACCAAAACATCTGGAGGGCTACAAGTTGCCCACGCCCCATTCTTCCCCTGGGCACCAAGCCAGGCCAGGACAGACAGTGCATACCATTCAGATATGTTCATGGTGCTGTGATCCTTTTCATTAGGGCATTGGAATTGTGCTTTTGAAGTGCCACCACGTGAATCATATTCTGTGTGGGTTCTTGTGTTTACTGTCTGACACACAAATACAGATCTAACCACATTTGTTCTTAGTAGTAGAAAAGTCAGAAAAGTTAATATATCTCTGTCTAGATAAGAAACTAGGTAGAAATTAGGGGTCCTGTCCACACATAAATGTTAGGCAAAGGTAATTAATTTGTTCTCACTATTTGCCCAGTTTTCATACTCTCTCTCTCTCTCTAGCATCTCCTGACACACATTTCTTTATGGTATAGAAAAGCATCTTTAAGTCAGGGGTTGTCAACCAACCCATCTGCATCTCTCCCATAAGAAGTACATGCCCTTGTGTATTCTGTATGTTCTCCTTCTCTGCTAAGCATTTCCATTTCTTGGTGGAAAACAAGCAGATGGATATTTCCTGTGCAGAAGGGCAGAGTCAGTCACATCACTTCGAAGACCAGTAGGACTGGCTCACATCATTACAGTTTGTTTCATACCATAGAAAGCCACTGTTTTCCTACTGCATTCCCAGAGTCTTTCAAAGACAGAACCCTTTCAGCCTGGACTAGCCAAAACACATTCCCGTGAAACCTTGATTCCAGCATCCAAATGTCTTCATACGTACCTAAGCAAAAATGTGGATGCTACCTTCTTCACGTCCAGAATTTTCTAGCTGAAATTGTCACCATCATTGTATTAATAACAAAGTTCCATTCTCTCCCAAGGGGTATGAAAAAGTATTTCCCCCTTAATCTGAGTATGTAATATGCACTCCTTTATCACCTTTGGAGAAAAAGCTAACCCGACCAGAAAATCATTGTGAAAAGAATAAAATTGGCCCATCTTTACCAGCCTGCAGGAGAGCTGTGTAAATGAGAAACGGCTCTGAATGGAAAGCCAAATCTTTGCCATCATAAAACTTCTGAAAACTGAAAACATTTCTTCAGTTTGGTTTTGGTTCTTGCAGGGCACTTTTTAAAAATTAGCATGGAGAAATAGGATTCAGGATTTACCGGAAACATCAACACCTATCTTTGATTCGGCTTTTGGAGTAACTGCGTCCTTTCCACCAACACACACATGCATCCACATAATTCCTATGATCCTTCTTCACAAGGCAGTCAACATTCTCATGGCCCTCTACTCCATGTCTTGTTGGGATCCAACTCTGTAGAAGTTTCTTTCTCATGTACCACATGGCCTTTGCAGACACCAAAATCTTACCAAACCAGCTTAGTTTAATCTCCTATTATACCTCTCTGCCAGTCCTCTTTTACTGATGTGTTGTCTTCTGGCCCACACCTAGAAGAAAAATCCTTTCAGGCATGAGTTTGTATGTGCGGGCTAAGGTGTGGGACAGGCTTTGGTGTTAAATCATCCATAGAATATCCAAATAATAATCAAACTAAAATTGAGCACAGGGGAATGCTGTGTGAAGCATTTCCAAGGTGGTACCTCCTTTGTTACTTGAAATGCAGAAACTGATAGTGATAGAAGTGAGCATGCAGACATTACCTTAGCTGGAAATGATGGCATCTTGGAAAGGTGGTACCCAGCCAATCTAGCAAGAAATTAACTGTGAGTTTGCCATATTACCTGGGGAAGAGTGGCCTAACTTGAGCAGGGCCAGCATCAGCACTTGCCATCATTGGGCACCTGCCAGAGCCCTGACAAGGCCACTGCTGAAACCTGCCTTGGCCTGCTGATTAAAAGAAAAATCTAATCTGATGCTCTGAGCCACTCTGGGTGGCTGGGGCTAGCTGCCATCTCAGTTTCCCACAATGCCCCTGACATAGCATCAGTGATGTAACATTGTAGGAAATTAAAATGGCAACTAGACTCAGCCACCCAGTACTGCTAGTAGTGCTGATCAGAGTGCTACTGCCTAAAGGGGCCCACTGCACTGACAAAGAAGGCAGACTTTCTGAGTTCACTTTGCCCTCAAATCTGGACCAAGACCTCAACAACTTTTCGGCCAATGACAGCCAATTTTTTATTACATGGATTAGCTGAACAGAAACAAAATTGATTAAATACAGATCCGTATGTTATATTTTTGTTGATTCATGAAATCATGTGCTTCTACCCCCCCCCCCAATAGTTGTGAAATTTCCATAAAGCTATGGGGTTGTTTTCCTCGGAAATCCTTCTGAAGAATTGGGAGCTTAGTGCCACGGCATGTCTGAAGTGAAGCTTGCACATCAGCAGTGCAAGAGGCCAGACAGGCTTTGGGCTACTCTCCATCCTCGCTCCCATGGCTCAGTCAATTTGGGTAACGCAAGAACTGCACACAAGGCAGGGATTTCCCTTCTGTTGGAATAGCTGGCATCATAGGCTCTTGCTTCACCCTTTGGCCTAGTGCTGAGTTCAACCACTGTGGTCTGGGAAATTAACATTCCAGCCAGTCAACCAAAACCTCTTTCCCAGGAGTGGAGGTTGTTTATGGCAGGGTGATCATGGCTCTCTCCTGAGAGTTCCTAATGATACAGCTTCTTAGGTCCAAACCAAACATGATGGTGGCAGTTTTGTGTGATCACGCATGGCATTGCCCCAGTCACCTAGAAAAAGGGAGTGGAGGTATGGTTTAAACAGCAAAAGGGGCATGTGAGGGAGACATACTGACATACACACCTGCCCCCACCATGCCACTTAACTCCTTACAGCCTTCTCCCTGAGTGCCTTTCATTCACGTGAGGTAACTTCTGGTAGCAGAGTTTGGCTGAAGAGAAAACCATGTAGAGAGAAAAACTATGCTGAGGCCCACAGCCAGGCAGAGATTTCATTCATGCACACCTTGCTATGTAATAAGGGCAGTTCTATGTTTAAAAGCAGGGGAAAAAAAATACAACTACCACATCTAGTTTGCCCATATGTTACCCAGTATTTGCATACCCAATTGCATAGTATCACTCTACTCATGGTCACATAACTCTGTTTCCGTTTCATGGGTCCTTAATACAGACCATTGAACTTCTGGCGCCCTACCTAAATGTCCTGTGCCTGCTTCCCTTGACAACTGACTTCTCTCATCAGCATGGCCGGTGCTTTATTCCCTCCTCCCACCTCCGTTAGAAACATTTCTGCTCTGCCCTGCCACAAACTTTCCCACACTTAATTTGATCTCTCAGTTATTTATTTATTTATTTATTTATTTATTTTCACAACTCATCCTGAATCTGCCCTTGAAGGGAGTGCAGCACTGGGATTGTGTATCTTGTCCTGTGCTCCCACATTACTTACTCCAATGAAAATCAAAGGGTGAATTTTGCCCAAGAAAGAAAAAAAACGTAATTAGAAAGCAATTAGTTGGGTTTGCTCATTAAATTACTTCAAAGAACAGCAATCTCCCCCTACCCCTTCCTGCTCTTCTCACACCTCTTAGCCAAAGTGTTCCTAAAATTCCACGGTGGCTGTGTGATCCCTCTTCATTTTGGAATACAAGGAGGGTGCCAGGGCCAGCACAAAGAGTCGAACGCATGTTTCCAACAGAGACATTTAAAAGTGCTCTCCACAGAAAATTTAAACTTGAACTGGCCTTCTTCTGTACAGGTCCTTAGTCCTGGAGGCTAAGGGCCTGGTCACTCTGGCAATCTCTCAACTTATATTACAGTATAATATGCTGTATGTGGGCCTGGCCTTGAAAACAGTTTGGAAATTTAATTGGCCTCCAAATGCAGCCACTCAGGCTTTATCTGGATCTGATCATTTAACAACATAAGAGCACTGCTAGATCAGACCAAAGGCCTACGTAGTCTAGTGTTCTGTTACCACAGTGGCCAACCAAATGCCTTCTGGAAGCCCACAAGCAGGACATAAGCATAACAGCGCTCTCCTGTTCATGTCTTCCAGTAACTGGTATTAAGATGCCCACTGCCTCTGATACTGAAGATTATAATATTTTCCTGATGTTCAGCCAGATTCCGGCTGAACATCAGGAAAAACTTCCTGACTGTTAGAGCAATACGACAGTGGAACCAATTACCTAGCGAGGTGGTGGGCTCTCCCACACTGGAGGCATTCAAGACGAGGCTGGACAGCCATCTGTCGGGGATGCTCTGTCTTGGATTCCTGCATTGAGCAGGAGGTTGGACTTGATGGCCTTGTAGACCCCTTCCAACCCTACTATTCTATGATTCTAGCCATCATGACTAGCAGCTCTTGATAGCAGAGCCACATAGTACTAATTCTGTTTTATCTTCAGTGGTTGTCAGTCTGTTCTGGAGCCAAATTCAGGTACTGGCTTTGGCCACTACCGCCAACTTTTTATCTGGAATACCTTAGAGAGCACCTTCTCCCATAGAGCATAGGAGGCTGCCTTATACAGAGTCAGATCAATGGTCCATCTAATTTGGTAATGTATACACTAGCCGTCCCCAAACTGGCGCCCCTCCAGTTATGTTGGACTACAGCTCCCATCATCCCCAGGCCAGCCTGGTCAGCATGTTGGCTGGGGGTGATGGGAGTTATAGTCCAACATACCTGGAGGACACCATGTTGGAGAAGCTTGGTCTACACTACTTGGCAGTGGCTCTCCAGGGTTTCAGACAGGAGCCTATTCCAACCCTATCTAGAAATGATAGCAATTGAACCTGGGACCTTTTACATGCAGAGTATGTGTTTTACCACTCAGCTACAGCCTTTCCCCAGTAAATTAAGACCAGCTGGCTGAAGAAAACGGGCAATACCTTGTTGAAGAACAGAAATGTCTGCTGAGTTAATTTCACTGGGTTGAGCTGTTGCCTCATTTCACAAACAGAACAAATGCTTTAGTGAAGATGTTTGGGGTAGATGGTTCCTATTTAAGGGAGTGACCCGGAGATGACCCAGGGACTGTCAAAAGTGTTGTACTATAAAAAAACAGGTATGTCTGGCCCCAAGGGATTACAGGAGCCATTTGATTTGGGTGGAGTGGGATGTGTGGAATATCTTGACTGTGATCTGGGAGATTGGAGAGGGAGTAAGATAATGAGCAAGTCCATGAAAAGTCTGATCAGGGCACAGCATCTAAACAGCAGCATTGAGTCAATAATGGCCATTCTACTACATGAAAATGCTATCTTGCTCTTTCCTAGCAGAGGCAAATGAAATGGTACAAAGGTAGAATATATAGCCACCATCACTGAGGTTGGGACATGCTGTTATTGACAGGAGTTTTGTGGCAGTTTTGGAGAGGGTGGGGGGAATGGCTGTCATCTCTCAAAAATGGCAGCTATCAGTGGGGTTGGGCACCATTTTGCCCCAGAATGCCACTATATCTCTGGGGCATGCTTTGGAGCAGGGAATGTGGCCACCTAGTGGAATACGATCAGGGGCAGCTCTGTCATGAGGCAAACTGAGGCGCCTGCATCAGGTGATGGAGCAGAAGAAATAGCAAATTGTGCCACTGCCCCCTCACCCCCACCAGGAGGGTTCACCTCCTCTAGCAGGTGCTCTGGGGAGTCCTGTCAGCTGCTCTCCTGCCATGGCATTTGCCCCAGCAAAAGAGAGATTGGCAGGGCTCTCTGGAGCAGAGAGCCCTGTGTCACACCCCACTTTCCTTTAGCTTTCCCTTTCTGCCATCAACAGGTAAAATAATATAAAATAAAGATGCCTGAACAAGAAACAGTTCAGTACCGATATAGCTCAGCTAGCAATAATTGGCATTTGTGCAGCCATGTGATTGCACAAAATTGGAAGCACACAAACAGGACACAGACATCATTTTTAGCAAGCACAGCACATTAATGTTTTTGTAAACAATCATCCTTATCTCTACAAGGCCCAGTGGGAGGAACTGGGAGAGCATCCTCCTTGCAAAATCTTTGAAGTGTGCTGCTTATACTTTTGAGCTGCTAAGAAAGGTTGAGAAAGTTTACTAGAAATTATTTGGAACTAGCTAGAAAGACTGGAGCACATCTGGCCAAGTATCCAGAGAGATTTTGAATAATGCCATTATTCAAAGGCTCTAGAGAATGCAAATGAGGACCATCATTCTTCTGCTTCTGAATTTAGATCTTTCCTAAAAGGACAGGCCAATCCTGTGAGCCCCCACTTCTCCAGGCAGCCACTCCACAAGCACCCTACCAGCATAATATATTGTTACATGCACTCCTACCATATCAGCATAATATATTGTTACATGCACTCCTCTTCCCTAGGTAGTGAGAAGTTCTGGGGACACAGCACTTGCCCAGGTTTGGTTTCCTTTGGATCAGGATGAAAATATCCCTGGAGAGTTAATGGTGTTTTGTATGATCTCGGTTTATTTACAAACATACAGGTTGCGCATAGGTGGGTGGAGGCAGACAGCAAAATCTACTGCCCCCACATCAGAACTCCAGAGCATAAGAGACAGAGAGACCCTGAAAGGTACTTTCTGGAGCTCAAAACTAGCCCTCTGCCTCTTTCTCAGTCCCACTCAAAGCTGCATTTCTCACAGACATAGATCTTGTTTACCTCATCCTTAGCTGGTGGAGGGCGGGGGGGGGGGGAGGCATGCCTTTTGCCAAGATAGCTCTCACCTTCTAGAGGTGTCTCCAGCTATTTCCTAGTCATTGTGGGCCATTTACAAAGATGTGCCTGGTAACTTTGCCAGCCACTGACTATTAAGGAAGTTTAAGCAGTCCTTCTAGCTCCATTAACCCTCACCTGGCTGACCCTCCAATCTTACAACCAAAGAGCACTTCTACACCAGCCTAAAACCCTGCATTTAAAACAGGGCTTTCTGCTTCCGTTTTAAATGCAGGATCACCACTGACTCCCTTTACACACGCTCCCTTTCACCCCACCCCCCTTCTCCCCATATCTGAGTCTTCCGTTATCTTTCATTGATCTCACTCCTCTTCTTGCTGCTTTTATTCTTTTCACAGAGGAAACTGAAACGGAACTCAATGGGGTAATTTGATAGCGCATTCTCTGCGATCTATTTAAAAACGGAACAAAGGATATTTAGTGCAGGAGGGTCACAACGTCATGAAAGTTTGCGTCCCCACAAACTTCCATGAAGGAGCAATCTCAATTACAGGATAAAAGCTGTGTGCAATGAAGCCCATAATCAAACCCCAAAGAATAGCAGTAGAAACAAAAGCTAACGTAACAACCCTAACAGCCGCTCTCACTAGCCCTCTTTAGGCATTCAAAACAAACAGGTGATGTGGTCTGTTCTTAGGTTAACTCTGGGTTGTTTAACCCCCCTAAACAATCCGGAGTTTCTGGGTTGTTGACGTTACGTCAGCAACCCAGGAACAGGGTGTCCTGGGTTATTGATTGAAAGCAGAAGCAACAAGCATGCTGGAGGCAGCACACTCGCTCATTTACTCAGCCATTACAGCCGGTATGTACAAACTGGGTCATAATCTGACCCGGTATAAGGCAGTTTCCTATGTAAAACATACATTTACTCTGGAGTAATTTCTAGACAATACATCCTAAAGAGCTTTGCAAAAATAAAGGCCTCATCTATGGAAATACAGTATTCAGGAACGGACGTTTACCATATTCCCAGAGATCTAAGAATCATTATGCCATGTTCTACAGAGGCCTTAATTGTTGTGAACCTCCCAGAGATCTTTGACTATTGGGCAGTATAGAAATGTAATAAAGAAATAAACAGCCTTTTTACACTGACTCAGTTTGCTTACAAAGAATTTCAAAAGAGCCAGGTTTCTAGTCCCTATCATTCCAGAGGAAAAGTCTAAAGATGTGCACATTCTCATAAAAGTTTACATGCCGTCAGGTTTGGAGAGGATTCCACTGATCAAGGGAGTCAACACAGCTGCGACTCCTTCTCCAAGGCACAAAAAACCAGCTGTCCATTTCCTACTGCCTCCCCCATCTATGTTCCATGAATCCTATTCCTAGCTCCCCTTCCACCACTCAGTTTTCCCTACCAACCCTTTCAAAAACTGGAAGACAACATTAAAATTGTGCAAAACAACTATATTGCACACCAGAAGGAAAGGAAAAAAGTCAGTGAATGTAATAAGTTGGATAACATCTGCACATTATTGTTTGTGTATAAGGTATGTTATGATTACCAAATGAAAGGGATCTTACATTTAGTTCATTTATTTTATTTAAGATATTTATATATCCTACCTTTTGCAAGTCGGCCGCATGGAATTATGATTGGAGCTCCTGCCTCCCCTCCCATCCCCAGGTTGTGTACCATGTAACTGGGCATTTCGTAATAAGAGACATTTTGTAAAAAGCAAGATTCATCTGGCAACTCTCAACATATTTGTCCACAATGGTGGCTGTTGCATCTTAAAGGTGCTGTGGTAGAGTGTTTCTTGTTGCTAGGGCTTCTTTTTCTTGGCCCCTTTAAATCAAATGAGCTCCTTGAATCCTTTGCTAGAGGAAAGGTCAGGCACACAGAGTGTTGCTAATGCTCTAATGAATTGTTGAGGGGGTGGGGTGGCAGTGAAACATCAAAGGAGTCTTTGCCAGTACTAGAGAGGGTGTGTGCGTGCGTGCCTGCGCGTGCGCACAGAGGGTGATGAATAGGAACAGCAGCAACACAGCCCCAGCCAGCCCAAAGGCTTTGCTTTCTCTACTGCTAAGTGGATTTGCCCAGATCCTATTTGCTGGGGAAATGGGGCTGAGCAGATTTCAGCTTTTCTCTGCTGTTTAAGACAGCTGCCTGTGAGTGCTGCTGGAATTTATTTATTTCATGGAAACAGCTTTGCTGAGTTTAATTACTGCCCAGCATGGTGTAGACCACAAACTGGGGGCAAGATGGCAGGGGTGGCAAAGCTGTTCTTGCCCCAGTCATGATGCATTCCTGCACCCAGTGGCTTTCGTTTAACAAAATCTTAATCTGCTGTATCTCTTCAGTGTTCACTTGAGAAAAGGGTTAATAACAAAACAAGGAAGGAGCAAGAGAATGGTGTTTTTAAAGATGAATATGTACTCCCTACTGCATCCGCAGCATTCGTTACCAGAGTAGGGCCTCTTCCATCCTTTTTCAGAATGCCTCTGTCTATCATTGCTTGCTAGTAAGCGGAATGAGGGAGAATTCAAGGGTACCCTCCCTTCACATGGCCATCTTGTGGAGAATGTGCTTGTGTTCATGTGTGAATAGTACTGAAGCAAAGCACTCCCTCTTCAATAAAATAGTGAATAAAGCTATAAAATTAGCTTTTGTTCAGATGAACTCACAACTTAAGACTTCTGAGCAAGGGCAAAGGATGGAAGGCCTCCAAAGCAGTCCCTTTGCAACTTCTTTTATGGTTTATTCATGGAGGGAATTCTTGAATGTGGGTTTCTCTCACACACACAGTAGAAAATGCCTCTTTTAAGATTGTGCTTGCCATTTGCCATTCTTATATGTACTTATGTTAGAAGTAATTATGTGTTTTTTTCATCTGCTGACTGATTCATTGAGGGCACCATTTTAGTCAATTAAAAAGATCTTTAATTGGTTGATCAAATAGTTGTGTGAACATTGCAGCCGTAGTTAAAATGCAGCCTTTGTTCTGCATGTACCTTCTATGCATGACATAAGCTGTGATGGAGGATGTTTAGTATACACTTTCATCTATAAACCCAGTCCCCAAGGCTGGACCTACCATGAAGCCAAGTGAGGCAGTTGCTTCAGGTGTAGGATGCTTAGGACAAGGAGTGGTAGCCAAGTGTTGGACAGAGCTGTGTGTGCAATGTGGCCATCCATTCACCCTCTAAGCTACTCTGGTGCCTTCAGGAGCAGCAGAGGATGCTGTCCCATCACCAGTGTTGAAATAAAATTCAACTGCTAACGTGGCTGGCTTTTGTACATGGAATGGGGAGAGGTACCATCTTGTCTTTCATCTCGTAGTAGTGCTAGGGCCATAGAAACATTGTGGCAACCTACTTTCTTTCAATAGTGCCACCAGGCCATGAACAGTTGGACATGATTTGCCTTCCTGTAGTAGTTATGTAAAGTTTCTAGTGCTATCTCCAACTTGGGGTTGGTCAATCTGCTACTGGGATGAGCTTTTAAAAAGCAGCTCATCTAAGTCTGTTCTTTTAGCTGAAACACCAGAGGCTCATAGATAAAGATCCAGGAGCTTCTACGTTCACTGCCAACAATGCATTGAGTTATTGGAAGCTTCCAGACAAGGCTTTTTTTTTTGCGGGGGGGGGGGTGCAATTGCACTGCCTCATTCACAAAATTTTACGGGGGCTTCAGACATTGTTATCCTCAGTTTATAGCCCTTCCATATTTTCCCACCACTTCTTCTCTTTATCCTTTCCAGAAAAAAAATCTGTTAAGGAAGACACAATAGCTGCACAATGCCTTTTGATGATTATCTGTAGGAGCCTCCCATCTGGAAGCACCCATTGTTGTCACACCAGAAACTAAAGGGCAGTGACACATAGTACAACAGCTCTGTTTGTATCCACTAGAGGGTACATGTCTTTTTGCTGGCCTGAAAGTATAACAATCATATATCTTGGAATACCATCGCATGAACACTAGGAGTGATCTGTGCTCTAAAGAGAGAGAGAGTGTGCATAGCAAAGACCAAGCTTATTACACTGAATAGTTTTGTACAAACAGCAGCAGTATGGAATTACTAGTTTAGTAAAAGTTTGTACATCTGGATTTTAACCAAGTTCCTGACCCGCCGGCCCCCCACACACAATTATTGGAAGCTGATATATGATGTTAAAGTGGGAAGGATGTGGCACCCAGGATTGGCTTTGGGTAGCATTTTAGCTCTAGATCTAAAGATCTAAGCTGGGTGGATGGCTAGGAAACCTTTGGTCCTTATCCCAACATAGTTCCAAGCCTTCATTTCATCATCACATTGCAAATACCCTTCATCTTCCCTCACAGGCATTTAGGGAGTTATAATAACCCAAATTTTCTGAGGTTGGAGCCAATGCACTCCCCAGCCCCAAACCACATTCATCTTTGATACTCTCTTTGTCTGCCTGATCTTAATTGCAGCTCTGTTTCCTGTAGTTCTGCTGCCTCCCACCCTCTCCCAGCAGTCTTGTTCGATGGGCTCTTGGGTCAGAAGTCTTTCCCCACTGCCTCATTAACGATGCATAGCCCAGCCCATTTCACGTCCCAGCAGCCTCGTTAACGATCTGCAGTGCCACACCATCAAATTCTGCTTGCTAATTATTATCATCAGCTATTCATGCTGCAGATGTGGTAGAGTCAGTGGTTCTGAATAAACCTTATCAAGATAAGATTTTTTAAAGAACAGGTGCCAGCAGCCCAATGATAGTAGTCTTCCAGTTCAAAGGACTGGAAGACATCCAACTAAGGAAAGAACCCTTAAGAAGAGGACTCTATACAAAGGAAGATTTTCCCTATCTCACAGAGATTCCTTTCTCAAGAACCATCTATGTTAGCAGTATGATTACAAACTTCTGGATGGAATCCTCAATAGGCAGGAAGTCTGCATTGAATTTAGAGGGACCTATTTCTCTGTTTAGGACTAGGCTGATGTACACAAAATGGGCAGTAACCTATACTGCCTCTGTTTCTGATGTGCCAGTGGGACCCACCACTAGCACTTCCTAAAGCAATGCTGGAAGTGAGCAAAATGCCTGTGTCTCGAATGGGACAGATCAACAGAGCTCCTTTCTGTGAGTTCAACTGACCTACTCCATTCCGAAAACTAGTGTTTTGGCTCGTTTTTGTTTGCTTAAAGATTGGCTAGCTTCCCATCACACTAGTGGTGGGTCCCGCTAGTGCGGGGGCAGTGTTAGATACTGCGCAATATGTCAACCCTTGAACAAATAAATTTCTCATAAAGAGATCAGGCTATGACTCTGGGCCCATTTCTATTCTCTGATCACAAGCATATTGCAATCACTCTGCAAGGCTGGAAGGACTAGGGGTAGAGCTTGCAACTTTTGCAGGGTTACACATGGCTGAACAGAGAGCTGATCCCCAACACTTTAAAGCTGGGGTGGCCAACTGGTAGTCCATGGGCTAGTTCCAGCAGCCCCAATACATTTTAGGCAGCAAACCTATATCCACTTACTTGGGAATAAGCCCTACTGAACTTAATAGGGATTACTTCTGAGTAGAGAATATAGAATTGCACTGTTAATCAAGTTGTGATAAATATTTTGCCCATACTTTTGCTTTTAAGGAAAATACATTTTTTAAAAAATAGTGAGGTACAGATTTTTTGCATTTGAATGTTACATCTCTCTGGATTTTGTATATAATATTATCCTCATCATGCCTGAGCATATGTGCTGCTTCAGAACTGTGAAGTCCTTACTGCTAGCTGCTATAACATTACTATAGAGCATGACCAGTAGTGGAAAGTGTCATATTGTGGAGCAGAATAGGCTTCCAGGGGCTTCCGGGACCAGGAGTACTGCCTGGAGAATGGATTTGCCCCCTTGGACCCAGATGGTGGCCATCTCTTTAGAGCCACATATAGCAGTCTACTAAATTTTGGGCATAACAAAATATCCGGAACTGTGGGGGGTGACAAGATGAAGCATAACTTTCATAATACTAAAAAGTAATAACTTCAGAATGAACTATTGGTGTTCATAAGGGCAGTTGCTTATTGCTCCAAACCAAAAAGCTGAATGTTTTACTTTAATCTAGCATGCATCAGTGGGGTGTAAAGCCAATTTATTTATTTATTATTTTATTTATTTATTGCATTTATACCCCACTTTTTTTCCTCTTGCAAGGAACCCAAGGCGGCTTACATTATCCTCCTCCTCTCCATTTTATCCTCACAACAACAACCCTGTGAGGTGGGTTGGGCTGAGAGTGTGTGACTGGCCCAAAGTCACCCAGTGAGCTTCCATGGCTGAGTGGGGACTAGAACCCGGATCTTCCAGCTCCTAGTCCAACACTCTTGCCACTACACCACACTGGCTCTCTACCTTATATAATTTAGCTTATTGTACAGGGCCATTAACCCGATTTTATATGAGTAGTCTCAGCTTGTCTGTCTATTCATGTATCAACCGCTCATCTTTCATATACTTGCACCCTAACACTGCAGGCTTTAGTCCACAAAAGCTTGTGCCATAATAAACTTATTAGTCTGTAAGGTGCCATAAACTTCTGTTGTTTTTACTTACCTGAAAGTAAGTCCCATTGAACTCAATAGGACTTACTTCCAAATAGGCATACATAGGATTGCCCTGTAAACCATGCAAAGTTTGTTTAGAAATTCCCAGGGATGACCTAAGAGGGAGTATGTGTTCCACTCCAGGGACAAACTTGGATGTTTCCCCATACTATCATTTCCAGACATTGTCCCATCTGCAGATCCCAAGAGAAGAGGCTTCTCTCTGCTACTTTGCTTAATAGGTTTGGCTGTTTCTATGATTGCAACTAGGCAACTTGATAGAGGAGGCAGCCACTATTCCAGCAAGACAGGCTAAATAGGAATTTTATAACAAGAGCAAAATGGATGTGATATAGTTAGATTAACTAACTAAACTGTGGAAATCCACCAAGGGCCATTTCACAGGCTAACCACTAACATAAGAGTGATAGCCATTTGCTCTTTGCTAATACATATACCAATAACATAAACATCAATAAGCAAAATACATCAATCAGTTGGCATATCTCTAATCTTCATGGTTGTGGAGATAAGCCTAAAAAGATAATGATAGCAACATGTGCTAAATGTTTTAAAATCAGACAGCCTTAAAACGCAAATAAAAAGAATGCAACCAACTTTTAATTTCTAAAGCCATTTTCTGATTTTGAGAGATTGACCTAATTTGCTTTATTCTTTGTTTTTTTTACCTTGCGGGGTGATCATTCTGGAAGGATAATATCATAGATATGCAACGTATACACCAGCTGTATATCGGCAGCCTCTACTTCAATACATGAAACTACTAGGGCCACTTCCCACATTACAACTGAAGTAAAGAGGCTGGAACATAAGAAGAGCCATGCTGGATCAGACCAAGGGTCCTTCCCATCCATAATTCTGTTCACCCAGCAGCCAACCAGCTGCCTGTGGGAAACCCACAAGTAGGACATGAGTGCAATAGCACCCTTCCACTTGTCTTCACCAGCAAGTGATGTACATAGGCATACTACCTCCATTCTGAAGGTTTCTTGAAAAGGAGGACTGAGGAAGAAAAATCTGTGTACACTAGGGTGATAGGAACTGAGGTCTGAGATTCCAGTGTTGCACATTATTCATCCGAGTGATTCAAAGTGGACACTGAAGTCGCTTGTCTTGAATATTTACCAGGACATAAATACTCTCTTTTTTCCTCCCAGCTCCCATCCCTCCTGCAGAAACGCAGACCCTAGAAGAGTGTGGTCAACAAATAAAGATGGTCCTGGAGTCTCCCTGCCTTCCTCAGTGGCACAGATTCCTGCTGCAACATCTGACAAGACATTTCTGTAAACTGTGCCAGAAGGGCAGCAAGAATCATCTCACACCCAGGGTGCTTGGAGAGGCCTTTAGTGAAGTGCTTTTTAAACCATCCTTATCAAGGTAAGACTGCTGGACCATGTACTAGAAACATAGGCTGGGCTTTTCCTCTTCTTCATGAACAAACTGGAACTCCATGTTAAACAAGAGCTTATAAAATTAAGATTTTATTCGGGCGCAATAGCAGAAAAGTTTCAAACTGTATCTGCTTTTGAAAAACATCTTAAGTGAAAGCCATTTACATTCTAGATTGTGAAACCTACTTTTTACCATTTGCTCTGCTTCAAGAATTTATGTCAGTGGTGGGAAACATTTTTGATCCTGAGAGCTGTATGCCTTACTGGGTCGGGAGCTGTCCACACACATTGACCTGGTTTGCATGAGTTGTTTAAGTCATGGTGGGTTGCGGCATGTGCTGGGCGGAATTTGCATAACCCAGCAACAGACCATGAGTTGTTTAACCCTCACATAATCCATGATCCCCAGGTTTGCACCACATGACAAGCCGCAGCCGGGCATTGAATACTCAAAATGGCCACTGGCCACAGCCTAGTGTGACCTAAATAAGCTGTGGTGGGCTGTTCAATCATGCAAACTGGCACTCCCTCTCCCTCTCTCTCTCTCTCTCCCTCTCCCACTCCCACCCCTGTCTCAGTTCACAAGAATGGAGAGGTTTAAACCTCCCCTCCCTGCCCACTGAGATGGGATTACTGGGGGTTAGGGAAGTTAAAACCTCCCTCCATACCAGTGATCTTGGCAGCACTGGGATTACCAGGAAGAGGGCATAACCTTCCCATCCCCACCCCCAGCTATCCCAGTTGAGATTGCTACTAGTGGTGAGGAAGCAGTGATCTCAGCAGCACTGGAATCACTTGGGGGTGGGGAGGTGAAGCCCTCTCCCTCCCCACAATGACCCTGACTGGATTGCTTTTTCCTTGCTCTGTTAGTAGCAGAGAAACAGTGATTCCAGCTGCACTGGGATTGCTGGAGGGGTGTAGGCCAAAGCCCCTTCCCCTACCCCAGTGACTTCTATTCAAATCTCTGACCTGGAGTTGCTCATAGCAGCACCAGAACAACTGTCTTTTACCCGCAACCCAGCTGATGAGCTGAGCTGAAGGGAAAACTGGGTGGGGCTCAGCAGACCACAGAGAGAGCATCAGAAAGCCGCATATGGTCCATGGGCCATGGTTTGGCCACCCCTGCTTTATGTGCTTTGGACAATGGGTCATCATATGACTACTGCCCCAGCTCTGATTTAAATGTTATCTGAAGGATGTGATGGCTTCTGATATTTGGCTGCTATCACCCCAGCAGTGGCAATTCTTCCTAGTCATTATGTAACTTCATTGGCTACATTTGGACATGACACTGAACCATGTTTTAGCATTACAAGAATGAGCCCAGCCTCTTCCTGGGCATGTATGTGCTCCCATCCCCCTCTGGCATGGTTTAGATTAATTGCAGTTTAGCATATCACACAAACCCTAACCTGTGGTCATTTCTAAACCATGGTTTGTTGAAACAAGCTACCTTTATAACTCATAGTTTAAAGTTGGCTTGTATCAGTTTGTTGAGTCCAGATAATACAACATGCCATGGTTTATCATGTTGTCTGAACACAGCTATTGCATAATGGTATGAAAGAGTTTGTACCTTTTCTTTTTTTCTTCTTCCCTCCTATTTCCTTTTTCCTTTTGTCACTTAGATAATAAAGGCATTATTATAAAATATGAATGAGCTTGATTGCTTTGACAGAAAGACGATAAATAAATGCAGTAAATAAATAAATATAAACAAGTAAATAACCACAACAGCAACCACATTATTCAAGTAACTATTAAATCTTGGAAATGCTAAACCGTGGTTAACATTAAATTTGGGAACAGCATTGATGGTCCATAAAGCTCTGTTACCTGTGAAGCTCTTGCAGTACTGGGGCCTGAAAATATCTAAACTGGCACATATTCTGGGGCTGGCTGTGTCTTGTCATGTCCAATCTCTCAGTGTCACACTCCACCTGCTATCATAGCCATACAAGCAGAAAGCCTGGCTAACATTGCACTATGTCCTTGTTTACATAGCATGGAGGTGAATCCTGAGCATCATGTGAAGATCATTGAGGCTCTCATTGTAGCTGGTGGAGTGTGTGAGATCCAGGCAGCACCAGGTAGGAAATCCCTCAAAGCACTGCCATCCAAAAACAATGGGTTGAAGAGACTGGGCTGACTGTATTTGGGTTTTGTGATCAACAGTATGGAGCAACTGAGCACAGGTGTTTGCCATGTGACTGTCTGTAACATGCATTTGATTCACTGTGCACCTAAGGGCTGTGCTTGGGACACATAAATTACCTTGACCTTCCTGTGATATGACTGCTATTGTTGCTGTTAATGCTGTGAACATTATTGCTGGTTTTATTCTTGGCTTCTATTGTTTTTATGTTTTTATCACTTTTAATATTTTAACTGTTTTTATGTATTTTATTGCTGTAAGCTGCCTTGGGAGGGCTTCTGCCTTGAAAGGCGGCCAAGAAATACTTTAAATAAATAAAATAATTAAATTAAGTGACCCTAAGCCTTTAAGGAATGGCAGGAAAGAAAGTCTGCAGCGTGCTTTCCTTTTGGTGTGAGGAGTTTCCTTGTGTTTCACTAGCTGCTTGGATGTTCAGCTGGGTTTTTTGGATTGCTTTTCCTTGGATTTGTACACATGGAATGCATGTGGCCACGGCTAGTGCTATTCATAAGTAATACTATTCTATTGTTATAGCAGGGAATGATGGGGGAAATGAGCAGCTCTCCCTTACTGGTATGAGACATCCTGGAAGCTTTGCATCAACATCCCCTGCTGTCAGTTCAACACTTTGGCACTAAACTGGAACCAAAGAAAGTAGCTAGGGAGAGGCCCAGAAAGAAGAAGATAATCGTCCGCTCAGTTTGCTGGCAGAAAGCTGGTTACATGGACTGCAGCCTTGGTGCTGATGCCAGGCTGATTTGCTTTCCTGATTTAGACTGCTATGATATACAGGGAACTAGTGCAGAATTGGCACCTATGTGTGTGTAAGGCAGAGTCTGGATGTTCATAAAATGTATTGCTGCATCAAATCTTTGCAAGTAAATGTTTTTGCTTTGCAAATAGGACTTCTGAGTAGGGACTGACTGACTGACTCACCCATGCCCAGCTTCTCTGGGCACTCACTGAAACACTGCTGCTGCCCCCCCCTGCTCGCAGCACCGCACAAACTTCATCATGGCCTGGCAAGTGCCTAATGAAGCCGCAGGGCTCCCCATCCTCCTAGCGAGCCGCCATTGTGCGCAACAATGGTGGCTTGGGTGCTTCCAGGTAGGTAATGTTGCATAATTGGTGGCCATAAAGGGCCCATTTGAATAACATTACAGGCGTAATGCTACCAATTATGAAACATTACGTACCCAGAAGTGCCTGAACCGCCATTGCTGCACACAGTGGTGGCTCGCTAGAAGGGCAGAGCAGCTGCCAGGTGCTCGCCAAGCTGCAGGGCACTCACCAAGTGGGTCCACGAGCGCCCCACAGTTTGGCGAGCAGGGTCCAGGAGGGCAGGTGAGGGGGAGTCCATTGGACTCCACACACCCGATGGATTCTCGTGACATTCCTACTTCTGAGGCCCCCGAAATGTTCCCTGAAACCTCCCCTGGTCACCATTTGTATTGATTTTCACAGTCTGTTTGTAAGTCTGAACAGCTGCTGCTGCAGTGCCATTATTTTTCAAACCATGATCTTCTTGCTATCTATGTGATCTCAGCCTGTTGGAGATCACATAGCCAGCATGATGATGCCTTATATACAGTTAGTCTTGCCTATGTGACAATATCACAAAGTCAATTCAGAGTGACAGTAAAGTTTTCTGTCTTCACTCTGAATTAGCTTCAGGACAATACCAATCAGATGTGGCTATGTAGCATCATGAGATAATCATAGTAGCGACATGTTCTGCAATTGCTTGGGATTATGTAGCTCACAAGAACAATTGGATCTGGCTAAGTGATCATGCTGTGAGCTGGAAACATTGCCCTGACTCTGAATGTGCGGTGAGGATGGAATCATGCTGCAAACACTTTGAGCTCTGTTTGCAGCTCCCCAATAAAATTGCTGAAGTGGGGGCACATTTCAGAAGGGGAAAAGTGTTCACCAAAGCCCCTCACCCTCAGTTTCAGCTCTAATAAAATGCACTCCAAAATCTTAAAAACTAAGGACAGATATGCCCTTGGATGCAATAAGTCAGAGGGGACTATTCTGACATCAGCTACTACACTGCAGACTGACCAAGCATAGGTATTGTAATTAGAGGTGAACCAGAATAGCCCTTTTAGTTTCGTTTTTGATTTGTTGTTCTAAAAAAGCACCTCCATTTTTGTGTGTGTGTGTTCAACTGCCCCATCAAAATTTTGCCTATTTTTTTACTTGAGTCCTGGACACTAGAAGAAAAGACGGAAAAGTCCTCAAAGGCTGGTTTTTAAGGCTGTAGGGAACTGTATAGTCCCTGAAGTAACTCACAGGCTAGCCCATGTAACTGTAGACAGGGCTGGGAATGGGCTACGATGAAAGGTTCTCCCTCATTGAACATGCAGATTGCAAAGCCACAATCAAAACTTATGAAAATTTGGTTCAGCTATAATTGTAATGATGTAAGGAACAGCAGCACACACCTGGCTGACTCTATTGTATATCTATTGTTATCCTAGACCCTCATTGGGTGGGAGGCAAGGGCTCTTTTTTTATATATACTGGACCAGAGTGACCATCTGACCTGCATCTCCAGGGGGCTGACTTCACAAGCGATTTGAAGTCAGAGCAGTCTGAATTCCTTTGTGACAGATGACGCCATCACCAATGTGCTGCCAACCAGCCTCTTCTCTCTTGAAAAGCTACATTTTCTGAAACTCCTTTTACTCTTTTTTTACGGAAAGAGGCTCCCTGGCAGTTTTACCACAGTGTGCCATGTCCCCCCTGCATTAAATCCTGGGCGTGCCTCTGTGACCTGGCATTGATATAGTCAAGGGGGTGGGACACCCCATTTCCTCTTGTTTCCCCAGCAGAAATAGTTTTTCCCATTGAGAAAATCCCCAGGAGCAGAGCAGCGACCCCTCATATTACCACAGTAGTGGGGATACTCATTCACCTTAGCTAGCCTGCTTTTAATCTTTAACATATCCCCCTTTCTGTGCGTGTTTACTCAGAAGTAAGAAATAAATTTCACTCCCCTGCAGTGAAAGGGTTAAAGGCTAACTTTACTAACTCGCCCTAAAGCACTCTCTCGCTTCTGCTTTGCTCTCTTAAACCACTATTGCAATGTTGTGCTTCTTTTGTTCTGTAGTTTCTCTGATGTAAAGTCATTTCTCCAGTGTTATGTAAAGTCACTTCTCTGCTTTATTGCTTTATCGTAGTAATTATCTTTAGGGTTTATGGGAGTTTCTCATTGTGAGCAGGGAGAAGGAGAACGGGAAAAGGGGGGGTTGGAAGCAATAGGCAAAAGTGCACACATGGGGGAAAATGGGGTGGGAGCAATAACTCCGGGGCAGATTGCTGGAATGCAGTGAAATTGGAGTGGGGGGAAAGCTCTCAGGGAGAGCCTTCAGATGCTGCACTGGAGAGCTGGGGATTTTGGCTTCTTCAGGGAAAACTGCACACATGGGGAAAATTAGTTGCTCTCCATCCACAATAATGTAGTAGCAGGGGGAGCCTGGACAGGGATGGGAAACAGGCCGCTCTCATTGGCTGAGCAGCCTTTGCCAGTTTGATGACATTCAGTTCTACTCCCCCCCACCCCACCCCACCCAGAAGTATGTTCCTTTCAAGCGCTGTGTGACCCCTGAAAACCAGATTTTAAAGGTATGCTACACTCGGCTTATCTTGCTTCTTGTGTCCCTGATGGACCAAAGCCGATTCCATGAAAATCCAGGCAATACTCCAACGTGCTTCTAATTCCGTTGTCATGAAGATCCCCCCCCCCAGGTCAAGGTTAGTAGCAGTCTCTTGAGGAAGCCTTGTTAAAACACAATTATGTGGCTTTGCTAATGTACTTCCTCTCATAGGCATGTTTCTGATAATCACAGAGGAAGGGAGTAGATGAACCCTGGGGGATAAGCACCCAACTGTCAGTTTCCATGCTTGCTTTCATGGCTCGGGTGCCCTCCCCCTTTCTGGCAAACCAGAAGGCGGTCACCCTGCCTGGGGCAAGGATGGAAGATCCACATTTGCCTCACCTTCTTGTCTTTGTCCATGGTCATTAGCTTGATCAGCAGCACAGCTGGCAGCTGGGGATGGTTTAATTGCTCTTCAGGGAATTGCTGAGGTGATGTTACAGGAACGCCTTTGGTGAGGGTTGACTTTGGGAAGGGTCCAACACACGGAAGGGAAGGGAAGGGGAAGGGAAGTTGTGTTGCTGTATTTTCCAGCTCACTGTTTGCTCACATGAGGTTTATTGGCAGAAGGGACGGCTCCTGATCCTGTTTGCATTTATCATCTGACCAGCAAGGTTTAGCAAGGTTATGAAGAGGTATTTCTTGAGGCAAATGACAGGACTCTGGCTTTTCCCCATGAGCAACCATATCCTGAAGCCCCACTGATTCATTGCCTTGCTAGAGAATAGGTTTATCAGTACAGGTGTAACTTTCAGATGTATCAAATAAACTTGCTTGACCTATGAATTTCTGATCAGAGGTTTTCCCAGACACAGGCATTGTTTCCAGTGCTTAAAGTTGTGAATTTAGCTAGACTAAACCATCCTGTGTGAAAACAATTAAGTAATACAGTAAGGAAACATTCCTCTGTCCAGAAGGAATTAATTACTAGCACTGGTGACTTCTGGGTAATCTCTATTTGCAAAAGCAGAAAATCGAGTGCACTGCATTAAATAAAAACAATAAAATAACTACCGGATATTATTTTCTTATCACTGGTGATATTTGGTTGAATATATGATACCTATGAGAGGTTAATCCTTGTTCATTTTATTATTAACCTACCATAAGAGAAAAGAATTCAGCCAACATTTTTCCAGTTTATGCTGCAGCAGACTGCACTGTGGACAAGCCCTCAGATCAACAGTAGGTAAATCTTTGCTTGTGGAAACTTTGTAAAATGAAGCCACAGGGGGCTGAAGTGAAGAATGAGGCTGCCTCCTGAGATGGTACAATTCAAGGGGCACAGCAATGCTGAAACTGGAACATGAGGTTGGCTCTCAGAACTATTGGCATGGTTGTTTGTTCCCTAGGTGAACTGAAGAGTATTTCATTTCATTTATTTATTTCAAATATTTATATGTGGCTTTTCCAGTAAAAACAGCCTCGGAGTATGCCCCATAATCCTCTGCAACAACATAAGTTCTAGGACACACTCAGTTTCTGCTCTTACCTTGCTCAATCCTACCATGCTGAGGGTAGCTAAAATTCCTGACCCTAACTAATTCCAGATGTTTTAGTAGAGATTCTACAATGCAGCTGATTGACTCAGCGTTGAGCCATTATAAGTTCCTAATATAAGCAAGACTTGAATCAGCAGTTTTGGTCTAGTTTAATCAGTTCAATTTAAGAGTTTATCTGCATGAGGTTATACAAGAGTTCATGAAAGTGGATGTGTGCATTTACTTGTGGCATTTATTTTTTCAGGTTCAATCTTCATTTAAGAGTTCCTTACAGGTTTGCAGTGCCTGGTACACAGACATGTTTTGCTTTGGCCATGTACATCTTGATTATAAGGGGGGGAGGGGGCGGTAACTATTAAACTCTTGCTATGGAAGAGAGAAAAAGTTTGGACGTTGACTCTGTAATTGCGAAAGATGCTTATATTAACCCTAAACCCTTATACTTACATTAACCCTAAATGCACCCAGAAATAACTATGTATGTACTTTCTAAGTCATTCAGACAAAATCTCTGCTGCAGTTCACTTCTGTCTGATGGATGTTGGCTCACATTGTATATAATGCTTTTATTTCTGGTTATCTGCTCCTAGCATTCCTGGGTCCCTATTAAAGCTTGAAGCCAAATAATTGGCTGGTAGATTTATATCACTATGTGAAACTCAGCTCTGACTTTTCCCTCTCTTAGTTCCTCCTTGTCCCAGTGCCTGCATCCTAAAGCCAACTTCTTCTTCACCTACCCTTCCCTCGGGTTCCTGTTTCTCAGGTTCCATTGCCTACTCCACACCTTTCTTTCATCTGCCTTATTTCTGAGTACCCTGCCCCTCAGCCTCTCTACTTCTTGGGATAGTTTTTCAATCTTTATTCTGCCCGATATAGATACGTTCCATTGGGTTTGTATGAGAATTGAATCCCAAATACACAATTTCCCCTGCTCTCATTAAACCTGAACTGCAGACATTTGGACATCTTTGTGCCCTGAGCATATGAAGTGTTTTTGATAATTCCAAGCCATTGCAGCAACTCAGGCAGCCAGTATCAGGGACTTCACTGCCATAGCACAATATGAAATAGATTGCTTTGAACCTTTCTGAGGCATCTCAACTGTCTAGTAGGAATCCACAGATGTGATTTAGTTTCCTCCTCCTTTAGACAAAAAAATCACTTGAGAGAACCGCATATTCATGTACCATGAATATTAAACGAGTATATTTAAACAAGTATATATTTTTTCTCTTTCCACATCATTTGAAGAACAAGTCTTCTATTTACCACAAATATATTTATTGTGCAACTAGTATAAGCATCAAGTGCCCAATCATACCCACAGAAGGGGTGTGGGGGGCAGAAAATGATCATTCTCATAGGCCACAGACTGATTCTATGTGTAGGAGACAGTGCAATCCTATACTCAGTAGTATACTCCTATACTCAGTAGTAAGTCCACTGAGTTCAATGGGGCTTTCTCCCAGATGCGTGTATAGGATTGCGGTTTCTGTCATTTGAAGTGGTCCGAAGCCAATTTGCATACTTTCCATTTGTTTCCTATATTGTGGTAGCAGACTGTGAAGTTTTTATTCACTGAAATGGGAATAGTTGGACAAGTATTTGCAGATGATTGCTTGCAGAATTGTGTCCGTCCTACAGCCAGCATTCTGGAATGATGCCTCCAGAAATAACAAACCCAGTTCACTTACATTCATATGAGTACAACGTGAAGGAATGGCAGCAAAGCTTGCTAAGATGATGTGGAAAGTGTTAGCACACAACTGCTTCATCTTGTGCACTAACAAAATGCATCTGAAGACATGTCCTCTCACATTTTCATGCTTTAACACAAAACCATAATTGTTAGATGCCAAGAAAGAAGATAGCCATGTTACGCAGGTTAATCTATGTTCTTCCTCTAGGATGACACCCTCTGGATCTTTTATTCTGTCATATTATTTTTTTAATTTCTATTCTTTTTTGTCCAGATATAGGCATCTTGAAAGTGGCTAACACCTCCACACACACACACACACACACACACGTTACAATGAAGCATAATCTGCAGCCAAAGTGACTGCTTCGTATTTCTTCATGGTGAGGCCAGCCTCAACCACCATTCGAAGTATCTGCATGGGGAACCTACATGGGCCATACAAGGAGTTCCATTTGGTTTTTGGTACTCAGATGGCACTGAGGGGAAAAGCCATGCAGAAATGTGAATATGCAGTGTTAAACAAAGCAGCAGCATCTATGCAAAGTTATAGAAAGCAGTAGGGCTTCATTTTCCATGGGACTGAAATCCTAAAACTGTATCTCAGAACTCACCTGTAAGGAAGTGAGGCAATTAAATTCTAGATTCCATCCACCAATCTCATTCCCACTGTCTCCACTGCTAGGGAATGTGTCTTGGCCAGTTCATTCCCATTTCTCCTTGGGTTCTGCTTTGCATTTCTGATTTTCCAGCCTCATACTCCAAGGGCCTTTTCACACTATTTGCTTCTTCTCACAATACATATGCAGTTGTTACTCAGTTTTGGGAGGAGATGCAGACATCATTCCCAGTGATCAAGTGTTGTGGTTTAAATGGTAGAAAGAAACAGTTCCCTTCCCCACCTCATACTCCACCCCAGGTAACATGACCATTAAAGATACCAATGCTTTGTGGACTGTGATTGCACATATTTTCATGGACTTCTGTTGGTTGTAGCATCATTAGGAGCAACATAGCTCCCATGCCCTTTTGCTTAACGTGTGTGTGTGTATTCATTTATTATTATAGATGTTTACCTTCTGTTATAGCTGACCTCTCCTTTGCTGTACCATTTCAGCATAGGATCCCTTACCTCTTCATTTAATGAAAGAAAACTGGCAAACATCAGTGAGGCGACCTCCTCTCCCTGAAACAACATCAGCTATTTCATGAAACATTTGTCTCCTTCCTTCTCCTCGATGTGGCTTTTTTTTTCATTCTTTGAAAGCTGTGCACTCCCCCACTGGAATATACATCTCTTCTATAAATATAAATGTATTTTTTTAAAAGCAACTGTCCTAGTGGAGTAAATTTGTCCCTCAGGGCCAGCCCTACCATTAGGCAGAATGAGGTGGTAAGGGGCAGGGAGTGGCGGTGAGGTGTCTGGGGACAGAGCTGTATGTGCCATGTGAATTGTGTTGCAACTGCATATGCTTGCCTGCTGCCCTCAGGTGCAGTGGAGGAGACTGCTTTAGGTGGCTTCTGGACATGGAATGGGGGAGGGGGCATCTTGTCCTTTGCCTCAGACAGCAAAACGTCTTGGGCTGGTCCTGGTCCTCCCCTTCCCCTTCTATTATGTGGGGAAATAATATAACTCTACTGATGCTGAATCTATGAGAGGACAAGTATAGCAGTAAAAGGAAAGTGCGGGTTTTTAATTCTCGGCCCAGAGATGTACTGTGTCTCTCACCTCTTAGTCATCCCACAGCCATGTAATATGCACATGTGTTCCTTCTGGTAAATCCTCATAAATCAACTGTGCCAGCCTCTAAGTCACATTTATTGCTCTACTCAGAGCTCTCACCAATCCATTAAGCAATGTCAGTATGTGTTTTTTTCTTTCCAGTTCAGCCATGTGTTAGGAAATCACAGCTCTTTTCTTTTTTCAATATACGTGGTATATTATTGTGCCTGAAATGAGGTTGAGAGGCATTTTTTTAATATGACCCCCTTATACGTTTGCTGGAAAATATGTTTAGAACAGAAGTTAGGAAGCAGGCAGAAAGAGTCAGTCAATTTGTTCGTATTCACATTGGTGTGAATTTGCACAGGCTTCTTAGGAAGCTGCCTTATACTGAGTCAACCTATTGGACCATCTAGCTCAATACTGTCTAGACCAAGGGTTCTCAAACTTTCTACCCCCAGGGCCCACTTGAGAGAGTGAAAATGACTGAAGCTCACCAGTCACAAAATAGTGACAGATGGAGGTGGAGTTTGGCATAATCAGCTGGCAATTTCTGATAATAATTGTATATTGATATCTAATCCCTCTTTGAAAATCACTGAATTCTTTGCTGTGGCTATTTCCATGTAGCAGGGCGTTCCATAATTCCACTTCCCTCAAGTTAAAGTACAGACCTTTGCTCTGGATGTAGCATTAATCATCCTCCCCATTTCAGGAAGAATTTGCTGATCCAGAGGCTCCAAGTTTGGATTTCCAACATGGTGCCCACCAGACCCCCTGCCTCTCCTGATTTTAATTTTATTTCTTCAGATTACTATACCTTTTTTTTTTTTTAACAAGGAGCCTGCAATATTGCAAAGCAAAGTGTTTATTCAGGTTCAAACATTTTATTTGGGTTCAAAAGAGTGGTTTTGTATTTTGGAGCTCAGGATCCCCCACCCCCACATCTGCCTTGTACTTAACTTCTTGGCCTTGTTATTTTTCTGTTACTCTCACCAGT
The DNA here is from genome assembly GCF_057233095.1 of Heloderma suspectum. Classification (NCBI taxonomy): domain Eukaryota; kingdom Metazoa; phylum Chordata; class Lepidosauria; order Squamata; family Helodermatidae; genus Heloderma; species Heloderma suspectum. The sequence continues at coordinate 233,407,793 of NC_139461.1, forward strand.
TTACCTTCTGGAAAATGAGTGTTTTGTAGCTGGCCGTGCATACCATGGCAGCCATTTTATGAATGAGTAAACCCCTCCATGGCAGCCATTCTGTGAGAGTGCCCATGCCACTCTCTCAAAATTTCAAGTATGCCCATCAACCCAAAAAGGTTAGGGACCCCTGTTCTAGGTAGAGAAAACTGTTCATTTTATATTGTTTTTTTCCTCCCCCATATGCCTCTCAAAGTCTTCTTGCCCATCTCTTGCCATTCTCTCCATTTTCTTTCACACTTAACTTGCACCCTATCCCCAATTGCCCATTTCTTTCATCTCTCCCTCCTGCTGCTTTTACATTCATTTCCTCCTATAACAGCTTTCCTCTCTTATTCTCTTCTTGATTCCCAGTTTTTTATTATTGGTTGTTCTTGTTGTTGCTGTTATTGTTAATATGAATATTAGGCTTGCCCTCTAGCCAACTCTCACTGCCATACCTGACTGTGCACTGTGCATGGGGTAGCCATGGCACAAGGCAGTCAAGCAAAGAGGCACTGGGCAGTCTGCAGCACTGAGAGCCACTTGTGGGTCCCAATCCACAGTTTGAGAAACAGGTCTACTCCACTGACTGTCAGCAGCTCTCCAGGTTTTCAGAGAGGAGTCTGGAAATGGCAGTGATTGTACCTGGGGCCTTCCGAATGCAAAGCACCTGTTCTACTCTTGAAGATTCCTATGATAGGGAAGACATCTACATTTATGAAAAGTTAACCCTGGACATACAGCAAATTGGACAAGCCTGTGCTCTTCATTTCTTTCATATCTTTCTCCAGGGGCCAATCTACATTGCACTCGCCATCGCAATGAATTCGGTGTCCTGTTGGGTTAAACGCTCTCGCATTAAAACGTGATTATTCACACTCACCCATTTTCCCCATTGCAGTGCGTCATTGAATGCGCGAGCTTGGTTCACACACGAGCGCTGTGCTGTTTTCCTGCTGTTTTCCTGCGTGCACTTGTCTGATCTCGGATGCTAAGCAGGGTCGGCCCCGGTCAGTAGTTGGATGGGTGACCGCCTGGGAATCAGGCTTCCTGCATTGAGCAGGGGGTTGTTCTATCCCTTCAAATGAGACTAAGTTTTACCCCCTCCTATCCCCCACTCCGGATGTTTTTTTTAAAATTAAGGTGTTATCCTCGCAGAATCAGGGCTTCTCTGCGATGTTTTTTTTTCTAATTCAGGCATGATCTTCGAAGATTCGAAGTTGTGAAGCTTCACAACTTCGATTCTTCGAAGATCATGCCTGAATTAGAAAAAAAAATGGTATAGGGTGCTGCAGACTGCCCAGTGCCTCTTTGCTTGACTGCCCTGTGCCATGGCTACCCCATGCACAGTGCACAGTCAGGTATGGCAGTGAGAGTTGGCTAGAGGGCAAGCCTAATATTCATAATAACAACAACAACAAGAACAACCAATAAAAATTGCGGAGAAGCCCCGATTCTGCTGTGCTGCTTCACTGCCCTAAGGCAAACAAAAAAGGTACAGCAGATAGTGACTCTCATGAAGGTCAGCCAGGGGGCAGGACTAGCTCTAGGAACTTCTGATCCATCCACTTTGAACTTTCATCCTCTTCACAGGGCATGTGGAGTGGAAGAGGCTTAGGAATCATCCACAGTATCTTTGGTGCCTGGCCAGCAGGAACAGGACTTACCTGGCTGCAGCACCCCTTCTTGATTCCCAGTTTTTTATTATTGGTTGCAGCACCCCTGCAGGATGAAGCAGATGCAACAGGACTTCTCTCTTCCTCACTGGCCCTCACCTATCTTCTTGGTGGACAGCCAGGATTCTTACTCCAGCCATTAACAATTGCAGCTAGTGCTGCAGCGGAGCTCCCCATCTGGGCACTCACCTGCCTGTTACCTTCTCTCTCTCTCTCTCTCTCTCTCTCCCCCCCCCCCAGCCTAAAATCCTGCATTTAAAATGGAGCTTTCTGCTTCGATTTTAAATGCAGGATCACAACGATTCCCTTTTTCATGTGCTTCTTTTCCCCCCACCCCCTTCCCCCTCCTTCTTCCCATATCTGAGTCTTCCATTATCTTTCATTGACCTCACCCCTCTTCTTGCCACTTTTACCCTTTTCACGGAGGAAACTGAAGCAGAACACAGTGGGGTAATTTGATAGCTTATTCTCTGCGATCTATTTAAAAATGGAACAAGGGCATTTAGTGCAGGGGACGCCTTGGCCATGTAAAGAGCCCGCAAACTTCTGTGAAGGAGCAATCTCAATTGCAGGACAAAAGCTCCATGTGAAGAAAGCCCATCTCCCCCCCCCCCCGCCCCGGCTTGTGCTGCAACTGGCTCAAGGCTTTTTCTGTTCCCTGGTATCATAAAGCAAGACTTGAATAAACATAAGCAGAGAACAATCACTGTACAGCAACTCCAGGCACTCCTTAGTCATAGGGAAGGTGTTTCAAAGGGCCTGCCTGGCACATGCAAACTATTACAGACAGCCCTGTAGATATGAAAAATTGGATCTGATCCTAATTCTGTTCCAGGCTCGAGCACTGGGAAATGTAAATTCACTGTAAAAAAAGGAAAATAAAACAATTCCAAGTTTCTAGTTCCAGTTCTAACATGTAAAGCAGACAGAGACATGAGCCATCTAGAGTCAAGGTGGGGGGAGGGTTGTTCCTGGCTTTGTTGCTGACTCACTGTGTAACCTTGGCTTGCCCTTTTAACCTTCTGTATAAATTATGGGATACTCTTCTTCTCATTTCCATCATATCTTAGTGGTGTGAGGCTTCATTCCATATTTGTAAAGTTCTTTGGAGACCATGGATGGTTGTGGAGGTGCTATATATAAAGTTTGTGTAGTTAATATTAGAATGAGAAGTGGAGGCCCTAACCACTTTGCCATATCCTGTCCTATTCCCACATGCACCCTCATCCCACATTAAGTCTTGCCTTGTAATTAAACCTATGTGAAATAGCTATAAATACCTTGCAATAACACCAAGTCCTCTGTGCAAATACCATATAAATAGGAGTCAATAGATGATAATAGGAGAAATGAGAACATGACCTTGCTTTGACACAAAAGTAAAGCAGCCTTTTAACACAGATTTTTGCACCCTCTTTTGGAAAAGAGGAACTGGTCTGTATTTGGTAACACTGACATGTCTCTGGGGCCCCAATCTAGTCCTCCAGGGGTTCCCCAGGCTGCCGTACCCCCTTCCCTTCGCCTTACCACTTCCCCCTGGCTGTCGATCGTTTGGTAGTTTACCAGCTTTTGTACAGCTTTTTCCCCCTTCTAAAAGGTTGAAATGCCTCTCCTAAGGCTTAGTTACTGGCAGTAAATGCTTTAAGCTAAAATATACTGGTATTTTTGGCCCCACCCATTTTGCCTTCAGTCCCTCCTACCACTGGAATGTGGCTCCCAAGAGCCTCTCCAAAATGGGATGCAGCCCTCTGGCTGGAAGAGGTTCAACACACTTGATGTATGTAACGAACAGAGCGTTCTATATACTCCCAAGTCATTTATGGCCTATTCATACAACCACACTGGTGTGCTGGCACTGTGAGTCTCACTGATCTGTGCCAAATTCCGCATGAAGCAATTGTGCCATCCCTTTGCCACAAGAATATGTCACAATTAAGCTCAGATCCCCATACAATCCATGACCAGCAGCTTTTATAATAGGTTGAGCTGGCAAGCAGGGAGCACATGCTGGGGCAGTCCCATGACTGCTTCACCACATGTTGAACTCTGCACAGAGATGCTGAGCTCATGTTTGCCACATGTAAGTCAGGTCATGTGAATTTGATGCTTGACCCAAAAGGGAGTCATGTGCCACACTCCAGATTAAAGTCGATTGCATATAAGGGACAGTCCAGCTCCACTTTGAACCATTTCTCACATGGGGCACAGTGAGAAGGGAGTCTGTGTGGAAGAATGGATAGAAATACCAGCTTATGTAAATGTGGGTGACATCATCCTTTCTCCTGGTGCTATTTATAACTAATTTACTCCCCTTTGCTTTATTATCTTTCCACAAGCTCTTTCTCCACCGGCATTTAGCATCTCAGTTGGCAAGCAGCGGCCAGCTACATGATACGGCAGGAAGCTTTTTCTCTTGATGCTGAAGAAGGTGAGGGAAGGAGGAAGAAAACATTGCATGTGTGAGGGTGGGGTTGCGAATATGTTCTGTGGGATCCTGGTGTGTGTCTGGGTTGGGGGGGAGTTTGTGACTCTGTCATGGATCCCAGGGCTTGTCAAGAGAGCAACTGCTAGGTACAGTAGGAGCTGGAAGTCAGGAGAGCAGTTCTGAATTAACATGACCGTAGAATTTAGATGCAATCCCATCTACCTATTAGTTTGTCCTGCTTTTGAAGCCTGGTCAAAAGTCTGCCCTACATAGGTCAAAACATAACAGATACAAAATAGATAAGACATTTTGATTAGTCCAAAAAAACCATCACACCTACACTGTACAATTTGGTGGCTAAGGCAGAGTGAATGCAATGTGGCTTTAAGCACCATAATGATGAGTAGTTATTATACCCCACAATAGGTGTTGTGATTCCCCTTCTCCTTTTCTTCCAGTTCCCACACAAAATCACCCTCCTCCTTCCTTTCTCCAGAACTTCCTTCCTGTCATTTCTCAGAATCTCTTCTGCCACCAACAACACATTTTTTTCTTCCAGTGTCTGCTCAAAATGCACCTCTTCTCTGTCTCAAGAACATTCTTCCTATCCGTTGCTCAGATCCATCTCTCTAGCTGAAAAAGGGCAAAAATACTGATGGTTTCAAAGAAAAAGGGGCAAAAAAAAAAAAAAAAGTTAGGTGTCAAGAAAAAGCTGGTATGGATGGTAAGAAGGCCCGTAGTGGTAGAGAAACCCAGGGAAAGAAGGTAGCTAAAATAGAAACTCTGGTTTAGAGAGACAAAGTTGCTTTGTATTTACTCTGCAATGATGTTGACGTTGCCTAGTAAAACAAAAAATTTAGAGAGAAGAGGGACAGGGTAGTGCCTTCAAAATCTATACCAGCCTTCCCCAACTACAACTCCCATTGGCAATGCTAGCTGAGGATTGTAGGAGTTGTAATCCAACATAACTGGAGGGCACCAGCTTGGAGAGGACTGATCTATACCCATGCTACTGTTCTGCCTTCTCTGAGTCCAGTATGACCATAATGTTGTGCTTCCATCAACATTTCAGCCAGGGCTGTGTTTCCACCAGCAATTTACTCCAACCTGCCTGTGCTGTGGGGTCTCTGTGTTTCCATGACATCGTGGCCATTCAGCCCCAGGGTTGTATTTTATTGCTGAAAAACCACTTCTTCTGAGACTGCTTATAATCTGACTTTTCCTGGTTATGGCGGCTCCATTACTGACCTGTTTCCACAATCGCTCTGGGTTCACTGTCTTAGCTGTGCCCATGGGGTGTGTAGCCCGGCCTTTGTGGGTGTGTCGCTCTGACCTCGGTGGCCCAACCCTTTCCCTCCCTGATTTCTGGAAGTTTCATTGCCCTTTTGGAGCAGGATGTCAAGGGACCAACATTTAAAACATCATTGAAAATACAGCCCATGACCCCAGTCAAGGGGTGTTTTCTCCCATTGTAGTGAATGAGGCTTACCCTGTCAGTGACCACAGAAATTACAAAGAAGCCCCTCAATTGACATGGCACATATCAAAGCCCGCAGTTCTTAAAATGGATTAAGTGTGATCTTGAGGTTTTGGTCCATTGCCTTAGGACATAACTCCTTCACAGCTTCCAAATAGAGATCCTGCGTGTTAAAATGGAGGCTGGTTTCGGTCTCTTTCCCACAACTAACCCATTAGTGTCTCCTCAGAAGTAACTCCCATTGCTGTGGATAAGGCTGAGATTCCCACTCAATTGAAATGGCACACATTAAAGCCCAATCGCTTAAATGCATTTAAGCAACCAAGCAAGGCTCCAATGAATTGCCTTAGGTTGAAAGTACTTAGCAGCTTCATTATAGCTATCCTGAGGGTTACAATGGGGGCTGGATTCTGTCTTTGGGCCGATCTACATTGCGTCTGCTAGCGCATCGAATTCGGTAGATTGGCGAGGTAAATGCCATCGCATTAAAACGTGATTATCCACACTCACCCTGTTTCCCCATTGCAGTACTTCATCAAATGCCCAGGCATGGTTCACACGCAAGCGCTGTGCTGTTTTCCTGCTCTTAAAGACAGCAGCTCTCGTTGGAGGAGCAGAAACTCTTCCTGTTTCTGCTGATTCCCTGCCCACCGTCCCTCTCTTCCTCTATCCTGTGTGTGTGTAGGGATTGCACGAGCATCCTGTTGGGGCTCGAAGTCCTGCAACAATTTACCACTCCGCCCCCCCCTGCACACCAATTCCCTCAGCAAGAAGAGGGGAAGAAGGCAGCACCTCTCGTCCTCCCACCATCATTGCTACTGTGGCAGTGGTGCGGGAGAGGCTGGTCGTTTTCCACATGTTTTCCTGGCCTTAGGGAAAATGACCAGCTTGTCCTTTGCCGCCGTCATTGTAGCAGGTGTGGGTGGAGGCACCTATCCTCTTCTCCCCCCCCCACCTGCTGGAGGCCAGGGCGAGAGGCTGGGGGTTGTCTGCTGATGCTCTTTTCCCCGCGCCAGCCCTTGACAGCCAGTGTGAGGAAGAGGGGCAGTGACGGCGGCACCCACCGCTCTTGGAGGGGGGGCTGCTAGCATCTTCGAAGCTTTGAAGCTTCGCATCTTCAAAGACAGCCCTGTGTTTGTCCCCTGCTCCTGAGATGATGTTAAAATTGTCCATGGACATTTTTATCAATGTTAGTCCATGGACACTGAGGACTGTCTGCCTGGATATGTAGGGATGGCAGAGAATTCCCCCACGGATTCCAGTGAGGCCAGATTCTTTTGAATCCAGCCCCCCGGAATCCGTGGCGGAACGGCCTCCCGCCCCCCCCCGTGGAATCCCCCCAGGACAGCACTTACCTGGGGCGGATGCGGCAGATTCGGCGGTGGCGGTTCCGGCGGTGGCGGCTCTGGCGGCTGGTCTCCTGGCCGGCCACGGCCAGGCTGCTGTGGCCGCCATTGCCGTCCTTGCAGCTGTGATGGGCTACGTAAGTATTCATGGCTAACCCCCCCAAAAAAACCCAGCGTACGCAAATGGCGGCGGCTATGGCGGCCGCCATTTGCGTTCCCTATTTTTCGCCGTTCTAGTCTATGTAAATATTTATGTAGGCTAGAACGGCGAAAAATAGGGAACACAAATGGCGGCGGCCGTAGCCGCCGCCATTTGCATACGCTGGTTTTGGGGGGGGGGGGTTAGCCGTGATAGGCTACGTAAATACTTACGTAGCCTATCATGGCAGCCTGGCTGGACACAAATGGCAGCCACACCAGCCCTTCTGCTGCCGGAAATCCGGCTGTGGACAGCCCTATCCGGCTGCTCTGCGGAGCCACCGTGGAGTGGAGCTGGCCGAGCAGGATTCCGGGGGGGAGGACCGGATCACCTCCCCCCCGTTGAGGATTCCAGGGGGAGGGACAGAGCACCTTCCCCCCACCGCGAATCAATCCGCGAAAAGGTAAGTGAGTTTCATACATCCCTATGGATATGCATCAAGCATGGATGGGACTGTGAAAACATTTACGCTTGCCTGGGCTTGCCCAGGCAAGTTTGCAGAGCAATTGGTCTGGAGAAGCTACGATTCTTCAAAGATTCACGTCTTTGAAGATTTGAAGATAATGCCTTAATTAAAAAAAAAAAAAAAAGCCGAAGCAGGGGATAGAAGGGGGTAAAATTTAGTCTCATTTGAAGGGGTAGAACAATCCCCTGCTCAATGCAGGAAGCCTGATTCCCAGGCTGTCACCCATCCAAGTACTGACCGGGGCTGACCCTGCTGAGCTTCTGAGATCAGACAAGCACGTGCACATCCAGCCCTTTGCTTGTTCCTGAGGAAATGTTGAGCACTGAGGAAACTATGCAATCAGTAGCTGGAAGATGACATGGCGCCGTCGAGAGCTGTGATTGTTTTTCTCTCCTGTCCAAACATGGCTGTATATGGATGTGTGTGGGAGGGGACTATGACCAGATATGGTAACGAACATGGAAAATCAGAGCACATTAAGGGGAAATACCGGGATATCAGGGCATTGAAAGCGGTAGCACGGAAGTGGGAAATTCCGGTTCCAATTCAAGGCGGGTACTACGTAGTGTGAAAGACGGGCGGTGAAACCTCATTCGAAGCGAAAAAAACTGTAAGTGTAGATTGGCCCTTTGTCTTTACTGCTCTCTTTCCCACAACAAATCGATTAGTGTCTCCTCAGAAGTAACTCCCATTGTGCTGAATGAGGCTTGCCTTTGAATGCCTACATCAGAACTTACAGAGATTCCCCCTCAATTGAAATGGCACACTTTTAAGCCCAGTTCCTTAAATGTGATTAAGCAAGGTCTCGAGGCTTTGGTCCATTGCCTTAGGATGTAACTCCTTCACAGCTTCCAAATAGAGATCCTGTGTGTTAAAATGGGGGCTGGTTTTGCTCTCTTTCCCACCAGAAACTCATTACTGTCTCCTCAGAAGTAATGCCTATTGTGGTCAATGAGGTCCTGTGGGTTAAAATGGGGGCTACTTTCCCTCTTTGTGTTCTCCCCCCACTTTCCCAGCACAACATATGTGTGTCTATTCGCAAGCAATTCCCATTGTGCTCAGTGAGACCTGCTCCTGAAATGCAGGTGCATCTGGACTTTCAGGGGAAAGGAGGAAGGGGCGGGGGAGAAGGGAAAAGCCTTTTTTAAAATCCCCTACCCCTCCATTAGCTTCTCCTTCTGTTGTCCTGGAAACATGGCCTAGAAGGCGAGAACACTGAAGTTGTGTGAAGGAGAGGGGGAGGTGATCCTGGAGGGAGCAGTCAGGCATAGATGAAAAGATGCACACATAAGCACCCATTTTAGGGGCAGGAAAGAAAGTTTAATGGGGTGTGGGATGCTCCAGACACAGCGCTTTGATTTTTCGCCCCTTTGTTAATGCAGAATCGTGGTTTCAATCTCCATTTTAGGGGCAACAAGGAAGGTTTAAAGGGGGGGGGGATGTTTCAGACACAGTGCTTTGATTTTTCACTCCTTCTCTAAAGCATAACAAAAGGGCTGGGAAGGCAAGGAGGAGACTGGCCAGAGCAGGAAAGTTCAGCGGGGCAGAGGGGGCGAGGGAGGGGGGAATCGGAAACAGGAGGAGGTGGGAAAACAGATGGGGTAAGCAGACCCAACCCACTCCCAAAAGGCTCCACCCAGCCATCAAGAGAATAACGCGATTAGGGCTCCAAGGAAACAGCGCAGCCAGCCAGGGTACAACGATGATAGACCGGGTCCTTTTGGGACATGGAAACACGCGAGAGAGAAAATGTATTTGGGGAAACAGCGCGACCAAGTTGGAAAAGAAGTGAAGGCGATAGTGTGTAAATGCACCCCAGGAAGATGGATAAAGACATTTTCTTTAAGCCATGAAAACCACAGAATGAAATGGTGGAAGAGCTACCGTCTTCAGAGCGAAAGAAAGAATTGCCTGTGAATTTTGGATGCTCCTTTATTCCTTTAGTTGAAATCAAAGTTGAACAGCACTACTTCCTAGGAAAAGCCAGCTGTGCTGAAGGTGACCATTCTGGACAACCCCCACCAGCAGATGCTTGTGAGATGCCAGCTGGCTGAACTGTGCCCACACAATTCATACACGCATATACACACATAGCCCTTCCCAGAAGAGACTCTATGAAGTCATGGGCAGCAGCTTCCCGTTAGCTTCAAATATACAGCAGCTGCTGTTGCACATTAATTTTAATTCAGCAAAACCAGGACAGGAAAGAGACTGTGGGGTGGGGACCATGACTGATGTGGGTTCCCGCTCTCTGAAAAGGCAGCTTTTGGTCATTATGGATTACACAACCCTCATCACAGCAGGAAAACCCCCTGGGTTTTCCCACTGTAAATGGTCTCCATTGCTTTCTGCCTGGATAAGCCCAAAGGAAGCTCTCTTTGATACAAATAGAGGTCCAATGTACAGACATATTATTTACTCATGAGGATGTATGTCTCGTTGAGATTACTGGAATATGTTCAATAATGAATGGACATGCACTCCCACATACCCTTCAAGTATACCTGTTTGAAACCTATCTTTTCTCACTATGTGTATTAGTTGCTGGAAGGTACCATGGGCAAAATCCAACCTAAGTCCTACTTAGAGTAGACTCTTTAAAATGAATGGGGCTACTCTAAGTTAGTCATGATTAACTTAAGTCCTGTTCATTTCAATGGATTTGTTCTAAGTAAGTTGGATTTTACCCCAGATGCTTGCTTATTAGTGAAACATATCCTACAACCTTTCAGGTGTTAGCAGCTAGGTTTAAGTGACACACTGAAAATGTACAGGCACACCTTGAACATAGAAAGCTGCCTTGCACTGAGTCAGACCATTAGACCATTTAGCTCAGTACTGTCAGCACTGACTAGCAGCAGTTCTTCAGGGTTCTTTCAGACAAGAGTCTTTCCCAGTCCTATCTGGAGATACCAGGAATTGAACCTGGGACCTTTGCATGCAAAGCATGTAGGGCCGTGATGACGAACCTATGACACGCGTGTCAGCACTGACACGCGTAGCCATTTTCGATGACACGCGGCCGCATGTGGTCGCATGCCGAGAAGTATGGGGCCGCATGCCGAGAAGTATGGGGCCGCATGCCGAGAAGGACGTTTCATCCTCGGCTACTGCACGACCAGGTGCAGAAGCCGAGGATGAAAAATTTGCTGTAGTGTAGTGTAGACACTCTGTGCCGGAGGTCTGTAGGCCAAAACAGAACTCCGGCACAGAGCGTCTAGTTCTTGGACTTCCAGTTAGGCCGTTAGGGGATCTTTGACCTCACTTCTGGCCGGCGGAGCAGGGAGCAGCGGAATGCCGCGGGGGACGCATCTCTGGGGGCCCTGTGATCACCATTACCAGCAACCACATAACCACAGCAACCATCATCCAATCTACTGTTCTGGGGTGTCGTGGATTTCTAATTGACCATCATTACTGAGATAAGTGAGGGGGAGGCTGGGAGAGGCGAGGGCCTGTGCTATGGGTGCCGTTTCCCGCCATTAGAAATAGCGGCAGCCATCTTAATTTATATAAGGAATGCCATTTTGCAGCATAGTGCAGACTCCATTTCACCACTATTACTGTTGTGCATCCTTATTAACCCCTATTTCTGCTTATTAACCCTGCCTGCCCTTTCCTAAAAGACAGTTACATGTGCCATCTTGTGGTCAGTTAGGCTAGTTAACCCCTAATTGCCTGCAGGGCTAACAGGCTATCTAGAATTCTATCTTCTGTCACTGCCCCCCTGATGGAGAACCCAAAAAATAAAAAAACAAGGTTAAGTAAAGGAAGTGGTAGTAGCAGTAGCCGACCCTTTCAAGAGACATGGACCGAAATGTATGGCATTACAGAAAAAAATGGCAGATCATTTTGCGTTCTATGTACTGAAATGGTAGTAAGCAGAACGTGGAATATAAATAGACATTTTGAAACTAATCATTCCCAGCTCTTGAAAAAAAGTGAGGATGAAAGGAAGAAATACATTTCCAGGCAGCTACACCTTTATAAGAGCCAATCTAATTCCATCCTTAAATTTATAAAAGGCTCTACAAATTTAACATCTGCAAGTTTGAGCATTGCTCACTCCATAGCTCAGCATGGAAAAGCACTCAGTGAGGGAGAATTTATTAAAGAAACTCTCCGAAGATGTGCACCAGTTCTATTTCACGATATGCAGAATAAAGATGCAATTATTAAGAGAATATCTGAGTTACCACTCAGTAGAAATATCATAAAAGACCGAATAATGAGACTGAACACAAATGTACAACATCAATTAAAGAGAGACATAAGTAATTGTAAATATTTTTCAATATTTTTCGATCTCTCTTGATGAAACTACTGATGTCACATCACATGCTCAGTTGGCCATTATTGGTCGATATTCTGATGGTCTCACAATGAGAGAAGAGTTGATAAAGTTAGTATCAGTGCCAACAAGTACATCAGGAAGTGAAATATGTAAGGTTGTTATACAAACATTCCGTGACCTAAGCATTGATATCTCTAAAGTTGTGTCAGTGACGACTGATGGGGCACCAAACATGGTGGGGAAAAAAGTCAGATTTGTCAAATTGTTTACGGAAGCTATTGGACATCCGATTGTGCCTTTTCATTGTATTATCCATCAAGAGGTTTTATGTGCCAAGGCAGGATTCACCGACTTAAAGGACTTAATGTCAGTTGTTACAAAAATAGTTAATTTAATAGCTGCTCGCCCCCTTCACAAGCGAGAATTTTCTGCACTTTTACTGGAGGTTGATTCCACCTGCAGTGGACTGCTGATGTACAATAATGTAAGATGGCTGAGCCGAGGCAAAGTTCTTGAGCGCTTTGTGGAGTACTTTGAAGAAATTAAGGTATTTCTTGAGGATAAGGATCTGGGAAACTTTTCTCAGCTCAATGATGATAAGTGGGTCAACACCCTGATATTTTTTACAGATCTCTCTGTTCATATTAATGAACTGAACTTAAAGTTACAAGGTTTTGGCAAAAGTATTGACGTTATGTTTGGATACATAAAAGCTTTTGAAAGTAAACTTAAAATTTTCAAGTGAGATGTAGAAACTAAAACTTATAAGTATTTTCCTCGAGTAACAAAGTATTTTGAGAAGGCCAGTGCAGCTGTACAAAATGAAACGGAACCCTTGCATATAAAGTACCAGCATGTTTTAGACTCGTTACTTGACCAGTTCAGTGATAGATTTAATCAATTTAGAAGCCTAGAACAGGCCATAAAAATAATTAAGTATCCTGATGTAGTAGTCTACAGTAGTTTGGAATTAAATGGTTTCCAATGGATGCAAATTGATGATTTGGAGATGCAACTTGCAGAATTTCAAGACAGCATCTGGGCTCAGGTGTTTGTCGACTTGAGGTCAAAGCTTGAGAATCTGGAAAGGTGCTGCTTGGAGAATCAAGAGGAGTGCCACTACGAACAGGAAATTTGGAGTGCCTGGAGCCGATTACCAGACACTTTTAGCACCCTGAAAAATATTGCAATGGCTTTACTCACAATTTTTCCCTCTACGTACTTTTGTGAGACCTTATTCTCAGCGTTAAATAATATCAAAACCAACAAAAGAAACAGATTGACAGATGAAGTTAGTAGCGCTTGCTTGGGCTTGAAGTGTACAAAATACCAACCTTCAATTGAAGGTTTAGCCAATGAAATTCAGCAACAAAAAAGTCACTAATAGGCAGGTTAGTTAAAGAATTCCCCCTCCCCCTCACTTATCTTAGTTCACGGCACCCCACACAAGTTAAATAATATCAAGACCAACAAAAGAAACCGACTGACAGATAAACAAAGAAGTCACTAAGCAGGTAAGTTAAATAATTAGTTTTTGGTTTATTAAATATAGTTATATATTACAATTATACATTTTTGTTATTTAAACTATAAATATCGCGAAATTATGGTTTTTTTCTCGAAGTGACACACCACCCGAGTTATGCTCGGTTTTTTGGCGAATTTTGACATACCAAGCTCAAAAGGTTGCCCATCACTGATGTAGGGGATGTCTCTGAGCAATTTGAGTTTTGCAAATTGTGATATGGACTGACCTGATCCACACTCCAATCTACTGTGTAGATTGGAACTCAATGATCCACCACTTTTCACAATTCCCAAATATTCCAATGGAGACCTTGCCTCAAAAAATGTATCAACTATGTTATAAAATATGTATTTTGAGAGAAAATACAGTTAAAATGCATACTTAAGTATGATTGGTGTGTGTGTGTGCAGATTTTTTTAAATTAATGCAGAAATGGGACAGAATGGATTTATGGGTGAACATGTGCAAAAGCGAAATAGACCAGAAATAGATTGACTCACTCTTCCTTAATGCATGTGCTCTGCGACTCAGCTGTATCACTTCCTAGGGAATCCAAATCTAAAATGTGTGTACCATGTGATTTAAAGTGAACATTTGGAAGTTAAGGCTTCCAAAACCCTTAGTTGGTATGCTAGCTACCCCTTGGAAGTGTTCTAATTATAGTGCTTCCTAGATACCCAACTGTGAGATGTTCAGATCCCAGAAAACAAGGATAATTATGTTCATGTGGCAAATGTGAAGATCACGAACCATTGTCTGGGCACAGCAATGGACTGGATGTGTGTGAATAAGCTGCAGCTTACTCGAGACAAGACAGAAGTGCTTTTGATCATTAGGAAAGCTGTTCTGGACTGAGAGTTATGGAAGTACTACAATGAACTACAATGAATGGGAGCAGTTTTTCTGGATCACAATACAGTCTGGCAGCAAAGTTGCGCTGCCTGTTTCCTATGGGAGACAAATGGCTTCCCGTTCCTTAATGAACCACGCAGACTACAGTATATTCTCACTGTTCTGCCAGCCTTCTTTTTCCTCCCGGTACTCTCAGGTGATCCGTGTATTACACGTTAGGGTCCATCATGTGAGTCTGTGCTGTTCTTGCCTCCAACTATCAGGTCCAGCACTGACATTCAAAGTGCAGGGACCTCTGCATTTAGTTTTCAATATTCCTGGTTCAGCCCATTGTTTACCAGTGACCTAGCTCTGAGCAAACTGTGGCCCATTTGGCACACTTTTTATTTATTTATTTAGAAGAGGGGTAGACAATCTGGTGCTCTCCAGATGCTTTCGACTACAGCTCTCATAAGCCCTAGCCAGCATAGCCAATGGTCAAGGATTATAGGAATTGTAGCTTAAAACATCTGGAGGGTACTAGCTTCTCTATCTTTGATTTAGAATGTGTTACCTCTGCTCTTCAGACACATGCACACTCCAAAAGGTCCCCGGAGCAGCTTACACAATACATTACAGGAAAGACTTAGCCCTGTGTTTCCATTAATAGGGTTGACTGTGTCTTTTCTGTAATGTTTGAATGGCATTTATTACCTTGACAACTCACAGTAAATGTGGGCTCGGGAGCCTTGATCAATTGTGTTTATTGTGTTTTCACATAGATGCAAATACCCATTAAATATAAATGCCTTCCAAACCAGCTGGGACAGCATCTCCTGCTATTACACATGAAGAAGGTAGCAGCCCTTATGTGGAGGTAAAGCAAATTTACTTCTCTCTCATCTACACACACACACACACACACATACACACACTAAGCAGGTAGAATTGCTAGCTTTTGACTTCAAAAGTCCTAGCCCCTTGCACATTACAAAAGGTGGAGCCACAACAGGTGAAGTCAGGACAGAACCTCATAGGCTGAGTCAGGGATGATGTTGCACCCTCCTCACTTCCCTAAGCACAGATAAATTCCTGGGGTAGAATCACCAGATTGGTTTGGTTTGGATGGGAGAGCCCTGGGGACTCAGTGTGCTTTTGTAATATTTCCTTTATTTACAAATATACAAGCAGAGCATAAACGGAAGCTACCAGGCTCTCCTACCAAGTAGGAAATCTATGAGAGAGCAAACTTGGGTAGCTCATTAATGTTACATACCCTGTTCCAGTTAAAAGCTCTCATATTCCCCTCCCCTGCAAACTTCTACATTGTTATTATTCTCTCTCTCTCTCTCTCTCTCTCTCTCTCTCTCTCACACACACACACACACACACACACATACACACCCATGTAACCCCTCCCTTCAGTTGGAGGAGTGTCATCTTCCTGAAGCTTTGATATCACATTCAAAAACACAGATTCCCCACCATCTCCTAACCATTATCTCTGATTCATGAAACATCAGTATCCATCTTAGACCAGGGTGGGAAGAAGGTTGATCAGGACCTACTGGTAGATCTCTGAGTGTTGCAATAAATCAGCCAGGGTTTCTGACTCACAGTTGTTTAAGAACAGCAACAACAAAATGACTTTCCCCCCCTCAGCTGGACTGCTGAAATGAAGAAAGCTTGGAGTAACCAGGAGTGGACTTGTGTAAGCTCAGTTAGGTTCTGGTACTGAAAACGAATTCCTAGGCTCAGAATATGCTCAGAGGCACCATGTTCTTTAACTCTATGTGTTTTGCGCCTGGCTCTGATTGGTGGCTCTTGGAGTTCTAGTAAAACAACAGCAACAACAACAACAGCAAAGTAGACCCAACAAGCCTGAAGTCTGCCTACGCCTAGCATAGGCTATTAGTAACCAGCAATCCCTCTAACAAAGGAACAGTCAGCCAGTAGTCACAACACTGGAGTCAGGCAAGTCAGTGCAAAATCAATAACAGATTCTTGCTGCTCAGCGATGGAGCCTTGGTGGGTTTGGGCTAGGGACACTGAAGCTGCCTTTTCCATGGCTAATGCTGAGCATTAGATTAGTGAAACCTGAAACTGAGCAAAGGGTTAGCAGGAAGGGTTAGTGGCTAGGCTGGCTTCTTTTCCTAAAAGTTATAGGATGGGAGTGGGGTAGGATTCATTTTCTCTGAATATCCTTTTGTGGAAAGACCAGTAACATTGAATCTGAGCAAATGGCATAAATACGAAATCACCTATGGATATTAAGACACTTGCTCCTTTGGGATTGGACACCTGGAATTACAGGCAAGCATGGTCTGGGAGAACAAAATGAAGCGGGACATAGGCTGATAGAATTTTGCCAAGATAACTCACTGTGCATAACAAACGCTCTCTTCCAACAACCTAAAAGATGACTTTATACATGGACTTCACCAGATGGTCGACACCGAAATCAGATTGACTACATCCTTTGTAGCCAAAGGTGGCGGACATCTATACAGTCAGTAAAAACAAGACCTGGAGCTGACTGTAGTTCAGATCACGAACTTCTTATTGCACAATTTAGAATCAGACTAAAGTAGGGATGGCCGTGAATTTCTCCACGAATCTCGGGGTGGCCGAATGCCAACGCATTCAGCCCCCCGAAATTGTTGGTAAAATTATCCGCCACTCCCCCGCCACCCCCCCAGGACGGGACTTACCTCATGCGAATGTTCCTCTTGGCGGTGGGTCCCGGCGGCGTTTTGGCGGCGTTTCATCGGGGGCAGGGGCGGCGGCCGGTCTTCTGACCGGCTGCCGCCGCCGCCATTACAAAATAAAGTAAAAAAAAAAAAAACACCTGTGATAGGCTATGTAACGATTAACGTAGCCTATCACGGCTAGATTTCCAAAGTCAGCCGTGATAGGCTACGTTAATCGTTACGTAGCCTATCACGGATGTTTGTTTTTTTTTCCATTCACTTTTTATTTCGCAGCCGGGGAGACGGGGCGCTTCTCCCCGGCCTGAATTTCGGCCGGGCGAGGCAGGGCGCCTCCCCCCCCCCAGCCTGAACTTCGGGGGGAGAACCGAAGCGCCTCCCCCCCACCGCGAAGCAAGCTGCGGGACCAGGTAAGTGACTTTCGTACATCACTAGACTGAAGAGAATAAGGAAGACCCACAGATGAGCTCACTAATATTCCTAATCAATATGCAGTGGAGATGAAGAATAGATTTAAGGGACTAGATTTAGTAGATAGGGTCCCAGAAGAACTATGGGCAGAAGTTTGCAACATTGTTCAGGCGGCGGCAACAAAAAACGTCCCAAAGAAAAAGAAAACCAAGAAGGCAAGATGGCTGTCTGCTGAGACACTGGAAGTAGCCCAAGAAAGAAGGAAAGCAAAAGGCAACAGTGATAGGGGGAGATATGCCCAATTAAATGCAAAATTCCAGAGGTTAGACAGAAGAGATAAGGAATTATTTTTAAACAAGCAATGTGCAGAAGTGAAAGAAGATAATAGAATAGGAAGGACAAGATACCTCTTCCAGAAAATCAGAAACACCGGAGGTAAATTCCAGGCAAAAATGGGTGTGATCAAAAACAAAGATGGCAAGGACCTAACAGAAGCAGAAGAGACCAAGACAAGGTGGCAAGAATATACAGAAGATCTGTATAGGAAGGATAATAATATCAGGGATAGATTTGATGGTGTGGTCAATGAGTTAGAGCCAGACATCCTGAAGAGTGAGGTTGAATGGGCCTTAAGAAACATTTCTAATAACAAGGCAGCAGGAGACGACAGTATCCCAGCTGAACTGTTTAAAATCTTGCAAGATGATGCTGTCAAGGTGATGCATGCCATATGCCAGCAAATTTGGAAAACACAAGAAAGGCCACCAGATTGGAAAAAATCAACTTATATCCCCATACCAAAAAAAGGGAAACACTAAAGAATGTTCAAACTATCGAACAGTGGCACTAATTTCCCATGCCGGTAAGGTAATGCTCAAGATCTTGCAAGGTAGACTCCAGCAATTCATGGAACGAGAATTGCCAGATGTACAAGCTGGGTTTCGAAAAGGCAGAGGAACTAGAGACCAAAGTGCCAATAACCACTGGATAATGGAGAAAGCCAGGGAGTTTCAGAAAAACATCTATTTCTGTTTTATTGACTATACTAAAGCCTTTGACTGTGTGGATCATAACAAATTGTGGCAAGTTCTTGGTGATATGGGGATACCAAGTCATCTTGTCTGCCTCCTGAGGAATTTGTATAACGACCCAGTAGCAACGGTAAGAACAAACCATGGAACAACAGACTGGTTTAAGATTGGGAAAGGAGTACGGCAGGGTTGTATACTCTCACCCTGCCTATT
Organism: Heloderma suspectum; assembly: GCF_057233095.1. NCBI lineage: Eukaryota > Metazoa > Chordata > Lepidosauria > Squamata > Helodermatidae > Heloderma > Heloderma suspectum. The sequence continues at coordinate 233,426,410 of NC_139461.1, forward strand.
CAACCTGCACGCAGAACACATCATGCGACATGCTGGGCTTGATGAAGCCAAGGCTGGAGTTAAAATCGCTGGAAGAAACATTAACCATCTCAGATATGCAGATGATACCACTTTGATGGCTGAAAGCGAGGAGGAGCTAAGGAACCTTATGACAAAGGTGAAAGAAGAAAGTGCAAAAGCTGGGTTGCAGTTAAACCTCAAAAAAACCAAGATTATGGCAACCAGCTTGATTGATAACTGGCAAATAGAGGGAGAAAATGTGGAGGCAGTGACAGACTTTGGCTTTCTAGGCACAAAGATTACTGCAGACGCTGACTGCAACCAGGAAATCAGAAGACGTTTACTTCTTGGGAGGAGAGCAATGACAAATCTTGATAAAATAGTGAAGAGCAGAGACATCACACTGACAACAAAGGTCTGCATAGTTAAAGCAATGGTATTCCCTGTAGTAACCTATGGCTGAGAGAGCTGGACCATAAGGAAGGCTGAGTGAAGGAAGATAGATGCTTTTGGTGTTGGAGGAAAATTCTGAGAGTGCCTTGGACTGCAAGAAGATCAAACCAGTCCATACTCCAGGAAAGAAAGCCAGACTGCTCACTTGAGGGAATGATATTAAAGGCAAAACTGAAATACTTTGGCCACATCATGAGAAGACAGGATACCCTGGAGAAGATGCTGATGCTAGGGAAAGTGGAAGGCAAAAGGAAGAGGGGCCGACCAAGGGCAAGATGGATGGAGGATATTCTGGAGGTGACGGACTCGACCTTGGGGGAGCTGGGCGCGGCGATGGCCGACAGGAAGCTCTGGCATGGGCTGGTCCATGAAATCACGAAGAGTCAGAAGCAACTGAGTGAATAAACAACAACATGGAAGAGACGGCGTCATTGATGAGGTGATGTGCCATGACGGTGGAACTCTCTGTTTGGGGAAATCCGCCAAGACCCTCTGTTACTGTTTTTGATGAGCTTTGAAATCCTTTTTATTCCGTCAGGCATTTTAGGATTGATATTATTGTCATTTTTTGTTGGCTTAGATTAGAAGTTTTATGCTGATGTGTTTTTAATACAACACATTGATGTGCAATTTTAAATTATGATTTTTATTTTGCTTTTTTGTGAAGGGGGGCATACTTTTAAGGCCAGGATAAAAAAAGGTTTACATTAAATTAATATAATGGCTGATTTAGACCTACCATATCCTGTGCTATGGAAAGGCATGACACTAGATGACCTTTGATATGTCTCCTCCTGTGCAGTTCATTTTTCCTGGATAGCATTCATTTGGAACCTTTTTGACTTGACCATCCCCCACGGACAACTTTCTCCATGGTGAAGAGTCCTTCCCCCTTTTCTCTGATGCCTTTAATTTTTTGTCACGCATAATACTTGCTAAACCATTCTCTTCCTTTTGCAGTATAATCCCAGTGAATATTGGCTTTGTTCTTCCACTACATAGTCAGAAAACTTTGTGTAGAATGGATTCTGCATCAGCATCCAATGCAGCTCTAGATCTGGGGTAGGCAGAAGATAGATCAGGCTGTATTGGTACATATCCTGGTAAATTGCAGTAGATCGACAAGAGTTTCCTGACTTCCATTTATTTAACAACAGTGACAACAAAAACCTTTTTTCGCTCCTAAATTAGGCTGCTGCAATCAAGAAAGTCTGGGGTGGGGGTGAGGGATGGGGGGTGGGAATAGCAGTAGATTTGTATGTGAAAGGATCCACCTTCCTGAAACTATTTGGCACATGGCTCCAGTTGGTGGCCCTTGGGACTTAAGAACATAAGAGGAGCCATGCTGGATCAGACCAAGGGTCCATCTAATCTAGTGTTCTGTTCACACAGTGGCCAACCAGCTGTTGATGGGCTTCCAGTGAAAAACACAGTGGATCCTGCAAGCTTAAAGTCTACCCACCGCTAATCTAGATTACGCATTTTTCCTGGCTACTATTCCATGTTGGAGAGAAGCAAATAGTGGCAATTTCTCATTTGTATCAGTTAAAATATATTCCCTTTTTAAATTTGGCCATTTGCTTACCTTGATTGTGAGCCTTTAGAACAGGTTGGGCAGATAGTAGATCTCCAGATGCTTGGAACCAACTCCCAGAAGACCCTGCCATCATGGCCAATGGTCAGGAATGCTGGGAGTTGGGGTCGAAAACATCTGGAGATCAACTTTCTGCCACCCCTGCTTTAAAATATCTGGCTGAATGGAGGAAAAGTAAGGTAGTTTAGAAGTCAGCAGGTTGCAAGCAATCCTATTCACAGCTCTCTGATTTTATAATTCTGATTTAAGGGCCATATCCATATTTTCTTGCCCTTCCCCACTTTGGGGGGGAATATTTGCTTTTAAGATATTGCATAGTAAAAAAAGCAGTGCCATGCCCTCTAGCTGGAAGGCAACATTGTAGTGTGTGTGTTTTCATGGATTCCTCCCATTCAAGAAGACAGCCTGGTTAAAGGTTGCTCTTTTATTTTATTTTTTATAAAACTGTGGGACAGCAGATGTGGGGCGTAACAACATCAAGCGGCTTTGATGCTTTCTTCCCTTCCCAGCTGCCATGCTCTTTATCAGGCAGTCCAACTCCCCTCCGTTGATCTCTTGGGGCAGTGGCCAAAACTTTGGCCTGAGATCATACGAGAAATATACACACACCTCACCCACTGTCCTGTCTCTGATCTCAGGAAGTGCTCAGTAGGCTTTAGGAAAGAGATGGAAATATAAACACGCTGTTGCTCCCAAAGTACTGGAGTTGCTAATGCCTGAAACATTTACCTTTTAATTCTCTAGAGATGGAACTGAGGGAGAGAGAGAGAGCGTGCGCAAGTTTGTATGTGTGTGTACTCTAAACCACTTGGAACACTTTCCTGAGGTTCCAAAAACACATTGAATCAGATCTGAGAGAAGTCAGTGGCAAATATGTGTGTTCATGTCTTAATTTTCTCCATCAAATCACTGCTTACTTTATTTCCGTGCTTTGCTCTGGGTTGCAGCGGGTAGGAGCACTGCATAGAAGCATATGGTGACTCAGCATTTGCCTTGGCAACAGGGGCATGCAGAAGAAATAAGAGGTCATAGTCTTGAATGATGCGGTGTATGATAAGCACCGACTTGGTGAAGGATGGGGGTTACTTCTAAGGTGACATACCTTTTCTTAATCTTTCTATGTTATATAGAAAGATTATACTACATTATGCTATATATACCTTGGATGCCTGTGTCAGAAATGCAGGTTATAAATCCTGAAAACAAATAAACCTAAATAAAATATGAAATAAATATTCCTTCAATTACTTCCTTCAATTCCAAGAATACATTACTCATAGATATCTCATAATTAGGGATGGCAGAGAATTCCACCATGGACTCCAGTGAGGCCGGATTCTTTAGAATTCGGCCCGCCAGAGTCTATGGCGGAACGGACTGCTCCCCCTGCCACCCCATGAAGTCCTCGCGGACCAGATCCTACCTGCCTCCGGCGGGTCCGGATCTGGCCGCTGCAGTCTCCTGCTCCAGTGTGTGGGCGCGAATGGCATCCTGCGTAGGGGACGCCATTTGCGTCCCTCCTTTAGCTGGAGGGTATGTAAATACTTACGTAGCCTATCACGGCAAAGAGCAGGGACGCAAATGGTGTCCGCTATGCCATTTGTGTCCCTGTTCTTTGCAGTAATAGGCTACGTAAACATTTATGTAGCCTATTACTGCAAAGAGCAGGGATGCAAATGGCGTAGTGGACGCCATTTGCATCCCTGCTTTTTGCCGTGATAGGCTACATAAGTATTTAAGTAGCCTATCACGGCTACAGGGGGGATGCAAATGGCATCTCCTACGCAGGACGTCATTTGCAGCCACAGCAGCCCAGCAGTGGATGGAGGTCCAGCTGCGGATGGGTCCGTCTGGCAGCTCTGCGGGGTCACTGCAGAGCGGTGCTGGCCAGGAAGGATTCCGGGGGGGAGGAACGGATCGCCTCCCCCCCCGGTGGACCCCCTCCCCCCCAGGCGGACCCCCCACGGACGCAGGTGAGTGGGGTTTCGTACACCCCTACTCATAATACACACACATGGAACTAGTTACATCTACAAAATACAATAAATTCTTATCAATTCTGCACAGTACAATGCATATTCCACTATATCAGAATGTCGGTGGAACTTACTTCCATGTAGCATGTTTAGTGTTGGAGTGGGAGTGTTGATTTTTCTGACCAGCAAACACAAGCCCACGTTTCAGTTGACTTCCAGTGACATGTAAAAAGCCCACGTCCTCTGTGTGTGTGTGTTTTAATGGCTGCAGGTAATCAACTTGCCATGGGCAAAGATCCAGCAGGCAGGCTGTACACCTAGCAGTTTCAAATGGCTGCTACACATCTAGTGATCATGATCAACTGCCAGGCCCTAAGCTTGCAAAATGCAAATCATAAAGTTCTTCATCTGTAGCAAGTGATTTCGTCATCAGACACTGGGCATGTACTCAAAGATGAGGTCATAAACTCATATTTTATTTTAGGACCAAACTACACATGATGTTCATTGCATGTAGTTTTCCCTTGATGTTTCCTTTCCTTTTACAAAATGCTGCCACAGAGGCTGAAGTCTTCAACAGAAAACCCATGTAGGGGGAGATAGTTCCTAATTCTTTTCCTACTGATGTTTTTTCTGCTAAAAAGGGGTAGGGGAAGCTGCTTCTCCCACAAAGCCTGGCCCAAGACATTTTGTTGCCTGAGGCAAAGGGGATTTCTAAACCAGCCTAAAATCCTGCATTTAAAACGGGGCTTTCCACTTCTGTTTTAAATGCAGGATCACAACTGATTCCCTTTACACGCTCTTCCTTCTCTGTAGATGACCATTCCCATAGTGTTATGTTTCTGTGAAGAGGCATTACACACACTCCAGGTTCAGTTATACTTGCTCCTGGGTTCCTGCCCCTTTCCCTCCCCTTGCACATTACTGGTGGATGGAGACTGACATGCGGACAGCCCCCCACCGATCTCCCTGGGTCCCGCCTCCCTATTCTATGCTTTTGGCCAGTCCCTGGCGCTCTGCCACTCTGCTGCTCCGCCACTCTGCCACCCCACCCCACCCCACCCCACTGCTGTTCTGCCATTCTGCCATTCTGTTTTGAACAGGCAGGCTGAAAATGGTGAGGAGCCAAAATGGTGCAGGAGTGGGAAGGCTGAATGCCCATCAGACCTTCGTCAACCCCTTCAACATCATGACCATGCCCCCAACAGCCACACTCAGCCCCAACAATTCACACTAGGGGACAAATACACGGGGAGGACATGGCGCTCCATTTGCGCATTTCTGGAAAAATACCCCATTTTTCCCATTTGAGGAGAAGATGGGATAGGTGGGAGGAAATAGTGGAATAATGACTGGACAACGACAACGTCATGCAATGGACCTGCACAATTCAGTGAGTGAGCAACCATGAATGTGCAATAAACTTGAGGTGTAGAGATCCCCAAAGTACAAGATGCCCCCTGATCCATTACACTAGAAACCAACTGGACTGGGAACTGAATCTTAGTTCACAGGTGAAGGGACAGCATCCTCTACTGCATATGAAGGCAGCAAGGCAACAGTCTAGGGGCATCTCTACACCAGCCTAAAATCCTGCATTTAAAACGGGGCTTTCTGCTTCCGTTTTAAGTGCAGGATCACGACGACTTCCTTTTCCCCCACCCCCTTCCCTCTCCTTCTTCCCATATCTGAGACTTCCATTATCTTTCATTGATCTCACTCCTCTTCTTGCCACTTTTCCTCTTTTCACAGAGGAAACTGAAGTGGAACACAACGGGGTGATTTGATAGCTCATTATCTGCGATCTATTTAAAAATGGAACAAAGGGCATTTAGTGCAGGAGACACCTTGAATGATCATGGCATCATGTAAAAAGCCCACAAACTTCCATGAAGGAGCATCTCAATCACAGGATAAAAGCTCAGTGTGAAGGAGCCCTAGCTTAGGGAGGACAAGACAAGCCACATAGAACACACAGCTCTCTCATCCAACACCTTGCCTCAGCTTCCCACCCCCAGAATCTACTGCCAGAGGTGGAAGAAAAGTTCACAGGTACCCTTATCTTTTCCCCTGTTGAGGAGAGAACCAGCTTGGCAGGGCAATTTTAGTAGGAAAATGACTGGAAGGGGAAGGGTTAAGAAGCCCCTCCCCCATTATTTATTTATTTATTTATTTATTTATTTATTTCTATACCGCCCAATAGCCGAAGCTCTCTGGGCGGTTCACAAAAATTAAAACCAAACAACACACAATAAAACAATTTAAAATATATAGAACATTAAAACCACAATATAACAATACAACCACAATAAAACCTAGCAGCAGTGCAGGAGTTTAAAATACAGATTTAAAACAGCAAAGATAAAAGTTTAGAATGCTAAAATGCCTGGGAAAATAAAAAGGTCTTCACCTGGCGCCGAAAGGAATACAATGTAGATGCCAGGCAAACCTCACTAGGGAGCTCATTCCAGAGCCGGGGTGCCACAGCAGAAAAAGCCCTCCTCCTAGTAGCCACCCACCTCACTTCCTTTGGCAGGGGCTCACGGAGAAGGGCCGCTGATGATGATCTTAAGGTCCGGGCAGGCACATATGGGAGGAAGCGATCCTTCCCATGTGGGTCTTCCTCTACAAATGGCAGGCTCCATAGCTGCAATTGCTAAAAAGAAAACATCAGGGGAAATCTATGTGTGTCTGAATGTCCACATGTATATTTAGCCTGAAAGTGACCGATTTTCTATTTAATTTCAAGCAGGCAGCCAGAACCCCACACTCTGTAATCCAAATGAGAAGGATGCTGGACCTAAAGACCCATATTTTTTGGAAAAGGTAGGTTGTATTGAAAGATAAATACAGATGGACCTACTTACAGGAACCAGCTGCATTTTTTCCTGCTGCAGGTGAGCTCTGCTCCCTTTGAGTCCACTCCTGTAATGATAATTTTGCCTGGCTCCATATAGAGCAGCACTGATGGTGCCTAACATGTTTATACAGTTAAACATTGATTTGGCACTTTTTTGTTTCTCAGCCCATCCATGGTGGGTTTTTTCCTCGCCATGAGAAACACTGGGAAGTAGCTTCATGATTATTACCATAAAAGCCAGGCAATCAGCATGGTGGCATAGCTGGCTAGGGAGGGACCAGGGAGGTGGCTTTTAGATGGTCACAAGGGCCATCCAGTCAGCACTCTACATAGCCACCTTCTGCTGGAAATAAGAAGAACCAGTTGCTCCCAAGTTCAGTGCTCTGAGGAATGTTATACGACCGACCAAAAAAGGGGTAACGGCAGAACCACAGCCAGCTTAGCACTCAAAACTATGTACATCTGTAGGCACACTTGTACTTTCCCCGCAACATGATATCAAACCTTCAGCATGAAATACTACATGTCCCTTTTCAAGATCTGACTATCGACCTTCTTCAAATGGTCATCCAAACCTCCTGTCCGATGCAACCCAGTAAAGCTTGTATTTATTTCTGTTTAAAATATTACAGGGCAATTGCATTTCTAAAACAAAAACTCAAGCTGGCCCCAAGTCTGCACCCTGTCCCCTAGAACTGAATTGGCCAGCATGGCCATTCAGTGGCCCTCTCTCCCCCAGTCCACAGCTCATGGGTGCAGGCAGTTGCGCTGGACATACAGCTTTCATCAACCTGTCGAGTGCAGGGAGCCCTTGCCATGTCTCCGAGTCCTTCGCTTGAAAATCCAGACCCATCTGCTTCAGTTAAGTCACCCTGTGTACCTTCCTTTATACGCTGGTCAGCCGATCTGTTGCTAAATCGTTCCTGACAAATACCTCCATTGTGAGAGCTTTTCAGACTTCAGACTTCACCGGGCGAGACAAGTCCTCTGCTGAAAAGGAGGCAAGGCATGAATAGGAACGTGGGCTCAGTGGTTATCTCCATCTTCAGCTGACAATCCAACTTGTTAAATATCCAGATTCTTCTCTCATGCACAGAGGGGAATGAGGTTTGTCTTGGTTGAACAGAGGGCTGCTTCTTTTACCATCCCCATTTGTACAAAGCAAATTGTCACTAGCTCACATGGACCCTGCATGCAACCACTTGAGGAAGACAAGCTGTCTTCTCAGGTGAAGGGAGTGATGATGGGGTATTTACACAAGCACATTACAAACACTGGGTCATTGCTGCTTTCTCTTGGGTTCACAGACAGATGCCTGATTCACACATCACGGCAGCATTTCTTGAGTTGTTTAACTCAGGAATTGCCAGGGATGAGTAAAGTGATGAGCACGCTGCCTCCAGTGCACTTACCGTTTCCATTTTCAATTAACTACCCAGAGTTAACTCCAAAATTGCCCATGGTTTGTTGGCAGGTTAATTCTGGGTTGGTTCACCCTTAAGAAACCCAGAGTTTCTGGGTTCACATGTCGTAAAACAATCCAGGAACTCCCTATGCCCTAAGAGGAGCATCTCAAGTCCTGAATAGAACTGATGACACTGCCTTATACCAAACCAGATCTTTGATCTGTGTAGCCTTGATATCGTCTACTCAAATGGTAAAGGCTCTCTGAGGACTGGACTTAAGACCTTATGCATGCAAGGCACGTGTCCAACCAACTGAGCTATTATAGCGCTTCCCGAAAGCTTCCTTTAAGGAAATGTGGTGGATGGCTTTTCCTCACACTTCATTGTGTTTGACTTAGTTGTGTATTGCTGACAGAAAGGAATTTCCCCCCAGATCAACTTTGCCAATAAGCATGACTGTGCAGGGGTTGCTCTCTCTTTCAGGGTGTGTCTTGGGCTCCTGGCTCACCTGTTCACAGCATCTGGAGCCGTTGGCCCTCTAGCTCTCTGCTTGTGCCATGCTCTGGTTTAGATAGCATGGACTGAATCTTTTGTGACCGACATGTGGGTAGTCCTCCCTTGCAGCATTGGTCTTGATGACTTTTTGGTCCTTCCAGTTCTATATATGTGCAGAACCATTACCACCAAACATGAAGTTTCACAATGGGTAGGTCGAACAGTGCAAAATGTCCCTTGAATGACACACAGTATTACTATTTCAGGTCTTTGGAATCTCCTAATTCAGCCTTTCTCAACCCGATGCCCTCGAGATGTTTTGGACTACAACTTCCAACATCTCTACCCATTGGCCATGTTAACTGGGGCTGATAGAAGTTGAAATCCAAAACATCTGGGGGGCACCAGTTTGGGGAAGGCTGCCTGAATTAATGTGGCATCTCAAAGTTATGTTCTTTGGAAGTTCCTGAAACCTTCTTTTCAAGGAAAAAAAAATTGACTGTTCACTTATACTAAACAAGCAACTTAACAGGGGAAAAAATGTATGGATAGACTTGCTAAAAATATCATATTCTGCAGCATAAATTTAAGCTACAGAAATATGGCAAGTCACACTGTTGGAGTAGACCACAGCGAGGTCCCTTGCCTATGCAACCAGATGAAAGATGTCCATGCAGTCAAGAAAAGCGAGGCAGAAATACTTGACACATGCTATGGGATGGTGCAACTAGGCGCTTCTAGTTTTCATCTCAAACATGAGATCTGGACCTCACCTTGTATTGTGCAAACAGGTTGGCAAAAAGGCCAACAAGACATGCAGTGAGAACTAAACATGTCAACTGGCACCTCCTTTGTTTCTCTCTTTGTTTTATCTTTTTCAGTGATCTTTTATTTACATCTGGGCGTTAGCTGTGGAATTTTTCAAGCTAGTGAGCACCCTAACTCTAGGTGGATGCGGGCTTAAACAGTCACATTTGATACATTCTATGCAGCTGGGAAGGAGAGAAGGAGAATGCTGCCATGAAAGATCTCATTGCCTTGGCCCAGGGGCATTGTTAAAGAAGGGCTCACCTGGGCACAGGCCCCAGATCTTTTCTGAGCTGTGCCCCGGATCTTTTGAGCTGTCCTAATTGCCTTTTTTTTTTACATTTTCCCTTTGACTTGCAATGGAAAACGCAAACGGACATAACTGTTTTTCATTTGTATGATAAATACATGAAATTTGGAGACCTGCTAGCCCCCATGGAGCTGATTGAACCTGCCAAATTTCAGGCAGTTAGGTGCAGTGGTTTTTGTGCTAGTCACAGGTAAAATTTGCTATTTTCAAGAAAAACTGTCAAAGCAAAGAGCTATAATTTTTTTGTTCTTCCACATAAGTACATGGAATTTGGGGACCTGGCAGCCCCTATGGAGCTGACTGAGCCTGTCAAATTTCAGACAGGCCCAGTGGCTTTTGTGCTAGCCATGCATAAAGTTTCCTTTTCTCAAAGACTAAAATAAAAAGTAAAAACTGTCAAGCCACACAGGGGATTAGAGATCCTAATCAGAAGGTGTTGAAAGTGACCATTAGAAGGTCACGATCCCTAATCTCAGGTTGAGGTGCAAAAAAACTCTGTCCCTCTACTTTTCTGCTCTTACATGCCCACTGTTGTGAGCTTGCTTGCAACTAAATTTTGAAGAGGGAGATGGAAGGGAAGAAAGAGCTCCATGTGAAATACTGGTATTTCACACAGCATCTGATTTGATTTCACTGCCCCAAACTAGACCCTTTGGCTTCTGCAGAAGTTTAGTAGCTTCAGTACAGCAAAGGATCCGATCAGCCTCCATAAACTTCTTTCTCCCCCTTCACTTTAATTTCTCCTAAATAGCTATAGGACTCAAATTATTCCAAAAGGAGGGTTAGGACTATGTGGTGTCATGACTGAGGAACTGCTGAGGCTTTTAAATAAGTTCTAGAGTTTTAAAAAAAAGCTCAAAAAAGCTCTCAGCCACCTCACCTCCTAAAGTTCATTTAAGTACATGCAATCCTTACAAATGAACAACGTTCATATAAGTACATGCAATCCACAGCCTCCTAAATTCCTCTGAAGTACTACCTCTCTGAAAGGAGCCACTTGGCTTAGGGAATTCTCTCTACCCCACACCCCCCTGCATTTCCAGCCACCATTCTTCTTTTCTTCTTTCCTCCCCTATCCTGTTCTTTCTTTCTCTTCTTTATTCCACCCAGAGCATATCTTGGGGAATTCTTAAAGAGAATTCTCTTCCATGGGCAAGAGAAGTTCTAAACTGTATTTGACTTTATACAAACAAACAAGAGGGTCGGTTTTTCTCCTTCTCATGCAAGCATTTGAGAAAAGTGGGTTCACAAGGTTGCAGAGAAACAAATCTGGGGCTGTTTTGTTCATCAATTGCCATTATCCAGCAATGGAAAAGGCTGTAGCTCAGTGGCAGAGCACGTGCGTGGTATGCAGAAGGTCCCAGATCCCCAGCATCTCCAGGTAGGGCTAGGAAAGAATCCTGCCTGAAACTCTGGAGAGCTGCTGCTGCCAGTCAATGCCAACAATACTGGGCTAGATGGACCCAGTGTCTGACTCAGGCAGCTTCCTATGTTCCTATGAGCAGAAAGCTTTAATAAAAAATAGGAGTTTTTGGTTTGTTTTTTAAGTGGAGGGGAGATAAATGCTGCTCATTTATACAAGCCTGTGTATGCCTGCTCAGAAGCCCCATTATGTTTAATGAGCCTTACCCTCAGGAAAGTGTGCATAAGATTCCAGCCAACGTTACTTTTGCAGGGAAGTTTGCACCCTGATGTTCTGCATGTTTACTCAGGAAAAGAGTCCTGAGTTGTGAGCATGGTACTGCAGGCTTAATACAGTGCCTACCCAGTTCTGGCTAATGAATTAACTACCCTTTCAGCGCAATCCTATGCATGTTCTGTCATCTGTGGGTGGGTGAGTGGTTTTGCATGAACTCTAGCTTCAGTGCTGAGGGAAAGGCACTTAATACATGCTCAGAGTTTCTCCATAACTTAGCCCTGGTTTTGAAAACAGTCTCATTGGCTGAATCCTGGCGAAGTCCTGGTGCAAATGACATTATGGGGAGGAAGATACAATGAGAGCTTGTGCATAACAAGGAGGAGGAAGAGGAGATTTGCACAAAACAAAAGATCTGTTTTTATGAAGAGTTGCTGGAGGATGGTAGGATGAGGAGGGATGGTTGCATGGAGGAGAATAGAATTGTTAGGGGGAGAATGTAAGTGCTCAGTGGTAAAAGAAAAGCATTTTGCATATGCTCAGAGGCACTCTATATTTAAGAACATAAGAGCCATGCTGCATCAGACCAAGGACCATCTAGTCCAGCATTCTGTTCAGACAGTGGCCAACCATATGCCCATGGGAAACTCACAAGTAGGACATGAGTGCAATAGCACATTCTTGCCCATGTTCCCCTGCTGCTAACATTGATAAAATGTAAATAAATTCCAGTAGTTCCAAATTTGCAGGCATGTACAGTCAGGGCCAGAAATATTGGAACAAGGATAACTGTTTTGGCAGTTGGCCTCTGTACACCACCACATTGAAGTTCAAAGGAAACACACCCAGATGGGAGTGAAGTCAGGACTTTCAGCTGTCATTCAAGGGGTTTGACAAAAGTGGGGCACTAACCATTTAGGAAGGACAGCCAGTGGCATACACATACCCCCATCGTTGGTGGCTCATAAATAATGGAACAAACCAACATCATTTCAAACTTAAGGATCGCCTTTAATACCTGGATGAAAATCCTTTGCAGTCAATGACTGCCTGAAGTCTGGAACCCATGGACATGACCCAATTCTGAGTTTCCTCCCTCGAGATGCTTTGCCAGGCCTTTACTGCAGCTGCCTTCAGCTGCTGCTTGTTTGAGGGTCTTTCTGCCTTCAGTCTTGTCTTCAGTAAGTGAAAAGCATGCTCTATTGGGTTGAGATCAGGTGACGGACTTGGCCATTGAAGAACATCCCATTTCTTTGCCTTCAGAAACTCTTGGGTAGCTTTTGCTGTATGTTTTGAGTCATTATCCATCTGCAATATGAAGTGGCGTCCTATCAGTTTGGCAGCATTCGGCTGAATTTGAGCAGAAAGTACAGCCCTATACACTTCAGAATTCATCCTGCTGCTTTGATCAGCAGTCAGGTCATCAATAAACACCAGTGACCCGGCTCCATTGGCAGCCATACATGCCCATGCTATAACACTGCCTCCACCACGTTTGACAGATGATGTGGTATGCTTTGGATCATGAGCTTTCCTTCTCCATACTTTTCTCTTCCCATCATTCTGGTACAAGGTAATCTTGGTTTTATCAGTCCAAAGAATCTTATTCCAGAACTCGGCAGGCTTTTTAAGGTGTTTGCTGGCAAAGGCTAATCTGGCCTGTCTGTTCTTGAGCATTACCCGTGGTTTGCACCTTGTTGTGAAGCCTCTGTATTTACATCCATAAAGCTGTCTCTTGACTGTAGATGTTGACAATGACATGCCTACCTCTGCAAGAGCGTTCTTGACCTGGCTAGATGTTGTGAAAGGGTTCCTCTTCACCATGAGCAGAATTCTGCGGTCATCCACTTCAGTTGTCTTCCATGGTCTTCCAGGCCTTGTGCTGTTGCTGAGTTTGCCAGTTAATTCCTTCTTTTTCAGGATGTTCCAAACTGTTGTGTTGGCCACTCCCACTGTTTTTGCTATCTCTCTCATGGGCTTATTTTGTTTCCTCAGCCTAATGATGGCCTCCTTCACTTGCATGGAAACCTCTTTGGACCTCATGTTGGGGGTTCCAGTGAACAGCTACCAAATGCAAATGTAACACAAAGAACTACCTCCAGGCCTTTTATCTGCTTGATTGGTCATGGGGTACCCAGGAAACAGGCCACCCCTGGCCATGCAGCTGCTTGTCAGCCATTTGTTCCATTACTTATGAGCCACCAACGATGGGGGTGTGTGTATGCCACTGGCTGTCCTTCCTGAATGGTTAGTGCCCCACTTTTGTCAAACCCCTTGAATGACAGCTGAAAGTCCTGACTTCACTCCCATCTGGGTGTGTTTCCTTTGAACTTCAATGTGGTGGTGTACAGAGGCCAACTGCCAAAACAGTTATCCTTGTTCCAATATTTCTGGCCCTGAGCTTATATGGTTCAGAAGCTATGCAGAAATTTGCCTGAGGGACACCTCTAATGACCTGTGTATTTTCATACAAATCTACCCCAAAACTATTGGGGATGGGGTGAAGGAAGGGAAAGCAAATCTCTCCCTCCTCCAAGTTGGAAAACTCCCCTTCCACATGATCTGCTGCACCTATCCTTCTCAAACTTTGCTGGTTCCTTACTTAGGAACACCTCTAGACTGTCTGTAATTGTCAGAACAATGGTCCACAAGGAACATAAAGAAATATGTCCCCTTTTGGAGACCTTAAAATGTCAAGGCCACCCTTGCACAAAAACTCTTGTGGGTATCATTCTGAAATTTGATAGGCATCATCTCCTCTGATGGGGCAATGAATCCTGAAATTTTTTCCTAACTCTTCCAAGGAATAACAGTGTTATTGGCAGTTCCCTTTAAAAGAAAATCAAGATATAAACCCTGCACCTTTTTTTTTTACATTGGGTAGATGTAATCCCCTTCCAGCTCTGACCAAGAGAAAAAAGTTACAGGTTTCCCCCCCACCCCCTAATTTCCCATGGTAGTCAACAGGAAGCAAAAAGACTCATTTTCCAAACCTTGACTCAGGTCTGGTGCTGAGCTGAAGTGGGCTGGCTACAAACTGGCCCGAGGAGAAGCGGGATTTTTCCAAAATGCTGAATCGGGGTCTGAGTTGGGGGTGTGTGTGTCAGTGCACACTTATGTATGTATGTATGTAATCTATGCACACACGTAAGGACACCACATGTACACCACACACACACACAAGTCCCACTTAGACTCAGATATATATATATATGTGTGTGTGTGTGTGTGTGTGCGCGCGCACACATGGACGCGCACACACAAATTTTTGTTATGGGCCTGTGTCCTGGATCTTTTAAGAACCTAGCAATGCCCCTGCCTTGGCCATTGGATTGTGGAAAGCAAGGGGGAAGTTCCTATTTGATACCTGTAAGGTAGCCCCTGGACAGGACAGGCAAATACTTTTCCTTACAAGAAACTCTTACAAAAGTAAAACATTGTTCTTTATATACCATATATTTAACTCAAATTAATTGATGAAGGTACAGGTTTATGAGCTTGGCTTGAGATCTGGTGTCCTGTGGCAATACTAATCCTGGAGGTGCAGGGAGTGTTATTGTGTGTGTGTGTTTAATGTGAGGACACCAAAAAGCCCATAATGCAACTGATGAGATGTACTTGGGATTATTCATCTCATATATTAAAACATAGATTGAGTTATTTGGCCTGTCTCCAACAGTAATATTACCAACATTGCACTGAAAAAAACAGAGCTTGATTTCCTCCCACAAGCATAACAAGATTGGGCTAAAAATCACACGTCTTTTCTTCCAATATAACCTTTGGGATCTTGGGTTCTGGTTGCTCTTCAGGCACAACCCTGTAGCTCAGTTATGTCCAGTTGTGCTTCCAGTGTGTGGGGGACTTAGGGAAATGGTGTACTGGGCAGGGGGGATATTTGAACCCTGGTCTACTTTTTAAAAAAATCCAGTGCTTTATTTTTGTTTTTTGTTTTTTACACACTGCAGTAACAAATAATAATGCAATAATAAATAATACCCATTAGCTTCAGTGGGAACTAAGTCCAAGTAAAAAGACTTACAGTGCACGTCCACTGAGAAGTAAGTCCCACTGAGTTTTCCCCCATAGGATCACAGTGGTAATATTTTGTGTTTTATCTGCTGCTGCTGTTTTTAAACTGGTTTTAACTGGACCACTGTTTAAACTGTAATTACCTTCTACAAAAACCTGTGCCTGTCCCATATACTGTTACATATTTCATAGTATTGTTTTATTTTGTATTTTATCTTGCTTGTTGCTAGCCATCTTGGGCGCTCTTGTGTGGAAAGGCAGGATATAAGTAATGATGAATGAATAAATATTGCCAAAATATCAGGTATATGAAGCTAATGTTGGTGTACACCAATTAAATTAAGCTAAATATACATCTCCACAGAGGTCACCTGGACTTAGCCCTAGATTCTAGTTGCAGTGTTAGCCTTGCAATAGGTGAAGTAATAATAAAGAAGAGTGCTTTGAGCATGTACAGAGAGCCATGTTGCCTCTTAAGATCCACAATTGGGTCCATCTGGAGCTACCAAATAAAGGCTTGTAGGGCAAAGACTGCAACTTCCCGGCACCCTTGAACTGTAGCACCCCCGCTTTTAGAAATGAAGTGCTGTACATGAAATGAGAATGAAATCCCTGCTGAACATTGCATTCTTGACAAACTGTAGGGGAACTAATAGATAGCTGAGGAACTACAGATGAGCTCACAGCAAAATCCCTCTCCTGTTTGGGCCATGTGCGTGGGGCAGGTATGAGCCCAATAAGATACCAGTTGCTACTTCTAGAATTTTGGCATCCATGAATGGCTGTTGTGAGATTCAGTCTGGAGGAAGAGTTACTTGGTAGATTTTTTTTTAACCTTCTGCACATGGCTCTGCATAAGATTGGTCCCCAGCCTTGACACACACACTCAGCAGAGTCACATTCTCACCTACTCTTTTTCTTGCATTGGAATGCTACCCAAACTGGAACTACCCGATTGACCTGATGCCAAATCAGAATTTTATCCTAACCCGTCCCTGTTCCCAGGACCCATCAAAGCCATGGAATTGGCAGGCTTATGAGCTTGGCCTGAGATCTGGTGTCTTGTAGCAATGCCAGGTTTCAGTCCTCTGCCTCAATATAGTCATCAATCTATGGGCCTAGGATGGGATTTGGAGCACTATGGGAGGACAAGCTACAAGGAAGGAAGGCTATGGGTAGTACAGTGTCTTTGGAGAGAAACATAGGTTCCCTACAGAGTGAGTGATAGACAGAAATAGAGTTGCCAGCTTCTCACCTGAGGATGGTAAATACACATGCTTTAAGTATAATTTAATGTATATATAAATTTATATCCCGTATAGGACTCAGTTGGAGTCTGTGGGGTGGTCCAGATCTTTTCTTTAAATGCTCTGAGGGAGGCTACAGCCACTGTGCCTCCTGCTCTATTCCTCCACTGGCCTCTTGTTCATCCTTCTCCCCATGTTCTTTGAGAGGGTGAGAGGACCAATAAAGTAGGATGCAGTGACTGCAGCCCCATCTGGTGCCTTGGAGAATATAAAGACATAGTCACAAGCTCTGTGTAGGAACCTGGCAACCTGCACAACAAAATCTAGTTGGGAACTGAAACTGAAAGAGAGAAGATCAAAGATGTGACTGAGTGAAGATCAGGGGTGATCTTGATTTACTATCAAGATAGTAAATCAAGATCACCAGTGATTTACTGGTAGAAACTGGCTACCACGAGCTGGCTGCACATTGAAGTCATTAGGGATACACGACGTTGCGGCAATCCAGCAGCCGCCCCAGAGCTTATCAGGGAAAAACCAGATTTCCTGAGGCTGCTTAAAGTCCAGTTCTTTTCCTTAAGACCTGTTCTCCCTGGTATAGTTGCTGTGTGCCCCAACCCCTGCATTTAGCTCGGGTATGCTAGCCCTGCCCAGAGGTGTGCCTTCCACTGTGACCCCAGCCGAGGGGTGTTTCCTGTGTGTTTCCCATCCCTGCACAAACCAATTAGCGTCTCCTCAGAAGTAACTCCCATTGTGCTGAATGAGGCTTGCACTCTGAATGCCCACATCAGAACTTACAGAGATTCCCCTCAACTGACATGGCACAGTTTAAAGCCCCATTCCCTAAGTGCGGAAAAACGTGATCTTGAGGCACCGATTCTCCTTTGTTTGGTTTAATAGAGATCTTCTGGGTTCAATGGGGGCTGGTTTCCATCTTTGTGTTTACTGCTCTCTTTCCCACAACAAACCCATTACTGTCTCCTCAGAAGTAACTCTGCTTGTGGTCAGTGAGGCTTGCACTCTGAATGCCCACATCAGAACTTACAGAGATCCCTCTCAACTGACATGGCACAGTTTAAAGCCCAATTCCCTAAGTGCGGTAAAGTGCGATTTTGAGGCTCCGATTCTCCTGTTTGGTTTATTGCCTTAGGAAGTAACTACTTCGACTCTTTGTCATAGAGATCCTGCAGGTTAAAATGGGGGCTGGTTTCCCATCTTTGTGTTCTCCCCCCACCTTTCCCAGCACAAACATATGTGTGTCTACTTGGAAGTAACTCCTGGTGTGCTCAAGGAGGCTTGCTCCTGAAATGCAGGTGCATCTGGACTTTCAGGGGAAAGGAGGAAGGGGAGGGAGAGCAGGGGAGAAGCCTCTCTTATTGGTTGAGCAGCCCCTACCAGTCAGATAATGTTCACTCCAGCCCCCACCCGGAAGTATGTTCTGCGAAGCAATTTTTACTGGCGCAGAGCACTCACTTGTGGACCCCGCATGGACCAAAGTGCAGCAAAGCTGATTCCTTTTTTAAAATACAGTACGCCTCCATTCATAGAGTCGGAGCTCTAGCAAGGCATGCTTGCACCCAAGGAAGCCCCACTGGGACCAGATCTCCCTTTTAAACTGAAAGAGGGACCGAAAACATTTTTAAAACAAAATAATAGCCATTGATGCATGCACAGTAAATATAAATGTATTTATTTCATTTTACTTATAAATGTATGAGTCACCTTTTAACCCAAATACATGTTGAGACATGTGCAGAAAACCTTTTCAAACTTGTGCCCATGTTTCTTTTTCCCCCTGGTGGCGTGTGTGTGTGTGTGTGTGTGTGTGCACACGTTAGAAATGAATCACAAACAAGAACAGGCATTCAGTATAAAGCAACAATTAAGCCATTGTTCAGAGTATTTCCCCCCTCCCTTTCTGGTTTAGTGCTACAGTTGCTGCTGAAAGCAGCTGTCTGGACACAACCTAAGAACTGTGGAGGAGAGGAGTGTCTCAGCAGGCTGGCAGGCCCTTGCCTCTCACCGAGGTAGAAGGACAGGAAAAGTTCAAGCGGATTTTTAAAAAAACGTTCACTCCTACATAACTATTAAAGACACAAAAAGCCTTTAACTGAGTCCTGTATCAACTCAGGCAGGCCTCGCAAAAACCAGAACCAAACTACACACAATTGTCTTCTTCCCTCTCTGAAGTTGCCCATCGGCAGCAAGCACCTCAACAGCAGACCGAGCAGGCGCACAGGTCACTTGGTCACAGCCTTCCTGTCCATAATGAGATGCGCTGTGTTCCTGTTTAAATTATAGTAATTATTTCCCAATTTGCATCTCTACATAACAGCTAGCATATACACACTTTAGGCAAACCTGTATCCTCTTTTATCCTCCTCTTTGGTGATGCACCTCCTCCTTTTTTGGCACTGTGTAAGAGACCACTGTAATGGCAACCATTGTTGAGAGGCAGAAATCTGTATGCTTGAAACTGCTGAGGAAAGAGCAAGATGGTGACTGGATACAAAGTTCCAGCCCAGACCGAATAGAAGAGCTTCAGTGAAAGAGAGCTGCGGGGGAGCAGAGCACTCTCCTACATGGAGAAGCAAGAAGCTTTCAGGGTGAAACAGCCCATAGAGCCCCAGAGCAGTTCTGAGGAAGAGCCACAACCCGTGGGAGAGGAGCTCGCTCATCTTTCACAGGCACAGCAGCAGGGAGAGATTCCTCCTGCCTGCATTCCTGAGAGAGATGGTGACCCTGGCAGCGAGAGAGCGAGGGATGGGGCCTCGCTGGATGCTCGGCGCAGACGCAGGGAGCGGCACCAGATGGAGGGCGCTGAGAGGAGGCGCTCTGCCCGCTTGGCGCGAAAATAATGGTCACGTCCCGAGGACCCAAGGGTAAGAGGGAGGACCTCTCCATAGCCCATAAGTCCAGAGTCTTCCCGCCCTCCTCCTTCAAACGAGGACCAACTGCCTTACCTGGAGCTTAGGCTACTCTGCTAACTACCCCAGTGCAGTTCTTTGCATAGTCACTGGTGATTAGCATCTGAAAGAGTCATTAAGTTGTAAACGGAATAAAGCCTTGGAAAGAATCCTTTTCGTCTCTGTCTTGATTTGGCTATTGGAGGGGACTGTAAGAGGCAGCTAGGGCTCTCCTGACAGAAGCTATGACTGGCACCCGAGCACCAGCTGTCTTGTTGTGGCCAGTTATCTTAATGCGCTGCAGTTGGAAGAAGATGCAGTCCGGTGATAAGGGTCATGCAAAACAATCCTAAGCATATTTACTTGGAAGTAAGTTCCACTGAGTTCAATGAGGCTTACACTGAATGACACTGTTGCAATTAGAATCACAGCCTAAGTTGGGTAAATTCATGAAGAGTGTGTACAGAAGAGAGCTGAATCCACACTGGATCCAGTGACTAAAGGTAACTGGAGTGGGATGGAGGAAACTAGAGGTGGAAAAAGCCCTGCGAAATAAACCTACAGCATGGGCTGAGTGCCTCCAGTTGTAGCTTATCCTTCTGTGGTATGAATGTGAGAATTACACAACCCAGTTTGGTGCTTCAGGAAGTAAAAATGTGTTACTTTGTTCTGTTTTGAGGGCTGTTCTCCTGCAACTAGAGTTGTGGGGGGAGGGGGAAGAACATCCCCCCTAGCACCACTGGCTCTGTACAAAGCAGTAATACTTCAGATAGTTGGGCACGGGAGCTTATTTCCAGTGGGAATGCACAAGAGCGAAGAGTGTAGCTTCAACCTTTTACTCTCTAGCCTGCAGACTATAAGCAGAAAGAGCATTATCCTAGGATGCACATGAGCAGACAGGACTGACTGTTCATACTGACTGAAACATTGTGGTGTTTCAGGACTTGCAGATTCCACAGCATCATCGAAGCTATTCCCCCTACCCTTCAGTCAAGACAAGATATGTATAAATCATGCTCTCACATGTGGCTGAAAGGTCTTACTTTAAAGCCCTCAAGGGTAGGGGATTCTCCTTGATAACGTGAAAGGTCTCCATTCAACATAGAAACCCAGAAATGGGAGCACTAGTAAGAACAGGGCACAAGGTGAGTGGCAGATTGCATAAGCTTTTCCTGGCATTTTCTTGGATAAAGTACATGAAAATTAATTGGTGTACCCTGAAGCTACAGACAGTATTCTGATGGCAGCAGGCAGGAGTGATTTTTTGCCAGCTTAGGCTGGTATGCCAGCTGCACTCTGTCTGGAAAATGCAGACTTTGACTCAGTTAGCCATGCACTAGTGATGTCCAAGCTGGACTACTGTAATGTGATGTACATGGAGCTGCCTTTGAAGACAGTCTGGAAACTTCAGCTGGTGTAGAATGTGGACGCCTGAGTGGTGGTGGTTGGACCAGCTGCATCGGTTACCAGTGCATTTCCAAACCCAATTAAAGTGCTGGTTTTAACCTTAAAAACCTTAAATGTTTGGGCGCTATATTACTGGCAAGATTGCCTTTACCCATACCAGTCTTCCTGCACTTTAAGGTCAGCTACTGAAGCACTGCTCACATGCCCACCAGTGAGGACAATCAGGGTGGCTAGGAAGTGGGAAGTGGGCTTTTTCAGCTGGGACCTACTGGTGTGGAACGCCCTGCCAACTGGGGTGCATCAGGCCCCATCATTACAAGCCATTAGAAGAGTTCTTAACTTGTTTTCTCTGACCTTTTTAAAAGATAGGTTTTATGGGCTGCTGAATTGAGATGGTTTTAGCTACGGTTGTCTTACTGTTTAATGGAGTTTTGTATTTTACTGAACAGTATGTTTTAGTCTTCAGTTGGTTTTTTATTAATGGGTGATTTTATACGTTAAGTTTATTGTTTTATTATTGTGACTTGCATTTATATTAAGTTTTGGAAACTAGTTTTCCCCTTAAAGTCAGCATACAAATAATTTAAATAAGAATAATTAACAATAACAAAACAAGAATTCAGTACTTTCACAAGACTTGACTATCCTACTTGGTAAGTAAAACTATGGTACCAGAAATCTATTGTTATTGTCTTCTCCTTCTTAGGGCTGCCAGTTTTCATAGTGGGGAGTGGAACAGCGGGGAGCCCGAATTCATTAGCATAATGCTAATATATTAAAATATTTATAGAAGTTAATTGCCCAACTGAAAAAAACAACACCCAGAATGTAATAAAACAGAAGCCAGTGGGTCACTGGGACAGCCCAGGTCCTTCCCCCTCTTTCCCTTTATTTATCTTGCCCTCCCATCAGTTTAGTGGATTGAGGATAGTTTGGGTAGTTTCAGAAATGGCATAATTAACCAATGCTAGCAATTTCCTGGGTATACACGCAGCTTACTGAGGGGGACTTGCACAAGACTTGAGCAGGAACAGAAGAGGAAAGAGCAGCAAATACTCTCAGCATCACCACTCCAGCAACCAAGATTTCTTTTCACATGTTCTTCCTCCCTTGTTTGGTTGAAGTGTTTGAGCATTTATGATAATACTAGTTACATCATTGCCTTAACTCACCCTACTCAGCAAAGCTCAATTAGGGGCTTCTGTGTAGAATCTTCAACCGGGGGCGGGGAGGCAATCCGGTCCTCCCCCCTGGAATCCTGCTTGGCTGGCTCTGCTCCGCAGCAGCTCCATGGAGCAGCCGGCCAGGGCCATCCGCAGCCGGAGTTCCGGCTGCGGACTGGCTGCTGCGGATGCAAATGGCAGCCACCGTAGCGGCCGCCATTTGCGTCCAGCCAGGCTGCCATGATAGGCTACGTAAGTATTTATGTAGCCTATCACGGCAGGCAAAACAAACCAAAAAAAACAGCGTACGCAAATGGCGGCGGCTATGGTGGCCGCTATTTGCATTCCCTTCCCCCCCCCCCCCGCCATTTTAGCCTACGTAAATATTTACGTAAGCTATTACGGCAAAAAAAAAAAGGAACGCAAATAGCGCCCACTATGCTATTTGTGTTCCCCTTTTTTTCCCGCCGTAATAGCCTACGTACATATTTACGTAGGCTAAAACAGCGAAAAATAGGGAACGCAAATGGCGGCAGCCATAGCCGCCGCCATTTGTGTACACTGTTGTTGTGGGGGGGGTTTTGCTTGCCGTGATAGGCTACGTAAATACTTATGTAGCCTATCACGGCAAACAGCAGATGCAAGTGGTGGCTGTGGCAGCCGGTCGAAAGACCAGCTACCACTGCCGCCGCCACCGGAACATCCGCCCCAGGTAAGCTTCGTCCTGGGGGGGAATCCGCGGGGGGCGGGGGGTGGGAGGCTATTCCGCCACGGATTTCGGGGGCCAAATGCCAGTGCATTCGGCCTCACTGAAATCCGTGGCGGAATTCTCCGCCATCCCTACTTCCGTGTCATAGATGCTAGGATTACAGGCCCTCTGAGCCATCTGTTAAGCAGTGTTAATACTCATGAGTTTGCAAACATGGCTTATTTGCATGGAAACCCCTTTGAGCTGAGGGGCAGCAGCTGTCAAGCTTGCCCAACAAGAAATCAGCATGTGTTTTCTGAAGAGCGGGGCTGTGCAGCACACCAAAGGAGCAGTTGCTTTGGGTCGTACTTCAGTTTTCAGAATTCTGTCACTTCTCATGGCCCTCTCCTTTCTGCTACTTTGCCACTGTGTCCCATAGATGTTGCCCGGCAAAGAACCCATCATGCTAATAACATGGGAGATGTGCATGCATGTGTGAACATTATTGTTATGTTACTGACCTCCTGTGGGCTTTCATCATAGAAGGAATATCTTGCACATATGTAAGCAGGAGACAGAAAAGAAACTGGAGAGTAAGCCTCAAACAAAAGCCAGCGGGTGAAATGAAATTAATTCTGCCAAGTATTCACTGAACTACCAAACACCTCACATACCAGTAATGCCAGATGCAGCACACACACAAGCAGTTCTATCCCCCTCATTATATCAGTATTCCTCAGAAGAATATATGGAATCTGCAACTAATGATTTTGCAAAGGATTAATCTATTACTGGCTGTGTTCACATGTAACACTAAACCATGGTTTATGTTAACCATGATCTGTAGTTTTAGTCCATTTTACCAGTCTTCAGAACAGTTTTGTTTTGAAGCTGCTCTTGCTGGGAACTTCTATTCCAGGGCAGACAGTAGTGCAAATAGGCCACAGATAAGCTATGGTTCTGGGATCAGACATCACAACAAGCTATGGTTTAAACAAGACAGACTTCATAAGCCAACAACAAACCATGCCTTCTATTGTGGTTTGCAGCGGGTTAACATACCATGATTTATTTGTGGGTATGGGTTCGGACACAACAACAAACAAGATTACAACAACAAACAAGATTTCAACAAACCACACGATGGCTTAGCATTATGTGCAAACCATGCCGGTGTGTGCCAAATGTCCCAATGCTAATTGTTTGAGAAGCCACGCAGATACTTAGGGTGCTTCCAGACATTCGGCTCCTAGTGCTACCAATTAAAAGATATTGTGCAGCTATTCTGTCTTTCCCTCCTTAACAGATTTTTGGGTAAGGAAAAAGACAGAAGAAACAGTGGGAAAACATGGTAGAGTTAGAAATGGAAGATGACAATGTGTGGACCCTCCTGTAAAACTCTGTGAATAAGGCAGGGAGATTGCACATTAAAAACCTCAACTGGAAGCACACACAGAGTGCACTCCTATGCGACTGCCACTATTTAGACAGAGGATTCTGCGATCAGAGCCCTCCACCCATCCAAAGCCCAGCTGGCAAGAGCAAGCAGGGAAGGTTGAACAATGAAGGCAAAAACACGTCCAATTCCACCTTAAAGAACATTTACATCTCTGGTGGGTGGGATGGATGACGGAGAAGTGCAGGGCTCAAGAAGATCCAGGTCTCTCCCCTCCCCTCCCCGCCCACTAGCAGACCTGTTTCTACCCTTGCTGTCCTCTTCTGAGATCACTGTTGTGATTGGATCTCCTCCTCCACTCTTCTGTCTACAGGAACAGAAGAGGAGATCCACAGCATCCTGTGGCACCACAAATATTGTCTAGGGACCATAGGATTGCTCTGCCTGTTAGCTATAGAATTTGTATCCCACTTGTTCAGGAGGCCCAAAGTGACTTAGAAAGCAAATGTATGGAAAAAAATCCATAAAAATAATTAAATCCTCTAAAACTGTATCAGCTATATCAATAGTAGTTTAAGTCAAAAGCAGCCCCCAGAAAGTCTTGAATAAAGTTAATGTTATCATTTCCCCCCCTTTAAAATGGTTAGTGCCAGGCTCAAGCAAGCTGCTGCTGCTGCTGCTGATTATTATTATTTTGACGAATTTGCATAGCTCAAGTACCACATGCAAGAAGACCCTACTCTAGTCTATATCCTCAATTTTTCAGGTAGATCACAGGGGGGTGTCTCCACCAGTGATTTATTCCAAGCTGGCTGCGTTTGGACGTCGTTAAAGATACATGACATCGTAGCCATCCAGCAGCCACCCCAGAACTTATCAGGGAAAAACTGGCTTTCCTGGGATTGCTTAAAGTCTGATGCTTTTCTTTCCGCGGCATAGCTGTTGTGTGCCCCAGCCCCTGCATTGACCTCAGGTATGCTAGCCCTGCCCAGGGAAGTGCCCTTCACCATGACCTGGTCAAGGGGTGTTTCCTGTCCCCTGCGTTTCCCAGCACAAACCAATTAGTGTCTACTCAGACGTAACTCCCATGGTTGCTCAAGGAGGTTTGTGCACATCAGAATTTACAGAGATCCCGCTGAACTGAAATAAAGCAGTGATTCCAGGAAGCCTGTAAAGCGCTTTACCGAACCTGCAATTCACACCTCCATTATGGTGATTCTGTGCAGCATCCGATTACAATGGGGGCTAGTTTCCCCATCCCTGTGTTTACTGCTCTCTTTCTCCAAATGAACCCATTACTGACTCCTCAGAAGTAGCTCCCATCATGCTGAATGAGGCTTGCCCTCGAATGCCATCATCAGAATTTACAGAGATCCCCTGAATTGAATACAGAGTTTAAAGCATGGATTCCCTGAAGCCTGTAAAGTGCTTTACCAAACCGATTCTGATTCTCCGTGACTTGGTTTATCGCCTTAGGAAGTAACTACTTCACTTCTTTGTTATAGAGATCCTGCGGTTAGGTTAGGGGGCTGGTTTCCCATCCCTGCGTTCCTCCTCCCCCCTTTCCCAGCACAAGCATATGTGTGTTTACTCAGAAGTAACTCCCATTGTGCTCAGTGAGGCTTGCTCCTGAAATGCAGGTGCATCTGGAGTTTCAGGGGAAAGGTGAAAGTGGGGGGAGAGGTGGGGAAGTCTCTCTTATTGGTTGAGCAGCCCTTGCCAGTCAGATGATGTTCACTGCAGCCCCCGCCCCCACCAGGATGTTGTGTGAAGTGATTTTTACTGGTGCCGAGCACTCGCTCGTGGAGCTCTGCACGGACCAAAGCGCAGCAAAGCTGATTCCTTTTTAAAAATCCAGTACTCCTCCAATCGCTTCTCCTTCAATTGTCATGAAGACATGGACCAGAACAGAGCAGAACATGTCCAGTGACCTAAATGGATGGTGGACAAGTTCATAAGGCAAGACTGCAAGTACTTTAAGAAAAGTATAATGTACATAGAAAGTACATTAACAGCAGCAAAAATGATTATTGGAAAAAATGGGGAGAAACGCAAGAATAAATACATGTGAAGGTCTTGCAGCTAGCACAATTATTAAAAATCAGTGAGATAATGCATTCCCCCCCAAGCTTAATTGTCATGCAGATGGGGGATTTGGAGGGGGGTACAATGCATAGGGAAGGGAGGGTTAACCCTTTTCTCCCCAACTGTGATCCCACTAGAAATCCCTCCCCCACCGCCACATGGCAGAAAAGCTTAGAAAAAATCTTGCATTGGCACCAGTGATTTCCCCCCCCCCCCAAGATTAATTGCCATGCTAGGGATTTGGGGGGGGGGTGTTGCAGTATGGAGGGAGGGGGCTAACCTCCCCCCAACTGCAATCCCCCTTGAAAATTGCCTGCTGCATAGCAATTAAGCCGAGGAGAGAAAAAAACTTCCATTGGAACCAGTGGATACTTAGGGCACTGGGGAATAGATTAGGGGGCGTGGGAAATAAATTCAGGGCCAGGAGGCCATGTGCCCAGGCCTAGCAACACCCCAGGAGAGAGTTGATGCTGAGATGATGATGTAAGCAGGTTCCTGTCTGGGATCTTTTCCCCTCCCCCAAATTACATGGATCACCACCTCCATGCCCAGCATACTTTTCCCACATGTGTCCAGAAACACATCACATTGACATCCTGCAAGTGCCAAACACCAGAACAATCCCTGACTCCCTGAGCTTTTTTTTTTTTAGTCATGAGAACAGCTTGTAATCCTTTCCTGACTGAAGAATTGTAAAGAAAAAACAATCTGTTTAAAATGTATTGAGGGCTGAAATTAGGATAGTCTATTTGAAATAACGCAAATTAGTATTTCTAGCTAACCTTGTTCAGTGGGTGGCAACAGAACCAGAATTCCTGCTCTGTCAAAACCTCTGCTGTGACTGATAGGCAGCCCTTCCTTTGCCTGGGAAAATGCTGTGAGGGAGCCTCAGGAGATTAAATTATTGGTTGTTAGTAGTGATTAGCACACATACAACACTTTCATCTCCAAAGCACTTTATGAACACTCATGAATAAAAAAGAAAGAGAACTGGGTGTCACTGCCCAGGGTGTGGAAGGCCCTCTGGGGAAAAGGATAAGATTAGTATCAAGGAGTTTATATGAGTAGCTCTTTGTTTTCCTCTTGGAGTGTATGTTATATAGGAGTCATTTGCGCTAACCCCATTGGCTAGACCGCTGATTGTTTCCCTCAAGGGCTCAATAGAAAAGAGAGGTGGGGTGAAGGAAGAAATGCCAGTGTTGGGCGGGTGGGGTGTGCTGTTAGTCTAACGTGGATAGGGTAGGAATTCTCAGTGACTGTAAAGGGGGAAATGGCAACAGCGTTGTGAAGAGTCAGGGACCAAAAGTTATGAAGAGATGTAAAGGTGTATGACAGAGCAGTATCAAACTGGATGGCATGGATAAAGTGGATTGAGAGATGTTTTCCTCCATCTCTCATAATTCTAGAACCAGGGGTCATCCAAGCCCTATGCAGCCATTTGCCTGCATCACACACATTGGGCTAAAGTGGGGATGGGACACGGATGAGCATGCACACCACCCAAGCGTCCATGAATGCCCAGCTACCTGAGAGACCTTTGTACACAAAGCCCTGTATAGGGGCTTGTAAGTGCATTCAGCCAAATGGGCTTACACAGCTCCTGCAGTCAGGAACCCTGATAAGGCAAGGTTCATGATCCGTGTGCGAAGGGCATGCATGGATGCTTGGGGGCAGGGCATGTGTACTCACAAACATCCTGTCCCCAGCTTGATTGTAGCTGTGTTGCAGGTAGGGATGTTAGAGAATTCTGCCACGGACTCCAGTTTGGGCAGATTCTTTAGAATCCGGCCCCCCGGAGTCCATGGCGGAACGGACTATCACCCCGCCACCCCCAAAATCCCCCCCGGAACAGACCTACCTGGCTCTGGTGGTGGCTCCGGCGGCCTCCACAGCTCTGGGTCGTCTTCCAGCCGCTCCTGGGCTGTGGCTGCAAATGGCAGCCGCTACACCGGCTGCCATTTGTGTCCCTGCCAAGCCGTGATAGGCTACGTAAGTATCTACGTAGCCTATCACAGCAAAAGACGGGGACGCAAATGGTGTGGCCTTGCCGCGGAGCGGAGCTGGCCAGGGAGGATTCCGGGGGGGGAGGAATGGATTCCCCCCCCCACCGTAAACTGCCATCTGGAACGGGGTAAGTATTTCGCACATCCCTAGTTGCAGGCAAACACTTGTATAGCCGTCCAGTGAAGCTGATTGGTGGGAGTTTCAAGACAGACAGAAGGAAGTCCTTCTACACACAGCACATAGTTAAACTATGGAATTCACTACCACAGGATGTGGTGAAGGCCACCAATTAAGATGGCTTTAAAAGGGGATTAGACCAATTATTCATGGAGAATAAAGCTAACAATGGCTACTAGTCATAATGGCTACTAGTCATGATGGCTATATACTAACTCCAGGGCCAGAGGCAGTATTCCTCTGTATAACAGTTGCTGGGCAACAGCAGGAGAAAAGGGCTATTGTCCTCATGTTCTGCTTGTGGGCAGCCTGTATGCATCTGGTTGGCTACTGTGGAGAACAGGATACTGGACTAGGTAGGCCTTTGGTCTGATCCAGCAAGGCTCTTCTTATGTCCTTAATGAGTCTCAAAGCTTTGGGGTGCTACACCTGTAAGTTCCATGGCTGCCTCCAATACAGAAGTAACACCTACTGCACATAATCTGGCCTCCTTTGACTATAAGAGCAAACCCTTTCTAATCTAATCGAGGGGATGGATCCATGGTTGAAAGTGTAATAAAAGCCAGCGCTTAAGAGACCTTGCTTCAGATATGGCAATGTATTCTGCATCACCCCTCCCCATGGTAAAATATATGAGTTGGTGTTCAGACTTCAAATGGAGAAAACTATGCTATTAATGCACAAAGCTTCATGGGGATCTCTCAGTAAACCCCCTCCTTGAATGCACCAAATGTGAAGATGGCAAGGGAGCACAGCTGACAAGGGTGTAGCTCCATCCACAGTGGGGGATGGAGCTACACACAGCCCCATGACCACAACCACCTCTCCACACTCATACACACACAACCAGCAAACAAACTTAGAAACAAATAGAAGGCTGAAAACACAGTAAATGAAATCGTGGGCTTCACTTTGCTCAGCCAGTGAATGAAAGTTAGCCTCTTTTCTTGTCTTAGAGCATTTTCACAAAACGTTGAGTCTTTGAGCCTCCCATACACCAATTGCATGTGTGTCTGAATGTTAATTGGAAGAGGGACAGGAACTGGGAGAGAGCTCATTTTTAATCATTTGTACATTCTAGGCAACATAGGTTTTACATTCATATTGTGAGAAATACAGCAAGCTTTCTAGTCTTATGTGTGAAAACCCCATTGATTGCTATCCTTGGGTGTGCCCATATCAGTTAATCTCTATTGCAATCCTTAATAGTTTTCCCCCCTAAGGCATTGTTGCTATTTGGCCTGTGCGATGTGCACTGTGAGTTGTGCATGTTATAACTTGCTTAGAATACATGAACCCTCCTCTTATAATAATTAGTCAGTTCTGAACATTGTAGGGAAGGGAGTATATGGTGTGTTTTTTTAATAGATCAGATTTAGACACAGTCTGCTTTGTGCCTCTAATAAACACTGCTAATTTACTGAGTAAAGCAAAATCTTTAAATCTGTGATATTTCAAGCGTGTTTGCTGTGTGCACTTTCTTAAATATATAAAATGCACCACACAGTGCACAGTCTGCCAGTTATGCTTTTCTAGGCTTTTGCAGAGCACATAAAGTGGAGCACACCTTTCAACGATGAGAAATAGCCAGGAGGACCAACTCCAGCTTTGAGCAGGCCCCAAAGTTAAAATATAATTTCTCAAGATTTAGAATCTTATCACACATAGACTTGAAAAAGACTTCGTGCAGTTGAAAGAGAATTCTACCAGTACTCCAATAAGTACATTGATATTTGTTGTTGTTCAGTTGTTCAGTCGTGTCCGACTCTTCGTGACCCCATGGACCATAGCACGCCGGGCCTTCCTGTCCTGCGCTCTCTCCCGGAGTGTGCTCAAGCTCATGTACATTGATATATGTGTTTGCAATTGTGCATTGTTACATAATATATGGAGATTATATACTGTGGAGTACATGGAGATTATATATGTTTCTAAATGTGTATTGTAAAACACTCAGAGTATATTCTATTGTGTATCTTGTGTATATATATGGGGGTTTGTCTGTGGAGGTATTGTACTTGAGTGGGCCCCAGACAAGGTGCCACATCTATGTGACCCTCTGAACTAGCTCCCCCTCCCTGCAGGCTCACCAGGGCCGAGTCATTGGAGACGTGGATGCACAGCACCTGTAACTGCTTGGCCCAGCACTTCTCAACAGTGCTGAGCAGTTAAAAATATATATACTTTTTAAAGATGAGGTTGGCATCAGCCCCAGTGGGCCCTGGCATTTGCCCAGGCATGCCAGGTGCTGATGCTGAGTCGGGTAATAGCATGTGTACATTGAGGATGGCTCTCATCAGGTAGTGGTCCTTTGTATGAATGGGTATGTTACAAGTGTGTCCTTACACTCATTGCTGAAGTGTTAGAGGGTATGACACACCCACCACTTGTGATTTGTGGTACTACTTTGGAATAAAAGACAATTGTCTAAAATAGACCTGTATAATAAAGGACATCTGGATGCCTTCACATGTAGTTACTTGCTTTTGGATATACATAGTTCTCTTCTTGTATATATTCACTTACATGTATATATTCTATTACATGTGCAGTCTCGCATGTATACTTATATTCTGGACATCCATGCAGTATGTATCTTTCATGCTCAGTAGCCTTCCATGACTATTCCAGTACAATCCAAGTTGCCTAAAGTAGCTTTGACCACATGGATTTCCTGTTTCATGACATTCTTCCCACTAAATCCAGAGAAATGTATTACTACAGTCACTGCCTAATTTTAGAAGCAGCCATCTCAGAACCTGGCTCTTCATCACTTTCTTGGTACACAGAAGATACTGTTTTGGGGTCATCATGTGCCAGCTGTGCTCATGGACACTGCAACATGCTGAAAAGCCATCTCACGTGCTATAAAAAATAGCAGTTCAACAGGTTGTTAAGGGTTCTGCAATCCCTTATTTTCATGCTAAAAGACAAACCTGTCTATTTAAGGAAAAAGTAGCCAACCCAGAGGATTTAAATTGCTTTCTTAGCATTTTAGTTGGCATACATTTTAATGGTGGGATTATGCCACATAAAAGGGATTGCTGAGATCATAAATAGGATCAGCACAAGAAAATCCCTGAAGCATCTTTCCATTCTGTAGCACCAGAGAATCAGAATATTGACCTCTGATAGTCACCATCAAAATGCATTTTAGTCAGGCTTCAAGCCTGGTTTTGGAATGGAAACTGCCTTGGTCACCCTGTGGGATGACCTTTGCCAAGAGAGGGTCAAGGGGACTGTGACCCTGTTGATTCTCTTGGACTTCTCAATGGCTTTGGATACCATTAATCATGGTATCCTTCTGGATAGGCTATCTGGGCTGGATGTTGGAGATACCATGGTGCAGTGGTTCTGCTCCTAGCTGGATGGCCAATTCCAGAAGGTAGTGCTGGGGGATTATTGCTCTGTGCCTTGGCAGTTTTGCTATGTGATTCCATAGGGCTCTATTCTATCCCCCATGCTGTTCAACATCTACATGAATCCTCGTGGGAGGTTATCCGGAGATGTGGACTGAGGTGTCACCAGTATGCGAATGACACCCAGCTCTTGTTGTTGTTGTTGTTGTTGTTGTTGTTCCACTTAATATACTAAAATTCCTAAGCAGTTCACATTAAAAATACAATATAACAATATGAAAACAAAATAAAATAATAGTTAAAAACATTACAACAAACTAACAATAAAGCAGGGCAGTAACTTAATCCTTTACAGGTCAGGCCTGTGTGAACACATGTTTTCAGGAAAATCTGCCATCCCCTAAACTTAAGCCATCTTTACAAGATTCTCTTCCAGGACCATTTCATACTTTCAGAAATCAGTGGGTCCCTATGGTGTTCCCATAATATATGACAGTAACGACTTCATGCACAATATGAAGTGAACCAGAGCCATCTGCAGCTCAGAAAAGTAAATATATGAAAGGGACGTGATTAAAAATGGATCCGGCTCAACGCCTTTTGCGGAACGATTCAGATACACTCAATATAGTCAAGTGTCCACACTATGTTATCTTATATAACAGTCTCTGTAAAAGGTGGTTCTTTAACTTTTTTGGACAACTAGTTTTGCACTCCATCCATTCTTTCTACCACCCAATGTAAATTTGCTCCAATCTGAACTTAGAATTTCCTGTTCTTCCTTAATTGTTCATGGTAAATAAATAATCCTCTCCCTGTTCCATCTGGGCATGTGCAATACCTTTCCCAAGATGGAGACGGACCTTGGTTGGGATTTCTAAGAGCTGTTCTTTCTAAGATAGTATTACCCCTTGATCTGAACCTCAATTATAAAAAAAACCCTCCTGATTTAACTCAATGGGTTGTATCCAATGTTAGTCTAACAAGTCCCATTCATTTCAGTGGGTCTACTCTAAATAGGACTAACATTGGATACAACCCATTGCTTCATATGCAAAAGCCCATCATCATTATCTGTGTAAATCACCTTCCTTTCTGGAATGCTGATTATCAAAAGTTTATGGATGTTGTTTGCCCATTTCAAGTACATGCTGCACAAGGTTCAAGATACAGTAAACTTTTTGTCAGTGAACTAAATATTGGGCAACCTGTGAGTGACCTCACAGTTGTTGTTTTTTTCTTACTAGCTGATAAGCAGAGCTGCTCTTTGCCTCACTGGTTGCTTCATTGCTGTAAGGACAGACTCAGAACAGGACCAGAGGGAGAATCTCTTATAGAAATTTCATGAAATCAGCTCGTAAACTGATGGCTGAATGTTGAAGTGCTGCTTTGCCTTTCTTTGGTGGCACCCATCAGCACAACCAATGCCTCTAATGTACAGTGAGTACCTGAAGGCTTCATGGGTATTCAGTGGACCATTTGTCCATGGAGGAATTCAGGGCAGTTTACCTCATTTGTTTACCTGGAGACAGGGATGGGAGAACCAGCAATTTTCAAGCTTACCTAAATTCTCCCCAAATCACTTCAAAGCTCCTTTCAGCTCACCCCCATGTTATTTTCTATCTATTCTTTGGCTTGTTTGAACGAGAAAAGTGCACATTTCTGTGCATATTTTTTCAAAAGTGTTTATTTACCCCCATTGTCTCAAGTGTGAAAATGCTTTTTTTTTTTTTTAGCAATGTGCATTTCAAAGTGCAATTTTTAAAGAAAATGTCACAAATTTGGGAATTTGGGAACATTTCCTAAAGAAACGCTCCTGCTCACGTTCACATTCAGGTTTGCAACCAGGACGTGTTTGCATGATTTGCAAACAGAAATGAAATTCTCGTACATTGCTACCTGGAGACAAAAAGTTTGACAAGCTCACCCATACAGTTGAGATGTTTCCACCAGGATGTCATGCCTTGCCACACCAGAGCAAACGCGCCCTTGCCATTTTGCACACGTACTTCTCCAACCTTTGCCACTGCTGGCAGGCCACCTCTCCCCAGACTCTGTGGATGTTGCCTTTTCATGCTGCTATTGAGAAGATGAGTGAAGGATATGCAGGGGGACTTCCTGAATCACTGCTGCTGAAAAGCCTTTCAAGGCCACTCAGGGAAGATTGTGTACCAATTCTGTATGCCAGAGGTCATAAGATCATAAGTATGCAGAGCACCAGCTAAATCCCTCTAAAAATAGTGGACCTAGTGAGGAGGGTGGGAAGAGAGAGACAGATAGAAAAGCCTGCCCCTCCCTTAACATTCACTGTGAAGGTCAGACATTCTTTCTAATATGTGTAACAGAGCAGAACATTATGTAGATGTTTTGCTCCCTTCTCATTGGAAGAAAGGGAGTGCCTGTTAATAGAAGGGCCAATTCAATTCACACAACCATACTAAGAGAGGGAAACCAACGTGTTGCAGCATATGTATTTATTTGTTGTATTTATTAGCCATCCTGTAACCAAGGTTCTCCACACAAGGACCATCAGTTCTTATTCTCAGCATCTTGTAGCATCAAGAAGACTGGTCAGCGCATTGATTAACGGCAACTGCAGTGGCTTCAGGGCATCAAAATGGATATGGTACCAAGATCAAGGGCAGGGGAGAAGTAGGTGGTGGGCTCAGTACAAGACATTTTTGCAGCTCGAGTGGTTGCAGTACTTGATCTCAAAGATCCACACAGGCATGCATCAAACATTTCAGTGGATACTGAGATGCATCTCTCTGGTTGCTTACTACTTTACTTTCTGCTCTGACCATGACATGGGATTAAGAGGCGAGCACATCACAAGTGGTGCTGAGGCACATCTTGCAAAGAATGCATTGCATCTGCTTCTGAAAGCAACATCATAGAGAATGTTGAAAGATGCCTGTAACATCATGCACTACTTTCAGCATAGGTTTGTGAGCAATTCCAGAGGTGTGCCCCACCATCTTCTGTGATGTTGTAGACTCTTTACAGTGTAGAGGATGTTGTTGCACTATTCTTGGATTGCTTGTCATAGGCATAAGAAATAGCATACACATATGTGCTACACATTTCCATTCATCTCCAAGCGATAATATGTAGTTATAAACCTTCCTCTTTGTTTTTCCAGCATGCAGAGTGACTTGTGTGTGGTTTTTTAAGAGGAGGCACATCTTAAGAGTATTAGATCTAGGAAATTCTGCCAATATAATCAAACTCTTTAAGGGATTTGTTGAATCTGATTGTGTACATGCCCCCCAAAACCGTTTTAGTCTGATCTATAAGCATGTCTTAAAATTAGCAAATTACCTTTCATGGCTGCTGAATATGGGAGAAAACGACATATAAACTTCAACTTGAAAAATGAATGAAATCACTGACAACAAAACTAATGGCATGAGAAGCCTTTCTTGGATTAGTTAGTATCTCTTGGTGGAAGCATGCCAGAGTTCAAGGCAGCTGAAAAAGAGTTCTGTGTGGACAGTTCAAGGATAATATTGTACATTTTCACCAATAATACATATTGGTGTGTGTGTGTGTGAGAGGGGGGAGGGAGAGAGGGAGAGACTTTCTCAAATCAAGAGGGGGTGGGAGAGGAGCAGCTAAGAATTCAAATGTGTGAATTGTATCCCATCACAGTTGCCAGTTCTGAACACTATTCATTCACACCTCCTCCTCTTCCTCCTCCTCCTCCAAACTCTGCCAGGAACTACAGTAGTAGTTGCTGGGCCTTTTAAAGTCAGCTACTCAAGACTGTTTCTCACATTTCCCAATAACTTAAACAGCTGTTATCTAAAACATTGCATCTAGTGTGCTATGTGACTGGGTATGCAGATTTCCTGAGTTTACTTCCTGGAGGTGATTTTGCATCATTCCTTTAGTAGTTGATTTGTTAAGAAGGAAGGAACTGCTCAAAGTTCCCAGTGGCTGTTGAGCAGATATGCCTGAAAAGAGTAGGAGTGATACGTTTAAAGCCACAATAGAGGTTTAATTAACTGGGGAACTCCATTTTCCCACCCAAAATCAAAGATGCTGACTTTGCCATACAGGATGTTATTAGTCCTGCCATTAAGGAGTCCAGCTGGTTACATGATCTGGTCACTCATGGGTTAATGTATCTAGGCTTCCCAATTACCATAAACAAAACAGGGCTCATATTACTTTATTTTTATTGTATCTATTTCTGTTTGACTCCAGGCATTATGGAGCTGGAGTTATTTTCATCACACCAATGAGATACATCTAATCCCAGGGGCTCCCAGACAGGATGAATGAGTCCTTCTTTAACCAAGAGCGTCTCTCTGCTTCTGTTCCCATGCAGAATGAGGGCTGCTCTGAGAAGCAGCAGCTAATTTCACTAGCTGATATATTTGCCAGCAAGATCTGGGTATTCCTTAAGTAGCCTCTAACAGCACACTGGCTTGGAGAAGCAATGGTTGCATAAACTATTTAGTTAAATATGACACAAACCCATTTTGAGACTTCAATAAGTTAATGTCTCATGAATGAACCACATTTGCAATGCTTTTGGTATCCTCCACCTCCCACCCCCACAGCTCTTTTGGATACACTGTCATGGGTCCCAGGGAGAAGACTTGAAATGGTACTTAGCTGGTATGTGGCTGGCTGCTTCTACCACTGTTGCACTGCTCTGCTGATTCTATACAGTTGTGCGCTGGTAGTATGTCTAGAAGTAATAGAGCAGTGTCCACTCATGTAATAAACTATGGTGCTGGCCTTCCCTGGATGAGTTAGCATGCATTCACATACAGTCTCATTGCTTGTAAGGAAGAAGCAGTGTGCACTATGGATGATGTCCATTGGTGTTGCCCTGCAAAAGAAGAGGCGTGGTGCCTGCGGAGGAGGAGCAGAGGAAGACAAGGAGGAATAATTCCCACCACCATCCTCATGCGTTTCTGCTTGGGCCTCTGTGCAAAAGTGGAAAAAAGAGGAATCTATTGCTGAAGGCCCCTTCATGGATCACTGCCTTGTTGTGGCGAAGGGGCTTGCGTAACTCAGTGAAGCCATAAGCTATGCCGTGCAGGGCCACCCAAGACGGACAGGTCATGGCAGAGAGTTCTGACAAAATGTGGTCCATTGGAGAAGGAAATGGCAACCCACTTCAGTATTCTTGCCAAGAAAACCCCATGGAACGTATCACAAGGCTAAAAGATATGACGCCGGAAGATGAGCCCCTCAGGTCAGAAGGTGTCCAATATACTACTGGGGAAGAGCAGAGGGAATTTCCAAGTAGTGCCAGAAAGAGTAAGCGGCTGGACCAAAGTCAAAAGGACACTCAGCTGTGGATGTGTCTGGTGGTGAAAAGACAATCCGATGCTGTAAAGAACAATATTGTTTAGGAACCTGGAATGTCAGATCAATGAAGCAAGGTAAGCTGGAGGTGGTCAAACATGAGATGGCAAGATTGAACATCAACATCTTGGGAATCAGCGAACTAAAATGGACAAGCATGGGTGAATTTAATTCAGGTGACCATTATATCAACTACTGTGGGCAAAAATCCCTTAGAAGAAATGGAGTAGCACTCATAGTCAACAAAAGGGTGGGAAAGGCAGTACTGGGGTACAATCTCAAAAACGATAGAATGATCTCAGTATGAATCCAAGGCAAACCATTCAACATCACAGTAATTCAAGTCTATGCCCCAATCACTGAGGCCGAAGAAGCTGAGGTTGATCGGTTCTATGAAGACCTACAACACCTTCTAGAACTAACACCAAAAAAAGATGTCCTCTTCATCATAGGGGATTGGAATGCTAAAGTAGGAAGTCAAGAAATCACCAGGATAACAGGCAAGCATGGCCTTGGTGTACAAAATGAAGCAGGACAAAGGCTAATAGAGTTTTGCCAAGAGAACACGCTGCTCATAGCAAACACTCTTTTCCAACAGCAAAAGAGGCGACTCTACACATGGACATCACCAGATGGTCAATATCGAAATCAGATTGATTATGTCCTTTGCAGCCAAAGATGGAGAAGCTCTATACAGTCAGTCAAAACAAGACCTGGAGCTGACTGTGGCTCAGATCATGAGCTTCTTGATGCAAAATTTCGGCTTAAATTGAAGAATGTAGGGAAAACCACTAAACCATTCAGGTATGACCTAAATCATATCCCTTATGAATATACAGTGGAGGTGAGGAATAGATTTCAGGGATTAGACCTGATAGATAGTCTGAGGAACTATGGGCGGAATCTGTAACATTGTTCAGGAGGCAGCAACTCAATCCATCCCAAAGAAAAAGAAATGCAAGAAAGCCAAGAGGCTGTCTGATGAGGCTTTACAAGTAGCTGAGGAAAAAAGGGAAGCGAAAAGCAAGGGAGAAAGGGGAAGATATATCCAACTGAATGCAGAGTTCCAGAGAATAGCAAGGAGAGACAAGAAGGCCTTCTTAAATGAACAATGCAAAGAAATCGAGGAAAACAACAGAATAGGAAAGACTAGAGATCTCTTCAAGAAAATCGGAGATCTCAAGGAAACGTTTTGTGCAAAGACGGGCATGATAAAGGACAAAGAAGGCAGGGACCTAACAGAAGCAGATGAGATTAAGAAGAGGTGGAAAGAATACACAGAAGAACTATACAGGAAAGATCTGAATGTCCCTGATAGCCATGATAGTGTGGTCGCTGAACTTGAGCCGGACATCCTCGAGAGTGAAGTCAAGTGGGCCTTAGGAAGCATTATTAACAACAAAGCTAGCGGAGATGACAGTATTCCAGCTGAGCTATTTAAAATCCTAAAAGATGATGCTGTTAAAATGCTGCACTCAATATACCAACAAATTTGGAACACTCAACAGTGGCCACAAGACTGGAAAAGTTCAGTTTACATTCCAATTCCAAAGAAGAGCAATGCCAAAGAGTGTTCGAAGTACCGTACAATTGCGCTCATTTCACATGCCAGCAAGGTGATGCTCAAAATCCTACAAGCTAGGCTTCAGCAGTATGCGAACCGAGAACTACCGGAAGTACAAGCTGGGTTTCGAAGAGGCAGAGGAACTAGAGATCAAATCACCAACTTTCGCTGGATCATGGAGAAAGCAAGAGAATTCCAGAAAAGCGTCTATTTCTGCTTCATTGACTACGCTAAAGCCTTTGATTGTGTGGATCACAACAAACTGTGGCAAATTCTGAAAGAGATGGGGGTACCAGACCACCTTACCTGTCTCCTGAGAAACCTGTACGAGGGTCAAGAAGCAACAGTAAGAACCAGACATGGAACAACCGATTGATTCAAAATTGGGCAAGGAGTACGACAAGGCTGCATATTGTCGCCCTGCTTATTTAACTTATATGCAGAGTACATCATGAGAAACGCTGTGTTGGATGAATCACAGGTCGGAATTAAGATTGCCAGGAGAATTATCAACAACCTCAGATACGCAGATGATACCACCCTAATGGCAGAAAGAGAAGAGGATCTAAAGAGCCTCTTGTTGAGGGTGAAAGTGGAGAGAGCAAAAGCTGGTTTGAAACTCAACATTAAAAAAACTAAGATCATGGCATCTGGCTCCATCACTTCCTGGCATATGGAAGGGGAAGAAATGGAAGCAGTGACAGATTTTATTTTCTTGGGCTCCAAGATCACCGCAGACGGTGACTGTAGCCATGAAATTAAAAGTTGCTTGCTCCTTGGGAGGAAAGCTATGGCAAACCTAGACAGCATAGTGAGAAGCAGAGACATCACCTTGCCAACAAAGGTCTGCATAATCAAAGCTATGGTTTTCCCAGTAGTAACGTATGGCTGTGAGAGCTGGACTATAAGGAAGGCTGAGCGCCGAAGAATTGATGCTTTCGAACTGTGGTGCTGGAGAAGACGCTTACGAGTCCCCTGGACTGCAAGGAGGTCAAATCAGTCCATCCTAAAGGAAATCAACCCTGAGTGCTCATTGGAAGGACAGATACTGAAGCTGAAGCTCAAATATTTTGGCCACCTAATGCGAAGAGAAAACTCCCTGGAAAACACCCTGATGCTGGGAAAGACTGAAGGCCAAAGGAGAAGGGGACGGCAGAGGATGAGATGGCTAGATAGCATCACTGATGCAATGAATATGGACTTGAGCACACTCCGGGAGAGAGCGCAGGACAGGAAGGCCTGGCATGCTATGGTCCATGGGGTCATGAAGAGTCGGACACGACTGAACAACAACAACAACAACAATTGCTGAAGGATGCTGGGGGGGGGTATTATAAGCCTCTCCACTGATTTAACTTGTGTCCAGCACAAATTTATAAAGCAGTTCATAGCTAGTGAAACTCCTGGATTTTCAGCATGAATGGTACATCAGCAGCCATGGGGCAAATTGCTCAAGATATAGTTGTGTATGACAATGATTTTCTGGAGAAACGTTACACAGACATTTGTCCAGGGACCACTGGGTGTTCCCACACGCTTGCTTCAGTGGTGCTAAGGTGCTTTCCATTAAACCAGATGAACTGGATATATTCTTTGAAAAAGGCATGTATTTTCTTCCGTGAAATCCCCAAACTGACATGCTATTGCATCTGATCAGGCAGACTGCACTGCCTCAGAGCTGAAATGGCATATCAAAATATTGAAATTTGGCAATATTTCAAAATTAGGATTTCTATCTTGACATACAGCAGTCAAATTTCTGAACTGACAATTTTGGTCAAGTTTGGAATTCTCACATGTTTTGGTTGGCTAACTGAATGAAGTTATAAAATTGACAAATCCTGTTGCAAGACAACTGGCAGATACCAAAAAGGTTGACATCTGCTGCATGTTAGCTGTCAAACAATGTTGAATACTGACTGCTCCATATCAGATACTGTCAAATTTTTAAAGATCCCTGACATTATGTTCATATATGTTCTTAAATTCTCAGTGCTACTGCATGTCAGATACTATCAAATGTTGACTGTCACAACATGAAACCTATGAAATGTTGACTATTCCTATGATTCATATATGGATATTATGGCCCCATTATTCTCTTCCAGGTCTGTGTGGCTGAGTATGATGCCTCTCCCACACTATGTTATCAATAATCTGGCTGGCTGCACTTAGCATTTTCTGGATTCTGTTTTCCAGTTCCATTCTTCCAGGTGGGATTCCCACTGCTCCTGTTTGAACTTTTTCTTTAGCAAACTAGCTACTTTACTGTAACTGGGCCTGGGCAGATAGATCTGTATCTGTCTGAGTCTTCATATCCCATCTCATCCATGCTGTGGCCTTGGGCAAGCTATTACCTCTCAGTCCCGATTCATTCATTTTGTACGAATGGAAATAACAATAGCCCATCTCATAGAGGTGTTGTCAGGATGAAACATCTACAAATTGCAGAGCACTTTGTATACTTACAGAACCACATAAATTATTATCATTAATGATAATTGCTGCATATTACACAGGGAATGTTATGTAGCTGCTAGCATGGCATTCGTATAGGAATATGTCTGGTGTTAATTGCTGGGGCTACTGTTCATAAAATCCCAGGTCATACATGCACTCTGGGGCAGTGCTGCAGTAGATTCAGGATTCACAAACAAGTAAGATATGATGGTTTAAAAGAACACCTTTTCACAATTTCTCCCCCCCCCGCCCCCGATAATAACTGCATAGAATTTATCCCAATGAGGTGTAAAGATCTGTTTTTCAGTTCCATTTTTAACATTATTGTTAGGTAGGTATCCTCTCAATTTTGCTATTGTTTCGGTTCCTTTTATTGCCTCACATCACAGCTATTCTACTGACCACTGAGAGTATGAACTGCAGTTTTGTATTTTCATACTTTTTGGTGCTTAAATGCTTCTTCATGGTCTCTCTGAATGGATCCATTTTAAAAATTATTTTAGTATGTATGACTTTAAATTGTACGTTTTTAAAATGGAACCATTGTATTTTATGAACGCTGTGATCCATTTGGAGAATCGAGTCCAAAAACAGGATACAAAACTAATAAATAAAATGTTCCTTTGGACCATGAGCTTCAGCTCATGGAGGCTAAGGCTATCAATGGCCACTAGTCACGATGGCTTTATGTTACCTCCAGATTCAGAGGCAGTATGCTGGGAACCATGAATGGAAGGGTGCTATTGCACTCCTGTCTTACTTGTAGGATTCTTGGTTAGCCCCTGCATGAACAGAATGCTGGACTAGATAAGCCTTTGGTCTGATCCAGCAGGACTCTTCTTCTGTTAACTCTGCACTTCACAGAATGTTTCACTATTGCATTTCTTTGTGGGCATAAAGCACTTTTAGGTGGCCATACCACTGTTTCGATAATACGTTGATCAGCCATTAGGGCAGGGGGTGGAGAACCTTTTGTGGCCCGGGGGATGGATTCCATTTCTCATAAGGTCTCAGGGGCCACATTCCAGTGGTGGGCAGGACCATGGGTAAGAGTAGGCAAGGCTGGAAAAGACCACCCCCACAATTCCATTGTTACTAATTTATAATAAGAAGCATGCCTACTCAGTAGTAAGCAGGGGAAGCCTTTGCAGGACATGGGTAAGATGAAGGCAGGACTCAGCAGTTTCCTGACCTGGCCCCGCCCTCTCTGCCCTGCAAGAAAAAACTCTTATCTTTGATCAGTAGCTGATGGATGGGCCGGTCTACACTTATGTTTTTTTTTGCTTCCAATGAGGTTTCACCGCTCGTCTTTCACACTATGCACTACCCACCTCAAATTGGAACTGGAATTTCCCACTTCTATGTAGGGGTGGACGAAAGTCCCTTACCTGTCGTCGAAGGACGTTCGCGGTGTGGGGGAGGCGCTTTGCTGCTCCCCCCGCGAAGTTCAGGCCGGGGGGGGAGGCTTCCCGCCTCGCCCCGGCCGAAATTCAGGCCGGGGGGGAGGCTTCCCGCCTCGCCCCGGCCGAAATTCAGGCCGGGGGGGAGGCTTCCCGCCTCGCCCCGGCCGAAATTCAGGCCGGGGGGGAGGCTTCCCGCCTCGCCCCGGCCGAAATTCAGGCCGGGGGGGAGGCTTCCCGCCTCGCCTGGCCGCGAACGCGAAAGTTTAAAAAAAACAACAACAACGCCCCCTGATAGGCTACGTGACGATTCACGTAGCCTATCACGGCTAGATCTGCAAAGTCAGCCGTGATAGGCTATGTCAATCGTCACGTAGCCTATCACGGGTGACTTT
The DNA here is from genome assembly GCF_057233095.1 of Heloderma suspectum. Lineage (NCBI taxonomy): Eukaryota > Metazoa > Chordata > Lepidosauria > Squamata > Helodermatidae > Heloderma > Heloderma suspectum. The sequence continues at coordinate 233,469,555 of NC_139461.1, forward strand.
AAAAAAAAAGCACATACGCTAATGGCGGCCCCCATAGGGAGCCGCCATTCGCGTTCCTTATTTAGTCGCTGTAGTCTACGTAAATGTTTACGTAGACTACGGCGAAAATAAGGGCAACGCAAATAGCGTTGCCCTTATTTTCGCCGTAGTCTACGTAAACATTTACGTAGACTACAGCGACCAAATAAGGAACGGGAATGGCGGCTCCCTATGGGGGCCGCCATTATCCGTACGCGCTTTTTTTTTTTTTAAGTCACCCGTGATAGGCTACGTGACGATTGACGTAGCCTATCACGGCTGACTTTGCAAATCTAGCCGTGATAGGCTACGTGAATCGTCACGTAGCCTATCAGGGGGCATTTTTTTTTTCTTTGATTGCAACGGCAGCGGCGGCAGCCGGTCGAAAGACCGGCTGCTGCTCCCGCAGCGCTTGAACACCCGCCGAACCGCCGGCTGGACCAGCCACTGGGAGGGACATTCGGTGAAGGTAAGTCCCGTCCCGGGGGGGGGCGGGGGGCGGGGAGGGTTCGGAGGATTTCTCTCCGAAACTTGTTCGGGGGGCCGAACACGTTGGTGCTCGGCCCCCCGAAGTTTCGGGGAAAAATTCTCCGCCATCCCTATTTCTATGCTACCATTTTCAATACTCTGATATCCTGGTATTTCCCCTTAATGTGCTCTGATTTTCCACATTCGTCACTGTATCTGGTCGTAGTCCCCTCCCACACCTGTCCATATATGGTGGTGTTTGTATTTCCCTTGTGTCCAATCACAGCTCTTGATGGCCCCATGTCGACTTTCAGCTACTGATCGCATAGCTTCCTCAGTACTCAACATTTCCTCAGCGACAAGCAAAGGGCTGGATGCGTGCACGCTTGTCTGATCTCGGAAGCTAAGCAGGGTCTGCCCCGGTCAGTACTTGGATGGGCGACCACCTGGGAATCAGGCTTCCTGCATGGGGGTTGTTCTATTCCTTCAAATGAGACTAAGTTTTGCCTCCTTCTATCCCCCACTTTGGCTTTTTTTAAAATTAAGGCATTATCTTCAAATCTTCGAAGAAGCGATTCTTCAAAGAATCGGAGCTTCTCCAGCTCGTTCGCTCCGCAAACTTGCCTGGGCAAGCCCAGGCAAGTGTAAATGTTTTCACAGTTCCATCCCTGCTCGCTGCACCAAAACACACACATATCCAGGCAGGCAGTAGGGATGGCGGAGAATTTCTCCCCGAAACTTCGGGGGGCCAAGCGCCAACGTGTTCGGCCCTCCGAAGAAGTTTCGGGGAGAAATTCTCCGCACCCTCCCGCCCCCCGCACACACCCCCGGGACGGGACTTACCTTTCCCGAATGTCCCTCCCGGCGGCGGGTCCGGCCGGCGGTTCATTGGGTCTTCGTCAGGGGCGGGAGCGGCAGCCGGTCTTTCGACCGGGTGCCGCCGCTGCCATTCCGATAAAAGAAAAAAATACGCCCCCGTGATAGGCTACGTGACGATTAATGTAGCCTATCACGGCTAGATTTGCAAAGTCAGCCGTGATAGGCTACGTAAATCGTCATGTAGCCTATCACGGGTGACTTAAAAAAAAAAAAAAACGCGTACGGCTAATGGCAGCCCCCATAGGGAGCCGCCATTCCTGTTCCTTATTTGGTCGCTGTAGTCTACGTAAAGATTACGTAGACTACGGCAAAAATAAGGGCAACGCTGTTTGCGTTGCCCTTATTTTCGCCGTAGTCTACGTAAAGATTTACATAGACTACAGCGACCAAATAAGGAACGCGAATGGTGGCTCCCTATGGGGGCCGCCATTTGCGTACGCGCTTTTTTTTTAAAAGTCACCCGTGATAGGCTACGTGACCATTAACGTAGCCTATCATGGCTGACTTTGCAGATCTAGCCGTGATAGGCTACGTTAATCGTCACGTAGCCTATCACGGGGGCGTTTTTTTAAAAAAACTTTTGAGTTTGCGGCCGGGCGAGGCAAGGCGCCTCCTCCCCGGCCTGAATTTCGGCCGGGCGAGGCGGGAAGCCTCCCCCCCGGCCTGAATTTCGGCCGGGCGAGGTGGGAAGCCTCCCCCCCCGGCCTGAACTTCACGGGGAGAGCAGCGAAGCACCTCCCCCCCACCACGAAAAGCTGCGAGACCAGGTAAGTGACTTTCGTGCACCCCTAGCAGGCAGTGCTCAGTGTCCACGGACTAATATCGATAAAAATGTCCATGGACAATTTTAATGTCATCTCAGGAGCGGGGGACAAACACAGGGTGGTCTTTGAAGATGTGAAGCTTCAAAGATGCCAGCAGCACCCCTCCCCCAAAAATGCGAGCGCTGGGTGCCGCCACTGCTGCCCCTCTTCCCCGTGCTGGCTGTCAAGGGCTGGCGCGGGGAAAAGAGCATCAGCAGACACCCCCCAGCCACTTGCCCTGGCCTCCAGCGGGGGGGGGAGAATAGGTGCCTCCTTCTTCCCTCCACCCCCACGTGCTACAGTGGCGGCGGGCAGGGAATCAGCAGAAACAGGAAGAGTTTCTGCTCCTCCAATGACAGCAGCCGTCTTTAAGAGCAGGAAAACAGCACAGCGCTCAAGTGTGAACCGAGCTCGCGCATTTGATGAAGCACCACAACGGGGAAAATGGGTGAGTGTGGATAATCACGTTTTAACGCGAGTGTGTTTAACCCGACAGGACCCCGACTTCGTTGTGATGGCAGGCACAATGTAGATCGGCCCAATGATAAGTGCTTTCCTCTACTAAGCCCTGAGAAATGGAAGCTTTTTCAATGCTAAACAGAACATATTTCCCATCAGCTGTTGATCCATGAGAAGGAAGTGCTGGGCCAGATGGGGAACCCATGGGCCAGAGATTCCCCATGCCTGCCTTAGGGCATTCCCCTTAGGACAGGGGTCCCCAACCTTTTTGGACCCATAGGCACATTTGGAAATTTGAGAAACTGCTGTGGGCACCACCACAAAATGGCTCCCATGGAGGATGTGGCTGCCATGGGGGCTAGCTAGTCACAAGACAAGTAATTCACTCAAGAAACTGAGTACAAGCTAGAGCTGTGCACCACTTCGACTCTGGAGCCAAATTCCGAGCAGAAGCCAGGTGCTTCTTCCCATTTCTGGCCACACCCAAAGCAGGTCGAGATTGGCCCAAAGCAACCCAAAGGGGGTCAGGTCGTTCCAAAGTGCTTCAGCACACTTCAGAGCAATCCAGAATCCCAGCCACCCCTCCACCCAGCCACCTGCCCCTTCACCCAGCCGCATGAGCCCCCTGCTCCATACCTGGACCCTTGGGATGTGCACTGGCAGCTGGCAGCCTCTTTGAGGAGTCGCCATTGCGACTTCCTCTATTTCCAGAAATTGAATCCTGTGCAAATGGCAGCCATAAGGCCATCATCTACTCAACATTACAGGCATAAACACCTGCAATGTTGTGTACATGGCAGCTGTAGTTCCGCCATTTGTGCAGCATTCAATTTCTGGAAACAGAGGAAGTCGCCAACATGGTGACTCCCTTGAAGAGGATAATGGCACACATCCTGAGGGTCCAGGTAAGGCACAGGGGGCTCAAGTGTCGGGGGGGGAGAGCCTACTTTGGCCACCCAAATCCCGCTTCAGCCCTAAAGCCCAAAGTGTGTTTGGGGCCTCTGAGGCAAGTCAGGGTGTCCCTGCACAGCCCTAGTACAAGCAGAAGAAGGGTCTGAACTCCAAAACTAACTCACATATTTGACCCCACAGAAGCCACATATTCGACCCCATTTAAGATTGCTTATATGGAACTCAATGGGAATTACTTCTGAGTAGGCCTATATAGGATTGCTGTGCTCATCCTGTCCATGCCCGCAGCCCCAAAAGGAAAGGTTTTCCCTGCTTTGACCCCAGGCTCAGCCACTCTGTGCTGAGCCTGGGGCACTCCTCCTCTGCCATCTGAGCCCTTGCCTGGGAATGTGCTATGTGTGCATGTCTGTATGTGTGCATGTAGAATGAGAGAAGGGGCTGGGAAGGGAAAGAAAAAGAGCAAGGCTGTGGGCTTGGAGGAGGAAGAAATAGTGAGAGAGAGGGGTGAGTGAGAGAAAAGGCAAGGCTAGGGATTGGGAGGGAGGGAGGGAGGGAGGGGAAAGTCATGAGAGAAGGAGCAAGGCCAGAGGCTAGGAGGGGGAGAAACGGCAAGGTAAAAAGACAGGGGAGAAACAGCAAGACTAGGGGCTGCGAGGGAGGGGGAAATAATGCAAAGGGGTGAGTGGGAGAGAGAGCAAGGCTAAAGGCTAGGAGGGGAGAAGAATAGTGAGGAAAGGGGTGGGGTGAGAGAAAAGGCTAGGCCAGAGGCTGGGAATTGAGAAAGAGATCAAAGGGGAAAGGTCTGTGTAGACAGAAGTTTGGGCAGGGCCAGGAAACAACCCGTTCCTTCTTTTCCTGCCCACCAAACAGCTGATCAGCGGCAGGTTCAGGAACAGGAAGGAGAACCTGGCACCCTAATGTTTTTCAAGATTTGTATTAATATTTTTTTTTAAGGCGGCAGGAGCTGCAGAGCTTCATGGGTGCCACTGGAGGTCCCTATGGGTGCCATGTTGAGGACCAATGCCTTAGGATACCTTCCTCCTTCCTGTGTCTATATCCAGCTCACATTGATAGTGCACATGATCCCTCTCCTAACTGTCTGGAATGCCAGTGCCTTCAGAAATCACCTTTTTGAAATATAAGGTGAGAGGGCATAAACTTCAAACACCATTGGGATGATGTAAGATACACAAGTGAAATTTGAAATTGGTACTCTACAAGAAAGTTGATCAGACTGACTATCTGGTTTCTTAGCTCTCAGCCATCTACAGTTTGAACTGTAGGTTAGTCTAAAAAGTGTTAGGAACATAGAGTTTTCATAAATGAAACCTACCAGCTACCACAGTTGAATCATAAAATATGTGTGCTGTCCAGTCTTTCTGTTAGACCAAGGTCCAGGAACCTAGAAGACTGTGTGCTTACCACTTCATGAGCTGTTGCTAATGGCCTGGATTATTATCATCGCTGAGTATATCAAAAGTGACTTCCTAAACGGTTCCTGACATTGAATCAGTGCTGATAGTTGAGGGGAAAAATGTAACATTTCCCCTGAGAGTATCCCTCCTGATTAAGCTGTGTGGGTGCAGAAAATCCCTCTCGCCACCATTCTGATTTTGATGTAATCGGAAACCCTAGCACCACCGCCACCACCTTGGAAAAGGACAGCATGTGTATTGGAGTGCCAGGCCAGGCACATAAGTAAAGGACCTTATCATGGTCTCACTGGGGTGCTTTCCACAAGGAAATCAGAAGTATTTACAGATGAGAAAAGAATGTAGTGCTGCCAGGAAAGAACAGTTTAAAAGCAGAACTGCCTGCCTGTAAATCCTCTCCTTTACTACACGCAAATGGAAACAGCAGCAAGATCCTAGCAAGCCTGTAAAGGCAGCTGCACACCAATGGAAGGGAGCTCCCACGCTGCGGGATGTTTCTATATTTGTCTTTTGAAACTGAACATTCTAAATAGGAAGTGATTTTAGCACAAGCCTTCCTGCCTGCTCAGGCTCCCACTCTTGCAATAGGGGATTTGAGTACATGAAATCTGTGCATTACAAAGAGACGGGCTGATCGTGGTCTCCAGAATTGACGCTAACCACCACTCATTCTGTATCCATAAATTTGATTAAATTATATATAAAAGGTAAAGGTGTCCCCAACCAGTCGTGTCCGACTCTAGGGTGCGGTGCTCATCCCCGTTTCTAAGCCGAAGAGCCAGCGCTGTCCGAAGACGCTTCCGTGGTCATGTGGCCAGCATGACTGAACACCAAGGTGCACAGAACGCTGTTACCTTTCCCGCCGAGGCGGTACCTATACATCTATGTAATTTGCATAGGATGCTGGAGGGTTTTTTTTTAAGGTATTTTGTTTTTTAGAACAACTTGGAACATTGGGTAAATTCTTGTTCAAAGGCAGCGTCGTATGGAAGCACAGAGAACTACGTGAAGGAAGGAGACATTTAGCCATTGCAAAACTACAGGCACATAATATCTGATCTCACAATCTTTTGTCTTCATGGTTTTCTCAGAAGAAAGGAAGTTTTTACAAACTAGGTTTGTTTTCATTTTGTGAGGTGTAAAAGGTAGGGATGTACGAAAGTCACTTACCTTTTCGCAGGGGTGATTCGCGGGGTGATTCGCTCCACACCTCCCCCCAAAATCTTAACCCGGCCGGCTCCACTCCGCAGCAACTCTGCGGAGCCGCCAGCCAGGTGCATTCGTAGGCATCTGGAGCCAGCGGATGCAAATGGCGGCAGCTGTAGAGGCCGCCATTTGCGTTCCTGTTTTTGGCCATGAGAGGCTACATAAATATTTACGTAGCCTATCATAGCGAAAGACAGGGGCGCAAATGGCGGCCGCTACATCATTTGTGCCCGTTTTTTTACCACGGAAAAAAAACAGGGACGCAAATGGCAGTGGCTACGGCGGCCGCCATTTGCGTTCCCTTTTTTTGCCATGATAGGCTACATAAATATTTACATAGCCTATCACGGTGAAAGACAGGGGCGCAAATGGCGGCCGCTACATCATTTGCGCCCGTTTTTTTTTTTTAAGAAGGAAATGCAAATGGCGGCTGCCGTAGCTGCCGCCATTTGCATTCCTGGTTTTTTTGCCATGATAGGCTATGTAAATATTTACTTAGCCTATCACGGCAAAAAAAAAAAAAAAACAGGAACGCAAATGGCGTCAGCTACGGCAGCCGCCATTTGCATTTCCTTTTTTTTTTTGCTGTGATAGGCTACGTAAATACTTAGGTAGCCTATCACGGCCTCTGCAGGGATGCAAATGGCGTCCCTGCGTTAGCCATGATAGGCTATATAAGTATTTACGTAGCCTATCATGGCCTAAATGGGGAAGCAAATGGCGGCCGCAGATGTGGCCGCCATTCGCAAAGCAGCACAAACAGCACCAGGTAAGTGCTCCATTTCGCGTGCCTTTCACGGGGTGGTGGTGGAGGGGTTCATTCCGCCATGGATTTCGGGGGGCCGAATGCACTGGCATTCGGTTTCACTGAGATCCGTGGTGGAATTCTCTGACATCCCTAGTAAAAGGCGGAAACTAGATTCTGAAAATCATAGTTGGTGTGCAGCTTGCACACCCACATTAACTGTAGGGGTTGGGGTCCAGTTCTGTGGGCAAGTCAGAGTGCTACAATTTAGAAAGGAAGATTACTGCTGTATTCTTTACTTTTCTCTAATGGGGAAGTCTAACTCATGAGCTCTGCTGTACTCTTCCCAATAAACTGTATTATTAGTTATAGTTATACTCCCCACTTGACTTAAGAAGACCTCTAGGCATCTCAGGGCCAATCTACACTTATGGGTTTTTTTGCTTCCAATGATGTTTCACCGCCTGTCTTTCACACTATGCAGTACCCACCTCGAATTGGGACTGGAATTTCCCACTTCCATGCTCCTGCTTTCAATACCCTGATATCCCGGTATTTCCCCTTAATGTGCTCTGATTTTCCACCTTTGCTACCTTATCTGGTCGTAGTCCCCTCCCCTGCCTGTCCATCTACAGCAGTGTTTGTATTTCCCTCCTGTCCAATCACAGCTCTTGACGGCCCCATGTCGTCTTCCGGCTACTGATTACACAGGTTCCTCAGCACTCAATGTTTCCTCAGCAACAAACAAAGGGCTGGATATGCACGTGCGTGTCTGATCTTGGAAGCTAAGCAGGGTCGGCCCTGGTCAGTAGTTGGATGGGCGACCACCTGAGAATCAGGCTTCCTGCACTGAGCAGGGGGTTGTTCTATCCCTTCAAATGAGACTAAGTTTTATCCCCTTCTATCTGCCGCTTTGGCTGTTTTTTTAAATCAAGGCGTTATCTTCTAAGAATCATGGCTTCTCCGCGATTTTTTTTTTCTAATTCAGGCATGATCTTCGAAGATTCGAATCTTCAAAGGTGGTAAAACTTCCTTCTCAATGCAGGAAGCCTGATTCCCAGGCGGTCGCCCATGATGGGTGCAATGTAGATCGGCCCTCAGATAGATGGCAGAACCAAACAACACATTTGAAAGAGAAGTATGCCAGGAATCGGTGGTTCATTCTCTTTGTAGAGTATTGGTAGCTCCCAGTGGCCTTTAAAAGCAAGTTTGCAGTAAGTTATTACATCTGTGGAGTTATAGAGAAGAATTTGGAATTATTTGGAGAATGTGCATTCCAAAGGATCTGTTTCATAAGCAAATGGGCTTGACACGCATTCTATATTTTCCTTCCTTACACTTCAAAATAATATAAAACCCTCCCTTGAGTTCATATAATCTTGTCTTCCTGATAGGACTGATAGCTTCCTTTATCAGAGGGAACAAGGTGCATCACAAGGCTGGAGCAGAAGTGATAGGTGCTCTTGAACAATGCAAACTTCTAGTCTGCCTTAATACTTGCATAGTCATCTGCAGATGGGATGCCTCAAATCATTCATTCTCTTGTAAACCGCCATGGTTTTTTTTCTGTCAACAGCACAGCTCAGCACACATTAATAGCTTAGAACAGGGTACTAGCTGAGAACAGCCTGATGGTGTGCCTGCATAATCCATTTCTCCCCTTTCCTGATAAAGCTCTTGTAGTGTGGCTATGAGAATCCAATGCAGACAGCTCATTCCGGCTTGTGCAGACAGCGGGGCTTACACTGAATCAGCTGTCATCTCCTTCTGTCATGTACACACGGGTAGGGGAATCATAACATGACTCGTGACAGTGTAGCTTGCAGTGAATGCATGTGCTGACTAAGCACATCCAACCCGTAGAAAAAGTCCCATGTAGATATGTGGTGACTGATGCTTTGGAGTTCAGATTTCAGGCAAGGAGAACTGACAATTGACTGAACAAAGCCATTCTCCTGGGATGCTCCCTCTCTCTCTCTCTCTCTCTCTCTCTCTCTCTCTCTCTCTCGCCCACCCCTCACTCCTTTAAGAGCAAGGAGGTGATTACTTTTTATGCAATCTCTTTGTAACAAAATCACACTAATCCCTCCACTAATCCTTAATGCTCCCTGGAGAACTCTGCAGAATAAAGGAAGCACAGTTGCTGTTGCAGAAGAACCCAAGAACTTTCTGGGAGCACAGTAGTATCTCAAAGATGCACAGCCATGCTTTTAATAGAGGGTTGGATAGTTTTCCTGCCTGCTAATTAAATGACTTTGGGTGATTACAATCCAGCCTTGTAATTTAGCCGTTTAGAGAGGCAGACGTTGGCACATCAAAGCAGCGCAGCCATATTCTTGTAGGATGTTTTGCTTAGCATCTTTACTCAGGCAGAAACTAAGATGAGTACTATAATATGGGGAGCAGGAACCATAGATGTACTCATGTCAGGAATCTGTGAGAATTTAAAATGTACGAGATGGTAAGTTTTTTTTAAAAAGTGATATATCAGAGCAAATTTGGCTGGCAAAAAAAAGTGATATATCAGAGCAAATTTCAGAATATTCCATCTTTGAGTTAATACAGGACAGCATGTAAATTCCTCCTTTACTAGAATGTTTAGCTTTACTGCATTACTAGAACTCACAGGATGTATTCAGTGCAGATATATATTTGTATGCATGGGGCTGAGCACCACACATACAAAAATGTAGCTGCTACAAGATATGCATACATACTGAGCTGACTTGAGTAAGAGGGGAAAGGTCACACAACGAAGATGTGAAAGCTTGAGTGATTGCGTGTATGTGAATAGGTGGCTTTGAGGACTCCTGTACTTTATATAGAACAGTTTAATATACTATGTTGAAGAGAAGTCAGATGGGGCAATTGTTTGACTTCCTCAATAAGTACACTAACAGTTGTGAAACTATTTTGTTTTTTTATGTTTAATTTAAAAAAAAACACCCTCATTTTCAGCTGTAGAGAGAGAAAGATCTTTTATAGTAAAGTATAGAGATGTGCATTATCTTTGGACAAATCCTGAATCCCTAGAAGAATCGTGCCTCTTTGATCTGGTACTGTTGCTTCCCAAGGAGAAGTGGGCTTTACTCTGAAGCCAATAGAACTGAACCTGCTCCAGAAAAAGGCTTCATGTCTCAGAGACATGGGAGATGTGGAGACTTTATGTCTCGTGCAAATAGCATCTTTTGGTTTTGTTTCTCTAAAACACTGTGATTAAAAGCAAGGGGAGAGAGTACAGTTGAGTGACTGATGGTCCACCTTCTAATCCTAGGCCATTCTTACCAGGAGTTCCAATCACTATGCTTTAGGGGAGGGCAAGGATGGGACCATGAGATGGCCATTCCTCCAATGCCACCATCATCACTATGAACAAAGCCTTAGGGCATCCCTACACCAGCTTAGAATCCTGCATACGAAATGGGGCTTTCTGCTTCCGTTTCAAATGCAAGATCACAACTGACTCCCTTTACATGTGCTTCCTTTACACCTTCCCCTTCCCCCCTCCTTCTCCCCATATGTGAGTCTTCCATTATCTTTCATTGATCTTGCTCCTCTTCTTGCCACTTTAACTCTTTTCATGGAAGAAACTGAAGCGGAACACAATGGGGTAATTTGATAGCTCATTATCTGCAATCTATTTAGAAATGGAACAAAGGGCATTTAGTGCAGGAGGGTCACAGCAAGGTCATGCTGTCATGTAAAGCAGCGGTCCCCAACCTTTTTGGCACCAGGGACTGGTTTTGTGGAAGACAATTTTTCCACGGACCGGGGGGGATGGTTTTGCTGGCGGACTTCCGGCCACTGGGACGCAAATGACACCCGCATAGCGGACACCATTTGTGCCCCAGCAGCCAGAAGTCCACCAGCAGCCAGAGCTGGCCAGCAGCTCTGCGGACTCACCATGGAGTGGAGCCGGCCAGGGCCAGCAAGGATTCCGGGGAGGAGGGATGGATCACCTCCCCCACCTATGGACCCAAGGTAAGGGGGTTTCGCACACCCCTACAGCCTGGTTCCTAACAGGCCATGGGCCAGTACCGGTCCGCAGCCTGGGGGTTGGGGACCCATGATGTAAAGAGCCCACAAACATCCATGAAGGAGCAATCTTAATCGCAGGATAAAAGGTCAGTGTGAAGGAGCTCTTAAACTGGCATTCAGTCATCATATCTTTCTAGCTCTCACACTTATCCTTCTGAATCTTTGCAGGTTTCTTGCCTCTGGACACCCCTATGAAGTGTTCCATTTTCATACAACTGCCCCAAAAACCAGGGGAGGGGAGAGAGGGAAGGGGAACTGAATCATTCCCCCGACCAGAAATTTAAGGACTCTTGTTCTACATGAACAACTGCACCTAGCCTTCTGAAACTTTGCAGATCTCTTACTTAGGGACACCTCTAGGATGTCTGTCATTTTCAGAACAATGGTCCACGTAGGGGATAAGTGCATCCTCTTTTGGAGAACCCCAAAATGTCGGGGCTGCTCTTGCACAATCTCCCCTGCAGTTATTGTTCTGAAATTTGACAGGCTTAATTCCCTGAGAAGGGGCAACTATCTCTGCACTTTTCATCCAATTTGGCCAAGAAATTAAAATGCTATTGGCAGTTCCCTTTAAAAAAAATCAAACTATAAAGGTGAATACCACAAATGCCCCATACCTATTATTTTAGCATTTGGCAGGTGTAATCCCCTCTTAAAGGGCTACTATGACTGCAGCTATCATCCAGTTCTGACCAAGAGAAAAAAAGTTAGAGCTGATTTTTTAATTTCCCATGATTGTCAATGGGAAGCATGAAGCCTCAGGTTCGGTACTGAGTTGAAACTGACAAATTCCAATTTGTTCCAGGCCTAATTGGGCAGTTTTCTAAAGTGCTGAATTGGGGTCTGAGTTGAAGCTGGGAGTTGGTACACACCTCTAGTAAAGTAATTGCAGCTCAGCCAGCTAGCACAAACTTTAGTTGAAGACTGGAAAGCCATAGAAATTGTGTAACGCTGTAGCCCATCCTCGCCCTTTCTCTTAAACTGGCTTTGGTTAGGTAGGATCGTGGAATGGCTCATCCAAGCTCCTTCAAAATCTCCAAACTCCTTCAAAATCTGCATGAAGGAAGGAAGGAATTCTTTATCTGGGCAGGCCACATGGCCCACAAACCTGCTTCCTAATGTTGTTCTTTCATTAGAAAGCCAACTCCTCCTTCTCTACTCCTCTAATGAATTTCATGTGTTATGTCTGCGTGTTGTTAGCCTTAAGATATTTTTACACCAGAAGCAGAATATCAAAACCACAGACATACACCCTCGCCCCTACTCTAGACTTGAGCTCATTTTGACATGACATGCAAAGGTGCAAGTTGGGGGCATAAAAATGCTATCAACTCTGGCTGCCTTAAGTGACTGAGGCCTAAAAGTTGCTTCATGGGAAGGCTGGCTTTGAGTTGTAGAAAATATGTCTCTATTAGTAATACTGACCTACTACTCTACCGCATTTTTAATCTGATCTCATTAACTGTTGTTCTACAGTGTGTGCATTTGTTCATAAACAACATTATGAGCAATTAAGATATACTTTGCAAGAGATGAGCTATTGGAGCAAAGCACAGCTGCTTGCAAAATCAACTTCTGTGCAGTGTAACATAAAATGAAATGACAGCCCGATCCTATGCATGCTTTCTTCAGGTTTGCTCCCAGGTTAGTGTCCTTAGGATTGCAGCCTCCATTTTGCCAAGAGCTGAATTGTCCAGTGAAATCAAAATGATATGCAAAGAGCTCTGCTCCCATGCAAGTTAAAATAACCAAGACAGACTAAACAGAACTTAAAAATAGATCTCTCAACAAGAGAGATCTATTGGCTTAAACCAATTGAAGACCCAGTCCCTGAAAACATAGCCTTAAGGTGATGTTTCCTAGAAACTTATACATACTGTTTATCCCTAAACTCTAGAAATAAGGTGTTAGCACTTTTGCTGATGATATACATTTAATAATGCAATTTAGTGGTGGGTGGTGTGTGTGTGTGTGTGTGTGTATAAATATTGCTTTTGTTTTAATCATGGCCCAAGGACTGTAGGCTTCTGAATCAGGAGGTAGAACCTAGATTAATCTCTTTTAGATTTTCAGATAGAATTAAGAGGCAGAAGGTGAACATCTCAAACTTTTCTTGGCATAGATAATGATGCAGCAGTGGGGAAGCTTCACTTGTTCACAGGGTGTTTTGCAGCAGTTAAAGGCACAGGAGCCCTGCTACATCCCAAAAAGGTGATGAGCCTATTTTCAAATGTTGGCTATCATGGTATCATTTTAGTTGTGACAGGAAGTACCCCATGATGCAGCTTGACTCTGGGTAACTAGCATTCAGCACACAGCCCATTGCAGCCATCAGCAACCTTAATTAATAACAGGATATACTGGACCTGTGCTTAATTTGAATGGCACTTGCATATTGTGCAAGCAAAATTCTTCAGGGAAGGGACAACAACTTTCAGCAAAAGTTCTGCTCCCTCCAAATACATGAGCCATCAGAGCAGGTGGAATAGGCAATCCGTAAAATAATAAATGAAAGAAATAGACTGACTCTTCAGGGGGAGACCCAGGCTTCCCCAGCTTAGAAAAAGATATAATTGGAGGGCAGGGGGGAAGAGTGGAGGAGCAGTGTTTAACTCTTTCCCCTCTGCAACTAATTTGACCTCAAGCAAATTGATTGATTTCCCAACTGCTAGGCACTCTGCGCAGCTCCCAGCTGTCTCACTACATAGCGGAGCACTATTTGGAACGGTTGATAGGTGATCAGCAAAGCTGATTAGAAATGGGTGTGTTTGTTTGGGGGCAGAGGGGCTTCTCTATCCACAACTAGGCAAGTGGAGTCCAGCTTGCTGTAAGGCAAATGCAAGTTTGAAAAAGGAGCTTAATGCCTGGGAGAGGTGGATCACGTGCTGACACTATGCCTAATGCCTGTGGGGGAGTCAAAGTAGGACACTAGGCAAGGCCAGAGCTGCAAATGCCAGGCTCTTCTCATAATAATTTCAAGTTGGATGAGCAGATGGAAAGACAGGAAGGGCTCTTTTACCTTTCATAATTATGCAGAAGCAGGAATTTTAGCAGGCACAGCTGGCAATACAGGAGTGAGAAAAGTCATACTGCTGAAATTCTTTCTGTACAGCTGTAAATGGTAGAGAAATCATATCTTCCTTTACTCCCCCCTCCCCCCCTTTCATGCAGCATCAACCTCTTAAGGATATTTTGGTGGATGTGATTTTTTTTAGTTTATTTATTTATTACAATTAATGCAGAGATATGCAGAGATCAACAACAGCTATCAACAATTACCCATAACAAAGAAAAACTCTTCAAACATTGATATCTAAATTATATCTCATCTTTATAACATTGATAAAAGGAGACAGTTCCTTACCAAAAGTCTCTCTGCCATCCTTCAATCAAATATGTTCACTTAATTTTGACATTTCAGACACTTTCCAAACTTTCATTAACCATTCTTTCAAAATAGAGCAGTCATGCCAGTTCTTGGTGACTAAAATCTTTGCTATAGTCAATCAAATTCCAGACTAATTCATGCTTTACCAAATAACCGGGTAAAAACAGCAGTGGGCACAATGTGAGATATATAACTAATCCTGTTAGGTTGGAGATTTTACTGTGCAAACTCTTCACATTTGGGCAATTTCACCAGACATGAAGACCTTTGTCTGTATGCATTTCCAGCATTTATCATGCCTCGTTCTATATTTTTTTCTTAAATGGCTTTATATGTGGTCATCTAAAAGGCGTAGCCACCTACTTAGTTTTGTTGTTGTTGTTCAGTCGTTAAGTCACATCGGACTCTTCGTGATCCTATGGACTACAGCACGCCAGGCCCTCCTGTCCTCCGCTCACCTACTTAGTTATCAGTAAGTTATTAAAATCTTTATAACAGTAACACAAATTTAAAAGGGCATAACTAAGGGTAGAACAAAGAATTTTGCAAAATAGGTATCTTGTGTGGCACAAAACTATTGGGAGTAAAAGAAGCTTCTAATTAAATTAGGTGTCTTCAATGAAATAAGAAGATAATACCAAGACAGGCAAAGATAAAAGGCAAACGAGATTGGGAAGATGGTATGGAAAATCAGTTTTTGTGTGTCAGCTGGGCAAGGAGTCTGATTATCAGATCAATGCTGGCAATATTATTGTAGTCAAAGCACTCCAGAAAGGCATCCCATATGTCATTAAATCTGGGTAACGTATTCCTTTGTATGCAAGTCACTTACTCTTGAGATGCCAATTCTAGGAGTTGATTCAGATATCCTTACTCATCACTTGGAGAGTGCAACATTGTAATGGCTTGCATGTATGAAACAGTAATCACAGATCAACCACCACTGAACTCTGATACCACCTCAAATGCAAAAGCCTGTTAGACCTAGCCCCAGTGCCACTGTGGGCCCTATGGCTTTGGAGCCAGAATCTGATTCAGGCTTACAGCAGGGTGATTGGGAACCCGGTTCATTAGTGGGAAGCTTGGAAGGTTAGCTCTGCCTAGCTTCCCATCTGATTGCAGGCCCAAAGAGGATGATACTCCCTATCAGCCACAGCTGCAAGAGTCAGCCTCTGCATGAGGCCTCTGATTTATAGTTTAGGATTGTGGGAACTAAGCAGGAGGAAGATTCCACAGGGGAGGGTGGCTCGGGGGTGTCACTCAGATTAAGATGTCAACTGAAAGGGGCAGAACAGAGACACCCTCTTTGATGTAGTACTCACTTATGGGCCACATTCCCCTGTCAGGACAGATAGCCAGAAGAGGGGCTTTAGCAGCCTCTCCCCTGTCTTTAAGCTCAGGGAACAGAGTCTTTGCTGAGAACAATGTCTTCATTACTCAGAAAACGTCCTTGCCTGGACTGATCCTGAATCCTAACTCTTCTCTGCCTTGAATCCTGTACCTTTGGGGGCTCTCGCTTGGGATATGTATCGCTGGACCTGGAACTCTGTCTTTGACTCTGCTAGGACTATTTGCCTTGGAACGTTCTCCTGACCTTTATTGCTCTTGCTTGTGGACTAACTGTTTTATTGGGATTATAAACTCTGTGGAGAACTGCGCCAAGAGCTTTGGCTGTGTAGTTGACTTGCTGCAATAAATCGGAAGTTGTTGTTTATTTAAACCTGTCTTGATTGGGGGGCGGGGTTGCAAGGAGCCAAGCCTGACAAAGCCATTCATGCATTCAGCTATAAGTTACCAAGTTATCTGTCATCTAGTGATATACATACATGTGTAAATCAGATGTAAGCTCATAGGTCTGAGAGGTACAACTCTGTCCTCCTGCCTAAAGGTTCTGACAGCCAGTAAACCTTGTTAAGGTTTCCTTTATTTGTCAACAGCAGTGATGTAAATAAAGCATTCATTCAGTTTAAAATCTGAAACTGAAAATCATATTGCTTTAAAGGGCCAGAGCCTTGACTCAAGCTTTCCTCTGAGACCTGAGCTACTTGATTTAACAGAGTTCCTGTATCTAATACTGCAACTGAGCAAACAAAACTAAAATGATAGTAATAGTTACAATTTATATAGTACTTTTCTTAAATTCTCAACAGATTTCACATATACTATCTCAGTGGTCGTTACAAGTAGACCAGGATATTTGGTGATAATGTGATTGTATACCTGAAGCCTCTTTTAAGAAAAAAAATCTTTCCCCTTAAGTTGTCATTCATGAGGGGCCAATCTACACTTAGTTTTTTTTTTCACTTCCAATAAGGTTTCACCTCTCATCTTTCATACTACGCAGGACCTGCCTTGAATTGGGACCGGAATGTCCTACTTCTGTGCTCCCACTTTCAATACCCTGATATCCCGGTATTTCCCATTCATGTGCTCTACTCTTCCGTGTTCATTACCTTATAAGGCCGTAGTTCCCTCCCACACCTGTCCATATACGGCGGTGTTCATATTTCTCTCCTGTCCAATCACAGCTCTAGATGCCCCCATCTGGTCTTCTGGCTACTGATAGCATAGCTTCCTTAGCACTGGAAGCTTTACCACCAACCAGCAGAGGGCTAGAGGTGCCAGCTCTTGTCTGATCTGGGAAGCTCAGCCAGGTCAGCCCTGGTCAGAATTTTGGTTGGGGCACCACAAGGGAATCAGGCTTCAGGGGGTTGTTCTCTCCCTTCAAATGACACTAACTTTTACCTCCTCCTATCCCCTGCTTCGGCTTAAAAAAAAAAAAAAGGATCACAACTGAGTGCCTTTACACACACACCCCCCCTTCTAGCTTAACTGGTGCTGTAATGTTTTCTCATGGCCCCAATCCTGGGCACTCACTTACTTGAGAGTAAATCACATTGAACTTAATAGAACTTACTACTGAGTAGACATAAGATCACCCTGTAAGTGATTTTTTTTTTTAATTAAGGCATTAACTTCAAATTTTCAAGTCTTCAGATCTTCAAAGCTTCAAAGAATAGGGCTTCTCCAGCCTGATTTCCCCATGCACAAGCATAAATTTCTTCACTGGGCAGTCCGAAGACGCAAGCAGCACCCCCCTCCCGACCTGAGCGTCTCCTGCCTCTGCATTTCTCAATTGGAGGGAGCAGAGGGTAAAATGCCTCCCTGCAATGAAGGGAGACACCTCTGATCCCCCACCCCACCAAGCTCAGAAGCAATGTCCTCTTTTGTTCCAGAGCAGCCTATGGGGCTCAATGGGGCTTACTTGAGGCTTGCAGACTTACAGGGTGATCTTATGTCTACTTCCCAAACCGCTACGTAAACCGAAACACAGTTATACTTCAATATTCACACTTTTCTGAATTTTGCAATGAAGACCTCCAATCAACAAATGTGCACAAAAAGTCACAAACTGATGTAAAAATGGGACAAAATAAATATTACGGTTGGAAAAATGTGAAGCTGTCTGAGCAAAACCAAAATGGATGGATTTGTCCTTCCCTAATGGCTAGCCTAGGACAAATGTCTGCAGATCAGGAGTTTTGAATTCTCCTGCTCTCGATCATGGGAAAAGATCTAAACATCCTCCATCAGATTCAGTGCAGAACCATTTAATAAATGATCCAAAGGCTGGCCCCAGTTGGGTGATGCAGTGCACAACTAACAGTATAGGAAGTGTCCCAGGGTAAGGCAGTAATATTTTCTTTCAGCACTCCCCTGCACCTATTGTGAAAGAAGCTGACTGTGCTCTCTGTGCAATGGTTCTTGCCAGCAGTATGAATCAATAGGCTGAAACAGCCTGCATTTCTGGACAATGGGAGCAATGGACCTAGACCCCCAAATCAGTACTGCCTGTACATGTCCTCATAGAGGAGCTTCCGAGGTACATTCAGGTGGTCTCCTGAAGGGGTGTCAATTCCCATTCATGATTTTATCATTGGCTACTAAGGAGCAATATGTCATGAATGAATATCTTATGGTGCATGCATACATGCAGATGAGTATGTTACTCTGGTATTTCTGCATATGTATACCAGAAAATCTATCAGCACTATTGCAAAAGTTATCAGAGAATTGTTCAGGTTGCTGCATCATTTTTCCTGGCAGAACCAGAGGTGTAGCACTCACAGGGACTCTGTCCCCCCCCCCCCCCGGGCTTGGGCTTCCTTGTTCCTTCTGAGCTTAGCTGCAATCCTCACAGTAGCTGGAGGGAAATGAATTTTCACAGCAACAATATATTGTCCCCACTGTAAAGCAAAGTACGTTGGGGTGGCTTGGAGTTGAATGAGCAAGTTAGACCCATTAGCTTTACAAAAGACCTGCTCCTGGTGGAGATGAAAACTGCTAGAACTGATTTGTTGATCTGGATCAACACACCTGCCTGAATTTTTGGACACTCCTCAGGGGCATGGCAGAGGCTGGCAGAGACTCAGGACAGCTCATATTCTGGCCTCTCCAGTCTCCTCTCCTCCCTGCCCACTGGAATGCCCCCTTTTCCATCTCTCCGAGGTTGAGTTCCTGACCTCAGAAGCCAGCGAGCGTGGTTCTTTCCATGCCAGCTGCAAGGTGTGCGTGTCAGATCTCTGATTCCCCCCTCTGAGGTCAGAGCACTGGAATCCAAACTATCTTATGGCCCCTCAGATGCTGTCTAGGGGCCATAGGATTGCACCCTGAGTGTCTTGGCAGTACCACCCTTTTACCAAAGGTGCACATGGAAGGTACATAGAGAAGCTTTCCTGATTCCTATTCCACCATTATGGAATTCTCACCAAAATCCAAATGTGAGCATCTTTCAGTCATTCTGTAAATGCACGGTCTGCATTGGCTGGGAGTTAAGCCAGTAAGGGGTACTTTTAATCTGATAATAGGTTTCATGTGAGTGGATACTAAGATGGAGCAGGTTTTTAAAAATTCTAAATACAATTGATCAATAAACATTATGATGGTTATTTCTGTAGCACTTTCCCAGATACAAAGTGCTTTCCCTGTGGAGCTCAAGTTCCCCTTTTATCACATATACCTATTGCTCAAGAGGCCCTGTCATTCATCTTTTGCCACTTTGAAAGCTTCTGTCTCTGGAATGAAGCTGTCCACTCTGTTGTAAATACCTTAATGAGCAAGCTGCAGAATCCTAGGGCCACCATTGTGACCCCACCTCCCACCTCATTGCCTGCTTTTCATTCAACCATATACTAATGAACACTCCAGAGGAGCCGAGCCAGGGAAAGGGAGAGGGGAACACATTGCCCTCGGAACAGCACAGCCACTTAGACTGCAGATTAATCCAGATAATGTGATGTGTTTAAAACAGCATCCCTTATCTCTGGAGCATAAACTTACTGATAGGTATGAGGAAGCGGGGGAAAGTACAGCAAGCAATGCAAGGGATTGTGTGGAGGGGGAGGCACTAATAATCATTACTTTTATAATTATAATTATTACATTTGCTTTTGTGTCATCTCTCTCAGAGTTCCAAATCATCCTTTCTCTGAAACGCTCTGCACTGACCAATGCCGCCATTGTTGCAGAATGTAAACTTCTGCTTCCTATCGTGTTTGTTTCTTATTGTCCCTCTCCAGCATTTTCCATTTATACCATTGGTGGGAAACATTTTTTCTGTCAGGGGCCACATTTCCTCAGGGGTAATCTGTCGGGGGCTATATGCCAAGAGTGGGTGGGGGCCAACTGTTTTCTTTTTCTGCCATCCCCTTCTCTCTCACTCCCTCTTTTTTCCCACTCAGCAGGCTGCTAGAAGAGGCACATGACATGAGGCTGAGGGCCACAGGTGGGCCACCCTTGATTTATATACCATTCATCTTTGATCTTCCTCTCATGGTTAGGGGGTTATTCTTTAAATTTCTAGAATGGGATGAAGGCAGAGGTTATTTCTTAAAAATAACATTTTCACATTGTCGGCCATGTATCCCTCACTGAAAATGTACATTTTTGCTTGATACATATGTAAATTGTGCTGGGGTGTCAGTGAGAGTATTGGATGTTGAAATAGCCAGGAATTTTGCCAAACACAAGAAGAAAAAAGAGTGGAAACAATGAGTGGGTGGATAGGTGGATGTGTGCAAAGTCAGATTCAAATAAACTTTTTAAAAGGTAGGCAGTGATAAAAGAGATGGAGAAATAGGAGATTTGGCCTGAATAACTACTGCTAGACAATTCTTGCCCACATTAAGAAACAGCCGACAGAATTCCTCCTTTATCTAAGGCAGTAATGACCAATGCTGTTTTAAAGGAAATGAATATTCTGAATTATACACATACCTAAATAGTGCCCACATCTGTGCATTACAGTACCATCCTATATGTATCTACTCAGAATAAAGTTCAGTTGAGCTCAGTGGGACTTATATGGGAGTAAGTTTGTAAATGATAGTAGTGTTTTTCATGCCATGTATTGCTAGTAATGGCCCTTCTTTACTCATTCAGCTCTATAGACTTATGGCCTTTGTCAATCCTGCTTATTCAGGACTACACAGTGAGACTGTATTCACAATCTCAAAGCTACAGCAGTTGGAACATACCCACAATGAAACATTCCCAAGGTTCATAAGGAAGAACCTCTGTCAATAATAGGACCTCCCACATACCCTCACTACCCACCCAAAGCAGCAGATTAAACCTTAGCATTTGTCAACAGGAAACCAAAAACACTCTGTAGCCTTCTGATGACACAACGTCCTTGCAGGAGAATTTACTGAATCAAAACTGAATTCAGTTTGGCAGGGTGGGCAAATTATCAATGGGCCAATGATGCCTCTCCAGCCAGTTGTCTGATTAGTTAGCCCACTAATGTCCCTTGGAACACCTCTCAGATGAACTTGCCTATATTGTGATTCAAGGCACAGGAGGTAAAAATTAGTCCTCAGCTCAGCACTGGCTAGCTGGAAAATGGCCAGTTTAGGTCAGCATGTTTTCAGAATGCAAGCAAACTGGAGAGGATTCAGTAGGGAGCAACTAAAATGATACAGAGTTAGCAATAAACATACAAAGAAAGGCTGAAGCAACTAGGTACGTGTAGCCATCAGAATGCATCTTAAGCCTTAAGAGATACACAGTAAGTAAAATGTTACGGCGCGCGCTCACACGCACACACACACACTAATTTAAGTTGGAGTAAGTGCGGGCAAGCTGTAAAGTTTTATCAGGCAGAAAGGTTATGTGAAAGTCAAAGCATGTATGGTACTTCCCACCAGTCTTCTGCAATATGGGATCTTCTTTCATGATTTACAGTAAGAGCATGTCTTTCCCCCCTTCTTTTTCACTCCTCCGTTCTATCTGTCTTTCAAAAAAAAGTGAAACCAAGAGAAAAGAAGGCTCGGGTACAATCCAGTTCTAGTCCTTAACCCTCTTACTGAAGACAAATACAGTTGAGGACCAATACAACAGAAGGGATCATCTTTTAAAGATCATCTTTTAAAATCTCCTGGCCTTTCAGACCAACATAGCAACCACCATCTACTTAAACCTTATCACAGTGAGCCTCCTTTGAGTCCTTTTGGTAAGGAAAAAAGACACTTAAACAGACCTCAAACAGCAGTTACTTTCTGATAAGCAAGTAAATACTGGATTGGCAATCAGATGCAGCCACAGAGCCTCCCAAAGGGGGGAGCCCCAGGCCAGAAACAGCATTGTGACATGTCACGTGCATGCACTGTCTGCTGTCCTGACCTTTATGTGGCAGGAAGACAGACCCCTCAGCCACACTGCTCCTTATTCTGACCCAGCAGTGTCTTGTGAGAAAATGGTTTTGTTTTTTTAAAATGAACCTGTAAAAGGTGAAATGATACCTCCTGGTCTTTTGCTAAAATGCATTCACACAAACATGCCTTCCACCTCTGAGATGCCTTTTCACAGTCACCACAAGGGCCATATGGATCCTTATGAATCCTCCAATTTATACTTGGATTCTGGGTGAATATGACTTAAACAGGCTAGATTTTTAAGATTACGGACCTCATAAACTTTTTATTAGGCTGGAACCTATGTGGATATCCACCATGAATGGAAAGAAACCAAAAGATGTCAAGATGAACACTGTGTTTTACTCTTTTTAGGGTCTTACTAGATATGATGGGGCAGACCTGCATATAAGAATAAAGGTCACTGCCAAATAGATATTGGCAGTTCCATGTGGCTAAGAGGTGTGTTGGTAGAGGTACCGAGTCCTCCCACCCTCTTCTCCAGTGGTGCTTTTCTCCCAGACAGTCTCCATGATCAGATGTAAGCCCTGCCAGAAGAAAGGCAACTTGAGAGGAGGAAGTTCTGAGGGTGGGGAAAGTGCAGGCAGGGTAAGTTTCCCCCTCTTCTCACCTGCTGCTTCTCTACTATTCAACCACAAATTCAGGTTTTTCACAAGACTCCATATTTTCTAAATGAACTTTTACATCTATAACGTGTCATTTTAGCAATGTGCAACTTTTAAAGTAAAAATGTTCTGCCCTTCCAGAACTATTTTCATTTTCTGACTCTCTCCAGTTGTTTCTGCTTTTTAGCAATTCCAGGAATTGGCAATGAAATTTGGTGCAAAACCTATCTGCCCCAAAACGTTTCTATTCACTTCCCAAAACTTCCAGCGAAGGGGGAATATTTCTATTTCTCATGCTTTAAAACAGAACCATTCCTCACATTATTAACATCAGTATCTGAAACAGAGTGAAAAACAGTTCTGCCAGCTCTCCTTTTTCATGCATTCCCAGCTGGCAGGCGATTGGACCAGCCCAGCCTAGCCCAGCTGTGTCCTGTTCTCACTTTGTTCCTACTGCAAGAGTTTTTTGGAAGCATTCAACACAGCAGAGAATTGGGAATTGAGAACATGCTGCATTCCTGTAACACAGTTGACTCTGCTAAAGAGAATCTGCTAGTTATAATTCCCTTAGTAGTTCCTTATGTAGAAACTGCTTTCTAAAAAATGGACTTAGTTTTCGTAAACAACAAATGAGGAATAAACAGGGCTGGCCAGGTTTCAGGGGGCCCTGAGCAAAATGCTCTATGGTGGGTCCCCCCAGGATTATCTGGCAGTGGTAGCAGCACTCCAAAGGTGGCTGGGCGCTGCCATTTTAATTTCCCACAATGCCCCAGAGCACTTGACATAGTGTCACTCCAGGGCATTGTGGGAAATTAAAATGGAGGCTTGCTGTCCCAGGTACCTGATGTGGGAGAGCCAGGGGCCCGACATTAGGAAACTCAAGGCTAGATTACTGCAATGAGCTCTATGTGAGGCTGCCTTTAAGGCTGGTCCGTAAGCTGCAGCTAGTGCAAAAAGCAGCAGCTCAGCTGTTGTCCCCCTTCATGGATCACTGCCTTGTTGTGGCGAAGGGGCTTGCGTAACTCAGTGAAGCCATAAGCTATGCCGTGCAGGGCCACCCAAGACGGACAGGTCATGGCAGAGAGTTCTGACAAAATGTGGTCCACTGGAGAAGGAAATGGCAACCCACTCCAGTATTCTTGCCAAGAAAACCCCATGGAACGTGTCACAAGGCTAAAAGATATGACGCCGGAAGATGAGCCCCTCAGGTCGGAAGGTGTCCAATATGCTACTGGGGAAGAGCAGAGGGTATTTCCAAGTAGCGTCAGAAAGAGTGAAGCGGCTGGGCCAAACCCGAAAGGACACTCAGCTGTGGATGTGTCTGGCGGTGAAAAGAAAATCCGATGCTGTAAAGAACAATATTGTTTAGGAACCTGGAATGTCAGATCAATGAATCAAGGTAAGCTGGAGGTGGTCAAACATGAGATGGCAAGATTGAACATCGACATCTTGGGAATCAGCGAACTAAAATGGACAGGCATGGGCGAATTTAATTCAGGTGACCATCATATCTACTATTGTGGGCAAGAATCCCTTAGAAGAAATGGAGTAGCACTCATAGTCAACAAAAGGGTGGGAAAAGCAGTACTGGGGTACAATCTTAAAAATGATAGAATGATCTCAGTACGAATCCAAGGCAAACCATTCAACATCACAGTAATTCAAGTCTATGCCCCAACCACTGAGGCCGAAGAAGCTGAGGTTGATCGGTTCTATGAAGACCTACAACACCTTCTAGAACTAACACCAAAAAAAGATGTCCTCTTCATCATAGGGGATTGGAATGCTAAAGTAGGAAGTCAAGAAATCACCGGGATAACAGGCAGGCATGGCCTTGGTGTACAAAATGAAGCAGGACAAAAGCTAATAGAGTTTTGCCAAGAGAACATGCTGATCATAGCAAACACTCTTTTCCAACAGCACAAGAGGCGACTCTACACATGGACGTCACCAGATGGTCAATATCGAAATCAGATTGATTATGTCCTTTGCAGCCAAAGATGGAGAAGCTCCATACAGTCAGTCAAAACAAGACCTGGAGCTGACTGTGGCTCAGATCATGAGCTGCTTCTTGCAAAATTTCGGCTGAAATTGAAGAACGTAGGGAAAACCACTAAACCGTTCAGGTATGACCTAAATCATATCCCTGATGAATATACAGTGGAGGTGAGGAATAGATTTCAGGGATTAGACCTGATAGACAGAGTGCCTGAGGAACTATGGACGGAGGTCCGTAACATTGTTCAGGAGGCAGCAACGAAATCCATCCCAAAGGAAAAGAAATGCAAGAAAGCCAAGTGGCTGTCTGATGAGGCTTTACAAGTAGCTGAGGAAAGAAGGGAAGCGAAAAGCAAAGGAGAAAGGGGAAGATATACCCAACTGAATGCAGAGTTCCAGAGAATAGCAAGGAGAGACAAGAAGGCCTTCTTAAATGAACAATGCAAAGAAATCGAGGAAAACAACAGAATGGGAAAGACTAGAGATCTCTTCAAGAAAATTGGAGATCTCAAGGGAACGTTTTGTGCAAAGACGGGCATGATAAAGGACAAAGAAGGCAGGGACCTAACAGAAGCAGATGAGATTAAGAAGAGGTGGCAAGAATACACAGAAGAACTATACAGGAAAGATCTGAATGTCCCTGATAGCCATGATAGTGCGGTCACTGAACTTGAGCCGGACATCCTAGAGAGTGAAGTCAAGTGGGCCTTAGGAAGCATTAGTAACAACAAAGCTAGCGGAGATGACAGTATTCCAGCCGAGCTATTTAAAATCCTAAAAGATGATGCTGTTAAAGTGCTGCATTCAATATGCCAACAAATCTGGAACACTCAACAGTGGCCACAAGACTGGAAAAGGTCAGTTTACATTCCAATTCCAAAGAAGGGCAACGCCAAAGAGTGTTCAAACTACCGCACAATTGCGCTCATTTCACATGCCAGCAAGGTGATGCTCAAAATCCTACAAGCTAGGCTTCAGCAGTATGCGAACCGAGAACTACCGGAAGTACAAGCTGGGTTTCGAAGAGGCAGAGGAACTAGAGATCAAATCGCCAACATTCGCTGCATCATGGAGAAAGCAAGAGAATTCCAGAAAAACGTCTATTTCTGCTTCATTGACTACGCTAAAGCCTTTGATTGTGTGGATCACAACAAACTGTGGCAAATTCTTAAAGTGATGGGAGTACCAGACCACCTTACCTGTCTCCTGAGAAACCTGTACGAGGGTCAAGAAGCAACAGTAAGAACCAGACATGGAACAACCGAGTGGTTCAAAATTGGGAAAGGAGTACGACAAGGCTGCATATTGTCACCCTGCTTATTTAACTTATATGCAGAGTACATCATGAGAAATGCCGGGTTGGATGAATCAGAGGTCGGAATTAAGATTGCCGGGAGAATTATCAACAACCTCCGATATGCAGACGATACCACCCTAATGGCAGAAAGCGAAGAGGATCTCAAGAGCCTCTTGTTGAGGGTGAAAGAGGAGAGTGCAAAAGCTGGTTTGAAACTCAACATTAAAAAAACTAAGATCATGGCATCTGGCCCCATCACTTCCTGGCATATAGAAGGGGAAGAAATGGAAGCAGTGACAGATTTTACTTTCTTGGGCTCCAAGATCACCGCAGACGGTGACTGTAGCCATGAAATTAAAAGACGCTTGCTCCTTGGGAGGAAAGCTATGGCAAACCTAGACAGCATAGTAAGAAGCAGAGACATCACCTTGCCGACAAAGGTCCGTCTAATCAAAGCTATGGTTTTCCCAGTAGTAATGTATGGCTGTGAGAGCTGGACTATAAGGAAGGCTGAGCGCCGAAGAATTGATGCTTTCGAACTGTGGTGCTGGAGAAGACTCTTACGAGTCCCCTGGACTGCAAGGAGGTCAAATCAGTCCATCCTAAAGGAAATCAACCCTGAGTGCTCATTGGAAGGACAGATAATGAAGCTGAAGCTCCAATATTTTGGCCACCTAATGCGAAGAGAAAACTCCCTGGAAAAGACCCTGATGCTGGGAAAGACTGAAGGCAAAAGGAGAAGGGGACGGCAGAGGATGAGATGGCTAGATAGCATCACGGATGCAATGAATATGAACTTGAGCACGCTCCGGGAGAGAGTGCAGGACAGGAAGGCCTGGCGTGCTATGGTCCATGGGGTCACGAAGAGTCGGACACGACTGAACGACTGAACAGCAACAACAACAGCTGTTGTCAGAGCTGCCCCTTTTCAGCATCTAACTCCTTTGTTGGGGGAACTTCACTGGCTGCCTATTTGCTCCTGGGCCAAGTTTAAGGTTTTGTGATCAGTGTATAAAGCCCTAAACAACTTGGGACCAGGATATTTGAGAGAGTGCCTTCTCCCTTACCAGCTTACCTGGTCACTGGGATCATTGGATGAGGCACTCCTGGTGGTTCTGAATGGACCTGCGATCCATTTGGAGTCCACTCAGAGTAGAGCCTTCAGTGTACTGGCTCCCTCTCTGTGGAACTCCCTGTCTCTTGATGTCAAGCAGGCACTGACGTTTTGTTGTCAGCACCGCTGAAGACATTTTTTATTTAAGACAAGCCACAGTTTTCAATGACATGATCTGATTTTAAAATTTTTAATTTGGTATTTTGATTCTTTCCCCTTTTTATTGTTCACTGCTTGGGAATCTTGTCAGATATAGAGCAGTATATAAACCCTGTAAATAATAAATAAATACTACTGAATAGGTTTTACATTCTACCCTTCTGCTTGTGTGTGTATAGTTCTGTTACATGACTACCAACAGTAAACACATGGCAGATTCTACAGGCTTTCATTCCTCCCAGGCCATCTCGAAGGCATTTCCAACTGGCAGTACAATTACACATCTTTGCATTTGTAGGGGGGGGGGGACGGGGGAGTAGAAATGAGGCCTCCTTTGTTCAGACCACATCTCTCTTCAGGGAAGTCTCCATATTACTCCTTTAACCATACCTTGTAATATTTGCCACACACAACACATGCTTTATTTTAAGTGAGGGCCACTTCACACATTATTGCAAAAGAAGATGTGTCTCTGCATTTCCATCATGAACCGTGGGTGTGGATGTTGCACTGTGAAGGGCATTTGTATTTCTGAAGGCCCACCCCATCCTGCACTAAACACAATACCTGGGAGCCTCCCTGAGAGATCAGTCCTCATAGTTGCATATTTATTCATATAACTGGATTTATTGCCCAATATAGGCAAGGCAGATTAAGGCATTTTCACACAGGATGCTAAACCCACGGCAACGGGTTTAGT
Organism: Heloderma suspectum; assembly: GCF_057233095.1. Lineage (NCBI taxonomy): Eukaryota > Metazoa > Chordata > Lepidosauria > Squamata > Helodermatidae > Heloderma > Heloderma suspectum. The sequence continues at coordinate 233,497,492 of NC_139461.1, forward strand.
TTGCTCTCCACTTTGTTGCAGTTTTTACTGGAGTTGGATCAGCTCCATCTGGGGACACACGGGGGTTGAAAATCCAGATTATCCCAAAACTAGCCTGGGGCTGTGAGCAGGTCAGACACAGTTTACTGTGACTTGTTTGGGTGGCTACTGTGTGGAGTCTTGTCCCCATCATCATTTAGAGAGCCTGTTCCCTGCCTTCCACTCTCACCTTGATCTGCCCCTTCTAGGGGTGGACGAAAGTCACTTACCTGTCCTCGAAGCTTTTCGCGGTGGGGGGAGGCACTTCGCTGCTCCCCCCGCGAAGTTCAGGCCGGGGGGGAGGCTTCCCGCCTCGCCCGGCCGAAATTCAGGCCGGGGAGGAGGCGCCTTGCCTCGCCCGGCCGCGAACTAAAAAGTTTAAAAAAAAAACAAAAACGCCCCAGTGATAGGCTATGTGACGATTAACATAGCCTATCATGACTAGATCTACAAAGTCAGCCGTGATAGGCTACTTTAATCGTCATGTAGCCTATCACGGGTGACTTTAAAAAAAAAAAGTGCGTACGCAAATGGCGGCCCCCATAGGGAGCCGCCATTCGCGTTCCTTATTTGGTTGCTGTAGTCTACGTAAATCTTTACGTAGACTACAGCGACCAAATAAGGAACGGGAATGGCGGCTTCCTATGGGGGCCACCATTATCCGTACGCACTTTTTTTTTTAAAGTCACCCGTGATAGGCTACGTGACGATTTACGTAGCCTATCATGGCTGACTTTGCAAATCTAGCCATGATAGGCTACGTTAATCGTCACGTAGCCTATCACGGGGGCGTTTTTGTTTTTTTTTTCTTTTATTGGAATGGCGGCGGCGGCAGCCGGTCAAAAGACCGGCTGCCGCTCCCGCCCCGGACGAACACCCGCCGAACCACCGGCCGGACCCGCCGCCGGGAGGGACATTCACCAAAGGTAAGTCCTGTCCCGGGGGGGGTGCGGAGAATTTCTCCCCGAAACTTGTTCGGGGGGCCGAACACGTTGGTGCTCGGCCCCCCGAAGTTTCGGGGAGAAATTCTCTGCCATCCCTAGCCCCTTCTGCTTTCTCTGGCCAGTTTGATAGCGCCCCCACCCTCCCCAACCTATGTCTTAACGTCCTCCACCCCTTTCAAAAAAATTATGTACCCTCCAAAACCGCAAGAGCATGATAGCGACAAGACTAAATGTTACTGCATTAGTGGAGACACTCAATCATTCAAATCACTTTAGGTAGCCTGCTTTCAGTCTTTAAAATTCCTCCCCCCTTCTGTGCATGTTTACTCAGAAGAGATAAATCTCAATCCCCTGCAGTGAAAGGGTTAAAGGCTAACTGTAGTAACTCGCCCTAAAGTGCTCTTTCGCTTCTCCCTTGCTCTCTTAAATCATGATTGCGAAGTTGTGCTTCTTTGATATTCTGTAGTTTCTCTGTTACTTCTTTGATGTTCTGTAGTTTCTCTGTTATGTAAAATCACTTCTCCTGAGATCTTGTCTTCTTATTGCATGGGGAAGGAGAAAGGGAGAAGGGGGGGGGGGTGAAAGCAGTAGGCAAAAGTGCACACGTGGGGAAAAGTGGTGTGGGGAGCAGTAACTCCACAGCAGATTGCTGGGATATGGTGAAATTGGGGTCGGGGGAGCTAGAAATGGGGAACCTTGCAATCCTATGTATCTCTACTCAGAAGTAAGCCCCATTGGGTTCAATGAGGCTTCCTCCCCTATACGTGGGTTGGTACACACTACAGCAGAAGCGCAGACAAGCTGAATTAAAGAAAACAATTGGACTAAAAGTAGTCAAGATGGCCACAACGTCATATATCCCAAACAGCCTCCAAATGCAGCCAGCTTGCAGTAGATCGCTCATAGAGACACCCCCTTAGCGGGGCTTACTTCTGAATAGACATATATAGGATTGCATTGTCGGTTTCCATAAGCCTTGCTCTGTTCCCACTTTGTTCCTGAGTAATCATGAAGTAGCCAGTGCAACAAACTGAAGAAATTACTGGGAAGGCACAGATGACACATCGGACAAAGGGAAGAATGCAAAAAATCACTCAAATACATGATGGCCTACTTTTTCCCACATGTTTGTTTATGTGTGCTAAGAAACTGAAGTGAAAGTCTGGCAGGCTTCCATGCAGGGTTGTGCTTAGACTGAGATGATCCTATATTCCTGCAAAGTAGAGATATTTTAGGCACTGATCTATACAATGAAGACTATAGGTACAGTTATCTATGAAATAAGGCAGGAAGACTGAGGTTTGATGGGAGTCTATGAGGAGCAGGGCCATTTTGATGGTGGCACCAATGCTGTGGCATAGCCTCTCTAGAGAAGTCAGCCTAGCTCTAACACTGTATACTTTCAGATGGTAGATGATCACCTGGCTTTTCTGGAAGGTATTTAGTACAGTCTGAGGCCATATCTGGGAATTTATTTTGATTGGTGCATTGCTGGTTATTATGAATTTAGTTGTTTCTTTGCTGCAATATTGTTTTTAGCCTTGTATTGTTTCCATATTTCATGGAAGCAAGCCACTTTTTTAGTTTATTTTATAAAGAAAGGTGGGATACATACAAATAAATAAATTAGTAAGAAAAGAAAATCAAAATTCTGTGCCAAAACAATCTGAATTTTGTAACCCATCAATAATTAAAATGATGCAGATTTGAAAATGTAAATTTGCTTGCTTAAAAAAAATAAAAGCTGCCTCTGCTTGTATCAGAGAGGATTATGGAACTATGCAAAGTCCTGAAATCTTGTCCACTGCAAATCCTGCTCAGACCCTAAACCCCAGTTTCTGATATTTCACCAGTTATCAATCCACAGACTCTCCTACCTATATTTACCTTCCTGAGGGCCAGAAATATAAGTTTGTTTTTTTTGATGAACACTGACAATCTCAGGATGCAGGATTTTACACCCAGTCTCAAATTCCATATTTGCACTGCATGATCACATAGGGCCTGTGGAGAAAATGTACATAAGCAGAGGAGAAAGCAAGCCACTACTGATTGGCTGCTGTGTATGACCAAATTACAGTTTTATCCTTAAAGGCGGCCTAACAATAATTGAAATAAAATAAAGAATTTTGTTTTGACAGGCATCCTGTTTAAGAAGGAAGGCCTGATGTGTACTGAGGACAAGATCTCTGAAAAGATATATGACAGATCTTCATCTTGATTTTTATTAGACTACCAGCCTTCCCACTAGGAACTGAATATTCAAAGGGGCTGTTTCAGGACCAGAGGCCAAGCATGGGTGGCGAGGGGTACACTTTACCAGAGCCTGGAGATCCAGGGCCCCCATTACCATGAAGGGAAAAACTAAGGCTAAATTGTAGATCATACCTAATAATATTTATGGAAATTTATTTCCCTGTATCTATGTACTCCATTGTCCAGATCTTGTGAGAGATTTGCTAGAACCAACCAGAAACAGTGCTAGAGCAGAACAAGCAACATTCTGAACAACAGTGAGTTGCTGGCCCAGGCTCTTTTTAGAGAGTTTACTTCAGCAGCTAAACTGAGACTTGTAGTTTGAGAGAGCCAGAGCTTTGCGCTTGCCTATGTGACATGCTTTCTCAAAAACTATCAGTCAGTCACAGAGTCCCCATGTGCACAGCCCTGGCTCAAGCTCTCCTGCCACCTGAGATGAGAGAACACATGCCCACCACTTTGCAACCTCCAATCCCTTTCCCTTTACTTTGGCACACATCCTTCTCCCTCCCCCCACCACGTCGTTCCTGCACCTTCCTTTTATCACTTCATGACCCTCCAACCCCCTTCCTGTGTCATGTCCCCCCCTTCCCTTTACTGCATCACGCCCCTCCCACCCACTTCCTGCATCCCACATCATGTCCCCATTTCCCCTTCCCTTTACCATGTTGCACCCCCTCCCCGCATCACACTCCCACCCATTTCACTTCCCCTTCCTGCACTGCATCCCTCATCCCTTTCCTTTACCATGTCATGCCCCCCATCTCAATTTACCTTTACCGCCGAGCTCCACAGCCAGAGGAAGCTGCTGGTGTGGCTCTTCAAACAGCCCGCCAGCCCTAATTCCTTGCTCTGAGAAGGTCCTTCTTCAGAGCCAGAGATGGGAGGGGTGTCCCAGGAGATTGCCTTTACTGTGGGCAATCTCCTGCGATACCCCTCCCATGCCTGGCTCTGATGAAAGTCCCCCTCAGAGACAGGCATTTTGGCTTGGTGAGCTCTCTCAAGAGCTACATCTGCTGCTCTGCTGGCCAACACGGCTCTCCAGTCGGCAGTTGCTCCAGAGAGCTCCACCAGGTTCTGTTTTGCTGCAGCAAATGCCATGGCAAGAGAGCAGCTGGCAGGGCTCTCTGGAGCACCACTGGAGGAAGCGGTGGGCCCTCCTGGCAGGGGCAGGCGAAGTGGTGCAATTTGCCACTCCTCCTACTCTGCTGCCTGGGGTGGAGGCTTCACCCTGCTTCATGGGAGAATAAGCCCTGCATGTACATAGGCAGGAGGGAGGGACTGCTGGTACAAGCGACAAACCACCATTTCCAAAGAATTTTGGTCCACGCAGATGCCAAAATTCTGGCATGTGGCCTACAAGTAGGCCAGAGAGAATCAGTTAGATGGATGAATCGTCCAAAACAGGGTGGGTAATTTCATGGCTGATCTCAGTCAGCCAGTTCCTATGTAATCTATGTGGTGAGTGAATAGCCTTAATACAGAAGAGTCAGTGAAAACTCCACCTCTCCTTGCACACTTCCTGTTGGTTCTGCATGCCCTGTGGAGAACAATGCACCTTTAAACTGCCATCTCTCTCCATTACTGCTGCGATAAAGCACAAATACAGACATCTCAGCTCAACAAGGCTGCATGCTTCCTCAACAACGTGCTTCACTACAGTATCTAGTGGATTTTAAAATCTACCCCCAATATTCCAGCAGGACAGGTAGAGGGGAGCTCTCAGGGGCTGTTTGAGAACCAAACTGCTATCCTTCAGTTCTGCTTCTGCACACACTCAAAACCAGGGTGCAGAAGCAGAACTGAATGATAGCAGTTTGGTTCTGGTTGAGAAAGAGCTGTTTTGGATTGAGGGAAATCACCAGCACATTTTAGAGGGCTGTCTTCACATCCCAGATTAAGAGAAGGCATTGTGGATACTTCATAGTAAGGTGGTTTTGAGCCCTACCCTGCCAGGTGGGTATGACACACATCTCCAATCATCACTGTCCCATTATTGTCTTTGTCAATAATTGCCTTTGTCAATAATTAGGAAGCATCAAGCATCATCTAGTTTATGGGCTAGATGCTCCCTCTCCAACAGATTGTTCCCTTGCTAGCATTGGTGCCTGGAGGCCATGGGACACACTAAGCTGGGAGTAACTTCGTATGCAAGCTGACTGCAGAATGCCTCTGAGCATGTGTGGAGTGCCTACCACAGCTAGTTTCCACACATCTAGAATGAGGGACCAAGGATTGAATTATGGTAGTGTAATAACTGTCTGATAAACTGCAGCACAAAGTAATCAGCTGCTGAACTGAGCGATCAATTTTTTTCTACCTGCTCACTAATCAGCCTCCCTGGGACTAATATGCCAGATAATTATGCTTATTCCTTCAGTGGCTGTTTATTTTTTTTTTTAATATCTGCCATTTGTAAGAGAAATTACTCTTTCTTTTTTCTTCAGAAGTGGGTGGTCACTGCTACCCTCAAAATCATGATCATCTGTAGCATAGGCCACCCCTGAAAAGAATCAACCAGCAACAATTAATACGGTGCTACATCAGCCACAGTATCCTACAGATCAACCACATATAACTGCAGGATTTAATGGCACTTCTCTTTCCAGCAGGTTCCACTACCCAACTGTATAGACCAGGGGTCCTCAACATTCTTGAGTCAGTGCACACAGTTTGATTTTTGAGAGAATTTTGTGGGTGTTCTCACAAAATGGTTGCCATAGGGGGGTTGCCAATTCATAAAATGGCTGCCAGTACCACAGTGGGCATGGCTGATCACAAAACATTCATTTTTAAGAAGGCAAACTGGTGAGAATAAAAGAAAAGTAACAGAGCCCAAATGCAAGCAGAGGTGGGGGCTGTGCCCCCAAACACAAAACCATTGTTTGGAAACCAAATAAAGATGGCATGTGGGGCAGCTCTTTGCTTTGTAGTATGCCAGCCTCCCAGTTAAAAAAAATCTTAAGAAACAAAATAAAAATCAGGAGGGGCAGGGAGCCTGGCAGTCACCAAAAGCGGTGTCCATGGCACATTGGTGCCCACAGGTATCACACTGGAGACCCCAGGTGTACACAGATTATTATTTTTTTTACCTAGTTTCTATCCTAAATCTGTTCTACTGAATTTTGAATCCAACATTTCTTGTCATTCCCTTGGGGTGGCTTCTGGGGAACAACCAAGGGGACAATGACTAGGGATGGGTAAACATGTGATATTCAAGGTTGAGGTTCTCTGAATACTTCACTGAAGCTCATTTCACCTCGTCTGGGTTCCTGAGCATGAGCCTCCCTCCCCCCATACTCATTTTCAATCAGAAAAAAATGTGAAGGTTAAAAAATGTGCATTTTCCCCCAATTCACAAAATATGCATTCTTTTTTAAGTGCCTATTTTTCCTGGTTGAAAATATGCATTTCCCCCCATAGGCTAAAGTGTGAATATGCAGATTGGGGAGGGGGATTTGTGCAAGTGGACACATGCACATTTGTGCAAATGTCCACGTGGGCATTTTTGGAAGTGTGGACTTGCGTAAGTGTGTGCTTTCAAATGTGAACACAAGTTCAGGAAATTGCATAAATTTCCCAAGAACTATGTTCCTACTTGTGTTTGCCATCAGGGTTGTGAACTGGACATTGTCCACATGATTTGCGAAGGGGGGGAAATTCTGATACATCCCTAACAATGACAGAGGTGAAACCAAATAGTAAACTTCACTGGCATGCTCTGACATATCACAGCCAGTGAGTGACATCATAACACCCCCTCCTGGCTCACCAGACTGTTCAAAGGCATTCCAGAAGGTGGTGAGCTGCTTGGCAATATCATGCCAGAATTTTAATATGAATGATGCCTACACTCAACAGCTTCATCACCCTCCTCCGTTATTTGTCTGAACCATCCTTTGGCAGTCCTAATAAAGAGTTGCTGCTGCCCCACATGACACACACACACATTCCTTACTGCTACCTTTTTGGTATCACAGAATGGCCACCCAGTTCTCTCGTGTCCAGTCCTTTCAACCTGTGCTTTCCATACATCACACACATTCTATTTGATGGTTGCTTGTCACTTGTGGCCCACTGTAATAAATGTTGTGATGCCATTACTCTCTCCTCCGTACTTGTACACTAATCCACAGTGCTATGTGCTATATAGATTTTATCAACAATTCACGTTCAGGTTGACCTGCACAGCTTTCCCTTATCTTTGACTCTAAGAGGTGATGTATATGCCAAGCCAGCGTTCATTTCATATGATGAAAAAAATGTATGCTATGCTTGGCAGAATTTGCCTAGATATGCATCTGAAACTCAGCTTCTGCTGTCATTAAATAATGATTGTCTGCTCCCTCTAATTTCCTGCTCACATGAAAATGTAAGTTCCATAAAAAAATGAAAAATAATCTAGACATTGACAGTATCTGTCAGATTTATTTATTTTCATGTATATTTCTAATCAGAGCTCTGTGCATCTGCAGTATCGCAGTGGAGCTAAGTTTTATTTCAGGGGGATCCTATGGTCCCACTTCACCAGCACTACCTCCAGCACAACATAGCAGTAATCCTAAACAATCTCAGCGGCTAAGTCAATGTGACAACAATAGCTGTAGAAACAAAAACTAACATAGTAGCATCCACAAACACTCCATGGTGGCCAGAGGCAGTGGCAGCCCATCAACAGCACTATGTCAAGGCCGACTAAAGTTTGGCACTGGCCCTGCTTGTAGACTCCAGTGACCCAGCCTTGTGAAAGAGAAAACCTTTCCCTCTCCAACCCCATGCAGGGTACTTGGGGACCACAGCCATGTAGACCAGAACCAAGGTCCTCTGGTCCTTGTAGCCCAATGGAACAGCACAATACATAGCAGATGTTGGGTTCAGTTTCTGACTATACTATCACAATGGAAAAGGCTGGGAAGACACAAACAGACACCTAAGTCAAGGCAGTAATAGATTTTTATTTTATTTTTTTAGATTGTGAACCTGCAAGCAGGAACTGTCTTGTTTAATTGATTGTATGGAAGCTGTTCTGGGAGACTTTTTGGATGAGGAACAGCATAAAAATACTTCAAATAAATAAATAATACAACCAATCAGGAGGAGTTGTACAATGACTAATGGCCTATTTGTTTATTTATTTATCTATACCGCCCAATAGCCGAAGCTCAATTTTTTAGATAATGGCCTGACCCAATTATACTACAGGATGCCTTTCTTTATAGTAAACCCTCTTCATGCCATCCAGCTCCCCCCCTCCATTTTCTTTGGTTTGATTGCTGGTTTTTCATAGCAGACTTTATATCAATCTCTATTCCCACCCCCTCTCCCAAACATATATACACCCAGGAGCAATAGTGCTTGCAACTGTTGCACCATTAGCAACTGCGGATGGCGACATGAGGATTGCAAACAGTGGGACCTCCCCTTCCCTCGTACTCAGGCTCTAATTGACAATGGCAACTTGTCAGTTGAGCCATCTTCAATGCTCAGTTCTTCCTCCAAGGTTTTTACTACGGTAGTCCTTGTACAAAGGACTACAGAAAGTGCAACATTCTGTGAAAACATGGATCCTAGAAGATGAATAAATTATGCAAAGCAAATATGGGTAAGTGTTGTATAATACATTGTGAGAACATAATGTGTCTTTTTTTTATTCTATTGTTTTGCTGCAAAGTTTACTTTTTTTGTTTGTTTATTTCAAGGGGTTGCAACTCAGCCTTGCTTTTAGAATGAGAGAGATGTGATTTCCAGTGTTGATGCCCTTGCTTATGTAGCCAGAATGGCACCATCAACACACAAGAGGGAGGTATCAGCAGGCTTGAGAAACGCCCATATTTGGAAAAGCACAATTTAAAAATACATACATACATACATACAATCCTAAGGGTGTAGGTGCATATATATTATTTCATGCATCCTGATTCTCTGCGTGGTGAGGTTTCAGGGGTTCCAGTATTTATTCAAGGTTTGGTTTCCTTAGAATGAAGTTACTGAAGAGTGACAGTTGTCTTGTAATATTTGCATTTATTTACAAAGATATAAGTTCAGCATAAGGTGGAAGCAAAAATGACCCAAAGTTTTCTGCTCTTCTGTCAGATTTCCAGAGGGGACACTCAGCTCCATAAAGATGCTTCCCAAGCTCAGTTCTGACTCCAGCTGCAATTCAGAACTTAACTTACAGCTTCTTCACAAAAGACTTGGTGACATCATCTCTTGCAGTGAAGGGCGGGGGAGGTAAGCCCTGATTTCCAAAAGGCTCTCTCATTCCAGAAGAGTCCAGCTGTATAGAGAAATCTCTTAACCAAAGGAAAGATATTTGACCAATATTTTACCTAATAAAGCCAAAGCTGTCTGGCAGGTTTAACCACTTAAAGCAGTCCTTTTATTGTCCAGACCCCCATCTTACAACCATAGAATAACAAGGCTTAAGGGATCACTCGGAGGACAATCTGGCTAACCCCCCTAAATATACAACAATGTATTAGATACAATGTGCAATATACCAGCTGGTATCTTGCCAGAAGAACAGGTAGTGTGTGTAATCAGAGCTCTTGGACTACCCCCTTCGCTTCCTCCTCTACCACTTTTCTGTCTGCTTCCTCCCCTTATCTTACTCCTACTAAGTGATTCCCTAAAGCCAATAAAACATTATTGATTTGCTATGTCGATTTACTTGAAACCAGCCACAGGCCTCAAGATTTCTCAATAGATCACTGTGTGCCTTTCAAACAAGTCAGCTACATACGCATAACATCCTCTGGTTGCCATTGGCTGAACTGCTCTGATGGTGAAGCCTCTGATGCCATAAAGAGTCATGGGCCCATACAGTTGGCTGCTTTGAGTTAAAGGTGACACTTCTTATTATATACTTTCTGAGATCCACAGACCACCTTTGGCTAAACTAAAGAGCACTGGATAGTGCAGTTTGATCGAGCAGTTTTAGACTTGTACTTAAAATAGACTTTTTTACCTACCTATAAAGCTTGAGATATCACATAAACATGCTTGGGCCTCACTTAGGGATGTACAGATTTCGTTAAATCCATTCCATCTGTGTTTTGTGGATTGCATCTTTTGTTTCATCATCTGCTCATTGAGGGAATGATTTTTTTTTTAACCAGAATTTCATTCTACTTGCGCTATGCACACTTGCGATTTAGCACTAATGCAAATTAACTAACGTGGATAGTTAATCCCCAAAAAGCAAATCCCCCCCCAAAGTGAAAAACTGGTCTGCAAGTCTGCAGAATCAGCATGACTCAGAAAAAGCCAGTGCGGAATCCTCAGGTCCGTTTCATAGAAATCTGAACTCATTTGAATCCACTGGAGGTTTCTCCAACATCCCTAGCCTCACTAGCTGACAGGGATATCAAAATGGTTAGGATACTTCCTCAGCTGATGGTAGAAATTTGCTGTCCTTCTTGTGCCCTCTGCTACGACCAAGCAGATAAGGAGAAGGCATGTAATGTCACACAACTGTGCTGCCTAAAAATGTCACTGGAATATTGGTTGGTTTACTTGAAGTGCTGAAAAAGAAAATATCCTTATCCGTTATTATTTTCTTCCATCTTTCTAAACAGCCCTACTTTATTTGCCTTCTTTCCAGGCTATCAAATGGATATCGAAGTGGTAGCAAGGCTGGATATATCAGACTGGCATTTGTGTTCTGATCCAGTCTTGTTTTGAAATTAAATGTACTGCACTATAAGGGAAGAGGCAGTTCCTCTTAAGGTTAATATTCACTCTCCTGTCCGAGTTTTCTAGTGAACAAAGCAACAAAGCCTCCCCACACACACACGACTCATCTCCTAGTACTTTGCAATCCAAGTGCAATCAAATATTCTCATCAAATGTTCCCCATCAAATTTTCTTTCCAAAGAACAAAACTCTTTGCTGTAAGATGTTATAAATCTATTTGGCTCCATCAAAGGCAAACCTGCTGCCCTCCAAGGCCCACCTTGACTTTATTTAGTTTGAACTGCTCTGGGGCATGGTGTTGAAATCTTTCATGTGCCCCGGGTATGAATAGCTCTTTGGTTTATTTTTTTTTTAATAAAAATGACATGGTTGTAGAAAGCTGGCTAAAATACACCATCTTGTTTGAAAAGGCTTGTCCTTGGAGAGGCAAAACCGATACATTCATCTACTGATACAGACATTGATTTCTTCAGACGGGGAAAATGGGCATCAAAGACATCAGGTATTGGAAAAGAAAAGAACTTGTGGCCATCTTGTATAGCCTCACTACCTAGAAACGGAGCAACAAAAATGCTCAGAAAGAGATTTGAGAAGCAAACCATTTGGATTAAGTCATTAGTCACAGGCTTTAAGAGACTTGGGCTGCAATGCTATATCTACTTACCTGGGAGTGAGCCCCCATTCAATAGGACTTAATTCTGAGTAGAAATAGGATTGTACTTTTGCTGGTTGCCGTCTTGGAAGAGGATATCTCTTTTGTAATCCTTTAAATCAGGGGTGGGGAACCTTTTCCACCCCAAGGACCACATTCCCATGTCCTGGGGCCACAAGCCAGCTGTAGGCATGACCGCATGACCACAGCCAAAGTTGGCAAAGCCAAAACCACAGACTCTCCCCATTCCTACACATTTATGTGTTCTCTCTCTCTCTCTTCTGGTTCCCCCCCCCCCAGCTTTAAATGGACATTTACTAGAATCTTTATTTAACCAAAAATTCTTCCTATTCCTGCCTTCTCACCAACTGCCTGATTCAGGTCCAACCTCCTAGTATGCAGAAATTCAGATCTTAGTCATTATGTAGTAAGAAATACTAATTTATATAAGAATGGGTCATACAAAAGCAGAAGAAGGTGTTTAGGACTCATATATTGCCACACCCATCCTTAGACATGTCCTTGCTTTTGTGCCCATCACATCTCGAAAATCTTTTTATTCCCAAGATCACATTTCTAGTCCATACCACTAGGTCCAGAATGAATACCATCTTAATTCTGTTACTAAAATCAAAACAGGAATCCCACACTCCACAGTGTGTGATTCACATTCCATAGGCAATGTACAGGCATCTCTGGCATGGCACACCTTTATTGCTGTCATTTTCCCCAAGTCAAAGTAATAAGGGCAAGACTGTTAGTGAGATTCAGTTCTAGGTTGGGTTTTTGTTTTTTTAACAAAACTTAGGAACTAGTGAGATTTTCTAGGACACAACTTTGGATGAATGACATCAGCATATACCAACTCCCTGCCTTTGGAGGTCACGTTGTGTTGCTTTCGGCACTTGCTGAAGACATTGTTTTTTCGAGAGGCCTTTCTTGAGTGACCAGCCACGGTTTATTAAGTTCAGAATCTGTTTCTTTTAAAATGTTTTAATTGTTTTAATTTGGTGTTTTATTCTTTTATCTTGTTGTTCACCACTTCAAAATTTTTGATGTGGAGGGGTATATAAATATTGTAAAAATAAATAAATAAATAAATAAAATATACCTGCTCCAGGAGCCAGATTTGGATTGGACATCCTCAGAGGAGGAGGTTTTGGAGGAACAACCCACTGAAGGACCCAGTATATGCAGGAGCCAAGGATTAAAAAAAAAACCAACCTGTGGGAACCCTAAGATAGCCATTTTCTAGGACACACTGCCACCAGAACTGTAGAATCCAGGAACTTGCTGCCTTGAAGCTGCTGATACAATGAGCTGGTTCAGATGATCATCATAGGCTAAACAAGCCATGGTGCTTGTTTAAGCTGTGGCATGTGCTGGTGCTTGCCAGGCGTGATTTGCATAATCACCCACCCGGCCGCAGCTTGTGTCATCCAAATCTGAGCAACATGGCTTGTTTGAGGGGAAAACAATCCATGGCTTGTTTAGCCTATGATGATCATGCAAACTGGCCCACTGTCTACAGAGCCTAGTTCCTTAAACTTGCACTTAGCTATTGGTTGGATAGCCTCCTTCTACGTCAGCATTCTGACCCAAGAACCTGTTTCTTGCCTTGGTCCATCTTTCTTGCACTGCTGGACTTTCATAGGATCCCATGAAGCCACCTGGGTGTAGCTTTGGCAGGGTTGTGACAGATGCACTTATCATATATCAACAAGAAAAGACATCCTGTTCTTTTTGGTCCATTTGGGACTCCCCCTCCCCCCGCACACCTTGCTTTCAGGCAGCACTTAATTGAGAGATACCAGGGGACAGGCCTATCTGGAATCCATATTCTGATCTGACTCACAGTTATTCTTCATATATTACACTTTGGCTACAATCCTATATACATTTACCTGGGAGTAAATCCTACTGAATTCAATAGGACTCACTTCTGAGTAGACATACACAGGATGGCACTGTTATTTATGTATTCATAATATTTATATACCACTCATCCAACATTCAAACCAGTGCACAATGTTTAAAAGCATCATTGTAAGATGAAATGATAAACGAAACAGCAAACAATTACAAAAAACAGTCCCCAAATGCTGAAATAAATTCTCACAGCCCCTATGGAAACAGTGAGAGACAAGCTGTTCCTCATATCTAAAGATAAGCTATTCCTAAATCTTGGGGGTTTGGAAGAGGAGAAGCTTACTCCATGCCTCTTCAGCAACCCAGTTGCCAGGGTCACTATTTAGGCACCAGTGGTTACTAGGCACCTGGATCTTCGCATCCTCAGGGGTGTTTCCACCAGCGATTTACTTCGAGCCAGCTGCATGCTGAGGTCGTTAGGGATAAATGACGTCGTGGCCATCCAGCAGCCATCCTGGAGCTTAACAGGGAAAAACTGGATTTCCCAAGACTGCTTAAAGTCCGATTCTTTTCCTCAAGTCGGGTTCTTCCTGGTATAGTTGCTAGGGATGTACGAAACACCTACCTGGCTCCGTGCCAGGCAATCTGCGGTGGGGGGGAGGTGCTCCATCCCTCCCCCCGGAATGCTCGACCGGGGGGGAGGCACTCCATCCCTCCCCCCGGAATCCTGCCCAGCCGGCTCTGCTCCGCAGCCAAGCTGCGGAGTCTCCGGCCGCCCACAACCAGACATCCGGGCACTGAGCAGCCCTGCAGGGACACAAATGGTGGCTGTCGTAGCCGCCGCCATTTGCGTTCCTTTATTGAGCCGTCATACGCTATGTAAATATTTACGTAGCCTATCACGGCAGGGGGGAAAACCCCAGTGTACGCAAATGGTGGTAGCTGCTGCCACTTGCGTACGCTGGGGTTTCCCCCCTGCTGTGATAGGCTACGTAAGTATTTACGTAGCCTATCACGGCTATGAAGAGGAAGCAAATGGCGGCCGCAGGACAGGCGCCATTTGCAAAGCAGCGCGGACGGGAGCAGATAAGTGCTCCGTTTCACGTGCCTTTCGTGGGGTGGGGGCGGTGGGGACTTTGTCCCGCGCGCCTTTGGTGGGGGGGGCAGGGGCTTTGTTCCGCAACAGATTTCGGGGGGCTGAATGCACTGGCATTCAGCCTCACCGAGATCCATCGCAGAATTCTCTGACATCCCTAATAGTTGCTGTGTGCCCCAAACCCTGCATTTACCTCAGCTATGCTAGCCCTTCCCAGGGGTGTGCCTTTCACCCTGACCCCGGTCAAGGGGTGCTCCCTGTGTATTTCCTGTACCTGCACAAACCAATTAATGTCTCCTCAGAAGTAACTCCCATTGTGATCAATGAGGCTTGCCCTCTGAATGCCCACATCAGTACTTACAGAGATCCTCCTCAATTGAAATGGCAAGTTTAAAGCCCAGTTCCCTAAGTGCTGTAAAGTGTGATCTCGAGGCTCCGATTCTCTGTTGTTTGCTTTCTTGCCTTAGGAAGTGACTGACTACTTCAAGTCTTCGGTATAGAGATCCTGCAGGTTAAAATGGGGGCTGGTTTCCATCTTTGTGTTTACTGCTCTCTTTCCCACAACAAACCCATTAGTGTCTCCTCAGAAGTAACTCCCATTGTGGTGAATGAGCCTCGCCCTCTGAATGCCCACAGCAGTACTTACAGAGAACCCCTTCAATTGAAATGGCACAGTTTAAAGCCCAATTCTCTAAGTGCGGTTAAGTGCAATCTCAAGGCTCTGATTCTCCATTGTTTGCTTTATTGCCTTAGGAAGTAACGAATTCAGAGCTTCGTTACAGAGATTCTGCACAGTACTAGTTTGGTTAGAAAGGGGGCTCATTTTGTTTCCCATCCCTGTGTTCTCCCCCCTCCCTTCCCCAGCACAAGCATATGTGTGTCTACTCAGAAGAATCACCTATTGTGTTCAATGAGGCTTGGGGCTTGTTGGGAGGCTTGTCTTACAAATGCACAGAAGAGGAACTACTTTGCACCTTCCTTACAGAGCCGGGGACCTCTCTTATTAGTTGAGCAGCCCCTGACACTCAGATGACATTAACTCCAACTACCCCACCCTACCTGGAAGTAAGTTATGTGAAGCCAATTAGAATGGTGCGATGTACACCCCCTTGGAACCCTGTCCGGACCAAAAGCGGTTCCTACAAAATGTGGGTGAGCCACTCCTCCCTTCTCATTCTGTTGTGGAAACAGGGCCCTGGTTGTAGGAGATCTGACTTTAGTACAAAAAGGGACACACATTTAGACACCTATACTGCTGTGATTTAGTTTCAAGTGATCCCTTCTTGTTTTCATGACTTAC
This sequence comes from Heloderma suspectum, assembly GCF_057233095.1. Lineage (NCBI taxonomy): Eukaryota > Metazoa > Chordata > Lepidosauria > Squamata > Helodermatidae > Heloderma > Heloderma suspectum. The sequence continues at coordinate 233,513,322 of NC_139461.1, forward strand.
CTCCTTGACTGATTGACCAAAACAGTGGTTAACATGTTAAGATGAATGCCTTGTAACTCAAGTCATATCTGAAATGCAATTAATCATGCTTCTACTTTGGTTGAAGTGATTCTTGTTTAAACAGGAACTCCATGGTGTGTGGCAGCCCTCAGTGGATGCTCCTCCTGAGCACTCCCCAGTGTGCCAACCCCAAATCTAAAACTGTCTGTAGAACAGACAAAGACTGGGCTAGTACATGGCGCAGTGCAGATTACACAACTCGACTGCAGTGGAGCACACCAGATCCACTAGTGCCTACATATCCCACCCAGCTTGTGTTGTCATTATTCAGTACCCTGATATGTCTGTCATATAAGTATGAAATAATAGAAGCCATCGCTATTGTAGCAGGAGTTGCTAGGGTCTGTGGACAGTTGCCTCATGTGGTGAACCACTGAATTGCAGGTGGCAGATTCTCAGTGAAGTATCCTCTGACCTTGGACTGACTCCACCCATGCAGGCTGGCCATTGGATCCTCCTGTACAGGAAGGCATATAAGAGCGTTTCCTGTTACAGTTGTTTGAGCAACAAGGTCTTCCTGAGCTTTGGTGTGGTCCTATATTCTTGGCTGTTCTTTGGTCCCAATTTCTGGCTTGGTCCTCAATCCTGCCTCCTGGTTTGTTCTTTGGTTCTGAGTTACTCTTCAGTTCTGCCTACTGGCTTGTCCAACAGCTCCTGGCTACCAGCTGATCATAGACTGCTGCCAGTGGCCCAACCCTGACATATGGAAGTCAGTGGGTGAATACTTATTTCATATGCAGGGGCAACCATTAGGGCGGCCTTCAAAAAAGCTGGTATGAACTAGGGGGCAGTGAATAAGCTGCTGAGACCTTGAGCAACACATGGGAGCATTTGCTTTATGAGACATATTAATGCTAAAGGCAACAATAATGAATGTGCTACACGGGAATTGATTACATGGAGTAGTAAGTGCTGTGTGCTTAGCTCAGCTCAGCTCTGGATTACAGCCTAAAGAGGCCACATCTATTTAGCTTGCTACTTAATAGTTTATGCAAATGGATGATGGTGTGGCAGGTGGGGGGTGGATTTCAGCCTCATCACATCCAGACTGCAGTTTCTTTCTATTCTCTTTCAATGGGTTTGGAGCAGGTATTGCGTTACAGAAAAGTAGAACATGGGAAAGTAGAATTGGCAGTGAGATAATATTGCAGATTGTGTATGTCGGCCACTACTGAGTGGCAACCAACAGGGAGTAGAGACCCATGCTGTTATCGGCAGGCATTGTACAGCAGTGCTGGAGATATGGGTGTCAGGGTGGACACTGAACCCATAGAATCCCAGAGTAGTTCTGATTCTGAGGTGGAGCAGCCACTTCTGGGAGAGGAGTGCACTCATCCTTCCCAGGGCCAACAGCTGGCAGAGATTCCTCCCACTGGCATTCCTGACATAGATAGCGGTCTCGGGAGTGAGAAAGCATGGGAAGAAGACTTGCTGGACGCGCGACGCCGATGCAGGGAGTGGCGCCAAATGGAGAGCGCGGAAAGGAGGCGTAGTGCCCAGAGGATGCGCCCAGAGGATCCAAGGGAAAAGGGGAGGGACTCTCCCTAGCCCATAAGTTCAGGGTCTGCCAGTGATTCTCCTTCAAACAGGGACCAACTGTTCCAACTTAGGGCATAGGTACTCTGCTGCTCATAGCTAGTTGCTAACAGTAGAGTTGTTAAGTTGTAAAAAAGGAATAAAGCTTTGAAAAGAATCCCTTTGTTTGTGTCTGGACTTGGCTACAGGATTAGACTGAAAGAGGCCGCCAAGGGGCCCTTGACAGCAGGGCAGCTCGAGCAGCACCATGTAGGTGTGTGTCTACTGACTGACAGTAGTTTCCCACATGGGTGTGGGTCAGTGATATCATTGGCAACAAGAGGTATTGTTGGCCAGTAGTAGCAGTGACCAAGCCAGCCCATGCTTCCAAATCCTTGAGCCAGTGTGGTGTAGTGGTTAGAGTGTTTGACTAGGACTGGGGAGATCTGGGTTCTAGTCCCCACTCTGCCATGAAGCTCACTGGGTGACTTTGGAACAGTCACTACTCTTAGCCTAACCTACCTCACAGGGTTGTTGCAAGGATTTAATAGAGAAGAGATCATGTACACTGCCTTGGATTCTTTGGAGGAAAGGTGGGATATAAATGCATCAAATAATAAACAAACAAACAATCAAATAAACAACTTCATCCAGCTCCTTTGGCCACAGCACATACTATCTGATGCACTGCCTTGAGTCATAGGCCATTGCTGTTGGAAAGAATTACTATTGATAACAGTGTTGCACTAGGCAGGGCTGGTTAGCATTTCTTCACACACACTGTTGATCCCAACATGACCATCCTCCCTCCCTCTCCCTCTCTCCCTCTCTCATAAGGAACATAAGTTAAAACTAGCAAACAGGGCGTACACTTGGACTGACTACCACAAAGAGTCATCAGTAAAGTCTGCAGCAATATTTTAGAATTGTCTCTCTTAGGGAACAATCCTATGGGGATAGGTGGCCGCCTCCAAACTTGGAGGCGACTGCCTATCCAATGCAGGGCAGGAGAAGTACAGAGTGGATTGTTCCCTCCGTGCTTCTCCTGCCCTGCATTTGCAGCTAGACAGGCGATTTTGGCTGTCTAGCCACGAGAATGCAGAGCGGGGGAAGAGGCTGCCCGACGACACACAGGATATGTCATACTGGCATTTCTGCCTTCCCCGCCCCCGAACGCCCCCCGGAATGCCCCATTTTGGCTGCTCCGTGCTCCTCTTCTGGGCGCGGAGTGCAGGGCTGTTCCACGCTGCCTGTGAGGCAGCACAGAAGGCGGGGGGAAGGTCGGTTCCTGGAAACCCACATATCCTATAGCTGTCTAGCTGCTGACTAGCGGCCATAGGACTGCTCCCTTAAAGTGTGCTGCTAAAATTCCAGGGACTCAATGATCACATAGACTACTCCTGCTGCTTGCTGCTCTACAGTGAGTCAGTGCAGAAGCCACAGTATAAATCCCCTTGAAAATGCATCTGATTATACCAAACTGAAAGGAGAACTTTTGAGTGATTTTATATATTAATGCCTGTAAATATGCTACCTTTTATGGTTCATTTTGTGCCTCTACCAGAGTTGCATCTGGAATTGGTATAGGGTAGCCACACACATCGACAAAAAAAGAGGACTTTTTCTTTAAACCAAACTTGGACCAGACAGCCCTTCAAATAGAGGCTGCCCTCTGACAGTCCATTGAGGACTATCCTCTGTAAAGTAGGAGTCATGGGCTCTTTAGTTAAGTGCCCCTATTACCCTGCTGTAGTTATGCTACCAATTGACAAATATCTCATTTTGACTGTTCGTTAGACTATAAGATGACCCATACATCAGAACATTTCAATTCTACAGCACAAAGCCCTACTGCAGCTGACACTCCAGTCTCAGATCTGCTCCTCTATTGTTACTTAACTCTCTTCTACCCGATGTGTTAATCCCTGGCTTCTGTCCATCCGTGTCTTGTCTAGCTATTGTCAACTGCAAGGTCTCTCAGCAGGCTCTGTATCATTTCTGTGTTCTGTACCGTGCCTAGCACAACACTGATTTTTGTTGTTGTTGTTGTTCAGTCGTGTCCGACTCTTCGTGACCCCATGGACCATAGCACGCCAGGCCTTCCTGTCCTGCGCTCTCTCCCGGAGCATGCTCACGTCCATATTCATTGCATCAGTGATGCTATCTAGCCATCTCATCCTCTGCCTCAACACTGATACAATATATTAATTAAAAGAAGTATAGTAGAAACACTAGCAGACTTTAAGTGTCATTTATGTTTTACATTTGGATTAGGCAATCAGAAAATCTTGCAATTGTGAAGATACTGTGGACTGCCAAATACACACAGATACCTGTTCTTGATTTTATTGCAAGTCATGTAAGCTCCAAATCACAAGCTCTGCAACTAAATTGTGAAGCCGTGGGTTACTATTGTTAGGAGGCTCCTGTCTTAACACTGGCTTTTATTGTCACTTCTTCTTCCGATGCTCTTTTTATTCAATTGACTCATGTCCTAGAAATGGTAAGCTCCTTGGGGTGCAAGAGTGGGATGCTATTATCTTTTTGCAGCCAAGCCTGCAATTATCTATGGCACTGATGAGCCATAGAACTATCAGTGACAGATAGACAGAAACTCTCTTGCATCTCATAGATGTGTTCCTCTTCTCCATTATGTTTGTAGTGCATATGAAGCTATTCATTCTCCATCAGCCACCCATAGGAAAAGTAATTTCCCAGCACTAAAGACCTTATCCAGTTTCTGCTAAAGTCAACTGGACTTCCCATTGACTGCAGTAGGGGTGTACGGACCCCACCTACCTGGGTCCGTGGGGGGGGGTCCACGGGGGGGGAGGCGATCCGGTCCTCCCCCCTGGAATCCTCCCCAGCTGGCTCCGGCTGCAGCTGGTCTACAGACGCAAATGGCATCTGGCATAGCGAACGTCATTTGCATGCCTCCCTTTGGCTGTGATAGGCTACGTAAAGATTTATGTAGTCTATCACGGCCAAAGGGAGGCATGCAAATGGCGTAGCGGATGCCATTTTGCATCCGCATGGGGAGTGGTCAGACCCGGCCGGATCTGGAGCTGGCGGTGCCAGCCTGCCAGGTAGGATCCGGCCGGGTCGGACTTTGCGGGGTGGGGTGGTCCGTTCTGCCACGGACTCCGGGGGGGCTGGATTCTAAGAATCTGGCCTCACTGGAGTCCATGGCAGAATTCTCCGCCATCCCTGCACTGCAGTGGTAACCTGATACCTGATCAGACCTTCAGTGCCTTCACGCTTGGATCAGCATGGGCCAAATATGACCATTGGTTACCTGAAGAGTAAGAAGAGCCATGCATGTAATCTTAGTTTAGACTTATGGATGTACTCTTTGAAAGTCAAGATTTGTAATAGTGTAATGTCAGAAGCATAATATATAAATCTTTTCACAAAGAGGTATGTGTGAAGATGCTCAGATCTGAAAGTAGTGATGTGGGTTTTCTAGAACTGGAAATGTTTCTTTTTGCATTGGAAATGGTCTGGTGCCTTAGAGAGTAATCTAATTTAGCATGTTTATTTTACTTGTTTTTAGTAAAGAATGCTTTAAAAAAAGTATCCCATGTTAATTTTTTTATCCCAATATACCACATGTATTTGACCTGAAATATTTGAGGGAGGTAATTAAAACACACTTAAGGCACAATCCTATCATGATTTTCTGACTCAGAAAATGTTAATAATTTTTTTCCTGAGTTTATAAGCATTAAAAAATTACCCTGACAACCTATGCAGATAAAGTTCATCATTATTAAATATATACTGCAGGTGGTATGGCTGTGGCTGAGAAAGTGTGGGTTACATCAGTAGCCCAGTGTTGTTATTCCAGTGGGGGTGGAGTTGTGTAAGACAACTCTGTAGTGTAGTTATCTCTGCACTCTTGTTATCCAGTCTCCTGCTATATTGGCATTTTAGGGAAATGGGGCTGTGAAGTTGATTGTAGCACCAGGGCGCTTTATTAAAGACTAGAGGGGGTTGTTTGTGTGTATTTAAGAGAACCTGCCATTTTTAGCTCTTGTAGGATATCCAAGTGGAGCCTCTCCCCACCTTTCTCTTAATGCAGGCGTTGGAGCTGAAACTGTGTGCCGTGCAGCTCCTCAGAAGTTAGTGTTTTCTCATGTATTGTAGTAATAACCCTGTTGCAAACGTACCTGAGTCTGTTGAGTGGTGGCTACAGAGAAGAGCCTAGGAGTGGACTGCAAGTTGAGCAGGGCCATGTTTCCACGACAACAGAAGGAGAACCTACTGGAGGAGTACTGGATTTTTTAAAAAAAGGAATCCGCTTTGCTGTGAGCACATTCCACGAGCAGATTCTCTGGACCAGTAAAAATTGCTTCACACAACATAGTTCTTGGTGGGGGTTGGAGTGAACGTCATCTGACTGGCAGGGGCTGCTCAACCAATAAGAGACTCCCCCCCCCTTTGTCCTTTCCCCTGAAAGTCCAGATGGACCTGCATTTCAGTAGCAAGCCTCATTGACCACAATGGGAGTTACTTCTGAGGAGACACTAATGGGTTTGTTGTGGGAAAGAGACGGAAACCAATCCCCATTTTAATGCACAGGATCTCTATAAGGAAGCTGTGAAGTAGTTACTTCTGAAGGCAATGAATCGGAGCCTCCAGATCGTCCTTCATTGCACTTTAGGAATTGGGCTTTAAAATGTGCCATGTCAATAGAGGGGCTTCTCTGTTATTTCTGTGGTCATTGAGAGGCCAGGCCTCATTCAGCACAATGGGAGGAAACACTCCTTGACTGGGGTCATGGTGAAAGGCACACCCCTGGGCAGGGCTAGCACACCTGAGCTAAATGCGGGGGTTGGGGCATACAACAACTATACTGGGGAGAACCCAACATAAGGAAAAGAATCGGACTTTGTCTCAAGAAATCTGGTTTTTCCCTGATCAGCTCCAGGGTGGCTTCTGGATGGCCACGATGTCATGTATCCCTAACGACCTCCATACACAGGCGGCTTGGAGTAAATCGCTGGTGAAAACACCCCCCCAGGTTACTCCCACCCAATGTTAACCACACCCTTCATCCCTGTAATGGCTGCTGGCCCAAAGGGCCATTACAGGGGTGAAAGGAGTCAGAGAAAGAATTGAGGGTTTCAGCTGTGGGTGGAAAGACATTGTTCAGATACCAGGTCTGCCCACTGAGAAACAACAGAGCAGTGGACCTGGTAAATTTCTATCTTAGTAGACCTGGTGCCCAGGCTTTGTCTGCTCAGTCACCAGAACTACCAAAAATGGTGGACCTGTAGTCTGTTGCTATCAGGGCATTTTTAGAATGTGCAACCATACACAAAATGTGCAGTTTTATTTATTTATTTACTTACTTACTTACTTACTTACTTACAATATTTATATACTGCTCCACATCAGAAGGTTTCGGAGCGGTGAACAACATGGTAAAAGAATAAAACAACATGTTAAAAGAGTTAAAACATTTTTTAAAAGACAGACCCCAACAAAGTGGAATTTAACAAACCGTGGCTGGTCATGCAAGGAAGGCCACTTGAAATAACGTCTTCAGGAGGCACTGGAAGGAACACAATGTTGGTGCCTGCCTGACCTCTAAAGGCAGGGAATTCCACAGGAAGGGAGCCACCACACTGAAAGCTCTTTTCCTGCTGGACTCCAACCGGGCCATGGGTCTGTGTGGAACAACCAGGAACATGCCTTCTGATGACCTCAGTGACCGGGCAGGTTGGTAAGGAAGGAGGCTCAGGTATCTTGGTCCCAAGTTGTTTAGGGCTTTGAACGCTAGTACTAATACCTTAAACCTGGCCCGGTAGCGAATAGGCAGCCAGTGCAGTTCCCTCAGCAGAGGAGTTACACACTGAAAAGGGGCAGCTCCCAACAACAGCCGAGCTGCTGCATTCTGCACTAGTTCCAGCTTCCAGTCCAGCCTTAAGGGCAGCCCCACATAGAGCACATTGCAGTAATCCAGTCTTGAGGTTATGAATGCCTGTACCACCGTGGTCACGCTATCCCCGTCCAGGAGAGGCTGTAGGTGGTGAACCAGCCAAAGCTGGTAAAAGGCACTCTGAGCTGCCGTGACCACTTGGGTCTCCAGTGACAATGATGGATCTAGGAGTACCCCCAGACTACAGACCTGATCTTTCAGAGGGAGTGCAACCCCATCCAGCACAGGCAATGAATTCCAGGAAACATATGCAATTCCAAAAGAATATTGCTGCAGTTCAAAATTCAAGCCATACAAAAGTTGTATTGTTAGTTGATGTAAAAAGAGGCTGATTACTTTTCTCATTGTTAAGTGAGTAATCCAGGTTCCTCCTAAACACTAAACTCTGATCAAGCATATCCATTTCTCTTTCTACTGCTAAAGACACTCCCCACAGACTCAACTGCTACTCTTTACAGCTGCCTTCCCTAGCCTGGTGCCCTCCAGATGTTTTGGGCTTCAATTTCCATCAGCCCCAGTATGTCAGTGGTCAGGAATGCTGGGAGTTGTAGTCCAAAACATCAGGAGAGCACCAGGTTGGGGAAGATTGCTTTAGAGAGTGTTCAGTTCACCCATGTTCCCAAGATGAAGGAAATAATTACAGGCAAGTCATGTGAAGTTGTCAGCTTTATGATAAGGGTAATGATGCCATAAAATATCCAGTATGATATTCTTAAGACAGCTATACTCTGTTTATTTGAGGTTTTTTCTCTTGTTCTTAGGTGGTGGGGGTTATAGGTCACTCCAAAAAAAGTTCATGATGCTTCTGGAATATAACACTCTTCTGTATTAGTGCTTCTTCAATTCCCAGGATTTTCTACTGCTCTGTGTAGGCTTCTGAATGTCATGGAATGTGATGCTAAGTAACAAAGCACACTACACACAGAAGGAAAGTGCACAGGTGTGTCATAGTGGCATGCACTATGTTCATTCATTACAGCCACAAATGGCTGTGCACTGCAGCTTCCCCCCACCCAATTCCTGCGGACACCCATGTCTCCATCATGCCCCTGCCTTTCTCATCTTTTTTCTAAACATAACCACCACCAAATGTTGGAACCGTTGCACACAGGGGAGTTGTTCTTTTGCACTGTAAGCTATCTATCCTAAGAAGAAATAGCATACAAAATAAATACATAGATAGACACACACTCTCTACCTCACCTGAACTCAGTGGAGCAAAGCCTAGAAGCCCTGTCTCCCTTCCTCAAGTTGCGAATCCATACCTTGTCCTTGGAGATTAGCACTGTAATCTAAATTTAAAATAAAATGGTCCTCATGGAGTGACCAAAATAAAAAGATTCCTCCTTTTCTGGTGTGCAGACTTTGTCCAGAAAGAAAATACATCTGTGTCAGGGAAATCACAGTTTATTCTCCTTGGGGATTATTCCTGCAGCCTACAGTTTGTTGCACTTGATTGTAAATGTTCCATGGTGGAAAGGTGTGTGGGGTGGGAATCCATCCATTAGATTTAGCTAATATTTAGACATTCAGGCTCCCAATCTTTTCTCCTTGCCAGAAGGAGACTCTTGGAAACAAACTAACAGCAGCTCCTGCATAGATGCGGGGCGGGGGGGGGGGGAGAGAAAAAGACTGTGTTTAGTTAAGGACAAATTGTTCTCCTGGCATTTTTTTTCCTCCCATTGAATTTCAATCAGTCTCATCAGAGGGAGAGAGGTACTTTGGGTCAGTATGCAACAATAAAGATGAATGCCTGCAAAGATGGATTTGTGCAGCACGCCCTTTGCTTTCCTGAGCGCCAACAGGGAAGCAGCCAGGAGCACAGACGCCTCATTAAGGGAGTTTTGCACAAGGCCAGGAGGGGAGGTCGCATTGCAGTTGAAGATGACATCACTGAGTTGGCAGCAACCAGGGTAGCGCTCCATTGCAGGCAATCACGGTGAAGGAGATGGGCAGCTTTATTCCCCACGGTGTATCGGAGCTAATGGAGCGACTGCATAACTGAAACCTATTCCTCCGATAAGAATGAACAACGCAATCCCCATCAATAAAGAGAAGACAGTATTCTTGGAATGGAGTCAAGAGAAATCGTCATCCTCTACCCAGGGAAGGGGGGGGGGGAGAGAGAGAGCAGATCAGTGTATTCTCAAGGTTGAAAATAAAGTGAGAAGAAAATAAAGATGCCTGCCTTGTCCCAGAACAAAAGGCTCCCACTGTAACTGTTCCCCATGCACCCCTTCAACAACCATGTATTAGGAAAGGGCATGCTGGGCCTGCATTAGTATCTGGCCAGAATGTGGATTACTCTAAAGAAGGGCTGGCATGGCGAGGTGAGGTGACCCATGTTGTTTTTGTGAGATTCGTCGGACCAGAAGTGGGCTGAAATCAAGTTCCACACGGCAGCCACTGGGTTTCTGCTGCTTTCTTGGTGTGTCTCTACCTTTTAAAGTTGGATGAGATCAAGCACAGCAGCTGCATGCATGTTTTGCATGCAAAAGGTCCCAAGTTCGCTTTTTGGCATCTCCAGATAGGATTGGGAAAGAAAGACTCATAGGAGGTTGCTGTGGGAGCATGCCAGGATTATTACGTTATCTTTTGCATTAGACTTAAGTGTGATGTAAAGAAAATCTCGCCATTTGAAAAAAAAAAGGCCAGTTTGTGCCTATTAAGATTCTGAATGTTAGGATCCATCCTAACATCCATTTATAGCCATTCATACTGAAAGTCAAAAGGCCCTGCGGACCATCACCAGATTTCCATCTTAGGGCCTATCTACATGGGGCTTTTACTTTTACTCTACATGGAGCTTTTACATTCTACTCCACCCCCAAGTCGATCATGTCAGATGACCCATGTCGCTCTCCATAGCTAGCCCGGCATTTCTTGCCCTAAATCTGGGTTTTTTTCAAACTCATTTTGTTGGATTTTCCCATCAAAGCAGCTTCAATGCCATTCTGGAGTCCATGTGACCTCAGCTGGCTTTGGCATGGGCTGGTAGAAGTGGCACTGATTGATGGAAGGAACAGTTTTGTGGGGCGGGGGTGTGGGGAGAGCAGAGGGGTCAACTGTCTACCCAGAAGTAACTCATTACCATCAATTCCACTTTGCTGAGTACAGGACCAGCCCTGCTGCTTTGAAACTGCGCTGTTGCGATCATGGGCTCAGTCACTGCCTCTCACTTTAAATATTGATTGAGTGTGGGAGTGGGGAAGGGAGGGGAGCCAGCTCTTCAGCTTTGAAACTGCGCTGCTGCAAATGTGGGCTCAGTCACTGCCTCTCACTTTAAATATTGATTGCGCGCAGGAGCGGAGATGGGAGCCAGCCCCACTGTTTTTACACTGCGCAGCTACAAAGGAGCACAGCTGAGAAACAGTGGATGCCTGTTGATTCGAAGCTGCGCAGCTAAGAAAAGGTGGATGCCAGGGTGGATGATTTGCATGAATGTGTACTCAGAAGCACTTCATTGAGTCCACGTGGGAGGGGGGAAGCCTGTTGACTGGGCAGTTAATATACATCAGAGACAATGTGCTAGTCGCTCTCCCTCCTCGCCGGCTCCGCACTCTCTGCTCTCAGTGCCTCTTGCACTCCTGCTCATTCTGCTCAGTCTCCAGGCGGCGGCTGCCTGCTTGCCTGCCCGCCTCATAAATGTGTGGGGATGTGGAGTTTGTCATGAACATCTACTCATAAGCAAGTCCTCCACTGCACTTCGTTGAACACACGAGGGAGGAAGGGAGGGGGAGCAAACCTGCACCCATTGGCTGCCCCGCACCTATGTAATTGATGACATTCATTTCTACTCGCCCACCCCAACTAATGCAGCTTCAGTTCCTGTTTGCTCCGCAAAAGCGGAGGAATACAGCACTGCATGTACTGTGGAAAGAGCTCATTCATTTATGTGAAAATGTGGATTTTGACCAAATAACTTCACAAAGTGTTTCCATTTAGATTGGCCCCTAGTTCTCTTTATATAGGAAGCTGCGTTATACCACATCAGACCAATAGTCCATCTTGCTCTGTATTGTCCGCACTAGATTTCCCCAACCTGATGCCCTCCAAGTGTTCGACTACAACTTCCATCATCCCTAACCAGCATGGCCATTAGCCATCTGAAGAGCGAACAGTTGAAGGAGGCTGGTCTACACCAGGAGTGGGCTGATGGAAAATCAGGATCTACTAGCAGATCCCTGGTAGATTTGCAGTACATTGGCAAGGATTTTTGATTCCCAATTCTCTCAGAATGGCAACAAATAAAAGGCTGTTTTCCCCCCTAACTTAGATTGATGAAAAACCATTCTTGGGGGAAAACAACGAGTAGAATTTTGTGTTACAGGAATTCTGAGCTTGGTTCTGGTACAAATCACTAATTCTTGGGCTGAGCATGTGCTCAGAAGCACCCTGTTCCTTCTTCATACTTAGTATATATCTAAATGTCTGAGCTGCTATTTTGCACCTGGCCCTGACTGGTGGACCTCAGGGCTTTTTAGCAAAAAAACAACAACAGATCCCGCAGACCTGAAATATGCCCACCCCTGGTCTACACTAACTGGCAGCAGGTCTCCAGGGTTTCAGACAAGGTGTCTTTCTCTATGACACAACAGGCATATGGATCCATAATACAAAACAGACAGATGTCAGTGCAGTTACTGAACTGGGAATGAAATGGCAATTATAGTAACCAGAGAAAACCTTTGATTAAATGTGAAATAATTAGAGATGATGCCAGACTTTGTATTTATGTAGTTCCTAATACTAATGTGGCCCAGGAATCATGCTTACCTGATATCTGAATTGTGTCTTTATTTTTTAAATGTATATACTTAGTTATAAGCAGTCTTTTAGGCCATAGATATTAAAAAGGCAAGGGCTTCATGTGGCGCAGAGTGGTAGGCGGCAGTATTGCAACCGAAACTCTCCCCACGACCTGAGTTCGATCCCAGCGGAAGATGGGTCCCAGGTAGGGATGGCAGAGAATTCCACCACAGATTCCAGGATCTCCGGAATCTGTGGCGGAACGACCTCCTGCCCCCCCCCCTGCGGAATCCCCCAGGATGGAACTTACCTGGGGCGGATGTGACAGATTCGGCAGCGGCGGTGGCAGCAGCTGGTCTCCTGGCCAGCTGCGGCTGGGCTGCTGTGGCCACTATTGCCGTCCTTGCAGCTGTGATAGGCTACATAAGAATTTACATAGCTATCACGGCTAACCCCCCCCACAAAACCCACGTACGCAAATGGCGGCGGCTACGGCAGTCGCCATTTGCGTTCCCTATCTTTCGCCATTCTAGCCTACGTAAATATTTACGTAGGCAATTACAGCGAAAAAAAAGGGAACCGCAAATAGCGTAGTGGGTGCTATTTGTGTTCTCCCCCCCCCACCGTTTTATCCTACGTAAATATTTACGTAGGCTTTTACGGCGAAAAAAAAAGAAACGCAAATAGCGCCCACTACGCTATTTGCAGTTCCCTTTTTTTTTTGCCGTAATTACTATGTAAATATTTACATAGGCTAGAATGGCGAAAAATAGGGAATGCAAATGACGGCTGCCGTAGCCGCCGCCATTTGCGTACACCTTTTGTGGGGGGCATGCTGTGATAGGCTACGTAAATACTTACGTAGCCTATCACGGCAGCCTGGAAGGATGCAAATGGCGGCCGCTACCGCGGAGCCACCGGGGAACAGAGCCGGCTGGGCAGGATTCCGGGGGGGGGGAGAACAGGATCGCCTCCCCCCCTGTTGAGGATTCCGGGGGGAGGGACAGAGCACCTCCCCCGCCCCCAGCGGATGCCCCGACTGGAACCAGGTAAGTGTTTCGTACATCCCTAGTCCCAGGTAGCTGGCTCAGGTCGACTCAGCCTTCCATACTTCCGAGGTCGGTAAAATGAGTACCCAGTCACGACTGGGAAAGGCAATGGCAAACCACCCCGCTATAGTCTGCCATGAAAACGCCAGCACAACCGGCGTCCCTCCAGGGGTCAATAACGACCTGGTGCTTGCACAGGAGGAACCTTTCCTTACCTTTCCATTAAAAGGCAGCCTGCATAATCACTAAACAAAAATACATTAGAAACAAGAAAATCCAGATATTATAAGACTGCAGCATAATTATTAAAAAAAAACCCATAGGCCAGTTAATTCAAACATTAATAAAACAACAGCCTAGATTTCAATAAATAAATAATACTAAAACATTTTAGGAACAGCTCAATCATTTTAAACCAGTATTATTAGGAAACCTAACAGAAGAGAAGGCAGTCCAAAATAAATAAATTTGTAAAAAACACTTAAAGGCTTGTAATGTCAGAGCCATGCACACTTTATTGAGGAGGGGGTTCCATAACTTGAGGTCCACCAACACAGAAAAGGCCATCTCTCATGCCAGTCAACCAAATCAACCTTACATGCAGACCAACAAGTAGGACTTCTGAAGCAGATCTTATTGCCTGGGCAAGTTCATATGTATGTAGGCCGGGGAAGGGGAACCTCCAGCCTGCAGGCTTAATCCAAACCACGGAGATTCCCCATCTGGCAAGCCTCAGATAACCTAGTCCCAAAGGGTTTAGGGCGTTAAAGGTCAAAGCCACTACTTAGAATTGGGCCCTGAAGCACACTAGCAACCACTGCAACTGGTACAGGATCGGTGTCCCATGTCCTGAACACCTGGCCTTAACTGCTCTCTGGGATGCATGCTGCACCAGTTGTAATGTCCAAACTGTCTTCAAAGGTAGCCCAACACAAAGTGCATTACAGTAGTCTAGTCTGGATGTGTCCAGTGCATGGGTAACTGAGGCACGGTCTGATCTCTCTAGACAAGATTGCAGCTGGTGTGCCAGCCTAAGCTGGTAAAAGGCACTCTTAGCCACCGATGCCACCTGCGCTTCCACAGATATTGCCAGGACTGGCAGGAGAACCCCGAAGCTGCAAATGTGCTCTTTTGGGGGAGTGCAACTCCATCCAAGATCAGTCGCATACCTGCATCCAGACTGATCAAATTCCCTATTCACAGTACCTCTGTACCTACCACCACCAAGCTTCTTTGTCGCATAATGGTCAAACAGCTTCTGTGCACGTGCAAACTGTGCTCTCCAAACTAGGCACCCAAAGCCAGCCGCTTTGTTCGTGCACACACAGAAGTTGCTTTTGTTAACTCCTTATTCTCACTGAAAAGTTTATTTACTGCTGAGACACAAAGTGTTTGAATGGACAGGTAATTTACAAAACAATATATTGTATGAATCACGTTCATACAATATATCCTACCTACGAAATGTAATGTGATTTCTAAAAACCTATCTCATTAATGCAATAAGTTAATCATATTTTGTGCCCTGATTAGTTTAAAAGCCTATAACTGGGAGACTACATTTTTCTGCAACTGGACAGTCCACTTGCACCACTAAGGGCTCCATCACACCGGTGGAGAAATCCACATCAGTACCAGGGATTTCTCCATCCAGTTTCATCATGGGATTAGACCAGGCTCCTTTACACAGTTGTTTCAGTCTCATTATATTCCATTCCGTACCTTTTGGCTACTTTTCCGCAAAAAGCCATTACATGCACTGAGGGCATCACAAAATTTCCTCCCTGGTTCCTGCCCCTTTCCCTCCCTTTGCAGGTTACTGGTTGTTTGGTTGCGACTGACATGCAATGTGAGTGGGCAGCAACCTCCGTTGAACTGCCCAAACCCTGCCCCTGCAGGCAACGGCTTCCCAGCGAACTGCTGAAATGTTGGCATGCCAGCATACCGGCCATTCTGTGTTGTGGAGTGAGCAGCCAAAGTTGGGAGCAAAAGTCAGTGCACTGCATTTAGTCACGGCAAGCCAGTGTGGCGGCAAGCTGGTGTGGCAGCAAACCAGCGTGGCGGCAAGCCAGTAGGTCAGTACACTGACACACCCACCACCCCAATGTTTCTGCTGTCATCATGACTGTGCCCCCAACAAACCAAAACAACTCCCCACAGCTGTTCACACACAATGGTTTCTTCACGCTATAGGAGAAATACACAGGGAGGTCATGGCTCTCCTGTTGCGCAGGCTGAAAAAAGACTGCATTTTTTCCATTTGGGGATAAGATGGGATAGGCAGGGGGAAATGGCGGGAAAATCACTGGAGGATTATGACATTGTGTAATGAACCTGCAAACTTCCGTGAGTGGCCAATCATGAATGTGCGATAAATTGCAAGTGTAGAGATGCCCTAATTCTACTGTGTGTGCAGCCAGTGGATCCCTTACTGGATCATGGCTAAGCATTCTATGGTAGGTGATAGCCACCCAACCAAGCACATGGTTTTTGTGAGGGCTGCTATTGTACTTATCCTAGTTGGTTTAATTTGTTTTTGCAAATATGTGACATGATTTCCCCCAGTCCTACCCTCCTGGGTGTCAGGAGTGCCCTAGCTGCCTCTTGCAGTTCCCACCAATAGCCAACTCAGAACACAGATGATGAGGAATTCTTTCTGAGACTTTATTCCTTTATGACTCTTTCAGAATACTAATTGCTAGCGCCAAAGCAAGGAACAGCACTGGGGAAAGACAGCAGAGTAGCCTAAGCTCCAGGTAAGGCAGTTGGTCCCCGTTTGAAGGAGAATCATGGGAAGACCCTGAACGTATGGGCAAGGGAGAGATCCTCCCTCTTTCCCTTGGGTCCTCGGGACGCGACCATTGTTGGCGCATCAAACGGGCGCTACGCCTCCTTTCGGCACCCTCCATCTGTCGTCGCTCCCTGCGTCTGCGCCGAGTGTCCAGCAAGCCCCCCTCCAGTGCTCTCTCACTGCCAGGGTCACTATCTATCCCAGGAATGCTGGCAGGAGGAATCTCTGCCAGCTGCTGTGCTTGTGAGAGATGAGCGAGCTCCTCTCCCATGGATTGCTGTTCCTCCTCAGAATCAGAACTGCTCTGGGGCTCTATTGGCTCAGTTTCCACCCTGACACTGG
Organism: Heloderma suspectum; assembly: GCF_057233095.1. Taxonomy (NCBI): domain Eukaryota; kingdom Metazoa; phylum Chordata; class Lepidosauria; order Squamata; family Helodermatidae; genus Heloderma; species Heloderma suspectum. Next base: position 233,529,772 of record NC_139461.1, read on the forward strand.
GTTCAGGGTGAAGGAAATTTCCAAAGCAGTTCCCTGCCATGGAGGGTGAGGGGTTGGGGGCAAAGGAAACCATAGTTCAGTGGTAGAGCACTTACACTGCATGCGGAAGATCCAAAGTTCAATCCCTGGCATCACCAGTCCAAAGGCTTGGTAGCCAGTGATGGGAAAGACCTCTGCTTGAGACCCCAGGAAGTTGCTGCCAGCCAGAGAAGACAATAGTGAGCTAGATGGATAAATAGTTTGGCCTGGCAGAAAACAGCTTTCTAGGTTCCTGTGTGCTCTGCTAGTGGGGCAGATTATCAGAAGGCATGTAATTCAGTCACCTTGCTGAAGCAGTCCATGTGTGCTGCTGTAAGATCTTAGGACATGGGTGGGAAATGTGTGCCCGCCCAGATGTTGTTGGACTGCAATTCCCATCAGCCCTAGCCAGCATAGCCAATGGTAAGAGATGATAGGAGTTGCAATCCAACAACATCTGGAGGGTCACAGGCTCCACATCCCTATCTTAGGAGGAAAGGTGGGATAAAAATGTCATTGACTGATTAACTAATCACTTCATAGGGTACCATGATCATGGTATTATTTGTTTTCAATTGAGGAGTTTGGAAGTATAGATTTGAAAAAGCAAGCAACAAAGCTATTTATTTATTTAAGCATTTATCCCCCACTTTTCTATGATAAAATCAAACTCAGTGTGGATTACAAATAAAAATATAACAACAAAAAATTTAAATAATCCTGGCACAAACATGCGCAAGTGATGTGCTCCACAGCAAATGATTTGCATTAATGTGTGCCAACTTTTTTTTAAGCCACAATTAGGATAAAATAAATCCATCCTTGGGATCAGAGTCTTTTCCTTTGTGAGGTATTCATGAGTAATAGAAGTAAAATTATCCAGCCTGGTTCCAAGAACTCATTTCATCAGCCAGCAAATCAGAAGAAAAACCTCACAAGGTCTTTAAGCTAAACATCAACCAAGCACACAGTGAATGCATCTAATATGTAACTCAGCTGATTCTCTGCTGTCACACATCTCATTGTATCCCCCTCCTGAAACAATGGACGGAAACTCAGCTCAATGCAAATTATCTCTGCCAAACAATGTGTCTCCAGATCAACTGCCACTGCCAGCACCAGTGGGTTTGACCGGCTGCTGCTGCCAGTCAGTCTGAGATCTCCATTTCTGGGTTGTTCTAAGTTCAGCTTTAGGAACAGACAAAGATTAAAAGACCTTTTGCATTGTGTAGCTGGTTAACTGAACAGGCAGGTTGCTACAGACTTTCCTCTCATCCTGCAGATTCCAGGACTTCCTTTTTGAAAAATGTTAGAAAAATCAAATGCTTGGTGTGTTTCCCTGCATTGTAAAAAATATACCAGAAACGCTAAAGGATCTTCAGATATAACGTTTTGCACTCATGGGTTCATGTAATAAAGTGATTGAAAGTGTCTGTAAATAGATGTAGGTATATGTTTGTTATAGTTATATTCTCTCCCATGAGCTCAGAGTGGCTTACATATGGACACCAGGTAGTCTCCCATCCAGGCACAGATTATGGTTAGGCCCTACAGACCTTTAGCAGTTGCCTTCAGACCATTTTCTGGAATATATATCCTGCTTAAAAGACCAATTGCAGAGCCAGACCAATGGCAAACAAGCTAATTTTGACCGTTTTGGTACTCCGTAGCCACTGCAGACACACACACACCCCGCATTTTTAAATGAATTGTGGTGAAACTGGAGGGGTGGCGGAAGTCACATGTAGCCCACAACCTGCGTGTTGCCCACCTCTGGATTAGGGATTGGATCTAGATTTATGCTGGATCAGCTGCACTGGTGGAAGTAGACTTTACTACCCCTTCCTTCCCATGGCAGCCCCTCCAGCCCCCTGATAATGCTACACAGAGAGTAAGAAAACCCTGATGAATGGGGTGAACTGTGGTGTAGGGAACCCTGAAGATTGGGTGGTGGAACCTTCTGTGAGTGGAGCCCTTCTTCTTGTGGAATCCCTTCCTCTTCCAGAAGGCATATTCTGAATCCAACCCAATGAAAAGTACTATCATGTCCAAGGGGGTGTTTCCACCAGCAATTTACTCCAAGCAGGTTGCATGTTGAGGTCATTAGGGATACATGATGTTGTGGCCATCCAGCAGCCACCCTGGAGCTTATCAGGGAAAAAACTGATTTCCTGAGACCGCTTAAAGTCCGATTCTTTTCCTTATGTTGGGTTCTCCCCCGTATAGTTGTTGTATGCCCCAACCCCCGCATTTAGCTCGGGTGTGCTAGCCCTGCCCAGGGGTGTGCCTTTCACCATGACCCCAGTCAAGGGGTGCTTCTTCCCATTGTGCTGAATGAGCTTGCCCTCTCAATGACCACAGAAATAACCGAGAAGCCCCTCAATTGACATGGCACATTTTAAAGCCCAATTCCTTAAGTGCGATTAAGCGCAATCTCGAGGCTCCAATTCACTGCCTTTGGAAGTAACTATTTCACAGCTTCCTTACAGAGAACCTGTGTGTTAAAATGGGAGCTGGTTTCTGTCTCTTTCCCACAACAAAGTCAGTAGTGTCTGCTCAGAAGTAACTCTCATTGTGGTCAATGAGGCTTGCCTTTGAATGCCCACATCAGAACTTACAGAGATCCCACTCAATTGAAATGGCACAGTTTAAAGCCCAATTCCTTAAGTGTGATTAAGCAAGATCTTGAGGCTCTGATTCATTGCCTCAGGAAGTAAGTATTTCACAGCTTTGTTATAGATACCCTGCAGGTTACAATGTGGGCTGGTTTCTGTCTTTGTGTTTACTGCTCTCTTTCCCACAACAAACTAGGGATGTCAGAGAATTTCTCCACGAATCTCAGGGAGGCCGAATGCCAGCACATTCAGCCCCCCGAAATTGGTGGCAAAACGGTCTGCCCCCCCCCCCCGGGATGGGACTTACCTTGGGTGAATCCTCCTGGCGGCGGCGGCCGGTCTTCCGACCGGCAGCTGCCGCCGCCATTTCCAGTAAAACACACACACACACACAAACGTGATAGGCTACGTAAAGATTTACGGAGCCTATCACGGCTAGATTTTAAAAAAATACTGTGATAGGCTACGTAAATGTTTACGTAGCCTATCACGGCTGAGTAAAACAAAAAACGAAAAAAACTGCGCGTACGCAAATGGCGGCACCCATGGGCGCCGCCGTTTGCGTTCCTTATTTTAGCACGTCTAGTCTGCGTAAACGTTTAAGTAGACTATGGCGAAAATAAGGGGAACGCAAATAGCGTAGACGCTACGCTATTTGCGTTCCCCTTATTTTCGCCGTGGTCTACGTAAATGTTTACATAGACTAGACATGCCAAAATAAGGAACACAAACGGCGGCACCCATGGGCGCTGCCATTTGCGTATGCTTAGTTTTTTGTTTTTTGTTTTTTACTCAGCCGTGATAGGCTACGTAAACATTTACGTAGCCTATCACGGCTGACTGCAGGGACGCAAATGGCAGCGGCTATGGCCGCCGCCATTTGCAGCCCGGCCGGCCAGGATTCGGGGGGGGAGGGACGGAGCGCCTCCCCTCCTGGCCAGAATTTCGGGGGGGAGGGACGGAGCGCCTCCCCCCCACCGCGAATGAAATTTCATTCAAGGTAAGTGACTTTCATACATCCCTACAACAAACCCCTTCCTGTCTCCTCAGAAGTAACTCCCATTGTGGTCAATGATGTCCTGCGGGTTAAAATGTGGTGGTTTCCTCTTTGTGTTCTCCCCCCGCCCTTTCCCAGAGCAAGCATATGCATGTCTACTCGGAAGTAACTCCCATTGCGCTCAATGAGGCTTGCTTCTGAAATGCAGGTGCATCTGGACTTTCAGGGACAAGGAGAAAGGGGGGAGGGGGGAAGCCTCTCTTATTGGTTGAGGAGCCCCTGCCAGTCAGATGACCTTCAATCCCCACCCCCACCAGGAAATATATTCTGTGAAGTGATTTTTACTGGTCTGGAGAATCTGTTCATGGAACCAGCTCACAGCAAAGCCGATTCCTTTTTTTAAAAAACCTGGTACTCCTCCATTAGCTTCTCCTTCTGTTGTTGTGGAAACATGGCCCAAGAGAATGCCAGTCTGGTTAGCCAGCAGAGTCAAAGAAGCTATAAAAAGCAAGAGGGCTTCCTTTAGAAAATGGAAGTCTTGCCCAAATGAGGAGGAGAAGAAGGTATGCAAACTCTGACAAAACAAATACAAGTTGACAATAAGTGAAGTGTGTGTGTGTGTGTGGGGAGAATGAGTGTATTACACAAAACATTAAAACATGTCTGGAGATGACATGGCGATTCTTCTCCCTGCAGGAGGTGAGGATGGTGGAGGGCAGAGGGTGGAGCCCATGGAGGGTGTTCAATCTTCCATGGGCTGGATTGGGCCCAGCACATGCCGGATTAGACCTGTAAACTGAAGGTTGTCCTCCTCTGCCCTAAAGAGTCAAGGTCCACAGTTTGGGGTGCTCCTAGATCCATCATTGTCACTTGAGGTTCAGGTACCTTCAGTAGCATGGAAAGCCTTTTGTCAACTTAACCTGATTTACCCACTGTGACGCTACCTGGACAGACTTGCTACAGTTATCCATGCTCTGGTAACCTCCCATTTGGCTTACTAAAATGTGTTATATGTGGGGCCACTTTTGAAAATGGTCTGGAAATTTCAGCTGGTCCAAAATAGGCCAGGAAGCTATCACTCCAGTGATAGCTTTCATCTGCACTGGCTGCCAGTCCATTTCAGGGCCTAAATCAAAGTGCTGGTTTTAAACCCATAAATGGCTTGGGGCCAGGTGGATTGCCTCCTCCCATATTTACTCAGAAGCTAGGTGCCCCCACCAAATGTGGTATGGCAGCTGACTACCAGAGAAAGTGTATTTTTGATGGTGGCACCCTGGTTTTGGAATGCCCTCTCAAGAGAGCCTTGCCTGGCACATTATATTTTTGTATTCTCCCCCCCCCACCCCCACCTGCCATTTTAAGATCGTTTTAAGTTTTTGCCCTTCTTAGCTCAGCTGTTCTAATGTTTTGCTATTTCTGGTTTATTTTTCATTTATTTAGTTTTGTACTGTGATACAGAATTGACTTATGTATGTATAAATAAGTAAATAAATACGGGTTTTCTCAGGATTGAGAACATTGTGGCACAGACCAGGGGAGAATAGAACAAGATAGGACAAGAGTTGTGGGACCAGGGGACAGGATCTTCTCAAACCTGGGAAAGGTAACAAGCGGGGTACAGCAGGGCTGAGTCCTGGGCCCAGTGCTCTTCAACATTTTTATTAATGAGTTGGAGGAGGAGGAGGTGCAGGGAATGCTGATCAAATTTGCGGATGACACAAAATTGGGCAGAATAGCTAATACTTTGGAAGACAGAAACAAAATTCAAAGTGATCTTGATAGACTGGAGCGCTGGGCAGGAAACAACAGAATGAAATGTAATAGGGAGAAATGCCAAGTTCTGCACCTAGGAAAAAGAAACCAAGTGCACAGTTACAAGATGGGGGATACGTGGCTCAACAACACTACAAGCAAGAAGGATCTTGGAATTGTTGTAGATCACAAGCTGAATATGAGCCAACAATGTGATGTGGCTGCCAAAAAGGCAAATGCTATTTTGGGCTGCATTAATAGAAGCATAGCTTCCAAATCCTGGGAAGTACTAGTTCCCCTCTACTCAGCACTGGTTAGGCCTCATCTGGAGTACTGTGTCCAGTTCTGGGCACCACATTTTAAGAAGGATGCAGACAAACTGGAGAGGGTTCAGAGGAGGGCAACACAGATGATCAGGGGACTGGAAACAAAGCCCTATGAAGAGAGACTGAAAGAACTGGGCATGTTTAGCCTTGAGAAGAGAAGCCTGAGGGGAGATATGATAGCGCTCTTCAAGTACTTGAAAGGTTGTCACAGAGAGGAAGGCCAGGATCTCTTCTCGATCATCCCAGAGTGCAGGACACGGACTAATGGGCTGAACTTACAGGAAGCCAGATTCCGGCTGAACATCAGGAAACACTTCCTGACTGTTAGAGCAATACGACAATAGAAACAATTATCTAGGGAAGTGGTGGGCTCTTCCACACTGGAGGCATTCAAGATGAGGCTGGACAGCCATTTGTCAGGGATGCTCTGACTTGGATTCCTGCATTGAGCAGGGGGTTGGACTCAATGGCCTTGTAGGCCCCTTCCAACCCTGCTATTCTATGAGTACGCTACTAAGGGCATCTCTACACCAGCCTAAAATCCTGCATTTAAAATGGGGCTTTCTGCTTCCATTTTAAATGCAGGATCACAGCTGATTCCCTTTGCATGTGCTTCCTTTCCCCCTTCCCCTTCCCCCCTCCTTCTCCCCCTATCTGAGTCTTCCATTATCTGTCATTGATCTCACTCCACTTCTTGTAGCTTTTACTCTTTTCATGGAGGAAACTGAAGCGGAACACACCTGGGTAATTTGATAGCTCATTATCTGCAATTTGTTTAAAAATGGAACAAAGGGCATTTAGTGCTGGAGGGTCATGGCGTCATGTAAAGAGCCTGCAAACTTCCATGAAGGAGCAATCTCAATCGCAGGATAAAAGATCCTTGTGAAGGAGCCCTAAGGCTGCAATTCTATGCATACTTACCTGGGAGCAAGTCCCGCTGAACTCAGTGGAACTTACTTCTGAACAGGCATGCATGGGATTACACAGTATTAATGTTGCAAGGGAGGACAGGGAGCCATGCTGCTCACTGAAGGCTCCATCCTGACCATGGATAGCTGAACTTCCTTCTGACTACTAAACCTTCTACAGACATTGCTCATACATTTTCAAAAATCTCTTTGGAATCATGGGGACTAGAAACTTTTAAAGTAAGCAAAATCTGAAATCTTTATGAAGTCATTCTGCATGTGGAAGAACAAAATAGGCAAATTTTTCACTCATGGGATCACTTTTAAAAATTATGTTACATATGTAAAATGTAAACATTATACAGAATCTAATTCTCTACGCGGCTGTTTTGGAGCCAAATACATGCACAGGACACAATAAAAATCTGTGGAGCCATTATATAATAGAAGCATTATATGCATCATCAATTTCCATGTAACTATTACATTTTTAAGATAGTTTAAAAACATTTATCTCCTGTCTGAATGATGGAAAACTGCATACCAGGTTCCAGGTGACTTATAGGGACAATACATAGAATAGGCACATCCAGCCCACTGTCCAAAAAACACCATGACACATGCCCCCTGACTCAACTGGGTACTGGCAGGTCAGATCATCTGAGGAATAAGATCAGACACCCACCTTTCTTGCACATGTGATTCTCACTGACTATATTAGTTGATCTGCAATTAGAAATACCAGGTGTTGCCATGGTACTCCAAAATGCAACAGGATTAGAAAGACATCCCTGTGGTAAATAAAAAGGAGCCGTTCCTTGCCAGAAAATGCTTCCTTCCTACCTTCAAAAGCACTCAATAAGACTGTCAGCTGCTGCAACTACAACTCTTGGATAGGTTCTAGGTGAGGGTGGGAGGGTTTTGTGGTCAATAGATTCTCAGTTTCATGCAGTATTATTCAGCCCTTCTCAAAATCCCCATTTGTGGAAAAAGTTGTGTAAATAGGGAAGGAAGTTAGAGATTTAACACTGTGATAGTATGACTGGTTATTTATATAATTCTCTCAGAATCGCTGTACTCTGCAAGAAAATCGAGACTAGTAGCATTTCTCTTTGTACAGTCCTTATCCTGCATCCTGCCATCCTTTCTGGTGCCTCATAGAGAAACTATGTGATAATACTTGACAATGAAGTTGCGTTATGAAAATGGATGACAAGAATTGGGATATACATTGATATAAAAGGACTTCTTTTTTTCTAATCCTGGCAAAGAGTCTTTTTATAAGTCATATATCCACATGCTGTATTTTCAAGCACAAAAGTGAATAATACTCTTTGTGTATTGGGGAGGAGGGAGCTGGAGTTTTTCCTCAAGGTATTAAACAGCAAGACAGCAGCCCAGTTCCAGGTTAATGTTGTATTCCAGTTAGTAGTATTATTCTGGTCTACATGGTTCCGTGTACAGTTGCATCTTGCAGTCACACAAACACCTCCTACTTAACCGAGGGATTAATGTCCCAGTTATCTCTCAAACAATGATACTCCTCCACACAGTATGTTTAGCATCAGAATGGCTGTACATGGACTTGGTCCAGCTGAGCAATTGGAGTCTGGAGGTCAGCATACCTTCTTTGAGCATCTTCGTGCAGGGGTGTTGAACCTCTTTCAGCCTGAGGGCAAAATTCAATTTCAGAGATGCTCTTGGGGACTGCATTCCAGAAGTTGGGGTGAAGGCAAAGCGGGCAGGGCCAAAACACATGCATATTTTAGCTTAATGCTCTCACTGCCAGTAACTAAGCCTTAGGAGATGCAGTTCAACGTTCTGGAATGGGAAAACCTGCACAAAAGCCAGGAAACCACCAAATGGTAGGCAGTTGGGGGAAAGGGGCATGCTGAGGAAGCCCCTGAAGGCCAGATTAGGACCCTGTGCAGGCCAGTTTTGTCCCGCAGGCCTTAGGTTCAACACCCCTGCTTTAGGGTACAATCCTATGCAATGTTTAGACAGAAATAAGTCCTACAATTCCAAGCATTCCCCAGACATTTCTTCATGGCTTATTAAATCAAATACGGAGGGGATGTCCAGCTGGGTCCAGGAGGTTGTAAATTCCTCCTTGAGAGGGGGAGTGGTGCCGGACGCTTTAAAAGAGGCAGTAATCAGACCACTCCTGATAAAGCCTAACCTGGACCCAGAGGATGTTAACAATTATAGGCCAGTGGCCAACATCCCCTTCTTGGGCAAGGTGCTTGAGCGGGTGGTTGTAGGACAGCTCCAGGCATTGTTGAATGAAACGGATTATCTAGAAACATTTCAGTTAGGCTTCAGGCCTGGTTTTGGAATGGAAACTGCCTTGGTCGCCCTGTGGAATGACCTCTGCCGGGAGAGGGACAGGGGGAGTGCGACCCTGTTGATTCGTCAGGACCTCTCAGCGGCTTTCGATACCATCGACCATGATATCCTTCTGGATAGGTTGTCTGGGTTGGGGGTTGGAGGCACTGCACTACAGTGGTTCCGCTCCTACTTGGATGGCCGACTCCAGAAGGTGGTGCAGGGGGATTACTGCTCTGTGCCATGGCAATTATGCCATGGGGTTCCACAGGGCTCTATTTTATCCCCCATTGCTGTTTAACATCTACATGAAACCGCTGAGGGAGGTTATCCGGAGGTGTGGGCTGAGGTGCCATCAATATGCGGATGACAGCCAGCTCTACCTCTCTTTCTCATCAAACCCAGGTGAGGCGGTGGCTGTTCTGAATCAGGGCCTGGGCACGGTAATGGACTGGATGAGGGCCAATAAACTGAAACTCAATCCAGACAAGACAGAGGTACTGTTAGCAGGTGGTTCATCTGCCCGGGTAGGTGATATTCAGCCTGTTCTGGAGGGGGTTGTGCTCCCCCTAAAGGATCATATTCGTAGTTTGGGGGTGCTCTTGGATCCAGAACTGTCACTTGAGGCACAGGTGAACTCAGTGGCACGGAGCACTTTTTATCAGCTTAGGCTGGTATACCAATTACGCCCTTATCTGGACAGAGATAGCCTAGCTACAGTTATCCATGCTCTGATAACTTCTCGTCTAGATTACTGCAATGTGTTATACGTGGGGCTGCCTTTGAAAACAGTCCAGAAGCTTCAGCTGGTCCAAAATAGGGCAGCAATACTGTTAACAGGGAGTGGCCAATGAGCTCATATTATGCCAGTACTTTTCCAGCTGCACTGGCTGCCAGTCCATTTCCAGGCCCGATTCAAAGTGCTGGTATTAACATTCAAAGCCCTTAACAGCTTGGGGCCAGGTTATCTGAAGGATTGCCTCCTCCCATATGTGCCTGCCTGGACCTTAAGATCATCCTCAGTGGCCTTTCTCCGTGAGCCCCTGCCAAAGGAAGTGAGGCGGGTGGCTATTAGGAGGAGGGCTTTTTCAGCTGTGGCACCCTGGCTGTGGAATGCGCTCCCTAGTGAGGTTCGCCTGGCACCTACATTGTATTCTTTCTGGTGCCAGGTGAAGACCTTTTTATTTTCCCAGGCATTTTAGCATTTTAGCTTTCTAGACTTTTATCTTTGCTGTTTTAAATCTGTATTTTAAATTACTGCACTGCTGCTAAGTTTTATTCTGGTTTTATTCTGGTTGTATTGTTATACTGTGGTTTTAATGTTTTATATATTTTATATTGTTTTATTGTGTACTCCTTGGTTTTAATTTTTGTGAACTGCCCAGAGAGCTTCGGCTATTGGGTGGTATAGAAAATAAATGCATAAATAAATAATAAATAAATTCCATACTCTGCTCATTATAGCAGTTTTTCCACAGGGATGGAACTGTAAAAAGACATGTTTTGAAGGAAGTAACCCCAATGAGGTGGATGTGGAGAATATTTTAATGCTGACAAAGTCCTCCTTTCTAATAAAAATAAAGGCCCTTTTATCTTTCTGGTCTTTAAATACTTGTTCTTTGTGGGCTCTCTGGACTCTCATTTTCCTGGAAACATTTGTGTAACCCCATAATTGACCCCATTTTATCAGCTGAGTTATTTATTATTGCAAAATTATTTCTGCATCTCCTTATCTCAGGCCTTGACCTCATACATTGTCCTTGAGAAGATGGAGTGGTAGAGAAGTGGAGTCTTCATCCCAGGATCCACCAATCCTCCCTGGCAACTGGCCAAGAACCAAGTGCTCTACTGGTTTGAAATCAATCATAAAGGATACAAGCAACCTTTCACCTAGAAATGCAACCTGCCCTGTTTGAACTTCCCCATCCATATTGCTCCAAGCAGTGTCGAGAGAACCAGCTTTGACAAGGCTGTGGCCCTGGTGACATGTGTATATCACTCTGAAAGATTAAGCCCCACTGATAAATATGAGGGAAACACAGAGCAGATATAGGATAAGGTGTTCGGATATTACAGAGTACAGGGCTTCCATACCTTTAACAGTTGCACAGAAGGGGAAATTTCAGCGCTGAAATTTTGTCCTACAGCTGAATGACAAACTACAGTGGCCCAAATTCTATAGAACTCTTAAAGATACAGGAATCCTGTGCTCCCTTGGATCTGGTGACCCTAAGGAGAACCACAATGTTATATTTCTCCCTTCATACTTGTCTTGTGTGACAACAGTTACCATTAGGGCGCAATCCTTTGGCCGCTAGTCAGCGGCTAGATGGCCATAGGACAGGTTGGTTTCTGGGAACAGCAACACAGAGCAGCAAAAATGGAGCATTCCCGGGGTGGGGAGGTTGGAAATGCCGGTATGACACATCCTATGTGTTGCCCGGCTGCTGCTTTCCGCACTCCAAGGTCCCGTGGCTAGACAACCGAAATCAGCTGTCTAGCTGTGAAAGCTGGGCAGGGGGAGCAAGGAGGAGATCTGCTCCTCACCGCTCCTCTCACCCTGCACTGGATAGGCGGTCACCCCCAGGCTCGGAGGTGACTATCGATCCAGATAGGATTCCTCCCTTAGCCTTGTGTGAGACTGCTAAATATTAAGTACATCCTTCTGTGTGTACATAGGCTGAGTGGAAAGAACAGCACTGACCCAAGCTTGCTGCCTGAACTGAACCCCAATTGCCTACCCCACTCCACCCCAGACTTCAGTTCTTGCCTTCCTCTATCTCTCCCCCACCCTGCAATGGAGAAGTGAGAATTAAATATTTTTGTTTTAGACATTAAAAAAATCAGATGAAGCACTTCACATAATGTTGTAGGCCAGGGGTAGACAACTTGTAGCCCCCCCCCAGTTGTTTTTGCCTACAACTCCCATCATCCTTCTCCATTGGCTATGCTGCCTAGGCTGATGGGAATTATAGGTCAAAACATCCAATGGTGAAGAAAGGCTGAATGTTATCCATAGCCATCAGTCTAATCAAATAGATATCTGCTTCTCTGTTCATATCTCTAATTGTCCTCCAATACAGTAACAACAGAAAACCCAAACTCCATCTTGCTAAAAGCTCTGCTCAGTCCCCCTTATGACAAATACTCTTCAGAAAGTTGGAAGAATGCCTTGATTTCATCAGTTACAAGCAGCTTTTCAGAGTGCATTAAAAGTACTAATTACAGCTATTGCCATTATTTCTCTGGATTATACCTTTCTTAATACCATTTACAAAGAAGATGCAGCTGATTGAAACTCCTTATGCAAAAAAATACTAACCCTCAGTAATGCATAATGAATACTCCTTAAAAACAAACTCAGAAAATGGCTCCTTTTGAGTAAGTAGGCTGTGTGAGAAGGGAATTTCCCCAACCACTCTCTCCCAATGATCATTTCCCAGAAAAAAATATATATAAGGACTTTAGTGCACTCTTGCACCATTCCTATGTCCAATACATGCAGCAATCTTCCTCCATGAAGACTGATGCAAATAATTTATGCAGCTTGTCTGTAACTTCTGCATCCTCCTCCTTCTTCAGTAATCCTTTCACATCTTTGTCATCTGTGAACGCTTCCCTGGCAGTATGCCTCTGAATACCAGCTGCTGGAGAACAAAAGCACGAGGGTGCTACTGCACTCAAGTCCTGCTTGTGGGCTTCCCATTGAGGCACCTCTGGCCACTGTGGGAACAGAATGCTGGACTAGATAGGCCTTTGGTCTCATCCAGCAGGGCTCCTCTTATGTCCTTATAGTTTCCTGCTTCCTGTATGTTTAAGGAAATGTGTTTTGCTTGCTTTAATGTTTTAGCAGTTGGTTTTGTTAACGTTTATGCTTTATTTATTTTCCTCATTTGGGGAACACTTTTACTTTTTAAAGGAAGACTTCTTCCCTTTTATAGGTTGCTTGACTCTGCATGTTAACCACGCTGGCATCCCCTTGGATTTGTTTCTACTTTTCTAATCTGTGCTTGAACATCTATTATTATTATGGTTTTAAATAGCCTCCTCTTAACTCTTTGACTTCCTTTTAACTCAGGGATGGGCAACTTGTGGCCCTCCAAACGTTCTCAACTGCAACTCCCATTATCCCTTACTGTTGACTATGCTGGCTAGGGCTGATGGGAGTTGCAGTCCAACAACATCTGGAGGGCTACAATTTGCCCACCCCTGTTTTGACTAAACACCTCATTTTTAAGACATTTTCTCTTTTGAAATGAAAAGTGACCATTGTGGAATTTTCTTGACAACTTTCCACTTACATATATGTTGAATTTGATAGCACTGTGGACACTGTTTCTGAGCCGTTGACAACACTTACCTCTTTCACTAGATCCTAGTCACCACTCAGGATTAAATCCTGGGTTGTTCTCTCTCTGGACAGCTCCATGACTAACTGTTCCAAGGGACAGTCATTTATCACATCTAGAAATTTTGTCATTTACAGCCTGAAATGTCATTCCCTCAATATGAGAAAGACACTCATTATTATATTTTCTCCTTTGGCTGCCTCCCTGATTTCTTTCTCCATCTCAAGCTCATGTTCATGGGTACTTTTGGCAGGAGGGAGGTTGCACGCTCCCACTTCAGGACTGTGGAGTTAGCTAATGACAGGAGTGTCGCAAGTTTAGAGCTCCAAAGCTTGGGACTGACCCATAATGTACTTGGAGCCAGTTCACACTTTACTTTTTAATCTTTGGTGCAAAATCTACCAACTTTAAGTGGCATGTATGATGCCAATTGTGAATGGTGCCAATTGTGAATGGTGGCTTATGCATTAATAAATACAGAAGTAATACCCTGACCCTTTCCTGACTAGTGCTTCCATGTTTCATGACAGAGAAACTGAAACAAGTACACACAGGCACCAGCTGGTATAAGATGCTATTTAAACTCAGGTACTTTTTGTACCCCAGCTTAAAAAGCAAAGTGTCAATCAGACTCAGCTCTTGGACAGCCTTTACCTGATGTTCTAGCTGCTGTTCAGAGGCACAGACTTTCTGGGTTGACACATATAAATGTGGAACAACTGTGGGGGCAGCATATATGAGCCATGATTCCCCCCCCCCGCTTTTTCCTTTGTGAAAGTCATTCGCAAATAAGTGTTGTGTACCACTAATTCTACCCAATGCTTCTAGAATGTTCTAAAATGCAGTTTTCTCACTGCACATTTTATATATGACAGAAATATTGTGTTCTTGCTCCTGAGGCATCTGAAAGAGGGGCAAGGCGCATCAGCGAGAGGGAATGTGGCAGAATCTAGATGGCCCATCTCTTAACTTGAGTCCCCTGTGCTGTTCAGGAACCCAGCCAATATGACTCACTTGGCCATTGTTAAGGCAGAACAAGTATTTTTATGTTGGCAGCAGAAACATGCAGGGCACAGCTGCAATTTACTGTAAATCTGTGAGGCTTGTTTGAAGTACTGTAGGCGGAAAACTAGCCATATCCCACCGAAACAATTGGGCCCAGCTTCCTGTGTCTGCATGTGCTCTCCGTGAAATCTCCCTGAATCCTGCCTTGCCTTGCTCTTTGTAGTTCAAGGATTATTAACACTGTGCTGATTTTAGAACTTGTCCCATGATCCCAACAATGTATGGCGATAGGATTAAGTCCTGGAATATGAGTGATCATAATTAACGGTGTCATCAAGACTGCCTCTTGAGCACTTATTCTTGAGGGTTAGAGTCCTTTTTGTCCCAAGAGGTAGCCCATGCCAACACTGGATGCTCTCAGTCACTTCTGTAATTATCATATGACAGTGGCCGTTGGAATCTAAGAGCAATCCACATTTCTTCTGGGTATCGTTGTTCTTTACTCCCAAATGGTACCCTCTCTCAGCAGTTTAGTTAGGTAAGTTTAGACTCTAGACTTAACGATCTTATGTCCCACCCCCAGATGGTAATGGCTATTACTTCACTTACTTTAAACGGTGTTAAGCTCGTCTTGCTGCATTTGGGAGCCATCCTGCTCATTCTGCTGAGTGGTAGGGCCCTGGAATTCTGTCCCAAAGTCCTGCCTCGATGGCACCACTGCCCTCTCTGTAGAGTTCCCTGCAGGGAAGAGTCAAATAAGTGAACTTTTCCTTACCTACTTAGAAATGTGCACATTATAATGAGTTGCATCTAATGGTGGCTTTGCTTTAACAGAAAGCAGTTCTACCTACGCAAGTCAGGGCAGCAGATTTTCACGAATTCCCCATGCTTACTGCAACCCTCTGTGCCATATCCCATTACGTTCTGGAGGAGCAGCCTTGGGGTGTGGGGATATAAATGTGAGTGGGGGTATAAGTGTGGGTGGGGGTGTTATTGGCAAAAATAGGGTGCCCTGACTTGCAAAAGTGGAACCAATTTGTGCCAAGGCAAAGCCACCATGGCATACAAACCAGCCCTCTCATCAACTCTAGTATCCTGGGTTACTCTTACACCTATTTTACAGGTGGAGAACTGATGCTGACAGTAGGTGATTTGTCCATGAGAGGCATTGGATTTGATCTCAGGTCTGCCAGATTCAAGTCCAGCTCTGACCTCCTTCTCCTGGACCACAGTGGCTTCCTCACCTGCCTCTTGCCCTGTCTCTCCCCATTCTGTTTCTCTTGCCATGCTCTGCCCTCATAGAACACATGTTGCATTCTCAGGAGTGCTCCCAACTCCGTGGCAGTGCAGAACCATAGTCAAAGCACACTTAGAATTTCCACAAGTCTTTTGCAATTGGTAAGGTTGATCACACTCTCCATATTGTATATAAATGATTAATCTTAAAATAACTGGAGCCTCTTGAGAATCTGCTATGACTTCTTCCCTCCCTTTCAGACCCATAACGTACAATCATTGAAGGCCTAGCCTGTTTGAAAATGTGCACCTTATATTAAAATAAGAGTTGGAGCATATGCCAGAGAATCAAGAAGCATGAGTCACACTGTATTCAACAAGTTCCACATGCACACAAGGTTTTACTCTCCCACACTGTGCTACTGAACCATTGCTCAATTTGTTTCTAATCATTTTGCAGTGGCACAATGAGTAGCATTGCCAACCAGGGGGCAAACAGCCAGCCTAGACAGTTGGAGGGGTTCTGCCACACCTTGTTTCCAGAAAAGAGGGAAGATGGTAGGTTTCCTTTATTAATTTTTAGCAATATTTTAAATTTTATTAGTTTTGTTCCCATATGTGTTGCACACACGTGTACTGGGCATTGTGGGCTACAGAGTGCGAACCCAGAAAGGGGCTGCTGATCAATTCGGACCATGCTTAACCAATCAGGAATTGCCCTTAAGTAGTTTTGGAAAATCAGATTGTGATTTTGATCTCTTTAGGTTTGGCTCTGGCTTCAGTTGTACAAATTCTTACTTTGCTCAGGAGACCCACTGGGAATTGCTGATCATGCTCAACGTATTTTTGCTGTGTACCTGCTTCTGCTGTTTCAATGGGAGCCAAGTCATGGATTAGTTTTGCAGAGTCAGCAACGTTCAAACGCTGCTCCTCTGACATGACAGAACAAGTTCCCTTTTCCCACCAGCCAGCAAGCCCATGTAACACATTTACAACTAGAATAGGACCCATGTAAATAGTTGCACGGACTGAAGTCACTTTAACAATTCTCTCTACAGCTGTCTGCATTTGATGTAGAGGGCCTGGAAAATTTCCTTTCTGTTTACACATGCCATAGATGAAAGCAAAACATTGTCTGAAGATTTCCAATGACGCCAGATTGGACTTGATTTTTCTGTTCTGCAAAATCACAGCTACAGGCCCAAAGCTTAGTGAGGGCTTAGATGGAATGAAGGCCACAAAGCAGAGACATAGTGAGATATGAGAAACTTACAAAGTTGCTGTTTTTGCTTCTGCTTTTCATTAATATTGGTCTCAAACGCAAGTGTAGGAGTTAATTCTAATTGTTATAAGCCTAGCCAAATCCCTGGTCTATGTGTCTCACACACCTGGTATTCCAGCGCAAGACAGGGGCATTGTTACAACGGGGCCCACCTGGGCGCAGGCCCCGGACCTTTTGAGCTGTGCCCCGGATCTTTTAAGTTGTCCTAATGGTCATTTTTTTACATTTTCCCATTGACTTGCATTGGAAAATAGAAATGGCCATAACTATTTTGGTTTGTAGGATACATACATGAATTTTGGAGACCTGGTAGCTCCCATGAAGCTGATTGAATGTGACAAATTTTAGGCAGTTAGGCCTAGTGGCTTTTGTGCTAGTCACAGGTAAAATTTGCTTTTTTCAAGAAAATCTGTTCAAGCAAAGAGCTATAATTCTTTTGTGCTTCCACATAAGTACATGGAGTTTGGGGACCTGGCAGCCCCTACTGAGCTGACTGAGCCTGCCAACGTTCAGACAGTTAGGTCCAGTGGCTTTTGTGCTAGCCACTGGTAAAATTTGCTTTTTTCAAGAAAATCTGTCAAAGCAAAGAGCTATACCTTTTTTGTTCTTCCACATAAGTGCATGGAATTTGGGGACCTGGCAGCCTCTCTGGAGCTGACTGAACCTGTCAGATTTCAGACAGTTAGGTCCAGTGGCTTTTGTGCTAGCCATGCATAAAGCTTCCATTTCTCAAAGACTAAAACAAAAAGTAAAAACTGTCAAAACACACGGGATTAATGATCTTAATCGGAGGGTGTTTAAGGTGACCATTAGGAGTTCACTATCCCTAATCTCTAGCGTAGGGTTGTTGTTTTTTTGAGGTGCAAAAAATCTCTCTCCCTTTACTTTTCTGCTCTTACATGCCCACTGTTGGGAGCTTGCCTGCAATTAAATTTTCAACAGGGAGATGGAAGGGAAGAAAGAGGACTAGGAAAGAATCCTGCCTGAAACCCTGGAGAGCCGTTGCAGCCAGTCAGTGTCAACAACACTGCGCTAGATGGACCCAGGGTCTGACTCGGCATAAGGCAGCTTCCTATGTTCCTATGAACAGAAAGCTTTAATAAAAAATAGGACTTTTTGGTTTGTTTTTTAAGTGGAGGGGAGATAAATACTGCTCATTTGTACAATCCTATGTATGGCTACTCAGAAGCCCCATTATGTTTAATGAGACTTACCCTCAAGAAAGTGTGCATAGGTTTCCAGAACAAGTTACTTTTGCAGGGAGGTTTGCACCTTGATTTACTGTCATGTTTACTCAAAAATAAGTCCTGAGTTGTGAGCATGGTACTGCAGGCTTAATGCCTACGCCAGAGCTTTCCAAAATTTTCATGTTGGTGACACACTTTTTAGACATGCATCATTTTGTGACACAGTAATTCAGTTTTACTAGCAAACCGGAGGTTAAACTAACCCATTATAAGACATACGGACACATACATAAATTGTAATAACAAAATGTATGGGGATAGAACATATCTCATGAAAACCTTTCATTTATATTTTTAAAAATATATGATTTGTAAGAATAACATACATTGTTATTTATGAGTAACAGTATGTAAATATGTGCAAGAAAATGTGAAAAATCAACAAAATTAACTAAAGTATTTACAATACATATTAGGACACAAAGGCCCAGGTAGGAGCTCAGCTGCAAAAACACATGAAGTAGAGAAGCAAAAGTCCAACAAAACTGGTGTAAATATATATGTCTCACTACAAGGCTATATTGCTGTAAATATTTGCAATGCCTATGTCCAGAGTCTAGTTCCAGCACTCTCCGGTGGTACACTGCTGGTGGGTGGTTAATCCACAATTACAGCAGAGTAAAAATAAAAATAAATGGCAGAAATCAATTATAAGTGCCACGTGGTGGGTGGCTTGCTGTTTGCCACATTGGGTTTGGGAACTCCCCTTCCACATGAAATGCTGCACCTATCCTTCTGAAACTTTGCTAGTTTCTTACTTAGGGACACCTCTAGGCTGTCTGTAATTTTCAGAACAATGGTCTGCAAGTAACAGAGAGAGAGAAACATGTCCTCTTTTGGAGACTTCAAAATGTCAAGGGCACCCTTGCACAAAACCCCTTGTGGCTATCATTCTGAAATTTGGTAGGCATCATCTCCTCTGATGGGGCAATGAATCCTGAAATTTTTATCCAGTTCTTCCAAGGAATAACAATGTTATTGGCAGTTCCCTTTAAAAGAAAATCAAAATATGAACCCTGCACCTATTTTTTTCTGACATTAGGCAGGTGTAATCCCCTTCTAGGGGTCTACTATTCCTGAAATTACTATCCAGTTCTGACCAAGAGAAAAAAATTACAGGTTTTCTCTAATTTCCCATGGTGGTCAACAGGAAGCATAAAGACTCATTTTTCCAAACCTTGACTCAGGTCTGGTGCTGAGCTGAAGTGGACTGACTACAAACTGGCCTGAGCAGATGCGGGATGTTTTTCAAAATGCTGAATTGGGGTTTAAGTTGAAGTGGGGAGGGGTCAGTGCACACTTCTTATATATGTAATCTATGCACACCCACAACCACACCACATGCACACACACACACACACACACATATTAGAGGTCCACTTAGACTCGGTGATATCGAGATATATACATATATATATGCGCGCAAATTTGTGTTATGGGCCTGTGCCCCAGATCTTTTAAGAACCTAGCAATGCCCCTGGTGCAAGATATAAAGGTAACATGACATCTTTAGTTTGGAGTGCCATCCACCTCTAGGCAACAGCTATGGAGACAACTGCAATTAAAGGAAAACGCTAAAAGGAAGAGAATTGGTTGGCTCATCAAAAAAAACTTTGCAAGTCCAATGTAGCTTTTGAGTCACATAATGAGGAAAGGTTCTTAGAACATTGCTCGGTGGTACAGCGGTTAGTGTCAGACTTGGACTAGGGTGAACCAGGTTCAAATCCCCACTCAGGTCGTGTTTCCACCCTATCGGCTTCACTTTGTTTGCAACTTTGTTGCAATGTTTCCCCAATCTCATCTTCTCCTTTTCCAGTTTCCACAGTGCTTAAAGTCCCAGCTTATCACCACTGTAGCCTGGGCTCTGTGCTGTTTCCACTGAGCTCTAATCAAATTATTTTCTTAATGGCTGGGTGGAGTCTGGGTTGTGTCTCATTACCTCTTCAGGGTTCCCGCCTCCTCAGCCGTGTTTCCAGGATAGGGGCACAAACATAGTCATAGACTAAGAATTGAACTGCAGTGCATTAATTGCTTTATTTAAGAAAAATTACAAAATTTAATGGTTGGCATGGTGTTTACATGAGCTGATAATTTCAACAAAAAATATGCAGATCTATCACTGATATATTAAAACTTGTCATTACATGGTTATAGGAGAATTATTTGGAAGAGTCTTTATGATTACACTGGTAGCAATGAAAGGAAATGTAACATAAATTTGAGATAAATGAAATTCATGAAGTTGACAAAGCTGGTGTTAGAAAAGAAGCAATCAAAATTGCTAGCTGGGCTACTACCATACCCAGTTACATGAAATGACTTCAATTTAACTCCCCCCGCCCCCCACATAGTACTTAACATTTAGATGCTGAAGCTAAAACATGCTAGATATTACAATTTCTACTTATGTTCCTCCTGCCTGTTCCTTAAACTTCAAAAGCTAAGCTAAAGCATTACTAAATTTCTTTGGGCACTTGAGATTAAATATGGCACTTAAATGATTAAATGTATGAGAAATAGGGTACAAAGATAAATGTTCTTTAAAACACTAAAAAAAAAGGTTGAAATGCTAAACAAAAATGTTGAGAATACTGAAAAAGATACTTATAGTGCAATTCTATAGTCCCCTGGGACAATATTCCAGGGGGCATAGTATGTAGTGGATCTCTGCCTCTGAGGGCAGAGATGGCTCTGACCTTGGAGGAGGAGATCTGACCTCAGATCCTGCCCCCCAGCCCCCATGAAAACTTCTGCATTGGGGCTATGACAACAAGAAAGGTGAGAGGGGAACATATTGGGGGTGCGGTGTTGATGGCTCAGTGGAGGGTTTGGATCTGCAAAGCCTTCCCAGCCTCCAACCACACTCCCAACACAGGGGGGCTGGCATAAATAATTTCCCTCCCACTGCAGGCAATGGGAAGAAAATAGTTTTAGGGGGGGGAACTGATGGAAGGGACAGGAACACTGCCCCTCCTGTATTTCTGCCCTGCTGACAGGAGTCTGGCAGAGCATTGGGACCACTCCGAATTGGCAGATAGGATTGCCCTGTCCCAAGATTAAAAATGCTGGAAATGCTTAAAATGCTTCTTTATTGAATTTAAATCCAAGACTGAATCCAGAACAATGTGTCTAAGAGTCAAAATAAGTCTATTCCAAGTCCTAACCAGCTAAAAGTTAAAATATATAACTTTAACTGCATCTGAGTCCATAGTTACCAAATCCTTGGTACCAGCAAACAAATCAATGGAGAGGAACTGAAGGTGAAGCGTCGGCAGATAAGAAACTGTGAATGGAGGAAATGAAGTGTGCCTTTCTCCCACCACTCCTCCTCTCCCCTGCCACCAATTGCTTTCTCCCAAATCAGTATTTAAAGGAAAAGGCTCTGGTTAAAAATTTAGCCCTCAATGAACAGCCAAGATGAATAGTTCTCACTCTTAAGTGTTGTTCTTTCATCGTTGTGATTCCTAGAGAGGTAGGCAGTTCACTCTTCCCTTCATGCTACACAGGTCTCCCTCCTCTCTCCCTCAAAGCATGTAATTTTAGTGTCTTAAACTGACCATTGCCGCCTGGGTACATTCCTGATATTTCATTCAACAGTGGAGGGCAATATAGAGCCAAAACAATATTAATGGCTACTTGTTTCCATGTACATGATGACTGAATCCTTTGTAGCTCTTGTTCCTTCCCCCACCCCACCCCTGTGTGTGCAGTCCAGGGCCACCCTACCATTAAGCAGAGTGAAGCAGTCGCCTGAGGCAGCAGATGCTGGGAGGTGGCAGCAAGGTGTTGGAGGAGAGACCTGTGTGCCATGTGACCTGCTCTGTGCCTCCTAAGTTAGCCTGGTGCCTTCAGGTAGAGTGGAGGATGCTGTCTTATCATCCATGTTAAGGCAAAATCATCTGCCAATCCAGTCAGCTTTTGTACATAGAATGGGAGGGGTTGCCTTCTTGTCCTTTGCCTCAGATACCAAAATGTCTTGGGCTGCCCCTGGTGCAGTCCCATGATCCGCATATGGTACTCAAGAAGAAAAGCAGAAGCTCATATCTACATTATCTCTCCTCTACATTTTGCAGTGTTCTTCAGCACATAAACATGAAGTAGCTGGGCTACCAGGTAGTAACCAGATTTCTCTTGTAAAATTAAATTTGTCACTGAATCCAATGGTGACAGCAATGTCTTCTCCCACCCATTTGTCCTTGTTCTTAGTTTCATCCCCCTTCCCCTGCTGTGTAACACAGCTGGAGTCTTGCTTACTACAGCAGGTGGAGGCAAGGGCAGATGAAAGGATTGGGGCAGGGGTGTCGTTGTTAGCGGCTCACCTGGGCACGGCCCCCGGATCTTTTTGAACGGGGCCCCTGATCTTTTGAGCTGTCCTAATTGCCTTGTTTGTTTGTTTGTTTAACATTTTCCCATTGACTTGCATTGGAAAGCAAAAACGGCCATAACTTTTTAGTTTGTACGTTAAATACATGAAATCTGGAGGCTTGGTAGCCCCCATGGAACTGATAGAAACTGCCAAATTTCAGGCAGTTAGGTCCGGTGGCTTTTGTGCTAGTCACAGATAGAGTTTGCTACTTTCAAGAAAATCTGTCAAAGCAAACAGCTATATTTTTTGTGTGCTTCCACATGTTGTTGTTGTTGTTGTTGTTCAGTCGTTCAGTCGTGTTCGACTCTTCGTGACCCCATGGACCATAGCACGCCAGGCCTTCCTGTCCTCCGCTCTCTCCCGGAGCGTGCTCAAGTTCATATTCATTGCATCCGTGATGCTATCTAGCCATCTCATCCTCTGCCGTCCCCTTCTCCTTTTGCCTTCAGTCTTTCCCAGCATCAGGGTCTTTTCCAGGGAGTTTTCTCTTCGCATTAGGTGGCCAAAACATTGGAGCTTCAGCTTCATTATCTGTCCTTCCAATGAGCACTCAGGGTTGATTTCCTTTAGGATGGACTGATTTGACCTCCTTGCAGTCCAGGGGACTCGTAAGAGTCTTCTCCAGCACCACAGTTCGAAAGCATCAATTCTTCGGCGCTCAGCCTTCCTTATAGTCCAGCTCTCACAGCCATACATTACTACTGGGAAAACCATAGCTTTGATTAGACGGACCTTTGTCAGCAAGGTGATGTCTCTGCTTCTTACTATGCTGTCTAGGTTGGCCATAGCTTTCCTCCCAAGGAGCAAGCGTCTTTTCATTTCATGGCTACAGTCACCGTCTGCGGTGATCTTGGAGCCCAAGAAAGTAAAATCTGTCACTGCTTCCATTTCTTCCCCTTCTATATGCCAGGAAGTGATGGGGCCAGATGCCATGATCTTAGTTTTTTTAATGTTGAGTTTCAAACCAGCTTTTGCACTCTCCTCTTTCACCCTCAACAAGAGGCTCTTTAGATCCTCTTCGCTTTCTGCCATTAGGGTGGTATCATCTGCATATCGGAGGTTGTTGATAATTCTCCCAGCAATCTTAATTCCGACCTCTGATTCATCCAACCCGGCATTTCTCATGATGTACTCTGCATATAAGTTAAATAAGCAGGGTGACAATATGCAGCCTTGTCGTACTCCTTTCCCAATTTTGAACCAATCGGTTGTTCCATGTCTGGTTCTTACTGTTGCTTCTTGACCTTCGTACAGGTTTCTCAGGAGACAGGTAAGGTGGTCTGGTACTCCCATCACTTTAAGAATTTGCCACAGTTTGTTGTGATCCACACAATCAAAGGCTTTAGCGTAGTCAATGAAGCATAAATAGACGTTTTTCTGGAATTCTCTTGCTTTCTCCATGATGCAGCGAATGTTGGCGATTTGATCTCTAGTTCCTCTGCCTCTTCGAAACCCAGCTTGTACTTCCGGTAGTTCTCGGTTCGCATACTGCTGAAGCCTAGCTTGTAGGATTTTGAGCATCACCTTGCTGGCATGTGAAATGAGCGCAATTGTGCGGTAGTTTGAACACTCTTTGGCATTGCCCTTCTTTGGAATTGGAATGTAAACTGACCTTTTCCAGTCTTGTGGCCACTGTTGAGTGTTCCAGATTTGTTGGCATATTGAATGCAGCACTTTAACAGCATCATCTTTTAGGATTTTAAATAGCTCGGCTGGAATACTGTCATCTCCGCTAGCTTTGTTGTTACTAATGCTTCCTAAGGCCCACTTGACTTCACTCTCTAGGATGTCCGGCTCAAGTTCAGTGACCGCACTATCATGGCTATCAGGGCTATCAGGGCCATTCAGATCTTTCCTGTATAGTTCTTCTGTGTATTCTTGCCACCTCTTCTTAATCTCATCTGCTTCTGTTAGGTCCCTGCCTTCTTTGTCCTTTATCATGCCCGTCTTTGTACAAAACGTTCCCTTGAGATCTCCAATTTTCTTGAAGAGATCTCTAGTCTTTCCCATTCTGTTGTTTTCCTCGATTTCTTTGCATTGTTCATTTAAGAAGGCCTTCTTGTCTCTCCTTGCTATTCTCTGGAACTCTGCATTCAGTTGGGTATATCTTCCCCTTTCTCCCTTGCTTTTCGCTTCCCTTCTTTCGTGAGCTACTTGTAAAGCCTCATCAGACAGCCACTTGGTTTTCTTGCATTTCTTTTTCTTTGGGATGGATTTCGTTGCTGCCTCCTGAACAATGTTACAGATTCCGCCCATAGTTCCTCAGACTATCTATCAGGTCTAATCACTGAAATCTATTCCTCACCTCCACTGTATATTCATAAGGGATATGATTTAGGTCATACCTGAACGGTTTAGTGGTTTTCCCTACGTTCTTCAATTTAAGCCGAAATTTTGCAAGAAGCAGCTCATGATCTGAGCCACAGTCAGCTCCAGGTCTTGTTTTTACTGACTGTATGGAGCTTCTCCATCTTTGGCTGCAAAGGACATAATCAATCTGATTTCTATATTGACCATCTGGTGACGTCCATGTGTAGAGTCACCTCTTGTGCTGTTGGAAAAGAGTGTTTGCTATGATCAGCGTGTTCTCTTGGCAAAACTCTATTAGCTTTTGTCCTGCTTCATTTTGTACACCAAGGCCATGCCTGCCTGTTATCCTGGTGATTTCTTGACTTCCTACTTTAGCATTCCAATCCCCTATGATGAAGAGGACATCTTTTTTTAGTGTTAGTTCTAGAAGGTGTTGTAGGTCTTCATAGAACCGATCAACCTCAGCTTCTTCGGCCTCAGTGGTTGGGGCATAGACTTGAATTACTGTGATGTTGAATGGTTTGCCTTGGATTCGTACTGAGATCATTCTATCATTTTTAAGATTGTACCCCAGTACTGCTTTTCCCACCCTTTGTTGACTATGAGTGCTACTCCATTTCTTCTAAGGGATTCTTGCCCACAATAGTAGATATGATGGTCACCTGAATTAAATTCGCCCATGCCTGTCCATTTTAGCTCGCTGATTCCCAAGATGTCGATGTTCAATCTTGCCATTTCATGTTTGACCACCTCCAGCTTACCTTGATTCACTGATCTGACATTCCAGGTTCCTAAACAATATTGTTCTTTACAGCATCGGATTTTCTTTTCATCACCAGACACATCCACAGCTGAGTGTCCTTTCGGCTTTGGCCCAGCCGCTTCACTCTTTCTGGCACTACTTGGAAAGTGCTTCCACATACATGCATGGAATTTGGGGACCTAGCAGGCCCTATGGAGCTGACTGAACCGACCAAATTTCAGACACTAAGGTCCAGTGGCTTTTGCGCTAGCCATGCATAAAGTTTCCTTTTCTCAAAGTCTAAAACAAAAAGTAAAAACTGTCAAGTCACCCAGGGGATTAGAGATCCTAATCAGAAGGTGGTTAAGGTGACCATTAGGAGGTTACGATCCCTAATCTCTGGTGTAGGGTTTTTTTTGAGGTGCAAAAAACCTCTCTCCCCCTACTTTTCTTTTCTGATCTTACATGCCCACTGTTTTGAGCTTGCCTGCAATGAAATTTTGAAGAGGGAGAAGGGAAGAAAGAGCTCCATGTGAAATACTGGTACTTCACACAGCATCTGATTTTACTGCCCCAAACTGGAACCTTCGGCTTCTGCAGAAGTTTAGTAGCTTCAGTAAAGCAGATCCAATCAGTCTCCACAAACTTCTTTCTCCTCCTCCACTTTAATTTCTCCTATAGCTGTGGGACTCAAAAAATCCCAAAGGGAGGGTTAGGACTATGTGGCGTCATGATTGAGAAAATGCTGGCACTTTTAAATGGGTTCTACAGTTTTAAAAAAAGCTAGAAAAAGCCCTCAGCCACCTCACCTCATAAAGTTCATTTAAGTACATGCAGTCCTTATAAACCCTCCACAGCCTCCTAAATTCCTCTGAAGTACTAGCTCTCTGAAAGGAGCCACTTGGCTTAGGGAATTCTCTCTACCCCACACCCCCGTGCCCATTTCCAATCACCATTCTTCTTTTCTTCTTCCCTCCCCTTTCCTGTTCTTTCTTTCTCTTCTTTATTCCACCCAGAGCATATCTTGAGGAAATCTTAAAGAGAATTCTCTTCCATGGGCAAGAGAAGTTCTGGACTGTATTTGACTTTATACAAACAGACAAGAGGGTTGGTTTTTCTCCTTCTCACTCAAACCTTTGCGAAAAGTGGGTTCACATGGTTGCAGAGAAACAAAACTGGGGCTGTTTTGTTTGTCAGTTGCCATTATCCAGCAATAGGAAGGGCTGTAGCTCAGTGGTGGAGCACATGCTTGGCATGCAGAAGGTCCCAGATTCAATCCCCAGCATCTCCAGGTAGGGCTGGGAAAGAATCCTGCCTGAAACCCTGGAGAACCGCTGCTGCCAGTCAGTGCCAACAGTACTGGGCTAGATGGACCCAGGGTCTGGCTCATCATAAGGCAGCTTCCTATGTTCCTATGAACAGAAAGCTTTAATAAAAAATAGGACTTTTTGGTTCGTTTTTTAAGTGGAGGGGAGATAAATGCTGCTCATTTATACAAGCCTATGTATGCCTACTCAGAAGCCCCATTATGTTTAATGAGGCTTACCCTCAGGAAAGTGTGCATAGGTTTCCAGCACAAGTTCCTTTTGCAGAGAGGTTTGCACCTTGATGTTCTGCATGTTTGCTCAGAAATAAGTCCTGAGTTGTGAGCATGGTACTGCAGGCTTAATACAGTGCCTACCCAGTTCTGTCTAATGAATTGGCTACCCTTTCAGCTCAGTCCTATGCATGTTTTGTCATTTGTGGGGGGGGGGGGGGCTTGCATGAACCCTAGCTTTAGTGGTGAGGGAAAGGTACTTAGTGCATGCTCAGAGTTTCTCCATAACTTAGCCCTAGTTTTGAAAACAGACTAATTGGTTGAATCCTGGTGAAGTCTTGGCACAAATTAAGTTATGGGGAGGAAGATACAATGAGAGCATAACAAGGAGGAGGTACAGAGGAGTTGCACAAAACAAGACATCTGTTTTTATGAAGAGTTGCTGGAGGATGGTAGGATGAGGAGGGATGGTTGCATGGAGGGGAATGGAACTGTTAGGGGGAGAATGTAAGTGCTCAGTGGTGAATGAAAAAACATTCTGCACATGCTCAGTGGCACTCTATATTTAAGAACATAAGAACAGCCATGCTGCATCAGACCAAGGACCATCTAGTCCAGCATTCTGTTCACACAGTGGCCAACCCACAAGCAGGACATGAGTGCAATAGCACCTTCCCACCCATGTTCCCCTGCTGCTAACATTGGTGAAATGTAAATAAATTCTAGTAATTCTAAATTTGCAGGCATGTATATCCTTCAGAAACTTCACAGTTTTCTTGCCTGGGGAACACCTCTAATGACCTGTGCATTTTCATACAAATTTACCCAAAACATTTGGGATAGGGATGAATGGAAGGGAAAGCAAATCACTCCCTTCAAACTGGAGAACACCCTTCCACATGAACTGCTGCACCTATCCTTCTGAAACTTTGCTGGTTTCTTACTTAGGGACACCTCTAGACTGTCTGTAATTTTCAGAACAATGGTCCATAAGGAACATAAGGAGATAAATATGTCTTCTTTTGGAGACCTTAAAATGTCAAGGCCGCCCTTGCACAAAAACCTTTGTGGCTAGCATTCTGAAATATGGCAGACATGATCTCCTCTGATGGGGCAATGAATCCTGAAATTCTTATCCAATTCTTCCAAGGAATTAAAACATTACTGGCAGTTCCCTTTAAAAGAAAATCAAAATATAAACCCAGCAGCTATTTTTCTGACATTTGGCAGATGTAATCCCCTTCTAGGGGGCTACTATGCCTGAAATTATCCAATTCTGACCAAGAGAAAAAAGTTACTGGTGTTTTTTTCTACTTTCCCATGGTAGTCAACAGGAAGCATAAAGACTCATTTTTCCAAACCTTCACTCAGGTTTGGTGCTAAGCTGAAGTGGTCTGACTACA
Organism: Heloderma suspectum; assembly: GCF_057233095.1. NCBI lineage: Eukaryota > Metazoa > Chordata > Lepidosauria > Squamata > Helodermatidae > Heloderma > Heloderma suspectum. The sequence goes on from NC_139461.1 coordinate 233,558,190, forward strand.
AATTGGCCAGAGCAGAAGTGGGATGTTTTCCAAAATGCTGAATCAGGGTCTGAGTTGAAGTGGGGGGGGGGTCAGTGCACACTTCTTATGTATGTATTATGTTATCTATACACACACGCAAGCACATTGCATTCACGCACCACACACGCACATATATATCAGACGTGCACTTAGACTCGTGTGTGTGTGTGTGTGTGTGTGTGTGTATATATACAGTCAGGGCCAGAAATATTGGAACAAGGATAACTGTTTTGGGAGCTGGCCACTGCACACCACCACATTGAAGTTGAAAGGAAACACTCCCAGATGGGAGCAGTCAGGACTTTCAGCTGTAATTCAAGGGGTTTGACAAAAGTGGGGCACTAACCATTCAGGAAGGACAGCCAGTGGCATACACACACACCCATCGTTGGTGGCTCATAAGTAATGGAACGAATGGCTGACAAGCAGCTGCATGGCCAGGGGTGGCCTGTTTCCTGGGTACCCCATGACCAATCAAGCAGATAAAAGGCCTGGAGGTGGTTCTTTGTGTTACATTTGCATTCGGTAGCTGTTCACTGGAACTCCCAACATGAGGTCCAAAGAGGTGTCCATGCAAGTGAAGGAGGTCATCATTAGGCTGAGGAAACAAAATAAACCCATGAGAGGGATAGCAAAAGCAGTGGGAGTGGCCAATACAACAGTTTGGAACATCCTGAAAAAGAAGGAATAAACTGGCAAGCTCAGCAAAAGGCCTGGAAGACCACGGAAGACAACTGAAGTGGATGACTGCAGAATTCTGCTCATGGTGAAGAGAAACCCTTTCACAACATCTAGCCAGGTCAAGACCGCTCTTGTGGAGGTAGGCATGTCATTGGCAACATCTACAGTCAAGAGACGACTTTCTGAATATAAATACAGAAGCTTCACAACAAGGTCCAAACCACTGGTAATGCTCAAGAACCGAAAGGCCAGATTAGCCTTTGCCAGCAAACACCTAAAAAGGCCTGCCCAGTTCTGGAATAAGATTCTTTGGACTGATGAAACCAAGATTAACTTGTACCAGAATGATGGGAAGAGAAAAGTATGGAGAAGGAAAGGAACAGCTCATGATCCAAAGCATACCACATCATCTGTCAAACATGGTGGAGGCAGTGTTATGGCATGGGCATGTATGGCTGCCAGTGGAGCCGGGTCACTGGTTTTTATTGATGATCTGACTGGTGATCAAAGTAGCAGCATGAATTCTGAAGTGTATAGGGCTATACTTTCTGCTCAGATTCAGCCGAATGCTGCCAAACTGATAGGACGCCACTTCATATTGCAGATGGATAATGACCCAAAACATACAGCAAAAGCTACCCAAGAGTTTCTGAAGGCAAAGAAGTGGGATGTTCTTCAATGGCCAAGTCAGTCACCTGGTCTCAACCCAACGGAGCATGCTTTTCACTTACTGAAGACAAGACTGAAGGCAGAAAGACCCACAAACAAGCAGCAGCTGAAGGCAGCTGCAGTAAAGGCCTGGCAAAGCTTCTCGAGGGAGGAAACTCAGCACTGGGTCATGTCCATGGGTTCCAGACTTCAGGCAGTCATTGACTGCAAAGGATTTTCATCCAGGTATTAAAGGCGATCCTTAAGTTTGAAATGATGTTGGTTTGTTCCGTTACTTATGAGCCACCAACAATGGGGGTATGTGTATGCCACTGGCTGTCCTTCCTGAATGGTTAGTGCCCCACTTTTGTCAAACCCCTTGAATGACAGCTGAAAGTCCTGACTTCGCTCCCATCTGGGTGTGTTTCCTTTCAACTTCAATGTGGTGGTGTACAGAGGCCAACTGCCAAAACAGTTATCCTTGTTCCAATATTTCTGGCCCTGACTGTATATATATGCAAATTTGTGTTATGAGCCTGTGCCCCGGATCTTTTAAGACCCTAGCAATGCCCCTGAATTGGGGCAAATGGCAGGAGGGAGTCACCATTGGCTCAGGAGCACATTTAATGAAGAATATCTGAAAACATTAGCAAGGGTCAAATGGGAACATATATTACCTGTTACGTAGCATTTGTACAGAGCAATTGATTGGTACCTTTTATGTTCAAACTGAGTATTTGGAAGGTGTTCTTCCCACTTCATCAGTATTTTCTTCAATTTCAGTTAAATTAAATGTACATTATTCTGCAAACAAGTGAGTTTCATTATGTAATATAGCAATTTTGAGCTGAAATGGTGGGAGCTGAAAACTGAACAGAGATCAACAGATAGTGCTCTCTGCTTTCCTTGCACACTACTTTACTAAAGCTTGAGGCTATTTGGTGAGTGTCCATATTGAGTGAATCCTATGGTTTGTAGTAATAATGTATAGTCAAAAACAAAGCCTTGTGGAACCTTAAAGACTAACCCATTTATTCTGGAATAAGCCTTCATGGACACTGGCCAGTTTATGCCAAAGTAAATTTGTTAGACTGTAAGGTGCGACAAGACTCTTAATTGTTTTCGCGGCAACAGACTAACATGGCTACCTCTCTGGAAATAAGTATAGGCAGTAAATCTCCACCACTTAGGACATCCTTTTGTCACAACAATAGGCAAAATAGTTGACCTATATGTTGTAAACACCCTCAGAGGGAAGACAAATTGAGTTGTGGAAAGGCCCTGTAACCTATTTGAAAGCGGCAGAATTAAAACCAATCGCTGAAGGCTAAAGTTGGCCCAATTAAAATGATAAATCAGGTATCTCTTTAAGCATGTTGTACAATATTAACCCTGGGAGACACCAGAGAAGTATAATGGTCAGAGAGAATTTAGGAGAAGCTTAGATTAAAACTAACGTTATTGTCAAAATGAAACAACAACAAATGGTCTAGCGGGGCAGGAGTTAACATATCAGAGAAAACTGAATGCCAGATAGAAAGGCCATGGAGATGCCATTTAGATTTAAAGATAGCAGATCAATAATACTGTGGATAGCACAAGGGAGATATGCTTGAATCCCCATTTTATCTTATGGAAGAAAGGTTGACATTATAGCAATTTGCTTTCAATTTTCTGATATTAGGTCTGCATTGCTTTGTGTGTTGACACATTATAAATCAGATTCCTCCAAGGATTGGGTCTAAATAACCATAGCTCAAATCAGTGCCAGATCTCCCGCCAGACCTCCCTTTCCCAAATCCAATCTTGTAAAGGGAGACAACACTGGGAGGCATCGCAATAATAGAGGCCTCAGGCTTCAGCTCTTAGAAGCACAGAAAATGTAGATCCCAGTACATCTGGCACAATCTACTTCCCATGGTTGGTGGTGGCAATGGGGGCATCCAGGCCTTAAACCTGACGACGTGGGGCTCCTTCACACTGAGCTTTTATCCTGCGATTGAGATTGCTCCTTCATGGAAGTTTGCAGGCTCTTTACATGATGCCGTGATCATTCAAGGAGTCTCCTGCACTAAATGTCTTTTGTTCCATTTTTAAATAGATCGCAGATAATGAGCTATCAAATTACCCTGTTGTGTTCTGTGTCAGTTTCCTCCATGAAAAGAGTAAAAGCGGCAAGAAAAGGAGCAAGATCAGAGAAAGATAATGGAAGACTCAGATACGGGAGGAAGGGGAAGGGGGGAAAGGAAGCCCGTGAAAAAGGGAATCATTGTGATCCTGCATTTAAAATGGAAGCAGAAAGCCCTGTTTTAAATGCAGGATTTTAGGCTGGTGTAGAGATGCCCATGGCTATGAAGCCTCCCTGGTGCCATTCCCTCCCCTCGCCCTCACCAGAGTATGTTTGGGAAAGGGGGCAGCAGCAGAGAGAGGTGGGAGTAGGGAGAGGCCTTCCCTGGGCCAGTTTTGCTTGAGCTTCTTAACTTGCAGCCAAGTCAAAGCAATCTCAAATTAGTTTATGTTGGGCCCATTCCAAATTAAGTCCAAGGAAACTCGCCCATTCGTTGTTTTACACAGGCAAGCTAAATGCACTTCTGTTTGAAAGTAACATGTAAGTGCAGGATTTTTTGTTAAGACAATAAAAAAAGAGTCAGAATACACTGTTGTCTCTGTTATAAAAGCCTGTGCCAACAGTAGACTGGCATAGGTAAACAAAGACCAGGGAAATCATTTAAATTAAAACTACAATACAAACAGGACTTATATAGCCCTGTATATATCTGTTTGGGATTTGTTACTTTATATTAAAATTTTAAATCCCACCTTTCTCAGCAAAATGCCCACCCAAGACAGCTTACAATATCTTAAAATAAAATAAAATAACAAAAGATAATCAAACAATAAAAATTATAAGTACGGCAGAAACAGAGGAGAAAAAAAATAACCAGAGGAAAATTAGCTAAGTAATAGATTTCAGTATCTCCTTAAAAGCAGGTAATAAGGGAGCCAGCTGAATCTCTCTAGGCAAGGTAGTGGCCCTGAGCCCACTGCCCCCTTCCTGCCTCAGAGTCTCATTCTGAAACCAGCTGAAGCCAGATCCTAGTAAGGTGCAGGAAAGTCTTCCTGTGTAATCTACATTGAAATGATTGTGAGCAGTGCAAGAGCGTGACAGCATCTCAGTGAGGCTTTCACGGGAGACCTTCCCAGAAGACTGTGGCCCTAAATAATTATAATGATTTAGAATGTCTATAATATTGCTGGTGATTCTTTATGCATCTCTGATCCTGAAAGATAAAATTGTAAGAGGCATTGTATGGTTTGAGAAATTGCTAGAGTCCATTTGTGTAATTAAAGGTTGTACGCCTAAGTTGTGTGGTGGTGGTGGAGTCACACATGCTACTTAATGTAAGCCTTTCTCTGACTTTTGATTGCTACACATCACAGCTTAAAGTTAACTATTTTAATGCAGTTTCCACATGGAATTAATCACATCTCTGTAATTTACAGGTAAAAGAGACTTTGCAGGGGTAGAGGTTCATCCATGATTATGACAATAATTCCTCTTTTGAGAGCCAAGCTATATTCTTCCTCTTTAATAGCCTTTTTCCTAGCAGAGTTTTTTTTTTAAAAAAAAAAAAACAGCATTTTTAAGAGAGAAATTTTTCTGCGGAAGCAACACAAATAGACTTCTCAGCTGTCTTCCTGTACTGGACTTTGATATTTAGAAGCTCCATTGTGAACAGCTACTACCGCCCTAACCGCTTATTGTAACTCATATTGTCTCCTGCCACTGTGCTGCTTGAAGGTTTACTGAATGTGCTCGATTTTAAAAGTACAAATTTGCTCTGAGTCAGAGAAAAAGTGGAGTATAAATAAATTCTTCACACAAAACTGATGATGTGCAGATGAATACATCTGCAAATCATATTCAGATTACAGTATGGGAGAGTTGTGTGGAATTCCTGCAGAAATCCTCGTATCCTTGAACAGGTTTATCAGATAGCAAAAGTCATCTGTTTGTTTCCACTGAACAGCTATGAAACCACTCAGTTTTTCTAAATGGGGCTGTTAATGGTCTGTTAATCTGCTGTATCTATTTTTGGCTTCATCATGCAATTGAGATCCGAGCACTATATGAGGAGCATTTCCTTTCCTATTTTTCCACTACATAACCTCTAGGTGACCCTGTGGTGCAGCAGATTAGCACAAATACAGAAGAGGAAATTGTGCTTTCTTTCACTTTCACAATAAAATGCTGCATTTTCCCTACTCTAAAAAAAACTTACCGAAAGTGCCAGTTAGTCACAGAAGCAAAACTGGAAGGTCATGATGATGTCTAAAGAACCCGTAAACAACTGTGAGTAGGGAATGAGTGCACAATAAAGGCCTCGTGTCACTAACATTGTACCATCAAGATGTCATTTGCAGGTTTATAGCATGTAGAAAATCTTATGCAATTTGATTTCCCAAAGGTTGCCCGTTGCCCTTGTATGTAAAAAATTTAAGCATTCCCAAGTCACCTTTGTGCTCCGATACCTAGCCCAAGGCTGCCCATGCCATCTGTGACATCAGAACACACAAGCCAATGGCTGCCATCAAACTGCCACCTCTGCCAGCTTGGGCACTTGTGACATCACAGAATATCAGCCTCCTGTTGCTAGATAACACTTGCAACATCTTAGCTGTGAACATATTCATGCACCCCTATGTGGAATGTGCACAGCTCTCAGTTTGCCTTTCTAAAAAAAAGGGGGGGGGAATAAAAGGGCATATAAGGGCATTTTAAACATTAAATTGACTTTCAAACTTTGCTTGCCTCTCTAATTTCTGCATAAACTATAGTTTATTTCTATAAACGTCTGCTAAGGTAGAGACGCAGCACCATCTCTACTTTACAAAGGAAGCTGCTGAGGTCAAAGAAGCAGAGTGACTACTTCAAGGTCTCACAGGAAACTCATTAGAAGACCTAGTCAAGATCTGCGCACCTGGCTTTGAGGGCATTTGCATCAAGCAAAAAGCTGCCTGTTCGTTCCATTCCTCTGCTTTATCCCTGTATGAAACAAAGAGGATAACTTTGATCTGAGCTGCTTCAAAAGAATTAATTCTAGTCCTAGTACTGACATTAACACACTCATTAGCTGGATTAAGTCTAGAATTGCCAATCATTAATCCAGTTAATGAATGTATGTATTTCCCTGCCACACATATTTTATTGACATTTTTTAGTTGCTGTTGTGAATGCTCTGACCTGGTGATTAGGCCCTGGCTCCAACTTTCACCTGATTTGCATTTATTTATTTTATTTCATGTATTTGTGACATTAGGATGCTACTCTTCTTTCATGGAGCTGCAGGGCAGTTAAGAGGAGGCTTCTGGGTGGCTTCCCATCCAGGAATTGGCAAGATTTGTAGCTGCTTAGGTTCAGAGGTGAAACTACAACAGGCACCTCCAGACTATTGCTCTGGGCCAAAGGCTATGCATGCTTTTAACTTCTAGGACCTGAGCTTTTACAGTGGGTCAAGATCCACCATGGGAACAAGAAGTTCTCACTTTTCCTTCTCTAGCATGCAAAAGAATGAATGACATGCCTGCAGATGGCCTGTAACCAAAGCCATCACATACTGGAGGCTTTGGGATGCTGATCTCCCAAGATGATTGGCTCAGATGCTAGTATGCTTGGAGGTGCTTGGGAGCTCTGTCCACTAATCTAGATATTGTATGGCTGTATCCATCCCAATGCACTTGTCATGTGGTATGTCATTTAATTCTTTTATTTATTTTGCTGGCCTGGCATAATTTTCTGTAAATATATATGTTCTCCTCCCAGAAATTCATACTGAGGGTTTCCATTTTTACTTAAATGCCGAGTTACTATAACTGCATCCATGCACCAACCATTTTATGCATGAAGAGGGTCAGGTCTTGACACAGGATGGTTTCTGGATAGCTACTTTGAGTAGATGGCTACACAGAAGCAATAGTGCAAATTAATTTGCACACATAAGAAAAAGGAAAAATGAGATTCAAACTGTACCAGTTGCAGAAAATACTTATGCTACTTTAATGTGGTGCATAATTTTTCGCAAAAATTGCAGAAGTAGACCACAAACACCGGGAATTCAGGGGATGCAGTGTGGAGTACAGTTTGTCCTTGTGGCAATATCAACAATGGATTGCATGAAATACTGCTGAAAGAAGATCTTATCGATGCTGCAGCACCGCTAGCTCTGGTCAGCAAAGCTTCCTTCCTCCCCTATCTCTCTGCAGTTCAGGACAGAGTTCTGAGCTGATCTCAGCTAAACCAGGCCCTAACTCTTAACAAGGACCCTTGCCCGTTTCTCAGACTGCACTGGAAGAAGCTTCCTAATTCTCTCTTTTAACATCCCTGTACAGACTAGCCTAAGTATACACTGCCTGCAGGATTAAATTGCCCTTTGTGCTTGCCTAACGTCTGTTCTGTGATGAAGAGAATTGTTAAGCGTGATGAAATTTGGCCAAAGTCAGGCATATTATTTTATTTATCTATTTATTTCTAAACATTATTCATCACTCTATAGCTAATAGCTCTTAGGGTGACATACAATAAAAAACACAAATAAAATCCACATAGGTCAAATGAAGAAACAATTAAAAACCATCAATTAAAGCACCCTTTAAAAGCAGCAGAAACTGAAACAAGCACCACAAAATGTTTGTTTTTAAAATACTATGGAGATAAAACTACTTAAAGGCACAACATAGCAGCTGAAATACAAGAAAAGTTAAAGGTCCAAGAGAATGAAAAGTTATTTACCTGGTGCTGAAAAGATAACAAAGTAGACACCAGGCCAGGTGGACCTCTGTGGGGAGGGTATTCCATAACTGCAGGGGAGGGGCTACTACTGAAAAAGCCCACTCCTTAGTAGCCACCCACTGTATCTCAGCATGCGAGGGCACTCAAATTGTGATTCAATCAGTGCAATTCATTCATCCATTCAATTTTATTTATAGAGAAAAATTTATTTTCTGTCATTAGGTCAAAATGCAAACTTTAAAGAGTTTTCATTTGGGGTGGAGTATGTGTCATAGGCTGGAAATAACTTGCTATCCTGAAATCCTTCTTAACCTTCATGGGTAATCTACTGATGTTGTTGTAGGACAGCTTATGCAACTCAAGCGATGGCTCTGAAGATGGTACAAAGCTGGGCTTTTGTTGGTGCAGTGATGGTGTGCTCTTGAAAAGCATTAGTTCATTCTCAAGCCATTACCCCAATGCTTTTGTAAAACTGTTTCTTGTTTGTTTCATTTACATCCAGTTAGAATTACTCTCCCAGGAGACTTGCTCCAGCCTGTTCATAGCCCTTGTCTTTCCACACCTACAGGGACTGCAAGTTCTTCTCTATCACGTCAAACAATCCCACCACTGTTGCTCATGATGGCTGTTAGTTCCCCTGCCTTTCCTGGCATCTAGACCAGTTTGCATCCCTGCATCTCATCATCACCTCCTCATCTCAACAAACCACAAATGAAAACATAGCACTTCCAGACTGATATTGTTTTACATGTAATGCTGCAGTGATGTGCTACCACACTTTATGAAAATAACTAAGCTGATTTTCTGCCCAGGATAGACTGAAGTCTCTTGAGGACGGACTTTGCTACCAATTCTTCAGGCTAGCTACTGCCTGTTCCACCAGTGTCAAAACGATTACCCAATACTGCACTGTACAAACAATGGTGGTAGAGAAGTAAGGATGCTTTCATACAAGCCAAATGCCTGGATGCAGGCATGCCATTTTAATGGATAGGAGCAGCGATCACATACACCTGGCGACCACTACATTGCTCATCATGACACAGATATGACATGTGACTATTGAATGCATGCTGCATAAAACCAGCCCTCAGATGATCTCATTTTCAGCAGATTCAGAACCAACCTGGACCATGTAGAAGAATGTCTTATATGTCATGAGAATACATACTTTCTGGAAATTCAAAAGTTTAGGGTCACAGGTAAGGGGCTACCTCTGATTTTCCTAGATTAATCTGTGGCTTGTGTATGGCTACTGATAAACCAGTGGAATCCAAGCTAGGGCAAATCCACCTGGAGTTGATTTTGCTTTAGTATCTGTGGCTTCCTTGTTTGCCATCTCCACCCCTGCTCTTGCCTCTGCCCCTCCTCATACTCATAGAATCATAGAATAGTAGGGTTGGAAGGGACCTACAAGGCCATCGAGTCCAACCCCCTGCTCAATGCAGAAATCCAAGTCAGAGCATCCCTTGAATACGCAATTCAATTTGTTCCAACTTCTCTGGCTCCCTTGTATTTATGCAGTGAGCACATGCACATGGTTAAACCAATGGTCCATCTACCTCAACCTTCTCTCTCTGACAGTGAACATCCAAATACCCTAGGGCAGGGGTCAGCAACTCAATGCCTGCGGGCGCCCTAGGGCCTGCTGGGAGTCCTGTTGTGTCCCCCCCACTAACCCTCCATTTTGCTCACCCCCACTGCCATTTCTGCTGCTGCATCTGCCTCCCACTGTGCTCAGCAGCTAGGAACCCGGAAGTTGACAGATCGGGAGACTTATTGCTTGATCTGCTGACTTCTTGCTTCCTCGCTGAAGTGAGTGTGGTGGGAGGCAGCAGCAGAAGTGTGGGGAGGTGAGCGGGGGGAAACAGTGGGGTTGAGAAAGGAGGTAGTGGGGGCAGAAGCAGCAGGAGTGAGAATAAGAAAGGAGAGGCAGTGGGGGAGAGGCAGTGGGAGAAGGAAACCCAGAGGAGGAGGAGGAGGAGGAAGAAAGGGGCAAGAAAAGTGGGGATCCTGGAATGAGGACTAAGAAAATGTGCCTGTGAGCCCCCCAAATGTAAAATGTGCCTATTGCCCACCCCAAGTCACATGTGCCAGCAGCCCAGGAAAAATTATTACATGTGCCCAAAAAGGTTCTCTACCCCTGCCCTAGGGAAGTTCATAAGCAGGGCAAAATGGTGCTGACTATCTCCTAAACTTCAAAGATGTTTCAGTAGGGTATATACAGATCATGCCCCAATACAATGTAAAATTCAATATGGGGGGTTAAAAAGGAGGGGCAGGTGGAAGTTGAAACCAATATGGTTAAAGGACAGAAATCGGGTAGAGAAAATGAGACAAGAAATTCAGGAATTTTTTTTAGATAAATGAACATTCAGTAGTTAAACGTTTGATTGTCTGCTCCTCACCACTCCTCCCGCCCTGCACTGAATAGGCAGTGGCCCCCGAGCATCTTGTTAAATATTTTCAACAATCTGGGTATCATTGAATTTTGAAAAATTTGATAGAATTTCCCTATTATTCCATAGGGACTAATCTTCTGAAAAGGGATGATCTTCTGAAGAGATGGTGATGTTTTGTTTGAAGGATGATTCAGCCTATATCACTAAGAAGGTTGCAAGTTTTTTTTCTTATTTCAATGCAAGTTAGGGAAAAATATGTTGGCCCCATTTTTAAATTTATTGGTTTTAACTAATTACTCTTAATCAGTTGTATCTTCCTTTTATATAAAAACTTGTATTGGTCTGTTACCACAATAAACCATTCATTCATTCATATTTTAGCATGAAAGGTGAATAAGGTGATTGGGAACTATGCTGGGGAAGACCAAATAGGATTTATCCCAGTGAAACAATGATCATGGAATATAAGGAAAATGTTAAACATGATAGAATATTAAAAAAAAAAAAAGCAACCATATTTGTATTACTTTGTAGATGTGGGGAAAGCTTTTGATTCTATAGAATGGCCATTTATGATAGAAGCAATTAAAAACTTTGGCTTCAGGGAGAAATTTTGTGATTTGATAGAATCTCCATATGAAGTCCCAATAGCAAGGATAATGGTAAACAGCAGCCTGTCTTTCACAATTAATCTGCAATATGGGTTGTGACCGGGATATCTTCTGTCTACATTGCTTTTCAACATTTCCATTGAGATACTGGCTTAAGGGATCAGAAAGGATATATTACGGTTACAGCTATCCACCTCAGAGGCTTACAGCCATCCAAAGCACAGCAGGAGGTACAGCAGAGGTGATCTTTGCCTCTACACTCCTCCCATTCTGTATTTTTGACAGATGGGCTTTTTCGTCCATCTAGTTGAGGCATCAAAGAGGGGGAGGGAAGGAGGCTGGGGAGGCCTGGGGATACAGCATAGGTCATCCCCTCTCCTCTACGCAACTAACATGTCCCTTTTCCTCCAAGGTTGCCTTTGCAGCCTCAGAGAGGCAGCTGGTGCACTGGCTGCAATGGGGAGGGAGGGTGGGGAGCTCAACATGAATATATATATATGGGAATGATGTTGTCTTTACTCTTTATCAAACAATAATGGTGCTAAATTTGATGGAAAATCCAGAAATATTTAACAGGGTCTTCGAATATAAAATCAATTTGGAGAAATTGGAAATATTATCCATCCATATGGAGGAAGAGTAGAAGAATGTGACAGAGAATCTTACAGGGCCTAAATGTAAACAAAAGGTGCATTATTGGGGAATTTATCTGTCAAATTACATGACAAATTTATTTGAAGATAATTTTTTTGCCAATAATGGAGAAGTTAAAGCAAGACATGAATAGATAGAGTTCCCAGTTTCATGGCTGGGATGAACAGTGGAAGTAAAGATGAAAGTGTTACCAAAAATAATATTCTCATTCTTTTCACTCCCTATTAAGATCCCACAGTGTTCTTTGAATAAAATACAATCTGAGATCAATAGGTATATATGGAATTATAAAATGCCCAGAGTTAGAGTGAAAATTATGCAAGAACAAATATCTAAAGGTTGATTACAGATGCCAAATGTTGAACATTATTACTACGCATCATTATCGGTGGCATTAACACAATGGTTTCAAGAATATAAGGACACTCCACTGTGGATGGTAGAACAGACAGGAATAAATTATACCTTTGTCAGAATGGATATGGGGTACCTCCCAAGAAAGAAAGAGACTTCAAGCAAAAGTAATTAGGGACACAACAGTAAGAATATGGGACAAGTATAGATCTATCTTAGCTTCAGATGTTTCACCCTTAGCTCTGGTAATAAATTGTGCAGGATTCCAAACTGTAAGAGAAATGGAAGATTTCAGATAAATGGATAGAAGCACGTATAAAAATCTTTCAGGATGTTATGAATCAAGGGATAATTTTATCCTATAACCAAATTAGACAAAAATATCGTGACACCTAGTTGCCTTGTTTTAAATATTTAAATATTTTCAGTTACAGACTTATATTCAGAGGAATAAACATGAATAGGACACTAACTTCATTTGAAAAACTGGTGGATAACCAGAAGTATGGGGAATCACTTCCTTTAATATGTAAGGCAATATTAGAATCTATAGTTGGGAATAATTTATAAAGCAAAATTGGGAGAGAGAATTAAATGTCAACATTACAGAACTGAAACAGGAATTTTATGTGGGCATCCATGGCAATTTTGGGGAGACATTGCCTGTAGGGAGAATCTTTATAAAATAATGTATAAATAGTATTATTCACCTGTAAAGGTTGCTAAAATGTATCCATATGGGTCTGATATAAGTTGGAGATGTGATAGAGATAGGGGTACATTTGTTCATATTTGGTGGGAATGTGTGAAGGTGAAAAAATTCTGGTTGGACATTATTTAAGATATTATAGGTTATGAAATACAATTCAGTCTTAAAACAATGTTGAGAGTGCCAAAGGATCAGCAAGGAGCATGCTGTGATGGTAGTGTATATGTTAACAGCAGCTTGTATGTTGTTGGCAAAGACATGGAATTCACTGACCATACTAACAATGGTCAATGGAGAAGGAAAATCTGGAACATAATGCTGATGAATAAGATCACATAGCGTACAAACAATTATGGGAAGGAATAAACATCCCAACAGAAACTTTCCAGAGTATTTGGATACAATTCATTCAGTTTTGGAATCAATATTGGTCAAATGATTTGGCATTAATGGGTATTCTGACTACGTGAAAGGATCAACACGAGATGTGACTGTAACCTAAGTAATGTTATTTTACTTTATCAAATATAAAACAAATACAAATATATAAACAAAAAATGTTTGGTGGGTGGCAGTAACCTTTTGACTTTTCTCCTAATCCTACTAATCAATATATAATTCATTCTACTAAAATCTGTATTAAAATCTGTATTAAGATTTCCATTCTTGCTTTGGAAGCTTGGATTTTAGTAATTTATTGTGTAGTTTTAGAGGGCAGCTGTACCTGTGCACATACCACAGCAAGCATGCAGGTTTTGATACACATGTAGTCCTTACTACATGCAAATGCATATACAAGTGCTTATCAATGGCATCTTACTTTAAGTATAATACTAAAAAAAATTGCCATATGCAGCTGTATACATGGTGGAGAGCAAGCACCACATGTACCAAAACCTACTGACTTTCCTTATGGTAAGTACATGTGCTGAATTGCATTAATATATCCCTCTTCACTGCTGCAGTTTCATTTAAATATTTGTCTGCTTTATTCCGTGTATCCATTCCATTACTTTCTCCCATCTTCCATTACTGGGTTGTTATTGTTCAAAACTGTGTAATTAATGTAACCCTTGAAAGTGTTTCAGGTGCCTGCCTCCAATCCAAAATGTGTATTGTTTGTTCGACCAGGAATGATAAGAGTTTCAGAGATCTGGATAATAAAAATTGCTTCTTCAGGAGCTGGCAGCTTTTGCAGAGCTCTTACTGTTCCAAAGTGGGAGGGGGAGAGGGAGGGAGTGATGTGTTAACCTAGTCACTGTGATTTGCATAGGAACAATTCAGGTTTTCATTTTATGGCAGGTTCTTGGCCTAGAAACTGTTGTTATTAAACTTTGCACTGGTATGTTAGCCCATTAATCAGTACTGCAGTATTTACCTTGCCTTTTCCCACTAGACAATAAACATCTCATGATTTCGTAGTGCAATGTAAAGCCAAAGCTAACTTTTTGTGGTTTCATAATCCTTCTAAAACCATAGATTTAAAAGCACGAGCAGCCCTTCCTCCTGGAAATGCCAGCAGTTGCTAGGGGAGGTGAGAGCTCCTCTCTTTGTCAAATGCACACATCTTACTCTGCTAACAGTGACCTTTTCCCACTCTTGCCCATGGTGAAAAGGAACCGGTCAAGCTAAGCCCTCAAATTTTCCAACCAGTCTGAAACCCACATTTTAAAGGCTTGTGGTCTTGGGTAAAATTGTGGCTTCTCTGCTGATGGCAAATGGTTCAAACCTGCCATGTTTAACATGGATGTACCAGAAGCTAGAGAGTTGGGGAAGCGGCTGCAACAGGCAGAGTCACCATGGGTTGTATCCGATGGATTGTATCCAATGTTAGCCCTACTTAGATCCCATTCACTTCCAGGACTAACATTGGATACAACTTGTGTGTGTGAGTCCTTCACCAAATGAGTCTGGGAGTTTCAAATTAATCTGGAACTTGAGCCTATATTTCCTTAGATTTAAAGGCAGGACTCTGAGAACCGTTCTGGCCAGTGGCCAGTTTCTTAAATGAAAGGCATAAGGGTTCTCATCCACACTGAAACATCACCCTGCAATCTAGAAATCTTGATCCTAAATGTGTGGGGCCTGGCTGTGGTTATTCAGTGGTAGAATAAATAAACCCTTCATGTGATGTGATCTGAGAAACAGGTTCTGAGGCTAGCCACCTTAGCTTAACCCTGATCCTGGCTCTCATAACAGTTGAAAGATTTGTTGAGTAAACTGCATTCTGTTACACATTCCAGTCTTCTGAGGAAGAGAAAGGAGAGCAGGTACCATCATCCAATTTATGAAAGATTGGGACATATTACCATTTCCATAGTAATATACAGCAAGGATCAAAACTGAATAGGAACATACAATGTACAGTAGCTACAAGACAGGATTCTTTAACTATGTATGGAAGCTTGTTCCACCTAGCTGAATGCAACATGTTTCTTTGCGGTGCCCAGATTTCAGAATGTTGGGATTATGGTTATTATAAAAGGCAAAGACAGAAAAAAATATAACTTCCCAGTGGATTTCATTCTGCCATTTGCTATTTTTCTTTGGAGAAAGTGTGGGGTTTTAATCTGAATTACAAGCAAGCACAAACCTTCAAGGATTTCATCTGCGATATTTTTGCTTAAACTAGTGCTTACATTTTAAAATGAAGATGCTGGAGGTCAAATTTGAATGCAACTCACATCCCTCTGATCTAGATGCTCTTCCCCCATTCTCAGATGAGTGGAGGCTGGCTGCAGTGCTGCTAGAGAAAAGACACTCTGCACTTGTTCAGAGTCACTCTTCTTTACTGTTAGGTCACAAGTTCCAGGCCTAAGCTTCAGTGAACACTGTCCAATGATAAGTTCTAGCTGTATGCTCCTTCCCCACTCCCCCCACCAGTGCTTACCATTAAGATGGGGTCAGGTTTTCATATCTTCTTTTCTGAATAAACAAAACAGAACTTCACACAGCAGCTGCAATTTTCACCTGATGTTAAGGGGCTGCTCTTGTCCCGCATATGTCCCTTAGGAAAGGGAAGCCAGGAAAAAGCAGCATTTTCCAAGCAAACATAACCAAGTTTCCATCGGAGAAAATGTACAAGGAGAGCGAACGTAGCCAAGCAACCGTGCATTATGGTAAACTGGGTCATTTCGAAGGGACAAATTGCATGTGCATTATTGGAAGGAAAACAATACCCCCAACAAAGATTTGTTTGTGGTGTCTGCTTCTGGATGTTTAGTTCAACTTATTAAGAAATAATGTGGCCTTTTAAAAATTTTCATGCCCTCAAGGCCTCTCCTTCCTTGTCTCAGCTCTGCAATCACCCTTCTCACCCCCAAGCCTTGGATCATAGTTACACGCCCTCCTTGCTGGTGAAGACAACATTACAGATCTCTCAGTGGGATTCTGAATGGCACTCCACTGTTCCCACACCCCTGGGGAGAACAGAACTGCCTCAACAGCATTCCTAGTTCAGGAAGAAATGAGTCCAGCCTCACAGTCTCTCACAGGTCCATAGAAAAACTTGCCCATTTTCACTGGAAGTGTTATTTACTGTGGAGACCACAGGTTAGACAGTGAATTATGTTGCCTAGCATCACATTCTGGTTTGGCATAAATAACTGTGATCCATCTGATGGCTTCCTAATTATGATAGTCAAAATACAATATGATACAGGTGGGTCCATATTTGAAAGATGAGGTCATACCTTTCAAAGCCTGGACTATAAAAGCAAGTCAGAGCCCTCAAGTGAAGCACAAACAGGGACAGACCAACTTGAACTTATGAATACAAGAAGCTATAGTCAAAACAGGGCTGGCCTAAGACATTCTGATGCCTGAGGCAAATGACAAGATGCCTCCCTCATTCTATATATAGAAGCTAACCAGACTAATAGTTGAATGTCACTTCCAACACTGGTGATGTCCTCCATTGTACCTATGGGCACCAGACTAGCTTAGAGGGTATAGGGCAAGCCATGTGGCACTCACAGCTCTGTTCCCCAACCTCAAAGCCACTCCCCATCCATCTGTATCTGCTGCCTCAGGCGGTCACCTCACTCTGCCTAATAGTAGGATGGGGGACTGAGTCAGAATGCCTATAAAAATTAACTTTGTGCAAGCAGGGAGAGTTGTTTTCTAAAATAAGAATCCTGAAATAAAGTAGATTTCCTAAAAGAATAAGACTGAGTTAGGGAGCCATGCAGCACTTGGTAAAGAAACTAGTTATCTTTTTGAGGGACAACAACTGTAGTACTAAGGCTCTCTTCACACCCTGTTTTTTTAGCAGGAACGTTCTTCTTTAATCACTGGTTTTCATGGGAGCTTTAAACAACACCACTACTCTCCTGCTGCTATCTTACAAATTTCCTTCCCTCTTCCCATGTTTTCCGAGAACAGGGAAAACCCAGCATTTCTGTGCTTGCAACTGAAATCATTTCCCCTATGTATTTCCCCTTTAGCACTTTGTCCCGCTTTGTGTGGGCGTGTGCTAGGGGGTGTTGCTGGGCGTTGTTGAGTAACATTTATCATGACAACAAATTGGTGGGAGGGTTGCAGCAGGTAACTGATCACGCTTCCAGTGACTAGGGATGGCAGAGAATTCCGCCACGGATTCTAGTGAGCGTGTGCTAGGAGCGTAGTGGGCGCTATTTGCGTTCCCCCTTTTTCCGCCGTTTTATCTTATGTAAATATTTACGTAAGATAAATTGGCGAAAAATAGGGAACACAAATGGTGGCCACCGTAGCTGCCACTATTTGCGTACGCTGGGTTTTTTGTTTTTTTTTAACCCAGCCGTGATAGGCTACGTAAATTCTTACAAAGCCTATCACGGCTGGCTGCAAGGATGGCAGTGGCGGCGGCAGCAGCCCGGTCTTGACCAGCCAGGGGACCAGCCGGCGGAGCCACTGCTGCCGAATCCACCGGCCGTCGAGGATTCCGGGGGGGAGGACCAGACCACCGAGGATTCTGGGGGGAGGGACGGAGCGCCTCCCCCCCGCCACAAAAGGTTCTGCGAAAAGGTGAGTTTCATACATCCCTACCAGTGACTATTTCTACGTCTCTTCCATTCCACTATGGGCGCTTGAACTGTAAAGTGGTTAACCATCCCAAATGCTTCTCCGAGATCCCCTTGAAACAGCAATGCTTATTTCTGAGTAAACTGATTGGCTGTAAGGCTTTCCTTTCCTGGGAGGAAGCGCACTGAAATCTGTGTGGCTTGCTTCTGAGTAGGCATGCACAGGAGTGCACTGTAAATCTAGTGAGAGTAGCAGTCTTAAGGTCTCCCATCCTCTTCAATGCATTTACTTTGAACCTCCCCCTCCCATTGACTTCACTGACTGCTTCTTCTCCCTTTTGCTCACCAGATTGATGGGAATTTTTCCTCCCAGGGTGGATGGGGGAGTCCCTTTTCAGCCACACAGGAGAAAGGCTTGACAGTTAGGGATGGCACGGGTGCCCAGTTCATTCTGGGAATCTGGAGGAACCGCCCCTGCCCGCATCCCCCAAGCCCTGCTTGCTGAGCTCCTGCACCTGCTTGCCCCCTGCCCATGCTCGGCGAATGGCCTGCACTCACCCCAGAGGCCTCATCAAGCTTCGCAGTCACCATTTTTAAAGAAATAAAATGGCGATTGCAAAAATGCATATTTGCACATATGCGACAGTGCACATTTTTTAAAAAGATGAGCATTTTTGCGCATACACAAATGTGAGCCTTCGCAAAAATGCACATTTTGCACATGAGAACATGCACATTTGCAGAAATGTGCATTTTTGCATATACAAAAACATACACATTTTTGCAATCGCCATTTTATTTTTCAAAAAAATGGCAACCGCAGAGCTCGTTGAGGCCACTGGAGTGAGTGTGGGCTGCTCACTGAGTGTGGCAGGGCCTTGAGTGCGGTCCAGGGACTGGCGAGCAGGGGCAGGGTGGGCATCCGGCGAACCCAGATGGGGGCGAGTTCGCACATCCCTATTGACAGTTAGAATTTCAATGGGTATTTAAATTGCCTTTTCTCCTCCCCTAAATAAGTTCATCATGCAGAGCTTGGAAGGGCATTTTTAATGGTTTTGTTTTGGGGTGTGGAGTTATTTTAGATAAGGCAGTGATGCTGAGGTGGTTTTTAATAGTACTTCCTCCCACCTAGCCAGCCACTATCTCTTCTCCTAGTCCACCTTGCAGGTTTGTTGGGAAGCCATAATAAGGGGGAAGAGCAACAAAAGTGCTTAGGGCAGGGGGGAGGGGGAGCAAGCTGGGTCTAATGAAGGTGTCCCTGTGAAGCAGTTGCCTGGAGCGGGGGCTGCTAGGGATGGCTTGGTGCATTGACTGTATACAAGTCCATTTATGGATTTCTTACTTCTGTAGTTGGGAACCCAGAAATCGGTATACCCTTCAAACTCAGTAGTGCAAGCAACGTACTGCATTTAATTCCATCACATACTGACATATTTAGCAGAGAAGGACTAGCAGTGCCAGAAAACTTGGTAAGCCACCGAGAAGACTGTCTCTGCCTCGGAGGAAGGAGGGGACCAGTTCCCATGGCCCCCTATCCAGGCCACTAGAAGAGCTTCCGACTTCCCTCCTGCTGTGGAGGAGTGAAGGGAGGGGCAGAGCCATCAATCATGTCACAGGAACCAATGATCAGGGGAGGAGAGGGGGTATGGAGCCAGCAGCCCCCTTCTGTCCTGATTGTTCCGTGCAGCTCCGCCCAGCCATGACATTGCGGAGGGATGCACTATGAGAGATGGCTGTATACAGGGCCAGTGTAAATCCCGGAAAGGATTTGGAATCAAAAGGTCTGGTTTGTAGTGGAATAAAATGCCAGGTGTAAAGAGAGCCTAAGACAGGAGGTGGCTGGTTACCCCTATGAAAACAAATGAACAACCTTGGCATGAGACTTCCTACCCTCTGTACCAAAATTATGCTGCCATCTTTTTGTTTAATTCCTGCAGTAGTTTCTGCCTATCCTGGTCCTTTGTTGAACTGAAATAAAGAAAAAATCTGTTAAATAGATTAATCGGGGACACATGCTGAGAGTTTGGGACTTTGCAAGTACAATCAGAGATGAGAGTCAAGATAGTGGGTTACAATCGGAACCAGACACAGTATGGATGGAAGCGCAAGGCAGGAGTTATACTTAGGCTTAGCAGTTTTTGACTTATGGGATCACTCTTCCCAAGGACTGCAAATATAACCACAAGAAAGATGGTTGACCGTGAAAATCCATCCTATTTGGTCTTTAAAGATTTCATAATTGGGATCCTAGAATAAGTGGTTATTTTCATAAACCTATCCTGCATTAACCCGCTCACTCTGTGAGACTGTGGGTAAGCTTTTCAGATACACACATGTACTATTGACAGCTCAGTCATGGGGGTGCCCAGATCAAAACAGAGACTTTACAGAGCTGGACTATCTCTTCTGAGTCATTCTTAGAAATAAGGAATTTCACTAGTGTTTTGTAGAATTGTCATCTTCTGATATGAGAGATAATCCTTCACAATCCGTTAAACTACAAAGAGGGTGAACCCCCTAACAGATTAACAGATCCTAGAAAGCTAACCTTGGGGTTGGGGAAAATGCATGGTCATGAACTCATCCCCGTACCCCAATCTTCCTTCCCCACTTCATTTACCAAATAGGCTTAAAATACTGTAGGCTGCAATCCTATACTCAGCTATCTGGGATTAAGTCCCACTGAACACAATGATTGCACAATTACCTCTTGACCAAGGATATTTTTCATTTTGTTGAGCATTTATGAACAATGTATAGCTTACTATTTTATTATACAATCTGCAGTCACAAAACATATAGTACTTCACTATCTAAATGTAGTTCTATCTGTGCTGGATGGCTAGCAGGGCATGGTAACATTACATCTGAAGCTTGGAGAAGAGTGAATAAGTAGTAGTGCCATCAATTTTTGAATCTGCAAGGGGAAATGAGGGAGCTAAAATGGAATGCCCCCCCCCCCGGCCCGGCAATTGTCTTTTTGTTTAAAAAAAGAAACAGTTTCAAACTTGCGCGATTATTTATTAAGAAGAATTACTTGCCCGTGCCCCCCACCACTGCCACAGGCAGAACACCACTGATAGCACTGCTGGGGACTGCAGTTGGAATTGCAGCTGCTGAATGATAAAAAATTGCACTTTTCTTAACAGCTGAGACATGCTTGCTTACACTTTGCCCTTTCTCCCCACCCACCCCCATCTCCTTTTTTTGGTAGTGCCACCACCGCTAACAGAAATATAATATTGGAAGATGTGGAATATTGCTATATTGCTTTGAAATTTTCCACTGGGGATGCTTAACAGACAGGCTTGCTTTCACATTCTGGGTCTGGCAGCCATATTTGTACACGGGAAGGAAATTTATCTGAGATCCTATCAGTTGGCTTGATCCTGAGGGAGTTTTGCTTTCCTCTGTGGCGTGTAAAATGGTTTGCTGGCTTGGGTCAAAGTTAGAGCTTTGTTACATCTATTTTTACTGCAGCACCACTGCAAATGTGAGGCAGCTTGTGCTGGAGTTTTTCAGAGAACAGGAAGCGGGGCGTTATGGAAATATCATGGCTTGACTGTTCATATGGCTGGCTATCTATTAGAGAGATAACGTGTAAGAAAGCTGCAAATATATATAATACATGTATACACATATGCACATGAAATTTTGGTTTATTTGCATAAAGATATTAATTCTAATTTCCCTCTCTGATTTTACTTTAGTCTCCTGTGCCTCACCAAGGGATCCTACTGCTCCCATAAGTAGGAAATGTCACTCTTGGAATCAAACAAGGGCACCAAGAGAAAAAAGAGCAGCTTCAAGAAGCTGTATGGGCTGAAGATAATGTTTTATTCCCCATGCCTTCCCCAGCAGGTTTAATGACCTACTCACAGGGATAAACTATTACATTCCTAGCTCTCAGGTTTTAAATGGAGCCCACAGATCTATGGGTTCAACAGGCAGAATTCAGAGCATATTCACAGGTGCAGTGATGAATGAGGGCTTTATCAGTCTCTTACTTCTTTCCCAGGTTATAGAGGGCACAGCTCCAGATCTGCAGGCCATACCATTTTTCCCCCAAAGGAGCCTGATTTGGAAATGAGAGGACTCTCGCTCTCCTGTGTGCTGCACAGCCTATACCTCCCCCTATCAAAGATGTGCTTCCGCTATGGGCTGTGTCCAGCTATTCTTCCACCAGTGCTGGGTGAATAATTATCTCCAGGGGGTTGGTAATTTACCACACACACACACACACACACACACACTCTCCTTAAATAGCTGTAGGAGTATGCTGGAACCTAAATCAGGTTGCTGGTTATCATGTTTTCATAGCATTGCCCAAAGAAGCCCAGCAGATTGGCTCAAATGGCTTTCCTATGTTCAGCATATTTTCCTGGAGGTTCTGGCCTTTCCCAAAACACAGAAAACACTCAGGTCTTTAATATTTAATCCTGCCTCAAATTGTCAGATGCAAGGAAATGAGAAAGAGTTGATAGCAGTTGACAATGGGAACCTTTGTTGCATCAGAGAGCAGACAATAGTGTTGGTTTCAAGTCTTTTAGGATCATCGTCATATTATCATCTTTATTATATAAGACCAAAGATCATAGGGCTCTGCAGCAGTAAGGCACCGCTTGGGCTAAGAGGAAATGACATGTTTGGCCTGTGTGCAATACCCATAAAAGAAGCAATATATTTGGACATCACAGAAAGTTAGCCAGGGTGCATTTATACTGACTGTATTTGAACCTTACATGTTTTTAAAGCCTGGAATTATTTCAGTTATGGTCAAGTACACTGGGTTATACTTTTCTGTAATGAGAATTCATATAAACTGGATACATATAAAGCTATTTTACCTGTTGTGTGTCCAATGAAGATGTATAACAACCGAACTCCTGTCCACATAGCGCACATTCACAGAATCTGTTATCTCTTGGAATCCTGGCTGGGGAATGCTGGGAGTTGTAGGGCTTTTTTCCGTCTAACATCCATAGGATTGTGCCTTAAGAGATGAAAACTTGGAACTGGTGCAGCTATTGCTAATATTACAGGTGACATAGTTCTTACTGGTTTAAGAAAGGAGAGAGTTAAAGTCTTAAAGATACAGCAAGGGTGACCTGACCTAAATGCAATGGAGGTGTCTGGGGCTAGCACAGGGGGAACAGTATGACATGTTCACAGTGGAGGGTCAACAGTGACCCAGTGCAAAGGACAATACCTCAAGCCATTCTCAGCTTTCTGCCTGGAAAATGTCACTGATCCCATATTTATTATATTTTTACATGAAAAGAAAATAAGTTAATTTTAACAGCAAAGTTTACTTATTGAGAACAAATAAACAATAATGGCATGGAACCTAACCAATTATGCTAATTTGTTCATATAATTATGATAGAACCTAGACAATTGATCTTACAGGGATGAATCATGAAGCTAGCTATATGGTAATCGACTAGGATATGAAGTTTGTTATTTTTAAAACATATATTATCTGCCTTTCCATTAAATAGCATTCAAGGTGTTAAAAATAACAATAAAAGCAAGTAAAGGAAACTAAATGTAAAACAACAGAAACCCCCCAAAATAGTCTACGATGTTGAACCCACTCCTCTCTGTAGGAACTGTTCCAGATATTAAGAGTGAATGATGGGTAGAGGTTTCCTGTTCTTTGGCAAGTCTTTGCTTTTGTGCACTAAATTAAATTGTTGATACATATGTATACACAGAAATGTGAGGGTGGGAGAAAGTTGCCTGGGCTACACTCATTCCAGATTACGTAATCGAGAACAATTTTGCAGACCCTGTTTCTGCCCTGTAACCAATATCCAAGTTAGAATAAGGCAAACCAAACCCAACTTTTTACCAGCATTTAGCCACCCTTACTGTGTAAAGAAAAGGATAATCTAGCAATTTATTCTAATGACTAGGGTGCATGGCATATAACAAAAGTTATGCCAGCACAACATAATAAGGTAAATTCTACAAGGGCTACAAAGATGCTACATGATTATGGCACACACATTAACTGATTACCAATGTCCATGTGTTAGACAGGGTATTTAATCAATGTTAAGTAACAACAACAAAAAATCTCATGAACACCTTCTGGGATTCATGTTTTTATTAGAGGGTGCATGAACAAAACATACTGAAATAATTTCTAAGAATTTTTATTTCAAGTATAACAAAAGGGAGTCTATCTGCCTATCACGGATTAATCAGAGTGAACAGAGATATAAAATTAATTTATCTAGAGTGAATTACTTGAATGAAAACTTTTGTTTTTATGCAGCTCTCTCCCTCTCAAGGAGTATGGTTACTCTAGGTGCAGCTTTCTTTCAGTTTATTTGCTATAGAGATTATTCAAGCAGTAGCAGTAAACTTCATATTCTCTGTTGCCATACTTCTGTAAAGTGAATGTAGGCCTCTAATTATTCAACACATAATTATTTATTTTATCCCCTGTCGGCATTCACCCAAATCCACATCAGCTCTCTGTTAGCAAAGAGGTTGGTCAACTGGCATGCATTTTGTATCATCTGAATCTGAAATTATCAGTTGCTTGGTTTTCAGAGCAATAAACTGCACCAGTTTAAAGAAGCAAAGTTTTCTCTTTCAGAACTGCTATCAATGTTACTTTTAAAGATATGTCATAGTTAAGCTCTGTGTCTCAAGATGTGTGCAGACATCATGGAGGAAGGGTTACATCATGAACATTCATTTCAAAGCAAAACTGTGAAAGTTGATAAGAAACAGTGAAAGTATTTACATGCAGAAGTGTATTTTTCTGTGGAATATATAGGTATAGAACCGTTCCCATGAGAACTTTGCATACATCTTTGAGCATGCCTCTTAAGGTTTATATAGGCTCTAACCCTACCCCCCTGGGGGGGGGGGGACATGTGGGAAGCATTCAACACTACCAGCCCAACAAATACGTTCTTCTACTCTATGTTCCCATGCCCCATTATTATTTGAAAATTTCTAGGACATTCTTGTTTTCTTTACTTAAAGAGCTTTCTCTCTGAAACTTAACTTTGTTTAGGCCCTTCTATTACAGTGGCTAAGGCTGCAATCCTGTACCCATTTACTTTGGAGTAAGCCCACTGAACTCAGTAGGACTTCCGAGTAGACATATATAGGATTGCACTGTAAGGGTAGTTTAAAAAATCCAGTTGAAGAACTGCAACATACTGACACCGTTTGGGGTCAGCTGCAACAAGTATGGTAAGGGCTATAAAGTGCTGCATGAAACTGCATATTATCCTAAGCATGCATCCATGGAAGTGAGCTCTATTGAATTCAATGGATTTACTTTGGAGTAAACCTTCTTAGGACCAGTAGGGGAGCAAAACAATGTCATTTAAATGTGCTCACAAGGGAGACTACAATTCTACTTCAACTAAGAAGTGTCACTGAACTCAGTAGGACTTACTTCTAAGTAAACACGGTTAGGATCATGCCGACAGTCATGGGACTAAACCACAATTCAGGTTACCTAAACCTTTATAGTAGGTATTATTTAAGGGCATACGCAAAGTACCTTCCCCAGCCTCTTGTTAGTACCTGCCCCTTCTCTCCATTATTCCCTCAATATCTGTAGTTTTCAGACACTTTCTTAGCTATGCTCAATCTCTGTATATCTGAAGTTCTTTCAAAATGCCCTAAAGGAGCCTCAGTACCCTTTCTGGGCGTGATTTAAGCTGTATAATGCCTTAAGAACTGGTTATTATTTTATAAAGCCACTCGAAATGCTTGAGTTATATGCCGAAGTCTCCAGCTCGCCTCCATCTCTCGAACAGCTGGAAAGGGCACTGGGGCCAGTGGGCCGAGCGCCAAAAACAAGGAGGCAATGGGTGAGGGCGTAGCAGTGGATGTTGTGGGCAGTCCCATCCGCCGCGGGCCTGGAACCATGGCCCTCGTCAGGACGGCTCTTCGCCCCTCCGTCCCAATCGAATTCATTAAATGGGGCCGGCAGATCCTCAAGATATCTACAGCCGTCCCGGCGGTACCCAGATTTCATCGCTGTTATTCGTAATGTATCACTTGTGTCTATTGTTCGTGTTGGTAGTGAAACACCATTTAGTAAAACGGGGGAAGGGGAGGACTGACGAGGAAGAAGGGAGGTGGGGCCCGCAAGCGCTTTCTTCCCCACTCCTACTCGCCCTCCCGTCACCCCCCTTTCTTTGTCCCGCTTAGTAACTGGGGCTTCCAACCAATCCCCATCCGGCCGGCCGGCTTCCTAGCATTCATATTGGCTGGTTCTGCTGAGGGCCTTACGGCCAATCCGCAAGCTCGATGCTTCCTCTCAGACAAAAGACAAGCGAAGCGGCTCTCGCAAACTGGGCTAACTAATCCGATCGCCCCGCCCCGCCCCGCCCCGCCGGCACACACTTTCCCCCCGCCTGCCGAGCTGGCGTCCATCCTGGCAGCGAGCCAGAGATGGAATATGCAACTTCTTTCCTTAAAATAAGGAGAGGAAAGGTAGAAATGTGTGCATATGTTGAAAAGGATACCAAATAACGCTCCGTTTCTGCAGTTGCCTCAGTCCAAGCACTCAGGACCTCTTACGCCACAAAGCATGGAAAGTTCAGAAACATATCCCAAATATGTTTACTTTGCCATTTCACTACCTGCTTAAAATAACTAACTACTCTCCGTTTGCAGCACAGCAGGAAACTTAGCCTTTAAAATACTCAAAACTCCCGTGCCCACATAGTCTAAACTGTTCAAGGATAGCAACAAGCTGGACCTGGAAATGAGCTTTTGTCCTCAGACAACTTCACCATTGTCACATGCACAAAACTGAAGCAGCCTCTCGCCAAAAGACCATGGAAAGCTGCAAGCATAACCTTCATGCAAAGTGTGATTTTAACTACCATATGTTAAGACGCAATTCGTAATTAGAAACCATAGCCACTAATACAAGTATCTACAGAAGGCAAGTCAGTGCCTTTCCCCAGATGTGAAATCAAGACACAATTAGCTGCAGCTTCCCAACGTGTGTACACTGCATGAACATGCAGCAAAATAGATAATGCATTCATCAGATGTGGTAATACATATACACTTTCTCTATATGATATTTCTAAGGACCACAGACAACCCTGCATGGCTTGAGTATTAACCACAAATATTTCTGTGAATGACCATGCACATAATTGATATGCGCTGCTTAAAACTAAGGTTTCTGAGAATATTCTGATCCCAAATGTACATTGTACTGTACAAATATAATGTATATGGTAACAGATACTTTCTACTAGACTTCCCTGAATACTGTGTGATAACTTCTCCTTCAAAATATAAGGATTGTGCAAACATAAGGGATATATACATATACATAACATATACATATCCTCTATAAACAACTATCAAACATGAACATGCTAGATTGTGAATTATTAGGGAGGCGGTTGCAGGGACAGCACTGGAACCTAGTGCTTTAACATCACTTTTTGGCTGGGATGGGCAACGGACCCAGATTCTTTCAGATTTCACATACTGGCCTGACCCTATCCTGGGCAGGTCACACATTATATTTAAAGTACTATATGGGTATGTGCCCTTTGCACTTTGGGAAGTCATTGTCTAATGTGCCCTGCCAACAAACTATGCAACTTGGATTTGACAATAACAATCCCACTATTATCAAATGCATTTAACAACCACCTTGATGTCACATCACACTGAGACTCCAGCACCACATCACCCACACAATCTGCCACATACACAACTATGGTTACTGCAATCCTATGATCTCTTACCTGGGGGTATGCCCCATTGAGGAAAGTGAGATTTACCCTTCAGTAAACATGGCTCTGATTGGGCTGCATTGCCACAAACTTTCGATCAGTCACTCATGCTCAGCCACACTGGATAATATGCACAGAGAAAAATACAACACTTCCCATACACTCAGTCACAGCCACTGCAGTCTACACATTTAGCATTTCATTTACTTTAGCCAAGCAACTCTGGAGTAAATTGCTATATATGTGTGTGTAATAAATATACACATGCAACCATAATTAGGGGTAGGCAGCATCCTCTTGCCCAGCCACCATGTAGAGGGCAGAGGTAAATAGAAACTGGCACACTGTTGGCCACAAAACAAAAACAATCTAACCTGTTTTAAGGCTCCCAAAACACACACACACACACACAGAGACCAAGATGCAGTTTATACCGAACATGCACACGTCTGTTTTTTGTTTCCCTCCCTTCCAAGGACAATCCAACCTATGCTCATGTAGTGGGATTTACTGCACACGTGGACTGCTGCACAGGACCAGGAATGGCCATGCCAATTCCTTGCTTCAGTTCAGATGAACAAATTAGGTTTTATAATTTATCGGATACTAAAACTGTTAGTTATGACACTGATATCCAACCAGATAATTTCCCACATCCCCACAACCACTATTCAGAGCTATCCATAAACTATAACTATATACCCTATACATAACTGGAGTCTCCACATCCCACTTAATTTAAAGTATTCCCATTGTTACTGGGATTGCTCTGAAGTTGATGGGCTGCTGATTACAGCTTCGGTCATATTTATACATACTTAAGATATTATATAGATGTACAATACCACATCATGCACATTCAGACTGAGACTGTGTCTGTCTGTCTCCTACACACAGCATATATTCAAGCGTAATACATAGTTACTCTGCACAACCGAACCGCCTCATCCACAAACATTCAGTCCCCGCACACACAACGCTGCAGATTGTCCATACGAACAAAAAATGTAGGAAGTATGTGGTCAAAGGTAACATACCACTTACTCTCTTATACGTTAACAGTCATGCCAGCAAGCAAGTATACTTTCTTTTGCATCATCTTCTGTGTGCCGTTTGGGAGGGAAAGAGGAACGTGGGGAAGGGGGGCGCGTCCCTCTGTCTCTGAATGTTCTGATGCTGATAGGTTTACCTCTGAGAAGAGGGGTCTACATTCACATGGTGCAGACGGACGATGGGGTGGGGGGAACCTATCCATCGCCTGCTGCTCCAGCGGTAGGTATCTCCCTCATATCGTTACCAACCCATTCACTGCCACTTGCACTATGCTGTGAAATCTCGAAAGGGAGCCAGGGGTACAGCTGCAAACAGACTATCCGACCCGCAGCTTTGGTCCAGGGTAGGCGAGTAAAAAATACCCATTCAGCGCAACACGCCAGCCCAAACGCGACAGGGTTAACCAAGGGGGCGGAGTTTCCCCTCCGCTCTGCCCCTCCCCCGTTTCCCCCTCAGTGGGCGGAGTTTCGTCCCCGGCATAGAGGCGGTTGGGCGACGGTTGGGGCCCTCAGAGTCGCTTTAAAATGAAACCGAGTGGGGCTGGGAGAAGCCGAGCACCAGAGCGCGCGTGGGGGCCGATGCTGAGCTTCTGTGCAGCAGCAGCAGCAGCAGCGAGAAGCGGGTCGGGGGCCGCCTCCGCCTGCAGCAGTGGGCGCCGGGCGAGGGGCAGAGAGGGGGGCAGCGGCGCCGCTGGACTGGCGGTGGCGGGCTCTACCCTGAGGTGTTAGAGAGGCGAGACGTTTCCCTGCATGGCTCATGCTCACTACGGGGAAGAGCAGGAGGATTATTTCAAACAAACAAAAAATCCGACAGTGTTCAATTTCCTCAGATCTGTCTTAAAACTTTCCTTTTAAAGAACTGCAAATATTTCCTCCAACTGCCTCCACGCACACGCAATTTTTGCATATTTTGACCTCTCACCTTAAAAGAATACCTCTGTTCTTTTCCCCTCATCCCCCCGCCTCTTTCACTTAATTTGGATTTGGGGAGGAAGCTGGAATAAGTGGTTCCTTTCCGTCCTCCGTTCCCCCCGAAGCAAGGAGGGAATTAAAAAAAAAAAAGAAAAAAGCATTTCTTTTGCTTCCTCTCGCTTCCTGAGAGGGGAGTGGTTTTCCCGAAGAGGAAACGATCGAGTTGTTCTTAAGAAACTTTCTCCCCCTTTTTCTTTTTTGTTTTTGTAATACTATGGGCGGCTAGGCTTTTTTTTTTTTTTTTTTTTTGGTGTGCCGTACTATTTTAATTTTTTTTTTGAAAAAGGAAAGAAAAGCAGCCGACTAAGAGGGATCCCAGAGATCGTCCATTTGCCTATTTGTCACAATGTACAACACAGTGTGGGATATGGATCGCGATGACACGGATTGGAGGGAGGTGATGATGCCGTATTCCACCGAGTTGATATTTTATATCGAAATGGACCCTCCAGGTAAGGCAGAAAACATATTTGCTGTGGCGGTGGTTTTTAAGTAGAATGGTTTCTGTTTGGGGTTATAACCGTAGTGATTTCTTAGTTTCAAGGCATCTGCATTAGAAGTTAATTGTTCTTCGCCTCTAGTGGGACAGACTCATTTTCTCTGCGGAAGGGGCAAAGAACTGTACTTACGGAGGCGTATAAACTTTGCTATTACTCTGCTGTACTGCCTATTAAGCAGGTCATTTTTAAATGCGTCGGTTTTGTAAAGACTGGAGAGAGCTGCCTCCTTTTACAGTGCAAAACCTAGACCACACATTTTCTTTCCCTTCCTCCTATTGTTGGAAATTCTATTTATGGTGTATCTACATTCATAATCTTACCCACTACCGCCACTTTCTTCTTTTTTTAAGGCTAGTTTGTGTCACTTTCTGAAGTTAATTCTTTAGTTTAATGGTTTTTAATACTGTTATGTGTTTAGAAATACTTCTATTCTAGTAGCTTTCCATTCTACACTGGATTCTCTAAGAAAACTATTGCGTCCGATCCTGTGTATGTTTACTCAGAAGTAAATCACACTGAGTATAGCTGGGTTTATTACCAAACAAGTATGCATAGGATTGCAGCGTAAAGTAGTTTGGAGATGTTCAAGCCATTATAATATTTAATGCACATTATTTCCAGTAGTTAAGAAGTATTGTTCTACTTTGCTCTGGAGTAGTACTTCTTTTGTGTCCGGGGAGGAATGAGATGTCAGAAGTTAGTTGAATCACTGGTGGAAGGTGCATCTATTTAGAATTACGGTTGTAAGAGTTTGAAATTGCTTCAGGCTTAAATTATGTTTGAACATTTGTGGATGCACACGCAGTTACGTTGAGAGATGGTTCTGAAAATGAATACTAGCAAGCATCCCAGCCATTATTTCAGAATTCTGGTTGTCCTGCAGATGTGTAGCTCTTTGTGACCTAAGATATTCCAGCTGACTCCTAGAGGTAAAAGTAACCTCAGAGAGCATTTAGCTCAACCAGACTTTAACCATGCTAGTGATGCTCATTCAGGTTTCTCTTAAATCTCCAGAGAAAGGTGTTCTATAACTTTTTAAGAAAATGGATTGCTGAATGCACATTGAAGTTAGCATTTTCAGACATCCAACCAAAGTCTCTTAAGCTGCAGCTTCCACATATCTCTGAAGTTTAATCCTACCTCTTTGATGCATGTGACCATTCTGTTTCTTTTAGGGTAGTCTTCCGGATACTTAAATCTGTTTAAACTACAACCCTATAGTGTTTAACTCCCATTGAACTCATTGAGACTTACTTCTGAGTAGACATATATAGAGGATTGTGTGGTTCATGACTAAACATGCCCAGTTTTTCAGTGTCTCGTCTGTCGTGAACTTCCAGTGGCAATCATCTTTGTTCTCTGAATCTCTAGAGTGTTATCAATAATTTGTGGTAAAACATGGTAAACAAAACGGGGAACAGTACACCAAGTATAGGCCAAACCTGACTTGTGTAACAGTTGAGATTTTTAGTTAATAGCCTGCTTCTAGTTGTTAAATTCCTTTCAAGTTCTGTTAAATTTTCACTTTTTGAATGAGTTCATCACTTTGGTAAACTGATACATATTCAGATGTAAACTACAAGTATATCTCAGTACTCCGATGAAGCAAATGAAGTCATCCAAAAAGCTTCGCAATCAGTTACATTTTCAATCATTCTGCAAGAAAGCTAAAATATGTTTAGGGCTATATGCTGTTTACGCCCTAAAGAAAAAACAATTCTGCCCTTAGAATGGATTATGCAAATGAAGTAGATTTGCACGGGGCTACTTGGCATAGTTGTGCATCCTAAGGCTTTTAGCATGTTTGTAGCAGAATGTA
Organism: Heloderma suspectum; assembly: GCF_057233095.1. NCBI lineage: Eukaryota > Metazoa > Chordata > Lepidosauria > Squamata > Helodermatidae > Heloderma > Heloderma suspectum. Next base: position 233,590,149 of record NC_139461.1, read on the forward strand.
AAAGCTGGGAATTGAGGGTTAGAAGTAGATAGTAGAAGCCGGGAGTAGGTAATACTAGCCATAAGGAGAGGGGAACATGCAAAGCACTAGAGCTCTACTCATATCATTCCCACTTAGATTTCTGTTGCTCCATCAGTTAACATTTTTCTCTTCACAATCATGGAAATGAGGAACTTGTGAAAGCAAGCAAGCTGACATTCTCTGCAGATTTTATCCTTGCATAGTGATCCTGTGGATGTGCAAAGTAATATAGTCCTTAGTGTGTCAATATTGGTACTTTTAGACTTGGTAATCTAGCTAGGTTTGAGTGACATATGTAAGCTATTTAACGTTAGTAGAATATAATGTATAATATAATAATTTACATTCTTCTAAATTGGTTTAATAAGACTTACGTTGTGAGTGTTTAGAACCTCTTTTAGTAGCATTTATGGGAATGCTTCAGTAGTTCTGTGACACTCTACTACTGAAACAAGTTTGCTGAGTGGACTTCACTCTTATCATGGAGCATCTACCAGACCCCAGAACTTTCCATCCTTTCTTTTGTTCCATGGTTTGCTCAATAAAAGTGTTTGAGTTATCTTGAAATGATTTCTCCAACATTTTCTACACAATGTGACCCTGTCAGGAAGTCTATACCCTATATTTGAAAGAACTTTAGAGAGATGGCTTACCAGGCATTCACATAATTTTTGAGTAGATGTTCCTGGGTAATATATTAGTACAGATAAATATGTGAATTTGACTTCATTTCTAGCAAAACATGCATTATAATGTTCCCTCCTGTAGATTTCCTCTACAAAACAACTTTTTTTCATGAAATGCAGTGCTGAATTGATTCAGGCCTTGTAACAGTTGTTTCTAGCATTTCTTTATAGGTGAGAATGCCCCTTTTCAAACTGCTGTGTGTTTTGATTAACTCATTGGGATGTACAAATAATCTAACACACCCAGTCTTGATAGAGTAGCTCCGTTCACTTCAGTTGGCTGCTAAAATAAAAGGCTTGAGAATGGCAGTCTAAGCTGATGCTAACATAATATAGTATGGTTCTGTGGTGCAATTTGTAAGTGTAAGGTCCTAGTCTTCAGTTGTCTAAATATTTCCTAATATCAAGGTGTTAAAGGGGGGTGGGATCTGCATGTCCTCCTACTGAAGTACAGCTGAAGTACATGGATATGGAAATAATGAAATTAAGCATCTGGTTAGCATTGACTCTGAAGAAATGGAATTGTTTTATTCTTCGTATGATGGTCAAAAGCCAGACTTACACAAAATGCTTTTGAATTATTAACTATATGTAATTAGTTTTGCAGTAAATTTAAAGAAGAGAATAGGAAGATTATTCTTACCCCACTAGGGCTCATTTAGGCATGACTGAAAATTATCTGTGGGTATTTTACCAATAAGCTCTTACACTGGAACATATGAAGAGCCCTGCTGGATCAGACCAACAGCCTATAAGTCCAGGATTCTGTTCCCACAGTGGCCATCCAGATACCTATGGGAAGCCTATAAGCAAGACATGCGCATACTAGCACTCTCCTGGTTGTGTTTCCAGTAACTGGTGTTCAGAGGCATTGTGCCCCTGATACTGGAGGTGATATATAGTCATCATGACTAGCAGCTATGAACAGCCTTATCCTCCATGCTGCTATATATTTAAATAAAGGTACATATCATGGTTTCTCCAGGAAATTCCTATACATACTGCATGTGCTGTTCATGTAGGAACACAGGGGACTGCTGAGTCAGACTATTGCTCCAGTATTGTCTACACTGACTGGCAGTGGCTCTCCAGGATTTTGGACAGGCTTTCCCAGCCGTACCTCAAGATGCCAGGGATTGAACCTGGGCCTTTATACATGCAAAGCATGTGCTCTACTACTGACCTACAGCCCTTTCCCCAATACCATTGAGCTGTAGCCCTTATGTATGATAAAGAGAAGGCATCTACGTTGTCAAAAAATATCTCCCTTGGTTTCTTAGCATTTAATAAGAGATCACTGGCATAATGTGTCGGCATTAATTTGTGGCTGTGCACGTTACTTGAGCAGATAGGTCACATCACCTTCAATGGGAGAGAACCACAATTGTGGACTGTTCAATAACTTGTAGTTAGGGGGCTTAGAAATGTATTACCCATTATATGTGAGAATTTATAAGTAGCAGAGCTTGCCCACACATCTTTACATGTTTTTAATAACTTTATAACACTTGCCGAGCAGTAGTCAATAATTTTAAAGAACTTTAAATTATTATTGGTCACAATTTTCAGCATTTCTATCCAAGAAGTTGTTGCTTGGGACTTTTAGAATATTATTTAACAGACAGTGTTGCTTTAGTTGAGCCCTTGTAGCAAATTTTAACTTTTAGCTATAGTGTATGCTTTTGAACAGCCATATTGTATTAACTACAAGTTCTTGAAGGAAATTCTCTGTAAATATGCAGTGGAAATGGATAGACCTTCATTGATAGCTCTGTAAGCTTGCTTACAGAGCTAAAATCTCCTCATTTCATAATGTTTGCATTTCTTCAATTATTACCTAAAATAGTTTTTTCAGACCGAGTACTGTGACCGCATAAGTTGGATTTTACAGAAATCCATCTTAATTAATGAATTTAAAGTAACATTTTGTTAAAAGCTGACCTATCTCTTTTTTAATTACTTTCTCACAAGTAAAAGCAGTGAAGCTGTCATCAATATTGTTAACTTGTATTAGGACAAATGTGGGTAGACACTGAATTCCAACCCCCACACACACCCTCTCCACACCTGTCTACAAAGCCTGTATCAAATATACAGTGGTTCTGTATTCCCCCACCCAACCCCCCAAATTTGCCAAAGAGCATGGCCAGTTAAGTTCACTCAGCTGTTTGTTATTCCACAGTGGAAAGGAGAGGGGTTCGAATTCTTGAAAATATAGTTAATGATAAGCTATTTAAAACATGCTTCTGCATTAAAACATTATGCACTATAAACCTTAGACCTTATAACGCTCCCAGTGGAAGTCAAGGGCAAAATTCCTTTTAACTTGAATTGTTGCAGTAACGAGCTTTGCATTAATGGAGTATAGTCTGTTGAGCTAGATTTTGGAATGTGCCCTTCTAAAGCACATTGGCTTTACCACAATTGCTTTTTGACTGTCCAGTGAATTTTAGGACTGACTTCCTCGAACTTGTGTTTATGACTAGATGATATTTGAAAGACTCCATGTTCTGCTGTGTAAAGGCTGTTTGAGATGATATAATTTTCTGACACGAGAAATACTTTTGTGTAGGGAACTTTATTCAACAAGTGGAACATTAGATGGTCACAGACTAGGAAACCATACTTGGCCACAGCTGCTGAGTCACGTAAACTGCAGGGGTACACAGTATAAAAGATAAACATACAGTTCTTGTCTGACCATTTACATGTAACTCTTGTGCATTTTCATATATAAATATAAGACATACTGCTGTTTATCTACTTTAAATCATCCTTAAGTGTGTGGTGTTAGGCTAGACACAAATTCAGAAACAAAACAGAGCTCTGTCTTGTGTGTGTGCCCCCCCTCCGGCAGTGAGAGACTGCTGCTCGAAGTGGATTCTGAGCACCAGTCTTTGCTGTGTCCCCAGAGCTGCAGGGCAACAGGAAATTCCCATGCAGTTCCTGTGGTTTGCTGTAAGTGTTGGAGGATGCGTCAAAAAATAAACCTCTAGAAAACTGCTGAACGATAGTGCCGCACCCTTTATAATGCACAGTGTTCTTTCCAGAATATAATTGGACCTGGATTCTCAAAACACTGAAACCAAGTGGGCGGATTGCCAGAGCACTGGTTCTTTCCCAGCTCTTGCCACCATGGTGTAGCCAAAAAGATTCCTATAATCTTTGCTGGAAGACCACTTCAACTGAGCCTATCTCTGCCTCATCATACCTTACGTGACTCCAGTATACCCTTGAGGTAGACATTGCTAGGGGGCTGCAACAAGAGCACCTCTGGATTTCTACATGCTTGACTGTGGTCCCAGGAGCAATGCAAATTGTAGGAAGGGATCTAGTCAGTGGAATTCACATGGATGTGAGATGACCCATCCACCAAAATTCTGCAGGATGAATCTTTGCTATTCACATCTAAATACGGTTGATGTTTGAACTATAGATCTATCCAGTTATTTATTTATGGCCCTATTCCTCAGTTGACAAGTAATATAAGACACTAGCTGGAGCAAGCTCGCCCTCTTTCTGCCTCCTAACGTTCAACCAGCAAAATACAGAGTCTTAGCAAAAGGCTCAGACATCATAATTATGTTATAGATCTCCCTGATTTAAGCAGGAAATGTGTGCCTGAATCTGTATACATACACATGTGCGTGTGCGCTCTCTCTCTCTCTCTCTCTCATGCACACACCCCAGTATTGCATGATGCAATGCTATTGCAGGGCAATCCAGGCATCTTTACAGCAGAAGACTTTCCCCCACATCTTCCATTGGTCAATTTTCCTCTTACTGGCATAGGGCTTTTCCAAGGACTAAATGTGGAGCAGTACTCATGGATGCTTATGTAGGCAAACAACACTGATATTACCACAAGAATAGAAAAAGAAGTATTTAAAAATTATATGTGCACAGGCAGCCTCCAAGTGCTAATTTTGCTTATCCAGAAGACCTGAAGGCACAGCATAAAAGAGAAGCATTTTCCTGTACTAAGACGCTTTCAGTGGAGAGGTATCTACTTTAGGGCATCAGAGACTAGCAAAGCGCTACAAGAGAGCAGAGATGGGACACCCATAGTATAAGGGCAAGAAAAATTCTCTGATAGGATTTGCTGCATTCTCAGGAGTCTGATGGTGATGAAGAAAGAATCCCAGATCAGATTGGATATGATCCTGGTGTATGTTGCATCCCTTGTACCTGTCCATCTTGAACTGTCTGAATTGTTTTACTTTTTTTCTTTAATCAACAAGTGCTTCTCGTATTTGCTGATAAAATAGATCAAACTCTTTAATCTATCTCTTTCAGACCACAGTATGAGGATGACCACATGGAGTTGTACGTTTTTGTACCCTACTAGCTTGGGAGTAGAGATGGGTGAGAAATTTGTTTGGTTCGCATTTCAGTGTGAACTTACCAAATTTGCGTTTCCCAAACCTGAACATAAACAGGAATGCAATTTGCCACTGAAATCTAATGTGCAGATTGTTGAAGGTTGCAATGTAGTTCACAAAGCATACATATTTTTTAAAGCACAGAAATGCTTTATTAAATGGGGAAAATATGAATATTTGAAATAGCGCACACAAACATGCTTACATTCAGGGGAAAATACATACAAAAATAGGATTTTAGTGGCACAAAATGTGTATAAATTTTTGGGTAGACTAAAAGAAATTTACAACCTGATGTGGAATCGGGATGGAATGAACTTGGCATTAAGGGAAAATGAGAATCTAAGCAAAATTGAGCTTGATGGACTCTCCCATCCCTACGTAAGAGCTGGCTCATTTGCATACCTCAAAAGAAGTTACTATTGTGGGAGGGTTGGGGTTGTTGGCATAGAATTGGGGGGGTGGAATTTCCTTGCATCAGGTAGTTGTAGCATTGCTACTGTTGGGACACAGCAAATCTCTGGCCCCTCCCTGGTATCATTGCCTGTATATAGATAACAATTCTGAGCACAGGGCTTTCCGGCTGAGTAATATATGCTGTCTACAGGCTGCCAGCTGATCATTTGGAGAGATTAGTAAAGCAAGGGGAGAGTATGCTATGGAGTACACAGTACATGGAGATCCTGCTCTGCCACCAAGCAGACTGAATGGCTCTCAGATCCTGTTCAGCCTAGATCTTATGAGTTATAGAAGGAAATAACTTTAAAATGTCGAGCCTTAGCTGTGGCATCCCTTTAATGCCTAAAACAAGCCTGTTTGCATTGTAATAGTCTTGTGTGGTGCAGAGTGGTAGGCGGCAGTATTGCAACCGAAACTCTCCCCACGACCCGAGTTTGATCCCAGCGGAAGCTGGGTCCCAGGTAGCCGGCTCAGGTCGACTCAACCTTCCATCCTTCTGAGGTCTGTAAAATGAGTACCCAGCTTGCTGGGGGGAAAAGTAGTCACAACTGGGGAAGGCAATGGCAAACTACCCCGCTATAGTCTGCCATGAAAACGCCAGCGTAAGCGCCGCCCTAGAGGGACGCTTGCACAGGAGAAACCTTTCCTTTCCTTGCATTGTAAACTGCAGAATGCTGAAGGAGATGTACAGGATTCTGATCTTTAAATGTCATGGATGTCCTAATAGAAGTTGATGCAGATCATGGAGACATGTTCTAATAAGTACTATATTCAATTATTACTTTCTTTTGGGATTTGAGAGGGCACTGTGTGGAGTGTCTGTACATTTCACTAACTTTCCTCTGCAGCAGAAATTAATGGAAGGGTTTTTAAGTTCTTGTACCTCTCAAATAGGTGATGCTGTAGCATGCGGCAACCAATCTCTGACACTGCTCTGAAATCTTGCACATGCTGGGGCAGCAGTTGCAGTAACAGCCTCTGTGCTGCATTGTGGGCCTCCTGACTCAGTTGCACAAGAGCAAAGAACAGATTATAATGGATCAGTTGCACATCAGTGTGCAGTTGTTCTTCAAAAGATGTGTATTTTTGCGCTTGTTCATCTTAGCCTAAGTAAATATTTCCTCTCCTTACTGAGTTCTCCACCGATTGTGCTTTAGAGGTTAGCTGTAGTATTTTCCATAAGATGTAGGAAACTGTTATGTCTGTCAGTTTCACCTTTTTATCTTCAAGGCTCCAATGGCAAAACTGAAGATGGTAAATTACTTTTGCAGCATATATTCATAGTAATGCCATTTCTTAAGTAGAATATTCATAATTGCATGGCCTTCTGAAAAGAGCATTGTTTCAAAAAGGACCACTTCACATTTGTTTAAAATGTTGTGCCTTGCCTCACTCATCTTATCTCAAGGTGAATTTCCAAAGTTTACAAGATTAAAAATAACTTTCCTGGAAATAACTAAACAATATAGCAGAAAATCAGTAAAAGGTCAACAATAAGCTCACATTGTACCCCAGCTCGCTAAAGCAGTTGAAAGACCTGTTTCTGGAGCCCAGTAAAGAGGTGTATATATACTTTGCAAGACAGAATACATTCCATAGCCATAGGTTACAAATTTATCCTGTACAGAGTGAACATCTGTGTACAATGTTGTGTTTAAAGTAGTTATTTGTGTCTCCAACTATTTGTACATATGGCAGAGGACTGCAGCAGCCTGCAGTTCCATAGCACATGTACTCTATGTGCGTGGGGGGTGGGGGGACAGGGCTGAGGTAATGTTTAGTCAACAGAAATGTGTATACTCTTAATCCTTAGTATCTGAATAAGATCTCCATATGAGAGAAATTAAACAGCCATTTGTGGCATCATGGCTACCTAAACTTACCAGTAGATGACCTGGATTAGACAGCCATCTGTCTTTGGCCTCTTCTCTTCATGCTGAAACAAGCATTTGTTGCATCCTTTTAAATGAAAATGAGGAGCAGCAGGTCATGGTAAAGCTCATCTCATGGGTGGACATTACATTCTGTTGTAGGGATAGGCAATATCACGCCTTCAAATGTTTGGATGACAATTCCCATCCTCCTGGCCATGCTGGCTGGAGTTGATGGGAGTTGTAGGCCATCTGGAGGGCACTACGTTGCCTACCCCTTTCCTTGGTCTATTGGTTTTCCATGTGCAGACCTCTGTCGTGAGTTAAGTGACACTATGTTGCAAACACTTGTCTGACTTCAGCCCAAATAAAATGTTAAAATGAGAACCTATAGTAGCTGTAGGGTTTTAGCTGTGGATGTATATTAGGTACTGAAGATAAGTTGGTTTCTCATGTACTCGGCTGTGCTTGGTATTCTGTTGCCGTGAGATTTCTCTGTATATATGTACATTTGATCAATGCAAAGCATTTGCAATGTGTTGTATTGACTAGACCATATCTTTAGGATTTCATATTTTGATGGTAGCAAAGCGTGGCTGATACATACAAGCTTGCGGGAATTAGGTTTGGATTGTGTTAGAGAAAAAGTTAGTTTCTTCTATAAGGAACAGTAAAGATAGAATGAAGAATTACATTTAATTGATAATACAATTCTAAATAACATGAATTGCTTAGGAAAATTAGTTTGAAAGGCAGGCTATAAACAACTGAAATAAAATATTGAGAGTTTGACTTTCTGGCTAAAAAGAATGTAAAACTGCAAAGCTGAAAAATCATTTTCAGTACTCATAAAATGGGTTTAGGCAACAGCTAGTGTGTGGTTTCAAGCAGCTGATCACCTTTAGCCTCACAATTAGACAGAAAGCATTAGTTCTTCAAGTGTAACACACACCGTAGATCTCCTTTGTCCCTCCCTAATAATAGCAAGCCCTCCTGCTTGAGAAGTACCAGGGTAGCCTTCTGCAAGTATTCTACTTGTGTTTTTACACCTGTTTTATACTAAGGAAGTTAGTGCCACTACATGAGTGCAATAGAAAAAGCACACTATTCATTAAAGTTTGATACAATGGACTAGAGATTGCCTTTTCTGGTAGCGTTTTACAGCAGATGTGCAATTAGCCACTCACCTGCTTGGCTGAGGCAAGTAGCTGATGCCTTCCAGATGAGTAGGTGAGTGGCAGCTTCTTTTCCCTCTCTGTAAAGTTGGGAGATGTAGCCACAATAGTGCTGTGGCACTGTTTTTACACACTGAGGAAAAGAATACTGCAGTCCTGTTCTCTGCCTATGGCACTTGGGAGGGGGCAGCAGAGCAGAGGGACGAGGCAGTATGCACAATAGCATTAATATCACAGGACTCTTTGCAGTCTGTGACTCTCTACTTCTTGTGGCTGGTACTGCAAAAAGAAAGGAGACCTAAGTGGGAATAGTGCTACAGTACTATCATAGCTGCTTTTTCTCAGTGATAAAAGGCTGCAAGATGAAGCTGCAGCAGTGCTTCCCCACTATTCTATCCCTGAAAAATGTTGTGGGGATTGTGTACCTTATAATGCTATTGTACCAATATTGCAGAAAACAAAATATGCAAAAGGCACAATATAGAGAAAGAAAGAGAAGATGTGATTTTCTTAATAATTTTCCAAATAATTTGAAATAAAGAAGGATTCCGGGTAAATACAAATCAGCGGGACCATTAAACATGTTCTATGGCATACCCTTTTCCAATGTAAAATGTACAGTGTTTCTTTGACCTCATCATTATGCCTTGATGCAGTATAATCTTGGTGCTTATTCTGAAAGTATTTATAGAGCTATCACTTCCTTAAGAGACCTAGAATATGGCTTGTGTCTGTGCCATATTTATTTGGCAACTGCTGATATAGAATACATAATATAATCATTTTATAAAAAGTGGAACGTTTCAATGTAGCAAATAGCAAAAACAACAAAGACTAACAAAATTATACTAGCATAAGCGTTCATGGACTATAGCCCATGTCATATGCATATAAATGGATGATGTAGGCTGCATTCTTGTGCAGACTTACTTGATGGGACTTGCGCTGTATATGTGGGTGGTGGATCTCTTAAACATAATGTGTTATTTTCAAATAAACCATCTCTTCTGTACTGCTTCTCGGGCATTGACTAGATTTTCCATTTGAGAAACTAAGCATACATACAGATATACCTACCTACGGGAGCTGTTTTGGTGGTTTCTGTTGCACATTGAGCTCTGTTTTCCTGTCCTGTCCCACCCTTTGCTTCTCCTAATGAGACAGGTACTTGGTGCTCAGTCCAGCACTTCTTTACCCCTTGCCTTTACAGGCAAGGTTATTTTTCAGATGCTAGGCATGTTCATCCATTAATTTTAATGTTATTTTATTTTGTTTTTAATAGTGTGTAATTTTATTATGATGTTCTACCAGTTGATCTGTAAACTACCTTAGGAGGGAAAATAGCCTAAAAGGGGCAATTCCCCCCCCCCCCGGATTCCAGTCCTGACATCATTCTGAGAGCGGCAACAGCAGCTGTTCATGCTGCTCTCGTCCCATCTATCTCTACTTCCAGTTTCCAGCCATATTAGCAAGGCTCAGGACAGGAGGTCAGTAAATTAAACACGGGAGGGTGGGGGATGCCTTTGAGTTTAACTGGTGTTGCGGGAGCACCTGCCTCATAAGACAAAGTAGTAGTAGCAGACAATGGCACAACCAGGCTCCTCCATACCAAAGTAGCTGCATTCTGAGAGTGGCAACAGCACCTCATGCTGCACATGCCTGGCCCATGGGCTATCTCTAGTCACCCGTTCCCTGCAACATGAATGGGCAAGGCCCAGCCAGGGGAGATCAGTAAATTAACCCTGGGGGTGGGGGTCCCATCAAGCTCAGTTGAGAGTGGCTACAGTGCAAATAGTAGAATGTGGACCTGGAAGGGGCAATGAGGCTGGCTTTCTGCCAGGCTCAGCCAGGCACCACTGCAGCCTGGTAGGCCTTCAGTTTGGTAGCCTGTAAGAGTGCCTGCCTTGTGAAGTATCTCCCACTGACTGTGATCATGGAAATCACCGACTTCCTGTCCTTTTGCACTGTAATTTAAAGGGAACCAATGAACTGTTTTCCAGCCCACAGGTGAGGTGAGATGGGAGAACACAGGAATGTTGCCCATCAGGGAACTAGGGGGAGAGGGTTGCTTGAAAGGACATTCCTTGCCAGTCCCAGAATCACAAGAGAAGATGCACTCCTTATGTACACTGGCGTTTTGTGGATTAAACCTCACCCCTGCCCCTGTAAACATGTATAGGATTGCGTCTGTGGAAGCATCATCAGATCCTATTCTTTCACCCACAAAGGCTGGGAAAGTGCTGAAAAAAACATAAGAGAAAGGGAGAGATGGTTAGCTGACACATTATGAGGATAGCCATTCCAAATTTCATACATGCTCATGGGCATCCACAGGAAGGGGCAAGGAGGGGCAATTTACTCTCTGTGGATGAGCCATAGTCTCGAGTTTCCCAGCTTTCATTAAAAAAAAAAATGCAAATCTCTAGCCTTGGTAGAACTCGAGATATGAGGCAAAATGTGCAGCCACTGTTCTGCCTATTCATTTTGTGAGAAACTAACTGGCTCCCACTTTTTAATGTTTTTAGCCAATAAATGAAGTCACAGCAATGATTAACACGCCCACTATTTTATGTGTTAACCCTTCTGGGTGTGTTAAGCCTTTTGGGGGTCTTCCCTGTTAGGAAGTAATTGCAACCTCATAAAAAATAATTTAGGAATCCTGGAGTTTTCTGCAGCTGGGTTTGGACAGTAGTGTGACTACCACAAAAACAAAAGGGAGCAGAAAAGACAGGAGTTGATTACCTTTCTAACTCAGGTCTTGTTAGTATTTTTTCTGAGTTTATAAACATTTAAAAAATTACTTTGCAAATGGGTACAGATAAATTTAATCATTATTATACCCATATAGCAGGAGGCAGGGCTGTGGGTGAGAAAGTGTGGGTTACACAAGTCATGCAAAGTAGCCCAGTGTTGTTACTCCTTTTTTGCGGAGGGAGGGTGTGTTAGAGTACTATATGGCAACTCTGCAGTGTAGTCCAGTGTTGGTGTTTTAAGGAAATGCAGATGCAGCTGTGAAATTGATTGAGCAACAGTGCAATTTATTAAGGGTTAGAACGAGTTGTTGTGATATATATCTTTAAGAGAACTGGCCATTTTTAGCTCTTGCAGGAGGCCCAAGAGAAACCTTTCCCCATCTCTCTCTCTCTTATTGTTGCTCCCTGGAGCTGAGACAGTGTTTTCACATGTACTGTAGAAATAAAGAAGCCTCTTGTGAAGGTACCTGAATCTATTATGTGTTGCCTGTAAAGCACAGCCTAGGCGTGGGTCACCCCACCCTCACCCCAATATTAACCCTGCCCTTCACCCTTGCAATGGCCTTTGACCCAAAGGGCCATTACAGTGGTGAAGGCGGTCATAGAAAGAATTGAGGGTTTCAGCTGTGGATGGAAAGCCAATGTCTGGACACCAGGTCTACCCACTGAGAAGCAACAGAGGGTAGACCTGGTATGCAAATTTCTCAAGAGGGTAGATCTTGGTAGACCTGGTGCCCAGGCTTATTGCTGGTCAGTCACCAGGTCTGCCAGAAATGGTAGACCTGTTCTCTGATGCTATCAGGGCTTTTTAAAAATGTGCAACCATACACAAAATATACAGTTCAAGGGAAAAATGCAGATCCAAATGAACACTGCTGTAGTTCAAAATTCAAGTCATGCAAAAGTGGTATTGTTAGCTGCTGTAATAAGTGGCTGATAATGTGAATAGCAAAGTGAGTAGTCCAGGCTCCTCTGGAACCCTAAAACCTGTCCAAGCATACTCATTTATCCTTCCATAACTAAAGACACTCTCCAGAGACTCCACTGCTACTCTCTAGAGCTGCCTTCTCCAATCTGGTGCCCTCCAGGTGTTTTGGACTTCAACTCCAATCTGCCCCAGGCAGCATGACCAATGGTCCTGAATGCTGGGATTGCAGTCCAAAACGTCTCAAGGGCACCAGGTTGAAGAAGACTGCTAGAGAATGTTCACCAGTGTTTCCAAGATGAAGGAAATAATTCCAGGAGAAGTCATATGAAATTGTCAATGTTATGATAAGGTCCATAATGTCATAAAATACATAGTATGACATTCTTAAAACAGCTGTACTGTGTTGTGCATTGAGGTTTTTTTCTCTTGTTCCTAGGTGTGTGTTTTTTTACCTCCAAATAAACTTTGTTGGAGTTCTTGACACTCCTTGAATATAACACTCCTCTGCATTAGCACTGTTCAATTCCCAGGACCTTCTACTACTCTGTGTAGGCTTCTAAATGTCATTGAATGTGATGCTAAGTAACAAAGAGCACACACCAGGAAATTGCACAAGTGTGTTGTGGCGGTGTGCAGTATGCACATGAATTACAACCACAAACTGCTGTGAGGCTCCCCCCACCCCCCAAAATTCCAGTGGACGCCCATGCCTGTTCATGTTCCACTTTATTTTGAACATCTGTCGAAGAGGGGAGTATGGGTTGCTTTCAGACAAGCCCAGCTAAATGCCTTCCCATTGGCAGATTATACTGGATGTCTTAGAATCTGCCCATGTAACACATGGAGGACCTTGCCCATTTTTACTGGAATGTAAAATGTTTACCACATTAAGGGCGCAATTCTGTGGGGATAGGCAGCCGCCTCTGAACTTGGAGGCGACCGCCTATCCAAATCAGGGCAGGAGAAGCATGGAGGGGATTGTTCCCTCTACGTTTCTCCTGCCCTGCATTTGCAGCTAGACAGCCGCTGCCTAGCCACAGGAAGGCGGAGGCAGAGGCTGCCGGATGACACATAGGATGTGTTGTACCGGCATTTCCGCCTTCCCTGCCCCAGAGCACCCCGTTTTGTCCACTCCATGCTCCTCTTCAGAGTGCAGAGTGCAGGGCTGTTGCGCGCTGCCTGCGAGGCAGTGAGGAAGGGAGGGAAAGTTGGTTTTCCAGGAACCGACCTCGGAGCATCGGTACTCGGAAAACCAGATAGCCTATGGCCATCTAGCTGCTGACTAGCAGCCATAGGATTGCTCCCTAAGAGAGCTGTATATGCAGCCACTATTGGCAAGAAAAACAAAGAACCAACCCTAAGAAACTTACATTTGTTATCTCACCAGGACAGATATACTACATCCAGAAATGCAAACTTTATTATACTTGCCTTGAAAGTGCATCCAAAAATAACTGGATCAAAGACTTGATCTATACTATCTATATTGTTTACGAGGTGGGGACCTTGCCCTCTGTACTTTACTGTCTCAGTGTAATTATCTTGTTTTTGCTCTAACATCCTTATTTTAATTGCTTTTTTATTTTGCAAAATGGAATTTAACAGATTGACTGGGGGGTTTTGGGAATTGTATGATGGCTAATTGCTAGTACAATAAACTATCCTTCCTTCCCTCAAGCAGTCACGCTAAGGTTGGGAATATAAATATATTTCATGTAACATGTAGTTTAGTCCTAACATGCATATGAATTCTAGTTTAAGCTAAAGATATAGGGCTGTGTCTAGCATCAAGATAACTGCTTTCCTCAGGGACAAACAGGCAGCAGAGACTAATTAGTATTATTCTAGGTACTCTGGTATCTTCTCTTCCTCATTCTCTAAGGATTTTCTGTTTTACATGAAAACAAATTGCAACGTTATTCAGTGGAGATAGGGAGAGTAGATTCTAATTGATACCTAAAGTAGATTCTATTTCTCATGGCTGCTCCAAAATATATGGTTAGCCTAGTGGGTCTTGGGTTCTTCTTCTGCCACTGAGTGCAGAGTGGGAACTATTATATCAGCATTCTTCATTTCTCTCACCGCAGTTCTGATCAGACTTGTTTCCTTAGTGCACTTTCTGTAGAAGAAGGGGTAATGGTATCTACCAATAAGACTTGAGCTGAATCACCCCTTTCAAATACTTCTCTCAGTTGCCAATAAGAGCAGTTGAATGAAGAACTATCATTTTGTTTAGAAGAACAAGAAAATAAAGGGGGATAGCTGTGCTTATGATGGGGAAGATATGCCTTCTTGTTAGCGAACGAGATCTAAGATGAGAGTCTTCAACCTGATAATTGCTGGAATCTGTCCAGTCTGTTGATTGGTGACCATCTGATCTCTTTGTGTTTGAGCTTAATACTAATACCAGGACTTTCATTCTTCTTTCATGTGTCTCTTAAATCTCTTTATTCCTGAGGTTTAACCTTTCTCCTTGGACACCTACGGATTCTCAAAGTCCAGAAAGCACCAAAGACATTTATGTATAATAGCATAGAGTAGGGGGTCCTGGTATTCTGACACTTTTCTTTATGGGAGAAAAAACATGACACTGTATGACAACTCATGCTAGCAATTTGAAAAGTATTGTCAACCAGCTTTGATGCTTAGGCTGCAATCCTATGCATACATTACTTGGGAGTAAGCTCCACCGAACACTGAGACTTCCATCTGAGTAAACATGCATAGGGTTGCTCTATAAGAGTGTCCACCACCACCATCACCCTGAAACATTCACCCTGTCCCAATAAGGGAGATTAGCATGCGTTATTTTGCTCATCTGAGTCCCATTAAGCTGGCTGGTTGTGTCTTCTGATGGGAGAGCAAAAGACTAGCACAGCTACTTCTCTGGAAACTATTTAATTCATACAGTCTCAAGAGAAGCAGCTATGAACTAGAATAATTGTGTGGATGCATTCTATCCTATTCCTATGAACAAATGTGATTTCAGAAACCTATTATTTGGGCTCTCCTCTTGGAGACATCTTCACTCCAATGCTAGGAAATTGTAGATATTGCTTGTTGCATGTATGATATTCAGTATCATCACAAAGAGATGGATATTTTAAAAAAATGGATTTCCGTTTTCTTTGTGGGAAGTGTTAAGATACTTTTACAGTTGTGCTGTTTACTTGCTAAAAAACAAAACCCTGCATAGTAATGGCTTCTTCCTGAGAATTGGAACATTAGCCCATAGATAGCTTGGTGCCCACTTCAGTAAACCTAACATTTATTTTGCTCATCAAACTAGCATTTTCATGATTACCTCCTCCCATATGTGTCTGCCCAGACCCTAAGATCATCTTCAGGGGTCCTTCTCCGTGAGCCCCTGCCAAAGGAAGTGAGGTGGGTGGCTACCAGGAAGAAGGCCTTTTCTGCTGTGGCACCCTGGCTGTGCAATGAGCTCCCTAAAGAGGTTCGCCTGGCACCTACATTGTACTCCTTCTGGCACTAGGTGAAGACCTTTTTATTCTCCCACTATTTTAGCATTTTAGCTTCCTAGTCTTTTAGCTCTGGTATTTTAAATCTGTATTTTAAATCTCTGCATTGCTGCTAGGTTTTATTCTGGTTGTATTGTTATTTTGTCATTTTAAGCTTTCATATTTCATATTGTTTTATGCTGCGCTTTGTAGTTTTAATTTTTGTGAACTGCCCAGAGAGCTTTGGCTATTGGGCGGTATAGAAATAAAATTAATAAATAAAATAGCATCAGTTGTGTGGTTAGTGATATCAGTCAGGTTTTCTGTCTCAGCTTCTGAACTAGTAAAAAATGCCACCTGTTGATCAGATTTAGGGATGTCAATACTAAACTACTGGTCTTAAGTACAGAAAACCAGTCAACTGTACTGTTCACCCCATCTCCCTTAGCTATAATTCCTTTGCTTCAAAGTTCCTTTGAATTTTATTAGTGGAGAATAATAAACCTGCATCACATCTCACATTGCTGTGTTGGTCAAGAGAGGGACTGCACTCTCTTATAATGGAAAGAGCAACTGTGGTGGAGGTCTGAGCCCCCAGCTTCTGGAGTTTAGCATAGTTTTATGACTAGATAATACTAATACCCCTTCATGGATCACTGCCTTGTTGTGGTGAAGGGGCTTGCGTAACTCAGTGAAGCCATAAGCTATGCCGTGCAGGGCCACCCAAGATGGACAGGTCATGGTGGAGAGTTCTGACAAAATGTGGTCCACTGGAGAAGGAAATGGCAACCCACTCCAGTATTCTTGCTACTTTCTTACTTTCTTGGTATAAGAAAACCCCATGGAACATATCACAAGGCTAGAAAGAGTGAAGTGGCTGGGCCAAAGCCGAAAGGACACTCAGCTGTGGATGTGTCTGGTGGTGAAAACAAAGTCCGATGCTGTAAAGAACAATATTGTTTAGGAACCTGGAATGTAAGATCAATGAGTCAAGGCAAGCTGGAGGTGGTCAAACATGAGATGGCAAGATTGAACATCGACATCTTGGGAATCAGCGAACTAAAATGGACAGGCATGGGCAAATTTAATTCAGATGACCATTATATCTACTACTGTGGGCAAAAATCCCTTAGAAGAAATGGAGTAGCACTCTCCCACACTGGAGGCATTCAAGACGAGGCTGGACAGCCATCTGTCAGGGATGCTCTGACTTGGATTCCTGCATTGAGCAGGGGGTTGGACTCGATGGCCTTGAGGCCCCTTCCAACCCTAGTATTCTATGATTCTATGACTCATAGTAAACAAAAGGGTGGGAAAAGCTGTACTGGGGTACAATCTCAAAAACGATAGAATGATCTCAGTATGAATCCAAGGCAAACCATTCAACATCACAGTAATTCAAGTCTATGCCCCAACCACTGAGGTCGAAGAAGCTGAGGTTGATCGGTTCTATGAAGACCTACAACACCTTCTAGAACTAACACCAAAAAAAGATGTCCTCTTCATCATAGGGGATTGGAATGCCAAAGTAGGAAGTCAAGAAATCACCGGGATAACAGGCAAGCATGCCCTGGTGTACAAAATGAAGCAGGACAAAGGCTAATAACGCTTCTCCAAGAGAACACGCTGATCATAGCAAACACTCTTTTCCAACAGCACAAGAGGCGACTCTACGCATGGACATCACCAGATGGTCAATATCGAAATCAGATTGATTATGTCCTTTGCAGCCAAAGATGGAGAAACTCCATACAGTCAGTAAAAACAAGACCTGGAGCTGACTGGCTCAGATCATGAGCTTCTTATTGGAAAATTCTGGCTTGAATTGAAGAACGTAGGGAAAACCACTAAACCATTCAGGTATGACCTAAATCATATCCCTTATGACCTAAATCATATCCCTTATGGATATACAGTGGAGGTGACGAATAGATTTAAGGGATTAGACCTGATAGACAGAGTGCCTGAGGAACTATGGACGGAGGTTCGTAACATTGTTCAGGAGGCAGCAACTCAATCCATCCCAAAGAAAAAGAAATGCAAGAAAGCCAAGTGGCTGTCTGATGAGGCTTTACAAATAGCTGAAGAAAGAAGGGAAGCGAAAAGCAAGGGAGAAAGGGGAAGATATATCCAACTGAATGCAGAGTTCCAGAGAACAGCAAGGAGAGACGAGAAGGCCTTCTTAAATGAACAATGCAAGAAATGGAGGAAAACAATAGAATGGGAAAGACTAGAGATCTCTTCAAGAAAATCGGAGATCTCAAGGGAACGTTTTGTGCAAAGATGGGCATGATAAAGGACAAAGAAGGCAGGGACCTAACAGAAGCAGATGAGATTAAGAAGAGGTGGAAAGAATACACAGAACTATACAGGAAAGATCTGAATGTCCCTGATAGCCATGATAGTGCGGTCACTGAACTTGAGCCGGACATCCTCGAGAGTGAAGTCAAGTGGGCCTTAGGAAGCATTACTAACAACAAAGCTAGCGGAGATTACAGTTTTCCAGCTGAGCTATTTAAAATCCTAAAAGATGATGCTGTTAATGTGCTGCATTCAATATGCCAAAAAAATTGGAACACTCAGCAGTGGCCACAACACTGGAAAAGTTCAGTTTACATTCCAATTCCAAAGAAGGGCAATGCCAAAGAGTGTTCAAACTACCGAACAATTGCGCTTATTTCACATGCCAGCAAGGTTATGCTCAAAATCCTACAAGCTAGGCTTCAGCAGCATGTGAACCGAGAACTACTGGAAGAACAAGCAGGGTTTCGAAGAGGCAGAGGAACTAGAGATCAAATCGCCAACATTCGCTGCATCATGGAGAAAGCAAGAGAATTCCAGAAAAACGTCTATTTCTGCTTCATTGACTACGCGAAAGCCTTGATTGTGTGGATCACAACAAACTGTGGCAAATTCTTAAAGAGATGGGAGTACCAGACCACCTTACCTGTCTCCTGAGAAACCTGTACGAGTGTCAAGAAGCAACAGTAAGAACCGGACATGGAACAACCGATTGGTTCAAAATTGGGAAAGGAGTACGACAAGGCTGTATATTGTCGCCCTGCTTATATAACTTATATGCAGAGTACATCATGAGAAACGCCGGGTTGGATGAATCAGAGGTCGGAATTAAGATTGCCGGGAGAATTATCAACAACCTCAGATACACAGATGATACCACCCTTATGGCAGAAAGCAAAGAGGATCTCAAGAGCCTCTTGTTGAGGGTGAAAGTGGAGAGTGCAAAAGCTGGTTTGAAACTCAGCATTAAAAAAACAGATCATGGCACCTGGCCCCATCACTTCCTGGCATATAGAAGGGGAGGAAATGGAAGCAGTGACAGATTTTATTTTCTTGGGCTCCAAGATCAACTGTAGCCATGAAATTAAAAGACGCTTGCTCCTTGGGAGGAAAGCTATGGCAAACCTAGACAGCATAGTAAGAAGCAGAGACATCACCTTGCCGACAAAGGTTTGTGTAATCAAAGCTATGGTTTCCCCAGTAGCAATGTATGGCTGTGAGAGCTGGACTATAAGGAAGGCTGAGCGCCGAAGAATTGATGCTTTCGAACTGTGGTGCTGGAGAAGACTCTTACGAGTCCCCTGGACTGCAAGGAGGTCAAATCAGTCAATCCTAAAGGAAATCAACCCTGAGTGCTCATTGGAAGGACAGATACTGAAGCTGAAGCTCAAATATTTTGTCCACCTAACGCGAAGAGAAAACTCCCTGGAAAAGACCCTGATGCTGGGAAAGATTGAAGGCAAAAGGAGAAGGGGACGGCAGAGGATGAGATGGCTAGATAGCATCACCGATGCAATGAATATGGACTTGAGCACACTCCGGGAGAGAGCGGAGGACAGGAAGGCCTGGCGTGCTATGGTCCATGGGGTCACGAAGAGTTAGACACGACTTAATGACTGAACAACAACAAAAAAATACTCTTAACTGAAAGAGCTGCAGCATTCAGGAGTGAGTTTGGATTGGAACCTAGCAGAGAGAAGCACATCGTGGAGACATGTCTTTGTGGCCTTGTCTTTCTAGCTGATCTATGTTCAGAATCTTGATTTTGGAATACAGGATTCAAAGTGTAAGAGAAGGAGATACACAGTACTGTCTGAACATGCTTGGATTCATGTACATAATAAAACTGGTATGGGAATATACCCATCCTAAATAGAAAATCATGTATTTGCATACATTTGTCTTAAGGGGCAACTTAAGAACATTGCATCTCTTCAGCCTAAGCTTTTCCATATACATAATTTTCATCTCAATAGTTTAATGCTAAATTTAAAATGATACGGTTGTTAAAGGAAATGATCACATCTGAATTTTATGGGTAAAATACATAATTCAAAGGCATAGGCCTCTGTGAAGGATAGGCACCATCTCCAGTTATTTAGGGTCCCAGGAAAATAATCTCTTGGGCTTGCTGTTGCTAGTGCTTCATGCTGTGTTTTTGGTTTTAGACAACGATCTGTACAGCTTGGTGACGAATGGTGGAGAAGGCATGCACGTAGTTGCTGGTCACTGCTTTGGTTCAACTGAATGTTTCAGTGGCTGGAGTCCCCTATGACGAAAGGTTACAACAACTGGGACTATTTAACTTAGAAAAATACAAGTACAAGGAGACATGGTAGAGATGTACAAAATCTATGCATGGTGTGAAGTGGATAGGGGGAAGGGTTTCTCCCTCACTCACCCTAGAACCCAGAGTCATCCCATGAAGCTGAATGGTGGGAGATTGAGGGCAGATAAAAAGGAAGCACTTCTTCACACAGTGCATTGTTTGTTACACTGTGCAATTTGCTACCACAAGATGTAGTGATGGCCACCAACTTGGATAGCTTTAAAAGGAAATTATATAAATTCATGGAAGATGAGGCTATCAATGGCTACTCATCCTGATGGATATACATTACCTCCAGTAATGGAGGCAGTATGCTTTTGTATACCAGTTGCTGGTGAATATGAGCTGGAGGATGCTGTTATGCTAATGTCCTACTTGTGGACTTCCCACAGGCAGTTGGTTGGCCACTGTGTGAACAGAAAGCTGGACTAGATAGGCCTTTGATCTGTTTCAGCATGGCTCTTCTTATGTTATTGTTTTAACTCTGTATACTTAATGAAATATTATGATTAGAACAGTTACCATGCGAATAGTTTTCATACTAAGCAAACTAGTGTCCATTTTTGCCTTAGGATATTCTAATGTAAGGTTATAAAAATATTTATTCCTTTACATTTTATTGCATGTGATGATATAGACGCTAGTCTGTGAAATTCATACTGTAATAAGGGTGCAATTCTATGCATATTTAGACATTTAAAAAGTCTTAGAACTCCTAGCAGGAATGCTGAGGGTCATAGGACTTTTTCTGTCTAAACATGCATAAGATTGCAGCTAAAATGACTCTTATTTTAGATGTCACAGGTTCCTTGTCCTTACGTTTAAGAGCCAGCCCTTCATAAAACTGATAGCATTTGTATGGGTCAGTGTCAAATCTATGAAGGTTCAAACAGATTTTTCTTGCCCTTGGAAAAATACAGATGTTAGCTAAGTAGCACATGTCTAAAGGACTGCACAAATGGAAGCACAGACAGAAAACTGATAATTAATGCTGGAGTATGAGCCATAGTTCTTGAATGCTGCGATCCTGCACCTACCTTCTTGGGAGTATGCCTCGCCTTGTTGAACTCAGTGGGACTTACTTCTGAGTAGATATGTATAGTATTGTACTGGAAGTTAATACTACTAAAAAAGAATCTACATTTAACCAATTTTGGTATAGTTTATTTTCTTTTATTTAAAATCGTATGTATTTAGTAAACGTCTATCAGAATCCTTGGGCATTACACAAGCAATTGTTCTGCCTTAAATTTTCTACGCGATACCTTATCAAGAGAAAATAATATAAATTGCATTGGGAAAACATGAATAAATAGCTTCTGCTGTCTTGTTAAGGCTGAGGCATACCTCTCTGTTTCTTTTCACTGTCTTTCTCATGACTCTGAATCTTCAGTTCGTTGTGTATTTCGAGGCATTAAGGCTGCAAGCTCAACCTGAGTAGCCATATATAGGATTCTACTGTTAAATGTCTTCACACAAAGATTTGGAATTTCGTGAAGCCAAATTATGCACACAGAAAAGGGAAACCATTTGCAAAAGCTGAGCAGCTGTATTAAAACTACCTGCTAGAAACTCCACAGATACAGTGTATGTGCTGACGTCACCAACGTATGATCTTAAGTACTCTGCTATCATTGGCTGAAGTGCTGTTTCCTTTCAGAGTTCAGTTTCCCAAATCCCAATCAGAGTCTGCTGAACTCAGAATGCAGCAGGTTCATTGGTGATACTGGTTTAGGAGTAGGAGTAGAGTTACTAATAAGCAAGCTTTTGAGAAATCATTCCACTGTGAGAAATGGTGTTTATCTTTGCCTTTGTGAGAAATGGTCTAATTTAGCAGTGCATACCAGCTAGCTATTGAAGTCTGGATCTGATCATGGTAATGCACAGATACAGAAGAAGAAATGTTTTGTTGAATCACTCACTTTTTAATCTTGTGTGTCAGGGAGAAGGCTAAACATGTTTTTTAGAACTGGGTATGGGTACTGCTGGGGTCACGAAGAGTCGGACACGACTTAACGACTGAACAACAAAAAAGGGGTAGTGCTGTTAGTAGCTACTAGTGCTTCAGTGAACAAATACAACCTGAAACTTCTGGCTTTTCAGAAGGAATGATTTTTGGCAGCAGCACAGTTCCAATCAAATCAAGGGCTGGGCAACTTGCTTGGCAATGAAAATCATGCTCGAAATATTTAACATCATGTTTTCAAAGTTGACTCTGCAGAGGCAAAGGTTAAACATTATTTCAAAAATGAAAGCTGGAATTTTTAGGATTCTGTCACGAGCCCACAGGATGCAAAGGGGAGAAAGTTGCCCATCTATTTGTTAGGGTTGCATAATGTTTGTATAAGATTTGATATTTTAGCCCTTATATTGCAATCGTTTAATTGTTGTGAACTGCCCAAAGAGCTTCGGCTATTGGGTAGTATAGAAATCTAATAAATAGTGAAACATGGAAAAATCCTCCCTTTTCACAGTGGTCTGTCTTACGCAAACAAAACTCAGTCTTTCATACTACCTTTATCCTTCCTTTACGTTAATGCATTAAGCCATATTATGCTTGATAACTATGAAATTAATTTTAGGAGCTTATTCTAAGTGCAGTGCCTATATACGTCCTTACAACCTTTATGCTCCTGCTTCATTAGTACTGTTTCAATATTGTTACTTACGTAATCTTGTAACTTACTGCTGTGCTGACACTGTTGGAGCACCAGTGTGGGTTGGTGCTGCAATTGTTGCTGTATGGAAGAGGCTAAAGAGACTTGTTAAATCAGCAAATTAAATACTTCATCCTTCATGTTTTATGGGATGAAGGATCTAAATTATTTTAACGTCCTCTGCAGCTTGGTTCAAACGAATGCTAATTGACCATAGGAGCTGTCAGGTTATATTAATTGTACAAATAATATCAAAGCGTACATGTGCCTTGTAAATTTAAGAACCTAGTGCCCAGTCTTTGAGGCCCCTTCATGTGACTTCCATGAATAGTACCATTGACTTTGAGAGAGCTCTTTCAATGTAGCAAAGTAATGGGGTATTTTGCTGTAAGAAATGTAAGCAATCTACAACTAATTCCTAGAGCAATTAATCCCACTCATTTTCAACAAGATGTGTTCCTTAAATAAGGATTTTTTGCCCCAAAGTAATGTCCCATTCTTTTCATTGTGGTATCCCAACTGCCCCCACCGGCCTATTACTTCACGTCTTGGAGTGTAGATCACTAAAGAAGAGCTGCATTTGTTCCCCAGTATATGAAAGAAACCTAATTTTGCAGTGGCCTCTCTAACATAAATTCTTGATATTCAGGCTTAGCTTCCTTTCAGTTACAGGTGGAAGGAAATTAAACATTTGGTTAGCTCCCACCAACAGGGATAAAAGCCTTTTTCTGAAAGGCAGGAACCTCTCGCTAATACTCTCTGTCTTCCAGACTGTGAACAAAGTAGGGTTTTTAGGGAGCTCTGAAAGGAGATTGGGGGGATGCTCACAAGTTTGGAAGAGTCAGGACCTGATCCTTCCATCCCATCCTGTATCTTATTCCCTGTTGGCCTGTTCAGAAGGGAAAGGCCAGGGAGACGGCAGTGACCACCTCCCCAGCAACTCCCTTCGCATCATAGAGAATGGCTGGACTCCCCATCCCATTTGGAGGCAGGAACCAAATGAGCCAGCATTTCTAAGCCAGCCAGGCAATATAAATAGATGAATGTTGGAACAGGAAGCACAACCTCTGCTTACTCCTCAGGGAACTGTGCCACTGCTGCATGCCTGCTTGGTATTCCATTTGTTCAGAAGATTAATAATAAAGGGGTTGGGTAAGGGGATGGATTTTAAACCATGGAATATGGACTGTCTACAATTAGTGTGGATGAGGAGCCCAGCAAATTCTGCACATATAGAGCAAACACAAGTTTTTCGTAAAGGCCTGGCCCCTCTAATACAGGTTTCAGTCTCTACATACTTCAAGGCCAAAACTCTAGTGATTAAAATAGGCTTCTGACTTGAGTTTTTGTTTTCAAAAAATAGAATATCTTGTATAAGTTTGTCAAAAGTTGGAACATAACAAACCAAAAACCTGTGGTCCCTGCATATTTCCACCATCAGTGAAAAGGCAGTTTGGGGAGGGTAATTTTGAGCAGGAAAAGGAATGGGTGGGATAGATTGTGGTAATGCAGCTTCTCTACACACAGTCTTCTTCCACTCACTTGCAGACTATCTAGTTTACTTCAGGATTTTAAAAAAAAATGGAGGAAGGGATCCCAGAGCTCCATAATATGTAGTTTATACTTGGGTTCAATCTGTTTATATTCTGTTCAACAAAATGAGAGTGGTGATTTGGCAAAGTGTGTTAACTTGGGAACTGAGACAGTTTTAGATGTTCGGGATGGGGGGTTAATTTTTCATCTGTAGATACTTCCTTTTTGGTTGTCAGCAGTATTTGACATTGTGGGCCATGGTATCTTATTGTACCATCTGGAACATCTGGTAGAAATGTAGGGGTTGGCATGGACAAATTCCACTCTTTTTTTGTTGGAACAATCCCAGAAGGTGGTTATTTGAGATGCCAGCTCCAATCCCTGGGAGTTGCGGGCTGGGGGTGGGGGTTGGGTTACTTCTGAGTAGATATGTATAGGACTGTACCATTAATATGTATATAAAGCCACCTGGGGATATCACTTGGAGCTTTGGGGTTGACATCATCAATATACTGCTGACAACATGTTAATCTATCTTTAACTACGTGGTCAGGTGGATGAGGACACCTTGAATGCAGCCAAGATGAAAATTATGTTAACTGGAAGCCTGAGACTCTGAGAATATGCAGTCTACTTGCTATCAATAGTACATGTAGCTAAGTAGGTGCAGAAACGCAGCTGGGTGTTGACCTGGATCTATTGCTGAGTTTGGAAAGGACGTGGGGAGCCCCCTCCCCCATTATATCCAATATGCTAGCTGTAACGTTTTAGGGAAGTCCAAGAACTTAACAACAGTTATCCATGCCTTTGTAGCCTCAAGGATTCACTACTGTTGTGTGCTCTGTGTGGAGCTACTGAAGACTACTCAAAAGTTGCAGTTAGTGCAGAATGCCATAGTCTGCCTGCTAATGTATGGTGGCAAGTAGGAATATATTCAAGTGATTATTTTGCCAGCTGCACTGCCTGCCAGTGAAGTTCTGGGCCTAATTTAATGTGCTGGTTTTCATTAATGGATTTGTAAATGTTTATGCCACTCTTCAACCCCTGAGGGTTTCCAGAGCAGCTCACAAATCATTAAAAATAGCAGCAACCACCACAAAAATAGCAGTAACAACAATAAAGCATGAGACAACAGAACTACAATACTGAATAAGAGCCAAGTAAAACCAAAATAAAATCGGAGTTCAAGAGTTTTAAAGCCCTTTATCGTCTGAGGTGGACATGTCTTGAAGAGAATGACCTGGTTCGCACATAACAAACCATGGTTTAATTAACCATGGTTTGTTGAATTATTGGTTGTTGCCGTTACATGTGAACCCAGAACTATGAGTTAACTATGGGTTGTTAACCACAAACATCACATGAAGAGAACCCATAGTTTGTTCTTGGTTCGTGAAATGTGACTTGTTTAAACCATGGGTTGTCATTACATGCGAACCCAGAAATATGGATTGTTTTGCCAGGCTACAGAGGCAGTGGTCAAGAGTGGCCAAAAAACCCAGTCTCTTACATGCAGCGCCACAAAAGCATTTAAGATACAGGGAGGGAGTGGGTGAATGAAGAAGGAAACAAACAACTCAGGGACTGAGAAAATAAACCATGGTTTGTGTGAGTATCTGCCAGACAAACCCTGGGTAGGACAACCATGGTTTAGCGTTATGTGCACACCACGCCAGTCTCTCCCCATGTGAGCTCACTTGGTAACTAGAGCTTTCTCTATAGCCTGGGTTGTACATAATGCTAAGCCAGGATTTGTTTAGCCAAATGGTGATTTACTTGAGCATCTGATCCCACACCAGGCAACTAACCATGTTGTTGCTGTCTTGGCAACAAACCCCAATTTGAAACCATGGTTTGAAGTTGGTTTACAAATCCTGGCTTGTTTTAATTGAGGATTGTCTGAACCCATTAAAAAACCCAATCCCCATCACCATGCCTTCCCCCACAACACACAAGCGAAACACAAACCCACACCCCCAGGCATACCCACAAAAAAATACACAAAAGACCCTCAGCTCCATAAACACACAGGCAAAACACCTCCCCCCACAACAAAAAACAAAAACCATACACACAGAGGCAAAACAGTCCTTTACTGCTACTAGGACACTTGAGATACCATCTGGGTACTGTAAGAAGAGGTGGAGGGATAACAAATCAGGAACTGACCAAAGAAGCCATGTTTATTTTGCTTGTCTGCAAAACTGACTCTGGCTTGCTCAGTAATCCATAGTTAAAAGAAATCTTGGTATGGAGTTATGTGCAAACCAGTTTTGTGAAATTAACCTCTCCTCCCAATTTCACTAATCCTCTATCTTGACTTTTAGATTCCTTTGGGAAACCCATCTGTTCTGGAAAGCCTTTTGTTAGATGGCAGGAGGAATGTGTCTTGATCTTGGTGTTCTAGGTTTTAATTATCAGTTTAAGTATTTACTTTGAATGAAATTGTTTTAAATAGAAGCAGTGAGCTGCCTTGAACATTTATGGAAAGCTAGGGTTTAAATACTTTAAATTGGGCCAAAATCCAGGCATCCAGTGTGCAAGCCAGAAAAGGCACAGAGGACGGAGATGCAGGCTGTTCTGGACCAAGGTCTTCCATTCCTCCATAAGGAGTACTAAGTACTCCAGGCTCTCTCACACACCTTTCTCAAGTTCCGGGGCGAGGGGGAGCAAGTAAACTACACAAGCAGGCCTAAATTGCTGGGTGCCCTGTGGAGTTGAGCAGAAAGCTTTGGGTTGTCTTCTGTATTGCTTATGTATCCAGCTGAAATGCAGCATTGCAGAGGCTGAGGAACAGTGTGGATTGATCCTGCAAAATGTCTATGCAGCCTGCCTTCCAAATTTGCTTGCCAGGGGTATATTTCCCTGGCCCTCTGAAAGTTCCCAGCAGTACATAGAACTACTATTCTGAGTTCTTCATAAATTGTAGAGAACTCAGGAAGGACTCTTACATATGTGGAGGAGGCAGGTCCCATATATTGTACTGGGCTTTGGAACAGGCAGAAGCAGTGAAAGATGTTGCTTCTGTCTGTCTCAACCCCACCCCCCTACACACACAAATACCTCTCTCTTTCTCTGTTACACATGCACGCATGTACACACACCCCTCCAACTCCTTCTCAAGGCATGACACATCTTCTAGAAACCTTGATTCTTATAAGTTTAAGGCTTAAACCTCGACTTACGGTTGGAACCATTGTCGCTCTGGTAGCATCCCACGGGTGCTCCGTGGGAGCTTTCTCAAACAGCTTTTTAAAAGGTTGAAAAACCTTTTCATTCCCCCCTGGAATTAAAAGGGGGGCAAGGCAACATCTGGATAATATCTTGGAGAAAAGTACCTTCCTCGAGATAGTGGGGGGGGGGGCTGGATTCCAGGATTATCTCTCCAGAGCTTTACCAACGCAAAAAGCTGTACTGAGACTCCTATGTCATAGGAGAAAACAGGGCTGACGTGTTCCATAATAATATATGCTTTAAGAAATAGCAACAAATTCTGAGGGATGATTTAAGAAATGTTAACAATATTTGAGAACATCTGAGGACCTGCAAGATCTGTTTGAGAGAAACATGTCTGCGCCAAGGAGAAGAAAGGAGCTGGCATCATTTCCCCCCGCACCCCCTGTGTCAAAAGTTTCGAGAACAGAAGATAAAGGGGAATTATTTACTTTGATAAAGACTTTATCTTCGCAATTTACGGAGCAAGACAAAAGACTGGATTTAATCCAAAATTCCATCACCACCTTGCAAGGTGCTGTAGATGTAAATAATGCGTCATGGCAAAAAATGGAGACAAAAACTAATGAGCTAGAAGACCAAGTGGCAGGAAATGAAACTACGACACAAATTTGTTTTAAAAATGCCTCTGATAGAATTTCTCAACTGGAGGCCTTCACGAGAAGATCCAGTGTGCGTATTATTGGGATTAAAAATCTGTCTAATGATGTAAAATTGCCTATTTTTGTGGATAAACTTTTTCATGAGATACTCCCTATCCCATCTGATTATTTACTTGGTATTGAGCAGGCATTTCGTGTGCCAAATGATAAAGGGACTGATTACACGATCATAGTCCAATTTGCAAAAGTCTCCACAAAGAATTATATCCTGCATTTGTCAAGAGAGGGTGGAAGCCTTTCCTGGAAACAAGTTAAAGTTATGTTATTTCCAGACTACATCAAAGAGGTGGCAATTAAAAGAAGGCAATTTATCAAAGCAAAAAATATGGCAAAACAAATGAACTTACAATATTACTTAAAATATCCTGCTGCACTTTGTATCGTGTCTGAAGGTCAGATGAAGAAGTTTCTAAATCATGAAACGGCGGAGGCATGGCTGAACGTAAAAATGCGTGAGAATTCTGTTACAACCCCCATGGACTGGAATCTTTAAACAAGCTTTGTTAACTGTTTGTGTTTAGGCTACATGATCCAGGCTAGGTCAGAAGATAAATGATTATACATATATTCGTTTATTCTCTTTCATCTTCTTTTTTTCTTTTCTTTATATTTTTTATTTCAAAATAGATATGGTATGCTGTATTTAAATTTATTGTTTGACGGTAATTGTGCACATGCATTTATATATAAAATATATTAATGATTGTTGAAGGTTTATTTTAGGTTTATTTTAAGTTTATTATTATATAACACTGTATGTCTTTTATTATTATTATTGGCTACTGGGAATGAACTGTAGACCTGTTTCTTTGATATAAGATTGATGATATGATATTGAAATGTAAGGTTGTTTATTAAACTAAGATTGTTAAGGTTATAGATATAGTTTTTAAAATAGAATGGCATCGGAGGCCAGGGGATGTTGGAGTTTAAACTTAATTCTTTAAAGGGGAGGGAGAGGGAGAGGAGGAGGGAAGGGGAAAGAATCTTCTTTTTACTTCACTTCCTTTCCTCCTCCCTTTTCCTTTTTTTTTCTTCTTCCTTCTCTTTTTGTTATTGTGGTATCCTCATCAGAATATTGTATTGTTGGGAAATTGTAGTATTGATCAGGTTGTTGGTAATTTTGGTATTGTTTATTTCATTTATAAAGATAAAATAAATAAAAATATATTCAAAAAGAAATAGAAACCTTGATTCGCAAACCATCCAGGAATCCTGGTTCCTACTCCTCCCTCCTCTAATCCACTGTTACCTGGATCTTTTTCAGAAAAAAAGAGGAAAAACACACTAGGAAGAGGCTCTATGGTTCTTGCCATAGAAGCCCTGTTCCTAGAGCATCCTGGGAAGCAGGTGGAGCCTTTGAGCACTTGTGGCTTCTATGGCAGGAACCATACAGCTGTTCCTATAGCATTTTTCCTTTTTTTTTGTTCTGAGAGCTGCCACAGGACTGCACTTTTTGCACCACTGGTTTAAAGGTTAACACCATCTCTTTGAATTGTGTTGGAAAACAAAAATATATGATGTGTTCCTGATGGCTCATTCCTGTCAATTAGCAGCCTGCCATATTTTGAACCAACTGAAATTTCTGAACAGTCTTCTAGCTACAGGTTCCTGTAGAGCATATGGTGATAGTCTAGCCTCTCAGACTTGGAGCCTAACTAATCAAAGTTTGTATCACAGAGGTCAGGTCATCATCTGTGGCTGCAGCTGGCATACCAAAATAAGCTTGTAAAAGGTACTTTTAGAGCTAGGTTATCTCTGCCACCTGTAATTCCAGGAGCAAAGCCAGACCCAGCACAGATATGCACCTCAGCTGTGCTCCTGGTCCTTCAAGGAAAGAGCTGCCTCATCCAGCACAGGAGAGCCACCAGCTCCCAGACCAGTCAGACTTCCCATTATCATAATTTGTCTTGTCTGGATTTGGTTTCTGTTTATTCAGCCTCATGAAATCCATTACAGATGCCAGGCATCCATTCAACTACCTTACCTGGTCCTCACCTGGAAAGGAGGCATAACGCTGAGTGACATCGGCACACTGATAATGGTCAACTCTAGATCCCAGGATAACCTCCCCAGTAGTTTTATGTAGATGTTAAAGAGCATGGGGGACGAAGTTGAACCATGTAGCACTCTGTAGCATAATTCCAAGCAGCAGAGCAGCTGTCCCCCAACAATCCCTTTTGAAACCCACACAACAGGAAAGGAGTAGAACCATCACATTGCCTTGGCAAATGATATAGAGTATAACTTTTAATACCTCTTTGCACTGGAAGACACTACTTATATTTTAAGAGGTCAGCTGGCAACATTTTTCATTTGAAAGTGTGGGTAGATTCAGTTGGGAATTCACTAACATGCCCTTCCTGTGCACTGTATCAGTGTATCCACAGTGTTGGGAAGTAAATTAATAGACTTACAGAATAAAATCTGGATTGTTTGTTATAGTATGTCGTAAATGCGTTTAAATAGGTGAACACGTGCATTTAGATCTATGGTAAATGAAGAAACAATAACCAAGCTACTTAGAATGATGGTACTTCAACACAGACTTGAGTTCTGCCATCGCCTCAGTATGCACAGGAATCCAGGATATGCGTTCTTTCAAGTCATCGTTATGTGGTGCCATGCCAGTTTTCTCTGCTGGAGCTGCAGTGTAT
This sequence comes from Heloderma suspectum, assembly GCF_057233095.1. Classification (NCBI taxonomy): domain Eukaryota; kingdom Metazoa; phylum Chordata; class Lepidosauria; order Squamata; family Helodermatidae; genus Heloderma; species Heloderma suspectum. Next base: position 233,621,255 of record NC_139461.1, read on the forward strand.
CACAAAGGTACAAAGCTAATGCAGAAGTGCCCTAGTCTTTGCAAACATAGCCTTAGACTCATTTTCAGTAAAATAGATTAGAACATGGACAGTCATTGGATCAAGGGCTGGGACTTAGATCATGCACTGCCTTCCTTTTATATTTGAGGGTGTCAACCTCATCTGGATACAGACTATAGAAGCAGGTTTCAGTTGCTTGGAAAAAAACAGGATGTGGTCCCCAAACACTTCAAAGTCAATTTCATAACTGTTACTAAGCAACTCAGTATGCTTCTTTCCATCGGTCCCACTGTCACTGCATTGGGCTCAAGTACTGCATTGTGATTGAAGGCAGCACTGTGACTGGGCACTGATGACAAGTGGCTTCAGCAAGCTCTGTGTCCTACAGATGTCTGATGGGTGTCTCAGTCTCAGAACTGAAAATTGATATTTGTGGGGAGAGGAAACAACCCACAAAGGTTCCGTTATATCTGTACAGTTCTGACTTTATGGAGGCCAAAACCTTCATTCCAGATAAGCAAATAAAACTGTAGTTAATCTGAGTGGTGTAAGCTGACCCTGCACCTGCACATTTTGACAGAACTCAGTATCCTGCAATCAGACTGCTCTGTACCACAGAATGAATGCTACCAAGTGAATCTGATATTTAGTCAGCAACTCAGAGTGTAAATTACTAGGTCAGAGTTTGGGATAGTTTGAATTGGCTTGATTCAGCAAGTGCTGGTTACTCAGGAGAACAGTGAACTACTGTACTGAGGGTGTTCAAAAGTAACATTTGAGAGTGAAGTTGGTGCATCGTCTTTACTACTTTAGTGTGGCAGGCATGTTAGAAATAAATAGAAAAATCTTTAAGCAGTTGATCTCCTTAAATCTTTCTTTTAAACTAGAGATCAAAAAATGTTAATTAACCTGCTGTTATGGCACTCAAGGCCTCCAATGAGAAGGGAAGGGATTCTGTTGCCATCTTCCTCCAGCCAACTTCTGTGTGAGGATTGTTGCTTATTGCACATGACTTAACTTGCTACCCTGCTTGACTGATCCTTCTGTTGATATTGCCACCAGGAATTGACTTGGAGCTGCACTGCTTAGCTGGCAACAGCAGTGAGGAAAAACGAGGATCCACTCACTGTATTCCCCCACTTTACCACCATGTGACACCTGGCATCCTGATCTGAGCCCCCCCCCCCATGTCACACCTGACTGAAAGCTTAGTTGCTGAGTAATTTACCAAGACAAATTAATTGCCGATTCATACTTATTACAGAGTTAGCCAAATATGGGGACTGACGTCTAGATGGTAACTTTGAAAATAGTTACACCATTTCCAAATAATTGTTTTCTGCATGACTTCTATGACAGAAAAAGTGTGTTGTGCATAGAGATTCTTCACCTAAAAATCTCTTCTGAGTGCCAAGCTAATTGGGGAAATAGTATTGAGAAGCAGGGTTAAACTTTTCTTCCGTATGCCATTTCCAGATTTGACCCCACCCAAAGCAGCTGTTAGTCCTCCGTGTGTGTGTGTGTGTGTGAGAGAGGGCAGGTGGGGAGAGGCAGGTATAATATGTGTACTTGTCTTCCCCCTTCAAACCAGAATTGCTAGCAGCTTAGACAGAGAAGCATTGGGAATCATAGAATAGAGTTGGAAGGGACCTCAAAGGTCACCTAGTCCAATTTCCTGCAAGTACAGGAAATCTGCTACTGATAGGTAGTTATCTAGCCTCTGCTTAAAACCTTCTAATGAAGGAAAACCCACTACCATCCAAGGCAGTCTGTTCCGCTTTTGAAAAGCTTGTACCGTCAGGACGTTCTTCTAATGTTTTGTCAAAATCTCCATTCTTGTTGGTTCAAGCCCTAACCTTTGGAGCAAATCTATGACAGCCCTTCAGATATTCAGTACATAGTTTGGCCTTCATTCTTGGTCCTTGTTTCCCATTTGGCCGTATGAAGTTTAGATTTTAGTGTTGGTATGTCATATCTTTTCCAAGGTTTAGTTTTCCTGCTTATGAACATACACAGCTATCTTAAACACAGTCAGTGAGAACTTTGGTCCATCTCTAAGCTATCTACTCTACCTTTCCCAGCCTTATTAAATATCTCCTTTTGACAAGATATATCAGGAGTTTCACATGGGACTTTATACATCCAAAGTGTATGCTTTGTTACTGAACTACCGCCCTTCCAACTTCTCTAAGGTCTCATGTGTGCATACATGGATACACCAGCTAAGCCAAAAGGGCTTTTTACATTGCCTACCATCTCGTATTGTCACTAAACCATAAGCAGAAGAACACATTTCTTAGTGAGAGCTCTTGCTTGGCATATAGCGACACTGCTTGGAGAAGACTTTAGTATTGAAAGGACATGGAGTCATCAAAGTTGTGTATGCATCATAGCTACAAACTTGTATCCATTTGTGTGTGTTTATGGGCCAGCTAACACAAGAGCCTGTGAGCCTACTCTCATTTATAGCTGTGGCAACCATTAGCTCAGATGGTTGTTACAGCAGTTGAATGGCCCCATTCCAGCTGTGTCACTAGCTCTGCCATTACAAGTACTCATCCAAGAAGTCACTCTTGCAAATTCCTTGTCCCTCCTCTCTGCTGCCTGAAGAAGCCAGACACTGCTGAAAGAGGGTAGGTGAGTTAGTTGTAGTGGCACAGTGGAGAGAACCGCAACAGCTTTTTGACTGGCTAAAGCAACCATTGGAATTGGAAGGTGCTACAGTTAGTTGGAAATTCTGGTACACACAGGAATGGGTTCAGAGATGCCTATCTGAACCAGCCCTAAGACCCATTTAAATTGGAGAAGCTTATGTGCACAGAGGTATATGCAAGGTAGATCCATGTTGTTGTTTTATAGCAAGCATATAAATTCATCTGATAAACTAGTTTTTATGAGTAATCAAATATTAGCTGGAGAAATAAGATATACCTTAAGCCTCAATATGTCCTTTTTTTCCCTTCAATTCTCACAGGTCTTTAATAATGCCTTGCCTAAAGTAAATGTTATATATCCTGGTTGTATCCCTTGTTCAACATTTTGAGGTTGCAGTATAAAGTAAATGAACAAAATCTCTCTTCCAGCTCTTCCTCCAAAACCCCCCAAACCAATAACTCCAGTAAATACAAATGGGACAAAAGAGAATGGCAGCTCATCACTGCAGGATGCAGAATGGTACTGGGGAGATATCACAAGGTAAAGAATGCTGTTTTCTGAAGTAAAACATGGCTTAACTCCTGGTTTTCCTTTGTATACACATACTACAATATGTGATTATTTAGGTAACATTGTGAAGAAATTAAGTTTAAACTTGGAAAACAACATGAGCAGAGAACAAGCGTATATACTTTTTTCTGAACTATACTGATCATTGTTAAACAGTAATGAAATCTATGGAGAATTCACAATGAAGCCAGGGTTTTTAAATTTAAAATATTTATTGAGTTGATAAAACATATTTTTTAAAACGATTTTCTTATTTAAACTGGTTTTTTAAAACATAATTTATATTAAGTGTGTCAAATAAACTAGTTTAAAATGAAATCTGCATTTAATAATTTATTCGTACTGAATCCATGACCATCTATCAAACACATTTGAATATCGTATCGTTGGTGGGCAGGAGGGGGGATTGATAATGGAGCTACTGCCTGCGCTCTGCCAGATCGATGTGGCCAGGATGGGAGGTCTGCCTTTGTCTTGGTAATTTTAAAATGACCTTAAGCTAGTGCGATCACTTCTGATCAGATAGTTAGTGTCAGTGTGCAAACATTAGGAAAGAAGTGGTAGGCACAGCTGCTTGTGGTTTCAAACATAAAAGTTCAAACCTACCTGAGGAAACATTACCATCTGATAGCAAATTCTATGTGTTACTCAACATAGGTCTGAAAAGAGACAGATTAATGAGCAAATATGTGATATTTTTAGATGTAAAATGGAGAGGAGCAATGCATGGTGCTGTTATGAATGAGTGCACACTAAACCTGATCCTATATTTCATTCTTTCAGGGAAGAGGTAAATGACAAGCTACGAGACATGCCAGATGGAACATTCCTGGTGCGAGATGCATCAACAAAGAAACAGGGAGACTATACGCTGACACTGCGGTAAATAATTGGGACTTTGCCCTGTCCATTGTCCTGCCTAAATTGTGGGTAGCATCTGCTGCTAAATTGCTATAGGTGTAGCAAATGTGAATATGAACATAAACTGTGTTTTTCATTCCTGGAACTTTTCTTACATTTTTGCTAGGCCTTAAAAATACTGCATAGTAGGAATAAGCAACTTGTGTTGCTTCAAAGAATTTGCAAAGTGTGGTTGAATTTGGCATCCCGAGACTTACTGAGTTTTCTCTTTAAAACCAATTTCTAGCCTTTATGCCTGCAGAGAAGCTTTAAAATACGGGAGAAGTTTGAGGCCATAACAGTGTGGGCAGGATTAGGGTGGCTTCAGGATCTTGCACATTTCCTTGTCTTCCCCATGGTTTCGGTTCCTGTTTCTACAGCTTCCCTATAGCTTTTATTCCCCACACCCACTCCCCCTGTTCTTGTTAAATACTTTTTGAAAACTTTTGAAATTTTGGAGTCAGAGTAAAAGGAAGCAAAATAAGCATCTATCATTGTGTAAAATTGGGCAGAATTTGCCTTTCCTTGGCGTAAAATTTGGAATGTGTAAAGTACATATAGCCTTTACTAAATGCCATACCTTGACCAATAACTAAAAGTCTGATGGGAAAGGGAGGGATAAAGAATCCTAATCCTTTCTCCAATTCCACTCCCTTTATTTCTCCCATACATCCATACATTACTGAGGCTATTAAGCAGACAAGCCATACCTACTCTTCCATATCTTGCCCCACCCCCTTTCCCCCAAAACCAAACATAGCCCCTAAGTCATAATGCAGAGGTAACCAACACTTACCCCTTTCTCCACTCCAGAAGCTGGGTATATGATCGGGGAAAAGAGGCATTGAAAACCTTCGTACTGTGAAATAAAACCTGGGAATAGGAAAGGACTGAATAGTTTTCTGTCTCATACAAATTTTTAAAGGCGTGAATCCAGAAGAATGGCTATATCTGCCAGTAGCAGCAAAAACATGCAAACTGATGAGGTATATTAGAGGCCAACTAGATGATTTGGCATGAAGTTCTGTAAGAAACCCATGAGCAATGTCAAAGGAATGGTCAAAGGAATTCATAGATTCCATGAATAGACTAAAATACCATATGATGCCTTTATAAAATTCCTTGGTATTAGAAAAGTTTCCATACATTCCTGAAAAAGTTCCTTTGGGGAAATTTTAGTTAAGCTTAATCTTCTTAAAAATTAGTGAAGTTTGTGACAGCTACATTTACCTTTTGGATGTACAAAACACATGTAGGATGTATCTTGATAGAAATATTCAAACATTTAAATCACAACATTGCATCGCATGCTACATACAAAGTTGAAAACTTGCAGTGCAAAGTAACTATGCAGGAGTGTGCTTAGCTTTTGGTATTGGCATTGTTACAGAAACTTATGTAACATGTGCATCACAAATGCATGGTATGATATGCCTGATTTCTGTTGTTCTTATTATCTCCCTTGTAGGAAGGGTGGCAACAATAAATTGATCAAAATTTATCATCGGGATGGGAAATATGGTTTTTCTGATCCACTGACATTTAATTCTGTTGTGGAGCTGATTAACCACTATCATCATGAGTCTCTTGCCCAGTATAATCCTAAACTTGACGTGAAGCTGATGTATCCTGTATCAAGATACCAGCAGGTGAGATTTTCAAAGAACCCAGTATTATCTTTAAATGCAAGTGTTTTAAATAGGAGTTTTAATAAACTATGTATTTTTCTATGGACAAGGTTTTGTAGGTGAATGCCCATCTCAGGACTACAGTTAAAAACATATTTTCAAAGAGAGAACTGATGAGAGATCTCTAATTTGGGTACTTTAAACTCACTCATATCATAGTTGTTCACTTGCTTCATTTGCCAAGTGTGTAACGCTAAAACAAAAGCTTGATGTTTCAGTGTAACTAACAGTGCATAGGTGCTGTACAAGTATGATAAACGTAGGCGCTTGCAGTGTCAGGATGCACCAGAGAACTCACAAGAACCCTGCTCAGTGTATAACTTTCTAAACTTTGTGAGCTATTTTGGCCCATATAGTTACATATCAAGTTTCACAAAATGTGTGCTTCAGTCATGTGATATTGAACGGATCACCACCTTCCCTGCTTCCCACTTAATCTGGACTCAAAGCTACATAATTTACAAAGATAATGTAGTATAAATATTTTCATGGGGGGAAATTGGAGTATTGAAAGCCTACCATGCTCCGCTAAAAGAACTCTTACAGATTAAGATGTCAAGAGGCTAATGTTGGGCATCCAACTGCAAACATTTTTTTACACAAAGGTCCAATATCTAACTTGTTAACTCTAGAGTCCTCCAACATTTATGTATATTTCTAGAGTAACTGGAATAGTCACCATTCAAAAGTTGGGAAAAATGTGCTAGAAGATATATGGCCCCAGAGGAACTGCGTAAGTATGTAGGTAGAGAGGCTGTGTTGGTTAGGATTAAGAACATTAATTTAATACTTGTATTTCCATGAGGGTAGTTCTGCAGACAGGTTGGTACTTGAATCTCTTTTGTTGAAAAGTGTACCTATTTTCTACTGTATGCAGGATCAATTGGTAAAAGAAGATAATATTGATGCCGTGGGCAAAAAGCTGCAGGAGTACCACAGTCAATATCAAGAGAAAAGTAAGGAGTATGACAGATTATACGAAGAATACACCAGAACATCACAGGTGTGTTGCATTAAATTATCGTGGTGACTTAGGCCCAAACTAGAGTTTGACAGCAAAGATGCAGTCAGCAATCCAAAGTGTGGGAGAGGTGCTTGACCTTCCCCTACATGCTTTTCTCCACTGTTCTTGGAGAACTTGATGTCAAGGGTTGCAGCTGGGGGGGGGGGTTAAGAAAACTCCTCCTGCCCACCATCTCTTCTGCACTTGCCCACCTGTACTGCATGGCAGAGGCCAACACAGGATTAGGAATGTGTTGCTGCCAAACATGTAGCTAGAACAATGTCTGGCTAAAGGGAATTGTTACACATTTTGAATGCCATTGAGTATCTTGGATGCCAACCTACTAGGAAGAACGCTTCAGCTGTGGAATGTTTCGGCACAGAGCATCCAAACTCTGCTAAATGGTAGCCCAGAAAAAGATGGGCAGGAAAATAAAAGAAATTCCTTCAGTCCTTAAAAATATAAAAGGCTGAATTGTACAAAGCTGCTCTGGCCAGCTGTTACTGGAGAAGTCATTCCATGACATGATTTGGGGTTCTGTCTGAACTGAGGTATAGTTGTGTAGATTCTCTCAAATAAAAAGAATATGTAAACGTAGAGGTCATTGGAAAAGTTACCATGGCTCCCCCTCATATCTTATCAAATAGTTCCATGCATCTAACATTGCATTTAAAATGTAAGCTGGGCTCTTCAGGGATTGTCAGGTGTTCCCCATCCCTGAGCTCCCTTATGAGCCTATATTAAGGGCCGAATCTGGGGCCTCATCCAAGCAAACCATACACTTTGTCACTATAGCAGATCATGATGACTAGGGCTAGCCCCACCCAGTTCTGCACACTCATCAGGTATTTATTTACATGGTTGCTCTTTTGGGGGCATGAAAGAAGGCAAAGCCAGAGTACCTAACTTACTAGAAGTTACTGTCAACTTGATTTTATTCTCTCAATTTTTTAATCATAAAACTCTTCACTACTGAATCAAAATCTATAAATTTAGAACCCCAATCTACTAATCTGCTATGCTTTATATAAAAATAATAAGTAAATAGAAGGCAGAAGGCAGCTTGCTTCCAGTTGTTAATGATGATCTTTGAAACTGGTTTGTCTGTTCAGGAAATTCAGATGAAGAGAACAGCAATAGAAGCTTTTAATGAAACAATTAAAATATTTGAAGAGCAGTGTCACACCCAAGAACGATATAGCAAAGAATACATTGAACGATTTCGAAGAGAAGGGAATGAGAAAGAAATTGAACGGTAGGTCTGCCAAAATGCCACATCTGTTGGCAAATCATGGCCCAATGTGGTAACTGAATTTGTCTTCTCCATAATTATAATTGCTCCAACTCCATCTCAAAATTTCTGAATCAAATGTAATAACGTGTACATTTTAGTTGAGTTAAATAATGTGCAAAATTGGTCAACGCCAGTGCCATGGCAGTATCAACTATGCACTATAGGAACTTGACAAGGGGGGTTCTGATGAATTTAGATAGCAGCTTTTCCTTGTTATTTTAAAATGTATTTGCTGGATTAAGGGATGAGTTGCTCATATATAACTAATGATATAGAATTATTAGGAAGGCAGAATCTTAAGCATACTGAAGAGTTCCAGACACACCCCATCTAAAAAGGGAACGATAGAGCTCTGATGGAGCTCAAAAAGGTACAGGAAAAGGCAACTAACCATGGAAATGTAAGTACATCTCTTGTACAAGGTGCTGGGGACAAATAATAGATGGCCTTCACCATCATGCTCTGATATACGCTTCGGAGGCATTTGGTTGTTATACTTTGGACTGATCCAGCAAGGTAGTTATTCTGAACATGTTCTTAAATTGTTTCAATGAAAATCTATACTGTTATTAGATAATGAGACAACGTGAACTCTAGTGTGGGTGTTTAATGACAGTTTGAAAGACACTGCTGCCAGGTAACTTATTCAGGCAAAATGTCTTCTGAAATTTGAAGGTACATGCTTGCGTATTTAAAATTAATTTTAAAATCTGTATTCTGCCTAATAAAGCCTCAAAGACAGCTGTCAATACATTTTTAAAATGTTTCTTTATAATAAAAACAACAAATGGAAAACAGTAGCAATTATACTTTAAACCAGTAGAATCCATCCAAGAAAACGGGAAAGTCAGGTCGCTAATCGCAAATTAGCTGATAGGCAACCTTGTCTTGTCAATTTCCTTGTTACCTACTCCACCGACCACCAACATACAAGGAAATTGACCAGGCAAGAATACTCATATCTGACAGTCAACCAACAACAACAAAATTACAACTCCAATTGCACATTTTTGAGGCACCAAAAAATACAAAAATTAAAAGTTGGGGAACGAAAAAGTGTAGTGATTAGAGCAGGGAGGGGTTGGGATGAGAAGACAAGTCAAGTTCTGCTGTAAAGGTACCTGGGATACATGCTGGAGCCAGCTGGAGGACTGAAGGGCAAGGAGCGGGAGAACAAGTCACAGCAAGCCTAGTTGTCTGTCGGGTGTATCGTGGTTGTTCTGCAAACAACCATCCCACTGTGGCCTGTTCACAGGGTGGCTTAGCATGACATGCAAACCTGCTCCACATGTGGGTTTTAGAACTACAGTTATTGACTACTACAGCATCTAATCAGAACCAGCCCAGAAACACAGGACTGTATAGAACAAAACCCAAACTGTGAAGAATGCACATTTTCTTCACATATTATGATATAGTGGCTCCAGTCACATGTTGCAAAACTGGGCATGACTTGGAGCATCCCTAAATGTCTGTCAGTAAAAGATACATTAAATTAATACTTTTAAAAAGGAATGGCCTATCCCTGATGCTGCATTTACTAGGTTCTCCACTGCCATATCTTATACTACTTTTCCAATAACTTATTTCTGTACTCTTGGTTTAGTGCTTCAGTGATGAAATGGGAATAGGAAGTTTTTGTGTGGATACACTCTTAGGCTGAAGGCCACCTGAACAGAGACAGTGTTCCGCACAGGGCCTATCACAGTCCTTAAGTGCTATTTAGTAATAGGTGACATCTATGCATACTTTAAGATCAGAGCTTGTTGTTTTGGTTTGCTGTGTGTACCTGTAATTTTTAAAAACACTAGGCATTGTATTACAGGATTATGATGAATTATGAAAAATTAAAATCGCGTCTGGGTGAGATACATGATAGTAAACTGCGCCTGGAACAGGATTTGAAGAAGCAAGCCCTGGACAACCGGGAAATTGACAAGAAAATGAACAGTATCAAACCTGATCTTATCCAGCTACGCAAAATCAGAGATCAGTACCTTGTGTAAGTAAGCATTGGCTAGGAACCTAGTAGTTACTGAGTATCCAGTATTCTACTGGGATACTGTAATGAATCTCTTTTAAGTACAGACTATGAGGGCCAAACTAGATGAGACATCATTAATGCAATTGGCAATTATGTGAATGGCTTTGAAAAAACAGGTATGAGGGACCTGATCTGGATTGGGATCCTGGTGGGGAGCACAGGGTTAAAGCTCCCCTGTTGTTGTTGTTCAGTCGTTCAGTCGTGTCCGACTCTTCGTGACCCCATGGACCATAGCACGCCAGGCCTTCCTGTCCTGCGCTCTCTCCCGGAGCGTGCTCAAGTTCATATTCATTGCATCCGTGATGCTATCTAGCCATCTCATCCTCTGCCGTCCCCTTCTCCTTTTGCCTTCAGTCTTTCCCAGCATCAGGGTCTTTTCCAGGGAGTTTTCTCTTCGCATTAGGTGGCCAAAATATTGGAGCTTCAGCTTCATTATCTGTCCTTCCAATGAGCACTCAGGGTTGATTTCCTTTAGGATGGACTGATTTGACCTCCTTGCAGTCCAGGGGACTCGTCAGAGTCTTCTCCAGCACCACAGTTAGAAAGCATCGATTCTTCGGCGCTCAGCCTTCCTTATAGTCCAGCTCTCACAGACATATATTACTACTGGGAAAACCATAGCTTTGATTAGACAGACCTTTGTCGGCAAGGTGATGTCTCTGCTTCTCACTATGCTGTCTAGGTTGGCCATAGCTTTCCTCCCAAGGAGCGAGCATCTTTTAATTTCATGGCTACAATCACCATCTGTGGTGATCTTGGAGCCCAAGAAAGTAAAATCTGTCACTGCTTCCATTTCTTCCCCTTCTATATGCCAGGAAGTGATGGGGCCAGATGCCATGATCTTAGCTTTTTTAATGTTGAGTTTCAAACCAGCTTTTGCACTCTCCTCTTTCACCCTCAACAAGAGGCTCTTGAGATCCTCTTCGCTTTCTGCCATTAGGGTGGTATCGTCTGCATATCGGAGGTTGTTGATAATTCTCCCGGCAATCTTAATTCCGACCTCTGATTCATCCAACCCAGCATTTCTCATGATGTACTCTGCATATAAGTTAAATAAGCAGGGTGACAATATGCAGCCTTGTCGTACTCCTTTCCCAATTTTGAACCAATCGGTTGTTCCATGTCTGGTTCTTACTGTTGCTTCTTGACGCTCGTACAGGTTTCTCAGGAGACAGGTAAGGTGGTCTGGTACTCCCATCACTTTAAGAATTTGCCACAGTTTGTTGTGATCCACACAATCAAAGGCTTTCGCGTAGTCAATGAAGCAGAAATAGATGTTTTTCTGGAATTCTCTTGCTTTCTCCATGATGCAGCGAATGTTGGCGATTTGATCTCTAGTTCCTCTGCCTCTTCTAAACCCAGCTTGTACTTCCGGTAGTTCTCGGTTCGCATACTGCTGAAGCCTAGCTTGTAGGATTTTGAGCATCACCTTGCTGGCATGTGAAATGAGCGAAATGGTGCGGTAGTTTGAACACTCTTTGGCGTTGCCCTTCTTTGGAATTGGAATGTAAACTGACCTTTTCCAGTCTTGTGGCCACTGTTGAGTGTTCCAGATTTGTTGGCATATTGAATGCAGCACTTTAACAGCATCATCTTTTAGGATTTTAAATAGCTCGGCTGGAATACTGTCATCTCCGCTAGTTTTGTTGTTACTAATGCTTCCTAAGGCCCACTTAACTTCACTCTCGAGGATGTCCGGCTCAAGTTCAGTGAGCACACTATCATGGCTATCAGGGACATTCAGATCTTTCCTGTATAGTTCTTCTGTGTATTCTTTCCACCTCTTCTTAATCTCATCTGCTTCTGTTAGGTCCCTGCCTTCTTTGTCCTTTATCATGCCCGTCTTTGCACAAAATGTTCCCTTGAGATCTCCAATTTTCTTGAAGAGATCTCTAGTCTTTCCCATTCTGTAGTTTTCCTCGATTTCTTTGCATTGTTCATTTAAGAAGGCCTTCTTGTCTCTCCTTGCTATTCTCTGGAACTCTGCATTCAGTTGGATACATCTTCCCCTTTCTCCCTTGCTTTTCGCTTCCCTTCTTTCGTGAGCTACTTGTAAAGCCTCATCAGACAGCCACTTTGCTTTCTTGCATTTCTTTTTCTTTGGGATGGATTGAGTTGCTGCCTCCTGAACAATGTTATGGACCTCCGTCCATAGTTCCTCAGGCACTCTGTCTATCAGGTCTAATCCCTGAAATCTATTCCTCACCTCCACTGTATATTCATCAGGGATATGATTTAGGTCATACCTGAACGGTTTAGTGGTTTTCCCGACGTTCTTCAATTTAAGCCGAAATTTTGCAACAAGAAGCTCATGATCTGAGCCACAGTCAGCTCCAGGTCTTGTTTTGACTGACTGTATGGAGCTTCTCCATCTTTGGCTGCAAAGGACATAATCAATCTGATTTCGATATTGACCATCTGGTGACGTCCATGTGTAGAGTCGCCTCTTGTGCTGTTGGAAAAGAGTGTTTGCTATGATCAGTGTGTTCTCTTGGCAAAACTCTATTAGCTTTTGTCCTTCTTCATTTTGTACACCAAGGCCATGCCTGCCTGTTATCCCGGTGATTTCTTGACTTCCTACTTTAGCATTCCAATCCCCTATGATGAAGAGGACATCTTTTTTTGGTGTTAGTTCTAGAAGGTGTTGTAGGTCTTCATAGAACTGATCAACCTCAGCTTCTTCGGCCTCAGTGGTTGGGGCATAGACTTGAATTACTGTGATGTTGAATGGTTTGCCTTGGATTCGTACTGAGATCATTCTGTCATTTTTAAGATTGTACCCCAGTACTGCTTTTCCCACCCTTTTGTTGACTATGAGTGCTACTCCATTTCTTCTCAGGGATTCTTGCCCACAATAGTAGATATGATGGTCACCTGAATTAAATTCGCCCATGCCTGTCCATTTGAGTTCGCTGATTCCCAAGATGTCGATGTTCAATCTTGCCATCTCATGTTTGACCACCTCCAGCTTACCTTGATTCATTGATCTGACATTCCAGGTTCCTAAACAATATTGTTCTTTACAGCATCGGATTTTCTTTTCACCACCAGACACATCCACAGCTGAGTGTCCTTTCGGGTTTGGCCCAGCCGCTTCACTCTTTCTGGCGCTACTTGGAAATACCCTCTGCTCTTCCCCAGTAGCATATTGGACACCTTCCGACCTGAGGGGCTCATCTTCCGGCGTCATATCTTTTAGCCTTGTGATACGTTCCATGGGGTTTTCTTGGCAAGAATACTGGAGTGGGTTGCCATTTCCTTCTCCAATGGACCACATTTTGTCAGAACTCTCTGCCATGACCTGTCCGTCTTGGGTGGCCCTGCACGGCATAGCTTATGGCTTCACTGAGTTACACAAGCCCCTTCGCCACAACAAGGCAGTGATCCATGAAGGGGAAAAGCTCCCCTACCCCCCACTATTTATTTTTTAAAAGACATTCACACCGTTGTTAATGGCTTCTCATCTCCTGTGGCCATTTAGTATATTAATGAAACAAAAGCTGAGCCTCTTGACATGGAAGAATTTTAACAGATGAAATAATCATGTAATAACTGCATGACTTATTAATAACTCCAACTCAAAGCGTGCTTGGTATGGTACAGTTCTATCTCCAATGAAATATTCCCTTTCACTTTCAAGTGAAAGGCAGCTTATACAGAGTCCATGTTGTTGAATGAACCGAGTCAGAGTAGAGTATTAAACTATGCCCTCATATACTGCCTTCTTACATTAGTGTTATGACTGCCTGCCCGCTAAGTGCAATTGGGGCATCAAGTGGGCTATTCCCACATCTTGGTAGGGGAAATACGAGGGAAGGGATGTGACCTTACATAGAAGAGATCTTGTCTGTGCCATGGTTAACTCATGTTACCAAAAGGATCAAAACAGTGTGAAACCATACAAAGAATACACAACTGGATATGCTTTTTTCTAATACACTCTTGGGTATATTCCTTTAATAAAGGCACTGCTTATAGGAGGAAGGATTATGGTCCAGGTATTTGGGAGATGTTTAGACAATATTAATGGCATATATTCTGTCTCATTGGCAGTTGGCTTAATCACAAAGGAGTAAGGCAGAAACGAATAAATGACTGGCTGGGAATCAAAAATGAAAACATAGATGAGTAAGTATATTGGTGTAATTAGCCAAAATTTTGTAATATGAGTGACCAAACTGCATTTAAAAATTGTACCACAGGAGCCTATAGCTCCGTCAGTATACATGTATGTGGCCACCGTATGAATGTGTACACTTTTCTTAATCAAATGACCATGTCTTAAAAGCCATGTCCATATGCATGAGCAAATAACGCTAGTGGTAGTTTTCTTCCTTGGTTATATATACTTTCAGAGGAGTAATTCAAAAAACATTATCTCTACCTGTCATTGGAATTTACCACATGTGGTGTACAACATGACAATCAGACACTAGTTGTGAGCTGGCTCCCTTTAAAGGAATTAATACTAGAGTAGGTATAATACCATTAGTGGTTAGTTACGTATATGTTATATTACAGGGATAGAATGCAAGCATCTAAGGTAATGGAAGTGCTTTTTTGTACACCACAGAACTACTTCTGACTACTCCAGCACTTAGTCCTGTATATACTTGTAACAGGAGTTAACAGTGAGTGTGTTGTACTGATTTTTTAAAAATAATTATGCGAGTTAGGCCTATGTCATGTTTTGCATGAATTGTTTCATTCAAGAGTAATTCTAATACAGAAAGCAGATTCCTGCATTAAGGAAGTAAGATTTGTTGTCTCTTCCTAGTATATACTTTACAAATGAGGAGGATGAAAATTTGCCACATTATGATGAAAAGACTTGGTTTGTGGGAGATCTCAATCGCATCCAAGCAGAAGATTTGCTTTGTGGGAAACCTGATGGAGCATTTTTAATTCGAGAAAGTAGCAAGAAAGGCTGTTATGCTTGTTCTGTGGTGTAAGTAGTGATTCCCTGAATTTCAATGAAGTTGAAATACAATATATGCAGAGGAGTAAGTCACACCATACTTGGTGGAACTTGCTTCAGCATAAGCATGCACAGGATTGGGCTGCATGTCTTGGATACCCTTTTGCCTTAGTTTTTTTTTCTACTTGCTTAAAGTTTGTATTGTAGAGAATGGAATGTGCAGAGATGAAGACAAGGTAGTCACGTAAAGAAGGATAAAGAAAAACTTAAATGAGTAATTGACTTACTAATTTACCTGGCACAGTCAAACTGATATTAAGAGGACAAGGGTAGAGAATCTTTCCCCACCTCAGTCCTATAATCCATCTGCTTCCGGGGCTTTTTCTTAAGTTGAGATTCCTCGCTCTTGGCATTCTTGACAAAAGTACGCTTAACATGTTGTATGGTTTCAAATCTTCAGTGGACATGACCACTCAGCAAAAATAAGTGTATTTATTTACCTATGTGGACAGCTACTTTGAGTGTACACTTTTAGTCTGTTGTTGCTTTTAAATCATATAGCTAAATCTTACTCAGAAGTGTACTACTTTGGTGGAAATTTTGAGATCTTATAGCCCTTGGATACAACCCTAAATTTGGCCGTAGCTTTAATATTATAGGTGTCTTGATATCTCAACATCTCCAGTTTAAAATCGCTTTGGTAGTAGCTGAGATAAATCTTTGCTTAAGAATTAGTATCTGTGTCATTCGTTATTAGGCTACATGGCCATTAGTCTGTCAAGAGATGCTAATATAGAATGTGGTCTAAACTAACCCAGGGCATCTTGTTGGTCATTACCCATAATAGAGCATAGGAATAACAGGGCATAATCTCTCTTGTTGTTAATATCACCAATGGTCAGTGCAATCAATAAGAACTTGTGCCTAAGACAAAAATATAATGGGCTTTTACAAAAGCTAGTTACTAGGTAATAGGTACATTACCCTGGATTGTGATAATTTGTAATTCATTAAATGCTTTCAGGGCAGGGGCATTTTCTTTGCTCTGGGATGATGGAATTATACCCAATGCTAGCTGTGAGCTTTTAGTGAAATATTCTCTTAGATCTTATGGTCAGATTAATCCCTAATATACAAGGATGTTCCCAGTAACACTCCAATGCCACTTAAGTGAAACATGTTTTTTAAAACTGGGTTGATTGTAAGTTTAGCCCAAAACATGAGAAAAATACTACAGTTTTTTTAAACTATAAATGAATCATACATAGCCGAGCTCTAGAGTGTTTGAAGAACGATATTTAGGTTGAGTAGAAGCCTCTGTCAGCCTTTACGATAAGAGTTCAATTGCTGGCATTTCTCTTGTAGGAAGGAAAAAACCCCAATTACAATTCATTCCACCACCACCCGCCCCTCAAATGAGGCTTGAGAGGACTGTTGTGTAAATCTGGTAGCTGATTCTGGTTTTTTTTAAAAAAAATTCATACATTTCTACTCTGCCTTTCCACAGCAGAATCCAAGGTGGGCAACTACAATTGAATATGAAAACAACATTATAACAAAAGATTAAAAATGCAAACATAAAAACAAAACTTTAGCAGAGTAAACATAAGTATCTACAAAAGCAATTTCCAGCGGAGTTTGAACAATTTCCCATCTGAACTTAAAAGAGTTAAGGCCCAGATTTAAGACCTTCCTAAAAAGGAAGGTCCCCACTGCATGGTGAAAAAGCATTAATCAGGCAGCAAGCCGTTCTAAACATAGAAATCACTGCATGTATATGACTGCTTGCAGTATTCCATCTTGTTCATCAGGACACTCCAGTATTTCATTGACCATAATCCTCCTAGTTGAACATCGTATTAAATTCTTTGTTTTTCCTTTACAGAGCTGATGGCGAAGTTAAACACTGTGTGATTTACAGCACTCCAAGAGGTTATGGGTTTGCGGAGCCGTATAACCTATATAGCACCCTGAAAGAATTAGTCCTTCATTACCAGCATACCTCCCTTGTCCAACACAACGACTCTCTCAATGTTCGGCTTGCTTATCCCGTCTACGCACAGATGCCCTCCCTCTGTAGATAAATTCTAGGAGGGTGAAGTATAAGTGAAATGTTGGTTTCCTTGGATTTCTTTTCTACAGTTTTTATTAGAAACCAGAGGGCATTCTTTCTCCTTAGACTGCTTGTTTTGCACAAGAAGTGATTTGATGAATGTGAATTGGAGACCTAGCAGCAAAAAGATCACAGCTTTGGGGTAGGTGCCCTGGTGCTACCTGAAGATCAGCTGTGTTTTTATATAAGGAGATTCTTTCTTTCTCTCTCTCTCTCTCTTGTTCTCCCTGTAAGGAACAAGTGAACTCTCTAAAATGCATACAAAAACACCTAGAAGTGAAACTGTGGAGAGAAACATTTTTGCCAGGCGCCATCAGCGGAACTTCTACTTGGATTTTGTTTTTCTGAGGTATTGGTAACGTCTTTCAGTCTTAAGCTCCAGGAAAATGGGGGGAAGTCTCTGTACAGAAGCTTTTCTCTGTTAATTTTAGCAGCTTTGCTGCAAGTCAGACAAACTTACAAATGAGGGCTCTTCTTAATGTAGCATGTATTTGGTGAGAGGAGACCAAAGGAATTATGGGGAGAGTTTCAGGTTCATATTTAAAAGAATATCCTCAAAGAAATGTTGCTTTATATTTTACCAACAATAACAAAGTTTTGGTTTCAACCGCACTCCAGGTCTTCAAATAAAGAAACCAAATTGAACCCACCAAAACTTCTCATTGCTGGATTGAGCACTTATGGGGGAAATTGCATTGCATTCGCACACTTGCCAAAACTTGAAGAGAAAAATATAAAAGCTAAAACTTTTGTGTGTAGTTTTCAAAACTCTAACCTGACCTGATGTAACTGCACCACTTTCCCCATTATTACTTTTTAAAAAACACATTTTGTTTCTTCCAAGGATGTGTCAGATTTTGTTTTTAAACAATACTAAGCTTTGGAATGTAAACCAGAATGAAGCTGGCACTTGG
Organism: Heloderma suspectum; assembly: GCF_057233095.1. NCBI lineage: Eukaryota > Metazoa > Chordata > Lepidosauria > Squamata > Helodermatidae > Heloderma > Heloderma suspectum. Next base: position 233,639,354 of record NC_139461.1, read on the forward strand.
CATGTTTATAAGATGCTAAACAATGAATATTCTGTTTGAAAACATTTGTTTGTTAAGAAAAAAATCTTTAAAGTGCAATGGATTGCTTCTCAGCGGCTTGCTAAACCAAAAAACAACAACAAAACTATGGGTGCAGTCTACATATTCTTGAAACTGGTTACAAAACTATACTTCTAATGCTTTTGGATTGCACCCTAAATCATTAATTCCATTGCACAGATTGTATACTTACCCTTAGAATTCATTGTTGGTTTACTTACCATGAGGCAAATATTTGGGTAGCTGAATTCTGTGGGGCTAGTCAAGATGTGAAGTGGTAGAATCTATAAGTATGTAAACAGCTTTGCTTGGTCTTCTGCCATCATCAGATTCATCTGGATTATATGTGACATCAAATAATGAAATTATAGCAAATAGTGAGAACTGGATCCACTAGACTGTGAGAATTTGTGCTCCTAAAATGCTATTTTGACTTCTTTTTTGTCACTACATATATGCCCTTGTTGATTCCTTATTGTAATTCCTAAAGATTATACTTGAGCTAGAACACTTGCTAACGCAACAAGGAAAAATACGCAGATTCAGCATGAAGTCTTTCCTTTTTCTGGTGCAGTATTTGAAGTGCATGCCAGGGAGTTGGGACATGGATCTTTTCTGGCTCCACCCCACCTTCAGTGCCACCTTGAACCCCCAGACTGTTAGACTAATGTTTACACGAAGCAGAATGCACTATATGGGAGCATAGAAGTATTATGCAGAATATAAAATTGCTGAACAGGAAAATGATAAATCTTGAGCACTAATCAGCAGCTGGAGGGGCCAAACTAGATTGCATGACATGTCCCAAAAGCACTTCTTTTGCACTAATCTACCACCACTTAAGCTGAGTGCTGGCTTACCAGCCTGCAGCAGCATCTTCTAAAAATGGAACAGTGGTTGTCAAAATAACTACGCTAGTCTTTAAATTTGTGAGAAGATAGTGAATTACCTAATGTGCCCCTCTCTCCCTAAGCCTCCTGCTTCCCCTTCAGTCACCAGCAATATCTTCTTTAATTAAACATGGGTCTGGATTTTGCCAGTTTTCAAAGACAGCAGGGAGATCCTCTGGGGACTTGACTCACTTGCACATCCTAATCTGGTACATGCACATTGCTTAATGTTCCCCAATCACAAAATCTTGCCTAGCCTACAAAAGCCCCTTCTCAAAATCAGCGGAACGTTTCCAGGGCCACTAGTGATAAATCTTCCTATTTAAAGTATAGCCAAACTATTAAATGAACTAATTGGCAATATAAGAACACTGCTTTGGATAAATTTCATCTTGTTTGCCTGTATACGTAACTGACTTCTATTTTTGTTTTCAGAGCATCAATAAAGTAAGAACCTTATGCTTCCTTTAAACTTTATATTTGGAATCTCCCAGTTAACTTCATGTACACTTCACCTCCAAAGCTACCTTGATGCACTTCCCTTTATCAGCACATTTTGATAAGGACAGTGTACAAATTAAACTTATATATGGCTTTCCTTTTCGGTTGCCTCTCTTGGTTTGGGAAAATAAATAACAACTGCTGGTGTTGACCACCTAGTGTTCGTATGCCTTTGCACACCTCTGGCGTTAGACTTTTGGATGGATTTAGCAAGAGAAAAATCCTTTTAAAAGCAGTTGAAATATGTAGCAAGCGTGTTCGTCTGCCATCCTCTATCAGCTTCAATCAGCTGTTCTTGATTTAATGTTCTGGCCTATAATAATTTTTCACACCAGTGAGACATAGCTGACCTCAAGTGGCAGCATTCTTAACACTCGTGGCTCAAATCACCTTTGACGGTTAGGAATAGCCCTACTAGCATCACCAGCTGTCTGAGGCTAAAATGCACACATAAGAGAAAATAACAAAATGGCAGAAGTTTAATGGATGAATGTGTAGGGTCAAAGTTCAGAGAAGTCCTGTGTTTTTTAAAGCTAATGAGCTAGACTTGCTTTAGCAGAACATGCTTTTTTTTATTTGATAGCAGTGAATTGTATTGATCTTGGTGACCCACTTGTGTAGAATTCTTTTTTGTTTTTCACAGTGTTAAATGGTAAAGAAGGTGGGGAGAAAGTATTTTCTAATATGTACAGTTTATCTGAAGTGTATTTGCAAGGATTGGTGATGATTCAGTATTTTGTTTTGTCACAAGTGGAAATTTTTATGTCTTTCTGCAGTTTCTACAGTAGTTGTGCTGCACAATGGATCAGCCAAGAATGAAAAGTAATTGAACTGCCAGTACTTATGCTGACTAGTTTCTTAGTCATAAGAACAAAATACGTGCATTTAATAAGAAATTTCAGAAAGAGTCAATATGGAGGGTTCAGATGTTTTTTCTCTCTGCTGCCGTATTATACAAAGTAGTTCCTTGAGTCTCCTGTTTAGCAGAATACAAATAAACCCAGCATCAATGGATTCCTTTCTAGTACATTAACCAGAAATCCATTTTAGGCATGCACAAGGGTTTGCATGCGCATGCTAGAACTCCTTGTTCCTTCCCCTGCCCGCCCACCACAGCAGTTCCTTGCACTGCATCAGAAACCACTTATGCAACTCCCCTGAGCTTCAAAAGTGACTTGTCAAGCAGTGTGAGGGTGCTGCTAGTGGGAAGAAAACATTAAAAAAAACACCTTGCGCATAGAGCTGATCATGCAGCCCTTTGGATCATGACCTAAAATGAAAAGCAGTAAAGCCTCAGCAAATAAATACATTTATATAATCAGGATACCCAAATGTAGGTAATTCCATCCACCAAATCCACTTGCACTCATATTTGCAAAGAAATTAGCATGCAAGATCCCTCCAGGCCCAGTACTTTACATTTATAACTGTGTAGATGTTTGGATAAAAGTAAACATGTATGAGAATCATGCCAAACTACTTGTACAAGACATCCAAATGCCATCCTGCACAAGCTCAGGAATAGGGATAGGAGCAATTCTTTAACCTGTCTCAGAACAGGTGGACAATAGTCTGTAGGAGCAAATGTAGACACACTTAATGCTATATTAAGGGCTTGAGTGGTTTGGGCCTGTAATTTTATGCTGTCTCTTGCTATAGAAAGCCTTGACAACATGTACAGTGACTTAATGCTGTGTCTGCTCATGTAGCAATTTTCCTGTTTTGCTATCACATTTCTAAATCTAGAAAAGCCCCCTTTTGGTACTTGAACAATATTTTTTTCTGTTTGAATGTGTGTGCTTGTTTTTTTTCTTTAAATTCACACTAACAGGGAATAAACATCAAAAGTGGTAGTGCATATTGTGTGTGTGTGTGTGTGTGTGTGCAGACAAACACAGAACTTTTTGTGAGATGACAATTTATAAGTGCAGATCTGAGAAAGCATTTTAGTGTATGTGCAAGGTTTTCTTTCATGGTTTTTATTTTGAATTTTCTTTCTTTTTTTTTAACCTTTTTTTTTAATGTGAATTCATACATATCTGCTTTATAGTTTGGGAGTTTCTATATATTCCTGAAGTAAAAATTTACAACCAGTGTTTGTTTTGTCCTTTTAAGATATTTGCAGTTGGAAGCAGTTAGAATTCTGGTTTTGGTTTCTTGAAACTTCTCCATATGCTGGTGGTGCAGCAACTTTTAACTGTACTTTCAGACAGACTCTGTTTTTGTATCTTGAACAAGAGTCGCTCCCCTGCCCCTAAAATTAAGATCTTACTCCAGAGAAGAAGTGTTTTCAGGCATTACAGTGGAATATGTTGGGAGGTAAAATTACATTTAAAAATAAATGGGGTAGTAACATGTGGTCCCAGAGCTGGACTTGGATCAGGCATCTGCTGGGGTCCACACCCAGGTAAGGGACTGATGTTAACCAGAGTTCTCTGCTGCCGCTGCTGCTCATCCTTGTCATTGTTACCTACCCCCTCATTCACTCTTTTCTTACTCTCTAGACTCTTTCCTACCTGCTTAAGTGTCTCAGGGATGTCGGATACTCCCTCTATCATAGTCTTATGACTCCTCATAAGTCAGGAAAGCTATTCCCTGTCACCATGGCAACCCTGCTTCACCAACCCAGCAGTGTGAGAAAGCACACCCAGGCAATGTCTGTCACAGGATCCAGCTGTAATTGTGACAGTGGTTTCCATCCTCTTTTTAGTGGCTGTAACTCCTGCCCACTGTAGACATCTCAGCCAACCCTGGCTTTTCCTTCTTCCACAGGGCACTGCTCCCCCATATTCTTCTCACTGCCCTCATTACCTGCTGCCAGTGAGGGGAGGAATGAACAGGCAACTCTTTGCAAGCAGCAGCAGTCAATGAATGGCTCATGCCATGGAAGGGGTGTGAGAGAGCCCACCCCCACCTTCCGTTTCTATGGGGTTTTATCCGAGGGGCCCCAAAAAATCTACAGCTGGCGCTATATGGCCCTTTCACATTATGCTACTACTGAATGGATCAGTTGCCACCACACACAGGTATTTTTTGTGTATAGCCCTGCCAAGTAGTTTCTCTCCATGTAGTCACAAGCTACTGCCATGAATGTTTAGCAGTAGTGTGAAGATCCACTACACCATGGATGCAATCCTCCTGGTAAGGCTGATTGCTCACTGTGCTTCATGCAACACTACCTTAACATTTATAAAATGTCTCTCTTCAACATAAGTGGACATTTGCTTATAAGTTTATGCCTTTTTTAGGCCCAAGTCATTCAAGACAGGGATTTTCAGTGCAGCTAAAAAAAAGTGAAACATTTGTTTGAGAAGCAGCACTGCAGGGCAACTATCTATGATATGGTTAAAACCTCCATGATCAGATATCCTGTGTATGTGTTTTAAATTGAAAGCCACTAGGGTATTGTAATCAGATGGGGTAAGTGGGTGTTTTAACTTGTTTTCTCCTCTGCCATCTTCTGGATCTAAATTACTGCTCTGAAGCTCCTATTTGCAGACATATAGCTGGTGGGGGTCAGAATGTCACCTATGGGGGTGATTGGGAAGATAACAGAGGGGAGGGTCAAACACGCCCCCACCAGTACTGCTCCTCTGGTGGGATTGGGTCTGCATAGTTGCTTTGAACAAAAAAAACATACACAGGAGACCCTATCATGGATCTCCCAATATCTTGTCCCTGAGCTAAAACTTTGCTTGACAGGAATATGTTTTGACTGAACACTGACAAACAAGAAATAGCTGAAGTTTTGCAAATCTGATGTTCTGCAGGCAGAAAACCTCTGCAACAAGGGAAGGATGTTTTGGAAAATCCTCACATCAATTTGTTCAAAAGGGTATATGAGGATCAATACTCAGGCTGTGATGTTTCTAAGAGATTAAAAAAAAAATTCAAGCACTGGCATTTTTGGCTAGCTCCATAGTTTTTAATGATTTTTCTACTAGTTGTGATCCTTAGGCAACATGCCTTGTTCCTGTCCTACAACTATTGCAGATAGTCCTGCTGGCTTAGAACTTGAAGCGCTCTATGTAGTGAATGGCACAGATGCATTCTCTGTTCGACAGGTTAGAGAATCACCAGTACACAGAGAATTCACACGTCATGATAAGCCACCCTGAAAAGAAACTATGGTGGGTTGGTTATTCGCTTGCTAACCTACATTCCTCCTGCCAGATGATCAGGTACTCTGCTTGCTGTGGCTTGTTTCCGCCTTACTGCTCCTGGCACATATCCCATGGGTCCTTTCACATTACCACAGCACCCTACTCCACTACTCTGCTAGTGAGCACATTCAAGGTCATTTGCAGAGTAGAGGATTTTGTTGATTTTTTTTTTACCTTCAAGGAGATTTGTACATATTTAATGTGTTTTTTCCACCATTGGTGAGATTTGTGCAAATTCATATTTTTAATTAAAAAAAACTTTGGGGGAGATTTGTGCAAACCTGCTAAAGCACAGAAGCTATTTTGCTAAAGTAGTTACAGTACTTTAGCACATTTGCACAAATCTCCCCGAAAGGTTTTTAAAGTTAAATTTGTGCAAATCTCCCCAAAAGTGGAGGGGGAGGTGTAGCTATCTAGGGAGGTGACAAAGTGAAGGAGTAAACCGAGTAATTTCAAGATGTAATAGGGAAGGGATATCGTTAGTGAGATCACGAGCGGCAGGCAGTGTTTTTTGCTGCTCTTGCAGTTTTAAACAACCTATGCTGAAGCAACTCTGCCAGGTTCAGACAGCATGACAAGCCACTCTAAACAACCCAACTAAACCCTTCTACAAGCCATGCGTTCTCAGGCTGGCTTGTTTGCGAAAAACAGCCCACAACAAAAAAGATGCACCAGGTTCAGATGTCACGCTAAGCTGCCCATGTCAACTATGGCGACAATCCATTGTAACTTAGCATGATGTACAAACCAGGTCACTGAGTATTGCATGTATAAATGGCTCATTTAAAGTCCACTGTAATATTTCACACTGCTTGATAAGTTGCCTATATCCATAGGAGCATTGCACTAACTCCAATCAGCACCTCGGGGCACTATTTTTAAAAGGCAGGGAGCAGGAATTTGCAGTGTCTACAAAAAACTACTATTTTAAGACATTTTCAGGGGTCAACATGCTCCCCTCCCTTTCATCATAGGTCTGTTACTGTAAGTGGTATTGCACCCTCATGTATTCCAAGCCAGCTGTGTAAGTAAATATGTGTGCTGTCTTTGAAGTGCAGTTATTTTGTCTCTGGGTGACTGACTACAAAGAAATTTGACTTGATCTGTTAATAACTTTAAGTTTTGCCAGTTTACAGCACCATGGGATTGTACTGGTCTGCAACCCCCTCCTCTATGTATGTGTACTGTATGTATATAGATATATGGAAAATAAATTCTCATGCACATGTCTATATGCATTGGCCATAAGTGGCACTGCCCTTCTGAAAGTCCAATTTCACCATTTACGCTTGCTTTACCCACCCCACAGTCTGAAAGCTGGGATCATATTTTGTTGTGTTCCCCCCTCCAAAAGAAGTGGGGTTCATCACTAATACTCTTGATGTGCTTTTTGAATTCTAATTTTTCTTACCATTTTACTAATTTGATCCAGATACAGCATTAGGGTTTATTCAAAGCAAAGTTGTTACATTTTATATAAGCCCCATTTTCTTTGAAAAGCAGTGACAGTTGCACATTTTTAAGTAAGTGAAAACCCCATCAAGACCTAATGTGCAAAGGAGAGCAGTAGAGTTTGTACCTATGTAAGAATGACTCGGTAACTTTATCTTGTATTGAGGTATGCCAGGACTATGCACTCCTTTGTACATCCTGCACATGAACATTGCATTCTTGAAATCCATTTTGGTTTTCCTTTTAAGGGATGCTATTTGTCAAAGATTTGCTTCTCATGAAGCAATGGGGGTCATTTTGGATTTTGTTCTTTTTAATATGAATTCCAGCATGTAACTTTGGTAGTCTTGTTGGTATGTAAAACCTGTTCTGTCATTTTATGGTGTAGTCAAATTCATGTAGTTTAACTTTTAAAAAGAAACTGCTTCATGAGGAAAACAGTTGTATGTTAGTCATATTGTAGTTTCTAGATGAGTAATGCAACATTGTACTTGTCACCAAATGTGCTATGATCTTACTGTATGTTTCTATTTTTTAAAATAGATGGTTGAGCTTTGGAATCCCAGACACTACGCATTCTGGCCTACTTTGCTTTAGAATAAAATGCAATAAAAGATTGCAATAAAGCACATTTAAATGTAATGTTTTAGAAGGATGTACTGACCGCTGTTTCTAATAAATTCAGAAATACAGCCTAGCTGATATGATGTGGTGGTAAAAATGTGTTGGTTCTGTTTTGAAACTTTTAATATTTGACTTCTTAAAATACAATTCAGAGAGATCTTGGTATTTGAATGTCAAAATCTTCTTGAGTCTCCAAAACTCTTACCATTTTAAAACCCTAGTTGGCAAGCTGGTTTGTTCATCAGCTGAAACACCAAATTCCTGTTAATACATCCTTCAAAATTTCAAGTGCACTTAGGCCATGACATCTTCAAGCACAACAGCAGTTGCAGGGGGTAAAAGTCATTGGAACTGAAGGGAACAAGTCATCATCTATATATTCCAAGTTTAACACAGAAAAATCATAACAATGATAAAGTAATATAAAAAGAACACACACACACAAATACATAGGGATGGATCCAGATTTATGCTGGATCAACCATGGTGTTGAAAGTGGACTTCCCCTCGCCCTCCGTCCCATGGCAGACCCACAAAAACCTCAGAGTCAGGAGACAGTGCTGAAGGAGTGAACTGTGGGGATCCACAAAAATAGGGCAGAGGGACCTTCTCTGAGCGCTGCCTTCCTCTTGCAGAAGGCAGATCCTGGATCCAACCTCTTGCATTGGATCCAGACTGAATCATGCTTAGAACAGAGTCACTGAAGTCCCATTGATTTCAGTGAATCTACGCTGCACATGGCTCTGTCTTGTTTCAGTGCCTCAGTTACTGCCTCGTACCACTGGTTTTTGCTCCCCCTCGAAAAAACCTCAAGCTTTTGCCACCAGACAGGCATCCACTTCAACCTTGTAAGCAGCATATGCACTCAAGGCATACAGCCTAGCTGATATGATGTGGTGGTAAAAATGTGTTGGTTCTGTTTTGAAACTTTTAATATTTGACTTCTTAAAATACAAGCACAAGCTGTTAAACTGATTTGCACCACTAACCATTCTCTCTCCAGTTAAGGCAGAGATGAGGAGCCTGTAGCCCAACAGTTGTTGTTGGATCACAACTTCCAGCATCCCTGACCACTGACTGTGCTTGCTGGAGCTGATGGGGGTCAGAGTCCAACAACATCTAGAGGGCCGCAGGTACCCGATCCCTGATTTAAGGGGTCACCTCAAATGATGGTGTGTTTCATTCAGACTTTGACTTTTATGAAATGCAAAAGATGGATCCTTCTGACAATTCTGTTGCCTTTGCTATATACATCCTAGAGCATTCAATAGAGTAAGTTATAGAACACACAAAGGGCTTAGTGAGATCATTGTTCTAGATTCAGCTCAGTTTTGCGTTCTTAGTCCTAATTCTTTGATCTAAGGTCTTTGCTATCCTAGAAAAAAAATGGAAACAAGAGTTGGGCTTGGCAGATGAACATTAAAACACATTCTGAGGTTAATGCAATTCTGAGATTATGCCCTTATAATTAACTCTGTTGCCATCCCAAATATGATATGCATATTGTTGATTTTAATGAGCGTGAATTTTATCCTTAAAGGTGCAAATCCTTAAGGGGGTTTTCCAACAGTGCACACAAGACATGTGCCCATCAGAAATTCTCAGTGCATGCTATTTGCACTCAATAGGGTTTAAAAAGGTAAAGGTGTCCCCAACCAGTCGTGTCCGACTCTAGGGTGTGGTGCTCATCTCCATTTCTAAGCCGAAGAGCCAGCGTTGTCCAAAGACGCTTCCGTGGTCATGTGGCCGGCATGACTGAACACCGAGGTGCACGGAACGCTTTCCTGCTGAAGTGGTACTATTTATCTACTTGCAATTTCTTGCTTTCGAACTGCTAGGTTGGCAGAAGCTGGGACTGAAGACGGGAGCTCACTCCGTCACGCAGCACTCAGGTCTCGAACTGCTGTCCTGCTGACCTTCCAGTCTGCAGTTCAGCGTCTTAACCACTAAGCCACCGCAGGTTTACGCTACTGCAAATTTGAGACCAAGGTTTAGACAAGGAGACGCTTGACTGGTCCTGGTGATACTGTTGCAAGGGACAGCTGGCATATTCTTATTTTAGCTGTTCTGAGTCTAAACAATTCCAGGAGTCAGTAATGTTTTGCTGTCTTCCAGGTCTAAAGCAGAATACAAAACCTTTGGATGAGAGAGGCCCTAAGTACTACTCACTGAGAGGAGCCTATATTTCAATGCAAATATAGGCAAAGCCTATATTTCAATGGAGATTTCAATGCATCTTTTTCGTTTTACTCCAGTTTTCACTTTGCTCAATCTTAACTGTTTTCTAAATCGGGGGGGGGGGAGACAGAAATCATGCTTATATCAGCCCTAATCAGGCATTTTGTGCCTGAAAGAGCAAATCTACTAGGAGAGGGAGCACTCCAGCTCTCGATCGTCACTCTCTTCTCATAGAGGATGACTGCCTGTATTCATGGAAGCTCTCTATACAAGCCAAAATGTGGGTTTTCCAGCATTCTAGCTTGTGTGAAGAACCTCGGCGGAAAAAAGAAACTCCTTTTCAGACAGCTGTCCTCTATGAGTGGGGGGGGGGGCTGGAGCGCTTCCTCTCCTGTTGTGTTTGCTGTATTCAGTTATTGGTGGCTTGAATAGGCCTTTACACTGCTGCTATTGTCACATATTTTGAGGATCTAGTAGACAATGTATACCACAAACACAACGGTATCTTTCCCTTCCGCTCAGCATTTGGTCAGACTGCAGCAGCTCAGGGTCTTGCACTGAGATAAGGAATCTATCTTTTTTAGCAAGCTACCTCAATTCCTTTATTAATTGCTTTACATGTTTTGTGTGAGATATAGAGATTATATATATATGAGACAACTATATTCTATGCTGACAAACCAGGCCCATTTACTTGCACACTTACATTTTCATCCACCTATGTTACTAAAATATACACTTTGCTATTTGACCTCATAAACTATGACTCTAGTATTTTAATCTGGCCTTGAGCCTATGACACTACTTGCCTCAGTTTGCCTTCTTGCCCCTGCCAGCACAAATCAACACATTCTGTTTTTGTACAGCAATTTCCCTTAAAACACGTTGAAGATACCAATATGTAAGTTGCATCCCCACCCCCAGATACCATGTCTTCTAAGTTATGTTGCTGTTTTACACTAGAATACAGACTAGACCAGTCTAATTAACAAGGCCAGATTATGCCACTTTTACACATGGGGAAAGAAAAAGAGCCTATATCAATGCTTAATTTCAGCTAAGCTTGGGCCTTTAAATCAGAATCTCCCTATTAGGTATTCAGTGGAGGTATGTGGTATTCCACCTGCGGGTGGGCTAGAGAGAAGATCATGTTTCAGTCATGACTGGAAGAAAAATAACACTGCATATATCAAAAATCTAAAACAAATTATGTGTGGAAAGTAAATGTCTGGCATTTGAATATACGGATAGTAGAACAAAAAACTGCCATAGTCCATCTGTCTCCAGGATCAGGCATACATTATCTTTAGACCTCTTTCATGTAGGATCCTTACTAGAGTAATCCTATATGGTGGGAGAGGGAGAATCTGAGGCAGAGGAACTGCCTTTCTCAGGTGAATGGGATGAGGTATCCATGAATGGGCTAACTCCCACCACCACCACCCAGGAAAGGCAGGGATTATACCCAACAATTTTGCCTGAAGCTAGTTGTCCTGTAGCTCTATCCCCAGAGCTTTCCTCCTCTCTTCTTGCTCTATTTAGCCTTTATACTCTCAGATTTATATCTACTCCAGCCTTTCCCAACCTGGTGCCCTCCAGATTTATTGGACCACAGCTCCCAGCATTCGTAACCACTGGCTGTGCTGGCTAGGGCTGATTAAAGTTTAAGTCCAAAGTAACTGGAGGGCACCAGGTTGGGGAAGGCTGACTTATCCCAGCAGGCCATGGAAGACCTAAAGGTAACCCTGGTAGAAGCCTCCATGGTGGCCCTTCTGTCAGAGGCAAAGAGGGGCATGCCGCAGGGGATAAGACACTCTAATGCTTGAAAAAGCCCATGAGGCAGCGGCATTGGCTGTCGGAGTATTGACAGCATCTTCAGTATTTGCCCAGGTGTTCCTTCTCTGGACTGAGGCTATTCTACAGAACTAAGACTTGGATTCCAAATTCCTGCAGGGACAGGTTCCTGCCATTCCCTACCTCCAAGACCTTGGCCAAGAGTAAAACTGTTACCCAGGCCATGCAATATCTCATCAAGATAGGGTTAATAAAGCCAGTCTCCTCAGAGGTGAGGTTCTCTGGCATTTACTCCATACTCTTTGTAGTTCCCAAGAAGGACTATCCTGAGTCTGAAGTACATGAACCACTTCATCACATACCACACATTTCAGATGGAAGCCTTCAGTACCATCAAGGATGCCTTATACCTTGGAGAGTTTCTAGCACTGAGAAATCTTACATTGGCCTATTTATATGTGTACATTGCTCCTCCTTACAGGAGATCTCAGGTTCTCCTAACAGCAGGTTCACTAATAGTACTGAGCCCTACCCTTTGGACTGGCCTCAGCCCTCAGGGTCTTTTCCAAATCGATGGTCTCAGTAGTGGCCCACCTCTGCCTTCAGGGTATACACCTGTGTGTGCACCTGGACAGTCTGCTTCTCAGATTGTCCTTAGTCAAGACCTCCAAAGAATTTTGTCTTGTCTAGAGGAACATCATTTTCTCCTGATGCTCAAGAGTCATCTCCACCTCTCTGAAAGAACAGTAGAAGTGGAAGTAGCCATAGATACGATTAAGAGCCTCAAACCTTTCTCACCAGAAATAATTCAAAAACAACTGAAGAAGGCCGAAGTCTTCAGCAAGCGAAGGTCAGCAGATTTAATGACATTAGCTCACACTCTAGGTCTGATGATCTCTCTCACCTGGAGGTCCTTCCCTGGGTCCATCTGCATTCCCGGCTACTACAATGGCTGCTATTGCCTTACCAAAATGAAATAGCACAAAAACAGCAGTAGTATCTCTTACCCCTCTGGTCATGTTTTCCCTTCTGTGGTGAGAGAATTGCATCAGTCTGCTCAAGGGCATGCCCATGCATGGTCTGCAAAAAGTCATAGTTAACATGGACGCCAGCTTCTCAGGAACAGGTCATTCAAGGGACCTGGTCCGATCAGGAGCCCCTTCACACTATAAATCAGCTGAAGCTTCACACAGTACACCTGACACTACTTCATTTTCCCCAACCAATGCCTAATTAGCATGTTTTGGTCAGAATGGACAACAGCTCACCTGAAAAGCCAAGGGGATGGGGTAAGAGATCTCAATCCCTTCACAAGGAAACGATAGAGCAGTCTTTCCCGACCTGGCTGGGGCATGCTAGGAGTTACAGCCCAACACATCTGGAGGGCACCCAGTTGGGAGAAGGCTGCAGTAGAGCTACTGGGGTGGGCAGAGAGATCTCTTTATTCATAGCGGCTTAGTACCTCAACAAAGGGACCTCAGCATTGCAGCCCACTTCCTCAGCAAGCACCACCTCAGCCTGGTGTTCCAGACCCTCCAGGACCACTTGACTCCCTCACACTCAGCAGAGGTTCTAGATGCCCTCAATGTTCCATGGCTCACAAGTTTGCTCTAAGCCTTCCCTCCAATGCCCCTGCCGTCCAGGGTGTGGAGGAAAATCAGAATCAAGAAAGCATCGGTTGTCCTGGTAGCCACAGAGCCCTTGGTTTTCAGGGATCACAGTTGGACCCCTGGCAGTCCTGTGTCTTTGATTCATATGTGTTCATTCATAAACTGTTCCCTCCAGTTTCAACATCAATCTTCAATTTAAAAAAAAAATCTGGATGAAAATCATATTGAAATACGGATTTTTAGATTATCTTCTAACAAAGTACACATTATGCATTTCTGCACATATTTTATCCTAAAGTCCAGATTTTATATGATGTTTTCAGATGAGAACTGCATCACAAAATTGAGAGAAATGTGAAATCTCACTGTTAGCTGTGGTCCAAACAGTACATTAGTCCAGGCAGTGTGGATTAGGTCAGTTCCTCAAACTAGCCTAGCTAAGACTGCTACTAGTGCTTCTATTTCAACACTTTTTGTCTGAGAAAAAATATTACATTTGGATACTACTCTATTCATAATAAAATCAGCAGTTGAGTCTATTGAAAACACAAAAGAGAAAGCCATTTTGACTTCAGTCTTAGTACTCTCATTCCCACAAATACCCACCGGAGTTTTTAGTCCAAATGGGACAGGATGGATTCCATACAATTCTATTTGCTTAGTTTGAATTACAACTTAACCTTCTAAAGAGGTTCTCTTTTTCTGCCCACAAAAATATTATTTTCCCCATATGCTGGATGGGTGCAATGTATTTGTAGAATCTGCCCTCCAGTGAGAGTGATTAATTCTTATTGAAGGCAAGTACCTTCACTGCTACTTCTCAATAGCAAAGAGTTCTGCCAAGGAAAAGCCTTCTGTGTAGCTCATTTCCACCAGCCTTCACTTGACCAAACACACTGTCCTCTATGGTGGGACCCTCCCAGATGTGCAGAGTATTTCAGGCACAGCATGGTCATTGACATCACAGCTTGGGTTCTGTGGTGTGAGCTCATTTCAAAACTCTCATAAAGGAATCAGATGTTTAGCTTCTCATTACATGCTGGTTATATTGAAACAAGTTTTATACTGTAGTATTTTTTGGTATACAATAGTTTTACATACACAAAATGTCTGAGGAGAGAATGAAGCCATGACCGGGTTCGGACAATAGCGGGGCCAAAAGGGGCCATCGCAGCTTCTTCCCCTGTGCTGTGCAGGTGACCGCTATTTGCCTAACTGTACACGATGCAGCATCGGTTGCTATATTGTCCACACCCAGCGTGGCGGTAGCAGCTTCTTACCCGTGCCGCGGCCCATGGCTTGTAGGAGGGGCTGTGGCTTCTTCCGCCCCCGCAGTCATCCAAATGCAGCCATTATGTCTCCTTCACCATAGGCACGGATGCGTGTCTGTAGGGGGCCTTCCTGTGGCAAGGATGCATCACTGCATCCTCCTATGCTGCAGCAACAGGCTAGGCCAGGCAGAGCAACTGAGCCGCTCCATTCCTCCCCCTGAAGCGTCCAGCAGCCTGCTGCTCCTCAGGCTCTGCACATCACATTTGCGTCTGTCTCCAGCGGGAGCAGCCTGCATGGGGAGACCTAAGGGGGAAGAGAGAAGCCTAGACAGCCAAAGGCATCTGTCAAAGCACAGGGATGGGTTTCATTGCTATCTTGGCCAAGATCAATAAGACATTTTAGTTTATCCACAATAATAATGAGAATTTAACATGTGTTAAAACCCATGTTGAGTCTTCTCTGTTACTGTAATAGGATATACTCTACAGCCAAGACTCTGAAAGGGATGAGAAAGAAGATGTTAGATATGATCTTTCCATTTAATAAGGGGTAACTTCTGTCTATTCAAGTTATACCACACATAAAAGGAAATTATGTCTGTCCTTAAATATCCTCTATAAGGCATCTAATCTATATTGAGGTTTTGGTTATCTAAAATTTTATTTAAATATAATCAACAGTTAAAAGCAGATTAATCAACTAAGATCTATAATTGGTTGACAGCCCTAATTACTTACACTATCATTCTTCTGCTACTGAGAAAGGCTTCCTTGTGACACTTACTATATAATCAAAATTTAAAATTTCTTGACAGAATATTTGCTATTGACAAAACTGCCAAACCAGATAGCATCCCTTCACAAAAGAAAGCTCTCAAATAACTCCTGATTAAAAGTTTATTAAAGCCTGTCATAAGAAGCCACAGTCACCAATAAAGGGAGAGAGAAAAAACAGGATGGAACACCGACACTGAGCGATACCCATTTAAAATGTTCATTCATTGGGCAGTAAAGTAGGCACAATCCACCTCAAGAACGCCATTCTTGTCCCATTGATTTGGAGCGGGGGGGATATATTTAACTTTCCAACAGACACCAATAAGACTTAAAATGCTTAATTTTAGCTGGATTGAGCTCATTGTCCCATTTTGACTTCAGTGACCAAGAAAACATTTAACCTTTCCTTTACTTTGTACAAGTTCCTTGTACAAGCCTTCTTTGTGGGTTCTATGCAGCCCCAAATATAAGAATCGGGCTGTGCAGGCTACAGCCAGGATTCTCTAGAAAGCTTCGGAGCAGCCTTCTCCAACCTGGTGCCTTCTAGATGTTTTGGACTTCAACTCCCATAAGCCTCATGGCTAATGAGCAGGAATTCTGAGAACTGTAGTCAAAGCAAACATTAAACCTGGTGGGCATCCAGTTGGAGAAGACTGCTCCAGAAGATTATGAGGGCTACCACTTTTCTTCTATCCTTCTGTTCCTTTTTGACCATGCAGAATACGGCAACAGGAAGGGACCCACCAGATTATTAACTTCTGTAGAAATGTTTTGCTTTTCTCCAGCCCTCTCACTCTAATGGTGAGGAAAGGCACAATCCTATGCATGTTTAGACGGACAAAAGTCCTATAACTCCCAGCATTCCTCAGCTAGCTATGCATAGGTGGCTGGGGAACACTGTAGGACTTTTGTCTGTCTAAACATGCATGGGATTGCACCCTAAGGCACTCTTCAGAAACTGTTATGATTGCACGAGGAAAGCTCCTGAATTGGGCCCTCACCTTGACTCATGGTAGGGTCATTATGCATGCATCCCTTCTGCAAAATCTGAATGAGTTCCTGATCTTTCAGCCAGCAGTTGAGATGTGACCCTCAAAAAAAAAGCAACCCCAAAGTGTCACAACTAAAAGTGAAATTGTCTACATTTATCCTTAAATTACCCTTAACTGTGTTCTTCATCTCTGCGGTAGCATTCTCTGAACTGATTGATTTGCTTCTGAATCAGCATCTAAAAGTTGTGACAGAATGATTTGGTATGGCTGAGATCGCTAATATTTTGGATGACCATTTAGTCTGATGATTAGGGCTGGCCCAAAATATTTTGTTGCCTGAAGTGGAAGAGCAAGTGGAAGAGCAAGTGGTATCCACTTCCCCAGGTTAAGGTGCATACTGTCCAAGGGTGGCTTAAGTGGGGTTTACCAGGGTAGTGTATACAATATTGAAGCTTAAGAGGAGCTAAGAGGGGGGCAAAGCAGAATTTTCTGCTTTCATTAAAAACGTGTCAACCTCTTTTACATATAGAAATGTAAGGACAGCTATACAGTCACACATAGCAAGCTGTCTTATTCCATGTCAGGCCACTGGTCCATCTAGCTCATTATTATCTACCCCAAGGGTAGGCAAATGGGGTGTCCACAGGCACCAATGCACCTCAAACACCTTTCTTGGTGCCCACCAAGGTGCCCTGTCTCTCCCACTTTAAAACACACACACACACTTCCTTATCAGCAGTTGAGATTGCTGTGAAATATGTTTCTGTTGGTGCTGGAAACTGTGGGTTCGAGGAGGCTCAGAGCCCATCTCTGCCTTGTACTCAGTCTTTTGGGCAGGTTACTTGTACTTTGGCACACCTCCCATGGCAGCCATTTTGTGTTGGTACACAGGACAATGTCTCAACTGGGCAAACGTGCCCACCAGTGGAGGCTGGTGGCTCCAGTGTCAGGTGTCAGTCAGAACTCTAAAGGAGCTTTGCAAGGTGTGAAGCCTTGGTGCCCACAGCCTCAAAAGGTTGCCTACCCTTGGCCTAGACTGCCTGGCCATGGTTCTCTAGGCTTTCAGGCAGGGTTCTTCCTCAATCCTACCTGGAGATGCCCAGGACTGAACCCGGGACCTTCTGCAGGCAAAGCTGGTGCTCTACCACTATGTGATGGCCCTTCCTCATTCTACCCAGCTATGCAATAAAAGATAAAACTCGTTTCCACTGTCCAATGCCCTTCCTAATAAGGGCAAAGCCATCAAATAACTGAATGCCATTGAATATGTAACATAAATAAAATATTGTTATTTGATTTATGTAAAATAACTTTACACATATTGGGCTATTGGTATTTAAGCTCTGGCTGTTGGTTTTGCATTGACTGCAGGCCCAAAATAGCTAGTTATGACCCTGAGACTGAAATCCTATACCCCACTTACCTGAGTAGACATGTATAGGAGTCTGTTGTGACTGTGAGTTCACTACATCAGTGAGTTCTTAATGAGTGCTTGGACTTTAGTTCCTGCACAGCAGGAGGCATGCCTAAGCCTCTTTGCAAAGTTTCGTCGGGCCGCTGTGGGTCGGGGGGGGGGGTCCTTTGTCTACACTCCAAATTGCCCATCACTGTGTAATATATGCAGAAAATAACATCCAAGGGTGTTTGATCTTCAGGGCAGGGGAAAGCGAGGAGCTCCTAAGAGCTCACGGGGCTTCTTTGCTACCATTTGCTGTCTAAACAGCTTGCATCTTAGGACAGGGCCAGAAAACTAGAAAAGGCTTTGCTACGACTCTAGAAATTGTTGAAGGAGAGACAGCAAGAGAGAACTCCGCTGCACCACAGCTGCCTATGGCAAATCCATGGCTGGCTCTGCCTGGAGGCACTGGTGTCTGAAGCAGACCAGGGGGGCTGAGCGCTGCTGCTCGCTCTGCCACTGAATCCCTCCATGGTGCTGCTTTAACATGGAGTTCAGCTACAGCAGTAGCTTGCTCACTCTCCCTGCAGACAACTGTGATGGTGCAGCTGCTGGCAAAAGCTTTGGGAGAAAGGTGCTCTATGTTGGCTGGCAACTGGTTTCCTCCATGACTGAAGAACAGAGGATGGTGACGGAGGGTGGGTGAGTGGTGGCACTGAGGGGAGGCGTAAGGCAGGGGCCACCACTCCCGCCAACCTTCCACCTGAGGCAAATGGTTCACTTTGCCTCATAGCAGAGCTGGCCCTGGGGACAGTCCTGTTCAAGTAAACTTTATTGGACTTCTTTAAAATCTCTCTATAAGAAGCAGCATTGAAAAAATTATCCAGCTGCCAAAGATTTAGCCTCTGGCATTAAACCAGCTGCAAGAATATCTACAAGTTTTAAACTGTGGGCAACACATAATGATCGGCTTTAATATTCTAGCCTATACCCCCTTCATAAATACCTGACACATTCACTTTATCATCATAACCCTCGGCCTTCCGCTCCCAAATACACAGAAACCTCATCCTGAACTTTGATCTGATCTGAGCCTCAAACACCTCCATGGTCCCATTTTCCTTGTTGTTTTAGGCTAGTTCTCCATTTCTGTTGCTGCCACACACATACACACACACACACACACACACCCTCCACAGCCACAGAGTGCTGAGGAGCTGCAGATTTATTTCTCACTGTGACAGAGGATAAAGGCAATGCTCCGGAGTTTGTACAGCATCAGCCTTTATAGAAGCATGATATAGAGGGAGCATAGCCCAGTGGGAGTCATAGGAGTGCCTTCTCCCACAGGACACATAGGAAGTTGCCATATACCAACTTAGACTATGTCTCCACCTAGCCCACTATTCTCTACTTTGATTGACAGCAGCGCTCTCCAGGGTCTCAGGCAGAGATCTTTCCCATCAACCGCTCTCCTTTCACTGGAGATGTGGGGGCTGAACCTGGGACCTTCTGCGTGCAAAGCACGTGCTTGCCGCTGAGCTATGGCCCCTCCCATTCCCAATCCCTAATTTCCTTAATGAAGGCTGTACTCCAGATTCTGGCCAGTGAGGCTGTGTAGTATGCAGAATAGGGCTGCCAGAGCTTTGGAATACTCTCCCAAAAGAGGCAAAGCCACTACACTGGTCAACGTAAGATAGCTTAGCAATCAACATGCAGATACAGGTGATCTGGTAGACATGGTTTACTTGACTCCTGAGCAATCTTTTAGCAGTTACAGAATAAGAGAAGCACTCTAATGGATTCGTAATTAGTTAAAGAACAGAAAGGAAGGTCAGTTCTCACAATGGAGGGATGTAAACAGTGGAGTCCCACAAGGATCTCTGTCGGGACCTGTGCTTTTCCATAAATCAGCAGTGGGCAACCTCAGGCCCATGGGCCAAATCTGGCCCCCTGCAGTTCCAGATGACCATGCCTCCTTTTCTTGGCCACACCCCCTTTCCCCTAACCACCAATCATTTGGTGGTTTGGGGTTTTCCCCCATTCTAAAAGGTTGAAATGCCTCTCCTAAGGCTTAGTTGGAGGGTGCTGAACCTGTTCTGGACAGGGTGGACACTCCCCCTGAAGGAGCAGGTTTGTAGCTTGGGGGTTCTCTTGGAGCCATCTCTATCACTTGAGGCTCAGGTGCTCTCAGTGGCCCAGAGTGCCTTCTACCAGCTTCAGCTGGTGGCCCAGCTACACCCCAATCTGGACAGGGATAACCTGGTCTCAGTAATCTATGCTCTGGTAATCTCCAAGTTAGTTTACTGCAATGCACTCTTGACGGCTGCAGATAGTGCAAAATGCAGCAGCCAGAAGAATAACTGGGCCCAGAAGGTCTGAGTATATAAGACTAATTCTGGTCCGTTTACACTGACTGCCTGTATGTTTCTGAGCCCAATTCAAGGTGCTGGTTTTAACCAATAAAGCCTTACACGGCTTAGGACGATAATACCTGTTAGCTTCTCCTGACCTGAATGTACTCGGACACTATGATCGACATCTGAGGCCACCTCCAAGGGAGACTTGGAAGGTGGCAACAAGGGAGAGGGCCTTCTCAGTGGTGGCCCCCCAACTGTGGAATGAGCTCCCCACTGTGGCCCACCTGGTGCCCGCACTGTCAACTTTTTGGTGCCAGGTTAAGACTGCCCCCTACTCCCAGGCATTGAATGGCATATGACTTAATGGCATATGATGGGGTGTTAATGTCTTCTATCTTGAACAGGTCTAGTACTGAAAAATTGTTTACTAAAACGCTTTTAGGTGTTTAATTTTTTTTTAAATGTAAAAAAAATAGTCTGTTTTCATCATAATGTCGTTTTTTGTAATGCTGCTGTATTTTTTATAAATTGTTGTAAACCGCCCAGAGAGCTTTGGCTATGGGGAGCTATAAACGTGAAATAAATAATAAATAATAATTAGTTACTGGCAATGAGACCTTTAAGCTAAAATACACACACAAATAAAATTTCTCTTCTCCCCACTACCCGCTGCCCACCACCATTCCATGCTTGACAGTTGCTTCTACACTCCTGATATGTCAACAAGAAAAAAACCACCTTTCTCAGCCCTGGAAAAAAAATAATCTGAGCATATGCAGTTTTGCATTTTAAACTCACTGAAATCATAGCACCAATATGACTACAGGAATAAAATGGAGGCTGCTTCTGCTGCCCTGATTCTAAATACGTTTACTTGGGAATAAGCACAATTGAGCAACTGTAACCCACCTATGGAAAAAGGTTACAAATTTGGGGGCTGTTTCGCTTAGAAAAAGAGAGAGTAGGGGGACACATAATAGGGGCATACAAAATTATGCATGGTGTGAGGAAAGTGGATAGGGAGAAGTTTGTCTTGTCTTCTCATAATAGTAGAATCCAGGGTCATCCAATGAAGCTGAACGGTGAGAGATTTAGGACAAAAGGAAGCACTTCTCTCACAGCACTTAGTTAGACTATGGAATTCAGTGCCACAAGATACAGTGATGGCCACCACTGTGGACAGCTTCCAAGGGGGATTAGGCAAATTCATGGAGGAGAAGGCTATCATTGGCTACTGGTCACGATACCTGTGTATTACCTCCAGTATCAGGGGCAGTGTGCCTCTGTACACCAGTTGCTAGGGAACATGAGCGGGCGGGCGCTGTTGCACTCAAGTCCTGCTTGTGGGCTTCCCACTGGAAGGTGGGTGGCCACTGTGTAAACAAAATGCTGGACTAGACAAGCCTTTGATCTGACCCAGCATGGCTCTTGTTAATGGATACTTTAAACTGGATTCCTGCACTGAGCAGGGGGCTGTATTTAATGGCTTAAATGGCCCCTTCCAACACTATGATTCCTACTTCCTTATTTAGGCAAGCTTTTTAAGATGGTATTAGTGCTGGACTTCTAAGTCTGCCATGACTTGGTGTTATTGTATTTATTTCTTTAAAACTATTCATAGCTGCTTTGTGGTAAACTTCTGGTTGGAACCGATGTTGCTCTGGCAGCTTCCCACGGGTTCTCCCATGGGAGCTTTCTCAAACAGCTTTTTAAAAGGTTGAAAAACCTTTTCATTCCCCCCTGGAATTAAAGGGGGGGCAAGGTAGAATCTGGACATCTTGGACAAAAGTACCCCCCTCGAGATAGTGGGGGGGCTGGATTCCAGGATTATCTCCCCAGAGCTTTACCAATGCAAAAAGCTGTGATGAGACTCCTATTGCATAGGAGAAAACAGGGCTGACATGTTCCATAATAATATATGCTTCAAGAAATATCATCAACTCCTGTGGGATGATTTAAGAAATATTAACAACATCTGAGAACATCTGAGGACCTGTAAGATCTGTTTGAGAGAAACATGAATGCACCGAGGAGAAGAAAGGGGTTGGCTTCACTGCCAACTCCCCCCATACCTCCTATGTCAAACGTTTCGAAAACAGAAGATATAGGGGAATTAGTTACTCTGATAAAGACTTTCTCTTTGCGATTTATGGAGCAAGCCAGAAGGTGGATTTAATCCAAAATTCCATCACCACCTTGCAAGGAGCCGTCGATTTAATTAATGCATCATGGCAAAAAATGGAGACGAAAACTAATGAGCTAGAAGACCAAGTGGCAGGAAATGAAACTACGACACAAATTTGTTTTAAAAATGCCTCTGATAGAATTTCTCAACTGAAGGCTTTCACGAGAAGATCCAATGTACATATTATTGGGATTAAAAATCTGTCTAATTATGTAAAATTGCCTATTTTTGTGGATAAACTTTTGCATGAGATACTATCCCATCTGATTATTTACTTGATATTAAGCAGGCATTTCCTGTGCCAAATGCAAAAGGGACTGACTATACCATCATAGTCCAATTTGCAAAGGTCTCCACAAAGAATTATATCCTGCATTTGGCAAGAGAGGGTGGAAGCCTTTCCTGGAAACAAGATAAAGTTATGTTATTTCCAGATTACATCAAAGAGGTGGCAAATAAAAGAAGGCAATTTATCAAAGCAAAAAATATGGCAAAACAAATGAACTTACAATATTACTTAAAATATCCTGCTACACTTTGTATCATGTCTGAAAGTCAGATGGAGAGTTTCTAAATCATGAAATGGTGTAGGCATGGCTGAATGTAAAAATGCGTGATATTTTATATTTTTTAGTTAAAAATAGATATGGTATGCTGTATTTAAATTAATTGTTTGAGGGTACAATGTGTACTTATATATCTAGTATAAAATATAAAATATATTACTGACTGTTGAAGGTTTACTTTAAGTTTTATTATTATATAACACTATATTCCTTTTTTAATTATTATTATTATTAGTAGTAGTAATAATCTAGTAGTAATTCATCAGTATGCGAACCGAGAACTACCGGAAGTACAAGCTGGGTTTAGAAGAGGCAGAGGAACTAGAGATCAAATCGCCAACATTCGCTGCATCATGGAAAAAGCAAGATAATTCCAGAAAAACGTCTATTTCTGCTTCATTGACTACGCTAAAGCCTTTGATTGTGTGGATCACAACCAACTGTGGCAAATTCTTAAAGTGATGGGAGTACCAGGCCACCTTACCTGTCTCCTGAGAAACCTGTACGAGGGGCAAGAAGCAACAGTAAGAAACAGACATGGAACAACCAATTGGTTCAAAATTGGGAAAGGAGTACGACAAGGCTGCATATTGTCACCCTGCTTATTTAACTTATATGCAGAGTACATCATGAGAAATGCCGGGTTGGATGAATCAGAGGTCGGAATTAAGATTGCCGGGAGAATTATCAACAACCTCCGATATGCAGACGATACCACCCTAATGGCAGAAAGCGAAGAGGATCTCAAGAGCCTCTTGTTGAGGGTGAAAGAAGAGAGTGCAAAAGCTGGTTTGAAACTCAACATTAAAAAAACGAAGATCATGGCATCTGGCCCCATCACTTCCTGGCATATAGAAGGGGAAGAAATGGAAGCAGTGACAGATTTTACTTTCTTGGGCTCCAAGATCACCGCAGATGGTGACTGTAGCCATGAAATTAAAAGACGCTTGCTCCTTGGGAGGAAAGCTATGGCAAACCTAGACAGCATAGTAAGAAGCAGAGACATCACCTTGCCGACAAAGGTCCGTCTAATCAAAGCTATGGTTTTCCCAGTAGTAATGTATGGCTGTGAGAGCTGGACTATAAGGAAGGCTGAGCGCCAAAGAATTGATGCTTTCGAACTGTGGTGCTGGAGAAGACTCTGACGAGTCCCCTGGACTGCAAGGAGGTCAAATCAGTCCATCCTAAAGGAAATCAACCCTGACTGCTCATTGGAAGGACAGATACTGAAGCTGAAGCTCCAATATTTTGGCCACCTAATGCGAAGAGAAAACTCCCTGGAAAAGACCCTGATGCTGGGAAAGACTGAAGGCAAAAGGAGAAGGGGACGGCAGAGGATGAGATGGCTAGATAGCATCACGGATGCAATGAATATGAACTTGAGCACGCTCCGGGAGAGAGCGCAGGACAGGAAGGCCTGGCATGCTATGGTCCATGGGGTCACGAAGAGTCGGACACGACTGAACGACTGAACAACAACAACAACAGTAATAATCTAGGCTACTGGGAATGAACTGTAGACCTGTTTCTTGGATAAAAGATTGATGATATGATATTGAAATGTAAGGCTGTTTATTAAACTGTAAGATTGTTAAGGTTACAGATATAGTTTGTAAAATAGAATGGCATCAGAGGCTGGGGGTATTGGAGTTTAAATTTAATTCTTTAAGGGGGAGGGAGGGGGGAAGGGGAAAGAATCTTCTTCCTTTTCCTTCACCTCCTTTCCTCTTCCTCTTCCTCTTCCCTTTGCCTTTTTTCCTTCTTTCCTTCTTTCTTTCTTTCTTTCTTTCTTTTTCCTTCTCTTTTTGTTATTATGGTGTCCTCATCAGAATATTGTATTGTTGGGAAATTCTACTATTGATCAGGTTGTTGGTATGTTTGATATTTTATATTTCATTTATAAAGATAAAATAAATAAAAATATATTCCAAAACGCCCCCACTATTCATAGCCACCTTTCTACCAAATGTACTCAAAGTGGCTCACACAAATTAAAACAATATTCAAACACGAAGAGTATCAGATAAAACAAGACTAGGCAGGGCTGGAGAACAGGTGACCCTCCAAACGTTGTTGGACTCTTGTTGCCATTAGCCACAGCCAGCCTGACTAGTGGTAAAGCATGATGGTAGTAGCAGCTCATCATCATTTGGAGGGCCACAGGATTCCTACCCCTGAGGCATTCTATAATTGGGGCATGACAGCAGAAAATGCTCTCTCTCTAGTTTATTTCTTTATTTTAGAATATTTATGTACCGCTTCCCATTTTAAAAATCCTGAACCAGTTTACAACAAATTATAAAACAATACATCATTATAAAAGCATAACACTATTGGGAAAAGCTAGGATAAACAAGTAAGTTCTTAATAATTGTCAAAAGCACGTGAATGTTGGTGCCTGATATCTCACAGAGGGGAGGTCGCTGCAGAGGGAGGACCTACCACCGAGAAAACCTGTTGCCATGTTGCTGCCAGATGGGACTCTGCAGGATGTGGCACCTCTGAAGATCGTAGTGGTCTAATGGGTCTTATGGCAGAGAAGACCCATGGAGAAGGACTGGCAGATGACCCAAGAGCACAGGCAAGCTGCTGTGGGAGTAGCCTTCAGGTACCTGGGTCCCAAACCATTTAGGGCTTGAAAAATAATTACCAGCACATTGAACTGGGCTTCGAAGCAAACAGACAGCCATGACGCTCTTTTAAAATTGGCAGTATGTGATCTGAAGGGGCTGCCCCAGTTAGAATTCTAACCCTTATATTCTGCACTTACTGTAGCTTCACAACCTTCTTCAAAGGCAGCCCCATATACAATGATTGTGAGTACTCCAATCACACGCAATAGTCAGCATGAGTTTGCTGTCCACTTATTTGAGTTTTGACCAGATGGTATACAAACCTGAATATCCCACAAGTCTAGTTGCTTTAGGGCAAAATCTACTGATTGCACCAAATACCCAAGAAGCGCTTTAATAAAACCTTTCTAAACCACATGATTAGAGAGAAAGGTTTGAAAAAAATGTCTGAACATCATCTGTAATAGATTCAGACACTACAGAGGCTTTGTGAGGGAGGGGCTTCAGGTGTTCAGGGTTTAAGAACTTGTTCATCCTTGTTTTGAGATGAAGCATCTCAGCCCCAAGGACAAAGCATCAGCAAATAAGCGAGTTAAGCAACTGTGTGAGGGAAACGTAACTGAATTGACTTAATTATCTATAAAAGTACCTTAGGTAATCATTTAGAATTGATAAATAGTAGCTGAAGCCAAAACAAGAGCACAGCTAAATCTCAGAGGGATAACCCCTTACAAACTTACAAGAGAGAGATAAATATTGGGGGGGGGGGGATCTAGCAAGAACTTACAGGCCTTGCAGCCTTGCATTAACAAAGACCGCTGAGTGGTTGAAAAGAACCTCAGCTGCATATTTTTAACTAACCCCAAGCTTAGAAAGGGAGAACAAGTGTCTGCTTAAAGCAGGAAAAAGTGCAGCCTAGCTTCAGTTTGGGCTCAGGCTTTAGGCCTTAAAGAGCAGTTCATTAAATAAAGCAAGTTTAAGAGTTCAGTATATCAACTACGTTTTAAATAGGGATGGCGGAAAATTCCACCACGGATTTCAGTGAGGCCGAATGCACTGGCATTCAGCCCCCCGAAATCCGTGGCGGAACGGCCTGCCACCCCCCCCGCACACCCCCCCCGTGGATTCCCCCTGGGACGAGGCTTACCTGGGGCGGATGTTCCGGACGGCGGCGGCTCCAAGTATTTACATAGCCCATCACAGCAAGCCAATAAAAAAAAAACGGCATACGCAAATGGCATACAGCGGCCGCAATTTGCGTTCCCTATATTTCGCTGTTCTAGCCTACATAAATATTTACGTAGGCTAGCATGGCGAAAAATAAAGGAACGCAAATAGCGCCCACCACGCTATTTGCCTTCCCCTTTTTTTTGCTGTAATAGCCTACGTAAATATTTACGTAGGCTAGAACAGCGAAAAATAGGGAACGCAAATGGCGGCCACCATAGCTGCCGCCATTTGCACACGCTGGTTTTTTTTGGGGGGGTTAGCCATGATAGGCTACGTAAATACTTACGTAGCTTATCACGGCAGCCGGGCTGGACGCAAATGGCGGCCGCTACAGTGGCCGCCCTTTGCGTCCACACCACCCCTTCCGTGGCTGGAAATCCAGCTGCGGACAGCCCTGGCCGGCTGCTCCGCGGAGCCGCTGCAGAGCGGAGCCAGCCAGGCAGGATTCCAGGGGGGAGGACCGGATCGCTTCCCCCCTCCATCGAGGATTCCAGGGGAAGGGACGGAGCACCTCCCCCCACCACCGCAAATCAATCCGCGAAAAGGTAAGTGAGTTTCGTACATCCCTAGTTTTAAAAAACACACAGAAAAAGGATCCAGACCTTGCAAGCCACAGCCTTCCCAGATCACCTACCCTTTGTCTGCTGTTCCCTCCAATGACCCATTGAATAGAGGATCTCCCCTCAATAGGTCTCCCATTCACTATTGTTAATAGCCCTCCTTCCTAAATAGGAATCACCATTCCCTGGGGGGCCAACTGACCTACGTTCTCAGCCACTGAAACAGTGCTGATCAGGAGTTCACACACAGCCTCCCTTGCTTTTCAAACGATACCCTCCAATCAGATTCACTGCAGCAGCAGCTGGGGCTATTTATATAAGGAGGCACGCTTGTAAGGGAGCCAGCCCTTTGAGTATGAGGAATTCCAGGGCCAAAGCGTCAGCAAACAAGCAAGTTAAGCAACTGTGAGAGTTTAGCAACATGATGAGGATGCCAGGACATTCGACTCTTTCTTCCTTATTCCGTGCTCACAGTAAGTAACTGTAAATAAATGACTATAAATAATTTCCCCCTTCTCGTAATAAACAGCTAAGTTTTCCAGGAAAAACACACCCAAATAAAAAAACCAGTTATGAAGGTAAAAAGCCAGCAGGGGGCAGAGGCTATCCAGTATATTGCACTGAGTGACACATGTATGACTGTCTACCTGCTGGACAGAAGTCATGGATGTGAGCTTGGTGTAATGAGTTCCTGGCTCTCAAGGAACAAGTTCGTTCCCTTGAGGCCAAGGTTGCTGACCTGGAGAAGCTAAGAGAGGCAGAGGTTGGTGGATCAGACCTTCAGGGACCTGTTAGCTGTGTCCCTCTCCCAGAGTGATGGCTCCTCTACTGTTACCGAGAATGCAGGTCTTGGGGAAGGAGGGTGTCATTCTGAGGAAGAGGGAAATGATCCCTTACAAGGGACCCATTCCTTGGAAGATGAACAAATATCCTCTCGCACTGAGGATGTGCCTCAGGGGGAAGGGGGGCTTGTGGTAGTGTGAGATTCAATCATTAGACACACAGACACCTGGGTTTGTGATGGGCATGTAGATGGCATGGTAAATTGCCTGCCTGGTGCAAAAGTTGCAGATCTCATGCACCGTCTAGATAGCCTAGTAGATAGTGCTGGGGTAGAAACAGTGGTCGTGGTCCATGTTGGTACCAACGATGTGGGAAAATGTAGTTGTGTGGTCCTAGAAGCCAAATTTAGCTTGCTAGGTAGGAGGTTGAAATCCAGGACCACCAAGGTGGCTTTCTTGGAAATGCTCCCTCTTCCACGCACAGGGCCAGCTATACAGGCAAAGCTGAGGAGTCTCAATGCGTGGATGAGACGGTGGTGCTGGGAGCAGGGGTTCAGATTTGTTAGGCACTGGGGAACATTTTGGGACAAGCCAGGCCTGTACAAGAGGGACGGACTCCACTTGAACCAAAATGGAACCAGACTGCTGGCACTAAACATAAAAAGGGTGGCAGAGCAGCTTTTAAACTAAACCTTGGGGGAAAGCCAGCAGGAGTTGTGAAGCATGCAGTTTGGGTTAAGATGAAAATGTTTTTGATTGCCCACATGTATAAGGGGAGGAAATAAGCCAGGAATACATGGTAGAACATAGCAGCCAATCAAAGGGGCCAACGTCCCATAGCAAAAGATCCACAAGCCAGAGGCATCTGGGGAGGGACACCATGTATCGGTGTTTCTGTGCAAATGCTAGAAGCCTCTGAGCCAAAATGTATTTATTTTATTTATTTATTTACAATATTTATATACTGCTCCTCATCAGAAGATTTCGGAGCGGTGACAACATGATAAAAGAATAAAACAACATGTTAAAAGAGTTAAAAGACTTAAAACATTAAAAAAAAAAGACAAATCCCAACGAAGTGGAGTTCAACAAACCACGGCTGATCATGCAAGGAAGACCTCTTGAAAGAACAACGTCTTCAGGAGGCGCCGGAAGGAACACAATGTTGGCGCCTGCCTGACCTCTAAAGGCAGGGAATTCCACAGGAAGGGGTCCACCACACTGAAGGCTTTTCTCCTGGTGGACTCCAACCGGGCCATAGGTCCATGTGGAACCACCAGGAACACACCCTCTGATGACCTCAGTGACCAGGCAGGTTGGTAGGGAAGGAGGTGCTCTCTCAGGTATCCTGGTCCCAAGTTGTTTAGGGCTTTGTACACTAGTACTAATACCTTAAACCTGGCCTGGTAGCGAATAGGCAGCCAGTGCTGTTCCCTCAGCAAAGGAGTTACACGCTGAAAAGGGGCAGCTCCCGACAACAGCCAAGCTGTTGCATTCTGCACTAGCTCCAGCTTCCAGACCAGCCTTAAGGGCAGCCCCACATAGAGTGCATTGCAGTAATCCAGTCTTGAGGTTACTAATGCCTGTACCACCGAGGTCAAGCTATCCCCGTCCAGGAGAGGCCGTAGCTGGCGAACCAGCCGAAGCTGGTAAAAGGCACTCCGAGCCGCCACGACCACTTGGGCCTCCAGCGACAGTGATGGATCTTGGAGTACCCCCAGACTACAGACCTGATCTTTCAGAGGGAGTGCAACCCCATCCAGAACAGGCGATGAGCCTATCTCCCGGACCCGGGAACCACTCACCCACAGGGCTTCTGTCTTGCCAGGATTCAGCTTCAGTTTATTGGCCCTCATCCAGCCTATTACTGAGTCTAGGCACCGATTCAGGACTTGCACAGCCTCTCCTGATTCAGATGTCACAGGGAGACAGAGCTGCGTGTCATCAGCATACTGATGGCATTTAGCTCCAAATTCCCTAATGACTGCTCCCAGCGGCTTCATATAGATGTTAAACAACATTGGGGACAGGATGGTACCTTGCGGCACCCCATAGCTCAATTGCCAAGGGGCCGAGGAATAGTCACCCAATGTTACTCTCTGAAATCGGCCCCGTAGGTAGGATGGGAACCACTGTAGCACACTGCCTCCAATACCCATCCCATGGAGTCGATCCAGGAGGATACCGTGGTCAATGGTATCAAAAGCCAATGAGAGAATGAGATCGAGCAGAATTAACAGGGTTGCACTCCCCCTGTCCCTCTCTCCGGAGAGTTGCTTAGTTTTAAAGGAGAACCTGGATATTGTCAGCATTTCAGAAACCTGGTGGAACGGAGAGAACCAGTAGGATACAGTCATCTCTGGATATAAACTCTATAGGAAGGACAGGGAAGGGCATACTGGGGGAGGTGTTGCCTTGTACATCAAAGAGGGCATAGTGTCGAGCAGACTAGAACCCCTAAAAGGGGTAGGATCTTCCAAAGAAGTGCTGTGGGTGACAATACCAGGTTCCAAAACTACTTTAGTGCTAGGAATGTGCTATCGTCCCCCAGACCAGAATGCTCAGAGTGACCTTGAGATGGAAAATGAAATTGGGGAGGCCTCCAAACAAGGAAGTGTTGTAATAATGGGTGACTTCAATTACCCCCACATGGATTGGATAAATGCATGTTCCATCCAAGACAAAGAGGCTAAATTTCTCGAAGCCCTAAACAATTGGCCCTAGAACATTTGGTCATGGAACTGACCAGAAGGGAGGCGACCTTGGATTTAAACCTAAGTGGTGTCGCCCAGGACTTTCTTTGAGATCTCAGTGTTGTTGAACCAACTGGAAGCAGTGATCACAATGCGATCAGATTTAATATATATTTAACTGGAAAATTGCCCAGGAAGTCCAACCCAGTCACATTTGTCTTCAAAAGAGGACACTTCTCTAAAATGAAGGAACTGGTGAAAAGGAAATTAAAAGGGGGAGTCAAGGGGATTAAATCCTTTCAAAATATTTGGAAGTTACTCAAAACCACAATAAGAAGCCCAGCTAAAATGTACACCACAGGTTAGGAAAGGTTGCACCAAGTCCAAGAGGTCGCCAGCATGGTTAACGAGCAGTGTTAAGCAACCTATTAGAGGAAAGAGAGCTTCCTTCAAAAAATGGAAGTCTTGCCCAAGTGAGGAAAACAAAAGGCAGCACAAGCTTGCACAAAGGCGATGCAAGCAGACAATAAGAGATGCAAAAAAGCATTTTGAACAGCATATTGCTAACAACATCAAGGCCAACAATAAAGAATTCTTTAAATATATCAGAAGCAGAAAACCAGCTAGGAAGACAGTTGGACCACTGGATGACAATGGAGTTAAAGGAATACTGAAGGAGGACGAGACTGCAGAGAAGCTGAATAAATTATTTTCATCCATCTTCACTGCAGAAGATATAGGACAGATACCTGTGCCTAAACTAGGGGTGTATGGATTCCCCACTGTCTGTTCCAGTGGGGAATCCATTGGGGGGAGAGAGGCGATCTGTTCCTCCCCCCCTGAATCCTCCAGAGCGGCTCCACTCCGCGAGGATTCCGGGGGCGGGGAACTGGCTTAGGGGCTGCTTACCTTCCCTCCTGCCAGCCAGAGCCGTTCGCCTCCTCCCTGTCCCTGCCGATTGCCATGTCTTTTCTTTAAAAAAAAAAGCGATTGGGAGGATGTGCCCATAGACTTATATGCAAAATAGAGACGTGAATCTTGCATATAAGCCTATGGACACACAGACTTAGATGCAAGATTCAAGACTCTGTTTGCGTCTAAGTCTATGGGCACATACTCCCAATTGCCATTATTATTATATTTTTAAAGAAAAGACATGGCAATCAGCAGGACAGGAGGAGGCGAATGGCTCTGGCTGGCAAGAAGCAGCCAAGTGCCGTTCCACCTCCAGTCCTCCTGGAGCGGAGGTAAGTGGTCCCGATCCGCTGTGGATTCCTGAGGCCGGATTCCAAAGAATCCGGCCTCATTTGAATCCGCAGTGGATTTCTCTGACATCCCTAGCCTAAACTGATGTTTTCAGGAAGGGAGTCTAAGGAACTGAGGCAAATAGTGGTGACAAAAGATGAAATTCTCAACCTTATTGATAAATTGAAAGCAAATAAATAACTGGGCCCAGATGGTATCCATCCTAGAGTTCTCAAAGAACTCAAATATGAAATTGCTGATCTTCTAACCAAAATATGCAGCATGTCCCCAAGATCAGCCTCTATACCAGAGGACTGGAAGATGGCCAATGTAACTCCAATTTTCAAAAAGGGATCCGGGAAATTGCAGGCCAGTTAGCTTAACTTCTGATCTGGGTAAATTGGTTGAAGGCATTATTAAAGACAAAATTAGTAAGCATCTAGAAGGACAAACCCTGCTGAAAAAGAATCAACACAGCTTCCGCAAAGGTAAGTCCTGTCTCACTAACCTTTTAGATTTCTTTGAGAGTATCAACAAACCTGTCGACAGGGGTGATTCAGTAGACATTGTTCACTTGGACCTCCAAAAGGCTTTTGACAAAGTCCCTCACCAAAGACTCCTGAGCAAACTTAGCAGTCTTGGAATAAGAGGACAGGCCTCTAATTAATCAGTAACTAATTAAAGAACAGAAAGCAGAGAGCAGGAATAAATGGTTAATTCTCCCAATGAGTGGTGTCCCAAGGGATATGTATTTGGACCAATGCTTTTCAACCTGTTCATAAATGATGTAGAATTAGGAGTCAGCAGTGAAGTGGCCAAGTTTGTGGATGACACCAAATTATTTACGGTGGTTAAAACAAAAAGGGATTGTGAAGAGGTTCAAAAGGATCTCTTCAAACTGGAAGAATGGGCATCTCAATGGCAAATGCAGTTCAGCGGAAGCAAGTGTAAAGTGATGCACGTTGGGGCAAAAAAATCCCAACTTCAAGTATAATCTGGTGGGATCTGAGCTAGCAGTGAAGAAAGAGATCTTGGGGTTGTGGCAGACAGCTCAATGAAAATGTCGACCCAGTGTGCAGCTGCTGTAAAAAAAAAAAAAGGCAAACCTTGTTTTAGGCATAGTTAGAAAAGGAACTGAGAATAAAACTGCCAACATCATACTGTCCTTATACAAATCTATGGTGTGACCACACTTGGAATACTGTGTACAGTTCTGGTCATCACATCTAAAAGAAGATATTGTAGAGCTGGAAAAAGGGCAGAAAAGGGCAACTGAAATGATCAAGGGGACTGGAGCATCTCCCTTATGAGAGAAGGTAACAGCTGGGATTGTTTAGCTTGGAAAAAGAAGGGTAAGGAGAAACATGATAGAGGTCTACAAAATTATGCATGGTGTGGAGAATGTGGATAGGGAGACATTTTTCTCCCTCTTTCAAAATACTAGAACCCGGGGTCATCCTATGAAGCTGATTGGTGGGAGACTCAGGACAGATAAAAGAAAATACTTCTTCACGCAGTCCATAGTTAAACTATGGAATTTGCTACCACAGGATGTAGTGATGGCCACCAATTTGGATGGCTTTGGCGGTTAGACAAATTCTTGAAGGAAAAGGCTATCAATGGCTACTAGTCTTGATGGCTATGTGCTGCCTCCAGTACCAGAGGCAGTGAGTCTATGTACACCAGTTGCTGGGGAACATGGGTGGGTGGGTGCTGTTGTGCTCATGTCCTGCTTGTGGGTTCCTGGTCAACAGCTGGTTGGCCACTGTGTGAACAGAATGCTGGACTAGATGGACCCTTGGTCTGATCCAGCAGGGCTCTTCTTCTGTTCTTACGTTCTCCCTTCTAACATTACAAACATCCAGCTTTTCCATCTCACTAACTCATCCTGCAACACAATTCCACCAATTCTGCCTGCAAAATTTGAAATCCAAATAAAATTTGTTAAAGTAAACAACGATATGTATACTGATTTATATAATTTATTTATAGTATGGCATTGGGGCTCAGCTGGTTGGAGAATTTGGTGGTGGAGGGGGCATTAACGCAGAGAGATTCCTGTCTCCAGCACCCTAATATATAATCAAAGAAAAGTAGGGCCTCACTTCAGAGCGTGTGGGATAAAGGGGATAAGAACATGATGTGGTATATATCCTGTGAGGACTGTACTTTACTACATGTGATACACAGAGAACCTTAAGTTGAGTAGTTGTATAAGTTTCTTCCAGAAGTGTTTTCTTACAGGAAAGCTCATTCTTGAGACACAGGAGGCACAATCCAGCCAAAGTTAAGAACTTTTAGGGTTCTATAGGCTGGGGAATGCTGGGAGTTGTAGGACTCTTTTCTGTCTAAACATGCATAGGATTTCGCCCTTAAGCACCACTGATTCCAGTAGGAATTATACATGCTCTTACTGTCCTATTGGACTAAAAAGTGCTTCATCTGAACAATATTAATGAATATATGAGGATGATGTTAATGTATGCATTAAAGTGTGCATCTGATGGATCACAGACTGATCACAAATGTGTCTGTGACTGCCTTTTCCCCACATTATCTATTACACTGTTGTTTATGACTAAGTGATCAGCAGGGTGGAATAAATTTAAATCAAGTTGACTTAAACCATGATTTAAATCAACAACAACAAAAACTGATTTAAACAATGTTTCCTATTTGTACTTCTTATTTCCTAAACATGATGCATACTAATAGGTTAAACTAACCACTAAAACAGGTTAATTTACAACTAAAGAATATACTATTTAGGAGGGTATACTTCCAGCATTGGTGCTTTTTGGTTCATTTTTGCTCCTTCTCCTATATTGCTTAATTTTCCTGACTTCCACAAAACTTACCCCAGAGCAGAAACAAAAAATAATGAAAAATCTAAACCTTTCCTCATTATAGCTCATGAATCTTTGCACGTGTGTCTCTGTCTGTTTCTGTTTAGAGACAAAAAGAACTTTCCAGAGGCAAAGGCTGGTAGGTAGTTACTGAACAGAGCAGTTTATTTTCATAAGATGAAAAGGAAATGTCCTTGTTTATCTAGGGCGAGTAAATATTCCTAGTTTGAGAACTGAGCAAATAGCAGATCGTTAAAGAGCATAAAAACAGGAGCGCACAAGATCATACAGGTGGACACCGTGGATGACCTTCCTAGCGATATAGAGGATGGCATTTCTTGGTCCAAAGGAACCAGATCACAATGTCCGTGATGACTTGCCAGTCTCTATCCATCAGTACCAAGTTTATGACAACACCATGCTATACAACCTATTATGCCATATTTATAATGATGGACCTCAAAATATATTGAGTTGCATTAAGACTTAGTCATACTTCGAGTAGGCCCACTGAAATCAAGTTTGTCATGACTAACAAGTCCCATTGATTTCAAAGGCTCTACAGTAAGTATGACTGGATTGAACCATATGTTCCTATTACTATTTACAAAGAAAAGAAGCTTTTAACTCAATGACCTGATTTGGATTAACAAACAACCCATGGTTAACAAAACGCCCACCTGCAAGTGAGCATGCTGGTTCCTGCTCACTTGCCTGCTTCCATTTTCAATTAACAAACCAGGAATGCACCATTCCTGAATTGCTTTGTGATATCTGAACCAAGAACTCTGGGTTGTTTAGGTGTTAAACAACCCAGAGTTAACCCAACAATTGCCCATGGTTTCTGGGTTCAGATATCACAAAACAATCCAGGATTGGAGGCATTCCTGGGTTTTTAATTGAAAGCGGAAGTGGTGAGTGGGTGGGAGGTAGCCCACTTGCTCACTCGCATGCATCCCCACCAATTCCTGGGCTAAAGAATGCCTTGATCATTGGTTTGATTCCCAAGATTCTCCTCCCAAACTGTTTATATAAGGGAAGTTGCCACCAAATGCCCCCACCCCCACAATCTGCAGCGCTCTGAACAATATCCCACACCCTTCCTAAGGATCCCCAACTGCCAGGAGCAGATTTTACAGGGGCTACAGAGGGAAGGGGGAGGAAGGAAAACACATTCCATGAACTCTATTCCATTCCTGGGAAGAATGTCAGGTTCCAAGCCCTAGTGTTTGATAAGGGGCAGCGGGTTAAGATGCTTGTTTCCAGATTTAAATTTTAACCAGACATATATATATGTATGTATGTGCGCATGCATGTGTGTGAGTATGTGTATGCACGTATGTGATTTAAATGTTAATCCATTTTAAGTTTAAATGATCTAATTCAACATTCCAGTTTACTGTATTATCATAACAGTCATTGATTTTTATCCAGCCTACTCTCATACCCAATTCAAGCATTAAGGGCGCAATCCTATGGGGATAGGCAGCCACCTCCAAACTCGGAGGCAACCGCCTATCCAATGCAGGGCAGGAGAAGCATGGAGGGGATCGTTCCCTTTGCGCTTCTCCTGCCCTGCATTTTGGGCTAGACAGCTGAATTTGGCTGTCCAGCCGTGGGAAGGCAGAGCAGGGGAGGAGGCTGCCGGATGACACATAGGATGTGTCATACTGGCATTTCTGCCTTTCCCGCCCCGAAATGCGCCCCGGAACACCCTGTTTTGGCCGCTCTGCACTCCTCTTCCAAGCGTGGGGCTTGGGGCTGTTCCACGCTGCCTGTGAGGCAGCGCAGAGAGGGAGGAAGGTCGGTTCCCAGAAAACCACATATCCTATGGCCATCTAGCCACTGACTAGTGGCCACAGGATTGCTCCCTAACATAACTGTAGAATCATAGAATCATAGAATAGTAGGGTTGGAAGGGGCCTACAAGGCCATCGAGTCCAACCCCCTGCTCATTGCAGGAATCCAAGTCAGAGCATCCTTGACAGATGGCTGTCCAGACTCATCTTGAAGGCCTCCAGTATGGCAGAGCCCACCACCTCCCTAGGTAATTGGTTCCACTGTCGTATTGCTGTAACTCAAGGAGTGTTGAGTACCTAGAGATCCCATATGCCCTAATTTCATAGACAACTGCAGTGGAAAGTAACAGCCTCCAGCCTAGACATGCAGCTGTAACTTAGATAATAGAATATTCTTCCTCATCCCTAGTTCATGATTTGGCATTCTGTGCAAACAAGCCTTTGGTTGCAAAAATATTACATCTTTTAGGACATTACAAGTAGATATGGACAAATTAGTCTAAAGTCAGTCCATGTTACTTTCAAATGTGTTCATTATTAAATCCGTTTTGTCCCTTTTCCTCATTAATGTGTGATTTTTTTTAATACACGCAAAATTCTTATTTTAAAAAATACAAGAGCTGCCTTTTAAAAAATTTATCATCCTTTTTCTTTTTTCTTTAACGGATAATAGCTGCTCCAAGTGGCTAGACAGAGAGGCCATCTGCTGCCATGGCTGCTGCCACACGTTAGCAGAAGTGGCTAAATAAAGCATACTGAATCCAGAAAGTGAAGAGCTTGATGAACTTTACTGAGTCACTGACAGATAGTCTGAACAAAACTGTAAAAACAATACTGCAGGTCTTAACAGGCAGTTTACAGGCAAAGCACTCTGGCTAAAGCAGTTTAGGCCAGGCCTCTAACAAAATGAAACCACCACAGCTACTAAGCATACTGAATATGCTAGTCTTCTTATGCACAAAAAGATCCCAAGCTAAAAGGGAAACTTATTTGGCTCCACCTGGCTGCTAGGCAACATCACCACCTCGTCATGCCCTGTTTGCACCAAAGGCTCTCTGATAATGCAGAGTTGTTAATTAGCTGTGTAGCCTAAGTGACCTTTGCTACTGCACCTAATAACTGCTTTGGTGTGATCCCCTGCCATCGCTATCCGAACATCACACATGTTCAAAATGGGGCTGCAAATGCCCCTGGAAGTGACAGGACATGACGACAGGCTGCACCTACCAGGGATGTTGCATGGAAAAAAAGATGTGCAGGCTTTTGAGTCACTTGGAGAGGCTATTACCAATTAATTAATTAAAGGCAGCCCTCAGACCACCTCAAATTTGTTCAAGTGTGGATTCCAAAGGAAAACTTTCATCTGGGAAATGCAGATCAGGTGAATCTACTTTAGAATTTGGACCAAACAAATTCCTTAAGCATTCCTAATTGCAAGATAAACTTTATATCCCAAATGAGAGGAAATCACTTGTCTGCGTAAAACGTGAAAGAAAAACGATTCTGAACTTTGGCCATTAGCAAAAGATGCCGATGTTGCAAAGCCAACATGGATTGGTAAATGGCATTCGGCCCCCTTCTACCACATAGAACAAGGAGTCCACAGCAGCCCTGCTAGTAGCTAGTAAGAGCTTCCGCCATCCCTTTATTAGGAGCTAGGCAGCAGCCGCAGCAGACAGTGAATTAACATTTCCTAAACATGATGGGCAGACACAATAGAGCTTTGGTTAGCTCTAATCAATATATGCAAATGGAGGCCCCTCCTGGCATCTCCATTCTGTCAGTGGGCACAGATGAAAGTGCAAGTAATTAAGAGCTTGCTCCAGTGATACTGAATCGAAATCAGCTTAATGAGAAATTGTCAAACTTGAAGTCTGTTGGGTAAACAGTGCATATGAGAGAGTGGCCTAGCATACACAAAATGAGCCTTTCTCCACTGATGACTTCCCTGTGGGGGGCTTCTACAGAAGGCAAGCTGGTAACTTTTGAGGTCACAGTTTGTTGCTGGTGGCGGGGGGGGGGGGGTTGTTGTGTCTTTCCACCTAACCCCTTGGAAACTGATATGGGTAGAACAGCTACTGTTATATAGATGTAGTAACCAGTCAAAATTGTCCATGGAGTAAGTGAGCAATATGGCTAGGAATATGATTGCAAGGCAATCCAAGGCCTGGTCTAAATTCCCCAAAACAGAAACAACATAACAGGCTGCAAACTGCTGAGTGAGAGATTTGCTGTTTTAATGGCCATATACTAGACAGTGCATGGAAGAGACCATTAACACTATTATTGATATAATAAATATATACTGTTATCTCCTTTTAATGGCACTGCAAGTGTTTCTTAGCCTGCACTCTAAAGTAGAATGACATCCAGGGGCATTGCGAGGTACTTGAAAGATCTGGGGCACAGGCATATGACACAAATTTGCATGTGTACGCATATACAGAATGGCCCAAAAGTAGGTATACAGTATAGTTTATTTGCATTTCATTACATTGTTTATTACATTTACATTTGTTTAACACTGTTTAATCTCGTAAGTGCTCGAAATGTATTCCATCAACGTTGCAACATTCCTCAAACCTGTCCAGAACACTGTGACACACAGTACGGCACAAATTCCGGTCCGCATCAATGTCCATAAATGCTTCCGAGATGAACTCTTTTAATTCGTCCACTGTCCGGGGATTCCTCTCAAAAACCTTATTCTTTACTGTGCCCCCCCAAAAGAAGTCCATTGGTGTTAAGTCGGGTGAACGTGGCAGCCATTCAATGCTGCCACGTCGTCCGATCCAATGCTGTGGGAAGGTGTTGTCAAGATAGTCCCTTACTGCAAAATCATAATGAGGAGGTGCCCCATCTTGTTAGAAGAGCAGATCAGCGAAGTTAGCCCTGGTTCTGAGTTGTGGCACTACCATGTCGTGTGACATGTTTAGGTAATTGTTACTATCCACAGTTGTATCAAAGCAAACTGGTCCTACAACACCTTTGCTGGACAGTACACCCCACACTGTGATGCCTGGCTGGTTCAGTTGAGATGTGATAGTCAAATGAGGATTTTCATCTGCCCAATACACACAGTTACTGCCTGTTCACGTGGCCTGACAACTTGAAAGAAGCCTCATCTGACCACGATCTGGGTCGTCCTCCAGAAGACCATGTAACAGTCTTGGACGGTACGGCTTCAATTTCAATTTACGCATTAAGCGTTGCAAGGACGTTCTAGGTATGGATAGCTGCTGAGATGCACGTCGTGTGGACTTCTTCGGACTGTTCACAAATGTCAGAGCAATTGTCATCTCATTTTCCTCTGTCACAGACATCCTGGGAAGTCCAGATTTCGGTGCATTAGCCACTGCACCTGTTGCTTCAAATTTATCTCTAAGATGATAAATTGTCAGACATGTTGGTGGAGTGTCAGATGATTCTTAACATACTGTGCGCACCCACTCGGCATTTGTAGCCTTCCAGTATTGCTTTAGAATCCACTTTCTTTGTTCTTGACTCAAGTTCGCTGCCATCATTCACAATATCAGTAAAAAAAAAACCCTAAACAACTGTATACCTACTTAAGGGCCTCACTCCACTCACTCTCTACACTTAACTGATTTAACTGTCACTCCCTGGGGTACACGGACGAAGCCTCCTCGACGATTGTTATACAATCAGGCGTACCCTGGTAACGGTGCATTGCGCTGGCTAATCCTTCTACCACCTGATTGAACCGCAGCTCGGCAGTGTGATGATGGCTACATTTTGGCAGAGGGGAGTTTGGTCTGGACACGACATGACGACGACTGTCACTCCCTGTCACTCACTCTTCCCAACTGTCATTCTGACTCCACCCACACATCTTCTACTCACACATTCTCTCCCCCTCCCATCAACATTCTAAACAACTGTATACCTACTTTTGGGCCACCTGGTACATATGTATATACTAGGGGTGGACAACTTTAGGAGGTCCGGGGGCCATTTTTGCTCCTTGGACACACACACCCCATGCACCGCACCTCTGCCTACTCCATGGTGCCCCAAAAAATAGTTTTTAAAAAATGGCATACAAAGTGTCAAAAGCATCAAAATTAGCTTGTTTTTTAGTTAATTTTGACATCAGCAGTGGCCATTTTGAAGCTGTTTTGTCCCTTTGAGTGCTTCATAGCAGCACTCAAAGGGACAAAAAAAAGCTTCAAAATGGCCAGTCCAGATGGCTTTTTTTTTCTAATTTACAAGGGGGGGGGCAGCAGGGGCCCCACATTGCCCACCCCTGGTATATACAGATGTGTATACACACACACAAATGTGTGCGTGTGTGCATGCGGGTGTACGTGTATAAATGTCTGTGTATGCATGCAAATTTAGAATTCCTAGAATTGATTTACATTTCACTAATGTTAACAAATAACAGTGAAATAAAGAATACCTCTGAACATATGCAGAATGCTGTTTTCTCACCATTGAGCAATTGCAGCTTACCCATCCCCACACACTTAGTAGTGATGGAATATATCCCATACAGATTGAAGCCTCAGCATTCTCTTTTTAGATATGAAGCACTGACTACATCTGTTGCAAGAAAACCACAACCAGATCCA
This sequence comes from Heloderma suspectum, assembly GCF_057233095.1. Lineage (NCBI taxonomy): Eukaryota > Metazoa > Chordata > Lepidosauria > Squamata > Helodermatidae > Heloderma > Heloderma suspectum. The sequence continues at coordinate 233,680,475 of NC_139461.1, forward strand.
ATGCATTCTGTTCCCCTCCAAAAACAATCCCTCCTCACTTTTCCATCTTCCAGCAATGCTTCATCAAACAGATGCTACCTCCTATTCTATGATTCTATGATCCTCCTTGTTATGTGCAAACTATCTTTGTCTCCTCCTCCCTATAACTTAATTTGTGCCAAGACTTGACCACAATTCAGCCAAGCAGTCTGTTTTCAATACTAGGGCTAAATTATGGCAAAAGTACCTCTGAGCATGTACAAAGTGCCTTTCCCTCACCACCGAAGCTGGAGTCCATGGCAAAATACAAATGACAAAACATGCACAGGACTGACTTGAAAGGCTAGCCAAGTCAGTGGAGTGGAATGGGATGGGAAGTTTATTAAATCTGCAGTACCATAGGGATGGAAGGATTCCCCCCCCACATCTGGGTTCTCCAGGCATCCGCCCAGCTGCTACCCCCACTTGTCCCCCACGGATCTGCTCGGCACCCCCGCCCCCGGGTGCTCACCGAGCCACTGGCACTTACTTGGAGCACCCATCAACCCCACAGTCACCTTTTTTTTTCTTTTCTTTTTTTTGCAAAATGGCGATTCAGAAACTTCCATAAATGTAATAATGCTCACATAGCAGCTGTAAAGGCCCCATCTACACAGTGTTACAGGTGTAAACGATAGAGGTGTACAAAATTATGCATGGTGTGGAGAAAGTAGATAGGAAGACATTTTTCTCCCTCTCTTGTAATACTAGAACCCGGTGGTCATTCCATGAAGCTGCTTGGTGGGAGATTCAGAACAGATAAAAGGAAGTACTTCTTCACACAGCGCATAGTCAAACTATGGAATTTGCTACCACAGTGACAGCCACCAATTTAGATGACTTGAAAAGGGGTTTAGACAAATTCCTAGAGGAGAAGGCTATCAATGGCTACTAGTCCTGATGCCTCTATGCTACCTCCAGTATCAGAGGCAGTGAGTACACCAGTTGCTGGGGAACATCAGTGGGAGGGTGCTGTTGCACTCATGTCCTGCTTGTGGGTTTCTCATCAACAGTTGGTTGGCTGCTGTGTGAACAGAATGCTGGACTAGATGGACCCTTAGTCTGATCCAGCATGGCTTGTCTTCTGTTCTTATGGTCAGTCAGAGGTAGTAAAATTAGGTGCTGTATGAAATCCCAGTATTCCACAGGGAACTCTTCCTGTCCTTCCCCCTCCCTCTTCAAACTTTCATTGCAAGCAAGCTCCCAGCAGTGAGCATGTAGAAAGGTAGGGAGGAAAAAAAAAAAGAGCAGACTGTGTAAGAAAGAATGGCAATGTCTCCTATAGTTTAAAAGGCTTCTGCCTTCTTACTACATCCCCTATTGGTCTGGCAAGGGAGTGAGTCCTAATGTCTCCTAGTCACTGCAAGGCTGCTGAGTTCAGATGGAAGAAGCAGGCTTGTATTAAGGCAGTCGATGTCAATGGGGCATCTCAAAAGATCTGGGGCACCGCTCTGAAGATCCAGAACACATGCCCAGATGTGCTATTTTATAAGAAGGTCCATGATGACATCAGTTCAAATAAGATCTACTTCTCACAAACAGCAGATAAGGTGTCAAACCTTTGCCTCTGTTGTACCACTTTATTCTGCAGACTGAACATTCCCCCATACAAAAAATCCTTACATGTAGAAAACTAGCATATCAGGAAGAATTCTAGGTTAGAATCCTTCCCCTTGACATGGTAGTTTCTATATACAATGATTTCCCCCCTTTTATTATTTTATAAGCCCCCACTTACAGGGTGAAGTGGTACTATCCAGACATTATTTGCTACTTGTGACTACCTGCTGTAGGTCTGGCCTTGTTTTCAGGGCTTCAGGCATACTGGAGACAGAAGCGTATAGGAGCTGTGAAAGGAAACTTTGGTCAAGAGAAAATCCTGATTCATGGTTTAATTTACAAAGCAGGCCTGTCTTTCTTGAGGGCAGAAATCTCTGCCTGAACTCTGAAATATGGGAAAGACAGAATATACAAATGCTGACAAGACCTTAGTCGAGCTGAGATAATGCACCAATGTGAAGATGATACAGGGTGTGGTAGACCCTGTGTCCAGCTGCTCTGGGTGACCTTCATGCGTTCCAGCAGGACTTGAGAACTGTTTTGTAAGCTTGCCCATGCCTCCAACCTGTCATTCACCAATCCAGAACTGAATTTTTAGTGAGAAAAGCGGGGAGAAAGAAAAGGGAGAATCAGAAGTCAGGAACATTTCGGTATGTATGTGTTGGGGGATCAAAAAGAGACTGGAGGCTGATGATGTCATGTAAAGCCCCCAGAAACTGCCATGAATGAGGAATAATGAGAGCACAGTAAATGCCTTGTGTAGAAAGGCTCATATTGTCAGATGTGATGCTTTCAAAGGAGTTCGTTCATGAGGCTGAAGTCCACGCGCCTCTGTCCTAGCAAGAGCAGGATGATAGAGAGTTTGTACTGGAAATGCAGAAAGATCCAGATTCTGAGGTACTGGAAGCAAAACAAAAGAGAAAGCGCCAGGATGGACATACACAGGCCGCAGCTGAAGTACAGCAAGAAAGGAATGAAGCCATACATCCACCTGGACTTTAGGCAGATGTCAAAGTTGCTGTACTTGGTGCATACCAAGTGTGTGGTCCTTACTGGTCCGCAGACAAAGTGCAGGCAGGTTGTATGGGGCTGTGGAAAGAATGGACTCGCTGCGGAATGGGAAGGACAGGCATCAGGCAGCCCCCAGCTTTCGCAGCATCAGAGAGCTGAAGTTGCAGGGGATGGGCCACACAACATCCATGAAGACAGGGGGGACAGCTGGCGATCCAGCAGTGCGACCGAGGGGCTTGCTTGCTGGGACGGACATTGCCAAGTGGCTGAAGACAGGACTAGCCATGGCGAAGGGAGCGGTCTCATCTGGGCCTGGGGATGGGGGCAAGCAGGAGCCGCGGCTCTCCCCGTCTGCCAGCCAGCTGGCCTGCCTTCGGTCTGCTTTCAAAGCCAACCTTACTTCCTAACAGAAACATACCAACTCTCAGGTCCCAAAAACATTGTTACCATGTATTTAGTTAATTCAGGAATTCTTATCCCAGCCTTTCCATTCCATTCAGGGCTGCTAACACCATACATTTAAAACCACAGTAAAAAATATCAACAGAAATTTTTAAAACCTTATAATTCCAAAGAGAGCAAAGAAGATTGCTAACAGCCTGTTGAAATAACAAAAGTCATCAGGTGATGATAGAGGACTGTAGTTGAACTAGACCATGAGTGGGCAACTTCTGAGGGTTGGGAGCCTGCCTTGACCCCTGTCAACCCTGCAGGGGGCACATCCCTTCCCCACTGGGGGTAGAAATTCCCACTGCCCAAACCCTAGCAATTATGCTAAGGAACAAGGCATGCAGGGGGTATGCACCTGTTTCCCAGCAGAGTAGGGCTCCTGCCAGCCCATCAGATAACTGTTTGTGGGCCATTCGGAGCCGTAGTCTTCAGAGAAACAGGGTGTGCAAAGGGAGCCATCTTCATGTGACCTGTTTCTCTGCAGAATCAGTGAATCTGCTGGGAAACAAAGCACATGGAAAGGAGGCTGTCAGGAGCCCAATTCTGCTCAGAAACAAGGCACGTGCTCCTACAGTAGACTTGCTGGGATTTTGGCAGCAACAATAGCGGAAGCAGGGACCACGGGGGTGCACAAATGGCCATGGGGGACCACATGTGGCTTGCGGGCCATATTTTGCTCTCCCCTGGGCCAGACAAAATTTGCAGGGCCCACATGGTAGACATTACCACAAATAAGGCCTTTTTCTGCATTCCCACCAACCACGCTTCTGAAGGTGGAAAGACAAACAAACAGGCCTCTCCCACTAACCTCAGTGGATGGTCAGAATCATACAGGAGGAGAAAATCCTTTAAATATCCTGGTCACAAACCATTCAGCCTTTTAAAAGCAATAAACAACACTTTGAATTATGTGCAGTAACGGACTAGCAGCCAACGAAGCTGGTGTAAGTTACATTCTCCAAACATCCCTGCTCCAGTCAAGAGTCTTGCTATTGCACTTTGAATCAGTTGAAGTTTTGGAATGTTGTTCAAAGGCCGCCTCACACAGTGTTACAGCAATCCAGTTTTGAAGTAGCTAAGGCATGTATGACTATAACCAAATCACCATCTCCAGAAATGGATACAGCTGGCACACACACGCTTAAGCTAAACAAAGGCACTCTTGGCCAGTGCGCTGCAGCCTCGGAATCCAGGAACAAGGCTGGGTCCAGGAGTACCCCAAATTGTGGACCTGGTTTTTAAAGGGGAGTGCCACCCCATCCAAAGCAACGTTCAATTTCTCTCACTGGATCAGCAGTCCTATTGACTAAGCGCACTTTCTTATTTTCCAAATGCCTTTTCTGCATTATGTTTGCATGGATAACTTGTCTTCAAAGTGTAGATTAAAGTATGGATAACTGGTCTTTAAAAAGTAACATGGGAAGAGCCCCTGAGCTGGATCTCTCCCTGCACCCACATTGCTCTTCCTGATGCCAGACACCAGTCTAAATTCCTGCTAGTAGTCAGCCATTTATTGAATATGCATTATATGCAAATCCCTTTGCCCAGAGTTAAAATTCCACCATAATACACCTTATTAAGTTCTGAATATCCAGCATGGATGTTACTTTTTCTGAGGGGAATGATACAGAATGATACACTTTGGGAAACATCTCCTCTAGGTAAATCTGCTTTTCAACCCAAACCCTTCCCCCAACTTAAGGCAAAATTGTGTATGTAGCATATTCTTTTACTTATCGGCATTGCCATAAACATTGGGGTGGAACCTTTAGCAAAAACACCCAATGCTTTGCTCCATCTGCAAAGTCCTCCTGAACATCTAATAATTCTTGGTGAAAGAAACAACTTCCTCCTCCTCCATCACCATCTGTTCATCCAAAGTCATTGGTCTTCACATAGGGCTTCTTCACATAGAGCCTTTATCCTGCTATTTAGATTGCTCACTCATGGAAGTTTGCAGGCCCTTTAGATGACGTCATGAATCTCCAGGGCGTCTTCTGCACTAAGAGCACAATCCTTTGGGGATAGGCAGCTGCCTCCGAACTCAGAAGCAACCACCTATCCAATGCAGGGCAGGAGAAGCACGGAGGGGATCATTCTCCTGCCCTGCATTTGCGGCTAGACAGCCAATTTCGTCTGTCCAGCTGCAGGAAGGCGGAACAGGGGAGGAGGCTGCTGGACGACACATAGGATGTGCCGTACCAGCATTTTCGTCTTCCCTGCCCTGGAATGCCCCCCGAAATGCCCCATTTTGGCCGTTCTGTCCTCCTCTTCCAAGCATGGAGCCATTCCGCACTGCCTGTGAGGCCGTGCGGAAGGGGGGGGAGGTCGGTTCCCGGAAAACCACGTATCCTATGGTCGTCTAGCCGCTGACTAGCAGCTATAGGATTGTTCCCCCCATGACCTTTATTCCATTTTTAAATAGATCAGAGATAATGAAGTATCAAATTACCCCACTTGTGTTCTGCTTGAGTTCCCTCCATGAAAAAGGAAAAGCTGCAAGAAGAAGAGCTAGACCAATGAATCATATGGAAGACTCAGATAAGGGGGGAAAGGGAAGGGGGAAAGGGGGAAGAAGAAGCACGTGTAAAGGTAGTCCGTTGTGAACCTGCAGTTAAAACGGAAGCAGAAAGCCCTGTTTTAAATGCAGGATTTTAGGCTGATGTAGAGATGCTCATAACGTTACAGTTATGAACTCTGGGTAAGTTAAGAACAGTGCCAGCTAGATACCTAAATAATATAATCCTATGCTTAGTTCTACTGGATTCATTGGGGCTTTCTCCCTAGGAAATGTGTTTAGTATTGCAGACATATGAAGTTGAAATAATAATGTGCAAAAGCTTTTGGAGTAGGATTTATCAAGAACGTAGTGAATACATTCCCACTTATGTACACATACACTTAGAAATTAACTTTTCAGAGTGTGTATATAGTGAAATTAAGAAAATAAAAAACAGCCATGTTGGGTCACACCAATATTTGATTAGCTAAGTACTCTGACTCACAACAGCCACTTTCAGAGAGAGAGAGAGAGAGAGAGAGAGAGACTGAGAGAGAGAGAGATCTGATTCACAACATCCCAAAACATGAGACCACAACATTTCCACAAGTGACACTCAGTAAGCATTTCACTTTCCTGTGTTTTTATAAATCAAATAAAAGCAGGACACTGATCTGGTCAAATATTTTACTTTGAAAAACTATTTTCTGTAGTGATGCATTGGACATTAAAAGGCACTTTTAGCATTGCTTGGGAATATGCCAATAGAAGAGAAAAAAGCAATATATTTAATTAGGCCAATTTGTTTGTAGAAATAAAAGAAAGCCTAAACTGACCTTTGCAGTTTCATTAATCTCTTCTTCCGGTTGAAGTAAGTACAGCACAAACCAAAAATGGGAAAGGAGGTCTGAGCTGGACTGGATGGCCCATCAAAGGCAAGAAAGTACTTGGTTTGGGAAGATCAGATAATATCATAATTAAGAGCAATGGTCTGTGCCTGCCTTTGCAAGGGAATATGACCTTGTTCATTAGGCCGATGCTTCTTTTACTCCTGCCCTGATTTGAACTCCACAGAATCCTGCTTTTGAGTAGAAAATGGAGAGAGCCAGAATAAAGGGCATCTCTACACCAGCCTACAATCCTGCATTTAAAACGTGGCTTTCTGCTTCCGTTTTAAATGCAGGATCACAACTGACTCCCTTTACATGCACTTCCTCCCCACCCCCTTCTCCCCGTATCGGAGTCTTCCATTATCTTTCATTGATCTCGCTCCTCTTCTTGCCGCTTTTACTCTTTTCACAGAGGAAAATGAGGTTTTATTTATTTATTTTTATTTATTAAATTTATTAATTGCCCATCTGGCTGGTCACCCACCCACTCTGGGTGATGTACAGCATATAATAAAACAGTTTAAAACAATAAAATTCTACAATAAAAACGTTTTCTAAAATACCCTAACCCACCCCAAATGCCTGCCTGAACAACCACGTTTTTAATGCACGGCGGAAGCTCATTAAAGAGGGGGCATCGCGGAGTTCCCTAGGGAGGGAGTTCCACAGAGTGGGGGCCACCACAGAAAAGGCCCTCTCCCTCGTCCCCACCAGTCTAGCTGTCCTGGCTGATGGGACAGAGTGAAGGCCATCCGAGGCTGATCTTGTTAAGCGGCCTGTCTGGTGTTGCTGGAGACGCTCCTTAAGATAGGCTGGGCCAGAACCATATAGGGTTTTAAAGGTCAAAACCAACACCTTGAATTTGGCCCGGAAAACAACTGGTAACCAGTGCAACTCCTTCAGCACTGGAGTGATGTGATCTTGCCGGCGGCTGCCTTTAATCAGGCGAGCCGCCGCGATCTGTACCAGCTGCAGCTTCCGAACTGTCTTCAAGGGTAACCCCACATAGAGCGCATTACAGTAGTCTAAACGAGAGGAGACCAGGGCATGTACTACCGATGGGAGCAGATGGTTGGGAAGGAAGGGGCGCAGCCGCCGTATCAGATGGAGTTGATACAGCGCTGTCCGGCTCACAGCTGACACCTGGGCCTCCCTGGACAGCTGGGAGTCCAAAATGACCCCCAGGCTGCGGACCTGGTCTTTCAAGGGTAGCCATACCCCATTCAACACCAGGTCAACATCCCCCAGCCTCCTCTTGTCTCCCACCAAAAGTACCTCGGTCTTGTCAGGGTTCAGCTTCAGCTTATTCCTTCCCATACAGCCACTCACCATCTCCAGACATTTGGACAGGGATTCTACGGCCAACCTTGGTGAAGATTTGAACAAGAGGTAGAGCAGCGTGTCATCCGCATATTGATGACACCGCACCCCAAACCTCCTGATGATAGCCCCCAGTGGCTACACATAGATGTTAAATAGCATCGGGGAGAGGATGGAACCCTGTGGCACCCCACAAGTGAGTGGCCACGGGTCCGAAACCTCCTCTCCCAGTGCTACCTTCTGGTACCTGCCGGAGAGGAAGGACTGGAACCACCGCAATATGGTGTCTCCAATGCCCAACCCCCCCCAGGCGGTCCAGGAGGATACCGTGGTCAACGGCATCAAAAGCCGCTGAGAGGTCGAGGAGAACAAGGAGGGAGCATTCACCCCTATCCAGAGCCCTCCTCATATCATCCACCAAGGCGACCAAGGCCATTTCTGTCCCACGCCCAAGCCTGAAGCCCGACTGAAATGGGTCTAGATAATCAGTTTCTTCCAAGTGTGCCTTCAACTGCATCGCCACCACCCGCTCAATCACCTTGCCCAAAAATGGCAGATTTGAGACTGGGCGAAAGTTGTTCAGAACATGAGGATCCAAGGAGGGCTTCTTTAAGAGCGGTCTTATCACTGCCTCCTTGAGGGCTGATGGCATCACTCCCTCCTCAAGGGAGGCATTCACCACCGCCCTGATCCCCTCACCCAGTCTCTCTCTGCAGCCCATAATGAGCTAAGATGGGCAAGGATCAAGCAAGCAGGTGGTCGACCTTACAGATGAAAGCACCTTGTCCACTTCATCAGAAGGAAGAAGCTGGAACCAATCCCACAAAACCGGTTTGCCACAGGCCGCCTCTTGCTCACTAACTATATCCACAGCGTGCAGAGTAACACTTCTAATCTGATCAATTTTATCTGCAAAGTGCCTTGCCAAGGCCTCACAGGAGGCCTTAGAATGCTCCAGTGGTCCCAGAGCCACAGGACCGACCAGGCTCTGGACCACTTGGAACAGCCTCCTGCGATAGCACTCTGCAGACACGATAGAGGCAGCGCAATATTCCTTTTTTGCTGCCTTCACCGCCATGTGATAGGCTGAAGATACAGCTCTAGCCCGTGTCTGATCATTTTTGGAGCGAGACTTCTGCCACCGGCGCTCTAGCCGTCTCACCTCCTGTTTCAGAGCTCGTAACCATGGATTGAACCATGGTGCAGTCCGAGCCCTGTTCAGGGGGAGAGGGTGTTTCAGAGCCACCTGATCTAATGCCCCAGTGACTGTGGCATTCCAGCCACCCACCAGTGTCTCGACCAAGTGGCTGTTGGCGTGACCCAGAGAATCCCCAAGCGCGTTCAGGAATCCATTCGGATTCATAAGACGCCTGGGGCAGACCATTTTAATGGGTCCTCCACCCCTGCGGAGCGGTTGTGGAACCGAGAAGTCTAACTTCACCAGATAGTGATCTGACCATGACAAGGGGGTGGTGGATATACCCCCAACTTCCAGATCACTCCCCACTTCTCCAGAAACAAACACAAGGTCTAGTTCATGACTGGCTACATGGGTGGGCCCTGTTAGAATATGGTGCAGCTCCCAGGAGGCCATGGTCTCCATGAAGTCCCGAGGTGCTCCTGTGAGGATGGCCTCTGAATGTACGTTGAAGTCCCCCAACACCAATAAGTTAGGGGACTGTACACGCACATCAGAGACCACCTCAAGCACCTCGGCCAGGAAGTCGAGGGTAATTAGTGGAACACAACAGGGTAATTTGATAGCTCATTATCTGTGATCTATTTAAAAACGGAACAAAGGGCATTTAGTGCAGGAGGGTCATGGCAGGGTCACTACATCATGTAAAGGGCCCACAAACATCCATGAAGGAGCAAACTCAATCGTAGGATAAAAGCTCAGTGTGAAGGAGCCCAAAGTTACCATTAAAGCCGGTGAAATACTAACACCCACCAGGTAAGGAAGTAATTCCGTTGCGGTGTAAGTAGTTATAAATGTGTGGGATGGAAAGTATAACTGTTCCTCTTTACTGACTCGTGTGATCTACACTGTGATCGAAGAGCATCTATATGCATGTGCAGTCATGCACATGTTTCAGTGATGCTGTTTCAGGGTCAGATATGGTCTAAATCACAGGTGAGCAGACTTCCGGCTTGCAGGATCAACTTCTTTTTTTTAACTAGAGTCCCGAGATCCAGCAACCGGAGCCTCATGCAACACACATACAATTAGAACAGGGGTGAGCAACTAATGGCCCTCCAGTTGTTTTAGCCTACAACTTCCATCAGCCCTAGCCAGTATAGCCAATAGTGGGAAATGATGGGAGCTGCAGGTCAAAACATCGGGAGGGCCACAGCTTCTCTACCCTTATTTAGAATTAAATAATTCTGAGCCCAGGAATTTGAGTACCAGAGCAGAACAGAACTCACAGTCCTTCCACATTAAAATCCATCCTCATTACCCTAGCCTTTCTTCATTTCAACAGTTTAATTTAGCACAGGACAGGAGTCATTTTGTTGCTACTATTGTTAAACAGTTGGGAGACAGAAATCCCTGCTGATCTGCTGCAAATCACCCAGAGAAAAGGCGAGTAAGAGAAGACATGACAGAGGTGTACAAAATTATGCATGGTGTGGAGAAAGTGCATAGGGAGACATTTTTTCTCTCTTTCTCATAATACTGGAACCTGAGATCATCCCATGAAGTTGATTGGTGGGAGATTCAGGACAGATAAAAGGAAGTACTTCACACAGCACATAGTTGAATCATGGAATTCGCTACCACAAGAGGTAGTGATGGCCACTAATTTGGATGGCTTTAAAAGGGGGTTAGACAGATTCCTGGAGAAGAAGGCTGCCAGTATCAGAGGCAGTATGCCTATGTACACCAGTCACTGGAGAACATGGGCGGGAGGGTGCTGTTTGCACTTACGTCCTGCTTGTGGGTTTCCCATGGGCATCTGGTTGGCCACTGTGTGAACAGAATGCTGGACTAGATGGAACCTTGGTCTGATCCAGCAGGACTCTTCTTACGTTCTTTACGTTCAGTAGATCCAGATCTACTGTCTGCCCACCCCTGCTCTTGGTGCCATCAGGAACATTGTCAGCATAGTAAAGATTGTCATCATGTGCCACAAGAGCAACAGCCTGCTATTATTTTTCTTGGATGAGCCATAGTGAAAGCAATTTTTAGGCTTGGTATAGTCACAAGGTTTAAACAAACCCTAGGTAGTCGTGAACAAGCAGGAGTGAGCAAGTGAGCTCCTGCCTTCCCGTTCTGGTAAACAATTCAGAGACACTCTGTCCCTGGGTTGTTGTCCGTGATGTCTGAACGCAGAATTGTGGGTTGGTTGGAGAGGAATAACCCAGGGTTGTAACTCAAGAAAAAACCATGGGTTACTACCTATGGATGGAGCTTCCCTGGGTTGCTTACCGCAGCAGGAGTGGGCAGGCAGGTGGGAGCCTATGTGTTCACTTGCACCCCCTTGTTCATTATTACTACCCAAGGTTTGTTTAAATCCTGGGTAGCTGTGATGAACCGGGTCACATCCTTAGTACGTGACTAAGCAGTAAATCACTAGGCTATCAGAGCCATGTTAGTCTATTGCAGCAATCACAACAAAGAGCCTTGTTGCAGCGCCTTAAAGATGAATTTTTACAGCATAAGTTTTTGTGAGCTAGTCAAGAATGTGATGAAGTAGACTCATGCTTCATCTGATGAATGAATTTAAGTCTATAAAATCTTATGCTATAATAAATGTATTAGTCTTTGAGGCACTATAAGACTCTGTTGTTTGTTTTTATTCTACCAGAGTCACCTAGGATTAGATTTAACAGCATGAGTGGCTGTGGTATGCCAGTATGATGAAGTGACAGAATGCAAGTGGATAGTCCAGTGACCCCTGATATTACAGCTCCTTTTCCATGACCTGGGGGTGGGAGGGCTGCTGCTCCCAAGTTATACTGTTCACAGGAATAGGCCACTTAAGCAAGTAGTGTTTTTTGTGTGGAAGGGAACAGTTGGCTAATTATCAGAACCAAGTCTCAGATGCAAGATGTAAAATGCTAAGCAGTAACAAGAACCCCTTGGTACCTGAGGACCAGGCACACTAAGATCGGCAGAAGAGAAGGGAGAGACCAGGGATCCATCAGATGGTAGCCAGTTATCTTAGGGCTTCTCCAAATCAGGTTTTTATCCTGCAACTTTACAGGGGCTTTTGCTTCCAGATTCTTTGCGGGATTAAGATGGGCTCCTTCGCACACACTTCCTGGGGTTTATTGGGGGGGTTCCATGCTTCATTATACAGCCACTAGATGGTGCTGTTATTATAGTACCACTTCCTCTATACAGACAAATTCAAACTGCTTCAAAACACTTCTTTTTATTACCTCATTATTTCCATTTCAAATAAAGGTGCAGAAATTATCGGAAACCATGGGAGGGGCCCTGGAGGTTGGCAACATCATGTAAAGGATCTGCAAACTTCTGTGAGTAACCAATCTCAATCACAGGATAAAAGCCCCTTGTGGAGAAGCCTTTAGCCATGGGAATACTTTGCTGTGGGCTTGCCAACCCACAGAGCTGGACTGCATAAGTGACAAGTAAAGAGCCCATCAGGTCTGGAAACGTCTAGATGGAGTGTATGCAAAGGGTGGGTGTAACTCTTTTGCCTAGAAAACCCAAATCCAAGCCCACCTGCACCTATTGCTTCCTATCTTTCAGGAGAGACAAGGCAGCCACTTGGTATCCTCTTAGTTTGGATAACTGGCCAACATTGCACAAAAGATCAGTGCCAGCTAGAAGCAATTTGTCCCAGCAAACTGCAACAATACCTGCCTGTTCTGCTGCTGCATATGCCAATTTGATTGGGTCAAGAGATGGTGTTGGAGAATGGGCCACGTAAGCAGAAAAGTAATTTCTTCTAAAAGAAGAGAAGTCTCAAAGGGGGCAATGTGCTATTTAAAATGGGCATAAATTTACATAGAATAAATACACAAATTAGGGTGTCCCAATTTCTAGTTTCCAAAAGGTGGGCAACCTACCAAATGTCCATTATTTTGAGCAAGTGCCCCTTATTTCAAAACAGATCAACCCCATAGAGCACAATGGATGTCCCTTATCCAGCTTCCAAACAGCTCAGTAAAACAGACTAAAGGACCCATGTGTTTTTGAATGGTTAATCTGGCAACCCTAACAACAGGTTATATTTATAGTCCCCAGCAAGGAGCATTCATTGGCTGTTTCCCAAGAATCTGGATTTTAAACTGAAAGGAAAAAGAGGTCTCCCCCTCTCTTCCCCTCCCTACATTCCCCCTACCCCTACACAATGCAACTGGGAGGGAAGCATGAAGAAGAAAAAACAGCTGACACAGCACAAAGAACTGCGTTTTCATCAGATCCTGTGAAAACCGCTTAGCAACCAGGCCTGCTGGCTGCACATGGGCCCAGTCACTGAACACTGTGGAATCCCTGACACTCATCGCCTCCAGCACCTAGCAACCAGCCTAGCCAGTGGCTGCTCAACACGTTGCAACCCCTTCTCCCCCGCCCCACTTCAGCCTACGTGCCAGACACGCCTGCATCCAGCCAAATTAATCCCCCTTCTTGGAAAGCAAGGGGCTTCTGAATGGCAGCACTGGAACAGTTTCCGTGTGAACAAGGCAGGCTTGCCTCCCCTCACCCGTCTTCTCTCTCTCTATACGCTGAAAGAAAATGAAAGCTATAGGTGACTCAGAAGACGGTAACAAATCCGGGAGCACTGCGTGACTGTTGCTGTGACCAGTCAGAAAGCCATGGCAACAGGAGAGCTGAAACCTAATTCAAATACGCATGGGGAGGGGTGGGGGGAGAAGACAGCCTACAAGGACGACGTTATTAAACGTGACAGCTTTGAAAATTTACTCACTCAGGACATGAGGCAGGAATAGAATGAGAGAAATATCGCACGCCCCCCCATGCCAACAGTGGCTGAAATGATAAACACCCAGTCTCTGAGCACACACGCTTTATGGTGTATAAAGAGAGAATGCGGGAGCAAACTCAAAACAGAGAGATATAAATGACCCTGTTGCCATGCTTCCTCTTTCATACAGACACGGAACTTGCAGGCATACTCTTGCAATGAGAAATGAAGGTCTCAGGAGGCCTTTAATCAGCGGTGTGGTGTGCACACGGTGGATTTATGCCCCATGCTCTTACCAAAGCGGGGAATAGCTACTTTTAAAATGGGAGAATTAACTCAAACATTCATTAAAATCTAAAAACATAAGACTTTATTTTTACAGATATGTGTTCTCAAAACACGCATGCACTTTTACACTTAGAAGAAACAAATGGGTTGGTCGGTATACCCACCCTTTATCACATGGGCCAGTATACTAGTGTAACAGGCCTAACTAAGAGATAAAGACAGAGTGGGGAAATTAGCATTTGCCAAAGAAGGAGGTAAAGGACATCTCTAGACCTGCAGTTTATCACACATTCATGACTGGCCACTCATGGAAGTTTGCGGGTCCATTACATGATGTCATCATCCTCCAGTTATTATCCCACCATTTCCCCCTGCCTATCCCATCTTATCCTCAAATGGGGGAAATGTGGCATTTTTCCAGTCTGCACAACAGGAGTGCCATGGCATGCCCATGTATTTCTCCTGTAGCACAAATAAACAGCTGTGTGTTGGTGGCTGTGGGCGGTTCCTGATGGTGAAGGCGGTGACCATGGGCTGTGAGGCGGGTCACCTTGCTGTGCCTGTGCCATTTCGGGTCCATGCCATTTTTGACCTGCAGCCCTCCGAACAAGGCGGCAGAGTGACATTTCACTAGCACGGCATTATACTGCTTTCAAATGGCTGAGACTACAGAAATCACCGGTTCTCCCCCTGGTGCTACTCCACCCACTCGCAGTGGCCATGGGGTACTCACCAAGAAACCCTAGACCTCCTGGCAAGCTGGGGTGAGAGTAAGATTCAGGAGCAGTTGTGTAGCAGCCACTTTGAGGGGAACAAGGAAGAGGAAGGGACTGAAGGAAGGAAGGGTGCCTTGATGCTCAGACGTATGTTCCTCCCTAGAGGAGGAAATAGGCCCGGCATGGCGGTATCCTGGCCTGCCAAGACGCCCTCATGCCATGCATTCCCAGTGTTGAAGTTAATGGCAGAGTAAAAGGCAGAGACATCAGTGAAACATGGGGCAGGCGCCCCGTCTGCATGTCAGTCATAGCCCAGCCACCAGTAACATGTGAGGGGAGGGAAAGGGCAGGAACCAAGAAGAATAATCGTGACGCCCCCAGTGTGTGTAATGGTTCTTCATAGAAAGGTGGTGACGTCTCCAAGTGGCATCACCACCCTGGTGAAAAGGAAAGAAACAAAAAATACTGTGAGGAGGACAGCTATCTAAAGAGAACGAGCCAATCCCACAAGGCTACTGGTTGGGGAAAGCACCGATATTGATGAGGAATTCTCCACCTGAGAGATGGAGCCCAAAGTGATGCTCTGGAAACGGCAGAGCAGGGGATAAGAAGGCTATGTGGCCCAGGAAGCAATGGTGCTGGCGGCAATATTCAGCTGCGTGTGCGTGTGTGTGTGGGGGGGATATGGATAGATTTAGGAGCAAAAGAAGAGAAATAGAGCAACAGTGGTTATCATTATCTGACTTCAGAAGAAGAAGAATCCAAAAAACTTCACGTCTTGCTTGGTTCCAAAAGCTCATAAAAATGCTGTGGGCGCAAGCTGTCCTCACGTTGCTCAGTTTTAGTCCCTATTTTAATTACGGGGCATAAGCCTCTCTGGCCTTGCCTGCACCACATTGTCCACAGACATCCAGAATAAAGGCTTTTGGTGGTGATGATGGGGAGACCAAATGGAGGCTTAACCTTGATTAGGGACCTGGAGCCAACCCAATTAAAAATGGATTTGGATGGTCAACCTTCACAATGGGGCTTTTCCTTAGCGCAGGGGTGGACAACATGCGACCTGCTGGAAACACGCCCTTCTGGCCTTAAGTGTGGCACCTGCTACCCCTAAATTTGTTGGTGATGGTGGCCCCAAAAGGCGAATTTAATTTTAAAATAAGGTGCATAACTTGTTTTAAAGCTAAATTTGGCCCTTCTAGGCCACCATCATGGTTTGCTGCCAAACTTTTGTGGTAAACAGACAGTTGTTTTGCCATTGCCGAAATGCATTGGTGTATGACCATGTGGCCCCTGGGGAGTTCCACGGGGTTGAAATTGGCCCTTGGAGTCCCCAAAGTTGCCCACTCGTGCCCTAAGGGTTTCCAATAGGATTCGGAAATCATGCTTTCAGCTCAAGACATTTTGGAAACCACTTCAGCTCAAGACATTTTGGAAACCATTTCCCAATGCTCTATATTCCCTGCGCGAACAATTCCTTGGATTCAAAGACAGCAACTCACATGGAAGTTGCAGAGAGACTGCCTGCATTGCCTCACAGGTCAAACTGCATTCCTGAACATACGGAACCTGGCTTTGGGACTCAGTGGGTTCTTTACCAGAGATGGTAAAGCTTTTCTTTCTGGGCAAGTGAGTCCAACAGCTCTCTCTGGGTAATGGAGCCATAAAGTGATCCAAACAGAAAGCAGGGTACACTGGCCGAGGAAACATGCTATAGGTGTCCGAGTGGAGCAGAGAACCACTAAGAAAGAATTGTGAGAAATGATATTGGACCCTGGATTACGTTATTCTCAGAGCTAAGACATACCAGTGCAAGGAATGCCCAAGCAAAAAAATGAACAATGACAGCCTGAACTGCAAGGCAGTTATAGGGTTTGAAATGAAGAGGTACAAAAAGCTTGATGGCTTGGAGGCTAGACTGCAATATTTAAGACCAATGATGCTCAGGTAGTGACCTAGCTGACCTGTCTGGGAGGTGGGAACACTTCAGGATTGGACCAAATTTCCTGAAAGGGCTCTGGATTGGCCAATTCAAACACACCCTCATTGGTTTGTCAGCTGGGTGGTGGCATGGCAATTAGGTAGCCAATTTCATGGTTCTGCAGTTACCGGGAACAACTCCCTTTCATCTAATCAAGGAGGAAACACATACACCAGGTGTGCAGAACCATTTTGTGGTGCAAAGTCAAATTGCAGGTGTGGCCATGCCTACTGATATCATCACCTTGCCCATTTCACCTTTCTCAGTGCTGGGAGAGGCATGGAGTTCCGTGCCTCTCTCAGCATGGAGAAAGGGGCTCAGCCAGCACTGGGAGGAGTAGCTGTTCCTCCCAGCACTGGATGAATCTCTGGCTTCATGCAGCGCACACTGTCCCCATGGGAGCGGTGCACACACCAACTGGAGATAACAGCAGGGATTCCTTCAGGGTATGGGGCGGGGTGCTGGAGGAACCTAAGGAAGCTCTGCAGCTGGATTAGGCCTGTGGGCCAGAGGTTCTGCATCCCTGACATATACACTGTGGCTCCTGTACGTCCGTGACATCAAATGGAAATACATGATTGGCATATGGAATGCCATTAAATCTTCTTTCATGGGAGGCTATGAAGGCAAGTCACGTGGCATCATGAAAGACACATTTGAATCAGAAGATTCCCCAGTTGCATTAAATGTTGTCCAAAAGAGTCTGTCCCTGCCCTTTGCTGTAATATGACAGCAAACTGTGCCTGAGCCATTGCCTAGATCTCCAGAAACCACAGCCCAGAAAGTTGCTGAATCAGTGCCTATAGAAGCATTTATAAGAGCTTTCCACTTTTTTAATTGGGCTTTACGTTTCTCCTGACATAGTTGTTGACAGTGTTTTTTGAACACACACAATTCCTGAAGGAGTATCTTTTGGTTGCTTGATCTATACTGCTGATGCATTGTGTGCAATTGTTTCTTCGCTAGGTCACACTCCTCATCAAATCATTCCCTTTTCCTAGGTTGAGTACTTCAAGTATTTTATTTAACTTAAGTTTGAAATTTAAACAACACAAGTTTTAAATAACATACATTTAAAATTACATTTAAATTTTAATTTAAATTAAAGAGCAGTTTGCAGGTGAGAAACTTCAGATAAGGCAGTGTCCATATTAGAAGTCTCCATCGCAAGGCTTTTCTTTTTCAGGAGAATCTGAGAATTTACTGAGAAACTTCTTGATTTGCCTCCTCTGACAACCTAACTCTTTGATCCATGAAAGTAAATATTTCACTGGGATAACACCAGAGTTATCTTATTTACATAAAGGTACATCAAGACTTACATTAATAGGGAGATGATCACTTTTCAATCATTCAATGATAGGAAAAGTATGGACGTAGCTAAACAATTGTGCAAAAACAAGTGCATAATCTATTCTACGGTACTACTGCCCCATCCAGAAATTTGTTGTGTGTGGATTGAGGATGCTTACAGCCTGTTATCTCTAGACATGGTAATATGGTAACAAGAAATGAAAAGAGAGGCAATAGCTTCCATGGACTCAGATTATTTCAAGCTATGGTTGGTGTGAGTGCAGGAACTGGTCTCTGTCTTTCTAATAAAGAAGAGTAGGTGAACATGAATGTCCATAATTGAGATTTATTTACAAGTTCATCTCTCCATTCCAATGAGATATTGCAGTAGTAATACTGAGGGTTGAATTATGCTGGCCAAACTTATGCTGGGCAAACTCATAGCACTTAATAATGAATTTATGAGGCCAACCCATCACCCTGCTAAGAGCATTGTCTTGTTTGCTGATCCAATATTGGACAAACTAAAATTTGCACAGAAGCTGGCTTGGTTTCAGCGCTTCATTGCCACTTCCCATCAGCAACCAACCTCTGTTGTCACACACAGGAGCTTTCAGAGGATGTGTTGCACATGGGAAGTGTAAGAGGGAAAGAAGGGTGAGATAATCACAATTTTCAAATAAAGGAAAAGCCACATGTCAAGGGACAAGCTTCTTGCAGCAATACAAGAAAGTTTAAATGAGATAGGGAGCTGTGAGTTATAGATAAAAATAAGTTCATAGTGAAGTTATTTTTTGTTGCCCAAGAATACATGGGATTTGGTTGTCATCCATACAGAAGAGCCTGAGCTTACAATCAAACCCAATATATTTAAAATTATTTAATTACATAGTAATACTATAAAAATATATTTTATAAGTTTGCAAACAAGCACTTAGTGGTTGTCTGTTACCGTAGTGCCTTTGTACTCATTGGCCAGAATACCGGAAGACAGGAGAACAGCTTTCCTTTTTTTAGTGAGCACTTGTGTAGAATACTGCTTGCACACTTTCCCATAGATATCTCTTTGGTTATCTCTACACTAGCCTAAAATCCTGCATGTAAAACAGGGCTTTCTGCTTCCGTTTTAAATGCAGGATCACAACAATTCCCTTTTTCCCCTGCTCCCCTTTCCCCCCACTCCCTTCCCCCTCCTTCTCCTTCTCCCCATATCTGAGTCTTCCATTATCTTTCATTGATCTCGCTCCTCTTCTTGCCACTTTTACTCTTTTCACAGAGGAAACTGAAGTGGAACATAACGGGGTAATTTCATAGCTCATTATCTGCGATCTATTTAAAAAGGGAACAAAGGGCATTTAGTGCAGGAGACACCTTGAATGATCACGATGTCATGTAAAGAGTCTGCAAATCTCCATTAAGGAGCAATCTCAATCACAAGATAAAAGCTGAGCGTGAAGGAGCCCTTTTATAAAGTGAAAGCTGGATGCTCAGGGAAGGGGCCTGTAATATCATTTAAGGTGCCTGGCCCCCCTGCAGGTACAGCCCAGAGCACAAAAGGTAAGGCCAAGTCTGGCATCAGGAAGTGGCATCCTTGGGCAATACCAAGGGATCACCATTGCGGATGTCATTGCCCTGGGATCCCACTTTTGGCCCTCCAGTAAATGCCAGGTGGCTGCCATAGTAATTGCCCAACATGCCCCATCGTGATGTTTCATTGCTGAAAGACATCTAATAACTAATAGTGGAACTGATGCAATCCACACTTAGGCTCTACACCAGCCTAAAATCCTGCATTTAAAATGGGGCTTTCTGCTTCTGTTTTAAATGCGGGATCACAACGACTCCTTTTTTTCACCCACGTCCTTCCCCCCTCCCCTCCCCCCCTTCTCCCCATATCTGAGTCTTCCATCATCTTTCATTGATCTCGCTCCTCTTCTTGCCACTTTTCCTCTTTTCATGGTGGAAATTCAAGCGGAACATAACAGTGTAGTTTGATAGCTCATTATCTGCGATCTATTTAAAAACAGAACAAAGGGCATTTAGTGCAAGAGATGCCCTAGAGGGTCATGGCATCATGTAAAGAGCCTGCAAACCTCCATGAAGGAGCAATCTCAATCACAAGATAAAAGCTCAGTGTGAAGGAGCCCTTAATCATATGGTCTGATTGTCCCTCTTTAGCTCTTCACTTTCGGTTTCTTTTCACAGAAACATAAAAAGAGGTGCAAACAATCTAAATTTTGACACCGGGGGAAACATTTTGGTTATTGTAAGCTGTTTTTATGCAAAGATACCCATTCACTTGTTCACTCATTCTTCTTTTTAGAGGGGGATAATTTTTAACCTTGCACTAACCTGAAGTTTTCCCTTCTTCCACCTTATTTGTACAACAGCAGAAAAGGAATTGGGGTGCCTCTGCATGCATGGTTGCTGGCTGGCATTAAATCTGTACCCTTCCTATATTCTCTGGTCCGTAAACCTCCATGGAGGGAAAACAAAATAAAACAGCTGCCCTGACCCAAATCAAGTCTCCATTTTGGTGAATTATTCTTTCACTTCAACTTTACCAGGAGCTAGAGCCAAAAAAAAATATTGCCAGTATTCCTCATAGGGTTATATCCTCCTCCATACTAAGAAGTTAAATATAAAGTTTTGAACATGACAACAAGTTTCAGCATTCACCTAAGAAGGATAAAAATATTGACTCTGTGCCTTCCTCTCCCTCCCTTCCTGAAAATACTTAGGCATTTGGTACAGTTTTAGCTGGGTCCAATTCCCAGGATTGACTAATGAGGTAGCATTACAGGAAATGTGTCAGTATTAATTGGCTAATAATGTTCAGGGCTTTGACAGCTGAGTTATGAAAGCACTGCAGGGGAAATAGGGGTGGGGGCAAAGGGAGGGTGGTGTTTGGAAATTTCCATGCTGTCGCACTGTAAAATGACGCCTGCTTCAGATGTCTTCTCGCAGAAAGAGCAAAGACCTGGTGCTTTTTCCATTCTGACTTCTTTGAATAACTAAAAGACTGACTATGGCATTTAGCGGAGAGAGATTAAGGAGCTTTCAACATGAAGGCATGCAGGACTTAGCGTATTAGGATAGATGCAGAGAATCAAACCAAAGTTGAACCTCAACCCAAAAAACAACTTGGAATTTTCTTCAGTGAACCAGAACTGATCCCAAACCTACTATTTCGTTCTTACACCTTGAACCAGAACGCCATAATGGAGTAACCAGTTCAAAATAAGCTATTTGATATTCTGAAGGTTCTTTGGGGTTCACTATACACATTGACCTGAGGGCAGGGCCCCAGAGAGATAACTTGGGATAAAACATAATATTGGCATCCTCCTGTTGCACCCCCGCCCCTGAATGCTATGAATTTAAGAATACAGAATATCAATATAAATGTATTATATATTTTAGTAAGTCGTATTTAATTATCAATTCATTAATAACCATGAATGCTGATTCACTAGATAGACAAGCCTAGTTTAATGGAATGCAAAAGGAATATTTTACAATCCTAGGAAATTAGGAATCATCATAATATTTAAAAATATTATTTATGATTATTAAAATTAGGAGCAGGTGAAATGATCAAATGTTCACATAATTCAAACAAAATGTCCTTTATTACAATAATCATTCCCTCCATGTCCAATTCAAGACTTCCCCTGCTCTCACAAATACCCCCACCACCCTCATTCAAGAGGGGTGTATCAGCAGGCTTGTAGTAACCCCAAGGTTTGCAGGGTTTTTCAAAAAATCTATTGAAAAAATAACCTGAGGGGACCACAGAATGACCCCAAACAGTCCAATGGGGACTTAATGGCAAGGAATGTTGACTGACTGAGTGGAAAAAAAAACTGACTACTAGTTGGGAGTGGGAAGAGAATGGAGGGCTGGAAAAGGAGGATTGAGGAAGAGACACATAAATATAAAAAGAGAGAGAAAACCATCAAATTATTTGGATAGGCCATTTCCTGGTTCACACAGAGAGGCTACTTTTAAATGACCCAGAGCCATTTAAGTGAGAGCTGCACATAGAAATCAATGGAGAAATCCAAGATTTTAAGATAGGGGGAATGTGCACAAGTATGCCCACCGAACCCCCTCCTAAAAATCCCAGGATGGAGAAGAAACCCCCAAATGGAGGAGGGAACCCCCCTCCTCAATGCAGTCCAATGAAAACTGACCATGCTCAATGTGCACAGAATACTGACTGGAGTGTGGGCGGGGGGAGTGGGGAAGAAAGGGGCAGGATTGCAGTTTGAGATTGCTAGGCATATGGTCCAAGAAGACCTACTTATTTTGAATGAGTTCAAATCTCCAGGGCCAGATGAAGTGCATCCTGGAGTAATAAAGGAACTGGCGGAAGAACTCTCAGAACCGCTGTCTATTCTCTTTGAGAAATCATGGAGGACGGGTGAAGTGCCAGATGACTGGAGGAGGGCTAATGTTGTCCCTATCTTCAAAAAGGGCAAAAAGGAGGAACCTGGAAACTACAGACCAGTCAGTCTGACATCAATCCCTGGGAAAATTCTGGAGCAGATTATAAAGCAATCCATCTGTAAGCACCCTGTAGACAATGCAGTGATTACTTGAAGCCAACATAGATTTGTCAAGAACAAATCCTGCCAGACTAACCTGATCTCATTTTGGGGTCAGGTCACCTCCCTTGTGGACTGTGGGAATGCTGTGGGCATCATATACCTCGACTTCAGCAAAGCTTTCGACAAAGTGCCCCATGATATCCTGATGAGCAAGCTAGCTCAAAGTGGGCTAGACGAAACAACTATCAGGTGGATCCACAGTTGGCTGCAGAATTGGATTCCAAGAGTGCTTATCAATGGGATCTTCTCAAACTGGGGAGAGGTAACAAACGGGCTACATTAAGGCTCAGTCCTGGGCCCAGTGCTCTTCAACATTTTTATTAATGACTTAGAGGAGGAGGTGCAGGGAATGCTGATCAGATTTGCAGATGACACAAAATTGGGCGGAATAGCTAATACTTTGGAAGACAGAAACAAAATTCAAAGTGATCTGGATAGACTGGAGTGCTGGGCAGGAAACAACAGAATGACATTTAATAGGGATAAATGCCAAGTTCTGCACCTAGGAAAAAGAAACCAAATGCACAGTTACAAGATGGGGGATACTTGACTCAACAACACTACAAGCGAGAAGGATCTTAGAACTGTTGTAGATCACAAGCTGAATATGAGCCAACAATGTGATGTGGCTGCAGAAAAGGCAAATGCTATTTTGGGCTGCATTAATAGAAGCATAGCTCCCAAATCCTGGGAAGTATAGTTCCCCTCTACTCAGCACTGGTTAGGCCTCATCTGGAGTACTATGTCCAGTTCTGGGCACCGTACTTTAAGAGGGATGCAGACAAGCTGGAGAGGGTTCAGAGGAGGGCAACAAAGATGATCTGGGGACTGGAAACAAAGCCCTATGAAGAGAGACTGAAAGAACTGGGCATGTTTAGCCTTGAGAAGAGAAGCCTGAGGGGAGATATGATGGCGCTGTTCAAGTACTTGAAAGGTTATCACAGAGAGGAAGGCCAGGATCTCTTCTCCATCATCCCAGAATGCAGGACACAGAATAATGGGCTCAAGTTACAGGGAGCCAGATTCCAGCTGAACTTCAGGAAAAACTTCCTGACCGTTAGAGCAACAGGCCTGGTTTTGGAACAGAAACTGCCTTGGTCGCCCTGTGGGATGACCTCTGCCGGGAGAGGGACAGGGGGAGTGCGACCCTGTTGATTCTCCTGGACCTCTCAGCGGCTTTCGATACCATCGACCATGGTATCCTTCTGGATAGGTTGTCTGGGTTGGGAGTTGGAGGCACTGCACTGCAGTGGTTCCGCTCCTACTTGGATGGCCGATTCCAGAAGGTGGTGCTGGGGGATTATTGCTCTGTGCCATGGCAATTGTGCCATGGGGTTCCACAGGGCTCTATTTTATCCCCCATGCTGTTTAACATCTTCATGAAACTGCTGGGGGAGGTTATCCGGAGGTGTGGGCTGAGGTGCCATCAATATGCAGATGACACCCAGCTCTACCTCTCTTTCTCATCAAAACCAGGTGAGGCAGTGGCTGTTCTGAATCAGGGCCTGGGCACGGTAATGGACTGGATGAGGGCCAATAAACTGAAACTCAATCCAGACAAGACGGAGGTACTGTTAGTGGGTGGTTCGTCTGCCCGGCTAGGTGATATTCAACCTGTTCTGGAGGGGGTTGCACTCCCCCTAAAGGATCAGGTTCGTAGTTTGGGGGTGCTCTTGGATCCAGAACTGTCACTTGAGGCACAGGTGAACTCAGTGGCATGGAGCACTTTTTATCAGCTTAGGCTGGTATACCAACTACGCCCTTATCTGGACAGAGCTACAGTGATCCATGCTCTGATAACTTCTCTTCTGGATTACTGCAATGCGTTATACGTGGGACTGCCTTTGAAAACGGTCCGGAAACTTCAGCTGGTCCAAAATAGGGCAGCAAGATTGTTAACAAGGACTGGCCTGCAAGCTCATATTACGCCAGTACTTTTCCAGCTGCACTGGCTGCCAGTCCATTTCCGGGCCCGATTCAAAGTGCTGGTGTTAATATTCAAAGCCCTTAGCGGCTTGGGGCCAGGTTACCTGAAGGATCACCTCCTCCCATATGTGCCTGCCTGGACCTTAAGATCATTGTCAGCGGCCCTTCTCCGTGAGCCCCTGCCAAAGGAAGTGAGGCGGGTGGCTACTAGAAGGAGGACTTTTTCTGCTGTGGCACCCCGGCTCTGGAATGAGCTCCCTAGTGAGGTTTGCCTGGCATCTACATTGTATTCCTTTCGGCGCCAGGTGAAGACCTTTTTATTTTCCCAGGCATTTTAGCATTTTCGCTTTCTAAATTTTTATCTTTGCTGTTTTAAATCTGTATTTTAAACTCCTGCACTGCTGCTAGGTTTTATTGTGGTTGTATTGTTATATTGTGGTTTTAATGTTCTATATATTTTAAATTGTTTTATTGTGTGTTGTTTAGAAATGAAATGAATGAATGAATGAATAATAGAGTAATATGACAATGGAACCAATTACCTAGGGAGGTGGTGGGCTCTCCTACACTGGAGGCATTCAAGAGGAGGCTGGACAGCCATCTGTCAGGGATGCTCTGACTTCGGATTCCTACACTGAGCAGGAGGTTGGACTTGATGGTTTTATAGGTCCCTTCCATCCCTACTATTCTATGATTCTATGAAAATCTGGGAAGGGGAAATGAATGGAGTGCCTGTAATCCTGAACAGAAGCACACCACACTGCAATGGGGCCGGGGGGTTGTGATTTGTCACTTAAAACATGTAGCCTGCTTCTTTCTTGCTTTCATTTTGGTTAACTCATCAATTTAATTGCTGAGTTAAATTGATTAACTCATTAACTGAGTTAAATTAACTCAGTTAATGATTAACTGAGTTAGATTAACTCAGTTAATCTAACTCAGTTAATCTGAGTTAACTAACTCAGTTAATCTAACTCAGTTAGATTAACTGAGTTAAATTGATTAACTCATCAATTTAATTGCCAAGAGATTTGCTTAGCAAGCTTACTTTCTCTTGAGAGTTTAATAAAGTGGTCAAGCCTATCTTGCCCTGTGGTACATCTTAGGCAATCCTTTACCAGTTTCTGTTCATTAAAAGGGTACAGAACTCTAGGTATAGGTTTCCCGTATGACTCTGTAAGCCAGGCACCTGGTAGCCCAACACATCTGGAGGGCCACAATTCCTTTGATACCTCACCACTGGCTATACTGGCTAGGACTGATGGGAGTTGGAGGGCCACAAGTTGTCCAACCCTGCGGTAAGCCACTGCCATGAAGATCAAATGTGAAAGATCGGACAGGTTCAACTTTGTTTGTTCACTAACCCAGAAGTGGGCAGAAGACAGATCTGGATCTACTGGTAGAAGTCTGGGTGATTTGCTTTAGATCGGCAAAGATTTCTGACTCCCAGTTCTTTAACAATAGCAGCAACAGAATTACTCCCCCTGGCCTGGCCCCATCCTAAATTATTCAGCTACTAGGGGTTCACTAGGAGTGGATTTTTGTGTGGAAGGGCTGCAAGCTCAGTTCAGTTCTAGTTCTCGAAACAAAATTCCTGAGCTCAGAATTCTGTAATTCAAATTGTGTCTTTTGCACCCAGTCTCCAGTCAGTGGATCTCAGGGTCCTAGAGAAAACACACAAAAGAGATCTAGCAATCCTGAAGTCTGCCCATCTTTGCACTAACCTTAGACAATACGAACCAATATGTCTGCCCCTCCCGCACCCGTCTTATAGAATCCTAGGCAGTTTTCAACCTTTGTGTGTGCGTGCGCGTGCGCGCGCACGCACACAACACACACCCCTTTTTGCAGAGGCACCATTTGCTACTCTGCCTCAGGCAGAAAAATGTCTTAGGCTGGCTCTATCTGAAACTGTCACCCTCTGGTCCAGCTGCAGGGAGATCCAAGCTCCAGACCAGGCTGAACACAAGGCCAAGGTGAACACAGCCTTTTCTGTGCAAATATATTTACAGCCTCCCATTTCAGACATTACACAGAAGCATGAAACCTGGTGCAAACTCACACTCACTTCCACCTTCCCTGCTTCCTAATCATCTGATGCCATGCTCAGTCTGACCCCTCAGTGGTCACATGCGACTGACAGAATTCCTTGAGCAATTTGTCAGTAATTTGAAAGTTAATCAGCAGGCCCAGCAGCCTCTACTAGTTTAGACAGTGCCTCAGCTTGCGGGCCCCCTCCATACCTCCAAAACAAATACATAAATGGCTCCACTCCGTTTAGACAGTGCCTCAGCTTGCGGGCCCCCTCCATACCTCCAAAACAAATACATAAATGGCTCCACTCCGTTTAGACAGTGCCTCAGCTTGCGGGCCCCCTCCATACCTCCAAAACAAATACATAAATGGCTCCACTCCGTTTAGACAGTGCCTCAGCTTGCGGGCCCCCTCCATACCTCCAAAACAAATACATAAATGGCTCCACTCCGTTCCCTATTAGCAACCCAATCCTTGGGAGGGAGGGGGGATGTTGCCAAAGTCCACAGGATAAGCACAATTTTTTGGACTCGTGATAAGGTGCTGGCAGCCTGTGGACCAAATCTGGCCTTTTATCAGTCACAAGTCAGCCCGCCACTATTGTGATTATTTTAAGAAAACAGTAGAATGTCATCTCATTGTTCAGAACCGGTGCTTTCTCTCTTCACAAGTACATGAAGGATACTTCTTGCTGGCTCCTATCGGTTTTGCTGAGTTGATTCACAATTTCAAGGGCTGTTTATACCATGAGTGTGTTGGACACATATTGCAATGGGCATGTCCTTGTTCTAAAGGTGGGAAAAGGAAACTTGAACTAATTGAAGAACATCTGGAAGTCACATTCTGCTAGACTAAGTTCATTTGTAAAACGATAACAAAGTAATAAATAACTGGACAACAGGCCAGCATTGCAGGTATCTTGTGAGAGTGAGCATTCTGACCTTGCCTATATATTATTACTAACACTTTACAAATATCTATATACTAATAATTCGCTTTGATGCTCCATGAATGGGGATACAGCTCCTTCACTTCCTTAGAAATGACTGTAAAGGCTGATGTGAAAATTGTGCATTTAACCAATTTCACTGTCACACTGCACCTCCCCTGCTCAGCTACTCTGACAAGCAGATAGAACAAGTAAAATATCCAGAGCTAGCAGATCCATGGCCTGTGTGTGCTAGCAATTCTGTAGCAAGTGCTCTGCTGATGGTGTTACTTAAGCCCAAGATGCTGCTTCAAAGGCTCCTCTTTGAATAAATAATTGGTGCACTTAAGGCTGCATGGCAACCTTCTCATGCCATCAACCTTTCTACACACAACTGACAAGGAAGGGAGAGATTTTGTCGGTGACATATTGCTCTGATAGCTCCTTTTAGACCTTCTGCACATGGAGCCCAAAGGCACTACTGTGCCAGAAGATAAGACATCACTATCACTGCACAAATGTGGATCCTGGGATGATGGTTCCTGTCCAATGCAGTTCACATTGGAGAGGCCATCAAGCCCTCAGAAGAGGAGAGTCATCCAGGAGCCAAAATGTCAGATGTGGCCTCCTAAGCCAAGGACAGAGATGTGGATGCCGAAGTCCTCCATAAAAGAATAGGGCTGAAATCTTATACATACCTACCTGGAAGTAACTTCCACTGAACTCAGTGGGGCTTTCATAAAAGTAGGATTCTATAATTCAGAGCTTTTCTACATGAGGCTGCTAATCCTCTGTATCTACTTTTGTTTTCATCGCAGAATTGAGATCTGAGCACTATACAAAGAGTGTTTTCTTTCTTGCATTCCCACTACATAACCTCTAGGTGGCACTGTGGTAAAGTGGAATAGCACAAATACACAACTGGAAATCGCATTTTTGTTCGCTTTCTTTAAATAATACCACATTTTCCTTGCTCTAAGAAAACTTGCCAAAAGTGCTGTTTAAAAACAGAAGCAAAACTGGAGGATCGTATCGTTGTCTAAAGAACCCGTGAATAACCATGAGCAGGGAATGACGAGCACACCGTAAATGTGCTGTGTAGAAAAGCTCTCAGTCGTATAGTTGAAAGGGTCCTTCTGGGTCATCTAATCCAAACCCCTGCTCAATCCAAGGAATGCAGAGCTTGAGCATCCAAAACAGATGACTGTCCAGTCTCTGCTTCAAGACCTCCATCCAGCAATGGAGAGCACACCACCCCTCTAGGAAACTGATTCCATTGACAAAATGCTCTTACTGTTAAAATGTTTCTCCTAATGTTCAACCAAAATCAACCCTCCTGTAACTTACTTCTGGAGCAGATATGCATAAGATTGCACAGCATTCTATTTTTATTTTTAAATCAGTGAAAATTATTGGAAAGTATGTTAATTAACTTTATATTAAGAAATCATAGCAGGTTACAACATTAAAGCAAAGCAAAAAAATAATGTAATACAAAATTAAAAGCCGAGCAATCACAGAAGAACAGCAGCAGCATCAAAAGCCAGCAAAGACCGGTCAGTTCTCTTCTCAAAGGCCACCTGAAACATAACAAGTTTTTAATACCTTTCAAAAACCAGCAAGGGGGAATGTGTAGAAACCTCTGCTGGAAAATACTTCCTTCTAGGGAAGAAATTCTTCCTTCTAGGGCATCAGGGCTGCTACAGATAACCTATACCTTGTTTTTTGGAAATAGATCCTGATTAATCTCATCCGTGGACTCTAATATGCTAGCAAATTTAATACATCCTCATTGAGGATAGATGGTTTTAGTCTAGGTTCAGCCAATAAAAGACCAAATTTCAGTATGTGAAAGTATAGTTCAGCTCCATGCAAAACTTGGGGGCTTTCATTTATTTTTATTTGGGGGGGGGAGTTTTCTACCAGTAATTCCCCCCCTGCCAGGGCTACTGGAGTTTGCTAGAATTAACATGTTAGTTCCATTTTGCCACTGATTTTCTTTGCCCTGACTATGCAAGACACCCAGATCAGTTCTGTGTGCTCACATGAACATGATTCCAGATACAGTGAATTAAACCAGAGGTATTGTGGTTGCTGCTGTGATTCTGATTCTACTGCTGGGGAAGTCTGCAGAGCCCCCAGTGTCCTAACTTTGAAATCAAGACTGGGGCTTTGTTTCACAGGTAATTAAACACAAGAGGATCAGGCACAGACAGCCCCCCCCCCCATTCAACAGCACCTATTGTCCCATTTGTAGGAGCTTCCTCTGTTTTAAAAATAGCAAAACTGGACAGCAACACATCAGAGATGGCGCAGCCACCTCTTGCTAGTGGTGAGTTCAGCCAAAGCTAACACACTTTCCATGCATTGTCTAGCAGTGTTCATTTAGCTGAGGACGAGAGCTATTTTGGGAAGCTGCAACAGCATCTAGGGAAACTGCCTGTTACCTTTTTATCTATCCTCAGAGAGAATACTTGCTTTTGTTTATTAAAGACAACAACAAAAATCCCATCATTTTCTAGGATTTCAACTTAAACATGACAAAAAGAAGAGGCAAGCTCCTTCATGATCGCACAACTAACTCGCCTTTTCTGTTGGAAAGACAAGACTAGATGTATTACCTCAATCTACAGCTGCTAATAGGTCGCACCGTCACTTAGAGCAGAGATAGGCAGGCTGAAGGTAGATCAGGACTTACTAGTAGATTGCTGAATTATTTGCAGTAGATCAGCAGGGATTTCTGACTTCCACTTGATTAAAAAAAGCAACAACAAAAATGAGTTTCCTTCTTAACTTACTCTGATCTCAGGTGTAGATTTGTAGGTCATTCCAGTGTATAGCTTGTGGGGTGCATTAGGTAATTGGCTCGGCCCCCACACTACCATTTTGCACTTGGCTTCACCCCTACCCCAGCCCCTATTTTGCACCTGGGTTGTTTTTGTAGACCTCAGCATTCTAATAGATCCCGCACGCCAGAGATCTGCCCACACCTGACTAAGAAAGCAACCTTATACAATAAGTCTCACTGAGTTGAGTGGGGCTTACTCCCAGGTAAGGAGGTATGGGATTGCAGCATTAGAGACTTTTTCCGCTGTTCACAGCCAAGCAAGCTTCCACTCTTGTTCTTACCATTAATCCAAGGTTAACTCTGAGAGTTAGGAGTCAAGAGTTGCTTTCCAGCTTGAAAGGAAAACATGGGGCAAGAAAGATCCTCAGTTCAGTCACAATCTTTGAAAAACATTTGAACTCCCTGTTGGCACTCAAGGGGCTTTCCGGGAATTTCCTTTTTAAGTGGGTTACCTCATGTTGAGCTGCAGTGCTAACCAGACAGACTGATTTTGTAACCAAAGCTCAAGGGTAACCTTTGACATGTAGGCCATCTACCCAGCATTTATGGGAAAAGAGGGAACAAGGAAGTAGTGGACAGTAATCCTGCAGGAGAGAGTAATTTAGGAACAGATGCCAAAGCTAGCAAGGCTGAGCCATCACTCTACCAAGCAGATCTATACAGTAATATACTTTATCACCTTGATATTCAGTATGTTTTTCTTCACTGCCAATGCTACTACCATGTTCTGTTTAGATATTTATATTTCCTTCACTGGTGTCTATAGCCAATGCAACGATGGAGATATGGAGAAGTGGCTAATTCTCAGCCTCTTTTCTTAAACTAGAAAATAGAAATTCGATAAGAAATTAATGGAGACCAGTGCCGGGACGACGAACAATGCAATAATGGGCACTAGGACATGCACACACAGACCCAGAGTAATATAGCTGCCCTTTTGAGTATAGGGCAAGATAAAGCAGCACTGAAGCTCAGAAAAGCTCTCACTTAAAATAAATAAAACCTCCCTCAAAATCTTCAAACCTGGGCCTGGCCTGTTTGTGCATAAGAGCTTCCAAATTGCAGATTGTTTTGACACACACTACTATGCTAGCTAGGACTGATGGGAGTTGTAGGCCAAAACATGTGGAGGGCCAGAAGTTTCCCACCACTGCTCTAAATGCAACTGTGCTTAGACACTTGTGGGTTTGGCTGAGAACTCTGTTCTACAACACTGGGGACACCACGGAGAAAGCTCTTCCCTAACACCCCATAGATCTAACTTACCTAAACAAAGGTGTCTGAGCAGTAGCTTCTTAGCCAATCTTGATGGAGAGGGGTGCGCCTACAGAGAGAGGCACTCTCTCAGATATATACAGAAAGGACACCACACAGGGCTTTAAAGTAAAACCAGCACATCGAGTTGTGCCTGGAAACTATCGACCAGCCAGTACTGTTACTGCAAGGAGGATTGAGGAATATGTTCAAGAATGTGCTATGTGCAATACAGAATGAAGAGGTGACAATGGCGACCTGGAGGGATTACACTTTACAACTGAGAGACAGAAGACAGGAATAGAAAGATGCCTCTCAAAAATAAATAAAAATATATTCAAAAGAAAAGAAAGATACCTCTCATCAAGTAAGCCTTATATTTTGACTTGACTGAGGTAGGCTTTGTACTATGAACTCTGATGGAAGAAACGGGGCAAGAAGGAATTCACAAACATACCATAACCCACTGATAAATAAGGACTCACCCTGATACAGCTGTTATTCCAGCTAACTGGAATAGGACAGGTGATTTACTTACAAGAATACATGAATTCCCAAAGGAGATTTGTCCACATGTTCCATCCAGCTTAGTAGGCACCACCCTGTATCCAGCATTTAATGCTTTAGCAGAAGGTTAAAACCCTTTACCTGGAAGCAGAGCAGCCAGAGGAAAAGATGTCTTTGCTGTATAACAGAAGGATTTTCAGCAGCTGCAGCTTTTCTACCACTACATGATATGCTGCACCTGCCAGCATTTTGTCTTTTATATCAACACTGGTTAGAAAACTGAAATTTGAGTTACATACAGACCCAACACAGACAAGCATGTTACCAAGTGGTATGATTTCCTACCACAGATTTGCTCAATCATCTGTATTAATGAAAGTGTGGTGTGATCCCACCTACCCCACCATGCATTCTAATGTAGAACATAGATTGGGGGCCTAATCAAATGGTTAGGCCCCCACATTAGCCAGTTGGTGAATTGGTCATCCATATTCAACCACTGTCCTAGGGCCAAATTAGATGGTACAACAGGAGATCCTTTACTGGATTTCCCATGTTTTAATTTTTTTTAAGGCGGGGTCAATTTGGATCAAGGCTATGACACTGTGGGAAGAAGGATGTCTTCAGCCTCCCTCTTTGCACCATTTTCCTGACCCATTGCAAAAAGAGTCAGGGAAGAAGGAAAACAAAACCTCTGATGCCTCTGGATGTTGTGGAGAACAACATATCCAGCCTCTGGGATCAGCATAAGGGAGGAGGGAAAAGTGAATGCTTAGGACTAGGAAATATGCAGATCTGCCGGGTTTGCTGAAGTTCTCAAAGTTCCACCTCAAAGCTTGTTCTGACCTGGGTCCTTATCAGGTTTGCGAGCTCCACCCACCCCCACACGGGCATTCTTGTGTATATCAGTTTGCATTATACAATCATACACATTTTTCTCCCATTGACTAGAGCGTGTTTGTGCTCATTTTTTAAACATACAATTTGTTTCATGCACGTTTTCCAAACACATTTTTTCTAACACATGTTTGTTGTTGCCTGGATTGCATTGCAAGCTCGGAAATACAAATTCTATTTGAGTCCGCATTTGATTCTGGGAGGTGCAAATTGGATACATTCTGGTCAAAACCAAACTGAAACGTATTTCTTCCCTGTCCCTATGTGGGAAAGCCCCAAACTCTTATTCCTGAGTATCCTGCACTGTGAAGTTTACCTGGTACCACCATGACCTGGGAAGTGGAAACAGAGTACCTTCCACATATACTGTTCCATCCTATTTAGAATTTTCTAGTATTGCTGCCCTTTGAATCCATGTTCAGGAATGTCTGGGGAGCTGAGCTCCTTTTAGGTCCTGGGTTCTGGCCAGGGCTTCCCTGCCACCCTCCCCTATCTTCCTAGAAAAGATAAATCTTCCTTGGCTCAGTTACGATGGTGCAAACATGCCATCAAGGCAGCCAGAATCCTGGCTTGTAGCAGCCAATAATCCTCTGCCAATAGGGAGGAGTGTGGGTGGGCTGCATAGGTGTCAGATTCAGGCATTCACAGCTCCTGGCCTGTCTATGTATGCTGTTTGTACTTAAGCAAGAAAGAGTGGATGGGGCAGTGATTATATTACTGGATGTATAGGCAGTGTGTTGGCAGGCCAGACTTCATCTCATAAAGAACAAGTTTCTGGTTCCTTACTTAGCCCATGAAATCAGGCACACAGAGGGCCAGAAGAGACATAAAATAGATGCGTGTCTAGCAGCTATGTCTTTCATTTTTACTCTAAAGTAGGTGCAGGGCCCCTGATTCAGATTGGGATCCTAGCATGGAGGGCAGGGGGCTTTTAAGATATGGACTGCCCCCCCATGCCTACTCTGGAGTAAAAACAAGAAGACATAGCTGCTAGATGCACTTTTAAAGTAATATCTGTTTTGGCTCAGAGATGTCACTAAAGGGTTGAAGATGTCTAGAGAGAGTAATGGCAACATTGAGCATCACCAGTAGTCAAAACCAAAGTATAATCATCCTATATAGTCTGGCCTCTCCGGAGTATTTTATTGTATTCAGAAATACATTTATCTCGATTTAGCAACCCTTTCATTTAATAACTACCTCCAAATAACTGCCCCCTTCAGAAATAGGAACGGCATTTACTGCCATCTATCTCAAACACAAGCCCCAGTCTCAGCGTGTTAAGGACACAAGTGGTAGTGACAGAGAAAGAGGGATACACAAAGCCCAACAGACCAGTCCTCTAAAATGGCTGCCCAGTGTAATGTGATAGTGGGGAGAAGACTGTGAGTTGCAAGAGCACATTTCTCTTGTGCCCCACAGTCCCCAGGCTCTTCCAGTCTTAAGGACATAAGAAGAGCCCGGCTGGATCAGACCAAGGGTCCTTTTAGTCCAGCATTCTGTTCACACAGTGGCCAACCAGCTGTCGACCAGGGACCCACAAGGAGGACAGGAGT
Organism: Heloderma suspectum; assembly: GCF_057233095.1. Classification (NCBI taxonomy): domain Eukaryota; kingdom Metazoa; phylum Chordata; class Lepidosauria; order Squamata; family Helodermatidae; genus Heloderma; species Heloderma suspectum. Next base: position 233,714,965 of record NC_139461.1, read on the forward strand.
GCAACAGCAGCCTCCCGCCCACGTTCCCCAGCAACTGTGTATACACACAGGTGTACTGCCTCTGATAGTGAAGGTAGCACATGACCATCAGGACTAGTAGTCACTGATAGCCTTCTCCTCCAGTCTTGCACAGAAGTTTACCTGTGCAAGGGCTTCTCCACTCCACCCGGAGCTTTTATCCTGCTATTGAGATTGGTTACTCACAGAAGTTTGTGAGCCCTTTAGATGATGTTATCAACCTCCAGGGCATCTCCAACACTAAATAACCTTTATTCCATTTGTTAAGGATCGGAGATAATGAGCTATCAAATTACTGTGTTTTGAGTTCTGCTTGAATTCCCTCATGAAAAAGGAAAAGCTGCAATAAGAGGAGCTATATCACTGCGCCATCTAGTGGCTGTATAATGAAACATACGGAAGACTCAGATACGGGGAAGAGGAGGGGGAAGGGAGGAAGCACGTGTAAGGGAGTCCGTCGTGATCCTGCATTTAAAACAGAAGCAGAAAGCCCCGTTTTAAATGTAGGATTTTTAGGCTGGTGTAGAGATGCTCCAAATCAGAGGGGCTAGCTCCTGCAACATTAAATTTGTACATCAGTGATTCCCTGAGGGCAGGGAAGAACTAGCTCTGAACCAAATTCTATACACACACACACACACTCAAAGATGGCCACTAGTAAATATATGCTGAACATATGAAGCTGCCTTACACTGAGTCAAACCACTGGCCAGTGACCCCAGTGTTGTTTGGACTGGCAGCTACTCTCCAGTTGGAATCAGGAGGAGGCAGGACTTAATGCAACACCAGGCTGCAGTAACTCTATCCTCTTCAAGCCCTTTGCACTTAATGGCTAGATGATCTTGTACAATTCCTTCTGTATTACGTGTTTCAGGGTGGTGAAAGGAGATGAACTAGTGAATTTAGAGAATCAGGCTGTTACAAAACCAATGTAGTCTGCCCCAAATTCACAAGCTATTGAATCATAGCAGAGGATATAGCACTCAAGCGGCCTTCCTAGCACTGACATTCACATACATTCATGGTAGGTGAATATGTGAAACACCTCCATAGGGAAGTATTGTGTTTGACACAGCATCCAAACAGTCTCTAGCATTTCATCAGTGATGACTGTTCAACTCATGCAAATCACTGCTCAGTATTGTAACTATCAGGTGTTGAACATGCATGTGCAAATTCAATTAGCTAGTCTTAATCTGCAGCTGTGATAGCACCCCCATGGGAGGATGAACTCTCTCGGGAATAGATTGTCACCCTTTGGAGAGGAATGGTATGTCATGGGATATGCCGGTGCCAACTCTACACTTGACACAGTGCACCAACACTACCATTGCTCAGATCCATGCCAGGTTACAGATATAGCAGACATGTCTTAGCTTGTAAACATCATCAAACCACTTTATTCATCTTTAGGCCAAGGAAAACATGCAGCTTATGTCATACAAACCAAAGCCTTAAAAGCAGCAAGGACCTAACTAATCAGCTTCTAGACTCTTAGTGGCCCTTTCAGTTTAGTATTCCCTGCAAAAGCAGATATTTCCCCGTCAGAATGACTGAATAAATAAAAACCAGAACTTATTTCCAGGTGAATATATGCATAGGATGGCAGCTTTTGCCTGGTAGTTTGACTACTCCAGACTAGGAGGCTGCAGCCTGGATAATAATGAAATCTCTATGCCAGCCTTCCCCAACCTGGTGCCCTTCAGAGTTGTTGGACTATAAACCCCATCATCCCCAGCCATCACCAGGATGGGGAAAGCTGCTCTGCACTGCATTAGCCCTTCATGCCTGCACTCCTTTTGAAATTCTGATTCTGAAATGATGGAACCGCTTTCCCTCTGGCCTTAACACTAGAGTTGGGGTGGGGGTCTTTGTGTAAGTTTGTAGAATTCAAATATGTATTTTGCTTTAATTCTGCTAATGTTTCTGTTTACAGCCAATATGGCTCCCTCCTTCTGTATCCAGAGAAGAAATAATTGGCATAAAAACTATTCAACAAATCCAGGTTCTCTCTCTCCCCCTCCTCTTCCCTATTCAGTGTATAGATCCTCTAAAATTTCAGACACTGGTATGCTCAGGGCTGATTGTGGTAATACCATAAGGACAGTATTACACCAAAACTGCTTTCAAAGGGGTGGGAGAGGAGGCCTACCAAAAACAGAGGGGGATCCAGTCCTTCAAACCTACAAAGAAAGCTGAAAGCAAACATGGAGATTCCGGCCCCCTTCCCCCCGCAGCCCAGCACCAGAGGGATTCTTATTTCTTACTCTTAACCTGACCAATGAGAACCAAAGGGAATCCACTGGCTTCAGGCCAGCTTTAGCCCATCTCCTGATCCTCAGCATCCAGCCTTTAGCCCATCTCCTGATCCTCAGCATCCAGCCTTTAGCCCATCTCCTGATCCTCAGCATCCAGCCTTTAGCCCATCTCCTGATCCTCAGCATCCAGCCTTTAGCCCATCTCCTGATCCTCAGCATCCAGCCTTTAGCCCATCTCCTGATCCTCAGCATCCAGCCTTCCTTCCTTCCTTCACAGAAGGAGAGTTGTTGGTGCCCTTTCCACGGTGCTCTTGGCTGCCACTCAGCATACTGGGAAGGCTTTGCACCTGTATACACAAAGCTATCCGACACGCAATGGGTGCAGACAGGGAGCCTCCTCTGTGTGGGCCAGTAAAGGCTATGCGCACCCCCCATGCGCATCCTGAATAGTTTTAACTATCGCTCAAGCAAGCAGGAAATGAGACTTGCAGTAACGCCAGCTGCAAGAGTTGAGGGGCAGGCGGGAGGGGAGGGAGAGAGAAGGGAGAAAGACAACGAGGAACTGCTATGGGACTTCTGTGCCGCAAATAACCAAGCAAAGGAACGAGATACCAAAAGCCCCTCCAGACGGATGTTGGCTTTGGACTGGGAGCGGCGTCAGGCCACAGCTGCCGAGCAAATGCAGCAAGAGAAGAGAAGCACACACTGATATTCGTACGTCACTGGGGACATCTGGAACTAATTGGCAGCACCGCCTTCTGCCAAACCCTCATTTGCTGTTTAGTTAAAACACAGGCCTTTGCCCCAGGCAAAATGGCAATATAAGCAGTTTGTGTTCCAGTTGGCTGTTGAGCAGTGCCCCGTTCCCGATCCTCTGTGCCAGGACAGACTTGCAAAGTTGCCACAGTTCAGGTGTAACCCGCTGAGTCAAAGCTATGCCAGAGGGCCTTACTGTGTCAGTGCCAAAACCAGCTTAGCCCAGGGGACCTCCAAGCCCAGCCTAACCATACCAACCCCCCTCCCCACTGTGCTGCAATCCACTAATAATACTGACCTTTCCACCAACAATATATTGTGGTGTTGCAGTGCACACTTCCTCATCAATATCATGGGCCGGGAAGGGATTACCTTTAAGCTACCCTTGTGAGCAGAGTGTTGGATTGGATGATTTCCAGACAGTGGTTTAGCAGTAACTTTTGAAGAGCTGGTGTTCATCATGACAGCCCCTATAGCTATGCCCCCAAGGAGAATCCAAAATTGCAGTTGGCTGGGTTGACCCATATCAACAAATCATTTCTAGGAGCCTTCCTCTCCACCAGGAACAAGTCTTTTGTAAAGTGAAAGGATCTTAATTACCCATTCAGGACCAAGCCAAAATACTTTACATTACAATAAGGAACAATATATTGTTGCTGGGGAAAATAATTTCGCCCCAGCTACTGTGAGGATTGCAGCTAAACTCAGCGGGAACAGGGAATGCTGAGGATGGTGGCGGCAGATGACGTCAGCATCCCTGCTAACAAAAAAGTGCAGGTGCTGCATCCCTGCACCACTGCCCCCAGAGTCCCTTCCAACTCAGTTATTCTATGGCTGTAGGATGGGGTATGAACAAGAGAAGGACTGCTTGATAGTGTTCAGAGACTGGGAGGATGACAAACCTGCTGGATAGGGATGGCCAGCATATCCTTTGTTAAGTTAGACAAGTACAGATGATCTGTTGCCAGGGGAAGAAACTAATACTTACACCATTGGCTTGAATAACTAGTAAATAGTTGGAGTCTACTTCTGGAAGGCAGGATCAGGCTTAGCTTCCCCCTCCCTTGCTTGGATATGTCCTCAAACTGTGTGTGAAAAGAAGAAGATTGCAGTTTTGAGAACAGACACATGGACCTGGTTCACGCGATCACCATGGGCCATTGCTGGGTTATTTGAGGATTGTTTAACCCTCCAACAAGCCATGCCACCTGGGTTCAGATGACATGACAAGCTGCTCCCAGGCAGTGATTATTCAACTTTTGCCTGGCACATGCAGCAGCTTAAGCAAGCCATCACGGCTTGTTTAAGCCGCGGTAATAACATGAACTGGCCTAAAAAGTTGATTTTTAAACTCTGAAAAGCACATCACATATTGGGGTGCTGGCTGCCACCCCAGAAATCTGATGTAGAACCAGTGGATTCTGGATATCTATTGGAGTGTTTATGCTGTAACCTCCACCTGTGCTCAACCTGTATATTTATAAATAAATGCAAAAGTTACAAAATGCCATTAAGCCTCCAGTGACCTCTTTCCAAACAAAACCAAACCTGGGTAAACACTGCACTCCCAGAATGTCTCACCACTCAGAGAACTGATGTATGTGTAACAGTAACATTAGTAGTGAGAACACAGGTAGATACAAAATAGGAGACTTTCTCAAGTCATCTCAATGCCCTCTGGTGGAGACTAGACAACTTTACAAAAAGAAATATTGCTGGCTGGCAGGCACTTGTACACCCATTCTACCATCTTGAACTGCAATAGCCTTGAGTTGAGATCCACTGATATAAAAATGAAGTGTGTGAAGAAGGAATCGTATCCCGTGTTTTCCAGCATGCATAGCTGTTGACATGATACTCATGTGCTTTGAGTACACCTTAGTTCAGGGGTAGGAAACTTGGTGCCCTCCAGATATTCTGTACTACAACTCCTATAATCCCTGACCATTAGCCATGCTGGCTGGGGTTTATGGTAGTCCAAAAGATCTGGAGGGTACCAGGTTGCCTAGCCCTACCTTTGTTTATTGAAACCAGTTGCTATTGAAAGGAGTGGAGCCCCAGGTGGGTGGTGCCACCCAAGGATGTGAACCTACTAAGTGAGATGGAGTCATCTTCGTAGAGATGCAAGGCCATCAGGCTCACCAAAGGCAAATGATTTGAGGAAAGCTGCTTTCAATGCGAATATAAAAATAGCCCAAGAAATTAACCAGAGAAGAAATTGAAGTCCTAAACCAACCTTCCCCAACCTGGTGCCCTCCTGATGTTTTGAACTACAACTCCCAGCATTCCTGACCATTGGCCATGCTGGCTTGGGCTGATAAGAACTGAAGTCCAAAATCTCTTTGGGGAAGACTGATATAGGGAGTCAGAACCACTGTCAGGACGTACAATCCCTCAATCCTTCATGCATGGCACTTTGCCTTTTGATCATTGCTTGTTTTCTGGATAAAAAGTTCCCTTTGCATATCTGTTCTGCATTCTTTCCAGCATGTTAAATTAGTAGTCCCCAAAACCAGTGCTGAGGGGATTGTGGAAAATGGGAGGGGAGGGGAGAGGAAAGGCTAGGAGATTGGAATCCAATCAGAAATGCTTTTGCTTATTCCTCACTTTCCATGAAGTAACCTCTCTCCTTTGTCCTTTGGCTCTGGAAACGGAAAATAAACTCATCTAACAGACGGTGCCTTAATTAGAACCTGTTTCCAAGCAAGAGCTGGAGATGGGGGAAGGAAAGGAGAACAGAACCTGCACAGTTTTCAGTAAGCATTGCTTTTATTTTTTTTCATTTGTTTGTTTTACTTCATTATATTTGGTGTGGTGTTTGTTTTTTTACACAACTCGCATGAATCTATTTTCACTTCTAAATAACACAGAGCACACTTATTTGTGAAATGCCCCAACACCTAGCCATGTGGTAAAATAATACATTTTTTTATTATTATTAAGATCAGTCTCCAGAATATAGTATGCAGGCATTAAAGTTACACAGAACCCTTCTCAAGGAAAAAGAATTAAAGAAAAAATGTTTCTGAGCAAGAGCATAGTGTTAGGCCATACTTATCTATGTTTGCAGATTATTTCAGGAAGGAATGGATCAAGTCATTGCAGAGTTAGACTGCAACCCTGTACCCACTTACCTGTAGACACCACTGAAATCAGTCGGACTTACTCCTGAGTAGGATTGCACTATAAAGTTAGAACTCTGCCATGTAACGGATTCTCAGGTTACTTGGGAGAATTCTGGGATGAAGAAGAAATGGATCTCCCTCTGAAACTATAAAACTAGCATTCAGCCACGCTTGTCTCACTTTTTAGCTCATTTCAGAACCTAGTGTGATGAAGTGTTTTCAGGTAAAGCAATGAACAGAAGTAAAGACAGCATAGTAATATTATCTAGTGGTCACTCACAATGAAGCATTGCTACAGTATTTCTACATTACTGCAGTACGTGCTGCCTTGTGAAAATTGATTGGATTCGTTATGAGGTGTTATTTTATTTTTCCTAGGAATTTTGTTCTAATTGGCCAGCCTACACACAGAAATATCAATTTTTTCTTTAAAAAACAAGAAGTTCTTGACCATCAATCCTGAGCAAGAACACTGCATAACTCAAAAGCTCATCTACAGGCTTTGGGAACACAGATTGGTCATAATAAAATATATTTTACTGTGCCTGAAAATGTTGTCAATCATAATAGGCCAAGATGGCAGTCTCATTTTCATTGAGAGCTTCTCTACGCGAGGCATTTACTGTGCACTTGTCATTCCCTACTAATGGTTGTTTATGGGTTCTTTAGATGACATAATGACCCTCCAGTTTTGCTTCTGTTTGTAAACAGAGGTTTGTTTGTTTTTTAAGAGCAGAGAAAATGGGGTATTATATCTGATGGCAGAAAGAAAATGCTATGTCTACTTGTGTATTTGCACTCTTCCACTATACCGTAGTGCCACCTAGAGGTTACATAGCAGGAAAGGTAATGCTCCTCTTGTAGTGCTCAGATCTCAATTCTGCAACGGAACCAAAAGTAGATACAGCAGTTTAACAGCCTTGTGTAGAAATGCCCCTACACTCAGGCATTACTCTGAGCCAGGGCGCAGCTTCAAAATGTGTTCTAAATGCTGGGGTTCAGCCTCTGAAAATATAACAATAGGAAAAGAGTGCCTGGGAGAATATGCAGAATGCCTTTCCATCAGGTGGCCATATTTATTTTTAGTTATTGCATTTATATTCCACCTCTCCACTAAAATAGTACTTTATCTTTTAAATAAAGATAGCCCATCTTTATCCATTTATATCCTGCTTTTTTAAATTTAGATATTTCTAGGCCATCTTTTAAAACAAAGCTTTCCTAAAATAGCTTATGTAAGAGCAACCAAAGCAGCTCACAAAAATGCAATAAGACAATCATAAAACTTTGAAAATTCATACCTACTAATAAAAAAATATTTATTACAAATTTATGCCACCCATCCCACAGAGAAGGTGCTTATAACAGAACAGTTCAGCCTCTTCATTCATAATTAAAGGTGCTAGTAGTTCTTGTTTTGGAGCAGAGGATTTAGAGGGAGCCTGGAAGAAGAAAGAGCTGATCTGATGCCACTTCCCCTGTTTTGACACAACATCCACCCAAGGGTGCCCTGCAGATTGACTGGAACTTACATTGCTGCATTTTGGCACCAGGTGAATACCTCCCCCACTTCACTGGCTTTTAGAAATGATTATACCTTGAATTTCCATAGGTTGCATGCTGCATTGTCTCCCATTCTATTAGTGTAGCTGTGCCTCTGTGTGCGTATTACTGGAACTGAATGATGTAAGCTATAAGAGCTTTGGCTATTGGGCAGTATAGAAATGTAATAAGTGAATGAATGAAATGAAGATGCCCTAAAGAGCAGGATACATATTTTTTTTAACAAATCATGAATAAATGTCAACCCCCCTCCTCTGAATAACAGTAATTATGACATAATTTCCTCACTTAGCCCACCAGAAATGCCCTCCTTCCTCCAAGCCAAATGCATCAGTAACTCCTCAGACCAACACGCCAATGAAAACCTAATCAAACAAAGATTGTCTGAACCTCACCTCATTCTTTTGCCTTGCCAACAAAAACAGTAACTGCCGTCTCTCTCACACAGGAACCAAATATAATCCAACCTTGCTTCCGCAGGGATGGTTATACTCTCAGTCACTCATTTTTACTGGGTGCCTGAACCATTTTGTATGACAGAGAAGATGAAGTAGAGCGTGGTTAATCTCACAACAACAAAATGGCCCTAGGGTTAACTATACACACAAATCTTTGCGGAGCTCACCCAATCACAGACCAAGTAGGGGGACCAGGTAAAAAAGGGGACAGAGCTACTGCACCTTTAATAATTGTACAGAAGAAAGAATTTCAGTAGGTGTAAGCTGCATGACAAGCTACACCTGCTGAAATTCCTTCTTCTACACAACTATTAAAGGTGTAGGAATAACAGCAACTTCTGGGTTGAGGAAACAGCCTGCCTCAAACACAATTTATTTATTTAAAATATTTATTGGCTGACTTTCAGGGCAGAAACCCTCCTAAGGCAGCATACAATAATAATGCAGTCCTGGACACCACAGACACCTGGGCTTCCCCAGCTAACACAGATTCCAGGAGGACTCCCAGATTTGGTATTTTAGGGGGAGTGCAACCCCATCTAAGTCCAGTTGTAAACCGCCATCCAGAGTAGCTGGTTTCCCAACCCACAGTACCAGTGTCTTGCCTGGATTAAGTTTCAACTTGTTTACCCTCATCCCCCCCAAAACAGCCTCCAGACACTGGTTCATGAGTTCAACAGCCTTCCCGGGATATGTAGATGGAAATGAGAGGTAGAGCTGAGTATCATCTGCATACTAATGACACTTTAGCCCAAACCTCCTGACTGACTACAAGTTAGTGGAGTCATGTAGATGTTGGAAAGCACACGGACAGGATGGAACCTTGTGGCACCCCACAGACTAATGGCCATGGGGTGGAGCAAAAGTCCCTCAGCACCACCTTTTGAGACCGCTCCTCCAGAAAGGACGGGAATCACTTTAAAACTGTGCCTCCCAAGCCCAGTCTAGAAGGATACCATGGTCAACCACTGAGAGGTCCAGAAGAACCAACATGGTTGCACTCCCCCATCCATTCCCCAGGGGAACCAAGGCTGTTTCTGTCCCATAACCAGGTCTGAAACATGATTAGAATGGATCTAAATAATCAGTATCATTCAACACCACTTGGAGTTGTGAAGCCAACACATGCTCCAGCACCTTCCCTAAGAATGGAAAATTTGATACTGGGAGGTAGTTATCTGAAACCATAGGCACTCATTTGGCTGTAGGTTGGGAGATAGGGATATGGACACTCTTTCACATACCACTGTAGAGAGTGATTGCTGGTTGCTGTGCCTAAATACACCCTGTCTGTGTAGCCCACACAGTCACAGGCCTTGTTGAGAAGCTGACACTGCTTTCACATATCTGGGACAAGAGGGAATGGCCTTTAGGCAGACACCTTGTCTTCAAGCTTGAAGTCTAGCACTACTTACATTTAAACAATGTGTTGCATGTTACAAACATGAAAAGACAGGGTGCCCTAATCCAAATTATCGGGAACCATGAAACAGATTCAACTGCATTTTTTTTAATCCTGGGCTCTTATGGGTGGTGATGGGGAATCAACTTTCCAGAACTTTTCTCCCTTTTGCATCCTATTCTCTGAACTAACATAAGTAAAGGAACAATGTAGATAGCTTATTTCATTAGCCTTTTCCTCTGGACTTTCCTCACTGAATTCAAAGGGGCTAGTGTTTCAGGACTACATCTAGAGCAAATGATTTATAGCCACTATCTGTGGTGGGGGTGGGGTGGGGTTTCAAGAGAGCAAGAATTTACTCTCACAAAGGTGTATGTAAGTCATATATATATGCCCGTACATTTCCTCACACAGAACACCTTATCCTTCTGCTGAGCAACCCAGAGGAAAGCACCTCCTTAGCAGTTCAGTTCCAGCTAAATGTACCTGAAAACTGAGAGCAGGATATGCAAGTGTTTGTATGGCTACTCTGGCTTCTGGCAGGGCCAGAGAGCTGACACAGAAGTGTGGAAAAAGAAATAGAAACCCAGCCCAACCTAGATTGAAATCTTACACCTACTTGCATTGCCAAACCAAAGCAACCCAAAGGTATTCAGAGATAGTTTCCTGAGCAATCTAAGAGCATTTGCTTCCCTTTAACAACAAAAAAACAACCACCCAGTCAATTCTGCTACTCTGTTCAAACTCTGACCATAATTGCTAAAAGGTACAGAAGATTTAGGCTTACAACAGTACTCAAACCTACAGTCACCATTTTCTTTGAAATGTACCAAGTACATGTGCTCCAGCTGTACCTGATTAGCCAGTTGAATACAAGTTTTGTTATTTGCTTTAACTTTTCTACTAGAGCTTGTAACTTGGAATTTTCTAAATTCAATCAATTTCAGTTAAAATATTGGAGTACCAGACAAATCACGCCTAAATGAAAGACATTCTCTATTTATCTGTAAAATGGAATTAAGATACTTAGGGCGCAATCTTATGCAGGTTTAGACAGACAAAAGTCCTACAACTCCCAGCATTCAATGCTGGGAGTTGTAGGACTTTTTTCTGTCTAAACCAGCATAGGATTGCACCCTAAGTAGTTCTTATTCCAAGAATAGTTGGGTTTTAAGAGCACAGATTGAATATTTAAGTTTCAAAAATTACTTTGGGGGTGTTGAAACTCTAGTTTTGTCACTAGAACTGAAAGAACAGGAGCACACGGGGAGCAGAGCTAAAAAACACACACACAACAATATAAAATCCAATTTCATTCCTTAATCATGGTGCTTATTCAATATCCGTGGGGGAAACACATGTCCTACAACCCTTTTTGGACTATACCACAGAAAATTTGATTTGATGAGCTAACTTTCTACCTGCAGGGAGTTTTATTTTCTAACCCTGTGGAAACATTGAGACATGAGGCCCTGAAGCAATACAGTCCTAGGAGGGTTATATCCTGTGCTCTAGATAGACTCTATCTTTGGAAGACACTCTTACTAGGTCAGTGATTGTCATGATGATGATATCCTGTGCTTTTTCTGACTGCTGACTTTGTATATAACATTATAGGAGATTCTGAAACATGCAATTCATTTTCATCATTGCATACAGTCTACCCCCAAGAACTAAAGAACAACCCAGTAGTTCACATTCAAACTTCAGTTCTCAGTTTAGATGTTTGGGAGTATCAGATTTCCAGCTACTGGTATAAAACTCTGAAATCTGAGAATTTGAGTGAGACTTTCAGCATTTTAACTTGAAATTCTCACAGTTATAGAACATAAGACTAAGATTTGTGTGACATATTGAAAAATAAATATTTCAGTCAACGGTATTCAAATATAAAAATGTGTGCTTTGTAGATGGTAGGAAGGAAAGGTGCCCTTAAAAAAAATTAAGGTTTCCAAAATCTTGGAATAACTTTCTAAGTAACCTCATGTGAGTGATCTTTGCATCTATGTCTAATACTTCTTGTTATCCAGCATATATTGGGCACATGTAGAGAGTGCCAGAAAGGGTGCCTTGGTTGGAATGTAGAAAATAATAACATATAGGGTTGGTGCCTGGAGATCATAGCAACTGATCAAGCATCGGGACTATTCCCACCTTTGCTAGTCCTTGCTTCTGTTATACACATGCATCTCACCTTCTTTCAGACCTACATTGTCTCATATTCAGTTGAGTGCGCATAGGACTGTTGATAATTGGGGCTTACCCAGTTATCAACAGGAAGTTGAACAATTATCAAGCAGGAAATTCTAATTGTTTTATTTTTAACAAACATGGGTAGTCCAGCTCCTAAGATGGCTGACACGTACCTGCCCAGGGGACTGGAAGGGCAAAACTGCATGAATATTAGACATCATTAACACTGATATCACAGTCCATGCCTGAATCTTAAAGATATGTTTATATTGCTGACAGGCAATTTTACAGATTTGGTGTCTGACTTCCTTACATTCTTTAAAAAAAAAAATATTAAAAGGTTTTCTATAGCTTTTAATTTAGTTTTTAAGAAAAAGAAGTCCAAATCCTAAAACAGAAGTCTTGTTATACATCACTTCAACAGCAACAAAGGCACTGTTCCTTCCCTGGACATTTTTTTCACATGTGGCTAGAGTTTCAGAAAGGCTACACTTCTTCCCAAATCCAAATAACTTGTATCAAAAGTAAGCTCTTGAAGCTGATGTGTGCAATACAGCACTAAGTTGGGGAGAGGGAGAGAGAGAGAGAGAGAGAGAGAGAGAGAGAGAGAGAGAAAGATGGATAGGAGGCTAGAGGTGGACAATTTAATGACTCTCTATTTCCTAAATGTATAGACTGAGCAATCTTTGAAAGGTGTTTCAGCCCAAGGTCCTCAGGGAATATCCAAATCCTGTGTATTTAAGGGGTTTGCCAGAGGCCCTTGCTAAACCGGCTGGAATGCGCTGACTCGGCAAGGTTTTGAACAGCAGGGCCAAAGCAGCACAAAGGGCTTAGAGGGGAGAAAGGGCAAGGGGGCCTAATTAATTACAGCTTCCCAATGAATATCAATATGCCAGTGGTGGGGAGGAGCCCACTTGCATGTGTCTGGAGGTTTTGGCCCTGCTGTGAAAAATGCAAAGGCTTGGCAGGGAGGGGCGAGGAGAGGAGAGGAGAGGAGAGGAGAGGAGAAGTGGAGGGCTTCCAGCAAAAAGGCAGTGGCCTGGTGAAAAGCTTTGGCCAGTTTCAAAGACTGAAATTACTGAAGGATGTCCATTTTTTTTTTTAAAGCATGCCAGATCCATGAAAGCAGTACTTGGATCCCAGTGAAAGAAATACAAGGAAATGGATGTTTAATGCAGTCATCGTCTTTGCAGGAAAAGTGTTATCCCTCCCCACCCCCTTCTTGGGGTCTGATTTAAACTGCTCAAACATCAAGAAACAGAAGGCCAGTATTTGAGTACTGCTGGAGGAAAGTAGCAGTAACAACCAGACCGTATGCTCTTGCTATTTCACATATTCGTATTTTGGAACACTCTGGTGTTTGGGTTAGCTTCACATCCTAGTGCTTGGATTTGCAACAAACAGAAGGATTGCTAGAAGAGAACCACTGGTGTCAGGCACAGAGCCCCAAGAGCGTGGACCTTTGATCCTTCAGGTTAACACACAGGGAGATTGCTGGCAGTAGAATACATTTGGCTGTTATTACAAAAGGAAATAATGACCTGCTGGAAACTTCTGATGTTAACATCAGCAGGGACTATTTTACCTAGTCACGGACTGGTTGTAATAACCCCAGGAGTGACTAGAAGATAGTACAAGTGGGTTCTGCAATAAAATGTTGCAGTGGAGAGTACTCCTGTTCAGAGTTCCAGCCAGCTATGTCCTCTAGGATACTCCATCCCATCCTCGCACCCCGTTTCCATTTCTTCCCCTCCCGCACTTAGCCAGCCAGCATTCCGTGAACAATGAGCATGCTCAGCCTTTATTGGGTTGTTTGAAGGTGTGGCTTAAAAGTTTTTTCTGTTTTTTCTTTTTACTTATGCAAACCTTGGGGTTCTCCCCAGTCTGTTGATACCTCCCTCTTGTGCACAGATGACATTATTTTGACTACATAAGGACCATCACTCAGATGATGAATTTGCTATTATTAGATAGGACTGCTATTTTTACATTTTGTGAAAGCCAGTCTGAACAACTTTTGGCTGTAAGTCAGGGGAAAGCTCTTTTAAATAATAAAATAAGAAAGAATAGATAATAGTGGGTTAGAGAGAGCAAATTGTCTACCTCAGTATAAAGGTCTGAACTTCAGACATTCAGTATTGGTTGTAGTCCATACGGCTTGGACCACCGCTCTTTGGGAGATGTTTCTTGATTCAAAATGCAGTGGGTAGGGCTGCTTACACCTGCAGCAGGCTTAGCTGGAGTGCTTCCTAGAGTTATCAATCGGAAGGCATCACACAGGTATTCTATCATTTTCTCCTTTTCTACAGGATGGAAAAGATGGAAGATGAAAAGATCCAAAAAGATGGAAGAAATGGTGAAAAAATATGAAAGCAAGACAACAAGCATTTCTACACCGCCTAAAATCCTGCAACTTTACCTGGGCTTTTTGCTTCCATTTTAAATGCAGGATCATGATGGGCTCCCTTTACACGTGCTTCCTCCCCCGACCCTTTTCCGCCTTATCTGTATGTGCTATATGCTTCATTGTACAGCCACTAGATGGCACTGTGCTCTAGCTCATCTTATTGAGGGATTTCCTCTTTTTAGGAGGGAATTCAATGCAGTGTAATTTGATAGCTCATTATCTCCGAACGTTTAAAAAATGGGATAAAAGTCATTTAGCATGGGAGATGCCCTGGAGGTTGATGACATTATGTAAAGGACCTGCAAATATCCATGAGTAACCAATCTCAATATCAGGATAAAAGCCCCATGTGCAGAAGCCCAATGATGTCTGGACCCCCACGTAAAAGGCTGAGATTGAGGCAGGGTGGCGGTGCCATGATAGTCCCATTTGGAAGCACCACTGGTAAACTCTGCTCTGGTGACCAGGGGGGTGCTTCCACGACAATGGAAGGAGAAGTGAATGGAGAAGTACCAAATTTTTTTAAAAGGAATCAGCTTTGCTGCACTTTGGTCCATGCTAGGCTCCACAAGCGAGTGCTCCGCACCAGTAAAAGTCGCTTCACAGAACATACTTCCGGGTGGAGGTGGGAGTGAATATATTCTGACTGGCAGGGGCTGCTCAACCAATAAGAGAGGCTTCCCCCCTGCTCTCTTTCTCCTTTCCCCTGAAGCTCTCCCCTCTTTCTCCTTTCCCCTGAAGCTCCAGATGCACCTGCATTTCAGGAACAAGCCTCATTGAGCACAATGGGAGTTACTTCTGAGTAAACACACCTATGCTTGTGCTGGGAAAGGGCGGGCACAGGGATGGGAAACCAGCCCCCTTTCTAACCCAATGCTGAGCAGGATCTCTATAACGAAGGTGTGAAGTACTTACCTCCTAAAGCAATAAACCAAATAGTGGAGAATCAGAGCCTCAAGAGTGCGCTTTATAGCATTTATGGAATTTGTGCTTTAAACTGTGCCATTTCATTTGAGGGGGATCTTTGTACATTCTGATGTGGGCATTCAGGGACAAGCCTCATTAAGTACAATGGGAGTTACTTCTGAGAACACACTAATTGGTTTGTGCAGGGATGGGAAACACACAGGAATCACCTCTTGACTGGGGTCAGGGTGAAAGGCACACCCCTGGGCAGGGCTAGTGTCAGGAGCGCTCTAGCTGCCTCTTGCAGTCCCCTCCAATAGCCAACTCAGGACACAGACGAAGAGGATTCTTTCCAAGGCTTTATTCCTTTATTACTTTATGACTCTTTCAGATACTAATCACTAGCGACTAATCAAGGAACAGCACTGGGGAAAGATAGCAGAGTAGCCTAAGCTCCAGGTAAGGCAGTTGGTCCCCATTTGAAGGGGAACCACAGGAAGACTCTGAACTTATGGGCTATGGAGAGATCCTCCCTCTTTCCCTTGGGTCCTCGGGACATGACCGTTGTTTGAGTGCCAAACGAGCAGTACACCTCCTTTCGGCGCCCTCCATCTGTCGTCGCTCCCTGCGTCTGCACCGAGCGTCCAGCAAGCCCCCCTCCAGCGCTCTCTCACTGCCAGGGTCACTATCTATCCCAGGAATGCTGGCAGGAGAAATCTCTGCCAGCTGCTGTGCTTGTGAGAGATGAGGGAGCTCCTCTCCCATGGATTGCTGTTCGAATCAGAACTGCTTTGGAGCTCTATGGGCTCAGTTTCCACCCTGACAGCTAGCATACCTGAGGTCAGTGCAGGGGTTGGGGCACACAGCAACTATACCAGGAAGAACCTGACTTGAGGAAAATAATCGGACTTTAAGCAGTCTCAGGAAATCTGGTTTTTCCCTGATAAGCTCCGGGGTGGCTGCTGGATGGCCACGACGTCACATACCCTAAGGACCTCCAAACGCAGCCAGCTCAGAGTAAATTGCTCATGGAGATACCCCCCAGGATGGCTCTTTTAAATCCACCTACATGCTTCTTCATTGCCATGCATGCTTTCATGCGTGCTGGTTTTTCATTGTTCCATGGGCTGGACTAGAGGGTGATGAAGAAGAGGAATCCAGCAGAGGTTCATTCCAAACCGGCTTCACCCTGAGTATTGTTTTATTAATAGCATTTGATCAATCTAGACTATAACTTTAATTAATCCCCTAGTACAAATATTAATTGCTGTGTAACAACTGTGGTCTCTCCTCTGCTCTCTCTCTCTCTCTCTCTCCATGTGTGTGCCTGTGTCTGTGTCTGTGTGTGTGCATGCATGTGTCTGAAATTTCATGCAGTACTTGCAGTACTTGACCATATTCAAACAGCAGGCATTATATGCCCATGTAGACCTCTGGCTAACAACAAAATTACCAGTCATATCAGTATCGTATCAGTCTGTCCTTGCACCACCCCACCCCTCCCTTCTTGGTGTGCCATGATAAACTGTTGTTGTTGTTGTTGTTATCCTGCCTTTTGCCCAATATTGGGACTCAAAGCAGCTTTACAACATTAAAAACTTATACCATTAAAACCTATAAATAGAAATATACAAAAGTTAAAAATATAATTAGATCATCAATATTAAAATTATATAAAATGTCAAAATTTTAAAAGGCAATGAGAAATATAAACCATAGTATCGATCCATCATATTCTCACAGGTCCAGACTAGCTATCCCCAAAGACCTGCCGGAACAAAAAAGTTTTTACCTGCCTGTGAAAGCATACCAAGGAGGGTGCCACTCTCGCCTCCCTGGGAAGAGAGTTCCAGAGCCTTAGGGCAGCCACCGAGAAGGCCCTCTCCCATGTTCCCGCCAGATGAGCCTGTGATGGTGGCGGAACCATGAGAAGGGCCTCCCCTGAAGATCTCAGGGCATGAGTAGGCTCATAGGGGAGAATACGGTCTTGCAGATAACAGCAGGGGAGTTGTATGCAAGGAAGTCTTCAAGTAACAATAGTTTTCCATTATGCCTGAACCAGGAAACAGAGGAGTCACCAGGTTTGAGGGGGCAAGGTGCTTTCCATGGGCCTCCTTCTCCCTAGGCAAGATGCTTTCCATGGGCCAACCTCCCCCTGGCCAGCCTCCCCAGCCACCCTACCAGCCCTGCTTTTTTTTTTTTTTTTTAACTTCGGGGCAGGTGGTGGTAGCAGCAGCTCCTCTCCTCCTCCTGCCAAACCACTACTAAAGGAAAGCACTGTGTTGGCCAGTCAAGGTTGCAGCCCCACAGCACACCATTTTTAATTCAAGTGTTTTTTTGTTTGGCAACTTTGTTGTTGTTGTTGTTGTTCAGTCGTTAAGTCGTGTCCGACTCTTCGTGACCCCATGGACCATAGCACGCCAGGCCTCCCTGTCCTCTGCTCTCTCCCGGAGTGTGCTCAAGTCCATATTCATTGCATCCGTGATGCTATCTAGCCATCTCATCCTCTGCCGTCCCCTTCTCCTTTTGCCTTCAGTCTTTCCCAGCATCAGGGTCTTTTCCAGGGAGTTTTCTCTTCGCATTAGGTGGCCAAAATATTTGAGCTTCAGCTTCAGTATCTGTCCTTCCAATGAGCAGGCAGGGTTGATTTCCTTTAGGATGGACTGATCTGACCTCCTTCTCCAGCACCACAGTTTGAAGGCATCAGTTCTTCGCCGCTCAGCCTTCCTTATAGTCCAGCTCTCACAGCCATATGTTACTACTGGGAAAACCATAGCTTTGATTATACTAACCTTTGTTGGCAAGGTGATGTCTCTACTTCTTACTATGCAGCAAACTGAACCAAACGGAACCAAACAGATGCTGCCTTTGTAGGCATGTGACCAGTGAGGGTCCCGGAGCGGCAAAGGGGTAGTCTTTTTGCTGCTCTAGTCCCCTCATTGGCTGAGTTTCTGTTCAGCTCACTGCTACACAGTTACCAAAGGAAAAATACTTTAAAATGTCACATCACAGGGCTGCAGCCTTGACCAACTGGCTGTTGTCACCATGGTGCTTCTACTTGGCACTGGGTTGGCAGGAGGAGGAGGAGCTGCTGTTGCTGTCTGCAGTGCTGCTTATCACAGGCGGTCATTTGGGAGTCCTCCTGGATTGCAGGGCTGCGGACCTAAACCCCATGGTCTGGCCCTAGTGGCGTCACTGCTAGGAAACCACAGTTACCAGGTTCAGAACAAGCCAAGATCTTTTAACTACAGTTTAAAGTTGATTGAAGATCCTAGCTTTTTCCAATCCTGGTGACTACAGTTTCCTGGTTTGGATATAACAAGAAACTATGGTTAATTGAAGACTTCCTTGCTTATCATGGAACTCCAAGATGTGAGGAGGGAAGGAGCGATGCCTGGATATCTTGGTTTATTATGCTGAGATACGTATTTGCAATGGGCTACTGACTCATTTCAGAGAGGTGCAGCATTTGTAAGTGGAGGACAAGAGGCATTAACAAAAGAAAAGGCACTCTTCGAGTAGTGGGGGAGAGGAAGTAATTATAAAGCCTTGAAGCTGTCTAGTAATACTGAAGCACAATGGTTGATCTTTGGGTACAGCAAAAATGGAACCACAAAGCAGCATCCCTCCAGGTCTGAGTCTTTCTCAAAGATCCATATGCACATTGAGAGTGTTGCTGCCATGACAGATTGTGATGTCAAATTTTACCAGAATTTCATTGTTTGAAATGCACAACCTGATAATTTTATGTTCGCTATTTTCGAAATAATTGTTTTATGGTTTTCTCAAATATTGCTACATGAAGAAGGAGATGTCTCAATTATGTCAAGTACAAAGCATTAATTAGCATTGTCAAAACATAACATATAGCTAACTACATTTTGCATAATTAAATCAAACTATATGTCAAGGAAAGGACCCAAATAAACAAATGTATCAGGCAAAGAGAAGGTCACAATATTAAATCAAATGAGAAAAAAAACAATATGGTTCAATATTGGCATTAATTTTGTCATTTGTAGCCTAAACAATGAATAATACTCTACTTTTGTCCCATGGTTGCCTTTTTTATGGGAATGCTGTTTTTATTAAGACACTGGGGTCCAAACATTTTCATTCAAATCTACAGATCTCACATATTGGAGCGTTTAGGCTTTATACCTCAAGACATGGAGTAGCCTGCCACCTAGTGTCCCAGGATTTCCTTATGCCTTCTTCATGCCAAGATGGTGCAATTGTCCCAAGTTTTGATAGTGTTTTATTTTCTGTAGTCTATTCGCATTTTTCTTTTCATCATAAGGCTGTTACATCTTAAGGAAAAAACCCTGACAGTGTCTTAGAAACATGGATGCAATCCACAGGTGGACAAACATTCACCATGCAGTTTCCTTAAGGGGCTGTGGATCCAAAAGAAGCCAAGGGATTAATCTGAGTAGTGCTTATGCTATTGAATCTAAGCAGATTTTAGACAAGACTTCCCCAACCTGGCACCCTTCAGCTGTGTTGGACTACAATTCCCACCATACTCAGCCAACACGGCCATTGGCTATGCTGGCTGGGGTTGATGGGTGTTGTAGTCCATCACATCTGGAGGGCGCCAAGTTGAGGAAGGGTGGTCTAGATTCTAAAATAGGCTTCACTTGTGACTCTTGACAGTGGTTGGCCACTTGATACAATCGAGGTATTTCAAAGAACAAATATTTTCCCATGTTCCTCTGTATATGAGGGGAGGAGACTTTGCTTCCAGCATGCTAACAGCAAGCTTTGCTAAAACAAGCTCCCATTCCCATTGTTCTTTACATGAAACTTTTCTTTATGACTGCTCTTTGCTAAGCAAGTAAGGGCACAATCCTATGCCTGTTTAGACAGAAATAAGTCCTACAACTCCCCCATGCTGGCTGGGGAATGCTGGGAGTTGCAGGACTTTTCTGTCCAAACATGCATAGAATTGCACCCTAACATAGTTGAATTTCTGGAGCAGATGCATAATATTCACCTAAATAGAACAGATTCTGAGAGACAACATCCTTTTGTTTCATAATAATGAAGTGGCTCAGTATATGGCAATTTGGTATTGCCCAAATATTTTCTTTGTCAAGTAAAAATGAGATTGCCAAGTTTCTCTCCAAATCTTGCAGTTTTGAACTTTTGTGAAATACCACAATATTGTGGGTTGTATCCAGTGGTGTCTGTCCACCACAGGAATGAATACCTCTGTGGAATGGATTCCCTGTCCCGCATGCAGCTCCCCACGCATGCCTCAAATCTGCTCTAGATGGGATGCAGGGGGAGGAGAGGAAAGGGAAGTCCCATTGCACCTGTGGAAGTCTGCTTGCAGGACATTGGACTAAGCTATTTAGATTCCATACAATTCTGTAACATTGCAACAGAAACCGAACAAGAATTATTCAGGCATCTGACAGTAAAATCCTATACATGGTTAGCCAAAAGTAAGTCCCACTGATGTCAGTGGGGTTTACTCACAGTTAAGTGGGTATAGGATTGCAGCCTTGGAGATGAAGAAATTTTCTTGCACCATCCCTACAGAAGTGAATGGACGCTGTGCAAGAACTCTATGGTACTCTTATGTCAGTGGCTCCCATTCATTTCAATGGAGAATTTTCCAGTGGGTCATGCCACAACTACTTTACTGTGTCGTGAACCTTCATAGGAAACAACCTATTCTATCAGTCCTATGAAGTGACAGATAACTGTACAAGCTGGTTAAAGTGCAATTCAAGGTATTTTAAAATGTATGCTAAGATGTTGGAGAACAAGAAGGGCCATAGCTCTCTAAAGAGCCATAGCTTAGTGACAGAGCACATGCTAGCCTTTGTGTGTAAACGGTCGCAGGTTCAGTCCTTGGCATCTCCAGCTAGGGTTCAGAAAGACTCCTATATGACAAGCCCTGGAGAGCTGCTGTCAGTCAGTGTAGTCAATACTGAAGTAGGTGGACTAATAGTTTGACAGCTTCCCGTGTAAGAAATCACCCTGCAGCTTCTCCATACACACTGCAGTTCTGATGATTTCAGCAGCTGGAATTCCAAAGAAACACACGATGCCACCCCAGATTTTTCTACATGATTCTTGGCAAGAGCAAGGGGAGCCAAACACAAAGTGAAAGAGGTAAAGGAAGGGTAGGCACATTCTGCAGGGAAACTGGACCTGTGTGTTCCTAAATTAGACAGAGCCAATGCCAAACACTGCAGCAGAAGGAATGGCTGCAGATGCTGGTGAGGTCAACTGGAGGCTAACGATCTTGGTCGCATGTCTTGCACTCCAGCCAGAGCTGGCAGGAGTTTAGAAAGTTGCCTTGTACTGGAACGTGATTTTAGAGAAAAGCTACGAAGGCGAATGTCGGTAAACAGAAAAAGCAGCAGAGCCCTGGGTGTGATGCCTCACTCTAAATGTGTTCCAGACCCAGCCTCCTTGGCCCCATCTACACGAGCCATTTACTCTGGGGCTGCTGCAATTCAAAGTCCTTTGGGACATATGATGTGGTTGCCACTTTGCAGCCAAACTGTGTTTTTCACCCAGAAAATGTGGATTTCCAAAGAGATACTTTGCTGCAATGTTTTTGGTTTGCTGCGGGTTTCCCACGGTTGCAAGCTGTCTGTCCCTTCCCCCAACCAACTTCGCATTTTGTGGTGGGCATGTGGTAGGCGTACCTAGTGCTTGTGTCACTCGGTGATGCCCCTTCACTCCTCCCCTTTCCCTGCGGCTGCACAGTTACAGAGGCACGGTGAAGCGTGCTCATTTCTTCAACCACACCTTCGCACACCTTTGCAGCTTTGTATCTTCGCAATGGCTGCTTTGGAGTCAGTGGCCAAGGGCCAGGGGGTGTCAGGGGAGCAGAAGGTCCAGGACCAACTTCTCTCCAGCCACCATTGTGGAATGATGGATAGGCACGTACCTCTCATGGGCACACACCTTGATGTGTGCAAACGATTGCAAGAGTCTCGGGCTGGAGAACTGCCAAACAGTTGGCATGGTAACGAAGGAGCAGACCACCCACATTTTACCTGTCAAAGAATAGACAGACTCAAAAGAACCCCTAAAATACAGAACAGCCACGATAATCGGAAGTGTCGCACTCCCACCCTCGCGTGCCTGCACAGCTGTGCATTTAAATATAATGGTAAAAAAAGAAGAAAGAAAAGCAGCGTGACTGCCACAGTTTACTTCACTTCAATGGCTATGTTTCAGGGCACAGCGGATTTTCCCGTTAGAGAAGTCCGCAGTAAATCGTGCGTTTACCACAGCAGAAGCTAGTTCACAGCTGCAACACTGCGCAGTTATGATGGAGTGAAGGTTGAAAGAGGTGCCGTGTAGATGGCCCCCTGGTGTAATAGCTGCTCTGGGCTTGGGGCACCTTTCCACGCTCCAGAGGCATACAAACGCTTAATGGGAATAAAAGGCATGTGGGTGGGGAGGAGGGAGGAACATAAGGAACTCTAGAACTGGAAACAGTTCTGCTAATTTCTGGTCAAGCCCTCTCTGCCATGGTACTCTACACCAGTGGAAGCTGCGACCACGGGGTGCAAATTATATTTTGAAAAGGGGCAATTATCCCTGCTAATTCTGATCCCAAAATATATGTGGAATAGGAAAAATATGTGTGGAAAAGATGAGATGCAAATTATGTTTTAAAAAGGGGCAATTATCCTTGCTAATTAGGATCCAAACCGGTGTGTGGAAACAAATGTCCTGAATGAACTCGGGTGCTCTTTGCCATCGTGCTTGCCTTGCGTGGGGCAGGTGGTCTGCCCGTGTGCTCTTGTTTGCCTTTCCCCCTGCTAAACCTGGCCCCAAACACCTGCCTGCCGCTTGGAACATCGAGAGCCAGTGTGGTGTATTGGTTAGTGTTGGACTGGAACTGTGGAAGTCCCCACTTTGCCATGGAGCTCACTGGGCGACTTCAGGCTACTCACTTACTCTCAGCCTAGCCTCCTTCACAGTGTTGTTGTGAAGAAAGAAATGGGGAAGAGGAGGATCGTGTATGGTGCCTTAGCTTCCTTGGAAGAAAAGTGGGATATAAATGTTACAAATAAATAAATACCATTTAATGGGTAGCATTGTTGGGTTTAGTTTCCTTTGGATGAGAGCACACTGGAGAATTAAGGTGTCCTAATAATATTTGTTTTTCTTAGACATATACATGCAGAGCACAAGCAAGGACAAACACTAGTAAGGCTAAGCAAGGCCAGTCCTAAAAAGTGGCAGTTCTGTTGCTCCACATGAGAAGCCCAGACAGAGGCCCTGTGTGCACCCACAGGTGATTTCAGCCAATTTATTTCTCTCTCTCTCTCTGCCTCGGTTTGTCCCTGTGACGCGTGCACACACACACACACACACACACTCACATCCTGCCCCTCCCTCAGCTGCCACCCCCCTGATGGGCAACACACAGCTTGCAATTATGGTTCCTTCTGCAATCATATTTATTTAGGTTAAAAACTCCCAGGGCAGCTCACCTTAACAGCAAAATACAACATACAAACAAATTCAATAATAAAAATTAAAATATTAGCACTGCAGAAACAACAAAGAACAGCACAATGACAAATTCCAGCAGAATAAAGTAATCAATTAAAAACAGCTACAAAACATGATGGACAGCTAGGCAAATAAGATCTTTTCCTGGCACAGGAAGAATCTAATTTAGTGCCAGGCAAGCTTCTCTCGGGAGGGCATTTCATATATGGGCTGCCCAAAGACGATCATTATAAAATTGCTCTACAATACGTTTAGGTGGCTTTTTAAAAAAGAATTGGATACCTTTAGGAGAAAAAAGGGCTAGATACAATTCTGATTATAGAGAAAGATAGACTGATTGTAATGGGCAATTCCCCTTCATGGATCACTGCCTTGTTGTGGCGAAGGGGCTTGCTTAACTCAGTGAAGCCATAAGCTATGCCGTGCAGGGCCACCCAAGATGGACAGGTCATGGCAGAGAGTTCTGACAAAATGTGGTCCACTGGAGAAGGAAATGGCAACCCACTCCAGTATTCTTGCCAAGAAAATCCCATGGAACGTATCACAAGGCTAAAAGATATGACGCCGGAAGATGAGCCCCTCAGGTCGGAAGGTGTCCAATATACTACTGGGGAAGAGCAGAGGGAATTTCCAAGTAGCGACAGAAAGAGTGAAGCGGCTGGGCCAAACCCGAAAGGACACTCAGCTGTGGATGTGTCTGGTGGTGAAAAGACAATCCGATGCTGTAAAGAACAATATTGTTTAGGAACCTGGAATGTAAGATCAATGAATCAAGGCAAGCTGGAGGTGGTCAAACATGAGATGGCAAGACTGAACATCGACATCTTGGGAATCAGCGAACTAAAATGGATAAGTATGGGCAGATTTAATTCAGGTGACCATCATATCTACTATTGTGGGCAAGAATCCCTTAGAAGAAATGGAGTAGCACTCATAGTCAACAAAAGGGTGGGAAAAGCAGTACTGGGGTACAATCTTAAAAATGATAGAATGATCTCAGTACGAATCCAAGGCAAACCATTCACCATCACAGTAATTCAAGTCTATGCCCCAACCACTGAGGCCGAAGAAGCTGAGGTTGATCGGTTCTATGAAGACCTACAACACCTTCTAGAACTAACACCAAAAAAAGATGTCCTCTTCATCATCAGGGATTGGAATGCTAAAGCAGGAAGACAAGAAATCACTGGGATAACAGGCAGGCATGGCCTTGGTGTACAAAATGAAGCAGGACAAAGGCTAATAGAGTTTTGCCAAGAACACGCTGATCATAGCAAAGACTCTTCCAACAGCACAAGAGGCGACTCTACACGTGGACATCACCAGATGGTCAAAAGCAAAATCAGATTATGTCCTTTGCAGCCAAAGATGGAGAAGCTCTATACAGTCAGTCAAAACAAGACCTGGAGCT
Source organism: Heloderma suspectum (assembly GCF_057233095.1). Taxonomy (NCBI): domain Eukaryota; kingdom Metazoa; phylum Chordata; class Lepidosauria; order Squamata; family Helodermatidae; genus Heloderma; species Heloderma suspectum. The sequence goes on from NC_139461.1 coordinate 233,739,958, forward strand.
GACTGTGGCTCAGATCATGAGCTTCTTGTTGCAAAATTTCGGCTTAAATTGAAGAATGTAGGGAAAACCACTAAACCATTAAGGTATGAATATACAGTGGAGGTGAGGAATAGATTTCAGGTATTAGACCTGATAGATAGAGTGCCTGAGGAACTATGGACGGAGGTCTGTAACATTGTTCAGGAGGCAGCAACGAAATCCATCCCAAAGAAAAAGAAATGCAAGAAAGCCAAGTGGCTGTCTGATGAGGCTTTACAAGTAGCTGAGGAAAGAAGGGAAGCAAAAAGCAAGGGAGAAAGGGGAAGATGTATCCAACTGAATGCAGAGTTCCAGAGAATAGCAAGGAGAGACAAGAAGGCCTTCTTAAATGAACAATGCAAAGAAATCGAGGAAAACAACAGAATGGGAAAGACTAGAGATCTCTTCAAGAAAATCGGAGATCTCAAGGGAACGTTTTGTGCAAAGACGGGCATGATAAAGGACAAAGAAGGCAGGGACCTAACAGAAACAGATGAGATTAAGAAGAGGTGGAAAGAATACACAGAAGAACTATACAGGAAAGATCTGAATGTCCCTGATAGCCATGATAGTGCAGTCACTGAACTTGAGCCGGACATCCTCGAGAGTGAAGTCAAGTGGGCCTTAGGAAGCATTAGTAACAACAAAGCTAGCGGAGATGACAGTATTCCAGCTGAGCTATTTAAAATCCTAAAAGATGATGCTTTTAAAGTGCTGCACTCAATATGCCAACACATTTGGAACACTCAACAGTGGCCACAAGACTGGAAAAGGTCAGTTTACATTCCAATTCCAAAGAAGGGCAACGCCAAAGAGTGTTCAAACTACTGCACAATTGTGCTCATTTCACATGCCAGCAAGGTGATGCTCAAAATCCTACAAGCTAGGCTTCAGCAGTATGCAAACCGAGAACTACCGGAAGTACAAGCTGGGTTTCGAAGAGGCAGAGGAACTAGAGATCAAATCGCCAACATTCGCTGCATCATGGAGAAAGCAAGAGAATTCCAGAAAAACGTCTATTTCTGCTTCATTGACCACGCTAAAGCCTTTGATTGTGTGGATCACAACAAACTGTGGCAAATTCTTAAAGTGATGGGAGTGCCAGACCACCTTACCTGTCTCCTGAGAAACCTGTACGGGGGTCAAGAAGCAACAGTAAGAATCAGACATGGAACAACCGATTTGTTCCAAATTGGGAAAGGAGTACGACAAGGCTGTATATTTTCGCCCTGCTTATTTAACTTATATGCAGAGTACATCATGAGAAATGCCGGGTTGGATGAATCACAGGTCGGAATTAAGATTGCCGGGAGAATTATCAACAACCTCAGATACGCAGATGATACCACCCTAATGGCAGAAAGCGAAGAGGATCTAAAGAGCCTCTTGTTGAGGGTGAAAGAGGAGAGTGCAAAAGCTGGTTTGAAACTCAACATTAAAAAAACAAAGATCATGGCATCTGGCCCCATCATTTCCTGGCATATGGAAGGGGAAGAAATGGAAGCAGTGACAGATTTTATTTTCTTGGGCTCCAAGATCACCGCAGACGGTGACTGTAGCCATGAAATTAAAAGACACTTGCTCCATGGGAGGAAAGCTATGGCAAACCTAGACAGCATAGTAAGAAGCAGAGACATCACCTTGCCGACAAAGGTCTGTCTAATCAAAGCTATGGTTTTCCCAGTAGTAACGTATGGCTGTGAGAGCTGGACTATAAGGAATGCTGAGCGCTGAAGAATTGATGCCTTCGAACTGTGGTGCTGGAGAAGACTCTTACGAGTCCCCTGGACTGCAAGGAGGTCAAATCAGTCAACCCTAAAGGAAATCAACCCTGAGTGCTCATTGGAAGGACAGATACTGAAGCTGAAGCTCAAATATTTTGGCCACCTAATGCAAAGAGAAAACCTTCTGGAAAAGACCCTGATGCTGGGAAAGACTGAAGGCCAAAGGAGAAGGGGACGGCAGAGGATGAAATGGCTAGATATCATCACGGATGCAATGAATATGGACTTGAGCACACTCCGGGAGAGAGCGCAGGACAGGAAGGCCTGGCGTGCTATGGTCCATGGGGTCACGAAGAGTCGGACATGACTGAACGACTGAACAACAATGGGAATTGTCCAGTCTAAGTTTCCTTTCATTCTGTTAAAGTTCTGGATTGAATGAAATAATTGTCATAGACAGCAGTCCTTTACCACATCTACTCATTGTCATGTTTTCACCATTAGGGTGTCATTTGAGCCTGAGTTCAGCAGCGCTCCATCCCAATACTTGTTGTCTGTACCAGGTCTTAGCTCTGGGATATGTATAGTATAGATGACAGTGTTTCTGAACATGTGCAAGGTCCTTTGCTTACCACTAATCACAGCCATCTCCTACACATTGTGGATTAGGGGTAAGGATCCTGGTGCGATTTTCCAGCGAGCTTGTGCCCTGGCATGTTTAGCTTTAGAAAGTATGCACTCAGCTGGAAAAGTATAAAATCTTTGATACAATCAAGGCCTTCTCCTGTTTTAGCTCCTAGCTCTAGCTTTTGGTTTCAGCCAAATGGAGTCTCTTCTTATTCCAGTGGAGCAACAAGAGCTTCCAGCTTGTCCTCTCTGCTCTCACAGCCAGCTGAGATGGCAAGAAATTCCTGCCAACAGGGAGACTATAATCACTGTTTAATGCATTTTATGCAAGCCCTGCTGAGTGCTGACCTTCCAGGGCAATCTGGAAGGCGTTGGAGGCCATAATCAGTATTTGCCCATACATGTCCAACTTTTTCATGTGGTCCAGAACTTATTGTTATGTGCGTGCACCCAACTTCCAAGAAGAGAGAAGTTTCAGGGGTTCCAATGCTTACACGGGTTTTAGTTTCCTTAGAAGTAGGTCACTGGACGCTTATGACATTTCTGTGATATAAGGTTTATCTATGCATATATATAGGCTGAGCATAAGATGAGGGTTCACAGCATTAGCATTCTAACAGATTCCTCTTCCCCATCAGATTTCTAGGAAAACCCATGTCACCATAGGATTTCCAGCAAAGTTACCTCTCTCCCTTGTTTTCAGATCCACATACAACCCTGACTAACTTCCTACTGCTCGCACAAAACTCACTCACCTCCTCTTCTTGTCTAGTGAAGAGTTGAATCTTTGATACATCACCTATGCTAGGGTGAGCAACTTGTGGCCCTCCAATTGTTTTGGCATATAACTCCCACTGGCTAGGGCTGATAGGAATTATAGACCAAAACATCTCAAGGCCAGCAAGTTGCACAGCCCCGGCCTATGCCTCCTTGGGCCATCCTAGCTTCTATTGAAATAAATAACCAGAATGTTACCAGCTACCAACTGTCCTTTGGCAGGGTTGAAGAGGTATTGTGTTAAGGCACCAACACTGATAGCTCTGTCCTGAATCTCTTTGCAAACAGAGGCACCAGGCTGTAAGGAACTCCGAAAGATCATTTAGAGCAATCCTAAGTCCAGCACAATATGAACATGTATTTTGTCTTCCTGAACCACTGTCATGGCTGCCACTTAAGCCTTTATACAGGAGGCACCAATCTCCAGCTTTCCTTCTTTCCATCTAGCACAAGGGCCTTCAGAGTGGAATAATGCCATGTTACCATCCAAAATTGCAGTTATCAAGGGGGTGATGGAAACTGGCTCACAGCTGAGGACGCTGCTATCAGTCCTAATTACCTAACTAGTAATTATGCCTCTGCTTTCCCAGGCCCAGGGAGCGACTGCTGCACCCAGTGCTGCCTTCTGGAAAGCAAGAGCGACAGAAGCTTGAAAAGGCTCCTGAAACCTGCCATGTGCAATCAGCAAAGCACACATCACACAACACAGCTGAGAATTAATGCCCATGACATGTGGCTGCTTCAATCCTGGGCATTTGGCTAATGCTTGAAGGAAAAACTTAAAGCAGGAGGGAGGACAGAGTATCTAGAATTCCATGAAAAAATCAATGAAATCAATGTCAAGAAAAGGCAAAACATCAAACGAGCTCTGCAGGCAAGTCTCCCTTTAAAATGAAACATATGAGTCACACTTAAGACACCACACTGTTCCCCATCAAATAAAAGTTAGAATGTTCTCTCACTGGCCTTCTTTTGTAATTGCCAGAATCATACCTGCTACCCCTAGCCCAAATAGTAAAGGGCTACATCCCCAACTTGCTGCCCTTCAGATGGGATGGACTACAACCCCCATCACTCCTGGCTAGCACAACCAATGGTCAGTGGTGATGGGAGTTGTAGTCCAAAAACATCTGGAGGGCACCAGGCTGGGTATGGCTGGTCTAGAGTAAAGGTGGGATTGACCTCAGCCTTGCATCGTCTGTTTTATTGCTAGAACCTTTGTGCACCATAAGCATGTTTTAAAGCAGGGATGGGGAACATGTGGCCCTCCAGAGGTCATTGGACTGCAACTTCCTTTATTGTCTTTGCTGGCAAGGGCTGATGGGAGTTGCAGTCCAACAACATCTGGAGGGCCACATGTTCCCCATAATGTTTTAAAGCGATGAAGAATGTTCTAAAACAATGTATATTTAGAATCTCTTTACAGTTAAGGCACAACTAAGCTGTGTTAAGCAATACTGAGCATGCACTCATTCTTAACCGCGTCACTGAATCAGACCTGGTATTGCCTCCTGCAGTGGCCAGCTGTGCACCTCTGGAAGGCCTACAAGCAGGACATTATAATGAAAGGAATATAGGAAGCTGTCTAATATAGGAATATAGGAAATTGTCCATCTAGCTCAGTACGGTCTACATTGAATGGCAGCGTTTCTCCATAGTTTCAGACAGGGGTCTTCCCCAGCCCTACTTGGAGGTGCTGGAGATTGAACCTGGGACCTTTTGCATGCAAAGTCTGTACTCTATCAGCCGAGCTATTGTTTGTCCCAGCCTCTAATGTTCCGAAGTACCTCTGAACATGGAAATTCCACTTTTGTCTGTTATGGCTAATTAGCACTGAAACAGAGCTTTCCTCCTTGATATTTGTCTCAAACAATTTGCATAGGATTAAGAACTTGGGGGTGCTCTTCTTGTCAGGGGTGTAAGAGCCTGTGTGTCTGGGACTGAAACAAGGAGTTACTTAATACCTGCGCTTTGTTCCCTGACTGCGAGGCAGCTGTCATTGCTAGAGGGATATTTCAGCATCTTAAAAACAAAGTGCAACGACAGCGCCTCTGCCAGACACATCAGAACACACAACAACCTTGTCCCAATAGTCTTTCCTCCCTCACTTACTACCCTCAAAGGCCTCACTCTGAATATCAAACTCAAAGACTTTTCCTTAAGCTTGTGAAGATTTCCAAGGGAAGATGTGAAACTACATGTGTCGCTTCCCCCCTCATTTCAAACAGAATAAGAAATTACAAATGGGGCGGTGATGTGGCATGCCTATCCATTGAATCCAACATGTTCTCCAGTTTGGAGAAATGCAGTTTTCAAGAAAGGAGCTACTTCGTTTTGCCCACACGGCTCCTCTGCCCACACAGCCAACCCCCCAAGCAACAACGTCCTTTGGTATTTCCAATCAAGAACTAGTCGGCAGCAGTGGAAACACTTTTCACCCTGGTTGAAAAATGAAACCTTTATAGGAAAAGTAAATGAAAGTTATGAAAATAAGCTGCAGCATGGGATTTTGCCCCCTGTGTTATTATCTGTTTATTAGTCTGTGCTGTGCCTGAAGGCGAAAGTCCTTCATATCACACTGAGAAACCAATACTTGCATGGTTCTTTTTAGAACATTCTAACTGATGCTTTATATTTATTTTTAAAAAGTGAAGAGGGGAAAATCTTTCCTGATGTCTTGGGAATGACAGACTGTTTTATTTAGCAATTTGATGGCTGGACACATTCCAGTTGATGACTAGGAAGGTTGCCGGGGGGGGGGGTATGGGTTTTAATCTGAATTATTGATATGCTTGTTTCTGCAATAATTTTTTTTTTAATTTTGGAGAGTAGGTTGGATCCAGCCTTGACCATACTTAGAGTAGTTCCAATAAAATCAATGGGATTTAAATTAGTCATAACTAATTTCCTATTGATTTCCCTGGGACTACTTATAACTATGACTAAATCTAAACCCAACCCTATTACCCCTTCCAGACAATGAGAAAGTGAGAAGATTGTTTGTGTTTTGGTGGGGCTAATATCATACTAGTGCTTGCCCTGATTCAGCACTAACTGTGGTACATAAGACAGCCAGCATGCCAGCAGAATTTGTAGTATTATGGCATGAACTGGAGAGCTAGGGGCAAGGATGGAATAGTGTAGGCTAGCTAGAGCAGAAACAGGAGCAGCACTGTGGGTGGGTGCCTGCAAAGAAGTGGGTCACTGGATATATGCACATGAAGCATTGAAGAGCCTCCGCTTTACCATGGCAAAGGAACAGTTGCACCCAGAATACAACAGGACAGAGCTAGAATACACTCCTATGCAAAGCTGCTACTCCCCTTGTTCTGTCTACATGAACATGATGGTGGATTGCTCTGGATGGGGTGGTTGGATAAATGAAAAATTTCCAGTGCTTTACACAAAGCTAACTACAATAAAATAAATTTCTAACAAGAATCCGCCCCCAGCTGGGATGGCGTCCCATCATTCCTCTCTTCAGCACATCCTGTCCTGTTGCCAGCCTTTTCCCTCCCTACTGCTCCCTCCCTATTGTTGCTCACTTGCTTCCCATTCAGGGGAGTCCTCTCCCAGCCTCAGCTCATGCCCACCATTCTTATGGGGGTAGTAGGAAGGAGAAGAAGCATTTCAATAAAAGCCTTGTCTCAGACCCAGCCATCTGCCACAACAGCAAAAACCACTAAGGGCGCAATCCTATGCATGTTTAGACAGAAGAAAGTCCGACAACTCCCAGCATTCCCCAGCCAGCTATGCTATGCTGGCTGGGGAATGCTGGGAGTTGTTGGACTTTCTTCTGCCTAAACATGCATAGGATTGCGCCCTAAAAACCCTAAAGCTAACTTTCTCCCAGTCTCCTGCTGCTTCTCTCCTGAAGCAACCCACAGTCCAAATGTGTTCCCAATTCTCTCTCTCTCTCTCTCTCTCTCTCTCACACACACACACACACAGAGAGAGAGAGAGAGAGAGAGAGAGACTGAGAGAGAGTGCACAAATAATTATTAACCTCAGACCTAGTGTTAGAGTGCTTCCAGACAAGGTTTTTGTGTGATGCCATCACCCTGCCTCGTTCAGGGAATTCTACAGGGGTCCAGACAACAAAATCTTCAAATTGTAATCTTCCCATGTTTTCCCACTGCTTCTTCTGGCTTTTTCTTACCAAGAAATGAAAAACAAAGCACAACTTCTGTTAGGAAGGAAAAGATGGAATAACTGTACAATGCCTTTTGATTGGTAGCACTAGGAGCCCTCTGTCTGGAAGCACCCTAAGTTGTCAGCACAGCTGGTCATCTGCAGCAACTCACTAACCAGCTGAGGGGATACTGTATGCCACTGGAAAATACCTGACACTGTTGCCCACTGCCATTTTGTTTACATGCTCAGTTATCATCATCATCATGGCGATCACTCGTGACCGAGTAAGATTGTCTTCCAGAGACAGAGTCTTAGCAGCGGGTCTGCAGGTGGCTGTGAAGGCCAGTGCTGGATCTACACAGCCTCCCACAATGAGGACATATGTTTCCAGGTGGAAGGCAGTCACAATGAGGGTTTGCTTGACATGCCTTCAGCTGAGCTCGTTTCTCCCTTTCGCTCTGTACTCGTGCTGCTCAGTTATGCCACATAGCTAAAAGAGGCAGACGGTAAGGAACAAGGGGTGTGTTCGTCTGCACACTGAATGTGATTTTTGGCAAAGTCTGCACCACGAGAGATGAAAAATAGATGGTAGTCCTAAAGCAATCAGGTGGTTTCTGTGTATAATCTCAATTTATATAAATCTGACCCAGAGCCCACCCTGCCGTACAGCAGGGTGAAGTGACCTGCTTTAAGGCCCTACCAGCAAGAAGGAAAACACAGGACCCAGAGTGGCTTTTGTGGTAATCTACATATCCAGTACAGTATCCTCAACAAATTGTCACAGTACCACTTCTGTTCTAATGGTTTGTTTGGGTGCCACATGCTGCCAAGCCTACTGCTGCCATGCTAAAGTATGTATGAATGAATAAGGAACTGGAGGGAAGGTACACCACAAGCTAAGCCTTTGGCCACCCCAAACCTCCAGGAGAATGATCTTTATGAGACGCCATGGAATTGCATCCACCCCGCATTCACATGGATGAAAGACCCCATCACGCATGGTTGTTGTTGTTCAGTCGTTCAGTCGTGTCCGACTCTTCGTGACCCCATGGACCATAGCACGCCAGGCCTTCCTGTCCTGCGCTCTCTCCCGGAGCGTGCTCAAGTTCATATTCATTGCATCGGTGATGCTATCTAGCCATCTCATCCTCTGCCGTCCCCTTCTCCTTTGGCCTTCAGTCTTTCCCAGCATCAGGGTCTTTTCCAGAGAGTTTTCTCTTCGCATTAGGTGGCCAAAATATTTGAGCTTCAGCTTCAGTATCTGTCCTTCCAATGAGCACTCAGGGTTGATTTCCTTTAGGATGGACTCATTTGACCTCCTTGCAGTCCAGGGGACTCGTCAGAGTCTTCTCCAGCACCACAGTTTGAAAGCACCAATTCTTCGGCACTCAGCCTTCCTTATAGTCCAGCTCTCACAGCCATACATTACTACTGGGAAAACCATAGCTTTGATTAGATGGACCTTTGTCGGCAAGGTGATGTCTCTGCTTCTTACTATGCTGTCTAGGTTGGCCATAGCTTTCCTCCCAAGGAGCAAGCGTCTTTTAATTTCATGGCTACAGTCACCGTCTGCAGTGATCTTGGAGCCCAAGAAAGTAAAATCTGTCACTGCTTCCATTTCTTCCCCTTCTATATGCCACGAAGTGATAGGGCCAGATGCCATGATCTTTGTTTTTTTAATGTTGAGTTTCAAACCAGCTTTTGCACTCTCCTCTTTCACCCTCAACAAGAGGCTCTTGAGATCCTCTTTGCTTTCTGCCATTAGGGTGGTATCGTCTGCATATCGGAGGTTGTTGATAATTCTCCCGGCAATCTTAATTCCGACCTGTGATTCATCCAACCCGGCATTTCTCATGATGTACTCTGCATATAAGTTAAATAAGCAGGGTGACAATATGCAGCCTTGTCGTACTCCTTTCCCAATTTTGAACCACTCGGTTGTTCAATGTCTGGTTCTTACTGTTGCTTCTTGACCCTCGTACAGGTTTCTCAGGAGACAGGTAAGGTGGTCTGGTACTCCCATCACTTTCAGAATTTGCCAGAGTTTGTTGTGATCCACACAATCAAAGGCTTTAGTGTAGTCAATGAAGCAGAAATAGACTTTTTCTGGAATTCTCTTGCTTTCTCCATGATGCAGCGAATGTTGGCGATTTGATCTCTAGTTCCTCTGCCTCTTCAAAACCCAGCTTGTACTTCCGGTAGTTCTCGGTTCACATACTGCTGAAGCCTAGCTTGTAGGATTTTGAGCATCACCTTGCTGGCATGTGAAATGAGCGCAATTGTGTGGTAGTTTGAACACTCTTTGGCGTTGCCCTTCTTTGGAATTGGAATGTAAACTGACCTTTTCCAGTCTTGCGGCCATTGTTGAGTGTTCCAAATGTGTTGGCATATTGAATGCAGCACTTTCACAGCATCATCTTTTAGGATTTTAAATAGCTCAGCTGGAATACTGTCATCTCCGCTAGCTTTGGGGTTAGTAATGCTTCCTAAGGCCCACTTGACTTCACTCTCGAGGATGTCCGGCTCAAGTTCAGTGACCGCACTATCATGGCTATCAGGGACATTCAGATCTTTCCTGTATAGTTCTTCTGTGTATTCTTTCCACCTCTTCTTAATCTCATCTGCATCTGTTAGGTCCCTGCCTTCTTTGTCATTTATCATGCCCGTCTTTGCACAAAACATTCCCTTGAGATCTCTGATTTTCTTGAAGAGATCTCTAGTCTTTCCCATTCTGTTGTTTTCCTCGATTTCTTTGCATTGTTCATTTAAGAAGGCCTTCTTGTCTCTCCTTGCTATTCTCTGGAACTCTGCATTCAGTTGGATACATCTTCCCCTTTCTCCCTTGCTTTTTGCTTCCCTTCTTTCCTCAGCTACTTGTAAAGCCTCATCAGACAGCCACTTGGCTTTCTTGCATTTCTTTTTCTTTGGGATGGATTTCGTTGCTGCCTCCTGAACAATGTTACGGACCTCCGTCCATAGTTCCTCAGGCACTCTGTCTATCAGGTCTAATCCCTGAAATCTATTCCTCACCTCCACTGTATATTCATAAGGGATACGATTTAGGTCATACCTGAATGGTTTAGTGGTTTTCCCTACGTTCTTCAATTTAAGCCGAAATTTTGCAACAAGAAGCTCATGATCTGAGCCACAGTCAGCTCCAGGTCTTGTTTTGACTGACTGTATAGAGCTTCTCCATCTTTGGCTGCAAAGTACATAATCAATCTGATTTCGATATTGACCATCTGGTGATGTCCATGTGTAGAGTCGTCTCTTGTGCTGTTGGAAAAGAGTGTTTGCTATGATCAGCGTGTTCTCTTGGCAAAACTCTATTAGCTTTTGTCCTGCTTCATTTTGTACACCAAGGCCATGCCTGCCTGTTATCCCAGTGATTTCTTGACTTCCTACTTTAGCATTCCAATCCCCTATGTTGAAGAGGACATCTTTTTTTGGTGTTAGTTCTAGAAGGTGTTGTAGGTCTTCATAGAACCGATCAACCTCAGCTTCTTCGGCCTCAGTGGTTGGGGCATAGACTTGAATTACTGTGATGGTGAATGGTTTGCCTTGGATTCGTACTGAGATCATTCTATCATTTTTTAAGATTGTACCCCAGTACTGCTTTTCCCACCCTTTTGTTGACTATGAGTGCTACTCCATTTCTTCTAAGGGATTCTTGCCCACAATAGTAGATATGATGGTCACCTGAATTAAATTCGCCCATGCCTGTCCATTTTAGTTCGCTGATTCCCAAGATGTCAATGTTCAATCTTGCCATCTTATGTTTGACCACCTCCAGCTTACCTTGATTCATTGATCTGACATTCCAGGTTCCTAAACAATATTGTTCTTTACAGCATCGGATTGTCTTTTCACCACCAGACACATCCACAGCTGAGGCCCAGCCGCTTCACTCTTTCTGTCGCTACTTGGAAATTCCCTCTGCTCTTCCCCAGTAGTATATTGGACACCTTCCGACCTGAGGGGCTCATCTTCCGGCGTCATCTCTTTTAGCCTTGTGATACGTTCCAAGGGGTTTTCTTGGCAAGAATACTGGAGTGGGTTGCCATTTCCTTCTCCAGTGGACCACATTTTGTCAGAACTCTCTGCCATGACCTGTCTGTCTTGGGTGGCCCTGCACGGCATAGCTTATGGCTTCACTGAGTTACGCAAGCCCCTTCGCCACAACAAGGCAGTGATCCATGAAGGGTATTTGCCCCTGTGCAAATACCACTAATTGTACATAGTGATTATTACTGAACATAGTGATTGTGGGGAGATATGCACCCCACAGTAAGATGTGGGCTACCCCAAATCATACGCCCTTACACTGGATCAGGGGTCGGCAAGCACCTCAGGCTGTTTCACCAAGACGTGTGAGCTCCCAAAATGTGTCTGCTTGAAATATGAGCTCCTGTGCATTGATATGTGCAATTTCCACAACTGTGGTAGCCAGGCATTAAATTGAGAGAATGGTGAACATCTAGCTGAGGAAGAGTTGGATGATCACTGTAATGACTAGTTTTAAGAGAAACATGTAAGATCAGATGTGCTCAGGACAAAGCAACTGAACCTATCTTTTAAGAACTGAAATTTAGAGGTTTCTTGTGAAATTGCTATAAATGCTGATAACACATGCTTGCATGGGATGTTTAGAAGTTGCATATACATAGAACATTCCATTAGTGCTTTGATTGATGTTTGAACAGTAGGATAATATCTAAGAACAGTAAGTATGCACTTTTTGAAGAGATCAAAAGTAGTAAGACTGCAGGAAGCTCTTATATAATTCTTATGTATAGAAAGGATAAAATATGCCTTTAACCCTTACTAAGTTTAGCACTTTCTAATTTTTTTTTTTTTTTTTTTTACAGAGTCAAGTGTTCACATCTGGTTACCTTTTTACAAACAATCACCTCCAAACGTTTATAAAATATTTGTTAACAAGCACTTCACATATTGAAATTTTGACAACACCAAATAGGGGGTCTGTTTAAAATTGTGATTACATTTAAAACCACGATTGCTGCAGGTCTACAACCTATTTTCCAGCTCTTTAGGTATAGACCTTGCCAGAAATCATGCTCCACATTATTAATCACATTTGGTAATTGTGCATCCTTTTTGGTAGCACAGCGCAACTATGTGCATGCTGGTATATTTGATGTAAGAGGCAGTTGACACTAGGTACTAACTTTTCTAATTCTATTTGGCTCCGTGTGGCTTGAGAATTGAGGCATTGGTGAAAGGAGCAATTGCAGCCTCCACTTGCCATCCCCTAGCACTATCAGCCTGCTGCTGCAGAATCCCAGCTCAGACATTTCAGGCAGGTGTGCTAGCAGCACCCTGGCCATCACAGGCAAATGCTGGCAAGGAGGTGTGATGGTGGATGGCTCAGGTTGGTAGGTGGCGACAGCAGGAAATGGCAAGTAGGCACATACAAACTGGGGTGTTTGTTGGTGATAGGGTGGCATCTCATTTTGCTGTTTGCTTGATTTTCCTGTGTTCAGCTTTCCAAAGGGATTTATGAAGCCTAAACAATGCTGAAGACAGATAGTTGACTTGCAACTGCCGTTTATAATTTTAATGAAGGAAACACAAACTCTTCATCTACTTTTATTGCAAGATCAGAGTAATTTGAAATCTTTCCAGCATGCCCTATTTCTAACTGCAGCTTCATTCCCCCATTTTGGAAGTGGAAGTTTCCTAACATTATTGCCAAGATGGGAGCATACTTCCCCCTCCCCTGCTCAGATATATTCCTAAGGCAAATCAAGTTTGCATCCTGTTTTTAATACTAGAAAACATTAAATAATTATTCTGTTCTTAATTAGGCAGCTGCCAGCATGATCACATCACTCCAGTGCTGAAGGAGTTGCACTGGTTACCAGTTGTTTTCCGGGCCAAATTCAAGGTGTTCATTTTGACCTTTAAAACCCTATATGGTTCCGGCCCAGCCTATCTTAAGGAGCGCCTCCAGCAACACCAGACAGCCTGCTTAACAAGATCAGCCTTGGATGGCATTCTTTCTGTCCTATCAGCCAGGACAGCTAGGCTGGTGAGGATGAGGGAGAGGGCCTTCTCTGTGGTGGCCCCCACTCTGTGGAACTCCCTCCCTAGGGAACTTCACCATTCCCCCTCTTTAATGACCTTCCGCCACGCATTAAAAACATGGTTGTTCAGGCAGGCATTTGGGGTGGGTTAGGGTATTTTTAGAAATACGTATGATGCTTTAATGTAGAATTTTATTGTTTTAAAACTGTTTGTATTGCTGTACATCGCCCAGAGTGGCTGGGTGACCGGCCAGATGGGCGATTAAGAAATTTAAGAAATAAAACAATATAAATAAAATTAGTGCCTGACTGTCATGAAGCATTTCTGAATTTGCCTTTTGAGTTTCCTTTATTAATGATTATATTTACTGAAGTGTGTTTGAGCCTGTCGTTTGACATGCTGAACAGCTCCTTAGCACCTTTGTGCCCATTGTACTTGCTGATAGGTCTGTACCCAAACTGCACCCAAACTTATATAGTACATAATTCTTTCAAATGCTTCCCAAGACAGTAAAATATTGGGATAACTGAAACAGAAATAAATGTGCATTTTGATTAGGTTGGGTGCAATTAATATAAATAATTAGGAGTTTTAGATGAGAGATTCTCTACACTAATAAATAATTTAAGACACAAACCTGCCTATTACTACTTAGTATCGTAGGTTCTTGGGGCTTGTGATAAGGTGCTCTACAGAAACACTCCAAACTCTACAGCTGGACAATACCTTTATTAGGACCCACTAAAATATCACAAAATAATGAGCTGGCTTTTGATTTCTCCAGAACTTTTCACCAGGCTGGGTTGTGCAAAAGGCAGAGTGTGAAGGGTAATAGGGGGAAAAGCCCCCAAATTAGGCTGGCTATTGTAGCCATAAGGTCTGCATTTAGACCCTATCTCAAAAAGGAAATTCCAGACTGAATGAGTCACTGCTAGGTGCTGCAGGTAAAAAGTTACACCTGGGATTCTAGGATAAATAAGTAATGGAGGACCCCCATTTTTGAAAACATAAAACCCTGCTGTTACCCAGATCTGTCTCTAGCCTTAAATGAAACACAAATGTTTCTGGTTAGGCAGAGAGCGGAAGTAAAGAGAAATATGAGTTTTTATATTAGCAAAGCAGTGGTTAATACTGGGTGTTGTATTAGGTAAAATAGTTAATTGAAGCCAAATTGTGTAGTATTACTGAATGGATAGAATGGAACCTGGCATTACATAAGATTCTTGATTGAGAAGTAGTATTTGCATAATCATTGGGATATGCTCTCCTATGCAATGGTATCACACATGCTGCATTCAGGTATTGACCTGAGTCTGCTGCAAAACTGAACACCAGAGAGAAAAACATCTTCAATATTCAGCCCATACATAGAGCTAGTTTGTGAAGTTAGCCTTATTCCTGTGTGACAATACTGCCCTCTAGTGCAAGGATAGAAGCATTTAGGTTAGGGGAAGTTATCGAATGGAGATTTATTTACCCATCACAGCTGTAAATACAGCAACAGTTCAAGGCTGCAGAGATCCTGTATAAGAATCACATGTCTCTCACATTATTGTTGAAGTCTTGGGAGTGCCCACACAAGTAATTCCCATATTAAAAATTGTGCTGTGGAGAGAATAATTGACATGGCTGTGCTAGACTACTATGCTGAGGAGCTATCAGGAGACCTTCATGTAACAAAATTCTAACTTGAAGACACAAGCTGGGTTTGGAGATGTCAATTCTAACTTCAGCTTAGTCATTGAAACTTGAGCATGTTGCCTGACCTTCCTGCACAATTAGTTTTCTATGCTATGAAAGCAGTGGGAGAGTGGGGTAAATTTTGAAGTGCAGGAGCTCATCATGACAGCACCCAGGGACAGTCCAAAAAGGAAGGCAACAGTGTTGATAATGTATATAACTCCCAAACAGCAGCAGTGTATAGTCTAATACCCAATTTATTAGGATCACATGAAAAAAGTTTCAGAGCTCTGGTCCCCAGTATTCCTGTTCTGCTACCCTGCTGGTGGAAAGCTCACATTTCCTGTTTGCCACATGACATCTACATGACTTTCTTCCAGGCTGCACTCATCTGATCACTTGTCGTATTTTATTGAGATAGCAATAGTACTTTTGACTTGAGAAAAGGTTATGCTTTCTCAAGTCATCTTAATTGCTGTTGTATATTTGCTGAATGAAATGTTGTTTGAACTACTGGGTACATAGTGGACATACTCTGTGACAATACTGGTGTCCCACAACGTAACTCTCCCTCACGCCCACCCCAATCACCTTCAATACCTCTTTTTTCCTATATTGCAAAAGTGTGCGTTGGAACTCTCATGCACAATGCATTACTCGAAGAGTGGCCTGACCTCCTCTTTCTGCTGCAAGTACACTAGATTGAAAAGCTGAGGCATGTTATTGCATTCCTGACCCAAAACAAAGTTTGCACTGCTGTTCAGACAGTACAATATACAAGACACGTATTTTCCTATATGGAGATATTTTCACTGTATGAAAAAGTAGCTAGATTGGTACTGAATGCTGCTTGTATGGGGAAGCCAACTGACTCATGGGAGCATGGCATGTACATAAAAATGCAATCCATGCAATCGAACTGGGGGGCTCTCCACACAAGAGGTGTTCTTTCTTATCCATCTCTGGTCACAAACTTGTGTAGATCTGACATCTGGGCTTCTTCATGCAACTGTGTGTTGTTGTTTTAAACTTAGTAGATATACAGTGCCTTTGTTTATGGTTCTACCACACCTGGCTGACATATGTATGCTGGGATTCTGTGGCATTAGGCTGCTAATGCTTAAGGGTAGCAAGGTGGCTTCTGTACATCCACTATGGCTTGCAATTGTTCCTTTTCCTGGTGCTTGAGTTGTCAGGCCACAAGGAGCCAAGCAGAATGAGACTAGTACTTAGTGGCAGCTGCCACCTACATTAAATATAAAAGTGGCAGGCAGGCAGGCGGCTCACCCGGGGTTGTCCTCAGGCAAGCTTAAAAGGGTTTTTTGGGTATCCCAAGTCAACATTATCCAAAAATTAAGGAATGAAATATAAATCCTAAAAAGGATAGAATTATACAGTTGCTCTTTTGTGAATCATCATGCTTTTTGTAACTAGAATGTTTTAAATAATAATTGATATGCTCAAGGTTTAGTTTATAATTTTTATCTGCAATGTGAGCTTTTTCTGGATCTTTGTATGATTTGGAGGAGGGGAGCACAGTTATGCTACAGTTACTGGTATTTTGCCATTTCTGACCGTTGTAAGGTGTGCTGGTCATCTGTTTTAACACTACACTTGAGTTCTTGTCGACCAGGGGCAGGGATAGCATCCCAGGGACAATAGGCTAGATTGGAAATCCCCCTCTGAGGCCAAAGACAGAGCTCTGATCTCAGATCCTTCCCCCATGGAAAGATCTGTGCCCCTCACTGCTCCCTTATCCAGAGGAGGAGGAGGAAAAGGGGGAGGATTAGGAACGTGGCGTGAGTAGAGCCCCCAATCACAGGAAAACAATTTTGCCCTGCCCTGGACATGGTTAAAAAAGAAATGAGCAGGGAAAGAGTGGCAAACATTGCTCCTCCCTCACTTCTGCCCTGCCAGCAGGAACCTGGCAGGTCTTTGGGGCTGCGCTTTAAATATGCTACCACAAATTTTATATGGTTTATTGTGGAAGGGTATGCACTCTGTAATTCCTGTGTGAACAGGTTTTATGTGGTTATTAACTTTTCACTTATTTTCAGTTTCTCCTGAGGATGAACATTTAATTAACCTTGTAGCATTTCAACCCTGCTCCCACTCATCTTTATCCTATTAATTGCTATCAGTTTGCTACCTGCCAAAAGATACAGGCTTTAAGGAAATGCCCTATAACAGTCTTAGAGAAGCTGAATTATTGAATTTGATCCCCCTCCCCCTGAAATTGCCATCTACCAGAAGCAGAGTGTCTGAAATTAAACTGTAAAAGCACTCCTCAAATTCAGGAAGTACTCTGTCTCCTATAACCTGCATGGAGGCACAGATTCATCTTCATTACGCCAGACACTGTCATTACAGCACTTTAAAGCAAAACTCCCTTGCCTTAATTCCCTGCACACCCTCCACCCCCAGGAGCCTCTATGTTGGGCTCATTCCATGATACACATAAATACTGTTTGTGATATTTGAAAGGTCTTGGATTTTTCTAGATGTGCATTTATTTCCCATGACATTTCTCTCTCATCCCTAAACTGTGCCACCATAGGGCTAATTTTACGTAATGAGCAGACAAGGCAAGACCTATCTAGTTATTCTTCTTCTTGCGATCGTAGTTGTGTGGGGAGAGTTGGGCTGCACTTATTGGCCCCACACCCACTTGAGGAATGTTTGTAACAGAAAAGCACCTAGGTTCTCCCTGTGATTTGGGACCCTGCACAGAGTTCCAGACCATTTGGGAGGGAGAGTATTAGAGATGTCCCCCTAAATTTCCCCTCACTTTTGGCAGAATAAATTTTTGGAACTGGGTATTTGGCGAGTTGGCTGTGTGTGTGTTTTAAATGGTCCCCTCTTAAAAAAACAACCCATTATGGCTGCTTATAGCAGCTATACAACCCACAAATGTACCTTCAGATGCATTTCCTGGGCCCTGGGTCCGAATTATTACAGAAGCTATGCTATCTTTGAACAGTGTTTCCATGGTAATCCTGACTTAGCCCCCAGGAAATGCAGCAGAAGGCTGCAGATACCCGTGTTGGTCAGTGAACGAAATGAAAATGTTGTCGTAAGCAAGCTAAATCCCCCCACTCTAGAAATGTTCTCTGAATTTTCTCCTGCCCCAGTTCCAGGGGCTTTTTTTCACCTCCACCTGTACTAACTGCCAACAAGACTGAGCTGAAAGTGTCCTCCCACTTTCAGCGGACTTTAGCGGACATAGTAGGCCTCCCCTGTTGCGGACATTTCTCAATACAGGGACAACAGGGGTGGGGGAGCGGCAGCAAGGCCCCATTCTCTATCTCTGTGCTTTATGACTGTGATGAATAATGACTGAAAAGGGCTACAGTGGTTTATCTGAATTGTGTACCAGTAGTAGGCAGGCACAACAGAACTGCTCACTAAAACTGCATCTATCTTTCACAAACGTACCGTCACAAAACAAGTTTCTCACCATAAATTTATCTTCTTAGTGTCTCCTGGGAGGCGTTCCAGGATCTTCAGGGATCAGGCTTAACACTGTAGCTATTGTGTTGGATAAGGGCTCTGATATCACAAGAAGTGAAAGGGGATATCCCACAACTTTTAAAGGGCAGGGATCATAGTTGCTCCCACTCCAGATCCCAAGCTAGTAAGTGTCACAAGGAGAGAGGCTTCCTTACAGCTCCCAGTCAAACCCTGCCTTGTTAGCAGGTAGTATGTTTCTAGCATTGTTTGTATGTAAGCTGTTGAGACACCATTTGAGCTTTACTTTAGCAGGTTATGTCTTTTGCATGAAGAAAGACACCATTTCAGTCAGGGACTCAGGTTGTGCTTTGCAGCCAACCCTTAAGGCTGAAGAAATGTTCCTGAGGACTTTTCTCTCTTGAAACTTCTGTACTTAGCTTCTCCCCCTCCTATGTAGAGCAGCAAAGCAGCTAGCAATGAAGTGTGAAAGAGGCTGGCAAGCACCACTATTGTGCTACATGCTCTCTCTCATCTGCTTTCGGGCCTAGGAGGAAGGCAAAGTGGCTACTTTGCCACAGCAGTTCTGTCCTTTGCGTTGCTTTGCCACATCCCATGGTGCTCTGCAGATCCTCACAACAAGCAGACACTATTTGAAATGTTGCAGACTAGCTGAGGGATGATGATCATGCCCCCGCCCCTAAAATCAGTTTTGTGACCAGCACTCCATCCATTTCATTGGCTTCAATAACCACAGCATGGCATCCAGCAGCAACTATAGCATAGGGATGCAAAAGGAGAGCTTCATCTATTGGGTAGTACAGAAATCAAATAAATACATAAATAAGCAAGCAAGCAATGAAGGTGCACTAACGAGTTAAACGGGGCTTCTCCAGTTTTCCTGTCTCTTAAACCTTAGAATTGTTATGAGCAGTGTGGTTGCTCTAGCCCAGGGGTGGGGAACCTGTGGCCCTCCACCTGTTGTTGGACAATGATTCCCATCAGCCCCAGCCAAGATGGTCTATGGTCAAAGATGATGGGGGTTGTAGTTCAACATCTGGAGGGCCACAGGTTCTGCACCCCTGCAGCAGTATTTTTTCCTCCTCAGTGCTTCACAAAGGTATAGCAGGCATACTGAAGGATAGCTCCTCTGCCTTTTCCTCTTCTGAGGAAGCAGCTTCCCCTTCTCTTCATGAGGGGCAGGTTTGGAATGTGCAAAACAGCAGTACTGAGGCCTGTAAATGTGGTAACGGTATGCAAACTGTACTGTTGGTGAGTTGTTAATAATTTGGAGGAGGAACCATCTACCTCCTAGTGGAGTGTGGAAAGAAGCAGCCCCTTGGGCTGGTGCTTAAAATGGCTGTTTTGAATTAATTGAAGTTAGACGCTCTAGACCTCTTTCACTGGCTTTATGTCCAGAATAAAAAGCTGGTTTTCTCATAAGAAACTAATGTCTCTCCTTCGATGGAAGCTAGAGAAAATATCTGGAACCCCATGTAAGCATTATTATCAGAGGTGGGGAATGTATGGCCCTCCAGATATTGTTGGACTACAACTCTAATCATCCCTGAAAATTTGTTATGCTGGTTGGGGCTGATGGGAGTTTGAGTCCAACATCTGGAAGGCCATACATTCCCCACCCCTGCATTATACGGAAAGGAATAGCAGCTCTGTCTCCCACTTCTCCTTGAGCAAGTAGCTGCCCCTTCTCCCTCATGAGACACAGGATTGGAGTGTGGAAAGGGCCAAATGGCAGCACTGTGTCATAGTCTTTTGAGGTACATAATGTATAGGGATGGTGGCTCCCAAGATCCTTCCTTTCCTAATTTTTCTAGCTCTGCATTTATTTCTCATACAACCTCTGTCTGGCTGTCTATATGATCCCAAGACTGTGGCATCATATGGCCTATTTTACACAATGAGCAAACAAGATAAATGTAGGTAGATAAATGGTTTATCTGAATTGTAAACTAGTAGCAACTGCATCTGCTAACCATGGCCTTCACACATTGAACCACTCTGTGATGACACAGACAGTTTTCATGGAAAATAAGGAATGAATAGAGGTGACCACTTACCATGCGTACATATAATATTGGCTCCCAGACTGAGATAAAAGCAGTTGACATGCACACTGTGGTAAGTTACCTGTTGGTAAAAGGTTATGTATGGGCCCCCATTGTGTCAAAGCTTACCAAGGTTGTCACAAGACATTAAAGCGCGGTCATGTGAAACACAGGATTATTGCAACATTTCACAGGAAAATATTTGAACAAAAATAATTCAATCAAGAGATGGACACAGGATTCATATAAAAATGAAGTGTATTTCAGAGGAGTATTTGAACATCAACATGCAGGTACAACATGAATAAAAATTATTGCACCTCTATTATGTGGCAATTGTTCAAGTTTCTAAAAACACATATCCCACATCATCCTCTGCTAGCCAGATGCTGAGTGGCACCAGCTTGAAACTGGAACCCAAGATGAAAGCTGTGCTCACAGCCTCCAAAATAACAAAAATCAAATCACAATGTAAACACACACAGCTGTAAAATCATCTGCTAGAAGTACGGCATCGTCCTTCATGTCCAGTAGGATAAAACTGGAGAAAGAATTCACCCTCGTCACAGGAAGAAACAAAACAAAAATTCCAAATCACACCTTAATTCAGTGCTAATGAGGAAAAAAACCCCACAGGTCATTCCTCTTACCCTGCTCTATGTTTTGTAGCATAACGAGCACCAGAAGGTCTTGGGCATCCTCCCCCAGGAGTGGTTTTTAGCGATGCTAAAATCTAATATTTACACCAAGTATCAATCTGTTGGTTTTAGATGCACCATTTAATGGTGTGAAGTATTACTGAGGAATGCATCATTGGGATACTGAAAGTATAAAGGCTGTATGAGGAAAACAAATGATGAATTCCAGACATCCAAACTAAAAGAAATTGGGAAAGCAGATACCTGCATGTATCTTGTGCCTAAACAAGGTTCTCCAGTCATGGAACACCAGAGATCAGAGTCTCAGCTAGCTGGATCAGCACTGTATACACTGCTTAACTGGATTATAAATAGTCTTACCAGCACCTGCTTTTCCTCAACATGGTAAAAACATCAGTTCAACTTGGCCATTACACACCACCTCCTCCTGCTAGGTTTAAAGTTTAAGTGCTTTTACGATCCTAAATTTTGTTCTCAGTAATGTCATGATTGACAGAACTCAGCCATATAAATGTCCAAAGAATAAATCTGCTCTATTAGCATTGTGTTTTGATGGAACATTTGCCAATAATTTTACTTAAGTGGGTCCCATTATAGGAATCTACTAAGTAGTGGTGAAAAACGAAGGCTTCCAAGAATTACAGAGGTGTCCTGGTAATGGTATAATAAGCATATCAAAAAGGTAACATCTAAGCGGCATCTATAATACAGAAATGAGGTGGTCCAATATGTTTTATTTGGCTAAACTTGAGATACAAATCCTTTGGCTACCTTTGTGTATACAGATGCTACAAGGTATGTTTGAAGCTGTGTTATTTATTCCCAGGGCTCAAATTCATACAGTATAAATCATAGTATTTCATCCTTTTACATTATTCAAGTTAATGTGCATTTCTGAGTGGCTATGCCATCAACCCATATGAGCAACAATTCCCTTTTCCTAAATGTTGTGTACTGATGCCTTAATTGCCTTGTCTGGAGGGCCTGGAAGCCAATGCATTAAGTTACCTCTTGTGTGCTGCTTGCAGGATTAAGGAGATTACAAGGTTTTATTCAATAAAATCACTGTGGGAACTATTACTGGTGAAAGTTTGAGTACTGAATTCAGGTTTACATATGAGAAAGCCAATGGATCTTTTACAGCATTACAACACACACACACACACACACACACAGCATTCCCTTTTACTTACACACACACACACACACACACACACACACAGTCTCTCTCTCTCTCTCTCATACGCACGTAAACAGTGGTTAATGTAAGAAGAATCCCAAATCAAAAATACATTGGTCCAAAACTGAAACCAAAGAATCTAGAATTAGGTATAGAGTAATTTGCAGGAGCGGGGAATCAGGGAGTTCAAACAAGAAAAAAGACACTTGAAATGTGATGATAATAAATTAAGAGCATGTTGCTAGTCATGCTAGTCAAAAAGTACATATAGCCTCTGTAAGGAGAAATGGTGCAGGAAGGGGCTTTACATCAGAAACATGGCAGAGTAATGAAGCTGTACTGTAACTGACTGTGGTGCATGCCCTGGAGAGCTATTATAGTCACCATGTGATCAACTAACTCTGTCTACGTAGAGCAGCAGACTCTGCAGATAATTACTTTCTCTGCCCACACATAGCAATGTATTTTGTTAGGCAAGGCTGGAAGTTAAATTCACAAGTATTATGGGGTTTATGGAAATAGCCACCTTTGCCTATAAACTGTAATTAGATTCAATAAGTAATAGACTTGAAATGCTGCAGCTCTTGCTTGACTGTCTGTATATCTATATATATCAGTGCATTATTATAGATCTAGCTGTTTTTTTAAGAAGCGCCAGATGATGTTGAGCTTTTAAAGGCTAACAAAAGGTTGCTTAGAAAACAGGCATTTTAGAAACGATGTAAGTGGATTAAGCAATGGAGAGGGATCTGAATTATAATAAACATATAGTTCATCTGTGTGATTTAGGGGCAAATTTACTGAATAATTACACTCGGGAAAGCAACACTGAAGCTAATAGGACTATGTCATTTACAGTGCTTTGTCTCAGCCTTTCCTTGACAAATAATTGAAGATCACTTCCCACTGACTAAGTCAAACCAGAACTCTGCTGGATGTTAACTGGTTCCACAACAAACTAGCCTGTCCCACAAGATGGGCAGGAATGGTCTCAAATGCTCACCTCCTCCACCAATGTCTTAGTGGAGTAGGCTACTTCACTAAGAGCTATAGTAACTGAAATACCCTTACTTCTTTTTAGGTAATTGCCTGCTCTGAGCAAAGTAAGGTTGGTAAGGCAACAAAGATTAAAAATTCTAAAAAGGCTGAAGATGGAGTGCTTCTTTTAAAACAAAATAAAATAAATCAAACACGAACTGAAGATTTGTTTCAACATTTCACTTAATAGGTTTTTAAAAAAATGATATTGCCCATTGCACAAGTTGACACAAAGGTTCCCTCACAGATATATGTGGAAGTCTATGATATGTAAGAAAAGGTGTGTGGTGGCATAAGAATTTTAGAAGAGTCTGCCATCAAATAAGTTTATTTCTTTATCCTTGCCAGTGAAAAGAAATTACCTAAAATTTTGGAAATTTGGAGCTGATGGTCAAAATGTGTCCTTTGCAAGTGAGCTACCTTATTTTCTCTGGAATTTTGAAAGAGATGAGGAAATTGCTCAAAAGGAAGACAATGCAGAGGATGCTCCAAAATTAAGGCAAAATTTAAAAAAAAATAGGGGAAGTTTGCTAACCATTTTGTAACCTTGTTTTAAAGATACCCTCTTAAGAGGCATCAAATGGCAAATGCTGTGTACAAAAATAGAATTGCAAGGATGAAAAAGGCAAGTGTGTGAAAACACAAATCTACAAAAAAAATGGATGTACAGGTTTTCTGTTTTATATTTGTGTTACACTAACATTGTCTTTGTTTCTGAATGCTGAGATGCTGCTATGTTTTCTTCACAACATCATTTTCTGACAAGAGGAAGTCTTTTGTTTGTGACTGACCTCCAGCCTCACTGATTTTTCCTGACATCAAAATAGTCTCCTTTTTAGAACTCAAGTTACCATCTGGTCCTGAAGAAACCCTCATGTTCTGTCTTGCAGTGCCATCTGGCTGATCTCCAGGTGGAGGTATTTGCCACTTACTATCCAAAATTTTAGGTACTTTAGAATTACCACACTCAGGCTCCTCTTTTGCTCCCACTGGACACTCCGACTCCCAAGACACTGCTAGGGTTTCTGATTCAATGCAGGAACTACATGTTTTAATGAGACCACCTATGCTGAAAGTTTTGGCTGTTTCTGGAACTTCCTTTAGTATCTCCTGCATTCCTTGCAAGGGCATACTCCCTTTTATATAAAGCAGTTCCTCCTGTGGTAACGCTTCTCTTGTTTTTTCTAGTTCTCTTGAACCAGATATGCTGACATTCCCTGGGCCCAACATGCCTTTTGCATCTGTTGCTAAATGAGCTGGCCAAACTGCTTCTCCACTTTTAGCTGGGGCATCAAGTGTGAATTTTGGACTACCTGCAGGATAATTTAGGTTTTTATCAGCTGCGTGACTTTTCTGTTTTGAAATTGCCACTGCAGAGGACAACCTTTGTGATTCTTCTGCATTTGGAGAGCTTTGTGCAGAGGCTTTGCCATTATCTCTCAGATTTTGAATACTGGTGCTCTCCTTGGTAGACTGGAGTTCCTGTTTCCGAGGAGTGTCTTTGCAATCCATTTGGCTTACTAGTGGAAGAAAGCTTGTGCTACTTATGCAGGTAGAAGAAGAAAATGCTAACAAAGGGATAGTATTGTGAGACGATATATAAGTGGCTTCTTCAGGAGCAGACTCCTTCAGGTAATTTTTGTCATTTGCCAGTCTTGAGCAGTCACCTTGACCAAGCTGCAGAAATCTCAGTGGTAGGCACCTCACCTGCTCTGGACAGTCTCTGCTATCCTGTATAATCAGAGTTTCCTTAGGATCTTTAGCATCTTTGAAACAGACACCTTTTTGATTAACAGGTGTATTGCTTTGTATTAACTCCGATGCTATTTCAGACTCTGTTATTAGCTTAATTGTTTCACAGTCACCAGGATTTTCTATAGGTGAAATTCTTGCACAAACCTCAGTCTGTGACTCATCTGTGTCAGTCAGTGGTGTCCTTGCAACATCTTTTCGTTGTTGTTGATGTACCCCATTCTGTAAATTGTCAATTTTTGGTTCCTCGGGAAGAAAAGTATCATCTTCCATACTGTCTTTGCTTTCCAGCTTGGAAGAATGCTTCATCTCCTCGGTGAAAGGTTCAGAAATGTGGTGGTCTGTACTGAAGGGTGGCCTGTCCAATCTTTTCCCATCCTGACTATCTTCTGACCCATCATCAGTTTCATCTTCAGAAGAATCTACTTCTGTGATGGCCTCCTGCTTCTGCAGAGACTCCCTTCTCTCCACCCTGTCTTGCCGAATAGCCCCCAGTTTTCTGGAAGAAGGTTTCTGTAGTGTTCCCTTTTCTGCAAGCCCAAATTTGCCTCCAGTTGTTTCATTCATAGATTCCTGCCAACTTTGGAGGCTTGGATCTCTCTGGAGCATCTCCTTTTTGAATTCGGAATGTGAGATGTCCAAGCTGTGTTTGCGTGAAGAGGACAGCTTTTTTTCTGAGGATGATAGAGAGGAGGTCAATTTCTCAGCTGATTGGACTCTCTTCAGCAGAGGGGATCTTGGTGGCTCAGCACTCTTGGGCCTTGAAATCTGTCGGACCAGAGGTGGGGAGGAGTGTAACTTCACAGGGAAAGACTGCATGATGCTTGAACTGCCAACTGAATGCCCTGGCAAAGGGGAAGGGGAGCGCTGAGGTGACGTGGACTGTGGAGTTGGTGAGGGAGTGTGTGCTAGTGGTGAGAGAGGAATGTTTCCAGCAGATTTACGTCTTGGGGATCGATATTGCCGTTGAAGCTTTGGTGCTAGGCCATGCAAAGAACTGGGACGGATGTGTCCTGAACTGGCAGGAGAATTGGGAACACTGGAACTAGGTGAACTGCTCTGAGAAGAGTTTCCACCAACTGGGAACATCAAAAAAGGAGAACATTAAAACAAAGCACACAAATACATTTTAGAAACATGAGGAACTGCTATAATAGGTACATCACATGTGAAATTAGTTGGCTGTTGAAACCTGGGCAGTGATGGGATTGAATTTAAGAAGGTGTAGTCTACTGCAGAAGAAAAGATCACGAACAATTAGGGACATCCTGCCCCATGCAGCTGCACTGCTGTCCTGTAGTTATAGCATGTTCAGCATGTTTGCATGGCCTCATCTTTGTCGCCTTTTAGATGCCATCTTGTTTTCTCATGCTGACCATTCTATTTCAGACATTTTCAATTGTCTGTTTAGCAGCTGTTTATTCTAATTTTTCAGCTTATTTATTTTATGTATTTCTACTATAACATTCCCCAAAATGGTGCCCTCCAGACATTTTGGAC
Organism: Heloderma suspectum; assembly: GCF_057233095.1. Taxonomy (NCBI): domain Eukaryota; kingdom Metazoa; phylum Chordata; class Lepidosauria; order Squamata; family Helodermatidae; genus Heloderma; species Heloderma suspectum. The sequence continues at coordinate 233,766,608 of NC_139461.1, forward strand.
GTCATCTCCCATCAGTCCCGTCCAGCAGGGCCAATGGTCAGGAATGTAGCCCAAAACATCTGGAGGGCACCAGGTTGGGGAAAAATGATTTATACCCTGCCCTTCAAAAAACATTTTCCCAGGACGCCTATGGTTTTCTTTATATATACTTGCGATATTGTATTTTACAGTTTTAACACATTTTTCTTGGTGGTATTTTTGTCTAAAAGCTTGGTATAAATCCCATCAATATAATAAAGTAAAAACGTAGAAAGGCAAATGACTGTGCATGTTGCAAAATCAGCCTAGAGAGAATTCCTGTTGGGTAAATCCAGAACTATACAAAAATAAATGCATACCAATCACTAGCACAGTGTTTGTCAAACATTATGAAATTGTGCTTTCTTTCTAACATTACTATATTCCCTCTCCTCCCCTAAAACTCATTGGGTACACCTGCCCAGTTCCAGCAATCTACCTTCATCACCTAGCCCAACTTCCCCACCTCTTGGTGACTACATCTTGCTTGTGCCATTTCACCCACTATCTTCTATACCATACCACAATTTCTGTTACTTGTTTCTACATCTACTAACTCGACATGCAGCAGTTAAACTCTTTTATTTCTTCCAGTGGGTTCATGATTCACTATGGGAACCCTGATAGTTTATAAGATGTGTCCTCTGTGCCCTCCAGTCTGAGAAAACACCACATTACTATCAAGTCCGAAAGATTTGCTTAGGGCGCAATCCTATGCATGTTTAGACAGAGAAAGGGCCTACAACGCCCAGCATGCCCCAGCCAGCCATGCTGGGGCATGCTGGGCCTTTTCTCTGTCTAAACATGCATGGGATTGCGCCCTTAAAATCTCACAGTCCTTACTCCCTGCCTCCCCTTTTACCTGAATGTGCAGACTCAGGAGTAGATCGGTAACTCTGTGTTGGTGAACGAGGGGAGAGGTTGTGAGTGGGTGAACCAGGAACACTTTCCCCAGATGACAGAGAACGGTTGAGGGAAGATAAACTCCTGCTGGTGTGAAGCAGAGAAGCTTGCTTGGTGATCTTCCTGAACAAAGAGCTCTTCTTCTTACTGGAAAAGTGAAAGTGATAACTATAGTTATTTGTAAAAATAAACAGGATCAGATCCATGAAAGGAAGGAGTCTTCCTTTTTGTGGACGGTCTCTTTCCATTCGAGGATTAAGCTTGGATCCAATAGAAGCTTCTGTGAATGGAAAGAGGGAAGAGAGAATTTTGCTGATTCCCCCTTATCCCTCCAGCCCACCATGCCACTTCCCACGTTGCTTCTAAGGCATCCTCAAACCCCCCGGAGCAGAATTTCAAGGGGCACAGGGGGAAGAGAGACTCGAGAGCATCCCACTCTGAGAGTGAGAACTCCACTTATAGAACTCTGAATCCAATCTATAGTTTGCTAAATAATTGTATCTCGCTGATTTTGTGACATAAAAACATGTACTGGCAGAAGCTTATTTCCATAAATTATTTGCGATCGCTATCAAGGCATAATTTCATTTTCCATGATAAAACATCACTAACCTTTCCTGCCCATCTTTCGTTTTGCTTTTCTTGTTCCTTCTAGCCATCTTTGATTTATAGCTGGCTTTCCGAGCTGGCCCCACCTTGATTGATGTGTTCTCAAAAGGTGTAGTAGATATGGACACTTTATTCCCACTCTGCCAGCAAGAAAAACACATACTCTAGTTTTTTATTCATCTCTTTATCCCTTCAGAATATTTTGGTAGTGCTGGTTGTTAAAGCAAGAGAAAATGCCAGTCTATCACTGGCTGTTTTAAACTCTCCTGATTAATTTTTTTCTTCCCCTCCAATATTTATTTTGTCTTTAGAAAATGCTGCTAGAGGGACTTCTTGAATCAGACTTTTCCCACTGAATAAACATTTTTTCTAGTTGAATGACAGCTGCAGAGACTTCTAATGTTGTGATCTTTCATTCTTCAGCATAAGCTTTGTAAGGTACCCAGGAGGCAGTCAAATAAATGAGAACGTGTCCACCACTAGCAGCTTCACGCTAGAAATCGTCAAGCAGTATTTTCCAACTCCAGCACTGCTACCTGGTTTTATCTTTGGCATTCCTTCTTTCTCTAAAGAACTAATATCAAACCATCAATGGATCAGGAGCCAGAAGTATTTATTCAAATTGCTTCCTAAGCAATTATTCAGGCAATTGGTTTAGGCGTTTGCATGGTTGTATTTCTCATGCAAGTTTCCACTGGCAAATGAACTCTGCAGCCAGGGTCACAACACTGCATAGGAAGGAAATGTGTCATTAGTTACGTGTGATATCATGGGCACTGTTGAATAGTTGTGCAGTCGTATTATAGAAAGCACTCCAAATTGCAATCACTACTGCACTGAAATTACATGAAGGTAGGCATCAAGTAAGCATCCCTGAGCATTTCACAATCAGGGCACCACCACTGAGAAGGCCCTTTCACCAGTAAATATCCATCACAGCTCAGCTGGTAAGGGTACCCAGAGAAGAGCATCTGTTGAAGATCTCAGTGTATGGTCAGGCACATGTGGAAACAGTTGATTCTTCAGGTACTTTGGTCCCAAACTATGAATGGCTCTAAAGGTCAAAACCAGAACTCTGAACTGAGCCCAGAAATGGACTGGGAGCCAGTACAGTAAAGCACCAGGAGAATACAATCACACCATCCAGTCCCTTTTTACTAAGCAATCTAGCAACTCTGTTTTGAAATACAATTTCAAAATCTTCTTCAAAGGCAAGCCCACACATAACACACTACATGAGTCTATCTGGAGGTTACCAGCGCATGGATAACTGTAGCCAGGTTATCTCTGTCCAGGTAGGGTTGCAGCTGGTGCACCAATCTTAGTTGTTAAAGGTGATCTGTGCAACCTGCATCTTCAGTGAGGAAGATCAAGGAACACACCCAAGTTACCGAACATCTTTTTACTAAGCATTTAGATTTATACAGCATGTGTGTATACTCAGTCTTTACCTTCAGGACTATCTCCACCACTTCAGTATGAACCAATCCATGTACAGGCTCTCCATTCACATGTGTTATCAAGTCCCCTTCCCGCAGACCAGCCTCACCTGCTGGGCCACCTTCTTCTACATGCTGCCAATGACAGACAACAAAGGAAAAAAAGATTAATTTCAAAACAAGAGTACTCTGCCCTCCTCAATTCTACAAACAAAGCACTCTCACAAGTAACTATACACTTCAGAACGCGTGTGCCATAGGTTGCTGCAACACTCACTGCCAGTTTGTTTTTACTTACGAAGATATAAGGAACTTCCTCATACAGAGTCATACCATAGCTTCATCTAGCCCACAGTCCACCTAGCACAGAGGTGGAGAATACTTTTGGGGTAGGGGGCCAAATGACCCTCCCACCCAGACATTCGTGAGCCAGATGAAGGCAGGGGGTGTGGCCATGTCCCTGACACCTTCTGGCTCCTGGCTGAACAGCTGGCTGCAGCTCCAACTAGGACACTGGCTGGGACCAGCTTTGCTGCCTGTATGCGTTTCCCTGCGGGGGGAAGCTTGCGCAAGCAAAACTGCTCCAACTTACGGTGAGTGGAGGAGTGCTTCAGCCGCCACCTTGGCCAGGGCTACTTCACGCAGGCTGCATCCTCCCTAATGGGGGAAGGTGCCCCAGTGGAGGCGGCTTTGCTTGTACCACATCTTCCTCAATGGAGGATGCCGCAGTGTGGGGGAACCGAGGCTGCGGCTGGAGTGCTCCAGCTGTTGCCTGGGCTGGGGATGCTTTGCCTATGCGCATCCTCCCCCATAGGGAAATTTATTTCAGGTGGTGCGCAGCATGTGAGCAGATCTGGCTGGCGCTGGGAGGAGCAACTCCTCTTAGCAGTGGCCAAGTCCCCTGCCGCCCACATTCCCGCTGTTATGTCTGATCTGTGATTGGACACAGCTGGGATTCTTCTGTGCATCATTTCCCAAGTGGATGCAGGGGAATCCCTGCTGTTATCTGTGATCACTGAGCAGACATAACATCAGGGATTCCAAGCCCAGCTTCCTGGAGGAATCCAAGGGAAGCTTCACAGGTTGGATGGGGAACTTCCGCAAGCCAGGTTAGTTCTGTAGGCCAGAAGTTTCCCATCTCTGGTGGAGAAGTAGTTCTCTGGGATCTTAGGTAGAGGCTTTTTCTGGCCCTCCTATCTAGGGACCTTTAACTGGAGATGCCAGAGATTCCACCTGGGACCTTTTATCTGCAAAGTATATGGTGCGTCTCTACCACAGAGCTCTGTATTATCAATAATAATTTATCTTCCAATACAAGCTGCTACAAACATTTATGAGTTAGCATGGGTAAGCAATTAATTCAGCAATGAAGGCAAACAACCCAATTGATGACTGAGTTCAATTTGTGGCCTGTGCTTTATGGCAGTTATGTTTTCTACATAATGTAGTCAAGGTCAAGTGGAATAAGGATCAGAAGATTTACAGAAGCCATTATTCTACTCCATATTATTGTATCACTGATAATTAGTTTCAAACAATAATCTCTATTTAAATGAAGAAACCGTAAGTGATGTCTATAGGGAAATTCGGACACATGTTTGTTTCCCTTTCTCTTTTACTTTTGAGCATCACACAATTAAAAATGACAAACATTCTTTGTGGGGAAATGGCTATGGCAAACAACTACACATAACTTCAAAAAGCACATACACAAGATAGGCTCACTGAGAATATGGGTGAAGGAGAAACAGCAAGTACACACATAATAACCCCTTGTAAAACTCACAGCTGAACTGAGTTCCAAATCCCTAGTCAATTCAGTGGGAAGACAGTGATGCTTTAAGACATGTAATCAACTCCAAACAGATGTGTGAAAAATCCTAAGGGAAGGAGATGATCTGAAGCAGACCATCATTGTCAACACAGCTCAGAAGGAATTAAACATAATTAACCTATGGGTTACAACTCTGATAGAGAGCATCCCACTACACAGGTACAAATATATTTCTGTAGAAAGAAGTCAGCATTCATGAGGTGATGCTAGGAAGAAGTTTAAGTAGAAATAAGGGTTGTTATTAGTCCCAGTTTATTAAAGTTTCCTTTAATCCCAAAGTCATATTGTGACTGAGAGCACAGACATACCCAGACCATGTGATGCACTGTGTAGATATCACTGTTGCCCATGTAGACTCGAATGGCACGAAGTGTGAAGCCGTATTTTTTCCCAGCTCGGTGGATGATGATTGGTGGCTTAGGGTTCATGACAGCAGGAGAAAAGTCTCGACTTGGAGATGAGTCTCTCGAAGATGGGTTGGAAGAAAGAGAATGAGGTGACATTGGACTAGCCAATGGAGAACATGTATGGTGCTCTACGTAAAAATACAAAATGATTCCAAGTTAGAAAGTCTGGCTTTCAAAGAAAAGTACAATTTGCATTAAATTATGAGGGGGAATTAAATATCTTGACTGTGAAAGACTTGTAACCTGCATTTGAAAAATTCTGTCCCAACAATTATTCCCTATTTTCTTGACAATTGAAAAACTGCTCTAACAGAACATCAGAAAAAATAAAACTTCGTTCTGCACCTTACTTATCACAGCTAAGCTAGCCAAGTTATTCCTTAATGAAAACTATTCTGTAATTCACCTGTAAATATGTGCTCAGAATATTCTGATGTTTCAGATTTTAAGCTATGAATTTTTTCTATAAATAATTTTTTTTTAAAATCTAGATTAAAAGAACACCAGGATTTCATCAATATTAGATGGTAACAAACTATCCATGTGCATAATAGAAAAGCAATTTTAGAAATAAAGGCCAACTACATACCAGAACACTAATGTCAATTATGTTTGGTACATATCTTGACAGAGCTAAACAAGCAACCAATTAAGATGTATGGCATATATTTTGGATGCTGACAATTCTCCCAAAACATGTTACTCCAGCTCCCAACATGAACCTCATTTTGAAAAGTACTATATTTCAGTATTCAGTATTATTTTAATTCTAAAAACAGTAATCTGTATTACTAGGATATTATATAACAGAACTAAAATGAAAATGTCATTATCCAGACAAGTAGCCAGAGCTGACATCAAGAGTAGACATCGTTAGGTATCTGCCAAGGACCTACACCCCAGCAGGGACCCACTGACAAGAGTGCCCTGGACCTGCTCCTCCTCTTCTCTGTTGGAACGGTTTATTTACCTGACTTTGGGGTATTTTTACTGTGCCTTTTATTAGTTACCCCCAAGGCAGCTTACAATAAAAACATAAAAAACACAACAATATAGCATAATAAAAAATTACAACAAAGTACAGCATGCAAAAATAATTGCATCTGAGATCATCCTGATGGCGCTGCCCAGAACTCACTACCTCTTTAGGTTTGACATTGTTCTACATAAAGAGAAGAAACTCCTGATTTTGCCAACTGGCATTTATTTAACTTTCAGAAAATCCAACACCATAAGGTCAGATAAAAGCCTGAAACTTATGGGAAGACCAGAATGTTGAACTAAGGGTTTAGCCTTTGATGGGGACAATGATGTAGCAGTCATGGAATAAAGAGGGCAGATATATTTAAAAAAACAGGTAGTTGACGGTAAAAGGAAATAAAAGGATATTTCCACATTGGAAAGAAAAAAGCAGAATCCCCCAAAGAACTGTGCTGAGACCCATGCTATACAATTTGCTCATATATGATTGGAGTTATGAGTGAATAGTGAAGAGGCAGCCAAGTTTACTGATTACACAAGTTTGTTCAAGCTGGCTGTGAAGAATTCACAGAAAGGATCTCTCCAAACAGTATGACTAGATGAAATTTATAAAGGGCAAAGTGATGCACACTTGGACAACCAACCAAAAAAATCACATATATGTGGATAGGGATTAACTTAGCTGTGAAAGAAAGACAGATCTTGTGAAAGCTCAATGAAAACATCAGCACAGCATTGTGGTGCAGTAAAAAAGGCAATTCCCCATTTGATTGTTGATGGTATACGCTGGTCCATATTGCTTACTGCAAAAGTTCCACTTCTGACATCTGAAGAATATAGCCTACACGTTTATGATCTGTTAAAAACAGCTAGTCTCAAAAGGTGCCATATGACAGACTTAAAATGGTCAAGAGGCTGAAGTACCTACCTAATGAAGCCTACAGATTTTTGGGTTTTTAATCTGGAAAAAAGATGGGGCATGATACAAATTTACAGAAATTGGGCCACTGACTTACTGGCTGCATTCACACATAATGGTAAGCCATTGTTTATCATGCTGTGCATAAGCCACAGTGAGCCTTGGGCCCACCCTCCCTGCTCTGCCTCCCATGTGGCTGATAGGAAAACATTGAAACTATTTACTATAGTAAATCACAGCTTCCCATTTCATCACAACCAACTATAGTTAAACAAATCAGCCTCATAACCTATGTTTGTTTTCAAACTAACCATAACTGTTGTTAATGGGAAGCCACGGTTTACTAAAAGTAAAAGCAAAAGCTTCCAAAGTCCTCCTCCTGGCTGTGTGGGAGAAGGAAAAGAGAGGGCGGAGCACACAAACCTGAGACTCACTGTGGTTTACCACAATAAACCATGGTTTACCATGCGATTATAGCTACTGTTGAAAAGAGAATGCTGGACTACTGAATTTGATGGTGACAATGTTTGATGATGACAATGAAATCACAGTCCTCAGCATTTTGGTTGGGAACATGGGAAAAGTATGTTAAAAATTTACTCTACCCCCTTATAACCCATTTAGTTGACATAGTGAATTCAGCCACGATTTGTACTAGAGCTAAATAAATACATACAGGGAGCAGTACAGAGCTCTTTCAGAACCATCAGGAAAGGTTACAGCTAAACAGTCCTGCTTAGAGCCATATGCTGACCCATGGCAGCTGAGAATTCTATTTCGATGGACCACTGTTTCAAATGCTATGTTACCATTTAAGCTTTCTGTCTGTTACAGCCTGTGTGGTGCCATCTCAGTTGTGCATTCAATCCTAGAAAATGTAAATTCAGTAATCTTCTAGTAGGTGGCTACACATCAGCAAGACGCCTACATTTTTCTCATGCCTGTAATTTTAACATGCTGCTATGTAAGTGTCTATTACATCATCCTTGGAACTGATTTAAACAAATCAAGCTGGGCTTTAAGGAATCATAATACAACCACTTAAAGTGGTTCTAATAAAATGATGACAATGAAATCACAGTCCTTAGTATGGTATCATCCTAAATATTGCAAATGAACATATCTCCACTACTAGAATAACATGGCTCTTGGCACAAAGAGAAAAATACAAAGGGATCCATTTTTCTAGTTCTTAAAAGCCCTCTGGTTTAAAAAAAAAAAAAGACGAAATTGATATTTTAGTTGTATCTTACCTGAGGGAATTAGAAGGGAGAGGGCAGTAGCTGATGCTGACTTAATCACTTTATTGACAGGCCGTGAAGTCCGCTTTTCCCCCGACTCACCAGAGAGTAACCTATGTCGGGCTCGCCGCACTGCCAAGTCACTTGTGGCTTTGGGAGTAGTAAATTCTGGGCCCTCATTGCTGTTACTGCGAGTGCGGTGATGAGAGAAGTCTGTAGTGCTCCCAGCTACAGTGTCAATTAAAATAGATTAGAACCATAGGGAATTTCTAACAGTCTGCTCTCCTGCAGGCACATATATAAAATTAAAGTCATGTTTACACACAGACCAACAGTGCACATTCCTCAGAAGCAAACCCAGGCCCCAAAGATTTATTTACAGATGCATATAACTAGGGGTGATATAATCTAAAAAAAATTATGAGCTTTCCCTTTGCTATAAAAACAACAACTACTACTACATAACTAAGCTAAAATATATCACCCCCACAACCTGAATAAGGGCGCAATCCTATGGCCGCTAGACAGCCATAGGATTTTTCAGTTTTCGGGAACTGACCTTGGAGCCAGAGCTCCACACTCAGAAGAACAGCGCGGAGTAGAGGAAAAGGGGGCGTTCCTTGGGGTGGGGAGGGGATGGTGGAAGCACCGGTACGATGCTTTCTATGCGCTGTCCAGCCCCCACTTTTGATTTTATGCTATGCTTTAATTAAGATTTTGTTTTAATTTGGATTTCATTGTTAGCCACCTTGAGTGCTACTCTTTGGCAGAAAGGTCGGATATCAAATAAATAAATAAATGAATGAATGAATGTTTTTCGCCTGGGCACAAAAGAACAGCTCTGGTTGTTCTGTGGAATTGTGCAGCCTTGAGTAGTAAACAACTGGCTAGTTCAAATAACCTCCCTACATGTGACAGGGGAGCAACTTCCTGTCCCACATCAGAGAGATTGCTGTGTGTGTGTGTGTGTGTGTGTGTGTGTGTGAACATTTGAATATGGTGTATGCACATAAAATGGAGTGCACACAGTTCCAAACTGCATTGTTGATTTCCAGACTGCACATGCGATAGCAACCATACTGTTCAGTTCTACATGAGTTAAATATTATGCACATACGTCCTATTCAAACCTATGCACAGATGTCCAACAGAACAGGAGCATCTAATGGGCAGAGTGCAAAATCTTGCTTCCCCACCATGCATAGGAAGAAGTTAAGGGAGAACTGTCTCTATGAGAGCAAACCTATTAGCTTAATGTATTAAATAGAGACAATGCTTCCATCCACATTGGCATGTACCTGTCAGTGTTGAGCTGCTCACATTACTGACAGTTGAAGGGGGTGTTTTTAGACCATCATCATCGAGTTGGAGTTCTCTCTCTACAGGCTGTTCTGGAATTGGAAGAGGAAGACCTTCCCGTGGCTGTGTCACAGGCAGTAATGTCCCGTCTAACTGTTTCTTTTTCCCTTCTTCCTCAGCTGAAATGGCAAAGCGGGGCATGTCGAGAAGCCCAGAACAACGCCGACGGACAGTCAGCGGTGGGCTGGAGTCACTCTCTGTATGAGAGGATTCAGATACAGAGATATGCTTACGCAGTCTGAGGGGAAAGAACAGAACACATCGTCATCAATTTATTTTGCAGTGAAGTTGGTGATTACATGATGCAACTATTGTTAATGATGTACAAGCACAATAAATCAAAAATCAAAAGTGGACAATCTATTTGGAATAAGCGAAGCAAGGGAGAGATGAGAAAAAAATCAAATTCAAATTTGTTTATCAAACATGATAATATTTCAGTCAAGAAAGAACTAAGATTGGCTGGCTTGAAAAGTCTGGAAAGCCACTATTAATACAAATCTTCTCTCTCTCAGCTTAGTTACTCAATTTATCAAAACCTTTAACCTCATATGGCCCAGACTGCGTAACATCATAGGGAGCTGTAGTTTCTTTTTTCCATGTGTTTCAGTATACCAAAGCCAAATTATTTTGCATTTCATTTCAGAAATAAGGCTTTCAGAAAGCTGAAACATCTATACTGAAACACTAATAGTTGTATTTTACAGACATTGTCTCAGTAGTCCTTATAAGGTAGCAAAAACAATGAGCCTTGTGGCAGCTTAAAGACAACACATTTAAATGAAGTATGTTAAGCTCACATTTCAGGGGACCCAATCACCCAGCTGCGGTCTCGACTCTTCAGACCACCAAGGCTATCTAGCCTGTCATCCTTTTCCTCACTCAAGCTGCGCTTGGTGGGTGGTGGTGTTTTTCTCTCTTCGTGGATGGAAAGACGTTCCATACTGCTATATACCTACAGGTACAATCCAACTGTATATTAACATATCAAAGGGCACTGGTACACTCTTTTAAATCACAAGATATTTCAGGGTTACAACTAAAAAGCTGCATTTGGTGATGTTCTTTAGCTGCTGCAAGCGACAAAAAGATGATGACACCCCACAACTTGCTCAGAGGGGAGGAAAAGAGCAACAGTAGTCCATTGTCTCTGTCCTCTATGCAACTGATATATAGATAGATTACAACCATGTATTCTGTCGTCCTGATATTGTTGTAATTGCCTTTTTAATACTAGAATTCCAATGGAGACTTTGGAAAGCGAAGTTTCACTTTTTAATAATGCTGAGGGTGGGTCACCTTGGTCACATTTTCAAGCAAAGAGATAATCTACTTCTAAAAATCCTACAGTACAAGCTTAACCCAGGGAGATTTGTTTTAAAAAAGGAAAGATAGAAATCCTAGCCCTTACTGATTAATTTGCTTAGTCAATCATGCCTCAACTGCTTTACAGAGATATTTTACATCATTGAACAGTAACAGGAGGAGAAAAAAGAAATCCATGTTTATAAGACTGAACTCAACTGATAACTTGATTTGCATATGAGACTGATGAAAACAACATTATTAAAAATTCACAACATCAACAGGATAGCTATTAATAAATTATCTGGCTGAATTGTCAGACAAGACTTTCAAAATATAATGAGCCTTTCATGCCACCCACACTATGAATGCAGTATTATTTTTCAATGTTCAAGATGCAGGCACTGCCTGCACCATCTCATTTTTCCACAATCCCCCCCCCCCATACTGCAAGGTGCTAGTTCAAGTTTGCACCTCATTCTGAGCCCCATTACCGAGTACCCAGGATCGGTACTCCCATGTTGCTTCGCATGGACATTTGTCTCTCGTTAAAGAGGTACTAACTTTCTCACAATGTCTATTATGTTTGCAAAATATTTGTCCAGTGACCCAAATCCTGATCACTGTTGCCTGCCCTTTTAATTATCAAGCTTTCCCTCATATTAATAAAGCTGATTCTGTTTAGATTCACCAGATGCTAATTTCTTTCTTTTGTAGGGGGAAGGGTTTTACCAAAAGGAGAAACCTTGGATGTACAAATTACACACCAAGATAAGTATCAGAAAAAACTGAAATGAAAAAGAATTTTAATAAGGACAGCTGGTTCACTTATACCCTTTAAAAAGTATGAGAACATGCTCTTGTAAGCTAGAGAGAGATGGCAAGCCAGCAATGGCTGATCATTATCTACAACCAAAGGGATAATAAAAGCTTACGAATTTACAAAAACTCCTTCAGCATCCCAACGAATTATCAGGCATAATTTAATTTTTTCCTTACAATTTAAATTAGAAGCAACTCCCCTGTAATCACCAGAGCCATTATAAAGCCATTGTGTCTGCAATAAGTGCAAGCATAAAGAAGTCTATAAATACACCGCATTCTTACAAAACACATTTTGTCTTATGGAATGAACACACACTTGCAAACCCTGGAGCTATGCAGTTTTTTCAGTTAAAAGCACTGTTAGTAGTCCCTTCGGTACAGCTACTACTGCTCAAAGGGTGTTTTTGTGGTATTTCAAATATGATTTTTGGGCTGTCAAACAGATGGATCACCGCAGAAGACTCATCAAAGATGCTGCATTAACTTCGCTTTAATGAAGCTAGACTCCCAGAGCCATGATTGTAGCCATGCTTACATATAGCCCAGAAGGGTAAGGCTTGGGCCAGGCCATGGTGCAATTAGGTAATTTTAGACTAGACTTAATGGTAATATACACACACACATTCTCTAAGAAGGAAATGTGTATTACTTCACTCACTCAAAATGCGGTAAGCCAGCTCTGCCACATTTGGGACTCTCTTGCTCATTTTTCTCAGTGGGGTCCTGGATTTCAGGTCCATTATCCTGCCCTGAGAAGCCCCACTGGGACCAAGTCTGTATTACTTCTCACCTTGCTTACTGTGTTTAAGATTGGCAGCTGACTGTTAGTCAGCTTTCCTGCCTGCCCTGCCCTAAACCTTTGGCTCTCAATCCTAGTGCTGGTCAACAATGTACATCTGTTACCCTATATTTCTGGGTAAATTGTTTCAAGTTAATTCAGGATGTGTTTGCAATGTCTAATTCTGACTTAATATTTTATTCTAGAAGTGTGCCTCTGAAGTTACTGATGTTGAGGGATTAAGTCAAATTTTAAAACCCATTTAGAGATTTCAGGAATGTACCATGTGACTTCTAATACTGCTGCCCATCAACATCAATGATGTACTAGTATCTTTCCTGGAAATCCTGACATGAATTCTGTTTTTAATTTGAATCTCCCTTGTGTATAATTCCAGTGAAAGAATACCAGAACCAGTCTTGCTTATAAAGACCACAATGAACACTCAAGACGCGTGTATAATCTCTAACAATTCTTCCTCTGCCCCCAAGTTAATACTGATTAATATTGGCACAGACCCCATTTACAAATGGACAGCTGTTGTAAATGTAAATAACTGGCCTGATTCACACAATCACTGTGGCTTAAACAAACCACCATGGCTTAGCCATGGTGTGTGCTGGGCGCCATTTGCCTAATTACCCACCCGGGCGCAGCTTTTCATGTCATTGGAACCTGGGCAGCATGGCTTGTTGGTGGAGGGAACAACCCTCAAATAATACATGGGCTGTTATTGGGTTATTTGAGGGTTATTTCCCCCTCCAACAAGCCATGCCGTCCAAGTTCAGATGACACTATAAGGCGTGCCTGGGCAGGTAATTAGGCAAATGGCACCTGACACATGCCACGGCTTAAACAAGCCACTGTGGTTTGTTTAAGCCACAGTGATCATGCAAACCAGGTCACTGCCTCCTAAAAATCCTACCTTCAATGCAGGCTATAGATCACACAGTCCTTTGTGCTGTTTGTCAACAACTGAGTTCAAATCCTATTTCTTCAACAACCCCACATACCTTGCTAAACCTTGGTGAACATGATGAAAACTGCCTAATTTCCACATGATCATCGTCATTTGTGTCTTCCTCTTCCTCAGAATCTAAATGCTGATACCGCTCAGTACGAGCTGCAAACAAAAACAGAGATTTAAGAACATCGATTTAAGTCCAAGTATCTACACAGGGATGGAAAAGTTGGTGCTTTCTGCAATTACGAGCAAGTATCCTACATAGGGACCTTCCTGAGATTCATCAATTAAAAACAAAGAAAACAACTGGACTTGGTTCTTAAATAGTAGTCAATTTTCTTCTTCATTCACTTTTTTTGGTCTAGCCATAAGCTACCCAAAGAAAATTAACCACAAAAAGAGTCTCTTAACTTTTAAAAAGCAAACAAAAATATAGGTACTTCTGTCAGGCCACTGTGATTACATAGATAGATAGATAGATAGATAGATAGATAGAATTATTATTGTTTATTGCATTTATATCCCGCCTTTTTCCTCTTGCAAGGAACCCAAGACAGCTTACATTAGCCTCCTCCTCTTCATTTTCCCAACAACAACCCTGTGAGGTAGGTTGGGCTGAGAGTCTGTGACTGGCCCAAAGTCACCCAGTGAGCGGGGACTAGAACCCGGATCTCCTGGCTCCCAGTCCAACACTCTCACCACTACACCACACTGGCTCTCATATTTGGGGGCAGGTGGGGGGGGGAGAAGACAGAGTTTCATCTATAAACATCTTGGATATAGAGATCCAGAAATCCATCATTAATATTAAGTCATATATGTATTCAAATTATTTTGATGCAGTCGAGGCCACTTTTTTGTTATCCCTCTATCACTGTTGGTGAGTAAAAACTCTGTTTTCTGTTTGTTGGATTAATATTCACATTCCTCAAGTAGCAGAGACAAAAATGTACTCAATTCACCCTTGATGATAGAACATTAGAACAGCACTGTGCAGGACATTTTCTATTACACTGTAGCAATCAAGGGTCTAAAAATACAGAGGGCATCTGTTGGAATCAGAGTGACAGCTTCTCTTAGCAGAAAGTCACACGTCTGATTGTTTTCATAGCTATGATGGAACTTAATCATTGTACATAAAGAGCAGTCTACAATTGTCTAGCATGAACAAATCATGTTGAATGGGTCAATTTCTCCATCTATTTTTAAATACTACTATTGCAAATGATGTCTTAAATCCAAGAATATAGTTAAGAGACAACTCATGCAATTATATTATTTGTAGTGTTTGATGTGGATGCTCTGCTGCAGAAACGGATACAGCCAACATTCAGTTACAGTTCTATTGTAGTTGCTAAAATAAATTCTTTCCTTTTTTAATTGGCCTCTAACATCAACTATGTGCTGTACCAAACACAGAAATGACAATTCCTGTTTTGCAAGCTTAACTAGAAAGAAAACATATCTGTAATTGATTTAAGGCTCTTCTTTAGGCTTCCTAAACTAGAAGGTACCTCTAAAATAGCCTCATGACGTTGAAAACGTGCATTTTATTTTACTATGAGAAGCTGATACAGTACAAACACATCTGTACAAGAGAACATTCTTAATCTGTCTTTCCACTCCCCACCACTATTTCTTATTCATTTTCCCCACAACACCAATTTGCCATGCACAAGTTTTTACTTTTAAATCAATCCCAATCAAAAATATTTTCTCTAATTGATACCAAAGCTTGTCAGAACCTATCCGCAAAATACAGAAGAAATGTGTAAATACTTAACGCAGAAGCTCAGACTTGCCTCACACTGTAGTCCTACTTGGGAGTTCAAGTCTCAGGCATTCCCCACTGCATGGGTGAGAGAGCAGAGATGTGCTCACTAGCCCTATCTCTCCATTGCATTCCAGATGGCCCAGCCTCACCAGCCTCACACACTGGGGCTAAAACTCTCCTGCTCTATGCATATAAGCTCCCTGTGTGATTTAGAACCTTGACCGCGCAGGGTTCTAAATTGTGCACGGAGCCTACATGTGTAGAACAGGCTTCCCACTTCAAATGTTCAGCCCAAATGGGTGGAGGAGGGCAGGACCAGGGCCTCAGGAACGTAATGGGGGAAGCGGGGCAGTGAACATGTTCCTATTTCCCCCCTCATCTGAAGGGGAATGCATGAGGCTTGAAAGCCCAAATAGGGTTTATGTTGGGACTCCAGGATTACATATTTTTACAAGGGGTAATGACACAGAAGGGGCTATGTGGGTGACTTCTGAATTATAGATGGTTAAATGGGTTCTGTCTGAAGCCCAAAGTCTGCTCATAGTTCACTATATGAACATTTGAACACTATATGAATGCTATATTTTTGGAAATATAGTTCCAAAATCTATATTAAGGTAATTCCTTTATTAAGCCAACTCAAAGGTCACAAAAAATACACAAGCTTTTCCCCTCATGAACAGGTTTGTGAGCTATTTATGGGTGGAATTTAATGTTGCACAAGCAGACTTCCACTTGTACAAACAGACTTTCTCCTCCCTCCTGCAACTTCCAATCCTCTGGAACAGATTTTGAGGGCAATGGGGGCGGGGGGTTGTCAATATAGGAAGAATCACTCACTGATGGAAGCCATTCCGTCAGCATTATAAGCTAACTGGATTCCACCCTGTGTGCACAACTTAATGCATAAAAGTAAAAACACACACACACAAACCCCCAGCATTCTAAAAATCATTTTCAGTTAACTGTGATCTTAGTTCCTTACTGTCAAAGTAGCTTGTGTCATCTTCTGATTCTAACTGTGGAATAAATTCTGCTTTTTGTCGGAGTAGCCCATTCCAGTCTAAGTCTTTGAAGAACCTGTGCTGTTTCACTTCAAATGCACTGCCTGAAATGACAATGTACCTGAAATGTAAACTACCTGAAATGTAACAATATTATGTTGTAACAAGTACAAGCTAATGGACAAAACATTAATCTCACACCTGGATTTAAATCATAACTCAGCCATAGACAAGTCACAGTTCAGTTTCCTCACAGAAATTATGTGGGCATACAGGAGATACTGTTGCTACTGTCCTGAGTCTTAGGAGTTCGGTCAAGTATAAATCTAAAAATTACTGAGGAATACAAGAGAGAAAGTGTCTTCCTTTTTCTGAGAATCATGAGTAATTAAAACTGTTGGTAGTATTTTTTTATTACATGCTCATTATGTATGAGAGGAGAAAAATCTCCAGGGTTATGTCCTGATTTTAATCACAAATACCTGTGCAAATACTGCAAAGTGCATAAGGCTTTAAGAGCAGTGTCACCTGAAACACAGGAGACATGGATAAAAACACTGGGACTGGTACACTACTGAAGAGTGCAACAGCTTTACTATCAGCCAATTGATCCTTCAAATATGTTTAAACATCAGCTAGCACTAGGACCTGCTAGAACAGAAGTGGAGCTCTTTGGAAGATGCAATGTTGTGATAACTGCAACAAGTTAGGAAACTGTATTAAACCCCTGTTCCCCATATGTACTGACATCTTTCTGGCACAGAAACATTCACAATTTTTATGGCCATTATACCACAGATAGAAAAAACAGTATATCACTGAGAAGGTTAATTATTTATTACACTTATATCCTGTCTTTTTTGCTGCGTACATAATCCTCCTCTCCATTTTATCCTCACAACAACCCTGTGAGGTGGGTTGGGCTGAGAGTTTGTGACTGGCCCAACGTCGACCAGTGAGCTTTCATGGCCGAGTGGGGACTACAACCCAGATCTCCCAACTCCCAGTCCAACACTCTAGCCACTACACCATACTGGCTCTCTACACCACATATATGAAGAATTATATGTTCTTTTTTGCATTTAAGCAGGGTTTGGGTGGTGGTGTGTTGTTGTTGTTTTAATGTACTTATGTTTCAATGTCTCTAGAAACCATTTTTTAAAAACCATTTGTACCTGTTCCTAGTCTTTCCATAGGATTTTGTCGGAGAAGTTTACCAATGAGGTCCTGCGCTTCTGATGGTAAAGCTTCATCTCCTTCTGGCCAGACAATTTCATCTATGGAAATTAGATTGATAGGATTAGATCAGGCAGAGCTCCCATTTCATGGGCTTAATCCAAACTATGAACAGAATTCTGCTCACAGAATGGGGCTTTCTTTCCTCCTCCCACAGCTGCAGCACCGTGTCCCACAAAAGCTATCCCTGAGGGTCAGGAGAACCTCTGAGTGAGGAATGTAACACATGGGGTACACAAGAATGGGGAACTGGTGTAAACGAGGGACACTCTCCTTGCGCAAATCAAAGCATCGTCCACTTTTGTTATTGCCAAGTTGGATCCAAGCCATGGTATTAAATGTACACATTCTCTCTCTCTCTCTCTCTCTCTCTCTCTCAAGCAAACAGTGCAAGAAGAATAAATCTAGCAAAGTTATAGCAAATTATCCATTTTCTAACCAACTGTACTGTTTTCTCTTCCTTGAATGATAAGTTATATTTAGCTGTCAATTGGGTTAATATCTCCTCTCTAATATGATCGTATAATTGGCATCTCCAGCTAGGAAAATTCCATAATTTGAAACATGCACATCTAAGGCTGTGATTTGCAAACCACTCAACCATTAAAACACCCATGCAGGGAGATACAGCTAGGCCATTTCCTTGATGCACATACAGAGGTGTATGTGGGGTGGGGAGTGAGGTAACAGTGTAGCTGCCTCATGTTCTTGCATAAAAGTAGATATGTACCTAAATCTACAACATGTACTAGTGTATACAGTAAGAAAGAAGAGGTGAAAGAGCTGTAAATGGCAGAAAAAGCCCCTGTTAAAGACTAAAACACAGAATTCTGTAAGGATTCTATAGGCCACTATTTAAATGATCTTAAGACACACAATAGACAATAAAGTTATCGTTGCAAGCCTGAATTCTGTTATCCTCCTTAATTTCATTCTTGTTAAATGAATAAAGGTCATCTAAACTAAGTTACAGAACTAACTTCTGTCCTAGGTAAATTGGTGAAAAGCATTTGGGCTAGAATAATTATACTGAAGAACAAGCCTTGCTAAGAAAGAATCAGTATGGGAAAAACCTGCCCCACTAATCTTTTGGAGTTCTGTGAGAACATCAACAAGCACGTAGATGAGGCAATCGGGTAAACGACATATAGCCGGACTTCCAAAAAGCTTTGACGATGTCCCTCACCAAAGGCTCCTGAGTAAACTTAGCACGTTATGAAACAGGAAAGCACAATAGCTAAATAGAACCTCCAAGTTGAGAGGTAGTATGCTTCTGAATACTAGTTCCTGGGTAAACAGCAGGAGTAAGATATTGCCTTTATGTTTGTGGGCTCCCCCAAAACATCTGGCTGGCTACTTCAAAAGAGAATTGATGGACAAGCAGAACTTTAGTCTGTTCCAACAGGACCCTTCTGCTCTACTGATATAGGGTCTGATACAGGCCTGAGTTGCCACTGGCTCAACTGCTCTGACATCACACATGGCCTTGAAAACCTCAAGTCAGATGTTTGACATTTTAGGGTCAAAAGCAAAACCCTCTGATTCCAATTTCCAAAAATCCAATTTATGCCCTTCTCTTATTGATCTTTTATTGATTTAACTGATATATTGTGTTAACTTTTTAATGTTTATTATTTTGTATTTTTGTGGGAAGCTGCCTTGAGAGCTGAAGGACAGTATAGAAATTTTCTAAAGCTAAATAACGAATGGAGCTAAATTAATTAGTGCCAGAGTGTATTTGTTCCAAGTGTCTTTAAATATCTTGAGTGCCGACTAACTGGAGTGCTAGAGCCATTTACCAAATACAGACAACACCTGATGCCTATAAAGGTAGGATACATACCACTGATAACTTGCCCAAATAACTCTTCTGGTGTATCGCCAAAAAAAGGAACACAGCCAACTAGAAACTCATACAAGATTACTCCCATGGCCCACCAGTCCACAGGCTTTCCATAACCTTGGCGCAAGATCACTTCTGGGGCAATGTATTCTGGAGTCCCACACACCTGAACAGGAAATGGAGAGAAAGATGTAGTGCAGAAAAACTTGTATATTTAAAAGCACCATTATTCTCCATAGCTCATGGCATGTAGATGATCTTTCCCAATGGAAACATGCTAGAAAAAAAGATTCAATATTATAAAACCAAAAATCCCAAAGAGCAGGTGATCAGGAGTTATACAAATTACGTGTTTTCCCAGGAAGGATTTGAAGACAAAATTCTGTACTTTTACAGTTGAAGCTCTTTTCACAAAGAAAAGGTATCTGTTAAGACACAGAACTCATATATTCCAGTTTAATTGACACAAAGTTGTCCAACAATGCCATAAGTTTGTCATTAATTATATACTATGAGAATTTATTCTATATATTTTAAATTGTTTTATTGTGTGTTGTTTGGTTTTAATTTTTGTGAACCGCCCAGAGAGCTTCGGCTATTGGGCGGTATAGAAATGAAATAAATAAATAAATAAATATTTAACTTTTGCAAAAATGTCCGAGGACATATGCATGATCAGGATGAGTCTCACTTTGTAGTCCAAATTGAACTGTATCTCTAGTTGCAGTATTTTCAGGAACCTTAAATAAATTTGAAATTTATTGTGCTATTCCTTTTTCTAGTTATCCTTAAAGAACAGTGTGTGTGTGTGTGTGTGTGTGTGTGCGCGCGCGCTGTTATTTGAGTGTTGGATCCAACCCAGAGGTTTCAAAAATGTAACTGCACCTTACCTGCTTATCCAAGAATTCTCTGGCATCTTTCTCGATGTGGCCTTCATACAGGTTGGTTGTCAGGCTCATTAAGCCAATTTTAGAGAGGCCAAAGTCAGTCAGCTTGATGTGGCCCATTGATGTTATGAGAAGACTGTAAAAAGGGGGCACAGATCAGTGTTATAGTGCCATTTATGAAAACTCAAAGAAACTACAATCCTTTTATGTATAAAAGGATTGATGACGTGTTATTACTTTAGTGTCTCACAGAAGATAAGGTCTTATGGGAAACAAAGCTGAAAAGCCAGACAAACTTCAGTGGATATTTAAATGCAGCAAGATTTAAAATGTACATTTATACAAATGTTTAACCTTTGCACACTAGATATCATGAAGCAGATTTTTGAAAAACTGACATCACCACTCAACTGCAGGTATCATGGACTTTGAGAATGAGGGGCTGCTAATTTGTGAATGTATGCTGAAGATTACAGACAGACACCTAGGCACTTGAAAGACCCCACTCCCACACAGCTGATAGGCTTAGGAAACAGAGCTTGCATTGGTGCCAATGAACACATTTTTCTAAGCCTAATTTCCATGTGAGGCTGGTGATTTTCGGGTGAATGGTGAATCCACCCTGCCCTGTGTCCTGCAACCCTCCTAAAAATTGTCTCCCATGGCCATGAGGATTATGAATAAACTTTCCATTGGTGCTAGTGCTAGGTTTTTTTCAAAGACTAATTGCTGTGTGTCTTTGTGTGTGTGTGTTCGGGGGGAGAGGTCATCAGGGAGAAAGAGAACAAAGGAGAAAAGGGGTAGAAGAAAGAAAGAAAGAAAGAAAGAAAGAAAGAAAGAGAGGAAAGGAGTGGTCCTGCCTACCCCTGGTATGTGACAACTGAGATAATGACTGGGTTCACACAACATGATAACCCACTCGGAAGGTTGAGTATGGGTTGCCATTGAACCATGGGTTGTTGTGTTGTCTGAACCGAGCTGCGCTAGCAAACAAACCATGAAGAGAACCCATGGTTTGTTGCTGGGTTGTGAACTGTGGATTTTCGTGATTAACAAACCATAGTTTATGTGGCTGGGTTCAGACAACACAACAACCCATGTTTCAACAACAACCTATGGTTTGAACAACTCACTCAACAACAACCCAACCTTGAGTGTGGGTTATCATGTTGTGTGAACCCAGTAATTATTTCTGAGGGACTGCAGCTCTTGACATAAAAAAAGGTTCTCTACTGCTGCTTTAAAGCAACACGCATCTTAAGACCATTAATGTTGTTGTTGTTCAGTCGTTAAGTTGTGTCCGACTCTTCGTGACGCCATGGACCATAGCACGCCACGCCTTCCTGTCCTCCGCTCTCTCCCGGAGTGTGCTCAAGTTCATATTCATTGCATCGATGATGCTATCTAGCCATCTCATCCTCTACCGTCGCCTTCTCCTTTTGCCTTCAATGTTTCCCAGCATCAGGGATTTTCCAGGGAGTTTTCTCTTCGCATTAGGTGGCCAAAATATTTGAGCTTCAGCTTCAGTATCTGTCCTTCCAATGAGCACTCAGGGTTGATTTCCTTTAGGATGGACTGATTTGACCTCCGTGCAGTCCAGGGGACTCGTAAGAGTCTTCTCCAGCACCACAGTTCGAAAGCATCAATTCTTCGGCACTCAGCCTTCCTTATAGTCCAGCTCTCACAGCCATACATTACTACTGGGAAAACCATAGCTTTGATTATGCCGACCTTTGTCAGCAAGGTGATGTCTCTGCTTCTTACTATGCTGTCTAGGTTTGCCATAGCTTTCCTCCCAAGGAGCAAGCGTCTTTTAATTTCATGGCTACAGTCACCGTCTGCGGTGATCTTGGAGGCCAAGAAAGTAAAATCTGTCACTGCTTCCATTTCTTCCCCTTCTATATGCCAGGAAGTGATAGGGCCAGATGCCATGATCTTTGTTTTTTTAATGTTGAGTTTCAAACCAGCTTTTGCACTCTCCTCTTTCACCCTCAACAAGAGGCTCTTGAGATCCTCTTCGCTTTCTGCCATTAGGGTGGTATCGTCTGCGTATCTGAGGTTGTTGATAATTCTCCTGGCAATCTTAATTCCGACCTGTGATTCATTGAACCCAGCGTTTCTCATGATGTACTCTGCATAGAAGTTAAATAAGCAGGGCGACAATATGCAGCCTTGTCGTACTCCTTTCCCAATTTGGAACCAATCCGTTGTTCCATGTTCGGTTCTCACTGTTGCTTCTTGACCCTCGTACAGGTTTCTCAGGAGACAGGTAAGGTGGTCTGGTACCCCCATCTCTTTCAGAATTTGCCACAGTTTGTTGTGATCCACACAATCAAAGGCTTTAGCATAGTCAATGAAGCAGAAATAGAAGTTTTTCTGGAATTCTCTTGCTCTCTCCATGATCCAGTGAATGTTGGCGATTTGATCTCTAGTTCCTCTGCCTCTTCAAAACCCAGCTTGTACTTCTGGTAGTTCTTGGTTCACATACTGCTGAAGCCTAGCTTGTAGGATTTTGAGCATAACCTTGCTGGCATGTGAAATGAGCACAATTGTACGGCAGTTTGAATGCTCTCTGGCATTGCCCTTCTTTGGAACTGGAATATAAACTGACCTTTTCCAGTCTTGTGGCCACTGTTGAGTGTTCCAAATGTGTTGGCATATTGAGTGCAGCACTTTAATAGCATCATCTTTTAGGATTTTAAATAGCTCAGCTGGAATACTGTCATCTCCACTAGCTTTGTTGTTAGTAATGCTTCCTAAGGCCCATTTGACTTCACTCTCTAGGATGTCCAGCTCAAGTTCAGTGACCACACTGTCATGGCTATCAGGGACATTCAGATCTTTCCTGTATAGTTCTTCTGTGTATTCTTTCCACCTCTTCTTAATCTCATCTGCTTCTGTTAGGTCCCTGCCTTCTTGGTCCTTTATCATGCCTGTCTTTGCACAAAACGTTCCCTTGAGATCTCCGATTTTCTTGAAGAGATCTCTAGTCTTTCCCATTCTGTTGTTTTTCTCGATTGCTTTGCATTGTTCATTTAAGAAGGCCTTCTTGTCTCTCCTTGCTATTCTCTGGAACTCTGCATTCAGTTGGATATATCTTTCCCTTTCTCCCTTGCTTTTCGCTTCCCTTCTTTCCTCAGCTACTTGTAAAGCCTCATCAGACAGCCACTTGGTTTTCTTGCATTTCTTTTTCTTTGGGATGGATTGAGTTGCTGCCTCCTGAACAATGTTACGGACCTCCGTCCATAGTTCCTCAGGCGCTCTGTCTATCAGGTCTAATCCCTGAAATCTATTCCTCACCTCCACTGTATATTCATAAGGGATATGATTTCGGTCATACCTGAATGGCTTAGTGGTTTTCCCTACGTTCTTCAATTTAAGCTGAAATTTTGCAACAAGAAGCTCATGATCTGAGCCACAGTCAGCTCCAGGTCTTGTTTTGACTGACTGTATAGAGCTTCTCCATCTTTGGCTGCAAAGGACATAATCAATCTGATTTCGATATTGACCATCTGGTGATGTCCATGTGTAGAGTGGCCTCTTGTGCTGTTGGAGAAGAGTGTTTGCTATGATCAGCATGTTCTCTTGGCAAAACTCTATTAGCCTTTGTCCTGCTTCATTTTGTACACCAAGGCCATACTTGCCTGTTATCCTGGTGATTTCTTGACTTCCTACTTTAGCATTCCAATCCCCTATGATGAAAAGGACATCTTTTTTTGGTGTTAGTTCTAGAAGGTGTTGTAGGTCTTCATAGATCCAATCAACCTCAGCTTCTTCGGCCTCAGTGGTTGGGGCATAGACTTGAATTACTGTGATGTTGAATGGTTTGCCTTGGATTCGTACTGAGATCATTCTATCATTTTTGAGATTGTACCCCAATACTGCTTTTCCCACCCTTTTGTTGACTATGAGTGCTACTCCATTTCTTCTAAGGGATTCCTGCCCACAGTAGTAGATATAATGGTCACCTGAATTAAATTCGCCCATGCCTGTCCATTTTAGTTCGCTGATTCCCAAGATGTCAATGTTCAATCTTGCCATCTCATGTTTGACCACCTCCAGCTTACCTTGCTTCATTGATCTGACATTCCAGGTTCCTAAACAATATTGTTCTTTACAGCATCGGACTTTCTTTTCACCACCAGACACATCCACAGCTGAGTGTCCTTTCGGCTTTGGCCCAGCCGCTTCACTCTTTCTGGCGCTACTTGGAAATTCCCTCTGCTCTTCCCCAGTAGTATATTGGACACCTTCCGACCTGAGGGGCTCATCTTCCGGCGTCATATCTTTTAGCCTTGTGCTACGTTCCATGGGGTTTTCTTGGCAAGAATACTGGAGTGGGTTGCCATTTCCTTCTCCAGTGGACCACATTTTGTCAGAACTCTCCGCCATGACCTGTCCGTCTTGGATGGCCCTGCACGGCATAGGTTATGGCTTCACTGAGTTACACAAGCCCCTTCACCACAACAAGGCAGTGATCCATGAAGGGGATTCCACAGTTAGTGCAGTTCTAATAATGGAGGTATGTACAGCATCATCCGGTCCAGTTGTTTTCTATGAGTTTCAGGTGCTGAGATACAAGAAGTTTATATCCTAATTACAGAATAAAGGCAGAGAGTTCACTGGACTGATCTGGTCTTCTACGGGCAATGGTCAGGAACCAATGATGTCCATGTGGTCCAGTGGACCACATTTTGTCAGGACTTTCCGCCATGACCTGTTCATCTTGGGTGGCCCTGCACAGCATAGCTTATGGCTTCACTGAGTTACGCAGCCCCTTCGCCACAACAAGGTATTGATCAATGAAGGGGAAGACCATTAATACATACTGGCAAATCAGAAGTCATAATGAAGAGGAAGGCCTTTTCTTGCATCTTAAAACCAAACTGAGCAGAGGCAAACCTCCCCAGGCAGGGAGTTCTACGGAACTGTAGAACTATCCTTTCACCTATAGAAGATACTTCCTTAAGTGAAGAAACACCAACTAGGCCCTCCTCTGCTGATCTTAATATGGGGGCTTTCAGTATTTCCTAGATCGTCTGGACCAACACCACACAGGACTGTAAGACCCAGTTTGCATGATTAAACAACCCACGGCTCCTGCCTACTCCCACTTTGCTAAACAAACTAGGAATGCCCCATTCCTGGGTTGTGCTCCATGATGTTCGAACCTGGAACTCTGGGTTGTTGAGGGAGAAACAACTCATTAAAGTTTGGGCACTTCTTGATGTGAACTGAGTGAATAAGAGAACTATCAGCTAAGGAATATTTGGTTGGGATGCTCTTTATGATGTCAGGATAAATCAAACATTGTATTACCCAAAATGGTTCTCTCAGCCTAGACAGGCCCATGATAAAGCTAAGTATCTGGATAATTTGATTTTCCCAGGGCAAAGGCACATATTTACCAAGTTATGTTTTTATGTGATGCCTTCAGCTGTACTGGTGGGATGCTGTAGCAAGGTGCCCTGGGAGCAGCAGGTATGTCCGAAGTGCCACATCAGATTGAGGATTTTGTGCGTTACCTTTTGAAACGTCCCTTGTTCAGTAGCATCAGAATTAATGTACAGCTGGTATCTTAGGATCTGTTTCAGATGTAGAAGAAGTTATACAGCAGTCTTCCCCAGCCTGGTGCCCTCCAGATGTTTTGGACTATAATTCCCTGGATGGGGGCTGGGGTCCAAAACATCAGCAGGGCACCAGGTTGGAGAAGGCTGTTATAGAGAATGTTTGCATTAGCAGCAAAGACAATCAGAGCAAATTTTGTTGGTATGTAGGGGGAACCTTGGGCCTAGGTCCCACGTTGTACTGTACCTGTTTTTCCCTTTTTCAGTTATTTGTGTTTATGAATGTATACTCCCTTGTCATGGTCTTTGGCTTGTACAATAAAACATTAAACTTCAACTTCAAACTTCTTGCTGTAGAAGGACGAGACTCTTTGCTATATTTGAAATGTAATTCTCACTTTAAATTTAGGGCATCATTGATTTTCAACTCAATTTTATTGAAATAATTGCAGTATGACATCTGTCAAGAAGCAGCTCAATAACAAGAACAAACATTAAAAAAAAATTTGCCCTTGCCGAAGAGAGAAAATGGCACACGTTGTTTGTATAACTATTTTTAGCATGGACAGCTGCAACTACAGGTCCAAACATGAGAAGCTAAAAGCGTACTTGTCAGGCTTTAGGTCACGGTGGACGATGCCATAATTGTGGAGATACTCCAGTGCCAGTACGGTTTCTGCAAAATACATCCTTGCCATATCAACAGGCAAAGCTCCAATATTCTTCAAAAGAGTTGCACAATCTCCTCCTAGGTCACAATGAAAACAGCATACAAAGATGAGACACATTTGTGTTGGTTATCAGGCAGCAGACAATCTGACATATTGAACTTGTTACAGTGCAATCCTTTATGTGTCTACTCAAAAATGTCCCATTGAGTTCCATGGGACCTACTCTCAGATATGTGCATATAGGACTCAACCTTAGACTGTTGCTTTTTAATAATATCTTCCTTTACACTGGGGCTATATTTTGGCCCAATATGCTGCCTCTGGCATAATTTTGGGGGGTAGCCTTGTCCTTCTTGAGGTTTTTCTTAGCAAAAACACACAGAAGTAGAAAAAGGGGCAAAAGAATTGAGAAATGGTAGGGCAATGCTGAAAGAGAGCCAGTTAATCTTGTTTGTATTACATTTGACATTAATAGCCAAATCAATAGCTGAGTATTCCCCAAAAGGGATACTCAGAGTATGCCTTAAAAGAGTTTTCAAAATAGTAATACTACACACACACACACACACACACACAATGGTGAAAGCATAGGGGGTTGATCTGCATTACTCAGCACTAGTGATACCCTAACTAACAAGTGCCCATGAAATGATACAGCTTCACAGCATTACAGTCACAATAGCCATGCTTACTAGGTATAGCTGTGTTCGTTGCCGTAAAAAATAACAAATATCTTGCTCTGCTTTTAAAAAACTGCTCAGGCTTTAGCAAGTCTCCCATGGTAGGGAGCTCTACAGTTAAGGGGCAGCAAATGATAGTCTGCTGTAGCTTTCCTATCCTCGCTTGGCACACAAAGGGCAACCAGAAGAGGAAAATTTTGGTCCATGATGTAGACTGAGGTAGTACACAAGGGTGGGGGGAGGTGGCCATGTTGTGTTCAAACCACAGAGAACTCTGCAAATCAGGATCTTGATCCACCCCAGCCTTCCCCATCCGGATGCCCTCCAGATGTGCTGAACTACAACTTCCATCATCCCTGGCCCATCTATGAAGAGATGGGAGCCCACACTCTGCACTATCTGAAGCTTCTGGATAGTAATGGGACTTGTCGAGTTGGCATCTGATAAAAAGAGCTGCAGCTCTCAAACCAAATGTAGTTAAAAAAAAAGCTCCTGAACACTGGACAATCTGGAATTCCAGAAGCACTACAAGGCTGTAAGCCTGAGAAATAAATAGAGGTTGGTCACTGATATTCAACTAGAACTCTCACTATCTCCACCCCACCCCGACGATCCAGTCACAGTATTTCCCAACCACCATTACACTTCAGTCTTGTCTGGATAGTACTATCGTCATTCACTGCCTTTGAAATCCATAGCTATTTCCCTGTGCAGGAGAATATAGTGCAGGAGTATACAGGGTGTTTCAAAAAGATGGACCCGATTTGAAATCGCTGTATCTCTGCAACCACGAACCGCCCATGAATGAAACTCTTACCACTTGAAAGGATGGGGCATAGAGTTTCAAATAATTACCGCTAGATGCCTCTCTCAGTGCACAAACAGCCCCTAGCCTCAGTCATTCACAAGATGGCAACCCCGCAACACAAGGCGTTTTGCGTTCTGCAGTTCAGCAAGACTGAATCCGCAACTGCGGTGCAGCGTGCGTTTCAACGGCATTTTGGCATTGATCCACCAATGCCAAAGAGCTTTCGTCGTTGGTACCGACAGTTTGAGGAAACAGGCTGCTTATGTAAGGGGAAGAGCACAGAGCGGCCATGCACTTCAGAGGAAAACGTGAGAAGAATTCAAGAGAGTTTTCAGCGTAGCCCGCACAAGTCCACTCATCATGCCAGCCGAGAACTTGCAATCTCTCATACGACTGTCTGGCGTGTGTTAAGGCGACGTTTAATCATGAGGCCATACCAGTTGCAATTGGTACAGGCTCTTCGTGCAGGTGACAAAGGAAAGCGTGTAGAATTTAGTGATGCAATGTTACAGAACATGGAGGACGACAGCTTCTTACTGCATTTGATTTTTAGTGATGAAGCAATGTTTCATCTAAGTGGTACAGTTAACTGTCACAATGTGTGCATATGGGGATTACGGAATCCACACGAAACGATAGAGAATGACAGTAATTCCCCGAAAGTGAATGTGTTTTGTGCCGTTTCTCAAAAAAAGGTTTATGGGCCTTTCTTTTTCGAGGGAAACACAGGTACGGGGCAAACGTATCTCGAAATGCTGCAGAACTGGCTCTTTCCACAACTTAATGAAGATTCCAATGACTTCATTTTTCAGCAAGACGGAGCACCGCCACATTGGCACCTGCAGGTTCGACGTTTTCTAAATGACACACTGCCTCAACATTGGATAGGCCGCACGGGACCCCAAGACTTGGCGCTAGACTCATGGCCCCCAAGATCTCCAGACATTACACCCTGAGACTTTTTCTTGTGGGGATACATCAAAGAACATGTTTTTGTGCCAACACTAGCGACTAATCTGGATGACCTCAAAAACAGAATCACGGCAGCGGTGACTTCAGTGGAAGAAGACACTCTGAGAGGCATTTGGGACGAATTCAACTATCGTCTCGATATTGTCCGTACAGCAGGTGGAGGGCACATAGAGCATTTATAAAATTGTTAGTAAAACTTGATAACTCATTAAACTGTTTGTAACTTTTGCTGTAATTGTAACATGTTGCCATTGTGAAATATCCTACTTTGAAATTGGGTCCATCATTTTGAAACACCCTGTATTACTGGATTCACTTCTCTGTAAATATTCTCCAACTGCTTGTCCTTTCCACATAAACCTCAGTCAGATACCAGTACCTATAGCTTCTACAGCAAATATAGCCAACTATCCCATGATGAACAGGACCATCTGTCCACCCCCACCCCCAGTCGAAATCTTTGTGGGATAATGTGCATTTGTCATACCATCTTCAAGAACAGGGCAAATCCTAGGTTTAAGAGAATACTGGAGGGTACCCTACGGTCCTAAAGGATCGGAAATCAATGTTTTCTACCTCTTTTCATAATGGAACCCATTTTGATCAATGTGCAATATCAGTATTATGACTAGGTAAATCCTGTGGTGGTGAAACAATACCTTCCACATACTCCATGACCATGCACAGGTGCCGCTTGGTTTCAAAGGAGCAGAACATGCTGACAACAAAGGGATTTTCTGCAAAGGTTAGGATGTCTCTCTCCACAAAAGCTTGCTGAATCTGGTTCCTCAAAATGAGATTCTGCTTATTGATCTTCTTCATTGCAAAGCGCTGGCGTGTAGTCCTATGGCGCACTAAGAACACTGCGCTGAGACAACACAAGAAAATTGTGCTATGTTAGAAATGGCATGAGCATATTTTCTAGGAGTACTGAACTCCAGGAGTTTCTCTGAAATTTGACCAGTTCATAAAGCTACCAAAAAGTAAAGAATTAAACACAATGAATAATACATCCTTCTTTGCCTGCTTCTACTGTGATGTAAAGTATATGGATGTGATGTAAAGTATATTTCCCCTTCATGGATCACTGCCTTGTTGTGGCGAAGGGGCTTGCATAACTCAGTGAAGCCATAACCTATGCCGTGCAGGGCCACCCAAGATGGACAGGTCATGGTGGAGAGTTCTGACAAAATGTGGTCCACTGGAGAAGGAAATGGCAACCCACTCCAGTATTCTTGCCAAGAAAACCCCATGGAACGTAGCACAAGGCTAAAAGAGATGACGCCGGAAGATGAGCCCCTCAGGCCGGAAGGTGTCCAATATACTACTGGGGAAGAGCAGAGGGAATTTCCAAGTAGTGCCAGAAAGAGTGAAGTGGCTGGGCCAAAGCCGAAAGGACACTCAGCTGTGGATGTGTCTGGTGGTGAAAAGAAAATCTGATGCTGTAAAGAACAATATTGTTTAGGAACCTGGAATGTCAGATCAATGAATCAAGGTAAGCTGGAGGTGGTCAAACATGAGATGGCAAGATTGAACATCAACATTTTGGGAATCAGTGAACTAAAATGGACAGGCATGGGCGAATTTAATTCAGGTGACCATCATATCTACTATTGTGGGCAAGAATCCCTTAGAAGAAATGGAGTAGCACTCATAGTCAACAAAAGGGTGGGAAAAGCAGTACTGGGGTACAATCTCAAAAATGATAGAATGATCTCAGTATGAATCCAAGGCAAACCATTCAACATCACAGTAATTCAAGTCTATGCCCCAACCACTGAGGCCGAAGAAGCTGAGGTTGATCGGTTCTATGAAGACCTACAACACCTTCTAGAACTAACACCAAAAAAAGATGTCCTCTTCAACATAGGGGATTGGAATGCTAAAGTAGGAAGTCAAGAAATCACTGGG
This sequence comes from Heloderma suspectum, assembly GCF_057233095.1. Taxonomy (NCBI): domain Eukaryota; kingdom Metazoa; phylum Chordata; class Lepidosauria; order Squamata; family Helodermatidae; genus Heloderma; species Heloderma suspectum. The sequence goes on from NC_139461.1 coordinate 233,797,543, forward strand.
ATAACAGGCAGGCATGGCCTTGGTGTACAAAATGAAGCAGGACAAAAGCTAATAGAGTTTTGCCAAGAGAACACGCTGATCATAGCAAACACTCTTTTCCAACAGCACAAGAGACGACTCTACACATGGACATCACCAGATGGTCAATATCGAAATCAGATTGATTATGTACTTTGCAGCCAAAGATGGAGAAGCTCTATACAGTCAGTCAAAACAAGACCTGGAGCTGACTGTGGCTCAGATCATGAGCTTCTTGTTGCAAAATTTCGGCTTAAATTGAAGAACGTAGGGAAAACCACTAAACCATTCAGGTATGACCTAAATCGTATCCCTTATGAATATACAGTGGAGGTGAGGAATAGATTTCAGGGATTAGACCTGATAGACAGAGTGCCTGAGGAACTATGGACGGAGGTCCGTAACATTGTTCAGGAGGCAGCAACGAAATCCATCCCAAAGAAAAAGAAATGCAAGAAAGCCAAGTGGCTGTCTGATGCGGCTTTACAAGTAGCTGAGGAAAGAAGGGAAGTGAAAAGCAACGGAGAAAGGGGAAGATATATCCAACTGAATGCAGAGTTCCAGAGAATAGAAAGGAGAGACAAGAAGGCCTTCTTAAATGAACAATGCAAAGCAATCGAGGAAAACAACAGAATGGGAAAGACTAGAGATCTCTTCAAGAAAATCGGAGATCTCAAGGGAACGTTTTGTGCAAAGACGGGCATGATAAAGGACAAAGAAGGCAGGGACCTAACAGATGCAGATGAGATTAAGAGGAGGTGGAAAGAATGCACAGAAGAACTATACAGGAAAGATCTGAATGTCCCTGATAGCCATGATAGTGCGGTCACTGAACTTGAGCCGGACATCCTAGAGAGTGAAGTCAAGTGGGCCTTAGGAAGCGTTACTAACAAGAAAGCTAGCGGAGATGACAGTATTCCAGCTGAGCTACTTAAAATCCTAAAAGATGATGCTGTGAAAGTGCTGCATTCAATATGCCAACACATTTGGAACACTCAACAATGGCCGTAAGACTGGAAAAGGTCAGTTTACATTCCAGTTCCAAAGAAGGGCAATGCCAAAGAGTGTTCAAACTACCGCACAATTGTGCTCATTTCACATGCCAGCAAGGTGATGCTCAAAATCCTACAAGCTAGGCTTCAGCAGTATGCGAACCGAGAACTACCGGAAGTACAAGCTGGGTTTCGAAGAGGCAGAGGAACTAGAGATCAAATCGCCAACATTCGCTGCATCATGGAGAAAGCAAGAGAATTCCAGAAAAACGTCTATTTCTGCTTCATTGACTACGCTAAAGCCTTTGATTGTGTGGATCACAACAAACTGTTGCAAATTCTTAAAGTGATGGGAGTACCAGACCACCTTACCTGTCTCCTGAGAAACCTGTACGAGGGTCAAGAAGCAACAGTAAGAACCAGACATGGAACAACCGAGTGGTTCAAAATTGGGAAAGGAGTACGACAAGGCTGCATATTGTCGCCCTCCTTATTTAATTTATATGCAGAGTACATCATGAGAAACGCCGGGTTGGATGAATCACAGGTCGGAATTAAGATTGCTGGGAGAATTATCAACAACCTCCGATATGCAGACGATACCACCCTAATGGCAGAAAGCGAAGAGGATCTAAAGAACCTCTTGTTGAGGGTGAAAGAGGAGAGTGCAAAAGCTGGTTTGAAACTCAACATTAAAAAAAAAACTAAGATCATGGCACCTGGCCCTATCACTTCCTGGCATATAGAAGGGGAAGAAATGGAAGCAGTGACAGATTTTACTTTCTTGGGCTCCAAGATCACCGCAGACGGTGACTGTAGCCATGAAATTAAAAGACGCTTGCTCCTTGGGAGGAAAGCTATGGCAAACCTAGACAGCATAGTAAGAAGCAGAGACATCACCTTGCGGACAAAGGTCCGTCTAATCAAACCTATGGTTTTCCCAGTAGAAATGTATGGCTATGAGAGCTGGACTATAAGGAAGGCTGAGCGCCGAAGAATTGATGCTTTCGAACTGTGGTGCTGGAGAAGACTCTGACGAGTCCCCTGGACTGCAAGGAGGTCAAATCAGTCCATCCTAAAGGAAATCAACCCTGAGTGCTCATTGGAAGGACAGATACTGAAGCTGAAGCTCATATATTTTGGCCACCTAATGCGAAGAGAAAACTCTCTGGAAAAGACCCTGATGCTGGGAAAGACTGAAGGCAAAAGGAGAAGGGGACGGCAGAGGATGAGATGGCTAGATAGCATCACCGATGCAATGAATATGAACTTGAGCACACTCCGGGAGAGAGTGCAGGACAGGAAGGCCTGGCGTGCTATGGTCCATGGGGTCACGAAGAGTCGGACACGACTGAACGACTGAACAACAACAAAGTATATGGATCAGATTTCATTCGGACTCAAAGTCATCATGGATGAAAGTGACATGTTCCTGTTCACACATTACAGTGGAAATAGGGGGAAAAAGTGAGGTATGTCTTCTGTAGTCAAGTATTCTTTTCACTGTATTTTTTTTCCAATATCATTAGCTGCCTGTGCACTAATATCAACATTTTCCATATACTTTCCTTTGAATCATCTGGCCAATTTCCTTTTCTTTGAAAGAGACTGTTGTGAAATATTCTATATGGCATATGAGACAAGCAGCTGGAAAGATACAACAGTATAACAAAGTATAACAAGAGTAATTGACCAATTAATCTCCAGCCCTTTATAAAGAGATGCAAATATACATGAAATATAAATATGATGTAATGTAAATATATATTAACTCTTAATGTAAATACACATTAAATCTTTCAAAATATTATCTAATAAAACTGTTGTACATGGTTTTTCTAATTCAATGTTCAAAATTACTTCTATGTTTTTTCCCATTTTATTCAGTACACCACAGAATATAGGCAGCAGGATGGATGAGTACATACTGAGAATATTTCATGGCATGCAATGATATCTGATAAATGGGTTCTAAGGAAGCAGGTATTTTTGTACACCAACCTTGAAGGTTTGGCTAAAACAAGCATACACGTACTATTCTTTACTATTATTCATGCCTGATAAAGGATCTTAAAAATGCAAATGTATGATGAGTTTGGGATTAACATTAAAATGTAATATTAGTGATCAGCTGTTAATGCTTAATCAAGGAACAGTTTGAAAGATCTAAATTCTTCTAACCTTTGGGCTGAAACACATGAAGCTGTCCTATACCAAGTGAGATCACTGGTCCATTTAGCCCAGTACTGTCAACACTGACTGGCAGCAGCTCTCCAGAGTTTCAGGCAGGATTCTTTCCGAGCCATATCTGGAGATGATGGGGATGGAAACTGGGACTTCTGTATGCAAACTATGCACTCTACCACTGAGGTACGCCCCTCCCTAATGTTAAGAACCTCTAACATGTGTTTCAATGTAAAAGCATGGGGGGGGGGGGCTTTTAGTGGACCAGGAGCTCAATAAGCATTATACCGTCCACCTGGGAGAGACCTGCATTTTTTTCCAATGCAGGGCTAACAGCAACTTTAAGGGAGGAGGGCGATTTAGAATGGGAAAACAGCACATACTTCCAATTAAAATCTGGTACACATATGTCCTCCAGCAGCTGATTTAAATTAAAAACAAACAAACATTGAGAGATCCAACCACAGATCTACTGCCCATTGTCTTTATTTGGCTCTTTGTTAGGTTGCAAATGACTTTTTGTTTAAATGGCTAAACATAGTCTAATATATCCTTACCCATATGCCCCATTGCTGATCAGCTTAATAGTTTCAAATTCCTCTTCAGATGGAGTTTTCTTGACTTGCACAGTGGCTCCCCGGCTCTGAACAACAACAGAAATACCTTTCACTTTCCTTTTAATGTTAATCTTTTAAAGATATTTAAATGGGACATCAATCACCATAACCAATTCTGTTTTGGAAGTGCTTTGTGCTTCTAAAATCTCTATTCTTCAACAATATTCTAACATTTTTATCTGAGTTAAAAAATATTTTTGTTGCTCTTTACTGATATTTTCCACAGAGAACCTGGAAAAATTCTCCCTGTTTCTGGTTGAAGTATAGTACGCATGCACATACACCCTGGGAGGAGAGAAAGAGTCACTTTTCTAAATTTCAGGTTGCAACTAGGCTACGTCTCTCTCTCTCTCTAGCACAGCTCAAACTGGCTGGTCAACCAAAACATCCAAATGTAAAATAAATGTACTTCCCTATTTATCTTTTAAACATTTTTAATAATTTACTTGATTTAAGTCTATTTATATTAGCTTAAAATGTCATAGTTAGACCATTCTGGTATTTTTCATTGGGAAAAATTATTATATTCATGCACAATTTATACTTTATTAATACCATGTTAAAATGGAATTGTTTTATTACAGTTTTGAAATTAGTCTAAAACAGATCCCTTAAATTCAGTACCTTGCCCTCAGCAGAATCATCCGTCTCTGGAGTATCTGGGCTATCATAGCTATTCAACTGGGCCATTTCTGAAAAAAACAGAAATGCACTCTCTAAGGATGTAGTAGTATGCAACCTTTAGTCCTCACAGAATAATCTACCTGATTCCTTCACCCACTTGCAACCTTTCCCTAAATTACACAGTTCTCCATACTCAAGAGGATGGAAGAGTTTTTGTATGAGACCAATATGAGAAGCTAAGGGATGGAAGAAGATGGTGGCTCACAAGATTTTTGATAGCATGTGTCTTTAACCAAAAATGCACTGCTGTCAATGGTCAGTGCACTTAAAAATATCCTGCAATATCCTGTGAGTGTACAAATTAATCTCCTTAGCATGAGGAAGGTCATTTTGCAGTACATATAAGAGGTATCTGCATTTCTTCATTAGGATTTTCTTTTTACATCTTGCAAATAAATGGGGGTGTTATAGTGTTAAAACGGTCCCCTTTGGGGAAAAGTGTGAAGGGGCCCTGTATAACAAGTTTTAGATTATTGTGAAGATAGTTTGTTACATACCAAATTATTATTATTGCCACACTCTATGCAGAGTTGGGAATGGTTTTATCCAGTACAATTCAGGGTTTTATCACCCCAATCTAACACCCCATCTTAAGTGTTAAAAACTATATTTCAATACATGGCAGACTGCAAAAATTAGACATGGTTCCATTTTTAAAACACATACCCTGTCTCTGTCTCTCTCTTTTACATACATGCACACCCCAAGGTACTTGATGCAGGAATTAATTTACATTTTTACAAATAAGAATATAAACTGAATGGGTACTAGTCAGTGCTTTAATACTTAACTGCAGAATGTTTGTATAAATGTTAGCCTTGTAACTGTTTAGGGGCTGACAGAAAAGTGTTATTTTTCCCCTCATATCACAAGTATAGAAATATCACAACTGGACCATATTGTAAAATATACCAGACTCTGAAGGCTATGCAAGAAAGTGAAAAACTTGTCAACAGCTGTTTCTTACAGAGGCAGGTGTATATGTACATGTGTGTGTGTGTGTGTGTGTGTACACACGTGTGTGTGTGTGTGGTTTTCATAAATTGGCATGTATGAAATGTCAGAAAAATCCATAGGCAATAATGTAAAATGTCAGTTATTCTACAGGACTGTAATGATTAGTCTGTATAATCTCCAACATAAATCCAGTGTGCCTTGCCTCCTGCCTATGGAAAAAGCATGCTTGCTTACCAAAACCTGTGGGGGTTTTCCCACAGTTTTGAATGGCCCCAGACAAATTAAATTGCAGCATCTGTATTTTGTTTTAATGTAGTAATTTAGAATAAACAAGGATAAAAAGCTATTTTACTGCTGTCAACATTGTCCTGAAATTGCTTACAGCAAACTGTACATCAGAAAAGTCACTGTTTAACTAGATGTTTCAGAGCACTGAATGCTGTAGAATCTACAATATAGATGGAAAATCAAAGACCACTTCACACATGAAGTTAACGGGTTGGATCTGGAGTTGACTCTCTGCAAATGGAAAGGCTCTGGAGCCTCCCATTAAAGGAAAAAGGCAAGACAGCCATTTTCACCAATTCCTCTTTCCCCCAGCAGCCCCTAGGGCCATCTCACACACTGTTCTGGAGTGACCCCCAACCACACAGAGCATATTTTCAGGGGCATGGGGGGTGCTGCAGAGGGGAGGGGCAATTAGCAAAAATCTCCTCCTCTCTTGCCTATGGGATCATCCAGTTTGCAGAGTTCTGCTCTGTGCAACTTTGGATCTCACCCACAGTGTGTATCACATGCATCCTTTAAAAATAACAACACGTGCACACTACCTGTTTAGACCTGTTTTTAAAAGACCATTTCACTCTCATACATTAAAAGATGCACCCATTAAATGTCATAATGTGCAAATTAATCCTCAGTAACATAATAAATAACAAGGATAAGTTGCGTTACTTAGCCTACTTGTGCTCTATATAGACCTAAGAATACAAAGTGCAAATTCTCACCCTCCAGGGGATCCCTGGTAAGGCCCAGCTGGCAGATAATATAACGAGGGATGTCACATTTAATTCCTTCCCCTTCCTTGGCATGGCCTTCAGCAGCTTCTAGCAGATGGTAGAACTCTTCAGGATCAAACTCCTAAAGTACCAGCATATAAAAAGAGAATATTTAATTTGATTTCCAAAACAAATGCATATAACTCTGAGTGGTGTTTTATTTTAGGAATGATGAGAATAAGGAAATCAAGTGCACAGTTTAGCTTTAAACATCTGGGTCTTTCTAAATACAAATTTAGAACTATATTCAGCAATCCCCAGCACAACTCATAGTGGCATGTTGTGCATAACAACAGATTTGTACTTCTCCCTATAATGGAGAAATTTAAATCAGGAGATTCAAGTATTCTTGAGCAGGACTTGAGCAGGAGTATTTATGCCATCACAACTTCTTATTAAGGCAACACAGGAACAAGGCAAAAAAGATTACACCACAGAATTATGGCAACATCTGAAGTATTTCCTAGAGCAAAAGACAGGGAAGGCAAACAATGAGAGATTCATATTCTATCCTTAATGGTAATAATGATATCCATTATATTACACTATTCTTGAGGCTCAAAAAAGGTAACAAAATGTTATTGAATCATTCAGCTGAACAACTACCCCAGGACAGGCCCCTTTTATTCCCATTTGTGGGTGGGGAACAGATGCAAAAGCAGCTTGCCCAAGCCTACCTAGGAAGTACACCTGGATGAGCTAGAATTTTAGTTTAGTCTCATCTTTAGCAGCAGCATATAGAGAAAGGTACCCTACAAGTAACAGTAAACTTTAGTGCTTAATCTGAAAACATGATTTTTCTTTAAAAACATTATTTTTAAAATTTAAATTGATTTTTTTAAAAAAAATACATAAATACTAAGTTTCCCTTTAAGAATAACTTGGTTAATATTCAATAATGTGAATGTAAGGATGTTAGCCATTCAGTTAATCTCTAAACTGAATTAAGATCTTCTTCCAGATACATTTAGTTAATGAAGTGTTTGTAAATGAAGAACCAATTTGATCATTTCTCAAATATGGATATTTATAGTCTACCTACTATAGGAATTTCATTTTCACCTCATGAAAATAAACTGCTCTAGTTTGCCCAGTAACTATCTGATCTTGCTTCATCCTATTAGAAATGGGCATTTCATTCTTGTTTTCTACTTTGTTTTGGGGGGGTAGGTGGGGCTGCACCAAGGCAGAGTGAAGCAGAAAGGAACAACACCAGAAAGAAGAAAATGGTAGGTTCCTATATTCATATGCTTAACCTCACAAACTGTTATGACAGCTGGTCATAAAACCAACCCTATATGAGAATATTTTAAAGACATTCCCTCTACAGGTAAAAAAGGGAAATGTGCAAAATGTAAATTGTGCAAAGAAGAGAAGAAAAAGATGCAAGGCCTGGTTTTAAGAATGAAACAGCAGTGTAATTAATACTGTATTTAGTTGTAAATTAATATGGTTTAGATGTCAGATTTGGACCATTATTTAAGAAACATAGAAAGTGTCAACAGGAAACTTGATTTAAATCAATGATTTAATTGTCCTGCAAAATCATGCAATACTATGAGCCTGTTTTGTTCAAAAAATCTTTATAATGTAAAAACACATGTAACCCTTACTCTGAAGTCCTTCAAACCAGGTTTCAATGATGAGAAAAGATATCTGAGAATGAAGAAAAATGTTGACAATAAAGCAAATAAAGAGAGAGTAGCTGATGACGATAAAAGGAGGAATGAAGGGATTGATCCAGCAGATCTCTGCAAATTCTAAGGGCCTATACACAATCAATGCTTTTAGAAATCAGTGTGCATTTGTTTCCCACTTATATGGCAGTCACACACATTTCTCAGGTATTGCTTTTGTTGTGGGGATATTGCACTTGTCAAGCATGCAAAATTCTTTATTTTGAACACAGAAAATGTAGTACCTCCACCTTGGTAACTGTAGTGTGGATTCTGGTTGCATGAGTGTCAATGCTACTTTGCAGATGTAGTTTGAGTTTGATCATAATAGATTCTCTCCTGATCCATTACGTGCTCAAACAAGCTGCACCATTTTGTAAAATATTTTTAAGGCTTTGGAAATTGTGCTCTGTTGTCCAGGTCTCATAATGAAATCTCAGCATTATATACAAGGTTGGGTTCCTCACTAGCATTTCTTGAAAATGCTTCCACCATTCAATTATTTGAAGATTTCACACATATTTTCATGACTGCCACCCAAATATTTCTGGTTACGTCTTTCTTTGTGAATGCTTAGAATTGGGGGGGAGGGGGAGAAAGGGTGTAGAAATAACCAAAAGGCAATCCCTGCACCAAAGTGAGCAACCCTGTCACAGCACTTAATATCGTGATGGTACAGACAGGGTGTCATGTATCACAAAACATAGAATACTTCTTTTGTTTCTTAAAAGCACAAATAATTTTACCCCTCATTGTTAAACCCTCAAATTAACACACTCAATAATGTCACCTTAGAAGTTATCTTATTGCTATAAGTGTATCTTTTGTAGGAAATAATCTGCACTAATCAGTTCTGGGCAGTTAAGAGTTTATATATTTCTATAGCACACATAGAAATAAAATGAATGAAACCAGATGCTCTCTATTATTAAAGGACAGAAAGAAAAGTAGTAAGACCAGGAGTCCTACAACTAGATTTATATTAATAAAATATAAGATGAAACTGCCACTGGGGCTACATGGTACAGTAAACTGAGCTACAAAAATGATGGATAGGTAAAAGAGATTGAACACTTCTGAAATAGCTAAATCAGAACAGTCCTGTATTTTTATATTTTGGGGATCGCATCATTTTCAGGAATGTCACGAACAGCTTTAGAGTTCATTACTCAGATTTCAGAGATGTTATTGCCTAAACCCGCTTCCATTTTCTCTTCAAAAAGATTAGGAGGGAAACTGGTGTGTATCAAGATTAGCTAATTTTAACTAAAGGATGGTTCAGTTTAGTAACTATTTCCAAGACCAGAATTATTCAGACTTTCAAAAGTAATAAATTAACAACACAAGTACATGTACCTATATTTAAATAGCATGAGATGAACACATCTACTTTCAATTTAATTATGCTCTCACAGTTATAGTTCCATATCAGGGTAAAATTCTGAAGGAATGCATTACATTTTAAACCCCACCCCACCACCACCACCACCACCACACACACACACAGTCTGAAAATGCACTCTTGGTTGAATGCCCCATGCAGCAAATGATACTTTATTTTCTCAATGTGTGATTTAAAAAAGCTCTAGTAGCAAAAGAACGCAATTCACTATCAGCTAAAACAGAATGCTTAGATACAGGCCTATTTAAATAATGTGGTCAGGATTCAAAGAACAATACACCCAATTCCATGAATCAAGGGAGCCTTTGACTTTCAAATATCAGCCTCCATGCTGCACAGCAAACCACTTTTGAAACAGAGGAATGGTGGTCTACTGTTCAAAGGAAGAAAATCGCACCTGAGAATGTGCAAGCCCTCGGGTGCACTTAATAACTATCAGTTTTAACTAGATTAGCCTTCTCCAACCTGATGTCCTCCAGATGTTTAGGACATCAACTCTCGTCAGCCTGAGCCAGCATGGCCAGAGGACAGGAATGCTGGGACTTCTAGTTCAAAAATATCTGGAGTGTACCACACTGGAGAAGGCTGAATTAGATAAAAATCAGTTTCAATTCAAGCATTTCATGTTAACTAATTTCTGGGTTGTGTATGCAAAATGTGAGCATTTTTCAACTAAGGAAGTTATACACAGCCATGACATACCATACCCCAGTCTATCATAGAAATGTTTTAAGTGTATGAGCAGTTAAGCAATGAAAAATGCTGTCTAGGGAACATCTATAAACTGCTTCCTTCAGGATTTCAAAGTACTAGACATGCACCTGCCAGGGATTTTTCAGGTATAAAATATACTGCATTAAAGCCTATAACTGGGTTATATGATCTGTAGGGTCATTTTCTGCTCCAGTTCTAAGATGTATATTTCTAAGGTGCTTAAGATTGCTACTTGCTGTACAAGGATTAAAAACATACACACATGAGTTTCACAATTATGGAAATAACTTGCACAATACTTAACAAGTATTATTGTGCAATACTTAGCAAATTTTCCTGTACTACTAAACTCTAGTCCATAGATCATACTGTATGATATTGGTTCCTTCTGTGGACATAAACCACAATCAAGACAGAGCTTTTATCTATATTCAGAAATTTGCATGTATATCCCAGGATATGCAATTTTTCATACTGAACAGCAACCCCAGTACCACAACCTAAACTGCACTTGGAATTAGTCATAGGTTATTTGCCACACGGCATTGTCAAACTGCGGTTCAAAGGGAGAATAATCAAATCTCCTGCTGGACGTACAGAATCAGCTGCATTGTCCTCTGGTTTGTGGCCATTATCATTATCTATGCAAAATTACAATGGAAAAGGGGCAAGGTCTATTCACTGGAGGAACTCTTGGGGAGCAATCCTAAGGCTGCTAGACAGCAGCTGGACAGCCATAGGATATCGTGTTATCTGGGAACCGACCTTGGAGCCTGTGCTCTGAGGTCAGTTCCCGAAGAACCGACCTCCCCCCTTCTGCAATGCCTCCAGCCCTGTCCTCCACGCTTGCAACAGGAGCACAGGTGGCTAAAAAGGGGCGTGGCTGGGGGCGTTCCAGGGCGGGGAGGGCGGAAATGCCTGTATGACACATCCTACGTATTGTCCAGCAGCCTCCTCCCCTGCTCCGTCCTCCCATGGCTAGACAGCCGCAATCGGCTGTCTAGCCAAAAATGCAGGGCAGGTGATGCGTGGAGGGAATGATCCCCTCCGTGCTTCTCAGGTCCTGCTTTGGATAGGCGGTCACCTCCGAGTTCGGAGGCAGCCACCTATCTGGATAGGATTGTAACCTTAGCCTATCAGTTTTAACTGATAGCCAGCCAAGACACACTCCTTAATACAGTCAGGCCATTCCGCATTGAACTGCTGCGTCTTCTGGTACCCGAGTAGTTCTAGTTTCCCTGACATGTAGTCTTCTTCAGAGCCCTTTTTTGCTGTATTTATTATTACTTGGTAGATTCTGCTAGATTTACATTTCAGACGCCTGTAATATATTATTGCTACACCTCCTGAAAGACTCTGCTTACCAGACATTCTAGCAATCGTGCGGGCCGTGCAATGATGATCATCAACTTCTTCACTAGCTGGGTAACAAATGCCACCTCTGAGCTCTCTGATCGCTCATGAGCCTGTGGAAAGGATGTCACATCATGGTTTAAACAAAGAATTGGTCCTGCATACATCAAGTGTAGAAGCTATTATCAGCTGTTTAGTTATAGTTCACTAAAGGCATGACAGAAGCAGGCAGCAATTAACTATGCACATACTCTGTGTTTCCAAAGTTTTGACACTATCAGATTCTGTGCCAAGCCACAAGCAATACTGCAGAAGCTTTATTCATTGTAAACTCCTTGAAAACATGCTGAGGGGGTTTCAGTTAATTGTACATCACTTTACTGTTTTCTATGCCAAAATACTAGGGCTTTATATTTATATATACTTGGCATAGACTTTTTTGTGTTATTCTTGTCACTCTTCCTCTCAAGGGAAAAAGTGTTTTTAATTTTGTAATGCTTTTATCAAGATATTAAACAAACTGCAATGTATACAAAACAGGTGCAAAAGGAAATAGGAAGTTGTATAGACATCTATATAGCTGTGCACAAAATTTCACATATACTCTATGATTAATGTAATGGTGCAAAAAGTGTCAATACATCAAGAAATCATAGTGGACTGGTTCAGCTCATTTTTTTTCTTTTATTAATACATGGTATTCAAACACTAAATCTTCTGCACCTTTTACAGCCTTTGTTACACAGAGGAAGGAAGAAAAACCTGATTGCCATCCTCCTTATTCAATACAATAAAAAAGGCTACATGAAGAACATACAAGACAACTCTATTCTTCAACAATACTTCAGTGGCATTGAAGACAACTATAGGTACGCTCTGGGATGATAATTCATGCTCAGAAATAGGGCTCAGATGAGTGGCAAACAATCTCTGAGCTTTCTAGGAGCTTGCCGGCACAAGAGTTAAATCAAGAAATGTACAGCGAGGAATTACTTACTAACTTTTATTTAAAAGAAATGAAAGTCCATTCACAGATAAGCAGTAAAAAAGCACTGACACCATTTAGAAGGGTGGAAAAATAGGACAGTCTCAAATTATAAGCACTATACAATTTGTATACTGAGACTAATACAAGCATTTAAGAACAGACACTATAAGCACTTAAGAAGAGGCATACATCACCCCATTGATTATGGGAAAATTACCAACTACTTAATTTGGCTCACTTATTTATTAGAATTACTGTAATTTATAGTCAATGACAATTCAGTCTTAGAATTCACACCGTAAACAGAGACTGAGTATAACATCTTTACACAACATGCCACAGGAATACATTGCAGATCTGTTAAACTATGTATCCATCTATATATTTATATTTACAAACTACTGCAATGAATATAATGTATTTTAGAATTTGCAGTTCACCTTCCACTGAAAGAAAAAGGTACAAATCCCACTGTCTTGGTTTGGACTTTGTAAAAACTGAACTGAAGTTTAAAAAAAATCATTGTTTAAACCATTCCTCCCAATTAATAAACTAATTCAAACTTAATGAATGGTGGAATGATATTTAGGAATAAACCAAATATTTCAAATACTGAAAATTATTTCTGCAGACCAGCAGGGACCAGCTTTGTTCAAAAACAAATGTTTAACAAGGTTGTCATGCAATCAGAATGTTTATTTCATTCCAAAAAGGTAAATCAGAAGTTTTATTACTGCTTTTGAAACACTTTTTCTGTTTTGTATCAAGAAAAATCAAGGCAAAGGAAATGTTTAAAGATGTAATTTATTCGGAATATTAAAAATCTAAGTTAGATCAAAAATGATAAATGTAATAGTATAAGACAAAGGTATAGAAACACAAAAATCAAACACAACTTGTAGCAATCACTCAGCCATGATATCAGCATAGCACTGCAGTTCCAGAGTCCTTAATAAAATTGCTGTTTCTTGTTTCCATCTCTCTCAGGATAGTCTGGACATCTCGCCAAATGTTTTGTTTAGAATACATCCCACTTTTACTGCATCTTGGATACATGGGTTATATACCAAATAGCTGCCAATCATTCGCTTCCTTTGGTATGATGCATGCCATCTAATTAGCAATTCCCAGTAACAACATGCTTGTCTAAAGGTTGCCAATGTCATTTCAGGTTTTTTCCCTCCTTGAGGGGTGAGGGTGGGGTAAGCACAAGGGTTAATGGGATGAAGCGGCTGCCATTCATTTATAGAAACAGTCATTTCCAGTGACACACGTACTGGAGGTATAAATGGGCTATTTACAAAGTGATTCTCTTATTTGAAAGACTCATCTGTCACTAACTGTAGTCATTGGGGCATGAAATTAAAATCACTGTCCTCCCCTGGGGTTTAGCAGGACCAACAGCAGCTATATTCAAGCCACAATTCTGTAATTGAGCTAATATACTGATATAGACCAAAGCAGCCAAACTCCAGAGACAAGAACCAAAACATCTGCACTTAAACCCTATTAAGAACAGCAGTTCTAATCAGGATTACAGTTTAGGTGGGCAACACAAGCTACTGTAATGTAAATTTACTAACACCCCTACCCAGTGCTTTGACATATGTAGAGGTTTTTCAGTTGTCTTTTAAAAAAAAGCAAATAATACATTTTATAAACTAACCAAGCATATGCATTTTGCCCTGAGTAATTCAATGTGCAGCTTTCTTTTACTTTTCAGAATTCCCTATTACTATTATAAAGATATTTATAGTGCGTGCGTGTGCGCGCGCGCGCACACACATTATGAGAAGTGTCTGGTTCAAATATTTCTGTAAAAGATAATCAAATTTTAATTATTTTACATGTTTGTATGTCCCACCCCAATTTGTATCTGATAAATACAGTGATGCAATGACATAATACATTTTATAATGTATTATGCTCCTTCTCCAGGGGGCCCTGCCAAAGGAAGCGAGTGGGTGGCTACCAGGAAGAGGGCCTTTTCTGCTGTGGCATCCTGACTGTGTAATGAGCTCACTATAGAGGTTTGCCTGGCGCTCACGTTGTACTCCTTTCGGCACCAGGTGAAGACCTTTTTATTTTCCCAGCATTTCAGTGTTCTAGTCTTTTAGCTCTGCTGTTTTAAATCAGTATTTTAAATCTCTGCATTGATGCTAGGTTTTATTCTTGTTGTACTTTTATACTGTAGTTTTAAGCAATATATATTTTATATTGTTTTACGCTGTACGTTGAGATTTTAATTTTTGTGAATTTTTGTGATTTAGGTTGAAGACAGCTGTGGACACAAGACCTAATGGATACAAATGGGTCATTCTCTTGGAGGTACAACATTCTCTTTTAAAAAGGTTTCCGGGATAGTTGTGGGAACAAAAGGACCATAATAAACAAAGATCTGGATAAAGTGATGAACCCTACTTACTACTTATACCTATGTACCATGGGGTGGGGTGGGGGAATGATCGCACATAAAATCTTGGGTTTCTTCCCCTGCCCTATCCTTCTTCTGAACAAGTGAAGATGGAATGTTAGGTGGAATAAAACTTCCAATGGAGATGTGGAGAGATTCTGTTTCAAACACCAGGTCCAAATAATCATCTCACTATTTGGGGCCAGCATATATTTTCTTTCCCAGTTACAAGTGTCTTGGCTTACTTGCTTGGATTGACTGGAGGTTTTCTGCTCTGCAAGCACCTATCTGGTGTATCTTGTTTACTCTTGGCATACTGTGTTTGAATTATGTGGGGGGCTGACATGTGAATTATTCTATTTTATAGCAAGTAAGGCTGAACTTGATGACCTTTAAGTCTCTTCTGGCCCTATGAATTCTACTGCACAGGAACATGCAGGCATCACTAAGGGCTACATCTATTGCTGAAATACTTACATCCTGTAGGAGTTTCTCAAGGTTTTCCTGCAACTCATAAAAGTACCGAGAAGTAATAAGTCCTTCACGTGATTTATCCAAGCAGTCTCTGGCCAATTCGATAACTTGATGATGAATGAAGCTTAGGACTCCATCTGCTAGCTGCAGCACATTTTCTGATGTACTAGATGCAATAAACTCAGCCAGCCGTTCCTCCATCTGGGCTGTGGCCTAAGAAGTGTCAAAGAATAATTACTGGCATTTCACCAGAAAATCTACAGATGAACTTAAACAAACATATTCAAACAAAGCCCATTAGTTTGGTTTGGTATTTAGGAATTTGGCAATGGAGAACTAATGAGCTTTCTTCTCCATTGCCAAATTTCTAAATCGTCAAAATAAGCATCATGAAGTTGAGTGATATTACAATTCCCAGGTGAAATATGCATGGATTGAGACCACACATGAATTTAAAGTTAAAAAAACACTCTAGGAATAAAACAGGTTGACACATCAAGGAGAAACATCTGAAGAACCAAACTACACATTATGTGGGAAGATCTGTAATTGGATCCCCTGGGGGTTTTACGTTTACTTTAAAACAGCCACAGGAAGCTCTGAATTTGATCAGAGCAGTAGTGTTAAGGGAGGAGAGGTTAACTTTCCCCCTAATCTAAATCTCTTTCCCCAAGCTGCTGCTTGTC
Source organism: Heloderma suspectum (assembly GCF_057233095.1). Lineage (NCBI taxonomy): Eukaryota > Metazoa > Chordata > Lepidosauria > Squamata > Helodermatidae > Heloderma > Heloderma suspectum. The sequence continues at coordinate 233,813,759 of NC_139461.1, forward strand.
CTGCAAAAGAAAAACGGCATTTTCCAATTAACGAACCTCCCTTATAGATTGGCCCTATCAAGCCAAACAACATTGGAGAAGTAGGATGATGGATGAGTATGTGCGTGAAGCCTGTAAGACCATGAAAAACTAAACTTGGTGTGCGACTGGCTTCTCTTACTTATTAGCCTAGTAATGTAATGCAGGTAACTGACAGGTGGGGCCCAGTGTACCAAGAGAAGAAATGTTTATTTGCTTCATTTATATGCCACGTATCCACCACAAAAAGTAGTGTCCCATGCAGAGTTTCAAATGAGATAAAACAATTTAATTACATTTAGAACAGCAAAAAAATAAAATGATGCAAGCAAAAATGGCAATCAATAAAAATCAACACAACGAGCAGTTCAGCAGGATCAGGGTCCAATTAAAAACCCTGGATCCTGGAGAATGAAGAAGTTTTAACCTGGTGCTGGAAAGAGGTTACCTCCCAAATCCATCTTGGGGGGTGGAGGTGGCATTCTAAAGATGAGGAGTCACCACTGGTAAGCTGCCTAATTTCAGAGGTAGGAGCACCCATAGAAAGGCCTCTGCAGCACACTTTAAAGGCCAAGCATGCTCATATGGGAGGAAGTAGTCCTTTCAGAAATAGCCTAAACTGAGGTAGGAAAATGCATCCAGTTCAGTCATAACTCCCAGAGTACCTGCCAAGTTAGTCTGTTGAAGACTAACAGATGTATTCTGGCATAAGCTTTTTTGGACCAGAATCCACTTCATCAGATGTTGCATATGATGAACTCTAGTCCCCAAAAGCTTATGCTACAACAGCTGTTACTTCTTAAGGTGCCACGAAACTTGTTTTTCCGGTTCAGTCATGGCATCTGAAGCATAGTACTATCAGATGTAGGGCAAGAACTGTGGGTTTATAATGCCAAAAAACTTTAAAACCCAAAATACTTGTCACAAGTCCTAAAAACCTTAGGGGTTTCCCCCACATGTAATAGGGCAAGAAGTCACAGTTTTCCTTTATTTTTGTGGAACATGTCTATATTTTCAGTATAAGACCAATATAAATTTGATTTAATTTGATTCTCATTTCAAAAAATGATGGGGTCCTGTTTATTAATTTTCATTTTAAATGAGCAAGGTCCTCTTCCTTAAGAATCTGAATACAGCAGAATTGCAAGGTCATCAAATATAGGGTCTTTGACAGAAATTAGCTCTCGCTCATGCACTTCCTATAGTGCCTCATTAAACTGGTTGATAAACAGATTGTTCAAAGTACTGGATCTTACCTTTGGAAATCTTTCTTTGTATACATGATTCATCATTATTATTTCACTATCAAAGGACACTGGAGAACGACCAGGACTGGAGAAAAAAAAAGTTAAGAATTTTAAACATTGTTGAAACCTAGGCAGTGAGACTGTGCTGTTATATACCAACTACAGCCATCACTACATTAATATAATTACACATGAATATGCGTACAAGTAGACATATGAGTGAGGCGTATCCTCCATGTTTTTTACTGGTGTCTTCCATGTTGTCTTAGGCAAATATAAATAACAACGGTGCTTATGGAGTTTCAGTGTCAAGGATAGGAAAAGATAAGTGAACGAAGACCAAGAGTTGCTCCTTTGGAACCATATGAATCAGGTGACCAAAGATACCTTTGTTAGACGGTTTATGTCTAACTGATATATTAGACATCATAATCCCTTAAAAATATATACCTTTTATTCATCTGGGCATAAGACCTATTCAAGAATAGATTGTTCGTTTATGACACCCTGTTTGAGAAACAAATTAAAAGTCAAAACCACTCCACGGATTTATGCAGACTGTGCCCCTATGATATGTAAAACCCAATTACAAAAAAGAATTCCAGATTGAAGTTAAATGTATTACTATTCAAAAATGGGGATCCCTAAATTAAAATGCAAAATAATTTTGGAAATAAATTACTTTTCAATTACATACCTTTGATGGCATAGAGTACATTTAAAGCCTGTGTAAGAGGTCAGTTTATCTCCACAGGGATTTATTATAGGATAGTAAGATTATTTTAGAGGAGGATAAAAAAAGAGGAAGAACATCAGGTTATGGGCACAGATGATAGTGAACGATGAATGGAACTAGTAATGGATAAATAAAAATTAGTGGATGCTTACTCAATAGCAAAAACCTTAGCATATTCTAAACAAAAAAATCTGAATCTGACAATAAGTCTGGGGAATTATTTGCAAACAGATTGAAAGGGAAAATATAAAAACCTGTATTCAAAAGTAACGATAAAACATATGATGAGAATGAGATAGTACATGGATTTGCCAAGTATTGTGGGGATTTATATAAATCTAAACTATCTCTAAGTGATTACATGAACTGAATTAATGTTCCCCAAACTACAAGGGAACATAACGAGAAATAAGTTATTCCCATTTTCACTAAAGAAGTGGGAAAAGCAATTTTTAAAAATATTCAGGCTCAGATAGGATACTTGAAGAATTCTACCAGACAATGAATGAATGGTATCTAGCATGATGGTAATGTTTAATGAAGTAACAGCAAAAAATAGATCCCCTAAATCTTGAGGGGAAGTACATAGTGACTGGGTTCGGGCAATCAGCAGGGGAAACAACACAGAATGGGTTGTTTCCCCCACGGCCTGCAGTAGGGGTTGTGGGGTAGGTGAGAAGCCATTCCCACCGTGCCACGCACCGGGTTCAGATGACATGGCAACCCACAATATGGCGTATGTAATTAGGAAAATGCTGGTCACTCAACTGGCACAGGCAGAGGAAATAACTCATACCACGTTGTTTCCCCTGCTGATAGTCCAAACGAGGCCATAGGGTTAGGGTCTGGAAAGAATCCTGAAAATCCTGAATCATATAAAACCATATCACTCTTGAATATAGATAATAAGCTTTTGGCATTTTAGAATTACATAAAGAAAGATCAGACTGGATTCATATTGGGAAGACAATGATCCTGGAATATCAGAAAAATGCTAAATTTGATTGATTATACTAGGAAGCATATTTTTTTATTGTATGTTCATGGAGAAAGCTTTTGGTTCCACTGAATGGAAATTGATGTTAGCAGCATTAGAGAAGTTCATATTTGAGCCAAACATTTGTAACTTGGTAGAAAGCTTCTATATAGCACCCACCTACAGCAAGGGTAAATGGTTGTCTCCAATAATTAAGTTACAGCAAGGTGTTAGGCAATGCTGCCCCTTATCCTGTCCCCTTATTCAATATTTGTATAGAATGGTAAAACACATCAGGGAAAATGTAAATATTAAATGAGTTAGAATAAATCAATATGAGACAAAGTTCATGTCATATGCCGATGACATTGTTTTAACTCTCCAGGATCCATTATTGCCAGGTATAGCTCTTACAGACAGAATTGCAGTCTTCAGCAAAGTGTCTGGATGTAAGATAAATTTGGGGATAGCAGAAATATTTGGTATAGATATGGAAAATCAACGGAAAATAAAAACCGAGGATCTAACGGTATCAAGACGTAAATGAAGTGGGATATGATATTTGAGCATTAATTTGCCTAATAACAACAGATTTGGTCAAATATAATTATTTGCCTCTTTTAGAAAAAGTCAAACAAGCTGTAATCAGATGGGTCAAATTACCTATATCTTGGCTAGAGTGAGTAGCAGCCATAAAAATCAAAACACACCCTAAAATTAAAATTTTGTCACTTGCAGATATGTTACCACAGCAAATTTTGAAGAGATGTCAATAAGAAACGAATACATCTGAAATTATCAAAAGCCTGGAATAAAGGCATAAATTACACAGCAGCATATTTCACAAGGTAATTCATGTGTATCCAAGATTAAACCATATTATCTGGATTTAACCATATTATAAAGATTTAACCATATTATCAGGATTAGTGGCAACGGTACGGAGGTTTTGGGAATATAAGGATTCCTCACCATGGATGTTGGTACAAACTGGCACTGATGTACTACTTTCAGACTGGATCTGGGGTACTAAACAAGAGTGTAAAGAAACTTATTCAAACAAAATTAGAAAATCAATAATTTCAATTTGGAATAAATATAAGTTACTTTTGGCCCCAGGTATCTCTCCACTTGCACCTGAGATAAATGGGACTGGTTTCCAGAGAGTAAGAAATAAGGGAGATTTTTCCAACTGGATTAATGGAGGTATATCTAGATTTATAGATTTCATATGTCAGGGAGTGATGTCATAAATGCAACTGGCACAAAGAAATTCTGGTTTGCATTTTATCAATACTTTTTATCAATTTATAAATACTATTTTATCAATATTTACAATCAGGAATTATATTCAAAATATCATTAGATGCACATAAACAGATCTCTTTTGCCTTTTGAAAAGAATGCTATTTGAGACAGGCACAATGGATTATATCAACAACAAAAAATGAGGAAAATAATACCACAAAACAGCAGTAGCATAGACTAGCTTGCTCAGACCATTTTTTCTGCCAGGAACGCTGTACATGCTGTAAAATCCAGAATTCGACTGAAGCAGCTAAAATGTAACTAGCTGTTAGATTTACCTTTTTCTTTTATTTGAATGTCTGTGTGTGATTTGGTTGCTTTCCTTTCTCTTCCTTTTTTTTATTGTGTCAAAAAAACCTTTACCAAAAAAACCTTCTTTATACACACTGGCAGGTAACGTCATTGGTTAAAGGGTTATATCTCTAAAATTTCTCATTACAATCTTCCCCGTGTGCTAGACTGCATGGGTGTAAGCTACTCCTTGTGATCTAAGGGTATTTCACAGGTTTCTCTAACACAAAAACTGAAGCCAATTCAGTAGACAAGTTGTGTGTGTCCAAGCACTTCTTTCCTAGTCTGGAGTGCACCATGCATATAGTCAGTGGATTATCTGAATTATCTGAATCTCCACATGCATAAATTATTACTTGTATTTGTGACAAACAATTCAGGAAATCTACTGAACACATACAAGTTGCAATTCAGGATACAAATAAAAGCACCCATGCTTGCACAGAGTAGTTGTGTGACACATGCTAAAGTGTTCACACACATACACTGCATATATTTAAGACAAAACTGCTTTTCAGGCCAGATTTCACATTAAACCTAACCTACTTGTTCCCTTAATAGTGGGAGGAAGGGAGCAAGTAACTCTTGAGGCATTTTGCCCAATGTGATTAAACATTTCCAATTGTTTTACATTAATATCTCAAAAATAGTGGGAGACAGGAGTCTATTGGAGTGTCACCCATCTGCCAAATGTGTTAGGAAACTACTGAGCATGAGATTAAAAGATGTAATATCTGAGTCACAATGCAGTCTAGCAGGATGTCCAACAAAAACAAAATTCTGCTGATCATCCTTTAGTAAAACGTTTAGGAACAATACTATTATTTGAGGGGATACATTTTAAACCCTAACAGATGTTACAGCTTGAGTATGCAAACAATATGGTTTGCTCTCATTTCATGTATCACAAGCTGGTATGTAATGTTATGACTCATTATTTGGTTAAGTAGCCTTGAAGGCAGAATGAGGTAATACAGACAGAAATTACACTTAGGGTGCAAACCTATGCATGTTTAGAGAGAGAAAGCTCCTACAATTCCCAGCAAACCCCAGCCAGCCATGCTGGCTGGGGAATGTTGCAAGTAGGACGTTTTTCTTTCTCAACATGCATAGGATTTCACCTGTCATTGCTTAACTGCAACAAATTAAGATATATTTTCTTTAATCTTGATTTTAAAGTACATTGTCTTTCCAATTATTACACAAAAGTAAATAACTTAGTGTAATTATAATTTTGACAAATACAATACATGTATAAAGAACATAAGAGCCATGCTGAATCAGACCAAAGATCTATCTAGTCCAGCATTCTGTTCACACAGTGGCCAACCAGCTGCCTATAGGGCATGAGTACAACAGCACCCTTCTGCTTGTGCTCCCCAGAAACTGGTTTACAGAGGTATATTGCCTTTGAATCTGGAGGTAATATATAGTCATCATGACTAGTAACTACTGATAGCCTTATGTGCCATGAATTTGTGTGATCCCCTTTTAAGGCCATCCAGGTTGATGACCATCACTACATCTAGCATAAAGACAAAGGCCAGGATCTAACAGATCCCTTGAGCTGGTGGTCCAGGCTCACCGGTGGCAGCACATGGGCAGGCAGCCCCCCTGACGGCCACAATGTCGCACTTCCAGAGGGAAGCGTTGAAATAAGTGGAAATGTTCATTGAGATCTGCCCCTTCCAGAAATGTCCATTTCCTGACATTTGGGGGCTTGCCCCCGGAAGCGCAACATCACTGCTGTGGGTGGAAGGAGCTGTGCACACCCTGGGAACTGGCAGTGCTGACCAGTATCACTGGATCCTACTCAAAGTCCTAGGATTAACGTAATTTTAAATAATTTTTTTAAGTATATAAAATATATTGTGTGGAAAGACAACATTCTAATTAAAAGTATGTGTATTAAATTTTACTACATGTACAGCTGATACACTGAAGATGATGATCCTGGATTAGATGCACAAGTTATACAATAATTATACTATATTTAAAAGCAGCACTATCAGCTCTCTCTAGAATATTATAGGAACAAAAATAGCCTACATTTTTTAAACAGAGGGGATTAAATTTATGAAGATTAACATTCAACATGTTTTAGTACTGATTTATCAAGCACATATAGTACTCTAGCCATAAATTGGATGATAGTAATAGGAAACGTGTATGGGTTAAATATGCAAATCAATCAATCAACAAATCTCCCAAGCCTGGAACAGCCAAATGTACTAGCTATCCAGGCTAGCAATAAAAACAGAAATTAGAAATAAAACATGTCAAGTTAAATGTCTAATTGATCACAGAAATGTTGTGATGCAGTATATCACATAACTACGAAAATTATAAGAACAATTGAGTAAATGACCAAAGACTAGCTGCAAGAAATGACTTGTTATGTCATACCTTCTAGAAGACAGTTTACTAGGGAAAAATTAGCATACAGCTCTATAAAAGTGGAAATTTGGGGCAGAAGGTGTGATTTCAAGAAATAACCTACAACACAATGCTTGTGACATCACAGCTGCTTGGGTGCAGGAGGTATAGTGCAGTATAAAATAGTTTAATATTTTATACTGGAATAATGTCCAGTGGGTCAAACTGAAGGAGGCAAGACTAGTTCTCTAAGATTCAGGATAAGCTTTGTCATACGTACAAAATTCTTATCGAAAGAAAAGATTTTTTTCTGGAAATGAGCACATGTCATTACTAGGCTTCAGAAATTCACCAGAACAGCCTTATGATCTATGCCTTAAACAAACTGCCATAAACTAAAAACATGAGACAATAACTAATGCTGCTGTTACAGCACTAGCACAAACCAACACTAGTGCAACGTCATCAGCACTTCCTAGGCAAAGAGGAAAAGTGATGATTTGCCACCAGCCACTGAATTTCAGCAGCAAGCTACACCACCAAATTTTGGTGCAAGTCGACACTTTTTCCCTTTGCCTAGCAAGTGCTAATGACATTGCACTAGAATTGCAAGTGCACTGAGCCATGATCAGCTTCTAACAGATTGTTTGCACTAGAATATCACCCATAATCTTCTGTGAAGCTTCCCAAATCAGCTTTTCCAGATGCAAGGGAAAGGAAAGAGGGAACTATTCTCTGCACAGCAGCCTAGGGAAGTCCAGCATCTTGCCACCAACCATGCTTAGTTCACGGCACACCTGCCTATGCAAGGTTTTGGGATTACTCTTAAGACCATCGTGGGCAGAGTGAAGGGAGCAATTGTTGAAGGCCTGGTGTGGAGAGACAAGGACTGAAATGGCACACAGAGCTACATCTCTTCTCCACTTTGGCCACTTTCATAAATTAACTTCAGTGTGATAAAGAGACAGAGGTGGGGAACTGGCATTTTAAATACACAGACACACACACACACACACTTTATAGGACAGCAGTAGAACATTCTATGGTTGGCTTCATTTCCATTCTGGCACAGAGAGCTTTTAGACTGGTGGAGAACAGGCCCAGCCTACTGCTCAGTCACTTAGCAGCAGACATGCTTCTTTGCTAGTTGGGTTTGCTCAAGCTGAAGCACTATCCTGGCAAGAATTTCCTTCCTGTACCAATTGCAGACTCATTTCCCACTCCCAAAGCTGATTTCTGTTTTTAGGGAGAGGCAAAGTTATTCAGGGTCCATTATTAAAAGGTTTCTTGTGGATTACTTTCAACAATTCCTGTTCCCCACCAGCCAAGGGAGTAGTCTGAGGTTTCAGCATAGACGAGAGGAGGGCCTTGCACTACATTCTAAAGGTCATCATGCAACCTTGTCCAAGTTGCACCAACAAAAACAAGCAATAATGACATGGGAGAGGTTTCGAGATTCTAGTGTTGAAGTACTTGATTCACACGAAGTGCTGCTTTAGCTGTTATGATGCTGCAGCAGATGAAGGCTGAAACAGAATGAGGTGGCTGTTCTTGCAAGCATACATCAGAAAACTAGGCAGATGAAATGAATCTTGTATACCAGAAGTAGGATGCAAAGTTCACCTGAGGCTGCGAGACCGGGGGCGCAGTGCTGGAGAGTGCCGTCCTTCCTCATCAGTGATGCTCTCTGTGCTGAAGTGCTTTGTCAGGAAATGAAGTTCATCAGCTGTCGGCTGATAGGGCAGTTGGTGCAGCTTCTCCTGAGATGAGCATGATGACTAAGAACAAAATATATACTTGACATGAGGCACAGGACTTAATATGCATAAACGCACAATAATGCTACCAATTATTTTGTTTCAAGAAGAAAAAAAAAATGCTTATGGATCTTGTTGCCCCTGGCCTCTTGAGTAAAGGAAAGAGATCTGATATACAAGAGGAAGAACTATGAAGAGACAAAACCATTCCTGCACAGAGTAACAATTTTCCTTCACATGCCTGATCTGACCCACGGGTATGGGCCACTAACTAGCAACCTCTGCTTTAAATGATTAAATGAACAAGATCTAGGTAAAAAGCTTTTAATAAAAATATGGAATAATCTATGTAAATGGGAAATTGTTCACCTGTCTCTATCTTACATAGAATTAATCATATCAAAATACTCTCTCAACTGGTCATCAGATAGAGACAAATTACACAAAAACAACAACCCCAAAGCAGCAACATAGAGATTGCAAAGGTTATGAAAGAACTCTTGGGGCTACATTATGTATGTATGCCCATCATTTGTGACTAATCATCCAGTATTGATTAGCCTATCCAAATAGGCCATTACAGATTGATCACTGACAGAACATTAATATTCCCCGACATAGTCAAACACAATGCTTTTCGATTGTGACAATTCACACATTCAGCTAATGAAGTGGTATACGTAAATGTGTGAGCCAGCCCTCAGCATATTAATAAGAACACACATTGCTCTCTTTGTTCACATATTCCAAATGAATAATACAAAAAGATGAAGGACAGGCTGCAAGAATGGTTTGCACTAGATACTTGAAACAGTTTTGAAGTCCCACTATAGTAAAAGCTATAAAAACAGTAAAGTTAACAAGTCATAATATATGTCAGAGAGGATAGGCAAAAAAAGAAACAAATATAGTTAAAGCATCGTGGACTATTGGAAGTAAAAGGAACAGAATTAAAAGTAATTTACTAAATAACTACGGAAAACATCAGCTTACTGAAACTGTTGAACTGGGAGTGTTTGTTCCATATCCAGATGAAGGGAGTGAGGCCAGTGACCAACGACGCCCATCTGTCCTAGAGAGAGATGCAAGCAGTGTTACTTCTAAATGCTACCAGAAATGTACAAGTAACAGATTTATTCTGCTTCAGTATCCCATATACAGTAGTTAGTGGCCAATGTGTTTACTCTAGACACCCACTTCATTTCTCCCCCAAATGGCTTCAGGCTGGCTATGAAGCAATGGCAGTAATGAATACGTATTTGAGAATCCAGCATGTAGTCTGCCAGTTGCTGACCCATGGTATAAACACTAGGAGTAACAATACCCCCCGAAAGCACAATGAACTCTATAGAGTTTCTCTATTTGCTTAAATACATTTTCAGCGGCTCTTTTAATGGCAGTCACAAACACACACACGGGCGCGCACACTCCTTAAAGGAATGGCTATTACTATGGATGCCACAAATTGTTTATTAGGTTCCTTAAAACTCACTACATTTCACTGACTTAAGAAATACCTGTTGCAAAACCTTTGGCCAACTCGTAGCAATTGAAATTGCAGTGCAATTTCAATAATTTGATACTGCATTGATCTGACTTATCAAATATATTTTTGTAGACAAATTGTTTGTCAGTATGAATTGCAAGTTCTCCACAGGCTGATGCGGCACAAACTGATCAAGAATGTAAAATCTGTATCTAAATAAAACTATACAATCTATAAATCTGCTGAGGTGATTTTAATGAATGATTCTCTAAGACTACATTCACATAAAAAGCTGCTCTGCAAGAAATCCAGGACACTAATAATAGATTTCAGACAACCCAGAAATCTAATGAAGAGGTATACTTTGGAGATAATGGGGTGGGGTTTGGTTTTTTTTTTGCTTTTTTCCCCATTTGGTAACTACAGATATCTTCTTAATGCTGTCGAACAGCTATGGTCACAAGCTCATCCAGCAGCTGAATTGGGGGCAGTCCACTTGTACTTTGTTCTTCCAGCCACACTAGTCTTTGCCACTGCAGATAAGAGTGACTGTGGGGCCAGCAGGAGCTGTACAGTCTGTATGATCCAATTTACAACACAGCACAGGGTTCTTCCCATACCACATCATAGCTGGCAGTGGTAGCTTTGTTGTACACATCTTGTTCTTCTAATTTAGCACTATAGTGACATGACAAAACACGAGAGGCTACTAAAAAAATGCGCCCTTAGATGAGGGTTAAGTTCTTCAGATGTTATATACTCAATAGAATTTTAATAGGCAATCCATTGATTTAGAATCGCAGCTCTATAGCTGTGAATTGCTTTTGCTAGTTTACATTTTAAACTTTAAAATGTCTAAACATAGAAAGTTGTGGCAGATATCTATGTACATATACATGGAGTTCTTAAGGAATGGAATAATGTCCGGTGGCATAATATATGATCAGCAAGATAGTGCTGTGTTAAAAGTATGGAAGAAAGTGAATGGAGCAGTTTTTGAAGATTTCTGACTTGCTTTTGATTTCTTGTTTGCATTTGATGACAATGTTGTGATTGCTGTCTTAGCGAGAAGTGACGGATCTGAACATTCCTATAAGTTGCTAAGAGTGTCAATAACCAAGTGTGTTTTGCAAAAACTTGTGGTAAAATATCCTTATTTCACCTGGTATCTCAAAAGAAAATTAGGTATAATTGAGTAAGGAGCAGGCTTCCCATTCCCTTTATTTGACTCAGGAAAACAGTTTACATTTCTAACCCACCTTCTCTGTTAAGATTAGACAAGGAACAGCATAAACATTTAATAAACAATGCCTTCATGCTTCATGCACAGAAACACAAATATTTAAGCTGTAATGACAGAATCCATGCTAAAATCAAAACCCCATTTAGTCAAGCTTTTGAACATAAAGATCCTCAAATGTCACTGCTATTTTTCTGCTGTGTATTACACCTTATATGTCAAATATGCTGCACAGTGAATTACCATTTGGATGATAATGAACAACCAATTAGAGGTTTAAAATTTATTTTGAAGAAGCGGAGAGATTGATTGCAGGTATGATGAAATATTTTTCATCACACCATTCATATTAAATTGCATTTAATACGAATGGTGAGATAAAAATATTTCAACACTTTTGCAAAATTATTCTTGGAATAATTCAAATGTTGAGGACCTTTCCAACACTGATGCCATACTGGGTAATACCAAAGCAACTAAATGCTAAGTCTCCCTAAACATGGGGCTGCTTCCCCAATGGCTTTTTTGTGGAAGGTGCTTAAAACTACTTCTGTATGATGACTGCTTCGCACAGGAAACTGTCCATATGCAACAACTTACCATATAGGTTGCTCCCACCAGGTAGTTGTCTTCCCAAAACATACATCTCCAGCTTATCAGTACACCATCTCAGAATTTAGTCACTGATACTAGATACAATATTCCAGTTGAGGTGAAACAGAAGAACACCCCATTTGCTATATATAACTCTTCTCACAATGGCATTTGTTTGCAACTACATTATATTGCTGACTTATATTTAGATTACATCCTGCTGAAGTTCCCAGAGAACAAGATCCTCTGTGTAAAAGATCCTATCCACAATGCTGACCTGCCCCCCTCCCCTGCCAAAAAAACCCCCCAATAGCTGAAGCTCAAGGAGATGCCTCTTTAAATCTTGGTCACCTCTCTTTTTAAAGTAATTTTCTAGCTATTTTATATTACCATGCAACAGAACTAGATCACCTTCATAAGGCTAGAATCCTATACAGATTTACGTGGGAATAAGCCCCACTGAACTCAATGGAACTTACTTTTGAGTAGGTATGTATAGAACTGTCTCATGAGATCAAGTTTAAAACAGCAGCAGGATTTTCTTTTAGAGGGAGGTTTGCTAAACTTTAAAAAGCAGACATTGTTCATTTTAACTGGCAGTGTAGTGCCAGTACACCTAAATGGGGTTATGATTGCATATAAGCTCACTGGGGCCTTAGCATGCAAAAGCATTCCATTTGCATTCCACACAGTACATATCTGCTGTACCATTACCTGTCTGCCCTGTGTCCATGGCTATATAAAAGAAACGGTACCAGTAATAAAAATCAAGAACAAAACACAATCTTCTTGTAAACACGTACTAAACTGTTAATATTATTTTTATGCTTTTAAATTACTCTTGGAATTTTTATGGTTGAAGGATGTTGTATAAATTTATAAAATAAATAAATAAATAAATAAGTGCGCATACATGTAATAAAAGATGAGTGTAGGAAAATCCTGTAGTTTATGCATCATTTATTTACAATGTAACAATTTTAACACCACTGAAACACTCAGTTTTGAGAATTACTCATCTTTGTTTCTCAGGTTTGAGAAGTACTCAGCTTTGTTATTAGTAACAAATAGCTGATGGTCATAACACCATAAGGCTTGAGAATTACTGCAAAACAACAATATTTCCAGAGCAAGCCAGGAGGACAGTATCTTGACAATACCTCTAAGAACATTACACTGTATGAAAAAGAATTCGAACACTGGATAACAAAAATTACTTAGTGGGGCAACACATCAGGAAAGGGTAAACAAGGGCTACAGAAATCAGTTGCTACATAATGGTAGGGCCAAAGTGGCAAGGAGGTTGTCAAAGTGCTACCCAAGAAACATATAGGCAGCCTGCAGCATGCTGGAGCCCTGGGGTGCCCTGCCCACTTTTCCCTGCCACCCAACTGATCAGCCATCTAATAGGAATGTGGAAACAGTGATCAGGCCCGAATGGGGGGTGGGGGGAGAGGAGAAGAGATTTTAATTATTAAAAGATTTTGCGCCCACCCTATATCAATAGATCCCAGGGTGGGATACAATAATAAAAACAATTCAGCATAAAACCAAAGTCTAGAATTAAATCAGTATTAAAACTCAAGCAAACAAATAAAGAACTACCACCAGTAAGAGCAAAAATGTTGGATAAACAGCCAGGTCTTTAAATTGTGCCGAAATATGGTCAATGTCAGCACCAGCCAGGGCTACAAAAGAAAGGAAACCAAACTCACCGACCACACTCCGTGACTTAGGGCACAATCATATAGGGATGGCGGTAAGCCTCCAAAGCTCCAACTTTGGAGACTTACGGCCATCCAAAGCAGAGTGGGAGGTGTAGCAAAGGTGATCAGTGCAGCAGGGGCAATCTTCTCCTCTGCACTCCTCCCACTCTGTATTTTTGTAGACAGGCGTTTTTGCCCGTCTAGCTAAGGTGGTGGGGAGGGGAAGGATAGGAGGCTGGGGAGACCTGGGGATAGGGTGTAAGCCATCCCCTCCCCTCTCTGCCCACTGGCACACCCCCTTTGCCTCCTCTGAGGTCGTCTTTATGAGCTTAGAGAGGCAGCCAGCGCAGTTTTCTCCATGCCAGTTGCGAGGGGGAGGAAAGGGGGTGGGAAGCTCAGATTACTAGGCCTAAGATTAGAGTGCTGTCTATGACCTTGGATCCAGGAATCTGAACTATCCTATGACCTCCCCAGACTTTGTCTAGGGGCTATAGGATTGCTCTCCCCATGTCTCAGCTCTAATGACGAAGTGCCAACGTAAAAAGTACAGCACATATGTGAGTTAAGCATCTGCGCAGGTTTAGCATCAGGGTGGGGAAAGCATGGCAGTCAGTCATTCTCAGCTTTTTCCTAGCAAATAAGTTTGTTTACCTGGACAACTAATGCAATAATAATAATAAAAGTAACAGCCATGCAGGCAGAAAACCAGCAGGGCTGTGGGAGATATCCATGTTATTGTAATGAGTGTCCCATTTATGACTATCTGCCTGCTGGACAGAAGCTGTGGGTGCCCAGTGTAATGAGCTCCTAGCCTTCATTTGTTCCCTGGAAGCCACGGCTGTGACCTGGAGAAGCTGAGAGAGGCAGAGAGGTTTGTGGTCGAGACCTCTGCGGAGCTGATAGCAGCATCCCAATCCCTGGGTGAGAGTTCCTCAGTGGTCATGGAGAATGGGGGTCTTGGGGAAGAAGGGTTTCACTCCAAGGAAATGATCTATTAGAAGGGACCCATTGCTTGGAAGATGAATAGATATCTTCTCACATCAAGCATATGCCTCCACGGGGTGGGGGCCTTGTGGCAATGGGACATTCAATAATTGGAGACATAGTCAGCTGGGTTTGTGATGTGTGCATAGACCACATGGCAATCTTCCTGCCTAGTGTGAAGGTTGCAGATATCATATGTCATCTAGATAGCTTGGTAGATAGTGCTGGCGTGAAGTCAGCGGTCATGGTGGTGCATGTTGGTAACAATGATGGGGAAAATGTAGTTGCTAGGTCCTAGAAGCCAAATTTATGTTGCTGGGTAGGAGGCTGAAAATCAGGACCCCCAATTTAGCTTTCTCTGAAACACTACCTGTTCCATGAGCAGGGACTGACAGACCAGCAAAGTTGTGGAGTCTCAGCACATGGATGAGCTGGTGGTATACGGAGGATGGATTTAGATTTGTTAGGCACTAAGGAACATTCTGGGGCAAGCTAGAGCTCATACAAAAAGGGCAGGCACCAGGTGAACCAGAATGGAACAAGACTGCTGGTGCTTAAATTTTAAGGTTTTACACAGAACCCTGGGGGAAAGCTGACAGAAGTTGGAAAGCATCCAATACAGCTTAAATCATCCCTAGCGGATGAAGGTGAGAATATTTCTGATTGCCCAAATGGGGATGGGGTGGAAATAGGCCATGAGCATATGATAAAACGTGAAAGCCAATCAAAGAGGCCTAAAGGCTATAGCAGAAAATGCATATTCCAGAGACATTAGCACACCATGTATGTGTTTCTACGCTGCTTGAAGCCCCTGAGCCAAGATGAGAGAATTGGAATGCTTGGCTTTAAAGGAGAATGTAGATATAGTGAGCATAATGGAAATCTGGTGGAGTGGTGAGAACCAGCAGGACATGGTCATTTCTGGATACAAACCCTATAGGAAGGATGGGGAAGGACATACTGGAGAAGCTGTCCCTCTGTATGTCAAAAAGGGCAAAATGTCAAGCAAACTAGAAACCTTAAAAGGGGCAGACTCACTCACAGAATCATTGTGGATAATAATACCAGGCTCTAAAAGTATTTTTGTACTGTGGAGTTGCTATTGTCCCCCTAGCCAATGGGTGGCTGGAAGGGCATTGGCCTTGTTCACTTCTCCCTTTTTTTCTGTAGCCAGATTCTTGGGGTTCCTGGCACATATGTTCAAGCATATTTTGGTTAGCCTGGTGTGACTTTGTATAGCCTGGTATGACCCTAAAGAAGCCCCTCCCAAGAAAGATGATTGGCTTAGCTAAACACTTTCCTTTTAAAAAGCCTGTTCTACAGCCATACTCCTCTGGTATCAGAAGACTTGCAGCCAGACTGGAGAGAGCCAGCGTCAAACAACAGGATCTAGGAGAGGTTGTTGCAATGAAAGCATCCATTCAGAAAAGTGTGCGAATACCAGCCCCCCAAATTAAGACTAAACAAATGCAAGATCTTTCTGACAGAAACTTTGCCCTGAAAAGACAAGACAGACAATAAGCACACAGTGCTATCCAATGCAGGAGCTATGATGGGAGAACCTACAGTTACAGAGCAGCAGCTGAATCTGTTTGCTGGTAAGTGATGTCAAGTTTGTGAGATGGGATGTTAGTATAAGGATCAGGAAGTGTAAAACAGATGAGACAGACAAGGGGCAACAGCTGCAGCTGTACCAAGTTGAAGGGGCTGGCCCATTCCTGTGGCATGCCTAGTATAGAGCTGGGGAACAAAAGTTTTGAAAACATATTAACTTGGGGTCAACTGAAGCAGGAAGCTCTCTGGGGCCAGCAAGATTTACCACTGCAGGGCTTATCAGGTAGTGGGGTGGTAGTGCTAACAGTTTCTCTTCACCCTAAAGATGTGTGGGCTATGACAGGCCAAGAGCAAGATATGACTGTTTAAGGTTCAGATCCATGTTGGCTTCACCAGAAAGAGACAGGGTCTTTCTTTAGTGCCTCACCAAGGACACCAGTAACTACAGAATTTGCTGCAGATAAGCAAGTCAGTTAGGTTGTGGCCTTATTCAAGCTGTCTCATGTGCCTTCACTCCTAGGTCTGGGAGAAAATCCTCTTGGCAATGCTGCATAAGGAGCCTTTAAATATAGCCATACCAATAAGCCAATGAGACCTAAATAGATTTTTTGTTACCAGTATTGTGACTATTTTAGAAAGACTACTCAAGATTGATGGGTCTACATTTTTTCTGAGTTCCACACAGCACCTGGCAAACTACTGACACTAAATAAACACAAAAGGAGAAGCAGTAGTACAGTGATTCCCTGTTTATCTTCCCCTTTTAATCTAAGTATTCACACTGTATTTGTGCTGAGAGGCGTGTGATGTTATACTGCAGTAGTGTGTAAAGAACCGGACAACTACTTTTCCATTGCAAAATGCCTCAGAAGGGGACCAATTTGCATCACAGAAAAGACAGGAGGGAAAGAAGTACTTTCCTTGTCAGTGGCTTTTACTCAATGAGTGCTCAGTAGTGTGACCATGTTGCTGGGGGAGCAACTGACAGGGGAAGAAATTAGCACTCTCTTCATCTCCCCCAGAAGGCACTTTGCAATGGAGAAGGTGATGTCAAAACTGTATTACAGCGGGCTGTAGTGTAACACATAGCTGGCCACCTGTCTGGGCAACTTCTGTAAGACCCTACGCAAATGGCATTTTCAGTTTCTCAGATTTCGAAGCTGCCACTCTTTCCAGAATATGGCATATAGCTATATTAGGAGAATGCTGTCTGAGCGTCCCCTTTTGCTCTACAACTGTTAAATAACAAATACAAGTTAACAAGATTACCACTACTTGTCTGAACCAGCATATGTGTAAGCTGTCGGAACTGTTTTACAAATAGTGAAATGTAGAGGTGGTAGTTTGTATTCTGAAAGATACTGCTTTATCTCAATACGACAACAAATTATCAGAATAATTTATGCACAATGACCATTTATCTGCTACTAGTTTATCTGTTTTTTCTTCATGAATTCTCATCAGAAATTGTATCTTTAAAGTCTGGCTTAGTCAGAACTATTTGGATGCTGAAGTTCAGTTATTATGTTCTTTACAAGGTAGCTTCCAGGCAATAGGGCTGTGAAATATTAGAGCAGCATTTCCCAACCTGGTGTCCTCCAGGTATGTTGGACTACAGCTCCAATTGCCACCAGCTACCTGGAGGCCACTTTTCAGCATGGTGGCTCTAGCTTGGTGCACATAAATGTACTAGAAACTGGAACTCTTAATTTATGAAGGCGTCTGCTGTGATTTTCAATTGCGGGCTTTCAATCAACCAAAAAATACTATGAATGAGATATGGCTATAACTGCAAACATATTTTTGCAAACATATGGCTGGCAACCATATTTTGCTCTCCACCAGTCCAAAGATAGTAACAAGCTTTATTCTGCATTTGTCATTCTTGATCCTCTTATGAACTGAACATTTTCCTAAACGGGTAGTGCTTAAAGCAGAGATGGCTATCTCAAACCAATTTCATCTGGCTGCTGTAGGCCCTTCCAAATGGTAATCAGAATGTAGAAACAAACTGATTTTATTTTCCTCATATGAAAAGTTTAACTGAGCATTACACTTTTTTTGTTAAATCTTTGTCAATAGCATGTTAAAATAATCAACTGTGAAAATAAATAATTCTCATTATTCACTAAGGGCAAGTCTTAACTATTTACTTCCATCTTGTAAGTCCATTTGTTGAAATCAAACAAAGAATGCATAACTTCCTCCACAAAGCATTCTCACTTTCTTGGAAAAACAATGCATAATCTGCTTTCCTTTGTTGCCAACATTCTAACATTCTGTATCATTCAACATACTTTATGGCAGCTCCCACATTTATGGAGCTCCATGACATGTGAAGGTATCAAGAAGGGTAGAAATAACAATGCAGATAGTGAACAAGACATGTGATACTTCCCTGAAGAGGGCAGACAGAGGCACAATGTGACAACACAATATATTGCATTTCAGCCCTGAGTAGTTCCAGACATACAGCATTTAGCTGTTTGAAAAAGGCAATAACAATTGCCTTGTTTGAGAACTGCAACCATCTTAGTATGGTGGTAGAGTTAGGTAAGTTCTCAAGCTGCCCACCTCCCATGACAGTTTTGCTTTGGGCAGGGACTAGAGCTTAGGGGTGGGTGGGTTTGGCCATCCTGCATTAACCATGAATGAGGTGGTCTCACTAACAGGCAAACCTAAATGAATCCAGCAAATTAAATGTTTTTCAGCCACATCCCCAAGAAAATGGCTAAGAGTATGGGAACCCACCTGCACTGGGCCTCTGTCCACTACCATTCTTCTTCCTAATTTTACCCAGCAATTGGGCTGGGCCAGGGTGAAAGCTGCCTCCCTCAAGCCAGCTTGGACAAGTTAAAGCCAAAGTCCTGCACGCCAAACCAACTAGAAGCATGGCTAACAAAGCTGTGGTCTGTTATTCAAACTGTATGTACCAGCTCCCTCTTTTCTTCCCCATTTCCACTGCAGGATACAAGGGATAGCAACTTCATAATCTCTTGCCCTATATGTTTAAATATAGGCACAAAAACCTAGAAACCATTTTCTTAAAGATAGGCACAAAGCATAAACATTTGGGTGAACCAGGTCTTGTGTGTGGCTTTATTGTTTTTTTGCTTTTTTGCAGTGCTTTAAATTCTGGATGGAAAGCTAGCAAAAACAATGTTACAAATAATTCTTGAGAGTTAGTGAGTCAGTCAAACATTCATGTACAAATTACTTTAAGCAGCAGAAAACACCAATGGTCTCACATAGCTTTCACATGCTAAGCAGAACAAAAACATGTGCACATACCTACGGGCAGGAACAAAGGAAAAGTGAGAAGGCGCATTTGGGGAGAAATTTCTGGGACTATCCAATGGACTTCCACCTGTTCAAAAAAGTACAAAAAATGACATTTATTCTGCATTCACTATCTACCATTTCTGTTACCATATTTGATGAGCATCTGATATGCTGTACGAGTGCTTGAGACTTGCATGTGCAGTTGCCAATAATGATTTTTTCATGTCTATTTTTATTCTATGTCAATCAAAAGGAGCTGATCTTTCATTGTTTCTACAGCTGCAAATATAAATACATTTATTTGAACTTGGGATTAAAAGTAGCGCGACATTCTGAAAAATTGGCATCAGGATACCAGTTCATTGTAACATAAACATGTAAGAAGAGCTCTGCTGGATCAGACCAAATCCTATTCCCACAGTAGGAAACCAGATGGCTATGGAAAGCCCACAAGCAGGAAGTGAGCACAATAGCATACAGCATCTGAATCTGGAAGTAATATACAGCCATCATGACTAATAGCCATTGATAACCAATCCTCTATGAATTTGTCTAATCCCCTTTTAGCACCGTTAAATTTGGCTACCACATCTTGTAGTAGCAAATTCCATAGTTTAACTATGTAATGTGTAAACAAGTACTTCCTGTGGTCTGTCTATTCAGCTCCCAATAATCACCTTCAAAATATGATTCCTTGCTTTTGTAGTAAGAAACATCTATGCTAAGATCCCCAACAAAGTGCCATGGGCACAATAGTACCCGTGCAGACCTCCCTCAGTGCCTACAAAATCTCATTGCCTCGTAAAGTACAAAGAGGTGAGAGGAAATGAGAAGAGTGTCTCTCCCACTTCCTCTTTCAACACTATCTCCTTTTCCAGGCTGGGATTAGTACCCGAGCAGCCAATCCAGCCTGGAAAAATACAGAGGTGACAGAGGAAGGCTGAAATAGAAAGGCTGAAGCAACCAGAATGGAATGCCCCATGAGAAAATGTTTTAAACTGAAGGAAGGAAGGAAGGAGAGAGAGAGAGAGAGAGAGAGAGAGAGAGCAAGCAAGCAAGCAAGCAAGCAAGCAAGCAAGAAGCTTATGGGGAAGGTGCAAGTGGAGTGACATGAGGGGAAAGGAAGGAAAATGAAGGGAAAGAGCAGAGTATGTCTGTGGGGCTTTTTCACCTTTCTCAGGTGTGTGTGTGTGTGTGTTTCCCCAGCCTCGCTGGGTCTGCGTGTGTCTGTAGTTTCCCCATCCCCATTCTCTGTGTGTGCATGTGCATGTGTATGTGTATGTCTTGTTTTCCCCCCATCCTCTGTGTGTGTCTGTGTGTTGTTTTTCCCTCCTCTCCATCCCCTATGTATGTTTGTTTTTCTGTTCCTCCCCCAGTCTGTGCATTGCCTTTCTCTAGGTCTGTATATGGCACAGCAGCCATTTCGTAAATGGGAATGCCTCGCTGGTGGCAGCCATTTTGTCATGGCTCTCATGACATTCTCTCAAAATTCTGAATGTGCTCATGGGCCTAAAAAGGTTGGGGATACTTCAAGTTGTGTCAACTTTCATTAGAAGACTTACATTTTAAGCAATTGTAACAGGGCCTCAGGGCAAACAATGAAAAAATGGCTTTTATTCAGCCTTAGTAATTAACGACATGCAAATTATACATTCTTCATTCACTGGATATAGGGAAATTAGCTTCATTTGTGTTAACATTCAAGGTAAGGAAGGACTTCTGTCACCTGTTTGCAGGGAAGTATAAGCCCCTCTCTAGTTTCAGACAATAAACCCTTGAGAAGATCGGATTTTTAGTGAGAAATGAGTGTAAAGGAGATGGCCTAGTTGGTAGAGAGGTCGTGGTAGGTAAGCATTAACTGAGTAAGGCATTTCTTTTAGTCAGTATATTATTGTTTTACTGGAGAGAGTAGTAGGATTCAATGAAGAAGATTTGCAACCCCAGACACCTGGGGCTAGCAAGGAGACTGGAATGGCTCAAGGCTGGAGGTGCTAGTCTGAGTTCTTATCTCAATTCTAGGCAGTTATCCATCTCGGCCTGCCAAAGGACCAGCCCAGCTGGGAAGGTGTGAAAATGCCATCTCATCCTCCTTGGGAGGAGGGAGGGGGGCAAAGAAGTTGGAAGCTGGGTGGGAAATACTATAAAACAGATAGGAGGGTCTCCATCCTTTGTCCTTTGGTTTTTCATCTGGTCTGGGTGGAAGGTTCCCGTATGTTGGCAAAGACAAAAGATCCTACTTTGGTATGTAAGTAGTTAGGCCAGGTAGCGTTTATTATTTTAGCCTATGTTGGGTTTCCAACCGGGGAATTGGTTCTTGGGTATTCCTCTTTGTATCATGTTTTATTGTTCTTCCCGTTCCCTCACCCCTAATTTATAAACTTCTACCTCAAACTTTGATGCTGCTATTCCTTTCCATTCAGTGCTAAATTCAGTGGCTACTGTTTTCTCCAAAAGGGCTGGAGAGATTGGAGAATTCCTCTCATGCTTGGTAAAAGTAGGGCTGAGGAGGTGGTGGGAGCAGGTGAAGGGTGGCTGGTTGAGCCCTGGCCTCCTTTACAATAACGAATAAACCTCTCTCCCTTCTAACTGAGATGAGTTACTCAGAGTGGAGGATGAGGCTCTCTGGGAAGGGTTCATTAATTGTGGTTAAGGGCGCACAGCCAAGTATTCTCATTTAGGTGGAGCTAGCTCATCCTCTTCCACACTGGCTGCCTCATCACCTACTTGGAAGGTCAGCCAGGCACCACTATGACACTTCTTCAGCTTCTCTCCTTCCCCACTCTTTTCTCCTGACTTTCTCACCTTGCCTTGTTCACCTTGTATACTTTCTCCCCAGTGGACAACGTTTTATTTCTTCTCTCCTTTCCTTCCATCTCACTTATCCACTCCTTCATTTCTTGTGTCTCCCTTTTCCCTCTCCCTGCTCAGCTATTCCTCCACTGGACCTCCAGTTTGATGGGCGGGACTCCAAAGCACTCAGTTTGCTTCTCTGTCAGATGCTGGAACCCACCACCAGTCCAGGAGCAGTCTTTCTTCAGAGGGGATAACTGACCAGACCCCTACCCACTCCCCTTGCAGGCGACATCAACATACATTGTCTGACTGAACAAATGAAACAAGCTGCAAACCCATGCAGCTCAGCACTCAATCTGGTAGCAACCTCTGACTCCTCAGCAACAGCCTGATGGGGTTTGAGTGGCATATTTATTTCCAGACTCTGGAATTTTAATTAGATCCCAATTGGGGTATTTCTCAGCTTAAGATGAAAAACCATTAGTAGTCCTACTCTACTCATCAAAGTGAAACACTGAAAATGGCAGGGGAAAGGGGAATTTAAGAATTGTAGCTTAGTACCACATGTGAAGAATTTATTTGAATAATCTTTTTTTAAAAAATGCACAAAATATAAATTAGAAACAGATGTCTTGTGTATAAATTGCTGAGAAAATGATCAAACACTTATCTAATGAATTTGCAACGTAAAGTTGTTATGAACAATGTAACACCCATGTAACATTACTTGTGTTGAAGAACACTATAGGGCAGGCGTAGGCAAACTCTTCGGGCCCAGAGGCACATTTGCCATTTTTGGAGGGCCTGAGGGTGCATTTGTCCCATGGTTGTTTGGGCCCTTTGGCATTTATTTCAGGATTCTCTCTTTTCTTAATCCAACCTAGCCTGGATTCTTTCTTTTCTTGCCCCCTCTCTGCTTGCATTTAAGGCCAGCTCCAGGTTTTTGAAGGCCCTTCGGCAAGTCGCCCTCAATGACCCCCCTCCCTCAGTGAGTCTACCTTCTCTCCCCCAGTGAGTCTACCAGTGAGTCACCAGCTGCTATTGCTCCTCCTCCTCTTTCTCATCACTTCTACTGCTTGCTTGCTTGCCTGCTTCCAGACAGCCAGTGAGCAAACACACAGTGGCATCTGCTGCTACTCCTTCCCACCAACATGTTGTCTGGGCCACAGCAAGAGGAAGGTGAACATGAAGGTTGTAATGGTGAAGAAGAGGAGCAACTCCAGGGTGTTCCTGTCAGTGAGCCCCTGCTGGGTTGTGGGGCCTTGGCAGGTGCCGAATCATGCCTAGTCTTGATGCTGGCCCTGCTTGCATTCTCTCTTTTCTTGCCCCTCTTCCTCCTCCTCCGGAATCCCCCCCCACTGCCACCACTCCTTTCTTCTTTCTATCCCCCTTCTGTTGCCTACTGACACTTTCTTTTGCCACCATTTCTGCCTCCTCCTCCAGATTTCCTCCCTGCTGTCACTACATTTCCCACCACCACCTTTCCTCCTCTGCCTGCTGCCGCTGCTTTTCCTCCACCTCCTCCCCCAGCTGCTTAACACCAAGGAAACGGAGTTTCCCAATGTGCCAACTTCCCGTTTTCTGGAACCACAGAGATAGAGAGAAGTGGCAGGAGCACAAAAATGTGGCTGGTGGAGTTGGTGCGCAGCGTGGTGAGGGGGGTGATGAAGGGGTCGTTGTGAGCATCAGTGCATCCATGGGCATATGTTGGCTAGAGTGTTGGACTGGGAGTCGGGAGATCCAGGTTCTAGTCCCTAGTCAACCACGGAAGCTCACTGGGTGACTTTGGGCCAGTCACAGACTCTCAGCCCAAGCCACCTCACAGGGTTGTTGTTATGAGGATAAAATGAAAGAAGAGGATTATGTATACCGCCTTGGGTTCCTTAAGGAGGAAAAAGGCCGGGATAGAAATAGATAGATAGATAGATAGATAGATAGATAGATAGATAGATAAGACAGATAGGGTGCAGGCTATACAATTTCACTGCTATTAATGATCATCATAGATTACATCATTTTTAATATATGCAGCATTGCTCATGACCAGGCAGGTCATTTACTTTCAAGGTGTCTGTTTTCAAGGGTGAAATACTCACTTTTCTTAAGCTTTATAACAGGGGGGAGGGGGGAATAAAGTGAAAGCAGAACTATGGGTGGCACTAGCTCAGAAAGCTGGCCAATGAATATTTAGGCGCCTTGCAACTCCTAAATAAATAAATAAATAAAACTTATTTACCAAAACTTTAGTTTTGGTAAAGAAAAAAAAATAGTTTTATTTACACTCTCACACACATTGTTTAGGATGCCTAAATGCAGCTTGTGACTGGGTGAAAGCCTATGACTACGATATGGAGGGTTGCATTTTTTCTAGTGAGCAATCAAATATACTCAAACTCAATTGCAATGTTTGACATATGGAGGGGGGGTGGAAATAAAACCTTGGAAGTAGTGTCGCTCATCATTCAAACTTCATGCTACTCTTCATGAACCTCTCAAATCCTGTTATTTTTAAATCAGATATCACATTCTCAGGAAAATGCATATTGTGAATTTCAAATTAATAGAGTGAATCTTTAATAAGCTGGCTTATACTATGCACAGATAAAAAATTGAAAATTGAAATTTAAGGTCAAGCTAATCCACTACTACTAATTAGGGTAATAGGAAAATGTTTGCAATCATATGGATATATATATATAGGTAGTGTAATAAAACAATACCCATATATTATTAATACACCCACATATTTATGAACAATAATTAATACTATTAGGGTAAACATTAGAAGGGAGTGCAAGAAGGAGGCCCAGGGATGAAGCATTGCAGCCACAGTGACAAAACTTCAAGGTAAAAAGAGTTAAATATCTGTGGGAGTTTAGCAACAGGGTGAGGCAGCCAGGATAATCAATTCTTCCCTGTCTTCTGCTAGTAAATAATTTTAGTCTGAGTATATTTGATTGCTCACTAGAAAAAATTCAACCCTCCATATCGTAGTCATAGGCTTTCATCCAGTCACAAGCTGCATTTAGGCATCCTAAACAATGTGTGTGAGAGTGTAAATAAAACTACTTTTTTTTTTTTACCAAAACTAAAGTTTTGGTAAATAAAAGTTTTATTTATTTATTTAGTAGTCGGTGATTCAATTATTAGAGATACAGACAGCTGGGTTTCTGATGGGAGTTAGACTGCATAGTGCATTGTTTGCATAGTGCAAAAGATGCAGATATTATGCATTATCTAGACAGCCTGGTAGCTAGTGCTGGGGTGGAGTTGGCAGTCATGGTGCAAGTCAGCACCAGTGACATAAGACTATGTAGTTATGAGGTTCTAGAAGCCAAATTTAGAATGCTAGGTAGAATGAAAACCAGAACATCCAAGGTAGCTTTCTTTGAAATGCTACCCATTCCACATACAGGGGCCAGGTAGACTAGCAAAGCTGAGGAGTCTCAATGTGTGGATGAGCCGGTGGTGTAGGGAGGAGGGATTTAGATTTGTTAGGCACTGGGCAATGTTCTGGGACAAACTGGGCCTGTACAAAATGGATGGGCGTTACTTGAAGGAGAATAGAACAAAACTGCTGGAGCTTAACATCAAAAAGGTGACAGAGCAGTTTTTAGATTGACCCCTGGGGAAAAAAGAACAGGAGCTGGGGAACTTCCTGTTGGGGCTGATTCATTCCTAGCAGATGGAAGAGAAATGTTTTTGACTGCACAAATAGGGATAGGGTGGAAATAGCCATGAGCATATAGTAAAACATGACAGCCAGTCAAAGAGGTGAAAGGGGAAAATGCAGACACCAGAGACATCAGGAGAGGGACACTGTGTACAGGTGATTCTATACTAATGCTAGAAGCCTCTGAGCCAAGAAGGGAGAGTTATAGTGCTTGGTTTTAAAGGAAAACATAGATTAGTGGGCATAACAGAAACCTAGTAGAGTAGAGCAAACCAGTGGGGTACGGTCATCTCTGGTCACAAACTCTATAGGAATGACTGGGATGGTGTTGCTCTGTACATCAAAGCGGGCAGGATGTCAAACAAATTAGAGACCTCAAAAGGGCCAGACTTCTCAACATAATTGCTGTGGGAGACAATAGCAGGCCCCTAATCTGAGGATATGCCTGACCAAAATGCTCAGGGTGATCTTGAGATGGAGAACAAAATCAGGGAGGCAGCCAAACGAGACAATGTTGTAGCAATGAACAACTTCAATTACCCCCCACACTGACTGGATAAATGCATGTTCCAGTCACAACAAAGAGATAAAAATGTCTAGATACTGTAAAAGACTGGGCCCTAGAACAGCTGGTCATGGAACTGACCAGAGGAGGTGATCCTGGACGTAATCCTAAGTCTCCAAGACTTACTACAAGATGTAAGTGTTGTTGAACCGACTGGAAACCGTGAACACAGTGCTATCAAATTTAATTTATATGTAAGTGAAAAATTGCCACGGAAGTCCAACACACTCACATTTTACTTCAAAACAAGAAACTTCTCTAAAATGAGAGGATTAGAAAAAAGGAAGTTGAGGGGGTTATTCAAAACCACATTACTAGAAGCTCAGCTAGAATGTATACTGCACATCAGGAAAGGTACCACCAAGTCCAAGAGGCCACCAGCATGGTTAATGAGCAGTGTGAAGGAAGCTATTAGAGAAAAGAAAGCTGCCTTTAGAAAATGGAAGCCTTACCCAATTGAGGAGAACAAAAAGGAACAAAAACTTTTACAAAAGAAATGGATGCAAACCATAAAGGAGGCAAAAAAAGTTTTTGAGGAGCATATCACTAATAATGTTAAAAACAATAAAATATAATTTAAATACATCAGAAGCAGAAAACCAATTAGGGAGCCAATTGGCCCTTTGGAACAACATCCAAAGATGCTTGCTGCAGATGATGGGAGTTGTAGTCCAACATATATGGATACTGCCAAGTTGGAGAAAGCTGCGCTAGCGAGAGAAATAACATTCTTTGTTCATCCCAGTTCCTCAACTCTGCTGGAAATTCCAGCAATTGATTTCAGTGTCTGATAAGACAAGATCCTTCTGTTTCCAGGGATGATGTGAGGGCAGAAAATACTGACTGCTATCTTAAAATATTCTCTCAGTTCACTACTTATGTAGAATACTACTTGTGTATAAGAAATACTATTACAGGGAAGATGGCAGGTATGCTCCTTAACTGCTTGGATGA
Source organism: Heloderma suspectum (assembly GCF_057233095.1). Lineage (NCBI taxonomy): Eukaryota > Metazoa > Chordata > Lepidosauria > Squamata > Helodermatidae > Heloderma > Heloderma suspectum. Next base: position 233,841,299 of record NC_139461.1, read on the forward strand.
ATAGTTATGTACGTCCAGTAGAACCTGTAAAATACTACAAGCGGGCTAGCATAAGTAAATAGAAAGGATCCCCACTAGTTACTCAGGTGGTTTTAAGCTGTTTGAAAAAAGTAAGCAGACCTCAAAAGGTGCTAGGAAACAATTTACTGAAATAAACTATTGAAGATAAATGAGTTTTAGATAATCTTCTCTAGTTTAGGAAGCAGCATAAGGCACACTACTTTTATGACAGGATTAAATCATTCTGATTACTCCTGAAGAAGGATTGCTTACTGAAAAAATGTAGAGTTATTTTTTTAGTTTATTGCTGGCATCAGTACCCAGCATACTTCAGCAACTGCCAGAGCCCTAGAGCCGCAGCCACGTCAACCGCTGATTCCTGCCCTTTAAAAAAAACAATCCAGCCCAGCACTTCAAGCAGCACCGGGTGGTTGAGTTGAGCCATCATTTTAATTTCCTGCAGTGCTATGTCACTGATTGGAGCCATGCTGCCTGGTAACACGGCAAGGGCCTAGTGATTGAGGAGGGATGCCAAATAGACTGCACTTTGCTCAGAGCCCCTTCAAACCTGGAGTTGGTCCTGATTTAAATAAACTGTTTATTAGCACCTTTCAAGGTTGCTGCCTCTTATTTCTGCCCCTTACTGATGCTGTTCCCCATTATTCTTTTACTTTAGCAGTTTCAGCAATTATTTACAACACTACTTTGATAAGAATCTGTGCCATGAAGACATCCATATAACAGTAAATGCATTTGAAAACTTAACTATTACTGATTTCTCTCTCACACACACACATGCTTGGTTGTTACTTCCAAGGAAATGGTTGTTGAGATGTCGATTGAAACTGCTGGAGATATACTTAAAGGAAAAATTACTTTAAAACTTTTCAGCTATAGGATCCTGTCTTTAGAAGAGGTTTTCTTAGAATTCTGAAATACTGATGCTAATTCTGGCAACAGGCAACCATTTAAACTCTCCTTGGAGAACTTAAGGAAGACTTTGCTTGGATATCAGCCATGTAAGATAAGGGGCTCTTGAATCAGAGAAGCAGATGGCTCATTGTAGTTGAACTTCTACCAATTTTCTCTTAAGGATTTCTTCAGTATTTCTGTGCAAAGAAGATACAGGGGATACACTGTCATCTAGTATGAAGAAAACTTTGAACATAATGAATTGTAGCATTTTACTAATAATGTGGAAGCCAACAATACCCACTGTTTTCAGCATGTGCTTAAATTCTATTCATACTTCTTGGCAGGATAATTATAGCATCTGGAGTTCCCCAGCAGGACTGGATCAATGCCAAAGTTTAGAATAGACTACCAGGGCTGTCTGGGTCAGCATCTCCAGAAAGGGAGACATCATCTTTCTTAACTGTATGAGGTAGAGGAGGGGTAAGAAACCTTTTTCAGACCAATGGTTGCATTTGTTTGTACATAACCTTGGGGGCAGAGAAACACATGCCAGCGGTGGGCAGGGCTAGACCCCAAAAAGGGCAGGGCCAAAGTAACACTTTATCTACCCTCTTCTCCCCCACCCCCATGCCTTATCTCTCTTTTGCTCTGCATCTCTCCTTCTTTCCCTCTCCCCACTTGTCTCTTTTATGGTTTGCTGAGAAATCTGATCAGTTAAGAGATCACTGTGCACAAAGAGAAGAAAGAAAGGGGAGTGAGCAAGCTCTCTGCTGCTTGCCCATGTAGCATCACCAAAGCAGGGTTACTGTTGCATGTTAAATGAAGCCAATGACAAATCACACATAATTTTTCTCTCAACTGTAGGCATCATACTTTACTCTTGGAAAAGCTTCGTAGGAGGCATGTTTATTTGGATATATTATGCATACATGATAGCAGAGATAATATGGTAAAAGTACTTCCTCTTTCAGTCTTTAAAATGCTCAGTATCAAAGTATCTCAACATCCTAGAACAGAATTAGTAACAGCAGAGCTGTTTCAGGTGAAGGGTTTATTACGATCTGACCCTGAAAGGGAACTGGTCTCTCTCTTGATGGCTTGCTGTGATAATTTTGCAACGTAAAATGGCCTGCAACCAGCGTGACTGGGATTCCACAGTTTGTTGTTCAGTCGTGTCCGACTCTTCGTGACCTCATGGACCATAGCACGCCAGGCCTTCCTGTACTGCGCTCTCTCCCAGAGCATGCTCAAGTTCATATTCATTGCATCAGTGATGCTATCTAGCCATCTCATCCTCTGCCGTCCCCTTCTCCTTTTGCCTTCAATCTTTCCCAGCATCAGGGTCTTTTCCAGGGAGTTTTCTCTTCGCATTAGGTGGCCAAAATATTTCAGCTTCAGCTTCAGTATCTGTCCTTCCAATGAGCACTCAGGGTTGATTTCCTTTAGGATTGACTGATTTGACCTCCTTGCAGTCCAGGGGACTCGTCAGAGTCTTCTCCAGCACCACAGTTCGAAAGCAGCAATTCTTCGGCGCTCAGCCTTCCTTATAGTCCAGCTCTCACAGCCAAACATTACTACTGGGAAAACCATAGCTTTGATTAGACGGACCTTTGTTGGCAAGGTGATGTCTCTGCTTCTTACCATGCTGTCTAGGTTTGCCATAGCTTTCCTCCCAAGGAGCAAGCGTCTTTCAATTTCATGGCTCCAGTCACCGTCTGCGGTGATCTTGGAGCCCAAGAAAGTAAAATCTGTCACTGCTTCCATTTCTTCCCCTTCTATATGCAAGGAAGTGATGGGGCCAGATGCCATGATCTTCATTTTTTTAATGTTGAGTTTCAAACCACCTTTGCACTCTCCACTTTCACCCTCAACAAGAGGCTCTTTAGATCCTCTTCGCTTTCTGCCATTAGGGTGGTATCATCTGTGTATCTGAGGTTGTTGATAATTCTCCCGGCAATCTTAATTCCGACCTGTGATTCATCCAACCCGGCGTTTCTCATGATGTACTCTGCATATAAGTTAAATAAGCGGGGTGACAATATGCAGCCTTGTCGTACTCCTTTCCCAATTTTGAACCACTCAGTTGTTCCATGTCCGGTTCTTACTGTTGCTTCTTGTCCCTCGTACAGGTTTCTCAGGACACAGGTAAGGTGGTCTGGTACTCCCATCTCTTTCAGAATTTGCCACAGTTTGTTGTGATCCACACAATCAAAGGCTTTAGTGTAGTCAATGAAGCAGAAATAGATGTTTTTCTGGAATTCTCTTGCTTTCTCCATGATGCAGCGAATGTTGGCGATTTGATCTCTAGTTCCTCTGCCTCTTCGAAACCCAGCTTGTTCTTCCGGTAGTTCTTGGTTCACATGCTGCTGAAGCCTAGCTTGTAGGATTTTGAGCATCACCTTGCTGGCATGTGAAATGAGAGCAATTGTGCGGCAGTTTGAACACTCTTTGGCGTTGCCCTTCTTTGGAATTGGAATGTAAACTGACCTGTTGAGTATTCCAAATTTGTTGGCATATTGAGTGCAGCACTTTAACAGCATCATCTTTTAGGATTTTAAATAGCTCAGCTGGAATACTGTCATCTCCACTAGCTTTGTTGTTACTAATGCTTCCTAAGGCCCACTTGACTTCACTCTCGAGATGTCCGGCTCAAGTTCAGTGACCGCACTCTCATGGCTATCAGGGACATTCAGATCTTTCCTGTATAGTTCTTCTGTGTATTCTTTCCACCTCTTCTTAATCTCATCTGCTTCTGTTAGGTCCCTGCCTTCTTTGTCCTTTATCTTCCCCGTCTTTGCACAAAACGTTCCCTTGAGATCTCCAATTTTCTTGAAGAGATCTCTAGTCTTTCCCATTCTATTGTTTTCCTCAATTGCTTTGCATTGTTCATTTAAGAAGGCCTTCCTGTCTCTCCTTGCTATTCTCTGGAACTCTGCATTCATTTGGATATATCTTCCCCTTTCTCCCTTGCTTTTCGCTTCCTTTCTTTCCTCAGCTACTTGTCAAGCCTCATCAGACAGACACTTGGCTTTCTTGCATTTCTTTTTCTTTGGGATGGATTGAGTTGCTGCCTCCTGAACAGTTTTACGGACCTCCGTCCATAGTTCCTCAGGCACTCTGTCTATCAGGTCTAATCCCTGAAATCTATTCCTCACCTCCACTGTATATTCATAAGGGATATGATTTCAGTCATACCTGAATGGTTTAGTGGTTTTCCCTACGTTCTTCAATTTAAGCCGAAATTTTGCAACAAGAAGCTCATGATCTGAGCCACAGTCAGCTCCAGGTCTTGTTTTGACTGACTGTATAGAGCTTCTCCATCTTTGGCTGCAAAGGACATAATCAATCTGATTTCATATTGACCATCTGGTGATGTCCATGTGTAGAGTCGCCTCTTGTGCTGCTGGAAAAGAGAGTTTGCTATGATCACCGTGTTCTCTTGGCAAAACTCTATTAGCCTTCGTCCTGCTTCATTTTCTACACCAAGGCCATGCTTGCCTGTTATACCGGTGATTTCTTGACTTCCTACTTTAGCGTTCCAATCCCCGATGATGAACAGGACATATTTTTTTGGTGTTAGTTCTAGAAGGTGTTGTAGGTCTTCATAGAACCGATCAACCTCAGCTTCTTCGGCCTCAGTGGTTGGGGCATAGACTTGAATTACTGTGATGTTGAATGGTTTGCCTTGGATTCGTACTGAGATCATTCTATCATTTTTGAGATTGTACCCCAATACTGCTTTTCCCACCCTTTTGTTGACTATGAGTGCTACTCCATTTCTTCTAAGGGATTCTTGCCCACTGTAGTAGATGTAATGGTCACCTGAATTAAATTTGCCCATGCCTGTCCATTTTAGTTCGCTAATTCCCAAGATGTCGATGTTCAATCTTGCCATCTCATGTTTGACCACCTCCAGCTTACCTTGATTCACTGATCTGACATTCCAGGTTCCTAAACAATATTGTTCTTTACAGCATCGGATTGTCTTTTCACCACCAGACACATCCACAGCTGAGTGTCCTTTCGGCTTTGGCCCAGCCGCTTCACTCTTTCTGGCGCTACTTGGAAATTCCCTCTCCTCTTCCCCAGTAGTATATTGGACACCTTCCGACCTGAGGGGCTCATCTTCTGGTGTCATATCTTTTAGCCTTGTGCTACGTTCCATGGGGTTTTCTTGGCAAGAATACTGGAGTGGGTTGCCATTTCCTTCTCCAGTGGACCACATTTTGTCAGAACTCTCCGCCATGACCTGTCCGTCTTGGGTGGCCCTGCACGGCATAGCTTATGGCTTCACTGAGTTACGCAAGCCCCTTCGCCACAACAAGGCAGTGATCCATGAAGGGGATTCCACAGTTAGTGCAGTTCTAATAATGGAGGTATGTACAGCACCATCCGGTCCAGTTGTTTTCTATGAGTTTCAGTTGCTGAGATACAAGAAGTTTATATCCTAATTACAGAATAAAGGCAGAGAGTTCACTGGACTGATCTGGTCTTCTACGGGCAATGGTCAGGAACCAATGATGCCCATGTACTAGCAGGATCCACTGCTAGTGCAATGTAATGCTAGCGGATCATGCAGCAATCAGAAATAAGTGAAATGCTCGTTTCTGTAATGGGGGAGGTCAGCAGAGTTGCAGAACAGAGCTCAGCTGACCTGTCCCAATCTGGAAACAAATATTTCCGCTTATTTCCAGGGTTGCTGTCAGAAGCACAAGTTCCTCTTGCACTCACAGCGAGTCTCATGAGCACAACAGAAATGATGGGAGCAGAGCAGCAGTACTGGATACTGCCCAATATGTTTTAGAAGGATTTGGTGCAGAACAGCACAAGGGAATAGGGAACAAGGAACAGGAAACCTTCTCCTACAGTAAAAGAGGCAGGGCAAAAGGTGACAGAAAAGAAACATGTTCGCAATATAAAAAGTCTTCCACACAAATTAAACTTGGGACTATTTTTAAAAAGTTGTGCAACTAAGAACTCCAGTCCACCAAATAAAGGGGTGATTAACTGCATTATGCCGTAATGCCCAAGCAACAGGCAACAGAGAGATCCTATTCCTGTTTGTTGCCAAAATTAAGGACACACATTATTAATAAGCTTTCACTCCGTATAGTCACAAAGACTAATTTCACTTCAAAAACAGATGTCCAGTATAATGAAAACATAGCAACTCTGTCAAACAACGATTAACAGATAGATCATATTTTCCATTACCTGCATGGCCGTGGAGTGGAGAATGTGGCCGTGGAAGTGTTGGAGATGTGCTGGAGGTTACAATCAAGCTCTTTCTATTACTGGTCCGACAGCTGAAATAAAAGTGGACACACACACAAATACTCAAATAAGCGATAGAAATATTTTATGGTATCCATCACATGTTTGCATTGCTAAGAAGATGTGGTCTTTGGATAAAGTAATATGAAAACACTGATCTGTACAATGTCTTTGTTACAACTTTGGTGTATTGCATTTGATACTGTATGAGAGGTTTTACAGAGTTTTACAGTTTTATTCTGTAAACACTGTGCTGTTGATTTCAACTCTCCAAATCTCTAAACTTCCCAAATTATATAAAATGAACTAATGGATTGCAATAATAGAAAAGAGTAGAATTTAGAAGTGTGACTATAATGTTGTGAGCCTAGGAATTACTAAGATTTTTCACCATTAATAGTGAACAAAACCACACTAATGCCAGTGCAAAACTTTCAAAATAAATAATATTCATGTCACAACAGACTATGAAATCATGCGATAAATATTCTTAGCAATATTATTAGGCACATAGTATCTTGGACGCCTTTGAATTGCTGCTTGATTTCTCAAACTTCAACACACCTTCCATCACATTTTCAGTTACATGGTTACACAACTATGAAGGGTAGAAATTTAAAAGACTCACAATAGAGGTTGGTAATCATACCTTGACCAAGCTGAAGTATTTCTACTAAGTGTTTAGGGTTCAAGGCAGAGGAATAAATATTTCTCAATTAATGAAGCAGGATTCTATGGAGATGCAAGAACAATTTTATGGGGAAGTTTGAGCTCCTTCTCCAACAACTTACTCTGATAGAAAATACACTTAATGACAACTCAGTACTGAGGATTAGTGGAGCAATCCTTTATTTCTCAATGCATTTAAATGAATCTTGCCCTTATACATGTTAAAGGACACGTATAACTCACCAAGCCTCCCCCCCCCCGCCTTATCTGCACAGCCATATTCTGATATAATGTGACCTCAGCAGGTCACAAGTCTTACGTTGCTTTCCCCCGATTCAGAGCATGCAGTGACTACAAGCTCTTTTTATTCTCAGATGGAAAATAAAAGTGAATACTACCAAGCAAGCTACATATCTGAGGCTCCCACCTGCATTTCAGCATGTTTGTTAACTTAGGACAGCCTTGTCCAACCTGGTACCCTCCAGATGTTTTGGACTATAACCCCCAGCATTTCTGAATATTGGCCATGATGGCTGGGGCTGATGGGAGTTGAAGTTCATAAGAACATCAGAGCGATATCTGTCAGGGTGGAAACTGAGCCCATAGAGCCCCAGAGCAGTTCTGATTCTGAGGAAGAGCCACAACCCGTGGGAGAGGAGCTTGCTCACCTTTCACAGGCACAGCGGCAGGGAGAGATTCCTCCTGCCTGCATTCCTGAGAGAGATGGTGAACCTGGCAAAGAGAGAGCGGGGGATGGGTCCTTGCTGGATGAGGCACCAGATGGAGGGCACCGAGAGGAGGCGCTCTGCTCGCATGGCGCTAAAACAACGGTCGCGTCCCAAGGACCCAAGGGTAAGAGGGAGGACCTCCCCATAGCCCGTAAGTTCAGAGTCTTCCCGCCCTCCCCCTTCAAACGGGGACCAACTGCCTTACCTGGAGCTTAGGCTACTCTGCTAACTACCCCAGTGCAGTTCCTTGCTTAGTCACTGGTGATTAGCATCTGAAAGAGTCATTAAGTTGTAAAAGGAATAAAGCCTTAGAAAGAATCCTTTTCATCTGTGTCTTGAGTTGGCTATTGGAGGGGACTGTAAGAGGCAGCTAGGGCACTCCTGACACTATCTAGTCCAGCATTCTGTTCACACATGGGCCAACCAGCTATCACGCATGGGTTGTGGTGAAGGGGGCTAAGGGAAAAGGGGATTCCTCAAAATTGGGTAGAGGCACCTTCTGTGAAGGCCTCAGAGTTTGTTGGAAAGCATATCCAAAGAGCATCATGAAGACCAAGGAGCTATCAAAACAAGCAATGTTAAATCCATTATTACAAAATGGAAAGGATATGCCACAACTGTGACTCTGCCTAGAGAAGGCCGTCCGTCAAAACTCAGTGACTGGCTAAGGAGGACATTAATCAGAGAAGCAACCAAGAGGCCAATGGTAACTCTGGAGGAGCTGAGATGGGAGAAACCATCCATGGGACAACTATCACCCAGACCCTCCACAAAGCTGGGCTTTATGGAAGAGTGGCGAGAAAGAAGCTATTGCTGGAAAAAAAAATCAAATCCCATTTGGATTTTGCCAAAGGGCATGTGGGAGACACAGCAAACATGTGGAAAAATGTTCTCTGATCTGATGCGACCAAAACTGAACTTTTTTGCCTTACCACAAAATGCTATGTGTGGCACAAAGCCAACAGTGCTAATCACCCTGAGAACATCATCCTCACGGTGAAGCATGGTGGTAGCAGCATCATGTTGTGGGGATGTTTTTCATTGGCAGGGACTGGGAAACTGGCCAGGATTGAAGGCAAGATGGATGAAGCCAAATACGGGGCAATTCTAGAGAAAAACCTGTTTCAGTCTGCATGGGACCTGGGACTGAGGTGGAGGTTCACCTTCCAGCAGGACAGTGACCCTAAACACACAGCCAAACTTACACTGGAGTGGTTTAAAAACAAGAACCTGAATGTCTTAGAATGGCCTAGTCAAAGCCCAGACCTCAATCCGATTGAGAATCTGTGGCAAGACTTGAAAATTGATGTTCACCAATGGTCCCCATCCAACCTGACAGAGCTTGAGCAATTTTGCCAAGAAGAATGGGCAAAAATTGCAGGATTCAGATGTGCAAAGCTGACAGAGACTTAACCCCAAAAGCTCACAGCTGCAATTGCTGCCAAAGGTGCTTCTACCAAGTGTTGACTTCGGGGGGGGGGGGGGAATACTTATGCAATCAACAAACACCAGTTTGTTTTTGTTTAATTAACTTATGTGGCACAATAACAATATTTTGCACCTTCAAAGTGTTGAGCATGTTGTGTATGGTACGAATGCCAATCAAATGCATTTTAATTCCAAGGTTGTAACACAACAAAATGTGGAAAAGTCAAAGGGGGATTAATACTTATGCAAGGCACTGTATATGATCAGAGGATGACAAGACTTGGGAAGATCTGTAGCTTTTGATTCTTGCAAGTTTAAAATAAATTTGAGAAGCTGACTAGATGGTATATTACGCCTAAAAAATATTCCTCCAAATGTATGGTAAAACAGATACTGGAAACATCAATAGGAAGAGGGGAGATATTTCCATATGTGGTAGACATATAAGTTGGCAAAGCTATATTTGACCAAAACAAGACATAATGAAAAGTTATATAAGGCCAGATCTGGACCTTTTTTTATTTCTAATGAGCTATACTAAATATTTACCTATAAACCAATCAGACATGATCTCATACATGATTGCCATAGCTAGGATATAGCATGCTAAAACAATGTCTATTCCCAGCATTGCAGAATGGGAAGGTGAAGTACATGAATACGTTGCTACATCAAGAGTAATTAGAATTGCACTCTTTTCAGTCAAAATTGGAAACTTTATTAGTTTAAGCCACACTCTTATACTGATATAACATGTTTATTTAGAAAGCGGTAAAAAAGAAATAATTGTTATTCATTTTGTATACCACTGTATACCTTTTTGTACTTTTAAGCTAAACATCAATATGAATTATCAAAAAAGGACACCGGTCTCATCCAAAGTGCATATAATAAAGTGATGTAAAGCAGAGACATCACCTTGCCGACAAAGGTCCATCTAATCAAAGCTATGGTTTTCCCAGTAGTAATGTATGGCTGTGAGAGCTGGACTATAAGGAAGGCTGAGCGCCGAAGAATTGATGCTTTCGAACTGTGGTGCTGGAGAAGACTCTGACGAGTCCCCTGGACTGCAAGGAGGTCAAATCAGTCCATCCTAAAGGAAATCAACCCTGACTGCTCATTGGAAGGACAGATAATGAAGCTGAAGCTCCAATATTTTGGCCACCTAATGCGAAGAGAAAACTCCCTGGAAAAGACCCTGATGCTGGGAAAGACTGAAGGCAAAAGGAGAAGGGGACGGCAGAGGATGAGATGGCTAGATAGCATCACCGATGCAATGAATATGAACTTGAGCACACTCCGGGAGAGAGCGCAGGACAGGAAGGCCTGGCGTGCTATGGTCCATGGGGTCACGAAGAGTCGGACACGACTGAACGACTGAACAACAAAGCAATGATAGGAAGCAAGCTAAATAAATACTCCATTAAGATACTATGAGCAACCCTAAGCGTTTTGGATAGAATGGGGTATAGAAACAAGAATAAATTAATGCGCAGTACCTAAGATAGCCATTTGCTTCTCCTCTGGTAGAAGAATCAATACTTGCATAAAATGTATGTTGGGGTGATACATGCAAACCAAATGAGCTCTTAAAACCACAATAATCATTATTGATCTGTGTCTCTGAATGATTTTATTTGAATACAAGTTTACTGTTATTCAATACATGCTAGAGCATTTTACCTAGAGGTAAATTGATTGAACTACCAATTATAACCTGAAGTACCATTAAGTTGCTGGTGTAGCTCTTTGATATACTTAAAATGTTCAGGAAAGTATCAAATTGCTCTTTGAGTAAGAGAGTGCATTCAAAATTAAATGAGATTGCTACTTTGCATACAGTATGTAAGATGTTAAGCTTCCTCATGCAGTTACATCTCAGTTTATAAACTACATTCATGAAGTATCTTCACATTAACGTGTTGCATCAAATACTGCAGAAATAAATTTAAGAGGCTAGTTAGAAGCAATGAAGCAGAGATGGGGTTGATTTCAAGGTTAGATGGAAAAACTGAGCGTAGGAAAATTTGGCTAAATTGGGAATAAAAAGATTTATTGGTCAACAATTAGTTTTGCTGGAAGCAGTGCCAGCTCCAGGTTTTTAAGGGCCCTTGTGCAAGGCACCCTCCATGGGCCTCCCTCCTTCAGTGAGTCTACCTTCTCACTGCCACTGTCATCAGCTGCTATTGCTAGTCCACCTTTTTCCCATCATTGCTATTGCTTGCTTGACAGACAGAGAATCAGTGAGCAAGTCAGTAGTGGCATCTACCACTGTTATTTGGGCCAGAGCAAAAGCCATGTGAACAAGCAGCTTGCAACAGTGAAGAGGAGAAGCATGTCTGCCCACTCATCTCTACCTTTGATGCTGGCCCTGGCTGGAGGTCTAGTCCAATGCTCGACTGCTAAAGAAAAGTGTACAAATATACACCAAATTGGCCTGCCACTAATCACTCTCCATCACAAATGCTGCTCATTCCACCCATTTCTACTTTTTCAGGAGAAATGTTGATAGCCCAGAAGTAAAAATTTAAGCCTGCTACTTGTTCATTCATAAAGCTGAGGCAGAAGGGATGTCAAGATAACACACTTTACCAGGGACAGCTGGTCTTTCTGTGCTGGAGGGGCACTGAACACCCAACTGTGGTTACACTCCCACCCCACCTCAGCATAAGGAATTACCTCTAACTTGGTCATGCGTCCACCTTTCTCCATGCATGGCACCAGCATGACAAATTGCTGGCTGGCTGCCAGTGTCAGGAGGTCACCCCTGCTGCCTTCTGAAATCCTCAGGTAGCCAGAATCAATACCCAGACAATAGGGCTCTTTTCCAAGGCTTTATTTCCATTCAACCTAATGACGCTTACAGATGCTAATTGCTTGCTCCTAGAGTGAGACTTAAGAGAGCTGCCTACTCGGGGGTTCTAGCCTTAGGAATCAGTTGATCTCCATTTGGAGGGTCAGGCGGGAAACCTCTGAACTTATGGGCTAGGAGGAGAGAGTCCACCCCTTTCCCGTGGGGCATCGGGGCACCGCTGTTGCCGTCGCACAAAGCGGGCTGAGCACCTCCTCTCAGTGCCTGCCATCTCCTGCTTGATGCTGCGCCGGTGCCTAGCGTCCAGAAACTGCTGTTGCGCCTCCCTCTCCCTGCCAGGGTCACTATCACTCTCAGGAATGTGTACCGGGAGGGGCTCTCCCCCCGGCTGCACCTCTGAACAGCACGCGGGTTCCTCTCCCATGGTTTCTACCTCTTCCTCAGAGTCATAACTGCTTTGGGGCTCTCTGTGCTCTGATCCAACCCTGATAGCCGGCTGTTGCTGTGGAGTATTTTCCCCCTGCACCAGCTTCACTATTTTTTATTTTTTTTTGCACATGCTCACATAGTGTGCAAGTGCAAAACTTCCCCATGAAAGATGGGGGGGGGGGCATTGGGGAGGCCTGCCTGGGGCAACTTATTTTTAAGTTTGTTTAAAAAACTAAAAATATTTAAAAAAATAAAGAGGAAACCACAGTGCCCAGCAGCCCCTAGCCAGTCGGAAAAAACTGTAGGGGAGTGGTAGAATGGGCTCTGCTGGGCCACTTAGGATTGTTCAGGGGATGTGCCAGTCGGCCAATGAAAATGGCTGTGGAACTGCCTAGGGGAGTGACTTTTCTTTTGGTGATAATTTTTTTAATTTTGCTGAGTTCACGCCACGGATTGGTTGCTTGTCTTCCCCACACCTTAATTTTGGATTAACTTAAAAAAAAAAGTGTGAGACTGTGTGTTGGTGAGCGAGAGAGAGCGTAGTGTGCCTTTCTTGTTAGCAAAGTTCTTTTTTCTGCTCAGCTGAGAAGAGTCAGACAGAACCATATGGAAAGCTGTCTTCTTTTTATTTGCAGGGAGGGTAGCTGACTGTTATCAGTATGGGGCAATGCATTTTTTCTAAGATATGATGGTTGTGAGTCATTTTTTTCTGAGCAAGATGTGGCTGTGGGTCATTTCTTTTTTTTCAGAGCAAGATACGGTGGTTGTAGGTAATTTCTTTTTTTCTGAGCAAGAAGTGGTGGTTGTGGGGCAGTAGCAATTTTTTCTGAACAAGATATTGCAGTGGGCTTTGGAATTTTCATCAGAACATATCTCCTTGCTGTGGAGCTGTGTGTGTTTGTGTGTGTGTGAATTGGTGGGTCTGGTGTTACAGAAAAATAGCTCTGGGATTTGTTTGTTTTTACAATTTAGTTGGGTTTGTGATTGCATAGAGGAAAAGCAATGGATGCCCTGTTACTTTTGTGTAGCAAAACTAGATGTTGTTGGCTCCAACTCTGCTGGCTCCTTGGCTCCACCTCCGCTGACCTGCCCTCTGAGCGCCCCACCAGTCACACTGACTGCCAGCTACCGCTGCATTTTACTGCCTTCCTCCTTACTGGTCTTCTAGTGGAGAAGCCAGGAAGCGTCCCTCAAGAAGCTGCATTTTATTTCAGGATTTTCTACTGCCAGCCCATTTATTAGCATGTCTCAAACATACTTAAGCCTCTTCCTAATTGCAACTCTTACTGCTGTCACCCATTTCTAAACTGAAATTTCTAAATTGCATTGCACATAATGTATATTTGGAAAAATGTGTATGCTATCAAATATTTTTAAAAGCATAACAGATATAGTTGTCTAAAAGACCTGTAACAATACTGTATAAGTTGCCATGGAAACAGAAAGGATGGAAAATTACTTATATTACACAGAGTTAGCCATGCACTCCTGTAAGCAGAAATAACATTTGTTACGTGTGCTTAAGAGTTCCCAACACATTTTTAGAACTCAACACCATGGAACACTGGCCTCACATATTGTAACAGGATACTATGTCTCTGCTCTCTGGCATCACTGAATCAGCAAGGTAAGGTATGAGAACATTTACAGGCGGAAGGAAAAGCAGACATGCATAAGTTGCAATATGGGGTAATGCTGCCTCCAATAAGGATACTTTCAGGCAAAGAACATGTTCATCAGAACACTATCAGGCTGTAGTGAAATGGCTATTGTCATTTCGATCTCCACTGTCACCCCTTTTTTAATGTTTTCAGTCACACTTGGCATTTTCTTATTTAGAACATAATGACTTCATAGCTTGCTAGTGGTTATATAATAGTTTCAGAGATAAAGCAGTGATTTTAAAAATGGCTCCAGCCAGCTATCTTTAAAGGGTTTTCTTTTTTAACTTAGAAAGCCATCTACGTTTATTCTTTCAGAAGCTTTTAAACCAGTCAGGACCCTTAGGAACTATGTTGACTCAACCAGCTGTTAGTGCTAGCTATACATATCTGACCAGCAGTGCCTGATCACTAGCAGTCACAAAACTATTGCAACTCCTGGACAAGAGCTTTCTTATCACTATTCACAAAAGTTTTCTGTATGAAAAATAGACATTTTGAATATGAAAACAAATATTTATTTCTTCTTCACAATGGAGCAAAACACACATCTAAAACTGACATGTTAATGAAAAGCACCAGCTGCACAGCAACATTAACTAGATATGGAAGTTATAGCTTTAATTATAGTAATTTAGACATGGAAGCAATTTTGCAAGCAATCGTACCACTGACAACAGGAATAATTAAGTCCTTCAAAATAGATAACAAGCATCCGGTATAAGATTGTCTCCATATTCAGTAACAGTTTTAAAAGGTATCTGCCGTAGAACAAATGAAATTGTTAAATTTTCTCCATGTTGTACATTTGATAATTTGGATAACAATGTCACAAACAACAGAATGCTATGTACATTCTATGACTCTCTCTTCCATATTGTGAGTGATACATTGCCATCAAAATAACTAATGGAATGGAATTCTCTGCCAAGGGAAGTCCATCTGAGCTCAAGCCTAGTGATCTTAAGATAACATTGCAAAACAATAGTTAATTGGGACTTCACAGGCATAGTGCAATTTTGCTGCAGATGTGTTATGTTTAAGGAACATATTCTAATTTAAGGTGTCTTTGCTGTATAATTATTGTAATTTGGCTTTTGCATGCCATTCTAAGCTCTACAGACTTGAATAGCATATACATTTAATACATTCCAACCAATTAATTATTTAACAGCAGCTCATTAACTGTGATAACAAAACAGCATAATAAAAGCCCTGCTAGATCAGCCCATCTACTCGAGTATTCTTTTTCCAACAGTGACTGGCAAGGTACTTCTAGGAAGCACACAAGCAAGAAATGAAGGCAACTTGTATTCAGAAGCATTATGCTTCTGAACCTGAGGGTTCCACTTAGCTGAAATGGCTAATAGTTGATAGACATATCCCTCCATGAATTAGCCTGATCTCCCCCTAAAGCCAGAGGCCATCAACTTATCTTGTGTCATAAAATTACATAAACTAACTATATGTTGTCTCTTTGGGCGACCACAAGTTCTACTGTTGGGATGGTGGGGAGACCCCTTCTCACTATCACTTCCTCCACACCATGCATAGTTTTATAAACTTCTATCATGTCCTTCCTAGTCATGAAAGAACCCCAGCTCCATTTTCTCCTTCCTCTTCTCTTTAAGAGTAAAGACAGGTTTCCTCATCAGCAGAATGTTTTCTTTAAATGAGGATTTTCTATCATGACTGGCCATTCTCCTCTTCTGTGATGTGTTGGTACCAGTCCTTTTATCCACACATAAAAATCATACATGAATATATAGCATGCCAGAAATGTTTTATCCTACACTATCCTTCTGTTTTAATCAAATGTCAAATCTCTTTAAAGTATCCAGGTAATGGGGTTGTGCTATATATAACATTTTGCATTGCCAAATGTTCCCTCATCTTTTCTGTCTTCAGAGAGACATTTCTTTAACTTCCCCATCTGTACAAGGACAGGTCAAGGGCAATAGCTACAATTTAATGAGAACTGAAGAGTCTTTAGTCTACACTAGATATAGGTTGCATACCAAAATCAGCCTGTGTTCACATTAGCAGGTTCCATGGGGAGCTCCCCTGATTTCACATTAATTCACAAGCTTTCCACAGTACTCAAGAAACATCCCATCAGCATTTACCACACTTCACCTTCAACTGGCAGGGTGAATAGTTCCACATTAGGGTAAGCTATTATTTACAAGAGAGAAAGAAAGGAGGAGCTAGAACCTTCTTTCCTCCTTTGTCTTCTCATATTTTCATAGTGGCAACTTGAGATGACTATCAGTTTTCCTGAGCCCTGAGTTATTCCCTTAAGCAGCAACCGGCACCTGCCTCTTCTCTTCCACTTCCTGCAGAAGTAGTAGTCCTGGAGGCATAAAGCTCTGCAAAATGCAAGCTCAACAACAAAGCTCAATTTGAGATCCTATGCCTTTCTAACTTGAGAAAATGCCATCTGGATTTGGAGAGCACAAAATTGGAAGCTGCTGTTTACATCAAAAATAAGATCCAAAGAAAAAATCTAGTATAACAAGCTGTATATCCATATTTCTGTGGTTACTTCAACACTGATCACTCCTCAACTGAAGCCAACCAATCAGATTTAGGTATCTTGCTAGCATCCTCTTTTTCAAAACAAATGCCCAAAATGCATTACTAGCATAACCCATTTCCCACCTATGATGGCAGGATCAATAGACAATGAAGGGAGTATGCTGCTGGGTCACCAATGGCTATTGGAGATGACAGTGCAGTGAAACGAGGCAAGCAAGGGAATATTATGTTACATACTGAACCAGACTAGAGCCATGTCTGTACCAGAACACATGTTACAACCCTGGGAAATTTGCTTAACGTATTTTCATTACTGTGCTCATACAGTGTTTCCTGTGACTCCTTTAACCTGTACATTGTACTTCATCTAATAGCACATGTGTTCCCTCTTTCCCTAATAATAGAATTATTGGCTTCATCTGTACCCATGTCCAACACCCACTCTTTATTAATTGCACATGATTTGTGCCCAGCCACAGCAGCTTACCATTTAAAAATTTGCTGTGGAGGCATGTACAAAATCAGGAAAAGGAGAAAATGTTGATGTCATTATTCATGAAGATAGTGGGAATAGAATATGAAAAATCTGATTAGAAAACAATATAACTTTAGGTCTTAAAAACAGTAACAAAAAAGCAAGGCCAGGACGGAAGAAGTTACCGAATTACACACTTACCTCTCTATATGCTACTATTAGCTAGTGATAAGGTTGCAGATCTATTGTGTGTAGTATTGTTTTATTTTTAGAAGGGCTCTGGTTTATCAGTCAGACTTAAAATCTCCTCACTTTCTAGAGTCTTATGACACTGTAATTTTCCCTCTTTTTCACCAAGTCATTTTGGTGGACTAGAATAGAAAAAAACCCCAAAAGGATGTAAATGATGCTGGAACCACACATGGGCCAGTATCTTCCTTGATGGAAAAACCCCGCAGCTTAAGATTAATACATTTAGTTCTTCTAAAGGATTTAAAAGGCTCCATCTAGAAAACATCCACTTAGTTCAGTGTAGAAGTGTTTTCTGCTCTGTCTTCTGTTCCACTTACATCTGTGTTCACATTTAGTTATTTTACAGACTTCTCCCCTTGAAGTTTACTGTGTTTAAGGATGTTTTCATTAAACCAGGGATGAGCAACTTGTGGCCCTCCAGATGTTATTGGACTATAATTCCCATCATCCCTTACCATGCTATGGCTATGCTGGCTAGGGCTAAAGAGAGGGCCAAAACATCTGGAGGACCATAAGCTGCCCATCTCTGCATTAATCAACACCCCCTATCCTATCTGAGTTAGTATCAAAATAGCAGTAGCTATGATTTAGTGCTAGTTCTGCTATACTCTGTCTCTGTGTAATAGCTAAATGGAACCTCCAATGTTTAAAGACAATATGCCACTGAAGTCGAGGGCTGCTGCCTTCATGCTCTGATTGTGGGCTTCCTGGAGGCATCTGGTTGGCTGCTGTGGGAAGCAGGATGCTGGACTACAAGGATATTTGGTCTGATCCTGCAGAGCTTCTCTTGTGTTCTTATGAGAGGCTGGGTAGGGGTCAAGGATAGATAACCGCAAAACAAAAAACAGGATATATGTGCATGCCAAACAGGGGGGGTACAGAGATAAACATAACACGTACATACTCCCCCCCTCCTCTCACACACACACACACACTTCAAGAAACAAAAAAGATTGCACAATGGCACTTTCCTGGCATACCTCACTACAGCCCCCAAAACCACAAAGGGAAAAGGGACCCTCTGGAATGGTATGGTATGGGGCAAGGGGCACTGCAGTGGAACAGCAAAATTGGAAGAGTTCAACAGCTGCCTTTCTCAAATGGAAGCGCTATTCCACTTGCACAACACACCTTTGGGTTAACATTTGCTATTTCACTCCTCTCCTTCACACAAGCAGCAAAACTAGCTAGGACTCAGCACTTCAACAGAGCTTCCCAGTACAGGTGAACTGGAACTATGATTAACTCTTTCAAGCAAGCCAGGATTTGTAAGCCAACTTCAAACCCTGGTCTAATGCTTGATTTTGATCAGCCCCCCCCCCCCCCATGTGTGAGGGGGAACGGGGAAGGGAGAATTCTTTCCAGGTGACAGAATATTGCAGTCTATGGCTGGGTTCACACAACATGCTAAGCCACCCTGCAAATAAGCCACAGTGGGCTGATCATTCGCAAATCTATCAGGCTTGCTGTAGGTTTTTCTCCCCCTCCTTCCTCCTCAGTCCTCCAGCTGGCTCCAGCACGTATCTCAGGCACCTTTGCGGCAGAACCTGTCTTGTCTCCTTGTTCCGTCCCCCTCCCTGCTCCAATTGCTATGCCTTTTCATTCAAAGTGGAGTAGGTAACATAGAAGGAAATTGAGAAGGCAAGCCTGCAGATAGGCTAATCTGTGCACAGCTTCCAAGGCTCGGGGGGGGGGGGTACTAAGGGAGAGAAAGAATCTATTTGAATATTTGAGAAGCACAGAAAAAGGTGGGAGGGATACAAGAGGAGTAGGTGCACCAAAAGTGGGTGGGGACAATATCTCCCACTTAGCAAGGAAATTCTCTCGCTATTAAGTGTTGAGCTGACACTTGTCAGTGTCTTCCTCCCATTCAACACTTCCCCGAGGCTCCAGGAAGTTCAGACAGGGGTAATATTGGCTCCCCTACGTCTCATGGCTCCTTTTCGGAGCAGTTACTGCTGTAGTTACTGTGTGTCATGGGGGGGCAGGGGAGCCAATCCCTTTCTGGACTTGCTGAAGACTTGAGGAAGAATTGAATGAGAGGAGGACACTGACAAGTGTCAGTTCAACACTTAATAGCGAGAGGATTTCATTGCCAAGGGGGAGATATTGTCCCCTTCCCCCACCCTTTTGCTGCACCTTTTGCTGCAAAGGGAGCCCACTTCAGGGCTCCCTTTGACAGCTGAAACATACAAGGAAATCGACAAGGGAAAGCTATGCATATCAGACAGGTGAATCTGTGCTCTTGCAAAAATATATATATATATTTTTTTTTTTAATGGACCCATTTGCATACCCCCAAAGCCCCCATTTTTTTTTAAGGTGGCAAACAAGTGATAGTCCCTCCAAAGTGACATTTGGGCATCAGCGGCGGGGCAGTAATTGGCAAAGGAGGCTGGAGGCAGCATTGATGTGATCAAGAAGAGCGGCACAGGCTTTTTTGCTGCTTTTGCCAAGCAGTTCTGTGGCCAATCCATGATCCATGGATTGGATCATGGATCATGATCCATGATCCATGCCAAGCAATCCATGATAAAATTACTCTGCTGGGTTCGGACAACACAACAACCCACCATGGCTGGCTGCCCAGGGTGGATTGCTGTGTTGTGCAAACCCAGTCTATGGGCTAGTTGTGAGGCATCTGGAGTGCTCATAACTGAGCATTTATAAAATTATTGCTTGGAAAGGCCTTTGCAGGATCAAACCTTAAATGCTGATTTTAAAATGCATTGCACATTCTCTAATCTTTTTTAGTTTTTGGACAACTCAGTACTTTACAAGATGAAGTCCAAAGTGTTTTCCATCGATCCAGTCCCAATGAAACAGTAATATAAAATATGGAACTATGCCAAAAGTAGTGTAAGAAACAATACCCCTGGCAAAATCTGCCTCACATCATATCATGCTGGAAGTTATTTGATACCACGGGATGACAGAAATCAGTATTTTGAAATAAATTTTGTAATAAATTATTTACACTATGTTGACAGTGAGACAGCTTTATTTTACATCATGAAACCAGCAGCAATCATTAGCTTCAGAATATGAAATACTAAACATATGCGGCAATGCTGACATAATTAGCCTTTCTCAGATAACATGTGCTGTAGACATTTAGATCAAATTATGTATAAGATTTTTTTTTTTAACTACTTCGGTAAATTGCTAACACTTAGACTGGAACTCCCCTTCATGGATCACTGCCTTGTTGTGGCGAAGGGGCTTGTGTAACTCAGTGAAGCCATATGCTATGCCGTGCAGGGCCACCCAAGATGGACAGGTCATGGCAGAGAGTTCTGACAAAATGTGGTCCAGTGGAGAAGGAAATGGCAACCCACTCCAGTATTCTTGCCAAGAAAACCCCATGGAACGTAGCACAAGGCTAAAAGAGATGACGCCGGAAGATGAGAAGGTGTCCAATATACTACTGGGGAAGAGCAGAGGGTATTTCCAAGTAGCGCCAGAAAGAATGAAGTGGCTGGGCCAAAGCCAAAAGGACACTCAGCTGTGGATGTGTCTGGTGGTGAAAAGAAAATCCGATGCTGTAAAGAACAATATTGTTTCGGAACCTGGAATGTCAGATCAATGAATCAAGGCAAGCTGGAGGTGGTCAAACATGAGATGGCAAGATTGAACATCGACATCTTGGGAATCAGCGAACTAAAATGGACAGGCATGGGCGAATTTAATTCAGGTGACCATTATATCTACTACTGTGGGCAAGAATCCCTTAGAAGAAATGGAGTAGCACTCATAGTCAACAAAAGGGTGGGAAAAGCAGTACTGGGGTACAATCTCAAAAACGATAGAATGATCTCAGTATGAATCCAAGGCAAACCATTCAACATCACAGTAATTCAAGTCTATGCCCCAACCACTGAGGCCGAAGAAGCTGAGGTTGATCGGTTCTATGAAGACCTACAACACCTTCTAGAACTAACACCAAAAAAAGATGTCCTCTTCATCATAGGGGATTGGAATGCTAAAGTAGGAAGTCAAGAAATCACCGGGATAACAGGCAGGCATGGCCTTGGTGTACAAAATGAAGCAGGACAAAAGCTAATAGAGTTTTGCCAGGAGAACACGCTGATCATAGCAAACACTCTTTTCCAACAGCACAAGAGGCGACTCTACACATGGACATCACCAGATGGTCAATATCGAAATCAGATTGATTATGTCCTTTGCAGCCAAAGATGGAGAAGCTCCATACAGTCAGTCAAAACAAGACCTGGAGCTGACTGTGGCTCAAATCATGAGCTGCTTCTTGCAAAATTTCAGCTTAAATGGAAGAACATAGGGAAAACCACTAAACCATTCAGGTATGACCGAAATCATATCCCTTATGAATATACAGTGGAGGTGAGGAATAGATTTCAGGGATTAGACCTGATAGAGTGCCTGAGGAACTATGGACGGGGGTCCGTAACATTGTTCAGGAGGCAGCAACTCAATCCATCCCAAAGAAAAAGAAATGCAAGAAAACCAAGTGGCTGTCTGATGAGGCTTTACAAGTAGCTGAGGAAAGAAAGGAAGCGAAAAGCAAGGGAGAAAGGGGAAGATATATCCAACTGAATGCAGAGGTCCAGAGAATACCAAGGAGAGACAAGAAGGCCTTCTTAAATGAACAATGCAAAGAAATCGAGGAAAACAACAGAATGGGAAAGACTAGAGATCTCTTCAAGAAAATTGGAGATCTCAAGGGAACGTTTTGTGCAAAGACAGGCATGATAAAGGACAAAGAAGGCAGGGACCTCACAGATGCAGATGAGATTAAGAAGAGGTGGAAAGAATACACAGAAGAACTATACAGGAAAGATCTGAATGTCCCTGATAGCCATGAGAGTGCGGTCACTGAACTTGAGCCGGACATCCTCGAGAGTAAAGTCAAGTGGGCCTTAGGAAGCGTTACTAACAAGAAAGCTAGCGGAGATGACAGTATTCCAGTTGAGCTATTTAAAATCCTAAAAGATGATGCTGTGAAAGTGCTGCACTCAATATGCCAACAAATTTGGAACACTCAACAATGGCCGCAAGACTGGAAAAGGTCAGTTTACATTCCAGTTCCAAAGAAGGGCAATGCCAAAGAGTGTTCAAACTACCGCACAATTGCGCTCATTTCACATGCCAGCAAGGTCATGCTCAAAATCCTAAAAGCTAGGCTCCAGCAGTATGCGAACCGAGAACTACCGGAAGTACAAGCTGGGTTTAGAAGAGGCAGAGGAACTAGAGATCAAATCGCCAACATTCGCTGCATCATGGAGAAAGCAAGAGAATTCCAGAAAAACGTCTATTTCTGCTTCATTGACTACGCTAAAGCCTTTGATTGTGTGGATCACAACAAACTGTGGCAAATTCTTAAAGTGATGGGAGTACCAGACCACCTTACCTGTCTCCTGGGAAACCTGTACGAGGGTCAAGAAGCAACAGTAAGAACCAGACATGGAACAACCGAGTGGTTCAAAATTGGGAAAGGAGTACAACAAGGCTGCATATTGTCACCCTGCTTATTTAACTTATATGCAGAGTACATCATGAGAAACGCCAGGTTGGATGAATCAGAGGTCGGAATTAAGATTGCCGGGAGAATTATCAACAACCTCCAATATGCAGACGATACCACCCTAATGGCAGAAAGCGAAGAGGATCTAAAGAGCCTCTTGTTGAGGGTGAAAGAGGAGAGTGCAAAAGCTGGTTTGAAACTCAACATTAAGAAAACTAAGATCATGGCATCTGGCCCTATCATTTCCTGGCATATAGAAGGGGAAGAAATGGAAGCAGTGACAGATTTTACTTTCTTGGGCTCCAAGATCACCGCAGACGGTGACTGGAGCCATGAAATTAAAAGACGCTCGCTCCTTGGGAGGAAAGCTATGGCAAACCTAGACAGCATAGTAAGAAGCAGAGACATCACCTTGCCAACAAAGGTCCGTCTAATCAAAGCTATGGTTTTCCCAGTAGTAATGTATGGCTGTGAGAGCTGAACTATAAGGAAGGCTGAGCGCCGAAGAATTGCTGCTTTCGAACTGTGGTGCTGGAGAAGACTCTTACGAGTCCCCTGGACTGCAAGGAGGTCAAATCAGTCAATTCTAAAGGAAATCAACCCTGAGTGCTCATTGGAAGGACAGATACTTAAGCTGAAGCTCAAATATTTTGGCTACCTAATGCAAAGAGAAAACTCTCTGGTAAAGACCCTGATGCTGGGAAAGACTGAAGGTCTGGCGTGCTATGGTCCATGGGGTCACGAAGAGTCGGACACGACTGAATGACTAAACAACAACAACAACAACAACAAGACTGGAACTGAATTTCTCTGGGTGTGCATTTGAAACCTTATTATAACAGCAATCGCTGTGAATTTGAAGACACGGGTCATAATCCAACTCCTGATTTCTGAGCAGCCCAAGAGAAGTTAGTGGAAATCTATGCAGTAAATGGTTTTAGAAATGCAGGAAGTTGAATGTAACACTGGAAACAGCATACTAACATAAAGGGCAAAAGAAAGCGTCTTCATTATTTTCTATTCAAAAATGTTGCAAATTATCGATAGGAAAAGTACTTTGACCAACCAATATGTACTGGTTGAAAGGAAGACAGACAGACAGACAGTCAAAAAGCTCCACGGTTTGCACTTCTTCCTTAAAGGTTATGGTATTGTTTCAGTCTTTACTCAGCATTTACTCTTATCGACTTGTTACATTTTACAATTCATAGACTAGACTATTCCCACTAAAAATTTATAGTATCCTCCAGACCACTGCATCAGTGTGCTCCAGTTCTGAAGTCCATTTGCCCACCTGCTCACACTCTGCTTGCTTCACAGCCAAAGCCAAGCTGGGCTGCTCCAGCCACACACTAAAAACAGTTGATGAATGGGTCTGTACACTTCACTGCAGCTCAGAATGGAATATTCCTTCTGCTAGAGTTCTTCAAGATACCAGAATCTGATCAGATATGGGAACCTCATCAATAAGCCAACTGGTTTAGACAGAGATGAAAGTGTTTAGTAGCTATTAGTCAGCATTTGGAATAATTTGTGAAAGATCCTAAATCTTAGGACAAGTTGTAATTATCTTGGATTTAGAGCAAGAACTTACTATTATTACACTACATCTGATGTAGGCTCCTACAGCCTACATACAAAATGTATGCATCAAATGTTGCAAATTATCGATAGGAAAAGTACTTTGACCAACCAATATGTACTGGTTGAAAGGAAGACAGACAGACAGACAAAAAAAAAAGTTATAGTCAAAAGTCAAAAAGTTATAGACAAAGGATCTCCAAAGCATTTGCCATCTGAATTCAAAGAACTGAGGTTCATTTCACCACTATTAAAAAGCTTAAGAGCTGTAGATAGTCATCTCATGGATCTTATTGAACGATATGGCGGTACCTACTGAAACGTTTTATAACCATTAATTGTACTGTTTTGCTTTTTCTTAAACAGTTCGAGCATATAAATACTACCATTTTAACAGCATATACTTGTTCATGCTCTAAACACTGCATGAATTTACATCTTCTGTCCCTTCACACAGGCATTTTTAAACTCTAAAACCACAAAAAAGTGCAAGAGCCACCAGATTACTGAGCTAATTAACTCATTGAAATGACATATTTAAGTCCTTATTATGACAAAATACTAGCGCACATTAACCACAGCTTGAAGCTCAGCATTAAAAATACAATATATTGTGGCAAACTAATAAAAAGTCATTTTGAAACAGGAACTTCTCCAGCTTTTTATATTAGCTTTAATATTTAGGTTGGCTGTTGATAAGTTTAATTTGGAAAAACAACAGCATATATTCATAGTTGTGTTACCTCCTCATATCCTCTTGTGTTGGAGAAACTACATCTTCAGCTACCTTGCATTTTTCTAGAAAAATATTCTAAGCAGTTCTGGACATTTTTAATACATAGTAATAAAAATGTCTGTGTGTTCAACTGTATTTCTCATCCACCAGTTTGATCTCTGGTAATGTTCTCAGCCCCAGGGAACAAACGAACAAATCAAGGAAACGTTTAAGATTTTGTTTTTAAAATTCTTTGATTACCTTTTGGATCGTCTCAACATGCTGGTTTTTGGAAGCGAGAAATTTGATAGCACTGTCCAGGAGTCAGACATGATCTTTGTAAGCTTTCATTGCAAAGAAAAATACTACAGTCAAGCCACTAGCAATAAATAGGGGACCAAAGAAAACCAGTGTCAGAGCCAACGCAAATTCCCTGTAGACCTTGCAGGCTGTTCCATTAATGTGAATGAGACAAGTAGGCAGGCAAGCTGCTGCTTTCAGTGTCTCTGCTCTCTATTGATTTCGTCCATGCCCGCCTTCCTGCCTCTCTCAGAAAGGCTTTCACAGAATGACACTGAGTTTCCTAAGGAAATTCAGTGGCAAGACTAGTATTTTGTTTAAAAGGCATTTTATTCAGACTTGTTGATTTATTCCTTTTGCTTAAAGTATCAGACAAACTAAATTTCCTTTGCAGAAAATTAACTCCTTGCTTCAACTGAAAGGAAGTCTAAACGTATTAAACTATATTTGGTTCACATCATTCTATGTTGTCCCTTGCATCTCCCAGTAGATGACCACTCTATTGTCACCTTTGCCTCAATCATCCCTCCCCTCCTTTCATTATCTTCCCTGTTGTTGAAATGTATAGTAAACTCTTTGGGGCAGGAATCTGTCTTTTTTGCTTATGAAAATCTGAGAAGTTCCATGCATACCAGTGTTGCCAGATTATTTATTTATTCATTCAGCTTGTGAGTTGCCCTATGGCCAAAGCTCTAAGAGAACATCAATAAAATACATCTAAATACAATAAGAAATAAGACTAGCCACAAACACAATATAAGGCAACAGACTAAAATATCAAAACAATACTAAAAAAGAAGAAAAATATCCATGAGCTCTAAGACACAACTTTCAGATAAATCTGACCAGAAGAGTGTATAGCAAATTATATGCCCTGAGACGCTAGAGCTGTTCCCACGACACGACAGCCTACTTTGCTGGTTTTTTTGGTGCCAGGCAAAGTGCTTTTTATTGTCTGGGTTTGGATTATTTAACCCATGGTGAGGCTGTGATGCATGTGGCTGCCATTTTGAATATGCAACCCTTGCTCAGGAATTGTCACGTCATGCGAATCCAGTGAGTGTGGGTTATGCAAGGGTTAAACTCCCTTATGTGAGCTCTGCTGACCAGTCTTCTTCCAGAAATGAGTGCTTTGTTTCAGGTTGCCCTAGAAGCACTAAATCGACACTGTGCAAGTGGTGGGGGCTGCTTGCGCAACGGAATTGACGGGGAGTAAGAGAATTGGCAGGATTCTGCCCCAGGATTAAGCTTCAGCACAAGTGCTGTATTTTATTTTTAAAGAGCTTGAAAAAAAGGAAAGATGTGCCCCCCTGCCACAGGAAACACCTAAGTGCCCCCTTCCCACTCCCTTCAAACAAGGCAACCAATTTTGCTACCACCAGAAGCTTTGAAGTTCCTGAACCCCCAAACTGGGTGATTTAAGGAAGGGGTCATCACAACCCTATTTCATATACAAGCTTTCTTGGAGAAATTGCAAATTACCCACACTTTCACCCTGATGGTGTTTACCTCTTTTTGAATAGTATTTCATTAATGGTCTTGAGATGGATTGCTGAAAGTGTATAGTGATGTCTCTTTGGAAAACATTCACATATCTATCACCCTCTCTGAGTTTGTTTGCTTATTTCTTGTATTTCTATACTGCCTTTCTGAAGCCAACCAAGACGATTTATAAAAATTAAGGAAATAAAAACCATAAACAAATAAAAATACAGTCAAGCATTTAAAAGAGCCTACTGTAGCCTAGGATGACATATTCAGTGCTCCAAAACTAGGCTAAAATGAAAAATGATTGCATTTAGACTTACTAAAACGTTTATATCCTGCCTCTGGGCTAATGAGACGGGTGTTATGATCATATTACACTTGTGCTCTGCCAACTGCACTGGCTCCCAATTAAAAGTTCTGGCTTTGACCTTTAAAGCTTGGGACCAAGATACCTGGAGATCAACTTGTCTCCACATGTGCTTGCTTGTTCACTAAGGTCTTCGGCAAAGGACCTTCTTGGGATGCCCCTGCCAGTGCCATCTGATGTGAATGCTCTCCCCAGGAAGACTCACCTGATATCTACTTTAGCAACATTTTAGCACCAAGTGAAGCCTTTTTGTTTCTCCAAGCTTCTTTCTTTAATCCGACTTGTTTATTCTGCTTACTGTTATGCTGCTTACTATTTGTTTTTTAAGTCATGTTCAAATCATTTGGTTTTTATTGTAATGGCAACTAGCTGTAACCGTTGCAAAAAAAAATTCGCAACCATTTGTGTGTGTAACTTACGATTTAGTAACTTCTTAAATAAGCTGTTTTACCCGATCTTGAGATTTCACTGCTCCATATTAAATTTGAATTAAAACAGAGACAGAATGGTACAGGAAGAGAGTTTTGAAAGTGTTTTCAGAATACCCCTCACCCCCGAAATCGCTACAACACAGTTTTGCAGTTATACATAATAGAAAAACAATTATTTTGATGAAATTAGCCCTAAAAGTGATTTTCGGTATTTTTCACCAAATCTGTGTGCTAAATGCTTTAATTTTTTTTAAAAAAATCACTGGAGTGCAAGATATTGATTGCTAAAGAAATTGCTTCACGTTTTAATATATATCACATGCTGAAAGATTTTATAACAGAAGTGCATGTAAAGAATTCAAAGTGTTAATTCAAGAACTACATGTCGATTTTACCATTATTTATTTATCTCTAAACATCTTCGCCATTCTGCATCTTCAATTAGTAAATAATGTGCTTCAGTTGCTTCTTTGAAAGTATCATATAGTACCCCATTATATGTTCTGATATCTTCGTAACTCATGGCACGTAGTAATTGTAATATAAAAAATGGTTTTCTGTATCTGAAGGAGATACATCATACATTCTCCCTAGATAGGGACAGCCCAAGGCACTGGGGATCGCATATGTCAGGGATGCAGAATCTCAGACCTGGGGGCCAAATCCAACTGATTTGGGGTTCCAATCCAGCCCTTCAGGATTCCACAGATGGCCACATACCCTTTCCCCCAGCCACCGTTTGGTGGTTTCCCAGCTGTTGTGCAGTGTTCTCCCCATTCTATAAGTCGAAATGCTTCTCCTAAGGCTTAGTGTTGTTGTTGTTCAGTCGTTCAGTCGTGTCCGACTCTTCGTGACCCCATGGACCATAGCACGCCAGGCCTTCCTGTCCTGCGCTCTCTCCCGGAGCGTGCTCAAGTTCATATTCATTGCATCGGTGATGCTATCTAGCCATCTCATCCTCTGCCGTCCCCTTCTCCTTTTGCCTTCAGTCTTTCCCAGCATCAGGGTCTTTTCCAGGGAGTTTTCTCTTCGCATTAGGTGGCCAAAATATTGGAGCTTCAGCTTCATTATCTGTCCTTCCAATGAGCACTCAGGGTTGATTTCCTTTAGGATGGACTGATTTGACCTCCTTGCAGTCCAGGGGACTCGTAAGAGTCTTCTCCAGCACCACAGTTCGAAAGCAGCAATTCTTCGGCGCTCAGCCTTCCTTATAGTTCAGCTCTCACAGCCATACATTACTACTGGGAAAACCATAGGTTTGATTAGACGGACCTTTGTCGGCAAGGTGATGTCTCTGCTTCTTACTATGCTGTCTAGGTTGGCCATAGCTTTCCTCCCAAGGAGCAAGCGTCTTTTAATTTCATGGCTACAGTCACCGTCTGCAGTGATCTTGGAGCCCAAGAAAGTAAAATCTGTCACTGCTTCCATTTCTTCCCCTTCCATATGCCAGGAAGTGATGGGGCCAGATGCCATGATCTTAGTTTTTTTAATGTTGAGTTTCAAACCAGCTTTTAAACTCTCCTCTTTCACCCTCAACAAGAGGCTCTTTAGATCCTCTTCGCTTTCTGCCATTAGGGTGGTATCATCTGCATATCGGAGGTTATTGATAATTCTCCCAGCAATCTTAATTCCGACCTCTGATTCATCCAACCCGGCATTTCTCATGATGTACTCTGCATATAAGTTAAATAAGCAGGGTGACAATATGCAGCCTTGTCGTACTCCTTTCCCAATTTTGAACCAATCGGTTGTTCCATGTCTGGTTCTTACTGTTGCTTCTTGACCCTCGTACAGGTTTCTCAGGAGACAGGTAAGGTGGTCTGGTACTCCCATCACTTTAAGAATTTGCCACAGTTTGTTGTGATCCACACAATCAAAGGCTTTAGCGTAGTCAATGAAGCAGAAATAGACGCTTTTCTGGAATTCTCTTGCTTTCTCCATGATGCAGCGAATGTTGGCGATTTGATCTCTAGTTCCTCTGCCTCTTCTAAACCCAGCTTGTACTTCCGGTAGTTCTCGGTTCGCATACTGCTGAAGCCTAGCTTGTAGGATTTTGAGCATCACCTTGCTGGCATGTGAAATGAGCGCAATTGTGCGGTAGTTTGAACACTCGTTGGCGTTGCCCTTCTTTGGAAAGCTTTAAGCTACAATAGGC
This sequence comes from Heloderma suspectum, assembly GCF_057233095.1. Classification (NCBI taxonomy): domain Eukaryota; kingdom Metazoa; phylum Chordata; class Lepidosauria; order Squamata; family Helodermatidae; genus Heloderma; species Heloderma suspectum. Next base: position 233,871,020 of record NC_139461.1, read on the forward strand.
TAGTATTTTTGGTCTTTTGGGCTCTCCCCTTCGCCTTTGGCTCCACCCACCACTGGAAGGCAGCCCCCAAGAACATCTCCAAAATGGAATTCGGCGCTTGGGCTGAAAGAGGTTCAACACCCCTGGCATAAATCCTATAGCATGCAGTAGAGTTAGGGATGTGGAAGCTCTAGTTTGTGGGCCAAATGCAGATCTCCAGACCTCCCAATCCAGACCTCCAGGTTCTACCAAGGCCACACCGCTTCATTGGCCCCACTCCAGGTTGCAGATATTTACTCAAACTACAACTATGGATTCCTTCCAACCACAAAGGGGGGCTCATGCACATTGGGGAAAGAACACCTGGATGCAAATGTCTTTTTTCCCTGTTGTGCACTGGACAAAATTAAGGGTCAGTTCTATAGCGCCACCCATTTTTGCCATGGCCCCACCCACTGCTGGAATGTGGTGGTGGGGAAACCCCAGACAGGTTTTGACTAACGTAATGTGGACCTCAACAGGAAAAAGATCTCCCACCCCACCCATACAGTAAGTACAGTGTTGGTGTTAAAATTGGGAGGTACCAGGGTATGTTTCAGTGGAGTACATACCCTCAGCCTTTCTTAGGAATATTCCTGTTCATACAGAGCACAATTTGCAATAGCAATGGTGGGGAGCATTAGCAATGGTGGTGACCACTAGCAATGGTGGGGAGCATACATAGATTAGCATTGCAAGGTAATCCCATTGCAATATAGTGAGAAGCGCGACCGTGTCTAAATTAAAAACTGTAACGTTTAATTATAGACGTTTCAACTAATACTTAAAAAGAGAATTATGTTTCTGCAATTCTAGACATCAATAGCAAATGTATGTGATGATGTATTGTGTACCCATTCAGTTCTGCAATACAAGTTTATTATAAACTTTAACAATTAATTGTGAAGCTGTCAATTTATTTTCAGGGGTGCGATTATTTTTCTGCAGATCTAGGCATCAGCAGCTTTAATATGAGACCATTCCAAACTCGATCGGATAATATTTATGGTTCAAAATGGAATGAATAAAAATTCGTGCTCCATATTAATACATAGATTCTTTGTAAGCCACCCTGGGAACTTGAAGGGTGGGTAAAAATCCCACAAAATAAAATTCCCCTCACCTGTCCCAATTCTCCACACACTGCATAAAACTGAGGGGGGAAGTCTTTTAGTTTGTGCCAGGCACAAGAGACTAACCCAGCCTCTCCCAAGTTGTTCAGTATGCACAAGATAAGTCAGAGGAAAAGCAAATTCTCATCTCTTTGTTTGCACAAGGTGCCTGAGAAGTTCAGATACACTGTGTTTTTCCAAAGTCCAGTTTAAACTGAGAGACCAAACACGCCCCTCCCTTGAAGTTTTCTATGTGAGGAGATAATATCTATGGTGGCAGAAATTTATTTATTTACAGGACTTTTAACTTCTATCTTCTGCTCTAAAAGCACTCAAGGCAGCTTACAGATACAACTGAATAATACCAAAACCTGTAACAGATAAAGCATTATCAGAATACACATTAACAGTGGTAAGGTTGACAATATTGGCAGTTAAAGCCAATAAAACCTAATCATTATTAAAAGATTGGACAACACAATTAACTTATCCTGATGTCTAAAAGGTATCAAGGGAGGAAGTTCCACAGTTCGAGTGCCACTGCACTAAAATCTCTCCTTCCCAGTAGCCCCCACCTAATTTCTGAAAAAGAGGATACCAAAAGAAAGATCTCAGCAGAAGCCCAAAAAAACTGGATGTCAATATTTCCTTGACATAGTAAAATATAAATACATTATCATACATTATAAATTAATTTCATTGTTTGTAGCCAATAGCCAACATCAATGCATGTAATTAGTATGTATCTCTTTTTGTTACATGTTTTACTCCATTAATAGTTTAAATACTCCATCAGCATTTGCCAACATTTGACCAGCCAATTGTATGTTTGGGCTGGTCAAATGAAAAATTCTAAAGCCAAGATAGCTTTAACAAGCCCTCCTTATGGTGTACTGGTCTCTACACTTTTGTCTTGCCAAATTCTAGTAGTTTAGCTCACCTGCCGCTATCAATAGACACACCTTTTATTTATTACTGTATAACAACAGCACAATTATTTCCTCCATCTCCATGAACGTTTCTCCAGAATTTTTCATCTAGAATAACCTAGTAAGTACATTTGAAATGTGTGAGTTCAAAATGCTGCTAAGATTGCTTTCTGTCATTCAGATGCTGTCACCCACCATTTTCCTGTAACTCCTCTCATTCCCCTTTCTCAATATGTTCCTGCTAACTATCAGAGAAGCTTTCACCCGCCCATCAAAAAAAATCTAAACATCCATTACATGCAGAGAAAATCTCAGCGGATGTCAAAACATTTTCTGAATTCGTTGCTACTGCCTCTGATATTGCCACACAATGTCTAACTACAACATCACCTGCCCATGAATCTGATGTTGTTATTGTGAACCACTTTGAAAACCATTATGGCTGAAAAGAGGTATGCAAATATTGAAAAATTAAATAAGTAAGTAAATAACATAAATAACTAACGTTTCTTTTGAGACAACTTTGCTACTGGTAAACTATTTTGATAGCCAAGGAGTATTTTAGCACTGATTTATTTTGGTACTCTGTCTAAAAATGAGATAATGACCCATATGAAATGATTTACATACAAGTTCAACTTTTTTTAGTATCAGGTGATATTAGTAAAATCTTTCAACCTCAGCTTGACTTTAATAAACAAATTAATGGAAGATGAGGCTATCCATGGCTACTAGTCATGATGGCTGTATATTACCTCCTCTCAATACTAGAGATGTACAGTATGTCTCTCAATACTGGAGGTGTGCATCAAAAACAAGACTTGCCTTGGACCCAAATTTGGAGCTTTGGAAAAGGCCCCAATTCTCCTCGGCCCAATTTGGAGGCCATCTACTTCAACTCAGGTACTGAACCAATCATGTTCTGGAAATCCAACGCTTTGTGCCTCCCACTGACTATCATGGGAAATTAAAAACTAGCTATAACTTCTTTTGTTCATCAGAAGTGGATGCAATTTGCAGGCATAGTAGCCACTTAGGAGAGGATTAAACCTACTAAATGTCAGAAACATAGGTGCAGTGGTTTTGTGCAATGTGCCTTTATATTTTGATTTTTGTTTTAACAGAACTGCTGATAACGTTTTTATTTCTTGGTAGAATTGGATGAAATTTGTAGGGATAGTTGCCCATTCTGAATGGATCGAGACTACCAGGTTTCAGACTAATTGGTGCAGGGATTTTATTGCAAGTATCCTTTACATTAGCCTTTACATTATGAGGCTATTCAAAAATGGATGCACTTATTCCCCTTTGTTCCTTGTGAACCATTCTTCTGAATACGACAGATAGCATAGAGGTGGCCCTAAGTAATAAAACTGTAATGTTAAAAAAGAACAGGTGCAGTGATTTATGTGGAAGCGGAGTCCTCAAATTTGGGGGCGGGTGATGATTCATTTCCCCTTCCCCCTTCCTTTTTTGGGGGCAGCAGTTTGTATGAAAACAGCCCACTTCACAGGGGTGTCTGTAGGCAAGTTTCTGAAGGATAGGTAAGAACAAGAAGAGCCATGCTAGATCAGACCAAGGGTCTATCTAGTCCAGCATTCTGTTCACAACCAGCTGTTGACCAGGAACCCACAAGCAGGACATGAGCACAACAGCAGCCTCCCACCCATGTTCCCCAGCAACTGGTGAACATAGGCTCGCTTCCTCTTGTACTGGGGGTAGCACATAGCCGTCAAGACTAGTAGCCATAGGAGCAAGGACTAGGGAGTTATGTTGATTGAAAACAAGATTAAAGCTTTTTCATAGTGAAGGTTGATGAAGTTGCAAGAATGGACATATTACTGTCCCATCCTTGTCCTCCCACAAAGCACAGAGACTGTAGAGCCCCTGGTAAGACCTACCATATGATTAGAAGGTGGACCGTTCAGTCACTCAACCTCCCCCCACCCCCCACATTTAGAGAAAGAAAGCAAAAAATATTTCTGAAGCTGAAATGTGAACAAAGCCTCATGCAGGATCTAGCTTCAGTTCCGGTCACTTCAAAAGGAAGCCTGGTTCGCCTCAGAAAGCACCAGAAACGATCTAAAGGGGCCCAATTTGGTTAAGGCTTTGGCTGAATTCAACACACATCCCTCCTCAATATCAGTTGCCAGGGGACATGAGCAGAAGGATCATACCCTGCTTGTGGGCTTTCTACTGGGGCATCTGGTTGGCCACAACAGGAACAAAATGCCGGACTAGATAGACAGACCTTTGGTCTGATCCAGCATGTCTCTTTTTATATTCCTAAGGGTGCAAACCTATGGGATTGATGCCCAAACAACAGAAGGCTCCAAGATTGGAGACTTCCAATTAACCCACCGGGCTCTTGCTGGCAAGGCGAGAGGAGCAATAAAAGCATTTAATAATCTCCGTTCTCCTTTGCTGTATATTTTCACTAGATGGTCCTCTAAACCCATCTCACTGACTCACATTGGCAGGGCCAGGGACTAAAAAGCCATTGGATCTGGTGGATCCATAGCCTCTTCCCTCCCTGCTCACCAGCCCTCTCTCTTCTTCCCAAGGTTGGAGCTCTGACCTCAGGAAATTCCCATTCTGCTTTTCCACTCGAAGGTCATAGTTGTGTCTACACCCTTGGGAGGGTGAAATCCCCAGCATCCTATGGCCCCTCAATTGCAATGTAGGGGCCACAGGATTGTGCTCTAAATGTATTTCATAGTTCACTTCTCTTTAACTCAAAGCTATGATTTCCAAAATCAGTCCACCCAGGTCTTATATTAAAAGGGTCCAATCACCCAGAATAAATTTGTGAACAGTTATCTCTAACAACACTCACCATAATATCATTTTTACTAAAGATAAAAACAAAAATATTCACCCACAAATGTACTGTACTACAAACATATGTAAATACAAATATTTAGTGACCTATAAATTAAAAACTGCTTATGCTGTTTTTCAAACCATTAAAAATTAAACTGAAGATTATTTGCATGGTCTAAGCCACATTATTTTTTGAAACCCACACAATAATAACAGTAAAGTTTCCATGGAAGTGGGCTCAAGAGAATTTGCCACAGTCATTATGATTATGTGTTCCACTAAGTCTTAGTGTTAGGCCTAGTTTGCACGAACACCATGACTTAAACAAGTCATGGTGGCTCAGTTAACCTGCAATGCATGCTGGGCACCATTTGCCCAATTACCCGCCTGGGTACGGGAAACAACCCTCAAATAACCCATAACCTGTTGTTGCGTTATTTGAGGGTTGTTTCCCCCTCAAACAACCCACGCCACCCGAGTTCGGACAACATGATAAGTACACCTGGGCAGATAATTAGGAAAATGGCCCTTGTTTAAGCTGCGGTGATCATGTGAACCAGGTCTAAGAATTACAAAATTATGCCAAAATGTAAGCATTTAATTTATCACATATCCAATGACAGACAAATGCGAAGTTTCAGTTTCCCTATTTACATAGATTTAGCTGACTAACAAGGAATTCTGTATTACTAATTCCATGATAATTTTGCTCTCATGATTAAGATCACTTGGCATTATTCTTCCTTTTTTATATTTTTTAAAGTTTTATAATTTTATAATAATGCAAAATATAAACAGCCTGCTAAGAGCCTCGTTATTTATATTGTATCACTTATAACAGGTAAAGCTGTAGTCCCATGCATACTTACCTAGAACTAATTTCCACTGATCTTGTAATAGGGCTGGGTTGAAACAGATTAGAAGAAGTGTTCTGAGCAAAACCCATGAAATTGCTTTAAAAATTGCTATTTCATTAAACTATCGAGTCACAATTAATTAGATACTAAAAGTGTAGTATTCTGAGATTAACATTCTGATCTGTATGCATATTTTCCTTTAGCTCCTTTCAGGTTGTGAATATTACAATTGCCTAGTGCACACATTAAATTTTTGCAAAATTGTTAATGAATAGTACAATGACAGATGTTATGTCACATGCATACATATTCTAGCCAGGAGGGAAGATTACCAGCTTTGGAAGTCATATACCTTTTGCTAAATCGTTTTATGAAAGGCAGCAAAGCAATTTTATGTCTTTAAAAGTGAGAAACGTATTTAATAAAATGGAATGGAAGATAAAAATATAATGAAGGTGGAAAAATCATGTGTGACGTATTCTGTCATTACTGAACACCTTTCAAGACTACCTGTTTTACTTCTATAAATAATAAAAATCAGTTGCATGTTTAAAAAGCTACCACAGCCAAAACATGTAGGTCCTATGTGAGGCAAAAATACAGAAGTACTGCCTCAAGCAGGCTATTATTATTATTTTTTTAAAAAAAATCCTTTGGCTGATCTGTCCAGTGGAAGGAGAGTGATAAAGACCCAGTAGCTAGCAAAGAAATGGCACCAACAAATAATCTGACAGTAGATAAAATCGTTTAATAAAATGTATAATTTATATTAAAAATTTAAAATCCATTTTGATGAAATAAGATCATATGTGAACATTGCAAGAATGGTTAAAATGGTCTTTGCAAAGTTTTCACTGAGAATTTTTATCATTGACTATAATGCCAATATCTTTTTACGCTGCTCTGAATATGAACTCTGTTATTGCAGGTGAACCTATGAGATTACAATATTAAAATAGCTTGTATTTAATTCAGTGTTTCCATATATGAATATGGAGACATCACTCCTAGAAATCTTTCTAAGTACAGCAAGTCCCATCTGCATCACTCCCCCAACCTCGAGCACGTGGCTAGGTAAAGCAAATTATTCTACCAATATTAAATGTGTTCTGGGTTTCTTGTTGACTTCCAATTCTGACAATAAAAAGATTCTTCCAAATCTGGCTACATTTATGGCTAGAATCCAACCACCATCATTATGGTTCGCTAAGAGATTGCCCTCAGCAAGGCTAAGTCCAACTTTATGGCACAAAGAAACTCCATCTAAAGCTAACATGCATGGTGTGGGACAAGTTTCATACCAAAAGCTGGGGTGACCAAGAGTCATGAAGGAGTTGCAAGGCAAAAGAGAAACAAGGCTTGATCTTACCTACAGGCTGGAGGTTCTCTAACACAGCTTAGGAACATAGGAAGCTGCCTCATACTTAGTCAGACCATTGGTCTATCAAGTCCAATATTGTCAACACTGACTGGCAGCGGCTTTCCAGAGTTTCAGGCAGGAGTTTTTCCTGCACTACCTGGAGATGCCTGGGATCAAACTTGGGGCCTTCTGGATGCAAAGCATGTGCTCTGCCAGTGAGTTATGGCCCCTTCCAAAATGGGGCACCTTCTTCTCTGCTCCTTTTACCAACAAGTAAAAACATATCAAACTACATTTGCCTTTCAAGTCTGAAAAAAATCCAAAGTATTCATATTGTCAGCTAAGGCAAATAGGCATTCTGTTCACACAACGAATTGTCATTATTATAAGAATCAGACAGTCAAAATCTGAATAAAGGGAAACAACAGTTTGTGCAACTGACACTATTTTAAAACTTGAAAAAGAACTTTCATTGAAACCATGAAAGAAAATTATTAGATATCTCCAAAAGTTCATCATCTTATGATGAGGCAAAGTCATCTACAGTGGCAGTCTAATGCTTCATGTTCTAGCCTTATTTTTGATTTCTTATGGAAGAACTGCATTAACAGCATGGCAAAAAATGAAAGCAATGTGACTCTTTTGTTGTTGGAATAAACAAATTGCCAATATAATGGGAGACACAGTGGCAGCTGATACCCACGGGAGCGGGTAGGGCAGAAGATAGGGCAGCGAATTGCAGCCAGAACCAAGGGGTCACCATAGGCAGAAACAAGGGGTTTGCTCCACAGCAGGAACCCATTACACAGGAAGGGCAAAGTGAGGTATGCAAATTAAATTCAAGATCATGAATTCAAATCAAAGGGAGGGGGAGCGTCTATAACCTATACAGCAACACAGAAGCACTCATTTGAGCCCTTCTGACTTGGGGCAGAAGGAAATATAGCAGGAGGAGGGGGTTGTGGCATCAAAATAGAATGGGCCACAGATGTTTATACACTGTTCCCCTTCTTACCCCCCCCCCACAACTCTCATGTGCCTGGTAGCTCATTCACTGAGCCCTCCTATCTTGCAGTGCTGCTATTTAATGCCAGGTCAGTCTGCAATAAGACCGCACTCATTCATGTTTTAATCCTGGATGAGAAGGCTGACCTGGCATGTATTAATGAGATTTGGGTGGGTGAGCTGGGTGGGGTTGACCTAACCCAGCTCTGTCCACCTGGGTACTCAGTGCAGCGCCAACATACGTTGGCGTGCCGGGGGGGGGGGGGAGAGAGTCGCTGTGATTCATAGAACCTCCATTTTTATCAACAGGAAACCACTCCAACTTGGGGCAGGCCTTGAGGGCCTTGCATCTGGTGTTGGACCATAGAGACAGGTTGGGGATACTGCTGGTATACTGCCCTCCCTGCTGCCCGGCATCCTCCCTGACTGAGCTGGCAGAGGTGGTCTAAAGTGTGGTGTTGGAGGAATCCAGGATGGTCCATGCTGAGGCTGTCCCTGGAGTTCCAGCCCGGGACTTCATGGCCTCCATGTCAACCATGGGGCTGTCTCAGTTTGTCATCAGTCCAGCACATGAAGCAGGGCATACCATTAATTTGGTTTTTGCTCTAAGTCGTGAGCTGGGTAGTCTGAAGATTGGGGGGGGGGGTGTTTCCAAGTAACCCCATTGTCATGGTCAGCCCATTTCCTGGTGAGATTTGAACTCACGATGCTACTTCCCTCCTGCAGGGGTTGGGGACCCATTTAGATGGTCCACCCCTGGAGACTGATGGAATCCAATGGATTTCTGAATGCTCTTGGGGATTTTCCAGTGCAGAGAGCTGGTGATCCACCCAAGGCCCTAGTCTCACTGTGGAATGGTTAGATGCGGAGGGGCATTGACTTGAATGCACCTGAGTGCCCTCTCCAGTGTTGAAGAGCCCACTCTGCTCCTTGGTATACTGAGGAGCTACAAGTCAATGGAACAGGCTGGATGTTGGCTAGAGCACAAATTGCGTAAAACTCAAAGAGAAGATGACCAAGCAAGCTCTAGACAACATAATCATGCCTATTGTGTGGCAGTGGAGGCAGAAAAGAAGGCTTATTTTGCTGCCTCCATTGCATCCTTGAGTAGCTGTCCAGTGGAGCTCTTTCAGGTGGTCCAGGGGTTGTTAACACCCTCCCCAGCAAATGGGGCCCTAGCTCTGTCAAGGACCTGTTGTAACGTTTCTGCATTGCACTTCAACGACAAACCTGCTCGTCTCTGCAGTGAACTTGACACTGTTGTTAGTGCAGTTTCAGTCGAGGTGTCTGATGTAGGGGTGCACGAAAGCCACTTACCTGGTCTCGCAGCTTGCTTCGCGGTGGGGGGGAGGTGCTTTGCTGCTCCCCCCGAAGTTCAGGCCGGGGGGAGGAGGCTTCCCTCCTCGCCCGGCCAAAATTCAGGCCAGGGGGGAGGCTTCCCGCCTCGCCCGGCCGAAATTCAGGCCGGGTAGGAGGCGCCTCGCCTCGCCCGGCCGCGAAATAAAAAGTTTAAAAAAAAAACGCCCCTGTGATAGGCTACGTGACGATTAACGTAGCCTATCACGGCTAGATCTGCAAAGTCAGCCATGATAGGCTACGTTAATCATCACGTAGCCTATCACGGGTGACTTTAAAAAAAAAAAAAAAAAAGCGCGTACGCAAATGGCGGCCCCCATAGGGAGCCGCCATTCGCGTTCCTTATTTGGTCGCCGTAGTCTACGTAATCTTTACGTAGACTACAGTGACCAAATAAGGAACGCGAATGGCGGCTCCCTATGGGGGCCGCCATTAGCCGTACGCGCTTTTTTTTTTTTTTAAGTCACCCGTGATAGGCTACGTGACGATTTACGTAGCCTATCACGGCTGACTTTGCAAATCTAGCCATGATAGGCTACGTTAATCGTCACGTAGCCTATCACGGGGGCGTTTTTGTGGGTTTTTTACTTTTATTGGAATGGCGGCGGCGGCCGCCGGTCAAAAGACCGGCTGCCGCCTCTGCCCCTGTCGAAGACCTGCCAAACCGCCGCCGGGACCCACCGCCGGGAGGGACATTCGGGAAAGGTAAGTCCCATCCCGGGGGGGGGGGGGGCGGAGAATTTCTCACCAAAACTACTTCGGGGGGCCAAATAGGTTGGTACTCGGCCCCCCAAAGTTTCAGGGAGAAATTCTCCCCCATCCCTAGTCTGATGCCACCATCTGCCCGATTTTATGGGATCAGTTCCAGCTGCTGTGGCCTGATGATCTGGACAAGGTGCCTAAAGCAATGAGATAGACCACATGCCCTTTCGATCTGTACTGCTCCTAGCTAATAAAAGCTAGCTGAGAGGGCATGACTGGGTGGGTTCAGAGAGTGATAAATGCTTCCCTTCAGGAAGGGGTGGTCCCGGCTAACCTTAAGGAGGCAGTAGTGCAACCACTCATGAAGAAGCCCACTCTGGACCCAGTGGTATAAGACAACTACCATCCAGTCACAAACACCTCTTTTTAGGGAAGGTACTTGAGCGGGTTGTGGTGGAGCAACTGCAGGCATTTCTTGGAGAATACTATCTAGACCCATTCCAGTCTGGGTTTCGATCTGGTTACGGGACTGAATCAGCCTTAGTCACCCAAATGGATTTATTGAGAGAGGGACAGGAGGAGTGCAACCCTGTTAATTCTGCTTGACCTCTCATCAGCTTTTGTTACCATCAACCGTGGTATCCTCCTGGATCGACTCCGTGGAATGGGTATCGGAGACACTGTGTTACAGTGGTTCTGGTCCTACCTACGGAGCTGATTTCAGAGAGTAACTTTGAGTGACTATTCCTCAGCTCCTTGACAATTTAGCTATGGAGTACCATCTTGTCCCCAATGTTGTTTAACATCTATATGAAGCTGCTGGGAGGGGTCATTACAGAATTTGGAGCCAAATGCCATCGGTATGCTGATGACATGCAGCTCTATCTCTGTGACATCTGAATCAGGAGAGGCTGTGCAAGTCCTGGATCAGTGCCTAGACTCAGTAATGAGGGCCAATAAACTGAAGCTGAATCCTGGCAAGATGGAAGCCCTGTGGGTGAGTGGTTCCCAAGTCCGGGAGATAGGCTCATTGCTTGTTCTGGATGGGGTTGCACTCCCCTTGAAAGATCAGATTTGTAGTCTGGGGGTACTCCTAGATCCATCATTTTCACTGGAGGCACAAGTGGATGCAGTGGCTCAGAATGCCTTTTACTAGCTTCGGCTGGTTCATCAGATATGGCCTCTCCTGGACAGGAATAGTTTGGGCACGGTGGTACAGGCATCAGTAACCTCAACACTAGATTACTGCAATGTGCTCTATGTGGGGCTGTCCTTATGGCTGGTCTGGAAGCTGGAGCTAGTGCAGAATGCAGCAGCTCGGCTGTTGTCAGGACCTGCCCCCTTTCAGCATACAACCCCTTTGCTGAGGGAACTACACTGGCTACCAATTCGCTACTGGGCCAGGTTTAAGGTTTTAGTGCTAGTGTACAAAGCCGTAAACAACTTGGGGCCAGGTTATCTGAGAAAGCACCTTCTCCCTTTACCAACCTGCCCAGTCACTGAGGTCATCAGAAAGCATGTTCCTGGTGGTTCCCCATGGACCCACAGCCCAATTGGAGTCCACCAGAAAAAGAACCTTTAGTGTGGTGGCCCTCTTCCTATAGAATTCCCTGCCTTTGGAGGTCAGGCAGGTGCCAACATTGTGTTGCTTTTGGCACCTCCTGAAAACACTGTTATTTTAGGAAGCCTTCCTTGAGTGACCAGTCGTGGTTTATCAAACTTGGTTTTATCAGAACATGGTTTCTTTTTAAAAACATTTAAGTAATTTTAACATGGTGTTTTTATTCTTTATCCTGTCTGCTGTTCACCGCACCAAGGTCTTTGGATGTGGAGCGGTATACAAATACCGTAAATAAATAAATAGATAGATAGATAGATAGATAGATAGAGATAAATTTTGTCTGCTCCACCAAGAACCCACTGCATAGAAAAAGACAAACTGAGGCAAGTAATTTCAAGATCATGAGTGCAAAGTAGACAGGGCAGGAGACCCGGCAGGAAGGAACAGAACCACTGCAATACAGTGTCCCCTAATCCAACCTCATGGAGCTGGTCCAGAAGAATACGATGGTTGATGGTATCAAAAGCAGTTGAGAGATCAAGGAGCAGAGCCATATTCTGTGCTTGTCAAACATGTCAATACCCCCCACACACATTTCGCTCAGGAAGTGCTGCCATGGTTACTGCAAATGGAAGCCAGGAAAAAGGGGTGGAGGCTACATCTATGTTAAAAGCACTTGCTTGGGACTCAGGCAAGTGGCAATGGAAGCAAGGACCCTCCAAATGTCAGTCCAATACTTCAAACCCTGAGGATCAGGTTGCTAAGTGGATGATCTGGTCCCCTTTTCCCAACCTGCCAGTGGGAAATTTGCATATGCTTTGACAGTTGTGCACATTTCAAGTTCCATTTTTAATTGTGCAAATTACAATTTGTGCAAATGGAGGAACCCGGTTTTGAAAAAACAAGCGTACAAATTGCAGCCATTTAAAAAAACTGGAAATCCGCATATTGGCTCAACTTGCTTCAAAGCAAGTCGAGGCCAGAAGAGGGAAAAAGAACAGGATCTACAGGGCCAAACTAGAAAAAAATCCATCAGACTTTAACTGCCAAACGGACTCCTCCAGCATCTCTAGTTATTAGACATTATTAAACCAAGGTAATCCTGATTCCTGAGGGTAAACAAAGTCAGGTGTAGTCATCTTTAAATGTTTTGCCTCAAGTGATAACATTATATAATTGTATATTTATTGAATTATTCATCTGAGCTAAAAAAAAAAATATATGAATCTCCAAGTAGATTTGATCTCCCTAAAGCTGGAGCCTTCTTTTACCAGATAGTGTAACAAGAGAACTGAGTCAGGCATGCTAACAGCTGTTTGTCCACATAGAAAGGCTGACTATGCCAAAACAAGAGGAAAGAAAAAACCTGTGTAAACATTTATGGAAGAATACTAACAAATAAGTGTAATGTTATTAATGGACAATGAAATTCCCTACCAAGCTAAGGAAGCTGCAACCTAACTCATCTGTGGGAGTTAAAGCGCAGCAGTGTCAGAAAATAACTTGACAGGATGAACAATGGAATCAGGATGCTGATTCCAAATCAGCAGCAAGAGCAACTGACTGGTATCTAAGTAAATAAAATGACAACAAAGAATGAATAGATAAAACAGGATCAAGAGCTGTGCAGGTGAGAGCAACGATTTCCAAAGTGATTGTTGCAAAGCTGGGCTTTTGAGACACATCTACGGATTATCAACTATTTTGTATTCACTTGCAGATAGTCAGAACCTCTGAAACTGTAAAAAGCTATAATCACCCTAGTAAAGCTGAGACAGAAATCTGTACAGAGGCTTTAACACAGAGGCTTCTGTCATGAACATTATTTGCTGACTTCGTATCTTAACATTAAGCCTTTCAAAGATTTCTGTCTGTTAGGGTACAACACCAAGTACTCTTTTTTGGACTAGGAACAGTATATTAGTGCCACTCCCTCTACGGAAATCTGCTTACTCACTTTTCAGTAGATTAGGTGTTAAACCACATGAAGCAGCTGTAAGATTTTTTTTATATAAGTGTCATTCAGTCTTTTCTGTTCATATCTTAGAGGTTTTTTCCAAGCCAAACATAACAGATTTGTTCCATTTATAAATGCACTTTCAACATAGGCCTTTTGATGTCATCATTTTATTCTTCTGCAAATTGTGTTCTAATCAAGATCTGATTTCTCTCTAAATTATTTCAGCTGTACTTTTATGGGCTTAAAGGAGCATGAGCTGTGGAAGACTATATATCGTGAACAGCAGCTTTCCCAAAGCTGTTGCCCTCCAGGTATGTTGGGCTACAACTCCCATCATCCCCAGCCATCATGGTCATACTGGCTGGGGGTGATGGGGGCTGTAGTCTACCACACTTGGACAGCAACTGGTTGTGGAAGGCTGCTGTGCAGGGATCTCCACCTAAGACAAGAATCTACTCCATACACCTCCGTGGCAAAAGAAAACTCTTCCAGTTATATTACAGCATAGACAACCCTTTTTGCTCTTTCCAAATCTTGCCAGAGATGCAAGATTGAATCCAGGGTAGTGCTTAGCCGAGTTTCACCTGCACTGGAGGAAGGGGGTGTGGGACAACTGCAATTCGTTCTTCCCTCTGCAACCTCCTGACAAGCTGCACTAAGGGGCTGGGGGACCCTCCAGAGCAGCACGAAAGATGACACACAAGGCTGCAGGGGGAATGGGAATTACTGAAGATCACCTCACACACACTCCACCTTCCTTCGGCAGGGAGCCTTTGCTGGATCTCAGTGCCTTCTATGAATGGAAGGACCCCTTCCATTCATAAAACAGCCATTCTAGATTCAACCTATGTTGGATTACCCAAAGCACAACTATCCCTTTGAATTTCATCTACCTTCCCACTTTCAAAGCTGCACTCTTTAGCACGAACAACAAAGTCTTCTGGCACCTTAAAAGACTGGCAAATCGATTATGGCATATGTCTTCTTCAACACTGCAAATGTCCTAAAACTCACTACTGTTCTGAGCAGTCAACAGCTTATTTTATTTCATAATTAACTGAGAACTATGAGCTTTTACATAGAACAGAACTGCAGATCTGTTAAAAGGTGTAACTCTTAATGTTCTACAAAACTGTTTTTGGTTGATTTCCTTTGAGTTCTTATAGAACAGTAAACTCCCAAGAGGGCAGTTCCTTGAAGAGAGAACACTCAACTTTGCTCCTAAGGAATTTTTGCTAATGCAAAACCTGCTATATTAGATTAAAAAATGTACATCCTTAAAAAGATTATTACTCTAACTGATTTGGTGGCATATGACCAAATAAAGTGAGGCAAACATCAACAGTGTGATATATGGTGGTTGTTGGCTGACATATTCCGTGACAACAGAGCATGACAGAGGAGGTTCGCAGGACAAGGGACAGTCAGTGACCCACTTGTGCTGCATGCCAGCATCCAACTTTATGCAACCAAACAAACACCTACAAATGCTTATACAATGGCTACAAAGGAATACGTTTGGGTGGCTTAATAAATATAATACATACATACATTTCAACAAATATCCAACTGGCTTTAGTAGGAAAAACATGCCTCATGTTTGGATGTGCAAATTTGTTTGTATTATTACTCTCTTTATATGCACAATAACTGTTTAACTAAACAGGAATTCTGAGGAAAGGTTATCTTCCTAGAGAGGATTAAAAGTTAACTTTCAAAATACCCAAGGTGGATTTGAACTGACAAATGAAGAAAAAATAATTTACTTAATTTACTTAAACAGCTTTTAACTAGCATGTAAAAAAAACCTCAGTGTCATCTGTTTTAGAAAAGTGAGCCAGTTAAAGGAAGAAAGAATCTAAGAATTAAGTTCTAGTTGTCAAAGAAGATAGCAATCCCTATTTGGGAAGCAGAGGAAGAGTCTGGACACCCATGGTTCTGCCACATTTCCCCCAGATCTTCCTTTATACACCTACCTCAAGTCCATATGCAATGAATGGAGGAGGGATGCTAAATACTGAAGTTACTCAAGTGGGCACAGGGCTGGCCCAAGACACTTTGCTGCCTGACCACCCCACCCCACCCCAAACACACACACAACAACTCCACATACAGAAGCCAGCCAGACTGGTGGTGACCGAACAGTCAACACTGGTGACAAAACAGCATCTTCCACTGCAGATGAGAGTAGCAGGCTAGCTTAGGGGGTGTAGTACTGGTCACGTGGCACATACAGTTTTGTCCTCTGACACCTTGCCATCGCTTGCTATCAGTTCAAACAAATGCTATAATGCAGCAGCATGTGTCACATGAGCAAAGTAACGTAAGCACATGTGCAATCCCTGCAAGAGTGCATGGCCTGGTCTGGATGCCTCTCTGCCTATTCATCCAGTCTGGGGCCTTTCCCAATGAGATCTGTGATGCGTTGGGAGAAGGTGACTATGCAAGAGCCAGCCAGCAACAAGCAAGCATCACCACTGTCATGGATTCCCAGCATCTTCCACAAGAGCAGCCACTTCATTCTGCCTAATGGTAAAGGCCAACCCTGAGTGGGCATCCTGGGTTCCTTGGAGATAGGTGGAAAAGCAATACTTTTCCCACAACGTTGCCTTATAGTTATGACAGGCAACTAAAATACAGTCTTGAAAAATAATACTTCTATAAGCAAACAGTCACATTTTAGGGGGCAATGTGAAACCAGGCGAGTCAACATAATTCTGGAAAATGCATAGGGGACTACTGCTTCAGAATCACACGCAAGTGACTTTAAGCATACTTAAGGATCAGATAGATAACGGAATTGTGTTTCTGAATCATTCTTACTTCCTTATTCTAGATATTTGTTGTACAGATATGACCAACTTTCGAATGCTACAGAGATAAACCTAAAATAGTATAAAACTACTCTTTAAGTCAGGCATGGAGACTCTCCAGCCTATGGACCTCATATGGCCTGCAGGGCTTCCCCATCCAGCTGCCAGCTTCCTCCCCAGGCCCTGCCCCCAGGCTCCTGCAGGGAGAAAAGCTCTTATCTCTGATCAGGAGCTGACAGGAGATAAGAGCTTTTCCTTGCAAGGAGGAGTGGACAAAGGATCCTAGGAAGCTGCCCTATACCGAATCAGATCATTGGTCTACCTAGCCCAGTACTGTGAACAATGCTTGGCAGCAGCTCACCAGAGTTCCAGGCAAAATCCTTTCCTAGCCCTACCTAGAGAAGCCGGGGATTTAACCTGGGACCTTCTGCATGCAACGTATGTGCTCTACCATTGTGCTAAGACCCTTCCCCAAGGGAGGATGCTGCTCAGTGATTCTGTCCTGCTAACTTCTGAGGCTTGTCCAGCATGTCTGAATAGACATGCAGAGGCATGCCATGCTTACTTGTCAGTACACATACAGAGGCTTGTTATTTGGGATGCTATTTGAAAGTGCTAAGTGATTCATTCCTACTTGCTTCTGAGTACACATGCAGAGGCTTATCCTGCTTACTTGAGAGTAGATATGCAGAGGCTTGGTATTTGGGATGCTATCTGAAAGTGCAGCTGAGCAATTCTGTCCTGCTTACTTCTGAGTAGGCTTAAAATCGCAAGAATTGCATTTGGAGCCTGCTCACTCTGCACTGAGCCCCCAGCTACAGGATGAGATGTGGCCCCAAGACCTTTCCCAAACTGAAATGCATTCCTTGGACTGAAAAAGATTCCCCACCCCTGCTTTAAATGATTGAAGCAAAAGCTTGTGTACAATTGTATCAGACAACCGACATTCCCAATTTATATTTCTCCTTACCTCCACTGAAGTGGATTGCTGCAGCAAGGACTACCAGGGTTGCTCTGAGGTTGTGGGTTGAGATAAAACACTAGAGGAGAAGTAGCAAGGGCACAATCAGCACTAAGTGGGATTTTAAGATGCTGCGGACCTGGAGCAGATGTAGGGGAGAACACATGCTGGTGGACATCACTTCCTCGGCAGTGGGAGAGGAAAGGAGAGGTGATTCTGACAAAGTACCACAATAGAAACAGTCAGTTTCAAAATTATCCTGTTACGGGTTTGTTTGTTTTAAACAAAAACAAGTTGCAGATGGCAAATATCAGGCCCACTCCTAAACATAAGTATATATCTTCAAAGTGTGTTTAGGGTTGGGGTCTTGATTTGCTTGATTTTTTTTTTAACTGAAACCAGTTTTTATGGATTTTTTTATTGTATCCGCTTTGTGTGGTTTTTATCTTGTACACCACCTTGAGAGGGTTCCACCCTTAAAGGCATTATTTATTACTTTAATAAAACAATTTCAGAGAGAGAGAGAGAGAGAGAGAGAGAGAGAGAGAGAGAGAGAAGCCAATGCCTTTCACTAAATCCAACTGTATTTTATTAATAAAACCTATTTTACATTAGGGTTTTCCCAACATTTTCTAAAGGGAAGGAAATACTCAGCATCTCCTCCATGTTAGTGGTTTCCAGCGGATTACAGCCACAATCTTTTTTTTATTATTTATTTCTAAGTCTCATGAATGGATACATGCAGAAATCTAAAAATCAGTATGTATGAACTATCTGAACTTGTATATTAATGCAGAAAATGTAGGTAAAGTTTACTCAGTCCCAATATTTAAAGCACTGATCTCAATAATGTACCTATATTAAACATTTAACTGGAGTCATTAGCCCTATCAATAAAAAAATTAAAACATAAAATAAACCAGAAAGTTCACTATAAACTTTATTCACTGTATACCAATGCATTATAAAGTAGAACACTTAGTTGTCCCATTATATAAAAATATGATTGTACAATTACCTCTACATTTAAGAGACTTCATGATTACTTCTTACGAAAAGCTAAATAAAAATATGGATGTTAAACAGTACTTTAAGTAACACATTCAGACTCAAATTAATATATTTGCTCATTCTAATAGATTAGCACTGGAAATCTATTTCCCAAAACAACCCTTACTGGATCCGTAGAGATGGGGCTCCAAATCTCTCTTTTCTTCGTTTCATCATTGCACTATGTGAAATACTAGATTTTGTTCAGTGAATTCAGATCTTAAAGCCAGAAAAGTGGAAAAAGTGCTGTTAAATCCAATACTGAGCTTGTTGCGTAGCCTCAGCGTCAACTACAGGTACTATGCGTTCAACTGCAGCCCAGATCTATCAGTCAAATCATGTCAGAACGCACTCGTTTTTTAAGAAGCATTCTGCAAACGTATTTATGGCATCCAGAAACCACAAAGTTATAGCCAACCAGCATGAAGCACTAGAACAGAGAAGCCAAAGATAGAGACTGAACCATTTTGCCACACAGCCTACAATATACTTCTACCACGACTCACAGTTGCAGCACAGAAAATCACAAACATCCGTTCACTTCAGCAAGCAACACTTTCAGCAAGCCCCAAGGAAAACAGAAACCAAGAGGGAGAAATGGCACATGAGCAAAAAGTTTGGCAGAAGTCTCACATACCAACATGAAAGCTCATACTGCAAAAGTAGTACACAGTCTCTGCTCTCACCCAGAGTCCCAGGAAAGCCACAAGCAGCTGCAACTTACTGTTGTGGAAAAATTTTCAATATCTCATTTTTGGATGTTAAACAAGGGAAGGATCTCATACCGTTTTCCTTATTCTGGATTTGTAATTATATTATTATTTAGATGGTACTTAAGCATACTGTACTTTTTATTGGATTTTATTAGATACAAGGCTTTCAGAAGTGGAAAAAATAGTGTTCCAGCCAGTTATTTAATCCTTTATGAATCAAGGAATGAACTAACAAAGAATACAAGGGCTCAAATGCTAGAGATTTAACAAGTTGAGTTCACAAACTCCTTTTAAAGGAGAAGCGTTTTCCTCCCTAAGGAATGACTCATTCATTTTGGCCGTCATATGGCAGTTCTTGCTGCTGACTCAAATCAGTGTCACTATACATATGCCATTACTCATTGGCATCTTCAAGCCCATCTGCAGAAATTGCCACCTTATACTGGAAGTCCACTGACCACTATAATGCATATTTAAGTGCCTCTAGCTACTGCCCAGAGCATCCCACATGAGCCCTGCAGCACACCCCGGTGCCAAATCTGTCCCCATGTCTACTCAGTAAACACTACTGCATGACAAATCAATATGAGCCCTTGATAATATAGCTGTGTAGCCTGTCCAGGGTTGAAACCTCACTACCTTCCATGCAAGGGTCCCAGTTGGGTCCCCTGCACTTAATTTTGTGTAAGGAAAAGGAGACGTAGTAGCTAGTTATGTCTTTAAAGCAAGGATGGGGAACCCACAGCCTGCCCATGAAAATGCCCTTCTGACATCTAAGGAATGAAGCTTGACTTCCACTGGGGAGGTATGTTGAGGAAGGTAGTACAATATCTTGAGTTAATGGAATTGTGAGACAACCTTTGGAGCAAAGAGCAGTCTGGGTGTAGCACTACTTTGTCCCTATGAAAAGTAAGGAATGGTTGGTCATGCCTTAGAGCACACAATTCACTCACTCTTGATGTTGAAGTAATAGCAAACAAGGAATACCACTTTCATCATGAGGAGCCGAAGGTCAGCCATAGCCATAGGGTCAAAGGGTTTGGCCACTAATTGAGCCAGTACCACTGACAGACTCCAAGCCAGACCCAGAGAGGAGGCCGGTGGATAAAGAGTAGCAAGTCCTTTAACTAATCTTTTAACATGAGGGTATGAGAAGAGAGAGAAACCTTCAATATTGTCATGGGTAGGTGATATGTCTGCTAAGTAAACTTTGACAGAGGAAAGACCTAAACCTCTGGATTTCAAAGAAAGAAGAAAATCCAATATACTTGGTAGACCACAGAATTTTCTGTCCTCTTCTGCTTCAGCAAGAAATTTCAAGAATGCCTTACACTTGTCAATGGATGAGGCCCAGGTAGAAGGTTTGCATGGAGCAGTCATTATTTCCAGGACTTTTGTCAGAGAATTGGGGAGGTTTCCCACTTTCCATGCAGTGGGATGTAGAGTCTCCAGGTCTGGGTGCCTGATCTTACCACTGCTCAGAGGAGATCTGGGAGGTGAGGGAGACAGAGAGAAGTGTGGTTGGACAGGAAGAGAACTGTTGCAAACTGTGCTTGCTTCTGCCACTATGGGGTTATCAAAGTGAGGTGAGCCTCATCATCCTGTATCTTGTTTACAGCTCATGTGGCTAAAGAGAAAGGGGGGAATGTGTAAGTTAGAGTCCAGGTCATGACCAGCCTTGCTACAGAAAGACTAGCATTTCATACTCAGTGCTGTAGCAAAGAGGTTGATAGTTGGGGTGCCCCACATGTCAAAAAGTTCTAGTGTGACTGTCAGAAAGAGCTCCCACTTGTGAGGGATGGTTTCCAACCTGCTGAGCAAGTTGAAAAGAGTGTTAGACGTTCCTGCGAAGTGTATGATGACAGGGTCAATGTGGCAATATACGCACCAGTCCCAGAAATTCAGGATGACTCAGAGGAGGAGAAAGGATCTCATCCCACTTTGCTTATTTATATAGAAGACAACCGTGATATTCTTAGTTGTAATTTGGATGGCTCATCCCTTGATGGAAGATTCAAGTGCCTGTAAGGCTTTGGCAACAGCAAGAAGCTCAAGTTGACTGATGTGTAGGGTCTCTCCCAAAAGGACAACAGTCCCCTGATCGTGAGTGAACCACAGTGTGCTCCCCAGCTGTGAAGGGGCGCATCTGTGGTGACTGTTAGGTACAGACAGGGAGTTCGGAAGTTGAGCCCCCATAAGAGGTGTGTTGGGACTGTCCACCAGTGTAGGGAAAGTTGGACTGAATTGGGAAGAGATAAGAGACAAGTCTAGGGGTCTGTTTCTGGGTTGAAGATTCGTAGGAACCATGACTAGAGTGGTCTCATACGGAGGCGTGCTAATGGAGTTACTAAGGAGGCCATGAGCCCAAGGAGGCATTGGATGCTGGTTGCTCGGTATTGGGGGGCAGGCTTTAGTTCCCATGTGAGGCATTGCAGGGTGTCTATTCTGTCATCTGGTAGGTAGGCATGGGCTCAAGTGGAGTTGAGAAGTGCCCTTATGAATTGATGGGTTGAGACAGGTTTTTCTTTGTTGACCTGCAGGCCAAGAGATTCTAGAAGTGATAGGGCAATGTTGACATTAGCGGTGATGGGGGGGCACTATGAAGAGCCAGTCATCTATGTATGGAAAAACGACAATCCCTTGAAATCTCAGATGTGCCGCCACTACTGCCATGCACTACTGCCAAGCACTTCATAAAGTTTCTCAGAACCATGGCTAAACTGAAATGGAGAACCTTGAACTAGAAGAGTTTGTTGCCCAAGATGAATCTGAGACAAGGGTGAGAAGCAGGGTGCATAGCGACATGGATGTAAGCATCACTAACATCTATTGTTGCAAACCAGTCTCCCTGACATAGGAGGGGAAGAACGGAGGAGAGTGTAGTCATCCTGAATTTCTCTGGGCAAATGCAGCAGTTTACATCCAGAAGATCATATAGGTCAAAGACCAGCATCTTTTGGGGAGACTGTAAAGTACCTGGAGAAGGTACTGGTGGTCCTTTGAGCAGGGGAGTTTTTCTATTACGCCCTTGCTCAAAAGGGCAGCGATTTTTTCTTTTAGAACCCAAGTAAGGCAAGTAGAGCAGAAGATCCCCATGGGGGGGGGGGGTCTTTAAATTCGATGGAATATCTTTGGGCGATGGTAGAAACTGCCCATTTGCCATAGTCTTGGAGCCACAGTCGGTCATGTGGCAGAGCATGCTGGCCTGCTAATCTGTGTGCTTCAGCTTGGAAAATCCTTGTGAGGTTTTTGACATCTTCCAGGAGACGACTGAAGAAGTTTCCTGCTTTTTCCCAAAACTGTTGGTAGGCTGCCATGCATGCCTCGAAGTTTACCATGTGGAGTCCTAGGGCTGCAGTGGAGTAAGTCCCACTGAATCTAATTTCCTTTCCTCTGAATCCACAAGGGAAGAGTGAGGCTTTTGTCTCGTCTTCAAATGGAATGCTTCTACTATTATAGAGTTTGATGTAGGGTGTTCGAAGCAGCAGTCCTCTTCCAGGACCTCTATATAAGTTTGCTATTTTTATAGATGTGGGTAGAAGAGTAGAAGGTTTTGCCCTGGATTGTTTGATTACATGCAGTAATGTTGGACGCATCAGGATAGTAACTGGTGGAGTGAAGTCTGGTTGTACACTTTTAAAGACTGGATCTGAGACTGGGACCGGTGGGACCTTAATCTCTAGCATGAGAGATTTTGCCATTCTGAGGATTTGTTCTGCGTATGGCCTTATGTCATCCAATGGGTAGAGGAGATTTGATCCCCTACAGCAGCAGCCAGTGAGGGAGGTTCAAGCCTGGACAGATGAAGTGGAAGACACGTCTGAGCAACAGTCATCCTGCACCAATGAGGGGGCATTAGGAGATGTCTCTATGGTAGGGGCCAGTGATGGCTGGGTGAGTTGTACTGCCAGTGGTGATTGTGTAGCAGCCAGTGGTTCCAGGAGCTTTTTCAGGATTACATCCTGAAAGAGGTTGGCCAGAAGAGGCGGACAGAGAGAGAGAAGCCATTTAGAGACCATGTGAGAAGGTGCTGTATGGTTAGAAGTTGCCTTAAGTCATTCTAGAAAGTGAGGGGGACAAGAACATTGGCAGTGGGAATGGTGATGCAGGTAGTCATAACAGTGTTGTCTCAGTGGTGAACAGTCTTCATAATAATGAGGAGACCTGTAGAAGCGGGAATGTCTATGGCTTTCCCATGGTATATTATAGCAATGATGGAGAAAACCTCCAGAAGAGACCGAGGAGGATAGTGAGGTCTGTTGAGTACTGAGGGGACCTGTCAAGGAAGGAGGGAAGGAGGATCCCTGTCACCAGGGCCAGCCCTAACCTCCCTGCGAGGGAGGACCACCCAGGACCCAATCCCGGGATCCCCTTCCCAAAAACAGGACTGGCCAAACCCAGCCTTTCAGTCCCCCAAAATACCCAGTAGCCACCATCATAAGCCAAGGGGCAATGAGATTAGCACTGAGGTTATGCAGAGAGTTCACACCAACTAAAGGTTGGATAAAGGTTTATTAAGATCAAAATAAAGGGACAAAGGGAAAGGGAAGAATGGAGATAGCAAGTTACATAGAGGGTACAAAGCTAAATCACTTAACTATATACACAGAGCTTCATGAATGCACAGCCAAGCAAAATAATAAATCTACATGGCCTATCCTTGCATACCTAAGTATGGATCTCCCTGGATAGCAACCAGCCATCTGCAGGTCCAGGACCACCAGGATGAAGGGAGACCCCATGCCTTGACCTCAGCCCACTTTTAAAGCCCTGCCCGGGCAGCCCAGGGCAGATTTTGCCTCAACTAATCACTGGCTCAGTCCCTGGGTGGACCGCCCTGGCCTCCGAGAGGCTGGAACTCCTCATCACCTCCAGCTGTTGGCACTTTCTAGTTAGCAGGGGCTGTGTCTGGCCTTGGGCAAAGGGCGGAGGAGCCTCTAGATTACAAACAATTCCAGGTGGTTAGCTCCGACATGACAGCCTGACCCGATCTTCTGGCAGAAAGCAGGCTGTTATCCTTGACAGGACCTATACTTTCTTCGGGAATGATCTGGGGGGAGGGGGGTGATAATACAGTTCTGGTGAGAAACATTTATTGGATTCATCCTCCAATACTGAGCCAAGGCCTGGATATCATCTGAGGTGTTACAGTCCTGTGGGAGTTGTACCTTCTCTAGGATCGGTGTCAGCAATCACATAAAAGGTTTAGGCACTATCTGTGCCGATGGCAGCTGGTTTGGAACCAATGTGGGTTCAGCTTTGATGTTGGACTAAAGTCATCTTTTTCTTCTTTTTTCATCTTATCCTCAAGTCATCTTTTTCTTTTGTTTTTTGGTCCTGGTGCCTGAGGGTTTGCTGGGTGTTTATTATGAGATGTGGTCTGTTTGACTTGCTTGGCCTCAACCATCAGTACCGCAAGGCCAGTTTCAATTTGTCAGTCCAAGTGGACAACCAAAGCCGCTGGTACAGCACAGGCTAATTCTCCCAGTACCATGGACAGTTGCCCTGAAGCGTTGTTCATACTGTGAGCTGGAAGAAGCCGAGAGAAGGAGCTGGATTCATGCAAATGGACACCAAGGAAGTATGCAGAGGCTGGTTCACTGCAGCTGTGTCTCCTGCCTTCAGGGCTTGTTCCCACAACAGGCCCGAAGGCACGCTGTTCTGTTTCTCCTGGCCTGCCTCCTAAAGGCCTGTCAGTGGGTATAGGAGCCCACCCTGTGTGCCTCTCCAAGGCAGAAAAGGCAGTTGGGAGTGTCCCTCAGTTAATGGTATCTTCCCACCACAGCAGGTGCAATTTTTGAAGGCAGCCTTGGAGCCCATGCACCCCAAAGGGGCAATGAGATAAAAAAAAATTCAGAGGAAATAGGAAAGGAAAAACAGAAAAGAGAAAGAAGAAAAGAGAACTCTGTTCAGCATCCCATGAGGGGACAATACATTTTTGAGGATTTTACCATGAGGCGAGAAAGCTTTCCAAATGCTGCTAGTCACTGCAGCAGTTGAAAAGGAACTGCGAGTTAGGTGGGAGCTACGCCCAGAACATGCACAGAGGAAGTAGGCGGGACTCCTACCTAAAACTCTGTTTAGCTCTAGGATGTTCTGAATGACTGTTCTGCAGGCATACAACCCTAATCTGTAAGTCACCACGAAGAAAAATCACATTTGGTCCCTCCCAGTCTGTCTGTGGCCCTATCCACAGAAGGAATGCAGCACCTGACACCGTCACAAACTGGAATTCAGTCCTTGGGCTGAAAAAGGTTCCCCACCCCTGCTTTAAAATAACATTTCATTTGTTCCTAAGATAAGGGAGATTGATCACCACATTAAGGAACAGCCATGTATAGAATTCCGGTCCTTTTAAAATTCTTTTTACTTCAGTATGCAAACTTGTGCCCTCAGAGATAATTCTGATACTCTTTGGTTGATGCAATAAAATATTTGAGTGACTGGCTGAAATTTAACCCAGCATATTCATACTGATGTCTACATATCACAGTTGTAGAATGTTCCAATAATAAATACATATCAGTCAAAGATCAACAGTTTTAGATGAATTTATAGAAATGGCAAAAATAACTCATTAGGCACCAGAAGCTATCTAAAGGATTTTAAGAATGATCAGCAAACATCTGAGAAGACAAAGTAATGGGCATAGAAAAGTTGACAAACACAGCATATGCAAAAGAAGTTAAGGGAATAGTTGGTTTATTTCAGTAGAAGGGTCAATGTTTTTGGACTACAGAAGTAAGAACTGGAGCATAATATATTTCAGTCATCAGCACTCTGCATTCATCAGTCCTCTTGACACCAAACAGTATTCAAAAACTCCTAAAGCTGATTAAGTGCAATCGTCACCTGCATTCTCTTCTAACTGTATAAAATTGTTCTTACCAGTATACTTATATACAGAGTGGCCCAAAAGTAGGTATTCAGTATAGTTTATTTGCATGTTATTACATTGTTTATTACATTTACATTTGTTTAACACTGTTTAATCTCGTAAGTGCTCGAAATGTATTCCATCAACTGTCACTCCCTGTCACTCACTCTTCCCAACTGTCATTCTGACTTCACCCACTCATTTTCTACTCACACATTCTCTCCCCCTCCCATCAACATTCTAAACAACTGTATACCTACTATGGGGCCACCTGGTATAATAACTTTGCTAGCCTTTAAGTTGCCAGAGTATTCTTTGTTGGTTCTGAGACATATTCAGAGCCAGCATTTTAAACCTCAAACACACAGATTCTGGCTAAAATTAAGTTAGCTATTATACCAAACTGCATCCATGTGTTTAAACTACAATAAAGTTACAGACATTCTCCAAAGCCATACTTTATTGCATAATATTTATATTCATAATATGCTACAGTGCATATTGAATATTATGCATAGTAGCTAAAGTGAATGTAAGCACTTTCCACACTAAAGTACTAAGTATATGATTTTAATATTCCTTGATAAAGTTGTGGGGTTCTCTCAAGTTTGCTGGTATACTAGCTGACCATTCATGAGACACCATCCAAAAGCAAGAAGGAACAGGACAATTACACTGCTTGAACTGATAAGTCAACAATAGCTCTTTTCCCCAATACTGTAGCATTGTGATATGAATTTTAAAAGGGGTCCTAAAACCTTTAACACCACAAAATGTATTTGGATGTGTTAAACAATATGCTATTTATGATACAGCTCCAGGCTGTATCTGGCCCTAGACTCCAGGCAGTCTAGGGCCAGATGAAAACAATTTCTCATTCTAAAGTACTGCTGAGACGCTGCACTAATTCATTGTGCGTGAAAGCGTTACCAAAGGCAAGGCCAACCCCAACTCCTTCTAATGTACGTTTCTCATTCCACAGAAAAACAGGCTTTCATTATGCAATTTTGGTAAGCAGTGTTATAATCAGCAATGCAGCAGGCCATTCCAATTCCTGAGTCAGCACCTCCTATCTTTTTAGAAACAGGTAGCTATTTTTAGGTCTGCTCTTCATGAGAGTCTCTCCCTTTGGCTAAGCAGAACAATTTATTTAGAATGCTATCACTAGAAACTTTAAAATCAGGGGAACCTGGAAAACTATCTTCCTATTTAATTTTGAATTTTGTGCACAGACATCTGGGGGCTCCCAGTGAAGTGGAAGCATGCAGCTGCCTTCCCTCCACTGCAAGGCTAAATTAAACATTGGTTCGGTGGCACTAGTGCCCTGTCCAGCACCTGAGGGTGCATGAGAGGATCAGTAGCAGCTGCACCTCTCCTGCCAACAAAGAAAGAGAGGCTTGGGGAGACACTGTACAATCTCTGCACACCAATAACCCCCAGATCCACTGTAACAGAACATGTGGATGTCACTTCCACATCTAGGACAGGAGAGCTGTCACCCTGCCCTTTCCCTTCCTTGTGTGTGCAATTGCATGGCAATGTCTGAACCTCCTGCTATTTCAGTCAAGGGGAAAAGAAACTTGTCAGGAGAGCCCTTGCTGCCTTCTGAAATTCTCAAGTAGCCCAGAATCAACACACAGACAAAAGGGCTCTTTTCCAAGGCTTTATTTCTATTCAACCTAATGACACTTACAGATGCTAATTGCCTTAGCCTAAGAGGAAAACTTAAGAGGGAACAGCCTACCAGGGGATTCTAGCCTTAGGGAGTCAGTTGGTCTCCGTTGGGAGGGAAAGGGTGGGAAGCCTCTGAACTTAAGGGCTAGGAGGAGAGAGTCCATCCCTTTCCTGTGGGGCATCGGGGCGCAGCTGTTGTTGTCGCACCAAGCGGGCTGAGCACCTCCTTTTGGCACCCATAACCTCTCACTTGTCCCTGCGCCGGCACCTCGCGTCCAGAAGCTCCAGTTGTACCTCCCTTTCCCTGCCAGGGTCACTGTCACTCTCAGGAATGTGAGCAGGGAGGGACTCTCCCTCCAGCTGCGCCTCCCAAGAGTGAGCAGGTTCCTCTCCCATGATTTCTATCTCTTCCTCAGAATCAGAACTGCTCTGGAGCTCTATGCTCCAATCCAACCCTGACAAAACTGTTATTCCAGCCTCTCTCACCTGATTGTCTGGAGATTGGGAAGTGTGTATTCCAACCATGACTCCATTGTCAGAAGCCCTACCAGAGCCAACACCATGAGCCTCGACCCTAGAATTCCAGTGGAATCCCTGGTTGCAATGGTTCACTGCAGAAAGCAAGAGCACAATAGGCAGCACCAGGCTCTTTCTTCTGTGTACCTCAATGTCACCTGCACCACAGAGACAAGAGAACAGAAGGGGTGTCCGCCAAGGAAAAGGGGTGGGGGAGGTAACACTGAAAGTAGCCAGTTGTTTTCCAGGCCAAATTCAAGGTGTTCGTTTTGACCTTTAAAACCCTATATGGTTCCAGCCAGCCTACCTTAAGGAGCGCCTCCAGCAACACCAGACAGGCTGCTCAACAAGATCAGCCTCGGGTGGCCTACCCTCTGTCCCATCAGCCAGGACAGCTAGACTGGTGAGGACGAGGGAGAGGGCCTTCTCTGTGGTGGCCCCCACTCTGTGGAACTCCCTCCGAAGGGAACTCCGCCATGCCCCCTCTTTAATGAGCTTCCGCCATGCATTAAAAACATGCCTGTTCAGGCAGGCATTTGGGGTGGGTTAGGGTATTTTTAGAAATATAATTTTTTTAATGTAGTATTTTATTGTTTTAAACTGTCCTTTTGTTGTACATTGCCCAGAGTGGCTGGGTGACCAGCCAAATGGGCAATAAATAAATAAATAAATAAATATCCCCTATGGAAGGGAAATATGGAAGGGCAGAGGGCTCCTGCATCTCTCTCTCTCATCTTATTTCTTTTTTAAAACAAAAATATTTATTTATTTATTTATTTATACGGCGCCATCAATGTACGTGGCACTGTATGTAACAATAAAACAACAAATCCCTGCCACAAAATTGTAAAGTCTAATAAATAATTTTTAAAAGGGACAATGACAAGCAGGAAAGAGAGCGAGAGGTGTCTTTCCCTAACCAGGACAAGCTCTGAAAGCCTGCAAGTCCTGCCTAATATCCATAAGAAGAAAGCAACCAGGTCCATGAGTGCTGAACCACTTCATTAGAACATAGGAAGCTGCTTTGTACCAGTCCTTTTTTCCCATCTAGCCCATTATTTTCTACTCTGACTCCACAGTCACAGGCAGGATATGCTCTACTCTGGGCCAGAGTTGACTAACAAACTTAGGCACCCTGCCTACTGGACACAGCTGAGAAGACCTTCCCCAGTTGTTGGATTACATACATGAGGAAAGGGTGAGGTAAACTGTCATAAAATGCAATTCTACAAAAGATGAAGTATAAATGCAAAATTCTAGCATATTTATTAAAACTTCAATCCATAGCAGCATATGAAACGCACAGCACACTTATGCGCTATAAAACAATCAAGGCAGCATCAAAAAAATCTTTATTATGTAGAGTTGTTTTGACAAATAAAAGCTGTACAGCAACTTTTAATTCAGTGTTTTAGTTAGTTTAAATATCTTTCTATTACAAAAAAGGTTAAATATGTGAACTTCAGTCCAATGTCTTTTCTTTATTGAAAGCACCTTTATTTTTTGTTTGTTTGTTTGTTTATTTATTTCTATACTGCCCAATAGCTGAAGCTCTCTCTACTTATTTAGACTACATTTTTAGACATCTGCTCCATTTCTTTTAACTGTGGACTGCTCAAAATGTTAGACCAATAACACTTTAATCCCCAGTTTATAATCTTCCTTAAAAGGAAGAATATGAATTATGCACAAACATCCACAAATCCACTTGCCAGCTCCTGAGGGGTGAATCCACCCAGCCCTCAGGGGAGTAGGTTATCTACACAGATCCCAACCCTGGACATTTCACTTCCACTGAAGTTTTCAAATAGAAAGGGCCTCTCCTGCAGATCGTAACACCTGGGCAGGTTCAAAGCGAGACAGGCAGTCCCGCAGATAGCCAGGCCCTAAGCCACATAGGGCTTTAAAGGTTAAAACCAATACCTTAAATTGCAGTCAAAAAGCAATTGACAACCAGTGCAGATCCTTCAAGACAGGTGTACTATGGTCCCAATAGTAAGTACCAGTTAGCAGCCTAGTTGCCACATTTTGCACCAATTGAATCATCTGGACATTCTTCAGAGGTAGCCCCAAGTAGAGCACATTGCAATAGTCTAAACGTAACAATTGGCTGCACTAGAATAGATTGTTTGAAAATAAAATGTGAGAATGGCTCTAAGAAAATTCACACAACTAGTCTTCTCTGCTGTAACCATTAACACGGGATATGGGTCACTAGTTTGATGTTCACAAACTGATAGCCACAGCTATCCAGCACTGAACCACACATAGAAAAATGGTCCACATCAGATGCAATTGCAGCATTATATACTTCACTTATATGGTATCTCCCATCTGAGAAATATAGCAAAGGACCTGTGATACCCAAGACAACCAGAGCACTATTGCTTCAAGCTAAGCCTATGCTGAAAAACTTTTCATGCCTATGGGCTCTGAATTCAGAATTAATTATCCAATAAAAACTGCCAAAAACCATACTGAACACATGCTTAAAACGCTGAGAAAGCAAGAAGGAATAAACTGAAGTACCTATGAGCACCCAAATAGGTTTCGTAATTTTAACAAAAATATTGCCACAACCATTTCATGAGCACTGAAAAATCCAAAAGTAGTTTCACAATCTACCTAGCCACTGTAACTTAAAAAAAAAGACATGTTAGCAAGCTCCATACACATATTACCCAACTATAATACTGTAGAAAATCAGCATTTGTGTCACTGGAACAAACATCGGATACAGAATCTGATGGGGGTGGGGGGAGGGAAACAGCTCATTGAGGAATGAACATGCTCAGTAGACACTATAGGCCTGTTCACACATACCTTGGACAACCTAACAACTAATTGCAGGTTAACTTTGGATTGTTTAACCCACGAACAACCCAAGTCTGGGTTTGCACGTCACGAGGCAACCTATGATCGAGCCGTTGGAGGTTGCATATTAAAATCAGAAATGGCTCGCATGCAGCACACAACCTGGCAAATCATGGGTTAATTAACTAATTTACGATTTGCCACCATTACATGTGAACTGGGTCACTGATCCACAGAGTATGGAATTAATTAGAAAAGAAAAAAGAAAGAAAGAAAGCTGAGCAGGAAGGAAGACAGTGAATTGGCTTGCTTGGGTTTTAACAGCTTTCAGTATGCTGGAGGAAGGCACAGTTAGCTGGAATCCTGAACAGAAGCACTCCTGTTAGGGGATATAAGCACTGCAACATTTCATTGCAGGTCCCACTTGTTCCCTCTAACAGCAAACTCAGAAAGTTGAGTGCTGACAGGATTGATCTATATATGTTTCCTTCATCACATGAGAGAGTCCTTACATGGCCCATACAATTTTATTACCATCACTCTAACAGCAAGCTCAAGCAGTGAGCACTGACAGGATTAGAGCCAAAAAGGGGCTGAGAAACAAGACAGAAGTAACAGCATGCTTGTGAGAACCCCTAGGTTTGCACAGTACAAAACATTTAAAAAACAACCCAACAAGAACTAAGCATGCTCAGTTACCTCCAGGAGCTATGGGATATCATATGTCAATTGGAAAAGGAAAAGAGAAAAACAGTAGAGGGGAATGAATTGGCCTGCTTGAGCCACTTACAGTTTGCAGCAGCCTTCCCCAACCTGATGCCCTCCAGATGTGTTGGACTACAGCTCCCATCATTCCCAGCCAGCAGTCCCATTGGCCAAGTCGGCTATAGTTGATGGAGGTTATAATCCATCTGGTGAGCATCAGGTTGGGGCACTCTGGCTTGCAGTATCCTGGAGGAGGGCTTGATTTGCTTGCTGGCACCTTGAAAAGGAGCATACTTGTTGAGGGCCAATGAAACACAGCAACATTGTGTTGCTTGTTTTATTGAATATTAACATTCTGATAGTATATAGAGGGGAAATATTTCCTCCCAATTTAGCAAACACCAACCACATTTCAAAGTAAAAGAGGATCAGATTGAAAAAAGATAGAGTTTTAACCATGAGAAAATACTAAAACAAATTAAATTAGAGGTCTTTTTTGCTTTTTGCACATCAGTGAAATCCCAAATGAGTAACGTTCAAAAACAGAAGAACTGTAGAAAAGGCTGCCAAACTGCATTCATTTTCTGATTACTCTTTCCTGTAATACATTATTCATTCTTTAACTGACAGGTATAAATGTCAACTGAGCTAAACAGGGCATTTCAAATCACATGGGCCAGTCATCTATGAACCAGCACTTTTAGCATTTATCTCCCCCCACCCCCACAAATGCTTACATCAAAAAGCTTTTGGAGAGTCTAGTGAGTATGATATATTATTTTTTTCTTAATAAGTTCTACTGGGGATTTCAGCATCACAGCCAGGAAATAATCAGACACAGACAGAAGATGAGAAGTCGGGGGTAAAGTAAATTATCAGTACAGAGGTGGGTACCAGAAACCACAATAATGAGGGTGGTTATACAGTGAGAGCATGAAGTAGGGAGCCAAGGTTTGAGCATTGTGGGATATCCTAAGAGACAGTGAAGGAGTCATTGCTAAAGGAGTAGTCAAAGACAAGGAGCAAACAAGGAGATGGCAGTATCTCAGAAGCCCAAAGACATAAGGGGAGGATTTAAAAGCAGCAAGAAGTCTAAGGGAATTACTGAAGAGGTTCTCAGATTTGACAGAAGTGGGTAGTTAAAAGCTTCAGCCCTGAAGCTGGTGGCTCCCTCCATCATGAGTTTAAAACCTCATTGCTGAAACATAGGGGAAAAAACAGCATGCAGGCTACAAACAGGAAGGTAGATTGGGAGTGTGACTGTGTGGACCGCTCTCTAAAAGCAGTTACAAGTAAAATTCCCCCCCCCCATTTTATTTATTTATTGCATTTATATCCCACCTTTTTCCTCCAAGGAACCCAAGGCGGTGTATATAATCCTCCTCCTCTCCATTTTATCCTCACAACAACAACCCTGTGAGGTAGGGTGGGCTGAGAGTCTGTGACTGGCCCAAAGTCACCCAGTTAGCTTCCATAGCCGAGTGGGGACTAGAACCCAGATCTGCTGGCTCCCAGTCCAACACTCTAAACCACACTGGCTCTTTGGGTAGTAGCTGCTGGGCCTCTACTGGCATGCTGGATATGTCAGTCACACTGGTCTCGTGCAAAGTGATGGGTGAATTTGAGGACTTTTGTCCTGTGTGTTTAGAGTTCCCTTTGGCTAAAAGCTACATGAGATAATGGGAAAAGGAGTACTTTCCCATCACCATCATGTCTGTTAGTGCAGGAAAAATGGTAGTCCTATAATGAGAAAAAAACATTTGCCAACTGCCAGGGTACACTCACTTCAAAATAGCCATATTTTTATTTTAGCAGAAATATACTGGCCAGCCAGTAACCTTTAGTGATTACTCCAAATAAATGTTTAACAGAAGTCAACTCGAAACGTGACTTGAGACGCATCCTTGAAGAGCTGCTTATTAGAATCTAGGTGAACGCAGGTTTCATATCTTTAAGCGTTCTAGGTCTCTGAATTTTCACTCAAAGCAGTATCTCTCCAATGTACCCATCAGAGTGGTATGTGACTGCAGCCTGTGCCTTTACCTTTAGTGACCATTTGATACCAGGTCAGCGTGAAACAGAATAGTCTGAAATGGATATTCTCAAAGCTGACAGAGGCAATAATTTTGGAGCGGCTAATGAGGGTAAAGGAGGAACAGAAACCTATAAAATGGTACAGGAAAATTAAGTTAAAGCACAGAGGAGATAGCCAAAGAAGTACTAAGTGAACAGGGTGAGATGGTATAGCAGTAGAAGTAACTGCAGCCCAAACATTGCAGTGGGGAGGCACAAGTCATACCAGACATAGATGCATCAAACCCTGCCCTTAACAAAAAGGAAATTTCCAACATTTATTTTAATATTAGAAATCTAAGCTAGTTCCTTTAAATAAATTTTTAAGAAATGGTAACATGAGTATTCAGAACATGGTTCTCAATTATAATAACCTTTTTCATTCTCCTTCCAGGATTAGGCAGAAGACTCACATTTCATATAATCTAACTGGAAACAATGTTTTATTTTACCATTATCCAACTATATTGGCCTGTAATCCTGAGATCATGAATCTGCATGAAATTTCTGTTCTTCTAAAATTAAACACAACAAAGCACATCAAAATGTACAGTACATTTAATTTTAAACTCTATAATTTTAACAGTCTGCATTGTATCCTATTCCAGTGCTTCCACCAGTCTTAATTCTACATTATCATACATGGTTGTGGAGACTGATCGTGTGCAGCGGTATTAATGCATGCCCTTTATATGATAGTCACTGTCAAGAACTCCATTTTCTTGTTGGGTCCTAGCAGTCTGTAAGTTTCCATTTTGTCAGGCTGAAGCTGCACATAGTGGTAAACCACCTGCATGTGTGTTATCTCATGTTGTCTCTAGCCCCAAGGTCAGCATAGGACCCAGTTAATTGGACTGAGTGATCTCAGCTGCGTTCCTGTGGAAACTCTCACTCCCACTCCAGGGGCCTGGGAAAATTGTTCCAGTCAGCCTATGATTAGCTAGCAGGGATCACCTTGGCAGGGGCTTGAGCATATAACCAGGGGGGTTACAGCTGTCTGTTGCCTTCGTCTTCCCTTTGCTTTGGACTCCAAGTATCTCCGTTTGGGCCCTGCCCTATTTGAAGACCCATGCTTAGGAACGTATAGGCAGGTTTAGGTAGTTTTGATATTTTTTATTTTGAGTATTGTTTCCAAAAGGACTCTGATTCTTATATGTCTTTTATTCCCCTTTCTCCTTCTTAAATAAACTTACCACCTCTTATAGCTGGTTGTCTACATGCTTCATTCTAAATTGCCTCAGTACTAAATCCAGAATCTTCCTCTTGGTTAATGCTACTGTTAAGGTTTCAGGCCTAAGCCTTAGAAACAGAGGGTACTAGTTTGGCCCCTATTGCATAGGCATTGGGGTGTCCTGTAAGGTCTGTGAGACCCTTGACTCAGGCTGAGTTGGACATAAAGGGTGGTGGAATCCTACCTTGCTGGGTTGATGTTCGGCCGGAGCAACTTTTGTCCCTGCCTACACTGCCAGGAGTTAGGGTACCCCCTTCTTCCCTTCACAGTGACCAAAGGTTTGTGCCAAGTTCCTCACCCTCACTTCCTACAAAACATTATCAAATATCCTAAAACATTATCAATTTTTATAGATCATGGGCAGTATCCAACATTGCCCACATGCCAGCAGGACCCACCGCTAGTGCAACAAGAAGCTACTGGATCCTGCAGCAAATCAGAAATGAGCTGAACACTCATTTCTGGACTGGGGCAGGTCAGCAGAGCTTCCAGAACAGAACTCTGCTGTCCTGCTCTGATCTGGAAATGAGCATTTCCGCTCATCTCCAGGATTACTCTCAGAAGCACTAGTTTGGATACTGCCCCTAAGTTGTTATTAAGACAAGAATTTAAAAAGTGATACTCACAAACTTCCTCTTCTAGGGAGACTAAGTTCCTTCTGGAGGAAAAATACAAACAGCAAATCAGTAAGTTAATAAGGACAGATGTTTAACAAGATCGCATCTAAATACAGCATTATTAAAATATTAGATCAGCAATGCCTGCTTTTGATCAGTGCTTTTTAACTTGTTCATAAATGATATGGGGTTAGGGCTAAGCAGTGAAGCAACCAAATTTACTGATGACACCAAATTATTTAAGGTGGATAAAACAAAAAAGGACAAGCAACAGCTCCAAAAGGATCTATCCGAACAGAGGTAATGGGCATTAAAATGGCAAATGTGGTTCAATGTAAGCAAGTGTAAAGTGGTGCACACTGGGGCAAAAAAAATTCCTAACTTCACATATATGCTGATGGGGTCTCAGCTGATGGTGAATGACTAGGAAAGGGATCTTGGGATTGTGGTGAATAGCTCAAGGAAAACATTGACCCAGTGCTGTGCAAAAAGGCAAATTTCATGTTAGGATCATTAGGAAAGGAATAAAAAAAAAAACTGCCAGTACCATAACACCTTCATACAAACTTATGGTATGACCACATTTTGAATACTATGTACAATTTGGACCACTGCACCTCAAAAAGGATATTGTACGGCTGGGGAAAGTGCAGAAAAGTGCAACCAAAATGATGGAGCTACTGGAGTAGCTCTCCTATGAGGAAAGGTTACAGTGTTTGGGGCTCTTTAGCTTAGGAAAAGGATAAGTAAGGGAGTGGAGGAAGTCATGAGGTGCATAAAATTATGCATAGTGTGAAGAAAGTGGATAGGTGGAGGTTCTTCTCCCTCTCTCATAATACTACAATCCAGGGTCATTCCACCACAAGATGTAATTATGGCCACCAACCTGAACAGCTTAAAAGGGAGATTAGACAAATTCAGGGAGGATAAGGCTATCTACGGTACTAGTCATTATGGCTATATAGTACCTCTAATATCAGAGGTATTATGCCTCTGAATATTAGTTGCTAAGGAACATGAGCAGGAGTGTTCATGTCCTGCTTATGAACTTCTCATAGGCATCTGGCTGGCCACTGTGTAAATAGAATGCTGGACTAGATAGACCTTTGGTCTGATCCAGTGCAGCTCTTCTTACGTTCTTATCTGCTTCTTAAAAAATGACCTTATTGTATCTGAGAATGTAGTTGGCCTAGTGTGTCAGCACTGTCTTCATGAATGTTATGGTAAGGGCATTAGGATTGCCCATGTATATCTTTAAAAACAAACCCTCAGTTATCGGTCTACTTCAATTAAAAAATGGCAACAAAAATCATATGAAAAGAAAAACTTTTTTACTTTAAACAGATAGCATCAACATGTATATTAGTTTAGATACTGAATGAGAATTTGGTGTAAAATACAGAAGTCAAAATATTTTTCAATGTTTCCATCTCAGATCATCATTTTTGATGTTTTATATGCTGTAAATGTAATATTACACCACTAGATGGTATCATTCTCCTACTTGGCAATCTTTTAACACAGTATAATACATGAAGATTGACAGTGTTCTGAAACAAGATATATTTTTAAATTTTACTATGGAAAAAACAATTACACTACTTTTCAAAGTAAATCTGACATCTCATAGTTTTAATTAGAAGAGTGTTTGTTGAGCTGTTCTCTCCCCACATTCTAGTTAGCCTTAATACCAGATTATCACAATTTAACTCATTCTTTGGTGAGCCTTCAACAAACCCATTCCCAACAGGCCAGGAGCAAAAAGACTGGTGTAAAATTCTTTGGAAGTAAGAAGAGTAAGGGACAGAAGTTTCATTGCAGCAGCTAAATTAGAAAAACTGGGGGCAGTATCCAACAGTGACCATCCACAAGCAGCCAGCTCCACAACTCGGTGGTACAAGTGGGATTCATTGCTTGCACAATGAAGATTTAGCGCTTCTGGGATCAAGCTGAAAAGAGCAGAAACTCTCATTCCTGAAGCAGAGCTTGTATAAGGGAGTCCGCCAAGCTGCCCTGTTCTAGAAAGAAGTGTCTCTGATCATTTGGGGGCTTGGCCCCAGAATTGCTAAATCTCTGTTGAATCCACAGGACAGTGGTGGAAGCAGTGGTGGGCCCTGTTTGTGGACTGTCACCACTGGATACTGCCCAGTGAGTAGATATTTAGGGAAGAGTCTGTGTTCGCTAGTTCTAGCACCTGCAAGGGTTCTTCCCTTTCCTTTCCCTTCCTGGGAATATTGCAGATCTGATTGGTGGGCTAAGGGCTGGTGAGAGTTGTCAAACTATTTTCAATTTCTTTCCTGTGCTGCTGAATTAATGTCTCTCCCCCTCCATGTACAAAGTTGCTTCCCCTAAACAGTCACCTTTGCCTTGCAGCCCCATCTCCTGGAACTCTACAGCAGCAGCTAAAGAACCTCTGAAACCCCAGCTTCCACCCCTCACCCTGAGAATATATTCATTCCAAATACCTCCCAGTCAACAAGCTCCTATGCCACTTCATTTCAAAGGCAAGTAGATTTTTAAAGTCACACACAGACAAAGTTTGCTTTATAAATTGATAAACTGACTGAATAGGAGAAGAAAGAGGGGCAATTTCAAATCTCCTTTTGATTTCCCTTAGGCTTTCTTTATTCTCCAGCCACAGTTGCAACTGGCTTCTCTCTCACACTTTCCTTTTCCACACCAGAAAGAAGGGGGAGGGGACAAGTTCCCTCTGCTTTGTCCTCTGGGGATTACCAATAACAGCAGCAGGCTGAGTTGTGAAGGGGAGTTGCTGCAGGGAAGGAAGAAAACGTTTGAGTGGATTTCTTTGGAACAGAGGTAAAGACCTAGCCTTTTAAAACCTGGTTTTAAAAATGGATGCTTGCTGACCTGGGGCTTGCCAGGGAAGTGGAGGCAATGGTTAGTTTTCAGAAAGGCACCTGCAGTGGAGTCAGGTTTATGTGGAACAACACCATCTGTGCTATTAGCCCTTCTCTTTAATTCTGGGGAGGATGCAGACTGCCATTTGCTGGGTGGAAAGGAAAAGGCATTCTCCTTGTATATAGTAAAAGTACCTCTAAATACATTATGACTGTGACACAGTTTATCACAAGTGATAAACCTGTGTCTGGGCTATATTGCTTCACGCTACAGGAGGGGGCTCATGTGGTTGAATGTTTCTCCATATTAACAAACATTATGTGGACAGAAGACCAAAACTGTCCTCCCTGACATCTAGATTTCTACATGAATGGAGCACCTTTAATATTCATCCATGTAACCCCCCACCTGCAGTTTAAAGTGGTAAGGTATAGGCAGAAACAGGTTTCTCACTCCAATGAGAAGTAGGCCATACAGGAAGCTTGCCTGGGGCAGATCAGTCCATTTAGTTCAGTATTGTCTGCACTGACTGGTAGTCTCTCTCCAGGGCTTCAGACAGGAGTCTTTCCCAGCCCTCCCTGGAGATGCCAGGTACTGAAACTGGAACCTTTTGTACACCAAGCAAGTGCTTTGCCACTGAACTATAGTCCTTTACCTTAGCTTCCATATTCCGTTTGGAAGTTTTGATTGCATCCTGCAATAGTGTGAAGATGAGGAGAAGTTTCTTGGGGAACTCTATCGTAATGGAAAGACACTCAGGTTGGGACACTCTCCTCCCCTCCATAACCAAGGAGTCTTCCATCACATTTTTCAGGCTTAGCTTGAAGGAAAGCAGTTTTTCCTTGAACTCACACTCACATGTAATTAAGAGAATTGAATCAAAGTTACTTTGGTTCTCGATGGGAAGCCTAAGAAACATCTTGAACATATCAGCCCAAACCTAGTTTTGCTCTGAATTAATTCATCTCTTCCCTTCAAATGTCACTTGAGAAAAGTTTGGCAATACTTCACACAGCTATATGTTCAAAACTATCAGCAGGAATCACAGCAGGGAAATTAGTATGCCAGCCAAGCTAATGAAGCATGTTTCATGAAGTTTGGAAGCTACATATTATTGGTGTCCCAGCTTACTGAAAGCATTCTGTTTTGACTATATGCAAAACATAATGAACTGAATTTTTTTTTGCAAGCCCCCCCCAAGTTTCTATCTTGTCATATAAAAATTGCAACCTAATAAAATATACTGTCAAGCTATGATCACTCTGACCTAGTATTTAACAGTGGCAGAAATTCTCTACAGTTCAATAAATCTTTTACTAAATGCACTAATTATGTTTAATGCTTTGTCTCACATAAAACCCAGCATACAAATTAGAGGGAACCACCAAAACACAGCAGAATAAAGTGCACTGTCCATTTCTTAGAGCACTTTAGCTGTCAATGCACAAATGTATTACCCTCATTATTTTAGCCTAGGTGTCTGCTTCAAGGTTGTAACAACCTTATAAATGTATCTATTTGCACAATTGTTCTACTATACAGATAGTCAGCCAACAGGCATTGTTTTATTTTACTAGTTTCCCATCTCTCACTGAATAAAATCCAAGTGTTGCATTTTAGCTAACAAGTGAGCATTTATTTAACATGTTCCTTGGGAGAATTAATTTACTGATAACACAATAGTCTTTTCAACAAAGGAAGCAGGAGGCAACAAAATCAGTCTTACTTCTATTTACATTTTATTCATCCTCCACTAGTACTTGGGAATCTGTTTTTTCTCACTGAAGATACAATTAAGACAGGAAGCATTTCTCTTTATATACATTCCTCCCTTCCTAGAGTTGGGCACTATGATGGTGCACGTGCATGGGCTATTTTTCTGCTGATCACCACTTTCCAGAAAGAAAAATAGGAAGATTTCCTGACAATTCTATGTAAAATTTACCAATTGTGTTCATTCTTGTAACATCTCAGTATAGATCACTATTATTCCAATTTTCAGATAAGAGACCAAGATAAATATAGTACCTTCCACAAGGGCTCATAATTACCCCATTGGTGGATAAGTTATCAGAACTCTTTCTGGTAGGCTGAGCAATAAGCTCTTTTCTTCTGCTTAGTCCTTGGGGTAACAGGTTTTTTCTTCCCTATAACCAAGCTCATTAGATTTGGTCTATACATCAAGAGACCATGGCTAATAAATATATCTTTAAAAGAAAATCATAGCAAAACTGCTTACCCAAGTGAAAACACCTTGTGTATTTTTAAATGTCTGAAGTGAAAGTAGTGGTACATACTGTAGGCTTTGGGGGTTGTTCTTGTTTTTTAGGGCTGTCCCAAATATTCTCCAGTTCTGATATATACCTGGTTTGTACATAACACCAATTTGAAACAACCCAGGAATGTCCCATTCCTGGGTTGTTAGTCGTGATGTCCAAAACTGGCTGTCTGGGTTACTGAGGTTAAACAACCCTCAATCCAATGGAGACTGCCTGTGAGTGGCCAGCCCTGCCAATTCCATTCTGCAAGTGGCACTCATTGCTTGCAGAATGGAGATTTAGCACTTCCGGGGACAACCTGAAACAAGAAAAACGCTAGTTTCTGGAACAGAGCAGGCCTTCAGAACTCACATAAGGTGGGTGCCACTCATGGAAGGGTATTGGCGGTGCTAGCCAAACACAGAACATAAATAGCAGTGGGCCCCACTTGTGGCTGTGAAGCATAGGAGTTTTAACAACAACCCATGGTTTGTTTCAGAAAGTGGATGCAAAGTGGAAGCAGTGAGTGGGCAGGAGGCAGGCCGCTCACTCGAGCTCAGCCCTCAACCCATGGGTTAAACAAGCCATGGGTTGTTGTTACATGCGAACTGCGCCGGTTTGATGCCACCAAACAAAATTATTTTTTAAAAAAACACTTCACATCGCCCAACACCCACTTAGAATAACTCGAAGTCTTTCCTAGAGCTTCCAAATTCACAACTCAAGAAGCCTTTGGATGTATCCAGGCAACCAGAGACAGTTAGTCATCTCCCTTTTAATTAACACTTTGATGGTCCCTTTCCTAGATTCAACAAGTAAGAAGAGAGTCTTCCTGTGTATGTGCCACCCCTCTGATTTGTGAAACTTGCTAGACAGTCATCCCTGCCCTCCCCGCTCCAGTCAAACATAATAAAATTGGAATTTGGTTCTTTATTCCTTCATCATTTGGTCACTCTGTCACACTGGTCTCTGGTCACCTCCTCCCTTCACCATCCAAAAATAGCGTGCATGCTGTAACCCTCCAGGTAACCCCTGCATTGAGAGTATTTTACCTCAAAGAGTTTAGCATAGGCTGGCAAGCTTTTTTGCTTTACTTTCAAATATCCACTCCACTTTCCATTTTTGTCTCTTATTATATTCCTTTAATTTGCTCTGAAATATCTCTTTCTCATTATACTTTAGACTAGAATTCTTAGGTCGCTAACGGTGCAAACCTCAAAGACAAAGCATAAAGCAGCTATTAATCAGTGCTACCAGACAGTAATATATTTCCCTCTTGACATTTCCCTCCTATAAAAGCATATTAATTTGCCCTAATTTCTAAACACTTTTAAACAAGAATATTTGGTATTAAGCTTATTTATTCTTGAGGAAGTCAATATTATGTTTCAACATACATTTATTATGAAAGAGTACAGATGGTTAAAATTACTGTTTTCCCTTTCCCACTATCAAAAGCACCATTTAAACAGAATACTGCTACTTTTATCATATATGAATGTCAATGGAGTAACCCCCATTTTCTTGACTACTTACTGGTGTG
This sequence comes from Heloderma suspectum, assembly GCF_057233095.1. Classification (NCBI taxonomy): domain Eukaryota; kingdom Metazoa; phylum Chordata; class Lepidosauria; order Squamata; family Helodermatidae; genus Heloderma; species Heloderma suspectum. The sequence continues at coordinate 233,913,407 of NC_139461.1, forward strand.
GCTTAGAACAGCAACCCACATATCAGGGGTAGCAAAAAGAATGTGGTCCATTGGCCAATCTCTGGAAAATCACCTAGCTCCTGCTGGTTAGTATGATTCTTACAAAGAATGCTGGATTGATTGATTTTGACCTGATCCAGCAAAGCACTTATGTTCTAACATAACAGTGTACTGGGGGCATCATTTAACACAGATTAGTTGTGTACACCCAAGATTCGAAGGTCATGGCAGAGAGATAAGACTAAATACGATCCCTGGGAAGGTAACAGCAACCCACCCCAGTATTCTTGCCATGAAAACTAAATGGATCAGTACAACCAGAGATATGTCAGTATACCATCGGAGGATGGGACTCCCAGGTTGGAAGACGGTCAAAATGCTACTGGGGAGGAAGAGAAGATAAGTTCAACTAGCCCCAGATGTGATGACGCAGCTAGCTCAAAGCTGAAAGGACGGCTAGCGGCCGACGGTGCTGGTGGTGAATGACAAATCCGATGTTCTAAAGATCAACAACCCATAAGAACCTGGAATGTAAGATCTATGAGCCAGGGCAAATTGGATGTGGTTATTGGGGAGATGTCAAGATTAAATATAGACATTTTGGGTGTCAGTGAACTGAAATGGACTGGAATGGGCCACTTCACATCAAAGGACCACCAGATCTACTACTGTGGACAAGAGGACCACAGAAGAAATGGAGTAGCCTTCATAATTAATAACAAAGTGGCTAAAGCAATGCTTGGATACAATCCAAAAAATGACAGAATGATCTCAATTCGAATTCAGGGTAAGCCATTTAACATCACAGTGAGCCAAATATATGCCCCAACCACAGATGCTGAAGAAGCAGAAGTAGATCAGTTCTATGAGGATCTGCAGCACCTACTGGATAATATGCCAAAAAGAGATGCTATTCTCATTACAGGAGACTGGAATGCTAAGCTGGGTAGTCAAACAACACCTGGAATTACAAGCAAGCATGGTCTGGGAGAACAAAATGAAGTGGGACATAGGCTGATAGAATTTTGTCAAGACAACTCACTGTGCATAACAAACACTCTCTTCCAACAACCTAAAAGATGACTTTATACATGGACTTCACCAGATGGTCGACACCGAAATCAGATTGACTACATCCTTTGTAGCCAAAGGTGGCGGACATCTATGCAGTTGGTAAAAACAAGACCTGGAGCTGACTGTAGTTCAGATCGTGAACTTATTGCACAATTTAGAATCAGACCAAAGAGAATAGGGAAGATCCACGGATCACTTAGATATGAGCTCACTAATATTCCTAATGAATATGCAGTAGATATGAAGAATAGATTTAAAGGAGTAGATTTAGTAGATAGGGTCCCGGAAGCACTATGGACAGATGTTTGCAACATTGTTCAGGAGGCGGCAACAAAAAGCGTCCCAAAGAAAAAGAAAACCAAGAAGGCAAGATGGCTGTCCGCTGAGACTGGAAGTACCCCAAGAAAGAAGGAAAGCAAAAGGCAACAGTGAAAGGGGGAGATATGCCCAATTAAATGCAACATTCCAGAGGTTAGCCAGAAGAGATAAGGAATTATTTTTAAACAAGCAATGCGCGGAATTGGAAGAAGATAATAGAATAGGAAGGACAAGGGACCTCTTCCAGAAAATCAGAAACATCGAAGGTAAATTCCAGGCAAAAATGGGTATGATCAAAAACAAAGATGGCAAGGACCTAACAGAAGCAGAAGAGATCAAGAAAAGGTGGCAAGAATATACGGAAGATCTGTATAGGAAGGATAATAATATTGGGGATAGATTTGACGGTGTAGTCAGTGAGTCAGAGCCAGACATCCTGCAGAGTGAGGTTGAATGGGCCTTAAGAAGCATTGCTAATAACAAGGCAGCAGGAGACGACAGTATCCCATTTGAACTATTTAAAATCTTGCAAGATGATGCTGTCAAGGTGATGCATGCCATATGCCAGCAAATTTGGAAAACACAAGAATGGCCACCAGATTGGAAAAGATCAACTTATATCCCCATACCAAAAAAGGGGAACACTAAAGAATATTCAAACTTTCTAACAGTAGCATTTATTTCACATGCCAGTAAGGTAATACTCCCCCTTCATGGATCACTGTCTTGTTGTGGTGAAGGGGCTTGCATAACTCAGTGAAGCCATAAGCTATGCCGTGCAGGGCCACCTAAGATGGACAGGCCATGATGGAGAGTTCTGACAAAATGTGGTCCACTGGAGAAGGAAATGGCAACCCACTCCAGTATTCTTGCCAAGAAAACCCCATGGAACGTAGCACAAGGCTAAAAGATATGATGCCGGAAGATGAGCCCCTCAGGTCAGAAGGTGTCCAATATACAACTGGGGAAGTGCAGAGGGAGTTTCCAAGTAGCGCCAGAAAGAGTGAAGCGGCTGGGCCAAAGCCGAAAGGACACTCAGCTGTGGATGTGTCTGGTGGTGAAAAGAAAGTCCGATGCTGTAAAGAACAATATTGTTTAGGAACCTGGAATGTCAGATCAATGAATCAAGGTAAGCTGGAGGTGGTCAAACATGAGATGGCAAGATTGAACATCGACATCTTGGGAATCAGCGAACTAAAATGGACAAGCATGGGTGAATTTAATTCAGGTGACCATTATATCTACTACTGTGGGCAAGAATCCCTTAGAAGAAATGGAGTAGCACTCATAGTCAACAAAAGGGTGGGAAAAGCAGTACTGGGGTACAATCTCAAAAACAATAGAATGATCTCAGTACGAATCCAAGGCAAACCATTCAACATCACAGTAATTCAAGTCTATGCCCCAACCACTGAGGCCGAAGAAGCTGAGGTTGATCAGTTCTATGAAGACCTACGACACCTTCTAGAACTAACACCAAAAAAAGATGTCCTCTTCACCATAGGGGATTGGAATGCTAAAGGAGGAAGTCAAGAAATCACCGGGATAACAGGCAAGCATGGCCTTGGTGTACAAAATGAAGCAGGACAAAGGCTAATAGAGTTTTGCCAAGAGAACACGCTGATCATAGCAAACACCCTTTTCCAACAGCACAAGAGGCGACTCTACACATAGACATCACCAGATGGTCCATATCGAAATCAGATTGATTATGTCCTTTGCAGCCAAAGATGGAGAAGCTCCATACAAGCAGTAAAAACAAGACCTGGAGCTGACTGTGGCTCAGATCATGAGCTGCTTCTTGCAAAATTTCAGCTTTAATTGAAGAACATAGGGAAAACCACTAAACCATTCAGGTATGACCTAAATCATATCCCTTATGAATATACAGTGGAGGTGAGGAATAGATTTCAGGGATTAGACCTAATAGACAGAGTGCCTGAGGAACTATGGACGGAGGTGCGTAACATTGTTCAGGAGGCAGCAACTCAATCCATCCCAAAGAGGTAGAAATGCAAGAAAGCCAAGTGGCTGTCTGATGAGGCTTGACAAGTAGCTGAGAAAAAAAGGGAAGCGAAAAGCAAGGGAGAAAGGGAAAGATATATCCAACTGAATGCAGAGGTCCAGAGAACAGCAAGGAGAGACAAGAAGGCCTTCTTAAATGAACAATGCAAAGCAATCGAGGAAAACAATAGAGTGGGAAAGAACTAGAGATCTCTTCAAGAAAATCGGAGATCTCAAGGGAACGTTTTGTGCAAAGACGGGCATGAAAAAGGACCAAGAAGGCAGGGACCTAACAGAAGCAGATGAGATTAAGAAGAGGTGGAAAGAATGCACAGAAGAACTATACAGGAAAGATCTGAATGTCCCTGATAGCCATGATAGTGCGTTCACTGAACTTGAGCCAGACATCCTCGAGAGTGAAGTCAAGTGGGCCTTAGGAAGCATTACTAACAACAAAGCTAGCGGAGGTGACAGTATTCCAGCTGAGCTATTTAAAATCCTAAAAGATGATGCTGTTAAAGTGCTGCACTCAATATGCCAACACATTTGGAACACTCAACAGTGGCCACAAGACTAGAAAAGGTCAGTTTACATTCCAATTCCAAAGAAGGGCAACGCCAAAGAGTTCAAACTACTGCACAATTGTGCTCATTTCACATGCCAGCAAGGTGATGCTCAAAATCCTACAAGCTAGGCTTCAGCAGCATGTGAACCAAGAACTACCAGAAGTACAAGTGGGATTTTGAAGAGGCAGAGGAACTAGAGATCAAATCGCCAACATTCGCTGGATCATGGAGAAAGCAAGGGAATTCCAGAAAAACGTCTATTTCTGCCTCATTGACTACACTAAAGCCTTGTGTGGATCACAGCAAACTGTGGCAAATTCTGAAAGAGATGGGAGTACCAGACCACCTTACCTGTCTTCTGAGAAACCTGTACAAGGGACAAGAAGCAACAGTGAGAACCGGACATGGAACAACTGATTGGTTCAAATATGGGAAAGGAGTACGACAAGGCTGTATATTGTCGCCCTGCTTATTTAATTTATATGCCGAGTACATCATGAGAAACGCCAGGTTGGATGAATCAGAGGTCGGAATTAAGATTGCCGGGAGAATTATCAACAACCTCCGATATGCAGATGATACCACTTTGATGGCTGAAAGTGAGGAGGAGCTGAGGAACCTCATGATGAAGGTGAAAGAAGAAAGTGCAAAAGCTGGGCTGCAGTTAAACCTAAAAAAAAACACAAGATTATGGCAACCAGCTTGATTGAGAACTGGCAAATAGAGGGAGAAAACGTGGAGGCAGTGACAGACTTTGGATTTCTAGGCGCAAAGATCACTGCAGATGCTGACTGCAGCCAGGAAATCAGAAGACGTTTACTTCTTGGGAGGACAGCAATGACAAATCTTGATAAAATAGTTAAGAGCAGAGACATCACACTGACAACAAAGGTCTGCATAGTTCAAGCAGTGGTATTCCCCATAGTCACCTATGGCTGCATGAGCTGGACCATAAGGAAGGCTGAGCAAAGGAAGATAGATACTTTTGAACTGTGGTATTGGAGGAAAATTCTGAGAGTGCCTTGGACTGCAGGAAGAACAAACCAGTCCATACTCCAAGAAAGAAAGCCAGACTGCTCACTTGAGGGAATGATATTATAGGCAAAACTGAAGTACTTTGGCCACATAATGAGAAGACAGGATACCCTGGAGAAGATGCTGATGCTAGGGACAGTGGAAGGCAAAAGGAAGAGGGGCCGACCAAGGGCAAGATGGATGGATGATATTCTGGAGGTGACGGACTCGACCTTGGGGGAGATGGGGGCGGCGACAGCCGACAGGAAGCTCTGGCGTGGGCTGGTCCATGAAGTCACGAAGAGTCGGAAGCAACTGAACGAATAAACAACAACAACAACAGTTCAGAAACCTTGAATATGCACTCTTGCTTTGTAAATTTAACACTCATCAGTGAACCATAGAGAGATTAACCTCAGGAAAAGTCAACTAGTGCAGAATGCCAAGTGTTGGTAGGGGAGAGGCAGTCAGATCATATAACGCCTATACTGTGCCAGCTGGACTGGTTACCAGTGCATTTCTGAGCCCAATTTAAAGTGCTGTTTTAACCTTTAAAGCCTTACATGGTTTGGGACTAAATTAACTGAAGGACTACCGTCACCCATATCAATCTGCTGGCACTTTAAGAAAGTAACAGAGGCCCTCCCCATCTGCCCACCTTTGAGGGCAGTTAGGTGGGCAAGTATATGACAGAGAGCCTTTTCCACAGTGACCCCCCATCTCTGGAATGGGTTGCCATTGAGGATCTATCAGGCTCCAACACTGAAGGCTTTTAGGAAGGCCTTGAAAACCAACTTGTTTACTCTGACCTTCCTCTAGTTGTGTGTGTGTGGCTTTAAGGTTGTTTTTATGAAATTGTATCAGTCTTTTTTGTTGTTGTAAGCTGTATTGGGAGGGCACCTGCCATGAAAGACGGCCTAGAAATATTTTAAATAAAATATTAATAAATATTAGCTTAACACATATTTTATTTAAGTTTATTTACCATTATTTTTAGGCTGCCTTTAAGTGATATATATACTAAAGCTAGCCCTGACATATTAACAACGCTTGCTAAAAATTTGGGCACAATCCAGCTAATGTTTTTAAATCTCTCCTACTGAAGTCAACAGGGCTTCAAATGGCTTTGGTTGGATTGTGCCCCATATTTGTGACTTAAGTGAGTTGAGGCAATTCAAGAGTGTCGGGAGGATATTAATCTGTTATATTATTATGAGAACATACCTTAATCAGAAAACATAGTATTAATATTAGCAGCTTAGCATTAACACTTTGATTCTGCATCAAAGATAGTAATTGTGTCTCAATTTGTCTTGTAATGCATTTCAGTACTTCAAGTTGAAATATTATTAAATGTTAATAAATAAAAATTCCTTAAGCTCTTTATTCTATATCAAAGTAAGAAATTTATTTTAGGTTTTCTGCCCACCAATCTCAACATACAGACTTAGATCCAACAAACTGCCAGTGGAGTTCCACTTGTGGAATTGGGCTTTTCTGCCTCCCCCTTCGCATGGGAGCTCCTGTGCCCGCCCCCCAAGAAAGTGCTGAGGTTTGGGGGACTTACAGACTGCTGTTGGATACAAGATAGGGAGCTGAATGGGGAAGTCAGCTTAAATCAGGAATCCCCCCTTGTGTGACCAGAAATGCCTTCCATGCATATTGTCACTCTACTGGATCCATGCCATAGAGACCTATATTATTGTGATCCACAAAAAATATATACATGTTGGAAATGAAATAAGGATAAAGATGCCCTTGCATACTACTGGAGCCTGTCTGAGACCTGATTCACATATAATAACAACCGAGAGTATGGGGTGAGTACGCATTGTCACTGAATTGTGGGTTGTTGTTGAATCATGGTTGTCATTACAGTTTAACTCTGAGTTGTTAACCAAGAACAACCCAGAGTTCACTAGTCAACAACAAACCAAGTGCTGTCTTCCTGGGTTGTTCATGGTTAACAACCCATAGTTAAACCATAGTGCAGAGTTCGCACATAATGACAACCCATGATTCAACAAAACCCACGATTAAATGACAATCCATACTCAACCTGTACTCTGGATTGTCACTACATGCGAGCCAGGTCTATCCTTTGTCAGGTTTCGACAAGAAAAGGCAGCTGTGTCTGGCATTTCCAAACATAAGAGCAGAGCATTATGTGATCAGTAATTGGCTTTGAAAACATCCACAACCATAAGAGCAGAAAAACCATGGTACCCTGGTGTCACATATCAGTGTTCTAACTCTTGTTTATATATATGAGCTATTAGAAACTGAAGAATTTCCAGGCTTACCAAGGCCATGACAACTGAACACAGCCCCTTCACCTCCCTCCCATGCATGGCTCATTCCGTTCACACAGACTGCAGATATGCACACCCCATCCCTACTCCCTCACAAGTTATGAAACTAGTAAGGCATGTACCAGATAAGGCATATCCATAGTTTTTCCAGCAGTCCTATATACCCATGCATGCTCAATGGGAAAACTAGCCAACGCCTTGCTGTAAAAACACGTAAGCCTGAGTTGTTTACTCAGTACTATAAAAGCTTGTTGCTCGCCCCTTGAGGGGCGCCAGTTTCCCTTCGCAAACTGATCGCCACATCTTAAAATTAGTTGAAACATTACCCGTTGAAACCTTACCCGTGTCTAGAGTGTACTTTGGCCTACAGCTAGGCAACGAACCAGGAGGGGGTTTACGCCCCTCCGCACAACAAAACCATTAGTCAGAAATTCTTGAAGAAGCATGCACACTTGTGTTGAACAAACCATGCTTTTCAAGACTGGGCATGCATCAAGAACAAATAAATTATCACTGCTGCTACAGAACATAATCAAATCTATAAACAAAATGTATTAGCCTAGGCTCTTCTCCCTCAATGTTATATAATTATTACCCATGACTTCTCATTAAAAAGGAACCGCAATGCTCAAGCGGCAACAGGAAAATCTGGGGTGGGAGGGAACCAGGAAAGGTTTGAGCTTGCACAAGGTCTCCTACCTTTCCTGGACCACCCCCCACAAGCAGTCCAGGCGGCACAAAACCAGCAATCAGGGTGGTCAGGAAAGGTAGGAGGAGTTGTGCAATGCCTCCTACCTTTCCCGGTCAGCCAAAGAAGACTGGGCTGTCTGGGGTGGGGAGGGGTCCGGGAAAGGGAGGAGGCCTTGTGCAAGGCCTCCTCCCTTTCCCAGGGTCCCCCCACCCCAATAGTTGTGGTGCCGCTTCATCGTCACTCATGGTAGCTTTGAAGCACCAAACAGCTGGCCACAAAAGGTGGGAGGCCTCATGTGTATGTGTGTGTTTGTGTGCATCCCAACCCCCTAGAATGTGTTTGTGTGTACATACCCCCAGCACATGCGTGTGTGTGTGTGTGTGTGTGTGAGAGAGAGAGAGAGAGAGAGACTGACTGACCAAGACCAACTGACTGCCTCCCAGGATGTATACGTCACTACCCCCAGGATGTGTGTGTGTGGTTTTGGTGGGTGGGTACTATTTGTTCTATGTACAAGAACTGGGGGGGGGGTAGGGGTGTGTGTGTGTGTGTGTGTGTGTGTGAGAGAGAGAGAGAGAGACAGACAGACAGACAGACAGACAGACGGGATGCCTGTCTGTATGAGAGAGGGGCTGGGGAGTCTATTCCTGTGTGCATGCGTGAGAGAGAGAGAGAATGAATGCCTGTCAAAGAGAGAGGATGCCTGTAGGTGACAAAGAATGCCTGTGTGTGCACACGCGCGCGTGCTTGTGTGTGTGTGTGTGTGTGTGTGTGTGTGAGAAAGAAAGAAAGAAAGAAAGAAGCCTGTCTGTATATATAAAAGGGGGGGTGCGCGCGCGCGCGTGTGCGTATACACATTTAAAAAAGACACAGAGACGATGGCTTTCTGGTTTTTTGTTTAACAGCAATGAACAAATACCATTTTTGAATCATTCTTCGATTGGACCACACAGATCATTCAGTCCAACCTCATCAGATGCTGGATTCCTACCTAAATCTGCTATTGACAAAGGATACACCCTGATCTCCAATTATGGATATAGCAACACAATGTGAGTTAGGCAGCAACATTTGATGACAGCTTTCATCTGGATGTTATGTGTTGGCTCCATACATCCGAAGGCATAGAAAAGGTGTAAAGTGATATATTTATTGATTTGCTGTTTACAAGCTGAAAGCATCTGAAATGTCACTGTTTTGGGCAAAGTTAGAGAAGTATCTTTGCAAGCTCAAAATGCCTCAACAGTAAAGACACAAAACAATTATGAAAAAAAAATCTTTTTTGAAAAACTGCTTTTAAAGAATACTACTTTTAGTTTTGCAAGCTACTAATAATTCCATATTATATGTATTACATTTGCAGCAGCATGGTATTGCACTATATTGGAGAAAAGTAAAAGGCAGTTAAATGTAATAGATCCCCTAAGCCAGTGTCCCAAAGAGAACTCAAAGAGAATAATATGACTTGAGATTATTAATGTATGCAGTATTAATACCAGCAAGATCCATCTGCAGTGAATATAAGAAAAAGAAAAGTTATTAAGGGATGAATTGGCCAGTGGTTGAAACAGAATATTCCACCAAATTCTTCAAAAGAGAAAGTGACAGAGGGATAGTGTATGTGTGAGAGAAAAAGAGAGAGACTTTAAAAAAAACTTGCAATGACACAAACATTTGTTACTGAAAAGCAGCCGGGGCGGGGGTACATTTTACAAAGCACCTTTAGAAACCTTAAACTAAAATGATCAAAGGGCTGCAGGAACTCTCCTACAAGGAAAGGTCACAGCATCTGGAACTGTTTATCTTAGAGAAAAGGCAAGTGAATGGAGACATGATAAAGGTGTATTAAATTATGCACGGTGTGGAGAAGTGGGTAGGGAAACATTTTTCTCCCTCTCTCATAATACTAGAACTCAGGATCATCCCATAAAGCTGATTGGTGGGAGATTCAGGACATAGTGGAGCAGCTTTGCTGGTCCCAGACACTCCATCCTCTCAATCCAGATTTGGGACTCAAAGACCAAGGAAATGTTGGTGCATGAAGGGTAAGTTGTAAGCAAACACAATTTGTGACTTTGCACTTCATCATCACTGATCATGGGGCACGTCAATTAAGGCATTAGCCTTAGCTTCCAATTTCCTGGATTTTTGGAATTTGTACCAATGTGAGATAGCCTTAATTCTAATCTTTTAAACTGGCAGGTTTTTTGATAACTGAATACTACGCAACACTTGCAACCTCTCTTCAAGAGCTGTCCTATGCAGATCTCATTACACAACAGTTGAGGTTTCAAAGGTTCAAAACATTAGGCTTTGACCATCTTAGGGACAACTACAAGGATGAGGCCGTCATTCATATGTCCACCCTGTTCATATATAAAAGCAGGGGGGCTTACAGTTAAAGGATGAATAGGAACCTGTGAACCTGCATTTCCTTCCACACTTTGTCTCCGTATACTCAGTCACTACAGGGTCCTTTCACCCTTCCCAGTTCCAATACTGGGAATGAGCTGGGAACAGAGAAAAGGGGCTGGGGCAAAGGACTGAGTGGAAGTAAGACACAACAGTAAGGAGAGTTGAATGCCCCTTTCCTCTTAAAGTAAAACCCCCACCCACACTTTATCCATGAATGGGGTAGGCATGTGAAAAGAAGCATGCCCACTTAGTTTGACCCTTAGCATGCCTTAATTAAAACCGTTACATTCTGTTCCTTAAAGCAGTGCTCATCATCTCTACTTATTGTCCCACATGGCTCCATCTAGAGATAGGTGAATGCCAGCTTGCTTGGACCAAAAACCATTTGGTCAGCTCAAGTGTTCAAGGTAAAGGAGCGCTGAGAAGTTTTGATGGCTCAAAAAAGAACCACTCCCCCGTTCTCCCTGACAGTGCCCCCTTCCCCAAGAGAAAGAGGATCTTGACTTACAGTCGGGGAATAAACAGGCAAAGGAAGGGAGGAGCAATAGTTATAGCCAAAGAATGTGTGGTGTTCATATTCAAGCCCCACTATCTCTGGCTGCCAACAGATAACAGTTCTGTGCATAGCATCTCTTGGGCTATGCAGAGCTCAAATTTGCAGCCAGAGATTTGCAAGCACCACCATCTTCAGCTGCAAATGGTGGAGGCAGATGAAAGCCACAATTTGAATCATAGCAAGTTTAAAGGGGAACTATGCCCCCTTCAAATTGGGGCCACTAACCAGAGCATGAGCGCTTGCATTTTCAAGCAGCCCTGCTTTAAATAATTTACCCCTCTGGTTCCATCTCCTCTTGCCTCCTGTTTAATGATTATGTGACAGCTTGGTGAGATCAGAGTTTTGGTAGATACTCAACTCCCCTTACCTCCGTGCTTAGTTCATACTTCTATTTGAATTGTATGTCTGCATTGTAGTCTATAGTTTTTCTCTGCTTAGAAACTGAAACTGTTAAATGTTCTTCAAACAAAATGTTCTTCAAACATGTGTTACCAAGCGCCCTGAGATTCTGCTATTTTTGACATGGTGGTTTGCGTCTGGAAAAAGAGGCTTCATTTCAGCTTGGGAAAACTACGGGAGAAGACTTTTGCCATCTTAAAAACCAGGCCTGGCACTGAAGGCACAACCATTATCATTGGTCTCCAGCAGGCTTATTGTCCTCCAGACTAATCCCTTGACCGCTTCCCCCTCCCTGGATATTACCTGAAAAATTGTAATTAGCTCCAGACTGAACAACAACAACAACAACAACAACAACAATTAAATACAGGTTTGGGGCATATAAGCAGCAACCAGTCAGCCCAGTAGCTGGGACTCTTTTGACCCATGGAATACTATTTTTTCTCCAACAAAAGGAATCTTGCAGAATATCTCCATTCTCTGTTGCTGAAGAGGCACCCCACCATCTTCACCTTTGCACTCAAAGCTAAGCAGAAAAAGCAGGGCAGCTACTATAGCCCCCTGCTACTAACCTCCCTGGCAAATCCATCTACTTTCCAGACACCTCCCCCCTTTCTTCCTTCATTGCCCTCACTTTTCTGGGGAACCAACTAGCCTTTCCAAGCTCCTTCTATCTTTTGCCGACTTTGCCTAGGGGCAGCAGAGGTGTTGGTGGGGTGGGCTTCTACCCTCCTCCAGCTGATTTTTGGCAGGGGAGCTTTTCCTTTCCTAATTAAGTGAATCCTATTTAAGATTACCTAATACATGGGTGGACAGAAAGTAAATCTCCAGATGTTTTGGACTTCAACTCCCAGCATTCCTGGGAGTTGGAAGTCCAAAAATATCTGTAAATATCTGCTCTAATTCACTTGAAAAAAGCCCTCCTAGACAAAAAACTCTTTGCATGGGGATGGAAAGAGAGAGAAGTGGTGTGTGTGTGTGTGTGTGTGTGTGCGCGCGCGTGTGTGCGCGCGTGCATGCGCGCACACGAGTGAGAGAGAGAGAGAGAGAGAGAGAGAAGGAAAGAGGTGCCAGAGAGACAGAGAGAGGAGAGCCAGAGAGCAAAGCCAGAGTTAGAGAGAAAGCTCAAGCACGCGCATACACACACACACACACAGGGTACACATGTGTGCGCGCGCACACACAGGGAGAAAAGAAGGGGTGCACTCCCAACATTTTCCAGATTCGCCACCCCACCCCTCTACCATCAATCTGTGCAGAATTCCAACTGCACCCACAGGTCCACATACTGACATCCCTGGTCAGTATGAACAAATTTTAACCCTATAAATGCCTGTTAGTTATGACTTTTGAATACAAGTCTCAGTCTGACCTTTTGAATGTATGTTTTTCATTATTTTCAATGAAGAATCTTTGGTTAAGCAGCTGTGTCTTTAATCTCTAAATCCCCTTAGCCCTTAAGGTATTACATTTTGAGAGTGCTCAGTCAGTACTCAATATTAAAAAGATCCTTCCAAGTTTCAGGGTTGCATGTCTGAAGGTGCACATTCAGGCATACATGTGTAGTAAGTAGCACACTTGGCAACATCTAAGCCTTTCATGAATTGGTTTATGCTTCACTTGGCAAAACTTACATTTCTCAAGGAAAAGTGAAATTGTGCTGAGGTAGAATAATATTGGTAAACCACATTTCCTCGTGTTAGAACAGAAACTAAATTGCATGCATTTCATCAAGAAAATACAACACCTCCTTGTCAGTTTCACAACGACAAAGATTCTGAAGGTGAAATATAAAATGTCAAATAGCCCAGCTGTACTAGGCCAAACTGAACAGATTAATTTACAGAACACTCTGTTGCAAAAGGTTTACATCTGCAAGCGCATGGAAGCCCTCTTGCTTACAGGGGGGATACTTTTATCTTGGAATAGCAGGACTTCCTGCTTTTATTTGTTGAGACTGAAAAGCCATCTCAAGCTGGGAGGTCACAAGCATCACTTCACCTTTTTTCTAAAAAAAACCTTGGCATAGTTTAATTATACAGCTGAAGGGCACATCAGACTATAGAAGTCAAAGGGTTTGGCACATCTAGTGAATGAAAACATTTGGGAGCAGCAGCTGTTAAATGCAAAACAGGTGAGGCACCTCAACATTTCTCACAGAATTCTTTGTTTAGGAAACAGCATAGCATCTGAGGGAGAAGCATAATATTGACACACATCAATAAGTGCAGTCCACAGATCAGCCAGTACCTGGCTCTTGATAGAGTGACAGCTTTCTCCCTCCCATTACAATTTTTGTAAGCCGAGAAACCAAATAAGCCGAGGCATTTGTCAGAACCTTAGTCTAATTTTTATTTATTGAACTTTTAGTTGCAGACCCTTGCTTTCAGACTGGCACACTTAAAGGTGTGCCACAGAGAAGATCCAGCCAATGAACTCCCCCGCACCCCACTCAGATGCCTAAGTTGTATCCTGCATGCAGTTTTAGTTCTTGCTTTGTGCTTGTGATACAGTTTGGGCTATTAGGTTGATCTGTATTGGCTTTACATCATTTATAGATATATTGTTTGGTGGCAGGGGATTGTAGACACATGCAATAGGTATGCAGCTTATATGAACAATATTTGTAACTCTACCCTGGTCATGTTGAACTGTCTTTCACTGCCAGGCCCCTCCACCACCCTAGCCCCACCTAGGTGCCAGAATTGTTTGTTTTAAGAATTGGGAATTCTAGCAGCCATTCTTGTCCTACAGAGTATAACAACAGAAGGTGCTGTTGGTTCTCTCCCCCCACCACCCCCATTTTGGAAGAAGAATACAACAGACCACAGAACAAAATAGTCTTGGTTCCTTTAGGTGTGCTGCATACAAGATAATATATTGTTTTGACAAATAGCACATCTAAACTATTTATTTGTTATAAATAAACAATTACTACTTGACCATACAGCCCTTTAAAAAGAAAATTCCAATACCCGCTTGTAACAGACTGGGCGGGGGAATGACAATCCCTTCTGGTGGACCCCCTCTCTACAAGAGTTGGACTCCCAAAATGATTACTGATAGGCCGCCACCAGTCAGGATGAATGTCCTGACACACACTAGTCTGTCCAAGATCTCTGGAGTTTCTGCGCCCTATTCCAGGGACCACTCCCTTCAGCCCAGCTCCAGGAAAAAACTAAAAACAAATGTGCTTTGGATTTTCTTGCCCAAAGACCAGACACATAGGACCTTGTGAAAATCTTAAAATCATAAATGGTAGTTTAGTAACCCTGCAAGTTCTTCACATGGGGAAGAGTTTAAGTGAGAATTCCCTTTTTAAAACAAAGCAGCCAAATTTGCCAAAACATAAAATGGAGTTTATTTAGGGGAGAAAGGAAAAAAACAAATGAAGGCAACAATCCACGCATACCCATTCAAATAAAACAAAAACGACAGCTAGTTATGTTATCTAACTGAGAAGAGTCTTAGGTTCCAGAGCATATGCAGAGTTCACTGCTGAGGATGGTCTGAGAGAGAACATCTTGGCTTCAAGTTAGATATAAGGAAGGCTCTCCAGGAGTGAGCAGACCCTTACCGTTATGGGAACCCTATCAAGGGAGGCTCATCTGGCCCCTTTGGTGATGGCCTTCTGCTGACAAGCAAAAACCTTTTAATTTAAACCACCATTTGGCCTACTGGAATGATTTGTTTAGTTTTTTCTCTGCTGCTCTGCATTTTAATCTGTATTTCTAATTTAATTATGTCTTTAACTAGCTGCTGTTTTTATCTGCTCTTATCTGCTTTTATTCAGATACTGCTTACTTGTTTGTGGATTAGGGTTTTTTATTGTGGATTTTACTGTTAGCTTCCTTGGGCATTTTTATGGAAAGGCTGGGTATAATCGTAACCAATACATAAATAATAATAGTCACTACACTGCAGTCACTGGGCTTACTAGAAATGGCAGCATACGTTTTAAGACTTAAAAACATGGATAAAACTCTAAAGAACCATGGTATAGTGTGTGTGTGTGTGTGTGTGTGTGTGCACGTGCGCACATACATTTGTATGTATGTGTGTATACATATAGACTGAATCTGTCTATCTCTAAAAGGATCAAAACCATGTAACCTTCTCAGATTAATTTTACTAATAAATCACACCAAAACACAGATTGGCCCACTTCAGATGTAATGCTAAAACACTGTTTAGTTCCCATGCCAGAGAAAGAGAACAGAAACACCTGCTTCCAGATTTAAACTAACCACAGTCATTATGTTCAAACCATAAACTACAATTAGTTTAAACTGGTTTACTGGAAGAAGCCAGGACAAGAAACCAATTTCTGAACTTGGCTTGTTCCAATAAACTATGAACAGACCACAATGTGGTCAGATGTGACAGGTTGGTTTAAACCTGGAAGCAGATGTTTCCAGTCTTCTGTAGCATGTGTCAGAGGAGAAGAAGGGAAGAAGAAGCACTCAAGCCCAAGGCTCAAGCAGGCATATTCATGTAGAACTAAAGTTTAGTGCTATGTCCAAAGAAGGCCACAGAATTCTAAATGTGGCATTATTTTTCTACATTTGCAGTATATGGCTTTAAAGATGGCTTTGTACTAGACTGATGAAACAAAAATGCCAAATCCAGCTTAAAACATTTTTTTAATAGCCATTACAAATCAAGTATCATCTGAAGGCTACCCCCTCCAATTTAGTATAAGGATATTTATACAAACTGGCTATGTAGAATGCCACCACTGTGCCTGTATACAAAGAAACATAACTCCGACACAAATTACAATGTGTAGTTCTGAGTGAAGGGAGAATTAGAGTGCACTCCTGTGCCTATATACACAGAAGTAAGCCCCAGCAAAGATTACTCCCAGGTAAGTGTGTATAAGATTGCAGCCTTAACCATCTTAGAGCTTAATTTTAAAGTGATAGATCTTTGGCCAAGACATCATAAAGCAAACATAAATACATTACAATTCCTACTTAATTAAAAAATATGCCCTGGAATGTTATTGATCATCATTCTACTACGGCAACCCCAACAAGGCAATTTAAGCAACTACAAATTGATAATTAATGATCCGGTTCACATGTCATGGCGGGAAATCATGAGTTATTTAACTCACAATTCATAGGGATGCATGTTGCCTGCGAGTTGTTTTGGGTTTCTGTAAGCAACCTCCGATTGGCATGATCAGAGGTTGTCAGCGTGACATCCGAACTTGGGCTGCTGGGTTGTTTAGGGCACAATCCTATACATGTTTAGACAGAAAAATGTCCTACAACTCCCAGCATTCCTCAGCCAGGCAGTTCTAATGAGTTCTGCCTTGGGGAAATTGAAAACACCTGGTTTCCAGAGGAGCTGGGTATATATCTAAAGCCACCACAGGCACTCCAGGAGCAGCAGAAAAGACAGGTTGCCACCTGTGGTCATCTGTGCATTTACATATATGGGCTCTGCGCCTACGCAGAGCCTTGATTCGGGAAACTTCTAAAGCTGAGGAAATTTTGGCAGGAATCCTTCCCCCACTATCCAGTGCACATATTTCTAGTTGGTTCCCACCTCTTCCCTCAGTACCTTGAGACTGACATTGCAGCCTCATAACCAAGAGAAGTGTACACTTCGGTATCCAACACCGAACTCAGGTATGACACCGAAGTGGGGACGGTGGGCAGGTTGTGTGAATGCACAGATGACCACTTGAAGAACTACAGTTACAGGTGGCAACCTGTCTAGCTTCTTTATGGTCTCTGTGCATCACACATATGGGCAATTATCAAGCTTACTTACAACAGAGGTGGGTTGGTGTCCTATTACAATATCGATGAAAGGACAGCATGACCAAAGGCACAGACGGCTCCCACCTGAATGTCCACTCTGTAATGCTTGACAAAGGTGGATGGTGTCGACCATGTAGCTGCACAACGGAGCTCAGAAATAGAAACCCCACTGTCAAACACAACAGACATCGCCATAGCACAAGTGGAATGAGCTCTAATTGGGGCAGAAAGCTTGAATCCAGTCAACTCATACGAAAGCTCAACAGTCTGGACGATTCAGGAAGCAAGGCGTTGCATGGACAGGGGGTGACCCTTCCGCTTACTGCCATAACAGACAAAAAGACGAGGTGACAGTTGGAATTGTTCTGTCCTCACCTTGTAAAAGGCCAAGGCATGACGCACATGAAGTGTGTGTAGGGTTGGATCTAAAGGTGTTGACGAGGAGGCAAAGAAAGCCAGCAACACAACATCCTGATTTAAATGAAACTCCAAAACAACTTTGGGAAGAAAAGTTGGGTCAGGTTGAAGCACCACTTTATCTCAATGAAATTTAAGATATGGCCAGTCAACCCTGAGTGCACAAAGCTCACTAGCACGATGTGCAGATGTTATGGCGACCAGAAACTCCACCTTCCAAGAAAGTAAGTGCAAGACTCCCTGGGTTGAAACTGCTGCTGCTGAATGCCAGGTCAGTGAGTGGTAAAACAACTGCTATCCAGGACTTGATCCTGGATGAGCACACTGACCTGGCCTGTATTACAGAGACTGGGCTGGATGAAGCTGGGGCAGGGGGCAACCTCTCTCAGCTCTGCCCTCCAGGGTTCTCTGTCCAGCAGCAGGCAAGACCTAGGGGGTGGGAAGGTAGAGTGGCAGTGGTCTATTAGGATTCGATCCCCCTGACCAGGTGCCTTAGCCACTGTCTGCTGGGTTCAGGTGTGTGTATTTGAAGGTGGGTGCCCAGGGCAGAATAGGGATTTTGTTGGTGTACTGTCCACCCCACTGCTCAACAGTCTCCCTTCCTGAGTTAGCCAGGGTAGTCTCGGAGTTGGTGTTGGAGACTCCAAGGTGGCTTGTTGTGCTGAGGGATTTCAACATCCATGCTGAGACTTCTCTGTCAGGAGCAGGTCAGGACTTCATGTCCACCATGACAACCATGGGTCTGTCCCAGAAGGTATCTGGCCCCACCCATGCTGCTGGGCACACTCTGGACCTCATTTTCTGTGCTGGATGGGGTGACAGTGATCTGAGACTGGAGGAACTCCCTATAGTTCCATTGTCATGGACAGATCACTACCTGGTGGGGTTTAGACTTCCTGGCACTTGGAACCTCTGCAGGGTGGAGGGCCAGTTAAGATGGTCCGCCCCAGGAGGCTGATGGATCCAAATGGTTTCCTGATGGCTCTTGGGGATTTTTCTGTTGCTTCAGCAAGCGATTCTGTCAAAGCCCTGGCTGACCTCTGGAATACAGAAATGACCAGGGCTGTGGACGCAATCACTTCTGTGCATCCTCTCTCAGGAAGTGGAGCCACACCAGCACCCTGGTTTTCTAGGGAGCTGGTGGTGATGAAACGAGTGAGAAGACGACTAGAGTGACGTTGGCAGAAAACTCGGAGTGAATCCAATCGAACACGGGCTGGAGTTTATTTGAAGGCCTACTCTGTGGCAATACGGGCAGCCAAGAAAATATTTTTTTCTGCCACTATTGCATCTGCAAAGAACCGTCCAGAGGAGCGTTTTCGAGTGGTCAGGGGTCTTTTACACACCAGCCCTCAAGAGGATAATTTAAACCTCTCGACAGCCCGCTGTGAACAATTTGCTCAGCACTTTGCAGACAAAATCGCTTGCACCTGCTCTGACTTGGACGCTATAGTTGATACAGACCCAGTGGATGTAACTTTGGCCCCTGCTTGTCCAGTGTTGTTGGATACTTTTCAATTTGTACAGCCTGAGGATGTGGACAGGATCCTGGGAGAGGTGAGAGCCACCACATGTGTTCTAGATCCTTGTCCTTCCTGGCTCATAAAAGCAGACAGAGGTGGACTGGCTGAGTGGGCAAGGGGAGTGGTTTATGCCTCCCTTAGGCAAGGCAGTGTTCCAGGCTGCCTGAAGGAGGCAGTGGTGAGACCTTTGTTTAAAAAGCCCTCCCTGAACCCCACCATATTGGATAATTATCAGCCAGTCTCCAATATTCCATTCCTGGGCAAGATATTGGAGTGCGTGGTGGCCTCCCAACTCCAGGGATTCCTGGATGAGACAGATTATCTAGATCCACTTCAATGTGGCTTCAGACCCGGTTATGGGACAGAAACAGCTTTGGTCACCTTGGTGGATGACCTATGCTGGGAACTAGACAGGGGGAGTATGTCCCTGTTGGTTCTGCTGGACCTCTCAGCAGCTTTTGATACCATCGACCATGGTATCCTTCTGGGCAGTGTTGCTGAGATGGGACTTGGAGGCACTGTTTTACAGTGGCTCCATTCCTTCTTGGAGGGGCAGACCCAGAAGGTGGTGCTGGGATGTTGCATGGATGTTGCAATCCCCCAGCACATCTAGCCCAGGGGTCTCCAACACCAATCCCAAGACTACCCTGGCTAGCTCAGGAAGGGAGACTGTTGAGCAGTGGAATGGACAGTACACCAACAAAATCCCTATTCTGTCCTGGGCACCCACCTTCAAATACACACACTTGAACCAAGCAGATGGTGGGATAGTGCACCTGGTCAGGGGGATCGAATCCCAATAGACCACTGCCACTCTACCTCCCCACCCCCAGGTCTTGCCTGCTGCTGGACAGAGAACCCTGGAGGGCAGAGCTGAGAGAGGTTATCCCCGCCCCCAGCTTCACCCAGCCAGGTCTCTGTAATACAGGCCACGTTAGTGTGCTCATCCAGGATCAAGTCCTGGATAGCAGTTGTTTTACCATTCACTGACCTGGCATTCAGCAGAAGCAGTTTCAACCCAGGGAGTCTGTTGCCAGGGAGTTGCTGGGGGACTTCTGTTCGACTCCGTGGCCATTGGCTTGTGGAGTTCCTCAGGGTTCTGTTTTGTTCCCCATGCTATTTAACATATACATGAAAGCACTGGGAGAGGTTGTATGGCGTTTGGGGTTCGGTGTCACCAGTACGCGGATGACACCCAACTCTACTTTTCCTTTCCATCTAATTCCAAGGAAGCTGTTGGGGTGCTGAACCAGTGTCTGTCAGCAGTAATGGACTGGATGAGGGCAAACAAATTGAAGCTTAATCAAGACAAGACAGAGGTGCTCTTGGTCAGTCAAAAGGTAGATCAGGGAATAGGGATTCAGCTTGTGCTGGATGGGGTTACACTTCCCCTGAAGACACAGGTTTGCAGCTCGGGTGTACTTCTGGATTCAGCCCTGAGCATGGATGCCCAGATCTCAGCAGTGGCCAGGAGTGCATTTGCACAGTTAAAGCTCGTGAGCCAGCTGTGCCCATTCCTTGAGATGTCTGACTTGGCCACAGTAACACATGCCTTACTTACATCCCGTTTGGATTACTGTAACGCGCTCTACATGGGGCTGCCCCTGAAGAATGTTTGGAAACTTCAGCTGGTTCAAAGAGCTGCTGCCAGACTGCTGACTGGGGCTGGATACAGGGAGCATAAAACTCCCCTGCTAAAACAGCACCACTGCTAAAACAGCTCCCAGTCTGTTTCCGGGCTCAATTCAAAGTGCTGGTCATGTCCTATAAAGCCCTATATGGCTCAGGTCCAGGTTATCTAGAAGACCTTATTCATCCCTATGAGCCTGCTCATGCCCTGAGGTCTTCAGGGACGGCTCTTCTTGCCGTCCCGCCACCATCACAGGCACGTCTAGCGGGAACGTGGGAGAGGGCCTTTTCGGTGGCTACCCCAAGGCTCTGGAACTCCCTTCCCAGGGAGGCGAGAGTAGCACTCTCCTTGGTATTCTTTCACAGGCATGTAAAAAAAATTTTGTTCCAGCAGGCCTTTGGGGATAGCTAGTCTGGACCTATGAGAATATGATGGATGGATACTATGGTTGTATTTCTTGTTGTCTTTTAACATTTTGATATTTTATACAATTTTAATACTATTGACGATTTAATTATATTTTTAACTTTTGTATACTTCTATTTATAGGTTGTAAATGTACAAGTTTTAATGTTGTAAAGCCACCTTGAGTCCCAGTATTGGGGAAAAGGCGGGATATAACTATAATAATAATGATAATAATAATTCCGCAGTAGCGAGAGCTCAAATGGTTTCATAGAAAGTGCTTTTAGCACAACTGATAGGCTCCAGCTAGGCACCATAGAGTGTAATGGAGGCACTAAATTCCTGATCCCTTTCAAGAACTTTTTTGCAGTCGGATGCGAAAAAACTGAAAAACCCTCAACTGGAAGGTGAAATGCTGAAACAGCTGATAAGTAAACCTTAAGAGAGGAAAGTTTGAGTCCTTTCTCAAAAAGTGAAATGAGGAAATGCAGGACATGATGCAATGAGCATCATCTAGGATGGAAAGACTGCTGTCAAGCAAATGCCACAAAAGTAGCCCGTTCCTTTGAATAGGAATGTTGCGTAGATGTTTACACGCAGCGTCCAGTATTCTCTGCAGTGGGAATCACAGGATTGTCAATCACCCGATTTTCCACGCTGGTATGGGAAGAGTGGACAGATCTGGGTGTCAAATCCAACCACACTCCCTGGTGAGGAGAGATGGAGCCAATGGTAACTGCCGGTATCGACCTTGGGCCATCCGCATTAGAGGAGCAAACCAAGGCTGATGTGGCCACCACGGGGCTATCAGGATGCAATCCGTACCGTCCTTCACAATTTTTTCCAGGACCCAAGTCAATAGTGGGAAGGGAGGAAAAATGTAAAACAGAGTCCCAACCCAAGCAAAAACAAAGGCATCTCCCTTGGAAGTCCTGCCCTGTCCCGCTCTGGTGCAGAAACGACAGACTGCTTTGTTTGCTGTTGCAAATAGATCAATCTATAATGCTCCCCACTGCTGGAAGAGGCTGCACAGAACCATCCTGTCCATTTCCCACTCTGGGAAATAGCATCTTTCAGCTGAGCTGATAGGTCAGAACATTGTCCACACCTGCCACGTGTATCGCCACTAACGCTATTTGGTGTGGTATGCACCAATCAAATATCTGGAGTGTTAGAACGAGTTGCAGTGACCTGGTTCCTCCTTCCTTGTTCAGATATGCAAGTTGGGTTGTCCAATGCTATCTGAACTGTCCTGCCTGTCAAGTCCAACTCGAAAGTGTGCAGTGCTTTGAACACAGCCCTTAGCTCCAGAACTTTGTGAAATGTGGTGAGCGGCTTCACTGGAAGACCATTTGCCATGAACTGTCAGAGTTCAGCAATGTACTCCCCATCCTGAAAGGGAGGCATCGGTCATTAAAATCACAGATGGAGAAGGAGTGAGGAAAGGTAGCCCCTGATTTAAATTGGTCGGTATCAACCACCATCGCTGCGCGTCCCTGACTAGCAGTGGAAGTGTTAGCCATACTTGGTGAGCGTCCAACTCATTGCTGAAATGAAGGATAAACCAATCTTGTAAGGGCCTCATCCATAACTGTGCATACCCCATGACTGCCGTCATTACTGCCATGAAGCCCAACAACCATTGAATCTTGTATGCTGACGTAACCTTGCTGTCCAATATATTTGAAGCAGACGACTAATGTCTCCATCCTGGTGAATGGCAGGAAAGCTCTTCCCACTTCTGAGTTCAACAATGCCGCTATGAATGTTATCCTCTGAATAGGGGTCGGTTGAGATTTCTCCACGTTGACGTATAGGCCTAAAGAACTGAGGAGACCGCAGGTCACCTCTATCAACCGTACCAGTTGCAACCTCATTGAAGCTATCAGGAGCCAGTCGTCAATGTAAGGGTAGACTTCTACGCCTCTCAACTGAAGATGGGCATATACGACTGCCATGCACTTGGTAAAGACCCTTGGAGTGGTGGCGAGGCCAAAGGGTAGAACCCTGAATTGGTAAGCATCGGTACCAATGGCGAAGCGCAGGTAATGCTGATGGGAACGTTCTATTGCAATATGGAAGTAAGCGTCTTTGAGGTCGATAGAGGCAAACCAGTCTCCTCAGGAGAGGAGGGAGAGAATAGATGCCAGTGTAACCATGCAGAATTTTCGGGGGGAGATGTAACTATCAGTCAAAGGCCACCATCCCTTTTCGGTACTATGAAGTACTGGGAGTAAAACCCATCCATCAGTTGGTTGGTTGGTACGAGCTGGATTGCTCTTTTGTCCAGAAACATCTGAACCTCTGCAAGAAGAGGTATAGATGGAGCGGTAACCTTCATGGTACCAAGTGGAGAGATGGTGTCGAATTTGATCCGATAACCTTCTCGGACTACAGTCAACACCCAAGCATCCATCGTGATGTCGTGCCACACATGATGGTAGCGTGCCAAGCTTGAGAGGTTGAGAGGATGAACTGGCAGAAAATCAAAGATGCCATTTACCTCTGCTGTCCGGTTTCCTACAGGATCTGGAGAGCTGAAAGGTCCTTGTCTGCTGGCTGTGGTTGCTGCTGACCTACTCCAGTGTCGTATGGTTGGTATTGAGGAGCAGAAGATTGGTACCAGCGCTGATACCAAGGCTGTTGTTGATGGTGCTGTTGCTGCGGTAAGAACCCCATCCGGTGGGCTGCAGTCCAAGCCTTTTGGACTGTGTCCAACGATTCATCTGTTTTAGAGTTAAAGAGACCCAGCCCGTCAAATGGTAGAACTTCTATCCTTGCCCTCGTTTCCTCAGGGAGGCCAGAGGATCGAAGCCAAGCAAGCGTCGAAGAGCGATTGAGCTTACCAAGATCTTTGAGTTACAGTCTGTCTGATGGTGAGATGTATTTATCTGCTGCCTCGATAATTTGAAAACTTCAGTTCTAAAAAGGTGACCCAGCTCCTTTTTATCATCTGGCAAAAGATCTAGGAGCTTGCCCAGTGTATCCCACAGTAGGAATTGGTAACCCAATATAGCCGCTTGATAGTTAGCGATTTTCAAACCCATCAATGCAGATGAGTAAAGTCTCCTGCTGAGTAAATCAAGCCTTCATCCCTCTTTATCGGTGGGAAACAAATGTGCTTTCTTTGACCTGCCCTGTACAGCTTCCACCACCACAGAGTTAGGTGCAGGATGCTTGAATAGATATTCTGCGTTAGTGTCCTGAAGATTCTACATACCCTCCAACCGCTTCGATACCGGAGGTACCGTGGAAGGGGTATTCCACGATTGTTTTATGGTGTTGTTAAGTGTAGGAAGCAACAGGATAGCCACCAGCCTATGTGCATTTGTATTTACAACGTCGAATACAGGATCTTGGATCAAAGGTGCCGCTTGCTGTGTTTCAAGCCCCAAGGCTTGTACCATTCTAATAACCTGGTCAGCAAATTGACCCAAACCTTCTGAGGGGGAAATGGATTCGTTGGTTCCCACCAGAGTATCTGGGGAAGAAAGCAACAACAGCCGGGACAATTGTGAAGATGAGTCAGACTCAAAGCCCTCTGTCTCCGACACACATGGTGGTGACTTAGAAGCAGGTTGAGGTACCGCAGTTGTCGGAGGTGGTACCAGTTGAAACAAGGTTTGTACTAGATCCTGTTGTACTGGTGCCAGAAGTCGAATCACAGGAGAGCTATGCACAGGAGGAAGCAGATCAATCTGTGGAAAGGGCTGTACCAATTCTGCCGAAGGTGGTAAAGACTCTTTTGGAGCTGTCGATACAGTAGCAGACAGCTTGTGACAAGGATGCCTCTCTCCCCATCTCAAGTGCTCCATCAAGGGAGAATAGTGCCTCCCACTGTCGTCATACTCAACCCATTGTCTTGGTCCTAAAGAACCATAGTGATACTGAGGTCTGTCCCATTCAGAATGTGGTGACCTAGAGAGACCAAAAATGGTCTCGTCTGCCCAATTCATAACATGGTAAGATGCCATGGAATATATGGATTCAGGTGAAGGTAGGCGCCTATCCCATCCTGGTTCATATAATTCATGCCTCGGTCAAGGCTGACATGGAGGAGGCTGAAAAGGGGAATGTTCCCTAATCTCACCCTCTGATGTAGATGTTAAAGGGGGTTCTGCCTGTGGTGCTGACACCAACTGAATAGGAGACGACAGACGCGGCAGCATAGGTATAGGTGGCTGTACCGTTGAAGTCTGTACTCCCATGTTTCGATCCTGAGGTGTAGTCGGGATAGAAGCAGGAGGCTCATCTCAAACTGGCATGCCTACTGGTGGCAACAAATGCCCCGAGGTGACAAATCTGAATGAATGGCTCTCACCCAGTTCCAAGTGGCACCAGAAACTTTTTTATCCAACTTCTTTTTCTTATGTTCAGAAGTCAAAAGGGCAGACCTCTTCAAAATCTTTGCTTTCTTTGAAAGTCTTTTTGCCAACATCAACACCAAAGACCGACCCAGTGTTGGGGGGGGGGGGCCCTTGGGTGCCCATTGATGGGATTTGGACCCAGATGCTAAAGGCTGTAATATCACCAGCTGTGTAGGGACAACAGCCTCCACCATTTTCTAAGGGCCCTCGACGGACTCTAACGCCCTTTTCCACAAAGCGGCTTTAAGCCGATCAGAGCGATTTCTCCTCACTTGTTCAAAGAAGGCATTGCAGTGATGGCAGGTTTCTACAATATGCCCTTCTCCTAAACAAAAAAGACAAAGATTGTGTCTGTCTTTGTGCGGGAGCTTCACGCCACAACAGGTGCACTTCTTGAAAGGCGCTCAGAGGGCCATATGCCCGTGAGGGCAATTGCAAACGACGCAAAACAGAATAACAAAAATTTAAAACTTGATAAAGACAGAAAAATGATAAAAAGAGAAAAGATTTAATAAAACCTCAGCATTTTTTTTTCTATTTGAAGTCACTTTGCTAGAGACAAAGAGAGAGAAGTTCCCCACAAGGCACATGCAATGGCGGTCAACAGAACTGAGGGAAGAGGAGGGAACCCACTAGGAACATGCATACTGGATAGTGGGGGGAGGGGTCCTGCCAAAATTTTCTCAGCTTTAAAAATTTCCTGAATTGAGGCTCTGCTCAGGCGCAGAGTCCATATGTGTGATACACAGAAACCACGAAGAAGAACATCCAGAGCACAGGGGAAGAAACTGAACACCACCACCCTTGTCTCTGTTGGAGCCTTGAGAACTAACTGCAGCAGAATGTGAGAGTGGCGCATGGGAGAGATCTGCTTCAGGCTGTAAGAAACCTAGCTGCTGTTTTCTGAACTTTGTTTTTCTGGTGTAGCTGTTGTGTTTATTAAAGCCTTAATGCATAGGAAAGATTTAGTTTATTGGGCTCTGGTTTAAAGACTTCTGAAAGATAATAATTGATATTGTGTTGCAATGTTTGATTTTGCCTATTTTGTAATTAATCTGAAATGTTATTATGTTAGTATCAGTGGAATGAATTGTTTATGACTGTAATGTGGTCCTATTATAATGCTGTACTGGTATGCTTTTTTGTTGTTGTATTGCCGTTTTGTTAGCCACTTTGCGCACTTTTTGTGGAAAAGCAGCATATAAATTAAATGATGATGATGATGATGATGATGATAGGATTACACCTTAGAGACTAAACAACCCAGTGGAAAACCCATCGTTTGTTGTTGGGTTAACCTCAGGGTTTAGTCCCTAAACAACCAAGCAGTCCAGGTTCGGATGTCACACTAGCACATCCCAGTAAATCATGACCCAAATTATGTGCTACAGTCTGCTACAACTGAAGGCAAAATCCTGCCAGGGTGTGTGTGCACGCATGTGCATGCATGTGTGGGGAGAGAGAGAGAGAGAGAGAGTCCTTCCCAACTCCTGTAAACTTAGCTACTCACTCTCATGACTAATACCTGGAAACCATCTGACTTACAATATACTGGGCTAGTTCACACATCACTTCCAGGAGTCATACTGCATTCTAGAAGCTCCTTTCTGAAGCATTACTCGCTCTTAGTCTTCATTTATGGCAGTCTGAATCATGTAAAGTGTTCTGAGAGAGGTCAGATTTGACAACCCTGAGCTTTCTGAGTCTATGATTTTATGATTGCATGGCATTTCCTATTTGTTGAGGGAGCAACTGAATGTATTGGGGTTTGTTTTTTGTACATTATGCACAAAGACATATGAAAACAAAGCACAAAGTGACCATGATCCCACCATTTAGATATCACTGATCTGTAAGACATTCTGCCTACTCTTACAGCTCCTTAGGGATAAGAAAACATCAGATAATGCTTAAAAGAGATAATTATGATAGAATCTGTATTGAGAAATGGACAAGATAATCTGCTTTGCTGCTATCTTTCAAAATGTAGAGAGAGAAAAATATGGTCCTGAAGATGTTATGATGATTCAATGTTAGCGGTGATGTCCTAGTCAAATTCTAATCTATGGATTTAAATGACTGGGTTCCAAAATTCCACTTTTAAAAACAACCTGCCCTTTGGTACTGTATCCCAAAAATTAATCAGTGCACAAATAGTTGCAACTTTTCAATCCAAACATTGCTGCATTTCATCAAATTACCATTTTGTTTATTTTGTAGGAGGGAGGCTTTAATTCTCCATATATAAATGACAGGTAAAAGTTGTCAACGGGTGCCTGTAACCAAGGGTTTATTTACAAATGTCACACATAAGTCTAAATGGATCCAGCAATCATATTCCAAAGGTGCTAAAACGTGGAATTTCTCAAAATACTAACATCCTTTGGAATATTTACATAACAGCTTTAAACAACAACATGAATCCAGAAAAAAATGTTCTAGTACCAGAGAGATTGCCAAAATCCATATGCAAGAAGAAAACATTACCTCATAGCAATGAAAATCTTGTCAACAAAAAAAGTAGTCAATCATTTTCAGCAAACACCTTGGTATACATAACAAGCAAGACCATCTGGCTAATTATGAACAAGCCCCTTTTCACTTTTTTTATTTTTATCTTGGTAAATGAAAAAAACCTGCTTGCCACATTAAGATTTTTATTCACAGTAATACTCCTGGAAAGAATGCCTATGATGAACTGAAAATGATAATATGGTCAGAATTTATATTAGTGTTTCTCACAAGGGTGTAGGTTTGCTAAGGACCACTTGACATAGGATGTTTTTCACCAATGGGAGTGGGAAATGTACATAAAAATGAGTTGCCATCATGCATGAGAATCATATGAGCCTATTTTGCCACAATACATACAAGTAGCTGCCATGCACACTGGCTTCGAAAGCCTGAATGCATTGTTATTGACAACTGCAATAAACAAAGACAGTTGCTCAGTTTTCACATCCGTTTGTAAACTTCCAACTTGCATTTTCCCCCTAATTTGTCAGAGCAAAAAAACAAGCAGGGTAAAGTTAAATAGAGAATTTATTTATCCTGCTCTGCTTTGTGAAAACATATAATGCCTCTTGAGCCATTCAAAATGTTAAAGCAATCATAGACAACATTGAGGAAAGAAATGAAACTACCTAGAATGCTCTTGGACATAT
Organism: Heloderma suspectum; assembly: GCF_057233095.1. Lineage (NCBI taxonomy): Eukaryota > Metazoa > Chordata > Lepidosauria > Squamata > Helodermatidae > Heloderma > Heloderma suspectum. Next base: position 233,942,036 of record NC_139461.1, read on the forward strand.
TCCGAAGCACAAAGCTAAGTATGCTTTGGATTATGTATCTCACCTCAAGTGTAGGGCCCACATACAAATACAGCAGAGTGATAACATAAGAACTCTAGGAATCCTCAGTACCTTTGGTAAGGCACCCAAGATGTTGTCTCCTCCTCCTCCAACAATGAAATCAGAACTATCCACTCTGCCCATCTCTTTCCCTGCTCTTCCATCTCTCCCACTCCCTTCAATCCTTTCCTCCTGATCCTCCACACTCAATGAATTAACAGTGCTACTATATTTTTTTTTTATTTATTCAATGTATAACCCACCTATATACAAATACTCTGGGCAGCGTACAAAGTTAAAAACAATTTAACAAAAAAATCCAGCAATAAAAACAACACAGCTTAAAAACTGTATACAAGTGTCAGCAAAAAGGAATAAGAGATCTAAAAAGGGAAGGCCTGCTGGAATAATAGCGTCTTTAATTCCTACTTAAAACCTTTGAAGAGGTCAGCAGCTGAATTTCAACCGGCAGGTCATTCCACAACTGAGGGGCAGCAAAGGAAAAGGTCCTCTTGCATGTGGCTGCTAATCTCACATTAGGCAGCCACAGCAGATAGCCCCCAGAGGACCTTAAGTGGCAGACTGGGATATAGGGGAGAAGGCTTTCCCTAAGGTATGCTCATCTAAGCCCTCCACATGCCCCCTTCATCCTGTCTCTCCCCACTCCTTGTGGCCATCTCCCCCACCATTATCCCTCCTCCCCACCACACAAGCAACAGCTGCAGCTATTGATTCAGCTGCTGGTCATCCATACTCTTTTAAGCCAACCATACTGCTGGCCAACCATACTTTTTAAGGGATAAATAGGGGTGGGGAAGAAGGGGAGCTGATTAAAAAGAAAGCTAGCTATGGGGCTATGTTCTTCTGTCCCACCTTGTTCAAGCATGATCACAAACTGAGCAGCCCAGCATGTATGTCAATCCAACCAAAAACCCAAATCCTCTCAGGGGAAGTGTATAAGCTAGAGGTGCAACACACAACTGGCTGCCAATGGTGCAAGGCAGCCTGATTGGTGTATTCCCCATTCTTCCTTCTCTGCCAGGTTTCAAACCTTCAGGGAAAGTGGAAGTAGGACTGATGCTGACCAGTTCCAAGGCAGCCCAGAGCTCCTAGGAATGTTGGCAGGGATCTTGTTTTTTCGGGGGTGGTGGTGGTTTCTTTTTAAAATTGAACTGTGAAATATACTCCGAAAGCCTAGTACACTTTGCCACCGTGGGGGATAGTACCCCTACTCCCTCATCCAACCCCCCCCCCCCAGCCCTTGGGTATTCAATGGTGGCTTTGCACTAACAGAAAGGGCAACCCTTCCTTGTGCAAGGAAGGGCAACCAATTTTTCTGATCCTCCCTACCCACTGCAGCCCCCTGAAAAGCTGCACCTGAGTGTTGGAGGATCCTCCAGAGCAGTATGGCATATGACACAGAGAGGGCTGTAGTAGGTAAGGGGGATCAGAGAAAGGTGCCTTGCTCTGCAGAAGCCTTTTGCACTAGCACAAAGCCACAATGGATACAGCCCCTATAGAGTCTGGTTCTAAGGTACCCTGCCCAAATCAATTACTTTATAACTCCTTGTGGCCAGAAAAGAGCAACATCCACCATCTGGATTGCTGCTGAACAGGAAGAATGGAATGATTCCCTATTAAAAGCAAAACACTTCCTGAATATTATTAAGAATACTTCACTTCAAAATATATGATTATACTGAAGTTATTCTATGAAAAGCACAATTTCATCCAAACAAGTTCTTCCTAAATTGGTATCCTGGAGAGACAGATGACACAAGGTATAAATAGCTGCAAGAGCTTTGTTTGAGAAGCACTTTCTTAATCAGCTCAAGCATAATAATATTTATAACGGCAAGATGGAGATGGTGTCTGCTGCTGCATTCTTGTGTTTCCCTTACGGGCTTACTTTGTTTGCATTTTGTTTTGTGCTCAGTTTGGTTCTTTGGAGAGGATTAATTGTTCTGTTCTTTATCACCATCATCTTTGGTTCCCTTTATTATCTGATTTTGTGATTGTCATTTGTCTGTTCCTTAGCACAAATTATTTTTCTCCTCTCTTCACCTTCAATGAAACCCGTCTAGCCAGAAACAGCTTTTCTAATGGAATGCAGAAGCCACTCCACAATTTACCTGCTGTGGGGTGAGTATCCACAACAGTTAGCCATCACATTTTCTCACAGAAAAAAAAGCAAGGGGCATCTTGGCATCTTTAATCTGCTGATGCATGATGGTTCCACCAAAGCTATTGATAACTACAAGGTTACTTAGCTGTGCAAACCTTGCTATCTTTAGCTGCATGATGATGTAAGAAAGTATCTGCAGATACACTGCTGAACATTATACATTAGAAGAGGACATCTGAAGGGGCACAGAGCATTTTAAGCACTTCTAAACTTCAAGAGAGTGATGACAGAACATCCAAGATGTTTATTGTTCAAGCAATAAACCAATTGTTGATTCTTCCTTGGACTGAGCAACAGCAGAATAATCCTCTTCTCTGAAATGCTGCTGGATTAACTGTTTTAACTATTACTTCTTCATTCATTATCTTGTTTCCATTTAATATTCAGACAATGTTGCTTGAAAGTTGTTTTATTCTTCTACATTTTGTTCATTTTAAAATAAGTATTTGTATTCAGTTGAGTATTCTATTTTCTTACTGTTTTGTAGGTTAAATTCTATAGCTAGGATCCCAAGAAATACTGCTTGTATAAATTTTGTTCTTGGAAAATCTGTGATAACTGCAGATGTTCATGCACTTTTAAATTATATTTTCCTGTTATGTTGTAGCAGAAATCAGAGTCAGAGAGACCACGGAGTGAAGGAAAAAGAGATTCTTCTTTATTTAACGCGCGGGCTTGAGGCTGGAATCGTTTCCAAAGAGCCAGAAGCCCCGAATCACAGTAATACATGACTTTTATAGATATGACAGCAAGCAGTTTCCCCCTCCCCTTCTCTCACAGTTTCTAACTGCGAGGTCTATGAAAATGGGTAATAGGGCATGATTTGCAAAGAATGAGACCTTGATATGTATCCAAGCAATATGCAAGCCAAGCAGAGGACTGGAACATGATATGCCAGTGTCAGAGAGACCCAGTCCTGTCAATAATTTGGGGAATTTCCACATTGCTGTTTTTGCTATCTTATGCCAGCTCAGCAAGGACATTTCTGATTTTTTTATATAGCTGCTACATTCCCCCCTTTAATGCATAATTTTATTACAATTATAGCATTAAATTACACAAGAAGTTGGCAATGCATAACACAGGATTACTATAGCACTTTTACTGTATATCTTGCTGAGCTATTAAAGCATAGCGGGCAGCTGTTTTGGTGGCCGAGGCAGTAAACTGATGTTTCAGGCAACGCATGAACCAGGGGATGCAGAAACACAACAGCATTCCTACCACTATTACTGGCAATATTAGAACGAACAATGCTTTTAGCCATCTGAGGTCTGGAAGCCAAGAGGTCAACCAATCGAGCCAATTATGTTTTCTTATTGTTATATCTGCTACTATATCACGCAGATTATTGATCTGCATATTTATAGCGTTGCTGTTATCAGTTAAATTAAAACAACAAAGCTTCTGGTGTGACTCACAGCCCAGATGATGGAGAAGGAAAAGATAATCTATACCAGCTCTGTTTTCTAAGACAGCACCTCTTAGGTCACGTAATTCTTTATTTAATAATGACAGAGCTCGTGAGGTGGCATTTATGCTTTTGGCTAAGCTACAGGCTAACCTGTTAATCTCCAGACCATCGGCCAAGGCTAGGCCTGGCACTCCAACCAGAGATGCTGCTAATGCTAGTTTCTCTGAATCAGAGTACAGACTCACATGACTAGTACAGCTCTCAGTCAGCTGGAGTGCCCGGGGCTGTCGTTGGCGAATTTTCTCAGGCCATGGGGGAAGGACTGGTACCAGACGGCTAAGGCAACATGGGTGGTTATCAGACAAATTGGCAGGGATGAAAGACCAGGTACGGGAACCACAGGTCTAAAACCATCCATGAGGCAGAAGTATATGTGCATAATTAAAGGATATGTTTTGAATTTCATTACAGTGGAAGGGGGGTCCAGGGATAGCTTTATATTTTCTAGAAGATTTTTGACAATTAATCATACGAGCACAAGTGGCATTTATACCAGCTACAATGGGAGTGCGTAAAGTAAATTTAGTAGGAGGCAGAGTTTTTGTAACTGCGCCCCAGTTTGCATTTTGGGAATAAGTCAAATTTATATGGTAATGGCTCAACATAGTATCATTTTGAATCTCATCGGGATGCCTACAAACAGGTATTAAACAGGAACTAATGAGCCTATTGGCTGGTATATCTTCTGGCAAACAAAAATGCTTTACTCCAGTGATATTAGCTAAGTGAAGCCAATAATTATCAGCAAACCTTAAGGGCATACTCCCCTCTCCCAAAGCAGGCCCCCCTTTTGCGCACAATACTGAGGAGGTGCAACTTATCACTACTAACATCGCAACATACATGTTTAATCTTCTTTGGGATCTGACCGTACGCTGGGCAGCTATTCACCTGGCAAGCTGCAGTAGGGTCTAGTCCCCTTCTTCAATTCTCTAGTTGCAGGTCTGACCGTACGCAGGGGGAACAATTTCCTGGTTTGTCCCCAGTAAGGTCTAGCCTGAGTCTTCTTTTACTGCTTTTTCTTTTTCAGTACAACTTTTAAAGGATTGTCAGGATTTCTGTTTGCAATCCACTCCCCCTCTTTTGCTTTTTTGACTCGCATCTAATGTATCCAAGGTTTAACTCCAGCTACTTTTATAGCTGTAGGGGTGGAAAGTATAACAGTATTTGGTCCTTTCTATCTGGGAGTTAAAGGGTCATTTTTCCAATTTTTGACCCACACTTCGTCTCCCAGCTGGAAAGGATGGATTTCAGTAATAGGAATTGGGGGTCTATTTTCCAAAATATACCGACGCTGGGCTTGAAGAACTTTGCCCAGTGCCTGAACCTCTTGGGTTAAACTAACATTGGCCAATTCTTGCAGGTCTCCCTTTAATCTTACTAAAATTTGGGGAGGCCTGCCATACATTAATTTAAAGGGAGACAGACCAGTAGTTTTGTGTGGAGTACATCAAATTCTGAACAGAGCTAAGGGCAGCATCTCTATCCATTTTCGCTGAGTTTTTTGACACAGCTTGGCTAAGTGGGTCTTGAGGGTCCGATTCATCCTTTCTACTTGTCCAGAACTTTGCGGACGGTACGCACAATGAAGCTTCCACTGAATGCCTAATAAATGGTTAACTCCTTGCAACACCTGGTCAACAAATGCAGGGCCCTTATCGGATCCAATAAATAGGGGTAATCCGTGTCTCGGAATTAGGTCTTTCATTAAGGCTTTTATAACTTCACGTGCTTTCTCAGTTCGGGTAGGATAGGCTTCTACCCATCCTGTGTAAGTGCACACAAAAACTAGTAGATAACGATAATGGCCTACCCTAGGCATTTCAGTAAAGTCAACAACTAGGGCCTCAAAAGGAAGAGTGCCAAGTTGCTGAATGCCGGGAGGGGGTTTCTTCCCTTGTCTGGGGTTATTTCTGGAGCATTCTACGCATCGCATAGATGCTAAATTGGCATAACTGTGTAGTCCATTGATGTAGACCTGCTTTTGTAGTAGTGCTGCCAGGGCACTTTTTCCCAGATGGGTAGCTTTATGTGCAGTCTGGACAATGCTCCAAGCTAGCCGTTGTGGCACATAGATTCGTCTATCTGGCAGTTCCCACCACTTCTGGGCTATTTTCTTAGCTTGCAGGGTCTCAACAGCCATTTGATCCTCTTCTGGAGTGTAGGTTGGATGCACATCTGTCAAGTTAACTTGGAACAACGGAGCTTCCGAGATGGTCATCTCAATTTTTTCTCTATTGTGCTCATCTCTGAGGGCAACTTGCTTGGCTACGTGATCTGCCCATCGATTGCCTTCTGCCACCTCACTTGTTCCCTTTTGATGCCCTCGGCAATGTATTACTGCCACACGTTTGGGGTGCCATACGACATCTAATAGAGCCGATATTTCTGTTATATTTTTGATACCTTGTCCGGTGGAGTTTATTAATCCTTTTTCACGGTACAATGCTCCATGGGCATGGAGGGTGGTGAAAGCATACTTACGAGTCCGTATAAATATTGACCGTGAGTCCAGCAGCCAACGTCAGGGCTCGAATTAGGGCAATTAATTCTGCCTTTTGGGCTGAAGTTCCCACAGACAGAGGATTGGCCTCGATAACCTTGTCTTTAGTTACTACTGCATAGCTGGCGTATCTTTTCCCATCTCGGACAAAGCTGCTTCTATCAGTAAAGTAGGTGACGTCTGGGTGAGGCCAGGGGCTATCACGCAAGTCTGGACGACTGGAATAAACTTCATCTATAGTTTTGATGCAATCGTGCTCAGGCTGACCTCCTGGTTCTATTGGCAGCAGCGTGGCCGGATTTAAGTTGGATGACACCTCTAACTTGATACGTGGATTTTCACAGAGCAGAGCTTGGTACTTGGTCATGCGCTCGTTGGTGAACCAGTAATTTCCTTTATACTCCATTAGCGTGAGTACTGCATGTGGAACCCGGACGGTTAGTTCTTGTCTCATTGACAACTTATCTGCCACTTTAACCAGGAGGGCGGTTGCGGCAATGGCTCTCAGGCAAGCTGGCCAGCCTTTGGCAACTACATCTAACTGCTTGGATAAATATGCAACAGGTCTCTGCCATGATCCAAGTTGCTGTGTCAGCACCCCTACAGCTACATTGTCTCGTTCATGGACATACAACAGGAAAGGCTTAGCCACATCAGGAAGTCCTAGAGCGGGCGCTTGGAGTAATGCTTTCTTAATATCTATGAAAGCTTGTTTTTGTGGCTCTCCCCACTGAAACGGATCTGCCTCTGAACCTTTGGTAGCTTCATACAGAGGCTTACTCATTACAGCAAAGTTGGGAATCTAGATTCTACAAAACCCTGCAGCCCCAAGGAACTCCCGCACCTGCTTCCTAGTAGTTGGCTCTGGCAGGGCACACACAGTCTCTTTCCGTTCAGGACCCAATTCTCGCTGATGTTGAGATACTATGAACCCTAGATATCGTACCTGGGTTTTACAAAGTTGTGCCTTTTTCCGGGATACTTTATATCCTCGTTCCCACAGAAGTTGCAACAGTTCTTGGGTGCTTTGCCAGCATTCGAGTCTTGATGATGCTGCTAAGAGCAAATCATCAACGTACTGCAACAGAACTCTTTTCCCAGGTTCGGAATGAAAATTTTGGAGGTCTTGACTTAGGGCTGTCCCAAATAATGTGGGGGAGTTTTTGAAACCTTGGGGAAGACGGCCCCAGGTCAGTTGGGTCTTCCTCCCAGTCATGTGATATTCCCATTGAAAGGCGAAAATAGCTTGGCTCTTAGGTGCCAGTCGGATACAAAAAAGGGCATCTTTTAAGTCTAAGGTAGTAAAGTGAGTTGCTTCAGATGGAATCAATCCCAACAAGACATAAGGGTTCGGGACCACCGGATGTATCGTCACGGTTGCTTGGTTGACCAGTCTGAGATCTTGTACTGGACGGTAATCTTCTGTGCTGCCGGGTTTCTTGACTGGCAGAAGGGGGGTATTCCATGGAGACTGACATTCTCGAAGGATACCATATTGTAACAGACGGTTTAGGTGCTTTTGAATTCCTAGCACCGCTCGGCGCGGCAGTGGATACTGACGTACGTGCACTGGTATTGCTCCTGGTTTTAATTCAACTACAACAGGGGGCACACATCTTGCCATTCCTGGTGGATTATCTTCAGCCTACACTCCAGGCACATGGAAAGCCTGCCATGGCTCTTTATCAAGTACTGGCATGGTCCAATGTAGCCTCCACTCTTCTTCCTGTGGATATGTGAGTGACAGGAGCTGACCTTCTTGGGGCCTGCGGAAGGCGACAGCCGTTGTTCTATCTTCTTCAAAGGATATTTGGGCCCTCAGCTTTGACAACAAATCACGTCCCAACAATGGCATAGGGCATTCAGGTAAATATAAAAACTGATGTTTTACTATGTGGCTTCCAAGCCGACAAGTCCGTTGCTGCAACAAATGCTTTTCTTCTACTGCACCAGTTGCCCCAATCACCCGCAGTTTTTGATGGGTGAGGGGAGCAACGGGGTAGGTCACCACTGATGACGCTGCTCCAGTGTCAATCATAAAATCAATATTTTGGCCCCCCACAGTGGCAGTGACCATGGGCTCCCCGGGGCCAAGATTAAAGGGGCCCGGTCTGCCCTATTCAAGACTTTCGGTTGCGGCCATTCCCGTAAAGGGATTAACTTCGTAATTCCCAGTTGATTCTCTTTGCATTTGCCAGTTATTTGGTTGCCAGCATGGCGGCTGTCCCCTCCCTCGTCCGTGGTGGCCCCCTCGATTTTCCGCCTGGTACATCGGATTGGTTCCATTTAGACATTTACGCCACCAATGCCTATCTTGTCCACATTGGGCGCACTGATTCCTTCTCAAAAATTCTCTTCTTCCTGCTCTCCCCTTTCCTCGTCCGCGTCCTCTTTGCTCTCTGCCCAGTCCTCCATCTTGCGGACCTACTAGTGCTGCAGCAAGCAGTTCCGCCTTTTTCACCATTCTCTTCTCTTTTTCTTTCTTTTCTTCTTGGTCCCTGTTTACATACACCTTCTGAGCGACTTCTAATAATTCCGTCAAATTTTTCTCAGCAAAACCATTTAACTTTTGTAGCTTTCTTCGAATATCTTTATAACTCTGAGTTACAAAAGCCATATTAATCACTTTCATATTTTCTTGGGCTTCTGGGTCGAGAGGGGTGTACTGGCGATATGCATCCAGGAGACGTTCTAAATATTCTCCAGGTGCTTCGGTTGCTCCTTGCAACACTTCAGAGACTTTTGTCATATTAATAGACTTTTTCATTCCTGCTCTCATAGCTTGCAACAGCAAGGTTTGGTACTGTGTGATGCGTTCTAACCCTGCCGGTAGGTTGGGATCCCAATGGGGATTTTCTAAGGGCACTCTCTCTCTCATCCATCCTTGGGGATTTACATAATTTTCTGGGGCTCTTTCTAAGGCGATTTGTTCCATTTGCTGATGGATTCGTCGCCTTTCCTCAGTGGTAAATAACGTCAAAAGCAACTGTTGGCAATTTTGCCAGTTAGGCATATGCGAGGCCATAATGCTGGAGCATAGTTCCACTAGCTCATTAGGCTTTGTGGTATATGAAGCATAATGGGTCTTCCAGTTTAGCAAGTCTGAAGTTGTAAAGGGTGCATAAGTGTAGGCTTGGATGGGGATATAATGCTCTGCCGCCTCGGGATATGGGTTGTGCACCATCTGAGTTATCTGCCTCAGAGGAAGCAGAGGCTGGGCTTCACTCTCTGACTGCTGAGCCGTAGATGGGCTCAACCCCTCTTCTTTTTGTGAGCACATCTCTGTAAGGGCCGTTGCTGATTTTACTACTTCTTCTATCCAACTTCTCAATTCTGCAGCCTCTTTTATTAATGCTGACTGAGGTGTAACAGGGGACTCTCCCGATCCTGCAGAGATGGAAGCCTCAGCAGGCAATATCTGGGAGTTGAGGACTGTAGCTGAAATCGGCGAATTACTGCCCGTGGGACTTGTAACTGATGGCGTCAATTCCAAGTCGAGGTGCGGGGCAGTGCCTCCGAAAGGGGAGGATGGCAGGGGCTCAGGATTTCGACGAGGCGGTCTTACAGTAACATGGGCCCGGGGTGGAAGCGGGGCATAAGCGGGTGGAAATGCCGTTAGCTCTGCCAGATCTTCACCCGGGGCTTCTAACACTGGCTGTAATTTCTTGGCTAATTTTTCTTTTCTGAGCACCAAAACTTTTGCTTGGGATTCAAGGCATTTCTTTAGCCACGGAGGAGAAACACGGACTATGGAATCCCACGAGTCTATGTAGGGAAATTGATCAGGGTGCCCAGGGTTCTCAACTATGATGGCATATACACGACTGATTTTGCTGGGCTCCAAAGAGCCTCCAGTAGGCCATCCTACACCAAAAGATGGCCACTCTATTTCACATAAAGTTCGCAACCGTTGAGGATTCATGGGGGGGTCCCCATAATCTCCACTAAAACCTTTCTTAAAATTTGCTAACATACATCTCAAGGGGGTGCAAGGTTTGCTTCCCCCGCCACCCATAGCCTCCCTCCTAAATTGAAGACAGACACAATGAGGGAATGGGATTGGTCAGTGAGTAAGGGGTCTCACTGGCCGACACAAGAGGATTTTTCACACCACGCACTTTGCTACTGGCCTGGGCACCCGGACGGTCAACGGTATGCTTCAGAAACCGCAGTAGCCACTCACACAATCATCATTCTCTCCACTGCTTCCATATGTCCCTGCCACCCACTTTTCCCACTTTTTTTACCAGAGCGGAAAACGGCTTCCTCAGCTTCCTACTGAGTACTGGCGTGCTAGGTACTGGCGCCCACTCGGGGGTGTGATCAGGCCCCCCTTCTACCCGCAAGGAGTAGGTTCTTTTGTATACGTATACCACCAACACTGACCTTTTTCATAAGGCGGGGCCCTCTTTTTTTCTGCCCAGTGGCCTTTCTCCCTAAAGGCGGGGCCCTCTTTTTCCCATATACTTGCCTTTCTCCTGAAGGCTTCCAATGTGGAATTCACAGGCAGGGCTCAAATTCCTTCCACCGCTTCCCAAGGTTCTCTTGCCGCTCGCTACCGTTCGGGCGGTCCCAGCTCAGGCTGTCTCCCGTTCATCCAACAAAAAGGTCGGTGGCGCCAAGAAAGGGAGGCATGCGCCGAGCCCGTCTCCCCGGTGCGGTGATCAAGAGCAGGCAACTGCCACCTGTCTGGCTCAGAGCCTGCCACATCCGAGTCACGGCACCATTTATGTAGCAGAAATCAGAGTCAGAGAGACCACGGAGTGAAGGAAAAAGAGATTCTTCTTTATTTAACGCGCGGGCTTGAGGCTGGAATCGTTTCCAAAGAGCCAGAAGCCCCAAATCACAGTAATACATGACTTTTATAGATATGACAGCAAGCAGTTTCCCCCTCCCCTTCTCTCACGGTTTCTAACTGCGAGGTCTATGAAAATGGGTAATAGGGCATGATTTGCAAAGAATGAGACCTTGATATGTATCCAAGCAATATGCAAGCCAAGCAGAGGACTGGAACATGATATGCCAGTGTCAGAGAGACCCAGTCCTGTCAATAATTTGGGGAATTTCCACATTGCTGTTTTTGCTATCTTATACCAGCTCAGCAAGGACATTTCTGATTTTTTTACATAGCTGCTACAATGTAGGGATTAGCTGATGGACAACAAAAGTGGGCTTTGAGAGTCCTTACGGTTGCAAAGGGTCTCTTACTTCAAGCTTGGAAAAATAAACATCTACCATGTATCATTCAAAGTTCTGAAGATCTTATTGCTCTTGCTGCATTTGAAGGTATATTCTACAGTCATCAGTTTCATCTGGATGCTTATTTAGATAGATAGATAGATAGATAGATAGATAGATAGATAGACAGACTCCTTATAATAATGTATATATTTGAAGTAGAAGTACTTTTTTTCCTTTCCTTTTTATTAATGGTGGTGTGAGCAGTAATTGTGAATGGATATGCTTTTCTGTTATATTTTTCTTGTTGTTGCTGTTGTTTGTTTGTCCCTTTCTCTTTTTTGTTATAATAGCAAATAAAAACTATATAAAAAGAAAAGAAATACTTTAATGACACCTAAGAGCATGAGTGTGCCTGATAAAACTTTTAAAAACAATTCAATATAAAAAGTCTACGTTTTAAAAGCAATCTGCTATGTGGCATAAGGGGTTGCTCTTCAAGAAGCTTAAGCCCAAATCCCCCTTGTGTGTGTGCAACTAACTGTACAAGTTCTTTGGATCCCAGCCATATAACTGGTACTCCAACAAAAGAGTTTATGCTTTTGGATTTTGTTGCTGGTTTTTAGTGTGTATGTTTCAGATATGATTTTTAGGGAGCAATCCTATGGCCACTAGACAGCGGCTAGATGGCCATAGGAATTTTCGGTTTCTGGGAACCGAGCTCGGAGCAAAGGCTCCAAGCTCACTTCCCAGAAACTTGACTCTCTGTTCCATCCCTCGCTGCCTTATAGGCGGTGCAATTCCTCCCCAGCTCCACACTTGTAAAAGCAGCACGGAGCAGGCAAAAAGGAGGCATTCCTGGGTGGGGAGGAGACTTCGGAAGTGCCATTACACTGCTTCCTATGCGCCATCCAGCCTCCCATCCCCCCACTCCAACACACTTTGGCCGCAAATGCAGGGTGGCTGAAAAGAGGGTGATTGTGCCCTCTGACATATTTAAGCTATAGAACCAAGAGGTTAGACTTCCTATTAATTAGCAGGTATGGGAGGGCAAGTAGAGAGGTCAAGGGACTGACCATCCAGGGAAAAGAGGTCTTTAAATCCAAAAATTCATATAAATATTCTTGCTTCATTTATCAAGGGAAAAACAGCTTCCTGATTTCTAAAGGTTGTCTTAGTTTCAAAGAATGAAACTTCCCATGTATAAAAATAACTGCCATTTGTTTGGGCAAAAAAAGCGTGATTGATCTGAACAGAACTGGCAAACCTTCTGAACGGGATTATATGAAGCTCCATGAATAAGGATTACACCAACATATGAGGCTGGAACACAGTTACAGAGCATCATTTATTGAATTAGAATGTGCTTGGGACCAACAGAAACTTTTGTAATTCTGTTACCTACAAATACTTTGGGAGGTCATCTCTTCATTCTATTCACACTATTATTAGATCAAGTTATATCCTTAAAATGCAATGTTTCCCTTTGGTAGTGTTTCACAATATTTTTCATACTTGTTTCTGATGGTTGCATTAGCCTCATTTTTATTATATCCTATCTAACGATTTCAAATCTTCTAGACAATAAAGCATGCTAAAAAAATAATAGAACAAAAGTAATACAGACAAAACTCCCAATACTTATTTGATTTTTGGCTGTGATGTTTTAATATGATTAGTTCTTATCAGATGAGGTCTTCCTTAACCTGGCATCTGAAAGCCAGCAAGTAAGGGTGCGCTAAATTCTATTACAGTTTTGAGGCAACCACAGAGAAGACCCTGTCGCACATTGCTACCCACTTATACTTCAAACACTGGTGGTACAAAACGCAGAGCCTCAGAAAAGGGTGTGTGTGTGTGTGTGTGTGCGCGCGTGTGTGTGCACATGCACACACACACATGCGTGAGGGGGATTGTGGATTTCTATTAAATACTGAACTATTTGAAATATATTCCAAAGCACATCATTCCATAAATGGCTATTATATCCTGATATAAGCTATACAAGACGCCTTATTAATGCAAGAATTAACAAAGATCATCTATCCCAGACTTGCATAACTCAGTAGTTTAAAATGTTCTCTGAAGCCTACCATTCTAAAGCAATTACCTCTAATGGCAATGCAGCCACTGAAGGAAAGGGCAGAAAGGATCAGTACAGAACCCATTATCACATTCCTGCAATACTAATCTATGTACCATAATTTTTTGAGCCTCAATGATATTAAGAGCAGCAAAATTACATTTGTCTGATAACTCCATGCAATCAAAGTCTGCAGTTCTATATTATATAGCTCTCTCCTCATAATGTACACCTGAAGCCAATGTTTCTACATTTTATAGCAATATGAATGTTCTAATAAATGCGCTGCAGAAATTTTAAAAAACAATGCTAGGTGCAACTTTACTGCAACCTTATAAGTCTCACTGAAATTATAGCATAAAATAGCAAGGGAAAGTGGAAGGTGCATGTAAAAAAAAAGTTTAACCTGAATTTTGTCTGTGTCACAAATGGGAAGTTTGGGTATCTCTTTGAGAATGGACCCATTTTTGTAAGGTGCATACTATTGTGACATATTCCCAGAATCTAGCATTATTTATCAAGCTGATTTCAGTTTGTCCACCATAGTCATCACCTCAATGCAGTGAGAATTTAATGATTTATCCAAGAAATATTCATAACAAGGATAAAGAGACATTTGAATTATCAATTGCATGCAATTTTCACAATGCTAGTCTTTTTCTAAGCGGAATACACAGAATACACCTGTCACCTAGGAGCTCCAACATACTGAAGATTATTATCTGAGACACCTTTATGCAAGATGAATTTACAGGAAATATCGGCTTTGCTGTTTTGTCTTTGAAAGTTTCCATCTCTAATTATACTGGATATTCTGCCTGAAGCAAGTTTCCTAGAGGCAAATGCTATAATAACATAACCAACCACAAGTTACTATGATACACAATCATCTAAGAACAACATGCAGTGCTAAGAAGGGTTCATCCTACACAAATCCAAACTGTAGGCATTTCCTTCCTGGAAATGCTAGAAGGAATATATGTCAGAGAGATGCGAAAGCCAAAACAGTAAGTAGATACTGGGCGGGGGTGAGGGGCTCAAAAGGACCAGAATGGAGATAAACAGGACTTCTGCAGAGCTTAAATTGTGATTAGTCATTATGATGGATTTACACCTCAGAGAGAAGTAAAGAGTAGTAGTCTATGACTGGGTTTGCACAGCTCATCGTCCTTTCATCCCAACCCATTCTGGCTCCCACGATTCTCTACCCCCTTGCCCTTTCTCCCTCCCCCATCTGTCATTAACCAGGGAAAATAAGTGTACAGAAAGCAGTGCCAGGAAAGATGAAAGGCCAACAGTGATGGATAACACAGTGACCATGGAATTAAGTACCAGAGGATGACCACCTTTTGGTTTCCAAACTGGAGCCCTACAGCTCCCTTGTTCTCTGTACAACCAGCAATAAATAAATAAAATCAGTAAAATCTAATAGTCACTTCCTTTTCATTGTCTAGTACAATAAACATTACTATTCATCTCCATAGTGAACAGCAGAAACAATACCTACTTCATCATATTAAACAAGCTGACAGTCGTGTCAAAGGAAAACCAAGACATTTATAAAGGTCAGTATATATCAAAAATCCAATCAACAGAAGTAAATTACTGGAGATCTCTTGTCAATTATCTAGCAAAGAACTATCTTTTTATTACTTAATATGAGTCACTTCAGCAAAGTTGACAATTACATTTTGTACTATTGCAATTTCGTGACCCTGTGAGATGGGTATATATTCTCTTTCCTTAGCATACATGCTTTCAAAAAGATCGATATACTAATGTACTCACTAAAAGCAGCATTTACAGTTGATCAACAATTGTTTATGGCAGAAGGAAAATAAAAGCTTTTAGGGTACAACTGTACACAGAACATTTTGAAGTAAGCAAGTCAGCCCTTGCTTCAGCAACACCAAGGAACTATACATTCAACCACTATGCATGCATGCCCCCAGAAGTCTGCACTACCCAAAATAATACATGATCCTGTATTTCACCGCTCTGGCTAATGTGGCCCCACACTGTAGTGCTATATGAACAATGCTCACCCTGGCTACACCTTCTAGCAGCACTATGGTTTGCTGCAAAACAGGAAGTAACTAATTAAATGGAAGGAGACTTTCTGTTCATGGAGTGGCAAGTCTGGATCCAATCCAGAGTATTTTCAGTGTCTTCATTCTTCTACCCTGGATTATCTCATCTAGTAGTAGGTTACCCCAAAACATTCATTTTTATATAGTTTGTCATGCTACAGCTACAATAACTAGTACACATAAAAAGCAATACAAATGAAATATTGGACATAAAAAGAGCAAGATGTATTTATCAAGATTCAGGGCAAACTGATATGTTTTCAGCATAGCTAATTTATACGTATTGTATTCACCTCTTAAGGCAGTATGTTGGGCAAGTTTTTTCTTCAATCAGTTCCACTGGTGTTATGTTCTATTCCATGTTACAGCAAGCTTTAACAAAAATGATTTTATTATACTACTCCATCACCTGTCTGAACTTAATCAAGGACAACATTGCTTTCTGAAACACTACTGTACTCTCTCATCCCCAAGGGACTCAACTCATACTACTCACTTTGGAAGAAATATAGTGACCCAGGATGCCCAATTTATTAAAATTTACAACTGGGTAGCCACCAATACACAATTGGAGCATGTCACCATCATACCACTGATAAGAAAGTCTTTTTTACAATCAAATAGCTGGGCCTCACAGGTTATTTTTATGTACAAATATATAAAGCTGCGAATTGGACATAGGGGCCTCTTGTATCTTTATGCTAGAATTTGTTAAATCTTGATTCCTGTTGGGAAGCAGCAGTATGACTGAAAAGAACTATCTAGATTGCAAGATACTTGGCACTTTCAATTTTTGAGATAAGCTAGGCAGAAGAATTACTTCTTCGGTAATATACAAATCTCATCGTATCTGGAAGGGTCAGGATGGATAACATAGTAAAATGCTCAGCTCTAAGAAATCATCATACATACACGCAACTTGTGTGCCCAGACAGAAATATCATGCTGTTTCTGAAATACAGTTGAGCTATATTTGACAAACGCATATGGCAGAGGAGTTCCAAAAATGTAACAATGCTACCAAGAATGCCTCTCTATGCCCATGAAATTACAACTATGTTTGTGGGTGTTTTTGTCAAGAGGCCTTTTAGTCAATCTTAGGGATTGTGAAAGGACATTGCCATGGGAGGGGGAAATTCTTGAACTAATTGCTTCTTAGTGTTACCAACACTTGAATAAAATATACAAATGTAACATCTCCTTCCTTTGCCCCTGCCAATCTACATATATCCCTTTTGGTCACTGCCAATTCCCCTTCCTTTTGATTTTTTTCTTTTTGACCTCTGTTAACTTGCTGACAAAAGGCAATTGGAAGGCAGGGGAGAGGTGAAAGATCCCCTGATGAAGCAGCCTTCCCCAGCCTGGTGTCCTCCAGATATTTAGGAATGGAACTTCCAGCATTCCTGAACACTGAGCATGCTGGCTGGGGCTTATGGGAATTTAAAACATCTGGAGGGCACCAGGCTGGGGAAGGCTGTACGGAAGTAACACTTAATCTCAATATCTAAGAAGCTGCTACATCTCCTCAACTCATCTTAACTAGCGAAACTCTTCTCCTTTGATCGCTAAATACCATAGCAATGAAATCTCCCTCTGACTCCATGTACCCATAGCAGCTTATCAGGACACAACATAAGACCAAGATCTACATAAAAGCTTTAAAAATCAGTAGCTGAGCTTGCCACAATATGTGCTGAAAGCTAAGAGCTGTATCCAACCGTGCCCATGCACATACACTAATTCTGTTGTGCCCGCAGGACTGACCACCAGTGCAACAGGAAGCTAACACTTCCTAAAGCAATCCCAGAAATGAGTCAAAACGCTAATTTTTGGAACAGGACAGGTCAGTGGACCTACTTTCTCCAAGTTCCCCTGACCTGCCCCATTCTGGAAATGCACATTTCAGCTCGTTACCAGTCGCTTTAGGAACCACTAACTTCCCGTTGCACTAGCAGCTGAGTCCCACTGGTGTGTGAACAGCATGGCCATGATGTTTTATATTTTGAGGATACGACAAAAATGATTACATCAGCCTGAGCAAGGAGGACTAAACTAGAAGAAGCACTGTAAACTTGATACCCAATTTTATTTTTTAAAAATGTAATTTTGAAAAGTTCAATTATTCTTTCATCTTCCTGGTACTATGGTCAATTAAGACTTATCAAGCTGACTTGTACATCTTCCAGTTTAACATAATGTATTAATGAAGAACTTCTATGTACAGATATCTTTCTTCTCCAAGTACAACAAAGTTCTATCCTTTCTTTTACATCTCATCTAGTTTGCTGAAACAATACGCCAGATACCCTTCATCATCCCTGACCTCATCTTATTGAAAACCCAAATAACGTTATGAGAACAGCTTATTTGTGAAAGCAACATCTGGCATACTGAAGTAATCTGATTGCAAAGGAGCAAAAACGTTAGCAAAATGAGTCACTAATCAGCTTGACAAAAATTACATAAAATAAATTGAAGATAGCTACCTTTCTCCTATTCACCTAAACTTTGGATTTATGGCTGTGCCGTTTCAGCTTCACCCCAAAATCAGCCACCCTTTTCTCACAACAACAACAACTACGGCTACCATTCTATTAAAAGTAAGGAAAGGAAAGGTTCCTCCTGTGCAAGCACCGAGTCATTGCTGACTCCTGGAGGGACGCTGCTTTCGCTGGCGTCTTCATGGCAGACTATAGCGGGGTGGCTTGCCACTGCCTTCCCCAGTCGTGACTACCTTTCCCCCAGCAAGCTGGGTACTCATTTTACCGACCTTGGAAGGATGGAAGGCTGAGTCAACCTGAGCCGGCTACCCGGGACCCAGCTTCTTCCACTGGGATCGAACTCAGGTCATGGAGAGAGTTTTGATTGCAATACTGCCACTTACCACTCTGCGCCACACGAGGCTCATTAAAAGTAAACTCAAAGTAAATTCATTGGCTGAAGAAAAAAGTACAATATGCTGTACAAGAAGCAGGAAACTACCTATTTGGTTCTTTTTATTCAGAATTTCTTTAAATAATCCTTCATATTTTTTCATATTTTTTTCTTCCTTCTCCTTCTTGTTTTCTCTTTCTTTCCATTATTGTTGTGTCCTCTTAAGAATACTGTATGGTTGGGAAATTGTAGTTATTGATTAGGTTGTTGGTATTGTTTATTTCATTTATAAAGTTAAAGACTATGTTCATCACATTTAGTCCCTTTGAAATCAATGCAACAAGTTAGTCATGAGTAACCTAAGTCCCACTGATTTCAATAGGACTAAACTGTGAATAATGTAGTCTGGATACAATCCAGAATATTTAATACCAAGAATTCTCAACCCCAAGACAGACACTAATATTAGCCACACTAATATTATTTCAAGAACAAGTAAAAAGCTATGCCCTTAGCACTAGCAGACTATCGTAAATCACAAAACATGAATCAGCAATGTGATGTTACCAAGTAGGAGATAGATGCCAAATACACGGCACTAACAGGAAAACAGAATACCCAAATTTCAGGAAATCATTACTACTTATTACTAAAAAAGTAAATGCTGAAGCACAGCATCCAGTAGTATGACATCTCATTTAGAGGTCAATGCAAACAAGTTGGCAAGGACATTCCACAATCCAACGCAAGAGTTAGGCACGCTTAGGCCCACTGAAATCAATAAACCTAAATGAGCCTAACTTTGTTGGACCACTCCTTTGTTGAATAAGCCTAACTTTGTGGATTGTGAATGTCAGCAGCACTGATTCACCTGACAGTTACAACCCATTCTTTCTTTTTTCTTTTTTTGAAAATAGTTTTTATTCTATTTTTTAACTTTATAAATGAAATAAACAATACCAACAACCTAATCAATAACTACAATTTCCCAACAATACAGTATTCTTAAGAGGACACAGCAATAACAGAAAGAAAGAGAAAACAGAAGAAGGAGAAGGAAGAAAAAAAATATGAAAAAATATGAAGGATTATTTAAAGAAATTAAATTTAAATTCCATTACACAGAAATTTCAAATCCTATTCTTCTTAAAAATTATACCTATAACATTGGCAATATTACAATTCAGTACAGCATAAATCATCAACCTAACATTTCAATATCATATCATCAGTCTTATAGCAAGGAAACAGGCCTACAATTCATTTCCAGTAACTATATATTGCCCTTCAGCTAACATATAGTAATAAAGCTTAACAATTTAACCCATTCTTTCTGAGAGCACCTTTAGGAAGTTACACGTTCAAAAGGTATTAAATGTGAATGAATACCTTTTGAAAACAACCCTAGGGGGACCATGAATCAATGTCATTTAAGATGTGCAAGATTATGGATAAACATCTATGAAATAGTATGGCTAATAAATCATGCCTTGATGTACAGAATCAGATTAGATGGATCGCTGCAGTCTCTATCAGGCCCACGGTTTTGTTTGTTTTTATGTAACTACCATGTTATTTCTATCTCTTCAGTCCTTTTAAAATAAAAAGCAGGGATGACAACAACAAGGTTGATAACCAATTTCTGCCTCTAGGCATCCGTTTTGCTAAGCAAAATGCATGCTGCTTTGCTGCAAGATGCTCCTTCTCATTAAAGTGACAAGTGAGATTTCTTACATAGTGGAGATGGATACCAGAACAAATTAGAAAAAGTCAGGTTTGTAGCATGCTGGCAGCATATTATGCTGCCAAGAGAGAAAGCTGGTTTCTGCTATAGACTTGGGATTTCTGGCACAGACATGGTTGCATCTGGGGTGATATTAATAGAAGTGATATATCCTCTCTCTCTAATGGCTAGGAGGATGCAAGCCATTATTCTTAGGCAGTGCTAATAGAAGCTACCAAGACACTGTTGACTGTTCACCACCCCTGTACAGGGAGTAAAATAACCAAACCCACAGAACCTGAACTACATAAAAATCTTTTAAAATAAAGAGAAAAAAGGATACATTTCCCTCTCATTCTTGTGTACATTAAAGCATGAAGAAGGGATTGGAGCTATAGCTGCAGGCCCCTTTTCTGATGTCAGAAGTCCTGCCAGCCCCAGCCCCAATGGCTGTGTGACATCTGCAAAGGGATACAGTTGTACATGTCTAGATGTCCAAGTGATCAGGAACCCCAATCGCACAGGGCTCCCAAGCACATGGAAGCATATGTGCTTTTTGCAGATGTTGCACTGTACATGTGGACATCAGGAGCTTAGGCATGCGATTGATGTCGGGGTGGAGCCAGCAGGTGTGGCTCTGCTACCTCCTCCACCCATTAGTGTATATGTGGAGGGGACTATCTGCTGAAGAAGGCTCTATTTATGCATCTGTTTGGCCTACTTAGGGTTAGATGATGCCATACCTGCTTTTAGTTGAAATCTAAACTCACACTGTGCAATTTTATAAAGGGACTCTTGTGCATAACTGAGAAAATATGTAATTTCACAGGTGATAGTATCAACTTTTAGGAGACCAGAGGATTAGGCATCTGGCTCTTTCACCTGCAGTATTACTGTACTAGAAAGCTCAATCCAAAATAGACTGATAGCACTTTACATTACATTTGTTTACATATCAGAAGCCCACTTCAAACCATGGTTTCTGATTCAGACAGTAATTGCTATGTCATGGCATAACTATAAGCTAAACAGGAAACTGAAAGAGAAGCTGCAAGGGGAGAGGAGGAAGCATGCAACTCGGTGGCTCATTCATGATCCTCCAAACCAGGCATCTCCAACCTGGTGGCCTCTGGATGTTTTGGACGATACCTCCTGTCAAGTCTGATCATTGGCTATGCTGGTTGGGGCTAAAGTAGTTGTAGACCAAAACATCTGGAGGGCACAGAGTTGGGGAGGACCATCTGAATTAAGTCACAGTAACAGGCAACTCCAAATCTGTGCACTGAACAACATGGGAAATCTTTTATATAGCTAAATTAGTATCACATGCAACTGAATGTCTAAGATTGACAGCCAGATTCTATCCACAAAATGATGCCAGAAACAAGGGTAAAATAATTACTACAATCTAAGAGTTCATACAGTGTTCTTATTTAAAACAGGTTCGTTCACAGAACATAAAGCCAAGAGAGGCATAATGGACAAGTATGAAATGAGGAACTGCAGACAGGCAAGCAGGTGCAGACAGGGAAATGTAGACTAGAATCATAGAATACTAGGGTTGGAAGGGGCCTATAAGACCATCGAGTCCAATCCCCTGCTCAATGCAGGAATCTAAATAAAAGCATCCCTGACAGATGGCTGTCTAGCTTCATCTTGTATGCCTCCAGTGTGGGAGAGCCCACTACCTCCCTAGGTGATAATAACAGGCAAGCAGGACTGCAACCAGGTAGCCTGGAGAAGAGAAACACTTACTTGCAGTTTAGCATTACATCCAAACCCTAAAGTTTGACTACAGTTAAGCTAAACTTGGGTTTACTGAAACAAGCCAACTTCATAAAACACAGTTTGAAGTTGGCTTGTTTTGGTAAACAGTAGTTAAAACTAACTAGACGTTGTCCAGTTTCAGGCATAACACTAAACTGGTTAGTTAAAAAAGAAAACAAAAGCTTGTAATGTCCTCCTTGCTACAACACCAGGAGGACAGGAGGGGGGAGCTGATGTGCCAATAAAGTGTATTCAAGATCAGCCAATGGGTACTAGTTCATTATTACTATACTCCAGTTAACTCATTTATATTTCTGATCTCAGCAACTTTGTCCCTAGGAAACAGCATTTTTATTTTTTGCAGAGGTTTATTAAAACTCACACTTACAAACAAAAATGCCATTCACAGTTTTAGAAATATGTAAAGGACTTCATTATGTAAGATTAACAGAAGTTTCCTTTTAAATATGTCTTAAACTATCAGCAAACCATATTAAGGGGTGGGGGAATGATTGTGTGCCAAGTCCAGGTAGGGCCAAAGAATTCAGACAATTTAACTGGCACCATCCACTCTTCCCCCAGGCCAAAACAAGAGCATCATGCAGAATAAAAGCAAACACAGGCAGGATGTGCTTAACTATGTTTTAAGGCTACAGGGGAAAGTTAGTTTAAAAGGGGGTTAGCCTGCTGGCCCCTAGAATTATCTGTTCACAAAGTATGAAGGTCATTGCTCACACAAAGTTGGACTGAACTGGAAGAGGCAGGTCATTCCCACACTGGAACCCCCTTCCCACACTGAGATGCACTGGTCCTTATTGTAGGAGCAGGAAAAATTGAGAAGTATCAAAAGGAACAATTTGCATGTTATATGCTTCAATGACTTCAAGTACTCCTCTCAAGCCAAGACATATCCATTCTTGGTAATGAAGAGAAGTTGTTGAATTGGCTGAATTAAATGCCGTGCTCTTGACATCCACAGTTCACTTTTATAATGGCAATAGAGAGAATTGTTTCATGACTGCACAGTTTTGGAGCCTTAAGTTTTCTTTTAATGTTTCTATTCCTAATCACTTGGAGAATTAAAGCACTCCCAGCAGTGCCCACCCCTTGAGTACTTGCATAACCTTACTGAATTAAAAAATAAAACAAAACATGACACAGAGCAGCAAGTCTATTTTTCCCCCACAGCACTACTCTGCTGTGTAATGAGATTTCCCCCTCCCCCATTTCCCACTAATATTTAACATCATCCCTAAAAAATAAAATACAATAAAATACAGAGTATTGGAATATACATACCACATCCTTTCTGGCAAGTTTCAAATCTCTGGCTATCAGAAAGCCCTGGTTAGTTTTAGGTATTGTGAAAGCTAATGTCAAACCAAGCCATCCAGTTCATCCTATGCATGTTTATACAGACCCAACCCCACTATACTCAATGGAGCTTACGAACAGATAGATATACACAGGATTGCAATCTTAGTGTTTAAGGTTGTTAGGGGAAAGTAAGATGAATTCAAACTAGAGAGCAAGGGGCTGTGGGGAGGAAGTGTGCAATTCCATAACATGGCACTGATCCTTTAACTACAATTTAAAAGATGGACCACCATTTGCAGCAGCCCACACAGAAAAAAGGGGACTGGTTATGAGGAGTGGATATTGAATCCAATAAAAATAGCAATACTTATATAACCTTTTAAAAATATGTTTTATTCAAATTCCCTACTAGACAGCCTAAGCATTTAGATAATCTGAAATTTGAATGAACTTAATGATAATTAAATATAATGGGCTGGATCCAGAGTTGCCCTTCAAGGGAAGGGCTCCCTCCATTCCCAGAAAGGGCTGTGATACAGCCATCCCTCCTGCTGGAGTGGGGGTTACCCATACACAAAGACACACACACACACATTACCCCTTCCTGCAATGGGAGTGTCCTATGAGCGTATACAAGCCAATTGCATCAACAAAAATCTAAATTGGAAATGCGTAAGCAATTCTGGCCATCAGAAGAAGAAAAAAACAGACTTTGATAACAGGAGCTCTATAGTGGTCCGGAGATTATACATTTTGTACCCAGCATTTCTTATGCTCAGAAATATCAGGAGAAATTTTTTAAATGAACCATGATGTTTAATTCAATAGTTATAAGGTTCCTTTTCAGTCTACACCTAACTTTAACTTTTACAAGTCCGTACTGGTTCAGATTACGTGCCAACAAAAAGATTTGTTCAGTACATTAGTAGCAAAATAAGTATGATAGGTAGTTCTCTCTGGCCTTCAGTATTTCATACATAGAAACTATTCAATACTATGTTAATACTCCTTAGTTTAGAAGCAAACTGGAAGTGAAGGTATTCTAATAATGATGTTGTTGTTTCAAAACACAAGTATGCACATTCAGTTTGCTATTTTTTATACTTATTTTTCTGAATAAAACTCTGGACATATTGCATTAATGCAAACTAATAACTATCAGGAGAATTGTCCACTACAAGTTTAATATATTTGGTTCCAACCAGCTCTACATATGGGGTAATACACGCTAAAGATATGCTTTAACATACTTTACATTTTTATTACATAAAACTACCCATTATAGGTAACAATTAATTATATGTGGGAGATGCTTCCAGAAGATTTTATTGACCTGTGTTGTTATTTATTGGCCTTTACCCAACCTTATGTTAATTTCAGAAGTTTCTCCAGAAATGTTACAGTATGTACTATCAAGCTATCCTACTCAAATATTAAATTTACTGTAACAATACACTAAGGGGGAAACAACAGAGTTTTATTCCAATTTAGGTGGCTTAACTGTAATTTCAAAATTTTAGTCTAACAGCAATTGTTAGCCTTCTTTCATCAAAACAGAAAAAACTGTCTGGTCCATTATAGTTTTAGAGTGCTACAACAGCCAATTCATCAGAAAATTTGGGAAAATGTGACACCCACACTAATGTATATGTCTAAATTCTTTTGTTCATCAACATTTATTAAGTATATTCTCAAGTGCAAATATTTGACCATACATTTTTCATATAGCTTTGTCAAGTGATTCTCCTTATAATCAAGCACAAATGGAAAATCAGAAATAAAAAATATAATGAAACTATTAAAACCCTAAAACAGTAGTCCTTGAACACTTCATTAACATGTTAGATTCAACCCCATTTAGAACGTTGAGTCATTCAAATAACTAAGCTCCAAATCCAGCTACTATTGTTTTATGTTTTCTTTTTTGGTTTCAGAATGACAGTTCTATTATTGTCATCGTACTTTAAACTCATCCCAGCAGCGGATTACTCATTAGATTTGTTTCTTACCTGTAACCCCCTCCTTCGCAGAATGCTTGAATCATCCATATTTTCAACCCTTGACTATACTATACTATCAAAATCTTCCAATATTCTCCTGTTTCCCCTTTATTTTCAATGTCTTCTTCTTTGCAAATAAAGAAAAATTAGCTGCTTCTATTATGAAGAACAGCAGCCGGAGCCTCTGATCAGTGATACATATATTTTAATCTGCTTCCTTATTGGCAATGTCACAACATATTTAAGTAGCCGTGACAACTGGAAATCCGGATTTCATCACAGAACAGAGATGTTTTTGCTCACACACACATTTGTGTACAGGTTATACACCTAGGAATGCAAGCATGAACAAGATGCCAAAAACAATCAGTTAAATTGATCTCCCTCACAGGCTCAGTAAACTACAACAGCTGCATTTATCTTGCATGCACAATAAGCATCTAAAATACAAAGCTTATTTCCTTGAAAAAGGAGTGCCACAATTCACTTTTTTAAAAAGTCCATCAGCAATTCAAACAAATTGTAAAATGTAAAAATTCAACATTTACAGATGGATTTCATTATGTTCAACATGAAAAATTCCTTTATCCTTTGTACAGACAAAGCAGATGTCAGAGTCTTCAGATACAGTAGCATATTCTTTTGTTTCTACTGTCTCAAGTATGCTGAGCTCCTTCTCCTTCCTTGAATGTAGTAACATGATCATTTTTCTTTTAGTTCTATGCTGAGAGCTAACTACTCCTTTTATGTATTAAGGATCTGAAACACGTGTTGTGCGTTCTGAATACGTAAGAATTCATTCATTGGCAGAGCTATTCATCACTGACAGAGCTGTCCCAAAGAAGCCCTTCCATTTGATATCCTAGGGTTAAGTAGTATGCATATGCCTACAGACGCTTTCCCACCCTGAATTATAGTTTCTTTTCTCCCCCACCCCGAGAGTTATTTTCAAAATACAACTTTTCAGCACAGAGTCCAAAACGTTTCCTCATTCTACATATGATATTAACATCTCATTTTACATTCCAAGGAAACTATACTTAAGAAAAAGCAGCAAAAATATGATAATCAGAACTTCTAAATAAAACTCTGAAGACAGAATACAAAGTGAATAAGACTTTTACTCAGCTTCATGCTTCATGGTGGCCTTTAAAAAGCAAACTTGCAAACAAAGGAAATATTGTGAGGTAAGCAATTAAAACATCACAGTAATCTTAGGTAAGGCTTTCAGACCACATATCCCACCTTCTGATGAAATCACAACAAAAAACCAAAACAGTCAACTCTCCTTTCAGAATAACTCAACAGAACATTTAACAGAAAACATCAGATATCACAAATAAGCCAAGTACTTTTAAAGGTATTTCATCAAATTATTCCACTTCTTAAAAGTGTAATGGCAACAAATAGAGCCCAGACTTCAGTCTATTGCTATTGCGAACAGCTCTTCAAAAAGCACCATTTCCTCTAACGACAGCTGCCACCAAAGAGTGTCTCATCAGATACAGTTTGCTGGTGCTTGGGGGGGGGGGGGGATTATATTTTAGCCAGTGTCTATGCTAAGTGACTTGGAGTCACAAGAGCTAACCATGCCATTATAAAGTGACCCAAAAACAAATAAAGCTTCGTTCCATTCTGATCCTCGCTGGAGCCTTTTTTGTAAGGTGCTAACAAACCCACAGCTCATCAGAATCTCCTTCCATCTGCCGTTTTAAACAACTGAATGTTGAATTAGCTCTACTGATTCTTTGTGAGCCACCCAACAGAGCAACTAACTGCAAGCAGGCTGATCAGGCAGCTTATTTGCATAAAGCACCATACAATGCAGAACACTACGGGAAAACAACTCTGTCAGCTCTTGATTTTAAAGCAACAGCATCTTTTCCCCCAAAGAAACCAACAGGAATAACAGCAGTAATCTTTGTCCCACTTATACCCTATGTATGCTTAGTACATAACTGTAAAACAAACACAAAAATGTTTGAGAAACTATAACCTTATTTTAAATTATTGCCTCCTGGCAATACATGATTGCTTTCACAAAGCACAGCTTGAGCTCCCAACTCCCTCCACAAATGAATTTTTTCCAGAGTATATTTAAGAATACTTGAATCTTCTCTTACAAACAAATATTCATTGTCATTGAAAATTTCACCTGTAAAATAAACCATAGTTGTTCTGACACTTTTAGGAGGGTAAATATCACTTATACTTTGAAAATAGCACTGTCATTAAAAGAGACTATATTAGTGTAAGTTGCTAACAATGTACCATAAAAATGTACTGTAATTTTTTCCAGATTATAAATTTCTGCTTCAAGACCTAATGTCCAATCTTTGCTACATATATTAATTTATTTTCCCATATAAAACAGGCCTGGAAGTTTATTATGTACACAGTTTGCCCAATTAAACTGTTATGGAGGGGATTTTGTATACTATAGTGCTTAACTCTTTAATTTAGTCAACCCCAAAGACTGGTTCCATCAGCATCTTGTAGATTCAGTTCTCAAAGGGTTTATTTCCAACTTCTGGTGACATGAACCTTAATGATAATTAAGAATATACCAGGTGATGGTTAATATTTGAAATTATTTAACTGTGTGTGTGTGTGTGTGTGTGCACGCGCGTGTATGGGACCATATATATATATGGATCTAGGAGGTCCCTTGAGCTAGCATAAGCTCCCACTGCAGTCCTTCATGCCACATCCTACACCAATCCAAAGGATTCCCAACCTCAGAGTGGCTTTTGGAGGTGCAAGGGGATGCGGCAGCAGAGGAAGGTAAGAAAAGTAATTCTATTCATGCCTCTCTGGATCCAACCTATGGTCTGCAAAGTCTAAGAATTTTATGCTATCTGACGTATTCAGGATCACAGAGAGCCAGAAGTGGGGTGTCTATTTTTAAGCAAATTTTATTTTACCCACATTTTGACTACTTTTAATGGATGCATGTGGATAGGGAGACATTTTTCTCCCTCTCTCACAATGCTACAACCTGGGGTCAATTCCATGAAGCTGATTGGTGGGAGATTCAGGGCAGATAAAAGGAAGTACTTCATCACACAGTGCATAGTTAAACTATGGCATTCACTACCACAAGATGTGGTGATGGCCATCAATTTGGATGGCTTTAAAAGGGGGTTAGACAAATTCCTAGAGGAGAAGGCTATCAATGGCTACTAGTCCTGCAACTATGTGCTACCTCCAGTAACAGAGACAGTATGCAGTAGTATCCCCAGTTACTGAGAACATAAGTAGGAAGGTCTTGTTGCACTCGTGTCCTGTTTGTGGGTTCCTGGTCGACAGCTGGTTGGCCACTGTGAGAATAGAATGCTAGACTAGATGGCCGATTCCAGAAGACAGTGCTGGGGGATTATTGCTCTGTGCCTTGGCAATTATGCCATGGGTTCCACAGGGCTCTATTTTATCCCCTATGATGTTTAACATCAACATGAAACCACTGGGGGAGGTTATCTGGAAGTGTGGGCTGAGGTGCCATCAATATGCAGATGACACCCAGCTCTACCTCTCTTTCTCATCAAAACCAGGTGAGGCAGTGGCTGTTCTGAATCAGTGCCTGGGCACGGTAATGGACTGGGTGAGGGCCAATAAACTGAAACTCAATCTACACAATACAGAGATACTGTTAGTGGGTAGTTTATCTGCCTGGCTAGATGAAGTTCAACCTGTTCTGGAGGGGGTTGCACTCCCCCTGAAGGATCAGGTTCATAGTTTGTGGATGCTCTTGGACCGAGCACTGTCATCTGAGGCACAGGTAAACTCAGTGGCACGGAGCACTTTTTATCAGCTTCGGCTGGTATACCAACTACGCCCTTATCTGGACAGAGATAGCCTAGCTACAGTTATCCATGCTCTGATAACTTCTCATCTGGATTACTGCAATGAGTTACACGTGGGGCTGCCTTTGAAAATGATCCAGAAACTTCAGCTAGTCAAAATAGGGCAGCAAGACTGTTAACAGGGACTGGCCAGTGAGATCACATTATGCCAGTACTTTCCCAGCTGCGCTGGCTGGCAGTCCATTTCCGGGCCCGATTCAAAGTTCTGGTATTAACATTCAAAGTCCTTAATAGCTTGGGGCCAGGTTATCTGAAGGATTGCCTCCTCCCATATGTGCCTGCCCAGACCCTAAGATCATCCTCAGCGATCCTTCTCCATGAGCCCCTGCCAAAGGAAGTGAGACAGGTGGCTACCAGGAAGAGGGCCTTTTCTGCTGTGGCATCCTGGCTGTGGAATGAGCTCCCTAGTGATGTTCGCCTGGCACCTACATTGTATTCCTTTCGGCGCCAGGTGAAGACCTTTTTATTTTCCCAGGCATTTTAGCTTTCTAGACTTTTAGCTTTGCTATTTTAAATCTGTATTTTAAATCTCTATATTGCTGCTAGGTTTTATTCTGGTTTTATTCTGGCTGTATTGTTATATTGTAGTTTTAATGCTTTTATATTTTATATTGTTTTACTGTGTGCTTTTTGGTTTTAATTCTTGTGAAGCGCCCAGGGAACTTTAGCTATTGGGTGGTACAGAAATGGATGGATGGATGGATGAATGTCTGATCCAGGATCGCTCTTCTTCTGTTCTTATGCATTGTTACAAGCAACTCTTGTAATTTGACACTTCACAGAGAAGAAATATCTGAAAATGAATTAGCCTCCAATTCTCTCTGTACTTACCAACTGAAGTTCCTTTGTCATTGGAAGATCAAACAAAAACATTTCACAAGAAAGGCGGGGGGGGGGGCGCGCTTCTTGATAGACCAGAGAAAGGCAATAGCAACAGTACTGCAGGGGAACAAATATATTGATATATCTACTTTGTGCTCCTACAAATGAGCCATTTGAGGATTCAAGCTTCCATTATTGCTGAGCATTGACAAAATGGCTCATAACTTAAAGCTTTTAGTATATGGCAAAGCTACTGCTGAAACTGCACTCTGTACTCCAATATCAACCTGGAAAACTATTCACTGATATAACTTTTTCATACTTCAGGCTGAAACATACCACAGCCAAAGCTATTACACAATCTACATGCTTCCAATTTCAAAATGGTCCACAATATACAGTCTCTAAAAAATAATATACAATTAATATAATATAATATAATATAATTAATATAATTAATATAATATAATATAATGGACAATATTTTTCACAAGCCATCTTCTGTTGGTATAATCATGCAGGGGTAAGCAACCTGTGGCCCTCCAGATGTTTTGGCCTACAATTCCCATCATCCCTCGCCATTGGCTATGCTGGTTAGGGCTGATGGAAGGTGTAGGACAAAATATCTGGAGGGGCACAAGTTGCCCACCCCTGCTATAATGCAAGCATACCTGTTACACAGAATTCTTCAATGCAACAGGTAAAGGTAGATAATTCTCAATTATGCAGAGAACCCAATAAAAAATGGAAAATTTCCTTAAGTTAGTTTTTTCACACACATTTTATACATTGGCCAACAGGTATAATAGGGGTACGGAATATACTCCCTAGTCGGATACTAGGAGTAGGATGCTGCCTATCAGTATCCCTAAAAAAAAAAGGTAAAGGTGTCCCCAACCAGTCATGTCCAACTCTAGGGTGCGGTGCTCATCCCCGTTTCTAAGCCGAAGAGCCAGCGCTGTCCAAAGACGCTTCCGTGGTCATGTGGCCGGCATGACTGAACACGGAGGTGCACGGAACGCTGTTATCCCTAGTAGATACCAAAATTATGCTATTTCACAATCTAGTCTTCCTCTTAAGTGGCATCCTTTATTACCTACCTTTTGAACATCTAACAAAACAACCCATAACAGTTATCTAGTTTGAGGCGGGGGGGGGGGGTGTTCTTGGTCAGAGTAAGCTGGATGCTGTATGTAAACAATTCAAAGGTTTACTAAGAAATTATTTTTATTGGAATGTTTGTAAACATTTCAAGACATGACACTCAATAGTATACACTTCCCAGTCTTAGAGTACTTGGGTTTTTTTTAAAAATGCACAGAAAAGTTAACATACTAATCTTAGCACACCCCAAGAGTTGTGTATATCTTCTCAGGATAGTCACCCACAAATGTTAATTACAACCTTGAAATGGTCAAAATCGAATGTTACTGAATCTATCCATTACATTGCTAATTAATTTTATGAAAAACTGCATTTTTAAAAATTGAAAGTTTTCAATGGAAAAACATAGTTGTCGGAAATTTTTCATAAAATATTCCACCCTATATCACTGTATTTCCTGTTGGTGAATGCCAGGTATTCTATTCTACCCAATGCTATTACCAGGCAAACACTCATGAGCATTTTTACCCTGGAGGTTCACAGCCTGAACATATGGAGCAGGGCAAACAATCATTCCATGCAGAGTTCCACTGCAACTCCCTTCCATGCAGAGTTCCATTGCAACTCTGTGCAAACCCTTCCCAATCATGTCTAGTGGTAGGCCACATCCAGGGCTTGAACCTGGGACTACTACATGCAAGACCACTCCTATTCCACAGGGTTAGTACTCCTTATGCAAGTTATGTTGGCTTAGTGTAGATGGCTGGTTTTGTGGGTGGCATCTGGGAGATATCAAATACCCCATGATGTACCTAACTCCTTTCTGCTCCTGTAGATGAGTGGGTTGGGAGCTAGGTTCTTGCTGCCTGTGCTAAAGCAGAAAATGCAGCACAGGATCTTGCAGTGCCTCTGTGTCTGGCAGACTATGTATAGCGGGGTGGGGGGGAGAGAAGGGTGCTGTCATGGGGGCATTTCCCCATCACTCTGCATGGATTAACAGCTTCCATCCAGACTAACAAGGTGGCATTGTTGGCTTGCTTCTTTGTGCTTGGTGGGAGTTGGAAACATTGCTGGTGAGGGTTGCACCTTTCCATGTTTTGTTATGCTTTTGTTTTCTCCTCAACTTTTGTGCAGGTGGTGCATATGAATTCCTGACTATGTTATGCTGATGTAAGAGGGTCACCAATTTACAAGGAGTCTTGGACTAGGACTAGGCAACCCAATGGTCCTTGTAAACAAACAATTGCCAGTTTGATTCATTTAGACCTGAGATAATGAGTTACAATACACCTGTAGGCCTTATTAAAAAACTGAAGGTGTCAATTTCTAGACTGCTTTAACCCAAGACCAGGGTGGATTTCGAAAACAGGGGTGGGTTGTTAAGTTTCAGGTACAAAAACTTTTCACTTAAAAATACCCTGGTTTAAAAAGGAATCTGAAGTTGCTTGCATTAAGCATGTTGATTTGTTTATTTATTTATGTATGTATGTATGTATGTATTTATTACATTTCTATGCCACCCAGTAACAGAAGCTCTCTGGACAATTCTCAACAATTAAAACAATAAAATACAACAGAAGATGCAATGTAAGTGTTTTATAATTTTAAACTATAGTATAAAAGTAAAAAAACAAGATGAACACCTACACTTAAGGCAGTAACCAACACTACCGCTCAATTTATGTTACTGATATACCGCTAGCATAAGCAATCTCTAGTGGCATGTCAATAACATATGCTGGTGTGATGGGTTTACTGGAGAAACCCATCATGCCAGCTTATGCTACTGGGCATACCCTTAGAGGCTGTTTAAGTTACTGGTACATCAGCGGCATAAGTGGAGTGCCGGTGTTAGATGCTGCTGTAAGCTGGCCTGGGCCTTGTAATTTACATTTGGGTAAAATATGGGGTATGCAGACTTCCCCCATAGCCAGCACCACCCAATCCTGATTGAAATTGGCACAAGTATACCTCGTGTGTCATCTTTTCCCCGCCCAAAGTGGAATTTCAAGAAGGGAAATGGGATGTCTTTACTGAAAATCTAGACAAATGCTTGGGCTGGATCTCCCCCAAATCCAACAATTATGAGAGACTTACAGGCGCATTTATATGGGCGGCAAGAAAGGCTATTCCTAGAGGATACCGCAAGCAATATATTCCAGGATGGAATGATACCTACGAGAATCTGAATCAAGAATTTTTTTAAAATGGAGACCATGATATCGCAGATGACTTGTTACATAGCCTTGATACAGCACGACGAGAGAAATGGATGGAGACCGTTGAATCGCTCAATTTTAAAACATCTAGTAGAGAAGCATTGTCATTGCTACGGAAATTAGGGGGAAGCAAGAAGATAATAAACGATAAGACACACATCTCAGCCAATAAGATCACAGCACAAATATTGTCTACATCTAGAGCTACAAGGGACAAAGTCCATACAAGACAAATTAGACAAAAACTTAGTGCTCTCAAAACTACTTGTCCTGAACCATCTGAATATTCACGCTCTTTTCCCCCCTTTGAAATTACAAACGTACTCAAGGACATAAAAGCTGGCAAGGCACCTGGACATGATGGTATACATCCTGAATTCCTCCTGCACTGTGGAAAATATGGAAAAAGAAGGCTGGCAGAATTCTTTTTGGATATTATGGAAACAGGTATAATACCACACAAGATGAAGCAAGCAAAAATCATCGCAATACTCAAACCAGGAAAAATAAATGACCAACCAAAGAACTACCAACCAACTGCACTGCTAAGCACTGTCTATAAGCTTCTCGAAAGGCTTTTGCATAATAGAATCAGACAGAAGATACTCCAGATAATTCCAGTGGAACAAGCTGGATTTCGCCCCGCATGAAGTTGTGCTGATCAAGTGCTTTCACTAACAACCTATATAGAAGCAAGATACCAGACAAAGCAAAAAACATCAGTTGCCTTCACAGATTTAAGTGCAGCATATGATACAGTGTGGAGACATGGACTACTTTATAAATTAATACAAGTAACCTCATGCCGAAAAACTACCCGACTTATTGATAATATGCTTGCTGGAAGAACTTTCTCTGTGACTATAGGAGAAGATACCAGCATCCCTAAAATTTTAAACAACGGACTACCACAAGGCTTGGTTCTTGCACCTCTCCTTTTCAATCTATACATAGCTGACATACCACACACATAGTCTAGGAAGTTTGGCTACGCAGATGATTGGGCTATAGCCACACAACATAAATCCTTTGAGACAACTGAAGATGTCCTCACTTCCGATCTAGACATACGGGATAAATATTTTCGTAAGTGGAGGTTACAGCCCAATCCAACAAAGATGGAAGTAACATGCTTCCACCTTTGTAATAGATCAGCAGGCAGAGAGCTCAATGTTCAATTTAAGAGAAACCGGCTCAATCATAACATGCATCTCAAGTATCTTGGGATGGATAGGACACTTTCTTATAAAAAACACCTGATGAAGACTGCTGCCAAACTGAGAAGTAGAAATAACATTCTACACAAATTATGCGGCACTAGCTGGGGTTCGACAGCGGATACGCTGAGAACGACCGCACTCAGTCTGGTTTTCTCAGGAGGAGAGTACTGTGCCCCAGTGTGGCTTAATAGTCTGTAGAAGACAAAAATCGATACACAACTGCATGAGTCAATACGCATTGTTAGCGGGACAATACGACCTACTCCCACATACTGGCTGCCTGTTTTGAGCCACATACTACCTCCGGATGCGAGACGAAAGAGTGCCCTTCTTCAAGAATATCGGAAGATTATTGACAATCTGCAACTACCAATATTAAATGACATAACCTACTTGGAGCGAAACAGGCTAAGATCGAGACATCCAGCCATTTCTACCGCTAAACCTCTTGCAGAAGGTGATTTTAATATCCACAACATGTGGAAACAACATTGGCTAGGAAACTGTCCTCCACAGTGTTGAAGCTTGCCCTGCATCTTGGAAAAACCACCTGGATTTGACCAGCCCCGTGAGATTTTAATTGTTAGAGCAGCCAGTTAGTACGGATGACTGCTCAGGAAATATATGAATTATAAAATTGGAAACGTAATTTAAATTGATGGTTTAAATAAATTTGATTTAAAATCAACCCACCCTGATACAGAGGACTCAGGATATGTAATAGTTATTTGGAAAGACAGCTCCATTCTCTGAAGACTAATATTCCACTTTGTCCACCCCATAAAGTGCTGTTTGACATGTATGAACATAATCCACAGATTTCATGCAATTCTCACCTGGATTGCAGCAACATCATGGTTAAAACACAAACACAATTGATAGTGAGCCTGCAGGAGGCTTTCCCATCATCAAATCATCGTTTCTCATTTCAACCATACTGGCCCTGTTCAGACATGCTTGGGGAGAGAGTGGTTAGGGTAACTACAGAGCAGGGTAGCGAAACCAAGACATGCACACCTGGCACACAACTGGGAAACATGCAGCGTGCATGGCCCCGCTAGCCACCCCCTCTGTAGTTACTTGGCGATCTTCCTGGCATAGTTAGTGCGCATCCCGTCGTCCTCCACAGCACAAACAGGCTCCCAGCAGCCACTTTGGCAGCTGAAATGGCTACAAAACCATAGAGAAAGTCTGGGGTGGCTAGAGCATCACTGGCAATGGCAGACGCTCTAGCTGGCGAACTCTATGGTCAAAGCCTGGAAGTCCTTCAGAGCCCATTTTAACCACTGGGGAGCCTGCCAGACGACACAGTAAGCCACCCCAGGCCCCTTAACCCTGGTGCAGTGGGGTGGTTAGCCAGGGTGGTTCCAGAACTGTGGTTAGCTGGTTTTCTTCCCCCTAGGTGACACGCAAAGCCAACGTGGTAATGGAAATTCCCTAACCATCATGGCTTCACATTACATGTGAGCAGGCCCACTGAGTCTGTGGGTGAAAGAGATGCTTCACAATCTAGTTTCTTCAAAGTCTTGCTTAAAGACTTTTTTACTACCCCATTTTATTACCTTCTTTCTGAAGATTGTGTAATCTGATTAATCCAGTAAACCATATTGGTTGTAATCCAATTCTAAAGTCTCAGTTTAAGCCTCCCAACATTATTCTAAAGAACACTCAAATTGTATATTCATATCTAGCCAAAACAGGCACTTTTAATTTTCCTTTGTCCACCTATAGCTGAATGTAACAGCCCGCCAGGACTCACCAGACCAAGTCTTCCTTCTTTTGCTGAAAACAGACAGAGACAGGCAGCAGGCAGCTAGGTCTGAGTATGAAGTTAAAAGGGAGCACTGCCTGGGGATGGCTCGAGCTGATAAGGGTAGCACAATACAGCTGTGGGAGGGTGAAGCCTCAGCAGCAGGGCCTCATCAAGATGGTGCTGCAAAGCTCTGAGAAGGAGCAAGAGGGTGTTGGGCAGAGAAAAAGAAGGGAAGACAGGCTGGTGAGAGCTGCTTGTAAGACAGACACTTTCTGCCAAGGCAGGTGCTGGAGGAGGGCCTCACCTGCAACCACCACCCAGGGTTTCTGTTGCTGGGAGACCTGGAAATTACCAATTGGCATCCACCAGAAGAACTCGGGCATATCCAAGCTGGGGCTTAGCATCCTTCTCTGAGGCACCTGAAGATCCACACCCATAGCTTGGTCCTACTTCCCTGGGAATGGACAACCGCTTGTGAAGAAAAACTGTGAAGGGTGGCCACTTGAAAGGCCAGTACTTCAAAAGGCGAGAGTTGGACATTTTTGTAATTTAAAGCCAGGGAGCGGGGGAGGAAGGCGTAATTCCTTTCCCTGAGTGGAAGTCTATATGTTGGCTTAACCTCAGTGCTAAAACTGGAGGCAAAGACTTACAAATAAAAGCTGCCTGCACTTACTGGTAGACTCTTGTAATTATGGAGGCTATGGAAGAGGGTAGGTTTACTGTACACTGTACCTGAATACTGTACATGCATACAGTGCGTACTGTACACTGTACATGCGTACACTGAAATAAAAGCTCTATGTAACTAAAATATCCTGCTACAGCAGTTTAACATTATTTGACTAGTTGCTCTCCATTTTAGGTTCTTCGAGTGTCTAGCAGTATACCCAATAATTTAACAAGTCCTTTAAGTATCTTACTACTCAAGAAACTTGGCTTAAATGGACTAGTATGGATTTATAGATAACTTTGGTTTATCAGACTGTCTAAAAATTTAATAAATAAATGAAAATAAAGCCTATGTAATTCTATATGTTCTGTGAATGTTTAGAAAGGCAGGTCAAGTTTGGATGTCAAAACAAATCATGGTTTATCATGATAGGAACAAGGTGCAGCAAGCCTCAGGCTCTCATTCTCACCCCCCCCTTTCTCCTCTCCTTCAGCATTACGAGGAAATCAGAAGCTTTCATTTCTATTTTTGATTATCCACAGTTTAGCATTATGTCTGAACCCTAAATGGTGATTAATCTTAACTATGGTTTATTTAAACAAACCAGTTTTAAAACACGTGGTTTAAAGTTGGCTTGTTTCAAACAAACCATAAATAAGATTAATCACAGGTGATTGGGATCAATCTCTGTAATAAAAATTGGAGCAAAACTCCCATTTCCATCTTCCAAACTCCTCCTCAAACTGCAGTCAGGGGAGCGGGGGATGGGGAGAGACCATTTGAGCCAAAGGCTCGCTGCAACTCAATCCCATTATGATAAACCATGGCTTATCATGACATCCAAACACAGCCATTGTGTCTTGACGAGTTACTCTCTTCTTAGTATAATGCTGCCTTCCCTGATCTGATAGCCTCCAGATGTTTTGGACTACAACTCCCATCATCCATGATCACTGGTCATGCTGGCTAGGATTTATGGAAGTTATAGTCCAAAACATCCAGAGGGTACCAGGTTTGGGATGACTGCTTAATACATTGCTTTAATGCCCTTGAATGTAGATTCAGCATATTTGAGCCTGGCTATTATCAAATATTTCCCTAATTAGTAGAGAGGGACTAACTCAAGTTGCTTTGTAACTGCACACAGAGAAAGATTACGTACCCTTGAGAAAAAGATTTCCAGACCCTGCCTGAAGACACACTCTTTCCTTAGCATGAGCTTCTGATCTAGGGTGGCTCAGAAAACAATTTATTACATTTCTGCCACCTAATTTAAGATCTGTCTCCCATGGAAGCTTGCCCCTTAACTCCTAGAAAGGAATTGTTTAGCCAAGTCTGTCATCTGTTAATTGTGCCCACCCCAGTACTCCAAAACTAAGTGCTAAAAATGCAAATCCATTATTAACAGATCCTGTTTTGTAGCAAAATGTGACAACTGAAATCTTACTTTTCTCTCCAGCTGCAGCCTTGGGCCTTATTTTCTGACACTTCTATATCCTCCTAGGTAAACAAACTACTATAATCCATTCAGCTTTTATTTTATTTAAAGGACCTTAAGCAAACACGTTTTTTAAAAAATCTGGTTATGTACAAATACACAGTGAAGTTATGACCATTAGTATTCATAACAGTAGCTATACAGCTTAGAAACAGAAGAAATTAGAGATGTTCCCCACATTTTCCCATTCCAAGAAAGAAAAAGGCCACAAAAGGCACTTTATAACATACATTGCTTTAAAATCTAGATATCCAACAGAAGTTAAAAGTCAATAGTAAGCAACAGAAGATTGTCTTTTGTTCTTTTAAAAACTAGATTCCCTGAAATGAAGGTACCTAAAAATGGCAGGTAACACAAATGTGCTAACTGAAACAAGTAGAATTCAATCAATACGATTCCTTCTCTGTGGCCATCAAGAGATTGTACAGCTATTAAAACATGAATCTCCTTTTTCAAGTTGAACAAAAATATAGTTGTGTTAAAATGTTAGAATCTGACTAGGGAAAGTCACTGTAAAATAACTATTCTGTAAATATGTTTAAGAACTTTTAAAAAAATGCTGTTAAGAGAAGTATTCTGCATTCAATAGTACTGTTTCTCCCCACTCTGAAAAATCATCTTCCTTGGATTCAAATGGTCTGGAAAAATGAAATCAACGTCTACATGTATATTTTTGCTATCATAATAGAACAGTCTGTTTCACTAACAAGTCATTGTAAGCCAGTATATATAACAAGGTAAAGCTCAATTATCAAGGCTATCATAATTTCAAATGTGAAATATTTATCCTTAAAGCTAGGCAATGTGGAAAGTAGATCTGGATCAGCTGTTCTTCACCAATTAAATGTTCGTTTGTTTTACGTTGACCTAGAAATCAGCATCATTCTAACCAAAAGCCAATTAGGTAATGGTCTTTTTTTCAGCTTGTACAATAGTAATTTGATGTGTTTAGTACTGAAAAGCAAAGCAGTAAGTCACAGATGCATATGCTGGTTTTTCCATAATATGGATCCAAAATGTTCTAAAGAAAAATCTTAAAAGGTTGGATCCAGACTTCTGCCTAATGAGTTTCCCTTGCCCTGGAAGAAGGGAGTGGCAATTCTCACCGATTCTTCCTTCCCCCGTAGCTTCCTATGCCCTCTGAAAAGCTGCTCTGGAGGCCTAGGGCCTCCCCCAGAAAAGCGTGGGAGGTGATTCTGGGGACTGCATGAAAGGCGAATTGCAAAATCATCACCTTCTTCCAGTGGTGAGCTTCAACTGGATCCTCATTCCCTCCATGAATAGAAGGAGCCCTTCCATTCACAGAGGGACAAGTGAGGATTCAACCCATGGACCCTGTCCATGGCAAATTGTGGCTTATTTGCAGGGATGTGCACCATGTGCGAGCTGCCTCTACTTACTGTAAACAACCTCCAATCAGTGCAATCAAAGGTTATCAGCATGATGTGAGAACCTGGACCACTGGGTTGTGCAGGGGCTACTGTTTGTTGGGTTAACCACTGGGTTGTTTAGACCCTAAACAAACCAGCAGTCCAGGTTCACACATCACACTGACAACCACCAATCGTGCTGATCAGAGGTTGTTTATAGTAAGTGGAAGCGGCTCACACAGGGTGCACGTTCTGACAAATCATGGGTTAATAAACCCATAATTTGCTGCCATTACATGTGAGGTACACCATAGTGTTTTTCTTTCCAATTCAAATTCATACATTGCTTTCTACTATCCAGAAGCAGGAAGAAAGTATATGGGACTTGACTGCTGACATGCCTGCATGCCATCAGTTCCCTCTTCTTTTTCTTTTGCCAGAAGCAGACCAGCTGATGTGACATTAAGACCTGCCACAGATTCAGGCAGCAAATATGTGCTGTGGGAGCGGGGTGATAGGCAAGCAGGCAACAACACCTGGTAGGCTGGGCACTATTCAGAGGGCGATACTTGACCTGCCAGCTGCTGGGTACCAGCTCAAAATAAAAGCAGTGGTCCCCAAATGATCAATCAAAACCCAGATTAAGTCACCTGGTAAAAGGAAAAGCACATCTTCATGTGTGTTTCCTGTGTTTATAACTGTACGCATCTGAGAGATGATTTTGTAGAAGCAAATAGAGGAGTTGAATTAAAGACTTCACATTTTCCACTTAAAAGTGAGGGATGTGCATATAGGCACATATCCCTTAAAAACCCCCAACAAAGATTCTTCTACAGGGGGAAGTGTTCACCACTTTTTAAAAAGCTACATAAGCATGCCAGCATTTACCAGAAAACTTTTCAATAACATTTAAAACAAGAAGCCAAATTAAAATGCTAACAAGATTAACACGTTTCTTTGAAATTTTAACATTTTAACAAGATTTCTAGTTCCCAAGACAGCTTGAAAAAATGCTACTCCTATTTAAAATCTTAAAATTTTAAGTCAATAATTTGATTTTAAGTCCTAATTCTTGTTTTTTCAGCTACATGTAGCTACTAGTATAAAGACTTGATCACCCCAGCTGTCTTAAAGATTCCGCTGGCAAGAAGGGATTTGTGACAAATCCCAGCATGCTGTAACTTTCTCAATTACATTAATAACTTATGCAAATGGACTGCAGCCTCCAGCTCATTACAAGCTGCCAACATGTCCTTCATACTGTGAGTCATATTAATATGTTCTACGTTTACTGGTCAATTCTACAGTTCCGCAAGCACTGCAAAAATACTGCTTTATAAAACCCAATTTAAGAAATTAAAAGCATAATTTTACCATTTTCATGTTTATAAAATCTATATAGCGGTCTTTCATTAAATAGTATTCCGAGAACAAGCTATTCCCATGATATCCCAAGTATGTGAATCTAAAACAGCAGAATGATCAGAGCAAATATCCTCCTGCACAGCAGAGGAGAGCAATCACCACCGTGATCCAGCAGAATCGGCTTTCCAGTCCTATCTCACCCCCTACCTGGAATACAAAAGAGTGCAAAAAACCCAGCACCAACATTGCATAATTATTCTCCTGTACCACACGTGCACTGGAATGAGTCAACACTGTCAGCTTGGACAGTGCTACTCACTTTTATGTGGAGAAGGGGGGTTCTGCTTTCCCCTTCCCTCTCCCCATCATCCTGTTCAAATGTGTCTGATAATGGTGATGTTCTACTCAGCAGGACAAATATGTGCAGAGCGCCAGCTGCCAAGTCTTGTGCAACACTCGAATGGACTGCGACACATGGCTGGAAAGCAGAGGGCCATTTCTGTCCACCTTAGCAACACAACTGCAGTTGCATACTGTACCTGAGAGCATGAAGGAATGCTAGCTCTCTGCTTCGTCATTACACACTGAATAAAATAAAGCTAATAGAGCCAATAATCTACTGGACAGAAAGAGATAAAGACAATGGTTAAACGTTCCGATACATTTATTATTTTAGTATCAGTCCCAAAAACTACTGTACCAAATTTAAACTGCAGCAGAAGGTTTACCAAAAAGTCAAGTTCACATTTTATAAATTTCAACACTGCCAGCCTTCAAAATATTTAGCATATGAACTCAAACATCAGGCAAGCAATGACTGCATAGTCATATTTAGGGCTGTGCAGGGAGCCTGGGATCCGCTTTGCAGCTTCTGAGGTGGGCCCGATCCGGCTTGGGCAGATTCGAGGGGCCCCCAACCCACCTCGGCCCCGAACCAGGGTTTGGATGTCCAACCCCACTTTGGGTTTCCTCCTGACACCCCCGCGCAAACCCCCTTACCTTGCCGCTGCCTCCTCTGCTGCTGCGGCCCTCGCCTCCACCAACTGCTGAGGACTGGACGCGTGCGCCGACTCTTACTGCAGGGAGGACAGCAGCTCAGCTAAGGTCCTGGAGGCACCGGGGGGGGGGGGGCTGGGCCAGGGGGACCAAAGCGCCGAAGCACACCAAGCGCTTCAGAGAGCCCCCAACCCACTCCAGGTTGCCGTGCCCCCTCCGCTTCGCCTCTTAAGGTGTACGAAGTGACCCAAAGCAGCCCATATTGACTCGAGGTTCGGGCCTCAGGCCAAAGTGGTGCACAGCCCTAGTCATATTTGACAGAGAAGTACTGAAACCAAAATGTCAAGATATCCCACTCCAAAGGTTGTGTTACTGAAGAGCATGACAACAGGTAAAAAGATAACCATGGTTTTGCTGATCAAACCAAAGGTCCATCCAGATTAGCACTCCAACAGTGGTCAACTATGAAACCTAAAGTAAAACAATGAATTTGTAACTTTTTTGCTGATACATTTGAGCTCCTACTGTGCTCAAAAGAAGAGCATGATTAAGACAGCCACACCCTATTTCTACCCAGAATCTCATACCCAAAGGTATACTATACTTGAACATGGAGATACCATTTCTGGTTACCATGGTAAATAGCTTCTAATAGATTTTTTAAGCCATCTAAGGCTAAACTAGTGGTTATCACTGCATCTCACATCAAATGAAAGACAGACTTACCATTCCAACAAGAGCCTGTATAGTGGACAAAAAAAGCTTCAAGCATACAAGCTGCCCACCCCTGTGTTATTCCATCTGAATTTTTGGTCTCTCTCCCACTTATATGCACACAGTCCCACTGATATAATTACAGAAATGTATAGCTTGTGTATTCAGGAAGGTTGTTTAAGTGTGCAAGTAACATATGAAATTCCTATCTTTATATTCCCTGCACATTTTCAATACAATGAGTAATTCAAGGCAGTATGGATAAAACATTTGAAACAAGATATGATTTCTCTTATTAGTATTTATTGAAATGCTAATGCCTGTGAAATGTCTTTTGCAATACCCATGGTTATTAATATCCATGAACCCTGAATAACTGGCAAGAGGAAAGATAATAAAGCTATAAAATAATATTAACTTGTTCAAGAATATACTAGATCTTATTCTTCCACAATTATTCACTCTCAAGCTTGAAGTAAACCAACTTATTTTAAAGGCTTTTTGCAGATACATTTGAAAGCTTCTTGGCAATGTTTTAGTAAAATAGAGATTTATGCAAGTTAAAAGTAGCGCAGGCAATTACTGTACCAAGTTGGCAGTGTAATGCGAATTTCATGCTAATATTGATCATTGTCAATCTTTGGAGCTAGTTGAAAACGCTGAGAACGTGTGATCAAGGCCCAATAATGGGAGAGATAATAGCTAGATATATACATTAACAGAAAAATCCTATACATGTCTACTTAGAAGTGAGCCTCAATGACTTCAGTGTGACTTACTCCTAGGTAAGGTGCATAGGATTGCAGCCTTAAGTAGCATGGAGACCAGCCTTCCCCATCCTGGCACCCTGCAGACATTTTGGGCTCCAACACCCAGAATTCCTGACCATTAGCCATACTGTCTTGCGGGTGGAAGTTGAAGTCCAGAACATCTGGGGGGCACTAGGTTGGGGAAGGCTGGTATAGACTGTTTGGCAGCATTTACTAAATCTTTTTGTATTTAACAACAATTGATACCCTACAGAAGCAGAGCAAAAGCAGCTAGGGCAGAGAGGATACATTAGAAAGTTTTATATACTACAATTTGTTGAAATCTTCTGGAGAGACCCTTCTCTAGTTCCTGTGTGTCACAGTTAGGCAAATAACAATGGAAGACACAGCCTTCCCTAGGAATGCCTTCCCAGGACCATTCACCCGGTGCCTACGCTTATGAATCTTGAGCGCCAGTAAAACGCATACATTTTCCCATTCCTTTCAGAATGGTCTGTTTTAATTCTGCTGTTGGTTTCTATGGCTGCTTGCTGCCGTTTTATAGTTTTATTGTTCTGCTTTTGTGATTGATTTGTTTCATTTTGTTAATAACTA
Organism: Heloderma suspectum; assembly: GCF_057233095.1. Lineage (NCBI taxonomy): Eukaryota > Metazoa > Chordata > Lepidosauria > Squamata > Helodermatidae > Heloderma > Heloderma suspectum. Next base: position 233,986,227 of record NC_139461.1, read on the forward strand.
TGCAAGGTACTTTGATAAATATCTAATTGAAAAACTCTCAAATGATCATGCAATATTAAAATAAAGACAACCTATTAAAGATTACCCTTACTTTTAATTTCCTTGCCATCATTTAAGCATATTACTGGGGGGGGGGGGGTGTTGACATTGCAATGGTATATAGTTACCGTCATATTCTTTAGTATTTACCCAAAACCACACCACTGACAAAATACTATGATTGTATGTTTAGAATCATAATAAGTTCTATGTTTGAGGATATTTAGGCTCAATTCAGACATCAAGCCTAAGTTGTGCTTGCCATCGCTTAGAACAGACTTCCCCAACCTAGTGAACCCCAGATGTATTGGACTACAACTCCCAGCATTCCTGACCATTGCCCATGCTGGCTGTAGTTGATGGGAGATGGAATCCAAAACATCTGGAGTGCACTAGGTTAGGGAAGGATGGCTTGGAAACTGTCAAGGGCTCCTTGGAGGCCTCTCTCAGTCTAATCCAGTAGCTAAGTCCAGACACAGACAAAGGGATTCCTTTCAAAGCTTTATTCTTCTTTTACAACTTAACAACTATACCATTTGCAACTAGATCTGAGCAGCACAGTACCTATGCCCTAAGTTGGAACAGTTGATCCCCGTTTGAAAGGGAATTACTGGCAGACCCCTGAACTTAAGGACTAGGGAGAGTCCCTCCCCTTTTCCCTTGGATCCTCTGGGCACAGCCGTTGTTTGCGCGCCAACCGGGCACTACGCCTCCTTTCCGCGCACTCCATCTGGCGCCGCTCTCTGCGTCGGCGTTGCGCGTCCACCAAGTCTGCTATCCGCGCTCTGTCACTCCCTGGACTGCTATCTAAGCTAGGAATGTTGGTGGGAGGAATCTCCGTCAGCTGTTGGCCCCAGGAAAGAGGAGCGCGCTCCCCTCCCAGGAGCGACTGCTCTTCCTCAGAATCAGAACTACTCTGGGATTCTATGGGCTCAGTGTCCACCCTGACAGAAACACCCTGACAAGGGAAAGTATGGTTCAGGAGCTGCCTGCCTAGCTTTACTTTCTGTTCTCTCAAGCATTCAGTTTCAAACATTCACAAATTCACTCTGGACTCGGGAGATAAATCAGTAGCCATTACAACTGTCTGCCAATTCAGACACAACATCAAACCATGGTCAAACAATCATTTCTGAGTCCAGTTTGCTTGCCTACCAATAGTAACCTATGGTTTGTTGACCCAAACATCACACCAAACCGGGGCTGGTCCTACCACAATGGTCTTGACAATAGCTTCTTGTGATTATTTGAAGTACTTCTTTGCCAGTCTTCCAGAGCTCAAGGCAGCTTACAACAATATTTCTGAATATTTAAGATTTAAAAGAAAGGTAATACATTTATTATTAGTAAACAATCCATGTAACCATGTTTTGTATAATTTCAACTTTAAAAAATAAAATGAAGTGGGTTGGAGACATGCCCTTCCATGAACTGAAGGACTCCTTCTATTAGTGGAAGGGACTTCAATCCAGCAGAGGTTTCCGCTGGGGGGAAGGAGATGTTTTTTGTCAATTCCTTCTTTCCCCTGCAATTCCCTATATCACCTCCCACACTGCTCTGAAGTGTCCTCCAGAGCAGCTTTTCTTGGGGTGAAGGGAGAAAGAGGAATCAGTAAAAATCACCTCCCCTGCATCTGCCCACAGGAGAATCCCAGGAGTATAACTCCGCTCATGCTTAGTCTGAATCCAACCCAGTAACATTTTGAATTAAAATAAAATAGCGTATTTATCAGCTTCAGCTGTGCTACTTACACTTTACCTGAAGTGGATACAACTTGCAGAAATATATAATGAATGCTTGCTCGCTGTTGTCCCTAGGGTAGATTTTATTTCTTTGCTTGCATGCAAAAATTGCAAACACCTGCATTTATCCTCTTGATTCCAGACAGTCACAAATACTTTCAAATCTGCTATATATATTTATAAAAGTCAAAAATTGTGTGTGGGTTTGTGTGTTTGTGGCTGGCTGCACAGCCGTCTGTAACGCAGGGAATAAGGAGCTGCCCTGGGTGTAATCACACAGTAGGGGCCCACTGAGCCTGTCATTTGGGCCCTACAGTTGCTGCCCCTTCTACTTCACATTCTCACTTGCCAGAGTGTATGACAGGAGTCATTGGGTTATATTATTACTTTGTTTATACTTTCCCTTACTAACAAGTACACCCTCTCAATCATGGTACAGGCCAGGTTTCTGATTTCAGCTATGAGTTATCCTATTGGTCATCTTTCATTCTATTGGTCTCTCTCCCATTCACTCTGACTTCCTTCACCTTGGATTGGCTGGCTGCAGTTTGTTCCCTCCTTTTTACTCATGGTTTCTTTTCTGACTGGGGACAGCATTTAGTTTCTCTCCCCTGTTCCTGCGATATCCAGCAAGGAAGCCTCTGTTGAACATTTTAATAGTGGTATGAGATTCAGTGTGGATTATATTGTAGTAGTGCTTACAGATTCAGTCTCTTGCATTTTTTAGTAGTGCTTTTTATTCAATCTGCTCATTATAATTGTTGTGCTTTTTTAATCAAGTCTGGTGGATTCAACTTTTCACCTTCCTTATGGGACCTTTCCGAGAAGCGTAAACCTACCTTAATGTGTTTCTAACAAATAGTGCCTATGACAAAATTACATCCCAGGCAACGTCAGGTATATCAGTTAGCATTAAATACAAGGAATTATTTGCTGTCCTTTTTTAAAGTTGGAGTACAAAAAGCATTCTGTATCACAATATATGCACATCATGATCAGATCACTTTCGTACACAGGATAATTACTCAGTTCTGTTTTGTACTTCCTAAATATGACAGTCTATCCATTTAGTAAAAACATCCACACAAGTGGGATCTGCAGTGTATTCAACTGAATGGTAAGGATGAGGTAGGAGGTGAGACTAATGTACTTGAGAAGTAAAGAAACATGGCTGGAGAAGCAAATGAGATTCCCCTCTCTCTCCCCACTTCCCTTACAAATTTCTTTCTAGGTGGATGAGAAAAACCTTGGGAAGCTAGCACTAAATCACAGGAGCAATAGAGATGTGGAATTAGTTCCCTTCAGAGTGGTCTCACCCAGCTCCCACCATTAGTTTGGGGGGAGGGGCAACGGGGGTGGATTAGCAAGCACAATCCCCCACACACACTTTAGCCCCAAACCCAAGAGTTACCAATTCTAGAATTACCGGTAAGTTCCACTAAACTCAGTGGAACCTATACAAGAATCATATTGTCACTTTGGTAATAAAACAGGAGCTTAGAAAACTAAGTTTTCAAAGAATTCAAAACAGCAAAAGGAATACTGAATTCTCTAATACAGGCAACTAGAATTGCAGGACTGGAATATACTTTTTTTTTTTTTAACTGTTCAACATGACATAAAGGAAACAAAAAGTATACAAAATAAAACGGAGCAAGCTGAAATCTGGTCCACAAAATATTCATACTATGAGGACACAGATTTCAGCCCACTGATCTTACATTTTGAATTGTTCTTTATAAAATATTTTTAAGACAGAGAAATATGAATCTTGCTTGTAAAGCACTCTCCAGCAGTTTCTCACTTTATACTCACAATAGTGCTGCTGTCAGAAAGAAAACCAAGTCTGTGTGCCAAAATCAATTCAACAAGCTCTTGGACAAAAAAAAACACAGGGCCCCGAAAAACAACATGCAGCATTTGAGGATAATGAGAACAGCAGTCATTCCAGCTGACAGCAGATGACTACCAATTATCATAAGGCAAGTTCCATGCATTTACATTTAGTTGTGTAGCCCTAAGCTGACATGCTTCAAAATATATGGCAAGTATTCAGGCTCTGTTCAATATGGAAATTTCCCATCAGCTGCTGAGGACCTCCAGAAATAGGAGAAGCATATAAAAAGAGGAAACCACACTTCGCAAAAGTGTTTAATATTTCGACAACAAGACAGTGCTGAATACCGTGCTAAATGGCACATATGCCAACATAAAATCTTTCACCAGATCTAACCACTTAATAATCAACCACTATATGAGCATTGTGCATTTGTATACAGAGGGATGCCTGCTGCAAATTACTATTCTTTCCAGAATCATTTCCTAGTTAACACAGAATAATAAACTATTAGCTGCTGCCACACTCTGGGTAAAGTCTGCCACTGTGCATAATTATCTTCCCTATAATTATCATCATACAAATAACTGTGTGCAGAATCATATTTTAAAGTATATTCATTTGGAACATTCCTACTAAAGGCACTGAAGAGTAATTTACTTTTTTATACTCAAGATAATTATCCTCCCACAACCACTGCTCTTCATGAAGAGCAGGGAATGTCCTTGTTAACAGCAAATTTGGCTCAGAAATATTTTTGTCAGATATGCAGTTGTGCCTTCAACGCATACAGAATTTCTGCAGATGTTGAGAATATCACTCCCATATTTTAATATATCACATTTTCCTCAACTTGTCATCCCTGACCTTTTTAAAAAAAATTCAGGTGGTGCAAGCTTTGCAAACTGTTACAATTGTGTGGGGATAATCTTGATTGAGTACATCCCCAAGCAAGGGGAATTGCTTGGGGACGTCCTCAATTTTACTGTATATTAATTTCACTTCTTAGGCAACTGTCTATGTTCTTGACTGTATATACTAACTTATTTTCCAAGGGTGAAGCCTTATGCAGCCAAAACACCACCATCCATGCAGAAGAAGGAAGTACAAGCAGGTTCAGGGAAACCCCAAAGTTTGCAGAAGTACAATTAAAAATTAGGGGGGAAGTCCTAAGGGGGAGCCCCAAAACTGCCCACTGGGGACTGAGCATGCTCAGTGGTCATGCCATGCTGACTGACTGCTGGAAGAAAGACAGAAAACAGGGAGTGGGGGAGTGGATGGAATGGAGTATCCCAAAATAAGGTATGGCTGGCTGCTGGACACCCTGAGCAGATCCCATTTGTAATTGAATAAATTTGATCACTGTTTAAACACAAATTAAATTGTAGTCTGATTGTCTGGTGTTGATTTCAGGTTGATATTAACTTTAATTGTAACTTTAATGCAATTGAATAGTGTAAGTGCATTACGATTAGTACTCTATCTTTATCATTACTTCCTTCAATTGAACTTTCCCCCAACTAAATATTCACAAAAGTGGTAGCTAGCTACCCAAGGCTAGGAGCTATCACTTTAAGAACTCCCCTTTTCTGTAGGAGCTGACAGAACTGAATTAAAGTAAGGTTGTCAAATCATGAATAAGACAACATAACATATATCAGATAGATAATTGAAAATTCTTGCTAAAAACCTAAGTGCAAACTTGCACTGTTAAGCAGCTCAACATTATTCCTTGGCATTTGCCATTTAAGATTTACATAAGGAACACTCTTCTGCTTCCACAAAATAAACAGCATCACATCCTTTCCCTCACACTAACAACCTATTCCTCAAGAGGAATGAAGTATGATACTGTTTTATTTCTCAGTATCTATCCTCAAAGGCACCGAGACATGATACTTCAGAATATATACCAAATAACATAAATTTAATATTTAAGACATTTAACGTTTCTTCTTTCTCATCTATACATCCCAAAATGTATATTAACACTCCCATTACCTTACGCATTGTTAAGGGATTGAGAGAAGCAGTGAAAATGAAACACGACCTTCCACAATTCCAAATGTGAATTCCCTACTATTCTAACCACTGTTAAGGATTACATCAGCAGGTCAACATCAACCAGGGTTTGAAACAGGATTAGCATTGACCATGTTTTATGGTCAGTGCTGATGTAACCCTTAACTATGGTTAAGGCGGAGAGAGAAAGGGTGGGGAAATCTCATACATGAGAGCAAAGAAGCTGGGAGAGTAAGTGTGCAATCTCCAAACCTTCCCTTAACCATGGTAAATTACTAGGAGAGTTGTGGCTGCACCTGTGCCTAAGGTACAGAAGTTCAAGTTAAGACTTATCGCTTATCGCTCTACCTAGGGTTTCTTTCCTGAGACCAAACACTACTACCACTCTTTCATTTTTTCTACCCTTTAGTAGAGTAGTACTATAGTAATGGGTATTACTACACACAACTTACGTAAGGAAAGCAAGCTTTTTTCTTCCACATGCCCCTTCCATCTCTATATGCTCAGGAAGAAAAGGAGCAAGAAAAGAATATAGATTCAGAATTTGACAGACAGCTTACTTTGCATCTAGAGACAATACCTGTTATTGCATGGTCACTTCTTCTACAAAAACAATGATTTCTGCATCATTCAAGATATATTTAAGTGCACTTCTCCAAACACACCCACCTTCCAGAAGTACTTTACACAGCGCGGAATACAGCTCACCTTAAATGCCTCTAAGCCAAGCATTCTCAATTCTCACAGCATTTTTCATAGTAGAAGGAATCAATTGATTTCAGAAAAGGCAACCATTTAAACCTCTAACAGAAAGTTCAGTTAACCTTGCCCATCCTTATATCTGACAATACTAGATAGCAGTAGGGGAAGTCCAAGGAACCCTCCCTTCTTGCCAGGATATGAAAGGGAGCATGATATAGTAAATCTCTATTTTATCTCAAAATAATAGAGGTACAACATAACAGAAATGCTTCCACCTGATAATTCAGGTGGTCTGAGCCATTGAGGCTCTGGGCTGATTCTTAGCAAACATATATCCATACAAAGTTGTCAATCAGAATTCTCTGTTGAGGTCATAAAGCATCACCTATGGAACTGATGATGAATTCCCCACTGCTACTAGGTGGCACTTCTTATAGACAAGGGGTAGGGTGTGGAAGGAGACTGCGAAGGTGTCTGGGAACCTGCACTTACAAAGGATGGGCATCACTTCCTATAACTGTCAATGCAACACAACATTCACTTCAGTTAAGCAATGGAGAATACTACCTGTTAAGTTATATATTAAACTACGTAAAGTTATTCTTGGTGAGAAAGTGAATTTGTTGCTGCTTTAATGAAAGGCCTTCCCACTTTAACACCTAGATGCTTAAGAAAAAAAAAGCCAACCCTTAATTTGGCACTGGATATTCAAAACAAGAACATCCCTGACCTTAAGACTTCAATCACAAAAACTTGTTCAATTTCATTTGATTACCCTTTTGACCCACAATGAATTAATAAAATTAATATCCCACCTTTCATCACAAACAATTCCAGGGCAGGTAACAAGCATACAATATATTATAAAAAACAACAACCCAAAATGCACAACAACTGATCAGTCTCAATTTCATATATCATCCATCAACTATCTTACTGTAATACAAAGACCCAACCATCTAATGACTGTAATACATAGGTCCCACCATCTAATCAAAAGGCCTGCCAAAAAGGAGTGTTTTCACCTGGAGCCAAAAGCTGACCGTACTGGTGTCAGTCTAACTTCCAGTGGAAAAGCATTTCCACAGCCAGGGTTCTACCACCAAAGAGACCCTATTATGAGTTCCAGAGGTCCTGACTTTGTTATGTAATGGCGTAACAAAAAAGAGGGCCCCCATCCGGAGGATCTCAATTGATGGGCAAGATGATATAGGCAGAGGCACTCCTTTAGGTATTTCATATTCATTGAGACTTCTTCCTCCCAGAACCACAGGCTTGGATTTAATTTTTGTTTCTAAAAATAATAGAAAGAATTTATTTTAAAAACTGAATTCATGCTAATGCTCCATATAATTCTCCCTCTGAATAATCAGCTTGAGGACAAGTTACCTGAAAGAGTGTCTTCTCCCATATTTACCTACCCAGTCACTAAGGTGACATAATTCTGAGGCCCTCCTCCAGATGCCCCCACCAAATGAGACAAGGCAGGTGGCTACAAGCAAGAGGGCCTTTTCAGTGGTGGCAAACCATCTGTGGAGTGCCCTCCGCTGAGAGATTCATCTGCTGCCTAAGTTACGGTATTTCTGGCATCAGGTGAAAGACCTTTTATTCTCCAGGCATTTTAAGAACTGTTTTTAGGGCTTTTAGATCACTGCACTTTATTTTGCTACTAGTTTTACGTCCTGCAGTGCTTTTACTCTTTGCTACTAACTTTATCTTGGTTTTATTATATGTTGTTTTTAGTCATTGTTTTATTGTTGTATCTGGTTTTTAATGCCCAGAAAACTTGGGTTATTGGGCAGTTTAAAGGTATAATAAATAATCAGTTGCAGTGTGGTAAAAAGGGCTGTGAAAAGAGAAACCTTACAATGGGATGGCAACATTGTGGTTCCATGCTTGCGGAATGGCCAGTTTTTGCTCCTGCTAAGAGATGAGTGAAGTGTCTACATGGATGGGATTTCATGGGCAATCTTGCAAGTTAAAGGGGGGGGAGGAAATAAGCAACATACAAGCTTTCATGCAAAAAAGCAAACTGCAAGTAGCATACTAAAAAGAAGCAAAGGCCAAAAAGTCACAGGATTTTGTACAGACTACAATCCACCCCGCCACTACTGAGACACACACACAATTTTCAGTAGCACGGGCAGAAGAATACAGGTCTGAATGTACCATTATTCCTTCAGCTGCTCCCCAACAGAAATGTTCTTTTTACCAAAAGTAATCTCTGTTTTTTTCACTGGAGAAGGAAATGGCAACCCACTCCAGTATTCTTGCCAAGAAAACCCCATGGAACGTATCACAAGGCTAAAAGAGATGACGCCGGAAGATGAGCCCCTCAGGTCGGAAGGTGTCCAATATGCTACTGGGGAAGAGCAGAGGGTATCTCCAAGTAGCGCCAGAAAGAGTGAAGCGGCTGAGCCAAACCCGAAAGGACACTCAGCTGTGGATGTGTCTGGTGGTGAAAAGAAAATCCGATGCTGTAAAGAACAATGTTGTTTAGGAACCTGGAATGTAAGATCATTGCATCAAGGTAAGCTGGAGGTGGTCAAACATGAGATGGCAAGATTGAACATCGACATCTTGGGAATCAGCGAACTAAAATGGACAGGCATGGGCGAATTTAATTCAGGTGACCATCATATCTACTATTGTAGGCAAGAATCCCTTAGAAGAAATGGAGTAGCACTCATAGTCAACAAAAGGGTGGGAAAAGCAGTATTGGGGTACAATCTTAAAAATGATAGAATGATCTCAGTACGAATCCAAGGCAAACCATTCAACATCACAGTAATTCAAGTCTATGCCCCAACCACTGAGGCCGAAGAAGCTGAGGTTGATCGGTTCTATGAAGACCTACAACACCTTCTAGAACTAACACCAAAAAAAGATGTCCTCTTCATCATAGGGGATTGGAATGCTAAAGTAGGAAGTCAAGAAATCACCGGGATAACAGGCAAGCATGGCCTTGGTGTACAAAATGAAGCAGGACAAAAGCTAATAGAGTTTTGCCAAGAGAACATGCTGATCATAGCAAACACTCTTTTCCAACAGCACAAGAGGCGACTCTACACATGGACGTCACCAGATGGTCAATATCGAAATCAGATTGATTATGTCCTTTGCAGCCAAAGATGGAGAAGCTCCATACAGTCAGTCAAAACAAGACCTGGAGCTGATTGTGGCTCAGATCATGAGCTGCTTCTTGCAAAATTTCGGCTTAAATTGAAGAACGTCAGGAAAACCACTAAACCGTTCAGGTACGACCTAAATCATATCCCTGATGAATATACAGTGGAGGTGAGGAATAGATTTCAGGGATTAGACCTGATAGACAGAGTGCCTGAGGAACTATGGACGGAGGTCCGTAACATTGTTCAGGAGGCAGCAACTCAATCCATCCCAAAGAAAAAGAAATGCAAGAAAGCCAAGTGGCTGTCTGATGAGGCTTTACAAGTAGCTGAGGAAAGAAGGGAAGCGAAAAGCAAGGGAGAAAGGGGAAGATATACCCAACTGAATGCAGAGTTCCAGAGAATAGCAAGGAGAGGCAAGAAGGCCTTCTTAAATGAACAATGCAAAGAAATAGAGGAAAACAACAGAATGGGAAAGACTAGAGATCTCTTCAAGAAAATTGGAGATCTCAAGGGAACGTTTTGTGCAAAGACGGGCATGATAAAGGACAAAGAAGGCAGGGACCTAACAGAAGCAGATGAGATTAATAAGAGGTGGCAAGAATACACAGAAGAACTATACAGGAAAGATCTGAATGTCCCTGATAGCCATGATAGTGCGGTCACTGAACTTGAGCCGGACATCCTAGAGAGTGAAGTCAAGTGGGCCTTAGGAAGCATTAGTAACAACAAAGCTAGCGGAGATGACAGTATTCCAGCTGAGCTATTTAAAATCCTAAAAGATGATGCTGTTAAAGTGCTGCATTCAATATGCCAACACATTTGGAACACTCAACAGTGGCCACGAGACTGGAAAAGGTCAGTTTACATTCCAGTTCCAAAGAAGGGCAATGCCAAAGAGTGTTCAAACTACCGCACAATTGCGCTCATTTCACATGCCAGCAAGGTGATGCTCAAAATCCTACAAGCTAGGCTTCAGCAGTATGTGAACCGAGAACTACCGGAAGTACAAGCTGGGTTTAGAAGAGGCAGAGGAACTAGAGATCAAATCGCCAACATTCGCTGCATCATGGAGAAAGCAAGAGAATTCCAGAAAAACGTCTATTTCTGCTTCATTGACTACGCTAAAGCCTTTGATTGTGTGGATCACAACAAACTGTGGCAAATTCTTAAAGTGATGGGAGTACCAGACCACCTTACCTGTCTCCTGAGAAACCTGTACGAGGGTCAAGAAGCAACAGTCAGAACCAGACATGGAACAACCGAGTGGTTCAAAATTGGGAAAGGAGTACAACAAGGCTGCATATTGTCACCCTGCTTATTTAACTTATATGCAGAGTACATCATGAGAAATGCCGGGTTGGATGAATCACAGGTCAGAATTAAGATTGCCGGGAGAATTATCAACAACCTCCGATATGCAGACGATACCACCCTAATGGCAGAAAGCGAAGAGGATCTCAAGAGCCTCTTGTTGAGGGTGAAAGAGGAGAGTGCAAAAGCTGGTTTGAAACTCAACATTAAAAAAACTAAGATCATGGCATCTGGCCCCATCACTTCCTGGCATATAGAAGGGGAAGAAATGGAAGCAGTGACAGATTTTACTTTCTTGGGCTCCAAGATCACCGCAGACGGTGACTGTAGCCATGAAATTAAAAGATGCTTGCTCCTTGGGAGGAAAGCTATGGCAAACCTAGACAGCATAGTAAGAAGCAGAGACATCACCTTGCCGACAAAGGTCCGTCTAATCAAACCTATGGTTTTCCCAGTAGTAATGTATGGCTGTGAGAGCTGGACTATAAGGAAGGCTGAGCGCCGAAGAATTGATGCTTTCGAACTGTGGTGCTGGAGAAGACTCTGACGAGTCCCCTGGACTGCAAGGAGGTCAAATCAGTCCATCCTAAAGGAAATCAACCCTGAGTGCTCATTGGAAGGACAGATAATGAAGCTGAAGCTGAAATATTTTGGCCACCTAATGCGAAGAGAAAACTCCCTGGAAAAGACCCTGATGCTGGGAAAGACTGAAGGCAAAAGGAGAAGGGGACGGCAGAGGATGAGATGGCTAGATAGCATCACCAATGCAATGAATATGAACTTGAGCACGCTCCGGGAGAGAGCACAGGACAGGAAGGCCTGGCGTGCTATGGTCCATGGGGTCACGAAGAGTCGGACACGACTGAACAACAACAACAATCTCTGTTTACAAACACTTGAATGTTCTTTAGTCTTTTAAGTTGGCAAGTCTCCCCCAGCAGATGGCACCATCACATAAAGTTCATACCATCTGTAGTGAATACGATATTGCCATGTTCATACCTTAAAAGTCTTTCAATAATGCATACATGCACAAAATTCATAAAAGAAATATATTCAATTTGCCATAAGTGAAAACTAGGTTTACTCAACATATTTTTATAAGGATTAAAAAACAGAGATATGTCACTGTTTACATAAACAGGAAGAACATCCAAGAATCTTGTGGCATTTTAAAGATTAACAATGCAATCCTATATATATTCTACTCAGAAGTAAGACCAATTGAGTGCAATGGGACTTACTTCCAGGTATGTGCATATAAACTTGCAGCCTTATTTTGGCATAAATCCGTTAGTTTTAAGGTATCATAAGAGTCTGCTGCAACAGAAGAACACAAAGAACCATCCTATTGATAACACAGATCAATTTGAGTCCAGTTCATTTAAACCAGAACTGTGAACATGAATATCCATAAGTATTCTCTCTGCAAAAAATGCACTATGATGTACTTATGTGTGTATACTCTGAATACTTAGATTGTCTTTTGCAAACCACATTGAGCACAACATGTACGTAAAAAATGCAGTGTATAAATAAATTAACCATGACTAGTCTAGGGTCTAGTATGAGTTTTCTGGCATTGAATGCGTGCAAAAAAAACCCCATGAGTATAACAAATCTTAGTTTTCATGGGTGGTAAATGGAATGTGTGTTTGTTAAAATAATGCTTGGTTTGGTCCCAAGCATTATTTTGGTCCCAATCCATCTCATTTCTCCCACCCCCACCCCATTTACAGAGCTGGCTTGGTCACTTTAACATCTTCCTAAGTGCAGAGCAGCAGCCATTTTGAGCAACTGCGAATTCACAATTACAGTACTGGGACGATGTTAAAGTCTCTTTTCCAGCAAGGGCTATGGGGAAAATGGCACTTTAGCGAATGAGCGTTACATCTCTATGAAGCTTGATCCTGAGCCTCCAAACCACCAAGGTTTTATAGCCGCCTTGGATTTTCACTGCTGTCAGGGTCAGGGCGTTGGGTTTTGAGGGTGCATCAGGTGCCTCCTGAGTAGAGGAAGCTGGCGATGCAATTTAGTCCCCATCCTGCAAACCCCCATCGTGTTATAGGCATCTCCTCCTTTTTGCTGCACTTGGGATTTTCACTCCCCTGGGGTAATTGTGTAGGGTTTTGAGGGTGGAACAGGTGCCTCTTGACTAGGAGAGGTTGTGTGTGAAGTTTGGTCCCAATCCTGAAAACCCCCAAGGTTTCATAAACACATCCTCCTTTTTGCTGGACTTGGGATTTTCAGTGCTTGGTGAGTGACTGTGCTGGATTTTGATGGTGGATCAGGTGCCTCATGACTAGGGGAGGCTGTGTATGAAGTTTTGCCTGGATCCTGCAAACTTCCAGCACTTTAGAGGTGAAACAGAACCACTGCTCAGGCAGGAGGACTGCAGCAGGACAGGGGGCGGGGCAGGGGGAGTCAAATTACACACAGTAGCTTATTAGACTGGTCGTGTGGTGAGGCATCGTGGACTATTTAAAAAACAAGCTACTGTGAATAGCTTATTAAGCCACCATGGGTTATTGTGATGTCCAAATGTAGCCTAAGTCTCCTAAATCCTAGCCTGTGGTTTCCATCCTACACAAACAATTTAACATACCACCCTCAGATTTTTTGGTGCTTTGTGATTTTTTATCAATTTTGAGGAAATTAAGGTAAGCATTAAATAGAAGTGCACAAGGTGTACACATAAAAATGAAAACACTAAAGAAAAGAGCAATCAAAATAATGAAAGAATTCTAAAAACAAGAGCTTAAAAAAACACATGAACAAATCTACTTTTATAAAATTGTAAAGTACATCAAAACATACCAAACCAGCTGTAAGTGATGGAGCAGACTGCCCCAATGACTGGTTCCTCATGCGGACCAGATTGGATGATTCACCAGGTGGTTGCCATGCTGTCTGCCCCACTCCACTGTGCATACTAGTGGATAAAGGAAGCAACTGCTTTCCTTTAATCAGAAAAAAACCAAAATCTGTGTTACTTATTATAATACATCATAATACAATGACTTAGCTGTAGAATATTAATGAGTGTCAAAGTATAATTGTCACATCAGAGCTTTTTTAAAAGCCTTTATGTAACAGCCCTAGATAACAACAGATTTCTAAGAAATATTACTATAAATTCTAAGGAAGGAATCCCTTCCCACTTCAGGTGAAAACAAGGCTTGAAGCTCTCGGAAACATTTACTCATACAATACTGCGTACCTGCTATATATGTGATCATTTGATGTCAGCTGAACAAAACAAATTACCTGACAAAGAGCTGGCCAAACTACCCTGCCGGAGCTTGCAATCATCTTGACTCAGTTGACGATGGAGTTTATTTTTCCCAGTTGCTGAAAAGATGTCAGGGTTACTGAGCTTTCGGCAGCGTAAAGAAATTGGTTCTGCTACAACATCCTGGAACAACAGCCAAAAGAGAGCAAGTATAAGTTTGATGGCTGTAGAAATCTTACATTCATTTCAAAACAAAAATGGGCAACTATTTATACGCTAATTGATGCAAAGGTGGTCAGACTTGCAGTCCAATTTTAACATGTTTACTCAGAAGGAAATCCTATTGAGTTCAATTCAACCTACTTCCTGGTACGTATGTTTAGGGTTATAAGCCATAGATTCTCAGCTATTACTGCCACCTGAACTATGACCAAATGTCCTTAACGTGTGAGATATCTTAAGTGTTTCATTAAGCACATAAATCCTGCCCAGCTATAAGCTATGATCTAAAGAGAACAAGGAAGCTTCCCTCCTCAAGAAATCCCTGGGTTCATAGAAAATTTATTCTGTTTTATCGCAAGATATGTTTCTACTGTTTTTGTAACAGAAAAATATTCTACTCACTCTACTTAGGAACTGCATATCAGAAAAACCACTAAGAAAAACAAAGCCATCATATTTCAAACTGTCTACTGTCAAACTATTTCAAACTACTAATTTCACACCAGCAACCTTACCAGAAGTAAGGTACAATCACAGGCACACTCAGTATACAATGAATATATTCTGGCATTAACTGATTAAACCGATTCATTAAATCAGTAAACAAATTAATGTAATAAAAACTGTTAGTCACCCATTCAATACACATACTCTCCCATTTACAGAATAACATAAGTTCAAATTATAAACAGACAGACATTTAAGAGCATTTGCACATTAGAGTTTATTTCATTTAGCATATTTCAGCCAATGAGATGGCACACACAAACACTGCAAGCGTATACTACAAAAAAGTAGACTGATTTCAGGATAAATACAGCAATCAATACATGCAGAGAACACTGCACAACACAAAGCAGCCTGTATGACAGACAACAGTGCAGATACCTACAAGTGTAGATAAGTGCCATGGGATCTTTTACATCCATTGTACATGGACAGGTTCTCTGGTACCACCAGCTGTCTGCTATGACCATTTTTCTAAGGAAATCAATTTTACACAGCAGGTTATTTCTTACCTCAGCTGACATGGTCTGAGCAAAACCCTGATATAACAAGCACTTCACAACTCCCACCAATCTAATACTCCATTTTGCAAGATCAACTGACACAGCCATACACTCTGCATTTCAAATATTTTCAGTGAGGAAAAGGAAACTAAGAGAAGCACAAGAAATGCCTGCATTCTTTCCAAATAAAATCTAAATGTATTATGGGCAGGATATAAACCAGGGACTGTCATTACTAAGGCAATACTAATGGCACCAATAACATTCAAACAGTTACCAACTATAGGACGTGAAACTGGAGGACTTTTCTAGTGTCACCTCTGGTTCCAGAATACATGCTAATCACTTCTTAACTGCTAAAAATGCTTTTATCAGCCCAGCACCACATATACACACACACTATTCCTTTTTAATCTTTGTAAGGCACATAGCCTCTGCTAAGGCACATAAACGTATAGATGTGCACAAGTTCTCCCCTACAGAGAATGATGAAATACTGGCAACTTTCTAAAGAGAAAATACTAGCATGCCTCTTGAAAGTTCATTTTGACAACATGGCCTACTTTATTTGGCTTCCTACAAAAATGCACTGCGGCACACATAAAAAGGATTTAATTTAAATTTATTCCTTTAAAATTAATTTGGCATTTATGAATTTGCTTTTCTGTTGATTTTATCCTCGTTGGCACCAGTTTTTGTGTTGCATTTGTCTTATTCTATGGTTTATAACCATATTGTGTTTTAATTTTTTATGATTATTGTAAGCCAGCCAGAAAATGTTAGTAGGTAATATAAATATTAATTAATTAATTAATCTTACACTGTAATCCTACGGTCCCTGGAAAGGTGTCCCAGGCACCAT
Source organism: Heloderma suspectum (assembly GCF_057233095.1). Taxonomy (NCBI): domain Eukaryota; kingdom Metazoa; phylum Chordata; class Lepidosauria; order Squamata; family Helodermatidae; genus Heloderma; species Heloderma suspectum. The sequence continues at coordinate 234,002,337 of NC_139461.1, forward strand.
AGGACTTTTCAGATATTCCCCTTCAAAGGTGGAGAGAGACATCTGCCCTCAAAGGAAGAGATCTGACCTCAGTTCCCCCCTCCCAGCCACCACTTTTCTAAGATCAGAAAGGAGGCATGCCAGAGGCCAGCAAGGGGGCTTCTAGACATGCCCCCAAACCAACTGCTGATCTTCCCCCGCTCTGGAGCTGGCACTGATCAATTCCCTACCACTGGCCCAAAGGGGAGGAAAAGTGGGAATGCTCTTCCTCCTTGTTTTCTGCCCTGCTGGGCTCATACTAGCAAGGCTTTGGATTTGTCAGAGAACTGTAAGATCTGAAGATCTTAAAGTACTTTGGCAGAGCATGTTCTGAATTGGGAGTTCTTTGAAACAATGGGTAGGATTGCTCTTCAGAGTACTTTAAGATCTACAGAGCCCCCTCCCAAAAGGGCTCTCTTACATAGGCTTTTGCTTCCCAGCAACAGCTTTCCCAGGTGCAGCTCTTCAAAGCAGCCCCCTATGAAAACAAATAGAAAAACATCTCCCTTGGTTTGCATAGAGGCTGCACTCAGAAAACTGCTTCTCAGGGGAAGGTACTTGCCCCCTCCTGTGAGATGCGCCCTTCCCTGCCACATAATCTTCCCTGCCCCTCACTGCCCCCAGTCACTGCATTAAAGATAGAGCATTGCTATGGCAGTTGCACATGTGACTTTGTACATCTGCCTGTCCCACATCCAGACAAGAACCTGGAATAGCACTATATCAGCAGGGGGAGGGAAATGGACATCAGCAGCAGCAAGATGAGTGGAGGGGAATAGAATGGGTGAGCAGAACAGGTGGCATGTAACCACCTCAGAATATCTGCAAGGCTAAGCTAAAATCCCATACTATACTTGGCATGTGCTGGCTGGCTCTACTTGCTACTGAAGTCTCATAAATTCTCTTTAACTGCTCTAAAACTAGGACATAAAACAGCACTTGGATCTATACCAATACTCCTCAATATGTCACATAAAGGGCTGCCAGGTCAAATTTCCATTCCCACCACCACACTCCAGTAGACTTGAGCAAAATCCTCGCATTCCGCAGGTGTACAACACAAGACTGGGAACAGCAAAAGTGCACAAGTGCCTATTACATTTGCTATGCCAACATAAAGGATCAATCTCAGTATAGACCCCAGAATATACAAAGACTTTTATGAAAGATCCAACAAACATCAGGGGTTTGACAGCCTAAGTTCTGCAGACAGATTTTCAGAAAATGGTTACCCGTGCATTTCTGGTCCAGTTTAAGCATACATTTTAAAGTTTCCAAAAATGCCCTGAGTAAAAATGCTTACTCTATCACTCTGATATGTTATGAACTGTTTCTGGCAAGAAAACCGATAAGACTCTAGACGTAATGTGACACTTTCTGGATTGAGAGAAAATTGTTTAATAATGTTCATATCTGCTTTACATTAAAAAAGTAATACACTGATTTTCTACCACTGACCACTGGGTTTCTCCCAATTCATCTCAAATTTTCAAGTTTTAGGCCATGACTGTAAAGAAACACAAAAACATGCCAAATCTAAGATTTGCTTGAGAAAAGGGAGCTATGGTGCAGTATTTTCCATTTAGCATACAAAATGACAAAATACCAAGAACTATAAACTGCCACGACAGCAATTTCTCTTTAGGGCTAAGCAGAATTATTGTAAGGTTAATTTCTCATAGCAAAAAGTAATATTCTAAGAATTTGCACCAAAACAGCAGTGCTCCTTTTCTGAGAAATTAGGACCACCCCCCATTTTTAGCAAAGCACTTACCAACAGAAAAGGAGGGATCCTGCTCATCTCCACATATTCCTGCTAGCTGCCTTCCTTAAAGTGGCTGCTACATGGAGAGGACCCCACAGAGATATGCCAAGTGGCATCCATACCCTCTCTTGGCAAGAGAAGGGGTGGATCATGCTACAGAATAGAGCACCACCCTTACAGTGGCTGCAACAGATGAGGTGAAAAATTTCACCCCTGTTCAGTTGCCCCCAAATATCACCAAAATTGAGATCCTCCATCTTTACAGGAGCCCTTGTTTGGGCTGTACCCTATTTGTATTTCCTAAGGCTATTGTAATCATATGGAGTAATCCAATTAATTGCATATCTCATCAGCGAAATTCTAAAAGGAATGAGCAAGAAGTGAAAGCCTACCCATGGTTCACCGTGGGTTATTGGAGGGCTGTTTAACCTTCAAACAATCCCTGCCGCCCAGGTTCAGATAACATGACAAACCATGTCAAGTGCACAATAGTGAGAGGACAACATTCACAAGACGGAGTTATTAACACTCCTCCTCTTGGTGGTCTTTTTCAAAGCACTTACTCTGGGGTTACTGTGCTTCAGGAAATTTGTGCAGATCTCCCCTCAGTTTACTGCCCACCCTTTAAATTTCTGTTTGTATATCTGACAGCTAGCAGTGAAGGCAAATGACAAGCAGGAAAGGTGGGGGAGCCAGAAGTGGAGGATGAAACAGACCAGGACATGACAATATGGGGTATGGCTCTGCTGTGCTAAAAGCACTAAGTGGAGGATGAAATAGACTAGGACATTAACAGTACAGGGAAATTATACAAAATTAATGGCAGAGCAGTACAATGGAGGGAAAATTTTCAGAAATCTCATGGCAGGGCAGTAAAATGGAGGTGGAAAATGCACAAATTTCAAGGCAAAGCAGTAAAACAGAGGAAATTTTGCGCAAAATCTCCAGCAGCAGTCATTTGCTCCTGTGCACTTGCGCAGGAGCAAAAATAGCCCAAAAAAATTGTGACCGTGTTTGGGACACTCTCTGATATCCTTTCTTCATGATTCCCTACCAAAAAAAAGATTTTTTTTTATCCATTCTGCACTTCAGAAGGGATGAAGGAGAATGGTGGCGGCACTAGCAAGAACAGATGGGAAATCTCTGCAAATCTCATAGCAATGCAGCAGAATGGAGAGAAAATTTGCACAAATTTCATGCCAGAATTAAATTAGGCTTGAGAACACATTCCTGCGTTCATAACAGCTTAAAATACTATTTCCTTTTTGCAGTCTGATGCGGGGGGAGAGTTTCCCTCATTATCTGGCAACTACACCAGACCAATTGCAGAAAGGCTGCTGATGCAGGGAACAAGGAAACCAGAATTTCTGCCACACAGCTCCCTCAGATATGTGCTAGCAGAGGGCTAGAGGACTGAGAGGGACTGAGGGAGAAACAAGCCACAGCAAGCCATGGAGTGGGCAATTGTCTGTCGGAAGAGACAGACAAGCCACCCACCTACCGTGGCTTATTCTCAGGGTGGCTTAGCATAACATGCACACATTCCCAGTGTTACATGACTGTAAAAAACCGCTCTAACTTTAAACATTGAACTTGTTGAGAGCAAAATGAGAGTATTGAGAGCAAACTGAGGATGCTAGCGGATATTAGGCCAAACTGGTTTTAATTTTCAAGTTACACACCTTTGAATTAATTCTGCAATAATTCTGCAGACCATGTGCTCTATCTGTTTTTGAAATGCGCATATAATTCAACACTCTTCTCGACAATGAAGAGCTTGATTTCTAAAACTTATCGAGTGACCACTCATGTGGCTCACCTGAAGGTTTAAGGATATGAGGAAATGATATAGGTGAACCTATATCAAGAGTTTGGGATATTTGGACTGACTACAGAAAATCATTTCAGCTAAGATAAGAGAAAATGCACTGAAACAAATCCATAAATGGTATTTATCACGATTAAAACTTCACCACATAAATAAAACATCTTCTCTCTGTTAGAGAGGCTGTAAATCAACTGCAGGACGTTAGGGGGCCATTTTCACCTCCCAGACCCACTCCACTGTGGGCTGCACTGGGAGGGGAGAAAAATAAAATTTAAGAAATCACTGGTTTGCCATTGACACTTATTCAGCTGTACACAAGGGTATGGGATTTAGCCATGATGGACAAATTAACAAGTATGGGTATCTGGTGGACAAACACAACTGGACTCATTTACTGACAGTTTGTTTTTTTCATATACAAATATTCATTCTTCAGTACAGCATTTCTCAAGACAACACAGATATTTTACAAAGGACTCTTCAAGAAAGGGGAAAACGAGGCTTTGAGTTGTATGCAATGATATCATTCCACCAGTGGAAGGGAACCACTGGTGGCACAGATTTCCCTTTTTGGCTGCAGCCCCCCCAAACCTGCTGGAGGGTTGGAGGACCCTCTGGAGCAGATTTGGGGTATACTTGCGGGACTGAAGGGAGGAGAGGTTGGGGAAGACTCGCCACATGAGTGGAAATCCTGTTGCTCAAGTGGACTTGTGCAAAGTTGGATCTAACCTTTTATGACAGACACCAAATAAATGACTTCCTGCCTTGCATTTGTTTTATTTTTTGTTTTTAAATTCTTAGGGTCGCTTCACACATTACAATATGCAGTAGCTATCAATGGATGGTATTCAGCATTATGCTAGTTGAAAAAGTACAAGAGTTGGCATTGTGCAGCTAGTGCTTGCACAACCACTAGCACAACTACCACAAGCAACACGTAGCCTAAGAAAGTTGTAATGAGTGCATGCAATGGCTTGTGAAAACAGATTCCAAGTACTGGATTTGACACTTGTGCAAGGATGAAAACAGGGTTTCCACAAGTGAGCTATCTGAATGACAATCTCCATGAACACAGGCAGCATACCTCTGAATACCAGTTGCTGCGGAACAACAGCAGGAGAGGGTTAACTATAGGCATCTGGTTGGCCACTGTGGGAAACAGAATGCTAAACTAGATAGGCCTGCGGTCTGATCCAGCAGGGCTCTGTTCTTATGGGAAACAGTTGCATAAGTGCACTCAAATATCCACCGTCTGCCACATATTATCCCATTTGTCATATGCAAATCCTGCAAGTAAGATGTGCAGTTCTCTTTTTGGACATGACAACATTTGGTAGAAAGGAGATGTTCCAAGCTGTAAAAGCACTCTTTGATATTTATTTGCACTGATCTCAAACGAGATTTTTCAGGACAGAAGGTTTGATGAGAATTCATTAACCACAGAATATATAGCTATCTTAAATCTTGTGGTTTGCTCATTAGGAACACAGGCTAATGAAAATGGTCTATAGCATTTCATCATCAAAGCAAGTACTCACCAGAAAAACTACAGATATTAAGAATTTTGGAGCTATGTGGTTTCCTATCTTTTTCTTCTTTTTAGTGAATACCACCAGCTAAACCATCCAATTATAAAATCTAGCTAGACTTATTTGGAAGTCTGATTCCTGCCAATCAATCGAAATGGCTCAGTATGCCATGTACAATCATTTCATAGGCCTGTAGAAAAGTGGTAGCTTTTGGATTTATAGTCATTCTTCTTTCTCTACTTATTTTTGTCCTATTTTGCTGCCTCTCCTTTCCTTTTTTCATCTTGATGCCCACTGATTCCTCTTATACAAAGAGTCAGCTTTGAACCCTTCTGCCCACAAAAATACATATAGAACCACCAATTTAAAGCAATTACTAATAGTAGGTTCAGGTTCCACAGGAAAAACAGCCCTGCTCTTCCACAACATGTCAACCACATCCTTACTGCTGTGTCTGTAATACATGTATACAAATATATACAGAACATACATCTGGAAGTCGCATTTCCTTTAATCCTGTGGACATGAGCTTTCCACATTTTTGTATAAACTCACCCTGCCTTCAAACATTACAGGAAAGGCATAGTCAGCATGCTGTAGACATGCAGGAACCCATCTTTTCCTGTAATGTGTGAAGCTGCTTCAACTGATGTGAAAAATTGTCAAATACACAGCCCATGCAGCCTTCCAAATAAAGGAGAGTAGTGGGCCACTCCACTTCCTGTTACTTCTACAAATTAAGCAATGGTTGCTGTCCGATAATAAGCCAGGAAACTCATGGATGAGGCGTGACAGTGACCACAGCAGGATTCACACATTAGCCCAACTGCTGCAAAACATTTGGTGGTTTCTGACATGGCACAATATCTAATAAATTATACTGAGGACTAGCATGTCTAATGCTGTACAAATGCAGCATATGTTATAAAAGCATATAGCTAGATGGGTCTAACTGAAACCTCTACCACAAGACAGGCCCCTTTTGTACACAAGTCCAACCTCCTTCTGACCTACAAAGTCCATTGTTGCCCACTGACAGCATATCAAGTTCACATATAGCAGGACTATAAATAATTATCTGCTGAAGTAAATCTTGCTCAGGATGTTCCTAGACCTCTAACTGCTAGAGGCAACAGAGAAAGACAACCTCCACAGTAACTCTGTAGTTTCGTCACATATTCTTACTGAAGCAACTGATACAGTAACGAAGGGGTATATCCAGTGTTAGTCCTATTTAGAGTAGACCCATTAAAAGGAATGGGACCCAAGTCAGATTAAAACTGGATACAACCCATTAGATACAACCCAGACTTACGAATTGAGGAACCATGACTCTAACCTAGAAAGGAATATGCCTGACTGCACCTTGACTGAGATGGTACTTCACCTGCATACTTACATGTACTCAACATCAAGAATACAGGCACACTCTTGACTTACAGGAGCCAACCCCTCAAAGGAATAGCCAAAGATCCAGCCTCAGTCAACCGAAGGCAATCCCCATGTGACCCTCTCAGCTCTCCAAGACCAGAAGCCCCTAACCACATGTAAATTCAATCTGCCAAACTAACAATCCACCGCTTAGGTCTTCTCAGTTTTATTGGAGAATCTTCTGCCCTACAATAAAACAAATTCAGTATACCTACATGAACCCACTGGCACCAGGAGCATAAAACGACTCTTATTTACTCTTCTGTACCCCAAAATACATGTCTCCACGAGCTTTGTGAAATCAAATAATATTTCCGCGACCAACCCTTTGGAAGGCTTTTCTTGACATAGCATCCCACAATACAAAACCACTAGCCGCCCCCAACATGACCCACTCACACACATCTTACAGTGGCCAATGCCTACATCCCCTGCACCAAACCGATGCCACACAGCCCCTTCTTTTAGCGTGCCTCCTTGCGTAAAATTACACGTGAAGCTTCCTGCGCACTCCCTTCCCCCATTTCACCCCACAATATACAGACCCCCCCACCCACCCCCAAAAAAACACTGCAACCGCAATACCTTTTCGGGCGGTTCCCTGCAGGCGGCGCTACCCCGACCTGCTTCTTCAGCCTCCTTCCTGCTGGCCGCCGCGGAGGAAGCGCTTCTCTCGGAGGCACCTATGGGGGCCCTGGCCGGCTGCTCCAAGCCCCGAGGGGCCGGCAGCGCCGAGGGCCCCGCTTTGTCCCCCCGAGAGCGACCCTTCCTCATGATAAGAGCAGTGGCGGCGGCACCTCCTCAGCGCGGGGGCTCCCAGGTTAAGCTGCCGGCCATGGCTGCGCGGGAAAGAGGGGGAATGCTGGGGAGCGCCTCAGGCACCGCAAACCCCTCGCACGGACATCCCCGCACTCCTGTCAGGGGCGAGCACGCCGGGCACTGCGGCAATCCCGCCCCCACGGCCACGTATCGCGAGAGGAGGGGCCGCCGGCGCGCGAGGGAGCTCGGCGGGGCTGGACGCCAGGCGCCGCTCACGAAGCGAAGTCCGTGGAGGGGGGAGGAGCAGGGACAATACGGAGGCGGGGCCAAGTGGGCGGGGCGGGAGAGCGAGAGTGACGCGTCCCGATGGGCGAGAGAGACCTTGCGCGGAAAAGCTGGGAAAGGCGCGCTGGGGGCTGGGTTGTCGCGCAAAGCATGATGGGGCCATGGCACGGTTCTCTATCAACACAGGAGTGGGCGCTGGGCAGACAGAGCACATTCCTACGTTGCCCGCTCGGGGCGTGACGCGTATCTTCATAAGAGCGGCCCTCTCGCTTTAGCACAGGGCGGGCTGAGCCAAAAGCGCGGTGGAATGGGCGCCTCTCCTTTTGTAGGCACTCGAATCGCCCTCAAATGGGGACAGGGCGCTTTCAGGGGTGTTCCACAAGCAACACGTTTATGTGGGTTTCATGCTGCCCTTGTATGAAACTTCTCTGTGGGATTTTTGTTAATATCTGAAGCAGCTCTTAAAGTGATCTAACTTAGGTTGAGGTGGAATTTTTTCTCAGTTCCTAAATGCGTAGCCATGTGTTGATATTGAGAGTTAAAAGAACAATAAGTCAGTTTTAATATAAACTGCCCTGATAGACAATTTGTGCTGAATGGTGGCATATAAATTTATTAAATAATACATAAAATACAAATACTTAAAAAATTATTCCTGCTAATCATAATTTTCTCTGCAGCAAGCCCAGTTGTGGTTCTTGTAGGGCAAGTCTGGACATGCCCTCCTCTAAGACCCACAAGCAGTCCAACAAAGGACAAGGATGCAGTAAGACATTCCAGGATGGATGGGTTCCTGGCCTTTGACCATTATAAATGATAGAGAAACTGTCAAGGGTTCCCAACTGTTCATGCTGACAGTTTGCAACAGCTCTGTGCAAATACGTGTGGTGTAAATGGCTTGTTTCTGTAGACGTTTCCCTATAAAACTAGGATCTTGACTAAGGGAGCAGTACTATGGCCAGCTAGTCAGCGGCTAGATGGCCATAGGATGTTAGTTCCCTGAGAACTGACCTCCCCCCCCCCCGCCACTGCCTCACAGGCAGCTCAGAACAGCCCCACACTCCATGCTCAGAAGAGGAGCGCAGAGCAGCGAAAACTGGGCATTCTGGGTGGCATTCCAGGGCGGGGAAGGCAGAAATGCCAGTACGACACATCCTAGTGTCACTTCCCCTCTCCACCTTCCCATGGCTAGCTGCAAATGCAGGGCAGCTGAAGTGCAGAGATGATCCCCTCCGTGCTTCTCCTGCCCTGCATTGGATAGGTGGTCGCCTCCAAGTTCAGAGGTGGCCGTCTGTCCCCATAGGATTGCGTCCTTAATGTCATTCTGACATGAACATCAGTCTGGCAGAGAGGTCAGAAACAGGTTTAATTCTAAACTACAGAATTCGACCAAGCCTCGTTACAGATCTTCAGCATGAATTGTATAGTAAAACAGGTGGCCAGAAGGTAGCTTGGGATCTACTGGTAGATCTCTGGGTAATTTGCAGTAGATTGGCAAGACTTTCTGATTCCCAATTGTTTAACAATAGCAACAACAATATGACTTTTGCCATGTAAATTAGACTGCTAAAATGAAAGCAAGCTTGGGGTAACCAGAAGTGGCCTTTTGCTTGAAAGGACTGTAGATTCTGAATTTGCTCAGAGGCACCCTGTTCGTTACTTCTAAGTGTATGTCTTTTGTATCTGGCTCTGGTTGGTGGATCTGAGGGTTCTAGTAAAAAACAAAGTAGATTCAACAAGCCTGAAGTCCATCCAGCCCTGTAAATAGACTATCTAACTAGCTAGAAGTCATAGTTTTATTCTTTACTAAACTGTAAATATATACAATACTATGTGTTACTTAACTACTAACAAGTTAAATACTTATTTAAATAGAAATTATGATCTTATCTCGATGGACTAACCACGTGAGGGGGCCTCAATAATTTGGTTATAGTGGAAAAAGTATACAAATATATGTACAAATAGCCCACCCATTTTGAAGATTTTAGGTGTGTAACAAAAGTTTTTTTAAAAACCCTCAGCCAAACAAAATAAATTTTACCAATTTAAGTTTAATTTCCCCTTCCTTTCCTGACATAGTCTTTGAAGGTGTTGCATAAAAGGAGATGTACAGAGGGATATGTGAAAACAGAGAGCTAGGCCTCCATAAATAAAGTACAGATCTCTAATGCAGAGAACCTTTTCCTGGAAGATACAGCCAGTCAGATGATGATTGTGTAGGAAAGACCCCGCAATTGCCTGTATGATTCTTTAATTCACATGTAGGAAGTAACTCCCACACTGTTGCAGGTATATGCAAAAGGGGTTTAAATCCCATTCTACTGCGGATTAACAGTCATAAATCAAGGAAGTAAAGACAAGCAGCCTGTTAGCATTTCCCAGCTGGGATTTTTACTCTTAGCAGCCAAACACATTTAAAGAGTGCAATCAGTATTGTTTATGCTGCTTTATTAGTCTGGCATGGGGCCTGCTTTTGATACACCAGCTGGCTTCTTGCCATTGAGTGTTTGTGCCTGTTAATCAGAAACAGAAAGGGGCATCCAGAGAAACTCTCTTCCCTGGACTCTGTACATTTGTGTACTATATATGCATGACAAAAACTAAGTAATCATGTCTGTCAATCTGTCTCCCCCCTGTGGATTTAGAGCAGATTATGGATGGTTTTTCTATCAATTGCACATCTCTGCCCACTTTGACCAGGCATGAACAATTGTGTCTGCAAGTTTAAAGATGCCTAGTAAGAAAGAAGTGCCATTGAACTCAGTATGGTTTCCTAGAAGTAAATTCTTGTGTCTATATTTACATGATCATCTATTAAAAATTGGTCAGTGATTTTCATAATTTGCAATACCAAGGTACAAATTGCTGTTACAAAATAGATATTACCAAAGCATCTCATGATGTCTTCATTCTCAGGAGTTCTGCTCCTGGAGCAGGATTATTGTCAGGATTCAGGCCTAGAGTAGATTGGACAAAAATTCCAATAATAATACACCATTAGCAAGCTCAGGCCCCTAGAAGAAACTTCAGGATCAACCCAAGCAACTCTTGAGGAGCCATCACATTCTTCCAGTTTTGTAATCCTTTTGGGTCAGGCTGTTCTCCCAAACATCAAGGGAAAGACAGAGCTGACAGGAAATCTTATCTTGCATGAGTGCTTGCATAATCTCCCCGTGATTAAATTATTTGGGCCCTATATTTTGCTTTTGCCTCAGGTAGCCAAAAGTGTCTTGGGTTTGGTTTGCTGTTTGTTTTTGAATGAGTGGAGATAGCTAGATATGTTAATCAAACATTCTAAAATTTAGAAGCAAAGCAACATGTCTGCATCAAATATTGGGAAATTGCACTTTCTTGTCAAATATTAACAGCCTGACCTGATTTTTAAAGTCATGTAGTTGCTAAGCGGATAGTGGGGAAATTGGACTCAACTTGTATTCTAACATTTTAAATGGGTTTCCAATTCCAGAACAAACATTTCCAAACTCTCAGAATAACATCTTGGCTGACATTTTTTTTTGGAAGGAATAAAACCTAAACTCGGGTGCACTTTTTAAAAATTAAAACTAGTTGCACAAATGTCAAATGCTACTGCTGGTTGGGTAGTAATTACTACTACAGATTTATAGCAGCACTCTTTCACTGTATTGAAGTATATAATTGGAAGCTATGGCTGCAATCCCATGCATATTTACTTGGGGGCCAGTCTTATTGACATCAATGGGTCTACATTCTGAGTGAACATGAGGTTGTTAGAATTATTGGTTGTCCAAACCCGTACCATCAGTGCTATGTGTGCAGTGTGCGCTATAGTCAAAGAAACTCTGCGGAGTAATTATACTCTCTGGTAACAACTGCTGTGCTGTTTAGCCGTTTAAAAACTCAAATCAAGATCTATAGTGTGTAATATCAGTGCGATAACAATTTTTAAATTTTATATATGGAGCCAAGTGCTGCTCACAAAACTGAAAAACAAGTGTTTTGTTTCCTGAGTTTTGTGACTCTCAGCAGAGTTTCTTCTGTACTTGGCGGTGGGGAGGGAAATATTGATATGTAAGATATCACAGCAGGTTTCCATGTTTGACAAATGAACAATAATTTTGTTTCCTTGAATTGGCAGAGAAGATGACGTATTTGATCACTGTCGTCCATTTTCCTGTTTTGAAAAAAAAATACTCTTCATAACTTATTTGTATTCCATGCTTACTCTACATTAATTATTCTAGCAGCGCAATCCCATGCATTTTTACTCGGAAGTAAGTCTTACTGTCTTCAGTAGGAATTACTTCCAAGTAAGTGTACATAGTATCTCAGTCTCAAACGTATATATAGTCTCCAGGCTAAAGTCTGTACCCCATATGTAAGACAGCAGGTATACTTTAGTGTCCTGAAGATAGTGCACATATTGCTGAACATATCTAATTAGTGTCCTTTGTTAATTGACATACAAATGCCTTATTTGCCATAAGGCATATGGACTTAATACATAATATGTCATGGACACAAGTTTAACATAAAGGCAAATGTCAGATCCAGAATTGTGTGTGCACTACATTTTGATGGAAGCACAGAAAAAAAGATCAGTATGTGGTATTGGACAATGCTTGCTGAGATCTCATAAGCTAGAGGAATGGCTGATAAAAAATTCTACTAGTTGGGGGTGAGAGTTCAGTGCCCTGCATAGCTCCTTGCCCATCACCCATGACTTGCAAAACGGAATAAATTATGCAAAATAAGACAATTGTGCACATTTGCTTAATTTCTATAACATATATCCACCAATCCTGCTTGTCTTAGCTTGGAATTTAATTTACCCTGGCACAGAATTTTATCTGCACAGTGTACACAGTCTTTCTCACCTTTAAGTAAATGCACATTCCCTTTTTTCTCAAGCAAATCACTGTGTTTGCTCCAACAAGTATCAAGGGCAGCTTGCAGAGAATCAAAATCAGAATTACAATAAGAACAAATTAAAACAACAAATATTAGAACAATACATTAAAGACAAAACAAAAGAGCAGCAAAAAGCAATCAGCAGAGTTAAAACTGGTCAGTTTAAAAGCCTGGGGAAATGACATCAGCATAGATGACAGGTGAGCATCCCTGAGCGGAGCATTTCACAGTTGGCAGTTGGGGTACTGCCACTGAGATTTCATAATGCTTTTCCCACCAACTGGAAATAGCTAGGGGATCTCTAGCCAACCCCTCAAGTATCCTCACATACCAAGGAAGCATTAGCTTTGCAAGTGGAATGTCAAGCATCCCTAGGGTCATTTTGTTTGTATTGATGCATGAGTTGTGTGAGCGGGACAAACTTTTTGTTTCAATGTGAACTGCTCACATTCATCTCAGTGGGTTGCTGAATTCTATTGAGCTGCAATCCTATACCCAGTTCCCTCGGAGTAGGCTAACTTCTGAGTAGACATGTATAGGATTGCAGTACTACTGGAATTTGTTAAGTGCTGCAAGTCGATGCCTAAAACATACACACCTCTACCGAGACTCAGCCAGATTGTAAGCTGAGAATTCATTGGTTTGCTTCATGAGTTTCTGAGAAGAAATGCTCATGACCGATATCGGCATCTGGGTATTTAAGCCCTAGCCTTCTTTTAAGAAGCAACTTTCCCACTTCCTGAATTTTATTGAAAGTATGCACCTGGATTTTTTAAATCAATGTGGCTCCAGTGATCACACTAAGGAGGAACCTTCTACAGGCCGGTAGGGAAAAACAAGGAAATGATGTCTCTGGAGTAGCTAACAACAGGAACTTCAGCAAGTTTAATTAAGAAGTGCATTTCCATAGATTTGCTACTACCTTACAGCAAAGCATGCTTGCCCAAATATATTGATGTCTACTTATTATACTGTATATCCTTCCCCACCCCACCTCATGATGTCACAAGGTAGATAATACTAGTAACATATATATCTATACTTTTACATTAATTCCATTTCCAGTCCTCCAAGTAATCATTAACTTCATTAATTTGCATATTTGCTTTTGGCAGCTCTCTTCTGCAATCAAGAAAATATGCTGTGCATTGTGGGATATTCTCTGAACATTAATGTGTATTTAGAAGCATCCTCAGTGGCTAATCATCTCTTCTTCAGTAACACCACCTGATTAAAGAAATAGTTTAATAGGCGCCTGAAATGAAATAGTGCTCTCAAGGTCTTAAAAGTAATCATCAACCATTACATAAAATGGAAAGTATTTTTAATCAATTAGCAATTGGTTAAGAAAGATTTTTAAAACCTCCTGGAAGACATGAATAATGGGATTTTTACAATTAAGCTTTACCCTACATTTATAGTACAAGTCTATATAAAGACCCGTGCTTCAAAAATGGCCTACAAAGGGGTGTGATCAGTGACAATACACAGATATACAAGGTAGTATTGATTACTGTCATACATATCTTGAATGGAGTATCTGTTTGTTGTTCAGTCGTTTCAGTCTTCGTGACCCCATGGACCATAGCACGCCAGGCCTTCCTGTCCTGCGCTCTCTCCCGGAGCGTGCTCAAGTTCATATTCACTGCATCGGTGATGCTATCTAGCCATCTCATCCTCTGCCGTCCCCTTCTCCTTTTGCCTTCAGTCTTTCCCAGCATCAGGGTCTTTTCCAGAGAGTTTTCTCTTCGCATTAGGTGGCCAAAATATTTCAGCTTCAGCTTCAGTATCTGTCCTTCCAATGAGCACTCAGGGTTGATTTCCTTTAGGATTGACTGATTTGACCTCCTTGCAGTCCAGGGGACTCGTTAGAGTCTTCTCCAGCACCACAGTTCGAAAGCATCAATTCTTCGGCGCTCAGCCTTCCTTATAGTCTAGCTCTCACATCCATACATTACTACTGGGAAAACCATAGCTTTGATTAGACGGACCTTTGTCGGCAAGGTGATGTCTCTGCTTCTTACTATGCTGTCTAGGTTTGCCATAGCTTTCCTCCCAAGGAGCAAGCGTCTTTCAATTTCATGGCTACAGTCACCGTCTGCGGTGATCTTGGAGCCCAAGAAAGTAAAATCTGTCACTGCTTCCATTTCTTCCCCTTCTATATGCCACGAAGTGATAGGGCCAGATGCCATAATCTTCGTTTTTTTAATGTTGAGTTTCAAACCAGCTTTTGCACTCTCCTCTTTCACCCTCAACAAGAGGCTCTTGAGATCCTCTTCGCTTTCTGCCATTAGGGTGGTATCGTCTGCATATCGGAGGTTGTTGATAATTCTCCCGGCAATCTTAATTCCGACCTCTGATTCATCCAACCCAGCATTTCTCATGATGTACTCTGCATATAAGTTAAATAAGCAGGGTGACAATATGCAGCCTTGTCGTACTCCTTTCCCAATTTTGAACCACTCGGTTGTTCCATGTTTGGTTATGACTGTTGCTTCTTGACCCTCGTACAGGTTTCTCAGGAGACAGGTAAGGTGGTCTGGTACTCCCATCACTTTAAGAATTTGCCACAGTTTGTTGTAATCCACACAATCAAAGGCTTTAGCGTAGTCAATGAAGCAGAAATAGATGCTTTTCTGGAACTGTCTTGCTTTCTCCATGATGCAGCGAATGTTGGCAATTTGATCTCTAGTTCCTCTGCCTCTTCGAAACCCAGCTTGTACTTCTGGTAGTTCTCGGTTCGCATACTGCTGAAGCCTAGTTTGTAGGATTTTGAGCATCACCTTGCTGGCATGTGAAATGAGCGCAATTGTGCGGTAGTTTGAACACTCTTTGGCATTGCCCTTCTTTGGAAGTGGAATGTAAACTGACTTTTTCCAGTCTTGCGGCCATTGTTGAGTGTTCCAAATGTGTTGGCATATTGAATGCAGCACTTTAACAGCATCATCTTTTAGGATTTTAAATAGCTCAGCTGGAATACTGTCATCTCCACTAGCTTTGTTGTTACTAATGCTTCCTAAGGCCCACTTGACTTCACTTTCTAGGATGTCCGTCTCAGTGACCGCACTCTCATGGCTATCAGGGACATTCAGATCTTTCCTGTATAGTTCTTCTGTGTATTCTTTCCGCCTCTTCTTAATCTCATCTGCTTCTGTTAGGTCCCTGCCTTCTTTGTCCTTTATCATGCCCGTCTTTGCACAAAACCTTCCCTTGAGATCTCCGATTTTCTTGAAGAGATCTCTAGTCTTTCCCATTCTGTTGTTTTCCTCGATTTCTTTGCATTGTTCATTTAAGAAGGCCTTCTTGTCTCTCCTTGCTATTCTCTGGAACTCTGCATTCAGTTGGATATATCTCCCCCTTTCTCCCTTGCTTTTCGCTTCCCTTCTTTCGTGAGCTACTTGTAAAGCCTCATCAGACAGCCACTTGGCTTTCTTGCATTTCTTTTTCTTTGGGATGGATTGAGTTGCTGCCTCCTGAACAATGTTACGGACCTCCGTCCATAGTTCCTCAGGCACTCTATCAGGTCTAATCCCTGAAATCTATTCCTCACCTCCACTGTATATTCATAAGGGATATGATTTAGGTCATACCTGAATGGCTTAGTGGTTTTCCCTATGTTCTTCCATTTAAGCCGAAATTTTGCAACAAGAAGCTCATGATCTGAGCCACAGTCAGCTCCAGGTCTTGTTTTGACTGACTGTATGGAGCTTCTCCATCTTTGGCTGCAAAGTACATAATCAATCTGATTTCGATATTGACCATCTGGTGACGTCCATGTGTAGAGTCGTGTCTTGTGCTGTTGGAAAAGAGTGTTTGCTATGATCAGCGTGTTCTCTTGGCAAAACTCTATTAGCTTTTGTCCTGCTTCATTTTGTACACCAAGGCCATGCCTGCTTGTTATCCCGGTGATTTCTTGACTTCCTACTTTAGCATTCCAATCCCCTATGATGAAGAGGACATCTTTTTTTGGTGTTAGTTCTAGAAGGTGTTGTAGGTCTTCATAGAACCGATCAACCTCAGCTTCTTCGGCCTCAGTGGTTGGGGCATAGACTTGAATTACTGTGATGTTGAATGGTTTGCCTTGGATTCGTACTGAGATCATTCTATCATTTTTAAGATTGTACCCCAGTACTGCTTTTCCCACCCTTTTCTTGACTATGAGTGCTACTCCATTTCTTCTAAGGGAATCTTGCCCACAATAGTAGATATGATGGTCACCTGAATTAAATTTGCCCATGCCTGTCCATTTTAGTTCGCTGATTCCCAAGGTGTCGATGTTCAATCTTGCCATCTCATGTTTGACCACCTCCAGCTTACCTTGATTCATTGATCTGACATTCCAGGTTCCTAAACAATATTGTTCTTTACAGCATCGGATTTTCTTTTCACCACCAGACACATCCACAGCTGAGTGTCCTTTCGGCTTTGGCCCAGCCGCTTCACTCTTTCTGGCACTACTTGGAAATACCCTCTGCTCTACCCCAGTAGTATATTGGACACCTTCCAACCTGAGGGGCTCATCTTTCAGTGTCATATCTTTTAGCCTTGTGATACGTTCCATGGGGTTTTCTTGGCAAGAATACTGGAGTGGGTTGCCATTTCCTTCTCTAGTGGACCACATTTTGTCAGAACTCTCTGCCATGACCTGTCCGTCTTGGGTGGCCCTGCACGGCATAGCTTATGGCTTCACTGAGTTACGCAAGCCCCTTCGCCACAACAAGGCAGTGATCCATGAAGGGGATAGCTGTAGTGCAGTGTTAAACTTTGGCACTGCATAATGGCTCTCAATAACCAGGCCTCAGATATGTTGTTTAATGCTCTGAGTAGATGTCCTTGTTTTCTATTCTAACATTTTGCCTTGCCAGAAATTGAACAGCCGTTGCCTGGTTTTAGCCGTGTTCTTGGTAGTCAGTCCTCTTCCATGCTAGTGTGATGAGAACTTTGTAAATTCATCCTGTACATTTGTCAGCCTGGAAAGAACTAATATCAGGCTCATCTTCATTAACTAAGGGAAAACAACATTGTTTGATCATGCCCTTGCAAAAATCTATTGAACAGTGTTACTTTATCATCTGGTTGCAGGAGTTTGGGTCAGCTTAAGTTGATCAATCTGCAAACATATAGCTCAACATCTGTCTGAAAAAAACTTTAATGGCATAGGTTTTAAATGATCTTTTACTGGTTAAGAAGGCATTCTTCTTGCCGTACCTGGAGATGCCACAGACTGAACCTGGCATTTTCTGCAAGCAAAGCATACGCTCTACCACTGAGCCATGATCCTTCTCCAAGACATCCCTGTCTGGCTAGGAAGGCTGTTAAGTATCTGGCAAGTCATAATGTTCAGTTATTTCAAATATATATAAACTGCTTTTCCACAAACTTAAAAGCAGCTTACAATTGATAAAACATAAAACAACAAAATAAAGCCCTAAAAACCAAACCACCTACAACAAAGCCTGTACAAAACAAGAAAAGATAATGGCATCTCCTGACTTCCAGCTTACCCAGCTATGCTCATCGGACAGGCCCAAAATCAGCTGGAACAGAGACATCTTGCAACCTGGTGCCTTGGAGGAAGATCATTACACAGCCTTAGGGATGCTGCTGTAAAGGCCCTGCTCCTAACTGCTGAGATGAATGTGTTGTGCTATAAATTTCAATATATCTACCTGCCTGTTGAGCGGCATTTCATTTGGTAGATCACTGGTTTTCAAGTTTGTTCTAGAGGCTTCCAACTGGCCAGACGATGCTGAATTAGATCATGGACCTTTCACTAATATAAGTTAGTCAGTTATTCAACATCAAGTTAGTCAACATCAAGTTAGTCAACATCACTACTGCAACTGACCCTGAGATAAGTCTGTTAGCTTTACAAAAGGGTTATGGAACTTTTGTTGGCAAAGAAACCATGCGTTTCTGCTGACAGACAACATATATAGGCAGAGGAAAGAACAGGCAGCACCCGTTTGCATTCCAGCCTGTCTGAAGAGGAAAGAAAAAGAAAGCCAACAAAAGAGGTGAGAAATCAAAGCTTCAGTTTGGCTTGGTATGTTTTACAGACAATGAATTAAGAGCAATTGCTTTAGCAAATCTTACCATTCCTTTCTTAAAAGGATGTTTGCCCTGAGGAAGCTACCCTTCCAAGAAGAGCAGCAGCAAGGGGCAGGGGGGATTTTTGGTAGGATCATGGTATGTGGGTCCGCACACACATTGTTTCTGATCCTTCTGCCCCTCCCCCGTTGTTATTGCTAATGAAAACGTACATATTAAATGAATTTACATACTTAAAAGTCACATCTGTTTTGGCCCTTGGCTTCACTAACTGTTGCATCAATACTGAATTTATTTTCACTTCTCTATTCTTGCAATTGCATTTTGGGACAAATGTATTTCAGGTCTTTCCAGACACTCAAAAAGCAGCTTTTACCATTACTATTAAAAAATACAATTAGCAGGGGCCTGCATCAATGTTTGCCTCCCTGTAATTCAGTATAGATGGGATTGTCTTGATGCTGTGGAGTTAGCCTTGCATGTTAACTGGTGTCTTAAACAGAAGACGAATAGTCAAGGTGCATGCTCCAGCATCTCTAGTCAAAAGAAGAGCATATCCTCGAAGGATCTATGAAATGGCAGTGCATTGTTGTGCGGGGGAGTGGTGGGCTGATGCTGTTTATTACCGTTTTTAATATAAGAGGCTGCTCACATTGGGAAGAATGTAACATGTGGATCAGGGACTTATGTGGTTATGGGTTCAGGGTAATGTCACAAGCTGCCAATAGGTGCCTGCAATGCTTGAATAACCATCATCCACATTATGGACTTAGTATCATCATATACACTGTCACTGGACAAAAAAATTGCATTTGTCAGAACTCAAAACTGGGGCTTTAGTGTACTAATCTGGGTTTTTCTTTAAGAACTCAGCAACCAAAGCACCTATACTTCATTGCCTGGAATTACCCACTTTTCCCATATTAATTATCAGAAAATATTTTTTAGGATAATTCCTGCTGTCAATATTACCGTAAATTTGGATTGATATATTAAGAATGCTTTTCCTTACTGGCAGAGTTGACTTCAGGATTAGAGCTATGTTTATTGTCTCTACTTCCCTTTTTTCTAACCTACACCTGGGAAATGAGCTTGCAGTAGTAGTTCTTGTACACTGTACACTAACAAGCAAAAGCACAATAGATGCAGTTCGCAAGGTGGACAGATAAGGACAAAACCATGCATTTTGGCAGATAGGGTTCCTCTGTAGGACATATGCAGATGACATATGTAAGAACGTGTGGGCAGCAAATGCGCAGCTCCTGTAGAGGAAGAAAAACCAAATGACCTTTGGCAAAGTGGCACTTCTGTTGTACGGAACTGAATATTTTCCCAGCACTCACTATAGTACTTAGCTGCTGAGAAAATTTTGTTTGTTTTTTATTCCCAAAAATGCCTCTGCTGTAACAGTGAGTGCTAGGTGGACTGGAGTTGTATGACTACCTTGGATTTATTGTTTTGTAGTTTGATTTGGTGCTGCACCGAAAATTTCTACCACGTTTTTTTTTACTAGTCTCATTCAATTTGACAGGAAATAAATTCCCTTAGAAAAGAAATTCAAACAAGAAGAAAATTTCAATAAATGCTCATGGGTTGAGTTTGAGGTTCTTGTGCTTACCGTACTTATGAGGTGGCCGAGGAATGTGCATGAGTGTCCAGTCTTTTGTTGTACAGTCATCTCTCCCGCAGCCTGTAGCCTCCTCAGCTTCCTGTACATCAGTTAAAGCCCAGGGGAAGACATAATATGGTACATCCTCCCATGGATTTTTTCCCCCACATTAGGAAGTGCAGGCAGCCTGGGAGACTGCAGAGCAATAGAAAGAAAACACACACACAGCACCCTTAGCCACCTCACAGTGACTAAGCTCAAAAAACAAGCTGTGCTACAACCCCTGCCAATGGTGAATTCTACCGGTAAGAAAATGTTGGAGAATTCCTCCTCCCCCTGGAGAAATTCAGTGAAATTGTCCCCTCAATTTCTCTGCCCACAAATAGGATGAAGAATTTCAAGAGGCCATTTGCAAACAGTTCTAGTTTGATTTATTCTGTTTGATGTTTTTGTTGTTAGCTGCTTTGAGTTTTTCAAAAGATAAAGCAGAATATTACTTTTAAATATGAAAAGTAACAAAAATGTGACATCACTATATGATAAGTGACTCAAGTTCCGTCACCATCAACCACTGCATTATGTGACCTTTTTCATTCAAAAAACATATTCTGAAGGCTGAGCATTTCTCACTGTACTATCTAGGGGAGGAGCTCAGGCATCTCTATAAAAAGCATGAGTATCAGTTAGGCTACCCCTGCCATCTGCACCACAGCCTGTAGATTAATTAAGCTTTTAGCTTTCTGATTTGGGTTTTTTTTTCATTTGTGTGTGTATTTTAATTAGCTCCTTGGTGGCTGTGCACTCCCCATCTCTAGCACTAGAGCACACACATCTACTGCTGTCTTTAAAACACTTTTTTTAAAAAGCTACTGCCAGCAGTGATGTGGGGTGGAAATTTTTCCAGTGCCTTATTTTTCTGCAGAAACTCTTCCATTTCATAAGTTCATTACTAACAACAAATGGATGCCAAGTGCAAATACAAGATTAGGCAATCTTAACAGTTTCAAAGTTGTAGATGAGTGATTATCAGTATATCATGCAGAGTTCTTTGGGTTGCTAAAATGTATTAGCATGTCAACAGTTTTCAGTAGCTTTGGGGGGGTTTCCTTAAATTTAAATGATGTAAGGGAACTACATGCCATTCTCTTTACATTTTTTATAATTATTCCAATAAAAAAATTCTACATAATGTAACATTTACCCCCCATACTGATACTAATTTTGTATTTACAATTTTTTAAAAGTATACTTCTCAGGAGAATTGTCTTGGAAAACCCTATATTAATTAACCAGTTTGGAGATTTTTACTAAGATGCAAGATATTGGGCTCCTCAACTATGTATGCATCTTCATGTTAGAATTAACTGATTGGCAATGCAATCCTATTCATGTCTACTGAAAAATAAGTCCCATGAAGTTCAATGGGATTTACTCCCAGGTAAGTGTGTATAGAATTGTAGCCTAGGTCCCATTGAACCAATGTATAGGATTGGAACCGGTCCATAACTAGAAGCTTCCTTGGCATTTGAAAATAGATGTCTCAGCTGAAGCAGGTCATCTGGGATGCATGACTGCCACCTCTGAATCCCCACCCAGATCATTCCTACCTCCCTTTGCAGCCCCCTCTATTATGCCTGCTGCAATATGGTACAAAATAGAACTCCAGAATGGAAAGGCAGTCTAGTGAGCTGTGAAAGCAGGAAGAGTGAGGAAGCAATTAATTACCTTCTTGCTGCAAGTCCCTTGCATGGTGAGTAGAGAGGAGTTAATATTTTGTCTTGCAGAGTCTATTCCTCCAAGGAAGAGGGAAGAGGTCTGTTTCTGCAGGATAATTATATTATTTTGTTGTTTTGAGCCACAAGTCAACTAAATGTCTTTTTATAAGGGGCTAACTACGTGTTATATGTGAACACATGAAACAGAGCCTTGGCACGTAGAGCAGCAACAAGTGGTTCCAGATGGAGGGAATTTGAAGAAAAGTGGCAGGGGGTGCTAACCCATCCCTATGTTGAGTGCCTGCTCCAGGTTTGGGGAAGGATTTGGGGAAGATGCCCTCAAAGAGACCACCTCCTTCTCATTGCTGTTGCTTCTGTCCATTTGCTTGCCCACTCCCTCTGGGCCCAATCCACACCACTGTCCAGAGGCAGACAGCAAGGAGATTGAAAGGTGTTGCTGCTGCTGCTTCTTGCTCTTGTCACTGCTCATCACTTGGAGATGGTTGGTGAAGAAGCAGCATCAGCAAGGAGGAGGAAGATGATGGTTATGGGGCTCCAGGCATTAGTAGTGGAGCCCCTGCTAGAGTGTGGGCCTTGGCAAATGTCTGATGATACTGACCACTGATGCTGACCCTGCCTGTGTGCCACTTCTTTGCTCCAAATCGCTTTCCCCAAGCGTGTCCCCTGCCACCCCAGCAGGATTCCAAAATTGCATTTGTAACAAATGCCCACTTAGAACCCTGCAGCTTGGGAGGGTGGTTTGGGTGTGGAGAAGTAGCAGGCCGGGGAAGGGTTAAGCAGCCCCTTTTTGCTTCTATTTCTGTGCTCCAAATTACCCCATTCTGGAATTTCCTTTCTGAAATGCATAATTGTGGCTCTGCTACACATATTTGCACATATTTGCACATGTAGTTATCCCCTGAGATTGTCTAACCAACCCTATCCTTGACTTTAGCACGAACAGTGGTTTTAATAGCAGAAATGGCATCCTGTTCCAGGAAAATTGCTGAAAATTCCCTTACTACAGGTTTTCATGACATTATGGGGACAGAGCATCTTGGAGACCTCTGAACAGGATGCAAGACACTGGTGGTGATGCTGCAGTGCCACCCTCTCCACCACATCTCTGCCTGGAAAAACATGTTTACGCAGTGCTCACCTGTTGTCATGGAGAGCCTTCCCTGTCCTGCATCCTTGCACAGAGGCCATCTTTCAGCACTGAAGCAAAGGCACAAGTTGTTTCCTCCTCCCAGAACTGGGAGACTGCTGCCTGTGTTGGCTTAGCTATACAGGCTGAGTCTGACTATGCGGCAGCCAGGGGTGGTACAATTCAAGGGGTCCCAATCATTCCAGAAGCAGAGCAGAAACCCAGGACCTCATTTATTCTTCTTCTGTCAAGCTCAGCTCCCCCAGGATTGTGCCCCCAGAATCCCATCTGTGCCCCAAGATTCTCCAGCGGGGGTGGGCTATGCTCTCAGCTTGCACAAGACTGTTCTTTGGCCTCTTCCTCATCTCATTGCTCTATCTAGGGTGGCCAAAAAAAAGTGTTAGCCATGCCTACTGTCTGTGCTTGTACTCAGCTGCTCTGAACATTATTGTTGATGTTCCCAATGCCAGTAATTTAGCCATCTTGTACAAAAGCCATGATTGTTTCTAATCTTAAAATGTCATGATAAGAGGGGCAAGGAAACAGCTTTTCTTGTATATATTTACATTAGACCCTGCTACATCTAGTAGAATTTATTTTCAACATTTCTCACTTAACTTGTCCCTGATTCTGAAACAACCTCTCTGATTGCGATATCGTATTTCCATACAGGGCCATTATAAGATCAACAGCAGCAAGAAGATGTTGAGGTTTTCGACGCTCCTGCTCTTTGCTATCTCAG
This sequence comes from Heloderma suspectum, assembly GCF_057233095.1. Taxonomy (NCBI): domain Eukaryota; kingdom Metazoa; phylum Chordata; class Lepidosauria; order Squamata; family Helodermatidae; genus Heloderma; species Heloderma suspectum. Next base: position 234,026,109 of record NC_139461.1, read on the forward strand.
CAGTATCTGTCAGTGGAAGGGGGCAAAAATGTCTGGAAGGGGCTGGTCACAAGCTCAGACCTACTGGAGAGAAGGACTTGCAGGAATGCACCATATATGCCAAATGTAAGTGCTGTGAAATCTGTGGAAGAACATTTGCAAAGCTACTCAAACACTAGCCTTTACATGACCTAGCTGGCTCTTGTTGTTCAGTCGTTAAGTCGTGTCCGACTCTTCGTGACCCCATGAACCGTAGCACGCCAGGCCTTCCTGTCCTCCGCTCTCTCCTGGAGTGTGCTCAAATCCATATACATTGCATCAGTGATGCTATCTAGCCATCTCATCCTCTGCGTCCCCTTCTCCTTTTTCCTTCAATCTTTCCCAGCATCAGGGTCTTTTCCAGGGAGCTTTCTCTTCGCATTAGGTGGCCAAAATATTGGAGCTTCACCTTCAGTATCTGTCCTTCCAATGAGCACTCAGGGTTGATTTCCTTTAGGATTGACTGATCTGACCTCCTTGCAGTCCAGGGGACTCATAAGAGTCTTCTCCAGCACCACAGTTCAAAGGCATCAATTCTTCGGCACTCAGCCTTCCTTATAGTCCAGCTCTCACAGCCATACGTTGCTACTGGGAAAACCATAGCTTTGATTATGTGGACCTTTGTCGGCAAGGTGATGTCTCTGCTTCTTACTATGCTGTCTAGGTTTGCCATAGCTTTCCTCCCAAGGAGCAAGCGTCTTTTAATTTCATGGCTACAGTCACCATCTGCGGTGATCTTGAAGCCCAAGAAAATAAAATCTGTCACTGCTTCCATTTCTTCCTCTTCTATATGCCAGGAAGTGATGGGGCCAGATGCCATGATCTTAGTTTTTTTAATGTTAAGTTTCAAACCAGCTTTTGCACTCTCCACTTTCACCCTCAACAAGAGGCTCTTGAGATCCTCTTCGCTTTCTGCCATTAGGGTGGTATCGTCTGCGTATCGGAGGTTGTTGATAATTCTCCCGGCAATCTTAATTCCGACCTCTGATTCATCCAACCCGGCATTTCTCATGATGTACTCTGCATATAAATTAAATAAGCAGGGCGACAATATGCAGCCTTGTCGTACTCCTTTCCCAATTTTGAACCAATCCGTTGTTCCATGTCCTGTTCTCACTGTTGCTTCTTGTCCCTCGTACAGATTTGTCAGGAGACAGGTAAGGTGGTCTGGTACTCCCATCTCTTTAAGAATTTGCTACAGTTTGTTGTGATCCACACAATCAAAGGCTTTAGCTTAGTCAATGAAGCAGAAATAGACGTTTTCCTGGAATTCTCTTGCTTCCTCCATGATCCAGCGAACGTTGGCGATATGATCTCTAGTTCCTCTGCCTCTTCGAAACCCAGCTTGTATTTCCGGTAGTTCTTGGTTCACATACTGTGAAGCCTAGCTTGTAGGATTTTGAGCATCGCCTTGCTGGCATGTGAAATGAGCGCAATTGTGCGGCAGTTTGAACACTCTTTGGCGTTGCCCTTCTTTGGAACTGGAATGTAAACTGACCTTTTCCAGTCTCGTGGCCACTGTTGAGTGTTCCAAATGTGTTGGCATATTGAGGGCAGCACTTTAACAGCATCATCTTTTAGAATTTTAAATAGCTCAGCTGGAATACTGTCATCTCCGCTAGCTTTGGGGTTAGTAATGCTTCCTAAGGCCCACTTGACTTCACTTTCTAGCATGTCCGGCTCAAGTTCAGTGAGCGCACTCTCATGGCTATCAGGGACATTCAGATCTTTCCTGTATAGTTCTTCTGTGTATTCTTGCCACCTCTTCTTAATCTTATCTGCTTCTGTTAGGTCCCTGCCTTCTTGGTCCTTTATCATGCCCATCTTTGCACAAAACATTCCCTTCAGATCTCCAATTTTCGTGAAAAGATCTCTAGTCTTTCCCATTCTATTGTTTTCCTCTATTTCTTTGCATTGTTCATTTAAGAAGGCCTCCTTGTCTCTCCTTGCTATTCTCAGGAAATCTGCATTCAGTTGGATATATCTTCCCCTTTCTCCCTTGCTTCTCGCTTCCCTTCTTTCCTCAGCTACTTGTAAAGCTTCATCAGACAGACACTTTGCTTTCTTGCATTTCTTTTTCTTTGGGATGGACTGAGTTGCTACCTCCTGAACAATGTTACGGACCTCCGTCCATAGTTCCTCAGGCACTCTGTCTATCAGGTCTAATCCCTGAAATCTATTTGTCACCTCCACTGTATATTCATAAGGGATGTGATTTAGGTCGTACCTGAATGGTTTAGTGGTTTTCCCTATGTTCTTCAATTAAAGCCGAAATTTTGCAAGAAACAGCTCATGATCTGAGCCACAGTCAGCTCCAGGTCTTGTTTTTACTGACTGTATGGAGCTTCTCCATCTTTGGCTGCAAAGTACATAATCAATCTGATTTCAATATTGACCATCTGTTGATGTCCACGTGTAGAGTCGCCTCTTGTGCTGTTGGAGAAGAGTGTTTGCTATGATCAGCGTGTTCTCTTGGCAAAACTCTATTAGCTTTTGTCCTGCTTCATTTTGTACACCAAGGCCATGCTTGCCAGTTATCCTGGTGATTTCTTCACTTCCTACTTTAGATTCCAATCTCCTATGATGAAGAGGACATATTTTTTGGGTGTTAGTTCTAGAAGGTGTTGTAGGTCTTCATAGAACCAATCAACCTCAGCTTCTTCGGCCTCAGTGGTTGGGGCATAAACTTGAATTACTGTGATGTTGAATGGTTTGCCTTGGATTCGTACTGAGATCATTCTGTCATTTTTGAGATTGTACCCCAGTACTGCTTTTCCCACCCTTTTGTTGACTATGAGTGCTACTCCATTTCTTCTAAGGGATTCTTGCCCACAATAGTAGATATGATGGTCACCTGAATTAAATTTGCCTATGCCTGTCCATTTTAGTTCGATGATTCCCAAGATGTCGATATTCAATCTTGCCATCTCATGTTTGACCACCTCCAGCTTACCTTGATTCATTGATCTTACATTCCAGGTTCCTAAACAATATTGTTCTTTACAGCATCGGACTTTCTTTTCACCACCAGACACATCCACAGCTGAGTGTCCTTTCGGCTTTGGCCCAGCCGCTTCACTCTTTCTGGCACTACTTTGAAATTCCCTCTGCTCTTCCCCAGTAGTATATTGGACACCTTCCAACCTGAGGGGCTCATCTTCCGGCGTCATTTCTTTTAGTCTTGTGATACGTTCCATGGGGTTTTTTTGGCAAGAATACTGGAGTGGGTTGCCATTTCCTTCTCTAGTGGACCACATTTTGTCAGAACTCTCCACAATGACTTGTCCGTCTTCGGTGGCCCTGCATGGCATAGCTTATGGCTTCACTGAGTTACGCAAGCCCCTTCACCACAACAAGGCAGTGATCCATGAAGGGAAGGCAGTGATGCCCTCAGAGATTTATTACAGTTGAGTTGTTATATGATTGTTTCTTTATATAACAAGCAGTGCTAGATACCTTCTCCTTTTGAAGTCAGCAGCAAAGCTCCCATGTTGCTTCGGTTTGATCTTTATGAACATGGGTGTTTCAGCCCACATGTGAACTTGATTAAAATAAAATGAAACTTTAAATGGCTCAGGCATGGAAGGGAGTTGCATTGCTTATCACTAATGATGTCATGGGCACTTTCCTATTGTTGTTGTTGTTCAGTCGTTCAGTCGTGTCTGACTCTTCGTGACTCCATGGACCATAGCACGCCAGGCCTTAATAAAACCTCCTGGAAGACATGAATAATAGGATTTTTACAATTAAGCTTTACCCTACATTTATAGTACAAGTCTATATAAAGACCTGTGCTTCAAAAATGGCCTACAAAGGGGTGTGATCAGTGACAATACACAGATATACAAGGTAGTATTGATTACTATCATACATATCTTGAATGGAGTAGCTGTTTGTTGTTCAGTCGTTCAGTCGTGTCCGACTCTTCATGACCCCATGGACCATAGCACGCCAGGCCTTCCTGTCCTGCGCTCTCTCCCGGAGCATGCTCAAGTTCATATTCATTGCATTGGTGATGCTATCTAGCCATCTCATCCTCTGCCGTCCCCTTCTCCTTTTGCCTTCAGTCTTTCCCAGCATCAGGGTCTTTTCCAGAGAGTTTTCTCTTCGCATTAGGTGGCCAAAATATTTGAGCTTCAGCTTCAGTATCTGTCCTTCCAATGAGCACTCAGGGTTGATTTCCTTTAGGACTGACTGATTTGACCTCCTTGCAGTCTAGGGGACTCGTAAGAGTCTTCTCCAGCACCACAGTTCGAAAGCATCAATTCTTCGGCGCTCAGCCTTCCTTATAGTCCAGCTCTCACATCCATACATTACTACTGGGAAAACCATAGCTTTGATTAGACGGACCTTTGTCGGCAAGGTGATGTCTCTGCTTCTTACTATGCTGTCTAGGTTTGCCATAGCTGTCCTCCCAAGGAGCAAGCGTCTTTTAATTTCATGGCTACAGTCACTGTCTGCGGTGATCTTGGAGCCCAAGAAAGTAAAATCTGTCACTGCTTCCATTTCTTCCCCTTCTATATGCCAGGAAGTGATGGGGCCAGATGCCATGATCTTAGTTTTTTTAATGTTGAGTTTCAAACCAGCTTTTGCACTCTCCTCTTTCACCCTCAACAAGAGGCTCTTGAGATCCTCTTCGCTCTCTGCCATTAGGGTGGTATCATCTGCATATCGGAGGTTGTTGATAATTCTCCCGGCAATCTTAATTCTGACCTGTGATTCATCCAACCCAGCATTTCTCATGATGTACTCTGCATATAAGTTAAATAAGCAGGGTGACAATATGCAGCCTTGTCGTACTCCTTTCCCAATTTTGAACCACTCGGTTGTTCCATGTCTGGTTCTTACTGTTGCTTCTTGACCCTCGTACAGGTTTCTCAGGAGACAGGTAAGGTGGTCTGGTACTCCCATCACTTTAAGAATTTGCCACAGTTTGTTGTGATCCACACAATCAAAGGCTTTAGCGTAGTCAATGAAGCAGAAATAGATGTTTTTCTGGAACTGTCTTGCTTTCTCCATGATCCAGGGAACGTTGGCGATTTGATCTCTAGTTCCTCTGCCTCTTCGAAACCCAGCTTGTACTTCCGGTAGTTCTCGGTTCGCATACCACTGAAGCCTAGCTTGTAGGATTTTGAGCATCACCTTGCTGGCATGTGAAATGAGCGCAATTGTGCGGCAGTTTGAACACTCTTTGGCGTTGCACTTCTTTGGAATTGGAATGTAAACTGACCTTTTCCAGTCTTGCGGCCATTGTTGAGTGTTCCAAATTTGTTGGCATATTGAATGCAGCACTTTATCAGCATAATCTTTTAGGATTTTAAATAGCTCAGCTGGAATACTGTCATCTCCACTAGCTTTGTTGTTACAATGCTTCCTAAGGCCCACTTGACTTCACTCTCGAGGATGTCCGGCTCAAGTTCAGTGACCGCACTCTCATGGCTATCAGGGACATTCAGATCTTTCCTGTATAGTTCTTCTGTGTATTCTTGCCACCTCTTCTTAATCTCATCTGCTTCTGTTAGGTCCCTGCCTTCTTTGTCCTTTATCATGCCTGTCTTTGCACAAAACGTTCCCTTGAGATCTCCAGTTTTCACATATAGGTGCTTGTGAAACCTGCACAACTGCAATCTACATAGCACTCAGATTGCAAAGAAAGCCATGGCTGACTGTTTTTCCAAGCTATAAAATATTGCAAATTGTTGTTGGAAAATGTGAGGTACCTACATTTCTAGGGGCTGTCATTCAAATTAAAAATGTCTGTTTCCTCTATCAGTCCTCTCTGATGACTCAGCTAGGTGGCAGTGAATACTGGGGGGGTGGTCTTGCCAGCATGGCACACCTAAACACACTGGTGCCACCATCTGAATTATGCCAACCATGCCTCCAATGTGTGTACATCGGGGTTGGGGCTGGCATAATTCAGATAGTGGCACCAGTAAGTACAGCTACACATGCCAGGAGCTCTGCTCAGCACTGTCAGGCCGCCTACTAGTCCCTGGTGGTGCTGAGCGCAGCTCCTAGCCCACATGCCTGTGCTGCACTTGCTAGTGCTGCCATCTGAATTACAGTACATAGTAAGTGGTGGGGAGTAGTGGCCACGGGGAGGGGACACAAAGGCAGCTGGCCCAGGGCCCAATTTAGAGCCCGCCCTCTTCTTTTGTGCTATGTGTGCCCCATGTGAATACTGTTAATACAGAACAGAATACAGCATGGAAATATAACATATACTGTCATAAATCTAGGTTTTATACTCGTATTATCGACCAATTTAAGTATAGGCTGATGAGAGCCTCACAAAGTGAAAACCCAATGAGGCAACAAAAGTTAGAACGATAGAAACCTTGAAGCTGCCCTATATGATGCTTCCAGCCATTTAGAAGGTTACGGCTGCAATCCTCTGTATATTTAGACAGGAAAAAAGCCCTACAACTCCCAGCATGGCTGGCTGGGGAATGCTGGGAGTTGTACAACTTTTTTTGTCTAAACATGCGTGGGATAGCATGGGCCAAGGGGGATAGCATTTCTTGCTGGCATGCTCACCACCAGCATAGCAACTTTCTGCCTGACAGGGGGTACCACACACATTTTAGAAAGCTAAAAAAATGGGGCTGTGAGGATATTTAGAATGTAGCTAGAAGCAATGGTGTGCTTCTGGCAATTGCTGAGGAACTAGCCATATGAATATATACGTTGTTCTGCATCAAAAATCTGGGATTCATTCCGTGACATTTATGTATATACCACTTACACTGCAATCCTATGTGTATCCACTCAAAATTAAGTCCTGCTCAGTTCAATGGGACTTACTTCCAGGTAAGTGTGCATTGGATTGCACCCTTAATCTCTTGTTCTATAGACAAAGAGGTGCCAGTCCAGTTAATCAGAGTCAAATTATCTTCTCCGGTATCAAAATTTAAACTGAAGGATTTCATGAAAAAACTTCCCTTTGGAAAGTTTCACTGCATAGTTTTTCATTTTACAAAATTGCAAGAAAAACAACAACGATGACTAAGAGGCGATCTCAATTCCCATTTTGAACTAAATGACTATTGTGAATATTTATACAGTTCTGAGTCTTCAGAGTAAAAAGTAAGCCTTCATGAGCTGTTTGTTTTTTATTCCCCACAGCCTCTTGTTGCTATGCAGACATTACAGAGGAACTAGCTCATTCACCAGTAATTAAAGTAAACACCACCTACTGGAACAGATGTGGAAATCTCAGTAACTTGTAAGTTACTTGTTACTTTCCCTCACAAGTGCATTATATTTTTATTTCATTTTTACGTAGTTCAATGGTTCTTGCAGACAACCACCAGCATAACTCAGTGGAAAGCAGAGTATAAGGTTACTACCCTTTTTCTGGCATGGTTCGTGCATCTTTAATACGAATGTGCAGAAATGCATTAGGTCAAGCTTTTCTCTGTATGCTGGTGCAGTTGTTAATTATACAGGACAGTATGCCAGAAAAAAAGGTGGCAACCCTACCTCAGAAGGACAGCACACAAACATCACTCCCTACACTCAACATTTACTTTTCACTGACTCCTTAATACAGTTCATTACAACAGGAGAAAAGACTGTTTATAGGTTAATAATTCGGGTATACATTTTTGAAACAAAAACTCACTGCAGATTATTGATATATATCTTACAACTATTTTCCTTTGTAGAGCACATGGTTTATATTTCCAGATTATGATTAGGCCAAACAGTGCTGAAACTAGAGACAATACTATAACACAAAATTCAACACAATAAACACATTCCCACCACCACTTAATTCTGGTAATAGACCTACTGAATTTATTAGTTATTATTTATTTTATTTTAAAATGTTATACTTTGTCTTTCAATTCCATAATCACCAAAGTGGTTTACAACAGATCATAATGATTCAGCATAAAGCAATTCACTCATTTCGTGGTGGCAGACAGAGATGCAGTGGAGGCTGGTGGCTCCGATGTCAGTGGGGTGCTGAATCCATTCCGGGTTTCAGTCAGAACCAGTCAGAACTCCAAAGGAGCTACCTTGGATAGCTCCTTTAGAGTTCTGACTAAAACCCAGAACAGAAGCACTGCCCCACTGACATCAGAGCCACCAGCCTCCGCTGCAGAGATGTTAGGGGGCTGTAATATTAAAGCCCCTCCCCAGGAATCTGGTGTTGCTGCTGCTGCTGTGGGATGACACTAACAAGAATCATGGAAGCTTCATGTTACAGTATTGTCTCAAGTTACCGTGTTGTTTCAAATGTCAGCAATGTTATTATGTGTAACCCTCTGATAGAATGTCTAGAGTTCAACCCTTTTTGACCCTGAGGGGCTACAGTAGGAGAGAGAGGTGCTGAGGAGATTGGGAGGGGGGATCCTGAAGAGGGATCCAGGTGGACTGGAGCACCACACGCTAATTTGGGGTCAGCATGTTTCTCCCTCATCCACTACTGTATAAACCCAGGTCTGATGACATCCATCTCCCCATATGGTTGCTGGTAGTAAAAGTGGTGTTACATATGCATTTAAATTATAGCCAAAAACAGTCTGAGAAATTGTTCCTGCTCCAGGTGCCCCCATCAACTGCAGTGAGGCAGGTCTGAGAGAGATAATTTTATTTGTTTAGCTATAAGCCATTACAAACCTGAAGACATTCAAATCTGAGCCACAAATTTGGCTCCTGGCTGCCAACACAAATAAAGGAACACGCATTGTAATATAATTGTCCTTGTCTGATAACGAAAAGCATACAAACTCAGTAGGTATAACAATTTTTTTTCTGTGACTAATCTCAGACAGATATTTTTCACAAGGGTCATTATATTGGGGGCACTGGGTAATATAGTGGACTACGTCCTCTATAGCTGTTTTACAGGACACACAGACAGAAATGCTATTCCAAAGGTAATTTCTTCTACTGACCATCCAGCAAGGCAGAAAGCATAACATCATACCTTAGCTCTGTAAAGGCAATTCTGGGTGGAGTTATGGTGACTGCCTCCAAATAATTAGTTTTCTTATGGTCAGTCTTAATACATGAATGCAGCCTAGAAAATCTTGATGAATGGATAATTAGCATACCAGTCAAGGAAACTTTCCTATACATGATGAGCCTTAACTGTGGTTTAGACATTGACTGGATCAAAATCAGCTCACTATCAAGAGCAAGTATCTCTAGCAAGTATATGTAAAGCAGCAACTCACTTTTGAGAGTTTAAAGGTGAGCCATAGGCTAAAGAGACCAAACAATAAGGTTGCAAGGCTGGCATTGTAGTTTGCTGATCTTGTATTCTTGCCTGGATAGCAGGCCAACCCACTTCTGCACGGATATATGCAGCAGGGGTACCAAGAGGTAGGGCCAGTACCAGTGAGGCAGGTGGCTAACAGGGAGAGGGCCTTTTCAGAGGTGGTTCCCCAATTGTGGAATCCCCTCTCCAGAGAGGCTCACCTGGCACCTCCTTTACAGTCATAGTAGGGAAAGATCTTTTTATTTCCCCAAGCCTTTTAAAATTCTGACCTTAAGATTATGAATTTTAACCTACTGCTTTGATTGCTTGTATTTTTTTTTTCATTTTAGTGATGTTGTATGTTTTTGTTATTCTACTCTAATATTTTATCTTTTGTGAGCCACCCAGAGAACATTATTAGGCAGCTGTATAACAATAGTAAATAAATTAATATATACATTCTGTACTCTTTACCTAAAAATCTGTCAGCTGCATCTGTAATCATCACCCTACACACTAATAATGGACACATTCTCCAAATGTGGATACGTATGTCGCCAAAATAGCACCGTCCACACACAAAAGGTAAGTATCATCAGGCTCAGGAACTCCCATGTTTTGCAGAAGTACAATCTTTAGGGGGAAAGAAAAGCCCAATGAGAGTTTAACATGCTCAGTGACTATACAATGCTGATTGGGGTTGGAGGTTGAAGATAGGAGGAAACCAGGGTGGAATGGAATGGAGTATCCTAGAAAAGGGCATGGATCGATGGCTAGAACCTTGAACAGGAGCACTCCACACTGCGACATTTTGTTGCAGGTCTCACTTGTAGCTGTAAATACTCAGATTTGGGGCTGAGCTGTCTAGCATTATATAGCACAGCAGGAGAAGGCCTCAAGGGGATGGGTAAGGAGAAAAAGCATCCTTTCCCCTTCTTCCTCCTGGAATTTCTGTGTCCACCCCAAGCCAGGCCTGAGCATGACTACAAAGTTCCTATTCAGGCTGCCTAGAGCCCTAAAAAATAACTCCTAGAGGATAGGGATACAATGTAACATTTTCTTGCCATCCCGCTTGTATATACTAATAGCAAATTCATTCTCCAAGTGCTGATCCTTATGTAGCCAAAATGGCACCATCCACACACAAGAGGGAGGTAGCAGCAGGCTTAGGAGAACCTCAAGGATTGCAGTAGTACTCAAAAATATTTAGGGGGGAAATCATAAAGCGGGGGAAAGCCCCAAACAGCGCAGTCAAAGCTGAGCATGATCAGTGGCCAGAGAATTCCGACTGACTGTTGGGGGGGGGGGGGGAATGGAATGGAATATCCTTGAAAATGGCATGACTGGCTGGAAACCTGAACAGGAATACTCTGCACTGCAAGGGTGCTTTCGGATGGACAGCTCATGGTGCTGCCAATCATAGAATAGTAGAATCATAGAACAGTAGGGTTGGAAGGGGCCTACAAGACCATCAAGTCCAACCCCCTGCTCAATGCAGGAATCCAAGTCAGAGCATCCCTGACAGATCAAAAAGACACTGTGCAGCTATTCCATCTTTTCTTCCTTAATGGATTGTTTGTGAAAATGAAAGAAGTCGGAAGGAGTGGTGGTAAAACACAGGAGAGTTACAAGTGGAAGATAACCATACTTGGACCCCAGGAAATGGTCTGTGAATGAGGCAGGGCAATTGCACGATAAACACCTCTTCTGGAAAACCCAAGCATTTTGTTGCAGATCCTACTTGTCTGAGAGTGCTTCCAGATGAGGGTTTTATTGCACCATTCTTCTGCCTCATTCACAGAATTTTACAGGGGGCCCAGGCATCATTGTCTTACACTTGCAACCCTCCTTTGTTTTCCCACTACTTCCTCTGACATTTTTCTTACCAGAAAAAAACCTGTTAAGGAAAAAAAGATGGAATAGCTGCACAATGCCTTCTTATTGGTAGCACTAGGAGCCCTCCTTCTGCAAGCACCCTGATAATAAAAGGCACAATGGCAGAATTTCAATAGAAACAGGACAGGAAGATGCTTATGAGTGGTATGTTTTCCATATTACAATAACCTCTGGTACAGAATGCCTGGTCATTTAAGTAGAGGAAATCAAAGGTATTAACAAATAGCATTGACACAATATTCTCCTGTGTACTACAAACCACAAATACATGTGAGTCTTATATTATGACAGCACAAGGGCTGAATGGCAGGACTGTGATTTTTTACTTGATGGCCTACCTGAAGTGCTGCATCCCAATAAATTTATTAGGAAAATGCAGATTGATCTTACAACATATGGGAAGCCACATGAAATGGTAGTACTTTTTCATGTAATAGCCATGGTTATTTCTTATAACAGGTGTGAGAGTTATATGAAGAAGATAGAGTGCTTTTACTGGTGTTCACCACATACTTCTCGCTGGGCAAATCCCCACTATCCAGGTGCTATTGACTCTGTTCCCATGTGCCAAAGTTTCTGTGATAACTGGTAGGTTGGGCATTTCTCTATTCATTTTAATAAAACAAATCCATACACTTTGTTCCTGGTTCAAAAAGACAATTCCATTTGCAACTCAACTCACTCCTTAACCTCTTTATTCTTATGTAAGACCTGGGGAAAACTGAATTTAGAGTTGACAGAGTAAAACAAATTGATTAATTTTGCAATTTGCCTTTCTCTGTTGCATTCAATCCACTAGTCACTAGTGGACAGAATGCAGCACAGGAAGGCAAAGTTGCAAAACGACTGACTAGAACAACTCTGATCACCTACAACACTGTTTCAAGTTGAACATCCCAAAGCCCCCTTCAGGTGTTACTGTCTGCTACATGATCATAATGTTTCATAATCGCACAGAGGAACTACCAGGTCTAGAGGCCCCGTTCTCCTACTCCACACAATTACAGTCACACAGCGGATAATACCTAAAGGGGGCAAATCTGTTTTAAATAGGCAACACAAATACAAAAGAAAGTTATATGTTGATTGGACCAACATTGGTTGGGGTAGGAGCCTTCAAGATTTCAGCTTACACATTCCGCCTGATTAACAATGTGATCCTGTACATGTTTATTCAGAAGTAAGTCTTGCTATGTTCAGTGGGGCTTATTCCCAGGCAAGTGTGCACTGGATTGCAAACTAAGAGTTCTGTCTAATTTGAAAGCTTACCTTCTTCTGTTCCAGTTGAAGTCAGTCTCAAAATATATATTATTTTAATATTCTCTGTGACAAAAATGGCAACGGCTTTAACATTTTGACAAAAACATTAAGTCAATCAAAATCACACTTGTCACTAGGATTTTGCTTCTGATGTCCAGTCTAGTTTATCCAAAGGTTGATTCAAGTGTATAAATAGCACATGGCACAGTCTTTCCTGGACTATGTCACTTCAGAGAGGAGGTGGGGGAGATTGCATTTTGAAAGCTCCCCCATATTAAAAGCACAATGAGCCACCTTCCACATGGAAGTTAACATGTCAGGAAGGAGACTCTAGGTTAAGGCTACAAACCTATACACACTTACCTGGAAGTAACTTGAATGGAATGGAACTTACTTTTGAGTAGACATGTATAGGATTGTACTGTAAAGCACTTCTCCCTGACATGCTAGTTTTCCATGGACATGGAATTTTTGTTCTATTTTTCTAATATTGGGAAGCATTAAAACATGCAGTTCCCCACCTGCACCCTGAAGTGGTACAATGCAGCAAAGAGTGGACTGTGATTTATTTATTTCACATTTAATTCTGCCCCAAGACACACCAGCATTGGAACAACTTTCAGACTACCCATGTTTACTGACCCCAATGAGCTAGTTGGAAAAAGCAAGACTTACAAATGACTGGAGGCTGATTCATGCAACCACACTGGAGACCTTTTCTGTCCAAGTTTTGTTTCCCCTGCACACACTGTATGGGCAGGCAATGAACCAGTGGTATGAATCATATGGTATATCATATAAGCACAGATTGCCCTCCTTGCACACAGTTACATGTGAGAGTCCACCCAGCTTATTGTGAACTGGCCAAGGATTTGAGCTTATGGGAGGCAATCCACATGTCTGGTCCACAGGCTGAACAGCACAAAAATAGTGGTGAAACCAAAATCAATATTGGCAATGGAATGTTTTGCTTCAAATGCTTGATCATCTTACTAAGGGACTAGCTCTCAGCACAAACAATTAACCCCTAGGAATAACATGACATCACACTTACATTCCCAGGGCCCCATAGAGGATTATTTGCTGTCCCTATTTTACGACATGTCCTTCAATTTAAGAGGATAAGTCATGATAAAAGAGGATTCTAAGGAATGCAGTGAATATCCCATTTCCATAGATGGACATCCCTTTATTTCATAATATTTCAGCTCCATAGATACGATGACAAATGTCCAGACTGTGTGGCCACAATTTAGAAAACCACATGACAAGCTCCACGTGCTGAATGAGGCTTTGGGTTTCTGGGAAAGAAGCAGGTGGTGGTGATGGTCTGCTGTTCAAACAACAAAGCCAAAAATCCCACTGGGCATGCTCAAGACCATGGGTATGGCTAATGGATTGATGCCCTTTGTTTGGGGGTTTGTTTTAGTGATATGGCAACCATATTAACCAAAAGGTAAACTATGAGCTATTCCTTCCACTGTGAACAATAATACACTGTAGATATCATGGCAGTTCCAAGAGTGACCTGGCTCATCTGGGTATGGCTCTGACTAGAGACCCCTGGCTGTCAACTACTATGCCTTGAGAACTGTTTTGAAAGGAGAGTGAGAAGTAGTGAACAGCACCTCTACCACTACTCACTAAAACAGCCAGCCACCAAATGCTGTAGCCCCAGATGCCACTTCTCTTCACCACTTTCACTTCTAGGTTGGCAACAGTGTGTGGGGGGAAGATAACAATCCTCAGGGGAATGTATTTAGCCCAGGGGCCTCCAGTTGCTGACTCCCAAGTCTAGGCATTAAATATTTCCATTAGAAACTAATCTGCTTATAGCCGTAGCTTAGGGAAAACTTGGGGCAATTTTTCTACTTGTCCTGTTTCCCCAAGCAGATGCTGCAGAGCACTCTATAATAGACATACTAGAATCAATTTAAGATGCTACATGGCTGGTAGGGATATCACTTCCTCTCCCCTCATCCTGCAGACATCCTTGCTTCAAAATCTCTTGCATCTTTGCGAAGGGTAATTTTCACAAAGGGAGCAGGGACTTGACTTTAAAGGACTTAAGAAACCTCGCCTCAAGCTCTTCTCTTCCTTCCTGTTGGCTCGGAATGGCTTGCTCCTAAAGCTCATCTTTCATCACGTGCATTATTGAGTTTGGAGAGCCCTTGGGGCAGATTCCCTTTCCAAACCACCTGCCAAAGTATCCTTGGACAATTATAGAGGAAATTGTGAACTTGACACATTTAATAATTCTCAACACTGGCATGAGGTTTTGTTTTAAATGAAAGCAGATCTCTGATGAAGCAAGCCATCTCTCTGTCTTTGGGAAAGTCAATGCATTTCTCTGACACTGTACACCATATGGTTTTTCTCCAGATGCCTGCTCTTTGTGGACCCCAGTATGCTTCAAAGCTGGGTTATCTCAAGCACCTTTTAAAAATGGAGGACCAATCCTGTAATTGATGAAGGCTGGGTGAGGGAAGTCCCTGGTGCAGAGGGCAAGAGGAGGAGCTAGGAAAGAGAGGGAGGAAGAGCTCAGAGTGTACCGTAGTTTTATTTATTTATTTACTTACTTACTTATTTCTATACCGTCCAATAGCCGAAGCTCTCTGGGCAGTTCATTAAAGAGTTATTTGCCTTGATAAGTTGTGGAATATCTTCATCAAAGACATCTAATAACACAGGCTGCAACCCTGTGCACCTTTACATGGTACCACTGAAATTGGTGAGACTGACTTCTGGGTATAACATGCAGTCATGTATAACTGACCCCTGAGTATAACATGGGCTGTATATTAATGGAAATTTTAACACTGAGTCAATAACAACTTGGAAAAATGCTTACTAGATTCAAAAGAAGATGGGTCGCCAGTGTTTTCAATAGCTGGACTAGACAGAGATTTTCAGTAGGTGGAGCTTTTCCTATCATAGTACTTGAGCTGGTATCCCAATGCAGTGCCCACATGTGCCACTGCATCCAAGACGCCATTCTGTGGCACCTGCCAGGCTCACTGCCTCCTGCACCTTTTTCACCCCTATGCAATCCAATGGAGTGATTTCCACTTGCACAGTAAAAAACAACCGCACTGCTGAAAAATTATTGGTGGAAGAGTGAAGCCCACTCCCATCAAGGACTCTTGCCAGGTCCTTGGTGGGCGGGTGGGCCTTCCTCCCTAACAGCTGGGTTTTTTTGTTTTCACTACAGTCTTTTCTACCCTATGCAAGTCAATGGAGCAGTTTCTCCACTCTCTCTGTGTGTGCTTCCCTGTCTCTCACTCTGTTTCTGTGTGTGTGTTTTCTGTCTCTCTCTCTTTTTCTGTTCTCTATCTCTCTGTGTTTTCTTTCTCTCTCTTTCTGTGTGCGTGCATACATGCGTTCTTTCTTTTTTTCTTTCATTCTCACTCGGTGTTGGCTTTCTCTCTCTCTTGGGGCGGGGGGGAGAGGGAGAGACAGAGACAGAGAGAAAGGGGGGAGCACTCCCAACATTTTGTGTGTTGCCATGCCCCCCCCCCCGCAACATGGCTTCAGTTTTGTGGGACTAGCATTCTACTTACACTATAATTCTTCATGACCAAGTAGGAATCATGAACTACAGAGAAACTTCTACACTATGGTCTGCAGCATGTTTAACAACAGATCATTCTAAATTATTTTCTAAGTTCCAAAACATCTCATGGGAATATTTGCATCTTTTCTTTGATCCAGCCTTCCCCAACCTGGTGCCCTCCAGATGTTTTAAACTCCCATCGGTCCCAGCCAGCATGGCCAATGGCCAGGAATGCTGAGAGTTGTAGTTCAAAATATCTGGAGGGTACCAAGTTGGGGAAGGCTGCATCTGTAGGTTGCCTAAACTAAATTTATAACTCATCTTTTTAAACTTGATTCATTTCTAAACTATTAACTAATCTTCCTTCTGACTCCATCTAATCTAAGGCATGATTCTTTTAATATGACTGAGATGCAAGGTGGATACTTTGATCCTGGTGTGTTGACAACATAAACTAGGTCAGAGGATTAAAAGGTTGCTTGTGTTTGCTAGGGCAAAGATGAACAAGACACAGGTTAACTAGACAAAAGCTGAAGGGAAAAAAAACACAAAATTGTTAGAGTGAGGGTGGATCAAACCCTCATTTTCATTAATATCCAGGACAATGGGTAGGATTATGATTTAATCATACTTAGAGTAGCAGACCCATTTAAATAAATGGGACTTAACTTAAGGCCCACTGATTTCAAAGGGTTTACTCTAAGTATAACTAACTCTGGATCCAACCCAATGTGACTATCATACAATAAATCAACTTTTGAAAACCCAACAAATCAAGGGAAAGTATGTTCATCCCATTACATTTTTAATGCACATGCTAGGTACCAGTAAAAGGTCTAATTTATTGACCTATTTTTTCATTCAGATGCAGACATGCTATTTGCATATTAATGATATGCTAAATACCTAACAGTCCAGGCAACACTGCATTTCATTCTTTTCAAATATACTCCTAGGCACATTCTTTGCCTGCAAGAGCTCATGCTTCGAAGTCCAGTTTGTGCAAGACATGTTATTCTTTATGCATTCATTAGCAGAAAACAAGGTCAGAGGACCTGTTGCTGAGTGACATGTGGCCTTCTGGGAAGTGACTGTGTTGCTCTATGCCAGACAGCTTCCCAATATGCTAAATGAAGCAACCATGTATACATCTTTGAGCTAATTGAATGGAAAGAAATATTATCAGCATGACCTGCATGCCTTCCTCAGTGTTGTATTGTGAGGGGCGGGACAAATAAACAAGCAAGGCAGTCATCTGTGCTTTGTCCCTTTCTTTACCTTGTAGGTATGAAGCTTGTGAAAACGACCTCACTTGTGTCAACAACTGGTTGACAGACTGGGAAACTGATGAAAAAGGAGAAAAGCGCTGTAAAGATGAGTGCATCCCCTACAGTAAGGTAGTGTATCATAAGCTACCCATGAACCACTGATAATTCACCTATGTTAAAGAGCCAGAAGGCTGCATATAGTTCTGCATCCAACTCTCACTAGTGATCTAATCCAGGGGTAGGCAACCTTTCTGGGCCAACAGGCATATTTTACATTTTGAAAAGTGTCCCAGGTGCCAGCACAAACTGTCATGGAGGGTAAAATGTTGGGAGCACCTCTCCTTTATGGATTCTCACTTTTCTTGTGTTTCTCTCCTACTCCCCTTTACAAATTTTTTGCATGGAGCCTTTGTCCCCACCTCAACTTAAATTTATGGAGGGATATTGTTTTACTAACTTTAACAGAGTTGGTGAAAAGGATCCCCCACTGAAAAACGTGTGGAGGAAGCCAACCCCCACAACAAGGACTCTGTTGCCCCAAGGGTCCTTGGTGGAGGGTGGCCTTCCCCCCTCTTCCACCTGTTCTGCAGCAGGTGATGCTTTTCCCCACCTCTGCTGAAGTCTTTGGAGTGATCTCACTCCATTGATTTTAATAGAGCTTGAGAAAAGGGTCCCCTGCTTAAAAACTGTTTGGGGGGGGGGAGACCTCCCACTGCCAAGGACCCTGTTGCCCCAAGGGTTCTTGGTAGGGGGTGGGCTTCCCCTCTTCCTCAAAGCCATTTTTCAGCAGGGAATCCTTCTCCCTATCTCTGTGAAAGTCAATGGAGCGATAGTTCCATTTACTGTAATAAAGGTAGGGAATAGCTGATCGTGGGTACAGTCCTGGGTCTTGGCAGGCACCATGTTGCTGGGCATCATGTTGCTGACCCCTGCTCTAATCTTACAAATCATCCTTCAGTAAGAAAAGGAAACTCACCTACAGAGCCCCCTCAAAATTCCAGCAGTTTTAGCAAGTATTGTACAGTAAATAATAATAGTATATGCAAATTACTTTAATTGTACTTTTTAAACTGTGATGCCAATCAAATTCTTAACCAAGTTAGATATCATTAAGATAAATAATGTGGTAATATTTATTTAAAATGTATTAATCTAAAACTGTATTTTCCAAACTTCTGATAGCCGAGTCACACTTTTTTTCTGAATTAAAACTGGAGATTTATTTCAGGGTGTATAAAGAGGAGCCTACCTCATATGTTTGTACATGCCACTACTCTGAGCTCACTTCTTTCCCATCAGGAGGCATGTTCTGATCACGCAGACACACAAAAAGGTAGACTTTGCTGAAGTTAAGCAATTCTGCTTCATCTCTGCATTGGTAGTGATTGAGTGATCTAGGCACATCTGATACAGGAGCACAAGGTAGTTACCCATCCCTAGTGGCTGACCGGAAGGAGGCAAGGGAAGAGCAGCGACTCATACAGAGATGCAGTGGGAAGCCTTCTTTGCACATGAGAACTTTATTTATGTATTACTCAGAGCCTACTCATGTGCTTCACTCAACAGTTGGGTATCACTGATGTGGATTAAATGGTTTGGGCCTCTTATTGATTTATCACATTTATATCCTGCCTTTCCTCTAAGGAGCTGAAGGCAGCGTACATCGTTCTTCCCCATTTTAATCCTCACAACCACCCTGGGAGGTAGGTTAGGCTGAGAGTAGCACAAACTCACCTGGTGTGCTTCATGGCTGAGTAGGATTTGAACCTGGGTCCAGTAAAGTCATTTTAGAGTCTGGACGTAATGATCTTGCATTGGACTGTGATGTGCATCACTTCACTCACTTCCACATGTGTGAAGCCATCTCTGCTGTTTTTGTGGCCCTCTTGGTCATTCTGCTATGTAGATTCTTGGACATCTGCTCCAAAGTGCTGCCTTGATGGCACCACTGCCTGCATTACCCCAGTCCCAATCTGACACTAACCACTACTTTACCATGGCACTCTGATTACCAAACTTTTAACAATGGCCCATAATTCATTGCTGATGCCACTTTGCCAGCTTGCTGTCTGCTAATCTATCAACTACATTTTGCAAGCTAGGAAGGGGTCATAGCTCCGCATGCAGAAGGTTGCTGGTACCTGTAGTTAAATGGATCAAGTAACAAGTGATGGGGAAAACCCTCTGTCAAGCACCCTGGAAAGCCACTGCCAATCAAAATAAAAAATCCTGGGCTGATCGACCAATAGTTTGACCTGGCATAGGACAGCTTTCTAAGTGCCCAGGGAAGCAAAGAAAACTGAGATCTCTGTTTGAGTTGGCCCACATAGCTGAAAAGAAAAGTGACTAAAATCCAAATGGAATATAGTTGGACAACACACAGAAGATAGAGGATTTGCTTCTTTGTTTCCTATTAGCCCTAATGGTAAAGCAATCAGCAGCTTTTTGTCTGATGTGTGCAAATGGCTGAAAAGACTAGTGGGAATGTGGTCTGTATCATGAATGGGCTGTTGTCCATGCTAGGTCCTGGACCTGCCATCTTAATCCTGCCACACCACATCCTGCCCTGGACCTTGCTTTTCAAAGGGGGCCTGGGACAAGGATCCAGGGTAGGAGGAAAACATGGCCCAGATTGTAAAGCCTGTGTGACTAGGGCAGTCTGTCACTGGGAAATCCAGTTCTCTTTTGACTTGATGGAGTTCTGCTGCATGCATGACTTTGCATTTGTAAGCCAAGCTATGGGCTTTTCCCCAAACTCTGGGAACTTTTTTGCACTTTATTCCCAGGTTCTGCAATTTGCGCAACTTTCTGAGCAAGTTACGCAAATTTGGCTGTAATTTGTGCATATTGCTCAGAAATTTGTGCAAATTGCAGAACCTGAAAAAATGTGCAATTTGCAGAACCTGCAAAAAGAAATATGCAAAATGCCCAGAAAAATCAGCGAACTGGCCCGACTCACTATAGACCAAGCCAGTCACCGCAGCAAGAACTGTAACAAAGTCCGGGGGGGGGGGGTTAAACCTCCATCCCTATGTGTGACAGCAAGAATGGGCCTGGCTTCTTCTAAATCTGCTCTGTTGGGTGTTGTAAAATTGACCGGCTTTGTCTCTCTGCCTCCTAGATGTATGACAACGGGACTGATTTGTGCGAGAGCATGTGGGGAGATTCACTGAAGGTGAGTGACTCCCCCTGCCTCTGCCTGCAGATGAATGAAACGGATAATGAAGTAATCAAGCTCTTGGAGGAGAGATTATCCAGTAATAGCAGCAGCAGCAGAAGAAGTGATGAGGAACGAGAATGTCACATTATGTTAGACAAAATAAAGCAAGGAGAGAAAGTGGAGGAAGGCATGGAGACACGCTAAGTGTGTGGAGACATACTGAGTACCATGATTTTGTGGGGAAAAGCATAGTTTATTTCTTTGTTAAGATAACATCTGATAATCCTACCATTCCACTATAAAAATAGTGCTCAAGTTGGTTAACAACAACCCCCCCCAAAGTACAATAAACCTAAGCATTCATAAACAATTAAAATAGTTAAACAATTAAAAACTCAGAAAAAAGACAGTATGGCAGATAATTAAAACATCAGACCCAGCATTAAAAATACCAAGACTAAAAGCATGCCTGAAAAAAATTGTCACTTGGTGGCAGAAGCTAAAAAGAGAGGGGGCTTAACAAATTTCTGCGAGAAAGAGAGAGCTCAGCAACCGGGGTTCAGCCACAGAAAAAGCATTCTCCTAGGTCCCAAATGACCCACATCGGGATGCAGAGAAGAGCCTCTCTACCAGCTATTAGGGTTCAGGCAGGATGGCATGAGAGGAGGCGATCCTTTAGGTACTCTAGACCAAAGCCATTTAGGGTTTTATAGATAATAACCCATACCTTGAATTGTGTCTGGAAATACATCATTAACTGCAGCAATTATTCTAAAATGGGTATAACATGCTCATACATCTGTGTTCCCTAAGTACCCTAGCTGCTACCAAGGGTGTTGCTAGGTTGGGCCATGGGGCCCCAAACCCAAATCTATTTCTCATGGCCCCAGATCTATTCCCCAGAGCCCGAAGTGTCCACTGGTGCCAATATAAGGGTTTTTCTTAGCTTAATTGCCATGCAGTGGGAAAGAGAGAGCTCAGCAGCTGGACCAGCTGTGATGCTTCCAGACACTCTTCAGAGGCAGCCCCATTGAGAGTGTATTGTTGTAGCCCTATCTTCAGGTACCCCAAACATGTGTCACTGTGGGTAGTTGTAAAGTCTGAATGCTGGCTTTGGTGTGTTCACATCAGACTGACCTCTCCATTTGGGAGAGCTAAAAAGCAAAGCAAAACAGCTGCCAGCTTAATCCCTTAAACCATTTACTTACACAGTGCATCATAAAATTACAAATCTAGTTAATGAATACACATGTGGCCAAGGAAGCAGTGCACCTGAAAATCTTAATGAATTGCAGAATTATATGGCTTCTTTCAGGACTCACTCTCACCCGTTTGGCTGTATTTGTGCAGAGTGGGTTGCCATGGCAGCCAGACCTAACTGTGCTTTCACTGATCTGATCCCAGCCTCCCATTAACAGTACATAAGGAAGTAGGGGAAAAAACCTTCAGCTTGGCTCTCAGTGGTTGCAGCTGTTCTTGTCTGCTATCTTTGGACTGATTCGCTGGATCTGAGCTTGATTGGGTCTAGAGTTCTGCTTGCCTTCACTGATAAAAAATCTTAACAACAGTTTGCTTTCTGGGGTTTTACTGATAACTTGTGCAGGCTGTGTTCTTGTGATGTTCTGTGGAGTAGCTCCTGTCAGGAACGTCTGATCTGGCCCATTTCCTAGCAGGCTCTCCTGGAAGGGACATGTCTGAAATCCTAGTCAGGCTGTTATGGTAGATCCTGTACAATTGCATTTTTAAAAAGTAGGAGTGGATGACCCTTGGCAGTTCTGTTAAAGAAGAATTGAGGCTCACTAGATTATTTTCCCAGATGTCTGGTTTTGTTCATTTGGTAGGTCAAATTTATTTTGGAACTGGGACTGCTCCTGATGCAGGCCTAGCGAGTCTCAGTATGTGTGTGTCTTTCTAATAGAAACACAGATACCTTGGACATAGTCACATAAGAAACTGTTGCATCTGCATGGTCCCACTAAGGATCTTTGCTGCAATAATGCCTCAGTCTGCATATGCATTCATATAGAAGGGTGACAAACTGTGTACTCTCTCACACACTTTCAGAGATTTATGTTCATAACCTCTTGCATTGATGGAACAGAGGCCAGAACTTTTGGTAGATAAAAGCTGTTAGGTGATTGATGAAAGACCTTGAAAAGAAAGATGTATACACTGTCAGAGACATAGTACAGAGACACAACTAAAACCCCGTTTCCAGATGTACTCAGCTCCCTCATTTTCCATTGGCATCTAAATGGAATCTTGGGAGAAACTGCACCACTAGAAATATTTGTCTTATTATGCAAAGGATATCTGTAATGAAAGCACAACTTGGAGATTATTAGTTTCCTGTAAAGCAGCTTAGGTAAAAAAGAAAAAAGGATTGCATGTACATAGCTGACTTGTAACTCATTTGCAAAACTGATGCGGCAATCATGTTTCTGGGGAAGAGGGAATCTTTATATTGTCAGAGCAAGTTACAGCTTTTGTGTGCCTGCCCATTAAATAATGCCAACATAAAAGGATTGTGCAGTATGAATATGAAATGTGAATGCTTTGTTCGTTATTCATCCCCTGTAGTGTGGTAGGAATTCTATGAACTGCCAGAAATCCTGCCTGAAGATCACCAGGAATATCTCTAGGCCAGAGATCAGGCAACTTCTGTTTCAGTACACCTGCTCCACCACCATATTAAATCAGAATCTGCACTGATTATTTCCAGTACCCTACTAACAAAAAAACAAGTGGACCAAATTTAATCCATCACTTCATCTATGTCATGAATACTTTTATGTTGATGGAACTGCTTGCTTCCATCAAAATAAGTTTTTCTATGGCATCCTTTGCCAGTATAACTGAGAGAAAAACTAAGAAGCAATTAGATTCAAACCAGCTTTTAATGGACAGCTAGAGTGCTGCTATAAGCCAAAAGCCTACAAAGGTATTTGTGCTTAGGGTGGTGGCAGCAGCAGTGTGGGGTGAGAGAGAATGGAGGACATTCTTTTCATATATTCACTGCAGCCATTTGCACAGCTGAATAGGAAAGCGATCTGTTCTTCTGTGTGGGTGGCTGCAGTGGAAACGTCAAAGACACCTCCAGCTACCTATGTGGTTCACAGTTACAGATGTACATACCATCATAGAATGGCAGCCATTGTGCTGCTTTATACCAATTACACCAGGGGTATTGAACCTCTTTCAACCCCAGGGCCACATTTCATTTTGGAGGAATTCTTGGGTGGGCAGGGCCAAAGACAAAATAGGACTGGGCCAAAATACCAGCAATACCAGCCTATTTTAGCTTAAAGTTCTTACTGCCAGTACCTAAGCCATAGGAGAGGCATTTCAACCTTTCAGAATGGAGAAAAACTTCACTAACGCTGGAAAACCAACAAATGATTGGTGGCCTGGGGAAGGGTATGGGGGCAGGGGAGGGGAGTGGCCATCCGGGGAACCCCGGAGGGCTGGATTTGGCCCCCAGGCCTGAGGTTCTGCAGCCCTAAATTACACGATCCTGGTCTTCTTATCAGGCTAGAGAGTCTCTCACACTGGTTTAAGGAATCAGAAGTCGGCTTTCTTCTCTCACCCAAACTCTGTTTGATTCACCATCCCATAAGCCTTGGGTGTTCCTGGTTGCCTGTGAGAGCATCCAGGTCAGCTCTTGGCACTTTCTTGAGCAACTTAATGGTTGCTCAAGAAAGGCAGCCAGGAATACCAGCTCTTCATGTTATTGACTGGTCCAGTCTCATGAAGCTGCCTCTCCTGTGGCATGTATGCCCGCTTTCTCCCCAGCTTCCCTCATCCACACTATGATCATTTCCATGGACAAACTGGCTATCCTATTCAACCTTATGGAATGGCTGTACTTACCACACTGTGAACCTCTGCTTCTGGTGGCTTCCTTAGCAAGACATAGCACTCCCAAGGACTTTTTATAACCTGATCCTAAACTTTCTGTTGCTCAGTTGCTGAGAGCTGCTAACTACAGAGTAAAGAGTGATCACAATTAAATTCTGCCAGTCCTTGATGTTCAGTTGCTGTTCATAAAACCTCCAGTTCCAACAAATAGAGGGAGGGAGTAGAGGCCAGACTATGTGCAGCTATAGAAGGACCTTCCAAAATGGGGACACACAAGCACATTACCAAGAGTTGTTTTTTAAAAGAAGTTGATTGTAGTGATGCAATTAAAGATTTGCCAGTAACCCCCTCCACCCCACCCGCATAGATATAAAGTGCTAAGACCTACCTATGCCATCTCAAAAACAAAATATTCTTAGAGGCCTGTGTTGTGAATCCTGAGAGTTGCCAAATGGTAGCTGTAGCTGATCCAGATCGTTAACTGCAGCAAACACCTTACCTGTGTTTTTTTCTGCTTTTCCCCTTCAGAGTGATTTAGCAAAAGAAAGGGAAAAGAAACCTTATATTTATAAGCCAACTTCCCTCTTCTTTCTATGTCCATGATTCTCCTGTCAGCTTTATCAGGCTCTGCTTGACTGATTTTTTAAAATACTTTGGAAGGGACAACATACTCCTGCACTGCCAGTGTTAAGGCAGGGGTGAGCAGAAGGTAGATCTCCAAATTTGGGGACTTCAACTCCCAGAAGCCCCTGACAGCATGGCCAATCATCAAGAATGCTGTGAGTTGGAGTCTAATACATCTGGCACTCTATTTCTGCACACCCCTGCTTTAAGGAACCTTGTACATTGGAAGCTCAGGCTGAAATACAGATGGAGCACTGGAACAAAACTCCC
The DNA here is from genome assembly GCF_057233095.1 of Heloderma suspectum. NCBI lineage: Eukaryota > Metazoa > Chordata > Lepidosauria > Squamata > Helodermatidae > Heloderma > Heloderma suspectum. The sequence continues at coordinate 234,051,230 of NC_139461.1, forward strand.
ATAGTCACTGTGTATGTCAAATGCCTCGCAAAGTTTGGATACCAAGCAGGACTTCCAAAACTTACATGGTTCTTAGAGTTCCTGTTTCAAGATGCAGTCAGGGTGCAATCAGCTACATGCCACCTGGCTTTTGGCAGCTACAGGCAACCAGGGCCCCATCCACATGGAGCTGCTTCATGATCCGTTTCCAGTTTAATCTGGAGTTTCTTCAGTTCGGGTTTGCTTCTCCAGTAGCAAACAGTAGCCAGTAAAGTGATGTATACCTCAAAAAAAAAAGCCCCACTTGCACTGGGTGAACAGCATCTGAAGCTGCATTAGTTTGGGGTTGGGTGGGGGAGTAGAACAACGTCATGAATTGTGTAGGTGCGAGGCAGCAAATGAGCGAAGGCTTGCTCTCCACCCCTGTTCTCCTTTCCCTGCTCAGTCAAGTGCAATGGACTTGTATGACCTACTTCTGAGTAGGCACGTTTAGTGAACACCTCCCCTTGCGTGCTCCCTCTCTCAGGGGAAGTTGGGATGAATTAAAGTACATGAATTATGAGGGTGGGCTGGGGACAATCAGTATATGTGCATATTCAAACCATCAGCTCAAAATCAATAAAGCTCTGCATACCTGCACATCTCCATTTTTTAGCCCTCTGCTCCCCCCCCCCCGCCCACAGCTTTGAATCAACAGACTTCCCCCTTTGCTTGCATACAATAGAGGAGTTACTTCCCAGTAGACATACAGTCTTCCTCCCACCCCTCTCTCTCCCTCCAGTGGCAGTGGCATCCCTAAGTGCGTAATAACACTCCTTGGGAAAAGCGATATTGTGAATGACTGAGCAGCAGCAGTGCTAATAATAATAATAATGGTCCTGACGGGATTAGCAGTCCTTTTGGGACCATCAGTTCTTAAAATCAATAAAGCTCTGGGTACATGAGAATCAGGAAGGTGGGGGAGGGGAAGGGCATTGCAGGAATGAGTGTAAAAGGAAGGTTGCGTGAAGATTCTTTTTTTACAAAGGGAACCCAAAAGCAACCTGCTGACTTTCTCAGGAGTGAACCTCACTGAAAAAAATGTGACTGAGAAGGGTGTGCATCATCTGATTCTATAAATTTTGGGGTGCAGTAGGACCCAGCCCCATGTAGATCCAGCCCAAGGGCTGGACTCTGCTTTTTCCCAGGGAAACGGTCACTATTTGCAAAGATCATCAATTCCCTGGCAGCAGGGACAATTAATAGCTGCAGAGTCCTCAAAGAGGGTGTAAAAGAGAGGGCTTATGAAAAGCCAGTGGAGAAAGTGTAAAGCATGAGTGAGATCATGTCTAAAGTAAGGAAACATTTCTGCACTGTAACAAGATAACAGCTCAAATTGGCTGGGAATGGGGGTGGGATTCCAAGATAATAGGACAGAAAATATTCACAATCCTTCTAAGCATGGCCTGAAGAAAGGAAAAAGTGTAACTGGCATCTCTGCTGGTTGTGGCAGAGAAGAGCACCAGGCAATTGACTACGTATACCTATCAGCAATCACACTGCTTTTTAATTTCAAAATGTTTCTGCCTTAGAAACATGAAGGTGGTCAGGTTAATGTGCCCATACCTTACAAATCTTGCCAATATAAGTAATTTTTTATCACCATAATGGTCTCTTTTGGGAGGTGAGATTACTGCAAGGGGTGGAATGGGTGAAAGAATGTAGTTCCTCTATAGTTCCTGGACATGCTGAATTCACTATTTAAGAACAAAACACTTTATTATATTACGAGCAAGCTCCATAACAACAATAGAGGTAGATAAAAATAGAATAAGATAAGAGACCAATGGATTTCTGAGCAATACAAATCCAAGGCTGCACTTTCACTTAGCTTAGATAAGAACATTCGTCACAAACGCTAGATGGGAAGCTGGAGCCCCAGTATTACATACATCCCTGTTAATGTTTGTCAAAAATGAGTGCCAAGTCTCCCTATTCTTGACCATGAACAAATCTAGGTCTCTGGGTACCAAGGAATGCTTCTGCCCCTGCTGGGGCTCTCTTCATACCTGGCATTTTATTCCACTACAAACCATTCCTTTTGATTCCTGATCCTTTCTGGGATTTAGACTGGCCCCATGTACAGGCATCTCTCATAGTCTGTCCCTCCACTCTATACCTTTTCATGGTAGAGCTGCACAGAACAATCAGGACAGAAGGGGGCTGCTGGCTCCATGCTCCCTCCCCTCCCCTGATCATTGGTTCCTGTAACATAATTGATGTCCCCGCCCCATCCCTCCACTCCTCCACAGCAGGAGGGAAGTCGGAAGCAGTTCTAGTGGCCTGGATAGGGTGCTATGGGAGCTGGTCCCCTCCTTTCTCTGAGGGAGAGACAGTCTTATCGGTGGCTTACCCCAAGGTTGCTGGTGCTGCTAGTCCTTCTCTGCTAAATATATCACTGTGCAATGGAATTAAATGCAGTACATTGCTTGCACTGCTGAGTTTGAAGGGTATACCGATTTCCGGGTTCCCAAATACAGAAGTAAGAAATCCACAAACGGACTGATATACAGTCAGTGCACCAAGCCATCCCTAGCAGCATCACACCGCCGCCGCCCCCCGGCAACTGCTTCATGGGGGACATCTTGTTCATTAGATTCTGCGCTGTTGTTGCTCTTCCCCCCTTATTCTGGCTTCCCAATGACCCTGCAAGGTGGGCTAGGAGAAGAGATGGTGGCTGGCTTAGTGGGAGGGAATACTATGGAAAACCACCTCAGCATTACTGCCTTATCTAAAACAACTCCACACCACAAAAGGAAACTATTAAAAATGACCATTCCGAGCTCTGCATGATGAATTTATTCTGGAAGAAGAAAAGGCACTTTTAATACTCATTGAAATTCTAACTGTCAAGCCTTTCTCCTGCGTGGCTGGGAGGAAAAACGCCCATCAAAGTGGTGAGCAAAAGGGAGAAGAAGCAGTCATTGGAGCCAATGGGAGGGGGAGGTTCAAAGTAAATGCACTGAAGTTACAGCTACTCTAAGTGAACTTTCAATGCATGCCTACTCAGAAGAAAGCCACAAAGATTTTGGTGGCACTTACTCCCAGGAAAGGAAAGTCTTACAGCCAATGAGTTTACTCAGAAGTAAGCATTGCTGTGTTTAAGGGGATCTTGGAGCCCATAATGGAATGGGAGAGAGGCAGAAATGGTCACTGGAAGCCCAGTCAGTGCCCTGCCCCCCCTTCCCACCAATTTGTTGTCATGACAATGTTATTTAACACCACCCAGCAACACCCCCTAGCACATGCCCACACAAAGCAAGACAAAGCGCTAAAGGGAAAATAAACAGGGGGGTGGGGGGAAATCACAAGCACAGAAAGTGCTGGGTTTTCCCCATTCCTAGATAACATGGGAAGAGGGAAGGAAAGTTATGAGACAGCAGCAGGAGAGCAGCGGCGTCATCTAACGCTCCCGTGAAAAACAGAGATTAAAGAAGAATGATCCTGCTAAAAAACTCAGGTGTGAAGAGAGTCTGGGTGTGTGCTGAAAACCTTCTGGAATGAGACCTTCCATGTGAGCAGTGAATCTTGGGATCCACCTGATCACCCCAGGATTTTCATTATCGGTACAGTGTTCAGAAGAGCTCAAGATACTATATGATGCTGCTGCAATGTGCGACCACAGTGGGTAAAACATACCTCATCACTAGCCAGGAATAACTCCAAGTTTGAGAAGGCTGTGAGCAAAGGGCTCCTTCTTCCATTGATGGCTTCTGGTGGGCTTACATGGCAGTGCAGCAGAGCAGTGCTGGTTGGCTGGGCCTAGCTGCCACTTAAATGTCCCACAATGCCCTGGAGCTACTTTGAGGGCACTGTGGGAAATTTAAATGGTGGCTAGATCCAGCTGCCTGATGACCCAGTACAGGCATCAACAGCGGGCCCTGCCAGGGCACTACAGCCCTGGCAACTGGCCAAGGATGCCAGGTTTGTTATGGATAACATCATTCGTTTAGAAAAGGAGATTTGGCAATCCTTTTGTATTAAAGGATTTTGTCTAGCTGTCTTTCTGGTTATAGAAAAAGCATATGATTTGGTTTGGAAAGAGAGCTTGTTATACAAGCTTTATCAATTGGGTCTGAGAGGCAGTATTCTAATTCTTTGGTGGTTGTGAGACTTTTTATATGGACAGCAATTGAGAGTTCATTTGGGATCTGATTTATCAGAGGCTCAGCCTCTGGAAAATGGAATTCCCTAGGGAAGTGTCATTAGTCCCTCCCTATTTAATGTTATGATTAACGATCTTCCATTGGCCCTCCTTTGTGGTGTTGAAATTGGTATGTATGCAGATGATGGTGTGATCTGGGTTTGCAGTAGGTCTTTGCAAACTGCTATAACTAGACTCAGTTTGGCTCTCAGTAAAGTAGAAGCCTGGGGAAATTCTTGGGGACTGCGTTTTTCCCTTTGTAAAACTGTCGGTGTGGTTATGTCCCCAACAGATGGGTACTTCCCTAGTCACCTTGAAGTTATATGATAGTTAGTGGTGCCTACGTTTTCCTTTCTGGGAGTAATATTTGACCAAAAATTAACTTGGAAAGCACATATAGACTATATACTTAAGACAGTGTAGTCTTAGGATAAATATACTGAAAACAGTACCTAGAAATACCTGGGGAGCAGATAAGAAAATTTTATTAATGTTCTATCAAGCCTTTATCCAACCATTATTGGATTATGGCTGCCAGGCTTACCTCTACTTCTCCTACTTTGTTACATCAATTTGATTTGGTACAATCAAGAGCTTTAAGAATTATTAATGGTGCTTTTATTATTACTCCTTCTACTGTTCTACAAGAAGCTAGTGGAGAACGGCCAAATAACCTTCATCGTGAATTCCAGGATCTTATGTTATGGGATAAGTTATGTGTCCCACAGGAAGGCCCCTTACATAACCTTTTCGATGACAGCTGGGAATTTGGACACCCAAAGAAATTCAACAATAGAAACCCATACATAGTTTGAGTACATAATGTGTTAAGGAAATATCAAGTGGTTCATAGTTTTAGTCCAAGAATGGAGAAATGTAATCCCAATGGATGGATGTGGTCTCCTGCTTTGGTACATGTGGGTATTAATGAGATGGGGATTTATTAAAATTGGCACACTGGGTGCTAAAACAATTACCTTAGAATGTATTCATGTTCGATGGAATCATTGTTGTATGATCTATATGGATGGCACTAGGGATCCTATGACTGGTTGGGTTAGCACAGTATTTTGTATGCCTAGTTTTGGGATACACAAAGGATCTCGCAACTGGATCTCGATGTCAGCCAAATTAGTGGCCATTGTTTTGACACTAGAATGGATTATGGAGATTCATCCAACCTATGCCCTTGTTTTGTCTGATTCCCTTTCTGGGTTGATTCAGTCGGGTGGTGTAGATTGTAAAAAACAACCTAGTAAATGAAATATGGGCTTTGTGCTCAGAATTACGTTTAATGGGAATATGGGCTGGCTTTTGTTGGATTCCAGCTCATGTTGGTGTCACAGGGAATGAAATGGTGGATAATATAGCAAAGCAGATCTTACAGAAGACCCCTATTACTGTTCAAGTACCTTTATCTCACATTGAAATTAAGAGCTTCCTACACAGGGAATGTATTCAAAGATGGCAAAAAAATTGGGAAGAGAGCAATACTGGATGCAGAGTTTTCTCCTTTTGCCCTAATTTAAGAGATTTTAAAACTTTCCATCAGCCTGGTAAGTCTGTATTTTTGAAGTGTTATCTGGACATTGTGCAGTTCAAAGCAATCTTTTTAGAACAGAGCAGGTGGATTCAGATATCTGTGATACCTGTGGAGTATCAGAGACAGTCAACCATACGTTGTGGGATTGCATAAAATATCTAGGAGAAAGGGAGCCCTTTCTTTGTAACTTGACGGATAGGGGAGCTACTGTTGGGAATTTGGGTGCTCTTATGATTTGCGAGATTCAGGGCTCTGTGATCTCTGCCATCTGGCAGTTTATGCTTGATAGTAATTTAGCCAGCAGTATGTAAGATAATTTCTTGCATTAATCTGATGTCAGTAGATAGTGGTAATAGGGATTCTAGGCCTTGGTTTTCCATAAAACCTCCAGAAGGATGCCAGGTAGCGATACTAGCCAACTAGACACACATTTTTATTATGAGTTCCCTGTGATGGGAGTGCCTGTGGTCAAGGATGAGCTTTTGTACATTCCTGGGGGGTGTTTCCACCAGCAATTTACTCCAAGCTGGCTGCGTGTTGAGTTCGTGTGGCCATCCAGCAGCCACCCCAGAGCAGATCAGGGAAAAACCGGATTTCCTGAGACTGCTTAAAGTCCGATTCTTTTCCTTAAACAACTTTTCCTGGTTCTCCCCAGTATAGTTGTATGCCCCAACCCCGGCATTTAGCTCAGATATGCTAGCCCTGGCCAGGGGTGTGCCTTTCACCATGACCCCAATCAAGGGGTGTTTCCTCCCATTGTGCTGAATGAGGCCTGCCCTCTCAATGACCACAGAAATAACAGCAGCCCCTCAACTGACACGGCACATATCAAAGCTCAATTCCTTAAGTGCGATTAAGCGATCAAGCACGATTTCCTTAGGACGTAACTCCTTCACAGCTTACTTACAGAGATCCCGTGCGTTAAAATGGGGACTGGTTTTGGTCTCTTTCCCACAAAAAACACATTAGTGTCTCCTCAGAAATAACTCCCATTGCAGTCAATGAGGCTTGTCTCTGGATGTTTCTACATTAAGCAAAAAACCCCACTTCCTTTCTGGAGTTTCCTGCTTTTGGTTTCTTTGTGGGATTAGGAAGGGCTTCTTTACATGGCAGACAAGTGGTTTGAACTGAGGGACTGCCTTCCTCCCTCCCATATGTGCAAAGGGGGGGGAGTCTTGTTTTCATAGCTTAACTTCTGCTGTACTGTTTTCTCGCAGCCTCCAGGAAACCTTTGACTTACTTCTGAGTAGACATAAAATGTAAGATTGTGCTGTAAGTCTGCAACCCTTGGCACTCATATGCGGGAGTAAGCTGCATTGAACTCAATGGAACTTATTTCTGAGTAGACTTAAGATCACCCTGTAAGCCTGCAACCTTCAGCACACTTACTTGGGAGTAAGTCCCACTGAACAACAGAGGACATTGCTTCTGAGCTTGGTGGGGTGGGGGATCATATGTGTCTCACTTCATTGTAGAGAGGCATTTTACCCTCTTTTCCCTCCAACTGAGAAATGCAGAGGCAGGAGATGCAATCAGCAGGCGATTCTTGCCTTTGCTCCTGTCAAATTTCATCCTGACTGCGCCCCCATCAACTGAAAACAAATGACCAGAGCAGGCAGATACAGTGGTTTCTTCTGCTATTGGAAAATTTCACAGGGAGGTCATGGCGCTCCTGTTCCATGGGCTGGAAAAAAATACCAATGTTTTTGCATTTGGGGAAAACACGAGATAAGCTGGAGGAAAGAGTGGGAGGCACCCTGGAGGGTAACGGCACCATCTAAAGAGCCCACAAACCTCCAAGAGAGAGCCATCTCAACAGCGGGATAAAAGCTCTGTGTGATTAACCCCTTTGAATGCCCACATCAGTACAGAGATTCCCCCTCAATTGAAATGGCACACTTTAAAGCACAATTCCTTAAGTGTGATCTACAGGCTCCAATCCATTGCCTTAGGAAGTAAGTACTTCACAGCTTCATTATAGATATCCTGCAGGTTACAATGGGCGCTGGTTTCTGCCTTTGTGTTTACTGGTCCCTTTCCCACAACAAACCCATTACTGTCTCCTCAGAAGTAATGCCTATTGTGGTCAATGAGGTCCTGTCAGTTAAAATGGGGGCTGGTTTCCATCTTTGTGTTCTCCCCCCCCCTTTCCCAGCACAAACACGTGTGTCTACTCAGAACTCCCATTGTGCTCAATGAGGCTTGCTCCTGAAATGCAGGTGCATCTGGACTTTCAGGGGAAAGCAGAAAGGGGGGCAGAGGGGGGAAGCCTCTCTTATTGGTTGAGCAGCCCCTGCCAGTCAGATGATGTTCACTCCAACCCCCACCCCCACCAGGAACTATGTTCTGTGAAGTGATTTTTACTGGTCCAGAGAATCTGCTCGTCGAACCTGCTCACAGCAAAGCTGATTCCTTTTAAAAAATCCGGTACTCTTCCATTAGCTTCTCCTTCTGTTGTTGTGGAAACACAGCCCTGGGGGCAGCTGGTGCTATCAAGCAAACTCTTGGCAAGCCATATGATGGCAGTCCATCTTGCACATTGCCACCTGAGAAATATAGCCATGTAGGTCTTTGTCTAGCAGCTTCCACATGGTGGCCATAATGCAAGAACTAGTCTTCATCTCAGATGAAAGGCTTTTGCTGCAAGGAAAAACATTCACTTGGCAGATTATGAAGAGTTCTGAAGGATTCAAAAGTTTGCTCACTGTGTTGTGACATTTTCGTTGATCCTAATAAAGGTATTGCCCAAATATGGATTTCGAAACAGTTAGTATAGTTACCACAAATGTTAATCCTCAAAAGGAGAAAGCAGGAGTGTGTGTACATACAATTTCCTCTTTCCCTGCTGCTTTTACTCTCTGAACAGCCTCTGCAGCTGTTGCAGCGTGGGACCACATCCCGTTAACTCCGAGCCCTGCTTGTGTCCCTGGCTTACCTCGAGCTCTGCCTTTGGAATGGAAACACACTGAACTCTTGGCAGACTGAGCCTTTGGTTCTTCGCTCACTCATACAGCTGTGAATTCATTACAGACGCTTGAGTTAATTCTCTTGTTAAACCGTTTTTCTTCTCAACAAGATGATCATTCCCAAAGGGGAAATGAGATGTACTGGCACAATAGAACATTGAAATCTGACAAGCAGTGTTCAGAAAGTTTACTCATAAAAACAAGCAGCCGCGCTGAATTCTATCCAGCCTTAGAATTTAAATACAGAATGAAGGACGGGTGGTGGCTGACCTTTGGTGGCATTAGTGGCAATCTGCAGTGCTCCCATAATACAGCCTGGAGATGTGATGATTGATTTTGTTGGGCTTGCTGAGTGAAACCCTGACAATATGGGCAGAAATTGACAATATGACCTTCTCTAAAGCACAGAAAACGTCCATTGATAGGGGACAATTTACTCCCATAACTCAAACATTTACAGTCAGGGCCAGAAATATTGGACCAAGGATAACTGTTTTGGCAGTTGGCCTCTGCACACCACCACAGTGAAGTTGAAAGGAAACACACCCAGATGGGAGCGAAGTCAGGACTTTCAGCTGTAATTCAAGGGGTTTGACAAAAGTGGGGCACTAACCATTCAGGAAGTACAGCCAGTGGCATACACACACACACATCATTGTGTCACGGTGGAAACTGAGCCCAGAGAGCCTCAGAGCAGTTTGAATTCTGAGGAGGAACAGCTATCCGTGGGAGAGGGGCCAGCTCATCCCTCACAGGCTCAGCACCTGGCAGAGATTCCTCCTGCCAGCATTCCAGAGATAGATAGTGACTGGGGTAGTGAGGGAATGCGGGAGGGGGGATTCTTAGACGCTCGACGCAGACAAAAAGAGCATCGAGCAATGGAGGGCGCGGAAAGGAGGCGTAGCGCCCGTTTGGCGCGCAAGCAATGGCCGCCTCCCATGGACCCAAGGGAAAGAGGGAGGATTTCTCCCTAGCCCATACGTTCTGGGTCTTCAAGTGACTCTCTTTCAAACAGGGATCAACTGACTACTTGAAACTTAGGCTACCCTGCTGTTCCTTGCATTAGTCGCTGGTGATAAGCATCTGAAAGAGTCATTAAGTTGTAAAAGGATTAAAGCTTTGAAAAGAAATCCTTTCGTCTGTGTCTTGAGTTGGCTATTGGAATCTACTGGGAGAAGCTCCCAGAGCGCTCCTGACACATTGGGGGCTCATAAGTAATGGAACAAACCAACATCATTTCAAACTTAAGGATCACGTTTAATACCTGGATGAAAATCCTTTGCAGTCAATGGCTGCCTGAAGTCTGGAACCCATGGACATGACCAAATGCTGAGTTTCCTCCTTCGAGATGCTTTGCCAGGCCTTTACTGCAGCTGCCTTCAGCTGCTGCTTGTTTGTGGGTCTTTCTGCCTTCAGTCTTGTCTTCAGTAAGTGAAAAGCATGCTCTATTGGGTTGAGGCCAGGTGACTGACTTGGCCATTGAAGAACATCCCACTTCTTTGCCTTCAGACACCCTTGGGTAGCTTTTGCTGTATGTTCTGGGTCATCATCCATCTGCAATATGAAGCGGCGTCCTATCAGTTTGGCAGCATTCGGCTGAATCTGAGCAGAAAGTACCGCCCTATACACTTCAGAATTCATCCTGCTGCTTTTATCAGCAGTCAGGTCATCAATAAACACCAGTGACCAGTTTCCATTGGCAGCCGTACATGCCCATGCCATAACACTGCCTCCACCATGTTTGACAGATGATGTGGTATGCTTTGGATCATGAGCTGTTCCTTTCCTTCTCCATACTTTCCTCTTCCCATCATTCTGGTATAAGTTAATCTTGGGTTCATCAGTCCAAAGAATCTTATTCCAGAACTGGGCAGGCTTTTTTAGGTGTTTGCTGGCAAAGGCTAATCTGGCCTTTCGGTTCTTGAGCATTACCAGTGGTTTGCACCTTGTTGTGAAGCCTCTGTATTTACATTCATAAAGCCGTCTCTTGACTGTAGATGTTGACAATGACATGCCTACCTCCTCAAGAGTGTTCTTGACCTGGCTAGATGTTGTGAAAGGGTTCCCCTTCACCATGAGCAGCATTCTACGGTCATCCACTTTAGTTGCCTTCCATGGTCTGCCAGGCCTTTCGCTGTTGCTGAGCTTGCCAGTTAATTTCTTCTTTTTCAGGATGTTCCAATACTGTTGTATTGGCCACTCCCACTGTTTTTGCTATCTCTCTGATGGGTTTATTTTGTTTCCTCAAACTAATGATGGCCTCCTTCACTCGCATGGACACCTCTTTGGACCTCATGTTGGGAGTTCCAGTGAACAGCTACCAAATGCAAATGTGACACAAAGAACCACCTCCAGGCCTTTTATCTGCTTGATTGGTCATGGGGTACCCAGGAAACAGGCCACACCTGGCCATGCAGCTGCTTGCCAGCCATTCATTCCATTACTTATGAGCCACCAATGATGGGTGTGTGTGTATGCCACTGGCTGTACTTCCTGAATGGTTAGTGCCCCACTTTTGTCAAACCCCTTGAATAACAGCTGAAAGTCCTGACTTCGCTCCCATCTGGGTGTGTTTCCTTTCAACTTCAACGTGGTGGTGTGCAGAGGCCAACTGCCAAAACAGTTATCCTTGTTCTAATATTTCTGGCCCTGACTGTATAGAACGATGTCTTTGAAGGCATAAGCCCAAAGGCATCGGGGAGGTGCCCAAAGGCGCAAATGCAAAGAAAGCAAAACATGCCAAACAAAAATTATTACACAACGCAGGACCACAGCACCTGACAGAGTGCCTCTCCCAGTGTGAATCTACCTGATCATCATCTGAGGCCCTTCTCCATGTGCTTCCTCTGAGGGAGGTTCAGAGGACAGCAATAAAGGAGAGGGTATTCCCCTGCTTATTTAACTTATATGCAGAGTACATCATGAGAAACGCCGGGTTCGATGAATCACAGGTCAGAATTAAGATTGCCGGGAGAATTATCAACAACCTCAGATACGCAGACGATACCACCCTAATGGCAGAAAGCGAAGAGGATCTAAAGAGCCTCTTGCTGAGGGTGAAAGTGGAGAGTGCAACAGCTGGTTTGAAACTCAACATTAAAAAAACGAAGATAATGGCATCTGACCCCATCACTTCCTGGCATATAGAAGGGGAAGAAATGGAAGCAGTGACAGATTTTATTTTCTTGGGCTCCAGGATCACTGCAGACGGTGACTGTAGCCATGAAATTAAAAGACGCTTGCTCCTTGGGAGGAAAGCTATGGCAAACCTAGACAGCATAGTAATAAGCAGAGACATCACCTTGCTGACAAAGGTTCATATAATCAAAGCTATGGTTTTCCCAGTAGTAACATATGGCTGTGAGAGCTGGACTATAAGGAAGGCTGAGCGCCGAAGAATTGATGCCTTCGAACTGTAGTACTGGAGAAGACTCTTACGAGTCCCCTGGACTGCAAGGAGGTCAAATCAGTCCATCCTAAAGGAAATCAACCCTGAGTGCTCATTGGAAGGACAGATACTGAAACTGAAGCTGAAATATTTTGGCCACCTAATGTGAAGAGAAAACTCCCTGGAAAAGACCCTGATGCTGGGAAAGATTGAAGGCAAAAGGAGAAGGTAACAGCAGAGGATGAGATGGCTAGATAGCATCACCGATGCAATGAATATGGACTTGAGCACACTACGGGAGAGAGCGGAAGACAGGAAGGCCTGGCGTGCTATGGTCCATGGGGTCACGAAGAGTCGGACACGACTCAACGACTGAACAACAACAATTCTTAGTGGTGGCCCCCAATTATGGAACATTTTCCAAAGTGAGCTCTGCTTGGCACCAGCACTGTAATCTTTTTGGCACCAGGTTAAGACCTTCATCTACTCCTAGGCATTTGACAGCATATGATACGGTTTTAATGGGTCCTGCGATTTCTTATTTGTTTTTAAAAAATTGGTACTTTAAAAAAAATATTATGTTACTACGTAGTACGTTTAGGCTTTCGATTTTTGTACACTGCCCAGAGTGCTTTGGCTGTTAGGTAGTAAAGGTAAAGGTGTCCCCAACCAGTCGTGTCCGACTCTAGGGTGTGGTGCTCATCTCCATTTCTAAGCCGAAGAGCCAGCGCTGTCCAAAGACGCTTCCGTGGTCATGTGGCCGGCATGACTGAACACCAAGGTGCATGGAACGCTGTTACCTTTCCCGCCGAAGCGATACCTATTTATCTACTTGCAATCTCTTGCTTTTGAACTGCTAGGTTGGCAGGACCTGAGACTGAAGATGGGAGCTCAATCCGTCATGCGGAACTCAGGTTTTGAACTGCTGTCCTGCCGACCTTCCGGTCTGCAGTTCAGCGTCTTAACCACTAAGCCACCGCGGCCCTAGTATAGTTAGGTAGTATAGAAATGTAATTAATGAAATGAAATGCTACAAAGAGAAAGGAAGAACAAATGGTAAATAAAGATCAGGGATGGGAACCCAGATCTCTCCAGCCAAAGTCCAACATGCTAATGCCGATATTGCCCTTTATACAGAATATCCTAATCAGCTGAGCCTAATAAATTGGGTATTATACTAAGAACTGCACACACAAATGTATAGATATGGCTCAACATAGCCACCTACATTTTTGGACTCTCCTTAGGGATGGGGCTATAGGGACTGTCATGACAACAGCCTGTACAAAGTCTGGTTCACAGAAATACAACAGAAGTGCATTCTGCCACTCTTCTGGTATGCCTCTGCACTGGTGAACTGCAGAAATCCTATTCATGAGCTTGAAACAGAAAACGTCATACACACTGTTCTCTTATGAGGTTATTCCTGGTATTCTGCCCATTACACTACATTGTTCCATAACACATAGAACAATATTTTAGTTTATGAAATCAGCCACAAACCCTGTGTTTGCAACTTCTTTGTAATAAGATCAAATGTTATGGCAAGCTACTTCCACAAGACAGCTTCAGCTATTGGGCAGTATAGAAATAAAATAAATAAAATTATTGCATAACCTATTATATGGATCACTATATTTAAAATATGTTGCAGTTGTGCCCCCTACTGGAAGCATCTACCTAATGTATAACTTAGAAAAATGATAGAGATTTCCCCTGCTGGGATAATTTGCAGTCTTACAAATCCCTTTGCTGTAAATGTGGCACTAGGTTGTAAAATACTCCTAGCCACAATCAAGTTTCAAACAGCTGTGAGTAGGCTGTGCTGGCTGGGGCATGCTGGGAGTCATAGGACTTTTTCTGTTTCAACATGCATACAATTGCACCTTTATTTATTTAAAATATTTTTTAGGGTGCAATCCTATGAAATCCGCCCTGGGTCCTTGTAAGCCTCTGAACGCGAAGGCTTACGAGTATCTAATGCACAGCAGGAGGCACACTGCACCTCCTGCTCTAGTTTTCACCTATCTAGCAGAGGCTTCAAGGAGGGGGAGGGAAGGAGGCTGGGGACGGCTGGGGATAGCTCAGATCCTTGCATCCCCAGTCTCCTTCCCTCCCCACCCACCAACATGCTCCCTCTCACCCCTCTATGAGCTCACGTTTGCAAGCCCGTTGAAGCAGGTGGCATGGTTCTCTCCATGCCAGTTGTGAGGAGTGGGAGGAGACCTTGGTTTCCTGGCCCCGAGGTTGGAGTGCTGTCTCCAGCCTTGGATCCAGGAATCCGAAATATCCTATGTTTCTCAGACACTGTCTAAGGGCCATAGGATTAATCTCTAAGTCGCCTTTCAGGGCAGGAGTCATCCCAAGGTGGCTTGCAAAAATAAAATAGATACAGCAATACAACAAAATCATAAAAGCTCCAGTAATAAAGTATTGAGAGCCTGATGCTGGGAAAGATTGAAGGCAAAAGGAGAAGGGGACGGCAGAGGATGAGATGGCTAGATAGCATCACCGAGTCGATGCAATGAATATGAACTTGAGCACACTCCGGGAGAGAGTGGAGGACAGGAAGGGCTGGCGTGCTATGGTCCATGGGGTCACGAAGAGTTGGACACGACTTAACGACTGAACAACAACAATAAAGTATCAGTCCTAGACAGTACTAAAGCCTCACAACACAGCTACAAATCAGAACAGTCCAGTAAAACATAATCAGGGAAACATTGCTAGATGTTGGAGTACATTGCTAGATAATCACACAGGCAATCTTCCCCAACCTGGTGCCCTCTAGATGCCTGGTGTCAGAAAGTGGGGGATGCAAAGGTCGCTGGGAATGCAGAGTGGGCAGAGAGGATCTTGAACCACACAGTGGGAAAAAAAGAAGGTAGTGTCCACTGTTCCTTTCACCCTACTTAATGCACAAGACCCCGTCTTTTAATAGTTCATATCTCCCAACCAACTCAGTTAAGGTAAACTGTTTCTTTTAATAAGAGACATTAGGACCCACAATGTAAGCTTTTTCTTTAATTATTACAGGGCAAAATTTGAACTATGACTGAGCCCTAGAAACTGTTTTGAATACCAGAGTTCTTCCCTGGAAAATAAAAAGAGGGATTTGGCTTTAGTCACACGCAGAGTGTTTTTCCATCAGCATTTATAGCCATACCAAGCCTCCATAACCTGAGGGTAAGGGCAGAAGATGGGGGATGGGTTTATAAGCAGGGGTCTATCCAGAAATGCTATCTTAGTAGAGCCCCAAGAAATACCGCTGGGGCTTGCTGTGTTGGGACAAGATGCGTATGTGCACTACCGGAACACGTAAAGTGTGCAGTCTTAGGTGGAGTTTATAGAATCAGTGCAAAGCCCGACATTGTGGATGTACAGTGCCCAATGCATTCCTCTTGCTTGGACTAGGCTTCCAGTAAATGTCAAAGAACAGTCGCTGGCAAGTTAGAACAATGTAGGTAAGGGGAGGGTTGGATCAGGTATAAAGGACTACATTACGTTCAGCAGGCTTACATCCAAAAACACATTTTCACACCTGCTGTGGGATACCTATATACTTCCCTTCAAAAATTGCAGAAGGCATTACTTGGAACCCATGTTCTGTGGAAGGCCTTCTTAACTGAGGGAAGCTCAGAGTATGACACCATTTGTGCCCTTCTATAATCTTCCCTTATCTTATGGTGCAATCCTATGCATGTTTAGACAGAAAGAAGTCCCACAACTCCCAGCATTCCCCAGCCAGCCATCCTGGGAGGTGTAGGACATTTTTCTGTTCAAACATGCATATTATTATTTACATTTCTATACTGCCCTATAGCTTACACTTTCTGGGTGGTTTACAGAAGTTAAAACATTAAAATACAATATACAAAGTTTAAAATCCATTTACATAAAAGCACACAGACCATATACACGAACAGCAATTAGAGCAAAGGATTGCTCTCTTAAACCCCTATTATTTATAACCATATCAAAGTAATTCAAAGCACTCACTATCTTTTCAAAGTAGCAGTGGCCAAATAGTCTACCCATATTTTCTCCAAAAGATGTTTCTGGTGATCGCCTGAATAATGTTGACTAATATGAGCTCTCTAATGACATTATGTAACAGACTGCATACCTCAAAGACCACGTCCCCAACCAGTCATATTTTGGAACCAGCAGCTACAGCTATGAGGTGAAGTCGATGAGTGAGGGCTCCTTCCCACTGAGGTTTTAGCCTGTGATTGAGATTGCTCCGTCACGGAAGTTTGCGGGCTCCCTACATGACGCCATGATCATTCAAGGCGTCTCCTGCACTAAATGCCCTTTGTTCTGTTTTTAAATAGATCGCAGATAATGAGCTATCAAATTACACTGCTATGTTCCGCTTGAATTTCCACCATGAAAAGAGTAAAAGCGGCAAGAAGAGGAGCGAGATCAACGAAAGACAACAGAGGACTCAGATACGAGGAGGAGGAGGGGGGAAAGGAAGCGCGTGTAAAGGGAGTTAGCTGTGATCCTACATTTAAAACGGAAGCAGAAAGCCCCGTTTTAAATGCAGGACTGTAAGCTGGTGTGGAGATGCCCAGAGAGCAAAAGCTGCTTGGGCAAGGTGCCCACAAACTGTTCCTGTGTCCTTTACAGACAGGCCTAAAGCGGCCTAGGCTGAAGAGAGCAACTCAACAAGTATTCAAGAAAATTAAAAACGGTAAGATGAGAGACTTCAACCCGCTGGCAGTGTGGCATTCATGTCACCAGCAGCAGCCGCCGCCGCCCGCCCTCGAACAACTACTAATAACCCAGTCCCACCCGGGCCCTCAAGCCTCGTGAGGAAAGGTTTTATACTACTTCGAGTTTTATACTACTACTCCCTCGTTCCCGCCCAGTAGCGCTCCCCTTCCTTCCCTTGGCTGAGGCTGACTGAAAAACAGCACAGGCCCCGCCGGCCAGTGTTTGCCCGGCCTCCTGTCACGTGCGCGCTCTGCTCGGCGGCGCCTGCTATACTCCGCCGCCGCCGCCGCCGCCTCCGCCTCCTCAGGGGCTCCGTCCATCCCCTCTTCTTCCACCGTTTGCCGCGCCTCCAGCGGTAGGTAGAAATGCTTTGAAATTCCCCGGGGGCGGCTGTTCGCTTGCTTCCGAGGTACCTGAGGATTGGGGTTGTCTTGCTTGCGTGGTGTTTTTTTAAGCGCCTCTCTCATCGCCATTGCTCGGTGCAGCCGGGTTCTGCAGCCGCCGCGTCTCGGCTGTTTGTTTAACCTGCAGCCTCGAAAATCGACCGGAACGCGCGGCCAGGAACTGCTGCGGCCTGGCCCCGTTCTGGAGGGAGGCTTGAGCCCCCCCTTTTTTTTTTTTAATTCAAAGACATGTTTTGAAAAATGTCCGGGGTTTTAGGTATGCTGCCCTGTCTGCCTCTTCCTCTCCTGACCTCTTATTCCCATTTTGAAGATCGTGTGTGTAGGGGGGAGGGGCGTGGGCGCAAATTAGTATCTCCCTACTATTTTCCCTGAAGTAAAACAGATAAAATGAACCGTAATTGTATTTTCAGGCTTTTCTAGTATCTCAACAGAGATGGTAAATGCTGCTCTGTGTTATTGTCTCTCGTGCTACAATTAGGTTAGGGCTGCAACCCTATACATACATGAAATTGCCTCACTGAAGTCAGCTGGATGTCCAAGTGGTCAGAATTGGTCTGAAAAATTGGCAGCGACACCTTGCAGTTGAAAAGTCTGAAATAAGGGACATTTGCAATTACCTAGAGGATGAGCTATGATGTGAAACACAAATCTTTAAAAGGGCATTGGGTAGCTTACCTAAGAGTATGCCTGTGTGTTAGGAGTAAGTCACTGCATTTGTTTTCTGTGAAAGAATTAGCAGTCTTTTTTCCCTGCTATAACTCTTTTCTCTGTCAGCTAAGTTATTTGTTTAAAAATCCTTATACTGGGTAATCAGGATATTACAAAATGTACCAATACTTAGAACATGTTTTTCAAACAGGGCTACCAAGACGATAATGAGGTGGTAACTGGATAGTGGTTGGAAAATCCTGAAGAAAATGTAATCACCACCCACCTTTTCCTATAACTTTCTCTGCTGTGAAATCAGACTGGGATTACTGCCATATTGAAATCTGAGTTGATGGTATCTGGAAGTGTTTTTAGTTAAATTAAAGGTAGGGAGAGTTATTTTAACTCATATTATGCTCAGCACTGACTCCTTAATCAGATCTGTAACTTTCAAAGTGTTTCTTGTCCTTCCTAGGTCACCTTTGGGGGCGATGGGTGTCAGTCACTCACTTTCTCTGTGAACCTAACATGGCTTGTGTGCCTGGTCCCAGCACAAGTGAGTTTCCATTCTTAGCAGACAGGCATGCTCGTCTCGTATTGGCTCAGATCAACAAGATGAGATGTGGGCAGCAGTTCTGTGATGTGCAGCTCCAGGTTGGTGAGGAAGTATTTAAAGTCCACCGACTTGTCTTGGCTGCAAGTAGTCCTTATTTTACAGCTCTGTTTGCGGGAGGGATGCAAGAGTCTACAAAGGATGTTGTGCGGATCCTGGGTGTGGATGCTGACATCTTTCAGATCCTCCTGGACTTTATTTACACAGGTAGACTAATTCCTTGTTATGCTTTGTGGCAATGCCTTAATAACATGGTAGCTTGTGAATCAAATGTCTTGATTCAGTTAGTACTTGCTGTTTTACATCTTATCACTGACTATTTCACAGACATCCCTGCCCCGCTGCCTTTATGTCAGAGGGTTGACATTAGTAAACAAATGAGAGTTACCCAACACTACATTGAATAGACACATTTTTCCATCCTTTTTGTGTATTCCTGCTATCAGTCCCTATGTGAACAAAGTGAGTGTTGTTAATGATGGAATTAGAAGCACACTTATCTGGCAGTAAGTGCTACTGAAGTCAGTAGGACTACCATCCAAATAAACATAATTGGGGTTAAGTCTGGTTTTACTGTACAATTACTGTATTAAGTGGTTTTGTCTAGTTTTTCCCTGTTGCTTCTAGAGTGAATTCTCTCTCTTAATGGTACTTCCAAACAGCTTACTATATTGGCTGCTGGAATGGGGATTAAGGGCGCAATCCTATGGGGATAGGCGGCTGCCTCCAAACTCAGAGGCAACTGCCTATCAAATGCAGGGCAGGCAAAGTGCGGAGGGGATCGTCCCTTACGTGCTTCTCCTGCCCTGCATTTGTGACTAGACAGCCAATTTTGACTGTCTAACCGCGGGAAGGCAGAGCGGGGGAGGAGGCTGCCAGACAACACATAGGATGTGACATATTGGCATTTCCGCCTTCCCTGCCCCAGAACTCCCTGTTTTGGCCACTCCAGGCTCCTCTTCCAAGCGTGGGGCCATTTCGCACTGCCTGTGGGGCAGCGCGGAAGTGAGGGAGGTCGATTCTCCAGGAACCAACCTCGGAGTGCGGGCTCCAAGGTTGGTTCCTGGAAACCCACATATCCTATGGCCATCTAGCCACTGACAAGCAGCCATAGGATTGCTCCCTAAGTGTGCATTTTTGGTTAAAATATGGGCTGTATTTTCTTATCCCCTTATTTGTTCAATTTATTTATAAATTCTCTATTAACTAACTTGATGTTTAAGTTCTGAATTGAAAGTTTCTTCATAAGTTTATTGACGTTTATTGTAGTATTTTTATGGTTATATAATTTTTCATAGTGACTTTGATATTTTATTTGGTAGTATTGTATTCTGTATGATAAAGTTGTTAGCCACATTGTGCTTCCTTTTGGAGGTAAAAGCGGGATATAAATAAATGGTAATTATAGTTTTGTCTCCTTGCTGAACAAAATTATGCTAGAAGATGCTGTAGCTGTGGGGAATGCAGAATTCCCCCTCCTGTACAGGACTTGTCTTGTTCTCACGAATCATATGTGAGGGGGTAAATCTGAGTCTAGACTGCACTACTTCAAAGTTCAAATGGGAGACTCACATGACTGAAAGCTCTTCTGTACATAAATAATTCCCTGTGCTTTGACAGCCAACGTGTCTGAGAGAAGGGTTCTCGTCTAGCTTTCTCTCTGACGTGTTAATTTTCTATGTGCAGTTATTTGGGGAGGAATATGGAGGAGCATTCAAACTTATGAGCTCCTATCTGCAGTCTGAAGACACAATTAAGACATAGATTTACTGCTTAGCTGCAACTCCTGAATATACAAACAGAACTAGTTAGTGGTATGCTAGTGTAACATTGGCTGTTTTATTGTCAGTTTTCTGTGGAGAAAACGTTGATCTATGCCATTTGATTAAGGAGATGTGAAAAAGTATGCCTACATTTACCATATCCTAATCAATTCATTATTTTAATTCCTGTGGGTTCCCCTAAAGATACTGGTAATGCAACAATCATGTATGTCTATATGCTTCAAGGGACAGTCACAATTTTTGTGGACAAAACATATGCTATCATGTTGGCAAGATTTCATACCAGATGAAAATCTGTCTCCCTTGTTCATTCAGGCATAGTCAGCATTGGCGAGAGTAATGTCCAGGAGTTAATTGTGGCAGCAGACATGTTCCAGCTCACAGAAGTGGTGGATCTTTGCTGTGAATTTCTAAAGGGGCAGATTGATCCTACGAACTGCATTGAACTCTTTCAGTTCTCTGAGCAAATTGCCTGTCATGATCTGCTAGATTTCACAGAGAATTATATCCATGCCCACTTCCTAGACATCCAGAATGGGGAGGAATTCCTGGCCCTGACAAAAGACCAGCTTATTAAGATCTTGCGAAGTGAGGAGCTGAGCATAGAAGATGAGTACCAGGTGTTCACTGCTGCAATGCAATGGATTCTAAAGGATCTGGGAAGAAGAAAAAAACATGTTGTGGAAATACTGGATACAGTTAGATTTCCTTTGCTACCCCCACAAAGACTCTTGAAGTACATTGAAGGTAACTGAGTGTACGGTAGTATGTGAATTTGTACTTTTGATACTTTCACATCACTCAGTGACCCAACGTGGTCTCTGTGGACTGATTTTGTGTAGCAGCTATAAACACAGGTACCCTATCAGAGGTGCATTACCTTGTACTAGCTGTTAGTATAATGGATTCACCGTTATATTAAAGCACTGCCACATTGGAACCCTTGATAATGCTGTAATTATTTGGAGTTTTACAGCTGTGAGTAAAAATGCCCTGCAATATGATGCAGAGTGTGGTGGGATTTCACTTTTTACAGGCAGAGAAGCACTGGATATATTCCCATCTGGAGGAAAACATGAAATACAGTCTGGTAATGAGGAGAGGTAAGGCAGGTGAATTCAGGAGGATGGGATGGTCATGAGTAACTAACTTCTTATGTGAATACTGATAGGTGAGAAAGTGTGGGTTATGTACGACGATCCAGATTATGGCTCATTATATAGTTTCTAACTTTCTATGGCCCTGCTAATTTTTACAAAGGTCATTAATGAGATCTCCAACTGCGTAAATATGACCGTAGAAGTCTGGGAAATATTTTTTCCTGCAGACTCAACAAAATCTGAGTCTAGATATTTCCCAGAAGGGTTGCAATTTTTTTTAACTTTGTGTTGGCTTTTAATGGTTGGGGTAAGAGAGCAGGAGGAAAGTGATATGTATTTTAGTAAATGCATTTATTGAGTTTTTAAAAATATGTACTGTTTTTTTGGATGGAGACAAGCTACAAAACCAGCCAATCAATGAAAATGTAATCTCTCAAACTCACACACCTGGTTTATTTGTAGATCGGCCATTACTAAATATTTCAATTTTTTTCTTCCCAAGGTGTTCCTGATTTCAGTCTTCGAGTGGCCCTTCAAACCCTCTTAAAAGAATACTGTGAAGTGTGTAAATCTCCCAAAGAGAGCAAGGTTAGCAGTTTCCTGCAGGCAGCTAAGGCACGTCCCCGGAAGAAAGCCAGGAAGTACCTTTATGCAGTAGGTACGGATCCTTGTTGGCAATAAGATGTCTGCAAAACCTGAAGTGCTAGGACAACCTTCCCCAACCTGGTGACCTCTAGATGATATGGACTGCAACTCCCAGTATTCCTGACCATTGGCCGTGCTGGCTGGGGCTGATGGGAGTTAAAATTCAAAATATCTGGAGGGCAGCAGGTTGGGGAAGGCTGTACTAGGGAAATGCCTGTGGAGCAGCTAATCATTCAGCCCGTCTCTGCTTCTTGAATAGGTGGATATACTCGCTTGCAGGGAGGCCGTTGGAGTGACAGCAGAGCTCTCAGTTGTGTGGAGCGTTTTGATACTTTCAGTCAGTACTGGACTACTGTGTCTTCCTTACACCAGGCTCGCAGTGGGTTGGGAGTTGCAGTGGTAGGAGGAATGGTTTATGCTATTGGAGGTAAGGATGAAGAACCTCTGGGGGAAAACAGGCTATTCCTTGGTGTACTTATGTATGTATTTTATTTATTATTTATTACTATTATTATTACCATTATTGTTACATTTATATCCCACCTTTTTTTGTCTTGCAAAGAATTCAAGGTGGCTTACATGATCCTCGCCTTCTCCATTTTATCCTCACAACAACCCTGTGAGGTAGGTTAGGCTGAGAGTCACTGACTGGCCCAAAGTCACCCAGTGAGCTTCATGGCCAAGTGGGGACTAGATCCCAGATTTCCAGAATCCCAGTCTAACACTCTGACCACTACACCACGCCGGTTCTCATATATGCATGTATGCATGCATATGCAAAGCTGTGTAACTTGCAGGAACTTTGTGTTTGACCAGTTGGTACTTTCAAACTCATGCTTTCCACTCATATTGCTACTAAACATCTG
The DNA here is from genome assembly GCF_057233095.1 of Heloderma suspectum. Lineage (NCBI taxonomy): Eukaryota > Metazoa > Chordata > Lepidosauria > Squamata > Helodermatidae > Heloderma > Heloderma suspectum. The sequence goes on from NC_139461.1 coordinate 234,074,068, forward strand.
AGTACTTGTGTCCATCCAGTAACAACTGCTTTCTGTAGGTTTTAGGAAATATAGGAAGCTGCCTTATACTGAGTCAGACTGTTTGTCCATCTAGCTCAGTACTGTGTATTCTTACTTCCCATCACCTGCTACCTGCTCTTGGCGATGCCAGAGATTTGAACCTGGGACCATCTGCCTGCAAAACACTTTCATTTGGTACACCAAACCCTCATAAGAAGTATTGAGCCCGAAAGCAGAACTGTGCTGTATCTCAGTTACAATTGCTAAGGATGTGGTAAAACTCCTACCAGAAATGAAAACTGTATTTTGTATGTAGTGGTGGTGGAGGAACCCTGAGAATTCTAAGGGCTTATATACGTGGTTTGTTCTCCCTAGGCTTCTGCAGTTGTGTGATACGGAAAAAGTTTTCCAAATTCTTTGTTGTTGAAGCATTCCTCTTGAACTTCTTGGGTTGGCAGTATACTCAGCAAAAGGATCCACTGGCCACCACCAGCGAGCTCCTCTTGAGGTGTTGTTATCAAACCATAAGATTTCTGAGACAAGAACTAGAGTCAGAATTCTATTCATAGATCAAAATGATAGTAGAATTTAACCTGCAAATGCTCAACAGTTGTGATTTTTTTCTTACAGAAATAAAAAAAATTGGCCCGCATCTTTGGGAGTCCTTGATGCGTCCATGTTCTAAATGTTTCTTAAAGTTTGTGTGCTACATCAGCAGTGAGAAAAAGCCATTTACTATGGCTCTTGGCATCTAGTAACTTCCATGTTCTGACCGCTTTTAATGCCAGGGCTGTTTATAGCTGATGCGCTCAAACTGTGCAAAACGGAGAGTATAGTTCATGGGATCATAGAGCCGGAAAGTTCCCAAGGTCATCTAGTCCAATCCCTTGCCCAGAGCCTGGTCAGTTCACCCAGCAGTCCACTGCTGTGTTACTCCAGACAACATTTCACAAGCTGAGAGCAGGTGCATTGCAAAAGATGCTGACAGAGCAAATTGCCCTAGACAACTTAAATAAGAGAAGCAGACCACACATATTATGGGAAACAACTGCTGGAGCTTCGAAATGGCAGAAGTTGGCTTCCAAAAGACATTAGCTTCCTTTCTTTTTTAAAATAAGATTCTATCCCGCATCATTGCAGAGATTATTGGAGCTGGAAGTTGAGTGATTTCTGTCTTTCCCTAGGGCTCCTATTAGTCATCATCATGCCATTACTGTGGTAGCTTGTAGCCCTTCAGTGTTAGCTTTAGTTATAAAAAAAAAAAAATTCTGAGAACCTACTTAGAGATTATGCGCTAGGTCTGGCAACTTGTAAGCTATACTAAGACTTTCAAATTGATGAGCTGTTATTCTACCATTACTTGAGCATTGTCTTGAATAAGTATTATACAAAAGATATTTAACTTCTCTGTGTTCTTTCCTCTTTTCCAAGGTGAAAAAGACTCCATGATTTTCGACTGTACGGAACGCTATGATCCAATTACTAAGCAGTGGGCAGCTGTAGCTTCCATGAACCATCCTCGCTGTGGACTAGGAGTGTGTGCCTCTTATGGGACCATCTATGCGTTTGGCAAGTCCTTTGACTACTGAATCAATACGTCCCTTAAGCTAGGAGCAGTATTTCATTAGTGTTGAGTACCCCTGAGAATAGGAATATCACCAGAATATGTATGATGACAACTACCTAATAGGTTCTCTTAGGTATCCTTTTGGCAATAGCCAAACAGAAGTGTTTTCTTACAATAAAACCAAGGACAGCAATACTTGCTGATGACTTATCTGAGAACTCCCTCACTGCCAGGTTGCTCATTCTATGATTTCTTTTGCCAGATAGCCTGCAGGGGATTAAGTTCTTAAATTATGGCTGTACAGCACCTAGTATATTTAGGTCCTTAAAAAATAAATTACAGTACTGATAAAACACTTCCCAGGAAAATAAAAAGGAGTACAGCCATAAAAAGTGTTCTGGCCACTATTTAGATGGTTTAGGGCACAACTGGGGAATGCTGGGAGTTGCAGGACTTTTTTCTAGTTAGCTGGTTGGGTAATGGTTGGGACTTTTTTGTAGGACTTCTTTTCTGTCTAAACATGCATAGGATTGTGCCTTTAGTTAATGAAACCATACTTCTGGAGTCTAATATTCTAAACTCCTTCATTCTCTTGCTTACCTTAGACAGCCTTTTTAACCCAGCCACACATGTGGTTGCTTCAAGGAGATAGTGAGCTGTTCACTCTTCATTGTATTCCTTACCTGCATTCTTACTCTGGTTTGCAGGAGGCTGGGTTGGAGCAGAGATTGGCAGCTCGATTGAACGTTTTGATCCCGATGAGAATAGTTGGGAAGTGGTGGGCAGCATGGCTGTACCACGCTACAATTTTGGGTGCTGTGAAATGCAAGGTGAGCGGGCTTGAACATTTGGATAATTGTCACTCCTGGGTATTTATGTTACAGACAATATTAAATAGATGCTCATTATGATGACACAACCACGTTCCATGCAGAAATCGATATAATAGTATTGCGTGCACCATCTGGCATAAGTATTACAGTTCCCAGGTGCAAAACATTGTGCTATTCACACTGGTCCTATTCGCATGTCATGGCAGCCCTCTGTGGGTTAATTTATTAATGTGGGTTAATTTATCCATGTGGGCTGTCATGTTGTGCTGGGCATCCGTGGATGCCATTTTTGCATGGCGTCTATGGGCATCTGGCTTGCCATGGTTTGTCGTGTCACGCGAACCCAGGCAGCAGGGGTTGTTTGAAGGTTAGACAACCCTCAAATAACCCTAAATCAAGCCAAGGGTTATTTAAGGGTTGTCTACCTGTCAAATAACCCTTGCTGCCTGGGTTCACACAACAACACAAACCATGGCAAGCTGAGCGCCATTATTAATTTTCTTGGGAATAACTGGGGTGTGGATTGCAGTCAGTACTGCATATTTCCTTTAAGTCCTTTTATCACCAACTGTAGTCAGGTGGCATGAGTTTAATAGAAAATCCTTGTTTCCAGGTTTAATTTATGTTGTTGGAGGCATTGGCAATGAAGGAATAGAACTGTGTTCTGTGGAAGTCTATAACCCAATATCTAAGCGCTGGTCTGCACTCCCTGAAATGGGCACCAGAAGGGCATACCTGGGTGTAGCTGCTCTGAATGACTGTATCTATGCTGTCGGAGGATGGAATGAGACTCAAGATGCTCTTCCAACTGTTGAGAAATACTCCTTTGAAGAGGTAGGATTCCCTAACAAGGCCTATTTGTTTTTGTTTATGCTGCTTTTTAGTAAAGTTTGTTTAGTTAACTGTAAATTTCTTTGAATCTACTGTCAAGGGTGCATAAGTTTATTCTCCCCAGTGTAGCTCAGTCTGCTTGTTGTATAAGGCTGTGTCTTGTGTACAGCCATACAGCTGGGGAAGTGAGTCAGCTGTGGATCTACACTCAGTCATTTTGGGACATGTAAAAACTTCCAAACTGAGTTCAGGAATAATCAGTTCTTCCTGTTTCCAGGAGAAGCTGACTATGCAGATTGCTGATTGGCTGGCTTTTGTGATAGTCATGATGCTATCTCCCTCTTATCCCTCCATCTGGCTGTGCAGAATGCTGATTGGTTGGTCTTTGTGGCAGCCATGTAGCCTCTTCACTTACCCACCCTTGCCCAGAGCACTATTTGAAGACTAAGAAACCCAGATTGGCTTCTAAACAAAGTACAGAATAAATGTTATGCTAGGCATCTTATGGGGTGTAGGGGAAGGGTGGGGAATTAAAAACAGCCAAAAGCCTGTCTGCAACATGAGATGGAGTAGAATGACTATCTATGCTGAAGTTCGATGTAGCAGTAGAGGAGCTAAGATGGGCATAGCAGAGCTCCCCCCAGCAGAAAAAACTCCTGGAGGGAGTGAAGTCTATATGTATCGTAAGCCTACCACTTTCCCAGTCCATGTCCTGTATCTGATAAAGTAGACTGATAACTACAAAATCTCATGTCTCTAAAGGGTGTTGCAGTCCTTTTATCTTCTTGCTGCTAAAAATTTTGACTACAACTGTGAATTGAAACATTAAAATGCCATAATGGCTAGCTTGAGATAGACATTTGCTATATTTTATTATTTATCAATGATCCTTTCTTACTCACAGGGCTATTTCCTACTTAGGATTTCCAGTAACAGGAATCCTCTTGAAAATCACTGCTGTTTTTCAGATTATAACAGAGGAAGGATCTACAGTGTGATGGTTTTTATTACATAGGTGACTTGAGCATTCTCAAGGTTTAGCCTTGAGAAGAGAAGACTGATGGGAGATATGATAGCGCTCTTCAAGTACTTGAAAGGTTGTCACAGAGAGGAAGGCCAGGATCTCTTCTCGATCATCCCAGAGTGCAGGACACGGAATAATGGGCTCAAGTTATAGGAAGCCAGATTCCAGCTGAACATCAGGAAAAACTTCCTGACTGTTAGAGCAATACGACAATGGAACCAATTACTTAGGGAGGTGGTGGGCTCTCCCACACTGGAGGCGTTCAAGATGAGGCTGGACAGCCATCTGTCGGGGATGCTCTGATTTGGATTCCTGCATTGAGCAGGGGGCTGGACTCAGTGGCCTTGTAGGCCCCTTCCAACCCTACTATTCTATGATTCTAAATCCACCAAGGCCTGATTAAAAACTCAGCATATGTTGCCAAATGCCTGAGAGAAAAGAAAGGTCTTAACCTGGCACCGAAAAAGATAATGTTGGTGCCAGGCAGGCCTTCTTGGGGAGATCATTCCATAATTGGGGTGCCACCAGTTCTGCTAACGCTGCACATTTAGTGGGTATGGAACACCATATAGGTAAGTTTTTCTTACATGCCCAACTCCACTTTCAAATCAGGCCTGAGAAGTGTTTAGCACTATGTTTCATAAGTTTCTGTGAATTCGGTCTTTTCAAAAGTCCATTCTTGCTACTGAGTGCCCTAACATGAGAAGTAGTAGCAGCTCTCTTATTCAGTCCAGTGGCCTTTGTAATGGCAGTGTTTGTAAGCTGCATGAAAAATGTTCACAGCAGGGATGTGGAACATCTAGCCTCCAGTCTACATCTGGCTCATAAAGCCTCCAAGCCCCACCCCCAGGAAGAATCCCAACTGTTGCCTCCAATCTGAGAGCTGAGATTGGAGATAAGAGCTGGGATGCACGCAGCATCAGCTGGAGCAGCTCCTCTTCCTAGCACTGTCTGAGTCCTTTTATGTATCTCCTGAAGCCAGGGACTTGGCTGACCCTGGGAGGAGTGGCCACTCTTCCCAGTACTAGCCCCAAACCCTTTCTCCTTGTTGAGAGGTATGCGACTCTGTGCCTCTTCCAGGCCAGAGAAAGACAAAATAGGAGGGGCAGGATGACATCAGTGGGTGTGGCCAGGTGCACTGATGTTTTCTGGCCTGTGGAGTGCCTGGTGAGGGCAATTCCCCCCCCCCCCCGTATTCTGCACCCCTGTGCTACAGTAAGCTGCATTGACTGGAGTCGATCTGTCATAAATAAGGAGCACAGTGGACTTCCTTGCAAGGTTGTTCTAAGTACTATCCATGATATAATATTTAGATGGTTTTGATATACAAACAGTGGATTGGAAACAGAGTTGATCCTCCGCAAACATTAGGGCTCCCTATGTTGGTGGAAAGAAAGCCTCCTCGCTGGAGGAAGAGGGCAGGGTGGCAGTTTTCCTAGATTCGCCCTTCCTCCTGGGGGCTGCAGTGCCAGCTTAGAGTTTTGGATGGTCCCCCAACTCTCCAGAGCACAATTTCAAGTGTTTAGGGGGCTACAGGAGGGAGGGGAAATTGGAGAAAATCTTCCCCCCATATTCTGCCTCTGACATCATCTAGTTCCAGTGTTCTGCTCCAATCAGTTCTGGATTATATAAACGTTGGTCTTGTCTATTCCATCTCCAATTTTTACTTTGAATTCATTAATTTGAATTGCAACCCTTTGTTTCTATACTTGGTTGCCAATGTAAATTTGAATGTCACTCCATTAGTAAGAAAGCACTGGTCAATTCAGCACAGCTCTTCCTACAGAAAATCTTATATCTGCTAATGGTAGATTTAAAGCTCTTCTCGGGAGAGGTCCATACTGCATAGACAACATTTTTTTTTGTACTTGTTTTAATCATCAGGAGAAATGGGTAGAAGTTGCTTCAATGAAGGCCCCAAGAGCCGGAGTATGCGTTGTAGCTGTGAATGGCCTCCTTTATGCCACAGGAGGCAGAACTGCTAGCTATGATTCAGCTGCCCCAGTAACTTCAGATTCTGTGGAGGTTTATAACCCACATATGGATACGTGGACTGAAATTGCTAACATGATCACCAGCCGCTGTGAGGGAGGTGTAGCAGTGCTTTGAAGAATCCTGTTCTTGTTCAAAACTCAACAAAAACTGGAGCATGAATTAAGTGTTCAAGAGACGGTGAGGATTTGGGTACTTTCTAAGAAGAAGTGTCTCCAGTTAGAAGAGGGATAGACTTCCAAAATAAGTACAAATGTTTGTTGCAGTTATTGCTGGCTATACTGAAGTCTTTATGCTTCTTGGTGGAGCTCACTAGAGTTCCTGGACGATTCTGGCATTAGAAACTGTTTGACTTTTGGCAACTACCTTCGACGCATGGGAAATCCCTGCTGTTTGTCATCTGCTAGGGCAATGGTGGAGAACCCCTGGCCTTCCAGATGTTGCACTACACCTCCCATATGACTCAGCCAGCATGGCCAGTGGTCAGGGATGATGGGAGTTGTAGTCCATAGATATCTGGAAGGCTGCAGGTTTCCCACTCCTGTGCTAGGAGATAATTAGAATGAGGTTGTGCTTACTTTCTTTGAAATGGAGAAAAGTTAACCTAACCACATCACATTTTAAGAGGGATCCTAAGCAGCAGGATTTTATTCTCACAAAAATCCAGTAAGCTGTTTCTTGAAGAGCAAGCTTCCTCCTTCCACTGCATAAATTATTTTACTTGGAAAGGGGCAACAAAATGACAATGGAGTTACTACTCAGAAACCTATGTGGGAATTTTGTTTTAGTTGCTGAATGCTTTTAGAAATAAACAGAAGGTAAGAGTGAGTCTTTAATTCAAACTTGCTTTCACAGATACACAAGATGAGGAGAGGGACGGCTTCCATCTCACACCTTTTGTTCTTTCCCCTTCAGGATTCATCACAACTTTTTCTAATGCCTTCACTGCTGAAATACAGTAACTTGCTACCACGTGGGTAGCAAGAACCTGCCATTTACTTTGGGCAGCCTTTTTGTTCCACCTCAAAATGTTTAACAAACATCTGGTTTGGGTTAAATCATCCCAAAGGGATGAAGATGAAAATCTGAGTGCCCAAATGTAGAAGGGGAGAAAATAGGCCAGGAGCACATGGTAGAATGTAATAGCCAATCAAAAGGGCCAATATCCCATAGCAAAAGATGCACACACCAGAGGCATCTGGGAAAGGATACTGTGTATAGATGTTTCTATGCAAATACTAGAAGCCCCCATGCCAAAATGGGAGAGTTGGAGTGCTTGATTTTGAAGGAAAACCTGGATATAGTGGGCATTACAGAAACCTGGTGGAGCGGAGAGAACCAGTGGAATACGGTCATCTCTGGATATAAACACTATAAGAAAGACAGGTAAGGGCGTACTGGGGGACGTGTTGCCCTGTAGGTCAAAGAGGGCATAGTGTCCAGCGGACTAGAACACTTAAAAGAGATAGGCTGTTCCACAGAAGCTCTGTGGGTGACAATACCGGGCCCCAAAACTAATTTAGTGCTAGGAACATGCTATTGTCCCCTAGACCAGAATGCTCAGAGTGACCTTGAGATGGAAAGCAAAATCAGGGAGGCCTCCAAACAAGGAAGTGTAATAATGGGTGACTTCAATTATCCCCACATGGATTGGATGAATGCATGTTCCAACCATGAGAAAGAAGTTAAATTTCTAGATGCTCTAAATGATTGTGCCCTAGAACAGTTGGTCATGGAACCGACCAGGGGGGAAGTGACCTTGGATTTAATCCTAAGTGGTGTCGCCCAGGTCCTAGTAGGAGATGTAAATGTTGTTGAACCAGTAGGAAACAGTGATCATAGTGCGATTAGATTTAATATATATTTAAGTAGAAAATTGCCCAGGAAGTCTAACACAGGCACATTTGACTTCAAAAGAGGAAACATCTCTAAAATGAGGGAACTGGTGAAATGGAAGCTAAAAGGGGGAGTCAAGGGGATTAAATCCCTTCAAAATGCTTGGGGATTACTCAAAACCACAATAATAGAAGCCCAGCGAAAATGTGCACCACAGGTTAGGAAAGGTAGTACCAAGTCCAAGAGGTCACCAGCATGGTTAACGAGCAGTGTTCAGGGAGCTATTAGAGAAAAGAGAGCGTCTTTCAGAAAACGGAAGTCTTCCCCAAGTAAGGAAAACAAAAGGCAGCACAAGCTTGCAAAGGTGATGCAAGCAGACAATAAGAGATGCAAAAAAGCATTTTGAAGAGCATATTGCTAACAACATCAAGGCCAACAATAAAGAATTCTTTAAATACATCATAAGCAGAAAACCAGCTAGGGAGGCAGTTGGACCACTGGATGACAATGGAGTTAAAGGAGTACTGAAGGGAGGACAAGGAGATTGCAGAGAAGATGAATGAATTCTTTTCATCCGTCTTCACTGCAGAAGACAGGACAGATACCTGTGCCTGAACTGATGTTTTCAGGAAGGGAGTCTGAGTAACTGAGGCAAGTAGTGGTGATAAAAGATGAAATTCTCAACCTTATTGATAAACTGAAAGCAATAAATCACCGGGCCCAGATGGTATCAATCCTAGAGTTCTCAAAGAACTCAAATATGAAATTGCTGGTGTTCTAACCAAAATATGCAACATATCCCCAAGATCAGCCTCTATACCAGAGGACTGGAAGATGGCCCATGTAACACCAATTTTCGAAAAGGCATCCGGGAAATTACAGGCTGGTTTACTTGATGCCTGTCCGGGTAAATTGGTTGAAGGCATTATTAAAGATAAAATTAGGAAGCATCTAGAAGGACAAACCCTGCTGAAAAAGAATCAGCACGGTTTCCGCAAAGGTAAGTCCTGTCTCACCTTTTTGAGTTCTTTGAGAGTGCAATAAACATGTAGACAGGGGTGATCCAGGAGACATTATTTACTTGGACTTCAAAAAGGCTTTTGACAAAGTCCCTCACCAAAGACTCCCAGTCATGAAATAAGAGGACGGGTTCTCTTATGGATCAGTAAGTGGTTAAAGAACAGAAAACAGAGTAGGAATAAATGGTAAATTCTCCCAATGGAGGGAAGTGAAGAGCTCTAAAACGATCTCTGCAAATTGGGAAAATGGGCATCTAAATGGCAAATGCGGTTCAATGTAAGCAAGTGTAAAGTGATGCACACTGGGGCAAAACATCCCAACTTCAAGTATGGCCTGATGGGATCTGAGCTAGTGGTGACTGGCCAGGAAAGAGATCTTGGGGTTGTGGTGGACAGCTCAGTGAAAATGTCAACCTAGTGTGCGGCTGCTGTAAAAAAAGAAAAAAAAAAGGCAAACTCCATGTTAGGCATAATTAGAAAAGGAATTGAGAATAAAACTGCCAATACCATACTGCCCCTATACAAAGCTGTGGTGCGGCCACACTTGGAATACTGTGTACAGTTCTGGTATACACACCTATAAAAAGATATTGTAGAGCTCGAAAAGGTGCAGAAAACGGCAAATAAATGATCAAAGGGCTGGAGCATCTCCCCTATGAGGGAAGGTTACAACAGCTGGGATTGTTTAGCTTCGAAACGAGGATAAGGGGAGACATGACAAGTCTACAAAATTATGCATGGTGGGGAGAATGTGGATAGGGAGATGTTCTTCTCCTCTCAAAACACTAGAACCTGGGGTCATCCTGTGAAGCTGATTGGTGAGATTCAGGACAGATAAAAACACTTTTTCACACAGCACATAGTTAAACTATGGAATTTGCTACCGTAGGAAGTAGTGATGGCCACCAGTTTGGATGGCTTCAAAACGGGGCTAGACAAATTCCTGAAAAGGCTATCAATGCCTACTAGTCTTGATGGCTATGTGCTGCCTCCAGTACCAGAGGCAGTGAGTCTATGTACACCAGTTGCTGGGGAACATGGGTGGGGGGGTGCTGTTGTGCTCATGCCCTGTTTGTGGGTACCTGGTCAACAGCTGGTTGGCCACTGTGTGAACAGAATGCTGTAGTAGATGGACCCTTGATCTGATCCAGCATGGCTCTTCTTACGTTCTTAACAATAGAATTATGCACCTAAGCGGCAATTGAAATATTGTATAATGACTTTTAAGACAAAGCTGCCTTCATTCTTCCTGACTGTGCCCATTGACTCACAAGGGATCAACCTCATACCATGTGCTTTCATGCTGAAATGAACACTTGTATAAAGTTAAAAGCGATTGCACTAATGTTTTATAGTAAGTACCAGAAATGAGTTGGACAGGAGGAGTGGCAGGAACTTAAGATGCTGGGTTTCGCTGTGCACTTGTCATACCTAAAATACTTTTTCAGTCTCTGCAGCTTGGCTGATAGAAATGCTTGTGTCTATAAGCATCGATATTTATGACTGAGTACTGTTGTTGTTAAGTCATGTCTGACTCTTCGTGACCCCATGGACCATAGCACGCCAGGCCTCCCTGTCCTCCGCTCTCTCCCGGAGTGTGCTCAAGTTCATATTCATTGCATTGGTGATGCTATCTAGCCATCTCATCCTCTGCCGTCCCCTTCTCCTTTTGCCTTCACTCTTTCCCAGCATCAGGGTCTTTTCCAGGGAGTTTTCTCTTCGCATTAGGTGGTCAAAATATTTGAGCTTCAGCATCTGTCCTTCCAATGAGCAGTCAGGGTTGATTTCCTTTAGGATGGACTGATTTGACCTCCTTGCAGTCCAGGGGACTCGTCAGAGTCTTCTCCAGCACCACAGTTCAAAAGCATGTTATTGGCATGGAGTAGTGAATATTGACAATATATGCTGATTCAGATATATTGTTATCAAAGTGCTCATATCTTAATTGTCATTTGTGAGTATTCTCATATGATTTCTCCCATGCTTTTAAAGCCACTAATAGCACTCATTTGCCTACACATTTTAACTTGGAAGTAAGGCCTACTGCTTTAAAAGGAATTTGTTTTAAACTAAACATGCTTGGAATCTTAGAAGCACTTCGATGAAAGCCATTTCATGGACAGCAGGTTTGGGTTGTTTTTTTTAAGTAGGAAAGAACAAGCACAATAGTGTTGCATGTCTGGAACAGGTGAGAGGGAGGGTATCTTACTACAATGTGTGTTCATCCACTTAGGATGCAATCCTATGCATGTTGAGACAGAAAACTGGGGCATGCTGGGAATTATAGGACTTTTTTCTGTTTAAACATGCATAGGATTACACCCTTAGAAGACATTTTCCCCATTACAAGTCCAGCACAATAGAAATGCTAGTGTGGTATATGTGCTCTTGATATCAAAAGAATTGCCATATATCTTGAAGCTGAGTGCAATAAACATCTTCACTGTACTATGTGTCATTATGGAATTGTAGCAGTCAGTCCATCCACAAAGGTAAGAGAACTGTATAGTCAAGATTTTGGGTAACAGAGTGATTAGATTTTTGGACTCAAAACTGTTTCCTTAAAGCTTTCTGTTGAAGTTCTTAAGGGGGGGGGTGTTTATAAATGCTGGAATTGTTTTAAGCTGTTTCTTTTGTAAGCATAGCAAGCAGAGATCCAGTATCCAGCACAAGAAATGAATAACTTTTTAATGTTGACCAGCATGAAAGATGCATAGCTTATTGCAGCTGTTTACAGTTTAAACTAAAAAAGACAACACATGTTTAAAGGTTATCCTCTGTACCAGAACACTCTACAAAATATGTAATGAAAACACATTCAGCTATGTGGTCTTGGGCCCTTGAAAGCATTTTTAAAAATCACTCTCAAATAATAATTCCTTGATGTCAGATCGTTTCCTCAGAGAAGTTCTACAACTTTTATTTGAACTTCATGTTAATTATGCTTAGATTTAGATCCTAGGCTGGTTTTCTTGTAATTAAGTCCTATTTATTTTAACTGACTGTACTTCAAGGTAGGTCTACTAGTATACTTTACACCTCAATCCTATTAGTGTTTACTCATGAATAACTTGCTGAATTTAATTAGCCTTGTTCCTTATAGCCTTAGTCTTAGGGTGGCCCCATAATTTAATCACTTCCACTTGTAGCTGCACCTCAGTGAACATTTGTTGAGTAGGCTTTTGAGAAAGGCTTTAAGAACTATTTGTTGCAGGTTAATAAATATAATACAGGATTTTTTTCTTTAATAAGATATTCCTTGAGGAGCTCAGCCATTGACAATGGGACCCAAAATGTTTAATTTCATATACTACATCTTCTCAACATCATTCCCTGAAGTTGATTGGCAGTAGGCTCAAGCTTTTATTGTAAACCCCTTTGACACTATTTGGTGAAAAGCAGTATATGAATTTGGTAACTAAGACAGGGAACTCCCACAATGAATACTTAACTAAATAAATTAACTAGTACCAGATGCAGTCGTGATTAGTATCTTAGACAATTTAGGATTGCACCCTTAAGAAACTAACAGAACCCTATGCATGTCTCCTCAAGAGTAAGTCCCACTGAGTTCCTTAGGACTTACTCCCAGGGAGGTATGCACAGGACTGTACTCGTTATATGCTTATCTAGATGTAAGCCTAACTGAAATCAATGAGACCTACTTATGAGTAGATATGTATAGGATTTTGCTGTAAGATATACTGTCAATGAATTTGTCTTGGTATCAGGGCTAATTAAACAGAACCTTTATGAACACAGGTGCTATTGCAGATTTTATGCTGGTGGGAGCCAATAAAAGAGGAGGGATGTTGCCTTGACGCTCTGCTTGTGAGCTTGGTGGAAGCATATGACCAGGCCCCTGTTGGAAAGAGAATGCTGGACTAGACTGATGTTTAGTCTGATCCAGCAGGGCAGTTACATTCTTGCTCAAATGCCTAACTTCTAAGTGATTACTCTCCTTGGAGTATGCTACACTTTATTGCCTCTTACACCCGGAAATAGTCTTGGCAAGTTCAGAAGTATAGGAATGAAGTCAAGCTTTAAGGCTGCAATTTTATACATGCTTTTTAAGGCGTGTGCTCAGTAAAACTTTGGTGTAGAAATGCCTAGGAGTAGGCTTTAAGGCTACAAAGTGCAACTGGTTTGAATGCGTTTTAGTACTGAATATGGTTAAAATTGAGTGAAAAGCAAGTTCAACTGAAAGCCGAAATTTACTGCAACATCAGGAGCTTAGGATCATAGTCTTACAGAGCACTCCTATGCAAGTCTACTCAAAAGAAACTCCCATTGTGTTCAATGGGGCTTACTCCCAGGTAAGTGGGTATAGGATTGCAGCCTTAATGAAATAACATTCTGCCTATAGGCAGTAGTAATTCAGGCTAGTTTAAAAAAAACCTTGCAGAAAGGAGAGAAAGATAGCAAATAAAAATTAGCCTACCTTGAAACATGGTAATTTAACTTGTAGCTTAAAAAGCAATTAATTTGTGACATTTGAATAGCCTACAGAAAGGGCAATACAGTTCCCTGTAGAGCATCCCACAGTCATTTAATACTACAATTAAGCAACTGCAGTATTCATCAGACTAGACATTTTTTGGTGCTCTTTCAATACTCAGTGCATCAAAGCAGCTTTTCACATTATCAGGAAGTGAGGGAAGAGGAAGCCCGTATAAATCATATTTCTGGTATAAGGTGCAAAGGAGTACATGTACATTTGCTTGTACATGGAGACAGAAGAGTTCCATAGTTACAGCTTACCCGCCTCATCATAGAAGGAGATGCATAAACTCCTTTGCAATCATGTGTAAAGCTCCTCTGAGGCCTTCAGCACCTACCCTCTCTGCTAGCTTGCTCTTCTTTCAGCCCATAGCTACACCAACAAGGACATAAGCAGATAATTGAACTTACATTTTCTCTCTCAGCAGTCTTCCTAGAGGAGCTACAGTTCATTTTTAGATAAGACAGGGTAATTTTTTAGGCTTTGGCTTGTGAGCCATTCCAGTTTTTGCTGTTTATTTCAATTATTTCATTTCACTGGCATCATGACCTAGATGTTTCTGTGGATAAATGTTTACAATACATAATGTGGCAACGAGAGAACATACAGCCACTATAGTTAAGATTGCTCTCAAGGCTTTAAACCATCTGGGATAGGTGGGAAGGAGAGTAAGGTCATAATGCAGGGCTATCCCTAAACCAATTATCACCATGATTCCGGCTTGAGTGGGGTCATGTTTGAAAAGCAAGGCACACCAGGCTATTAGTGAAGGAACGACACTGTTAGCCAGATTAATCCAATCAGGCTTGGCAGGACTGCCTTCTGGAAGGGCAAATCCCCACCTGATGCCTCCTAGGAAAGATACTATACAGGCACCATATGCAATATGAGCAAACACCAACTCTGAGTAAGAGACCTTCAGAATAGCCATTACCAATGGGATTGAAACAAATGGAATTAATCCTGCAATGCTCAAGTAGATGGCAGGTTTTGGAGAATCCTTAAGTGACAGCATGTCATATCGCAACAACTCCAGTTGGCGGGGAGCAGATTCTGTGGGCCTTTTCTTCTTCCATCTGCAGGAGGAGGAATGAAAGCTCTGTGTTTTGGTTATGGTAGCAGATACCTGCCTAAACAGCTGCAATTTTGGCAGGACAACTACGCCACACTCTAAAGGGATTACAGAGCTGACAGCCTTGCACCTTCCAGGCTCTGGAAGTCTTTGAAGGTGCACCATCTGCAATTACAAATGCAAAAATACATTAGTATTTGAGGTCACTAAGGCTTGCAATAGCTTAAAGAACCAACTTGGTCTCAGCCATAACTTTGTTCTGAACAATATTCTAGAATGATAATGGAAAATGTTTTCTGTGTGACTTGATTATACTAGGATAGTGATATATATCTTCTACTTTTACCTGAGTTTCCCAGTGGACTCCTATCTAAAGGACTAACCACATGCACACCCACAATGCTACATCAGCTGCTCCCATATGATTCACTGAACCCCAATATAGTAGCTCTTAAACTGTGATCCTTAAAATGTTAGATTTTAAATATGTGAAGGTTTTTGCCTTTCACGCAAGATACGAAACAAGCTAGATATTCTGACAGATAAGTCCTCTTTCACGTCTGTAAGTAATGTGGGTTTCTGTACAGAAAGGCCTTTAAAATACAACTGTTTGGGAGAACTTTACCTTAGAAGGAATTTGGAAACAACATCGTTGTAGAAGGTGGAACATTTTCACTGACCCTGAAAGATAGGGAGATTAGTTGAATATACACTGTGGATTACATCACCTGGAATATTGTGCATTGATGACAGGTTCGGTCCACCACACTGCTGTGATGTGCTGTAGCAATCTTCCCCCAGCAAGTGAGATCCAGAATATCCCAGGAATACTTGGGAGGTGAAGTCTCACACAGCCCAACAGCCAATGCTGCCATAATAGGTTTGACTATTTGAAACAACTTCCTGCCACCAACCAAATTATGGCAGCAACATGGCATCATAGATTTGCAATCCCCACAATAGTTACATGCTGTTGGGCTGTGCACTACCCTGTAGCGGGGTAGTGGGTGGGTGGGGGGAAAGTTTCTGCCTCACTTTAAAATCTGTTTTAAATACATCTGTGACACTATCCACAAGTCCTGCAGCACTAATGCCCCCCCCCCTTTAAGCAAAGATGTTCAAAACAAAAGAGCTGGCATATAGTTACATATGACCATTTACTCCCCCCGCTTCTCTCTCTCTCGCGCACACGCACACACGCACACACACACACACACACGAATGTTCAGAGGCAATGGCAGTGCTTGAGCAAGACAGAGCTAACACAACCTGGCCAAAAGTAGAGTCAAATTTAAAACTTCGAACAAAGGCAAGTTCGCATTTTTCAATGCTAGTATAGATTTGTAGAGCTGTTAAAGCATGGAGCCTACCTGGCCCAACACAGGGTACATCCCTGACATATTTGTGCATGCTTGCTCCTATGCAGAACTTTGCTTTACCGGGTATAATTGGAAGTACGCTGCTTCTTGTCCTCTCTTCAGCTGTTATAGCAAAGACTCATTCTCCCTCCTCTTTCTGACATTCTTTGAGACATCCGAGTATTGCCACCCGGCTGGCAATTTGCTCCACTTTCCCATGTGCCCCCCCCCCCCGCACTTGTTACATGACCGTAGATACTCACTCTTAGTAGCCGGGAAGAGTCGAAGGAACTGCGAGAGGAGCAAGTACCCAGTGGAGGAACCCAAATGAGAAATTTGAGCTTTAGTTTCAACCTAGTTATTTATTAACTTTCAGCCGTAACAGAAAGAGAGAAAAGACGCGATTTCACAGAAAACTTCCTCAGAATCCAAAGGGAACATGCAGGATAAAAAAAAAAAAACCCAACAAGCTTCCTAAAACTGCGCAAGGTAAGGATATCCTTTACAGGATGATAAAGTGTATTCCCCGGCGTGCTCTAAAAGGGTACCGCAAAAGCAATGGGAGGACAACCCCCACATTACCGGAAGGAAAACGAACTTCCTGTGCCCTGATTTAAGCCCGCCGGGTGTGCGTGTCTTTGCTTAGGGCTTTCGGACTGAAACAGAGGCTACACTGCTTACTGCCCAGTTTTGTTTACTAAGGGAGACACGCGTGTCCATCAGCTCTTCTTAATTTAACTGCCTCTCTCTAGTGTTTCTCCCTCTGCAGGAAGCACGTCTTACCCTGAGAATTGCGATGCATTTGGGCGGAATTCTGCAAACATTGTTGGACTGGAAAGTGTATACTGGCCCTACGCAGAAAATTTAGGTGTTAATGGATATAATGCTTAGAATTTAAGGACACGTGTAAAAGATGGGTATTAAAAATATTCCCATATCAAACTAGAATAGAATTTGCTGAGCAGTGTAGTAATCGCACAGCTTTCACAAACTTGGGCAGCCTGCTCCTAGTTAGCTAAATACTAATTTGATCTACTCAGCTGGATGTCTATCAAACAATTTAGGTGTGATTTCTGTGGAATACTTTTATTTCGCTTCTGAGCCTTTATCTGCACAATTGAGGATTTAAGTATTGCTTTCCTCTGGTTTGTCTTTAAGGCAAGCTTCACACCGTGAAAAAGTTGCCGTCTCACCCTGTCTTCCACAATAAGGAAGCGTGGAAGACCCTGCATTTGAAGGGAACAGTTACATTACATTATAGAATTGATAATTCCAGGTGCTGGAGCCAAACTTACTGTAAGGTGCTCTGAGCGCTTTCCAGCTTTTCTATGGAAATACGTTGTAGAAACATTTAAATAAATCCTACACATCAATGAACACACATTTTACAGCATATTTCACATAAGGTCTTTATAAATAACCTAATTTGCTTTATTTTCAGGCAGCCATAAAATATAAGTTCCTTCCCTATTTTTCCTTGGCTTTCAATAAATTCAACTTTTATCCTATGCCTGATAGCTTTATTATAGCTGGTGTACTACAGAAATCACTTAGCTCTGTACAACACATCTGGTGATGGAAAGCTGTGAGATATGTATGGGAGCCATTGAGGAGCTAGCATGTTTTGCCTGACGGCATGGTGGAGAAAGTAGGTAGCGTTGTGTCAGCACAGTGGGGTATCGGGTACAATAGCTGCCTGTTGCTGCTTTCTGTATTGTTTTCTATATTTAAAAACACAGATTAAGCAAAGCTGTTTACTGCTGCCATCTTTCTTGGCTCATTCAGAATTATTTGCTGTGATTTATTCTAACCCTAAATCCATTTGGGAGGGCCAGACTCTCTGGTTTCTCTCTCGATTTCCTTTGAATTGTTTAAAAGGGTTTAGGGGCCAATACCTAATTATTTATATTAGAGTTGTTGCATTTGATCAGTGACAGCATTCCAGAATCTGTACTGAAAACTGCAGCTATTGTGGAGTCTGCAAATTAGTTTCCTTGGCCAGTGCTTGTCTGCACATTTTATGTAGCTCAGTTTCACATTGCAAATTTTTGTGTTTTCTGGTTTGTCTTTTAATGATTCACAAATATTCTAGCCCACTGTCAATTACATTATTTTGGGTCGACCTACCATTTATTTAGGTCTGGTTTATTCATAGGAATATAAAGGTCTGACTGACACGGCAATTTGCTCTTGTATTTGGTGAAGAGGCATGACAGAGGGTTCTGACAAAATGTGGTCCACTGGAGAAGGAAATGGCAACCCACTCCAGTATTCTTGCCAAGAAAACCCCATGGAATGTATCACAAGGCTAAAAGATATGACGCCGGAAGATGAGCCCCTCAGGTCGGAAGGTGTCCAATATGCTACTGGGGAAGAGCAGAGGGTATTTCCAAGTAGCGCCAGAAAGAGTGAAGCGGCTGGGCCAAACCCGAAAGGACACTCAGCTGTGGCGGTGAAAAGAAAATCCGATGCTGTAAAGAACAATATTGTTTAGGAACCTGGAATGTCAGATCAATGAATCAAGGTAAGCTGGAGGTGGTCAAACATGAGATGGCAAGATTGAACATCGACATCTTGGGAATCAGCGAACTAAAATGGACAGGCATGGGCGAATTTAATTCAGGTGACCATCATATCTACTATTGTGGGCAAGAATCCCTTAGAAGAAATGGAGTAGCACTCATAGTCAACAAAAGGGTGGGAAAAGCAGTACTGGGGTACAATCTTAAAAATGATAGAATGATCTCAGTACGAATCCAAGGCAAACCATTCAACATCACAGTAATTCAAGTCTATGCCCCAGCCACTGAGGCCGAAGAAGCTGAGGTTGATCGGTTCTATGAAGACCTACAACACCTTCTAGAACTAACACCAAAAAAAGATGTCCTCTTCATCATAGGGGATTGGAATGCTAAAGTAGGAAGTCAAGAAATCACCGGGATAACAGGCAGGCATGGCCTTGGTGTACAAAATGAAGCAGGACAAAAGCTAATAGAGTTTTGCCAAGAGAACATGCTGATCATAGCAAACACTCTTTTCCAACAGCACAAGAGGCGACTCTACACATGGACGTCACCAGATGGTCAATATCGAAATCAGATTGATTATGTCCTTTGCAGCCAAAGATGGAGAAGCTCCATACAGTCAGTAAAAACAAGACCTGGAGCTGACTGTGGCTCAGATCATGAGCTGCTTCTTGCAAAATTTCGGCTTAAATTGAAGAACGTCGGGAAAACCACTAAACCGTTCAGGTATGACCTCAGTCATATCCCTTCTGAATATACAGTGGAGGTGAGGAATAGATTTCAGGGATTAGACCTGACAGACAGAGTGCCTGAGGAACTATGGACGGAGGTCCGTAACATTGTTCAGGAGGCAGCAACAAAATCCGTCCCAAAGAAAAAGAAATGCAAGAAAGCCAAGTGGCTGTCTGATGAGGCTTTACAAGTAGCTCACGAAAGAAGGGAAGCGAAAAGCAAGGGAGAAAGGGGAAGATATACCCAACTGAATGCAGAGTTCCAGAGAATAGCAAGGAGAGACAAGAAGGCCTTCTTAAATGAACAATGCAAAGAAATCGAGGAAAACAACAGAATGGGAAAGACTAGAGATCTCTTCAAGAAAACTGGAGATCTCAAGGGAACGTTTTGTGCAAAGACGGGCATGATAAAGGACAAAGAAGGCAGGGACCTAACAGAAGCAGATGAGATTAAGAAGAGGTGGCAAGAATACACAGAAGAACTATACAGGAAAGATCTGAATGTCCCTGATAGCCATGAGAGTGCGGTCACTGAACTTGAGCCGGACATCCGAGAGAGTGAAGTCAAGTGGGCCTTAGGAAGCATTAGTAACAACAAAGCTAGCGGAGATGACAGTATTCCAGCCGAGCTATTTAAAATCCTAAAAGATGATGCTGTTAAAGTGCTGCATTCAATATGCCAACAAATCTGGAACACTCAACAGTGGCCACAAGACTGGAAAAGGTCAGTTTACATTCCAATTCCAAAGAAGGGCAACGCCAAAGAGTGTTCAAACTACCGCACAATTGCGCTCATTTCACATGCCAGCAAGGTGATGCTCAAAATCCTACAAGCTAGGCTTCAGCAGTATGCGAACCGAGAACTACCGGAAGTACAAGCTGGGTTTCGAAGAGGCAGAGGAACTAGAGATCAAATCGCCAACATTCGCTGCATCATGGAGAAAGCAAGAGAATTCCAGAAAAACGTCTATTTCTGCTTCATTGACTACGCTAAAGCCTTTGATTGTGTGGATCACAACAAACTGTGGCAAATTCTTAAAGGGATGGGAGTACCAGACCACCTTACCCGTCTCCTGAGAAACCTGTACGAGGGTCAAGAAGCAACAGTAAGAACCAGACATGGAACAACCGATTGGTTCAAAATTGGGAAAGGAGTACGACAAGGCTGCATATTGTTGCCCTGCTTATTTAACTTATATGCAGAGTACATCATGAGAAATGCCGGGTTGGATGAATCACAGGTCGGAATTAAGATTGCCGGGAGAATTATCAACAACCTCCGATATGCAGACAATACCACCCTAATGGCAGAAAGCGAAGAGGATCTCAAGAGCCTCTTGTTGAGGGTGAAAGAGGAGAGTGCAAAAGCTGGTTTGAAACTCAACATTAAAAAAACTAAGATCATGTCATCTGGCCCTATCACTTCCTGGCATATAGAAGGGGAAGAAATGGAAGCAGTGACAGATTTTACTTTCTTGGGCTCCAAGATCACCGCAGACGGTGACTGTAGCCATGAAATTGAAAGACGCTTGCTCCTTGGGAGGAAAGCTATGGCAAACCTAGACAGCATAGTAAGAAGCAGAGACATCACCTTGCCGACAAAGGTCCGTCTAATCAAAGCTATGGTTTTCCCAGTAGTAATGTATGGCTGTGAGAGCTGGACTATAAGGAAGGCTGAGCGCCGAAGAATTGATGCTTTCGAACGGTGGTGCTGGAGAAGACTCTTACGAGTCCCCTGGACTGCAAGGAGGTCAAATCAGTCCATCCTAAAGGAAATCAACCCTGAGTGCTCATTGGAAGGACAGATAATGAAGCTGAAGCTCCAATATTTTGGCCTCCTAATGCGAAGAGAAAACTCCCTGGAAAAGACCCTGATGCTGGGAAAGACTGAAGGCAAAAGGAGAAGGGGACGGCAGAGGATGAGATGGCTAGATAGCATCACGGATGCAATGAATATGAACCTGAGCACACTCCGGGAGAGTGCGCAGGACAGGAAGGCCTGGCATGCTATGGTCCATGGGTTCACGAAGAGTCGGACACGACTGAACGACTGAACAACAACAACATGATTATGGAGTCTGTATTGGAGCACTTTGCCCCATTGGGCTCGCTGATCAGTAGTAAACTATACACATGCAAATGGACTGAGACCCTTTGCATGTCTATCTGCAATAATCTGCGAGTTTCTCGGAGGCGAAACAATAGCTTGTTTGATGACCCGAAGTTTTTTGAAAGACAGTGAATGAGTGTCTGCCCCTTTAAGAATGGAGTGTCTACAGCGCTGCTTGGCTGGGGTAGAAAGAATTAAAAACAAACTCCAGGATTCATTATGGCCGCAAGACTTTTGCAACTGGAGACTGGGCGGGATCAGAAGGAAAAGCGCGCAGGATTACGGAAGTAGCAGTTGCAGGTTGATTGCCCGTAGCCTCCGATAACAGACGCATGCGCACAGTGGAAATGGTGTGCTTGCGCGAGCGTCCTGAAGAGCCTTTGCTGGCTTGGTGAGTGAGAGCGCGAGCAGCCGAAAGGGACTGCGCGTGCGCCCGACGCTTGGCACGGGCTGGGCCAAGTGGGTGTGTTTCTCCCCTCTTCGCCCCCCCTCCTCGTGAGTAGCCCCGCCCTCTCCGGCCCCCGGCCGGGCAGGGCCGGGCAGCCATTTTGGGCAGAGCTTTGTTATGATTCGGTCTGGGGAACTCAAGCTACACGGAGAGTGAGGGGGGCGAGTCGAGGCCTGGTCCGGTAAGCACGGCCTTGTGTGGAGAAAAGGGAAGAGGGGCTGGACTTGAGGTGGTGTTGCGCGGCAGCTTGTGTCTGTGGAAAAACTGGGGTAGAGAGTGAGCAGGGGGAAGCCTCGAGCAGGCAGGGGGGCGGGAGTGTAAATAAGTAGACCTTCGGGGGCAGGAATTGGGGGAGAGAAAAGAAAGGGTGGGTGAGGGGCCGCTGTAGAATCGACGAGTGAGAGAGCAGCTTGGGGCAGTTGTCGGAGAGCGGCTGCGGAAATGTTTGGGGAAGAGCATCTGGGAGAGGGGCTTGACGGAGGGGGTTTGGGGGAAGGTGGCGACAGCAAGAGGGGTAGCTGGGGCACTCCGCGGTTCTGCGCGGGCAAATGGGGTCTGAAGAAGACGGGAATGATATTAGGAGACCTGGAGACGGGAGGTGTGTTGGGGAGGATCAGCTGGGCTAAAGAGTTGGATAGGGGAAGGAGACTACGGTAGGCCTCGGAGTGCAAAGTTGAGCGGGGGTATGGTGGTTAGGACAGACTCGTGTGTGCTTTGGGGATAGATGGGACAGGTGTTTATAGTGGGAGGCACGTTGGATGAAGTGGATTCTGAGTTGAAGTGCGGGTATAAGTAGAGAAGAAACGACCACAACTTCCGTGTAGTGGAAAGTGGTTGTGGGATTGGAGTACGCGGGTCTGGACGGCAAGGGGTAGGATGTATAATGGTTGGAGAGAAGAATCTTTGCTGTGTTGAGTAGGGCGCAGGTTTTTTGTGGCGTACAAAGAACTGGCTTTCTGGGTCGGGGGAAAGAATGGGGCAGTACTGGCTTGTAGTGTAACAACTTGTTATGAACTAGACACAGAAAACGGTGATGGATCAAAACTGAAAATGAATCGGTAGAATTCACCTCGGGGTAATGTCCTATGGAGCAGTTTTCATTTTCTTTTCCAAGACCCAAACAGTGTTCAAGAACTGTTCATGTGTCATGGCTGTGGTAATTATCTCTTGTTTTCCATGTAAAGAGAGCCAATGCCGAGAGCCCTGTAAAATCTAGCATAGTTCTTGCTGAGTAGGCTGAGAAGGAGGGGGTTGACTTGTGGGTGTGTTTGTAGGGAAGCACAAATAGAGTATCTTGAATGAAGAAAGGCTTTGTAGATGTGTAATACTGAAGTCTTTGATCGCAGAAACTGTTTAGCTATGTATGCTTCCTCACTTAGAGTTTTGTAGTAGTGGCTGGCTGCATTTATAGAGGTTTTTGTTCTTGAGTAAAGTGTGCATTTCATGTTTGTTTCCTTTTACCTATGGCTGAAAATGTAAGTGTTAAATAAGGGAAATGGTATTGCTGCTTAATAGTAGCTCTGTCTACCTTGCACTTACAGTACTTGGGATATAGCGAGATCTGTACCCTGAATGGTTTTAAAAAAGTGGAACAACTCTTAACTGTTGGAGAAATTGTATTGAAGTAGTACATCATTACTGTAATAAGAATTGGTGACTTATTTTGTATGCTTACCAGTTCTAAAGGGTGGGCTATAAGATAAAATTCATTTTGATTGGAATATCAGTACTGTTGATCTTTTAAATAAAATAGAAAATACAATAGAAAATAAGACCCCCAGTGACTAATGTTCTCTCAGTGATTGTTGTTGGGGAAAGGAGAGCTAAATATATTTTGGAAAGGGAATAGAGTTTTGAAATAATTTTGATCTGTATTTCAGTTTAACTAGACATGTATTAGATTTGTATAAACTTTTACAATATTGCATGGGACACTAAGGCTGCAATCCTATTCATGCTTACCTGGGAGTAAATCCTATAGAAGGTAATGTGGATTATGTCTGAGTAGACATGCATAGGCTGCACTGTTGGTGTATGTAAATTATGTGAATATGTGAGTATGTGAATAAAATTTGCAAGTGAAGTTTATCTTTAGAGTTAAAGTAATGTATGTAATGCTGTAACTTTCTTGCAAAATGGTGGTAAACATGACTGGGGGGGGGGAGTTTTATGAGACCTGTTTAAGTGTTGAGTTCCTGCATCTTTTCTCATTCTTTGTACTTACAAAAAGTGAAAATAAGAGTAGAAGTTGTTAAATTCTATGGAATGTTAACATTAATCTTTTAAACGTTTTTTGTCCAGCTATTTTCAGCAACTTAAGATGAAATCTAAACACGCTTGCCAGGGAGTAAGCCCCATTAAAAATCATGGGGCTTTTTCTGTGCAGGTATGCATAAGATGGAACTGTTAGGCTACAATCTGATGCACATTTACCTGGGATAAGTCCAATTGAGCATAGTGTGACTTAACTTCAAAGTAAACATGTACAGGATTGCACTCTTTTATTTTTAAGAACTACCTGAGTTAAATTAAAATGTTCTGTTTGTACTGAGGCTTAATTTACAACTAGGATTGGGGAAATCCAATTATCACATAGGCATTAAAAACTCTTTCTGATGTCTAGGAGTTTGGAATGTTTTTATAATGCCAACCCAGAGTATGGGTTGTTGTGCAATCGTGCATGGTTACGTGTGAATCCTGCACTGTAGTTCAACTATGGGTTGTTAACCACAAACAACCCAGGAAGGGAACCCATGGTTTATTGTTGTGTTGCTGAACCCAGAGTCAGAGAGACCACGGAGTGAAGGAAAAAGAGATGCTTTATTTAACGCGCGGGCTTAAGGCAGGAATCATTTCCAAAGAGCCAGAAGCCCCGATTTACATCAGCACATTGTTTTTATAGATATTGTGACACATAGGAAATGGCTCCTCCTCTCCCTCCCACGTGGGGTTGCAGTCCTCAACATTTCTTCTCCTAGCACCATTGTTTATAATACAAGAACTGGGTTATAGGGTAGCCATGATAAGGAGAGAACAGAAGAGAACAGCAGAGAACAAGATATACAATTGTATGACCTTTGACAAGATAAGGAATTCCTGTGTCTCGTCAGCTTACAACAATATATTCAAGGGAGAAAGAGCTCAGCAAGAACATGAAGCATGAGACTGCATGAGGCTACTTAGTCTGACCCCCAATATGGCTGCTACATTCCCCCCTTAAATGCATAATTTCATTACAATTATAGTATTTCATTACATAAGTAGACATTCTGGTTTGCGAAGCATAACACAGGACTCTTATAGCAACCCTCTTACTTAATAGTTTGTTGAGCCATTAGAGTGTAGAGGGCGGCAGTTTTATTAGCTAAGACATAAAACAGATTGGTTAAACAGCACATAAGACAAGGAATGCAAAGGCATAACAGTATCTCTATGAACAACACTGGTAGAATTAGGATGAACAATGCCTTAAGCCAGCTAAGATCTGGAAGCCAAGGGGTTAACCAATTTAGCCAATTGTTTTGTCCCATTGTTATGTCAGCCACTATATTATGCATGCAGATTATTGATTTGAACATCTACAGCATTACTATTATTAGTCAAATTAAATGATGGGGGAGAAAAAGATAAAAAAACCTGTTTGCAGGTATATCTCTTGGCAAACAAAAATGTTTTATTTTAGTGATGTTAGCCAGGTGAAGCCAGTAATTATCAGTGAATTGCTGGGACATACTTTCCCTTCTAGGGGCAGACCCCCCTTTTTTATACCTTATTAAGGAAACACAATGCAACACTACTAACACTACAACACGTATATTTGATATTTTTTGGGATCTGACCGTACGCTGGGCAGCTATTCATCTGGCAAGCTGCAGTAGGGTCTAGTCCCCTTCTTTAATTCTCCAGTTGCAGGTCTGACCGTACGCAGGATGGACAGTTTCCTGGGGTGCCCACAGTAAGGTCTAGCCTGAGTCTTCTTACTGCTTTTTCAGAATGATTTTTAAAGGATTTTCAGGATTCTTGTTTACAGTCTACTCTCCCCCTTTCGCTC
This sequence comes from Heloderma suspectum, assembly GCF_057233095.1. NCBI lineage: Eukaryota > Metazoa > Chordata > Lepidosauria > Squamata > Helodermatidae > Heloderma > Heloderma suspectum. The sequence continues at coordinate 234,099,966 of NC_139461.1, forward strand.
TCTTGACTCGTGTCCAATGTATCCAGGGTTTAACTCCAGCTACTTTCATAGCTGTGGGGGTGGAAAGTATGACAGTTTTCAGTCCTCTCCATCTGGGAGTCAAAGGGTTATTTTTTCCCTCTTTAACTCATACTTCATTTCTTGGTTGGAAAGGATGAACTTCTGTGATGGGAATTGGGGCTTATTTTCTAAGACAAAGTGATACTGGGCTTGAAGAACTTTGCCCAGTGTTTGGACTTCTTGTTTAAGGCTAATGTTTGTTTGCTCTTGATGCCACTCTAGTGTCAATTATGAAGTCAATGTCACGGCCCCTCACAGTCAATGTCACGGCCCCTCTCAAGCTGTCTTCTCTTTCGCCCGTTCTGGCTCCTTTGGTTTTCTCTTTTGTGTATTTGATTCATTTTATTTGGGCATTTATGCCACCAATGTCTATTTTGTCTACACTGGGCACACTGTGCCTCTGCCTCTGCTGGGTCTTCTTCTATTTCTTCGTCCACGTCTTCTTGGGCCTCTGGGTCGAGGGGGTATATTGGCGATAGGCATCTAAAAGACGCTCCAAGTACGCCCTGGGGCCTCGGTGGCACCTTGCAGCACTTTAGACACTTTGGTCATATTAACTGACTTCTTCATACCTGCTTTCATGGCTTCTAACAGCAGGGTTTGATACTGGGTGAGGCGCTCTAGCCCTGCTTGTGTTTTGGGATTCTAGCCGGGGGGGGGGGGGAGTTTACTTACAAGGAGACTTTATTGGGTAACTTACAGCACACAGGCGTACCTAATGGTTGGATCAGACAGCTTCTCTGAACCACGAGCTATTGGGCTAAATGGGTTTTATACCTTACATGTTACCCATGAGGCAGCACAACACTAGCAAGCATTTCAGCATAGGCTAGAAGTGTTTGGTTCTCAGGCACAGCTTTCTGTAAAAAACTTTGCTTCCCAGCAAAGTGCTTGATAACACTTTTATTTATTAGTATGGGAAGATAAATTTTTCTCTCTTTCTTTTACTTTCTTTTTCTTGCTGATCTGCCTGTATTGCAGATCATGTTTCAAACTTTTTTATATAAAACTTTCTTTTCTATGCACCAGCCTTGTCTCTTTATTTGTCTTTTTCAAGTTAAACTCATTTACTTAAACTTTTCTGCCTTACACTAGTCCCAATGACACACATTTGGGATAGGCTCTTCTTCTCCTTCTAGTTACATTTTCTTCATCTTAAAGAACTATTACATTATTGTGGCTACTTTATCCCAGGTAATAAGCTCCAGGCACAATCAGCTGCTTCTAATTCACCCTGGGGGCAACTATGGCCATGCTTCTTCTCTACAAATGTTCTTTTTCTTTGCCTCTTGCCTTGTCTTCTTTTTTTTTCCGTTCTCTATCTGTCTGCTACTTTTTCTATTCCTTCTTTTCTACTTGCCTCTGTCTTTCTCGACTTGCCTTTTGTCTTTTCTTCTTGTCATCCGTTGGGAACCACACTTAGTATTATTTGGAGTTGCAACTAACACTAATCTGCAAATATCACATATATTTTATGATACCTAAGAAATCATAAAATATACACAACAAACTTTTTTGCAATTTAACACAATGAATGGAAAGCACTTCTAGCACGGTAAGGCATGATGGAGCAGATCCAGCAATTAGGGGGGAAAGTTCTCAGGGCTATCTATCACTAGGCAAGCTAGCCAGGGATTTACAATATCACACACACACACACTTTTCTTCTCTTCCCCTTCAACTTGGTACACGAAAGCAAAGTGCCGAAACTCAAGACGCTGGGGGGTGATGGGCATCGCCTTATACTTGCATTTTTCAGGCAGCCATTAATCTTCTTCGGGGAGGCGGTGGGGTGATTTGCAGGACTTCAGAGGCAAGATTCTCAGTTTGTTTGTATTTGTAAATCCCAAGCTTAAAACAGGACACGATGAGGTACAGGGCAGCTAAATCTTTGCTTTGGCACGGGCAACAAATAACTCAGGTCAACTTTCTTCGCTGGGGTCTCAAACAGGAAAACAGTCTTAAAGTTATAACATCACTGACAGCGTCAGCTAGCCAGCTACACAGATCTCACTGTTTTTTAAGACAGTTGCTCCAATATCTTCTTTTTTTCTCAATCAGGTTGGGTCTTCCAGCTTACACAGTTTATTGCAGCTTCCAGGAGCATGGTAGTAGCATGATTTTGGCTTGGCCAGGAACATGCTGTCTGGTTTCTCGGTCTCTTCAGCACACACACTTAGGCAGTTCAACACTGGACACTTAAATTAGTGAGATTTCTTCATTGCAGGGAATCCCACGGCAAAAGCTTAACGGTTACGCTCTTCAGAAATCATATAGCTGATGGTCTACAGGCTCTATGAGATTCTAGGACAGTTTAAAGCTAAACACGGCTACCTTGACAGAGATCTTCATCGTGGTCTTTCCGCTTCATTCTGCCTTGGGACCGTCCTATGGCACACTTTCCACTCGAAGGGGGGTCTAGCTTGTGCTCTGGGGGCTGATTCTTCACCTTTATTCTCCATTTTGCGCTTTCATCTTCTGGGTCTTCATTTTCAGTTTCTATTTCTTAGGGATTGTATCTCAATTAGGCGAGGTGATGATGTTGCACAACTCAGAACGCTGTGGGCAATTTTCCTCCCCCCCTCTCGGCGCGCTAGGCTAACAGCTACTTCTTCGGCCTTGCACTCTCACGCTCCCACGCTTCGTTAAAAGCTAGGCTGTCCTGCAACATTTCTCTTAATAGCCTCAGATCTTGTTTTTTTTTTCCTCTCACCTCGACCTTGAGCTTTTTGCTGTTTTCTCTCTCTCTACTCTGAATCTTTTTTTTTTAACTTTTTACCCTTTTTTTTTGGACATACATCTTAAGGGGGTGCAAGTCTTGAGCAGTAGACGATGACTGATGAGCAGTAGACGAGCTTGCCTCTTTTTTGTGAGAACACATCTTTTTAAGGGTCACTGCCGATTTTATTAAATCTTCTGCCTAACACTTCAATTCTTCAGTTTCTTTTATTAATGCTGATTGAGGTGTAAGAGGGGAACCTCCCGATCCTGTAGAGATGGAAGTCTCGGCAGACAATATCTGGGAGTTGAGGACCATAGCTGAAATCGGCGAATTACTGCCAGTGGGGCTTGAAACTGATGGCGACAGTTCTAAGTCAAAGCGAGGGGCAATGCCTCTGCAGGGGGGATGGCAGGGGCTCAGGAGCTACCGGATCTGGATCTCGACGGCGCGGTCTTACAGTAACATGGGCCCATGGTGGAAGCGGGGCATAAGCAGGTGGAAACGCCATTAGCTCTGCCAGATCTTCACACGGGGCTTCTAACACTGGTTGTAATTTTTTGGACAATTTTTCTTTTCTGAGCACCGAAACTTTTGCCTGGGATTCTAGGCATTTCTTTAGCCATGGAGGAGAAGCGTGGACTATGGAATCCCACGAGTTTATGTAGGGAAATTGGTCGGGGTGCCCAGGTCTCCCAACCACAATGGCATATACACAGCTGATTTTGCTGGGCTCCAAAGAGCCTTTAGTAGGCCATCCTACACCAAAAGACGGCCACTCTATTTCACACAAAGTCTGCAACCGTTGAGGATTCATGGGGAGGTCCCCATAATCTCTACTAAAACCTTTCTTAAAATTTGCTAGCATACATCCCAAGGGGGTGCAAGGTTTGCTTCCCCCACCACCCATAGCCTTCCTCCTAAATTGAAGACAGACACAATTAGGGAATGGGAATTGGTCAGTGAGTAAGGGGTCTCACTGGCCGACACAAGAGGATTTTACACACCACGCACTTTGCTACTGGCCTTGGCACCCGGACGGTCAACAGTATGCATCAGAAACCGCAGTAGACACTCACACAATCATCAATCTCTCCACTGCATCCATATATCCCTGCCACCCACTTTTCCCACTTTTTTTTACCAGAGCGGAAAGCGGCTTCCCAGCTTCCTCAGCTTCCTACTGAGTACTGGCCGTGCTGAGTACTGGCGCCCACTTGGGGGTGTGATCAGGCCCCCCTTCTACCCGCAAGCAGTAGGTTCTTTTGTATACGTATACCACCAACACTGACCTTTTTCATAAGGCGGGGCCCTCTTTTTTTCTGCCCAGTGGCCTTTCTCCCTAAAGGCGGGGCCCTCTTTTTCCCATATACTTGCCTTTCTCCTGAAGGCTTCCAATGTGGGTTTCAACTCAATTGCAGCTGCGATACAGGCAGGGCTCAAGTTCCTTCCTCCGCTTCCCAGGGTTCTCTTGCTGCTCGCTGCCGTTTGGGCGATCCCGGTGCAGGCTTTCTCCCATTCACTCGACAAAAAGGTCGGTGGCGCCAAGAAAGGGAGGCATGGGCCGAGCTCGTCTTCCCAGTGCGGCGACTAAGAGCAGGCAACTGCCACCTCTCTGTCTCAGAGGCTGCCACATCCAAGTCACGGCACCATTTATGTTGCAGAACCCAGAGTCAGAGAGACCACGGAGTGAAGGAAAAAGAGATTCTTTATTTAACGCGCGGGCTTAAGGCAGGAATCATTTCCAAAGAGCCAGAAGCCCCGATTTACATCAGCACATTGTTTTTATAGATATTGTGACACATAGGAAATGGCTCCTCCTCTCCCTCCCACGTGGGGTTGCAGTCCTCAACATTTCTTCTCCTAGCACCATTGTTTATAATACAAGAACTGGGTTATAGGGTAGCCATGATAAGGAGAGAACAGAAGAGAACAGCAGAAAACAAGATATACAATTGTATGACCTTTGACAAGATAAGGAATTCCTGCGTCTGGTCAGCTTACAACAATATATTCAAGGGAGAAAGAGCTCAGCAAGAACATGAAGCATGAGACTGCATGAGGCTACTTAGTCTGACCCCCGATATGGCTGCTACAGTTGCGTTGTGAACTCTGGGTTATTCATGCTTAACAACCCATAGTTAAACTATACTGCAGGGTTTGCACGTAATTACAACCCATGATTCAACAATAACCCATACTCAACCTGTGCTCTGGGTTGTTGCTTATGTGTTAATCAGGCCAGTATGTCATTGGTATAGTTCACTACTTGGCTGTTAATGTGCATTTCTTCATTAACTAGATGCAGAAATGAAAATTCCTTCTGCAGATTTGCTCATCTTTGGGTAGGGACCTTGCACCACAAGTACATAATTGTGGACTCACTGCAAATAGGAGTTAATGCTAGTTATGTTCTCCCCATGAGGAAACTCTGCACATAGGACCTATCACTCTTGCTTTGTAAAATGGTATACATGTGGTCTTCAGAGACAGTTGCGAGTACTGGATCAAAAAGAAATGCAAAAGAATTAAAATTATAAGGTCATAAAACCTATTTGTTGTGAAAGACTGTAAAAGTTGTGTCTGACCTGAAAAGCTGACAGTTTGGAGGAAAAGGCTTCAGGTGTTTTTGTGCGAAAGTGAGCCTTTTGAATATTATATTCTCCCACTGATCATAAAGTGTTTGGATTTTTAGCAGTTGTGAAGGCAGAAGATCTGGTGAATACTAGTTATCCTATCGCAAGACTGGCATACTCTTTTGGAAACTGTTAGAACTGGTGTGGCTGCCCACACCACTCTTCTGTGGGTGCTCACTGTGCTTTTTTGTAGCTTTCTTACATATCTTGAGTGATAGTGCTTCTTATGATATGGATGACTTTCTATCATCTGCGTTAATAATAAATACCATGCATAAATGTAATATGTAAAGACTTTGCATGTAGGTGTTAATTTCCACACATACTTCTCAAAATGTTTTTGCAAAGGCAAATGAAGATAATCTTCCCTTTGCAGGTGCTTTAACTTCTACCAGAGGAGTAGTTCAAACAGTAAATGTTTCATAGTAAATCATCCACACAGTTAGAAATGGAGTGGAAATCATTTTCTGCTGTGTTAACGTGTACAGTAATTTAGGGTGCAATCCTATGCATGTTTAGACAGCATGGCTGGCTGGGGAATGCTGGGAGTGGTAGGCCTTTTCTCTGTCAAAACATGCATAGGATTGCGCCCTTAGTTTCTTAAATATACTTTAATTCTTGTACATACTGATAAAAAAGTTAAATTGAAGAAGGAACAGGAATAGACTGTTCCATAAAGATCAGCTCCTAAATTTCTTGCTTGTCCCTGTGGTTCCGCTTCCCAAATAAAGAGAAAAAGGATGTTTTCTCAACTCTACAGGAAGGACACTGGGATATTCCTATATATGACTCCCAGTAGGAAAATAGTATTATATATTCTAGTTTGAAAATATGTACTTTATGTATGATGTATCTTCCTGATTCAAAATAATCTAATGCTGGCTTCTTATCATGAGAATGTGTCATCTGTCTCTTTGATTCTAAAAAAAAAAGATGTGGCTCACTCTTTTCATAACAAAACCTAAAAGGGAGTTGGGCTACCAGATAATTAAGTGAAATTGTGTGAAATATAAAACCCACTGTGCATTCAGTCAAATTGAACAGGATTTACTCTTTTTTATTTAGAATTTTAAAAATATGTACTAGATGTTATCTGCAATTTATGCAGTTCTTTCATTTGCTTAATTTTTTTGAAGTGTACATAGATATTAGCATTTTACAACTGACTATTAATAGGGATGGCAGTAATTCTGGTTCAGGTGTAGCTGAATTGCAAAAAAAAAATGCTTAGCTGTGCAAAATAGCTGGCTTGTTTTCAGTCTGTAGGATATGACTTTTTAGAATAACTTGAAGAAACATGGGCAGACAATATTTACTTTAGAAGTGCTTCCTTTTTTTAAAAGGGGGAAACTCAAAGCTGCTTATGTACAGTGAATATACATAAATTATTTGATCTCCAAAGTAGCACTATAGTACAGGTGTTTACTACATCAAGATTGGAACTTAATTGCAACCAGCTATATGCTATTCAAGCATAAATAACTTAAATAGCTTGGCAGTAAAACAGGTCACCTTCTACTTTGTTTATGGATATATATATCCCATTGTGATGGTCAGCACCATTTACTATTCATAGAGATAATGTAAAGAGCATACCTCAAATAATCTAGGTTCAGCAACCAGTATGTCAACTTTGGTTAGGCAACTCAAGATTTAGATTTCAGCTAAGCAGTAGCTTATTGGTGTGGCTTTAAGTACAGCAAGAATAATTACATACTTCACAATGATATCAAGAATACCTTTTGTTTTAATGTACAAAAAGGCCAAATATATTTGTGTTACCTACAGTTCTGATCTTCATATGTTTCATAAAGATTTCTGTGGTAGAAAGTGGAAGTATAAAACTACTAGTGTAAAACGCTTGTTGGGATGGGTGTATGTATGTATGGCTTGCATGTTGCAGGACCCCTTAGAAAGTGTGCAAAGCATCCCTTTGCATTTTTTGTATAAAATTGCACATACTCTGTAGGGCTTCTGTTTGTGGAGGCTGTGCCACCCATTGTCAGGGGTGGTGAGTGAGTTTTGCCCTCACCATTGCATTGTCCCAAGTGCAGCATTTTGCTTTCCTATGAGGTGATTGGTTGTCATTCACACTTAAGAACATCATTGGGTTGGGGTAAAGTCTGTTGCTCCTTCCAGTGGCTGTTGACAGTGTCAGAGTTTGCAGCATGTTTATTTGCATTAGTCCCATATAAATCCACTTCAGCTACTGAGAACAGAGCCAGACCTTTATCTGAGCAGTCCTACCTCTTCATCTACAGTTTAGTGCTATCCTAGGAACTCACTGTTATATAGGGCTGATAGTACCACTGAAGATCAGTTGTAACAAAGCCAGATCTGCCACACCCAAACTGTCAAAAGTGAATAGTCTAGCCACCCCTTAATTTATGCCTGCCACTTATAACTAAACAACAACACTAAATAAAATATAACCTAGAATGTAATCTATATGTAAATATTTTGGAGATATGAGTAGATGAGAAAGATAGAGCTATGGAAAGCTGACTTAATTTTCATGGGGGCAGACGTTGGTAATCCCCATAATGTTCTTAAGCCTACAAGGATTTCTTAAATGCTTTTTCGTTCTTGCATTTACAGGGTGATAAAACTTTTTTATTTAACACTTGTGTCTCTTACTAGAGGGGAAGATTGAGTAGCCTTAGGGTAACCAGCCAATCTGACAGTGAAATACCTTAGTCCCAAATGTGTAATCGTCTAGACCAGTGGTTTCAAATTATGTTCCAAGCTTGGGCTTTCTTGGAAGCTTATGAGTGATTTTTCAATGTGATTAGTAAGAGTGGACAGACTTTCCTGAGAAATAGATTGCCCACTACTATCCAACTTCCCCTGCAATCTGCAGCTGTAGGGGAATTGTGGGTATACTTGAAAGTACACTATTAGGAATTACTTTGCAGTCCAACAGACTTGGTCAGTGCCCTACATAGACTGAATTTGCACTCTAAAATATTTATTTTATTGCACACCAGTTTGTGTTACTAAGGTGCTTAACAAGTTCAAAATAAAATAGAAATACAATGTTCAAAACAGTAAAAACAAAAATAGAAATGACAAACTAAGACAAAGTATCCAATTAAAATAAAATCGGGAAACTACCAATTTTCAAACTTTTAAGCAGTTCTTAAAAACAAATATTTTTGCCTGGCATCTAAAAGATGTCGGTGTAGGTAGCAGGCAGACCTCTCTGGGGTGGGCATTCCAAAGGCAGGGAATTGCCACTGAAAAAGCTCTCTCTGGTTGCCAGCTACTGCACCTCCGAAGAAAGGCTTCAGATAAGTGCCTCAGTGGATGGGTGGATTGATATGGGAGCAGGTATATGGGTCCTAAGTTACCTTGAGCTTTAAAGGTTAAGACCAGCACCTTGGATTGAGCTTGGAAACATAGCCAGTGCAGCTGTGTTAACACAAGCAAGATCAGATCTCAACACCTGGTTCCTGTTAGCACTCTAGCCACCATGTACTAGAATGGGGCAGGGTAGGTGAGCTACCCTCCAGTTGTTTTGGACTACAGTTCATCATCCCTGACTGTTAACCATGATATCTGAGGCTGATAGGAATTCTAGTCCAGAACATCTGGACGGCACCAGATTGCCTATCCCCATTCTAGATTTAGCTGCAGTTTCCAGACTCTCTTCAAAAGCAGTCCCATGCAGCTCATTAAAATAGTCCAGTCTAATAGCTACCAAGGTATTGGCCAGGTTATCTTTGTCAGCCATGCAGCTCATTCACTTTGCTCCTCCCTTTGCACAAGCAGGTAAAAACAGAATAGTTGTAAATAAAACACACACAACTATGGCCAGGGCAGACAATTACTAGAAATAAACATTTTGGGGAAAACACTGGTACAGCTAGATTTTTCTCTCTACTCTGGGAAATGGTAAAACTAAATGAACGTTGCTGAGACATATTTTGTAATTTGATAATAGATTTGCAGTGTGTGGTATCCTTAGTTTACTGCAAAGCAAAATCTCATCCTGAATGTACATGCTGTTGCCTTGGCTATCTCAAACAGAAATTGAAAGTTTCTCTTTTGAGTTAGAGAACTCTTTATTTAGTAGAAGTTGGCTAAGCAAATAAGAAGAAATCCCAGATTCAGATATTCAGTTTTACATAATGGCTGTGTCCACACAAAACAGTATGCCAGAATTGCTGGCCTAACCTGGTTTACTGTGAAGGAGTAGTGTATTAGTGCACGCAGATCCTTCGCTTTGTTCTTCCCTTTGCGCAAAAAATGGGATGCTTTGTATAGTTTATTGCTCCCAAATAAGCCTAGGATTCATAAGCTAGGAATAAACTGGGATCTGTTGTTGGCTTACTAATGCTGGCTTATTTAGGAACGAAAAACCAGAAAATGCAACATTGTCCTTTTCTGGCTCTTTTTGCTCACTCGAAGGGTGAGCAAATAAGTGGCATACATGAACTAAAGATTTCCATCATAAAGTTGTGTTACAATTATCTTGGCTACCTTTACTGTTTACCACAGTCTCTTATAGTGTGGCATAGTTATTTGCATTATGTATTCCATTTAACTGAAAACAATAGCCTTTTGATTTAGAGGGATCATAATCTTAAAATACTGAATTCTGGAGTCCTCTGGCCCTTTAATAACTAACAAATTTATTGTAGCACAAGCTTTTGTGGGCTAGACACAGTTTGCCAACACTTGCAGTGTTGTGCTCCTCTGGTTGATTCCTACATACCCTCAATTACGGCATAATTTCAGATCACATTTTTCTCTTCCTTTAGATAACATAAAATAATCAGAGGATCTAGTAGTAATTCTACAATAACTTTGATAAATGAGCATAGCTGTGGTTTTGAACTCAGTGCTACCAGATACCTGTGAACTTAACCCGCTGTACCACCAATGCTGAAGACAGTATTTTTTTTCTAATATGCAGTTGCTGCTACTGACGTGTTAGAATCAAGGTGATTGTATATAGTTGCTAGCATGGGTTTTGCAGGACATTTAGTTAGTGCTGCTAACAGTCTTTAGAGTGGTTTGCAAGTGTTCTTGTTCTTGTTTTCTGCTTTGGTCAGTACCGCCTTTCTTTTTTTAGCCATTTGGTTTATTTCAAAATAATATTTAGAACTTGGTATACCCTCAAACCTTGAACATGTCTGCACTGTAGTTTACTGCAGCTTGTTAAATTGCTCAGTATTTTATCTATTTTAATTTTAAAAATTTATAAACCACCCTTCATCCACAAGGAATCTCTGGGTGGTGTACACAACAATAAAAACCACATATCCAATATAAAAAAAACATACAGTTACAAATTAAGAGCAACGCTGCCCTCTTTTCAGCCAGCAAACTAACAACAAAACACATCTATTAAACCTTTTAAAAATAAAAGCCCTGTATAGGGCGTACACTGCCTTTAGATGATTGCATATTCAAACTATAATCAAATTAGAAGCAAATCCTATGATCCACAGCAGTTTAATACTGTACCAAAAAGCGGACCTAGGCTTTTTAGTGTGTGTTTTTTACCTTACCCTACTGGTTATGTGCTTCCCTGCTATTTTCATCATTATCTTTCACATTCTCTAGTCTCATGAATATTTTTTTGTGCAAAATCATGGTCATGCAAGAAAAACATCTTTCTCCACATGGCCAGTGCCAAGAGGCAGCTTACTTGAACAAATGCTGGGACCCCAACAAAGTCTACGACCACAACTGCAGCTGCAGTAGCTCCTCTTGGTGGCAACAGGGACTTGGGCCATGCAACATGCCTAAACCTGCTGGTGTTGCCCTCTGAGTTATGCCGGCCCTGCTCCTACCATGTGTGTCAGTGGCAGGGGTGGTGTAATTCAGATGATGGCACTGGCAAGTACAGATGCATAAGCTGGGAGCTGTACTTAGTGAAGCCAGGCCACCCCAAGTACCTGCTGACTGCCCTGTACTTGTGGCTCTGCCATTTGACCCCACCCCACCATATGCGCATCAGAGCTGGGGCCAGTGTAATTATGATGGCAGTGCTATCAAGTACAGGGTAGGCTGGCAGGGAGCTCCTATTGGCACTCTGCATGTACTACCATCGCAGGCAGCCTGTCTGCCCACCAGTAAGTGGTAGCCAGTGGCTGATACCAAGGGGGCACTAAGGGCAGTTTGACCCAGCCCCCCCCCTCCCCAAAACCTAGAGCTCTGCCTGCCTCTCCATTTAGGTAGAAAATACTGTGTACAAAGGCCTAAACAACCTGGGACCAGGATACCTGAGAGGAGCGCCTTCTCCCTTACCAACCTGCCCTATCACTGAGGTTATCAGAGGGCATGCTCCTGGTGGTTCCCCATGGACCTATGGTTTGATTGGTGTCCACCTGGAGAGTGTGGTGGCTCCCTTCCTATGGAACTCCGTGCCTCTGGAAACACTATGTGGTTTTTGGCACCTCCTGAAAACAGCTCTTTTCCAGGATGTCTTCCTTAGTTGACCAGCCTCTGTTTTATTGGCACTCTGTTTTTTTTAAAGATAATGTGATATCATGTTTCATTCTTTTTATCTTTTTGTTCATTTTTTCTCTTGTTCACTGCTCTGGAATCTGTTTAGATGTGGAGCGGTACAAATGTTGTAAACAAATAAAATGGTTAACTGGCTAGAGAACTGTGAAAAATTCAAACCTTTCACTATGTCTATATAATAAAATTGTTGGTGCTTCTCTTTCAGAAGGAGAAAAAACAAAGGTAAGAGCATGCTCAACCGCTGAGATGGCAAAGTGCAGGGTTATGTTGCAGTTTCTCTACTATAGGTTGTAGCAGGAACACTTGGAGTGCCCTTTGAACTGCAGTGAATTTCTAGTGGAATCTACTTGGGTTACCAGATACTTTCAGTGACAGACCTACGGGCAGGCTCTAAGCTAAATACACTGTAGCTGAGCACTGACCTGAAGTAAACATGCAGCAAAGACCAGTCTTCAGGGTGATATACATAGTGCTACAAGTTGTACTGTATCAACTTGTAAAACAGTTGTTACAAGAAATTATATTTCTCCTGTTTTCTTAGATGTATAGTGTCACCATAGAGATACAAATCAAGACAATATCAAACAGCATGACAAAATACAATAATAATAGAATCAATAAACAGAGCAGACTTTCAGTTTAGCGTCTGCTAAAGACCTCTAGAGAGCCAGGCCTTCACCAGACACCATTATGGATAGAGTGATGGGGCCATACAGGCCATGCTAGGGTGGGCATTCCAGAGCTTTGGCGCCACAACCAAAAAGACATATTCCTCATGCCCACCTGCCGCATCTCATTTGGCAGGGGAAATCAAATCAAGGCTTCAGAGGGTGAATGGAGTGCATGGGAGAAGGCAGTTCTTGATGTATCCAGGACCCAAGCAGTTTATCCAGTGACCAGATGCATTTTGCTTACTCCATTTCATTTTCAAAATGTGCTTAAATGGACTAAGTATTTTGAAGCAGTGATGTGTATTCTTGACATAGGTTTTTTGGAACAGGTTAGAGAATATCAACTTACTACTTCGTTGGTATTTTGCTGGGCAATATGACATACATTAGAGAAGTGCTTTTAGTTCTTAAAAGTGAAATTCAGACCTTGAAGAATTGAGTAACATCCAAGTGTCATCCAGAAAGCCTTAAATGCTACTGTTGTTGATTTTTTAAATGGATATTCTGTAACCCTGCGCCTGTGGTTCCAGACCTGTAATTTTGCCAAGGTGATATATCATGAGACTTGGCATTTGTGTTTGATCTAAAACAAATGGCGTCCTTAGTAATGTGTTAGTATTCTGAAGTGTGCATGCATGTGTGTCCCGATACAGATTAGTCATAGCTTTAGTAGCTGGTAGGGTTCATTAATTAGAGACATCTCAGGAGCAAGGGTGATATTGGTAAATAGTAAAATCTGAAGTTTTCCCAAGAGTTCTTCTGAACTGGATTCTAGGAACTGCTTTAATTGAAGTATTTATTTACTGATAAACTGAGTATCTCTGTATTTCAACAGACCTTCCTTTTTACAGACCCTGTATCAGCCATTGCTTTGGATGACTTTTAAGAAGGCTCTTGTACCTTCACCTTCTCAGGTCTTGATTATTTATTAAGAGTGAAAAGATCTGCAACAGTTTTTTTTCTTTCCTGTTCATCATAATGTTTTCTTAAGTTCCTCAACTGTTCAAAATCTTTAGTGTGAAGGAATGAGTGGGAAATGATAAGGCTGTATGCAGAACTGATATTTAGAAACAGGGTCCTTAAAGGTAATTTGCACATATATAGAGGATTGTATTCAGTGTTAGTAGGATGACTCATTGACATAAATTAGACTTGTGTTTTATTTATTTCATTTGTAGCCTGCCCTTTTTCCTCCTTAAGGAACTTAAGGCGGCATACATGATCCTCCTCCTCTCCATTTTATCCTCACAGCAACAACTGTGTGAGGTAGGTTGGGCTGAGAGCCTGTGACTGGCCCAGAGTCACCCAGTGAGCTTCCATGGCTGTGGGGACTAGAACCCTGATCTCCCGGCTCCCCGTCCAACAAACACTGGATACAACTCAAATGTAGGAATGAATGAGCCTTGCCTTAAGATATTTCTTTTTGTAATAAATACATCTTCATAGGTAAAAATTTGCAAAACTTGACCATTCTGGATTTTAAATTTGTTTCTCACTTTTGGATGTTTCATAAAACTTTGTTTTCTTTTGTTAGCAACTTTGGATCTCCAAAAATGCAGCAATAGTGATTCTACAGGTATTATACATCACATTTCTAGACAAGGGGAAGGCAACCTGGTGCCTTTCATGTGTTTTGGACCACAATTACAATAAGCCCTAGCCAGTGGTTAAGGGTTATAGGAGTTGTAGTCCAGAACACCTGGAGGGCACTAGGTTGCCTACCCCAACTGTGCAATAGTATTATTTTATTAATATGTAATAATAATAAATTAACCTTATTTGCTAAAAAGCCATCAAAGCATAGTATATAAAATAACATGTAGAATTTTAGTAAACTGTATATTTTATTTCACGCATGAGGAAAGTTACTTGTTACTGCCTAAGCACAGTATCAAAATGCAAGGGGAGTAATGAGAGATAGTTAATTAGTCCTTAGCAGGCAGACTTATCTAACACTAGCTCTCTGGAAACGAATGTATCAAGCAAAATCTGGCTGAAACATTTCATTAAAATTTCAGCTGGGCACATTCCAGTTATGTTTGTCTATCAAGGAGCAGGTGGGAGGTGTTTAGTGTGTTTAACAGCTGGATTTGTTGAATCCCCATCTCTCCCCCCACTCCCTGTTTTTCCATTACCAGCCACCTCACTGTAAGCATTTCTGTTCTAAAAAGACAATAGGGCTACCATTATGTATGTTTGCATTTAATACACAGTTTAGACCTTAGACCCTATTTCTGTGCTGTTCTTGTTTGCTCCTTCTTTCCTTACCATCCATTCTGGGGTCGTCTTGTCGTCCTCCTATTTACATATTGATAGTAAAGGAACCAAGTTTCTTTATTCTGCTGCAAATGTAAACCACATCTGAGTGCAGTTTAATTTCCCCCCTAAAATGATGGTTTAGTTCAGCTACTTCTGGCTAACAGTCCAGGTATATACAGCATGTAAAATTAAAATTTCATACTTTAGTTTTGTTCAGTAATGCAAGTCAAACATGCAAACTCAGATCTCCATCAATTTAAGGCAGCAGAAAATGGTCCAATTCAAACTTTTCTGAAAACATGACATCCCTGTCCTGCACACTATCTTTGAATCTTTGACCTTCTTCCCAATGACTGGAAGAGCTGCAAAGCCCTCTTCCTGCTTTAGTATTTAGTCACAGGATCTCTGGCAGTGCATTGGGGTGTCTTACTTGATTCCCACAACAAACTTGTGTGGTAATTTAGGCTGGGGGACCCTGATCACCCAGTGAACTTCAGGGCTGAACAGGGATATGAACCTGCTTTTACCACATTCAACCCAAACACAAGCCAAAGAATCATAATGGCTAAACACAGGTGGGAATCATTAAGTTAGATGATGGATTCTGAATTCAAGGTATGGGCCACATACATTTCTGTATGTTACAAACATTCATGTATGTGGCTCTTTCAACAAACATGCAGTGTATCCTCACCTAATAAGTGCTCCTGTTTAGGATGCCAGCCAGCTATGCCCTTCTCCAGGATACTCAATTCCCACCTTCCCATTATTCCTTTCTAATTGACATTCAGCTTTCCATAGCTGTTGGATATACTTAGCCCTAATTGGGTTTAGGTCCCCCCATTTGGATTTATAGCTATATATGTGTGTGTTTTTCCACAAACCACAAGGTTCCCTAAGCATGCTATCTCTTGTTTCTTAGTGACCCTAATTTAGCTCCATTTCTGTTGGCATTGGCTACCTGAATTTGCTGTTAGAGGGAGATTTATGTACCTGCTTGGTTGCATGTCGGTTGAGAAGGTGTTGATTTTGAATCTGGGTTTAATCAGGAGGAGCACTGCTCTGGTGGGTGTGGCGAGAATGTTGGACTTCAACCAGGGAGATCTTGGGTTGTCATCTCTACTCTGACATGAAGTTTACTGAGTACCTTCACAAAGTCACTGGTTCGCATGTAACAACAACCCAGAGTATGGGTTAAATGTGGGTTGAGTATGGGTTGTTGAATCGTGGATTATCATTATGTACAAACCCTGCACTCTGGTTTAACTGTTGGTTGTTAACCACAGACAACCCAGGAAGAGAACTCATAGCTCGTTAGGCTGTGAACTCTATTGTTTGTGGTTAACAACCCATAGTTAAACCATAGTACAGGGTTCACATGTAACGACAACCACAATTCAATGATAACCCACAATTCAACGACAACTGTTATTCAACCCGTACTCTGGGTTGTTGTTATGTGTGAACCAGGTCATTGTCTGAGCCCAGCCAAGGTTATTATGAAGATAAAATGAGGTTACTCTTGGAGAGGTGTGTTACAAACCTGAAAACTTTGACGTGAATGCTAAAAAGAATGTCAAGTGAAAATAATTAGAGCTGCTGTAAAAACTGGCTTTCTACATAATTTCAGTAGAAACAGAAGATAGCATGGAAATCTTAATGTGATTTTGGTATTGCTTTGGGCCCCTCTTTTGTATATTTACTCATGGGTATTTTTTGCTTTTCAGAGTGCTTCATGAATTCTACTCTTTATGATGGAAGAAGACTGTTGCCCAAATGTGAACTCTTCATTATAATACAACCATTTTTTTCTCTCTTGCTTTAAAAAGAAACAATTCAAGTAGAATAGTTTAGGGATTGCTTTCTAGCCTGGCCCTTTACTTTTAGCTTTACTGAAAGCATAAATGGGAACAATAGAAAGACAGAAATCATTGTGATTTTTGTATCTTCATCAAGTTGCTTTTAGTTCCTCAGCAAGGAAACTTAAGTTACATGATGTGAAAATACTTTATTGATACTGTTTTTAAGAATGCTAACACAACTTTTTTAAGCAACTGGAGAAGTGGTGAAGATGAGTCTTGCATTTTAGAACTTCTAGGAACAGAACTTTAACACACAGTTCCAGAATTTGCAAGACTTTTCAGGCTCTTGTCAGCCTCCTCTCCCCCTGCTTCTCTCCCCACCCTCCCACCCCAATTGTTTGAAACAGATTTGTGGTAGAAGATGAACAGAGTGAATTTGTGGAGTTCACCATTGATCATGGTGTTTTTCTGAATGTTGTACATATCTGACAAATACTTTTGTAATGTAATAGTTGAGTTACATAGCATTGTGACAACAGGAAAAAGTTTAATGAGGTGAATGTGGTTGTGGCTTTCCAAAAATGCGCACTCCCTTTTAGGTATATTTTTTTCTCATATGAGTGCAGAGAGCAATTAAGATGAGCAGCTAGAGGGGTGAGGGGTGCAGTCAGCACGAAGTGCGGCTTCTCGTGCTTCGTTTGGGACTCACCATTGCCACAAAGCTGGCATAGGTGCACCCTGAAGAAGGAAGGAACCTGGCGATCCAAGAGAAGTGCTAAAAGTGAGAGTGGACTGCGAAGGCCAAACTGGGTAAGTCATTGTGGGACTTCGCCTCTTTACAGTTTATGTAAGTACCCAATCTTGGTTGTACAGTGTGGAAGATTGCTAATAGAGATGGAAATGGAGCATCTTGGGAGAGCATGTGAATCTGTGCCTCTCTCAACAAACTACTGGACTTCTTGCAAGACAGTGGGCATCAAAATTGTGTCACTAGGGGGAGGTCTGACAGCGAAATATTAATATTCTGGAGAGGAGATGAATATACAATTCTTCCTTAATCTCTTCTAGCTCTAGCAACAACTCTAGGTTGCTAGTCAACTTGGTTTAATTGAGGGTGAGAGTTGACAGGATCCATAGGGCTGTAGTACTTTGGGCTGGATCTGAGTCAAATTCTGTAGACTTCTATTAGCTCTTTGAAAGATGCTGATCTGTTTTCCAAGCTGTTGGGAACTGGCCCAGTATTCTCTCTACTGTGTTCCTTGTTTTCGGAAGGGCTGACAGTAGGTATGCGGTGTTCCTCTTATCTTAGATCCTGGCCATGAGGTTTGATGCCTCGCTTTATTGAAGACAGACACTGGACCTAAATGGCGCAGCATGACTTTGTTCCTGCCTGGCTTAACTTCTCTACACCACAGTCTGCCAAGGTAACTATTGCATCTTGGATCAGCCCCTTCACCACCAGTTTGGCAAATTATGAACAGATTGCCCTTTTGATTATGAAGTGCATAAATGGCATTATTAGTGGGAACAGCTTTGATATAATAATTTTTCTTCGTGTTTAAACAAAAGTTCTGGCTATGTTTAGTCTGCTTTAAAAATGCATAAATAGCTAAATGGTAAGAAATCACTACCTGAGTTGATAGCTAATTTGTCACTGTGTCATCCTAAAATAGAGAGACTGCAAAACTTAGATGTAATCTGTAAAATAGATAAAGAATCTGTTTGGTCATGACTGATATATTTAGAAATTATATTATTTAGACATTTTGCATAAGAGTCATAAAAGCCCTAGATTCCATTTAAAAAATCTTAATAGTCCTGATTCAACAAGGACTTTTTTTTAATGGAGACTAGGATTTTATTTCTGTTATACAAAATATCTAATTCCTAAATATATCAATCCTGACCAAACAGTTATTAGCAGTCAGATTTTAGTGGACAATACGAGAAGAAAAGTACATTTAGGGCACAATCCTATGCATGTTCAAACAGAGAAGCCCTATAACTTCCAGCATTCCTCATCCAGCATGATACATAGGCCTTAATCAGTGAATATGAACATAATGAGGAATAAATATCTATGTTTCTCAATGTCAAAAAGGCATTTGATCAAGTGGCACAACAATTTTTATTTAGTACAGTGCAAAACATTTAATATGGGGAAACATTTTTGGAAAATAGTCTATGTATTGCACATCTATAACAAATTTGATGATTACTGGAGTAACATCAGATCTAATCCCTCTTGGAAGAGAGACGAGGAAAGAATTTATCCAGATGTTTTTGACTATAACTCCCATAATCCCTTACCATTGGTCATTCTGGCTAAAGCTCATGGTAGATGTAGTCCAAAATACCCAGAGGGCACCAGGTTGCCTACCCCTACCCTAGCTATTTCTTCTAGAGAAAGTGTTGGTTCCCTATCCCTAATAAAGTGTAAAAGTTGGCAGAAATGAATGAATAATTTTTGGGGGGGGGAATATAAACCATGCAATGCCATGTTAACAGTACAAAAACAATATATATAAAAGGAGGACTGAGGTTCCCAAATATCAAATGTGATATGGCTGAAATTCATGGCTTACTGGTACAGCAATTCGAATAAACGTGTTTGGCAGTGTGTTGAAAAAAAGTTGCATTATGCTTCCATTAGCTTTTACTTCTTGGTATTACTCAAAAAAGTATGCTCAAGCTATGATTGTAAACAAATCTAAAGCATGTATAAAGGCAAAACTAGAAAAATTGGATAAATGTAGAAAGACCATCAAGCCAGAGAATTCTTTATTGACAGTGTACACTTAGCAATTTAAAACTGGAGGCAACCTACTGTAGATAACTGAATATAAGTTACTAAGGTTTAAAGATGGTGTTCATGAAGGAAGAGGTTTGAGTATAGCTGAGATTACATGTATACATGTATTTGAAGATGATAAGCTACATTGGTTTCAATACTTAGATACCAAATTTTGTGAACAGAAATATTAATGAAGGAAGACTGAGGAAGGAATTAACAAAGTTTGAAGAATTAGTGTGTAAAAGTAATAAAAGAATGACTTCTAAAATATGACATTTTTACCGACAGATGAAGGACTAAGTAATAAATTAAGATAAAATGGGAAAATATATTAGAATGTTAACTGAGTTAGGGTGCAATCCTATTTAGATAGGCGGCTGCCTCCAAACTCGAAGGTGACCGCCTATCCAAAGCAAGGCAGGAGAAGCACGGAGGGGATGATTCCCTCCATGCTCCTCCTGCCCTGCTTTTTCTTCTAGACAGCTGATTGCGGCTGTGTAGCCGCAGGAGCACGGAGCAGGGAAGGAGGCTGCTGTACGACATGTAGGATGTGTCGTACAGGCAGCTACACTCTCCCCACCCCGGAACACCCCAACCACGCACCTTTCCGGCTGCTTTGTGCTCCTCTTGCTAGCCCAGAGGATGGGGCTGTTCCTCTGAGGCAGTGCAGAAGTGGGGGGAGGTTGGTTCTCCAGGAACCAACCTCAGAGCACAGGCTGTGAGGTTGGTTCCAAGATAACAACATATGCTATGGCCATCTAGCTGCTGTCTAATGGCCATAGGATTGCTCCCTCCATGTAGCAATTTATCTTCATGAACAAACCAGGACTGTCCCCTCGTTTAAACATTAGCAAGCTATTCTAAATTATTATACCAGTGATACCTAACACTGTCATGGCTAAATAGAATTTTAAAGAATGGGCTAGGACAGCGTTGGAGAACAAACTGATTTTTTAGCATATTTGGTGATCATGTCCTAAATTTAACACATTATGGAGTAAGGTTGGATATACAATTAATGCTTGGATAGAAGCATTTATTTGATATAAGAACTGTTGGTTATGTTGTTAGGATGTATTAAAGATGTGGTAAAGAAAATATACTATGAAATGGTTTGGAATTTATTGACAGCAGCCAAGACACTAGTTGCTGCTAAACGGAGTAGTAGTGGCACATCTGCTATTAAGAGATGGCTACTTAAAGTCTGGCATATTGCGGAGATAATGAAAATGATGTATATTCAGTTAAAGCGGGGTTGGAGAACCTCCAGCCAGGGAGCCTAATCTGGCCTATGGAGATTCCCCATCCACCTGCAGAGGCTTGGGCTTCGTCTGTGGGCCCTACCTGCTCCCCTTCCCCACCCCCTGGCTTGGTGATTACCAGGGGCTTGGGGGTGGGACAAGGAGAGGAATCCCCTTCAGATCCCCACAGATATAGGCTGGCCATATATCCCTGAGACAAAAACGGGACAGGTTTTTTATTACAGCAGAGAGTTCTGCTGTAATAAAAAAAAATAGCTAACAGCCTATTGAACCGAAATATGAGTCTGAAAAGTCCGAATCAAACTGAATGTAGGGCAGAAAGAATCTCTATGGGCAGAATGATGGTTGAAATAACTGTAAAACTCACCCTCCTGGCTCCCAAACACTGAATGGGGCTTAGCGACTGCCTCTTGAATTCCCCGCCACTGCAGACAAGCAAGGGGGCGGCATCTGATCGTCGCTAGCTCAAGAAGCTTGGCCCTGACTGGATAAAGTAAATGGGTCTTCCTCTTTGGTCACACTAGTAGTTTTACTGCACTAATTGATTGGCATAGAGCCTTACAATAAATGTGTTCAGTTTTTTTTTTACAAAAAATTAAAAACGGGACAAAATTGACATTTATATTAAAACAACGGGACGGTCGGGAAATATGAAAAAAAAACGGTACTGTCCTTTTTAAAACGGTACGTATGGTCAGCCTACACAGATACGATAACAGTGGGATTCCCCTGAGTGCCCTCCCCCTTCCAGTGGGAGGGCAGGCAGTGCAGAGAAGAAGCCCCTTAGTCATCTTGCAAGCACCAGTTGAGTGCCTGTCGCTCCTGCTTCTCATTCCCTCTGCAAGAACTAAGAGCAGAACTAAAACAGGCTGAATTCACTTTGCTCATCCTTCACCTTCTGCTCTCAGGAAGATGAAGAATGAGTAAAGCTGGATCCCTAGCCAAAGCACCAACTGGAAAAGCTCCAGCCAGCACTTTGGCTGAGGATCCACTGACATCATTCAGCCTGTGGAGGGCTGGGTGGGAAGATGGTCATCCGATTCCCCCCTCAAAAGTAGTTCCTTGTCCCAGGGTTAAAAGATAGGAAGAAAGTGATGTGGTTAGCATTTTTGTAATGCAAAGATATGACTTGGATATAGATACAGTGTACTAAATATGTTGAGTTAATCTTTAAATTTATTACAATATTTTAATTAAAGGATTTATATTTATTTAAAATTTGTTGGTATGCTTTGCTGTGTGATTATTCATGAACATCTTGAGTAATTAAGACTTTTAATGATGTTAAAATTTTGTTATTTACTTTTTGCTTATTATTTAAATAAGATTACTTATAATTCTATGACTTCGTTATAAATTTTTAAATCATTTTTAATTATAAATTCCAACAAAACAAACAGCAACAAAAGAATTAAAGAGAAAATCACTAATAGGAATTTTTATGATTATATTTACCTATAGTGTTAGGAATGTATGTTCTAAGAAAATTAAGATGGGTAGTTGTAGGGAAGATAGAGAATGGGGTATAGGTTGGAAATATAAATGTAGTCATTGCTATCTGAATAAGAAATATGTATTAAGTTACTATATAGCTCTGCAGTATGTGGATGTAATACTAAATGTGTATATGTATAACATTTAATGTTGGTGATAATGCATTTTTAAAAGTTGCTGCCAGACTTGATAGTCCTGTCACTGTCATCTGTCACTCTGTATTTACCTAAATAGACTATATAATGCTTGTTCTTTTAGAAAAACTGACAAACTATTACGCACAAATTGTCACTAAAGATCTAGTCTTATAAAATACATTCTCCACTTTGGGAAACTAAGGGCGCAATCCCCAGCCAGAATGTGACATTGCTCCGAAGTGTCCAGGAGTGCTTTTTGCCAGTTTGCAAGGTGTACCAGCTTCTCTTCTTCCTGGTTAGAACAGACCTAGCCACAGTATTTTATGATGTAGTAACATCCAGGTTGGACTACAGTAATGTACTCCGTATCAGCTGTTTTTGAAGAATGTTCAGAAATTCAGTTGGTTCAAAATATAGCTGCCAGAATTCTTACTGGAGCTAGGCAGATGGAGCATATAACTCCAATATTTCATCTGTATTGTTTCTGATCCATTTCTGAGCCTGATTCAAGTTGTTGGTTCTTAGTATTATAGCCCTAAATGGCTTGAAACATGGTTTCTTAAGGATTACTTTCTCCCATATGTACTCTGTATGCTTTATTCAATATCAGATATGTTCTCCCTGTCATTTGAGGTTGTGTAGGTATGGGTGCAAGAGAGGATTTATTAGTTTCTGCACTGCGGTTGTGGGACAAGCACCCTAGTGAAGCCCACTTGGCTTGATCACTGTCTTCTGTGGGTCTTGTGGATAATCCTGTGGATAATTTGATTGGCTGGCAATGATATTGAAATGCTTTTAGTTCTGCTGTATTTAATTTTGCTGCAACATTTTATGATTTTTGTATTTTTCTTTGATTGTTTTAGTATATCTCTTAGCTGCTTTGAATATATAACGATAGGCAAAACGTTTTTTAAGTTCATGCTCTGATGGCTTCTCATGTGCTTGTCTATCACTCCTTACCTTACTTCATAGTTTGGAGGTATTGCTTGTGAGAACAAGCCCAAAATCTATTGTACATAGTCACATAATATTCATGGAGGTTAATTTATTCTGAAAGGCAGTTTAAAAATCCTTTAAATAAAATAAAAATAAATATCTGAATTAGTATAAACTAGCCTGGTGTCTTCCTGAATATAAAAACCTTTCCCTGGGTCGCTTCTTACGGAAGATAAAATTAAAAGCCAGTGTCTCATATGGTTCTAAACTCCTCTGGCTGATCAATCCGTTACACTATAGTTATACGAAGAGAATCAGAATATTTTAAAACGCTTCAAATGAACTCTAAAAAATTATTCCACAAGACTGCCAAATTATGTTAACTGAAGCTGGTACATCAGCTTGTCCTAAGTTTGAGGGAGGGGTAGTCTTATCATATGTCTTGTTTATGTTTCATACATTCTGTTGATAAGCTTCAAAAAACTTGTATGGAGTCCGTGACTGTACTTACTGATAATGCTGGAGTGGCAGCCATGACATGTTTGAATTCCTCTTCCTTCATAGGCCCCGGGAGCCACTTTTGAGAAGCATGGAGAGCATCTTCCTCGGGGAGAGGGCCGCTTTGGAGTAAGCCGGAGGCGCCACAACTCTTCAGATGGCTTTTTTAATAATGGCCCCCTCAGAACTGCAGGAGGTATATTGCAAGGCTCAATCTAGGACTGGAATACACTGGGCAGAATCCTACGCGAGTGGAATGGACTGCTAGAGCAACAGGAACTAGCAGTTCCTGAACAAGCAGAAGCATTAGTTTCTGGGACAGGGCAAGTCAGCAGAGTTCCCAGAAGGGAGCTCTCCTGACCTGCTGTGATCCAGAAACTTGCATTTCCACTAGTTTCCAGGGATGTTTCAAGAACCACTAGCTCCTGATGCGCTAGCGGTCCATTCCAACCACCCAACAGAATTAGTGGAGGCACAATGGCAGCGGCTATTCTTGGGTTATCAGTATTATCCATCTGTCAGGTGCTGCAAATGTTAAATGCAGGAAAAAGGGATTTTCAAACAACCCAAACCTGCTTGTCTTATTAGGAGAACGCTTGGAGGTTTTCAGCTTAC
This sequence comes from Heloderma suspectum, assembly GCF_057233095.1. Classification (NCBI taxonomy): domain Eukaryota; kingdom Metazoa; phylum Chordata; class Lepidosauria; order Squamata; family Helodermatidae; genus Heloderma; species Heloderma suspectum. The sequence continues at coordinate 234,124,326 of NC_139461.1, forward strand.
CCTGGGTTTTGTAACAGTTTTCTGTTTCATATGAGATATTTAAAATCTTTGAGCACTGCTGTCTTAGTAAAGTAGCTAGTACTGTGTTTCTTTATTATTCATTGGAATCCAGTTTTTGCTTTTGCTTAAGTGCAGAATGTAAAATCATTACTTGTATGGGTAAAATGAATAGGGAATGTAGTTCACTCGTTCCATATGCAGCCTTTCCCAACCTAGTGCCCTCCAGATGTTCTAGACTACAACTTCCAGCATTCCTGACTATTGGCTATGCTGGCTAGGGCTGATGGGAGTTGTAGTCCAAAATATCAGGGGAGCATCAGGTTGGGAAAGGCTTAATTAGAAACTGCACCCCCAAGATCTGAATGGGATGGGGTAAGGAGGTAATTCGACATCAGTGTACTGCATTGCAGTAGATCTGGTGCAGTATGGCAGGTTTTCAGGTAATGTGTATTTTTATTCACCCAGTTGTCTTCCTCTTGTGCAGACTGCTGGCATCAGCCTTCCCTGCACCGCCATGATTCTGTGGATTCTGGTGTTTCTAAAGGAGCTCATGTTGGGCTAGCTGGCAATCAGCCTGGCTGGCATGGTTCTTCACGAGGCCATGATGGCATGAGTCAGAGAGGAGGAGGAAGTGGATCCCATCGCCACTGGAATGGCAATTTCCATTCCCGAAAGGGTTCATCCTTTCAGGAAAAGCCACCTGCTGAGGCCAGGGAGGAGAAGGAAGAGAAGGAGAAACTGCAGTTTGAGGAGGAAGACTTTGTAAGTATATTATGTTCTCAACGAGGTTTCCAGGCCATCTTTTTCACCAGCACTGGCAGATTTCAAGGACCAGGACTGATTTCTTGTATGCTTTTCTGATTTGAATGAAGCGCTGTAAGGCGCAGTGAGCAATTCTTCTTGGTTTTTCTGGTCACAATCCAGTGTGCCCAAGTGAAAGAGTTCATTAGGTTGGGTTACAACAAATAGGTTTAGGTAAAGCAGGCTAACCACATGAAAACAAAACTAGCAGTTTAAAGTTCTATATAGCCTTGACATGGAATATTCTAGATGTATACTTGCATCCATAATAAGGGACAGCTGATGCCTGGCAGTTGGAATAGGAAAAAACTTCTACGTTTGAAGAACTGCTGAGGCAAGGAGGAGGCTAAGAGGGGGGCGGGACTGGTTGCTCAATCAGTGTTTGGGAGGCAGAAGGAACTTCCAGCCCATATCCAATGGGAATTAACTTTCTCATGACTGTATGGCCCTGGACACCTCTGGGAGCAGACTCTGGTTACTCAGGTTTGCCATGTACATCATGTAGAGGGCTTTTACACCTCTGGTGAGTAGGGGACACAGAAAGAGGTGAGAAGTATAGGTTGTTTCACTTATCTCCCCTGCTAGAAAGAACAATTATAGTGAATTTCTTAGTAGGTGCATTTCAGATTCTTGGTACATGAGGGGGTAGGCAGCTAAGCCTTCCTGACAAGAAAAAATAGCATCTTAAAGAGTGGCTTCTGGGCTAAAATGTTTTTTTCTTCACAGAATCCTCATCTGAATAATTGTTTTCAGACAGTATATTTCAAGAAGTTTGTGAAATATAAGTGTCAAAGGATGAAATTTTAAAATTGATACATTTTAAGGCATTCACATGTCTTATTTAGATGTGAAATTGTTGACATTTTGGCTAAGATATTGTAAGAATTATCTTCATTACCAGAGCATTGGAAGGTAGCCAATGTGACATCAAGTATAAAATGGCAAGAATGGGAGAAGTGTAGGAATCCAATAATTACAGATCTGTCAGTTGAAATTTGCCCATATAAAATTGGTTGAAAACGTAATTGAGGCTGCATTCCTATACTCACTGGGACTTGCTTGCAAGTAGATTTGAACATGGGCAAGAGGATGCTCTTGCACTCGTGTCCTGCTTCTGGGCTCCTGATCAACAGCTGGTTGGCCAGTGTGAACAGAATGCTGGACTACATGGACCCTTGGTCTGATCCAGCATGGCTTTTCTTAGGTTCTTGAATACATTTATGGTGTGAACCTAGAATTGTCTGGGTAATAATCATTATGGTATATGCAAAAAGATATTTATAATTTGAGTGTCAGAACCATTTAGAATAAGATTAAGGCATTTTTAAAAGCTGAACTCTTTGTTAAAACAATATGAGGGAAAATTATTATGGGATGAATGTAGTTTAGGGAGCAAGGAGGCAATTGGCTAGGGTTTAAATGAAGGGTAGAAATGTGCTGAGGTTATAAGTACTAGAAGTTTCACACCAATGTCTCGGTTTGTCCCTTCAAATGAGCATATCTCACTTGTTCCTATGGCTATGAGATACAATTACTTTCCCCTGTCAAAATCCATAACAAAACAGATTTTAGGGTGTGTGTGTGTGTGTGTGTGTGTGTGAGAGAGAGAGAGAGAGAGAGAGAGCGCACATGCATATTGCCTGGATATCAATATATATGTTTTGAAAAAATGTTGTATTAAACTGTTCTAATTTCTCAAACAGCACCACTGACTTTAAGGCTCATACTCCTAGTTGAGTAACTTGAAAATATGGAGAGTGAAACTGTGTAACATAATATGAGGGGTATTTTTGCTTGTGTTTTTACAGCCATCATTGAATCCAGAAGCAGGGAAACAGAACAGCCAGAGTAAACCAGTTGGGACTCCATCTGGTGTTTGGGGTAGGTATTGAAGCACTGTCACATGCGTATCTTCTGCAGTAGAATTGGACCAAGATAGAAATAAACTCTCATCTCTTTGTCTTCAGTCAATTTATGAAGACTCGGGCGTAGTAAGCAGGTTTTTTCTTCTTAGTTCCCTGTTACATCTCCATAAAGTTTTGGTGTTGGCTGCTTCTAGCTTACCTGTTTTTAATAATGGCAATAAAAATAAATTATCTTTCTCTCCCTCCCTCCCTCTCTCTCTCCATATATATATATGTGTGTGTGTGTGAATACAGTAGTGTAAGGCTTATTACTAGAGATCTACCAGACATATTTTGTTCATTTTTTAAAAACTGAAGCTTGAGCAGTGTAGACATGCAGAAAATTTTGAAGGTTTCAAAAAGTTAAAAGCTCGAGCTTTTTAATAGCCAGACTTTGATAACAAAGTCTTGACATTTTTATGAACACAAATGCTGTTTGTAGAACTGCCCTTCCAGTTTGAGTGGTAGAGGTGAACTAGATCTTTGTGTAGAATTACTGAGGTTCCTCTCCTCAATTTACTAGAAAACCCTCCTAGTGCCAAGCAACCTACCAAGATGCTGGTCATCAAAAAGGTTTCAAAAGAGGATCCCGCTGCTGCCTTCTCAGCTGCATTTACATCACCAGGGCCTCAGCTTTCAAATGGCAACAAGGCAACCACCATTGTCCCAAGTGTCTACAAAAATCTGGTTCCTAAGCCTGCAGCACCCCCTTCCAAGGTACACAGAGTTTTATTGAATGGACATTGCACTAGTAGAATAAAGTTTAAAATTTGTTGGTTGTCCTAAGAGATATATTAGACTGTGCTATTATACCTGTGCTGGTATTGTATTGCTACACATATAGAAATAAGGGATTAACAATGTTTTGAACAGGGTGGCTTCAGTTTGTGTCTTACAAACTGAACATTCCCCCCTGCCTCTCCCTTCCCCTGTGAGGGTGCGTCTTCTTTCTTCCTGACTGAGAAGGGCTATTATGACCAACTCTTTTCCAGTTGATACAGTAGGAACTCCTGATTTTAAATCGTGTGACTAACAGACATGTGCCAGGTTCCCTCCTTACTCCACTTCTGCCTGCTTTCTCCTCAACTGTGTCTGGCTTCTGCTTGGTTTTGCCTCTCCCCTTCACCCGAGTCCTTCATGTCCAGTTTTAACTGTTTCATACAAGGTGTGGTATCATTTTGCCTCATCAAACCGTATCTTGTCTTGAGATGTTACTTCTATCCTAAAGCAACTATAACACACATTAATGGTTGGGAACAATACATAGGCCTTTTCTTTGCAACATCTCTTCAGAAGGGAGTTGGAAGCAATATGGCACTTTTTGGTACTTTGAATGTGGTTTGTGTATGGTGTACGTGGAAGGTCCTGTTTTGTCACACCTTTGGCTCATGATGGACAGAGTAGTTGGCTTTCACAAGGTTTTGCAGAAGTCTGTGTGTTCCAAACTTTAGACTGAATGGGTTTGTTGAAATGGTTATGCAAAAGACAAGGGAGACTCATTTTGGATCATGAGGCATTTGTAGCTTTACAAATGATCTGGAATGAAGTCTTTTCAGATTTGTGGACATTATAAGACATTTTATATGGGTCCACTTGGCTGTGCTAGAAGCACGATTTTAATTGCTCAATTTGGAAACAGATGTAGAATTGTAAAGCTAGATTTTCAGGAGAGTTTAGCTAGATTAAATGTTGGTGCTGTTTCTATGCAGTTTGTTGCTGTTACTGTATTTGTTGTATCCTTCTCATTATAGCCCAGCCAGTGGAAAGCTAACAGAAGTGAACATAAACCAGGCTCGCTTTCCTCCAGTCGTGATTCTGCTTTTACCAGTCCAGTGTCTGTAACCAAACCAGCTGTATTGGCCACTGGCTGTGTTCTTGCTTCTTCCAAAGAGGTAAGTACGTAGGAAATCAAAACACTGAGAAAAGGAAGTGACTTGAAGGTCAAACAGCATGCTCTACAATTATCCAGCTTGAGTTACACAAGTGAAAAGTAGAAAAGGGCCCCCTCTATCAGATTACAAGTAAAATCTTGAAGAGCTTCAGCTATTAGGCAGTATAGAAATGTAATAAATAAATATTATTCCCTCCCCAGAGTCCTTCCAGCACCACCCCTCCCATTGAAATAAACTCCTCTCGCTTGACAAAGCTGATGCGCCGCACCACAGATAAGAAGAGTGAGTTCTTGAAAGCTCTGAAAGATGACAGGAATGGGGAGTTGCCAGAACGTCATGAGAGCAACAAACTGGAGGATGTAAGGATGCAACCTTGTTTAATGTCTGGAGTATTAAAATAATACAGTGATAGGGACTTTTAAGTGTGAAATGAAAAATGGTGTGCTATAGATGTGCTAAGCTAATATTCTCCAAATATTCTAAAACAAGTTTCAGAACATGGAGTCACATGGGTATCTGGTAAACCTGCTACTTTCTGTGGGACCCAGCACTGTGTAAATTAAAGTTGATTCTGTTCTTTGAGTTGTATAGAGGATAGGAGATTAAAAAAAAACTTGATAGAAGTCCTGGTGACAGATAAAGGAACAGATTTTGAGGTTATGAGCAGGCTTTGAATAAACAAGAGGTATGCGCCCTCTTTATGTACTATGGGACTAGAGAATAACATTTCTGTAAGTTTGAACATTCCTGTTTTTAAAAAACCAAAACAATATATACCTCGAAAACTTAAGGTGTACCTCATTTTTAGAAATGGAAAGTATGTAAACATTTTTGTGCTATTTATAGAGGTCCCCCCTCAAATAATTGGGCTAGACCAGCACACTAAGGTACTTGGAATCTCTATTCACCTTTAGGAAGTGAAGGGTGAGGAAGGTAAGAACAAGGTTACTGTCTTCGGAATAAAAGGGCCTGATTCAGAGATAGCAGCTTGCCACAAGGCTTCATGCATTAGTAGTAACGTGTAGGTAATAACTCCACACAGTGTCCTCAGCAGGTGGGGATGTGTTTTACCTAATCACTTCTGTGGTGGTGGGGTTTGTCAGATGTGCAACCAGATCCACTGAGTGCAGACCATTTATTGTTCCTTATCCAGTATTGGGAACCCATACATAATCCTGATTGCAGGATGTGAGCATCCAGCCTGGGAACCTGTCCACACAGTACCCGGTCACATGTATGAGTTTCCCTTGCTGGATTGTTGTGCTTCCTTAACATTTTAGGAAACTATATTTGCTTGAGAGAGGGATCTTGAAAAAATAAAGTCCCTATAATGTAAGAGGACAGTATTAATGACAGTCAGAAAACCTGGAATGCATATCAGTTATTTTGCCAAGAATAAACTATACTCTTTACGGTGCAATCCTCTGCATCTTTGTTCAGAAGTCCCACTGTGTTAAATAGGGCTTACTCCCTAGGAAGTGTTTTTAGGGTTGCAGCCTTAGTTGTCTATAGTAGCACTAGAGTAACTATTTAGAGTAGAGTGGTATGAAAGAGCTTGAGTCCCACCTAGTTCTACATTCCCCACCAGCCAGGTGCTTTCTGATTCCAACTCCTGCTTGTTGGAATTTCTAGCCTCTGCTTATAGGCTGTATTCTTTCCTGAAAATATTTCTCACAGTGAGTGCTAAGGGAACAATACCAACATGAGTGTGGTTTTGACTTGTGTTTTTTCTCTCCCACCAGATGGAGGGTGGCAGCACACCAGAACCAAAGGAAAACTGGGAAGAGAATTGCCATCAGAATGGTCTTTCTCTACCTTCAGAAGAAGGGGAGAACCTTTCTCACTCATTAGAAGCAGAACACAGGTGAGGGGAGAAGAAAGTTGGCCAAAGAAAGTTTCATTACACCAGCATTGTATAGAAATTTAGTGGAGGAAGCTTAGCCAACAGTAAAACTAATTTCTTGATGGGTCAGCAGCAGCACATGACATTCCTTCATATATTAATGTTTTTTGCTTCTATTTGACTATACTGCTCTTCCAGTGTGACATGCCTTCCTACTATCCTACGGTGAATGCTCAAACACCGGGAGGGTCAGTGATGCATTTCTTCCATTCTTTGCCCAGAGGTGCATTATTTCAAGGGAGATAGCAGCGGGATTCCCTGACCTGTTCCAGTGATCATGAATCCACAAGGCCAGAGTGTTTGTGTGGAAGCAATTTCTAATCGTCTGAATCCTCCCCAGCTGTTTCTCAGTACCACAGTGGCTCCTCAGCCTCAGGGCTTTTATCAGGCCTGCATAAGCCTTTGCACAGGAGTGATCCAGCCTGTGATGGTGAGGAGCTGCTTCCTCAGAGTAGGTGTGGAATGGCTCTCATAAAGGAGTAGAGAGCACAGCCTATTTGCTTTCTGCCCATGCACGGTCCCTATTGACAGTGATATTGCTGCTGCCGCAAGGTGGAGTGAGGTGGGTAGGACACCTTTCTCTTCCATTTGCCTTAGTGGAGCTAGCAAATGGAAGAGACAGAGGCACCAATGACTTTGTCTAAAAAGGGCCATCCTGTTCCTCACCACCTGCCCTCATCCTGTCATGCTGACAAGCACTTATCTTGCATATAATATATAATAAAATAACTCAAAAGAGGTTCCTTGAGAATACTAGTTTTTGTACTGATTAAAGGAAATAAGAGCTGGAATTGTCTTTCAGTACTTACCTTGGTCCTTTTTCATCTTCCTACCCCCTCCATGAGTGCTTCACTTAACCTTGTTGGTCAGATTCCTTCCTCATAGTGTTCCTCTGCCATTGAAGAATAAGGAAATGCTTGTTAAGCAGAACTAACCAAAATAGCTAGACCATTCCTGCCAAAATCAGTGGTGGGCATCAATAAGAAAGCTATCCATCTCTTTGGCCTTTATGGCATCTTTATTACAATTTCTTTTCTCTCTCAACCCCTGCTCCTTTGAACTGCTAGATTATTGAAAGCAATGGGATGGCAGGAATACCCTGAAAATGATGAGAATTGCCTTCCCCTCACAGAGGATGAGCTCAGAGAGTTCCAAATAAAGTCAGAGCAGGTATGTTCATCTACTGTGCTTATATTTTGTTCTCTCCACATCAACTCTTGAAACAGTTTGCTTTACCAGTCACATCTTACCTAGAAATCTGTGAGAACAATGACTCCTGCAGTAGTGTCTGTTCAAAGTTAAATGGTGTTGTTTTGCTGCATCTGACTGTAATTTTTGTGTACATGTGCAGGGTTCCCAACATGGCATCCACAGGCACCTCCAACAGCACCCATATGAAACCCTCCATTCCTTTACCCCCTTCAAAAAATATTTTTAATTTAAAAAACTTGAAAAACCTTAGGGCATCAGGTTCTCCTTTCTGTTGCTTAACCTCCTGCTGATCAGCAGGCAGGAAGAGAAGGAAAGAGTTGCTTCCTGGCCCCACCCAATCATTATCCACCCACACAGACCTTTCCCCTTTGCTCTCTTTCTGTCTCTTCACTCTCTAGCCTTGCTGTTTCTCCCTACCCAACCCCTTTCCTCACTATTTCTCTCCCTTACCTGGCCCTTAACCCTTCTTTCCTTCCTAGCCCTTAGCCTTGCACTTTCTCTCCCACTCACCCCTTTATCTTGCTGTTTCTCTCCACTCCTAGGCTGTAGCCTCACTATTTTTCTTCCCCCACTCTTTACCTTGCTGTTTCTCCCCCCACCTAGCTTCACTCATTCTCTTCCTGTCTAACCCTTTGACCTGCTATTTTCCCCTCCCACCCAGCCTTTTGCCTCACTGTATATCTCCCTCCAACCTCTTTTGACTAGCCATGCTCCCATGGCAGCCATTATGTGACTAGCCACATCTTCCATGGTGGTGCTCACAGCAGTTTCTCAAATTCCCAAATGTGCCCACCAGTCCAAAAAAGGTTGGAGGCTCCTGATGTATACTGTTTGAGTGTAATCTGCTTTAAGTTTATGAGTATGGGAAAGGAAAATAAATATAAACTTTTTTCTTTCCTCCAGCTAAGAAGAAATGGCTTTAGAAAGAATGGATTTCTTCAAGGCCGTGGCAACCATCAACTGTTCTCCCACTGGAGAAGCACTTTGAAGACAGAGTTTGAAGAGTCAGATACAGAGACAAGTAGCAGTGAAACTTCAGATGATGATGCCTGAAAGTGGGCACCAAAAAAACACAGTACAAAACCAACCCAGCAAACTCAGTTTGTAGTTCAGCACATAAATGTTTGGGGTTCAAATGAAGCAGAGTTTATTCTGTCTCAAGTCTGTTCAATTTCTTTTTATTGTTGAAAACTTCATGCACAAGGGAAAGAATTATATCCCAAAGAAGAAAGCTATTGGCTTATTACTTTTTGGTTTTGCCCTTCTATGCTTCATAGTGAACAGTCCATGCAGATGGGCGACCCATGGCCTTCTGGGGCACGGCATAGGATCAGTCTCATCAGAAGCAGAATGTAAGGGACTGAGTTGGGCAGCCACAAGCTTCTCATACTGCCGTCCACATAGCAAAATGCTGTGCGGCAATAATGTGCTAAAACAATCATTGTCAATGACAAAATGGCTATGGAAGTTCTAATTGTGTTAAATTAATGCTAATAACATGGAACTTTTTTATTTTTTGGCGGCTCGGGGAGCTTCATCACTTAACCAGGCGTGTTTGGTTTTTTTTTTCTTTTTTGGGTACAGCTGTAAAATATTTGGATATAGGAATTGTTTGTGTTCTTCTTGCAACCTTGATATTCAGGGTGGATTGTAAAATATAAATTTTTGTGGGATTTCAAAGATTAAGATTATTTTGATAACATTATTTACAGATTTAAAAAAGTGACTATCACATTGAGTCTGTATGAGGGGGAAAACTACTGCATCAAAAGATAACTAACTTGGAATAAATATTTTGCATCAGTTTGCCAATTCAGTGACTCTTGTTTCTCAGAAAAGATTATAGAAATAAGGCAATTTGGATTTCCTTAACCAGTATTTTGTTTTGCTTTGGTCTTTGTATAGCAGCACCTCCTTAAAAGCAAAGTAGTGAGAAAACCTGAATAAATCCTGGTTTACATTTTTAAGCAAGAGGTACTAGTTGAGCAATTTTGCTTGTTTCTTGCTGCATGTTGAATAATTAATTGATGCAGCTCTCTCTGCAGAGGAGTTTTACATCACAAAGCAGGGACATCTATTAAACAATGAACAAGAGTAACTAATAGGTAATGGACAAGTTAACACTGAACATAAAGCAAAAGAGACATTGAGAAGTTGATACTTATCTTTGTTTAGAGAAAATACATGGAATTCAAATCTGATACCCTTTAATTTGAGACAAGATTTGAGGAGCCATAGCCTTAATTGCATGTATTGGTTTTGTCAAAGAGGAAAGCTAAGTATTTTATATGAGGAAATTGGGAAACCTTAGGTGAGGAGGAGGAAATAATGTGTTCCTAATTGAAACCTTTTTGAGCTGTCACTTATGTGCCATTGGAATTATCATGTGGACCCTTATGTTGGGAACTGCCCAGAGAGATCTGGCTATTGGATGATATAGAAATGTAATGGATTAATTACAGAAGATCCCTGCTTCCTCAAGCTAACTCAGTGGCATGCAGGCAGGCCAGATGCAATGGAGGACAGATTCCAGAAGGGTAACTGTAGGTCTGCTATAGCAAAAACATGGCTTAAGCACCTTAAAGTCTAAAATAGGCCTGTCAGCATGGATACTGCCCTCGACAGATATGTACATACACACCCACTATGAAATACAAGAGGTACAGTAAGGCTGACATAGTTATGCAAGGCTCACATCTGTAAAAGATATTACCAGCTGACACGACATGGTGATAATCTACTGTACTACTTTCCTACCTTGGTAGTGGGAGATAAATCCATGATCTCAAATAAGACTAGACTTAAATTTGCTGATAAATTCCTATTTCAGGAAATTCATGCTGCAGTCTCGCTTCAGTTTTTTAAATTCAAGTACGACAGCTTTTGAGGTCAGCAACTGCATATATCCTAAAGTGAAATGTTCTCCCATTGGTTTCCATATTTTTATTAGATGCATGCCCATTTTTTTTGGTGCAGAGATAGACCTGTTTACCTTTCTATCTACATACACCATTGTTGGCAGGTAATGGCATATCACTCTGAAGGATGAGACAGTCAGTAAGCTCCTGATCAGTCCTGCAATAGTGTTACCTGAGGTGGCCTGGGTATCTTGCAGGCCTTTGTCCCTAGCTCTGTGTCTATTATTGCTGGTGAGTACCCATCAAATGACCACCAGGTCTACTACTGTGGACAAGAGGACCACAGAAGAAATGGAGTAGCCTTCATAATTAATAACAAAGTGGCTAAAGCAGTGCTTGGATACAATCCAAAAAATGACAGAATGATCTCAATTCGAATTCAGGGTAAGCCATTTAACATCACAGTGAGCCAAATATATGCCCCAACCACAGATGCTGAAAAAGTAGAAGTAGCTCAGTTCTATGAGGATCTGCAGCACCTACTGGATAATACGCCAAACAAAGATGCTATTTTCATTACAGGAGACTGGAATGCTAAGGTGGGTAGTCAAACGACACCTGGAATTACAAGCAAGCATAGTCTGGGAGAACAAAATGAAGCAGGACATAGGCTGATAGAATTTTGCCAAGACAACTCACTGTGCATAACAAACACTCTCTTCCAACAACCTAAGAGACGACTTTATACATGGACTTCACCAGACGGTCAACACCGAAATCAGATTGACTACATCCTTTGTAGCCAAAGGTGGCGGACATCTATGCAGTTGGTAAAAACAAAACCTGGGGCTGATTGTAGTTCAGATCATGAACTTCTTATTGCACAATTTAGAATCAAACTAAAGAGAATAGGGAGGACCCACAGATCAGTTAGATATGGGCTTACTAATAATGAATATGCAGTGGATATGAAGAATAGATTTAAGGGACTAGATTTAGTAGATAGGGTCCCGGAAGCACTATGGACAGAAGTTCGCAACATTGTTCAGGAGGCGGCAACAAAAAATGTCCCAAAGAAAAAGAAAACCAAGAAGGCAAGATGGCTGTCTGCTGAGACACTGGAAGCTCAAGAAAGAAGGAAAGCAAAAGGCAACAGTGATACGGGGAGATATGCCTAATTAAATGCAAAATTCCAGAGATTAGCCAGAAGAGATAGGGAATTATTTTTAAACAAGCAATGCACAGAAGCGGAAGAAGATAATAGAATAGGAAGGACAAGAGACCTCTTCCAGAAAATTAGAAACATCGGAGGTAAATTCCAGGCAAAAATGGGTATGATCAAAAACAAAGATGGCAAGGACCTAACAGAAGCAGAAGAGATCAAGACAAGGTGGCAAGAATATACGGAAGATCTGTATAGGAAGGATAATAATATCGGGGATAGATTTGATGGTGTGGTCAGTGAGCTAGAGTCAGACATCCTGAAGAGTGAGGTTGAATGGGCCTTAAGAAGCATTGCTAATAACAAGGCAGCAGGAGATGATGGTATCGCAGCTGAACTGTTTAAAATCTTGCAAGGTGATGCATGCCATATGCCAGCAAATTTGGAAAACACAAGAATGGCCAACAGATTGGAAAAAATCAACTTATATCCCCATACCAAAAAAGGGAAGCACCAAAGAATGTTCAAACTATCGAACAGTGGCACTTATTTCACATGCCAGTAAGGTAATGCTCAAGATCTTGCAAGGTAGACTCCAGCAATTCATGGAACGAGAACTGCCAGATGTACAAGCTGGGTTTAGAAAAGGCAGAGGAACTAGAGACCAAAGTGCCAAGATCCACTGGATAATGGAGACAGCCAGGGAGTTTCAGAAAAACATCTATTTCTGTTGTATTGACTATTCTAAAGCCTTTGACTGTGTGGATCATAACAAATTCTTGCAAGTTCTTCATGGTATGGGGATACCAAGTCATCTTGTCTGCCTCCTGAGGAATCTATAATGACCAAGTAGCAACGGTAAGAACAGACCACGGAACAACGGACTGGTTTAAGACTGGGAAAGGAGTACGGCAGGGTTGTATACTCTCACCCTACCTATTCAACCTGTACGCAGAACACATCATGCGATGTGCTGGGCTTAATGAAGCCGAGGCTGGAGTTAAAATCGCTGGAAGAAACATTAACAATCTCCGATAGGCAGATGATACCACTTTGATGGCTGAAAGTGAGGAGGAGCTGAGGAACCTCATGATGAAGGTGAAAGAAGAAAGTGCAAAAGCTGGGTTGCAGTTAAACCTCAAAAAAACCAAGATTATGGCAACCAGCTTGATTGATAACTAGCAAATAGAGGGAGAAAACGTGGAGGCAGTGACAGACTTTGTCTTTCTAGGCGCAAAGATTACTGCAGACGCTGACTGCAGCCAGGAAATCAGAAGACATTTACTTCTTGGGAGGACAGCAATGACAAATCTTGATAAAATAGTGAAGAGCAGAGACATCACACTGACAACAAAGGTCCGCATAGTTAAAGTAATGGTATTCCCCGTAGTAACCTATGGCTGCGAGAGCTGGACCATAAGGAAGGCTGAGCAAAGGAAGATAGATGCTTTTGAACTGTGGTGCTGGAGGAAAATTCTGAGAGTGCCTTGGAGTGCAAGAAGATCAAACCAGTCCATACTCCAGGAAATAAAGCCAGACTGCTCACTTGAGGGAATGACCTTAAAGGTAAAACTGAAGTACTTTGGCCACATAATGAGAAGACAGGACACCCTGGAGAAGATGCTGATGCTAGGAAAAGTGGAAGGCCAAAGGAAGAGGGGCCAACCAAGGGCAAGGTGGATGGATGATATTCTGGAGGTGACGGACTCGACCTTGGGGGAGCTGGGGGTGGCGACAGCCGACAGGAAGCTCTGGCGTGGGCTGGTCCATGAAGTCACGAGGAGTGGGAAGCGACTGAATAAACAACAAAACCCATATTGTATTAGGGGGCTCTCTATGGGCAAGGATAGGCCACCCAAGGCTTGTGGGAAATGATATAATGGAGCAGTTTTAGCTGGGAGTTATAGGTGACAAGTACTGTTCCGTCACTTCCTTTTCTAGACATGTTGTGTAGTAGGCTACACTTGTGTCAATCTTCGCTTCGTTGTAGTTTAAGAATACCTGATGTAAATCCTTCACAGGAATCGGGTATCTTTGTGTAGCATGTCTGTCATATTACTGCAGAGCTGGGGGAAACAACATAGATAAAAAGTCCCTCTTCTACGCAGCTGATGGAAGTCAAGAACCCCTGTGCGCAATTCCATGTGCCACTGCAGTGACAGACCTGTGTAGCAAAGCACGGAAGTCCCAGTGAATTCAAGATCCCGACTGATATAGAGAGGTCCTCTATGTAGCAAGCTGCATCAGTAACTGGGTACACGCAGCTGGCCCTAAATCCAAGCCTACCGTGTAGGCAACCCGCGAGCGGACACGCTCAGATTCTTGTTTTTGCCGCGATCACTTCCTTCTTCGACTACGCAGGCGCGTCCCATTTTGATGACGTTTCGACGCACAGAGAACGCGATGAGACGCCGAGACGAATCCCTAAAGGGGCGCTATCGCGATATTTCCCGTACAAGAAGCCGCACCGTGATGCTTTGCGCCCTTCTCTTTGCAGTCGGCGCCTCCGGAGAAGGATGGGTGAGTGGCTCGGAGGAAGGGGGGTGAGCGCTTTTTATCCGTTGCCATCCGCGCCAGTCTTCGTCTCTGTGGAGCTGCAACTCGGGTAAAGGGGAGAAGGGCCTTTGCCCGATTGGGGCGTGGGTTATTGTTGGCCGGCACGCGCGTATTTTTGTCGCTTTTGCGATCGCGGCCTGCCTTGGTCGTAGATGCTACTTTGGCCTGTGCCATGTTGACACAGTGGCTGCCTGCCCCTAGAAGGAGGAGGGGCTGCGCGGAATGAGGCCTTTTCTTTGGCCAAAGCGCCCCCCCCCCCCGCAACATGTTCCTTTGCCCTGTATTCCGATGATGAATCTTCTTCCACTGCTGCATTAGGCCGAGTACGCCATGCGGAAACTAATTACCTTGGAGAGCTGAGTGACTCTGGGCATGAGGAACCTTTCCAGGCGGGTGTAGTAACTCACGTTATACGAACGCTCACTCATTCTCACGGCTTGACTCTTCTGTCTATCCAGGTATCTCCAGGGACAACTGGCACAAGCGCCGCAAGACGGGGGGAAAGCGAAAGCCCTACCATAAGAAGAGGAAGTATGAGTTGGGGCGACCTCCTGCTAATACCAAAGTATGTGATCCTTGTTCTTTGGTGGGGGAATGCTTGTGTAGCCATCTGTTTCTCTGTGTTTACAATGCTGACATTATGGCCAAGAAATGCATGAAAGTGATTTTAAACTAGAAAGTATAACCGTGGTTCCTGAAATACTAGGGACCCCCATGTAACACCTTGGACCCCTCTCCAAATTTCAGCACAGAGCTACTTTGCTCTTGAGTAACCTGAAAGATCACCCGAGAGAAAATGGATTATCAACTGGTTATGCTAGTTCAGAGTCATCCCTACACAAAGGATATGTTGGTAGGCCTATGTCGAAGTTAAGACACTTATTTGGAGTAGAAGTTATCTGTTATAACTTAGTGTATTCTTGAACTTAACTGCAAGAATTTCTCCAATGGGCAATGAGCAGTAATTCTCTTTATGTCCTTCTTCATATGAACTGATATCCAAAGAATACTTGAGGTGCACCCAAGAGTATGGGCATACCTAGAGGGATGTTTGGCTTTAAACGTAAGACTGCTCCCCAATGCCCTACCTCAAATTGTTCTTAAAATTGCCCTCGGTCTCAAAAAGGGGTTATTGTGGAGCATGGGAACGTAAACATGAAGTCCAGAGTTGTCCAGGGCATGCTGAAGTAGTTGCATGGTTCTTTGGATCCAGGCCATTATCAGATTGGGAGGCAACTGGAGTGATGAGAGCTACACCTTAGGTGGGTGCTGTAGGCTGTTTCGGTCTTCATCACGCTCACCAATGCTAGGGGTTGTCATAGTTACACTGACCATGTTGCCATGTAGGCTGGGTATTTGTGGAAAGATTTCAGTGTTGTGTGTCCTTGTATTTGACTCAGTCTGTTGTAATCTTCGTTGTAGATTGGTCCGAGGAGAATTCACACAGTAAGAGTACGTGGTGGAAATAAAAAATACCGTGCTCTGCGTCTGGATGTTGGGAACTTCTCTTGGGGGTCTGAATGTAAGTGCAAAGTGAATATCTTGTGTGGCAAAGGGGATATCTATGTCGGCCTTCTTACATTGGTCCCCTCCCGATGTTATAGATTGCAGCTCCCAGAATTCCTGACCATTTGGACATGCTGGCTGGGTCTGATGGGAGTTGAAGTCCAAAACATCTGGAAGGCACCAGGTTGAGGAAGGCTGTCTTATGTAGTGTTGCTAGTGACCTGGAAGCACAACCAAGAGAACAGTGATGATAACTTTGACCTTAAGAGAGCTTTGGTGAACTCCTAAGCTCTCAGTGATGGGAGTGTCATAGTTACCCTGAGTATATTTACTTGTTGCTTCAAGGCCAATTGTTTAAATATTAAGGGGCAACAAATTTGCTTGTATGGGCTTGAGGGGTATTGTGCAAGAATTGTATAAACTGTAATTTAAAATGGTCAACATTCTTTGAAAGACTGCTCTTTAGTGACCAAGGGATGGGGAGAGAGGGACAGTGTCTATGCATCTTAGATTGCCATGGGGAACAAAAATAGGGGACATTCAAATGCTTGCTTGTCCATTGAATTTGATACCTCACTGGTATTTTGAAGGTCCTATTCAGGTTTTCTTGAATGTTTAGCCTCGCTCCTTCTTAGGCTTACTTAACTTGTGAGACTGTCAGCTCACAATCTTGCCATGGTTATCATTTTTTCTGGTTGGGCGGGTATTAATATTTGCTGGATTGCAGATTCTGCATCTCCTTAATTCCGTATTTTAATATTAGGCCTGGGCATTAGGACTTTGTGAAGATGGGACAGCTGGTTCCCATCTCTCAGATAATTGCTTCTATACAGTGCCTTGGCTTGTGACCACTGTTCCACTACAAAGATAAAGAGTAATCATAAACATGTAAAATTAAGATTGGGGTGCAAATCTTCTCTTCCTCTCATAGAAAGGACTTCTAGTAGTGTTTACCAAAAGCAGGTGTAATAGTATAAAATGAGCAGAGCTGCTTCTGTACAATTGTCTTTTCATGGTAGTGGCAGCTATAAGACAGGTTCTTTCCTTATGGTGCCACTCTAAAACAGCCTTCCCCAATCTGTGCCTTCCAGATGTGTTGGATTGCAACACATCATACCCAGCCGGCATAGCCAATGGCCATGCTGACTGGGAATTAAATGAATTGCAGTCCCAATGCTTTTGGAGGGCGCCAGGTTGGGGAAGGCTGCTTTAACAGATCATTTCAGATCAAATTCTAGGCTTGCAGAGTAATGTAGGTTGGTTAAACTTGTCTTCTGGGAACTTAACGGCTTCTTTTCAAATTGGAGTTTGCAAGTTCCACTCTTCCTCATGTCCTGTAAATGGGATGCCTGTTGGGAAAAGAAGCAGTTGAAGCTTCACTGCTGTATTTCTAAAATGGAAGCTATCCGGATCCTGCAAGCTTTAAGCTCCAGTGGGATTTGGGGGTCATTTTGTGCACCTGGTAAATTGTTCTGCCATGAACTTGTCTTTTGCTCCTCAAAAATACAACACTTCCTTTTTTTAACAGGCTGTACCCGCAAAACCAGAATCATTGATGTAGTGTACAATGCATCCAACAATGAGTTGGTGCGCACAAAAACCCTTGTCAAAAACTGCATTGTACTGATTGACAGCACACCATACCGACAGTGGTATGAATCTCACTACGCCTTGCCCCTTGGGCGCAAGAAGGGTGCAAAGTTGGTATGTATTAATTGGGCCGAATGAGCTTATTTTGCTTCTCTCACTTAGGGGTTCCAGATGCTTGATTTAGCACCATCTTCTGCTTTTAATGTTTCCAGGTACTGTGTCCTATGGTTTGGGGGTTTTTTTGTCTTCTAGTGATGATACCTTTGTCCAGTTCTGCTGCTGAATGGAGAGCGATGACAAACTTATTGATCTGAAGAAGACCTATGCCCGCTCTCCACATGGGCCCTTCTCCATTTTGAGCAGCTTTCCCCAACCTGGTACCTTCCCGATTTTTGGACTACAACTCCCAGCATTCCTTACCATTGGTCATGTTGGCTGGGTCTGATGGGAGTTGTAGTCCAAAATATCTGGAGGGCACCAGATTGGGGAAGGCTGATTTAGAGAATTTCATTACAGATTCATTGAGAGAAATGTCTTAAATTAAAAAAAATACTCAGAAGGTCCACTTAATTCCTATTTGTGAACATATTTCTAGCACTGGCTCTGTGATATATCACAGGAGTCAACAATTTGTGGCCATCCAGATGTTTTGGTCTACAATTTCCATGAATCCCTATCTTTGGCTATATTGGCTAGGAGTTGTAGCATCCACCCGCAATCTATTACTTGTTGTTTAGCCAGTGCTCAGATCCTTAACACACCTTGAAGTCCCATTGAACTAGTAAAGAATTTGGCACAATAATAGTGCTGTCAGGTTTGCATGATACAAACCAGGGCAGTGGTGCAACTTGTCAACTTTTCCACTATACTCCTTGCTGTTCCAGCATGCTGTAGTATGGTAAGATCATGGCAGACAGCTACCACTTAAACTCAGCCAGTTGTACTTCTCCTTCTGCTCTTCTTTCAGACACCTGAGGAGGAAGAAATCTTAAACAAAAAGCGTTCAAAGAAAATCCAGAAGAAGTATGATGAGCGGAAAAAGAATGCTAAGATCAGTAGCCTTCTGGAAGAGCAATTCCAGCAAGGGAAACTACTTGGTGAGACCCGGAAACGAAAAGAGTGACATTTCTAGGCACAGAGTGGATGCTCAAAGAGATGCTGTACTTGCCCAGTAGGCTAGATGATGTGGAGGCATGCTGTACCCTTACTAGTTGATGTAAAGCTGCAACTTACTACGAGAACCTTTAGTGCTAATAGAGGAGATTTGGCTTGGCATTGTGGAGAGACATTGCTAATTTGCTGACTTGACATAGTAGTTAGCTAAATCTGAATGACTGAGCTAGATAGGTGGTACAGGGTTTTCCTAGCTGTGGTTGCCACTTATGAAGAGCATCTAGTAGAAATTGAAGGGCCATGATGTTGTCCTGCATGATTGACTGGGTTTTTGAAGTTGTCCTTATGATGAAAGTTTTGTCCAGTTCTGCTGCTGAATGTAAGTGCTGACAGTTGAAATTCTGAAGGTGACTTCATCGGTGGGGACATGATGTGCTTTCTTGGGTAGGCACTGCAGCATGGGAGGGGGAGGGGGGAGCCTCAGCTCTGTTAATATGAACCTGTTTGCAAGAGTTGGTTAAGGTTTTGACTCCTGAGATATTTATTAAATTTATATAGTGGATATAAAAATTTATAATTAAGATTAGTGACTTCCTGACATGAAGGTCAGCAAGAGGTAGATTTCACTGGGTAGTTCTAATTTATATTTTCTCTAATAATGTGTTTCTTTTTATAGCTTGCATTGCCTCCAGGCCTGGACAGTGTGGCCGAGCAGATGGCTATCTTCTGGAAGGCAAGGAACTAGAATTCTACCTGAGGAAGATCAAGGCCAGGAAAGGCAAATGAACAGTTGCTGTACCTGAAAGGCTAAATAAATATCCCAGAGTCTTGTTATAAATGACTGATGTGATTATTTATGGGCATTGGAATGAAGAAGGTTCACAACAGTCTTAGATGTTGTAGACAAGTAAAAGAAAAATGAGGGAGAAAAGTGGAAGTTGAATTGGTAAACTTAGCATGGACCACTAAGGGGGTTGGACTTGATGGCCTTGTAGGCCCCTTCCAACTCTACTCTAATATGATTCTATGTGCTGGTGGGATGGGAAGAGATTCTGGACTTTCTTCAGCATTAAGTGTCGTACTTACAGAGCAAGCTCTGATTTGCCTGCAGGGTATGCAGGAAGGGGCTGTGAATGGGGTTCTTACCAGAAAAGGTGATCTGCAAGAGAACACATGTATTAATACTCCTTCAAAATGTATTAAGGGGTGCAGGTTCCTTTTTGTTTAGGATAGTTTAGAAAAGTAACCTGAAGACTGCAATGCCATCACCACGGTCATTTCATAAATGTGTCTGGAGTACTCTGTAATATAATTGCAGTAGGCCCTAGCCAGCAAAGCAGATGTCATGTACTGTTTTGTTCTCCCAGTTCTCCTTCAATGTGAGTTTGTAGTATCTGCTTGGAAATACCCTGTAGAATCTATTGATACTCAAACACTAGAAATATGCACTGGTAATCTCTTCAGATGTATGGACTATATTTGTAATGATCTTGTGTGGATGCAGGGTTTTTAGTAAAGCAAGGGAAGTAGGTAAGATATTATTTGGTTTGTAGCAGTCCTGATGCTTGAACTGCCAAAATTGGAAGGTGCAAGTTGCCGTTTTTGCATATTAGCATTGCATTTATTTTGCTGTGGAATAGAACTGTTGGCGCACTGCTAAGTGACCAGATTGTCTTTTTCATGACTTTCTGGTCTCATTCCAGTGCAAGATGAACTCCCTTCTAGCAGAAGGGCTAGGCTTCTTTCCAAAAGCCTGGTCCTTTCGAAGGCTGGGAACAATCTTCCATTTTCTAACAATAAGTTCTTATTTTGGAGGTAAGAGCCTGTAGATACAGATGGGAACTTGAATCCATAAGTGCAAGTATCTTCAAGCATACGGTCATTCTCCAGTCCATCACAGAATAATGCAGTAGATTTGTTTTGAAATAAAAAAATACACAACTACTGAAGTATAAGTTGATGTACTAGACAAATGTACCTCACTTCTGTGGGCTTAGATAGAATATTCTCCAGACTTCCATTTAACCTTGTTCTGTGTTACTTACAGCAAGTCTATACAACTTGGGCTACTTGTGCATCCACAGAGTGGCTCAGCCCAATTGCCTGCTGTGATGGTTTGGAGAGGTGTTCTACACATCATACAGTGCAGTCCTTTAATGCAGATGTAGGGTTTTTTTAATGGGTAATGGAGCATGTGAACTGAGAATGGATGTCTGCAAGTATCTGTCATAGGGTTGCTCTTCCATAGCTTTTTGTGACCACACAGCTCCATCTGCCTTCCCCAGCATTCAGACACATGCAACACTATGCAAAGTGATGTTGGCTAGAAAATCTTCCACTATTACATTTTTCTGCAGAAGATGTTCTGGTTTTAGAAATTCATTGTTCATTATGTTCCCAGATTCATAAAACAATACAAGTTAAACCAATCAACTGGAATGAATTCAATACTAGTTCAATCTAAAACCCAAGTTGTATTTAGCTTTTATGCAGGCTATTATCTAGCACTTGCTGGGAGTTGTAGTCAAACACATATATACACAGAGGAAGTGCATATATTCAAGGTTTAGGCATGCTCAAATCAGTATGCTTTTCAGTTCCTTCATTTTTTTCTCCCTTAAGTAACAATCCTAAATACTGAGGAGTAAGCCCCATTGAACTCAATGGGACTTACTGCTGAGCAAACATGCATAGGATTATGCTGTTAAAATATAACTAAGTGAATTACAAATTTTAAAAAATCTCCATTGACAACGCAGCAGAAAACATTCCAGTTCAAATATTTTCCCCCAAATCCTGTATCACTGCAAGTACCTCACGTTCAAGTTTTTTATTTGTGCCCTATGGAGGATGCTAGGTCAAACTAGGGTGAGAAGGTGTGTAAATGACGCTGGCAGTACTCATCTTCCCAATTTAGGGCTTACAAAGTAATTGTGTAGAGTTTAGGAACACATTTCTCAGCCATATCTTGTGTACGGGGGGTGGGATATGTGCAGTGTCCATGTACTGATGCGTATGAGGCTGTCATCACTCCCTGTATATGTAGTGGAATTGAGCATGTAGTATCTTCATAGGTCCCTATTGAATGCTCAGTACAGAATGTATGAAGGGCAGCTACCCAGAAGGCTCTGCTATTGCTGAACTTAGGTAGAGGTCTGGTCAGTGATGCTGATGTTGTCATCTTGGGATTCCATTACAGTAATATGGGGCACTTCCTTTCTCAGCATATCTGTATTTTCAGACTTGTGGGGAAGTCGGAGTTGGGAGTCAGGGGTATGGGCTTCGCTAAGCCTGCTGTCATCGTCATCCTCCATCTCTTCCTCATCAATACGGCTGACTGCCTCTGGATCTTCCCTGCGGTAGAAGCTGGGGCTGACAGAGGAGAAGGTGCCCTCAGTCCTCAAGCGCAGTAGTTGAGGGTGTTGAATGCGGCTGCCCTTGCCAAAATTTTTGAGGCTGATGGCAGGGGAGGCAGCTGCAGTGAGGAACCGGGTGAGCAGGGGTGTCTGAATGCGGCTCATGCTGGGTGATGCTTCCACCTGCTGGCTCTGCTCTGGGTCATCATTCATCCTGCACAGAAAGAGGAAGGGACTGGGTGAAGCAAATTTAGGATGCAGGATTGTAGCCCTGCATTGTACCATGCTATAAAAATAAGTGCTCCCACCGCAAAATACAAATTTAGTTTAAAATGTCATGGTGCTAATGGGACAGGCAAGATGCATTTGCACCATATGGGCAGATGCAGTGATAAGTCTTTCAGTGCAGCCCTGCTGGTGCTTGAGATGGCCCTCTAAAACCTAGCCAGGATTTGGGTGGGTCACTTTTAGGCACAGCACTCTTGCTCACACCCAAAAATATACTTCCTATGCTCAGAAGTTATTTTTTTTCCTAACTGCATTACTCTGATTCTAATGCCGGCAGACATTTGGTTTGTGCAATGTGTCTGCAAAATACATTTGAGTTCTAGCTGTAGGTGTAGGGCGCAATCAGTAAATTGGGATGTAAGCATTTTAAATTTTTTGGAAGTGAATTGTACAGTGCACACTGAAACAGGTGCTTGTGGGTGGTCTCAGCAAAGCAACATGGTAGTCTCTAAAGTTTTGCTCACTGCTAAAGGAGAATTCTGAGCTGGCTGGTGGGAGGAACATTGAGCTGCTCATAGTAGTGGGGGTCCCTGTTTATTCAGCTTGCAGATTTATGTTTTTTTTTACCCTATAATGGTTTAACAAGTGAGTTTTTATCAAGGGGCTCTGTAGCTAGCTATTTCTCATGGAAAGAGTTATGGCCTGAACTAGGCACAGTCAACATGTGGCCCTTCAGATGTTGGACAGCAACTGCTGCCCCTCACCATTGGCTATGTTGGCTAGGGCTGATGGGAGTTGCAGCCCTACAGCTGCTTTGAGTGCAACTTGAGAAGGGGAGGGGTCTTCCCCAAATAGATGGCTGCTTACAACTGACTCTTTGGAATTTGTTTTGTTTTTTGCAAAAATGCCTGGCTAGCTCAGATGCCTAGTCCTGCTTGCATCCCTTCTTTGTGAAAGGTGCCCCTTTCACCTTCTGCTTTCTGTCTTTAAACCAGTTACTGATCCATAAGAGAACCCATTCTTTTCCAAGGTGGGGAATTTGTGGCCCTCTAGCTGTTGGACTATAGCTCCCATTATCCAGGCTGGCTGGGGCTGATGGAAGTTGATGTCCAGCAATAGCTGGAGGGCCACAGGTTCCCCACTCCTGTCTTAAAACATGAGAAAGTTTGATGAACTAACATCTCCAGTATAATAGCTGATGATTGGCCCCTATCTATATGCTGCTTGGTGCTTCCATAGAACTAAAAATGAAGCTGGTTATTCTCGCGTTTTCTAGCAGCCCAGGCAAAGAGAAAGCTAACCTTGACCCTGAAATGTCACGTGTGGGTTCTTGGGTTGAAGTTCCTTCAGAAAATGGCTTAAACTGAAGTGGCAACAATATAGTTTGTCTGGCTCAAGGTCATGTTCCAGGCTCTGGATAGGAGGACAGAAATATTCCCCTATATATTTTAACAATTGGATTAGGAGGCTTGTGGAAGAGAATTTCCATCTGAAGTCACACAACAGGCCTTCTACTCACTTAGTGGGACTTCCCCTTCGGCTCTTCCCCCATGTGCTCCCCCCAGTCTGCCTCCCAGCTGTCTGGGGCAGATTTGGGGGGCTGCAGCAGCAATCCATTCTGCCAACAGTTTTCTGCTGGTGGATGAGCAGGATTGGACACAACCCAGTCATCAGAATGCTACTGGGTGTTCAACTTATCCAAGCTTGGGTCATTGGCCTTTGCCGAGTCAGCATAACTGCATTTAACTTGCCAGTGGAACTTTGTTGTTCAGTCGTTCAGTCGTGTCCGACTCTTCATGACCCCATGGACCATAGCACGCCAGGCCTTCCTGTCCTGCGCACTCTCCTGGAGCGTGCTCAGGTTCATATTCATTGCATCGGTGATGCTATCTAGCCATCTCATCCTCTGCCGTCCCCTTCTTTTGCCTTCAGTCTTTCCCAGCATCAGGGTCTTTTCCAGAGAGTTTTCTCTTCGCATTAGGTGGCCAAAATATTTGAGCTTCAGTATCTGTCCTTCCAATGAGCACTCGGGGTTGATTTCCTTTAGGATGGACTGATTTGACCTCCTTGCAGTCCAGAGGACTCGTAAGAGTCTTCTCCAGCACCACAGTTCGAAAGCATCGATTCTTCAGCGCTCAGCCTTCCTTATAGTCCAGCTCTCACAGCCATACGTTACTACTGGGAAAACCATAGCTTTGATTAGACGGACCTTTGTCGGCAAGGTGATGTCTCTGCTTCTTACTATGCTGTCTAGGTTTGCCATAGCTTTCCTCCCAAGGAGCAAGCGTCTTTTAATTTCATGGCTACAGTCACCATCTGCAGTGATCTTGGAGCCCAAGAAAGTAAAATCTGTCACTGCTTCCATTTCTTCCCCTTCTATATGCCAGGAAGTGATAGGGCCAGATGCCATGATCTTAGTTTTTTTAATGTTGAGTTTCAAACCAGCTTTTGCACTCTCCTCTTTCACCCTCAACAAGAGGCTCTTGAGATCCTCTTCACTTTCTGCCATTAGGGTGGTATCGTCTGCATATCGGAGGTTGTTGATAATTCTCCCAGCAATCTTAATTCCGACCTCTGATTCATCCAACCCGGCATTTCTCATGATGTACTCTGCATATAAGTTAAATAAGCAGGGTGACAATATGCAGCCTTGTCATACTCCTTTCCCAATTTTGAACCAATCGGTTGTTACGTGTCTGGTTCTTACTGTTGCTTCTTGACCCTCGTACAGGTTTCTCAGGAGACAGGTAAGGTGGTCTGGTACTCCCATCCCTTTAAGAATTTGCCAGTTTGTTGTGATCCACACAATCAAAGGCTTTAGCGTAGTCAATGAAGCAGAAATAGACGTTTTTCTGGAATTCTCTTGCTTTCTCCATGATGCAGCGAATGTTGGCGATTTGATCTCTAGTTCCTCTGCCTCTTCGAAACCCAGCTTGTACTTCCGGTAGTTCTCGGTTCGCATACTCCTGAAGCCTAGCTTGTAGGATTTTGAGCATCACCTTGCTGGCATGTGAAATGAGCGCAATTGTGCGGCAGTTTGAACACTCTTTGGCGTTGCCCTTCTTTGGAATTGGAATGTAAACTGACCTTTTCCAGTCTTGCGGCCATTGCTGAGTGTTCCAAATTTGTTGGCATATTGAATGCAGCACTTTAACAGCATTATCTTTTAGGATTTTAAATAGCTCAGCTGGAATACTGTCATCTCCGCTAGCTTTGTTGTTACTAATGCTTCCTAAGGCCCACTTGACTTCACTCTCGAGGATGTCCGGCTCAAGTTCAGTGACCGCACTATCATGGCTATCAAGGACATTACTATCATGGCTATCAAGGACATTAAGATCTTTCCTGTATAGTTCTTCTGTGTATTCTTTCCACCTTTTCTTAATCTCATCTGCTTCTGTGAGGTCCCTGCCTTCTTTGTCCTTTATCATGCCCGTCTTTGCACAAAACGTTCCCTTGAGATCTCCAATTTTCTTGAAGAGATCTCTAGTCTTTCCCATTCTGTTGTTTTCCTCGATTTCTTTGCATTGTTTATTTAAGAAGGCCTTCTTGTCTCTCCTTGCTATTCTCTGGAACTCTGCATTCAGTTGGATATATCTTCCCCTTTCTCCCTTGCTTTTTGCTTCCCTTCTTTCCTCAGCTACTTGTAAAGCCTCATCAGACAGCCACTTGGCTTTCTTGCATTTCTTTTTCTTTGGGATGGATTTCGTTGCTGCCTCCTGAACGATGTTACGGACCTCCGTCCATAGTTCCTCAGGCACTCTGTCTATCAGGTCTAATCCCTGAAATCTATTCCTCACCTCCACTGTATATTCATCAGGGATATGATTGAGGTCATACCTGAATGGTTTAGTGGTTTTCCCTACGTTCTTCAATTTCAGCCGAAATTTTGCAAGAAGCAGCTCATGATCTGTGGAACTTACCGCATGTCAAAGGTGGATCCCATGAAGGAAGGCTTCAAGGTTTCTGCTACTGTTGCCATTGTGTATGGGGGCAGAGCTGTAGATTCATTCCAGTATTTGTCCTTTCCAGTTGGAGGCAAGTTCTGGTACATGTCATCCACCGAAAGCAGAGACACCTAATCAGACCAAAGGGAATGTTTCTTGCATCAAAGGAGACTGGATAAAACACCTAATTGCTTTAATTATGATCAGGCTTTAATGCAAGATTCTCAGGATAAAAGCGGAATCGGAAAAATGGCTGGAGGAGGACTACAGCAATATAAGGGGCAGATAAATAAAAATTGATACTTCTGTTATGTAAGAATATGAGGCTTTGAAGAGGGAAATTATGGGCTTTATGTCTTGCTGAAAGTTTTGAATGATATCAAGATGCAAACAGACTGCACAATTCATTCTGGGTTTATGTGAGTTTTCATAGAACAATTTGGGAGGACGTAAAAGCCAGAGCTAAGAAAATGGTAGAAGGTATGCAGAAAGGAAACACTGGATCAGAAGAACTGTATCCAAATTTCTCACACCAACCACTGCTTGCATATTTGCGGACTAATGTGGCAGCCATGAGGACATGACACTTGGTTTATTTATTTTAAAGTTCTAGCCTAAATCTATGCTAGATATAACTTGTGACAGGTGTAACTGACATTACCTTTAATAGGTCTTTGTAGAAGTCTTACCTGGAGGTTCCTATCTATCAGTTTGTTAGTTTCAAAATCATCATCATCCTCTCCAAAGGGATTAATTATCTGTTCTGCCACCTATATGAACAAGAGGGTATAGCATCTTAGTATTCAATATTTGAAGGAATGATGGCTCTGCATAGAATATGAGCTGCCTTTTTGTAAAGCTTAACTAGTTGGGGAACTCTTACTAGCAGCCCATTTTATGTAGCTCCTTTAATAACTGCTTCCTCTTGCTTGTCTTAATTGCCAATGGCGTTCTGCTTAGAAGTCCTTCAAAAAGAAAGAAAAAACATCGCATTGTATTTTGATGTGAATAAACAACATTAGAAGTGGCTGAGCTTCAGTATCCAATGCCTGATGCCCAAAGAGGAACAGATGGTTGACCGGCATGGCAAATTTTCAGTGAGTAACAGAAACTTCAGAGCGCAACAGCTTTTTCAGTCCCTGAATCGTCCCACTGCGGTGGGAGTCTCCAGTAGGACGGCTAAAATATTCCACCCGATAGAATGTGGGACTTGGGTTAGGAAGACCAGGCCTCGAATTCCTGTTCAGCTGATAGGCCTACGGGATGGCCATGGCCAAGTCACTCTGTCTCTCATAAATTAAGGATATGAAGGGCAAGCCATGTGCCATCTGCCTAGACAACAGGGGCAAAAATTCTCACCTTCAGCCAGCCGGCGTAGAAGAAGAACTGTAGGAGTGTGGGCAGGGGCACATACATATCTAGATCGTCTCCTTCTTTGGGGTCCAGGGGCTGTAGGAACTGACGCCCAACTACACAGAAGGCAAAGAAGGAGTAGACAGCTATGGTGACCACCTGTGGAGAAGATGCTATTAATGTCTGCTACTACAATGTCTCGGGACTCTGCACTTTTTTTTTTGCAGTAACATTCTGCAGTACATGAGGTTTGCACATATGCACTAGCAATGCCCTATGCACTAAACTAATTTAAAGGCAATGGCTTATTTGTCAGCTCTTTTTTTAGCAGTTGCGTGTATGAGCGCATGCCTCTTTAACTTCCTGCAGGAGAGGACTAGATGGACAAGAATTCAGTGTCATATGCTGATGATGCTTTCAGCTCTCTTATTGGACGCTACAGAGATAAGTGTTGAAGCATCCTCAACAGTAGAACTGAGCAAGTGCAAGAAGTACCGTGGCTGCTTAAGAAAGCTTGTTTCCTGTGTGAATATAATGGCAGCAACAATTACAAGGAGAGAGCATGCATGTGGAGGTATTTAGGTTGCACATTCAAGACAAGAAAGCAGGGGTGGGCCACTTGTGTTTGCAGAAAGACAACGTGTCTTTCCGAAACGATGTTTTGGCCTACAAGTTGCTCATCCCTGCAATAAACAGACCTATGTAGTTCGTACAAATAGTTTTGTGACACTACAAAGAGCAGATTTATTGTGGCATAAACTGTTGTGGACTTGTGCCATAATTGGTCTCTTAGTCTTTAAGGTGCCATGAGTCTTTTGGGCGGGGGGTGTTGCAACAGACTAATATGGCTCCTTCTCTGGGTAGTTCTTTTCTATGTAGTATTATGGACGGAGGTGATTTAAGTAAGGAGCCTTTTTATATGTCATTGGATGTTTGTTTATTTAACATGTCATTTATTTGAAAGAACTCAAATCCATTTGGGATATAGGGCAACAAAGAGAGTACTTGCTCCTTGGCCTATGAGGTGTGTGACACCTTTTACTGTGGCCCAGGCTTCCCTTAGATTTCCCTGTCTACCAAAAACATTAAACTGGAAAACAGGTTTCTTAACATGAACAACAGGAGATGGATTATCAGCCTTCCTCATATCTGACCCATTCCCCTGCCAGCTGGTAACACTCAACATAATAAAAGGAAGGCAACAATGTCAAGTTTCCCCTTGCCTTTGTATTTAGCCTGGCAGGAGAACAGTCATGAACTGGTGTGGTGAGGAGTCGAGAGTGGATTTATTCAAGAAAAAGGCAAAGGGTACATTTTTCCATCTAGCTTTTATTCCCAGGATGTGGTGCCAGAAATGGATGGCACTATTCACACCACATGCCATGTAGCTTAACTAGGTTTTGTCTCGGGAAAGGCCTCCACCATTTTCAGGGTCAACTGGATGTGCTCCCAATGAAAGACACTGATCTGCTGGCTGGGAAGGATCCCTCTACCAGGAAGTGTCCCAGGCTTGCAGCAGACTCTTACTCCATGAGGAGGAGGGGCAAGGAAAACACGTGAGGTGCTTTAGAGTCGGGGAAGGTACTGCTGGCATTCCCGAGGATCAGTGTCAGATTTAGGGGCAAGCAACCCAGGGTGCTGGGCTCAGGGTGCACCAGGTGTGGGCGTGCCTGTTGGAGGCTGTCAACCTAACAGTTGAAACAAATAGTACAAATAAGTGGGACTAAATTGTTGCTGTGAGAAGGCTCCTGTTGAGGACCACTGCCACTCCACTCCTTTGCATCCTCCCAGCCCTGATCCTCCCCCCACCCCCACATTTACCACCCCTCAACACTCAGCTAACATTGCATGGCCACAGAGCAAGTTCACTCCTCATTAGACTGGGTTTTTTTAGGTTGTACTTGCAAGCTTGGTGTTCCCCTGAGCCTGCTGCCGCCTCCCTCTTGTGCATGGATAGTGTCATTTTGGCTACAGAAGGATCCACCACTTGAAGAACTCGGGTTGCTATTACGATATGATTATGATTATAGTTGACAATAGTGACCTGCATGGCTAGCATCATATTAACGTGTGTGTGTGTGTTTTAATTTGTGAGAAATCTTACAACATCAGTGCCATGCAATCAGATCAGATCCATACTTGTAAATTTATTGTCTTATAATGACAGGGCTAAATATGCATGCAAATTGTGCAATTAAAATTGTGAAATGGGCTACAACTGTAGTTTTAAAAACCACGTATTCAAAAGTGGAATGAATGGAAGGGGCATCAAAAACCATCCTTGCCTTGGGTGGGCTTCATTTAGTCTATAGCCAGCCCTGTTTAACATCAAGTAAAAGCCTGGCTGGTAAGGAATGGAAAAGAACTTGATTTCATCTTGGAGCTGCTGGGATCAGAGTCTTGGTGTCCAGGAGAGAGCTGGTGGAGACTTTGACTTGTTCTTACAGAGGAGGTAGCAAACCTGGGTCTCAACAGCACCACTTGAGGCTGCAAGTGGGGGATAATTTGATGGTATGTTCCCACACAATAGGATTCCTATACATAGAAAACTGTATAAAACCCTTCTCCCTGGCACGCTTCATTTTTTATGTGCAGGGCATTTTTTTTTTTTTTTGGTAAGGAGGAGCATTCAGTCATGTCAACTCCTAGTCTGCAATCTGAACTGAAAGTATGATTGCGAGTATGAAATATTCATAACGAAAGGCAAGGAATCTATTGATTAACCCTGGGTTTTAAAAAAATAACTGGAAGGAGTGATGGTAGGTTTGGCAGATGAAATAAGGGATTTGGGGCTTGGTGTAGCCTGCATATTTTTATTCTTTTCACCAGTCATGAGGGGTAGAAACTTGCTCTTTTTTCTGCAGAAAAACAAGATGATCCATAAAGCTCAATCTTGCAGTAGGGTTGTGCTGTGCAGATGCAGACACATTTAGAATGTGAGTCAACTAGTGGTTTTACATATCAGGAAAGTATCCTAGTCTACTCCTGTTGACACATTTGCTACTGAGAGATGAGCATTACAATATCCATAAGATGTGGGATACGCTTTACTCACCTGTGTGTACACCAGGGGGATGCTGATCCAATCATAGTGAAAAAGCATGCTGCATTTGGAGCGGTACAGGTTCAGCTCCTGAACAGAGAGAGGCAGATTCTTTCAGAGTTTGCATAGCTGGTAAAATAGATTCCTCTTGCTAGATGCTGCAATATCTGCTACTTGATGAAATTTCAAGGCTTCTGGCCCATCTTTCTTCTTCCACCTGTCAACAGGTTGGATCCAGATTTATTCTTAATTGGAGTAGACCCATTGAAAACAATGGGGATTAAGTTACTTATTACTCAAATCCAATTCATTTTAATGGGTCTGTCTAGTTCTGATCAAATCTGAATCCAACTCAATATTGTTAAACTGAGAAGACTGATATTTTTATAAGATATTGGATGAGTTGGTGCTGCCAGCAGTTCATGTAGACCGTTTTGCAGCACAGATGTGATGCCTTTCAGCAGCCTTCCCCAACCTCTTGTCCTCCAGATATTTTGGTCTTCAACTTTCATCAAACCCAGTCAGCATGCCCAGCAGTTAGGAATGCTGGGAGTTACAGTCCAAAACTCCTGGAGGGCACCAGGTCAAGGAAGGCTACCTTAGTAAAAGTCACAGTGCTAGAGGCACCAAGCAGAAGTCCCCCTTATATGCATATGACAGAAAATCCTTTAAGTGTATTCAGATTTAAGACATCCATTGCCAAACAGCAAGGATAAGCTAGGAAGAAATAAATAAAACCATGCCCCTGCTTGATGGTGCAAAACATGGAGCAGGTTGGTTCAAACTTGCGAGCAAGCAAGCCCCTCCACCATTCTCATCACTGTTGCTTACGTCCATGAGCAATCGGAGTGCCACATCATCCCGGATCCTCCCATCCCGCCGGGCCTGGGCAGCTAAGTTGGTGAACCACACACAGGGGATCCAGTATTTGTTGAAATCTGAATGGAGACTCTCATACTTCTTGCGCTCATCTTGCGTCATGAACCCTGCAAGAGGGGGAGGGAAAGGTGGAGATATGCCACTCTCCCTCCTGCTCCTTGATACTGGGAAGGTACCACCAGGCACCTGACTGGGTCTTAATAAGGCCTTCTCATAGTAAAATCAGAGTATGCTTCACTGCCACTCTGCCCCAGCAGCCCTGAGGGGCAAGTTACAGATGACACCTGGATGTAAGAATGCCTGAGCATCCTTGTTTCAAAAAGCAAAGCTACTTTGGGACATGGGAAGTTAAACTGGAGAAGTGTCAGGGGAGGAAGAGCTTCGCCCTCTCCCTGCCCCTTGTTTCCTCTTAGCCACTTTCCCTTACAAGGCTTACTTATTTATTATTAACATTTATATACCACCTTATCTGCTAAAAAGCCATCGAGGCAGTGTACATATTTGAAATATTTTATTTCAAAGGAGGCCCTCCCCTAGAAGCTTTGGAACATGGTATATTGAAAGGAGTTTGACCTCTGTCTGCACAGATCCCTGTGTTGGGATCCCTGTTCTCAGGGATTAACAACTGTCTCTGGCAGTGTCCCCTGAGACCACTCTTGGGGTTCAGGTTCTTTGGGGACAGTAACATTTATGGAGTTGCAGGTAAAAAAGAAAAAACAAAGTATCAACAGGCCAGAAAGCAAAAGGAGCAAAGTCTAGCATTATGACAGCATTATGAGCATTCATGCAACAGGGGGAGAGCAATCCTATGGCCACTAGACAGTGTCTACACGGCCATAGGATTTTTCAGTTCCTGGGAACCATGCTCCCTGGTGCCTCGTAGGTGGCACAGTTCTTCCCCATCTCTGCACTCATAACTACAGTGTGCAGCAGGTGAAAAGGGGGTGTTCCCAGGGGTGGGGCGGGGAAGAGATCATGGAAGCGTCATTACACGTGTCTTCCAGTCTCCCCACAAAGCCCCCAGCTAGACAGCCAAACTTGGCTGTCTAGCCACAAATGCAGGGTGCCTGGAGCACAGAGGAGAACATCCCCTCTGTGCTCTGCCCTCCCTGCATTGGATAGTAGGCTGCCTCCAAGTTCAGAGCCAGCCAACTATCCTGATAGGATTGCACCCTAAGCCTTAAGATAGATTTGTCCCAGATGGCTGCTTTTAATTGGCAAGTGAGCCAATGGTTAGAGTAGTGGACTGGGACTCGAGAGGTCCAGGTTCTAGTCTCCACTTGGCCATGAAGTTAACTGGAGGACTTTGGACCAATCACTGACTCTCAGCCTAACGTACCTCACGGGGTTGCTGTGAAGATAAAATGAAGAGGAGGATCATGTATGCTATCTGAGTTCAGAGGCTTCACAACAACCACTCTCACATTGGGGCATCCTCCCCACACACCCAGCTTCCTTTCCATCCCCAGAGTCAAGCTCACCAGCTTCCACCAAATGGTCCATAGAGGGGAATCTCTTAAGCACCCTGGTGCTGACTGAGCGCAGAATGAGCACAGACGACAGGTTGGCATAACGGATGAGAGCGCGCCGCAAGATGCGTCCTTTCTCATCCCTTCCATGCACGTTGCTGGAAATGACGCACATCAGCTGGTCTGGCAGTGGGATGCTGGTATATTGGGCCCACCAACGGTTCACAATCAGTGTGACATAGAAACCTGCCCAGTGAGAAGAAGGGGCGTTAACCGTGTTGTGGCCAGCGTGAGCAGGGCTTGAGGTAATCAGTCTTAAGAGTTGCTACCATCTGAGCAAATCAACACTAGGAACTGAGAGGTTCTACACATTTTAACTCTAGAACCTAGTTTAAATTTGTAAATCAGGAACATCAGAAGCTGCCTTACGCTGAGGCAGACCCTTGGTCCATCTAGCCCAGCACTGGCTGTAGCTCTCCAGGGTTTCAGGCTGGAGATTTTTCCTAGCCCTGCCTAAAGATGCTGTGGATTGAACCTGGGGCCTTCTGTGTGCAAAGCAGGTGCTCTGCCAGTGAGCCACAGCCCCTCCTTTATTATTGGTCCCTGTATAATAAGGGTGGGCAGCTTTGGGAGGTCTGGTGGCCATTTTAATCGCTCAGACCCCGCTCCCCGTGGGCTGTGATCCACAGACACCCCCCTGAGAAGGAAATAAAGCAAAAGTGCCAATTTCAAACCACTCTGTAGCATTACAGAGCACTACTATGGTTATATTTACCTCGTTTGCAAGCTGAATTTGTCTTGTTTGGTGCTCCGTAGCTGCTATGGAAGCCATTTTTTTATTTTGGGGACAGCAAGGGCTGGAAGGGGCCTGTAGGCCACACATTGCCCACCCCTGCTGTATGACGTGAGAGCCAAACCACATTTTTATTAAAAAAAACATTTTGTTGTTTTTTGGTTTTATAATACATTCACAAAACAAAAAATGTCATTAACAAAACAGTTACAAAGTTAAAAATGGAGATTTACAAAGTAGTTAGATTCTCATTTATATTCAACATTTGGCAGCGGAAATATCAAATATATTGTGTACCATATAGCTATCAAATTTTTAATTCAGTAAATAGTTTTTATTACAGAATACAAAAGTATGCAATTAGATGTTAGAGACAATTTACAAAAGTTCTTCAAAGAGTTAATGTAGATTAAGAATGGCTACTATTTCTCTATGAAATTGTCAGGATGCTTAGGGTTTCAGGACATATTTTTCAACTGAGTGTAAATCTTATCCATTGAAATCTCACTTTCCTAACGAGTTAACACTCTCCTGTTTCAATTAAAAAAAACAGCACTTTTTAGACTGTGGGAGAGCCAAAAAGTAAAAACAAAAATATCCCATGGTAGTGCACATTTATTTTTAAAAAATTAAAGTCAGATTTTGGCAGGAAAGGATGGGGAAAACCCAACACTTGTTCTTATATATATTTTCACAGCTTAAGAAAAAAAAAAAAGACCCATAAACATAAAGACATTGGAGTTTTCCCCTCATTTGCTGGTTTCCTAGGAAAACGAAGTCTGCTTCCTGCTTTCTATGACATGATGCGGGCTCCTTCAAGGAACAAGTAACGTGCGTGGGGAGTCATTGTTCACATCTTCTGATTCAGTCATTCTAGGAAAAGCAAACTAAGCAAATCGGATAACTCAGGACTGCTCAGATGGGAGAACCAGAGGACCTTTTTAGAGCAAATGTTACGAAGGAGTTGCAAAAAAAGAATAAGAAAAAGATTCATTTTTAAGCCCATCAACCTGGATGTATGTTGCTGATATAAGCTCTTCTACTGGTGAAAAACTTGCAGTCTGCTCGCCATAAGCTTTAGACATGTTCATTTTGAATTTTTGCTATAGGAGCTGTACATCATTTAGGCATACATTATCTTACCTGCCAAATGCTCACTTCCCTTTTCGTTTTAATTATCCATTTCCTCCTCCTTCACTTCCCTTTTTTCATTCTGTGGCCCCGTGCACAATTTATCTATGATGTGGGGCTGTACTGTAGCAAACCTCACCTCTCCCTCTTTAATCATCCCTTCCCTGAGTATGCAGAACTTCCCCATTATATGAACAGAGGGCACCCAATACTAGAGGGCTTCTGCCAAAGAGTAACAATGAAAGCATGGACCAAGAGATTAAAGGAGAGAGGCAGGCGATGGCATGCAGAGTCCTATACAACAGGGTGGAATATGGTGGGGATTTGCAATCTCAGACTATTCAGTAGGCTTCACTCCGAGCTTCAGAGAAAGCTGGGGGCTCATGTATTTGAGTTAGAGCAGCTGCACCGGGTACCCAGCAGCTGCACCGGGTGATCCTGAGCCTGAGCCTGCCCCTGCCCCCGCCCACAGGTACTTAAGGCGGGGCTGCCAGAGGTACTTAGCGTCGCACTTGGAGTCGCAAGATCTACCCACCTGCCTCTCCAGAGACACCAGCAGCCACAACACCAGCAGCAAATAGCAGCAGCAGCAGAGGGCAGCAGCTTTAAAGACCAGGGGAAGGGGCAAACGTGGACTATCTGCTCCTTCTTTGCTGCTGTTCTCTTTTATCTCTTTTATATTCTTTTAAACTGTTGTGTATTTTATATCTTAATATTTTAATATGTGCCTGGGAGGACTATTGGGCAACTCAGGGGGTGGGGGAGGTGCCACCATAACTGTGGTCACGGGCAGGGGGAGGTATGGCGTTGGGGGATTAACAGGCCAGCTGAGGAGAAGAGGGGCTAGACACCTTACAGCTGTCCCCTCTTCTGGTTCTTCCCCCAACCTGATGGTTCCTGGCAGCCTTACCAGTGTGCCCTCGGGTCTGGTGGTGCTGCTGCTGAATGCCAGGTCGGCCCAAAATAAGACCTCCCTCATCCATGATTTGATTGTGGATGAGGGGGCTGACCTGGCATGTATTACTGAGACCTGGGTGGGGGAACTGGGAGGGGTCACTCTCTCCCAGCTGTGCCCTCCTGGGTACTCGGTGCAGCACCAACACCGACTTGAGGGTCGGGGAGGGGGGGTTGCCGTGGTCTATAGGAATTCAATCTCCCTCTCCAGGCTTCCTGCTCATTCGAGTGCAGATCTTGAGTGTTTGTACCTTGTGTTGGGTACCCGGGACAGATTAGGGATTCTGTTGGTGTACCGCCCACCCCGCTGCCCATCAGACTCCCTGCCTGAGCTGACGGAGGTGGTCTCGGACTTGGTGTTGAGGACCCCCAGGATGATGGTCCTGGGGGATCTCAACTTCCATGCCGAGGCCGCTGTATCCGGGGCGGCTCAGGACTTCATGGCCGCCATGACAACCATGGGGCTGTCCCAACATGTCATCGGCCCAACGCATACAAAAGGACACACGCTTGATCTGGTTTTCTTGACTGGGAAGGAGGATGGTGATCTGAAAGTAGAGGAATTAACATCTATCCCTTTGTCATGGTCAGATCACTTCCTGCTGAGGTTTAGACTTCTGGCGGCCTTTCCCCTCTGCAAGGGTGGGGGACCTATTAAAATGGTCCGCCCCCGGAGATTGATGGATTCCGATGGATTCCAGAGGGCTCTGGGGGATTTTCCTGCTGGTATGGCTGGTGCTCCTGTCGAAGCCCAGGTCGCTCTGTGGAATGCAGAGATGACTCGGGCGGTTGACACGATCACACCCAAGCGCCCTCTCCCTCTGAGCAGAGCCCGGCCAGCTCCTTGGTATACACCTGAGCTGAGGGCAATGAAGCAAGAGGGGAGATGGCTAGAACGGAGGAAAACTTGTGCTGAGTCTGACCGAACACAGGTAAGAGCCCACTATCGAGCCTACTCTGTGGCGGTGAGTGTGGCAAAGAGGCAGTTCTTTTCCACCAGCATTGCATCTTCTCAGTGTCGTCTGGCGGAGCTTTTCCGAGTGGTTCGCGGCCTGTTACATTCTGGGCCAGGGAGAGAGACGGTGGAACCCTCGGTAGCACGCTGTGACGAGTTTGCGCAGCACTTTGAGGATAAAGTCGCTCAGATTCGTCATGAATTGGACACCACCATTAATGCAGTTCCATTGGTGGAGGCGTTCAGAGCACCGTCTGGTCCAGTTTTATTGGATGAGTTTCAGTTACTGAGGCCTGAGGATGCGGACAAGGTGCTTGGCCAAGTCCGATCGACCACTTGTGTGCTTGACCCTTGCCCTTCATGGCTTATTAAATCAAACAAGGAGGGGTTGTCCGGCTGGGCCCAGGAGGTTGTAAATTCCTCCTTGAGAGAGGGAGTGGTGCCTGCTGCTTTAAAAGAGGCAGTAATTAGACCACTCCTGAAAAAGCCTAACCTGGACCCAGAGGATGTTAACAATTATAGGCCAGTGGCCAACATCCCCTTCCTGGGCAAGGTGCTTGAGCGGGTGGTTGTAGGACAGCTCCAGGCACTCTTGAATGAAACGGATTATCTAGATCCATTTCAATCGGGCTTCAGGCCTGGTTTTGGAACGGAAACTGCCTTGGTCGCCCTGTGGGATGACCTCTGCCGGGAGAGGGACAGGGGGAGTGCGACCCTGTTGATTCTCCTGGACCTCTCAGCGGCTTTCGATACCATCAACCATGGTATCCTTCTGGATAGGTTGTCTGGGTTGGGAGTTGGAGGCACTGCACTACAGTGGTTCCGCTCCTACTTGGATGGCCGATTCCAGAAGGTGGTGCTGGGGGATTATTGCTGTGTGCCATGGCAATTGTGCCATGGGGTTCCACAGGGCTCTATTCTATCCCCCATGCTGTTTAACGTCTACATGAAACCGCTGGGGGAGGTTATCCGGAGGTGTGGGCTGAGGTGCCATCAATATGCGGATGACACCCAGCTCTACCTCTCTTTCTCATCAAAACCAGGTGAGGCAGTGGCTGTTCTGAACCAGTGCCTGGGCACGGTAATGGACTGGATGAGTGCTAATAAACTGAAACTCAATCCAGACAAGACGGAGGTACTGTTAGTGGGTGGTTCGTCTGCCCGGCTAGGTGATATTCAACCTGTTCTGGAGGGGGTTGCACTCCCCCTAAAGGATCAGGTTCGTAGTTTGTGGGTGCTCTTGGATCCAGAACTGTCACTTGAGGCACAGGTGAACTCAGTGGCACGGAGCACTTTTTATCAGCTTAGGCTGGTATACCAACTACGCCCTTATCTGGACAGAGATAGCCTTGCTACAGTTATCCATGCTCTGATAACTTCTCGTCTGGATTACTGCAATGCGTTATACGTGGGGCTGCCTTTGAAAACGGTCCGGAAACTTCACCTGGTCCAAAATAGGGCAGCAAGATTGTTAACAGGGACTGGCCTGCGAGCTCATATTACGCCAGTACTTTTCCAGCTGCACTGGCTGCCAGTCCATTTCCGGGCCTGATTCAAAGTGCTGGTGTTAACATTCAAAGCCCTTAACAGCTTGGGGCCAGGTTACCTGAAGGATCGCCTCCTCCCATATGTGCCTGCCCGGACCTTAAGATCATCATCAGCGGCCCTTCTCCGTGAGCCCCTGCCAAAGGAAGTGAGGCGGGTGGCTACTAGGAGGAGGGCTTTTTCTGTTGTGGCACCCCGGCTCTGGAATGAGCTCCCTAGTGAGGTTCGCCTGGCGCCTACATTGTACTCCTTTCGGCGCCAGGTGAAGACCTTTTTATTTTCCCAGGCATTTTAGCTTTCTAAATTTTTATCTTTGCTGTTTTAAATCTGTATTTTAAACTCCTGTACTGCTGCTAGGTTTTATTGTGGTTGTATTGTTATATTGTGGTTTTAATGTATATTTAAAATATATTTTAAATTGTTTTATTGTGTGTTGTTTGGTTTTAGTTTTTGTGAACCGCCCAGAGAGCTTCGGCTATTGGGCGGTATAGAAATGAAATAAATAAATAAATAAAATAAATAAATAAATTAGAGGAGAAGGTGGGCTAGGAGCCAAAATGCCTGGGTTTCCCTTCCATCTATAGAAGAGGAATGGCATTTAGAGGGATGGAGAGAGGAACAGTAATCTGAAAACAAGGACTCCAGGATTCTACTACCAGCTTTTGGAGGGAACTGTGAGAATAGAGTGTTTAATGTACTTAAGAGTTGGGGATGTTGGGAACTACCACTCCTGGGTTCTATTTTAGGGAGCTTGGAATTGTAGGGATGGGATCTACAGCCCTATCCAATATTTATCTCAGTTATGGGGAGAAAGCTGAGTTACAAGTCCTCCCTAGAAGACCTAAGGTTGGGGTTCTGAGCAATCAAAGGTTTAAAGGGGCTTTCATCAAATGCAGCCCATTTACTCTGACCCAAAAAACATCAAGCAAACAAGAAACTATGGCAAGGCATACGATCAAGAACACGTACATAAACCCTACCTAGGACGAAAGACAAAGGGATGAGGTCAGTGGAGCGGTTGCAGTACCGAGCCACCTTTTCAAAAAGATGTTTTTGTTCCTTATTTAGAAGGTACCTGGGGGGAAAAGGGATAAAAGAATATCAGGCTTTGACTTCAGCATGGTACGTATACATTATTCTTTAACTGAACAAGAGCTGAGGCTGTTCTTTAATCTGTCCCTGCCAAGGAATCCCTCTCTCATTCTGCTTGGTTGGCGATCTTACCATGCTAACCATCAAGGCCCCAAACAAGATGATTCTTACTTGTGAGACAGGACACGTCTCCCCCTTGACCAAAATACAGGACATGTTACGGGTGACGGTAGCAGCTGATGACCTCAAAGTAAAAACGCATCCGCCTCTTGGGCTCCAAGATCACCACAGATGTTGACTGTAGCCATGAAATTAAAAGACACTTGCTCTTTGGTAGGAAAGCTATGGCAAACCTAGACAGCATAGTAAGAAGCAGAGACATCACCTTGCCGACAAAGGTCCGCATAATCAAAGCTATGGTTTTCCCAGTAGTAATGTATGGCTGTGAGAGCTGGACTATATGGAAGGCTGAGTGCCATAGAATCGATGCTTTCGAACGGTGGTGCTGGAGAAGACTCTTACGAGTCCCCTGGACTGCAAGGAGGTCAAATCAGTCAATCCTAAAGGAAATCAACCCTGAGTGCTCATTGGAAGGACAGATACTGAAGCTGAAGCTCAAATATTTTGGCCACCTAACGCGGAGAGAAAACTCACTGGAAAAGACCCTGATGCTGGGAAAGATTGAAGGCAAAAGGAGAAGGGGACGGCAGAGGATGAGATGGCTAGATAGCATCACCGATGCAATGAATATGAACTTGAGCACACTCCAGGAGAGAGCGCAGGACAGGAAGGCCTGGCGTGCTATGGTCCATGGGGTCACAAAGAGTCGGACACGACTGAACAACAACAACAACACAAGGAAGGCAAACAGGTTCTCAGGATGCAAAAATAAATTTATTGTAGGAAGCCCAATGCATTTTGGCCTTTTTTCTTATTTTTAGGCCTTCTTCAGGGGGTAAAGAAAAAAGCCTGCAGAATTTTTTGAGCAAAGGATTATCTCCTTCAGTTGCCAGTAGACTGACATAGGAGACTGTTTTTTGCTGAACAAATTCTGGAGACTTTTTTCTTTACCCCCTAAGAAGGCCTAAAAATAAGAGAAAAGGCCAAAACGCCTTGGGCTTCCTACAATAAGGGTGCAATCCTATGCATGTTTAGACAGAAAATAGTCCTACAACTCCTAGCATTCCCCAACTAGCATGGCTGGCTGGGGAATGCTGGGAGTTGTAGGACTTTTTTTTTCTGTCTAACATGCATAGGATTGCGCCCTAAATTTATGTTTACATCCTGATAACCCATTTCTCTTATTTGTGATCTACGTTGGATGCTCACCTCCTTCTGTTTTCTTCATTTTGAATATACCCCACCACTTGACAGGCTCCAAAACCACAAGAAACATAGCCACTTACAGATATTTTTTAAATAGAGATTTAAAACATATTTTTAAGTATGGTAAGCAGTATATAAATCTATTAAATAAATAAAATAAATAGTGGCGGGGGGATACAAGGGAGAATCAGCAGATGACAGAAGAATTAAAACCC
Source organism: Heloderma suspectum (assembly GCF_057233095.1). Classification (NCBI taxonomy): domain Eukaryota; kingdom Metazoa; phylum Chordata; class Lepidosauria; order Squamata; family Helodermatidae; genus Heloderma; species Heloderma suspectum. The sequence continues at coordinate 234,165,109 of NC_139461.1, forward strand.
CTCCCTCCCGGCTATGGATTCTGCAGGTGCCCTCACACCCACATTCCCGTTATCTCAGTAAACATGGGAACATGCATTTGCTAAGGCAAGGATGCAGAACCTCAGGCCGGGGGGCCAAATCCAGCCCTCTGGGGCTTCCCAGAGAACCCCCCTTTTCCCCAGCCCCCCTCCCCCAACTACTGACTGGTGGTTTCCCAGCTTTTGCTCTGGTTTCCCCATTCTAAAAGGTTGAAAGGCATCTCCCAAGGCCTAGTTATTGGCAGGGAGAGCTTTAAGCTGAAATATGCAGTACCTTGGGGCTTCAAGCCACACTCCTTTTGCCTTTGGCCCTGCCCACCACTGGAATGCTGCCCTCGAAACCTTGTCCGAAATGGAATTCAGCCCTGGGGCTAAAAGAGGTTCTGTGCTCTGTCTGCCAAGGCAATCTATAGTTCTACCCCTAGGAACCACAGGGCGCACAAGAGGAAGATCAGTTGCTGCATGACTGGCAGCCTCCAAATGCCTGTATAGAAAGACTGGAACCATGTCCATCATTCAGGGGTGAATACGACAGCTTGGAGGAAAGGCAAGAATGGGCCAGTAACTGACTCTCAGCCTAACTGACTTCACAGTGTTGTTGTGAGGATAAAAATGGAGAGGAGGAGGATCATGTAAGCCACCTTGGGTGCCTTGCAAGAGGAAACGATGGTGGGATAGAAATATAATAAACAGGGTGGGGAGAATGCCTGTATGCTGCAAGAAGCAAAGCAATGCACACCCGAAAAGACCCATCCGCAGGTCCCTGGAAACTGGACCGAGCTCCCCCACCGCCTTCAGAAAACTCACGAACATTGCCCACAAGTTTTCAGACTTGTCTTCATGGCCTTCAGGAGGGGTGCTCCTCCAGCTGCCTGCTCAGTCCCGGGGGGAAGGCGCCTCGCGGGCAAGTCGCCTTCCAGCACCCCCTCTGCTTTCTCCCATCTATGAGATACAATAGCGGGGATTCTCCAAGGGGCAGGATTGGCCTCCAAGCCCCGCCCAGGTGGGCAACCTCCACGGGCTGGATTAAGCCCATGGGCTGGAGGCTGACTTTCCCTGCCGGAAGGGTTAGAAATGTGGTGTGTCTGTTTTTTATAAAGATAAACTGAAAATCTCAGGAAGATGCCAACTTCTGCACTTTTCTTAAATTTAGGCAGAATTGCAGATTACACACAGTTCTGCTTACAATGCAGCCCACTGGTAGAGGGATGCATACAGAGTTCAGGGGTACAGTCTTGGGCTGTTGGCTCCTGCATTTCAACACTGAGCTAGTTGTTTTAATTTATGGACCATGTAGCCAACTCACCGGTAGATGGCACTGAGTGCTGCATACAGCAAGATGAAGACAAGGAACTCCTTGTAGAGCAGCTTGTAGATGCTCCCTTTCCAGCGGAAGAGCAGCTTGGAGAAGCCCCCAAAGCGAGCGTTGGCCACTTTCAAGGTATACGAGACAGTCATGGCTGCCTTGTCTGCACCCCATGCAGGCACACGCTGAGACAGAAAGAGAGATCATGTTCAGGGTGGGAAATATCACACCCCTTTCTCTCCTGCCAGTTCGATTGGGCTATGCTGAATCCAGAGGAAGCTGTTCTCGAAGGGTTGCTGAATGTTATTTTTACATCATATAGCATGCGAAACATCATTTTTGCTAAAGACTTTAGCATTTTTGCTAATGGAATGCTACAAGGGTGTGGGAAGCTGTCTGTCCAGTGGCGCAAGGCCCCACAACAATGGGAACTTTGGGGGCATTTAGGTATTGGTACTTCCTTTTTGCCACATTGCTAGTCCACAAAAACAGTTGCGATGCAACTACTTGCTGCAGAGCAAGTTTGGCCAGCTTAAAAGTAGGTAGTCAATGCAAACAAACATGTCAGAAAGGACATAGGATTCACCATGTGATCTTCTGCAGCAACATTTGATGCAGATCATTCTGATGCTGAATTCTGGAAAAGGTCCCTTGTCTTGCTCAAGTGGAAATCACAGGACTCAAGAAGCCACCACTAACAGCAGCCATCAGTTGCTTCTAGATCAGCCTTCCCCAACCTGGTGCCCTTCAGATGCTTTGGACTACAACTCCCTGCATTCCTATTGGCAATGCTGGCTGGGGCTGATAGATGCTGTAGTCCAAAACATCTGGAGGGTATCACTGTCAGGAGCGCCCTAGCGGCCTCTTTCAGTAGACTCCAATAGCCAACTCAAGACACAGACAAAAGGATTGTTTTCAAGGCTTTAACCCTTTTACAACTTAGTGACTCTTTCAGATGCTAATCACCAGCGACTAAGCAAGGAATAGCAGAGTAGCCTATGCATCAAGTAGGCAGTTGATCCCCATTTGAAGGAGAGTCACTTGAAGACCCTGAACTTATGGGCTAGGGAGAGATCCTCCCTCTTTCCCTTGGGTCCATGGGAGGTGGCCATTGCTTGCGCGCCAAACGGGCACTACACCTCCTTTCTGCGCTCTCCATCGCTCTTTGCTCCCTGCGTCTAGCATCTAGCAAGCCCCTCTCCCACACTTTCTCACTGCCAGAATCACTATCTATCCCAGGAATGCTGGCAGGAGGAATCTCTGCCAGGAGCTGTGCCTGTGAGGGATGAGCTGGCTCCTCTCCCACAGATTGCTGCTCCTCCTCAGAATCAGAACTGCTCTGGGGTTCTATCGGCTCAGTTTCCACCCTGACAATCTCATTAAGGAATGTTGTTCTAGATCAGGAGTATGCAATCCAGTGCCCTGCAGATGTTTTGAACCTCAATTCCCACAATTTCCAGCCATTCATCATATTGGTTGGGTCTTATAGGAGATGTAGTCCAAAACATCTGGAGAGTACCAGGTTACCTATCTCTTGTTTTAGATAGTCTACCACTGCCTTACTGATAATCTGTAGATACACATTTTCCATTTGCACAATCATCAGTCAGCTACAGGATCTACAGAGCTCTTCTCTGGAGATCTAGATGGATAGTTTCTCTCTGAGGCTTAACAACAGAGTTGGATGCTATTGCATTATTCAAGAAAACAGAGCCCACCACAAAGCATAGTGCTTTGTAACTTCTCCAGAGAGCTTGGTCCCTGTATAGAGGAAATTTCATGTGACACAACAATTCTGGTTTTTGTGGCATAACAGAGCTACTCTTAAACTAAACTGAAGGCTAACATTGGTGCTGTCAAGATACTACTACTTGTCTCCCTGTATGGGGCTGGATGAGTTATTTCACTAAAAAAATAGGGAAAATAATGATGAGAGAAAACTCGACTTTAGAACTTACCATTATAAAAACCAAGGCTGATATTAGGGCAATTATTTAAAAGAAGCTATTCAAGGTGCAATTTATGGGCTCTTGGTCACTAATCCCCCACCTGTGCTAATTGGGAAGCAATAAAACAGGCTGGACCTGCTGACAGGAAGTGTTCAGTTAAAGGCATAGGAACCCCTTATAGCTTCAGTGATGCTTTGCCTGTCTGCGCAAGATGGTCTAGTTCTGCAATTGTGTTTTATTACAATCCCCCCCCCCAGAAGAGGCTGGGAAATTGGGTCTGAAAAAAGCAACAGCCATAAAATACTGGAATGCAGTGAGCAGACCACAACATCCTATGGATGCTCCACAAAACATGAGTGAAGAAAGGATAGCCATTTCAGAGAAAAGGGCTATAATGTGGAAGCAATTGACATTCTTGCTTTAAGAGCAGTAGCTGAGGTTATCCACCTAACTGAAATAGAACTACTCTGTCTCATGTCTGGAAGTCGAAGGATAGTGGGCTCTTGAGAGATAATAAAGTTTACCTGCCCTCCTACATCTGTAACCAGAAATTACTGCTGAATAAGTATGGTCCCCCAAGAAAGCAAATAAGAGGTAGACATCAGGTGGCCTGCAAAACTGTGGTTGGCAGCATGAGATAGCCTCCGCTAGGCTGCAGTCCTATGCACACTTACATGGATGGGAGCAAGCCCCACTGAAGTCAAAGGGCTTCCCTTTTGAGTAAACCTGCTTAGGAATGTAGTTGAAATGTGAGTCTCAGAGAACTGAAGGAGCACCAAATTGAAGGCAAGTAATAGTAATAGATCTCCAAGAAAGCTGCTGGGTTAAATGGAGGACTGAAAGCTGACATATGTGGCCCTATGCTAGGGCCACATTCTTTTTTCTAGCAGGGCTCCTGTACCTTCAATTTATTAGACAGATATTATTCAGCAGGTGAAGGCAGTTCTAGATACAAGTACTGTAGCTATTAAATTTCTGCCTGCCATGCAACTGATAAAGACACAGGAGCCCTGGCAGGAAAAGAGTGGCAACTGTGCTTAATGCTGCCCTGATGAAGTGAAGTTAACACAAGTTCTTACCTGTCCCAGGAGCTGGACTGTAGCTTGCTGTAATTGTCCCACTGATAAGGCAGAGAGAGCAGAAAAGCAGTTACCCGCTGCCTTTAAATATCTTGCTCATGGTCAATAAATTAAAGTGCCTAGAGTGATAGATTGGAGACTGTTAGTAGGAACTAAGAACAGGGAACTGTGTAACTGCACATGTGATATGCAGGGTTATAATTTACTTTGTAAAGCTTCCATGAAAACTTTTTTTACACCACTCGTCCCTAAAAAGAAGGGGAGGGACCAGGATCAGGATCTAGGGCTGAGTTTTGGCTCAAATTAAGCCTTGAACAGATGTATTTTATTTATATCCCACTTTTCCTTGAAGGAGCTCAAGGGGGTGCACATAGTTCTTTTCCCCCATTCCCATTTTATATTAGTAGAGATTCAAAGGAAACTTGTGATGTTTCAGAGCGTCTGGCACAACTGCTGTACATCACACCAGTTTCCCCAAGCCACATGTGGTGATGGTGATCTTTCCTGGCCTGATTCCTAGCCCAAATGACCGCTCAAGGGATTACTGGCACAACCCCAAAGGGAGGAGATTTGCCAGGGATCACTCTGTAAAATCCCATATAATTTTGCACTTCCTTTTTCCCCCTGCTACACTTTCCCACAATTCTGGATTAGCCCAGCTGCTCTCTGGATGCAGCCTTAGGGACACATCATGCTTTACGAGATGCTTTACGAGAATTGCCACTCCCATCATGCCTCACCATTGGCAATGCTGGCTGATGGGGATTGCAGTCTGTCAACATATGGAGGGCCACACATTGTCCGTGCCTGAGCTATAAATATGTATATAAGGTACATAGCCACATCAGTATATGTATATAGCCAATGCATTGTTGTGAGTTTGGTTTTCTTGACTGCTGCTCAGGAGCGGCCAGGGATTCTCTGGAATCTCTTTCCAGCTTCTGTGCTATTGGACTGCAAAGTTTCTGTTTGAGGCTGGCTGGAGCCCTAAATAGGAGAATTCCTCTAACAGGGAGAGGACACACTACAGCATTTTGGTGCAGCAGGCCCCACTTATTATAATTCTAAATTCATTCAAGCTTGTAGGTGCTCCTGATGTGCACCTTGTTTACTCCTTTCTGCCCTCTGATTTCAGCTTCATGTTATCAGATATGGCTGGAGGCAGGGGTGTTGTTAGGAAAGGGGCCCACCTGGGCATGGGTCCCATATCTTTTGAGCTGTGCCTCATATCTTTTGAGCTGTTCTAATTGCCTTTTTTTTTTACATTTTCCCATTGACTTGCATTGGAAAACAGAAACGGCCATACCTTTTTTTTTTGGTATGATAAATACATGAAATTTGGAGACCTGGTAGACCCCATGGAGCTGATTGAACCTGCCCAATCTCAGGCAGTTAGGTCCAGTGGCTTTTGTGCTAGTCACAGGTACAATTTGCTATTTTCAAGAACAGCTGTCAAAGCAAAGAGCTATATTTTTTTGTGTGCTTCCACATAAGTGCATAGAGTTTGGGGACCTGGCAGCCCCTATATAGATGCTGAATCTGCCAAATTTCAGGCAGTTAGGTCCAGTGGCTTTTATGCTAGTCACAGGTACAATTTGCTATTTTCAAGAAAATCTGTCAAAGAGCTATATATTTTTTTTGTGCTTACATATACATGCATGGAATTTGGTAACCTGGCAGCCCCTATGGAGCTGACTGAACCTGCCAAATTTCAGACAGTTAGGTCCAGTGGCTTTTGTGCTAGCTATGCGTAAATTTTCCTTTTCTCAAAGTCTAAATCAAGAAGTAAAAACTGTCAAGCCACACAGGGGATTAGAGATCCTAATCAGAAGGTGTTTAAGGTGACCATTAGGAGGTCACTATCCCTAATCTCTGGTGCAGGGTTTTTTGTTTTGTTTTTGAGGTGCAAAAAAACCCTCTCCCCCTGCTCTTACATGCCAACTGTTGGGAGCTAGCTTGCAATGAAATTTTGAAGAGGGAGAAGGAAGGGAAAAAAGAGATTCATGTGAAATACTGGTATTTCACACAGCACCTGATTTTACTGCCCCAAAGTGGAACCTTTGGCTTCTGCAGAAGTTTAGTAGCTTCAGTACAGCAAAGGATCCAATCAGCCTCCACAAACTTCTTTCTCCCATTCCACTTTAATTTCTCCGAAATAGCTGTAGGACTCAAATTATTTCAAAAGGAGGGTTAGGACTATGTGGCGTAATTATCGAGGAACTGCTAAGGCTTTTAAACAGGTTCTACAGTTTAAAAAAAGCTAGAAAAAGCCCTCCACCACCCCACCTCATAAAGCTAATTTAAGTAAGTGCAATCCTTACAAACCCTCCACAGCCTCCTAAATTCCTCTGAAGTACACTCTGAAAGGAGCCACTTGGCTTAGGGAATTCTCTCTACCCCTCCCCCCGCATTTCCAATCATCACTCTTCTTTTCTTCTTCCCTCCCCTATCCTGTTCTTCCTTTCTCTTCTTTATTCCACCCAGAGCATATCTTGGGGAATTCTTCAAGAGAATTCTCTTCGGTGGGCAAGAGAAGTCCTGAACTGTTTTTTACTTTATATAAACAGACAAGAGGGTTGGTTTTTCTCCTTCTCGCTCAAGTCTTTGAGAAAAGTGGGTTCACATGGTTGCAGAGAAACAAATCTGGGGCTGTTTTGTTTGTCAGTTGCCATTATCGAGCAATAGGAAGGGCTGTGGCTCAGTGGTGGAGCACACGCTTGGCATGCAGAAGGTCTCATGTTCAATCCCCAGCATCTCCAGGTAGGGCTAGGAAAGAATCCTGCCCCTGGAGAGCTGCTGCTGCCAGTCAGTGTCAGCAGTACAGGGCTAGATGGATCCAGGGTCTGACTCATCATAAGGCAGCTTCCTATGTTCCTGTGAACAGAAAGCTTTAATAAAAATAGGAGTTTGGGGTTTGTAATAGCACCTTCCCACCGATGTTCCTCTGCTGCTTATATTGGTGAAATGTAAATAAATTCTAGTCATTCTAAATTGCATGCATGTATATCCTTCAGAAACTTTGAAGGTTTCTTCCTGGGAGACACTTCTAATGACCTGTGGATTTTCATACAAATTTACCCAAAAAACTATTGGGGAAGGGGGGAAGGGAAAGCAAATCACTCCCTTCCCCAAATTGGAGAACTCCCCTTCCACATGAACTGCTGCACCTATCCTTCTGAAACTTTGCTGGTTTCTTACTTAGGGACAACTCTAGATGGTCTGTGATTTTCAGAACAATGGTCCGCAAGGAAAATAAGGAGCGAAGTATGTTCTCCTTTGGAGACCTCAAAATGTCAAGGCCACCCTTACACAAAAACTCTTGTGTCTATCATTCTGAAATTTGAAGACATGATGTCCTCTGATGGGGCAATGAATCCTGAAATGTTTATCCAATTCTTCCAAGTAATAAAAATTTTATTAGAAGTTCCCTTTAAAAGAAAATCAAAATATAAACCCTGCACTATTTTTCTGACATTGGGCAGGTGTAACCCCCTTCTAGGGGGCTACTATGCCTGAAATGATCATCCAGTTCTGACCAAGAGAAAAAGTTACAGGTTATTTTTTTTTTCTAATTTCCCATGGTAGTCAGCAGGAAGCATAAGGACTCATTTTTCCAAACCTTGACTCAGGTTTGGTGCGGAGTTGAAATGGTCCGACTACAAATTGGCCCGAGCAGAAGCAGGATGTTTTCCAAAATGCTGAGTCAGGGTCTGAGTTGAAGTGGGGGGGGGGGTCAGTGCACACTTCTTATGTATGTATGTAATCTATACACACACGCAAGCACACCACATGCACACACCACACACACACATATTAGAGGTGCGCTTAGATGTGTGTGTGTGTGTGTGTGTGTGTATATATATATATATATGTGCACAAATGTGTGTTATGGGCCTGTGCCCTGGATCTTTTAAGAACCTAGCAACGCCCCTGGCTGGAGGGCCCCCAAGCCACCCTCCAGAGCAGCTTTTCAGGAGGAGCAGGGGGAAGGAATGGTAAAGATCGCCTCTTGTCTCGTCTTCCAGCATGAGTAGAACTCTGCTGAGCACTATTCTAGATCCAATCCTATAAATATATTTCCTTGTACTGATGGTTCAGGGATGCCTCAAGACAAAGCTTTTATCTTAACATCTCCCTGCCTCATTCACAGAATTTTATGGGGGTCCAGATGACATCTCCTATTCATAACCCTCCTGTGTTTTCCCACTGCTTCTATATTTTTTCTTACAACAGAAAAACCATTAAGGAGAAAGAGGCAAAAGCTATACAATGCCTTCTGGCTGGTAGTGCTAGGAACCCTCTGTCTGGGAGCACCCAGTTCTTGTTAGGCCATTTGATTGAAAATACATGTAATATTTTCCCCTTTTCTTTCTTTGTATTTCTCTCAAACCTTCATCTTCTGAGGTCTCTGAAGACCATTGTTGAGTTGGAAATGCTGTGGATCGTATTTATCTGATGACACAAATGGATAACTGAGCGGTTTCGTTTAAGTTTGTATTGTTTTGTTCTTCCAACGTTCTCCTAATTTTAGTTTGTATCTTTCTGCTGAAAACTTCAATAAGATATTAAAACACACACACACACCAAGGCTGGGTCCATGTAGCCCCTTCCCCCCGAATAATCATCCACTGAAACACATGGAAGACTAGGAAATGGGCACTGCTGAAGTACACACTGCTGAACTGTATCAACATTCATGAACTCCAGTTTTTGTCCCTAACAGTTGTCCCTGATGAATCGATGAAATACCTTTTCTGTGTTAATTCCCCTGGGAAATATAACTGGACTTTACACAGATAATGAATTTATAGTTGTGCAGTCTCATAAAGCAACAATTTCTCCCACAGAAGAGGTAGGCTTGGTTTGGAATGGTTATTGCTGCCTGTAAATCTATCATTCAAGAGAACTTTCTCCTTTGCTTACTCTTTTCTGACCCTAACTGAGATCTCTGCACTTTATACCAATCTGTACCATCTGTAGCCTTCTTAAGCTGGAGAAAAACTTTAAAGCGGTCTTCCCCAGCCTGGTGCTCTCTGGATGTGTTTGACTACAGCCCCCAGCATCTGGCTGGAAGTTGTACTCAACACATCTGTGGGGCACCAGGTCAGGGAAGACTGCTTTAAAACATGTCTCATAAGCACAATGTTGCTGATCTGAACCTAATTTTTAAGGTCCCTCATTATCATATCCAAGCCCACTGTTTTTCCCATCTGTCCTCTTGGTCTAGACTGGCCTTCAACTTCTCAAGCTACTGAAATGATGCCTGTCACACTAACAATGAGAAAAGGGAGTGGTTGCTAGTTCTTTCCCCCCATTCACTTCCAACTGTAGCAGGGTGGGGAAATAAAAGGAAGAGAGAGCTGTCCAAATTACGTCCACAGGCTACGGCACGGTTGTAGTCTCTGGACTGTGTTGGGTTGATTTGTGGGGCCTGATGTCATGGGTGGATGGCTTAGCCTGGTAGGAGGGGGATTGTAAGCATGTGCAGTAGCTGTACATCTTGGATGAATAAAGTAACTCATTAGGGAAAGCACTTATTGAATATCTGACTGAACACTTATGACACTTCTTGCTGGGGTGGCGCAGTGCTGTGCCTGTTTTGGATACATCGGACAGAAAATCATTAGCTATGTAGATATCAAGTGATTTTTAAAGCTGTACCTGTTGGTTTTCTGCTTGGTCATTTCCTTAGCACTACACTACACTCCAGACCCGTTATTTGTGCAATGAACATCTACACACTGCCTCACCCAAAATCCCCACCCGTGCTACCTGGACAAACCAGTTGTTTGTGCAATGAGGACCCATAAAAGAGCACACTTGGGCAACCCTCCTTTGAGCTTCCTGCCTTGCTTGCACATTTAGATGTGCTGCTGTGCTCTCTGCGTTCAGAAAAGCCCATGGATGCTGGGCTCTCTGTGTGGAAAATAATAAAATTAAGAGGTAAGAGGGTAAGTGTTGTCTGCATGTAAGTAGTTGGAGCAGAGTTATCATAAATCAATTGGGGGATAACAACACTAGACTGCATTACATTGATGTTGTAAGCCACTCTATCTAGGACCCAGATCCCTTTCCCTAGGCAGGCAGGCACGCACACACACACACACACACGCAGCAATAATAAGGTAATAAGAAACATGGACTACATTGCAAAGTTGAATGCCTGGTACTCTTCCCTAACCACTATACAATCTAGAGGGATAATCATAAAAATGGGACTAAAAGACCAAAGGAAATTGAGACTATAGAACATCTGTATTGCTTAGATGATGTGGATGTTAAGGCAGGAGCCTTTAATGTTTCAGAATGTATACGTGAATTTTTAACAGCAATAACTCCTCTCATAAACCCAAGACTTTTTAAATCCTAGAGTAACCATTTAACAGCAAGACAAAAAATACTATATATTTCTTCCTTGTAAAACTCTTAGAAGTCAAAATAATTTATTCCATTTTATTTACACCTTTTACTAATACAATAATATAAACTGCAAAGGTTAGTACAAAACAAAAAGCATTCAAAGCAATACACACACACACAGAGTATTTTAAGGAAGTGCATGTATCAGATTATTTATGACTGTGGAGATTTAAAAGCGCTCTCTCTCTCTCTCTCTTGGGCAGGTATAGCTTTACTCATTCATTCCAGTATATAGGCCAATAAATCTGACCCTTGTGAATATCAAAAACATTTAGAACACAGTAAAAAGAGCTTTCCTCTCATCTTCTCTTGATCTTTGAATTAAACTGCTTTATAGCCTCTTACACTTTTTGTCTTGGGGTGGGGAGGCTAGAAATTTGAATCAGGGTTCACAAAACTTAGCCTTAGAATCTGTTTTCAGTTACAGGACTTGACTCTGGAAAATATGTAGTAATACAGCAGTGCATGTATATGTATATAGGTCCAGTACTGGAGAACACATGTGGTTCTGAAGCATGCTTATCTATACTGTATTGAGCTTTGAACAAGCAACTGGGGTAACAAAGCGGCTAATGAGACAGGGCAGGGGGGGATGTCTCAGCATTTAAAGACAAGAAAGTATGTGGAGACATAGACATGATCAAAGAAGGGCCAAAGAGAAAATGAAAGTAGGAGCTTCTCCACATGAGCTTAAAATCCCACACCCTTACCAGGGCTTCTGCTTCCAGATTCCTTGTGGGATTAAGATTGCTTTCTTTACACATGGTTGTTTCCAGGTTTTTTCTTTCTGGGCAATTCTATATGTTTTACTATGCAGCCAATAGATGGTGCTGCGATAAAGCAGGATTCCCGCAATTCACCGGAAATTTATTGCGCTTCGAAGCATGATAAAATCCCTTATCATGTTATCCCCACTGAGAATTATGCCAGTGTAACAGCAAGAAAGCACGGGTGGGGCACCAGAGGTTTACGATGTCATATAAAGGACCTGCAAAAAACTGTGAGACACCAATCACAAGCGCACAACAAAAGCCTCGTGTAGAAATGCCCTAGGTCAAAACCAGTCAAGTGGGCAAGGAAGAAGTGAAATTTGGAAGGCTATGGGTAAGGGATCATAGGGTTGTACTGTCAAGTCCCTGCTGTACCTTCAAAAGTTGCACAGAATAGGGATTCTGCCAGTTGTGGTTTCTACTGTTAGCTGCAGCACTGTGGCCTGCCAACCCAGGAGGCAATATGAAACAAGAAATAGTAAGCTTTGCCAGTATATGTGGGGGGCGGGGAGTGTGGGTGTGGGGGGGAGGAAGTAAGAGTGTGTGTTTGTGTGGGGGGGAAGAATGTGTATGTGTTGGGGGGGAGTGTGTGTGTTACGGGGGAAGAGAGAGTGGGTATGTGTGTGTGGGGAATGCAGGGGGGAAGTGTCTGTGTGAGGGGAGAAAGTGAGTGAGTGTGTGTGTGTTGGATCATAAAACGAAGTGGCCCCAAACCCACCTTTGACCCAAGAGGCAGGAGCGTCTGCCTACCTGCCATCCACAGATCATGCAACATGCACAGCAAATTCTTTACCAAAGACAGAAACTAATGTGGTTATCCTAGATTAGAGAAATGTTAATTAAGTGGAGATATGTTAAGAGTTTTCAAATACTGAAAAGGGTTACAGAACAAAGGAGAGCTCATTGTGGGAAAGAAGGCAGCTGTGCACACTCCTCTCCACTAGGTGTCACACACCTTCCTTGCACAGGAGTCTGTGAAATGAAATCTGAGCTCTTAAATAACTGGAGAAAATTCCTAAGAGAGCAAACCCCATCCAGGACTGGTGCCGCTTGGGAAGGAAGGAGATTGGAGAGAGCGCCCCATGCAGCAAGAAAAAAGATCAGAACACAGAGTACGGAATTTTAGAACGTAGCCGTAGACAAAACCATGTAGGGAATATACAGACCAGGCATGCCAAAACATTCTCAAAATAAAATGTCCAGTTCTTTTTAAAAACAATAATAATATTGGCATGGCAGTATCTTGACCCAGCTGACAACCTTTTTCATGCTCATATGGGTAAGCTTGTGTTTTGGTTCTAAATGTTAGAATTTAAACCTTGTATTCTAAAACTTTCTTCCTAGAAGGAGGTTGAACCAAGAGAAAGCTTGACTTTTATTGCAAATTGCAAAGTAAACATAAAAAATGCATAGCTTCAAAGGCCTAGAAAGGAACTGCAGGTCATATAGCCCATCTGTCACCCAAACTGCAGTAGATTCTGCCATACCTTAATATTGTAAAATATATGCTTAATAAAGTGAGGGGCCCCATTCCAAAGGCCCAGAAGACAGAGAAACTAAGCCTAACACATATAATTGTTTAGAAGAAATATCTCATTATTTAGAGTCTTTGCATAATGTTTGAGGCTGGTGATCCTGGCCCTGTAACAAACCAGGTAAAAGTTAGCCTTTGGTGCACACTTAAACCACTTCACTTCCATAAGCAACCTCAGGAAAGATCGACATTTTCATACTCCATGTGGTCTGAGTCCTCCAGTTCAATCCCAGGAACCAGGTTGTAATAATCTACTGACTGGTTCATGTAGAGCTTCTCCCGGTCTGCTGAATCCTTCAGCACTTCGGTCACACTCATTGTCTCAGCTTCAGACTCCCCCCCTGTGCCACCCTCCTCTGCAATGGTCATGTTTTTGGATCCTGACTTGCCTTGGTCAAGATTTCCCGCATTGGCCTGCAGCAAAGTGTCATCAGAAGCCTCCACTTTGATCTCCACCTCCTCGTAGAGGTCTCTGTTGCTCCCTAAGAGGGAAGTTGATGGTTTAAGCAAGACTTGGTTCTGCAACAAGATGTTCTTCTCACTCTCTGCAGTAGATGTGAGAGGCAGCTCACATGGGATATAGCAGTGGTGGTCTCCTGACCCTTTGGCACCATTTCTCTCCACTGTGGCCAGGCGGCATTCCTTCCCACCACGGAGAGTATAGCCAGTTGTCTTCTTCTGCTGCTTGCAAAAGCACCAAGTGACCAAGACCAGAACAGCCACCAGGGGCAGACAAATGAAGAGAGCTGTTAGGCTATGAATCCGGCACAGCTCCTTTTTTGGGATGGCTTTGATGTTCAGGCCATGGTAACGCTCTGGGGCGCTACAAACTATCTTAATGTAAAATGGTGCACCTAGATATTTTTCCAGATCTCCAAATAAGCTGCAAGTGCAATCCCAGCTGTTGTTGGAGAGGCCTAATGTGAGGAGAGATGGTTTGAAAATCCCAGAGGGAACAGAAGATAAGTTATTGAAGTCAAGATGGATCTCCTGGATTTGGTCAGATGTTTCCAGGAATGACTCAGGCAGCTTCTGGAGATGGTTGCTCTCTAATTGAATGACACGTAAGCTGGGTGCATTTCTTAGGAAATGGTCTGGAAGCCAACTTAGTTGGTTATGGTCCAAGTGTAGAATCTCCAGTGTAGAAGAACCACCATCTACATTAATAATGTCTGATATGCTACAGTTTGATAGGTAGAGTTCTCTGAGGCCTGCAATTCCAGCAAAGATGCTCCAGTCCAAGGTATCAATTTTAGTCCTGGTGAAATTCAAACAACACATCCCAGGAACCAGTTTGGCCTGGAATTCCTGGAAATTGATAGGTGTGCTGCAGTTGCAGGTCTCTTCCAGAGCTCCTAAGGCAAGTTCTGTTGCTAGCAGGACCCCACCAAAAAGTATGACTGTCCACCTCTTGTGACCTAAAGCAAAAAAAGGACAAGCATCAGTACGTTCTCAGCAGTAAACTAGGTAAATAGCCACGTGAGCATATAAAAATGTGCCATCGTGATATGCTATGGATCGGAACTCAGTGACAGCACTTTTTAAAGGGTTCTTCCAGGCGAGCAGCTCCTAGTGCTACCAATCAAAATGCAGTGTGCAGCTATTACATCTTTCTCTACTGACTGGATTTTTAATGGAAAAAAAGATGGGAGATGCAGTGGGAAAACACAGGAAGGCTACAGATGGAAGATGACATTGTCTGGACCCACTCAGCCCACATCCCTGTAAGTTTCCATGAATGAGACAGGATGATGTCACTATAAAAGCCTTGTTGAGAAGAACCCATAGTTCATAATGCAATTGGCTCTAGGTTGGAAACCTGCAATCCTTCACAGAACTCGAACACTGTGTAGGTATTTTTGAAGTAGATAAATGGCAGCAACCACCAGGTGAGCATATAAAAGTGTACGATTGTAGTATCTGAGCTAGAATTTATATTGTAACGTGTAAAAAGTAGGAGGAAGTTTTAAAGAACAGCAAATATTTAAGAACTCTGTTTACCATTTTCGTTCAAATGCGACCATCTCTAATAGCTCAGCAACCCCTTTCTGGCAATGTATGCTCAAAGCTTAGTGTTTGGGTCGGGCTGGGTTTTGGATGGTATCTTATTGTATTTGTCCTCTTTGGAAACTGAACCCCAGTCCACTGAAACCTGTAATTAGTATTAGTGTCTGCTCACTGAAATTTAAAGAGTGGTATGAATTTCTAAATTCTTTGTTCTTGGGATTACAACTAGAGAAGAAACAACTCCATTCCTTCCTAGAATAGTGGTGCTGTAGACAGGTGAATATTTTGGTGTTTATCATAGACAGGTGAACTATTTCTTATCTAGAAAGAAGGGGAGAACTCTGGAACCTCTTTACAGTATTGAACATGATCCTCCTTGTTGAGAAAAAGTAAAGAATGTGCTCCTGTAGATAAAGGATATATGAATAGCACAAAAGTCAGGCAAGCCTTCCTGAAAAACTCTGCAAAACTACCGAGCGCTCTTGGTTCATCACGTAAATGTGACCTGCTGTATCCAGACTAGCTTTTACACGTTCGGTGAATGAAGAAAGGCTGTGGTACACGTGGGGCCTTTTAAACTGAGAATGCTAATGTGTGGTGTTGGATGACCAGGCACCAAAATTGCTGCTGATGCAGCGCAGAGTCTAATCTACCAATTGCACTCGAAAATCATCCCCGCCTGCTGTGGAGCGTAAATCATGAGGGTCAGTTGTATCAGGGTGCTTCCAGAGAGAGGGCTCCTAGCACCACTACCCGTCAAAAGGCACTATGTCGCTATTCCATCTTTGCCTCATACAATCATAGAATACTAGGGTTCAAGGGGGCCTATAAGAACATCGAGTCCAGCCCCCTGCTCAATGCAGGAATCCAGGTAAGAGCATCCCTGACAGATGGCTGTCCAGCTTCGTCTTGAATGCCTCCAGTGTGGGAGAGCCCACCACCTCCACAGGTAATTGGTTCCATTGTCGTATTGCTCTAACAGTCAGGAAATGTTTCCTGATGTTCAGCCAGAATCTGGCTTCCTGAAAGTTCAGCCCATTATTCCATGTCCTGCACTCTGGAATGATTGAGAAGAGATCCTGGCCTTCCTCTCTGTGACAGCCTTTCAAGTACTTGAAGAGCGCTATCATATCTCCCCTCCGTCTTCTCTTCTCAAGGCTAAACATGCCCAGTTCTTTCAGTCTCTCCTCATAGAGCTTTGTTTCCAGTCCCCTGATCATCTTCGTTGCCCTCCTCAGAACACTCTCTAATTTGTCTGCATCCTTTGCAGATCCTTTGCCTGCATCTCTAGTTTGTCTGCAAGTATGTTGACAAATGTAATGCAAATTGTCCTCTTTTTTGGTGATTCAGAAGTGGCCACCCTAAGTATAGCTGGTGGCTCCCAAGGAGTTCGGCCTCCTTACCTGTGCCGGAGGAGAGTTGGGGCACACTGCTGTGACTGTCCGGTAGCCTCCAGTGACTATGTGGGCTAATGACATCACTGGTTTGTGCCCCTGCTGGGCGCTGGAGGCTACTGCGCTGCAGGTGCAGCATCACAGAACAATATTCCTCTTTGGTGGGTAAGGATCAAGACCCAGAGGCCACAGGGTGGAGTGCTCCTCCTTTTACTGGCAACAAAGGACTCTGAGGAGGACTGTACCAGGCACCAGACTGATGACATTATCAAGCCACACTTGTCACTGGAGGCACTGTGTAGTCACAGTGTGCAGCGTGACTCTCCTCCAAGTCCTCAGTTACTGGCAGGAGAAAGGGCAGCTGCAGTGTCCCCGAGTCTGGATGTATGCTAATGGGTTGTTCAGGACAGACCTAGCCTGCATACACTGATATGGTTACACCAGCTTTCCCAAATTGGGTACCCTACAGATGTGTTGGACTCCAAGTCCCATCATGGCCCTGTGCTGGCTGGCAATGATGGGAGTTCCAGTTCAACATATCTGGAGGGTACCCAGTTGGGGAAAGCTGGTTAATTAATTACATTTCTATACTGCCCAACAGCCAAAGCTCATACACAGTGGGTCAGGGTTTGGGCTTCTCCCTCAATTTATAAGTCAGGGCTGGGTTGCTACAGTTGCTTTTTCATTAGAGTTGGGTTCAACTAAATGTTAAACCCAATGCAAATTCTGTCTCTTCAAGTTCATAATCTCAGTGGGAGCTTTTAAATTCCTCTTTGTCTTTTCTTCCTTCTATTCATGCCATTGTCATCTGCTGAATTATTTCCAAACTCTGTTCAGTTCTGTCTACTGCTGCAATTAAGACACTGGCCATCTCTGACTTTGGCCCACTGTGGTTCCTCTACTGCACTTCCTTCAGGCGTGCCTAATTCTTGTCTTCAACCTCTTTCTTCTGTTCTCAGATCTGCCACCAGTTTTGTTTTTCTTTTTCTCTCCTTCTTTCTGTATTTCACTCTTCCATTTCCTTATCATGTTCGTTTTACACATCAGTGTTTTGCTGTTAAGTGCTTACATTATCTTACCTGTCACTACCTGTCTTCTGTCCATTCTACAGACACCCTTCTACTACCCTCTCCTTCTGTCTCCCATCTCCATCTTTTCATACACGCTGTTCTGTGGCATGCCCTTCCTCCTGACATGCGACATTTCCATCCATCATTATACTTAAAACAATGTTTTTTCTTTCATCTTCAATCCTCTGCTCTTTTGCATCAAGCTCCTAATTCCTGCTGTTGTGAATGGCCACTTGGCTTTACATACCTTAAGACAGGGGTGGTGAACCTCACGCCTGCCTGAGGTCCCCAGATGGCCACACCCTTTCCCCTGGCTCCACACCCTTTCCCCAGCCACCAGTTGGTTTGGTGGTTTCCTGGCTTGTGTATGTGTTTTCCCATTCTAAAAGGCTGAAATGCCTCTCCCAAGGTTTAGTTAGTGGCAGAAAGAGCTTTAAGCTAAAATGTGCTACTATTTTTGGCCCTGCTCCTCACAGGAATGCAGGCCCTGAGAGCTTCTGCAAAACTGAATTCAGCCCTTGGGCTGAAAGAGTTTCGACACTGCCATCTTAAGTTTCAGACTGAATTGATACAGGTTATGTTTTTGCATTTCATTGTCTTTGGCTCCACTGTTTACATCTCCCCCTCTTTTTATACCCATGTATGCCTGCCAGCTGAGGATAACACTTCATCCATCTAATGGACCTGTGGCCCTCCAAATGGTGTTGGATTACAATTCCCATCAGCCCCAGCCAGCATGGCAAATGGTCAGGGATGATGAGAGTTGTAGTCTACCAACATCTGGAGGACCACAGGTTTTCCACCCCTGCTCTAGTCCATGAAAGCTTGTGTCAGAATAAATCTGTTAATCCTTAAGGTGTTACAAGACTCCCTTTGTTTTTTACAAAACCACTGAAAGACACCTAGTTCATACAACATGACAAGCCAGAGTACAGGTTGAGTGTAGGTTGCTGCTGAACTGTCAGTTGTTGTTGAATCGTGGATGGTTGTGTTGTGTGAGATCAGCCACACTAACAAACCATGGTTTGTTAACAATGAACAACCCACAAAGAGAACCCATAGTTTGTCGTTGGGTTGTGAACTGTGGGTTGTTCAAGGTTAAGAGATTTGTTAGCATGGCTGGGTTCACACAACCCACGATTCCACAACAAGCCATGGTTCAATGACAACCCACACTCAACACATACTCTGGCTTGTCATGTTGTGTGAACCCAATCAATGCCTCCAATCCTCATTTAAGAGAACCTATGCAGAAGGAGGCTACCATGGTAAATGGTGTTGAATGTCACTGAGAGATTCAGTAAGAATCAACAGGGTTGCACTCTCCCTCCCCCTCTCAGTACAGATGATCTACAAGGGTGATCAAAGCAGGTTCCGTTTCAAATCCAGGCCAGGATCCAGATTGAAATAGATCTAGATAATCAGTTTTACCTGGTAATGGTTGGGGTTGGCCAGCAAGCACTCTCCAATGCCTTGCCCAAGAAAAGGACATTTGCAACTGACTGGTGATGATTATAATCCTCTGGATCCACGGAGGCTTTCTTCAGGAGTAGTCTTACCACCTCTTCCTTCAAGGCTGCTGGGACCACCCCTCTGCTAAAGAAGCATTTATAACCTCCTGGACCCAACTGGTCAGTCCCTTTCTGCTTGATGTAATAACCTACGAGAAGGAAGGACTGAGCTCATAAGTGGTGCTAGGCAAGCCCCTTCTCCACATCCTCAAGTTGCAACAGCAACCTGAGGATGTGGACAAGGGGCTTGCCTAGTTGAAAACCAGACTAAATGTTGCCCTGGCTACATCTCTGGATTGACTCATTAAAGATGTGGCACCTAGGTCAAGGCAAATGTGAGTGATTTTATCCTTGAAGTGCTTAGCAAACATGCCACAGTGGGATTCAGATGATTCCTTTGTCTCTCCACATGGTTCAAGTTGGGGTAGGCCCTAAACAAAGCAGAAAAGGTCTGCAGAACAGATCTGCAAGGGCACAGTGGTGGTGAGGCTTTGCTTCTTCACCACCACCATCACCACCACAGAGTAGGCTTCATAATGAGCTCCCCCATCTGTTCCCTCGAATCCAGATAATTAATACTACTATGTAGGAGTCATCCTAAAGCCTCCTGCAAGAGTCAGGAAGATGGATTTAGGTAACTAAATGCTATGTAAGTATATTTCATTGCTCTTCAGTGGGGAGACAGAATTAACTGCCACTCATTGCCACTTGAATTGAGGTGTCCAGGGCCGGCCTTACCATTGAGCAGAGGGAGGCAGCCACCTTAGGTGGTAGATGCTGGGATGTGGGTGTGGGCAGCATCGGTGCCCAAATCTGTTTCTCCCAACCCCTCTGGCTGTTCCCCTCTGTTGGAGGGCAAAGCTGTATGCACTACTCAGCCTGCTTTGAGCCCCTTAAATTAGCCTGCTGCTCTCAGGTATGCTAGAGCACTGTGTCCCATTGCCAATGTCGAAGTAAGATTCAGCTGCCAGCCTGGCTGAATTTTGTACCTGCAATGAAGGGGGAGGGGTGCCATCTTGCCCTTCACCTCAGGCAGCAAAATGTCTTGGGGTAGCTCTGCTCAGCCCTCTCTGGGTTGTACATGATATTAGTCCTATGTAGGGTAGACCCATTGAAATGAATGGGACTTCAGTGAGAATAACATTGGATACAACCCTCTGTGTTGCTCACCTGGGCACTCTCCTATACTGATAGGGTTTCTGAAGCAACCAAACCTAATGCAAACAAACAAAGGCATATGCCTTGCCTCCAAACCAAAGGAGCTATGCTACCTTGCAAACAGTGATCAACCCCATCTTTGCTGTTAGCACAGCTCACAGAAGTAATCACACCCTTATTAAGGTGCCCTTTACACATATCACTGCTTCAGGAGGCAGTTGCTCACGGGGTGAACCCACAGCACAGATGCTGCACTTAAAAGCTCATAACCACATGGGCAGGTCAGACCATGAGGACCTCTCCTAAGGAGTTGATGCCAACCCTCCCAGAGGGGTTCTGATTTCGTGGGGAAGACCCACTCACTCAGTCCCATCCACGCGGTGCTGAGGTTTAAATGTTACTGCACCACTGTGGGGTGGACACATTGTGCCACAATGTGGCGCTCCCAAAGTGCTGTGGCGCTCCCAAAGTGCCACAGCAACATGGAAACAGCATTGAACTGATTGCTAATCAAGAAGTTCCCTGAACTGTAATAGAATAGTTCATAGGTTAAGTAATATAAATGGCAGCGCTGTTTTCATGATTTGGGTGAATGATTTGGGTCTAGGATCCGCTGACAGAGAGAGCCCTCATTAGGCAACACCCAGACAAACACTGCTTCACACGCTGGGCAATATGGCCCAGCAGTCCCGCCATTATCTTTGTGTGTTCTCTAAACAGTGCCAAGTCAATGCCAGTGTGAACTCTGTAAATGACTCCTGTCGCTTTAGCCCACCAGCTTTCCCCAACATGGTGCTCCAAATGTTTTTGACAACTCCCAGGACTCCTGACCACTGGCTATACTGGCTGGGGTTGATGGGAGTTGTAGTCTAAAACGTCCGGAGGGCGGAAGGTTGGACAAGGCTGCTTTAGCCCTTTTGAGATCTTAGTGACCGAACCAGTTGGAATGAAATATATTCTCTAGAGCAGCCTTCCTCAAAATGGTGTCCCCTAGGTGTTTTGGACTACAACTCTGAGCGTTCCTGAGCATTAGCCTTACTGGCTGGGGCTGATGGGGCTTGAAGTACAAAACATCTAGAGGGCATTACATTGGGAAAGGCTGCTCTAGATTGTAATGCTTTCTGCACTCTAGTGGTACGATCTCAGTATGATTTAGTGGAGGCTGGTGACGCCAATGTCAGTGGGGCGATGAATCCACTCCAGGTTTCAGTCAGGACCAATCAGAACTCTAAAGGCACTATCCAAGGTGCTCTGCACCTTGGATAGTGCCTTTAGAGTTCTGATTGGTCCTGACTGAAACCTGGAGTGGATTCATCGCCCCACTGACATCGGAACCACCAGCCTCCTCCGATTTGTCCACATGAGGGTTGTTATTATCTCTCTGCCACTGAGAACATCAAAAATACCTGATAGGTTTGTGTATTTATCTGCATAAGCCTCTATTCACAGTTCTGTTCCAATTAGGACCATCTGTGAATGAGGCAGGGTGACTGAACCATAAAGGCCTCGGTTGGAAGCACCCTAAGTGACTTCCCCAGTACATAATAATACCTATGCACCTGGCAGGGTTGCTGGGAGGCAGGAGTAGACAACCTGGTACCCACCAGGTGTTTTAGACTACAACTCCTATAATCTCCAACCATTGGCCATGCTGACTGGGGCTTATGGGAGTTGTAGTCCATCACATCTGGAGGGCACCAGGTTTCTACCCCTGCTGTAAGGGCTACAATTAGATAATGCATTTGAAGAGCTTTGAACACTTAAAGAAGAAAGGTTCCTCCTGTGCAAGCACCAAGTCATTACTGACCCCAAGAGGGACGCCACTTGTGCTGGCGTTTTCATGGCAGACTATAGCAGGGTGGTTTGCCATTGCCTTCCCCAGTCGTGACTACCTTTCCCCCAGCAAGCTGGGTCCTCATTTTACCGACCACGGAAGGACGGAGGCTGAGTCGACCTGAGCCGGCTACCTGAGACCCGACTTCTGCTGGGATCGAACTCAGGTCGTGGGGAGAGTTTCGGTTGCAATACTGCTGCCTACCACTCTGCGCCACACGAGGCTCTTGAACACTTAAAATTGCAACACAAATATTATTATTTCCTGTGGCAGAGGCTTCTGGACGTGAGCCCAATTTTGCAAGAATTTAATTAATTAATTAATTAATTTCATTTCTTTTCATTTCTATACTGCCCAATAGCTGAAGCTCTCTGGGTGGTTCACAAAAATTAATTTTTCACAAAAAAGCTCTCTGGGCAGTTCACAAAAAAGAACTTCCAGGCCAGTTCTCTAACTACTGGCCCATACTGAGATACTGCATTTGAAGCTACTGTCAGTGTCTGCATGTAGAGGCCCACATAGTGCAGGACAACGAGACCTAGAAGCGCTGAATAATGTCAAGTATTCGACATAAAGAATGTACCCAGCACATGAAAGAGGAGGTCTGCCTACAAATACAGAGCACAAAACCTACAAAAGGCACTGCAGGTCTATGTAAGAATGAACCACCGGCAAGCTTCAGTGCAACTAGCAGTGAAGTTAATTTCTTCACATCTGTGTCTCTCGATAACCTCCATCCAATGTTAGAGCACAGCCAATCACTACTCCAATTCTGTAATGCTCTGCTTCTGCCATTGTGTTGAATCGGAAGTTACGGTGTAAGGGACCCCGTTCAGGGGACGTCAATTTAATGTAGGCAGCAGTGAAACAATGAAAAGATCTTGAACCGGATTGCGCTCCCTCCCTAGGCCCTTCCTGACAAATGACATCAGCTTTTCCTCTCCATGCTATTATCCTTAAAGGTCCATGGACAATTTTCAGATCTTAAAACATCTTATTAAGATGACTCCGCCATGCCCCCTCTTTAATGAGCTTCCACCACACATTAAAAACATGGTTGTTCAGGCAGGCATTTGGGGTGGGTTAGGGTATTTTTTATGATGTTTTTAATGTAGAATTTTATTGTTTTAACTGTTTTGTTGTTGTACATCGCCCAGAGTGGCTGGGTGACCAGCCAGATGGGTGATTAATAAATTTAATAAATAAATAAATAAAATCAATGACAAATTCCCTAAGAAATTTAAAGGCAGAAGGGAAACCCAGTTTCATTCTTCCTGAGGAAAGAGCACTGGCCACATCTCCACTGATGTGAAGGGGGGTTCTTTAAGGAGGAAAAAAAGCGGGATATAAATGTAATAAATAAATAAAAATAAATAAATAAGGGGGGCTGGGCTATGTCAGGTATGAGCAAAAGTATTTTGTCAGAAGGGTCATGGTTAACCTGCAGAACTTATTGTCACCCAATAGTATAAATGCATCCCCCAAAGTATTAGATAAATTTATGATAGTCAGCTCCCACCCCCCGCCCGCAAAATCTATTAAGGCACCTTTTTTGTGGGAGGGAAGCAGCCCCAAATTTTCTGGCTGCTAAAATCTTGTGCCTGACAGTGTATGGCTTATTTCACAAATGTGCTTTTGTTGTACAGTTTCTTTTGAAGCATCTGACCCAGGCTGCTGGTAGACACAGAATGCTAGGTTAGGTCACAAGTATTCACAAGGCAGCCTGTGATCCCTTCGTTTACAGTCCTCTCAGAGCTGGCCTTACCATTAGGCAGAGCAGGGCAGCCGCCTCAGGCAGTGGATACTGGAGGGAGGAGGAGGCCGGCAACCATGCCCCCTCAGCCAACACCCCAGTGGTCGCAATGCTCGCTTGTCACTGGTGTGGACTGGCTGGCTCTGTCACATAGGGCACAATCTATGCATGTTTAGACAGAGAAAAGGCCTACATGCTGGCTGGGGCATGCTGGGAGTTGTAGGCCTTTTCTCTGACTAAACATGCATAGGATTGTGCCCTTAGTCTCTTTCTCCCAACACATCACAGACAGTGTTGTTAGGAAAGGCCTTGACTGAGTGAGCAGGGACAGTGGCATGCAGCCTAGGCCACAGACGGTAGCAGGTGCCGCAGCTGCATTACTCTTGTCATGAGTTGCATGGTGGCGCTCACTGCTGCATTGTAGCATTCTTTGGCAGCCCGCACATGGGCACCTGGTGGCACAGTGACTGAGCAGCGGCAAGGTGTTAGAAGACAGAGCTGTGTGTGCCACATGGCTCGCTCTGTCCCCCCTAAGCTAGACTGCTGCCCTCACCGGCAATGAAATATGCTGTTCCCTCACTAGTGTTAGATTTATCTGCCAGCCCAGCTGAGTTCTGTATGTGACATGGCAGGGGCAGGGGATTGTCTTTTGCCCCAGGCAGCAAAAAGTCTTGGGCAAGCCATGAATCCTTGGCACCTTACCCCATCTCCAAGTTCATGTAAGCTGTTTCAGCTATAGAGTGTGGCCACCCTCTTTTTGCATTTCCAGCACTACATGCTAAAAGGAAACTTGAACATGAAACCTGCTATGGAAGTGCATGAGCCTCAAATGAAAGCTCAAACTCCAGGTATGTGAGTGACTCACTCACTGATCCACTTTTCACCATTTCCTGTAATGTGAAAAGCTGCCACTTCCAGTCATCGGACCTTTGTTGACAGCAAGAGAGCAAAGAGAGGCTGATCCTCAGTCTCACTTGCTACTCCTTCAGTGCTGTTCAATATTCCCTTATGCATCTGTTGGAACACAGCTGGCTGTTTGCAGGGCATGGGAGAAGACACGTGCCACCTCTTTTGCCTCTCGGCACTAATCCAGAACTCCCCGTCACAACACTCTTAAGTCCATTCAGACATGCCCTAGCAAAGGCATGTACCTAGCAGGTCCCCTCTCCTGCCTAACCTGTCAGGCAAGCCAGACAGCCCTCATCCAACGATTCCCATTGCCCTGCCCTGCCCCGCACCTTTCACCCAGGTCTGCATCATGATGAGTCGCACACATCTCGTGGAAAGGTGGCAGTATCGCCCGCTGAAGCACTTCGAGCATCCGCTGCCGGCTCTTTTTGCCTGCTTAGCTCCTCTCCTGCCTGCAAACCCAGCAAGGCCAAAGAGGGCGGCAACAGCAATGGAGAAACTGTGGGAAACCCCGCGGCAAACGCAGCACTTTTCGTTTTCCCCAGGAGAACTGAGCACCGCTCTGCAGCTCAGGCATTTCCACCCACCAAAAGTCAGCCCCGCCCAGCCTGGGGTATCTTTTTACCTTCTTTTGTTTCATCGGTGGCAGTTCTATGCGAGAAAAATGTTCCCTGTCTAAACCATCCTTTCTCCCCCCCCCCCCGCCCCGTTCGACGTCTGTGCTGTTTGGCAGAAGGGTTGCGATTCCCCTGGCTCGAAGAGGGAAAAGGGATACGCCAGGCTCTTTGGCTGTGTGGCCGTGGGACGGGGGGAGGTAATACACTGGCCTTTTCCTCACTTGCCCCCCCCCCCCGATCAGAGCGGAACAATAGGGCCCCTGTTTCCTTAAGGCTGGCCGGCAGAAACTCCGCGTTCTTCTCCCTCCAAATCAGGGCGCCTGCCCGGTCTCCCGGGACACAAGTGTATCAACAGCGGGCACCGGCTCTCTCTCCGATGCCTCACGGCGAACTTCCCCGCGGGAAGAAAGAAAACTCAAAGGACAGGGCGACCGCTCCGCGCGGCCCACGTCGTATCCATCTCGCTCCCTCCAGCCCAGCCGCGATACGCACTTGCTTCAGCGTCCCTAGAAGCTGCGCAGCTCCCCTCTCGGCGACAGACGGACAAGGGGTTGGATCCAGATTGAGTCATACTCCGAGTAGACCCGTTGAAACCAACGAGATTTATATTAGCTAAATGGCTAACTTAAGTCCTGTCGATTTCAATGGGTCTGCGCTCGGAGTTCTGACTAGGAGCGCAATCGCATGCAAGCTTCGACAGAAAACATGGCCGGGGCGTGCTAGGAGCTGTGGGATTCTTTCCCGTCTAAAAATGCATCGGACTGCACCCTAAATCTGGATCCAACGCGAGAAGGAGCTGTGAGCGACCGCCGCGCCAGCCTCTTGGGAAGGCGCTCCCGCAGATCGGGGTTGGGGCGCCGCGCGGGGCGCCCTTTTCTCCGTTTGCAGGCGCTTGCTGAGCTCCGCGCAACGCACGCCCGCCCGCCCGCACGCTCTCGCCGAGCAGAGCAGAGCAGAGCAGCTGAGGACCCGGGACTGCGACGGCTGCGTTCTGAGCGGAGGCCACCGAGAGAAGAAGAGACGCGAGAGGGCGCCCTCGGGTGGGCGGAGGGGAGGGAGCCGCCGCCCGCCGCCGCCGCCGCGCTCCCCTTCCCAGCGCGGGCGGCCGGTCGCTAATCCCGGACATCCCTCCAGCCGGCCGCTCACCTGCTCGGTCGCGCCCCATTCTCCGGGCGCGCTGCGGGGAGCCTGCGTCAAGGCGGCCCCTCCATGCCTGGGGCGCTCCGGGTGTGCGCTCTCTGCCGGGCAGCGCTCGGCTCTGCCTTCTTCCTCGGGGCGTGGCCCGCCCGCTGCCCGGGGAACGCCTGGAAAAGGCGCCTCGCCGGGGCGATGAAAAGCAGGCGGGCGGGAGACGGCCGTAAGCTCCCTCGAGCGCCCCCGCACGCGCACGCCTTTCGCCGCGCGTCCAAGTTTCGGGGCATCTGCAGCCCGCGGCAAACCCGTCCCGCGCCGCTCTCCCCTTGGCTGTTGGGCCAAGCAGAAATAAGCTGCGTTCTCCTTGCTGGTGTTCTTGTGATCCCAACCCTGGCCTCTGTTGCTCCTGCAGGCTGCGGACTCGCCCTTGTGATCACACGATGAAGAGTTCTGTGTAACTCGAAGGTTTGCATAATAGCCCTACTCATGTTGTATTCTTGTCTGATGTTCCACAAATATTCAATATATATTGTATTTCTGTTTAAAGGTCCAGCGATCAGGACGTGGTTATGTACGTGGGGTATTACTAGTACTAACACCAAAAGGAATATCTGCATTCCCATTGTCTGCTTCTCTCTTTACAAACTTAGTATGTTCTCCAGAATATCTTAACCCACACACACTTCATCCACTGTCTCTGGCCAATGTTATGTAGGCAGTTGACTACAAATCTTCATATCATAATTAAACAATTAGGGCAAATCCATGGGGAAATGATTCTGCGCAATTCATTGGAATAAATGGAGCACAATGGGATCATTCATTTCAGAACTTCCTGGTGGTTTGGGATCTCTCTGGTAGTTGGGATCTCTTTGCTTCATTGTATTTCTTATTTTTAAAACATGTGTTTTATAAATCAGCATCAAAATAAAATGTAATATATATCCAAAAAATAAAATTCTGACCAAAAACAAAAGGCAACATTCTTAACAGAAGAGCAAAAAGCAACATGTTAGACTGACTGACAGACTGAATCTCTCCCATTCTAAGATCACAATTCTATATTCACTTACCTGGGAGTAAGCCCCATTGGATTCAGTGGATAGTCATGAAGACATACAGAGGATTTTGCTGGAAAAAGAGAATCTGTGCCTGTTCCTAAATAGCATCTTTCCCCATTTGGGACAGATGCCTGGAAGCTGCTTTTGGCAGTAAGTTCTGTTCCCGCTATAAATGTGCAGGCAGTAGAAGCTATTTGCTGGAGGTCATTTGTCCCAGGAGCCTGGAAATTAAACAGGAGGTCGGGAAGCCGCTTTATAATTCATAATTTTAAAAGAGGCATCCCCCGCCATTTTTCTTGCACAGGAGGGAATTCCTGCTCTGAGGTGAGCCTGCCATCTCAAGTCTTTATCAGTGGTTATGTATGTGGGGTATTAAAAATGATTTTTTTTTAAAAAATCTGATGCCCAGTTAATCAGAACACCTTTTAAATCAATCAACTGTTTTTAGTTGATTCATCTAACTAATTGAATAAATGCTGCAGCTCTACTTTTTACAGATGCAAGTCCCTTTTGCTTTGGCTACACTCTTTAATTATAAGGCAGCCAAAAACCATATCCCTAACCCTTTAGAACAAGTTGTGTCCTGACATGCATTGACACAAAACATTTCAAAAGATGCCATTAGCATTGCCAACAATAATACAAATGGGTCTTTGCACTTAGCTAGGGAAAAGTCCTGGCACATTAGCTCCCTAATAACAGGGCTTATTATTAATATAGTGTCAGGCAATTATGGTTTTTTGTTTTGTTTTTTAGTTTATCTCTTTACTTTATTTCCAAGGTAGGGAATGTGGTGCCAGCAGGCAGCAGTGCACCCTCAGACACTTTTCTTGGTCCCCACTGAGACGCCCCGTCCCTGCTGTTTTGTTTTACATAAAGTTTCTTACTGGCAGCTGGGATTGCTTCAAAGCAAAGTGAGGGCCTCTAGCTGCTCCCATTTTCTTTTGCCATGAATGCCTCCGGGCCACTCGTGGGGCTCACAGACATTCTTAGGAAAGGAAGATGGCAGGTGGCTGCAGGCCGATGCTTTCATCTGTAACATGCCCATTTTGTGGTGGTGCCCAGGATAGCTTCTCAAACTGCCGAACGTGCCCATGGGCCTCAAAAAGGTGCCTGTCCCTGCTTTATGTTAATGCATTTATGCCTTTCCTCCAGTGCCTGAGAGAGTGGTGGGACTGGGTGGTGGTCAATGATTGCAGAGGCCATAGGCTTGTCCAGATGCCAGCATCTTTGCCAGGTGCAAGCTGAACACAGCGTATGGCCCTAAAGGGGTGCATAATTCAAATCCCTCTGGACTTACCAATGAACCACCTAGCCTGTTATAGAGTCTTATTAATTCCAGAAAGCTGCATTGCTACATTAGTCAGTGGCTGCTTTTTAACCCATGCTCTGTTGACCACCTTTTGCACAGCATTTGTTTTCTCTGTTGTCCCTCCTTCCTCTTCTCTATCTTTTCTCTTTGCACCCAGTATCACATGTACCCTGGCACTACCACAGATCTGTGTCCCTATCTCTGTTACATCCACAGATCTTGCTCCACCCCATTTCTCAGCAATGTTCCCTTTCTCTCTCTTTCCTCACCCCATATGATTACCCCTTCTCTACAGCTCCATAGCACTCCCTCAGGCAATTCCACTTTTCTCTTTCCTCGCCCCACACACCTCTACACCCTCATCTCCATGTTTCTCATTTTTTCTTCCTTTAGGCAGGCCTTCCCCAACCTGGTGCTCTCCAGATGATTTGGACTACAACTTCTTTTTACCAGTGGCCATGCCAGCTTGGGCTGATGGGAGGCAAACTCCAAACCATCTTGAGAGCACCAGGTTGGAGAAGGCTGCTTCAGCCTCCCTGCCTCTCTTTCTCATGATCCACACGTCAGAGATGCAAGCGGGCCAAGTGGTGTGGCCGGCTGTTGCAGTAGGCTGCAAAAATGGATGCTGACTCTACTGCGCACCTCTCAATCCAAGGGAAGCAGGAGCAATATAGAAATAGCAATGGAAGCATTATTCTCTCACCATCACTTCTCACGGTCTTAGATATTCCCACAAAGAGGCAGGAGAGGGCTAAAAACTAGGGAGGTCCCTACAGGAGCTACTAGAGCTGGACAAAGGAATGTTGTTGCCTAAGCTGAAGGGCATGCTCCCCATCCCCCTTGCTATTCCATGTACAGATGCCAGGTGTACTGGCACTTGAATCATACTTGAATACTGCCAATGGTGCAGCATCCTTCACCACATCTGAAGGCAGTAGACTAGTTTAGGGGGCACGTGGTACACACAGCTTTATCCTCCGACACCTCACCACCAGTTCCTGATCCCAGCATCCTCTTGAGGCAGCTGCCTCACCCTGTCTAATGGTAGGGCTGGCCCTGAGGGCCACAAGTGATTTGGGAGAGAGCTAGAACGAGGCCTGTCGTGTAGGCTTTCTCTAGACTTTGGGTGGTTTAACCTGTTTATGATGGAATATAATATAGCTGGCCACAGAGGCTGCTGGCTTTGTAGTAAGAATTCCTCATTTCTTATGCTAGAAGTAAGTATGCATGTGCTAATAGCAGGCTGTGGTGGTGGTGGGGTTTACATTAATCTCTATCATTCCTGACTTTTAGGAAGGCCCTGAAAACTTAGGGTGCAATCCTATGCATGTTTAGACGGAAATAAGTCCTACAACTCCCAGCTGGTGAGAGAATGCTGGGAGATATCGGACTTATTTCAGTCTAAACATGCAAAGGATTGCATCCTTATTTGTTTGCTCTGGCCTTCCCCTGATTATGTTTTACTAGACTGTTCTGGTTTCTAGTTGTAATTGTGTTGTAGGTTTCTAGTACTGTCTAGGCCAGATGTTTTATTGCTGATGTTTGTTATTTTTATGAAATATTTGCTGTCTTATTTATGTATCAGTCTCTTTTTTTTGTTGTAAGCCACTTTGGGAGGGCTTCTGCCCTGAAAGGTAGCCTAGAAATATTTTAAATTAAATATAGATACTAAATAAATAATAAAATGGATTCCAAAAGAGTGCTTTCAAGGCACTCACTGTTTGGGGGGATCTGGCCCTTGCAAGCTTCAGGATGATTCCTTGCCTTTCTTCCTCTCTAGTGTATCTTCCCTAAACATGCTTGTCTGAATGCAACTGGCTTTCAGATCAGAGGCATACGGCCTCAGATACTGGAGGTAATATATAGTCATAATGACTAGTAGCCATTAATAACCTTTTCCTCCATGAAAGTCCTGTGGCATCTCACCTGTTCTCCAGGATTTCTTGAAAATATTTTAAATAGCCTTGGCCATTTGGTTAGCAATAAGCAATAGTTAACTTTAGGTTTGATACATAAAGTGGGTGCAAGCAGATTTCATACTGGAGATTCCCCTTTTGCCCAATCAAAAGAAGTGGAACAATCCTCCTTGTACACACTGATGTTGGGCAAGTGCAGTACCCAGGAAAAACCTGTGCTAATGGGTGTCTGTCATGTAAAACACCCCAGTACTTGGGAGGAATGATTAATTGGCCACTTGGGCCTCCTAGCAGCTCCAGCTATGTCTCTATGGGAAGGTTTGTTTGGATATTCTAATCTAGTTGTGTTGTTGTTGTTGTTGTTGTTTTTGCCATTTCCTAACAAACGTGATAGAGGATAATGGGAGTGATCAGAAAATGTATCCCGAAAATGTTAAGGTATACTGGAAAATATTTCAGACGGGATCTGAAAATGTTTCAGCTTTGTTTTGAAGAATGCTGCTTGGTGTTTTGGTGATAATGACTCCTCTTAAACAGAATCATTGTTATCCCACATGCAAAAATCTTTTCTCAGCTGACATAATTATTGCCAGAACATTCATCAAAGGAGTACTGAGCATGCCATAGACTAGCCGGTAGAAAAGACTATCAACCGTTGAAGAAATAGGAGGGCTTCATTTTGTGCAGGGAGAGGACTTGAAAGAGCCCCTCAAATACTAATTAGCTTATGTATGCACTGCTATGCTCTGTTTTATAAACTTAGCGTTGGATCCAGATTTGGTCATAACATGCGCCATTGATTTTAATAGGTCTACTCTAGGTATGACTAATTCTGGATCCAATTCAACGTAGTTGTTTTCCTGATTATATGTAATAGTAGTAAGTCATTTGTTTGAAAGGATACGTGTTGGGAAAGAAAGTGGCCCCTGTAACTTTGCCCAACCAGGCGCCCTCTAGATGTGTCGAACTACAGCTCCCATCATCCCCAGCTAGAATGACTATTGCTTTCAGATGTAATGGGAGTTGTAGTCCAACATAACTGGAGGACACCAGGTTGGGGAAGGCAGTTGTGTCCAGCCCATCCTAGCCAGCAGAGCTAGGAATCGACACAGTTAGTTTAGAGCAGTTAATTGAAAACTGCCTCAATTTTAACCAGATTAAAGGAGAACATAATAGGTCTGCTTGGATTGTTTCCACTGCAGACAACACTGGCCACAGGAACATGTCTGAGATGAGCATTGGGATCCCCTGATGAATCTGGATAAAGGCTCCATATAAGCCTCCTCCTCGCTCCGCAGACAGCAAACAAAACAAGCCTCATGGCAACTAGCACAGCAGCATTGTTCTGGCCCCAGGGATGTTTCAGACAAAGCCACCATGGACAAAGAAAGGAAACAGAAGACTGAGGGGGCTTCCCCTTCTAGGCTGTAATGGAGGAAATGGCTTTTGGGGTGGTGTCAGAGGGTCTAGGATGGGAACTTCCGGAGCATATCTAGATGGAAACACTTGCTACAACTGGAGTTAGAAGCCCTTCCTGATAGAGCAGAATCACTTAATGGGTGAAGTCAGAACCTGGAAAGAGAGGAGGCTGATGGTTCACAGTGGTGCAGACAAATCCAGGGCCCCACAGCCCAGCCCCTCCCCCAAAAAACCACCCAGAGAGTGGCAGCCCCAGCATGAGCATACCTGGGCAAACACAGGTCGCTGCTGCATCTTTTCTTATTTTAAAAGCATTTTATCCTCAGGGGGTAGCTGGCCAAGCATGCATGGGCTTACATGTGCTCATTTTATTATTTTTACTTCAAAAATATATTTGCCCTTGATGCAGTAAAATGGTGCTTATTTCCAAGTACATGTGCTTAGCATCAGGGCAGCAGAAGCAGACTCCATTTTATTCCTGTAGTCATGATGGTGTTGGTATTTAAGTATGTTTAAAATACAAAACTGCAGTTTTTAAAAAATATCAGGGTTGGCCAAAAATGCTGTTGCTGTTTTGCTCTAACATATCCAGAATGTAGAAGGACTTGAAAAACTTGGAATGGAATGTAAGGCATAGAATGGCGGTGGGAGAGAGAAGGAAAATGTTAATTGTGTGCTTTATGACAGAAATAACACACTAGGGATTTTTCTGCATGAGGCTGTTAATTAGCTGTTAATCCACTGTATCTACTTTCGGTTTTGTCACAGAACTGAGATCCGACCATTACACAAGAGTGTTTTCTTCCCTGCTTTTCCACTACATAACCTCTAGGTAGCACTGCAGTAGAGCGCAAATACATAAGAGGAAACCACATTTTCTTTCTCTTCCATGCGGCATTTACCTTGCTCTAAAAAGACCGCAAATTGAATATGAACTTGAGCACGCTCCGGGAGAGAGCGCAGGACAGGAAGGCCTGGCGTGCTATGGTCCATGGGGTCACGAAGAGTCGGACACGACTGAACGACTGAACAACAACAAAAAAGACCGCAAAACTGGTGATTAAACACAGAAGCGAAACTTGAGAGTCTTGTTGTTGTTGTTGTTCAGTCGTTCAGTCGTGTCCGACTCTTCGTGACCCCATGGACCATATCACGCCAGGCCTTCCTGTCCTGCGTTCTCTCCCGGAGCGTGCTCAAGTTCATATTCATTGCATTGGTGATGCTATCTAGCCATCTCAACCTCTGCCGTCCCCTTCTCCTTTTGCCTTCAGTCTTTCCCAGCATCAGGGTCTTTTCCAGACAGTTTTCTCTTCGCATTAGGTGGCCAAAATATTTGAGCTTCAGCTTCAGGATCTGTCCCTCCAATGAGCACTCAGGGTTGATTTCCTTTAGGATTGACTGATTTGACCTCCTTGCAGTCCAGGGGACTCGTCAGAGTCTTCTCCAGCACCACAGTTCGAAAGCATCAATTCTTCGGCGCTCAGCCTTCCTTATAGTCCAGCTCTCACAGCCATACATTACTACTGGGAAAACCATAGCTTTGATTAGATGGACCTTTGTCGGCAAGGTGATGTCTCTGCTTCTGACTATGCTGTCTAGGTTTGCCATAGCTTTCCTCCCAAGGAGCAAGCGTCTTTTAATTGCATGGCTACAGTCACCGTCTGCGGTGATCTTGGAGCCCAAGAAAGTAAAATCTGTCACTGCTTCCATTTCTTCCCCTTCTATATGCCAGGAAGTGATGGGGCCAGATCCCATGATCTTCGTTTTCTTAATGTTGAGTTTCAAACCAGCTTTTGCACTCTCCTCTTTCACCCTCAACAAGAGGCTCTTTAGATCCTCTTCGCTTTCTGCCATTAGGGTGGTATCGTCTGCATATCGGAGGTTGTTGATAATTTTCCCAGCAATCTTAATTCCGACCTCTGATTCATCCAACCCAGCATTTCCCATGATGTACTCTGCATATAAGTTAAATAAGCAGGGCGACAATATGCAGCCTTGTCGTGCTCCTTTTCAATTTTAAACCAATCGGTTGTTCCATGTCTGGTTGTTACTGTTGCTTCTTGACCCTCGTACAGGTTTCTCAGGAGACAGGTAAGGTGGTCTGGTACTCCCATCACTTTAAGAATTTGCCAGAGTTTGTTGTGATCCACACAATCAAAGGCTTTAGCGTAGTCAATGAAGCAGAAATAGACGTTTTTCTGGAATTCTCTTGTGTTCTCCATGATGCAGCGAATGTTGGCGATTTGATCTCTAGTTCCTCTGCCTCTTCGAAACCCAGCTTGTACTTCCGGTAGTTCTCGGTTCGCATACTGCTGAAGCCTAGCTTGTAGGATTTTGAGCATCACCTTGCTGGCATGTGAAATGAGCGCAATTGTGCGGTAGTTTGAACACTCTTTGGCGTTGCCCTTCTTTGGAATTGGAATGTAAACTGACCTTTTCCAATCTTGCGGCCATTGTTGAGTGTTCCAAATTTGTTGGCATATTGAATGCAGCACTTTAACAGCATCATCTTTTAGGATTTTAAATAGCTCAGCTGGAATACTGTCATCTCCGCTAGCTTTGTTGTTACTAATGCTTCCTAAGGCCCACTTGACTTCACTCTCTAGGATGTCCGGCTCAAGTTCAGTGACCGCACTATCATGGCTATCAGGGACATTAAGATCTTTCCTGTATAGTTCTTCTGTGTATTCTTTCCACCTCTTCTTAATCTCATCTGCTTCTGTTAGGTCCCTGCCTTCTTTGTCCTTTATCATGCCCATCTTTGCACAAAACGTTCCCTTGAGATCTCCGATTTTCTTGAAGAGATCTCTAGTCTTTCCCATTCTGTTGTTTTCCTCAATTTCTTTGCATTGTTCATTTAAGAAGGCCTTCTTGTCTCTCCTTGCTATTCTCTGGAACTCTGCATTCATTTGGATATATCTTCCCCTTTCTCCCTTGCTTTTTGCTTCCCTTCTTTCCTCAGCTACTTGTAAAGCCTCATCAGACAGCCACTTGGCTTTCTTGCATTTCTTTTTCTTTGGGATGGATTGAGTTGCTGTCTCCTGAACAATGTTATGGACCATCGTCCATAGTTCCTCAGGCACTCTGTCTATCAGGTCTAATCCCTGAAATCTATTCCTCACCTCCACTGTATATTCATAAGGGATATGATTGAGGTCATACCTGAATGGTTTAGTGGTTTTCCCTACGTTCTTCAATTTAAGCCGAAATTTTGCAACAAGAAGCTCATGATCTGAGCCACAGTCAGCTCCAGGTCTTGTTTTGACTGACTGTATGGAGCTTCTCCATCTTTGGCTGCAAAGTACATAATCAATCTGATTTCGATATTGACCATCTGGTGATGTCCATGTGTAGAGTCGCCTCTTGTGCTGTTGGAAAAGAGTGTTTGCTATGATCAGCGTGTTCTCTTGGCAAAATTCTATTAGCTTTTGTCCTGCTTCATTTTGTACACCAAGGCCATGCCTGCCTGTTATCCCGGTGATTTCTTGACTTCCTACTTTAGCATTCCAATCCCCTATGATGAAGAGGACATCTTTTTTTGGTGTTAGTTCTAGAAGGTGTTGTAGGTCTTCATAGAACCGATCAACTTCAGCTTCTACGGCATCAGTGGTTGGGGCATAGACTTGAATTACTGTGATGTTGAATGGTTTGCCTTGGATTCGTACTGAGATCATTCTGTCGTTTTTGAGATTGTACACCAGTACTGCTTTTCCCACCCTTTTGTTGACTATGAGTGCTACTCCATTTCTTCTAAGGGATTCTTGGCCACAATAGTAGATATGATGGTCACCTGAATTAAATTCGCCCATGCCTGTCCATTTTAGTTCGCTGATTCCCAAGATGTCGATGTTCAATCTTGCCATCTCATGTTTGACCACCTCCAGCTTACCTTGATTCATTGATCTGACATTCCAGGTTCCTAAACAATATTGTTCTTTACAGCATCGGATTTTCTTTTCACCACCAGACACATCCACAGCTGAGTGTCCTTTCGGCTTTGGCCCAGCCGCTTCACTCTTTCTGGCGCTACTTGGAAATTCCCTCTGCTCTTCCCCAGTTGTATATTGGACACCTTCTGACCTGAGGGGCTCATCTTCCGGCATCATATCTTTTAGCCTTGTCATACGTTCCATGGGGTTTTCTTGGCAAGAATACTGGAGTGGGTTGCCATTTCCTTCTCCAGTGGACCACATTTTGTCAGAACTCTCCGCCATGACCTGTCCGTCTTGGGTGGCCCTGCACGGCATAGCTTATGGCTTCACTGAGTTACGCAAGCCCCTTCGCCACAACAAGGCAGTGATCCATGAAGGGTCATGACATCCTCTAAAGAACCCATAACAACCGTGAGTAGGGAATGCCTTGTCTGAACAAGATCCTCCTTGTTGAGAAAAATTCAAGAATGCACTTTTGTAGATAAAGGATATGTGAATAGCACAAAAGTCAGGCAAGCCTTCCTGAAAAACTCTGCAAAACTACCGAGCGCTCTTGGTTCATCACGTAAATGTGACCTGCTGTATCCAGACTAGCTTTTACACGTCCGGTGAATGAAGAAAGGCTGTGGTACACGTGGGGCCTTTTAAATTGAGAATGCTAATGTGTGGTGTTGGATGACCAGGCACCAAAACTGCTGCTGATGCAGCGCAGAGTCTAATCTACCAATTGCACTCGAAAATCATCCCCACCTGCTTTGGAGTGTAAATCATGAGGGTCAGTTGTATTGGGGTGCTTCCAGACAGAGGGCTCCTAGCACCACTACCCGTCAAAAGGCACTGTGTCGCTATTCCATCTTTGCCTCATACAATCATAGAATACTAGGGTTCGAGGGGGCCTATAAGAACATCGAGTCCAGCCCCCTGCTCAATGCAGGAATCCAGGTCAGAGCATCCCTGACAGATGGCTGTCCAGCCTTATCTTGAAGGCCTCCAGTGTGGGAGAGCCCACCACCTCCCTAGGTAATTGGTTCCACTCTGTATTGCTCTAACAGTCAGGAAGTGTTTCCCGATGTTCAGCCGGAATCTGGCTTCCTGTAAGTTCAGCCCATTATTCCGTGTCCTGCACTCTGGGATGATCAAAAAGAGATCCTGGCCCTCCTCTCTGTGACAACCTTTCAAGCACTTTCAAGACTGTGATCATATCTCCCCTCTGTCTTCTCTTCTCAAGGCTAAACATGCCCAGTTCTTTCAGAGCTCCTTCACACCGGGCCTTTATCCTGTGATTGAGATTGCTTCTTCACGGAAGTTTGCGGGATCTTTACATGACGCATTGACCCTGCCATGACCCTCCTGTACTAAATGCCCTTTGTTCCGTTTTTAAATAGATTGCAGATAACGAGGTATCAAATTACTCCCCCCACCCATGTTCCACTTCAGTTGCCTCCATCAAAAGAGTTAAAGCAGCAAGAAGAGGCGTGAGATCAATGACAGATAGTGGAAGACTCAGATACCGGGGCAGGGGCGGGGAGAGGAAGTGCATGTAAAGGGAGTCAGTTATGATCCTGCATTTAAAACGGAAGCAGAAAGCCCAATTTTAAATGCAGGATCTTAGGGTGGTGTAGAAATGCCCCAAGTCTCTCCTCATAGGGCTTTGTTTCAAGTCCCGTGATCATCTTCGTTGCCCTCCTCTGAACCCTCTCCAATTTGTCTGCATCCTTCTTAAAGTGTGGTGCCCAGAACTGGACACAGTACTCCAGATGAGGCCCAACCAGTGCTGAGTAGAGGGGAACTAGTACTTCACGTGATTTGGAAGCTATGCTTCTATTAATGCAGCCTAAAAGAGCATTTTCCTTTTTTGCAAATCACATGACGTTGGCTCATGTACATCTTGTAATCTACAACAGTTCCAAGATCCTTTTTGCTTGTAGTGTTGTTGAGCCACGTATCCCCCATCTTGTAACTGTGCATTTGGTTTCTTTTTCCTAGGTGCAGAACTTGGCATTTATCCCTATTAAATGTCATTCTGTTGTTTTCTGCCCAGCGCTCCAGCCTATCAAGATCATTTTGTTTCTGTCTTCCAAAGTATTAGCTATCCCGCCCAATTTTGTGTCATCTGAAAATTTGATCAGCATTCCCTGCACCTCCTCCTCCAAGTCATTAATAAAAATGTTGAAGATCACCAGGCCCAGGACTGAGCCCTGCGGTACCCCGCTCATTACCTCTGCCCAGTTTGAGAAGGTCCCATTGATAAGCACTCTTTGAGCCCAATCCTGTAGCCAACTGTGGATCCACCTGATAGTTGTTTCATCTAGCCCACTTTTAGCTAGTTTGCTCATCAGGAGATCATGGGGCACTTTGTTGAAAGCTTTGCTGAAGTCAAGGTATATTATGTCCACAGCACTCCCACAGTCCACAAGGGAGGTTATTTGATCAAAAAATGAGATCAGATTCATCTGGCAGGATTTGTTCTCGACAAATCCATGTTGGTGTCGAGTAATCACGGCATTGTTTTCAAGGTGCTTACAGATGGATTGCTTTATAATCTGCTCCAGAATTTTCCCAGGGATTGATGTCAGACTGACTGGTCTGTAGTTCCGAGGTTCCTCCTTTTTGCCCTTTTTGAAGATGGGGACAACATTAGCCCTCCTCCAATTATCTGGCACTTCATCCGTCCTCCATGATTTCTCAAAGAGAATAGACAGTGGTTCTGAGAGTTCTTCTGCCAGTTCCTTTATTACTTTAGGATGCAGTTCATCTGGCCCTGGAGATTTGAACTCATTCAAAGTAATTAGGTGTTCCTTGACCATAGGCCTATCGATCTCAAGCTGCAATCCTGCCCCTTCAGCCGGTACTTCGCCTTTGCCAGGGCGGGTCATAGACCCTCTTTTGGGAGAAGACTGAGCCAAAGTAGGAATTGAGCACTTCTGCCTTTTCTTTGTCATCTGTTATCATTTTGCCATCCTTATTTAATAGTTGAACCACCATTTCTTTCCTCTGTCTTTTACTATGCACATATCTGAAGAAAGCCTTTTTGTTGTTTTTAGCATTCCTTGCTAACCTTAACCTCAGCTTGTTCTCAGCGTTAGCCTTCCTGATGCCATCCCAGCAATTCTGTGCTACCTGCCTGTACTCTGGCCTTCCTTCCACTTCCTATATGTGTTGTTTTTTGTTTTCAGGTCCTCTCTAAGCTGTTTGTGAAGCCACATTGGTGTCTTCTGCCATTTTTTCTTATTGGAATTGTTTGCAATTGTGCCTTTAGAATTTCCTTTTTAAAAACTCCCACCCCTCTTAGACTCCTTTCTTCACTAGAGTAGCTTGCTATGGGACCTTACTATCATTGTTCTGAGTTTACTAAAATTGACTTTCCTAAAATCCAGGGTACACGTTTGGCTACACTCGGCTTTTGCTTCCTTTAGAACCAAGAACTCAAATATAATATGGTCACTTTCCCCCAGAGTTCCCGTAACTGCTACTTTATCCACTAAGTCATCTCTGTTGGTTAGGATCAAGTCAAGGATAGCCGATCCTCTAGTTCCTTCCTCTACTTTCTGTAGGAGGAAGTTATCAGCGATACTGGAATTTCTTGGAGGGGCCATGTTTTGCAGAATTTGTCTCCCAACAAATATCGGGGAAATTGAAGTCCCCCATTACTACTACGTCATGCTTCCTTGAAACCTTGGCAATTTGCTTTTCAAAAGTTTCATCCTCATCTTCTCTTTGATTGGGTGTCCGGTAGTAGCCTCTAACCACCATGTTCCTTTTATTCTTTGCTCCATTTATTTTAACCCAGATGCTCTCGATGGGGCTACCAAGTTCTCCTCCTGGATTTCTTTGCAGAGATATGTATCTTTAACATATAGTGCAACTCCACCTCCTGTTTCTCCTGTTGTTTTTGAACAAGCTATATCCCTCAATTGCTGTATTCCAGTCATGGGAGTCATCCAACCAAGTTTCAGTTACACCTATAAAGTCATAATTTCCCTCCTGTATTTAGAGTTCAAGTTCGTTCTGTTTGTTTCCCATACTCTGGGCATTAATATATAGAAATATATAGAAATCGAAGACCATGTGCTTTATAGTCTGGCTTTCTTCCTACATGTTTCTGAAGACTATTATTGGGCGCTCTTAGAGCTGTTCTCTCCATGTAAGATGTAAGTGTATCAGATCAGAACATGACCCTTCCTTCTCATGAGACGGGGGGGGGGGGGGATGATTTTTCATTTGCCATCCTCCTGCATGAGAAATATGCATGTTTTGTCTGCTCCTCTTAGGAATGGGCCCTAGGCAATGATGTTTTTCCTGAAACAGTTCAAAGCAATTTCTTCAGCCCAGGAAGAATTCTGGACACCAAAGTTGTTGAGTTGCAAATCTAAATTTTGATAAGGCAGTATAGATTTCTCCATGTTTATTTTATCATTGGTAAAACATGCTGATGCTTACAACAAGAACAAGACAATTAAAAGGGAGAGCTTCTCTAAATAACAGTTGTTCTTTCTCCCCCTTCTGGCGAGGAC
The DNA here is from genome assembly GCF_057233095.1 of Heloderma suspectum. Classification (NCBI taxonomy): domain Eukaryota; kingdom Metazoa; phylum Chordata; class Lepidosauria; order Squamata; family Helodermatidae; genus Heloderma; species Heloderma suspectum. Next base: position 234,205,726 of record NC_139461.1, read on the forward strand.
AGTACAGTACAAGCTTGTAAGGGCAGTATAAGTGCCAAGATATTTACACTTTGGATGTGTGTGGATGCAACTGATGTAATCTGCCTTGCAGACGTGATAGCCAAGGGTACAGTTGTGCTAAACTGTATCAGGACTAGCAGTGGCACTGATTCGCCCATTGCTCCAACCAAAATCAGAGCCCGCATGGGCTGTTTTGAGATAAAGATGGAAGTGTTAGGAGAGCCGGTGATTAATTGTCTGTGTTTGGCCCTCAGAGAGCTCTCTAAGCTCTGAAACCCTCCGGTGGTTGAAAACGAAGACGTTCGTCCTACCCACTGGCTTGTTGCTGTTGGAGAATCTACATGGTGTAGTTTTTCTGTAAATCAGGGAGATTACAACCTCCCTGTCCTCTTGATCATTGCATCCTTTCCTTACTTACCTTTGGAGATTGTCAGCCCACAATCATGTGTCTATTAAATAATGAAAATAGCTTTGAGGGATATTCATAAGTTGACCTCTCAGGACATCTGCAAGGCAAGGCAACAGATTCATTTTGATATTTTTCAGTTTTATCAAATCTATTGTTCTTTTTAGCAAATATATATATTAAAGTCAGTATCTGTTAAATCACTCTATTCATAGTGATTTTGAATCCAAAAGTAGTTCAACCTGCTTAGCTTTCCATTTTCAGGGCCATTTGCTTTTTGTATTCAGACAGAGATCCTAACCTATTTGCAGCATCCGGCTTTTTTTTTAGGCAATTTTATGGCATCTGAAGTTTTATGAATTTTTTCTATGATTCTAGTCACTTTTGGAAGAGTATTTCCAGGTCTGATAATGTTAAGAGCATTATGTCCAAGATAATGTTAATTTATACCCACATCCGTACATTTGCATGCCCAGTATTACATGCGTTTTGTCATATGGCACATGCCAAGGGCTTCAAAACCAAATCAAGTAGTAGTGGGGCAAAGTGGACAAACCAGGGATTTGCCCCTATATATATTTATAAGAGCTGAGATAATATTGGCCGTTGCACAGGACACTGAGGCTACACAGAGATTTTTAAAATCATAATTTGATATTCATCTGGTAGGCCAAATTGTTTCAAGGTGCAAAAGGGATATCCCCAACAAATTTGGTTGAATGGATTCTCCACAACCACTAATACAGGATTATGAACTTGTTGACCATGACAGCAAATACAACAACAACAACAACAACAACAACAGAATGATATGGTCAGCCACCTGCTGCCATAAGAGAAAGCCCGCTTGAGTCAGATGCATTAAAATTGAGATTACCATTTTGAGTCCCAGGGCCAGAAATATAGCAGAAATCTTACAGCTGCAGTTCTTTAGAGTGCAATCCTATGCAAGTTTAGACAGAAAAAAGGCTGGGGCATGCTTGGAGTTGTAGGGCTTTTTTCTGTCTAAACTTGCATAGGATTGCACTCTTGATTTATTTTTTATTACATTTCTATAGTGCCTATTAGCTGAAGCTCTCTCGGCAGTTCACAAAACAAAACTTAAAACCACAAAATACAATTAACATAGTAAAACATAATATTAGAACCCTAAGTTTAAAACAGAATAAAATAAAAATAAAAGCCAGCAGCAGTGCAGAGGTCTAAAAACACATTAAGGGCGCAATCCTATGGCTACTAGACAGCGGCTAGATGGCCATAGGATAGATGGCCCCATGCTCTGCACTCAGAAGAGCATTGCGGAGCAGTGAAAATGGGGAGGGGAGGGCGGGAGTGCCTTTTCAATGCTTCCTATGCATCTGTCAGGGTGGAAACTGAGCCGATAGAACCCCAGAGCAGTTCTGGTTCTGAGGAGGAGCAGCAGTCCGTGGGAGACGAGCCAGCTCATCACTCACAGGCACAGCAGCTGGCAGAGATTCCTCCTGCCAGCATTCCTGAGATAGATAGTGATCCTAGCAGTGAGAAAGTGCGGGAACGGGGCTTGCTAGATGCTCGATGCAGACGCAAAGAGCGACGAGCAACGGAGGGCACAGAAAGGAGGCGTAGCGCCTGCTCGGCGTGCAAGCAACAGCCACTTCCCACGGACCCAAGGGAAAGAGGGAGGATCTCTCCCTAGCCCATAAGTTCAGGGTCTTCAAGTGACTCTCCTTCAAACAGGGATCAACTGCCTACTTGGCGCATAGGCCACTCTGCTGTTCCTTGCTTAGTCGCTGGTGATTAGCATCTGAAAGAGTCATTAAGTTGTAAAAGGATTAAAGCCTTGGAAAGAATCCTTTCATCTGTGTCTTGAGTTGGCTATTGGAATCTACTGAAAGAGGCCGCTAGGGCGCCTCCTGACAGCATCATCTGGTGTTGCGCCCCCCCACTCCAACTTCCTGTGGCTAGACAGCCAAAATCGGCTGTCTAGCCGTGAATGCAGGGCGGCTGAAGCACAGAGGGGAAGATCCCTTCTATGCTGCTCCTGCCCTGCATTGGATAGGCGGTTGCCTCCGAGTTCAGAGGCGGCCGCCTATCCTGATAGGATTGCGCCCTAACACATTTTTTAAAACTGAGAGCCTGGGAAAATAAAAAGGTCTTCACCTGGTACTGAAAAGATCACAACGTAGGCATCAGGCAAACCTCTCTGGGGAGAGGCAGTCTACAACCGGAATGCCTTAAGGAGATGGGATATCAGCACAAGACTCTTGGCTCTGCTCCAATATAGACTGGGACCTTTGTGCTTCATGCAAAGGAGGCAGAAGCTTTTTGCTATTACCAACTTCACTGCATATGTTTAGCAGAAATATCTCTAATTGCTCAAGACATTTTAAAACATAATTTGGATGCGAATTCATCCAGACCCGGGGGGGCTTTATGTCTCCATGTTTTTTTTAACTATTATGAATAATGTGGATGTTTTGGAGGAATCATAGAATAGTATGGCTGGAAGGCCATATAAGACCATCGAGTCCAACCCCCTGTTCAATGCAGGAATCCAGGTCAGAGCATCCCTGACAGATGGCTGTCCAGCTTCATCTTGAATGCCTCCAGTGTGGGAGAGCCCACCACCTCCCTAGGTAAGCTCCAATCCTGGGCTGGGCCCACATCCTGCTTATTTTATGTGTTCAGTTTCCCAATTCCCCAGAAGCTAGCATAGCCAGCTGGCTAAAAAGAAGAAAAAACTTGTTTGCTCTTATACCTTTATCAGTAGGCTAATCTGCAGAAATTAGCAGCCAAGAAAATTTAAAGGTATTTAAACTTTACATTTTAATTGCCTTTACATTGCTGTTATCTCCAATCACTGACTGGAGAGAAGAGTGGGATTTCCCTTCACTGTGCTGAAGAAAGGCTGTCTTTCTCAGGAAATCCCAGCTCACAGCAGGGGGTTTCCTACACAGAGATGGAAGGAGAAAGACCAGGCGAGAAGGGGAAACCTCTGCAGAGCAGATATGGCCTTTAGACAAGAGATTCCCCCTCCCTGTTCTGCACAAAGGAATAAATGGACACAAATCTGAAACAGAAAGGGCAATATTCAGAAACCAGTGGGAGAACATTTCAGCCTCTTAGGACATTCTGTTACTGACCTTAAAGTGGCCTTTCTTGAATAAAGAAACTTCAAAGGGAGAATCTAGTGCAAAACCCTTGAATTAGAACTTATCAAAAAGGTTAAATTCTATCACCTGTGGCCTGAATCAAGATTATGGATTTTTACCCCACTTCAGGTGTTAATTCACTTACCAATGTCAGGATGTTTGTGTTATCACCAAGAATACTGTGTGAATGGTACTATAACTATTTTGCATACCTTTAAGCTTTAACAGAATTATCACAGTCTGTAGTTTTTGAATTTCATTTCCCTCTGACCTCACCTTCTTCCCCCTCTACGCCCATGTGTATGTATTTACCTGCCAGCCTAGGAACATTTCATGCATCTGATGAAGTGGACTCTAGTCAATGACAGTTTATGCCATAATAAATTTGCTAATCTTTAAGGTGCCAGAAGACTCTTTATTGGTTTCACAGTATAGACATCACTGTTATCACCCCAAATGTCTGCACATCGAGCTACTGTTAAAAGTTCAGCTACAGAGGCCAGTCGAAATCCTGGCAACCTAGCAAAATCTGAGTCTTCCCAAGGACGGAGTTACTCCCTGCCAAGCTTTGTTTGCCATGAAAACAAAGATCCAAGGAACCCCATCCTTTCCCAGGATATCAAAAGACAGGAAACCCCATAAAGCTCAATTTGTCTTCTGCATCCTGACCCACTACCCACAATGCAATTTATCTGATGAGCTGTTGCGCAGACCTCATGGAAGTGTGACTTTTGCTAGCCTTTCCAAAATGAGCTCTCTGTGGGAAGACTTGACCTGTGTAAGCAAAGGTGATAGCAAGGAGCACAATCCCCTGGTTGGTCAGTAGAGGGCAGTACCTTCATGTAATTAATACTGTTAATTTAATTTGCTGGAAGGAAATTTAGAGGCTTTTTTGATCCTTGCTTAGAGCAACCTTGGGTGGAAATAACCTGTAAAAAGGAGCCAAGCGGGAATATTTTAAGAATAAATTCTTCATCACTGAAACCTCAGTGATCAGGCTAGCCATGTAGAATGTATTAACTTATATATGTATGTATTTATTTACAGAATTTTTGTACCACCTTTTAATACAAGTGTTCCTTGGGTGGCTCACGAAGCTATAAAAAGTAAATAACTACTTATCAAATTATACAAAAACTGAATGAAAACAAAAGCAAGAGTAAAGCACATTTCCTGTTCATTCCCAAATAATGATGAAATATAGGTGTTTCCACTTGTCTCTGGAACAAAACCAGAGGGGAACTTGCCTCTATTCCAAAGTTCTGCAACCACAACCAAAAAGGACACCAAAAGGTGGAAGTTCTCTCAGCTACCCCCAAAAGAGAAAGCTTTGAAAAAAGCAAAGCTTCACCAGCAGACCTGGCAAATTTACTATAATGTGGACGGCAGAGGATGAGATGGCTAGATAGCATCACCAATGCAATTAATATGAACTTGAGCACACTCCGGGAGAGAGCGCAGGACAGGAAGGCCTGGCGTGCTATGGTCCATGGGGTCACGAAGAGTCGGACACGACTGAACAACAACAACAACAACAAAATAGGAATACAGGACATCTGGCTATAGTGGGAAGACCATGACCAGGGGGCCTGCTCAGTCAGCTCTTGTCCAGGTGCTAACTGTTGATGAGCAGCGACAAGTCTCCTGCATTCCTTCCCTTTTTATGGTTCTAACCCTTTGAACAAGCTTTGGACTGGGCAGCCCTTCAAATAGAGAACAATTTCAAATACAGGGCTGTCCTCTGTAAAGTAGGACACATAGCCACCCTAGGCCCTGACACCTCTATGGAGAACTCAGGCAGAGCTCCAGTTTGCAGGTAAAAGATTCCACCAGGTTGGGGTTCTTGGGAACTGATCTAATTGCAAAGAGCAGAAGGAAAGGTTAGGTGGCTGTCTCCAGACAAACTTCCTTCTGCTTTCTCTAAGCACAGTGTCAGTCATGTTATGAAACATACTTTCCTTTGAGGGTGTTGTGGCCTGGCCTGACAAGACAGAGACACAGTGACGTTCCAGATTTCCCCCTCAATATTTCTAGCTGCTAGAATGCTACAGCAAAACCAAGCCCTGATTGGATATATCCACGTAAGGGTGACTGGAGGCAAAGAAGGACAGGGTTCTTGTACTTCGGTTGTGGCGCAGAAGGAAAAATTTTGGCAGATGCAACTTGTAACAAGGACGTAATGCACCTGGTGAAATGTCCTTTTCCTTTGCATCTATGGGTAAGCAACCTGGTGCCCTCCAGATGTTTTGAACAATAACTCTCATAATCCCTTACCATTGGCCTTTCTGGTTAGAGCTGATGGGAGTTGTCCAAAACATCTGGAGGGCACCAGTTGACCACACCTGTGTCTACTGAATGATAGTTTTCTAGCACTTAGGGGGCAGTGTTTCGTAAGTGCAGGAAAACCCCCTAGAAAATATAGATTTTCATCTGAGACACCCTACATGCTGCACCGATCTGGGGAAGCTGGCTGGGCAAGTGGCGCAACCCGCCTTTGTCTTGCAGCTCTTTCTGTCTGGCATGCGGGTGGGTAGGGATCCAACACACACTGAAGATAGCCATGCATACTATGGAGATGAGAGCTACTGCATGGGCACATTTAACACCCCCCCAGCCGCACCATGCAGAGATGCCTTTGGCGTCCTCTTATTTTATTTACTTAAAAACAACAACACCGTCCTCCCCAATCAATACATTTCTAGGTAGCTTAGAGTAAAGAATAGACCAGGGGTGGGGAATGCGTGGCCCTCCAGATGTTGGACTGCAGTTCCCATCAGCTCTAGATAGCATAGTGAGTGATAATGGGAGTTGCAGTCCAATATCTAGAGAGCCACATATTCTCCATCTCTGGCACAGACAAATCTACAGCATTAGGATAATTGAACTGGAACATTAAAATTTCTCAAAACCACCAAATATTAAGCCCACAGTCAGTGCTTATTTAAATGCCCATGTAAACAGAAGTGTCTTGAATGGTCTACATCACCCTTCCCCAACGTGATCCCACCCCCCGATGTTTTGGATGATAGTTCCCAGCATTTCTGACCATTGGCTATGCTGCTAGGAGTGATGGGAATTCTAGTCCAAAACATCTGCAAGGCATCAGGTTGGGGAAAGCTGGTCTACACTTGCCAGCCTTCCCCAACCTAGCGCCCTCCAGATGTGTTGGACTACAACTCCCATCAGTCCCTGCCAGCACAGCAGCAGGTTGTGGAAGCTGGTCTACAAAATGCCTGCGGGGACACACAAAAGTTTTTTGGTGGGGGGGATGTTCAAGGTGAAAACACTCATAGTATTTAAGGAGCAGTCATAGCAGGCCCTTCACCTGTGGTGTGAGCATGTCTTCATGATTTACACCACAGACATAACTACCAGCAAGCTGGTTCAGATGCTGCTCATCTCCCCATGTTCAGGTATGCTACCTATTGAAATAGCATATGTATACTTACTTATTTTTTGTTTTAACCATTCATGTTATTTTAAAAAGTTGAAAAACTGCTTTGGGGACTGGGTCGGTGATGTCACAAGAACTAGCCAATTAGCGCTCCCCCAAAACTGTCCTTTTCCAAGTTCAGATTGAATCACATTGCAAATATGCAGAAGTTGCTTTTCAGAGCTGGCCTGGGAGAGGAAAGGGTGTGTTTGTACTGAATGTGGCAAATTGGCCCCACTGTGCTAAACATATTATGTCTATCTTGCCACCATGAACTTGAAGACAACATACTCATAAGTGTGTATCTTCACTTACCCCACTTTTTGCTTTTGAGAATACAAATGGGTAGTCTCCGAAAGCTGCTTATTTAAAAAAAACCTAGAAAACTTTTCTCAGACATATTTTCAATTTTTTCATACAAACTTTTGCCTGTTTCCAGCTAAGATGGGTCTCTGTGGACAACTGATTATTAGATTATAAGGTGCACTGCCCAGGCACAAAACCACACATTGAAGAAACATACCCTAAAAGATGCTAAGCAAGACACTGCAAAATTTAAATAACAACATATAAACTGAGGGAGAGTAGCCCCAGTAACTCCTTTTCTCTCTTCAAATAAGAAAACCCTTTTCAAAAAGAACAATGCTTTTTTCAATACATTTTTATTTTTCAACATTTTCCTTCCATTTTAGGTGGAAGTCAGTAGTGATAACCAGTAAGCAAAAAAACAAGTGGAAACCACCTGCATACAGTAGTGCACATGATAATTTGAAGTGAGCCCACGTATTGCTATGCTCCCCGCCTCATCCCTTTAATTAATTTAAGCAAGCAAGCAAGCAATTTCAGTCCTTCCTTTTAGGGCTGGCTTCCCCAACCTGGTGCCCTCCAGATGGGTTGGACTACACTCCTTTCCTCTTAGGCCTTTAATATAAATATCGTGCCTGAAGCACTGAGGGGCTAATTTAGACCTACATGCCATGCTGCAGTATTTTACCCACAAGTTTTAAAGGGTGAATAGAATTGATTGCTCCTGTGTTTAAAACTTTCCCTTACAAGGAGACACTTCCTCCTGTCTCTCTGCCTGTCCCACAGTACTGTTGCCATGGCAATTTATGTTGTTGCTGTGTAGTACAACAGCTAGGACTGGAAAAATGGGGGAGGGAAAATGCCACGAGAGCTAGAAACTCACCCTCCCTTCCAACAACCTCACCTGAATACTTAAATAACTCACGTTGAAAAATAGCCCTGGAACATTTAGACACAGAAACAGAATTGTCAGCTACATTTTCCTTTGAAAAGATCAAGTAAAATGCACATGTTGGAAAAATAACTCATGGAGGGGTTAAGCTGGAGTGAAGAGAGCCTTCGGTAAGAGCTTCTTTTGAATTGGTCTAGCTCAGCCTTCCTTAACCTGGTGCCCTCCAGATGTGTTGGACTACAACTCCCAGCATCCTTCAGCTGGTCTAGCTGCTGACTCCTCAAGCCTTTACAAGCCAAGTTGCCAACTGACCAGAAAAAAATCACCTGACCTGCTCTTGTACCCTTACCAGCAACTTGATCTGCAAAAATCAGCAAGAGAACCTTTTCACTGCATGGAGATGAAGTTTATCACCAGCTAATGTTTCCACATCAACCTGCTCTGAAAGCAGGGGAAGGGAATGTGTAGCCCTCCGGGTGTTGCTGAACTACAACTCCCATCAGCTCTAAGCAGCATAGCCAATGATGCAATCCAACAACATTTGGAGGGCCACACATTCCCCATTTGTGTCATAAAGGCACTGCTCTGGAGGTGTTCTGAAAAGTTGGAAATTCTATTTAAAAGACAATATGTATTTTATTATTTAAAATTAAAGTTGCATTAGCAGTAACATGCAAGGAGTTTTGGACACGTTCCCCTCAGCTTGTGGGATGCAAAACAAGCTGCCTATTAGGTCACATAACCCCACAAATGTAGATTCGTATTAGGGTTGCTAGCTTTTCAACAAGCCTCTGCAGCTGTGCTTTTAACAGAAGCTTGATGCGCAGGTCTTACCAGATTATAATGTGCATCTCCATGCTGTGAACACAGGAAGCTGCTTTGTACCAAGTCAGACTTGGGATCTATCCCTTTGATATCCATGGGGACTAGAGAGAAAATGCTGAGATCAGCCTGCTGAGTTCCTGAGTTCTACCTAACCCAGTATTATGTATTCTCCTCTTCCCCAACCTGGTGCTCTCCAGGTGTTTTGAACTTGAACTCCCATCAGCCCCAGGCAGCATGGCCAATGGTCAGGAATGCTGTAGTCCAAAGCATCTGGAAGGCAAGTTGAAGAAGGCTGGCCTACTCTGGCAGTAACTTTCAATGGTCTCAGCCAGAAGTCCTTCACATCACCTGCTATGTAATCCTTTTAACTAAAATGCAAAACACTTCACCTGTTGAATTATGTAAATCAAGCTTCTGTTAGAGTAGCCTTCCCCAACCTGGTGCCCTCCAGATATGCTGGACTGCAACTCCCATCACCTCTAAACAAATATGGCCAACAGATCTGGGGGGCTCCAAGTTGGGGGAGGGTGTATTAGAATTAACAAAAGAATTAAAAACAAAACAAAAAACCCCACAGTTGAGATTTTTCATGTCTAAAGCTACACAGTAGACCTGTGATGTTTTTAATTAAATGAAAGGCAAAAGAAATATCAAATCAATTTATTGGGTTCCAGTCCTAATCCTGCCTACCTAACCTACTTCACAGTGTTTTTGTGATGATAAAAGGCTGGTGGGGAGAACTATGTAGGGCTGGCTCTACCATGATACAGAGTCAGGTGGCTGCCTCGGACAACTGATTCTGGGTGTCATGAAAGGGCAGCAAATTGTTGGTTATTTAATTTATTATTACTATATTTTTACTACCAGGTAGGCGCCAAAATAAGTTGACTGGCCCAAGGTAGATCACACTTCAATCTGGTAACAGATTGAAGCAAAATGTTTTTACTCAGGCAGTAAAATGTTTTGCCCTACTATGCTGTTTTGAGCTCCTTGGAAGAAAAGTGGGATATAAATGTAACAAACAAACCACATAACCAATAGAATTTACTTCCAAGTAAGCATAATTGTGTTTATGATGGTGGCCTTTAAAATTTTAAACAGATAACAATTCTAATCACATACATCACTCAAGATGCTTCTAGACAGATGACTCCTAGCACTAACACATAATTGCTCTTCCACTATAAGCTACAGCAGAATTGCAACTGACTTTCCTGACTATTTGGGAATATTTGGCATTTGGGCAGCAAATTCAGTAGTGGTGGTGCAAATATGGCAATGGCAAGGTGAGTCTCTAGTAGGTTCGGCAGGAGGCGGCAATGTACCCTCCCAACCCTGGAATTTGCTCATCCCTGCCTTAGAGCTACTCTTCCATCTTTTTTAAGAGGTGTAGTTTTGAAGTGGTTGGTGGCTTATAGGGTAGCTGAACCTATCACAAATCAAAACACATTCACTATATTCTTTTCAGTGGGCCCCATTGTTATCACCCCTTTATTATTATTTTTTTTTAAAAAACAATCTTTTAAGTTGTGCTAAAAATACTTTCCCGGATATTTTAAAAATATATTAAAATTGTCAAAATTCCACTTAAATGAAAGAGTGTTATGGAGGCATAGCCCTATAAAGCAAGATAGATATTTTACAACAGTGGTAGCAGGGGAACCTTTCCAGGCACCACCATTTTAGCAAGGTGGTTAATGAAGGGGGTAACTAGAAAGGACGTTTTAGTGAGCAATCTATGCATGTTTAGACAGAAAAAGTCCTACAACTCCCAGCATGCTGGGAGTTGTAGGACTTTTTCTTTCTAAATATGCCTAGGATTGTGCCCTTATTTTTTTTTAAATATTGTTATAGAAGGATAGCACTATACCCTTATAATGCTAAAGTACTCTTCCTTTAAAGTGGCACTAGAGGGGTTTAGCATGATATAGTGCTAAATCTAAAAATCATTTTTAAAAAAGAGATATTTCTAGTTACTGCCATTAAGATGGGCGATTAATAAATTTAATAATAAATAAATAAACAAAAACACCTAGCTAAAATGACAGTGGCTGGAAAGGCTTTCCTCCATCATTAATATAGCATTATAAGGCTCTATTTCTATACTTTTCTGTCATTTAAGTGGTATTTTGTTATTTTTAAATTTTTAAAGTTGGAAAAGTGTTCTAGTACTACTTAAAGACTGATTAAAAAATAAACTGGCAATAGAAATGGTGCCCACCAAAAAGGTTACTGGACATGTGCTGAATTATTATAGCTCACTGTCTATGTCAAAATCACACCCCTTAAAAAAAGACAGAAAAGTAGTTCTCTGAGCAGCTACACCTATGTAGAGTGGGCTATTCCATCCTTTAAAAAGAGACTGGATTTTCTTTCGTAAGAAAAAAGAAAGAAGCAGCACTGGGAGACAATTACAGATGTATGATGATGTCATGTGGACCTCTGGTAAAATGTGAGTGAACAAGTCATGGTGATTCTACAATAAATCTTAATCTAGAAGCAGCCTTTCACAAAGGATCATGCACTTTTATCACTTGTTAGCCCAGATTAATTTTCACCCTCTGGTTCTAATCTGTTTACAATGACTAGTGCACATAAAAGTGCTAATTTCATCTGGCACTGAAAGACAGTGGTGGATTTATCGCCACATGGATTGATTGGGCTAATAGGTAGCGACTGACCCAAGATATATTTATTTATTTATTACATTTATATCCCACTTTTTTTCCTCTTTTGAGGAACCCAAGGTGGCGTACATAACCCTCCTCCTCTCCATTTTAGCCTCACAACAAGAACCCTGTGAGGTGGGTTGGGCTGAGAGTCTGTGACTGGCCCAAAGTCACCCAGTGAGCTTCCATGGCCGAGTGGGGACTAGAACCCAGATCTCCTGGCTCCCAGTCCAACACTCTAGCCACTACACCACACTGGCTGTCCCAGTAAGCTTCATGGCTGAGGGGGATTCAAACCTGGGTCTTCCAGGTCCTAATCTTGACACTCTAGTTCACAGGTCAGCCCTTGGGTTTAGTTCATGGCGCCTTCCAATGAGTTTCAAAAACAAGCTATCACTTCAGAACTCTAGAAAAGGCAATCTATTGGGAGCGAGTGTAGTGGTTAGAATGCTAGGCTGGGACTCAGGAGATCCGGGTTCAAGTCCCCACTCGGCCATGAAACTCACTGGGTGACGTTGGGCCAGTCACTGACTGTCAGCCTAACCTACCTCACACTGTTGTTGTGAGGATAAAATGGAGGGAAGGAGGAGGACCACGAAAGCCGAACTGAGTTCCTTGCAAGAGGAAAAAAGGTGGGATATAAATGAGATTAATACATGAAAATAAATAAATAAATATTCTTCCCCTGCAGTCCGTTGGGCAGAGGGAGGGGGAGTGGCAGACAGAGAGAGGGAGAAAGAATGGCCGCACCCACTTTTGGCTCTGGCCCAACCCATCGCTAGCTTTGGCTCCGCCTCCAGACAGATTACGGAATGTGGCTCTTGACAGAAAAAGGGTCTCCCACCCTGCTCCAGCCAGGGGGCTGAAAATTACTTCACGTTCTGAAATAAACCACATTATGCATCTATTGAGGTCCCAGGCCAGTGTCGATTCAGTTCTTTAAAACTGAACAGCAGCCTTTCTTCCCTTCAGATCTGGAGACTGCACATTCAAGTACCACGAGGCATCTCTGGAGATCTTCTCAGACTGGCCCCTGGATTGAAAAATAAGGCGGAATTTACTGCCCCGGCAAAGCCAAGCTGAGGCAGACACCAGGGGGCCTCTCGACTGATGCAGTTCTCTGCCTTCTGGTGTCAGTGCCCCAGGCCTTGGATGGGGAAAGGGGAGGGAGAGGAGAAAGGCTATTTTTATCTCGGTTTCCTTTCCCTTCCTCCCTCCGAATTCCCCCTTGCAGAGAAAGGAAGTCATCAAGCAAATATTTCCCATTTCTTTTTGTTCCGGAGCGGCGGGCGCTTTAAGAACTGACCCTGCCCCTTAGCTGGAGGGAGGGGTTCCCTAGCAGATGACGTCAGCCGCACCCATTGATAAAAGCGCCGGGATTCCCTGGCTGCAAGCACAGGCAGAGCGCGCAAAAGTTCCGTCGCCGGCGCGCCACGTGTCTTTGTGCCTCGGGGAAAGCGCCGGGGCGAGGGCCGCCTAGCCGCCCCCACCCTCGTAGTAAGGAGCCCCATTAACCATGGAGCCCGCCTGTTTTCTCTCGCCTCACCCATTCAGCGACAGTGTTCTGGCCTCGGATCTGTACAAGCCTTCGCCGCCTTCGAGCGCGTCGCCCAAATCGGGCCGTGCGGAGCGCCCGAAAGCGGGCGAAGCCACCCGGATCATCAGCGACCCAGTCACGGGCAGGTCGTACAGCAAGGGCCGCCTGCTGGGCAAGGTGCGTGCGGTGCGTCTGCGCCGGGCGGGCGAGGCCGGGCGGCGCGCAACCGCGAGCAGAGCGGTTTGAACTCGCAAGGTCGCCGAAGGCAGGTGGCCTGTCCCGGGGCCGCCCCGCAGTGCAGGCGGAGAGAGGAGGGCCGAAGGCGGCGCCCCCCGCCCTTCCGCCGCGTGCTCGCGGATGGAGGGACCCGCGCGGGCGACCCTGAGGAGGGGCTGAAGGGCCAGTCCCTGCTTATTCCTCCTGCGACAGAGGGGGCTCGTTTTAGCGGCAGCGCGCTGCGGCGCTGGCCGATGGCTGCAAGCGGGGAGCTAAAAGCGCCTCATTGTCTGGCGCGGCTCTCTCCGAACGGCGCTTCCCCTTTCCCGGCCTGCGCTCACCCGATGCCCGCCTTGATGGTTCCCCCCCCCCCGCTCCCCTCCTCAAGGTTTCGATTGATCCGAGGCAGACATGTCTAGGCAAGGTTCTCTCCCCCCCTGCCCCCCCCCCGGTTGCGTGCGGCGCGAGTTGAGGGAGGCGATACTTAAATCCTGAACTATAACCGAATTCCCCTCTTTCAGCTCTCCCCGCCGTGCTTGAACGTACAGACCACGTCCCTCTTCCCTTCCTCTCTTTTTCCCTCTAGAAAGCCTGAGCGATTCTCCCTCACTAGCAACCGCTTTGTGCTCCCCGGGGAGGGGACTCCTTTTAGATAAGCATGCATGGACTGTGGAGCTAAGATCGATGCAGTGTTGTTGTGAAAGGAGGGAAACAGCTGTGGTTGCAGTGGTGACCGTTCACTGTTGTCAGATTATCGTCGTTATTATTATTCAAAAACATTATAGGTTATTATAGACGACCTCCTAGGACTTCTCGAAGGCTTCCAGGGTTTCACTTGACCCGGGGAAGGGCAGGATTTATGCCACAAGAAGTTTAAACGCTTTTTCCGTCAGTGTCCAGGGAATTCAGTGAGTGAAGAGCTGCCTTGGACAGGAGACCTTCCTTGCCTACTTGTAGGGGTTGTTAGAAGGTAGACCTCAGTTTGCTGGTGGGCTACTGGCAGTTTTTTGGTGGGCTTTGAGTTGGGATTCTTCCAAATACTGCACTGGAGGGCCCTTGGTCTGGTTCAGCAAGGTTCTTATTATTCTGGGATCCCTTAACTCAAATTAGTTATGCTGTAACTGCTAAGAGAGCTTGGGTGTCCACTCTTGCTTTGTAAATGTAAAACACAATCCATGGACCACGGGGGCGGGGGGGGGGGGAGTTGGGCAGGGAGTGTAAGACTGAAGGCTTCCTATAGGCTCCTTGGCCCAAATTCGTTGTAGCCCTATTGTAACCAAAGTAGGTGTTAGGAAAAATAATAAAAAGCAGGCCACTGCATCTGCACAATTCTAGGTCTTTACAGAGACAGTGTGCAGTGCTGGCCTTAAATCTGGGTGGTCTTGATTTAAATCAGCCTTTCCCCACTATCTACTCCCAGTGACCCCAGCCAGTATGGCCAGTGGTCAGGAACACTGGGAGTTGTAGTCCAAAACATTTGGAGGGCATCAAGTTGGGGAAGGCTGAATTAAATCCTGCTTGCATGGAGCTTTTAGAGTGGCCTGAGGCTAGTCATGAGTGCAGCCTAGCATCCTGCCCCCTCCTCTTGCAGGGTTGTTAGGATAGGGCTGCCCCGTTATATACTATGATTATCATGAAGGAAAGGCAGGGCATAAATGCAAGGTAGATATAGCTAAAGACCTGAGGATTAGATCCTGACATAATCTATTCATAGTTCGTCCAGGAGTGTTGAGTTGTTTGCTCAGCAACAATGGCCTGAATCCTCATGCAATACATGTTGTTGGAGTCTTAGAAATCTGTAGAGTCACAGTAGGTCTTTTTTTTGGGGGGGGGGAAGTGAGGTTTCAACAGAGTCATTCAGGGGTGCCTTGGTGCTTTAGAAGGATATATCTAGCTCTTATGGCTGTGAAGCAAGATGAAGCCATGTGAGCTTCCTAAAGATGCTGGAACTAAAAGAGGTCTAGGTATGGCTTCAGTGATTAGGAAAGGGCCCTTCTCCATGTTATCCCCCTTCAGTGAGCAGTTCCTTGAAGATTGCATTCATTCCACATATGATGGAATGGAACAAATGTCATCCTTTGTTCCGTTCTACATCATCATGCTTGGGCAAATGCAAATGTTGCACAGCAGCAAAGTTGCTACCAAGGTGTGTGTGAGCATGAATAGTTGGTGGTTGTTTTTAAGTGAGAAACCTTCCAAAGAGAATTAGTTTTACAGCAAATCTGGTACTACATAGTGGTGAAAACTGTTGGATTATATAGTGTAGGGAACAGCAAGAGGAGCAGGCACTAATGTGTCAAAAAAACAAGAAAGAAGGTATTCTCAGGTGCCTGGAAAAACTTTTTGTTGGGCCTGGCACATTTAAGGAAAAAATTCCGCAGGGGCCGCTTATTTTTTTTACAATTACACTGCAGAAAATCTGAATGTTTCCTGTGTTTCAAAATGGAATGCAAGTTTTTGTGTAGTGACAACCCCAGGATTCTGCTTTTCTACACATTTCCTAAAATCTACAAGGGCACATATCCAACACCAGGACATCTCATAATCACAGAGAATAATACGGTTTTGGAACCTCTGTCGTAATATGTAGACTTCTTTTTGAAACCTTTTTGTTGTTGAGCATTTCAAAACAGAGGAAGCATTGGTAAGGTTTTCTGTGGTATATTTGGAGAAGGATAAGTGGCTCCTGAGGGAGGAAACGTCTTTCTGAAATGCATTGGGCCCAATAAGACACTTTTCCAGGGACCTGAGAATATCTTCTCTCCTCTTTTGCAGTGGATCATATATTGCAGCCTTTCCCAACCCAGCACCCTTGAGATGTGTTGGACCATGAGTCCTATCATCCCCAGCCAGCAGGGATGATGAGAGCAGCTCCCATTGACATGGTGGCTGGGCATGATGGGACTTGTAGTCCAACACATCTTGAGGCTGCCAAGTTGCAGAAGCCTGCAATATATAGCATGGCATGCTATTTATATAGAAGTTTTAGTTTCCCAGTATGTGCATATGTATTGTTGCCTTGCAACTCTCCTGATTCAATTATCTTTGGTTTTGGATTTACAAAACAGCCACTCATTGAGCAATCTGTGTAATCAGATTTCAGAGTGGGGAGGGTAAAAGCAGCATATACACTGGAAACTGCTCTGTTCTCCGTGACCAAAGCTGGCATTGTTTCAAACATCTTGCTTTGAAGGCAGGGCTGTGTTTGTTGGTTGCCTTTGCCCCACATCAAACAATGTGATGTGTCATATGGAAAATCTGCTCATCGTGCATGGAGTTGTCTTGGCACTTCCAAGTTTACCCTGAGTTTGGTAGTATGTGGAGTTCTTCCTGTTCTTACTACCTCTTGAGAGATCTCTTTTGGTGATACTAGCCAGAGTTGTCTCTCTGGTGATGATACCTAAACCAGAATACTCTGCTGCAGAGAAACTAGTTCCTCTTTGTCCAAAATGTTGTATAGGTGTGAGGGTTATTTCGGGTAAGGTGTATGCTGCAGTGAAGGATGTGCTTTCTTCACTGCTGGAAAAACCTGTTGCTAAAGTCATCTTTTCATCGTTGGGTGTCCTGTGAGCAGGGCTTAACCACACTCTGCTGAAAAAAACATAATGCCAGTGGGTGTGGGGAGGCCCAGAGGAGTAGACACCAGCTCTAGGATAGTGGGAGGTGTGATGTGAAGTGAAATTAAACCTTGCGTATGTGTTAAAACCATATTCAGAAGATAAAAAATGTGTGTGTTTTTGGCAGGCCAGATATATATTTATCTATCTATCTATCTATCTATCTATCTATATCCATATAAATAGCTGTTCAAACTGGATAGCATGCTCAAATGTTTGAATTCGGTTATTTTTAAAATTATGAACAATAGTTGGAAAGGACTTTGGAGCTCATATAGTCTAAACCCCTACTCAGTGCAGGAAGTTGCAACTAAATAACTCTAGTGAAGGAAAACCCACCACCTCCTGAGGAAGTCTGTTCCACTGCCAGTTCTTAGCCTTAGGAAATTTCTCTTAATGTTTAGCTGAAATTGCTTACAACTTCCCCCCATTTGTTCTAGTTCTGCCCTCTGGACCAAGAGAACAATTCTGCTCCATCTTCCTCATGACATCAGTTCAGATACTTGGAGATTGCTCTCATGTCTCCCCTTAGTCTTCTCTTCTCCAGGCTAAACATACCCAGCTCTTTCAACCATTCCTCCTCATGGGCTTCCTTTCCATACCCCATAGCACCATTCTGGGTGCCCTAAATAAGTCACATGAATTTGCCCTCAAACATTTAAGCGGGTAGTGTGCGAACAACTGAAGTTCCCTCTGTTCGAATTACTTAAACTTGTCCGTCCTGGCTAGAAATTCAATGTGATTCTATCAGCCATATGCAGTGTACTTGCTGAAATAATAGAGTGGGATGAAAAGTACTAGGCATTGTTTTAAAACCTGGACCCATGGTACTGGACTTGTACACGCTCCTCGCCCTCCTAAGCAAAATCCTGCTTTCTCAAATGAGGGGATGCTAAACCAGCACATGCAGTATTGGAGATGGTGTTACAACCAAAGTCTGGCCTGCAGCACCATAAAGCAAAGGCCTGGTTGAGAGAGTGCTGTGCTGAATGAGCCGTCAGTGTGTTTTGAAGGTGTCCTTTAAAAAAGAAGAAGAGAGGCTGTGGGGTCATGATCAGTTATCACTGCCATTTTTGGCTCCCATTTTGGTATACTTTGCCTGAGCTGATGAGGCAATTATTGGTGGCATATGTTAGATCTTTCTCACACTTTAAGACTAAGGGATGACATCAGTCATGGGGCAATTGCATTTATGTGAACTCATCATGCCTAGGGCTGAATCTAGGCCTATACAAGTTCTGCTTCTTTGCTCTTTGTGGGCAAATTGTAGCTCTTGCCAATAGTTTTCATCTCTGCTTCCTAACATTCAGTGTTAGGAAGAGCAAAAGATCTGAGAAAATGCACCGTGTATTGCAAGTAGTGGAGGCTGATGGCTCTGATGTCAGTGAGGCAGTGAATCCACACCAGGTTTCAGTCAGAACCAGCCAGAACTCTGAAGTTGCTATCCAAGATGTGATAACTCCTTTAGAGTTTTGACTGAAACCTGGAGGGGATACAGCAGCCTCCTCTGGTTACAAGCAGACATATGTTTGAGGAATCATGAACTCTGGTCCATCTAGCTAGCCCAGTGTTGTCTCCTGAGTGGCAGCAGCAATCCAGGGTGTTTGGCAGAGCGTGGTCTTCCTCCTCATCTGCTTTCTGAGCCATCTAATCTGAGTTCAAACCTGGAATCTTCTGCATACAAAGCTTCTTGACCAAGCCATGGCACTTGCCAATTATGGGCCCTGCTCTTTTGATACCTGTTAAGAATGAATGGAAGCTGGCACTTGACCCAGTAACTCAAGGGAACCTAAAACAAAACGTGAGCCGTAACTTCCATCATTAAAGGGCTAAAAGTCTCTTGACCAGTGTTCTTGAGTTAGCCTGGACCAGTCTTCCCCAGCCTGGTACCCTCCAGATGTCTTGGACAACAGCACCTAGCATTCCTGACCATTGGCCATGATGGCCAAGTCTGATGGGATTTGAAGTCCAAAAAATCTGAAGAGCACCAGGTTGGGGAAGGCTGGCACAGACAGGGAGAAGGTAACTTCTGGTGGGAAGTATAATTCTAATGTTTGAATGAACTGGCTGAGGGCTTTGGCTACTCTGTTCTATTCAGAAAGCCAGTAGCTGATGTAGGTGCCTGGGGAAAATAGAGTACTCTGATACCTTCAGACAGGTTGCTTAGAGATCAAGGGACAGTAAATGGGAACTGTCTGTAGCCTAGTCTTCTAATTGCTGCCTCCTTGGTTTGCAGGGGGGATTTGCAAGATGCTATGAAGTAACAGACCTCTCAAGCAACAAGACATATGCAGTGAAAGTCATTCCTCACACCAGAGTGGCAAAGCCACACCAACGGGAGAAGGTATGTGTGGCACAGAGGCCCAAGCACAGTTCGGGTACATGGGGTTCTGCATATGTACTAGACACTGACTCTAAACCTGCTGATTTTGGTACTCCTTCTTTCAGATCATCAATGAAATTGAGCTGCACAGAGACCTGCACCACAAACACATTGTGAAGTTCTCGCATCATTTTGAAGATTCGGAGAACATCTACATCTTCCTTGAGCACTGCAGCAGGAAAGTGAGTCCCAACTTGTGCTCTCTCTGTACAGAGACCTGTGCCTCTCCTGAAGCACTGTTTATTTCTGTTATAGCTGCTCTTCCTTCAGAAAGCTGGCTGGTTCCATGGTGCTCCTAGTAGGCTCCCATACTACCTTGGCTTCATAGCAATAGGATCCTGTGCTCCCAAATCAGTCCCATTCAGCACCTGAGTGGGCCGTTGAAGCAAAGCTACTCTATAGCATTGTGGCAGGCTGTGCGCTGGTTGCACAGAACTGTTTCTCCAGGCAGGGCTCGCCCTGTTAGCTTACAGATAGAGCTTTCATTGGGGACTCTTCACAGATATGATGGAGTAAAGTATGCTTTTCTATTGCTGTGAGAAATGGTAGGAACTGGTGGTATTGGTTGCTCCAGTACAGGGAATTGCTAGACTAGATTGTCTTTCATAGTGTCAAAACAGTGGAACAACACAACAGCTGGCAGGCAATACTGCTGGCAACAGTTGTCCAAGAGTGCTGGGAACCATCTAGGTCAGACAGACTATTTACCGCACCCTTGGAAATTAATACAGGAATGTTCACTTCCAGGTTCCTTACCGATACTGGACTTGCACATTGCTACTTAATACGTCTGCCTTCCTCTTTGCCTTGCCCACTTTTTTTGTAGCATGCTTAGGATGATAAAATACTACATGCCTCTTATGTAAGAATCTGTCACGTAACTACCCTTGGTATGGGAGTTGTGGCTGCCAGGCATAGCTCTCACGCTACTTCGGTTGCTTGTTCTATTTGCAATTCAGCCCCTTGTAAACAGTAAGTCAGCCACTGGCATTTTAATAGTGTTGGCAGCTCTGGAATAGATCAAAGTTAGTATTAAACTGCCCAATAAGGATTACTTGTTGGTATAGTGCTTATATAGATAACATCAGGATCAACTCTTGCACTTGGCACAGGCACTGCTGCAGCTGAAATGAGCTGATCATTGGGATCTGAAGGTTTTCTCTGTTTAGTTCTGTGTTGCTTTATCTTCATGCTGTGTGCTTATAGGTATTGCATGTTTCACCCTGTCTACAGTCCACACATCCATTTTGCGATAACTGAATTGCCTTTTTCTTTTTTTTGTGGGGGGCTGGTCTAGTAGGGTCTCAAAATTAACCTGGGCTTGTAACCACCAACGGGTATGCAGGGAATACTGACAAAAATGCAGGCATGTACACAATTTAGAATCTGGAAATATTTATCTTGGTAAAAGCAGCAGAACATGCAGACACAGTCATAACTGGATTTAAAAGTTTAGAGGGTGGGAGAGGCTGGTAGTAGAGGGGAGCACTTTGGCATCATTTTTGGAAATCTGAGCGTGACAAGATGTCATCATGAGAAGTGCTGGTCGGATCCTCTCACCCATTCATTTGTTACATTTATATCCCAGTTTTCCTCCAAGGAGCTCAAGGCAGTGTACATAGTTCTCTCTTTGCCTCTATCCTCACAACAACCCTGTGAGGTAGGTTAGGCTGAGAGATAGTGACTGGCCCAGGGTCACCTAGTGAGCTTCATGGCTGAGTGGGGATTTGAACCTGGCTCTCCCCAGTGCTAACGCTCTAACCACTACACCACACTGGCTCTTGCATGCAATCTGCCAGGATAGTTAGCCATGTCTGAACAAGTAGTAGCCCCTAAGTAGCATCTCTGTAGCTAAATTTTTTCCTTTCCAGTCTTTGGCACACATCTGGAAATCCCGACACACCCTTCTTGAGCCAGAGGTTCGGTATTACCTCAAGCAAATAATCTCTGCCTTGAAATACCTCCACCTTAAAGGGATCCTGCACAGGGACCTCAAATTAGGTATGTACAACATGGCTGTACTCTTGTTTGAGTGTGGAATAAATCTCACCCAAAATGTGTTGAGTAGACGTGCATAGAACTTAAATTTGCATTCTTCTGAGGGGGCAATAGCCTTTAGCAGGCACCACCTAATCTCTCTGTAACTGTAGGCTAGAATCTTAAGAGGCAAAACTGGGATTCTAGGTGCTAAAACTTGTGTTAGACACTGACATTCTGCCATTGGGAGGGAAGTGCTGTGGTGACTGTTTCGTGACTGCCAGAGTCCTAATGCTTTTCTTCTGCAGGTAACTTTTTCATCAATGAAAACATGGAACTGAAAGTGGGAGACTTTGGTTTGGCTGCCCGACAGGAGCCTGCAGAGCAGAGAAAAAAGTAGGTAGTTCGGGTTTCTTTATGCTGTCTGGAACACTTTCTTGTGTTGCTTCTCCCCTCTAATGTGTCCCAACTTACTCTAGAGTAGGCACAAAGGACATTGGCTTACAGTGCTTCCTTGTCCTGTTGCCTCACTTTTTTTCTTCAGCTGTGTGTATGTTGGGGGAGGGGAATTGGAGGACAACAGGGACAGTGGGACTTGAAATAGACTCCTTTGCTTGAGCCTGGAACTTGATGGCCAGAGAAACAATGCAGTTACTGTCTATGCAGTTGTCTCTAAGGCAGAAGTCTCATGCTTGTACAGTGGAGGGAAACAATGTCAACCCTTATCTCGGGTCATGCCTCATGCAAAACATTGGCTGCTGTACTTGCTGGGATGGGCAACGGTACTGGTGGAAAGGAGTTCTGTGGGGAGATCTTGTGCATAACAGGTGGCTGTGCTTGTATACCAGCATGAGTGGGGAGGAGCAAGGGGCAGAGGCTCAAACTATTGCAGTTGTAATTTGGAAGCTGTGCAGGAGGCTTCTGGCAGGCCTGCTTGTTGGAGCAAGAGAGCGTGGTGTTGCTATTTTGTATGTTGCGCACTGGGTGACTGGAAGAGAAGCAGTGGGGCAAAGGGAGAGGTATCGGTCGTGAACGTGAAAAGGGTTTGTTGGGACCGATAGTGTGATGTTAGCTTGGTCTGCTGTGTGTTGTGGTGGTGGCAGTAGCAGGTCCTGTGGTGTAGCGAGTCTTGTATTGATGTATCAAAAGATGGTGGGGAAGGAAACTTTGAGAACATCCTAGGTGCAGTCAAGCTAATTGTCATGCATGCTCTGTTTTCCAGGACTATTTGTGGTACCCCCAACTACCTTGCCCCAGAGGTGCTACTACGACAAGGACATGGGCCCGAGTCAGATGTGTGGTCTTTGGGCTGTGTCATGTAAGTTCAAAGCTTGAATTTCACAGAAAATCTTTTACCGCCAAAGCAAGCCTGCAAGAAGCCCTATTCTGTACAGCTGAAGGAAAGAAGCGGGATCCTGTGGCTAGCGTGTTCTAGTACAGCCTAAAAGCCATGTAAGATTTGGCACTCACAGTGCGGCATCTAGGCTACACTAAAAGCTCAGGGTGGGTAGCAACTCCAAGAACCAAGGAAGAAGCTCCAGTGAAATATGGAGTAGGCAAACAGTCCAGATTCCAGCCACTAAACCAGTTTCAAATGAAGGGTTTTAGTGATTCCAAAAGATTCTTGGCATGTGGTGGTTTCATGGGGAAATGGTGGGGAAGCCACAGAGTAGGACTGCATGGATCTCTGCCTGGGTCTGTAACAAATAGATGATAATTGAAGAGTGGGCTCTCTTAGCCTTGGAGTCCTCAGTGGGATATACAAGAAAACAGTTTTCTCAAGTACAGTGGCATCAACCCGTAAAGGGCTTTGTAGAGCCAGCTCCTTGCATGGTGCTTATTTTAGCTCCCTCTTGCCTTCTGCCAATATTGAGGCATATGTGGCAGTTTGGCAGGAGCCTGACATGCCATGTTCCACGCCTGGTCAAACTTCCAAACATGCTTATCGAGGGAAGCTCCAGAATGCATGGTGCAAAGCAGTAGGGGACTGTAGCCAGCCTTTTACCAGTTGATGGGAAAGCTGATAAGAGTGTGGCCAGTTGATGCAAAGTGCCCTTAGCCGTCATGGTCATCTGCGCTTGAAGCTATGAACCTGAGTGAAGAGAGAAGGCTGGAGTCCTGATCAGCAAATTGGATGCAAACTGTATACTTGGCAACCAGTGCTAGTAAGACTTGATTGTAGCTGGGCCCATGAAGATAAGCCCAAAATAATAGCCTGTCTGTCTCCCCTCCCCCCTCGGTTTTTTTCTGGGCCACATGTAAGGCAGGCTGTTTGAGGGCAAATTTAAGTAACTGCTGCAACTCGAAAACATCACGATGTTGTTGCTAATCTTTCACAATCTATTTACAATTTCTTCAAAACAAATGGAAAAAGTGGCTGGCCTGCGGTGCCACGGGCAGCTATCGAGCTCAGGTGTTATTCAGCAGCTTTCCGGAGCATCTTAAAAAGCAATCATTTGAGCTTTCAGATCTCTCTGCCCTGGTTAGCCACAACTTCCTGTTAGTTTTCAGAACACATTAGATGGAAAATTTATCTCGAATGCTGGGCGGGGGGGAGGGTGGTCTTGAATGAGTAGCTGGATAGGGGAAACTTCATTCCCCTTCTCTGTCCTTCAGCTACGTACAGAACCCTCCCAGAAATGTTTGGTTCCAGTGGTTGCAATCCTATGCATATTTAGACAGAAAAATGTCCTGCAACTCACAGCATCCCCCACCAGCATGGCTGGCTGGGGCATGCTGGGAGTTGTAAGGCTTGTTTCCTGTCACAAGATTGCACCCTAAGATGCTTCTAGTTCTGATCACATGGCGAAGGGCTGTCATCTGCACTCCGGATGTGCCTCTGGCCTGCAAGAACCTGGAGCAACAGCAGTGCCTCATGAGCTCTGTTACAGGGAACACTTATGCTGGGTGTTGCCTCATGACAGCTTCCTTCACAGTTGCTGCTGAGTCATGTGCCAATTTAAAAGAGCCTGCCTATGCTGACTACAGAGCAGTGGCATCCTTGAGTCGCCCTGGTATTCACCACTTGCTACCTTCTTTCCCTCCACCTCTCCCTTCCCCCTGCATCTTCCTAGGTACACTTTGCTATGTGGAAATCCGCCTTTTGAGACTTCTGATCTCAAGGAGACCTACCGGTGTATCAAGCATGTCACGTACACGCTCCCAGCATTCCTTTCCATGTCGGCCAAGAACCTGCTCACAGGCATCTTGAAATGCAGCCCCCAGGAACGCTTCACACTGGAGGAGATCTTGGACCATGAGTTCTTCACTAAAGTGAGCAGCAATTTTTTTGATGTGTTACTTTAACTTTTGGCAGGGTTGCTGTCAGGGTAGGAAACTGGGTTGCTGTAAAGCGCAGTCCACAGTCAGGTGTGTCCATCTCTTTTGCTTGGTATGCTATCCTCTTAGAGGCAATGTCTTCAGGTGAAGCCTGTCATTGGGCCCCAGCAATGCAGGGATGGCAATGTCCCTGTTAAGAAGGGTGTTAACTCCGGGAATCCTGCCCAGATGGGAGTTTGGATAATTGCATCCTGCTTCTAATTAACACTTATCCTCATATGTCATTACTCTTAGCTCTGGCCTCTGCTGCTGGGCGGCCTGATTGTGATATTCTTGCTAAAAGTGCCTCTCATTTAGAGGACACCTTCAACACTATTCATAAAACTCCTGAATATGGGAGCCTCGGTGAAAAATGGCCAAAAATCTTGTCAACTTGGAATAGGGGCCTGAAGGAGCTGTTGGTGATCCAATAGACTGTGTACAATTGGTTCTGATGTTTTTTTTCAGATTTTCTAACAGTTTCCACTTTCTAGGGGTACACACCTGAGAAGCTCCCACCCAGCAGCTGTGTGATGGTGCCAGAACTAACCCCCCCAAACCCTGCCAAGAGCCTGTTCATAAAAGTCACAAAGACACTCTTTGGGAAAAGAAAGCCCAAAGGTAAGCTGTATGTCATGCTCTTCTCACAGCTGGCAAATACTATTTTAATACTAAGAATACTGATTAGGTGAAAGTAGCAACATGCCAGTCCCACCTGGAGGTATCCACCCTCTCCATTGCTCTGGATGCTCCCTCTGCAGGGCAGGAAACTGGGAGGTACTAAGGTTAGCAATAGGTTAGAATTGCAGCTCTTCACCACCTGGTACGTGGAATGTACAAATGTGGGGAAGGGACTGTAACCTGGATCCCTAAATGGTCATCACTTGGTAGGACTGGGGCCAGCTTGAGCTCATGGCTAGAGCTTCTGTGTCTGGCACCCCATCACCTAGCTGCCACTGCCTCGTAAGACCCCTAATGTCCCTACTTAACTGAACCCGCTTTCTGCAATATCTGCAGGCCTAGCCTGCTGCCTTGCATCAAATTGCCCTGCTACTAACCCCACCTTTCCCTTTCCAGTTAAGAAGGCCCCCTCTGAAGAGAGAGATGACATTTCCAAGTTGGTAACAGGCCTTGTGAAGACCTCCATCTGTAGGCAACTGAGCCATAAAACGGTTGAAGGGAATGAGGTAAGCTAACTGCAGGAACTTGGCTGGTCAGTTGGGCCTTTCCAAGAGGGAGGGAAGAGAAGAGAATTACCCAGGTAGATGCTGCCAGGAATGAAAGGAAGATGATGTGCTAAACAGGCTTTGTATCTCCTTAGGTCGCTCCCTTGAGTGGTCAGAGTCCCAGCTCTAGCCCAGTAGAGACGGTGGCAGAGGAGGGCTCGCAGAAGTCTATCTCCAGATCCATTCGTGGGATGATGGCTAGTAGCTGTGAAGGTGAGAAGTGGCAATGTCTCAAGATAGCAGCGCCTTCCTACAGGGCACCTTGATCTGATGGAATTGCTGTATGTCAGAACTTGGCCCAGCGTGGCCAAGCAGAATAAAGCAAAAATGAAAAGAAGCATTTCATCGTGGACTGTTGGATCCAGAGTTTGGGCTCTGAGTTTTGGTTCAGGCAAACTGCCATTTAACACAGGAAGTTCCTTCTCAAAATGGCTATTAGCTAGGGAGGCTATTAGCTCCATGCTAGAGGCAGGGTAGCTCTGAGTACCTGATGCTGGAGAGGAACAGAGGGCTGAAGCTTATATCTGCCCATTGCTGGATATGGATTCCCAGCTTAGATGGACACCTGGTTTTGTCAAGCAGATTTTTATGTTCAGAACCAGGCTGGAAATGGCTTACCTGCTCAGCATGGGAGCTAAGCCAAGGTCTTGGTTTCAGTGAGGTGGTCCTCTAGTAAAAATGGATTTCCTTACCACTCCTGTTCGAATTTTGAGCTTGACAAGTAGGAAACCCTTTAAGCCTGCTTCATGTAAGCTGATCCTGAATCAGTTGTATTTCTTCTCCTCTCTAGTATTTGAAGACTGTGCCACAGCATCAGCTGTCATTGAATCTGCCATCGGGCTGCTGAAGAACTGTCTCTCTGCCATGCCACCAGGTAACCCCTGAAGCCACAGGGGATATCTTATCACAAGCCCTGTATGGGATGATTGTAGACAAATGGAAGAGCTACTGCCTTGGAAGCTAATATTAGGAGTAGAAGAGGGAATGTAGGTGCAGTCACAGCTCTCCTAGACTGCTTATGGGGTGTCAGTTTTGTTCAGCCTTCCTGGGTCAGTATTGCTGGAAGAAAGGTCGCTGATGTTGGCGTTTGCACCCTTATTTCACCCTCAGACTGACTAGAATGGCCGTCTGTCCAGTACTTGAATTGCAAGGGACTATTATCTCTGGAATGTGGGTTTCTCGCCACTCTGATTAGGACCCTTGCTTATGTAGTTCTTGCCGGGGCATAGACCACATTCATATTCCAAGCATGTTGTCTTCTCAGTGAACCCATTTCAATACTACCTTTGGATTACCCTATAATATAATACTAACAGTTCAAGCCTTTTTTCTAGCTTCACTGAAACAGTATATTTTTGTTCACTGTCCAGCTGAGAGGAATCCTGCTTCTCTGGCCTGCCATGAGCATTTTGTTTGGGTGAGCAAGTGGGTGGATTATTCCAACAAGTATGGCTTTGGCTACCAGCTCTCCAACCGTAGCATTGGTGTCCTCTTCAACGATGGAACTCACATGACCCTCTCTGCCAACTGGAAGTGAGTGGAAGCAACAGATTGCCTGGGGGACTCTGTTGGGCTGGAAGTGTCTATACATGGCATCCCTTAATTGCAACTCAGGGTTTACTGATTATCATGGTGGGGAAAACAGCAAGATAGGGAAAAGAAGTGAATCCTTGTAACCAAAGGCATGGGAAAGAGAGCCAAAGGTAAGCCTGAAGGAATAAATTGTATCCCTGTGTGCAGTTATGAACTTAATACCAGCAGTTTAATGTGGCCGGAATAGTTCAAGTTTGTCCATGTGCAGTTTTGACTTGGGATGCTGCCATAGGTCTGATCCTGAAATACATTCAAGAAGCCACAAAAACCTTTAAAGCTGCACTGGGAGCCCTCCTTTTGCAGCATGGAAAAAGATCTACTTCTGTAAGCTTTGGCTGAAGGGCAGGGGTGAGCAGCTTGTAGATCAGAACATCTGGAGGGCCACAACTCCCATAATACCTCACTATTGCCTGTGCTGGCTAGGGCTGATGGGAGTTGTAGGCCAAAACATCTGAAGGGACACAAGTTGCCCACTCTTGCTGTAGGGACTTCTTCGTACAGGAGGTGGCTTGTTACCACCATCATTGAGTTGCTGGAGGGCAGTGCCTACATATGCTGCAAAATGCGTAGGTAATAACTCTCCATTTGATACTGCTATGTGTACATAACTACCATCTGTTTGACCATGAAATCTAGGTTCAGGGCAATTCTGGCTACTGTAGCTAATTGTGTTTGATTGGGTTTTAATGTTGATTTTTATATTGGACTGTGGTTTTATATTGAATTATTTTTATCACTGTACCCCATGCTGAGATCTATTGATATAGGGCAGGTTAGAAATACTTTAATAAACAAATAAAATAGCTGCATTCTCTTGCTCTTCAGGAAAGTACATTACAACCTGACAAACAGTAAGCATTTCTCCTTCCCGGCTTCAGCAGTTCCTGAACAGCTACAGGGGCAGATGGGAGTCCTGCAGTACTTTGCTTCATACATGGAGCAGCATCTCATGAAGGTGAGTAGCTTAGAGTAGGGTGCCTTCATGCCCAAGTAGCACTGGTTTGCTGACAGCTGAGTGGGATGTGGATAAAACAGCTGGCTTGCATTTCTTCTTAAAAACTGCCCTCTAGAAAGTATTTCAGACCATGTTCAAAGGAGAGTATCTCCCCAAAGACTTTCAAGGAATGAGCTAAAAGCACCAAAGTTTTCCTCCTTACTTTGACAGGCTTTGCTTGGCTGTCTAAACACAAAGTGTTCTGCACACCCAGTTTCCTTGACATGCCTTTCTACATGGCTGTGGCTTCTTCATATACTTAAGGAAGTCTCACTTGAAATTATACTAGGTGCAGAGGAAAGTTCCATCCTGAGGCTGAGATAGGTCTGTGGAATGGGCATGCTAATCCAGTTTCCTTGAATTTGGCCTGTACGATCTATGTACCTGGGCTATTGCATCCCAGTGCAAGCAAAGCTGTTTGCTCCTTGTCCTGGCAGTATGCTGGGAACAGACAGCTGGTGGATGGTGGCGCTGGGAGAAAACTGTTGGGACTGGGCCAACCATCTCTTATCACCGATTTCTAACTTCTCTGTCCTTCTTCAAAGGGAGGAGACTTGCCCAGCATCGATGAGACTGGGCAGCTGCCACTGCTGCTCCTACAGTGGGTGAAGACTAACCAGGCCTTATTGATGCTCTTTAGCAACGGAACCTTGCAAGTAAGTAATGGCACCATGGCCTTCATGTAGACATCTGGGGCCTGTGTCCTGTCCTCATTGACAGGTCTTTAGGGCAGCTGCACAGGCTGGCTCCTCATATCCAGCACCTCCAAACCAGCTGCTGTACACCGCCATGAGCTTATTTGGAGGAATGGCGGGGTATAAATAAATAAATAATAAATAAATGCCTCTGTGTGTTTAAAGCACAAATGCTCAAAACCTATAGACTAGGGGTGCATAACCTCAGGCTCGGGGTCCAAATCTGGCCCTCTGGTGTTCCCCATATGTCCATGCCCCTTCCCCTTTCTCCCGACCACTTATTGTTTTGTGATTTATTGGAATTTTTGCAGTTTGCTCCCCATTTCAAAAGGTTGACTTGCCTCTCCTAAGGCTTGGTTGCTGGCAGTAAGAGCTTTAAGCTGAAATAGGCTGGTGTTTTTGGTATTTGTGGCCCATCCCTTTTGCTTTCAGCCCTTCCCACCACTGGAATGTGACACCCGATAGCTTCTCCAAGTGGTATTCAGCCTTCAGGCTGAAAGAGGTCCAACAGCTCTGCTATAGAACCCCTCTCTTAAGGGCTAGGAAACAAGATTTATTTAACCACTTGGGCTTAGAGATGTGGATGGGCAGCCATTTTGAATGTTTGTGTTGTGCAAACCCAGTGAGGGTAGGTTGTTGGCATGGTTAACAAGCCACCCAGAACCCATGGGCTATTTTAGGGTTGTGGGTGGTTTGTTAACCACGCCAACAACCCACCCTCGCTGGATTTGCATGACATGACAAGGCTGCTGTCGAGGCCTGAATAGGCAACCTGGAACCTACAGATGCCACAGCTCATCATGTAGACCCAGTCAATAACTTCCTTCTTATTTCTTATTCACATAAAGGATGGGGTGGGAGGAGAGAACTACTGCCAAAGATCTGGGATGTGCTAGCTAATATCTAGATGCAGGTGTTGGTACTAAAACCAGTTGTGATTCCCAAAGTGTAGAGTGCTGGCTAGCTAGAAATAAGCCTTGGAGCACAATAAGCATTATGCATCTCATTTTTTCCCTAGGTGAACTTTTATAATGATCATACCAAGGTGATCTTTAGCAAACCTGACCACTCCTGCCTCCTTACCTACATAAACCGTGACAGGAATTCCTACACCTACAAGCTCAGTAGCATTGCAGAACTTGGCTGCTCACCAGAGCTCCAGCATCGTCTCAAGTACATCCTGAAACTGCTACAACAACGAGTAGATGCTTAAGGCTATAGGGTAGACTATTGGTCTCCCTGGAACTTCCTGTTCTTCCAAGAATGGTTGCGTTAACAGAAGAAATGGCAGCCAGGATTCTTCTTCCATGGATGCCCAATCTTCTAGAAGGGAAAGCTTCCAAGACCAAAACTGCACACATGTAGCTCCAAGCTGCTCTTCAGGACTCATCAACTTCTGGATGCCTACCACCAACTGCCTCTTCTTTCTTTTCAAAGGGAGGACTTTTCACTTGCTTTGACATGACTGCTCCAGTCCATAGTGGAGAGGTGTAGAGATAGATGCCTTAGGTTTTACTCCTGTGTGATCATTGCACAGTTGGTTACGTTCATGGTGTCACTGGGAAGGGAGGAACACCTGTGTGCTCCATATACTATATGAGGAACAAGGTAGGGTAAGCAGGCAGTGCGGAGGGGATGACAAATTTATTTTAAGAGATGGTTTCTGGAGTTTTTGTCCAAGGTCAAATATCTTCGCATCCCAGAGCCTGATGGGTAAGAGGAGTTTGAGTTCAGTCCATGAATTCAAGATGAAGTGGGCTCAGTTGTGAGCTGTTCCAGGCCCTTGCTACACTACTGCTGTCTGCTCATGGACTTACTGTGCTGCTTGGAGTTGCATCATTTGCCAGTCCTTATTTGGCTCTGATTCATGGACCAAATGAGAAAGCTGTGAATTGGGAGTGGCTACCCTACCCAGGGAAGAAGGAAGTCCTGTGCAACAGAGCAGCTGTAGCATGCGTGACCACTCTGCCAGGGAGCCAGGCAAATGACTTCCTTGCTTTAGCTGTAATATAGATAGAAACCAAGATTCTGGGTGTGGGGGTGGGGAATTGTAGCTGGCTATCTCCTGGAGTTAGTAGGGAAGAACTGCTACAACTTTAAATTTGGGAGAAAGAGTTGGGCTTAAGATAGCTGAGTCTTCAGCCTTGGATCAGGGTCAATTCAGACTTCTAGTGCTGCTGCTAAGCACTTGAGGTGGTGAAGATGTTGGGTAATGGTACTGTTACACTAATTAGGCAAATGGGACTTCCTTTTTATTTTTTTTTTGCTGAAACTGTGAACACCCTATTTGCCTCAGTTTCTTGGCTGCTTTCACTCCAAGATGCAGCGGAGGGATTCTCTAAATTGCTATGGTACAGACTTGAACAGCTTCAAAACAAGCTGCCCACTTGGTGTTTTGAACTTGACAAACTGTTCAGCTGTGGAGCCTAAGTGGTGTGAACATTCTAAGATTTATTTATGTATTTATATGAACTATTTAATTTATTTTGCACCCATGTCCTGTTGATCATGCACACCATATCTCCCAAAACCCAGCAGTTTGATTACAATAAAACTCAATTTTTATTAAAAAGCAAAGAGAAATTGTTACTTCAGCTTATAACAGTATCGTGTTGATCAATAGCTGGCTAGATGGGTCCTGGTGTGGAGCTGATACAGCCCTAAACAAGCTGTATTGTAACTTTAGTGCTCTGAACTACAAGACGGTATTCCTGCTATGGAAAGTTGCTTCATCTGTACGTGTACATCTCCCCAGTTCACCATGTGGTCATTTCTAGCTAGGCAGTAGACATACTGTGTTCTGGCCAATCATTTGCTTCTGTATCCCATAATGTGGCTTTTCCCTTCAAAGATTTAATGTTCATGCAGACATATTAAGCCCAGCTGCTATGAATTGACCCTGAGCAGCGGCTTAATGCCGAAGAGGGAGGCATCAAGAACAGGGCGGGACCCCTAGGCTGCTGTGCAAATGCGTAGTTGTGCATCCTGAAGGACTGGACTGCACCCTACTGCTAGCCTGCTCATGCCCTCTATGTTCTCTGAGGGGCTTGGACGATACTAGGGATATGCAATTTTGTTGTCGTTTGCAAATCATGCAAACATGTCCCATTTGCAATTCTCATGAAGTCTTTGCATTTCTCTGAATTTGTGTTCACATTCAAAAGCGCCCGTTTGAGCAAGTGTGCATTTGTGCAAAACCTGTGCATTTTCACAGTTTAGCCTGTATGGGGGATTGTACATTTTTGGCTGGGAAAAATGTGCATGTTTTAAAATGTGTATTTTTCAAATGGGACATTTTAAAAATGTGTATTTTCCCTGGTCAAAGGGAAAAAAATGGTTTGTGTTTGGGAATGCAGGTGAGCAGAAACGAGCTTTGAGGAAGAACTTGGAGAACCTCAGCTAGCTCAACCGTTGCATGTTTGCTCATCCTAAAAAGGCACAGCCCTCACCTTTGTGGCATTAGCTAGCTGAGCACCCTGAGTTTCCCCCTGCCCTGCAGCTGGTCTTCTGGGCAGGGGAACTTGCCTGATTGGCAACTTGGCCTGGGATCTCCTCCTCTGGGTAGATGCTTCCTCTTGTGGTCACGCTCATGTCCTCCCTGGTCTTGCCTGGCCACCACCCCTCACTTCCTTTTTAAATCCTACAACCACCACTTGGGCTGGATGAAGCTAAGCAGCTACCCATGGATCTGGCCACAGATAACCAGAATAGCATTCCATAAAGTGCAAGTTCTTACTACCACAAGCTAGACATTGATCTGAACCTATAGGAATGTGTGGGGTCTGTTTAAGTGCACAATGTAAGTGGTGCAGAATGGTCTTATGGTTCAAACCTTTGTGGCCTGGGAGAGGTGGGAACATTGCGATTAATTGGACTGCGGGAGGAAAGGCAATACATGCACTACTGTTTATTTAACAGTATTGAAATGGCACACAGTTACCACGTTCTCTGGGTGGATTATAATAACAATGATCAGCCATAAGAACAACAATATATAAGGCAACACAATTTTCAGCAGAGGGGAATAACAAAAGCAATACCAACAATATTTTCAAACAATTTAAATGGTTATAAAGGCCTGGGAAAATAAAAAAGGTCTCCACCTGCTGCTGAAAACTTCACAATGCCAATGCCTGCTGAGCTGCTGTGGGGAAAGCGTTCCACAGGCAGAGTACCACCACTGGAAAGGCCCTCTCCCCAGTAGCTACCTGCCTCATATCACTAGGCAGGGCCACCTGAAGAAGGGCGTCACAAGATGATCTCGAGGTCAGGGCAGGTTTGTGCGAGTCGGGGCATTCCTTCTGGTAGCCTGATCTCAAACCGTTACCCACACTTGGTATTAGGCTTAGAAATGGGCTGGAAGCCAGTGCACGTGACAAAACATATGATGCAATCATCCAGTCCTAGTTCACAAACTTGCAGCCTTATTATGGACAAACTGCAGTTTCTGGAACATTTTCAAAGGCAGCCCAACATACCAAGCATTGCAGTAGTCCCAATGGGAGGCTACTGGAGCGTGGGTAACCGAAACAAGGCTATCTCTGTCTAGGTAGGGTCACAGTTGGTTTATCAACCAATGAACTATCTAGCAGAGTGTGAATATTGGGTATTTCCTGTAAGCCAGCAACAAGGCAGGAGAGCACAATGCTGAGCAGAACACAGAAATCTCTTCCAATACCTAGAACAGGGGTGGACAACCTTTTTGCCCCCAGGGCTGCATGCCAGCAGTAGATGTGGCTGAAGGTGATGGTGGCTTTGCTCAGTGCTGGCTTCCCCCTTCTCCCCACCTTTACCCACCTTTACCCAGGGTGCAATTGTGATGACGAAGATGGTGCGTGTGGAGAGTCCTCACAACTGGGCAACTCCCCCTGCCCCCCCTGTGCACCATTGGCCAGCTAGTACATGGTTGTGCAACCTCTTGCACAAACAGAAGCATGAGCATGGCAAGTGCCGGAGACTGAACCCCTTTTAGCGCTGTGTTTGCAGAACAGTGCTAGTTATTCGCTCGTCCAACACATAGTCTTTGGGAACTAGTTGCTATGATTATAGAAAACCTTAGGCTGGTACCTAAATATATAGAATGTATTATTTAGGTGAGGGAAATATACAGCTTAAAATCAGGTTATTAAAAAGAAGAAAAAATCTAATGTCAGCCACCAGACCTTATGAGGTAGCTTTGTTCATATTACTTATTTGGTACTTGGTATTCTATTAATGTAAAATATTTTGATCTGGCAAGTAATGCAAGGGGTATGTGTTTCTTGCACCATTTAATGTTGACTTAAACTAAATATAGGCAAAAAATTACCCGAGTCAGATTTATGTTTATTTCTAGCTAGGCAACAGCTAGACTTTATCCTAAGGTAACTTTATCCTAAGGTAAAGTGGCCTTAGGATCTGTAGATGTGGCTCATTCAAAATATAGTCCATGTACTGTGGCCACAGCGAACAGTGATGAGTTGGTGAAAGTGGCAGAGGCAAAGCTGTCATTCCCCACATCCCAGAGGGACCGGCTGGCAATGAGCAGACCTTGGTTGGCCTCCTGGCCCAGAAAGACATTACACACCAGCTTGTACCGAGGTGGGGCTATGTCTTTGACTCTGTTCCGGATGAGGTCTGCCAGGTTCTGGGCCAACTGCCCACTGTTTGCAGGGTTGTACTTGGCATCACCTAGGTAGCTGGCCAGAACAGATTCAAGAACCTGCTGTGTCCGGGAGGAACTAAACTTGCAGCCTTCATCTGGCTGGGTCTTGTAAGTGTTCTCATAGTGCGTCTCCCGAATGGGTTCGAAGAGTGGTAGCCCAGAGAAGCTCACTCGGCCGCAATGCATCCAGGGCCCGATAGAGAGGCGCCTTCCTCCAGCAGCCAGTGAGTTCCTCCTGCTGGAAAAGGGAGCGTTGAGGATGCTCATGATGGAGCTTCTCCGGGATGGTGGGAAGGGGGCTTTCCCTTCTTCAATACTCTGCAGACGCAACAGTGGCCTGAGCGCCACATCTGTAGACTGAGAGTTCCGGTGGAGAGGTAGGGACCCTGCCTTTGGATGGGTGGAATCGGTTTCCTCTGAAGCCATTACCTGATTGAGCATTTCCTGGGACAGTGTTGGAGGCCAGTCTGCCATGCCTAAGCAGTCAACCCCTGGGACACCAGGAAAAGAGAAGCACAGTTATATTAGTACATCATTACTGGCTGGGACCACGATTCTTCGAGCAGCCAACCTTCTTTGATAGACTAGGCAAGAGTTTGTTTACAAGCACATTCCTCAAAATGCATTGTCCTTCCAGCCCAAACACGTTTGTAATACCAAAGTGGGAGGGGGTCGGGTTACGTTATTGTACTGGCCAACTGGTGCCTGTAATGTATTGGTGGTTTTTTTCCAAGGGTTTGGAAGGTACCACTGTATCTGGCCATCTTATGCTTAATTGTATAGTCTCTGGAAACACTGTGTGTGTGTGTGTGTGCGCACGCGCGCATGTGTGTGCATGTACCTCTAGGTGTGTGTGTAAGTCTATAAACATCCTTCATTCTCTCAAATGCTGTGGATCCCTTTCTGTGGAACTAAACTTATGCTGGAGGATGCACCCATTAAGTGAATTGTAACTGCCCCTTCAATCACCTGTTCACAATCTTCCCTTAAAGCAGCCTTTCCCAACCTGATGCTCTCCAGGTGTGTTAAACTACAACACCCATAATCCCCAAACAGTGGGGGTGATGGAAGCTCTAGCCCAACGCTTCTGAAGGGCACCAGGTTGGGGAAGGATGCATTATAGCATACATTTTGAAAAAGGTGCCTAAAGGAATGTGAATATCCAGGTCTTTGGCACAAAAATCCTATTTATTTCAGCGACCCTCATTTTCAAATAATACGTTTGGAATTAGAATACCAAAAACTGCATACAGTATAGATTTGTTCTTGTGTATATTCTTCTACTATGTGCATTAGTACAGATTCATCTCTGGGACAGGTTAAATAGCCCTCGGAAGCGACAAAAATGTAAGTGCTCAAAACTACCCATCTGCAAGGTCCCTCTCCCCCCACCCCGCCCTGCCCTGCCCTGCCCTGCCCTCCACATGTTACTTTCCTTGTCTAAAGGCATTGCCATTTACTGGTCTGTTGCCAAGTCTCTCAGTGTCTTGGCAGGAATTCTCACCATGTTCCATCTCACTATTTTATACTTTCTGCCTCTTTACTATTTACCTTCCACAAGAGTCTTTGCATTCCATGGGGTTGCAAAGGTCTCTGGAGAGATGTCTGAGGAAACTTGTGTCTGCAGTGCTTCACAGCTGTTCCAACTGTAACAGCTTCTTGCTTGAAAATTTGTTATTTTTTTCTTTCTTTTTCTTTAGCAAGATCCAATTCATGGCCTGTGTTTAGGCCTTCTCAAGGCATTACTCTGTTTTTCTTTGAGGACAAAGGATGTGAGATGCTTTTAAACTGTGAGCATAGCAGATGCAGAAACTAGCAACATTTACTGCCAACCTTATATGTTCAGAATCATATTTGAAAATACTGGAATCTCTGTGTTTTCCCTCTTTCTTCAGGACCTTCAGGGGTTTCTCACTTTTCCTTATGTCATGAGAGCAGAATATCCTACTTTTTACAGGGAAATGTTCATATGTGCATTCAGTCTGGGTATTTGAGAACATGTAATTGCCTGACTCTCTGATCATGTAGCTGCCCGGTTTTAACTGCCTACTGCCACTTTTGGATGCTCTTGTTTCGTTGCTCCTTTGTTGAAGTTATGTTTTTAAGTGTGCATGCTTTTACTGAGATTTATGTCTTGATGATGTTTTATTAGTTGCCTTGGGGAGCCCATTATGGGATAAAATGACAGGATAAAGTATTTTAAGAGAGAGGTGTAGGTCTGGGGGACTGAGCACTTTCTCCACCCACTGCTTCTACCCCCACCAACTAACTGCTTTCCTTGCAGTCAGGCTCCATGACTGGAATTGTCCATAAAGGAAGAAAATGTACGTGAGGGGGGGAGTGGTGGTCCTGCCCACTGGTTCTCTGGTTGAAATTCCCACCACCCTCCTGGCTGCTTTATAGCATTTCAATGTGACCCTCGCTATAAGCTGTAGCTGGACCCTTATCCTGAGAGGCTGAGAAGCAACCTTGTTACTTAAAAAAAAGTATACATGAAAGGTGAGATTCTCTCATAAATCCATGATGCCAGATTCTAGGGGGTCCTTCACACTGGGCTTTTATCCTGCGATTGAGATTGCTCCTTCACGGAAGTTTGCAGGCTCTTTACATGACGCTGTGACCCTCCTGCACTAAATGCCCTTTGTTCCATTTTTAAATAGATCGTAGATAATGAGCTATCAAATTACCCCCTTGTGTTTTGCTTCAGTTTCCTCTGTAAAAAGAGTAAAAGCGGTAAGAAGAGGAGCGAGATCAACGAAAGATAACAGAAGACTCAGCTATGGGGAGAAGGGGAGGGGGGGAAGTGCATGTAAAGGGAGCTGTTGTGATCCTGCATTTAAAACGGAAGCAGAAAGCCCCGTTTTAAATGCAGGATTTTAGGCTGGTGTAGAAATGCCCTAGGAGGAGAAGGTTTAAGGTGAAGGGCATGGGAATAAAAGAAAGTGGAATAAATGGGCTATTGCCAAAGAGTCAATGGGGGGGGGGAGTTGGAAGAACAGCTGCAAAATTACTTCTGAGTCTCCTTCAATTCTTTTCTATTGAGATTGCAAACAATAGATACAAACTACATCTAAGTAAATGAGAACACATTTCAGAGATCACACTTTTGTTAATAAAACATTACTGATATGTAGGGATACATTTTCATTTTTAGCAATACTTTAAAAGTCCAGTTTTAATTTTTAATGTAAGTTAGTTATTACCTGACATCAGTAATTTTGAAATAATGTTTTTATAAAGATTTTAGGTGCCCTGAACCCTTGTAGGTAGAGCAGATTAGGAAATTAAATGCAATTCCTATTTCGGATTAGAATCAGTACTCTGCATTGTACAGACTGTTCTCATGTTCACTTAACATAGATTATTTTTTAACTGACTTGGACACTCTTTTATTCAAACAACAAGGACTTACAATAAAAAAAAAATAGCAAAGGGAATTTTTCCCATCTGGTTTTTCAGGGAATTTGATGGGAGTATTTCCACAGTCCTCTGTTAACCTGTACGTTTAGTCCAGATCTACCAAGCTGGACTTCTTTCACAGTTCCCAACACAGAGCATAAATCTCCTCTGTTTTTAAACATTCTTTGAATGGGTGAAAAATATGCACAAAGCTAACCTCAGTTGATATTGATTAAGGGAACACAAGGATGACTAAATTGTGCTGAGAGGTCATTAATTCACAATAAGTGATTTTGTTGGCACACACCTGATGGGTTCTATCACATACAAGACAATCATTTGAAAGAAAAAACAAAATGCCCTGCTCAGTCAGCAAGAGGTGTGACTTATAGAGTGGTATATCAGTGCAGTTACATCCCAGCCCGCCTTACCTGGAAGCAAGGGAGCCTCGCACAGAGGCCAGTGAGCTTACTGGAAGGTGAGCTCTGCTGCATCCGAGGGCTAGAGAAGCACTTTAATGCCCAGTATCCTGTTAAAGCTTGCTCGGGCTTGTTGCGAGGGCCTGCTGAGGCCCTCGCCCCTGCCTCCCTGCCTTAATAAGTTCCCTCCCTCCCTTGCCATGGTAAATCATTGGCCATTTGATGTGACAGTTCAATGGGAGAGGCATCAAAGGCACTGCAGCAGGGCTGGGCAGCCTGCCACCCAAAATGGATGGTCTCCGTGGAGACTGTATCCCTCGCATTATTTTTGCACAGCCTGGAGTGTGTGAGGAAGGGGGAGTGTGAATACCTCTATGCTTCATGGTGGCTTTGGGGACACAGCCAAGCTAATTTGGTTATGGCCAAGCTAATGCGATACCACTCTCAGTCAGGGTATTCCTTGAGGTCATGCCCTCTGACCTCAAAGCTTGCCTTCAAAAAGTGTGTCTATGGTTTGCAACTGAAAAGAGTTTGTAGGCTAGACTAGATGCTAGTCTATTAGTAGCTGCTTCACTCAATGGGTTTCAACACCACTATGAAGTGGAGACTGCTACTGCCTTGTCTTGATCCAAGTCAGGTGATTGGGGCTGGCAGCCAGTGACATTTCTTGTTTATTCTCAGTGGTCCCATAAATCAGTCTCACCTTCACATCACACAATCCACTGTGATTTCTCCTCTTTCAATCAAGAGCCTACCTTGCAGCAGAAGGCTCACATGTCCTAACAAACAGGGGATGGGGGAGTCTGACTACTGTGCAGCGTAGAATCATAGAATAGCAGGGTTGGAAGGGGCCTATAAGACCGTCAAGTCCAACCCCCTGCTCAATGCAGGAATCCAAGTCAGAGCATCCCTGACAGGTGGCTGTCCAGCCTTATCTTGAATGCCTCCAGTGTGGGAGAGCCCACCACCTCCCTAGGGAATTGGTTCCATTGTCGTACTGCTCTAACAGTCAGGAACATTTTCCAGATGTTCAGCCGGAATCTGGCTTCCTGTAACTTGAGCCCATTATTCCATGTCCTGCACTCTGGGATGATGGAGAAGAGATCCTGGCCTTCCTCTCTGTGACAACTTTTCAAGGACTTGAAGAGTGCTATCATATCTCCCCTCAGGCTTCTCTTCTCAAGGCTAAACATGTCCAGTTCTTTCAGTCTCTCTTCAGAGGGCTTTGTTTCCAGACCCCTGATCACCTTTGTTGCCTTCCTCTGAACCTTCTTCAGCTTGTCTGAATCCTTCTTAAAGTGTGGAGCCCAGAACTGGACACAGTACTCCAGATGAGGCCTAGCCACTGCTGAGTAGAGGGGAACTAGTACTTCACGGGATTTGGAAGCTATACTTCTATTAATGCAGCCCAAAAGAGCATTTGCCTTTTTGCAGCCGCATCACATTGTTGGCTCATATCCAGCTTGTGATCTACAACAATTCCAAGATCCTTCTCGCTTGTAGTGTTGTTGAGCCAAGTATTCCCCATCTTGTAATTGTGCATTTAGTTTCTTTTTCCTAGGTGCAGAATTTGGCATTTATCCCTATTAAATGTAATTCTGTTGTTTTCTGCCCAGCACTCCAGCCTATCGGGATCACTTTGAATTTTGTTTCTGTCTTCCAGGGTATTAGCTATCCCACCCAATTTTGTGTCATCTGAAAATTTTATCAGTATTCCCTGAACCTCCTCCTCCAAGTCATTAATGAAAATATTGAACAGCACTGGGCCCAGGACTGAGCCCTGCGGTACCCCACTCATTACCTCTCCCCAGTTTGAGAAGATCCCATTGATAAGCACTCTTGGAATCCAATTCTGTAGCCAACTGTGGATCCACCTGAGAGTTGTTTCATCTAGCCCACTTTTAGCCAGTTTGCTAATCAGGATATCATGGGGCACTTTGTTTAAAGCTTTGCTGAAGTGAAGGTATACTATGTCCACAGCATCCCCACAGTGGAGGTTACCTGAACCAAAAATGAGATCAGATTAATCTGGCAGGATTTGTTCTTGACAAATCCATGTTGGCTTCAAGTAATCACTGCATTGTTTTCAAGGTGCTTACAGATGGATTGCTTTATAATCTGCTCCAGAATTTTCCCAGGGATTGATGTCAGACTGACTGGTCTGTAGTTCCCAGGTTCCTCCTTTTTGCCCTTTTTGAAGATAGGGACAACATTAGCCTTTCTCCAATTATCTGGCATGAACTTGAGCACACTCCGGGAGAGAGCGGAGGA
Organism: Heloderma suspectum; assembly: GCF_057233095.1. Taxonomy (NCBI): domain Eukaryota; kingdom Metazoa; phylum Chordata; class Lepidosauria; order Squamata; family Helodermatidae; genus Heloderma; species Heloderma suspectum. The sequence continues at coordinate 234,246,677 of NC_139461.1, forward strand.
CAGGAAGGCCTGGCGTGTTGTGGTCCATGGGGTCACGAAGAGTCGGACACGACTTAATGACTGAACAACAGTTATCTGGCACTTCACCCATCCTCCATGATTTCTCAAAGATAATAGACAGTGGTTCTGAGAGTTCTTCTGCCAGTCCTTTTATTACTTTAGGATGCAGTTCATCTGGCCCTGGAGATTTGAACTCATTCAAAGTAATTAGGTGTTCCTTGACCATAGGCCTATCGATCTCAAGCTGCAATCCTGCCCCTTCAGCCTGTACTTCGCCTTTGCCAGTGTGTGTGTGTGTGTGTGTGTGTGTGTGTCATAAACCCTCTTTTGGGAGAAGACTGAGCCAAAGTAGGAATTGAGCACTTCTGCCTTTTCTTTGTCATCTGTTATCATTTTGCCATCCTTATTTAATAGTTGAACCACCATTTCTTTCCTCTGTCTTTTACTATGCACATATCTGAAGAAAGCCTTTTGTTGCTTTTAGCATTCCTTGCTAACCTTAACCTCAGCTTGTTCTCAGAGTTACCCTTCCTGACGCCATCCCAGCAATTCTGTGCTACCTGCCTGTGCTCTGGCCTTCCTTCTACTTCCTGTATGTGTCCTTTTTTGTTTTCAGGTCCTCTCTAAGCTGTTTGTGAAGCCACACTGGCTTCTTCTGTTGTCTTCCTCCTTTTTTTCTTGTTGGAATTGTTTGTAATTGTGCCTTTAGAATTTTCTTTTTTAAAAACTCCCACCCATCTTGGACTCCTTTCCTCATTAGTCCCTTGTCATGGGATCTTACTTATCATTGTTCTGAGTTTATTAAAATTGGCTTTCCTAAAATCTAGGGCACACGTTTGGCTACACTCGGCTTTTGCTTCCTTTAGAACCAAGAACTCAAGTATAACATGGTCACTTTCCCCCAGAGTTCCCGTAACTGCTACTTTATCCACTAAGTCATCTCTGTTGGTTAGGATCAAGTCAAGGATAGCCGATCCTCTAGTTCCTTCCTCTACTTTCTGTAGGAGGAAATTATGAGCAACACAAGTCAGGAATCTCTTGGAGGGGCTAGGTTTTGCAGAATTTGTCTCCCAACAAATATCAGGGAAATTGAAGTTCCCCATTACTACTACATCATGCTTCCTTGAAACCTTGGCAATTTGCTTTTCAAAAGCTTCATCCTCGTCTTCTCCTTGATTGGGTGGCCGGTAGTAGACTCCGACCACCAGGTTCCTTTTATTCTTTGCTCCATTTATTTTAACCCAGATGCTCTCGATGGGGCTACCAAGCTCATCCTCCTGTATTTCTGTATAGAGATATGTATTTTCAACATATAGTGCAACTCCACCTCCCTTTCTGTTCCTCTTGTTCTTTTTGAACAAGTTCTATCCTTCAATTGCTGTATTCCAGTCATGGGTGTCATCCCACCAAGTTTCAGTTACACCTATCAAATCATAATTTTCCTCTTGTATTAAGAGTTCAAGTTCGTTCTGTTTGTTTCCCATATTCTGGGCATTAGTGTATAGACATAGAAGACCATGTGCTTTATAGTCTGGCTTTCTTCCTACATGTTTCTGAAGACTATTATTGGAATGTTCGAGCTGTTCTCTCTGTTATGGTGCATGAGCCTTAATCCATTGTCACCCCCAACTTTACATCTCCCTCCCCTGTAGGATTCAGTTGAAAGCCCTCCTGATAAAGTTCTTGATGCTGTGGCCAAACACATTCTTCCCATCCTTTGTGAGGTGCAACCCATCCCTTGCCAACAGTCCAACTTCCAGGAATTATAGCCCGTGGTCCCAGAATCCAAATCTCTCTCGTCGGCACCACCTTCGTAGCCAGTCATTCATCCGGTGTATTTTTCTTTCCCTTTCCGTCCCTCTTCTAACTACTGGAAGGATGGATGAGAAAACTATCTGGTCCCCAAAGTTCTTGAGTTTCCTTCCCAAAGCTTCAAAGTCTGATGTGATTTCTTTGTAGCTCTGCTTGGCGGTATAATTTGTTCCCAGATGGATGAGAAGAAAGGGATACCTGTCAGTGGGCTTTATGAGTGCAGGCAACCCTTCAGTCACATCTCTAATCTGTCCTCCTGGGAGACAGCATACCTGGCGAGTCCATGGGTCTTCGCAATATACTTGGGTTTCGATCCCACGCCGCAAGGAGTCTCCCACTACTACTATTCTTCTCTTCTTGTTGTTGTAGGCCTTGGTTTCATCGCCTCTTCTTGATTGACCTTCAGCCTCTTGCTCACTCTCATGCAGGTTCCCCTGTAATTCTTCCTCTGCAGGCTGTCCTCCAGTCTCATCCTCAAGTACCTGGAAACGGTTCCATAGCTCCACTGCCTCCACTGGTGCAGAGTGGCGTCTAGTTCTTCTGCTCCTAACTGTCACCCTTTTCTAAGGAGTATCTTCTACTTCATTTTTCCTGTTCTGCCTCAGCTTGCTGTTGCTCTTCTAGCTTTTGTTCTTCACTTTGCTGCTGTAGTTCCACTATTCTGTCCAAGAACTCTTTGTGTTCTCTTATTCCCTGGAAGGTTGACACTCCGTACTCCAGTCCTCTTACTTTTTCTTCCAACAGCGTGATCAACTTGCACTTGTTGCATGTGTAGGCCATGTTGTTCTTGGCAAGAAAACAAACATGGCACAAATGTTGCAGGTCACCACCACTGGAGAGTTTTTTTCCTTCCATAGCCTCTATTTCCTTTTTGTGTCTAGCTTTCTGATTGTTCTAGAGTAGCCTGTGCCTGGTCCTCTACTCACTGGAGCTTAGAAACACTGGCCCACTGGTATGGAAGTGTGTGTTACAAGAAAAAGACATTTTAAAAAACAAAAAAAACCCTGAAAAAAATGGAAATGAAAAAAAAGAGGAAAAAAAACGTTAGGGGTCTCCCCTTGACCTCCCCTGCCGAACTCCCCTGACCAACTCCTGTTTGTTCTCCCTGTTCGCGTGCTCTGATCGCACGCGCTCTGGGAGCTTGCTTGCTTCTATAGTCCCTAGACCAGCTGGAGCAGCTTCCTCTGCTCTGCTCCGCTCAGGTGGGAGGCGGGAAACAGACTGAAACTTCCTGCCCACACAGCTGCTGGGAGTACTCAGACCACACCCCCTCAATTCAATTGGAGCTCTCAGGAGCACCTGGTTTAATTTACATGGTTGTATGGTTTAATTTATAGCAGGATCAGTCCTGGAGCTGCCTCTGAGCATGTGTTGAGTGGCTACAACTCACTGAGAATTGTGGGTAAGAGTTTGTGGGAGTGCTTCAGCCCCCACATCACTGTTTTTAGAAAGGGAGATGTGTTGTAGTACCTCCAGATGAGTGTTGAGTTCTGTGAGTCACCTGGTGAGAATGCCACCCTACCTCAATCTTGCTTGCTGAGTCACTTCCTTCCTAAGTTTTAATCACTTTCTCCTAAGTTGTCATTATTCCTTTTATGGCCTCTTTTTATCTGCTTTGGTATGCCAAGATTAGTTCCGTGGATTGACATGCTCCGATTTGTCTTTTCTTGTGCGTTTTTAAAAATACAATAATTATAACAAACAAACAATAACAAAAGAGGGAAAGGGGTTGTTGTGGGGAAACCACAAAAGAAAGGGCGGGGGGAAGAAAAAGAAAGAAAAAAGAAAAAACACATCATAAAACATATCCATGCACATTTCATTCTAATGACTTCTGAGTCCAGTTCTAAGCTACCTGCCTGGCTGTCAGTGCCAAAGCGCCGATGAGCACATCATCTTGCCTTGACATGTTCAGGGTCACTTTGCTCCTCTGTTGATTCCTCTCACAGCCACTCCTCTCCCTCCTCATCTACGCTGAACTGACACTTTTTACCCTTGATTGTCCTGATGTAAAGAATTTCTCTCCATCTGACAAATCTGCTGATTAGTCAGTTTTATTTGGCCATGATGTATCGCCTCCCTCCCTCCCACTCTAGTCACTCACCCTACCCATTGCGTCCCTACACAACCACCCCCTTGCTGACCTGTTTATGACCTTTGACTGAGGGCAGGAGTGGCCCATTTCTGCACTCCTCCACTGAAGACATTATTCCTGGTTTATATTTGGTTTGGTTACCTTTTGGCTCCTCTGTGTCTTACTTTGCATTTGGAGATCTTGCATAGAAAGAAAGGAGCTCAAGGTACTGTGTGTTTATTTTGTAGTGAAATGTTTTTGTTGCTATGTGACACAGAGGTTCTCCAGGCACAGCATTCTCCATTAACTCTTTGAGACTGTTGGATGATTGAAGAAGCAGTCTCTGAAAAACCCCTGACAAGTTCACAGGCATTTCAATCCAGGTGTTTCAGAAACAGTTCCCACACAATAGTTTCCCTCGATTGTTGACCACTGCTGCCCTCAGTCAAAGATAGGCCTGAAGAAACTCAAGATGGCTATTTCAAAGGTCAGTCATTGCAAACTCCCCTTCATGGATCACTGCCTTTTTGTGGCGAAGGGGCTTGCGTAACTCAGTGAAGCCATAAGCTATGCCGTGCAGGGCCACCCAAGATGGACAGGTCATGGCAGAGAGTTCTGACAAAATGTGGTCCACTGGAGAAGGAAATGGCAACCCACTCCAGTATTCTTGCCAAGAAAACCCCATGGAACGTATCATAAGGCTAAAAGATCACAAGGCTAAAAGACGCCGGAAGATGAGCCCCTCTGGTCAGAAAGTGTCCAATATACTACTGGGGAAGAGCAGAAGGAATTTCCAAGTAGCGCCAGAAAGAGTGAAGCGGCTGGGCCAAAGCCAAAGGGTCACTCAGCTGTGGATGTGTCTGGTGGTGAAAAGAAAGTCCGATGCTGTAAAGATCAATATTGTTTAGGAACCTGGAATGTAAGATCAATGAAGCAAGGTAAGCTGGAGGTGGTCAAACATGAGATGGCAAGATTGAACATCGACATCTTGGGAATCAGCAAACTAAAATGGAAACAAGCATGGGCAAATTTAATTCAGGTGACCATTATATCTACTACTGTGGGCAAAAATCCCTTAGAAGAAATGGAGTAGCACTCATAGTCAACAAAAGGGTGGGAAAAGCAGTACTGGGGTACAATCTCAAAAATGATAGAATGATCTCAGTACGAATCCAAGGCAAACCATTCAACATCACAGTAATTCAAGTCTATGCCCCAACCACTGAGGCTGAAGAAGCTGAGGTTGATCGGTTCTATGAAGACCTACAACACCTTCTAGAACTAACACCAAAAAAAGATGTCCTCTTCATCATAGGGGATTGGAATGCTAAAGTAGGAAGTCAAGAAATCACCAGGATAACAGGCAAGCATGGCCTTGGTGTACAAAATGAAGCAGGACAAAGGCTAATAGAGTTTTGCCAAGAGAACACGCTGATCATAGCAAACACTCTTTTCCAACAGCACAAGAGGAGACTCTACACATGGACATCACCAGATGGTCCATATCGAAATCAGATTGATTATGTCCTTTGCAGCCAAAGATGGAGAAGCTCTATACAGGCAGTAAAAATAAGACCTGGAGCTGACTGTGGTTCAGATCATGAGCTTCTTATCGCAAAATTTCGGCTGAAATTGAAGAACGTAGGGAAAACCACTAAACCACTCAGGTATGACCTAAATCATATCCCTGATGAATATACAGTGGAGGTGAGGAATAGGTTTAAGGGATTAGACCTGATAGACAGAGTGCCTGCGGAACTATGGATGGAGGTCTGTAACATTGTTCAGGAGGCAGCAACTAAATCCATCCCAAAGAAAAAGAAATGCAAGAAAGCCAAGTGGCTGTCTGATGAGGCTTTACAAGTAGCTGAGGAAAAAAGGGAAGCGAAAAGCAAGGGAGAAGGGGGAAGATATACCCAACTGAATGCAGATTTCCAGAGAATAGCAAGGAGAGACAAGAAGGCCTTCTTAAATGAACAATGCAAAGAAATTGAGGAAAACAACAGAATGGGAAAGACTAGAGATTTCTTCAAGAAAATCGGAGATCTCAAGGGAACGTTTTGTGCAAAGATGGGCATGATAAAGGACAAAGAAGGCAGGGACCTAACAGAAGCAGATGAGATTAAGAAGAGGTGGAAAGACTACACAGAAGAACTATACAGGAAAGATCTGAATGTCCCTGATAGCCATGATAGTGCGGTCACTGAACTTGAGCCGGACATCCTAGAGAGTGAAGTCAAGTGGGCCTTAGGAAGCATTAGTAACAACAAAGCTAGTGGAGATGACAGTATTCCAGCTGAGCTATTTAAAATCCTAAAAGATGATGCTGTTAAAGTGCTGCACTCAATATGCCAACAAATTTGGAACACTCAACAATGGCCACAAGACTGGAAAAGGTCAGTTTACATTCCAATTCCAAAGAAGGGCAATGCCAAAGAGTGTTCAAACTACCGTACAATTGTACTCATTTCACATGTCAGCAAGGTTATGCTCAAAATCCTACAAGCTAGGCTTCAGCAGTATGTGAACTGAGAACTACCGGAAGTACAAGCTGGGTTCCGAAGAGGCAGAGGAACTAGAGATCAAATCGCCAACATTCGCTGGATCATGGAGAAAGCAAAAGAATTCCAGAAAAGTGTCTATTTCTGTTTCATTGACTACGCTAAAGCCTTTGATTGTGTGGATCACAACAAACTGTGGCAAATTCTGAAAGAGATGGGAGTACCAGACCACCCTACCTGTCTCCTGTGAAACCTGTACGAGGGTCAAGAAGCAACAGTAAGAACCGGACATGGAACAACCGAGTGGTTCAAAATTGGGAAAGGAGTACGACAAGGCTGCATATTGTCACCCTGCTTATTTAATTTATATGCAGAGTACATCATGAGAAATGCCGGGTTGGATGAATCACAGGTCGGAATTAAGATTGCCAGGAGAATTATCAACAACCTCAGATACGCAGACGATACCACCCTAATGACAGAAAGTGAGGAGGATCTAAAGAGCCTCTTGTTGAGGGTGAAAGTGGAGAGTGCAAAAGCTGGTTTGAAACTCAACATTAAAAAAACGAAGATCATGTCATCTGGCCCTATCACTTCCTGGCATATAGAAGGGGAAGAAATGGAAGCAGTGACAGATTTTACTTTCTTGGGCTCCAAGATTACCACAGACGGTGACTGTAGCCATGAAATTAAAAGACGCTTGCTCCTTGGGAGGAAAGCTATGGCAAACCTAGGCAGCATAGTAAGAATCAGAGACATCACCTTGCCAACAAAGGTTCGTATAATCAAAGCTATGGTTTTCCCAGTAGCAACGTATGGCTGTGAGAGCTGGACTATAAGGAAGGCTGAGTGCCGAAGAATTGATGCTTTCGAACTGTGGTGCTGGAGAAGACTCTTACGAGTCCCCTGGACTGCAAGGAGGTCATAGAATCATAGAATCATAGAATAGTAGGGTTGGAAGGGGCCTACAAGGCCATCGAGTCCAACCCCCTGCTCAATGCAGGAATCCAAGTCAGAGCATCCCTGACAAATGGCTGTCCAGCCTCGTCTTGAAGGCCTCCAGTGTGGGAGAGCCCACCACCTCCCCAGGTAATTGGTTCCATGGTCGTATTGCTCTGACAGTCAGGAGGTTTTTCCTGATGTTCAGCCGGAATCTGGCTTCCTGCAACTTGAGCCCATTATTCCTTGTCCTGCACTCTGGGATGATCAAGAAGAGATCCTGGCCTTCTTCTCTGTGACAACCTTTCAAGTACTTGAAGAGTGCTATCATATCTCCCCTCAGTCTTCTCTTCTCAAGGCTAAACATGCCCAGTTCTTTCAGTCTCTCTTCAGAGGGCTTTGTTTCCAGTCCCCTGATCATCTTTGTTGCCCTCCTCTGAACCCTCTCCAGTTTGTCTGCATCCTTCTTAAAGTGTGGTGCCCAGAACTGGACACAGTACTCCAGATTAGGCTAACCAGTGCTGAGTAGAGGCAAACTAGTACTTCCTGGGATTTGGAAGCAATGCTTCTATGAATGCAGCCCAAAATAGCATTTGCCTTTTTTGCAGCCACATCACATTGTTGGCTCATATCCAGCTTGTGATCGACAACAATTCCAAGATCCTTCTCGCTCGTAGTGTGGTTGAGCCACGTATCCCCCATCTTGTAACTGTGCATTTGGTTTCTTTTTCCTAGGTGCAGAACTTGGCATTTGTCCCTATTAAATGCCATTCTGTTGTTTTCTGCCCAGCGCTCCAGTCTATCCAGATCACTTTGAATTTTGTTTCTGTCTTCCAAAGTATTAGCTATCCCTCCCAATTTTGTGTCATCTGCAAATTTGATCAGCATTCCCTGCACCTCCTCCTCCAAGTCATTAATAAAAATGTTGAAGAGCACTGGGCTCAGGACTGAGCCCTGCGGTACCCCACTCGTTACCTCTCCCCAGCTTGAGAAGGTCCCATTGATAAGCACTCTTTGAGTCCGATTCTGTAGCCAACTGTGGATCCACCGGATCGTTGTTTCATCTAGCCCACTTCAAGCTAGTTTGCTCATCAGGATATCATGGGGTACTTTGTCGAAAGCTTTGCTGAAGTCGAGGTATATGATGTCTACAGCATTCCCATGGTCTACAAGGGAGGTTACTTGATCAAAAAATGAGATCAGATTTGTCTGGCAGGACTTGTTTTTGACAAATCCATGTTGGCTTCGAGTAATCACGGCATTGTTGTCAAGGTGCTCCCAGATGGATTGCTTTATGATCTGCTCCAGAATTTTCCCAGGGATTGATGTCAGACTGACTCGTCTGTAGTTCCCAGGTTCCTCCTTTTTACCCTTTTTGAAGATAGGGACAACGTTAGCCCTCCTCCAGTCATCTGGCACTTCCCCCGTCCTCCATGATTTCTCAAAGAGAATAGACAGCGGTTCTGAGAGTTCTTCTGCCAGTTCCTTTATGACTCTAGGATGCAGTTCATCTGGCCCTGGAGATTTGAACTCATTCAAAGTAATTAGGTGTTCCTTGACCATATGCCTGTCGATCTCAAGCTGCAATCCTGCCCCTTCAGCTTGTACTTCGCCTTTGCCAGGGGGGTCATAGACCCTCTTTTGGGAGAAGACTGAGCCAAAGTAGGAATTGAGCACCTCTGCCTTTTCTTTGTCATCTGTTATCATTTTTCCATCCTTATTTAATAGCTGAACCACCATTTCTTTCCTCTGCCTTTTACTATGCACGTAGCTGAAGAAAGCCTTTTTGTTGTTTTTAACATCCCTTGCTAACCTCAGCTCATTCTCAGCTTTAGCCTTCCTGACGCCATCCCTGCAATTCTGTGCTATCTGCCTGTACTCTTCCTTTGTTACTTGGCCTTCTTTCCACTTCCTATATGTGTCCTTTTTTGTTTTCAGGTCATCCCTAAGCTTTTTGTGAAGCCACATTGGCTTCTTCTGTTGTCTTCCACCTTTTCTTCTTGTTGGAATTGTTTGTGATTGTGCCTTGAGAATTTCCTTTTTTAAAAGCTCCCACCCATCTTGGACTCCTTTTCTCGCTAGCATCGCTTGCCATGGGACCTTACTGATCATTGTTCTGAGTTTATGAAAATCAGCTTTCCTAAAATCCAGGGTACGCATTTGACTACACTCGGCTTTTGCTTCCCTTAGAACCAAGAACTCAAGTACAACATGGTCGCTTTCCCCCAGAGTTCCTGTAACTGCTACTTTATCCACTAAGTCATCTCTGTTGGTTAGGATCAAGTCAAGGATAGCTGATCCTCTAGTTCCTACCTCTACTTTCTGTAGGAGGAAGTTATCCGCCACACAAGTCAGGAATTTCCTGGAGGGGCCATGTTTTGCAGAATTTGTCTCCCAACAAATATCGGGGAAATTGAAGTCCCCCATTACTACTACATCATGCTTCCTTTAAACATTGACTATTTGCTTTTCAATAGTTTCATCCTTGTCTTCTCCTTGATTGGGTGGCCGGTAGTAGACTCCGACCACCAGGTTCCTTTTATTCTTTGCTCCATTTATTTCAACCCAGATGCTCTCGATGGGGCTACCAAGCTCCTCCTCCTGTATTTCTGTGCAGAGATATGTATTTTTCACATACAGTGCAACCCCACCCCCCTTTCTGTTCCTCCTGTTCTTTCTGAACAAGTTATATCCTTCAATTGCTGTATTCCAGTCATGAGAGTCATCCCACCAAGTCTCAGTTATACCTATCAGGTCATAATTTCCCTCTTGTATTAAGAGTTCAAGTTCGTTCTGTTTGTTTCCCATACTCTGGGCATTAGTATATAGACATCGAAGACCATGTGCTTCATAGTCTGGCTTTCTTCCTACATGTGTCTGAAGACTATTATTGGGCGCTATCAGAGCTGTTCTCTCCATTGCAGTGCATGCGCCTATGTCCATTGTTACCCCCAACATTACATCTCCCTTCCCCGTAGAATTCAGTTTAAAGCCCTCCTGATGAAGTTCTTCATGCTGTGGCCAAACACATTCTTCCCAGCCTTTGTGAGGTGCAACCCATCCCTAGCCAACAGCCCATCTTCCAGGAAGTATAGCCCGTGGTCCCAGAATCCAAATCTCTCTCGTCGGCACCACCTTCGTAGCCAGTCATTCACCTGGAGTATTTTTCGTTCCCTTTCTATCCCTCTTCTAACTACTGGAAGGATGGATGAGAAAACTATCTGGGCCCCAAAGTTCTTGAGTTTCCTTCCCAAAGCTTCAAAGTCTGAGGTGATCTCTTCGTAGCTCCACTTGGCGGTATCATTTGTTCCCACATGGATGAGAAGAAAGGGATACCTGTCAGTGGGCTTTATGAGTGCAGGCAACCTTTCAGTCACGTCTCTAATCTGTCCTCCCAGGAGACAACATACCTGGCGAGTCCATGGGTCTTCGCGACATACTTGGGTCTCGATCCCACGCAGCAAGGAGTCTCCCACTACTACCACTCTTCTCTTCTTCTTCTTGTAGGCCTGGGTTTCATCGCCTCTGTTTGACTGACCTTTAGCCTCTTGCTCACTCTCATGCAGGTTCCCCTGTGATTCTTCCTCTGCAGGCTGTCCTCCAGTCTCATCTGCAAGTACCTGGAATCGGTTCCACAGCTCCACTGCTTCCACTGGTGCAGAGTGGCGTCTAGTTCTTCTTCTCCTAACTGTCACCGTTTTCCAAGGAGTATCCTCTATTCCATTTTTCTTCACCTCAGCATTTCCCACTGCCTCATCTTGCTGTTGCTCTTCAAGCTTCTGGTCTGCCCTTTGCTGCTGTAGTTCCCCCATTCTGTCCAAGAACTCTTCGTGTTCTCTTATTCCCCGGAGGGTCGACAGTCGCCGCTCCAGTCCACTTACTTTTTCCTCCAGCAGCGTGATCAACTTGCACTTGTTGCAGGTATAGGCCATGTTGTTCTCAGGCAAGAAAACAAACATTGCACACACCTTGCAGGTCACCACCACTGGAGAGTCTTGTCCTTCCATAGCCTCTTTTCCCTTTTGTGTCTAGCTTTGTGATTGTTCTAGACTAGCCTGTGCCTGCTCCTCTACTCAGTAGAGGTTAAAAGCAGAGTCCCACTGGTGTGGAAGTGTGTGCTACAAGTCAAATAAATGAAAAAAAGTTAGTAAAAAAAATTAAAACAATGTTAGGGGCCTCCCCCTTGACCTCCCCTGCCGAACTCCCCTGGCCAACTCCTGTTTGCTTCCCCTGTTCACTCGCTCTGTTCGCTCGCTCTCTGGGAGCTTGCCTGCTTCTGTAGTCCCTGGACCAGCTGGAGCAGCTTGCTCTGCTCTGCTCTGCTCAGCTGGGAGGCGGGAAACACCTAAAATCAGTCCATCCTAAAGGAAATCAACCCTGAGTGCTCATTGGAAGGACAGATACTGAAGCTGAAGCGCAAATATTTTGGCCACCTAATGCGAAGAGAAAACTCCCTGGAAAAGACCCTGATGCTGGGAAAGATTGAAGGCAAAAGGAGAAGGGGACGGCAGAGGATGAGATGGCTAGATAGCATCACCGATGCAATGAATATGGACTTGAGCACACTCCAGGAGAGAGTGCAGGACAGGAAGGCCTGGCATGCTATGGTCCATGGGGTCATGAAGAGTCAGACACGACTGAACAACAACAACATTGCAAACTGCAACCTGGGAAGTTAATTCTTCTTGGTTCTTTCCTTCCTTGGTAGCAAGGGGCATTAGATGGTTATTTACAGATGGAGACCTGCTCTAAGAGGATCTATCTGTAATTTAATAAACCTAAGTGCAACTGATGAGGGGGGCCCTGGTTTGATGGAGGTACAACTGCCATCAGCCTCCCTCCAAACAAGCTGACCTAAAAATACCATGGATTTGCATGCCATCCAGGCATATCTATAGCCCCCTTCACAGGTGTACTGTCAGGAGGCCCTAGCTGGCCTCTTTCAGTCTACTCCAGTAGCCAACTCCAGACACAGACAAAGGATTCTTTTCAAGGCTTTATTCCTTTTACAACTCAATTACTCTATCACCAGCGAGTAAGCTATGAACAGCAGAGTAATCTATGCCCCGGGTTAGAAACAGTTGGTCCCCGTTTGAACGAGAATCACTTGCAGACCCTGAACTTATGGGCTAGGGAGAGTCCCTCCCCTTTTCCCTTGGGTCCTCTGGACGCGACCGTTGCTTGCGCGCCAAATGGGCGCTATGCCTCCTTTCCGCGCCCTCCATGGCTCGTCGCTCTCTGCGTCTGTGTCGAGCATCCAGCCAGTCCTCCTCCCGCACTCTTTCACTCCCAGGACTGCTATCGATGTCTGGAATGCCAGTAGGAGGAATATCTCCCCACTGCAGGGCCTGGGAGGGAAGAGCGCGCTCCTCTCCCACGGACGGCTGTTTCTTCTCAGAATCAAAACTGCTCTGAGGTTCTATGGGCTCAGTGTCCACCCTGACATGTACCTGTGGTGGTGTGGCAGCTGCTTCCAGCAATGTGATCCCACACTGCTGTCAGATGTGTGTGAATGAAACATCTAGGGCCAATTGCATGGCTCTTTCCCAACTGTGAGCTTCACTGGATCGACATCTGATATACAATACAAACAGTGTAACCATCCTAATAGTTTAGGCAAAGTATTGAAAGGCAGAATTAAAATGTTGACTTTCCAGGGAGATACAAGATGATTTAGTGAAAGATTATGTATTCAATAACACTTATTAGAGGTGCACACAGACATTTCCAAAATAGAACAGAAAAAGTATATTTGTTGGCTAAATATACCATAAATTGGATGAGATTTGGTGAAAGGCATGTAATCAGTCCATTGATGTTTTTGCATATAACCATAGGATCTTACAACTTTATCAGAAGTCACAAAACAAAGATTGAACAAGCCAATCAAATCAATTAAACCCTGATGGCTGCAAAGCAGGAAGAGGCAATTTGGAACAAAGAAGGGGTGGGGGGTGCTAAACCCTGTTTGCAATTTTATTGCTGCAATTCTCCCTCAAGCTGCTTTCCCCACCTTCATTGCCCCTGCAGTTTGTTGCTCTGCAAATATACAACTGGAACCTAAAGGGGTGGGAAGCTGCAGGCCATAGGTGGATTAACACACCCTATCGCCACACTACTCCTCTGCTCCAAATTGCCCCCTCCCAGTGCTGCTTTGCCAGAAGGAAGGACGACATCAGGATTTCCTTACACATGGATGTAAATAATGTGGTGTTAGACTTTTCACTATAATGTAGGGCCTATTCCTATGTTACCAGGTTGCTGTTTCCCCATGTCTCCATCTGTTCCAGTATACCTGTGGTTACTCCCCTGCCCGGCAACAAGTGCCACCCACTTCCCACAAAGGTCTCACCCATTCTCCTGCTGGATGTGTTCACAGGAGCAGAGTTAAGTTTGACATTTAAGAAGGAAGTAAAAAGCATTTCCTGGAGATCTCTTTTTAGAGGAAAGAAAGGCAAACGGGGAGGGTCTAGCTGCGGTCAGGTAATTCTTTGCATGTATAATAAATACATTTTGACAGGAATAGCGTTTAATTACCGGGTAGACAGTTACACAAATGGAAGTGCCACATACACTTTGTTCCTATGAAGAATTGGCCATTACTTAGGCTTTAATTAGCCACTTGGAGCATGAACTTTGGGCCTGAAACCTTGATGGGGTTTGATTAAGGAGCCATCAGTCCCAGGAGGGCTTGTGGAGACTATGGGCATCTCTACACCAACCTAAAATCCTGCATTTAAAACAAGGCTTTCTGCTTCCGTTTTAAATGCAGGATCACGACGACTCCCCTTTTAACCCACTTCCTTTCCCCCCTCCCCTTCCCCCCTCCTTTTCCTCATATCCGAGTCTTCTATTATCTTTCATTGATCTCACTCCCCTTCTTGCCACTTTTCCTCTTGTCACCGGGGGCCTGGGTGGGGGGGGAATCAAGCAGAACACAACTGCGTAATTTGATAGCTCATTATCTGTGATCTATTAAAAAATGGAACAAAGGGCATTTAGTGCAGGAGATACCTTTGGAGGTTAACAGCATCATGTAAAGAGCTCGCAAACTTCCATGAAGGAGCAATCTCAATCGCAGGATAAAAGCACATTGTGAAGAAAGCCTTATTTGGCCAGGTATCTGTTTGGGGGAGTGGGGGATGTTGTGATAATCCTCATTCTCTCTCATCTTCTTTTCCCCTCTGTATTGGCTTGATCTACTATAGATAGAAATGTGATGATGGAAACTGTTACATATGGTTGTCATGTGACCTCATCACTCCAAAAACTGGTGCACTCACAGGTTCTGTGACACTAAAGCAATCCATTATATATGCCTCTAGGAAATTGTGCAAACGGCCCTTGCAACTCTGTCCCAGGCAAAGGAGAAGCCCCAAGGATTTCAGCTACAGAGATGTGTCATTTTCATTTTGCTGACAAAGACATTGGCAGTCAGATGACCTTCCAGATCTAAGAATGAGCTCTTGCAAGCTCTGAGCTGGTTCTGAGCATAAAACCCTCAAGATTGTGGGCATCTCTACACCAGTCTAAAATCCTGCATTTAAAACGGGGCTTTCTGCTTCCGTTTTAATGCAGGATCACGACAACTCCCTTTTTCCCCTGCTCCCCTTTCCCCCTCCCGCTCCCCGTACCTGACTCTTCCATTGTCTTTCATTACTGGGTAATTTGATAGCTCATTATCTGTGATCTGTTTAAAAACAGAACAAAGGTCATTCAGTGCAGGAGATGCCCTGGAAGGTCACGGCGTCATGGAAAGAGTCCACACACTTCTGTGAAGGAGCAATCTCAATTGCAGGATAAAAGCTCCATGTTAAGAAAGCCTGTTTCCTCATGCAAGGATTCTGCCCGCCTGCTGCTTTTATTTTATTGTTTAAAAATATTTTTATTATATATCTAGAAAACAAAAAAAGAGGAACCCCCCAAGACAACATAACAATGAAAACCCCCTGAGAACAGCCCCCTAACAACTGGGGCACGGTGGGTTGTTACCAGAAACTTAGTAATACAATTAATACAAAAATAAAAAATAGTAAGTGTGCTGTATAATCTTCATTTAGCTGTTGTAATGTTCAGATGCTCAGGGCAGAAGCGGGCATATACTGTGGTAAATCTGGTTGTGATGTACGTTGAATAAAACTCTTCCATATGACATAAAATACTAGTGATTCTGTTTTTCCTTGACTCAAAAGTAAATCACGAGTTATTTTTTCTGATATTGCTACAGACCATATATTCCAGTACCATATGGGTAAGTTCAAATTGTCCAATTTTTTCCACTGCTATGTCTGGTGAGCAGCAATTAACAAGAATGATAGCATTCTTTAGATTTAATACTTCCATTAGACCCCTTATATAATAATTTTTAAAAGTTCTGGTTCGTATATGATCGTTTCTCTGGTAATAGTAATTATTTCTTTATGTACCAGTGTCCAGAATCCCTGTATTTGTGGGCATTCCCACCTTAAATGAAAATATGTGCTTTTTGCCCACAGCCTCTTCAACAGAGGGGGCTGCATGTTGAAGTAATGCGCACCAGCTGGATTGGCATGTGATACTATCTGTGCAGAACTTTCAAGGAGGTTTATCGGATAGAGAAACCTCCTTGATCTAAATGATCTGTTGTCCCATAATTTGTTCCAACTCGAATCTGCTAGTTTCCTTCTGAAATCAGCTTCTCATACTTCCTTCAAGCCAACCATCAAACCCATCTGGGCATCTATTAAGATGGTGTAAAATAGAGATACAATTCCCTTATCCTCCTTCCCTACCATTACCATTGCTTGTTCTAGTCCTGTCAGGGTTCTAAATCTGTATGTGTTTATGTGAGGATCTTTGAGGAAGTGGGATGGCTGTAGTTCTTGTAGCCATCCTATACCTAGATCTCCTAAGTCAACTTGGAGTTGTTCTATAGATTTTGGTTTATCCTGGGCATAAAAGTCCCTCATTCGGGAATCCTAGTTATGAGAGTTGTATTCAGACCACCTGGGAATGTTTGTAATGGGGTGAGGGGAGGCCACACCAGGGACAACCTAGCTTGCCACTTTTTCCAGATCATGAAAATATTTTGGTATATGGATTTTTAATACTGTTGAACTCCATTTTTATGGATTGAAAAGGCAAAGCCCATAAGGGGCCCTTGTTCAGCACTTCTTCTTCCAGACACGTCCAGTTTTTGTTTGCCTTCATAATGATAAAGTGGAGCTGCCGCAACTACAAAGCTTCGTAGTACGATATAAGGTGGGAGTCCCCAACCTCCTCCGCCTGTTTTTTGTGGTACATTTTTAATGCCAGGCGAGGTGCTTTGGCTTTGGTCCTTGCTGCTTTTATGGCAGCCCCTAAACAGTCTTATCCTCTCTTTTGTTGCTGTTTAACACCCACCCCACCCCAGTTTGCTGCTTCTTCCAGCCTGTTCTGCAGCCTTGTTCCGTCTTTTGGAAAAGCCTTCCCTTCAGGATTTTTGTGGTTCCTCCCACAGCAGCTGGATTTTAGGGCCTGGGCAGCTGCCTGTTGCCTGGCAATATGCGGTGTTGCTTCCCCCTTCTGTGGCCTTGCTCTGCATTCCTGCCTTGCAGCTGAGCTCCCAGCCAGCCGTGACTCCTCTCAGTTATAGCTTTATTACAGACAGCAAGCAAAGGCCCTCACTGAGCCCCCTGAACGTGGCTGCCCTAGACTGGGTCCCAGTACGGAATCCCGTCCCAACCTATGGCCTCATCTTGCTCAGCCCTCATGCTAGGGGATTCAGCTGCCTTTGCTGCCGCCCTCAGGACTCTCATCAACAACCCACAGTTCAGGTGAGCCAGCTGGGAAAGCCAGCTAAGAGAGCCTGGGGATCAGCGTGTGGCTGGGAGCAAAGGCCACAGTTGAATCAACAAGGGTAAAGATCAGAAGGAAAGCTGGGAAGCAACTTTAAGTTTGTTCCCCTGGCTTGTTGAGCTGGGAGAATTCATAGTGTCAGGAAATGGGGAAGGTTCCATGCCTTATCCCAATGACAACTGTAAATAAGAAGATACAGCCCCCACCCCACCCGCTCAGCATGAGTGTGTACATGGGTGACTTCTTGACCTGCCAAATCATGACCTTGTGCAACTCCTCCTTGTAGATGCATTTAAAGTCTATCGGAAAATTGTTATGGGTTTGTAAAATAATATACAAGTTTACGAAGTTGCTGACTAGTACCATATATGAAGGTGTTGTCTTTAAGACCCTACTTTGGAAATCTTTTGAAGGGGATATATTTATCTGAAAAAATATGTAAGCAAAAGGGTAGTTCTCTCTTTTGTGTTGTTTATTTTGTGAAATTTTCTTCGTAGGCATTATGGGTGGGGGCGGCAGGGGGAAAGGCTGAGTTACAGAATTGGAACAGTTGATTTCTGAATACAAAATACATTATTAATGTATGGGTCAGCTGTTTCTTAGGAATACTTTGTATGGGCTGGGGGGTTTATGGTGTGTTTAATGTGGAAATGATAGTGAAGGTAAAACTGTGGACTGTAATGCTTGATACACAGCATGAATGATTATTTGTGCATTGTTGTGTGAACCGTGCATGCATTGCCCACCCAAAATACTGCATACAGAGTTGCTCTTAGCTGGCATGGTACTGTTTAATTGATCAAGAATACCTTTCTATGACAACATAATAATATGATTATCATTGCCATATATATAGCACTTCTAAGTGTGCAAAGTTCATTTCAGCCCTGATTATATTCATCTGTGTAATCCTGTGAAGCAGACCATTTCTCTAAATTTGCAGATAAGAAATTGAGTATGGTGACATGACTAAGGGCACAATCCTATGCATGTTTAGACTGAAAAAGGTCCCACAACTCCCAGCATGCCCCAGCCAGCCATGCTGGGTTTCGTCCTGGTTACAGGACTGAATCAGCCTTGGTCGCCCTGATGGATGACCTTTATCGAGAGAGGGACAGGGGAAGTGCAACCCTGTTAAATTCTGCTCAATCTCTCATCAGCTTTTGATACCATCAACCATGGTATCCTCCTGGATCGACTCTGTGGGATGGGTATCAGAGGTACTGTGTTACAGTGGTTCTGGTCCTACCTACGAGGCCAATTTCAGAGAGTAACATTGGGTGACTATTCCTCAGCCCCTTGGCAACTGAGTTATGGGGAGCTGCAGGGTACCATCTTGTCCCCAATGTTGTTTAACATCTATATGAAGCCACTGGGAGTAGCCATTAGGGGATTTGGAGCCAAGTGCCATCAGTATGCTGATGACACACAGCTCTATCTCCCTGTGACATCTGAATCAGGAATGGTGTGCAAGTCCTGGACCAATGCCTGAACTCACTAATGGGCTGGATGAGGGCCAATAAACTAAAACTGAATCCTGGCAAGACGGAAGCCCTGTGGGTGAGTGGTTCCTGAATTCAGGAGGTAGGCTTAGTGCCTGTTCTGGATGGGGTTGCACTCCCTCTGAAAGATCAGGTCCGTAGTTTGGGGATACTCCTAGATCCATCACTGTCGCTGGAAGCCCAAGTGGCTGGTGCGGCTTGCAGTGCCTTTTACCAGCTTTTGCTGGTTCACCAGCTATGGCCAATCCTGAACTGGAATAGCTGAGCCACAGTGGTACAGGCATTATAGAATCATAGAATAGTAGGGTTGGAAGGGGCCTACAAGGCCATCGAGTCCAATCCCCTGCTCAATGCAGGAATCCAAGTCAGAGCATCCTTCATAGATGGCTGTCCAGCCTCATCTTGAACGCCTCCAGTGTGGGAGAGCCCACCACCTCCCTAGGTAGTAACCTCAAGACTGGATTACTGCAACACACACTATGCGGGGCTGCGCTTGAGGCTGGTCCAGAAGCTGGAGCTAGTGCAGAATGCAGCAGCTTGGTTGTTGTCAGGAGCCGCCCCTTTTTAGCATGTAACTCCTTTGCTGAGGGAACTGCACTGGCTGCCTACCCGCTACCTGGTCAGGTTTAAAGTTTTAGTGCTAGTGTACAAAGCCCTAAACAACTTGGGACCAGGATACCTGAGAGAGCACCTTCTTCTTTACCAACCTGCCTGGTCACTGAGGTAATCGGAGGGCTTGCTTCTGGTGGTTCCACATGGACCTATAGCCCGGTTGGAGTCCACCAGGAAAAGAGCCTTCAACATGGTGGCCCCCTCCCTGTAGAATTTCTTGCCTTTGGAGATCAGGCAGGTGCCAACATTGTGTTGCTTTCGGCACCTCCTGAAGACATTGTTAATTTGAGAGGCCTTCCCTGAGTGACCAGCTGCCGTTTATTAAGTTCAGAATCTTTAAAATGTTTCAATTGTTTTAATTATGGAGTTTTATTCTTTTATCTTGCTGTTCACTGTTCCGAAATCTTTGGTGTGGAGCGGTATAGAAATATTGCAAACAAACAAACAAACAAACAAGCAAGCAAACAAATGGCTTAGCAGGAATTTGAATTGACTTAAGGTGTAAATGCTTCATTCTATACACTGAATCACTTTCTCAGTCTTTCTCATTCTGAGCGACAGACTTGTCTTTTCTGTAATTCATTCATTTATTTATTTCATTTCATTTCATTTCCATACTGCCCAATAGCCGAAGCCCTCTGTGCAGTTCACAGAAATTAAAACCAGAGTGCAGCATAAAACAATATAACACATGAAAGCTTAAAACCATAATATAACAATACAACTCGAATAAAACCTAGCAGCAATGCAGATATTTAAAATAGATTTAAAACACCAGAGCTAAAAGATTAGGAAGCTAAAATGCTAAAATACTGGGAGAATAAAAAGGTCTTCACCTGGCGCTGGAAGGAGTACTATGTAGGCACCAGGCGAACCTCTCTAAGGAGCTCATTCCACAGCCGGGGTGCCACAGCAGAAAAGGCCCTCTTCCTAGTAGCCACCCGCCTCACCAGGAATGAGCTTTCATATCCAAAGGAGGGAGCCACTGGGGTAGCCATATGCACATTCAGCAGGTCAGACTGGTGGTCCATCTGCTCCAACACTTTTGGGATTTGTTTGGCAATATATTGTATGTTTTCACCATTCTGGTTAATAGCCATTGGTCTTCATTTGTTAATACTGATACTTGTTAGTAAATAGTTCTTGAAGGGGTGTATGCATTCTAATCAGTGACCCTTTCTAAAAGTGCCACTCTCTTTAGTGAAATACCAGTTACTAGGAGGTTATTGCTTGAAAATGTTCCACATAGTAGTGCTTAGCTATATGGACAGTTGTCTCTAGACTCCAGCCATCCAGTGAGCCAAACATTAGCACTTTCACACAGTAATGTTTGACCCTGCGTGGCTGGAGCAACGAGCTCCCCTTAAGATTTGAGGAGCCACACTGATGACATTTTAAAGTGGTTACCTTAGCTGCTTCTGTCAAATTGGGGTTCTCTGTATATGTCATGGGGCCTCATCCATCCCTTATGATGGGCCTAGGACCTGAACTAGATTTCTAAGGATCCTCACCTCGGCTTTCTCCTGTTTGAGTATTTGATAATGCATACAACATGGGACAGGTACATAATCTGTGCAATCTTGCAGAAGGATGGAACTTCAATCTGTGCGAGGATCAAAGCCCTAATCTGTGAATGTTGGATGAGTCAAAGCTCGGGGATCAAGGCATTTGTTCTCTTCTTAGCATTCTAAAGAATGATTATTAATTTTGCTCAAAACCAATGAGGCTTTGGATACAGTTAGCACTGGAACAGAGTTTAAGGTAGTGATTTCCCCCTTTCCCTTACTCACTGCGGCTTTACTTGCTTTCTTGAGACATCTGGATGTGTTTTTCTAAACACATTCCTTCTCTTAAGGTGCAATCCTATCCATGTTTAGACAGAAAAAGCCCTAGCCAGCATGGCTGGCTGGGGCATGCTGGGAACTGTAGGAGTTTTCTCTGTCTAAACATGCATAGGATTGCACCCTTAATAGTGTTATGGATGTAGTGCTCACATTTCATGCTTCTGCTCCTCATTTGTAATATACAGAGGTTGTTTCTATTACATGATCTAATCCAGACATACAGCATTCAAACAATCCAAGGTTGTCTTGCCATGGAGAATTGGCACAAGGTATATTTCTATGGTTCTGTAAACCTAACAGGATTACAGTAGGGGTTGACTGAATATAGAAGATTGTACCCAGTACAGGTGTTGGCCTTAAATGGCTTTCAGGTCCTTTCCAACGTTACCATTCTTTCATTTTTATTATAGCACACATACCCTTCCATTGCCATTATGAAGCACCATTGCCATTATGCTGCATCTTTTATTTGGAACTGACGTGTTCTAAGGATGGCTTGCTGTGCAAAAGTTTCTTTGCACCCTTGCCCACTCCCAAACACCAGACATTTGCAAGGTGATTTTAAGCAGATTGTGTTTTGCTGATTGGAATTTGCTGATGAAGTATTATTGAACCTCGTGCAGGGAGGCCATTTAAACCCCCACTTAGGGCCCATCCAGACAGATGGGAATTTTTGCATAATAAGTGCAGAATTGTTGTTAAAGTGTTCCACCGAGATACAGATGCTTTTGCTGAAGGGATACTGCATTTTCCTAGTGGTCAAACTACAATATGTTGTTGCTGAAAAAATGAGATTTTCCCTCCCATCTAATACATCCACTGTAGACATGAGCGCTGCATGAAATGTGCTTGTGTGAGTATCGCAGGCACCTATTGGACAATGCCGAGGCCTTCATTAGTGGGAAGCAGCTCTATGACATATTTAAATTAATAATAAACTTGTGGGAGGCATCATATTTGCCTCCCACAAAATGGCAGATATGCTCACAGCTCTGCCAGTGCCCACACTATAGTGTTCCACACTATAAAAAGTTACAAATATAGTGCCTCCCACAAGTTTATTGTTAGAATAATAAATATAATATAATAATAAACTTGTGGGAGGCACCCCACGCTATAAGAAGTTACAAATACCTCTTTTTCTCTACAGCAGCAACCTTTTAGGATGTGGGGATATGATACTATGCAACTGCTGCTATCTCCAGAGCAAGAAAGAGCCTAGAGAAAGTGCAACTATCTGATAATCGTTATTATGCTATTATGGCTATAGCGGTGTAACTAACAACTGAGAGAATTGTTTGTTTCAGAGGAATTGTCATTTCACAACGAAATGTGAATAAAAGACGCAGATCAGTTTTCTGGCCCATAGAAGTGCGAAAGTCATTATGTAAAGGAAAATGAAGTGAAGTGCTGAGTCAATTACAGAACAGGGCAGTGCTGTGGTATCTGGGTTTACACACCCATGCAAGCTGTAGTGTGGTAGGAAAATCCTCCTACATGTTTTCTTTAACCCACTGCAACTGTGGTGGGTCCTTATCGTTAGTCTGATGACCCTAAATATATACAATTGGGCAATCTACAGCCATGTCTGGAATGCAGTAATCAGAATCATGAGGCTATGCTCATGACCACTTTTGAGCCAACATTGGTTTCCCAGTTATCTGCTCCCAGTGCTTGCTTAGCTGGCTATGTGCATCTACTGCCATGTGCTGAATTAATTCCATCTTTGGGAATGCTGTTGATAACCCACACAAATAGAGCCGTCTTATGCTCACAATGTGGTGGTGGTGGCAGCGGGGTGATACACCACCACTACACCAGTGGCACAGATGGCCATATGCAATGTGTGGTGAGCCTGGGAAGGGAGGGGGGGAAACCCACAACCAGAAAATACAAAAATAGCATCAAAATGGCAGACACGCGCACGGCGTCCCCAGAAACTCTGCCAGTGCCCAGCCGTCTGAGCCACTGCCATCCACATGGAGGGAGCCAGTGAATTCACAACAATAGGGTCATGCCCCTGCCCAGCACGCCCTCTGCATCACACAGCAAACAAGGCAATGCCACAGTGCCCCTAGTCCATCAGTCCCAGCGGCACATCCAGCAGTGATCCTGCTGGTCCCAGTCCCCAGGCATTCCTATAGGCAGGGACTTGAATTTCCTTACGATCCTCACAACCACTGTTTGGAGCAGAACACACAAAGGGGAGGAAGGAGAACCCACCCAACAGAGCACCCCCATTACTCCCTGGCAAGGGGCTTGCAAAGAGCACATGTAGCCTTCTTGAGACAAGGGTTTAGGACACATGCAGGGAGCAAAAGACCTTTTTGCCCAGCAGCCAAGGGGAGGGGCCAGGACACACAACAAATGGAACCTGAGACACCAACACCCTCCAGTGGCTCACCGTTTAGGACACAAGTTTGGGAAGCAGGAGAATGGAATTTGAGTCCCAGTAGGGGAAGGGAGGGGGAGGAATATGACCCCCACTTACCTTTTGCAAGATTTAAACCCACACTGCAAACACCACAGAGCAGTTCCTCAACCTTTCAGCCACAGCAGCAGACATATCATGATGCATTGTTTCCCTCACCCCAGCCCCATTCCCAAGTCATCGATGCCAGGAGCACAGGAGCTACAAAAGATTTTTGAAATTAAAAACCTGGGAATAACTGGAAGTGCCAGTGTCCAGCGCCGTGACATTTTTATTTCCAATAATGCCTGTGGGCCCCAGAGGCATTCTTAGAAAATAAAAATGCAAGGTGGTTGCAGCCCAGTCCTTTATTTTGAAGTATGTCCAGCTGCCCAGAATTAAACAAACAAACTAGAAGCTGAGGGGTGTGGGGCGGGGCGGGGCGGGGCGGGGCGGGGGGGGGCATCCTGGAAAGCTAAAGGGATGGTAGGTAGTGAGGGTGTGTTTTGCCTGTGCTCTGCTTGCATGTGTGTTTTTAATGTGGGGTGTATGTGTGTGAGCTGGTTTGTTTGTTTGTTTTGTTGTGGTGTGGTGTGTGCTTTTCCTTGTGTATGTATGTGGTTTGTCTGAGTTTTTATCTGTGGGGGTGCGTGTGTGTGGTCTCCCTGGGACTTTTTTCTATGTGGGTGTATGGTGTGGGTGGATGTTTTGCCTGTGTGTGTGTGTTTCTAAGCATTACCAGTTTGCCTTATGGATATTTTGTTGTGCTTTTGGGGGGCAAATATGTGATTTGGCATTTGTGGCTCAGATCCCACCTGTGCCTTGTACTCAGTTTCTTGGCCAAGTTTCTTGTCTCCGAGCATCAGTCAGTTTGCCTTCTGTGAAATGGGTATTGGAGAAGAAAACACTGGGTTCAAAAGTGTAGTTTTGGAACTCAGTCACACACACTCCCCCCTGCCTTGTACTTCAGACACACACACACACCCCTCTGCCTTGTACTTAGGTCTTGGGCAGGCAAGCAAATTTTCTTTTACCCTCACCAGTTTGTCTTTTGGGGAATGGGTGTTTTGTGACTGGCCATGTCCATCATGGCAGCCATTTTGTGGGAGTGACCATGACATGCTCTCAACATTCCAAATGTTCCCATGGGGCCAAAAAGGTTGGGGGCCTCTGGCACAGACCAATAATCTGGCCCCTGCATGGGCCAGCCAGATCTTCTTGTCTACCTCAGTCCCTGGCAACTCATGTGACCCATTCCCCTACCCCATTGCCCAGTAAGCTAGCCTTGCAGTGCCAGGTAGCATCCAAGTAGACTTAATTGCCCTTCACCCTATTCCCAAGTCACTCTCTCATATGTCCTGACAGCCACACGCATCCCACTTCTGTTTCCTGAGAGGTTTGTCCCCTTGCAGTCCTGGGAACCTGAGTGAAGAGAAGAGAGGAAGGGACATAAAAACATAAGAAGAGCCCTGCTGGATCAGACCAAGGGTCCAACCAGCTGTCGACCAGGAACCCACAAGCAGGGCATGAGCGCAACAGCACCCTCCCACCCATGTTCCCCAGCAACTGGTGTACATAGGCTCACTGCCTCTGGTACTGGAGGTAGCACATAGCCATCAAGACTAGTAGCCATTGATAGCCTTTTCCTCAAGGAATTTTTCCAACCCCCTTTTAAAACCATCCAAATTGGTGGCCATCACTACTTCCTGTGGTAGAGAGTTCCACAGTTGAACTATGCGCTGTGTGAAGACATACCCCCCTGAGCCCATCAAGTTCCTCTACCAAAGAGTCCCATCCTGAGGGCCAGATGAAGCCAGATCATACTAGGGACGAGGAAAGGATTCTTATCTACCACTCCCTAACAAAAAGTGTGGAGCAGTTCATGAAAGGGGAAGACACATGCGCAGGGTTGCCAACCAGTCACCCCAGCAGGTGCTCTTGGACATTGGCTCAACAGACAGCTGGGTATTAAGTGCAGTGTCCCTTATGGTACCAGCTCCATGCTAGGAACGCATTCACCTGTGGCCTCACTTCCCTCCATGGAGCTTGCAAGGGTACAGGAACCCGCCTGGAGCAAGTAGGTTAACAACCCCCACACAGAAACCACTGAGAGCATGTTGCTGACTGTCGTTGGTCATGAGATGAGTGTCCTTCATGATTAGCAGAGAATCGGGTGTGGGATGGATCCTGTACCTGTAGGACAGCAGCCTGTAGAGAGCAAGGAGACACCCAGAAAGAGAGTAACATGTAGTAGTCAGCAGCTGGAGCACATAGTCCCTTCACCTGGATGCACAGTTGGTGTTTGCGAGGAGGTGAGAGAGAAGCGTGGCTACTTGCAGTATCAGAGGCAGCGTGCCTCTGTATTCCAGGTGCTGGGGAACACGAAGGGGAGGGTGCTATTGCACTCATGTCCTGTTTGTGGGCTTCCCATAACCATCTGGTGGGCCACTATGGGAATAGGATGCTGGACTAGATAAGCCTTTGGCCTATCTTCTTCTATTCTCCTGTTAAGAGTGAGTGGTGCTACCTGGATGCTGCACCAGTGCTCATGCCTCAGCCTCTTTCCTGGGGAAAGAGGACCGAGATGAGACTGCAGTAACTGTGAGTAAACTTCCCCCTTTGGGGATGTAGCAAAGTACTGGCTGCGTTCAGACAATCAGTAGGAGAAACAATGCAGTATGGGTTGTTTCCCCCACCCCTGTGCATACCGCTCATGTGACCAGCATTTCCCTAATTATCCACGCCACGTCGCAGGTTGCCGTGTTGTCCAAACCCAGTGCACTGCAGCTTCTCACCCACCCACAACCCGCTACTGCAAGTCATGGGTTGCAGGGTAGGTAAGAAGCTACCCCCGCTGTGCTGCATGCCGGGTTCGGACGAAATGGCAACCTGTGATGCAGTGTGGGTAATTAGGGAAATGCCAGTTGCCCGACTGGCATGCGTAGGGCGGGTGAAACAACCCATATTGCTTTGTTTCCAGTGCTGATTGTCCAAACCCAGTCACTGTGTGTGCAGTGGCTGTTTGTTCTGCTCTATGCATGCAGGCTGTGATTCTGCAAGGCAAAGGTGCTCATGAGTGTTTGACTAGCAATGGCCATGATTGGAGTGTAGTGCCTGGCTTGCCAACAGCGAGCTTACCTGGTAAGGCACATGCATATATGCTTCCCCTGTATGAAAGACACTGCTCCCTGCTGTTGGGGGGCAAGAGTGTTAGAGCAACACATTCAGACAAATTCACACATGGTAAAGGGCTTGGGGTTGGGTCCGGAGGCAGAAGAACTATACAGGAAAGATCTGAATGTCCCTGATAGCCATGATAGTGCGGTCACTGAACTTGAGCCGGACATCCTAGAGAGTGAAGTCAAGTGGGCCTTAGGAAACATTAGTAACAACAAAGCTAGCGGAGATGACAGTATTCCAGCCGAGCTAATTAAAATCCTAAAAGATGATGCTGTTAAAGTGCTGCATTCAATATGCCAACAAATCTGGAACACTCAACAGTGGCCACAAGACTGGAAAAGGTCAGTTTACATTCCAATTCCAAAGAAGGGCAACGCCAAAGAGTGTTCAAACTACCGCACAATTGCGCTCATTTCACATGCCAGCAAGGTGATGCTCAAAATCCTACAAGCTAGGCTTCAGCAGTATGCGAACCGAGAACTACCGGAAGTACAAGCTGGGTTTCGAAGAGGCAGAGGAACTAGAGATCAAATCGCCAACATTCGCTGCATCATGGAGAAAGCAAGAGAATTCCAGAAAAACGTCTATTTCTGCTTCATTGACTACGCTAAAGCCTTTGATTGTGTGGATCACAACAAACTGTGGCAAATTCTGAAAGTGATGGGAGTACCAGACCACCTTACCCGTCTCCTGAGAAACCTGTACGAGGGTCAAGAAGCAACAGTAAGAACCAGACATGGAACAACCGATTGGTTCAAAATTGGGAAAGGAGTACGACAAGGCTGCATATTGTCACCCTGCTTATTTAACTTATATGCAGAGTACATCATGAGAAATGCCGGGTTGGATGAATCACAGGTCGGAATTAAGATTGCCGGGAGAATTATCAACAACCTCCGATATGCAGACGATACCACCCTAATGGCAGAAAGCGAAGAGGATCTCAAGAGCCTCTTGTTGAGGGTGAAAGAGGAGAGTGCAAAAGCTGGTTTGAAACTCAACATTAAAAAAACTAAGATCATGTCATCTGGCCCTATCACTTCCTGGCATATAGAAGGGGAAGAAATGGAAGCAGTGACAGATTTTACTTTCTTGGGCTCCAAGATCACCGCAGACGGTGACTGTAGCCATGAAATTAAAAGACGCTTGCTCCTTGGGAGGAAAGCTATGGCAAACCTAGACAGCATAGTAAGAAGCAGAGACATCACCTTGCCGACAAAGGTCCGTCTAATCAAAGCTATGGTTTTCCCAGTAGTAATGTATGGCTGTGAGAGCTGGACTATAAGGAAGGCTGAGCGCCGAAGAATTGATGCTTTCGAACTGTGGTGCTGGAGAAGACTCTTACGAGTGCCCTGGACTGCAAGGAGGTCAAATCAGTCCATCCTAAAGGAAATCAACCCTGAGTGCTCATTGGAAGGACAGATACTGAAGCTGAAGCTCCAATATTTTGGCCACCTAATGCGAAGAGAAAACTCCCTGGAAAAGACCCTGATGCTGGGAAAGACTGAAGGCAAAAGGAGAAGGGGACGGCAGAGGATGAGATGGCTAGATAGCATCACGGATGCAATGAATATGAACTTGAGCACGCTCCGGGAGAGAGCGCAGGACAGGAAGGCCTGGCGTGCTATGGTCCATGGGGTCACGAATAGTCGGACACGACTGAACGACTGAACAACAAAGGGCTTGGGGTTGGGTCCGGAGGCAGTTGCAGCAGTTATACATTAGAGAAGAGGTGGGGAGAAGGTAGATCAGGATCCACTGGTAGATCTCTGGGTGATTTGTAGTGAATCAGCAAGGAGTTCTGATTCCCAATTGTTTAACTTAGAAAGAACAACAATATGACTTTTTCCAGTCTAAATTTGGTGCTGAAAAGAAAGCGGAAGTTAATCAGGTGCGAACTTTTGTGTGAAAGGACTGTGAGTTCAGTTCAGCTTTGATACTGAAAATAAACTTCTAGGCTTGAACTTGCCTGGAGTCACCCTGTTCTTTAATTCTGTGTGTATGCCTTTTGCACCAGGCTCTGGCTGGTGGATCTTGGGGTTTTAGTAAAAAATAAAATAGATTTGACAAGCCTGAAGTCTGCTCACCTCTGCTTTAGAGCATGTGTTTCCCCTTCTCTTGCTTACCTATGCAGGTTGCTCTGCTCTGTCCTAGCACCCTCAATTGTTGGAGTGGGGTGTTAGCAATGTGCTCAAGTTCCCATGCACTGTGAGCCCAGCTGTTTTGCGCAAGGTGCTCCCTTGGTGTGCAAAGTGCCCTTTCCCCATAGTTCTATCACAAAAGTTCTCCTTTGTGAACCTAAGAGGGCACAACATAAGGCCAGAGCGAGAGAGCCCCATGCCCTGTCATCTGAGTTACTGGTGGTGGCATGCAGTGGCACTGGGTCCTGATATACACCGTATCCTATGTTCTGTTGTGGGGATGTGGGCGGGGGCACTATTTAATGTCCTTCCTTCCTTTGAAATCATTATTTGCACCAGATCTGGGGCTGATGTAAGCTTGTGCCATTGACAGGGGCTTGGCTGTGGATTGAAGCAGGCATGGATTCTGCTCTTTCCCTGTGCCACCCACATCCCACCCATGACTCTACCCCATTTAGGCTGTTCAGCTGGTGTATCTTCACTGGTAGAAGGGCTCTAGTGCTGGCATTTTGTGCTAGCATATCTGGAGTGTTCTGCCAGCACAGCAGGGCTTCTGCCAAATTCAGTGAGCCCCTCAGCTACCAGATCTTCCCTTGAAATTATTTGCAATAGCCTCTCACAATCTGAATTCAGTGCAAACTAATGTGTCCTTTGCACATGCTGGGAGCACTTGGGAGCCAAGATGGGTTGTCCGCCCCCACCCCACCCAGTAGCTCCCACAAGCCAACACAGCTCTCGGTCTCAGTGCTTCCAATTAAGGCAAACACTAATCTTTGTAAAAAGGAGGGTGGGCAAATGACCAGAATGAGCATCCCATAGAGTGGGTTGATTGAATGAATGTTCTCACGCCAACAGATATTAAACTGAGAAGTTGGCTGCTAATGGAGGTTGTGTGAAAGTAGGGCAGCCTTCCCCAGCCTGATACCCTCCAGATGTGTTGAACTACAGCTCTTATTATCCCCAGTCAACATTGCCAATGCTGGCTGGGGATGATGGGAGTTGTAGTCCAACACTTCTGGAGGGCGCCAGGCTGGGGAGGCTGAAGTAGGGAAACTGAGTTTGCTTGAGATAACCCATTTGCGTGTGTTCCTAAGGAAAGTGGCTCATCAGTGTGACACTGTGTACTTGCTCAGCTCTCCGTGCAGGACAGGCCCTACCATTAGGCAGGCAGAAGATGCTGGGAGGTGGCAGTGAGGTGCTGGAGGAGAGAGCTGCGTGTGTGTCATGCAGCCTGTTTTGTGCCCCCTAATCTAGCCTGCTGTCCTCAGGTGCAGTGGAGGAATGTGTCCCATCTCCAGTATCAAAGTAAAATTCAGCTGCCACTCCAGGTAGCTTTTGTACATGGAATGGGAAAGGGGTGCCATCCTGTTCTTCGCCTCAGGCAGCAAAACGTTTTGGGGCAGTTCCTATCACAGAGGCTGTTTAAGAGCATAGTTACATGCCGGAAGTCCCCAGTTCAGATCTCAGTTCGCATGTTAATTTACTAAGGGCACAATCCTGTGCATGTTTAGACAGCAAAATGCCCTACAACTCTCAGCAGTCTTCAGTCAGCATCACTGGATGGGCCATGCTGGGAGCTGCAGGATTTTTTCCTGTCTACCTTACAGGATTGTTGCAAGAATAACTGAGGTAATATATATGAAATTCATGCTTTGACTGCGTATGGAAAGTGCTATAAAGAAGGAGTCGTCCTTACAAAGATTCCACTTTAACACAGTTCAGTGTTTTCAGGCATCAGTTACAAAATCAAAATCAAAACTGATGAGTTGTAGGGGAAATTTGTTGCAGACTTTCCACTACTTCATCTATATTATTTTTGTTGGCAGCTTTCTAAACTTACTGATGCAACCAATATGTTTCAGTCTGCATTCCTATGTACTCTTACCTGGGAGTAAACCCCCTTGAACTCATTGGACCTTACATGCATATGTTGCCTGTCTATTTTCTTTCTCTCCATTCAGCACAAGTATCAGTAGTTCATTGCCAGAGAGCTGCCTTTTATTATTTCTTGTTGTAAACCAGATTGTAGATCCAAAAAGAACTAGTCCTAAGATGCTGGAAAAATGGCCTTATTCTTTAAGAAGCCCAAAGTGTTTCAGATCTATATATTCATAACGCCCTTCCTTAGGAGCTATAAAAAGAGACAATACATTTGTTTACTCTCTTTGTATTGTCTCTTTTTATAGCTCCATGGAAGGCCATTACTAAATGAAATGCATTGGGCCTCTTAAAGAATAAAACAATTTTTTCAACGTCTTGAGACTAGTTTTCTCTTTTTGGATCTTTAGTGGATGCTTTCCAGTTCTCTCATACTTTCCATAAACCAGGATTGTGCCACAACTGTTGCTGCTGAGATGCATTTGATGTGGTACTTTTTAGGACTAGAATAGAAGCTCTCTGAACAGGGATGCTTTCTAATCAGAACTCTGTTCCCCATAGGAAAACCCAGCATTTCAGGAGATATTTTGTTCCTAAATTAAGACACAATATCTAAAATTGAACTGCAGCTTGCCTAAAAAAAGTACTTTTTTAAAAAGTACCCTTCAAAAAAATACACTAGCTGGGATAGCATCTTAGGGCCCATCTACACCGGGCTTTTATTCCGGGGCAGGTACAAGTCAAGGTCCCTTGTGATAGATGATATAGTCACGACTTCGCAGCCATCCGTGGTTTTCGCCTGGAAAATACGGAGTTCCAAGGAGTCGTTTTGCTGCAGTGTTTTTCGTTTACTACGGGTTTCCCTGTGCTTGTGAGCCATCTGTCCCTTCCCCAAACTAACTTCACATTTTGCAGTGGGTGTGTTGTAGGCGTGCGTAATGCCTGTGTCACTCTGTGATGCCCCTTTACGCCCCTCATCCCTTTGCAGCTGCGCAGTTACAGATGCACAGAGGGGCATTTTCATATTTAATCACACTTCCGCACATATTTGCAGCTTTGTGTCTTTGCAACGGTTGCTTTTGGACTCAGTGGCCAAGGGCCGGGGGGGGGGTTCTTGGGGGAGGAACAACATCTGGGAGCCAGGAGATTTGGGTTCTAGCCCCCACTCGGCCATGGAAGCTCACTGGGTGACTTTGGGCCAGTCACAAACTACCTCACAGAGTTGTTGTTGTGAGGCTAAAATGGAGAGGAGGAGGATTATGTACGCCACCTTGGGTTCCTCAAAGAGGAAAAAAAGGCGGGCTATTAATGTAATAATAAATAAATAAATAAATAAATAAATAAACTTCACTCCGGCCACCATTTTGGGGCGATGGCTAGGCATGTAGCACTTACGCTTGTGAATACGAACCATCGCGAGAGCCTCAGGCTGGAGAACTGACAAACTGATGGTGCGGAAATGAAGGAGCACAAAACACCCAATTTTTACCTAAAAACAGTCGGAAAGACACAGCAGAGCCCCTCAAATACAAAACAGCCACTGAAGTGTCACACCCCCACACTCATGGGACTGCACAGCTTCACATTTCAGTATAATGGCAACAAAAAAAAGAGGGCATGGCAAGTCTGCTAGGGAAGCGCGCAGTACGTTACAAGTGTATCACAGGACATGGTGATTTGAAGCTGCATTGCTGCACAGTTGCGATGTGGTGGGGGGTCAAAGCGGTGTCATGTAGATGGGGCCTTAGTCTTCAGAAGGCAAATAACACAAATCTAAGTGCATGTCCTGTGTTAGGCATATCGTATCCATGTGTGAGTGCACATACTTGTGCTCATCGGTGTGAGAATGAGGGAGAGAGTGACAGCATGCATTGACACAAATTATTTCAACCATTTTAACTTAAAGTCCTCTTAGGACAAGTAAATGGGGAATGCAAGTGCTTAGACAGACAGACAGGTCATCACAGACTGAAATAATGACTGATACAAGAGGCGGAGTCTTTCTTTAGTTCATTGTTAGGCATTCATTTGGTCCAAAGTCTCTAGTCAATCCCCACTTCATGGATCACTGCCTTGTTGTGGCGAAGGGGCTTGCGTAACTCAGTGAAGCAATAAGCTATGCGGTGCAGGGCCACCCAAGACGGACAGGTCATGGCAGAGAGTTCTGACAAAATGTGGTCCACTGGAGAAGGAAATGGCAACCCACTCCAGTATTCTTGCCAAGAAAACCCCATGGAACGTATCACAAGGTTAAAAGAGATGACTCCGGAAGATGAGCCCCTCAGGTTGGAAGGTGTCCAATATACTACTGGGGAAGAGCAGAGGGTATTTCCAAGTAGCGCCAGAAAGAGTGAAGCGGCTGGGCCAAAGCCGAAAGGACACTCAGCTGTGGATGTATCTGGTGGTGAAAAGAAAATCCGATGCTGTAAAGAACAATATTGTTTAGGAACCTGGAATGTCAGATCAATGAATCAAGGTAAGCTGGAGGTGGTCAAACATGAGATGGCAAGATTGAACATCGACATCTTGGGAATCAGCGAACTAAAATGGACAAGCATGGGCAAATTTAATTCAGGTGACCATTATATCTACTACTGTGGGCAAGAATCCCTTAGAAGAAATGGAGTAGCACTCATAGTCAATAAAAGGGTGAAAAAAGCAGTACTGGGGTACAATCTCAAAAATGATAGAATGATCTCAGTACGAATCCAAGACAAACCATTCAACATCACAGTAATTCAAGTCTATGCCCCCGCCACTGAGGCTGAAGAAGCTGAGGTTGATCGGTTCTATGAAGACCTACAATACGGTCTAGAACTAACACCAAAAAAAGATGTCCTTTTCATAATAGGGGATTGGAATGCCAAAGTAGGAAGTCAAGAAATCACCGGGATAATAGGTAAGCATGGCCTTGGTGTACAAAATGAAGCAGGACAAAGGCTAATAGAGTTTTGCCAAGAGAACATGCTGATCATAGCAAACACTCTTTTCCAACAGCACAAGAGGCGACTCTACACATGGACATCACCAGATGGTCAATATCAAAATCAGATTGATTATGTCCTTTGCAGCCAAAGATGAAGAAGCTCCATACAGTCAGTCAAAACAAGACCTGGAGCTGACTGTGGCTCAGATCATGAGCTTCTTGTTGCAAAATTTCGGCTTAAATTGAAGAACGTAGGGAAAACCACTAAACCAATCAGGTATGACCTCAATCCGATCCCTTATGAATACACAGTGGAAGTGATGAGTAGATTTCAGGGATTAGACTTGATAGACAGAGTGCCTTAGGAACTATGGACGGAGGTCCGTGACATTGTTCAGGAGGCAGCAACGAAATCCATCCCAAAGAAAAAGAAATGCAAGAAAGCCAAGTGTCTGTCTGATGAGGCTTGACAAGTAGCTGAGGAAAGAAGGGAAGCGAAAAGCAAGGGAGAAAGGGGAAGATGTATCCAACTGAATGCAGAGTTCCAGAGAATAGCAAGGAGAGACAAGAAGGCCTTCTTAAATGAACAATGCAAAGAAATCGAGGCAAACAACAGAATGGGAAAGACTAGAGATCTTTTCAAGAAAATTGGAGATCTCAAGGGAATGTTTTGTGCAAAGACAGGCATGATACGGCAGGGACCTAACAGAAGCAGGTGAGATTAAGAAGAGGTGGAAAGAATACACAGAAGAACTATACAGGAAAGATCTGAATGTTCTTTCCGGTATAGGAACATCCTAGATGTATACTGTATACGGACATCCTCTAGGATGTCTGTATACAGGAACAACCTTTCCTGTATATGGACATCCTAGAGAGTGAATGTCAAGTGGGCATTACTAACAACAAAGCTAGCGGAAATGACAGTATTCCAGCTGAGCTATTTAAAATCCTAAAAGATGATGCTGTTAAAGTGCTG
The DNA here is from genome assembly GCF_057233095.1 of Heloderma suspectum. NCBI lineage: Eukaryota > Metazoa > Chordata > Lepidosauria > Squamata > Helodermatidae > Heloderma > Heloderma suspectum. The sequence continues at coordinate 234,281,291 of NC_139461.1, forward strand.
CACTCAACATGCCAACAAATTTGGAACACTCAACAATGGCCACAAGACTGGAAAAGGTCAGTTTACATTCCAATTCCAAAGAAGGGCAATGCCAAAGAGTGTTCAAACTACCGTACAGTTGTGCTCATTTCACATGCCAGCAAGGTTATGCTCAAAATCCTACAAGCTAGGCTTCAGCAGTATGTGAACCGAGAACTACCGGAAGTACAAGCTGGGTTTCGAAGAGGCAGAGGAAGTAGAGATCAAATCGCCAACATTCGCTGGATCATGGAGAAAGCAAGAGAATTCCAGAAAAACATCTATTTCTGCTTCATTGACTATGCTAAAGCCTTTGATTGTGTGGATCACAACAAACTGTGGCAAATTCTTAAAGGGATGGGAGTACCAGACCACCTTACCTGTCTCCTGAGAAACCTGTACGACGGTCAAGAAACAACAGTAAGAACCGGACATGGAGCAACCGATTGGTTCAAAATTGGGAAAGGAGTACGACAAGGCTGCATATTGTCGCCCTGCTTATTTAAGTTATATGCAGAGTACATCATGAGAAACGCCGGGATGGATGAATCACAGGTCGGAATTAAGATTGCTGGGAGAATTATCAACAACCTCAGATACGCAGACGATACCACCCTAATGGCAGAAAATGAAGAGGATCTGAAGAGCCTCTTGTTGAGGGTGAAAGAGGAGAGTGCAAAAGCTGGTTTGAAACTCAACATTAACAAAACGAAGATCATGGCATCTGGCCCCATCACTTCCTGGCATATAGAAGGGGAAGAAATGGAAGCAGTGACAGATTTTATTTTCTTGGGCTCCAAGATCAGCGCAGATGGTGACTGTAGCCATGAAATTAAAAGACGCTTGCTCCTTGGGAGGACAGCTATGGCAAACCTAGACAGCATAGTAAGAAGCAGAGACATCACCTTTCCGACAAAGGTCCATCTAATCAAAGCTATGGTTTTCCCAGTAGTAATGTATGGCTGTGAGAGCTGGACTATAAGGAAGGCTGAGCACCGAAGAACTGATGCTTTCGAACTGTGGTGCTGGAGAAGACTCTGACGAGTCCCCTGGACTGCAAGGAGGTCAAATCAGTCCATCCTAAAGGAAATCAACCCTGAGTGCTCATTGGAAGGACAGATAGTGAAACTGAAGCTCAAATATTTTGGCCACCTAATGCGAAGAGAAAACTCCCTGGAAAAGACCCTGATGCTGGGAAAGATTGAAGGCAAAAGGAGAAGGGGACAGCAGAGGATGAGATGGCTAGATAGCATCACCGATGCAATGAATATGAACTTGAGCACACCCCGGGAGAAAGCGGAGGACAGGAAGGCCTGGCGTGCTATCGTCCATGGGGTCACGAAGAGTCGGACAAAACTTAACAACTGAACAACAACAACTCTAGTCAATCCATTGGTTTTAAAGTTTTGCATCATGTTAGCTTCTAGACACATTTTTAAGCTGTTGTACAAGGCCTCGTTTTAGAACTAAAGTCAAATGTAGAAGATGGAGCTGTTGCCTAATGTGTTCAGTTGTTTGCTGTACAATGGTCACAATCTCACACAGAGTGGGGCATAAGCCTATTGACTGCAGTCTCTGTAACTACCTCTGTCAGGCTGAATTAGGCGTTCATGGCAGCAGACTCATGTCTTAGAATGTGGGTTACTATTGAACAGCTTTAAAATGGTGGAATGGGGAGAGGTGAAATTGAGAAGTGCTGGGTGGGAAAAGTGTGTGGAACCCTTCCAGTGCCCATTGCATTCCTGACACACACACACACACACACACACACACACCCTGCTGCCAGGTTCATTGCCACTCTTGGAGCCTAACTAGGAGAGACAGGAGGAAGTTCATGGCAGAAAAGCAGTGAGCAGGAGAAAGGTTCAGCACTCCCTCCCCACTGCTCTACAGCCAGTGGTGCAGTCCAGCTAGGCTGGACCTAAGGGACCAGTGGGCTCCCAAATAACCACTCAGAGAGCAGTAAGCAATGGGGGCCTGGGCAAACAGCAGCAGCAGCATCTGGGCCAACATGACCATGCCAGGCTCCACTGTAGCTGCCGCTGGTGGCTGCAGCATCCTTTCTTCTTACTATTTTAAAAAAGATTTTATAGTTAATGGGTGGGTAGTCATGTACATGGCTAAAGATGCTCATTTTATTATGGCGTTTTGAGCGTAAGACAGGCTGCACAAGACAGAACTCTGCAGGGTAGTGCTCAATGGAGGGCACCTGGAGAAAGGGAAGAGGAGAGGGGATGACAGGGAGCTGAGAAGTGTGCCTAGCAAACTCTGGTAGCTATACTGAGATCCCGATTGATTCCCTTTCCACAGTGATGTGACCTTTCTGGTTGGCAGAGAGAAGAAGGAAGTCTTTGCCCATCGCTGCCTCCTGTCCTCCCGCTGCCAGGCATTCCGTGCAATGCTGAGCCAGCCCCAGGAGATGCAACAAGCCCCCCTGATCCTGAGCCACCTGCAACCAGAGGTGTTCCTTGCAGTCATTGAGTACATGTACACTAACAGTGTCACCCTCAACAACCTCACTGTAAGTATGACTTGTACTGATATGGGCTGGGCTTCCAGGGAAGTGACTACACAGAGGATAGGTTAGAATTAGTAAATGGTGCTATTAATATGCGAATGAGACTAGACAAGCCTTCTAAACCAGCATTGCAGATAAGCTCAAAAATCTTACCAGCCCCACCAAATATTTTTAGCAATAGGTAAAATAAACTTTTTCTCCAGCCTTTTCCATCTTCTGGCTGATGCTTATTGCGGCTGCTGTTTGCAGATGTGTTCATTTCATACAGTGTTTTTAATCATGTGCTCATTTTTCTGTTTTCACTGTATCTTTTGTTGTTGGACTGACAACACTTTTATTGCTGGTCATCTTGAGTATAGTTTTTTTTCTGTGGAAAAGTATCTCTCAAATTTATGATTATGACTTATGATGGTCATCTCGTAAAATGTATATGATTATTTAGGATAGCAGTCTAGTAAAATTCATATGATGATTATGATGATTTTTTAAAACTGGCCATGGCAAACTACTTGCCTAGAAAGAATCATTATATACCCTGGGTGAGTGGCCAATTGCCAGGGCATTCTATATCATAAAAATGGGAGCAAGTTACTACTAAAATGTTACAATGTAGCTGCTGCTTGGCTAAGACTCTGTTCTAGTAAACACAGTAACGATCTCTGAAAAGTAAGTAGTTTTAGTGTCTTGTTGGATTTGGTCCATCCTTTGCATAGCTTTACCCAGTTCTTAATATTTGACACCAGTCTTTCCCCACAAAGCCTTGAATCACAGAACCACTGAAGTGAGTTCTGAAACCCTGCCTCTTCTAACTGCAGCAGAGGTAGACACTGGGGGAGGGAAGGGACTGGGTGTTTGTGCAAGAATCTTGGCTTAAGCAACTACCATTAGCAGTTTCCAGATAATGAGACTGTTGCTTAGCATTTTGTTAATTTAAAGCTACTGGCTGCAATCCCAAAATCACTGGCACAGACCTGATTCAAGAAAGGCAATGGAATTATTTGCGAGTCAGTGGCTTCAAAACCATGCCCATGCACATATGACGGAGGCTTTTTTTAAATCATTCATTAATTCACTTATCACATTTCTATACTACCCAATAGCTAAAGCTCTCTGGGCTGTTCTCAACATGATAAAACATAATATAAAACATACCAGCATTTAAAACAGTTTGAAACAGTTAAAAACAATTAACGATATAACTACCAGGACCTGATAAAAACAACCACTAACATTAAAAAAGCCCCCGAGGGTAGAGGAAAAGCTTAACAGGCAGACATCACTGCGGAGAGCATTCCACAATTGGAGGTCCACCACTGATTAGTCCCTCTCCCTTGTTGCCATGCCCCGAACTTCCCTCAGAGGAGGACCTCAGATATTGATCGTAATGTAATGTAGATTCGTACCAGAAGAGGTGCTCCATCAAGTATTGTGATCTCAAGCCACATTAGGCTTTAAAGGTCAAAACCAGCACCTTGAATTGGGCTCAGAAATGTACAGGCAGCCAGTGCAAGTGGGCTAGAATCGAGGTTATATGTTTATCCTAGTAGGGAAGGGAAGTCTCGTTGATGTAGAGAATTGGACTTTGTGGTGCCAATCACCATCAGATTTTTGACACATTCTCTCTTCAGCTGTCCTTTCTCTGATTTATGTTTTATTTTAGATTAGTATTTAGGGTGTGGGCTATGTTATTCACCGGTGCAGTGTGATTGCAGAATGCAGATAATTCTGTCTTTCCCATGCCACGTTAGCAGCAAAGTCAACTGGGAAGGCCAGATTTTCAACTTCAGAGATCCTTTCTGAGGTGGAAATTCCTATGTCTATTAAACTGATTATCTTGATCTAGAAGATGCATATAAAACTATTTGGGGCTTGGTTTTGGGGACAGAAACTGCCTTGGTCATGCTGATTGAAAACATATGCCAGGAAGGGATGGGAGGAGTGCTATCCTGTTTTTCTGGATCTCTCAGAAACTTTTGATACCATTGACCATGGTATCTTTCTCTGGAGCCTTTGTGGGTTGGGAGTTGACAACATCACTTTGCAATGCCTTGGCTCTTATCTACCCACTCTTTTAATTTTATAATTTTTTTTGCTGCATGTTTTTTAATAAGTATATTGTTTCATACTGCTATATTATTTATCTGCTGTTGCAATGCTATTTTTAGAAGTGTTTTATAGACTGTGGTTTTATAGTTAATAATTATGTTATTGTTTTTATGTTTTAATATGTTGTGAGCTACCTTGAGGGGGCTAGTCCTGGTGAAATAATTAAATAAACATTTACAACCAGAGTTGGATGGCTTGATGCACTGCTCATGAAGCGGCAGCGGAAATGAAGATGGCAGGCACACCTGGAGCCTTGGCTGATACTCCACTGAGCCTGGCTGCTTGACCCCAGCTGTAAATGTTAAAAAAGAAAAAGAATGGGGCAGGACGGGGAGAATATTGTGGCGACTGATGTCACCCCTGTTGGCACCAGACCTATCTCCTATCATGGTGCTGGCCTCCATCATCTGCTGCTGTCTCCTGTGGTAGCTTGGGGCCCCCCGAGCTTCAGGGCTCCAATCTTATGCCCTAAAGGCTGGTCCTAACAGGGCCACTGCCTCCAGGTTTGAGGAGGCCATGGGCAAAGTGTTGTTTAATGGGCCCCCTCTTCCATCAGTGGATCATGGCAGGCTTACCAACAGTGTCGACAGCAGTGCTCCAAACTGTATCAGATGGTAGGCCATTTTAATTTCCCTGATGTAGCATTGTTCTCCCCTTCATGGATCACTGCCTTGTTGTGGCGAAGGGGCTTGCGTAACTCAGTGAAGCCATAAGCTATGACATGCAGGGCCACCCAAGACGGACAGGTCATGGCAGAGGGTTCTGACAAAATGTGGTCCACTGGAGAAGGAAATGGCAAACCACTCCAGTATTCTTGCCAAGAAACCCCCATGGAGCGTATCACAAGGCTAAAAGAGATGACGCCAGAAGATGAGCCCCTCAGGTCGGAAGGTGTCCAATATACTACTGGGGAAGAACAGAGGGTATTTCCAAGTAGCGCCAGAAAGAGTGAAGTGGCTGGGCCAAAGCCAAAAGGACACTCAGCTGTGGATGTGTCTGGTGGTGAAAAGAAAATCCGATGCTGTAAAGAACAATATTGTTTAGGAACCTGGAATGTAAGATCAATGCATCAAGGTAAGCTGGAGGTGGTCAAACATGAGATGGCAAGATTGAACATCGACATCTTGGGAATCAGTGAACTAAAATGGACAAGCATGGGCAAATTTAATTCAGGTGACCATCATATCTACTACTGTGGGCAAGAATCCCTTAGAAGAAATGGAGTAGCACTCATAGTCAACAAAAGGGTGGGAAAAGCAGTACTGGGGTACAATCTTAAAAACTATAGAATGATCTCAGTATGAATCCAAGGCAAACCATTCAACATCACAGTAATTCAAGTCTATGCCCCAACCACTGATGCCGTAGAAGCTGAGGTTGATCGGTTCTATGAAGACCTACAACACCTTCTAGAACTAACACCAAAAAAAGATGTCCTCTTCATCATAGGGGATTGGAATGCTAAAGTAGGAAGTCAAGAAATCACCGGGATAACAGGCGAGCATGGCCTTGGTGTACAAAATGAAGCAGGACAAAGGCTACTAGAGTTTTGCCAAGAGAACACGCTGATCATAGCAAACACTCTTTTCCAACAGCACAAGAGGTGACTCTACACATGGACATCACCAGATGGTCCATATCGAAATCAGATTGATTATGTCCTTTGCAGCCAAATATGGAGAAGCTCTATACAGTCAGTCAAAACAAGACCTGGAGCTGACTGTGGCTCAGATCATGAGCTGCTTCTTGCAAAATTTTGGCTTTAATTGAAGAACGTCGGGAAAACCACTAAACCATTCAGGTATGACCTCAATCATATCCCTGATGAATATACAGTGGAGGTGAGGAATAGATTTCAGAGATTAGACCTGATAGACAGAGTGCCTGAGGAACTATGGACGGAGGTCCGTAACATTGTTCAGGAGGCAGCAACGAAATCCATCCCAAAGAAAAAGAAATGCAAGAAAGCCAAGTGTCTGTCTGATGAGTCTTGACAAGTAGCTGAGGAAAGAAGGGAAGCGAAAAGCAAGGGAGAAAGGGGAAGATATACCCAACTGAATGCAGAGTTCCAGAGAACAGCAAGGAGAGACAAGAAGGCCTTTTTAAATGAACAATGCAAAGAAATCGAGGAAAACAACAGAATGGGAAAGACTAGAGACCTTTTCAAGAAAATCGGAGATCTCAAGGGAATGTTTTGTGCAAAGACAGGCATGATAAAGGACAAAGAAGGCAGGGACCTAACAGAAGCAGGTGAGATTAAGAAGAGGTGGAAAGAATACACAGAAGAACTATACAGGAAAGATCTGAATGTCCCTGATAGCCATGATAGTGCGGTCACTGAACTTGAGCCGGACATCCTAGAGAGTGAAGTCAAGTGGGCCTTAGGAAGCATTACTAATAACAAAGCTAGTGGAGATGACAGTATTCCAGCTGAGCTATTTAAAATCCTAAAAGATGATGCTGTTAAAGTGCTGCACTCAATATGCCAACAAATTTGGAACACTCAACAGTGGCCACAAGACTGGAAAAGGTCAGTGTACATTCCAATTCCAAAGAAGGGCAACGTCAAAGAGTGTTCAAACTACCGTACAATTGACTCATTTCACATGCCAGCAAGGTGATGCTCAAAATCCTACAAGCTAGGCTTCAGCAGTATGCGAACCGAGTACAACCGGAAGTACAAGCTGGGTTTCGAAGAGGCAGAGGAACTAGAGATCAAATCGCCAACTTTAGCTGGACCATGGAGAAAGCAAGAGAATTCCAGAAAAGCGTCTATTTCTGCTTCATTGACTACGCTAAAACCTTTGATTGTGTGGATCACAACAAACTGTGGCAAATTCTTAAAGGGATGGGAGTACCAGACCACCTTACCTGTCTCCTGAGAAACCTGTACGAGGGTCAAGAAGCAACAGTAAGAACCAGACATGGAACAACCGAGTGGTTCAAAATTGGGAAAGGAGTATGACAAGGCTGTATATTGTCGCCCTGCGTATTTAACTTATATGTAGAGTACATCATGAGAAAGGCCAGGTTGGATGAATCACAGGTCGGAATTAAGATTGCCGGGAGAATTATCAACAACCTCCGATACGCAGACGATACCACCCTAATGGCAGAAAGTGAAGGGGATCTCAAAAGCCTCTTGTTGAGGGTGAAAGAGGAGAGTGCAAAAGCTGCTTTGAAACTCAACATTAAAAAAAGGAAGATCATGGCATCTGGCCCGATCACTTCCTGGCATATAGAAGGGGAAGAAATGGAAGCAGTGACAGATTTTATTTTCTTGGGCTCCAAGATCACTGCAGATGGTGACTGCAGCCATGAAATTAAAAGACGCTTGCTCCTTGGGAGGAAAGCTATGGCAAACCTAGACAGCATAGTAAGAAGCAGAGACATCTCCTTGCTGACAAAGGTCCATCTAATCAAAGCTATGGTTTTCCCAGTAGTAACGTATGGCTGTGAGAGCTGGACTATAAGGAAGGCTGAGCACCGAAGAATTGATGCTTTCGAACTGTGGTGCTGGAGAAGACTCTGACGAGTGCCCTGGACTGCAAGGAGGTCAAATCAGTCCATCCTAAAGGAAATCAACCCTGAGTGCTCATTGGAAGGACAGATACTGAAGCTGAAGCTCAAATATTTTGGCCACCTAATGCAAAGAGAAAACTCTGGAAAAGACCCTGATGCTGGGAAAGACTGAAGGAAAAAGGAGAGGGGGACAGCAGAGGATGAGATGGCTAGATAGCATCACTGATGCAATGCATATCGACTTGAGCATGCTCCGGGAGAGAGCTCAGGACAGGAAGGCCTGGCGTGCTATGGTCCATGGGGTCACGAAGAGTCTGACACGACTGAACAACTGAACAACAACAACAAGCATTGTTCTGGGGCACTGGGGGATGTTGGCATCTAGACCCAGTTTCCCAGGACTGCTCAACACACCACTCTGGATATTTTTTAAAAATGGGGCTCTGGACAAGTATTAGCAGTGGGCCCTGCTGGGGTTCTGGGGCCCGGCAGTTGTCCAAGGATGCCAGGTGTTGATGTAGACCCTACAAATACCCTTTTACAAACCAGAAAGTTTTCCAGAAAATGAAGGGAATCAACAAACTGCGTTGTGTTCCATGCCTTGTGTTAAGTGGAGGAGCTGAAAGCTTGTGAAAAGTATGAACTTGCTGGAGACACTGTAAAAACCTTCTGGACATATTACTGTCTAGAATGGTGCTTTCCTCTTCTCCTGGGCAGCTCTAGAGAAATCCAGACTATCTTGAAGAAATTGATCAGGCCAGTTTGTAACCTCTTCATTGAAATGCACTGTCTGTAAGAGATTTGTTTGTTTGTTTATTTATTTAAATTACTTCTTGGCTTCCTTTCAGGACAGAAGCCCTCCCAAGGCAGCTTACAGCAATAAAATACATAAAAACAGTTAAAATATTAAAAATGATAAAAACATAAACACAATAACATAGCAATAAAAACAATAAAAGCAACAATAAAACCGACAACAACAACAGCAAGTGTAAACACTGGGAAGCATCAGAAGCATAATGAAATCCTATAGACACTTCCCAGGGTGTTGAAGAGTAAAAGGGTGAGAAGGCCAGATACAGTGGACTCGGGCATGGGACATCTGTGACAGAGAGGATCAACTGCAAAGTTCTTACAAAGATAACTCTTTCATTTGTTTTCCGTGCAGGCCCTGGAGGTCCTGACTTCATCCATGGAGTATGGTCTGGATGACCTCAGCAGGGTAAGATCCATGCCTTGTGGTCTGTGTTGATTCCCCATGCGATGTAAGTGCAATGATGCCTGTATGTCACAAGAAGTGGATACTGGTTTGTCCAGTGCAAGGGATGAAAGTGTTCTTCCTGTCCCTTGACACAGCTTTTGGGACACTGCAAGGCATGTCCTTGGCTGCTGTAAACTGGCCTGCCAATAATTAAACCCAGATTCCCTCGATCCCAATCTCAGTGGATCCAACACAAGCATGCCTTCCATTGTGAGCCTGTTCTTCCTAGTGAATGGAGAACCCTGCAAATGTTGGCCCAGATCCAGATCCATACAGTGATCTCTGTCCCTCATCAAAGCCTGGCATTGTTAAGACAGAGAAGCATTCCATCGTACTATCTTCCTCCTCCCTGTGAGATTTGGGAAATGGTAAGTAAATGATGGCTTTGTAAATGAATGATGGAAAGATAAATGCTGGGCACAGTTACTACTAGGCTCAGGCCTGAACTCGACTGAATAGGAGTGTGCTGCAAAGTAAGGTCTGAATTTACAAGAACATTTTGCTGAGATTTGTTTTTCAGAGCTTACGCCTTCAGTTTAGTGAGCAGAAATGTCGGACCCCATGATTGACCTTAAGTTGAGTCTGTGTTATATATAGATTTTCCACTAGTTAGTACCTACCAACCACTTACAGAAACTTGGGGGGCATTACAGAAACTGCCCTTGTTACATGAGTAATTAATTTCACTTTTATGGGTGGGAAAAAGTCTGCCTTTCTCAGTTATACAAAAGGGCCTAGAGCCTAGACAGGGGAATTGCCAGGGGAATTGAGGTAGGGAAGCTCCATGATGTTATTGGAAGACAGTAACTATACTTTTGGGAACTGAGAACTATGTATATCTTTAAACTGCAGGTGACTTGGAGGAAGCTGCATAGACTGATGACTTTCAGGTTCACACCAGCTTTAGAAAAAATGTACCACTATGACAGCAAAGGAGCTTTGGCATAGCAGATTGCTGTTAGCGCAGGAGTTGCTGATGCTGTAAAACTGTTCTAATGACTCCAGTAAAACCTACCTCATTCAGACACATCTAATCTGGATAATTCCCTATTCTGAGTGGATTTTCTGTCCCCACTTAGTTTGCTTCTATTCTATTTTGGACAAATTCCATATCCTATCCAGGTGTCCTGATATGGAGCTTCTTCATTTAAATCCTTAGTTACACAATCAGCTTCCTGACAAACTGATAGTCAGCTGGATTCTCCTTTTGCTGATTCAGGGGTGACTCCATGTTTATACAAGTGTCAGTAATGCATCTGGGCTGGTATTTTTTGTGTGTGATTACTTTTTGCATGCCCCAGCCATCTCTGTAGTCTTCCAGGTTGTTGAGTTTTTTTCATGGTAAATCTGGCATCTCATTAAAGAGGTACAAACTTTTCTGTGACTGATATGAATGGAAGCTAGTTCTGACCCTCTTCCCAGCCTCTGTTTTGTCTGCCTTCATTATCAGAGTATTTTTTTCTTTTCAAAAAGTTTTAAATACTATGTTTATGCTGCTGTGTTCATATATATTTTTAAGACAGAAGCTAAAAGTGGGTTACTTCACAATCCCATCTGAAGGTTTCTTTGCCATTTTGGAGCACACATTTCAGCATACCAAAACAACTTAACTGAGGTATTGTTGTTGTTCAGTCGTTAAGTTGTGTCCGACTCTTCGTGACCCCATGGACCATAGCACGCCAGGCCTTCCTGTCCTGCGCTCTGTCCCGGAGCGTGCTCAAGTTCATATTCATTGCATCGGTGATGCTATCTAGCCATCTCATCCTCTGTCGTCCCCTTCTCCTTTTGCCTTCAGTCTTTCCCAGCATCAGGGTCTTTTCCAGAGAGTTTTCTCTTCGCATTAGGTGGCCAAAATATTTGAGCTTCAGCTTCAGTATCTGTCCTTCCAATGAGCACTCAGGGTTGATTTCCTTTAGGATGGACTGATCTGACCTCCTTGCAGTCCAGGGGACTCGTCAGAGTCTTCTCCAGCACCACAGTTCGAAAGCATCAATTCTTCGGCGCTCAGCCTTCCTTATAGTCCAGCTCTCACAGCCATACATTACTACTGGGAAAACCATAGCTTTGATTAGACGGACCTTTGTCGGCAAGGTGATGTCTCTGCTTCTTACTATGCTGTCTAGGTTTGCCATAGCTTTCCTCCCAAGGAGCAAGCGTCTTTTAATTTCATGGCTACAGTCACCGTCTGCGGTGATCTTGGAGCCCAAGAAAGTAAAATCTGTCACTGCTTCCATTTCTTCCCCTTTTATATGCCAGGAAGTGATGGGGCCAGATGCCATGATCTTCGTTTTTTTAATGTTGAGTTTCAAAGCAGCTTTTGCACTCTCCTCTTTCACCCTCAACAAGAGGCTCTTGAGATCCTCTTCACTTTCTGCCATTAGGGTGGTATCGTCTGCATATCGGAGGTTGTTGATAATTCTCCTGGCAATCTTAATTCCGACCTGTGATTCATCCAACCCGGCGTTTCTCATGATGTACTCTGCATATAACTTAAATAAGCAGGGCGACAATATGCAGCCTTGTCGTACTCCTTTCCCAATTTTGAACCAATCGGTTGTTCCATGTCTGGTTCTTACTGTTGCTTCTTGACCCTCATACAGGTTTCTCAGGAGACAGGTAAGGTGGTCTGGTACTCCCATCCCTTTAAGAATTTGCCTCAGTTTGTTGTGATCCCCACAATCAAAGGCTTTAGCGTAGTCAATGAAGCAGAAATAGACGTTTTTCTGGAATTCTCTTGCTTTCTCCATGATCCAGCGAACATTGGCAATTTAATCTCTAGTTCCTCTGCCTCTTCGAAACCCAGCTTGTACTTCCAGTAGTTCTCGGTTCGCATACTGCTGAAGCCTAGCTTGTAGGATTTTGAGCATCACCTTGCTGGCATGTGAAATGAGCACAATTGTGCGGTAGTTTGAACACTCTTTGGCGTTGCCCTTCTTTGGAATTGGAATGTAAACTGACCTTTTCCAGTCTTGTGGCCACTGTTGAGTGTTCCAGATTTGTTGGCATATTGAGTGCAGCACTTTAACAGCATCATCTTTTAGGATTTTAAATAGCTCAGCTGGAATACTGTCATCTCCGCTAGCTTTGTTGTTACTAATGCTTCCTAAGGCCCACTTGACTTCACTCTCTAGGATGTCCAGCTCAAGTTCAGTGACCGCACTGTCATGGCTATCAGGGACATTAAGATCTTTCCTGTATAGTTCTTCTGTGTATTCTTGCCACCTCTTCTTAATCTCATCTGCTTCTGTTAGGTCCCTGCCTTCTTTGTCCTTTATCATGCCTGTCTTTGCACAAAACGTTCCCTTGAGATCTCCAATTTTCTTGAAGAGATCTCTAGTCTTTCCCATTCTGTTGTTTTCCTCAATTTCTTTGCATTGTTCATTTAAGAAGGCCTTCTTGTCTCTCCTTGTTATTCTCTGGAACTCTGCATTCAGTTGGATATATCTTCCCCTTTCTCCTTTGCTTTTCACTTCCCTTCTTTCTTCAGCCACTTGTAAAGCCTCATCAGACAGCCACTTGGCTTTCTTGCATTTCTTTTTCTTTGGGATGGATTTCGTTGCTGCCTCCTGAACAATGTTACGGACCTCCGTCCATAGTTCCTCAGGCACTCTGTCTATCAGGTCTAATCTCTTAAATCTATTCCTCACCTCCACTGTATATTCATAAGGGATATGATTGAGGTCATACCTGAATGGTTTAGTGGTTTTCCCTACGTTCTTCAATTTAAGCTGAAATTTTGCAAGAAGCAGCTCATGATCTGAGCCACAGTCAGCTCCAGGTCTTGTTTTTACTGACTGTATAGAGCTTCTCCATCTTTGGCTGCAAAGGACATAATCAATCTGATTTCGATATTGACCGTCTGGTGATGTCCATGTGTAGAGTCGTCTCTTGTGCTGTTGGAAAAGAGTGTTTGCTATGATCAGCGTGTTCTCTTGGCAAAACTCTATTAGCTTTTGTCCTGCTTCATTTTGAACACCAAGGCCATGCCTGCCTGTTATCCCGGTGATTTCTTGACTTCCTACTTTAGCATTCCAATCCCCTATGATGAAGAGGACATCTTTTTTTGGTGTTAGTTCTAGAAGGTGTTGTAGGTCTTCATAGAACCAGTCAACCTCAGCTTCTTCGGCATCAGTGGTATACAACTGAGGTATACAACTGTGCAAATTGTGCACAAATTGTGCAAATTCAGGATTTTAAAAATAAAATATAAACAGAGTGATCTTGTTCGTGACTTAAACCCAGAGTGGAATAAGATTGTTCCTTAGGAACCCTACACTAAAGGAACACAGGGCTATGTCACCAGAAAGCGATTATCCTGGTGTAGCAATACCATTGTGCTGGCAGGACACTAGTGCATGCGGAGCATGGGTGAAGTGGGAGCACAGTGTGGGTGGAACACAGGAACACAGTGGGAGAGGGGTAGCTCAGTGGTAGAGCACCTGCTTTGCACACAGACGGTCCCAAATTCCATCCCTGGCATCTCCAGGCAGGTCTAGGAGATCTTGCCTGAAACCCTGGACAGCTGCTGCCAGTCAGTGTCAACAATACTGAGCTAGATGGACCAATGGTCTGACTTGGTATAAGGCACCTTCCTATGTTCTGAATGCCATTATGCCTGCAAAACAGGTGGCCTAAGTGAACAGACTCCCACTGAAGTCAGTGGACAGCTCCAGACAACTGCCCCCTCCCCCTGCAGCTGCAACAGGGGATATTGTTCCAACTAGCTCCACAGCCAGTAATGGCACTCCATGGCCCCTGACTTTGCCTATGCAGGTTGGCTCCCTCTGTGTCCGCATTAGAAGTGGGTGTTGCCACCACCACAGTCCCTGATCAATGGACACTGGCAGAGTTTCCAGGTAAGGTATGGGCATGTCTGCCATTTTTACACCATATTTGTATTTTCTGGTTGTGTTCCCCTCCCCCTTTCTCTGGCTGAACGTGCATTGCGTTGGTTAATTATTTAGTTATTTAAAACATTTGTATCCCATCCTATATCATTAAGATCTCAGGGCGGCATACAGATAAAATCAGCTTAAGCAGTATAAAACAATAAATAATTTAAACACCTAAAAACATACCAAACCATTAAACAAGCTAATACCAATTAAAATCTAAACAATAAAACAGTTAAAACAGTGTGCTACTTTAGAGAATGCATTTAACCCTGAAAGGCTTTGGTAAAAAGCCATGTTTTTACTTGGCGCCAAAATGAGACCAATGTCTGTGCCAATCGGTCCTCCAAGGGGAGGGCATTCCACAACCAGGGTGCCACAGCAGAGAAGGCCCTCTCCCACGTCCCGCCATAGTGTATGTCTTGCACTGGTGGGACGCAGAGGCGGGCCCCTCCAACAGATCTCAGTCCTTGGGTAGGCATATATAAGTAGAGGCACTCCCTCAAATATTGAGGTCCCAAGCGGCTTAGGGCTTTAAATGTCATCCCCAAAACCTTGAATTCCAACCAGAAGCGTACTGGCAGCCAGTGCAATTCCTTTAAAACTGGTGTTATATGATTTTTATGAGATTTTCCAGTCAGCAGTCCAGCTGCTGTATTTTGCACTAGCTGCAACTTCTGAATTGTCTTCAAGGGCAGCCCCACATAAAGTGCATTGTAGTAGTCTAATCAGGACGTTACCACCACATGTACTACTGTGGCTAGGTTATCCCTGTCCAGAAAAGGCCGTAGCTGGTTGATCAGCCAAAGCAGGCCCCAAGTACACCAGGCCACATAGTCCACCTGGGGCTTCAGTGACAGGGATGGATCTAGGAGTACTTCCAAGCTATGCACCTGCTCCTTCAGGGGGAGTTCAGACCCATCCAGGACAGGTCACTTACCCAATTCCCAGACTTGGGAACCACCAGTCCACAGAGCTTCCATCTTGTCAGGATTTAGCCTCAGTTTATTGGCCCTCATCCAGCCCATTATAGCCCCCAGGCGCTGGTCCAGCACCTTCACTGCCTCAGCCGACTCTGACAACAAGGAGAAGTAGAACTGAGTATCATCAGCATAGACACCCCACCCCAGAACTCCTAATGACCTCACCCAACAGCTTTATATAGATGCTGAACAGCATGGGGGCAGCTGTTCCATCAATATTATGTCAAAACCAATATATCTTTGGTTCTGACATAATGTGAGTACAGGATTTCTCTGTTAGTGCTCTTTTTTAATGTAAAAACCAAAGTATCTCAAAGAAACATGTCATTCGCACTGCTCTGATACTGCTCATGCATTAGCATTGAAATCTGGGGAGTCAAAGGAGCTTTTAGAGGACATTGATAGAGATGTCTGGCAGTGCACAGAACATATTTTATTTCATAAAAGAGGAGGCCTTCAGACATTTTCTGTTACCACTAGATATGTATATAGGTAGGGTGAGAACAGGTGCCGTATATTGAAAAGAGGATGGGTACATTTAAAAATAAGTGTGTGTGTGAATGCAACGGAACATAATAATTTGGCCTTCAATATTAACATTCTTCCCCTTCATGGATCACTGCCTTGTTGTGGCGAAGGGGCTTGCGTAACTCAGTGAAGCCATAAGCTATGCGGTGCAGGGCCACCCAAGACGGACAGGTCATGGCAGAGAGTTCTGACAAAATGTGGTCCACTGGAGAAGGAAATGGCAACCCACTCCAGTATTCTTGCCAAGAAAACCCCATGGAACGTATCACAAGGTTAAAAGAGATGACTCCGGAAGATGAGCCCCTCAGGTTGGAAGGTGTCCAATATACTACTGGGGAAGAGCAGAGGGTATTTCCAAGTAGCGCCAGAAAGAGTGAAGCGGCTGGGCCAAAGCCGAAAGGACACTCAGCTGTGGATGTATCTGGTGGTGAAAAGAAAATCCGATGCTGTAAAGAACAATATTGTTTAGGAACCTGGAATGTCAGATCAATGAATCAAGGTAAGCTGGAGGTGGTCAAACATGAGATGGCAAGATTGAACATCGACATCTTGGGAATCAGCAAACTAAAATGGACAAGCATGGGCAAATTTAATTCAGTTGACCAATATATCTACTACTGTGGGCAAGAATCCCTTAGAAGAAATGGAGTAGCACTCATAGTCAATAAAAGGGTGAAAAAAGCAGTACTGGGGTACAATCTCAAAAATGATAGAATGATCTCAGTACGAATCCAAGACAAACCATTCAACATCACAGTAATTCAAGTCTATGCCCCCGCCACTGAGGCTGAAGAAGCTGAGGTTGATCGGTTCTATGAAGACCTACAATACGGTCTAGAACTAACACCAAAAAAAGATGTCCTCTTCATCATAGGGGATTGGAATGCTAAAGTAGGAAGTCAAGAAATCACCGGGATAACAGGCAGGCATGGCCTTGGTGTACAAAATGAAGCAGGACAAAAGCTAATAGAGTTTTGCCAAGAGAACATGCTGATCATAGCAAACACTCTTTTCCAACAGCACAAGAGGCGACTCTACACATGGACGTCACCAGATGGTCAATATCGAAATCAGATTGATTATGTCCTTTGCAGCCAAAGATGGAGAAGCTCCATACAGTCAGTAAAAACAAGACCTGGAGCTGACTGTGGCTCAGATAATGAGCTGCTTCTTGCAAAATTTCAGCTTAAATTGAAGAATGTAGGGAAAACCACTAAACCGTTCAGGTATGACCAAAATCATATCCCTGATGAATATACAGTGGAGGTGAGGAATAGATTTCAGAGATTAGACCTGATAGACAGAGTGCCTGAGGAACTATGGACGGAGGTCCGTAACATTGTTCAGGAGGCAGCAACGAAATCCATCCCAAAGAAGAAATGCAAGAAAGCCAAGTGGCTGTCTGATGAGGCTTTACAAGTAGCTCACGAAAGAAGGGAAGCGAAAAGCAAGGGAGAAAGGGGAAGATATACCCAACTGAATGCAGAGTTCCAGAGAATAGCAAGGAGAGACAAGAAGGCCTTTTTAAATGAACAATGCAAAGAAATCGAGGAAAACAACAGAATGGGAAAGACTACAGATCTCTTCAAGAAAATTGGAGATCTCAAGGGAACGTTTTGTGCAAAGACGGGCATGATAAAGGACAAAGAATGCAGGGACCTAACAGATGAGATTAAGAAGAGGTGGCAAGAATACACAGAAGGTCTATACAGGAAAGATCTGAATGTCCCTGATAGCCATGATAGTGCGGTCACTGAACTTGAGCCGGACATCCTAGAGAGTGAAGTCAAGTGGGCCTTAGGAAGCATTAGTAACAACAAAGCTAGCGGAGATGACAGTATTCCAGCCGAGCTATTTAAAATCCTAAAAGATGATGCTGTTAAAGTGCTGCATTCAATATGCCAACAAATCTGGAACACTCAACAGTGGCCACAAGACTGGAAAAGGTCAGTTTACATTCCAATTCCAAGGAAGGGCAACGCCAAAGAGTGTTCAAACTACCGCACAATTGCGCTCATTTCACATGCCAGCAAGGTGATGCTCAAAATCCTACAAGCTAGGCTTCAGCAGTATGCGAACCGAGAACTACCGGAAGTACAAGCTGGGTTTCGAAGAGGCAGAGGAACTAGAGATCAAATCGCCAACATTCGCTGCATCATGGAGAAAGCAAGAGAATTCCAGAAAAACGTCTATTTCTGCTTCATTGACTACGCTAAAGCCTTTGATTGTGTGGATCACAACAAACTGTGGCAAATTCTTAAAGGGATGGGAGTACCAGACCACCTTACCTGTCTCCTGAGAAACCTGTACGAGGGTCAAGAAGCAACAGTAAGAACCAGACATGGAACAACCGATTGGTTCCAAATTGGGAAAGGAGTACGACAAGGCTGCATATTGTCACCCTGCTTATTTAACTTATATGCAGAGTACATCATGAGAAATGCCGGGTTGGATGAATCAGAGGTCGGAATTAAGATTGCTGGGAGAATTATCAACAACCTCCGATATGCAGACGATACCACCCTAATGGCAGAAAGCGAAGAGGATCTCAAGAGCCTCTTGTTGAGGGTGAAAGAGGAGAGTGCAAAAGCTGGTTTGAAACTCAACATTAAAAAAACGAAGATCATGGCATCTGGCCCCATCACTTCCTGGCATATAGAAGGGGAAGAAATGGAAGCAGTGACAGATTTTACTTTCTTGGGCTCCAAGATCACCGCAGACGGTGACTGTAGCCATGAAATTAAAAGACGCTTGCTCCTTGGGAGGAAAGCTATGGCTAACCTAGACAGCATAGTAAGAAGCAGAGACATCACCTTGCCGACAAAAAAATCAAAGCTATAGTTTTCCCAGTAGTAATGTATGGCTGTGAGAGCTGGACTATAAGGAAGGCTGAGCGCCGAAGAATTGATGCTTTCAAACTGTGGTGCTGGAGAAGACTCTGACGAGTGCCCTGGACTGCAAGGAGGTCAAATCAGTCCATCCTAAAGGAAATCAACCCTGAGTGCTCATTGGAAGGACAGATACTGAAGCTGAAGCTCCAATATTTTGGCCACCTAATGCGAAGAGAAAACTCCCTGGAAAAGACCCTGATGCTGGGAAAGACTGAAGGCAAAAGGAGAAGGGGACGGCAGAGGATGAGATGGCTAGATAGCATCACGGATGCAATGAATATGAACTTGAGCACGCTCCGGGAGAGAGCGCAGGACAGGAAGGCCTGGCGTGCTATGGTCCATGGGGTCACGAAGAGTCGGACACGACTGAACGACTGAACAACAACAACAAATTAACATTCTTCTGTTGGACAAGTTTTTGGTGTGCATGTGACTGTGATTATTATTTTTTTTTGTAATTATGCCCCCTGGGAGAGGCATATTTTTCCCAGATCTGTAGCAGCAAGGGACTATGTAGAATTCATCCCTGTCCCCCTGACTGCTTTCCCAGAGACAACATTGCAGCAAAGACTCATAAAACTGTGAGAAAGTAAGAACAGCTGGATGAGAGAGAGCTAGGGCCTGGGTGTTGGTGAGTGAACTGGTGACTTTCACTAGGTTAGGAAGAGGATCTAAGGGATGGGTGGGGGTGGGGATGGAGTGGAGAAGTAAACAAAGGGCAAGTGAGAGCTGGTCAGGAATAGAAATTTCCCCAGCTGCTTTTGGAAGACTTGAAAGCATGGGGCATTGTGTTCACTGGGGAATTTAATGACCTGTCATGTCCCTGCTGGGTCAGTGATCCAAGAATAGTTCTTACGTGACCATCAGGAGTTCCCCTTCTGCTGCAAGGATCTGAGGATGTGGGAGTAGCAGGGAACTCCATTCTGGTGACTTTGCACATACAGCACAGGATACTTCACGAAGGCAACTGAGAAGCAGTTAATAGCATTGTCTTGGCAACTTTGGGAGGAAATATCAGTTTTAGCCTGTGAGGGAATTCTGAGAGGTTAAATAGAAGGGAAGGGAGTTTCAGAAAATGAGATGGAGTGGATAGTCATGAAGGATTTGATTTGAAGTTTCACACAGTAGACGAAGTTGTAATATAAACTGAAAGCGTAAGGAGAGAAAACTAGTAGGAAGGAATAATTCATGGTGGGGAAGCAAAACCAGAATGAGCTCATTGTGAAGGACTGAAGGAAGACAATGATTAATGAAGGTCAGCTGAGGGATATGTCATACAGGCACCACTTTACCGTGGGTCCTTGACTTGCTGGCAGGCCTTCTGTCAACAATGGGATTGATGAGCTTGGAAAAAGGGGGGTAAGGGGAGACATGATAGAGTGTACAAAATTATGCATTGTGTGGAGAATATGGATAGGTATTCTAGTATTTCTCACAGTACTAGAAACCAGGGTTATCCCATGAAGCTGATTGGTGGGAGCTTCAGGACAGATAAAAGGAAGGACTTCTTCACACAGCACATAGTTAAACTCTGGAATTTGCTGCCACAACATGTAGTGATGGCCACCAGTTTGGATGGCTTTGGGAGGGGGCTGGACAGATTCGTGGAGGAGAGGCCTGTCGGTGGCTACTGGTCCTGATGGTTGTGTGCTGCCTCCAGTGTCAGAGGCAATATGCCTGTGAACACCAGTTGCTGGGGAACATGGGAGGGAGGGTGCTGTTGCACTTGTGTCCTGCTTGTGGTTTCCTGGTCGATAGCTGGTTGGCCACTGTGTGAACAGAGTGCTGGACTGCATGGACCCTTGGTTTGATCCAGCATAGCTTTCCTTATGTTCTTATGTTCTAATAGTACATAGAACATCATACGACGACAAACTCTCTGGAATGTAGGGCTCTCCACAAGGGTGCTGATATTATTCTTTCTTATAATAGAGGGAAGGGTTGTATATGCGGCCATTGACAGTACTACTGCCAAGTACTATATAAACTAATAGGGTGTTACAGCTCTTTCTTCTCTATGCAAACTTTTCTCAGCATTTTCTCCCTTTTGGAATGCACAGACCATTAAAAGAAACACCACAGGGTTCAAAGGACTCTGTTTTATGGCAATGGAGGGTGGACGAGTGGACTGAGTAATACATGCACAAAGGGACGAGAATCCCATCAAGAAAGGAAACTACCCACCTCCCCATTTCTTACTCAGCTTTTTCCTAAATATCTAATAACCAATTCTTAGCTATTTTGTATAAATTTCCCATTTATTAATAAATTGTCCATTTATTACTAGTGTCTTTGGCATATCCATCAGAGCTGCGTGTATTAGACTTGTTTTAATGGTGATTGGACTCGATGGTCTTGTAGGCCCCATCCAACCCTATGATTCTATGAAATAATGATTTCTGTTATCTATAAAGTGGTTTCTCTGTGCCTTTTCAGATTAGGTTTATAGAGACTCTGCCCTGTTTGTCTCCACGGTTGTTGGAGTTAATTGTTCTTCATTAGAAAGAAAACAAAGCAGTCAAGCAAAACACCATAAATGAAATCACAAGGCCCAACACTGGACTCTGATCCAGTTACAGCCCATTTTTATGCATCATAATTTACTGGGCAAAAAGACCTGCCAGACTATTTTGGGGCATTTCCCCATTTTCCAGGGTTCCACAGGAAAAGAAGCTGCAAACCCTTAGAGCAGCCTTCCCTAATCTGATGCCTTCCAAATGTGTTGGATTTCAACTCCCATCATTCTCAGCCAGCATTGGCCATAGGAGTTGCAGTCCAACACCTTCGGAAAGCATAAGGTCAAGGAAGGCTGCCTTAGGGTCAAACCTGATAGATATTTGACAGGAAGGGTGCTGTATGTAATTTGCTTTACCACTATAGCGTTCTGCTGTTTATCATACCAAAGAACTCAGAACAGCTAACATATGGTTCCTAGGTGATCCAGGCAGCTCTCAGATGCTTTGCTTCAACAACAGAGCTGGATTATGTGCCTTCAAACCATGAAACTGAATTACACAGACAAATGTAGGCTCTCCCTGTCCCCAGGGAACAAGGAAAGAAGCCCTGGAGAGAGGCTTCTGGGGAGATACTTTGATTCTTCTTTCCATGTGATTTTAACACCAGACCACTGACGTTTTGTTCTAACTGATTTACAACCCAACCTGCTGAGAACTCGTGGGAATGTATGCAGATTCCATTCCCCTACACCTCTGGTGTTTCCAAGCGACATGTGAGCATGGCTTTGAGAGTGGGGCAGGGTTGTTAACAGGTTCCTGATATGAGAGAAACTCATAGCCAGGAGATCCACGCCCTTGCAGATGTTTATTAAAAAAGGACTATATGCAGATTTTTTCACATTGGCTTGTGTACGCCTTGGGGCATTTCTCCATATGTTTGAACTTTTCATGCCTCTGGGGCCCTGAGAAATATGAGTTCTTTGTAACATGAAACTTTGCATACTGGATTTTGAACATGACTTGGCATTAATAAAATATATTTTTGTTACTTAAATACATTTAAGTCTGTGACTTGGCAACAGATTTCAAAACTATTGGTGCTCATTCCACATTTTCAGTCTTTTCTCTAAGCCATGAGGGCCAAAAATTGATTCTTTGTTTTGAAGGGGAACTGAAGTTCTGTTGATTCAACATAAATTATGAGACTGGTATTATTCTGTTGCTAATCTGCAGATGGGACTAACACATGCAACCACACAGCGTATAAACAATACTCATGCCCTATTTTAACGTATCCTAGAAAGCAAAAATCAGCCTCCAGAAGTACAGCAAGTATTGCTACAATGGACATGTGTACATTTGGCAGTTACTTTCACAGCTCTCCAACGATGCCTAGAGCACTTTTTAGAGCCTTTTTAAAAATTATGTTTTTCAAGTTCCCGAAAGGATGAATGCTTGTCTGCATGTCCATAGGAGTACATGCATTACTTTTTTTTTTAAAGAACAAAGTGGGGAAGACTGTCTCTTTCAGAAATGCCCCTCAAATCAAGAGCATTTTCAGTTTCTTAGGAGTGAAATTAACTAGAATAGCAGCTGCTGGAATCTGATACAGTCAATTTCACCTCCCCATTAATATATACAGTATGTGTGTGATTAGGGGAGTGACTCTGCTGCTGTGAGGGTGCCATAGGCAAACCGGTGGATACTGTCGCTGCTCAGTCCCAGCCTTACCGAAAAACATTTATAATTTCTCCAGGTCAAGGGGAGCCAATAGGTGGCCTGGGTGAGCACAGTCACTCCCGATCTTAGGGACCCTTATTATCCAGGACACACTCTAACGGTATCTAAGTGTTATGAGGCATAGAGAGTTATGGGTTCCTCTTTCCAGCCCTGACAGCCCCTAACAATTATGACTGATAATTATACAAACTACCAATGCTGGATCAAGATTAGTGGCATAGTAATACTGAATGGAAAGTAACTCGTGTATGTAGCCTTATGTTTATCATTATGAAGAGTACACAAACACGCTCACTAGGGAGATTATCATATACCCTTTCTTAGAGGTTAAAAAAAAGTTTGGACAGAGATCCGCTGAGGATGTTCTGGGTACAGGATTTCCAGATTCAGGGCACGGAGCTGAAAAAGATGATCCACTGGATTCCTTCCAAACCTGTAGTTCTCTTAATGGCTAGCCAATCAGGGAACTAGAAGTATTGGCAGTCACTGCACCAGTACTCCTATGAGGTTGGGATACGTTTCTAAGTGTAATTTTAGAAAGGATAGCCCTACTGCTATGACTGGAACACCATGTGGTTTTACTTGTGCTGTTTTAACATCCATGTATATATTGGCAGTAAGACCTATTTTGCCTTTTGTTTTATGCCTCCCTCCCCTGTATCTAACCCATTATTCTCCTCTGTTAAGGTCAAACTGAATATTACATGCAAATCCATATAATTTGCCCCCAACTATCCCCAGAGCAGCTTTTCAGGAGGATCCAGGGTGATGGTAGGTGGGCTGCAGGGGGAAGAAGGATCATGAAGATCGCCTTCTTGCCCCTTTCCTCCAGTTTGAGCAGACTTCTACTTAGTGCTACTCTGGATGCAACCCACTACCAGTAAACTAACAATTAAAACATCAGCAGCTCAAATATGAGGCCAAATAAAGCTGTCAATCTAAAGCTGAGTGGAATAAAATGTTTTAGAATCTGCTTAAAAGCCACCCATGAGGGGACAATATACACTTCCTGGAAGAGATAGTTTCAATGATGTGGGGCCACCACTGCAAAGGCCATTTCTCTAGTACCTGTCAATTTGATGGTTGAAAATGGTGGGCCAGAGAAAGCAGGTTCTCCAAGGATGATCTCAGGGTCTGATCTGGTTTATATGAGTGCACATGGTCCTTCAAGTAACATGAGCCTAAATAGTTCAGGACATAAACATCAAAATCAGTGCTTTAAAATGAACCTAGAAATGCATAGGTGATCAGTGCAACTAGAATAGAATTAGTGTCACATGATCTAAACACTTGGTCCCCACAGCTGTCCTGGCAGCTGCATTCTGTCCCAGCTGAAGTTTTCAAACCGTCTTTAAAGGCAGCCCTACAGAGAGTGCATTACAGTAGCCTAATCTGTTTTTCCTCCCTGCCAGCACAGATTACAGGTGGCTTAGCCCCCTTGGACAGATAAGACCACTGGCCAAGCACATTTCTAGTCCTCTCCCATTTGCCACTCCATAGGCATGTCAAGACCTGCTCCGTATTCTTTGTTCTACAGTGCTGGGGAGGGTTAGGATCCCTTAAAGGCCACCCAGGTGGGGACATACTGCTCTGTTAAGCTGGGTGTGTGTTTCATAATGCTTCACTAGGAACTGAAATCCACAGCAGGAGGGAGCCATTAATCACAGAGCATAGGGAAATCAACTGCTACGCCTCTGCTTGTACGTAGGAAATCCATTTTAGAGATACTCCATAGCACGTCTCACAATTACCAGTTCAGGGAAATGTTTGCTTTACTCTCTGGAAGGAAACGTGCATCATAAAACCTGGAAACAAGTGCAGATCATCACAACAAGTAGCAGATGCACCCCCCCTCCCCCACTCTCTAAGCCTTCTAGACTTGACTTCCTTCCTATGCCTGGGATAGAATCCAGAGTCTGGGCCCTCCTAGCCTTCTTGTTCTAAGCCACAGAAGCCTACTTTTCTCACAGAGGTCCTTCTTCAAGCATCCCTAGAGAACCAAGGAATCCTGGCTCCCATCTGATTCTAATGTGCTAAATACCATTTCTGTGTCATAGCTCAGGGCACACAGAAATTTAATACTGGAAATCCCTGACAGTGTGCAGCAGGTTTTCTGGTGGTAGCCGGAATGCAGAGGGGGATGGTGGGCTGCCAGAAACTACTTGGCAGCTGTACGTGGCCCATATTTTTGTGAACTGCCCAGAGAGCTTCAGCTATTGGGCGGTATAGAAATGTAATAAATAAATAATAATTAAAAAATTGTTTGCACCCCTGGTTTAACTCTAAATGCCTCCAGTTCACTCAGCACTTGAACTACTAGCTGCAGATGAGAGGGAAACTGAGGCATACAATAGTATTTGTTTTATTCTTATCCTACTTTTCTTCCACAATAACAGTCAAGCAGCATATCTTGGGTTCCCAGGAGGCCTCCTATCAAAAAACTCACTAGGCCCGAACTTGTTTAGCTTCAGCAACATCGTGTGCTTTCAGACCAGGCCCTATATCACAATTCTACGCTGGGTAACATAGCAGAAAAGCATTGGATGTTCACTTGTTTTTAATGTTGCAGGTTCTGGTTTACATTGCTTTGCTTAGACAGTAATATATTTGTTTATGGTCATGTGCTTCTTTTAGTGCTCCATTGTTAGAAGTGCATCCTGCAGCATCTGCATGTATTGGGTTATTCTAGGGCAACCGGCTTGCCAATAAGTATGTGTGGGCGTGGTTTGGTTTGGTTTGGTTTGGTTTCGCTCATCCACCTACGTTCTTCCTTTTAAAAATCCTCTTGGGAGAATTGCACCAGTACACTGAAAATGAGCATTGGTTGCGTCTGCTTTTCAATAAGCATTTTTAAAAAATGCTTTCTCCCATCACGGGGATTATTGAGCTCCTCTGCTGAAACTGCACAATTGTGCAAAATGTAATCAAGAAAACTCCCTGCAACTTTGCCTTTTGAACTAGGAGGAATGTACAAAGAGTGGGAGAGGACTGATAAAATGAGGCCCAAAGGCTTTCTCATCCATGGACACCAGCCATTACTTTTAATTTTACGGATTTCTCTCCACATATATTAGCCTGGATTGAAGCAGGTACATTTTGTCACACTTCATACCAAAACAACTCTCAGCATGGTGATGCTGTACCACAATATGGAAATGGGAGTTACCAAGGGTTATCAGATCAAATCCCACAGAGTCGGTACATCTTAGAAGGTGCCTCAGATTGGCACTGACTCATCAAACTAGACATGACACAATCTGTGTACAGGACCCCCCTCCCCGCCACCCAATTTGATTTTTTAAAGTTAAAAGCAGCCATGGGGGGCAGGGGATAGGATCAGAGACATGGTACTGGGATGCGGGGAAGGGTTCAATCTCCCCACACCAGGCTGTTTTCCCAATTTAAATGGGTCCCTTTGAAAGCTGCTATTCCCTGCCCCCCCCCCCCAGGGCAGAGTGGGGGACATGGTGGCAGAAGGACATTAGGACAAGCAGCAACTGACTCATGCTTCGTAGCCCAGACTGAAACTAAAAACTTCCCTCGTTTCAGTAAGGATACAGCTGATTGTCCTGAATCAAAGCTGATCAAGGCGGAAGGAAAAGAGATCCTGTCAATTCATCCAACCAAGAGCCGGAGCAAATCTTTGTTATGCCTTTTCCCAAGAATGGCTTTTGGAAATACAACCCCTTGTCGTGGCCTCATGACTCCGAGCTGCTCATTGTCTGTAGGTCAGCAGCTGCACAGAGCTGGCTGGGGCCCATGTGCTCTGTGATGATTTCCTGACAACCCCGCACCCCCTCCACTGCTCCCAAGCCTTTGCTTTCAGTAGAATAACTTCCCATCCCAGAGCCAGAATAGAGTGGTGGCGGTGGTAGAAGAACACAGCTTGCTATTCCCAGAAGGCGCATGGGGTTATCTGAATGTTATTTTTAGGACTTGTTATTGGCATAACCAGCCTTCAGAAATAAAAGCTAAATAAACAAAGCTGCATTCCTAGGCTATTAGGGTAAACCCATTACAGTTTCTGCAACTGATATGCTGAGGATTTACAAGCCAGCTATAGCCCAGTTAGTCACAAATTCTAAAGAGGTTCACATGTTTAACTCTGATTCTGGTTGTTTCAGTCTTTGCAAGTAATACGTATTCTCAGTGCCTATACCTGACTGCATTCTGAAACTGTAAATTTTGATTATGTAAAACTGAAATTTGAACAAATACTATCTTCCCAAATGTTTACAGTGGGGACAATTTTATTATTTAGATTACTTTGGAAGTACTTGCTTTGACCCTGAAGCCCTCTCCTCTAATTTCAGCAGTGCAAGGACTGGTGTCGGGATTGTTCAGTGGTCAAGGGAAAGCACACTGTGTATCCTCAGAGGCACTTCCTTTATTATTTCACATGTTCCAGGTTGGTGGCCTGATGATCACTGGGTCAGATGAAGTCCTGAAGTGGAAAGCTTTTTATGTAAATTTTTATTTTGGTGTATATCCCGTTTTCAGTAATAAGAATCACTTGTTGGGGTATGAAATAAGGGGCTTGAATTGTGTTTTATGGAGTTGTCATATTATGGAGTAAGAGGTTCTGCTTAATATAAGTGGCTTCTCTTTAAAATACAT
This sequence comes from Heloderma suspectum, assembly GCF_057233095.1. NCBI lineage: Eukaryota > Metazoa > Chordata > Lepidosauria > Squamata > Helodermatidae > Heloderma > Heloderma suspectum. The sequence goes on from NC_139461.1 coordinate 234,308,823, forward strand.
ACATACATACATAAGGGGCCTCCTTTACAACCATAAATTACATCAGGGGTTGGCAAACTCGTGCACTGCAGATGTTGTGGACTACAATGCTCATAAGCCCCAGCCAGCATGGCCAGTGGTCAAGGACTGTGGAGCAAGTGGGTGGGTAGAGTAGTTGGGCTTGGGAAGAGAGACTGGCAGGCCAGATGGGATGGTTCCCCACCCATGATTTAAAATAAGAACATGAAAAGAGCCCTACTAGATTGGTCCATCTAGTCCCACATTCTGTTTCCAGATGGGTGCAGCCCAATATCTCTGGGAAACCCATAAAGTGAGCAACAGCCCTCCTCTGCTTTTTGCCTTCAGCATTTTGTATTTGGTGAGATGAGTGGGACCTGCAACAAAATGTTGCAGCGTGGAGTGCTTTTCTTCGGTGTGCCAGCCAGCCAGCCAGCCTGCCCACTTGCCATGCCTTCTTTCAGGATACTCCATTTCATTCCATTTCCTCTCCATTGGGCCAGTTTTCCATTACCCCACTGAACATGCTTGGTCGACTGGGCTGGGGTTGCGAGGGAAGGGGGGTTGCCCGCCCCTGTAGAACTTTTCTACTTCTACAAAGTTCCCCCAAGTGTGCTGGTACCTTCTTCTTGTTTCTCAAAAGCCCTGTTGTGGCTGTATAGCTGTCAAAACTCAGCACCTTAGTAATATATATGGTTTATTTTCCATAACTCTGGATACCTGATTTCTGTTACTGAGCCAGCATGGTAGGCACCCCAGAAATCTAGTTCTCAATGTGGTCCAGTTTCACATTGTGTTGAAGAATGGAAGTCACATGCATTGCCCTAATCGTGTCTTTGCTCCAACAGCCAGTAATTCCTTGACATTGGTGTCATAGGTGTTTGCTATGGGAAGTAATGTGGTCAGGGCAACTCATATGGATTGGAGCTTCCTTCACATACCAAAGTGACATTGTGGAACTGGACTACTGGGCAATGGTTTCTCAGCAGCTACTACACTGCTGTGATAACTAATGAATTGCTAATAGATCACACATTGCTGGCAAGCATGAAAGGAAGAGGGCCAGCCACAGAACCCAATGTGAAGCCAGGAAGAGGCAACACGTGGGATGAGCATTATCAAAAATGTGCTCCTGTGGCACTGGTTATGAGAAAGGAATGCAGGCATGATGAGGCAAAAGTGTAGCTGGCAGCAGAGGAGGTAAGGCATGCCTAGCTCAGAAGGCTACCTGGTGGGAGAGGGACTTTCCTAGAAAGTTGAAGGTGACTAAGGGGCTGGAAATGGGTAGCTAGAGTTGGCTGGCTTTATCCCAACTCTTCTTCTGGAAGCTGGCTGAGCCCCAGGCCACAAAGGTGGGAAAGGAAGATGAGATCATCCATGTTCAGCCACCATGTGCCAGGCCAGGCAGTCCCCCTGCGCTACATTCCTGAGTCGAGTGTGACTTCAGATACCAAGCTATTCCCCTCTTACAAGCGTCTGCTACTCAGCTCTATGTAGTTGTACTACCAGAAATGTAACTTGATAGTCAACCTAAACATTAGAACATTACACCAGACTACTGTGTCCTTTCATGAGTGTTGCAGGCCAATGATTCCCATATGGAAACAGCAAGTGGATCACTGAAACCTTACAGATGTCTGGCTTTTGTCAATGGGTACAAGGAGCATCAGAGCTAAAGGGACTGTGTGTGATAGGATAGGATACAACCAGCTGTTAAAAATCTGGAACCACAACAAAGTTATGTTGATCTAGTTCCCCTACCCCCTTTAATACAATCTTTAGAAATGTTTGCTTCAGGCATTTAGAACCACACTACTGGGCTCTGTTTACAACAGAAATATCTACCACAATGAGAAGGAGTTTGGCATCCAGTTATAATTGCAATATACACAGTTTGGCTGGTTTCCAATTATGTAGCACCTACAGATGTTTCCAGCCTAGTATCAGATATAGACCAGTTTAGTTATAGGATAATCACCAACAAAATTGGACAAATTTAGCCAAATAGGCACCAAGAACAGGCTGCAATAAGAACTCCTGCTATCAAGCCATGCAACCCTAGTTCAAGATTTCAGTCTACTTGTTTCTAATCATCTCAGTATCCAGTGGTTCCCTGTTGTAACCTTTTAATCTCACAGTATGAGTGCCAGCTTTTTCTCAGACATGGTCGCTATGCCTTTAACAGCTGCAGGATGAGCAGAAATTCACCCAGTGAAGTTTCCCCCATCACTTAATCTCATTGAATCCCTGCCAGAAAAAGGAAGTAACAACTTGTTCCCACACTTAGCTCAACAGCTTAAAAAAACCCTCTCCTAATAAGCCAGCCTCTTGATCACATGTGTGGTCCCTGAACTCTGACAGTAAAGATTAATGTTGGTGGGGGGCTGATTATAAAAGGAGCTTAGGGTCATGAGGTCACATGTCGCTTTCTCCATGTCATACTGTGCCTGCTAGGGTAGCCAGGTGAAAAAGAGGACAGGACTCTTGCACCTGCTGAAATCCCCTCTTCTGCACAGCTGTGAAAGGTGTAGGAGCCCAGTCCACTTTTTTATTTGGCTACCCTATGTGGCTCTGGGCTCAGCTCCAAACCCACAGCAGCCTTGCTTGCTGCTGTCTCCATATTGCTTTGCTAATCTGTGCTTTGTGTACTCTCCACATGGAGAAAGTGGACAGAACCAATTCTGCTTCCCCAAATTGTTTGCATACCAACTAGCCATTATCTGAATTATTTGCCCCTGCTTTATTCAGTGAAGTTTATTTACTGTTTTTTAGAACTATATTTAGAACTATCTACCACCATCCCTCTCTGTTCCTCTGTGTCTGCCAAAGACTTCTTACATATTGTGTTGTTGTGTGATTTGTCCCCCTTCCAACCCATTAGTGCTGCTGAATGCACTTCTTGGACACTCCTTGCCATGTTCATACCTCATTGTTAATTATTACCGCTTGTTTATGGTCCTTCAGTGAGGGTAGCAGTGCATGTGACAGTGTTTCGATTAGGGCCTATTTGAACAAGGATCAACACATTGACTGAAACTGAAGCACATGGCTCAGGCATGAATTTGCTAACCCTGTAGCTAGTGGTTTCTCTAGCAAACCCAGAGTGACTAGATGCAGAGGAGAACAAAGCTTCTGTGCATTTAGTAGTAGTGGTTAATACTATATTAATAATAATTTAATTTTGATAGATGCAAAATGTAGTACCCACATAAGTACTATGTAGGTGTGAGGAAAGCTGTACCTGCTGAAAAAAAACCCTCCTCTACCACTTAAAATATCCTCCTTTTTAATCTGGCCACATTACAAAGGGGCCATCTACATGGCACCGCTTTCAACCTTCACTCTGTCGTAACTGTGTAGCATTGTGGCTGTGAATTAGCTTCTGCTGTAGTACACATGCAATTTACAGCGGACTTCTCCAGTGGGAAAATCTGCTGTGCCCTGACACATAGCCATTGAAGTGAAGTAAACTGCAGCAGTTGTGCTGCTCTTTTTTTTACCATTATATTTAAATGCACAGCTGCGCAGGCACGTGAGGGTGGGGGTGTGAACTTCGGGCTTTTGTGGCTGTTTTGTATTTTAGGGGTTCTTTTGAGTCTGTCCATTCTTTGTTAGGTAAAATGTGGGTGGTCTGCTCCTTCGTTACCATGCCAACTGTTTGGCAGTTCTCCAGCCCGAGACTCTCGCAATGGTTTGCACACACCAAGGAGTGTGCCCATGAGAGGTATGTGCCTACCCATCATTCCACAATGGTGGCTGGAGATAAGTTGGTCCTGGACCTTCTGCTCCCCCAACACCACCACCCCGGCCCTTGGCCACTGACTCCAAAGCAGCCATTGCGAAGATACGAAGCTGCAAAGGTGGGCAAGGTGTGGTTGAAGAAATGAGCACGCTTCTCTGTGTCTCTGTAACTGCGCAGCTGCGAAGGAACAGGGAGGAGTGAAGAGGCGTCACAGAGTGACACAAGCATAAGGCACACCTACCTGACTCCCACCACAAAATGTGAAGTCGGTTCAAGGAAGGGACAGACAGCTTGCAACTGCAACAGAATGCCTCTTTGGAAATCTGCATTTTCCAGATGAAAACCATGGTTTGGCCATGAAGTGGCAATTGCGTTGTATGTCCCAAAGGACCTCAAAGCGCAACAGCTCCAGAGTACATGGTTCATGTAGATGGGGCCAAACACATCATGATGCTTGTAACTCTTGTCTTGAGGCCAATCTAAACAGAAACACTTTGGGAAGCGATTTGGGCAAAATCCACATTTTCACAGAATTGAATTGGCTCTTTCCACAGTACACGCAGTGCTCTATTCCTCCTCTTTTGCGATGTATACGGGAACTGATGCTGCATAAGTTGGGGGGGGCGAGTCCTGCTGGAAGTAGAAATGAACGTCAGTAATTGCGCAGGTGCGGGGCAGCCCATGAGCGGAGTCTTGCTCCCCCTCCCTTGTACTAGTCCCCCTCTACTCAGCACTGGTTAGGCCTCATCTGGAGTACTGTGTCCAGTTCTGGGCACCACACTTTAAGAAGGATGCAGACAAACTGGAGAGGGTTCAGAGGAGGGCAACAAAGATGATCAGGGGACTGGAAACAAAGCCCTATGAAGAGAGACTGAAAGAACTGGGCATGTTTAGCCTTGAGAAGAGAAGCCTGAGGGGAGATATGATAGCACTCTTCAAGTACTTGAAAGGTTGTCACAGAGAAGAAGGCCAGGATCTCTTCTTGATTATCCCAGAGTGCAGGACACGGAATAATGGGCTCAAGTTACAGGAAGCCAGATTCCGGATGAACATCAGGAAAAACTTCCTGACTGTAAGAGCAATACGACAATGGAACCAATTACCTGGGGAGGTGGTGGGCTCTCCCATACTGGAGGCCTTCAAGACGAGGCTGGACAGCCAGTTGTCAGGGATGCTCTGACTTGGATTCCTGCATTGAGCCTTGTAGGCCCCTTCCAACCCTACCATTCTATGATTCTATGATCCACCCTGGCATCCACCCTTTCTTAGCTGGGCAGCTTCGAATCAACAGGTATCCACTGTTTTTCAGCTGTGCTCCTTCGTAGCTGCACAGTTCCAAAACAGCAGGACTGGCTTCCCCCCACTCCCAAGCTCAATGACTATTTAAAGTGAGAGGCAGTGACTGAGCCCATGTTTACAACCGTGCAGTTTCAAAGCAGCAGGGCTGGTCCTGTACTCAGCAAAGTGGAATTGAAGGCAATGAGTTACTTCTAGGCAGACATGTTTACCCCTCTGCTCTCCCCACACCCCTTCCCCATGCTACTTTCCCTTCTGCCAGTCAGTGCCGCTTCCACCAGCCCGTGCCAAAGCCAGCTGAGATCACATGGGCTCCCAAACAGCACTGAAGCTGCTGTGACAGGAAAATCCGACACAAGGTGGGTTTGAAAAAAACCAGATTTAGGGTAAGAAATGCCAGGCTAGTTACAAAGAGCAGCATGCATCATCTGACACTATTGATATGGGGGTGGAGTAGAACCGGAGTAAAAGCTCCATTTAGATGGGGCCTTGGTTTAGTTCAAGCACCACAGTTGGTTTCCTCTGCATTATTCATAATTCTAAAGCAGCTTTTTGCTAGTATTTATGAAGACTAAAATTAAATTAAGGTTGCAATCCTAAACACACTTTCCTGGGAGTAAGCACCATTGAACCTAACAGGACTTGCTTCCAAGTAAACATGCATAAGATTGAACTGTAAATGTAACAAGAATGCTGCTGTGTTTGTTAGAAGACACAAGGAAATCTAGCAGGAAGTATAAAATATACTGAGGGACATTTTCATTTCACTCTTTTCACAGAAATACTATAGGATCTCCTTCAATAGCCAGCACAGCACCACAATTCCCCCCTCTAAATAATGTGTGTGGAGTTTAGCTGTGGTCATCCAAGAAGTGCCATATCACAGTTTCAGAAACCATTACATGGCTAATCTTGAACTAGTAACCTTGGGGGCATCTCCTTTGCTACTACATCACATCCCAGTCTTGGACAAAGAGCTGCTGCATGTCCTTCTCATAGTCACCTACTCTTGAGCACCTCCTTTTCCCTCATTGGCTTCTGCTGACCTTCCTCCACCTTGTGTCTGAGTAAAAAGCAAATTATGTCCTCTCACATTTCTGTTCTTGCTAGTGCATTTCATACATACTGACCCATTCTTTGCTGGTGAAGAAGCCTGATTCTACCACTATTTCCTGTCTTCTCTCCCAGGGGAAGGCCATAGCTCAGTAGTAGAGGAGCACATGCTTTGAATGCAGAAAGTCTCAGGTTTGATCCCCACATCTCCAGGTAGGGCTGACAAAGACCTTGTATAAAACCCTGCAGAGCCACTGCCAGTCAGTATATAGACTATACTGAGTTAGATGGATCAATAGTCTGTCATGGTATAAGGCAGATTCCTGTGTTCTAGAAATAACACTGTTAAATGTCTGTATTGCTATTACTGGATATATTCTAGGGTTATATCCAATGATCCCAATTTCCACATATAGAACAAAATGGCTGGCCTTTGTGGCTGAAGAGGTGACTACAAGTATGATTACACTTGATCTCAGCCAAAAGCCTGAGAAGCAAACTCCAAACACTCTGAAAACAGAAAAGCAGCCCTTGGATTAGGATTTATATTTTTTTCCTTTGTAAATGTTCAAAGCCAATCTCAAGATTTTGGAACCAACTCATTATACTGGGACAAATGCATTTAGAAGTAGATGGTGGAACTCCTGGAGCTATTTTCCCACACTGTTTCCCCATCAGTTGTTGTAATACTGAAGGGACAGAGGGTGTAGCTGCAAATTTTTAGAAAATGTTTTGCCTTCAGGCTCCTCCCCAGTGCCTCATGCCCAAACTTCCTGTTAATTAGCTCCAGCAGCCTGTGCTATAGCTATGGGTAGAGAGAAGTAAGTAACAGAGCAAATGGAGAGGCTGACTGGGGCAGCTGCACAGTAGATGCTCTTCCAAGGCAGAAGGGCATTTAGCATGGGTGTAATGGAAGTGCTAGAGAAGTCAACAGTGCAGTTGTGTACCTTGATTGTATGCTAGGTTCCATCACAAGGTAGCTCTGAAACAGATTCCATTATACACCAGCCAGATGTGCTTCCTCAATTTCCCTAGGAACTGGAATATCTGGTGGTGTTGCTGAAACTCAGAACCCAGGCAGAGGTGGAGCTAGGAAAATATGGGAATCTCCACTTGTCATTTGGTCTTTATGGGATACACATGTGAGCTTTCAGGTTCCATGGCATAGCCCGTGGTTTGAAGCTGCCTTCTGGTCCATGCTCTCCTGAATATTTCTAAAATATTTGAATTTATGTCTTTCAAGGTTTCTTATAAATCCATTATTTTCCCTAAACATATTAAGCAATGAAACACATTGTAAACATTTTTATTGTAGCATCAAGTTACCCAGCTCCAGTCGTAGGATTGTCTTAAACAGGCCTGATCCGTTGCTTTTTGGCCATCTTTTACCCTAAATACTGTGCAATGCTTATGTTTAAAAAGGGCAAACTATGGATTAAATTATCATATGCTAATAAACCAGTGACATTGATCTTCCCCCTCCTTGAAAGATGGGAGAGAGAATGTAAACTAAGAATGAGGGCAGATGTACATAAATCTTCGTAAATCAGGGTTTATGAGGATGTTGTAGGGTTCACCTTTGCCACTGCTGTCTGCACTGACTGGCAGCAACTATCTGGAATTGCAGGACATTGTCTTGGGCAACAACTGTGTTTAATGAGGGATGGGGAGGGTCACAGGAATTGGACCTGGGAACATGTATGTACAAAACCTGAGCTATACAATGGAGGTATGTCTCTTCTATATACAGCAGGTCAGCGGTGCAGAACCTCAGGGCCAGGAGCCAAATCTGTCCCTCCTGGGGTCTGATTCTTGTCCTCTGAAGTTCCACAGATAGCTGCATACCCTTTCCTCCAACCACTGATCATCTGGTGGATTCCCAGATTTTGTGTAATTTTTTCCCCATTCTAAAAAGTTGAAAATGCCTCTCCTAGGGCTTAGTTACTGACAGTAAGAGTTTTCAACTAAAATAGACTGGTGTTTTTGGCTCTCTCCCCTTTGATTTTGGCCCCACTCACCACTGGAATGCGGCCCTCAAGAACTTTTCCTAAATGGAATTTGGTTCTCAGGCTGAAAGAGGTTCAGCATCCCTGCACTAGATTATGAGTACTTCTTTTATGGACTTTTTCCAGTGGTTTGGACATGGGTGGCCAAGTACATTGTCTTGGAATTTGAGTTGTGAGGAATAGGCATGTAAACACCTGGATAAGTCTGTAACCTTTCCATTGGCCATGGCGAGCTTTCTTGCCTAGGTATTGTTGTTGTTGTTGTTGTTATTAATTACATTTCTATACCGCCCCATGGCCGAAGCTCTCTGGGCGGTTTACAAAAGTTAAAACATTAAAATACAACATACAAAGTTTAAAAACCTTTTACATAAAAGCATATGGACAATATATACAAACAACATATAACTAAAAACAACTTAGAACTAAAAACATTTTTGTAAAAATTCAACAATAAAACACAGCTTAAAACAACACAGCTTAAAAACCGTATAGAGAAGTCAGAAAAAGGAACAAGAGTTTTAAAAAGGGAAGGCCTGCTGGAATAATAGAGTAAAGCCTGCTTAAAAACCTTCAAAGAGGTCAGCAGGCATATTTCAACCAGCAGCAAAGGAAAAGGTCCTCTTGCATGTGGCTGCCAGTTTCACATTAGGCAGCTGCAGCAGATAGCCCTCAGAGGACCTTAGGTGGCAGACTGGGGGGAGAAGGCCCTACCTTCCCGACCATCTGCTCCCATCGGTAGTACATGCCCTGGTCTCCTCTCGTCTAGATTGCAGTAATGCGCTCTACGTGGGGTTACCCTTGAAGATGCTTTGGAAGTTGCAGCTGGTGCAGAACGCAGCGGCTTGCCTGATTAAAGGCAGCCACTGGCGTGATCACATCACTCCAGTGCTGAAGGAGTTGCACTGGTTACCAGTTGTTTTCTGGGCCAAATTCAAGGTGTTGGTTTTGACCTTTAAAACCCTATGCAGTTCCGGCCCAGCCTATCTCAAGGAGCTCCTCCAGCAACACCAGACAGGCCGCTTAACAAGATCAGCCTTGGATGGCCTTCTCTCTGTCCCATCAGCCAGGACAGCTAGGCTAGTGAGGACGAGGGAGAGGGCCTTCTCTGTGATGGCCCCCCACTCTGTGGAACTCCCTCCCTAGGGAACTCCACCATGCCCCCTCTTTAATGAGCTTCCGCCACACACTGAAAACTTGGTTATTCAGGCAGGCATTTCGGGCGGGTTAGGGTATTTTTTAATGTTTTAATGTATCATTTTACTGTTTTAAATTGTACCATTGCACATCGCCCAGAGTGGCTGGTTGACCGGCCAGATGGGCAATTAAGAAATTTAATAAACAAACAAATAAATGTGCTAGTGAATGGGAGACCTATTGAGGGGACATCCTCTATTCAGTGGGTCGTTGGAAGGGACAGCAGACAAAGGGTAGGTGATTTGGGAAGGCTGTGGCTTGCAAGGTCTGGATCCTTTTTCTGCGCATTTTTTAAAATGTAAATGATGTGCTGAACTCTTAAACTTGCTTTATTTAGTGAACTGCTCTTTAAGGCCTAAAGCCTGAGCCTAGGCCACATCTTAGTCAAGGGTTTTCTGCAACTGATTGAAGCTGAAGTGTATATAGTCAGGTCCACTAATTAAATATGTGAATGCTCATTTCCTCATATTGGTTTTAAAAATATCCTGGATCTATCCACACAAGTTACAGGCCCTAAACTGATATTGGAGGTGACTTTACATTTTCTTCTCACAGCAACCCTGTGAGGTAGTTTAGGCTGACAGACAATGACTGACCCAAAGTCATCCAGTGATCGTCATAGCTGAGGAAAGCTTTGAACCTGGGCCCCTCTTCTTTCTTTCTTTCTTTCTTTCTTTCTTTCTTTCTTTCTATACTGCCCAATAGCCGAAGCTCTCTGGGCGGTCCACAAAAATTAAAACCACAAAGTGCAGCATAAAACAATATAACATATGAAAGCTTAAAACCACAATATAACAGTACAACTAGAATAAAACCTAGCAGCAATGCAGAGATTTAAAATACAGATTTAAAACACCAAAGCTAAATGACTAGGAAGCTAAAATGCTAAACTCTGGGAAAATAAAAAAGGTCTTCACCTGGTGCCAGAAGGAGTACAACTTAGGCGCCAGGCGAACCTCTCTAGGGAGCTCATTCCACAGCCAGGGTGCCACAGCAGAAAAGGCCCTCTTCCTGGTAGTCACCTGTCAAGGCACAGAGCAATAATCCCCCAGCACTACCTTCTGGATTCGGCCATCCAAGTAGGAGCGGAACCACTGCAGTGCAGTGCCTCCAACTCCCAACCCAGACAACCTATCCAGAAGGATACCATGGTTGATGGTATCGAAAGCTGCTGAGAGATCCAGGAGAATCAACAGGGTCGCACTCCCCCTGTCCTTCTCCTGGCAGAGGTCATCCCACAGGGCGACCAAGGCAGTTTCCATTCCAAAAGCAGGCCTGAAGCCTGATTGAAATGGATCTAGATAATCCATTTAATTCAAGAGTGCCTGGAGTTGTCCTGCAACCACCCGCTCAAGCACCTTGGACCCAGCCAGACATCCCCTCCTTGTTTGATGTAATAAGCCATGAAGGGCAAGGGTTGAGCACACAGATGGTTGACCAGACTTGGCCAAGCACCTTGTCTGCATCCTCAGGCCTCAATAACTGAAACTCATCCAATAAAACTGGACCAGATGGTGCTCTGGACAACTCTACTAATGGAACTGCATTAATTGTGGTGTCCAATTCATGATGAATCTGAGCAACTTTATCTTCAAAGTGCTGTGCAAATTTGTCACAGCATGCTACCAAGGTTTCCACAGTCTCTGTCCCTGGCCCAGAATGTAGCAGGTCATGAACCACTCGGAAAAGCTCCACTGGACAACTTCCACTGAGAAATTGCAATGCTGGTGGAAAAGAACTGTCTCTTTGCCACCCTTACCACCACAGAGTAGGTGCGATAATGAGCTCTTACCTGTGTTCAGTCAGACTCAGCATGAGTTTTCCTCCACCTGCATTCTAGCCATCTCCCCTCTTGCTTCATTGCTCTCAGCTCGGGTGTATACCAAGGAACTGGCCGGGCTCTGCTCAGAGGGAGAGGGCGCTTGGGCAAGATTGTGTCAACCGCCCGAGGTATCTCTGCATTCCACAAAATGGCCTGGGCCTCAACAAGAGCACCAGCCATACCAGCAGGAAAATCCCCCAGAGCTCTCTGGAATCCATCAGAATCCATTAGCCTCCAGGGGTGGATCATTTTAATAGGTCCCCCACTCTTGCAGAGGGGAAAGGCCGCCAGAAGTCTAAACCTCAGCAGGAAGTGATCTGACCATGACAAAGGGACAGCCATTAATTCCCCCACTTTCAGATCACCATCCTCCTGCCCAGTTGGGAAAAGCAGATCAAGTGTGTGTCCGTTTACATGTGTTGGGCCAATTACATGTTGGGACAGCCCCATGGTTGTCATGGTGGCCATGAAGTCCTGAGTCACCCTGGATACAGCAGCCTCAGCATGGACGTTGAGATCCCCCAGGACCATCATCCTAGGAGTCCTCAACACCAAGTCTGAGACCACCTCCATCAGCTCAGGCAGGGAGTCTGATGGGCAGCGGGGTGGGCAGTACCCCAGCAGAATCCCTTATTTGTCTCGGGTACCCAACACAAGATACAGAACTCAAGGTCTGCACTCGAATGAACAGGAAGCCTAGAAAGGGAGATCGAATTCCTATAGACCATGGCAACCCCCTCCCCGACCCTTGAGTTGGTGTTGGTGCTGCACCTGATACCCAGGATACAGCTGGGAGAGAGTAACTCCTCCCAGTTCCCGCACTGAGGTCTTAGTAATACATATCAGGTTGGCCCCCTCATCTACAATCAAATCATGGATAAGAGAGATTTTATTTTGGACTGACCTGGCATTCAGCAGCAGCAGCTCCAAACCCAAGGGCAAGCTGGCAAAGCCACCAGGAACCATCTGGTTGGGGAAAGAACCAGAAGAGGGGATAGCCATAAGGTATCTAGCCCCTCTTCTCCTCAGCTGGCCTGTTAATCCCCCAACGTCATACCTCCCCCTACCTGTGACCACAGTTATGGTGGCACCCTCCTGACCCCTTGAGTTACTCAATGTATTTCCCAGGCACGTATTAAAAATGTTAAAATATAAAATATAAAACAGTATAAAAGAGAGCAACAGCTAAGAAGGAGCAAGTGAAAATCTGCCTTTGCCCCTTTCTTGTTCTTTGAAGCTGCTGCCCTCTTCTGCTGCTATTTGCTGCTACTAGCTGGTTGCAGGTATCTCTGGAGAAACAGTGGGTGGGGCTTGCACGTGCTCTTCAGAGCGTCTCCAAGTGCGACACTAAGTGCGCACTTAGAGTTGCATTTTGTGCGACACTGAGGCATGTGCAAAGGCCTCTGGCAGCCCCTGCTCTTAAATACCTGTGGGGTAGAAGAGTGTCTGGTCAGCTGATGGCAGTAGCCAGTGGGAGAGGCTAGCTCAGCAAGCTGGCTTTGATAGGAGGCCCCACCCCAAACACACTCCACTCCTGCTTCACCACACTGGCTCTACTGTGTTGCTGAGTTTTGGTTCACAGTAGTACTGTGAACAAATGTAGGAACGGAATCTATATTAGGGATGGGCGGATCACTTACCCTGTTCCGGGTGGGTGGGGCCGCGGGGGGGGAGGCGATCCGTCCCTCCCCCCGGAATCCGTCCAGGCCGGCTCTACTCCGTGGTGATGCTATAGAGCCGGCCACCAGCTCCACAGCTCTGGTGATATGGCCAGCCACCACTGCTGCGCCGTATCGCTGTGCTAAGTCTGGACGCAAATGGCATCCACTACGCCATTTGCGTCCCTGTTTTTTCACGCAATAGGCTACGCAAATATCTATGTAAAAATATAATTTGCATAGCCTATCACGTGAAAACAGGGATGCAAATGGCGTAGTGGATGCCGTTTGCGTCCAGACTTAGCACAGCGATACACCACGGCAATGGCGGCTGGCCGTATCACCAGCCCTGCAGAGCCAGTGGCCGGCTCCGCAGCATCACCACGTGGAGGAGTCGGCATGGACAGATTCCGGAGGGGCGCAGAGGTTCCGCCGTGGACCCCAATGGGGCCAGATTCTTGGAATCCGGCCTCATTGGGGTCCGTGGCGGAATTCTCTGACATCCCTAATCTATATAAACCAGGAGTTGGCAACTTCCAAGGGTCAGGGGGCTGCATTGCCCTCTTGCTCTCCTGCACCCACGTTGCCGAATGCACTGCTGAAATTTGGTGGCATGGTAGCAGCGGGGACAAAAAAGCTGCCTTTCAAAATCAGAAATTCATGGTTTGCTGCCTAAATACAGTAGAGCAGCAGGGAAAGGGGGCTATTTTGCTTTAAAATAGCTGCGATTGCCAAATTCCAGCAGGAAACCACAATTTCCCACTTTTAAAAGGAAGCTTTTTTCTCCACACCACTTCCACATTGCCAAATTTTGGTAGTGGCAGTAGGGGGCTGCAGTAAAGGTCAGGGCAGGCTGCATGTGGCCCACCCCTGATATAAACCTCTGCAAGCTAGAACTGTATATTAGCATCTGTATGTGGTAATATTATACCTGAATACAATTACAATCTGCTTCCATACCAGCCCCTTCAACATATTTTGCTGGAAACTCCAGGAAGCCTAAAATCTAAATGAAGTGGCTGTTTTCAAGCTGTAACCAAGTCTCAGGCCTGTAGCCAGGGATGGGCTAGGGGGGCCTTGCCCACCTATATTTTGTCTCCCCCTCTTTTCAAACAAATAAGTTAAAAACAATGTACAGTTTTGCCTTGTAAGAGCCCTGCAAACTAGATGAACTGCCCCCCCCTACTTTTGGGGCACCCCTCCCCCCAGAACTTTTAGGCTGGCTATGGGCTTGCCAAGTCATGAGTAATGAGTAATGCCTAACTTCTGCAGAATCTCAGTACTAGTTCTATTTTGGGTGTTGCATTTTCCTGCAATGTCCCTGTGCTACTATGGCAGCCTGGGTATTGCGGACATTATGGAGAAACAGGAAGGATGAGGCATTTGCAATGCTTCTCCCTCCCTCCCCAACCTCTGCATGTCTGAAGTTACTCCTTTGGTATAGTTTCATATGTCATAAGGTTGCTGTTTAGAGTAGCATGACGTAGAGGCCCCATGAGCCGATTTTTTCATGTGGTGTCAGATTCCTAAATGCTGGGCAAGATGAGGGAGCTGTAATAGCAGTGGCTTCTATTGTATTTATTATTTTATATTGTTTTTATATTGTATTTTGTATATTCTTATGTAAACTGCTTAGAGATCTTATGATATCAAGTGGTATAGAAGTAGTTTAATTTTCTTTTAAAGGGCTCCTTCCCCTGTCTGACACAGATGGCTTCCAAGTCCGGCAGATGTTCCTATTGTGCATGTATGCTGCTGTTCCTTCTTGCTCCTACTGTGCAAAGGAGAGCACCCCCACACACATACACACACCTGTCACCAAACGGCAGAAGTTGCAGTGAAGGGTGGGGGATGACTCATTATATTCAGCTGGGCCCCAACCATCAGGGTTTTTTTTTTGCGGGGGGGGGGATTTATATTTATTTATTTGTTATACTTATATCCCACCTTTTCCTCCAAGGAGTCCAGGGCAGTATACGTGAACACCCTTCTCTCAGTGTTGATCGTCACAACAACCCTGTGAGGTAGGTTAGGCTGAGAGTCATTGGCTGGATCAAGTTACCTGGTGAGCTTCATGGCCAAGTGGGGACTTGAACCCAAAGCTCCCCAGTTCCAGTCCAACACTTTTACCACTACACCGCACTGGCATAAACTTGCGATCCACCTACATACTGGAATCCCATCTGATGACTCTCATGAGTCATGAAATAATTTTTTTATTTTAATTCTGAAATCACATTTTCTACTTTTCTGAAATTATATAATGACTCATACTGGGGGCTTTTCTATCATGCCAGCTAACACACACAACCTGTTGTGCTAGTTCTGTTCAACAAAGCATCCAGCCTTTGTTAAACAGAAGAGTAATAGTAAGAAGAGTCCTACAGTGTTTGCTTGACTATTTTGTAACTGTTTGGTTGCCCTAATAAAGATATTGTACTGTTGATGTTTTACCTTGTAAACATTTTATAAATAGACTAGTTCACTTTAAAGTTGTTTTTTTTTTAGCCTTTTCAAGCCAATATCATAAATTTCTCCTAAAAGTACATTGATCTTCCAAGTTCACACTGGACAGACAAAATAGGTAGCTTAACCATTCTTGCCCCATAGTGGAATGCTTGCAGTTTTTGATGTGTGCTAGCTTGCTGAAACTGCTTTCAGCTTCCTGCACAAGCATTGGTAGTGTGCAAAAATTATGTAGGGCGGTGCAAATTTCACTAACAATTAGTGGCAGTTGTTTTTTGTAATTCTCATTATATAAGTGGGCATAGTTCATACTCCTTTCCAAAAGTAGACTTGAGTATTTTTTTTCAGATGCAACGTCTCAGAAAGATCTGTAGAATATTTGTGAAGTAGACATTTAAAAGATTATTCCAGTTAGTGTCCCATATTGAAGGGCTGAATGGAATGCAAAACAAATGTTGTTGGTTGCTTTGCATCTGTACTCTAATCAGGGCTGGTGTCAAGGTTAGATGCGGTCAGGCACCTTCCCAGGGCCCATATCTCAGCAGGGGCCCGCTGACAAGAGTCCCCTGGACTTGCTCCTCCTCTTCACCATTGCAACCTGCTTGTTCACCTGCCTCTTGCTCTGGCCTAGACAATGGTGGTGGTGAGAAGGAGGAGCAGCAGATGCCACTGCCTACTTGCTCACTGACTCTCTGCCTGTCAAGCAAGCAAGTGGTAGCAATGATAAGAAAGAGGATGAGAAGAAAGAGCAACTGCTGACAATGGTGGTGAGAAGGTAGACTCACTGAGGGAGGGGGCCCATTGAGGGTTTCTTGCCCAAAGAACCACTAAAACCTGGAGCCAGCACTGGCTCTAATTCACAGATAACATTGTTGAAAGTTTAAAACATTCCAGTTTGAGAAGCAGCAGCAGGGAATCAAGTTGCTGTGTCCTTCTGTTCCCTGCTTGGCTTTGCTTAAAGGAGAAGAAAGTGCCCCATCAGTTTGCTCCTTAGCCTGCTGCCATTTTGCCCTATTTGGGGTCTTGCTTCTCCCTGCCAAAGCAGTGCTGAGGTTGATGAAAGACATTTTGCCTCTCTTCTCTCCCAGAGCCAATTTCCCAACTTCTCAGGGAATTGCCAGCCTAGAAGCCACAGGAACATAGGAAGTTGCTTTATACTGAGTCAGACCATGGGTCCATCTAACCCAGTATTGTCGACACTGAGTGGCTGTCCGGGGATTCAGGCAGGGGTTTTTCCAGCCCCACCTGGACATGCCAGGGATTGAACCTGAGACCTTCTGCATGCAAAGCATGTGTTCTACCACTGAGCTACAGTCCTTCCCTCAGGCCATTTCCTGCCCAGTGTGGTATACTGATTATAGTGTTGGATTAGGATTGAGGAAATCCAGGTTCAAATCCCAGCTCAGCCATGAAGCTCACTGGGTCACCTTGGGCCAGTTGCTACCTATCAGCTGGCCCTAATTTATATGGCTGTTGTGAGGATAAGATTGGGCCAGGGTGGGGGAGAACCATGTATACTGTTTGATAGAAATGTAATAAATTAGAAACAAATAAATATCTTTGCCCTAGTTTGGGGATGACAAAAAAGATATACTATCCAGTTGGGTGTGAGTAAGTGAGTGAGAGAGGGATGAGTCAGATAATACCACTACTCCTCAGTGATAAGTGCAGTCACACCATTTTGTGTAAGACCAAGGGTGCCTGGTATGACTGATGATCAACAAACAGCATATCATGACAAATCAGTGTGAAGTGGCATGTGCTTTGGGAAGGCGGTGCTAATGTGATCTGTTGCTCAAGTAGGGTGATCCAACACATGGGGCTGTAGAGGCTTCCCTGGGTCCCTTCTCTGTCCTAAGACCAGTTCATTTGTGCAAGGCTACCATGGTGACATGTTCGTTTTCTGTTTCAGAGACCTTTACCTTGCCTCCCTCCACAATTTACCATTTTCTTGCTTTAAGAATCAGATGAAAAATTGACTTCCAAATGGCTGGTTGTCAAACTTAATCGGGAGAAAAGTTCTGTCTTAGGAAGCAGAGGGGATTCTGTTGCATCACAGCTTGGTGGAGTGGGGTAGTCAGTTACCATCCTGTTTATAGACCTACTCATACTGTGGTTTGGTTTCGCTTTAAGAGGTAGTTACCAGATGTGTCTTGTGGTGCTTCCAGATGGAGGGCTGCTAGTGCTACGAGTCAGAAGGCACTGTGCAGCTATTCCATCTTTTTTTCCTTAACAGATTTTCTGCAGTAAGAAAAAAGATGGAAGAAGTGGTGGAAAAACACAAGAGGGTTGCAAGAGAAAGATATTGTCATCTGGATACCTTGTAAAATTCTGTGAATGAGCCAGGGTGATGGCGGTATAAAAGCTTAATCTGATAGCACCCTCAGTGTACACAATGCCATTCGTTGTAATGTCTCCATAGTGGCTGTTGTTGTTTTTCCTCCGGCCCATCCCAGCAGTCAATACCAAAGCACACCAATAATATTCTATATGACTATAGAGATCCCTCAGGTTTTGAGTCTCCTTTATGAGAAGTATTTCAAATTCCATCTGAAGCCTAGACTCCCCTCTTCTGTTAAGCAGGAACAAGAAAATTTACCTTCTTTGTGCACCTGGAAATTGCCCTTCCAGGACTACCCTACTCTTTTGTAACCTTTGTTTTAAACACTATAATTGGTCTTAGGCTCCAGTGAGATTTCTCTGGAGGCCCTATGAGATCACATAACTGGTGTGATTTCAGAAGCAGTCTCACACTCAGGGCTTCATCACACGGAGCTTTTATCCTGTGATTGAGATTGCTTCTTCATGGAAGTTTGCGGGCTCTTTACATGATGCTGTGACCCTGCCGTGACCCTCCTGCACTAAATGCCCTTTGTTCCATTTTTAAATAGATCGCAGATAATGAGCTAGTATTCCGCTTCAGTTTCCTCCATGAAAAGTGTTAAAGCAGCAAGAAGAGGAGCGAGATCAATTAAAGATAATGGAAGACTCAGATATAGGGGGAAGGGGAGGAAGCACATGTAAAGGGAGTAGCAGAAAGCCCCGTTTTAAATGCAGGATTTTAGGCTGGTGTAGAAATGCCCTCAGCCTGAGTGGTTTTAGAACCCCTGGTAGGGTTTCACTCTTGCATCTCTGAGTACTGAATTCCAGGTGGCTGCAGAAAAAGGTCCTGCTAGGATAAACTCAGCGCAGCTTAATCTGGAGTCCCGGCATTAAGTGCCCTTTTTCTGCACTCCCACCTCCAATGGATTCTGCCCTTGTCATAGCCAAGGAAAGTTTATCCTTTTCCCCTTTGGGGGGATTTTAGTGTCCCCTTTGGGGGGAAACTAATGATCCCTGCACCATCCCTCTGTATTTAGACAGAGCATTTGGAAGGGAAGGTGTAAAGGTATAACTCCCTCTCTCTCACCAGCTTTTCAATTCCAACTATAATTTGCCCTCCTCCCTCTTTCTCAGAAATCAAATCAATCACTTCTCATCTCCCTCTCCACTCCTCCTCCTCTCAGGGACAGCCTTCAGTAATTAACTATTAAATTGGCATTTTATTTTCCCAGCAAAACCCCATTTCTGGAGAAGCTCTGTTCAATCTCACCTTTGTTGCCCCCCACCCCCACCCAAGTACCCTTTGAGGCACTCCACAACCTTGACTAAACAAACTGCAGTTACTCACTCTGTGCTCCTGCGTATTTGGAAAACACTTCCGTTTCTGGGCCAGCTTTACCAGAAGATAGCAGCTTGTCCTCTAGAAGAATAGAGCTAGGAGCACAGTGGGAAGCAGTTTCCATTGCACAGCCTTCCACAATATTGTGCCCTCCAGATGTTTGAGGCTACAATTCCCATTATCCCCAGCCACCTCTTTAGGTGGAGGGAGGGCATGGGGAAAGTGGTGGAAAGGGAAATGGTCAAGTACCCCCTCCCTTGTCACTTCTCCACTGCAGAGTTCAAACTGTACAATGCACGGTTTGGTCCTAAATCCATTCCTATAGAACATGGCTCTGTGTCACTTATTTCAGACATTACAATTCACTTTTTGCCACCTGGCTGCAATTTTTAACTATTTGGCATTAAACTCTCCCTGGGCTTCCTATTGCAAGAGACATCTGTTTAGCTCCACTTGCCAGTCCTTTTCCTTGGCTGAAGCAACACCAGGTGGGCAGACAAGTTGACAAGGAGAGTTTATTGGACTAATCATCTTCTTCTTCCACTTGCATTACGTGGTGAATAAGAAGCAGCATGATTCAACAAAGCTTAATTTTGGCTCATTCCAGGCAACTGTTAATGGGACTATCTCTGAAAGGGGAGAGAATCCACCCCCATGGCTACAGTGTGTCATGTTTAGTGGGTAATGCTAATAAGGAGACACATTCGTCTACGGGGGAAACCCTACATCCCCTGCAATCCACTGCACTTATTGCTCCCAGTCTTCTAGCCTCCTGATTCATTACTAGGAAACTAATTGTAGCACAAAGAGACTGCAGGTAGGGGTGGAAGGTCAAGTGAATTTCCAGAGAAAGTTTCAACTGCATTTCACAGGAGGTGAGAGAGTGCAAGACCATGACTTCCTCCAGAAATGAGATGGCAGCCTGTCACTTTCTTTGTCAGGGGACCAGCCTTCTGGTCCAGGGGAGCCTTCTTCCAGTATCTCCAACTCACCTACCTGGGTTCTGCAAGCAAGCCACCAGCTCCTGGTCAAGCCTCAGGAAATTCACTTAAATTGTTAACTCTTTGTAGAAAAAAATGACCAGGGTTGAAGAGAAGTTGTGGGTTTTTTTGTTTTTGCTTTTTGCTTTCCCCAGACTACTAAGGATGACCCACATTATTCTCGTCTTCTCACTCCTCTTTCGTAAATTGGCATTAAATGCTTCAGTCGTTAGTGCTAAGTGCTTTATGGTGCAGTCCTATCAGGACAGGCAGCCGCCTGCGAACTCGGAGGCAACTGCCTATCCAATGCAGGGCGGGAGCAGTACGGAGGGGATCTTCCCCTCCAGCTTCAGCCACCCTGCATTCGCAGCTAGACAGCTGATTTCGGCTGTCTAGCTGCAGGAAGTCGGAGCGGGGAGGCGGGCGGGGCAGACAGTGCATAGAAAGCATCAGAAAGGCACTTCTACCCGCCCCTCCCCCACAAATGCCCCATTTTCGCTGCTCCGCGCTGCTGTTATGAGTGCGGAGTACGGGGCTGATCCGCACTGCCTACGAGGCAGCGTGGGAAGGGGTGGAGGTCGGTTCTCAGGGAATCGACCTATCCTATGACTGTCTAGCCACTGACTAGCAGCCATAGGATTGCGCCCTTAAATTCATTGGGTAGTATCTAATGTTTTCTTGATCTCTTCAAGAAAATTGGAGATCTCAAGGGAACGTTTTGTGCAAAGACGGGCATGATAAAGGACAAAGAAGGCAGGGACCTAACAGAAGCAGATGAGATTAAGAAGAGGTGGCAAGAATACACAGAAGAACTATACAGAAAAAATCTGAATGTCCCTGATAGCCATGATAGTGCGGTCACTGAACTTGAGCCGGACATCCTAGAGAGTGAAGTCAAGTGGGCCTTAGGAAGCATTAGTAACAACAAAGCTAGCGGAGATGACAGTATTCCAGCTGAGCTATTTAAAATCCTAAAAGATGATGCTGTTAAAGTGCTGCATTCAATATGCCAACAAATTTGGAACACTCAACAATGGCCGCAAGACTGGAAAAGGTCAGTTTACATTCCAATTCCAAAGAAGGGCAACGCAAAAGAGTGTTCAAACTACCGCACAGTTGCGCTCATTTCACATGCCAGCAAGGTGATGCTCAAAATCCTACAAGCTAGGCTTCAGCAGTATGCGAACCGAGAACTACCGGAAGTACAAGCTGGGTTTCGAAGAGGCAGAGGAACTAGAGATCAAATCGCCAACATTCGCTGCATCATGGAGAAAGCAAGAGAATTCCAGAAAAACGTCTATTTCTGCTTCATTGACTACGCTAAAGCCTTTGATTGTGTGGATCACAACAAACTGTGGCAAATTCTGAAAGTGATGGGAGTACCAGACCACCTTACCTGTCTCCTGAGAAACCTGTACGAGGGTCAAGAAGCAACAGTAAGAACCAGACATGGAACAACCGAGTGGTTCAAAATTGGGAAAGGAGTACGACAAGGCTGCATATTGTCACCCTGCTTATTTAAGTTATATGCAGAGTACATCATGAGAAACGCCGGGTTGGATGAATCAGAGGTCGGAATTAAGACTGCTGGGAGAATTATCAACAACCTCCGATATGCAGATGATACCACCCTAATGGCAGAAAGTGAAGAGGATTTAAAAAGCCTCTTGTTGAGGGTGAAAGAGGAGAGTGCAAAAGCTGGTTTGAAACTCAACATTAAAAAAACAAAGATCATGGCATCTGGCCCTATCACTTCCTGGCATATAGAAGGGGAAGAAATGGAAGTAGTGACAGATTTTACTTTCTTGGGCTCCAAGATCACTGCAGACGGTGACTGTAGCCATGAAATTAAAAGACGCTTGCTCCTTGGGAGGAAAGCTATGGCAAACCTAGGCAGCATAGTAAGAAGCAGAGACATCACCTTGCCGACAAAGGTTCGTATAATCAAAGCTATGGCTTTCCCAGTAGTAATGTATGGCTGTGAGAGCTGGACTATAAGGAAGGCTGAGCGCCGAAGAATCGATGCTTTCGAACTGTGGTGCTGGAGAAGACTCTGATGAGTCCCCTGGACTGCAAGGAGGTCAAATCAGTCCATCCTAAAGGAAATCAACCCTGAGTGCTCATTGGAAGGACAGATCCTGAAGCTGAAGCTCAAATATTTTGGCCACCTAATGCGAAGGGAAAACTCTCTGGAAAAGACCCTGATGCTGGGAAAGACTGAAGGCAAAAGGAGAAGGGGACGGCAGAGGATGAGATGGCTAGATAGCATCACCAATGCAATGAATATGAACTTGAGCACGCTCCGGGAGAGAGTGGAGGACAGGAAGGCCTGGCGTGCTATGGTCCATGGGGTCATGAAGAGTCGGACACGACTGAACAACAACAACAACAACAACAGCATCTAATGTTAGTCCTACCTAGAGTAGACCCATTGAAATGAATGGGAGTAAAGTTAGCTGTGATTGACTTAAGTCTCATACATTTCAATGGGTGGTGTACTCTATGTAGGACTAACATTGGATATTATCTATTGTCGATAGTAGAAAATATACCGAGTTCAATGTTTTAATCCTGTAGAAATCCATCTTCCATGCTGTAGTGAACAAGATGCCAGAATCTAGCTGCCAGAGTTACTGCCTCAACGCCTTGGCACATTATAAAAATAGAAAAGGAACAATTTAGGGTGCAATCCTATGCATGTTTAGGCAGAAATAAAGTCCTACAACTTCCAGCAATGCTGGCTGGAGAATGCTGGGCGTTGTAGGACTTTATTTCTGTCTAAACATGCATAGGATTGCTCCCTTCAGTTTGTCTTGGACAAGGCAGCAGACAGTAAAAATCACAGTAGTACTGCTGAATGACCAGCCCTCTCTGTAGAAACTAAGGCAGCTTTGTATATAAAATTTGTAAAGAACATTTGTAGAGAACATTAGTTACTGGGCGGATTA
Source organism: Heloderma suspectum (assembly GCF_057233095.1). NCBI lineage: Eukaryota > Metazoa > Chordata > Lepidosauria > Squamata > Helodermatidae > Heloderma > Heloderma suspectum. Next base: position 234,331,649 of record NC_139461.1, read on the forward strand.
CAAATGTAATAAATAGTACAAAACCAGGAGCATGGGAAGCAGTAGTCATCCCCCCCACTAACCCAGGTGGGGAGCATCTTCACGACAACGGAATGAGAAGTGCTTTGGAGTATTATCCAGATTTTCATGGAATTGGCTTTGGTCCGTCAGGGACACACAAAACAAGAAAAGCCGAGTGTACCGTACTTTAGAAATCCCCTTTTCATGGGTCACACAGTGCTTCAAAGGAACAACTTCTGAGTTGGGTGGGGGGAGTAGAAATGCATATATCAACCCAGCAGGGGTTCCTCAACCAATGAGAGAGGCTTGTTTCCCGTCCCTGTCCAGGCACCCCCCTGCTATGACATTATTATGAATGGAGAGTAATTCACAATTCTGGCTAGAAACAGTGCTAAAAAAGCAAACTAGATACTCGCTCCCTATGAGAGCTGCCCACCAGTGCAAATAAGCCCCGTTCCAGCAAACAGTCAGGGAGATCTTATGCACATTTGTTTAATGCCAAAGAAAAAGCTCTAATGTGTGTTTGCTTGATGCCAAAGGAAAAAGGAGAATAGGGGAAAATGGAGGGATGGGGGTAAATGCTCACTTTTCCATGAAGAAGCCAAAATTCCCAATTATCCAGTGCAACATCTGAAGGCTCCCCATGAGAGCATCCCACCACCCCAATTTCTCCCCATTCCAGCAAACTGTCACAGTTATTGCTTCCACCCCCCTTTCCCCAGTGTGCGCAGTTTCCCTGAAGAAGCCAAAATCCCCAATTATCCAGTGTAGTATCTGAAGGCTCCCCATGAGAGCATCCCACCATCCCAATTTCAACCCATTCCAGAAAACTGTCGTGGATGTATAGCTTCTAAGCCCCCTTTCTCCTTCTCTGGCCACTTCACCTTGCTGACATTGACATGCTTCTCTGGTCCTGTGATCCCAAGACCATGGTAGATCACCACTGCAATTAAGCCCTTATGTGCCTAAGGGCTTTTGCCCTTAAGCCCTTACTGCAAGCTTCAGAGAGAAGCGAAGTTAGGAGACATCAGAGAAGCGACTTCACACAACATCACAGAAGCTAAGGGGATTTCTGTTGTTGTTCAGTCGTTAAGTCGTGTCCAACTCTTCATGACCCCATGGATTTTAGCCTTGTGATACATTCCATGGGGTTTTCTTGGCAAGAATACTGGAGTGAGTTGCCATTTCCTTCTCCAGTGGACCACATTTTGTCAGAACTCTCCGCCATGACCTGTCCGTCTTGGGTGGCCCTGCATGGCATAGCTTATGGCTTCACTGAGTTATGCAAGCCCCTTCGCCACAACAAGGCAGTGATCCATGAAGGGGAAGGGGATTTCTACACCACCCTAAAATCCACTTCTGTTTTAAATGCAGGATCACAACTGATTCCCTTTACACATGCTTCCGTCTCTGTAGATGGCCTTTCCCATAGCGTTATGTTTCCAAGAAGAGGCATTACACATGCTCCAGGTTAAGCGATACTTGCTCCTGGGCTCCTGCCCTTTTCCCTCCCCTTGCACATTACTGGTAGATGGGGACTGACATACGGACAGCCCCCATACCGATCTCCCTGGACCCTACCTTCCTCTTCCATGCTTTTGGCCAGTCCCTGCCACTCAGCCCCACTGCTGCTCCTCCGCTGTGCCCCCCCCCCGCCACCATGCGCTGCCGCTCTGCCGCTGTGTTTTGAACAGGCAGGCTGAAAATGGAGAAGAGCCAAAATGGCTCGGGCACAGGAAGGCTGAACGCCCATCAGACCTTCATCACCACCTTCGACATCATGACTACGCCCCCAACAACCACACTCAGCACTTCATTCACACTAGGGGAGATATACACGGGTCATATGTATATCTCCCCTATGGTGCTCCATTTGTGCATATCTGAAAAAATACTCCATTTTTTTTCATTTGAGGAAAACACGGGATAGGTGGGAGGAAATAGTGGAATAATGACTGGACAACAACAACATCATGTAATGGACCCACACAATTCAGTGAGTGGGCAACCATGAATGCGCAATAAACTGGAGGTATATAGATTCCCCACAGTAACGCAAACATCAGAAAAGTGCATAATTACAGAGGCTAGTTACTCCCTCTGGCAAAATGGAAGTGCAGCATGATTCTGAAGGCTCAAAAGAGCACCCTAGTGCTTTGATGTGTTGGAAAAGCAGGCTAGTTATTCTAGTGATCTAGATTACCAAGGGCACGACCAGGTGAAAGACACACCCCTAGGAACTCCCTGATCATACTGAATTTAAAGCGGAGGGATGGGCACACAGCAGCTGAATCACAGGGGAGCTGAATTAAAGAAAAAGAACGCAGTAAAAGTACTCTGCAAAAATGCCAATGCTTCCCCACAGGTAAAACTTCGGGGTGGCTGCAGTGTGGCCATGACGTCATATGTCCCTAACAACTTTAAGGCACAGCAGCATTGGAGAAAACCTCCCATGTAGACAGACCCCAGATCTAATATTTATTGCAGAGTATTAGTTGCTCAACCTCTTTCTCCCATATGGACTACCACCTATGAATCTTGTATCTACAGTTTTTAAAATGTTCCATTATCTTTAACAATAGCAATTAAAAAGAGACAAATATTAATACTTTAAAAATGAATTCAGCAAATCAAATGCATTTGCTTGGATCCAGAGATCCTATGAGTGGGACTTTACTCACAGGGTGCTCCCACTGGCAGAACGGGGGGGGGAGGGCTTGTACCTAGTTCTCCCTGCAACCCCCTATACCCCTTGAAAAGCTACTTTTCAGTGTTCAAAGACCCTCCAGAAAAGCATGGGAAGTGTTGCTAGGGGCTACAGGAGTGGTAATCAGCAAAATTCATCTCCCTCACCATTCTTCCTCCAGTGGGAGCCTCTATTGGATCAAAGCCCCTTCAGTGAATAGAAGGATCCCTTCTGTTCATGGAAGTGCAAATGATTTGGGAGTTGTGTGCTAACTGGGCAAGTGGCCAGATGAGATATTAGATCTCAACAGCTGTGGATTTGGGGCAATATAGTTATCATTGGGGCATTATATATATGTAAGGTATTCCTTCATATAAAGGTCACTCACTACTGCTAATTCTAAGAGTTCTGCTACTCAGTCTTTAATATCACATAGAGAACTGGATTTCTAAGCCTGTGAAATCAGCTGTCTGTTGTTTTGACTTCAGTTTCCCCCATGCGCTGCAGAAACTACTAAGAGAACACTGCAGGCTATTCACAAGTGGAGTATTGCTTGGGGGTGAATGCATTGAATCTATGCACTGTAGCCCACCCTTCCCACAAACCTCTACACAGACATGTCCTTAACCTGTTGGACTTTGTTGAACATTTGCCTCTCATATGCATGGCACTCAGTCATCCCAGTCCAGGCTGAGTTCTAGAATTTCTAGCCAGTCAGTGGCAAAGTTGTATCTAAGGTGCCTTAGAAACAGCATGCCTACTAGCCAAAGCAGCTGTTCTTCTAAAGAGCAAATTTCCTGGCTTTTTGCCTTGTTCTTCTCTTTTGAATTTTGCAATACACAAAGCTAAGAAATCGTAGAAGACAAGATAAAACATGCTCAGACAGAGCAAAACAAAATGGGAGAGCATATGCACCGCATACTTTTAAGGAATGTATATCTAGATAGATAGATAGATAGATAGATAGATAGACAGACAGACAGACAGACAGATGCCTTAAACTTCTCTGTGTCCACTCTGGCTCCTGTTATGATACGTCCTTCTTCTTGCAGACCATGCTAGAAGCCCCTTCATCTGTGGTCTTCCTTAACGTTCATGAAAGAACCTGTTCGTATGTTTTGCAACATCAAGTAGTTTATCAGGACTGAAAGTTGCTAGGGCAGCCTTCTCCAATCTGGTGCCCACCAGATGCATCCTGCTGGCAGGGGATAATGGGATTTGTAGTCCACATCTGGAAGGCATCAGGTTGGGGGGAGTATGCTAGGGATACATTCAATAGAACATGCATTAAGTTGAACTGACGCTTGGGGCAAGTCCCATGCTCAGTCCCTGGCATCTCCCATACAATGTCTCTAACTGATTTCCCAGCTTAGTCTTAGACTGAATTTTATATCTTCAAATCTTTAAATTGTCCCAGCTGATATTTGTAATAATATAGAATAATTACACATTTCTACCTTATTAAAGAATGCTAATTCTTGGTTGCTGCTGTTCTCTTTAAAAACAAAATGTTCTTGCCCACTTGCCCTGTAGTCTATAGTCTTTTTCCACTCATGCTGACATGTAGTTCCGGCGTCGGTGTGTATGTGTGAGACTGAGTAGTATGCATCTGGGTCAGAAAACAAAAATGGCATTTTGCAGACCATGGTGTGTGATTTAATCCATTAGCACTGTTCAGTTGCAACTCACAAGCACAAGAGGGGTTATTTAGAGATGCGTGGCTATGTCATAGACAGGGTGACCTTTTTCCTTTTGTCAGATGGATGGCATCACTCCCCTTTGCCTGACTTTCATACATTCAGCTCTTGTCAGCTTTGCTCACTGCTGAAATTCAAAGGCTTTGACTGGTTTTGTCAGTCCAGCAATATCTGCTCTAGGATATACTTATCTGCATGCATCGCTGTTGTCATGGTTTTATTTTTATGCATATCATCTGTGGCTTCTTAATCAGTGCTCTTTATCGCTTGCTTGGTAGACTTCACCTGAATGTCCATCCTATGGTCCCTCTGCAGGCTTCCTGACAATATTCCAGTGTTGCTACAGCAGCTGCCAAGGTAGAAGTAGGAGAACACCAGCCAAACAATCCCCTAAGCCAGTCTGCTGCTCAAGTTCCACACTGGAACCTCGGAGTCTCTCTGGCTGTGCAGATGTAGAGAAAGCAACGGCCAAGGCAGAAGGAGGCACAAATATGGCATAACTTTGCTTTCCCACAACCCCTGTTTCCATGGTTCAGACAGACTGCTAAAAAAATGTGTAAACAAAAGGGCTTGTAAACCAAAAGGGCTGTCTCCTCTTCCCCCAGCTCCGCTTACCAAGACCTGTGTAATACGCTTCCCATTCCACCCCATACAAAATGTGACAGGTTGAAGAGAAACTGAGCATGGCTCTTGCTAGTCCTTTCCTTTTTTTACATAAGAGGCTAAGGAGAAAGACTTCAGGTAATATCAGTATTATTGTATGGCAGGAACTGGGGTGTGGCTGTGAACTGGGTTTTGTAAAGCAGAGAAGGAGGTTGCTGTTTTGGTCAGTTCTGTCTGCAGTAATAGGTGAAGTAACCCTCAGTTAGTAATAATGTTGTTTTAAAAACCTTGTTGAAGGTCAAACTGGAACAGAGGCAACATTCAGGGATTAGATTTCAAAGCAGGGATTTGAGTCTCCCATTCCAAATTGGAGAGATGATAGCTCTGGAAATTCTGTGGACCTCTGATTTGGTTGAGGAAGGTGTTGGGGTGTTGCCAGTGTTGCCAGTGTGTTCAGGAGTCTACCTCTTTTGTTTCAGCTATGTGTTGAATTCATCAAAGACACACTGAATGTGGAACAAGTCTGTGAGGCCTTTCAGGTAAGTTGCATGGCTTCCTACCCTGCCCTGTCCACCAGTTCTGGAGTCCTTGACTGGAGGTGACCTTTCCTAGGGTAGCCAATGAATGACCCAGACAAATGTCACCAGCTGTATAATTCCCTGAAAATTCCCTTCCTGATAGACTGCTTCCAATGACATGCATCCTCAGTAAAAGACATGGGATTATTTGCACAGGGCAGGAGAGAAGCTGCAAAGCCAGACAGCAGGGTATGTGGAGACAGGGTGGGGAACTACCACATGATAGAATGGATGTTGAGGGATATGTGGGGAAAGAATGGTACCAGCAAGCTTGTAAACAGCCACTTTCCTAATTGTCTGTGATAAGTAAGAATTGCTTCGATGAGACCAGACAGGTGGAGAATTACTGATGTAAAAATATGTGTACAAATGGGTTAGGAAAACGTGTTGTGACATTTGTGGTTGGGCAATTATTTATTTTAATTTTATTATCATCATCATTATTATTACTTTCATTTGTATGACTCTTTCCCACATAGATGTGTTTATGAGCTGCTTTGAGCACAAGAACAGCAGTACAAGAATGTATATCAAAGCATCATTACAATAAACATTCCAGTACCAAATCATTTCAGAACGTAATATAGAAATCCAAACAAACTGTTAATTTCAGTGATACTAACATTAAAACATTTAAAATTCATTATAGCATAGGCAGTATCAATAATTAAAAGACACTATTAATTGACATTATTTGTCAATTGTTAAAATACATGTCACAGTCAGATACAATCAAATTTCCCAATGCAGTCAGGTGTTAATAAACAATTTAATCAGCAGCAGTTCCCCGAAAGTGTCAAGTGTTGGAAATAACAACCAGATTTCTTACTTCTGTCAAGCTAACAAGTGCAAGATGCAGAGGTGTCAAGACAGGTCTTACTTAAATATAGCTGAGGGGCTGTGTGCATAAGAGTCCAGGAGCTTCCAAAACTAAAAGACACTTGAGTTGGCCTTATAAATAACCAGGTCTCAGAACCGCAGAAATTACACCAAACTTTTCAATTAACCAAACTGACTCTCTTCCTCTCAACAGGACAATCACTAGAATATTCTCCTCCCTTCCTTTCAAATGATGATCAAAGACTTGTTTTCCCCAGATTCCTCTAAATATTCTGTCTGCCTGCAGTCCTGTGAAGCTTTACAACATAGTCTTCTGTTGCTGACTGTACTTTGCATAGAAGTGGGATGCAGTAGCTGGTCTTGTTGTTGTTGTTGTTGTTGTTGTTGTAGCTGGTCTAATGGGTAGTAATGTACTAAGTTCTAATGGGGTCAAATAGTCACCAGTTACCAAACACTCCTAATTTTGTATTCCAGTCCGAGTACTCCTGAACTACCTGGAGTTCAATATGTGTCAGAGTGGCTCTTAGATTTGCAATGCCAGCATTTTCTCTCTTAAGGGCCCTCTTAAGGGTTGGTGAACTTAATTTCTTTCTTAAGGGCCTTCTTAGGGGTTGGTGAATCTTGAAAGCTACATCCAAATCTGCTGGACTAGAAGGATACCAGTTATTTCTTTTGGGGTAGCCTGGATCTGTGAGGGAGGTACAGTGGCATGGGCTGTTCCTACATGATCCACTCATCCAATGTGATTTTGGCCTCATGGAATCTAACTGCAGGGAAGTGGCAATCATGCTGCTCTGGTGAGATATGAACTGGGCCTAATTTAAAAACAGTCTGATGAAGCCTAATGGACAGAGATGATTCTTGGACCCCATCAACTTCGCTATAGAAGGTATATTTTGCAATGGGGAAACAACACTAGCACTGATTTGGCAAGAAACTCTTATCACTTTGATTGTCATGACCCCGGATTCCAGCAGTGACTTGGACACAGACTTAGAGGCGGAGGCAGTGGTGCCAAAAGAGGAGTGGTGCCTGGCCAGAGCACCACTGTGGAACTAGAGCCCCTCAAAGCCTGACATTCCAGAGGCCCCTGAGTTGGAGACCCTCAAGCCTGAATCAACAACTGCACCCCCCGCTCCAGGTCTAGCTCCGGCACTGGACCAGCACACCCATCTCCAAGAGCTCCACAGCCCACAGAGTGGGTGTACCAGCACCATCAGCATGCCCAGCAGGAGCTCTTGGAGAGATGGAGGAGTGTCAGGCCTGTCCCATTAAGGCTTCCTCTTTGTGGGAAGGAGTGGAGTCTGGGAAGGGGCTCCCGGGCTGAAGCATAAAAGGCTCGTTGGACCAATTTGCTGACTAGCTGTCAAGGGCTCCTTGGAGGGCTCTCTCAGTCTAATCCTGTAGCTAAGTCCAGACACAGACAAAGGGATTCCTTTCAAAGCTTTATTTTTCTTTTACAACTTAACAACTATACCGTTTGCAACTAGATCTGAGCAGCACAGTACCTATGCCCTAAGTTGGAACAGTTGATCCCCGTTTGAAAGGGAATTACTGGCAGACCCCTGAACTTAAGGACTAGGGAGAGTCCCTCCCCTTTTCCCTTGGAGCCTCTGGGCGCAGCCGTTGTTTGCGTGCCAACCTGGCACTTCGCCTCCTTTCTGCGCCCTCCATCTGGCGCCGCTCTCTGCGTCTGCGTCGCGCATCCACCAAGTCTGCTATCTGTGCTTGGTCACTCCCTGGACTGCTAACTAAACTAGGAATGCTGGTGGGAGGAATCTCCGTCAGCTGTTGGTCCTGGGAAAGAGGAGTGCGCTCCTCTCCCAGGAGCGACTGCTCTTCCTCAGAATCAGAACTACTCTGGGATTCTATGGGCTCAGTGTCCACCCTGACACTAGGAGCTTTCCTAGGTGCTGCCTTGAGCCTCGTGGGCTCCTGCTTCAGACCAGAACAAGATGTTGATTGTTCAATCAAACTGTGAGAGCCTACCCCACTCATAAAAATACCCATGTGCAGAGTTTGTATGATAATTTTGTATGTTTCTTTTCTATTTTTATTTATTCATTCATTCATTCATTCATTCTTTCATTCATTTCATTTCTATACTGCCCAATAGCCAAAGCTCTCTGGGCAGTTCACAAAAATTATTCTAATTATTAAAATAAAAAGCAGTATATGGTACAGGGCTTGGCACCAAAACAATTTCTTTTACAATGTTCACTTTCATCTGCATTTACCCACATTGAAGATTTCCATCCATTAATTTCAGTTTGTGATAGGGTTTCCCCTCCGTTATTGGAAACGTAGAATAATTTCCCTCTCCATTACTGACTCCATCTACAGGAATTAAAGTGCATGTCACAGAGTTAGAACAAATCCCCCATCCTTACTGTTTCATTGCAGCTATTATGATTTTTAGGCTTTGGCAGTGGGGTGGAAAGCTCGAGTTGTAGGAAGGAGATCAAAGGGAGTAGGGACAATGCATGTGCTGGTGGTGAGAGAAGCACTAGAAATCCATCTCTGCATGTAATTTTTGGTGCTTCCTATACAAATGACTTTTCCAGCTCTCTAGTTCATGGGCAATGAGCAGGCAAACAGATTCGTATCACCTCCGAGATGCCTGCCCTTCCTTACTATCTCCCCATAAGTTGTGTTTTCCATCACAGGGCAATGAAGAAAACACACCTTTGAACTTCACCCCTCCCTCCCCATCTGAGTGCTCACAGTGGGATCCTACTAAGGCCTCCAATTGTTCTGTGGCCTTTGTTTTACAAGCACCTGCCCCTTCAAGACTGACATGGAGTCCCACTGGCTGATTTCATGCCAGCTGACACACACAAGCCAAATTCAGCAGCTGAACTTCAGGAGCAGCCGGTCTATGGGACTTCGGCATCGACCAAAAAAACCACACTAAGCTGGTGGCCAAGCATATAAAATAAGGGCTTCTGTTGTGTTTGCTTTCTTTTGCTTCCCTCTGATTCTGCTTGGACTGTTCTGTGTTGCAGGAATGACTGTTGCTCATTGAATGTTAACAGGGGGATACACAGGGTGTAAAGCAACAATGCTTGATGCCTCTTTGTGGATTCTTCCTACGCATCGCCTCCCCCACCCCCACATACACCATGCATGGGGCTGGAGGATGAGGAGCGTTGCTTTAACAAAAGGGCCTGTGCTGACCTTGTCTCCTGGAGCAGCCAGTCTTTTGTGCTGTGCAGCTGCAGTTGCACTGAAGGCTAAGGAAACGACTGTGCAGTCTCGTGAGGGGTGGAGCAGCAGTGGACGGTTAGATCCATGAAACAGAAGGTCAGATTTTATCATCCAAAGGGATTTCTGCGATCAAGCATTATGAAGGCGCTCTCAACCACAACTGGCCTTGCTGATATTTGCTTTCTTGGGGATCTCACAGTTGTGCCTCTCTTGCTAGGATTTGCCACAGCTGAAAGAATCTAATAAAAGGTAAACTTCTGCCATGGTGCCTTTCTAGACTCTGAGCCTGGCATAGGTGTGATGACATTAGTATGCACACTGTTGGGTCTTGTTAGCTTTTGTGGGCAGATGATGTCTTAGAATGAGCGTCTCTGGAGCCCCCACGTCTAGTTTGTATTGTGATGATGCCACATGGCACAACCCTAGTACACATATGATACTGTGATGTGGTGGGCCATAGGGAAACGACAACCCAAAATGTGTCCAAATGACAGCCTTGAATGTACATGTAGTGTGCACTAATTCCTGTGTTCCAAATGCAGCCACAGTTTCATTCCATGCTTGTCCTTTGCCTGCTTGCACTACTCAATACTGCAAGTTGATTGTAGGACCACCACAGGTTGTACAGCAGGTTGTACAGCATTTTTGATCCAGGGGCCAGATTACCACCCTGGACCAATCCAGCCTGCTGGATGATATCATGGGGTGGGGCTCTATCCTGAAGCTCCTATAAGAACCAGCTTTCTTCCTCCTTTGTGCACTGCATGTTGGGACAGCGAGCAGCACACGAAGGCAGGGGCTCAGCCAGCACTCAGAGGAACTCCTCCAAGCACCATTGAGTCCCTTTCTATGTGTAGAGGGAGGCCTGGAGCTCCATGCCTCTCTCTGCACAGAGAAATGCTAAATGGTAGGGATGATGACACAGGAAGGGGAGGGGCCTGGGAGAGGGCCAGATTGGGAACTTCCATGGGTTGAATTCAGCTCGTGGTCCAGAGGTACCCTGCTGCTGCTGTACAGTTTGCCCTTGGAGTGGTCAAGTCATTCTACAAAAATGATGTTCTGTTTTTATTAGGTGCATGTTTTGCTCAGGTCTCACACTTTATTTTCTAGTGCATGGGCACCCAGTATAAAAAATCCAGGAAGCTGCTGTCTGGATGTGGACTTATGAATGGAGATAGTTTAGTTCCTGAGTCCATTTCACAGAAAGAGTTTCTGGTTCAAATTCTGCCCATTCCTGTTCTCAAAGGATGACTAGCTTTTCTCTGATAAATGTGGAACCAAGGACCTCCTGTGGCAGCCTGTTTGTATGTTCATTGCGAACCACTGAGAGATTTTATTATATTTAGTGGTATACAAGTGTCACAAATAAATATGTTATTTCCCCCATGGTCACTTGAGCAATAGGCTTTCTTTTTAAGAGTTCCCTTGAATAGATCCAGTAAAGTAGGTGCTTTCTGGTCTTATCCCTATGCATATCTTTATATATACTTAATGCATACACTCCTTCATGGATCACTGCCTTGTTGTGGCGAAGGGGCTTGCGGAACTCAGTGAAGCCATAAGCTATGCCATGCAGGGCCATCCAAGACAGACAGGTCATGGTGGAGAGTTCTGACAAAATGTGGTCCACTGGAGAAGGAAATGGCAACCCACTCCAGTATTCTTGCCCATGGAATGTATCACAAGGCTAAAAGATATGACGCCGGAAGATGAGCCCCTTAGGTCGGAAGATGTCCAATATACTACTGGGGAAGAGCAGAGGGTATTTCCAAGTAGCGCAAGAAAGAGTGAAGCGGTTGGGTCAAAGCTGAAAGGACACTCAGCTAGGGATGTACGAAACTCACTTACCTTTTCACAGAATCTTTTGTGGTGGGGGGGGGATGGGGGGAGAGAATCCGGTCCTCCCCCCGAGAATCCTTGACGGCTGGCTCCGCTCCGCGGCCAGGCCACAGAGCAGCCAGCCAGGGCTGTCCGCAGCCGGATTTCCAGCCACGGACGGGCTGCTGCGGACGCAAATGGCGGCCGCTGTAGTGGCCACCATTTGCATCCAGCCAGGCAGCCATGATAGGCTATGTAAGAATTTACGTAGCCAATCACAGCTAACCCCCCCCCAAAAAACCCAGCATACGCAAATGGCGGTGGCTACGGTGGCCGCCATTTGCGTTCCCTATTTTTCGCTGATTTATCTTCTGTAAATATTTACTTAAGTTAAAACAGCGAAAAAAAGGGAAACGCAAATAGCATAGTGGGCACTATTTGCGTCCCTTTATTTTTCGCCGTTCTAGCAAAATTCTTCCGTAGCCTATCATGGCTGCAAGGACAGCAGTGGCTGTGGCAGCAGCCCGGCCGCAGCTGGCCAGGAGACCAGCCATCGGAGCTGCCGCCGCCACCACATCCGCCCCAGGTAAATGCTGACCCGGGAGGGAATCCGGGGGGGTGGCAGGCCGTTCCGCCATGGATTTCGGGGGACCGAATGCCAGTGCATTCGGCCTCACTGAAATCCATGGCGGAATTCTCCGCCATCCCTACACTCAGCTGTGGATGTGTCTGGTGGTGAAAAGAAAATCCGATGCTGTAAAGAACAATATTTTTTAGGAACCTGGAATGTAAGATCAGTGAATCAAGGTAAGCTGGAGGTGGTCAAACATGAGATGGCAAGATTGAACATCGACATCTTGGGAATCAGCAAACTAAAATGGACAAGCATGGGCAAATTTAATTCAGGTCACCAGTATATCTACTACTGTGGGCAAGAATCCCTTAGAAGAAATGGAGTAGCACTCATAGTCAATAAAAGTGTGGGAAAAGCAGTACTGGGGTACAATCTCAAAAACGATAGAATGATCTCAGTACGAATCCAAGGCAAACCATTCAACATCACAGTAATTCAAGTCTATGCCCCAACCACTGAGGCCGAAGAAGCTGAGGTTGATCGGTTCTATGAAGACCTACAACACCTTCTAGAACTAACACCAAAAAAAGATGTCCTTTTCATCATAGGGGATTGGAATGCCAAAGTAGGAAGTCAAGAAATCACCGGGATAACAGGCAAGCATGGCCTTGGTGTACAGAATGAAGCAGGACAAAGGCTAATAGAGTTTTGCCAAGAGAACACGCTGATCATAGCAAACACTCTTTTCCAACAGTACAAGAGGCGACTCTACACATGGACATCACCAGATGGTCAATATCGAAATCAGATCAATTATGCACTTTGCAGCCAAAGATGGAGAAGCTCTATACAGTCAGTCAAAACAAGACCTGGAGCTGACTGTGGCTCAGATCATGAGCTTCTTATTGCAAAATTTCGGCTTTAATTGAAGAACGTAGGGAAAACCACTAAACCATTCAGGTATGACCTAAATCATATCCCTTATGAATATACAGTGGAGGTGACGAACAGATTTAAGAGATTAGACCTGATAGACAGAGTGCCTGAGGAACTATGGATGGAGGTCCGTAACATTGTTCAGGAGGCAGCAACTCAATCCATCCCAAAGAAAAAGAAATGCAAGAAAGCAAAGTGTCTGTCTGAGGAGGCTTGACAAGTAGCTGAGGAAAGAAGGGAAGCGAAAAGCAAGGGAGAAAGGGGAAGATATACCCAACTGAATGCAGAGTTCCAGAGAATAGCAAGGAGAGACAAGAAGGCCTTCTTAAATGAACAATGCAAAGAAATCGAGGCAAACACTAGAATGGGAAAGACTAGAGATCTTTTCAAGAAAATCGGAGATCTCAAGGGAACATTTTGTGCAAAGACAGGTATGATCAAGGACAAAGAAGGCAGGGACCTAACAGAAGCAGATGAGATTAAGAAGAGGTGGAAAGAATACACAGAAGAACTATACAGGAAAGATCTTAATGTCCCTGATAGCCATGATAGTGCGGTCACTGAACTTGAGCCGGACATGCTAGAGAGTGAAGTCAAGTGGGCCTTAGGAAGCATTAGTAACAACAAAGCTAGCGGAGATGACAGTATTCCAGCTGAGCTATTTAAAATCCTAAAAGATGATGCTGTTAAAGTGCTGCACTCAATATGCCAACAAATTTGGAACTCTCAACAGTGGCCACAAGACTGGAAAAGGTCAGTTTACATTCCAATTCCAAAGAAGGGCAATGCCAAAGAGTGTTCAAACTACCGTACAATTGCTCTCATTTCACATGCCAGCAAGGTGATGCTCAAAATCCTACAAGCTAGGCTTCAGCAGTATGTGAACCGAGAACTACCGGAAGTACAAGCTGGGTTTCGAAGAGGCAGAGGAACTAGAGATCAAATCGCCAACATTCGCTAGATCATGGAGAAAGCAAAAGAATTCCAGAAAAAAGTTTATTTCTGCTTCATTGACTACGCTAAAGCCTTTGATTGTGTGGATCACAACAAACTGTAGCAAATTCTTAAAGATATGGGAGTACTAGACCACCTTACCTGTCTCCTGAGAAACCTGTACGTGGGTCAAGAAGCAACAGTAAGAACCAGACATGGAACAACCGATTGGTTTAAAATTGAAAAGGAGCACGACAAGGCTGCATATTGTCGCCCTGCTTATTTAACTTATATGCAGAGTACATCATGAAAAACGTCAGGTTGGATGAATCACAAGTCGGAATTAAGATTGCTGGGAGAATTATCAACAACCTCAGATATGCAGACGATACCACCCTAATGGCAGAAAACGAAGAGGATCTAAAGAGCCTCTTGTTGAGGGTGAAAGTGGAGAGTGCAACAGCTGGTTTGAAACTCAACATTAAAAAAACGAAGATCATGGCATCTGGCCCCATCACTTCCTGGCATATAGAAGGGGAAGAAATGGAAGCAGTGACAGATGTTATTTTCTTGGGCTCCAAGATCACCGCAGACAGTGACTGTAGCCATGAAATTAAAAGACGCTTGCTCCTTGGGAGGAAAGCTATGGCAAACCTAGACAGCATAGTAAGAAGCAGAGACATCACCTTGCCGACAAAGGTCCGTCTAATCGAAGCTATGGTTTTCCCATTAGTAATGTATGGCTGTGAGAGCTGGACTATAAGGAAGGCTGAGTGCCGAAGAACTGATGCTTTCGAACTGTCGTGCTGGAGAAGACTCTGACGAGTCCCCTGGACTGCAAGGAGGTCAAATCAGTCAATCCTGAAGGAAATCAACCCTGAGTGCTCATTGGAAGGACAGATCCTGAAACTGAAGCTCAAATATTTTGGCCACCTAATGCGAAGAGAAAACTCCCTGGAAAAGACCCTGATGCTGGGAAAGATGGAAGGCAAAAGGAGAAGGGGACAACAGAGGATGAGATGGCTAGATAGCATCACCGATGCAATGAATATGAACTTGAGCACGCTCCAGGAGAGAGCGGAGGACAGGAAGGCCTGGCGTGCTATGGTCCATGGGGTCACGAAGAGTCGGACACGACTTAACGACACACCTTTATTTATGTATTCATTTATTGTAGAGACTTATACCCCTCCCCACCCACCCAGGGGAGCTTACAATTTCCCAAACACAATAACATTAATTAAAAGCATACCAAAATATACTGAAAAAGAAGAGTCAGAATGCTAAAGGAACTATCCCAGGTGCTTCGCAATGACTGGTTCTGACTGGCTTTGCACCTTGAATAGCTCCTTGGATAGAGTTCTGACTGGCTTCACACCCTGGACAGAGTTTTCACTAGCTTTGCACCTTGGATAGCTCCTTTAGAGTTCTGACTGGTTCTGACTGAAACCCGGAGCTGATTCATTGCCCCACTGACATCGGAGCCACCAGCCTCCGCTGATTAATCGTTAAAGTGATAAAAAGTACATGAGGCACCAGTACCCTAGTCATTCTTTTCTCCATCACAGTGCACATCAAGAGGAATTTAGATCCAAAAAATAAGTGATAAATATCTACAGCTGCGTCACATAGAAGGTGTTAGCTGTGGAACCTCGTCTACACACATGCGCAGGTTAGTTTCACCACTTATTCCCACTCTCTTAGGGCAACGTGGGTGGATGAGAGATTAAAATGAGTACTCCTGGGCCAGGGAGTGAAAGCAATGGTTACAAACAGAGCTGTGGGCTCAAAGATGCTCCCTCCCTCTTCCTGTTTTGCTGCAAACCGAACAGGGTGAAGGGGAAAGCACAGCTGATGAACTTTGTGGCCAGGGCCAACCCAGTTTACCAGAGTGTCGTCAGCATTATGATGTATGCTAAATGCCCCCATATCTGTCTGTGAGGTTAACCTTCTCCCACACATTCAGGAATGGGTTCCCCTTTATCCCCCCCGCCCCCATCACCATTACTGCAGCAACAACCCATCAATGTCTGACAGTGTGGGAACATTTCATTTCATTTATTTAACAAAATAATTTATACTCTGCCTTTTGCCCAAGGCAACTTACAGTCATAAAAATGTACAAATTACAAAAACTACAGATAGATAAAACTAGAGAGCATTGAATCAGAATCAGTTAAAGCACAATCAAACAGCAAGAAGTAAATTCAGGGCAGACCAAAATGCCTGGCAAAATAAAAATGTTTTTACAGACCACCTTAAAAACATAAGGGAGTGGGCCAATCAAACTTGTGAGGGAAGGAGTTCCACAATGTGGGTGCTGCAACCAAAAAGACCCTGCCCCAAGTCCCAGTTAAACATCCTCTGATGGCAACTGGAGTGGACGTGGAGCAAGTCCTCAGATAATTAACACAGTGGCTGAGCAGGCTCATGTGGGAGGAGGTAGTCCTTCAAGTATCCCAAGTCATTTAGGGCATTATCGCCTTAATCCCTTATTGGGACTTCTTGTATCAGGGCCTCTGTCTTGGGGAAGGGGAACATGGGTTGTTCCAGGATTAGCCGAGGGTTGTTTAACCTTCACATAACCAGTGCTGCCCAAGTTCGCACAACATGACAAGCCATGGCACATGCACACTGTGGCTTACATATTCAAAATGACAGCCGGCACAGACCACAAAGCCCCATAGGTTAATTAACCCGAAGTGGCTTAGCATTACAGCTGAATCAGGTCAGTGAGACTGATTCTGCTGCTGACTGTGGAAACCTGTGTGCTTCCTGACAGCAGGGTGGATGGCTCCTGGTTTATAAAGGAAAAGGGAAATTTCCTATGCCCTGTCTTCTCTCATGACTTTAGCTGTTCCCGAGGTCATAGCAGGACCCCTAAGTCTCCCCCATCCCACCCTTCTCTCTTCAAGTTGGCAGCTGTAGCTATCTAGGGCAGTGGTGAGAAACAAAGCCTATCAGACTGGACTAAGGAAGAGAGCTGCCATGGCCCATGCGGGATAATCTCCCTTGCTCCATGTCTCTCTAGGCTGAATTAAACCCACAGTATGCACAGAGAGTGTGTCACTGGTCGGACAACCAAGCGTTAGTCAGTGACTGCTATAGAGCCCCCTTAATCATGAATTGACAACAGATGGGGGACTGGGGCACACAGTTAAAGTATTATTATTATTATTATTATTATTATTATTATTATTATTATTTCTATACTGCCCAATAGCCAAAGCTCTCTCGGCGTTTTACAAAGATTAAAAACATTAAAAATACAGTATACAGAGATTAAAAACCATTTGCATAAAAAACACATGAACAGACAATATACACAAAAGAAACATATATCTAAAACAACTTCAAACAAACCATCTCATAAGCAAACAACCATAACCATAAGACATTCCAGGATTGATTAAAATGTATCATATGCTGCCAAATGCCTGGGAGAAGAGAAAGGTCTTAACCTGGTGCCAAAAAGATAACAATGTTGGTGCCAGGCAGGCCTTGTCGGGGAGATCATTCCATAATTTGTGGGCCATCACCGAGAAGGCCCTCTCTCTTGTCGCCAACATCCGAGTTTCCCTTGGTGTAGGCAGCTGGAGGAAGGCCTTAGATGTTGAGCATAGTGTACAGGTAGGTTTGTGTCAGGAGAGGCGCTTCATCAGGTATTGTGGTCCCAAGCCGTGTAAAGCTTTATAGGTTAAAACCAGCACCTTGAATCAGGCTTGGAAATATGCAGGCAGCCAGTGCAAGTGGGCCAGAGTTGGTCTT
Organism: Heloderma suspectum; assembly: GCF_057233095.1. Classification (NCBI taxonomy): domain Eukaryota; kingdom Metazoa; phylum Chordata; class Lepidosauria; order Squamata; family Helodermatidae; genus Heloderma; species Heloderma suspectum. The sequence continues at coordinate 234,349,289 of NC_139461.1, forward strand.
ATATGTTTGGACCTTCTGGTCCCTGTTATCAATCTGGCCACTGCATTTTGCAGGAGCTGCAGCTTCTGAACCATTTTCAAAGGTAGCCCCACATAGAGTTCATTGCAGTAATCTAACCTGGAGATTACCAGAGCATAGATAACTGAAGCCAGGTTATCCCTGTTGAGATAGGGGTGTAGCTGGGCCACCAACTAAAGTTGGTAGAAGGCACTCTGTGTCACTGAGGCCACCTGAGCCTCAAGTGACAAAGATGGCTCAAATACAACCCCCAGGCTACGAACCTGCTCGTTCAGGGGGAGTGCAACCCCATTGAGAAGAGGTTGAACATCCTCCAGCCGATCAGAAGAACTACCCAGCAACAGCATCTTAGTCTTGTCTCGATTGAGTTTCAGTTTATTAGCCCAGTCCCTTGTCGCAGCCAGGCACCGATTTAGCACATCCACAGGCTCACCTGAAGAAGATGAAAAGGAGAAATAGAGCTGCGAGTCATCAGTGTACTGATGTCAATGCACCCCAAAACTCCAGATGACCACACTCAACAGTTTCATGTAGATGTTAAATAGCATGGAGGACAGAACTGACCCCTGTGGAACCCCATACTGGAGAATCCATGGGGCCAAGCAATATTCCCCAAGCACCACCTTCTGAAGCCAACCATCCAAATTCTTCACAGACAGCTGGACAAGAGATTTGTGCCCCATGATGCCAGCTTTCAGGATACAGCTCTGCCAATCCTGCTGTCAGGAGTGCCCTAGCTGCCTCTTGCAGTCCCCTCCAATAGCCAACTCAGGACACAGACAACAAGGTTTCTTTCCGAGGCTTTATTCCTTTATTACTTTATGACTCTTACAGATACTAATCACTAACGACTAAGCAAGGAACAGCACTGGGGAAAGATAGCAGAGTAGCCTAAGCTCCAGGTAAGGCAGTTGGTCCCTGTTTGAAGGGGAACCACGGGAAGACTCTGAACTTATGGGCTATGGAGAGATCCTCCCTCTTTCCCTTGGGTCCTCGGGACACGACCGTTGTTTGAGCGCCAAACGAGCGGAGTGTCTCCTTTCGGCGCCCTCCATCTTTCGTCGCTCCCTGCATCTGCGCCGAGCATCCAGCAAGCCCCCTCCAGCGGTCTCTCACTGCCAGGGTCACTATCTATCCCAGGAATGCTGGCAGGAGGAATCGCTGCCAGCTGCTGTGCTTGTGAGAGATGAGCAAGCTCCTCTCCCACGGATTGCTGTTCCTCCTCAGAATCAGAACTGCTCTGGGGCCCTATGGGCTCAGTTTCCACCCTGACACCCCCTTCATCCTGTTCCCCAGCCCTGGCCTCCTTCAGCTGCACCCTGTTTCAATTCCTGCCCCTATGTGGCTCTTCTGGGATTGTGTCCACAGGCTTTTACGCCTGAGTTCTTCAAATAGGCATCCTCACTGGAAGAGCCAATGTTCTATTTAAAAGAATCGAATGAATATAAGAATCACTAAATCTGGAATGAATCATGCTGTCAAATTTGGTAGAAGATAGAAATACCTGCGTCCGTTGATCTCTGTCCAGCTTCGGATGATCAGTGGGGGAAACAAAGCATATTTTAATACAATAAATAGCGAATACCTTGGAAGACAGAAACAAAATTCAAAGTGATCTTGATAGATTGGAGCACTGGGCTAAAAACAACAGAATGAAATTTAATAGGGATAAATGCCAAGTTCTGCACCTAGGAAAAGGAAACCAAATGCACAGTTACAAGATGGGGGATACATGGCTCAACAACACTACAAGCGAGAAGGATCTTGGAATTGTTGTAGATCACAAGCTGAATATGAGCCAACAATGTGATGTGGCTGCAAAAAAGGCCAATGCTCTTTTGGGCTGCATTAATAGAAGCATAGCTTCCAAATCCTGGGAAGTACTAGTTCCCCTCTACTCAACACTTGTTAGGCCTCATCTGGAGTACTGTGTCCAGTTCTGGGCATCGCACTTTAAGAAGGATGCAGACAAGCTGGAGAGGGTTCAGAGGAGGGCAACAAAGATGATCCGGGGACTGGAAACAAAGCCCTATGGAGAGAGACTGAAAGAACTGGGCATGTTTAGCCTTGAGAAGAGAAGCCTGAGGGGAGATATGATAGCGCTCTTCAAGTACTTGAAAGGTTGTCACAGAGAGGAAGGCCAGGATCTCTTCTCCATCATCCCAGAATGCAGGACATGGAATAATGGGCTCAAGCTATGGAAGCCAGATTCTGGCTGAACATCGGGAAAAACTTCCTGTCTGTTAGAGCAATATGACAGTGGAACCAATTTCCTAGGGAGGTGGTGGGCTCTCACACACTGGAGGCGTTCAAGACGAGGCTGGACAGCCATCTGTCAGGGATGCTCTGACTTGGATTCCTGCATTGAGCAGGGGTTGGACTCGATGGCCTTGTAGGCCCCTTCCAACCCTACTATTCTATGATTCTATGAAATGAAGGGCATGGCCTATTTGTGCTCTTGAGGGCAAATAATTCCATATCTGCCAAGTATAGTTCCTGGCAGTTCCTAAGTGAGACAGGGAGCCATCCCTGTAGGAGACATGAGATTCACTGATGGAGTATGTACTGGGCTAGCTGTGTGTTAGGATTCTCCCACTTCAGGAATCATTGGAGGCTGGGTTGGGAGGGCTGGAAGCTATTCTCTGTCTTACTGGGGCTGATAATGTTGGAAAAACAAAGATACTACTGTGTTCACATGTGGGTTGACTGATGTTTGCTGTTTACTGTGGTCATTTGGTGCCGTTATTGGAATCGTTACTTTTGAGCTGTGTGCTTGGCCATATGGCGGGGCTGGTGTATCCTGCAAGCAACTGGCAAGATAATGTGGTTTGCCACAATCACATTGTTTTCAGACATTCACACTGCAACAGAAATTGTTTATTTCTTGCTGGCTGCACGTTTTACTCCTCCTAGCTCCCACCTGTAGCTTGTGCCCACTGAGCCTGGGATGTGTCTGACAGAACAGTTAGTGGTTCTATCCCCATGGGATGCTATAGAGTGAGCAGGGTAAGACATCATCACTTCATATGGGGACTGATGCCTTGTTCATTCTTCTCCCCTCCCTGTATTTATGCCCTCAGAATGACCTCAGCATTGAATCCACAGATGTTTCTATTACTCTGTAGGAACTAGATTAGATAGTTACCATTTAGATTTGCAGGTAGTGATATGAAGGGCAGATCCCACAGATGCATTTCTTGATCTGCTTGGGGTGACATTTGCAAGTTATGTTTTAGAGACAGCCTTGTTTGACCTTTCAAGCGTGTTCATGTGTGAAGCAAAACATGATCTTGTTGCAGCCAACATTAATTCAGAAATAGGCCTGAGTTTTAAACCATATTTACATTACATCTGTTGATAATATCACATCATACATTGTGTTTAAGTAGACTTTATGAAGAAGACAGGTGAGATTAGCAAGGGAAGAGACCTCAGGTGCAGCGTTTCTCTCTCTCTCTCTCTCTCCCCGTCTCTCCGTCTCTCCTAACTGCTGATAAGGATTACAATTCCCACTTTACCCATAACATGAATTTAAAAGGTGAAAAAATCCACTCTTTTTTCATTCTTTGCCCCAGTCCAACTGTAGTCCAATTGTGTTGGACTATAATTCCCATCATCCCTAGCCAGCACACCCAATGACCATGCTCTTTGGGGATGATGGAATTGTCATCCAACACATCTAGAGGGCACCAGGTTGGGGAAGACTGCCTCACCCATACTGATTGTGAGTTCAATGGAGTGCTTAATAAAGGCTACTAGAGGGTAACTAATCCCATTGCACTATGGCAAGTAGTTTACTTTCTGCTAGCAGACACACCCTGAACAAGGATAGGCAAAGACCTACTGTCCTTGTGGGGTTGAATGGTTTCTTTCAGTAGCTTGTGTTATCCAGTGTTGGTAGGCATTCCTTTGTTTATTTGGTATAAGTTCTGTTCAGAAGGAAAAGGATCATCTGGAGCATAAAAACTGCCATCTTGGATTAGATCTGTCTGTCTGTCTGTCTGTCTGTCTGTCTATCAACTATCTGGTACTGCATCTGATTCTAGTAGTGGCCAATTAAATGTGTATGGGAAGTTCTGCCCTGTTTTGGTCATTCTTGGAGCATATTTTCTCCAGCAGTAGCAGAATGCTGACAGAGTGGTATCTAGGGGGTTGTGCTACCGCATCTTTTATTGCAACAGCGTATCTGGTGTCACAGCGGCATACCTAGTACTCTGGCAGTGTAGCAGGCCATCTGCCATATCTTATTGTTGCTGAACCAGCAAATCCTCAGTAAAGGATTGCATCCCAATGTGGTTTGGAGTGAAATCTTATGCATGTTTAGTTAGAAATAAGCATAGAAGATCAGAGCCTTGTTTAAAAAACAATTTCCAAGCAAAGCTTTCCACGTTTCTTGGATTACTTGTAAGTATATAAGAAAGTACAGTTAGTACATGAGTTCCTGATATTATTTACATTAAAAAAGAATGCACCAAAATCCTTAGCATACTAATTTAGCATGCCAAAACTGATGTTGATTATATAGATGTTTCCTAGGTATAATCATCTTTAAAAGTTAAGTGCAACTTTGAAACTGTTCCATAAGTTTGTTTTGTTGCTAACTAACTGAACAGAACAATGCATTTTTAGAAATGGAAAATGTTCATGGAAAAATATAGCAGTTGAAAAGTTTCCACTCCAGAACACTAGCTGCACCCTACAGCCTACCAGAGCTAAGGGAAGGTCAACTCTTTGGATGGTCAGCTACATTTTTTGCCCAAATTGCATCATGCTTTTGGTGGACTGGCTGTTGTCTGGATAATTCATCATAAACACAAATGGCCATTTTGCACTCCTTTACTCAAGCCACAATATAGAAAAGGCTTGTGGTGGAAGGCAAATCATGTTTTGTGTTTGTAATGAGTAATTTCAGACTGTTGGGTCACCAGAAGCATGGTGCAGTGCAGGTAGGAATAGAAAAAGGGCCCAGTCTTGTACAGAATGGGCATGTGTACTGGCCCTTGAGTCCCAGCTCCTTCCTTTCTAGAAGGAGCCTCCTGTTTTCAGAACAGACCAGCTCGTATTTGATCCTGGGAAAGGATTCACTGCTTGTAGAGGCTTTCTCTAGACCCCCAGTTTACATCAATATCACCACTGGGGGAGTGAGAAGGACTTTTGATGGCATGTCTTGGGGTTGCTATGTTTAAAGCAGGGGTGGGGAACCTCTTTCAGCCTATAGGCTGAATTCCGTTTTGGAGAGGCTCTTGGGGGGCCACATGGCTTTTCACCAAAGCCTTTGTGGGCTAATTGAATCCCCTAAAGTTATGCACTGTTTTAACAGTTTTATTGTTTTAGATTTTCTAATCGGTACTAGCTTGTTTAATGGTTTAATATGCTTTTAGGTATTAAAATTATTTATAGTTTTATACTCTTTAAATTGACTTTATCTGTACGCTGCCCTGCGATCTTAATGATATAGGGCGGGATACAAATAAATAATAATAATAATAATAATCATACATACATACATACATACATACATATATACTAAATGCCAGTGGTGGGTGGGGCTAAAGGCAAAGGGGATGGGATTGAAAGCAAAAAAGCAGGGGGGTCAAAAATACCAGCATATTGTAGTTGAAAGCTCTCACTGTCAGTAACTAAGCCTTATGAGAGGCATTTCAACCATTTAGAATCTTGAAAACACTGCATAAAAGCTAGGAAACTACCAAATGATCGGTAGTTGGGGGAAAGAGGGTTGGGCCAGGGGAAGGGGGCATGGCCATCTATGTAACCCAGAAAGACCAGATTTGGATCCCAGGAGGGCTGGATTTGGCCCTCGGGCCTGAGGTTTCCCACCTCTGGCCTGTGGGCCAAATCCAGCCCTCCCAAAAATGCAAAGCAAACTGCAGCCAACTCTGCCAGTCTCAACCCATGATCCTTTTCCATTCCTCCTGTACCCAGGCTCCAGCAGCTTCTCCTCAGTTTTACTGATGCCCTTCCAATCAGTCCTAACTCTGCTGTCTTCATGCACAGCCTTTTATCAATTTTTGTTCTCACTTTCTTTATGACAGGCAGCAGTGGCATATGGGCAAGTAGATTTGCAGATGCACTGTCTCGCTTTCATCGAGAACTGCACTCAGGTAAGCACAGGATCGGTCCAGAGGTTCCCCAATGCAAATGGCAGACCAAGCCAGGCATCCACCATCCTAACTGCAGCCACTGCTGAATGGGTCAGGTCTCATGTTAAACCAGTGTGGCCCTCCTCCCTCCAAGACCATATTTGTTTATGGTGCTGTAATGGTAATTTATATTATCATTATGGAATTCAAGGTGACATATATAGGGCTTCCAGGCAGTCTCCCTACCAAGCACTGATCAGACCTGCTTAATGTCAGCAAAGTTGCTGTATCATGTGCTATCAGACCATGTCCTGGAGCCATGCTGGCAGCAAGATGGTTTGGTTATTTAGGGAACAGAACACCACCCATCCTCTAGATTTTGTCATCCAGAGAGCTTTGGCTATGGGGAGGTATAGAAATGCGATGATTAGATAGATAGATAGATAGATAGATAGATAGATAGATAGATAGATAGATAGATAGAATCTCACCCAAAGAGGTTCCAGGTCTCATGGTGCAATAGGGAATGATGCCTGGGGGCAGCGGGGGGTGTCTAGTAGTGGTGTTGGTGCTTTGTCATGGTGGGGACTTTAATGAAATATCCCACCCACAGACCAAACTGCCTAAATCCTGAATTCTCTGTGGACATATCATGGGCTCCTTACTCCCTTTAATGACATAGGCATTTTCTCCATCCCACAGAAAAGCAGCATCTGTTTTCTCCCACAGGAGGTGGTGCAAACACGTGGTTTCCTGGAATTGTCAGAGCTGGCAATGCAAACTATCTTGCAAAGCAACTGCTTGGCCATTGATGAGGTGAAGCTGATCCACTCCGTCCGAGAGTGGGCTCATGTTGGATCTGTAAGTGCTCGTGTGTGTGTGGGCAGGGGTGGGGGTAGAAAATGCCGCAGGGATTTAAAATTCCACTTATGGAGTTCTCTTGTGAGACTCATAGAGCAGTAATTTATTTTTATATTTATTTTATTTAATAGATCTTTAAAATAGATTCAGGATAAATTATCCTCCCAAAGCAGTTTACAATAGCTAGTGACAAAACAATATAATATTACATCAACAACATAAAAATAATTAAAATACCAACAGTATATAAGTAAATCAGATAAAATAATCAAATAAAAAATAGCACCAGTGGATAAATCAATTGTTGTTGTTCAGTCGTGTCCGACTCTTCGTGACCCCATGGACCATAGCACGCCAGGCCTTCCTGTCCTGCGCTCTCTCCCGGAGCGTGCTCAAGTTCATATTCATTGCATCCATGATGCTATCTAGCCATCTCATCCTCTGCCGTCCCCTTCTCCTTTTGCCTTCAGTCTTTCCCAACATCAAGGTCTTTTCCAGAGAGTTTTCTCTTCGCATTAGGTGGCCAAAATACTTGAGCTTCAGCTTCGGTATCTGTCCTTCCAATGAGTACTCAGGGTTGATTTCCTTTAGGACGGACTGATTTGACCTCCTTGCAGTCCAGGGGACTCGTCAAAAGCCAACTGGAATAAGAAGGTCTTTAAAGCCTGCCTAAAGGCTAACAAGGAGTGGGGGCAACCATATTTCCCTGGGGAGGGTATTCCAGAGATGTGGAGCCACCACAGAAAAGGCCCCTTCCCTGGTACTCACCAGCCTAGCAGCTCCTGCTGATGGACCAGAGAGCAGGGCCTCAGATGCTGATCTTAAGCCTCAGGAAGGTACATATGAGTGAGGTGGTCCATCACATAGCCTGTGTCAGGGTGGAAACTGAGCCCATAGAGCCTCAGAGCAGTTCTGATTCTAAGGAAGAACAGCAATCCGTGGGAGAGGAGCTCGCTCATCTCTCATAAGCAGAGCAGCTGGCAGAGATTCCTCCTGCCAGCATTCCTGGGATAGATAGTGACCCTGGCAGTGAGAGAGCGCTGGAGGGAGGCTTGCTGGACACTTGGCGCAGACGCAGGGAGTGATGACAGATGGAGGGCGCCGAAAGGAGACACTCCGCTCGTTTGGCGCTAAAACAACAGTTGCATTCCGAGGACCCAAGGGAAAGTGGGAGGATCTCTCCCTAGCCCATAAGTTCACGGTCTTCCCGCAGTTCTCCTTCAAACGGGGACCAACTGCCTTACCTGGAGCTTAGGCTACTCTGCTATCTATCCCCAGTGCAGTTCCTTGCTTAGTCGCTAGTGATTAGTATCTGAAAGAGTCATAAAGTAATAAAAGAATAAAGCCTTGGAAAGAATCCTTGTCATCGGTGTCCTGAGTTGGCTATCGGAGGGGACTGCAAGAGGCAGCTAGGGCGCTCCTGACAGCCTGATTCCAAACTATTTAGGGCTTTAAAGGTTAATATCAGTGCCTTAAATTGGGCTTGGAAACAAATAGGCAGCTACCTTAGCTGGCACAGATGGAATATAATGTGATCAGAACACCTAGCTCATTAAACCATTCTTGCTGACACATTCTGCACCAATTGAAGTTTATGAACCATCTTCAAGGGCAGCCCCACATAGAGAGCATTACAGTAATCTAGCCTTGTTGTAACCAAAAGATGTGTCACTGAGGTGAGATATGCCCTCTAGATAAGGCTATTACCCCTGGCTACTAGTCAGTGGCTACTAGTCCTGATGCTCTCTGTTCCCTCCAGTATCAAAGGCAGTAAGCCAGCCTATGTATACCAGCTGCCATGGGACATGGGTGGGAGGGTGGTTACACCCATGTCCTGCTTCTGGGTTTCCCATCGACAGCTGGTCAGCCACTATGTGAACAGAATGCTGGACTAGATGGACCCTTAGCCTGATCCAGCATGGCTCTTCTTACGTTTTTAAGGCTATAACTGGCAAATTTGCCTAAGATGGTAAAAGTACTCCTGATCACCGATGACACCTGTACCTCAATAGAGAGCGCCATGTCCAGAACTGCTCCTAAACTGTGTACTTGACCCTTTGGGGGAGTGCAACGCTGTCAGGACCAATTGTATACCACCATTCAGATTAGCAGATTTCCCGACCCACAAAACTTCCAACTTCTCTGGATTAATTTTCAGTTTGTTCGTCCTCATCCATCCCAGAACTGCCCCCAGACACCTGTTCCGGGTTTTTACCACCCCCTTGGGATTAGAAAGTGGGAAAGAGAGGTGGGGCTGCATTGCCCTCTGCGTGCTGAGGAGGACACCTCAGCACTGTCAGTAGTTGCTGACCACTGCCCCATGTAGCAAGCTGTGTCACTACAGCTGTGTCTCTGGACTGACTCTGCCCAGGGTGGCTATTGACTTGTCCTGGGCAGGAAGAGGTATAAGAGGGCTTCCTGTCTCACTGGAGCTCTGGTGTGTCTTCTGTTTCTGATCCTGCTTTTTGGTCCTAACTCATGGCGTGCCCTCTGAACCTGATTACTCCTTGGTCCTGACTCCTGGCTTGTTCTCCAGTCCTGCCTTCTCATTTGCCCTCTGACCCCGATTGGTCAGGATTTGATCTTGATTCCCAGTTCCTTACTCACTCCAGACAGTGTCCACAGCCCAGCCCTGACAAGCCCAAACCTCCAGATGATTTCACCCAGTGGTTTCATGGGGGACAAGATGGGGCCTTGAGGCACTCCAATAGCCAAGGAGTGGGACAAAGATCCCCAGTACCACCAAGTAGGACCAGAGCCACTGCAACACAATGCTGCCAAGCCCCAACCTGGATATATGATCAGGAGGATACCATGGTTGATGGTATCAAAAGCATCTGAGAGGTCCAGGAGAACCAGCAGGGTTGCACTCCACCCATCTATTCCCCAACGTAAGTCATCCATCAAGACTGTTCCATCCCAAACGCAGACTGAAAGGATCTAATGGATATAAATAAACAGTGATCTCCAGGACTGGTTGGAGCTGACAAGACACCATTTGCACCAGGATCTTGCTTAAAAGCGGTGGATTAGAAACTGGGTGCTAGGTTTCCAAAGCTGTGGGATCTAAAAATGGCTTTTTCAAAAGTGGTTTAATCACTGCCTCCTTCTAAATCGTTGGGACCACACCATCCCTTAGCAAGGCATTTACAACAGTTGGTTCTTCTAAATAGCCCAGACCTGGCCAATTTCAAAAGCCAGGATGGGTAAGGATCTAAAGAGCGGGTGGTTGATCTCATCCCTCCAAGTAGCCTGTCAGCATCTTCAGGCTGCTTAAGACTTGGCTACATCCATCTCCCATTCTGTCAAATTGATGGCATCTAACAGTGCAATCCTATACATGTCTTCTCAGAAGTTAGCCCCCTTGAGTGCAATGCAGCTTATTCCTAGTAAGTGGGTATAGGATTGCAGCCTAAGAGCTGTAAGGAACTAAAGTTTCTGTAGTCCAACCGCTGGCCAAAGGTAGTATCTTCCACCTTTCTAAGTGTTTTCTCAGGTTTCGAGTATTGTTGCGCGGGCAGGGGAGGGAAATTGGGATCAACAAAACATTTCACATTAATAACAGATATTTATATATAGTTACGTACAGGATTCCCCACTGTATTGGTGTTGTCTCTCTCTCTCTCTCTCTGTGTCTTCCCCTCCTCCTCTTCCTGCCCAGCTTACCAGCAACCTCCTTCAGTTAACTGCCACAGCCAGGCCTTGGCTTCAAGATATAATCTTAGCTTTTAACCCAGCCGATCAGGCACAGGTGCAGTATTCCACACCGAGTGAGCCAGGCCCACTACAATATTCTCGTTTAGTAACTTTGTTTAAGATCGAACAGCTTGAACAATTCAGACTGCACTGTGTCCCAAGCAGAGAGCAGGTGCACATCAGAAATCTGCCAGCAAAGCATGTCGCTCTGGATTTGTTGAGAAAGAGAGACAAGCCACATGCAGAAGACAAACATATCCCCACTGGTGGGCCCTTCATATTTATGACTTTCCCCTATTTCTACTCAATAGCAAGAGTATACAATTGCTTAGGAGAAGAGCAGGACTGCATTCCAGGGATTCTGGGTCCATATACCTGTTCTTAACATCCCACATCTCCCATGGTTTGGTGATGGTGATCGACTCCCTGGAATTGAAAGTTATCCCCTTCCCTTTCCTCATAGCTTATGCAGCATCACCATGGTCCAGAGTTAGGACAGCTCGTGGCATGAATGCTTCCACAGAGCCATATCAGCCCCTCTCCCTTACCCTGGGCTAACCCTGTGCTCACTTCTTGCAGGCTGTGCTGGGTAGGTCTGTACGTGATGTGGCGGGGGCAGTTGTGCCACAGCTGCGCCTGGCTCTGCTCTCCCCAAGTGAGCTGACCGTTCTGGAGGAGGAGAACAGAAAGGACCAGATGATTCCGGTGAGAGAGGCTACCGGCCTCAGTAATAGCTATGTGGCTTTTGCATGTGCTTATGGCTTTGTGCATCCCCGTTCAACTTGCATGGTTCATATGTTCCTTGACTGTCCTTAGGGGTCTGATTTGTTCCATATTCTTCCATTTAATGAGATGGCATGAATGACACAGAGCAAGGCCTTTCCTGTAGTGGCACCCACTTTATGGAATGTTCTATCCCAAGACATCCATCAGGAGATACCTTGGGGTGCCTTCCACACTTGTTTGCCTGTTATAGTCCTGTTACCACTGGTGATCTATCTGATGTGGATAGTCTTCCTTCCTTCCTTTATTTATTTATTTATGAATGCATCAATGAAAATGTTTACGCTGCTTTTCATTAAAAAAAAAATCCCAAAGCAGTTCACAGGATTTAAAACAGCATACACTAAAACAAATCAATACAATAATAAAACCACAATAAAACAATAAATATTTCAATAAAATCAACAGGGGTAGCTGGCAATACTAACAGGAGGATGTTAGATTTAGACTAGGTACAAATACCCATTCAGCCATGAAGGTCACTGGGTGACTTTGCGTTGGTCACCATCTCTAACCTGCCTGATGTGGCTGTTGCGAGGATAAATAGGAGTGAAGCCATGTGTGCTACCTGGAGCTCCTTGAAGGAAGGGCACGATAAAAATGTAATCCTATATAGCAGCCTTCCCCAACCTGGCTCCCAATGGCCATGCTGGCTGGGAATTATGGGAGTTGTAGTCTCACACACCTGGAGGGTGTCAGGTTGATGAAGGCTGCTGTATAATAACAGCAACATAATCCTCCCAACATGGATTCTTATGTAGCCAAAATGGCACCATCCAATCACAAGAGGGAAGTAGCAGGCTTGTTGTTGTTGTTGTTGTTCAGTCGTGTCCGACTCTTCGTGACCCCATGGACCATAGCACGCCAGGCCTTCCTGTCCTGCACTCTCTCCTGGAGCGTGCTCAAGTTCATATTCATTGCATCGGTGATGCTATCTAGCCATCTCATCCTCTGCCGTCCCCTTCTCCTTTTGCCTTCAGTCTTTCCCAGCATCAGGGTCTTTTCCAGAGAGTTTTCTCTTCGCATTAGGTGGCCAAAATATTTGAGCTTCAGCTTCAGTATCTGTCCTTCCAATGAGCACTCAGGGTTGATTTCCTTTAGGATGGACTGATTTGACCTCCTTGCAGTCCAGGGGACTCGTCAGAGTCTTCTCCAGCACCACAGTTCGAAAGCATCAATTCTTTGGCGTTCAGCCTTCCTTATAGTCCAGCTCTCACAGCTATGGGAAAACCATAGCTTTGATTAGACGGACCTTTGTTGGCAAGGTGATGTCTCTGCTTCTTACTATGCTGTCTAGGTTTGCCATAGCTTTCCTCCCAAGGAGCAAGCGTCTTTTAATTTCATGGCTACAGTCACCGTCTGCGGTGATCTTGGAGCCCAAGAAAGTAAAATCTGTCACTGCTTCTATTTCTTCCCCTTCTATATGCCAGGAAGTGATAGGGCCAGATGACATGATCTTAGTTTTTTTAATGTTGAGTTTCAAACCAGCTTTTGCACTCTCCTCTTTCACCCTCAACAAGAGGCTCTTCAGATCCTCTTCACTTTCTGCCATTGGGGTGGTATCGTCTGCATATCAGAGGTTGTTGATAATTCTCCCAGCAATCTTAATTCCGACCTCTGATTCATCCAACCCGGCATTTCTCATGAGGTACTCTGCATATAAGTTAAATAAGCAGGGTGACAATATGCAGCCTTGTCGTACTCCTTTCCCAATTTTGAACCACTCGGTTGTTTCATGTCCGGTTCTTACTGTTGCTTCTTGACCCTCGTACAGGTTTCTCAGGAGACGGGTAAGGTGGTCTGGTACTCCCATCACTTTAAGAATTTGCCACAGTTTGTTGTGATCCACACAATCAAAGGCTTTAGCGTAGTCAATGAAGCAGAAATAGACGTTTTTCTGGAATTCTCTTGCTTTCTCCATGATGCAGTGAATGTTGGCGATTTGATCTCTAGTTCCTCTGCCTCTTCGAAACCCAGCTTGTACTTCTGGTAGTTCTCAGTTCGCATACTGCTGAAGCCTAGCTTGTAGGATTTTGAGCATCACCTTGCTGGCATGTGAAATGAGCGCAATTGTGCGGTAGTTTGAACACTCTTTGGCGTTGCCCTTCTTTGGAATTGGAATGTAAACTGACCTTTTCCAGTCTTGCGGCCATTGCTGAGTGTTCCAAATTTGTTGGCATATTGAATGCAGCACTTTAACAGCATCATCTTTTAGGATTTTAAATAGCTCAGCTGGAATACTGTCATCTCCGCTAGCTTTGTTGTTACTAATGCTTCCTAAGGCCCACTTGACTTCACTCTCGAGGATGTCCAGCTCAAGTTCAGTGACCGCACTATCATGGCTATCAAGGACATTACTATCATGGCTATCAAGGACATTAAGATCTTTCCTGTATAGTTCTTCTGTGTATTCTTTCCACCTCTTCTTAATCTCATCTGCTTCTGTGAGGTCCCTGCCTTCTTTGTCCTTTATCATGCCCGTCTTTGCACAAAATGTTCCCTTGAGATCTCCAATTTTCTTGAAGAGATCTCTAGTCTTTCCCATTCTGTTGTTTTCCTCGATTTCCTTGCATTGTTCATTTAAGAAGGCCTTCTTGTCTCTCCTTGCTATTCTCTGGAACTCTGCATTCAGTTGGATATATCTTCCCCTTTCTCCCTTGCTTTTTGCTTCCCTTCTTTCCTCAGCTACTTGTAAAGCCTCATCAGACAGACACTTGGCTTTCTTGCATTTCTTTTTCTTTGGGATGGATTTCGTTGCTGCCTCCTGAACAGTGTTACGGATCTCCATCCATAGTTCCTCAGGCACTCTGTCTATCAGGTCTAATCCCTGAAATCTATTCCTCACCTCCACTGTGTATTCATAAGGGATATGATTTAGGTCATACCTGAATGGTTTAGTGGTTTTCCCTACGTTCTTCAATTTCAGCCGAAATTTTGCAAGAAGCAGCTCATGATCTGAGCCACAGTCAGCTCCAGGTCTTGTTTTGACTGACTGTATGGAGCTTCTCCATCTTTGGCTACAAAGGACATAATCAATCTGATTTCGATATTGACCATCTGGTGATGTCCATGTGTAGAGTCGTCTCTTGTGCTGTTGGAAAAGAGTGTTTGCTATGATCAGCGTGTTCTCTTGGCAAAACTCTATTAGCCTTTGTCCTGCTTCATTTTGTGCACCAAGACCATGCTTGCCTGTTATCCCGGTGATTTCTTGACTTCCTACTTTAGCATTTCAGTCCCCTATGATGAAGAGGACATCTTTTTTTGGTGTTAGTTCTAGAAGGTGTTGTAGGTCTTCATAGAACCGATCAACCTCAGCTTCTTCGGCATCAGTGGTTGGGAGTGGTTGGGGTGCCCCCAGCAGGCTTGGGGGCACCCCAAAGTTTGCAGAAGTATAAAAAAAAACTTTAGACAAATAAAATATTGGGGGTGGGGAGGACACGCCCCAAAGCAGCTCAATGAGGACTGAGCATGCCCAGTGTCCACAGAATGCTGACTGATTGTTGGTGGGAGGGGGTAAATGGGTGGGATGGAATGGAGTGTCCTAAAGGCAACACGGCTGGCTGACTGGCTGGAGCAATGGTGAGGAGCACTCCACACTGCAAACCTTAGCTGAAGGTGCCATGTAAATAAGTAATCCCAACGCTGTGGGGTGTAAAGGGGGCACGTGGAGAGCTCTTTGAAGAAGAGCATTATTAGCTAGTGTCAATCCGGGTGATGGGCCCAGTGACCCTGAAGAGAGAGAAGAAGAAGTCTTCCATCTGTGTCTTGACATGCCCTCCCCGATTCCTGCTTAGGCAGCACCCTGATGTCCTCACTTGAGTTTGGTTCCTGCTCACTGTCGTTCCTGCCCAGCACTGGCCTGCATATAATGTGTTTGCTTCTGCCCCTGCCCAGGTGGAGAGTCTGGCTGAGGCCTGGAAGATGCATGCCCTAGGGAAGGGACATGGTACACGGTCCTCCTCATGCCGCCGTCGGCGTGGCACCCTGCCCCGGGAACGTCATCACCACCTGGACCCGCAGCACAAGGGACATGGTGTTCTGTAAATGAGAAGGAAGCAGTGCCTGTGTGCCTGGCCTGGCCAGCTTGGGTGTGGCAACTGGGAACTGGCAGCTGCTCCTTGCTCGAATGCTTCAGGGGCATCCTGCCTGCAGCCTGAGCTACAGCCCAGTTGGCAGAAAGAACAATGTGTGATCAAGAAAGGCCAGGATTCCATCAGAGATAGGCATGTTCCTGGCTGGGTCTGCAGCGAGTGCTTTGCGTTTTGACTCCTTGTATCTGCTGGTGTTTCTTCCAACTCATTCCTGCCCCTGGTGGCAGGTGGCTTTCTGACAGCCTTCCCCACCCTGGTGCCCTCCTGATGTGTTGGGTTTCATCCCCCAGCCAGCATGGCCATTGGAGATGATGGAAGTTGATGTCAGGATGATTCTGAGCATATGCAGTTCAGATTCAGAAGGGGAACAGCCAGAACTGGGGGAGGCATCTTCCCGAGCAAGTTCAGATTTGGATAGGCATGCTTCTCAGGATGCTAACACACAGATGGCTGGGCCTGAAGCCCCCCCCCCTTCCCTCCTCCATGAGAACCCAGGAGGAGGAGGAGAGTGCGGGGTGTGACCTGAAGGATGCTAGACTGCGGTGCAGAGCGAAGAGGGAAAAGTTAGAGGCGGAGCTCAGACAGTTGACCTGGTTGGTAACGCATGAGGGTTGACATAGGGGAGCATCACTGGAAGGGAGGGGGCATCCCTCCCTAAGTTATTCTAGCCAGCAAGTTCTTGTTTCAAACTGCTGGCAACATCGTAGCTCCCATTTGGATCCCCTGTTGTCATTCATAAACGAAGCAGCTGTATTTCTTTGTAGCCTGAGAGTCTTCGAGGATTTGCATCTGTAACGAACCTGTTGATAGTGAATTAAAGGTGTGAGACTGAAGCCTCTCATGTGTGTGCATGAGGAAGGAAGGGGCCAAGGGAATGTGACAGTTGTAGTCCAACACATCAGGGGGGCACCAGGATAGGGAAGGCTGCTCTCTCATTGCCTGGCCTGCTTCATGGTAACACTCTTCCTTCATAGGACTTACTTACTTACGGTTGAGACACTGGAGCAGAACGTTTGGGCTGGATACATTAACAATGCAGTATTTTATGTCTTGTGGCACCCCTCACCCTTCCTGCATGAATCCCCACAAGAATTATTTGCAGGTTGAAATGCTAGAAAGGCACCTACTTGTAAGGACTAATGAACTTGGTCTGCTGTGACTAGGACCCACTTGGTTTGCCAGTCAGTCTCCCAGTGATTGTGGGCTTATCACAAAAGGCCCAGGGCAGGAGGATTTTGTTGATTTGGGCTGGGAACAGTCTTTCCATGCTTTGAAGTGTCTGGACTGGATGAAAGACCTGGAAATACGAGGCTGGGAGGTGCTCTTGCATTGAAGTTAGTGCTGGCACTGAAGAGAAACAGGTGTGCCATAGCAAATCCTATGGACTATCATCAAACAGCTGTCACAGAAAGAGAGTTTTCTTAACACCTGGATGTACTACCTTTCTGGCAGTCAGCATATCTCTTGAAAACTGCCACTCCACCCAATCTTCTGAGACCCCAGTGCCGCTTATTCATGGAGGATAAGGCTATCAATGGCTACTAGTCATGATGGCTATGTACTACCTCCAGTATCCAAGACCATATGCCTTTCCGTACCAGTTGCTGGGGAATAGGAGTGGGAGGGCGCTATTGCACTCACATCCTACTTGTGGGCTTCCTGCATGCAGCTGCATGGCCACTGTGTGAACAGAATGCAAGACTGGGTAGGCCTTTGGGCTGATCCAGCAGGGCTGTTCTTATGCTGTTAGACCACCACTACCAGAGGATCAGATTGCAAAAGCTCAGAATACTACTCATACAGGTTTGTCAGTCTTGTGGCAAAGCACAGGAGCTAGGGTTACCTAGAGAGAAAAGGCAAACCATTGCTCAGCAGCATACACTAGTTTATTCAAGTCTATATATGACTCTTTCCCTAGCAGGTGGCAAAAGTTTGGATTTAGAAGTGGGATGGGAACAAGAGGAGCTTTATTTGGGGTTAATGTCTTAATTCAAAGATGTCTTGATATGAATAAAGACATATACTTATGAGAAGTGATTTGATAAAGTTCGTCATGAGCAATTGATCAACATACTGAGAAAAACCAATATCAATAGTCAGGAGATCTGGATTATAGAAAATTTGTATTGGACTCAAACAGCCTCAATTCATATTGATGGAGTAATCCTGAAAATACTTTTTATTTATTTTATCTTTATAAATGAAATAAACAATACCAACGACCTGATCAATAACTACAGTTTCCCAACAATGCAATATTCTTATGAGGACACAACAGTAACAAAAAGAAAATGAAAGGAAAAGTAAAGTAAAGAGAAGAAAGCAAGCAAGCAAGCAAGCAATCTTCCTCTTTCCTCTCCCCTCTTCCCTCTCCTCTTTCAAAGGGTTAAATTTAAACTCCAATACCCACGGGCTTCAGATGCCATTCTATTTTAAAAACCATTCTATACCTCTGTCACTAGCAATATTACAATTTAATCATCAACCTTACATTTCATTATCATATCATCAATATTACATCAAGAAAGCAGGCCTACAATTCATTCCCAGTAACCATATATTGCCCTTAAGTTAAAATATAATAGTAATAATAACGCTTAACAATTCAACCAACCAAAAATCTTACTGAGTAATCTTATAGTAATGGTAATAATAGTAATCGTGATTAAAAATATATATGAAATTATAATATTATATAATAATAAAGTTTGAAAGCAACCTTACAACAATCAGTGATATATTTATACTGGGTATATATATGAGTGTGTTCAATACACCCTCAAACAATATATTTAAATACAGCATATCATATCTATTTTGGAAAAAGAGAATTTAAAGAAAAATAAAAAAGAGGGGGGGAAATGAAAGAAAGTAACAAATATATGTATAATCAGATATCTTCTGGCCTAGCCTGAATCATGTAGACTAAACATAAACAGTTAACAAAGTTTTTTTTAAAAATTCCAGTTCATGGGGCTGGAACAGAAATTTCACGCATTTTTACATTCAGCCATGCCTCCGCCATTTCATGGTTTAGGAACTTCTTCATCTGACCTTCAGAAACAATGGAAAATGTAGCAGGATATTTTCAATAATATTGTATGTTCATTTGTTTTGCCATATTCTTCGCCTTGATTAATTGCTTTCTTTTATTCGCCACCTCTTTGATGTAATCTGGAAATAACATAACTTTATCTTGTTTCCAAAAAAGACTTCCACCCTCTCTTGCCAAACGCAGGATATAATTCTTTGTGGAGACTCTTGCAAATTGAACTATAATTGTATGATCAGCCCCTTTAGCATTTGGCACACGAAATGCCTGCTCAATATCAAGTAAATAATTAGATGGCACAAGGAGTATCTCATGCAAAAGCTTGTCCACAAAGGTAGGCAAATTTACATCAGTAGGCAGATTTTTAATCCCAATAATATGTGCATTGGATCTGCGTGTGAAGGCCTCCAGTTGAAAATTCTGGCAGAGATATTTTTGAAAAGAACTTGTGTCATAATTTCATTTGTTGTGAGCCTATCTGGTAGCTCGTCAACTTTTGTCTCCCTTTTTTGCCAGGAAGCATTAATTAAATCCACAGCTCCTTGCAGGGCGGTGATGGAATTTTGGATTAAATGCAACTTCTTGGCTTGCTCCGCAAATTGCAAAGATAAAGTTTTTATCAAAGTAAATAATTCCCCTATATCTTCTGTTCTCAGAGCTTTTGACAAAGGTGGTATGGGAGGAATGGATGGCGATGCAACCCCCTTTCTTCTCCTCGGTGTAGCCATGTTTCTCTTCAAACAAATCTTGCAGGTCCTCAAATATTCTCCGATATTGTTGATATTCTTAAACCATCCCTCAGGTGTTGTCGATATTTCTTAATCCATATATTACAATGGAACAAGTCAGCCCTGTTTTCTCCTATTAAATAGGAGTTTCAGCACAGCTTTTTGCGGTGGTTAAGCTCTGGGAAGATAATCCTGGAATCCAGTCCCCCCACTGCCTCGTTTGGAGTACTTTTTCCAAGATGTTATCCAGAATGCTACCTTGCCCCCGCCTTTTAATTCCAGCGGGGAGATGAAAAGGTTTTTCAACCTTTTAAAAAGCTGTCTGAAATAGCGTCCCGCAGAGACTCCATGGGATGCTGCAAGGGCGACATTGGTTCCAACCGGAAGTCCTTGACGGAGAGTTATCTGAAGAAATTCAAATCCAAAGAGGAGTAAGACAATGCTGTGTCCTGTTCAATTTATATTCTGAAGCTATATTAAATTAAGCACTTGCTGAACAAATGACTGGCATAAACATCAATGGAAAAATAATTAACACAGTTTGATATGCTGATGACACTGTAGTAATGACAGACAATATGTCCAACTTACAAAAATTACTAGATCAGATTAATAAAATAAGTAATGAGTATGGTCTTAAAATGAATATCAGTAAAACATAATATATGGTGATAAGCAAAATGCCTTTTACTGCATTTATTATTACGATAAATAATATGCCAATTGAGTGAGTCACAAAATACAAATTCTAGGAACTTTGCTCAGTGAAAGAAATAAACACAAGAGATAAACGCAAGAGTGGAGATGGCAAGAACAGCGTTTGTTAAAATGAAACAATTATAATGTAATCGGGACCTTAATCTAGGAGTAAGGATTTGGATGGTAAGATGCTACGTGTTCTCGATATTATTTTATGGAGTCGAGGTTTGGACACTTAAGAAGAACAATCTGAGGAAAATCAAATCCTTCAAAATGTGGATATACTGACGTATGCTGAAAATACCATGGACTGACTGAGTAAAAAATGAGAACATACTATGCAGAGTAAGCAAACAAACAGAATTGGTAAAGACCATCAAGAGAAGAAAGTTACAATACCTTGGTCATATTATTCGAGGTGAAAAATACGCCATACTCCAACTCATGATACAAAGGAAAATGGAAGGAAAAAGATGAATAGGAAGAAGATGAACATCATGGTTAAAGAATCTGAGGGAATGGTTCAGCTGTACTTCTATACAACTGTTCAGAGCAGCCGGATCAAAAACGAAAATAGCTGTAATGATAGCTAACCTCCAATAGGAGACAGCACTTTAAGAAGAAGAAGGTTTTGTAATGGCCTGAACCCTGAGCTGAAAATGCCTGATCTATTGACACTTTATACAAATAATGTTTTGTTTCTTTTTAAATGAAAATGCAACCTCATCTTAGAACAATAATAGAAATTGTGAAATAAGTTACATAAATAAAATGCATATATAATCAGAATAACGTCTTATGACCTTTAGCTTTTGCCAAATATTCCATAGTTCAAGTAATGGACATTCTGGGGGAAAATGACCAAAGAACAACTTTGAAGAAAATAGTACCTCTGTTGGACTGGAGCAGTTGTATCTTGCTGTATCCAGTATACAATTTGCTCTTTATGTAATGCAAGTTGGAGGTTAGCTCCTTCAGTCATGAAAAATTAATTTCCCTCCAAAACTGCTTCTGCCACAGAAGATTCAGCTAGCAGAAAGTCCCAGAACTTTCTTTTAACCTCCAGGGAATTCAAACAAACAAAAAACCTAACCGCCCCCAACACTTTTGGAATGGAATATATGGAAACCAGCCCACCAGTTTGGAGCCCACTATCACCTATGCAAAAGTGATCATTGCTTTGCTGGGTTAACACTGGGATGGTGGTGGTGGGGGGGTGTTTTAAGGCCAAGAAGCAAATAAATCAATCAGTGGCCAGATTTGTATAAGAATAGCCTGGAAGTAGCATCTCTGTTACAACTAGTTGTTCCCCTTACCACAATGGTTCCTGTGAATAGCTCTGTACTGGTGTATTGGCGGATCAATTTAACCTAGGTCCAGGAGTGGCAGATCCTGTTAATGTGTAACCAGGACTCAGAGTGAATAGGATTTGACTGTACTGTAGCCACTGACAGTCTGTCTGCCACTCCTGTCAAGTAGATGATAACTGCTCAGTCTGCCTTAGGCCCAGACACAGATAGGCCCTTCCTTGGTACTGTTTGTTTGAGTACCTGGTTGCTAGGCAAGCAGATAGCTTGGGGAGTACAGAGAAAACCTGGCCATCACCCTACTGGAATGTACTGAGTCACCTGGTTCCAGGCGTTGCTAGTATCTGCTTCTCTAGCGTGAGAAAAGAAAAGGTGGAAGTATGTTTAGCCACCCTGGACAAAGATGCAACCCTTTTTGCAATTGTACAACATGGGTGTAATTGAAATACAGCTGTAAATGCAAACATTTTGAATACTTAAGTAAACTTAGGGCCATGTGATGAGACTGTGGGACATGGTCGGCATGGTCCGGTAGCTGCTGAGGGCCCAGGGGCTCAGAAGGGCCCATTCTCGACCCACCACCATGGGGCCTGCTACAGCTGCCGCCATCTCACCTGAGCACTGCTGCCGCTCGCTGCTGCCGCTCACTGCCACAGCAGTCACTCACCACCACTGAATGGCAGATGAGCTGTGCTGAAAGTTGGGTCAAGATTTGCATTTTGGATAATCTAACATGACGGCTGGTCAGCACAGAGCAGAGCCAAGCACCGGCTCAGCTCCTATTCAGAATACCGCCATCCATCCCCAAAACATATCCAGTCCATCCATATGCGGGTGAGGGTGGAGGTAAATGGCAGTGCCAGAGCACAGCGGCAGCAGTGGGGCATCAAAGTCTGGCAGGGAGCCCACTGGCAGCACTGAAAGCACTGAAGACCCATTGGGGTCTGGCCCTGGCCCCGCAGTGGAAAATACAAAATTGCCACCAATGGTAAATACAGTTGTGTGGGGGCTGGGGTGGGATTCAGTTCAGAGTGGTGGCACTGAGGGAGAGGTGAATCCCCCCCACCCCCATTTCTTGGTTAAAATTGCCTCCCCCATCTGCTATTGCAGGCAGGTACCCTCCTGTCTGTCTGTCTGTCTGACACACTCTCTCTCTCTCTCTCTTTCTCTCTCTCTCTCTCAAGAGAGACAGAATACAAAGTCCTTTGAAAGATTTCCACCGCCCTCATATTAGGCAACATCAAAACTATGCATTTGCCATTTTTAAAAACTGGGGGAGATCCAATCACTGCTCTCACACCACCTTGTCTAGTTGTACCTCAGGGAGCTGAGATGTTTTATGGAGTTGTGTGGTGCAATAAGATTTTAAAAGAAATCTGCATTTCATGCTCAAAACCAAGCTCAGCCCACACACTTGTTTTCAAGGAGTGTCTCAAACACTGTTCTTTCCTTGTATTTTTTTTTCATAATCAAACTAAGATGAGATTATTGATTTTTTTTTCATCTAAGCTATAACAAGACAAACATCAGATACTGAAAAACATAGTGAAACACACAGGGTAGTACCATACAGCCATTTTCGAAACAACATCCTTCTGACATTAGATCATATCTATTCCAGCAAAATATTATCTAGCTTTAGCTGTCCAAGAGACATTGTGCAGCTTGAACATATACATGTTTATTTGAAAGTAAGTCCCACTGAATATAATAGAATTTACTCCCAAGTAAGTATGCATGCATGGTATTCCAACCTTAGGGCCAGACTGCATAGACATGGGAGATTTGTGTTTGGCTGTCCTGGCATTTCAGTTTTTAGCTAAAAGCACCGCAGTGGGGGGGATTGGATCAGGGCAACAGCATTGGGGGAGATTCTTTTCACTTTGCAGTTTGGCCATGCTGGCTGAGGATGATGGGAGTTGTTGTAGTCCAACCATCTGAAGGGCACCAGGTTGGGGAAGGCTGATCTAAACTGAGTCATCCCTCCCCTGCACCACACACACAAAATTGCTTTTTGCCCTGCTGAGGAAACATACCACAAATCTCTAACATCTCTCTCAGGTAGTTTGGCCCTAAGGCTGTTGTCTTATGAAAATTGATTTGCATGCATATCTGTTATGCTGTTCTTTAATCTGCTCTTTCTAGTCTACACAAAAAGTTTTGAGGAAAAAAAAACCCTCCCTGTCCCCTCTCCCCATCTGAGAGGAAGAGTGTTGAATACTTTTACTTGAGAATAAAAAGACCTTGGAATGATCTTCAGACTCCTCATATTAGGCAACATCAAAACTATACACACCCTGACTCATGGCTCCTCCCTGTGTCAGGTAGATTGTGTCTCTAAGGCCTATGGGGACTTCACAGGAATTGATTCCAGATGCTGCACCTTTATCTCAAGGCAGAAGGCTAGGAGGGTTGGTGCTATTGTTTCTGTGGGTGTGGAGAGTGTGGCTTTTATAGATGTTGTTGTTTTGATCCCTGGGAATAAGGTCATGCTCTCAAGGTCCTCCTTTTAGGGTCCTGTTGACCTCATGTGGTCCAAACAACATCCACATGCACTGCAGTTTTGCCTGTGATGGCCCCTTGACAGTAGGACCATGGCTGGAGGGGACTGTAGGACCAACGGAGCCTCTCTGGTCTATAGAATCAATTTCGTGTTCTCAGCATGGGAGGAAAAGTGCCTGTCATTTCCAGAGAACATTTCTTGCAGTAGCAGTCGTATGCCTAATTGTAGCACTTTCTGTGTGGGCATACCCGAAGCAAATACAGTAATATCTTCTGCTAGATCAGATCAACTTCTAATGCATGGAAGTTCCTTTGTTACACAACATTCTCAATCAGGCAGACTGGAAAAGTAATTCTCAGTTACATGCACAAGATTATTTTCTTTATGGCAACTATTTCATTCATTCCCACAATGACCATTCCTTCTGCCTTCTAACTCCTTGTCCTAAAAGGAGGTGTGTTAAAAAGGAGGGGGTGCATCTTCCTTTTAGGAAAAGATGTCCATGAGGTTGTAGTGGGGTAATTACAACCATCTGTAGCTCTTTGTTGGTTGGTGTAATTCGCCTCTGGAGTGCTAAAAGCTTTGCAAATAGGCAGCTAATTTGCATTTGTTATCAGTCATGCTCTGTTAGACTGCAGTCCTAAGACTGCAAAAGCGAGAGTCCTGTTTAATTTGAAACCTTGCATACTCCAAGATTCTTACACTAACAGAAAATAGTCAAATAAAAGGTGTTCATCCTGATTCAGCAAGGGAGAATGTGCTGCAATCTGCTGATGTGGGCTTACATGCATGGATGAGGATTCTCTTGCTGGATTGGCACCCACACACAACAGGGTGAGGCATGCATCTTCCAGCAGTCATTCCACACTGCAGCAATGTGTTCCCATCACTAGAACAGGGACTGTGAAACTTGGATCTTTCTAGTCACCTGTTTTGTGGGGACTCGGATCCAGACTGCTGCATCCCCTCATCAGAGTCAGGGCATCCTACCCCACCAAGCAGGTGAGAGATTCTGTAAAAATGGACTGTGTCAACCACCTGATCTCTGGTTTAGAGCCATGTTGGATTAGAATGCTGAATCAGAGCATTTTTGTTCAGTTGTTAAGTCGTGTCCGACTCTTCGTGACCCCATGGACCAGAGCACGCCAGGCCTTCCTGTCCTCCGCTCTCTCCCGGGGTGTGCTCAAGTTCATATTCATTGCATCGGTGATGCTATCTAGCCATCTCATCCTCTGCCGTCCCCTTCTCCTTTTACCTTCAGTCTTTCCCAGCATCAGGGTCTTTTCCAGGGAGTTTTCTCTTCGCATTAGGTGGCCAAAATATTTGAGCTTCAGCTTCAGGATCTGTCCTTCCAATGAGCACTCAGGGTTGATTTCCTTTAGGATGGACTGATTTGACCTCCTTGCAGTCCAGGGGACTCATAAGAGTCTTCTCCAGCACCACAGTTCGAAAGCATCAATTCTTCTCACAGCCATACGTTACTACTGGGAAAACCATAACTTTGATTAGATGGACCTTTGTTGGCAAGGTGATGTCTCTGCTTCTTACTATGCTGTCTAGGTTTGCCAAAGCTTTCCTCCCAAGGAGCAAGCGTCTTTTAATTTCATGGCTACAGTCACCATCTGCAGTGATCTTGAAGCCCAAGAAAATAATATCTGTCACTGCTTCCATTTCTTCCCCTTCTATATGCCAGGAAGTGATGGGGCCAGATGCCATGATCTTTGTTTTTTTAATGTTGAGTTTCAAAGCAGCTTTTGCACTCTCCTCTTTCACCCTCAACAAGAGGCTCTTTAGATCCTCTTCGCTTTCTGCCATTAGGGTGGTATCGTCTGCATATCGGAGGTTGTTGAGAATTCTCCCGGCAATCTTAATTCCGACCTGTGATTCATCCAACCCGGCGTTTCTCATGATGTACTCTGCATATAAGTTAAATAAGCAGGGTGACAATATGCAGCCTTGTCGTACTCCTTTCCCAATTTTGAACCAATCGGTTGTTCCATGTCTGGTTCTTACTGTTGCTTCTTGACACTCGTACAGGTTTCTCAGGAGACAGGTAAGGTGGTCTGGTACTCCCATCTCCTTCAGAATTTACCACAGTTTGTTGTGATCCACACAATCAAAGGCTTTAGTGTAATCAATGAAGCAGAAATAGACGTTTTTTCTGGAATTCTCTTGCTTTCTCCATGATCCAGTGAATGTTGGCGATTTGATCTCTAGTTCCTCTGCCTCTTTGGAACCCATCTTGTACTTCCGGTAGTTCTCGGTTCACATACTGCTGAAGCCTAGCTTGTAGGATTTTGAGCATCACCTTGCTGGCATGTGAAATGAGCGCAATTGTGAGGTAGTTTGAACACTCTTTGGCATTGCCCTTCTTTGGAATTGGAATGTAAACTGACCTTTTGCAGTCTTGTGGCCATTGCTGAGTGTTCCAAATTTGTTGGCATATTGAGTGCAGCACTTTAACAGCATCATCTTTTAGGATTTTAAATAGCTCAGCTGGAAGACTGTCATCTCCGCTAGCTTTGTTGTTACTAATGCTTCCTAAGGCCCACTTGACTTCACTCTCTAGCATGTCTGGCTCAAGTTCAGTGACCGCACTAACATGGCTATCAGGGATATTAAGATCTTTCCTGTATAGTTCTTCTGTGTATTCTTTCCACCTCTTCTTAATCTCATCTGCTTCTGTTAGGTCCCTGCCTTCTTTGTCCTTTATCTTGCCCGTTTTTGCACAAAATGCTCCCTTGAGATCTCCAATTTTCTTGAAAAGATCTCTAGTCTTTCCCATTCTGTTGTTTTCCTTGATTTCTTTCCATTGTTCATTTAAGAAGGTTTTCTTGTCTCTCCCTGCTATTCTCTGGAACTCTGCATTCAGTTGGATATATCTTCCCCCTTCTCCCTTGCTTTTCGCTTCCCTTCTTTCCTCAGCTACTTGTCAAGCCTCATCAGACAGCCACTTGGCTTTCTTGCATTTCTTTTTCTTTGGGATGGATTGAGTTGCTGCCTCCTGAACAATGTCACGGACCTCCGTCCATAGTTCCTCAGGTCTAATCTCTTAAATCTATTCCTCACCTCCACTGTATATTCATAAGGGATATGATTGAGGTCATACCTGAATGGTTTAGTGGTTTTCCCTACGTTCTTCAATTAAAGCCAAAATTTTGCAATAAGAAGCTCATGATCTGAGCCACAGTCAGCTCCAGGTCTTGTTTTTACTGCCTGTATAGAGCTTCTCCATCGTTGGCTGCAAAGGACATAATCAATCTGATTTCGATATTGACCATCTGGTGGTGTCCATGTGTAGAGTCGCCTCTTGTGCTGTTGGAAAAGAGTGTTTTCTATGATCAGTGTGTTCTCTTGGCAAAACTCTATTAGCCTTTGTCCTGCTTCATTCTGTACACCAAGGCCATGCTTGCCTGTTATCCCGGTGATTTCTTGACTTCCTATTTTGGCATTCCAATCCCCTATGATGAAAAGGACATCTGTTTTTGGTGTTAGTTCTAGACCGTGTTGTAGGTCTTCATAGAACCAATCAACCTCAGCTTCTTCAGCCTCAGTGGTTGGGGCATAGACTTGAATTACTGTGATGTTGAATGGTTTGCCTTGGATTCGTACTGAGATCATTCTGTCATTTTTGAGACTGTACCCCAGTACTGCTTTTCCCACACTTTTATTGACTATGAGTGCTACTCCATTTCTTCTAAGGGATTCTTGCCCACAATAGTAGATATGATGGTCACCTGAATTAAATTCGCCCATGCTTGTCCATTTTAGTTCGCTGATTCCCAAGATGTCGATGTTCAATCTTGCCATCTCATGTTTGACCAGCTCCAGTTTACCTTGATTCATTGATCTTACATTCCAGGTTCCTAAACAATATTGTTCTTTACAGCATCGGATTTTCTTTTCACCACCAGACACATCCACAGCTGAGTGTCCTTTCGGCTTTGGCCCAGCCGCTTCACTCTTTCTGGCTACTTGGAAATACCCTCTGCTCTTCCCCAGCAGTATATTGGACACCTTCCCACCTGAGGGGCTCATCTTCCGGCGTCATCTCTTTTAGCCTTGTGATACGCTCCATGGGGTTTTCTTGGCAAGAATACTGGAGTGGGTTGCCATTTCCTTCTCCAGTGGACCACATTTTGTCAGAACTCTCCGCCATGACCTGTCCATCTTGGGTGGCCCTGCACGGCGTAGCTTATGACTTCACTGAGTTATGCAAGCCCCTTCACCACAACAAGACAGTGATCCATGAAGAGGTCAGAGCATTTTAGTTTTTCCTTAATCTGTGCTTATGCAGACAGGACAGAGAAAAAACCAGCCTAAGACCCTTGTCATTTGCAGTTATATCAAAACTTTGGGAATATCCATTTAGCCAGACTTTGGGATTAAGAGGTTAAAAATCAAATGAAAAAGGTGACAAATTCACACCCGTTTCATAGCTGAGTTACTGCATTTTCACATATCTCCCTTCCAGACATGCTATGGGGACAGTTGAAGCTATAAGGCTGTAAAAGCCTTTCTCAGAGGGGAAAATATGTGCTTCCAGAATGTGCTTATATTTCAGTAAACAGTAGCCCTGAGAAAAGTGTGTTTTAAAACTACACTTCATATCTGATTGGATGTCAACCTCTGCCACATGCATCCCCTTCCTCCAAAGAACTCAGGAAGCTCATTTATCCTGACAGCAAGCCTGTGTGGCAGATTAGGCTGAAAGAGCACGGCTCTCTCAAGATTACTGAGCTTCATGGCAATGGCTGCATAGATGGGAGAATGGGGTATGGGGATGGAGTAATAGGGGTGTGAGGTAGTAAGCAGGTTTGTGGAAAGGCCAGGAACCCTGGGCCTTTAGCTAGGATATAGTATTAGATAGTCTCAGGTACACCAATAGGCTATCATCCAGTCCAGAATGAAAGATGTTATTCAACTAAAGCAGAGAGAGAGAGAGATTTGGTACTTGTCTACTGCCCTCTCGTGGTGGAAGCAAATACTGGTATCTAAAGCCCATTAGATGCTGCTGGGATCAGCAAGACCAAGGGCATTTCTACACCAGCCTAAAATCCTGCATTTAGAATAGGGCTTTCTGCTTCCATTTCAAATGCAGGATCTCCACTGACTCCCTTTACATGCACTTCCTTCTCCCTGTATCTGAGTCCTCCATTATCTTTCATTGATCTCGCTCCTCTTCTTGCAGCTTTCACTCTTTTCACAGAGGAAACTGAAGCGGAACACAACTGGGTAATTTCATAGCTCATTATCTGCAATCTATTTAAAAACAGAACATAGGGCATTTAGTGCAGGAGGGTCAGGGCAGGGTCATGGCATCATGTAAAGATGACAGGGTTGTTGTGAGGATAAAATGGAGAGGAGGAGAATGTAAGCCGCCTTGAGTTCCTTGCAAGAGGGAAAAAGGCGGGATATAAATGCAATAAATAAATAAACAAATAGCCCTGTGAACTTCCATGAAGGAGCAATCTCAATCGCAGGATAAAAGCCCCAAGGATGCTTACAGACAGTTCCTAGCCCTACCAGTTAAAAGGCTTTGTGCAGGCATTCCATCTTTCCCTCCTTAATGGGGTTGTGTGTGTTTTTTGGTGGTGGTTGTGGTAAGACAAATGACTGAAGAAGTGGTGAGAAAACACGGAAATATTGCAAGTGGAAGACCATGCCATCTGGAGCCCCTGTAAAATTTTGTGTTTGAGGCAGGATGATTGCACCATAAAAGCCTCATCTGGAAGTGCCCCGGAACTCAATTTGAATCCAGTTTCTTTGTGCTTTTTCTAAAATGCATCAAACATGAGAAAAGGCTGAAGGAACTTCATATGTATGGGAAAGGATTAGGTGCAGGGAGGTTAAAGGTTACCATCATGATGAAGAATGACTGTTGGGGACCACTGGGGAAAGGAGAAGCAGCAGCAGGGTCCAATTGTAGCCAAACAGATTTAGACAGGAGCAGGGTTATCTCTGGAAATTTGGAGAAAAGGCCAGATGAAAATCTACTAGAGAGGCTTTACATCTAGTAAAATTTGATTACCCTTCTTTTGCATGCAAGCCACATTGCCAATTTGCAAGCTCGGTCCAATGTAAAGGAGTAGCAGAGAGTCCTCCTATGGGCTTGGGTGTAGGCTTAATCTGTTACTTTTTAGGGTATTCCCATGCTCTAATATTCAACACTGGGGATGAGACAGATGAGGACCTGTTTGTTTTTTATCACACTGAAAGAAATAAAGCCATCTATCAAACTAACAAAATACAGGCTTAAGCCAGTTTTAAAGCTTTGCAAAAAAGAAAAATGCACTTTTTGCTGTCATAAAGACTCTTACAAATGCAGTCCTATGCATGTCTTTTCAGAAATAAGCCCCATTAAGTTCAATCAGACTTAGGGTGCAATCCTATGGCTGCTAGTCAGTGGCTAGATAGCCATAGGATAGGTTGGTTCCTGGAGAACCGACCCCCCACCCCTTCTCGTGCTGCCTTGTAGGCAGCATGGATCAGCCCAATGCTCCGCGCTTGTAAGAGGAGTGCAGTGTAGCAAAAATGGGCCATTCCTGGGGCGGGGCTGGGAAGTCGGAAGTGCCGGTACGACATATCCTATGTGTCGTCCAGCTGCCACTTCCCGTGCTCCGAGGTCCTGCGGCTAGACAGATGAAATCAGCTGTCTAGCCACAAAAGCAGGGCGGGGGGAGTGAGGAGGAGATCTGCTCCTCACCACTCCTCCCATCCTGCACTGGATAGGCGGTCGCCCCCGGGGTTGGAGGTGACCGTCAATCCACATAGGATTGCTCCCTCCAGTGAGTATAGAATTGCAGCCTTAATATAACTGGATGTTTTTAAAAGCAAGGGCAAACAACATTTGCTAAGAAGAGGAATATCAATAGCCATTAGCTACAATGTGCATGAGATACAACCTTCCAGTCAAGAATCTAGATGTCTCTACCTTGATGGCTGCTGCAGTGGATTACAAGGGATAAGTTGCCTTGTACTTAATTTATAGGTGCCCATACATGTTGCTTCTCTTTTATATTTCTGCATATACAATGTCACAGGTGTTTACAAGTTAAAAACCACCAGCAAGGGGAGAAAGGCTGTGCTTCATGATCTGCTGATTTCCATGTGGGGCCTTGTTGCTGAGCTCACTCGCTGAACTACTTCTCTCTCAGGAAATAGGGTTTGTTCCTAGTCACCTGGAAGTGTGGAGACTTCTATTTCATAAGGGGTCTACTTCTGTTACTAGTGCAAGCGTTGCCCTGCCATTCCTCTCGGTGGAATGTCTCCATTGCTGCCTGCATTTTGGGATTGGTGGGGTTGAGAACATCAAAGGGGCAGCACTTGAAAGAGGAAGGCTTCCCTTGTCTCCTGTCAAAAGTGGACAGCGAAGGCTTGAGGAAGCCATGCGTGCTTCTCTGCACTTGAGTGAACAGTCACAACAACAGATAATGGGGGATATTTGAAAGCATGCTTTGAGCAAATTTTGTTTGCCTGCATACCTGCGTAAGAGGATTCCTATTGTTTTAGACGTCTTCGATCTACACCTGCTCTCTTAGATCATTTTTGATGAGTAATTGGATCTGTCTTCTTCATATGCCCCTGGGAGAGGGTTCACACAGGCTAGAATCAGTACCGGCCAATGCTTCTTTCCCTAAGATGCTGGTATACACAGGAAGGGACATCCTTTGAACTAGAAGCCCTGATTCCCAATCCTTGAAGTGTGAGCACTAGCTGTAGCAACTCAATATGGCAGAAATGTGTTCTGCACATGCTCAGGGACAACTCATCATTAATAATTCATATATTCCAGGATTGAGGCCCAATGCAAATTAAGCCCTGATATGGTTGCTCATCCTGTTTGCTATTATTTATTTCATTTCTATATCACCCATAGCCAAAGCTCTCTGGGCAGTTCACAACTTTGTTTGTTTGTTTGTTTGTTGAATATATCATGGGGGAAGGAAGTCATGTTGGGGGAGAGGCTGGGATAAAGGAACATATGTGAGAATCATAGAGTTGGAAGGGGCTATTTAGTCCAACCCCCTGCTCAGTATAGGAATCCAGTTTAAAGCATCCTTGACAGATGGCTGTCCAGTATGTGCTTGAACACTTCCAGCGATGAAGGACCCACCACCTCCCTAGGTAGTTAGTTCCATTGTCTGACTGTTCTGACCATTAGTAAGTTTTTCCTGATGTTCAACTGAAATCTGCCTTCCTGTAACATAAGCCTGTTATTTCATGTCCTACAAACTTGGATGATAAATGGCCGTAGCTCAATGGTAGAGCACAAGCTTTACATTCAAAAGACCCCATGTGCAATCCCTGGCATATGCAAGTGTGCCTGGAAAAGATCCCCCCCCCCCGGTCTGGAACAGTGGAGAGGTGCTGCCAGTTGCCGTAGACAATACAGAGATAGATGGACCAAAGGTCTAATTTGGTATAAGGCGGCTTCCAATGTTCCTCTGAAAACAAGAGGGTGGAATTTAGAACTGTGGGATATGGAATTAAACGTTAGAAAGGGGGAGTGAATGAAATTGGGATCAGTTGCTTACGACCCAAGCCATTCCCAGCCCTATAGGAAGAATGCATGGACTTCCTAGGGGCCATTTAGATCCTATATTTCCATGGGAACCGGTCTGTATTTAAAGTCTGTTGCCTTCATTGTTAATCACAAGCATTCTGTTCCTTAGAAAACAGATCATTCATCATATGACTATAAATGTTGATATGGAAGATTCGGGATACAAGTTGTCGACATTTCAGAGAAATCAGATGAAAGATGGCTGATGTGTGGCAGTTTAAGAACTGGAGGCAGATGGTACTTGGGTCACGCACATATAGCGGCAGCTGCCACTAAAGGTCGCAGCGAGTGCCACCCTATCTATGCTCAGTATGATAGTGGTAAAACCAATGGAGATTCCAGAGCACGGGCAGTTGCTGGTGTGGGAAGCGCTTCAGCAGCTGTCTTCTCCTACCTCTAGCTGGCTCAGGCTAGAAAGTGTGTGAAGGAGGGCCTTGGGAAAAGCGTAGAGGGAAAGGGAGGCATGAATTCTTCTTCCACCCTCCATTTTCTTTACCATGAATTTTATTGTCCTCATTTAAAAAGTAGACTAAAGCTCCACTCCTATGCACAATGACCTGGAAGTAAGCTCCATCGAACTCAATAGGACATATTTCTGAGTAGACATGCATAGGATCACATCGTAAATGTTGCAGCCCAGAAGCAGCCATAGCTTCTCATAGCTCTCACTGGGATATCGGCTGTTCTGAGGATTTACCTGCAGGTGGTGCTGCCTGCCCATGTAATGCTCTACAGCAGTTGACCAACTTTGGCAAGAGGGTGATACAAAACACCTACCTAACCTCTCTGATCTGGATTGGGGACCTTGAACGTGATGCTGCCTGTAATTCTTCTAGCTTCCTTATGCGCATGACATTGTAGATCAGGGGTCAGTGCCCATGGCTGGGTATTTGTATTGCCCTATTATTATGGTGCTTCTAGATATACACCTCCTGGTGTGCTAACAATCAAAAGGCATTGTGCAACTATTCCATCTTTTCCTCTTGAACAATTTTTTTTCTGGTAAGATAACATGGGAGGGTAACAAATGGAAAATGACAATGACTGAGTAAAATTCCTTGTTTGAGGCAGGGTGATTGCAGAGTAAAAGCGTCATCTGGAAGCATCCCAGGATCTTATTCTATAACTGCTAAGTTTCCTTTGGTGAGGGGTTTTGATTGTAAAATGTCACAATAACAGACAATGGTGCTGTTCACACAACACGCTCACCCACACTCAGTGGTTGAGTGTGAGTTGTTGAATTGTGGGTGGTTTGCTGAATTGTGGGTTAGCATTTTGTCTGAACCCAGGACATTTTCTGTAGGGTGGCTTGTTAACCATGCAGTGTGGCTTGTTAACCACCCTGAACAACCCAACAACAAACCATGGGTTCTCAAGGTGGCTTGTTCAAGAAAAATAAGACACACTGCATGGTTAACAAGCCACCCTGCAGAAAATTCCTGGGTTCAGACAACATACAAACCCATGGTTCAACAAACAACCCACAGTTCAAAAACAACCCACACCCAACCACTGAGTGTTGTGTGAACAGCCCCAATGTTTGGGCCATTTTTGAAAACATGTCTTGAAAACATGAGAAGGCTATCAGTGGCTACTAGTCTTGATGGCTATGTGCTACCTCCAGTACCAGAGGCAATGAGCCTATGTACACCAGTCGCTGGGGAACACGGGTGGGAGGGTGCTGTTGTGCTTATGTCCTGCTTGTGGGACAGCTGGTTAGCCACTGTGTGAACAGAATGCTGGACTAGATGGACCCTTGGTCTGATCCAGCATGGCTCTTCTTATGTTCCTATGTTCTTATGTCTTGGGAAAATTTTCCTCAACTAGGGAGTCCTTTGTAAAGAGCACTGCTGTTGTTTCTTGAGCTACCTCAGTAGTGCAGGTACTCCTAGGGCAGGGATAGGTAGACTTCAGGCTCGCATGATCTATTTATTAGAACTCTGAGGTCCATCACTCAGAACCAGGTGCAAAATAAGGGGTTCAGGCAAGTGGATGTACACTAAGAATTAAGGAACAGAGTGCCCTTGAGCACATGTTCAGCCCAGGAATTTATGATAAGTATCAGAACCAACCCCACAAATGCTTTCACATAAAAATCCAGTCCTAGTTTCCCTCCCAGCAATCTAATTTAGGAGAAAAAAGCTTCTTGTTGTGACTGTTAGACAGCTGATTGTCAGGAACCCTTGCTGATCTACTGCAAATCATCCAGAGATCTACTGGTAGATCCAGATCTAACTTCTGCTCCCCCCTGTCCTAGGGCATACAAAGAGATCAGCAGTCACATCCACTCACTCACTCATTGTGGCAAAAGACAAAACAGCATTGAAAACATGCTGGGGCGTACTAGGTTTCCCAATAAAACCCTCCTTATTGGAGACAAGAGGTGGAACCAATACACTTGTAATATTTTTGCCATCAGACACCTTTGCTTTGGGTCATGGTCTTCATATTTAGATGAAAAAGGTCCCACAGTTCCCAGCATGCCCTAGCGTGTTGGGAACTGTATGACTTTTTTCTGTCTAAACATGCATAGGATTGTGCCCTAATTTTATTTTACATTTTTCTATGCCACCCTTCCATATAAATATTCTCAGAGCAGCTTATGCAATAAAGTTTATGCAGCTGCCCATATCTTGTACATATCTGACAGGGGTTTGGGGGGGAGGGGTTACTTATTATTATTATCATCATCATCATCATATCATCATCATATCATCATCATCCCACCTTTTTCCCAATACTGGGACTCAAGGCAGCTTTACAACATTAAAAACGTGGACAATTAAAACCTATAAATAGAAGTATACAACAGTTAAAAATATAATTAAATCATCAATAATATTAAAACTGTATAAAATATCAAAACGTTAAAAGACAACAAGAAATATAATATCCATCCATCGTATTCTTACAGGTCCAGACTAGCTATCCCCAAAGGCCTGCCAGAACAAAAAAGTTTTTACATGCCTGCAAAAGCTTGTACTTCTGTGCAATCTATTTTAAAGTATTGTAATGTAAATCTCTACTCTGTTATCAACATGTTACCAAACCTCTCCTAAGTTACAGTCCTATTTAAACTGCTGGCAAATAAACAATTACAACTTTACTTTGCAGTTTTGACTTCATGTGGCTGTGTTATCGGAGCTCAGTAAAAACATTGCTCAAAGAGGGATTTGCGATCAACGCCAGCGCAGCCTCCCAGGTTGGCAGTGAACAGTTAACTACGATTTCCAAACAACAAATTGTCAATTGGTTTTGCACCCACCTTAAAGTAATTTGGGCCTGCAGTAGGGCCACACATGGAAGCAAAGCATCCCTTCCCTGATCCCCCATAGAGATCAAACGGCCAGCTCAGCCAAAGGATTGCCTGGAAAATCGGTGGTGGGCGAGGGGAGTGCCCATCCCCAAGAAGCAGGGAGACACAGCAAAACAGCACTGTAGAAGTCTTCCCACTCTGGAGTAGTTTCCTATGCTCCTGGTTCCAGCATAGCACACAAATGCAAGTGTAGGAAGAGACCTGCGAAAAGGCAGGTTCTGTTTCCCCCAAGCTCACCAAAGGGAGCTGGCTGTGCACTGGCTCTGAGCTCCCAGTGGGCTTCATGGGCTGGTGGAGGGAGCAGCAGAGGCAGAAACACTTTTCGCAAAGGGATTTAGGGTGCTTCTAGACACATGGCTCCTAGTGCCACCCATCAAAAGGCATGGGGCAGCTATTTTGTCTTTCCCTCAGCAGATTTTTTATGCTAAGAAAAAAAGATCTTAGCATAATGGTGGGAAAACATGGGAGGGTTACACATGGAAGACAACAACATCTGGAACACCTCCCCACACACACACACAAACTCTGTGCTTGAGGGAGGGGGATCACACACAAAAAAGTCTCACCTGCAAACACTGTAAGAGTGAGAAGTCCTGAACCCACTAATCTGATGCTCTAAATCAGGACATTTTCACACATCCTCACATTTATCCTTTGTAACACTTCCATTTCTTTTCTCCCCCATCCCACTCCACATTTTCGTAAATCTGGGTTGTAAGCTCTTTGCAGCAGCGACCTATATTTTGCCCTCTTCTTCTTTCTATCCCACGTTTAATATCCATTCTGGAATTCTTTCATGGAATCTATGCTCCTGAGTTCAATCATGTTGGTGCCATGAAGGCTCTTGAGGGCCCAAGAACTGTCAAGGGGGGTGTCTCCATGAGTGATTTATTCTGAGCTGGCTCATTTGGAAGTCATTAGAGATACATGGCATCATGGCCATCCGGAAGCCACCCTGGAGCTGATCAGGGAAAAACCGGATTTCCTGAGACTGCTTAAAGACTGATACTTTTCCTTAAGTTGGGTTCTCCCCAGTATAGTTGTTGCATGCCCCAACCCCCGCTTTTACCTCAGCTATGCTAGCCCTGCCCAGGGGTGTGCCGGTCAAGGGGTGTGTCCTGTGTGTTTCCCGTCCCTGCACAAACCACTTAGTGTCTACTCAGAAGTAACTGCAATTGTGCTCAATGAGGTTTCTCCCCTGAATGCCCACATCAGAACTTACAGAGATCCCCCTCAATTGAAGTGGCACAGTTTAAAGCCCAAATCTCCTAAGTGCTGTAAAGCACAATCTTGAGGCTCCTATTCTCAGCTGTTTGGTTTATTGCCTTAGGAAGTAACTACTTCACACCTTTGTTATAGAGATCCTGCAGTTAGAAAGGGGGCTGGTTTCCCATCCCCACATGTCCCCCCTTTTCCCAGCACAAGCATATGTGAGTCTACTCAGAAGTAACTCTCATTGTGCAGGTGCATCTGGAGTTTCGGGGAAAGGACAAAGGGGGAGCGTTCTGACAGACTCTGACTGAAACCCAGAGTGGATTAACTGCCCCACTGACATCAGAGTCACCAGCCTCCCCTGCTTTTATCCCTTCTCAGTTTGGCTCTGTGAATCATACTAGCCCTTCCATTCTGTCAAGTGGGAGCAGGTTAACAAAAGAGACAGGGCCCCCCATCTAGCAGGAGCTTCATCCAAATGTCTGCTAGAGTATTCTGTTTTACATCATGGCACGTGGAAAAGATGGCCAATGAAATGTATTTACAGTTCTAGTAACATTTTGATATTTTGTATATGGTCGCAACTTCAGCAAAGGAGATCGTTACCTTGTCATGGTGCTGGAGCTTGAGCACCTCAATGACGTCATGAGCTAAACTGTGAAGGGACACCCAAGATGGGAAGGTCATGGCAGAAAGGTCAGACTAAATACGATCCCTGGGGAAGGAAACGGCAACCCACCCCAGTATTCTTGCCATGAAAACTAAATGGATCAGTACAACCAGAGATATGTTGGTATACCATCGGAAGATGGGACTCCCAGGTCGGAAGATGGTCAAAATGCTACTGGGGAGGAACAGAGGATAAGTTCAACCAGCCCCAGATGTGATGACGCAGCTAGCTCAAAGCTGAAAGGACGGCTAGCAGCCGATGGTGCTGGTGGTGAACGACGAATCCCATGTTCTAAAGATCAACACACCATAGAACCTGGAATGTAAGATCTATGAGCCAG
The DNA here is from genome assembly GCF_057233095.1 of Heloderma suspectum. Classification (NCBI taxonomy): domain Eukaryota; kingdom Metazoa; phylum Chordata; class Lepidosauria; order Squamata; family Helodermatidae; genus Heloderma; species Heloderma suspectum. The sequence continues at coordinate 234,387,232 of NC_139461.1, forward strand.
GGCAAATTGGATGTAGTTATTGGGGAGATGTCAAGATTAAATATAGACATTTTGTGTGTCAGTGAACTGAAATGGACTGGAATGGGCCACTTCACATCAAATGACCACCAGATCTACTACTGTGGACAAGAGGACCACAGAAGAAATGGAGTAGCCTTCATAATTAATAATAAAGTGGCTAAAGCAGGGCTTGGATGCAATCCAAAAAATGACAGAATTATCTCAATTCGAATTCAGGGTAAGCCATTTAACATCACAGTGAGCCAAATATACGCCCCAACCACAGATGCTGAAGAAGCAGAAGTAGATCAGTTCTATGAGGATCTGCAGCACCTACTGGATAGTACGCCAAACAAAGATGTTATTTTAATTACAGGAGACTGGAATGCTAAGGTGGGTAGTCAAACGACACCTGGAATTACAGGCAAGCATGGTCTGGGAGAACAAAATGAAGCAGGATATAGACTGATAGAATTTTGCCAAGACAACTCACTGTGCATAACAAACACTCTCTTCCAACAACCTAAGAGACGACTTTATACATGGACTTCACCAGGTGGTCGACACCAAAATGAGATTGACTACATCCTTTGTAGCCAAAGGTGGCGGACATCTATGCAGCTGGTAAAAACAAGACCTGGAGCTGATTGTAGTTCAGATCACGAACTTCTTATTGCACAATTTAGAATCAGACTAAAGAGAATAGGGAAGACCCACAGATCAGTTAGATATGAGCTCACTAATATTCCTCATGAATATGCAGTGGAGGTGAAGAATAGATTTAAGGGACTAGATTTAGTAGACAGGGTCCCGGAAGCACTATGGACCGAAGTTCGCAACATTGTTCAGGAGGTGGCAACAAAAAACGTCCCAAAGAAAAAGAAAACCAAGAAGGCAAGATGGCTGTCTGCTGAGACACTGGAAGCAGCCCAAGAAAGAAGGAAAGCAAAAGGCAACAGTGACAGCTGGAGATATGCCCAATTAAATGCAAAATTCCAGAGGTTAGCCAGAAGAGATAAGGAATTATTTTTAAACAAGCAATGTGCGGACGCGGAAGAAGATAATAGAATAGGAAGGATAAGAGACCTCTTCCAGAAAATTAGAAATATTGGAGGTAAATTCCAGGCAAAAATGGGTATGATCAAAAACAAAGATGGCAAGGACCTAACAGAAGCAGAAGAGATCAAGAAAAGGTGGCAAGAATATACGGAAGATCTGTATAGGAAGGATAATAATATCGCGGATAGATTTGACGGTGTGGTCAGGGAGCTAGAGCCAGACATCCTGAAGAGTGAGGTTGAATGGGCCTTAAGAAGCAAGGCTAATAACAAGGCAGCAGGAGATGACGGTATCCCAGCGGAACTGTTTAAAATCTTGCCAGATGATGCTGTCAAGGTGATGCATGCCGTATGCCAGCAAATTTGGAAAACACAAGAATGGCCACCAGATTGGAGAAGATCAACTTATATCCCCATATGAAAAAAGGGAAGCACCAAAGAATGTTCAAACTATCGAACAGTGGCACTTATTTCATATGCCAGTAAGGTAATGCTCAAGATCTTGCAAGGTAGACGCCAGCAATTCATGAAATGAGAATCGCCAGATGTACAAGCTGGGTTTAGAAAAGGCAGAGGAACTAGAGACCAAATTGCCAATATCCGCTGGATAATGGAGAAAGCCAGGGAGTTTCAAAAAAACATATATTTCTGTTTTACTGACTATTCTAAAGCCTTTGACTTTGTGGATCATAACAAATTGTGGCAAGTTCTTGGTGGTATGGGGATACCAAGTCATCTTGTCTGCCTCCTGAGGAATCTGTATAACGACCAAGTAGCAATGGTAAGAACAGACCACGGAACAATGGACTGGTTTAAGATTGGGAAAGGAGGACAGCAGGGTTGTATACTCTCACCCTACCTATTCAACCTGTAGGCAGAACACATCATGCAACGTGCTGGGCTTGATGAAGCCAAGGCTGGAGTTAAAATCGCTGGAAGAAACTTTAACAATCTCAGATAGGCAGATGATACCATTTTAATGGCTGAAAGCGAGGAGGAGCTGAGGAACCTCATGACGAAGGTGAAAGAAGAAAGTGCAAAAGCTGGGTTGCAGTTAAACCTTGAAAAAACCAAGATTATGGCAACCAGCTTGATTGATAACTGGCAAATAGAGGGAGAAAACGTGGAGGCAGTGACAGACTTTGTCTTTCTAGGCGCAAAGATTACTGCAGATGCTGACTGCAGCCAGGAAATCAGAAGACGTTTACTTCTTGGGGGGACAGCAATGACAAATCTTGATAAAATAGTGAAGAGTAGAGACATCACACTGACAACAAAGGTCCGCATAGTTAAAGCAATGGTATTCCCCGTAGTAGGGGGCCGCGGTGGCTTCGTGGTTAAGATGTTGAACTGCAGACCGGAAGGTCGGCAGGACAGCAGTTCGAGACCTGAGTGCTGCGTGACGGAGTGAGCTCCCGTCTTCAGTTCCAGCTTCTGCCAACCTAGCAGTTCGAAAGCAAGAAATTGCAAGTAGATAAATAGGTACCGCTTCAGCGGGAAAGGTAACAGCGTTCCGTCACCTCAGTGTTCAGTCATGCCGGCCACATGACCACGGAAGCATCTTCGGACAGCACTGGCTCTTCATCTTAGAAATGGAGATGAGCACCACACCCTAGAGTTGGACACGACTGGTTGGGGACACCTTTATCTTTTACCTTTTTATTCCCCGTAGTCACCTATGGCTGCAAGAGCTGGACCATAAGGAAGGCTGAGCAAAGGAAGATAGATGCTTTTGAACTGTGGTGCTGGAGGAAAATTCTGAAAGTGCCTTGGACTGCAAGAAGATCAAACCAGTCCATACTCCAGGAAAGAAAGCCAGACTGCTCACTTGAGGGAATCATATTAAAGGCAAAACTGAAGTACTTTGGCCACATAATGAGAAGACAAGATACCCTGGAGAAGATGCTGATGCTAGGAAAAGTGGAAGGCAAAAGGAAGAGGGGCCGACCAAGGGCAGGATGGATGGATGATATTCTGGAGGTGACGGACTCAACCGTGGGGGAGCTGGGGGTGGTGACAGCTGACTGGAAGCTCTGGCGTGGGCTGGTCCATGAAGTCACGAAGAGATAGAAGCGACTGACCAAATAAACAACAAAAACATGGTAGCAAAACTTTGTGGTAGCTCCCTCTCCCTCTCCCCAGCATAGTTCATAATAGGGTACTTAAGGTGTATTGATGTGAACATAGATGACGTCCTGCAGTGTTCTTTAAACACCAGTCATTGTTACCTGTTCCTGTTGCCTTCATCCATTAGGTTCTACCATTACTCATAACCTGGGGCAGTGAGTTCCAAAGGCCAATTAGCCTCAATGGCCCACTTTGCATGATCATGGCTGGGCAAGGGGGAATAAGTCACAGTGGCATATCTTCCGCACTGCACGTGCTGGAGGAATTTGCATAATTACCCTTGCCAGCACAGCTTATTTCTCCCACCATGATCATTCAAACCAGTTCACTCTGACACTATCTTTAATTAACTTGAAATTTGATACTTACCTTGGATACCTACCTTCAGGATGGGTGAGCAGTAATCTCTTTCCCAAACTATTAATTTTTGAAACAAAATCTTCCCTTTTATTAGTCATGTCATACAAAATTGGAGTTTGGGAAAGTTCATTTCTTCTTCCTTTTTTGTTGGGGGAGGTTGTTTTTGTTTCAGTTCTTCTCCGCCTCTGCAGTCCTAAACAATGGGAGCATATTTCATTCAGCTCAATCGAATTTTCTTCCAAATAAGTGTGCTTACAACCACTGTGTGCTTCTCTGTCTCTCTCTCTGGCCAAGTCATTTTTGGTGTTAATTATGTTTTTCATGTGAATCCAATAATCTTTCTGGCAAGCAGTGAAGTGGGGGTGGGGTCTATACATTAAAGGATCCACAGATCTTGCCAAGACTGGCAAGATTTATATAGGAAACATGATTATGATTCCTGCATGTTGGGACAGCACCTTATTTTGGGTCTGGCTGAGAAATGAGACACAGTGGGCATCTCTCTCTCTCTCTCTCTCTCAATCTCTCTCTCACACACACCTCCCCCCCCCCCCCCGCATGAAGTCTCACCCAGCAATGGGTGAGAAAGCTATTCTTGTATTTCCAGACAAGCACCATTCCCTCACTGTGCTACTTGGCACAACTAGGCATGTCAGCTGCTGATTGGTGATTGATTGATGACCTCAATTGGGCCTGCTGGAGCAGGGGTGGGTACCAACAAGCAGAATGAGTCACTGATCAGGATGCGTTCCCCCCACTCCCTCATTCTAAAGCAGCTTTGAGAAATATGTTGATGATGCGTGTCTTTGGAACAGATTCTTCTTCCTTTAAGCCCCCTTCCCACTTGTCTGCAGCATGAGGCGTTCCCATGATAACCATCTGGCAGACTGGAGCACTGCTGAGGAAGTCAGCTGGTTTGTGGGTGAGGCACCCCAGTGAGTCTGGCTTAGCATACGCTTCCAATTCCTCTGTACAGACTGGGAGTGGTGAGTAAGCAACTCTGGAGTGAAACGTTGGGGGTGAGGTGGAGGATGTGCTTTCCTCCTTCCAGGACAAAACCACCCACTGTGCGGCCCGAAGGAGATGTCTGCCTGTGCAATTGCATGCCTGCACGTCTCTGCATATGCTCAAAGGCATACACATCTCTCCACTTTGGCCTGTAGCAGGCATACACAGAGGGAGAGTATGTTTGCAATGCTACTACAATATACTAGACAGAATGAGACTTTTTCCTAAGTTGTTGTTCCCTCTGGTAATGATGTTGAAGCAACCACCATGTTCACGTAGTCCAGACAACAACAACATGTTTTGCACACACTTCTTCTTTGATTACAGTATCCTAACTTTTGTCTCTCTTTAATCTGATTTTATTGTCAATTAATTTTACTACATTATTAAGAAGTTATAATATTCATCTCAAAGCACTTTCAGGAAGCTATCAATATTGAGTTGTATAATACTCCAGCCCCTTCTTTCAGTGAAACTGGGTGCAGGAGAATAATATTTGCATAAGCAATTTTAGTATGTTCATTTTTAATGCACTCTTTCTGCTCCCGCTACTTGACATTTTATTTTATTTTTTTGTCCAGATGCCTGCTAAGCTTCTTCTTCACAAGCAGGTGAGTAAAGGGGGGTTGGGTGGGTTCAAAGCTATTCATGCCACTAATTAGCAGCCACTTTTCTTTAGAATGAGGGAAATAGGAATGTTTCCCCCCAGCCAACCGGGCCCCAGGAATGAATTGGAGGCAAACAAGCGAGGGGATAAAGGGGTAGGCGGGTGTTTTCCTGCCTCAGTTGGCAACTGTTTCCCTAATAAAAAGAGAAACATACTTGAGGAGGGAGCTGAAGACCCTAATTAGGAGGAAGGGGATTAGAATAGTGAAAAGGAGGGTTTCTTTCTCTCTCTGGCATGTATACAGGATCCCTGAGTTAAGAGGAAGAAAGGGCTTTTGGGGAGTGGATGGAGTCAGCATGGAAGGGTGTCGTCCCCTGCACTGATACAACTCAATTGCCGCCACCACTTAAGAGAGGATGGCCTGATTTAGGAATGGGGAACTGACCAGGTAGGCAGCACTGCTTTTTGATCCAGCAAAGCAAGATCTAAAAATCAGTAAGCTCGTGCCTTGGGAAGGGGCCCCCACAGCCTCTGTCACCCTCACTTGGAAATTTCTTTGATGTTGTTTTGATCCTTCAGAACAGAAATGCATGAAATTGGGGTTCTGGTAATTATTTCATTCCTAGAAAGCTTTTTTGGCCCAGGAAGGGACAGGCTGGGACTTAGGATTTGTCCACACTAGTTCACTCACATTGTACAGGTGGTCCACAGATGTAGTCATCCATTTGTAATCCTTCTAAGGGTTCCCTTTGCTTCCTCCATCTTTTTTCTTACTGAGAAAGACCTGCCTTTTGAGAAGGACAGAACAGTAGCTCTTTCTCCACAGCTGCAGATGCTCTTAGCACTGCTCTGTTGCTGCACATCCTCATTCACACAGACATGCAAGCTGGTTTCCCTCCCCACAGTACCTATATCTTACCTGGATTAATTTTCAGCATGTTCATCCTCATGCACCCCAAAACTGCTCTCAGACACCTGTTCAGAAGTTGTCTTTTCCTGTTCTTTCATGGGTTCTTGGATACAATCTCAAAGCAACTAGTGTAATACCTGGCATTATTCTATGTATTTGCAAGTTTATTCCATCCACATCAAAGTGATTAATATGATGCTATACAGAAGGGCATCAAGCTACCTGCTTTGTCTTGTTAGGTAGAACTGGTCTGGCTGGATGAAAATAAGGGCCTACAGTTATTGCCTGAGTGACCACAATGCTCTGATCAGCCTTTGTCAACTCTTCTATCCTTCAGGGGCAATATATTGAGTATTGCCTCTGAAGGATAAAAGAGTACTTATTTGAAGACATGGCTCTTGAAATATGATAAAAATGCAAGTTGTACTGCATGTACCTAGCACAGCCTTCCCCAACCTGGTGCCCTTCAGATGTTTTGAACTATAGCACCAGCCAGCATGGACAATGGACATGGATAGTGGGAGTTGTAATCCAAAACATCTGGAGGGCATCAGGTTGGGGAAAGCTGACCTATTTATTTAGTAGATTAATATCTGTCATGCGTGACTTAGGCCCAGACGAGAATGACTCTTTGGAATAAGACCCTGACCTTACAGAGTCTAAAATTCTTGTGGGACCCCCCGCCACACACACACACTACTAATACCTCAGGTACCTCTGGCATTGGTGGGGAAGCTACACTGGGTCCTATAACAGTGGTGGACCCTTAAGAAGCCCCAGACAAGACCCTTGAGGACTGCCACTCGGAGGCAAAGCGTGCGCCTGCCCTGAAGTCCTATAGGAACTGGATTCCTCATGAGTAAAAGCCTACTCAGGAGTAAAGGTCTTCCTCATGAGAAACATTCCTGCCAAAGTGGTGATGACCTAAAGCTGAACCTCAGGTGGGGGTGTATAAGCTTTTAGTTGGAACTTGATAGCTGCTGGAATGTCTCTCTACCAGCTCCAGTGCCTTGAACACTTGCACTGTGATGGATCCTCTGTGCTGCTGACCGTTGGAGTCCTGCTAGGCTGTGCTCTTTGGACTGCATTTTTGTGTTGGACTGCTTACCTGTGTTTTGACCTTGGACATTTCTCAGACCCTTTTCTTGGAAATTTCCTCCTTCACTGGTAATACTTCTGCTTTGACCTGCCCTTTTGCTGGGCTGATAAAACTGTGCTGTGACTCTTTGCTTTCTGACTTTGCTTAAGAGATTTGTCCCTAATTTGCCATAGAGCTAAGCCCCAAACTAACCATAGCAGGACAATGTCTCAGTTTTTGATAGAGACCTCAAAGTGGCTTATAGCATTTATAAAACATAACTGATACAGCAGGAACCATACGTTCAAAAACCAAGCTGAAGAATACAACCAGCTCCACCTGAACTGGAAGCAGCATCTGATGTTCCTTCCCACAGGGCAGTTGATGTCAGCTGGCCATGTGGAGGAGGGGGGTGAGCCAACAGGAGCAGGCTCTGATGTTCTCTTTGCCTGCACCTGTCTCCCTCGCTCCTTCTTCCTTGACCTAGCGTAACAACTAAGGGTAAGTAAACTGGAGGTTTCTTTTCCCCATGGACTGCCAGTGTATTCCCTCCTGTGTCTGACAATAAATACTTCTTAAAGCTTACAACATTATCGTCTCAACAACTTCTACATAAGATTGATTACTATGTACTGCGCCCCTTCCCCTTGGAAAAGTTTCTGGAGCATGAAAATAATCAAACAGGAGTCAGGACAATTGTTCAGGGAAGGAGCCTAGTAATAATATTAGTATAGGACAGAGTGCCACAAATTAGCATCGTTCCCAGGCATTTTCATCTGCTCAGACAGTTTTGAAAAGGGTTTCATGGAGTGGTGGCAGCTGGTGAGGACTCTTGTGAGATTGGGGGTAGAGACTGCAGCCCCATTCTTCCAGTCCACACAACTACAGCAATCTCTAAAGTGACTGCTGTAATTCCTTGCACTGGCAGTAGCAAACATTTTGTTATTTTCATGTTCATGAAGTGTAATGCATAGTTTATACCATTTTTTCACAGTGGTGAATACCCTTAATTTTTTGCCAGTGTGTTGTTTGTTTCTCCCTTCAGGAAGTAGCCAACATGGAAAGCAGTGCAGTGCTTGGTTGGTAGCACTCTAAACAAGTCAGTCTCTTGGCATTTTTCTCAGGCTGGAAGTCCTATATTTGAGAAGAAATTCAGCAAAATTATGCCCACAAACATCTTTTTGGCATTGACTTTCACATTTCTTCAAGAGTCAGGTCACCAGATAGAATATTAATCAGATACTGTAGAACTACTCTCCTGCTTTTGTAAACCTTCTTCTGAATGTGGTGGTGCTAATGGGGATCACCTAAGCATCATTTGAAAGAATTAGACTGGAGCTGCATGATGCATCTGGGTTGTTTTCTTCTTTGTCAATTGCCTCTGTATTAAAGTCATTTTCATCTTGTTTTTGTTAGTCTGCTCCCCTAGTTAGTATATTGCCCAAGCAGAATGCAGACAGGCCTTGTCTGTTTTGACTGATTGGTGCCCTTTAAATTTTGGTTCCCTTTGTTTAACCTCCTTATGTTTCTACCTGCTTGGTTTATGTTTACAGCCAGACATGGCACTGTGGGGTGTGTATACACTAGACATTTATTTACATATATTTTGGGCCTGTAAACCCTACCAGCAGCACTGGCTTTCACTGCCCCTGGGATCAATGTCCCCTGATTATGATGGTGCTTTGTATCTTCCACCAGCTGTCCTTCTGTCCTGCCTATGCACGAGGAATTCTGGAACTAGTATTTCTTAAGAGAACACAAATCTTTGACTCTCAAACTACATGTCATAATTGAACTGCACAAGCAAACTCTCTCTGTTCTAGAAAAAGCAACTCTGCTTTTACAAAAGCAGGAGAGAGTAGTTCTACAATATCTGATTAATTCTAGGCCAGCAACTCACTGTACAGAATGTTGCTTGTTCTATTCTAACACTGCTTCTGATTAGCCTTATTTGGTGTTAGGTCTACTCGCATTCAAAGAACACATGGAGGGAGGGTCACATGCCCTGGCCCTGCTCCTAACATCCCTGCCTCCTATGGCTGATTTTCACACATGAATCTTTAGCATCAAAGCCTGAAGGGAGATTCTAAGTGTATTTGGCTAAACGTGCTTACAATCTTCCCTGCGATCAGGATCCATATGCAATCAGGGTTCCCAATTGCTGGGAAAATTCAGACAAATGTGAGTAGGACTCCCTTTCAGACCTTCAAGCTAAATGCAAGATGCCTTCTGCCCCCTCTCTGCTTTAAAAAAAATTGTTTTATTGATTTTAAATATTTATTGGCTGCCTTTCAGGGTAGAAACCCTCCCAAGGTGGTATACAGTACTATAACCATAATAAAAACCAATACAGTCTTAAAAAGCAATAAAACACAGTAAAAACTGCTGTCAAAAATCAGCAACAACAGCAACATATCAAGAGAAAGCCAAAGTAAAATAGCATGTTTTCAGGGCCTTCTTAAAAGCCTTCAAAGAAGGGGCCTGTCAGACCCCCAATGGCATCTTATTCCAGAGGTGTGGGACTACTGTCAAAAAGGCCCTCTCTTGTGTGGTCATCCACCTAACTGCTTTCAAAGATGGGCAAATGAGGAGGGCCACTCTTGCTATCTGTGGGCATGCTGATATGGAGGTAGGCGGTCCTTTAAGTAATTTGGTCCCAAACCATTTAAGGCTTTAAAGGTCAAAAATAGCATTTTAAATTGGGCTCGGAAACACATTGGTAACCAGTCCAACTGATGCAGTTTTATGATTGAATTGCCTCATCTCCACCAACACTCAGGCAGTCGCATTCTGCACCAGCTTTCTGGACCATCTTCAAACACAGCCCCACATACAGCACATTACAGTAGTCCAGCCTGGATGTCACTAGTGCATGGATAACTGAGCCGAGGTCTGTCCTCTCCAGATAGGGCTGCAGCTGGTGTATCAGCATTAGCTGGTGGAATGCACTCTTGGACACCACACCCACCGGGGCTTCCCCAGTTAGCACAGAGTCCAGGAAGACTCCCACACTGTACACTTGGCCTTTTAGGGGGAGTGTAACCCCATCTAAGGCCAGTTGTAAACCTCCATCCAGAATAGTTGCTTTCCTAAATCACAGCATCTCCATCATTGTCTGGATTAATTTTCATCTTGTTTACCCCCATCTATCCCAAAACATCCTCCAGACACTGGTTCAATAGTTCCACAGCCTTCCTGGGATGTATAGATGGAAGAGAGATGTAGAGCTGAGTATCATCTGCATACCGATGACACTTCAGCCCAAACCTCCTGATGACTTCCCCCAGTGGCTTCATGTGGACTTTAAAAAGCATGAGGATGGGGTGGAACCTTGCAGCACTCCACTGGCTAATGGCCATGGGGTGGAGCAAAAGTCCCCCAGCACCACCTTGTGAGACCACTCCTCCAGAAAGAACTGGCACCACTTTAAATCCATGCCTCCCAAGCCCAACCTAAATAAATTATCCAGAAGGATACCATGGTCAATGGTATCGAAAGCTGCTGAGAGGTCCAGAAGAACCAACAGAGTTGCACTCCCGCCATCCATTCCCCAGCACAAGTAATCAACCAGGACAACCAAGGCTGTTTCTGTCCCATATCCAGGTATGGAACTTGACTGGAATGGATCTAAATCAGTATTAACCAACACTGCTTGGACCTGTGAAGCCACCACACACTCCAGCATCTTGTCTAAGAATGGCAAATTTGATACCAGGGGGTAGTTATCCAAACCCATAGGATCTAGATTTGGTTTCTTCAACAAGGGTCTTACTACTGCTTCTTTCAAAGCTGCAGGGACCTCACTGTCCCTCAAGGAGACATTAATCACCTCGGAAGTCTAGGTACCCAGCTCAGCTCTGGCAGATCTCACAAGCCAGGATGGACAAGGACCTAAAGAACAAGGTGTTGTACTGATGACTGCTGCTGAGAGGGCACTATCATTTGGGGGCCTTCTGGGCTGTGCACCCCCTGGACCTGTGCCTAGTTCTTGGAGGAGAGTGGTCTTTGTTACTGGGTTTCATGCCTGGAGTTCCAAGGCAGGGATATCTCTTAGGGCTGTAAGCACAGAAATATTAGCCATTCCTCAATGGCTAATTCCTCAATTCTTCAAGATTCCTCAAGTCCTTAGGAATGTTCCAGAGACAGGTTGTTTGTGCAAAGTGCCTCCTTTGTTTGCAAAGTGCCCTTTCTCCATGGCTCACCTCAACAGATTTCCCCCCTGTGAATTCTAAGTGTGCACAACGGGCCAGAGAGATTTAACCCCATGCTGTGCACCTTCTCATATGAGTTATGGTCTTCCTTTGTGAGGTTTATATACTGGTAGTGGTGTGCTGTGATTGGGTGCACATATTGTGAGCCTTTCTAAAGGAGGTGTTTATTGTGCGCTTGTGATTCCTTGCTCACGGTAGTTCGTGGGTGGTTTACATGACATCATCATCCTCCAGGGCCTCTCCTATGCTTTGGAAGCATTTTAGCACAGGGTTTTTTTCCCCAACGAGGAAAGTCTGGTATATCCTGAATGGTGGCATGAAACCCTAGTGTATTTCTGCAGTTCCTTTATACCAGATACCACCTGGTGGCTGTGTCATGGAACATATAGAAAGGCAGGGAAAGAAAACCCCTGGAAAAAAACATGTGTTAAAGAGCCGACCTTAATCCCATGAAGAATTTGGAAGCAGAAGCCTTGGTAAAGTGATGGTTCAAAGCCCTGTATGCTCTGTCAAGGCAATGTGTGTGCAGTGGTTGCTGACATAAGGATGCTTATTTTTTATGTTTTCCCCCATCCCACTAAAGTCAACAAGAGGAATTTTTCTTGTGCCAGGACTGGGCTGATGGAATGTTCCGCAGTCAACAGTGGAGTGGGCTTGGATTGAAGGGGGGAAAAGATGTGGTGTGTGTTCCTCCCCTTTGATGCCCACATCCCACCCATGTCTCCACTCTATTTCTGCCATTCTGCTGGTGTATCTTTGCCAGTGGAACTCCTTCACTACTGGTGTATTCCATCAACATATCTGAGATGTTCTTCCAGTATATCTGTCATGGCAGGGGCATATCTGGCATAGCAGGGTTTCCACTGAATCCTGTAGTGAAGCCCCTCTGCCAGCAGATCTTGAGCATAGGGTTGTGTCCTAAGATTCTGAAATTTCAGAAGGCAACCTTTACAGTGTGTGATGTACAAAACCCAAACAACTCTGGACTAAAAAAAAAGTTTATTATTTCAATATTTTCCCATCCCATATGGAAATGGAAATGAATTTTGAAACATCAGACTCTCATGTGGGATGGGGATTCCATTTTTGGCTGTACTCTAGCACAGACATGCTCAGGAGACTTGCATTGTTCAGAGAGCTTCCAGATGTGGGGTTGTAGAAGGAGCCTGAAGAAATGAAGTATTCAATAATAACAGTAAGCGCTCATTCAGGAGAAATATTGGAGCAGCCTGCCCTGTCAAACTGCCATGAATTCATCACGTTTGCAAAATTCCTGGCTAAATTGTTCTTTAGTCCTGATTTCTTCTGCCCAGATAAACAAAAAGTGGTGATTCTCTATGTTGCCAGACCTATAGTAAATGCAGATCTTACAATTTAGGAAAACTTGTTTGCAAATGTTTGGATTTCTTTGTTTTAAACATCCAGCTCCATAGTAGAAGCAAAAGAATTTGGAAGAGCTCTCTTTTTTTTTAATTGGTGCATTCAGCATAGCTAGACTCTCCTTTTATATTATGAATTTTGTATAATTTAAGTAATTACCGCAGAGCATATATAGGCATTCCGCATTCCCATATGGAAGGAACACAGGGACCACTGCTCAGCAAGGACTAGTCCAAGCTGCTATTAAATTCAGAAAGCTTTTTTACATGAGGCATTTATTGTGTGCTAATCTTTGTCTACTCACATTGTTTACAGGTTCTTTAGATGTCATGATCCTCCAGTTTTGCTTCTGTTTAAAAACAGCATTTTTGGTGAGTTTTTTCAAGCAGGGAAAATGTGGAATTGAAAGAAAATGAAAGAAAACACTTTCTTACTCTTTTGCATTTGTGCTATTCTGCTCTACCACAGTGCCACCTAGAGGTTATGTAATGGAAAAACAGGAAAGGAAATGCTCTTTGTGTAACGTTTGGATCTAAACTCTTGCAATAAAACTGAAAGTAGGTAAGGCAGGTTAACAGCCTTTTGTGGAAAAGCTTAGAATGACCCCATTTATAATACTGCAAGTGGCTGTATTAAAGTCTGCAAAACTATACATTTTACATACAAATGTCCTCCAGAATGTGAGGTTATTTTTCCAAAGTAGTTACTTGAACATACATTCCACTTAGCAGGATCACATGTTGAAACCCAGTGGATTCAAAATGCCTCTGCTCTTTCGCCTTTTTCATCCACATGTGGTCTATCATAATGTAGTCAGACAGCTGGGATAGGGCTCCAGGTAAGCTTCAGGACAGGCTCAGTCTCTTCTATGCCATCTTCATGGTTTTGCTTCAGCAATATACCTTCCACAGTGAGCTTCTAGCTGTTCTGGGAAAGTTATAGTCATGTGGCCCTACTGAATGGTAAAGAGTCTAGTTTTCTGCGGAAGAAACTGTTTCACACCAAGAATGCTACTTCAACATAAAGAAGCAGTGAACCAGGGATTAGGGGTTGTAAATAGGAAAACCTTTGCTTGTGGGTAGGGGAGGTACTTAGGGACAACTTTGTTTTCAGTGGCCTCTACCCTTCACCCCACTACACAGGTAGGGATTAGCACTCCAGTAATATATGTAGCCAATCCTGTATTGTGTGTGTCTGTCTCTCTCATTCTCTCTCTCTCTGTCTCTCACACACACACACACACTTCCACTCATACTCATCTATATGGTAGACAAGAGTTTTCAGTTCTACTTCCTATCTTCTCCAACATTTTGAAGTCTTCTGTCCATGGACTGCATGCATACGGAAGCACCTGAATGCTAGCTGATGAAAAAGAATGACAGCACAATCGTATGCACGTCTACTCAGAAGTAAGTCCTGTGGAGTTCAATGGTGCTTATTCCCAGGTAAGTGGGTAAAGGAGTGCAAGCTGAGTTTTGTTCTCTTCCTCATTGCCTAGAGCAAGAAACCTGTGACAGGTTGATTGGTTAGGTGGAAAATACTGGTTTGAGAGGTTTGATAGATAATCTGATTAGGAGCAATGTTAGTTGCTTGCACTAGAATAACCATAAAGGGTCAATTAGTATTATTAGCTTCATGCTGCAGAACAGGGTTCTAGTTCTGAGGCCCAGCTACTGGGCCATTTCACACAATCAAATAAGCCACCATGTGGCTTGTTTTAATCTCCAGCGTACGCTGGGCACCATTTCCCTAATTACCTCCCCTGCGTGCAACTTGTCCTGTTGACTGAACCTGTCCGGCATGGCTTGTTGGAGGGGGAAACAACTGTCCGCTCACTGTCTTGTTTTAGGCCACTTACAATGCAGTCCTAAAGATATTTGGAAAGGAAAGGTTCCTCCTGTGCAAACACTTAGTCATTGCTGACTCCTAGAGGGATGCCGCTTTTGCTGGCGTTTTCATGGCAGACTATAGCAGGGTGGTTTGCCATTAAATCCCACTAAATTTATTAGGAATTATTCCCTAGTGTACTTAGGTTTGTGCCCCTAGTAAATTTGTGTGTGGGAACATCACAGCTCATATTTGAGTCTTTGGTCAGACCTATCTTCCACTGTGCTTAATGGTATTTACTCCCAAGAAAGCATGAACGGAATTGCAGCCTAAACCACTACTCCGCTCATGTTCTTTATAAAATGTACATAAGAGCCTCTTGTTGAGGGTGAAAGCGGAGAGTGCAAAAGCTGGTTTGAAACTCAACATTAAAAAAAGAAGATCATGGCATCTGGCCCCATCACTTCCTGGCATATAGAAGGGGAAGAAATGGAAGCAGTGACAGATTTTATTTTCTTGGGCTCCAAGATCAGCGCAGATGGTGACTGTAGCCATGAAATTAAAATATGCTTGCTCCTTGGGAGGACAGCTATGGCAAACCTAGACAGCATAGTGAGAAGCAGAGACATCACCTTGCCAGCAAAGGTCCGTCTAATCAAAGCTATGGTTTTCCCAGTAGCAACATATGGCTATGAGAGCTGGACTATAAGGAAGGCTGAGCGCCAAAGAATCGATGCTTTCGAACTGTGGTGCTGGACAAGACTCTGACGAGTCCCCTGCACTGCAAGGCGGTCAAATCAGTCCATCCTAAAGGAAATCAACCCTGAGTGCTCATTGGAAGGACAGATAATGAAGCTGAAGCTGAAATATTTTGGCCATCTAATGCGAAGAGAAAACTCCCTGGAAAAGACCCTGATGCTGGGAAAGACTGAAGGCAAAAGGAGAAGGGGATGGCAGAGGATGAGATGGCTAGATAGCATCACCGATGCAATGAATATGAACTTGAGCACGCTCCGGGAGAGAGCGCAGGACAGGAAGGCCTGGCGTGCCATGGTCCATGGGGTAGCGAAGAGTCGGATGCGACGACTGAACAACAACAAATATGCCGTTATCACCGAAGTAATTCACTTTCTGGTTTGTAACGATGAAAGGAGCCTCCCTCAACCTGGTTCTCGCCAGGTGTGCGTGTTGTACTACATCTCCCAGCATCCCCTAGCCAGCCATGCTGAGAGCTGCCGTCCAACACTCATCTGGAGGGGTGAGGAAGTCTGGGTAAAAGCATCGCGGTTACTGACGTGACACTTCTGGGGTGATAGGGTCTCCGCTGCCACCTGTCATATTCGAATCCTGGCCTTTTACTACGCAAATGAGAAATGGGCGGGTATAGGCAAGCCACCGCGCTGCTCGAGCAACTGCCCGGCCCGGCCCTGGGGAGGGGATCCGAGCCGTCCTCCGGAAAGACACAAGGAAGCCCGGGGATCTAAAGCTCGACGCTCTACTCCCTGCCCCTGCTGTGCGGGAATCGATAGCGCGGCGCTCTTGCACCGGCTTATTTTCTCTGCACGCGCTAGGAGGGGGATTGGCTGCTCGGTGCTCTCCCGTAGGGCTGTCCATCGATTCGCTCCGCGAGTAAACGCGCTGCTGTAAGACTCTGCCCGTTTCGTTGGCGGCGCAGGCGTGGAAGTGTCCCGGAGGGCGCTGCGATTGGTTCCTTGTCACGCGGTGAAAGGGAAGTAACCGGCACCCTTTGGGGTTCAGGTAATAAAGTCGGGGGCGGGCGGAGTACCGAGAGGCGACCCTGCCGATTGCTGCTTCGCTGTGGCGGGCGGAGGCGTCGTAAGGGGTCTGGCGTTGCCAGGGGATCTCCAAACGCCCGCTCGTCTGCGTTTGGTAGGGACTGGAGGTCTCTGGGCTGTGACACACAGAGCCTTTTAAGACCAGGGCTCGGTCATGGCGCATGCTCGGTTTACCTGCCTGCATGTATAGCCCTCCACAGGCCAAAGACGTAAGGCAAATAGGAACACAGTTTTCTAAAAGAAATCAGAATGAAGTAATTAAAAAGCCTCTGAGCATGTGAGGAGTGCCTCTCCCGCAGCACCGAGTTACCACAGCCTGCCCTGTCCCTGCAGGCTTGAGCTCTGGCCCTTCTGTCGGCCTTTCAGCCTGCCCCTCCCAAATTAACCATTGTGTTTCAAAACAGCCACGTAGAAGTGAGATCATCATCCCCTGGCAACAACATAGCCTGATTTGGGTGACATGAGATTGGCATGCAACAATCTCAGTAAAAAAAGAGGTTAGGGGGTGGTTGTGCTCCAAGGCAGTGCAGAAACGTATTGATGGATTCAGAGGCAATTGCTTCTCAGTGCTCTGATGTGGGTGTAGGGGAGCCATTAGCACTTTCTTCTTTAGGAGTGATAGGGTTTTAGTCAGCTGCCTCTGTTTCTGGATTATTCTCTCTTCCATTTTTCCAGATCTTTGCCATGGAGTTCCAAGCAGTGGTGATGGCAGTTGGTGGTGGATCCCGCATGATGGATCTGACCTCGAGCATCCCTAAAGCTCTCCTTCCTATTGGCAATAAACCCTTAATATGGTACCCACTCAACCTGCTAGAACAAGTTGGGTTTGAAGGTAAGTAACAGACATTGCAGAATTCCCACAGTATGATGACTTGTGATGTGGGAAATGATAGATGATACTAGGGGGAATAGAGAGATTGCAGTGGACTACACTTTTGTGAGCCATGAAGAACAAAAAATTTACTGGATCTAGCTCCATAGGTGGAGGCCCGGTCAATCCAGATTGTCACATTTGTCTTTTAACATGTTCTAGAGCAGCCTTCCCCAACCTGGTGTCCTCCAGATATTTTGGACTGCAACTTCCTGGATTCCTGACCATTGGTCATGCTGGCTGGGGCTGATGGGTGTTGAAGTCCAAAACATGTGGAGGGCACCAGGATGGGGAAGGCTGGCATAGCCTATGGGGTCATCATCTAGAAGAATTTACCAATTTCCTGTAAGTATTTCAGCCCACTGGTTCCATTTTTCATCCAGAGTTGGATTGCTTGTATACATTATGCCAAGCCAGTTAGGCTAAAGTAATTTAATTGTTTTTAATATGATTAGCTTAGATTAACTGGGTTGTGGGATGCAGTTTGTTTAATGTATCTTTGTTCTAAGTACATGGATATTGAAACCTTCAATGTATAGCTTGGTGTGCCACCGCCCCCCCATCTGATTATTTCTATAGTGGGGTGTCAGTCTGTGGCACTGGCAGCAAAGGAGAGTGGCACATGAGAAGGGCAGGAAGGCCTGCAGTTTCACTGTGGTACAGTTAGGCCTGTATTATTCTTGTTTGCGTCTCCAGTTCTGTGTTACTGTCTGCTCTGCAGCTCAGTAGGCCATAGGCAAAGGGGCTGCACATGTACTGTAGCGCACACTAGAGCAGGGTTAGGCGACCTAGTGCCCTCCAGATATTTTGGACTACAACCAGCATGGCCAGTGATCAGGGATTGTGGGAGTTGTAGTCCAAAGAATCTGGAGGATACCAGGCTGCTTACTCCTGCACTAAAGAGATACTGTCTAATACTTTTGAGTCCTGTCACATTTGCTAAAAAGGTCTGCCACCACTGATTTATGGTAGATTGTTTCTCCTAGCAAAGTCTGTTCATTTTGTCTTTGTCTGCATTTGCAACATTCTAAGAGAGGGCGTGAATTTCAGAAGATTTAAAATCGTATTAATTTAAATTACTCTCACTTTAATTTCAATACAACAAAGTTCAGAACATAGATTATTTTGACCTTTTTTTTAAAAAATGCATCATTCTTATCAGTTGTGGGCTATAAATAGCTTTAAGTCAGGGATGGGCAGGAGATACATCGGGATCTACTAGTAGATCACTGGATGAT
Organism: Heloderma suspectum; assembly: GCF_057233095.1. NCBI lineage: Eukaryota > Metazoa > Chordata > Lepidosauria > Squamata > Helodermatidae > Heloderma > Heloderma suspectum. The sequence goes on from NC_139461.1 coordinate 234,405,703, forward strand.
TTGCAGTAGATCACTAAGAATTACTGACTGTCATTTGTTCACCAATAGCAAAAACTCACACACACCCTTTCCACACTAGGTTGCTGAAATGAAGAAAGCTGGAGCAGAGGGAATCTGTGTGAAAGCAGATTCCTGGGTTGAGATACTCATATGTGCCCTGTTCCTTATTTTTAATGTCTACTCTTTCTAAGCCATTACTGTGCACTTGGCTTGGGCTTGTGGGTCTCTGTGGTCTAGGAAAGAACCAACAGGCTTGAAATTTGCCCGCCATGTACAGCCATTGGGAGTTCTACCCCATTTGTGTATGTATTTATTTCAAAAACGTGATAATGTTTTTACTAAACTCTGAAAAAAAATTAAAAATCCCAAGATTTACTGTGTTCCAGCAGAATAGAAGTTTAAAAGAAGATTATAACTAGCTGTGGCTTCCCATCTAGCATTTTTATTTAGCGCTAGCAATAACGTAAGTGCAGTTCAGAATAAACATGGTGCTGGTCTTTTGGCTTACAATGGGCAATAATATTCTGTTGGTCAGTAAGCTGGAACCTAATGATATTAATTGCGTAGTAATTAAAATATGTGTGCTAGATGTGTTTTTCCAGCACGTTACATGTTTCTAACATGGCTGTCAGCAATATTGATTGCTACTTAATACTAGATAGACTTCTCCCTTGGTCAGGTTTTGTCCCAGACTGTAGAGCTGTTGTATTCCAGTCCCTCTTTCCTTTGTCTTAACTATCAAATGGTTAGTAAAGCTTTCCAGAAGCATGTTGGTAAACAGCCTTGTAAGTAAATAGCAGGGGGTGGTTACATATGCACAGTTTCACTTGTCTGAGTCATGCAACCTATAAGGGAACTGAGATGGGCCACTGCAATGAATGCTGTGATATGTTTCCACTGTTCTTTTAATGGAATGTTAAAGGCTGTGTGATGGAAGCTACACATGAGGCTCACGTTACTGACTCTGAGATTAGAAGACGTTTTGAGGCTAGAAAGGAAAAAGAGCCATGCATGCGGTTACTGTACCATAGCTCTCTATCAGGTGGGCACAACCCATGGCCTGCGTACAGCTCTTGCCTGTGGGTTGGGCCAGTGGCAGCTGGTGATCCGCCTTCCAGAGGGGCTATGATTCCATTCTGGGTTTTAGTTACTATCAGCCAAAACTCTAAAGGTGACATCCAGGGTGCTGAACCTCTTCCCCAAAATGGGATCAGCACCTTGGATAGCACCTTTAGAGTTTTGGCAGGTGTTTAACTAAAACCCTGCACAGAATTACTGTCCCTTCAGAACTGGAGTCACCAGCCGCCACTGAGTTGTATGGGCTCCTACCCACTTTTCTTTGTAGCCCAGTGCATCAGCTGGACTAGGGGTAAAGATGGCGGAAAAGAGGGCCTTGGAAAGAAGGAAGATCAGTGATTGGAGATGAGCAATTTAATGACATTTAAACTTTAAATACCCTTTACATTTCAGAATTGAGATGTTGTTTGCATGCCTAAAAGCTGTTGTACTGCGGATTACTTCTGAGTAGACATACATGGAATTGCTTTGTGGCAAAATATCCAAATTAGTAAGAATTATTCATGCGTGGCCCCTGTTCCCACAGCATACACCCTTAGGGCCAAAAAGGTTGTGTGTCCCTGCTCTATATAAGCACAGGACATCTCTATGGCAACTTTGTGTGTGGCTCTATCTCTGTAACAGTGGATAGTTCATTGGATGGCTGAAGGCAACCTGTACTTGCAAGTGACTAGTTACAGGCTGCCTGTGTTATAAGTTGTTTAGAATTGTACTTTTCCCACCTCGTAACAACTGTGTTCTACTTACTGATAGCTATGTTCTCTGAGAGATGATTACACACCACTTCAAATATTGTTTAATGTGTATTTCCATTCAGTAAAGAGTAAATGACAGACAGATCAATTGTAAAGCCATTTCTCCGCAGAAAGTGTTATATAAATGAATACTTACTGCAGCCATTATTGCTAAAAGGCCTGATTCTTATGTGTTACATTACTTTGTTATTTATGTTATTTGCATTGTCAGAGGAACACTTTTAGCCTTGCAAGACCCTTATGAGATAGTCCAATCTGAAAGCCACTTCGCACAGTTTTATTCAATTTGCAGTATTTGTATACCGCTTTTCAACCATAATGTTCCTCAAAGCATTTCCCAGTAATAAAATTAGATTTATAGGCAGATGATATTGCCCTCACAGTAATGGATCCAGAACACCAGCTGTCATGACTGGTTTTGAACAGTAGTATGATATGGCTTCTGGTTCTGCTCCCCTGAAAGCTGGTGGTGTCAAAGGGAAGTACTGGGGGAAAGGTATTCTTCAGAGTCCTCTCTGCAGTCTGTCATGTACTCCAGCTACCCCTGCTGTGATATGTACGTATATGCAAACAAAGTAATGCATAAATGCATTTTTGCAAATGCATTTATTATACAGGTACGCTTGTCAGGAGCTGATATTGGTTGCAGCTCCCCAATGGGTTTTGCTACCATAAAATGTGTGAAGTGGCCCTGAAAGTTGGTGGTTTGCTCAAGGTATGGGCTTCATGGCCTAGTGGTGGACTTAAACCTGGGCTCCCCACATACAAACTCAGCATTCTAGATGCTCCTCAGCATGTTACATTCTGAGGCTCTTATGTCCCTTTAAACCCACATGTTTCAAATAATATATATCCATGTTAGGATCTAGCTGTCATGTTAAATTCATGGAATGTCACATTGAGCAAAGGTGCCACCATATCCTTATGTTCTGTCTTTGGCATCTCTCTTCTTATACTTTGATTATGAACTCCATTGTTGAAAGTGTTGTTTGTCAGGCTCTAATGCAGGGATGGGGAATGTCTGGCCCTCCAGACATTGATGGATTGCAACTTCCATCATCCCACATCATTGGCTATTCTGGCTAGGGCTGATGAAAGTTGCAGTCCATCAACGTTTAGAGGGCCACACATTCCCTGCCCCTACTCTAATGTAACACGTGTATAAAATAAAATGTTATAAAATATTTAACTGCAGGGAATGTTACCCATTCACATCTTGTATTTTCGAAGTCTTTTTAGTCAGGAAAAGGTGAATTTTCTAGCTTTGCCAGTCCTCCACATTTAATGAGAGCTTTGGAGCCTTGAGGAACTTGATCAAATTACCAAATCACTTGCAAAGGTCCTTTGAAAATTTTGAGAGCTATAAGGGATGTTTGTTCAGTTCAACAGACAAGCAGAATGGTTTTTTTTAGAATATAATCAAATTTATCAACAAAACCAGCAAATATCACAAAGTTCCCAATAACACAAAAGGCTGTCCATTCTCTTGATTCTTATTATACCAATACATTACAAATTATGACCACTTTTCTATAAATCGATTATTTTGCTATCTTCCCACTCTAATCCTTACTATATTAGTTAACTTAACCATATATATTATTTCCCATACTTTAATAATCCAGTCATCAACTGTAGGGGTTTTCGATTTTTTCCGGTTTGCCGATATCAGCATTCTGGCAGCTGTTAATAAATGCACTATAATCTCTATGTCATCAGATAGAACAACTTCCTTGACATAACCAAAAAGAATAATTATTGGATCCAAAGGTAGTCTGTATCCTGATATAATCTCAATTTCATCTGTTATCTTTAGCCAATAGTCCTTAATGATTGGGCAAAACCAAAAAACATGGGCCATATCTGCATTAAGCATTTTACATCTCCAGCACCTGTTATCACCCTTATGATAAATGTGGTTAAGCCTTTGTTGTTGTTGTTTATTCGGTCAGTCGCTTCCGACTCTTCGTGACTTCATGGACCAGCCCACGCCAGAGCTTCCTGTCGGCCGTCGCCACCCCCAGCTCTCCCAAGGTCGTGTCCGTCACCTCCAGAATATCATCCATCCATCTTGCCCTTGGTCGGCCCCTCTTCCTTTTGCCTTCCACTTTTCCTAGCATCAGCATCTTCTCCAGGGTATCCTGTCTTCTCATTATGTGGCCAAAGTACTTCAGTTTTGCCTCTAATATGATTCCCTCAAGTGAGCAGTCTGGCTTTCTTTCCTGGAGTATGGACTGGTTTGATCTTCTTGCAGTCCAAGGCACTCTCATAATTTTCTTCCAGCACCACAGTTCAAAAGTATCTATCTTCCTTCGCTCAGCCTTCCTTATGGTCCAGCTCTCGCAGCCATAGGTGACTACAGGGAATACCATTGCTTTAACTATGTGGACCTTTGTTGTCAGTGTGATGTCTCTGCTCTTCACTATTTTATCAAGATTTGTCATTGCTGTCCGCCCAAGAAGTAAACGTCTTCTGATTTCCTGGCTGCAGTCAGCGTCTGCAGTAATCTTTGCTCCTAGAAAGACAAAGTCTGTCACTGCCTCCACGTTTTCTCCCTCTATTTGCCAGTCATCAATCAAGCTGGTTGCCATAATCTTGGTTTTTTCAAGGTTTAACTGCAACCCAGCTTTTGCACTTTCTTCTTTCACCTTCGTCATGAGGCTCCTCAGCTCCTCCTCGCTTTCAGCCATCAAAGTGGTATCATCTGCCTATCTGAGATTGTTCATGTTTCTTCCAGCGATTTTAACTCTAGCCTTGGCTTCATCAAGCCCAGCACGTCGCATGATGTGTTCTGCGTACAGGTTGAATAGGTAGGGTGAGAGTATACAACCCTGCCGTCCTCCTTTCCCAGTCTTAAACCAGTCCGTTGTTCCGTGGTCTGTTCTTACCATTGCTACTTGGTCGTTATACAGATTCCTCAGGAGGCAGACAAGATGACTTGGTATCCCCATCCCACCAAGAACTTGCCACAGTTTGTTATGATCCACAAAGTCAAAGGCTTTAGAATAGTCAGTAAAACAGAAATATATGTTTTTCTGAAACTCCCTGGCTTTCTCCATTATCCAGCGGATATTGGCAATTTGGTCTCTAGTTCCTTTGCCTTTTCTAAACCCAGCTTGTACATCTGGCAATTCTCGTTCCATGAATTGCTGGAGTCTACCTTGCAAGATCTTGAGCATTACCTTACTGGCATGTGAAATAAGTGCCACTGTTTGATAGTTTGAACATTCTTTGGTGCTTCCCTTTTTTGGTATGGGGATATCAGTTGATTTTTTCCAATCTGATGGCCATTCTTTTTCCAAATTTGCTGGCATATGGCATGTATCACCTTGACAGCATCATCTTGCAAGATTTTAAACAGTTCAGCTGGGATACCGTCGTCTCCTGCCGCCTTGTTATTAGCAATGCTTCTTAAGGTCCATTCAACCTCACTCTTCAGGATGTCTGGCTCTAGCTCACTGACCGCTCAGTGACCACACCGTCAAAACTATCCCTGATATTATTATCCTTCCTATACAGATCTTCCGTATATTCTTGCCACCTTTTCTTGATCTCTTCTGCTTCTGTTAGGTCCTTGCCATCTTTGTTTTTGATCATACCCATTTTTGCCTGGAATTTACCTCCAATGTTTCTAATTTTCTGGAAGAGGTCTCTTGTCCTTCCTATTCTATTATCTTCTTCCGCTTCTGCGCATTGCTTGTTTAAAAATAATTCCTTATCTCTTCTGGCTAACCTCTGGAATTTTGCATTTAATTGGGCATATCTCCCCCTATCACGGTTGCCTTTTGCTTTCCTTCTTTCTTGGGCTGCTTCCAGTGTCTCAGCAGATAGCCATCTTGCCTTCTTGGTTTTCTTTTTCTTTGGGACGTTTTTTGTTGCCACCTCCTGAACAATGTTGCAAACTTCGGTCCATAGTGCTTCCGGGACCCTATCTACTAAATCTAGTCCCTTAAATCTATTCTTCACCTCCACTACATATTCATGAGGAATATTAGTGAGCCCATATCTAACTGATCTGTGGGTCTTCCCTATTCTCTTTAGTCTGATTCTAAATTGTGCAATAAGAAGTTCGTGATCTGAACTACAATCAGCTCCATGTCTTGTTTTTACCAGCTGTATAGATGTCCGCCACCTTTGGCTACAAAGGATGTAGTCAATCTGATTTCGGTGTTGACCGTCTGGTGAAGTCCATGTATAAAATCGTCTCTTAGGTTGTTGGAAGAGAGTGTTTGTTATGCACAGTGAGTTGTCTTGGCAAAATTCTATCAGCCTACGTCCCGCTTCATTTTGTTCTCCCAGACCATGCTTGCCTGTAATTCCAGGTGTCGTTTGACTACCCACCTTAGCATTCCAGTCTCCTGTAATTAAAATAACATCTTTGTTTGGCATACTATCCAGTAGGTGCTGCAAATCCTCATAGAACTGATCTACTTCTGCTTCTTCAGCATCTGTGGTTGGGGCGTATATTTGGCTCACTGTGATGTTAAATGGCTTACCCTGAATTCGAATTGAGATAATTCTGTCATTTTTTGGATTGCATCCAAGCCCTGCTTTAGCCACTTTATTATTAATTATGAAGGCTACTCCATTTCTTCTGTGGTCCTCTTGTCCACAGTAGTAGATCTGGTGGTCATTTGATGTGAAGTGGCCCATTCCAGTCCATTTCAGTTCACTGACACACAAAATGTCTATATTTAATCTTGACATCTCCCCAGTAGCCACATCCAATTTGCCCTGGCTCATAGATCTTACATTCCAGGTCCTGTGGTATGTTGATCTTTAAAACATCGGATTCGTCATTCACCACCAGCACCATTGGCTGCTAGCCGTCCTTTCGGCTTTGAGCTAGCTACGTCATCACATCTGGAGCTAGATGTTGAACTTATCCTCTGTTCCTCCCCAGTAGCATTTTGACCATCTTCTGACCTGGGAGTCCCATCTTCCGATGGTCTACTGACATATCTCTGGTTGTACTGATCCATTTAGTTTTCATGGCAAGAATACTGGGGTGGGTTGCCGTTTCCTTCCCCAAGGATTGTATTTAGTCTGACCTCTCTGCCATGACCTTGCCATCTTGGGTGTCCCTTCACGGTTTAGCTCATGATGTAATTGAGGTGCTCAAGCTCCAGCACCACAACAAGGTAATGATCTCCTTTGCTGAAGGGTTAAGCCTTACAGGCATTAAATACCAGCAGAATATGAATTTGAAAAAAAATTCTTTCAGGTTTGTGCTAATGGTTTCCTGTGATATATTATTCCAGATCCAAGTCCAGGTACCTACTGGAATCAGACAAGTTAGTTCTCTTTCCCAGCTTTTCTGGTAATTATTAGTTGTAAGATCTAAATCTGATAGAACTTTATAAAGCTTACTTAATAGGTTTTCCTGATTTTGTATCAGCAAATTTTCAAAGGTGTTTTTTTCCCGAAGAGGTCCGGAATTCCTTAGTAACCTTAAAGCTATACTTCTAAGCTGTAGATACTGGAAAGAAAAAAAAAAAAGGTTGGGAGTATTGCATTTCGTTCCGTAGTTATTCATATGATTTGAATGTTCCCTTATCTATAATTGTGGTTATTTCTGTTAGCCCATGATTGTACCATAAAGATAGATTGCCTAATCACGTTTCATCTATCATCTCGTCGTTATACGTAATAGCTGTTAATGGAGATAAACCCGGACTTAATACTCTTTTAAGTTTCAATCAGTTGTTAAACAGGGTTTTGGTACATTAGTTCATTCTTAATATATTTCTGTCAGATTTATTACAGAACCATAAAGTATTTTTCAACTTTGTTGAAACATTATACTGCTCTAATTCAGTTGCTCTATCTGGATTAAACCATATCTTCAAATGCATAAGCATAGCCACAACGTAATAATTTTTTATGGATGGGAAGGCTAATCCACCATTCTTTGTTGTTTTTATTAAAGTTTTTTTTTTGCTACTCTTGTTTTTTCCCCATTCCAAACAAAATCTAAGAACATTGTTTGCCAGTCTCCAAGTATCTTTTGTGGGACCTTTAATGGTATGTTTAAGAACAAAAATAAAATTTTTGGAAGTACCACAATTGTTAAGGCAGATATCCTATCTGTCAGGGTGGACACTGAGCCCAAAGAATCCCAGAGTAGTTCTGATTCTGAGGTGGAGCAGCCACTCCTGGGAGAGGAGCGCACGCATCGTTCCCAGGGCCAACAGCTGGCAGAGATTCCTCCCACCGGCATTCCTGACATAGATAGCGGTCCCGGGAGTGAGAGAGCGCAGGAAGAGGGCTTGCTGGACGCGTGATGCCGACGCAGGGAGCGGCGCCAAATGGAGGGCACGGAAAGGAGGCGTAGTGCCCGGTTGGCGCTCAAGCAACGGTTGCGCCCAGAGGATCCAAGGGAAAAGGGGAGGGACTCTCCCTAGCCCATAAGTTCAGGGTCTGCCAGTGATTCTCCTTCAAACGGGGACCAACTGTTCCAACTTAGGGCATAAGTACTCTGCTGCTCATAGCTAGTCGCTAATAGTAGAGTTGTTAAGTTGTAAAAAAGGAATAAAGCTTTGAAAATAATCCCTTTGTCTGTGTCTGGACTTGGCTACTGGATTAGACTGAAAGAGGCCGCCAAGGAGCCCTTGACACTATCCATCCATGAAATATGAAGCTGGTTCCAGCGAGCCAAGTCATCTTTTACTTCAAGCATGACCTTACGATGATTATATTCTGTTAAGAGATCAAGGTTTTGTGTAATCCATACCCCTAAATATCTAACTGGAGTATCTTTCCAAGGAATTTTATATTCTTTGGTAATATTAGTTTTTGTAGAATTATCCATATGGAATCCAATCCACTCTGATTTTGTAATATTAATTTTATATCCTGATACTTGACCATATTCCTGCAACAAAAATAAAAGTTTATCATAAGTATTCATAGGATCATGTAAATAAATAACTATATCGTCAGCATAGAGACTAATTTTGAACTCTTCTCTGCCAATCTTTACCCCCTTTAATATATTTTCCATTCCAATAGCTTGAGAAAGCGGCCCTATAGATAACAAAAATAACAAAGGAGATAAAGGGCAACCTTGTCTAGTGCCCCTCCTCAGATAGAATTTGTCTGAATTGACACCATTCACAGAGACACAAGCACTGGGATTTGTATAGATCATTTTAATCCATTCAGCAAATGGGCTACCTAAACCAATTTTATCCAGGATCTGTAACAAGAACTTCCATTCTAGGCAATCAAATGCCTTTTCGGCATCTAAAAAAATTAGTCCATATGGTTGTTTAGATTTATTAACAAGATGTATTATATTTGCTAATTTTCTTATATTCATTGCCAATTTACAATTTTTAATAAGCCTGTTTGATCTTCTGATATATGATTAGCAATTATTCCATTTAATCTTTTGGCAAGGATGGATGTTCATATTTTAAAGTCTTGATTCAAAAGAGCAATAGGTCTATAAGACTCAACCTTTATAATATCTTTATCTTTTTTTGGAAACACTACTATACGAGCTTTCTTCCAGGTTTTTAAAAGAGAGTGAGTTGTCATGATCTCATTCAGTACACCTAATAATGGTTGTTCTATTTCCATTAAGAATACCTTATAATATTCTGGTGTAAAACCATCAATACCTGGGGCTTTATTGTTTTTTAAATCCTTAATTGCATTACGTAATTCTGTTAACCTAATAGGCCTCTGTAATTTATATCATCTGGAGTTATGCTTGGTAGTTTGATCGTATTCAGATATCATTCCATATTCTCTCTAGAGGGTTGTTCTGAAGTATATAAACTTTCATAAAACTTTTTGAACTCATTTACTATATCTTTAGATTTAGTATAAACTGTACTTCCTTTCTTTATTTGCATAACCATTGTGCTATGTTGTTTCTTCTTTAACATATAAGACAGTAATTTATTGGCTTTATTGCCTTTTTCGAAAAAACGTTGTTTAAGGTATCTTAACTTTTTCTCCACTTGGTCACAAACCCTGGGAAAATTCTGGAGCAGATTATAAAGCAATCCATCTGTAAGCACCTTGAAAACAATGCAGTGATTACTCGAAGCCAACATGGATTTGTCAAGAACAAATCCTGCCAGATGAATCTGATCCCATTTTTGGATCAGGTAACTTCCCGTAAAGGCAAAACTGAAGTACTTTGGCCGCATAATGAGAAGACAGGATACCCTGGAGAAGATGCTGATGCTAGGGAAAGTGGAAGGCAAAAAGAAGAGGGGCCGACCAAGGGCAAGATGGATGGATGGTATTCTGGAGATGGCGGACTTGACCTTGGGGCAGCTGGGGGTGGCAACGGCCGACAGGAAGCTCTGGCGTGGGCTGGTCCATGAAGTCACAAAGAGTCAGAAGCGACTGACCAAATAAACAACAACAACAACAACCTCTCTTGTGGACTGTGGGAATGCTGTGGACATAATATACCTCGACTTCAGCAAAGCTTTTGACAAAGTGCCCCATGATATCCTGATGAGCAAACTAGCTCAAAGTGGGCTAGATGAAACAACTATCTGGTGGATCCATAGTTGGCTACAGAATTGGACTCAAAGAGTGCTTATCAATGGGATCTTCTCAAACTGGGGAGAGGTAACGAGTGGGCTACCGCAGGGCTCAGTCCTGGGCCCAGTGCTCTTCAACATTTTTATTAATCACTTGGAGGAGGAGGTTCAGGGAATGCTGATCAAATTCGCAGATGACACAAAATTGGGTGGGATAGCTAATACCTTGGAACACAGAAACAAAATTCAAAGTGATCTTGATAGACTGGAGCACTGGGCTGAAAACAACAGAATGAAATTTAATAGGGATAAATGCCAAGTTCTGCACTTAGGAAAAAGAAACCAAATGCACAATTACAAGATGGGGGATACGTGGCTCAACACCACTACAAGCGAGAAGGATCTTGGAATTGTTGTAGATCACAAGCTGGATATGAGCCAACAATGTGATGGGGCTGCAAAAAAGGCCAATGCTATTTTGGGCTGCATTAATAGAAGCATAGCTTCCAAATCCTGGGAAGTACTAGTTCCCCTCTACTCAGCACTGGTTAGGCCTCATCTGGAGTACTGTGTCCAGTTCTGGGCACCGCACTTTAAGAAGGATGCAGACAAGCTGGAGAAGGTTCAGAGGAGAGCAACAAAGAAGATCAGGTGAAACAAAGATGATCAGATGAAACAAAGCCCTATGAAGAGAGACTGAAAGAACTGGGCATGTTTAGCCTTGAGAAGAGAAGCCTGAGGGGAGATACGATAGCGCTCTTCAAGTACCTGAAATGTTGTCACAGAGAGGAAGGCCAGGATCTCTTCTCCATCATCCCAGAATGCAGGACATGGAATAAGGGGCTGAAGTTACAGGAAGCCAAATTCTGGCTGAACATCAGGAAAAACTTCCTGAGTGTTAGAGCAATACGTTAATGGAACCAATTCCCTAGGGAGGTAGTGGGCTCTCCCACACTGGAGGCATTCAAGATGAGGCTGGAGAGCCATCTGTCAGGGATACTCTTACCTGGATTCCTGCATTGAGCAGGGGATTGGACTCGATGGTCTTGTAGGCCCTTTCCAACCCTACTATTCTATGATTCTATGAAATCAGTAAATCTAACTGTTTCCTAACACTTTCCAATCTCTTGTATATAATATTTGAACATGTCTGTTTATGTTCTTGCTCTAATTTCTGAATTTTATTTTTTAAGTCCAGTATGTTTGTTTCCTTTTGCTTCCTTAGGAAGCATGTTTTTTGTATTATCAATCCTCTCATATAAGGTTTTGAAGCTTCCTAAAATGGTTGATTTTGTTAGTTCAGGAGTGTTATTAAATTGAAAGTATTCACGTAATTTAATATTTAAGTCTGACACATTTTCTTGATTTTGCAAAATAAAATCATCTAGCCACCATTTCCTGCTTATTAACTGCTTTTCTCCAGACAGCCGTTCTAGCATCGTCTGCATATATATATATACACACACACACACACACACTTGGTTTTATTGATACATATGATACTTGTTTAATTATATAGGGAGATAAAAAAATCCGTATCTGTCCTTGAGTAAGAATTATGAGGAGGAAATCGCTCTCCTGGGGATTTAAATATCTCCACACATCAATAAGATTTTCTTTTTAAAGATTTTTTATAAAACAATCAGGCAGTTTACCACTGCATATTCTTAAAGATGATCTGTCTAGTTGAGGGTTGACCACTCTGTTGAAATCCCCTCCAATAATAACTTCTTTGTCCAAATTAGCATTTATTATATTGTTCAATTTTTTTATAAAATTCCTTTTGATTGTTATTCGGAGTACCCACACATCCTACTAAATAAGTTTTATTTCCCCAATATATAATACCAAAAATAAATCTGCCCTCTGGATCAATTATCTCGTCAGAGAACTTAATTTGAGAAGGGTTTTTGACAATAATAGCCACTCTCCTTTTTTACTATTTGCTGGAGCAAAATAAAGTTCCCCTAAATTTAAACTCTTTAGTAGTTGTTCATCCCCCTTTTTAACATGATTTCTTGGGGAAATTTCAGATCTATTCTTTCTTTTTCCAATAGGTAAGAAAATTTCCTCCTTCTAATGGGGGAATTTAATCCTTTAACATTCAAAGATATAATTCTAAGTTTATTTAACATTTTTTATTACTAAAATGGAAGAGAAGGAAAAAGAAAAACAAGAAAAAATATCAATATGTTAACGATGTTGTATAGGAAACCAAGCAGATAGAAATAAACTATGAGGGGTTTACAGAAGCTGTTGGTAAATCCCTAATCTCTAAAAGTTGTTTTGCCTCTTCCACTGACTGGACCATAACCCACTCCTTTCCCATCCAAACATTTAATTTAAATGGGATTCCCCGACGTTATTTAATTTTCCTTTCTTGTGAACAGATTGTCAGAAACTTCAGGTCTTTCCTTTTTTTCAATGTCTCAGAGCGTAGATCAGAGAGAACCTCTCTGATCTACATAGTTGTACTCACCTCAACTTTTCTTCTGCACTTTAGAGGTCATTGTGGTTACAACGAAAGACGTTCAGAAAGTGCTAAACTTGGAGACGAAGCTGAAGCTGGATATTGTGTGTATTGCTGATGATGCAGATATGGGGACTGCAGACTCGTTACGGCATATTCATGAGAAAATAAAGGTATTACTGTCTTTTTATTGCTTTAGAAATATTCATTTTCACAATATTTTGATTGTAATAAACACAAGTAACATACATATATGTAGTAGGAAGAATGAATAACTTAATTAGTATTGGTACGTATTCAGTAAGGAGGAAACAAAAAAAACTAAAAAAACTTGAAGGAAGATAGTATTTTAAAAAAGATTGAAAATGTTAATATTGTCTCTAGATTTCTAATATTTGATAAACTGTTGCCCTCAAACCTGAAACCTATACAGAGTTTGTATCCTCAGATAATGAGTCAGTCTTATTGTTTTAACCTTGTAAATTCATAGGCTTCTGGATGCTTACTTCTCCATTACCTTCATTGCACTTAAGATTTTTTTGCTTCTGACAATAAATTTTCTGTTAGTTGCAGTTAATCCTTGAGACAGAATTTTTAAAATCAACAAACATATGAACAAGTGGGTCATGTGTGCCATCCCTTGGAGGAAGGGGAGATATAAATGCAATAAATACATACATAAATGTGAGATATTAATTCCATTAGGTTTTATTAAAAAAAAAAAAGATAATTTCCAAATCTAGTGATATAAGTTCACTATAGGTGCCAAAAGTCTCCTCTAAGTGACTTTCAGTGCAGTCCTATATATGACTACTCAAAGGTAAGCATCACTGAGTTCAAAGAGACTTACTCCCAAGTAAATTAATGTAAGATTGCAGCCTTAATCCTTTTGAACCACAGGAACAAAAAGTTTGGATTCTTACAGATTTTTGTTCATTTTCCATGCTGTAAATTACCAATGAAATCACATTGTAAATGCCTTTCAAGTTTACACAAGGCCAGTAAAAAAACTTCATTGATTGTTTCATGCCTAGACTCCTATTTCCTCATGGAAGTTATTTTATTTTGATTACCTAATTTAATCTATAAGCACCTTTATCATTTAACATCCAATGTTTTCTCAGATATTTTTATCCAAAGTGCATCGTCTCAAAGTACTGATTTAAATTGTTCTGCTCATTGTTGGCTCTCCAAGTGAAATCTCTGTGTCTCCTTATAGCCGTGTTTAGCAAGCCTTACCAAAGGCAAAAAGTGTCCCCTTCCCAGTAAATAGCAAGTGACCCAGTCTTCTGAAATGTTCTTCTACATACAGTAGGTTCCATTTGAGATGAACAGGAACTGTGCAAGAGCATTGTCTGGCACTGGTTCAGGTCTAACTCCCACTCACCTGCTGTTAAAGGTAAAAGGTGTCCCCAGCCAGTCGTGTCTGACTCTAGGGGGTGGCGCTCATCTCCGTTTCTAAGACGAAGAGCCAGTGCTGTCCAAAGACACTTCTGTGGTCATGTGGCCAGCATGACTGAACACTGAGGTGCACAGAGCGCTGTTACCTTCCCGTCGAAGCGGTACCTATTTATCTACTTGCAATTTCTTGCTTTCAAACTCCTAGGTTGCTAGGAGCTGGAACTGAAGACGGGAGCTCACTCTGTCATGCAGCACTCGGGTCTCGAACTGCTGTCCTGCCGACATTCCGTCTTAGTCACTAAGACTAAGACCACTAAGCCACCGCAGTTCACTTTGTCTCATGGCAGTCTCCCTTCTCTTCATTAGCTATACCTCAACCTTTCCAAATTGACTTCTAGGTTAGAATCTATTTCAAACAGGCATGCAGACAGTGGCGATTTTGTAGGACTTGAGACATTCTGGAGTTCATCCCAGGCACTGAGTAACAAAGTGGGCAGCATTGTTATAAAATTGTTAATTTTGTTGGTTAGTTTCTGGATTTATATTCCGCCAACAGGTCCTTGGGCAATCTAAACACAAGTCTTCACATGTCACAGTAAGCCATCAATCCTGGCTTAATAAACAATGAGTTTTATGACCAGCATAGTGATGCGGGCAGCCCAATAGCTCCTGCATTGCTCCTCCCTTTGCACAAGCAGATAAATACACTAGGAACCTGCTTCCCATTACATCCAAACTGGGGGCTATAGTTAATTGCTTCCAAATCTTATCTGCTTGTGTAGAGGGAGGAATGAAGGGGGAGCAATTAGTCTTGAGTGCACTAGCACATTGCTCATGTATATCATGGTTTATTAAGCCAGGATTAATTGCTTACTGACAACAGCGTCCCAGCTGAACTGTTTAAAATCTTGCAAGATGATGCTGTCAAGGTGATGCATGCCATATGCCAGCAAATTTGGAAAAAGAATGGCCATCAGATTGGAAAAAATCAACTGATATCCCCATACCAAAAAAGGGAAACGCTAAAGAATGTTCAAACTATCGAACAGTGGCACTTATTTCACATGTCAGTACGGTAATGCTCAAGACCTTGCAAGGTAGACTCCAGCAATTCATGGAACGCGAATTGCCAGATGTACAAGCTGGGTTTAGAAAAGGCAGAGGAACTAGAGACCAAATTGCCAAAATCCACTGGGTAATGGAGAAAGCCAAGGAGGTTCAGAAAAACATATATTTCTGTTTTATTGACTATTCTAAAGCCTTTGACTTTGTGGATCATAACAAACTGTGGCAAGTTCTTGGTGGGATGGGGATACCAAGTCATCTTGTCTGCCTCCTGAGGAATCTGTATAACGACCAAGTAGCAACGGTAAGAACAGACCACGGAACAACAGACTGGTTTAAGATTGGGAAAGGAGGACGGCAGGGTTGTATACTCTCTCCCTACCTATTCAACCTGTATGCAGAACACATCATGCGACGTGCTGGGCTTGATGAAGCCAAGGCTGGAGTTAAAATCGCTGGAAGAAACATGAACAATCTCCGATAGGCAGATGATACCACTTTGATGGCTGAAAGCGAGGAGGAGCTGAGGAACCTTATGACGAAGGTGAGAGAAGAAAGTGCAAAAGCTGGGTTGCAGTTAAACCTCGAAAAAACCAAGATTATGGCAACCAGCTTGATTGATAACTGGCAAATAGAGGGAGAAAACGTGGAAGCAGTGACAGATTTTGTCTTTCTAGGTGCAAAGATTACTGCAGACGCTGACTGCAGCCAGGAAATCAGAAGACGTTTACTTCTTGGGAGGACAGCAATGATAAATCTTGATAAAATAGTGAAGAGCAGAGACATCACACTGACAACAAAGGTCCACATAGTTAAAGCAATAGTATTCCCCGTAGTCCCCTATGGCTGCAAGAGCTGGACCATAAGGAAGGCTGAGCGAAGAAAGATAGATGCTTTTGAACTGTGGTGCTGGAGGAAAATTCTGAAAGTGCCTTGGACTGCAAGAAGATCAAACCAGTCCATACTCCAGGAAAGAAAGCCAGACTGCTCACTTGAGGGAATCATATTAAAGACAAAACTGAAGTACTTTGGCCGCATAATGAGAAGACAAGATACCCTGGAGAAGATGCTGATGCTAGGGAAAGTGGAAGGCAAAAAGAAGAGGGGCCGACCAAGGGCAAGATGGATGGATGATATTTTGGAGGTGACGGACTCGACCTTGGGGGAGCTGGGGGTGGCGACGGCCGACAGGAAGCTCTGGCGTGGGCTGGTCCATGAAGTCACGAAGAGTCGAAAGCGACTGACTGAATAAACAACAAAATTGCTTACTGTGATGTGCAAATACAGACAACATTTTAAAAATCTTAAAAGCCAAATTATGCCTTTTAAAAAGTTACCCCCAGCTTAAAACAGCAGAAGATAAAATGAGCCCCCCACTCAGCTACAAAACAAATTGTCTGTATTATTAATTCATACATAACAATCCAGAGGTATTTTGAGTGATTCTTCTTCCAGAGCTGACCAAGAAATGTTATTTTCTAAACACTCATCACATCTTACATTTTTGTTGATACAATTAATAACAGAATTTCAGAACTGGGATTGCCACACCACCTTTACCATGGGGTTTTGCAATGTTAGTAGAAACATTTGGGATGTTTTATCTCCTATACACTCAAATACCTGCCATTGTCTTTGAATTCACAGGGGCAGATAAGCTGAAAGTACATTAGAAGCTACATATGTTACGAGACACAAGACATGTTTCGTTATCACAGTTTAACTTTTTCATGAAAGTCACACTTCCCGTGTTCTCCACTTTTGCTTTAATTTACAAATACCGTTTTCTGTTCAAGAACAAACTTGCTTTGTATCTAGCTAGAAAATTGTGCTTAGCCATTATTAGGACATAGGGTGTGATCCAGACTTCGCATGAGGGGAATTCTGCTCATGGGGTAAAATCCAACATAAGTCCTATTTAGAGTAGACCCATTGTAATGAATAGGACTTAAATTAGTCATGACCAATTTAAGTCCCCTTCATTTCAGTGGGTCTACTTTAAGTAGGACTTTGGATTTTACGCATGGGATATTCCGCTGGAGAAGTGGGAGGCTATTTTCACAGGTTCCTCCTTTCCCCTGCAGCTCCTAGTGCTACCTCCCATGCTGTTCCAAGGAGCCACACAGAAGGGCATGTCTGGATCCTACCCTGTAATTCTAAGGGGAACACACCATATTACTAAGGGGAATATCCCATATTGTCACAGTTAATGGACTAGATGGACTAGAATTATCACATATAACAAATGTAGTAGTCTAAGCAAGCTGATACTTGATAGAAGACGGAAGCGGCTATTTTCCAGATGTTTCAGTGATGTGGGAACATTGCACATATGATAGATATTATCCATGTCAGGCTCCATCAGATGGCTGCTGAAACAATAATTCTGGGGCCATCTGCATATGTCTTATGAATCCTTTACAAAAGACTCCCTGTGGGTTTCTTGGTCTTTTCTACAGTCTTCTTCAGGGGCTTAGGACAGGAGGCACAGTTAAATTGGAGCATGCTTTTAAAGAGACAAAGAGGTGAAAATCTCAGAAGTGCAGTGTGGCTTTTTGCTAATAGGATTGTGATAACAACCTCTCACTTGTCCCCTAACTGTGTGGCTATATTTAAAGGGGCACCTAAGCAAATTACAAATTTTGAAGGCACTACCCAGGGGGCTTAAAATTATGTAAAATAAATGCCAAAATCTGTACTTGGAGGGTCCAACCCTTGTGACTCAAGTAGTTGTATGTACATATGAATATTGTTTGAATATGTACATTTGTCCTGCATGCATTTAAGAAACATAACTTGTAGTTCTTGTTCAATTAATTTTTCTCAGTTAGTGGTGTATGAGAAGGAAGGTGGAAATACTTCTGGAGAGCCAATGTGCTATAGCGGTTAGCGTGTTGGACTGGGACTCAGGAGATCTAGGTTCTAGTCCTCACTCGGTCGTGAAGTTCACTGAGTGACTTTGGGCCAGTCACTGACTCTCAGCCTCGCCTACCTCACAGGGTTATTGTGAGGATAATATGGAGAAGAGGAGGACTCTGTGAGCTGCCTTGGGTTCCTTGCGAGAGGAAAAAAGGCGGGATAGAAATATACTACAATAAATAATAAAATAAAATATATCTGGGGACCGTAAGAAGGGGCTGGAAGCTGTGCTAAATGCTGATCACTGGCTGCCCAACTCCTATCTATCTGTGGTTTCAGTCTTCTGTTGAAATAGTTTACATATGTAGAACTTTTTCTCTCTCCAACCACAAGAGCTTCTATTTTCTTTTGTTTTTAAAGGGAGCTCATAAGCCTGTTGAAGCCATCATATTGTACATTGCAGAATATCTTCCCCATTTTGCAGTGCAGTCATATCCATGCAGATTCCTGGAACCCCTCTCCATTTCACTATCTTAATTGCAAACTGCTGCATATCTCCTATTCTGTGTAGCTTCTCTAATACAAGTGCAAAGCATAGGAAGGTGTATAATTGGCAAGTATTTGATAAAACACAAATAGGGTGGAGAGAAGCTGGTGTGAAGAAGCTAAGGCAACAACTGATGCTTGTTAGTATATTGGCATTCTGGTTCCAGCCATTGCCAAAACAGGAGAGAAGTGTCTGTTCTATGCTGAAACTTCTTTTCGTCACAAATTAATTACCCAGACAAAGAAGAACAAATATATTTCACAATGAAAAGATGAGGTTAACTCTTTCATATTGAAACAGGTATGTTTCATTTAATGTTGAGTGAACAAGGGTGATGTTAGTAGTGTGAAATGTTCTGATTAAGAATCATCCCTATATCCACAGGGCTCATGGTGTTAGACCCTCGTTAAGGTACAAGAAAATACCGAATCAGCCATATATGACCATAATGTTCCACCTGATATACTAGCTACAAGATATTCATCTGACTTGTACATCCAGTTACTATGTGGTGCAGCAGAAACTTTTGTTTCCCCAGCTGCCATGAACAGAACTGGTTTTATAAAATGGAAGGGTTAAGATTTGACTTGTCAGTACAGGTTAATCTGTGGTGTTCCCTTTTACCTGGGTGGGAAGCCCTCTTGTGTGTTTGGGTGCACTGCTCATTTCATGTTTTGTTTCCTGGCAGGAAGCAGCATGTGGACCTGGGCAAAATCTCAGCAGTCATTTTTCTGAGGGTTGGGAGAAGTTCTACCAATACTGTCAGAGGACTAAGGTCACAACATGCGGAAAGGTCACAACATCTGGGATTGTTTAGCTTAGAAAAATGGCGAGTAAGGGGAGACATGATAGAGGTATACAAAATTATGCGTGGTGTCGAGAATGTGGATAGGGAGACATTTTTCTCCCTCTTTCATAATACTAGAACCCAGGGTCATCCCGTGAAGCTGATTGGTGGGGAATTCAGGACAGATGAAAGGAAGCACTTCTTTATACAGTGCATCGTTAAACTATGGAATGCACTACTAAAGGATGTAGTGATGGCCACCAATTTGGATGGCTTTAAAAGGGGATTGGACAAATTCCTGGAGGAGAAGGCTATCAATGGCTGCTAGTCCTGATGGCTATATGCTACCTCCAGTATCAGAGATTGTATGCCTATGTACA
Source organism: Heloderma suspectum (assembly GCF_057233095.1). Lineage (NCBI taxonomy): Eukaryota > Metazoa > Chordata > Lepidosauria > Squamata > Helodermatidae > Heloderma > Heloderma suspectum. The sequence continues at coordinate 234,425,551 of NC_139461.1, forward strand.
CTAGTTGCTGGGGAACATGGGTAGATGGATGCTTTTGCACTCATGTCCTACTTGTGGGTTCCCATGGGCAGCTGGTTGGCCACTGTATGAACAGAATGCTGGACTAGATGAACCCTTGGTCTGATCCAGTATGGCTGGTCTTATGTTCTTATATTCTTATGTGAGAGGAGCACATGGCATGTCTCTTCCCCATGCTGTTAGTGCTGCTTCTGGAAATAGGAGCAATGCTGGCGTGGGAAGGAAACTCTGCATAAGCTCTTCCCTCGTGGCCTTTAACTTTTCACCAAGGGGCCCAGGAAAGACCCCATGCAGTTAAGGGTGATGTTGGAAGGGGGTTTTATTGCAAAGCCACAGATGTGGCCAAGAAATATAGCTCCTTGATAAGCATAGGGTGATGTCCTATTTTCTTTGTCTTCAGTGACAGACTTAATTAGCCAGGAATAGCTGATGTTCTTGAAACCCCTCTCAGTACCAGTTGCTGGGGAGCATGAGTAGGAGGGTGTTATTGCCCTCATGTCCTGCTTGTAGGCTTCACCTAGGTATCTGGTTGGCCACTGTAGAATAGGATGCTAGACTTGATAGGTTTTGGGTTTGATTCAGCAGAGTTCATCTTGTGCTATGTTCTTAAACCCCTTGCTGGTATGTACATAGATCATTTGACGGTTTTTTGGAATATGAAGCTAGAGCTTTGGAGAGTGTATGTGCTCATATGCTGTATCAACATTTTGTTTTCCCTAAGTATTTTTCAGTCTGTTAAGTTCTTCTCCACCTTGTGTCACTACCTATACTCTGGCCAGCTATTAAAATGTAGCGTTCCAGCAATGTAACAGCAGTGGAACAATTTTACATTTTTCTTCCTTGATGTGCAAATAGAAGCCTTCACTAACACTCGATGAACTAATCTTCATGCTTTAAGCTATCATTGTTGATAACTTTGACTATGAAATAATATGTCAGGTGGCCCACCTGGTTTCTCTGAATTTCTTCAAAGCAAAGTTCCAAAAACTGTACTCAAGGTCCGTCAACAAATAAGGGGGGTGGGAGAGAGAGAAATAATTTATCAGAACAGCTAAACAAAGACTGGGACTCCAGATTTGTTTGGTATGTGCATCTTTTGGAGCCACATTGTGGAAAGTGTGATGTCACGGCAGTGGTCTGTATGCTGCTGAGGGTCACTGATCCGTGTAGTCTTGGATGGAGCAGCTTAGCGCTTCACTTCCTCTGTTGAAAAATCCCCTTTCCAAACACATGATGTAAGAAGGCTCACCGTAACGGCTGGGAGGAGGAATCTGAATCTTTCTCATACAGTTGATGACAACTTGGTGACCATGGAAAGAAAAACTTCAAGCTCGTAATAGAGATATTTTTGGACTGTTGGTAGATTTTTTTTAAAGAACCATGAAATTCATCTATGAGGAGACAAATGGGACCTTTTCCTCCCTCACTTAGAAGTTAATTTTGAAATAGATAAACAGAGCATTTCATTTTCTTAAAGCATTTCTCCAGACTCCTTTATTGAGGCTGAAAGGATGTTCTGTATACTTTAAGCTTGCAATGTGTCTCTAAAATACAAATAACAGCTGCTTTGCCTCACTTACCTCTCTTGATGGTGCCGTGGAGACTCTTGTGCTTTGCGTATGATGTTAGCACGTTGTACAGCAAAAAATAAGGAATACATAACATAGAATAGAATAGAATTCATAACATAGAATCATGGAAATAGCCCAAATTAGGGCCCAGTTCTGACAATGGAACACATGTGGAGAAGATTAGATAATACGGTGCAAAACCTGCATGCATTTTTCAGGAAAGAGCCAAAAGCAGAAACAGGTAGGGAGTCTAACCATCTCTTTGTTGATCTTACATATGCGTTCATTCTCAGATGTTCTTGTTTCTTTCACTGAAAAGACACTAAGCAGGGCCCTAATAGCCAGGAGGAATTCATACAAGGAGGAGCACTCTGGGAGATATGGAGGTCAAGTTCAAGTGATGTTATGTTAATCCATTTTTCCTGCATAACACAATTTTGTTTTATGGCCCATTGAAAATAATACAGAAATTCCCAACACACATATGGTGGTTAGTTGCTCAAATAGCTGATGTAAATGTATCGTTTATGCTCCTTTTCCCCAGCCCCCGGGGATGGAAGAGATGTAGAGGGGGCTGGTTTATCTATCCCACCCCTTTATAAATGATGGTATATCCCTTGTCAAGATTTTGGGGGAGCGGGATGGCTTGTAAAGTTAGAATCATCCAGGCAAGAAGGCAATTAGGGCCAGTCTTGTTTGAAGAGAAGCAGGGCTCTCACTGCTGATGCAGAAGGAGAGAAAGATGAATAATATAAGCATCTCCTATAGGTATGTTCTTCAGGGCTTTCCTTGACTCTCTTTAGAAGTTCATTAACTCTATGATTCTATGAAATCATAACTCTCCAATAAAATCCTGCTCTCTTGGAGTCCCAATCCGACCCTTCGGGGCTTCCCAGATGGCCTTCCCCCAACCATGAATCATTTGGTTCCTGGCATTTGTACAGTTGTTTCCACAATTCTACAAGGTTAAAATGCCTCTCCTAAGGCTTAGTTGCTGTCAGTAAAAGCTTTAAGCTAAAAGCTGCTGGTATTTTGGGGTTGGGCGCCCAACCTTTTTTGCTTTTGGCCCCACCCACCATTGGAATGCAGTCCCCGAGAGCTTCTCCAAGATGGAATTCGGCCCTCGGGCTGAAAGAGGTTCTGCACCACTGGTGTATCTGATGTGGCATATATTTAAGATATGCTTTATTGGTGTTCTTCATATTTACATAATTCATGACATCAAGTGGGATCACATTTCCCGCCCCTTCTTAACAAATCCATAGGTGTGATTATCTCCTTCCAATCAGTGGCTCATCATGAAGGTGTAATAGATTTTTGTAGTATATAGCTTCAAAAATACAGGCAATACCATTTATTTTCTTTCTACTGCACCAGCCATAGAAAGTAAAGGAAAATACAACCTTCTACTAGGGTGCTCGCCTAGTTTATTTTTTCAGTCAGCCATTAGTTTATTCTTTCAGGGGTTCCACACTGGAAAAAGGGCATCCATCAGACAGTAAGGGCTTTATTTATGAGGGTGTTGGTGTTTCAAAGGGGAGGCTGTTGAATCCCAAAAGAGCCTTTCATGGTGTACTCTCAGCGTGCATCTGAGGCCACTGCTCTGCTCATCAGGAGGAGAGACAGAAATGTGGGCTTTACTTAGCAACGGTGTGTTTCACTGGTCCCTCTGCTCTCTGACGTTTATTTACATATTGAGCGAGTAAATGGGTAGAACAGATGGCAACCAGACATTTGGTGGTTCTGTTCCCTTGCGCTCCTTGGGGGTCTTGCATTCAGCCTTTGCCAAAGTTCATCCTAAAACGAGAAGCCTGTTCGCAATTATGAAAGCCTTGTTGGCAGCTTACTAGGGTGACAGATTAAAGTACATTAGTTAAATAATTACAAGATTGAGTTAACAAGTCCAGATAGCTGTTTCTAAAGGCATGTCCATGAGACTAACATGGTTTTTGTCATTTAGGAGAATGTTTTTCGATTTCAAAATAAAGGTATCTTACTGGAAAAAGAACAGTCTGGTGTCTCTAAAAGCATATAGACTGTAACCATATTGCCAAACCATTTTCAACAAATTTTGTGCTGTCACAATGAACTTGGCAGATCCAATATTCACAGCTTTTAAATTGTCTTAAAACGGTGAAAAACACATGGAATCTTAATGACCATTTACAGCTGTCAAAAATTGGTGGTGGAATTTTCTGCTTTGCAAATGATGACAGTTTTGCTAAGGTAGAGTTGCTCTGGAGTAGACAATTGGCATTTTATCTTTTGGGATTTTTCTTTGAAGAAAGAATAATGGAACATTATCTTTAAAAACAACATTAGAAGAGGGATATGGGTGAAGTTTTCAACTTTGATAATAATATCTGTAATTTTATTGATGAATTAACATATTTGCACACTTCTACACCATGACTACTGCTGGATGTGTTCCTATCTCTGTACAGCTTACACTTTACCAGTGGTAGTTTAGTGTTAAATTACTCATTGAAGATCTGGTAGTAGTTCACTCCTATTTCCCATGGATTCCATAGAAGAGATATATTAATGGTTCTGTCCGCCTGGACAGAAATAGTTGGGGTAGAAAGTGTCCTTTTAAAAAGTAACATCAATCCCTGCCTTATTCAGTGCAACAGAATATAGGATAGCCTCTTTTCATGAGGACAAAGCCAAGAGGAACAGAAATAGCTTGCTGCTAATTAAGGGGGATTGTTAACAGTACAGTACTGCTTTATTGAGGAAGTTAATGTGGAATTAACTCCTGCTCTTTAAAAAGGTAGGGGCAAACTCACCTCTTAAGCTTAAGTTCTGTTTAGAGCAAAAGCTAATAATGAATGACTTTGATGGAATAACTTTGACAGCACATTGAGCATATCTGCATACAGCATGCTATGTGGGTTGTGAGTCTAATCTGCATTTGATCTGGGGAAAGGTATCGCTTATATAATGCACGCAGTTATTCCCAGCAGTGCTTTATTGTCTTTCAGAGATTTGTGAGAGTTTATTTCAATCTTTTCAAAAACAAATTTTGATTTTCGAAATGGAAGTGGAAACAGTTATTCACAAATTAACTGTCTCTGTTCCTTTCCTATCTTTTACCTCTCAAGTATTCTAGAAATTTCACAGAAATATGTTATACTTCTCTGCAGAGCTATATAAGAGCTATATATTTAAGCTATATAAAATCATAGAATTCTAGAATTGGATGGAACCAAATGAATTGCCCAGTTCAGGCCCTATCTCAACCCAAGGCAGATCTTGCAAACAGGGTAGAATAATGAAAGATGAAAACCTGTTGGAGTGATGACATTGATTTACTTACTGCATTCATATAGTGCATTTCTGTCAAGCATTCTAAGTGGTTTACAATTTAAAATGCTAAAGCAAAAAGTTAAAGAAGACAAATTAAAACATCTGCTGGCTTAAAGAGGCTTCTCTTCTGCTTTCCCTTCAAGGTAAATGTCTCATAAAGTTGGGCAGGGGAAAATTGGGGGTGTGGGCTGCCCCCAACAGTTCTCTCTCAGTGATCTCTTTATGGCATGAATTTGTTAGCTTGGCTAATTCTACCCTTCCATCTTTCCCTCTTGCACAAGGCTCTTTAAGTAGCCCTAGGGAGAAGTAATAGGAAGTATCCTCTTAATTTGAGTTAAGTGGAGTTATATCTGTATGGAACAGTGTTGATCTGTTTAAAGAACAAATATTGCCAAGTGTTCTTATCCAAGAATCTACTTCAGTACATAGGTGATGCAGAGAGAGCACCAACTGGGTGCTTAATTTTGTGGGGAATATTCTGTCATGCTCAACAAAACTATATAATGGTAGCTCATTTCTCTTTAACTATTAATATGTTTGATAGCTTCACGGGAAAGGGGGCAAGGTATTGATAACAGCACAGGGTTATCTCAGGCCTTGCCGAGCAACATCCTGATAGAATGATGCAAAAGCTGCCATTGGTTATACACTTGTTTTATTTACCCCTATGTCTCAGAGCAAGAGTGTATATGGTAAAGAACCTCCCAGATGCTTGTGCAACATGTGAGTGTACAGCTCTTCCCCCACCAACCAGTTGCCCCTGCACAACTTTTTTTCGGGGTCACACTGCAAATTCATGCAGCGAATGATGTGTGTTTTTTGAGTCTAATTTAACAGGAACTCTTAAAAAAAAACCTCAGGCTTTAAGGTTATACATGCGTACTCAGTGAGAGTAAGGCCTATTGAACTAGTCTAAATTCTGAGTAGATGTGCATAGGATTGCACTGTAAGTCCCTGTGCCAGTGTGGTGATTAAAAAAAAAAAAAAATAGAGTTCCTGTTAAGTGAGGTTTAAAAAATAGGGCTTCTAAGATGAACACTAGTTTATGTAAAATGTTTTGCAGGTTGTGGTCTTGAAATTTTAGGTGGGGGAAATGAACAGAGAAGATATTGCACTCTGTAATGTGTCTGAGGAAGCAGAAGTCATTCAGTGAAGTTAAGCTCCGACAGGATTAAAAGGATGAGACATTGTGTTTTCATATAACTGATCTGCTGCTTGTATCGCCATGGAATATTGTGATGGCTAAAGGAATGTCAGAACTTCAGCACTGGATGGCTAACCCAGAGATGTTGTGAGGATGATGAATTATGCAGTTTAACTCGCTCTTTCTAGATTATGCATTGACAACAGAAACATGTTAAATTAAAACCATTGTTTAAGATTTGTGTGCTGTAACTGTGTGTGCATCACAGGCAAAATATCTTTATGAAATGCTTCATTGATAACTGGTAGCTTGATGTAGATGCTGGATAAAAACTTAGCAATATTTGCTGAGAAGTTCTCCCACATCGGCTTCTTCTTAATACCCCTATTTCGGAAGAGAGAAAGTGTGTGTGTGTGTGTGTGTGTGTGTGTGTATGAACCGCCCAGAGAGCTCTGGCTGTGAACCGCCCAGAGAGCTCCGGCTATTGGGCGGTATAGAAAATAAATAAATAAATAAATAAATATTACTATAATATATGTATTTTCCTTCCATGTTTTAACAGACAGATGTGCTGGTACTGAGTTGCGATCTGATTACAGATGCTGCTCTTCATGAAGTAGTGGACTTATTCCGAGCCCATGATGCCACACTCTCTATGTTGATGAAGAAAGCTTATGAGCCGACAGAGCTTGTACCGGGACAAAAAGGGAAGAAAAAGCTAGGTAAGTGGATACTCTTTAGTCTAAAATTCTGACTGCTGACCTTGTCACAGGGATTGGCAGCTGTTGCAGAATATGACAATTTAAAAAAAAAAAATCAGTCAGTGGGCAGTATCCTATGCTGCTCCTGCACTAGCGGAGCAGACATCTCACACAACAAGAACTAGCGGTCCCTGAAATAACTCCAGAAATTAGTGACAATGCTCATTTCTGGAACTGGGCAGGTCAGTGGAGCTCACAGGAGGGAGCTCCACTGACATGTCTTGTTCTGGAAATAAGCATGTCTGCTAATTTCTGGTGTTATTTCAGGAACTGCTACTTCCTGTTGCTCTAGCGGTTTGTTCTGCTGGCGCAACAAAACTAGGGGAAGCACAGCGGCAGTATAGGATACTGCCCAGAAACTGTAAACTGGAATGTACTCCAATTCATCTCTACAGTTATCTACAAAACCTTATTTATAGTCTTAGTGTTATTGCCATGTTGTTCTGATAACAATGGGTAGAATCCAATGTTAGTCCTATGTAGAGTAGACCCACTGAACTGAATGAGACTTGTTAGTCACAACTAACTTAACTCCCATTCATTTCAAAGTGTCTACTCTATTTAAGACTAACATTGGATGCTACCCAATATCTCCACATACAGAAAAGGAAATTTCAAGCCCTATGGCCAGCTGAGGTAAATCCTGCTGTCAACAACATACATTTCTCTTACTCTTGTACTATGTCCTGGCAAGAGAATCTGAGGATTCTACTATATTCTTTGTTGCAGAATGTTTAATTATTTGGTACAAAATTTGAATTGGCCTGATTACAGAATCAAGAGAAATAAACGATTAAATACCAGATATAAATTCTGCAACAGCCTGGTTCTCACTCCACCACAATCCAGGTTTTTTTTTAAACCCTGGCTTGTTGTGAATGAGGGGGAGTAAGAAAGCGTGCTGCTACTTGATCGCTGCTGCTATAAGCAGAAGGAGCTAAGTAGCCTGGGGCGTTCTGCTCCTGGGTTGTTTAGCATTGCATGCGGACCAAGAACTCAGGGTTGTAGGGGGAGAGAGAACTAAGAGTTGGAACTCATGGTTAAAACCCAAGTTTTAACTCTGGGTTGTCTCTCTCCCCACCCACACCCCACCAATTCTAAAACAGCTCAGGGACAGAGCTGGCCTTGAGTCATTTAGCTTGTCCTGCTTGCAGCGGCAACGATCGGGTAGCAGAAACCAGCACACCCATTGCTCCTTCTCATTTGTGACAAACCAGGGCTTAAAAAACCCTGGGTTGTCGCATCCAAACTCGGTCAATTGGTGTCGTATACCGTGTTTTACTTCATGATGTTTATAATGACAATGTAAACAAAGTACCTGTTTAGGTTACCTCTCCCTTTTCTGCCTGGATAGAGGAAGCCCAAGTCCTAATCAGTTGTTAAGCATGAACAGGGCACATAAATATGAGTTAGGTGCGCAGAGCTGCACACACTGGCCCTGCTCCTTGCATCCCCACCCATGCTGGGCCTTGCCTGCTCAGTTCCCAGCCTTGTAGCAAGATCTGAAGAGGGGCTCTGCTCATATTCACTTGATCGCGAGTAGCACTCTCTGTGATCAGGGACCCTGACAAAGTAAGGACCCCAGTTGTACAGAGTTCTCACATGCAAGCAAACACGAGTAGAGGCCCTCTTCAGACCTCCCTGCTCAACACGAGTGTTTGTGTACCCCATTCAGGATCTACGCCTGAACAGGACTACAGTATCTCCTGAATAAAACTGCTGCTGCCTTGTTGCTTATACTGGTTGCTGGTTGTTCTCTTTAATCTTGATATTGTCACTTTTAAAGAGAGATGACTTGGTTCTGGATTTTTTTCTGGTCACTTCATCCTTTGTCCCTAGCATGTGTCCAGGATCTAATTGTTAATGAATGTTCTTGCATGAAACAATAAACCTCTCCACAGTAACTGAGTGTGAAAAAAAAAAATCTGATTTTTGATGAGAAGAGCAGCTTAGGAAGACACCCTCACCATTACCGATTCTTCATAATGTACATTTTCAAGCAGTAATACGGATACAGTGTAAAAACATGAAGTGAGTGCTGAAATTTACTCAGTTTGGGGGGGCTTGCTTTCTCTGCATGTATCTCTTTCAGATTATAGCTGTAGGGGGCCACACGTGATGCTTCCTGGTCTTTCTTTGGTTCCTCCGCTGAAAAGCATTTGTATGCCAGAATTTTCAGGAATGCTGTCAGCTTTGATGAGCGAAGCTTGCTGTCATTTATGTATGAAGTGTTTCAAGTGGAATACTGACCAGTCCTGCTGTCATTAGATAATGTTTAAGCAGGGCTGTAAAATGCTGTGTTGTGATTTTCTACTTCAGTGGAGCAGCGTGACTTCATCGGAGTGGATGACTCAGGAAAGAGGTTGCTCTTCATGGCCAATGAAGCAGATCTAGATGAAGAAATCGTCATTAAGAGATCCATCCTTCAGAAGTAAGCTTTGGGTCTCTTTACAGTGAATTCATTTGGAGTAGGACAATACAGTAAAATGTGCTAACATCAAATAGGGTTGTTAAAGGGACTGAAATGCAAAGACCCAATTGCAGAAGTGAAAGGTAGCTCCTGTATGTAGCTAAAAAAAGGATTTAATTCTGTACCGATGTAATCAAAATTCTACACTCTCCCCCAAATCTCAATTCCAGTGTAGCCAGTGTAGTGTAGTGGTGAGAGTGACGGACTGGGAGCTGGGAGATCCGGGTTCTAGTCCCCACTTGGCCATGGAAGCTCACTGGGTGACTTTGGGCCAGTCACAGACTCTCAGCCCAACCTACCTCACAGGGTTGTTGTTGTGAGGATACAACGGTGAGGAGGAGGATAATGTAAGCCGCCTTGAGTTCCTTGCGAGAGGGAGAAAGGCGGGGTATAAATGCAATAAATAAATAAATAAATAAATTCAGTGTGACCTATATAAAGTTTACAAATATTCATTCATTCATTCATTTATAGGTTGCCTTCCAAGATTAACTCTCTCAAGGCAGGTCACAACAAGTTAAAACAATCTATAATTGTTTTAGATCTCCAGGTCTATGACAATCTATTGCAAACCATAAAATTGTAATCTCAAACACACAAATGCATCTAAATATATTACTGCAGCAGCAGAAAAAACAATATCAGACTGAGCAGATGGCATACTTTTTTTCACTTACTTTATATACTTTTATTTGGGTTTTGTTAGTGAAGGGTGTTGAAGTAATGTGGTGCCCCCAATTCCCAACCTGCTTAGCCAGTCCAGAAGGACAATATAAGACCTGCATTCTGTTCACACAGCGGCCAACTAGCTGCCTGTGCGAAGCCCATACGTAGGACATGTGCAAGAGCATCCTCCTGCTGGTTTTCCCCAGCAGGTATACATAGGCATACTGCCTCTAATACTGGAGGTCATACATAGCCATCATGTCTGGTAGCCATTTATAACCTTATCATCCACGAATTTGTCTAGTCTCCTTTAAAAGCTATTCAAATTGGCGGCCATCACTACATCTTGTGATAGCGAATGCCATAATTTAACAAGGCACTGTGTGATGAAGTCCTTCCTTTTATCTGTCCTGAATCTCCACCGTTCATTTTCAAGGGACACCCCAGGTTGTAGTATTATATGAGAGAGGGGAAAAAATGTCTTCCTATCCACTTTCTGCACACCTTGTATAATTTTGTACACCTCTATCGTGTATCCGCATACTTGCCTTTTTTCTAACTTAAACGGTCCCAGATGTTACAACCTTTCCTCATAGGGGTCCTTTTCTGCACCTTTTCCAGCTCTACAATATCAATTTCAAGGTGCAGTGACCAGAACTGTACCCATGGTTGATGGGACTGAAAGCTGTTGAGAGGTCTACGAGATGGCACTACCAGCTTAGGGAGAGCAACCATTCCTTTTGCTACACCAATTTCTCCATATTTGCTTACCATCTACTCCAGGGATGGGCAACTTGTGGTCCTTCAAATGTTTTACCCTACAACTCCCATCAGTCCTGGCCAGCATAACCAATGGTGAAGGATGATGGAAGTTGTCTGGCAAAACATCTGGAGGGCCACAAGTTACCTACCCATATCTATCCTATTATTGGAAAACCAGTACTATCAGCTGTTTTATCTTTTCAGACTCTTTGAGTATGAATAATAATTATACTGAAGACCCTGTAGGAGGGAGTCAAAATACATATATTTGCATAGGTCGTGTATATGTAAACAAGAATAATACCCTGGTTTTAGATTCAACATATAGGTACTTATGCTTTCCTTAAAAAAAAACAAAAAACAACTGGCCCTTTTTGATTCCTGTAGCAATTCTTCTGATTAAGAGACATGCAGAAATCACACACAGTACAGTCTTTTCTGGATTGTACCACTTCAGAATATGTCGGGAACTTCAAACTAAATGAGGGAATGCACCCTCATATCAAAATTCCCTGACTACAAAAATATTTCCTAAGCTTCACAGGGGAATAAGTGTGTTCGTTCATTCATTCATGTATTTTGTTCATTATAGGTATATCCTACTTTTCCTTTAAAGATCTCAGTGGGCTCACATCCAGTAATTGATCGGGTTAATACCATCAACAATGCTGTAGCATTAGGTACTTGGGGAAGTAAAGTGTGTGAGTGAGAGTGAAAGAAATGGATAAACGAACTGCTAAATAAGCTTTCTTGAAATGCCACTGAGGACAATGTTAAAATATGAATCCCAGAAGGATTTATTAAGAAGCGACTGCATAGCGTGCTGCCTCCAAGAAGGGAGGCATTGTTACGTTGCAGAATTTAGAACTGCTGCCAATGCAGGTTATTCTGCCTAATAGTCCCCTGCCTTTAGTATCACTTAAATGGTGTCTAGAATATATTGTAGATTGCTGCTGTGCCATGGATTCATGTTGAGCTTCAGTTTTGCAAGGAAATGCAGCTGCTGAAGAAACCCCCAATGTTCATTCTGCCATACTACTTGAGTTGGGATAATAAGTGCAGCTCCCTTTCTTACCCAGCATGGTGGCATTACTGAGTTGTCTTTGTACTCACCTCTTTTTAGAGCTGGATTGATCTGAAAGGATTTTCTCCCAGTAATTCTAATGTATGGTGGATGTGTTGTTTGCTAGCTGGTGTGCCAAAAGCTTCTTATGTCTTTCCGCTCAATGGGTTGGATCTAGACTTAGTCGCACTTAGACTGGACCCACTGAAATTAACAAGTTAATCATGACTAACCTAAGTCCCATTGATTTCAGTGGTCTGCTCTAAGTATGACTGTGTTTGGATCCATCCCAGTTTGTTGCATTGTTTCTTGAGTTTACTTATTTGACTTTCTCGTCACTGGAGCAGGGACCTCAAAAAGCCTCGACTTGATTTCTGTAGCAAATGACATCCATTTAAATGTAAAACTAATAGAGAAGGAGCAAGTTGAGCTTCTCTGGGGAAGAGGTTTATAACTATAACTTTGATGCTGCCACTGAAAAGACCTGCCTCACATTACCACCCTCTGCAGTGGAAAGGGAGCATAGAGCCAGGTCTTCATAGAAGATATTAGTGTATGGGTAGATTTATACAAGGAAAAGTTATTCATGAAGTATCTTTTTTTAGATAAGGGGGAAATAATAGGGTGATTATTTAGCTCTAGAAACTGCTATCCTGATGGAAGAGACCATGCCTTTCAGAATTATCAGTGATCTGCTGATAATACTAAATCAAGCACATCTAGCCATTCTGGTAATGCTCAACTAGATCTTAAATTCCTGGACTTTAGGGGGTGGGAGAGCCTAGTGGTTTTTTTCCTGGATGAAAACAAAACTTTGGAAAATTGAAGTATTTGCAGTATTTATCTGGATATCAATACTGTTCTGGTATAGTATCTTTTGAGCGCAGAAATAATATTTAAAATAGAGCTGTCTGATGAATCCAGAACTTCAGGTTCTGGAAAAGTGATTTGCACAAATCTTCTTAAACTTGCAGATAAAATATATATAGATAAAATATATAGCTACTGAAGTATATGTCTTGAAGTGACCAAGGACTGACACCAACCTGCTCCCTTGCCTCTGACACCTGCCCCCTGCCTCCTTGTTCTCACCCCTTATTCGTTCTTCTCAGAAGAGAGTAGTAGCTAGCCCACCCCACTTCTGTTCTGCATCCTCTACTGGAGAGCAGCTCACACCTTAATTTATGCTTCTCACTGGCGTTTGCTAATATTTGTCTCTGCTCTCACATTCTCTAATTTCATATTTCAGGCAATCTCTTTCATAACTTGGTAAGGATCACCTTAATTCCTAGCTATACATGGGTTGAGAGGAACAGTAAAATCTTGGTTTTCCCACAAAGATATCCAGTTTGACTCCAAATGCCTACAAGGAATGGATGCTCTGTATCCAAGAAGACCACTGTAGTGCAACTGTGCACAACTCAGTGTCAGGGGACATATGAAAGGGACTGAGTCCTTTGTATGTCTACCATATTGACCTAATGCCAGTTCAATCTTGGTGCCATAAGAAAACTTAATTCCATATTTACACTGGCCCTATCAATTTCCATTGTTACTTGCCAAGTTTTAGATGCACACAAGTTAGCTGAGATAAGGGAATCCTTATCTGAAAGCTGACCTAAGTGTTGGATAAACACATAACTTGTGCCAAAGGAAGAAGTGTTAAAATATCCTGAAATTAAACCCTGGGGGTAGATGTGAGATGGATGTTTGGATCTGGGCATTTCATATGTACTTTGAAGCCTTGCTTCAGCCCCCATCTCTCTAAGCATTTGGCAAGCCATGGAGTTAGAAAAATAATGAGAATTCCATTGGCTTTCCTTCCCCCTTCGAAGGTGGTGGTGGGGCTGAAATATTTGTTTTCAAAGAATGATTACTACGAGCAGGAAAATGCCTCACCTTAGACATTTATGGTTGCACAAAGAAAGACAGTAAAAGACACCTGTTGGAGCAAATCTAAATTTGGAGCATTTCCTTTTAAAATGCTGTGGGTTGTTTTGAGGATGAGCTGTCCCCAATAAACCATCTGCCTTCGTGGGTGTTCCATCTGTGCAAATGCAGGTGCAGTGCTGCTTTGAGAGGATGTGCTAATAAATCACAGTGACAATCCGGACTACTCATTACCTCATTCAGAAAGGAATACCTCCTAAATGTGAGGGGTAATCGCAAGAATCACTTTGAAGTGACTGAGCAGTCTTGTGTTAAATTTTACTCTCATACATGCAAAGGTGGTTGTTGTGTTTTCGCTTTTCCCGTGTCACAGTCTAAGGTGTAAATAAAAATGAGTCCTCCTAAAGTTCTTACTGTGGGGGAAAAACATATTTTTGTGCACTAAGGCTAAAAACAAAAATGGTTAGGACGTTGGTACTTCTGATTCATGCAACTTTACTTAAAGCTGATTTTTTAAAAATGGGTGGATCCTGGATGAGGATCCACTCACTGCAATTTCTGTTTTTGTTACGATGCTCCTCATGAAATTCTCTCTCTAAAAGCCAACTTGACTCCTATTTACCTTTTAGAATGTATCTCCATAACATAGTGCAGCTCCTATAAAGTACATATTTCAGGTTAATTTGGGATTTTATGTCAACGCTGAGGTTTTTACCATTTCCTCCGAGGCATCATAAATCATCATGATTAGAAAGGGGCTATCTAGCTAGACGGGCATGTTAAAGAGCTAGAAGAATTTTCTCCTTGGGAGAAACAGTGGATTCTCTCCCCCCGCTGCCAGCTATTTGCCATAAGTGGTGTGAGGATGGAACACTTCTCCATGTTTGATTGCTGACTATACAGTAATTTTGTGTTTGTACACGTGCGCATGTCTTTGCATATGCTCCTGTCCTAATTTGTCTGGAACAGCCATTATTTCCATATAAATATCTAGAGGAAATTGTCCTGGAAAGTCCCAATTTGGGGAAGAGTTTAAATCAGCCATCCCCAACTTGGTGGCCTTCATACGTATTGGATTACCATGGTACTCCTCAGATGTGTCAGAACACCCAAGAGCGTGTGCAAGGATATCTGTGTGCTCACCTGTAGAACAGATAATTTATTCCTCCTCCTCTCCTTCCTCTAAGGAGATCACAATAGCATATATGCTCCCTGCCCCACATTATCCTCACAGCAGCCCTTTGAGGTAGGTCACGCTTCCCCAGCCTTATATCAGCATGGTAATCTAACCACTACACCACTAGTATGAATTTATGCTGGGTTGCGGGTGTGGGCAGTGCATGGAATAAGTTTAGAAGAGGAGTTGGAGCTCAAATGTGGAGAAACACTGTACTTGGGCTTTCATCTATTTTTCAGCATATTTTTTTTTTTATTCTACTGCTAACATTTTCTCTGAATACAGTGAGGGACGTTATTCCTAACTACAAAGATGGATGTATTGGTAGAATAAAAAGTAATGGAAAATGTTCTGTTAATATCATTGGTGTTTGTACAACACACTAAATCTAAACTGAAGGGCACATTTGTTTTTAGAAAGGCTGAAAGCACTGTGTTAAGGCTTCTTTGGCTTCTAGGCTGGCTGTGTTATAGTGATATTTTTCTCTCTCCCCTACCTTTCTGTACATTCTGTACAGGCACATTCAAGGCACTGTGAAAATGGAAAATAAAGTGATAAAATACTGGCTATAATCCAGTCTTCATGTGTACAGCTGTGCCTTTGGAAAGGATCACAATAGAGGCAAATGAGCTCCCATCCCCTGGCATGTGTAGATTGCAGTACACTGCCCATCATGCAGAACTGAAAGTTGTGCATGTATCCCTCTAAAACCCACGCATGCCTGAAGAGAGGTGAGGGAGAGGGCTGATTGGGCCCCATGTTGATCCTTTCTATGGATGCTGCAGTGCCCAGAGAAGACTGGATCAATAAAAATGCCAGAATTCTCTTCAAGTGCAAACAGCTGTATGCATACAAAAACCAAGAAATGTTCTGAAAGCAAGCTAGAAACTAGCTTTAGTAGATTAAACTATATAAAACAGTCAAAGGTTCATGAAATTGTTTAAATTAGTTATACACTCTTAGAGAAATTGAAGACCTGGTAGAGCAGATGTGTCTTCACTGGCTGCCTGAAGCTGAAAAGAGATGTAGCCTGATAGGCTTTGCTGGGGATGAATTCCAAAGTTTCAGTATCAAATCATCCATCAACATGGTGTTGCCCCACTTTTCCCTGGCCAGAGCAGCAGCTGAATTTTAAACTTTCTCCTTCTTTGTAATATGTCATATGGCTTGCTTGTTTGAGTAATTTGGGAGATCTAGGGCGCAATCCTATCCAGATAGGTGGCTGCCTCCAAACTCGGAGGCAACTGCCTATCCAAAGCAGGGCAGGAGAAGTACAGAGGGGATCATTCCCTCCGTGCTTCCCCTGCTGTGCATTTTTGGCTATACAGCCAATTACAGCTGTCTAGCCATGGGAGGATGGAGCAGGGAAGGAGGCTGCTGTATGACACATTGGATGTGTTGTACAGGCATTTCCGCCCGCCCCGGAGCACTCCCAGCCGTGCCCCTTTTCAACTGCTCCACACTCCTCTTGTGAACGTGGAGGATGGGGCTGTTCTGTGCTGCCTTCAAGGCAGCGCAGAAGTGGGAGGAGGTCAGTTCTCCGGGAACCAACCTCGGAGCGCGGGCTCCGAGGTTGGTTCCCGGATAACACGATATCCTACAGCTGTCTAGCGGTCATAGGATTGCTCCCTTAGTAAATATACACCTTGTTTTACAATACCCTGTGGTGATGTTCTCCCTCTTGCCATAACCTATATATTAATAAAACTTTAATATTTGGAAGATGAAGGATTCTAGCTCAGTGAGGAGCAGTTGGACTGGATGACCTCTAGCTACATTCATCCCTACAAGTTTGTAGTTCTGTGTCTTAATAATATTAGTCGTGTCTTTCACATGGAGAGGCTGGAAAACACCATCAAATTCCCTGATGAGAATGTCAACCTTGGTAATTCTAAATGTTACTTTTAGGTTTGTTTTTAAAGGATCTATGGGGGGGGAGGTGTTTAGCATTTATCTAAAGTATTGGTCTTTTAAAAATGTGCAGCATTTCTCTTGGTGGACTGTTCCTAAGCTGTCTAGCCACATAGAATAACTTTACTGTGCCATTGGGATGGCACAGAAGGCCGAGTCAGAGGTCAGAAGAGTTATCCATGCCTGTTTGAACACGGTCTGAATCTTCTCGGCCACACGTTAGGCATATGTTACTCATCAATGGGCTGTGGAACTCCATGACGCAAAGCAGACTGGAATGCAGAGTGAGTTAACACCCCTGCCCTGGCCAGAAATGTATTGACAAGCGTAAGGAAGCAGAATAGAGTAACAAATATTACTTAAAGCACTGCAAGAATAATGTGAGGCATGTGGCTGCTCCTTCCTAAAATGTTACATGTCCTCAGTCCTGGAGAGATGCAGGATCTGTAGTACCAAACTCTGCTCAAGTTCTTTCTGCAACAGTTTTTACTATCCTGCAGCACTCTAACATTGTGCCTTAGGACAGCATTTTCCAGTTGGCTACAGGGAAATACCGGTGGGAGTAAAAAAAACCCAAATTTATTTTGTCAACTACTATTGATTTGCCTTACTCCAAGAAACTTTGGCCTCAAAGAACTCTTACTTAAACCCCATCACTTAGCTCACAGATGCATTGCAGTTTGAAAACACACAAAAGTGATCTCATTGTTTTCAAAATTAGCTACATTTGGCTTTGATTGGAGTAACTGGAGTTACACAATACCAATTTGTTACACTTACTGCATTGGCTGCTGAGGGAATACAGCCAGCACATTCATAGTGGTGCAACTCACCACCAGCAGGTTGAAAAAGCAAATTAAATATCAGGAAGAAATATTGTGTAGAACTAGCAGATTTCTTGTGACGTCATCTAAGGCATTCTGTTTTTACTGATGATCTTTTTAGAAATCTTTTATTTAGAAAAATCCGCTGAATTATCTTTTGAACTGTTTTTGTTCAGTTTGTCCTCAACTGGAATTGCTCTAACATAAGAGGGGGAGAGCAAATTTTATTTTTTGAATATCTATTAAAACATTTTAAAATTGCACTTCATGCTTGTGGATACAAGGGTGGTATACAAATATAATTACAGCAGAAACAAATGCAGTGTTGGCGCCACCCGCACCTTTATAGGGAGGGTATTCCATAGTTAAGGTGCCACGCCTGAGACTCTGTCCTTTTTTGACACACAATATACTTGAGGGTACTTGAAGAAAAGGCTCCACTGACTATCTTAACTCATGGGCAGGCTGGTATAGGGAGAGGCAGCCCTTCAGATACGTGCCCCAAACCATTTAGGACAGGAGTAGGGAACCTGCTCCAGATGTTTTGGATTACAACCCCCATAATCCCCACCAAGTATGGCCGAAGGTTAGGAATGATGGGAGTTGTACTCCAAAACATTTGGGGTGCACCAGGTTGCCTACCCCTGATTTAGGGCTTTAAAGTTAAGCATCAGAAATTTGAATTGGGCTCAGCTGCAAATAGGCACCTAGTATAGCACTTTTAGAATCAGTGTAATATGATTCTGCCAGGCTGTACCAGTTGCACTTCTGGCTGCTGCATTCTGCACTAGCTAAAGTTTCCAGGTCATCTTCAAAGGCAACCCCATGTGGAATGCATTACAGTAATCCAATCTGGAGGTCACCAGAGCATAAACCACGGTGGCCAGGCTACCCTGTCCAGGAATGGTCATACCTGGTGAACCAGCCAAAGCTGGTAAAAGGCACCCCTAGCCACTGAGGCCACTTGGTCCTCAAGTAACAATGCTATATTGAGGAGTACACCCAAGCTACTCACTTGTTCAGTGGGAGTGGAACCCCATCTAGAGCAGGCTGCATACCCAATTCCCAGACATGAGAACCACCTATGCATGGGGTATCTGTCTTGTTGGGATTCACCTTCAGCATATTGGCCCCCATCTAGCCCATTACTGATCTCAGACACCTAAGGGTTGTCTTCACAAGCAATGTAGTGCGAAGTTAGAGCAGTTTGAGTTCCTTCGCAACAGATGACATCATCGCTGCCAACCAGCTGCTTCCCTCTTGAAAAACCGCATTTTCTGAAACTCCTTTTACTCCAACTTTTTTACAGAAAGCGGCTCCCTGGCACTTTTACCAGAGTGTGCCATGCCCCCCCCCACATTAAATCCTGAATGGCCCTCTGTGACCTTGCAATGACGTGGTCAAGGGGGTGGGATGCCCCATTCCCTCTTGTTTCCCCAATGGAAGTAGTTTTTCCCATTGAGAAAGTCCCCAGGAGTGCAACAGTGACCCTTCACATTACTGTAGTAGTGGGGACACTCAACTTAGCTAGCCTGCTTTTAATCTTTAACATATCCCCCCTTCTGTGCATGTTTACTCAGAGGTAAGAAATAAATTTCTCCCAGGCAGTGAAAAGGTTAAAGGCTAACTTTAGTAACTCGCCCTAAAGCGCTCTTTCATTTCTCACTATTGTGATGTTGTGCTTCTTTGATGTTCTATAGTTTCTCTGTTATGTAAAGTCCTTTCTCAGTAATGATGGTTTTATGGGAGCTTTTCATTTTAAGCAGGGAGAATGAGAAAGGCTGGTGGTGGAAGGGGGTTTGGAAGCGATAGGCAAAAGTGCACACATAGGGAAAAATGGAGTGGGAGCAATAATTCTGCAGCAGATTGCTGGGATGCAGAAAAATTGGGATGAGGGGGAGCTCTCAGGAACCTTCAGATGCTGCACTGGAGAACTGGGGATTTTGGTTTCTTCAGGGAAATCTGCACACATGGGGAAAATTAGTTGCTCTCCATTCATAATGTAGTAGCAGCGGGGAGCCTGGACAGGGGCGGAAAACAAGCCTCTCTCATTGGTTGAACAGCCCTTGCCAGTTTGATGACATTCAGTTCCACTCCCCCATCCCCCACACAGAAGTATGTTCCTTTCAAGCGCTGAAAACCAGATTTTAAAGGTACACTACACTCAGCTTATCTTGCTTTTTGTGTCTCTGACTGACCAAAGCTGATTCCATGAAAATCAGGGCAATACTCCAACGCACTTCTCATTCCATTGTCGTGAAGATTCCCCCCACTCCAGTTTAGGACCTGCGCAGCCTCACCTGACTCGGATGACAAGGAGAAATAGAGCTGGGTGTTATCATCATATTGATGCTACCTTACTCCAAATCCCATATGATCTTACCCACCAGCTTCCTATACATGCTAAAAAGCATAAGGAATAAGATGGACCCTTGCAGGACCCCACAGCTCAAATGCCACGGGGATAAGCAGTCCCCCCCATGCCACTTTCTGAAACTGACCTTGCCGGAGTGGTGACACTGACATCCAACCCACCGAGCTGCTTCTGAAAGATACCATGATTAATGCTGTCCAAAGGTGCTAAGAGGGCAAGGAGTGTCAACAGGGCCTCATTCTTCCATCTCTCTCCCAACTAAGGTCATCTCTCAGGCCAACCGAGACCATTTCAGTAGTAAACCCAGGCCTGAAGCCAGACTGAAATGGGTCTGGAGATAATCCCATTTCTTCCCTTTTGTTAAGAGGTTGCACTGACAGGCCAGGTAACTAAAGGATAATTTTAAGATGTTGGGTAGTGGAGGAAGAAATAAACCATGAGTATTTTCATCTGCTTTTGTCCAGTGAAATTAATTTGTCAGCAGTTGAGAGCACTGCCCCAGTAACACGGAAGTCTTCTGTAGGAGGAAGAAACTGGAGAAGCCATTTCAAGAATCTGGTTCTGGACTAGTCAAGTGGGAAGTATAAATGTTCAGATAAATATTTCAAGACTAAGGTCTGTTCCACACATTAATAACCTATCTGTAGAAAAAGTATCTATGTATGTATTTATATGGCACCATCTATGCTCATGGTACAAAGAACAGGTTTGGCAGGTCCTTACCCCAAGGGCTTACAAACTAAAAATAGACACAAGGGAAGTGGCAGAAGGAGGAGAGGGAAATGGAGACAGGAGTAATCAGGCTTCAGTATTATGTACCTCTGCTTAGTTACGATAAGGCTGTTGGGACTATATATATAAAATGTTCCATGTCCACTACAAATGCACATGAGGAAAATCTAATGGGCACCTGAAGGAACTTGCTAGACCATAACCACTGTGCATGTTTCGGCCATTATTGGCTGCTCATTAGTTTCCATCCTCAGCTCCTCCTATGCACAACAGGAATATTGGCTTTTTTTCTTCTTCACAGCGTGGCAGTGCGGATGAGCAGAAGAAAAGGAGAGGTAGCATCAAACTGTCAGAAAACCGAGAAAGAGAAAAGAGGCACCCAAACCAGTGCTCAAAAATAGGAATTTAGTCTGTGATATACTCAACTTGCTCTAAATGAATTGTTGCAATATGACAATGCATCAAATCTTGTGTAAAATATGCTTGCCACTTAAGAATAGTTGAAATACAATAGGCATATTGGGTTGTGATAATGAAAGATGTCAAAACTGCATATTTGCTTAAAAGTGCCATAGAAATTATCAGTATAATAGCCCAGAGACCATCAGATCCCTTGCATATCTTCTTCTGTAGGTGTCACTAATTTCTAAAGTGTTGAACACCACACTCATTGGAGAAGCTGCTTTTTGCTGTAGCCAAATAAATGGAACATTGTTGAAAATCTTTGAGTTCCCCATGTGAAACTCTGAATCTCAGCCAGGTAGAACAGTAATAACACAATCTAGGCCAGTAGAGTTATACATTTCAACTAGGATCTAGGTAAAAAAATAAATGCCAATTTCTGTTTGCACCATTATTGAAGCTATTTGTGCAGGAAAGGCCTTTGAGCAAGCTTGATTATTTTCAGAGGGGCCCCATTTTTCAATTCTTGCAATAGAATGGGCTGGGGCTGTGGTTGGAGAATTGCACCCAAAGAACAACCCCCAGAGAGAATGGCTTAAAAAAAGCCCCTGAGAACTGGGCCTCTTCAGACTCCTTTCTTCCTGCAGCCTTTGCTTTTAAGAGTACTTGAAAAATATTGTTCCTCAGGTAGTGTAAGTGCTCTGTGTCTGGTCCATGTGTTAACATTTCAGTGAACACCTCTTTCCCAGGCCAAGCATCTATTGAATTTTTTTAAGCTTTTCAGGAAGGAGAGTATGTGAGCACATATTTAGCTGCACCAGACGCTATTGAAAGAATAATGGATTCTTCCCACATTCAGCTCTATTCTTATCCTAATGGTCAGACCACTGAAGCTGTGGTTGTGTCAAAATTATTTTATTTCTGCCCTACTTTTGCTTACTCTCTCAACTCTGAGCGTTTCACGAAAGGATTGGGTTAAAAAAATCCTTTCTTAACCCCTTTCGTTCTGCACTTGCATGAAAGATGGCTCATCTTGCCACCACTGAAAATTTTAGTCAGAAATTCAGCACATACCCCACTTTTGGAAAATCCACTCCATTTAAAAATAAGCATTTTCCATGCTAGAGGAACAGTTTGTCTGTAGGGTTATTGTAGAGAATCATCAGGCTGTGTGAGCATGCAGTGGGTGTTTTGCATAGTTGATCTTCCAACTAACATTGAATGCCCTACAGCAGGAATCTAGAATGTCCACTTATGTCATCTGAGAGGATCCAGTGGGGGGCACTTTGGCTGCCCATCATGAAGATGTTCCCCATCCCTGCTTCACAGAATAGAGGCTAGTTCAGATTGTTTGCATGTGTATAGTTTTGTTGAGTTTGTTGGAGCTAGTCCATTGCATATGTTCTGTGGGTAGACTACTTTCTAGTCTTGATAAAAGTCTGAATCACTGTAGAGAATTGAATATCTCAGGTTCTTTTTAGAAACTGAAGGATCAAATCATTACTTTCATTGTTTTCAAAAAAATCAATGTTTTTTTTCTCATAGAAATGTAAAGGAATAATCTTGGAAGTCCAACCAATCTGTACTAGGGGCTTGGAAATCAGAGGAAAATATAGAAAGAGTTAAGATTTCAAATACCATCTTATAACTAAGGAGTTGAGTCAAGGGTTTTTATATCCAGACTTAATCATTCTGAATACACCAGTTTTGGCTCGCCATCTACAACTTTGTTGTGTGTGTTTTTAATGAAGTTCTGTGCGACTACTGAATGTCTGGAGTGTGGTGGGAGAAGAAGAAAGCTGTCAAAAGCCCTCAAAGGAGAAGATTTGTCTTTTAATCCTGTTTCCTATGGCACTTCCCTGACTTCAGTCATCACACATCTGAAAGTATTTTTATGACCCAGTGAGAGAGAGATGAAGATAGTGTAGTTTAAACCTCAGATGAAAGGCTTTCCCCTGTTTAGGGCGGATGAATCATTTGCATTACTCTGATGCATGGGCTAATATTCTGCAAGGTGTCTGAATAAAGCCATCTTGCAGTAAAAAGAGTACTGTGAATCTGTGCTCAGTTACAACATATTGTATAACCCTGGTTCTACAACCCCAATGTTGGTTTCCTCCTCAAAGGGTGGCTCCAGTTGTTGTCCAGAAGTGCCAGAAAGGAATGTGCAAGTGATTCTTGCATCTTCTTTCTTTGGTAACATTGAAAGTGGCTTCTCATAGTCTTCTCCCATGGGGGAGATGCATGCATTAGATATGCATTGGGAGGGAGACATGGAAGTTTCTGCTTTGGTGTTGAAAGTGTGGAGAACATATCTTCAGTGCTTTTTTGGATAACGTCTACAGTGACCCAAAGAGGCAATGACTAGCTGGAGGAGAAATCTGTGAGCTTCTCTGACCTACAGAGCCCTTTCTGTGGGGAAGGACTATTCCCTTTACCCTGTCCTGTGCTTTGTATATTCATTAGTGGAAGCTGCTATATGTACTCATTACAGGAAAGCTAGGCTGCTTCCAGATGTGGATTTATTGTGGGATTGCCATGGCTTCTCTTGCATTTGAGAGTGGTCCAGGCATTGTGGTCATCCATTTGTAATCTTCCCATGTTTTCCAACCATTACTTCTGGCTTTTTTCTCCCACAAACAAAAAAACCCACGAAGGAGGAAAAGACAGAGTAGCTGCACAGTGCCTTTTGATTGGTAGACCTAGGAGCTGTTGTCTAGAAACACCCACTAGTCATCCTATCTGCAAATTAGCTGCTGCATTCTGATGAGGCCCTTAATTTTGACAACATATCCCTCATTAGTTGACTAAATCCCTCTTTCTGACCTTTTATGAAACTTGGCCGAGACCTGCATGGAGGTCATGGAGCTGGAAGTTATGAAAATTTCTTCACAGATCAGTCTCCTTTCTTGACTGAGGTGATCTTACCCCATATAACTGATTCTAGTTTGTGTGTTCATTTCCCCCCTCTTCTAAGATTTCATGAGCAATGACATCCCAGTTCATTTCAGAGATTTTTCATTTCAGAACTGAGAGAGTAATGCCACAAAGTACCATAACACTACTGCTACTTCAGGACTATATATTACCTTTAAAAAAAATCCCAAGAAGCAGTTGCTACACCATTCCATTTTAACTATGTACAATTTCTGCTTAAAAACACGACTCTTCAGACTTGGCTTTAGCAATTCTGTGTTTGTCAGTATCTCCAAAACATTCAAACTTCTTATTAACTAGTCGATTGTCCACAACTATGTTCCATGCTATTGTTAATATAATTAGTACAGTATGTGTATAATCTCCTCTTGAATTACTGTTGCGTGTTCTAAGTGTTCACAATAAAACTTCAAAGATGCAGAATGAAAAACAACACTGCTGGACAACTGCTAGTGTTTGACGCATGCCTATTCCACTCTTTATTTCCGTGTACCTTGAGCACGTGGCAATTTTTAAAGGGATCCTAAACTCTGTACATTGCTATAGTACCATAATATAAATATTTTTTTAAAAAGCTATTATTTGTGGTAGGTAGTTTGTATCTATATCTTCTGTGAAAGTCCTAATTTTCTTTTTTAAAGATTACGGCAAAGCTAGATAATATTGGTGCCCTATTGATGGCAGATTCACATATTGGTGTTCTTGAATTTTCATCCCTTGCACCACTTCTGTCCTTCCCTGTCCCTATTTTGTCAATAGCTCAAGTCTCTGTTAAAGAGAATACTTTGGTAATGGATCTTCCATGCCATCTGCTTTGCATGCTTGGAATCTATTACTTAGAACATGGGTTTTCATTCTCTGTTGAAATGATCCCACCCACCCATCCTGGTGTTTTTTCCCCCCAAGTGTTTTGGTCCTGCTCGTTGTCTTGGCCTTCCTGTTAAATTCCCATTGTTTTTTTCTTTCTTTCTTTTGAATCTGATGGTATTCTCCAATGCCCTCATTCCCACAGTGCTTTTTCAGCTTTTCTTGTCCCCTACCTTGTACAACTGCCAGCTATTTTCTGATGCCAGAAATTTCTTCCCACCTGCCCTTATAAAAATATGTGAGTAGCTCAGCAAAATTAGCAGGGGTTAGTTTGGGCAAGCAGCTGGTTTTAAAACCAAAACTGTGTGCGTGCACACAGATGCATACCCACACCCTGCCTTAAACCTCCCCCAATCCCTAAACCCATGAAAGGCAAAGATGCATATAGGCATGAGGCAACAACAATGAACATTTAGTACTATAGTAAGAGGCTCTCATGCAGACATTGCCATGTTTACACATCACTTTAAGACATGAATTATGGCTTAATAAAGTAGAATGTGAATGAGCAGCATGCTAGCACATGCTGCTCATTCACTTCCACTTTGCATGAGAGGGTAAATAACTCCCAGGAAAGGGAGAGTTTCGTGAGATGTCTGAACCTTGGGTGTTTATTGCACCCAAATAAGCCAGGATTCATAAGCCAACAATAAGCCCTGGTTTGGGTACAACAAACTACCATCCCAGTTTGGGTATGCATGAAGATCTCCCTTTCCTGGTTTGTTTACCTGCTTGTGCAAACGGAGGGATGAAGCAGGAGTTAACAGGCTGTATGCAACTCATTCATATTCTGGTTTATTAAACTTGGGCAGACTAGGCTTGCAAAACCTAGTTTGTTTTTTACTAGAATTTCAAGTCTACAAACCAGAGACTGGTATCAAAGAAATACACTTAGAACTAATTAATTTTGAGCCTAGGTTTTTTTTCTGTGTACAGGAACTAAACGGAGCTCCCAGTCCTTCCACACAAACATCTACTCCTGATTACCCAAAGTGTTCATAATTTTAGCAGTATAATTTAGACCTGGGGTGGGGGTGGAGAGTCATTTCTGGAGGCAGAAATCCTTGCCAATCTACTGCAAATCACCCAGACATCTATCAGTAGATTCCAATCTACCTTCTGCCGACCCCAGTATTAAACCACAATTCATGACTTCAAAGTGGCATGCAAACATGGTCATGTTTGAAGGAAATTCCTACTAACCTATTAAGTTTAGGCCCCTTGTTGCTTTTTGAGTTTCCATATTTTATGGGAATTATAATATAATTTTTATCAGTCAGTGTTGTAGGTTCTAAAGTTTCATTTCACTGTACTGGATCAAATAGGCCAGGAGTGCAGAACCTCTTTCAACCTGAGGGCCAAATTCCATTTCAGAGATGCTCTCAGGGGCCACATTTCAGTAATGGGTGGGGCTGAAGGCAAAAGGGGCAGGGCCAAAATGTCAAAAATATCTGCATATTTTAATTTAAAGCCAGTGACTAAGCCTGAGGAGAGGCATTTCAGCTTCTCAGAATGGGGGGGCAGGGGGGAGGCACAAAAGCTGGGATTCCATCAAACCATTGGTGGTTAGGGAAAAGGGGGTGAGGCCAGAAGAAGGGGACATGGCCAGATTGGCACCCTGGGCCTGAGGTTCTGCAAGGTTCTGCATCCCTGAAATAGAAGAAGAAAATCAGAAATTTAGGGAGTAATTAAGAGGCCTGAATACTGGCCAATTCATATTTATTTGTTGGATTGTGATATGTTTAATCCTAGATCTAGCCTCAAACTCTGAGGAGCCATACTTGTTTGAACGCCATGGAGCAATATTCTTTTAATCCTGTTGCTGTCTAGATTTGTTTTAACATGGAAGATTGTCCTTGTTGCCAGGAATAGAGCTGCAGTGCTGCAGGGTTTGTACATCCAGAAATTCTTTCATGACTTTAATTTGTATTTGATTGTTGGCAGGGTTGCAAGATTTGTATGAGCTGATTGACTGACTGGATAATTTTTTTTAATTAAATACAGTTTGAACTCACTTAAAACATGTTGCATTTGCTTGTAAAGAGGTTTGAAGTATCTTCCACACACTTGGTCATCTTTAAGTAGTTGAGCAAGCAGTTAACATTTATGACTCCATTTTAATAAATGTGTTGGAGGTCTTTTAACACAAACAAAATGTGCTGTGCAGGCTAATTAAATCAATACTACCATGTAGGAACTTGCAGTTTCTGGAACTGCTCTCTTAAAGCTCAGATATAAACAAAAACCTCATTATTTTTTGTGGTATACAACCCTGAATAAGGGAGGTGTTTCCTGCTTTATGCAGTTGGTGGAATGCATATGGGATTTTGTTGTTGTTGAAATGTGACTTGCAGCTGCACTGGATTTGAGCAAAGCTGTATGGGGTGGCAAAATATGAGAACTGCAGAGTCTTTCATTTAGGAGGGCAGAGAAGAGGTTGCATTTCCAAGGGTTTCTTCAGTGTTCGTAGTTGCCACACTTGGGTGAAACTTCTCGTTCCACCAGTGAATTAAATGTAAGGCATACTATGGGCATCAGCCTAGTAGTTTATTTCATTTATGTATTTATTTATTCAGATTTATATACCACTTTCCAGAGGTATCAGAGCCGTTTATAGCACTGTACCATGTGCTATAAACCCTAGCTAGCTGGGTGAAACTTCAGGAAACCCTGTGTGAAGAGATGGGTTTTGAGAAGACATCTAAATGTCAGAACTGTGGGGGCCTGTCTGATATCAATTGGTAAAGCATTCCAGAGGTTGGGTGCTGCAACACTAATGCTCCACTGCAAGTGCTCCTGAGGCGAACATCAGGAGCATGTGGCACCCTCAGAAGTGCTCCCTCTGATGGTTGCAGAGATTGGGCAGGGACATAACAGGTGAGGGGCTCCCTAAGGTAACCTGGTCCCAAGTTGTTTAGAGCTTTATGGGTTAACAATGACACCTTAAACTGGCCAGGTTGTTTATTGGCAGCCAGTGCAGTTCTTTTAGCAAGGGTGATACTTGCTGTTGGAAAGAGGCCCCAGTTAGCAGCCTTGCCTTTGCATTCTGCACCAGCTGCAATTTCCGGACCAGGCCTAAAGGTAGCCCCACACAGAGTGCGTTGCAATAATCCAATCTTGAGGTTACCAGTGCCTGTACTACCGTGGCTGAGGTATCACAATCCAAGAACAACTGAACCTGGTAAAAGGCACTTCTAGCCACCGAGGCCACCAGAGCCTCAAGTGACAAAGATGAATCCAGAAGTACCCCTAAACTACACACCTGTTCCTTTAGGTGGAGTGCAACCCCATTCAGAACTGGCAACTGACTATTTCCAGGACCTGTGACCCACCCACCCACAGTGCTTCCATCTTGCCAGGATTAAAACTCAGTTTATTTACCCTCATCCAGCCCACCACTGCATCCAAGCACCAGTCCAGAGCCTGCATGGTCACAGCCAATTTAGATGTTATAGAAAAATAGAGCTGCCTGGGTGTCATCTGCATACTGATGACACCACACTCTAAATCCCCAGATGACTGCTCCCAGCAGCTTCATATAGATGTTGAATAGCACTGCGGATAATATAGTGCCCTGCGGCACCCCATAGCACAAGTGGCAGGGGGCCAGGGGGCACTCCCCCACCCCCATTCTCTGAGACTGACCTCTTATGTAGGAATGTAACCACTGAAGTACAGTTCCCCCCATACCCATCCCATGAAGTCTATCTAAGAGGATACCATGGGCCATAGTATCAAAAGCCGCAGAGAGATTGAGTAAGAGGAGCAAGGTTGCACTTCCCCTATCCTTCTCTCAATAAAGATCATCCAGCAGGGCGTGCAAGGCCTATTTGGACCCAAAACCAGGCCTGGACCCAGGGTGGAATGGGTCTCAATAGGTGGTTTCATCCAAGAATGCCCGCAGTTGCTCCACCACAACCCTTTCAAATCACTTTACCTAAAAATTGCATGTTTACAACTGGGCGATAGTCTTCACAAATCCTCGGATCCAGGCTGGGCCTCTTCAGGGGCATCTCTACACCAGCCTAAAATCCTGCATTTAAAACGGAGCTTTCTGCTTCCATTTTAAATGCAGGATCACAACTGACTCCCTTTTTCACCTGTTTCCTTTCCCCCTTCCCCTTTCCCCCT
The DNA here is from genome assembly GCF_057233095.1 of Heloderma suspectum. Lineage (NCBI taxonomy): Eukaryota > Metazoa > Chordata > Lepidosauria > Squamata > Helodermatidae > Heloderma > Heloderma suspectum. The sequence goes on from NC_139461.1 coordinate 234,454,560, forward strand.
CCTTATCCCCATATCTGAGTCTTCCATTATCTTTCATTGATCTCGCTTCTCTTCTTGCTTCTCTTCTTGCCACAAGCTCCGTGTGAAGAAAACTCAGGAGAGGTTGCATTAATGCCTCCTTCAAAACATCAGACAACGCTCATTTACACAACGAGGCGTTAACCACACCCTGGACCCACCCATCCAGCCTTGCCATGTTGGCTAGCCTTAATTAGCCATGAGGGACAGGGATTGAGAGGGCATGTGGTCAGTCACATAGCTGCAAGCACCTTGTCCACATCATCATTGTCCACATTAACTGAAATTAATCCCAAATTGATGCTAGATGGGGCATTGGACATCTTACTTGGATCTGCCATAACAGTAAATTATAAATAATCCCAAATTCTCGGTGCAGAAGATAAAAATTTGACATTCATGGCTACAGTGCAAAGTTCCTTGTGTGCTCCATAAAGTGTCCCATCCCATTTGGAAGCAATATGCCAATGAAGTGCACGGGAGAGCCCTTTTTAATGGAAATCCTCAGTTTACCTATACATGTCTACTCAGAAGTAAGCACCATTGAGTTCAATGGGGCTTACTCCCAGGTATGTGTGTACCCTAAAGGTACAATCCTGTATACACTTAGAAGGTAGTAAACCCCATTGAACACACCAGGACAAATATCAGAGTAAGCATAGCCTTGTGCTATTAATCATGCAGCTTTGCAGACTATAGCCCAAGTCTTTGCTCATGGGTAAATAGCATAACTGCAGTGCGAGCAAAACTAGAACTATCATCTCATCCAATTTAAGTATGCTGCTGTTGTAATGTGGTTTCTGTTTTGTTCTGCTTAGCCCCTCATGCTTAAGTTCTATCCCTAATTGTGTTGCTCCATTGTGTAACCATAAAATCAAATGTCTAATTGCATGATTCCAGTCTCTTTCTAATACATTTTTCTTTTACTTCCAGAAGACATGACTGGATATGAAACACTATGCTGTATTGTATTTTTGCTTTGTTTTCTTCTGTATGTTGGCTGTTTCAAAAGCCAGTAATATAGTAGCCACAGGCAAAGAAGTGTATCCAGATATCTGGCATATTTAATTAGTGCTAGTTAACAAGCAGTTTAAATTTATTCTTCCTTTAAAAAAAAAATCCTCTAAGTCTCAAGCCATTTAAAGTGGAATAGCATAAACTGTAAGATGTAAAGACCTTTGAGAATACTGTGGCTGGTTTCAGTCGTACAGGAGATCTGGGTTTGGTCAGTTTGTGGCATCCAAGGAAATGGGAGTGAGTTTGTGTTAATACCATTCGCAGTTGTTAAGCAGAATTTAAAATGATGATTGTCAGGTGATCAACCACAGAAACTAGGTTTCACATGTTTGCCCTCTTCTTCTGCATCTCATGGTCTGTAATCCATGACATGTTGTGGAAAGCTATAATGGCTCAAATCAGGAGAAGGGTAGGAAGACCACCTTAGCTTCAACCCTTCTCTCTTCCTGGCCACATGCTCACTCCCCCCTGCCGCCCATCTTCTCTTGAGCAGCCTGGCTCACTTCAGATACTGCCTTAAAAAAATGGAGAAGAGGGACTCTTCTCTCTCAATCAGTAACTTGATTGCCAAATGCTCTGCGTGAAGAAGTATACTTTACCCAGTGGTTCCCTTTGTTCTGGGTGAAATATATGTATAAAGACATATATTTATATGTTTATTTATATGAGAGGATGTTCAGTGTTCTTCAAGAAAATGGTTGTCTGTTGACAGTACTACAGATGTATCCTGTTCTCAGTTGTATGTCAGAAGAGAGGCTGTGTGGATAATGAAGGAACACATGGAGTAAACCTGAAACATGTACTACCATATGTATAAAAAAATACAATGCAGCTCATATGTAAAATAATGTGTGTGTTGGGGGGTGGTAATCTAGGCTGCATCAAACATCTGAAACACTTTCCCTTCAGTGAAGGAAAATACATTTGGTGAAAGGAATTCTGTGGCATATTTTGTACACTGTTTCCATTTTAAAATCGGAAGGCAGAGGGAAGGGGAAATAGCACCTTAAATTACCACTGCAGTGCACAGACATCAGTAAACGCATGATCAAATTTCCCGTAGCAGGTAAGTGTGCTTTCCCCACCACCACCCTTGGGACAATGTGTCAGAGTGAAAGGCAAGCTCAGAGTGAAAGGCAAGCACTTCATCCCTTGTCTTGGTGCTCTGGATTTGCCACTGTACAATATACATTTCTGTTGGTTGGTACATAAACTGTGAAGGGCTAAATTGAATTCCATCCTATCTTTCCATAAAAGCTCTTTCCTTTTCAGTTTAGTATACTCCATGCAGATTTTGACTCCAGATTGGATATATTGCTTCATTATTGGAGAGAGTGGAGGCGTTTCCTGATCCTAAAGTGGTCATATCACTTAATTTCTTCACTCTTGAAGTGAGTCCCTTTTGAAGGATTGTTTGGATTAACAGTTATTCACTTCCACAAAGGAGAAAGTTATCATGAAGAAAATTCTTGTAGCTTCATTTTTTTAGAGGTTGCAACTAATTATATATAAAATGATAACCCTGTTAGTCCTGATTAGAATCTGCCTTATATATGGATAATCAAATACCATCTTCTAACTCATGTAGGCCACTGAGAAAACATGTCATCTTTTAAAAAATTCATTGCAATGTATTTTCTTTTCGTTCCTAGTCTTCTTTCAAAGGCTCTGCATTGTAAAGTAGGTATCCATCCAGTATGTCCTTCAGATCATCTCATTATGACTGCATTCTGCAGCAGGCTTTCAAGAGAAGGCCTACTGATGACCTATATCTGTGGATAGATTCAATATATTCCAACGATTAGGAAGAGAATTCTGAATGGAATGGGACAAGTAGGAATGGAAGTCTACCTTCCTAGAAGAATTGTGGGGGTAAACAGCCCTAAACTGGATAGATTTCCCTAACGTCCGACTGGCTAGTAATTCAGTTTTTCTCTTGCCTTTTTCTTTTTGTGAGCTGCTTGTCCATACCTTTGGCATGGGGCATCTTGATCAGAAGAAAAAATTAAGTAATCTTTACACTTAAAAACCGTAACTCCTGGTTTTGGCTGGATTTCCTGGAAATTCTATAAACACTTTAGGGGACTCATTGCTCCCATATTTAATATTGCTTTTTAATAGTATTTTTAGTGTGACTTCTACCCCGACTGGGTAGAAGCAATCAGTCAAACTAGACTGATAAGTATTCCTAAACTAGGTAATTACCCTAAGCCTCTGGAATCATAGCATTTCATTGCATTCCTATACTGAAACACTAAACTTTTCATGTTAGTACTTACTGATCAAATAAACTTACTTATTTATTTACAATATTTATATAATGCTCCACATCAGTAGATTTCGGAGTGGTGAACAGCAAGGATAAAAGAATAAAACACCATATTAAAACATTTTAAAAGAAGCAAGTTCTGATAAAACTGGATTTAATAAACTGTGGCTGGTCACTCAAGGAAGGCTTCCTGAAATAACAATGTCTTCAGGAGGCGCTGGAAGGAACACAATGTTGATGCCTGCCTGACCTCCAAAGGCAGGGGGTTCCACAGGACGGGGGCCACCACCCTGAAGGCTCTTCAGTGATATAAACATGATAACAGATTATGTTTAAAAAATACAATAAAAATCAGATTCAGTTTATCCCAAATAAGCAGCTCTCAGATTGTATTTGTAGACTTCTAAATATAATTCATTACAGCAAATTGATGGGCACAGCAATCTTAAGTGGGATGGGGAGTGAAATGGTAGGGGCTCACTCAAAGCCCTGACAGCTCACATTGGCTAAAGGAGGGGGTGCCCAGAGTTCTTCAGCAGTCTTCCCCCCAAATTGGTTACAGTGGGAAGGAAAATTACCTATGCCCAGTCATTTGGATTTTCCAGCAAATTTCTGTGTACAAATTAGGCTATTGCATGAGGTCAACTGCATTGGAAAAAAATCAGCTTGCACTGAAAAATGTTCTGGTGCCTTACAGGTTGATCTAAGTTGGTGTGTTTATTTTATTTTTATTTTGTAAACAACAAAACTTAAAAAAGTACCCCATGTTATTTTTTTTGTTCTAATATGCCACAAGTACTTGACCTGAAATATATGAGGGGAAAATTAAAACACACTTAATGTGATATTAATTTTATATTATGTAGACATTTGTATTGGAATACTTGTAAAAATTTAAAGACAATAGCATGTACTTCCCTTACATTGTTTACATTTAAGGGAAAAAGTACTGAAAACTGTTGAGACACTAATTTTAGCAACCCAAAGAACTATGCATGGCAACCACTAATCTATTGCCACAAGAGTTCAGCTCTCTTCCACTAAGGTTGTTAGGGCACCTTCAGCTTTCCAGTCACCACTTATGAGTTCTATTCCAAACTTGTATATGTATTTCAAGTACATATATGTATCCTTTCACATGCTGCTACGGATAATCACCTGAAAAACATGAATTACAACTCCGAAACTTCCAAGCTTGCCTATTTTTGCAATTGCCATCCTTTCATCACTATGAATAAACTTCTGAAACGGAAAATTTTCCAGAGAAAAATAAAGCACTGGAAAATTTCTCTCCCCACGTCACTGCCTATGCCAGGTCCAGGCTGATGTAGGCAGTGAGACCGATTCTGGGGCCTCTTGAGAACAGGGGGATTTTGGATCCAGTGGAGAGCCCCACTTTGGCACCTACCACTGGCACTAGCTATACCCATGGAACTTTCCAGGGTGAATGTGCCCCCTACCAGTAGAGCTCCCCTCCACCAGTGGAGGGGAAGTTCCACTCTATTCTAACGCCCTCCAGCCAGTGGATTTGGAGGTTAGAATTGCTCTCTAAAACTCCAATTACAGTCCTGTACCTCAGGGGCCAAATTGGCTCCAGGCAAGCATGATGGAGTCTTAGGCAGAGCCCACCCCCTGCTGATGTACAGCCCTTGACACGCTTGTCCCCCATTCCCTTGCACCTACATACACAGTGGGAAAGGCAAGGGTCAGGCAAAGCCCTCTGATCCTCCACCTTGATGACTGGCCCCTTGAGGCACTGGCTCAGATAAAGGTAAGGGAGCTTGGTTTGGGAAAGAGGGTGTTTCCAAGAGGAGCAGCCTCTTGGACTGGGTATTCCCCATGGTAGCTATACCAGGATTCCTGCAAAGCATTTGATAAATTAGAATTGGCCTGCTTAATTGCATTTGATGGATCAGAATTGCTCATCAAGCCCATCCCGCAGTTAATGAAAATTCATAGTCAACCAGAAATTTATTTGCAGGTAACATTGTTCTTGTTGTAACAGATCCAAACATGGCAGTTTCTGTGTTATGAAATTTATTTTAAAAAATGCTTTAGCTAATTATCCCACAGTCTGAGCAAAACCATCAACAACAGCACATATTTGCAGAGTGTGAAATAACTAGATGTAACCATTCTTAAAGCTTTATCAACCATTCCAGAGACTTAACTTTAGAGGATAAATAAAACAATTGAAACAAGCTTTGAGACAGTGGGCACAATCTGCCATAGCTAGGTAAAGTTGCTGCTATTAAAATGGCACTCTGTAAATTTAACTTTCCAATGCTTCTAATAGCCTCCCTTTTTCACAAACAGCAAACCTTGATTGAAAAATATATTCATGTGGGGGGAGAAATCTTATAAACAAGACAGTATGTAGAAATAACAAGCTAGGAAGTATTGACATACCTGACTTAATATTCTTCTGCAATTCTTATAAAACTAGACAGCTTCTTCATTTAATATAAAATCCCTCGCTTTAATACAAAGCCCTCCTGAAGAAAGGTTACAAGTAAGAACAACACAGAGTCTTGTGGCACCTTAAAAGATTAACAGATTTATTGTGGCATCAGCTTTCATGGACTAGAGCCCACATCACTTATGGAATGAGGCCAATGGCAAACTAGGGCAGCAGATGTATGTTTGCATGACATGTTCTAGTCACGGAAACCATCATGATTCACCTCTCCACTGATTCCACAGCAAGGGTTTGGGAACACAGGTGTCCCTTGTAAAGTTTTTACCATCTAGTGATTTTAAAGTGGAGTCTTAAAATGCCTAATGGGGCTGCGGTGGCTTAGTGGTTAAGACACTGAACGGCAGACCGGAAGGTTGCCAGGACAGCAGTTCGAGTCCGGAGTGCCGCGTGACGGAGTGAGCTCCCGTCTTCAGTCCCAGCTCCTGCCAACCTAGCAGTTTGAAAGCAAGAAATTGCAAGTAGATAAATAGGTACCGCCTCGGCGGGAAAGGTTCAGCGTTCCGTGCACCTCGGTGTTTAGTCATCCTGGCCACATGACCACAGAAGCGTCTTTGGACAGCGCTGGCTCTTCAGCTTAGAAACGGGGATAAGCACCACACCCTAGAGTCGGACATGACTGGTTGGGGACACCTTTACCTTTTTTTACTTAAAATGCCTATGGAATGCAGAGTTTTCACTCTCCTTTATTCCCCTTCCAGGCATTCTAGAATGCACATCAGGACTGGACTGATGGATGCTCATCTGTACTGCTTGAAGAAATGCGTGGTAGACTTTCTTGAAGAGAACAGGTAAGGAAGGAAGCATAGGGCCTAAATCATATGTGTGTTTTAAAGTGCTTTAATTATCACACTGGAAACTTTCCCTCTTTCAGTTAATGTGCATTACCACCATTCACAAGTGATGCTTTTCCTGCTTTAAATGTCACCACATCCTTTCATGCTGAGAACAGACTTTGATGCAATCCCATAATACCCCATAGGCATCCTTTTAACAGGGCATGTAACTTTTAAACAGTGTGCAGTGTATTGTGGGGTTTCTTCTCCATTTTCTGCTCAAGGGCTTTCACATGTTTGGAGGGGTGAGAGAGAGAGAAGATAATTTTGTGATCTCCGTCCACCCAACCCACATATGTACCATGCTTAGGTTTGAGCGTGCACATTCCTGCTCCAACCCATATCCCAAACTCAGCTTTCCCTATGGTTTCTGTCATTTTAAACAACAATAACATCAGCTGCTCCAGTTCTAGCAGCTGCAGTGTAACCCACGTCCATTCCTTAATACAAGCTCTTGCAATGCCTGTCCCAACCCTCTGCTAAACTGCCAGGCCCAAATTAGCAAGAAACAGGGCACGCACAAGAATTCGAAAACAGAGTGGGAGAATAAACATGTTTTGAGAAGGAAGAAGCCCACCCTCCAGCCACCACTGCTGAGCATACACGGGAAGCGTCAGCTGTGATGCAGGGTTTATTACTGCCTAGTTTTTTGCTATTTTGGCAGACAAGAGTGTGTGCGTGCCTCATTTTTAAAACTGCTGAGTTGGGGAAGGGTGAATAGACTGGGTGGCCATGACCAGACAAGCACTTACTGAAACTGGATAGCAGCTCTCCCCCCAAACCAGCCACCCCATCTCTAAGCAGCCATATATCTCATATATCTACCAATAATTGACTGTCTTCCCTTTTAAAAGCAAATTTGCTACTACCTGCAAGGCATTTGCTGCTTTCCAAAGTTCCTTCATCGACAGTTCCTGAACTTCTTGGGTGCAAGCAGAGAGTCAAAGCAAGCCTCGGCCTTCCTGTTGTCTTGCCTCTGCCTGCCGGGCAGCTGGAGCTCCAGCTGCTCACAAGGCGCAGACAGAGCTGGCGTGCCTCTGCTGCCCCTTGCTGGCTCTGAGCTGGAGAGGACGTGTTGGAGGTGTGAAGGGTTTTCTGTGCACCTGCTGGGCAGTTGGAGTTGCAGCCATCTGGCAGGCACAGGCACAGAGAAAGCCCACAGGAATCCTTAGCCCCTCGGTGGCTCCGAGCTGGAGGGGCACAGCAGAGGTACCGTGTTTCAAAGATGCAGCCTGTCCAGATTGTTTCCTGGCAATGGCGCATTCTTCGTTGGCCACCAAGGCCACCCAAAACTTTTTGATCCCAGGTGACACATGTGAAATTGCTCTAAGAGGGGAGGCTACAATACCCATTTGGTTTTAACGGAGAGGTATCTGCAGGACTTGTGCTCTCTGGAATATATCAAATGAAAGGTAAGTTTATTCAACACAAATGCCAGATGATTAACTCTAATTGACAAAACCAAAGCAAGTTGTTTAGACACTTGAAATTAAATACAAATCCCCAAACCTGCATTTGTATATGACTGGTAACTTTCCATCCCAAAGCAGTAGCAATAGAAGATGGAAGATTACCACACCAAACCAATAATCTTGCTGCCTTCTTAGGGAAACCTAATACGTGTCTGCTTTCTCTTCATTCATATCTATTGGGGCTTCCTTGTTCACCAGTAACATGAACATATTTCCATTCCTTTTGTGTATGTCTGTCTTCTGTGTACATTGTTTTGTCCATCTGCAAATCCCATCCCTGCCTGGATAACCTTGCATGTGGGCTATCTTTGAGACATCCTGTATTCTTAACTTGTGGTGTTCCTACCATGAAATGGAGACCACCCACTGAGAGGAAGAAAAACAGCCATTTATGCAAGGAGAGAGTGATCCTGGCCATAATGGTTTTGCAGGGGAGAAAGGCACTGCGTTTACCTTAAATTGGGAGCAGCCCACAGGTGAGCCCGAGGACATAGCTCTTAGTGCCACCTGCTATAGTCACTAAGCAGGTTGTGCTCTTCGGTATCTCTCATCCCTTTGAAAGGGAAGCCAAAGGTGGTGCCTGGATTTTAGAAACATTTGGAGGTACAACTGTGTGTGCTTTTCAACTGAAAAGGCTGACATGAGAGGGATGGTGTTGAAATCAGTCAGTTTATGGCCACAGCAGAGATAATCATATACTAAATCTTACCTGTTCATTTAAAAAAAAAAACAGTGAAGGAGGGAAGGTCAGTACACCTTCATGTAGGATGTTCCCTTCAGAACAACAGACTGAAATGGTAAGAGGGCCCCTCTCCATGTCATCTTCCCATCATAAGTGATGGACTGCTTTTATTATTCTTTTGGTATGTGCTGCCAGCCAGTTGGCAGCACATACAACTGTGAGAAAAGATAGGAATGTAGCAGGGGGCATAGGGAAGGATTAATTTGCAACTTCCTCTGTTGCTAATATGAGATGGTTAGTTAATTAGTTTGTTTTTGGGGGTTTGAAGAGCAATCACCAGCTCATGAGATCTAAACTAGAAGAGAGGACAGCGGTGCTCTCAACCTTCAGCTCTTAAGGGTCATGTGAGTGACTTGGCTTCCCTGTGTTTTTAACAAAAAAGTTCAAATTGTTAACATTCACACAAAATGAAAAAATTCTTTCTTCCTTGAAAGCTTTTGTCCAGGCAAGAAGTATCTGCAGGATATTTGCAGAGCTTTTTTTTCCAGTAGACTATAACCCTATTTTTGGTGTAGTTTTCTCAAAGGCTTGGTTTCCATAAAGTGAGATTGCCTTGAGTATGAAAAGTGGCAGACAGATCTGTTTACCTCTCATGATTACCATTGCCATAAAGCTCTTCTTCAGTTATACAATTATCTGCATTCTGTTTTCTTCTCAATATGTAGTCACATCCCTTTGGCCTAAAACGTCAGACATTCTTTTTTAAGCCTTATGGGTTGACCTTTCACACATCATGCTATTAAATGATTTCCAAGGCTTTGTAAGAAGATTTAGCATACCAGCCGCATGTTGCATTGGCAGCCAGCGTATTCTCATTTTTATTTGTTTGTTGCCCTCTATTCTCCCCACCTCCCCCAACTATGGAAAGGGAGTACCAGTCAGCATTTATGAGCTAGAGCCATGATAGGAAAATGGGCCTCTTTACCATTGTAACCATAATTTCCATGCTTCCTTCACAGGGGGACAGGTTAATAGATTTTACTTTTCCTTCAGAAAAGGAGATTTTCCCCAAGAGTTTTTAATGCTTAGTTAGATTTGAGGGGTACGGGGAGGTAAAACTATACTGAGTTGGGGTTTGTCAGTCTAGTCAGTTTATAAAAGACTCTGATAATGCTTTCAATTTTCTGGGCAAAGCATAGCTAAAATCAGTAGAACTGTTAAAGGTAACAGTGGAATAATCATGCTGGGCCATGAAGTAGCATAGAGTTCCTTGTTGTAATGAAAATACATTTTCTTTTCAGTGTGTATGGATCCTTGTTGGAATCCATCTCTTTTCATTAATACGTGAAGGTAGAAAAGCTCAATCTTAGACGTCTCATAGCCTCCTACAGGAAGGGGCACTTGCTTTGAACAAATAGCCACTGCAGACATTTGGAGTATTCGGGTCATATGTTCTTAATCCTGTTGGCAATTGGGTGACCATATTTTGAAGCAGCTGAAGCGTTGGAACATTTTGCATGAGTGGGACCATACTTATTTCAGTAAATAATTCCACATGTTGAAATAGATAATTCTTCATGTGGCAGAAGCATAAATGGTAGTAGTGATGGATTATACACTTTATTGTCTTGGCATAGATTCTCTTATCAGGTGTAAGTGGTGGAAGGTCTTCTAGCACCCGAAAATCTAGGCATAGCAATGAATCAAGAAGTGCTTGATGAATGTGCAACTATTGGTGCAGGGCCTGAAGCAAGGACAGGCAGGCACAATTGAGACTGCTCTTGTACAGGCTAAGTATCAGCCTGATCTAAAATCTTTATAGCCTTTCCAAGTTGGAGGGAGCCAATGTGTGCTTGTGTAGACAGACGCACCTGGAACCTAAGAACACCTCACAGCTGAAGGGAACCCTCTGACATGCAGCCCTGGTGGCTCACCACATCAGGCAACAATGCACAGAACTAAGGACTTTTAGTTCTAGCCCTTGTAGCTCCTAAAAGCATGTGACTAGGGTGGATGGACCTCATATATAATAGGAAGTCCTGCAGCTTCATATATCATCAGATCAGGGTGCCTACCCCTGCTCTAACCATTACGCATTACTGCCTCTCTACTCCACATCTAAAGTTGCTACAGATTCAGTAGTGTGACCATTGAGCTGGCTCTAAGGAAAAAGATGCACATTTCCTGAGCAAGAGAGAGAGCAAAAATAGCACCACAAAGAGAATATCTCAGAAGGTTATGAAGAACTTTCCATTGTGCAACTTTCCTTCAGTAAACTGAACTAGAACATAAGTGGATGAATTAATTCTGTCATCTTCTGCTGCTGTTTGCTGTAACAGCTAGATTCAACAGCCATGTATGGAGCATTTCCCTGAGCAAAGAGGCTAATCTGCTTTGCAGAAAAGCTGGTAACCTCAAGCTGAAACTCTTGGCTTGCTTGTATTCAGGGCAGCTAAGTGTTACCTTTAGCACTGCTGAAAACATGGGAATAAAAAACTATGTGGGTGGTTGAAGAACTTTGCCTTTTGATAAGCCACTTCCTCTGGAGTTCCCATTCCTTCAGTCAGCCTCCCAAGGTCTCCAGATTGACCGTTTCTGGAAAACTGTTCCAGAAAAGATAATTTCTCCCACCTGAGCTACAGTCTGAGATTCTTCCCATGAAGAAAAAAATTAAATGTGTCCTGTACCTCCTATGAAGAGTACCAAGATTACCAGGGGGTGGGAAGCTTCAGTTGATGAGGGTGTATTTTGGCCACAGGCTTCTGCTTGATTTGCTTTGTGGTATGTTGTACACAGAGGCCCCCGCAGGTTTACATTAAGATGCTGCCCAGACTAAACCAGTCCGTAGTTTTGCTTTCCCCCTCTCAATGCCTTTTTATCATTCACAGTGTCACCTGTGTTTCCTGGCAAGGCCTGCAGACTGTGAGGGAGGTCTGGCTGAGCCAAGCTTCTGGCTTAATGCAGGCTTTCTCTCTGTTTCTCTCTCTCTTCTTGCCTGCCGAAAAGATGGCTGCAAAACAGAGCTTGCTCTGTGGACACCTAAGAGAGAACACGTCAGCTGTGTGGCTGGAATGTATTTTTCTGCCCTGTAAAGATCAGGTTGTATAATGAATACTTTCCCTGTGATTAAAATTCATAAAGAAACAAATTTGCTCAGGTGAAACAGAGCAAATTGTGATACTTCTAGCAAGCAAAATGTGGACAAAATATATGCCCAAATAAACTAAAATAAGAAATACGAAATGTTGTCTATTAGGGAAATATGCAGCTAAAGGTGGGTTGTTTATTTCCTCACTACTTATAGGTAGTCTACAGCTGCAAACCTGCCTGCATTTTAAATGGTGTCATTTGTTTTATCTCAACTCTTAAACAGGGAAGTTCAGGGCTGATTAAAATTTCCAGAAGTATTACTTCTTCTCAGCAACTATTAATGACAGAGCTCTTGGATAGCCAAGCTATCTGAGAGCCCACTTGGAAAATTTTCTTCACAATCAGAATTACCCTTACTCTTCATGCTGTGCACTCCCCATCTGCTCTCTGCCACCTGTGCAGTTAACTGGTGGTGGCCATAGACAGCTGTGATCAGTGCTACTGCTTTTATAAGCTGTGAGTGTACAGTTCCTGTTGCTTTTTGTTTGCATTTGATATGCAACTGTCATGCTACATGAGGAACTGGAGAACAGGATAATGGTTGTCATTGCTTACCATTTGGCCACATTTAGGTGGCAGTAAAACCTCACTACCACCACTTTCTGTAATTCTGGCAATCCACTGTTTACTTCTTCCTGTCACACTGCATAATATAGTTCGCTTCAAAGTGTGTGTGTAGAGGTGTGTGTATGTATGTAATTAAAATATCAAAACTGTATCTTTATATAACAAATACCACAAATGCATAACTAAAGTATAAAAATCTCAAGAGTAAACAAAAATGCAAAATCAAAGAAATACCATAGTTTAATATTAAATAAGAGAAGAATTAGTATATGGGGTAATGTTACCATGAAATTTGTCATTCCGGTTGTTTTGTCTACACCAGTCTGAAAAAAGAGGCGTTTCTGGCTGATTTCCAATAAGCAGCTATAGTTTATCTAATTGAGGTTAACATATTTGCAAGTAGTTCAAGGTCTTCTCTAAAACTAGATCTTAATAAACTTAGAAATAGGTTGTTAAGTATTACTGGGATTGTTTTAGAAGTGACTGCGGTGTCAAAGGTCAAAGAGGAATCTTACAGAGAAGGGAGTCGAAGATGGTTGTGTAGTATGTGAAAGCAGGGCAGGGAAGAATAGCTGAGGGAGAGTGAACCTTGGTGGGCATAAACATTGCAACCCATTCCACAGCAAGCCTTGCTTTGTCCAAAGCTACTCTGATTTCTTTACCCATGTTGGTTGGGCAACCAATCTTGATTGCATTTCTAGCTCTGATTGGTGTGTTCTGTCAAATTTTAGCAGTCCTGGTAATTGTCATTTAACAGTGTTATGGGTATGTTAGTATTTTGAATCGCAGAATTGTATATGCGCCCTTTGTTTCTTGATGCATTGAAATATGCGTTTGTGTTTTTATATAATACATCACTTTTGACAGGGATATTCGACACACGTTACGTGTTAGAGCCAAAATGCCTCTGTGTAATTTGAAAAAGCAAGCCCCTGCAGGCACTTCACAAAAAAGTCTGCAGCTCAAACATGCATCAAGGCAGGGGGAAAGCTTCTACAGAGAGCCACATTTGGTGCAGGTGGGACCAGTCTGGAAGAAAAGCAACCAGCCACTAAGAGGAAAGGGGGAGATGGGAGGAAAACTGCCATATGGGAAGGTAGGCTGTTGTCTGCAAGGGGATGAGATTAATTCCTGAAACTTTTACAAGGTCTGCCAAACTCCTTGGGTGGCCCTTCTGATCTGTAGTGACTTCTGTCACCGAGGCAGTGCTTAAACTGTTGACATTCCCAAGCCAAAACTATTTGCGATCTAGACTAGAGCCATTTCACTTTTCCCCCAGTGACAAAGTGTTGCTATTTGAGTGCAGAGAGAGGTGACACAACGGATATGCTAAATGAGGGGAAGACTGCTGGATCTCCTGCAACAACTAACAACTGCACACTTAATGCACAATAAAGCAATTGTCTGGAAATGTCCTTTAAACGTCATGCTTGACCTTCTCTAGCTCCTGCATCATGGCAGAGCTTGAGAAATAAAGTGCTAACCCAGAATGTGAAGCTTCTTACCTTACATGTCGAAAAAAACTCACAAGTGGAATTTCAGCTACAAGTAAATTTCTCACAACCTGGTTACAGAAAAGCTAGGCAAATGGTTTAGATAAGTGTTTCTTAAACTGAAGCATGTTGAAGCAAACATGCTCGGTATTGGGATAAGTCAGTGTCATCTGTTGAGAATATATACCAATTTCTGACTGGATATGAGCAGTTGTCAATATTTTATTTATTTCCTTCACTTCTGTGTTGCCTTTCTGCCATGGCATTCATTGTGGTTTGTACTTTAAAATACTAAAACAAAAGTTACAAAACATGAAATAATAAAAGAGTAGACTTGTCTTACACCATTGGTAGTCTAAGTGGAGTGCCCTGTACCAGCTAACAGAGATGTGTCTAGCAGAACAGTGATAAACACCTTTGTCTTAGCATTTTGTTTTTACTCTAGAAATAACAGTGGCAGAGAAATTTGTAAGAAGACATCAGTTTAAAACTTGCCCCTCTTACACCATAAACCTCTGCAGCCAGAGGTTTGGCTGCAAAAGGCAAGAAGGCAGGAAGCCAGCAACACCAGACAGGCCGCTTAAAAAGATCAGCCTCGGATGGCCTTCTCTCTGTCCCATCAGCCAGGACAGCTAGACTGGTGGGGACAAGGGAGAGGGCCTTCTCTGTGGTGGCCCCCACTCTGTGGAACTCCCTCCCTAGGGAACTCCGCCATGCCCCCTCTTTAATGAGCTTCCGTCGTGCATTAAAAATGTGGTTGTTCAGGCAGGCATTTGGGGTGGGTTAGGATATTTTAGAAAACGTTTTTATTGTAGAATGTTATTGTCTTAAACTGTTTTATTATATGTTGTATATCGCCCAGAGTGGCTGGGTGACCAGCCAGATGGGCGATTAATAAATTTAATAAATAACATTAAATAAATAAATAAATTGAGTTATGTGCAAGGAACTGCTTAATAATTTATTGGTCCACCTAGCTACTTCAGCATTTCCTTTTCTTGTTGATTAAAAATCGTTTTTTTGCTTCCTGGAAAATAAACACAAGCTGGGAGGATAAAGAGATGTACATCATTTGGCCAACATCAGTCCATTAAAAAAAACAAAACAAAGATGTGGATCTGTCTTCCCCATGTTGCCTATAACCCACATCAGCTAGTATCACATTCTTAGCATGTCTCTGAAATTCCAAAGTTATAAAGAAGAGAATCAATAAAAGAGAAGGTTAAAAAAAAGCTCATAATGGCTTCTTCCATTGTGTTCACTAAAGCCATATTGTGGGAAATCAACCCAAACCCTGTCTTAAGGAGTGTTGAGTCTGAGGCAGGTGGTATTAACTGGGGGCTGCATTAACTCTTTTCAAATCTCTTTCCCGTTTCCTTGAAGGGACATGCTTGGTGTATATATGGTAGGGGCTGTTTGCTCGCCTCTTGCATTGACATTTTAATTTGGTCCATGATATAAATATCATTTCCCTAATCCCCCTGTTCTTTGCATTGTTTTGTCTTTTTTTTCTTCAAAGTGAGTTGACTTTTTTCTTGAAAGCAATGGGAATAGGGAGGGGAAGGGAATGGTGCCTGGTTGCTCTAGTTTGGAACATTAAAGAGCTGGGAAAAAACCTCCAAGTAACTGTTGTTTCATTATTTGTATTCACATGGAAATTTTTAATCTCCATCAAAGGATCAGGAGAAAATAATGTTGAGATCCAACAAGAGTATGCCTGGCTTACATGGCATTTTTAAACGTTATTTGGCTTTATCCCATAAAACGATGAGAACCATGAACTATGTACCTACAGGGTTCATAATTAACTTTTCTCCTTCTTCCATCCCCTTTCCTTTTCCCTCCCTTCCTTCCTTCCATCTCCCCACTGGCACCCAGCACCTCTATTATGTTGTATGAATCTTGAAATTCAGCAGGACTGAATCTGTGGGCTTCATTTTGTTACTTTATTAATAAGAACCTCTCTGTTAGAAACCAATACTTCTATAGCTGTAGCTCTAGCATATTCTTCTTGAAATTAATATGAATCCCCTGATCATAATAAGATATATGAGTCTAGCCAAACCTCTGCCTTTATTAGAGTCAGATATTACTAGATGGTGCTTTAAAAAAACAGACCAGTGTATATAACAAGTCACAGGTCTCTAAAGCATCAGGTGAACTTCCCAAAGGTGGTGCAGCTAGCTGATACGGGAGGGAAAAGCAGCGGCAGAGATAATGGTAGAAAGATACTAGAAAGAGATAATTCCAAAGCAGGCATGGCAGGGCAGCAGAGGAACTAGACAGAGAAACCAAATAGCCATTTTCAAAAGGCCCAGGAAATAATTTTATAATTATTTAGGATTAATTCCTCAGTATGCTAAGAATCTCAACCTACAGTCTCACAAGCCTTCAGATAAAGCAGTTAGTGTTTGGGGGCTGGGGATACCCCGATATTTAAGCAAAGAGTCTGCTCTGTTGCTTTGATCTGCAATGGCTATTATACCTGAAGAAATAAGTGGTGGGGTTGCTCTTAATTAGGAGGGCGACCCTCCCACCTTGTAACTAGCTCTTAAGAAAGGATAGCAGATTTCACAGGTGGGGGCTGGCAACAATAGAAGATTTCATGCTTCATCACAGATCAGTAAAAAAAGGGAAAGCTATTAAAATGCTAATACTCATTAATAGGGTTTTCTGGTGTTTAACTTTAAACATAGAAAATAAAGATGAGTGGCAGCCTGTAAAATGGGAGTGACACTTGTAGTAAAAACATCTCAAGCAAGCACGAAATAGTGCAGGGAATTATAAGCAATGGCGGCGTCCATCCCTGCTGGGGGGTCAGGCCGAAGAGCACCAAACGATCACCAACCCTTAATGCATTTTGCAGACTAGGAGGCAGAGGAAGCCATCCAAGAATTATCAATACAACTTGTGAGTTTGGAGTAGCTGGTTATGTGGCATTTTTAGAGTGACAGAGAACCAGCTTTATTTACTAAAAGTCTTGTCAAATACTTTGCAGGATTTAGGGTGTTTTTGTTAAATTCCTGTTCTTAGGATCCTGTTTTGCTGGGTCGGGTTCTTGTTTTGCACTAAGGGTCCTTTTGTAAATATATTCTGAGTTGTAAGCCTGCAGCTAATTTTGCATGTTTTATTTGGATAATAGAAATTTCATCTCTTCCATGAAAATGTTAATGAAACTTCATCTATGATGAAGTGTAGATGTTCAGTTGTTAGCCAACGGAACAGCTCATAATGAAGTCAGTCCCAGAACCTTTTCAGATTTTGCTTAGAAATCATGAGATTTCAAGTACAGTTGGTTTGAGTTTTGTTTGGGGTTTTGTTTTGTTTTTTAAATTAGCCTCTTATATGTAATTGCTATTAGGCTTTCAAAATTATGTTCATAGTCATAAGGCAAAACGTAAGGTGAGATTTCCCCCCAACAATATGTTTTTTATTAAATTATTATTGCAACATAAATTCCAGTTATAATATACTACTATATAGCACATAGTTATTGTCAAGCTTCGTTGGTTCTGCTTAATGAGGTACGATCACAATAAATAATAACAAAAGAGAAAAACATCTCAATAAACTTTGGTTTTTCAAAGATAGCCATTTTCACTCACATTGGCGACCCTATACATACCTACTCAGATGCAAGCAATGGGGCTTACTCTCAGGTAAGTGGGTATAGGATTGCAGCCTATGTATGCTAAAAACTACTTGTTTTTCTACCTTAATAACTTCATATTCCTGTTATGACCAAATCAGTAACCACCTCATATCAACTGAGCTTTTATCCTTTCCTAAATTTATTACTCCAATATGTGATAAAAACAGTCCATCTTTTAATAAAATAGTCATCCTGTTGTCTTCCTACTCTTTTACCGTATTGGTGAGTTTCATCATAAAGGCCATCTCTCAGGTTCTCAACTACCACTCATCAGTGGAAGGTGTGGATTCGTTAGTAAATGTTTAACTGTCTCAATTTCTTCAGATAATACTAGACTTTTGACAGAGCAGAACAAAATAACACTTGGATCATAACCTGTCATCTCCTTGATTTCCAGTAATTAAATAATTAGTTTTTTTATCTTGGGGCAAACCCAAAATTTATAATATTTAATCCCAAGCAGATCCGTATCTTCTTCATTGGTCAGTCACTGTATTATACACCCTACTAGGTCTGAGGTGTCAAGTACTATCTAAGCAATTCAGTCATATAGTTGCTCAGAGTATATGATTCCAGGTCCCAATCCAAGTTTCTTGCAGTATTTTTTTTAAAGCATTTCCCCATTTCTTTGGATACTCACTTCTCATAGATTCCAAATCTGGCTCTGTAGGTGTGCACACTTGCATGTGTGTATTTATTCCTACAAGCCCAATGTTTTTTTTATTTGATTAGTGGAATCAAATGCTCAAAATTAATGACCTCTTAATGAACCATATTGTGTTGTTCGTTTAGTAATTATATGTTTAATCTCAAGCTATTGCTTATAGGAATAAAGTTTTCTCCACTTTAGAGACCTGTGACTTGATATTTTCACTGGTCTGAAAAAAAAAAAAAAGATCAGATTTTGTTCCATCTGCACAAGGTTGTTACATATCATTTTTATCAAGTTAGTAAACTCTCCTTATAATCCAAATGTATGCAAAACTTGGTTAAAATAACACCGTTCTACATGGTCGGAAGCTTTTACCTCGTCTAAAATTAATAAACCTTTTTTATTGTTTTGTGGGATATGAATTATATTTATAAGTATACATGTATTGGTAGATTGGGCCTCTGGGCTCACCGGCCTGGAAGTGGAGTATTGAAATCCCCCCTCTTGCAAATTCCACCCATCCTGGTCAGCTAGGGCAAAAAGAAGCCACCCCTGCCACTTTCTCCTCTGGCCAGCATGAGCTGCAAGGATTGTAGATGAGGCGGTAGACCTGTCTTCTCACTCTACTGCAGCCCCACTTGGGATTGCTCTGCTTGTCTGATGTTGGGAGGAAAATTCTTAATTATCTCAAGTAATTGTCTGGCTTCATAGTTGGTTCTCACGACCACCCAAACTCTTCATAAATACATTTAATCTAAAGGTGTTACCTGGCCTGTATCTTATATTTCTTTATCTAAGGTATATCTTTTTTTAAAAAAAAATGTCATCAGTTTTAAAAGGGTTCTTCTGAATTGCATTTTTCATCATATAAATGACAAGTTTAACAAAGACATGATGTGGTAAATGTTGTCTTATAGCAAATCCTGAATTTACTCTAAAATCATCTTCTGTAACCACTGCACCTTCCTGATCCAATCCCCCAAAATCCTTGAATTGTTCTTCCAAAAATCTGACTAGATCCTGACCAATTCATTCTTGGGTGCCTCTCTGTTTTAGATCCCATTCATCTTATTTATTATGTTATTTGATTAGACTTTTGTATGTAATTGCTATTAGGGTTTTGAAATTACATCTACACTCATATAGCCAGGGCCCCTTTTTTTTTAATGTGTTGAGATGTTTATGCTTATTGGGAGCCACACAACATGGTTTCTTGGGAGCCATGTTGCGGCCATGAGGTTGTTGGTTGCCGGTCTCTATTGTTCTGCTTCTCTATATTCCTTCTGCTGCTTCCGCATATTCAGAATTCTGTAGGCTTCAGCTGTCATGGTTGCCAGTTTCTGGCCACCTGGGGTGACTAAATGTTTCTCTGTGTGTGGATCATACATTAATAATGCTACCGCTTGGGGCCCTTTGGGAAGTTGTGGGAAAACAGGAAAAATCTCTGGATTTTATCAGCTTACATCTTCTTTGCAATAACCTGGAAAGCGTGCTACTTCTACTTAATAAAGCAATATTTTGGAATGTCTTTCTTGCCTCAGGAACATAGGTGCTGGCCACTTTGGCTCCAGGCCTTTTCCTTCTGATTAACGCATATGACTGTTAATCCTCTTTCCTTTCCTTTCCTTTCCTTTCCTTTCCTTTCCTTTCCTTTCCTTTCCTTTCCTTTCCTTTCCTTTCCTTTCCTTTCCTTTCCTTGTTCCAGCTCTACATTAATTTGCCATCTTGGTAAGCAGGCTTCCATGTTACATTCTCATGCCATCATCAAATGTTGGCAATGGCCTTAAAGTACATTCCAAAGACTTTATCCCCCACTGCCTTTCTGCTAATAAATTAATACCTTCCAAAAGCTGTAAACCCTGGGATAGTCCCGTGTGAGCCCTGCTTAACCAGTGTGGGACGGCCAGCATTCACATGTGATTAGTTTTTCCTACCAAGTGTGTGGTAAGGAAGCAGGTGGATAGCGCCATTCTACAGAAGATGCTGAGGTTTATCAGCCCTCCTCCCCGCTTTTTTCATATAGGTCACTGTAATACTAGGTAGATGTATCCTTCTAAATAAGGTTTTGTCAGGAGAAGAATTACAACTTTCACAACCAAGCACAAATATCCCATCTGCCCATTTCCAGATATTCCATTCCGTTCCCTGCTAGGCTGTGTTGTTCATTTCATCAGATGGTGTTGGCCTCTGTCAAGTACTGAGTTTTTATATGTAATAGATCCCAGAAGTGCTTGCCCATGGCCAACCTCTGCAGGAAACACAGCACTGTCAGTTTTGGACACAGCATAAAACCAAAGCAGGAAATTATTGTTGACTGGCAGAGCTGCATGCAACATTTTAAGCTAGTAAACTGCCCATCTGCACACCCACATGCTTGGGTGTGCATGGTAAGGCTGTGGGGGGAGGAACCATTGTAAACAGCAGGGAGAGATTTTGTGATTCACAAATGAAGAGTTATTCATTCGCTCTTGATCATAGCTAATATAAGATTTGGAATTATTTCAAAGATTAAGGACACATTGCAAAATCTAATGCACAAAAGAGGGTAAAATGATGGCAAAATAATATGATGTTTAGGCTATTTCAGATTCCTTCATGTGCAGCACCTAAATTTTATAGGGTACAATTATGAAACTTTGGTTGAAAACCTCAGTGGTACCAATGCCAGGAAAATGCTGGTTTTAATCTTTACAGTAGGTTTGGGGATGAAAGCCGAAACATCCCATGGAAGTCAGAAATGGGGAAAAAATCAACTCTGGCTTCAAACCTAATGCAACCTCTCTGTGTCTCAAGGCCATTTTGCATATTACTTTTTCAAGCATGATCTCTGAGTAGGAAAAAGTGTGTGCCCTATAATGTGTGACAGGTGGTGCATATATATCAGGAAGCAAATACCACCATAGCTTCCTGATGTATGAACCTGAGATGTTAAAATCACTCTCACTACACTTCACATATTACAATATACACACTTTTTCCATCACTGAAGTCAGTTTCCATGTTTGAAAAAGTAAGGCACATAAAACCCTTGGAGAGGACCAACTGGAACAGAACTGTTCTTACCATATCTCAGAAGCTTCTGTTTTGTCTTTTAAGAAACTGAACCATGAAAAAGGAGTCACTGTCCATAATGCATTTCCCTGATCCTCAGCTTCGGTGTGTGCCAACCTAGAGATATAATGCCTTTTCTTCTAAGGAAAGAGCATTGTGTGGTCCAAGAGCTTACATTTTTAAACAAGCAGAGTTCCCACATGTCTCATTCTGTGAGGCAAATAAAATGGCACCACTAGAGCATTCAAGGAGGTAGCAAATCAGTCCCAGGTGTCCTAGTTACAAAATAGAAAAGAAGACTAGAATGCCTCAGAAGACTGTTTTAACTTGTTCACTACAGAATTGTTAATCTGAAGCCATGATAAAATTCCAGTACAGAAAGAGAACACTTGCTTAATGAGCACTGCTTGCTATCAGCAGTATTTTCAGTATTTGATATTTAGATTTTAATTCTATCCATGTTTTTAAAAAAATCTGAAATAGCTAATGTTTTTTCTTAGTGAATTGGTGGTGGTAGTGGTTGAATTGCATAATTGTGCCTACTCAGAGCATCTCTGGAATCTTTCAGAGAATGGGCTTCCATGTGCATGTACCAAGGGGCAGGATTATCTTCCTGTATAGTTCTCTTCTGAGCAACTTCAAGAGTTCTCTCCGAGTTCAGTGCCCTCCAGATGTTTTGGACTATATCTTCCATCATCCCACACCATTGGCCATGCTGGTTGGGACTGATGAGCGCTGAAGTCCAAAGTATCTGGAGGGCACCATGTTGTGGAAGGCTGCTTTTGACTATGTACTTAGCTGTTGGTACAGGCCTCAAAGCAGCGTCCTCTTCTGAGATGGCCTCAGTCAATAAGTGGGGGAACTTTCCAGAGAAGCATTAAGAATAGCCTCTCCTGCCACCTTCCAAGCCTGCTCTCGACCTCAGCACCCAAGTGGCTTTTGATGGCTCAGCCCTCCAGTAAAGACTAAACATACTATCAAGTTGGCTTTCAAACATTCGAAAGAACTACCTAACGACAGAGTCTGAGCTTTCTGTCCCTTCAAACCTGCATACTGCTGATGAGCTGAAGCAGCAGCAATAGCATTTTGGCAAGGGGTTTGTGATAACCAAGCTTTCGACCTCTACTTTGGCTCCTACTTTATCTATGGTAATATAGGGGCTCCAGTTACAGCCCCAACACCTGTTGATAAGATCCAGCCACTTACCTTTTACCCAACTGTGAGGCTGCATGACTGAGCTGGGCCTATCATTAGGCAGAGTGAGGTTGCCACCTCAGACAGCAAATAGTATGATGTAAGGAACAATAAGATGTTGGAAGACAGAGTTGTTTGTGCTACAGGGCCTGCCCTACTTCCCTTAAGCTAATCAACTTAAGGTGCAGTTGAGGACTCTGTCCCATTGCCAGTGTTGAAGTAAGATTCAACACTTCTTAATGGGGAATGGGGCACCATCCCATTATGTGGAGCGGTGCCATCTTGTTCTTTGCTTCAGGCAGCAAAATGTTTTGGGCCGGGCCTGCTGCACAAACAGGAAAGGCAAGTGGCTGACTTACAACTGGTGTTCTTCAGATAGACATCTGTGTAGCTGCGCAACCCACTCTCCTTCCCTGCTGCTGATGCCCTTGCCCTCGGGTCTGGTGGTGCTGCTGTTGCATGCCAGGTCGGCCCAAAATAAAATCTCCCTCATCCATGATTTGATTGTGGATGCGGGGGCTGACCTGGTATGTATTACTGAGACCTGGGTGGGGGAACTGGGAGGGGTCACTCTCTCCCAGCTGTGCCCTCCTGGGTACTCAATGCAGCACCAACATTGACTCAAGGGTCAGGGAGTGGGGGTTGCCGTGGTCTATAGGAATTCAATCTCCCTCTCTAGGCTTCCTGCTCATTCGAGTGCAGATCTTGAGTGTTTGTACCTTGTGTTGGGTACCCGGGACAGATTAGGGATTCTGT
The DNA here is from genome assembly GCF_057233095.1 of Heloderma suspectum. Taxonomy (NCBI): domain Eukaryota; kingdom Metazoa; phylum Chordata; class Lepidosauria; order Squamata; family Helodermatidae; genus Heloderma; species Heloderma suspectum. The sequence continues at coordinate 234,477,845 of NC_139461.1, forward strand.
TGGTGTACCGCCCACCCCGCTGCCCATCAGACTTCCTGCCTGAGCTGATGGAGGTGGTCTTGGACTTGGTGTTGAGGACCCCTAGGATGATGGTCCTGGGGGATCTCAACTTCCATGCCAAGGCTGCTGTATCCGGGGCGGCTCAGGACTTCATGGCCGCCGTGACAACCATGGGGCTGTCCCAACATGTCATCGGCCCAACGCATGTAAAAGGATACACACTTGATCTGGTTTTCTCGACTGGGCAGGAGGATGGTGATCTGAAAGTGGAGGAATTAACATCTGTCCCGTTGTCATGGTCAGATCACTTCCTGTTGAGGTTTAGACTCTTGGCAGCCTTCCCCCTCTGCAAGGGTGGGGGACCTATTAAAATGGTCTGCCCCCGGAGGCTAATGGATTCTGATGGATTCCAGAGAGCTCTGGGGGATTTCCCTGTTGGTATGGTTGGTGCTCCTGTCGAAGCCCAGGTCGCTCTGTGGAATGCAGAGATGACTCGGGCGGTTGACACAATCGCACCCAAGCGCCCTCTCCCTCTGAGCATTGCCCGGCTAGCTCCTTGGTATACACCTGAGCTGAGGGCAGTGAAGCAAGAGGGGAGATGGTTAGAACGCAGGTGGAGGAAAACTCATGCTGAGTCTGACCGAACACAGGTAAGAGCTCACTATCGAGCCTACTCTGTGGCGGTGAGGGTGGCAAAGAGACAGTTCTTTTCCACCAGCATTTCATCTTCTCAGTGTCATCCAGCGGAGCTTTTCCGAGTGGTTCGCGACTTGTTACAGTCTGGGCCAGGAAGAGAGACTGTGGAGCCTTCGGTTGCACGCTGTGACGAGTTTGAGCGGTGCTTTGAAGATAAAGTTGCCCAGACTCGCCGTGAATTGGACACCACGATTAGTGCAGTTCCATTGGTAGAGGTGTTCAGAGCACCATCTGCTCCAGTTCTATTGGATGAGTTTCAGTTATTGAGGCCTGAGGATGCGGACAAGGTGTTTGGCCAAGTCCGATCGACCACTTGTGTGCTTGACCCTTGCCCTTCATGGCTTATTAAATCAAATAAGGAGGGGATGTTCAGCTGGGTCCAGGAGGTTGTAAATTCCTCATTGAGAGAGGGAGTGGTGCCGGCCTCTTTAAAAGAGGCAGTAATCAGACCACTCCTGAAAAAGCCTAACCTGGACCCGGAGGATGTTAACAATTATAGGCCAGTGGCCAACATCCCCTTCCTGGGCAAGGTGCTTGAGCGGGTGGTTGTAGGACAGCTCCAGGCACTCTTGAATGAAACGTATTATCTAGATCCATTTCAGTTAGGCTTCAGGCCTTGTTTTGGAAAGGAAACTGCCTTGGTCGCCCTGTGGGATGACCTCTGCCGGGAGAGGGACAGGGGGAGTGCGACCCTGTTGATTCTCCTGGACCTCTCAGCGGCTTTCGATACCATCAACCATGGTATCCTTCTGGATAGGTTGTCTGGGTTGGGAGTTGGAGGCACTGCACTGCAGTGGTTCCGCTCCTACTTGGATGGCCGACTCCAGAAGGTGGTGCTGGCTGATTACTGTTCTGTGCCATGCAATTATGCCATGGGGTTCCACGGGGCTCTATTTTATCCCCCATGCTGTTTAACATCTACATGAAACTGCTGGGGGAGGTTATCCAGAGGTGTGGGCTGAGGTGCCATCAATATGCAGATGACACACAGCTCTACCTCTCTTTCTCATCAAACCTAGGTGAGGCAGTGGCTGTTCTGAATCAGAGCCTGGGCACGGTAATGGACTGGATGAGGGCCAATAAACTGAAACTCAATCCAGACAAGATGGAGGTACTATTAGCAGGTGGTTCGTCTGCCCGCCTAGGTGATATTCAACATGTTGTGGAGGGGGTTGTGCCCCCCCTAAAGGATCATGTTCGTAGTTTGGGGGTGCTCTTGGATCCAGAACTGTCACTTGAGGCACAGGTGAACTCAGTGGCATGGAGCACTTTTTATCAGCTTAGGCTGGTATACCAACTACGCCCTTATCTGGACAGAGATAGCCTAGCTACAGTTATCCATGCTCTGATAACTTCTCGTCTGGATTACTGCAATGCGTTATACGTGGGGCTGCCTTTGAAAACGGTCCGGAAACTTCAGCTGGTCCAAAATAGGGCAGCAAGACTGTTAACAGGGACTGGCCAACAAGCTCATATTATGCCAGTACTTTTCCAGCTGCACTAGCTGCCAGTCCATTTCCAGGCCCGATTCAAAGTGTTGGTGTTAACATTCAAAGCCCTTAATGGCTTGGAGCCAGGTTATCTGAAGGATCGCCTCCTCCCATATGTGCCTGCCCGGACCTTAAGATCATCGTCAGCGGCCCTTCTCCGTGAGCCCCTGCCAAAGGAAGTGAGGCGGGTGGCTACTAGGAGGGCTTTCTCTGCTGTGGCACCCCGGCTCTGGAATGAGCTCCCTAGTGAGGTTCGCCTCACTACATTGTATTCTTTCCGGCACCAGGTGAAGACCTTTTTATTTTCCCAGGCATTTTAGCATTTTAGCTCTTTAGACTTTTAGCTTTGCTGTTTTAAATCTGTATTTTAAATCCCTGCATTGCTGCTAGGTTTTATTCTGGTTGTATAGTTTACTGTGGTTTTAATGTTTTATATATTTTGTATTGTTTTATTGTGTGCTCTTTGGTTTTAATTTTTGTGAACCGCACAGAGAGCTCCGGCTATTGGGCGGTATAGAAATGAAATGAAATGAAATGAAAAAATAAATAAATGTGTGTGTCTTGTCTGATGGTTGGCATATTGGCTAAGTAGGAAGGTGTACTCCTCCATTCTTCAGGCCACATACACCAAGGCCAATTGTCTCTGCCTCAGAGGAAGGACAGGAGTACCAGCTACCTACTTATCATCATAATCATTTATTAAGCATCTAATATGTGCTAGGTGCTTTACAGAAACTTAAAAAACACAAGTGCATGCCTACAAGTTCACAATTTAAAGCATTAAAAGCTTCTGGTGAATGCACAGGTAACTACTTGAACATCAGTTACAGGTAAGCAAGCTGGCTTTCCCCAGATTTCTCAGGTTCCCAGATTTAATATCTCTGTATATGTTTGTTTTTTAATTTCCTTAGGTCATTTACATCAATTAGAAGTGAACTGATTCCATATTTGGTTAGGAAACAATTTTCTTCTCCTGCACCATTGCAACATGAGCAAAATAACAAAGAGCATGACCAAAAGAAAAAGGACCAGAAATCTTTAGGTGAGTGCAAAAAACAGCCAGTAGAAGGCCTAGAAGAGAGAGAAACTGAATGTCACTCTGGGAATATTCTTCTAGTGTGTTCATTACCCAGTGTAATAATCCAAATGATTATTCATATACTGGACTGCAAGGAGGTCAAATCAGTCCATCCTAAAGGAAATCAACCCTGACTGCTCATTGGAAGGACAGATACTGAAGCTGAAGCTCAAATATTTTGGCCACCTAATGCGAAGAGAAAACTCTCTGGAAAAGACCCTAATGCTGGGAAAGATTGAAGGCAAAAGGAGAAGGGGACGGCAGAGGATGAGATGGCTAGATGGCATCACTGATGCAATGAATATGAACTTGAACATACTCCAGGAGAGAGCGGAGGACAGGAAGGCCTGGCGTGCTATGGTCGATGGGGTCACGAAGAGTCAGACACGACTTAATGACTGAACAACAACAAATGTGGGACTGCCTTTGAAAATGGTCCAGAAACTTTAGATAGTCCAGATCAGGGTGACTAGATTGTATTGGTTAGTCCCCATTAACAATCACATTATGCTAGTACTTTGCCATCTGCACTGGCTCCCTGTCTGTTTCCAGGCCCAATTCAAAGTGCTATTTTTAACAATGAAGGAACATCTCCTCCTCTATTTACTTACCCAAACCCTAAGGTCATCATCTAAGGCCCTTATTCAGGTGTCCTGTTAAATGAGGTAGGGTAGGTGGTTACAAGACAGTGGGCCTTTTCAGTGGTGGTGCCATTGAGGGTATTCCATCTGTGAAATACCCTCCCCAGAGAAGCTCACTTGGCAACTACATTATTGTCTTTTTGGTGCCAGGTGACCTTTTTTATTTTTCCAGGCATTTTAAGAACTGTTTTAGTGTTTTTAAATCTTCATGCTCTTTTATCCCTGGTACTGGTTTTATTAAGTGCTGTTGCTGATTTTATCTTGCTTTTATCTGATCTGTTTTTAAAGTATTATCCTACTTTGCTGACAAATAATGTTTTCCCAAAGTGGCTAACATCAATTTAAAAAAATCAATCCAGTGCTGGTGGCAGGCACTGTACATAAGAAAATGAGGCACAGACTCTGCCCTCAGGCATACAACCTAAAAAGACGAGGCACACAAGAAAAGCAGAGTGGTGAGAAAAGTAGAGGAAGAAAATCCATTTGATGAATGCCAGAAGCAAACCACAGTTTCCCATTATGTCCAAACTCAGGGAACTATGATTTGTTTTAACAAGCCAGGGTCAAAACTTGGTTTCAGGTCCTTATTTGGTCTAACAAACCAGTTCAAAGAAACCACAGTTCCATGAAATCAGAGAATACAGGGAACTGTGGTTTGTTTAAAAGTGGAAGTTTCCCTTCTGCTTGCAGCCACACAAGAGACTGAAACTTTGACAGCCTTATTCATCTAATGGGAAACTGTGGTATCCTGTTACATCTGAACCAGACCATGATGTTCTTCCTGGGAGGGAGAAGGGAAACTGGTTCCCATTGGTTTCTGTTCCTTTGGCCAGTAGCAGAGTCCAGTGGCCTTCTTTTTGCTTCTGCAGGCCCAGAGCACCTGACAGAGCATTTAGGGGGATGTAAACTTTTCCATGATGTTTAATTGTGAGGGAATGGGTGTAACCTCTCAGTGATCTTTGTTCCTCTGGCCAGTGGCCGAGACTAGAATGCCCAGTAGTGCAATGTAAGATCACTAGAAGGCTGTGTCTGTACAGAGAGGTGAAAGCTCAGCTCCCCTCCTACCCGCTCCTCTCCTTTTCAGTCTGGTCCATTCTGTATAGCACAGGAAATATGTATGTGAAATTGTGCTATATCCTTTCCCCATGTGATGTTTACTCTAATTTCACTTTGATGTCTGTTTATATTCTACAGATATCTATAGCTTCCTGAAGGATGATAGCCTGTTTGAATTGGGTACAGATCAAATGTGTTGGAACAATCGTAGAGGAGATATGAAAGAGGCATTCCATGGAGGGAAAATTCGTTGCTATGTTCACATCATGGAACATGGGCTGTGCTACCGAGTAAACACTCTTGGGCTGTACATTGAAGCTAATAGACAGGTGAATAAAAAAATAACACAGTATTCAGCACAGCACTGGAACATCTGCATGCCTTTCTGTCCACTGGGGCAATTTTGAAATATTGCATGGTTTCAGGAAGGTGGTGGTATGTACACAGTTGCAAGAGTCCAATATGGACTGATGTCCTATGGTCATGAATACACAAGCCAAGGAATTCATTTCTTACTTACAGAGCTATCTTAAGTTGTAGCTGGGGTGGGGAGTGAAATGGCCAATTGTCTGCTACTTCCAAATTCGTGCTGGTTCATGCCAGCCAAAATAGGAGTGGGGAAGCAGCTTTACCAGGCTTTTAGCCCAGCAGATTTTTTTTGTAACGCCCCCACCCCCCAGCTCCCAAAGAGTTGGGAATTAGCTATGCCATCTCCAGGCATCTCCAATGACATAGCTGAAGGGGCTGATCTGGGGGCCTCTTGAAGGAATGGAGGGCCTTTGGATCCAAAACCACCCCCACCCCACAATGCCGTGGTTTCAGGCCTACCACAGGCAGGGGCTCTGCAGGTGGTATATCTAAGCTCACAGAGCTTTCCACAGGTGTAACTGGGGTCTTCGGGATGAATGTACCCTGCCCCTCACTGGTGGAGCTCCTCTCCACCAGTGTAGGGACACCCCACCCTGTCCTAACCCGCTTTAGCCAGCAGGGCTCAGGATTAGGATTGTGCTATCAGTTCATTCTTCTGTGGACATACCATGCGATCCGTTTGAAATCTAAAATCCATGGGCCAAAATTACTTCCAATGCTATTTGTAGATGTGGCAAAAAAGACAGCATGATACAAGTGAGGGATGGGGTGGGGAGAAGTTGGATTGACGTTTCTATATCTTGGTTGCGTCACGCAGGGGAAGGAGACAGAATGGCCAAAGGCTGCTCACACTTTTAAAGGATGCCATGTTGGCATAGATAGTCACAGGCATAGGTCAGAAAATTGTTCTGCCATATGCGAAGAATGGTTATTTGGGGCTGTGTTACAGCATTGCTAGCATGGTAGACATTTAATGGTCTTGATGGTCAGAGAAGATTTTCCTTGAATTGCTAACTTTCCAGGATGATAACATCATTAAGGAAACTATGCTGAGGTGAAACACCACAGTAAAACACCACAGCAAAAGTTAATGAGCAGTCCTTGAAAGGCAGTTCTTATTTATGACATTCTGATACTTCTTTTTCACCTTCCAGTTCTGGTAGAAGATACTCATTTTGTTTTATCTGTGGGTGGGGTGGGGTGGGGAGGGGATGTCCCTTGCCTTGCCTTGCCTTGCCTTGCCTTGCCTTGCCTTGCCTTGCCTTGCCTTGCCTTGCCTTGCCTTGCCTTGCCTTGCTTTGCGTCGTTGCTTTTGCTGTTTCAATGCGTGAAGTTTCATTCATCCATTCTAGTTGTATGTGAGCTAATATAAGCAACCGGCTGCTATAGAAATCGTGTCAAAATGAGGGATTAATTCAGAAAGTAGAGTCCTTACCTGTAGCATGATTCTCTTAAGCCTGTTTTACATATTACAGCTTGAGTGTACACCCTTCGTTTCCACAGTGTATGGTCATGTTTAGAGTAGCTATTCCATCATTTTCACACATGGGAGGGAGACAAGTTTGGCTGTAGCTTCATTGTGTGTGTACGCACCATAAAATAGATGCATGTACAAATGTGACAGTGTTAACACATACACTTTTTATCAATAACTTGTGAAGCAGCTGTTAATGCTGCTGAAGCAGCAGAAAGAACAGCAGTTTACCTCCCTGCCTTTGTAATCAGGAAATGTTTTGCTTGTTTCAGTTGACCTCTTGTGTTTGCTGCTGCCTTTGTGTGGGCAGGTGGCAGCAGGAGGGAGTAGCTCCCAGAACAGGAAGTAGGTTTATTCAGAAAAAAATGAAAAGCTAAGCCTCCCCTTGACCCTGGTACTCCTTGAAAATCCTGTGCTCTTTCATCTCTTCCTTTTTCTCTTTAAAGGAATTGCTTCTGTCTCTGGTCATTTCTCATGCTGCAATATGCTCAGATAGTGTAATTGAGGATTGTGCCGTGACTATACCTGGAAATTATTTATGCATCTTTCTAGCTTCACTCAAGTCTGACTGTGATGAAACAGGAAACTCTCCTATACTGTTGTATATTTTCTCAAGCATCTGGAACTAAACAACATGTTTCATTAGTTTGACTTGCTTTAGATGTTCTTATATCTACCTTCTTGCTGGTTGTGGCTCATCCCTTAAGCCTTGGAATATCCTCTGTGATGGCTAGATGTAGCAAGTTAGATGTCCATGTTTTCTAGCCCTTACACTCACAGAGCAGGCTTTTAGAACATGTAATGAATTAAGAAATACTATAATGTCTGTCTGAACTTTCAGGTAGCCTGAAACATTGTGTTGTTTCCAGTGGTGTCATTCTGTTAGCACAAAGCTTCTACCTCCTGTTTTCATCCTTACACAAGTGGAAACTCCAGTACTTTGATTCCCCTTGCACAAGTCAATTACAATTTCATCAAGCTACATATTGCTTCTGCTAATTATGCTTGTAGTTCTGTTGACAGTTTGAACACAGGCTAGCAGAACAGCACCTCTTGTACATTTCCTGCTGGTGTAATGTTGGATACAACCCAGTAACTTGATGGGATGAGGCAAACCTGATTCCATGTCCCATGTACACTCTGCTTTTTTCTACTTGTTGAAGTCCTTGCCTTCTGTCTGCAATACAGTTTTTCTATGCAACTTCTGATGTCTAAGATCTGGGTAGCAGAACTTGCCTACGAAAAGGTTATCTTGGCAGATCTATTTTTCCCTTGAAACAATTTGGAAAAGTTTCTTCTCTTAGGTCTGTCATTGGTCATTGTCTCTTAGTTTGTTGCTTTAGTCCTCTAATAAAGATGCAAGTAGGGCAACATATAGAGTCTTAAGCTGCATTATTGAATATGTACACAACTTCACAGAGCTCCTATGTCTTTTTCCCCCCCAGGTGGGGGGAGCTTGAGGTGGGACAGTTTTGAGTGGACAGATGGCAGGAAGGGAAAGGGTTGAGCAGCACCTCCTCTTCTTCCCCCCTCCCCTTGTCCTCTGTTCCAACTTTCATTTTCCTCAGTTGTTTTTCATTTTGTCCTTTAAAGTCAGGATTAAATGCTTCAAAACTTCTGATCGCCTGTAGTTTAACCTTGACTCAATATTTGAACCCGGGTTTACCAGCTCCAAGTCACAGCGCTCTATTCACACAGGGTCTTGTTTATAATATATATCTCTGAATGTATATTGTTGTATAGCATGCGGAATTTGTGTTAATATGGAAGGGTTTGTATATTGCTGTTCTGAAGAATCTCCTGGAACCTGGCTAATTGCTACCTATTAAAGGAAAATCCATCATAGCATCTTTGGGGCATTTGAGGTGCCCCATATATTGACCAGTACTGCTCATCTCTATGCATATCTTCTTTGGTCACCTGAAGATAATCATTTGCAAATGTTTAGTAAACTGAGGGTAATTGCCATTATATAAAATAATACAATGGAGAGCATAATTTTTTCTTGTTAATTTCTGACTTTGGATTTCGTATTTCAGGTTCCTAAGATGCTGCCTTCACTTTGTTCAGAAGAACCACTGGTTCACAGCACTGCACAAATCATTGACAAATCCCTGGTGAGTAGCAACATCTGAATATCTAGGGTGGCAGGACAAAGGAAGGTTGGATACTCCTTGCACTTTGTTTTCACAAATTCCTTTCATATTCATAGCCTATATAATACAATTAAAGGTCTCAGAGGCGCCATTCAGATGGTCATATCTGTGCCCATGCACACACTGCTTCCCTTCCCCCTTCTCAGTGCCTGAATGCAATGCAGAAGTCTCCAAAGCCCTATTCAGGCATTCTGAACCTGAATAGGGTAAACACGAGAGGAGACGGAGCATTCCAGCCCCACCCCTCTCCCTCGACACATTTGTTGCTCTCAACTCATGGAGACTGACTGTCTGAAGACGAGAGCCTCCTGTATCTGTGGAGGCCTGCCATGTGAGCCAGAACATGGATTTTTCCATGTCAATTTTTGTAGATCATGGGGTCAGCATTCACATCCACCTAAACCGGACATCCTCCAACCCAGTACAACAGATTACCAATCTACCCTGCTGTAAATGGTAACTATTACCTTCTGAGAGAAAGCCAGATGGCAGTACTCTTCTGTCTCTTTTTCCTGCTCCTCTGCAGCTGTCAAGGATATAGCCAAAGATCTTGACAATTGGAACACCATTGGTCCAATATGATAGGTGTAGTGCACACACACAGCCCAACATGAGCAAATACTGCCCTCCTCTCTTCAGCCAATCCATCTGGAAAGTGATGTGTTCTCCAGCAATGAAAAGAAAAAAGCAGACCTTGTTCATATGGAAAAGACCCTTGAAGCTTTGGACCACATGTACCTTATTCTACTGTAAGGAGTTGCTCTTCAGCTCTGTCCAGTTGGCTTTTACCTAAGCTTACCTGGGTCTGTTTTGGGTGCTAATTAGTCTCAATAGCCTAGGAAGAGGCTCCTGGAAGTCTGCTTAATGCTTCACCAGTTTGATTATGCTTTCTTTCTGCTCCTCTCTAGGTCGGATCTCACAGCATTGTAGGTGCATCTACACAAGTAGGAGAGAAGACTGCAGTTAAACATTCTGTCATTGGCACTGCATGTGTGATTAAAGACAAAGTTAAAATTACTAACTGCATCATCATGAACTCTGTCAGAATTGAGGAAGGGTAGGTGGTCTTCTCAAAATTGGTTGTTTTATATATTTACAAGAGGGTACTCAACAGCCAGTATGTACTGATGGAAGAAGATGCCAACGAGATTTTTGGTGAAAGCGTTTTTTCATCTCCAGGATGAAAAGCAGAATGATGATTGTGAAATCAGCATTAAGCTTCAATGATAATGATTCTAACATGCGAAGTGGATAAAACTGGGAAAGATTTACATATGGGCATAAGATTGGGAAGCTAAGAAAAATAAATTTGATGCCAGAGGACTGGGAAAAGGCCACTATAATGCCAATTTTTAAAAAGGGATCTAGGAAATCACAGGCTAGTTAGCTTAATGTCTGCTCCAGGTAAATTGATGGAAAGTGTTACTAACGATACAATTATCAACCATACGGAAAGGCAGGTTTTGCTGAAGAAGAATTAAAATGGCTTCTGCAAAGGTAAATCCTATCTCACTAACCTTAGAGTTCCTCAGGAACATCAACAAGGATGTGGATACAGGTGACCTGGTAGACATCTACTTGAACTTGCAGAAGGTTTTTGTCCCCTGCCAAAACTTGTGATCAAACATAGCAGTCATGGGATAGGAGGGGAGATCCTATTATGAACTGGTAACTGGTTAAAGAACTGAAAGCAGAGCACAGGAGTAATTGGATGGTTTCTGCAAAGATTCCCAGTGTTTTCCCAGGTATGAAAATATCAGGTGCTGGAAAAATGCCATTTCCCTGTAACTGAACCACAACTTAAACATTTCTGACAGCATGCAGAGCTGTACACAAAATGAGCAACTAGTCCATTCATAGATTTATATGCAAGACCCACAAATTCTTCTTTTTTTGTGTGCTAAACTCTTGTCAGTACAATTCTCCATTATACTGAATTCAGTGTCCATAGTTCCAGATTTAGCAGTTTTTTCTTCTTCCCCCATCCCACCCTCGCAGTATCCTCCCTCATATCAGCCTAACCCTATGGAAACAGTTTCTGTATCGAAAGATTTGGGATGTTGCTCCAGGCAATTCAGATATTGACATTGTTTAATTCCCTTTAGGTCTGGGCACTGAATGACACAGAAGTGCCACTGGAGGTTTTTAGGCATAGTGAGGGCTTTCCTCAGTGGCTATTTGATCCTCTGTCCTTTCAGTTCCACAACATAGTTGTATGACTTGAGAAAGATAAATGGCTACCTAAGTGATTGTTGCTGTGTGAGGGTTCCACCTCACTTTACAGGGAAGCTTCCTGTGCGGGTTAGTGAACAGGAAATCCTACAGGCCTTTATTGACCCCTCCCCCTTCAAGCCTGAAGTTGGCTGATAGTGCTCATGGGAGTGCTCACGGGAGTGGTGAGGCCACTGAAAAATGTGGAGTTGGCTTTTGTAGTCACATGCTTGGATGCAGGGGAGGAAACAAATGATGTAAGATATCTGGAGGACACTACAGTTACAAAACTAAATTACAGGTGAGTGTGGCGCCCAGTTGCCAAACTTCGAGTCATTGCAAGCACATCATAAATCAGAATCCCTTAGTGCAGAGATAATAGCTAGTCTCCAGTTCATTTGTAAATTGATCCTGTACAGTTTTGCTGTTGTAGTGAAAATGAATTACACTTGATAAATAGCACTCCTATTCTGTTGTGAGTTTTACCTTGGAGAGGAATATCTCTTTGGTGAAAATGGAAAGCAAGGAGAAGAGGATGTTCAATTTATAAACCAATGGGATTTTCTGAACAAGAATTATGTGCTTTCTATCCATCTAATTCAGTAATCCTGCCTTAGATTGTCTGTGTCAGGATTACTAAAGTTCTAGATTTCTTGTCTTTTCACTCCTTGTTTCAAGTCATCCTTTGTAAGACATCTTTCTCATCTGAAAAGGTTTTCACCTGCCTAGATGCTCTCGATCCCCAAAACAGCATTTTTGAATATAAAGTAATGTGGAGAACTTGTAGCCAAGCAGAACCTTTTTGCAGTTATTTTGTGCTATGCACAAAATTATTTCGTATTTCTCCGTAAGTATGACGCAATTGTCTTTTACGACAAGTCTAATTTACTAGTTTGGATGGAGGTGACCCTTAGCCAGTGACTTTCTCAGCTGCTTTTTATACTATCAATCATGGTATCTTTCTGGAATGTTTATTCTGGGTTAGGCTTGGGAGGCATGGTGTTAAACTTGGTTCTGGTCCTTCCTGGAGGAGTGGTATCAGAAGGTAGTGCTGGGGGACTTCTGTTCCACCCCGTGGCCATTAGCCTGTGTGGTGCTGCAAGGTTCTGTCTTGTCTCCCATACTTTTTAACATCCATATGAAACCACTGCAGGAAGTCATCAGGAGGGCTGGGTTAAAGTGTCATTACGAGGGGCGTTGCTAGGATCTTAAAAGATCCAGGGCACAGGCCCATAACACAAATTTGCATACATATATATATACACACACACACGCACGCATGCGCGTCTAAGCTCATGTCTAGTGTGTGTGTGTGTATGTATGGTGCATGCATGCATGCAGTGTGCTTGTGTGTGTGTATAGATTACATACTTACATTCATAAGAAGTGTGCACTGACCCCCCCCACCCCACTTCAACTCAGACCCCAATTCAGCATTTTGGAAAACATCCCACTTCTGCTTGGGCCAGTTTGTAGTTGGACCACTTCAGCTCAGCACCAAACCCAAGTCAAGGTTTAGAAAAATGAATCTTTATGCTTCCTGTTGACTACCATGGGAAATTAGAAAAAAAAATGTTACTTTTTTCTCTTGGTCAGAACTGGATAATTTCAGGCATGGTAGTGCCCTAGAAGGGGATTACATCTGCCCAATGTCAGAACATTTATATTTCAGGGTTTATATTTTGATTTTCTTTTAAAGGGAACTGCCAATAATGTTTTAATTCCTTGGAAGAATTGGATAAAAATTTCAGGATTCATTGCCCCATCAGAGGAGATCATGTCTGCCAAATTTCAGAATGCTAGCCACAAGAGTTTTTGTGCAAGGGCGGCCTTGACATTTTGAGGTCTCCAAAAGAGGACATACTTATCTCCCTATGTTTCTTGTGGACCATTGTTCTGAAAGTTACAGACAGCCTACAGTTGTCCCTAAGTAAGAAACCAGCAAAGTTTCTGAAGGATAGGTGCAGCAGTTCATGTGGAAGGGGAGTTCTCCAGTTTGGGGGAGGGAGTGATTTGCTTTCCCTTCCATTCCCCCTTCCCCAAAAGTTTTTGGGTAAATTTGTATGAAAATGCACAGGTCATTAGAGGTGTCCCCCAGGCAAGAAACCTGCAAAGTTTCTGATGGATATATATGCATTCTAAATTAGAACTACTAGAATTTATTTACATTTCACCAATGTTAGCAGCAGGGGAACATGGGTGGGAAGGTGCTATTGCACTCATGTCCTGCTTGAGGGTTTCCAGTGGGCATCTGGTTGGTCACTGTGTGAACAGAATGCTGGACTAGATGGAGCTTGGTCTAATGCAGCACGGCTCCTCTTATGTTCTTAAATAGAGATTGCCTCTGAGCATGTGTAGAATGTTCTTCTTTCACCACTGAGCACTTAAATTCTCCCCTACCAATTCTCTTCCCCTCGATGCAACCATCCCTTCTCATCCTACCATCCTCCAGCAACTATTCATAAAAAACAGACGTCTTGTTTTGTGCAACTCCTCTCTATGCATAAGCTCTCATTGTATCTTCCTCCCTATAACTTCATTTGTGCCAAGACTTCACCAAGATTCAGCCAATGAGTCTGTTTTCAAAACTAGGGCTCAGTTATGGAGAAACTCTGAGCATGTACTAAGTGCCTTTCCCTCACCACTGAAGCTAGAGTTCATGCAAAAAAAAGCCCCAAACCCACAAATGACAAAACATGCATAGGACAGAGCTGAAAGGGTAGTCAGTTCATTAGAGAGAATTGGGTAGGCACTGTATTAAGCCTACGATACCATGCTCACAACTCAGGACTTATTTCTCAGTAAACATGCAGAACATCAAGGTGCAAACCTCCCTGCAAAAGTAACTTGTGCTGGAATCCTATGCACACTTTCCTGAGGGTAAGCCTCATTAAACATAATGGGACTTCTGAGTAGGCATACACAGGATTGCATAAATTAGCAATATTATCTCCCCTCCGCTTAAAAAACAACCCCAAAACTCCTATTTTTGTTAAAGCTTTCTGTTCAGAGGAACACAGGAAGCTGCCTTGTACTGAGTCAGGTCCTGGGTCCATCTAGCGCAGTATTGTTGACACTGACTGGCAGCAGCGGCTCTCCAGGATTTCAGGCAGGATTCTTTCCTAGCCCTAACTGGAGATGCTGGGGATTGAACCTGGGACCTTCTGCATGCCAAGCATGTGCTCCACCACTGAGCCACAGCCCTTCCTATTGCTGGATAATGGCAACTGACAAACAAAACAGCCCCAGTTTTGTTTCTCTGCAACCATGTGAGCCCACTTTTCTCAAAGGCTTGAGTGAGAAGGAGAAAAACCAACCCTCTTGTCTGTTTATATAAAGTAAAAAACAGTTCAGGACTTCTCTTGCCCACCGAAGAGAATTCTCTTTAAGAATTCCCCAAGATATGCTCTGGGTGGAATAAAGAAGAGAAAGAAAGAACAGGATAGGGGAGGGAAGGGAAGAAGAAAAGAAGAATGGTGATTGGAAATGTGTGCGGGGGAGGGGGAGCAGAGAGAATTTCCTAAGCCAAGTGGCTCCTTTCAGAGAGGTAGTACTTCAGAGGAATTTAGGAGGCTGTGGAGGGTTTGTAAGGATTGCACGTACATAAATGAATTTTATGAGGTGAGGCGGCTAAGGGCTTTTTCTAGCCTTTTTAAAACTGTAGAACCTATGTAAAAGCCCCAGCAGTTTCTCAATCATGACACTACTTAGTCCTAACCCTCCGTTTGGGATTATTTTAGTCCTACAGCTATTTAGGAGAAATTAAAGTGGAGGGGGAGAAAGATGTTGGTGGAGGCTGACTGGATCCTTTGCTGTACTGAAGCTACTAAACTTCTGCAGAAGCCAAAGGTTCCAGTTTGGGACAGTAAAATCTGATGCTGTGTGAAATACCAGTATTTCACATGGAGTTCTTTCTTCCCTTCCTTCTCCCTCTTCAACATTTCATTGCAGGCAAGCTCCCAACAGTGGGCATGTAAGAGCAGAAAAGAAAAGTAGGGGGAGAGAAGTTTTTTGCACCTCAAAAAAACCCTACACCAGAGATTAGGGATAATGACCTCCTAATGGTGACCTTAAACACCTTCTGATTAGGATCTCTAATCTGCTGGGTGACTTGACAGTTTTTACTTCTTGTTTTAGACTTTGAGAAAAGGAAACTTTACGCATGGCTAGTGCAAAAGCCACTGGACCTAACTGTCTGAAATTTGGTAGGTTCAGTCAGCTCCACAGGGCCTGCTAGGTCCCCAAATTCCATGAATTTATGTGGAAGTACAAAAAAAGTATAGCTCTTTACTTTGACAGATTTTCTTGGAAAAAGCAAACTTTACCTGTGACTAGCACAAAAGTCACTGGACATAACTGCCAGAAATTTGGCAGGTTCCATCAGCTCCATGGGGGCTGCCAACTTACCAAATTCCATACGCTTATGTGGAAGAATAAACAAATTATAGCTCTTTGCTTTGACAGATTTTCTTGGAAAAAGCAAATTTTAACTGTAGCTAGCACAAAAGCCACTAGGCCTAACTGTCTGAAAATTGGCAGACTCAAACAGTTTTATGGGGGCTACCAAGCCTCCAAATTTCATGTATTTATCATACAAACTAAAAAAGATATGGTCATTTTTGTTTTCCAAAGCAAGTCAATGGGAAAATGTAAAAACAATTAGGACCGCTCAAAAGATCCAGGGCACAGCTCAAAAAAGATCCAGGGCCCGTGCCCAGATAAGCCACTTTAATGACGCCCCTGGTCATTAGTATGTGGATGATACCCTGTTCTACCTCTCATTTCCATCTACATATCCCAGGAAGACTGTTGAACTCATGAACCAGTGTCTGGAAGCTGTTTTGCGGTGGATGAGGGTAAACAAGCTGAAACTTAAATCCAGACAAGACAGAGGTATTGTGGGTTGAGAAATCAACTACTCTGGATATTGGTTTACAACTGGTCTTAGAAGGAGTTGCACTTCCCCTAAATGGTGAAGTGAATAGTTGGGAAATCCTCCTGAGCCCTGCATTAACTGGGGAAGCCCAGGTGGTCGCAGTGTCCAGGAGTGCGTTTTCCCAGCTTAGGGTTGCAGCTGGCATACTAATCTATCTGGAGAGGATAGACCTTGCTTCAGTTATCCATGCGCAAATGATGTCCAGTCTGGACTACTGTAATGCTCTGGAAGTGGGGCTGCCTTTGAAGACAGTCTGGAAACTTCAGCTGCTGCAGAATGCAGCTGCCTGAGTGTTGGAGTAGAGGCGATCAGATAATATAACACCTATACTGCACCAGCTGCACTGTTTACCAGTGTGTTTCTTAGCCCAATTTAAAGTGCTCATAGAGGAAATCCTTTATAGAACAGTAACTGCTGAGAAGTGCTGGCTAATCAGATATTTACTTACGTGGTCCCTAAAGTTAACTTCTGAGGCTTTTCTCCAGATTCCCTCACCGAACGAGGTACAGCAGGTGGCTACCTGAGAAAGAGCCTTTTCAGTGGTGGCGCCTTGGTTATAGAATGCCCTCCCCAGAGAAACTCGCCTGGGAATTATGTTGTGGTCTTTGGGATGCCAGGTGAAGACATTTTATTCTCCCAGGCTTTTTAGTTTTTCAGTTTTAAAACTGTGTTGGTGCCTTTTAGATCAGGGATGGGGAATGTGTAGCTCTCCAGATGCTGTTGGACAGCAACTGCCATCATCCCTCACTGTTGGCTATGCTGGCAAGAGCCGATGGGAGTTTCAGTCAACAACATCTGGAGGGCCACACTTTCCCCATCCCTGTTCTAGATCCTTGAACCGCTGCTGTCCTCTGCTGCTGTTTTATTCTGTGGCTGTTTTAATTTGTTTTAGGGTTAACATTATTTTACTGTATTTATGTATCTTATGGCTTTTTGTTTTATGAAGCACCTGAAGATTGCTTGAGTGGTATAGAAATGCAGTAAGTAAATAAATAAAATCAGGTGACAGGTGGGAGCATGGAAAATTGTCATGGTTCACCTGTGGACATTCCCAAGGACTTGGTGACAAATGGCCACATGGATTTGTGCAGTCAGTCAGAATCTACTAACCAAGCTGCAGAGGCTGTTCAGTTGGCAGCTGGGTGTTTCTGTGCATGTTGCATAATAGCCATGTGGACTCTTTCAATCTGTGTAGCAGCTGGGAATGAGCATTGGTGTAGTAACTTTGGGTGATGTATATCAAGGTAGGGTCATATTATTTATGCCTCTGAGTGTTTGTTACTCGAATCTTCTGGTTTTACATCATGTACTGTGCAAGCAGCAATGAGCTCTGGCAATAACTAAAGGGGGAATGTTGACTTCTATCTTTCTCCTATAGTTGGCTCCTTTCTGCTCCCTCTGATTCATATGTAGCAAATTAAGCGGTGTGGGTTACATTGGGCAGTGATCATGGAAGTTGCTTACTGTGGCTTCTTGGCTTTAGTAGAGAGATTATGGCTATTAAAGCAACAGCTTCCTAGCCATAATCTCTCTACTAAAGCCAATACAGCTAAATAAAGGCAACTCTTCCTCCCTCCTCCCCATGACCATGACTGAGAGTCTGAGTTTCTACTACTCTGTCTTAAACTGGCTGAAATCCAGTTGTTGGAACCATTCAAGGATCTACACAGCAACAGAAGGAAAGAAGGGCACCCTTAATAGAGGCATGGCTGAAAGATGCTTCTAATAGTCATTAGTCCATTCACTGCTTCTTTCCCCAAAGCAAGAGAACCTTTGTTGTTCATAGCATTAAAGTTGTTCTGGAATGCAAGAATGATCCACTGCTAAAGGGGGCACAACTAGTAGCAAATCAGAGCCAAACTGGATGTGAAAGCCGCACTTTTGTGCATTTAAATCTGTATCGTCCACAATCATATAGAAAGCGGGGAATGGCGGTCTAATTTAAGGAGCAATTTAAGGAGAGGATGTGTAGGTGACAGCAACTGAACTTTTCCCCCATCCATGGCTTATGTCCCTGCAGCCCCTCTGCCCAAGTACTTTTTTCTCAGCTAACCTCACTTTCAATATTGGAGCCTCGGCTGGTAGAAGAAGTCCCTGGGCGGAGAGGCTGTGGTAAAATAAACCGTGCGTGGCTGCAGCCTTTGTTCTCCTGGCCCATGCACCCCTTTTGCTCCTTAAAGCGGATGCACCCCCTATTTTCTACATAATTGTGACTGAGCTGGTGAAAACACAATTCTCCTATCTAGTTTGGCCCTCAATGACAAAAAAAAATGCTCACACACACAAGAGGTCCTTTGAAAATGTATTTATAAACTACATTTATTTTATTTTTAAAGTTAATTAACTACATTTCTATACCACCGAATGGCCGAAGCTCCCTGGGGGTGGGGGAAGTTCATAAAATAGAACAGGGCTGATCCTTCAACTATTGTCTATGGTATGAAGCTGAAACAGTTTAGGTTAGGTAGGATGAGGTTGCCTGTCTTCCACAAAAACAGGTAACCATGGAGGAAAGCATGGAGGAAGATGGAGTGGGATTAAAGAAGCAATAGTAAAGAGAGGACTACATCAAACTGGTAGAAAATGATAGAAATGGTAAACGCATGTGGTTTACACTCACCATGGCAAATTTCCCACCATTAGAACTCATTACATAATAACATGAGTGAGGGCCATCACACAATGGTTTTCCCAGCTCTAATTTATGTCCTTGGCAGTTGCGGTGGGGATGTGATGGCATCTTCTCATGTGGTGAATTCTAATAGATGATATGCCTAGAGGTAGGAGGTTCACCACAGGAATACTGACTCCCACAGGAAATGTAGCATCTACACTAGGTCTTTTTATATCCATTTGACAGTGAATGGGGGAAGGAACAATATTGGCTTAGAAGCAAAGTTAAGCAAGACAGTCTCAATTTAGTGTATGATGCATGTTCCCAAGCTTGTTAAACTCTGGCAGTATGTTGCAGCTGGTTTAGCTCATGTGTGATGTGCTCAAATGTGTTGGAGCTAAATAGTACCTACTTTTGAGTTTTGTGGGAGTTGAAAGAAGCAGCAAAACTAACATCAAGTTCTTACCCAGATTTCAGTTTTTGACATGTAAATGGAATGTAGGGGAAATACCTCTAGGATACTCAATTGACAGATCATCAGTGCATTATTTAGTAGGAGTGTCTAGGTGTCTAGTCACATGCTCAGTCAACTCTTTGAAAAGGCATTCTGTTGCTACTTGCCATAGTGCCCTACAATTTATAATTTATTCTTTGTTTTAACATCTCCACATTAAAGTATTCTATTTGCTACCATCACATGGGCAGAAGAATGTGGCATTTCATTGGAAGTTTACAGACCAGTTCTCACAGCATGCATAGCACAGCTGGGAAGCTAGCTTGCCAGATGACAAATTTTAAAGTAGCAGTGGATGTCATCAGAGTAAAACTGATGTCATTGGTAATAGTAACATGTTTGGCAGGATCCTTGCTCTTATTGTATGATTCAGTCAGATTTATTTTGAGCATATTACTTAAATGCTAGATCTGCTCTGCTACATTCCCAGAAACCATGGGATTTAAGCTGGTTATATTTACATACAAAATGTTTGCCTCTGGGTCCATATGGTTAATCCATTGTTAAGAGATATTAAAAGACAAAATCAACCAAAGTGCTTTCTGAGCTCACTTTTGACAAGTGAAGACATGGAGTTCTTGCACATGAGCATGGCAGTGGATCACTCTGGAAAGTCTAGGAATGATAGACAACTTCATGTGTTTTTCTTGTGTTTTCAGAACTAGCCTGGAGAATTCATGTTGAATCCTATTTATGGTGTATAGAATCTCTGCTCTGGTTCATACTTTGATGGCAGTGGGGAGACACGCACACACACCTCACAGAATGAGGCACTTCGTGATGACACCTGATTACAGAGATCTCATTCATGTGATTTCCTACACACACATCAGCACCACCACAAGGCAAGAATCAGATGAATGGAGCCTCCGTGTGAATAGGTGTCATTGTGGAAGACCACCTGGCTTGCATGTTCATGAAGGGGAAGGATAGCGAATAGTAGCAGCTTCACTCGCCAACATATGAACCAAAGTTTATGCTCTCCTCTTCTGTCTCTTTTCACTCTCTCTTCTGTCTCTAACCTGATGTATGGCACCGTTCGTAGTGAGGCATCACAAGCATAATACAATATTTAATGGGCTTGATGTGTTGCTCCTTTATAATACTACACTTTTCTTTATGTTTCAGACATTTTGTAAGTTGGCACTGCCTAATTAGTCAAATTGGAGGTCAATTCAAGGAACAAACAAGAGTCAGATCATATACAAAGACTGGGGCAGAGCTTTGAAAGGGCTGGTGACTTAAAAGCTTTGTCTTGTCATGAAGCAGAGGTCAATCAGATGAGATTCCATTACTGGAACAACTTGCTCAGGATGAAGACATTTGCGCAAGGCTTCTGGGGATAGGGATGAGAGGGACTGAGGATCAGTATAAACAGACACTTTGGTGCCTGGGTCAGAAGAAATCCTAATGTCACCTTTGACACGGCTCAATCTATAGGGAAGTTCTGTTCAAACTGCACTGAAATGAATGAGAATTACAAAAACCACTACCATCCTTTTCTGCGGCTCCACATTCCCTTCACTGGGGCTTGCTAAGAAGGTTTCTAGTGGATTCTGCCCCAAGGATCAGATCTGTATGTCATTCTGCCACCCAAAATCTGTTTGGGTTGAAGTTGTTGCCTTCCTTCATAGGAGTGTAACTGAGTATGAATGCTAAGTGATGGGTGTGATGGGAGAGAGAATTGATAGATAAGAAGGGTGAGGTGGGAAATCCTGGATACAAAGCTGAGGTTTTTGAAAGAGTTGGGGAAGGGTAAGCAGCAAGATTTGTACACAGCCTAGGTCAGGGGTGGGCAGAAGGTAGAATCAACTGGTAGATCTTGGTGTGATTTTCAGTAGATCCCCAAGGGTTTCTGGTTCCCACTTGTTTAACATTACAAATAAAATAAAATAAAAAATAAAACAGTGACAACAAAAGGCTCCCCACCCTTCTAAATTAGGCTGCTGAGATGCAAGAAAGCTTATGGGAAAACTAGGAGTGGGTTGAGTATGTGCTCTGAGGCATCTTTGCTCCTTAATTCTTAGTGTGTCCACCACCACGCAACTATTTTGCACTTGGTTCTGGTTGCTAGATCTCAGGATTCTAGTAAAGTACAAGGTAGATCCTGCAAGCCTGGTATCTGCCCACCACTGATCTAGATGAGGTACTTGGCACTTAGAATCTGGACCAGCCTCCCTAGAACAGTGTACCTGGCCCTACTGCTGCTCACTTTTTGATTACCCGCAAAGATGGATTGATTTCAGCAGGTGTTTTTTTGGATATTGGCTGAGGATTTTATTGCTGCTTGAAACTACTGTTGTGAACTGTTCTAGATTGTTTTGTTCTGCTTGATTGTTGTTGTTTTATTGTTTGTAAGCCACCCCAATTATATTTTGTATAGAAAGGTAGGATAAAAATGTCAGAAGTAAATAAAGAAGTCACTGACAAACCTGTATAGTCGATAGAAAGGGAGCTGCTGCTCATTGGTGTTGTGCACATTCCAGATAACCTGTCTCAGTGGATGACGCAGATGCATTTGCTGTTGTTCAGTCAGCAGGCTTATATATGAGAGAGAGAGAGAGAGAGAGAGAGAGAGCACATGTGTCTAGTTAAACCCTGCTGCTCCCTACCACATGTCTCCAATTTAATGCTACTTTGTATGAGAATATGTACAAGGGGAAATAAAAACAACAACCCAACAAGCAAAGCAAGAGGAGCTGGCTGCTAACTGCAGATTGATTGTGAAGTTTATGGGTTGTTTTCCTGATCGTGCCAAATCAGCACCTGATGTACTAAGTTGTGAGTGATCTGAAGAAAGTTCTAATTAAGCCCAGGGTGGTATTGGGGATTTATAGGGGTACAGCACAGAAGCTTTCCCCCCCGCCCCCACCTTGTATAACATGCACGAGAGAGCAAGCCTGCTGCCAAGACGATATTTGTGTGGCATCATAAAATATATTTTACAACTCAATCGTTCATGGGAAGGAATGAGAAAATGAAATTGTTTCCAACCTCATTTGCAAAGCTGCACATAATGTGGAACTCATGTGGTGACGATCAAGCATTTGATAGTGTGGTGGTCTGCTTCTTAGGATGGTAACTGTCACATGGGTCCACCCCTTCAAATGTAATTTTGGTAAACTCGTTGTTGGGCTTGCCGAATGATGATACAGTGTGCTCCTCTCATATTGGACACACTGGTAAAGGGTACTTTTGTCCAAGGCGAAGTGATGGATGCTATACGAAGGACAGTTTGCCATAAGTCAGGCAGCATGGGCTAAGCACAGTTGTTGTTGTTGTTCAGTCGTTCAGTCGTGTCCGACTCTTCGTGACCCCATGGACCATAGCACACCAGGCCTTCCTGTCCTGCGCTCTCTCCTGGAGTGTGCTCAAGTCCATATTCATTGCATCGGTGATGCTATTACATTCCAGGTTCCTAAACAATATTGTTCTTTACAGCATCGGACTTTCTTTTCACCACCAGACACATCCACAGCTGAGTATCCTTTCGGCTTTGGCCCAGCCGCTTCACTCTTTCTGGCGCTATTTGGAAATTCCCTCTGCTCTTCCCCAGTAGTATATTGGACACCTTCCGACCTGAGGGGCTCATCTTCTGGCGTCATATCTTTTAGCCTTGTGTTACGTTCCATGGGGTTTTCTTGGCAAGAATACTGGAGTGGGTTGCCATTTCCTTCTCCAGTGGACCACATTTTGTCAGAACTCTCCACCATGACCTGTCCGTCTTGGGTGGCCCTGCACGGCATAGCTTATGGCTTCACTGAGTTACGCAAGCCCCTTCGCCACAACAAGGCAGTGATCCATGAAGGGGGCTAAGCACAGTGCTCGGGCATTAATGTGATGTAGAATTTGCTGGTATTCTGGAGAAACCATTTTCCCCACTAAACTAGAGCAGCATGAAATTGGAAGTACCTGTTTATATTCCATGGGCTTTGCGGATGAATGTCCACCATTTAAAAGGGACAGAAATACAGAAAATATTCCCATGTAAGATTTATATTTAAATCCAAAGCAGCTCTTGCCAAAGAACAGACAAGAAACAGCCAGCAAGATGCTTGCTTTGGCATTGGGCCTGGCCAACTGTGCCTCTGGAGCTCTAGGATGAGCTCTGCAATGCATTATACTAATAGAGAATGTCGCTTGTTGACACCTTACATGTCCTTCACCATTATGGAAGACCCAAGTCAGCAGACCACCCAGAACCATTGCATAGTTGCCTGTGAGCTCATGGGAATGCCCACTGGGTGAAATATGTTGTGTGTGTTTTTGTGATACTGTCTCTTCCTGTTGCCCTGCCAAAAGACCAAGTCCCAGCTTGAAGAATTGAGTCATTTGTACCAATTACCCCCTCATCGCTCCTTATTTTGCATAATGTCTTTTACACTGAGGAGTGCTACAGAATTGTTCATTGCATTTCATTGCCAGCAGTGATACAGTCACATAAACCTATTGTAAGAGGTAATAAACACTTGATCAAACTGATGGGACTTCTCTCTCTTCCCCACCCACCCAGTCACAAAGACTTAAGGACTGCTTCGGTCTGTTTCAGAGATGCTGACTGACACCTGAATTTGAGAAAGATCTACAAATATCCTCTCTAAATGTGTAATCCTCTGAATCAGGCAACTATTGACATATGAAACCTGAAGGTACTTGACATGGGAGTGGAAGGTGATGGTTTCTAGTGCTGCTACATAATCAAGCCAAACTGAATCTAGTTGTCACTTCAGTGCCACAGCCTCTGTTGCCTTAGATGTAAAAGTCAGTGTACCATGGGATTCAGCCAGAGATCAAATCAAAAAATTCCCATGCATATGAAAGGAATAAAAAACCTTTCCCGATCTTCTAGATGAGTGAATATTATGTTCTGGTGTGTACTGTTCTTCGCAAAAAAGTAAAAGCATGGAGAAGGGGCATGTACATGCAGTTGTATGCAACCAGTGGAACATATCCTAAAAAGTAATCATCTGGCTACACTAGGAAGAGTAAAATTCCTTTCCACCATGGTCAAGGATTAAAGATAAAGTGCTCCAGGGACATAAACTTTCTAATAGATATGTGGCTGAAATAGATGTCTACATATGCTCATTCATTAATGGGGATATGACCTAGGGTCAAGGCTTTGACAACTGAGGTAATATCCCCCCAATATAAACATCCTTGGACAGCAACTGAAATTTCTCCAAGCCTTGGTGACAAGCAGGCACTTTGGACATCTCTGGCTCAGTTTCTGCTTCAATAGTGGTGGCCCAGTCAAAGTAAATACAAATGATTTTATCTGCAAAATACGTAGTAAAAAGTCAAAGCAAGCTTTGGATGCCGTAATATTCAAACGTGAGGAGCAAGTTTATATCAGTCTCTGTTCTGGTTCGAACAACTCTTCTAGACACAGTGGTGGCACTGAGTTTTGCCTCCACACCATAGGTCTTCAAATGGGGCTCTTTGGCATACTTGGTCAGATTCAATCTGACTCCTCTAGCACTTCTACTACCTTGGTATTAAAGAATTGTGTAATTTTTGTTTGGCTTTTTTGTTTATTTAAAGGGTTATTCCCTGCAGTGGGAGTGATACCTAACACCTGATAACCCCTTCTAGTAAGTACTATGTCGTTACAGAGGTTTCCAACGTTGATAAAAATGGTTATTAAAAGGTTATAAAAATGGTTATTAAAAATTTAAAAATGGTTGTAAAAACAGTTATAAATCCCTGGGAGGCAATTAAAAGGCTACTCACAGCCTTGATAAAAATTTATATCTCAATGTTAGCTTAGTTCAGTTCATTCAGCTCAACTTTGCTTGCATCGTCCAATTTACTTTCAGCTGCTGGAATTCTTTATTATCTTCTCTCCCTTTTTGCTGTTCAGTCCTCTGAAAAATACCTCCTCTCCCCAATTATAGCTTGTGTCTGGTGTAGCAGGTGGTAAAGTTGTGCTGCAAAGGTGTTCTTCAAAGCTAAAAGCCAAGTCAACTGCTATAATTTGCGGAGCTCAAACAAAGGCTTCTGCTCAGGACGCCATTTTGCCCCCCTCCCCCTCCTCTAGCACTTGCATTGTGTCATCCCTGCTGCTTCATTACCTATTGTTCCCCTGTAAACCAGGGAGTTGCCTGACTCTGCAACTGGGGGCGGGTGGAACACCTAGAAACAATTGCTGATAGTCTGCATGCTATATATTATTTTAGAAGCTAACTAGATTATTGGCAGGAAGACTAGCAAGGTCAATGAGCAATTTTTAAGTTCTGGAAATGAGTCAGATCCACAAATGTCCAGGGGTGGATCACTTTAACCCATTCTTCATCTGTCTAGAGGTTAAACCTCCCTGTGATTCATGCCCTGCCAAAGTAGCTAAAGGCAACATCTTAAATAGTCTCAAGCCCCAATATACAGATCAGCAGATTCTAAGCTTGTGTAAAATAAAGTGTATATCCTGCTGCATATTTCTGCCTGCTAATACATTTTGTGAGCTCCATGGTTGCAATGACAGCCATGAGGTCAATCCAGTCCTGACAAGGAACCCTTGATACAGATGTTGAAGTCTCGCAGAGCCCTATGTCTAGGGATCTCAACACCAGCTTTGAGACAGGTCAGCCAGGAATCTGTTAGGAAGCAGAGTATTCTGTATACCAGCCTTCCCCCAACCTGGTGCTCTCTAGCTGTTTTTTTACTTCAACTGCCATCAGCCCAAGTCCAGTGGTCAGGAATGCTGGGAGTTGTAGTCCACCCGGCTGGGGGAAGGCTGCTCTACACCTACAAGATTTCTAGGTTGCCCCAAGTTCCAAATGTGAACGACACACAATCTGGACTGGCAATCATTTCGCATAGGATACCTTTGAGGATAAAATCAAGAGGATAAAATTTTGACAAATTAGGGTTAATCAGAGTTCCCAGTTCCCTTTCTCAGACAAATATTTCACCACATACCCAGCCACACCAATTTGGACCAGTATATGCATCCCTGAAAAGTCCAACCAGGGCTGGTTAGTATATATATGCCAGGTTGGCAACATCACCCAGTACCAAATAATGCATGGCAGCTGCTTCATGAGCCACTGATCTGGCATTAAAAAGCACCAGATAAAAGAGTTGATGTGTTGTGCTTCTCCATGTCCCCAGACTGGCTGCAAGGCAAGTGTTTGTCATCCATACCTTCCTTGGTAGGTGGGTCAAGGGCCAGGGCTGTGCTTGAGGTCTTGACCTCAGTCATCTAAGCTCCTTTTCCTCCATGGCTGTTCATTACTTTAATCATTGAGTCCTAAATAATTAGTGGGTAGCCTGTAATTATGGGCTGTGTTTTGGATTTCTGCAGACTGTTCCTTATGTGCTGAACACTGCAGATTTTGGTCTCCCTCCCTTGCCATTCCCCACTCTTCCACAGTATGTTTGATTTCATTCATTTGTGTTTTCTGGGGCTAAAGAGAATAGAAGACCACATTTCCTTGGCACTCTCATTACCTTAGGTGGTGGAGGCTTTGCTTCCCCCCCCCCCCTGCTTTAAGTATAGGGTTAACTTCCCTCAACACGCTTGATTTATAGACAGATAGCAAGCTTTGAAAGTCAGCAGTCCTGGCACTGTGTAAATCAGCCTTCCTTATTTATAGTTTCAACAGGAAAAGGAATTATTTCCCAATTCTTTACATTTCTTTCTGAAGCAATCGACCACCCTGTCCTTTGATTTAAAGCTGTGTAGCTTTACCACAAAAAGGGGGTGGAGGAGAGAGAATGAGGCCTGGGATTGCTCTGCTATAAAAACTCCAGATTGTATGTTCTTGGACATTGCCTTTAAAACAGCTTCCTTTAAGCCCACACAAGAAATGGCCTGTGTCTTTGGCTTCCTTCCCCCCCTTCTCCTTCAAACAATCTCTGACCTCTTAGAAAAATAAATAAAAGATAAAGCAGGGCTTGGAATGCTGCAGAATGAGTATACATTTTATTCTCTGTTGTTTTCTGCTGGGATTAGTTGTTTACAATGGCGGTATGGGGGAGGGGAAGGGCGGGTTGCAGCCTTACTGAAATTAGAAGCATTTTGGAGTCATCTTGTTAGGTGGTCTCTGCTTTAAAGACTCAGACCCTTGTAATCTACCCCCTCCCCATATGCCTTCTTGGTCATCACTCCTCTATGAGCCCTCTCTTTAAAAAAACAACACAAAAAAAGTCTCTCAAACCCTCTTTTGCTTTATCACACCTGGACAATACATTAACATATCTTAGCATCTGTTGGCTGTGCCTGTGTTAGTACCAGGAAACTGGGTCAAATCCCCTCCTTTCCTCCTAGTACAGGAAGAGACCAACTCAGCTATTTGGCTTTCGCTCAGTTTCAAGCAAATTCAGGTTGTAATTTCAGTCCTAAGTCAAATTCTTGGTAGTGCTCCTCAGTGTTATTGTTGTAAATCATTTCATTATTAAAAATAAAAAAACACTGCCAAAATTGCTTTACAAAAAATGAATGCAAATTTTACTACTGAACTGAAAAAACCCTATACTTAGGCTTACAAAATTCAATAAATGGATACCGTGTTTTCACAAAAGTTTCTGTTTGTTGGCTTCCTTCCTCAAATGTTACACTCTTTCAGTATACCGTACCTTGGCAATCCATTCTTTTATTGTTGAGTTTTGCTCTATGCCCATTTTTGGCAACTACAGTCTTAGCTACTATTAATAAATGATAGATCAGTAAGTAATCATCTCTCACCATTCCATCCAGTAAAGTGAATGGGCTGTGCACAGTGGGATTGCCCTTCCTCTCCTCCGCAGTACATCCCTGCACTCCTTCAAATCTGCTCCGAAGGGTCCCCCAACCCTCTGAAGCAAATTTGGGGACACGGGGGGGGGGGGGCTGCAGGGGGAGGGGGAATCTATTCCACCAGTGGTATCTGTACCACCAGAAGCTGGGACTTTATTATCTGAGGGTTCATCCCCTCCAACTACTAGGTAAAGCTACCCAATTTGGCTTCAGTTCACACACACACACACACACACACACACACACACCCAGAAGAGCATCTAAAATTATTTCCTGCTTTGTTAATTTCTCTCAATGGTCCATGGGTAAAAGGAGCCCATGTGCTTCACCCAGGATGGAAAGCACTTCTGAGAACAGCTGGATTTTATATTTTCAAAAATGTAGGATCCAACATTTCCTTTCTTCATCCGAGCAGCCTTAGGGGCAGCAGCAGATTCTTCCTATAACCATTGCATGACCTGCAGCCTAATTTGAGTGCAAACCCTTCCTCCTCACCCTCCCTCCATCTTGGGACTTTGAACATGCAGACAATGTGACTTAACCATTAAGGGGGTGGGGTTGTCTCCTATCCCCTGCTTTTTATAACATCTTGCCTGATGAAGAGATCTGGAGATCTCACAAGCTTGCATATTTTTGTGATCTTTTGGTTGGCCTAATAAAGATATTAAACTAATATGGATTTTGGAACGCAATATGTTGTAAGGTCAGGAAACATCCATTACATATATAAAATAGCACAGAGTAGGTCACATCTCCAGCATTTATTAAAATATTTATCATATATTTTATTCCATTTTTTGCAGGTCGAATACCAAGCATAAACTATTTTTCTGTGCCTCTTTTATATATTAATGCTAACAGAATTCTCCAAAGTTTTAATAAGGATTTTATCCCAGATACTGTAACAGTTTTCCAAGCATTTTTTCCCATCTCATTTTAAAATTAGTTCCGTACTGGTAATTTGCAGATAACAATTGACAATAGATTCTAAATAACACATCTTTAGACTCTTTGCAATTAAAAACTAATTTTTCAAAATCAGTTAATGTGGTTCTCATTTTTCCCCCATTATTTTTTAACTCGGATCATCTCTGAGATGAAAATACTAGAACCAGTGGATGTTTTTTCCATTAGTTTTTTTAATGAATCATACCAAAAGTCATAAAGTGGTCATGAGAAAATGCATCCTGAAATCTTACCATTCCATGTTTTATCCATATGGAAGCTCTAGATGTGATTTTAAAGTGTTAATTAAAATATGTGGACACAGATGCATGTGGATGAAAATACTCTTATCCCATACTTCTAATGTTGAAAATATAAATTGATAAAAGTAAGACACAAGCTGAACCTAGAGAGCCCCTTGCACGAGGAGAAGGTATTTCTAGGTGGGGGTGGGGTGGGGGAGTATTCTCCAGTTTCTGATAATGCCCACTGCAGCCCACTGCAGCCCCACTGCACCTCATTCCATGCCATTCCAGAGATTCCCAGCCCTCAGGCATGGCTTTAGGGGCAGGGGCTGCAGGAAAGAGGAAGAGATGGGAAAGCTCCCTTGTGTAAGTGGAACTCTACTTTGTGTTTCTCTGGATCCAACTATTTCTTCTCTACCATTTATCCAGATACACAAACCCCATGGTACAATATAAAATAAGACAGTTAAAAGATCCCATCCAAATCAGGGTAAATCAGTTAATGAGCTCTTTTAACTGTGTTATTTTATGTTGTACCATGGGGCTTGTCCATCACAATTGAGCCTTCTGTTGTAATTTATCTAGATCTTCCTTAATCTTATTAACCAAAGAGCTCATCCTCATTACTTTCCAAAAATAAACCATGAGATATCTTACAGTATTTTCAGCCCAAGAAATATTATTCCGTTTTGTTTTTTTCTTGATTTATATTAAAATCTAATAACGATGTTTACTTTTATTGTTCTTACAATCTAACTTGGCTGTAGTTCTCAAACAAAACTTTATGTGCAGAGTTTATTGGACATAAAGTTTTAACATAACATTATTAGTGGTAGGTGGCAGTATTGCAACTGAAACTCTCCCCATGACCTGAGTTCGATCCCAGCAGAAGCTGGGTCCCAGGTAGCCGGCTCAGGTTGACTCAGCCTTCTATCCTTCCGAGGTCGGTAAAATGAATACCCAGCTTGCTGGGGGAAAGGTAGTCATGACTGGGGAAGGCAATGGCAAACCACCCTGCTACAGTCTGCCATGAAAACGCCAGTGAAAGCAGCGTCCCTCTAGGAGTCAGCAATGACTCAGTGCTTGCACAGGAGGAACCTTTCCTTTTCCTATTAGTATAGAGCAACCTTCCCCAACCTGGTACTCTCCAGATGAGTTGGACTACTATTCCCATCATCCCCACCCAGCACTGTAGTCCAGCCTATCTGGCGGTCTCCAGGTTGAAGAAGTCTACAGAGCCTAATTTGGGGTTCATATTGGCCAATCTGTATATTCTTAAATTTGTTGTGACTATCTCCTCAGATGTTAAGACTGGAAGACATCCACTTTCACCATGCTGAAAACTGTAAAACTGTCCGTTTTTGAACAATCTGTTTCTCACTAGAAACCACTCTTTTCCACATACAGGTAGCTACTATCAAAGCTGTTACAAGGGCTAATCAAAGTTAATATTTGTAATTTTATAAGGATCCAGTGCTCAAAACTGGAATTTGGGCTGCCATGAACCAAGATGCTTACCATATAAGAAAATAAGCCTTTTTGTAACTCTTTACACTGGATTGCAGGGAGGGGACAGAAAGGAGGTTGAAATTATAAACACAAAATTCTTCTGCTGGCAGCCTGGATGGTTTGATTTTTAAAATGCGCACAAAAAAGCATTTGCAAGTAATTTCCAAATGGCTGTATTACATCTGTCAGTGAGTGGAAGGAACACCCACAAAATGTGTTTTACTTCTTCAATTTGTTTTCCACTCCTGTGGTAAAAGCTAGCCAAACTGCTCTATTGTGTGGTAGGGCCGTAGTGGGAGCCTAGAATTATCAATGTGTGCTTGAAATCCTGCAAATATAGATTGAATTCTAAAACGTTTCCAGCCCTGGTATGCTGTTGTTATCCTGGAGCCAGCAAATCCGTTACCCTAGTTTTGCTGGCATCTGGCATGCAAAATGAGATTTCTGCTCTTTCACTGATTCTTCCAACCTAACAAATGTTGTGTGCAATAGGATTTGTTATCCCAATAAGACCAAACAGGAGCAGTATCACTTTATACCTTTATGACTGGCCAGCTAAAAGTAACAAAACATTGATCTAGCTTTTGAGTTTCGTAGAACTCTTCCTTAGGCTTAGTGTTAAAAATGAAAAAGAAAAAAGTGATGGAGGAAAGGCTGTCTGAGGGCAAGTTACAAGCCCTGCCTATAATGTGTTATAGTCTTTAAATATGCAATCCTATGCCTGTTTAGACAGAAAAAACGTCCTACAACTCCCAACATCTCTCCAACCTGCCATGCTGGCTAGGGCATGCTGGAAATTGTAGGACATCTTTCTGTCTAAACATGCATAGGATTGTGCCCTAATAAGATGATTCCAGGAGCTGTTTGCAGACTAATTCGCATAGTTTATAACAGTGTGGTGGTATAAAGAACAATTCAGCAGTTACTTTAGGTATCCCCTAAAATCAGAACCTCTGTGGCCTTGGGTGCTTTCAGACAAGGCGTTTATGGTACCATCTCACTGTCTCATCTATGGAATTTTATGGAGGGACCAGACAACAACGTCTACAACTTGTAACCCTCCCATGTTTTCCCACTGCTTCTTCCGTCTTTCTCTTACTGCAGAAAATCCATTAAGAAAAGACAGAATAGCTGCACAATGCCTTATAATTAGTAGCACTGACAAATGACCAATAAAAGAGGGAGAGTGCTGGTACTTCCATGACATTTGTATTGGAGCCAAGATACTGAGAATCTTTCAGGATAAGTCCCTTATAAGGCTTGGGAAGTTATTGTTTTGTAATTCTCTATAATAACAAAGCAGGGGTATCCTGGAGAGGCTGCACCCCAGATAGGAGTGGTTTGGGCGGTGGGGCGTACATGTGTATGTGTGTTGTTTTTAAACTTCCATATGAGCACTAGGGAAAAAATCTTGCAGCACCCTGGGTTTCCGGTGTGAAAACCAAAGGATCCTAGACACTTTAAAAAAATCCTGCTGCCTATGTGGGAGAGTGGTCAGTCTTCATACTATCATTGCTATGCAGTAAATGGAACTGTTGGAAAGGAAGCAGCTGTATCAGTGCAGCAGGAATAGGAAGCAATGGGAGAGAGCTGTCTATACAGCCTTCTCCCCCTATTAACATCTCAATAAGAGGCCTTGCCAAGGCAACCTGAGTTAGATGACTCCATCATGCATAACTCTGCAGCCTTCCTGTGTGAGAGGGGAGGCAGTTGGGCTTGGAGCAAGGAGAGTCTTGCCTGTTCAAAATGTCTCCCTTTTCATACTCTAGTCCTGCTCCTCTCTGAACCCTATGATGTCTTAGAGAGGGAGTTAAATTCTTTTCAACAGGAGGATTGTCAACTCAGCTTTGACTGCAGAAGCTCAGTTTCTGATTGTGTGACTGAGATGGGAGTCTGTCTCCTTAGCAACCCAGGGCATTATGATTGTATCCCTGCGAATTTTCATTAAGTCCAGTCAAGGTCTGTGTCTTGATATTTGAAGCCCTCTATATGTCATTAGCTTTACAGAGGACGACTTGCCTGCCTTGACAGCAGTGTTCCCCTGGAACAATGACAGTGGCAACCAATAGGGGGAGGACTTTCCCAGGGTCTAAGTCTGCCCTGTGTTCTCTTCCAAAATAGTTGGGACTGTGGTGTGAAACATTTAGAGCTCCAACTTTTGTCAGCAGTAAGCTGGAAAAATAAAAATGAAAAACTGTTAACTTTACATTTCAAGTGACGTTGGCAGTTTCTGCAACTAGAAATCACTAAATATCCTACATTCGCACAAGCAAAAGTTTTCTCAAATTCTTCCCAGTTGCAAAATCTGACTTTTTTCACCATGTTGGAATTTGATGCCAAAAACTAGGCAATGAAAAGAAATCTAGCCTTGTGGCTCATTGTGAAAGGGCCAATGGAAAGGGCTGGTGAGTTGTATACAAATCCAACCAGTTGGAAGCCACCTATAAACACTTTATGGTTGCTGAGTTGCTGTGTCCAGATTTCAAGTCTCTGGTTTCTGAGGACCAGTCTCTGGTCCATGAGGACTAGAAACGCAAGATCATGCCCTAGATATTGTGCTATGTGATGAAATAATATCTGTGCAAATAGCTGGATGCCTGAGGTTTAGTTTTTCTATTCTACATTCACAAGCAAAAACCTATTTTCTTATGCATTTGGTATATGTGTAAGAAGGAAATCAAATTCAACAACAGTAAATTCTTCTAGTATGGGATACGCTAATTCTCTTGACTTGCTTTGATGGTGGATTCTCATAAGACAGAGGAATAGTGCTATTTGTGTGTATGATCTTGAGAAAACTGGTATTAGGAACCTGAGATTGTTTCTTTGTCCTCTGCCACTGTGTAAACCATGGCTCCAAAAAAAAATCCTTTTGGAAAGACTGTTTGCAGGAGAATCTACCTTTTACTGTTTTCAGTGTCCTTGTTATCCTAGCAAACAGTGTG
This sequence comes from Heloderma suspectum, assembly GCF_057233095.1. Classification (NCBI taxonomy): domain Eukaryota; kingdom Metazoa; phylum Chordata; class Lepidosauria; order Squamata; family Helodermatidae; genus Heloderma; species Heloderma suspectum. The sequence continues at coordinate 234,511,461 of NC_139461.1, forward strand.
CAAGGTTGCTCCAATTGGGAATCCCTGAACCAGAGAGCATTCCAGGCTTTATTTCCTTGCCTTTTGTTGGTTTAACATAGCAGAGTATTTGTGTGTGCATGAATACAAAGTCAGTGGCAATATTTACCCTAATACAAAAGGGTGGGGGGAGCTCTGCAAGGCAGTAGAAGCTGCAAATAGAAAAGCATCCTGGATGTGAAAGGTGGCAACTGTCTTGTCTTTGTCCTTTTGTTTGCTTCCTTTGTGACATCTGGCAGTGGAGCTCTGTCATAGCAACTAAGCACCCGGCTGGGAAAGGAGAGGGCTAGAATCTGAAGAAAGGCAGTTTGCTCGGAGGAAGCTGCCTTATACCAGGGCCAGCGTTTGTCCATCTAGCCCAGTATTGTCTACTCTGACTAGCAGCAGCTCTCCAGAGTCTCAGGCAGAGGGTTTTTCATACCACCTTCTCCCAGACCCCGTTTTTAAATGGAGATTGAACCTTCTACATGCAAACCATGTGCTCTGCCACTGAGCTATGGTTCCTTCCCCTACCACCACCATTCTCTGACATCCCTGCCTGCAGTGGTGGTGGTTGGGTCAAATAGTCACTCCTTTGCTTGACCTAATTTCCAACTGCATTTTAAATCTTCATTTATGTTTATATTACAGGTGCAGCCTGCAGAATTGTGTTGTGTGTCATAATGCAGTAATAGAGAAAGGAGCTGACATCAAGGACTGTTTGATCGGAAACAGCCAGCACCTAGAACCCAAATGTAAGTGGAAGAATGGTCTTTTAATGTAAGCAGTGGTAGCTAAAAGAGCTGGTTTCCTAATCCATCACCATTTCCAGGATTTATCTTTTCTCAAGCAGGGCAAAAAAAAAAAAAAAAGCAAATGAGCAAATACTTAAAGTATCTGTGGACTTAATATGGCACTGTGGTAGTAAAAGCAACATCTTGAAATTGGGGTTGTTTAGGATCCTGCCTCAAATAAAGACAGTAGCAAAAGTCCCATTGGCCCTGTTCTGGATAAGCCCTGCCCTTAAAAAGGATGGCCACACTTAGGTCGTACATAAAGTTTTATGTAGCACAAGGAGTTGCTAGCTAACTGCCTTCTGTCAGATCAGCACTGCACCAGCCAAACTAGATATGATTTGGTGGCCTGACTATTTGGAGGTATACAGCCAAGTGGGGAGATTAGACTGGGTCAGATTTCTGGAGAGTGGTTATCTGTATATGCACCACCTGATCCGTGTCTTATTGCATATCTGCTGTTTGGTTCCTGACTACCCATGGCACCAACTTAAACCAATAATTTCAGTTATGTGACAGTGCCTGCTAACATATGGGTGCATGTGGGTTTGTAAAATGAGCTTGTGCTCAGAGGATATCCAGTCTGGTATGTTGTGCAGTGCCCCCGTAGTCTTTGAAAGTGCTGCCAGTAGACATTGCAGAGACCAACATGCTGCCTTGTGCCTGGATCCAAGAAGCACACACTGGAATCCTGGCGGAGCACAGGCATGCAAAACATAAAGTAGCCCCCAACAGCCTTGTTTTAAGTATGAAGTAGATAGAAGCTGTTCACTACAGTTCAAGGAGTTACTACTACAGTCTTGGCAACTGAATCGGTGAGCCCAGCCTTGTCAAAGTCTGTCTTAACTATCTTCTCTTAACTCAGAGCTTCAAAATCAGTATCTAAGGGGGATTTGACAGCTTCTTTGCTTTGGGTGTGGTGTTGTGATGAAAGCATTGCTTTAAATGGTTTGGTTGTGTTGGATATGGCTGGCTTGCCCTTTTTTTTCTTATCAAGTTGTGTCATTTGTAGGTCTTAACTGTCTCTAATGGAAATGCTGGCTAGATTTGTGTATACACTGTGTATTACCCTAGTTGCAGAAGAATTTGCACTCTATTTTATAATTTACTTTGAACACTAATGCATTTTAGTTGTTTCTGTTTCTGTTGGTTGTTTCTGTTGTTGTTGTTGTTAGACATATTTCTAAATCGCCCCTCTACCCACTGGGGGCTCAAGGCAATATACAAAATTCAGATTTAGTTCTGATGGATATGAACAGGCACCATGCAGGCTTTTTGATAATGACTGCTTCTTCTCTTAGGGATGTTTAAGCCACCATATCCTCAAAGGTTTGAGGTGGATAACATTTTAAAGTAATATGTAGCAAATCTTCTAGGTTCTGCCAATAAAAGACTCTCCTGCTCATCCCTGGTCCCAGATGCTCAAGCTTGGACTTCGTTGGGTTGCTGGAGCATGGGACTTCCAAAGTAGGGAGCAGCCCCTAAGAACACCTCTCTATGTTCCTTCACTGTTTGCTTTGATATTCCTGTACTTCAGTCAGATGCAGCACTACTTGCCACCGTCATCTGGAACTATTTTCACACCCCTTTAGAGTGCAGTTTGTTTCCACTACTCCATCCATGGAAGGGAAATCAAGAGTAGTCTAATCTTGCCTAATTCATTCACAGAAATCTTTCTGGTTTAGCATATTCCTGAAGGACACTAATTCAGGAAAATACACACCTAACATCCTAACTTGTTCAAATGAAAATTATTCTTACAGCTAGAGAGGCAATTTCTACTCTCCACTTTCAGTCTATTCTGCTATAAATTGGAACCATAGGGCAGTATCCCAACAGGGTGCAACTGCTAATGTAAATTACGTTACGCTAGCATAAACTATTCTAGCGCTACACCAATAGTGTTAGTTGTCATGCCAGTTTGCCAGGGAAATCGGTAAACCAGCTAATTGCTTTGGCATTGTGCTAGCGTAATTTACGCTAGCACAACGTAATTTACGTTAGTGGTTGCACCCCGTTGAATGCTGCCCATCATTTTGTATTTTGTTGTTTTCCACTATAGTAGCAGATAGTGGTTCTCCCTTTTTATTTTCCCATCCGTATTGAACATTTGCCTGCTTCTTTATTTTCCCTTCATCTTTCTTTCCTGAGAAACTGTGCTTCTTAAATAGCATGTTAGGCCTCCCACATGTGGCAACAGCAGTTTTTATTAGAGGAGACTCGAGCTCGTCCCGGACTCTACTGCCACCCTAGATATATCTTAATTTGGCTATGGTGAGAATCTCAACCCCTTGTGTTGATTTTCAGCACTGGAGATCAATTGGACAAACCATATGTTCTCCCACGTACACACAGGGGGTTTCTTTTTTTTTTCTCTGACACCTTAAAGTGTACTGTACACCCAGTGCTTATTGCCTTGACTCTAAGCCAAGAACGGAAGTGAATGTTGCAAACTGTGAACCCTGCTTTCAGTTCTTTTTAAAGTTGGAGAGACTTAATGACTGAACAACAATTAGGGGACTGTTCTCTTGACTGTCCTCTTGACTTGGTGAGAACTATGATGACAACTTCTGAGAATATCTGCTGTAGAAGTCTAGAGTTCCTATAGCCATCTTCACATGTCACGTGTTCTGAGAACTTTATTATTTTTGTGGGCCTTCATTGTGTTTGTTTCTATTTGTTTACATTCTTAATGACCAGAACTGGACAATATACTCCTGCTGAAGCCTAGGAGTAGTACTAGTACTAATACTAGTAGTTCCTAGTAGTGCAGTACTATTGCTTCTCTGTCTTGTGTACAGTGCTTCATGAAATCTGAAATTGTGCCTTGTTGGCACTACAGACTCTCATTCACATTCAGATCCATATTTCTGAGCCTTCAGATTCTTCTCTGTGATGCTACAGCACTTGCTTCCTTCAGAAAGCCATGTAGGGCTTTCAAGAGGAACAGCTAAGGATATAGTTTGCTGTTGCCCATTTTGACATGCTGTTTGTTATGGTTTGTAAGTCAAACAATTTGTAATAGCCAAGATCGTTAGGTAAATGATATCCAAGAGTTGCAAATGTTCTGCTTTCCCATGCCCATACAATATATGGTCAGTTTTACAGCCTGCCTAGGTGATTTGCTGTAGCCAATACCTGGTAATAGCCTTATAGTCCAACTTTACTTTCTGCAATAGAAACCATACCAAGGCTCTTGTCACCTGGGGTTTTAAAAATGTGTCTCTCTTCTTCTGTAGTAATAATCATACTTTTGTAGAGAGGTTAAAAGACATCAGACTTTGAATACAGAGGTCAATCCTGGACTAAAATCCACCACAACAGGAAACTGCTCTGTGTGGCCTGAGGTTCTCTGTAAACAGTCCATGTGAGTCAGAGACCTTGTTGTTAGCTGTCCAAATCACCACATGACATTTGTGTAATAGCAGCTATGCATCTGGAAGGCCTTGGAAATTTAACTCTAGGGACTTGGCTGTGCATATGCAGCCTACACTGGCATCAGTACATGGGTGGCTCTGCAATAATATAAGAATCATATTGCAAGAGACTGCAGTACCTGTTCATCACCTGTTCTTGCTTCTTCCCCCTCCTGCTCAGGCATTGGCTGGGGAGCCCTTCAAAAGCATCGGTCACATATGAATCTAAAAATACTAACAATTAGATTTGTGCTTTTCAAAAGCACCAGCCCTTGTGCTATTTAGTGACTGCGTAACACTACATCACAAGCAAACCCTTTCTTTTCTCTGTGAACTCAATTGCAAAGAGTGACTGGCCAGGCTTGATGAAAGCTCTTTAGCTCAATTGTAGATGCCCATGAAAAGGCAAAATAATACAGGATTATGTGAGCTGGAAATTATTATTTTACAACGAATTTTTTAAAAATATAAGGTGTCTCTTGGAATATTATAGAAGATTCTTGTTAATTCAAGAAGGCAGTTGGTTGTTTAACTCCAGGACAGTTTGCTGACAATAAAAAAGGAATTTTGTGAGTGAATGTCTTGGGGAACAAAGTACTTTGTCTTGAATATTCATTTGTCTTCTACTTCTTGATACCACTGAGATTTATTATTTATTTTTAAAATGTATGCCCTGTTTTTCTGCCAAGCAGCATTCAAAGTGGCTTACTATAATACAAATAGTACAAAAAAGCATAAAATCACATTGAAATACAACAGTTACTACTGTTTATAATAGTGATATACTTAAAACAATGACAGCATATTAAAGTCAACAGCCACAAAAAGGTTTTTCAGTGATTGTTTAAAAACATCAAGTGAATAGGTTTGTTGGATCTTACTAGGGAAGGAATTCCATAACGTTGGTGCCACTGCTGAAAAGCCGATTCTAGTAGATGAAACTCCTACAACTAATTAGCATTGGAAGCTAAATAACCAACTCTGTTGTTGTTGTTCAGTCGTACAGTCGTGTCCGACTCTTCATGACCCCATGGACCATAGCATGCCAGGCCTTCCTGTCCTGCGCTCTCTCCCGGAGCGTGCTCAAGTCCATATTCATTGCATCAGTGATGCTATCTAGCCATCTCATCCTCTGCCATCCCCTTCTCCTTTTGCCTTCAGTCTTTCCCAGCATCAGGGTCTTTTCCAGAGAGTTTTCTCTTCGCATTAGGTGGCCAAAATATTTGAGCTTCAGCTTCAGTATCTGTCCTTCCAATGAGCACTCAGGGTTGATTTCCTTTAGGATGGACTGATTTGACCTCCTTGCAGTCCAGGGGACTCATAAGAGTCTTCTCCAAACCAACTCTGTAGAAAATTTTAATTCCTGAGTAAGCACATAAATAGAGAGACATTCCCTAAGGTATTCCAGACCCAAGACATTTTGGGCTCTAAGGGTCTAAACCAGCACTTCTGATTTAGCCTGGAAACAAATTCGCCATCAGTGAAGATAATAAAAAATCAGCATTATATACCTGGCAACTTGCTTAAACTAAGAGTTGAGCTACAGCATTCTGTCAGTTGAAGGGCAGACCTATTATATAGCAAATTTGCAGTGGCCCTGTTGAAGAGTTATCATGGCATGTATGTCAGTGGCTAAAACCTTTACCTTCAGATAGAGGTCAATCAGCCAAAGCTGAAAGAAGTCACGCTGGCCATGGCTGTCCTCTAGCTGTTCAAAAGCAATGCCATGTCCAGTTGCACACCCTATAGTCTGCAAGCCTTCTCTTTTAAGGGGGAGCATTTCATCAAAAGTAGTAGGCATCTTCCCCCATATCCAGATCAGCAGACCTACAGTCAGCATCACCATCTTGTCTGGATTTGTTTATTCACCCTCAGCCCAGCCCAGCCCTGACCTCAGGCAGATTTTCACAGAGAAGACTGCTACACCTTATATAAAGGGAAAGGAGAAAATTCCAGGAGTTCATGTGGTTCACGATTCAAATGACCCATAAGGAGGTCTTCATCTTGATTTTAGAAAACCTGTCCATTAGACATTGTTCTGTCAACTGCACACAACTAAAATGGAAATTTGTGTTTCTCCAGAGTTGGATACTTAGGCAATTACAAAAAAACCCTTCCATGTTCCACACAGTGACTTCAAGGTTCAGGAACAAAGTTCTTTGAAAGTAATGGGATTTTTAGATTCTCCTTGGCAGTTCCTTACATCTTAACAATAGGGGTCTTAGAACACTCCAGTTCGAAATTTCCAGCCAATTTCTAACCACAGCCCTGCATCCTTCTTGCCTTAATGCAGAAATTGGGTTCCTGCTGTTTCCCAACAGCCTCCAGTCTCTGGGCAGCCATGACAGTCCACAGAGCCAGAAACAATTTTCAAAGTGAGCCCCTGTATTGCTGTTCAGGGACAGTGTGTAATGCTCAATAGAGGAGGGCAGGGTTCCATCCAGTCCTTGTAAAGCTATTGGAAAACATGACCTTATTCAACCTGCATTTGTATCCTCTGCACAGGCGGCACAGGCTTGCTGCTACACCCAAGTCAAGCTGCTGCACTTTAAAAACCTTTTATGGCTGGAATTGAGACTACATCCCCCCCCCCCCCTGCAATTCATCAAACTGGGTCCTACTTCACATTCTATCAATAAGGGAGGAGGGCCTTTATAGTGGTTGCCCCAAAGTTGTGGAATTATCTTCCATTGGTCTAAGTGCATGGGAGCTGGGCCAACAAGTAGCTCTCCTCCAGGATCTTGGGCATGGTTCACCTTAATTATTCCTTTCCTCTGTGATCGTTGTAGCATATGGCTGTTTTGTCAGAGGCTTAGAAGGATGCTAAATTCAGGTTTTTGAGGCAGAGCTGGTGGTTTCCTGCCAGAGTTGGATCCATGGATGCTCCATTCCTCTAGATAGCTGTGGAAGTTGATTTCTGTTTTGCGCCTCATTGCCTTGTCCTACCAAAGTATTAGAATGTTTGCTCTCCAGCCCAGACCCCAAACACTATGCATGAAGACAGTGATATAAGTTTGGTGGATACAATTTAATCTTGGTTCAGCAAATCTCTCTTCTGAGTAGGAATATCCTAGTCCCACAACAAAGGGGTTGTTGTCCAGGCAGGTTACTCTTTCTAGTAAAAGAGTTTCTGTTGTTTCTAGTTATTTGTTAATGGGTCACTTGGTGGTTGCAACAATATGGCTTATCTGAAGAGGTCTGTTAACTACTACCTCTGACTCACCCCATCTCAGTAAGTGCATCTGCCAGCTAATGAAGCCTCATCTCTACGTGGAGCATTGCATCCAGGGAGCTGCTGTTGCTCCTGAGAGGTGAGTGTTGACAGCTGTACAACTCCATTAGCCACCTTAGGCTTGTGGACCTTCAGTGAGGGGCCAGCTCTGAATTGTCCAAATAAAGCCTGAGAGAATAGAGCAAGCATTTGCCAGAAGTTCCCATTCGCCCTACCAACACAAACAAGCCAGCCACACCACCTGTTTCTCTTCTCTGTCACCACACAGAACTTCCAGAGTGACCCTACCTCATGACCTCTTGTTGCAGCTGCTCTTCGCATCCAGAAACCTTTGGGTATCCCCTCTATTTCATCTAATACCCAGTCAGCCAATAGAGTAAGAATACTTGCTCTTTGCACTGGCTCACACCATCATGTGCGCACACGCGTGCCTGTGCTCATTTCTGCGTTTCAGCCTGACTTCTGTTCCTTTTTTTAAATGGTGGTGGTGGCTGTTAGTATTAAAACCATCTCCACTTTTTAAGGAGTGCTCATACACAGCAGAGTCTTTCAGCACTGGTATATAATAGAGCAGTAATTCTGTGCCAGGGACTGTTTTCTATTTTATTTTAAAGGATTTATAAAACAGTGTATGTAATTGAGTGAGTAAACTGAACGTTTTCTGGAGCCCCTGAGGGCTGGAACGTCGTGGTGGTCTTGGGCTTTGGCCCTCGCCGTTCTCTCTTCTCTTCCCACACACCCTTCTGCTCCTCCTCCTCCTTTAACAGCTTAGCTTTGCCACCACCAGCAGCAATCTGTCTGGGCCTAATTGAGCAAACAACAAGGAGATGCTTTCATATTCCCCCTGAAGGCAGAGCTCTCTAGGAGAGACGCTGCCAGGAAATATCTGCTGTCCAGTAGAGGAAAGCACTTTGTCATTAATGTCCATGGTACCATGGTAGAGTTTTGCTGGGACTGAGTCATTTCTGTCCCCATGTTTATTCAAATTACAGTTTATTTGGAATAGAAGGTCATCAGCCTTCTAGATCCCAAGCTTTCTATGAGGTACTCTCACCCTGCATTTTTCCAAGGAGCTTGCTTTTTGCAGCATTCTTCTGTTCTCAGCAGAAATTTCTGTGTACAAAGTGACATATGCTCCAAGCCATTCAGGTTGGAGCACCCAGAACAAATGGGCCAGGCAATGCGCCCCCACCAAGTGCTAATCAGACATTTTTATATGGCTCTGGATCTGTTTGGCACAGATGTTCTCAGTCTGAAACAATCGTGCTAAGCAGAGTCCAAATTCTGGGACCCTTTTGAAAGTACCTTCTATAATCCCTCTCTTTTCTTTGCGGCTTGAATGCATCTGTAGCCTTGCCAATGGCAAATAAAAGACAGCCTGGTAAAAAATTTCTGAGGAGGTGGAGAATTTGTAAACGCCTATCTGGGTTGGAGGATGAAGCCAGCTGAAAGAGAACTGCCTCTCGACCTGGGAGTGAAAACTGCTGTATAGCCCTTTTATTTCTGCTAATTCTGGGCCTGCTTCCGTGTAGAACTGATAGAAGAGGGTTTAGCTCCCTGCCAATGAACGTTTGCCTAGGAGGGGCTGAGCTGTGATCTAATTTCAACAGCACTACCTTCCTCGTAGGCCGGTGTGATCCCATGCTGATGTGTAGATATTCCACCTCTTAGCCACAGCTGTTGGCTCTCTCTGTTGATGGCCACCAATGATACATATTTGTAAGCACTCTCATTAGAGCTGCTGTCTGCTCCTGTTTGCTCAGTTGTCTGTCTCAGACTGGAACAAATTGTTTGTTTTTAAGCACAGCAGCCTGGTTCCCCCCACTTTCCTAGGTCTGATTGGACAATGCATAGTTTTTAAATTCTTTCTCTCTTCCTCTTCCTCTCTTACAGCTAAACACGTTAATGAAGTTATTATGGGTACTGACCAGCTGATGGAAATCTGAGTTTGGCAGCAATGAAGGATGGTTTTCTGGCTGCCTGAACCAGCGGCACGGCTAGAGGTTCTGTTTTGTGAACTTGCTCCTGGTATCATTGATAGCCTCTCCTGCTTCAGCTTCCCATTTACTCCTTAATAAAGAAATATTTACAGTGGCATCTGTCTATCTGTCTTCTCCATTTGGCTCTTCCCCCAGTCCTCCCCTCATTGACATGCATGCTGCTTTGCAGAGGGTGATATTGGTTCCTGTAAATCCAACAAATGCACTGTGTTGCCAGCCAAGCTAAGAGGAGGGACCACACAGATTGTGTTCAGTCAAAAGAACAGCTTAGCTGATCTCATAGTGATGAAAGCGCCAGCTTTCTGGGTTCCAATACCATAGAAAAGCAAGATAGTACAAGATGACTCAGTCTTGAAGCTGACTACATGATGTTACAAAACGATTAGATAACGGGGAGGAGAAGCAGTAAGTGCAAGGTGATGCACAGTGAGAAAAATATTCTCTGCTAAATTTGCTTTGACTCTGAATTGGCTATTCTCACGCAAGAAAAACATCTCTGCATCTGTGTTTATAGTCCCTAAAATCACCACTGCAAAGCATTACAACCCTCAAAAAGCAAACAACGTCAGAAGAAGAGGGAAAATGTAACAGAAAATGTGCGCATATATGCCAGCAGTCAGTATACTGAGAACTGTTTTAGATGTTGCTGACTCCTTAAAAGAATATACTAAAACTGAAGGAAGTACAGAAAAGCAGAAGCAAAATTATCAGAGTATGTAATGCCTTCCATAGCAGATTAGGCCCCTTCTGCTTACTAAAAAAAAAAGGGGGGGGTTAAGGAATGAATAGTATGTATATATATGAAATCATGAATTCATACGTACATATACATGTATATGTATATATTCTTATAAAATTGATACAGTATGTATTCTTTCATTATAAACATATAAAATAATAACAATACACAATTACCGGGTGAACTGCATTCACATGATCAATACCATTTTATATTTGATTAAGTGTTTTGATGTTTGTACAAGACTTAGATACCTCTTTGCTTTTTATATGCTACCCATCATATGCTCTTCCATTTATCCCAAAACATCTTTCCAACATGACCTATGCAAGTATAGAGGCTCTATATTATCTTTAATATCTGCAAAATACATAAAAGCTTCCCAATTTTTATAAAAACTGTCATTGTGTATTTCAGACCTGTCTTGTCTAACTCAGCATGTTAATTTCTCCATTAAATCAATAGACCAAAAGTTTATTTGTACGTATTGAAAGCTAGCTTGTTAGTTCTTTTTTTCCAGGAGGATGCTGTTGTTAACTGGGCTGCTACCCACATGAATGACAAAAGCTCTTTATGCCTTAGGTGTATTATCCATATTTGATAGAGCAAACAAAAATCTAATTCTGGAAATAACTCAGTTTTCAGTTTTGTGATTTCTTCTGCCTCTTTAAATACATTTATCCAGAACTGTGGGACAAGTCCATCACATGTGAAAGTTTGTACCAGTGTTTTCACATCCCCTCCAGCATTTCTGGGATATAGATGTATTGATGTAACTCATTCTCATTCGCATACCACGTGTGCACCAATTTTAATGAGTTTTCCTTAATTTTGCTTGAAAATTATTTGAAAGGTATACTTGCCCACATTTTGGCCCATATGGGCTTTTCAATAAAACCATGAATTCCTTTTTAAAGCAAAACAAGAAAATTTAATTTTGCATAATGCTATATATAGGGGTTGCCAGAACTACTTTTTTCCCCCCAGAATACATTTGAGCTTTGGAATTCACTGCAAAAGGATGTGATTTTGCTACAGAATGTGATAACGCTTACATAGTTTGTACATTCTAAGTGTGTTTGAGTGACAAGCATGCAATATCTGAATAGTTCCATATAATCTCCATCTTTGTCATAGAGAGTCTTTTTCAACCAGATCCACCCTTTTCACTAGCCAAGCAGGATTTTGACAGCTCACTGACAGCTGTCAAAATCCTGCAAGGGTAATAAAACAAATGCGAAAAGGGGGTGGGCAGATGCACTTTTCAATGAAAATGGAGTCCTGCTGACTCAAGGTGGGTTGGAGTAGAAGTAGGGCACCCCCATTGGTGGGGGCAAGACTTTAAATTGGGAGGGGAAGCACTCCGTTAACTTGAGCAATTTCTCCACCTCTCAAAAGTGGAGGATCATCCAGTTAGCCAAGGACCCCTGCGATTTAAAGTGCCACCCTGACCCCTGTGGATCCCCTCCTTCTAGGGCACCCCTTCCTGAGTCTTGAGCACCCTGGTTCCATATAAAAGTGGGTGCTACCCCATTTCCCTACCCCAAAGGAAGTAACTGCAATCCGTTACAGGAATCTGGAGAGAAGGGGAGCTTGGGCACCCTTAAAAACGGGTGCAGGGGGCATTGGAAAGTGGGAATTTCTAGCAGGGCACCTCCAAGGTTCAGAACAAGGCATTGAACCCTGGGGACAACCTTGCTAGGGGGTAATCTACACCCTCTTTTCCCACCTGTCAACTGTGCAAGGCTGTCAAAACAGCCTTGCTACAGTGTTGCTTCGAGTGTTGCTTTGAGCAGCCAAGGCAAGCCGCTATATTTTTGGATGCCAGCAGTTGTGCACTTCTGCAACCCACCCACCCCCAAATATATACGAGGTGTGTGTGTGTGTGTGTGTGTGTGTGTATTTTAAAGAACCATTTGCTCACCTAAAACAGGGCTGGGAAAATGCAAAAAAACTTCTCCCAGCCCAGGTTTCTGCACAATAAAAGAATTTATTTAAAAGGGGGGGGGGTGCTCTGACTGTGATGGGGATCGCAGTTGGAGTGGGGATGGGGGAGCTTGGCAGGAGTCAGGGGGCAGCGCCACTTGGGCACTTTGGAGGGCTGGCACTGGCAAGGGGAAGGGGGCACTGGAAAAGAGAGGGCTCCAATCATGATTGGAGCAGGGACAGGGGAAGCTGGCAGCAGACAAGATGAGTTCTACTGCCAAGTCCCCTGGGATGCCAAGTGTAGCCGGGGGCGGGGGAACAAGCTCCGCACCATGGGTGGCATACCCGATCATCAGTCGGGCACACCAACCATGCACTGGGGGTTGTTTGCAAAACAACCCGTAGCATATAGCTTGTCATCCACGATGGGCTAGCGTGTTGTGTGAATGTGCCATATTATATGTTGACAGGGGTAAATGAATCTTAAGTTATCGACCCACCTTGGGCAGATACAAAACCAAATAATGTTCAGGCTTCACACAGCTCTTCAGGCAAGGTGTATGTCATGGTGGATATCAAAGGAGAATGAACCACTGTGGAATACCCATGGAATACCCATTAAGCGATCCAACTCCTGTTGATTCCAAGGTTTTGGCAAACTGTGATATACATAAGGGCACAGATTACAGTTCTTTGGTAGTCTTAGTGTGTGTCCTGACCACTAAGAGTTTTTCTTATGATTTGCTGTTAGTGTTCCAGGGGCATACTGTGTATCACTTCCTGTGGTCTGTCACATTTTACACTCCTCTTGTTCACTTTGCCGAGAGTAGAAGTTAAAAACCTGAGTACTTCATGCATAATATTACATAGGAGCTTGTTTTACCATGGCTATGCCAGTAAAATAATAGCGTTCATATCTAAGTTAGAGAAATATTTATAAGAAAATGTATATTCCATCTCTCTAGGCACATGCCGACTATAGACATAATGACTTAATATTAAAAACAAGTATAACAAAACAATTTGAAATATTATGCTTGGACCATGGTGTGAAATACAGGTTCATGAAAGCTTGTGAGTCCTAAATATTTAGTTTGCAGGTATATGTTTAGCAGGAATCTAAGATGCACATCTGAACTTGGCTGTTCAGAGACTGGAAGTGCTTCCAGCTATTGGCCCAGAGGAATATTGGTTCATTTTCATTAGGTAAAGTAATAAACATGTTCCTGATCTTTTTCCTCCCTCAGGGGAACTTTTTTTTTTTTCATTTTACAGAGGCAAATCAAAATTATAATCCAGCCCTGCCCAATCCTTCATAAATGAAAAAGTAAACCACATTAAAGAACTAGCTCAGAATGGGAAAATACGAAGCAGCAGCTGCCTCAGATGAAAGGTTGCTTACCTCCCCAGATGCATCCCTCTGCTGCTCTGGATTCTCATGTGTGGCCCAAATTAACCCCACAGCTAACCCTTATGAGCTGCTCCTGTGTCCAGTTTCTCACTGCATTTGTTAAATGTGGAAAAGACAATGTTGGTAAACTTGCTCCACAGATATCTAGAGAGTACTTAAGCACCCAGTTATCATTTTGCCATTTTTTAAATCGATGCAAGTGGCAATAGATCTCTCCAAGGCACTGTCATATTGAACTACTCTGGGGATTGTAACCTATGCACAAGTTTAAAAAACAAACACACAGTCAAGGAATCTGGATGACTATTCAGCCATGATGGTTCTCTAAACTGTAAGATTTGTCAAGTTCAGAGTGTCAAGACAAAACCCTACAGCAATCAACTTCCAATAAAAAATTGAGAATCTCATCCATTCTTCCTTTATTTTATTCTCCTGTATTCCAACCTTGCTTTACTTCACACTGTTTGGATGACCTAGATCATATCCTAATTTGTTCTATGACTTAGGGATACCTAGATACAAAATGCACATTTCTCACATTAGTTGAAAATGGTGCACTTACAATTAAACACTTTTATTGGTGAAAAATATGGAAGTGCTCAGTGGTGCTGAGAAAAGTGGTGATTTCAAGAAAGGTGTGCTATTCCCAGTTGAAACAAGATGTCCATATTTTGTACACAGGTATCATCTATACCTGCGTACAAAATGTAAATTGAGAAGTGAACCTAATTAAAAAAACATGGTTTTGTAAAGTTCTTTGTCCTATGATGAGTCCACACATCTGTCTGGGACTGTAACATCATGTCTTCATACTCTTGCTTTGGTTAGTATGATGAGAGGAGGTAGGAAGCCTTGGTGTACAAATTAGAACCAAGGTCCTTAATCCATTGGGTTCTGTGCTGCTTGCAAGTGGTGTTGACTGTTGGAGGAACAAACTTTTCCTTTTTGCCTTTTATGACCCGCAGGTGTTTGGGACGAGATAAAAGTAGATTATCAAAGCAAAGATTTACTCTTGATGTAATCGTCGTGTGTGGCAGGGCTGCAATTATGAAGAATAATTCCAAATAATGGTTTCTCCAGAAATCACAACACAGTTGCTGGGAATTTAAGCCTCTAGTGATATGAGAGATTCTGGAGTCTACTCTGATCAAGATTCACCCCACATATCCATTGGTAACAGAGCTATTGCCTCTGTGTTTATGTAGTTCTGTCTTACAGGATAGGAGCAAGCAAACTGCTTGCTTGTGGGCTCTACTTTGCTTTTTAATAGGATCCCAAGGTCAACCAACCAGAGCCAGAAGCAAAATGATGGCTCAGGGGACAAAGCCAATTACCATTTGCACCTCATGAACCATACACAAGTATATACAAGTACATATCTTATAACAGTTGTTAGGGATCCTAACAGTAAAATTTAAAACTGGTCAGCAGAGCTGGAGAAAGTCCCCATCAAATGCAACCAATTAATTACATTTTACAGGTGAAGAACACCAAGGCTAACACAAGGCCAACCTTGGCAGAGATTTTTTTCCTTACTATGGTTAAACTATTGGGAGTCAGAAATGTTTGCCAGTCTACTGGTAAATCACCCAGAGATGTTAGAGACATCCCCATATGGGCAGTTTCTCCTCACACGCAGCATAGCAGCTGCCTGCCTTGACCCTTTTCGAGGTTGGACCCACAAGTTCCTGAGTCCCCACTTCCAAACAAACTTGCATGATGCTGTGGCCTACCTACTGAAGTACTCTTGTTATTGTTGTATTGTTTTGTATTATCTTGTTTTTTTATAATTTTACTTGTTGGGATTCACTTCAATCATATATCTTAAGCCATGATAAGACCTAGTTCACAGTACCTTTTTCACAAAGCCTGGGAGTTGGGGTTCAAGCAGGAATCCATAGTCCCTCCTCTCTACCCTCTCTGGTTTCCAATTAAGGTCATGCTTGGTGTGCATAGCTGTCATGCACCCCAATCCTGAAGTCAGCAGTGTGACAAAAAGGGTCCCATTTAAACAAGAAATTGTGTGGCAAAGAACGCCCCACACTAGTCATAGGGGCTTACGCTGTGTGGACAGCACACATCACTAGCACCACATTCTTTTTGCAGGGCAGACAAATTAGATTCCCAACCAGGTATTCGCACAGAGCTTTTGTTCTTTCTCCCTCTTGTTTCTCATCAAAGAACACTGAACCTTCCGATTTGCATTAGGCACAGTTCAAAGATGTGGTTATATAAACTCTGCTTACAGAAGATGAGGAGAGGGCTACGAAGCCAACTGTATCAGCAAGATGAGTTTCATCCCCATACTACCTCCACTGGCTTGAGGAAATGTCAAGAATCATTTAGCACAGCACCTTGCACTGTGGTAAAAGTAGCTCAGCCCAAACAGATACACTCACTTTTCCAACCATGACTTAACAACCTTTGAAGGTGGTACTTCAGCTTTGTAGGGCGCAACCCTATGCATGTTTAGACAGAGAAAAGGGCTACAATTCCCAGCATTCCCCAGCCAGCAAAGCAAAGCTGGCTGGGGAATGCTGAGAGTTGTAGGCCTTTTCTCTGTCTAAACATGCATAGGGTTGCGCCCTTAGAGACATAGGAAAATGGCTATGTGTCCATCTAGCTGGCTCAATATTGTCTCCTAGAACTGTCAGAGACTCTCCAAATCTTTTCTGTCACCTGCTACCTGATCGTTTTAACAAGAGATGCCAAGGTTTGAACCTTGAGCCTTCTCTACCACTCTTGGCTCTTCCCACACTATGTTCTATTGGCCAGCTATTCTTTATACCCCATTTCCCCTACTTAAACATACCTTTCTCCAGTATAAAGCTATTACTTCTTGTCTTCTTCAGTAAGGTTATAGGGAACTAAATTTTCTATGTGGAAACATGCCCACTTCCTTTAGCCTTTCATTTTCTGGGGATCAAAATCTTTTTCAAAATCAACTGCAGCACTGTTCTCTCAGTTTGTTTGTTTGTTTAACACATTTCTATACTGCCTTTCTGCCAAGGCACCCAAGGCAGCTTACAACTTTTAAATACTGAAACACATAAATTTTACAAAAAAACAAAATCAGAAGATAGTTCTCTCAGGCCAACTAAGAGTTTCTTCAGGAGCTCATGGCATGAGCTCCCTGGCCTGGGCTTCCTCACTTCTGCCTTCCCTCAGGGCACACAGGTCTTAAGTAGCCTCAGGGAAGGAGGGGGAGGGTTTTGCCAACAGTCTTCTCAGGCCATTGAAGGTCCCTTCGGGAGCTGATGGCATGAGCTCCCCAGCCTGGGCTTCTCCTTTTCTCTCCTGTTCCTTGAAATATGTGGTGATCAGATTTTGAGACTGTACATACTTATCTGCCCCATATGCTTTATTTTTAGGGGTGCAGTCCTCTTCAGGAGAGGACTTTACCTCCTTACAAACCCATCCCATCATTTAATTTGTACAAGTGACTACAGCAGAATTGCCCTACAAATGCTGTTTGGCCCAAGAGACAGCCATGTTTTTATAATTTGGAATGGAACAATATCTCGGCTCTGATGTCTTGCGGCCGGAGTTTTCCAATAGATACCAGCCTGACTTACGCCAGGGCAGTTTGACAATGTAATATTATTACAGAGCCCCATGTCTGTCAGGCCAGTTACCAGTGTGCTGTGTGGGGGTGGACTTTGTGCATTTAACAGGGTGAATCTGGAGATGCCCATTTTCCAGCCTGGAAAACTAGCTGATAATTTGAAAAAGCATGTTTGAACACCACACCAAATTTTAGCTGTAATTTTAAGACTTGATCTAAGACAAATCTTACCTGGTATGCTTTTGGCCACACCAGGTGTGGCTGAAACCATCAGTATTGCCAATTAACTGTTGTAATTTTGCCATGATTAAATAGTGTTTTCCTAAACACACTAATTGCTTGGGAGATGTGATTTTCTTCATTTTAATGACTGTTAAGTTATAGCTGGAGGTCTAGAAATACGCATAGCTTCAATTATACTCCAAAGAATCTGGCTATCTAGCGCAGGATCTATTAAGCATTGTGCACAATATGCACATCTAAATAAATGTGCAGCATTACAGAATTCATATGTCTTGTTTCAGGTCTTGAGGGCAGAGGTACAGTGTGGATATCTATATAGAGATGCATACATACATACCACCTCTAACCAAACCAGTAGCCTAGAGTGGTGGTCTCTTATCCAAATCCCACATGATTGGGTAGGAACTGTGCTATACATGAGTGCCATTTCAGCCAGCATGCACAACAGCATCCTCACTTCCCATGCTCAGCATGGGACACCTGTATGATGGGCAGTGCCCCAGCTATACAAATGCAGCAAACTGTGGAGGCACAGAAGCTCCTGTAGCTCTCTGTCCTAAGCCTGGAGGGAGGGCAGATGTGGGAGATCTTGGACAGTAGATTTTGTGAACAGACTTCCATTCCCTGCTCCATCACCAGGAGCACAAAGAAGTGACCTGGGAAAACGGCTCTGGTGTGTGTGCACAACATGCATGCAAGCACAATGGTTAGAGTGTTGGACCGGGAGCCAGGAGATCCGGGTTCTAGTCCCCACTCGGCCATGAAAGCTCACTGGGTGACTTTGGGCCAGTCACAGACTCTCAGCCCAACCCACCTCACAGGGTTCTTGTTTTGAGGATAAAATGGAGAGGAGGAGGATTATGTACGCCACCTTGGGTTCCTCAAAGAGGAAAAAAGGTGGGACATAAATGTAATAATAAATTTAGAGACTACAATTCAGCTACCAACCCAAATAGAGGCTTCTTCAGCCTTTGTCAGGCTCTTGAGAGAGGAAGCACCTGCACATACTTTATGAAAGCTGTCCTCCCTCTCAGTGCTAGTAATTCAAATTGGGAATATGGGTAATCTTGAAGTAGTAGAGCTTTTGCCTGAACTCCCAGGGTTGATCTGCTGTTCTCATATGAGATGAAAATGCTGCATACATCAGCAGGCAAAACACATACATGTGTGGTACCTATTTGGTAGGTACAGCTGGGGGAAAAGATGCCCTTTGCTTTTCTGAATGTTCTCTCTCTAATGCCTCAATTGCTCTGAAGTAGCCTTTGCATTTGGGAATAGAGGCTAGGCCCAGGTATACCGTATAGTAAGTGCATATAACAGAGTGATGGTGCCATGGGGTGTCCATCAGGGGAAAAACAACAGTTTGCAAATAGTTGTTGTCACAACAGGGCACTAGGTATTTGAAATACAGCTCCTCAGAGCTTTGTAAATAGGTAGTACATTAAAGCAAACTTCAGGTTTAAAAGGTACCAGAATTTCTGGGCATCACATAAACTGGCATATTTAAGACTCTTTCAGTTATAAAGATAAGAAAACCATGAGTCTGTGAGGCCTAAACCTGAGGACAGCTGAGGAACCTGCAGTTGGGCCTTTATCATTCAAGGAAAACTGGAGGGTTTAGCGGATTTTCTTTGCTTTTGTTTTTTAGTGGAAAGTAAAAGATCTGCCCCCTGGTTCCTCCCCCCCCCTTCATCCCCCAACGAAAAGGACTAGCGTCTGGCCTTGTATGCATAAGCTAATCCTTTGTACAACATCTAAATGGTTAATTGTGTTTGAGGAAGACGTACAGGCAAATGGGGTGGGGTGGGGGGAGACCACCCAGCACGAAACAGACAAGAAAGAGCAATCTTTGCAATGTTTAACCAGGGAGAGAGCAAAGTTGTTTAAAAATATTTAATTTACAACATTCCACTCTGCTGATTATAAGCCAGGCAGCCAAGAAAACGCCACTGCGTGTGGGGAACCATCCAGGAAGTTTGCAACAAATTCCTCGGATTGTTTTTAATCTTCCTCTGTCAGGCGCTTTTTAACCCGACCGCTGCTACGGTTAGGTTGCCAGAGGCCAGTAAAATAGAGTCCATGCCTTCCTTTCCAAAAGTGGCTTCAAAACGGGGGCGGGGGTGGGGAGTCAGAGCCCAGGAGAAACAGAACAACCTAGTGGGATATGGTCTGGATTTTATACCTGCATGTTGGTCACTGATCCAGGGGACAACCCTAATCTCCCTGGTTTGGGCCAGATACTTGTTTCTCTTCATTAGCTGGCTGGAGATAATTTGCATCATTGGCCATAAGAAGGTGTTGTGTTACCGCTGCAGTACCGAAACCATGGTAACACTCCCTTTCCTCCCATCAGCATCAGTCCACACTAGTCAGATGGCTTTTGAGACTTCTAGGCTGCTGCCAGATGGAGGACTCCTAGCGCCACCACTCAGAAGGCTTTGTATGACTGGAAGATGCTGTCCTCTGGACCGCCCCTGCCCTCCATAAAATTATGTGAGTGAGGTAGGGCAATGGTGCTATAAAAGCCTCATCTGGAAGCACCCCTAGAGTGGAGATACTGTCACTGCTGATTATGGGTTGATGGCATGCCAGACTATGACACCCTTCCCCGTCCTGGTGCCTCCATGCTAGGGGATGATGGGAGTTGTAGTCCAACATATATGGTTGGGAAAGGCTGGACTAGGAGCAGAGAGACCCTGGGTCTGATCCCCACTTGGACATGAAGCTCACTTAGATGACCTAGGACCATTCATTATCTTTCAACTTAACCTACCTCATAGTGTTGTTGTAATGATAAAATGGTAGGGGAGGGGACCATGTATGCTGCCCTGTGCTCCCCCTTGGCTACAGGGCTGCCCAGAAGGTTTATGAGGCCTGGGGCAGGTGTGGTGATGGGGGGGCCCGCTGCTGCCTCCTGCGAGGGCCCATGTGTGCCTGGTCGGCAATGTGGCATGGCTGCGGTCAAGGGTATTCACAGGAGCTGAGTCAGGGGTGTTTTTGCTTTTCAGGGGCCTGGGGTAAATCTCTGAGTTGCTCCTCCCCCCCCCCACCAGCCCTGCTTAGGTAATAGTTTGGTGTTTTTCCCCCTGTCCCATGATGGATGTGATCCAAGGATAGCTGATTTCATAAAAGGAGCATATGCCTTCTGGGTACTCCCTGGAAGTCACACATTACAATTCATCATGCTCTCATTTTCTGCTGGTGGTAATACTGGAGACAGGATGGTAGACTACTTGGTTTGTAGCTATGTAGCTTTATTTGGGGCCAGAAGAGCCAAAGCAAGGTCTGGTTGGGATGATTAGGGAGCAGGTGGGGGAAAGAGACTGGCAAGCATAGAAAGTGTCATAGAATCATAGGGTTGGAAGGGGCCTACAAGACCATTGAGTCCAACCCCCTGCTCAATGCAGGAAGCGTGATTCCCAGGCAGTCTCCCATCCAGGTACTAACCAGGGCTGACCCTGCTTAGCTTCTGAGATCAGATGAGATTGGGCGCATCCAGCCCTAATAATAAAAGCACTACCCACATTTGAGGCAATGCATGATTTTTTCTTCTTCCTTTTTCTCCTTCTCCCTCTCATCTGATTGTGGGATAGTCACTAAACAGCTTGTTTTCAGAATGGGGGCACAGGAGGAAAAACACAGATAACTGACTTAGACGTACTGTAAAGGGATGGTGATAAGCAGGCAAAACAGAGAGTAGTGACTTCTGTTCTAATCCAGATATATAATCTTGCATGATAAATGTATTATGCCCTTACATACTATACACTAGCATAGCCAACAAGGGTGATACATCTCCCATGGCTGCCTCCACATACAAAAATTAACTCCACCTTAACTTGTGATGTTAGTTTGTTTAAAACAATTGCAATACTTTTGCTTTTAATTTATGCACGATCATGATATATTTTGTTAACATGCAGTTTATTATTAATTTACTTGTGATGTTCTTGGGGAACAATTGTCCATTTCACACACCTTTACATGGGTTTATTCCATTCTACAACCATTCTCACTTTCTCTCTCCCCCATGTCAGAAACTCTTTGCTTCTTTCCAGGATGGTGTAACTCATGATGGCTCCCTGTTGGTCCATAAATCTGACAGGAGTACCATCCCTGGTTTCTCTTGCTAGGGCTGGGAAAGACTCCTGTCTGAAACCCTGGAGAGCCACTGCCAGTCAGTTTGCACAATCGCGGGAGTAAAATAAGCCATCTTGACTCCTGGTGTGCTGGTTGTTTACATAATTACCCGTGCTGTAGCGTGGGTTGGCGTGTCATCCGAACCTGGTGTACTGCGTGGCAGGGGTGGCTTCGGACCCACCCTACAACCGACAGTGCAGTACTGCTTGTGGGGTGGGTACGAAGCCACCTCTGCCGTGCCACATGCTGGGTTGGGACAACTCACCAACCCACGCTGCAGTGTGGGTAATGATGTGAACAACTGGCATGCATGCAGTGCACACAGGGGTGTGGAGAGAAGCCACAACGGCTTCTTTTTCCCCTGCAATCGTGTGAACCCAGTACCAGTAGATCTCTGATCAGTAGATCTCTGGGAGTTTTGCAATAGATTAGCAAGGATTTTTGGCTACCAATTGTTTAACTGTAGTAGCAACCAAATGAATCCCTCCCCCAAATTATACAGCTGAAATGAAGAAAGCTTGGGGTAACTTGGACTGGACTGTTGTGTGGAAGGGCTGTGATTTCTGTTCAGCTCTGGTACTCAAATTCCTGGGCTCAGAATCCTTTAATTCTAAGGGGATGTCTTTTGCACCAGCCTCTGGTTGGTAGATCTCAGAGTTCTAGTAAAAAAAAATGCAAAGTAGGTTCTGCAAGCCTGAATTCTGCCCATCCCTAGACATTACTGAGCTAGATGGACCAGTGGTATAAGCCAGCTCCCTATCTTCCATTAATGACCTGTTCTGACGTTCACCTCCTTGAAGGAACATCTGTAACTAGTTAATGTCACAGACAAAAAGAGGGACCACCAGCCTAATGCAGTAAGTTCTTTGTAAGGTTATTTTAAAAATCTTAATGACTGACACTGGACAGGAGGTTTTGTTTTGCTTTGTTTGGATCTCTGAATTAGGCCTGTTGGATTCCTCTTAGTTTCCTTAGGAGGAGAATAAAATGGGCTTCTCCCAGGGCTTATTTTCAGTCCAAGGTCCAAATTCCAAGAAAGGTCTTGGGGGGCTCATATCATCTGTGGCTGAGGCCAAAAGCAAAGTGGGTGTGGCCAAGGGCAGAGTGGGCAGGTTCAAATGTAATTCTTACCCATTTTAAGCCTACTCAGAAATAAGCAAGTAGCAGGACACACCTCTGCAGGACAAGCCTCAAATGTAAGCAGGAAAAGGCTCTGCAAGATGAGTCTTAGGAGTACGTAGGACTGACTCACTCAGCAGCTTCTTTCCAGGTCCCATCCCCTCTCCCCCACAGGGAAAAGCTCTTATCTCTGATCAGCTGCAGTCAGAGATAAGAGCTTTTCCCTGTGGGGGAGAGGGGGTGGGGCCTGGGGGAAAAACTGGTGGGTCAGATGGGGGAACCTCATGTGGCTGTATCTGGCCCACAGGCTGGAAGTTCCCCACACCTGGTTTACCCTAACAGAGATAGCACAAATTGTTTTCTAAAGTTCTCCAGTGGTGCTCTCATGTTTCTGTCTTTCCTGAACTAACTTTCCTGAACGTCCCATTAACCCCAGATGTGATTTGTCAGCTCCAAACTTTCTGATCAGGACTGTAGCCACAGGGCAGCCTGGCCACCTCAGGGATATTTGAGACCTTCTCCCCAACACTATCTACACGTGTAGATAGAAAGGAAGCATGCAGCCAGTGTTCTACCCAATTGCTCACTCATATGATTAAGACTGCAATCCTGAACACACCTACCTAGGAGAAAGCCCAATTGAACTCAGTGGAACTTACTTCTGAGTAGATATGTATAAGATGGCACTATAAGTGACTTTAAAGCAGGGGTAGGCAAGTGTTGCCCTTCATGTTTTGGCCTACAATTCCATCATCCCTCACCATTGCTATTTTGACTAGGGCTCATGGGAGTTGCAGGCCAAAACATCTGGAGGGCCACAAGTTGCCCACCCCTGCTGTAAACATATTAAGCTGGTTCTCATGGCACGACACCCCATCATGGGTTAGACAACCCTCAAATAAGCTGTGGCTTGTTTTAGCGTTATTTGAGAGTTGTATAACCCTCAAACCACCCCTGCTGTCTGCTTTGAATGACACAACAACCCATGGCAAGCCAGCATGACACAACAGCCCCTGTGGGTAAATTAACCCATGGTGGGCTGTTGTGTCATGCAAACCAGGTAATTGGGCTAGATTCCTTCCTTCCTTCCGGCTGTTCTGCAGTGATGCTGTGCCCCCCACAATTTTGGCTATGGGCCTAATCCTGATTATGAGGTGGCCAGCATACTTTGAACTCCCCTCGCTAAGGCCTGACCCCAGGTTTAGTTTCCTCACTTCACCTGAATGTTTCATACCCTGAATTCCAGTTGGTCTTCCAAGGGTTTTAAGCCATTCCTGGCCTTGCCATCTAACCCAACGGCCAAATAACTTGGATTCAGCTGATAGCTCTACCACTGCCCTTTTCCACAGGCATCTTGTTAGTGAATTGTTCATTCACAGAGCATGCCAGCAGCCCTCTGTGTGTGTCATGGATCCTGGCTGCAGGTTGTGAAGCTGAGCCCAGTTTGTATAGTGGTAACCTGGGCTGACACTGTAGTTTGCTTACTTGGCAGACCTTAAAAGTATTTCTTCCCTGTTAATTAACTCTTGGTGGGAGCTAGAGACTTCCTTGTTTCTTGCAGTGGCCTATTAAGAATAGGGAGCCCTGGGACAGTGGTGAACCGCAGTGGGTTTGGCCTGCTCTCCTCACCATGGCTGAGGAGGTCTGAGGTGAGCACTGGGCAGCCTGTGGGGACTCAGCCAACTTCAGAAGTTTCTAGGTAGAGCAAGTCTTGGAACAAAAGGGTTTCTGTCCACATGCCAAGGTTGAAACGCCTCGCCAGCCAACTCAAATGTCTGCGCTTCCCAGGGTGCAAGGGTCCAGGCCAATTTAATAATCTCTGAGCTCCCCCCTTTTGTATGGAAACATAGAGGTTTGTTTCTTCAGTGAGAATGCATCAGCAAGAACATGCCTGGGGAGACACAACTCTCTCCCATCACTCCTCTGATATGTCCTCTGCTGCAGCAGCTGTTTCAAGAGCCACATCACCTGTTTCTCTCTGTCTCTCTCTTTCTCTCTCTCTCTCTCACACACACACACACACACACACACTCTCACGTGTACATGCAGGGCTGCCCCCAGTGAGACATCTGCTCTTATGCGGGGATTTCTCCTGCACCTCACTGAACATAGGAAGCGATCTTGTATTAAGTCAAACCATTGGCTCATCTAGCTCAGTACAGGCTATTCTGACTGCTGGTGTTTCTCCAAAATTTCAGGCAAGATACTTCCCTAATTCTGCCTGGATTTGAACCTGGGACCTTCTGCATGCAAAGCATGTGCTCTGACACAGAGCAATGGCCATTGGCCCAAATAATGGCTTTAGTTCAGGCCTTTGTTTTTCTCCGAGCATCTCTCCAAAGGGTGATAAATCCCCCACTCTAGTTTCTCTTGGGAAATGTTTCTGCCTCGTTTTCTAGCACTGCTACCAAGTCAAACTTGGCTGCCGGTTCCTGGAGGTAGTCTCCCCCTTCCCACCTCCTTCATAGCTCAGGGTTCTTCTAATCTCTTCAACCCAAACAACAGTTTTTGACTCCTGGATCATACCTTTATAGCCCAGCAACTGTCTTCTTCCTCTTGCTACCCTTCTGCACATATCTTTCTTGCCCTTGTACACTGGAAAAACAATTTTTCTAACACAATGTCGAGGCAATTAATGATGTTGTAGGATCCAGGTCTTCCTTGGTCTTTGTGGGCCTCACAGATCTGAATGCCACTGATGCAATATAACCAGCCTTTGATCTTTTGGTGACTTCCTAAACTTTATACTCGTCACTATCTTGCAACAAGGCATGCTGCAGGCGCACACAACTGGTTTCCAGTAATCCTCAACAGGGAACCTCCCGGCTTGTGACTTCAGCCCCTCAACTGTTCCAGTTATTCCACCAAACGTCCTAGCTCCATCAGAGTTTTTGCATGAAAATTCCAAATATCATGACAAGGCAAGGCAAACGTTCAAATCAGTGATTTGTATAATATTCCTTCGTTTGCATATTGTATGTTCAGGGTAGGCCCTAGCTTGTTTATTGCCATGGGCTAAATGAAGTTCAGAACATACCCAATGATTGCCAACAGCCTCCCCTGTTCTCCCATAGTATGAATGCCGGTGGCCCCTCTCATGCATGGATCCAGCAAAGTCTTGTCCTCCAAGCCAAGCCCTCCAGCTGTCTTTTTAAGGCCAAGAATAAGCATTTGGAGATTGGCTAGTAAGAAATAAACTTATTCCTCAGCCGAGAAGCAGCTGCAGAACAAGCAAACCCACTACTGCAGGGCTTGAGTGCTGCATTGCAGTTGGCCAGTGGTTTTCACTGGTTATAGCAATACTTTAGAACCAGAGATCATGTTTGTTGTGTGCCATCTACACATGTGCAGCAAAATGCATGACGGTGGACACAAGACATCCTCTGTACTTCTATCTTAAATATTACTGTTTTAGAGATCTAAAGCACATTTCTGCATATTTCTCACCTACAAACATTCCTCAAGAGGTGCATTTTATTTGCTCCTGATCTCTGTTGGGGATACACTATAATCTGGATTATATGGGATTAACATTTGGAGCTGATGTGATGTAATTTATGGAAGAATATGTACTCTAAGTACGTAGCCTATGGGTTTTTTCCAGAGTTGTGATGCTACAATAAAAGGAAAAAGCCACAAAAATGGCATGCAGGATTCCTCTCAGCTTGGTTCCACTCAGGACCAACAGAGGGAGGATACCTTGGACAGATGTCTACATTACTCAATGACAGGGCTAAGCCATGAGCTAGATAGACTGGACAGATGAACAGGTGGCAGAACCCAGTGCTTCTGCTAAAAGTCATTAGAATTGTGACAATCAGTTCCATTTAAAGAATCCCTACTAAGAAAGTTAATAGAGACACAAGAGTAAGCCTCAGGGCGTATGCTCAGGGCTGGCCTCAGCTCCTGCATCATTGGGCAGCTGCTGGGGCCTTAGCATTTGAGTTGGGCCCATTGGTGATGTCTGTCCTGGGCACCCCTGCTCTGAGCAGCCCTGGGTGGCTGGATCTAGCCATCCTTTAAATTTCCTAACATGCCCCCAACATAGTGGCACTCAGGCACTGTGAGAAATCAAAGTAGCTGCCCTACCCAGCTCTCTGACACTCTTTGGAGTGTTGTTGCCTGCTGCCAGGGCTCACCAAAGAGCACTTTGCCCAGGGCCTCCTCAAACCCAGAAATGGCCCTGCATATGCTCACCCTGATGCGCTCTGTGTGGAGCACTGATTCAGAATGGGGTTAGCTCTTTCCTCAGCCCAGACCACAGAGGAAGTACATTAATTTTTTTTCAGCCAGGGACCAATCCTGAGCAGGTCTGTGGTAGGCTGCCTGGTCATCTTTGCCACTGGGCCTTGTACTGCTCTGTCTTGTTGTCCCATCTCCCTTCCCTACCTGAATAATCCCTTTCCCACCTCAGACTCTGGTGTCACAGTCACTTAGTCTGATTTGCAAATATCTTGGGCTGACACCTTGTTAAACACTCACAGGGAGTCATGCTTCCAGGGCTTTTGCTTTCGCAAAAAAGGACCTGCTTTCGCCCGCTGCAAAGTTTCAATTGGCAGGCACTCCCTTTGCACTATTAGGTGTATTTCAAGGAACAAGGCACCCAGATCACTTACAAATTAATTTGGAGTTAAAACTACAGAAAATTAGGAACATGTTGCTTTGCAGGAGACAGGACTTGGCCAGCCCTCAAGACAAATATATGGAAAACTCCTTCATTTGTAAGTTTGCTCTGTGCAGTGGAGGGTGGGGGGAGGAACGCAGGAGCATTCCTGCGTCCTTTCTCTCAACTGTTGTCGAGGCCTTCAACAGCTGTTTAACAGCCTGAGGCCTGACATCTCAATAAAATGTGAAGCAAACAAAACCTAGGAATTGTTTTTGGGGGGTGGCGGGGGAGGACAAGTTAAGCTAAATAAAGAGTAGACTTCAGTCAAGCTGTAATGGAGAACATAATCTAAAACCCTTGTCAAGAAGCAGCTTTACAGGAGAGTAACACTGAGAAGGTGGTAGTCACCCCTCACTCCCTCAAACTGGCCGCTACCAAGGCCATAGCCATCTGTTCTTCCTCATCACTTTTTCACTTCTGGGTTGGCAGTTGAAGGGCCACTCTAAATAGGGCCATGTTTCACCCAGGGGGTGAAACCTCCAGTCTGAGAGCCCAATTTCAAACCTCCAGTCTGAGAGCCCAATTCCACAAGTGATTATCATGCCAGAAAATACAGTGATAGGATGATGCTCCGTTCCCATTAGACTGACTTACTGTCACACCCTGTGGACTAGCACTGCAAACAGGTTAAGGGTATCAGCGTGGCAAAAACTGTATCATTTGGCCTTACTATGCCGGGCACAGGCATTATTACAAGCTGCAGAGCTGTGGCATTGTGCAGAACAAGGCATAACACCTTCCTGAAATCATTTCAGCCACCACTTAGCCACAAAGCTGCACACCTAATTATTAGTAGCAAGTTGTTAGGGTTGCACTTGACACCCTTGAGATGTAGCACTGTGAGGTGGGCTTGCCCACTGGCTTCGACAGGCTTTCCCTGTGGTTCATGTATATGTTATTATGCATAACTGTAACCATACAGATGTGAACAAAAATGCCATTGGCCTGCACAAATATGTCAAAGGATGGCTTCCACTGGTGGGCTCACTTATGAAAGAGGATTACATGGTTTGTTCTTAGCACTCCCATAATGTTTTGCCTTGCTGAACCGAGTCAGTTTCTGTAAGGGCCAATACATCTGTGCATCCACATACCTCATACAGTATCCTCCACATGTCTTCCCAATCTATTGCAAAATTTGAGCCCTTTGATGATTAGCAATATTTTCCCAAACCATGCTCAGCTTCTGTCTAATGCAATTCCTTCTGCATGAATCTACGTGCATCTTGAAGTCAACAGGGGAGGCCCTTCTACATGCTAAGGGGCATGGAGGATGGGGGCGTATGATCAGTTCCCAGTCATTGTAATTCTGAGGATAACAGGGAAAGCTAGAGGCCCTGCATAACCCAGCTTCCTCCTGTCATGCATGTGTGTATACTTGCATGCATGCATCAACAGCGGTGGGGAAGGTGGTGGGTCTCTACCCCCATGTTGGACCTGCATGTATGTGTGCAAAAGAGCTTGAACAGGTTTCCCTGTGCGCGCATGTCTGTGCTGTGAATCTCAGTGGGTGAGTTCACTGCTACTGCTGTCCTCATCCCCCCCCCCGTCTCCTCCCCTTCCCCAGCTCAATGGCCTACTGCAGAGAACTGCACCCCTATTGTTTCTCTCATGCAGATTTTTGGGTGTGAGGAGAGGAGGGGTGAGAATGGAAGAGCAGGGACAAGATAAAAGCTTTGCTCCTGCCTGATCAGGCAGAGCCCACCCAAGTTTCAAGAAGTCTGCCTGGGCGTCTGACCTCTGTGTCTTCATAGGGAGCTTTCTTACATTTTCTCCTGTGTTTCTAAATCTCAAGCAATTTCCTCCCTCATAAACAGGCCTTGGCATGAAAGGGCCTACTGGGATGCATCCTATTCCCTCCTTCGTGGGGTTATTTGTCTGTCTGCTGAGAAAGACCTGAAGAGAAAACTTGAAAATAGGACGGGTTAAGCCTCTAACCGATTGGGCGAGGTGGGAGCTCCTGTCCTGTGTCCCACTGCCAGCTCAAGAGCAACCCTACTGCCTTTCCTGTCCGATAGATTCTTCCTCGGGGCTTCCAAGTGGAGTGCTGCATCAATACTGTCATTTTGCCAGGTGGATTTCTGCATCTTGTGAGAACTGTTGCTACATTAGTTCCAGAGAATGCAAAGATTGGGGGTGGGGGGATGGCTGAGGTGCTGGCATGGTGGAAAAGCCTTACCTGCTTCATGTCTGGCCCTGTAGCCATTTCTTGACCATGCAGGTCAGACCAATCAAAGCATTAATCTTGCTGGTCCTGACAGATCCTGGGATCTTCCCAGGAGCCATAGAATCACTTGCCTTCTTTAACCCATCTGACACCATCTTCCCCACAATTCTTTTGCCAAATCCAGAATCTGATCCTGGTGCAATGAAGGGGAATGTTAGGAAATACATGTGAAAAGGGAGAGCATAAACTAGTCTTAGGTCAGCTCTGCATGCCAGCCTCATGCAACCAGGGCTCAGAGGGTCAGGCTGGCTCTCACAGCACCTCTATTGATAGGGGTAAAGACCCATTGCGAGCAGCCTGGGACTGTTCAGACCAACAACACTATCTACACTATGGTTGTCTGAACCTTGTGTCAAGTCCAGATGGACTTCATTAATCCCAACCTTCCCTAGTCCTGCCATTCCAACTATGAATGGCCTCCCCTGTCCGTCTCACTCAGGAAAGGGTATCAAGGGTTCTTTAGTCTGAACCCCAAGTTGGAAAAGTCTAACAAAGCCCAACTTGTTCAGTTTCATTTTGCTACCTAGTAAGTACTTCAATTTATCAGAATGATCCTGAATTCTTATTCCATCCTTTGGAATGCTTGTGATCCCTCCAGATGTTGTGCTCTATGCAGATTTTATAAGCATATTCATTGTACTTCCATCCAAGTCACAAATGAAAACATTTAAAAGGACAGTCTATTGTTTCTGTAGGACATCACTTGGTATCCTTCCCCAAAAGGAGCATGCCAGAGAGACTGTTAGCTCTATACAGCAGAGCCATTTTCATTTGATTACTATGTCTAATCTTATATTACAGAGGGAGGCAGGTCAATTGGACCTGATTAAGTAGGACCTGATTAAGTAGGTCAATTGGGATCTACTGGCTGATCTTAGGGTGAATTGCAGTAGATCGACAGGGGTTTCTGACTATTTAACAACAGCAATGACTCTTTCCACCTAAATTAGACTGCTGGAATGAAGAAAGCTTGGGGTGGGGAAACCAGAAGTGGATTTTTGTGTGAAATGACTGTGAGCTTAATTCTGATACTGAAAACCAATTCTTGGTCTGAGCTATGTGCTCATAGACATCCATTCCTTAATTCTACTCAGTGTATTTGTGCCCAGAGCCTCTGGGGGTGTTCAGACAATCAGCAGGGGAACAACACAGCATTGGTTGTTTCCCCCGCCTGTGCCAGTTGTGTGACCAGGATTACCCTAATTACCCACGGCATGGCATGGGTTGCCATGGGATCCAGCACATGGCACAGGTGTAGTGCATTTCCACCCATCCTATAACCCCTACTGAAAGCCATGGGTTGTAGAGTGGGTTAAATTGCACTACACCCCAGCCACATGCCAGGTTCAGGCGACACAGCAACCCATGACATGGTGTGGGTAATTAAGATAATCCCAGTCATGTGACTGGCGCACGTGGGGGTGGGGGAAACAACCAACCCTGTGTTATCCCCCCCCCCCCCAATCATCCAAACCCAGGCAATATTTTGCACTTTACTCCAGCTGCTGGAACTTGAGGTTCTAGTAAAGAACAGAGTAGATCTCAGAAGCCTGGAGTCTGCCCACCCCTGTTGTATGTAATATGAAGTATCCTTTACATGTTTCCTTATATTCTGGACACTGCAGCAGAACCTACCTCTGGCTGAGTACAGCTTTTCAGAGACTTGAAGGAGTTATTGTGATGCAGTACACATGTTCGTTTTTTCTGGGCCCCATGGTCTTGGGACAAAATAGATTTGCAAGGGGGTTTTGGTCACACTTTCAGCTGTATTCTGAAACCTGAATGGCCACCAGAAGCATGATTAGCACTGCTCCATTCTGGTGCATTGCAACTGGTGCAGATTCTAATATTGACCAAGCTGAACTGGAGCCATTTTGGGATTAGATTCTGATTTACTACCTCAGGGATTTCTAGAAGGTCCTCCTTTGAAGGGAATGATTGACCTTTATTTATTTATTTGGTTGTTACATTTTTATCCTGCCTTTCCTCCAAGGAGCCTAAGGTGGCATACCTGATCTTCCTTGTCTCTGTTTTACCCTCACAACAACCCTGTGAGATAGGTTAGGCTGAGAGTCAGTGATTGGCCCACAGAGAGCTTCATGGCAAAGTGGGGACCAGAACCTGAGTCCTCCCAGACCAATACTCTAACCATTACACCACGCTGAACATCATTGCACTGTAAACCAGGGGAGGGCAGACTTCAAGCTTGCTTGATCTACTCTGATTTTTAGTAGAACTGCAAGGTCCACCAACTGGAGTTAGATGCAAAATGGTAGCTCAGGGGATGCAACCAATTGTCTTCTGCACCCCACGAGCCATTCACCAGTGTGATCAGCATACCAAAACTGACATTGAGTTACTGCAGATCAAGGATTCTAGCAGTCTAACGTAGCCCTTAAAAGCTATTGTTAACAATTGGGTGTAAAGACCCTTGCTGATCTATTGCAAATCACCCAGAGATCTTCTAGAAGATCCCAATCTACTTTCTGCTCACCCCTGCCATAGACAATAATGGATGTCTCTGTTTCATATCATTCCAGCTCTCTCTACTGCTTGATAGAACAGATGTTGACATTTTGATTGGGGAGACCTGCTTGCACTGGTTTGTCCAGACCTACTCAAGTGTGAATCCAGGGTAGATAGTATGAATTGGGAATGATTGTGGTCAGCAGGATGTAGGACTGAGTCCCATGCCGTAAAAGCTGTGTGAGGCAAGGGAGAGGCAGAAGCAAAGATGCTTCTCTCTAAAATCTCTTTCCCCAGACATGGAGGCTGTCACTATCAGTGCCATGAAACTGACAGAGGAGCTTCCCTGCTCTGCTCTGCCTCCCTACATCTTGAACCGGCCTCCCCCCAAACCCACCACAGGAAAAGAAAAGCCCCCAAAGAAGACAAAAGAGCCTGTTTTGGCCGTGCCACCTGCTATCCCCTACCCTACAATACCGCCTTAAAAACTGGACAAACAAAAGGCCTTAAAATCTTAAAGGGGCCCATTCATTAGAGTGACAAAAGGGGAAAGAAATACATTATCATAATTAATCCTGTGGCTGGCGGTGGGTGGCGAGGCCCTCTGTCTTCTAAGGTGGCAGTGGCGGTAGTGTCATTGAGTCCGGCCCTCATGTGCACTGGGTGCACAGGCAGAGTGTGAGATAAACCCCAAGAGATGAGTGCCGGGTTGCCTTCTCTGCCTGTGCCCTTCCCCCAGTTATGTGTGTTGGTTCCTTCCCAAATTATCCCCTCCCCACCCCTGCTACCCACAAGTCACCCCTGTTTTGTAGGGCCAGAGCAGCCTGAGTTTGTCTGAGCCTTGTTCCTCACGTGCATGTACACCTAGCTTTGTGCTCTTCCCCTGTAATTACAGTTCTCAATGAGCTGAAAAAATATCTCTCACCTTGTCTGGCTCCTTAGATGTCTTTGGGATGAGGATGTCTCTTGCTGGTTGTTTCCCTCCACTGCAAATGAAAGCTGATTAATCAATGCCTGTAGCCCAATGTTCTGACTCTGGCAGTTGCTTATAATGGATGCTTCAGGAAAATGCAAAAAGGTTTAGCAGCCCCCTCTCTGCCCATCCATCCATCTCCACTCACCCAGCCTCCATCAGTCTTACAGTTTAGGATCATAAGAATGCATTCCTAGGCTATCTGCACTAATAGCTGTTCATTATTTTTTTGCAGGGGGGAGGGGGCATCCTTGTTTTTAAACTCATAAATTAAAGCTGCTTGGAAACTACATGCTATGACAAAGAAGGGCTGCCCTTTAATATGGGAAGTCTGGCTTTTGTTACTCAGTGGTGAAATACACTCTGCACTTCCTCAGAGACACTCTGTTTTCCCACCAGCATGCAAACATAGAATGACAAAGTCCCACTTAATGCATGACATAGGAGATACAAGCCCACACTGAAATTGAGTTCTAAATGTGCATTTTCATAATGGTTGAAGTTTGCAAAGGCTACATTTATGTGAATTATTGCTCAGCATGAATTTGGTCATTGTGTTTCCAATTCCCACTATTTGTTTTTGTTTTTCCACAGTTCCTTAGATCAGTAACCTTTTGTCTAACTTGCATTTAGTTTGGCCATCATCTTATCACACAAACCACATTATTTTTGTGTTGGGTGTTAAATCTACATCTTATGTATGGCATAGTACTGAAACAGCAGGACATGCTGCATTTGTAACTTCCCTACACAACTCTTAAAGCACTGTCCTCTATTGCATCTGTCTATTGCTTATGACAGAGAGGCCTGTAGAAAGAAATTTCTAGGGCATTCTTAATGTTGCAGCAGGCCTGCCAGTCACAGGCAGTAAGAAGACTCCTTTACCTTTAAGAGGTACATAGAGGTGAGACTTTTACCAGGTGCAGTTTTTTTCTTCACAGTGCTGCAATAATAGGGGAAGCCACATATGTCAGCATTTCCTCTTCTATGCAACTCTGAAAGATACAGAATCCCCCTCAAGGTATAGACCAGCCCACTTTCTTTATGGGGGCAAGGGGTGTGTGTGATGCTCATGTAAGTATGATGTTAGGTAAGCCATTCCCAGCCATACCAACCAGTGGTGGCTTGTGCATCACCTGGAGGCCCAGCCTGTAAGGGCACAATTTACTTATACTTCTGCCATATGCAAAATGTTGTCCAGACAGCCTCTCACTATACATAGCCTGGGAGCACTCCAGCATTTTCCAGATCCAGACTATTGTCATATCTTGCTCAAAAAAAAAAAAAAGATAACTGTACTGATGGGAATGGTGATGAAACAGGATAACATTATCCTGTAGATGGTCACAGGCTGGGCTGAAGGCATGCAAAGGAGGAGCCAAAAAAATAAAGGAAGGTCCAGTTTGACAGCTTGTGAGGGTTTTTTTCTAGATTGATCAGCCATTTAACACAGTGCAATTCTGTGCATGTTTACTCAGAAGTAAGTCCTGAAGTGCTCAAAGTGGCTTACTCCCAAGTATGTGTGCATAGGATTGCAGCCCGAAGGTGTCTTATGCTGCAACCTTACTTCATTTAAGGTAATGGGAGTTTTGCTATTGCTTTCTATAGGTGCAGGATTGTACCCTTACAGCCTGAGCATGTTTACTAAATCTCACTGTGTCCTTACTCACTAGTAAGTGTGCTTAGGTTTGTAGCCTAAGAACATAAGAAGAGCCCTGCTGGATCAGAGCAAGGGTCCATCTCATCCAGGAGGATTCTGTTCACACAGTGGCCAACCAGCTGTCGACTGAGAACCCACAAGCTGCACACAAGTGCAACAGCAGCCTCCCACACATGTTCCCCAGTAACTGCTGTACACAGGCAGACTGCCTCTGATACTGGAGGTAGCACATAGCCATCAGGACTAGTAGCCACTGATAGCCTTCTCCTCCAGGAATTTGTCTTTGTTGTTGTTGTTCAGTCGTTCAGTCGTGTCCGACTCTTCGTGACCCCATGGACCATAGCACGCCAGGCCTTCCTGTCCTGCGCTCTCTCCCGGAGCGTGCTCAAGTTCATATTCATTGCATCCGTGATGCTATCTAGCCATCTCATCCTCTGCCGTCCCCTTCTCCTTTTGCCTTCAGTCTTTCCCAGCATCAGGGTCTTTTCCAGGGAGTTTTCTCTTCGCATTAGGTGGCCAAAATATTGGAGCTTCAGCTTCATTATCTGTCCTTCCAATGAGCAGTCAGGGTTGATTTCCTTTAGGATGGACTGATTTGACCTCCTTGCAGTCCAGGGGACTTGTAAGAGTCTTCTCCAGCACCACAGTTCGAAAGCATCAATTCTTCGGCGCTCAGTCTTCCTTATAGTCCAGCTCTCACAGCCATACATTACTACTGGGAAAACCATAGCTTTGATTAGACAGACCTTTGTCGGCAAGGTGATGTCTCTGCTTCTTACTATGCTGTCTAGGTTGGCCATAGCTTTCCTCCCAAGGAGCAAGCGTCTTTTAATTGCATGGCTACAGTCACCGTCTGCGGTGATCTTGGAGCCCAAGAAAGTAAAATCTGTCACTTCTTCCATTTCTTCCCCTTCCATATGCCAGGAAGTGATGGGGCCAGATGCCATGATCTTCGTTTTTGTAATGTTGAGTTTCAAACCAGCTTTTGCACTCTCCTCTTTCACCCTCAACAAGAGGCTCTTGAGATCCTCTTCGCTTTCTGCCATTAGGGTGGTATCGTCTGCATATCGGAGGTTGTTGATAATTCTCCCGGCAATCTTAATTCCGACCTCTGATTCATCCAACCCGGCATTTCTCATGATGTACTCTGCATATAAGTTAAATAAGCAGGGTGACAATATGCAGCCTTGTCGTACTCCTTTCCCAATTTTGAACCAATCGG
Organism: Heloderma suspectum; assembly: GCF_057233095.1. Lineage (NCBI taxonomy): Eukaryota > Metazoa > Chordata > Lepidosauria > Squamata > Helodermatidae > Heloderma > Heloderma suspectum. The sequence continues at coordinate 234,547,257 of NC_139461.1, forward strand.
TTGTTCCATCTCTGGTTCTTACTGTTGCTTCTTGACCCTCGTAACACTCAACAGTGGCCACAAGACTGGAAAAGGTCAGTTTACATTCCAATTCCAAAGAAGGGCAACGCCAAAGAGTGTTCAAACTACCGCACAATTGCGCTCATTTCACATGCCAGCAAGGTGATGCTCAAAATCCTACAAGCTAGGCTTCAGCAATATGCGAACCGAGAACTACCGGAAGTACAAGCTGGGTTTAGAAGAGGCAGAGGAACTAGAGATCAAATCGCCAACATTCGCTGCATCATGGAGAAAGCAAGAGAATTCCAGAAAAACGTCTATTTCTGCTTCATTGACTACGCTAAAGCCTTTGATTGTGTGGATCACAACAAACTGTGGCAAATTCTTAAAGTGATGGGAGTACCAGACCACCTTACCTGTCTCCTGAGAAACCTGTACGAGGGTCAAGAAGGTCTAGCCCCCTTTTAAAGCCATCCAAACTGGTGGCCATCACTACTTCCTGTGGTAGCGAATTCCATAGTTTAACTATGTGCTGTGTGAAGAAGTACTTCCTTCTATCTGTCCTGAATTTCCCACCAATCAGCTTCATGGGAAGACCCCAGGTTCTAGTATTTAGAGAGGGAGAAACATGTCTCCCTATCCACATTCTCCACACTATGCATAATTTTGTACACCTCTATCATGTCTCCCCTTACCTGCCTTTTTTCCAAGCTAAACAATCCCAGCTGTTGTAACCTTCCCTCATAGGGGAGATGCTCCAGCCTCTTAATCATTTTAGTTGCCCTTTTCTGCACTTTTTCCAGCTCTGCAATATCACCATAGACTTGTATAAAGGCAGTATGATACTGGCAGTTTTATTCTCAATGCCTTTTCTAAGTATGCCTAACATAGCATTTGCCTTTTTTACAGCGGCCGCACACTGGGTTGACATTTTCACTGAGCTGTCCACCACAACCCCAAGATCTCTTTCTGGATTGGTCACTGCTAGCTCAGATCCCATCAGGCTATACTTGAAGTTGGGAGTTTTTGCCCCAGCATGCATCACTTTACTGTTGCTTACATTGAACTGCATTTGCCATTTTGAGGCCCATTCTCCCAGTCTGGAGAGATCCTTTTGGAGCTCCTCACAATCCCTTGTTTTAACCATCCTAAATAATTTGGTGTCATCTGCAAACTTGGCCACTTCACTGCTCAGTCCTAATTCCAGATCATTTATGAACAGGTTGAAAAGCATTCGTCCTAATACAGATCCCTGTGGAACCCCACTATTTACTTCCCTCCATTGGGAGAATTTACCATTTATTTCTACTCTCTGCTTTCTGTTCTTTAGCCAGTTACTGATCCATAAGAGGGCCTGTCCTCTTATTCTGTGACTGTTAAGTTTGTTCAGAAGACTTTGGTGAGGGACTTTGTTAAAAGCTTTTTGGAAGTCCAAGTAAACAATGTAAACAAAGCCTAAGGCCTTACTTCTGAATAATGGGCCTGACTACTGAGTAAACGTGTTTAGGGCAATGCTAAGCTGCTAAGCACTTATTTATCTGCCTTTAAAAAAAGCCTAACTAACCAATTTAACTGTTGATCCTAAGTAATAAAAATATCAATTTCATTTCATTTTCATTTTATTTATTACATTTCTATACCACCCAGTAGCTGAAGCTCTCTGGGCAGTTTACAAAGATAAAACCCCCATTAAAAATACATTATAAAATAATTAACGTATAAACATATAAACAAACAGCATACACAAAGACCCACATATATTTAAAACAATTTTAAACAGTCAACAACAACAAAACTTCCAGGGCCTGTTTAAAAACTCATCCTCTGATACAAAATGCCTGAGAGAAGAAGATATTGACCTGGTGCCAAAAAGATAACAATGTTGGTGTCAGGTGGGCCTCCTCGTGGAGATCATTGGGGAGCCACCACTAAGAAGGCCCTCTCCCTTCTTGCCACTTTCTGAGCCTACCTGGAAGAGGGCCTTAGATGATGAATGTAGTATATGGGTCAGGTCATCAAAATTACTTAGTAACACATATGCACTATGCTTTGTTTGAGGAGTGGGGAATGTGCAGTCTTGACCTAATTTCACATGGGATGACACAAAGAGAGAGAGAGAGACTATGCGATGCTGCAAAATCCTCACACCTTTGTCTCTGGCTCCACCCGCCATCAGCTGCAGGGCCCTTATTGACTTTTCACGTGGGTCAATGGCCTTTCATAGGAAAAAGGTTCTCCAGCCTTGGCTCAGAGCAATATCAGCAGCACCAAGGACTAAGCCAGCTTGTCCTTTAAAGCTAGGTTACTTCAGTCTCCATACTGCCCCCTGTTATTCTTATCTTGCTTCTTCTATTGCTGGGAACGGGATTTAAGGAGAATGTTCTTAAGCTACTCAATTCACTTTTTTCTAACTTTTATCTAGAGAGGGTTAGCGTAGTATGACAAGATTAAAGAATTCCAGTAATACATTATGTTGAATTACACTTTAATCTGTGTTATTGTTCAGCTTTAACTATTTTTATGCATAGAACACTTAAATTCTTTTTTTGTCATTCTACATGTAAAACAAAATCCAAACCTGCACAAATGATGATGGTGATTCCATCACCCAGTTAATGATCAGCTGCTAAATTAATTATTGTGTTGTCAACTTCACAACCACTACTCTCTCAGTCTTTCCCTCTGTGTGTTTGTGTCTGACCAAGTTGTTTCTGACTTTCTAGACATGTCTACGCGTAGATGTTAAGCAGCTATTTCTGTCTTGACCACTGGCTATTTCTCACATATGTAGATGCATACTTCAGATCCATGTGTCAAAGTAGGTACTAGCCACATGATAGTTACCCACTGTGCTAGAAGTTTAGGTACTTTTCTCAACTATCTTATGTGACTCCATTGAATATCTATACATCTGTGCATATTATGCAGTAATATTATGTCTGTCAGCATTCTATCCATTGAAATTACACAAAAAACCACACAACAGAGAATGTAGGGATGTGTCCCTTCTTCTCTCCTCTTTGTACGTCAGAGATATGACAGTAGGGACATGAATATTTGTGGGTATAGTAAGCAGTGGTGTATTACCATTATTTAAAATAGCTCCAATTACAGCTATTGGAGATGTAAATAAGAAAGTCGAGAAAGCCCCAAACTCCATTTTCCAACCATTTCTTTCATCAGCAATCCTGTGACTGAACCTGGAGGTCTTTGATTGAACAAGGTGTGGCTGTCCAGCTGATCACCTTTGCTAATTTGTTAGGGGAGGGTTGTTCTAGGATTGAAAGGCAGAAATGAAATATTATTAAAATGGGGCGGGGAGGGCTGTCAGGATGTGGTGGGCCTACTATGTGAAAGTGTGTGTAAAAGAGAGGATAGCATCTGAGGGTGATGTACGGGGAGAGAGGGATAGGAAAGTTGTAAGAAGTAAACTATAGAGGTTGAGGAAAATGTTCCTCATTGTTATAAATGACCTTAACATTCCATAAGCAGCATAGGGAGCCTGAAGGGCAGAGCACCTCCTTTGCGTGCAGAAGGCCCCAGGTTCAGTCCCTGGCATCTCCAGGTAGGGCCCAGAGGGATTCGTCTCTGAAACCCTGGGGAACTGCTACCGGTCTGTGTAGGCAATATGGAGCTAGATGGACTAATGGTCGAAATCTCCAGATAAGGTAGCTTCCTATGTTCTTAATTTTCAGTGCTGGGAGCCCAACAACTTTTAACAGTGGAGGCTCGTGGCTCCGATGTCAGTGGGGTGGTGAATTCACTCTGGTTTCCAGTCAGAACTGGGGGGGAGCAATCCTATGGCCCCTAGTCAGCAGCTAGATGGCCATAGGATATCTTGTTTTCTGGGAACTGACCTTCCTCCACTTCCGCACTGCCTCGCAGGCAGCATGGAACAGTTCCACACTCCAAAGAGGAGTGCGGAGTGGCCAAAACGGGGTGTTCTGGGGTGGGGAGGGCGGAAATGCCAGTACGACGCATACTATGTGCCGTCCGCAGCCTCCTCCCCCACTCTGCCTTCCCATGGCTACACAGCCGAAATCGGCTGTCTAGTCGCAAATGCAGGGCAGGAGAAGTGTGGAGGGAATGAACCCCTCTGTGCTTCTCCTGCCCTGCATTGGATAGGCGGCCACTTCCGAGTTCAGAGGCAGCCACCTATCCCCACAGGATCGTGCCCTAAAAGAGCTATTGAAGGTGCACCTTGGATGGCTCCTTTGGAACTTGGACTGAAACCTGGAGCAGATTCACCACCCCGCTGACGCTGGAGCCTCCACTGAATTTTGAATCAGACTTTTGACTGTTTCGCATACGAACATCAATTCTGGCACACCTTCCCAGGGTGAGCCCATTTCTAAGACACGTTATGTATTTATTTACCTGCCTAACATCAGAAACAATGCTGAACTTGGTGATCGAAGCACAAAGCAAAGCCAGTATCTGTGTGCCCATGCACACATTTATTTGGGTAGCTGTAAAGGAGGGTTATTATCCCTCCTCCTTTTTTAAGCATCAGCACGTGGGTAGGTTAGGCTGAAAGACTGAGAGCTTTTTGGCTGAATAGGGAGCACAGCTCTGCCATGGCTGTGCTATTACTGTTCCCACAATGAAACACAATTTCATTCTGATCCTTTCTAGCCGCATATATCCTAGTATACTCTGAAGACTCTACAGTGTGTCCCTCTCCCATAAGAATAATTAAGATGGAGAAAGCCTCTGATATTTCCGCCTCTATCAACTTCAGCTCATTCCTTCTGATTGTCAGAATTATCAACAGATTGTTTCCTGACAACTTTCAAATAGCTGTGTGACAGCCTTCTTTGCAAGGTACGGTGCAACCATCGCTTACTCATTTGCCATTAACTTATGCATGGGAAGGAGGGAGCGGGGAAAACACCAAACATATTCTGGGGCAGCTTATCCCACTATTGTCCACTAGGCGGGTTCTCGCTCCTTTTTTTAATGCTTTGGGTCCTTCTTATTGACCAATTGAGTTTAGTGAATCCATGGAGCTGTTGCAGTGATTATACCTAGAGATATAGGGCTAACATATTCCAACATTAGATATACAAATGGTAGCATTAACCACTATAACATAATTATTCATGGTGTTTCAGAAGACATCAATTGTTTGACATGGTCTTAGGTGGGTCATGAATATATCCTGTGTTGTTGTTGTTGTTCAGTCGTTCAGTCGTGTCCGACTCTTCGTGACCCCATGGACCATAGCACGTCAGGCCTTCCTGTCCTGCGCTCTCTCCCGGAGCGTGCTCAAGTTCATATTCATTGCATCCGTGATGCTATCTAGCCATCTCATCCTCTGCCGTCCCCTTCTCCTTTTGCCTTCAGTCTTTCCCAGCATCAGGGTCTTTTCCAGGGAGTTTTCTCTTCGCATTAGGTGGCCAAAATATTTGAGCTTCAGCTTCAGTATCTGCCCTTCCAATGAGCACTCAGGGTTGATTTCCTTTAGGATGGACTGATTTGACCTCCTTGCAGTCCAGGGGACTCTTAAGAGTCTTCTCCAGCACCACAGTTCGAAAGCATCAATTCTTCGGCGCTCAGCCTTCCTTATAGTCCAGCTCTCACAGCCATACATGAATTCAAATAAAGAAGATCAAGATCATGTAAATTACCAAAGATGGGAGGAAAGGCCCTTTCCAAACTAGATCTGTGTTGGTGAGGGGAATGAAACCAAAGGTGTGAATATTCTGCCTTTTTGAATAGTGAGGCAGAGGTATGGCCATCAATTCTGCTATGGAGTGATCATTATGAAATTGTCCAAGGGATTGGGGAAGATGCATGATAAGAAGTGAAAGCTGTGAAAATGTGTGCATAGAAATAGTAAAAACAAAAACTGTGTGTGCCTGCAACTTCTGAAATGGGGGCAATAAGTTGGGATATGATACTATTCTAGATAGCACTTTAATCAAAAGAAGGAGGGGGTAGAACAAGAGCGATAGTCTGCGAAGAAAGGGCCAGCCGCTAGACTGAACTGGTGGAAGAAGACCAAATCTGGCCTGTGTAATTCACTGCCCCAGAAGGGAAGCAGAGGCCAAAAAGTATCACAACATTCAACAGGGAAATCACTTCTGCCCATGAATGAGACTTTACAAGTGTACATTGTAAAATAGAGGGGAAGGGACAACTCTTCCTTTTCAGGACCAGTTCCTACTAATTTTGTGGTTTTAGTAATGAGGCTTTCCTGCAGACAAACTATTTTGTAAGTGCTTAGTATAAAGTCTGGCACTTCCTCCTACCAGACCAGGTGCTGTCCCAGTTGGATGGAAACCTGCTTGGGATGTACGATAGAACAGAATGCATTTGATGATTGCTGTGTTTCTGCAAGGACATCAGCCGCAAGAGCCCATCATCCCCTGTGTGTGATGTGTGCTTCTAAAGGGGCAGAACCTGGTGTGGAGATGTCCTTTTAGGCCTTTATAAAATAAACCCTGAGGCTACAATGTCAAATGGTGATACCAAACAGACAAGTAGCTAGTAAATGGCAGATAAATTGTACATAAATGGGGGGAAACCAGGGACATCACTTACATTATTGCTTGGGAGGAGACCAAGCTAGTAGTTGCAAGGAAGTTTCATTTCAGGATGGAGCGGGGGTGGGTGGGAAAGAGTCATAATTACAGCTGGTGTTGCACATGGCGAGACAGGCAGAATGTGTGGGATGTTATAAGAGGACTTGCTCTCATTACCCTGGCTGCCTTAAATATGTCAGCAGCATCCCATTCCCTCAGAGGAAGGTCCTGAGACAATAATAATTTGTTAATGGGAACCAAGGCCCTTCAGAAGCTTAAAAACATTATTAAATGTAACAAATTAACATGTAATAAATAAAATTTTTGTATGGCTTTCTGATGGTTCAGAGTATGGCCTTGATGGACAAAAGGGTGGACAGAGGGGAGCATAATACCTGAAACTATATGAATATTGCTTTGCTCTGCAGTGCAGGTTTTCTCACCTGCATCTTTCTATTGGGCACCATAATGCATTGTGCAATTTATTGAGACAAAAGCCACTTCTGAGGGGATGCTGAAAGGAGGCAGTTGTTCCAGGATTAAAATATAATGGAGTAATCTAATACCCCCACCCCCACCACAAGAAAAACAATGGAAAAGCAATTACAGATAATGGTTAGGACAGAAGGTGTAAATAATGCACATGTTTCTCTCTAATTATTGTGGGGAGCAGAAAACAAGAAAGTAGATGACTAGCTGGTCTCAATTTTAAAGATAATGGATGTTGTTCCAGGTCCGGCAGACCACCCAATGAAACCTCCAAGGAAATTTTTACAAAAATTTCCTTTATTTGCTTTGAAATCTTCTCTAGTTCCCACTTGATCACTTTAGAATAAAATGTTCCACTGTTGCTATTTTGCCAGTATCCAGTCCCAAGCATACATCTTCATAAAGCCACTCCATTACACTCAAAAAATGTCTCTCAACACTTATCATGTACATGCATTCACAGTATAATACATATGCATAAACTCTGTCACAAAAAAACACATAAACTGTCTCCTATACATATGTGTTTCTTTCTCCATACCACCCAAGTTCTCTAGTAAACTTTACATTCCCAAATATTCCCTAAAGAAGCAACATATTGTTTCCTAATATGGGAACGGGGTGGCTCTACCATGATGGGCTGAAAGACAGAGCCCTCACTCCCATCAAAGAGGAATGTGGAAATGCAATTCAACACAACCATTATTTGTTTTGGTTCTCCAAACCGAACTTCAGTTCAGAATGAGTCATGTGATTTCTCAGGCTGCCTCACATCCCTTTGGACCGTAAGCAGGTGAGTCCCTCCCCCATGGTGGGTCTATTTTCTTCCAGCCCAAGCTTTGCATCTGGAATCCAGGCTGCCTATTGGTTGCCCATTAGTACTGCTCCCCTTCCTTCTTCCCTGGCAAAGGTAATATAGTAGCTGTCTTGCGGGGCTGAGAGAAAACAGACCCACTACTGAGAGACCATCACCTGCTAATTGGAATGGCCTGGGAAGGGGTATTGCGTGGACTGGGGAGGGGAGGGGTATTGCCTGGCTGTAGTCAGAAAAGAGGCATCCTGAATGAACACGTGGCTCACTCAGCCTCTGCTTTCCACTGCCTCAGTATGAAACGTATAGTAGGCCTTCTCTCGGCATAATTGCGTTTTTGGACCCTCTTTCCCCATGTATGCAACACAGCATACCTGTGCAGCCAGGCTCCCACTCCCATTTTGAGGAAAGATATTGTGATTATTTTCCTAACTGGGGGGGCTCCTTCGTTTCAGTTCAGTTCAGGTTGTTTTCTCAGTGGTGGAAAGTGAGACAGTGGGCCAGTTTCCACAATCGCCGCAGCACACGGTGGCTTATTCAAGCCATGGTGGGTTGCGGCACGTGCCGGCAGCCATTGTGAACATTCCAGCTGTGGCAGGTGGTTGCTGCAGCTTATCATGATGGCCAAACCTGGCGAGGGTGGGTTGTTGCTGTGGTTAACAAGCCACCCACAACCCATGGGATGGTTTGTTAACCATGGCAGCAACTCGCCCTGCGCCAGGTTTGGATATTGTGATAAACCACGTTGACCCCCACATTGGTATGAACATTCACAATGGCCTGTGGTACACACCACAACCCATCGTGGCTTAAGTAAGCCACGGTGGGTTGTGGCAATCATGGGAACCAGGCCACTAACTTTGCAGTTACCTTTGTGTTGCCTGGCTTTCTGGTCGGTTTGTTTGAGGGACAGTGGATTAGTTCATTTTTAGAATTGCAACGCCTATCCCATTTGAGCCTGCCTGGGCTTTAAGATCTTCAAGGAAGGCCATGCTCTCAGTAATGCCACCATTGGGGGCACATTTGGTGGGGACATGAGAGAGGGCCTTTTCAGTGGTTGCTCCTAGACTCTGGAACTCCCTGCCAAGGGAGTTTAGGTTAGTTCCCACTCTGTTGTCCTTCTGCCAGCAAAAATGTTCTTATTTAGGCAGGGCTCTGGGATGTAAGTTGGTTTGTTCTTGAAGGGGGTTTAATTGGATGTTGCTGTTTATTTTGTTTATTGTTGGGTTTTTAATTGATTTGTTTTTATGTAATAAGAGAGGGGTTTACCCTTAAACGCAGCCTAAAAATATTTTTTTAAAAAATATGTTTTTATTTTATATAAAATATATTTTATTAAGGGTTTGTTTTTAATCTGGATTTTATTGTTAGCCATCTTGAACACTATTTTTTGGCGGAAAGGCAGCATATAAATACAATTAAAAATATCTTCCCTATCCCTCACCCCAAACTTGGAAAATAGTTTCCCTAATCCTTGACATATGAAGGTTGGTTGTGATTACTTAGGGGTGAGTACTTTGCACATGGTCAGAGGTATTTCTTCACATTTTGAGGGCTACGCTAATAAATTGAAAATACATTCCAATTCCAAGTTCTGACTCAGTTTAAATCATTATCTTTGTCCACGTGGATGAAACATTAGTCATTCCAATCTTATGGAAAGACATAGTTTGGTTTTTGAGAGGTTGAGTATTTTTTTGTGGAGGGAGAAAGCAAATGCTTTGATGGTATCTGTTGTCTTGGTTTTTGGAAATTGGCACATATGTGTTCCCCTAAAAGTTATGAATTCAAGAATCTGTGTCATGTGGTATGGCTTAATTTCTAAACGACAGGTGCTGGGGCTGAGTTTTGTTTGGAAGTTTTAGAGCCATGCCTGCTCACATAGGAGCCATTCCCTCTCACCATGGGGGTATGAAGAATATTTGACATTTCTCAGTGGGAAGACCATGGCACTCTGTACATGGTTAAGGGCACTCTTTCCTTTTTAAATGCTGCATAATTCCTGGTGTAGGGAGGTGTTGTTTGTTTGTTTTTTAATTGCAGCTCCACCAACTCAAGAAGACACCACCAGCAACCGCTGTATGGAAAAAGTTGAGTTTCCCTTTTGTGCTGCTGCTGCTGGTAGTAGTGCCAATTTGGGTTCTCCTGCTCTTTGTATCCATGTAGGCTTTTTCATGAGACCAACCAATTCCCTCCACTCACCTTCCATTACACCAAAAGGTTTGCTACTTTTCTCCCCCGCCCCCCAATCCTTTGCAGAGTTCCCCGCTTCCCCCTGCAAAGTTTGCAGCAGCAGCTGTCGCGATGTATCGCTACGTCCGCTTGCAATCATAAATAAAGGAGCCCGTTTGTATTGGGAGTCGGGGGGGGGGGGTGCAGCTGAGAGGGGGCAACGACGGGCAGCGTTTGAAAATCTGTGGAGCAGAATTCCTGTGTTGAAGGCTAGCCTCTCCCTCCCTCCGCCCTCATTGATTTGAGGCGGGGAGGAGGGAGGCGGGGGAGGCGCTGCCTGGGTGGTCTCTCCTCTCTCCACTTTGGTGAGCTGTTGCTTAGCAGCTAATAATAGGAGATGTTTGCGGAGTAATTTGCCTCTTCCTCGGCCAATGGGAACCGGGGCACTTTCCCATCAAACCAAACCTTCCTCCCCCCGCTCCTCTTTTCAGGATCTTGGAGGAGACTGTTTGTTCCAAATGTTGGTGGGACGGGATCCGAGGCGCACTGCACCGCCGGGCACCCGGGCGCCTCGACTCTCCGGGGCTGTGTGAGCGCGCCACCGCCGTCTCCTGCCGCGCGTCGCGAAGGGGCCACGCTGGGCGGCGCCAAGGGCGCATGGGGCGCGCTTGGATGGCCCCGGATTCGCCCCCATAATGTGCACATGGGAGCCCCGCAGCAGCAGCAGCCACTCTGAAGCCTCGGAGCCGACGCTTCTCCCCACTGGATTACCGCTCTTGGGAAGCCGCCGGCGCCCCTTTGCCTCCCCGCAGCGCCGTCCTCGTTCGACCCCGGAGCATGGCTTCGGATCGGCCGGTCCCTGGGGCCGGGGGCTGCTTTGGAGAGCTCCCGCCGTCTTACGCGGCTGCCGCTGCCGCTGCCGCCGCCACCGCCACCGCCAACTCGGATCTTCTGCGGAGACCCAGCTACTGCCACGCTGCCTTTGCCCTCAGACAGATCTCCAAGGTAAGGGAAGGAACGAGGGTCGGCGGCGGCGGCGCTTTCCCACGGGTGGGGGGAAAGTCGGGGTGATCCTATCCGAGGGGAGCGAGGCGCGTAAGGCAGCGGCCACAAAGGAGCGGAAGCCCGAAGCGGCTCCTCTGGGCCCGGGCGTGAGGACGCTGGTGGGGTGGCGGATCCGGCTGGCAGCTCTCGGCTTCTTTGGGGAGGGAGGGAGCAGGCAGCTCTCGCATGCGTGCTCTAGACTGAGCCCGCTCCGTGGCCCCAGGAGTTTGTTTATTGAAAGGGGAGACGCAATGGAGCCGTCCAGGAGGGATTGCGTGTGAATGGGGGGGAGCTTGGGAGAGGCCTGTCCGAGATCGGATCTGCGAGAGGATGCGAGGGGCTTCAGGGTAGGATGCAGGGGCTCGGGACTGGGGGGTTAGTGTGGCTTTTTGCCCAGGAATGAGAAAAAGACCGGGGGGGGGGGCTGCTTTGGTCAGTGACTTGGTGAAAGGACTTGGGGAAGAAAGAGGGAAACAATGGAGAGACGCAGCAGGAAAGCTTGACAGAGCAAAATGACACACCTGAGGAAAGGGGAGGGGTGGCGCTCAAATCTCCTCCCTGCCCCAAATAGATCTAACTGGAAACTTAACTTGGAGGCTCCTTAACACATCCAGTTGTGGCTGCATGAACCCTGCTAGCGCCATTCAAAAAGGGAACTTCAGCTACTAGGGGTTCCCTGGAAGCGAGGGGTTCCCTGGAACTGGGCTTTGAGTCACTCTCCCATGCTAAAGTCCCTTGGAATGTGAAAGTCTAACACTTCCGTTGTGGCAAGAGCTTCTAAGTGGCCTGTTTTTCTCCTGCTATGGCCATCCAGAGTATGAGGAAGGGATTCACCCATAGCTAGAGGTATCACTCAGTACTTGGTCTCTGAAGACTGGAAGGAGGGGAGGCAGCAAGAAGATGGGCAGTGGCCTCCACAGGTTCCTGGCTAATGGGAGGACTCTGGGGTCACGCACACACGTCCCCCAGCCTGTGAATAGGGCTTCTTGGAATGCTTTCTTACAAGGCATGAGGTCTGCCTTAACCCCGATGCCAGCTTCCTTGGGTTAGGATGTTGCTGTTCCCTGTAGCAAAAGTGTCTTGGCTAACTCTCCATTTCTTTCCCCAGGGTAAGGCTGTGGGCCAGAAAGCCCCACTGTGGCTGCGGGCCCAGTTCCAGGCTCTGCTGTTTACACTGGGCTGCTGGATCCAGCGTCACTGTGGCAAAGTACTCTTTGTGGGGCTGCTGGTCTTTGGGGCACTGGCTGTAGGGCTGCGAGTAGCCTCCATTGAGACGGATATTGAGCAGCTCTGGGTGGAAGGTAAGTTCCTTCTTTGGTGCTGTGAATGTCATGAGGACTCTAAAGTTTGGGGGGGAGTATATGTGGAGGAGATGTCCAGCACAGCGGAAGGCAAATGCATTCTGGTTTCAGCCTGGAAGAGCCTTTTAAAGGAGTTGTTGGCAAAGGGCTCCATCTCTAAGCTCCTCGGGTGTGTGTAAATTCACATTTGCATGTAGCTTCTTGGCTTTGACACGTTGTCTCCTTGGGGGCATATACCAAGCAACAGATGTACATTCACTCTCTTGGATATGAAAACTTTATTCTAGTTTGATGGACTCTTAAGACTTCAAGGCTTGCAATAAAATTTTGTGTGTTCCCATTTTAACTGTTTTTCTATAATTAAAGCAGGGTTTGTAAGCCTTATAACAGTGGTGAACAGCTTGAAAATGTGACTGCAGAGTATGCTGTAAAGTATTGAAAGCCACTTGGCAAAGGAAAAAAATGAAAACAAGCCTTTCTTTTTTAAAGGATTATTGCACAGGGAACTTCTGTGCAAGCTCCATTGATATGAATGAGAGCTGGATGAGAATGTGTGTGCGCCCTTGTGCAGATCCATTCAAATTGAAGGGGTTACTCCAGAAATATTTTAATGGGTTGTTGTGCCAGTCGTTCTAGGGGCTCAAAGCGTAATTCTTTGGAATTATGCTATATGATGTGCCAAGGATGAGCATTGTTTGTAAATGTCATGGCATGGAAAACTTCTGTTCCATAATTTAAGATCTCATGTAGATTTATTGGATGGCAAGGTATAAATGAGAATATGAGAATACTTGGTGAATATAAGGTTGTCTGTAGTGTTTTCTTTCTGTCTGCATCATTTAAGATTGTGTCGGAGATTATGGTTTGGTATCTGGCAGTTATGTTCTTAGAGGTTTCAGGAATGGGATATATCACATTCATGACAGGTGGTTTCCAGAGTTTTTGGGAAGCAGATGTGTAGATGTTGAGATGTATTTATGTATTGCTCTTGCACCCTGCTCTTCCTTTGAGGAACTCAGAGCAGCTTACATTTGCTTTCCATGCAGTCTCCCGTCCAAGCATCATATAGAACCAGACCTGTGTAGCTTCATCAGTAGAGCCTCACTCATCCAGCACCTTCAAGCCACTCTCCAGTAAGAGGAGAGAGGTCATGGTGATCCTCTAGACTGATTTCCTGTCGAGGTCAGAAATTCCCTTTCCTTGTTCGGTCTCAAGTCTGTTTGGTAATGTTTGGCTCAATCTGTGAGAAATAATTATTTAAAGGCAGCAAATATTGGGCAATATACCTCTCCCACAACCCAAAGGGTTAACTGCTCCTATTTTTGAGAGAGAGAGATTTCTGTGTTGAACTTGTTCCCCAAGAGTATACGTGTGTGTATCAATCTTTTCCATGCTGTTCTGCATGTGTGTGCCTGCGCGTACCATGTCATTGTGAGTGTGTGCTATCCAGATCTCTATCAGTGCAAATACATGCCTCCACACAGACAAGTGTAATTAAATTCTTTTCTCCATCTCAGAGGAGATGGTTTTTCTTGCCACTGGGCCCTGCTTGGTGCATCACATTATTGATATTAAAATCCTAAATTACCTTTCTGAGGGTGGTGCTGAAGGAGAGGATAATTACTGTCTATGACAGAGCTGTCAGTTGAAGTTTGACTTGGGTCACACTCTCCTGCCAGCTGAGAATGGAATCGGGTTAAATGCAAACAGCCGAAAGCAAAAAGGGTCACCCAGGAGCAAATCCTAATTTCCTACTGGAAACATTTTGATAAAAATGATGCCTTTGTTATTAATAAGTTCAGCATGCTGTGCTTTTCCCCTTCTCGGAACTGCCATCAGTTTATGTGGGCAGTGCCTGGGGTCTGCTCCTTGCCTTCCATCCCCTGCTATTGCAGTCTCCTCTGTTTTTTGACACCAGGTTGCACTGAGTTTTCACACCCTGCAATTTTTATTTTTTATTTTTTGCAAGCAGCCTGGGAGCTTTCCAAGAGCAGATGTTTCCCTGTGATGACTGTCAGCGATCTTTGGCGTTCCACACCTCCTCCCCCTGCACAACCCCAGCTCCATGTGTGGTCCTAAACTACTCTTGGATTTTGTTCAACAATAGAAGCAACTTTAGTCTTCCACCCTCCCACTCCCTTTTAAATAAAACCCACACTCACATGAATGCCAGTAAAGTTTACCCACCTGTTTCACACACTGAAGGGGGATTGGAAAGAAAAAAAATGCCTCAACCTTAGCCTTCCCCCTCCCTTTCTCCTTGTCTCTGCCTTACAGAGGCTTGTAGCGAAAAGGAGATCCATCAAAACTTGCAGCTGTTAAACGTTTAAAGAAGGGAAATCCCCTTTTTGTAACCAACACATCATAGCCCAAATCAAGAACATCCCCTGAGACTCTGCACAGTTGGGCTTGTACTTCTTTAATTTCTTTTGATGTTGACATTTGCTTGTCCTTCAGAAAAGCTTCTTCTCTGTTGCCTGTCCCATTGTTGGATTGCTGGCTTGCAAGTTACACAGAGTTGAAGGAGTACAGGATCTAGGGCTTGGGTGTGTGGGGGCGTTGCACTGAAGAGGATACATCAAACTCTGTGGGACTATTTTGTTGGAAACATGTTTTGCAACAAATTATATTTCAACATACCTATGTTCATTTTAAGAGGAAATGCTTACTGTGATATTATTATTATTATTATTATTATTATTATTATTATTTCTTCTCTACATTAGAAACTATACCGCAGCAAATGCTGTCAGCAACTATGTTCTGATCTTTTGCTTGCATTTCTTTGGATCATAGCTTACCCTCTCCATTGGCTGGCATTTGCTAAGCAGGGCTTTCCAATGTTGCCTTTCAGTTGGCTGCTTGGTGTGTGGCAAGAAAGCTGGCTGGGAAGACCTGGCATGCAAATGGAGGAGGGAAAAGATCGCAGCTGTAGATCTCCCTGTCCTGCTTCCCTCTACTTTCTGTTCTGTAAAATGCCACTGTAATTGCTGAGCTGCTGTGATGCAGGATGCTTTCATTGGAAACTCATATTACTTTGAGGGCACTGCGGTGACAGTGTCCTTTGAACTGTCCTGCATCCGTCTTCTCAGTTGTTGTGGGTCATTTGGATCAGAAATCATTTGCTGTCAATATGTTGATTTCTACATCAGAAATTCCTCATTTTAGATTCCTTTGTGTCCATGCTGAGTTGCATATAGCACAGATTGTGTGCAGGTGACAAACCAGCTGAATCTAACTGTCAGTTATCCACTGCTCTTGACATGTTCTGCAATTGAATTATGGCTGTAGCTCCATGGCTCAGTTTTATTTATGCTGTGCCCTTTGCCACCTTTGATTGGTTTGATTTGAACATAGCCTTATATGCGTATCACTTGGGCAGGGGTGGGGAACCTTTATTCTGTCAAAGACTGCATGCCACTCGTGGGCAGGGCTGAAGCCTAAAGTGGGCGGGCCCGAACCCAAAGTGGGCGGGCCCATCCCTTTTCTCTCTCTCTCATCCTTTTTTCCCCTTTTTCTGCCACCCTCTTTAGCCACTCTCGCTCTTTCTTCCCGCTAGCAGCCTGCCAGGCGAGACAGCTCGCTTTTGTCAGAGGTCTGAACTGATCACTTTCAGAGGGCTTTCCTCCCTTTCCATAGCTGTGTCCATTTTGACTCCCCACCATTTCCCCCTCCTTGACAGAGGTCTGAACTGATTGCTTGCAGAGCGCCCATCCATCCATCGCTCATCTGCTCCCCTACTTTTCCCTCCCATGCTCCTTCCATCTGGGCTCCCTCACCTGCCTGAAATTAGACTGAGGGTGGCGTATGCCCTTGAGGTTGCAGGTTGCCCACCCCTGCTCTAGGGAGAGTTCCTTTTTTCATTCAGTAGTATAGATCTGCTTTCTGCCAACACATATCCATGGCAGCTTCTCACTCTTTTAGTTTAGCAATGTGGTACACTGAAATCAGCATGGGAAACATCCCTGGGAAAGGTGATTTATGTTTTCCAGGATGTTTGTGCTCAAAGCAGAAAGCTGGCATTCAGACTGGAGTGTGGACCAGCAGGAACATTACAGGATGAAGAAATACCCTGACCTTGTGTACAGTGGAGATCAACATTACATCTGATTTCTCCATTGCTCTAGACATCAGGATATCCATGGTTGTCTTTTGTTCCTGCACAGCGTTCTTCTTAAAACTCCTCCTCCCATTCCATCTGCAATGCTGTTGTACATCATAGGTGAGAGCTGCCCTCATCCCATGGCCCGAGAGGTTTTGATTTTATATAATGTAGATGTTATCCTCAGTAAAAGGCACTGTATGGCCCTGTCTCATCACCAGGGTGTACTTCCCTGTTTCAGTACTGTGGCCAGTGTTTTTTGGTTGATTGAGATGAAGAATTGCCAAACTGAATTAAACCACTTGATCCATGGTTTCTTATCTGTGAGTGGTCCTGAATTTTTCTGAGACAGAAAAATGGAAACCTACTTCTGTGGACTCTTCTAGAAGGTCAGTCCATTTTTGTGGGGTGAACAGGTTATTTGTATCACTGATATCCAGTTGTGTCTCAGACAGAGAGCTAGACAATGTTCTTGGTAAATCCTTTTCATGAATCTGGGTTGTATCCAAAGAAGCACTCTGAGTTTGAAGTTTAGGTGAGGAAAAGTGGGAGGAAAGCTGCTCTCCCAGGACCATCAGTACAGCTGGCCCTGATTGGTTTCTTGTATTGACATTTGGCTCTAGCAGCGATAGACTGAGCTCCTCTTTCACAGCTTGGACATATATACCTCAAGTCAACTCTTACTGAATATACCCATTTTGAAGAGACTGGCTGTGTTTCCTATGCACCAAGAAACCTCAGAATCCTCACCAGGGAACTGTGGGTAATTAAGAAAGATATAGACCATGAGCATCAGCCAGGCCTTATTAGGCCTGACATCTTATTCTTGGAAATGACAAGATAATGTGGGTGTGCTGAAATCTGAAAATACTCTGGAGTAAAAAGCATGAGTTTATTCCACATCTAGCCCATGGAGCAATGTCTTAAATTGTGGACCTGTAGTTTTATAGCCTCTAGGTCCCCTCCTGTGCAATGGCAGCAGGGGAAAGCCCTGAATTAAGCTACATTGGAAAGAGCAAGTTGGTATGATGCTAAAAAAAGAAAAGAAAATGAATAACAAATATGCTTTTAACTAATATAGGATAGGATCCAACGGTGCCCCAGTGCTAGTGCTAATGATGCTGTGCTAGTGCTAATGGTGTTGCGCTAGCATAAATTAACGCTTGTGCAATGTAACCAGCACTTCTTAGAGCAATGGGGAAAAGACCAGGTGGTAAACCTATGTTTGGGCTGCACCACTTCAGACTGCAAGTGGGAGCTCAGAAAGCTGAATGCTGCAATATACAAAAATAAAATACAAAGGTCTACACAGAAAACTGGATATCAGAGAAAAAGGGCCTAACCTAGACTTCTCCCTGAAGGACTAGTGTTCTCTCTGCAGGGATTTTTTAGTATGGAAAAGCAGTTGATTATGTGAACCTCGACCTGCAATGTGAAGTAGCACAGTCCTGAAACACGTTTACCTCCTCGTTTGCTGTTTGTGAGAACAAAGGTTGAGAAAATACCTAAACTACTACTAATAGCATCCTGACACTTAACAGCCAAAATATTTTATATTTTGGTCCAGTCCCAGTGGAATTCCAGATTTTTTACCTCAGCTGTAAAGGAATCTATCTTGGATTACAAAAGAGAAGAAGAGTTGTTTAGTTGGGATCTGCTTTTTGGAGCTGCGAGTGGGGACCTCAGCCACCTCAGTGTGGGATATATCATCCATGCCTACAGTTGTGTTTATGCTGATCCTCCTGGCCAATTGCAGGATAGGGGAATATGCCAAGAGCTGATGCCAACAGGAAATGGCTGTAGGCACTTGCAGGTAAACCTCTCCCAAGGCACTTGCCTGTTGGCATAGTTATGACTATGGTAGACTGCTCAGTGGGAATTAAACCTAAAGCCTGGGACTTGAAAACAAGCCAGCGTTTGGGAGGCAAAAGGTCATGGCTGATTTATAGGCTAAGAGTGACCTCAAAGGAAGGCAGGTTTAATCTTTAACCAAGACATTTTAGTGTAGCTGTGTGGCTGCCGGGCCTTTTTAAAGGTCGCTGCTACTGGACGGCTGTCCTGCCAGAGGAAATGCTTTTATCTTTGAATTCCTGAGAGTGTGAGGAGGCTAGAAGAAATGATGGAGGATTTTTGCCCACCCATGCTGGAGCATGCAAGGATTGGGAAGAGATTAAATGTTTGATGGATAATTGCTGGGGCACTGGACAGAGGCTCTTGCACGATATGGAGGAGATATGGAATGCTCAGGGGATCAGCCTAGTATACAGAGATCTGGAAGGGGCTGTTCAGCAAACTTGATGGTGAGTGCAATTGTATTCTAAGCTGGCATCCAATATTCTTCTGACCTTGAACATGTTTCCATATCTTGAATAAGTCAGGACAGCCAAAATGGGCAGGGTAAAGGGTTTATAAGATGACTTCTTGTTGCAGAGGATGAAATTGGTTCTGTGCTCTGGCCCTATTTCTTGGACATGATCATGTCCAGTGAAAATGGAACAAGAGGTATTCCTGCTGTCAACAGTCAAAAAGGAAATTCTTTCATTAGTACAGTATTTGGGCCAGCCCATTCCTGGCTTGTAGCTTGTGGAGTGGTATGATGGCAGTTCTACCCACCCCAGATCAGTCTTGGGGAAATAGGAAAAGCCAAATGTGGAAGGAAGTAACTTGTAGATTTGAATGTTGTATGTGACTTGAGGTAGCTTGTGAGAAAGGGAGACTGTGATTTTGGACAGTCCTGGCATGTGGATCAGTGTGAGTGGGAAACTTTGCCCCATTTTAGGACTTTAGCTCAATCTCGGAATTTTTTCACCATTGGCTTATAAAAAATGCTGCATCTCTGTAACTGATGTCCAGTGAAGGATGCCTAAACTGCCCAATTGAAAGCTTAGCAAAGAACAGTCTTTATAGACAGTGCTGAGGCTCAGAAGTGGGGGATTTCTTAGAGAGGGCTTATACACGCACATATTTAGCCTGATGTCTCAGTTCATGGGAGGGGTAAAGCCATCTTTGAACTGGGTCAGAGGCAGAGCTCAGGGTGTTTGAGACTGGAGATGAACCCCATGAAAGCAGGCCATATGAGGAATGCTAGATGGCCCAGCATATGTTCAATGAGGCTTTTCTACTCTGAACCTTCTTTCTGAACAGATAAATAAACTGTGGATGTGGGGCCTGCATACCTCACTCATAAGAGCAAATAAACAAGCCCCCAAGGCAGCTGAGTGCAGAGGCCAAGGGGCTTCATTGTATATGTGTAAGTAATATTCTTGGGTGGGCAGTAGAGGTGGGTGGCCTAGTGGCTAGCAGAAGGCTCTTAAGTGGCCTTGGTGCTGATCAGGGGGGAAAGGAAGGCTCTGGGAAAGGAGAGGGCATGGGGGAAATGGGTGACATGGACGGGCCTGAAGTGTGCTTCCCATAGTGTTGGCCATTTGCATTCCATATTAAAAGCAAAGGAGACTGGAACAGAACTAAGAAGGATTAAGCTGACTACAGGAAGAGTTTATGATCTTGCGTTATAGGTAGCATGAAAGGTGTTAAGCAGCAAACTGGAGTATATAAGTAGAAAAGCAAACTCCAAACTGTTGTGATGCAGGGGAAGCATGTGGATCCAACAGCCACAGAAGAAACTAGGCAATTCAGGGAGGAAGGGTATAAACTTGCGGCCTATCATATTTCCTCCAGAAGGAAATGCATTAGGCTGCCACAGGGGCACACAGTTTCTACATTATTTTTGGAGTGTGTCCCAGCGTCTTTCCCTCATACTCTCCAAGATCCTATAGACAATTCCACATTATTTACAAGAAAGTGACAGTTTACTTCATTCCTTCAGCTGATAGGGTTGTCTGCTGATATCCTTTGATAGCTTAAATTTGGCTAATAACCTGTCTGTTTACCCATTTTGTTGTGGAAGTGATGATTCTCCCACACACGCTGTAAATTAGATGAACCTCCTGTGGTGAACATTTTAGGAAACAGTCAGTCCAACTTTGGTCAACCCATTTCCAGGGTTCTTCCATAGTCACCTTGGCCCTGTATTCATTATTCCCGTGCCCTCTCCCATCTTTCCTTAGGGGTAGCAGCTGACAGGCTTAAGCACAGAACCATTGGCACAGTGAGAAAAATAAGAGGTTTTAATTTATCCAGAATCCAGAGATACAATTAAAAAAACTAAGACAAACAAATTGTCTTATGGGTCACAATAGAAAAATGCTGTGACCAGTGGAAGTAGAAAAGGATGACATATGACAAACAAACAAAAAACTAACGAGGGGAAAACACATCCCCCCCTTGCTTTGAGTGTATTTGTTATCATTGCTAATAATTGGTGTGGTGGTTGTTCATGTGAACACTGCTGTTAGTAGTTAATAACACCTGCAGAATAAAAGTGTTCTCTAACTACTGTAAAAAAATTAGTATATTTGAGAATACCCTCAGCCTTTCCATCCAGAAAGAGAGAGAGAGAGAGAGGGAGAGAGAGAGAGCTTTGCCCATTATCCTCTAAATCTGCTTTGTTTTCTGCCTCTGCTTTGACATTTGCTCTAAGAGGCATCTTCTACTGTGACCATGGCCGGCTTTGAAAGGATCTTTCTTTTCTCAGACTAGCTCAAACTTGCTAGAGTTGCCACTCAGGCTGTTTCAGTTTCCCAAAGAATTGAAGGGTTGGGGGAGGAAAGAGCTCCTTTTGTTGGGGGCGGGGTGGGGGGTGGACAAGAGAAGAGTGGGAGGAAGGATGCTTCTAGATAAAGATGGGGTCTCCCCACCTCGCTGATCTAGCTGTGCATATGGAGATTTCATTTTTAAATGCTATGTGAAGAAGGGTGCCTGGCCCAACCCTAGACATTTTATTTTTTACTTTATTGGCAAGGACTGTGAGTGGAGGACAGAAAGTGGAGAGAGCGAGAAGGAGAGAGTGTTATTCTCTGGTCCATCCCCCCTGGCTTGGAAAAGTGGTCTGAGTTCAAAAAATTCATTTCTTGCCTGAATGAAGGCAGCAATGTGGAAAAATTTCGCCATTCAGAGGGGGATGAATGTATGTTTCAACCGCACATTAAGTCACATTAGCAGGCAGTGGAGTGCTTAATGTGGGCATTTTTCACAGCGGCCAACAGAGGGGATGATTAGCATAATTAGTCCAGGCAACTCTATACATATGGAAATGCCAAATGCGTAAATGCCAACACCAGTGGAAATTTATGTCAATGCTGACAGGAGTCTTAGCAGTGAATGGCTCCCAACTGAATCTCTTTTAGCCCCCTTTTTCGGGGGGTCGGGCTTTCCCCTCATCTTTGGCCAAGGCTCCTTCTTGCCATTCCTCTCCCCACCCGCCCCCTGCACACTGGGAACCTGAGTCCTTCGGATTTCTGGTAAATAAAGACATTAATTTAGGTCTGGGATAAACAAAAGGCCAGGCCAGGCCAGGCCTGGGGAATGGGGAGTAGGCCTCAAACGGGCCTTTCAGTGCTCTCCTTAAAGCCAGCTCCCCCATCCAGCCTGCCAGCCCACCCCCACCCCCTCTGCCTTGTTTATTTAGAAAGCAGCCTGGCGTCTCTGTCTTTGTCAGACTAGGTTTGTTAGAGAACAAGCACCAAGGGACACAGTACTGCACATCTCCCCCTACCCCGGCCCTCAGCAATGTTTAGCCCCAGGGCGTCAGTTTAATGGGGTGCCTGGGCTCCCTTCCTTGTCTTCATGGAACTAGCTGCTTCTCCATGGTGAACAGGATCCTGGCTGGACGTGTTTTGACAGCCATAGGCCAGCTAGCGGCTGGCAGGCCTTTCAGAGCAGCCGGGACAGGTAAAAATGGCTCTTTTAGCACGCCCCCAGCAAGACTTCCTCCCGAGCAGCATGGCTCCTTTCACAGCCTCCCTAATCCAGCTAATCCGCCCCTCAACACTTTGAAGGTGGCCTACGGCATGTGCGTACAGCACTGTGTTGAGGACGCTGCAAGAAATCAGATTCAGCTGCGGCTGCCACTGCCATGAAGGAGGGAGCGTGTATGGGAGGGTGGGGTGAGTGCATATTACCCTTCACCATCCTTCTTTCTTCACTATTTCAGGCCTGTCAAGGAATCAGATCCCCACACGGATATGGAGGGGACACAGCTGTCCCCTTGCCCTCCATTGTAGCTGCATTGTTGCTCATGGGGATAGTAATGGATTAAATCAAAACATAAACTGTCCATGGTAGGCCTTGCTTTCAGCCTGGCTCAATTCCAAGGCCATCTAGGCTAGTATCTGACTTCAGATCAGGCAGTTGCTAATTGTTTTTAGGGGAAGCTTCCCAGTTCTGTAGTGGGCAGATCGGGATAATCTTCCTGCATCAAGGCTTGAAGTACAATTTTGGCAGCCAGATATAATCTTTAACTCTTTAAACAAGGGGTTCACAAATTTTTGTCATGGTGAAGGTCCCTAAATCAAGATAAACCCTATCCAGTCGCAATGGACAAAATATAGATATAAGTAATTCTTCCAAAAATGGTAATTTAACACATTCTCATCTTAGACAACAAATAAGCAGACATCAGTGGTTTAGTTTTAATAGTTAATATTCATATTTATCGATTTAGATCAAGGATCGTAAAGCAAAAAAAATAAAATTATGGTAATGACATACATGATATTCAGTCATAATACACTTCTTATTTTGTGGCATATTTCTTCTTTGTTGTTCTTTTTTTCCCCCTGTTAAATATTTGTTTTATTTGTCTTTTAGTGACACTTGTAAGATAGCGAGAGAGTTCTTTTTTCATGAGCCCTTATGTGAATGGTGGGTAAGCCTTTTGCCCCTGAGGACTGCTTGCGGCGATAGGTGGTGACTTGGGGGTTGCACCCCTGCATGCATATGTACACGCACATGCGCGCGCGCACACCAATACTCATGTGCACACATTCTCACACTCCCATGTGCACACATATGAGCACTCAGGAGTGTGTGCACATGTGCGTACCCACACACATACTGTTGTGTGCACGCAAAGACATCATCCATCCTCCCCACACCCCCAGCAGCAATCTTCATCAGGATTCCTGGGGGGAAAGGGAGAGGCATTAACCTAACAGCAGTGGGGAAACAGCTATCTGTTTGCCACCACAGTGGTGAGAAAAGTGGGCAAGGCACCCCAGGGTTTCTGTGAGCTACATGGAGAGTGAAGGCTGTAGTTGCCCAAGTGTGCCTTATGTGAATATGGCATACATAATTAGAGTGATTAAGCTATTGTGGAACTGCACTGATCCCATTTTGATCACATGCATAATCTTGTGCTTAATAGAAACTTAAGAGCAAGCTTAAGAGAAACTGGTTCTGCTAATTTCCAGCAGTAGCCAGCTGTATACAGTGCTGGCTATTCAGTAATCTCCCCAAAGCAGATTTCCAAGTTAAAAAAAAATATTGTGTTGTCTTTTTAAGTAATTTAATTGAATAAATGTACAAGGCACTTGAATTTTTTAAAAGGTGGACAGCCTATCTGAAGCAGGGGTGGAGGGGTGAAGAGGAAATCAGCATTAGATTTGGATACAAGCATGTCTGTCACTTGAGGAGTAAAGGCAGGGGAAGCGAAGCCCACCCTAAGCAAAAAAAGAGGAAGTATTATTAATGCCTACTAATTCATCTATATGCTCACCCCAAATTCACTTCTCATGAACCTTTTAATAAGGGGCGCAACATGGTGACACTCTCCAAGGTTACTATCTCTTGCTTCAGAGTATTTGGCATAAAAACCTTATTTCCCATCCTGTGGAAACTCTAGGATATGGTGGACCTTGGCTTTGGAAGGGCAAATCCCATATGGTTGTCACCATGACATAAATGTAATTCAAATAGCATCATAAATACTGTTGGTGGACTGTCTAATTGAACACTACTATATATGAATATCTGAGGGTATGTTCCCTGCTTAAGTTGCCAAGTGGTCAGACTCGGCATGGATGGTTGTAGATGGATCACTGGCTGTTGATACATGGTATTTGCATCCATTTGCTGCTTTAGAAGGGTAGCCAAATTAAATTCCAGCAGCTTGGGATCCATAGTCTGTGAGGCCAATACAGGGTGATTAAGATCACCTGCACCTCAATCTTGTAAAGCTCCTTGTCCAGGATCAATAGAGGAGTGAATGCATAGCAGAGGCCCCTCGGCCAATTCTGAGATAAAGAATCCACTCCCAAAGCCAGTAGATATCAGTGTCTGCTGTAAAACAGATCTTTCTTTCTGTTCATTTTTGAGGCAAATTGCTCTACTTTTGGATTTTCCAAGGTTTTGAATTGTGTCTTCAAAGGTATTCTCTTTGAGGGACCATTCATCTCGATCCAAATCATGACAGATTAGGCAGTCCTCCTGAGAATGCCTCTATTTGAAAGTTGTGATCAAAGATAGATGTAACTCTGCCAGCAGAAAAGGAGACTTGTTTCCCTTTGAGCTTTGTGAGACCTGCTTCTCCTTTTCTTGTTTATAAAGGCCACAGTATTCATACTGTGTGGCTGAACCAGTACATTCTGTACCTGGATTAGGTGGATTCATCTGGTATCATTTGAAGCTCCAACACACTGAAGTGAGGAAACTATTCTGCATGGGACCACATGCTCTGGATAGAGTCAGATTCCATAGTGGCTCCCCACCCATTCTGACCACCATCAGTGATTAATGCCCATCTGACCAGTTCTGCGAGTGGATACCATGATGAGAGAGTCATCTAGACAAGGGTATATGTACATAATGCACTCTTGGAGATGAGTCACTACCAGAAACAGTGTCTTGGTGAATGGTCTGGCCAAGATAGAGGGAGACCAAACAGCAAAGCTGGATACTGTTCGTGTTGATTATTAAAGCAGAAGCAAAGAGATGTCCTGCGGTATGCTGTTTGTTTGTTTAAATATTTATAATGGTAGTCCAAGAGATTTTGTTGATCATTGGGCCAATCCTTTTGCCCCACTGAGGGACAATCCTTTTGAACCCTAATATCAGCTAACCATGCCCAGAGAGCGCTGGCAAAATAAGAGTTTACAGCATTGGTGCTCAGAGAAGAGCACAACTTTCTTTTTAGTGCATTTTCTGTCTTAAGGTCTGCAGATTGAATGCTGCCAGCAGCAGGGAGTGCTGTGTCCTTCGATAAAACTGCACCCACATTGGGAGAAGCATGACTGGAGAGGATAGCACTTGATTTACTGAACCTGAGAAATTTAGCTGGTTTCTCTCACTCCTCTGGGGCACGTGTTCAGAGACAGGCAAAAGCCAAACACATGC
The DNA here is from genome assembly GCF_057233095.1 of Heloderma suspectum. Classification (NCBI taxonomy): domain Eukaryota; kingdom Metazoa; phylum Chordata; class Lepidosauria; order Squamata; family Helodermatidae; genus Heloderma; species Heloderma suspectum. Next base: position 234,572,934 of record NC_139461.1, read on the forward strand.
TTGTAGGTATTAAGCATGTATTTGTGGCTAGGACTGAGGAAGAAGGGGATGGGGAGGTTGAGGTAGGTAAAGACAAGTCCTGAGTCTTGGTGACCTTAGTTATTATTCTATACAGCATGGTCTGAAGAAATTACCTAATCTGAGGTTCCTTATCTATAAGGTGTTTAGAGACAGTTCTCACTCCCCCCACTCCCAGTGGAATGACCAGAAACTACAGAGACTTGATCAGCTGAATGAGGTGCTGGCTAAGTCTAATTTCTGTCCCTGAGGTGCTGGCTAAGTCCAATTTCCATCCCAATGGGATGGGGATCATCTGGCTTCTAGGGCGCAGACATGTCAACAAATAGGGTAGGAGGTGGGTGCCCTGCTTTGTTTGCGGCCAGAGTAATTGGTGGCACAGTGTGTGGGGGAGCAACCCTTGAGCAGCTTGTGGGGTGGCAAGACACACCTAAATGGATACAAAGTATCTAAAATGAGATTCTGAACTTTGTGGCCAAATCAGATGATTTAGGCAGGGACCAATGGCCGTTCAGAAAGGCCTCCATCTCCTGTTTCATGTTAGGAAAAGGCCCAGATCCACTGGCTAGCTGATTTGCAGGTAATTTTAGTCATAGACCTGATTCAGATGTAGGCAGTTAACAGTTGAGAATGGAGTGGGGGCAAGCATGTGTGCTGGTTCCCATGCACCTGCCCACTTCCATTGTGATAATCCAAGGATGCCTCCAACAACCCAAAGTTCTGTGTTCAGACATTACATAAACAACCCAGGGCCAGGGCATCCTTGGGTCATTTATCACAGTGAAAGTGAGTGGGTGTGTGGGAACCAGCATGCATGCTCACTCCCACTGCATTTGTTAACTCACTTGCTGCTGACAGGCAAACCAGATCATACAGTGATGAGCAACAGTTGGACTTAGTTTCCAGAAGCCTCAGATTATTACCGAGTCTGAGGTTTCTGGAGGCTAAGGCCAACTGCTGCTCATGTGTGTCTGCCCCCGGAAACTGGTGGTCTGCAGTCAAAAAAGAGATCCTAGTCAAGTCTCCACAAGCAAAAATAACGCAGTCATAGTCTGCCATCTTCTGCTGAGGCAAAATAAGATCTTCCATTTCAGGCTTTTATTGTGCAATTGCACAGCCTCCACATAATTTTACCAGGGTGGTATGTATGTGTGTCTTTCCAAATGTCCTCATTGCCATTTTGTAGCCTTTCTATGTTTTTCCACTGCTTTTTCTGTCTGTCTAACCAGAAAAAAATCTATTAAGGAAGAAAAGATGGAAAAGCTGCACAATACCTGTTGACTGTTAGCGTTATGAGCCCTCCATCAGGAAGTGTTCTGAGAGGTTACAGGAAAGGGTGGAATGCTGCTATTGGCAACTTCTTCTTTTCTACATATCTACCTCCTATCCTGGTCTGGAAGCCTAGCCCATATATTTTGTAATGGCAAAGAAGGACATAACTTGGTGATGCTCTTGTTTTTTTTGAGTATACTCATCTTTCCTTAACCATTTCTGTTGCTGGTTTTAAATCCTTCCGTGGTGGATGTGTGTGTTTTCTAAACAAACTCTCTTAAACATGGGTGTCAGCAGCCCAGCTTCTGCTGCCCTTGTTCTAACACCAAGCAGGTTCATTGCAGAGAAGGAGCCAGAGTTTCCCTATATCCATTCTGGGCTTTGAATGCGGTTCCTCTCAGCCCCAATGAACCTACCCAGCTGCTGGGATTTTGGTCACTGAAGTCTTTCCTCGGGCAAACTGCTGTAAGCAGAAGAACCCTAGATGGATACTGGGGGTGGGGCAGTAAGAACTGTCTTCAGCCTTTGGACTGAGCCCTGAATTATTTTTACTTTTGTTCTTTTGTAAAGATGGAGCTATAATAGGAGGAACAGTGTCCAGTCCCATGTACTATGGTTCCTCAAAACAGAGCCCTGACAGTATATTCAGATGAGAACTCAAGTGTTTTCCCGATGTACACCAGTAGGTACGATACATAGGTAGGATGTACACCAATATCATACCCTTGTACTCCCGATCAGTATCAGTTATTGGACTGGAGAGGCATGCTGACCAAAAATGTTCTAAAAGGTTCATGTGAAAATATTTTTTAAGTATTGTGGTACCTTAAAGACTACATTTTATTGTAAATCTGTTCATTCTTTAGGTGCTGTATCAGATTAACGTAACATGGCTGTCCCTCTAAAATTTATCAAAAGATAAATTTTCTTGCAACTGAGAAAATTATGCATCGTAACTGGTATATTGCAGTAGTCAAAACAAAAAAATGTTTCAGATTTCAAAATTAAGTGTATCCTGGCAAAATTGACAGATAAAAATCAGCAACTAAGACAGTCTTGTGCCAGACTAAGAGGTACAAGCGGCAGACATGCTGTCATGCTGGGTGAAGGTTTAGCATGTCAGCAAATGACAAAGGGAATTAAAAAATATGTATTCTGCTTATTAAATGGGCACAATGGTAAGGCATTAAATAGGTTCATTGGGGAGATAACTGTTTTTCACAATGCTGCCATGGCATATAAAGGAACGACTTCTCTTCTGGATGGGATCTCACCAGGATCATGTTCTTAGTGATTCATTGGCTCAAAGGATCACTTTGAATATTACATTTTTCTTCCAGCATTCTTCCAGTGTGGGGAAGTTCATCATTTTAGATGTGCATCCTTTTAACATTGGAACAGTCCAATGTGAGTATGAGACCTATGTCTTGAAAAGGTTTAGGACCATCTCTGGAGTTCATAGGTCCCATATTCCTGTCTTAACCTCTAGTACAAAGGCACACATTTTACTTACAGGTGTGTTAAAAACTGAATTGTTCCTAAAAAACTACAGCTCAGATTATGCTTGCTTGCATTCCAGGCCCCCTCTGATATGGAACAATCTTGGACTTGGTTGGATTAATATTTTTGCTTTGGCTTCTGTAATTATTAGAAACACACCCCTGACCATCACTACATGAGTTCCAGGACTTGATCATTCCTACTTTTATACCCACTAGCTTATTTTGTCACATTCAATCTAGTTTCCTTTCTAAATAGATGGGATCCACTCTGGATCTGGATAAGCAGTTTCTCTACTAGGCAGTCAAGCCCCCCATTTACCTTGTTTGTACTCCTGCACATCTATATGCCCCAGAACATACCCTCCACCTATCCTATGCCTGTAATTTACATTTTAAATGGAGATTATGAGATACAAGTAAATACAGAGAACAATATATCATGCAGCATAACATGTCCTCCATAAGAGGGTGCTCCATGTTAGTTTTCCCAAACATAAAGCACATTCATATTAAGTTCACACGTGCATATTTATCATGATCAAACAGCCTTCACAAATCAAGCACCATAGACAGAGCCTTTGTGTCTTCTCACTTCAAACATGATGGGCACACTCAAACAAAGGTTAGTCACAACTAAGGTGCATTCAAAGTAATGAAATGGGACTTATCACAGCTGCTTTTCGCCTTTTGCTCAATACTTTTCAAGAGGGGCCATTTGCACATCCAGCTGTGGATGATCATCACATGATGGGTGATGCAGAGCCACTAATTCTGAGTGTGAATCAGTCCCTACTTCTGTCAGTTTGTTCCTTTTGGTTATTGGGCTTTCCTCCCTTCAGCTTAATTATTAATATTATTAGCAGTATTATTTATACATTTCCTACAACTTGGTGCTTTACATGCTGGGCTTTGATACTAGAAAACTAAATTTTTAAAAGCAAGTTGGTGTGCGCAAATCTGTTTTGGCCATCAGAAAGGTGGTCTTATATAAAAAATGAATCCCACTCTTTAGGAACCAGACATATACATGTACCACAACAGTGGAAGGAATAGTACCATATTAGATGATGGAGCCCTCAGGCTTTAGGTGGCTGAGTGACAGACAATTGTGTCATGCTCAGATGTTGCATGAGAATGTCAGTCTCCTCAATATTAAATTATGATAGTGTGCCAGATTAAACACAAATAGTTCAGATCTCAAAAATCCTAGATTCAGCCTCCTGCTTGGAGGTCCTGGGCTAGTCATTTATAGTTTATAGGCCTCAGCTGCCCAGCTATGAGGCCCATAAACTTCCTTATCTCATTAGCCAGGAGCTGTGAGTGGATAAGGGCAGGGAGAAGGACTGTGGCTGCATACTTCAAGGTCACCTAGGGCTTATATTTATCCATACTTTAGCCTCCATTTTGCATTCAAATTGAGAGTGGAGAAAAAGTAGTAAAAAGGATGGAATTTATCTAAACCATTACAATTGCCCCCAAGATTGTGGGGGCTCTTGGGCAAGGCACACTCAGTGCATCCCCTTGGAAGATATGGGATGTACAATCTGAGACTTCTTTCACATGCCTCTGACTTTCTTGGATGCTCTGTGCAAAGTGAGAATGGTGGCATTGTTGTGGTGGTGAGCCTTTTGCCGTGGGGCCCTAGCAGATGCCTGACTGTGCCATCCTCTTGGAGTTGTCCTGGTTTCAGCTTAACATAAAACAAGTATGTTTGTCTTCATCCATCAGATGTTGGAGGTTAGAAAAGTAACCAGTTTGTATTGTTTCCAGCCATGTGCCCTTTGAATGATTGGACTCTCTCATTCCAGGATTGCCTTCTTTTGTACTCAGAATACCACTGCCTTCACACTTGGGAGCCAATAATGCTTTTTGCTCAGTATTTCTGATGGTATACTCATATGAGTAGGATGCAGATTAAAAATTGCCAGCAGTTCAGTGATTGTGTGAAGTGGCTGTGTTGTATCTTAGGCCACTGGTCAAAGGCCATCTGGACCATGTTTCCAGATACTGAAGCCTTTCCCTTCTGATTTCTGCAAGTAGTTCCACCCACTAGAACTTGGGGCTGACCTATTAGCCCGGTTCAGGTGTTCCTGTTCTGAGTACTCTAAACACATGAGGAGGCAGAGCACATTAGCCCCGCCCCCTCCACTGCTACACTTATTTCCCTCTAGACATGGAGGGCGACTTTGTGAAGAGGAGAGCCTCTTCTATCTATGGGGGCTCTCCACACAATTGGGAATGCTGATTTTCCATCGTTTTGGATTGCCTGAAGATCCCCATGAATAGAGGAGGCAATCGTTTTCACAAAGTTGCCCTCTGCATGTAGAAGTCGATGAGAGTGATGACAGAGGGGGGTGGGACTAGTGTGTTCCTCCTCTTCATGTGTTTACTATCCTGGGATTTGGAATGCCTGAACAGGGCTATATCATCTGTGTTTCAGGAGCCAAATCTAGAGTCTTTCTGACCAATATATGTATAACTGTTGCTCATTTGTTTCAATAAGTAGATGTCTTCCCCCAAATATGTGCTTCTGTTTCTGTGGTATTTTGCTTTCTCAGTACAAACTGCAGTATGTTGTCAACAAGAGAATTTCCTCAGCTAGCAGGACCATAGCAGTTTGACCTGTTGGGTGGAATGTCGCTGCACAGGTGTCATGGGCACCTGTTGGAAGATGAACATGACACAATTGTGATCATGAGTGGCACATGACATAGCTGATCACAAGTATACAACTTCTCCCAGAGCCATTTAAGGACTTTTGAGATTTTAAAAAACATATTTTGCTCTTCATTAAAGAGTAAGAACTCCTTAAGTGTGGGGCTGTGCACATACCATCTTAAAAAAGAAGTGCCATAAAATAATTGAGGCTACTCCCTTCTCCTACAGCAAGACAATCATCACTTTATTGAACCTTTTAAAAAACTTAAAAAAAAAACATTTTGGAGGCTGTATGATTCGTCTCTCCAGCACACATCTCCCATATTTGGTTTGATTTTCTTTTTAAAAACAGCAAACTACTCAGAGCAGCAGGGCAGGCTCCCACCCGCCTCCCGTAGCAAGGCTACCCCCATGAAGTTTAGACAGAATATGGTACAACTGCTGCTGGATTATGACCAGTATTAAGGGGTATGTCTGAGTTTTTTAAAAATAATTTCAATAATGTTTGAGTGCCGTGATAATCTTCCTGAGGCAAATTTCATCACTTTCAGTTTGTCTTTGGCACGTTCTTGGAGTGTGTATCCCATCTCCCTTATTGACCCTGATATCTCCTGTTGGATGGATTTCAAAGGAGCATGCCATGTGTTAACACAGGACTGAAGGCTAGCTCCTGTTTTCAATTGTTATTTGTGGCAACAATGCCTAGACTGAACTGACAGGGTAGCCAGAAGGTGGGAGCTGTTTGTATGTATGGAAAAGGGTCTGTATGTCTGGCTAATTAATTACACAGCAGTTTCTTGATGCCTTCCAGTCACTGTATCCCTGGAAGTTCCCAAACTATGGGTCTTGTCTCTGTCCTACAATCCCATGCCAGGTGCTCTCCTTTTTGTCTGGCCCAGGGCCTACTATCAATGCTTACACCCAGGACAAATTATAGTGTAGCACTTCTTCCAGAATAAACGCAGTTGTATTCCCTAGTTAAATCCAGATCAGCAGCATGCAAATTGCTCAGTGTTGTGCCCCAGTGAACACTCTCCTGAAAGTGCAATGCAAGTCATATCAGGAAGCTGCTGCAGTCCTGCGTAGATTTGCTGTAAGCAAAAGCATCTGTACAAAAAGGTTTGGTGGTGAGAATATATATGTTCCTTAGTCCTAAAACAATTAAAATGCTTTTACTTGAAGGCTGCTATAAGAGACACTGACTGTTATTGAGCAAAGATAGTTTCTGCCATACACTTTTCACTCCCATGAGCCTTTTAATCCCAGAATGCACTTTTACATTTAAAAAGGGGGGATGTTGGAATTTTCCTTCTTTGTGATATGGAGAACTGTTTTCTGAAAACCTTTTATTTGTTTTTTGGGATGCTGTTATCCATTTGCTATCAATGGGAAACAGACTGCTTTCCTCAGTCTGTTTCTGTTTCAAGGGTATCTCATTTTCCCAGCACTCAAACTGTAGTATTAACAGAAAATGATGTTGTGAATACTGTGTGCAACAACGTTGCATGAAAATCACAGACACCTATTGGATGTTATTTGTCACAACTAACAGCTCCCTCTTCTTGTTTTACTAGTTGGTTTTATTTCTTACTAGATCAAAATCTGAGCATTCCCCAGTGTCTAAGCATAATTTCTCTGTGCCCAGATTTGTAACATGAGCCCGCCTTCTTTTATGCCATCCCCCCGCTTATCTCCTGCTGCTCCCCCCTGAAAGGCCTTGTCTGTTCTGAAAAACTGGAGACCTGATTTGGGGTCCATTAATTTCTTTAGTTCCCATTGCTTAAGCTCCTTATGTTTCTGACTGGCTGATTTGTATTTATACCTAGACATAGCAGTACGGTATGTATATTAATTATACAGTAGTGATAAATGTCCTATATACAATGTTTGCTATACCTGGATCTAGTGTCAGTCCTTCTAAGAACTCTAGAGGCTCAACTTAGTTGCTTGCATATGTTCTGAAACATCTAAATCCTATTGGCAGCACTGGTTCCCACTTCCTAGTATCTTGCTGTCCTGGATTATTATGGTATGTCTCTCCTTCCTGCTGCCAGTCAGACGCAACACCCTGTTGGGTCCTCTTGCCTGTGCACAAGTATAGCCATTAGGAACCAAAGGAATTTTTGGACGTAGTCCTTGAGAAAGCATGTCACTTAGGGGCATACATCTCGTTGGGTCAAACCAGATGTGATGTTAATTACATTATCATTTACTAAATAATGTTCACTGGGGCAGGGGATCTGGATAAGGACTGTGATGGGGGGCTTTAACCGTTTCCCTGCACTGTAGTCCCAATTTAGATCACCCCCTGGCTGCTATTTGCTGCTATTGGTAAAGTGTCTCCCACTTAGGCCCTCATGCTTAGGCCCTGGAACTTTCTTGTTTTACTACTCCATCATGATAGCAAGGAATACCAGCAAGAATGTCGCGCACACGCACACACCGCCTTGCCACAATACACTGGTATTTTCCTCTCTCCAATGCTGGGATGTCGATTATTTGATTGACTGAGTGGTGGATGACTCATCTCCTTCAACAAGGCTATCCCTATGACAGCAAAGCTACTGTTGTAAACTGCTATCTATTACTCACACGGTTCGCATGTAACGACAATTCCTGGGTTGTTGTTTCTGCTTTCAATCAAAACCCAGGAACCTTGAGTGATTGTTGGGTAAATTGTGGGTTGTTTGACCCATAAAATAACTCAAGAGTTCTGGGTTTAGACCTCGCAATAACAACCCAGGAATGCCCTATTCCTGGGTTGTTGATTGGAAGTGATGAGCGTGCAGGAGGCAGCGTGCTCTCTCACTCGCTCCAGTTCGGCTATGACAATTCCTGGGTTAACCCAGGAATTGTCATTAAGTGCAAATTGGGTAGAAGGCAGAAGATTGTGCTGCTGGTGCTGGATCTCACTATGAATAAAAGTTCAGCTTTTTGTTGTCTGGAAAGGCTCTGAGAAGGGTTTCTCCCACAAGCTTTGTCTGCTGCACTCTTGCCATCCCTACACTACCTTCTGTTCTGCCCATGATACAGTATTTTGCAGTAGGAGTTCTGTTCCCTTCTTGGCCTGTGCTGTGGAGAGGAGAAACTACATTTGCTTTTCTTCTATGGATCTGAGTTTCATCTCCCTCTGTGTCATTCCAAATTTTTCAGTTGTTTGAGGCAAGAAATTGTCTTAATGTTTTGTGTCTTGGGCTGAATCTTTGCCTCCTGCCATAAATATCCATAATAATAACTATGAAGCTTTAATAACAGGGCATTTCTTTTGTGGTAGAGATCAATTGGCTGAGGGGAGATTTCACTCTAGAAGAGAGTGTGTGCATTTTGTTGGGGCGGGGGAAACATTTATTGTCCAAACAGTTTCCCAAGCCAGGTGGGCCATTACTAGAAGAGCCCTATCCTGCCCCTTTTAATTGAGGCTCTCTTGGGCCTCCCAGCTGGTGTGGAAACAGAGCAGGAGGGCCCATTTGGGTGGCCCAGCTGGAAAGGAGGAGGTACCCAGCCCAGCAATTTATCCAAGAGCCTGTAATTATGGGGATAATTCTGACGGCCTGTTCCACTGCCTGGGAAGCTGCTTTGCTGAACCCGGGTGGGGCGAGAAAGGGGAGAGCCGGTGTCAGCATGTGCAACCCAGGGCTGAGACATTGCTTTTGTCAACATCAGGTAATTGATCTCCCCAGCTCCTCACTTACACAACTGTCCATTTCTCAGCTGGGCTGAGAGACGGGGCTTTTTGTGTAGCTTGTCTGGAAGGGAGCTGTCTGTGTAGCCCTAGCTGAAGCAGCACCATAGAATCCATTAGGCTGCTTCAGTGAATAGCCTTAAGCCAAGGCCCATGCAGTGAATCCCAGTGGGAAATGGTGGCAGACAGCAAAGGCTACTGCAGAGGAACCTTACTGTGTAGCCCCACCCCAATGCCTAGTTGGCAGTGGCACTTCAAGGCCCTTGTCTTGCATCAGGACTGCATCTCAGGATGATTTTGCAAAAGTAAATTGGCTAGGCCCTTTAGGCACAAGACCTGCTGGACGTGCTGTGGCGATGTTCTTATATCAGACGGCTCTGGTTTACAAGGCATCTCTCCATTTGGCCCCCAGCCAATTCTGCTTTTTCTGTTGCCCTTGGTGGTGCTCAGCTCTTCTGCTGTGGGGAGACAGGGGGAGGATGGAGGGGGCAGGGAAAGTTTAGAGTGTTTGGGAGCATTCTGTGAGGCATCTTCTGGGCCAAAGAGGCTTTGGTAGGGAGGAGTGCCCTATACGTTTGGCTTTTCTAGCAAGATGGAGCAACACAGGCATGCAAGACCCCACATGGTGCATGGATGGGATGGAGCCTGCAACCTCGACTTAGTGCAGCTTGGGGGTCTCAAGCACCAGAAGACCAAAATGTTTGCAGGGGGTGCCCTAGTGTTTGCGTCCTTGCTGTTATGGGGATCTTTGACTGCTCTTGGGGAGGCTGTGGCAGTGGGATATGGTATCTCTGGGATGCGTGTGTGTGCAATGCATGTGGGGTGGAATGAGGGATAATCCAATCTAATACTCAAAGCCAAAGCAGCAGTACAATTGGGGGTTTGATCAGAAGGGAGAGGGACCTTTTGCATGAAAAAGGAGAGGGCTTCCTTTGTTAATTGGAGTAAAAAAGAATTTGCATAGGGCTCCTCATTAACATGCTCACTGTTGCTACCTCACTGGATCCCAGAATCCCCTCCCCCAACTTTGCATCAAACAATGCTGCTCTCTCAGTGTAGAGGAGGGGTGGGGTGAGCAGGAGCAGCTGGGTGGGTGCTGTGGCATATTGAGCGACAGTACCTAGTTTAACCCCCTCCCCATCAGATGAGAAAGTGCCCCCCCTGTAAAGCATACTTGGCAGCCCCTCTCATTTTGCCTTGTCTTTTCATGTCGCTCCCTGGTTAATTAGGGTGTTGGAATTTGAGGCTTCCTCATTCCCCTTTGAAGCTTCAGATTGTCCTGTTCCAAATTAACCCTAATTACCAGGAATCTCTCTCTCTCTTTTCCCTCCTTCACAACACTTGCAGATGTACTGTAATTTCTGCTCCAAATATTAATACATACATACATATATACATGTCTCCAGTGTCCACTCCCCACTATCACTCAGCCTAGTCCAGAACAAGAACAAGGTTGCTGAGTGGGCAGTGCCTTGAGGCAATTTATAGCTCAAGGGACTTATTAGAGTGGCAGCAGATAAGAGAGGTGCAAACTCTAGCGAGGTTTTCTAATTTCCTGAGTTGTGGGGGTAGGATGCTGTGTGTGTGTGTGTGTCAGTGTTTCTTCCTTGGCCATCACATGGCACCTGGCACTTGTTAATGGAGTTTTGTACTTAAAGTCCATCTGATAAAGGACTTCTCTAATTTGGGGAATCCATCTTTGCCTGTGACTTCAAAGTTTGGATTGAATGTGTTCCCCACCCTTCCTCAACATTCTGGTTGTACAAGTGGTTTCTCTCCTGGGTGGCCTAGTCAAGATCAGCACAGCTCAGCATGACTTCTGGTGCCTTGCCTCCCAAATAGCCTGGAATGGTTTGGATTCTGCCTCTGATGCTTCCCTCCCAGCTCTTCCCAGCTTGGACGCAGAGCATCTGTCCCCTCCCTATGTTCCTTGGCATGGCGTCCTCCCTTGCTGGCATTGCAGCCCTTCCTTTGGAGAGAGTAGGGTGGAAACAAAAAGTATGCCTGTCAATCAGCTTGTTTTTTAAAAACTTTTTCAGCAGCCATAAAATATTAGAACTAGAATTTATACTGACAAAAAGTCACAAAATAGCTGGTCAAAATAGGATACAGTTAGAATTGCTGTCTCAGCAGTGAGATCATAGTTTCAAAAATGTAGAAGCAAGCTACCTTTGTTACCAAACACGAAAAATACAATTTCTGATGAACCCAGAAAGAGAGAGAACACCAATAAGCAACATAAGTATCAGGTTGTGGGTTTTTTATGTCCTCATTTTCTATTTCTGAGTTTAAAAATAAGGCGAGTGAGAGAGATTAAAGAAGAAAATGTAACATGTTCTCTATGTTAAAAAAAAAGTGTGTTAGAATGGTGTTCTTTTAATATAAACCATATTTGGACAGAGTATCTCCTATAGAGACAAACAGTTTAATGAAATGATGCAGTGGTGCTCCAATAGAAGAAACCTTGATCATTTCACTGGGGTGATCAAAATCCTTCTCTACAAAATGGTTGACTTGCCCTCTATAAGATAAATTAAAAATAGACTGGATACCGCCTTTATGGTTTATTTTATCTTAGTTCTTCCTTTCAAAAGCTAAATTAATTTTTGGTAAGTCATAGGCTGAGCAGCGGTGTGATTACTAATGTGCGAGTGCCCTATAATGCAAATCCTTTTGTAGTTATAGCTGCTGCCATAAGACATGTCTACATTACAAAATAATTTTGTATTGTACTATTTCACTGTCATACCTTCCAAATAATCCTAGGAATTGTATTTGGTGAGGACGCTAAGAATTCTCTGTTAGTATTCCCTAACTTTCTTCCCAGAATGTAATCAATGTTCTCTTGAGATGATGCAATGCATATTAAACCAGTATAAGTCTGTAGTATGGATATGTCCATGCACATCTTCAGAAAAAATGAGATGAGAAAATGTGGAGATAAGATAATCTTGGAAAATGAGATTCTTAGAAAATTATATATTTAATGTTGGTGTCTTTTGGATCCTGATCTTAATGGGGCAGTTACTGTCATCAACTCCATAAGCCAGGGACCAAACTCTGCTGAAACTCTTGCTCCGGTTCAGCAGTCAGATTTTTCATGGTCCAATCAGGGGTTCCATGGTTCAGAAGACAGAGCTTTAGACTTGAAAGTGGGAGACTGTGGTGCAAAACAGATACAGCCTTGGGGACAATAAACAAATGTTGTGTCTCTTAATCTGAGTCTCCATATATGTAAAATCAGAATAGCGAGGACTGCCCTCACATGCTTATTGCAAGGGTGTTTGAGGGCACACCTGCACTACAGATCCAAACCAGTTTGAACTTGGTTTAACTGTCACGGGTTCCCCTCCCCCTTCCCCAAGAAGCGTGGGAATTGTAGACATTTTTGTGAATGTGCTTTGGATTCTCAATCTAAGATCATCCCGTCATAGAAGGGGTCATGACAGAAAAGTTGGTTTAAATTTGTAACATAAACATGCCCTATAATGAATAGTGAAGCAATCTAAATAAATGTAAATGTATACATGATATATTTATATAAATAATAGTTTAAAACAGTGCTTTTCAATCAGGAATTCTTCAGACGCTTATGAGGTGAGAAGCTTCTTCCTCAATGAGAAGATGAATAATGGCAGATAAGCTACCCTGAGAGATGGCTTTATTTGTCACTTCCCACCTTCTACCGCAATGTGCCGCCACAGATGTTTTGAGACACCCAATGTGTATGGGTGTACTCTCAGTTTGTACAAGGTGATGGTGAGGCCCAAAAAGCCTGAGCATTGCTCTGAATGAACTGACCGCTCCCTAGAAAGGTTCCAGAGTCCTCTGCTGTGTGCAGCACTTCTGTGGCAGGTATACAAGGAGTTCCTTGGCAGACAGGAACCCCCTCACGTATGAATCGCATGAAGGAGGCATTATGCGATTACTGGGGAGCAGTGCCATGCTGCTGACCTCACCCCTGGTGCTGGGCATGTTGCTGCCCCTGCCCCTTGACATCCTGATTGTGTGGAAGCCACACAGCTGCTCATGTGTATGCATCTTCATTGCACATGTCCATGATGGCATGTGGAACTTCAGGGGTGAGACTAGCAGTGTTCTGGATGATTGGAGGGGGGGGGCAGCAGGGCAGCACTGGTCCCCAGTAATTGTATGGTGCCCCATTTATGTGTGAACGGTGTCAGAGTCGATGTGGAAAGAGTTTTCCGAAAGTATATAGTTGAAAACCACTAGATTTAAAAACACCGAAGGTTACAGCCGGTTAACAGCTGGGAGGAGATCTGAAGCCTGGGGAAGAGAATGGGCGATGTCTGAGTGGAAGGGTGGAGGAGATAGCTGTTTCCCACTCTCCTCAGAGCAACTGTCTGACTTCTTGGCATTGGAACACCCAGAGGACTGATGATTTGAAAAGGCTGACGGGGTGAGGCGGAGGAGAGTCATTTTGCACCAAAGCTACCATCAGGGTATTCTGCAGGTGGAAGCTGAGGCTACAGTGTATTTGCCCTTGGCATTGTCAGTTCACTCATCCCTCCAAAAGGCTCAGGGGAAAACAAACCCATCCCCTTCAGTTTTTAATATAATGACCTCATTAGTCATACTTGCTGCACTTCTTACTGTGGCTTCTGGAGCACATGTACAGCGTACACTGAGCACCTTCCTCTGTCAGGAGGTGAGCTACAGCACTCTGCTGGCTGCAGTTTCTCATATGTAGTCTCTCCCTCACCCCCACCCCAGCACTTTTTCAACAACAACAACAACAACAACAGCAGATGTGTGTCTATCTGTCAGCACAATATACCAAGACCATGAAACCTAGACACTTGAAACTTGGCATGCATACTAAGGGGTGTGCGCCTCGGGGTTATTTGGTTTTTGAAACACTTGTTGTTGTTGTTCAGTCGTTCAGTCGTGTCCGACTCTTCGTGACCCCATGGACCATAGCACGCCAGGCCTTCCTGTCCTGCGCTGTCTCCCGGAGCGTGCTCAAGTTCATATTCATTGCATCCGTGATGCTATCTAGCCATCTCATCCTCTGCCGTCCCCTTCTCCTTTTGCCTTCAGTCTTTCCCAGCATCAGGGTCTTTTCCAGGGAGTTTTCTCTTCGCATTAGGTGGCCAAAATATTGGAGCTTCAGCTTCAGTATCTGTCCTTCCAATGAGCACTCAGGGTTGATTTCCTTTAGGATGGACTGATTTGACCTCCTTGCAGTCCAGGGGACTCGTAAGAGTCTTCTCCAGCACCACAGTTCGAAAGCATCAATTCTTCGGCGCTCAGCCTTCCTTATAGTCCAGCTCTCACAGCCATACATTACTACTGGGAAAACCATAGCTTTGATTAGACGGACCTTTGTCGGCAAGGTGATGTCTCTGCTTCTTACTATGCTGTCTAGGTTGGCCATAGCTTTCCTCCCAAGGAGCAAGCGTCTTTTAATTTCATGGCTACAGTCACCGTCTGCAGTGATCTTGGAGCCCAAGAAAGTAAAATCTGTCACTGCTTCCATTTCTTCCCCTTCTATATGCCAGGAAGTGATAGGGCCAGATGCCATGATCTTCGTTTTTTTAATGTTGAGTTTCAAACCAGCTTTTGCACTCTCCTCTTTCACCCTCAACAAGAGGCTCTTGAGATCCTCTTCGCTTTCTGCCATTAGGGTGGTATCGTCTGCATATCGGAGGTTGTTGATAATTCTCCCGGCAATCTTAATTCCGACCTCTGATTCATCCAACCCGGCATTTCTCATGATGTACTCTGCATATAAGTTAAATAAGCAGGGTGACAATATGCAGCCTTGTCGTACTCCTTTCCCAATTTTGAACCAATTGGTTGTTCCATGTCTGGTTCTTACTGTTGCTTCTTGACCCTCGTACAGGTTTCTCAGGAGACGGGTAAGGTGGTCTGGTACTCCCATCACTTTCAGAATTTGCCACAGTTTGTTGTGATCCACACAAATTTAATTAATATTAATGTGTCTCTGTGTTTGAAACTGCAGCACCACTTTCTGTCACTAGGTGGCAGACTTCCCTAGCCAGTACATAACTTTATTTATTTATTATTAAATTTATTAATCGCCCATCTGGCTGGTCACCCAGCCACTCTGGGTGATGTACAACATACAATAAAACAGTTTAAAACAATACAATTCTACAATAAAAACATTTTCTAAAATACCCTAACCCACCCCAAATGCCTGCCTGAACAACCACGTTTTTAATGCACGACGGAAGCTCATTAAAGAGGGGGCATGACGGAGTTCCTTAGGGAGGGAGTTCCACAGAGTGGGGGCCACCACAGAAAAGGCCCTCTCCCTCGTCCCCACCAGTCTAGCTGTCCTGGCTGATGGGACAGAGAGAAGGCCATCCGAGGCTGATCTTGTTAAGCGGCCTGTCTGGTGCTGCTGGAGGCGCTCCTTAAGATAGGCTGGGCTGGAACCATATAGGGTTTTAAAGGTCAAAACCAACACCTTGAATTTGGCCTGGAAAACAACTGGTAACCAGTGCAACTCCTTCAGCACTGGAGTGATGTGATCTCGCTGGCAGCTGCCTTTAATCAGGCGAGCCGCCGCGTTCTGTACCAGCTGCAGTTTCCAAACCATCTTCAAGGGTAACCCCACGTAGAGCGCATTACAGTAGTCTAAACGAGAGGAGACCAGGGCATGTACTACCGATGGGAGCAGATGGTCAGGAAGGAAGGGGCGCAGCTGCCGTATCAGATGGAGTTGATACAGCGCTGTCCGGCTCACAGCTGACACCTGAGCCTCCATGGACAGCTGGGAGTCCAAAATGACCTCCAGGCTGCGGACCTGGTCTTTCAAGGGTAGCCGTACCCCATTCAACACCAGGTCAACATCCCCTAGCCTCCTCTTGTCTCCCACCAAAAGTACCTTGGTCTTGTCAGGGTTCAGCTTCAGTTTATTCCTCCCCATCCAGCCACTCACCGTCTCCAGACATTTGGACAGGGATTCTACGACCAACCTTGGTGAAGATTTGAATGAGAGGTAGAGCTGCGTGTCATCCGCATATTGATGACACTGCACCCCAAACCTCCTGATGATAGCCCCCAGCAGCTTCACATAGATGTTAAATAGCATCGGGGAGAGGATGGAAGCCTGTGGCACCCCACAAGTAAGTGGCCACAGGTCCGAAACCTCCTCTTCCAGTGCTGTCCTCTGGTACCTGCCAGAGAGGAAGGACCGGAACCACCGCAATGCAGTTGATACAGTTTGAAGCCAGGTGGGAGCAGTCTGAAGTACAAAGTTATATGGCTGCCTCCTCCCCCATGGTTTGGGGAGAGCAGGGGAATTGAGTGGGCAGATCCCTCCCTTAGGAGGCTATAGGGGTGCACCATGGCAGGGAGTGTGCCAAGGGGTGTCAGCAGCTGTGGCTTCATTCAGATGGGTCAGGCACAATGTGTCCCACTCTACTGTGTAACTTTGCTTTAAGGCTTTGCCGTATCAAACTAATGGCCATTCCGTGTGAAGCTGGGAATGGTTGCTAGTTTTTAAATAAAATACAGTCACAGAGGCTGTAATCTGCAGTGGAAGACCTGGGAAGGAGAGGCTTCTAAACCCTTCCCCTTCAGAAATCCCACCATTGCAAGCAGCTTTCCTCCTGCCTCCCCACAACAAGGGTTTCTGTCATAGTGGGTGGGGGGAAGCTGTTTGGCAGGTGATTTTAGCAGAAAAATCACTGAAGGCGAAAGCTTAACTAGTTCCTCCCTGTACAGGCCTTCTGCTGCTGCATTCTGTAAAGAACAGGGAAACACTACCTGTGCCTGAACATAATGTGTCTCTGTATCTTTAATCTGTCCTTTTAATTTGGCTGAAGGAGCAATCCTATGGCCACTAGACGCTGTCTAGAGGGCCATAGGATATGCTCATTTCTGGGAATTGACCTCGGAGCCTGGAGCCCGAGGTCAGTTCCCGGAAAACCGACTTCCCCCCTTAGCCGTGCTGCCTCAGAGGCAGCGCAGAGAAGCCCCATCCTCCGTGGTCGGAAGAGGAGCGTGGAGCGACTGAAAAGGGGTGTTTAGGGGGGGCATTCCGGGGTGGGGAGAGTGGAGCTGCATGTACGACACTGGATGTGTCGTATGGCAGCTTCCTTTCCTGGTTGCACCCCCTGCTGCTAGACAGCCAAAAACAGCTGTCTAGAAAAAATAGCAAGGCAGGAGAGGTGAAGAGGGAACGATCCCCCCGTGCCTTTCCTGCCTTGCTTCTGAGTTCGGAGGCAGCCACCTATCTAGTTAGGATTGTGCCCTTAATTAATTAAACAACTAAGCATGCAGTCCTCCGCAATACTGATGGCTGGGGTGGTGGTGTAGGATTGTATGCTGTTTGCTTTCCATTAATGGAGAGGAGCGCTGCAGAGAAGCCTCAGCTGCTGCAGAGGCCCCTGCTATGCCTGGACAGGGGGAAAGCTACACTGGCAGTTCTCCTGCTGGCAATAGCCAGCAGAAAGCTCCAAAGCAGGGCACTGATGGACCAGGGTGGAGTGGGGTGAAGCTGGCTTTAGGTCCCCTGAATGTTCCCAATCCATGCCTATTAGCTGTCAGTGGGAGAGGGAAATGTGAATATACAGATATGCCAAGCTGAAAAGATTGGCAAAACTGCCTCCTCTACCTTCTGCCCTAGCCAGCATGAGCTATCAGGGCTTGGGATGTGGCAGGAGATCTGCCACTTTGCTCCTCCCTGGCTGTACCTAGGAGTATTCCTTAGAACCAGCAATTTACTCTTTAAGGGCGCAATCCTTTGCATGTTTAGACAGGGCAAGCTGGGAGTTGTAGGACTTTTTTCCTGTCTAAACATGCATAGGATTGTGCCCTAAATCTTCAAAGAGGGGGAAATGCCTATTTTCACCACCTTGATAATTGGAAGCCAAAGATCATTTAAGTATGTTAATCCATAGACTGGAAGATACAATCCTATGAACATATGCTCAATTCTAGTCTCTTCTCTGATATCTAATATAAGAGATCCATTCTAGAGGTCAGAGCTAAATGGAAGGTATATTGATTCCAGTGTTTCTTTCTTTCTCTTCAGAGGGCAGCCGTGTCAGCCAAGAGCTCCGGTACACAAAAGAAAAGCTAGGAGAAGAGTCTCTCTATACATCGCAGATGCTGATACAAACTCCCAAACGGGAAGGAGAAAACATCCTGACCTCAGAAGCCTTAGGAATGCATCTTGAAGCTGCTCAGGCTGCTAGCAAAGTGCAAGTCTTACTCTATGGAAAGTGAGTCTGAAATGGAGGATCTACACAAATAATTATTTCCTAGTTTGATTAGACTAAGGACCATATAGTCCAGCAACTCCAAGGACCATATAATTCTGTTTCTGTCAGTGGCCAGCCAGGTCATGAAGGGTTTGGCCTTCCCCTGATGTTTGTGCCCAATATATGTTCAGAGGTATACTGCCTCTATATAGGGAAGTTCCATTAAGCTAACACAATACAAATCTGTATTAGCTAAGGTGTTTGTATGTCTCTCTCTGGAGATGCCCCTGACTTCCTGATACTCATTGCCTCTGTTTTTTCTCTCAGGTCTTGGGATCTCAACAAAATATGCTACAAGTCAGGTGTCCCCATAATAGAGAATGGAATGATTGCACGGGTGAGTTGCCAAGGAGTTGCGTGCATCTGCAGAAATAGGGATTGCACTAGTATCCATGGAAATGAGGTGGATCAGCTGGGCAGATTCTCTTTGATGGACCTGGACAGTGTAAATAATTCCCTGGGGAGAGGCTGTTGGCTGGAGAATGGCGTGGGTCCTGGAGAGGATCTCTAGGCTGCTGTGGGGACAGGATGGAATCTTTAAAAAAGGATGCTGTCCCAAAGGAACAGCTTCCCAAAGTATCCTTCTTGGTTCAGAAACCTGGGCATTTCTGCATAGACTGGACATAATTCTTTTTTGCTAGACTCTCACTCTGGTAAAAATCATTCCTGTGTATCTGAGATAAGAGCTAACCATGGGCTTTTATCTCCCTTCCCACCATGTGATGGGGGAGTTGGAAGATGAAAGCCCATCCTCAGCTGCTTTCAGAAGTGCCTGACCTTTGTTGATAAGGGGGTTTAGAGAGAGAAAATGAGAGTGACAAGATGTGCTTTACTAGGCTTTAGTGACAGTCGTAGAGAGTTGTAGGGCTAGAATTGTAGAGAGGCTAGTCAGACCTGCTGTGAAATTAAGTGAGCATTTGGACATGTAGTGGACTGAAGAGAACTGGAAGTATGTGATTTTTCTCATTGACTATTTCTGTTGTCATTCCTAGATGATCGAGAAGCTCTTTCCCTGTGTTATTGTGACCCCACTGGACTGCTTCTGGGATGGTGCCAAGCTGCAAGGGGGTTCTGCTTACCTTCCGTGAGTACCTACTTTTCTGGTGCACCTTTCTGCCCCACTGTGATTGGCATCTGGGGACAAGACTGTGAAGAAAGGAGTCTGCAGTTATTTTAGAATCCAGCAGAGGGACTGGGGTTTACCAGCTAATGAAGCTGCGGGTTCCATTTCCTAGCTGACCCTGTGCAACTCTGTTAGAGAGATCTGATGTGATTAGCTGTCTCTGCTTTGTTTCCCATAGGACAGTCTTATTTGTGATGCAGGTACTGATAAGCATACTACATGTGTCTTTGCAACCATTTTGATATCTTTTCTCTGAAGACCTCCTGAGCTAATGAATTATATATTCCACAGGCTGTGAATTATTATATGATGATGATGCACTTTCCCTAAATGTCCAAAGCACTTCACTTGCATAATCACAATAATGATTAAGAGAACAATCCTATGGCTCCTAGACAGTGTCTGCAGTGCCATAGGATACTTCGGATTCCTGGTTTGGAGACAGCGCTTCGACTTCGGATCTGGGAATCCACACTCTGCCCCCCTTTCCCCTTGCAGCTGGTGCAGAAAGAACCATGCCTGCTGCCTGTCTGAGGTTGGGAATGCAACCTTGGAGAGTGGAGTAAAGGGGACATTACGATGGGCAGGGAGGAGAGGAGACTGAAGAGGCTGGGATACAAGCTATCCCAAGGCCTCTCCAGCCTTCTCCTCTCCCTGTCTGGAACACCCCAGCTAGACAGGCAAGAAACTCCCATCTAGTGCAAATGCAGAGTGGGAGGTATGGCAGAAGTGATCATTGCCTCCACCACTCCTTCCGCTCTGCACTGGATGCTCGTAAGCCTCTGAGTTCAGAAGCCCACAAGCATCAAGGGCAGAGGTCATAGGATTCCACCCTAAATCTGTGAGAGATGACGGTATTGTCCTTGCAGTATTAAAGGGGACATTACTAAAGGTTGACAGAGTCTTGCCTGAGGCCTCCCAGTGTGTTCATGGATAAGCTGAGATTTGAACTGGGAATTCCCAGCTCATGCTTTTAATCTCTATTCCTAAACATTGGCTGTGCTAGCTGGGGCTGATGGCAGTTGTAGTCCAACACATCTAGAGAGAAACAGGTTGGGGAAGGCTGCTCTACAGTATTCGAGTTCTTGTTTGTTAAGCAACATCTAACAAGGAGAAAGGCATCCATCCCAATATGGCAAGAATGCTTGCCTGTGATCACTGTTCAAGCAGGTGGAAAGTTGAAGGAGGAGTCTTGATAAGGAATGTATATGGGCCTGCCCAAATACATGGTGATACATTTTTTTCATCAAGAATTCTGTTCAACCACAGAGCCAGAGCTGGATTAACCTATGTGCCTTTAGGGCAGGCTGGCCTGGCCTAGTCAGGCCTCATTACAAAGCATAGTGGATGATGTTGGAGATGGGCCTCTGCTCCTCTGCAATGGATGGATTTTGAAAAACATTTTGCAGTGTCACCATTTCCCTGTGCAGAGAACCATATGATCTTTGTCGGATATTTGGGTTTCTTCCTTGGCACCTTTGGGCAAGGTTACTTTCTTTTTCTGGTGCCTCCAAGATAATTACCTGCCTTTTGGTGTGCATTCAACATTATTATTTGTATGGCAAAACAGAGACATAGCTGCCAGGTTCTTTGTGAGAGATCCCAGGACAAGGGCTCTAGCCATATCTGGACTGAAGCTTTTCAGTGGCATCTATACTAAAGTGGTTAATGTAGCACAGGCAGGAGGGCCCTGTAATACTGCTCTAGAACTGCAGTAAGATTTCAGTATCATCATGATACTACTACAGCTTCACTTCTCTTATATCCCACCAGAACATGGCCAAGGGGGTATTGCTTGCAATGTCACATTAGGGAGGGGATAGCAGCAAGGCCGTGGGTGGCAACATGACAGCGTCACATCTTCCAGCCTGCCCCCGAAGGATTGGGAGTAGGTCCACAGGCCTAGCCTTAGCTCTATGCCCCACTTCCAAACCAGAAGAAAACCACTTTTTCTCCCGTCTCTTCCCCCTCCCCAAGGTTTTCTTTGGCTTTGGGGCCAATTGTTTTGTTTTGTTGCTCCCGCTGCCTTGTAATTATGTTTCTATTAAGGTGTACAAAATGGGGGATGGAGGCGGGGAGAGAGTAAAGATGTGGGGACCAGCCCCTCTGGAGGCACTGGGGGAGGGAGGGCCAGGAACAATAGCCAGCATTCTTTCTGTTTACAAGTGTGTTTGTCCATAAGGGGCCCTGGAGACTTATGCTTTGTCAGCAAACGCCAACACTATGTATTCTCATGCTAATGAAACTTTGAAAGCTCCAAGTTGCCCAACAAATGGAATAGCAGCTTTATTTAGCCTGCTGCTGAGAAAAAGGGGATAGTGAGGGAGGGAGGAGAAAACGGATTTAATAAAAAATTAAAAGAGGGAGGGATTTCAATATCAAACTGCCAGGAAAAGGAGTTGGAATGAGGTGCAGTGTTTTGCTTTGGAACTCAGCAGCAGCACAAATCAGAGGTGAGGGGACAAGATCTGCTTTCATCCCATTGAGTTTATATTGTATGGTTGCTGGGTGTTATTCACTGAACAAAAAAAGGGAGAGTTGCTCTTAACCCCCGCCCCCCAAATAAGAAAGTTTCTTTTTAAACAATTTTGTCATGGTTACATTTTTTGAGACTTTTGAGGGCCCACGGTAAAACTGTCTTCTCAAGCTTCATTTTAAAAACCAACAACAACATATGAGGGATGGGGCTTTAAGCACACACTTTTTATAACTGCTCAGTGTCTGGCGCAACCAGGGCAGCTGGCAAGGAAGTCAGGGTTTTCTTGCTCATTCC
This sequence comes from Heloderma suspectum, assembly GCF_057233095.1. NCBI lineage: Eukaryota > Metazoa > Chordata > Lepidosauria > Squamata > Helodermatidae > Heloderma > Heloderma suspectum. The sequence continues at coordinate 234,595,222 of NC_139461.1, forward strand.
GGACCCTTCTATAAAAAAAAATACTCAGTGCCATGTCCTTGCTCCCTTACTTTCTGCACCTAGCCTCTTGGGTTGGGTGTTTATTAATAATGTGTCTCATATCTCCTCACCCCTCAAAAAATCCACACACAGATCCCAAAGTTTTGCTTGTGAGTGGCTGGAATGGGGGAGTATTTTCCTCAGGTCCAGCTTCCGCTTCAGTTCAGCTGAGGGTCTCTCTTTCTCCCCCTCCTTCCTTTAATGCAAAGGGAGCGAAAACTTGGGAGAACAAAGGGCAGCAATCTATGGAAAAACAAAAGGGCCCGACTTGGCTCAGTGAAGCAAGAAACAGCAGATAAAAGAAGCTCTCTTTGGGAGCAGGAGCAGGGCTGTTTGGAATGTGGGAATTGGGCAAGAAGGAACCTTCTTGGAATCTGGGGTTTCATGAATGATTGGAGAGGGATTCTGCCCTGAACATGACAAGACTTTCTCTGCCTGAGCTTTCTTCTTTTCCCCATCTTGGAATTTTGCTTTTTCCTTTTGTCTAAAAAAGAAAGCAGAAAGCAAACCCTAGCCTTTGCTTCACAATTCCTGTTGAAAGATAAAAAGTTGCAGCTCCTTTCTTCATCCCAGTCACTCTTCCTTTCAATCCTCACATTTTTAACTTGTTTGGTTACAAAATAAACCTGAGCGAAGAAAGAAAATCCCTAAAGACTCACTAACACTCATTAGAAAGAACACCCAGCAGAGTCTGGGAGACAAACTTCACTCATCAAAGCCCTTGGGAATTTAACAGGCATTGGGGGTAGAGTCTGTAGAACCTCAGGCCCTGATTCTGAATGGATAGGGAGTAAGTCAAAGAGCATTTTGTTCTGTAGACCTCATTTAGCAGTACTGGACAAGTCCACCTGCGTGAAGTTGCCAACTTGTATGACAAAAAGTTAACTCCTGTGACTTTAACAACTTCCTGCTGTGCAACTATTAATCAGGAGCAAAATCTCCCATTACAATGACAAAATGAAGGTGTAAAATCATACTTGTCACCCTGTCATATAGCTATTACAGACACAGAAACTCAGGCATTGGTTACTCCCAGGATTGTATGAACAGGACAGTCTCTGCCCCCATCCATTGGAAAGAGATGCAAAGAAGACCCTTTACTTTAAGGTTGTCAGGGCCATAACAAGGCACTGAAGGAGGCTACAATTGCTGTGCCACTTCCCTCTGCATGCCAGTAGGATGCACCTATTGCCCCACAGCTGGTAGGGGGTGAGAGCACCCGCGGAGAGGAACAGTGGTTGCAGCCTCAGTGTCTAAGAGCATTTAAAGGTGTGGGCAGCACCTCCTGTTGGAAAGAGGCTTCAACCATCTTGGAAAGAGGCTGCCTGAAAGGCAGTAGAGAGAAGGAGTTGTTGGACATTATCAGACCTGAAATAAGATGCAGGGATTTCCTTGGATTGTAGCTGCCATCTTGGCCTTGGAGAGTGAAAATGAAACACAAAATTTAGACCATCTACAGTGTCCTGGCTGCTTAATGTCCCTCACAGGCAATTTGTGCCCTGTGAAATTTCCAAGGCTGACTCACGCTTGCCAGCAGGCGCTAATCTAGGTAAATTACTTTAATCAGTTGTTCTCTCTCAGACCAGGAAGGGGAAAAGTTTGTCTATTCAGGGATGAATTCACTATCATCAGATATCCTTTAAGTGCAGAAAATATTCCTTTTTTTCCTAAACTGTATTTATATCAGTCACTTCTGCCAACATTTCCTGTCTCAGTGGCTCTTCTTCCCTTGTCCCGAACACCTGTTCTGGTGGATTACTGACCATTTTACACATTATAAGGTCAAGCGACACTGTCAGTGACACTGGAGAGGGATCAAAGAACTGAGTTGTCACCTGGGCCTAATCAGCCTGTGAAACATACTGCCTCAGGATGTGGATGAGCAGAATTTGGAGTGATCTGGAGAGAGGAGAGGAATAAGGCCTTTCTATGGGGGATGGAGAAACTCCAGATCTAATAGTATATTTGTGAAGGATATGACTTCTCCTCAGTAGTACCACTCATCTGTGAATATGATGGTTAGGGATGAAGCTTCCCTGGGACAGATTATTCCCTACTTGCCTGTTAAAGACATTGGTAGGGCTACCCTTTTTATTAGGGCAAGGGCAGAATGCCTTTTCTTCTATCAAAACACCTTTTCTGCACAAGTGTATCACGTACACCCTGATGTAAGCAGACAGAACACACCCACGATGCCAGTCTGTGCGTACCTACACACAAATGCACTGGACAAAACACTGTATGTGGGAGATACTCCTTCCTTGCCAATCTCTATTGAAATCTTCCCTTTTGCTTCTAGAATCAACCATGATGCCACCACCAGCACATGAACTCATCCTTGTACATAAACACACATACCCAATTCTGGTCCAGCCAGAGAAGGCGCTGTCCACTTCCTCTAGTGCTGGCCCGTCAAACCAGATGCCAAATGAAAGCAGCATGCCTGATCCTGTTATGCACAGGAACAAAGGGAACGAAGCCCTATCCCAGCACTGCAGAAACCCCTCCCACCCCGAAATGAGTCTTGTGCAGCCAGTCAGGGCAATTAACGTCAGCATGCTAACATCTTGATAGAGCCGGTGTTGGGACAGCCAGGACCCTGCATGAAAGGGAGAGGCAGTGCCCCACAAGCCTTCCCAGTCTTACTAGTGTAGAAAGATGGATAAGGGAAATGGGCTTGCAACCCACACTGTGTAATTAATAGTCTGGCCTGTTACAGGTATATGTGTTCAGAGAACTGTCCCTCTTTCTGCTTGGGGAGCGTTGTCGGGTTCCATACTCCATATTTAACTTCTTTATTTCAAATGCCCACAGTGTGCGCAAGTCTGCTGCATCCTACACCTATGGTCAGGTTCAGCCTTCCAACTAAGTTCACAAAAGTTGCTAGCCTACCCCCCCAAAATATAGTATCCTGCTTACTTGATAATACGTATATGAATGTTAAAATACCCTTAAAAAGAAAAAAACAAACAGCCTTCTAATTTCATGCCTTAGAAAATATAGGTTTTGAAAACCCAGCTGCTCTGAGATTACAAAAAGCAAAGAAGAACAATAACAGAAGGTAAAACAAAATTGTTAGGGATTTATTCTTTTTTTATTTTACCTTGATATAACTTCAAAGGAATTCATAGTGAAATCATGACCACAGTTGCATTGGAGGCTTTCATTTCTGGTTCCTGTCACAGATTCTTACTTTTCAAAGTCAAAACAAACATTCTTTTCATCCAAATTGGCGTCTATTTACAAAAAATACTGTGCAGGACCTTGCAGGTGAACATTCATATCCCTTACCTGCAAATGTGTGGGGCTTAATTTGAGCCAGGGTTTGCTAGAAGTTGTTTTTCTGATTAAAGAAATCTCACAGAGCAGTCCTATGCTCCCCTTATGCCGGGACCAGAGATACACCACTGCTGTGCTGGTGAAACTGCCACTGTCTCCAATGTGTGCTCAGCCCGGCGCAGGAGACACAACCAGAAAATACAAAAATAGCATAAAAATGACAGACAACTGTCCTGCGCCTTGGATGGTGGTTTGACAGATGGTAGGGTAGCAGGTGCAGTGTCTCTTATGGCATCAGCCCCATGCTGGGAACACTTTCACCTGCTGCGTAGCTGTCTGTCATGGGACTTGCAAGGGTACGGGAGCCTGCCTGGAGGAAGTAGGGCACCAGCCCCATGGAGGAAAAGCCAGGAGCATCCTAGTCGCTACTATTGGTCATGAGGTGGGCCTGTCTCATGGTCAGCATGGAAGGGGTCACAGCCCGGATCCTGTACCTCTGGGAGAGTGGCTTATGAAGAGCAAGGGGAGACCCAGAGTAGCAAGCAATAGAATAGGCAGCAATTGGGCCACTTAGTTCCTAAACCTGGATGCATAGTAGGTGTTTGTGAGGGAGTGACAGAGAAGAGGGGGTGGTGCCACCTGAGTGCTATGCCAGTGCTCATGCCTCAGCCTCCCCCCTCCCTTCCCTTCCTCTCTATCATAGGGGGAGGGGGACTGAGTATTCTGTCCCCCTTGGGGGTTGCAGTGGAACTCTGCATATACAGGGAACAACTTGTTCTTCTCCATGCATCCAGGATGTGATCCAGAAGGTGAAAATGTTTGTGACTGTTAGCCCAGCAGTGGCAAAGGTTGGGGTGGAATGCCTAGTCTTTGTCAGCAGAGAATGTACCTGCATGCAGGGGGTTTCCTGCAAAATGTTCCCCACCACTGCAGGGAAAAGTGTTACAGCAATACATTTCAGACAAGACACAGCATTCTCATATGGCAAAGCAAGTTGGGGGAAGACGGTCGCAGCAGTTATACATTACAGCATGTGTAATGTATTCTCTTGCATACCTGTGTGGGGTGCTTGTCCTGGCACCTCCAGTTGTTGGAGCGGGGTTGGGTGTTTGTATCTGGACTCCCAAGGTGAGGTACCTGTTAGGGTTCTAGGCAGGAAGTGCTAGTAAGGTGCTCAATTTCCATGTGTGTTGTGAGGCCAGGCTGTTTTGTGCAAGATGCTCCCTTTGTGTGTCAAATGCCCTTTCCTCATAATTCTATCACTAAAGGTCTTTCTTGTAAGCTCTAAGTGTGTGCAACATGGGTCCAGGAGCAAGTTTGAAGGGGCTCTGAGCCAGGGGCCCCTAAGCCACCATGGTTGCTCTTCTCCCAGTTCCCCTACTGCCATCCTGCCTGCTTGGTTGGCAATCATGCTGTCTTCTGGGGCCAGGAGCACCAGCCAGGTCCGCTACTGACTGCTGCTTTGAAAATGGAGCTCAGCTGAGAGGAAATGGGAAGGGGGCCGCGCAACATAATCACGTTGCATTGTTCCCCTCCCACTTCTTCTCAGCTGAGTTCCATTTTCAAAACAGCAGCAGGCCACCTGGGCTGCTGCTGCTGGTCTTTCTGCAAAAATCTCTTGGAGCCATGCAGCTGGATTTTACAGTGCACCTTTGGGGCAAAGGTCTAAGCAGCATTTTTTGGGAAGAAAGCAGCAATAGCCCATGCATCATCGGAGTTATGGTCTCCTTGTGTGGGGTTTATCTACTAGTTGTTGTGTGTTATGATTGTGTGCTGATTTCCATCATATCCTATGCTGTGTTGTGGGGAGATGGGTTGGGCAGCCATCACTGGTTGAGATTCTAGTTTAAAAAAAAAATTTCTCTCCCATTGGAGTCAATGAGAAGGAAATTCTTGTGCCAGCTTTGGGGCACATGTCAAGTTGTGCTGTCAATGGAGACATAGCTGTGAACTGAAGGGTAGAGAATATGGTGTAAGTGTGCTCCTCCTCTGTGCCATTCACAGCTCCACACTATTTCAGCCATTCCACTAGTGTATCTTAGGTCTGCTTCATGCTTTTTTTTCCTCTTAAGGCAGTTGCAGCAAATGCAATCAGCTAATTACAGTTCACCTCACATCTTTCATTATGACTTGATCTCAGGACAAGGAAAAGGTAAATAAAAGGAGACAGGCATTCCATGCTGTAACATTTTGTTACAGGTCTGCAACAAAGTGTTACAGCATGGAGTGCTCCCTGTTCAGGATTCCAGGCACTCAGTTCCATTCCCCTCCCCAGCCCAAAGTTTTCAGTTTTCCTCTCAATAGTCCCAGTGGTGCATCTGCTGTAAGACATTCCAGTAAGTGATGCTATCCAGGTACTCCCACTGTTCTATTAACTCACAACTCTCTTTCTCTACAGGGGCCGACGGGATATCCAGTGGACTAACTTAGACCCTATTCAACTGATGGAAGAGCTGGGCCAGTTTGCCTCACTAGAAGGATTCAAGGAGATGCTGGATAAGGCAGAGGTTGGCCAGGCCTATATGGAGCGGCCTTGCCTTGACCCCTTTGACCCTGAGTGTCCTACTAGGGCCCCCAACAGCCAAAGCCAGAAGGTAGGTTTGAGTTAGGGGTGTTTCCCAAATTAGGTGAGAGACCTAATTCTTTCAAATGGTATATAAGGTGGTAAACTCTTATGTTTTGACTATAGTTCAGACTACAGTTGACAGCTTGCATGATAGTATACTCCCTAACAATAAAAGATTTCAGATTCTACATATAGAAAAATAACATGCAACCTTCTCTCTTGCATCTAGTTTGCAGTGTGTAAGGAATATATTTACAAGGATTTTCAGAGTGATAGCTGTTGCAGAAAAACAATGAAGAGTCTTGTGGCACCATAAAGACTAACAAATGTATTATGGCATACGTTTTCCTGGACGCTGACCTCCATCAGATACTCCTGATGAAGTGGGCAGTGTCCACAAAAGCTTATGCTATAATAAATGTCTTGGGGCATAATCCTATGGCTGCTAGTCAGTGGCTAGATGGCCATAGGATAGGTCACTTCCCTGAGAACTGACCTCCACCCCCTCTCGCGCTGCCTTGTAGGCAGCGCAGATTGTCCCTGCGCTCCGTGCTTGTAAGAGCAGCGAAAACAGGGCATTCCTGGGGGCGGCCTGGGGCGGGGAGGGCGGAAGTGCCTTTCTGATGCTTCCTATGCATCTGGTGTTCCCCCCCCCGACTTCCTGTGGCTAGACACCCGAAATCGGCTGTCTAGCTGCAAATGCAGGCAGCTGAAGCGCGAAGGAGAAGATCCCCTCTGCGCTGCTTCTGCTCTGCATTGGATAGGTGGTCGCCTCCGAGTTCGGAGGCGGCTTCCTATCCCGATAGGATTGTGCCCTCCATCTTTAAGGTGCCACAAGACTCTTTGTTCTTATATTTGTAAGGAGGAGCTTTCCATCATCTAGGTCTCCACTTGTAGTCAAAGCCAAACTAGTTGAGAAGCTGGGAGATCCATGATAAGATCTTCTATGGGTGTTCCCCCGACCCTCTTTTTAGTTCAAAGCAGCTGACTGGGGGAGTGGGCATTTCACTATGCTGTTTTCTATCTAAATTGCCCCCTCCTCACCGGAAGCTGCTATTTGCCCCATGGGTATGTGTGCACATAGAGGTGCTTTCACCATCAGAAGTGAGGAATGTGGTTACCAGAGATAAATTCTTTTTAGTCATGGTACCCAGGTAGTGGAATATTCTCTCCAGAGATGCATAGGTATCTACTAGTTTTTTTGTACCAGGTGAAGACAATTTGATTCTTCCTAGCTTCTAATGGGTGATTTTAAAAAATTCTTGCTATTTCTCTGTGTTTAATGTTGTTTTACTACTGCTTTATTGCTTCATGCTTTAAAATATGTTATTGCTTTTACTGCAGGGTTGGGGGAGGTGCATTTGTATCCCCAGCACAACATAATCAGTTCCCTTAGATGCTAATCCTCAGCCACACTTGTGTCAAACTGGACTTGATAAGCCAGCACTTCAGTTGGCAACAGTTAATCGGGCTCCACAAATTATTTTGGAACCTGACTGCCAGATAGCCATAAGTCATGTCCCATCAATTTTTGAAGCCTCTTCTCTCACTTATTCTCATGTGCACAAAGAACATTGCCTAGAATGTTGGCTTGGAGTACATCAACCACTGTGTATTTGAGCACATTCTTTAATATTCCAAGTAAAATTTGGATCTCCCATAAAAAGCTGGGTCTGAGATTAAGAGATGCAGTAAGATAGGGTGGACAGCTGCATAACAGTGCAGCATGTTTCTAATAGCCATGTTATTTAAAAAAGAGAGAGGGAGAATTGTAATATTGCAAAGTGCACTCATTAGGAATTCTGAATATGTTGCAGAATGGATGCAAAATTTGCTATCTGTGTGAAGAATTTAGTAGATGATGAATGTTAATCAGGGGCAAGAAGTTAGAGACTGCAAATTGCATTGATAAATGAAGCAAAAAAAGGAGGAGTGCCATTAATTGCTCTTAAATCAAGCCACCCAAGTAAAAGGCATTTTTTCCTAACTCTCACAGCCTCTGCTTCAAGCAAATAGCCAAGGTACACATTAAGTACCGTGACATAAGATAGATATAGCCAAAGAAAATGAACATTCTGACTATAAAAAGTAGAGATGCTTCTGTAGCATGGACTCTGGGAGTAGGGGAGAGTAGACTCAATGATCCCACAAAGCTCTTCAGATTGTAATGTTTGTACAAAACAATAGGATAGCCATCTTGTGTCTTATTGGGACTGGGGACCTCTTTTCAGGCAGTGTGCGCCAAAAAGGGCTCAACTAACTGTGGGGTCCCCCATTATGTTAGCTTTGCCCTTCTGTGTCTAGGCATGGGAGGAGATGTGGAACGCCTGGCACTGTGCCAAGGAGGTAAAGGCAGGACTGATGGTGCTGATCCAGGCAGACACAATGCAAGTGCTGGCCAGCAGGTGGTCATAGTTGGAATGTGTCCTGGAACAGATGGCAGTTTTGGGAAAGTGGAGGGGGAGGGAGAAGCCAGCGTGTGTGTGTGTGCATGCGTGCGCCCCCCCCCCCACACCACATATGACCGAGGGCAAGCACAAGGAGCGGGAGGATGGGGTTGCAGCCATAATTCCACATTTCCTGGCTTGAAAGCCAGACTGTTATCATTATGGCTATCCAGTTTCTCTCGCTGCCACCGCAGGAGCAGGAAGGAGATGCCGTTAGGATTGAAGAGAACACCCGGTGTGCCGGCAGGCAAACACACACTCAGTCTTACAGTCAGAATGGATTCTGCAAATGCATCTCCCAGATCAAATTTGAATAGGCAGTATATTTGCTCCTCTCTTGCAGTCTTTGAGAACAAAACTAGTTTTCTATAAGTTATCTGTTAAAAAAAAGCTAGTGATTCTTCTTATATTTCTCTGTTCAGCTGGGTAAATATCAGGCACTGGCTGACTTGAATGCATCCACCTGATACTGTCCACCACAGCCAGTGTGGTATAGTGGTTAGAGTGATGGACTGAGACTCTGGAGAACTGTATTCTAGTGGCCACGAAGCTCACTGGGTGATTTGGGGCCAGTCACTGACTCTCAGCCCAACTTACCTCACAGGGTTGTTGTGAGGAAAAAGTGGAGAGGAGGAAGGCCATGTAAACCACCTTGGGTTCCTTGCAAGAGGAAAAATGTGGCATGATTTCATGATTTCTATTGTGGGTGGCTGAAAATATGGAAATACTGCTGGGAGATGTGCAGTGTAGATATATACAGTAGATAAAGGTGAGGTTTAGCTAAGATTTAATCTGTGAGGTTTTGGAAGGTAGTTTTGGTTAAGAGATCTGGTTCAAATCTGCACTCAGCCATTAAGCTCACTGGATAACCTTGGGCCAGTCAATCACTATCTCTCAGCCTAACCTACCTCATAGGGTTGTTGGGAGAATAATGTACACTGCTAGAGCCCCTTGGAGGAAAGATGGGGTATAGATATAATAAGATAAAAAAAATAAAATAACTGTAGATGTTTGGATCTAGCAGTTTCCTGCTTTTCCCATTGCTTGAGGCCTGCATTGGGTCTGTGGGCTGTATCTATGGAGTTGTGCTTTGTATCATTCCTTTAAGAATGACTCACTGACGGTTGCAGGGTGAAGGAACCACACTGATTTTGGCCCCTCATTCTGTAGCAGTACCTAGACTAGGAGAGAACCTGCATGGAACATTGTCACATAAAAGCTTGAAACTCCCAGGTCCCCTGAACTCTGCTTGCTGTCCCTGCATAGAGGCTGTGTGCTTTGCAAGCACTTTGAACATAATGATAATGGTGGCAACACCATATGGCATGTGAAAGAGCCCTCTTCCATCATGGGCAACCAGGGAATCATCAGGCTGCTCCAAAAAGAGTATTATTCTGATAGCTATTACTAAATTTCCTTAATTATTCTAGGGTCAGTGTCATTGCACTGAAGAGATCCTCTCCAGAGAGTAGCTCAAGCCTTCACCATTACTAATAACTAGCAGAACATCTATCATTGAGATATCTGTGGTGTATGTGGAAGGATCAGTTCTATAGTGTGTGCATGGGGTGGGGAGACCTGCAGGGCCTCTGTCAGTGAGGGATTGGCCACCTCGCCTCATGGTTGGTGGGCAGGTTTAGCCCATACCACAATGCTGTGCCCAAGTACATAACGTTTCCCCATAAAAGTGAGTGGCAGATAGTAAAGGGGTGCGCTCAGGGACAGCATTGACATGGCTGCTAAACCTGCTCATGGAGGGGGAAACTATCAATGCCTACTTGTCTTGATGGCTGTATATTGCCTCGCAATAACAGTTGCTGGGGAATTGCCGAGAAACAGTGTGGTGTAGTGGCTAGAGTTAGATCTGGGAATACCTGGGTTCTAGTCCCCACTCTGCTATGAAACTCACTGGGCGACTTTAGGCCAGTTATTGACTTTCAGCCTAACCTACCTCACTAGGTTGTTGTGAGGATAAATTGGAGAGGAGGAGGATAATGAATGCCACTTTGGACTCCTTGAAGGAAAGGCAGGATAGAAATATAATAAATAAACAAACAAACAACAGCAGGAAAGGGCTATTGCCCTTATGTTCTGCTTGTGGGCTTCCCAGAGGCATCTGGTTGCCCACTGTGGGAACAGAATGCTGGGCTAGATAGGCCTTTGGTCTGATTCAGCACAGTCCTTATGTTCTTATGACCCTAGTGATCCACAGCCATTGAGAATCAAGTCTGCTGCTATTTGCATAGCCCCATATAAGGTTCCATTCTTGGTCACGCCTGGGCATGACAATATTGGGTGTATGTGTGTGATGGAATATTGGTAACCCTTGGTGGTTTGTTTATAAGGAGAGGAATCAGTCCAGTAGCGCTATTAATGTGCAAGGTGCTTCACAATCCCTCTGACATTTTTTAGTGTTTTATTTCCATTTAATGGATGGGAAACTGTAGCTGAGAAGTACTGACTTCCCCACGAGGTCAGTGAACTCATGGTTAAGCAAGGGCTTGAAACCTCAAGTCTGATATTCTGTCTCCTAGAACATGCTGCCTCTCATTCTTCCTGGGCTTTCCTCACATGTGACGTTTGCCAAGGAGCAACATTTGCCCTTGTTTGCCCAAGTGGCTAGCTTTTGTTTTATTAGCCAGTTAGTTCAGGCCTATAGCAAATTATCACTTATCTTGAAGGAAAACAGTTCTGTTTCAGTTCAGGAGGCAGTGGATGTGTGCAGAGGCACCTCTTGCTCTGTGGAAAACTGTTGATGGAACTCTTAACAAAATCCTCAATCACCATCTAAACGTCCTGTGCTCATGTCCTAAGTTACTGCTGCCCTGTTACAACCCCTTTTTGCTGTACCACCAGGAACCAGACATCCCCGCTGAGCTCACAGGCGGCTGCCATGGCTTCTCCCAAAAATACATGCACTGGCAAGAGGAGCTGATCCTGGGAGGCACAGTGAAAGAGTCCCAGGGCAAACTGCAGAGGTAAGTGTGTGTCTGCCCATCCATGTCAAGAGGAGATCTCTGACCAGAAATAATGCAGTAACTAAGGAGGTCTTTCTGCAGGGCAGATGGCTCTTCCCTGCAAGTAGAGCCAATTAAAGATGATTGACAAAGTCATAAACTTTGGGAGGGGAAGACATGGCTGCTGGGAACTGACCGGACTCTCATTCCTACCCGACTGACAATTGGGGATGATGGTAAACTACCCCTGAACCAGCTTGTAACTTGATGCAGCTGAGTTTCATATTCTTCGAAGTACTGGGTGCATGCCCATGACCTGATCCCAGGAGCAACTGGCAAGCATTCCTGAGCTGTAGGATGTATGTTGATCCCTGAAGCTCTGGCTGTCATCACTCCTTGCCTCCTGAAGCCACCTGCCAAACCCCAGTCCCTTCCAGCTAACATGAATGCTGTCTTGAAGGCACCTGCTTGCAGCAATCCACAGCCCAGATCCCAGAAAGGGGCTCAACTGTGCCTAGAGCAGTAAACATTGGAAGCTGGCCCTGTACCCAGCCTCTGCAGTCAGTGCTGTGTCCCATGCTGGATCCATAGCCATCTATCTATGCTGCAGATGATTGCTATTTGGTGTGGTGGGCCACATTCTGCATGCTAGTGGGGGCAGGTCATCTCACGCCACATTGTACTTGTCAGAAAAATAATTCCTACGGATGGGAACACCCCTGGGGCCTTCTGTCCTCAGCTGCCTAAAGATTGCCAAGGACTGGGAGAGAAATTGGGAACAAAGACTGTTTAAGGGTTGCCTTTCATTTTAAAAATCATATGCAAGGAGGTAGCCAGAAAATGGCAGGAAAGACTCTCGACACCTTAATGTTGAAAGTATGCTTGATTCTTCTAATATTCCAAGGAAGTGCCATTTCTAGCCCCTCCCATGCATTTCTAGAATGCAGTCACTTTGAGAGCTACTTTTTCATTACTTTTCTTCTTGTACATATTGAATGTGTATGTGGTGAACCAGATGTGTAAATCATCCACCACAAGAATAAATCATAGGCCTATTGGCAATCGCAGGCGTGTTGGAAAAGCCTATTGGTTGTTTGCATGCTGTGCTTGGAGCAGTAGGCAGTGGTTTCTTTCCCAAGGAAGTTGATTGACACAGCACAGTTGTCCACTTTGCATACATTTAGATGGGGGGTCAGGGTGGGGAAGCTGCTTGGATCGAAAGAAGCATTAAAAGGAAACCTGTGAATCGGCTCCAAACGGGGGCTGATTGTGCGAAATAAAAGCTAGAAATCAGAGCTCCTGGCTTCTGCCTTAAGCTGGGGGAGGGGAGTGCCACTGTGATCCAGAGTTAAAAGGACTCCTGCCTCCTCAACTGTGGGCAAGAGAAGGTGTCCCTGAGCCTGCTCTTCTTCCTACAGAGCTGAAGCCCTGCAGAGCATGTTCCTGCTAATGAGCCCACGGCAGCTTTTTGAGCACTACCGGGATGACTATGAGATACATGACATCAGCTGGAGTGAGGAGAAGGCAGCTGCTGTGCTGGAGGCCTGGCAGAGGGAGTTTGTAGAGGTGAGGTGGGCAGAGGCATGTAGCAGGGCAGCTCTGACACTTGTGTGGAGACTTCAAGGCTGCTTGATGCAAGGGAGGTATGTTTGTGCATGGGTGAGAGCACGAGCGCATCTACAAAATGCTGAAAAGGAGAATGCCAGGGAGGTGATGTGCAGAAACGCATGCAGGTCCATGATTAGGGGATGTGGGGGAGGGATCATGCAGGACTGCTTGCGGATATGCATTTCTAAACAAGGAAGGTTGTGTATCTGCAGGCACATGGATGCTTGTGAATGTATAGAATGGCACACAAAGCAGTTTCTTGGGTGGAAGGACGATCACTTATTTCCCCAAATGGAGAGTTTGGATCCTCGACCGTGCTCAGCCTTGTTTGGTTCATGACAAGTATAGCAACGTATAGGCTCTTCCATGCCCTTTTGACATCTTGTGACCTTTTGGCCTGGTGACACCAAGTCAGTTATGGGGACTTCACGAAATGCAATCCTGACAGTGGAAAGAGGTCTGATGTACTTGAGTAGGTCTGTATGGTGATATGCATCTGGGTGGGAGTGGTTGAGAGAAGATCCTTTCCTGGAGGGGTTTCAGATAGGCTTGTGAGTAAATCAGTGCTTGTTGTAAGCAGATTTCTTCATTGAGCAGCAGATTGCTTATGATTGGATGCTTCAGCAAAGGGCTTAGGTCTCAGCGGGGCCTCTGTGTTTCGAGTTTGGCAGGTGTGCAAGTGGATCCTGTGCATGAATGTATGTGAGCAGGATCCCAGTGTGAGTCTGTCCAAAGCCACTGAGATGATGACTGTGCTCCTCTTCCAGTATTTCACAGATCTTGTGTCTTTCCAGTTGGCCCAGGAATCCCTCCCTGCAAATTCCTCCCAGACTATCCATGCCTTCTCCATCACCACACTTAATGACATCATGAAATCCTTCTCAGATGTGAGCGCCATCCGCGTGGCTGGCGGGTATCTTCTGATGGTGTGTAGCAGCTTCTCCCCTCTCTCCTGCCTGCCTCAATTGCTTCTGCAATAGTTCTCCTCCTTCCTTCTCCTCAGTAATTGTCATTTTCATCTTCTTGTAGCTGGCATATGCCTGTGTCACCATGCTGCGCTGGGACTGCTCCAAATCACAGGGCGCTGTGGGCCTGGCGGGTGTTCTCCTGGTTGCCCTTTCAGTGGCTGCTGGACTCGGACTCTGCTCCCTGCTAGGCATCTCATTCAATGCAGCCACCACCCAGGTATGTCACACATTGGAGATGTTCACCTTCCCACCCCAGCCACCCTTCGCTGTCTGTCGGTCAGTCTTCCTCTTGCTCTGCAAACATTAGAATAGTCCAACCTCTTCTCAGATTTCTCAGTTCAAGCAGTACTGAGATTAGCGTGGCATCTGAGGATGTTGTGTTGTAGAGAGCACTTTCTTTGCAGACCCATGGCTGTTCCTGAGGCTCCAGCATTGACTGCACTACTGCCTTCACCTCTCAGAAGAGTCTAGCAGTCTACATGCTACTTTCTCATTCATAGGTGCCTGAGGAAGTAGAGGACAGTCATAGAATAGTTCAGTTAAAAGGAGCTGCAGTCCATTTGCACTGAGGCAAATCCCTTGACATCCTGATTAGGAATGTGCACAAGGGGAGCCTCGGCAAAAGTACCTGCAAGGCAAGGGAGCAGCCTAATAAAACCAAGTTTATGTTGCTCAAGTGAATGAGTTATGCCATATGTGTTAGGAGAAAGCAAAAAGCCCGTAGAGTCATCAGCCAATCTGACTTTGGAAAAATATGAGGATCATTTAGAGCCTGAGCATAAAAGAAGAAGTAAGCATACATAGAATCACAGAGTTGGAAGGGACCTTCAAGATCATCTAGTCCAACCCCTTTCTCAGTGCAAGCTCTGCAATGCAAGATGCAGCTACAGCATCCCTGACAGATGGCCATCCAGCCAACCGTCTCCATTTCCAATCATTCCCTTCCTTGCACAGCCTGACACCTGTATCTAGTTTTGTGGAAGTTGGACAGGTCTTGACCATGCCCCTCTAATTGTATTTCCCTCCATATCTATATAGGTGCTCCCCTTCCTGGCACTGGGCATTGGCGTGGATGACATGTTCTTGCTGGCACACGCCTTCACAGAGACCAGCCAACATGTCCCTGTTAAGGTGAGACCATTTCGATGTTCTTGTACAATTTGGGTTCCTGCGTACTGCCGGTGCATACTCAGCCCAAGCTGTCCACTCTGTGCTCATTGTATCTCGTTTTCACCTTCCCAAAACAGGAGCGAACTGGTGAATGCCTCCGACGTAGTGGCACCAGTGTGGCACTCACCTCAGTCAATAACATGATTGCCTTCTTCATGGCCGCCCTTGTGCCCATCCCTGCACTGCGTGCCTTCTCCCTGCAGGTAAGCCTTTCTGCTAGCAGTTCCTCTGCACAGGTATGCATGCATCCAGTGTTTGTGCACATGAGCCTTGTCCTTATACCTCACTGTAGCCAAGCCCTGCAATGAGAGCTCCTTTTCCCATACAAGTAGCAGGTGCAGGGCCCCAGTTGGGACTGGAGCATGGGGCAGAGGCCTAAAGCAGAGGCCTTGAACCTCAGCCCCTGGACCAAATACCGCCCTGCAAGGTTCCCCAGAAGGCCACAGCCCCTTCCCCTTTCCTCTGACTACTGACTCTTTGGTGGTTTCCTGACTGTTGTGTAGGTTTTTCCCATTCTAAAAGGTCGACATGCCTCTTCTAAGGCTTATTTACTGGTAGAAAGAGCTTTAGGCTAAAATGTGCTAGTTTTTTGTATTTTGGCCCTGCCCCTTTTGCCTTTGGTCCCACCCACTACTCAAATCTCCCCATGCCCACAACAGCATCTCCAAAATTGAATTCAGCCCTCAGGATGAAAGACATTCAGTACTCCTGCTTAAGGCCTCCCTCCTCCCATGCCATGATAGATTTGTGGCATGGCAACTTGTGAAAGAAAACTCTTGCAGTCAAGGGCAAACCACATTCATAATGCCAGATGTAGTTTGGCCTTCAGTCCACATGGTCTTGGCTAGAAAGTTGGGAGATCTGTTTGCTTGAATGGAAGTGGCACTAGCAGGATAGAAGCCCTTCTTTGTAGAGGGTGACATGGCTCAGGATCTTCCCTGTCTTTTAACTCCTCTCTTTTTCATCTCTTTATCTTCTGCAGGCTGCCATAGTGGTTGTGTTTAACTTTGCCATGGTGCTGTTCATTTTTCCTGCCATCCTGAGCTTGGACCTTCACCGGCGTGAAAACAAGAGGCTTGACATTCTGTGCTGCTTCTACAGGTATTGTCTTAAGAGTGGGATAGGGCAAAGGATCCCTTCTCCCTTGGGGCGCTCCTGCACTCTGCAGGGCAAGGCTGGGCTCCATCAAATCTCCTGGGAGAGGAGAGTAATGTTGTAGCTGGGGGCAGAACAACAGGGAATCAAACACAGCTGCAAGGAAAACGCCAAAAGAGCAACAACAACAACAACTCAGATGTGCAGATGGTAGTGTTCCCAACAAGTTTCAAAAAATATTTCTTTATCGTGGCAGAAGTTTGTCTCTAAAAACAAGTCAAAGTACACATAAAATCAACAGACTCAGAAAAACTATTAGACCCTATAAAGATATATGATGGGGTTTGAGCCCCACATCTTTATCCCAAAGGGTCTGTCCATCTGCTCAACAAGAGAATTAGTCCCCTTCTGTGATAGCTATATCTATATCTAGATATATATCTAGATACTGGAGGTGATGGGCTCGACCTTGGGGGAGCTGGGGGTGGCGACGGCCGACAGGAAGCTCTGGCGTGGGCTGGTCCATGAAGTCACGAAGAGTTGGAAGCGACTGACCAAATAAACAACAAATATCTAGATACTGGGTCTAAGCTAGGCAGTGAATCTTTGCAGCATGCATGAATGGCTAGGACAGTCTGCCCCCTGCCAGCAGTTTCTCAGTGTCCTCTTCTACCCACAGCCTCTGCTCCTCCCGCGTCATCCAGATCCAGCCACAAGAATATGCTGATGCGAATGACAACCACACTGCACCCACTTATCCCCATGGTCATCCGGCGCTGACCACCAGCACACACATCACCACTACTGTGCAGGCCTTCACCCAGTGTGACCCCTCTGGGCGGCACGTGGTCACCATCTTACCACCCACGCAGCATGTCTTCACCACCCCCTCCACTCTCCTACCAGCCAACCCTCTGGGCTCACAAGTCTTCACTCCTGCCAGCTCCACCCGTGATCTTCTGGCACAGCTGGATGAGGGCAAAGGTGCCCAGGAGTGTGTATCATTGCCCTTTTGTCAATGGAACCTTTCCAGCTTCGCTCGTGACAAATATGCACCCATCCTGCTGCAGAGCCAGACTAAGGTAGGCAGTGGAGAGTCACTCTCAAGAGTGTTGTGGGGCATTGTGCCCTATGCAGGAAAAAGATCAGCACAGCATCTTGGGTAGTATATCTGTGATGCAGGCACTGCAGCCTGTGGGAAACTGGCCTAGTCAGTTAGAGATGAGAACTGTGTTCCCCTCCAAACCAATCTGAGATGTGTTCAATGTGCACTTGATGTCCACAATGTCCACTGTAGTCATTCAAAGATAAGAGCTGGTTTTTGCACATTCAGTCGGGCAAGTCATACTTCCTTGCGTACTTCATGATGCAGTGGTTCTGTTAGTACCAACAACCTTGGATTGTCCAAGATTGCCTTACAGAGAGAGAGAGAGAGAGAGAGAGAGAAGAACAGAGACAAAAGAACTATGTTTGTCAGGGTTAACCAGGGGAAATGTTGATGTGGTCTCTGACATGAATGTCATTGCTGATGTTCTTGTCTTGCAAGTATGCTCTATGGCCCATTTGGATGTAAACTCCATTTTAAAAATTATTATTGCTATTAACAGTCTGCCATGAAAATGCCAGCGTAAGTGTCAGTAATGACCCGGTGCTTGCACAGGAGGAACCTTTCCTTTCCTTATTTGCTAAAAAGCCATCAAGTGAATTGTCATTTGGAGGGAACTCATACCACACAGGCAGACACTAGAGAGTGGGGCTGGATAGTAACCGTCCAAACCCCAGGTAGCCTTTTGCTTTGTTAAGAGAAGGCCAAGTCTCTTGATAGCAACAATGGAAAAAGTTGGAATGTGTGGAAAGGGTTGGGGTCTGACTGCACCCACCTTGACTCTTTCCTTCCTGCATTTTCAGGGAATTGTGGTAGTCCTATTCCTGGCACTGCTGGGATTGAGCCTTTATGGTACAACCAAGGTACATGATGGGCTCTACCTGACGGATATAGTACCACGAGGCACAAAGGAGCATGCCTTCATTTCTGCTCAGTTCCAGTACTTCTCCTTTTACAACATGTTCGTGGTAACCAAGAGTGGCTTTGACTACCCCAACTCACAGGAGGCCCTCTATGATCTGCACCAGGCCTTCAATGCCATCCAGTATGTAGTGCGCGATGAGAACCGCCAGTTGCCTAAGATGTGGCTGCACTACTTCCAGGATTGGCTGCAAGGTGAGCGAAATACTTTGTGCAAACTCTCTCTCCTCGCCTGCACTGTCTCTACTTAAAAAATGAAATGGGAAGTCCACTAGTTTTTAGTGCAGGATGCTATTAGTATGAACTGCTGATGGCAGGGGAACACATGGAAGTTTGTACCAAGTGATTGGCCAGGTGGTTCCAGAGAAGGCAAGCATATCTCTGTTTCACAACCACGCTCTAGATCAGGCTTCCCCAACCTGGTGCCCTCCAGATGTGTTGGACTGTAACTGCCAGCATCCCGCAGCCACACCATGCTGGCTGGGGGATGCTGAGAATTGTAATCCAGTACATCTGGAGGGCACCAGGTTGGGGAAGGCTGCTCTAGATAGCAGTGTTCTAGTCTGCTAGAAATAATCTAGCTCCTTGAGAACTTTCCAGAAGCTCTGTATCTCATTTAGGCACAGTGTTTGTATCTTGCATACTCAGGCAGACACTGCCTATATTTACCCAGATATTATGTGTGTGCATGCTCACACTTCCCTTCTACCTTCTAAGATTGATAGCTCCATTCCTGTTTCTCTAGGGGCAGAAATATGCCCAAACTCTGAAGAGGTCCAGCTCTGGTTGCTCCTGGGACTGAGACTACTGTGCTAAAGCACAGGGATGGAGGCCATGTAGAGGGTAGGAGATAGGCATAGCTGGTGAGCTCTTGTTTCTAGGCCATGGGATCCTACAAATGGCACTCCTTTAACTGTTCACTCCCAACTAATTCCAGGTCTACAGGTAGCCTTTGACCGGGACTGGGAAGCTGGGCTCATCACCAGGGAGAATTACCGCAACGGGTCAGAGGATGGTGCCCTGGCCTACAAGCTCCTCATCCAGACAGGCAACAAGAAGGAGCCCTTCAACCTAAATCAAGTAAGTGTGGGGGCTTAAGCAAATAATTGTGTGGGGAGAGGGGAATTGGTAGGTGAAGGGTACTTGCAGAGCTGTGAGAATTAAATACGAGTCCTTGATCTACCTGGTGGGAAGGAGAAGATCCTTGCTGAAAGAGCATGGAGAGAGCAAAAGTAGAGTTTCTTCACAGGCATTTGTGTGTGTGTGTGTGGGAGGGGCTTCCAAACGGAGATCTGGGGGGACAGAGGAGGTCTGCATAGCTGTGGAAAGGATGAGCTGGGGCATAAGCAAAGAGGCCTCAGCCCTTTCCCTGCAATAGCAGCAGTGTAGTAGTGCCTTGATCAAACATTTCCCTCTCCCTTCTATCTGCCCCACAGCTGACAACTCGCCGCCTGGTGGATGAAAATGGGATCATTCCCCCTGACATCTTCTACATCTGCTTGACCGTGTGGGTGAGCAATGACCCCCTTGGCTTTGCTGCCTCCCAGGCCAACTTCTATCCTCCACCCCCAGAGTGGATCCATGACAAGTACGATGCCACTGGAGAGAACCTTCGAAGTGAGTGCAGATTGGAGCCCTGTTCCCATTCAGACTACATTACTGTTTCAGCCCTAGCCCCCATCCCATGCTTATTCCACAACATAAACCATAATGCTGCATCTTCCCCACCTTTGTAAGCCATGCCTGGCTTCATGAATTGGTGGGGCAAAGGAAACGATTCATCTTGGGCCCTAGAGAGAGGAGTGGGGCAGGAGGTCACTGTACCTGATGGCTGCCTCTCTTTTTGACAGTCCCAGCTGCACAGCCCCTGGAATTTGCTCAGTTCCCTTTTTACCTCAATGGACTGCGGCAGACATCGGACTTCGTGGCAGCCATCGAGAGTGTGCGTGCCATCTGTGATGAGGTGGCCCAGACACGTGGCGTGCTCAGCTACCCTAGCGGCTACCCTTTCCTCTTTTGGGAGCAATACATTGGCCTGCGTCACTGGCTTCTGCAGGCCATCAGCATTGTGCTAGCCTGCACTTTCCTGGTGTGCACCCTGCTGCTCCTCAATCCTTGGACAGCCAGTATCATTGTGAGTATTCTCCTTCACAAAGAACAGGGTACCTGGCAAGTCAGACATCTCTGCTGTTGCTGATTCCAGGCCTTATATGTAGTAGCAACAAGTCACATGGTTGTCAAACACTATTGCCTTTGTAAAATTAGCATAGATGGTTTCTAGTCCTCTATGTTGGGACAGGAAACTTGGGAATGGGGTAATTTTGTGTGATGCTTCCTTGGATCAGGGAGTTAAAAGCAAAGGGCACAGTTCCCCCACTCCTGCAGTTTCCTTTTGTCTCCCTTTACGAAATGGCCTAGGAATTTTTCCTTCCATCAACAAAGACCATTTAAAACTATTCCAATTCTTCAAAAACTCAATTTTGCAAATGGAATAAATTAGCAAAACAAGTTGTTGTAGTAGTTTGCATCATCTAATCTGGTTGCTGAATTTGGTGTTTTTTTTAGTGAAAGCATTTCTCTTTTAAATGAACACAAAAAGGGTTTTGCACATATACACACAACAAACACATGTGTACCAGTTTAGGTATTGTACAGGTGCATGCAGCAAGGAAGTAGAATTGGCCACAGATTCCCATTGCGTCTACACACAGTGGCAAATGCACATCTGCTACCACATCATGTTGAAAACAGATCTGCATCTTCACAGTAAAAAGCAAACATTCTACTGTGTCCTCAAGCTTCTCTCCATGGTGCTGAAGGGGTTAAGCTTACATGGGGCTAGCCTCTGCGCTGATATAATGCAAGTGCTCTACTATGTTTTGGGCAGTAGCCAGTGCTGCCCATCCATGAATGGGGCTCACCGCCACTTCTGTTCTACAAGCCAGCCCCGCTGATTCCATTGTGCAAGCAGCTGAAATGAGCAGAAACGCTTGTTCCTGGAACGGGGCAGGTTGTCAGAGCTCCCTTATGCGAGCTCTGCTGGCCTTCCCTGTTCCAGAAATGACCATTTCTGCTCATTTTGGGTTGCCCCAGGAAACACTAAATCTCCATTGCATAAGTGGTGGGTGCCACTTGCGCAACAAAATTGGCAGGTCTGGCCGCTTGCGGGGGGTCATCATTGGATACTGCCCATGGTATCCTTACCTACACTTATGGATGGGGTGTCCATCCACAGGCCTGCACCCGTGCACCTTGTTTGTCTCCCATGATAATTCCATTTCACTCTGTTGCATTAATTCTTCATTCAGAAATTACATACATCTCCTTGTGGCACATGAATGACTGATTACAAATGTTAACTATGAATTAAATAACATCAGTCACCAATGCCTGTTTGGTACCTTGATTGTTCATATTCTTAGCTTATGATCCTCATTGTATTGTCATAATATCCATATTCTGGGCTATTAGTATTTGTAGTTGATTAATGTTCATAACCATGAGGGCTATACTGTTGCACTATAGAAACCTAATATTAACCACCCAAAATCCAAATTCTGTGCTAGAAATAAAATAACCAAGTGGCACAAGGGGAAGAAAAGTACTATTGGACAGGAGAAAAGGGGTTGCGTGTGTCAGGGGGATGAATATTGTGCAGAGACCTTAAATACTTACCACTGAATACTGAAGGCTTTAAAGAACATCCTTCTGGTTTCTGATCCTTTAGACAACTTCCTCTGCAATCATGAGGTCTCGTAACATCCTAGGGGTCACAGGATTCCTCAGAAAGCATGATCTGTTAATGACCATGTAGATTTGTAGATTCCTGTTCATAAACTGCCTGTTAACACATAAAGATTTCCTTGGTTGCTATAACTGGCTTGTCCATTACCTTAGTTTCGGGGTGAGAGATTAACCTGCCCCTTCTCTCTGTTCCAGGTATTTGTTCTGACTATGATGACAGTTGAGCTCTTTGGTATCATGGGCCTGATGGGCATCAAACTGAGTGCCATCCCTGTAGTCATCCTCATTGCCTCTGTGGGCATTGGAGTGGAATTCACTGTACACGTGGCCCTGGTAAATAAACAGTTACACATGCACAACTCATTGTGCTTCTCAATCATATATCCTTAGGGTGTCAAGAGCATGCGATTCATTGTCTGTCTGTCTGTCTGTCTGTCTGTCTGTCTCTCTCTCTCTCTCTCTCTCTGTCTCCCCCCCCACCAACCTTGGTGGGCCCATACTGAAAGGAATAGGGTTCCCTGAACACACTTTTTCCATACCAGGTGACTTGGTGTGCAATATTAGAACCTAATTTATTCAAATGGCCTTGATGGCACCCACCCAGAACTTCTGGATTATTCAAGTTTTGGTCTGTTGATCAAAACTTGATCAGTACTAGTGTTTACATGAGATAATCAGTAAACCATGGATCTTCAGCATCACTTAAAGTGGATTTGTTACTCCTTAATGCTCTTAAACCACCCTGTTGTAGTCTAGATGGTCAGAGTGAAATTTAATCCATTTCTGTAACGGTGAATACAGAACCCTGGGGTTAGCAGTTCTTCTTGATGAGTTAGTGCAGAATATAAGAATATCATTGTGTATGGGGTGAAAAGCCATGCCCAAACTGTTTTGCTTTCAAAGGAACCTGAGTGAGAACTTTCATTTCTGGATGAGGCTATCCCAGCTCCAGCAATAGCATCGGACTAGATTTGGACTTTTGGTTCTTCTTGTTTCCCCCAGCCTCGTGGGGCCTCTAACATGCAGTGTGGTTTTCTGCTCCTGTCTTGGTGTCTGCTTGGTCAAGACACTCCTTTTAGCTCAATTCTGATTGTCCATCCTTTTTTTCAGGGTTTTCTCACAGCCATTGGCAACCGGAACCTGCGCTCCACTGTGGCCCTGGAGCACATGTTTGCTCCTGTGATGGATGGTGCTGTTTCTACTCTGCTTGGTGTACTGATGTTAGCTGGTTCAGAATTTGACTTCATTCTGAGGTACTGTCCTGTGGCTTTCTTCTCTTGTATTCCTCTTCCATTGATCCTCTGGGCCAACTGTAACGAAAAAGGCCCTGTGGGCCAGTCCCAAAGGCCCACAGGGCATTTCAGTAAGATATCAGTAAGAGGAGTAGTTAGGGAATGGGAAATTGTCTGTCTTGTGGTCTTTTGGGAATTTGGTCAATGTCATGCAGGAGAGGCAATAAGTCTAAGGGGCCCACAGACCAAGAATGCAAATGAATGCAAAATCAAATAAGATGCATGGCCGTCCTAGGGCCAACACTTGGCCAAAATTGGGGAAAGATAGAAACCCCCTGTTCAAGACAGCAACTTTTGAAGTTGAGCTGAGGATATCCTGAGGGCCATTTATTCCGTATCTGGCACCTTCCCCTGCAGCAGGAATGGGCAGCGTCCAGGGTCGGGGGGCACATTGCCACCTGGCTGCCCCCTGTTGCTTCACTATCAAATTTGCCACTGAAATTCTGCAAATGTTTCTTCTTGGCTGAATGTGCACTGTACCAAAAAGCTCCAATCTCTGCAGTTATCTCATGTCTGGCCTTGATAGGTTAGAGAATGCAAACAAGATCATCACCCACCTCCCTAGCCCCTGCCCTCCCCCCAGAAAACAAAATGTCTCAGGAGTGAATGTATGTGTCCAAACAGAATGTGTACAGCAGTGAAGAATGCATGTGTGAATATACTTTGTGTATGTATCTCTCTCTCGCTGTGTGTGTGTGTGTGTGCGCATATGTGTAAGAGGGAGAGAGATTGAGAGGATTCCATGTTGCCCTGAAGAGAGGCCCAGATGCTTTGCTGACATCTACCACCACCTGGAGAAATACCCTTCCCTCTCACACAAGCCACAGAACTTCACTCTCTTAGCTGCTGGGATGGGGAAAGAAAACAGGAGGAGCAATAATATTTTTTTTATGATAAAGTCCCTATTATATGCAGATGAACTGCACACATGGCAATTACTGACCTCCTTCTCTCCACCCAAGGTATTTCTTCGCTGTGCTCACCATTCTGACAATTCTGGGGCTGCTCAATGGCCTGGTGCTGCTGCCGGTCTTGCTGTCTATCATTGGGCCACCAGCAGAGGTAGGAGAACTCCTGTTTCTGACCAACATTCTCGAGGGGGAAACCATAGGGAAGGGCAGAAGGGATCCTCCATCCCATTGTCAAATGTTGTTGCCACTTTGGGATGGAGGGAAGTGTCTGAACATTCCCCCAGGTTTTATGCAAAACTGTCAGCACAAGTGAGCAGAACATGTAGTTCTCTTTTCATCTTGCTATTGCTAGATTTCAGGATTTGCTATACTGAATGGAATGGTTGCACCTTTGTCTGCACTTAGCGGTCAAGTTTGAAAGCACAAAGACTGGAAACCCTTTGTTTGACACCCTGTGCTTTCTGCTTTTCATCATGCAGATCACACCGGCAGATAATGGCAGCCGCCTGCCAACACCATCACCTGTCCCCCCACCCATCAGCCACCACAGCTTTTACGTTCGCCAGCAGGGTGGGGTCTTTGGTGACTCCTCAGATTCAGAGTACTACTCGGAGAGCACTGGGGCATCAGACATTGGTGAAGATGACCGTAGCACCTACATCATCCCCCCAACGCAATCGCACATCTTGGTCAGGGCCAGCAAAAGCCCCAGCTTCCCCAAAATCACCGTAAGTGTCCTCCAGGAGTCAGGGGAGCCAGAATTCTTGTTTCTTTAGATGGACAGTGGAGTCTCATGTTATGGCAGGAGAGGAGGCAAAGGTTCCTAGATTCTGCTTCCAGTGTTAGAATAATGTTTCTTAATGAGTTGGGAGGGGAGGCAAGAAGGGAATAGGGAATTTTGCCTTCTAGCCATATTGCTGGGGTGGGGATGGAGTTCTAATAGACTGAAGTAAGTGGAGCCCTGGGAGAGATAATTCCTAGGATCTCTTGAAAAGACTTGGGCCATTGTAAGTAAGAGCAAGGGCACTATAAACTAGGAATGCTTGGCTTTTTTCCATATACCTCAGGTGCAGTGTGGTTTAAATTGGGGAAATAGGAGTCAAGGTTCATTTCCAGCTCAATAAGTGTTCTAGGAGTTAGAACAGATGGTGACAAGATATCATTGTCGAAGTCTGTTGTTCAGGACAACATCATCCTCTCTCATTGTGCCTCCATTCCTCCTTGTGGAATTAAGGTTTTCCTTTTTAAAAGGTCTGAGAGGTGCTCTCATTAGAAATCCTCCATTCCCACAATATTTTGTTAGCGTATTCTTCCCTCTCATATCCAACATGCTCACATCAATCTCTTCCCTCCTGGGCAGGTGGTGAAAAGCTACAAGACAAGCCTAGAATCGCCTCTGTCGTTTTGCAGCCCAGATTGGACCCAACCCACAACCCCTCGAGCCCACTTGCCAACCACTGCCGCCGAGGTCAAGGATGCTTCACAGCAGCAAGAGCAGTCAAAACACAGACTAGGGCCTTGGCTCGCTCAGACTGCCCCCATTCCCCCTCGGACCGACCCCACTGTTCATAGCACCAAAGTGCCACCTCTCGGACCTGGTGGCACCTTCACCACAGTTACAGCCACTGCCTCAGTGATGCTGGCCTTGCACTCATCCCTGCCTGGCTCCTGCCGGGGCTACACACATGAGGGCTTTGAATCTGATGGCCCTGAGGAGACTGGCATAGACCCGTCTGACAGCTTGGAACTGCAGGACCTACACCAGAGACACTAGCTCCCCACTTTGGTAGGCCAAGACCCTGGCTCTAGAACTCCCGCCTCAGGGATGGGATGTGTACAGCATCCCAGGTGAGGGCAGGGGCCCAGATTGTTCTCTCTCTCTCTCACCCCCCCCCCCCCACACACACACATCAGACTGTGAAGCAGGCTGGATTTGTGGAAACTCCTGCACTGTGTCTGACCAACTGTTGACATAGACAGTGCCTTTGGGAACTGGAGCAAGGAGGCCAAATGAGCTTCTGCAGTAGCCATTCAGTGAAACTGTTGATGGGAGAATCTCTCAGCACCTGGTACTCCACTCTCCCATGCCTTCTTTCTCTAGGTCTGTCTGCCGCCAAAAAGCACAGTGGTTTCTTAGTTGCTAGGGCTTCTGGCTTCAAAACAACCCCAGTCTGAGTCCTTATGTTGGACTGACTGACCGGCCCATACAGCATTGGGCCCACTCACCTACAGACAGAACAAATTCCAGCCCCATCGAGTCTGGAAGATGGAAGTGACCATTCCCCATATGCGATGTGAACTGTCTCATGGTCATCTGTGGGGCAGGGCATTAGAATGGCCCAAACACCTAACCTCCCATGAAGAGAACAGGACTCAACTTGTATGTGAGGGAACTCTCCCTCATTGTGCTGCTATTCTTTTATTTTAATTAATATTATTATTATTATTATTATTATTTTAAGCTGTATAAAAAGAGTCACAAACCCTCCCCCCCCTTATAATTATAATAATTATTTTTTATTATTTTCCCAGCTCCCTCATTAAAAAAAAGAAAAGTGGCGGTATCCCTTTAAGGGGAAGCACCAGGGTGAAGTTGTAATGGGGAGAGCACCACCCCCTGGAAGTGTGGAGTGGGGGGAGCATGCAAAGGAGGGGTACAATGTGTCTTAACGTTCTATGCAAGCTGTGTGGGGTGGGCTGTGCTTTGCTCCCACTTCCACCAGCATGGCTGCCTGTGCCAGCATCTGCCATGTGGTTGTTTTAAATAGTTCGATTCCTCCCGTCCCTGTCCCAGACCCAAAAATCTCTCCCCTGTGCCCTATTCTTTAGCTTGCTTGCCTCTTTTATCAGCCCAAGGTAGTCCATCACATGAATGCTCCCTAAGCAAAACTAAAATACCTCCTGTTAGTGTTTAAGCTTCCAACTTCATGATTGCCCAAGAATATCAGTGGGGCATAATTCATGACTAATACAAAATGGGGATTGTTCAGGACAGAGAATTTGTCCAGTTTGTTGGCCCTGGAAGTCCTCCAGACAGGGCCGTTGTCCCTGGAGATCAGAGCTGGGACTTGTAGAAGAGCAATTTGTACAGGTGTAGATTTACGTCTTTCTGATTCCATGCTTTAAGAGGTGCTTCTCACAAGATATTATGTGCTCTGACACAGCGGGCTGAGTACAAAATGCACGTGTACTATGTTGGCTAGGGAGGGAGTGTTTCAAATGGAAATGTGAGGTGCCTGGAGAGAACAACACTTGAATAAGAAAACTGAGTGTCCTTGTGGCAAGCCCTTCACTGCCCTCTATTCTGGGTCTTTTAACACACAATGTTTTCCCAGTGGCGAGATGATTGGCTTCTTGACTTGCATAGTTGTAGTGCAACCACCTATGCCACACTTCACAAATGATGATACACGGAGCTTTTCCTCGCTTCCCTACACAGATATTATTTCTGTATGGGGTGAGGGGAATCATGTGTAAAATTACCCTTTGATTTGGCCCAACAGGGATATGTGGGTGGCAGAAATCTCTTCCACTCAGAAAGATCTCCATGTAGTCATTAGAGTAGAAAGTGTTCAAAGGGAAAGGCGAGGGCTGGGCAAAACATTTCATTTTCTGCCCCAAAACATGATTGCTGTGGTTGCCGTTTCTGAATTATCTCTTTCCGGTTCAGCTTCTTTGGCTGAAAATCTAGAAATGAACACTTGGCAGCTGGGTTGGTTCTAAAGGACAAGTTCCATTTCCATCTGATACGCTTGGTTTCCACTTAACCAAGTCAAAATTGCTTTATGGAATGTTTCAGTTATTCCATTCTGGTTCAGGACAGAAATCTGAAATTTGCATGAAATTTAAAGTCATGGTTTCTGGCCAGCTCTATCCTGGGCATCACAAAAGAATAGCTCACATCATGTATATTGAAACACAAAACTTCCTGGATTTAACAAAATATTTTAAATTATTTCATACACACACACACATCCATTATTTCACTTGGTGGCTTTTGAGCCTGATGGACTGCTGCAGTTTTTACAAGGACTTTGATGAGAACAAAGGCACTAGAAGAGAAGTTTAAAATTTTCAAGATTTTATTACAGACAGGGCCATCCCAACCCAACAGACAGTGCAAACAGCTGCCTGGGGCTCCAAGTTAAATGGCAATTCTCTAAAGGGAAAACATAAATCCCTGCTCCAGACCTTTGGAACAATGATCTGAGATGGGGGCAGTTGTGTGCCCCCAACCTCTGCCGGAAGTGTATCCATTTCCTTGTGTGGAGTAGGGAACATGGGCTGCAATTAGAAAAGCTCTTTCAAGTGAGGGGAGAATACAGACACTGTCACCTTGAGTTGGAAACAATCTCCCACCAAAATTATTTTTCACCCAAGCCAGCAAAATAATTTTAGCTAGTCCTGATTACAGGTTTGGGGATATTGGACTTCAGGAAGTGCTCCCCACTCCAGTTGCAAAAATTGCTCAGCATGCTTCTGCCCAACAATTAGACACTAGGAGTTTGCCTTCTTAACAATGGTATTGATATGCCCAGTGAGTTAACACTTTACATTGTAAAGTGTACAACTTTGTCTTTAGAATTAGAGAAGATAAGCAGTGCAGCTGTCCTTTAGGCGTTCTTTGCTAGCATTGGGTGTCCCTCTGAGGGCTTTGTGTGAAATGATGAACTACTTGGGAATACAACTGCTTGTCCCCTTGAGCACCAAGGCTGAGGCACCACACTCAACCAGCTTACTTGTGTAAGACAGCAGGGTTGATTCACCCTGGAATCCATTTCTCCAGAGACATTCTTCCCTATAAACCCCAGGCACTTTAAATATCCCCTTTACCCAAGAACTGCTGTAATTTTATTCCTCAGCCTACATTGGATTCCCTATTTCCCCCTTGCTGCCAAGGGCATTTTTGCTGAGGTTTTCACACTTTGGTTGTAATGTGAAAGTTTCAGTAGGTTTGGGCCTCCTGTTAAAATTCAGCTTATTTGAAGCTACCAGTGATTTCTGGAGGGATTTCTTGTAGAAACATGCCACATGGCAGGGATTGACCTGGACGTTTGGATTTGTCCAGTTTTCCCACCACGAAATTACTATATACACCAGAAACTACTGTCAAGGTTAGGATCTAGCAATAGTTGACATGTCTACTACACCTTTCCCCCTCTTCTTTCCACCCACCCACTGCCTAAAAACAGCTATGTGCTTCTAGGAAACTCACAATAGAAATGGTGCTTTCCCCCCTCCCCAAGTCTGGAACCAGCAAAGCATGGGGAAACGGTGGAAAGGGGACACATTGTGTGTGCATGTGTGTATTTGTGTGCGCGTATGCATGTGAGTATGTAGAGGGTGTGCTGGAGACTTTTTAACCTGAAATGTCATGCCATATAAATTATTTATATGATAAAGAAAAAAGATTTATTTTTGTAGTTTGTACAGACCTCTAGCCTTGCAATGGAAGTTTTATTTTTAAAAGTAAATATATATTATATATAAACCTATGTTCTGATGGTACCTGTGTGCTGTTTTTTGGTCCTTGCTGTAATGGAGGAGTCTGTATACTTGTAGACAGGATCACACCTAATAGATTACCACAGGCTGTACACATAGGTTCTTCCAAACAGAACAAAAGGTGGATGGGAAATTTTCCTCTGAAAAATGGTGCTGGGGGAAATGGTTAAACCCTGCTCCCCCCAAATCATGGTCCTGATCCGAATCCCCTATTTTGCTATTATTTGCTAAATCAATTATTTGAAGATTGAAGAGAGCATAACAGATATCTGACATCTTGCCCAGTTATGCTCAACAGTTACGCTCAACGTCCTAGGGAAGTGTGTGGTGTTGAACAGCAGCAGTTTGTGTGTGTATCTCTGTGTGTGTGAAATATATGCTCAATATACATAGTGTATATCCTCTGCTCCTAGAAAGACCAAATTCTGCCCCAAGAAAATGCAAATTCTAGATAGATGAAATATTTTTTTAATGTAATTTTCATCTGTTATTACCACCGCCCTGTTTGGGTTTTCACACAATTTCGTCAACATAACTTTTCATGCGATTTATAGATATAGGATTGTTTTTTAATCATTTGTGAGAAGCAGTATCTTCAACCAGCTTGCCAAAGGCAATATGGGACCCAAAATGTCAGTGCTAGGATGGGCAAAGATAGATTATCCAGGAAAGGAGGGTTCTCAAACAGTAATAACTCTCTGTGTTAAATGAAGCATTGAGGCCAATTCTGATGTAACATTTTTTGCTCTATAGCAGAATACTGGTGGGGGCAGGGGATATTAATATGTGAATAACAGTACATCAAAGCTCAAAATGCACATAGATTTGGTAAATATGAAGGTAGCTGGCAAGACACTAATCTTACTACTACTGCAAAATATTTGTAATTCTTGCATTCTACTGTGAAGGAAAAGCATTACCATTATTCCAAACCCAGTGACCAAATCTCTCTCTAAAAGACACACCTCACAATCTAGACTAGCTTTTTAACCTGTCTGATGGTTTTCCCCCTACCCAACTGGATTTTCTTTTCCTGAAGCTATTGATTCTACATTTGCAGAAGATTAAGGTGTGTGAATGTGCAAATAGGACGCAATTGCTCAAGGGGATGTATGTTACCTTCGCTGCTCTGGACACTACAGACAGTCAGAGGGACTTTCTGGGGAAGAGGGCCTGCCTGTTTTTTTACTCCGTTAACGCTGGGAGCATCCTGGAAGACTCTAAATTCAGAAGAATGGAGATGAGTTTGGCTCAGTCAACTGGCCCCATCCCAGTGTTTGCCCTCCCTGGCACGATCATTGTCTCTACACTCCACCTCCATCCCAGCAGTGGCTGTACTGCAGCTGCCTGGCAGTGTTTATTTTTCCATAGTGTGTGCAGGAAGCCAGCACAGAGCAGGGCACAGCTCTGTGTGTATGCGTGTGTGTGTGTCTTGTCAGCAGCCACAGGAATCACAGCTGAGCCAATTCCACAAACGGAGCAACAAACAGAATGAAGAAAAACAAACTGAGACCAGAACGCTCACACACCACATTACAGGATGGGGGCTCAGTAAGGGGCACTCCCCTCACAAGGCAAATGTGACTTCTCTGCCCTGTTAAGAGCCTCTGTAGTTGCTGTGTTCTGTGCAATTGCTTTTTATCAAGGGGAATTGTTTATGGGAGCAATCAAAACATCTGGACAGGCAGATGCTTGGATCCACAAATGTGTAACCTTGATTCAAAATTCAGTGGATACTCCAAGGGGAAAGAATGCTGAATCTTCCTTGTCAAGAGTGGGATCTGCTTCTTGCTAGTCCTCACCATTATATTCCAGATTGGCAACTGGTGTGTGTGTGTACCTCAGGGATTTTACTTGGGGCTATGTAACTGCCCTGAGGAATCTTGAGCTCCCATAAGCTTGTTGTAGGGTCGCCTACTAACTAGCTCATTAGAAATAAGTATGGCCTGAGCATTAAAAAAGCAGCCAGATTGGTTCAAAACCATCTGTGTGATAACCTTCCTCTGTAGAAGCCATTCCCCTATAGATCTCACACTACCCCCAAATCCTGATCCTATTATCTCTGCCTTTCCCCCAATTCAGTTTCAGGTGGGCAAGGTAGCCAAGCTGCTTCTCACCCCCTTACATCATAAAAATATGATTCACTGAGGCTCCAGGCTCAGTGTCCCTCCTCCCACTCCCTGCCTCTTCCTTCCTCATGCAAGTTGCTTCATAGCATGATGTCACCACACTTTCCATGGCAGAGCAGCTCTCTGCTTAAGACTTGAGTATTTTCAGCATCTCCTTTTCACTCCTCATACTCTCTTCTCTGGGATCCTGCCACTGAAAATTTGTCTCTCTTCTAAATCACACACACTTTGACCTACCAGCTGCTCCTTTCCATATTCTTTATGTTATGTCCACTGTAATTCTGCATGTGGCAAAAGCCAACTAGAATTTGGCTCATTCACTGCAGTACAATATAGATTGATATGTTGGTTGTAAGGAGCAGCATATGTCTCTGTCTTGTGTTACTTAAAAATGACTTTTATAGCTATCATGTTCTGCAGCCTTCCCTCATCTCTTTCCCTGCTCACTTTACCTCTTCTTCTGGACCATTTCTCTCTAGGTTGGCTTTCACTTTACTTCTTGTACTAGGTTAGATACCAAATGCAAACAAGTATGTCAATTGTAAATGCTGTACAGAACTCTCCTTTCCTAACTGCCATTCTGTGTACATTTGCAGGAACAAAATAGCTAATTTATTGACAAATAACATATATATACCAACTTGTGTAACCATCTCCCAATGGACTCCTTTTTATTAACAAAAGCAGCTTTGGAAGGACATAGAAATGATGTGGGGGAGGAGTGCTTTACCCTTTCCCCATCCACTGTTTCATACTTCAAATCACTCATCCAGCGGCTCCCCCCCTCCTATGGGGTTTAATGCCTGTTTACAAACATGCATCTGGAATTCATTTCATTTATTATATATGTCACAGGGGTCCAGTTTGGGGGCAATTTGGAGCACAAAAACAGCAGGCAGGAAAGGGTAACGCTGCCCTCTCCCCCAGATTCACCATGCAAATTGCAACCTCTTGAGGTAGCTTTTCTTAACAAACACATTTATCAGGGCAATCTTACATGAGTTTGCAATGTAACAAATAGTTTGTCCCTTATACAGAGGTGCAAAATTCACAAATGCTGCATCATGTATTTTGTTGCTTTTGTAGGTTCACATACTTCAGGAACCCCATCTCTGCATTGTTCTTGCCACTGCTGCTGCCTCTGGAAACCAGGCTAGTGCACTTAAGGGCACTTATTAGAGGACCAACCCATTCTACTGAAATAGATATGTCAGATACCAGGTTAGGCTTCGATGGTTGGGGCAATGTCTCCCCATTCAGTCTAGAAGACTGACTCTAATCCATGTTTGGTCCTGCCCAGCTTGTAAGCTAACCAAAGAGTAATAGAGAAAGCTTTGAGGGAACAAGCAAGATTGGCCAGGGCACAATAGCTATTTGGGATATTCAGCTTCCAGCCTATTCAAAATTTATAGCATGGTTAGGCAATCTATGGCCATCAGGCCTAACTTGGTCTACAGAGGTTGTCCATGCAGCCAGTGGAGGTTGCTTGGGCTCCCTCTGGAGGCCCCTCCCCATGGCCTGAAAGCTACCAGGGACTTTGGGCTGAGGCAGGGAGAAGATCAAAGATAGGAGGTAACAATGGGCATTGGGGAGCAGCAGCTGTGCACTCATCACCTTTTATAGGAATTGCATTCATTCCTGCCTGGTTGCTCAATCAAGTCAGTGGCTATGAGCAAGCTGGTAATGAAAGTAAATGGCACTCTAGCTACAGGAGATTAGCGATAGATCCACCCAGCCTCCTTGAGAAGGTGGTTTTTTTAAAAAGGGAGCACCGCTATATCCTCATCCTACTTTCGCTTCTGGTAAATCGAATTTGCAAGGAATTTATATTGTTTTTAAAACGTGCAAAATTTGACTAGTAGGATAAATGCATGTATGCCTACGCGTCACCCTGAGAAGCAAAACCCCTCTCAAAACCCTTCACCTTTCGTTTGACTGGAAGCAATCAGATATTTCATTTTTAAACACTACACTACACGACAGATAGGCTGTACTATAGTGCCCCCTGCTGGGCATATGGCAGTCACGGGCACGCTTGTGCTTGCTCGGGTGCCGGTTGCGTGTAAAGCAGACAGCGTCCCGCATCAGTCTCATGAAAGGCAAGCCACGCAGGTGTGGCCATTAGTGTACTGCGATGCACGCCCCTGGCTTTGGCGCTTCCCCTTCTGCTGCCTCCAACGTATGGCGCAGCTCTCGCGCCCGAACGTCTCCCTCCTTTAAGAACAATTTCCAGGGGGTCGGCGTGTTAGTCTATTGCAACAGAAACAGCCAAGAGTCTTGTGGCGCCCTGAAGACTCACACATTTATTCTGCCATAAGCTTTTGTGGACTAGAGTTCACTTCACCAGATACATGGAATCTGATGGAGAGTTACAGGTTTTTATGGAGTTTTATATGGTGGTGGTCGTGGGAAAACTTGATTTCCTTCTAACCTCCCTGTTTACAATTCTCTCCCCTGCCCTCCCCGCCCGCCATTGTGTACTATACAAAAACCTGAAACTATCCCTAATACTCCACGGATTGATAAAGTGGACTATAGCCCACAAAAGCTTATGCCAGAATAAATTTGTGAGTCTTTAAAGTCAGTGGGGCGGTGAATCCGGTTCAGGTTTCAGTCAGAAACAGCCAGAACTCTAAAGGAGCTATCCAAAGCGCCTTGGATAGCTCCTGGTTCTGACTGAAACCCGGAGCAGATTCACCACCTCACTGACACCCGCGCCACCGGCCTCCACTGGCTCATCCCTCACTCACTCTCGTCCTCGAGAGGCCTCCTCGGTCGTCGAAGCGTTGCGCAGAGGGGAGAATTCTTGCCGGCTGCAACTTCTTCCCCACCCCCCCACCCCGCAAAGCGACCCGGGGACGGGAAGACGAACGGCGTGGGCGGGGGGCGGATGCCCCTTTCTGTGCAACTCCCCAGAAGACGGGCGCCCTCGCAGGCTCTCGGACCTGGGGCGAAAGCGTTAGCGCCGCAGGGCTGTCGGTGCCCCTCACTTGCCTGCTGTGTGGTCTGCAATTAATCCCCCGCCACAGGCGGTAGGGGAGTTACACGTCCTCGCCCAGCAGGGGAGCCCCGGCATCCCCGACTAATCCCCGGCTCTTGTTGCCCGCCTCAGGGGGCCCGCCAGTGTCTCCCTCTTCCCCTTCCCCCTCCCCGCCAAATTCAGCAGAGGCCATGTGTGGACGAAAGCGGCGCGGGGGAACCACGAATTCCGCATTGGCTCTGCGAGAGGTTCTTTTGCCCCAAATCTAATCTTGCCCTTTTTCAAAACTCGCACACAGCCCCGCTCACTGCCTCAGAGCTGAAGTGACCCCCCCAACCCAGCTGCAGCTCCTCACACGTACTGGGAAGCCCAGGAAGGGACAGAGGGAGCATTGCGAGAACTGGGGAGTGAAAACATGGGCTGAGAGTTTTATTTTTTAAGAAAGGAGGGGAGCACTGAAGAGAAGGTCTGAGGGGCTGTGAAGTTGGAGGATTTAAGCTTCCCTTCCTGCCCTGCTTTGCATGACAAAAGCCCAGCTGCAGAGATGACACCGTCCCTTTCCCCCACACTAAATTCACCTCCCCAATTACCAATCAAGCCCATTATGTGGCTACAATAGCCGTCAGCTCTGCAGCCCACCCAGGCAGCCAACATACAGACAGCACATCCTCGACCCATGAATAGAGCCATTTTGCCAGAGGGATATGTCCCGTTCTATGAAGGCAGCCTATTGCTGTTACTGGGAAACAAATACAAGTACTGCTGCTCCTATTTGGATAAAATGAAAGTGAAGCTTAGCATTCTAGCTTTGAGGTGACAGCTGTGTGGATTCCATTTAGTTGCTGGGAGCTGGCAGACCCGCTTATGAATTCTGGAAAGCTTAACTTCAAAATCCATTTTTTTCATTTGCTAACTCTATTTCTTCCCCATGTATCATGCAACTGTAGTTCAAAAATTATGTTTTTTGCACAGTGTAACAACTCACTATGTATTAGCAGTGACCCTATCCCTGCTACAATTTCTCAACTCTTTGAAAAAATGCATTAATGGAGGTCATACCCAAAGAAATGGCTAGCATCAACCAGAAGCACCAACACAGGGAAGTGCCTGGTTTCCTTTAGTCTCAGCATCTTAGCGAACGTGTTCTACAATTCCTGTGAAGCACAGGAAGTCTCATCCTCTATTGTTCCCTGTTTTGCCATACAAATATGGCTTGGGCAGGGCAGGAAAGGAAACAGGGAGGACAGATGACAGCGTGGGAAAGCTTAGAATTAAGACAATCAGATTGCTCCTGTCAATTATGGTTCCACAATGCCCACTGGTGGCCAGAGCAGATCAGTGCAATTACTGAACCAAAACCCACAGTGCACAATGGGCAGAAGAAGTGTTCAAGGGAACAGAGGACAGCATTGAACATTTTGCTCTGTAATTCTGTTCAGAAGCAGACGGGGAAATGGAAATAGTATTTTTATTGCTAAGAAGGGTATCCTGAACGTGAAGGCATTAACAGTGCTGGCATGCAAGTGATGAGGTGAGGGGCAGCATAATTTGTATCTGTCTGTGGCTCTCACATGTTTCTTTGGCTATATGTCTATTCAGAAGTAAACCCCACTGAGTTCTGTGGGAGTTACTCCCAAGGTAAGTGTGTATAGGACAGTAGCCTAAGA
Organism: Heloderma suspectum; assembly: GCF_057233095.1. NCBI lineage: Eukaryota > Metazoa > Chordata > Lepidosauria > Squamata > Helodermatidae > Heloderma > Heloderma suspectum. The sequence continues at coordinate 234,631,605 of NC_139461.1, forward strand.
GACGGAACAGAAATGAAAAGGTTTAAGGAGAGAAGTAACACTGTCACAAAGCACTTCGGTCAAAATGTAATTACCAGGAAAACAGTAGTTAACTACCAACAGTCTGCATGTTCTGTTAGAGCCTTTTTTACAAAAAGAAAAACTAGGATTATTAGATTCTGGCATTATGTATCTCATTATCCAGTCTCTCACAATATGAGTAAAAAATGAACAGGTGCTTTTTTCTTCCCTTTTTTAACCATAACCATTTATCTTTTGGCCCTATTCCCACAAAATTCAAGGCCCCAAGCTGTCAATTTCGCATCTGTACCTGCTTATCAATACAGTGCAGTCTTCACAAGTGGTAATTTATTATATATTTATATGTATGTACACACATACACACACACTTTCTGGAGCCTAGGGCATGGTGGACTGATTCTTCCATGTAGCAACAACAAAAGGCAGAAGAATTGGTTGGCAACAGCGCAGTGCAGTGTCACTCCTCCCACGGGCTCATATCTGTGTCAATGGCCACGCAGTTATAAGCTGCATAACGCAACTTTTCCTCACAGACCTTGGCGCTACAAATGAAAAAGAAAACTCATATCCACATCTACACATACATTCTGGTCATCACTGACCCACTCCCAAGTATGCGGCCCTTCTGTGGCTGGCTTTACCCTCTGCTATAGCAATATCCCCATCTCTACTGTATATTGGCCTTAATGCCAGTCATGCCTCCCTATATACTGGTATCCTTCTTAGCCTGTCACCATATCTCCACCACCATAATCATCCTCTGTCATTGCCCCACCAGCTACTGTGAATATCACTTCCTTGATCACCAAGTCTCAGTCCTGCGCACCTTGCCCGCTGCAGCTGCTCTTCCCATGCTGTATGTGGCTACCCCAAACTTTTCAGCAGTTTTTCCCAGATCTCTGCCACAATCACCCCATATCAGACACTGCCTCGCTCGCAACAACTTTCTAGTAGAGCAAGACTTACGAGGCATAGTTGGGCAAAAAGAGTGTGCTGGAGCAGGTGGATGATTCAGGAAGTGCGTCTGTGGTCTCAGAGCTTGGGAAGCAGAAAAAACAAGGCAGTCAGATCAGTGGGGAAGACTCTACCGGACAATAGACACACAAAATGGCTGCCAATCCAGCCCCCACCCCTGAGGAAACAACATTACTCACCCTAATTTGTCAGGATAGATATAAATTCGAGCAGGAAGTCGGCTTCTTCCAGTAACAAACCTCAAGAAGCGACTGCGATCCTCTAAGGGGAAGAGTACATAATCATCAGAAACTCTCAGGGAGATCTCACAACAAATCCCTCTCCACAACATGCTTGCCCACAAAGTATATGAAGGTGAGGCCTGATTATCTCAAGACCCAAGCCTTGAAAGGCAAATTACTCCTGGTCCAACAGATGAAGAGCAACCTATTTCAAGCTCACACTCAAAGTATGTGGCAGAATGGGAGCCAGTCAATGAAGTGGGAGTGAAAACAGATCCACTTAAACAGGGGAAAGCATTCCACTTTGGGAGTTATAGTAGTAGTGTGAATTGCAATGGTCTTTTCAAAGCTGTTCTCCACTTCCAGTGCTCAAACTTTCCCTTACAATCATTAGCCTGAGCAAACAATATCATCAAAAGGAATGCAGCTGGTCCTCCTCTTCAAGAAAGGGATCCTGCAGGGAGTGGCTATAATCTGGATCCACTGGGAACAGCCTCTTAAAACACGCTAAGCCCAGCATCCAATTGATGGCTGGTACAGATTCCCTTACATCACAACAGTGCACACTTGCTGGTGTCCACTCACCATTAGTAAAATTGTTCAAGGCCTCCCAGAAATACTGAATTCTGGTGTCTGATGGTTCAAAATCCTCAAAGCGAGCTGTGAGAAGGAAAAAACAGAGACACAGTGCACATTAGGGGGAAACTTTACTGGCATAGACCCACAGCCTCTCAAGGCTCAATTGAAGGGGAGAGAGAAAGAAGACGTGCCCATATGTGGGTAACAGACTTAGGAAGAAATGGACATATACCCTTCTTATTCCTTTGACCGCACAGACTAGGATAGCTTCTACGTGAACTCTCAACTACTGCTCTACTATTTTCCATTTGTGTTTATTTGTGAATGAAACTCATTCATTTTTCATGTATTTATTACTACCTCCATTTATGGCCATCTGATCGATTCAGTATGCTAGATGCCAGTGCTATGTATTCTGTGAAACTAAAGGACCCTGAATGTATACTAGGATGCCTTTTTGGTTATTGTTAATAACTTGTTAGCCACCCCGAGTATTATTTTTACAGTGGAAGCGCAGAATATACATTCTTTAAATAACTCAATACAAAATAGCTCCCAGTTTCCTGCCATTACATAAAACTAACACAATGAGGTTATGTGTCTGAAAGTCTAATTCTTCCATTTGCCAGGCACATGGACATGAGTTGCTAATGCACTAGCTCACACTCACAGCACAACCCATTGATATGGCACTCATGCTGAGAATCTCTGCTCACTGCAGCAGTTGCATGTGGAGTTGCCAGTCATAGCAGCACTCAAGAACTGTACATGCCTCATGACGACATCACTCTATACACTACCAATGGAGAGTGGTGTGCAAGGTCTCCCATACTTACTCAGCTTCTTCAGGGCCTCAACTGTAACTTCAGGGTCACCACAAACCTTCTTCTCCAGTTCTTGCCAAGTCAGTAGGTCCAATACAGCCTGAGGCACTACCTTGAGAAGTCCAGCCTGCATGGCTGCAATCTGAGACACAAGAAAGAAGAGATGAAAAAAGGGACCATAGTACCAAAAGGGTGGATTAAAATTCCCCAAAAAGCCGTCTAACTGCTGCCTGTCAAATGCACAGTAATGTGCAGCTTTTCTGTGAAGTTTTCCAGAACAGTTTCTTAACAGGCAATCCACTGAAAACAATGCCCAGTCTCTCATAAGAAGCATCTAGATAAGAAGAATCTAGATAATGCTGAGAAATTAAATGGCATTTTACACATATGGCATGAGAACTGGAGTGGCTCCACAAAGTCTCTAATAACTGAAAAATTCGATAAATTTGCTCTCAAATGCAGCCCCACAACTGTCCACTAAATCTTTTCCTTCAACTTCCCTCTCCATCCCTCTTGAACTGCCTCTTCCTCTCTGCATTAGAAACTTGAATTCAATTCCTGTGCTGGAATTTCTTCATCTTGGCAGCTAAGCAGCTGGATGATAAACTGGAGACCCACACGTCTACTGGTGTTCTTTGTTAGTGAACAACCAAACTTTTGAGACAGATATTTAACACCTTCTGGTCCAACCAGAACCATCTTGGATGTGGCAATAGATGTGGTTATTAGATCTAATTAGCCCTAGTGGGGTCGAGACCCCATAGTCTGAAAACCTCACAAAAGAAGGGAACCTGGAAACAGTGCTTGAATTACAAGGGGTGCAGAGGGGAGCCTGGCTCCCTTGCCTTTTGTAATGGTCCCTTAACTACTATTTAGAAGGTTAAGGGGGGCATTATTTGGCTAAATTTGATGGGAGTTAGGGGTTGGGGCTTGAGGATTTCATCAAGGGCTTCCCTACCTTTCCCCACATAATATGGGCATTTGCTTGGGAGAGAGAAAAGGGCAAGAAAAGAAGAAACATCACACTTTCTTGTATCCCAAGATTGAGGCAATGGAGTTTATAGGTCATATGGAGGGACAAAACGATCTCAGAATGATCTGTGGAACTCTGTGTCACAAGCAAGAGGCACATAGCAAAAAAAGGGAGGCACTGATTGGTGATGAATGGGAAGCCAGACGTGTTTACATTGCCCAAATGCCAACCTGCATTACCTGCTCCTTGCTCTCATTTAGCCGTGCCTTCTGTACCAGGCGGATGAAATCTAGGCGGTCTTCGTGGCGCACCACAGTGCGCGTGCCACCAAGGATAAGCTCCACCATGCACTGGTCACTCAGCACTGTGGTGTAGGTCAGCTCATTCCCAAACTTGAACTCAAATGTCTCTTTGTCCATTCCTTCCATCATCTCCAGAAGCTTCACCTGAGAATGTGGGGGAAAAACAGTTTCACCCCAAACTTCCATGGACAAGATAGCAAGAAAGGGAGTGACTGGGATATTATATAAAACCAGACATAATTAAATGGCTATTGTAACATATTACCAAAACATCTTCCCATCAGTCTGGAGCATACATTGTTTCTCGCAATCTGTATAGTTGGTACGTTGGAAGATGTAGAATTTGTGGCCCACCGCTCAGTGTTAAATCCAAATATAAAAGGAAGCAACCACGCCCTTCCCCACTGGCAATTTTAGAAAAGATAAAAGCCAATTGTGCTGCCATGTTGGTATTCCAAATGCATAGACCACGCAGAAAAGTGCTAGAGAGGAGCCTGTGCTCAAAGTTTCAACAAACACGATAGATACATCAGCTCCAAGTGACTCACCAGCACAGAGTCAACAGCAGGGAAGTCTTTACTCCAGCTCACATTCTCCCCAGTCAGTTGCTTCCAGACAAAGCCAGGCAGGGCCAGGACCTTGGAGATAGATGAAGGAGATATGCAATGCTGCAAAACTTTGTTCTCAGATGCAATCTTTTGTGTCCCACTGTGCCCAAAGGATATGTTCAGGAAAGAAGGCAAGAATGATCTCCAGGTTTGTTTTATTAAGAATACTTCTGCTTTGTTTCTTCTTTTAAATAACCATGTTTTAGCGCAGGGGTCCTGAACCTTTTTGGCTCGGTAGGCACATTTGGAATTTTAAATCTCATGGGTGCTCTCAGAAAATGGCTGCCGTGGGGAGGGGGGATTGCCCATTCACAAAGTGGCTGCCATGCTGGGCAAGGGCAGTCACAAAACACTTATTTGCCAGAAGCAAACTGGTGAAAAGTAAGTGAAAAGTAAGTGACACTAAGTGAAAAGTAACTTGCCCAGGAAGTACAAGGCGGAGGTGGTGTCTGAACTCCAAAACACAAAACCACTCTGTTGAACCCAAATAAAGATGGTGCTGGAAGGCAGCTTCTCAGTTAAAAAAAAAAAAAAAGTAAAAAGATCTTAGGATACAAAATAAAAATCAGGAGGGGCAGGGAGCCTGGCAAGTGCCAAGGGGCGTGTCCTTGGGCACACTGGTGCCCACAGGTATCATGCTGGAGACCCCAGTTTTAGTGTTTGCATCTTGGTTGTATTTTTAATTTATGTATGAGGGGACTGGCTTTACAATCCACTCATATCTAAATTAAAAATACAATAAAATTGTACAGAGTGATCATCAATCCAAAACACAAAATAATCCAGTACAGTGGAGAAGGTAAGGTGGAGTGGGAAGCTTGGTTTCCACTGTGAGTACCAAAGAGAGCCCAGTCTCTAGCTGACACTCACCAGGAACTCCTTGCCACGTAGGGCTGCACCCATGATCTGTCCAATCCACTCATACTTGGTGAAGTCCTTGCAGGATGGGTTGGGGACATACATGTCCCGGGCCTCTCCAGTACCGCTGCCCTGAAATGACAGACACCTTAGCTCAAAGGTCTTGCCCAAGCTACAGTGTGAGGATCAAGTCAGCACAGACTCCATGCCAGGGAGCCCGCCTCAACACCAGAATATCTAGCAACAGTGGAGGCTGGTGGCTCCAATGTCGGTGGGGCAGTGCATCCGCTCTGGATTTCAGTCAGAACTCGAAAAGAGCTATCCAAGGTGCTTTGGAAGCAGAGTGGATTCATTGGCCCACTGACATCAGAGCCACCAGCCTCCATGGACTGAAATCTATTATTTGGCTAAGTCTCCTCTGATTATTATTTTTCCTTTATTATTATTTGTTCATTATTATTTTTCCTTTAGAGTTCTGATGGGCTCTAACTGAAACCTGGAGCAGATTCACCACCTCACTGACATCGGAGCTCCCAGCCTCCGTGGTCTAGCAACAGCTTAGCCCTCAAGAAGTGACCTAGCTGCAGCGGGAAGACCAAGAGATACCCTGCAGCACAATATAGTGCTCTGATTTCAACTTAAGAATGATTGTACAAAACATAACCTGCTCTCTCTCAGCCATTTTTGCCATGCAATAAGGGCAGGCAAAATTAGTACGCTGAGTAGGACCAAGAAGAAGGATAACATAGCACGGGTACAAGCTGGCCTCTGGAAAAGTTACTTGGATGGCAGCAGGGATGGAGCTAGGAGATGGAGCTTTCGCGTCCATACTAGTTGTTCCCTACAACAGTGCCTCCTAAGCACTTTCCCTTTTCCAGAGCTTGCCCTTGTCCTCATGTCAACAGCTTCTGAGACTCTTGCTCCTCTGGTGTTCCCAACAGCAGGAAAGGTTTAGCTTGAGCAGGCAGCTAGCACCTGGTTGGATGTGCGGACAAAAAAAGGCAGTGGCACAGGGGTCTCGGCTGAACTAGGACACAACTCCTCAGACATATCAGCAATGCTATCCCGGAAACCACCACCTGGAAGAGAGAGAGAAAGAAAAAAGTGCCACCTTAATTTTAGTGCCACCAGCTACTTGAGCTCACAAAAACATCGTTATCTAGATTTCAGGTCTTCCTATTACCACTCTTGAGACCAGCTCAGTCTTCTGTAAGACGCAGAATATTCTGAGAGTACATATAGACAAAGAATTACGATCTGCTAAGTCTGCTCATATTTGGCAAAGTTCCTGTTGGACCCTGTTTGGCTCAGGCCTCCATAGTACTGTTATCCTGTGACAGAAATCTTTTGACCCCCCTATCAAGGGTTCAAGAGCCGCCTCAAAAGCAGCAGCAGAGTTACTGCACTGCACATCATCATCCGTATCATCTGCGCCATGCCTCTTAACCAGGAACGTATTTAAAAAATAACAATCCAAATTTGTCTCAAAGGAAACCCAAAGGAAATTCCAAATTATGAAAATAAAAAATATGTATAGGTATTGTGGTGGTGATCGTGAACAGAAGAAATATACTGAGATTGGGGACAGAGAATAGGAGTCATGTGGGAAGGCTATAGAACCCACACATGACCAACTAAGTTCCAAGACTGGATTTTTCCAGCAATCATGATGGCTAGAAGGTTGCTTCTGTTTCTCTTCTTTTCACTGAAAGATACAAATCTTCAGAGACCAAATTTGTGTCAGCTGTAATTTTGGACTACACAAGGGCTAGAACTTACCCTGATCAATGATGCCCTCAGCGATGAATTTACACTCCCACCACTGGTCATAACGCAACGGCCACCTGAGATGAAAGAAAAATGAGCACTTAAAGCTACCAGTGTAGGACAGCAGGAGTTGTTTCACTGCTGTACGACAGCAGGAGTTGGACAGCAGTGTAGGACAGCAGGAGTTGTTTCACTGCTGGTGAAAGAGCCAGGGCCAAAAGTTAAGTTCCTTGGATGACTGGTGTGCAGTGGATTTTTGGAACAGCCTCTTGTTTTATTTTTTGCACAAGTATAGATATCTTTATTCAACATCCCATATAACTGTGACATCCCCAGGGATGCAATAGATTTAAGAATGCATCTGTATAATAAAGATATTTACAAGCAAGTTTATATACAGTAGCAGGCACAAAAAAGGGGACCTCTCAGAATCAGAGTCAGAATTATGATCTCAGAGACTGTCCATTAGGGATACACAGGAAGGAGGATCTCAAACATTTTCATGACAGGAAACCAGCCTCAGCACCACCAAGCTTCCAAAATGGGGGAAAGACTGAGTAGATCAATACAGCCTTACAATGCACGTTTGACAACAAGAGAGTGGGAAATGCCTTCAACAAAACAAGTGGAAGGTTTTCAAATGCAGGCAGCTGTTTGCCAAGCAATAACCTCCTAGGGGCTTGCAGCAACCCAACCCTAACATACTCCAGGTTCACAAACTTCTGTCTAGGAGGTTATAGCGGGCTATGGAAATCAGACTCTGTCTTCTTTCTGAGGCTTGAGCTTTTGCTTTACTGACAAACCCTGCGGTGTCTGACATTCAGGTCTTTAGAACAGGAGGTACCAAACAGTTTGGTGGTAGAAGGGCCAGGGAGGACAGACAGATGGCTCCTGGAGCAATCGTGGAACCACTCACCTATAATCCAGTGCCTTCTCATACTTGTCAGAAGGTTTCAGGCCCTCATACACCTAGAAGGGCAGAGAATGCAGCCAAGACATTAAGAGTTGAAGAGACTGGGCAATAGTGCTCACAGACAGCAGAGCATGAATGTGTGTCCCTTGAAGGACTTCATGCCTTTGTTGTTGTACAGCAGGGGACTGGAGGGCAGCCAACAGGTACCAAAAGGCTACAAGCAATTATTCTGCCGATGCTGTCTGGTTAGGCAGATAAAGTATTTGTAATAAGGGACACTCATGAAATTTAAAAGCCAGTGTGATGAAGTGGCTGGGATTGGATATAAAAAGCCAGGTTCAAATCCCTGCTCAGCCATGAGGCTCACTTGGTGGCCACACACCAGTCACCACCCTTTGGCCTTAACTTCACAGTATTGTTAGAAGGATAAAACGAGATAACTCCATTTACAAGCTTGGGCTTATGGGCAGAACAATGGGATAAAACAAATAGTAAGTAAAGAAACAAATTAAACTGTATTTTTATGCCGAGTCCTCAGAAATGAGAACTAGGCACAAACACTAAAACAATTTCTGGGAATCTGGAAAAAAAACCACCTTGGGATTATAGCTAGAGAGATGTGAACTGTTCTGTTTGGGGAGAGGTTGAAATCAGCTATGTTAGTTATTTAACCCCTTGTGTCAGAGAAGACAGGGAGTTAAGCTCTGAAGCTTTTATCACACTGCACATCTATGTCATTTCTGTTGGAAATGCTGAATTTCATCTTGCATTATAAAGTGAAGGGATCTTGAAATATTGAAATATCAGAAAGAAGCTGCCTGGTCCTACAAAACTGCTTGCTTGCTGGGTGTAGCTTATACTCTGGGATAGATTTTTTACCATGAACTGAACCTGGTTTAGAGGATGGAAGTTGGAAAAGTACCTAAACAATATTAATAGATGTGGAGTAGCAGGCTGCAAAGGCAGAAAAACCCACTACCATCCTTCACCCATACCATGCGTGTTAGTGTGGGTGAGCTGGCCTTACCTGGGTAAAGACGGTGTTTTTGCAGCTAGGGTCAAGTGCTGGATTGTCACGATGTTCCATGGCCAGGCGCCGGTTGATGTACAGCCGTGGCATGAAGTTGGGCTTGCTAGTCTCAGAGTCCTTGAGGCACTGGGTGATTAGCACCATGCGCCGCTTGGACAGCAACAGGAACTGCTTGATGTGCTGTCATGGACAAAGTGGGACAACAATATCCCAATACTTAATGGGATTCTTCTCCCACCTTCCCAAACCAGCCTGACTCTACTGCCAGTATCACCCCAAACTGTTCTAGCACCATAGATAACCCACTTCACTTTCCTTCTAGGAAACCCTTTGATGTAGGACAATGCATGTCTGATGTGGAAAGTTACTTCCATTTCCCACCTAAAATTACAACATATTTTTAATTTATTAGAAGATTCACATATAGCCTTCTATAAAAAATCAGGTAGCCATATTAACTCAAACCCCAGATTTAAAGTAGCTTAGGAAGCAATCTTATGGCTGCCAGACAGCAGCTAGACGGCCATAGGATATCTGGTTTTCCAGGAACCGACCTCCCCACACTTCCACGCTGCCTCCAAGGCAGCATGGAACAGCCCCGTGCTCCGCGTTCGCTGAGAAGGGGCGTTCCCTGAGGAAGGGGCGTTCCCTTTCTGGGGCGGGGAGGGTGGAAATGCCTATACGACACATCCAATGTGTCGTACAGCAGCCTCCTCCCCTGCTCTGCCCTCCCGTGGCTACACAGCTGAAATCAGCTGTCTAGCCGAAAATGCAGGGCAGGAGAAGCGCGGAGGGAATGATCCCCTCCATGCTTCTCCTGCCCTGCGTTGGACAGGTGGTCACCTCCGAATTTGGAGGTGGCTGCCTATCTGAATAGGATTGCACCCTAATTGTCTATTTCAGATGATGGATTGAAAAAAACTATTTTGGAACTTGAAAAATCTGCTTGGACCAGCCTCTCACATAAACCATGCTTGAAACCTTGACTTTCTCTTAAATTTCCATCATTTGAGCTAAAGGAAAAGCCTCTGGGGGTATCCCTTTAAAGATCACTAGAGAAAGATTTTCATACTTTATAAAGTTGTATGTTAGGACATGGTGTCCAAGATGAGAGTGTGATCAGGTGCAAATCTTTGAGTGAAGTGAACTAAATCTTGGGGTATGCCAAACTAAAGTCCTGGCCCCCAATCGTTATTGTGACACTTCTGTGTAATCTCTGCAATGAAGTTAGGGAACTGCTAGCAATAACTTCCCTTTCGGTGGAAAGAAAAGGGCCAAGATGTATAGGATGATTAGTATTTCTGCATCCCAGCCCAGGAGAAATTCTTCAGGGTATGTTACTGGAGCACTATCAACACGGCTCCTAACAATAGCTTTCACACTGAGGGTGCAAATATGGTCCTATAAAAGTGACCAGGAGCAGTAATGCTTACCCCAAAAATCAGTTTGGGGTATCTTGCCTCCTTCATCAAGAAAGTTAGTGTCCAGCATAGGCATCCTCAATTAAAATAAGACAGGCAGCAATCCCTATTCAAATGCTGTGCCAGTCTATAGAAAGGTTGAAGGGGAGCCTCCACAGTAACAGAATTCATACACCATCTTGCTGCAGCCTTTTCTTCACACAACCCTTCCCTGCCTGCAGGAAGTAGGATGGCAACATTAGCCTAGTTGATTGCCCAGTCAGGGCCTAGAGTAGAGGTAGATACATTTATTCGGTTTGTTTGCTTTTTCTGAGGCAAACAGGCTTCCTAGGCAGGGCTGGTGATCAAAAAATGGTTACTGTATTAGTTGTCCAAGTAAGAAAACATAGAACCTGTCACATTACAAAGACCCCAGCCTCACCTTGAGCTCGCTGAAGGTGCAAAGTGTGTAGTCCCAGGCTGGAACAAGGTGATGAAGGACACTGTCCAAGATCTTGATAAACCTATCAAAATGAAAGTGCAGAGCATGAAAAACATAGGAGCAAACTATTTGAATTCAGTAGGGTTTGACAGCCAGGGTACTTGATGCTGTACCATACGTTCATGTTATGAAGGAACACACACTCCACCACCTCCGACCACTATTCATTCATTCATGAAAGGTATGTCTTGTCCAATAACAAAATGTTCTCTGGGTGGCCAACAATCAGAGAAAAACAATTACGTTAAAAGTTAAAACCAGAAAACCATAACCATAACATTTAAATGCAAAAGAAAAAACAGCGGCAAAAGTAAAACATCTATAACAAATGCATAGCAACATCAGAATTTTCAGATCAATGGCTCTGGAGACTTTTCACCCTTTACCTGAGAATGAAAACACTCATTGGCTTAAGAATTCAGGTAAGCAGCGCTTCAGCATAGAGCTCAAAGAAATGTGCTCAAAGTTCCTGGGAGCAGTGCTAAGTAACTCCCAGTGTTAAGTTCCATGGTGCTTGAAGTTCCTGGGAACGGGCTGATCCAGACATAGGGTAGGACACTGATGAGGGACGTCTTGGTGCTCTCTCCCTTTTTTGAGAAGTCCATTCATCAACTTTGTATGCACATACACACTCGTTATTTTGTTCCCCTCCACAGTTGCAGATGGGTTGCTTATTAGATCTTCTGTCTGCCATAACTCACTGCTTTGAGCTACCTGCTTCACAGTATTCCTTACTAGCATACCCTACTCCATACCTCTGGATGATCACAGCCCGCCGGTAGAGCACATCAGGGTCTCTCCCCTCCAGGCGGGGATACCTCACTAGGTTGGCTGGCTGAAACATGTCTGCATTGAGCCCCAGTTCCCGTTGCCGAGAAGATTTGATCTTTATACCCCGGAGCCGGACATCAATACCATCATCTGCATAAAAGGGAAGGACAGTGCAGCTCAGGCAAGGCAGTCAGAGAAGGAACCATTTCCCCTGGTGAAGGGAAAACAGAATCCTGAGGAAAGAGCAGGGATGGGGTCCTCTCTGGGTCACCATAAATTGACCCGGGGTCAGTTTTATTCCTGGAGAATTCCAGAGCCCTCTTCTTTGGTTGCCACAAGAACATGAGTTCTGTGGCTGCTTAAAGATTAACCAGTGTACTGAATGTATGGTTCCGCAGGCTTTGCTCAATTTCCTAGAGAAAGCGATCTCCAAGAGGAGTTCCGTAGCATAGGAAGTGCTAGGGCAGGTGCCAGGCAGTGACCCGCTAAGGCAGGGATGCAGAACGACTTTCAGCCCGAGGGCCAAATTCCATTTTGGAGAAGCTACTGGGGGCCGCTTTCCAGCGCTGGGTGAGGCTGAAGGCAAAAGGGGAGGGCTCAAAACCGGAAAATGCCAGCATATTTCAACATAAAGCTCTTACGGCCAGTAACGAAACCGCAGTAGAGGCATTTCAGTCTTTTGGAATTGGGGGGAAATGGCACAAAAGCCAGGAAAGCACCAAATGACTGGGGGTTGGGGGAAAGAGGGTGGGCCCACAGGGAGGGAGCATGCTTTTCCGAGGAACCCTGGAGGGCTGGGTTGGGACCCCAGGCCTGTGGTTCAGCACCTCTGGGCTAAGGAGTCCCAATTCCACTCAGACTCTAGCGGGGAACCTGCCAGGGCTGTCCGTGCACGTGCACGTGTGTGGCGTGAAACTCCAGACTGGGGCATTAGTATCATTGCCACCCGCCTCCCAGGGCTCTTCCCAACATGGACACCCACACACCTCTGCATTCCACAATGCGGATTTCAATTACAGGCAAGTGAGCAGTCATGTCTTCCAGCACACACACATCCCCGATGTAGCTCCTGGGGACACAAAAACAGCTGTCTCCTCTTGTGCAGGGGGGACCTACCCCTCCCAACCGGCAATTCTTTCATCTGACATGCCCAGAAACTAGGGAGAGGGTTACGTTAGGGTGGGGCCGGGAGCTGGAACCAGGACTCCTGGGATCCATTTCCAGTCTTCCAGATAACCTAAACCAGGGATGGGCAGCTTGCGGAATTCCAGATGTTTTGGCTTACAACTCCCATGATCCCCCATCATAGCTTTGCTGGCTAGGGCTGATGGGAGTTGCAGTCCAACAACATCTGGAGGGCCACAAGTTGCCCACCCCTGACCTAAACTGATCCACCAACCACCCTCTGATTGATTGAAGGGGGGGGAGAATGGGAAACTTTTATGCTCACAAAGACACTGGGGTGGGGTGGCAGGTTCAAGAGCTTGCCTGCAGGCATTATACTGTGTGTTCCTTCCCAAGACATTGTTCCACATTAAGGGTGGGTTTATGCATTACCGCAGCCATGCAGAAGCCACCAGAAGTGCTACCTCATGGCATACAGCAGCCTTCCCCAGCCTGGTGCCCTCTGGATGTGTTGGACTGCAACACCCAACATCCCCCAGCCAGCCATACTTCCTAAGGGATGCTGGGAGTTGTAGTCCAACACTTCTGGAGGGCACCAGGTCAGGAAAGACCAGCACACAGAAATACTGAGCACCTCACTTCATGTTGCAAGCCTTTCCCAGTGGTTTCCACACACAACATATGGCCCTCAGATCCTCATGCTTTTGAGACTGATGGAACTCCTGTCCCATGGAAGCTCGCCACAGACCTAGCCTGAGCATATTTAAGAAGCCGTGCAGGATCGTTCTGTTTGAGCAGGCATTTGGTGGTCAGGATTAACCAAATACAGAGGTTGTTTTTCTGATGAGAGTTATGTAGCCTTGTATTTAAGCACTTGCCTGGCAGCCATGGGCAATAAGGAACTGCCCACAGAGGAGTTGCCTGGCAGGGAAGGGTCACATGCCCTCCTATGTGCCCACTACAGAAACCAAGCTGGCAGTGCAAGGAGGGAATTCCCCTCCTTGGCACCCAGCCTAAAAATACATCAGGGTGCTGCAGGAACAAAAGACCTCTCCATCCCTCCTCTGCCAGACCCCAGCAGCTGGTAAAGCATTTTGCAGGCTAGTAGCTTTAAGGAACAATCCTAACTAGATAGGTGGCTGCCTCTGAATTCAGAGGTGACTGCCTATCCAAAGCAAGGAAGGAGAGGCACAGGTGGATCGTTCCCTCCATGCCTCTCCTGCCTTGCTCTGTTTCGCTAAACAGCCGTTTTCAGCTGTCTAGCAGTGAGGGGCCCCATCGGGAGAGGAAGCTGCCTTTCGACCCATTGGATTTGTCGCACGTGCAGCTCCGCTCTCCCTGCCCTGGAACACCCCCAGCCCTGCCCCTTTTGAGTCGCTCCACGCTCCTCTTGCAAGAGCAGAGGACGGGGGCTTCTCCGCGCTGTCTCTGAGGCAGCACGGACAAGAGGGGTAGTCAGTTTTCCAGGAACCAACCTCGGAGCGTGCGCTCTGAGGTCGGTTCCCGGAAAAGAACATATCCTATGGCCCGCTAGACATTGTCTAGCGGGTCATAGGATTGCAGTCTTAGTGGGCTTATTTACAAGGCTGTGATAATGAGGTTTTTCCTCCTTTGAACCCCTGAGATATGATAGGCTATGAGCTCAAAAAAACACACAAAAAGCTGTTCATTAACCCCTGGACACTTCACCAACACAGACAGGACTAGAGGTTCATTGCTTTGCGCCATCATCTGATTATGGTAGCACACTTCACTTTGTCTTCCCTCCCTGTTCCCGTGTCACTAGAAAACTCATAGGTTTTGTGCCTGCATTACACAAGAGAAAATAAATGGAGCAGGACGTTCGCTCAACTTTTCCCCACCAACCAAATCCACCCTTGCTACCCTGACTCACTCATCAATGCCCACGTCACTCAGCTTCTTCAGATTATCTCCCTCGCCACCATACACAGCCACCCTCTTGGGCATGAAATTCTCATCTGTTGTGTCCACAGTCAGGAACAGTTTCCTGAGGGAGAGAATTAAAGGGCAAACATGGGACAATGCGAAGATATAGTGGGAAAACTTCAAAAAATGGGGAAATTCTGCCAGGACTGAAAGCCTAGCAGGCTACAGAAAGAATGAAGCAGCCAGTTGAGGCTGGTGGCTCTGATGTCAGTGGGGTGGTAAATCTGCTCTGGGTTTCAGTCAGAACCAGTCAGATCTCTAAAGGAGCTATCCAAGGAGCAAAGCACCTTGGGACACACTTCCAGATTGATTTTTAGAAGTTCTGCTACTTCCCAGAGTTCTTGTAGGCAGCAGAAGGTTCAAGTGTGCTTAGAAACCTTCATTGCAGAGAACAGAAAACTTTGGGAGAACCCTCAACTTTTGCAAGCCTCTCAGGTACCACCCCACCCTGAAATCTGTACATTTGGGAAAGAGGGAGGGAAGAGAAAAACTAACACACAAGAGCACTAGCAATGGCGGAGGAACTCCGTCAGACTGGATCTTTTTGAGGCTTGGAGAAGACAGCTTGTGCATTTTCTAAGAATTCTTCAGAAAAGATTGGGAAAGACCCAGCCCATTCTGAATTGAGATGGGGAGGAGCATTTGCCCATCACTAGCAACAACAAGCACCAAGTTATGTGAAGATATCTATGATCACAGAAGTTTTCAGGTCTTACCTAACAGAAAAAGCCAATGGGAAGAGGAACGGACTTGCTTCTGCCTCCCATATGGAAAGGTGATAGTGAGACTGAACCAAGATTTTACTCCACAGTTTAGAGAGGTTCGATAACAGCATTCTGATTATGGGGGTGAGAGAGTCATGGCAATACCCATGAGCAGAGGTACAATCCCCTGATGTTTTTATGCAGGAAAGCAGCTCCTACCTAGTAGTCTCTCCCATTATGAAATACCCTGAACATTCCTCTTTGGGGCAGGAGGAAGCCCAAGCACAAATAAAGACCAATTAATGTTTATTTGGATCTGTCGATGAGCTTTCACATGCAAGGAGAGCACAGGAAACAGGGTAGAACTAAGACAGTACTTATAGGAAGTACTGATTGGATCAGGACAGCCAAGTGCCTGCCAGGCCTGCCCCCACCCCGACCTGCATCTAGTGACAGGGAGGAAAATCTCATTATATATGGAACAGGGTAGTAAAGGACAGAGAAGCACTAGCATCTCACTTGATAATGGTTCCTTTCTTCATGTTGAGACGGACCCAGTGCTGGCCCTGCGACCCGTCACTCTCCCAGTAGGTATCAGCATGGTTGTCTGTCAGGCATGAAACGTTGAATTCTTCCTGAGGGTGGCAATGCAGCACATTTTGCCAGATTAAGAAGGGCTGGATCACCACCACACACACACACGCGCGCGCGCGCGCGCACACACACACACACGCGCATGATGCCTGTCATTAGAGACATTCCAATGACATCTTGTAGCTCTTTCATTCCTCAACAGAAACAGAAATTTCCCCCCATTCGAAAAAGGTTGAAATGCCTCCCTTAAGGCTTAGCTACCGGCAATAAGAACTTTAAGTGACGATATGCTGGTAATTTTGCCTTTGGCCCGGCCCACCACTGGAATGAGGCCACCATGGGCACTATCCAATTGTAGTCCTACATAAACTAGGCCCCTTCACTTCAGTGGGTCTACTCTGTGTAGGAGTACCACTGGATAGTGCCCCAAGACCTTCCAAAGTGGAATTTGACCCTCGGGCTGAACGAGGTTCTGCACTTCTGCCCTACACAAAGGAACCCACCCTTGCAAATATCATACCGTGTAAGAGGAGACATCGATGCTGTCCACGTATTGCTTGATGCTGCCCAGATTCTCATCCTCCTTGCCGATGTGGTCATAAAGGAAATGCACCAAGTCTTCATCACATTCATAGCTCCATGTGGGGGGTACAAACCTAAGAATTGGGGTTAATGGTACAGACTGCGAATGGGGGAGGGGGTCAGTTTACAGAAACTCTCATCTATTTACCCTCCCATCACTAGTCATGCTCTCCACTCCCCCAGTTCCATATGCATCCTCCAACATGCCATTTCCACTCCCAATGGAATTAAATGCTGAGGTTTACAAAGCCTGGCAGCAGTTTGGGCTAATATCCAAAGTGACCCAGTCTGCTTAGTGCTGCACACCCAGCTTCCACCACCAGTCCTTTTTTATTACTGCACAGCAAGTTACCGGAGTCTCTCGACTGCAGCTATATCTGGTTCCATGATTTTTGGCTTTCCCCCAAGTCGCAGGGAATATGTTAAATCCACCACCTGCTCCCATCTGGAATAAAAGAAGGGCAGCATTAACAACCAGTGTAAACTCCTGTTTAGACAAACAGAAATAGGAAGAAAACTCCAATTGCATGATTATATAACAATTTGTTTAAGGCTCAGATTTATAATGCTCCCAGTAATTATTTTTGCTCTGTTATTCAAACAAACAAGCTTAGATTTATATAATAGAACAATGAAATGAACAAGTATGGAACTCAACACCTGGCACTTCTTACAGGGGATGATGACTCGCTAATTAGGGTTGAGCCAATATATGTGTGTGTGCACACACATTTGCAAACATTTTCATTTTTCTGTGAAAATCACCCCCTTTATGGCAATTTTAGAAGTGATATGGTAGTAGTTTGGTGTTTGTGTGTGTGCGCGCATGTGTATTTTAGGAAATCCCACCCCCACCCCCTGAAAAGCCTCCTTTCCTACCAAATATTTTGCCTTAACAAGAATTAAAAGTGTTTACAGTGTGGCAGCTGTATTCCTCACTCCCCAATAAACATTCAGAGTGAGGACAAAGCTTCCTACCTTTCCTCTGAATTGGCTTCATGACATCACCACACAGCCAAATTTGACTGGGTATGTTGCACTGTAATGTCACCATGCTGATTACATGATCCTCAGCAGGCTGGAATCACTTAGTACAGAAGACAGCCCCTACCCCTGAAATAGCACCCAAGGAGAAGATCAGGGAAACAAGCAGCCACGAACAGGAAGTAAACAGGAGATGACCTGAAAGGCCTCCTTTTGTGCCAGGTATTTTCCTTTGAGAACACTTGCTGCAGCCCTAGCACTGATACCAAGGGCTGGGACTGAGATCAGACTTGCATGTCAGGAAGTAAGGACTAAGCAAGAGCAAATTGCTTTTGGTTGATACAAATAGCAAAATAATTGGAAGCTATCAATTTAGCTTGCAAAAATGGTATGTTATTTGTCATTTCTGCAAGTCACAGATTCATGGGCAATATAATAAATAATATAGTACACAATGAACACACCCAGAGCCTTGTCCAATGGTGCCCTCAAAAGCCAACCCATCCAAAGACATAGGGCTGGGGTTTCTGTACCTAATCACAGGCTTATAGTCCATCCCAAAAAGTTGCTGCTGCCTCTGAATTCTCTCCACAGATTCCACTGGCACCAGCCTGTCCCCACCATCTGCATGCTTACACATGAGTACCCAGCCTTCCTCCAGGTCACAGCCAGTCTTGTATTCCTCAAGCTGCTCCTATGAGGAAAGAATACAGTGTTGGAATACAGCTCAGAAAGCCTGAGCTTTCACTGCACTATCAGGAGTATAACAGCATAACTCGGGCATAACTAAGGAGCCCAACCGCTCAACATAAACATACAACCTCAATCAAGAGATCTAGGAGCACTTACAGCTCCAAGTCAATTTTGATTCAAAACCAACTTACATCTTTAATCTGTGATTAATGACTGTGCCCAGGCAAACCCTTTTTGATCACTGCAGACCAACAACAGTTCCTCTTCTCACCTGGGACAAATCGTGCACACACACACACACAAACACACTCCACGATGGTAACAAACTGCATGAAATTGCTTTTCCAAATACAATTATAGGCTCCTTCACGAATTGTAAATGTCTGTAGGTGGATGCCCAGGTAAATACATAGGTTGGTATATGACTGAGGTTTGCAAACACACAGCCTTTGATGGCCATGCAGATATCAGCTGAACCTCCAGCTCAGACAAGGAGACTACAGTCGTTCATGCGCTCTTTAGAGCCTGTATGTTCCAAGAGCAGACCGTGCCAGCTTTCTTACGGCAGCACTAACACTGGCACGGCAAAGTCAGTGCATGGCTGACAAAAATGCTTTCTGGCTTTTCCTGTCCCAAGTTGGTATCAATATTGAAAACCTGTGCAGCAACCTCATGAGGAAGAGGGTGGGAATTAGCTGTAGGGGAACCAGGTACTTTAAAAATGAAACCAAGAAGGGGAAATAGATCCCAGACTGTCCATTGCCAGCACTGTCAGGAAGCAATGACATTTGAAACTCAGATGGAGTCGTTTATATGCCACCTTACTGAAAACAGACCAGGTATCTTCTACCCCTTGAGGGAGCCATCATTCCTGACGCATGGAAACACAGATCCCCACATCACTCCCACAAAAAGGGAAAAAAATGACTCAGCATAGCTAGCCAGTTGTTCACCAAGCAGAAACAGCTAAACAAACTGCAGCAAAGGGGATTGCTCTGCAAGCAGGCTAGCAGGGCGGCGTGTTTAGAAGTGGCTGAAATCCCTGCAGCCAAATAACAAAGGACACTTGTCGTAGATAGTTAAAGGGTGGCAAGGCAAGGGCTTTTTCCACATTGTTTTGTTTTCAAATGCACATTCAGGGTAAAGTGGGATTCCATCCATGTTAAGAATTGTGATGGGAGAGAGGTGTGGTAGTTATTTCAAGTTAATTGACACAATGTAAAATTATCTCTATGAGGCACAGAGTACTATAAAAGAATCTAACACTGCACACATTAGACACGGCAGCTATCAAAAATCCCTGCTTTGTATTTACATGCATATAAGCGTGCATGAAACCCGTGCCTCCCCATTACAAACCTGCATCCCTGTATTTGCGTTGTAGGCAACACCTTTGAGTTTGTGCCATCACCCAGCATGAGTACGTCCTACCCATGATGGCACACGCATTAGGAGCAAAACAAGAAATCTCCAAAAGCAAGGCATGCCTGTATCATAGGCAGTATTTCTGACAAAAGTAGGGTATCTGCTCACTTTATTTACCACCCCCCAAGTGTGTTTGCAGGATCCAGATCCAAATGACGTGGGGAAGAATGGATGGGGATGAGGTGTCCGTGTTTATCCCTATCACGGGTGCCAGCCTTCTCCAACCTGCTGCCCTCCAGATCTGTTGAACTACAACCCCCAGCATCCCCCAGCCAGCCATGGGAGTCGTAGTCCAACACATCTGAAAGGCATCACGCTGGAGAAGGCTGACCTATGCATTAAGCCCCCTTCTCTATTTTCTCTAGCAAATGTGCAGTTTGAGCTAGGGCTCAGCTCTGGAACATTTCAAGTCCTCATAAGGGCTCGAGTGCCTCTGAGCATGCCAAGAGTGCACTTGCCATCTTCTTAAATAAAAAAAAAAAAGCACCCTGAACCAGCTGGAATTAAGGAGAGAAGAGAGGGCGCGGCCCTTCCCGGCTTCTGGCTTCTCCAGAAGCGTCCACGTCTTGTTCGCGCCCCGCGCCGCCCCGCTAGGCGCGCGGCATGCCCCGCCTCACCCCGGTGAGCTTCACCCAGAGCCCGTGCCCGTTGCAATACTCCTCGCCGCTGGCTCGGATGCACGACCCCTTGCGCAGCTCGATGGTGCCCCTGCCCGGGCCCTTCCTGCCGCCGGAACCAGAAGCGCCGCCGCCGCCCTTGTTGGGGCTCTCCCACACCGACAGCAGGCTCCGGCCTGAGGCCGAGGCGGGCCCGCTGGGGTCCTTGCAGATCTTGTACTGCACCTCGCGGGGCACGTAGCACAAAGCGGCGGGCAGCGGCTCCGCCCGGCTCAGGCGCCCGATCGCCTCGCTCAGGAAGCGCAGCCGGCCCAGCAGCTGGTGCGGGGACTCGCCAGGAGCCGAGGGCACCATCCTGCCCGCCCGCCTGCGCCCGCCGAGGAGAGGGAGAGGCGCCCGCCGAGCGGGAGCAGCAGCCCCGCCGCTTGCCCGCTTCCCTTCCCGCCCTGACTGCCCGCTGTCCCCGGCGAGGCGGCTCCCGGAGCGCAGCAGCCGGCAGCAGGAGGCAGCGGAGGCAGCTTCCTGCTAGCGCTTTTCCTCCGTGCTACGTCCCGTACCGTAATGCAGCTTCTATCGGCGGACGGGTAAAGGAGCGCGCCTGCCTAGCGAGAAATACAAGAGAGAGTTTGCGGTGTGGCGGCGTGGAAAATGGGTTGGCGGGCCGTCTGCTTCCTCCTGCGATCTAGGTTGAGGCCTAGCGGCGGCGAAGGCAGAGCGTCCTGCAACATTTCAGTTCAGTTCTCCGGAGACCGAATTCTTCATCTCTCATCTGTCAGGGAACGGGAAGTCTGGCGTGCCGAAGTGTCAAGCAGAGGGCTTGCGCATCCCTTCTACCTCGGATTCTTTAACTCGGGGCCAAAACAGACCTTACTTTCATTTGTCCTCTAGAGTAGGAGCAGGGGACCCGATTCGGATAGGGACCATGGTGTGTTTGTGCGTGGGATTTAACTCTGTGCTCCCTCTGTGGGCATGATCCAGGGCCCACCCCACCCTGTGCCTGCCATTTCCATTGCAAAAAGATCACTATTTTGCGATAGAAATTAGAATCATAGAATAGTATAGAATAGTAGGGTTGGAAGGGGCCTATAAGACCCAAGCGCTTAGGTAGGGCTGATCTGGATCAAAGCCCCTGTGCCTACTCTAGAGGTGCTAGAGCAGTGGCCCCCAACCTTTTTTGGCACCAGGGACCAGTTTCGTGGAAGACAATTTTTCCACGGGCAAGGGGGGATGGTTTCGGGATGCTTCAAGCTCATTACAATTATTACTTTGCAGTAATAGGCTACATAAAGATTTACGTAGCCTATTACTTGAAGAACAGGGACGCCATTTGCGTCCCAGTGGCCGGAAGTCCGCCAGCAGCCGGAGCCAGCTGGCAGCTCCGCAGATGTGGAGAGGAGCCGGCCGGGGCCGGCGAGGATTCTGGGGGGGAGGGATGGATCGCCTCCCCCCCCCCCGTGGACCCGACGTAAGGGGGTTTTGCACACCCCTACACTCAACTCCTGCTGTACGGACCGGTTCCTAACAGGCCATGGACTGGTACCGGTCCGTGGCCCGGGGGTTGGGGACCCCCATGCTAGAGGATCTCACCCACCTCTTCAGTGAGCACACCCTGTGAATTACTGTGGGGGCCCAAGCACCACCATTAGGTGGAGCCAGGCAGCTCCTTTTGGGTGTCATGAAAGGACAGCAAATTGCTACTTATTTTATTATAATGCTGTTTTTACTATTAGGGATGGGGAGAGGTGCTTGTGGAATTTTTATTTATTTAGAATATTTTTGGATTGCCCTTCTGCTCAGTGAGTGCTCAAGGTGACATACTATAAATACAATAAAAAGAATATATAAAGCTACAAAAAGCTGAGACATTTTTAAAACTGGTGATTAATGATAAAAAAAGCCCCAGTGGAATTAACTATTAAAAGCTCAGCAGCACAATATTGGCTTCCCCAGTTGTTTCAAGGACACTAAAGGGGAGGCTATCCTAACCTCCCTAGGGAGGGAGTTCCACAACTGGGGTGCTACTACACAAAAGCCCTCTTATGAGTGCCCACCAGCCTGACCTCTCTAGGAGGTGGGATATGCAACAAGGCCTCAGGTGCTAAGTGCAAATTTCAGGCAGGCTTATAAAGGAGGAAGCACTCTTCCAGATACTCTGGCCCCAAGCCGATTTTCTAACTCAGGTGCCAAATAATCTGACCAGTCTTGGGTGCTATGCACCATTGAGGGGGAAAGGGGAGGGACATGTGCTGCTCCACCTCAGGCAGCAAAATGACTTGGGCTGGCCCTGGTGATAGCTAACTCCTTGAGAACTTAAAGTCCATCCTGCTTACATTAGAAATGAATTTGATTCCATGCTGACTGTGACTATGCAGAATATTATAAATTAAGTATACATTTATGTACAACTAGTTTGCGGCCTGTTACTAGTTCTATGTGCATAAATATGTGATGTCTTTCTGCTCTTAACAGATAAGGGCCATCTCCTGCCCTGGGCTGATAAAAACTCTTCGCTCCTCCTCCATGGATACATTGTACTCTCTGCTCACAGATAAAAATGGCCTCAACCACAGCACCACCTGGGATCCTCTAGATAAAAATGAGAGACGCTGCCAAAGGCAGTTTTGTCAGTTCCTTGTTTCAAATGTTTACTAGCTGGAGAGTCCACAGCACAGCATTGATATTACATGTAGCAAACTCAAATCTCCAAGTGCCAAACTTTATGTAGTCAAAATGGCACCATCCATGCAAAAAAGGGAAGTATCTGCAGGCTTGGGAAAATCCCAAGGTTTGCAGAAATACAAAACGCACTGGAAACAAAACCATAAGGGCGGGGGGGACGGGACCCCAAAACCCAGCCAAATGACTGAGTATGCTCAGAGCCACAGAATGCTGGCTGACTGTTGGAGGTGGGGAAATGGAAAACAGGGAGTGAGAATAGAACAGAATTTCTAGGAAATGGCTGGAATTCAGGGGCATTGCATACTGCAATATTTTGTTGCAGATCCCTTTTTTTTTAATTATTAAATATTATTACTAAGCAAAAAACGGGTGTTGGTTCTGTTGCACTTCAAAGACTAAGAGCACAATCCTGTGCACGTTTAGACATGCTGGCTGGGGCATGCTGGGCGTTGTAGGGCTTTTTTCCGCCTAAGCATGCAAGAGAATTCCAGAAAAACGTCTATTTCTGCTTCATTGACTACGCTAAAGCCTTTGATTGTGTGGATCACAACAAACTGTGGCAAATTCTTAAAGGGATGGGAGTACCAGACCACCTTACCTGTCTCCTGAGAAACCTGTACAAGGGTCAAGAAGCAACAGTAAGAACCAGACATGGAACAACCGATTGGTTCAAAATTGGGAAAGGAGTACGACAAGGCTGCATATTGTCACCCTGCTTATTTAACTTATATGCAGAGTACATCATGAGAAATGCCGGGTTGGATGAATCAGAGGTCGGAATTAAGATTGCTGGGAGAATTATCAACAACCTCCGATATGCAGACGATACCACCCTAATGGCAGAAAGCGAAGAGGATCTAAAGAGCCTCTTGTTGAGGGTGAAAGAGGAGAGTGCAAAAGCTGGTTTGAAACTCAACATTAAAAAAACGAAGATCATGGCATCTGGCCCCATCACTTCCTGGCATATAGAAGGGGAAGAAATGGAAGCAGTGACAGATTTTACTTTCTTGGGTTCCAAGATCACCGCAGACGGTGACTGTAGCCATGAAATTAAAAGACGCTTGCTCCTTGGGAGGAAAGCTATGGCCAACCTAGACAGCATAGTAAGAAGCAGAGACATCACCTTGCCGACAAAGGTCCGTCTAATCAAAGCTATGGTTTTCCCAGTAGTAATGTATGGCTGTGAGAGCTGGACTATAAGGAAGGCTGAGCGCCGAAGAATTGATGCTTTCGAACTGTGGTGCTGGAGAAGACTCTTACGAGTGCCCTGGACTGCAAGGAGGTCAAATCAGTCCATCCTAAAGGAAATCAACCCTGAGTGCTCATTGGAAGGACAGATACTGAAGCTGAAGCTCCAATATTTTGGCCACCTAATGCGAAGAGAAAACTCCCTGGAAAAGACCCTGATGCTGGGAAAGACTGAAGGCCAAAGGAGAAGGGGACGGCAGAGGATGAGATGGCAAGATAGCATCACGGATGCAATGAATATGAACTTGAGCACGCTCCGGGAGAGAGCGCAGGACAGGAAGGCCTGGCGTGCTATGGTCCATGGGGTCACGAAGAGTCGGACACGACTGAACGACTGAACAACAACAAATGCGTAGGATTGTGCTCTAACAAATTTGTTCTGGCATACGCTTTCGTAGACGCTGCCCACTTCGTGCATATGATGGAGACTATTTGCTGCAAGATTCTTTGTTGTTTTTGTTTAATGTTAATTGCTACTGCCATTGCTAAACAATTGGGAGTCGGGAACCCCCGCCGATCATACTGCGCATCATCCAGCGATCTACCAGCCCGGATGCTCTACCTTCGGCCCATCTCTAAGACTGGGTCCCTCTGCCTCTTCCCTTTTGCTAGAGGTCTGCTACGGCGCGCATTACGGTAATGCCCTCCCTCTCCTTCCACGTAAGGAGGAAGCCACGGGAGGACCCTATAGACACCAATCAGGGCAGCTGGGGAAAGAATCCGGAAGTTGAGAGGAGGGTGCTTTTCTCCCTGCTTGGTAGCCCGAGGCGGAGAGCTTGTAGCAGCAGCAGGAGAGCGGAGAGCATGGAAAAGAACGGGCCGCTCGTGTGAGTAGCGGCGGCAGCTGAGCGAGATTGTAGGGCAGTGGTCGAGGGCGTGGGGAAAGGGGCAAGGAGCAGGGTTTATGGGGTCATCCATTTATGAGGCGGGAGGGACACGGGTCGAGGAAGAGGTAACTCAACTGGGATTTCGGGCTACACCGAGTTAACGCCGCGTAGGGGAATAGGGTGGCCGGCGCCTGCCTCTCTCTCTCTCTCTCTCTCTCTCTCTCTCTCTCTCTCTCTCTTTTTCTTCTTCCTGGCTGGACTTTCGTATCTTCAGTAGTTGCAGGCGGGGAAGCCTTGGCTGACAAGTAGATGCAGTTCCATGGGTAGATTCACCCGTTGACATTCCCCGCAGGGAATCTGGCAGAAGGGAGAGGAGGCAACCCTGCTAGGAAGCCTTCTGCGCTTGCTCGTCCTGGTGTTCCCGTACGTGAGTTGAGCCCCTGGGTGCAAGCAGGGGCTGTTCAGTGCTGAGCCACCGGCCCTGTGCTGAATGCCAGACACCAGCCGCCATGAGGCTTGGCTTTGGTACAGGAGGAGAGTTTTCATCCTGTTTTGTGCTGTCTTGATCTGCCAGTAGATATTTATATGCAGTGATGCGGAATAGCTCTATTGGGCTGGGGAGAAAACTGGAGAGGGACTCAGACGTCTCTCACCCCCCCCCTTTTCTTTAGAAGGTGTTTTGTTGCTGTAACCAGACATGCGTGCTACAACAGGGTCCTCCCTCCTTTCTGAGTTGCTCTGCTTATACTTCTTCTGACATGGTAACAGACACGCTGTGGCGAGTATGAAAGCGTTTTGCAAACCATGCTATCAAGGCTAGCAATACTACACACGTTTAGGGCGCAATCCTAAGGAGATAGGCGGCCGCCTCCGACTTCGGAGGCGACCGCCTATCCGAACCAAAGGAGGAGAGGCACGGGGGGATCGTCCCCTCCGCGCCTCTCCTGCCTTGCTCTGTTTCGTTAGACAGCCATTTTTGGCTGTCGGGGGCGGCGGGAGAGGAAGCTGCCGAATGACACCTTGGATGTGTCGTACGCGCAGCTCCGTCCGCCCCGGAACGCCCACAGCCCCGCCCCTTTTCAGTCGCTCTGCGCTGGTCTTCTCCGCGCTGCCTCCACGGACGAGGGGGGAGGTCGGTTCCGGAACAGGCCATATCCATATAGGATTGCTGTCTTACCTGAAGCCCTATTGAGCTCACTGGAATTTACTTCTGGATTAATTTGCATAAGATTGTGCTGTGTGTGTGTGTGTGACAAAGCACGAGACATTTTAGGCTGTGTCTTATTGCACTGAACGCTATGCATGTATGCAGTCCAGTTCAATTTCTGATCCAAAGGGCACATGTTATGAAATCCTAGTTCTGCAACCATTTTCCATGCATACGTATTTCTTGTCTGCTGTGTGAGTTCATGTGTCTGAAAGCTTGGGTGAAAGATCACATAGAAAATCCAGAAAGGGGGTGGGAAGAAAAGGATTGAACAGAAATTGAATACGGGAGTGGTGCTTCATTTGGTAAGTGTAGGCTTGGAGGTACAAAATGCGAGTGCTTTGTCTGTTTGGGGGAATCGAGTTAAAGGCTGTGTAGGGTTACTTTCTTCTGAATTCTAGACCATTTAAGCTGCAATCCTGTGCACACATACCTGGGAGTAAGCCCCATTGATCCCAGTGGAACTTGCTTCAGAGTGATTGTGTATTCCTGGCCTGTTTATCTTGGTTACTCCAATACACTTTTCCTGTTCCTTCACAATCACATTGGAAGGAGTTGAACAGTACTAGAAGAATGTCATCATCCACCCCATGATGTGTTTCTGATCAACAGTAGTGTTTGTAAGCATGACATAGAGAGATAGCAATTATTCTGTCTTAACCTAGACTTAAAGGATGTGTTGTTATGCACATTCCCTCACAGAGAACTTTGGTGTCCTGTGACCATAGTATAGTGACTAGGGCAAGCTATGACTTTGTGCCCATATAATTCTTCCCCAGTTCAGTCCAGTGCAACTGTTCCTGCCTGGCACTGATAATTTAATCAGCAACTGTTCATGGGCTAGGCTGGTGTGTGCATGGGGGGCGTGTTCCTGATTTATGGCATCAGATTATAAGGCAACAGGTTGTATGAGAAAGCAAAATGGACTGTACCACTGTTGCAGTGAAGAACATGGTGGCATGGGGGATGAGAAAGGAAACTGCCAGTACATACCTTCTTCCAGGCTCTGGTTACAATATGTAATTATGGACTGGCTGCCACTCTTTTCCTTCCCTTGTGATCCATTTAGTATTTGGAGGGAGACAAAGACATCTGCTTTGAACTGGAAGACTCTTTATGCATGCGGATATACAAGACCAGTTCTTTCTAAGGCAGGGCTCTGGACCATTTCGTTATATTTCACATAGCAGACAGTGAGTGAGTGCCACACATAAAGCTCAAGGCCTGGATATAAGAGTAGGCCTTAATTTGAATTAGAGACTACCAGAGATAAGAGTACCTCTGAGTATCTGCAGAATGCCTCTCCTTCACCATTAAAATAACCATGACCACACAAAGATGCAACTTGTAGGTGGAACTGAGCCCTGGCGTTTTTTGTATAAGAGAGCAGGCACTGCGTAAGAGCTTGATTTTTTTTTATCCTCTCCCAGTAACCTGCCTCTATGGGCATATTTATGGTAGGAACTCTTTAACTTTGGGCAGCCTTGCTTAGCGGTAAGGAAGGCCAGGGATTTAGAGATATAATCTATGCCGAGGAACAACTCCCATGCTCAGTCCAATCACTCCTGGTGAACCTGAGGATTCAAAGCCTCCACCTTGCCTTGTGCTAAGCTCTTCCCTGATTAGTCCCACAGGCTTTCCTGAACTGAAGAATGACACTTTCCTCCGAGCAGCCCAAGGAGAAGAGACAGAATACACCCCAGTTTGGTGCATGAGACAGGCAGGAAGGTACCTCCCAGGTAAGTGAGGTAACTGGAGTGGTTTGGGCGAGGAGCATGTGGCCCCCCAGATGTTGTAGGATTACAGCTCCCATAATCCCTGGCCATTGTCCATGCTGCATGGGGCTAATGGGAGCTGGAGTCCAACAACATATGGAAGACTACAGGCTCCCCACTACTGGCCTGTGGCTGTTGGGCGATGGTCTGCCTGTTCTTTGGGCTGGGGTGACCTGCTGATCAGTAATACCCACTGTTAAGGAAATATCCAAGGCGGGTTAGGTTGAACAGTCAGAAATTTATTAAAGCACATCACAGCTGTGGGAGAGACAGTCGAAACTGTGCCTCACCATAAAAAAGAAACAGGATGCACTTATATAGACTGAAAGTTGGAGAACAAAGAAAATACACTAGCTCAAGAGCTAATTTAGTTCAGCAATAGTCTTATCAGCACAGCTGCCTTCTTACCTTTACGGATGAGCTGGGTAATGAGGGTTAATCATTTTAGCCTGATTTAGTGGGATCTGGATCATTGGTGTGCCTCTATGGGCATGGACTGACACATAGCTGCAGATCTAGCAGTTGGATACATTTAAGTCCACTTGAATCTGGTTCACTATTTTCAGGAAAGTGTTCTTTGCTTCTATGCAACAAAAGATGCCAAGCCGCAGCAGCAGGATGCAGGTGGGCCACATCATGAGAATGTGCTTCTGGTGGATGCTGAGACAACTCTTCCTTCAGTAACAAGCACTAGGCTCACTGCTAGGCTTATGGTCAAGTTGCCAGCAAGTGCTTGGCTCGCTACTGGTTTCTTAGAGGTGGCTATTTTGTAATCCAGAAGAGGCCAAAGTGCTGAAAGTCTAAGAAGATTTCACACAATAGCAGGAAAAAGGGCAACAAGCCAGTACCATGATGGCAACCAGAGATGTTTGTCTCTTTCGGGTCCAAAATGACCCAAAGGGCTAATGAACTCTTGTGTTAGGGCGCATCCAGCATTGTCTGGTTCTGGGGCACGTCATCTCCAGGGGGCAACACTTCCTTGCAGTGGGATGCGGGGATCCAGGTAGGCTGTCTTTGCAGCTTTACGGTGGTATGGGTGGTCAACAGCACCTGAAGAGGTCTTTTCCAGTGAGGCTCAAGGGAAGACTTTCTCTGATGGACTTTGATGTAGACCCAATCTCTAGGCTACAGGTTGTGACACTGTATCATAGGAACTTCTGGAAGCACTTTTTAACCTGTGAAAGGAAAGCCTTCACACACTTCATTAAGGCTTGGCAAGAGTTCAACACAGTCTCAGCACTTAAATGCAAGTTAGTAAGGTGTTCTTTAATAGGTGCTGAAGATGGGAGTCTCATGGGTCTTCTTATAAGGATCTCATGGGGATTGAGTCCAGTCTGTCGATGTAAAGCGGTGTGCACGCTCAGCAGAGCCAAAGTTAGAGCATCAGGCCATTTAAGTACAGTTTCAGCACAGATTTTGGCTAATTTGTTCCTTAAGACTCTATTCTTTTTTTCTGCCAGCCCTGCTGGCTGGGGATGGTAGGGGCACTGGAAATGCTGTTGAATTTGCAGAGCTTCGTACGCACAATTACTAATACATATTTAAAAGAACAGCATTTCTTCAGCTGAATGAAATCTATTTGTATGTTAAAAGAAAGCTTACATGTCCCTTAACTCTCGGTTCAGTCATTCTGGTTTCCAGGGGAGTGATGGGGTGCCATACTTCGGGGATGGTTATCTGAGCAGATGGTGCACCTTCCTACTCTCAGATGAGAACAGGTAACAGGCCAATTTACTCAGGATTTTATAGAGCAAGTCTCACTAAGAAAACTGTCAGAAAGTACACACACTGCTGGCCCCCTTTCTCTTTTGGCAGCAAAACATGTTTTCTCATAGTACAGAAAGAAGCATCCTTTATCAGTTAGAAGATATGCAGTGTGCAGAGCATTTACTGTGCATTGTTTTAGCTTCTGTTAAGTGTACTTGTGCTATTGATTACTGTATTATTACTGCATATGATTCTGGGCAAATTCACACCTGACTGCTTGCTATTTTTCTGCAACCAAATCTAATACACCTCCCTGCCTGTGAATTCTCACAGATTCTACATGCAGTTGTTTATTAAACAATTAAAACAAATCATATATTATTAAGCTTGCTAGGCTACATACAAAGCAAAAAGACAGAGCAAAAAATAACTAATATAACAATAGGATAAGGCACAACACATAAGATTTCAAATCCACTGTTACTTCAGTGTACAAATATATCTCATCAGTGACTTTCAATAAAAGTTTACACTTGCTTAGACCACTTTAAAAATCTCATTCTTATCTCAACAGCATCATTCTTTGAGACTCATCTACAAAATACACACCATCTACATTAGTCAGTGGCTCATCTGACAAGTCTGGACATGGCTTTGCTAGGTGCTCAACCATTTCCAAACAATTATAAGGGATACCTTTAGAAGGATTAGGCAGCAAAGAAGCAGGATTTAGAGTGGAACAACATTGCACTGTAATATGACTGCTAGAGAGAAGCAAAATTTCATACCTGAAGAGCTGTGATTGAGATAGGTGCTGATTCTTCGTTTAAGTAGAAGAGCTGCTACTGTGAGATACACAAAGAGTTAAAGGAGAACTTAACACAATATTTTCAGAGGCTTGAACAAGGAGGGCAGCGGCTGCAGAATCAAGGAAAGTACTGTAATATGTTACTAGTCAGTTCTTATCTCTATTCTTTTAGGTAAGCACACCAAGACAAGAATTTTTTTTTTTTTTATAACAGAAGAGAGTGAAGGAATAATCAGGAAGCTCAAGTTGTTTTAGAACAGTGCTTGTTTTGAGCAGTGGAAGCAGATTCAGCTTTGGAAGACCAGGGAAGTGGCTCAAGAATATCTAAATATACTCTGTCAGGGAGCAAAGATAGTGCAACTAAGTTCACACAAAAGGTGTCTGGTCAATAGAAAGAAATAGGAGTTGATGAAGTTACAAACCTCTCGGCTGTCTTAAAAGTTCTGGGGAGGGGGGGGAGGCAGCTGGGATGTGTGAAATGTTTCCATTAGCTGTCCAGGCCAGTTGGGACACTTATGTTTCTAATGCTCATCTTTGTTACAAAAAAATGGCAGCAATGCTAGAATGTTTTTCAAAAATGTATTTAGATGATCCATATAGTCTGCTGTAGTCTCACTTTTGTTTTGTTTTTTTACAATTGATGATTTTTAGCCTAATCAGTTTCTGCAGACAAATTTCAGGGATTGTTCCTAGGAGTCTGACGCACAGTTGGTCTAAAGTATTAATATCAGCTTGTTCATTCTCAGTTCACACAGGAGCACACAGGAAAAAAATCAAGAGGTCTCCAGAGGTTGCAAGAAACGAAAGGCATTACCAAATTCCGAGATACAGTCAGAAACTGATTCTCACTGAATTGGAGCACAATCAGTCACTCATGGTCTAGGGAGCTCATACCATGGCAGGAAGTGAAGGAAAGGTCGGGTCACTCACTACAATCTCCATTCAGGAATGATTTATTCAGGAGGTCCATGCCTTGCCGATGGGCACATACCATGGAGGGAAGGAGAGAAACTCACACAAGGTTCCAGTGACTACCATTTGCTCTGGCCCTTTTTACCACAATTCATACCAGGCAATTCTCATTGAATTCTTTTCCTCAGTTCACACAAGGCAGCTCTCATTCACCTGACACTATATCTCACAGACCTCTGTAAAACCCCCACCCGCCCAACAAAACTTACCAAGTGCTTAAATTACTGACTGTCTCTTTAAAGCCAGTATCCCATCAGCCAGAGCATAATCGTCCCATGGGCAGCCTCACACTGACTCCCAGATGCAGAGATTTCAAAAGGTCTCTTACCTTGGTGCACGCTTCTGGCATGTTCAGTGAATACTGGTCCAAATTGGTTTGATTCTCCTCAGCATTTGGGATTTGAGTCACAGCACCAAATTGTTAAGGAAATATCCAAGGCTGGTTAGGCTGAATGGTCAGAAATTTATCAAAGCACATCACAGCTCTGGGAGAGACAGTCGAAACTATGTCTCACCAAAAAAAAAGAAACAGGATGCATTTATACAGACTGAAAATTGGAGAACAAAGAAAATACACTATGCCTGCTCAAGAGTTAATTTAGCTCACCAACAGTCTTATCAGCACAGCTGCCTTCTTATCTTTAGGGATGAGCTACTTTGTTGGATAGGAATTTCTTGCCTATAATGAGCAAGTTACAATTACCTTCTCATGGTCAGACAAATACAGATTCTCTCAATCCCATCAGGCACCTCACCTGAACCAAACTACTTACAAGGCATAGCCAGGCCTATCTTTACACCAGCCTTCTCTGTACCAGTGAGGCACATTAGCCTTGAAGTTTGAGAGATCAGCATGTTTCTCTGAAAATGGGTAGTGAGGAGATAGTTCTCAAGGCCAGAACCTTGGGAGAATTCCAGAAGTGAGTAGTCCACCTTTGTATTTGTCTTCAAAATGAGCCTGGGAGATATTTCAGCTCTGTTTGAAGAGGACTGACAGAGGTGGCCTTGGTTTGGGGCATTTTCCTCATAAAGTCTCTGTGATGTGGTTAGCCTTTCTTTTTTGTTTTCTAGGCCTGGTTCCTAGAAAAGGGGTGGGCTGCGTGGCAGCTGCTGCTGCCCACCAAATTCATTTTTTTTAAATGTTGGAAAAAAAGAGGGCATCCATAGTGGCTAAGGAGCACCAAGAGTACAAATTAGCTTGCAAACAAGCAAATTATACCCTTTTGAGGCTCCACAGTCACCACAGATGGCATTAAAAGAATTTGCTTAATTTTTTTTAAAAGAACATTTGGCACCTGTGGGGCAGGAGGCGGCTTGCAGGGGGTGATCCAGGGAGCAGAAATGGTCTCCGGATGTCCCAAAGTTGCCCACCCCTGCTCTAGGACTTAATGCCATTTGAGGGATGTCCCCTTCCCTTCCTCTCAGTTTTCTGATCTTTTTGCAGAGTTCCGTGAGACCCGAGCAGCTCAGGATTTCTTTGCTACGTGTCGTTCCCCGGAGACATGTTGCGAACTAACTTTGCAGGTGTGTAGGGCTCCTGGAGGGAGCTTTGTCTGTCTGTCTGATTTAGAAGTAATGGTGATTTGCAGAGGTGTATATATCCTGTGGCAGAATGTGGTGGAGGGGAGAAGAAGAGCAGCGCAAAGAGGAAGAACCCATGTATTCTGCCACACTTGAGGGTTTTGTACTGTGATGTGTAAACCTTGGCTACCCAGTGGTAGGAAACTCACATTGCAATTGTGCGAATATACTTCTGACACCAGCCTGCATTGGAATTGTATGTTGAAGTACAAGGCCATCGTACGTTGCCATATGGGGAAAGTCAAAGCCCGTGACCTTGGATGACAAGGCTAAACAAGGCCTATTGGAGGGCTGAGATTACAAAACGCCACCCCAAATTTGCCACCCCAGAGTCTTTCTCTGCTGTGGTATATAGCATTAGAGGGCTCAGCTTTGGAACTGACTGCCAGTCCCAAATATTAGCAGTTTTAGCTATATAACTGGGGAGGGCAGGTTCTGGAGTATGGGAAAGGCCAGTTCCCTCCTTTAATTATCACATCCAATCTTCTGCACATCCTGGGGCCTTTCTTCTTTTTTTTATTACACACTTATATACTTCTCTGCACCTGGGGAGTCCCTTAAATATGCAGACAATACTGCCTTATATTTTTAGTAATCCTGTTCTGCTTCCAAGCTGATGACTCACTCAGTCACCCAAATTCACTATTGGAAATAACAACCGTAGGTTTAACATGCTTGTAAAATTAAGTCATTGTCTTTAAAGAAAATTATTTTTAAACCTTCCAACTTTTCATTTGTTAATTAATTTTTATTCATTCTATGATGAGCTCCCTCATCTTCCACCTTTCCCAACTCCTTCCATCTCTCCCTTCCACCTAAATATGCAATTACATGACCTCTCACCCCTAGACTGGCTGCATCTTCCACTTCTCTGGCTTCATTTTCCTCCCATGCCTCTGCCTGGACCATTCCTGCTTGAATGCAATAACCATCACCATCCTCCTACCCCCCGTGCCTGGTGTGCCTGGTGTGCCTGGGCTGGCCTCTAAAGGCATGGCGATAGAACAAATTAATGGCCGCAACGCTAACCTTCCTCTCGGTCTTTGCTGGGGCAGGGGAGGCCTAGAGTTGGAGCAGTCTGAGGTGAGGCCTTTGGAGGGGCTCAAGCCAGCGGGAGGAGAAACGGAAATGTTTGATAAGGGCCCTGGGAAGCCTGAACTGGGCTGCCAGCCTGTGAGGGAAAAACTGAAGTTAAACTATAGTGGATCATGCTGGGAACATTTATGAGAACATATATTTTCTTTATTATTTACTGTGTTTTTAAACTTCCCAGTAATCGAAGTTCTCTGAGTGGTGTACAATACACTAAAAACATAACATACAAGTATTAAAACAAAACAAGAAATAAAAACAGCCTAGAATAAAACCAGCAGCAAAGAATGCAACCATCTCATCACATAAAACCAAATTAAAAACAGCAGCAGAATAAAATACTAAAAGCACTACAACAGTCCTCAAAATGCCTGGGAGAACAAAACGGTCTTCACCTAGGCACCAGGAGAGCCTCTCTCGGGAGAGTGTTCCACAAATGGAGTGCCACCATGTATGTATGCATGGGGTGCCCAGATCTTGCAGGATAGATAGGCAGCAACCAATCAGAAAGGGGCCGCAGTGGCTTAGTGGTTAAGACGTTGAACTGCAGACTGGAAGGTCAGCAGGACAGCAGTTCGAGACCTGAGTGCTGTGTGACGGAGTGAGCTCCTGTCTTCAGTCCCAGCTCCTGCCAGCCTAGCAGTTCGAAAGCAAGAAATTGCAAGTAGATAAATAGGTACCGCTTCAGCGGGAAAGGTAACAGCATTCCGTGCACCTCGGTGTTCAGTCATGCCGGCCACATGACCACGGAAGCGTCTTCGGACAGCGCTGGCTCTTCGGCTTAGAAACGGGGATGAGCACCGCACCCTAGAGTCGGACACGACTGGTTGGGGACACCTTTACCTTTACCTTTTAACCAATCAGAAGCAACATCATTGGAGCAGAATGAGCAGCATTAATCTGCGTGGTGAGCTACAGTCCTGCCCCTCCTCCAGAACAGTACAGAGCGCTGAGGCCTGGCAGCTGGGAACTGCTACTGTTCTTACATTAGCGCTGTGTTCAGTTCTCTCAGTAAGCCAGGTGTTGGCAACCTGCTGCCCTTGGCCTAATTTCATGTAGGTGAGGGGAGCCCAGAGGGCGAGGAGGGCAGGAGGCTGTGCCGGCTGCAGGTTTTTGAGGGCCCTTGGGCAAGAAACCCTCCATGGCCCCCCTCCCTCAGTGAATTTCACTTCTCACCACCATTGTCGCCAGCTGCTATTGCTGCTCCTCTTTCTCGCTGTTGCTCCCACTTGCTTGCTTGACGGGCCAGTGAGCGAGTAGACAGTAGCATCTATTGCTCCTTCTCACCACCACCGCTGTCTGGGTCAGAGTGAGAGGCAGGTGAACAAGCAGGTTACAATGATGAAGAGGAGGAACAAGTCCAGAGAGCTTTTGTCACTGGGCCCCTGCTGTGGTGTGGACATTGGCAGGTACCCGACCATTCCTACCCTTGACACCTGTCCTGGTGGGAGGGGAAAAATGGGAGAAATAGCCAAAACAGATGGAGTGGGAGAGAAGCCCTCTGTAAGTGATCTGTTTAGATTTCTGGCAAGGAGAGGAAAAGAGCTGAAATAGATGGAGCTAAGGAAGGAGGGGTGGGAAGCGCTCTGCAAGTGAACAGTGCAGACCTCTGGCAAGAGCATCTGTCCCTCCTCCAGCAATGACAGAAGGGGATGGCAAAAAGAAAGCAAGAGAAGGGATAGCCTGCCCGCTTTGGGCTCTGGCTCCGCCCACTGCGGCATTTGCCCCTTGACAGGTTATTCTGCGGGAATGTGGTCCTCTGTATGAAAAAAAAGTTCTCCAGCCCTGCACCAGGCCCCTTGTTAACTTACTAGAGTTTCCAATTTCTATCCATCTAAAAAAAATGGTAAAACGAATTCCAGGCACAGTAAGCACCCCTTCTTCCCGCCATGGACACCAGTGAGAGTGGCTGTATGTATTCACTGGCAATTGACTTCCTTGCCTAGGGTATACCACAGTGCTTTTCATGTGATTAAAAAAAACCTCTGGTGCTCTTTCTCCAGACGTGTGGACTGACTTCTGCCTTCATTGATTCATGGGAACATCTTGTAGGACTTTTTGCTCTCTATTCGTGCACAGGATTGTGCCCTTAGAGACTATTCTACAACTCCCAGCATTGGGAGTTGTAGGACTTTTCTTCTGTCTAAACCCACATAGGATTGCACTCCAGCTGACTCTGGGGGGGTTTCTGCTCTGCTAGCTGTTCTGAGTGGTTTAAATAATAGAACTTTTTTTCTGTTTTACAACTTGCATAGGATTGTGCCCTAAATGCTCATGCTTCACTTGCTGCCTTTCCCTCTCCCCATGCTAAATGCAACATCTCTTTCACATGTTTCAGCATATAGACTTATTTCTTCGATTAGCAAGGTCAAATCATATGTCAATTCTTGATTTGGATTTTTGTTTTCTACTTCCTGCATTGGTTATTCCATTACTCTTGGTGTATCTCAACATATATAATTGCCCATGCATCACAGACTGTTCTTCAGGACAGCCTTCCCCAGCCTGTTGCCCTTCATATGTGATCCCACTAAGCATGGGATGATGGGAGTTGTGTCATGAGCACCCTAGCTGCCTCTTACAGTCCCTTCCAATAGCCAACTCAAGACACAGATGACAAGGATTCTTTCCAAGGCTTTATTCCTTTATTACTTACTGACTCTTACAGATACTAATCACTAGCGACTAAGCAAGGAACAGCACTGGGGAAAGATAGAAGAGTAGCCTAAGCTCCAGGTAAGCTCCTTCCCCGTTTGAAGGGGAACCATGGGAAGACTCTGAACTTATGGGCTATGGAGAGATCCTCCCTCTTTCCCTTGGGTCCTTGGGACATGACCGTTGTTTGAACGCCAAACGAGTGGTACGCCTCCGTTCAGCGCCCTCCATCTGTCGCCATTCCCTGCATCTGCGCCGAGCGTCCAGCAAGCCCCCCTCCACCACTATCTCACTGCCAGGGTCACTATCTTTCTTAGGAATGCTGGCAGGAGGAATCTCTGCCAGCTGCTGTGCTTGTGAGAGATGAGCGAGCTCCTCTCCCACTGATTGCTGTTCCTCCTCAGAATCAGAACTGCTCTGGGGCTCTATGGGCTCAGTTTCCACCCTGACAAGTTGTAGCCCAACACACCGGAAGGGCACTAGGTTGGGGAAGGCTGCTTCAGGAAATAGGTTTGTTATATTATTATCAAATAGGTTTGATATATTATTATAGAGAGCCAGTGTGGTGTAGTGGCAAGAGTGTCGGACTAGGAGCTGGGAGATCTGGGTTCTAGCCCCCACTCAGCCATGGAAGCTCACTGGGTGACTTTGGGCCAGTCACACACTCTCAGCCCAACCTACCTCACAGGGTTGTTGTGAGGATAAAATGGAGAGGAGGAGGATAATGTACGCCGCCTTGGGTTCCTTGCAAGAGGAAAAAAGGCGGGATATAAATGCAATAAAAAATAAAATAAATACAATTATTATACACTGTTCCTTGAATATGGCTCCACCAGGTGCAAATGCAAACACACTGGTGTTTATATTGATGAATATTATTTTCAAAACATCGTGAGAGGGGGTGCTTACTAGCTGAGACATGCTGTAAACGTTTTGGATGCTCTATGAATGGGTCATTGAGCTTTCCATTGTGAGTAGCATGTTCTATAATCATCGTTTTTCTCACACCTGAAATGCTAGGCTGAGCAGTATTGATACAAATGTATTGAATTGCCTATTTCAAAATTAATGTGTTTGGTATTCTAAAGGTAGGTGTGTGTGGTGTCTTAAACATAAAGGCAGATTGTGTGCTCCAACAACACTCTTTAAAAAAATTGACACACTGGTTTTCTTCTCCAGAGAGCCAGTGTACTGTAGAGGTTAGAGTGTTGGATTGCAACTCAGGAGATCTAGGTTCTAGTCCCCACTCAGCCATGAAGGTCACTGGGTGACTTTGGGCCAGGCATGGATTCTCAACCTAACCTACCTCACAGGGTTGTTGTGAGGATAAAATGGAGAGGAGGAGGAGGATCATGTATGCTCCCTTGAGCTCCTTGGAGGAAAGGTGGCATATAAATGTAATACATACATACATATATACACTGTTTCTGCTCAAAGAACACACACGTTCATTCTGTTTTTCCTTGGTTGTTCTTCTATAATATTTCATCTGGTCTACTTTGGTTAATGTGTATACATCTTGGATGTCTTCCCTTCTTCTTTACTGTTGGTGTTTCCTCACCTTCTTTATTTTTGCCCTTACATATTGCCTTGTGTGTTTTTTTTTAATGTTCTCTTTCACAACATTTCACATATTTCCTTTAGGGTTTTTTTTTAGTAACATTCATTAACCTTTCCCCCCCGCACAGCTTTGTCTTTTTCTTTGAAAACATTATTAATGACTTAATGTTCCTTTCTGTTTCCCCGTGAAACTTTTTTTTAATGCACTGCTGATTTTCTGCCTCCTTTTTTATATTGTATTTATACAATGTTTCCCTCTGTTTTCCCTCACTTCATTATACAACCTGTCTATTTTTTTCAGTGTTCATTGTCTGTCTGACAGCTTAGCTTTAAACATTACTTCAGTCTATTTTTAAAATGTTCATGACTTTGTTTTATTTTCCTCAGTTTTCCTTTTTCTTCACGCATTTATCTCTTTC
The DNA here is from genome assembly GCF_057233095.1 of Heloderma suspectum. Classification (NCBI taxonomy): domain Eukaryota; kingdom Metazoa; phylum Chordata; class Lepidosauria; order Squamata; family Helodermatidae; genus Heloderma; species Heloderma suspectum. The sequence continues at coordinate 234,670,550 of NC_139461.1, forward strand.
TACTTTGGACTTTGATTAATGGCTTTTGATTTGACTTGAACTGAATATAACTTTGGTCCTTATCTTTACCTTTGCATTCTTCTCCCGCCACCTTTAAAATTGCAACCCATTTATTTATTTATTTATGCTGTCCTTAGTGCTTTTGCGTTTCATCCATCCACTTTTCTTTTAAAAACATTTTTATGGGCTTAAATCTATGTTGTGTGAGCAGACTTCGTCGTCTTCTACTCCACACTAGTGCCCTCTGCATGTCCCTCAGATATGCTCCAGAGAGTCTCCCAACCCTCCAGAGCAGATTTGGGGTGTGTGCCAGGGGGCTGCAGTGGGGAGGGGAAATCCCATCCTCCAGCAGTTTCCTTCCACTGGTGGAAGGACACAGTTGGATTCAAGCCGTATAATTGTTTTCCGCCTGTCTTTCCTTTTTGAAACTTGTCTTTGTTGTCCTTCTAACATAGACACCACTGTTAGTCTTAACTGCTCACTTGTTTTGCAACCACATGCAAGTTTTTATTCGGATTTAGGTTTCTTTTTGTTGTTGTTAATCAATGTTGTCCTGACTCAGTGGCTGAGTTCAGGCGATCAGCGGGGGAAACAACGCAGTGTCTGTTGTTGGCCCCACACACACCAATCGCATGACTGGGATTACCCTAATTACCCACACCGTGCCGCAGGTTGCTGCATCATCTGAACCTGGTGTGCAGTGGGGACATTTTCACCCACCCTACAACCCATACTGCAAGGCGTGGGTTGTAGGGTGGGTGAAAATGAATTATGCCTGTACCACTCTCCAGGTTCGGACAACATGGCAACCTGCAATGCAGCACGAGTAATTAGGGTAATGCTGGTCACATGACCAGCAGGAGCAGGGGGAACAACCGATGCTGCGTTGTCCCCCCCCCCCCGATTATCCGAACTCAGTCAGTGGATGGGTTCATGCAGTCACCGAGGGAAAATAAGCCATGGTGGCTTATTTTTCCTCCCTGGTTGTGCTGGTCATGAGCTACCTAATTAACATAATTAATCTTGCTGGGTGTGGGTTATTGTGATGTCCAAACCTGGTGAGAGTGGCTGGCTGGGGTGGTTTACAAAACAGCCAGCAACCCTAGAACAAGCTATGCTTTTCAGGGTGGCTTGTAAACCACCCCAGCCTCCCTCCCTTGCCGGGTTTGGATGTCACAACAACCTGCGGTGCCCAATGAGGATAATTATGCTAATTAGGTGGTTCACAACCAGCACACGTGGGAAGGGAAAATAAGCCACCATGGCTTATTTTCCCTCCATGATTGCCTGAACTTGGTCATTGCCTTCTTTCTTTCATTCGTTGGTTTGTTCTTTCCTGCCCTCCTTTCCTTCCCTCTTTGTTGTAGCAGTCACTTGTTTTCTTCCCTTTTAGTTGGAGTTGGCACAGCCCAGGGGGGCCCAAGCAACAATTCCCTTCCTTTTTTTTCAAAGCTGTGGGGAATACAGTCGGTCTCCTAGCTGCTCAAAGTACTCTGAATATCAGGGCACAGGGGCAAGGGTTGAGCCAGGTGACTCACTGGGCCGGGCACAGATTCCTTGAGTTGCTGCTCACCTGCCCCTTCAGGCCCCAGTCTGAGGGGAAGCAAGTGGCATGGGTCAAGGTCCATTTAGGCACTCCTTGCACTCCATAGACATCCCACTTTATATTTATAGGAAGTGATTCTTCATCTTTGGTTGAATTTTAAAATTTTGCTACCAGTCAGGGGAGATGTGGAACCCTCAGGGCCTTTAGGGCTGAGCTGTGGGAAAGCCCTCTAGTGCAATAGACATGTGTGCGAGGCAGGTCTGTAACACTGTTGGTGGAAAGCTAAGCTGGCAGTGTGAGGTGAGTGGGTTACCCAAATGGGGTTCAGGCTCTCTTTGGGGCTGTTTGCAGCTCACACTGTCTCTCATTCTCTTTGAGGTGAGTTCAGGAGATGCTGCACATAGTTGCTGTGCCTCAGCAGAAATCTTGCCCCCAGTCACCTTCCTCTTTGGATTTTGGCCTTTATGTTTCAGAGATGTGCTCCATCATTATGAGCACTGGATACTGGCTCTCTTTACATACAGACACACATATATTTTCTAGTTAAAATGGGGTACAATGCATGTTGTGTATTCTCTGTTGTCCTTCCTTTCAGCCTCTGCGACGCTTTCCTCTTGATGCTGCCATCATCTTCTCAGACATCTTGGTGGTGCCCCAGGTAAGAGATGCTGGCCTGAAGGGTGTATCTCTTATAATGCTACCTTCTAGAGACAAGCTCTTTACCCACCATGTGTATTCCACACAACATCCTGCTCTTTTCCCAGGCGCTAGGCATGGAGGTAGTGATGGTGCCTGGCAAAGGGCCGACCTTCCCTGAGCCACTGAAGGAGGTAGAGGACCTGCTGAAACTCCAACAGAATGTAGATGTGGCAGCAGAACTGGGCTATGTCTTCCAGGCCATCACGCTGACACGGCACAAACTGGAGGGAAAGGTGCCTCTGATTGGCTTCTCTGGTGCCCCCGTGAGTATGACGCTTTGCAAATGAGCCTTTCCCAGAGCCGCCCTTTCCCAGAGCCGCCCTATCTGAATCCCTCTGAATTCCTGAGGGGTGCTGAAGATCATAGGAGGCTGGCTGGCCACCTGTGTTGCTGGCCTCAGGCCAAGTGGATTCTGATGGACTTGCAGCTGCAGCAGCTGGCAAAATCTCTGGGATGGAGAAAGTGTCATGGTGGCTCATCATTTACACACTGGTGTTCGCTGTCCTAGTGGGACTATTGTGTCCCAGACTCCATGCCCTGTCTGGCTGGTCAGCCACAGAATTCTTAGGTTAATCTTTGTGGAACTGATAGGCAGCTGGCAAGCCTTATCTCGTGGCAGGTGGTTGGGGTTGGTGGCTCCACCCTCTCCCCTGTCCCCCAGCGCTTCCATATCAGTATTCTGTGCTGGGCTTGGAAGCCAAGTGTGCCAAACACTCACCATCTCCCACCTATTCTTTAAAAAACAACATTAAATGTTGTAACTTGGGTCAACATTCAGGACATTCGTAGATTTGGGTGATTACAGTTGCCAAAAGTGGGAAGTGACAAGGAGCACGAGCATTCAGTTTGGGGCACTTGCTACTTCTGTGGCAGGGTGTGCATGCAACCGGACCACTTCTTTGGGGAAATAGAGTTTGTTAAGGCCAATGGAGTTACTGGTTTATGGGAAACCGGTGGGGCCGAGAGGCATGGTTCCACACCGATCATATAACCTGGTCATTACATTGCTGCTCTTGCAAGGGCCATTTGCTTACATAGGCTGACTTGAGCAGGGTGGGACACTGGAACTAGGGCTTTTGTATTCAGGCCTGCCTTAACATTCTGCTTATTATCTGCCTCCCAGTGGACGCTGATGTCCTATATGATTGAAGGTGGTGGCTCCAACACAATGGCCAAAGCCAAGGCCTGGCTCTACCGGCATCCTGAGGCCAGCCATCGTCTACTCACGTTATTGACTGACGTAATTGTAGATTACCTGGTGGGTCAGGTGGCTGCAGGTGCTCAGGTGAGTAGGTAGAAGAAAGTGGCATCCTCCTCTTTGAGAGGAGCTGTAGGTTCTGAGCAGCCTTTTCCCGCAAGCTTGTAGGCACTGCTGTAGGTTGAGCAGGTCCAGCCTGCATTTCTGAAGGAGCATCTGAGATACCTCTTATCTTCCTGCAACTACAACCCTGAAGAAACTAAGACAAGGGAGATAGAGAAAAGGAACCCTTCAGAGGAAGAGGAAGGGTGGTGGCACGAAATCAGTAATGTTGATTGTGCCTCTAATCATAGAAACAAAAACCAGAAGGGAGGCACCCGGGATGAATGGAAAGCAAAAAGGGAACAAGTTCTCAGAGGTGCCAAAGTGGAACTTATTTATTTAAGCCCAACACATTTTGGAGACTCAGGATCCTTTGTCAGGGGCACTCCTATAAAATGAAAATGCTGCAAATAAACACATCCAGCTTACTACGGTGGAGGCTATCCTTCATATACCATCTTGGTAAGCTTGTTGTTGTTCAGTCGTTCAGTCGTGTCCGACTCTTCGTGACCCCATGGACCATAGCACGCCAGGCCTTCCTGTCCTCCGCTCTCTCCCGGAGCGTGCTCAAGTTCATATTCATTGCATCTGTGATGCTATCTAGCCATCTCATCCTCTGCCGTCCCCTTCTCCTTTGGCCTTCAGTCTTTCCCAGCATCAGGGTCTTTTCCAGGGAGTTTTCTCTTCGCATTAGGTGGCCAAAACATTTGAGCTTCAGCTTCAGTATCTGTCCTTCCAATGAGCACTCAGGGTTGATTTCCTTTAGGACTGACTGATTTGACCTCCTTGCAGTCCAGGGGACTCGTAAGAGTCTTCTCCAGCACCGCAGTTCAAAAGCATCAATTCTCCTGCGCTCTACCTTCCTTATAGTCCAGCTCTCACAGCCATACGTTACTACTGGGAAAACCATAGCTTTGATTAGACGGACCTTTGTCGGCAAGGTGATGTCTCTGCTTCTCACTTTGCTGTCTAGGTTTGCCATAGCTTTCCTCCCAAGGGGCAAGCGTCTTTTAATTTCATGGCTACAGTCACTGTCTGTGGTGATCTTGGAGCCCAAGAAAAGAAAATCTGTCACTGCTTCCATTTCTTCCCCTTCTATATGCCAGGAAGTGATGGGGCCAGATGCCATGATCTTAGTTTTTCTAATGTTGAGTTTCAAACCAGCTTTTGCACTCTCTACTTTCACCCTCAACGAGAGGCTCTTTAAATCCTCTTTGCTTTCTGCCATTATGGTGGTATCGTCTGCGTATCTGAAGTTGTTGATAATTCTCCCGGCAATCTTAATTCCGACCTCTGATTCATCCAACCCAGCGTTTCTCATGATGTACTCTGCATAGAAGTTAAATAAGCAGGGCAACAATATGCAGCCTTGTCGTACTCCTTTCCCAATTTTGAACCAATCGGTTGTTCCATGTCTGGTTCTTACTGTTGCTTCTTGGCCCTCGTACAGGTAAGCTTTGTTGTTCAGTCGTTAAGTCGTGTCTGACTCTTCGTGACCCCATGGACCATAGCACACCAGGCCTTGCTAGCTGAGTTTAGTTGCAGTGTTTGCATTTTATAAGATTGCCCCTGATGAAGGCACCTCAGTCTCCGAAACCTGTTGGACTTAAATAAACAAGTTCCACTTTGGCACCTCTGAGAACTCATTTGATTCTTGCTTTCTGTGCCTCTAATCACAGGACATAACATTTAATATAGAATCTGCTGGCTTTCAACTCTTTTTTGTTTTTTAGAGTAGATTTCTAGCTCTCACAGTGACAGATAGAAATCCCAAACCAGATTTCCACTCGTTTCAAAGTTGTGCTTTACACAGCTTGACTTCACATCACAGGAAACTTATTCTCCTCCCTAACTTCTCAACAGGCCTCTTCTCACAGTTTGTATTTGTATTTTTTATTATATTTATTCCCTGCCTTTTTCCTCTTGTAAGGAACCCAAGGTGGCTGACATGCTCCTCCTCCTCTCCATTTTGTCATCATAATAGCCCTGTGAAGTAGGTTAGGCAGACCCAAAGTCACCAGGGTGAGCTTCATGGCCCAGTGGGGACTAGAACTCGGATCTCCTGAGTCCTAGTCCAACACTAACCACTATACCACATACACATACAGCAGAGGCATGGGTTGGGGAGCAGGATTGTGCTGGCTGGTTCCACATCCTCCCAGTTTCCATGCATTTAGCATGAAGGCAAGAATGGGCTGTACCTGCCTTCCTCTAACGTGGTGCCCTCCAGGTGTTTTGGATTTCAGTTCCCATTATCCTCAGCCAGCATGGCCAATGGTCAGGAATCCTGGCAATCCAAAACATCTAGAAGATTGATGTTCCACCAGATTGGGGAAGGCACATGACTGGGAAGCAAGATAGGATTCCTGCTCATGAGCATAGAGCCCATTCTTACCTTATGCCAAATATGTGAGACATGGGGTCTGCTGGTGTAATCCCCACCCCAGCCCCCATGTTCACTTGTAGATGGATCATGAGAAGAGGGCTCAGCTCCCGGCTGGTTTCCCTAGCTTGTGACAACCTAGTCCTAGGACAAAACCTTCAGATGAAGACAACAAGAATAAGGGCTGCAAACAACATTCTAATCTTATCCATGTTTACTCAAACATAAGCCCTACTGTGTGTGTTTTCCATGGGATTTACTTGCAGATAAGTGTACTTGGCAGCCTAAGGTGATTTACATGCAGAATTGTTCCAATTGAAGAATTCTAGATTGTTAGAATTGTCTTGTACCAGGAGACTGCATTGTTCTATGCTTGTTCTGTGGGAAAGGGCAGTAGAAGGGCTCTCTTGGGGGAGAAAGGGAGGAAGATGCCACCCAGGAAGTGATGCCAATTCCCTGGTTGTCTTGCGTTCTCTTGACAGGCTCTGCAGCTTTTTGAGTCCCACGCAGGACACCTGGGGCCAGAACAGTTTGCGGAGTTTGCCCTCCCATTCATCCAGTCCATTGCCAAGCGAGTGAAGAGTAAGCTGCGGGAAGACTCCCTACCTGCAGTTCCCATGGTAAGAGACGGGGCCATTCCCTTCAGCTTCCTCAAAGGATTCTTGGCATCCTCCAGTCCTGGAGTCAGCTGTGTTCTGCTCATCTTAAACACAAAAATCACATGGTGGTGGCTTAAAGAAGTGGCCACTGGAGCCCACCCCATCTATTCATGCTGAGCATAAGGTAGAAGGCCACTGGGTGACACTTTCCAGAAGAAATACAGATTGGGCAGGTGAGCAAAAGAGCAGCCCTGCCTGACCAAACCAAAGGCTTGTGTAGTCCAGCATTCTGTTCCAACAATGGCCAACCAGATGCCCACAAACAGGACAGGATCCAAACAGCACCCTCTTGCTCCTCTGAATACGACTGGCATTCAGATCAGAAGCACACTGCCTCTGATATTGGAGATAATGTATAGCCATCATGACTAGTAGTCATTGATAGCCTTATCCTCCGTGTATGGAGGTGTATGTATGAGCATCTTCTCTAGTGCCCATAATCCTTTCAGCAGCAGAGGAGAAGGTGATGATGGGACTGGATACTCTTCCATTTCTCAGACTCCTGCTTTGAGAATTGAGGAGCTGGAAACTCCACCCCTCCTCCCCAAGTCATGGTGAATAGATACCCATTCCATGGAAGGGCTGCTGATCTTCCCCAGTCCCAGTGCAGCCTCCCCCAACCTGTGTCCTTCCAGATGTTGTGGACTACTACTCCTGTTATCCCTGACCATTGGCCTTGCTGCAGGGACTGCCCAAAACATCTGGAGGCACCCAAGTTGGGGAAGGCTATTCTAGATGCTTTGACGCTTTGAGTCTGTCTACCTGTTCTGTACCCAGCCATGCACTGGAGGGAGCTCCCTCAACTCTCCCAGCCATTACTTGGCTTGATAATCTGGCACATGCCTGCTTCTGCTTGGGGAAGGAGGTAAGAGCACATGCAGTCCCAGGCTCCCCCTAGCAGCTCCTGTTAAAAAGGTTACGTTAACAGGTGATGTGGAAGAACTCTGCCTGAGAGCCTGGAGATTTGCTGCCCGTCTGAGCTAGCTGGGCAAATGGTTTGGTCCAGTATAAAGGAGCTTTCTGTAGCATAGCAGTAACAGAAGCATTGAGTGGAGATTGAGGAGTCTGGCAGAAGAAACTGCTCCTGCACTCGTGGATGGTGCACCAAGCCCACCGCTGCTTAGAGCAAATCTGTCTATGCCTCAAAAGCACCTGTATTCTGAGCCAGCTCTCCCACCTGGAGATACATGTTGGTCTCTCTGCTACCTGCCCCCATTCCCTGCTTCCTTCTTTCAGTTTAAGGTGATCTTCTTTAATGATAAAACCCCCACAAAAGTTCTGTTTCACCACTAGAAGACAGCCAAATACCAAAGCAGTCCCAAGCTGTTCAGACCAGTAAGTACTCTGGCTGCAATGACTTGCGTGGTGTCAGTAAAAACTGGATGCTTGTTTTGTGTTTCCTTCCTCAGCCCCCAGGTTGAACCCTCATTCTCTCTTTGGCAGCAAGGGCTCTTCATGCACACACACCCTATAAAGAAGCACTTTGCTATGCCTGAGTTGGTCCTCAGAACTTCCCAATGGAGAAATGGAAAGCTAGCTGCAGAAGGCAGAGAGGGGTCTTGGACCTGGGCCTAGGACCAGTGAAATCAGGGCCTTGCTGGTTTGTCCTGCTTGTTTTTCTATCTCCTCTCCTCATCCCCTCCCAGATTGTCTTCGCCAAAGATGCACACTACGCACTGGAGGACTTGGCACAGTCTGGGTATGAAGTGGTTGGCCTGGACTGGACCATCCGCCCCCAGGAAGCTCGGTGAGAAAATGACAGTCCCCAAGGGAGGAGGGTTTGTAGTATTCATAGGGGCTGTTCACACAGCATGCTAACCCACACTCAGTGGTTGAGTGTGGGTTGTTTTGAACCATGGGTTGTTTGTTGAACTGTGGGTTATCACGTTGTCTGAACGCAGCACATTTTCCGCAGGTTGGGTTATGTTGTCTGAACGCAGCCAGGGTGGCTTGTTACCCATGCAGTGGGGCCTGACCCTGAACAACCCAACAACAAACCATGGGTTCTCAGAGTGGCTTGTTCGAGAAAATAAGCCACACTGCATGGTTAATAAACCACCCTGGCTTTGTTGAGAAAAACATGCTAACCCATGGTTCAACAAAAAACTCACACTCAACCACTGCATGTGGGTTAGCGTGTTGTGTGAACAGCCCCATAGAGTGCTTTCCTCTGTAAGTCGAACACTTTTCCCAGTGCCGTGCTTTCTCAGTTTCCCAGTGATTTGTTTCTAGTCTTACTAGTGCCATTCACAGAAGCTTTGTGCTAGTGCATCCTGTTGCAACAGGGCATTGTGGAAAAAACAAATACTAGTCCCAGTCCTTTCTAGTTAGCCAGCAGCTCTCGGTGCAGGGCGACCTTCCATTGGGTAGCCTCTAGGAAGAGCCGTATCTTGCTTATATATGATGGTTGAAAAATAAAGGGGCAATAGTCTGTGTCTGGAAACCTCACTCAGCAATAGCCTCATGCAGATGGGGCACAACGTCCTATTGCTCTACCTTTAGGAAACCAGTTCTGTTCAGCATTTTAGAAGCAGGGAAAGCAATATACCATGCAGGGCAATGGTGGTTTTCTGCGCCTGTCTCAGCAATGTAAGAATTGCCCTAATGGATAAGACCAAGTTTCATCTGCTCCAGTGTTCTAACCAGAGTTAGCCAGATAGATTTGAGACAGTCACAAGGTAATGCATAATAGAAATGGTGCTTCCTGTTTATCCGTAATGTCTGGTAGAGGTGTGCTACCATCTTTAGCTATTTAGGCTAATAGCCTTTGATAGACTGATATTCTGATTTTAAAGAGTAGGCCATTACCTCATGGTGCTTTACCTTGCTTAAGTACCCCTCCTCCAACTCCAATACAGGTATTTGTTTCTTTTTCAGTGCGCGGACAGGAGAAGGCATTACCTTACAAGGAAACTTGGATCCATGTGCCCTCTATGCACCAAAGGTAAAGAGGCAGGCATCATAAGCCCATAAAACTGTATTGTATTGGATCAGCTGCCTTCACTACAGAGTGGTGAAGAGTAAAGACAGCAACCGGAACTTTTGCTAGCTGTGGCAGGTTAAGAAGGCTGGCAAAGTGCATATAGCAAGGCTTGGGTTGTGCCTCCTTCTGCCATTGGCTTTTTGTATCACCCCAGCCCAGTTTTATCATTTTTTTGGTTCTTCCATCTCTCAGTAAAAGGGTACAAATAACCAAGCCCTATTTGGAGGTCATGGTATTAGTACAAATTATATGGCTGTAACCTCTTTCACAGACAGCAGAATATTGAGTACAAGGTAAAGACTGAGTTCAAATCCCAGTCATGATGACACTAGGTACTCCTGGGGAGAAGTACCTTCTCTAGTTGCAAATGAAATCTTGTTGAACTTGTTAGTAAGGATCAAGGGGTTGCTGTTGTTAACAGCATTTTCCACGCTGCGGATTAGATGGCATGTTAGTAATCTTTCAAACTATGGTTTTGTACTTGTGATTACCCTATGGGCTTGTGGGCTCCCCCCTTTCCTAGTTTGCTTAATCAGTTCAATATGATGTTCCATTTGGGAAAACTGTGGTTAGCGCTAACCTAGACTGCTTTTAAAGCATGGATCCAAATTGTGTGTTGGAGGTGATCTATGGTCAGCTCTAGCCATTTGTTTGAGAGAGTTATTATGGCAAAGCAGGAAAAGCAGCTGGTTGTGGGAGGGGGAAGTGTGCAAGGCTGCAGGATCCTCCCTTGTTTCCAAAGCATTGTTTTGAGGATTGCAGATGTATTTTCTGCATCGAGCCTGTCTCTCAAACTCACCTAGTATAAAATGGAAGATTAGGCCCTACTCTGCATAACTGCCTTACCTACCAATTCTTTGTCATTTTTTTCAGGAGAAGATCGGGGAATTGGTGAAGATGATGTTGGAAGGCTTTGGCTCCCAGCACTACATTGCCAACTTGGGCCATGGGCTCTATCCTGATATGAGTCCAGAACATGTGGGGGCTTTTGTGGATGCTGTACATACGCACTCTCACCACCTCAACAAATGTCGTTAAAGCCTTGTGGGAGCAGAGCAGAGCCGAGGCTGGACAGTGGACAATGTGCTGACCGTGCTGTACCAAGAGATTGCATAGGGAGAGGATGGCTATAAACCCAGCCATCAATGACTGTCAGGAGGAGGAGGGTGTACTTTTCAATAGCACATTATTAAACCTGTCGTTCTCCCCACTCATACTAGCACAGTGCTTGAGGGGGCGGGGTGGCTGGTGTTGTAAAGGAAGGGTGTGAATGTGTCTTATGTACTGCCTCTAGTGTAGGATGCTTGACTAGCTTATTCCTACAGGCTAGTAGTGCAGTTCCATTGATGTTCCATGAACACCTTTTGCTACAATGGCAGTTAGTCTTCCTTTCCTTGTAGTGGTGTGGCCCTTCTTACATTGGTGGCAATCTGTTCCTCTGATCAAGTGCAGCAAGATCTTTTCCTTCCTTCCTCCCACCCGCCTTCTGATGTTTAAGATCTGCAGGTGCCAAGAGTGGTGCTGCCTCATGGGAAGAAAACTGGGGCAGGAGGAGCAGGGATCCTAGAGAATTGTAGCAGTGAGATCATCACACATTCAGTGCCGGTGCCTCTTACTCTCCAGCCATGATCTGTACTCTCTCTCTACAGGTCTGTCTCTGCAGGATAAGCATATTCCATCTTGAGGTGGAGAGTGATTAGCCTCCCTGTACCTTACACGTAAATACCTTGCTAATGGAATAACTGATGCCCCAGTGAAGAAAAGGAGACAAAGCCACGAGCTTTACCTTTTCCAGTCAAAGAGGCTCGGGCTATAGCCTAAAGCAGTTCTGTGAGGATGGTGGTTCAAAAGGTTACATCGACTGTCTTCTCATGACTCCTGTCTCACTGACAGCTTGGATAAGCTGCCTTTGAACAGCTGTCCTTTTAGTGCTTTCTAATTGACATCGCTATGTGACTGATAAAGAAATGGCTGGAGTGATAGAGAAGTGGTATGAAAGTCTTTTTTTTATTATTAAACATCAGGTCAAGAAGTTGTACACTCAAAATAAAAAGTCAGATGTGAAGAATGATACTTCTATGGCAACAAATACTGGGTGAGCTGAGCTTGCCTGGTCTTGAGACCACTTTCAGGATTTTTTAAAAAACAAAATTGGAGTCAGACAGTAGGTAAATTTTAATCCACATTTCCTAAGCTACAGTTCACCCCAACCCCTGGCCCGCATTCCCTCCCTGCCCCTTTTAAAACTAGGACACACTGGAACAGGGGAACACAAAGACAATGGGAATAAGGAAGAGCCTTTTCGCTTCTGCCACCCCCCTTTGTTTCATTGGAACAAATTAAAAATTAAGATGAAAGCGAGCAGTGGTGGGAGGTGGAGCAGCAAGACATATGAGGGGAAGCTGTCCTCAAGGGGGCACCAGCCACTGAAGGCAACCATTTAGACATGAGAGTTAAAAATAAAGACACACATAAGCAAGAGAGAAAATTGGGTTTCCTGCTCCTCACCTGCCGAAAGGAAAGACAGAAGCCTTCCCACCTGCATGTTCACAGAGGTATGCAACTCTTGCACCCATCCATCTGTACACACATGGACAACGGCCAAAAGTAGATTATTTACAGTGTGGGCTCAACTGTTTTACAGCCAGGTACCTGGTTTCCCCGGGGTCTTTGTATTCCATACACTGGAAACACAGTACAAACCAGCAGAGGCTGGGAGAGTGCTGTGGTTGACAGCCAGTTGGCCAAGTCCACACCTTGTTGAGCTTGAAATGTTGAGGTGCATCTGGCTTTGCCGTTTCCCACCTGGTGGTCTCTCTCCCAAGGCTGTCATGTCGTCATAGTTCTGTATAAATTCTGGATCCATCTCCACTTGTCAGACACCACCCCACCCATCCCTCTTCATCAACAGTGCTGGGGAAAACCTGAGAAATGTTCATGTTTCTCATGTTCAGAAATGCTTAACAAGGGGGAAAATATATATATATATATATATATATATATATATATATATATATATATATATATATAAATAAAATAAAAATAAAAATAAAAATAAAAATAAAAATAAAAAATACCAGCCCACATCACATTTCAAGTATTCCCCCAAACAAAAAGAGAATAATTATAAATAATTAGAACTTTACAATTTAATAATTGACACATACACTATTGTATTTACAATATCATAAATGCTTCTGTTACTTTTAGTGAAGCAATCCCTGAGACAGTTAACATTAGGTTTTTAATTAAGGATTTTCTCACACACGCACACAATGGTGAAATATGCCAGTCCTGGCAGGATGCACCTCTCGCAAGGCCACCAGAAGGGAACACGGGTGGCAACACAGGAGGCTGAGCGGCATGCTTCCATGTCTCCATGGTGGTGGTTTGCTTTCCAGCCTCCATCTGCCATGCCCTTTGGGAAAGAGGTATTCAATTTCCTGGTTAGCTTTTGGTATTGCCGAGGTGTTTGTAAGTGAGTGGTAGGTGGGACTGAAACCCTTCCTGCCGTGCTGCTTTTGGTTTACGGTCCTCAAAGAATCTGGGAATCTCCTCTTGACGGAAGATTCAGTCAGTCTTGCCTAGTAAGCATGATTCCACCAACAGGGATCAGGGTTTCTTCTTTCCTTTTCCTAGTGCAGAAGCTCATCCAAATCGCTCTCTCACCAGCAACATGAGCTTCTTCTTGCCCTTGTAGATCTGCTTGAGGTTGTCTATGAACTGCGCAAACTGGATGTGGCCATCCTGAGCCAGCAGGAAAGTCTCCCGAGCTTTGCTGAGAAACTCTATGAACTCCCCATAATGTCGCGGGCTGATGTGGGTGAGCCGGGAGTGCGTGGTGTTGATGTAAGCGCTTATTGTAGCATCCAGCAGTTGGCGCAAAGGTGCTTTGTCTGTTGACATCAGTTTCCCAGAGTTTCTGCGGCCAGGAATGCCGGCCAGGCCCGGGGCTGTCATGGTGCAGCGCCGCAGGATGTCAGAGAGCACGGTGGCACAGTGCACACTCTTCACCACCAGTGGAATAATAGCTGCCAGCTCATTCTTGCCTAGGGAGTGGCTGAGTGCACATGCCCACAGCACATCATTGATGGCAGGGTGTGTGTCCTGATTATAGGCAAGGTTGAGGTGTGTCATGGCAAGCGATGCCAGCTTGAAGGCCCGCAGTGGGTACCCGCGGTGCTCCATGTACCGTGCAATGGTGAAGAGCTGTGAATAAGTCATGCCTGTGGAAGCAGCATCTATGACGATCTGGTAGGCAGTCTCAAAGGCGATGTGGTCCTTCTCGCACAGAGTCAGGGCTGAGAGCGCACAGTTCTGGGGGTCCTTCATGGCGCACTGTAGGGCCAGTGTGCGGGCGCAGCTGGCCAGTTCTTCTCGCTGGGGGTAGTCCAGGCTGAGACGCAAGATAGTGTTGTGAGACATCACTGTTGCTGCTACTATGCTGGTGGCTTCAGTGGGGGTGAAGAGTGTATACCAACTCTGCAATATGCTGACCAAGGCCCGTACACCTGCAAGAAGGGAGCATAAGCCTCTTATAAGGCCTGTGATAAATTGGCAGCATGATTATGAAGCACTTAAGACGGTGGTGGTGGCTAAAAGAGTTAAGCAATAATTTTGGATTCGATCAGTAATATGGGAACTGAGTTGCCCGGTAGTGCAGAATTGCATACTAGGTCGGACACATTCTAACTTCTTTGTCTCTCTCTTAGAAGAAGGATATTATTGCTTACTTTGCTAATATTAACTATGTTTGCAGAGGAGGGTTGTGCTACCAACTAAGGTTGCTATGATAATTGGAAGCTTAATGCCTGAATTTACTTCACTTAGGGAGCAATCCTATGGCTGCTAGACAGCAGCCAGACGGCCATAGAATATGCTGTTTTCCAGGAACCGACCTTGGAGCCAGCGCTCCGAGGTCGGTTCCCAGAACACCCCCCCACGTCCACACTGCCTCAGAGGCAGCACGGAGAAGCCCCACCCCCCACGCTCGGAAGAGGAGCGCAGAGCGGCTGAAAAGGGGCTGGGCTGGGGGCGTTCTGGGGCAGGGAGAGCGGATCTGTGTGTACAACACATCCTATGTGTCGTACAGCAGCCTGTTCTCCTGCTCGCCTGCCCCCCCTCGTGGCTAGACAGCCAAAATCAGCTGTCTAGCCAAAAAAGCAGGGCTGGAGAGGCGCGGAGGGAACGATCCCCCTGTGCTTCTCCTGCCTTGCTTTGGAGAGGTGGCCGCCTCCAAGTTCAGAGGTGGCCGCCTATCTAGATAGGATTGCACCCTTAGCAACATAGGAAGCTGCCTTACACTGAGTTTAATCATTGGTCTATGTAGCCCAGTATTGCCAGCACTGACTGGCAGCAGCTCTCCAGGGTTTCAGGCAAGAGTATTCCAGCCCTACCTGGAGATGCTGGGGATCAAACCTGGGACCTTCTGCATGCGAAGCAGGGGCTCTAGCTATGGCCTTCTCCTTAGTTGTGGCCGGAAGATTACTAGTTTATGATAGATTGCTGCCCACAAAAGCATCTTCATTGATACAAGTTCCTTAGTATCAAATTCTATATTTCTCTATTTTCTGGCTAGTGCAGGAACCTGTATCCTGGGAATAGGCTATCTTCTCTGTGAACATTTGTGTGCTGATGCAGTATAGTGGATAAAAGAATGAGCTATAAATCAAAATGCCCTTGATTCATATCTCACCTCTGCCATGTACTCAATAGGTGATCTCAAAGATGGCACTTTCTCTCAGCCTCAGTCAACATGCAATATGGGGATAATACTGACCTACCTTACAGGGTTGTTATAAGGATTTCAACAAGATAATGACTGGGTTTACACAACACAATACCCCCCCCAAGGTTGAGGATGGGTTGAGTTGTGGGTTGTTACTGAAACATGGGTTGTTGTGTTTTCTGAACCAAGCCGCGATAACAAACCATGGTTTGTTAACCGTGAACAACCTACAGTTCATAACCCAACAACAAATCATGGGCTGTCTTCATGGGTTGTTTGTTGTTAACAAACCATGGTTTGTTAGTGTGGCTGGGTTCACACAACACAACAACAACCCACACTCAATATATGTGAAGTGCTTTGAGTATTTGAAGGTGTAATAGAAAGGCAAGTATTGTTATCTCTTCTTTGCTACGTTGTTCAGCAGCACCACATCATCCTTCAGGTTGGCAGGACCTACCACTGACTCATCAGAATGTACAGACTCACTTTGCGGTGCAGTCTTCACTTTAAGGAAGTGAAGAGATACCCACCCACTTCTGTAGCACAGGTCACCAGCCATCGCACCATCTCCCTCCGTCTCCAGTTCAAGGTTGATAGGGTCATGCGCATCACCTGGACAGAAAAAGAGTGGAGAATGAATTTTCTCAGCAACAATATATTGTTCCTTGTTGTAATGTAAAGTATTTTGGGGTGGCATGTTCTTGAATGAACAATTAAGACCCATTAGCTTTACAAAAGCCCTGCTCCTAGGAGATGAAAACTTCTAGAATGAGTTTGTTTATTAAGGTTCAACACACCTGCCTTATGGATTAACATACCAGGAGAATGGTCTGAAGGGACAGGCTGCATTTCTGGTGCTGAAGATAAGATCTGGCCTCACCATCTGAGAACCGGACACAAGGTGTTCTGAACTCCTCAGAGGGCCTGGGCATAAGTGCAGTTAGGTAATTTAATGGGCAGAGTTGCGTATTAAAGTTCACTAGGAAGCAGCAGGAATGCCCAAGATCAGAGCCATATTTGGTAGTTTCCTGAAAACAGACTCTTCCAACAGATTTGTCCTCTTATACAGACTTATCCCTTGCCTATAAGCTGGGCCTCTGACCTAGAACAAAAATCTGAAAAAGCTTCCAGGTTGTCCTAGTGACCACTGATCTCCCTTACCTGCAATCCCAGCTCCAGTGCCACATTGAGCAGGGTTGTGTCAGAGGTATTGTCAGCAGGTGTGGCAATCTTGAAGGCATCCTGGGCCAGTTTGAAAATCAGGGAGGAGGAGTGGATGTTCTTCTGAATTGCTTCCAGGACAGTCCGTAGACGCAGCATGTCACCTGTGTGGAAACCAGAAGAGAGCTCATCCATTGGCCTGCTAAACTGCCAATTCCCTACTCTTAATAAGGCATCAACACTTCCCTGTCTAAACTGGGCAGCACAGCACCCCTAAATGTAAGAATATGAGAAGTGTCATGCTGGATCAGTCCAAAGGCCTATCTAGTCCAGCATTCTGTTCCTACAGTGGCCAACCAGGTGCCCATGAGGAGCCCACAAGCAGGACATGAGTCCAACAGCACCCTGTTCCCCAGCAAATGGTATACAGAGGCATACTGCCCTTGTTACTAGAATCTGTAATATACAGCCACCAGGACTAGTAGCCATTGATAACCGTATCCCCCATTAACTTATCCCCTTTTAAAGCCATCCAAGTTGGTGGCCATCACTACATCCTGTGGTAGCGAATTCCATAGTTTGACAATGTGCTGTGGCATCATTTCCTACAGCCTTGCAGGAGAGTAACCAGGCAAGGAGTGACGTACACAAGAAACATGCTGTCTTCTGATCCATTAGTATTCACCTGATCCTGCCCCCAAATCCTGCCCACTCCAGCCTTTTATTTTTCTTTATTTATACATTTATGAGTCACCTTTTGGCCCAATTAGGGTACCCAAGGTGACTTATAATTAAAGCTTTTTGCAACTTAAGCCAATATTCCAGGGAGCTCCACAACAAAGAAGAGAGTTGCAGAAAGCACCAAACAAGGAAAAACATGGCATGAATGCTGTACAGAAGTAAACTCTTTGTCAGGGGATTTGGCCTCACTGTCATCTCCAATACAGATGATACAGGCTGGATTCATACAATATATAGCCCATGCAGGCAAGCTTTAAGTCTTTGGGACCTGGAACTTATCAACTGAATATATTTCCTGCTGTCTGATTTATTAAAAAAAAAATTGCAAACCCCACCCTGGCACCTATTGGCAGGGGACAGCTGTTGCCTTCATGTCCTGCTTATGGGCTTCCCAAAACCATCTGGCCAGCCAGTGTTGGAAAAAGGATGCTGGGGTTGACTGACCTTTAGTCTGATCCAGCAGGGCTTGTCTTATGTACTCTTGACACACTGGAAATAAATAATTAAGTGTAGCAAAAAGTTGTAATTATAATAAACTTTCAGAATGAAGTGATTAAAGACAGAACTTTGAAGATAAATATGTGCTAGAAATGTGGCAGCAAACATGTTTATCTGTAGGGTAGCCTCAAAACTGATGAAGGGAACGTTTGCAAATCAAATTTTTGAAACCCTTGCTACAAAGTAAAGGAAGTGAAAAAGAGACAATAAAATGATCAATGGCGTTTTCTTTGTTACCATTAGCTCTGAACAAAAGCAACCCTGGAAATGAAAAATGAAATAGCACATGTATTTAATGAAGGGACATGTGTAAAACAGAATAATTTTAGTGGCATGATCCCAAAGGGAAGGAGACCATTTTTGCTCAGAAGAACTTGTGTTTTGAAAGGCAACTTCAGTGATACATGGCAAGAGCATATTAAACTCTCTGGTAAAGAGTGTATAATGGTATTTTCCATCCTCTTTTGTAAGGAAGCCCACTGCTATTTTGCTCTTTAGATCTATCAGTTGGTGGCTTCCCAGGGAATGCAAACAAATGGTACTCTCTAGAAATTGCACTGAAGCTCCAGAAATTTTATTCTGATATGTATCACAACTAGGGATGTTGGAGAAATCCGCAATGGAATCAAATAAGTTCAGATTTCTATGAATCCAACCTGCAGATTCCTCAGTGGACTGGCTTTTTCCAAGTTGCACAGATTCCGCTGACTTATGGACCATTTTGCTTACTTTCTAGAATTTTATGCAAATTTAGTCATAGAAAAATATATAAAATAAAAAATGGTCTGAAAATGCACATTCCCCCCATAGGCTACAGCATGAAAATGTACAGGGGAGCAGGGGGATTTGCACATTTTTGCAAGTGCAAATTTCCACAAATGCAAATTTGGACAAATCCAGGAAATTGGAAAAAAACTGATTCCATCAATGAGCAGACAATGGAACAAAAGGCACCTGACAATCCACAAAATGCAGCCAGAGTGGATTTTACAAAATCCGTACATTCCTAATCAAAGCCCACCCTAAAGGCTCATGGCAGGTATAATATAAAAGCCAAATCACTAAAAAAAATTACAATGTAATATTTTTTATTCCCATGTCAACAACATAAGCACAATATTTTTTTAAAAATCCAGCTACAGATAAATGACATTTTCTACTAGACTTCACAAAGGGGGAATTTCTATGACTTCCTGCCATTCAGGCTTTAGCACTAAACATTCTGAAAGCCAGGAACTCCTTGCCAAAGACATCTGTGCCCTTTTCATCCAACAACCCCAGTTGCTTTCTTACAGCAATGCTATTAGATGTCAAAGCAGGCATCGCAGATAGGGAGAGGGCCTTGGTCTCCAAAACCCAAAGGTTTGGCTTTATTTTCCTGGCCTTTTGGTTTCTTCTAGTAGCCAGTATCCATCTGGCCTAGCTAGTGAGGGGGCATCCATGGATTGGAGCTATCACTGCCATCCAAGCAGCTCACAGAGAGAGACACTGTGAAGTGCCTCATCCAGAGAACAGGACTGCAGACAGTGCCAGCTTCCATGCTGATCAGGAGGAGTTAGCTCAGCTCAGAGGAGAGTTAGGCAGGTTCTGTGGGGAGCAGAGACTGCGTATCATGTACACTGGGCACATGGTATGGGTCAGAAAAACTCTGACTTCTATGCATGACAGCTTCTTTTCAGAATTGTACTTCTCATGCTATCCTGGCCCTAATAGGGAGCACAGCCAAAGAATGGCACCTAATCCAGAGGTAGAGCTCTTGACCAATTAGCCAGGACACATAAAGAGGAATCCCATTTGACCTGTAATATTAGGAGCTCGTCAGCTCTTACAGAGTCACCCTCCTTAGTTTAAAGAAACCATCTCCAAGCTTTCCACAACCGCAACAAAGACAGATGATTTGCCTGTTGGCAATCATGTGGAACAAGTGGGAAAATGGAGGGAGACAGCCTGTATGCCACAACACATGAGTTAACGTATGCCTGGGAAGGGGGACACTAGGGAAGCAGCAACAGCAACAACAACAACAACAACAGTCATTGATCCAATATAGCTGGCCCACCAGCCCACCTTCTCCAGCATCAGCAACCATCATAGGTGGGCATACAGCCTCACCTGTACTACAGTGAGTGGAATGGGGTAGCCTTGAAACAGCCTCTCATCACCACATGAGAGCACATTTTTGCTCTTAGGAATCCCACCACCCAGCAAGGAGAGAGGTCTTTTTGCCTGAAGAGTCCCTTCCACCTAGCATAGACAGATGGACTGGGCATCAAAGAATGTACATATCTCTTTGCGAATAAAGGGGGGGACACATCCCTTCTCAGCAGCTCGATTCCTTAGTAAAGATCAGCAAGAAGATGTCTGCAGTTTGACATTCACGTTTGCATGTGCTCAGAAATCATAGAATCATAGGGTTGGAAGGGGCCTACAAGACCATCGAGTCCAACCCCCTGCTTAACGCAGGAAGCCTGATTCCCAGGCGGTCTCCCATCCAAGTACTAACCAAGGCTGATCTTTGAGGGGATGTCCCTTGTCAACACACAGCAAATGCTTCCTGTCTTCCATTCATGCCCATCTCTGCCATTTCACTGCCAAGGCATCAAGATCTATTTTGTATCCACCTGTCCACCAAACGCACAGATGCAAATGACCAAAACTCCCCTTTCTTCACTGATTCTCAGATACCTGGCAGTCCCTGTGATGTGAAATAGGTCTTGGTAAATGTCAACATTTCAAGGACAGGAAAGGCAGTCACCAGGGCTCTGCTGTGCCATCTGAGGAGTTGCTACAGGCTTTTACAGTGACTATTTTCTTACTGTACATTTTTCTGTTCAGGTCTAACGGTGAACAATCCACCTAGAACAGTCTTCCCCAACCTGGTGCCCCCCTAGAAGTGCTGGACTGCAACTCCCACCATTCCCAGCCATGCCAACTAGGAATGCTGGGAATTGCAGTCCAACACATGCGGAGGGCCCCAAGTTGGAGAAGGCTGATGTAGAGTTCCTGGTGGTTATGTTCAGATGTGCAAAGAGTACTTCACCCACCTTTGGCTGCTGTCAGCATAGTGGAAGCAAGCTCACACTGTTGAGATTCCAAGTGTCCCAGAGTAAACCAGCGTGGGTACCTGCTAGGCACCACTGAAACAATATGGTGAGGGTGTGTGACATCACCTGACGGAGTCGTCTCCAGAACAGGCAGCCTAGGAGGAACCAAAGCAGCAACATCACATCAATGAAGGGGCAACCAACTACAAATGGTAGATTTAAAGGCTTTCTGTCTCATTTGCCCATGGCATGCTGATGGAAAACCATGTGGAAAACCTTTCAACAGCTTCTACAATGTATGGATGCAAGACCAGCCTTGAACAAACTTGAAAGGCCACTAGAGAACTGAGGAGTGATTTATAAACTTGTAAAGAAAAAAAAAGTGAGTTTAGAAACACCCCATCCCCCTGTTTGTGCTTTTATGTCAAGGCCAAGCAGGATTTGCACAGCAGTCATCTGGTTTTGTTTAATAGAAGGGTGTGCATGTGTGTGTGTGTCTTGCCCCAGGGCATCTGATGCAGTTTGGAGCTACCTGCTTGCATGTTTGTATTTCAAGGCCTTGGAAATCCAAGGAACAGGAAGCCAGAACTTTCCCTCCCACCCAGGCCTGCATGCAAGAACACACAACTACTACAGTCCCTGATAGCTTCCTGTGTTTATTATTACAGCCTTGCAGATAAGGATGACAAACATACCAGCCTAAAGACAAATTATCCTAGCCTATCCATTCCCAGACTGCCTACTTTTTTCTAATTCTCTGCATATCTGGCTGGAGCAGCAACAGCCAAGCAACATGTAACTATCCTTTGCATCAAGCAGTAAGGGTAGTAAACATGCCCCGCATTCAGGGAGCATTCAAAAGAAATATAATTTACAACCTTTCAGTCCTGTATTTTCCATCACTACCACTTGACACAGCCTCTGTCTCAAACCCACAGTGATTCTAGAATGACTGGGGTCACTGGAATTTCAGGATGCTGTCTGGATTAAAATACTGCGGCTTTTCAAAAGCTATGTCGCTAGGGAATTAAAGCTTACTGATGAAACAGACCGACTGCACCTGCTAATCAGTAACTTTGTTTTCACATTCCTTTTAAAAAAGTAAAATGTATGCAAATTCTTTCTTTAAAAACCTGTCAGAAAAACACTGCAACAATTGGAATGCCAGAGACATTTTAAAACAGAAGAATTTAAGACAAGGAGCACGCGTTAGAAAAACGTTCTGCAGCTTTCACTTTGCATCACAAACTGACTTTATTAAAGGACATGGGGAAAGTGGTACCAACCTCATGGAGCGCAGGGCCAGCTTGTAGGCCAGGTCAGCATCGTGGGGCAGCAAAGCAGAAAATAGGTACTTGGCAAAGGTGTGCATGGGCACGCTTTCACGGTGGATGACCTCGCCGAGGCCGCCGAAGGGGCCACCTAGGCGGGAGCACAGCCACATCAGCATCTGTCTTGCAACCAGACCCTCAGGATTTCAGCCAGACAGAGTTCTGCTGGCTCAGTAGTCGTGCAAGCAAGAGGATACCTCCCTGCTGGTCTCCCTTACATACTATGGACTTTAACCTGAGAGCCTGGGTTCCTAAGGGCCTGGTGGGACACATTTGGTTCTGCTCTGCCCAGAGGCCCTAATGTTGCTGACACAAAAGGTTTGGACGCAAAACCTCTCCTACCACCACACTGAAAACCTGCTTCTACTCCCCTTCTTCCCAATGCTTCTAACTCAAACACCATCACTAGTAAGGGAAGCTAGAGGGTAACAGCACCACTCTCTCCCTCTCCCCCCATCCCC
This sequence comes from Heloderma suspectum, assembly GCF_057233095.1. Taxonomy (NCBI): domain Eukaryota; kingdom Metazoa; phylum Chordata; class Lepidosauria; order Squamata; family Helodermatidae; genus Heloderma; species Heloderma suspectum. The sequence continues at coordinate 234,693,087 of NC_139461.1, forward strand.
ATGGCTGCTGTTCCTCCGCCCACTTCCTCTGTCGCCTTTCAGTGGGAACTGCAGAAGCGTGTGCGTGTGCGAGGCTTCTGATGCAGGCACAGTGAAGTGGAGGGGGAAAGCAGCAATTTGGTCAGGCAGAGCAAGGGAGTCACTGGGCCTCCACTCTGCATCAATGCAGCTGCAACAGGGGAGCCTTGGGACAGAGGAGCTGCAGACATCAGGGCAAGGGGGTCCCTTTCAGTAAAACAGCAGCAGCAGCAGTGAGTGGCGGGGGTGGGAATGGAAAAAATGTATACAGGCAGCATTTGTTAAAACATAAGGGGAGGCTTGTGTGGTGTTCCTAGTGCTTAGGGAAGGATGATATCTACACCATCTTTCTCTCCCCGAAACTGTGTACTCTGTATATCTAATTGTGACACGAACCCTCCATCCCACAGTAATACATATACTGCTGCCTCATTGTTCCGTTTGAGAGTCCTTTGACCATCCATACCTACTGGGATAAGCTACTGTGACCAAAGGGTACTTTCTGGGGTTTCTAGTTGCAGAATATGGAGCTTAATGCAGGGAATCTAGGTTTCAGGGCAGCGGGTTGAGCTTCGTTCCTCCTGAGCAGCGAATGGTGGCGCGTCTGTCCCCTCACCTTCCAGGAGCAGGATGCACTGCTTGCGTAGTGTCTGCACCAGCACCGCATCCAGCTCCAGCTCCTGCAGGCGGGCAATAATCTGCTCCTCATTACGCCACACTTTGTCTTGAGCATAAAGGCCCTCTGGCATCACCCGCTGCTGCCCCATCCCCATCAGCGCCACTTCCAAAGCCAGGGAGAGGTAGGATTCCCCACTCTCAGGGCAACTGTTGGCCACAGGTACGTGCTGATATACTGGAGGCTTGGAGTCACCAGCATCTGATGGAGAAGAATGTTATTAATGGGATGGCAGAGAAGTCCTCATATCGTGCCTCCCTCCCACTCTCCTTCCAAGATTCATGGTCTGACTGGCTCCATCACTGCCATTGGTCTAGTTCTAGCCTACATGCTCAATATACAACACAGTGGCCTGGTTCACACAATTGCCACAGACGACCATGGCTTATTTAAACCACCCACAACCCAAAAACAGCCCATGGGTTGTGCGTGGCTTGTTAACCACAGCAACCATGCACCGGGTTCACAAGTGATGATAAGCTGCGGTGACTGCCCACCATGGCTTGAATATTCACAATGGCTGCCAGCAGTGCCGCAACCCATCGTAACTTAAATAAGCCACGGTGGGCTGCAGCGATTGTATGAACCGGCCAAGTGGCTGTCTCTTGGTGCAGCTAATGTGCCCAAATATGCTGGCTCTGTTGCACAGACAGATTAATCAACTCCACCCTAGAAACTTCTGCAGGAAGAACTGCAATGCATGGAGATAATAAAGAGCAGCACAGAAGCACCTGAGTCCCTTGTACCATGAACAACTTAACATCAAGGGATGGTCACTTGCGCTGTTGGCAAGCTGCCACCTGTGTTTCTGGGGTCAACACCTAGCTTTTGCATCTTTCACAAAAAGGGCTGGTCCAGGTCCCTCTACCTATGGGACATCCTGTGCTCACCAGAGGAAACTGGCCATGCAGAATGTATATCCTGTACTGACTCTACAGAGTATAATTGTATCTGAAGGTGCCTGACTAATATAAGCTACAGCCGAAGGGTAGCATATTCTGGCCTCACCTATCAGCCAGGAGACAAAGGGCAATTGGGAGGCCACACCCCCTGCTTCCCAGGAAGAAGATCATGGCAAGGGGGGAGTCCAGCTGTCCCCATCCAGTGGCCACAGAAGGTTCTGCTGCTCCAGTGCTTACTTTCCTCTTCCCTCCCCATTCCTTTTTCCTTTTGTATCGTGTCTATTAGACTGTGAGTAAGGACAGGGGACTCTCTTTTGATATATGTACAGTGCTTGTTATTAGCTGCTACCACTACAGCAGCAACCTGTGAATGGCTCCAAAATGGATGCAAAGGGACAGAACAGAAGCTCTGCTTTGGATTCAGGATCTGGCAAACTGGCATTCTCATATTCTCATACCTGAAATTTCAAGGCAGTTTTCATCCTCTACTCGACACGCTTCTGTCAAAGTGAGAAATAAGCAGCCAATGGGATTGAGGGGGTGCCCTACCCAGCTTTCCAAATTTGTGATGGTGGTTGCTCCTCTCTGCAGCAGTTCTGGAGTAGGGTGAATAGAACAAGAGAAATCTCACAGTAATTATTTATTTTTATATTTTATCCTGCCTTCTTGCCATAAGGTGCATCCTCTTCAGCTCTAATTTCCAAGATGCAATGTTTCACAAGACTGGCAGAGGACAGCTGGACACCTCCAGCACATCTTCAACAATGGAGCTCCTTTTCTACTAGTTGAATTTGTGCCCTGTTCTTTCATCATGGCCAGCTTGGTCCTACCATTAAAACAAGGTGAGGTGGCCTCTCTCAGGAATCAGATTTTGGGATACCATAAGACCCATACCTTACCTTGTTTTATGAAAACAACAATGATCAACATAATCCCACAGCACTAAGGCTATATGCGTGTGTGTGTGTGCGCACACACACATTCATTACACGGGGAACCACCTCTTTAAAAAATATTTGCAAAATAATTGCTCTAAGACTAAAATGTGGTACGGGCTTGCATTTTTTGATTGTCTGGAAAAGACAGAGGTAGCTACAACTGGGCACTGCTATGCTGCAAACAGCACCAAAACTATCCATCAAGAGGGCCAACCAGTATTGGTCACCCACTGGATTGGTGTCAAGCCCACAACAACAAGCTAGCCCATACCTTTCTTCTGATGCTTGTATATCTCCAGCTGCCTCTGCTGTTGTAGTCTCAGCGTGTTGATTATAGCCACAGTGAGACGGAGTGCTTCCTTGGGGTATCCATGAGAACGAAGGGCATCCACACGGGCACAGGCTGTAGGGACATGTTCTGTGGCATAATGCAAACACAGTATGCAATTAAGCCCGAAATACAGACAAATGAAGAGAATAAATTCAGCTAACATTAGAAGCTCAGAATTCTATTTCTGCCCTATTGCCTGGTTCTTTCTTAGCACTGAAATACATGTGCAGAAATATCATGTGGTATGGCCCATCTAGAATCCTCCCTAATGAGTAAATTTTCCACAAGCAGGGAAAGCTGCCATGTAAAACAAGGGTTTTAGCCTAGCCTTCTCCCAGACATGCTAGATTTCCATGGGAAAGGAGGTGCTCGTATTTGTTGCATACATTTGCTGCTGGAGAATGGTCTAAAATGGTCGCCTGATCTAGCATTATCTGGACATTCAAATAAAGGGCCACACTGACTGTTCCACCCCTCACAGCACCCCTTTATTCAAGTCTCTTTGTCAAGGAAAGATCTGCATCCTTTCCTGAAACTCTTATAGACTTGGGCTCAGCTTTCTGAATGCCTCACTGGAAGTGCTTTTGCATCTAGTGTGTGTTTTGTGCCATTCCTGAGGATTTTCTTACCAGAAAACAGCTTGCTCCTGTGTGCAGCACAATTGTGTGACACAGAAATTCATCTGTTCCTGCTGGTTGTCCTCCACCTGAAGTCACAATTACTGCAGAGAAGATTATGACTCTGGGGGAGGAGTCATAAGTAGGAACAGATGACACACACTGGATGGAAAGCAACATGGACTCTGCTCCTCTACAAATGGCCCTACACAGGAGAAGGATAATCTCTGAAGGAAATATTTTCCACTAGGCCTTTAAATGTAGCTGTATTCCTCCTCGCCCTCCGAGTCCCAACTGCTATTAAAACCCACAGATGAGCTCCCGAGGAAAAGGCTCAAACATTTCAAAAAAGAATCTTTAGCATTTGTTCATCACATGGAGAAAAATTCTTTCTCTCTCTGAATGCATCATTCAAATGTTGCTGGGAAATCAAAAGCAATTCCATAGTGCAGTCAGTTTCCTCCAGGAGGAGCTCCAAGAAAAGAGCAGGAAGATGGGACAGCAAAATTCAGAATTGCAATATGCACTATCAATTCCTTTGGCAAGTCTATGGTTTAGCAAGTTAGGGAGGAATTGATGTAAGCAACTAAGAGCTGAGGAGCAGGATGCAGGGATGGCCTAGAACTATTTGCAGCACAAGACAGTTGGCACCCAAACAGATTCAAAGGAGGCACCCAGGATCCCCTGCATTTTGCCGAGGATGCTGGGTTGTAGCACATGAATTGTATGCAACAGCTACATCCACTGGATCAGATAAATGAACCCATCAAATCTGATGCATCTTCACTGGCGGCCCTTAAAATATTGCCACCCTCCCAAAGCAACCACTTGGGTTGCTTGTGCAGTTTGGTCAGCTTTGGCAAGATACTATGGAGTCCCTGAATGTCTATACCCAGAACAGCACAGCAATGGCTGCTCTTGATAGTCAAAAATATGCCTTCTGTGAAGGGACGCAATCTACACAGGAAATGACTGGATGCCATGAATTCTCAGGTTCAGGAAGGTGAGTCAATGAAGTGTTCTTCCCAAGAGAGTGACCACACATGCAAATGTGCAATACTATTATTCTATGAGAGAGGGATTCCAAAATTAACTTTTGCAGCTTTTTCTTAAGCAAACACAATATCCCTCCATCAGCATACTGGTGTTCCCAAACTAGTGTGCACTGGGCATGGGCATAATGGCTACTATCAAGAAGAATAACAGCTTACCCAGCCACAATGGCTGTCCTTGTGAGTTGAAGAGAAGGCCCTCTCCCTCCCTTTGGTAAGAGGGAGAGATGTAGAAGTCACTGCTGATTATCCGTTGGAGGTGACTATCCTGCCAGTGTAGGTCACAACCTTCGATGGCGCGAGTGAACACTGTGCGTCTCGGCCTTGCTAAAGAGTCTGTAAGATAAAGCACATGCAGAGTGTCCAAGTGTGTCCTAAAGCCTCCTGTGACATTTCACATTGGTCTGGCTAAATCTCAGCATTTGTCACAATGGGTCTGACCACCGAGATGCTCACGTGCCCCAGAATTGAGCTTAGGACACTGAGAGAGAATAAGTTGAACACGGGGCACCGTGTAACACGGAGGGCCTTCTTGGTGGCTGCTCCTAAGGTTTGGAACTCCCTGCTGAGGGAAGCTAGGTTGGCTCCCTCTTATTTGCCTGTCTGCAGGCAGACACAGAAATTTTCATTCAAGGAGGCCTTTGGCAAGTAAGCTGATCTGTTGGGTTGGAAGCTGTTTTTATTATTTTATTGTTGAGGGTTTTTAATTGTGTTGTAATGTATTTGTTTTGTGATTGTTTTAATTAAGTTTTTATTTTAAATTTGGTTCTTATTGTTAGGTGCCTTGAGTGCCATTTCCTTGGTGGAAAGGCAGGATATAAATCAAAGGAACAAAGAACTAATATTCTTGAAGGAAACAATATCATTCTGAACGCACCAACAGAACTTTCTTGCAAGTACAGGCACTGCTAACTCAAGTTCATGCCCCCCACTTGACTGCTGATAAGCAAAGGGTTAGGAAATTCTGTACCTGAAAATCTCAGTTTCTACCACTACTATAAATTATGATGTTTGGGCAAATCTGCATGCATTCAGTCTGCATAGTTGTCCAATTTGAGGATGGATTGGGGATAAAGAGGAGGGGGTGATAGTCAAAGAACTTCAGATTTTTTAATCCAAACTATGGGGATGTACACAGCTTGAGGGGCAGGAGGCTTTGAATAACTAATTACACCCAGAAGAGTTAAACTCTCTACACACCCTAGTTAATGCACTTTCCTCTCTCCTCAGTGGCTGCATCTAAACATCAAGGGACTATTAGAATACAGAATAAAGGCTGAGCAAGAATGTCCAGGGCTGCAAAATATACCAGTGATGCGTCTACTGAGTACACACTAAAGTTCCAGCTGTGCAAATGAGGCTGATCACAGTACAATACAGCAGAGGGAATAATTGAAGACACAGACAAGGTAAATTGAATTTGTTAAATTTCCTTGATTTGGGGGGGGATTTTAATATTAGAATGTAAGACAAAGAAACTTACAGCAGTACCCACCTACCCCTGGATAGCCCCCTCCCATGAACCAACCCCAGTAAACAGAGGAAGGTAATGAGAAAGACAGCAAGAGGAGGGAGGGTGGGAGATGAGGTGAGCAACCAGAGAAATAGAAAAAAAGAAGAAAACAAGATTCATAGAGCTCTGAGGATTCAGACCTGATAAATTTTGTACCCCAGCCATTTTTCCTTAATAAGCTATTTTAATCAGAATATGTCTTACGTTGAGCAAAAGCAAGGTAAGAAGCTCCTACTGACAGAGCCATGTGCCTCCATGCTTTAAACACCACCCGAATACCTCCATAAAGGAGTCTACCAATTGACATGCAAAGGCAACAATAGGGGTAATCACTCATCTGAACAAGCTTTATACTCATGCACAGCTGGGATCTTGTTTGATTTTTTTTCAACTGCTTGCTGTAAGACTGGGGACATCCAATGGGGAAAATGTTCCATTGCAGAGGACAAAACACTTTCATTCCCACTTACTTTGCCTGTGACTGGAGCTCTGAGTAAGTGCACTAGTGATGTTGGGAAGTTCATTGCCGTAATTCCCGTCCTCCAGTGGGCAAACATCCATATCTCCCCACTTCCGGAGCTGTCGTAGCCAGCATGCCTTCTCTTCTAGCGTGCAGTGTGGGTTTAACACAACGCACACCCACAGGGCCCCTGTAAGAGCAAGCCAGGTGCAACCAAGCAGAAGAAGTTATTCAGTGTTATTTGACATGAGCATGCAACAAGGTAACCCCACTGCTTCCTGGCTGGGAAAGTTTCAGAAACATCTATGTCTTGTTTTAGAGAAATGCACTGAGACTCGGAGGGAGAATTTATAAAAGAAAATAACTAACTGAAGAAAATATTTTCTATAATGAAGCTAAACTGCATTCCTGAGAGATGGCTGCATATGCATCTGGGATTATTTTTGTCTGCCAGGACAAAACTATTGCTTGAACTGCTCATCAAAGCCCAAGTGTTGGTAATTCCAAATAATAATCTGATTTCTACTGTGTACATGTTTGCTCCACTTTATAAAAGTAGTATCAGGGTGGCATTTTATCTACCATTGTTCTTCAGCACATTTGCATTCAAGAGGTTACTGATGCTAATTTCCCAAAACTACTCCACAGAAAGTCCAAGTTTTCTACAGTATCCTGCTGGCATAACACCCCTTATTGTGATGTTGCCACTGCTCTCAAACAAAGCAGAGATCAGAATGGGTAATGGAAAGGAGGAGATAGGAAGTAAGACTAATGTACTACATATCATGGTATAGTTGTGCTCTACACAAAAGCAACACCACAACCAGATGGAAGACCGCTACATGTAATCTTTTCTTCCAATGGATTTAAAACAGCAACTTTGGGAATGCCCCCTAATATGTTTCTCTTCCTAATCATCAAGATCACCTGTAAAAAAGCCACATGTGTTTATTCCAACTAAAATGTTATCCTCAAAGCTATCCTTTGTTTAACAAGACTCTTTCAGGGCACTACCCTCACTTCACACCTTACAATATGGTTCTTCCAGCCCTGGCACAAGCTCTCTTGCCACCCGAGGCAGGAATTAACATGTGCTGTCGCCGCATCATGGCCCTTCCCACCCACTGCATTGTGCGCAGTGGGCACATCACATGCCCCCTTCCCTTTATGTTTGCTGCCACCGCATCAGCTCTATGGAGAGCCGTGCAGCCGGAAGAAGTGGTGGCGGGGCTCTCATGAGAGCTCATCCAAGTCTCGCAAGGGCACCACCACCCCTTCTTCTGGCCGCACGGCTCTCCACAGAGCTGACGTGGTGGTGGTAGCAAAAGTAACGGGAAGGGGCATGCGACAAGGGAAGCAGAGCTTTCTCACTGTGGCAATTGCCATGGTGGGAGAGTGGCTGGTGGGGCTCTCCAGAGCATTGGCTGGAGGTGGTGGGGCAGTGGCTGTGGGCCCTCCTGATGGGGGTGGGAGCAGCACAATTTGCTGCTCCTGCTCTGCTGCCTGATGCGGGCGTCTCACCCTGCTTCATGGAAGGGGTGGCCCTGGGTTCTTCCAAGGTTCCATCCCCAATACAACCCTTACAACAAGGCTCCTCAGATAAACCATATCTCCCTGCCAGAACTTACCATCCTGACCATATAAAGTAGGGGCCCGGTGAGCCAAATCTGGTCACAGAGGTTCCCAGTCCAGCCTGCAGTGGTTCCCTTCAAGGCCCAGCCCCTCTCCATGGATTTCTAGTGCTAATGCTGAGAGTAGTGATGGCACAGGTGCCCAATTCAGTCTGGGAATCTGACGGACCTGCTTCTGCCTGCACTCCTACACCCTGCTTGCTGAGCCCCTGTCCCTGCTCATCCCCTGCCCATGCTCGGCGAATGGCCTGCACGCATCCCAGCAGCCTTGTCGAGCTTTGCGGTTACCATTTTCTGAGAAATAAAATGGCGATGGCAAAAATGCGCAAATTTGTGCACACCCGAAAATGTGCATTTTGCAAATGCACATATTCATGTATGTGAAAATGCGCATTTTGCGAATGCACATATTTACATATGCATGAAAATGCATATTTTATGAAAAATGCACATTTTTGTAAACACACTGTGTGCCTTTGCAAATATGCACATTTCACACATGAGAATATGTGCATTTGCAAAAATGCACATTTTTGCGCATACAAAAACATGCCCATTTTTGCGGTCGCCATTTTATTTTTTTTAGAAATGGTGACCGCGGAGCTTGACAAGGCGACTGGGGTGAGTGCAGGCTGCTTGCCAAGAGTGGGAGGAGTTTGAGCGCAGTCCAGGGACCAGTGAGTGGGGGCAAGGGCTGGATAGGAGTCCGGATAACCCAGACGGGGGTGAGTTCGCACATCCCTAGCTAAAGAGGAGTCTCCACTGTTATCTCCAATTCCCAGGCCAGGACATAGACCAGCTGAGTCCCTTTTTCCATGGAAAAAAAGGCATGACGTTTGTGCCCCAATGTGCATGGAGAAAGGTAAAATGGGAGTGGGGGTGTGGCGTGATGGCATCAGGGTAGGGGACAGGATTTATGGGGCAGGGTGCAATCCCCTGATGTAATCCAGCCTGCCAGATTGTTCCAGTGAAATCTGGCCCACAGACCTGAAAGGTTCCCCACCATTTACTACAACCACAGATCAGCATGATTGTGCTGAACAACTAGATAAACTAAGACAAACCTTTCTTAATCTGAAATACAATCCTAATGCAGTGATTAACCAGATTTCAAAAGTGAGATCAATTCCTTGGGCTCAAATATCCCTGCAAAGCACTTGGCATAATGAACGGGATAGAATTCCTGGGTTTGGCTGACACGATAACCCACGATGGGTTAAATAAGCCACCATGGCTTATTTAACCCATCCTTTGTTATCGTGTCGTCTGTCAGGAATGTTTTAATCCACAATGGCTTATTTGGCTAAAATAAACCATTCTGATAACCCATGGTCTGCAGTAAGGATTATTTAACCCACCATGGGTTATCATGTCAACTGGCGCTCAGCGTGGCTTATTCTGATCGCCTACAGAGTTGCCTGGCAAGAGCAGTCAAAACCATTGTGGCCACTCTACTCCAGCCTGCTCACCTCTTTTTCTGAGATCTGACAGGCAGCCGAGGGACAACCATGGCCAAACAAGAACAGCCTTCCCTGATACCGCACTACAGTTACAAAGTGACTGCTTTCCCAAGTACAAGGGCAGCCTCGCGCTATCGCGCTACCCCACCACAGCGAAGGTACACAATGACAGGCTTCCCTGACCACTACTTTGAAACTACACAACTTGGGAAATAGGGGGAAATAGTGGAATAGGGAAGGAACTGCTCAATTTTCCATGAAGAAGCGCAGTTCCACAATTATCCACTACAGTGTCTAGAGGCTCCCCATGAGGGCACTCCACCTCTGCAATTTTGCCCCATTCCAGCAAACTGTCAGGAGTCATTGCTCCCATCCCCCTCTTCCTGTTATGCGCACTTTTCCATGAAGAAGCAAAATTGTGACATTATCCACTACAGCATCTGAAGACTTCCCAAGAGGGCATCCCACTTATGCAATTTCACCCCATTCCAGCAAACTGTCAGGACGTTATAGCTCCCACCCCCTTTCTCCTTCTCTGGTCACTTTTCCATGAAGCAGCAAAATGGCTGGGGGTGTGTGCATGTGCACAATTTTGTTTTTGCACAATTTTGCTTTAGTGCTAAAGTGCTATAGTGAACAGAAGTGGCTCTGCCAGCAATGTCGGGGTGTGCGTATGAAATGCACAACTCCACTGTATCGCTGAAGTGCTATAATGCTTTAGTGATTTTGAGACAATGAAGGCTTCATGTCAGCAATGGGTATGTGGGGGCTTTTGCGCAATTTCGCTTTAGGGCTAAAGCACTATAGCAAACAGAAGCGGCTCTGTCAGCAATGTCTGGGGGGTGGGGAAATGTGCAACTCCATTTCATCGTCGTCAGTTTTGGACGATAAAGGTGTCTATGCCAGCAATGGCTATGAGGGGAAATTAGCAATGTAGGGTTTTGTCCCGATCCTGCAAACCCCCAAGGATTTATTTGTGCTACCCCCTTTTTGTTGCATCTGGGATTCTCCCTCCTCTGGGGTAATTGTATGGGGTTGATGGTGCATCAGGTGCCTACTGACCAGGAGAGGCTGCATGTGAAATTTAGTCCAAATCCTGCAACTCCCCCATATTTTATAGCCACCACTCCCTTTTTGGGGCAGTTGAGATTTTTACTCCTCTGGGGTAATTGCACAGAGTTTTGATGGTGGATCAGGTGCCTCCTGATTAGGGGAGGTTGTGTGAGAAGTTTGGTCCTGATCCTGCAAATCTCCAAGGTTTTATAGCTGCCACCCCCTTTTTGGTGCACAAGGGATTTCCTCTCCTTTATGAGTAACCATGCAGGATTTTGATGGTGCATTGGGTGCCTCCTGATGAGGGGAGGCTGAGTATGAAGTTTGGTCCCAATCATGCAAACTTCCAGTGCTTTAGAGCCACCACCACCCTTGTTGGGGTGATGCTAGAAGCGCTGAATTAAGCCCCTGTTCTTCACCCCACACCTCTCTCCTCTCATTGGGGTATTGTGGAAGGTTAAAACAGGCGGCTGCAATGTTGTCAATGATTGAAACAGCACCACAACTTGGGTAGGAGGACTGCAGTGGGATAGGGAGCGGGGGATAACTCAGATTACACACAGTAGCTTAATAAACTACTCACAGTAGCTTATTAGCCTGGTCGTGTGGCAGGGCATTGTGGACTATTTCAAAAATAAGCTACTGTGAGTAGCTTATTAAGCCACCATGGCTTAAAGTGATGTCCAAATGCAGCCAGTAGTTCTGGTAGTCCGTTGCAGTTCCCAACTAAAAGCTTTACACTGAATCGTAAAGAAACCTACAACCAATTCTTGAGAATGATCCTACTCTCACAAATGCAACTGAAGGGAAACCAGGCAGCCCCCCCAAACTTCAACAATTACTCACTCAGGAGGAAGCCAACTCTGCCCCTTAATCAACATCAACAATGTAAATACTGGTTCCAATAGTGTAACCCATCACATTTGGGGTTCCTACACTTGCATGTCAACTAATGTTATATACCTAATATAATGTATTATGTGCCCTCTGGCAGTATATACAGGACAAACAAGCTTGTGTTTAAGGCAAAGACTGAATGGACATAAATCTGGTACAGACCAGAAATATTAGGAAACCTCTTGGCAGTGGCATTGGAGGAGGGTGGGTTTAACCCTCCCTCCTGCTTCTGATTTTAATCCCCTTTCCAAAGCTACTCCCACTACAAGAAAATACAGTTACCTGTATTTTTTCTCCTGCTCAGATTAATACTAGCGCAAGGGAGGGGGCAATTTAGATTGGGAAAAGTGGATGGGAGAATGGGCTATAAACCTCTTGGGCTTTCTGCCTGTCTTGAACAGCAAACACAGGGACATGACTTGTAGGTTGCATTCTGCTTCGTGGGCTGCAAGTTGTGCAGGTTTAGACTATAGGGTGTAAGCAATTAATACCTGCCCCCTGCCCCTGCCCCCATTCTTTCCCTCACCCCACTTCAAAATCTGTTAATCCCCATCCCCTACCCTCTCCCTCAGCACCTCAGACTCTTCCACACACCTCTGGAACCTGAGCAGGAGGACTGTTTGGGGTAGTTGCTGGTATTTCCCTTTGGGGCCCAACCATGAATACAGAGCAGCCAACCTTGAACTTCTAAGAGTTTCTTTCCTTCCCTCCTACAGGAAAAAAGCAGCTCTACAGATCCACTGTTTCAAGTCTCCCAGACAGCAAGTCTTTCCATGGAGTTCAATGGCCTGCAGGAGGGTTGGTTTCCCAAAGCTGCCAGTTTAAAGAGTCCGTTCTTTTGATGCGGGGCTGGGAGAGCAACACGATGCTCAGCATAAAGTAATTAACAGATCTGGCTCCTGGGTGGCAGGTTTTTAAACTCTCCTTTGGCTTTATACAAAACAGCTGATCTAAACGTCAGACTGCTGGTAGTGAATGACAGGGGATGGAGCTCTCTCTAATTGCCCTGTTCCTTGTGCATGTTCTTCTGAAATCTGGTACTAGTTATCCAGAAAAAAGGATAATGAACAACATAGAGTCTGTATCAACATATAGATAACACAAAACACTGGTGAGAGCATACTAGTCTCACACTCCTACCAATCATTCTTGAAGCACTGATAAGGACAAGCCCTTTCTGCACAATATGTTTCTTGTATAAGAAATGGTGTATTTGTTGTTAATTTGTTGTGCACAAGCCATATTATATGTCTGCTGTAGGGATATTGCATCTTGTGCACTCTCAAACTGCAATATGAATATCCAACACTTCCCCCCAGATAGCACAGCTGACGTAGCATCAACAGAGAAAGTATCTGTGAATTTGTGTGCGGAGGACAGGAATGTGCACTAGCATCATTCCAAATGTTTCTCTTACAAGAGATATTCATTGCCTCCACCTTCAGCTTACAAATATACATATATGTGTCTGGACAGAAATCCAGTGTTAACCATTAGCTATCATGGCTATCTAGTGTGAGCAAAGCTGCTTAGGCCCATGCCTTTTCCCTGGCTGTGCCCACACAAACGTGGCTGCACATCTATTTCTACCTGGTTCACAATTTTTTCTTTTATTTCCTGCATGCACATTTGTAATATGGGACATGGAAAAAAAAATGGTTTGGATTTCAAATCACAAGATCCAAGAGTCCAACTGTAAAATTTCTGCCATCATACAAATTATCAAAGGTTAACTTTTTTAAGCAACAAGAGCCAGAACTGCACAAGGATTCAGTAACATAACCTACAGTGTACCCAAGAACTCCAAGACTTATTCTATGCCTGCAGAAATGGCAGCAGGATTAATTGAGTGCATTCCATTAAATGGGTTAGATCCAAAAGATGACAAGTAAATGTGATTATAGCAAACTCTGATATTATCACGCCTTTTTGGGATGCGGGATCTGCCACTGAACTGAGCCTTAGAATGCCTTCAGCAAGTAGGAAAGTGGATCAGATGACCGTTGCTCACACTTGCTTCCTGAAAAGTGTGCAAGTAATAACAAGGTAACCCTGAGTTCTTGATGCATAATGAATCTGTGACAAATCTGGCATGTGTTCCATTTCAAATAGCATCCTAACCCTTGGACCACAAATATTGTAAACGAACGACTAGAAATCCAGAGCAGCCCATTACATTGCCTTTGATACAGAACCAAGAAGGAAGTGGAATAAGAACCAGTGTATTCTATGTAGGGATGTGAGAATCAGCAAAACTTAAGCTTGTCAAGGTTCTCTGAATTGCACCTTGAAGCTTGTTCCGACAATTACAATTTGTGCATATTTTCCCAAATGTATGCATCAGTTGTGCACATTTTTAAAATTTACACATTTTTCTCCCATTGACTGAAGTGTACTTGTGCACATTTTTCAAAAGTATACATTTTTCATGCACATTTTTAACGCTCCCTCTTTTTTTGGTTCCACAACTCAGAAATGTAGGGACTTCAACTACAGATTGCAGTCGGTTCCACATTGAATTCCCAGAGATAGAAACTGAGTAAATTCTGATTAAAAATGAACTGAAACAAATTTCTCATACATCCCTAATTATATGCTGCTTAATGGTAGGGCCATCCATGGTAAGGATTTAGGGTCTTTCCAGATGATAAAAGGCAGTTTTTGTAACTTGGTGTACCCACACAATAGAAAAGGTTCAAGAAGTCTTGCTGAAGGGCAGCCCTGTCTACTGTGTTAAAGAGAGAGATGTATTCTCCAGTTCTGGCAATGACAAACACATAGGATTCATGAAGTTAAGAGAGAAAGAGACAGCAACATTTTATGGAACTGTGGAACACCCCTGCAGGAGGATTTGATATTATGTGATTGAGCCTTTGGCTCACACATTATCCCCCCCCCCTCTCCTTTTGCCAGTATTTGCCACTCTCTTTTTTATGGTTAAACATGCATCCCCCACTGCAATGGTATAGTGGAGGAAACACTCAGTCTTCAGATAAAGTTATGACATGAGGGGAAAGGGAGCAGCTTATGCTGTTTGTCATCAGTTGATGTCATGAACATTATTTTAATATATTCCCACAGCATTCATGGAACCATATTCCATACAGCTTCAATAGACACTGTAGCGGGGGGGGGGGGCTGTCGGTATCCCCCACAGGATAATGTACTTATTGTGGGGTTGGGGAGAGAATGGGGCTGTTTGCCCATAACAGCAGCAAATCATGGGTTAATTAACCCAAGATTTGCAGGGACATACAGCATGCACAAGCCGCTTCCAGTTTGCAGCAACAACCTATGGATGCCCCATTCTAGGTTGTCAGTATGATGTCCGAACCTGGACACTTTGGGTTATTTGTGGCTTAAACAACCCAAAGTTAACCTAAAAACAAACCATGGGTTAACTTTGAGTTGTTTAACCCAAAAACAACCCAAAGTGTCTGGGTTCAGACATCACACTGACAACCTATGAATGGGGTGTTCGTAAGTTGTTGCTGCAAATGGTGGTGCAGATGTGGTGCAGATGTGACATCTGTCCCCCTGATTTGCCATGAATGCTGCCATTATGTGCAAATCAGGTTAATGACAATCGTATTGCTGTTAAGGACCTTAACAGCAGTAATGCATACTTAAAATGAGAAATGCAAAAAGTGACTTCTTTATTAATTATGACGTCTTTCCAGCAAAAGTGAATACTGAGAGGCTTTACAGTTGCAAAAAGACTTAGGGCTTCTCCAGACAGGGCTCTTATCCTGCAACTGAGATTGGTTATTCATGGATGTTTGCAGGTCCTTTACATGACATTGTCACCCTCCAGGGCTTCTCCTGTGCTTTCCAACCATTTCTGCAGCTTTATTTGAAATGGAAATAATGTGCTAATAAACAAAAATGATTTGAATTTGTCCATGTAAAGTAGGGATGGGGGAGAATTTCTCCCCGAAACTTCGGGGGGCCGA
Organism: Heloderma suspectum; assembly: GCF_057233095.1. Lineage (NCBI taxonomy): Eukaryota > Metazoa > Chordata > Lepidosauria > Squamata > Helodermatidae > Heloderma > Heloderma suspectum. The sequence goes on from NC_139461.1 coordinate 234,708,588, forward strand.
GTGCCAATGCATTCGGTCCTCCAAAGGTTGTTCGGGGAGAAATTCTCCGCCCCCCCCCGGGATGGGACTTACCTTTCACGAATGTCGCTCCCGGCAGCGGGTCCCGGCGGCGGTTCGGCAGGTCTTCGTCAAGACCAGCCACCGCCGCCGCCATTACAAGAAAAGTAAAACAAAAAAAACGTCCCTGTGATAGGCTATGTAACGATTAACGTAGCCTATCACGGCTAGATTTGCAAAGTCAGCCGTGATAGGCTACGTTAATCATCACATAGCCTATCACGGGTGACTTTGAAAAAAAAAAAAAAAAAGCGCGTACGCTAATGGCGGCCCCCATAGGGAGCCACCATTCGCGTTCCTTATTTGGTCCCTGTAGTCTACGTAAAGATTTACGTAGACTACGGCGAAAATAAGGGCAACGCAGATAGCCCTTATAGCGTTGCTACGTATTTGCGTACGTAGCCTATCATGGCTGACTTTGCAGATATAGCCGTGATAGGCTACGTAAATCGTTACGTAGCCTATCACAGGGCGTTTTTGTTTTTTGTTTTACTTTTCTTTTGAAGTTCGCGGCCGGGGAGATGGGGCGCTTCTCCCCGGCCTGAATTTCGGCCGGGCGAAGCGGGAAGCCTCCCCGCTGGCCTGAATTTCGGCCGGGCGAGGCAGGAAGCCTCCCCCCCCATCCTGAACTTCGGGGGGAGAAGCGAAGCGCCTCCCCCCCACCGTGAAGCAAGCTGCGAGACCAGGTAAGTGACTTTCCTACATCCCTAACATTGTAAAGAGGGAGTTGTGCTATAACAGCAGCACCATCTAGTGGGTGTATAATGAAACATATAGAACTTGCCAATAAAGGCAATCACTGGGGGGAAAAAAGAGAGGAAGTGCACATGAAGGAGCTGATCTGCTTCTGGATTCTTTGTGGGGTTAAGAAGCCCTGGTAAAGTTGTGGGATAAAAAGCCTGACGTGGAGAAGTCCTTATACTTCTTGGAAGGAAAAACACCCACCACCTATCACTCAATGGACTGAAGATCTTATTGCTCTTGCTGTGTTTGAACATATCTCCTACAACTGTCAAAGTCGTATGGATGCTTATTTAGATATATGGAAATGTTAATCCTTCCCCCCCTTCCTTGTGTTTTTTTTCCCCTTTTCTTTTTTCCCCCTATATCAAGGGAGATGTTAATGTTTACTACATATTGATATGTTTCATGATATGAATTCCCCCCTTTCCCCTCTTTGTGGGCGGTCTGTTGTTACTATTGTATTGCAAATAAAAAGATTTAATAATGGAAAAATTATTACATCTTTCCATGACGTATACCTAGGCTGCATTAGATTGACAGGCCTGTGCTCCCACTCATAAGGTGCTGTTTTCACACTGTCACTGGGTTTTACTTGATCTGATGTGAATACAAAGAAAATCTTGAAAACACATGGGCAGTGTATTCTAAAGACCTGGAAACAAGTTGCAGAAGGAGAAGAGGAGAAAGGGAGTCTGGAGCCATCTTCAATGATCAATGGGCACAAATTTCCCTGCTCTATTGTGCTCAGTCCTTGTTTCCCTGCCCCTGTTTGTCCCCTCGCTGTCTCTATATTCTCCTCTCTCAATGCTACCCTTTCTAAAATTATACATACAGAAATATCTTGTAAAGATTAAACCAGCATTGGGCAACTCATGGCCCTCCAGATGTTTTGTCCTCCAACTCCCATCAGCCCTAGCCAGCATAGCCAATGGTGAGGGATGGTGGGAGTTGTAGGCCAAAACATCTGGAGAGCCACACGTTGCCTATCCCTGGATTAAACAATGCTGGGTTCAGCTTGGCAAGAATATTCTCCTCATCACCTCTAACAGTACGAACTTTGCTGAACTTCAGGCCTAGGCTGTAGCACCAATCTGTAATAGTTCAGGATCAAATGCTATTCAGTTTTGTCAAGAGCGACAGCAGGCTGCTTGGCTTGCAGGGTCATTACTAGCTCCTCAGCAAGTGAGCTTGTGCACTTCTTTCCTCTTCTGATGCAACAATGATAAGGAATTTAGAAGCGTTCACTTCTGTTTTTGATTAACCACAACTTGCTTTATCTGAACCCAACAAATTGTGGTTAATCTTAATTGTGGTTAATGTTAACTATGGTCTGTTTGAAAAAAGTCAACTTCAAACCATGGGTTATGAAGCTAACATGCTTGAACAAACCATAGTTTAACCATAGTTTAGGCTTCAGACATAGTATTAATTAAAAAATGGAAAGCTTCCAATATCCTTCTCACAGCTGAAGAGGAGAAGAGGGAGAGGGGTGCCCAAGGCTTGCTGCAGCTCATTCCCATGGTTGATCATGATGTCCAAATGCAGCCACCATCTCCTAATTGAAAGGCTATGGCAGACTGTCTCACAACATAAACCTTTTCCTCAGTTTTAAGCCACAAGCAAAGTTCAAAGAGGCAGTTTGCATGGCAGCCTACAGGCCCCTGCCACACTAACTAACAGTGGCAGGAACGTACCCTGGCTGCTAAAAGGCAGAAATATGGCCTACAGGCAAGCAAGCTCTCAATGCTTGACTCATTTCCTATGCAGATAAAAGAATGGAAGGACAAAAGTTTCCCAAATTCAGATATTAAATTCTGAGATAAGCCCATGCACTGGGGAAAGGCGGTGGGTAAATCATACCTTGGGGAGGGGCAATACCTCAGTGCTGGAGCATATGCTTTGTATGCAAAAGGTCCCAGGTGAAGGGGAAAACCTCTGCAGTTTCCTTTGTTCTGAAATCTGAAGGGGAAAGTTAATTTCTAGAACCAACTGCCAAAACCCACACTCACTCTCTCTTGTCTCTCCCCTATAGAATGCCTATTCCTAGCTCCATACAGCTTCTAACTCTCCACAGAAGCCATCTGCCCAGAGCAGATCAGCAAACGTCCTGCAGCCTTTCAGATTTGTGTTCCACACAGGCTAGCTCTGGCCTCCTCCATCACAAATTGCTGGACAAACTGATCTCCTTCATCAAACTGCACAGAGATGCAGGAACTCACCCAGTTCATCCCAGAGCTGTCGGCATTTGTCTGTCATGCCTGTTCCCTGCTGTCTCCAGAGAGCAAGCCGTGGGTCTGCCATAAACTGCTCAGTTATTAGTGTCAACATCCGGGCTCCATTGGAATCTCTCATGCGCAGCATTTCACGGACCTAGGGCAGAGGAGAAAGTGCAGCGTAGTTTTAGTTACATGTGGAATGCATTTAATGGAGACAAGGACAACTTTTTGCATGTTAAAGGTAAAGGTAAAGGTGTCCCCAACCAGTCGTGTCTGACTCTAGGGTGCGGTGCTCATCCCGTTTCTAAGCCGAAGAGCCAGCGCTGTCCGAAGACGCTTCCGTGGTCATGTGGCCGGCATGACTGAACACCGAGGTGCACGGAACGCTGTTACCCTTCCCGCCGAGGCGGTACCTATTTATCTACTTGCAATTTCTTGCTTTCGAACTGCTAGGTTGGCAGAAGCTGGGACTGAAGACGGGAGCTCACTCCGTCACGCAGCACTCGCATGTTACAGGTAATCAAAAGCTATCTCAGTGGTATTGTGTACTTCTACAAGAAGATAGCAAGAAATTTGCCAACATGCTGCCTATATGGTGGTGAAGATGCGGCACTAAAAAGTAAACCAGGGGTTGGGAACCATTTTTGGCCCAAGGGTTGAAGTGGCTCTAGGCAAGCACATCAGGCGCTGCATCTTAACGTTGCCAGGACCACCCCAAGTGGGTGGGACCATCCCACTGCTGGCATGTGGTCCACAATGTGCTTGCCAAGACCCCAGCCACACTGTCACTCACATTCTCTCTCTCTCTCTCTCACACACACACAAAACACACACAAAACACACACTCCCACCTCCTGATAAAAATGTGGGATTTTTAAAAGCCCAGTTACAGTGAGGCGATTTCTGAAGGGGAATTGCAGCACTGGGAAGGGGAGGCTTTTTAAAAGCTTTCACAGGCACCAATGGAGGGTTTTAAAAGGCCTAAATGCAGCATGGAGGAGTAAGGAAACCGTCTTATCTCCAATCAGGTTCCCTATCCCTGAAGCAAACCTTGTCTAACTTAAGTCACAGCCTACTCAAGGAGAAAAGGACAATGCAGAGTGGAAGAACTCTTCCCTGAGAATCAAGATGTAGGCAGAACAGCACGTTCTGTCTATCTCTTGATTCTCAGGGAAGTATTCTTCCACTCTGCACTGTCCTTTTCTCCTTGAGTAGGCTGTGACTTAAGTTAGACAAGCTTTAACTGCAGCAGAACGAATCAACCAGTACTCTACTCCCACGGTATTCCTGCTTTGAAAATCTAAGCATTTCCTTTTACTCAACCTCATTCCTAACTTAAACTCTTGAGAAAAACAAGCAGGCAGAACATTTTAAGCCCCTTCATCTCCTTCCTATGGGTGATTCTGCTTCATTCTTCACAGCATGATATTTAAATGAGAAGTATGGGAAGCAGTGTGGAAGACCTGTACAGTGTGAGGTGGGGCAGTGATTCCCCCATGCCTCCCCCAGTGTGGACTGTACCAACCATATTCAAGGCATGGCTTACAGTGCAGATAGAATGCAAGTGCTGTGTAGGTTATTGAGCCTCCAAACTCCCTCCCACCAGAAGCACCTGGGAGTTCGTTGATTCCCACTGTAAGAGTGCTCAGGAATCAGCTTATTTCCTTTTCTCTGAATTGGGAAAATCCCTAAAGGCTGAGGGGAACAGACTTCTCACTCCAGACTTTTCTCCTATTTCTGAATGGAAAAAAGATACCTTGGTATGGAAAGGAAAGGTTCCTCCTGTGCAAACACCGGGTCATTGCTGACCCCTAGAGGGATGCCGCTTGCACTGGCGTTTTCATGGCAGACTGTAGCGGGGTGGTTTGCCATTGCCTTCCCCAGTCATGACTACCTTTCCCCCAGCAAGCTGGGTACTCATTTTACCGACCTCAGAAGGATGGAGGGCTGAGTCGACCTGAGCCAGCTACCTGAGACCCAGCTTCCACTGGGATCAAACTCAGGTCGTGGGGAGAGTTTTGGTTGCAATACTGCTGCCTAGCCCTTTAAACAAGCATAATTTTGATTGACTTTTCTCATCTAGCAACCTGCTGCAAGAGAAGAAGGGGAATGGGCTCTAATTGAAGGAGGAAGATTTAAATCAAATGCTACAGAACAGGTTATCCAGGCCAAGTTCAGAATCACCATCCCTGGAAGTCTTAAAACATATACTGGGATAATTTCTCCAAAATTCCAGTAGTCCAGAATGAAGAGCAATGATGTCTCAAAATGTCGAGCAACATGGATTGATTGGGACACTTGAGAGTAAGGACTGTAAGAATATTCATGCAATATTCTTTGTTTTGCTTGAACAGGGGAGAAAAACTATAAAACAAATAATAATTTAAGTGATCTCAGGTTATCATTTTTGGAAATTCTCATTGCTATCAAAAAGGGAAACGGAAACAACTGCTTTAGAACTTTTATTATACAGATTGCAATGTCAAACACTTGCGAATGATGAAAAAACTCCTTTTTGCATTTGCTTGGGCAAGTATATTCAGACTGTTTGTGCCTAAGCTATAAAATAAAATTTAACCATTTAAATTAACATACATTTGACAATTTATGCAGGTCATTGATATTTATAATACTTAGGCAGCATTCAGACCTAAACTATGGTTTATGTTTACATGAATGAGCCTCAGACTCATCAGCTTGCCCCTCCCTTCTCATCCTCCAGCACTGTGACGAGGAAGAGAATGGAAACTTTCACTTCCATTTTTAACTAACCTCAGTTTAGCATTACGTCCAAACCTGGACAAATTTCAGTTAACTATGGTTTACTGAAAGAAGCCAACTTCAAACTGTGGTTTACGAAGCTGACTTGTTTCAATAAACCATAGTTAAGATTAACCCCAGCTTAGGGTTTGGATGTAATACTAAACTGCAGTTAATTTGAAAATGGCACTGAAAGTTTCTAATCTCCTCCTTATGACATTGCCAGATGAGAAGAGAAGAAGGGGATAGCACCTTAGCCCAAGGATCATTCACATAATGATAGCTTATTGTTATGTCTCAGTGCAATCTTAGTATGCCAAATACTTTTAGACTAATCACTTTGAACTACTGGAACTTACATTCATGTGACAAGTGACCCTTCCCTCAACAGACACATAGTACACACTCATACACTCAACATTACCATAATATCCTGAGTGATAAAATACACTAGAAATATCTGCACTCGGGACGCCAAGTATGTACAATTCTTTTATAATTCTTCTGGATGGACATATCTAGTGACAAACTAATTGGGAGGAAGGGAAAAGATGTAACCTGGTGTATTCTCTCTGATCCCTAGTGACCAATGAGCAAGTGCCATCTAAACCATGCAAATGCCAGCTCAGTCTCTGGAAAGGTGTAAGGGATGAAACCTTACAAGTACCAGAAGCTGATTCCTGGAGCTTGCAGAAGAGAGTGTTGCAAGGAATGGGAATTCTATAAACAAGTTAGACGGGTGCTGAGGTTTTGCCAAAGGGGGAAAAAAGGGAAGCCAGTCCTCACCTTAGCAAACATGGAATTGAGTTGCTTCCCAGAACCATAGTACCCTCCTTGGGAGAGGAACAGTTTCACCTGCTCTCGAACCTGTTCCTCATCCAAATGCCAGCAATTCTCGTCATCAATGCTGGCCCCTGCGGTGGGGTCTGGTGCACCTGTGGCAAGAAAAGCCCAGCTATTAAAAGAAGCCATGTCCAGAGGCATCACAGCAGTGGAATGGCTTACTGTTCCCGCTCACTCCACCCAACCACTTTCATTTATTAAGAGGATAGCATCTTATTTCATTCAGGTATCATCATCATCATTAAAAGAAAGGAGGAACAATTAAAATTATTCTCTTGTACAAAACAGCACTGCAGTATTTTCACAATATTTTTTTTATTTTTAATGAAGAACAAGCATTGCTACACTGTAGGGGCATTAGAAGCTGATTGACTAGAATGAGCTCTCCAAAGTGAAGGAATGACAACACCAAACAACAGTGGAGGAGAAATTATCAATTCCATGCCTCCATAATAGGTACAACACTTCTAGTACTGCCATTCATTTATTCTCGGCACAGCCGAGAATAAATTCTCTTGAAATGCACTAGTAAGTACAAATCCCTGCTGGGCTCCCCAGAGCTGTATAACACATCACTTTGGGTTGATGCCCCAGATCTGCTGTGTAAATACCCCCAGGCCCTGTGATAGCCTGGATGGCTCCCTCCATATTTACAGTCGGTCTTCATGTGCCGATTCATACTCAGCTCTTCTTCTGTGACTGCCTTTAGTATATCTCAGCAGAGAGAAACCATCTCTCTAAAGCATCTCCAACCCAGCCAGTGAGTACACTCTGTATAAGCAACATTCAGTTGCTAGATGTAGGGAGGCTAGTGAGCTTCATGAAATGTTAGGAGATGACCAAATAGAAAACATGCAGTATCTCTCACACAATTTAATCCTAGCCAATGGACTGGGGGACTGCTATTTCAAGGAGGACTCAACAAAGAATTGTGTGAAGCAGGATCACGACCAAAGCCTGAAAGCAATGTAAGGCTAGTGATGGCAGGACCATAGAAAACATTCTCTTCAATCACTTTTGCATTATCTTTTTCCCAGAATGAACAAAATAACTGCTGATGGTATCACATGGCTGTAGCTAATAGGGGCTCATTGGACAGGTGTTGCCAGGATAGCCAATCGCTTGTCACATGGCATTCTGGACCAATATCCACACTGACTAGTGTGTGCAAGCCAACCCAAAGTGATGGAAGTGAAAATAAAAATAAGTTTTTAAGCAGCCCTATATGCCTTTGTGCTACCACTCTATGCAATGGGGAAAGTGAAGAGTAAGCATAAAAGGCACCTTGGAGAAAACCAAGAATTATCGAGGAAAAATGCAATTTAGTGTTTTTCATCTCCTGGTCCCAGAATTGGTGCTACGTAACAGACTGTTTCCTGATTACCTATGGCAAGAGCATCCATGGCTCAGCCTTCTGCTGTTGGATGGGAAATTGTATTCCTCCCTTCATCCAGCAGCAGGAGAGAACAGAAGGAAATAGCTGAAAAAATTCTGCTAAGCCAGGCACAGCCTGTTATTTCTGGATGATCTGAGGTTCCATGCATGTGACCAGTGCATGTGTGTGTGGGGGGGGGTACACGCGTGCGTGTGTGCTGTAAGCATGCCTGCCTACTTCTGAATGCATTCAGGGAGGAATCATTGAGATTACAGGTCCCTGGAATTGCACTTAATGGGTGACTGGTTCCCAGTGGCTTAGGAGAATCATCTTGCTTTAGATTCTGTTTAAGATATCTCACATCTCTTTAGATAAATACAGCCCCTGGAGATTGTTAAGTTTCACTTCTGCAAGTAACTCTTCTCCTGTGCAATGCCAGCCACTCCAAGCACAGGACCCAGACTCTTAACTGCTTAACCAGAGTGTTTTATTAAGGAAGAATAATCATGCTTCCAAAGAATAGGCTTCTGTTTCTTTTTCCTAAAGCCTCACATCATCCCCTTTTTGTTTCTCAAAATACTTCTGATTAGTCCTTCCACACTCCCATACATTCAGTGCCTCGTGTTCCAGGCCTGTATTCAGCAATGCTGCAAGGCATGCAATTGGTCTGCAAGAGCAGCTGGTCGCCTAGCTGCTGTGCCTTGCACAATTAACTGCTTCCTTGTAGAGGATCCTAATGCCACAAGACTGAATAAAAAACTTTGCAGAGCCAAAAGGAGCAAAGCTCAAAAATGAAGGATGCAGAGCTGACAGGCTTTTCTTACCTCTTTGAAGTCACCAGAAAAAATGCACCTTGCACTTGGAGAGGACAAAGCAATATTTATGAAGCACTTGGTTGTAGAGCACTCCCGTGAAATTAGAAAGCATTCCACATTGTCATGGTGCAGTCAATTTGCACAAGGCAGGAAAAAAAATAGATTCCATTTTCAAACCTTTGAAATGCTTCAAAGGCAGCATTGTAATGCTGCTACTTTGTAAAAATTATCAGCATCTCCGCATCTGGATGTCTGACATTAACTAACAACAACAGCAACAAACAAGCTCCCTACACCAGGCTGGCTGTGTGCACAGAAATTCCTGGGTGAAAAATCGTGACAATGAAAGATCATGGTGCCTGCAGCTTGCTCCGTTGAACTTTAACCCACTTGCCTCACGCTTATTGCTACACTTCAGTGAGTAACGAGGTCATCTCTGGAAGAGCAAGACACTGGCAGAAGAAGGAAAACAATGGCTACAGCACTTCCCAGTTCAATTTATTTCACTGGCATTCTCCTCATCAGTAAGGACTTCATCACTCGGAGCTTTTATCCTGTGACTGAGATTGCTCCTTCACAGAAGTGTGTGGGCTCTTTGCATGATGCCCTGATCCTCCTGCACTAAATGCCCTTTGCTCCATTTTTAAACAAATGGCAGATAATGAGCTATCAAATTACCCCGTTGTGTTTCGCTTCAGTTTCCTCCATGGAAAGAGTTAAAGCAGCAAGAAGAGGGGAGAGGTGAATGAAAGATAATGGAAGACTCAGATACTGGGAGAAGGGGGAGAAAGCGCATGTAAAGGGAGTCAGTGGTGATCCTGCATTTAAAATGGAAGCAGAAAGCCCTGTTTTAAATGCAGGATTTTAGGCTGGTGTAGAAGTGCCCTAAAAGTCCATCTCTACTCCCATTCAGAGGTTTCTGCTTAGTAAATGCTGCCCTGATTGTCCAGATGATGAGTGGGATACCAAGGAACACCAAGAATTTCCTGCAGGAGTTTGACTCGAAAGATACCACTTATGGAGCAAATGCCATATATTATAATATTACACCAAGAACAATCATATTGTAATCCGCCCATCAAAAGGAAACCAGCTGCTTCACAAGAATTATAAAGGCAGGGTGCTATGGCAAAGCAGTTTTGCCAGCTACAGGCATCTGTTTTTATCTGACAAGATACATTATATCTATTTTCCTAAACCTTTAAAAGAATCAGCACAAGAGATTTGCCAACCAAGTCCCAGGGCAGGGTTTGCACCCTAAAAGAGGAAAACACTGGTTTCCTCCTACTCCTACTGCACTGGCCTACTATTACTAGTTTCAAAATGGCTGATGGGCTTCGGGTTAGCAGAACAGCCTTCACCCAGAGCTCACATTGCCAAATTGTTCCTAACCACTTTAAACAGCGGGCTAAGGTTACTGTCCAGCCACAAATGGGAAAAACTTCTGACATTCTGCTCCATTATAAAAAACTTTCTTCACCTGCACTTACATTAGTAGGAGCTGTTATCTAATTATCTGGTTTGCAAAGGTTTTGAGGACCTGCACTCCCTAATGACATCAATAAGTACAAGAATCTTGTCAGCTCTGAAAATGAAGTTTTGCCATATTATTTACATAGTGAACCACAAATTATTCAGTTTTTTAAACATGACAGTGAGCAAAACAACAACTCAATATTAATTTGTTGGGGTTTTTTGGTGTTTGTTTCTAAGAATCCATGTTAAAATAAACAGAACCCAAAAGGCAGAACATAGCTTAAACTCTTGGGTGTTAACTATAATTTTATTTCATTCCAATTTTGTATTTTGAGCTTACTGTTAATTAAACTGCAATGATTCCTGCAATTAAGGGGGGGAGCAGAAATTTAATTACCAATCAGTAATTGGTAATTTTGCTTTTGTATCAGAGATTCAAGCTCTGTCACACACATTTACAGAGATGATGCTAATGTACTTACTACAAACTACAGTGGAAAAATGAACTCACATTTTAGAGTAAACAAAGGAATTTGTGACATGTTGAAATATTAATAAGATGTACTGTCAATTTCCTTTTGCCAATATTAACATGTGGTTAAGTCAGCCAGTGGCAAATGATAATCCAGGCTGACAATGGGCAATTCTTAGCTCCAAGCTGATTGAGGACAGAACAAAGAGAAGGTCTGGAGATGGCTTAAACAGTCACTCATACAACAACATTTCTGTTTTCAAAATCAGGTCAGCTTTCCAGACATTCTCCAGGGGTCTGTTTACACAATGAATTTTTGAGAGATAACAGCCCCTAGAAGTTTCTGCCTCGTTCTTGCTTACAGAACACACAAGGTTACAGAGAGTTAACCATGAGGAAGAGATGCCTGAAATATTACAGGGGGTCTTTCTCCATGACAACATAAGGGGAAGCGAATGGAGGAGTACTGGGTTTTTAAAAAGGAGTCAGCTTTGCTGTGCTTTGGTCCATGCGGGGCTCCGCAAGCGAGTGCTCCGCACCAATATAAGTCGCTTCACAGAACACTGAGTTCAGAACACAGAGCATTCAGCAGGGGGTTGGACTCGATGGCCTTGTAGGCCCCTTCCAACCCTACTATTCTATGATTCTATGAAAATACTTCCAGGTGGGGGTGGGGGTGGGGGGTAGGAGTGAATGTCATCTGACTGGCAGGGGCTGCTCAACCAATAAGAGAGACTTCCCTCCCCTCTTCTCCCCTTTCTCCTTTTCCCTGAAGGTCCAGATGCACCTGCACTTCAACAGCAAGCCTCACTGAGCACAAAGGGAGTTACTTCTGAGTAGACACACATATGCTTGTGCTGGGAAAGGCAGGTGGGGGGAGAACACAGGGATGGGAAACCAGCCCCCTTTCTAACCACAGGATCTCTATAATGAAGCTGTGAAGTAGTTACTTCGTAAGGCAATAAACCAAGCCACAGAGAATCAGGAGCCTCAAGATCGCACTTTAGAGCATTTAGGGAATGTGCTTTAAACTGTGCGATTTCAACTGAGGGGGATCTCTGTACATTCTGATGAGGGCATTCAGGGGACAAACCTCATTGAGCACAATGGGAGTTACTTCTGAGTAGACACTAAATGGTTTGTGCAGGGATGGGAAACACAAAGGAAACACCCCTTGACCAGAGTCATGGTGGAAGGCACACCCCTGGGCAGGGCTAGCATACCAGAGGTCAGTGTGGGGGTTGGGGCACACAGCAACTATACCGGGAAGAACCTGACTTAAGAAAAAGAATCAGACTTTAAGCAGTCTCAGGAAATCTGGTTTTTCCCTGATAAGCTCTGGGGGTGGCTGCTGGATGGCCACGAAGTCATCTATCCCTAACAAGCTCAACACTTTGACTTGGATTCCTGCACTGAGCAGGAGGTTGGACTTGATTGGCTTATAGGCCCCTTCCAACCCTGCTATTCTATGATTCTATGATTCCTCACCTTGGCAAGTTGTTTCACTTTTTGCAGCAAATTACCATATAAGCACCACCATGGTCAGTACCTACACAACATAAGAACAGGAGAGGGAAGATGCAGAGAAAATCGGGTGTGAGCAATCCTTCAAACTGCATGGATCTCCAAAGGTATACTAGCAGAACCAGAGCTGAGGTTGTCAATTAAAGATAAAAACATCTGAAAGAAACTCGTGATCTCCTACTATGTAAACAAACTCTAGGAGAAAGACTTACACTTCCATTCTGTCCCATATGAAAATATGTTCTGAATTCACTGCACAACATTTACAACTAGAGCTATCAGGCTATCAGACAAAGCTGGCCTCTGTCAGGTTGAATTTATACTACCTTCCCCAAACTGATACGATCCAGAGGTGTTGGGCTACAATCCCCATCATTCCCATCCAGTATGACTATGCTGACTGGGAATTATGGGGTTGTAGTCCAACACATCTGGAGGACACCAGTTTGGGGAGGGATATACTAAATGCTTGATTTATTTGGGCAGACATAGACGTTCGTAACATTTGATCTGAGGATTTCTCTAAGGTAAACGCCAAAAGTAGAACTTTGCTAAGGAATTAAGTGCACTTGGAATCAAGCTCATATTTTTAAAAGCCTAGTCAGGCCAAGTGGGAAGTGATCAGCTGAATCAACCTGAAATGAGTATTTAAATATTGATTAGGCTAACAGTGGCCACAGAGCTCTTAAAACAACAACTCAGGTGCTTCTGCAGGGGAGCTCTTGAGTAATTCATGCAGCAGCTTCCTTGAAAGCTCATGCCTCCATCCACCTAGTACGTCCCTTACCTGAGCCTCCCCCTTCTTACTGGCAACTTTCCAATGGATACACATGGTAACTTAACCCTCAAGCCAAGGGGCAAGAATGGAGGAAGAAAAGGCAAAGAGGAAAAATGCCTGGAGGCCATTAGGAGGTTCAAGGTGTGATGCCAAACCTTTACCCTCATGCACATTCTCGCACTATCACCTTTGCTTTTCCTGCCCTAGAGCAGCTGTTGTCCAATATAACCCAATTTTCAAAGAACAGCTCCTTCCTCTCTTCTCCTGGGGGATCCACTTATGCCTAGTGCTCGTATCACTTCACCACAAGAGGCAAGGGAAGGTGTCAGAGATATTTCAAGGGTGCTTATTTAGATGGGGTGGGGGCAGTAGTGTACCATAGAGGGGAGGGGTGATCATGATGAATGGGATCCTTCAGACAGAGCTCTTGCAGAAGGTGATGCCTACAGGGAAAGGAGAAACACACTGGTGAGAGCAGGAAAGGCATACCATAGAAATGAGCCACAGTTGAGTGGGTAGGATGGAGTGAGGGCAACATATGGCAAGCAAAAGCTGTTGCTGATAGAGCAGGCCCAGAGCTTAACCTCAGTATTACCATTTGCTATAAGCACCTTTTGACTTGGAAATTTTTTTAGGCTGTAGCAGCAATATCAAATACACAAATCAGAAAAATGGGTGCTTATTACAATTTTACTGAAAGGAAAAGCATATATTCCAAAGAAAATTCGCTAATTTCTAAGACTACAGCAAGCCTAAAAACGAAGGCAAATCTCCAACTCACTAATTCTCTCTCTTACATCTCTAACAATATGCCATCAACATTGCACACAACAGTACCAAACTCATACATCCCAACATCACAGATGTTACAGGGGAGGAGAGGGGAGGAGAGGGAGATACACAGGGGGTTGCAGTTGCAGTTAAGGGGCAGATCCAATATATTCTACATGCCTGAGAATCTTATCTGACCTAGGAAAGTACAAACTTAACTGAAAGCAGCTACTAATAATAAATTCAAGATCAGAGTACAAGGAAAAACTGGAAGCTGTATGAGGTTTGTGAAGTTCCTAATTACAGCTAGCAGATTTGTTCCCCTTCAATATTTAACAGTGAGCCTCTTCATTTTGAGCAAAACTATCATTTTGCTCAATAATGTGCATCTTCCATTCCTCCACATCCCCCAGTGTATTCTCATGATGGGATTCCAGTGAGTCTGTACATCCATGTTTACATTACTAATCAAGCTTATAAGACATACTGGACTTGGGAAGAGGTGTCCTAGATGTAGTGATGTGGGTTTTCTGGAAAACTTTGAAATGGAAAATTTTCCTATGTAAATTAGGCTAATTTGCCAAAGGCAATTTGTATTGGAAAAATTTCTGATTCCCTAGAGAGTGATCTAATTTAGCACGTTATTTTACGTATATTTAGTAAATAAAGCTAAAAAAGTACTCCATGTAATGTTTTTGTCCCAGTTCACCACAACTATTAGATCTAAAATATTTGAGAAAAAATTAAAGCACACTTAATGAGATTTAGGTGTTACATTGGGCAGTATCCAATGCTGCCCATGAACCTTCATTGATTATGTTGTGCCAGTTGAACCCACCACCACTGCTATAGGAAATAAGTGCTTCCTATAGCAATCCCGGAAATGAGCCGAAACAATTGTTTCCATATCAGGAAATGTGAACAGAGCTCCCTTCTGCATAAGAACAAGCATTTCAGTTCATTTCCAGTTGCTTTAGGAAGTGTTAGCTTCCCATTGTGCCAGCAATGGGTTCCGCTGGCGCATAGGCAGCATAGGATACTGCCCCTTATATAGAAATATTTATTGGAATACTTGTAAAAATTTAAAGACAAAAGCATGAACATTGTTTACATTTAAAAAACAAAGGTACTGAAAACTGTTGACACACGAATAAATTTTAGCATCCCAAAGAACTGTGGATGATATGCTGACAACCACTCATCTACACCTTGGAACTACCAAGATTGCCTAATATTGTGTTTGCAATTGGCATCCTTTCGTTGTTACTAATGAACTTATGGAACAATTTTTTTTCTGTGGAAACATAAAGCACTGAAAACATTTCCAGAACATTTTCCATTTTGGAAATTCATTGCCCATATTACTGTCCAGATGTTTAAGCCATTTAACGTACAAGTCAGCCTGGGGGACAGGTGATATATCTCAAGTTCTTTGAGCCATGTCTGAATGATGACATGCAGGGAGAAATCCATTGAGTTGGGATTTGTTTCTTCCTAATCAATGCCAAAGCATGGAAGATCTTTAATCCTACCCTAGGAAGCATGTCTTGTGTGTCATCAATGAGGTTCAAGGGTTACAGGCTTCGCATTTGGCAGTTAACATGTTTCCAAGGAGGTGCTGTGAATATGAGCTGTTTGGTCATCTTAAGATAATTAGCTAGGATCTAAAGTGAAGATTTTTTTTTAAAGAATCACTCCTCCTCACTTCAAAATATCTACAAACAGAAATAACACTGTTTTCTGTTCTCTGAGTATCACAGTCAACAAGCCTCGGGGTTCCTTCTGCTAGCACCATGGCAGCTCACAAATCCCCACGCAGGAACATGCTGAGGCATAAGACCTCTACACCCCAGTGGCTATGGAACAGAGGAGGGACTTGCACAGCTACCAGCATCCTTTGGAACATGGACTATCTGCCCAGGTCATAGGATCCTATTGTAAAGATGGATTGATCTGAACCAGCCTTCCCCAACCTGATGCCCTGCAGATGTGTTGGACTACAACTCCCTTCAGTTGGACTTCCAAAAGGCTTTTGACAAAGTCTCTCACCAAAGACTCCTGAGCAAACTTAGCAGTTATGGAATAACAGGACAGGCCCTCTTATGGATGAGTAACTAGCTAAAGAACAGAAAGCAGAGAGTAGGGATAAATGGTAAATTCTCCCAATGGAGGGAAGTAAATAGTGGGGTCCCACAGAGATCTGTATTAGGACCAATGCTTTTCAACCTGTTCATAAATGATCTGGGATTAGGAGTGAGCAGTGAAGTGGCCAAGTTTGTGGATGACACCAAGTTACTGAGAGTGGTTAAAACAAAAAGGGATTGTGAAGAGCTCCAAAAGGATCTCTCCAAACTGGGAGAAAGGGCATCTCAATGGCAAATGCAGTTCAGTGTAAGCAAATGTAAAGAGATGCACACTGGGGCAAAAAATCCCAACTTCAAATATAGTCTGATGGGATATGAGCTAGCGGTGACTGATCAGGAAAGAGATCTTGGGGTTGTGGTGGACAGCTCAATGAAGATGTCAACCCAGTGTGAGGCCACTGTCAAAAAGGCAAACTCCATGTTAGGCATGGAGCAGCTAGATCCTGAGCATGAATGGGAAACTAAAAACACTTGTCCATCTATAGCTACATCGTTAAGAATAAAGGTTTTCTTAACCTTTTAGGACCTGCAGCCATCACACCATTCTTCCTGGCTCCAGCAGGCTGTCATGAAAGTATCACAATCACATACATGCTATACTCAAATATCCAGGCCCATTTTAAGATTGTGGCTCAGTGGCAGAGCACATGCTTTCCATGCCAAAGGTCTGAGGTTCAATCCCCAACATCTCCAGGAAGGGCTAGGGAAAGACTCCTGTTTGAAACCCTGGGCAGCCACTGCCAGTAAGTGCAGATAACTGCGAGCTAGATGGACCAAATACCACTTGGGCACAAATAGGGCAGCTTCCTATGTTCCCATTGACCTGGTTTGTACAACACAATAGCCAACTGTGGCTTAATTTGTGGGGGCTACCATGTCTTGCTGGGCACCCACAGATGTCATTTTTGCATGACACACGCGGGTGACCAGCTTGATATGTCATGTGAATCCAGGTGGCAGGCACTGAGGGTTAGACAGCCCTCAAATAACCCATGGCTTGATTCAAGGTTATTTAAGGGTTGTCTAACTCTCAAACAACCCCTGTCATCTAGGTTCATATGACATGGCAAGCCAGGCACCCATGGGTGCCCAGCATGACACAATAGTTCCCACAGGTAAATTAAGCCATGGTGGTCTGGCATGATGTGTGAATAGGCCCACTGGCTGTGAATAATGATACACACACTCTCTCCCCCCCTCTCTCTCCTACAGGACTTTTCACCTTCAAGGTATTTGATGGGCATTAATTAACCCCCACAACACCATTTCTCCATCTCATCACCCAAGCAAAGATATATTGGTTTGCAAGGCATGGGAATGTATGGTGTAAGTGACTCAGCAAACCAGAAAAGGAGCCATGAAAGGTGAGGTGCTTCAGGCCTTCAGGTTGTGCTCAGGCTGTGCTCAGGCTGTTGATTCAATGTAACTCTCAATTAATATTTGTCTCAATGTCGCCTCTTCTATCTGGGACTGCTACTCACACAGCCAACTGCCAGTTTGGCTCTAATAACCAGCTCTTCCTTCATGAAGAAGGTCCAGATTACTGACAGCATTTTGTACTGGAACATTAACAAGCACAAGATTTAAAACCCCAGTTACACTCTCTTACTACTGTGTAGCAGTTATTCATTGGCTGGGTTACATGCTGCTTTGAGGATTGATCAGAGTTGGTTTTTATTTTTACCAGGCAGACTTACCATGCACTTGATTGATTTCAGAGTTGGAGGACAAGATTTCGTCAGCCAGCTTCTGGGCTGTCGGGAGCACTTCAGTGTGGTGGGCTGTGATCAAATACTGAACAAACTTTTGGAGCTGGTCCCTGTTCATTTGGAAAAGGGTTTCTGAGATAGGAAGACGGAGTTTGACCTGATCAGGCTTGCGTATCCTGTACAGCGAGAGTGCCACAACATGAGCACAGTAAAAAATGTCCTTGTTCCCACAACCACATGTCACAGAAGTTATTTTGCACCGGTCGAAGCTGATGGCCACTTTGTAGGTCATTTCTGGTTCTGTTGCAGTGGCAGACTCTGTAACCGTACCACTCAGGTGGAATCCTGTGAGGAGAACAAGAACAAGGAAAGGATATTTAGCCTTGCAAAGGAGCTTCATCTTAATAGAACACCACCCAGGAGTAATGCTGACAAGAATGTGTACATTAACCTCTTTTGAAGCTGTTGCGCACAAAACATAGATCATAGCCACTGGCTGCAGTACCCTGTCTCCAAAACCAACATATATTTGGGGCTCAAGAAAATTATCTACTCAGCTGAACAGCCACATTCTTCACTATTTAACCAGCTTAGAATGATCCCAAACTTAATGAACTGCACTATCTAATGGAATGTAAAATATTCAGTTTACTTTCGAATCAGATCAGTTGGGCTGGCATAAGACCCACTCCAAATTGTCTTGAACTCTTAAGCTACAATCAACCTGTGGGCAAATGTATTGAACTTTCCGAGAAAAGGGTGGATTTTTCTTTTTAGTCCTCTAAATGACTAACAGACCACAGTGAATCCTGCAAAGCCTCTGTCATGCCCATATAATATAATTATATTCCTTCCTTCCTTTTATTGTCACTATCCAAACAAGCAGGGCTTGGCTGAAACCCAGAGATTACTTTTTCATCTGATGGCAAAGTGGGTGTAATATCATGCTGCATCTTGTATATTTTCTCTGCCAGAAAATATGATTTAGTATATCTTGGCAATCACAAGCTTTTTCAAATCAGCTGAACACCAAATACTCATGCAAAATATAACACAATACTAAATCTGGTTTAAAGAAACATTAATTGCCTTTGAATAAAATTTCAACAATATTTCCTGCTTCTCTGTAAATATCAATCCATATTTCATTGCTTTAAGGGAGGAGGAGGAGGGATGTACAATGCTGAACTGAACTGCCCCAATCTCAGGACACACCTAGAATGGATTCAGAAACTGGAAAGAGAATTATTCTTCTGAGTCAGCTCCTACAAACTACCTTCTTCTTCTGAATCAGTTCCAAACTAACTTCTTCTGGGTCAGTTCCTACAAGCTACCAAAAACACAGAAACAACCCTCACCAATTCTGCAGAGCTCAAAGCAAAGAAATAGAAATATTCATCCTTTATTTTGTCATGGTACAACAGAAGCAATTTGTGTAGGTAAGGGCATCAATGAATTTTAGCAAACACAAAAGAGAATCCACACTGCATTAAAGTATTTATGCCTCCCCTTCAAGACCCCAATCAACATAAATAAAAGTGTAGAAAATTTTTTTATGTCCTTCATTTATTCCAGGTGAAAAACTTGATTTACTGTACATTTTCATCTGAGAAAGTGGAGGATGAAGTAAATGATCTACGATGTAGATCATGCCAATTTCCTATAAAGTGCACTTTCCTCCACAAAACTGCTTCTCCCCACAGTGTATTCTCCTAGTGATGGTTACTTCCCACACCACAGCCCCACCAAGAGTGGGGATAAAAGGCTGGAGAGAAGTGGTTTGTGGGCATCTCTACACCAGCCTAAAACCCTGCATTTAAAATGGGGTTTTCTACTTCCATTTTAAATGCAGGATCACAACGACTCCTTTTTCATATGCTTCCTTTTCCCCCACCCCTTCTCCCCATATCTGAGTCTTCCATTATTTTTCATTGATCTTGCTCCTCTTCTTGCAGCTTTTACTCTTTTCACAGAGGAAACTGAAGCAGAACACAACGGGGTAATTTGATAGCTCATTATCTACAATCTATTTAAAAATGGAACAAACGGCATTTAGTGCAGGAGACACCTTGAATCACGGCATCATGTAGAGAGCCCGCAGACTTCCGTGAAGGAGCAATCTCAATTGCAGGATAAAAGCTCAGTGTGAAGGAGCCCTAAGAGGGGAGGCAGTGTGGAGGGAGAGTTGAGTATCCATCTTATTCACCCATGCTATGATTTACATAAGCCCTCTTGGTTTTAGAAGAAATCAGCATGACCCACCTTGTATCACATGGGCTGTACAGCCAAAATGCCTAGCTTGGCCCTTAAGCAAGCCATTCTCAGTCTCAGTCATCACATCTGTAATGTAGGAATAATAATACAGTCCTATCCTACAGGCTTGTTATATGTATTACTGAGATAACATACAAACTCTTGGGGAAAGTACTATATAAATATTATTATGGCCATGTAGAAACTGCAGTGTCCTAAGATAAATGGATGCACTGAAACAAAGACAAGGAAATGTTTAAGACAACCATCCCTATAGGAAACTTAAGGTAAATCAATCAATCTATACTTCAGTAAAAGTACCCTCAACATGCTCTTTTTCTCCAAACCGTTCTCCACCACTACTATCATGTTTGTTCTCAGCACTGAAAGTTATCATACTGCTTACCTTGCATCACTGCAACAGCAAAGGTATGTGGGTTGTTCCAATTGATATGGGTATTTGGTAGGGGGTATGTCTACAGCTCACTATTAAAAGAGTATTGCCTCCCTGGGCACTTGTTTTTTTTACCTTCAGTAAAGTGCTATATTCCTGCACACCCCAAATTCCTTACTAATATTCCAGCTGCCCTGTTTGCACAACTCCAAAAATATACTATGTAATTTTCTTGAGAACTAAGAAAGCCTGATAAGCCAGTCATGAAACCACAACAGAGACACGGTAGTTATGGGCTACGTTTTTTATTCAGAGAAACATGCTGTTTACAAAGCCCTCCTCCCCGACCTCCACACCCTAATGGTCTAACATATAGAAGCACCCGAAGACTGTGTCAACAGCATATTAGATTTTTTTTTAGCGCATGTGAACACTGATTGTGATCTGCATTAAACCTTCTCCATTCATATAGTAACTGTCTAGTATCATCTGCACTCAAACACAGGGAAATTGGGTTCAATACAGTGTGACAGTCACTAACTTCTTCCTTGGTCAATAATTAGTTCTATTTGCCACTGAAAAGAAACAACAACAATATTCACTGTGCTCTTTAAACATATTCTTCAATTGCTAGCTTATCAGGGCAAAAGAAGTGGGAAAGAGCCATCATGTAATTCTCTCCTGACTCTTAAACAGGGAAGGCTAAAAACAGAAGCTATGGCCAGGGATGCATATGGACCAAAATGGCATTCACCTTTACACCAGTGCCGTATCAGGCAGGCAGGCAGGCAGGCACTGCACTGGAGCCTTAATCCACAGTATAGATGCACAGTCTTAAAGAGAAAATAGTCTTAGAATAGAT
Source organism: Heloderma suspectum (assembly GCF_057233095.1). Lineage (NCBI taxonomy): Eukaryota > Metazoa > Chordata > Lepidosauria > Squamata > Helodermatidae > Heloderma > Heloderma suspectum. The sequence continues at coordinate 234,729,781 of NC_139461.1, forward strand.
GACGGCTGAAGTTGTGATCCAGAGAAATGGGGTGAGGGAGGCACTAAGGAGAAGGAATTGGACATTTATCATCATCTTATGCAATCAAGATAGTCCTTTGGAAGAGCACTTCAACCCACTAGGCTCTGAAAGGAGCTGAACAAGATGCTTTCAATACCCACACCCACAGAGGAATGTTTGCCAATGTGGCATCCAGGTTTTGGCTGTCTAGGAGGGTTTCCTGATGACAACAGAAGGAGATGGAAGGAGAAGCCAATGGTGGCTTACCTGGATTTTTCAAGGAGCTGGCTTTGGTCCGTGCAGGGCTCCATGAGTGATTGTATCACACCAGTAAAAGTTGCTTCACAGAACATACTTCCAGGTGGCGGGGGGGGGGGTTGGAGTGAACATCATCTGACTGGCAGGGGCTGCTCAACCAGTAAGAGAGGCTCCCCCCCATCCAGGCTCTCCCCTCACTTCTCTTTTGATAAAATCCTGAAGATTTTCTCCCCTGTCTCAACAGAAATCACTCTCTCTCTCTCTTCCCCCTACCACCTGCATTAATTACTTCCTTACAGCAACAATCATTAAAGGAACACAATGTCCCCTTTCTCCTTTTCCCTGAAGCACCAGATGCACCTGCATTTCAGGAACAAGCCCCACTGAACACAATGGGAGTTACTTCTGAGTAGACAGACACTAATTGGTTTGTGCTGGGAAAGACAGGGATGGGAAAGACAGGGATGGGAAACCAACCCCCTTTCTAACCCAATGCTGCGCAGGAATGAAAGTGCGAATTAGTTACTTCTGAATGCAATAAACCAAACAATGCAGAAGTGCAGCTTCAAGAAAGCACTTTACAGCCTTTAGGGAATTAGTGTTTTAAAATGTGCTATTTCAATTGTGGAGGATCTCTGTAAATTCTGATGGGCGCATTCAGGGGACAAGCCTCACTGACCACAATGGCAGTTACTTCTGAGTAACCAGACACTAACTGGTTTGTGCTGGGAAAGACAGGGATGGGAAAACACAGGGACAGGAAACACTCCTTGACCAGGATCACAGTGAAAGGCACAACGCTGGGCAGGGCTAGCATACCCGAAGTCAATCCAGGGGTTGGGGCACATAGCAGCCATACTGCAAAGAGCCCAACTTAAGGAAAAGAATTGGACTCTAAGCAGTCTCAGGTAATCTAGTTTTTCCATGATAAGCTCCAGGGTGGCTGCTGGATGGCCATGACATCATGTATCCCTAACAACTTTCAAATGCAGCCAGCTCGGAGTAAATCACTCTTGGAGACACACCCCTGGAGAAGGAGAGAAAGATTCACAGCCAAGACATTCCAAGGCAGTGAGTAGAAAATCCACAAAGGGGGCTAATATTTCAGCACACCACCTTTCAAACAACAAAACCTAATGAAAAAGAGTTCCTGAAATGTGTGGATGCACAACACAGTAGTTCTCATCGTATATCTTTAGCAAAATATGAAGATAGTAAGGTAAAAGATCAGCTGACTCTCTTAAACTTACAATATGACTGGACAAATCAACCCTGAGTGCTCCTTGGAAGGACAGATCCTGAAGCTGAAGCGCAAATATTTTGGCCACCTAATGCGAAGAGAAAACTCCCTGGAAAAGACCCTGATGCTGGGAAGGATTGAAGGCAAAAGGAGAAGGGGACGGCAGAGGATGAGATGGCTAGATAGCATCACCGATGTAATGAATATGAACTTGAGCACACTCCGGGAGAGAGCAGAGGACAGGAAGGCCTGGCGTGCTATGGTCCATGGGGTCACGAAGAGTCGGACACGACTGAACGACTGAACAACAACATGACTGGACAAAAAGCCTTATAAGGAATCCATGAGTCTAAATGTCTACTACACAACTTCAATCACAGTATCGTTTTTCCTTGCAGATGCTGATTTATTGCCTATACTGCTGGAAATTTTCTATGAATATATTTCAAATGCAAACTCACATTAGAGGAAACTGAAAGACTTACAGATAGCAAAAGACGAGAAAAATGATTAAACTACATTAACTGCATAAATCCCTCATGTGTTTGCCAACCCTTACAAGGCTTCTGAGACAAATTCTACCAGAGGTTTTTAATCAACAGCATCAAAACCATCTATATGCTGCTATTCTCTTTAAAGCAGTGCCAAAAGCCACATCCAGATCTGATTAAGTATTGAGAATTTCTTTCACTTTAAGAACTAGATTTTTTTTAAAGGCCTTCTAAACAGACCATAGCGAGCGGCACTCCTTAGATGGATCTAAAGACCAAGAATATGCCTGAAAAAGCATCCACCATTCAAAACCTGTCCAATAAACATATCCACTTCCCACATTTAATTCATTCTAAGCAACATATGAGACAACTTTCAGGCTGTGTACAATTATTTCTATGCAGCAGCAGGAGCGACTTCCTCCTTTACCACTACACAGTGAAACTGCATGCTGAGGGCAATGACGGCTCGGTATAACAGACTCTGTAGTCACCTTCTACAGCCTCACACTCTCCACTTCCCCTCTCTTGATAAGATGCTGTTTGATTCCATCACAAGCAGATAGGAACAAAGGTGTTCAAGTTATAAAAGAAAATCTTAGCCAAGAGTTCCATTCTTCTTGTGAGGAGCTCATCTTAAAAATCCTATGGTAACAAGTTCCAGAGGGGTAGCCATGTTAGTATGTTGAGCAAAAGCAATAGTTTTGTGGCACCTTCAAGACTAGCAGATGTCAGTAAACTTTCATGGACTACTAGAGCCTATTTCAGCAGATGTATGAAATGGTATCCTCAGCTGGCATATCTGGGTACAGAGAAAAAACTAAGCAGTGGGGCGAAATGTCCACATAAAGTAAATGGTACAGTCTATGATAATTCTATGTAATGCTGAGATGTATACAAGATAAGCACAATGACCAGTCACAGCAGCAGTAATTGATGATAACACAATCAACCTAGCTTTGTTATGTTAATTAACACCAGTAGTGAGAGAGGAAATCTACATCCAGGTTCTGATGATCAGCGGGGGGTGGGGGGGTGGGGGGGTGGGGGGGAATAATGAAGTGTCAGTTGTTTCCCCCATCCCTGCGTGTGCAGGTTGTGCAACCAGGATTACCCTAATTACCTGCATTGTGTTGCAGGTTGCTGTGTTGTCTGAAACCAGCACGCACCGTGAGCATACTACATTTTCACCCACCCTACAACCGACAGCTTGCAGTATGAGTTGTAAGGTGGGTGAAAATGCACTAAGCCCGTGCTGTGCACTGGTTTTGGACATCACAGTAACCTGCGATGCGGCATGGGTACTTAGGATAATCCCTGGCGTTTGCAGGGGAAACAACCCACTGATTGTCTGAATGAGCCCATTGCTTCAATTCAGACCTAACCCAACATAATCAAACTTTCTGATACATTCTGATTCAGCGAATTCACTCTGGAGTCTCCCCTTGAAGTTCCTTTGTTGAAGAATGACACTCAAAAAGGTGAAATTAAGAACTGCTTTTATTTACCACTTCTTTGGACTGCATTTCTTAGTCACATTGCTAGCTTCCTTCCAGCTCATATTTTATACTGTCATTTGAACTGAAATCCTTTACTATCTAAAAAGATATCTTTCAGGCAAATTAGCAACCACATAAATGATTAATTGGCATTTCAAAGGGCTAAAGAGGGGTGGAAGCCCTTACCTTTTAATTTGATCAGGGGTAGAAGCTTTCAGCAATATTCAAAGGTGATAACACCTCATTTACAGTTAACTTGGCCACAGTCACAATGCCTGTTTGTAAAGCCACAAGGGCTGTAACAATTAATTTATTAATTGGTTAGATGGATCAACTTTAAAATCAAATAATATTAATCAACTGAAATTGTGCCCACATTATCTTCAATTACAATGAATTTACAATGGCTGTGAACAGGTGTGAAAAAATGCTCAAAAAGAGTAGGTGGTAGGTTTTTTTCATGAGCCCTTTTACTCGCACCCCTAAATATGGCAACTTTTGCACCAAAATGGATTATTATTTCTTAACAGAGCAGTATTTCAAAAGCAAGCCAAGGATGAATCAGGGAGTCACCTCCAATTAATTTCCCAGTTCCTATCCAGATCCCTCAATAAACACATCTACACACACACAGAGGAAGACACCAGCAGAGTAGGCTAGGAAGCCCAGCTTAGCACCACCTCTCCATCCATCTTAATGTACAGTAGGGAGAGACAAAGATCAACCCAACAAAAAACACAGGTACACTCAAGTCCAGGATCTAATTCACACTTGGGGAGCCTGCGGAAGGACCTCCTGCCCAGATTACTTAGCCTTTCAGGAGTGCAATACACACATTTTCTCTTTCCCCCACTCATCTCTCTCTTTCCTTCCCCCTCTCCCCCCACCTCATTCTAGCTGTCCCTCTCCCCCACTTTTGCTCTCTCTCTCTGGCTCTCTTCACACCTGGACTTTTTAGCAGGATTGTTCTTCAGTCACTGGTTTTCACGGGAGCTTTAAATGTCACTGCTGCTCTCCTGCTGCTATCTCATAACGTTCCTTCCCTCTTCCTGTGTTATCTGAGAATGGAGAAAACCCGGCATTTTCTGTGCTTGCTTTGCGATTGAAATAATCATTTCCCCCCTTGTATCTCCCCTTTAGTGCTTTGTCCTGCTTTGTGTGGGTGTGTGCTGGGGGGTGTTGCTGGGCAGTGTTGAATAACACTGTCATGACACCAAATTGGTGGGAAGGGGGGGCAGGTTACTGACCATGCTTCCAATGATCGTTGCTGCCTGTCTCCCATTCTACTACAAGCTCTTGAACTGTAAAGTGGTTAACCATCCCATGCTTCTCTGAGATCCCCTTGAACACAGCAATGCTTACTTCTCAGTAATCTCACTGGCTGTAAGGTTTCCCTTTTCTGGGAGTAAGTGCCATTGAAATCTGTGTGGCTTGCTTCTGAGTAGGCATGCATAGGAGTGCATTGAAAGTCTACTTAGAGTAGCAATCTTAAGGTCTCCCATCCCCTTCAATGCATTTACTTTGAACCTCCCCCTCCCATTGACTTCACTGACTGCTTCTTCTCCCTTTTGCTCACCAGATTGATGGGCCTTTTTCCTCCCAGGGTGGATGGGGGAGTCTCCCTTCTCACCCATGCAGGAGAAAGGCTTGACAGTTAGGATTTCAATGGGTATTAAAAGTGCCTCTCCTCTTCCCCTGAATAAATTCATCGTGCAGAGCTTGAAAGGTCATTTTTAATGGTTTCTTTTTTGGGGGGGTGTTTTAGATAAGGCAGTAATATTCCCTCCCACCTAGCCAGCAACTATCTCTTTTCTTAGCCCTCCTTGCAGGGTCATTGGGAAACCAGAATAAGGGGGAAGAACAACAACAGCATGGGGCGGGGGGAACAAGCCGGGTCTAATGAAGAAAGTATCTTCCGTGAAGTGGTCGCCTGGAGGGGTGGGCTGCTAGGGATTCCTTCGTGCATTGACTGTATACAAGTCCATTTGTGGATTTCTTACTTCTGTAGCTGGGAACCCGGAAATTGGTATACCCTTCAAACTCAGTAGTGCAAACAATATACTGTGCATTCCATCACACAGTGATATATTTAGCAAAGAAGGATTAGCAGCGCCAGCAACCTCAGGGTAAGCCACCAATAAGACTCTCTCTCCCTCGGAGGAAGGAGGGGATCAGCTCCCATAGCCCCCATCCAGCCCACTAGAACTGCTTCCAACTTCCCTCTTGCTGTGGAGGAGTGGAGCAATGGGGTGGAGCCATCAATCCTGTTACAGGAACCAGTGATCAGGGGAGGGGAAGGGAGGGGGTATGGGGCCAGCAGTCCCCTTCTGTCCTGATTGTTCCATGCAGCTCGGCCCAGCCATGAAAAGATATAATGCGAAGGGACGTGCTATGAGAGATGCCTATATACAGGGCCAGTGTAAATCCTGGAAAAGATGTGGAATCAAAAGGTCTGGTTTGCAGTGGGATAAAATGCCTGGTGTGAAGAGAGCCTCTCTCTCTTTCACCCAGTTCTGTGTCCTTCTCTCCCCAGCTCTCTCTTTCCCATTACCCTTTCTCTGTCCTGGAGGAATGTCATCCCCATACAATTAGGGTTAGAAAGTTTTTTAAGCTTAATTGCCACATGGGAGTGATTGGGGGGTGGGGGTGGCTTACAACACACAGCTGTAACCTCCTGAAAATCAACAGTACCTTCTCCTCTGTAAAGAAGGCCTCCTTTGCTCTTGAATTATTTGTGCACGTAAGTGTGATTTCACCCCTGCAAAGGGTGCTTCTCCAACAGAGTGAGAAGGGCTAGTCTGAAATCCTACATATATTTGTCTGGAAGAAAGCATCACTGAATATAGCAAAATTTACTTCTTAGTAAACCTGCACAGGATTGTGCTTTTGAACTGTGAATGTACTGTAGGCTCATGCACTCCTCTCCTGTCACATTCCTCTATTTCCAGGTTGCTGTAACCATAGTTTTCCATGACTTCTGAATTGGGCAGCTATGGTTAGTGCTATCCTCCAGACCAGGGTTAGGATGCCCATGCTAACCATAGTTTACCTGATTCATATGTCATGGTTATCTATTGTTACAGCAAGAGGAGGGACTCAGCAGATGAGGGAATAGAAGACAGGGGAGAAGAAGCCTGCAGCACACTCCCTATTCTGCATGGATCATCCAAACTGAGCCTAAACGTTATTCTATCTATGATCTGTGTAGTCAGCCTCAGTGGAATTAGTAAGGTAGCCCCAGGAACCAACCCAATTTTAATAATTCGCTTTCAGGCATCATGAACTCACCCTAAAGCCATATTACATTTAGCCAGAAGTTACTACCTTGGTCTAGTGTTGATGACAGCTGAAAACAGTCTAAGGGGAAAAGGACACAACTCACATCCTACATTTTTGTATCAAATAAGCCATAAATATGTCTGGAGTCTGCCAAGTTTATCTAGTGTTTAGGCTTTAAATCAAGTGTTAGTTTAATTTCTAGCTGTCATGACAGCACATCTATTTAAGATTAACTAGAAAAAATATGCAAAATATTTATCAGATGTTTAGCCAAAGATTAAACACTGTATGGAAAAAAAGCTAGCTAGAGTAGTTATTTTATTTGGAGTATTTACATGAGCACTTGGGATGTTTTGGGTTGGCTGACTGGCTCACCAGCCACAGTTAAGAGTTCCTCCTGTGCAAGCACTGGGTCATTACTAACCCTTAGAGGGACGCTGCTTACGGTGGTGTTTTCATGGCACACTATAGCAGGGTGGCTTGCCATGGCCTTCCCCAGTAGTGATTACCTTCCCCCAGCAAGCTGGGTACTCATTTTACCGACCTCAGAAGGATGGAAGGCTGAGTCGACCTGAGCCGGCTACCCAAGACCCGGCTTCCACTGGGCTCGAACTCAGGTCGTGGGGAGAGTTTCGGTTGCAATACTGCCGCCTACCACTCTGCGCCACACGAGGCTCACAGTTAAGAGTAAACACTAAACCCGAATACAAGAACAATGTTTTGAACTGCTCCAATCAGACTTCCCATAAGGAAAGCTAGGCAGTCAGGTACTGTAGGCCCCAGAAATGCGAATCTTGTATAAGAGAGAGAAGTCCATTCAAAGGGAAACCATGCGGACTCATTCATTAAAAACACACCAACACCCAATTAATAAATGAAAGCTATTGTGATGTAGTGGATAGCATGCTGAATTTTAATCAGGGGAGCCTGGGTTCAGTTCCCTGCTCAGCCATGGAACTCATTGTGTTACCTTGAGCCAGTCACTATCTCCTTTAACTTTATTAATTTTAGATTTTTAATATTCTGATCTTCAGTCAAAAATAAATAAATCCAGGGTGGTTGGCCTAACCTACCCCAAGGTGTTGTGAGGATAAAAGGGGGAAAGCATACATGCCAAATAAGGGTGGAATAAAAATGTTGTAATAATGCTTTGGGCCCATTTGTTTCCCACTACTATTACAACATGGAATGTAGGAAAAAAGTGGTTTCCTGATCAGAGGTGTGGGTGCCTGGGAAATGAGTGAGGAATGGAGACTTGGGATTACTCAACTGAGCAGGGACTACATAATTAGAAATGTGTGTGTATTTGGCCAAATACAAAATGTTACAAATACGGACCTCTTGACTGAGAGAGAGAAAAATCTCAGAATGTTCAGAGGCATCTGGGTGGGATTGCAATATTGAAAAAAAACTTTTTGTTTCAATCCCAATTGTTCTTGCGGTTCTCATAATATAAGTGCAAATTAAGTTGGACAGATGCAAATGTCCTTCATTTGAACTTCAGGAGAGAGGCAAAGGGTTCATACTGTTGTTCTTATTGCCCTCACTTTGTTCCCTCTCTTCCCCCACCCCCAAATACCTTGGCCTAAATTTAGATTTTAAGCACCTCAGGAAAGATACCAGTCTTTTGTTGGTGCTACTCTATAACCCACCATGTACACTGATGATGCTATGTAAATCACAAAGTAACTTCTTAGCTTTGGGAAATCAAGTGGTTCTGTTCTATATCTCTTCCCCAACCTGCTATAGCTTTATTCCCTTTGATGCCAACATTAATATTGAGGATAGTGTTCTAATATTTGCTAGGCTTTATTCAATTCATTTAAAATGTTGTTTTTATATGTTTATAGATGTATGTGCTGAGTCTTCAGTAGGAGGCAGGTTACATACTCAAACGGCTGAACAACAAATCACAATCCAGTAGACATTGTATTCTTGGACTTCCAAAAAGCTTTTGACAAAGTCTCTCACCAAAGACTCCTGAGCAAACTTAGCAGTTATGGGATAGGAGCAGAAGTCCTCTTATGGATCGGCAACTGGTTAAAGAAAAGGAGAAGAGAGTAGGAATAAATGGACAGTTCTTGCAATAGAGAGATGTAAGAAGTACATTCCCCCAAGTACCTAGAGGTAGGGGTCAGTAGTGACATCGCCAAACAAAAAGGGATTGCGAAGAGCTCCAAAATAATCTCTCCAAAATGGGTGAATGAGGCAAACAAATCCTATCTTTACATATATACCAATGGGGTCTAGAGCTGGCAGTGACTGACCAGGAAAGAGATCTTGGAGTTGTGGTGGGTAGTTCAATTAAAACGTTGACTCAGTGTGCAGTGGCTGTGTCCATTCTGGGAAACATTAGGAAAAGGACTGAAAATAAAACTGCCAATATCAACTGCCTTTGTAGTTGTCCATGGTGCTACGTGGTCTGATGTTCAGGCCTGATTGTTGCATATTAAAAAGGATATTGTATCCTTTTCTGCTGGAAAAGGTGCAGACTGAGACTGTTTTGGCTACTAGATAGCTACATGCTGCTTCCATTATCAGAGACAGTATGCCTCTGAATACCAGTTGCTGTGGAACAACACTGGGAGAGGCTATTGCCTTATGTCCTGCTTGTGGGCTGCCCATTGGAATCTGGATGGCCACTGTGGGAAACAGGATACTGACTAGATAGGCTTTTTCTTATGTTAAAAATGTTATATCCAAGTACATCGTGATTAAGCGCTTTCTATGCTCCATATAAATGTCACTCAAAAACCAGACCTGGTTTCTTTCAACGCCTGCCAATATCACAAATGTTTGTTTATTAGGCTTCATATAAAGGTATAAAAACAAAGGACCTTCCTCAAAGCCTCCCATTTGGAGGCAGCCACTTCAAAGAAGATTTGAGCCGGGAAAGGAAAGAGAGAGAATATGCCAAAAAATGCTCCTTCATACTCTCTTTCCCCAGTCTTCTCAAGGGAAGCCTTTTAGATTGGGAGGTTTGCAAACAAGGACACAACCCTGTTCTCTTTTGCAGCCTGCTCCCATGGCCCCAAACTTCAAGGTAGCAATTCAGGGCCGTTTTTTTTTTTTTTTACAATCAGTAGAACCAAGCATTAAAGATTTCCCTGGTCTGTATCACTTTAGGCTGCAGCTGAGAGGACACACATGTGAATTGTACCATATATATTCCTGGCACATGTTTAGGAAGGCAGTCTCCCATGTTTCAGATTTCAAATGATTATTCCTTGGGAACAATTGTATCTTTGGTTACCGTGAGATATGAACAAGTAAGCCCAGTGCATGCTCTTAAAAGACATGGCTTTAAAATTTTAATCTTGAAAATACCTATGGACAGGCCTTTGAACCTTATTGTGGCTCCTCCCCACTGAAACCTGAAGCGTTGCCCTGTCTTACATGTGGAAAATTAAGAATTCAAATACATCCTGGGCTTATACAAAATCACTTTATAGATTTCTGGCCTGCATGACTAGAGTTCTCTTTTCTGGCAGAGTCTCTAATCCAATTAACATGATGTTTTGCAGGTGTGTGTACATGTACACACATACGCACACACCCCTTTTCACAAAAGTGATATTTTCAAATAAGTGGTACAATGTCAGAGAGATAAACTCCTGCAAGTTTGTGACTCCTTGCTGAATTGGAAAATTGCAACTCACGATTTTCCAGTTCTGGGAAAGGAAAAGATCCTATGGCTTTTATCACTCTGACAATATACCGATCACATGACTAGACCACTCACATGAGCATTTTGTGTGTGGGCAAGCAACACAGCTTTTGTTTGTTTATGTCTAAAGGTCTACAGGGGAGCATACTAGGCTGCAAACACTTGCCAGAAATAACTTGCTCCTCCAGAGCTTATTAAAAAAAACACCAAACTGCTATACTAGATACAACCCATTTACATTTGTTTAGAATCTTTATTTGGCTGCTGAATCTGGTGGATGTAATCTTGGTACAAAGGGAGCCATAGCTCAGTGATAGATCATGCGCTTTGCTTGTGGAAGATCCCAGGTACAATACACGAGATCTCCGATTAAAATGGATCTCAGGGAACAAGGCTAAGAAAGACCTTGGAGAATGTTGGGCTAGATAGTAGAAAGCAGGCTAGATCAGCCTTCCCAAGCTGTTACCCTACAGATGTTTTGGATTTCAGCTCCCATCAGCCCCAGCCAGCATAGCCAATGGTCAGGAATGCTGGGAGATGTAATCCAAACTCCAGGTGGGGGAAGGCTGGGCTGGATATGCCAAAGTCTGACTCTTTATAAGGTAGCTTCATAGCTTCAAAGGCAAATCAATGCTAGCTGTCTGGAGGCTGAAGCCCTTGCACAGCTGTGATCTAGGTAGATGGCTTTTTTTGAGTTTGTGCCTGATACAGAGGCCCACCAAGAGCACCCCAAGATCTCTGAAGTTCTCATATGGTCACCTTAATGTTATTGTTAGTTGCAGAAAGAAGCAATGCGATAAAAAACAGATAGCTCATGGTTGCAAAGAGAAATGAAGATCTGTAATGAGGTAAGAAAGATTTTGCTACTTGCAGGAATGGAGAATCATGATGTGTTTAAAATAATTTAAAGTTCTATCAGATGTATGTAAATATAGACTAAATTTCTTAACTTCAAATGAAAATATATTTAAACTGAACTAGTACTATTATTAAGGTCTTTAAAACGTTACAGATAATATGGCAACTGATAACTAACTGCTTTGTGAGGTTCACCTGAAAAGTAAGTATAGATATATGAATCCATAAAACTAACCAGTGGGATCATGAAGGTAAGAAAAAAATAAACTGATGTGTTTTCAGTCCCACCTCGAAGTACTAAAAGAACTCAGCGACCCAGTAAATGTTTGAATAAACTTAAAAACCCAGCCATATATAGAATTTGGCCTTGAACCAAACTCCGGATGTAGTAGTAACTCAGCTTTAATAGAATAGTATTCCGGTCACACCTAGAGAATAAAAGGTCAAGTAAAATGCACTGATTTTCATTCATTCCTGTTTCAGGAATGAGAGAAGGCTAACAGGAAGGTCAGTGTCTTCCTACGGGATGCTGCCATTTTGCAGTAATTCTCTCTTGAACATATGAAGCCAAGTTTCTTCCATGGAAATAGTACTCTGGACTCAAAGTGAACAATTGGCTTAACTCTGAAGTACACTAGCTGACTCTGACTCTAAAGAATTCTGATTTATTGTGAACTAGCCAGCATGCTGGTGCATACTGTCTGATCGCTCACACTTGGCTCCGGCTGCAAGTGGAAGTGGCTAAACAAACAACAGACCTTATGGTTTGTTTATCATGATGTGAGAATTCTGGCTGCCAGAGTCATAAGCCATGGTTTGATCTCATTTGCACATTATAATAAACCATGGATGGACAGGCTACAGTTTAGCTGCTCCCACTTGCAGCAGGAGCAATCAAGCAGCATGCACTAGCATGCTGGTTCATTCACAATAAGAATTCTGGCTTATTGTGATATACTTCACTCACTTTTTCTGATAGTGATCTCATTAGCTATAGCTATGATTTTCCAAATCATATAACTAGCGCAAACAAGATTCTAATTCACAAAAAATACTATCCCCAAATCTCCACACCCAGCAAACTCTTGTAGCTGAAGTAGGCTGACCGTATTCCCTTGAGACAAAAACGGGATACTGGGATGACAAAAACGGGACAGGGTTATGTAATATTCTGTTTTCATGAAAAACCACAATATAACAAAACAACTGCAGCTCCCTTTGTGGTCTCTCAGGCTATAAGAGACCTAAAAAAACAACCTAAACTCACTGCAAAAGAACATGGAAAGGGGTGCAAATGAATAACACTAATTTATTGCATATACACCAAAAAACCTCACTCATAAATATACATATAAAATACTTATAAAATATCACATGAGCAGTAAACAAATCTGTATGGCATACCACACTGAACACTCTAATGAAGGACTGCAGTGGCCAGACTGCAAAAAATCATAAACATAGACCAAAAAGAAAAAAAAAAGAATGAACACCCCGACTGCTATCACAAGCCAGTATATGCTAATGTCCCACCGGAGAGTTCCGCTGTAATAAAAAAATAGCTAACAGCCTGTTGAACTGAAATATGAATCTGAAAAGTCCGAATCAAACTGAATGTAGGGCAGAAAGAATCTCTATGGGCAGAATGATAGTAGAAATAACAGTAAGACTCACCCTCCTGGCTCCCACATGCTGAATGGGGCTCAGCGACTACCTCTTGAATTCCCTGCCACTGCAGACAAGCAAGGGGCCGGCGTCTGATCGTCGCTAGCTCAAGAAGCCTGGCCCTGACTGTATAAAGTAAATGGAACTTCCCCTTTCATCACACTAGTAGTTTTACCGCACACATTGATTAGCGTAGAGCCTTATGATAAATGCATTCAGTTTTTTACAAAAAATTAAAAATGGAACAAAATTGACATTTATATTAAAACAACGGGACGGTCGGGAAATATGGAAAAAAATGGCACTGTCCCGTTTAAAACGGTACATATGGTCAGAAGTAACCATCCTGAGAACTTTGTGACATCTGCAGTTATTACTGAAGATTCTTTTTTCTGTTGCAGATTATAGTGGCTTTAGAATCTGAGCATCGTTGCATCATTTCTGCAGAACCTACGAGCAGCTACTTTAGTGCCATGCACTCAAAGCTGCCCATAGTGGAGAATTGCTCCTAGGTCCTTTTTTGCTGTTTCCACTGTCCCAAAATATTACATTACCCACAAACAATCTAGTTCTTATAGAATAATTCTAAATTCCATGATGAGGGCTCATTTCTGTAGCCAGGGCTGGGATAGCAAAATGGAAAAGAATTTCCTTGTTCAAATCTCACGTCAACCACAAACTCACTACCTAACCTTAGGTAAGTCACTATACTCTGAGCCTCAGTTCCCCTTCTTCAATATGGGGATAATAGTGGCTTATTTTACAGGGTTCTCATAAAGACAGCTGAAGTGATGCACATGAATCACTTTGAATGCATGAAATATTCTATATAAACACTAAGCTTTGGGAGCTTCAGTGAAAAAGTGGGGATATAAATCCCAGAAGTAGCAATGGTAATAGAAGCTGTTCGCTGCTCACAGGTTTAGTTTTTCTTTGTTACAGAATCTGAGTATTTTTGAGAAATATTGCAGAGAGCTGTGCCCAGGACATTTTGTTCCCAACAGGCATCGTTGATACTTCCTTGCATGTTCTGCATAAGGTGCAGCTGCTCAGTAACAATGCAGCATTCTGCCTCTCTCCATCACTCTAAGGTAGCATATCTTACTGAGCATGTTCAGCCTCCAGCTCCGAAACACCCACATCTAATCAGACTAACCCAATTTCAACTGTGTGTCTGCTGCATAAAAGCCTGCTGTCTGATTATAAAACTGCTTGATCCAAGGAAATATAGTGGTGATGAATGGCTAAGATCACATGGCTTCTTCCTGAACCAGCTTGACTTTACCAGCTTTTTTTTTCATTTGGATGAATAAACAACATTTCTCTCTCCCTAAACACATCACTCTTCCAGGTCAGAGTGAAGGTCAATCATGGGACATTATGGACTGTTTGGAGAATAATAAAACTGTTTGCCAGCCCTAATTTAAAATGGGGGAAAGCACTAAGCATGTACACTTTTGTATTTCAAACTTACTTAAATCATAGCACCATCATGACTACAGGAAAAAAATGGAGCTTGCTTCTTCTGTCCTCATCATCTGCCACTTTCTGGGTGGTCATTTGGAGGGCTGCAGGACCAAACTGCACCACTGGTTGAGACTTTTGTTCTAAGATGAAAAACTAAGTCCAATGTCTTATCCTTCAGAGATGTAAATATGTAGAAATGGAATGAACAAATAAGGATTGACCAGATGTATGCAAGTTCAGTTACACTTCCCAGAAAAAGTCACCCAAACAGGACGATCATTATTCAAAATCATTTTGCATTTTTTCAAGTCTCATGTTGGAAGAATAGCATGATTCTACACATAATTCCATCTCTTCAGTCTACGCACATACAAAGGCTGGCTGCTGTGGTGGTGAGGACATTTATGGTTTTGCCAAGAAAAAGTCTTAACTAGCATTAAATAATGATTGCTACACTGGCAGCTATTTATGACACACTAATGGTCACATTTGCAAAGCTATTGGTAATTTCTAGTTGTGAACTTGTCAGTCAATATATGATGACCACATACACACATATCTATATACTGGCACAGTAAGGAATGGAGGTAAGCAAACATTTTCTAGCAAATAGATCAATTGCTCAAGCCAGCTGAAACTGTCAATTGCTCTATCCCTGACCTTGTAGTTGGAGAGAAGATGGGCTCCTGAACTCATTTCCACATGACAATGCTCCTGAAAAGTGATTTGCTTGCCTGTGAGAATAGCAGAGAGTTCTTCTCAGTCCTGCCCTCCCAGCCTTCATTGAAAACAGCTCAGTGATGCCCTTTTGTGCTTTAAGTGCCAGAAAGACTCCACTGAAAATCCATGCAATTAAACCCACTTTTTTGCTGCTCTTTTGATACACGCAGACTCCCTAGGCAAGTGTTGCCACACACAAAGGGGAAAGAAAACCTAATCTTTGCAGCAAAACATACCCTCTTTCCATGCCCCCCCCCCAAACAGATGAAGGAAGAAAGTAGATTTTATTGTAATCTCTCTCTCCCCTTCTCCTTCACTCTCTCTCTCTCTCTCTCTCTCTCTCTCACACACACACACACACACACATTACAGAGATTCATATTAAAGAAGGAAATAGCTCCTCTCAGTATGTGTTTTCCGCAGAAGACACTTTATTTGCATGGCAAATGGATAGTGTATGGTGAGGACCTACAACCAGAGACCTTATTGCGCGGGTCCCTCTCCTTGGCAAGAGCGGGGGGCTGCTTCTGTGTGAGAAGAATGCTGACACAGCAGAATAAGGAGGTACTTCATTAACATTACACATTTTCTCTCCTGCTCACCCCGGTTATTTACTACCAACACACAAGCCAGGATTCTGAATGGCTTGATGAATAAGGGTACAATAAACAATGCATCTGGTTTGTGGGCAAAGCCTGATCATCAGGAGTCTAAACAAAAAAAAAATGAAACTGAGTTAAAAAGCTTTGTTTGAACAGCAAAACACAACAGATAGCCAAACAGGCCTCACATTCTTTAAAAAAATTAAATGACTGCATGCAGGCAGCCTGCGCAGAAACAAACACATGGACCAAAGGGAGGAGGAAACACCCACGTGTGCAGATTTAGGTGAGCTGCTGTGATCCTGGCAGAAAGAAATGCACAGAGCTCCTTTAAAATAAGAGGCTCTAAGTTGGCTTGTTTGTATTAGAGGTCACCATAAACTTCTCTGAGCAGCTGAATAAGCTGCAGGGACGTTCTTCTTGCCATCTGCTCCTTTCCCAGAACACCTCCTGCAAATCAAGAGTCAGTCTGCTGGTTTCTATTCCTGTTAACCTCTAATCACCCACAAGGGCCTTTCTTTGCTTTGCTCTTTATCTGCGCCAGCTAATGCGTGAAGTGGCTTTCGCTTCCCATCTGTTCCAGCATCAGTAGAGTTAAAGAACAATGCAGCTTGCCTGTTTCAAGCATTCACTTACACAAATGCCCTGGTATTAACTCAATTTCCCACTGTTTGCTACTATTATCCATACAGGATTTGGAATGTTTGCTTGTTTAGAAGCCAAAAAACAGAACTTTTCCCATTTGCTTGGCGCTTTCCGTACTTGGTCCCAGCAAAACAATCACCCCCCCAGCCCCCCTTATCCACCTAACCCAAATTATTAGAGGAATTTATTACAACATGTTCTAATGAAAGTCTTGGAGTGTCTCCTTTTCCCCCAGTCAGGACCCAAGGCATTAGCCAACACATATACCAGGCTGTCATTCCTCAGACATATGGATTTTTAATCTGCCCATGCCTGCATATTAGGTACTACTTGTTGTTTCGAGGGAGAAAAATAAAATTAACAGTAACAAAACCTTTGTTGTTGTTCAGTCGTGTCCGACTCTTCGTGACCCCATGGACCATAGCACGCCAGGCCTTCCTGTCCTCTGCTCTCTCTCGGAGCGTGTTCAAGTCCATATTCATTGCATCAGTGATGCTATCTAGCCATCTCATCCTCTGCCGTCCCCTTCTCCTTTTGCCTTCAGTCTTTCCCAGCATCAGGGTCTTTTCCAGAGAGTTTTCTCTTCGCATTAGGTGGCCAAAATATTGGAGCTTCAGCTTCAGGATCTGTCCTTCCAATGAGCACTCAGGCTTGATTTCCTTCAGGATTGACTGATTTGACCTCCTTGCAGTCCAGGGGACTCGTAAGAGTCTTCTCCAGCACCACAGTTCGAAAGCATCAATTCTTCGGCGCTCAGCCTTCCTTATAGTCCAGCTCTCACAGCCATACGTTACTACTGGGAAAACCATAGCTTTGATTAGACGGACCTTTGCTGGCAAGGTGATGTCTCTGCTTCTTACTATGCTGTCTAGGTTTGCCATAGCTTTCCTCCCAAGGAGCAAGCGTCTTTTAATTTCATGGCTACAGTCACCGTCTGCGGTGATCTTGGAGCCCAAGAAAAGAAAATCTGTCACTGCTTCCATTTCTTCCCCTTCCATATGCCAGGAAGTGATGGGGCCAGATGCCATGATCTTCGTTTTTGTAATGTTGAGTTTCAAACCAGCTTTTGCACTCTCCTCTTTCACCCTCAACAAGAGGCTCTTGAGATCCTTTTCACTTTCTGCCATTAGGGTGGTATTGTCTGCGTATCTGAGGTTGTTGATAATTCTCCCGGCAATCTTAATTCCGACCTGTGATTCATCCAACCCAGTGTTTCTCATGATGTACTCTGCATATAAGTTAAATTAAGCAGGGCGACAATATACAGCCTTGTCGTACTCCTTTCCCAATTTTGAACCAATCGGTTGTTCCATGTCTGGTTCTTACTGTTGCTCCTTGACCCGCGTACAGGTTTCTCAGGAGACAGGTGGTCTGGTACTCCCATCTCTTTCAGAATTTGGCACAGTTTGTTGTGATCCACACAATCAAAGGCTTTAGCATAGTC
This sequence comes from Heloderma suspectum, assembly GCF_057233095.1. Lineage (NCBI taxonomy): Eukaryota > Metazoa > Chordata > Lepidosauria > Squamata > Helodermatidae > Heloderma > Heloderma suspectum. The sequence goes on from NC_139461.1 coordinate 234,747,616, forward strand.
AATGAAGCAGAAATAGACATTTTTCTGGAATTCTCTTGCTTTCTCCATGATCCAGCGAAAGTTGGCGATTTGATCTCTAGTTCCTCTGCCTCTTCGAAACCCAGCTTGTACTTCCGGTAGTTCTCGGTTCGCATACTGCTGAAGCCTAGCTTGTAGGATTTTGAGCATCACCTTGCTGGCATGTGAAATGAGCGCAATTGTGCGGTAGTTTGAACACCCTTTGGCGTTGCCCTTTTTTGGAACTGGAATGTAAACTGACCTTTTCCAGTCTTGTGGCCACTGTTGAGTGTTCCAAATTTGTAGGCATATTGAATGCAGCACTTTAACAGCATCATCTTTTAGGATTTTAATAGCTCAGCTGAAATACTGTCATCTCCGCTAGCTTTGTTGTTAGTAATGCTTCCTAAGGCCCACTTGACTTCACTCTCGAGGATGTCCGGCTCAAGTTCAGTGACCGCACTATCATGGCTATCAGGGACATTCAGATCTTTCCTGTATAGTTCTTCTGTGTATTCTTGCCACCTCTTCTTAATCTCATCTGCTTCTGTTAGGTCCCTGCCTTCTTTGTCCTTTATCATGCCTGTCTTTGCACAAAACGTTCCCTTGAGATCTCCGATTTTCTTGAAGAGATCTCTAGTCTTTCCCATTCTGTTGTTTTCTTCGATGTCTTTGCATTGTTCGTTTAAAAAGGCCTTCTTGTCTCTCCTTGCTATTCTCTGGAAATCTGCATTCAGTTGGCTATATCTTCCCCTTTCTCCCTTGCTTTTCGCTTCCCTTCTTTCTTCAGCTACTTCTAAAGCCTCATCAGACAGCCACTTGGCTTTCTTGCATTTCGTTTTCTTTGGGATGGATTTCGTTGCTGCCTCCTGAACAATGTTATGGACCTCCGTCCATAGTTCCTCAGGCACTCTGTCTATCAGGTCTAATCCCTTAAATATATTCCTCACCTCCACTGTATATTCATCAGGGATATGATTTAGGTCATACCTGAATAGTTCAGTGGTTTTCCCTACGTTCTTCAATTTAAGCCGAAATTTTGCAACAAGAAGCTCATGATCTGAGCCACAGTCAGCTCCAGGTCTTGTTTTGACTGACTGTATAGAGCTTCTCCATCTTTGGCTGCAAAGGACATAATCAATCTGATTTCGATATTGACCATCTGGTGATGTCCATGTGTAGAGTCGCCTCTTGTGCTGTTGGAAAAGAGTGTTTGCTATGTTCAGCGTGTTCTCTTGGCAAAACTCTATTAGCCTTTGTCCTGCTTCATTTTGTACACCAAGGCCATGCCTGCCAGTTATCCTTGTGATTTCTTGACTTCCTACTTTAGCATTCCAATCCCCTATGATGAAGACGACATCTTTTTGTGGTGTTAGTTCTAGAAGGTGTTGTAGGTCTTCATAGAACCGATCAACCTCAGCTTCTTCGGCATCAGTGGTTGGGGCATAGACTTGAATTACTGTGATGTTGAATGGTTTGCCTTGGATTCATACTGAGATCATTCTATCGTTTTTGAGATTGTACCCCAGTACTGCTTTTCCCACCCTTTTGTTGACCATGAGTGCTACTCCATTTCTTCTAAGGGATTCTTGCCCACAGTAGTAGATATGATGGTCACCTGAATTAAATTCGCCCATGCTTGTCCATTTTAGTTCGCTGATTCCCAAGATGTCGATGTTCAATCTTGCCATCTCATGTTTGACCACCTCCAGCTTACCTTGATTCACTGATCTTATATTACAGGTTCCTAAACAACATTGTTCTGTACAGCATCGGATTTTCTTTTCACCACCAGACACATCCACAGCTGAGTGTCCTTTCGGCTTTGGCCCAGCCGCTTCACTCTTTCTGGCGCTACTTGGAAATTCCCTCTGCTCTTCCCCAGTTGTATATTGGACACCTTCCGACCTGAGGGGCTCATCTTCTGGCGTCATATCTTTTAGCCTTGTGATACGTTCCATGGGGTTTTCTTGGCAAGAATACTGGAGTGGGTTGCCATTTCCTTCTCCAGTGGACCACATTTTGTCAGAACTCTCTGCCATGACTTGTCCATCTTGGGTGGCCCTGAACGGCATAGCTTATGGCTTCACTGAGTTATGCAAGCCCCTTCGCCACAACAAGGCAGTGATCCATGAAGGGGAACAAAACCTTAGGTTTTATTAAGACAAAACAGTTCAATTATGCTAGCAGTGCAAACTATATTTGCATAGCTGCTTTAAAGTAAACCAGGCGGACTGCAAACTAAGAAAATATACAGTAAATCTTCATCAAGATGCATAGAAAATGACCAAGAAGGGCAATTCAGCCAAGGCTATTTCCTTCTGATACTGTTGGTTTAGATTTTTTATTCAAGTTGACCTCTAATATGAACAGCTGTACTGAATAGCTACCCTAGACTAGGTAATACATTTGCCAGCTTAGAATGAATACAGTTGTGCTAAATCAAAACATCGGCATTATCCCATTAGGGCAACATTCTTCAGTCCCACTGGTTTAATCATTTCACACATACACATGTACCCTTATTCTGATACTTCAACAGCAGAACTGCATCATGTGCCTCTAGAACAGCTTTCCCCAACCTGGTCCCCTCTAAATGTGTTGGACTGCAACTGCCATCATTCGTCGCCAGCATGCTGGAGGGCACTGGGTTAGGAAAGGCTGCTCTGGACCACTCTCTGGTCCTGCACAAGTTACTCTTAAAGAGTGAATTAACTTTGCTCAGTGCATTAGAGTATCTTTTAATTAAAAGTGTTTGGGTCAATTATCTTGCTTTTCACATTTTAAACAATTAACCAAGTAAGTCTTTCAGTATCTGAATATAGCTGATGGGGAATATCTATTTATTTATTACATTTCTATACTGCCCAATAGCCAAAGCTCTCTGGGCAGTTCACAACAATTAAAACCACACAATAAAAAATACAATATAATATAAACTTTAAAAGTTTCAAACTACAGTATAAAAGTAAAAGCAAAATAAAACCTAGCAGTAGTGCAGAGACATAAAATACGATAACGAATTTAAAACAACAGAACTAAAAGACTAAAATTCCTGGGGAAAATAAATAAATAAATAAATATTTATGATGAGAGCTGTTTCTTGAGACTTGCACTTACATCAATCTTTTAATGTTAGGAAGGAATATTACTAAAATTAAATTGCCTGATATCGAGAAATGTATACAAATTTAAAATGTAAACATTTCAATGGGGGTGGCAACATGCGGTTCCCACTGCCCTGCCAAATTTGGTGGTGATGGGGAAAAAAACTGTGAAAAAATAGGCATTTTTAGCAGTATGGAGTGCTAAAACATTGCATGTAGCTTGTCTACAAGCTAAATTTAACCCTTTTAGCACTTGGTAACTGCTACAAAACACTAAAATTCTAGGGTAGCTGTCTGGGGCAGCTCAGGATTTCATGGCTTCCATGACAACCATGGGATTGTCCCAACATGTCACTGGCCCAAAACATGTAGCAAGGCACACTTTGGCCCCTTTTTTTTCAGCTGCTCATAGAGGTAGTGATCTGCAGGTAAGGGACTTTGAATCAGTCCCTTTGTCATGGTCAGATCACCTCTTGTTGAGGTTTAGACTGATAGCAGCTTTCCCCCCTGCAAGGGTGGGAGACCTATTAAGATGGTCCACCCTCAGCAGGTAGTGGATCTGGATGGTTTCCAGAGGGCCTAGGAGGGGTTCTGGCTGATATGATTGGTGCTCTTGTCAAAACCCTAGTCGATCTGTGGAATGCGGAAATGACACGATTGCTCCTGAGTGCCCTCTCCACAGTAGAGCTTATATGGCTCCATGATATACTCCAGAGCAGAGAGAGATGAAACAAAATAGGAGACGGCTTGAGTTGAGATGGAGGAAATCTCCCAGTAGATGTAATCAAACATTGGTAAATGCCTATACTCAAGCATACTCAGGGGAGTTAAGGTGGCAAAAAACCAACTTATTTCTCTGCCTCTATTAAGTCCTCTATGTGCTGCTTTTTTCATGTTGGCCCTAAGGACACCATGGATCCATCAAAGGCCTGCTGTGATATGTTTGCAAGGCACTTTCAAGATAAAAATCTCTTGCATTCACCAGAACTTATAGACTCCAGTGTTACAACAGGTGAATCAGGTGAGGTATCCAGAGCACAGCCTTACCCAATTTTGTTGGATGAGTTTCAGTTGGTACAGCTCGAGGACGTTGACAGTGTTTGGACAGGCTCAAGCAACCACTTCCATATTGGATCTTTGCCCCTCTTGGCATATAAAAACTGGCAGGGAGGGATCAGCTGGCTGGGCCAGGGAAGTGATTGATGCCTCTTTGCGAGGACCTGGAAGATTTTAACAACTTTAGGCCAGTGGCAAATGTTCCTTTCCTGGGCAAGGTCCTTGAGCAAGTGGTTGCCAACCAGCTCCAAACACCCTTGGATGAGACCAATTATCTGGAACCATTTCAGTTGGAGTTCAGATCTGGTTTGGGCATGGAAACAGCCTTGGTCGCCCTGTATGATGACCTATGTCAGGAGAGAGATGGGGGAGTGTGACCCTGTTGATTCTCCTTGATTTCTTGGTGGTTTTTGATACCATTGATCATGGTATCCTTCTGGGGCAACTGTCTGGAAGTGGGGGGTACTGCATTGCAATGGTTCCACTCCTATTTGGATGGCTGGCTCCAGAAGGTGGTGCTTGGGGAATATTGCTCGGCCCCATGGATTCTCCAGCATAGGGTTCCTCAGGGGGTGGTTTTGTCCCCCATATTATTTAACATCTACATGAAACTGTTGAGTGGGATCATCTGGAGTTTTGGAGTGCACTGTCATCAGTATGCTGATGACATACAACTCTACTTCTCCTTTTCATCTTCATCAGGTAAGGCTACTGATGTGTTAGATCAGTGCCTGGCTGCGACAATGGACTGGATGGGGGCTAAATAAATTGAAGCTCAATCCAAACAAGACTGAGATGCTCTTAGAGAGTGGATCTTCTGACTGGATGAAGGGTGCTCATCCTGTCCTGGATGGGGTTGCACTCCCCCTGAAAGAGCAGGATTGTAGCTGGGGGTTCTCCTGGAGCCAACATTGTCATTTGAGCCTCAGGTGACTTCATTAGTATGGAGGGCCTTCTACCAGCTTTGGTCGGTGGTTCAGCTACATCCCTATCTGGACAGGGATAACCTGGCTTCAGTAGTCTATGCTCTGGTAACTTCCAAGTTAGATTACTGCAATGCGCTCTACTTGGGGCTGTCCTTGAAGGATAGTTCAGAAGCTTCAGCTTGTCCAAAATGCAGCAGCCAAAAAGTAACAGGGAGCAGAAGGTCTGTAAATTCTGGCCTGCTTTGATTGGCTGCCTGTATGTTTCTGAGTCCAATTCAAGGTGCTGGTTTTAATCTATAAAGCTTTACATGGCTTGGGACCACAAAACCATCTCTCCGAACCTGAACCTATCCAGACACTATGTTCAACATTAGATGCCTTCCTTGAAGTCCTCCTCTGAGGGAGGCTCACAGGGTGGCATCAAGGGAGAGGCCTTTTCAGTGGTGGCCCCCTGATTGTGGAATGCTCTCCCCATTAAGGTCTGCCTGGTGCCAACACTTGTCATCTTTTCGGTGACAGGTTAAAACTGTCCTCCACTTCCAGATATTTGATAGCATATGATGGGGCATGTATGTCAGTTGTTTCTTTCAGGTCCAGTATCTTATTGTAAATGTTTTAGCTGTTTTAAATTGCTTTACATTTTGTATGTTAGAGATTTTATCTTATGTTTTTATTATCTTGTATTGTGATGGGTATTTTTTGTGAACTGCCCAGAGAGCTTTGGCTATTGAGCAGTATAGAAATGAAATCAATATTAATTAATTATAATAAAAGTGGCTACATTTAGCTTTGCAAACAAGCTAAATTTGACCCTGGTAGCATTCCATAGCACTACAGAGCAGTTTGTCAGCAAATTTCGGTGACAATACATACATATTTTCCAAGGTGCCCTGCAGCCTAAACAGCAACCCATGGACTGAAGTCTGGGGGCGGGGGGCATGGGGTGAAAATGCCCCTCAGTTCTCCTGCAGTTGCCCATCCCAGTTTTAATGATACAGTCAACACTGCTCACTATTTCAGAGGGAACTAATCCAATTTACAATCCACAGTTCATTAGCTGACATTTTCAACCTTAAAATGTGTATTTTTTTGCACATACAACACTTCATGCTTTTTACCATCTAAGGTTATCTTATAACGTTTAAATAAAAAGCAAAATGTGAAGAAACTGCTCCTAACTGGTTCACTCAGAAAATCAGTGTTGTCCTTACTAATACACACACACCAAGCTGTTCATTAAACTCCTTTTTCCTCTCCCAAACATAAAGCTTAACAGGACAGCAAGAATGTTAGATCTATGCTCAATAGTCAAGATTGTTCAGTTACATAAAAACAACCCCTCACATGGCTATTGCAGTAGCAGTTTTGCACATGGTACACTTACACACCTAATTAATTAAGGCTGCCATCCTATCCACACTTACAAGGGAATAAGTCACACTGAATTCAATGGGTCTTACTTCTGAGTAGACATGTATAGGATTGCACTGTAAGACCTGGTTCACACACTATGACAACCCATTGTTTTTAAAACCCTGGGTTGCTGTGAATAAGCCAGCATGCTAGTCACTGCAGCTCAAGTGCTCCCACTTGGCTCCTCCTTGCCAGCAAGTGTACCTATGGACACTTTGTTGATGTCCAAACCTGGAACTCTGGCTTGTCTCTCCCGCACCAACTCAGAGTTGGAACCCAGGGCAAAACTGGGGGAAGGGACAAGCCAGAATCCAGTATTTGGACAGCACGTTAAATGACCCAGGGGTGGAGGTAGCAGCGGCAGCAATCAAGCCACAATGACTAGCACACTGCTTCATTCACAAGAACCCACAGCTCTAAAAAAAACACTGGGCTGTAGTTGCATGCAGACTGGGCATAAATCTTAAAAATAAAACTGTTTTATTTTGCTTAGGGTATTGAAGGAAGCCAAGAATTTTTTCAGATCTCCTTGAGCTGTTCCAAGGATCTGCCTAGCATCAGCATTGCTGGCTGAATAAAAATTGAGTTATGTTTGCCTAATCCTGTTAATCGGTCATAGTCTCCTTGTACCCATTGTCTCAGTCTCCTGGTTTATGTTCTTCCCTCTGATATCAAAAAAAGCCCCCACTTCAATGTATGGAAATGGCCTTTGCTGTCCACATTCCCATTCCCACTGCTGACCTGCTTTTCAGTGAGACAGCCTCCCTACTGCGTCTGCAACTTTTCCAGGCCCTTTGTTCTCTTTGGGCATGTCCCAGCTCTAGGCAGCAGAATAGGTTTATTGGTTGCCAGCCTGAAGCCAGAATAGCTTCTTGGTGACAGCTTGCTTAGTAAAGCGTAAAATGAGGTTTTTTGTCCCCATATGCATATGGCTAGACATGTAAACGGAAAACAATTTACTATCAAAAACCACTATTAAGTAAATACGCTGTTGTTTTAAAATCCCACAGCTGTCCTTGCTAAAATCACAGTACTCCAGTCAATGAATGCCTCTCCTCATTCCGAGACATTACATAGGTTATTGTTACCATTCAAAATAAGCTAGAAAGTGCACAGAAGCAGTACTGCTCAGCTCTTCAGGGATAACACTGCTACAGCTGGATATTGCTATATAAGCAATATATAAACACAGATTGAAGTCTCACATTACCACTGACAGCAGGTGGCCTAGCATCTACCAACAGATATCCCATGGGGGAGATGGCCATAATTACAAAATAATGAAATAATAACATATACACAGTGTAAAGCTATATACACAGACGATGCTAATAAACATTTGTTTGCTAGAGGAAGATACTGCCATGATGGTTCCAAAACTGGATAAATATGAGATAATCAAGGCAACTACATTCTTACAGCACAATGTCCATCGTTATTATGTACAGGGTATCTGTAAGGAAGGACCATAACCTGCAGGGGTTACAATGTGCACTCTTTCCAGACATGCAGTATGCCTCCCCATGGGGTATCTATTGGTAGTGGCTAAGCCACCCAGTGTCAGGTTAATGGGAGGCTTCAGTGTCCTTCATTATTGCCCACTTACAGCCAGCCTTCACCTACGTTCTGTTTCTTGGACATACTTGGAATGTGCTGCAATGCTGAGAATGGTCTTATATACAGAAAAACTGAGAGCCTGCAAAGGACTTGAAGGTGGCTCAGCCCTCCTTTCCTGAAGCAATTATCAAAGGAGGGGGAATGGTGATGGTGGTGGTAGGTTAGTGGGGTCAGCCCTCAACCTGAGCATCATCGTCATCATCATCAAAATATTTTAACACTGACTTTTATCAATAGATATTAGGGTGGCTTACAATGAATATAACCAAAAGTTGTCACCCAACTATAGAATATAATAAAAATAAAAAATAATCATAGAACTGTGTTTGAAAAAAAAAAAAAAGACAGCTTAACTACTTAAAATGCGCAGGCAAACAAAAAGAAGGAGGGTGTTTCATAACTGGAGCACCATAACACTACAGCATGTGGATGGGGGGAGGGTGTTAGCATCTCTTCCCCATGCATTATTGCCAGCCCAGAACCTGAGTATTCTAGCTCTTTAGTAGGATAGATGTAGAGAGCTTTCTGAGCTGGAAAATGGAAGCTTGCCTAAGAAGCCCCTATAATACGATACTGCAGGGGCCTCAAGGGCAAACTCCCAATTCCTGATGGTAGGTGGCTCCCTTGTTGTTTTCTCCACTGCCAGGAGGCACTTCTCCATCAGGAAATGGGGACTGGGCCAAGCATCTCCAGTCAATGGTGATTCCTCTTCTAGCCATGGAGCTTGGCAGCTGCTCAGCTAAGTCAGCCGAAAATGCTGGCCCTTTAGGCATACATAAAAGGTTCCCACCTTTGCTAATAAGCTGTTTGCTACATTCTGACTCCATTTCAGCCAATCAAGATGGTTTCCTCCAGGCATTGCCTGGCGGCATATTCACAGTGGACCAAACCCCTACAGATAGATACCCTACTATACCCTACTATATAGTAATACCCTACTATATAGTAATACCCTACTATAGAGTATTATCCCAAAGACAGATTCCAGAACTGTCTACCTTTTTGCAGCTGCAGTTCAAGATTTCCTCCTCTTGCTTTACCACATGGGTAGGGAACCTTTCTCGGTTCAAGGGCCAAATTGCTTTTGGGAAAGCATACTGGCGACTGGGTGCCAGAAGTGGGCAGGGCCACCCCACTGATGGCAGGCAGCCCCAACATGATTGCCCAGACCCCATTCACTCACTCGCACATGCACACACAATCACAATCACGCGCACATATGCGCGCACACACACACACACACTACCCTTCTCCAACTGCAATGAGGCTTTTAAAAAGCCTCCACTGGTGCCAACTAGGAATGTCCGCAATGGATTCAAATTGGATTTCTATGGATCTGACCTGTGGATTTCGCAGCAGACCAGTTTTTCCCAAGTCATGCAGACTGGTTTATTACTTGGGGGTTTGCATATTTACAAAAGGAAACAAAATTCTCGTACATTCCTTAAAAAAAAAAAAATCCATCAATGAGCAGACAATGGAACAAAGGATGCCTGACAAGCCACAAAACACAGATGAACGGATTTAACAAAATCCGCACATCTTTGGTGCCAATGGAGGGTTTTTGAAAGCCTGGTTGCAGCCAGCAAGGGGTGGTTTTTCAAGGGGGAGGGGTCACAGCATTGGGGAAGGGAGGGCTTCTTAAAGCCTCTCTGCAGTGGGGGTGGGAGGAGGGGAAATCCCTTAAGTCAGCAAGGAAGCTGGTAGGCTGGATAGGGACCTCCCATGGGCCATGTCCAGCATGTGGGCCAGAGATTCCCCTTCCCTGCTTTATACACAGCATTCTTAGCTGGAACACTCTGAAACCTTCACTCTCCAGGGCAATCTGGGGGTCCCAAAGGTTTGGACACAGAAAGGCTGAGAAGCAGTGCCTCACTGTGTTATTCCAGGTTGAATGCAGAGTGCAAAGGTGTGATTTTGTATAAAGGTGGATTTCCCTCTAGTTTTAAGTGCATATTTAATCTTCACTCCCTTTTCATCTCAATGCTGCCTCTTTTTCTCTGTTAGAATTGTAGATCTTGTTTCCGGGGTTCCCCAATACCATCAAGTGCTCTGCTGGCTGTGAGATGTGTTCATTGGTTCATCTACTTGAGCCATGATCTGGACCATTTCTCAGAGAATCTCTTATATAACTTTGTATCTATTTTCTTTTGCTTACCAAACAGTGGCTGCTTCTAGACTTAACATGGGGTATCTGCGTTCATTTGGGGAACAGGTAGCCACTGAGGTGAATTTCCATCTCCACTATCCCTTACTTTTTAAATTTCAATTGGTTTTGAAGACATGGCAAAATTTGCTTCATTTCATGGCCAGACAGCACAGCCAGCTTTCCGCATGTCTGCATGTGCCCTTCTGCAAGGTTACATATGGTAATAATAATCTCCAGTCATTCAGTATCAGTATCTTTCAAGATCTAAAAACTACATACTTGGTTCCTATTTTATTCAAAATGTAGGCTGCTTAAACTTTCAGAGATGGCAAACTGAAAAAAGAATAAGCCCCTTTTAAAATTCAAATTAAACCTTTGATTTCCCCTAGCAACCAATGCTAATTGTTCATGGGGAACTTGACTTGTGGGACCAAAAGCAACAATTTGTTTCTTTCTTTGTTTGTTTATTTGAAGTGTTTACATGCTATCTTCACATTTTAAAAAAGTCCAAGGCGACTGGTAATTTAAATTGATAAAACAATGGGTTAGATCCATGCTTAGCCATAATTAGAGTAGACCCATTGAAATCAATGGAATTTACATTAGCCTAAGTATGACTAAGCCTGGATCCAACCCAACAACAACAATGTAAAAAAGAACATATAAAATTCACTAACAAGCACTTCAAAAATAATTCAGAAATTGAAGTGTCCTGCTGAGCAGCTACGTTGCCAAAAGATCAGGAGAGGCAAACCAGGGAAAGACTAAACCTAGTTTCTTATAGCCCAAATGACTTTCTAAAAAGAAACGTCTTTGCACTGCAATAGAAGGCCATCAGAGAAGGAGCAAGGTGAGCCTCCCTAGGCAGTGAGTTCCAGAGACTAGGCTCAGGCACAGACTAAGCACAGCTACTAACAGGTGGAAGATATCATTTCTGAAATGAATGGTACCAGGGCTGAAGCCTATCTGAAAATTACACCTTTCATTTCAACACCCTTCACCATGATCCCAGGTGTGTATAGGCAGACTGTGTCTGTGACTAGGAGTCTTTGCATACTTAGATGCACTCTTCTGGGATGAATCCTGGCATGTCCTGGTGAGATTTAACCAGAATTCCAAGCAACATAAACATCCACTGTCATGCGAATCTGGTCCATTGACAATTTAAAATCAATTTATAATGAAACCATACATTTCTCTCTACTTTGAATGTATTAATACCATGCAAAACAGCAGACCTGAGACAGTTGGGGAGGGGCTGCATGCTCAGGATTACAATGCACCTTAGCTACCTTTTTAAACATTTAGCAGTGCAACCTATGCATGTCTACTCAGAAGTAAGTCCCATTAAATTCAATGGGACATAGTCTGAGATAAGTTGTATATAGAATTGCAGCCTAAACCACTCTTTTTTTGCATATAGTCACAATGGTAGAGGTGAACCTTTCTTCCCAATTTAATACATGCTTAAGTGGAGATTGGCAATTCTATTCCATGAGTCAAGGGGAAGAAATTGCTCCAGACTGAATTAATTCAGACAACAGTATGACCTTGTGCAGTTTTGCTAGTCCTTCTCTCAAAGAAGCTGGTCAGCAAAGAGCTTTCAAGGCAGGTAGAAAATCACCTAATTCTATGTTACGACCCAATGAATTAACAACTTTATATCAGTGCCAAGTTCAATCCTTCTCCAAAAGTGAAAAGGATGTTGCTACATGACACAACTGGCCTTTTGATAGCTCCTTGCTGGTCAGAAACCTTGATTTGTAGAGAATCCTGTAGAATAGATGACACAGTTTCATTTCATATTATAAATGGAAGATGACTCTAGGTGTCCAAACTATTAAAATTTGTCACCATTCTTAAGATGGAGATGTTTTGCAGGATGCCTCACTAAAATTCAAACCCCTGATTAAAACTGCTGGAAAACATTGCTATTCAATACACAGACTATGCTGCAGCCACCTTCATTTGCTTTTGGTGCAGTGCAAACATCTATAATGATACCATATAATGCTATCATTAGGGTGACTATTGCTACAAGGAGAAAAAATGCAGATGAACAATGAAGAAAAAAGGACAGTTGTTCTCTGTGAAATCCATACATATAATGCTCGGGATCAAGGGGGTTTGCAGGGAAAGCAAAGATCTAAAAGGAGGGAAGGTTATAAAGCCAGGAGTTTAAGAGTGAATTACCCATTTTTTTTTGTCTGGAGTGGTATGAAAGACCCTCTGAATTATCATCGGCAACTGAACTCGCTTCTCAAATATACAGTGTTATATGTCACCCTGTAAGTAAAGTGTCTGTGTATAGTGTATAATGAAATAAAGATTATGTATGTGTGTATGGGGATGCTGTATATCCCTGCCAACTTTTTGCACTTAGGCCACAGCATAATCTCTAATGCTTTTTTTTCTTCCCATGTTATCTCTAGGTCACTGTGAGATCTCAGTGTACAGATTCCAAGTACAACAAAACCTAGAGATCTATGTGTCTGCACTTTCCCATTCATTCAAATTAAAGTGCCTGCACCACCAGCATATTAGTTCCATCTAAAAGAAGGTGGACACACTTGTGAAATGAGAACTCCTACGCTCGTAAGTATCCCTGGACCTAATCTACACAAATATCTTCAGCTCCAGCAAGGGCTTAGGAACATAGGAAGCTGCCTTATACTGAGTCAGACCGTGGGTCCATCTAGCCCAATACTGTTGACACTGACTGGCAGTGACTCTCCAGAGTTTCAGGCAGGAATTTTTCCAGCCCTACCTGGAGATACTGGAGATTGAACCTGGGACCTTCTGCATGCAAAGCAGGAGCTCCACCAATGAGTCATGGCTCCACCCAACTTCAGTGGGCTGGTTTGCATATGACAGTAAGCAGGGGTGAGCAGAAGGTAGATGGGTTCTATTGGTAGATTTCTGGGCAATTTGCAGTAGATTGCCAATTGTTCAGCAATAGCAACAATAACATTGTACTCTTCTCCCCGCCACCCTAAATTATACTGCTGAAATGAAGAAAGCTACGGTGGGGGATAACCAGGAGTGGATTTATGTGGAAGGACTACAGCATGCATTCAGTTCTGACACTCAAAACAAATTCCTGCACTTAGAATGATTTCATTCTAAGTGTATCATGTTTTAGTGTTATGTGCACAACCTGAATGAGTCCGAGCAAAATCTCAGGCTCATGTGCTCTCCCCTCCCCTTCACCCACATGCAACCGTGTGTATATCTGTATATCTGAGAAGCAAGTTTACTAGCATTTAGTTTCATGCCACTGATCCTAGCTTATCGTTATGTACAAAAGCGAGATCATGGTTCAAAAAAACTCAGGTTAAATAAGTTATCTTCATAACCCAGGCTTTAAAGTCGGCTTGTTTAGAAACTGATCAGTTTGTTTTAAACTATAATTTCAGATTTGTACATAACTACAAGCTAGGATTAGCAGAAGGTAAAAGTAAACACTAGTAAAGTCCTTCTCCTGTCTGCATGGGAGGAGGGGAGGGGGCACGTGTGAGCTGGAGGCTTTGCTCGGGTTTCTTCCTGCTCATGTACATAGTGCTAATCATGGTTTAGCATTACATGCGAGCCAGGCCAATGCCTGTGGCTAAGGGTCCAACACTGAAGCTCCTTCCACGTTCATAGATCTTGTCTCATGTGTACTGCCAAATGGACAAAGCATTTGAACTTAGTTTGATATTGCCTATGGGAGGAAATTATAGCTTGTAAATTATCCCAAAATGCATTGATTTTCAATTTGAAGTGGTAGTTCAACTCTGAATTAATATTCCAAATTAAAGAGGAAAATATCAGTGAATTGTGAAAGGGTAGAAAGGCAAGGATGTCATAGTGGAATTCACAGTTACTATGGACTTTAAAAAGGAATCCAGAAAGTATTAGAAAATCGAGGGCAAACACATCACCTCTGGTGGCCTATCCCCTTGATTTCTAGACATGTACACACAGTCTAGCTATCATATGTAGTATACTGTAAATGCAAAGGTCTAAAATTACATTTACTCCCTATCTCATTTCAGCTAAACTAACTATGCATGTTACATCTTCCAGTGATTTTTCTATTAGCAAAATCTACACAATGTCTCTGAGCATTTTTCCTGCCCTGTGGGTACCACAGGGACAACTAGATATTCTCTTTGCACTGTTGAGCAAAGGGTTAACATTTTGTTAGAAAAGCCATCTGTTTACTTTAGATTAATGACTGTTTAATTGCGTTGCTTCTGAAGCAATTCTTGACCTGAAGTATTGGGCTTGTTTCAAGCCTTAAATACAGAGCCATTTTCCTTGCCATTTCATGGTTGAGTTTGCACATGCCTGCGGAAGCAACAAGAGCCGGACTAAACAAGTCTGGTTTACAATTCCAGAAATACAATTCCAGACACCTCAAGGAGGAAAGCTGAAACCTACTTCCTTAAATAAAGTCTAATGCTCCAAACAAATTCCTGGCCCTAAGAGAAGATGATGCATTGCATTTTCCAGAGGAGTAGCCATATTAGTCTCTTGCAGCAAAAACAAAGTGCTTAATGATACCTTAAAGTCTAAGGATGTGTCCAGATGAGACTTTTACTGCACCATCACCCTGCCTCATTCACTGATGTTTAGGGTGGGGGGAAGTCCAGACAATGATGATTTCTACTCATAACCCTCCCATGTTTTCCCATCACTTCTTCCGTCTTTTTTCTTAATGAAGGAAATCTATTACGGAAGAAAAGATGTAATAGCTGCACAATGCCTTCTAATTGGTAGCACTAGCAGCCTTCTGTTTGGAAGCTCCCTAATAGATTACTTATGGCATAACCGTTTGTGGACCTTAGTCCACTTTGTCAAATGCATAAAATGTTATTCTGAGTCACACATGGTTAGAGAGATTCAAGACAGACAAAGGAAGTACTTCTTCACACATCTTAAACTATGAAATTCCCTACCACAAGGTATAGTGATGGCCACCAGTTTGGGTGGCTTTAAAAGGGGATTAGACAGATTCATGGAGGATAAGGCTATCAATGGCTACTAATCCTGATGGCTATATGCTGCCTCCAGTATCAGAGGCATTATGCCTATGTACACAGCTGTTGAGGAACACAACCAAAAGGATGCAATGGCACTCATGTCCTACTTGTGGGTTTCCCACAGGCCGCTGGTTGGCCACTGTGTGAACAGAATGTTGGACAACATGGGCCCTTGGTTTGATCCAGCATGGCTCTTATGTTTTTACAGGGAGGGAAGATTGTAAACAGCAAGGTCAGAGAGAAATGAAATGCAGAAAGTACACACAGTGACAATCATGGGTCGTATAAAGTCTGGCTCACATTCGGGGTACACGATACGCTTCTCAACCCATTGTCCTGTCACTATTTTTCCCTGGATATTTCGCTTTTCTAAAACTACTTTTATGATGGTTTTTCAGCGCTTGAGGATTCCATGTGCTACTAAGATATTTGTGTTCCGATCTAGCGGTATTATAACTCTTACTAGTGGGAGGGGTCCAGAGCTGTATAACTTGTTTTGCAACACACACCCCCCTTGTTCTAGGATCTACACTTCTTTCTCCTCCTCCTTTTGTTCCCTGCTTTTTCTTCACGCTGATTTTCATGAGATTTGCAGGCAGAAAATCCGTGATTGTTAATTTTTTGTGACTATTTTTCACTGTGCACCTACCCAGCTGTACAGCAGTGAATAACAATACACACTATTTTTAAACCTCCATGCTTGAGCAGCAGTGAGGGTGTGCATGCAGATAGAGGACTAAAAATAATTTGAAGCCAAGTGAAATAGCTGTATGCCTCCCATTCCTCCTGCAAATGCAGTATTACACTTGTGCTCACACTATAAACACATACTGTAAAACACATGTGACCATTCAAACTCTTCCTACTTCTGCAATTACAATATTATGCATTTGAGTGTGGCACTCGGTTGCATTATAAATGTGGTTGATATTGCGCTGTATTCATTACCGCGTGCTCCCACAGCAGCAACTACATCTTGAAAAAATACCAGCACAGCAGTGCCTCACAAATGAAACAAGCTCTAGCATAGATTCTTTCCATGTTATTCACAGAGGCTATTCACAAAATAGTTGTTGTAGATAGCACAAACTTTCTGGCATTAGGTAAGCCAATTAATACATGTAGTCTGATAATTTTTTTTAAATCTTTATACATTTTACATTGCAGGAGACAGAACTGAACCGCTTGATGAATTATAACTCAGCAGTCTCTTGTTCCAATCTCCCTTTGAAGTTTCTTTGCTTAAGAATGACTACTTTAAGGTACGGGACAGAGTGTCCTGGGAGGCTGAAATGTTCTCCTGCTGGTTTTTCAATATTGCTATTTGTAATATCAGATTAGTGTCCATTTATTCTTTTGCACAGAGACTGGCTTATTTGTTCTATGCAGAAAGGCACTGCTGGCAGATGATGGCATATAGCACACTGGAAGATGACCAAGTGAATGAACCCGTGATGCTGAGGGTGACATTATTATGTCTTGTAAGACAGTGTTGCCACAGTAGATATGGAGACAGAGTTGGCATCTGGGTTTGTTACCAGGTCTGGTCCCTTTGTGTGTATCCTTGTTATGTGGCCTGTGCTAGTGAGTAGCTGTTTTAAGTAGAGGAGCCTGTCTGTAAGCAAGTATAGGCCTATCACCCAATGCCTCTAAGAGGGAAGTATCATTGTCCAATATGAGCTGTAGCTCATAAATGATACCTTCAAGTGATTTTAGGTGGTAGCTACAGGTGAAAACAAGTGGTGTTCTGTTATTTTTCTTCTAGGACTACCCTAGTAAATTATTCTTGGGTACCAGTCTGGCCTTGTTGATCTATTTTTTCACTTTGTTGGTTGGGTATTGTAGTTTGAGAAGTCCACAATTAAATCTTTTAAGTTGTGAGTCCCTTTCCAATGAGCAACAGATACAGTTTTATCATAGGGCTTAGCTGTAGATTTTGTGGTGTGTTCTTGGTGGAAGCTGGAAGCATGTAAGTATATGTAGTGGTCAGTAAGTTTCCAATATAAGGTAGTGCTTATATATCCATTATGTAGTGGCAAAGCAGTATCCAGAAACAGAACTTGTTGCATGGACTGATCTATGCTCAGGTTGATGATGGGGTGGAAGTTATTCAAGTCCTGGTGGAACTTCTCAACTGTCTCTTGTCCATGAGTCCAGATGATAAAGATGTTATCAATCTATCTCACGTAGAGGACAGGTTTTTGGGAACAGGAGGTAAGTTGGTATTGTTCTAAGTCAGCCATGAAGATGTTGGCATACTGTGGAGGCATGGGAGTACCCATGGCAGTGCAACTGATCTGAAAATACATATTATCATCAAAGCTGAAGTAACTGTGGGTAAGTACAAAGTGACAGAGTTTGGTGGTTAAATCAATAGGATTTGGAAATCCAAGACAGGTGCAATCCAGAAATCCATGACAGGCTTAATTGGAAAGGATTGTGAGTTCACCTTCTGAAGTTATTCTCAAGAGGTGAGTTGAAACTATAGGGTGTGTGTGTGTGTGTGTGTGTGTGTAAATGTGCATGGACCCATCATACAAGTTAGGAAACTGCCCTGAGAATATGATTAAAGAACAGTATAAAAAGTTATTATAAATACATAATTAATGAATAAGCCAGATCTTGACAACATGGTGCAAAGAGCTAAAGGGATTGAATAGAAGCAACTAAGAAGCAGAAGCAGCAAGGAATGCCCCTGTAAAATAATAATAAATATCCTCAGTTATATTTTATCCATATACTATTCTTGTTCTACCAAAAGATTCCATTAATCTTCCACAGTCCCATCTTTGAAAGGTATTTACTTTATTTCAGAGATGGCACAGTTCAAATTATCTACTGCTGTAAACAAAGCCTATTAACTAATTTTACAGATCGATAAATCCATGTACAGGTATCTGTACATGGTATCTTTGCAGCAAGTATTACGTCTGAAAAATGTTCAGTTTGTGGTCCACTATAGTGCAGAGACACTTTTCAATAGCTGTCTGTACCTGACCCACTGTTCCCTTTGTTTGCTGTTCGAAGGCCTCAAATGCTTGAAGACAGACCCTACTTACCCTGCTTATGAGCTACTCTCACTTTGACCAAGGATGGCTTCAAGCTCCCACCTGGTGAGGATTCTGCATATTCACAGGCACAGAAGCATTGTTTTCTAGGGTTAAGCCCTCACACTCAAAACAGGTTCTGGGACTAAGCTCTGGTGAGCTCTGCCTCGATCCCCACTGTTCCTTTTCTGTAGTTTGTAGGCATTTTAATGAATTGTTTCAAATTGCTGTTCAACTCACATAGCATTATTGAATTCTGTATGGCTGCACAGCATTTTTACCCATACTTGGCTGCTAGATGTGCAATGCAAATATTGTACAAGCTTCTCTGTATTGTGGGCTGGCAGGCAAAAGAAGGGAAGGCAAAGTTCCAGCTAATTAAATTGCTCATTTAGAGGCATGTTTTAAAAGCAGGAACAGGATGTTGGACATTTGGCAGGTTTTGTCTCACACTTTCTAAGCTACTGATATTTTAAAATACTCTATACCTAGGAGATTGAATTGGTCATTTAAGAACCTGGTGTCATTTCCTAATACAGATGTCAAGTTCAAACTCATGAGGACCTATGTTCCCATTCAGACTACCCAGTGACATTCTCCCCCCTCCCCCCACCAATGCCTGCCACATGCCTCATACAATGGCCCTCTGGATTGCCTCAGCAGAGGCTGCCCTGCAGGAATGCTGGCATGCATTCCAGAGGCACTTTGCAAACATCCCCATGGCTTCGGCAAGGGGAGGCTTTTCAGAAGGAAAGCCAGACTGAGGCACTCAGCCAAAGCCCAGATTTACAACACATAATTTAGGAGGAATAAGGTAGCTGGCTTTACATCCTGAGCAATCAAGAGCAAAGAAATTGCCATCGTTATGCCAGTGGAGAGATCGCCTTTTGAGGAACATGTAACCTCCTAATACCTCTCCATTAGATTTTCTGGCTTTGTTCTGCATACCAAGTTGGAATGCTCCAGCAATCAAAACAGCACTTGTTAATATGGAAGTCTTGCAATTCCAAAGACCTGCAATGCAAGCCGTTCGTACGGAACAGACCAACAACAGAGTCTGTGCAAGAATCTAAGAGAGCAGCAAGATGGGCGGGCGGGCATTGTTGGTCCTGTTTAAAGCCAGCCATTCTCGATTAATTTTCACCATAAGGGCTTCCTGCTGTTTGATCTGACAGTGCAACTCTGATAAAGCAAGAGGAGGGAAGGTCAAGGAAAATGCATTCCATTTCGCGGTTTCTACACTTGTGACTTTGGCACTACTGTTCTAACATGAACCATCCATGACAGGATATATCTGATTAAATAGGAACAATGCGATACAAGGTAATACAGTACTGACACCTCTTGACACAGCACACTCAGAGACACCAGTTCCTACAATTACACTAGTGAGCTCACATACCTACAGTACAGATTGCAGGAGACAGCTGAACAACTGACATGCATCCCACATCCACATCATAATGCAGACCACACAGGTCAGATCTGACATCATAATTATGGTCACATCATAATGCAGACCACACACATCAGCATGCATCCAACATTCAACCAGTCCATGGATTTCGAGTACAGACACTATTAGGTGTGTGAGACAACCTTGTGCCAACACCATCTTTGATCTCATGTAAATTCCACCAACAATCATAGCAGCTTCCGAGTCAGATCAAGTGGTTTGCCTGGCTGCCATAATGGTGCATAGCCAACATACAAATGTGACAAACAAAACACCTATATTCTGATGCAGACCAACAGTGCCATCTAGAGTGCCTGGGCCTCTGGATCTCTGCTGAGAACCCCCTGCATGGACCAATCTCCTCAGTTTTGGATGCAATCTACTTTCTCAGTTTAATCCCTTTTTGTACAATAGCCAACTGGTCTGAATTGTCTAGTTCTTTTGTCATGGATGTCCAAACCCATTAAAAAGGTAGAACCATTTTTAGGTAAATTTCTGATTAGCTACTTACATCAGAGATTAAGGTTATTTTACCACTGATCTATCGCAGGAAGTCAGCTTGTTTCGATTGGTCTCACATTCCCATAAATATGTGGAGTATCATCCCAGTCTCTTTTCTCCATTGGAACAATGTGAATCAAGTGACCAAAGATGCTCTACAAGAGACTAGCACTCTCTCAGACCATATTTTCTGCAAGGAACTCTGCATATGCTCTAACACCCAAGATTCTACTCAAGCAGGTAAAATGAGGTAAGTTAAATTGACTTTATTACTTTTACTGGGAGTGATTTGTTGTTTTCCTTTTCTCCACTGTGTCAAAACACCTTTATCAAAACTGACAGTTGACTTTGTTGACTGGAAAGGTATTTCTCTGGAATTTCTTGCTAACAAAGATAAATAACAATCTACGTGATGCAGCAAAACAAATTCAATCAATCATACATTCAATCATAAATCTTTTCTGGAGAACTCTTACAAAAGGGAGATCCACCAGTAAGAAAAGACTTCCCCTCACATTCTGTCGTAATAAACAACCTGTAGTATAATGTGATGCAAACTGCACAGGTCAACTGTGCAGAAGTGCACAACCAGCATAAAGCAGACCCACTCATCTTCACCCATGCAAATATGCACTATGGCTATCCCCAGATTGACAAACATGCAGCAAAATATTGTGTGTCACTGAATGGCTATGGTTAACTCCTTCAGAATAACAACTCTCTCTCTCTCTCTCTCTCTCTCTCACACACACACACACACACACACCTGCTCCTACATCTCTTGTGGCATACTTAGTGAAAACAAGTGACAAAAAAAGACTTGGTGATTGTACTATTTTAACTCAATTTGGGTTCAATTCTGGGCACCAGACCAATCTGCCTCTAACATATTAAAAGTGCTGGTACTTCCCGGCTAAGGGCGGGAGGGGGGAGGGAAATCTGCTTGGTGCAAAATCACTTCACAAGTTTTATTGGGACAAAGCTGTGCAAGTCTGAAAGCACTCTTGCCATTTCCTTTATGGTCTTCAGCTCTGTTAAACATTAATCGTAAAAATAATCATATACTTCACATGACAAAGACATTAGCAATCTGAGTCCAATAACTCAAGAGGGTAATGAAGGGAGTGGCCTTGTGGGCTTGAGGATTTTCATAGTTCTAAATTCCCTCAGGCATTAGAACAAAGACTCCCATTTCCTGTCTGGAAGTTTCAAAGCAAAGATCTCTAGCTTTTCATAGTAGACCACATCAATACATTCTAACACTACATACCTCATAGCACAGAGTTGCACATAAAACAGGGCCAAGCCTCATTTTGGGGGACCAAGTACAAAACTGTTTTACGGGCCTCCCTCCACACACTTACTGTGAACCCACCCAATACATGCATGTATTGCCAACATGGCAGTATGGTTGGTATGTGTGTTGGTGTGAAATAGACATTTACCCACATATATTTGGGCCTGTAAATCCTGCCAGCAACATAGCCTCCCACTCTCCCTAGGATCAATGCTCCTGATTATTGTGGTGTTTTGTTCCTCTTACCAGCTATCCCTTCCTACTGTTTAAGCATAAAGAACTCTGGACTAGTAGATCTTGAGAGAGCATGTCATGTAGGGAAGCACACGTGTCTCTGTCTCTCAAACTTCCATTCCCCGTTTAAATGCAAAAGCAAACTTTCTCTCTTTGAGAGAAGGGCCTGGCAAAGCAATTCACTGTTCAGATTGTTGCTTGTTCTGCTCTAACACTGCTTCTGATTGACTCCAGCAGATTTCACAAGATCTGGTAAATAAGTTTCCATAAATATCCCCAAGCACTATCTACAATTTAGTCTCAACCCCCCCCCCCTTCATGATTATGGGGTTGCAGCCTGGGCCAGCCCACCCACCCACCTGAATTTCTGGGCCCTGGTAAAATGCACCCTTTCCCCCATCCTGACCCCCATGCTTGGACCCTGCATAAAAACACCACATATATGAGATACACAGGATGACGTTGACAGAAGCATATAAGGCAGGCCTTAGACTAGTTCCTAGGGGAAAAAAGAAGTCATTTACCAAAACTGGCTTCCCTTTTCGCCAGGGCACAACCAGATGGGACACTGGGAGATCAGATTTTCTACTTTTTATATATATATATATATATATAAGGGTTTATCAGCAGCCACAGGGCTCCAATCTGAGCAGAACCTTAGTGCACTGGGAGGAGGGCTTTAATCCTTTCCTTTCTAGGATGGGTCTCCAATAGATAATATGGCAATATTGGTCTCAGGCCACCCTACTCTGTTGTACCACATGTAGTAAGCAAGAATTTTATACAAAAAATCAAGGATAATGATTCAAATACTACATAAGCTCTTTAGCTCAAGGGTAAAACATCCTTCTAGTAACTTGGCCTCCTCAGCTACATGATATGGAACTGCTTCTTTTCAGAGTTTGGTTGTAAAAGGTTCTAAAAGCAGTGCAGCCATCTCTGCTTTTAATAGATGCTTTTAACAGAGATTGAGTAATATTCTGAACCAAATACCCTACTTTTCCAATTTTGTGATAACGCAAGACTAAATCATGAGATGTGGGGAAGAGAGAGGTGGTGATCCATGGTTGTAAAACAGGGATACAGATCCGTTTTGGGGTGTGGGGGGGGCGAATTGTCCCTTTGTGGGCCAGATGACATCCATGTGCAAAAGGCCTCAGCCAGCACTGGGAAAAGTGGCTGTACCTCCCAGCACAGCTGAGTCCTCTACCACCTGCATCCGCTCTGTCATCACCAGTCTCAGATCAGAGATAACAGCAGGAATTTCTCCGGGGGGGGGGGGCGTGAATACCTGCAGGAGGGACTCTTCCAGGAGGCAGGGCTTAGAGGCCAAGTCCCACCCCACTGGAGGAACTCAAGGAGGCTCTGCAGGCCAGATGCTATACCTCCATGGGCTGCATAAAGTCATGGGCTGGAGGTTCTGCATCCCTACTGTAAAGCATCCTCTGCAGAGAGTTATTAAGCACCAACTATTATTAGTAATAGAGCAAGCCACAACATGGCATTTGCATAACACAGAGTGGGGAGAGAGAAGGGGCATGAAAAAATTATATTCACTAGGTTATAACGAGATGGAGCATCGATGTGAAAGTGTTTTTTCTTAAAACTCTCTGCTGCTTCCCTTTTCCCCAAAATCAAAGAGAGTAATTTTTCAGCAATATGCAACCATATAGATCCATGAACTTCTCTTTTTGACCTAGCAACTGTCACTGTAGTTCTGACTTACAAATCTTTTTTAAACACACAAAATGGGACAGTGGGAGCCAAATGGAAAACGCATTCAACCTATAGACAAAAACAGTTGGAGCAAGCACTGGAAAACAGGTACTAGCATTGCTGGAATGGAGAATGGCCTGGTATTCATTAAATTAGCTGCTTAGGAAAATAAGGGAATATAGAAAGCTGCCTTATACTGAGTCAGATCACTGGTCCATCTAGCCTAGCATTGTCAACACTGACTGGCAGTCGTTCTACAGGTTTTCAGGCAGGATCCTTTCCTAGCCCTACCTGGGGATGCCAGAGACTGAAAGCTACAGCCCAGGTTTTTATTACTACCAGGTCAGTAACATCACCCCTTTGCAGGGCATAAACTGTAAGGAAGCATTTGTTGAGTTGAAATGACAAACAAGAAGCCTATTGCTGTGAGCCACCTTGGGAGGTCTTCTGCCCTGAAAGGTGGCCAAGCAATATGTTAAACAAACAAACAAACAAACAAACATTACATTGTGACACCACCACCACCACCCTCCACTATTTTGTTATGAACTCAATGTAGGGGGCTAAATACTGAGCAGTTGTCATTCAAATGTCAAATAGTATATATTTCCCATATACATTATTATATCCCTGCCTATACAGCCAAAATCCTATGATATTCAATGTGATGGCAATGCCAAACAGTGCACAAAAATAAATTACATTTTAAAAAACTAAGGAATATGGGCTCCAAATGAGGACACTGAACATGAAAAACAGTATTTCATTTTCGTTGACTTTTGTTTTCTGAAACTGTATAATTAAAGCGTATTGTTCCATCAGAGTTTCCTCCCAAATTAACAGGGTTCAAAACATCTTTATCTGTTAAATCAATTCTTTGAGAGATTTGCAAAAACAACTAACATCAAAAGAATTCTGGTCAATCCATGAAAGGAGCCATTTAGCCCTGTATTATTTGGGTATCAGCTAAGCTCCATATGGCCATAAACATCAAACTGTACAGATCCAGATGCAAACTGGGGATAGAGTTAACAGAGCCATTTGAAGGCCTTAAACGTTTTTCAATACATAAAGCACTGAAATGACAAGTGCAGTTATCTAGATTTTGTAACGCACCTTTCAGAACTGGAAATAAAATGCCATATTAGTTTACAAAGATTTGATAGGCTATTGCAACTTGCTCAACACCAAGGCCAACCTCTGAATCCTAACACTTTAAAGGAATTTATACCATCTTTGTAGACAATGGGCAGTACCCAATACTGTTTTTGCATTAGTGGACCAACTTCTAGCACAGTGAAAACCTAGCAGTTCCCGAAGCTATCAGAAATGAGTGGAAACACTTTTTTCCCAGAATGGCATAGGTCAGTGGAGCTCGCAGAAGGGAGCTCCACTGACTTGTCCCATCCCAGAAACAAGCATTTCTACTTGTTTCCAGGGTTCCTTTAGGAAGTACTACTTTTGGTTACACTCGTGGTGGGTTCCGCAAGTGCAACAAATCCAGCAGAGTTGCAGGCAACAGTATTGGATACTGCCCAATGAACACATTTCCCCCAATATTTCAGAGCATATGGTGGATGTTATGCCACAGCTACTTAATAGGCATTTCTGTAATGGTCTGTGAGCAACATGACTTTATGGTGTGCAGTATTTTGCTTTAAATAATTAAGTGCTTTTGAGCAGGTGAGGTAAATCCCTCTCACTAGAGTTGGGTTGGGGAGACTTTTGTACTCTGAGGACCACATTCCCGCATCGATAACCTTCTGAGGGCTGCATGCCAGCTGTGAGCAGGGAAGGGAGAGGCCCAAAGTACGTCCACACCCCACACTCCTCCTATTCATACACATTCATACACACACATCCATTAGACTTGAAAAAGTCCTTCCAATGGAGTGAAAAAAGCCTAATTGCCATAAGTAGGGGCAGACAATTGGGTGGGGGGAGTGTGTGGGAGATGGCTACTCCTTCCCTCCCTAGTTATGATCATCTACTCCCTGCCCCTGTGCAGCAGTATGTCTAATGGGCAGCTTTTTTCAAGCTTAACTGCTGCAAGGGGGCATGGCTGAGAAGGGAGATTGTGGGCCCACTGGGAAGGCCCTGCAGACCAGTTCCACACCCTGCCCTAGCGCATCTGACGTATCTGGGAGCCCTAGTATTGCTAACAGCACACAGTCAAATTTAGAAGACAAGCATATAAATTAAGCAGTTTGAAATCAGGAATAAAAATGTGAACTGTCTTCGAATTTTCCTCTTCTGGTCACTTGGTCTCCAGGTTTCAATATTAGCAGTCATGAATCAGGGATGTTGCTTCATCACCAAAAAGGAAAGTTCTCACCCTCTCCCCACACCATTCCTGGTGCCCCTTTCTTCAGGATGAAACACTGTCAAAGCTTGCTTATTTATTTATTTATTTATTTCATTTCTATACCGCCCAATAGCCGAAGCTCTCTGGGCGGTTCACAAAAATTAAATCCAAACAACACACAATAAAACAATTTAAAATATACAGAACATTAAAACCACAATATAACAATACAACCACAATAAAACCTAGCAGCAGTGCAAGAGTTTAAAATACAGATTTAAAACAGCAAAGATAAAAATTTAGAAAGCTAAAATGCTAAAATGCCTGGGAAAATAAAAAGGTCTTCACCTGGCGCCGAAAGGAATACAATGTAGATGCCAGGCGAACCTCACTAGGGAGCTCATTCCAGAGCCGGGGTGCCACAGGAGAAAAAGCCCTCCTCCTAGTAGCCACCCGCCTCACTTCCTTTGGCAGGGGCTCACGGAGAAGGGCCGCTGATGATGATCTTAAGGTCCGGGCAGGCACATATGGGAGGAGGCGATCCTTCAGGTAACCTGGCCCCAAGCCGTTAAGGGCTTTGAATGTTAACACCAGCACTTTGAATCGGGCCCGGAAATGGACTGGCAGCCAGTGCAGCTGGAAAAGTACTGGCGTAATATGAGCTCGCAGGCCAGTCCCTGTTAACAATCTTGCTGCCCTATTTTGGACCAGCTGAAGTTTCCGGACCGTTTTCAAAGGCAGCCCCACGTATAACGCATTGCAATAATCCAGACGAGAAGTTATCAGAGCATGGATAACTGTAGCAAGGCTATCTCTGTCCAGATAAGGGCATAGTTGGTATACCAGCCTAAGCTGATAAAAAATGCTCCATGCCACTGAGTTCACCTGTGCCTCAAGTGACAGTTCTGGATCCAAGAGCACCCCCAAACTACGAACCTGATCCTTTAAAGGGAGTGCAACCCCCTCCAGAACAGGTTGAATATCACCTAGCCGGGCAGACGAACCACCCTCTAACAGTACCTCCGTCTTGTCTGGACTGAGTTTCAGTTTATTAGCCCTCATCCAGTCCATTACCGTGCCCAGGCACTGATTCAGAACAGTCACTGCCTCCCTGGTTTTGATGTAAAAGAGAGGTAGAGCTGGGTGTCATCTGCATATTGATGGCACCTCAGCCCACACCTCCGGATAACCTCCCCCAGCGGTTTCATGTAGATGTTAAACAGCATGGGGGATAAAATAGAGCCCTGTGGAACCCCATGGCACAATTGCCATGGCACAGAGCAGTAATCCTCTGACGTAGGAGCCTGGGGAAGGAGGACCAGCCAGCAGCTGCACCGGGTGATCCTGAGCCTGCTTCTGCCCCCGCCCACAGGTACTTAAGGCAGGGCTGCCAGAGGCTGCTCGGGAAGGAGCCTGGGGAAGGAGGACCAGCCAGCAGCTGCACTGGGTGATCCTGAGCCTGCTTCTGCCCCCGCCCACAGGTACTTAAGGCGGGGCTGCCAGAGGCACTTAGCATCGCACTTGGAGTCGCACAGAACAGCACCTGAAGACCCACCCACCTGCCTCTCCAGAGACACCAGCAGCCACAGATACCAGCAGCAAATAGCAGCAGCAGAGGGCAGCAGCTTTAAAGACAAGGGGAAGGGGCAAACGTGGACTATCTGCTCCTTCTTAGCTGCTGTTCTCTTTTATCTCTTTTATATTTTTTAAACTGTTGTGTATTTTATATCTTAATATTTTAATATGTGCCTGGGAGGACTATTGGGCAACTCAGGGGGTGGGGGAGGTGCCACCATAACTGTGGTCACGGGCAGGGGGAGGTATGGCGTTGGGGGATTAACAGGCCAGCTGAGGAGAAGAGGGGCTAGACACCTTACAGCTGTCCCCTCTTCTGGTTCTTCCCCCAACCTGATGGTTCCTGGCAGCCTTACCAGTCTGCCCTCGGGTCTGGTGGTGCTGCTGCTGAATGCCAGGTCGGCCCAAAATAAGACCTCCCTCATCCATGATTTGATTGTGGATGAGGGGGCTGACCTGGCATGTATTACTGAGACCTGGGTGGGGGAACTGGGAGGGGTCACTCTCTCTCCCAGCTGTGCCCTCCTGGGTATTCGGTGTAGCACCAACACCGACTTGAGGGTTGGGGAGGGGGGGTTGCCGTGGTCTATAGGAATTCAATCTCCCTCTCCAGGCTTCCTGCTCATTCAAGTGCAGATCTTGAGTGTTTGTACCTTGTGTTGGGTACCCGGGACAGATTAGGGATTCTGTTGGTGTACCGCCCACCCAGCTGGCCATCAGACTCCCTGCCTGAGCTGACGGAGGTGGTCTCGGACTTGGTGTTGAGGACCCCCAGGATGATGGTCCTGGGGGATCTCAACTTCCATGCCAAGGCCGCTGTATCCGGGGCGGCTCAGGACTTCATGGCCGCCATGACAACCATGGGGCTGTCCCAACATGTCATCGGCCCAACGCATATAAAAGGACACACGCTTGATCTGGTTTTCTCGACTGGGCAGGTGGGTGGTGATCTGAAAGTGGAGGAATTAACATCTGTCCCTTTGTCATGGTCAGATCACTTCCTGCTGAGGTTTAGACTTCTGGCGGCCTTTCCCCTCTGCAAGGGTGGGGGACCTATTAAAATGGTTCGCCCCCGGAGATTAATGGATTCCGATGGATTCCAGAGGGCTTTGGGGGACTTTCCTGCTGGTATGGCTGGTGCTCCTGTCGAAGCCCAGGTCGCTCTGTGGAATGCAGAGATGACTCGGGCGGTTGACACGATCGCGCCCAAGCGCCCTCTTCCTCCGAGCAGAACCCGGCCAGCTTGGTGTACACCTGAGCTGAGGGCAATGAAGCAAGAGGGGAGACAGCTAGAATGCAGGTGGAGGAAAACTCATGCTGAGTCTGACCGAACACAGGTAAGAGCCCACTATCGAGCCTACTCTGTGGCGGTGAGGGTGGCAAAGAGACAGTTCTTTTCCACCAGCATTGCATCTTCTCAGTGTCGTCCGGTGGAGCTTTTCTGAGTGGTTCGCGGCCTGTTACATTCTGGGCCAGGGAGAGAGACGGTGGAACCCTCGGTAGCACGCTGTGACGAGTTTGCGCGGCACTTTGAGGATAAAGTCGCTCAGATTCGTCATGAATTGGACACCACCATTAATGCAGTTCCATTGGTAGAGGCGTTCAGAGCACCGTCTGGTCCAGTTTTATTGGATGAGTTTCAGTTACTGAGGCCTGAGGATGCGGACAAGGTGCTTGGCCAAGTCCGATCGACCACTTGTGTGCTTGACCCTTGCCCTTCATGGCTTATTAAATCAAACAAGAGGGGTTGTCCGGCTGGGTCCAGGAGGTTGTAAATTCCTCCTTGAGAGAGGGAGTGGTGCCTGCTGCTTTAAAAGAGGCAGTAATTAGACCACTCCTGAAAAAGCCTAACCTGGACCCAGAGGATGTTAACAATTATAGGCCAGTGGCCAACATCCCCTTCCTGGGCAAGGTGCTTGAGCGGGTGGTTGTAGGACAGCTCCAGGCACTCTTGAATGAAACGGATTATCTAGATCCATTTCAATCGGGCTTCAGGCCTGGTTTTGGAACCGAAACTGCCTTGGTCGCCCTGTGGGATGACCTCTGCCGGGAGAGGGACAGGGGGAGTGCGACCCTGTTGATTCTCCTGGACCTCTCAGCGGCTTTCGATACCATCGACCATGGTATCCTTCTGGATAGGTTGTCTGGGTTGGGAGTTGGAGGCACTGCACTACAGTGGTTCCGCTCCTACTTGGATGGCTGATTCCAGAAGGTGGTGCTGGGGGATTATTGCTCTGTGCCATGGCAATTGTGCCATGGGGTTCCACAGGGCTCTATTTTATCCCCCATGCTGTTTAACATCTACATGAAACCGCTGGGGGAGGTTATCCGGAGGTGTGGGCTGAGGTGCCATCAATATGCAGATGACACCCAGCTCTACCTCTCTTTTTCATCAAAACCAGGTGAGGCAGTGGCTGTTCTGAACCACTGCCTGGGCATGGTAATGGACTGGATGAGGGCTAATAAACTGAAACTCAATCCAGACAAGATGGAGGTACTGTTAGTGGGTGGTTCGTCTGCCCGGCTAGGTGATATTCAACCTGTTCTGGAGGAGGTTGCACTCCCCCTAAAGGATCAGGTTCGTAGTTTGGGGGTGCTCTTGGATCCAGAACTGTCACTTGAGGCACAGGTGAACTCAGTGGCATGGAGCACTTTTTATCAGCTTAGGCTGGTATACCAACTACGCCCTTATCTGGACAGAGATAGCCTAGCTACAGTTATCCATGCTCTGATAACTTCTCGTCTGGATTACTGCAATGCGTTATACGTGGGGCTGCCTTTGAAAACGGTCCGGAAACTTCAGCTGGTCCAAAATAGGGCAGCAAGATTGTTAACAGGGACTGGCCTGCGAGCTCATATTACGCCAGTACTTTTCCAGCTGCACTGGCTGCCAGTCCATTTCCGGGCCCGATTCAAAGTGCTGGTGTTAACATTCAAAGCCCTTAACGGCTTGGGGCCAGGTTACCTGAAGGATCGCCTCCTCCCATATGTGCCTGCCCGGACCTTAAGGTCATCATCAGAGGCCCTTCTCCGTGAGCCCCAGCCAAAGGAAGTGAGGCAGGTGGCTACTAGGAGGAGGGCTTTTTCTCCTGTGGCACCCCGGCTCTGGAATGAGCTCCCTAGTGAGGTTCGCCTGGCGCCTACATTGTACTCCTTTCGGCGCCAGGTGAAGACCTTTTTATTTTCCCAGGCATTTTAGCTTTCTAAATTTTTATCTTTGCTGTTTTAAATCTGTATTTTAAACTCCTGTACTGCTGCTAGGTTTTATTGTGATTGTATTGTTATATTGTGGTTTTAATGTTCTATATATTTTAAATTGTTTTATTGTGTGTTGTTTGGTTTTAGTTTTTGTGAACCGCCCAAAGAGCTTCGGCTATTGGGCGGTATAGAAATGAAATAAATAAATAAATAAATAAATAAATAAATCCCCCAGCACCACCTTCTGGAATCGGCCATCCAAGTAGGAGCGGAACCACTGTAGTGCAGTGCCTCCTACTCCCAACCCAGACAACCTATCTGGAAGGATACCATGGTCGATGGTATCGAAAGCTGCTGAGTGGTCCAGGAGAATCAACAGGGTCACACTCCCCCTGTCCCTCTCCCGGCAGAGGTCATCCCACAGGGCGACCACGGCAGTTTCGGTTCCAAAACCAGGCCTGAAGCCCGATTGAAATGGATCTAGATAATCCGTTTCATTCAACAATGCCTGGAGCTGTCCTACAACCACCTGCTCAAGCACCTTGCCCAGGAAGGGGATGTTGGCCACTGGCCTATAATTGTTAATATCCTCCGGGTCCAGGTTAGGCTTTTTCAGGAGTGGTCTGATTACTGCCTCTTTTAAAGCGGCAGGCACCACTCCCTCTCTCAAGGAGGAATTTACAACCTCCTAGGCCCAGCCGGACAACCCCTCCTTGTTTGATTTATTAAGCCATGAAGGGCAAGGGTCAAGCACACAAGTGGTCGATCGGACTTGGCCAAGCACCTTGTCCGCATCCTCAGGCCTCAGTAACTGAAACTCATCCAATAAAACTGGACCAGACGGTGCTCTGAACACCTCTACCAATGGAACTGCATTAATGGTGGTGCCCAATTCATGACGAATCTGAGCGACTTTATCCTCAAAGTGCCGCGCAAACTCGTCACAGCGTGCTACCGAGGGTTCCACCGTCTCTCTCCCTGGCCCAGAATGTAACAGGCCGTGAACCACTCGGAAAGGCTCCGCTGGACAACACTGAGAAGATGCAATGCTGGTGGAAAAGAACTGTCTCTTTGCCACCCTCACCGCCACAGAGTAGGCTCGACAGTGGACTTTTACCTGTGTTCAGTCAGACTCAGCACGAGTTTTCCTCCACCTGCGTTCTAGCCTTCTCCCCTCTTGCTTCATTGCCCTCAGCTCAGGTGTATACCAAGGAGCTGGCCGGGCTCTGCTCAGAGGGAGAGGGCGCTTGGGCGCGATCGTGTCAACCACCCGAGTCATCTCTGCATTCCACAGAGCGACCTGGGCTTCGACAGGAGCACCAGCCATACCAGCAGGAAAATCCCCCAAAGCCCTCTGGAATCCATCGGAATCCATTAATCTCCAGGGGCGGACCATTTTAATAGGTCCCCCACCCTTGCAGAGGGGAAAGGCCGCCAGGAGTCTAAACCTCAGCAGGAAGTGATCTGACCATGACAAAGGGACAGATGTTAATTCCTCCACTTTCAGATCACCATCCTCCTGCCCAGTCGAGAAAACCAGATCAAGCGTGTGTCCTTTTGTATGCGTTGGGCCGATGACATGTTGGGACAGCCCCATGGTTGTCACGGCGGCCATGAAGTCCTGAGCCGCCCTGGATACAGCGGCCTTGGCATGGAAGTTGAGATCCCCCAGGACCATCATCCTAGGGGTCCTCAACACCAAGTCCGAGACCACCTCCGTCAGCTCAGGCAGGGAGTCTGATGGCCAGCTGGGTGGGCGGTACACCAACAGAATCCCCAATCTGTCCCGGGTACCCAACACAAGGTACAAACACTCAAGATCTGCACTCGAATGAGCAGGAAGCCTGGAGAGGGAGACTGAATTCCTATAGACCACGGCAACCCCCCCTCCCCGACCCTCAAGTCGGTGTTGGTGCTGCACCGAGTACCCAGGAGGGCACAGCTGGGAGAGAGTGACCCCTCCCAGTTCCCCCACCCAGGTCTCAGTAATACATGCCAGGTCAGCCCCCTCATCCACAATCAAGTCATGGATGAGGGAGATTTTATTTTGGGCCGACCTGGCATTCAGCAGCATCCCAGCTCAAAAGGAAGACACTCCTAATGGCTGCCTCCAAGAAAATGCTTCATCTTGGTTGCCACACAATACAGATTCAGCTGTTGTTTCTGAGACAGATTTTGTTCATCTGCAGCATGTCACCTGTATTTTATTAATTAAAGCAGAACTGCAAAGTTAAGAGACTTTGCTGCACACTGAACACACTAAAGTATATTTTTCCTTCCTCTTTGCCAACAGTGACTTTCAACACTATAATTAGAGCACACTGGTTATTTATTGGCATATCCTCAAAGCAGCACCCCAAGGCATTTCCCATTATCACACTGGGAGAAGAGGGAACTGAAGACTTCAGAACAGATTTGTAGTGGGACTGAACAAAAAGCCCCCATCTAGAGAATAAGGAAACAAAGATCATACCACTTTTTGAACAGAGGAAGAGGGACATTTTATTCCAAACAGGGGGGAAATTGGTTCATCAGTGAGGTGATGACTTGTGGAATTCATGGCAGGGGTGAAGGTTGGGGAAAGATGTGCAACAGTTCTATTCTTGGATGTTATGGAGAAATACAGGAAGCAGGTTCTTCCCTGCATCTCCAAAACTTGAGAAAACAAAAAGAAAGGTTTGAACTGTAGCAACACAGACATGGACTGTTTTTCAAGAACGATTTCCTAAAAAATAATGTTATTTTTATTGTAGTATGGGTTTATTGTTTTAAATTGTTCACTGCCTTGATGGCTTTTAAGCAAATAAGGTGGTATATAGATGATGCTGATGCTGATGCTGATGCAAGGGGAGATATGTTATGAAGATACAGTGAGATCATGACATCATAGCTATCTCCCATATTTAATACAGGTGGCAATGGCTGAATTAGTATGACGCCCTCTGCCTGCTATGAAAAAACAGACCATTCATCTCAACTCTGCACTCTCAACATTTCAAGGAGAACTTAACACACAGTACATGACAGTCCTGCTGGATCAGAGCAAAGGCCCATTTAGTCCATCAACCTTTTTACCAAATTGGCCAACCAGATGCCTCTGCTTCTGAATCAGGTTCCACATAGTTATCATGGCTAACAGACATTGATAAACCTATTCTCTGCGAATTTGTCTAATTTGCTTTTAAAGTCATCTGAGCTAATGGCTTCAGCTCTCCTTGTGGCACCAAATTCCATCAGTTAATTATGTGTTGCTTTAACTACTTTTTTGTGCCTGTACTAAAACTACCATCAATCAGTTTAATTAAGTGACCCTGGATTCTAATATCATATTAGAGGAAAAGCAGTTACTAATCCATAAGAAGACCTGTCCTCTTATCTCATGACTGTTAAGTTTACTAAGGAACCTGAGGGAAGTCCAAGCACATAATGTCCAAGCATATACGAGTGATCCACATATGTGGATCACTCTTATCCACATATTTGTTGACACACAGAAAGAACACCAAAATTCTTCATCAGCAAGGCTTGTTCATCTATATACTTTTTTAATTTAAAAGTGTTTTATCGTGCTTTTAGACAGAAGTTTTCAGAGCAGCATACAATTACAAGTAAAATAAAGAGCAAGATAAAAACAAAACACAGAAATGGCGTAAAATCCATTGAACAGCAGCTAAAATAGGTTAAATACCCAGGCAAATTGAGAAGTCCTGGCCTGGCAAATCTAAACAAGCTAGGCATCAGCTGAGGAGTCTTGGGCAGACTATTCCATAATGAAGGATGACTACTGAAAAGGCTCTTTTCCTCCATCACTGCCCACTTGACCTCAGATCACAGGGCACCTGAAGGAGGCCTTGCAATCCACATCTTAATGCATGAACTGATTTGTGTGGGAGGAGGCTCCATACTCTTACTTAGCACATCCACTGCCTCAGTTTCATTAAATGAGAAGGAGAGGTAGAATTGGGTGTCATCAGTTTTAATCGTATTTTCCACCAATTTACCTAGAAGTAAACTAACTGGCTCTCCCTTGATCCCTTTTTAGAAATTGGCATTATGTTGGTTATTTTCCAGTTATCCAGCAAAGGAGCTGATTTGAGTGACAAGTTGCTTAGAAGATCAACAATTTCATATTTGAGTTCTTTAAGAATTCTCATATGCATACCATTCAGACTTAGAGCCTTGTTTAATTTTTTTTTTTTATTTATAAGCTGTAGATCCTTGAGGGGTACTTCATGTCAATTTGTTTACATTTGTTTTGCCATCATTTGTGTTCCTTTTTGTTCTCATTTGGGCAAGACTTGGATTTTTAAAAAGAAGTCATCTTGCCTTCTATAGCTTCTTTGAGTCATTTGGTACATTTTCTAATATGTGGTACAGATCACACAGATTTTTTCTCAGAAAAGAAGAGGTATGGTTCTGGAGCTTGAGGTATATGTATTGGGGAAACTGAAGAGGGAAAGCACACAAAGGCATGCAACTAACTAACACAATCATAGAGTCCTTATATACTAGCCAGATAAATCTAAACATTTACCAGTAATATGGGGTACTTATCAGCTTTTCCTCTGGGATACCCAATCTTCACATTGCCAACGAACCACGGTTCATCATACTGGATTTTCTATTTCTTACGCTAGCAAAAATGAGGCTAAGGCTACAAACCTATACACACTTACCTGGGAGTAAGCCCCACTGGATACAATGGTACTTACTTTAGAGTAAACACGTATAGGACTATGCTGGAAATGCAGCAGCTGTGGAGAGTTTCTGTAATGTTTCTCCTAGCTGGTGCAGAACCCCTGTAGAGCATCAAAGCTCTGGAACAGTTTTACATTACCAGCTTCTTACACAAGAAGCAAAAGCATAGAGCCACTGGGGACAATTCAAAGACAGGGAGATAATACTCTTAAAGCAAATGTCAGCTTTCATTTAAAAAAGGACTTCTATCATTATCTTCATAGAGAAAGATGGAAACATCTCTGTTTTTCTGCTAAATGTTCTGAAACCAAAGGTGGGTGGCCTTTGACAGAATTTCTATGGATCAGGGTACTGGCAGTCTACGCTCTGCACAACTCTCTGCCTTTTTTCACATTTCTTAGTTCCTATCACCTTGTTCCCTTAGGATCCCATCCCATGTTATTCCCTCTCCTACCAAGTATTCCTTAGCATTTAATACCTCCATTCTTTTAAAAGCTATTCTAAATTTATTACAATCCAAAACGTTGCTGCCAAGGTAAAAGTTGCACACAATCATGTAATTTCATCTAAGCACTGACTTTTTTTTTTAAGTCCTTTATTTTTCTACTCAGACTAATAGGTGCGGCCATGCCTGGTGCTTCTTCTGTAGATGAAGACTTGTTCCTTGGTGGAGGGGAAGAAACCTCTATCATCTTAGGGGATACTTCACATATTACAAAGCTTTCACATAGAATTGACTTGCCAGTTAGGAATTGTGCAAGTTCCATATGTAGATTACAATGTGTAATTCTGTAACAGAGATTTGCACACATATAGGCACATATAGGCACACAATGCATAATTTTGTACAAATCAATGTGTAACAGAGATTTGCACACATATAGGCACATCATATGTACAGGATTTGCATAATTTCCTGCACAAAGCAACTTCCATGTAAGAGTGTGAAGTTGTGAAGTGGCCAACTGGCAGAGTGCTCTTCACCACCAGGAGCATCACAGATGAATCACAGAATCATAGGGTTGGAAGGGGCCTACAAGACCATCGAGTCCAACCACCATAAAAACAAGATCTAATACACGCAGCTTTGATGGATATGCCAAAGACACTAGCAATAAATGGGCAATTGCGTATACAAAATAGCTAAGAATTGGTTATTAGATATTTAGGAAAAAGCTGAGTAAGAAATGGGGATGTGGGTAGTTTCCTTTCTTGATGGGATTCTCGTCCCTTTGTGCATGTATTACTCAGTCCACTCGTCCACCCTCCATTGCCATAAAACAGAGTCC
This sequence comes from Heloderma suspectum, assembly GCF_057233095.1. Classification (NCBI taxonomy): domain Eukaryota; kingdom Metazoa; phylum Chordata; class Lepidosauria; order Squamata; family Helodermatidae; genus Heloderma; species Heloderma suspectum. The sequence goes on from NC_139461.1 coordinate 234,784,224, forward strand.
TTTGAACCCTGTGGTGTTTCTTTTAATGGTCTGTGCATTCCAAAAGGGGAGAAATGCTGTGAAAAGTTTGCATAGAGAAGAAAGAGCTGTAACACCCTATTAGTTTATATAGTACTTGGTAGTAGTAGTACTGTCAATGGCTACATATACAACCCCTCCCTCTATTATAAGATAGAATAACATCAGCACCCTGTGGACAGCCCTACGTTTCACAGAGTTTGTCATTGTATGATGTTCTATGTACTATTAGAACATAAGAACATAAGGAAAGCTATGCTGGATCAAACCAAGGGCCCATCCAGTCCTGCACTCTGTTCACACAGTGGCCAACCAGCTATCGACCAGGAAACCACAAGCAGGACACAAGTGCAACAGCACTCTCCCTCCCATGTTCCCCAGCAACTGGTGTTCACAGGCATATTGCCTCTGACACTGGAGGCAGCACACAACCATCAGGACCAGTAGCCACCGACAGGTGTCTCCTCCACGAATCTGTCCAGCCCCCTTCCAAAGCCATCCAAACTGGTGGCCATCACTACATGTTGTGGCAGCGAATTCCACAGTTTAACTATGTGCTGTGTGAAGAAGTCCTTCCTTTTATCTGTCCTGAAGCTCCCACCAATCAGCTTCATGGGATAACCCTGGTTTCTAGTACTGTGAGAAATACTAGAATACCTATCCATATTCTCCACACAATGCATAATTTTGTACACTCTATCATGTCTCCCCTTACCCCCCTTTTTCCAAGCTCAACAATCCCATTGTTGACAGAAGGTGCTTCCAGAGAGGGCTCCTAGTGCTACCAATCAAAAGACACTATGCAGCTATTCCATCATTCCCTCCTTAACCAATTTCCAGTGGAAAGAAAAAGACAGAAGAAGCAATGGGAAAATAAAGGAGGGTTACTAGTGAAAGACATTGTTATCTGCACCTCCCGTAAAATTCCATGAATGAGGCAGGGCGACTGCACAACAGAAGCACATCTGGAACCATCCAGATGTCAGGAGTGTGATCCCCATCCCCATAAAGAAGCAGTGATAGCTTATGTAATACTGCGGTGTGAGATACTGAAGACTGTCCCTGAAATAGGTTATAGGGGTTTCTTTGCCCCTGGAGGGAGTAGAATACAAAACAGGGATGTTGAGAATCAGAGACCATCAATCCTGATGCAGTTGAAACCGGAGTAAAAACTATTGCTTTAATTTCTTCATGAAGGCAAGCATGTATGATCACAGAGGTTGTGGAGGCCATAAGACCAAAACAACATTAGACCCACTCTCAGAGGGATGTCACAGGCATTCCAGTGCCAGAGAAACCATGAAAGTAGCTTGGTCCTGAGACAGGAATACACAGCATCAAAGTGTATCTAGGACAGAGCCTATAAACAGAATCTGTTGTATTTATTTATGTTGATGTACTGTTATTCTTCACCTCTGCAGCTGGGCCAGAGAGAGAGAGAGAGAGAAGAAACAAGCACAAAGACCATCACTCCATCCATCAGAGCAGGTGCAGGTGCAGGTAAGCTGTTCCCTGCTTGATGGGAGGAGCAACATCCTCCCTAGCTAAGAAGCAGAAGATTCCTTATGAAGATGCAGAACAAAATTCTGGGACTACACAGACAGCATGAAATAGTAAATAGAGGGATGCAGCTGAGACATGGCGATGTAGAGCACGGATGGGGAAGCCTCCTGCTCTCCAGATGTTGTTGGACTCCAATTCCCATCAGCCCCAGCAAGCATGACCAATGGTCAAGAATGACGGGAGTTGGAGTACAATAACTGGAAGGCTACAGGTTCCCCACCCCTGGTGTAGCAAAACTTGCTGGTGAGGAAACAAAAAAGAGGGGGCAACAGAGATGGACATGCAGAATGCTAAGGAATGGAGTGCAGAGAGAAAAGGGGGAGCATTAAGAGAGGGGTTCAGAGAGCAGAGATTGCAAGCTATGGGGTGCAGAAAGAAAAAAGGAGTTAACAGAGAATACCTGCTAAATGGAAGGAGGGAACAAAGCCCTTTTGAGAATTCTTCCCCCCCCCCGCCCCGATACCAGACACAACACACACCCTTAATAGAGATATTCCTCCTAGAGTGGGAGTTGCATGGTTACAGTGACAGGTTAGCACATCAACATGAAGAACAGTCTAAACTGTCTATAACTGGATTATAGAAGTAAATATACTTTCCAGAAGGGTAACCATGTTAGTCTGTTGCAGCAAAACCAACAAAGAGTCTTGTGGCACAAAACTCTTATGAGTAAATAAGTGTCCATGATCTGCAACTTACTCTCTCAGACACTTTTCTTTCTTTATAGAAGCTGCTGGGGGCATGTGCGTGTGGAATTTATGAAAGATTGTTGTTACTCTCTAAATCATGATGCATATTTAGAGTTACTCTCTAAATCATGATGTAAAGATTACATGAATACACATAATATTAAAGATGAAACACCACAAGTAATGTCATTCGCCTACTCCCAGTTTGCCACCTGTACGACATTCCATTTCATTTTAATCGGTTTCAGATGAGATTTTGGAAATAAAGACATCTGCCCCCACTCAAATCAAGTTTTTGACAAGCCAACGGTATGGGAGATGTTTTCTGACTATGACCTGGTTCGCATGTATTGGCAGCATTCAGTGGCAAATCATGGGTTGCAGGGATGCACACCATGCACAAGCCACTTCTAGTTTGCAACAACAACCTACAAATGCCTCATTAACAGGTTGTTAGTGTGACATCCGAACCTGGTTACTTTGGGTTATTTGTGGGTTAAACCACCCAAAGTTAACCTAAGAACAAACAATGGGTGAATTTTTGAGTTGTTTAACCCATGAATAACCCAAAGTTTTATGTTTGGATGTCATGCTAACAACCTATGACTGGGGCATGTGTAGGTTGTTGTTGCAAACTAGAAGTGGCTCACGTACAGTGGCATCCCTGCAAATCATGGGTTAATTAGTGAGCAAGAGGCGGCCTGTGGCAAACTGGTTTTGTGGGATCGGTTCCAGCTTCTTCCTCCTGATGAAGTGGACAAGGTGCTTTCATCTGTAAGGCCGACCACCTGCTTACTTGATCCTTGCCCATCTTGGCTCATTATGAGCTGCAGAGAGAGACTGGGTGAAGGGATCAGGGCGGTGGTGAACGCCTCCCTTGAGGAGGGAGTGCTGCCAACAGCCCTCAAGGAGGCAGTGATAAGACCACTCTTAAAGAAGCCCTCCTTGGATCCTCAAGTTCTGAACAACTTTCGCCCAGTCTCAAATCTGCCATTTTTGGGCAAGGTGATTGCGCGGGTGGTGGCGGTGCAGTTGAAGGCACACTTGGAAGAAACTGATTATCTAGACCCATTTCAGTCGGGCTTCAGGCCTGGGCATGGGACAGAAACGGCCTTGGTCGCCTTGGTGGATGATATGAGGAGGGCTCTGGATAGGGGTGAATGCTCCTTCCTTGTTCTCCTCGACCTCTCAGCGGCTTTTGATACCGTTGACCACGGTATCCTCCTGGACCGCCTGGAGGGGATGGGCATTGGAGACACTGTATTGCGGTGGTTCCGGTCCTTCCTCTCCGGCAGGTACCAGAGGGTAGCACTGGGAGAGGAGGTTTCGGACCCGTGGCCACTTACTTGTGGGGTGCCACAGGGTTCCATCCTCTCCCCGATGCTATTTAACATCTATGTGAAGCCACTGGGGGCTATCATCAGGAGGTTTGGGGTGCAGTGTCATCAATATGCGGATGACACGCAGCTCTACCTCTCATTCAAATCTTCACCAAGGTTGGCCGTAGAATCCCTGTCCAAATGTCTGGAGATGGTGAGTGGCTGGATGGGGAGGAATAAGCTGAAGCTGAACCCTGACAAGACCGAGGTACTTTTGGTGGGAGACAAGAGGAGGCTGGGGGATGTTGACCTGGTGTTGAATGGGGTACGGCTACCCTTGAAAGACCAGGTCCGCAGCCTGGGGGTCATTTTGGACTCCCAGCTGTCCATGGAGGCTCAGGTGTCAGCTGTGAGCTGGACAGCGCTGTATCAACTCCATCTGATACGGCGGCTGCGCCCCTTCCTTCCCGACCATCTCCTCCCATCGGTAGTACATGCCCTGGTCTCCTCTCGTTTAGACTACTGTAATGCGCTCTACGTGGGGTTACCCTTGAAGACAGTTCGGAAGCTGCAGCTGGTACAGAACGCGGCGGCTCGCCTGATTAAAGGCAGCTGCCGGCGAGATCACATCACTCCAGTGCTGAAGGAGTTGCACTGGTTACCAGTTGTTTTCCGGGCCAAATTCAAGGTGTTGGTTTTGACCTTTAAAACCCTATATGGTTCCGGCCCAGCCTATCTTAAGGAGCGCCTCCAGCAACACCAGACAGGCCGCTTAACAAGATCAGCCTCGGATGGCCTTCTCTCTGTCCCATCAGCCAGGACAGCTAGACTGGTGGGGACAAGGGAGAGGGCCTTCTCTGTGGTGGCCCCCACTCTGTGGAACTCCCTCCCTAGGGAACTCCGTCATGCCCCCTCTTTAATGAGCTTCCATCGTGCATTAAAAACGTGGTTGTTCAGGCAGGCATTTGAGGTGGGTTAGGGTATTTTAAAAAAAAAAATTTATGGTAAAATTTTATTGTTTTAAATTGTTTTATGGGGGTTGTACATCGCCCAGAGTGGCTGGGTGACCAGTCAGATGGGCGATTAATAAATTTAATAAATAAAATAAAATAAATTAATAAATTAATCCACAATTTACTGCTGAATGCCACTGTTATGTGCGAAAAGTCCATCCACCTGTTTCTTCCCCTGCCCTCTCATTTTAGGGTTTATACAACCTAATTTTCATAGATAAGGGCCAGACTGAAAATCTCCTGATTTTTTTTTAACTCTTCAAAAATGCCATACATGTCTATGGTGGAGCTACCTAAATAGAGATTAAAAAACCACTTACAAAGTAATTCCAGGTATTGGCCTCCCCCAAAATGCAGTTAACAGCTTGGTCTCTGACCATAAAAGGAAGAGGAGAACATGTCAATTTCAACGAAAGTAGTAGTTTTCATAGAAATATCCATATGCAGTTAGTGTAAGAATTTTTTTTTAAAGATTCTAAAAATATTTTTATTCCGGTTAAGTCTTTTGAAAGGTCTACATGGATTCTTATGAATTTGCATTACTCAGCAGATACAATTCCAGTTATTGATGTAAGAAATCAGAAGACAAGGGCCCACAGCACTAATACTTCTAACCTATGATAGGCCTACTGATAAATCTTGCCTTCCCCCTGTGGCATCTCCCTTCTATTGCATCTCCAGGAGAAAATTGGTTGCATATGTAATCTACTGCCTTTCAGCACCACTCTGCTTGCAACCCTAATTTAGTACAGTGGTAAAAACCTTATAATGCAAGCAAGCATCAATTTTTTGGCTTACATAATCTATTGGATCAATGTCTGAAACTAATTGCTCTCATGGAAAAACTGCTAGCCTTGCAAGGCAACCCAAACTACCATCTCACCACCTTTCACTTTCAAGAAGCATTAATCACACTCAGATGATGTATAAGTTATTGGGATTTTCTGATTAATTTTCCATGTCTCCAAATCCATCTGTCTCAGGTAGATACAGAGGGCAATGTATAAGTGCTGAGATTTGTGGACAAGGATTAGATGCCTCTTCCCAATTTGAACATGGTCAAAGCTAGGGGAGGGGAGGAGTTACTTTTTACAGTTTTGTTCCATCAAGTTTCTTCCCTGACAGAATTCAGGTGATTTTTAATCACTCCCAGCATTCAAACACAAGGCAAGTCTTACCATTATAAAGTTGCTACAAACACTCAAGCTGCAAATACTACTGAAAATTGTATTTTTCTTCTAGTTTACATGGATTCAGAAGGAAAGTCTTTACAACCACAAATCACTGGTTAGTACTGCAGAATGAAAAATGAGTGTCCATTTCAGTTACTAAGAAAAGCGTCGTAGTATTTCTTCCAGATGTACCTTCAGCTCCATCCTCATCCAAAAAAATGTGGTGTGTGTGTTTGAAAGGATGGGGAAATGGCTTGTTCTAAAAAGCCTTTCTGATGGACACTGTTAGTAAAGTGGTGTAATGAGGCCTAGTAAGGCCCTGATGTTAAGAGAAGGTTGTATGTTCTGCTAACCAACTACGGCAAAAGCTGAATTCACATGTTCCAGGTTATAATTAACATTACTTCCAGACAGACAGAAAAGTATGGACTAATAATACACAACCAAGAGCAATACTTTATGAACAGTGTCACATATATGTCTCAGAGAGAGGCAAGAGTGGCTCTATCATAAAGTGTTGGGCACTCTTTTAGAACCACAACAATTCTATTAAGGATGCAGGGAGTCTTTTCTCTCTCTGTCTCCCTCTCCACATCCTGCATCTATCAGCCTTAATGTGCCAATCTCCCCAACTCAGATTAAAGCATAAAGAGAAAGAAGGAAATAGCAGGCAGCTTGATACTCACCGCCCCTATACTACCCTCAGTTTCAGTATTGCCTTGAACCTGCAGAAGAATGTAGTTGGTTGGGGCTGAAGGACTAAGGGAAAGTACAGGTGCATAGAGCATAAAGTCGGAAGCAAACTAAGGGACAACAGTATAACATCTTAACGCCTTACATGGCATGCAAATTATGGGAAGAGCCTTAAATTACAATGTCTATGCTTTCAGGAGGAAGAGTGAATTTGTAAGTCCCACAGGCAAGAAAAAGCTCTGGAATAAAATAACAGTGCTTAAGGTCAAAGGAGCTGTATGCTATGAGGGAATTCTAGGAAATATTGCCAAAAGTCAGGATAGCTAAAGGAAGTGAGATAAAGTGCTGGAAAACAGTAACCTAAGGAAAGTATGGGTGGTAGAGAAATGGAGCTTAAGAAAGTAAAACTAAGGCAAAACCTCACATGCAGCTAACAATAAGACAGCTGAGCACTATTTGTAGGAAGGAAGTGGACAAGGCTTGGAGGACTGGGGACTGTGGGCCTGGGAGACAAGTGGACAGAGGATTACTAGAACTAGAATCTAAACAGGGCTGCTGTTTCTTTAAGACTGGGTTTTCCAATGTGGTGTCCATGGAAACCTCTCTTGGCACTGCCCATGAGGCACCCTGCCCTGCCTGATTTTAATGTTATTTCAGATTTTTGAAATGATTATTACTTTAACTGGAAGGCTGACATGCTGCAAAGCAAAGTGCTGCCCTCCAGTACCATCTTCATTTGGGTTCAAATGAATGGTTTTGTGTTTTAGAGCTCATACCCATCTGTGCCTTGTACTTAGGTTCTTGGGCAAGTTATTTTTCTTTTAGTCTTACCAGTTGCTTTCTGGGAAATGAGTGGCCATGCCTGCCATGGCAACCACTTTTTGAAAGGGAAAGCCCTCATTTTGTGAGACCACCCACAAAACTCTCTCAAAATTCCAAATGTGCCCACTGACCCAAGGAGCTTAGGGATCCCCATTTTAAGAGTTCCCTAAAAAGGGAATTTTGTCAGTTATGGCTTCCACTATTGCTGTACCACTGTGATTTGATAACCCTAAGGAGGCACCAGGAGACAAGAAGCAGGATCTGAATTCCACATACTGATTTGAACCAGTCCCTTTGCTACAGGCTTCATATCCATGCACATATATGTAAGCATAACTAGAAATAAATACAAATTCTATACAAGAAAATTCAAAATAATGTAAATATGCAAATTAGGACAAATTGCAAACTCCTGTTTTCGTAAGAATTAATCAGGTATAATAACTACCAATAATACCAATTAGAATCCTCACTTCATTCATAAGCATTAATCCAAAGACCAGAAACAAGAAGTGTAACAGTGGTTTTCAATGCCAGTGATCGCAACAACGAAAAGACTCCCTAAGAGAGATGGCATCAGTCCTATCACAATGTGTTGTGCAGGATGGAAGTGAGGAACACAAAATAGTACTACCGGATACCTTAGCTGAAGAACTCCCTTGTTTTCTCAGTGTTCATCAGCCTGCATTCTCCTTATTCTGAGCAAATGGGGTGAGCGGCATCAGGTTATCTCTAGAGTAGTCTGCAAAGTCTTTTTAAATGAAGGCCCAGAGATCTCCAAAAGCTGAATGTTGCCAGAGCTCAGATTTCACTCATCATGTTTCAAAACTCATACAGCTCTATTGGAGGAAAGTTGTCTTACGCTGAATCCTAGAACTTGCTACACCAGCAGTAACTAAAGAGAAGGTATACTAAGTGCTGCATCAAAATGTCATCACAAAGCATTGGGTTACCTTACTCCAACACTACAGGGGTTTGTTGGTGTTTTCAGTAAATATGCGAGCCTATAGTTTAAGGAGAGAGATGAGCAAGCCCTTTTCAATCTCCAATCTTCAACTTCACATTTTAAAAAAATATTCTAGAAACATGACGGGCTAGCTATGGAAAGCCACACTATTAAAACATTTTTGTGAAGACAAAAGACCTGAATCTGATATCTATACATCCATCATGTATGAAATAGGTTGAGCAATTAGATATGTAAGCATATGGTATCCTTCTAATTCAGACCAGCAGGAAAATAGACTTTATTAAACTTATTAAGTTTGAGCCATGCTACAGCTGTTATTTGTATACAGGTCATTCTTGCCTTACTCTGCAACCCTGATGACATAACATGCATGCAGTGTCACCATTCAAACAAATGTTTGCTAATACATTAAAGCTCTTCCTAGAATTAAAGGCTGTAGTCCTATACACGTTTACCTGAGAGTAAGTCCCACTACCCCTTCATGGATCACTGCCTTGTTGGGGTCACGAAGAGTCGGACACGACTGAACGACTGAACAACAACAACAACAAGTCCCACTAAACTCAATGGGGCTTATTTCTGCATGGACCTATATAGAATTGCTCTGAAACATGGTTTTATCAATGCTGTCCTATGGTGGCAGTTTTTGTTTACCTCCATTATTACTGCTGATCAGCACATCTTCCCTTAAACCAGGGCAACTTCCACGGATTGGAGAGCTGCATTGCACCCCTGCTCACTGACCACACCACTGGATTTGCTGCCAAAATCCCCCCCCCCGGTTTTGCTTTAAAACAAGGCTTGCAGGGAGCGCACACCTCGTTTTTAAGCAAAATGGCCAACCTTTTTTGCCATTACATCACTGAATTTCATCCACAAATTTGGTAGTGCAGCAGCAGCAGCGATGACTGGGGGCCAGAAAAAAAGCCAGGGCTGCTATATGTGGCCCAGGGGCTATGTGTTGCCCACCCTGCCTTGAAGTAATGAGAAGTTTTATCCAGCCTTCATTTCATCCACATCTAATTATTCAGTTCTATGTAAAGAATCGGTTGTTTTCAACTGGTGGTCTGTGGGTATGTTATCACTCCTCACCTGCTTTCTGGTGGTCAGTCCAAGGGTACTATATCTGAGCCTTTTGCAACAAATGGGAAGTTATATTTTCTCTTTTCTCCAGCAATAAATAGAAAATAGAACCTCATCTCTCAGAAGGGAAAGGTTTAGTACATTTCCTCGATGTGGGAGGGGATTTTACAAGCAACAGATATTCCCCTCACCCATTCAGCAATGAAGGCTCTGAAAGGAGATAGCAGGTTCACCACAATGCTAACATAAGAAGCTGTCTTACACTAAGTCAAACTAGTGGTCCATATAAATCAGTTTTATCTTCAACAGACTCCCCAACCTGGTGTCCTCCAGATGTGTTGGACTACAACTCCCATCATCCCCAACCAGCATGGCCAGGTTGGTCTACACTGACATCTCTCCAGGGTTTCAGAAAGGAGCCTTTGCCAGCCCAACCTGGAGATGCTAGGGAATAAAAATGGGACCTTCTGCATGCAAATCTGGTGCTCTACCACTAAACTATGGCCCTTCCCCAAACGGAAGTGAGAAATGAATATTATGACCAGCTTTACCTTTCTCTGGTGGTAGGTAGGGAGCCACACACATGCATAGACGCAAATGCGTGCACACAAGCACACACGCTTTCTCCTGCTTTCTGTCCCCCTTCTCAAACAGACACTCGTACAGACTAGATAGATGACAGATGAGAGGGAGGGAGACAGGGAGGGAGGGAGGCAGGGAGAGAGACTGATACACAACACACGCACCCAGACTCTTTTCCCACCATCCACCTATTCACCCACATATATCTCAGTGTGTAGGGAGGGCTGGGAGGAGTGCAATCTACCTGGGGTCACAGGAGTGGGGGAATTAAAGCCTCTCCTCCCACCCACCTAGCAATCCTGAACAATGCTGTTTCCCTGCTGGTATTAGTGTCCCCCAAACATACACCCCACAATGCCAACACACAAAATCCTCACAGCCCACACCACCAACACATAAAAAACACTCTCTTTCAGGTTCCCCCCCCAAAAAACAGACACACTCTTCCTCTGAATCACTCCTAAACACACACATACATACATTATCTCTTGTTCTGACACACACGCATGCCCTCTGTCCATTCAGAGACATACAACCACACACCCCATTCATCCATCTCACAAACTCACACATCCCTCCCTTGCCCAATTCCTCAAATGTCACTTTCCAGCCCCCCCTGCCCCCCAAAGGTTGCTCCCCAGCCAGTCTCTACCTCTGCTGGCTCCCTTCTGCTATCCCAAACTGTCCCCCCTCAACTTCCCAGTGCCCATTAGCTCACTGCTGCTCTCACACCCTCCCTCGCTTTAACAGGCTGATTTTCTTTTTCTTTTTTCTGGGTGAGTTGCAGAGTAAAGTCTTGTGCTGCATCCACCATCTATCTTCATTTCCTAATGCCCCTGGGTCCACATGGAGCCTAGAGGCATGCTGAGGAAATGAAAATGGTGGCAACCAGAGGCCAGTGTTTCACTTAAAAGCAATACCAGCCACCAGGAAAGGAAAATTAAACAACAAATTAATTTAGGGCACAATCCTATGCATGTTTAGACAGAAAAAAATCCTACAACTCCCAGCATTAATCCTGGGAGTATAGGACAATTTTCTGCCTAAACATGCATAGGATTGTACCCTTTAAAAAGAGGGAGCAGGTATGGAGCCTCACTGAGTGCCAAGGGACGTTTCTGTGGGCACAATGGCACCCATGGACACACTGCTGACCTCAGTGGCTAAAGCAAAGAGCTTGAGCTACCCTAATGGAATTTGACTTTTCTTGAATAGCTGACCACCAGCCATACCCCTCAACAGTTTGCAATGTGGCATAGGGTTTGTGAGCTGCTTTTCAATAAAAAAGTCTCAGGTTGCAATCCTATGCACACTTACCAAGTAGGAAGTTCCACTGAATTCAGTGAGCCTTATTTATGACAGAGAATCATAGGGTTGGAAGGGCCTACAAGTCCATTGAGTCCAACCCACTGCTCAATGCCAGAAGCCTGATTCCCAGGCAGTCTCCTATCCAACTATGAACCACGGCTGACCCTGCTTAGCTTACGAGATCAGACAAGATCAGGCGCATCCAGCTCTTTACTAGACTCCGAGTATGATCTGGCTGTTAAGCTCCCTTCAGATAAATGAAGATACAGTTGTTTGGATCTTGGCCACTGAATCCAAAAGCATGAATTATCACTTACTGATACCCCCCTCACACACACACACATTTCTGCACAATAGAATCAGCCAGGTTTTGCAAAATTTGGTTCAAAATTTGGCTCAAATGGCTATGAACTTCCAAGGGGGTGCCTCTTCTCTTCTCATCATATATGCATTATGCATCATTATAGATTTACCAAGGGCCAATCTAAAATGGAAATGCTTTGTGAAGTGATTTGGGCAAAATCTGCATTTTCACAGAATCTAATTAGCTCTTTCCACAGTACATGTGGCGCTGTATTCCTCCGCTTTTGAAGTGTATACGGGAACTGAAGCCGCATTAGTTAGGTGGGCGAGTCCCGCCACAAGTAGAAATGAATGTCAGCAATTGCGCGGGTGTGGGGCAGCCCATGAGCGGAGGCTGGCTCCCTCTCCCTCGCATGTTCAACAAAGCGCAATGCAGGACTTGCTTACGAGTAGATGTTCATGACAAACCCTTTATACCCCACACACACACACACATTTATGAGGTGGGCAGGCAAGCAGGCAGCTGCTGCCGCCCAGAGACTGAGCAGAATGAGCAGGAGTGCAAGAGGCGCAGAAAGCACGGAGCTGGCGAGGAGGGAGGGTGACTAGCTCGTTGTCTTCAGTGTATATTAACTGCCCAATCAACAGGTTTCCCCCCTCCCATGTGGACTCAATGAAGTGCTTCTGAGTACATATTCATGAAAATCATCCGCTCTGCCATCTACCCTTTCTTAGCTGCGCAGCTTTCAATCAACAGGCATCCACCGTTTCTCAGCTTTGCTCCTTCACAGCTGCACAGCTTCGAAACAGCAGGGCTGGCTCCCCTGCCCCCACTCCCAAGCTTGACTATTTGAAGTGAGGCAGTGACGTGGAACTGAAGGCAATGAGTTACTTCCGGGTACAAATGTTTACCCCTCTGCTCTCCCCATGCCACTGCCCCATGCTACTTTCCCTTCTGCCAGTCAGCACTGCTTCCACCAGCTCGCATGGAAGCCAGCTGAGGCCACACAGACTCCCGGACAGCACTGAAGCTGCTGTGACAGGAAAATCTGGCACAAAATGAGTTTGAAAAAAGCCCAGGCCGTGTTTCCATGACAACGGATGGAGAAGCGAATGGAGGAGTACCTTTTTTTTAAAAAAAGAACCAGCTTTGCTGCACTTTGATCCATGCAGGGCTTCATGAGCAGGTTCTCCACACTAGTAAAAATTGCTGCACAGAACATACTTCCTGGTGGGGGTTGGAGTGAACGTCATCTGGCTGGTAGGATCTGTTCAACCAATAAGAGAGACTTCCCCCACACACACACTTTCTCCTTTCCCTTGAAAGTCCAGATGCACCTGCATTTCAGGAGCAAGCCTCATTGAGCACAATGAGAGTTACTTCTGAGTAGACTTACATATGCTTGTGCTGGAAAAGGGAGGAGAACACAGGGATGGGAAACCAGCCCTCTTTCTAACCGCAGGATCTTTATAACGAAGCTGTGAAGTAGTTACTTCGTAAGGCAATAAACCAAACAAAGGAGAATCAGAGCCTCCAGATCGTGCTTCACTGAGCTTAGGGAATTAGTGCTTTAAAATGTGCCATGTCAGTTGAGGGGTATCTCTTACTTCTGAGTTACTTCTGAGGAGACGCTAAGTGGTTTGTGCAGGGACGGGAAACACACAGGAAACACCCCTTGACTGGGGTCACGGTGAAAGGCACAACCCTGGGAAGGCTAGCATACCCAAGGTAAATGCAGGGGTTGGGGCACACAGCAACTATACTGAGGAGAACCCGACTTAAGGAAAAGAATCGGACTTTAAGCAATCTCAGGAAATCCAGTTTTTCCCTGATAAGCTCCAGGGTGGCTGCTGGATGGCAATGACATCACGCATCCCTAACGGACTCAACATGCAGCCAGCTCGGAGTAAATCGCTGCTGGAAACACCCCCACCCAATTAAGGGCAAGAAACACTGGGCTAGCTATGGACAGCAATGTGCATCACCTGACACTATCGATTTGGGGGTGGAGGAGAACCAGAGTAAAAGCCCCATGTAGATGGGGCCCAGAACAAGTGGTTAGTACAGCCACCACTATAATTCAGAAAGCTGAGGTTACTCAGCAGTTTGCTGCCAGATCAAATTCTACATTGAAAAATGCTGCATCTTTTCTATAACCTATATGCTATTGAGTGGGCTTTTCTAACTTCTAAACAATTCTTCCAGTTGCTCTGAACTAAGCCTGCTGCTCTAGTGCCTTTTCCACTAATACCACTTTGGGCACAAAGGTGCAGCCAGAACAGACCTTAAACAAATGTAATTTCTCAGACTTCCTTCCCTCCCTATGCTTTCTTTCCTTCAGACTCTTTGGATTAGGCTAACAAGAAGGGTTCAGAAAGCTGAAGCAGGAAACCAACCCAATTCACTTAGCTTCACTTACACAGGGGCCTGAGAGTTCATATCAAACGTTTCCATGTGAATGGGAAACCACAGTTCAGGGAGTGCCCCACAGCTGGCTGCCAGCTGCCAGCCAACTAGACTTCAAACACAATTGCATTCTCTCCCACCCTTACATAGTGCTCAGCAAAAATCTCTTTGCAAAAGACAAATCGGCAGCCAGCTCTTCCAACACTAAATCTCTCCCCGCCTTTCCTCCCCTCTGCTTTTTTAAAATCCATAACCACCAGCTTTAAAGTTTTAAATCAATATCCCCTCTTTCTATCAGTATTCAGAGGGGAATTATTCACATTGGGCACTTTAAAAATTAAGCTAAGCTTCCAGGGCCATGCCAAATTTGAATCATAACAACCTTTAATAACAACCTGATCAGGGACACAGCAGAGCCCCATCTTATCCCTAACCGGAGAGGCTGAGGCAGTTTTACTGTGAGGAACAAACATGATCATGGTTGACTGATCTACAGGCAAATGGATAAGTGACTCTATACAAAAAGGTCAATCTTGACTGTCCTATCTTCTTCAGCTAAATTGCACAGATTATTACTGTTAGGGCCTTTCCAGATGATTTTAGAAATTTGCATTTCTTTTTCCTTAGCATGATCTAGTGCCAGAAGCAAAGTATCATATATTCACATAATTACATAGGAAAGGTATGCTCACATTTGCCTATCAAACAGATGGCTGGGTTTGCCAGTACTGAATGGCTGTTGGGCAAGTTGGGAGATTAAAGCACTGACCATCTCTTCATTGGGGCACACACACACTTAGACTTTCATGCACTGCACAGTGCTGAGACTCTGTAACACTGTTCAGATACAATGGTAGCTTTTGGTGGCAATTCGTGGCTTAATTTATTAACCCACAAATTGTGGGGATGCATGTTGTGCACGAGCCATTTCCAGTTTCCAGAAACAACCTATGAATGCACCATTCATAAGTTGTTTCTGTAACATTCAAACCAGGCACATGGGGTTGTTCATGGGTTAAACCCCATGTTAACCCGTGGTTTGTTCTTGGTTAACTTGCGATTGTTTAAACCAGGAATATGCAACGGCCATTGGCCAAAAGCAATAAATTTTGATTGGAACCCATGAACAATCCCAAGTGCCCAGGTTCGGATGTCATGGAAACTGATGAATATGGCACTTGTAGGTTGTTCCTGGAAACAGATTGCCAGTAATCATTTAAATTGCCAGTACATCCAAACAGGGCCTGTGTCTACATGTTACTGGGATTCCAATAATAGAGCTAAACTGTAAGCAGATGTCAGCTTTTTAACACAATATTGTCATCCTTGGGAGTTGGATCTCGCATGTTTGCTAGCTTACCTTGGTCTTTTAATTTTGTACATTATAAATTTTACAGAATTTAAAATCTAGAATTTAAAAATATGCTTTTAGAAGCTGTAGGAATCATATAGTTTAAAGTTAACTTCTCAAAAAGTCTTCAGTAGTGCATATGATCAAGCCCCCATGAAGCATCTAAATCTTTAAGCTCACTCAAAACTACATCATGAACCGCTTTCCTTGATTAAATATTAAATACTCATGCTGGTTTTCTAACTTTTTATTAAGGTAGTCAGCCAACAGCATTTTTGTCTTATTATGTGAGTCACCTGCCAGGGTTGGCCAAAGATATTTTGCTGCCTGAGGCAGAACAGCAAGTGGTTGTCATCCCCCATGTCCCCACAGCAGTCAAGTTGCATAGTATTCAAGGCTGGTCAAGTTATTTTGGCACCTGCCGCAGAAAACCTCACTAGTGTTTCCCTCTGGGAGTAAAAGCAATGTAATAATACAAAACACCCCAAATCAGCTGCCTGAGGAAACTGCCTCACTCTACCTAATGGTAGGGCCAGCTCTGCCACCTGCACTCTCCCCATACCAAGGGCATTTCTACACCAGCCTAAAATCCTGCATTTAAAACAGGGCTTTCTGCTCCCATTTTAAATGCATGATCACAACTGACGCCCTTTACACACGCTCCCTTTCCCCCCTTCCCTTCCCCACTCCTTCTCCCTGTATCTGAGTCTTCCGTTATCTTTCATTGATCTCGCGCCTCTTCTTGCTGCTTTAACTCTTTTGACGGAGGAAACTGAAGTGGAATACAACGGGGTAATTTGATAGCTCATTATCTGCGATCTATTTAAAAATGGAACAAAGGGCATTTAGTGCAGGAGGGTCATGGCAGGGTCAGGGCATCAGGTAAAGAGCCCGCAAACTTCCGTGAAGGAGCAATCTCAGTTGCAGGATAAAAGCTCCATGTGATGAAGCCCCAAGTCAAAATTTTCCTCCAACTCTTAGCTACTAGTCACTTTGCTGTAAAGATACCAACACATAATTCTTCAGGTGTAAAATTAGAAATAAAAGTAAACTGACAAATGTTGCTTTCTCTGGCCATGAAAAAGTATTTTTGAGTATTCTTTACAAACTTATTAAAATGCTTAAAGTTTCAGTCTAATTATGGGGAAAGCAAACATCCAGATTACTGTTATGTCAAACCAAAATTAAAAGGCATTAGTATGCCAACAACCAGTGAAATTGACAATAATGCCTTTGCTACAAAATGCTCTTAGGATGGTCCACATGGGACATACACAAAAAATAAAGCAAAACTCTGTATCCTTGCTTGAGCCAGATAGAAGGTGAAGCAGAATCTTTAGCATAGCATTGTAGTTGCATATATGGTCAGCGATACTTTAAATAGGAAGAATACAGGTAAGGAAAAGCACAAAAAAGAAGCTTACTACACCCAAAGACAACATGAGTGAGTAAAATCAACCAAATGGCCTCTAATCTATGGAGTCCTTGTGCATAAACCTCCAGTCAGCAAATTAAGAGGGAACAAATGTAAAGGATGGTTGGGAGCTTCCATTTCTAGAGATTCAGGCTCACTTTTGCCCAAGAAGAACCTTCCATACATTTACGGCAGCCTAACAAATTTGAATAGTTGTGGGGGTTTGCAAACACAAGGTTTTGGTGTTGTCCATTTTTTAAAAATTCTAAATTAATTTAGAATACCACACTTTACTCTGAAACACTACATTGCTCTGAGCAACTAAATAAGGTGATATAAATATCCAGCCAATAAATATGATTTTAAATGTAATGAAGGGGGGCAGAAAATGTAAGGAGGGTGAGTATAAGCCCAGTCTGTCTTGTAAAATTACTACATCCCCTGAAGCTGCAAAGTTTTGTACTCTCTTCTGGCCTTTCCCCCAACATCAAAAAAGTTGCATATCTTAGCTATTGAAGCAATAAGACATTTTGAAACCTGTAATTTTAAAATTAAAGTAGAGAAAGATGGCATTATAATTGGCCTTCATATATTTATACTTTTAATTTTTTTCATATTTAATTTTGATTTCTACAGTATTAATGTCACTAATTATAGCTCTTCATAACAATGAGGAAATATGTTAATTCTTTTACTACTCCAACAATATTTACTGAATGAAAAGCATGGAGTTGTATCTGATGTCAGTCCAACTGAGAGTAGACCCACTGAAATGAATGGGTCTTAAGTTAGTCATGACAAACTTCATTTCATTTATTTCAGTGGATCCACCCTCAGTAGGACTGACATCAGATACAACCCATGGTAACTAACATAAATGGTAAGTCATTCATAAGTGATCTTGAGAATGGCCCCTAAGCAGGGCATTCCTTAGGGCAGCCTTCTGCAACATGGTACCCTCCAGACTATGGGCTTCTCCACACCAGGCATTTTAATCCTGCAACTTTACCAGGATTCTGGCTTCTGGCTTCTTTGCGGGATTAAGATTGGCTCCTTTACATACACTTCCTCTTTTTTCCCCTGGGGATTTCTCTTATTGACAAGTTCTATATGTTTCATTATACAGTCACAAGATGGTGCTACTGTTATAGCGTAACTCCATCTTTACATGGACAAATTCAAATCAGTTTTTTTTTTAAATAGCTCATTATCTCAATTTCAAATAAAGCTACAGAAATGGTTAGAAAGCCTGGGAGAGGTGCTGGAGATTGACAACGTCATGTAAAGGACCCACAAACTTCTGTGAGTGGTCAATCTTGATTTCAGGATAAAAGTCACGTGTAAAGAAGCCCTCCAATTCCCAGCATTCCTGAACATTAGCCATGCTGGCTGAGGCTGATGGGAGTTGAAGTCCAAAATATCTGGAGGGCACCAGGTTAGGGAAGGCTGCCTTAAGGAAATATAGTAGAAACATTGCAGTTATTGCATCTAAAATGGCAGCTCTTTGATATCTGCAGAAGGGGACAATGGACAAAAAAGCAAGAGTTAGTAAAATTCACCTTCTCCCAATGAGAGGTAGATGGACATTTCAGTGAAGAACTGGTGTTTATGGGAAGATGTGCTTGGACTCAAGCAAGCAGTTTTCAACATAACAGTAGAGGCTGGAAACAAAAATACCCCAGCAAGGTCCATGGAAAAAAAAGTTTTAAACATCTAGAAGTGGCATTTCCCACCACCCCCTGAATTTTTTTCCACTTCAAATTCTTATATTCCAATCACATTACAGATGATGCAAATACCTATACTGTGACAGTCATAAGCATTAGCTTAGAAGTTGGTTTCCTTACTCAGTAACAATCATGCTAACCCCGAATAAACTGCACACTTGCTTGGCAGACTTGTGACCTTAAAGGGACAGAGCAGACTGAATATAACCACAAGTCGCTATCTCTTAAAATGCAGCAGTGATTTTTACCCAACATGTTGGCGGAAATCTGCAGTTTATTGTAGAAATCCAAGCATCAGAAGGCAACTCTTGAGCTATCTCCCTACATCAGGAAGAAGGTTCCTTCAAGTCCTGTACTCCCACCAGTCCCTGTTTTCCTTACAACAATGCTTCATATTACATAATTAGCAGAAGGATAATATTACAAAGACAGATGCAGATACTTACTCTGTGCAGGAAAGCTAACTAAACTGACAAAATCTGTCTGGACCAATTATGCAAACAATCAGTTGATAGCTGAGCCTTCCTGATGACAAAGCATTAAAGTGTGACTTCAGGGTGATGGGTGGGGAGGAGTCCGCTAATTTACTCTTTTTGAGGTATGTGTCCCCTGACTATGTGGGGGAATGATTGAATGCTCCTCCCATATAAGACCACTCCATACACAGCCCCGGAACGGTTTTTTTTAATATGATGAGAAGTTTACCTAGGCCAGGCCAAAAGACAAACGGATACATAATGAGCATTATCTACTGCAGTACTGCTGTACTGCCACAGCATTATCTAGCAGTACCCATAGCACACAGCTGGCAAGAAATAAATATACACTAGTACTAGGTGATAAATAAAAAAAGCCATAGTGCAACTGTGGTCATGCAGGTTTCCAACAAAAAGAGAAGACCCACCATTATTAGATGGATTAATAAGAGATGTGCCCAGCTTGCTCTTGCTTCAGCAAAACTTGGACTACTATGCTTATTATGTTGCCTCTGTTGAGCTATTACAGAGCCCCATTCTGCAATAACTGCAAAAAGGGTTAGTCCCCCATGCAGTGCCTCATGGACAGAAGTCAGCATTACTCTTTGAGATATAGGTCCATGGGAAGTTCTTCTAGTGCATAGGCTATGGTAGACATTTTTTTGTAGTGTGAAAATTCGGGGGGGGGGGGGAAAGAGTGAAAAGGAGTGACCAAGCGCCTGTCATGCGAAATATGGATGGAAAGCTACAAAATTTACCAGGCTGGGAGAGAATAATTGCAAATTGCAGAGGCAGAGCCACTTTCTCTATATGCACTCCAGAAGTTTCACTGTTTTACGGATTTTCCTGGATTGGATGAACTCCACTTTATCATCACTTTCTCACATCATAATTTTCAAATCAATTCTTCCGTCAGGATTTGTAACTCAAAGCTAATTATTGTTAAAGGCTGCACTATACAAAACATAACAAAGAACAGGACAGGTGAAGCTATAATGTGCCAAAGGAAATAGAACAAAACTACAACTTGAAATCGTATTTGTTCATTGTACTAATGGAGATAAGAAGTGAATTTCCAGCATTCAGCATTCACACACCAGGGAAATAGAGACAGTCTCAGAAATATTATTGGCAAGTTAAAAAATTGTTAAGTCTTAAGTTTTCAGCCAAGTATCACTCAGCAGTCATTAAACATATTTTTTCCCATTAGTGGAACATTAGAAATTCCAAGAATCTGAAGTTTATTATTTCCATGGTTCAGTATATACATTTTATTAGATTGATATCTTTTGGTTGAGCTTCTCCAAGCATAAATAAAACCATTTACTATGCTGGCCAATGCACAGGAACATATGACTAGCACTTTTATACATGTTGACTGAAGAATGAGGATTAGGAAGGACCAGACACGCTAAATCTCATTATTTGAAATTCACTTTTAAAAGCTTATAACAAACCTATAGGGAGCATTTCAGACACAAAACTGGGCAAACATAAGGATCCTTGCACCTACACAGAGCCAATTCAGATGTAACAAATTCTTGCATGGGAAGCATTTCCATGTAGGAATCATTATGCAAACCATGTATAATTGTCACAATCACACACCCATAAACATAGCTCCATGTGTGTGCACTATAAAACCACTACTGTGGCTTCTTAGCAATTGCCTAATGTGATGTAAGGTGGTAAGAAAAGCAACTCACACCTTCGAATCTTCTTAGGAGTCATCCCAAATGTTAGGTCTGGAAACCTTTTACTTTGAAGAGCTATCTACTCCAATATGAATCTGCCTGTCCACTGAGGTCATTAATTGGTATTGCTCCAAGTACTCCCACATTCAAAGGTGAGGTCATACAGAAGGCCCAAATTGGACTGGACTGGGTGGTGGACTGGTTTTGATGGTCCATCCCTGGAGACTGATGGGACCAAATGATTTCCTGGTGTTAATGCATGATTTTTCTACAGATTTGCCCAACAGCCCTGCCTAGGCTCTATTTGACTCCTGGAACCAGGAAGTGGTCAGGATCAAGACATGATAGCTCCCAAAAGTCCTCAGCCAAAATGTAGCGTTTTCTCTGCTCCATTGTATTCCATGGAGCTAAAGACAACAAAACAGCAAGGTCATTGTCTAGACTACAGATGGCAGAAAACTTGGGACAAATACAAGGTTAGAGCCCCTTTCAGGATCTATTCTGTGGCAGTGATGGCAGTGAAAAAAGCATAATTCTCCACCACCATTGCTTCTGCTCAATGGCAGCTGTATTGCCCCGACGGTAGGCTTCGAACTCTTAATTCAGAGGTGCCAAGATAGTGATAAATCAGATCCAGGTTTACTTACAAGAAGTTATTTATTGAGTAACTTACAGCACACAGGCGTACCCAATGGTTGGGTCAGACAGCTTCTCTGAACCCAGAGCCATGGGGTACAATGGGTTTTATACCATACATGTTAGCAGTGAGGCAGCATGACAGCAGCAGGCACCCTCTAGCATTCATTCCCAGCATAGCAGCACAGCCACCTGCAGCTTTAAGACAAACAAACTTCACTTCCCAGGCCAGTCTTGATAAGATCTTCTAGCTTGTTAGTGTAGAATGTATCAGCCTTTGACTCATCTCACATGCTCAGAGGCCTACTAGCAAGGGAATTGCACCAATAATCAACTTAAGCAAAGCATTGTGGATTTCTAGGCCCCTCTAATGCTACAGGTAACCTGGTTACAGGCCTGGGCCAATACAGCAGCCAACCGAGCTTTTTCAGATGGTTAGGGGTCTACTTAATACAGGCCCAATAGAACCATCAAAGGCCCATTGTGACCAGTTTGTCTTACATTTTATAGATAAAATCATCCCTATCCACTCCAACTGAGATGCCATCATTTTACCAGAATCAGAAATGAATGCAACCGTCTGGTAGTGTTATTATGGATACCTTCCAAGTTGTGCAGCCTGAGGAAGCTGACAAGCTATTAGAGGGATGAGACCAGCCACCTGCTGTAGGGATCCTTGCCTATCATGGCTTATGAAATCAGTCAGGGCTGTGCTCTCTTTATAGATATCATCTGGTAAATGCCTCACCAAGGGGTGTTGTGGTCCCAATTGGTTTGAAAGAGGCAGTGATAAGACCACTTCTGAAAAAACCAACTTAGATCCCATGGCTTTGGAAAACAATCACTCAGTTTCTAACTGGCAATTTCAAAGCAAGGCTCTGGAGCAAGTGGTGGCATGTCAACTCCAGGCAATTTTGGAGGACAATGTTTTGTTTTGTGACCTGCCCAAAGACCTTTGGCTTTTGGGTGGTACAGAAATGTAATAAATAAATAGATCCATTCCAATACAGCTTTTGGCCTGGGTTTGGGACAGAAATTGCCTTGGTCACCTTGGTGGTGACTTACTCAAGAGAATGGATAGCTGGACTGTGGCCTTAGTAACTTTCCTCAGTGTTTGCTAGGTGTTTGCTAGCAAGGGAAGTGGCGAATGAAATTTAAGAGGATAGTGAAAAGAGGGGGTTATCAGTATGCTGGGCTAAATAGTGGACAGGCACTTGCACAAGGCCCTAAAGAAAAAAAGTTTGTGAATGTGTTACTGTGCTCATAAAGGTTCAGAAAATTAAGATCCCTTTGGTGATCTGATGCAGGGTTGGAGGGAGGTGTTTCCTTCAGGAGCCAGTAACCCTAGTGCATCAATTGCAAAAAGTGTGCTGACAAAGGGAATGGGGAAACGAGGAGGTCTGCCACAAAGATACCTGGGATATATGCCGGTAGCAGGTGGGAGAACTAAGGGTAAAACAACCCATGGCAGGCTGCAGGGGAAGTGATCATCTGTCGTGAGTAACGTGAGTTATCAACCAAAAAAACAACCCACCATGGCTTATCTTTAGGGTGGCTTATGTCACCCTATGTCTCTCTCACACATCCCCCACGTGACAGATGCATACACACAAGAATGCATTATACTTTGCAGTTCTTAACTTTAATTTTGGGCTCTTTGACCTTAACTGCCACCAGTTTAAATTGCTGCTATGCTATCTGTTGTAGAAGGCAAGGGGATTTATTGGAATGTCTTATCGCATACCCTCCAACTGTCACCATTCACCTAGAACAGCTTCAGTTTTCTGTCTCCTGTCCCAGGTGAATCACTGCCTCAATAAAGTCCTGATTTTCTTGTTGCAGCAAGAGTACTTTTTAAAATCCACTAAGCTACCAGGAGAAGGAGCACACATACAGCTTCTTCCCAAATTGTCTGCCTTCCTTCCTTCCTTCTTCCTTCCTGCCCAATATGTGATTCATCCACCTCTCTGTCTCTCTTAATCTCTTGAAAGATCTTAATACTGGCTAAGGGTGAAATTCTCCTCTTCCCCTATGTGCTAGGATAGGAGGGGCGTTGTGTGTAAGGAATCAGACAGAACTCACTGGTGTTTCCTGTTCTAGCATGTAAATTTGTTGGCTTCAGAAGGCAAAAGGCAGGGGACAGGTACAATGGCTGTCGCTAAGAGCATAATTTCCAAACCTGAAGGCAGTTGCTGTCTTTAGCAATGGCAGGGAGACAGAACAGAAAATGGTTCTGAGAATACATGCAGCCTCCGAGGAGAAAAGTAGTCTTCTCTCAGTGACTAGCAGTCTAACTGTGCCTTGGAACAGTTGGTTGTGGAACTGACTATTGGGGAGGCAAACCTGGATTTAATCTTAGGTAGTGCCCAGGATCTGCTGTTATTGAATTTGATTGGAAACAGTGACCACAGAATTATCAGGTTCAATATATGTAATTGGAAAGTTGCTCAGCCAGTCCAATGCGGCCACATTTAATTAATTTATTTATATTTTCAATTTATATCCCATATTTCTATGTATAGCACCCAAGTCATCTAACAACAACAATAAATACAGCAATGGCTGTGGTAAACTGCACTAGCTTCAGCTTCCAAACAGTTTCCCAGGGCCACCCCACGTACACTGCATTGCAGTAATCAATCCTTGAGGTTACAACAGCATGTTGCAAGGTCTGTCCCTCCACAAATGGACACAGCTGGCCTATGAGAAACACTGATAAAAAGCACTCCTGTTTACTACTACCATGAGCTTCTCCAACAGCAGCAGTAGACTGAGGAGGACACCCAAACGTACCTGCTCCAATGAAGCAAGACATACACCATAGAAAGCAGGTAGACCATATACTTCCAGAACCTCATTTCTATCTCATCTGGCTTCACCTTCAGTTTATTAAACCTCATCCATCTAACAACAGCTTTCACTGATTCAGAACAGTGATAGTTATTCCCAAATAAATGTACAGCTGAGTATCTTCAATTACTGATGAAAGTAGACCCCAAACAATGGATAATCTATCACCCAGTGGCTCAATATAAATATTATAATAATATTATAATAATATTATAATATATAATAATAAATATGCTAAATAGCATAGGTTATAAAATCAACTACCATGGAATCCTCCACCACCTATCTGAAGTAACACAGCAAGAAACTTCAAATAACTCAGGAATCACTTCAACAAAAAGAAGGTAAGCTAGTCCAATGCCAACCCTTACATTCCTACCACTATTCCAGATGGTACAATAAGATGTCATGGTTCACAGTGTAAAACACTGCTGAGAGAGAGGTCAAGGAGAATCAACAGGGGAACATTCCCTGGGTATCTTCAGATGAAAGTCACCCACCAGGACAACTAAAGCTGTCTTTGTTCCATAACCACATTGGAAGCCATACTGAAAAGGTCCAAGGGGAGATGTGTCAAATGTATCATCCGGGAAGCCCTGGAGCAGTTTTGCTCTGACATGTCTAATCAAATTCAAGACATCTTCCAGCAACCATTATCCTCCTGAAGGGCAAGACACAGCAATACTAATTATTCCATTCTGATCGTCTCTCTGGCTAAGACCTTAGCTGCCATATTATTTTAGAGTGGAGATGGGCAACTTGTGGCCCTCCTTCAACTCCCATCATCCCTCACTTTGGCTATGCTAGCAGGGCTGATGGGAGTTGTAGGCCAAAACATCTGGCAGGCCACAAGTTGCCCACCCGTTTAGAGAATGATCCATACGCTGACAAGTGATGGTTTTTGTTTGGTTTGTGAAACATAATACACCGTTTTGAATATCAAAATGCTTTTCTCCACTGTAATGATAAGTATAAGGTGTCAAAGTACTAATGCAGCTAGAAAAGGATAATTAAGACTGTACAGAATATTAAAGTCAGTGCCTAGCAATCTCTGCTGTCGAAGCATCTGACAGATTTGTAACACCATTTGGTGACCATAGTTCCAAGAGTGTTTCTCTTTTAAATAACGCTAATTCCTTATTCTCTTGATGTGCTTTCTCTGACCATATTTGCAAGAGGATAAAATGTTCATGGGAAATAACTTTCCCTTTTAAGTTTCAAAAACACTCATATTTACAAACTACCTACATCCATGGAATGCAGACTCCAGCCAATTCAAGATCAGGACGAACTGGAGAAGCAGAACACAATTATTCTTGTGAAATTTCAGGATAAAATATCCAATTTTATTGTTGCCTTGGCAGTCATGGCACTACTTTGATCTAGATAAATCTGACCCTTTTTCTTCCTGTGCTACCTCTCATGTGTGTGTGTTAGGCTCTGTTAACAGCCAAGAGGCAAATTTGTTTAAGATTGTATCCAAGCAGAGGAACGACGAGGATGGAATTTTCAAGCTGGGGTTTCAGTTGAAGTGACAGTTGATAGGTTCTTCTTCTCACAGATGAGGAAATTATGAGGAAATTTTTACCAACGTATCTTTGAATACTTAGGGACTCAGCCTGTCTGGTGTCAGTGGGAGATTTTTCAAGTGAGAGAGGAAAGTTGATGTCATCTCTAGAGAATTGGGTCCGTCTCTACATCTCCACTAGTTCTCAGGAAAAAATGCTGAAGGCCAACTGGGAAGCTTTTAGCTGTTTGGATATAACCTTCAGTTGCCAGAATGACGGAATTTACAAATGTCTTTCTGTGCTGGTGATTGTGAGCATCTCTACATCAGCCTAAAATCCCACATTTAAAATGGGGCTTTCTGCTTCTGTTTTAAATGCAGGGTCATGACAGACTCCATTTACATGCACTTCCTTTCCCCTTCTTTTTGCCCTTATCTGAGTCTTCGATAAGTTTCATTATACACCTGCTACATGGCACTGTAGTCTAGCTCTTCTTATTGTGGCTTTTCCTTTTCCATGGAGGGAACTCAAGCAGAACTCAAGCGCTGTACTTTGATAGCTCATTATCTCCAATTTTTAAAAAAATGGAATAAAGGTCATATAGTGCAGGAGATGCCCTGGAGGTTGACAACATCATCTAAAGGACCCGCAAACTTCTATGAGTAACCAATCTCAATAGCAGGACAAAAGCTCTGTATGGAGAAGCCCTGTGACAATCTTCTTTTGAGGATTGTTTTGGCTTTATTTCCTTGGTGGTGGTGGTTTTTAAATGAAAGAGAATACACTGGATTACCAAATCAATCTATTACTTCGATTGCCTTTTCTTCCTGATTTATGGAACTCACATAAGGCTTCACAGGTGTGGGTATGATGTACATTAATGTTATTTTCTCCTAATGAATTCAAATAACTTTTAACATTTTAAAAATGTTAATTAGAATTCATTAAACTTGATAAAAAAGAGGCTTGCAGAAATGTTAATTAATTAAACTATATTTTTATATAGAGAACTACTCTACTGCTACTACAACTAAACACCTGAACAAATGAATTCCTTAGTAAAGCACCATTGAAACTAGCATTTGCTTTCTAAGACAATTAGTTTTAAGACATTTATTCAACTACACTAGCCATGGGTTTTGAATTGATGGATATCATTTCCCAAGCCTGGCACCAGCTCTCATGACTATGGGGGGGAAAGATGAAACTCCTTCTAAAGAGCTTTAAATTTTGAAAGAGAATTGTACAAGGCTGGGTTCCTTTCCCAGTAAAGGAATAATTGACAGACACAGATTTCCAGGCTTCAGGCCTCCTGTCTCTGGCAACAGGTGAAAGGCCCAAGGATATATTCAAGCCACTCACAAACATGAAGTGGTCTGAGTACATTCAAGCAGGGAAAGAGCAACCCATGATCCTAGAGCAGGGGCAGGCAACCTTTTTGGGTCATGGGCACATCTGGCAATTTGAGAAACTGTCCTGGGTACCACCACAAAATGGCTGCCATGGGAGGCATGGCAAAGGACAAGGAACCTGCTCAAAAGACTGAGTACAAGGCAGAGGTAGGGTCTGAGACCCAACACACTAAACAACTCCTTTGAACCCACAATTTTCAACACCAGCAGAAACCTGTTTCACAGCAATCTCAGCTGCCAGGAAGAAGATGTGTTAATTTTTTTAAAACCTAAAAGCTGGGAGGAGTAGGGCACCTTGGTGGATGCCAAAGAAGATGTCCAGTGGTGGACTGGTGGCTGTGGACACCATGTTGCCTACCCCTGTCCTAGACTGAACACATTCAATTTTTAAGAAACCAAGGTCTTACATGTATTGCTAGGCCAATCATGCAATACCTTCCCTTCATTTGCTCTGACATGGAGAATCATCATTCAGCATTCATTCAGTGTTCTTACTTGATATTTCCATGCATACTCAGTAATAAGACTGCATTGATCAATTAATTGGTACTATCAATCACATAATACCTTACCTGTAATTAAACTGTAGATTTTAAATCAAATTTTCATCAGAGTTTTCTATTGAGAAAGGGTTTAAATGTTAATGGCATTTGATTTCAGGCAGTATGTCCCAAACAATAAGAATTGTTGTGCTGGACCAAATTAAAAGGTCCATGTACCTTGGGACTCTGCCTCCATGTGCGGCTAGCCAGATGTCCCTAGGAAGCTCCAAGCCAAGCACATGTTCATTTCCAATGGCTGGTAATCAGGGAGAGTCCATTTTTGGCTAACATGGCTAAAGGCCATCAACAGACTCACAAATTTGTCTAAACCTTTAGCTATGTATGTTAGTGGCTATTGCAATATCTCATGGCAGTTAATTCCGCAACTTAAATTATGAGTTGCATGAAGCAGTTATTTTTAAAAATTTGTGCTGATTTAATGCTAATAAATTTCATCGGATGATCCCAAATTCTAATGTTTTCAGAGACAAATTTCTCTCTATTCACTCTTTCCACACCATCCATAATTATTCTAATTACACAATTACATAATTGTTAGAAATACAATTGCAATAAACAACTTGCCAAGATAATTTGGTAAAGAATAACAGTTATCTTAAATAAACATCCTCAAAATACTACCCAATATTTAGTGTAACTGGTTAATCAATAAAGCAATCAGTTAGAAAACTTTGGGCAGTATCAATGCAGCCTCTGCACCCCTGCTGTTGGTGTTGTGCCAGTGGGACCCACCACTAGCACAACATGAATCTAGAGCAACTTGGGAAACAAACCAAAATGCTTCTTTCAGGAATGAGACATGCCAACCAGACCTCCCTTCTGCTAGCTCTGCTGACCGATACTGTTCTGGAAATCAGTGTTTTGGCTTGGCTCCAGTTGCTTTAGGAAGCACTAGCAATGGATCCTGCTCGTGCAATAAATACTGTGCTTTTATTTATTTAAGGTATTTTTATGCAGCCCTTCAGCAAACCTTCCAAGGCAGCTTACAACAAAGTAATAAAAATTTAATCAACGACGACAACAACAACAACAACAACAACAACCAGTTGAATAAATAAAACAGTAAAAGCAGCATAAAACAATTAAAAGCCCATAAAATTCAGTGGAAGGAATAGAAAATCTACTGAGCACATACTTAGTGATTTATTTATTTTTTAAGCCTGGGCAAATGAAAAGGTCTTTGCCTAGACTGAAATGAGAGAGTTGGCTCCAGATAAGCTTCCCTGGGGAGGGCATTCCACAGACTAAGACTCTCTCTCCAGTCACCACCCTCCTAACTTCAGGTGGGGTGGGGGTGGATATAGGGAAGGACTGC
The DNA here is from genome assembly GCF_057233095.1 of Heloderma suspectum. Classification (NCBI taxonomy): domain Eukaryota; kingdom Metazoa; phylum Chordata; class Lepidosauria; order Squamata; family Helodermatidae; genus Heloderma; species Heloderma suspectum. The sequence goes on from NC_139461.1 coordinate 234,813,112, forward strand.
AGGAATTTGACAGGTTCATTTGCTGGAAGACAGTTTTTCAGGTACCCAGGTGCCAAGCCCTTTAGGACCTATTATAACAAAAATATAATCATCAAACAATAAATAACATCTGTAAAATCAACTTTCAACAGATTAAAATGCCCATGTAAATAAAAACATTTTTGTTGGGCCTCAAAAAGACTGCAACATTTGCACCTGGGAGGCCTTTCGAGAGAGGATGTTTCATAGCCAGGGAACCACCACTGAAAAATCCCCTTCTTCTGTTGCATAACGTGCCTCTGGTAAAGGAAGCACCGGTAGAAGGGTTTTGGCAGTCAGTTTCAAAACATGGGCAGATCAATATGGGAAGAGGTGCTTCTTCGGGTACTTGGGTCCCCAGCCATCTAGCACTTTAAAGACACATACCAGCCCCTTGAATTGGGAGCCAGTGGAGTTCTTTCAAAATTGTTGTTATATGCAAAAAGCCAGCCACCCCAATCAATGTTCTTGTGGCGTCATTCTGCACCAGTTGAAGCTTCTGAATCATCTTCAAGGGCAGCCCCATGTATAATACATTGCACTAATCCAACTGGGAGATTACAAGAGGATCACTGTGGCCAGATTATCCCTGCCAGAAATGGCTGCAACTGGTGAAGCAGTTGAAGCTGGCCAAAGGCACTCCATGTCACTGAGACCATCTGGGCCTTTAGTGACAAAGCTGAATCTAGGAGAATCCCCCAACTGCACACCTGTTCCTTTGGGTGGGGGGTGCAACCCTGTAAAAACAGGACAACTATCAATCTCCCAGACCTGGGATCCATCTCTCCACAGTGTCTCCATCTAATCAGGGTTCAGCTTCGCTTTGTTATCCCACATCACTTTAGCACCTTCACAACCTTATCAGATGATACGGAGAAATAGAGCTGAGTGTCATCAGCGAACTGAGGGCACCTTAGTCCCAAATATCTGGATGACTTCTACTTACAGCTTCATATAAGTGTTAGAGAGAATGGGGGCAACATGGAACCTTATGGGACCTGCACAAGTGCCACAAGTGCAGCAATCCCCCAATACTGACCCTGCAGGTAAGCACGGAACCACTGTACCACTGGGCCTGCTAATCCCAGTGCCCAAAATCATTCCAGAAGGATGCCATGGTTGATGTTGTTAAAAGGCACTGACAGATTAAGGGGAATTAACAGGGTCGTACTCCCCCGTCTCTCTCCAAACTGAGGTCATCTGTCAGGGTAACTAAAGCTAAGTCCATGTCAAAACCAAGCCTGAAGCCAGACTAAAATGGATCCAGATAATCCATTTCATCCAAGAGTGCCAGGAGTTGAGCCACCACCACACTTTGCTCAAAAGGGGGATGTCTGTGACAGGAAGAAACAAGTTATTGGTCTTCTAGGTCCAGAGAGGGTTTCCGAAGGAGAGGTCACACAACTGCCTCCTTTACAGTAGCTGGGCATACTCCCTCTTGCATAGAACCATTAATAATTTCCTAGACCCACCAAGTCAATCCCTTCCAGCTAGATGTAATTAACCATGATAGGCAAGGGTTGAGTAAAAAGCTGAACCCTTCTAAGCACCTTGTCCATATCCTCAGGCCTCAAAACTGAAACTGATCCCATACAACCAGACTCAACAGTGTTTTGGATGCTCCTCAGGAACTGCTCTCCAACCATTTAAATCAGTTCACAGACCTGAATTATGTTTTATCATTACTATACCAAGCTTCCATCTCCTCTCCATCTTCTCAATGCACAACCCGGTCCTATGCCTGTTTGCCTAGAAGTTCAAATGAGTCCAATGGGGTTGGGCTCCAGCTTTTTGTGGGCCCCCAGGCAAGAAACCATCAGTGACCCCTTTAAACTTGCCTGGCAATCATATCTCTCAGTGAAAACCATATTCCTTTAACACTAAATGCATGGTAGGATGTGACACTTGTTGCTTTTGTAGGAAAATATTATCCACACATATTCAGAAGCACTCTGTTTTAATCATTCACATGACCCAGAGCTCAGTCCTGAGTTAAATTAAGCTCTGACATCAGCAGTTTTAAACGAGTCTATAACTAAGGAATTCACAATAAGAATTAGAGGTACCACTTGCTTAAACTGAAACAGTTGAATTGCATTATTATTTTTCATTACAATATTTACAATTAAACATAAAAATATGCATTTTTGTATTGCCAAGATTACAATATACACTTAAATCAGGTATCTTCTCTGAAAATAGCCAACATTCTGCAACATAAACTCTGGAAAGGATACTTTAGACTTGAGGGGTTACAGTGTTTCAAGTCTATTGTTCCTGTATTCAGTTCCGCAACAAAATTCCTCATGATGTATTGGGCAAAGTCTGTACCCCTCTGGGAGATCTTCTGATTTTCAGGAGGAGCAACAGTGTTTCCTTCTTCAGAACAGCAAGATTCTGTACAAAATAGCAACATCCAGTCAATGCTTCAGAAGATGCCCAACCATGCCAACTTCTGATGTAAGGCATAAATGAGGTTTACTCTCAAGTGAGCATGCACAGAACTGCAGCCTGCGGCACCAGTTAAATAGCTGCAGGATCAGTCATTCCTATTATCATCATAACTAGAAAGCTCTGGTTAAATTTATGGAGAGTCCAATTTAATAATGCCTGTTTCAGGTGAAAGCCTCTAAAGCAGCTCAAATTATCTGCATGCACCCCCTTGTTTCCATGCAACTAAACCAGAGATCGAGGCATATGTAACTGAACCAACTGCATATTCTTTCCCTCTTTACTCTTACCTCTCTTTCCTCTGTTGTTTCTCCTGTGCAAGGAGAACTCTAGACTGAGGGTGGGGAACCTGTGGCCTTCCAGATGTTGTTGGATTCCAACTCCCATCAGCCCCAGCCAGAATGATCAATGGCCAGGGAAAATGGGCCTTGTAATTCAACAACAACTGGAGGGCCACAGGTTCCCCAACACTGCTTTTGATAGTAATCTCCTTGGGACAGGGACCTGTCCTCACAGAGTATGAGAGGATGTCACTGTATATCACACGAAGGAAAGAAAAATTAATTTAGCCCCAAACTGCCCATGTACCTCAGAATTCAGAATCAAGTTTCCTCCTAAGCCAGGCACAGAGCGCCTGTTTGCAAGTGGGGTCTCAATCCAGCAGGCGGGTCCACATGCAAAAGCCTGCTTTTTTGTACGGATCCTCCTTGCTGGGTCAGAGTGAATACTTTTACATTGTTCTTTTCTAGTCCCCTCACTGTTTTGCCTTACCAGGTGCATCCCTTTATCTGTAATGGTTTTACTGGGAGTCTTTAAAGAACACAGAACCATTCAATATCATTTGAAAGTATGGTTATCCATTCCAAGCCTTTGTAGTAAGCCAGGAATGGATATATATTGAATTAAATTAAATTAAATACAGCAATCAGTTGCCTGGCTCAGAGCATGCAACACCCTCTTGCAACATCAGAGCAACTGAGCCTATGCCAGCTAGAGGGGCTCTGACATCCTGGGCCTATATCAGGCCCTCTGTCATACAGACAGCCTTGCAAGTAAACCTGAGATCAGGGAGATGACTGGCAACAGCCTTCATGTCAGAGCAGATCAGCCAGTGGCATCAAGAGAAGTGGAGCAAGCCAAGTAGAGTACAGGATCAATACTCACAGTCCACCTCACAAACAAGCCTTCACTCAGCAGTTTGCAGCCACAGATGTGCTTCTGGGTACCCAAGTCTTTATTTAAAGGCTATTTTTTACAATACTTTTGTTGTTGTTGTTCAGTCGTTCAGTCGTGTCTGACTCTTCGTGACCCCATGGACCATAGCACGCCAGGCCTTCGTGTTCTCCCGGAGTGTGCTCAAGTTCATATTCATTGCATCGGTGATGGTATCTAGCCATCTCATCCTCTGCTGTCCCCTTCTCCTTTTGCCTTCAATCTTTCCCAGCATCAGGATCTTTTCCAGTGAGTTTTCTCTAGGGGTGGACGAAAGTCCCTTACCTGTCCTCGAAGGACGTTCGCGGTGGGGGGGAGGTGCTTCGCTGGTCCCCCCGCGAAGTGCAGGCTGGGGGGGGGGAGGCTTCCCGCCTCGGCCCAGCCAAAATTCAGGCCGGGGGGGAGGCTTCCCACCTCGCCCCGGCCAAAATTCAGGCCGGGGGGGAGGCTTCCCGCCTCGCCCGGCCGCGAACGAGAAAGTTAAAAAAAAAAAAAAAAGCCCCTTGATAGGCTACGTGATGATTGACGTAGCCTATCACGGCTGACTTTGCAAATCTAGCCGAGGTAGGCTACGTGAATCGTCACGTAGCCTATCAGGGGGCGTTTTTTTTTTTTCTTTTATTCTAATGGCGGCGGCGGCAGCCGGTCGAAAAACCGGCTGCCGCTCCCGCCCCGCTCGAACACCCGCCGAACTGCCGGCCGGACCCGCCGCCGGGAGGGACATTCGGCGAAGGTAAGTCCCGTCCCGGGGGGGGGGCGGGGGGGTTCGGAGGATTTCTCCCCGAAACTTGTTCAGGGGGCCGAACACATTGGCGCTCGGCCCCCCGAAGTTTCGGGGAGAAATTCTCCGCCAACCCTAGTTTTCTCTTCGCATTAGGTGGCCAAAATATTTGAGCTTCAGCTTCAGTATCTGTCCTTCAAAATACATACATATAGATAGGAATTCAAGTTCTAATGGCCAAAGGTATCTCCATTCTATGCAGGACACTGTTGTTATAGGCTATTCAGCTCTTGCATAACATAATTTAGAGTTTAGTGAAAGGAAAAGGGAGAGATGAAGCACTATGGCTGTCTAAAAGGGGAAGACTGACTTGGTGTTCTGGGGAAAGACAGACTGCAACACAATTCAAAGAAAGTATGCCCCCAGGCTCCCCTCTGCTTCTAAGCATTAACAAGCACTGTTGATGCATTTGCAAGTAATTCTGTACAGTATCTTCCCCCCCCCCTTTAATTAAAGCTTCAATCCTGAAGGTGGACATTCAGAATCAGCTTCAAGGGTGTGTGCACTACACAGATCTGATAACAACCTTTCTAATCTTATAAAGAGCAAAGGAAAATTAATCAATAGACATTTGTTAAGATGGAGAAGCTCAAATCTGAAATGGGTTACATGGGGAGGGAGGGTGTCACTTGTGGATCTACAAGTCAAAGAAAAGAGCTATGAATCAATTGAATATTTAAGTGGCTAAGGGTGCAATCCTATGCTTGTTGAGACAGAAAAATGTGTGTAAAAAGTGTGAACATTTTTACAACTCCCACACTGCCCAGTAATGCAACCGTAGTACATATTAATAAGTGAAATTATGAATAAAATTAAGGGATATGCACAAAAATAAATGCGTAGAATTATTCACTTTCTACGTATTAAATTCTACCCACAATAGAGTGTAAAACAGAGATAGGATGAATATATAATGAAGAACAATAAGAAAAAATACACACATATAAGATTTTATTTAAATAAAATATTTATAGCAACCAAAACTGTTCTCAACAGCCCTAGCCACAATGATCCCAAATTAGTACAAATAAGTACATTTACATCTATTCGGTTTTAATGTATAGAGACAAGAACTCTCTAAATATGAACCTAAAGAGAGCCAAATCCCAAGGAAATTAAACTTCATAGTTGCGTGCCTAGCCATATACACTTGGTGCATCAGCTTTTGTATAATTAAAATATCCCAAACTCTCTGCAGTCACTCCTTCCTCCTAGCTGTCTGCACTGTCCTTCTCGATGGTCCAACAAAATAAAATAGTTTTATCAAACATGTCATTTCAAAGACCTAGCTTGTCATTACTCTAAGAAGAACCAGGCAAATAACTGTGTCACAAACCCTGTTACTCAAACTGAGCAGGGAGAGTTTATGTTTATGTGTGTGTGTGTGTGTGTGTGTGTATGTGTGTATATATATATATATATATATATAATATAAACAGAAATCGGTGAATAGCAATGCTTTGGTACTTGACACTTTGATATAACGCCTGTCTTCCTGGGAAATGAGAGATTGATATTGTGATATTGTTCACACCAGACATGCAGGAGAAGCTATCACCCGTCCATTGTCTGAAAAGCCTTTGTCTGCCATGCTCATAGGAACTTGGTAATATGCTAGGGGGAAAGCAGCCAGTAAAGACTCCAGCCTCTTACTCAGAGTCACCCATGCTCCTATGACAAAGGGCTTGAATGCGTCTTTGATTGGCTCAGTATTAAGGAAACTATCCCTCTACAGGGGGGCTGCCATCTGCAGAGCAGGCTCAATTTCGATCCTTGAGCAAGGAAAGGAGTTCTAGTCAACAGTCAAAACTGAACTATATAATGTGGTAATTATTTCAGCCAAACTGGTGTGCAGCTACTTCTGATGCAGTAAGGTTTTGCTTCAAATTAAATACATAGTTTCCATTCCTATGATCGTCTTCCACTGTTCAGAGTTGCCCCTCGTGTCCTGTCCTGTCCCATTCTCAATTTGGAGAGCCTTCTCAGAGATCTGAGATGTCACAGCATGGACAAAAGGGGGCAAAACACAGACCTGCTCACCTGCCAGAGCCATATTCCCCTCCTCCCCACCAGTTTTTACCTTTCACCAGATGGACCAAGAGCAGGTTATTCAACATTCAACAAGTTAAGCACAAGGCCACTTTAAACTGACACCACCATCATATCCGTAGCTCTATATGTATTTTACATTTTACATTTTTCAAACCACTTAGAGGGGTTTTTTTTAGATATGGTAAGTGGTATATAAATTGATTAAACAAATAAAATAAAAATAAAACTATCTTGGACCCCCCAAATTCACTTAGAAAAGCAGCTTTGCTTTTGTCAGGAGAGGAGAGGAAATCAGGAAACAAGGAGAAGCCATTAAATTTGAGGGAATATCCCCCCAGAAATTAAACTGGTCGACCTTTTACACTCATTCATCAGTGTAAATGTCTCTCGGACATTATCCAGATTGGGTGGTTCAGTAGGTATGTCTCCCTCCCCCGCAACTCATATGGGTCCACATGACCTCACACTCACACATTCAAAAAGAGGCCTTTTTTGTTGTTGCCAGAACTAAGCAAAAGACAGAAGGCGGCTGGGCCTCAACAGGACCCCTCCCTTTAATGAATTTGATTTCGGCTCAAGTGAATATTCATAAATTACTCCTGCTCTACTTTGCAGAAAACATCAGCCAGCAAGCAAACACAGTGGATGACTGAAGAGGCCCCAAACAATTTTGATTACAGTCCCCCTTACCTTCATTATCTTTTATGTCTATTTAAATTCTGCATGCTATATATGGTCACACACACACACACACACAGACTATTTGTTACTTTATTCTTTTATTATAACATTACCTCCTGCTTCTGCTCTGCATTCATTTTTTAAATGAACTTTAAGAAGAGAGAGTGTTGTCTGGATAGAAAACTGCATTTGCATGCTTGAGAGGCCTGAGGGGCTCTCTGTGGGTTTTGGCAAGGCTCCTAAGCTTAGTGAGGAGGAGCATTGATTTGATTTCCTCTTCCCTTACCAGCCCCTCCCTCCCACCTTTCTTTCCATACTATATATGTCGAGTTGATTTCGCTTTTCTTTTTCAGCATGTGCAAACCACTTGAAGAACAATGGCACAGATTAGACACCCTCCTTAGGGCTGTTTATGAATGCAGTTGTAGAGTTCAGCAAAGCAGAAACATTACATGCAGTAATTGGACATTTAATTACTAATGAAGCTGGCAACTTAATATTTTTTTCTGAGGGTCTGAAGAAATCTGACAGTTTTTCCAAAAAATGCTCTTTCATTGCACACAATTACAGTTTCAGATAAGCTGTACTGGACAAACTATGTGTTTAGAAACCCTTGCACCTTTTATTAAATCAAAATTAATAGCAGGTAGCATCTGCTTTAGTGTCTGAAAATTGGGTCTAGGCCAACTGGGCAAGGAAGCTCCACAACATCCACAGTCTTAAGAAAATGAAGTCGAACCCACAAAAGATGAGGGCTTTGGGGCAAAAGTGTGAGAATTCACACGTTTCAGCAAAAGAATAGAGCTGTCATCATATTGGGCTAGTTCACATTTTGAATATTCAAGCGGCCATTTTTGAATATTTAAGCAGCAGCAATAGGAAGTCACCATGGGTTTTTGTGTTGTGCAAACCCATCAAGGGTGGCTTATGTGAGGGTTAAACAACCCTCGCATAACCCTAAAACAGCTCATGAGTTTTGCAAGGGGTGTTTAACCCTTGCATAAGCCACCCTTGCCAGACTGACGATAAGCCACAGTAACCACACACTGCAGCTTGAATATTCCAAAGGACAGCCAGCATGCACCACAACCCACCATGGCTTAAATAAGTGATTGTGTGAACCCGGTCATTGTGATGAGGTTTATCTAGACTACTCGGCTTATAAACAGGGCAGGATCCTTTCTTATATAACAAGCTTCGATTTGTGCTTCGAGACTTTTTCATATGTGAGGTACCAAACAAACCCCCTTTCCTTATGCAACTCATCTTAATGCAACTCATCCAGCAAGAAAAGCCAATGTTTATCCTCCATTTCCCCTGCCTTTATGTTAGCCAATTATTCTTCTCAAGATAATTGTGAATGTCACCTCTGAAGACTGGGTGGCAACCATATTAGTAGCATCCATAGAACACCCTGATCCTACATAACATACAACACCCTGACCCAACATTGACAGAGCCAGGAGACAATTTACATCATATGTTATTGCTGAAGCTTTTGTTTTCTTTGTTCTTTTTTGTATCAAGGAATACAAAATATGAACTGGGTGACAAACAAGACAACATATTAAATGGGATTTGGCTCAAAGAACTACCAACAATTATTCAGAAACAGACTGAAGCAATGCCTTAGAAATCAGAGGCTAACCAAGGAAAGGCTCTGCTATTCATGTATCTGCTTTCAGTTTTCACAGCATCTGCACAGCCCATGTACATTGTATGTCAGACAGTCTATCTTTATACATACAGTTCTATTCATGTAGAGAAATGTTAGGGTCTCCCTAATGAATCCCAGTGAGCATGGACAAACCTTACCTAATCCACAATTATCCAAAAGCAGATGATGGTGAATCACTCCATTTTTGGCTCTAACCATTATCATAACCAAGATGCAAGACTGAATACAGCACTGATCCAAGGTATTTTGGCACAAAGTAGAAAATCCAAATGATGGTAAAAATGAATAAATAAATATCTGCTGACCTTTGACACTGCTCAAAATTTGCCACCCAAGGCAACTGCTTCACTCTGCCTAATGGCCCTGAGTGGACAAATGAGTGATCTGAGCTTATATGGCAGCAACTGTATTAATGAAATATTAAGAGGCAGAAATTTCTTTACAGAGATCACCCCATCACCCAACTTTACAAGTGATTGAAGAAATAGTATTAGAAATTATATGTTACAAAACAAAAGCAATGCAGTACTACTACATCTCTTCAAATGGTGTTGGGATCTTCTAAAAAGTTAGAGAACCAGCCTGTGGGTGGCGGGGGGTGGGGGTGGACATGAGTACTATTCCCACTGGCTTTCGTGGCCCAAGAAAGGCACATCATGAAGCCAGCTTACTGAAGCTAGATCCGGACTGTCTGAATGAGAGACCACCTAAACCTATATGTGTGTGGTGCTTTGGGCTCAATGGTAGAATGTAAATTCAATAAAGAAAAAAGAAGACGTGAAGCTAAAACATATAATCAGGGAATTTAGATAACTCAGGGTGAAATCCACCAATAGAATGAAGACAGTTAGCAGAATGGATTCCTCCTCCCCCCTGCACCCCACTCCTGTGCATCCCCAAAATCTATTCCAAAGGGCTGGAGAGAGGAAGGGGAGGTAACCGTTGTGCAAAGGAAAGGCTGTTCATGTGACGCTGGATGGAATCTTAAGATTTGGGTAATGCAAGTACCTAATGTAGCCATTCTGAGAACCTAATCTAAAAAAAGCCATAAAGGGTTTTGTGCACCATATAGACAGGATCCTATCCTCCTAACCCTTTCCATATTCTTCAAACATTCATTTTCCCTTGTTGTTCACACCTATAGAACAGAAATATGGAAGGATGCTGGGAAAGCACAAAGAAGGAATGATCAAATGAGAGCACTTTGTTAAGACACAAACCTACTCATTATCAAACAAGATTTTTTTTGTGCATATTATATTTACTATCTTATTTAAAAGCTGCTCTTAGCAAGCCACTAAAACTGGAGAGAGTGTGTGCGTTTTACACAAAAAGACAAATTGGCAGGTGAGGAACATTTCTCTCTTACTCAAAACAGATTCACCAAGTCCTTGGAGAGGAGCCAGCAATACAGCATAAATAAACAAGAACGGAAACAAACAACAAATGACAATGCAATTATATCTTGACTAGAATTGCGGGGGAGATCACTTGCAAAGTGGACACAGTTTGCTGAACCTTTCTGATGTTTCATTAAAACACACGCGCGTGCGCACACACACACACACACACACATCTTGCAAGATGAAAATCATACTGTTAGAAGGACTTTATGCCCATTCTCTACGACAGTCCAATATCTGCAATCCCTTCTGGGATTCTTGGCATTACATCCAACACTAGCTACATTGTTTGACATGGAATTACTTACTGTTTCACGCCCATGAGCAAAAATATGTCAGAAGCACCCACAGATAGGAAGCTTTCTTATACTCTCAGACCATTGGTCCATCTATCTCAATACTGACTACATTGACTGGCAGGAGCTCTCCAGGGCCACATCTATATGGCACTGCATTAAGCCCCTATGCCGTCACAACTGCGCAGCAATGTGGCTTCAAATCAGCATGCCCTGCGATACACTCACGATGCACTGCGTGCTTCCCTTACAGACTTGCCATGCCCTTTTTTTGCCATTTTACTGAAATGCGCAGCTGTGCAGTCCTGTGAGTGGGGGGATGCGACACTTCAGTGCCTGTTTTATATTTGAGGGACTCTGCTGTGTCTTTCTGTCCCTTTTTAGGTAAAAAGTGGGTGTTTTGTGCTCCTTCATTTCCGCACCCATGTTTGTCAGTTCCCTAGCCCATGACTCTCGCGATGGTTCGCACTCACAAGCGTGAGCGCTACATGCCTAGCCATCACTCCAAAATGGTGGCCGGGGTGATGTTGGTCCTTCCCCAAGGCCCCCAGCCCCAGCCCTTGGGTACTGAGTCCACAACCATTACGAAGATACGAAGCCGCAAAACTGTGCAAAAGGGTGATTATGTAGATGAAAACACTCCTCTGTGCCTCTGTAACTGCGCAGGTGCGAAGGGATGGAGGGAATAAAGGGGCATCACAGAGTGACACAGGCACTATGCATGCCTACAACATGCCCACTGCAAAATGCGAAGTCAGTTCGGGGAAGGAACAGACGGCCTGCAATCGCAGGGAAACCCGCAGCAACCCTCCAAAATTGTAGTAGAACAACTCCTTGGAACTCCGCATTTTCCGGGCGAAAACCACAGACAGCTGCAAAGTCATGACTGTACCATCTATCACAAGGGACCTCGACTCGCACCTGCCCTGGAGGAAAAGCCCGGTGTAGATGGGGCCCAGGGTTCAGGCAAGACTTTTTGCCCAGTCCTATTTGGAGGTATCAGGGATTAAACCTGGGCCCTTTTACATATAAAGCACGTGCCCTACCACTGAGCTGCAGCATTCCCCAAATATTTAGCTTACTCTTTTATGCTGATGCCCAAAATCCAAGGCAAAGGCAGCACTGCTATGTTTACAGAAGCATCCCTCCTCAAAAAAGTTAATTACATTAGGTGGCAAACCAGGGGTTTAGTGCTGCTTTTCGCATTATGATTATAAGTCATGGCAGTCCCCCAGCAAATCACTCTTGTGATAGAATCAGTCATGAGCAAAGGATTTATATCTGTGCCACCTCATGAGTCATTCTCAAAGAATAGCAGCAGATATGACAAAGAGAACATTGGCTGCAAGGCAGGTGCTGCTTCAGTGCATAAAACACATTGCCTTGTGTTTAAATTCTAAAGAAAGAGGTTCCAGTGTTCAGACCTGCCTGGAAGTTATGTCAACTACTCTGGAAACCCTTCCCCGCCAATACCAGGGGTAGCTCCAGATGGAGGGCTCCTACCAACAGAAGGCATTGAGCAACTATTCTCTTTTCTTCTTAACAGATTTTCTGCAGTAAGATAACATATATAAGAAGCTGTGGGAAAACACAGGAGGGTTACGAGTGGAAGACAATGACATCTGGACCCCTCATATAATTCCATGAATGAAGCAGAGCGATGGCACAATAAAAGCCTCACCTGGAAGCACCACAGCTGTAGGAAAGCTAAATTGTGGTTATTCAGTAGTGAGGAAATGGCCCTTGGAACATGACTCAAAGGGATCACTTTAATCCACATGTTCCAAGGCAGACATCTACCACTGAAAAAAAGTACCAGGGTAAACTGAGACTGAAATGAAGAAATGACTTGTTTTACCTCCCAGCATCTTTGATTTCGGGTGTAAGGCATGCCAGAAGACAGAAGCTGGATGCCCAGGCCTCAAAGGTGGCCAGGAGTGTGTTTGCACTGTTGAGGCTGGTGTGCCAACTGTGCCCATTCCTAGGGATGCCTGATCTGGCCAGGGTCACAAATATCTTAGTTAAATCCTGTTTGGACTACTGTAACATGCTCTACATCGGGCTGCCTTTGTAAGCTGTTCAGAAACTTCAGCTGGTTCAGAACGCTGCAGCTGAAGTGTTGACATGGAGCATGTGACTCCCTTGCTACAGCAGCTTCACTGGCTACCAGTCTGTTTCTGGGCAGCATTCAAAGTGCTGGTTATGACCTATAAAGCCCTATACAGCTCAGGACCAGGCTATCTGAAAGACCGCCTTGTCCAATATGAGCCTGCCTGGTTCTTAACATCTTCTGGCCTTTCCAGTGGCTGCTCCCAGGCTGTGGAACTCCCTCCCAAGGGAGGCTAGGTTCACTCCCTCTCTGCTGTCTTTCCGCTGGCAAGCAAAGGCCGCTTTATTCCAGAAGGTCTTTGGCCTGCGAGTCTGTTGAACTGAGTGCTGTTTTTAACTTTTTCCCTGTAATTGTTATATTTTTATTATATTTTGATGTATTGTTCTATTGTTTTAATCAATTTTAATTGTGCCTGTAAGCTGCACTGAGTGCCATTTGGGGGTAGAAGGGCAGATAGGACTCAAATAATAAATTTGGGTAGAAATAAAATAATAAAAAAATAAAATAAGACAACTCATTCACAGCCACTTATTCTGCAATAATAATGCCTCCTCCACTTCAATCTCTGATCCAAAGGTTTGATCCAAGGCTGAAGAATGATAAAAGGAAGGGGAAAGACCCTGGATAAAGGCTCGACTCACCTGTTCCACCTCTAGATAAACAATCATGCAAATTTACATTGTAAACAATAGCAGAGTCATTACCTTAGGTGTCCGGGGAGGGGGGGGGGCTGCCAGTACCCTGCACAGGTAAACCGGATTTTGCCAGTACCCTGGTAAAACAGGCCAGGATCCGGATGGCACATCTGCATGCACATAGGCAAAGGGCTGTCAAACCTCCTCTCTGGCAACAACCCCTCACACTTCTTGGGGTGCTAGTCCAGTGAGTTCTCGCTCCAGGAGTACGGTTGTGCACAGACTCCCTGCTTTGCTTCGGATGCTGCTTTGGACTTTCCAAAGCGGCCCTGCTTTACTTCAGACCCCATCTGCTTTGACTCAGATCCAAATCCAAAGAGATTCAGACATCCAAATCACTCATTTTTGGCATTTTCCCATTGACTTGCATGGGAAAACACAAACGGCCGTACCTTTTTCAGTTTTCAAGATAAATACATGAAATTTGGGGAACTCTCAGCCCCACTGATGGGCATCCCACCTGCCAAATGTCAGTCAGTTTAGCCCAGGATTTTTGTGCTAGGCACACGTAAAATGTGCTGTCCTTAGAAACTCAAACCAAAGCTCATAAAGGGATACTCAAGTTAGGTGTTGAAGCGATCGCTATCCCTAAACTCTGTCAATGGTTTCTTTGAAGTGCAAATAGTACTACTTTCCTATTCACAGTCAATAACCTCAGGGTCTCTTTGGCTGAATTGCCTGGGAAAACAATGGCTGGTAGGCAGGAAGCAAACTAAGACAGCAACCCTGCCAGGTAGACACACTGACTTGAACGAAGAGCAATGACATTTGTCTGCTGGACTGACAGAGGTAGGAAGCCACACAGCAACTCTGCCAGGAGGGCACAGCAGCACCTTGCCCACTTCTGCCCCTGCCAAGACCCCAAAGATGCCTCATATTGGGGCTTGCTTGCTTTGAAACACACAGTGTAGTCTTATACTATTTAAATAACAGCTGTTAATGTGTGTAGTGCCTTGCCACTGTTTTTGGAAATGTGGACTGTGTGTATTCCTTTGACACACACTGTTTGCTTGTCCACACAGCACAAGCACACACACACACACACACACACATGCACATGCACACACAAGCAAAAGGAAAGCAAACACTTAACTATAAGCAAAGGGGCAGGGGAACCAAGTATAATCCTAACAGAAGGTGTTTTAAATTTATTTTTAAATTTATTTTTTTTTTAGGAAAAAGAGATCAAAAATGGGAAGGGAAGGAATACAGGAATTGAGAAGGGGGGGTGGAGGGAAGCCAAGAACAAGGAAAGGAAAATACTATCTTTACATATATATTTATTTAAAAAAAATCTAGAGAGAATCAAAGTAAGGGCAACCTAATGGGTTGAAAGAGAATTGAAAAGGTTGGCAGCAGTGAGATAAGCAAGTACAGTGAAATTTTCTGGATTTTTAAATGTACAAACAAGAAGAATGAAAGGTAAACCTATTACAGAAGGGTAAGGCGGGGTGGGGAGAGACTAACATAGCTGTCATAGCACGCACTTTCTTCTCAGCTTCATTCTGCCAAAGGAGAGTGGGAAGGGTTAATCTCCTTCCCACTCTCCCTCGGCAGGATGCCAGCTGCTCCAGTGCCATGGCTTCCTCTGCCATGCCTAGCAGAGACTGGCACAGTTGCTCTCAGTGGCTGCAGCAGAGGCAAGATAGTACTGGAGCTGAGAGAGAAATGCTGTGGAGCTTCCCTCTCAGCTCCTGTCCCATCCTGCTGCCGCCGCTGCTGCCACCACCACCACCACCACCATCATTGCACACAATGGCAGCTCGTCAGAGCAGCAGGAGGCTGCTCAATCATTAGGCAGCTCACACACCCCAATAGATCATCTTGTGCACCCCCTGCACTCCAAATCCTGTCACTTTGGAGACCACTGCTCTAGCTTCTAGTCATCTCCTCTCCACTAACGCCACCTCTCTCACAATGAGCAAATGGAGGCTGACTCACAGCAAAGCTCCCTCCTCCTCCTCCTCCTCCTCTGCCCTTCCCCGCCCCTCATCTTCTGCCCGTCCCGGTGGCCAGATCTCTCACGAATCGATACATTTGGTGCCTCTGCCTCCTCTCCCCTTCCCCCCTCCCTCCTACTCCTCCCCTCCACGTGATCTTTCAGAAGTTGATACATTTTGGAGACAGCCTGCCTGGGCTGCTCAGAAAGCATAGGAAGAGCTCCGAATACACGAGGCAGACCAAGGTGCCTTATAGGTGACCCACTTCACTTCGGGGTGCCTCGGTGCTGTTCTGATCTGCCTTGTATCACACCGAGGAACCTCCGATCAGCCTCATTATTTGCACTTCGAATCGAAGTGGTGCACAGCCCCATTTATGAGGGCTTTTGAGGACATGTGGGAGCTGCTGTTGTTGAAAAGACACTTCTGTCAGTGCTTTGGATCCTGGCTTGGGTCTAAACATCCCTGAATCAAACCTTGGGGTTTCTCATCACATTTACAAGTTCTTGGTACATACCTTACTGCATGGAGCTTCTAAGCTAGTGATGGATCAGAAATATATTTGCAGCATACAGGCGCATGCACACACACACACACACACACACACAATTACACTTACAGGCACAGCAGATGTTTAGACTCAGGCCAGGATCCAAAGCACTGACGGCAGTGTTTTTTCAGCTCCCCATTCCAGCAGTAGCTCCCCCATGTCCTCAAAAGCCCTCTTAAAGCAAGATCTCTCTGAAGTAGCACCCCCAGGGGTGTGAGGGGTTGTTGCCAGACAAGAGGTTTGGCAGCCCTTGTACCATTAACCCACCTGATATATACCCCATATAACTCAACTGATAATATATGGGGTATATATATCCACCTCCTCAAAAACAAATCTAATCTTGAAATGAAGTTAGTGGGAAAAACATATTATTTTGTTTGCTGTCTGAGTAAGCTATTTTTAGTTACTAAATACACTACACATCCGGCTCCTAACTATTACTGTTTTTCCTTGACCCTGAACATTATTGTTAAGCTGGAATGAATCAGAGTGAATTCTTTTTTTAAAATGAATTCCACTGTGATTCAACTAAACATATTTCTTTTAGTAAAGGCACTGCTTCATATTTTTTTCTTTTAATTAGAAAACTGGCAAGGTACGAGAATGGGAAAGTTCTAAAATCCACTTTTCAAACCTTATAATCTGGCCTTACTGCACTCTCATGTGTCATGTCCTCCCCATGATCAGCTCAACACAGGCACTGTCAAAGTCACTTTCCTGTACTGTAAAATCAGTAGCCAACAAGCAAAATGGGGATGGAATGGCGTGTCAGTGAAAAATCAGGGGCAAGGTTACTCATCCCATAAGACGTTTGCTTTATACAAATTTCATTACAGTGTTATTAATTTCTTTAAACAATTCATATTGAACATTTTTCCATATTAAAAATGTAATTAATAGCTGGCTGAACTCTTCAGAAGCAGAACATGAATATCATGAATCCATTTTTTAAACCATTTCATTTGAATGCTGATGACCGCTTTCATGTATGTGCCACAAGGTGTTTGGAAAGTTTGGACTTCAGTGAATGGACACCTTTTAAAAAGAAAAGTAGCTTGGTCTTTTGGTTAGGTGATTGACTGCAGTGAAAACTTTCAAAATAACACCAGCTGCATATATGCTTTCCCACACAAATGGATTTTGTGTGGAATTTTGGCCAAGTTTTCTAACAATGGAGTGCTCCTGAGGACATGCTTTTACTTTTTCCGATATGTAAGTGAGTGGCTGGAGGCAGCTCCAGGACTTAGGAAAGAAGCAGTATTTTCTGATGTGCCACTTCAACCAAAAGCCAGGGGCTGGAGGGTAGGAGGCAATGCAGGGCTCTCCATCCTTCACTTTATTATCTATCTACAGACAAGTTTAGCTGGCAAGTAATAATGGTGTGCAAATTTGTATGTGACACAAATCTGTACTAATAATAATCAAAAGTTTTAACAGTTCTTCTTGGCTTTTATTGTGGGACCCCAAAGACCACCCTAAAAACATTAAGAATTCTTAATATTTGTATAGTGCTTCAAGTGTTCAAAGTGCTTCACACTTGCATTATCTTGCTGTAATTTTTACAACAACCCTGTAAGGTAAATCTATTATTGTCCCCCATATTGCAGCTGGGAGGACTGAAGCTGAGAGAGAGTGGCTTGCCAGAGGTTTCCTGATTCAAAGATCAGTCTTTTAGCCACTACCAAATAGCTGCAAAGGTTTTTAAAAATTAAAAGAAAATAAAACACACACTATAAAAGCCAGCTTTAAAATGTGGTTATACCTATAGTGCAAGGTAGACATATCTGTTCCTAAATGAAGATTATAGTTGGATGGACCCGACTCCCGCATGGCTACCAAGAAAAGCGACTCATTCTTCCCTTAACAATCAGATGACATCCTGATGATTTGTCCTTGCACAAGGGTGTTATTTGACAATATGTGACCACACTCAATTAATTACTCAGCTGCTAATATCTGAACAATAAATTGACTAGGATCCACCTTCCACTCCCTACCTACTTTCAGTTTGTTTTCAGAAAAAAAAGTACAAACCAGGCCTGCTTCCTGTGGCAATTTGCAGAAGTCCAGTGAAGAAGAGGAGACATTGGTTTGCACAATCACCACAGCCCACCACGGCTTACTAGCCATGGTGGGCTGCAGCACCTGCAGGTGCCAGATTGCAATTCAAACCCACCACCATCACCACTGTGGATTTTTGTTTCGTCTGAACCTGGCAAGGGTGGCTTGTTGGGGTGATTAACAAACCACCATACAACAGGCCATGAGTTCTGGGTGGCTTGTTAACCACCCCAACAAGCCACCCTCACTGGGTTTAGACAACATGAGAAGCTGTGTCTGGCATGCAACCGGCATGCACAAGGTACTTAACAAACCTGTGATGGTGTAAACTGGGCCAGATTTTTTCAAATGCGGGAGCCTGCAAGTAGTCTTTAAAAAGCTAGCTCAAATTGCTGTCTTTAAGGCTTTTCCTGTTTCTGGACAGCAGTCGTGAAATCATGCCTTTAAGGAAGAAGTCTGGACAGATTGTAACCCTACTCGGGATGAGACCACTCTATGAAACATAAGCTTTTGCATCTTATGATTGGAACAAGTTTAAAATTACAAAATATAAGTATAAAAATGTGTTATGTTCCATTTAGCTTTTAAAAAATGTATCAGTATCTGCCAAAGAATAGTGATATAGTGATTTATAGTGATATAAAAGGAAAAGTAATGCATTTTCTGCAAATTCTATAATATTTTAGGTTCTCTGTATATTCTTTTATGTAGTAAAAAGGGGTACATTCAATCAAACTATTTATTGGGAATACTTGATGAAGTTGTACAGACACATGACATCTTTCAGGAAAAAAGTTTATCTGCTCTACCCTACAAAAATAGAGCTCTCTTCAACATGCTTTGTACGTTAACATATTATAATGCAAGCTTATCATGCAATTCCGTGTCAAACACTATAGCAATTCCTTCTTCCTAATAAATGAGCTGCCATGGATATCACAGATCAACACTTCAGGTTTAAGCAGAGTGAGATGGGTTTCAAGTTTAAAAATCCTAGTTTAATCACAGGTATGAGAGAAATGACAGCAGTTCTTCCAAAAATGAAAAATATTCACGAAATCCCACAGGAAAGGTAAATTGATTTCAGTTTAAATATAATTACGGTGTATATTTTACAAGGCTCACCAATGCAAGATAAGTTTAGTCACAAGTGTAATTTATAGACCTTGGGGGTTTTTTAGCATTTGCAAAGTCATCTACTATTTTGAAGATACTTCTGCAGAAAAATTCCTGGGACACCAGAGATGAATTCTAAGGGTTAAGATAGCTGGAAACAGAAAGGCAAATAATTGGTATTTCTGGATTGGCTTTACATAAAGCTGCAATGTGCACCCCTGCTCTGTTCTTGCTACTGCAAACTTTGGGACTTTGAATGCATGCGATGGAAGAAATTATTACACCGTGAAAATGAACTGGAGGTTGCTGGCTTTGCTGAGACAAGAGCTAGAGCTTGGCTTCTTGATGCTGGGTCCCTTCCTAGCAACTAGTAAACTAGGCCAGAGTTAGACCTAGTTAACACTGGTGGAGTTCAACTTCTATGAAGCTTAAACCTACAATATTCTGCACCCTACTAAATGAATTTCCATATTGATAACAATATGCAAACAACAACAAGCAAAGACACAGAATTCAGCTTTGTGAGAATCAGTACTCTCATATTTAGAAAAACACACCAAAGCTTCTAGTCGCTATGGCTGAGAAAAGCTGCTTGCAAATGCATAGGGCAATTCCGGGTGAAGTCTCAAGACCTGAATAAGGAGGTCCTGAATAAGATTTACAGCAGCCAGAGAGACAGGCTCCAGTGCTTTGTATAGCTCTTTGCTCCTCCTCATGACTAGCAGAAGCAGAATAAATTATGCAAAATAGCAGAAATCATGCAAACCTACTTAATTTACATAATTTAGATAGGCCATCAAATTCTACTTTTCCGGTTACAGAAAATAAGAACATAAGAAGAGCCATGCTGGATCAGACCAAGGGTCCATCTAGTCCAGCATTCTGTTCACACAGTGGCCAACCAGCTGTCAATCAGGAACCCACAATCAGGGCATGAGCACAACAGCACCCTCCCATCCATGTTCCCCAGAAACTGATGTACATCATCTCACTGCCTCTGGTACTGGAGGTAGCACATAGCTATCAAGACTAGTAGCCATCAATAGCCTTCTCCTCCATGAATTTGTCCAACCCTCTTTTAAAGCCATCCAAATTGGTGGCCATCATTACATCCTGTGGTAGCGAATTCCATAGTTAAACTATGCGCTGTGTGAAGAAGTACTTCCTTTCTTCTGTCCTGAAACTCCCACCAATCAGCTTCATAGGATGACCCTGGGTTCTAGTATTTTGAGAGAGGGAGAAAAATGCCTTCCTATCCAGTTTCTCCACACCATGCATATTTTGTACACCTCTATCATGTCTCCCCTTACCCGCTTTTTTTCCAAGCGAAACAATCCGAGCTCCAGCTGTTGTAACCTTCTCTCATAGTGGAGATGCTCCAGCCCCTTGATCATTTTAGTTGCCCTTTTCTGCACTTTTTCCAGCTCTACAGTATCTTCTTTTAGGTGTGGTGACCAGAACTGTACACAATATTCCAGTGTGGTTGCACCCTAGATTTGTATAGGGGCAGTATGATATTGGCAGTTTTGTTCTCAATTCCTTTTCTAATTATGCCTAACATGGAGTTTGCCTTTTTTTTAGAGCGGCCACACACTGGGTTGACATTTTCATCGAGCTGTCCACCACAACCCCAAGATCTCTTTCTTGGTCAGTCACCACTAGCCCAGATCCCATCAGGCTATACTTGAAGTTGGGATTTTTTTGCCCCAATGTGCATCACTTGCTTACACTGAGCTGCATTTGCCATTTAGATGCCCGTTCTCCCAGTTTGGAGGGATCCTTTTGGAGCTCTTCACAATCCCTTTTTGTTTTAACCACCCTAAATAATTTGGTGTCATCTGCAGACTTGGCCACTTCATTGCTCACGCCTAATTCCAGGTAATTTATGAATAGATTGAAAAGCATTGATCCTAATACAGATCCCTGTGGGACCCCACTATTTACTTCATTGGGAGAATTTACCATTTATTCCTACTCTCTGCTTTCTGTTCTTTAACCAGTTACTGATCCATAAGAGGACCTGTCTTCTTTTTCCATGATTGCTAAGTTTGCTCAGGAGTCTTTGGTGGGGGACTTTGTCCAAAGCCATTCGGACGTCCAAGTAAACAATGTCTACTGGATCACCCCTGTCTACATGTTCTATTGACACTCTCAAAGAACTCTAAAAGGCAAGACAGGACTTGCCTTTGCAGAAGCCGTGTTGATTCTTTTTCAGCAGGGCTTGTCCTTCTATATGCTTACTAATTTTATCTTTAATAATGCCTTCAACCAATTTACCCAGAACAGACATTAAGCTAATGGACTTGTAATTTCCTGGATTCCCCCCTGTAACCCTTTTTGAAAATTGGTTCATGGCCATCTGGCCATCTTCCAGTCCTCTGGTATAGAGACTGATCTTGGGGTCATGTTGCATATTTTTGTTAGATCAGCAATTTCATATTTGAGTTCTTTGAGAACTCTAGGATGGATACCATCTTGGCCCAGTGATTTATTTGCTTTCAATTTATCAATAAGGTTGAGAACGTCATCTTTTGTCGCCACTATTTGCCTCAGTTCCTCAGATACCCTTCCTGAAAACATCAGTTCAGGCACAGGTGTCTGTTCTATAACTTCTGCAGTGAAGATGGATGAAAAGAATTCATTCAGCTTCTCAGCAATCTTCCTGTCCTCCTTCAGTACTCCTTTAACTCCATTGTCATCCAGGGGTCCAACTGCCTTCCTAGCTGCTTTTCTGCTTCTGATATATTTAAAGAATTCTTTATTGTTGGCCTTGATTTTGTTAGTGATATGCTCTTCAGAATGCTTTTTTGCATCTCTTATTGTCTGCTTGCATCACCTTTGTGCAAGCTTGTGCTCCCGTTTGTTTTCCTCATTTTGGATTACTTTAGCATAAATTTTTGTTTTTGTTTATTTAAGAGCTCAGTATATATGTAGCCCTAGATCCAGCTTCTGTTTCAGCCAGAAGCTGAAAGTCAGCCACAGCTTGCAAAATTCAACTAGGGATGGCGGAGAAATCCACCACGGACTCAAATGAGTCTTTGCACATGTGGCAGAACGGACTGCTCCCCCTGCCACCCCGCGAAGGCTGGTCGGGGTGGACCCTATCTGGTGCCGGCCAGTCCGGGTCCGTCCTCCTCGTTCCACAGCTGGCTGCTGCCGGGCTGTGGCCACAAATGGCATCCGGCATAGCAGACGCCATTTGTGTCCCTGCCCTTTGCCGTGATTGGCTACATAAATATTTACATAGCCAATCATGGCAAATATTTACGAAGTCCAGCTGTGGGCAGCCTTAGCTAGCAGCTCCGTGGAATTGCCACAGAGCGGAACCGGCTGGGGAGGATTCCGGGAGAAGAGAGGGATCACCTCCCCCACCCCCAGCAGACCCCAGAGCAGAACAGTAAGTGGGGTTTGCACACCCCTAAATTCAACCACACAGAGACATTAGATTCCTAAGGCCTATATCCAGAATGAAACAGAAATTTGCTCTGCCCTTTGCACATTTTCTCACGATACTCATGTTAACATTAATATTAGGGATGGGGGGGGGGATTTGTTTAGTTTACATTTTAATGAAAATGTATCTAATTTCACACTTTTGAACCACTAAGCAAGCCAAAACTCAGTTATGCTTCACAATTCTCACTACTCTGGATTTTGTAGTGTTCTCCAATCAAAATGTGTACAAAAATGTGTATATTAGGGAAAATAACATTCCAAATGTATAATATTAGGAATATTGCTTACAAAAATGTGTATATTAGGCAAAAATCCATACCAAAATGCGTGTATTTGGAAGTATGTGCACAAAAATACTTATGAATTTTCATGCAATTTTTTAAAAAAATTCTCAGAGTTCGGGATGAACTTAACTTAAGACTGGAAAAATTCTCAGAGTTTGGGAAGAACCTAACTTAGGACTGGAAAAAAGAGAAACGGAGAGAAATTGAAATTGACAGATTCATCCATCCCTAAAACACACAAGCATTTTCTGGTAATGTGGGAAATGGCCCTGAGAGACAAAGTTCCTGCTACAACCCAGCCTTAAACTAAGGGGAAACTGTAGAAATGTGTTGTCCCTGATTAGACTATCTTTGCAGTGCACCTTCACCTAATGCCATTGCAGAGTTGCTTCAACTATCAGTATTGCCTCGTTGTGCCTGACGAGGATCAGCATCAGTGAGAGATAAGCAGAGTGGATAAAAATCAGTGCTTTAAAAAAACCCACCCAATTTTTTAAAATTTTAATTAGGTTTTTAAAAATTTAAATCATTTTTTAAAATCATAAATAAAGTACTAAATGTCTCTTTCACTTAAAAATAGCATAGTTACAATTAAATCTCATCATAAACACACTAACCCGACCCTTACAGTCTCAAAAATAAAATTACCAATCAAACACGGGCATCCATTTCAGTTTTACATCTTATGAAAATGTCTCTGCCCTGACTAAGTACCAGCTCTTGCTTCTTGAAAGTTCTGGATTTTCAGTTTCTCTGACTAAAGTCACATGTGCAAAGACACAGGTTAGATGGACTTGTTGTTAGGTGGTGGAGCTGGGCCAAACAAGGCAGAGGAGTTAAGGTAAGAGAGAAAGACAATATAGCAGGATGGCTAAAAATAGATGCTTCAAAATATCCCCCAAAATGGATTGTTTTTTTAAATTGGATATTTTCTGCCCAGTAATGATTAAACCTTGATTTGACCTTATAGTCATGGGCATTTCATTTTTGTTTGCTACTTTGTTTTTTTGTGAGGGCAAGACTGGGCCAAATCTGAGTGAAGCAGAAAGGAGCAACACTGGAAAGAAAATTGTCCAGTGTGCATCTTCCTGTAATCTCATACTATAGCCGCAATCATATATCCACATAACTAGGAGTAACTCCCACTGAACTCAATGGAACATATTTCTGAGGGGTCATATACAGGATTATGCTGTTAACCTCAAACTGTCATCGGTGCTGGTCATAAGAGAGACCTATATGGGAATATTTTAAAGACATTCCCTCTATGGGCAATCATCTCTACACCAGTCTGAATTCCTGCATTTAAAACGGAGCTTTCTGCTTCCGTTTTAAATGCAGGATCACAACAACTCCCTTTTTCATGTGCTTCCTTTTCCGCCACCCCCTTCCCCCTCCTTCTCCCCGTATCCGAGTCTTCCATTATCTTTCATTGATCTCGCTCCTCTTCTTGCCGCTTTTACTCTTTTCACAGAGGAAATTGAAATGGAACACAAACGGGTAATTTGATAGCTCATTGTCTGAGATCTATTTAAAAACGGAACAAAGGGCATTTAGTGCAGGAGACACCTGGAATGACCACGGCATCATGTAAAGAGCCTGCAAACTTCCATGAAGGAGTATTCTCAATCGCAGGATAAAAGCTCAGTGTGAACAAGCTCCAAAGGTAAAAAAAGGAAAGCATGCAAAATATACATAGTTATTTGGATCCTCACTGTGGTGCTGAGAGAGAGGGTGTTAACCCTTCCCCCTGCACCATTCCCCTAACTTAACTCCCCAGTCCACCCTGCAAAGCAATTGTAATTTTCTCTTTCTGCAGTTAACAGGAGCCTTGGGGAGGGGGCAATTTAAACTGGGGAAACAGCACAGGGGGAGGATTAAAATTACTTCCCCCCCTCTACACAGTTGCTTTCAAGCAAACGAAAAGATGGAAGACATCTCCCATGCAAGCTCTAGTTTATCCCTGCGTGAATTGGAGATCGACGCTAGGACAACATATGGGACAAAAAGCATAGCAAATAGTATTTCACTCTGAATTTGGAGTGAGCAGGGGAAAGGAAGGAAGGAAGGAAGGAAGGAAGGAAGGAAGGAAGGAAAACTGCAAAAAGTATGCCTGTGGTGTTTGAATACTTAATATTCCCACCAGGTTCTCCGTGTGTAGGGGGTTGTGGGGGGGGGGACTTAACATACCATGGCAGTTATGAATAAGTATGGGAAATTTCCCCATAAGCAGGAGCCAGGTATTTTGCTTAACACATATGCCCACCCCATTTCCTTGTGCAATACCACAGACCTAATTCTACAGTTTTTAAAAGTCCATCAATTAGAGATCCCTAGGAATGTGCTTGATGCAGAGAAATGGCAGTTAGGGAACAAGCAATCAAACTGTTTTGTCAGCAAGTGGCAATTAATGCTCCTGTAAGCAATATACCTATTTAGGAGTGCAACATTTAGTCTTCCCTCCAATTTCTAGTTATTCTAATAAGTATATTCAGCTATATCCTAAGCTAGTATTAGCGCAGGATGGCGTCTGCATTCCATGGACTCCTCAGATTTTATTATAAGCAACAGCTTCTGATTTCATAAAGACAACCACAACTAGCAACTCATTCAATGCTTTAACTAAACTATTTACAAATATTGCTTTAAAATCAAACAAAAATATTTCTTTTACTGATAATGCAAAGACTCAGGGTCTTTCCATGCATCATATGTCAGCCATCACAGGTTTACAACCCAGTGCACACTTCACAAGGAGCTGCATCTAATCCTGGCTCTCTGATTATCATATCTGTATAAAGTATGTGTTTCAAAACACATTTGCCATATTCATACTGTTTTGACTTTAAGGAGACTTGAAAAAAACAAATGTGCACCTGAAGGTGTTACGTATAAATTTGCTCTAATGTTCCAGGCTTGGTACATCTGAACACATAAAAGGTGGTTATATTTGATGCACGGAAGCTGATTAATTCTATACTAGCTTCTGCAAAGATTTGCCAGATTTTACATGGAAAACAAGATGGAGACTTCTGACTATGCTGTGAGATGTCTGTGTGCCAAAGTAATCACAACCATTTGACAAATGGATCCAGTGGAGCTTGCTTGTCTATTACTTGGCTCCTGAGGGGCAAGATGTTAACTGCATTTGTTGCTGATTAAGTCTGCTGCTTAGGCTTCAAACTGTCACTTTAGTTTACAACTTGAACACAGTCAGATGTGGTTTCTGCAATAGTCTGAGCTTATCTTCGCATTTTCTAGTAATCAAGCAGGCAAAACTGATTTCCATTGCAAACAGTTTGGAGCTCCAACTGGAGGAAGGGGTGGGGACAGCAGGAATAAATGTTAAGCACCCCACCTCCATTGGTTCTCCCATGCAAACTATCCCCCTCTCAGTGCTGCTTGTCAAAGGTAGAGAAGTAGAAATTAGCCACAGAATGTATAGCTCCAGCCTCTGGCACAGGGGCAAAAGAAAAACTAAATGAACTCCTCCTTCAAAAACAAAGCCCCATGTAGCTTTCAAATATATGGTGAAATTAACTCATACAACCATAGTAACTAAGGGAGCAATCCTAAGCGTATTTAGACAGAAAAAAGTCCTACAACTCCCAGCATGCCCCAGCCACCATGGCTGGCTGGGGCATGCTGGGAATTGTAGGACTTTTTCTGTCTAAATACGCTTAGGATTGTGCCCTAACTGCTGAATTATGTATTCAGACATAGAATAGTTGGCACAGTCCCTTCCAAAATATTCCATTTCAAAATGCAGGTGAGAAATCACATATTTCAATGCTCTGTCAAATAAATAACTCCGTACACATATAACTAAAATGTCAGGGAGCAGGCAAGGATAAAACAGCTCTCCCAATGATGGCTTTCCATACATAATGATGGGGCATTCAAATATATAACCCTTCCCTGCAGCCTGAAGCAATCCAGTCCAGGAAGGACTGCACCGCATATTATTCCTGAATGAATAAATTGGCTTTTTGTTTAAGAAGCAAATTTGCTATTTTAGTACTTGCTGAACACAGCCCAATGAATATCCATCTGGTGTTTCTAGCATTAGCCTTCTAGGTTCAATTACAGGATGAATTAATATTTTCAAAGAATCTTCAAATGACAAAGGCCATCCATGTGCCTCGGTAATTTGTTTCCACAGCCAAACACAAATTTTAATCAGTAATGATGGGTCATTCCTAGAGTGACATTTGCTGAAATCTGCTCCCAGCCAGAACTTGTTGTGCATTCATCCAACAGATTAAAAAGCTTTTATCTGATTGCCTTGACTTTGCTTCAAGCTTGACATCAATCCGAACCTCAACCAATGCTGTGCTACTACATGTGCTACCCTCATTTTACAGAGGACAGATTTCTTAGCTTTTCTTGATCTCAGTTATCCAATGGTTCTTCAGCAGCAAAATGAAAAGAACAGGGTCAAGTTGAGCAGCTTCAACAGAAGTGAAAGATCAGCCTGGAACTCTTATCAAAGTAAAAGCCTAGGGTATTGGTAAGTTTCGTCCACTAGTTTCTTCGCCACACAAGGTACATATTCACACAACGGTACTGGATGCCATTCTTTGTGAGAAGTCAAAGTTGCCTGCATTTTGCAGGGAGTTAAGCAACTTTAAAAAGTCAGCTCACATGACCTCCTACAGCTTTGTTCCATGGGCAGAAAGACTGAATAAATCATTGCGGCCTTGCATTGTGTGTGTAATACACAATGCAGCACAAAATTTTGATTATCAAGAATCCTGGCTTTGTTTCCTCACCCAGCAAGTTTCTTGCCCCCAGTTGTATTATAATATACATAACTACAGAGTCAAGGTCCTCCAACAATCTGTGGAGAACTGTGGAGTAACTTACTTTTAAAACTCTTCCATCCTTAAAACTCTATGATTCTACAAAATCTGAAAGAGAAATAAAGTGTTTCACCAAAGGTTCAGAAGTCAGAGGATGGACTTTTGTACTTACTTATTTTTCTTTGTCTATGCTTTCCTCAATCATATATACATATACATTTTCCCAGTTCAGACAATAAAATTCTGGTTTAATAAACCTGAATATGCACAAGCTTTGTACACCTGCACACAGACCCTTTGCTCCAACTCCTCCGTTCATGCAACTGGGGAAACAAGCCACTGTTAATCATAGCTTCCCATTATGTCCAAAGCAAGAAACTATGGTTATGGCTTTCAAATAAAGCTAGGATATGAAACTATGGTTTAAAGTTAGCTTCTGAATCCTGGCCTATTTGGAAGCCAATAACCACTGTTCTTGGTTCAGACACAATGACCTGGTTCGCATGACACGACAGCCCACCATGGGTTATTTTACCCACACAGGTTGTCGCATCATGCTGGGCACCCACCATTTTTGCATGGCACCCACTTTGCCATGGGTTGTTGTGTCATGCAAGTCCAGGTTGCAGAGGCTGCTTGAAGATTAGACAATGGCTTGTTTTAGAGTTATTTGAGGGTTGTCTAACTCTCAAACAACCCTGCCACCTGAGTTCGCAAGACAAGATACACAAAAATGATGCCCATGAGCACCTGGCACAATGTGACAGTCCTTGAGGGTAAATTAACCCACAGTGGGCAGTTGTGTCATGCAAACTAGCTCAATGGGAAGCTATGGTTTACTGCAGCTTCCTAGCTTGTTTGCTTGCTTGCACAAAGGGAGGAGAGACAAAGGAACAAAGGGACTGTGTGCTGGTACACTAAATTTGTGCATATCCTGGATTATTATGCCAAGAGTTGATCATCCAAACACAGCCATAGCTTGCTTACCAATTAACTTTTTACAAGATCACGATTGCCCAAAATCCACAATAGAGCTACCACATACTGAAACAAAATTTTCATTGTTCAAAGTAGAAACAACTCGAAATGTAGTCAGTATCCCAAAATAACAATATTAAATAATATAGCACATTTCAAATATTCAAAGCACTTTGCATACATTATCTCAGTAATTACTGAGTAACAACTCAGCCCTGTAAGATAGATCCGTATTCTTATCCACATATAGCAGATGGGGCTGAGGCTGAAAGTAGTGGTTTGCCTAAGGTTTATTTATTTATTAAAAATGTCTTTCCCATATTTTCAATTCCAGAGAAGTGCTCAAGGCAGCTAACATCAATAATTAAACCATAAAACATTAATAATGAAACCATAATACAATATAAAATATAAAAGCAGCAAAACCATGGAGAGCCAGTAACTAATTCCAGTTGAAGCAGGACACAAGCCAAAAGCTCACATAAACTGTGTCTTCAGCTGATGGTGAAACACAGAGAGTGATGGGGCCAAACAAATCTCCTTGGACAGGGAGTCCCATCTTCTGGGAATCACAACCAAGAAGAGCCTTTCACACATTTCTTCCAACTGCACATCAGAAAGTAGTGGGTCATGTAGAAGACCTCAGTGGACAGGCAGGTTTGTATGGAAGGAGATAGTCCACTGAGGCTGGTTGGTGAGGCCCTTTAGTGCAATCCTGCCTTCTGAGGTGGGGTTGGTGGGAACACACAAAAGAACTTTTGCAGTTCCAGCCAAACACATATGGATGTGACCAGCTGAAAAAAATCCATGGACGTTAACTTGTTTAGGTTTACACACTCAATATTACTCTGCTCCTTAGAGATACTAGTTTATTGTAGCAGTATTTGTGGGCCGCAGCCCATTATGAGGTAGACCACTTTTTGTGAAAATTACAGCTAGTTCTAAGGGCCTGTTGACCTGTACCTCCCCTCCCCACACGTGTTTCCCAGTGGCATTTGATAAAAGAAATGTGCAATGTGACCTCATCGTGTCCAACTCCCACCCATTTTCCCAGCAAACAGCAGTCCAATGAATGGGAGCAGAGTAAGGGAAACACTGAACACAAGGGCATCAGACCATATGTTGCTTTTACTCAATATTACTGGGGAGATGCAATGCTGGGGGAGGAGGGAATGCAGGTTGGTGTCAAGTGCACATGCTCTGTAACATGTATTCAGGCTCTGAGGTGCCGCTGCACCTTTTGACTTCTTGCTCCTACAGACCACATCTGTGACTGATCCAAAATTACTGACCGGTGTTCAGAGATGCATAAATTGCAGAGAACATAAATAAAGCATCCAGGGTACATGCATAACAAAAACATGTTTTAAAGAGTTCCTAATTTTCTATTCTAAGCACTCCTGGCCACTTAACATTTAAAAAGTATTTGTCCCACCTTGCAAAAATATAACATTCAGTCAAGATTGGATTATCAATATTTTACTTTAGTAGTAGCTTCCCTTTGTCACTTCCTAATATGGAAATTCTGAAAACACAAGTTGTATTTTGGCAGAAAAAGCCAACTTTATACAAAATGATACACTGTCAAATGAGAAATATAATCCAGAGGCTGATCCATAAACAATTTTGTTGTTCAGTCGTTCAGTTGTGTCCGACTCTTCGTGACCCCATGGACCATAGCACGCCAGGCCTTCCTGTCCTGCGCTCTCTCCCGGAGCGTGCTCAAGTTCATATTCATTGCATCCGTGATGCTATCTAGCCATCTCATCCTCTGCCGTCCCCTTCTCCTTTTGCCTTCAGTCTTTCCCAGCATCAGGGTCTTTTACAGGGAGTTTTCTCTTCGCATTAGGTGGACAAAATATTGGAGCTTCAGCTTCATTATCTGTCCTTCCAATGAGCACTCAGGGTTGATTTCCTTTAGGATGGACTGATTTGTTCTCCTTGCAGTCCAGGGGACTCGTAAGAGTCTTCTCCAGCACCACAGTTCGAAAGCATCAATTCTTCGGCGCTCAGCCTTCCTTATAGTCCAGCTCTCACAGCCATACATTACTACTGGGAAAACCATAGCTTTGATTAGATGGACCTTTGTCGGCAAGGTGATGTCTCTGCTTCTTACTATGCTGTCTAGGTTGGCCATAGCTTTCCTCCCAAGGAGCAAGCGTCTTTTAATTTCATGGCTACAGTCACCGTCTGCGGTGATCTTGGAGCCCAAGAAAGTAAAATCTGTCACTGCTTCCATTTCTTCCCCTTCTATATGCCAGGAAGTGATGGGGCCAGATGCCATGATCTTCGTTTTTTTAATGTTGAGTTTCAAACCAGCTTTTGCACTCTCCTCTTTCACCCTCAACAAGAGGCTCTTGAGATCCTCTTCGCTTTCTGCCATTAGGGTGGTATCGTCTGCATATCGGAGGTTGTTGATAATTCTCCCAGCAATCTTAATTCCGACCTCTGATTCATCCAACCCGGCATTTCTCATGATGTACTCTGCATATAAGTTAAATAAGCAGGGTGACAATATGCAGCCTTGTCGTACTCCTTTCCCAATTTTGAACCAATCGGTTGTTCCATGTCTGGTTCTGACTGTTGCTTCTTGACCCTCGTACAGGTTTCTCAGGAGACAGGTAAGGTGGTCTGGTACTCCCATCACTTTAAGAATTTGCCACCGTTTGTTGTGATCCACACAATCAAAGGCTTTAGCGTAGTCAATGAAGCAGAAATAGACGTTTTTCTGGAATTCTCTTGCTTTCTCCATGATGCAGCGAATGTTGGTGATTTGATCTCTAGTTCCTCTGCCTCTTCTAAACCCAGCTTGTACTTCCGGTAGTTCTCGGTTCACATACTGCTGAAGCCTAGCTTGTAGGATTTTGAGCATCACCTTGCTGGCATGTGAAATGAGCGCAATTGTGCGGTAGTTTGAACACGCTTTGGCGTTGCCCTTCTTTGGAATTGGAATGTAAACTGACCTTTTCCAGTCTTGTGGCCACTGTTGAGTGTTCCAGATTTGTTGGCATATTGAATGCAGCACTTCAACAGCATCATCTTTTAGGATTTTAAATAGCTCAGCTGGAATACTGTCATCTCTGCTAGCTTTGTTGTTACTAATGCTTCCTAAGGCCCACTTGACTTCACTCTCGAGGATGTCCGGCTCAAGTTCAGTGACCACACTATCATGGCTATCAGGGACATTCAGATCTTTCCTGTATAGTTCTTCTGTGTATTCTTGCCACCTCTTCTTAATCTCATCTGCTTCTGTTAGGTCCCTGCCTTCTTTGTCCTTTATCATGCCCGTCTTTGCACAAAACGTTCCCTTGAGATCTCCAATTTTCTTGAAGAGATCTCTAGTCTTTCCCATTCTGTTGTTTTCCTCGATTGCTTTGCATTGTTCATTTAAGAAGGCCTTCTTGTCTCTCCTTGCTATTCTCTGGAACTCTGCATTCAGTTGGGTATATCTTCCCCTTTCTCCCTTGCTTTTCGCTTCCCTTCTTTCCTCAGCTACTTGTAAAGCCTCATCAGACAGCCACTTTGCTTTCTTGCATTTCTTTTTCTTTGGGATGGATTTCGTTGCCGCCTCCTGAACAATGTTACGTACCTCTGTCCATAGTTCCTCAGGCACTCTGTCTATCAGGTCTAATCCCTGAAATCTATTCCTCACCTCCACTGTATATTCATCAGGGATATGATTTAGGTCATACCTGAACGGTTTAGTGGTTTTCCCGACGTTCTTCAATTTAAGCCGAAATTTTGCAAGAAGCAGCTCATGATCTGAGCCACAGTCAGCTCCAGGTCTTGTTTTGACTGACTGTATGGAGCTTCTCCATCTTTGGCTGCAAAGGACATAATCAATCTGATTTCGATATTGACCATCTGGTGACGTCCATGTGTAGAGTCGCCTCTTGTGCTGTTGGAAAAGAGTGTTTGCTATGATCAGCATGTTCTCTTGGCAAAACTCTATTAGCTTTTGTCCTGCTTCATTTTGTACACCAAGGCCATGCCTGCCTGTTATCCCGGTGATTTCTTGACTTCCTACTTTAGCATTCCAATCCCCTATGATGAAGAGGACATCTTTTTTTGGTGTTAGTTCTAGAAGGTGTTGTAGGTCTTCATAGAACCGATCAACCTCAGCTTCTTCGGCCTCAGTGGTTGGGGCATAGACTTGAATTACTGTGATGTTGAATGGTTTGCCTTGGATTCGTACTGAGATCATTCTATCATTTTTAAGATTGCACCCCAATACTGCTTTTCCCACCCTTTTGTTGACTATGAGTGCTACTCCATTTCTTCTAAGGGATTCTTGCCCACAATAGTAGATATGATGGTCACCTGAATTAAATTCGCCCATGCCTGTCCATTTTAGTTCGCTGATTCCCAAGATGTCGATGTTCAATCTTGCCATCTCATGTTTGACCACCTCCAGCTTACCTTGATTCATTGATCTGACATTCCAGGTTCCTAAACAATATTGTTCTTTACAGCATCGGATTTTCTTTTCACATTAACAATAATCCACTGCAATAATGAGAAAAACTATTGTCCCTTGAGAATACCACATATTAAAAAGGAAAAGGAAAAGATTAATGTGACTGTGAAAAATCACAAACACTGTCTTCCTATTGCTACATACAGTCAGGGCCAGAAATATTGGAACAAGGATAACTGTTTTGGCAGTTGGCCTCTGTACACCACCACATTGAAGTTGAAAGGAAACACACCCAGATGGGAGCGAAGTCAGGACTTTCAGCTGTAATTCAAGGGGTTTGACAAAAGTGGGGCACTAACCATTCAGGAAGTACAGCCAGTGGCATGCACACACCCCATCGTTGCTGGCTCATAAGTGATGGAACGAATGGCTGACAAGCAGCTGCATGGCCAAGTGTGGCCTGTTTCCCGGGTACCCCATGACCAATCAAGCAGATAAAAGGCCTGGAGGTGGTTCTGAGTGTTACATTTGCATTTGGTAGCTGTTCACTGGAACTCCCAACATGAGGTCCAAAGAGGTGTCCATGCAAGTGAAGGAGGCCATCATTAGGCTGAGGAAACAACATAAACCCATCAGAGAGATAGCAAAAACCGTGGGAGTGGCCAATACAACAGTTTGGAACATCCTGAAAAAGAAGGAATTAACTGGAAAGCTCAGCAACAGCAAAAGGCCTGGAAGACCACGGAAGATAACTAAAGTGGATGACCGAAGAATGCCGCTCATGGTGAAGAGGAACCCTTTCACAACATCTAGCCAGGTCAAGAATGCTCTTGTGGAGGTAGGCATGTCATTGTCAACATCGACAGTCAAGAGACAGCTTTATGAATGTAAATACAGAGGCTTTACAACAAGGTGCAAACCACTGGTAATGCTCAAGAACAGACAGGCCAGATTAGCCTTTGCCAGCAAACACCTTAAAAAGCCTGCCCAGTTCTGGAATAAGATTCTTTGGACTGATAAAACCAAGATTAACTTGTACCCGAATGATGGGAAGAGAAAAGTATGGAGAAGGAAAGGAACAGCTCATGATCCAAAGCATACCACATCATCTATCAAACATGGTGGAGGCAGTGTTATGGCTTGGGCATGTATGGCTGCCACTGGAACCAGGTCACTGGTGTTTATTGATGACCTGAGTGCTGATAAAAGCAGCAGGATGAATTCTGAAGTGTATGGGGCTATACATTCTGCTCAGATTCAGCCGAATGCTGCCAAACTGATAGGACGCTGCTTCATATTGCAGATGGATAATGACCCAAAGCATACAGCAAAAGCTACCCAAGAGTTTCTCCAGGCAAAGAAGTGGGATGTTCTTCAATGGCCAAGTCAGTCACCTGATCTCAACCCAATAGAGCATGCTTTTCACTTACTGAAGACAAGACTGAAGGCAGAAAGACCCACAAACAAGCAGCAGCTGAAGGCAGCTGCAGTAAAGGCCTGGCAAAGCATCTCGAGGGAGGAAACTCAGCATTTGGTCATGTCCATGGGTTCCAGACTTCAGGCAGTCATTGACTGCCTGGGATTTTCATCCAGGTATTAACGTTTGGAAACCCTTAAGTTTGAAATGATGTTAGTTTGTTCCATTACTTATGAGCCACCAACAATGGGTGTGTGTGTATGCCACTGGCTGTCCTTCCTGAATGGTTAGTGCCCCACTTTTGTCAAACCCCTTGAATTACAGCTGAAAGTCCTGACTTCGCTCCCATCTGGGTGTGTTTCCTTTCAACTTCAATGTGGTGGTGTACAGAGGCGAACTGCCAAAACAGTTATCCTTGTTCCAATATTTCTGGCCCTGACTGTATATCTTTTTAGGCCAAGAGCCTTTCCAATGTCTCTTTTCTAGTTTGGATGTACAAACACAGGCATATTTATAATTTGGGAGTACAGGAGACACATAATGCCATCAATTTCTATTACCTAAATCAGCAGTAGGGAACTTTCTGCCCACTGGAGGGTCCAGCCTGCCAGGCCTCCCCAACCAGCCTGCCAAGGACCTGGCTGAGGTCCCTCTCCTTCGCTGAAGCTCCTTCCCTTGGAAAAGGTGAGGGAAAGCAGCTCCACTGGGAGCTACCACTTCAAGGTGCCTGGAGCTCCTTGAAAAAGCAGATCCCAAAGACTTCGCTCACCTTTCCCAACAGGAAAGGTGAGGGAAGCCTGCTCCATCGGTCCATTGCCTGAAGGCACCTGGATCACCTTGACGTGTTGGCTCCCAACAGAGTTGTTCCATCTTTGCCACTGCTCATCTGTTTCCTAAATGTTTAACCTCCCATCCCTGCAATCTCCCACCCTTTCCCACGGCTCATTTGAGCAGCAGTGAAGAGGGAGCCTGTTTTACTAGACTGCTTGTCTGTATGGGGACTGGTGAAGCAGAGTACTCTATCCCCTGGTTTGCCAGCCCAACTGGCCAGTATAGAAGTCGACTGGGCTAGCAAAGCAGGGACGGCCACATATAGCCAATTGGGCTGTTGAAGGGACACCATGTTTGCCAGAGCTCAGCTAAGTAGGGGTGGGGTTGTAGGGAGGGGAGGTTGAAAGCTACTCAAGAAACAGTTGAGCAGAGGCTAAGAAGGAGCTGTATGTGTGTGCCTATGTGAGAATGAATATGTATATTTCTATGAATGAATGTGTATGAATGGGTGTATGGATGTGTGTGTGTGTGTGTGTGTGTGTGTGTATGAGAGAGAGAGAGAGAGAGGGGATGGCACTGCCCATTGCTATTCTGGCCCTGCCCACTGATGGCACGAGAGCCCCAGAAGCTTAGGCAGGCAAAACAGAGGAGGAAAACTCCAGATGCTCGAAATGAAATTTATTCCAGGCCCAATGCCTTCCAGGGGTGGGGGTGGGGGTGGGGGAATCCTTCCTCAGGGGCACTATAAATACATGTCCATGAGGAAGAGGGGTTCCCCCCCCCCAAATAAACATGTCAGGCCTGGAATAAATTTCTTTTCTAGCATCTGGACTTTTCCCCTCTTTTTTACCTGCCAGTACTGCTAACCCAGTTTTGTGTTTGTTTTGCCCCAGAAGCGTAGCCAAGAGGGTTAAGAAAAATTCCTTACACCTAACCAAAAAATTACTGAATATGTACTTTACTTTAAAGATTAATACAGAATAAATTATTTTTGTTGAAATAATTTCAAATTTCTGGAAACTAGGAGTAACAGGCAATCACTAACAAAACAAGAATGCTTATGAATGTGAGAAGATGAAACTTCTCCCAGAAAAAGTTAGCAGCATGTTCAGCCCAACCACATATGCTTTAAGCAAAGGTTCAGTCCCCCTACCCAGATCAGAACTAGCTTGCATCAAGCTGGAAACACAGTATGATAATGCTATCCATTAATTTGGCTGTTGGCGATGCAAACAAAGAGCTATCTACTCCAATGACACAGCAGGCCACAAAACACTCTTTGCCAATAGCCTCCCATAGTGCCATACAAACCAAAAGCACAAGAGGTAATCAAATAAATAAGTATATATGCATAAAAGAAAGCATGATTTTAAAATAGCTTCCACAGTAATTGCTGAGTCTCAGATAGCCAACTTGAACTCCCTATCAGCTAATAGCAATGGGTTAAACCCAACATTACGCAAGCAGGCGTCAGCTCATACGATGGAAGTTTGCTTTGCTTTCTTCCCCCCTGCATTCCCTGCTCCCCCAAGTCAACTCTGGGGAGTCCCTCAACCATCCAGAACAGATTTTGAGGGTACACCGGGGGGGGGGGGGGAACTGAAGTCTCCCCATTCCACTGACAGAAGCTGTTCTATCAGTGGGAGGGGTTAATTGAATGTCACCCATTACCTGCAATCCTATACCCACTGACATGGGGGTACATTCAATGGGACTTACTTCTCAAGAGACATGTATAGGATTGCGCCGTTCATTTAAAAACACGTTCTCAGAACTGAAACGCACAATGTTAATTACATCATTCTATTAAAAAACGTTAACCAATTTTTATACTACCAAAATCTACACAGTGCTTATAAATACAAGCATCAGAGCTGGGCAAATAAAAGTTTTGAGAAGCTAAGTTGCAATACCATTCCTCATGCAAACTTGATGAGATGTTATTTTTGTGAACAGTACGGGGCAACGGGAGCTGACAATTTGCACTACTGGAAATTAAATAAGAAAAATGATCAATACATGCTGAGTACTGGGAATATTATGTCAGCAGTAAGATGTAGCCATTAGGATGTTTACTAGGAGAGCCCTTTTAATAAGAGTGCAACAGCAAAAGCAATGTGAAGCCCTCAGTAAAGATTTAGCATTAACATGTATGCTGTCTGCATATAACCTAATCACAGAGAGTAACCAGACACAAAGCTGTCCAGGCTTTCATCAGGTCTGTATTATCCTGTCCCTCTTTTCAAGCACAATAAAAATACATCCTCATTGCTTTTCTAGCCCTTTATCTGGGTCAGCATAACCACAATCCCTACCCTATTGGTTGTTGTCAAGGTACATTAAGGCCAGGATAAGAGAAAAAGGATCAAGTGTGTCATCTTTGTAGGCTGTCTGTCCACAACTGATCTGCTATGGGTAATTTCCATTACTTACCTGAAACCTTCCAAGTCATCAAGACTACCTGGCAAAATGGGAAAAGATGCTTACTGGTCTTGACACACAGATTTACAGAAACAAAAAACTTGCTTGAAGCCAGAAAAAATCCACTCTATTGTACTGAAGCCATTTCAGATCTAGCCTGCCTAATTTACATGCATATTCATAACCCCCACATATTTAATTAAATTCTTCAATCCCTGGAGTGCCTTTTCTAAACAATGGTAATGTATCTTGTGCAGATAACGGGGCCTTGGATATACTCTGCTTTGTAACTAACAGCATTCCCTTTTCATGCAGAACATGAAGCAGATTCAAATGCAGAAGACCTTTTAAAAAAATTAAATACTAAGATTAAGCACTTAAAAAAGGTTCCATATTAAAACACCACTCACTTCCCTGACACCACCAAGCAAACACCATGGAATCTCTGCTCATTTCAGTGCAGCTTGTGCAGTAGCATCTCTCAGTAGGTTGTGTCATGAATGCCTACACACACAGTAGAAATCCCTGCATAAGTGCCCTCCTTTCCAAACACAGTGAACCCTTTAAAATGTATTTCATTTATAATTACTACAGACATCATAAACACCAAGGGCAAACCTTGTGTCTCCAGGCAGTAGTAAAATTACTGTGCCTGCTTTTAAAGCTGTGCTAATGGCCAGGAAGACCACTAATCCCTTCACACATTACAAAGAGTCAATACATTTGGCCTGTCATTATAGAATGATGCCAAGGCTGGCACCATCCTATAATGATTTTACATGCCAAGGCTGGCACATTTTTTTTTTTAAAAAAAGGAAAAAAAAGCTGGAGCTATGGGACACGGTTCTAGGTCTCAACAAAAGAATTCTGTTGTGTAACATATACCGTTAAACCCATCATCACAGTTTTTGACAAACATTTACCCCTTTTCTCTGATCTGTTTTCTATGATCTAGATTGCTGCAGAATATCACCAAATACAACACTGCGTTTCATAATTGCCAACAGCATCAACAGAGTGCACTGCTATTCTCTTTCTGGCTACAAGCCTGGCAGATCCCACAAGCTCAGCAGTACCTTCCCAATGCAGGAAGTGATAGGAATGAACACTGGGTAACAGGCTCTATTTTTGCCCTAACTGCATGCTTCCATTCATTTCTCAAACAGAAGTAATGGCTTTGTATAAAAGTATTCACACACAGGGATGGCATGGATACCCAACTGGGTTCCGGAGTCTGTCAGGCTCCCCACCCCCACCCCTGGACCATGCCTGCTGAGCCTCTGGCCTCGCTCACCCCCATTTGTGCCCTCCCGGACATTTCCCACAGTCACCTGGACCCATCTGTGAGCGCCCCCCATTTTACCAAGCTTATTTTTATGTGGAAAAAGGAGGTCATTAAAAATGCACATATTTAAATATGCACAAATTCGGGCTGGGAAAGTTTGATATACACAATATTAGAA
The DNA here is from genome assembly GCF_057233095.1 of Heloderma suspectum. Lineage (NCBI taxonomy): Eukaryota > Metazoa > Chordata > Lepidosauria > Squamata > Helodermatidae > Heloderma > Heloderma suspectum. The sequence continues at coordinate 234,852,168 of NC_139461.1, forward strand.
GTGTAAATGGGCCAATCTGAATCTTTGAATCTCTGGATTCAAAGGCACTCAGTGGAGTCAGTTCTACTTTTTCCAGTATTTTGCAACCAGTTAGCCATGCTGCACAACTTCTGAGCTGATTAACACATTACATTTCTTCAGTTTACACCTAAGATTTTTTAAGGGTACATCTAAAAATCTAATATGTGGATGAGGCAATTATGTTTCAAAATGCATATATCATACCCATGCACTCATTAGAAGTCAGGATTGGCTACAGCTCCCTGGGTTTGTTGCCATGCAATACATAGAAAGACCTTTAGTACAGAGGAGAAATAGACCATAAAAAGCAACAGAGGCTGCAAACCTACACACAGTTACTTGTAAGTAAATTCCACTGAACTCAATGGTACTTACTTCTGAGTGAACATGTCTAGGATTGCACTGTAAAAGAAGAAGGAGGGTATACTAGAGATGGCAATTCAGAGAGACTCTGATGTGGAGAAAGTCTACCTTTAAACAATACCTTATCCGTAAACAGCTTGGAAGTTGGAGAACTGAAGTGTCTTCTCCCATGTTCACAAGCGGTGTGCAAAAGCCTCAGAAAAAGCACAAATCCAAGGCAGGTAGCCCTGCTTTGGAGGTATTTGGATCACCTACAAATATGAGGTGATTTGGGTCCAAAGTGGTCCAAGGCAAAGTGGGTTGGTTCCAAGTTTTCAGGACTGCCTCAGAGATTTAGGAGGATGCTTTTGTTTTTACTATTTTTGGCTAGTTTGATAGATTTTAAAAACCTCCCACTAGCATCTCCCAAGTTCTCCATAAATGAAAAATGCCAGGAGAGAGAAAGGGAGAGAGGTAGAAGAGGAGGTGCAGTTCTGTTACCAACATAAACGCGGCTCTCAGAGTTATTTGAGTTGTGCATCCCTGTGTAACATCAATATACTGGAGCAAAATTATATACAATGGGCTAGTTCAGATGTCACAATAAACCATGGTTTATCATGACAGGAACAAGCTGCAGTGAGCCTTGGGCTCGAATGGTCTCCCTCCCCTCTCCTCCTCCACTTAATGAACTGTGGTTAATCTTAACTATGGCTTATTTGAAACAAGCCAACTTCTAATCACGACTTATGGAGCTAGCTTGTTTCAACAAACCATAATTAGGATTAACCCTAGTTTATGGTTCATAAGTAAAGCTAAATTGTAGGGCTATGTACCACTTTGGACTGAAGCCCAAACAACAAGATGAAGCAGGCTGATTCGGAGGTGTCTCATCTTGCTATGAAGCAGACCAGAACAGCACCGAACCAAAGTAGGTCACCTAGTAGGTGCCTTGGACTGCCTTGTATATTCGGAGCTCTTCTTATGCTTTCTGAGCAGCCCAGACAGGCTGTCTCCAAAATTTATTTATTTATTTATTTATTACATTTATATCCCGCCTTTTTTCCTCATTTAAGGAGCCCAAGGCGGCATACATAACCTTCCTCCTCTCCATTTTGTCCTCACAACAACAACCCTGTGAAGTGGGTTGGGCTGAGAGTCTGTGACTGGCCCAAAGTCACCCAGTGAGCTTCCATGGCTGAGTGGGGACTAGAACCCAGGTCTCCTGACTCCCAGTCCAACACTCTAGCCACTACACCACACTGGTGCATCAGCTTCTGAAAGATCACACAGAGGGGGAAGAGGAGGAGGGAGGGGAAAGGGGAGAGGACGCGGAGGCATCAAATGTATCAATTTGAGAGAGATCCAGCCACCGGGAGGGGCAGTAAATGAGAAAGGAGGGGGGAAGGGGAGAGGAGGAGGAGGAAGAGGGAGCTTTGCTGTGAGTCAGCCTCCATTTGCTCATTGTGAGAGGGGTGGTGTTAGTGGAGAGGAGAGGACTAGAAGCTAGAGCAGTGGTCTCCAAAGTGGGGTGCACATACCCTGGGGGGCACAAGATGATCCATTGGGGTGCACGAGCCACCTGATAATTGAGCAGCCTCCCGCTGCCCTGATGAGCTGCCACTGTGTGCAGTGATGGTGGTGGTGGCAGCAGTGGTGGCAGCAGGATGGGATAGGAGCTGAGAGGGACCTGAAATTTGGCAGGTGGACACCTCTCCAGCAGGCTGAGAGTTCCCCAAATTTCATGTATGTATCAACTGAAAACTGAAAAAGTTATGTCCGTTTGTGTTTTCCCATGCAAGTCAATAGGAAAACGCCAAAATTAAGTGATTTGGATATCCAAATCTCGCTTTGGATTCAGATCCGAGTCGAAGTGGATGGGGTCTGAATTGGTCCGAAGCAGCATCCGAAACCAAGCAGGGGGTCGGTGCACAGCCCTACTAAATTGTGGTTAATTAAAAATGGAAGTGAAAGCTTCTGGTCTCCTACTTGCTGCTACACTGAAGAGGGGAGTTGCCCACAAGTCCAAGGCTTACTGCAGGTCATTCCCATCATGTTAACCCATAGTTTATTGTGATGTCCAAACCAGTTCAATGTAATCGATGCCAGATGAAGAGTAAAAAGCCCCAGGGCCAACCAAGAAGGGTTTTTTTTAATGCTGTGCTTCCACTGCTTGCCAGGCTTTGAAATATCCTCATGACAAATTCCCACAACCACTGGACTGGGGAAAACTGTTATGAAAAAATATTTAGGAGGCTAAGTAGCTTTCTCTTCCATCTAAGGACTGCTATTAGTGTGGGCAGAAATACCTGAATAGCACCTTCAAAGGCTGCCTCCTCAGCTGTCAATCATCTCTCAAGTGTAGGAACTAGATTTTAGGCCAAGCTAAACTACAGAAGCTAAGCTAAAGGGAGACCACAAACCAAATGCTTCACTCAAGTAATTATGTCATACTATTAATTTCACCTTAACATTTAAAGCTACAAATTAGATCAAGCAAAGAAATTCAGACAAAAGAAAGAATTTTGTCTGGAGCATAAACCCTGTTTAGTTCTAAGTCATTAGAATTCAAAGAGCCCACATGACCAACATGCAGCTCATGGGGCACAGATTCCTCTTGGTTAAATTAAACACTGCTTAAGCAAGGGTTCAGGGCTGTTTCTCGAGGGGTATTGTGTCAGTACTCAAATATAAACGAAAGGCGGGTGGGGGGGAATTCCTTTTCAAAATACATGGTAATAGGGTCCTAATCCTGGCCCAACTGCCACTTGCCTATGTTTTAAGATAGAATGGGATGAAAAGTAAATATATGTGTCATGACTCATTTATACTTAATGGCTAGCATATATATTTTATTTTCAGATATCCATATTTTCAGACATCCAGAGTACAAAAAATCTTGTGAGGAGCGGATTCAGAGAGTATGAAAGAGGCAGAACCACTGACGAACAGCCAGTCAACTGAGTTAACTGCACCTTGAAAATGAGGAAGCATTTCCTATTTTAAAAAATATACAATAATGGATACCTGGAAGTACTTCTGGTTTCTTGGTCAGTTTGTTTATTGACTTTTCTCTCAAATTTGCCCTAGCGACATTCATGTTCTTATGCTCCAAGACATATGAGCTCATCACATCCCTCTGCTTTCTGGTGGGGGACCCTATTTCAAAAGAAAAACCAGTAAACAAACTGACCAAGAAACCAGAAGTAATTCTAGGCAGACAGCTTCTAGCAGTACAGACCAACAGACATTGTGCAGCTATTCCATCATTCCCTCCTTAGCAGATTTTCTGTGGTAACAAAAAAAGATGAAAGAAGCAGTGGGAAAACACAGGAAGGTTACAAGTGGGAGATGACAATGATCTCTGGACCCCCTGTAAAACTCCATGAATGAGGCAGGGTGATTACATGATGAAAGCCTCATCTGGAAGCAACCCAGCTCACAAATATCAAACGGCTATAGTCAATTCAGAAACAGAAACAGGTCAATGTTTAAAGAAATGTTACACTTAGCAGCTAGACATCTAGATAACAGGCCAAGCATTGGGAGCTTCAATACTCCCTCTGTCCTTAGCTGTTCCCCCAGTGAAATGACCTTAGGAACAAGTCACCATGATACTCAGGTAAGCACTACTGACTGTTGGGTTGTAGGGTTTTTTTTTTATCTATGATGTTGTTTGCTTTCACAACATCCTTTGGCTACTCAAAGGTTAATTACAAATATGCATTCATATTACAAAACATTCAAAGTTGCTTCTCAGTGAATATTCTTGTATCGATACCTGGGAATAAAATACAAGCTCTGCTGTTAAGTATGGAGAGTATGTGTAATCATTGTCATGTGTTCCACTTTAAATATTTGCACATAGGGGGGCTACCTAGGCCTTCTCACATGCATTTAAAGTGGAACCTATTCCACTTTATCACCCTATTCTGACTTGAAGGGTGGTGTGTGCATTTTGTATTCTGGCATCCACATACTAAAGCACAAAAATTCCTCTCTCAAAGCTCTAATAATTACAACAGCGGCAGAGAAAACATGATATTTCTCTGGAGATATGCTCACCTCATTCAGAGCAGTTTGTGATCAAGATTATTGTTTAAAAAAGACTTAACAATTCTGCTAGGTTTATTATGTTTTTACCTATTTAAAATGCCTGACTGTTATGAAGTGAGAACATTATATGGCAGTTAGCTACTATGTGGTTTAGAGAAGACAAGCAATGCCAATTGCATAAAAAGTGCTATGCTCCCTTTCATTCCTGAAAAGGTTTCTTCCTTCCCATAGTAGAGTAGCCAGATACGAAGAACACTGATTGACCAATGACTGAACTATTAACTACAGGTTTACGTTTTGGCTTTTTAATTGGAACTAGTGCTTGTAAAACAGTCTTGTTACTCATTGTAATGGTGCACACAGTGTATTTCTGTCTCTTGATGCAAGCAGTATTTTTAAGATTTGCCATACAAATTATTTTTTATAACATTTAAAGGAAAGGAACAAAGTTATTCTGTAGAAAAATATTTTAATAGGCTTAATAGTGAAATAGTCAAATAAATTTCCCCATATCAGCTAACAATCAGTATAAAAGTATGGTATATTTGTACAGCCATCACACCCACCCTTTTAAGCAATATTTAGTAATATGCTCATCATCCAGGTGAAGTGGAAAAATACCACTTGCATTGTTAGCATGGGAATGTGTTGTTGAGGTGCTGAGAGTCATGTAGGACGTAGTGATTGGATTAATGCTAGAGGTAGTGACTGAATTAATGCCAGAGGACAGTGGCTGATTAACTTACTGCACATGAGTCACAATGCCTAGCAGGGCCCTTGTCTCTGGAAACTGGAAAACTTCCTCTGAAGGACATTTGTAGCCCCTTGACTCAGCACTGCACCAAATACTGACCAAAACCCACATCATGTGCCTGGTTTGTTGTTGTTGTTCAGTTGTTAAGTCGTGTCCAACTCTTCATGACCCCATGAACCATAGCACACCAGGCCTTCCTGTCCTCCGCTCTCTCCCGGAGTGTGCTCAAATTCATATTCATTGCATCGGTGATGCTGTCTAGCCATCTCATCCTCTGCCGTCCCCTTCTCCTTTTGCCTTCAATCTTTCCCAGCATCAGGGTCTTTTCCAGGGAGTTTTCTCTTCACATTAGGTGGCCAAAATATTTGAGCTTCAGCTTCAGTATCTGTCCTTCCAGTGAGCACTCAGGGTTGATTTCCTTTAGGATTGACTGATCTGACCTCCTTCTCCAGCACCACAGTTTGAAGGCATCAGTTCTTTGGCACTCAGCCTTCCTTATAGTCCAGCTCTCACAGCCATACGTTGCTACTGGGAAAACCATAGTTTTGATTATACGAATCTTTGTCGGCAAGGTGATGTCTTTGCTTCTTACTATGCTGTCTAGGTTTGCCATAGCTTTCCTGTGCCTGGTTTACTTGTTTGTATAAATATCAAAGTCACCTATTGTCCTGGGTCCAGTCCCGAGGGACCACGCTGGCAACTCTTGACTGTACCACACCTTGGTGTTCTGGTAATAAACATCCATGCAAACAAAAAGTCGGTGTCTGTTCTCTGGCCGAGCCTGGCAGAAGGGTAAAATTCTGCAACACAAGTAAGGAGTATATTTGCAAAATGAGCTGGTTAGCCCTTTGAATTTTATGCATGGTATGTCCTTTACATACAGGTGAAGTGATCACACAAAATTTCAGGGACTATGTCTAATTTTCAGGGCATTCGTCACAATGTTGTACTTCCATGTAGAAAAGCAATTGTTATCTGCTAAATTCATCATGCTTGTGAATCTACACAGATGCCAGGCAGCAGAGACTTTAGGGAAGAGGGAACCATCTTGTTTTCAAAAGAAAGGTGTACTGCTTAAATTTTCCATTTCAAAGGGAAATGAACCTTCAAAGGGTCTTGTCACTGTAGTGCTGCCTTCGCCAGCCTGGTACCCTCAAGTTGTGTTGGACTGCAACTCCCATGCTGGCTGGGAACTATGGGAGTTGCAGTCCAACACATCTCGAGGGCATCAGGTTGGGGAAGGCTGCCATAATGCAACTAGAATTCTTCGCACTGTCTATTTATTCTTAGCTCCAGCTTAGCTCCAGACAAGTATTGATTTGCCACTGAATTTCAGCACCAAATCACCACTTTTCCCCATTGCTCTAACAACTGCCACTTACATTGCGCAAGTGTTGGTTTACACCAGCACAACATCATCAGTGCTAGCACCAGGGCATAGTAGGATATTACCCAATAATTCACAGTTTTGTATGTACTACCTTATTGTTACTATTGTAACAATAGTAACTACTTTGGTCTTCATTGTAATATGGTTTTATTGTTTAATTTAATTGCCTTTGTTAGCCACCTTGAGACATTGGCAAAAAGGCAGTATTTAAATCCCTATATATAAATAAATATCCCAGTGCTGTGGCACAAGTGTATGGATCATGTCTTAGCAAATTCTTACATTCCAAATGCGTTCATAGAGAGTAGCACAGTAGAAGCAATCTATGGGTAGTATCCAGTAGGGTTTCTTCACCTCCACTGATTCTGTTGCGCTCGCTGGACCCACTACTTCCACAACAGGGAAGCAGTGCTTCTTGACGTAAGCACAGAAGCAAGTGGAAATGCTCATTTACAGAAGTAGGCTGGTTAGCAGAGCTCCCTTCTGAGAGTACTGATCTGCGCCCTTTCGGAAATGAGCATTTCAGCTTGTTTCTGATTGTTTCGGGAAAGTTCTGAAATGTTGCATTTTTATTTCTACATGTCATTAATAAAAGCCAGCATCATAAATTGGATAGCAACAGACTAAATATAGTGTTTTGTACAAACACCTTGTTAAAACAAATCTTACTAATCATTCCACAATGTTCTGTGAATGAAGCACTCATTGTGTTTTTTTAAAAAAACAAATCTACCAAACTACTGAAAAGCAGGACTTTATCACCCACCCGATCCAAATATAAGTAGAGCAACGGTTTTCCACGGGAGGCTTTTATTTTGCAACTGCTGGAATTTTACAGGGGAGTCCAAACATCATCTACCATTTGTAACCCTTACATGTGTTCCCAATGCTTTTTCCATCTTTTTTTCTTACCAGAAAAAAAACTGTTAAGGAGGAAAAAATGGAAAAGGTACACAATGACTTTTGATTGGTAGCACTAGGAACCCTCTGTCTGGAAGGAACCCAAGATATAGCCAGAAACCATTATTCAAATCTGTTCATATTCCATGAAACATTCTGCAAAAATGTGAAGCATATAAATGTATGAAAATCAATAGAAAGCTATGCCAATGTACTTGTTACTTTTATTCACATACAGCTTGATCCAGGCCACTATAGCGGAGCAGTCATGTAAGGAGAGATCTTCACAGGGCATCTCCACGTACTGTTTTCCCCACTTCACCTTGCAGCACGTGCATGGGTATGCATGCAGGCACCATACCATACAGTTATGGGGAATAGGAGGCCTGTGTCCACCTCTCATACCCCCCTGCAGCCTGCCTGCTCTGTTTGGTCGAGGAACATGAAGTTGAAGCTCACATTCCTTCACCAAGCAAAGGAGGAAGGGCTGAGCAGGGATGTGGGAGGAGGTGAACACTAGCCTCCTATTCCCAGTGAGTGTGCATATACAGAGTAAGGAAAACTGGGTCAATGAACTGGATTGAGTGGTCAATTCGCATACCTTATTCTGCGCTCAGTTAGAATAGCTGTAGAATTATGAGATTGTTGGTAAGACAAGTATGTAATAGGAAATGGGACATATCTAGGGGGCTATGACCGAGGGAGAGGTAGCTTAGCCTCCTCGATTCTTTTTATAGACACTACCAACTTTCTTTCAAATAAATCTCCAGGGACTAGAAACTTGCTTTATTTATTTTTTTAAAATAAAGCTGAGATTCTCAGAATCCAAACTCTATGGAACACACCAGATTCCAAAAAAGAAAAAAAAATAGTGCATGCATGGAATTACAAAAGACCAATAGCATGGAATTAGAGAAGACCAAGAGTCCTGACCTTAAAAGGATAAAATAGTAATAGAAAATCAGACTTTTCCACCCCTTTAGATGACTGGGGAAAAAGTACTTGCATCTAGAACTGTAACATGGGCAATATGTACCCTAGAAGAACTCTTAAAACTAACTGTGTAATCCTGGCACTAGGTTGACATGAAAAAAGTGTGTACCTACTAATTACTTCAGTATCCTGGGCAGTGTTTCCACAACAATGGAAGGGTGAGGCAAACAAAGAAATACCGGATTTTTCATGGAATCAGCATGGCTCCGTGCAGGGCTCCATGAAGGACTGCACCACACCACTAGAAGTCGCTGACAGAAACATATTTCCAGGTGAGGGGGGACTTGAAGTAAACATCATCAGACTGTCAGGGGCTGCTCAACCAATAAGAGAGGCTCCCCCCCCTTTCCAGGTTCTACTCCCCTTTCTCCTGCCCCCCTGGTTAGGTGATGATGCAAAGGATTGAAGCTGACATTAATTACTCCCCAAAAGCCTTGAACCAAACAGCAGAGACACACAGCTTTGGAAATAGCGCTTCACAGCTATTAGGGGAGTTACTATGCCTTTTACCCGATGAATACATGATGTACCCTGGGTGTACTTAGTGTTTTTGGCTTAATTGCCATCTCAGTGAATCTGGGAACAAGCCTCATTGACCGCAATGGGAGTTACTTCTGAGTAGATTTCCTGGACCTACATATGCCCGATTCCACCCATTTTTTTCCTTTCCCTCTAAATACTGGGCTTCCGCATTAGCAGGCATCCCTGAATAAATGTGCTATCTCACGATGGCACAAACACGTGATAGTACACTTTCAGGAACAAGCCTCATTGACTACAACAGGAGTTAGCAGGACCCCCGAACTCATGCACTATCGCATGATAGTGCAAATGCATGTTAGTGCTATTTTGCGATTGAGTGATAAGAGTGATAGCGAATTACTGACATAGGGGGTATGTGTGTTGATGGAAGAAATGTGCAATAGTGTTATAATGATTTAGCGAGGGGGAGATAGAGGTGCTGCTGGAGAACTGGGGCTTTTTTTTGCTGTAGAGTGATAGTGATGCCTTCTAAATGCGCAGCTGAGGATTCTGCAGTAATTACCTCTAGAACTGCGATCTGGCTGGGAACTTCACCCCACAGCTCTTTTAGTAGTATAAGCCTTAGCCCCCGATAGAGTAACATAGCCATTACTCTATTGATACAGTTGGTGGCTGGTGAATTGGGAGTGCTTACTTCTGGTTCGTGACATAGCGCTAAAGTGCTGTTTCAGTTTAATCCTTTACTTTAAAAAAAAAAAACTCTGGGGTCATGGTGAAAGGCACACCTCTGGGCAGGGCTAACACACTGGTAGGGATGTATGAAACTCACTTACCTTTGCTCAGTCCCTCCCCCCGGAATCCTCGACGGGGGGGGGGAGGCGATCCAGTCCTCTCCCCCGGAATCCTCGACGGCTGGCTCCGCTCCGCAGCCAGGCCGTGGAGCAGCTAGCCAGGGCCATCTGCAGCCGGATTTCCGGGCACGTACGGCCTGGTGCGGACGCAAATGGCAGCTGCCGTAGCGGACGCCATTTGCGTCCAGCCAGACAGCCGTGATAGGTACATAAGAATTTTCGTAGCCTATCACGGCTAACCTCAAAAAAACAACAACACTGCAGCATACGCAAATGGCAGCAGCTACGGGGCCGCCATTTGCATTCCCTATTTTTCGCCGATTTATCTTACGTAAATATTTACGTAAGATAAAACAGCGGGGAAAAAGGGGGAACGCAAATAGCGTAGTGGACGCTATTTGCGTTCCCTTATTTTTCGCCATTCTAGCCTATGTAAATATTTACGTAAGATAAATCGGGGAAAAATAGGGAATGCAAATGGCAGCCGCTGTAGCCGCTGCCATTTGCGTACGCTGGGGCGGGGGTTGAGGTTAGCTGTGGTAGACTATGTAAATTCTTACGTAGCCTATCACGGTCCAAGGACGGCAATGGAGGCAGCAGCAGCCCTCCCGCAGCCGGCCAGGAGACCAGCTGCTGGAGCCGCCGCATCCACTGCATCCGCCCCAGGTAAGTGCCGTCCCAGGGGGATTCCGCGGGGGGTGGGGGGGCAGGAGGCCATTCCGCCTCGGATTCCAGGGGGCCGGATTCTAAACAATCTGGCCTCACTGGAATCCATGGTGGAATTCTCCGCCATCCCTACACACTGGATGGAGTAAATGTGGATGGTTGGTGTACACTACAACAGAAGCACCAACAAGTTTACTTAAGGAAAATAACTGGACTACAAGCAGTCTCAGGAAATCCGTTTTTTCCGTGATAAGCTCCAGGGTGGCTGCTGGATGGCCACGATGTCATGAATCCATAACGACCTCCACACACAACCAGTTCAGAGTAAATCATTCATGGAAACAGACCCCTAGTCTCCATAACAGTTATTCAAAATGGTTACAGTTGGCAAAAACAATCGCAGATGTGTGCTTTTTAAAAAAAAAATCCATCTTTGAAATTTTCAGAAGGAAACTCCCATATCCAGAGCTGTTTAAAAAAAAAAAAAAATCAAAACCCCTTATAATAATATTTAATAGTACCCTTGTAACCAGAACATACCATACAAAACTTTAATTTTAATAAAAGAACCAGTGTAAGGTGTGTGGGGGGGGCAGTAATAAGGTCAGAAAAGGGAACAACATTTTAATTGTCTGCTCTGCCATGTATCTGACAAAGATTAATTTAAGCAGATATTGTCTCCTAAACCAAAGTCCATTGAACATTCTCCCAGCCTATCAGCCATGTGAAAGCATAGCCTTGTACAGTTTTGCTGACTACAACATTTCTTTTAAAAATGGCTTAGCCTGTTTTTCTGTAAGATAAAGGGTCATATAGAAATTTATTTTATAGAACCCTTGATAGTTTAAAGTAATACAAAGCAAATACAGGTATAAGAAAAGAAAATGCTGTCGCAGGAAAAAGGTCAGAGTTTCATACATCTTTACAGTGCAAATTTCATTTAATACACAGAAAGAGCATTGAATAAGTGATTTCAGCACATACTCTTGGGAGATCTCACAATATGTGCCACAATGATAAATAAAAGTAATGGACTGCCTGCAGTTTCTTGCACAACTGAAGTTTAACAGTGAGAAAGCATCATGTTTTCAGGCAACATACTCCAATGTATGTTATGTCTCATTAGTTAACGTAAAGAGGGATAAAGGTCAGGATTCCTCTTTATGGAGGGAAATTTAAAAAGTAACCTGCGCTTGTTTGGAATTTATTTCTCAGTTTTGTTACATCTCTTATTTTTTTCAGAGAGAGAGAGGGGGACCTTCATATGCTGCAGGGTGTTGTTGTTTTGAGATGAGAACTCTATATTTTTTACGAAGCCTGAAGGAGCCACTGCTTGGTCTATAGTCTTGAAAGAAATAGTTGGGAAAGAGCGATTCACCCTGCAGTTTTTTAAAGCGTCATCAAAACACAGAAATGCACAACCAGACAAAAGTGCTCATTCTCCTAATTCCTGCAATATACTACAACTTCCATTGCCTAGTCATTTAACCAAACCAAAACAGTCAAAGCAAAGTACAGAGGGAGGGAAACATATATATATATATATATATATATATATATATATATATATATATACACACACACACGTCTGCAGAGTTCCACCCAATCTCTCCTACTCAAGCACACTGGGGCATTTTTATTCCCTTTAGTAGCAGGAAACCTGATATGCAGATGTCATCAGCTGTGTGTGGATTAACACAGCTGCTCAGACTCCACTGAGGAGGGGAAACAGCACAAGTCTAAATGCCTGCAATTTGATTTCTAGTTCTAATCTTTCATTTCTAGTTTACAAAGAAAGCAGCAGGGAAAGTGCTAGCAAACATCCATTCTGGCATATTAAAATACAACACTACCCATGTTGATGAAGAAACCAACATGTGAATTACTGTTTCTGATCTTTCTCAAATGCAGGCTTCAGAATTGCTACTGAAACAGTCAGATGAATGCATAACTTGAAAACAAAAAGGGTAAATGCAACACAAAACTCACTGATGTTTTCATAACCTCTGGACATATTTGTGTATCTCTTGTGCTTTGCAGCCATACATGGTTTCATTTTAAAAGCCTGCTTTGCATGATGCAACTCCTCTTGATTCAGTGTTCATCACTGTCAAGGGATCTGATGCACTTCCAAATGCATTTCTGGCATCTGGCTTCAGAAAAGAAATTATGAATGTTTATCCCTATTAAATAAATTAGGTGCATAGGATACTCATTTGATATGTATGTAATAAAACATGCTAAACCTTCCCCCATTATGAAGGTGTACAAGGAAGCTATTGTTTTTGTACTAATCCAATTGTATGGTGTTGAATCACACTCATTCTCTTTTGCCCTCGCAAAAACTGTCACCTGCGAGGGCCCCCAGTCATTACATGACCTTCTGTGATAGAAATGCTTGTGAGTACTCCAACTGCGGAGGTGAAAAGGTGTCAGCAAGAGTCCCTCAGAAAACTGAGAGGTCAGCGTAGCTGAGTGCAAAACCCCTCACTGGGCCTAGGGGTAGGTGGTAGTTCGCTGCCTACAGGAAGGAAGGAAGTGCAAAGGCAGCAGTACTGGCTAGACAGGGAGGATGAGAATCTCTGTGGGAAGAGAGACCAGAACATAAGTGGAGTTAAGGGGCAAGGAAACCAAAGGTAGGCACAGGAGGAAGCAGGGTGAGAAACAGAGACTTAAGAAAAGAATGGCTAGACAGAGCCCTGAGGAAGAAGGGAGTGGGTTTCAGAAAGAGAAGAGCCAAGGAGGAAATGGGCTGAAGAATGCATGACATAGAGGTAAGGGCAGACTTAGTCGGATTCTGCTCATAGGGACTGGCAAGAGAACCCTGGAGGCAGGGACCAAGGAAGGCAAAGACGGTAGTTGTGGAAGGGGGATCTGAAATACGCTTACCCCTTGGTCCCATGAATAGTTCAGGACTCTCTTTAAACCTTGAACACCAACAGAACAGAGAGATCATATAAAGGTGGCTAAGGATTTCCATATTTAAATTTCAGTGTCACATATCTAGAACTAAACATCTGCTGTGAGGGTTCTAACATGTGCTTGTCAGTCATGTGCTTGCTTGAAACATTGCTTGCTTGTGTTAATATTTAAACTCTGGAATTCTGAAAATCTTCAGTGTAAAAGGAAACCAGTGCCTATAGAACAATTCATTATGAAGATTAGAGCAGGAACCTCTTCTCTCCTTTTCATACAAATAAGTGGGGGTGGGATGGGATATCAAATGCTAAGTCATTAGTATCTGGATAATCAAAAAATAATTTCAGAAGGGTTGCCCCAGATCCCCCTCCTTTCAATATGGCGCAGGCAGCTGCATTGAGTAATACTCACTTCTGCAGTTCGACACATTCTTACAGTTTGGTAAGCAGGAATTTGAAGTACCTAATTACACACAAATACACAAAATCTTTAGGAAAAAATGTTCCTTCTTACAATCTGATCCAACGCATGCTATTTGGAAGTAAATGCATATAGGATTGCAGCCAAAAATTACTACCAACTTCTGTCATACTCATAACAGAAATTATTGGGGGGGTGCACATACAACTTTTTCTGAGCAATATTTCCCCTACAGCCATAGTTGCTCTAGCTCAGGGGTGGGCAACTTTTGGCCCTCCAGATGTTTTAGACTTCAATTCCCATCAGCCCTAGCCAGCATAACCAATGTTGAGGGATTATGGGAATTGTAGGCCAAAACATCTGGAGGGCTACAAGTCGCCCATCCCTGCTGTACCCCCAGTCCAACATCAAAAGCTGGACAATGAGACAAACAAAATGAAGGAAGGCCCTTCCTTTTGTGCAGGTGAATTACTTTAGTTAGAAAGCTCACCTTTTCCTTAAAAAAAAAAAAAAAAGATTTTAAAGACCAGGAGATGTTACCTGAGCTCTTTTGCTGGAGAGGGGGACTACACTCTGCACAGGGTTTTTAAAAAAAAGGTTTTTAAAAGAAAATTATTTTAAAGTTACAGGGTAATTCTATGAGAGCCAGTAGGTAGCCTTGCACTGTTTTTTTTTTCCCTTAAAGAAGCATGTATGCATTTGTGTGTATATGAATTTACATCTTCATTTCCATTCCGAGAACAAGAATTGGGTTTCCTTCAGTTTAGCCTGAAGCAAACCCAAAACCTGCAGAAACAGAATTCACAGCGGGGAGGAGGGAAAAAAACCCTCTTTTCCAAAATGGCAGGTGTCCACATATTGTTACACAATGAATAAAGTGATAGCTGCAAGCTCACATGTGGAACCCTGGAGTTGGGGAGCGACTGGTAGGTAGTTGAAGCAGAACAGTAATGAGCAGAGGAGGAATTATGCACCCTCCTATCTCTTCTCCACTGAAAATTGCCACTTTCTGTAGTGTACAGAAAGTACTGAAATGTAGTACATTTCAATGCAAGATGTGGCTTTGGGGGTTTATATACATATGTCTGTCTTAACCATATAGTTTGGTCCTAAAGTTGAAGATGTAATGTTTTAAGAACAGAGATGGCAGCTTTCCCCACTATCTTCATATAACAGTATGATGACAAGAAAAGAAAAGAAAAGAAAAGAAAAGAAAAGAAAAGAAAAGAAGGCAGACCTCTAGACATTTTTTTTTTTACCCAGGAGCCTCTGTCAGGGAGGTCTACATCATCATATAGCATTGTTCTAGGAGAGTTCTGGAGGCAGAGAAGGACATCTGCCCGCTGGTAGCTACTGGAAGAAACACTTTGAACTGCAGGGATGGGCAACCTCAGGCCCAGGAGCCAAATCCAGAGCTCTGGGAGTCTGTAGAAGGCCATCCTACCTTCAGCTAGCCCCAACCCCCGACTGACTGGTTTCCCAGCTTTTGTGCAGTCCCACCTACCTATTCTAAAAGGTTTAAATGTCTCACCTAAAGCTTAGTTACTGCCAGTAAGAGCTTTAAGCTAAAACAAGCTTGTATATTTTGTATTTTTGCCCCTCCTTTGGCCTTTGCACCTCCTTGCCTTCAGCCCGCCCAACACTGGAATGCAACCCACGAGAACGTCTCCAAAACAGAATTCAGCCCTTGGGCTGAAAGAGGTTCCCCCATGCCTGCTGTACTGGGGTTCACTCCTCACCTCCCCAAATTCCCTAACTCCTTCCCAATTTCACTGCCTGCAAATGAAAAATGGGTTTAGTTTAAATGCATACTTTGGAATTTCCATGTAACATGAAATTTGGCCCTCAGCCTCACATGAGCACAGGAAGAACCCTCCATTACAGCTGAAGTAGAATCTGTTAAGTTCAGGGGTGGGTAACTTGTCACCCTGCATAACTCCCATCAGCTTTAGCCAACACAGCCAATGGTGAGGGATGATGGGAGTGGTAGGCCAAAACATCTGGAAAGCCACAGGTTGCCCACACCTGGGTTAAGACATGCCAAAAACTTATTTACAAGATGGGCCCTGGTTATCCCTGTGAATGTCACCAAATGACAAACAATGTGTATTAAAAATATTTATAATTTACATTTTAAAGGATAAGATTTTATTTTTTTTGTCAATTGCAGTTATACTAATTGTCTCTCTTTCAAAGTAGCCTGGTTTAAAGTAAAATCTGATTTCAATACAGAATTAACACATAAAATCAACAGTTAAACTTTTAAAACTGAATACATGACCCTTCATCAAACACACTGAGTCAAAGCTGCCTTTTTCTACATAAAAGAACAAGCCATGGAGAAGATATCTGATTTTAAAGGTCAAATTATGAATATGTATGACTGTCAATCAAACAGCATGGACATTTGGGGTATAATAAGTGCCATTAACTTCAAAGGAAGAGTGTTATATTCTTGCTGTACTCTCCCACAGAAATCAATGGGACTTGATGTTTGTTTAACTTTGGCTAGATTATGTCCTTGTTGTCCATTTCATACAGAAACACTATTCTGCTCATTATCTACCAGCCCTGCTTCTAAAATATTTTAGTGATTTCATCTTCAAGTTAGTGATCTTGCTTAGTGTCCTTGCATGTGTACAGAGAGCCAGATAGAAATCCATTATTTTAAGAATTCCTTGTTTGGGCTACAATTCTATCTCCACTTACCCAGGAGTAACTCCCAGTGAACTCAATGGAACTTACTTCTGAGTAGATATGTATAGGATTGCATGGTTAGTCTCAAAGCAGATAATTCTGTAATGCAACGGTCATGCGGGCTATATGTTCGAAGATTTTGGATTATGCTCCTAAGCCTTATTTAAGCTGCAAATCAGTATTTTTTAACTGTTACCTCAGTGACCCGAAGCACCCATTATAAACTTCAGTTGGTGTGGCAACTACACCAGTTCCTGGATAGGGATAGCCTAGCCACTGTGATCCATGCATTGGTAACCTCACAATTAGACTTCTGTAGTGCACTCTGTGTGGGACTGCCCTAGCACCTGATTTGGAAGCTGCAGCTCGTGAAGAATGAAGCAGCTATGATGTTCAGTGGAGCACTGAGCTATTACACCTGTATCAAAAGAATTGCACTGACTGCCTATCAGCTACCAAACCATATTCAAGGTTTTGTTGTTGGTATACAAAGCCCTTCATGGATCACTGCCTTGTTGTGGCGAAGGGGCTTGCGTAACTCAGTGAAGCCATAAGCTATGCCGTGCAGGGCCACCCAAGACGGACAGGTCATGGCAGAGAGTTCTGACAAAATGTGGTCCACTGGAGAAGGAAATGGCAACCCACTCCAGTATTCTTGCCAAGAAAACCCCATGGAACGTATCACAAGGCTAAAAGAGATGACGCCGGAAAATGAGCCCCTCAGGTCGGAAGGTGTCCAATATGCTACTGGGGAAGAGCAGAGGGTATTTCCAAGTAGCGCCAGAAAGAGTGAAGCGGCTGGGCCAAACCCGAAAGGACACTCAGCTGTGGATGTGTCTGGTGGTGAAAAGAAAATCCGATGCTGTAAAGAACAATATTGTTTAGGAACCTGGAATGTCAGATCAATGAATCAAGGTAAGCTGGAGGTGGTCAAACATGAGATGGCAAGATTGAACATCGACATCTTGGGAATCAGCGAACTAAAATGGACAGGCATGGGCGAATTTAATTCAGGTGACCATCATATCTACTATTGTGGGCAAGAATCCCTTAGAAGAAATGGAGTAGCACTCATAGTCAACAAAAGGGTGGGAAAAGCAGTACTGGGGTACAATCTTAAAAATGATAGAATGATCTCAGTACGAATCCAAGGCAAACCATTCAACATCACAGTAATTCAAGTCTATGCCCCAACCACTGAGGCCGAAGAAGCTGAGGTTGATCGGTTCTATGAAGACCTACAACACCTTCTAGAACTAACACCAAAAAAAGATGTCCTCTTCATCATAGGGGATTGGAATGCTAAAGTAGGAAGTCAAGAAATCACCGGGATAACAGGCAGGCATGGCCTTGGTGTACAAAATGAAGCAGGACAAAAGCTAATAGAGTTTTGCCAAGAGAACATGCTGATCATAGCAAACACTCTTTTCCAACAGCACAAGAGGCGACTCTACACATGGACATCACCAGATGGTCAATATCGAAATCAGATTGATTATGTCCTTTGCAGCCAAAGATGGAGAAGCTCCATACAGTCAGTCAAAACAAGACCTGGAGCTGACTGTGGCTCAGATCATGAGCTGCTTCTTGCAAAATTTCGGCTTAAATTGAAGAACGTCGGGAAAACCACTAAACCGTTCAGGTATGACCTAAATCATATCCCTGATGAATATACAGTGGAGGTGAGGAATAGATTTCAGGGATTAGACCTGATAGACAGAGTGCCTGAGGAACTATGGACGGAGGTCCGTAACATTGTTCAGGAGGCAGCAACAAAATCCATCCCAAAGAAAAAGAAATGCAAGAAAGCAAAGTGGCTGTCTGATGAGGCTTTACAAGTAGCTGAGGAAAGAAGGGAAGCGAAAAGCAAGGGAGAAAGGGGAAGATATACCCAACTGAATGCAGAGTTCCAGAGAATAGCAAGGAGAGACAAGAAGGCCTTCTTAAATGAACAATGCAAAGCAATCGAGGAAAACAACAGAATGGGAAAGACTAGAGATCTCTTCAAGAAAATTGGAGATCTCAAGGGAACGTTTTGTGCAAAGACGGGCATGATAAAGGACAAAGAAGGCAGGGACCTAACAGAAGCAGATGAGATTAAGAAGAGGTGGCAAGAATACACAGAAGAACTATACAGGAAAGATCTGAATGTCCCTGATAGCCATGATAGTGCTGTCACTGAACTTGAGCCGGACATCCTAGAGAGTGAAGTCAAGTGGGCCTTAGGAAGCATTAGTAACAACAAAGCTAGCGGAGATGACAGTATTCCAGCCGAGCTATTTAAAATCCTAAAAGATGATGCTGTTAAAGTGCTGCATTCAATATGCCAACAAATCTGGAACACTCAACAGTGGCCACAAGACTGGAAAAGGTCAGTTTATATTCCAATTCCAAAGAAGGGCAACGCCAAAGAGTGTTCAAACTACCGCACAATTGCGCTCATTTCACATGTCAGCAAGGTGATGCTCAAAATCCTACAAGCTAGGCTTCAGCAGCATGTGAACCGAGAACTACCGGAAGTACAAGCTGGGTTTAGAAGAGGCAGAGGAACTAGAGATCAAATCGCCAACATTCGCTGCATCATGGAGAAAGCAAGAGAATTCCAGAAAAACGTCTATTTCTGCTTCATTGACTACGCTAAAGCCTTTGATTGTGTGGATCACAACAAACGGTGGCAAATTCTTAAAGTGATGGGAGTACCAGACCACCTTACCTGTCTCCTGAGAAACCTGTACGAGGGTCAAGAAGCAACAGTCAGAACCAGACATGGAACAACCGATTGGTTCAAAATTGGGAAAGGAGTACGACAAGGCTGCATATTGTCACCCTGCTTATTTAACTTATATGCAGAGTACATCATGAGAAATGCCGGGTTGGATGAATCAGAGGTCGGAATTAAGATTGCTGGGAGAATTATCAACAACCTCCGATATGCAGACGATACCACCCTAATGGCAGAAAGCGAAGAGGATCTCAAGAGCCTCTTGTTGAGGGTGAAAGAGGAGAGTGCAAAAGCTGGTTTGAAACTCAACATTAAAAAAACGAAGATCATGGCATCTGGCCCCATCACTTCCTGGCATATAGAAGGGGAAGAAATGGAAGCAGTGACAGATTTTACTTTCTTGGGCTCCAAGATCACCGCAGACGGTGACTGTAGCCATGAAATTAAAAGACGCTTGCTCCTTGGGAGGAAAGCTATGGCCAACCTAGACAGCATAGTAAGAAGCAGAGACATCACCTTGCCGACAAAGGTCCGTCTAATCAAAGCTATGGTTTTCCCAGTAGTAATGTATGGCTGTGAGAGCTGGACTATAAGGAAGGCTGAGCGCCGAAGAATTGATGCTTTCGAACTGTGGTGCTGGAGAAGACTCTTACGAGTGCCCTGGACTGCAAGGAGGTCAAATCAGTCCATCCTAAAGGAAATCAACCCTGAGTGCTCATTGGAAGGACAGATACTGAAGCTGAAGCTCCAATATTTTGGCCACCTAATGCGAAGAGAAAACTCCCTGGAAAAGACCCTGATGCTGGGAAAGACTGAAGGCAAAAGGAGAAGGGGACGGCAGAGGATGAGATGGCTAGATAGCATCACGGATGCAATGAATATGAACTTGAGCACGCTCCGGGAGAGAGCACAGGACAGGAAGGCCTGGCGTGCTATGGTCCATGGGGTCACGAAGAGTCGGACACGACTGAACGACTGAACAACATACAAAGCCCTAAATAGCTCAGGACCAAGTTCCCTAGCTGACTGCCTTCCCCTATATACACCTACTTGACCTCTGAAATCTTCCAAGGAGGCCTTACTGGTCGTTCAAAGGACCAACAGAGTGTCACCAGGTAAGATCACATAAGCGGGCCTTCTTGGTAGTGGCACCCACCCTCTGGATCACCCTCCCACATGTTGTTTGAGAGGGAGAAAGTGTCAAGCTTTAAACACCTCTTGAAGACACATTTGTTTACCCAGGCTTTGCCATGAGTTGTAAGGGATTATGACACTGCTCCATTTTATGATTGGCTTGTTGTAATGTTTTTATGTATTTATTGTTTTTCTTGTTCTTTCACTATTTGTATATTGGTTTTATACAGTATTGTGTGTGTGTGAGTGTGTGTGTGTGCATCCTGTGAAGTGCTTACAGATCTTAGGATATTAAGGGCGCAATCCTATTCAGATAGGCAGCTGCCTCTGAACTCGGAGGCAACTGCTTATCCAGTGCAGGGCAGGAGCACGGAGGGGATTGTTCCCTCTACGCTCCTCCTGCCCTGCTTTTTTGGCTAGACAGCCAATTGTGGCTGTCTAGCTGCAGGAGGGCTGAGCAGGGAGGAGGCTGCTGTACAACACATGGGATGTGTTGTACAGGCATTTCCACCCTCCCCGCCCCAGAACGCCCCCTGGAATGCCCCTTTTCGGCCACTCCACACTCCTGTTGTGAGTGTGGAGGATGGGGCTCTTCCATACTTCCCCCGAGGCAGCGCAGAAGTGGGGGGAGGTCAGTTCTCCGGTGTCAGGGTGGACACTGAGCCCATAGAATCCCAGAATAGTTCTGATTCTGAGGAAGAGCAGTCGCTCCTGGGAGAGGAGCGCACTCCTCTTTCCCAGGACCAACAGCTGACGGAGATTCCTCCCACCAGCATTCCTAGTTTAGTTAGCAGTCCAGGGAGTGACCAGACACAGATAGCAGACTTGGTGGATGCGCGATGCAGACGCAGACGCAGAGAGCGGCACCAGATGGAGGGCGCGGAAAGGAGGCGTAATGCCAGGTTGGCGCGCAAACAACGGCTGCGCCCAGAGGATCCAAGGGAAAAGGGGAGGGACTCTCCCTAGTCCTTAAGTTCAGGGGTCTGCCAGTAATTCCCTTTCAAATGGGGACCAACTGTTCCAATGTAGGGCATAGGTACTGTGCTGCTCAGATCTAGTTGCAATCAGTATAGTTGTTAAGTTGTAAAAGAAGAATAAAGCTTTGAAAGGAATTCCTTTGTCTGTGTCTGGACTTGGCTACTGGATTAGACTGAGAGGCCTCCAAGGAGCCCTTGACATCTGGGAACCGACCTCAGAGTGCAGGTTCCAAGGTTGGTTCCCGGAAAACCAGATAGCCTATGGCCGTCTAGCCACTGTCTAGCAGCCATAGGATTGCTCTCTATGAGGTTTAAAAGTAGTATACGTAAATAAATAAATAAACAAACAAACAAACAAACAAACAAACTGTTATGGAAACCAATTGGTATGCATGGCAGTTTAGGAAATACAAAATTACAAAAGGGAATGATTATTTAATTTATGAATAATTTATCTTTATCAGTCTTTTAAATTGGTGAATGTTTACTCAGAAGTAAGTTTCACTGTGTTCAGTTGGGGTTTACTCCATAGAAAGTATGTTTAGGATTGCAGCCTGAAATTGGCTTGATTTAAATCAATCAACTCCAGAGGACATTAGAATGTACAATGCTAGCTGGTAGAAATACAGACAAAGTTGCACCTAACCAGAAATAAATCCCATGATTGCAACATTGCTACAGTTGCTCCATCACTAGGGAGTTGTGGCTCTATTCAAAATTAGGACAGCCAGATGCAGAAGGGGACAAGTGCACCTTTAATAGTTGCACAGAAAAGAGAATTTCAGGAGGTGTCGCTTGCATGACAACTGCATCTGCTGAAATTCCTTCAACTGCACAACTATTAAAGGTGCAGAAGCCCTGTCCTCTTTTGCAATTGCATCTAAGCATTCACAGTAGCTTAAGTCAAAGACTATGTTTTCATCGCAAATACATACCCAGGAATATCAGGGCAGGTTAGGACTCTGGAGACAGACAATAATGTTCAGAGTTGAAACTGGTTTGAGAGGTGCTTTATTTTCCAGACTGTGCACATCTATTTCTTTTGCCCCACTATCACCTCTGGTCAAATAGGTTTGGGAGATTTTTAAAATAATAGCAAAACGTACAAAACCTGTTTATCGGTGGTGAAAGTGGAATGAGTGTCTCCAGCCTGAGAATAAAGTAGAGCAATAAATTACCCTTTAAAACACATTAAACCAAATACTATGTTATAGCTTACATGTTGTGCATCAGGCTATCTGAAGTACTGGCTCCCGCAGGTCTAGAATCCTGAGGGGGAGACTTTACCTAGCCAACCACCCTGAAAAGCCTAACAAATGCTGAGTTTAGGACCATTTTACAGGTAATAGCCACTGTAAATAGCATCTGTGTGGCAGCTTCTCCACATATCAGCTGTAACACTATCTACAGTTGCACTGCACATTCCTAGTAGCTGCCAATGTGGCGGTGAAATACCAAGAGGCACTAAAAGTTACAACTGCTGCATGAAGAAGTCATCATGTTGGTGCTGTTCACATGGAGGCTGTGAGATGTGTCTCAGTCCACCTTTCTGTGCCATGTCACAGGACATCCCATGCCCTGATTGGCTAAAAATCATATGTGAACTCTTCTGTGCCAGGCAAAACCTGAATTTTCCTCTGAACCATTTTCAAAATTTTCAGTTTGGGCATATAACAGTGTTCTGGGTGCTCAACAGAACTAGATTCATCTATAGACTTTACACATCCCATATTTCAGAATGAAGCTGATGAATACAAGCAATTGTGCACATAATTCCTTGTGTGTTAGTTTGTTTTTTAACCATATTTATAGTTGGTCAAAACAAGGCAGAAAATCCCCATCCACTGCAAATCCAGAAGCTGCTTGTAGATATGTTCCCAGCAGGATAATAATGTTTATTCCCAGCATGAGATTCGAGGTGATCCATGCAAAACTGCCTGAAGCACCATATTAGGAGAGTTGTGAAGTTATAAAGGAGACCAAAAGCACATTTACAACATGATCCTAAACATGTTTATTCAGAAATTCCACTGTGTTCAATGGGGTTTACTCCCAGGTAAGCAGTAATGAGGGTTGCACTATTAGAGTGGTTATACAGTAAATTGCAATGGGTTGGATCCACACTAAGTTAGCTGAACGTAACTCCCACTGCAATCAATAGGATCCAAGTTCAATTAACTGACAGCACAACCCTATGCATGTCTACACAGAAGTATGTCCCATAGTGTTCAGTGGGACTTACTCCCAGGTGAATGTGTATAGGATTGCAGCCTTAGTCAGGATCCAATCCAGTGTAGTTTTAACTCTTCTTCATGGCTGCACTGATAAATTATCCTTATATATATATATATGGCTGAAGTGCACACCTCCACTGCAATACACATAACCTTCTCTGTAAGAGCTCCAGCACAGCAAGATACACAATGCAGTGAATTTCAGGTTTCCTGGTTGTATGTTCTACATTATACAGTTCAAAGTATATGGCTACCAGTGTTTAAAGGTACCTTTCCTTGCCTGAGATTCTACTGTAATCATAAAAAGCAATAAATATTCCCATCTAAAACTGAGACGCTTTTGAGTATGCAAACGTGACAACTCAAGGACAAACTCCATTACATTAGAAGTGAAAACTAGGCACTTTTTTTTAAATGTTGGATAACAGTTAATTATCAACATCCTTAAACAACATTTTCTCAGAGGAAAATACTCCCCATGTAAACTTTTATTGATAAATATTTACACAAATTAATTTGTTAAGAATTAACTCCCACCATTAAAGAGTTTGAATCTTTTGCAGATCCCAGTAGACAGTACACTTCGTGTTAAGTCCCAAGATTCTCTATGCCTTTAAGCTTTTGGTATCTGTCTAGTAATTTCTAAACCCTACCATCACTGCCATACAAAGGTAAGTATGTATTATTACATGAACAGCAATTTATTTAAAAGATAAAGATGATTGTGTTGAACAGCTTTCTAAAACTGAAAAATCAATTTAATGACCCTAGTGAGATCAGGCTTAAGTTTGACTAAGCATGGAAGAATTATTAATTGACCATAGACGATACACATGGCTCACATCTCTAGAATGGCAAGCTGCAAAAGGTTAAATACAAAAACCTTTTGTCCAGGCCACCTCTACTGTTTATGACAACTTCAGAACAAATATCCACAAACATATATGTTTGAAATTTCTACTGAATATTAATTTTGCATTCAATTTTACTGGACATGAACAGGCATCAAAGAACACATTGACTGGATAGTATCATATTATGAACATACAGACATACAGAATTACAGGTGGCCTTTATGATAAATTAACAACTATTATGGCCAGGGTCTTTTTTTCGCCCTTAAAATATAAAGGCTTTCATATATCCTAGCATCAAAAGCTCCAATTTCAATGCAAATGCTTCCAAGACCAACAAACCTCTTTGTTGGTTAGGCTTACCCTACCTTATACATTAATAAATGTGGTTACTAGTACAGATATGGAAAGCATTATGTGCACCATCTGCACGAGATAAACATTCATCACTTCAGAGCATTTTGTTTTATTTAAATTCTCTTTCAGCTCCTCTCTAGGAAGGGGCTTACAGTATTATGCAAATGTGTACTAACTCCTTCTCCTGCTAAATCAGCAGTCTTTCATCTCATTCCTCAGCCCTGTTATGAATTTATCTATGGCTGGCAAACTTTAAAAGCAGTGGGGGAGAGCATCAATGAAAGCTGACAACCTCTCCTTATTGTCATTGACGGCAGAGGTTGCCATCCCTGCATTACAGAACATTTCCATGATATGTAGTTCAACAAGAAAAATCCACTCCCCCCACCCCCAAACACTGGTGATCTTAAAAAACACACACCCAGAAATATTAAAGCTGAACAAGTATCAGTTTGCAACTAAAATTTGCATTTATGTAACATGGTATCTGATCAAATTAGGTGTCATGTTGCTAACTGCAAGTCCCACAAGACTGCTTCACCTAGTCATGGTACCATGATATAGCAAAGACACACAAATGTTCATACCTTCTATATAACCATAAGAAAGCCTGGTCTACTCTGAAACTGTTAATTGTTGCATTAATAATATAGCTTTGCATACCTACAGCTTCCCTTCCTTCACCATTTCACTGAAACTCATCTGTGTAATTTTAAAAAATTCTACTTTCTCCCCAAGTATTTTAAGAATAGGCATCTTTTGAGGAGACACTTTCCAACTGCTGCAGGAAATATTGATAATAAAGTACAAAACAATTTATTGAAGTTTGTAGACTCCTAATGCAAGAAATATTAAGGAGTATATTCCTTATAATTAGTTATTCATAATGTTGGACTTGTATTATTGCCATAGTAATGAGAAGTCTAAAAAATGTTCCGTCCTGATGAATTAATTATACAGAATCAGCCCTGAGTTCTCCAGTCACAACATTCACAAGGTACTGAGTCACCCACTTAAAAATCTACTGCTAATTTCATACTATTTTGTTAACAAGTTTAATAAACTGCTTTTTCTTGTTGAAATATATATCAAATGGAATTGTTGTATAACCTCTGTAGTCAACAAAATATTTTATATAGAGAATCGTTAGACCTATTTCTCTTCTTATAACAATGTTTCATGTTGCTTTTCCAGTTCTTAGTTAAAGAAGGCTTTGAACCTATTAATTTATCCAAAAACCCTTCGTAAGAAAAAACAGCATATAATTTAATTATGGTTTAAGAATTAAGTAAATATTCCAGAAGGCTTTTGTTGTTGTTGAAAGGGGCTGTGATTTTTTTAAAGATCTGAACATCTTTCAATTTGGATTAATATTGGATTGTATCATTGCATCTCTTCTTTTTTCTATTAGGGAAAGAATAGCCAAGGATATACACTGTAAGACTGAACTATTTTTAAAATGGGGGGAGACTCCAACAATACTTCATATGCCTGGTGATAGGCCTCAGCACAAGCTGAATTTACATTTCACATTTGCAAATCAAATTATACCAGAATGCCAATTTAATGGGAACACTCATTTTATTCAATTCCACTAACAGTGTAAAACAGATTATTTTATGCAACATTTAAAAGCAGATTTCAAGGGTAACGATGGGAGGAAAACAACCTTTGTCACTCACTCACAAGTCCCCTGACAAGGCTAGTAATAATGAACCTTGTGTTGAATGTCAATAAAGTCAAGGACCTCATTTCCATTTTCAGTTTCCAATGAAATCAAGACAATGCTATGCAGCAATACACACATTATGTGTATACTCATACACTACATGGGGTGGAATAAAGCTCTAAATATGAAGGCATCAAAGTTAAACACTTCTTGTTTTCTCCTAAATAATCTAATTTGCTGCATTCAATGAGATGTACAAGTATCCAAGTAGAAGGTAGTATTTTCTTTCCTTTAAAAAGCAATACACACACCACAGTTTTCCAAAGTCAAGAAGCCAGAGTGTGTGGTGAAGCATTATATATATATATATATATATATATATATATATATATATATAACACCTTTTCCCCTACAGGGCAAGACCTTCCCATGTGGCGTTCTCCTTCTTATCCTCATCTGGCCTTTTGGCAACCTCAGTATCACTTGGGGGTAGGGGGAGAGAAGAGGGGTTTTGCAAGCAAGTGATGCTGCTATGGAAGGCATTTTGATACGAATTTATTATTTTTCAAACCAGACCAGGTCTCTGGCAGCTGCCCTAATCCTTTTGCAAACTTCACCCCCAACATCTCCCTCCCACCCATTAGCAACACTCTCCTTTACAAAGAGAATTACAGGGATAAAAGCTTGCTCCTTTCTCAAGGCACCACCAAATAGAGCTGGCGTTTGTGAAAAGGGACACCCTGCCATTCCCTCCCCCGACCTCGCCCTGGTGGGAAATACTGCCAAATAGCAAATAGACCAGACAAAAGGCTACGATTGTGGTGCGTGTGTTGAACGCGCGC
Source organism: Heloderma suspectum (assembly GCF_057233095.1). Lineage (NCBI taxonomy): Eukaryota > Metazoa > Chordata > Lepidosauria > Squamata > Helodermatidae > Heloderma > Heloderma suspectum. The sequence goes on from NC_139461.1 coordinate 234,879,449, forward strand.
GGGGGGTGGGGGGATTCCATGGTCTTAAAGCACATAATCAACAGCAGAGATAAGGACGGGGCCGGGAGAGAGAATAGGTGAAAAGAGGGGGAACGGGGAGGAGCAGGAGGAAGAAAAGAAGGTCGAAGGCGGAGAGAGTAAAGGTGAAAAGAGAGACGAAGAGAAAAGGGGGCATTATTCAACCGGGGGGGGGGTAGGAATGGAATTTGACAGGAAGGAGGGGAATTGGAGGACAACCCGAGAAGGCAAAGAGGACGGAAAAAACAGAAGAGTGACGAGAAGCAGCCGGGAGCGGATGCACGAGAAGAGTGGGAAGAGGCAGACCAGGGGGATTAGGGTTAGGAGAGAGGGGAGGAAGGAGAAAAGGAAGGGAGAGAACGGGGGAGGCTAAGCAAGCGCAGAGCGCCGGTCGAGAGCGAAGCCGCGGGACGCGCGGCAGGCAGAAGGGGCGGTCTCTGGGCCGCCGAGGTCGCTGGCACCACTCACCCACTTGCAGCACGTTATCCACGGCGCCGGTCTCTAGCAGGCGGATGCCTCTGCGGAAGGGGAGCCCCTCGGTGGCGGCGGCGCTGGCTGGGGCGCCCGGGGCCAGCAGAGGGGCAGTGCCGGGCGCCCCCGAGGGGGCGGCGGGGCCAGTGGCTGTCGCCGAACTGTCCTCGCCGCCGGCCCCGATGCCCGCCGCGTGGCCCGCGGCTCCTGCGCCGCCTCCGGACGCGCCGTTGCCTCCGGGGCGCCCGGGCTGGAAGCTGGAGTACATGCAGATCTGGCGCTCGCTGCGGGGGAAGCTCCAGTAGACGATGCGGCGCTGCACCGGCTCCGGGATGCGCTGGAAGCGGCCCTCCACCCGCTCGAAGGCCCAGCTGCCCGCCACCCGCTTGGCCGCGGCGTCCAGCAGCGACTCGGGCTGCAGCAGCGTCAGCAGCGGCCCCTCCGGCCCACAGCCAGGGCCCCGGCCCGCCCCGGCCGGAGGGCAGCAGCCGCGCGCCCCGGCGCTGCCGCCCCCGGCGCCGCGCCCGGCGCCCGCGCCGCCGCCCGCCCCGGCCGCTCCGACGGGGCCCCCCGGGCAGCCCCCTGAGCGGGGCAGCGCCGCGCCCACCACCCGCGAGCACAGGCGCTTTGGGCCCGGCGACCCCGCGGCGGGCAGTGGCGGCCGGAGCAGCTCCTCTCCCTCGCCTCCCTCCGCCATGGCTGCGTCCGACCCACTGAGCCGCAGCCCGTGCCTGCCCGCGCGCCCGCGCCTGCCTGCCTGCCTGCCTGGGAGAGCGGGGGATGGGGGTGGAGGGAGGAGACTGCGGCGGAGAAGGGGAGGGAGAGAGGGCGGACGGGCACCACGGCGTGGGCAGCCCCCTAGAGACCCGCGGGGGAGGGTGGCTTATGTGTCACGGGGCCCCTCCCCATGCAAGGAGCGGCTCTCCTCCGGAACGTTGCACCCCAAAAGAACGATCGACCTCCCCTGGCTTCGACCTGCCTAGGTGCCAGCAGGATTGGGGCGGGGGGGAGTAGACTCTCTGTCCAGACATTCCCCTGTTGTCCCCCCCCCCCCGTTTCACGTCCTTAATCCGACGGGGATTTATTTCACCATTAACAAAATTACTGCGTGCACCTTCTGTAGAGAACAACCACCTTCGTGTTGTTCTTTTCTGCTAAGGGAATTCATGGTTTTGTTTGTGGCAAGGACCCTGTCGAGCCAGATTGCTGCGCACACTTCGCAGCGTTCACGCGAACTACTTTGCGCAAGGGCCCTGCTTCGGAATCTGCTCCGAGTTCTCCTTGTAGGGCTGCGTCCTGGAACAGGAGAAGCGAGCAAGTGCTTCTGAAGACCAGTAGGATGTCTTTATCTCGCCACTGCCTTATCAGGCCTCCCCTCATACCTAGGATTAAAGGATGGCTTCAAGTGTAGTTGGCATGGCTGCTAGGCAGGCTTGAGCCGAGGCTGCCTCCCCCCCCCCCCCCGTGCATCTTTTAGAAATTAAGCACTGGAAAGTAAGCCCATTCGCCTCTTGTCATACAGTCTGCATCACACTCCACTCACATCACATGCTTGAATTGCATAGAATTATCCCCGTAGCTTTTCACAGCCCTAAAAAATAAGAATACATATGGCCAACAGTAACACAGCAAGACCTCAGAAGGGACATCTCAAAGAAAAGGAAAGTCGTAGAGCCCTCATATCTTTAGCTTTCTAGATGCACAAGACACCCATCCTGCAATTTTGTAAACAGAACCTCACAAAACAAACAACCGTAGCCTCTGTCTCCACAGAACAGCAAAGAACAAATCCAGTTCCACAGATCTTCTACCTTCAGATCATCCAAGGTCCTATTCCAAACACCCCCACTGCACCATAAATGCCCATGACACCTGCATAGATATCCACCAACTCTATAGTGTGCCTTCTTGAAGAAATTAAGTAATGCTTTACAAAAAACAACACAATTCATTTGCACAAAAATCAACACAAAGGAAAGTGTGTTGCTTTTGTTATAATGTGTAGATATGCTACTGCATGTTAGCTAAGCACATACCTGGATGATTACAATTTACACGCACGACTATTTGCAACCTGATTACATGCAGAGTTAGACATGCCTGAGACTACTGAAGCAAAATTGGTTTAGGCATTCCTAACTCTCCTTTGGGTTGGGTTCCAGACAAATTATTTTCCATGCCCTGGTAGAAAGTGCCCAAAGTATGCGTCAGTAAGCAAAATCATGTGTACAACAAACAGCATTCTAACATCCTTAGGCCTATGATTCATTCAAGAGAAGAACTTGCTTCAGTTGGTTTGCATGCACTCCTCAGACCAAGATCAGTGTTGGGACTGACTGGGTCAGTGAATAGACATGACTAACTCCTACCATATCCTGTGCAAGCTCAGTCATTTTCTTTCAGTCAAAGCACACACATGCCACACACACACACACACACACACACTATCCACTGCCTTGGACAATGCACAGGCATAGAGCCCAACAGCAAATATAGAGAAAGGAAAAGAGAGAAGGGGACAGGTGAGTGACTGAACTTTGTAGCTAAGAACCATATGGACCATTGTACTACCATGTTATAAAAGTAAATGATACATTTCCACTTAGTTTTGATAATCACAAATAACCTCAGAGGGCAATAGAGATTTTGAACATTACTATTTCCTTTCACATGAAATTAGAATGCTACAGAGAAAATATTCCTGTGATGCCGGCAAACCCCTAAGGTTAAATTCTCAGATTATGAAGGGATATGCACTATACTGCATCACAAAGATATGTAATAGTAAATTCTGTGCAGCAGCAGGCAAAAGGGAAAACAGTACTATGCCATTCTAACCTGCCAATTCACAAACTGGCCCAAGAATTATGATAAACAGAGGAGAACATGCCACAAAATACTATACAATTATTGGGTGGGAGGCACGGCCCTTCTAGAGGACGTGGCTGTGTGCATAAGCACACTTGCACTAGCAAAAGCTTACTAGAGTTAATGTTCTTGTCAATGCAAAGAACAAAGGGAATGCAGGAGGAGCCCTGTTCTGGTGGAACAGCTCAGATATTACATGCTTAGGGGTTCCTGGTTCAAATCTAGGGTGGAAGCCCACACTAGAAAAGAGAGAGGGCCAACCACATTTAGGGAGCAATCCTATGGCGCTAGTCAGCAGCTAGACGGCCATAGGATATCTTGTTTTCCAGGAACCGACCTTCCCCCTCTTCCGTGCTGCCTTGCAGGCAGCGTGGAGAAGTCCCGTGCTCCGCACTCGCAAGAGGAGCATGGAGCGGCCGAAACGGCGTTCCAGGGGGCATTCCGGGGCAGGGAGGGCAGAAATGCCTGTACGACACATCCTGTGTGTCATACAGCAGCCTCCTCCACCGCTCTGCCCTCCTGCGGCTAGACAGCCGAAAGCGGCTGTCTAGCCTAAAATGCAGGGCAGGAGGAGTGCGGAGGGAACGATCCCCTCCATGCTTCTCCTGCCCTGCATTGGACCGGTGATCACCTCTGAGTTCAGAGGTGGCCACCTATCTGCAATGCATAGGATTGCGCCCTTAGGCACACCTAAGCTACTCTGCAGGAGTGCCGCATGGACCAATAGCTTGGCTGCTGCATGGACCGACCAGCCAGTTTGGCCCTCCTCCACCCAGTGGCAAGCCCTGTGACCACGCTACCCCTTTCATTTTGCCCGATAGCATCCCAGCAGGCCTAAATGGGATTCCTCCCTCTCATCATCTCTGCCCCTCCTTCCCATTGTTCCTCCTTCTGTCCCCACCCCAGCTATCTGCCTCGTACACCCTGGCAGCAGCACCCCCATCCTACTTGCGCAACCTGAGAGGCCTGCCCCATGACAGTCCAGGGAGCCTGAACGAGCAGAGAGAAGAGGGGCTGCTGGCCCTGTGCCCATCAAGCCCTTTTCCCCTCCCCTCTTACAGTCCCATCCTGAGGCCAGATGGAGCCAGTCCATACCAGGGGGTGGGTTAGGGATCCCTATCCACCATTGTCTAGCAACAAAGAAACAATACATGTGACAAAAGTCAACACTTGTATTGGTCATCATCCAGGATGGAGAATATCCTGAAAGGGAAAGAGACACATGCAGGGTTTCCAGCCAGTCACTCCAGAATGGCTCCTGTGCCTTGGACAGCATTTCAGCTCTACAGACAGCAGGGCAGCACATACAGTGTCCCTGATGGCACCAGTTCTATGTTGGGAACACCTTCAGTTGCATAGTTGTCTGTCATGGAGCTTGCGTGGGTACAGGAGCCTGCCTGGAGCAAGCAGGTCAACAACACCATGAACAGTGACGCAGCTAGGACTGGACCTGCAAACCAAAGCCCAGGGGACCCTCAAATGACTGCCCAGAGTGCAGCAAATGCAGAAGGAAAGTCCATTTTATTCCTGTAGTTATAGTGATTTAAGTGAGTTTAAAATGCAAAGGGAAGCACAGCAAGAAAACCACAAGCAATGGTCAGCACTGGAACACATAGTCTTTGGATGTCATGACCCTGGAGTCCAGCAGTGACCTGGACATGGACTCAGAGGTTGAGAAAACAATGGCGCCAAAAGAGGAAGCACCAGCCTGAGCACCACTGTGGAAACAGAGACCCCCCCAAGCCGGAGATGCTGGAAAGCCCTGAGCTAGAACCCCTCAAGCCTGGGCCACCAACTGTGGCCAAGACTAGCTCCAGCACTGGGCCAGCACACCCTTATCTAAGAGTTCCACAGTCCACAAAGCTGGTGCTCAAAGGCCAGCAGCGCAATTGGGATGAGCTCTTGGAACGACGGTGGAGTGCTAGGCTTCAGGCCAGAGCAGTCTCCCTTTTAAGGCTTATGTTTTGTGAGAAAGGGTGGAGTCTGAGAAAGGACTTGTGGACTGAAGCATAAACGGCCTTGTTGGAGCACCTTGCTCACTAGGAGCTCTCCTAGGCACTGCCTCAAGCCCCATGGGCTCCTGCTTCTGACCGGAACATAACACTGGACCTGGATGCACATTAGGTGTTTGTGAGGGGGTGAGAGAGAGAAGCGGGTGGTACTACCTGAGCAGTCAGCCAGCGCTCATGCCTCAGCTTCACCGCCACACATGAGGGGGTGGGAGACTGCAGTGACTGTGCATATATGTGCCCCTTCTCCTTTGGGGGTTGTAGTGGAACTCTACTTGTTCAAGGACAGCTTGTTCTGCACCATGTATCTGAGCTGCAAGGCAAAAGTACACATGAATGTTTGTGGCAATGGTTGGAACAAAGTGCCTGGCCTCTGCCAACAGACAGCTTACCTGCAAGTGTGGATGAGTGCCTCTCTGACTGTGGGAGATGCTACTTTCTGTTGTTAGAGGTTGGTGGGAGTGCGTTGGAGTAATGTGGTTCAGACAAGACATAGTAGCAAAGGGGGTTGGAGGAGACAGTTGGAATTGTTATACATTACAGCATATGGTCCTCCTTCCTTTGCTTACCTGTGTGGGGTGCTCTGTCCTGCCCTCCCCCCCCCCCGCTGTTAGAATGGACCTGGGTATAGGGTGTTGGGTATTTCTGTCTGGAGTCCCAAGCTGAGGTAGCTGTTGGTATAGCAAAGGGGGTGGCAGGCAGATGTTAAGAGCAGAGAAATGTTAGCAACGTGCTCAAGTCCCTGTGAGTGTTCTGGAGAGAGGCTGTTTTGTGCAGAGTCCCTTTCTACATAGTTTCCGATCATCAAAGTCCCCTATTGTGAGCCCTACATGTGCACAACATAAGGCCAGAGAGATACAGCTCCATAGCACTCCATCTCTCATCTGAGCTGCAGTCTCCTCGTCTGGGATTTACATACTGGAGGTGATGTGCTATGTTGTGCTGAGTTACACCATCTTCTATGCTCTGTCGTGGAGATGTCAGTGGGGCAGGAGACTGTGGGATGGGCCTCTCCTTCAAATTTCAGTGGGAGAGAAATTTCTAGCACCAAGTCTGGGACCTGCGTAAAGATCCATCATTGATGGGGGTATGGCCAAGGATTGAAGGGGCACAGGTGTGCCACCCACATCCCACCCATGACTGCCCCATTTCAACCATTCCACCAGTGTATCTTGAATTCTGCTGACATAGAGGGGCTTCCACCAAATCCCAAAGCCCCTCAGCCAATGGATCTAAAGTACAGGATTGCACCTTGAAACACTCAAAAGGTAGCATTAACATTATTACTGTTCTTTCCCTATTAAAACCACACAGATTCCTTGTTCTGGTTAAAAAGGCAGTTCACTAAAATCTTATGAACATTTTAAACATCCCAGGACCTAGTTTCATTACCTCAGAATAAGTTCTAATAAACAGAACTTTAAAGTGAACTTAACTACAAAGGCTCTCTCGCATTTGGCATGCCTTCTCAAGTGCTGAAAACTGAGCAGGTGAGGAATGAGCAGGTGAGATTTTACAAGGCAGCAGAAACATCTTTAAAACAAATATAGGACATCTGTCACAGTGAGGAACACTGGTTAAATAATTAGAAGGTAGCAGAAATAAAGTTTCACTCGTGGTTCTGATGGGAAACCCTAATTTCTCAATATTTTCTTCTATGAGGGCTGGTAATTCCTCACACAGGGATTCCTGGCTCTCCCCACTAAATGCATAGGTGTACAAATGCAGTATGTGATGGAAGAACTTGGTTATTGGCTGACAGGTGACAAAGGGCCATGGTTCAGTGGTAGACCACCTGTTTTGCAAGCAGAAGTCCCCCAACTTCAGTCCCTAGCATCTCCAGGTAGGGCTAGGAAAGAATCCTGCCTGAAACACTGGAAAGCTGCTGCCAGCTAATGTCGACAATACTGGGCTGGATGACTCAGCATAAAGGAGCTTCCTATGTTCATAAAAGTGTCCTCAGAATGGTATAAAGGCACTTGATGTAGTTCTCTCTCTGAAGCTAAGGGGTCTTGGGCTGGCTGCTAACTTGATAGAAGATTGGAATCCTATAGATCCTGTTCTAATCATGAAAGGAAGGACAGGACACAAATGCAAAAATAAAGTACCTATTAGAATTGTCACCTGCAGGTTAACAGAACAAAATATTTCCTCAGCAAGTAATGAGCTTGCTGCCAGCCTCTGTCATGGTCATGACCATCTACATGATTAAGAAGGCCCTTGGCAAAGTGCCATGTGGTGAGCCCCCCCCCCCCGCCCCATCGGTGCTTTGCCCACAGCTGGGGGTTTATCTGGAAGCTGCAGTGGGGGATTGGTAAGCCACCATTTTAAATTTTGCTCAGTACCATAGAGCACCTGATGCAGAGTCACTCTGGGGCACTGTGGCATTTTTAATGGCTTCCCAAACCCACCCATCCAGCACAGGGGCCAAGGCAGGGGCCAGGTCTAGTGGGCCCTGCTGGGGCCCTGGTCTTTAGGTAGCTGCCCAAAGGTGCCAGCTGCTGATGCCAAGTCTGATTACGAGCAAGCTCCAGCCAAAACTAAGCATGTTTTTTAAAACTCCCGTTTGTAGGCATTTCCCCCATACCCATAGGGTATGGCAGGGGCAGGGGAAGGGAATCTATGTTCAAACCCTGAAATGGAAACTTTTCTGCCTGCACAAAACAGTGAATGAGAGTGCTAATGGCAATCATACGCATGTCTAGAGTCCTGGTTTGTTTATATATTCAAAGCATTTATATCCCACTCTTCAGGGAAAAGACTCCTAGAGTGGCTCACAGAAATCAGCAATCAGACAGTCCTTGCCCTCAGGCTCACAATCTAAAAAGACACAAGACACAAGGAAAGGGATTGAGAGGGAGGAAGGGGAGAAAGCATGATGGTAATGCTTAATTCAGTTGCCCAGATGGTTGAACTCAGGTTTGCGCTGCATGTGTCATCCTTGTGGACTGGCCTGTTCTTTGCTGTTAATTTTAGCATGTGGGAGTTAACTTTGGCTGAAGCATCCATAGATGTTAAGGTTTAGGAAGCAATCCTATGCGGAGATGTGGCCGCCTCCGAACTTGGAGGTGACCGCCTATCCAATGTATGGGGGAGGATCATGGAGGGGATCATCTCCTCCACAATCCAGCCACCCTGCATTCGCAGACAGATGGCCAATTTCAGCTGTCTAGCCATGGGACATCGGAATGCGGGGTGGGGAGGCCAGACAACACATAGGAAGTGTCGCACCGGCACTTCCGCACTCCCCGCCCCTGGGAATGCCCCCTTTCCCCCAGCTCTGCACTGCTCTTACAAGGGGGAGGGGGTGGGGAGGCAGGTCTCTGGGAACCAACCAATCCTATGGCCATCTACCACTGTCTAGCGGCCATAGGATTGCGCCCTTAAAATCTTAAACTGGGTTATCTGGAAATCCAAAGGATCCCAGTTATGGACTCATGGAGGTCACCATGCTTTTGGCAGTCTTCAGAATCCCGAGTGCAGACCCATTGCACAATGAACTCTTTCAGATGATGCAGCTCTGCATAAACCCCACTTAGTGCACCTCCAAATTATATCCAAGAAACAGGAATCTCTAAAGACCAATACGGTTTCGGACACAGCTGCCTTAAGGACATCTGTTCCCATACCAATTTGCCTGTGAATTGAGGTCATCTTTAGAGGTTCTCATTACTTTTCTGCTTACACTAAGAGGACTAGTCTATCTTTTCTCTTTAGTTACTGCAAAACACGAACTGCTTTTCAAAGTCTAAACCAAGCTTTTGCATTGTTTTCTGTTGCTGCCTTCCCAAATCCACCCACCTCCCTGTCTGTCTGTCATCAAGCTACTGCTTTCAGAGTACTACTGTCAGTCTAATTTAGACTGAAAGGGCCAAACTATATAAGATGCAGGAAATCTATGACTGGATCTTATCAGTGCTTTGGTGTAGTGGTGGATTCAACCTTTTCCCATGGTGCTGTTTTCCTGACCTAAATGACACATGTATGCACACTCACCCAGCTACCTTTTGCACCACTAGAAGAAATATACAAATTGGTGCTAAGTTATTAACTTTAGAGGCCCAATCCTGTGCATGCTCAGATAGAAAAAAAGTCCTACAATTCCCAGCATTTTCCATGCTGGCTGGGGAATGCTGGGAGTCAGAGGACTTCTTTCTGTCTAAACATGCATAGGATTGTACCCTAAAAAAGAAGCTTCCAAAAAAAGTAGTTTATTCAGGTTGCTACCTATTACATGAAAATATTATACCTACTTCAAGCTAACCAATAATCAAGGATCAAATAACTGACCTCTTCAGTAAAAACATTCTTTCATTCATTCTTTAGACACACTCCCAGTCCCGTGGGAGCTGTTTCTCCCACGCTTCTGGGAGAATATTTTAATGTTCCAATCTTGTGGTTGTGGGTCGAACCCGACTGGCTGTCATCCAAATGGTTGCATCATTTAAACATTTTTCCAGCTGTACAGGAGCTACTCATGGATAAGTGGTTTCCATGTGACTGGGAGAATGTCTAAAGGGCACCTTCTACCTCTACGGACGTGACATAATATATTTCTTTATACCTTGGCATCTGCAACCTATACAGCCTTGTTTATAGGTGTACATAAGGAATTAATTAAGATGGTGCAAAGTTATGAACCTAACCCCATTTAAAGACTGTGCAGGGTGGAATCAGCTCTATTTACAGAGCAAACCAATGGTCCTGCCATGTCAGCAACCGGCTTAGTATCAGCGTAATGTAGTTGGGATCCTATCCCCCCAGCATCTGTTTTATTTATTTATTTATTACATTTCTATACCACCTAATAGCTGAAGCTTGCAATGGCAACTATGGATATGCACACCCCATCACAGAGTAGCATGCATAGAGCAAGTCATCCATGCTCGGTGATGGGGTGACATCTCCATGATGCCATCCTATCCCATCACAAACCCAACTGCAAGACACAAGGATCCTGCAAAACTCTCAGCAGTGTCAGCTGCTCTGATGCAAACAGCATGCTCCAGCCACTGCAAGGCTCCAGGACTTCTTGCAGACCATCGTTTGGATCTCCTGATGCCACTCACCCATGCAGAGACAACAAATAATCTCCTTTTCAACTGATCAAAACAAAGGGAAGGAAGGAAAGTATTGCCAAACATCAAGACAGGTTGCCTGGGAGGAGTTATGTATAACAAATGCATGGACTTCTCCAATACAAGGGTACAAATCCTGTTGGGGGAGCAATTGGGTGGTTCTTCAGTTAGAGGGGGGAAAGTAGGAGAGTCCTTAATGAGATCCACAAGCCCCACCTCCTGACTGATCTCCACCAAAGTTACTCCCCCCCCAGCTCTGTTTCTGTAGACTGCTGTACAAATATAGAATACATGCCATTATGGAAGCAAGTAGGGAGAGATTTGATGAAACAAGTGAACATTATTTTTACAGTGTGAGGCTAGGTTCTCATTTTTAACAAATACACATTTTCAGCACTGACATGTAATATTGTGAAGGGAGAACTAAGCATATGTTCTTGTGACTGTGGTGTTTTTGGTGCCCGTTACAAAAAAATTGCAACAATAAACTGCGTTGTTCTCATTATGCTTGTGAGAGAAGTGTGGTCCAGAAACGGAAATACTCCCCTCCCCAAATGCTAAGCTCACTCAACAGAGAATCACCACTGGAAGTGGTATTAACTGAGACAGAGGGTAGGTGGCAGAGGGTGCCAGTCAGTGGAGGCTGGTGGCTCCGATGTCAGTGGGGCCATGGATCCATTTTGGCTTTCAGTCAGAACCAGTCAGAACTCTAAAGGAGCTGTCCAAGGTGATTGAAACCTGGAGTGGGTTCACCCCACTGGCACTGGAGCCACCAACCTACACTGGTGCCTGGGATAAGTAGCAGATTATTCTTTTCACTGATCAAGCTCCTTCCAACCAATGGAATCTCTGCACTATTAGTCTGTCTCACACTGTGGAACAAGACAGTTGTCAGTCAGTAGTCCATAACACCAGAGGTGAGGATTAGTTGCTCAACTCATCAAGTAGAATAATATTTTGGTGAATTAAAAGAATTTCCATTTCATATGTGTCTTTGACTGAAACAAGATAAATTTTCCTATGATTTACAACTTTAAACGTTGCCAGTACCTATATATTCCACTTCTGTGCTATTAAAATATGCTCATAGACCTCGGCTTTTGTTCAGTTTTTTTTCCAAGGTTGTCTATCAACATGAGATACTGGCCTCAGAAGTGGAGGTGGGCACATTTTTAGCCACCATTTTGCATTAGGGCCACCACTTTGAAATCAGACCACATGTTAAATGACATCATTTCTCCAAATCTATGGGACCCATGAAAGATGAAGCTGAAAAGAACAACTCTGGGATATATTTTTGTGTCTGTGCAGCATTGGAGGCTGGTTGCTCTAAGTTCGGTGGGGCTGTGAATCTATTCTGGGTTTCAGTCAGTACAAGCCAGAACTCTAAAGGAGCTATAAAGGTGCTTAACCCTATCCCCAGAATAGGTGCAGCACCTTGGATAGATTCTTTAGAGTTCTGGCAGGTTCTGACTGAAACCCAGAATGGATTCACAGCCCACCAATATCAAAGCCACCAGCCTCCACTGGTGTGCAGAGCTTCTGTGTCACCCCCTCCCCCGGACTATGCAGAGTTGCAAGGGAACGCCGCATGGTAAGTGGCCCAGTGGGCCTGGCCAGGACTCCCAATGAATGATGAGTGTCCCCTAGAAATAACCCCAGAATCCTCTGCAACATGCAGGGATTCTAATGCAGATACACAAGGATTATTCTGCAAACAAATCAGTGTGAATGGGGATTAACTGAGGGTAGGACATTTGAAACCCACTGCTTTCATTTATTAGTCTGCCAATTAAATATATTAAAGCCTGCAGCCTTACTTTTAAGGTGTTATATAAATTCTCTTTTAGGATAAGGACTGTGGGATCAAATTAATTTATGTATGTATTTAGTTTTATTGCTCAAGGCAGCTCATAATAATAAAAGTGAAGGAGGGAGTAATGTCAAGGGAAATACTCATCCACAAGCAACACAGCACTGTTTGTATCTATAATAATTATATAATGAGTCCTTTTAACATATTAGTGGCCAAGGAGGCCAAGTGAACTCTATAAACTTTATTACATTTTTTCTCCTGATTTGTTTGAAAACCCTGAACACTTCCACATTTTCTGTTCTCCATGATTGACTGGTGTCAAGCTGGAAAAGAACAAAAGGCTAACAGAGTCCCTAGCTTGTTGGGTGTTTCAGGCAGGGTGGGTGGGTGGGTGGCAGCTTTGTTTTCATTTCCTGCAGTGAAATTAAATAGGGTTGATTTTAATTAATCCTGTTTTATATTCCAGGTCCCTCTTGTGGTGGAAAGGAGGAAATTAATGTAAAGGTCAGTTCCAACCAACAGAAACATGAAAGATGCATCTCATCAGTTCTTACATTCAGTTCTTGTGGATTGCATTATTTGCTGGGACATTTGCTGCAAAGGGTCAAGCTACCCAGGGTAATATTTTTTTTTCACCAGCCATTTGAAGTGGAACACCATCAGGTACTACAGGTAACACCTGAATTGGGTCCTAGTTTTTTCCTAACTCGTTCCTCTTTGTACATGTCTATACTTGGTACTTAAGACGTTTTCCCCTCCAGTAGCATGCAGTTTAAAGCAAGGCATGGAAAGTGTTTGTGTGTGATGTACAGTCCCTAAAGACAGCTTTTTCCCCCTCAGAAAATTGGAACTTCGGTTTAGAGATATTGTATGTATTGATTGAGGAGAAGAGCTGACTGACAAAGAACTGACCACATATGCAGAGAACCTTCTCAATAGTCTTGAGAGGTACAGAGTGCTTTGTTAATTAAATCCCAACAAGGGGTTAGATCTCAATATCCACAGTGCTCTTGTGGAGTGTAACAAAGGAAGGGGACATATGGAATACCACTCCTAATTAAGGGTGGGTGATTTGTCCTCTCCCCAGGGCCAGCCTAAGACATTTTGTTGTTTGGGGTGGAGCAGCGGTGCTTCCTGCCACAGTCAATGTGCATAGTACCCAAAGCTGGTCAAGTTATTTTGATACCTGAGGCAAAACAAATCCTACAAGCACCCCTCCCTCTTCCTGGCAGTAAAAATACAATAATAAATTAAATAAACTTACTACCATTTCATGACATACACACCCATCAGCTGCCTGAGCCAGCTGCCTTACTCTGCCTAATGGTAGGGCTGGCCCTGGGAAGCTTATCCTGACTTATTTGTCCCTGCTATCTGTCCCTCATTTCCTGCTCTTAAAAATAAGTTGTAAAAACATTGACCCAAAAAAGCTCAGGTGTTCAGCCCAGCTCAGCCCTGAGAAATAGGGCTACAACTGGTGGACCAACAGCCTCCATCCAATCTGATAAAGGAGGGAAGGAGGGAACGGAACAGTGTCTTTTAATTAGTGCTGTTATAAAAATTGGGTGCCAACTGAATCAGGCTGTTTGGTTTCAGCCCTGAAATATAGAATATGTGTCAGGATTTGACTGGAGTCAAGAGACGTTTCCTTGATATGCAAACTAAAAAGAGCATGGATGATGTGTTGCCCTGCCTGGGTTTGGACTATTCTTGGATCCCTGGTATGGGGACAGGTAGACAGATATGAGTCTGTGGCTGCTCATCTTGTTCTGGATTCACTGCAAATACCCTTTTCCCGGTTTCTTAATTTTCATTTTTTAAAACATTTTATGTGTGTGTGTGTCCACACACACACATAATCACCAGACTTTGCAATAAGACAAGCAGTTATTGCTCAGTTAATGGCAACAGAACATTCTCAGCTGCTTTTTAGCCAGAATGTCTGACACAAACTGTCTAGTGATGCACTTTAGGATATTATTATACCAAGGTGGAACAGAACTTGCTGATCAGGTGTGAAATTATGGGCACCAGAGGTATGCAGCAGGACCAGCCCAAGATATTTCACTGCCTGAGGCAAAAGACAAGATGGTGCCCCTACATTCCTTGTAAAGAACCAGGCCAGACTAGTATTTCAAACTAACTTCAACACTGGCGACGGGACAGTGTCCTCCTGTGTACCTGAGGGGTGCCGGCTAGCTTAGGGAGCAAAGGGCAGGCTGAATGGCACAGCCAACTCTATCTTCCAGCTCCTCCCTGACCCCCAACATTTGCCTTCTAAGGTGGCTGATTCATTCTGCCTAATGGTAGGGCCAGCTCTACAAACTCCCCACCACAGCATATATTGCAGAGGGAGAACAGGACAGTGTCCACTGACCCCCCATCCCACACATCTGTATGCAGCATTAGAGTTAAGGTGGCTCTATGTACTTCCAACTGTGTGCACACAATATAGGTTCTTCTTTGCAGTTGGGCACCCTGGGGAGACCAAGATTCCCAATGATGTGGAGGAGCCTACACAAGCCCTTCCACACTGATGTAAAAGGGCTAGGGCCAGTCTCAGTCTCTCCTCTGCACATTCGTTATACACTTGAGGGCGGCGGCGGGGGGGGGGATAAATTGAGGAAGAGCCATTTAAGGCACAATTCAATGCATGTTTAGACAGAAAAAAGTCCTACAGCTCCCAGCATCCTCCAGCCAGCCATGCTGGCTGGGGAATGCTGGGAGTTGTAGGACTTTTTTCTGTCTAAGCATGCATAGGATTGCACCCTTGGTATACAAAATAGTTTAGCATGTGGATGCAAAACCTACTGATTTATCTATGTCTTGTACTGTACTATAAAACCAATATTTTTATTGAGAAAAGACCTATGAAAGACACTTCGGTAAGTGATATGGGCTACAATGAGGTAAATTCCATTCTTTTAAAAAACAAACAAAACAACAACAACCATGATTTGATTGAAATGTATTTCAAAGTATTTAAGATCGTGATGAATATAAATTAACACATACTTAAATCAGAATTGAACTCACCAGAAGGTATCCAACATCCATGATTAAGTAGAGTATGAATAGAAGGGGGTCAACACATTTAGACATACATACATCCATGCATACATACTAAGTCTACTTGATAGCTAAGCAGGGAGACCAGAATGGATTATGACCGAATGGACTGTGTATATTATGTTGGATTAATATACAGTTCTGTATCTAGGTAGAATATGTTCATTAGTCTGCAATGACTCCACATGTGAAATTAAGGCATTTTCCTTTTGAATGATATTCCTCACTGACTCAACTTGGTGGATGTTTGTATTTAAGTTAAAAACAAGAGTCCTCTCCCTACAAAAAACATGTAAAGGGGAAGGAGGAGGAAAACAAAATCTCAAGAGTACAAAATAAGCAAGTTTATTTAAGTGGCAAAGAGATAAAGCTTGCACATTTTTGTGACCTTTAAAGTTGGCTTAAGGAGGGAGCAATCCTTTGGCCATTAGACAGCGGCTAGACAGCCATAAGATATGTTGTTTGCTGGGAACCTACCTCGGAGCCCACGCTCCGAGGTTGGTTCCTGGAGAACTGACCTCCCCACACTTCTGCTCTGAGGCAGCGTGGAACAGCCCTGTCCTCTGAGCTTGCAAGAGGAGTGTGGAGCGACTGAAAAGGGGAGTGGCTGGGGGCATTCTGGGACGGGGAGGGCATAACTGCCTGTACAATACATCCTATCTGTTGTACAGCAGCCTTCTTCCTCCCATGGCTAGACAGCCACAATCAGCTGTCTAGCCAAAAAAGCAGAGCAGGAGAAGCACGGAGGGAATGATCCCCTCTGTGCTTCTCCTGCCCTGCTTCGGATAGGTGGTCACCTCCAAGTTTGGAGGTGACTGCATATCTGAATAGGTTGCTCCCTAAAGGTATTACTCTAATATGGATTTTGGATTTTTTTTCTTTTATGGCCAACATGGCTACCTTTACTTTATACAGTTTATTTAACTTTCCTTTAAAATGCAACATATTACCATTTCAAAAATAACCCTTCTTCAGGTTCATTTGTATATACAGTACAAGGCAATATTCATACCCAAAGCAAACACAATTTAAAAAGTTTGCAGATAACCATCACCATCACTATATCTTTTATAATCTTTGTGCTTGGAAAGATGATGGGGGAGGTTTCAAGTTCCTAGGCATGCATAGTTTAACAGCAGTATATAGCTGGTTAAGGAGATCTTTCTGTAAGGAGCCAGAGTCATCTTACTATATGGCTTTGAGGTCCACATTCTAGATTGAGACATAATGCAAAACCGTAGCTGACTTGGACTTCCAAAAGGCTTTTGACAAAAGACTCCAGAGCAAACTCAGCAGTCATGGAATAAGAGGAAAGGTCCTCTTATGGATCAGTAACTGGACAAAGAACAGAAAGCGGAGAGTAGGAATAAATGGTAAATTCTCCCAATGGAGGGAATTAAAAAGTGGGGTCCCGCTGGGTTCTGTATTAGAACGAATGCTTTGCAACCTGTTCATAAATGATCTGGAATTAGGTGTGAGTAGTGAAGTGACCAAGTTTGCAGATGACATCAAATTATTTAGGCTGGTTAAAACAAAAAAGGATTGTGATGAGCTCCAAAAGGATCTCTCCAAACTGGGAGAATGGGTGTCTAAATGGCAAATGCAGTTCAATGTAAGCAAGTGTAAAGTGATGCACATTGGAGCAAAACATCCCAACTTCAAGTATAGTCTGATGGGATCTGAGCTAGCGGTGACTGACCAAGAAAGAGATCTTGGGGTTGTGGTGGACAGCTCAGTGAAAATGTCAACCCAGTGTGTGGCCACTCTAAAAAAAAAAAAAGGCAGACTCCATGTTAGGCATACTTAGAAAAGGAACTGAGAATAAAACTGCCAATATCATACTGCCCTTATACAAATCTATGGTGTGATCACATTTGGAATACTGTATACAGTTCTGGTTACCAAATCTAAAAGAAGATATTGTAGAGCTGGAAAAAGTGCAGAGAAGGGCAACTAAAATGATCAAGGGGCTGGAGCATCTCACCTATGAGAGAAGGTTACAACAAATAGGATTGTTTAACTTGGAAAAAAGGCAGGTAAGGGGAGACATGATAGAGGTGTACAAAATTATGCATGGTGTGGAGACTGTGGATAGGGAGACATTTTTCTCCCTCTCTCAAAATACTAGAACCCGGGGTCATCCTATGAAGCTGATGGGTGGGAGATTCAGGATAGATAAAAGGAAGTAATTCTTCACACAGTGCATAGCTAAACTATGGAATTCACTACCATAGGATGTAGTGATGACCACCAATTTGGATGGCTTTAAAAGGGGGTTGGACAAATTCCTGAAGGAAAAGGCTATCGATGGCTACTAGTCTTGATAGCTATGTGTGTCAGGAGCACCCTAGCTGCCTCTTACAGTCCCCTCCAATAGCCAGCTCAAGACACAGACGAAAAGGATTCTTTCCAAGGCTTTATTCCTTTTGCAACTTAATGATACTTTCAGAAGCTAATCACCAGCAACTAAGCAAGGAACTGCACTGGGGTAGTTAGCAGAGTAGCCTAAGCTCCAGGTAAGGCAGCTGGTCCCCGTTTGAAGGAGAAGGGCGGGAAGACTCTGAACTTATGGGCTCTGGAGAGGTCCTCCCTCTTACCCTCAGGTCCTCAGGACATGACCATTGTTTTCGCGCCAAGCGGTCAGAGCGCCTCCTCTCGGCGCCCTCCATCTGGCGCTGCTCCCTGCGTCTTCACTGAGCGTCCAGCAAGACCCCATCCCCTGCCTGCTCACTGCCAGGGTCACTATCTCTCTCAGGAAAGCAGGCAGGAGGAATCTCTCCCTGCCACTGTGCCTGTGAGAGATGAACGAGCTCCTCTCCCACGGGTTGTTGCCCTTCCTCAGAATCAGAACTGCTCTGGGGCTCTATGGGCTCAGTTTCCACCCTGACATCAGCCCCACTCCCATGAGGCCCCCCCTTGTGCTCCCCCCCTGGGGCCCCGGGTTTGTGGGGGTACAGCTGGTGGAAACACCTCAGCAGCAACGGAGCATGCATATTTTCAGTGGGTTCCCAGGAGCGCTCAGCTGGCCTGTACCCCTTCTAGTCCACCAGATATTGCAGGTGGCCACGAGAAAGGCATGAGTCCAGAATCTCCATGACTTCAAACTCCTCCTCCCCCTCCACTACCACTGGTGGCTGCAGGGAGCCGGCTGAGCAATGAGGGTCGCTAGAAACCAGGGGGGAGAGCAAGGACCGATGAAAAACAGGATGGATCTTCATGGAGGGGGGAAGAGCCAGACAAAAAGCAACAGGGTTAATCTGGGCCATAATCTGGAAAGGCCCCATGTGACGAGGCGCAAACTTCTTTGCGGGCGAGTGAGAGGGGAGGTATTGGGTGGACAACCAAACCCAGTCCCCCAGTTGCAGAGACGGACCCAGCTGGCGCCTCCGGTCCACAGGGGCCTTGTAGGCTGTCTTGGCTTGCTCGAGGGAGTCCCGTGAAAGGTGGTGTACCGCTCGCAACTCCTCTAAAAACTCATGGGCCGCAGGTACCAAAAAGGGAGCTAGGGTGGACGGGAAAGCCCTGGGGTGGTAACCAAAATTGGCAAAAAATGGAGTTTGGAGGGTGGAAGCATGGCAGGCATTGTTATAAGCAAATTCTGCTAGAGGCAGCAAGGAAAACCAGTCATCTTGCTGGTAATTGACATAACAGCGCAAATATTGCTCCAGAGTCGCATTGATGTGCTCAGTCTGACCGTCTGTCTGGGCATGGTGGGCGGAGGAAAGACAGAGCGTCACATGGAGAAGCCCAAGTAGCTCCCTCCAGAAATGGGCAGTGAATTGGGGCCTCCTATCCGAAAAGAGACCCTCGGACCATCCATGGAGCTGGAAAACATGTGCCAAATAAAGATCCGCCGTCTCCCTGGCTGTGGGCAAACCAGAGCAGGGGATGAAATGGGCCATCTTAGAAAACAAATCCAGCACCACCAGAATACTGGTCTTACCGTGTGAGCAAGGCAAGTCAGTGATGAAGTCAAGGGAGAGCAGTTTCCAAGGACCTGAGGGGGTAGGCAGGGGGTGAAGCAAGCCTGCGGGCTTGCCTGAGGGGGCTTTCGCCTGCTGGCAGGTTGGGCAGGAGGCGACATAGGTCTTGACATCCCGACACACATGAGGCCACCAAAAATCCCACATCACTCCATGCAGGGTCTTGGCGAAGCCAAAATGCCCAGCGGTGGGGGAGTCGTGGCACTGATGGAGGACTTTCTCGCAGAGTGGTCTAGAAGGCACATAGACCCAGCCGGAATGGTAAAGCAGGCCACCTCGCAGAGAGAAGGGGGTAGACTGGGGGGGGGCAGAGGCTAGCCCCAATTCCTCCACCTTTGTGTGGACAAAAGCATCCTGACCCTGTTCAGAGCGAAGGAGCTCCTCCTAAGAGCGAGGCACTGCAGCTGCCGCCAGACTCGGGGGGGGGGGAGAATCAGAGAGGGGGAGGGACTCTCCTCACTTCCTAGCTGGAGGTCCGGCTTACGAGAAAGAGCATCTGCTTGTAGGTTGTTGGAGGCTTTCACATGGCAAATCTTAAGGTGGAACTGGGAGGGAGGGGGAAGCGACCACCTAATCTGCCACTGGTTTAAGGCATGGGCTGTCTGACGATGTTCAGGTTGCGATGGTCAGTTCTGACTTCAACTGGGTACTGTTCCCCCTCCAGAAGATGATTCCAGGTCTCCAAAGCGGACTTGATGGCCAACAGTTCCTTCTCCCAGATGGTATAATTCCTCTCAGACATGTTCAGCTTCCTGGAGTGGTATGTGCAGGGTTGCAACCCGCCGCCCACCCGATCTGGCTGAAAAAGCACAGCCCCCACCGCAAAGTCAGAGGCATCAGTTTGCACTACAAAAGGCTTCCTCGGGTCGGGATGTAACAGGATCAGCTCAGAACTAAAAAGCTTCTTAAGTTCCTCAAAAGCCTGTTGGGCAGATGCCGTCCAATGAAAAGGAGATTTCCTGCCCTTAAGGAGGTCCGTGAGAGGAGATGTCAGCCAAGCAAAGCCGGGCAAGAACTTTCTGTAGAAATTTGCAAAGCCCAGAAAACATTGCAAGTCCTTCTTGGTGGATGGAGCCTGCCAGGAGAGGACAGCCTAGACTTTTGCAGGATCCATCCTGATACTGTCAGCTGAGATAATGTAGCTGAGATAGTCCAAAGATGTTAGGTCAAACGCACATTTCTCCAGCTTGGCATAAAGATGGTGCTCGCGGAGGCGCTGGAGGAGCTGGAGGACAGCGGAGACATGGTGCTGATGGTCGTGGGGGTCCTCAGAAAATATAAGTAAATCATCGAGATAAACAATGAGGAAAGTATCCAAATAGTCTCAGAAGATGGCATTCATAAAACGAGAAAACGTGGGGGGAGCCACAGGTGAGCCCAAACGGCATCACTAGGTATTCATACGCTCCGTACTGGGTGCTGAAACAGGTCTTCCACTCATCCCCCTCCCGGATGCGAATCAGATTGTAGGCGCCACGCAGGTCCAACTTGGTGAAAATCTTGGCTCGCCCCAGGCGCTCCAACATCTCCGGAATGAGGGGGAGGGGGTACTTGTCGGGGATCGAGACTGAAGTCATGCACTGGGCAGAGTTCTCCTGTCTTTTTGTGAATAAACATGGTAGGGGCGGAGGCAGGGGAGGAGGAGGGCGAATGAAGCCGTGGCTGAGGTTCATGTCCAAAAACTCCCGCAGAGCTCAAAGTTCTGGCTCTGACATCGAATACAGCCAGCCAGTGGGGATGGTAGCCCCAGGAATTAGGTTAATGGCCAGTCAAAAGGGCGGTGAGGGGGGAGCTGGTTGGCCTCCTTCTTGTCGAAAACAACCCGAAAAGCCACATAGTTCTCTGGGAGGATCACAGTAGCTGAAGAACTGCCAGAAGCAGACAAGGAGGGGGAGGTGTCAGGGTGGAAACTGAGCCGATAGAACCCCAGAGCAGTTCTGATTCTGAGGATGATCAGCAATCTGTGGGAGAGGAGCCAGCTCATCCCTCACAGGCACAGCAGCTGGCAGAGATTCCTCCTGCCGGCATTCCTGAGATAGATAGTGACCTTGGCAGTGAGAGAGTGGTGGAGGGGGGCTTGCTAGATGCTCGACGCAGACACAGGGAGCAACAAGCGATGGAGGGCGCGGAAAGGAGGCATAGCGCCTGTTTGGCACGCAAGCAACGGCCGCGTCCCATGGACCCAAGGGAAAGAGGGAGGATCTCTCCCTAGCCCATAAGTTCAGGGTCTTCAAGTGATTCTCCTTCAAACAGGGATCAACTGCCTACTCAGAGCATAGGCTACTCTGCTGTTTATTGCTTAGTCGCTGGTGATTAGCATCTGAAAGAGTCATTAAGTTGTAAAAGGATTAAAGCCTTGAAAAGAATCCTTTTGTCTGTGTCTTGAGTTGGCTGTTGGAGTGTACTGAAAGAGGCTGCTAGGGCGCTCCTGACAGGAGGAAAGGGTTAAGGCCTGGGCTGGGAGGCAATGCTGCCTGCAGTAGGGAGACGAGAACGCCACTTGCTGATGCCTCCAAGAAATCTGAGGATCATGCTTAGAGAGGCAGGAAACACCCAGCATGATTGGGTATTGGGGAACCTCGGCCAAGTGAAACTGAATCTGCTCAACGTGGGACTGGGCGCGCAGAGTGAGCGGAGCTGTAATCTGGGTCACCGCACCTGAAGAAAGAGGATGCCCATCGATGGTCTCCACTGCCAAGGGGGCAGGAAGAGGCAGGGTAGGAATATTGTGGAGGTGAGTGAACGTATCGTCCATGAAACTGGTCGTAGCCCCAGAGTCCACTAAAGCCAGGGCCTCCACCCCACCCCACTGGGAGGAGCGGAGGTGAACATGCAATAGCAGATGGGAGGGTGGGGGGTGTGTGGAAGGCACCCGCCTGGTGGGGAGCCAACCTCCATACTGGAGACCCCCAACAGGCTTGGGGGGCAGCCTAGTCAGGTCTGGGGATGAGGAGGAAGAGGAGGAGGAAGGAGAGGAGGAGGAGGCAGTGGGGCTGCCGGTCTGGCACAGCAGGTTTTGGCAAAATGTCCCAGCTTTCCACACCTAAAACATCAGCGCTCCGCGCGCTGCCGCTCTAGTTCCTCCGGTGACAGCGGGGCTCAGGTAGCTCCCAGCTGCATCGGGGTCTCCTCTGCCCCCACCACAGGGGTGGGGGGTGGGGGAGGGGGCAGGAAATGTGGGGGAGTGGGAGGAGGGAAATCTCAGCCCCCGGCACCCTGCCAGGTCTGCCAGCACCCCTCCAGCTGACTATCTATCTGGAGGCAGATCTGGATGAGGTCCTCCTAAGTAGGTGGGCTAGGCATGCATGCCAACACATCCAAGATCTCATTGTTCAAACCATCCAAAAACTGAGCCACCAGCACAGCATCATTCCACTGTAAATCCTGCATCAGCAAGCGAAAGGTGATCGCGTAGCTGGAAACTGAGTCCTTGCCCTGCCTGTGGCAGCAAATCTCCCGAGAAGCCATCTGCGTGTGCAGGGGGTCACCGAAAAATGTGGCCATCGCTGTCATGAAATCTTGATAGGCCCCTACCAGGGGGTCATTAGCGAGAAGAAGCCCCGAAGCCCATTTAGCTGCCACGCCTGAAAGTAGGTTAATGATAAAGCCCACACCAACCTGTTCTGTCAGGAAATCCTCAGGTCGAAGGTGCATGTACAGCTCTGATTGGGCATGGAAAATCTGAAAAAGTCCTTTCTCACCAGAAAACGTCTCTGGCAGAGCCACCGGGCACTTGCGGTGGGGGGGAATCAGGGGCAGTGGGGGTTGAGCAGCAGCTTGCAAAGTGTGCACGGCAGTCGTCAGTTGGGCAACTTGATCACGAAGAGCCTGGTTCTCTTGTGCGACAGCTTGCACCACCGGGTCTATGGCACCATCCAGAGGCAGTAGGAGCAGAGAAAAAAACAGAGGAACAGGGACCAAGCTCTCAGGAGTGCCCTAGCTGCCTCTTACAGTCACCTCCAATAGCCAACTCAAGACACAGACGAAAAGGATTCTTTCCAAGGCTTTATTCCTTTTACAACTTAGTGACTCTTTCAGATACTAATCACCAGCAACTAAGCAAGGAACTGCACTGGGGTAGTTAGCAGAGTAGCCTAAGCTCCAGGTAAGGCAGCTGGTCTCCGTTTGAAGGAGAGGGGCAAGAAGACTCTGAACTTATGGGCTCTGGAGAACTCCTCCCTCTTACCCTTGGGTCCTTGGGACGCGACCGTTGTTTTAGCACCAAGCGAGCAGAGCACCTCCTCTCGGCGCCCTCCATCTGGCGCCGCTCCCTGTGTCTTCACTGAGCATCCAGCAAGGCCCCATCCCCTGCTCTCTCGCTGCCAGGTTCACCATCTCTCTCAGGAATGCAGGCAGGAGGAATCTCTCCCTGCTGCTGTGCCTGTGAGAGATGAGCAAGCTCCTCTCCCACGGGTTCTTGCTCTTCCTCAGAATCAGAACTGCTCTGGGGCTCTATGGGCTCAGTTTCCACCCTGACAATGTGGTACCTACAGTACCAGATGCAGTGAGATGATGTACAACAGTTGCTGGGGAACATGGGTGGGAGGGTGCTGTTGCGCTCATGCCCTGCTTGTGGATTCCTGGTTGACAGCTGGTTGGCCATTGTGTGAACAGGATGCTGGACTAGATGGACCTTTGGTCTGAGCCAGCATGGCTCTTCTTATGTTCTTATGACGTTAACCATAGTGAAGAACCCATGCTTTAGTTTGGGTTTCCAGAGGTATAACAGGCAAAGGGCTACTTGACTGCTTTTGTTTCCCATCTGTTCAGCAACCAGCTTCATAAATCATTAATAAAAATCTTCATCACCATTACTTATCAATTACCTAAAATTTTCTAGGCACACTACAGAGATTAACGCCCAAGACTATCCTTGCCTGCACGCTCACTATCTAATAGGCACAATGCAAAGGAAAG
Source organism: Heloderma suspectum (assembly GCF_057233095.1). Lineage (NCBI taxonomy): Eukaryota > Metazoa > Chordata > Lepidosauria > Squamata > Helodermatidae > Heloderma > Heloderma suspectum. Next base: position 234,903,678 of record NC_139461.1, read on the forward strand.
AGGAATGGGGAACTTACAAATATTTTCTTACATTCGCTCCCATCTCCATGTTGCAGCAGCCATTTGAGGTGGAGCAATGGCCCTAAATGCGGTTTGTCAATGATCTGGGAATTCAGACATTATAGCAAACCACAGTTAGCACAAACTACTGTTTGCAAACCAGCTTCAACTCTTGGTTTCATAACCTGAATTGTCAGCCCATGGTTTGCAGGCAGGCTTAGGTTCAGCCATTAAATCAAGTCATGGTTTAGCTAAACAAACCATGGTTTCATGTTATGTCTAAATGCAGCCTAGGTCTGGAATGGAGGAGTTCTTAACAAGAGTCAGCACCTAAACCCCAGCACAGCTGCACAGTGGGACATTCCCACTAAAGATGGGAAAGGTACCTATTTGGCCAGAGCTCTTCTAGCAGAATTGGCTGTAGTTCAGGTACATCACTAGGAAAACCATCTACAGAATATGTTATAGGGAGAAGACTATATTTGCATGAATTTACAAGGTAGTAAATTATGCCCAAATGGACTATCCTCAAGACTCCTGCTCCTTTTTTAGTTTTCAGTCTACCCTCAAGCTGTCCCCTGCCCTAGCTTCCTCATTCTACAAGTAAATGAAAAGTAACTGTTCTGCCTTTGAAGTTTCAGCCAGCATAGCCTGAACTGTAAGCAGACTAGACTTCCTTTCCAAACCTGGTACCCACATGATAAGCAAAGGGACGATCATCCCACACAGACATCTTCTATTAGAATCTACTAGAAGGAGGTTCATCCAATACATTATCTTTCTGTAACAAATACATTTCCTCTGGAGGCCAACAATAATGTTACATGCTGACAAATATCAAGATACTGCAGAGCAAAGCCTGGGTTCTTGCAGAAGGAATTACTGTCTTTTCCTCCCCTCAGGAGGAAATGCTAATAAGGGGTTTGAGATCCAGAACGTTACTCATCGACCCAGGAGAGAAGGCTTCTGGCCCAGCTGGCCTTGGCTGAAAGCAGTGCTGAGTTCAGCAAAAAAAGGAGCCTCAAGTGAATCATACTTCCCCCTAATAATTCATGTTCACTCTAGTTAATTAGAAATACTAAAATAACATGGGGATAATTTTTGCCAGCCTGAAAGAGCATGAATAAATCAAATAAAAACTATTGAGTAAACAGGACATTTCAAATTCGCTTTCCAGAATGGTTCCTATGCTCACTTCATCTATTCAAACTAGTGCCAGAGTTCAGCATGGAGATAAGTGATCAATGCCAGTGCCAGCTCCAGGTTTTTGAGAGCCCTTGGGTGAGACACCCTCGGTGGGTCCACTCCCTCATGAATCTACCTTCTCACCACCATTGTCACCAGCTGCCATCCTCTTTCTCATCATTGCTGCCACTTGCTTGTTTGGCAGGCAGGGAGCCAGTGAGCAAGTAGGCAGTGGTGGAAACTGTTCCTCCTTCTCACCACCTCTATTGTCTGGGGCAGAGCAAGAGGCAGGCAAATAAGCAGGTTACAATGGTGAAGAGGAGGAGCAAGTCCAGGGGACTCTTGTCAGTGGGCCTCTGCTGGGCTGTGGGCCCTTGGCAAGTGCCTGACCATGCCTATCCTTGAGGCTGGCCCTAATCACCACTGTCTTTTTGCTAAGCCACAAGCACAGTTGGCCTACTATTAGGTGGTGTGAAGCCGTTGCCTCAGGCATCAGATCCTGGGAGGGGAGTAGAGACCTGTGTGCCATGCGGCCTGTTCAGCACCCCATAAGTTAGCTCACTGACTTCATGTACAGTGGAGGATGCTGTCCGGTCTTTCAGTCTTTAAGACAGATTCATCTGCAGTCCAGTCAGCTTTTGTACATAGAACAGGATGGGATGCCATCTTGTTCTTCACCTCAGACAGCAAAATGTATTGGGCTAGCCTTGGCTACATGGGCTCTTCACCACAAAACCCAACTCTTGAAATAAAGACAGGAAAATGTGAAAAGCAGAAACATCCAATAGCCCTCCCCAACCATGCTCACTGGGGTTAATGGGAGTTGTAATCCAATGCATCTAGGGGGCACCAGGTAAGGAAGGGCTGCATACAGCAACTAGGATATATGACAACAGTTAAGTAAATTGTGCAATTCACATTATATTTATTATTTATTTCTTACATTTCTATACCATCCAATAGCCGAAGGTCACAACTGTGGGGAAACTTACAGTCGCAAGGCACAATCCACTTTATGTTGTGCCTGTATCAAAAATAAACAAAACATTCCTCTTTGAATTTTCCCCACCCCAAACGATCATAGGTGCATCAAAGCAGGGGAAACGTGGAATATAAGGAGAATACAGCCATATGCTTTTAACTCTGTGTATATTTCCACTGGCTCATTTTCTTGATCTCAGCTGCTGCCTCTAGGGAGATATTTCCAGAGCAGTCTGACTTGGCAACTCTCCAGTTTTTGGCTGGGTACTCCACAGCTGTTGTGTGATGGGGGAAGGAGAAAGAAGAGGAAATAATTTCTGGTATCCTTTTTTGGAGCAAGAAATTTAATACTACTCCACCGACTGTTACTGTCCTCTTAATGACATTTGCATGCTTTAATTCCGTTTTCTATAAAAAAAATATTCTTTTGATTCTGAGCCTGTTTTATACGCTGTTTCTTGTGTGTTATACTTTGAAATAGTAAAAATTACAGACTTAGAATGTAATTTCTCTTACTGTAAAGATAGGTTTTTGCTGACATGGGAACTTGCTGTTTCTTGGCCCTTCCGGGTAACTCAGGTGTCTCTCAGTCCTAGTGAATGGCACTCAAAGAGCAGAGTTGGGGAAGATCCTTTTAAAACTCCTAGGCCGGTTTTCCCCAACCTGGTGCCCTCCAGATGTTTTGAACAATTCCCAGCTTTCCTGACCATGGACCATGCCATATAGAGCTGATGGGAGTTGTAGTCCAAAACATCTGGAGGGCACCAGGTTCGGGAAGTTTGCCCTAGGCCTAGCCTGTTAAGAAAATAGCATGGAATTAAACCACAAAACCTAGTAGCATTGAATTTTACAACGCATTAACAATGTTTAAGCAGCAACAGTAGTCACAAGACATATTCCCCTGTTGAGTCCTGGGCCAGGGTTAATGACAGCACAATCCTAATCCATTTTAGACAGCCATTGGGGGGGGGGGGTTAAGATGCAGCAGAAGTGGAACTCCACCAGCACGAGATGGGGTGTCCAACCCAAAGGCACCCATTACACCTACAGAAAGCTCTGTGGATGTAAATATACCCTTGACAGTAGGCACCCAAATGGCATGTTGTGGGATCAGAGCAAGGGCAGGCCCCTCCATTTCCCTGATAGAGGTCTGGATCCAGCCCCTAAGCTATGCCACCTCCAGGATGAAGTAGCTAATTCCCCACCAGCAGCAGTTTAAATGTAAGGTAAAACATCCATAAAACCAATTCTCCACACACCTCCCACAAGAAATTGCCTTTACACCAAGTCAGACCATTGGTCTATCCAGCTCAGTATTGTCAACACTGACTGGCAGCAGCTCCCAGGGTTTCAGGCAGGATTCTTTCCTAGCCCTACCTGGAGGTGCCGGGGATTGAACCTGAGAATTTTTGTGTACAAAGCATGTGCTCTACCTGGGCAGTGTTAGGATTTCTCTCTTCAGGTGCAATCCTATGCATGTTTAGACAAGAAGCTCTACAACTCCCAGTATCCCCCAGCCAGCATGGCTAGCTAGGGAATGCTGGGAATTGTTGGACTTTTTGCCATCTAAACATGCATAAGATTGCACCCTTAAACACCACCTACTGGATCAGACTGGCCTTCAATTTAAGGAGCCTTAAATCTTGTTCATTTTCCCCAGTAGAATTAACTTTTGAACATTGCAGCAAGACTAACTGTTTTAAAGGGAATTAACAATCAACGGTTGTAACAATCATCATTGCAACATTCAGTCTTCCCCTTTCCAATTGGTTGTACCTGTTAGTTGCTGCCTCAAAGCTTTTTGCCCGATGGCCGAAATAGGAAGGAGTAGCTGAGAATTATGCTCTTCAGAATCCAGTCCAGATACTTTCCAGTTCATCCTTTCTGTGCGCTGTTCCCCCAGTTATTGGGTTTGCTGGGTGCATTTGTTCTTTGATAGGGATTTAGAGCAGGTGCTTCTTTCTGTTTGTCCCACCATTGCAGCAATAACATCCCTAATGCTGCCCTGGAGGAACCTGTTCCCTCTCCCCAGTTCAGAACATCTACAACACATCCCAAGAGTAGCAACATCTTCTTCCATGCTGTCTACTGTGTGTTCAACAATGGGTTGTGGGAGCACACCATATATCTCTGGGTGGTGTGGCAGTGGCACACACTCCTTGGCCAAACATAGACCCAGCTGGCTGGGATTGGACTGGACAACCCAAGTGTGTAGCCATGACACATTCCACTTTTAGAATAAATCAGGAAATGGCCTCCATGAAATAATAGCACTAGCTGCATGGACAACAGCTGCCTTCCTTCATCAGGATATGGAATTTGGTTTATCTCTCACAAAAACCCACTTTTAGCCATCAGGTGCCCAATTGTGCATGCAGGAATGTAAAGGTAGTACTCTGTACAACACTGCTCCTAGGATTCCACAGAGCTAGCTTCTCCGCGTCAGCTGGTGAAATGCAAAGGAGAAGACATGTGGAGAGGAGGCTGTGTGGGATTTAGAAATTAGCCATACCCTGGCAGACTGCAGACACAAATCTTTCAGAGATGGCCTTCCAGTCTCAGCTGTTTATGGTGCCAGCAAGTGAGGATTAAGCACCCAATTTGCTGCTTAATACGGATAGATTTGAGCCCCATGTAGCCAAACAGCTGTCAAGAAGAAAGAAAAAACACAGCTGAAGATGAGTCCAAACTCACAAGTGGAGTGCAATTTCATCCTTGTGAATCCCAGATTTTCACATGCAAATGGTTTTTGCGAGCCTGGCTTGCTATGCATAAGTCAGACAGGAAGCTCTCAGTGCAACATGCCTTGATGCTGGGGGAAGTGTAGTAGGTCTAGAGGCTGAACAACCTAGCCTATGCTCAACGACAGAATAAGCTCTGGGACTTTTTATACACAGATTCCATAGCCATTGTAGGAGATACTGAGCAGGGATGTTACAATGAATGAGAGGGCTGACTTTATATGCAGGGATTCCGGTGACTGTGGGGAAAGGATGAATGAGTTGTTAAAGGCAATACATGTGTGGAGACAGAAGAGAAAGGGTTACAAAACCTCAGGAAGTAACCAGTGGTGTAGTGGAGCCAGGACTCACAGGGTCAAAGCACCAGCACTTTTTGATTAGCAGAGACACTGACGTCATCCGCCACTCCCCTCAGACTTCTCTGTTCCCTATGAGATAAACTGCAATCCTCACACTAGCTGTGGGGAAAATGGATTTTCCCAGACACAATGTATTGTTGTAATTACGACAGGAATAGGTCACAAGAATTTTGGAATGTCTTGGTCTTGAATGAGTAATTAAGACCCATTCGTTTTACAAAAGACCTATAAGAGAACAATCCTATGGTCCCTGGGAGAGTCTGATCTCAGAAGGGGGAGTTGGAGATCCGACCCCTGCCCCTCACAGCCAGCACAGAGAGAACCACACCAGCTGCTTCTCTGAGGTTGGAAAGCAACCTTGGAGGAGGAGCAAAGGGGGCGTTCCAGTGGGCAGGGAGGGGAGGAGACTGGAGAGGCCAAGATACAAGTTATCCTGAACCTCCTTTAGCCTCCTTCCCCCCGCCCCCCGCTCTGAAGCACCCTCGCTAGATGGGGTGGAAAGCCCATCTAGCAAAAATACAGGAGATTGGATGACAGGGAAGTGAAGATTACCTCTGTCACTCCTCCCGCCCTTCCAGCTTCAGCCTGGCAGGGCATAGGAAACTTGGAAGCCTTTGAGTTTGGGGGCTTCTGAGCAGTGAGGGTGTAATTAATAGGATTGTGCCCTAAAAGACATCTATAACACACATACACACAGATATAGATCAACACAGCTGCCTAAATGTTTTTACTCTGCTCAGGGGCAGAGCTATGGGGATTGTCTTAATGAGCACCTGCACTTCAGAATTCACCACTACAGCACCGGAAGTAACAAGGAAATGTAGAACAGAGAGGTTCCGCCTCTTGTGAGTGCCACACAGATTCCTTCCAGTGCTGAATAGACTCTTTCTGTTAATTAAATTTTCTCCCTGTAAAATAGGCCTCAGACGAAGACTGGGCATTAGGGATGTATGAAACCTCCTTATCTGGAGACCACGGGAGGTCCGCGAGAGGGGGAGGCGATCCGTCCCTCCCCCCCGGAATCCTTGCTGGCCAGCTCCGCTCCGTGGCGAGTCCATGGAGCTGCCGGCCAGCTCCGGCCGCTGGGACGGAAATGGCATCCGGTGTAGCAGACACCATTTGCGTCCCTGCTCTTTGCTGTGATAAGCTATGTAAAGATTTACGTAGCCTATCACGGCAAAGAGAAGGGACGTAAATGGCATCCGCTACGTCGGACGCCATTTTCTTCCTCAGGACGGAGACCGGACCGGCCAGTGGCAGGTAGGATCCGTTCCGGGGCAACTTCGTGGGGTGGTGGAGGTGGGTCGGCCATTCTGCCACGGACTCCGAGGGGCTGGATTCTTTAGAATCCGGCCTCATTGGAGTCCATGGTGGAATTCTCTAACATCCCTACTGGGCATGTTTAGCCTTGAGAAGAGAAAACTGAGGGGAGATATGATAGCGCTCTTCAAGTACTTGAAAGGTTGTCACAGAGAGGAAGGCCCGGATCTCTTCTCGATTATCCCAGAATGCAGGACACGGAATAATGGGCTCAAGTTACAGGAAGCCAGATTCTGGCTGAACATCAGGAAAAATGTCCTGTCAGAGCAATATGACAATGGAACCAATTCCCTAAGGAGGTGGTGGGCTCTCCCACACTGGAGGCATTCAAGATGAGGCTGGACAGCCATCTGTCCTTGGTTGCAGGACTTGCAGGACTTGGATTCCTGCACTGAGCAGAGGGTTGGACTCGATGGTCTTGTAGGTCCCTTCCAACCCTACTATTCTATGATTCTATGAAGAGTGGTCTTCCTGATACCTTCTCAAAAAGACTGCTTGAAATAAATTTGTGCCATGGTCACCACTCCATTAGCCCAGCCATAGTTCCCCAGCTAGCCTGATGCCTTCTCCCAGTCGCATGGGTAGTTCCCACAATAGTGCTAACTGCTGTCAAAAAACAAAAACAAGAACCATACTGGCCAGAAAACTTTTCATGTGACCAAGAAGCTCCACAAAGCAAAATGTGGCCTGTGGAGCAGTTGACATGTGGAAGCAGTCTCCTTCCATAACCGCTCAGACCAAGAAGAACAACATGGTTTTGGAAGATGCAGCTAAGCCATAGTACAAGGCGGGTGTTAAAAACTGGCTCTCTCATACTTTAGCCATTAATTACCTATGGAAGCTTACTGCCCTGCACTGAATTAATACAGACTGATTTTCTAATGAGTATGTTAGGATTGCCATCATAGCTGCAAACAGAGATGATGCACCAGGCAACAGTTAGGAAACCTTCCTTCCCCATAAACTCCCACGCTAATGTTATTCCAAAACAAGACTGCTTGGAAAGGCCCATGGTTGCAGCCTGTTCAAAGGCAAAACCTGTATTTCCTACACAATACCAAACTGCGGCCCAGAAAGCATCATGAAAGGCCACATTATTGTCCATGCATCTCCCAGGTGTCCTAAGAACAACTACAAAGGATTCCTGAGCATGATACTGCTTAATAATATTTGATAATTCATTCCTGCAAAGTGGGATGACTTGTATGGTGGAACTAACTAACCTGCAGTAGCTTAAATGGTTGAGAGAGCCCCAAGTTGGATCAATGATTCATAGCTCACTATTCTTATGCCAATCAGAGGAAAGGTAGAACTGGACTAGAACATTAAAGACATGGGGAGAGAAGGAAGTGCCAGATAGCACTGCAATTTTTGCAGTGTGGGGAAGGGACATTTGATTTATTGATTGCCTTTTTATTCCACCCTTCCTCCAAGAAGGGCAGAGTGGTATACATTTTATCCTCACAACCCTGTGATGTAGGTTAAATTAGTGACCTTTGCCCATGGCAAAGAGCTTAATCAGAATCGGGCAACTTCAATATCCATATATCAAAATTCAGGCAGCAAAACCCAGGGCCACATGATGCAGATAGTTACCTTCAATTGAATGTCAGGAGTATCCGTGACTAGAACTGCAGGTTCCCAACCTGTGCTCTGCTCAGGACTGTAGAGAGAAGGCTGAAACTGTTGTATTCTCCTTCCAGGTGCTGGTATTGCTCCACACACCCAGGTAGCTCATTGGTTGTGCCATGTCTAGCCTACTGATGCTTCTGGGTCTTTGCAAAAGCCAGATTCTGGCCTGAACTCTATGGCTTTCTAGGTGCTCTTTAACCGCCTGCACTTCCCAGCTTTCCTGACTGTACTCTAGCCTCTTTGCTTGCCTGTTAGGCCTTCCTTTGAGTTCTGGTCTCATTCAACTCATTCAGCTGGGACTCATACCTCCCAGCCCCCTATGCTCCTGACTGCTCATGCCCTAGCAATGACTGAAGTCAAGGCAAGGAGAAGGAGCAAATAAGATTGCAGGATAATGTAGGTTTACCCACATTATCACCCACAGAACAAACATAAGAATCACCTTGCTACATCCCCCAAGGTCTGTGTAATCCTCTATTCTGTTTCCAATAGCAGCCAGATAGATATCTCTAGGCACTCACAAACAAGAAAGTAATGGCCTTCTCCTATACATGGAGGTTCCATTTAGTTATTAAAAGTGGGACCTGCAACGAAATATTGCAATGGTGGAGTGGTCATGTTCAGGGTTTGAGCCAGCCATGCCCTCTTCCAGGATCTTCCATTCAGTTTCTTTCTTTTTGTTCGTTCACTATTCTCCCCTCTCAGCAGTCAGCATTCTGTGGTCACTGAGCATACTCAGTTCTCCTTGGGCTGTTTTGGGTTATTTCCCCCTCCTTAATATTTTTTGTCTAAAAAGACTGGGGAGGGGGGAATACTTCTGCAAACCTTGGGGTTCCCCCAAACTTGCTGATGCTTCCCTCTTGTGCATGGGTGCTGCTGTTTTGGATAGATAAGGATTAGCATGCAGGGAAATGAGTTTGCTTTTAGTATATAGCAGGCTTTCCCAAGTCACTGATGCTGGGAAAGATTGAAGGCAAAAGGAGAACGGGACGGCAGAGGATGAGATGGCTAGATAGTATCACTGATGTAATGAATATGAACTTGAACACACTCCAGGAGAGAGCGGAGGACAGGAAGGCCTGGCGTGCTCTGGTCCATGGGGTCACGAAGAGTCGGACACGACTTAACGACTGAACAAGGCTTTCCCAACCAGTGCTCTCCAGATATGTTGGATTACAACTCCCAGGATCTCTCAGTCAGTAGCCCAACACATCTGGAAGGCACCAGGTTGGGGGAAGCCTGCTATATATATATAGCTGATGACAAACCAATTCCACATGCTTTACCATTCCAGTATGCTCACATGTCTGTGGTGTGCAATCCACACAAAAGTAACTTCTTTCTTACAGCAGAGTGCTGTACTATCATAATGTAAGTGCAGTAAGTGGGAAATAGCCAAACTCCGTTTTCACAACTCTCTCTCTCTCTCTCTCTCCCCTCTCCCGAGAGGTGCATTTCACTACATGAACTGATGTGTGCACATATCTACAGAAATGCCTGCCGCTTCGCTTATGTATATGTCAACACTAGAGAATTTAGTTCTTGGCGGGGATGGACTAGGTTTCACCTGAATTCCTATTCCATCATTCTAATTCAATGAGCTGGTTTGCACTCTCAAACAAGCTGCCAGGTGGATGGCATCCATTCCCAGCGGATGCCTGGTGCCATGTCATCTGAACCAGGGTGGCATGGCTTGTTTGAGGGCGAAAGAATGCTCAAATAACCCAACAACAGGCCATGGGTTATTTGAAGGTTGTTTTCTCCTCAAACAAGCCATGACTCCCGGGGTCGGATGACACAACAAGCCATGCCTGGGTGGATAATTAGAGAAATGGTGCCTGGCACGTGCCAGGGATTAAAATAAGCCACCTTGGCTTATTTAAGCCATGGTGGCATGTTTTGATCATGTGAACCAGGTCAATGAAATGTACATTCACCAAAAGCTTTGCAATCTAGTGTAAATACCACAAAAGACTTGTAACACACACAAAAAGAGAGAGACCTTTTGCTTCCTTCAGTTTTATTTTGTTTACAACCGCATCAGCTCCTCTTCACCACATGAGCTAGACAGTATCTCCAATGATTTGAACAGGAATGGAAAGAGACCACTGGAACGAAATTCAAGGATTTCAAAGCCTTACAACATGTGTTGAGAATCATAGGAAGTTATAGTACCTGAAATGATTTTAGGCTGAAAATGATGAGATGATATCCTTCAAAAACGTATGCTTCCAGGAGAATTGCTCCCACAGGACAGCAAAAAGTGCAATTTACAAAAACATCTCCCCTGAGCTCATAACACCAAAGAGTCACACACACACGAAAACATTACTAATTACTAATAAAATAAAACGTAACTTTAAAAAATGAAGTCCCCAAACTTGTTTTAGAAATAGCATCTGACTAGAATTTGAAAACCTAGTGTTTCTGTGCCTGGATTTATGGGCTTCCAGCGTTACTAACATCACAGCACAATCTTATGCATGTTTACTTATGAATGTTTATTTCATAGCAGGATCTATGCATGTTTATGCATAGGTCCCGCTATGGTTGCCATTACTTACTCCCTAGTAAGTAGTTTCCAGATTGCGGCTTCAGTGACCAAGTAAACCAACAAGCTCTGTCTCCATAGCAGTTGACATAGCAGAATGAGCTAGATGTCCCTTGTGCACAGTGAAAACAGTTCCTTAGTGTATTCCATTTTGCTGTAATCCTCCTTGCAGATTCAGCAGTTTTAGCCGTTCAGCTGGAGGAGTTGCAAAGTAGGTTTTCTGTTCCTCTGAGTACTTCTCCTTCACTTCAATAATGTCCCGGTAGCTCCAGTCCCGCCAGTGGAAGTTGAATCTCTCCAGCAGTTCTATTCTTTCTTCTTCTGTCATCACACAATCAGGAGGGGTGCTCTGTAGCAAGAAGGGCACCTGAAGATCTGGGAAAACCACAAGAGCCCGGATAGCAAACCAGCCTCCGTAAGAGGGGTGGATGCAGACACCACAGATCTTCTACAGAGAAAGAAAACAAACTGAGGCCAATGATTTAAAAGTCTGTCAGTGCGCAAGTCCGGGAGCGGGGGTGGGGGGGGAGGCAAGATATTGTAATAGACAAATATAACTAAAATATTTAGCAAACTTCTTTTCAAGATGTAAATCTACCATCTCACAGTAATAGGATTTGGGCTGGTTCCATTTCTGCCAAACCTCAGACCTCTTGGGCTATGGAAGCTCTGCCTTCAGTGAGTCTGGAAACAGTTTTGAAGAGAACTGAAAGTGGTTTCTGAGAGGCATCACTTCCCATGCTTTACATTTTTTTTTGTCCAAGCATTGCCTCTGGTGAAAGAGGGTTTGCAAGTTTGTGAAACAATACAAAAACCTGTTAACCAGAGGAGAAAGTGGGATAAGTATACATCCCACCCCATAAGGAGCATACTACCTTCAACTCTATGGGAAAACAAACCAAAACCATCTAGTCTCCATTTTAGGCACCTGATGGTTTCCTTATATAACTGACTATGTAAAAAGCAAGTTGTTAATTTACAGCTCAGCCCTATGACAGACCTCTGCATGTTTACTTGGAAGTAAGCCCAAGTTCCGTGGGGTTTATTCCCAGGTAAGTTTGCATAAGATTGCATCCTAACAGTGCAATCCTATACATGTCTATTCAGAAGTAATACAGGAGTGCATCCTTAGAGTATTGGACTATGAGCCACATTTCTCTGTCTGCCTTAGATCTCAGACATTAATTTATTTTGAAATATATTTTTGCTCTTATTTGACCCTGGTTTCCTGACAAAAATGTGCACAAGTATCTCAGATGCTTTCTGGCCATTTGACTCCCCTGATGGAAATGTAGCACATACTCCCTAGAACTATAGTGTTGCCACTATGAGGTGAAATAGCCAGGTGTCGAACATCTGTTGTACTATTTCAAAAACAGATATGATTTTGTGGCTACCTCTGATTCTGACATAGGATCTTAAGCTCAGCACCAACAAACTTACAGGATACTTTCACATGTCACAATTATTCCACAGGAAATAACCAAGCTTAAAGCTATGTTTACACAATGTTGCCACTCTTTTGTCACCTTTTTGTTGACCTTTGCATGAAAAGCATGTGCTCAACTACTGAGCTACAGCCCATCCCCAAATGTTTTGCTACACTACCCCCATCTGCCATTTCCCCTTTCTGGTCCTATACATCAGAATACCCTTTGTTGGAAATGCTTTAGGACATCTTGGTAATTATCATAGACAACTGACAATATCACTGAAATTCCAAGGAGTTATTTACAAGTTCTCTATCCCAAGGCATGAGCTACCTGCAGTGAAGCAAGCTCCTCTGTATCACCATTCCTAACAGATTATTCTACATAAGAATCCAGAGCCAATGTGGTGTAGTGGTTAGAGCACTGGACTCAGGAGATCTGGGTTCTACTCCCCACTTGACCACGAAGCTCACCGGGTGACTTTGGGTCAGTCACTGACTCTCAGCCTAACCTACTCACAGGGTTATTGTGAGGATAAAGTGGAGAGGAGGAGGATCATGTACATCACCTTGGGCTCCTTGGAGGAAAGGCGGGATATACGTGTAATAAATAAATAAATACATAATCTAGACCAGCATTCCCCAACCATCTGCCCTCCAGACATGTTGGAATACAACTTCCAGCATCCACAGCCACACTATCCATGACTGTGTGCCATATATTTGTGTGTGCATGCCATCTGGCAACAATTTGAATTCTGGGCAAGGTTTCCTTTACAAAGTAAATAAAACTAAATTTACACTTAAAAGCAACTTTGGGAAATAAAATTGCGACTATAAGGTCTAAAAATGTGCTGAGGAAATGCTTTAATTGTGGAGGCAAAGTCTGCTGAAATTTCAAAACCCCCAGTGGATTTTGGGCAGTGGCTGTCCTCTGTCTCTCCAACGATGTCAGAGGAAACTTTTATTCCTTCTGACACTCCACTCCTTGCCAAAGTATACTGAAACCAAGGAAACATGAATACTGTGATAAAGGAAAATAATGAAATTAAATTCATCCCCTTTTTCATAACTTATCCCAGAGAAGAGTGTGGATTTTTTGGGTGGAAAACATGGATCTGTGGTATGTGCATGCAAAGAGAAGACTCAGCCCTGATGAAGCCCTCCTAAATGGAGAAAAGCACAGTTTACCCACTGGTCCTCAGCAAACAAGCATTCCCTTGCTGCTTCTCACCTTCTCTCCCCAGGGATCTTGCTGCACATCTTTCCTCTGGTAGTAGTATGCAGCGCCAGCTACGTGTGCTGCTGTCTGGGCCAAGAACCTGGGCTTCCGGTTGGGCAGCATCTCATAGTCATACATGATATCAACCTGCTGGTCAGCAAGGCTCTGGAAAGAAGAGTCTCTATTAGAACTGAGCTTTCATGTGAATAACCCCCAGCTACATCTTGTGGGAAGCTGTAGGGTAGGTGTGTAGAACCTCAGGCTCAGAGCGCAAATCTGGCCTGCCTGGGGTCCCCAGATGGCCACACACCCTTTCCCCTGACCATCAATTCTGTAGTGGCTTCCTGGCTTTTGTTCTGGTTTTCCCTCATTCTGAATGGTTGAGATGCCACTCCTGAGGCCTAGTTACTGGCAGGAAGAGCTTTCAGATACAATCGGCTGGCCTTTTGGCCCCGCCCCTTTTGCTTTTGGCCCCCGCCCACCACTGCAATGCAGCCCCCTGAGAACTTCTCTGAAGTGGAATTTGGCTGACAGAGGTTCACCACCCCTGATGTGGGGCGTGGGGCTACAACAGCCTTCCCCAACCTGGTGCCCTCCAGATGTGTTGCAGTGCAACTCCGATCACTCCCCTGCTGGGTGGGAATCTCCTGCCTCCCATCAAGTTGGGCCTCCACTCTTATAGTCTCAGTTATCTAATTATATGACGTCTTGGTGAAGGAACTACAGCCTCCTGCACGGAGAAGATTTGAGGCACGTGTTACTTTGTTTTCTCAGGTACCCTTGAATTCTCCCTTGGGATTTCCAAAATTATTCCACCCAATTCCATTAAAGAGTTCACAGATCATCTCATGTGTAGATGAAACATGACCTTCAATATGTGGTCTGCAAAGAACTCTAACCTAAAAGCGACTCCTTCCAGCTCCGTGGTCTTCTCAGAATGGCTTCCTTATCTTGTAGTTTACATATATAAAAAACTGAACATGCTGACTGATAAAATCTTGAATTAATACTCAAAGTGAGGGAGAGTGGGAAAACAAGAAAACCCACTCTGGCGGTTTTTAAGTGATGATCTTAAAGCCTTTCACATGTATTTAAATACAGCGGTGCAAAGCCTGTCAGCTGTAGTCTGGGTGCTTGCAGGGGGTGAAGTGGTGGAAGCCAAGCTAGATCACCACATGCCAAAGCAGCCATAGCTGGGTTTGCACACAGCTGTGCCACTGCTCTGTAGCGTTTATTGGGACCAGGCGCACGCATACTCTTACAATGGTGCTTGCACACCTATCTGCCTGCCAAGTCCCTACCCTCCTCAGTACTCAGCATCTTTATTCTGCAGATAGGGAACTGAAGCCACAGGAGGTGAAATCATGTCATGTGAGAGACGTTGCACCATTAACTCCTCACTTATAAAACATCAAGTGTGGGATAGGGTTGCTACAAATATAATATCCAAAACAAAATCTTGGAGGCGACTACCTTGCCCACAAAACACTGTCCCTATGCTTGCAGGGACATATGCCTACAATATTAGTTGCATCTCGGCATGTATCTACAATATCAGTTACTGAGAGCCATTTGACACATCACACAGAATGTGGTGGTAAAGCTAGTAGAATTCTGGATTGTATTACTTCAGATTGCAGGTGTGTGTGTCATATTTTTGAATGCTCCCCTAAACAGAAAGTTCCTTGCATGTAGTAAATTAGCACATCATGCAGAGAGCTACACTAAACCTTTCTCCCAAGTTTGCTAGCTTAATGTATTCAGATATATTTTTTAAAGCAAGGGAGCATTCAAAACAAACCCCCTCACCTGCAGTCTAAAGTGGTACAATCCAAAACTTTATCACCATTCTGACTGCATTTGAATGACATGGCAACCCAGCACGGACAGCCAGCCATGCTGGGTTGTCATGTCATCCGAACCTGGCGGGTTCTCCACAGAGTGGCTTAATTTTCACAAACAAGCCACCCTGAGAACCCATGGCTTGTTGTAGGGTTGTTCATACCCTTGGTTGGTTGTTGTGTCGTCTGAACCCTGGAGAGTGATTTGACCATGGGTTGCCAGGATCAGCTACAGAGCTGTTTGGCAAGAAACCCCCCTGTGCCATTGTTTGGGACCTTGCCAGTGCCACTTTTGGCCTCCCTCTCCAGTGACTGCCCCTCCACTGATGCCCAAGCGGCACTTTGGAAGGACCGCCACTCATTCGCCATCTTTTTTTTTTTGGTGCCTCAAAATTGCACAGATGGGGTCATAATTTATTATTATTATTAGTCAGTCTTTCACAAGTGTGCAAGAGTCCAATATGTGTAGTCTTGCCTGGTCAATGTCCTTGTATGTTTCAGCTGTCAAAGGGAGCTGTGAAGTGGGGTAGGTAACATACAAGGAAAATGACAAGATGAGGCTGCATGGAGGCTAATTTCCACACAGTTACAAAGGACCTGGGGAGAAATAAAAGTAAGAGAAAGGGGGGACCCAGTAGCACAATTCAGAAGCACTGAAAATGTGGGGGAGAAGGTGAACGGAGTAAGTGCATCAAAAGGTGGGGACAATATCTCCCCCTTGGCAATGTAATCCTCTCGCTGTGTTGAACCGATGCTTCTCAGTGTCCTCCTCCCATTCAACACTTCCCTGACTCTCCAGCAAGTCAAGAAAGGGGAAGGGGCAGCCATATAACTCTGTCCCTTGGATTACTCCCCCTCTGGCTTCAAAGCTATGCTTTGGTTAGGGAAGTCTGCCATCTAGTGACTGAAGATTGTAGTGCAGGTTTTAAACACATTTAAATTAATTAAAACTAATTAATGCATTTTAATGATCAAAACCTCCCGAGTTGCACAACCATAGGCCCTCCTTAGTAGGCATGCTAAGTTTCAGGTGTCTAGGTTTCACAGTCTTGGCACTATGGAATTGACAGACAGACAAGACACACATCCTATTGTATTGGTGCAACTCCATTTGTAACATTAAGGGTGCAATCCTATGCATGTTTAGAAAGAAAAAAGCCCATGCTGGCTGGGGAATGCTGGGAGTTGTAGGACTTATTTCTGTCTAAACATACATAGGATTGTGCCCTAAGTAGAGTTCTATGTATCCCATCTCAAAAAGGGTATCTACAGATAGGGAAAAAATTAAAAGAAGTGTAACCGAAATTATCAAGGGGTTGAAGCACCTTCTCTAGAAGGAAAAGCTAAAGCATGAGGGGCTTTTTAGTTTAGGGAAAAATTATTATGGGGAGACATGACTGAGGTTTATAACGTTATGCGTGGTGTGTAGAAGTTGGGCAGAGACATTTCTCTCTTATAACACTAGAACTTGGGTAACTCAATAAAACCAACTGAAAGTAGATTAAGGAAAAATAAAAAAAAACATTTTGACATGATATATAATTAGGAACATAGGAAGCTGCCTTATACTGAGTGAGACCACTGGTCCATGTAGCCCGGTACTGAGTGGCATGGGCTCTCCAGGATTTCGGGCAAGATCTCCTAGACCTACCTGGAGATGACAGGGATGGAACTTGGGAACTTCTGTGTGCAAAGCATTTGCTCTACCCTGAGCCATAGTCCCACCTGTTATTAACTGATGGAATTTGTTGCTACAAGATGTGGCAGCGGCTGCTGGCTTAAATGGGGATTAGACAAGGAGGAATAGATGTATCAATTGCTACTCACTGTGATGGCTAAATAGAACCGCCAGACATGCTATGTCTAAATGCTAGAGGACAAATGATGGGCTTCCTAGAAGTATCTGGCTGACCACTGTTGCAGACAGGATGCTGGGCTAGATGGAGTTCTGGCCTGGTACAGCAGGACAGCTTTTAGGTTTTTACCCATAGAAAGGACAAAAGGAGACTAGGCATTAAAATTTCTTACCTCCCTAACCAGTGACAGGTGATGCGAAATGCACTGATCCACAGGGTCATGAATCTTTTTCAGCAGCTGATTCCTCAAGAAGGGTTTGAAGGCTCTCTCAAACATGGCAGGAATGCTGAGCACCACAAATGCCAGTGTGTTATTTGAGTATGGTAAATAAAACGCTGGAGGAAGGACTGCATTGTACCACCCTACCTTTAGAAAATATAAAAAACAAATTATCATAAGAAGAGAAAGCCTTGACTCTGGGAACACAAGAGGATTACAGTCTGAGCACTCTGGGCCTTGTATTTTGCACAGAAGAAAGAATTGCTAAGGTATCATTTTTAAAAGCCGACCTCCTTCATCTCATAACTGGTGCTTGAGGTTCATCAAAGCAACCCAAACCAACAAACAGAAAGCTACGCAAATTACTAATAATTTTAGTTTGTTCTGTTTCCCAAGGATCAGGTTTTTAAAGGTTTGAGAATGTGCTTTTGCTTTTCAACAACTGGATAGGTAGAAGGCAAAGAAGCAGGGGAATGGGATAGAGGGCATGCGCATTAGGTTTATTTAACCATTAAGGTCAGGCGGTGGTAGTCACCTCAAAAGAGTACAGGGAACTGTGCAAGACACTAGCTGTGTTTGGATAATCATATCTCAGTTTAATACGCTGAGATATGAATGAGA
The DNA here is from genome assembly GCF_057233095.1 of Heloderma suspectum. NCBI lineage: Eukaryota > Metazoa > Chordata > Lepidosauria > Squamata > Helodermatidae > Heloderma > Heloderma suspectum. The sequence goes on from NC_139461.1 coordinate 234,921,636, forward strand.
CATTTGCCTAGACATGCAAGCCCTTCTCTCCTTCCTTTGCTGCATGCCTAAATTAAATGTGGAAGTTTCCAATTAACCATAGTTTTCTGTTTCGTCCAGACTGGGAAACTATTGTAACCAGTTTTGGAATAAGCCAGGAACTTAAACCAATTTCAAACCGTTTCAGTTTTAGCACTGAAATATTTATTAGCAATAAATGAAGATTTCAAATCAATTTTGATTTCTACTGCCAGTCAATTTGCTGTAGAGAAATGGGGCTGCAGAAACTGGAGTTGATTAATTTAGAGCTTATGATCCAACCACTGATATGGGCTAATGACACAGCATCTCTGCTCCTTATGATGTCATAAGGGTTGTGAGCAGCAGCCAGCAAGCCTGGGGCCTTCAGTTTAGCCATGTGATTCATGCCCAAAGATCGGAAACTAGAAGGCAGACCAAGCAGCAGGGGTCATGAGCAGGAAATCACAAAAAGGGTTTTGGAAGTGCTACGTGGAGACAGGTAATGGTGATATGAATCTTAGAGCCTGATCTCACTGCATGTGTGCTCAGAGTTAAGGGGTCAGCTAGATGTTACGGTGGCAGTTTTGTGAGTTTCACCATAAAACTGCTCCAGTCTTGCAGAAAGAGGGAGGTGGGGCTTCGATTTCGCCAGCCAAGGCTTGTGTGGGGGAGGCCCTGAGCCTATCCCATATTTGCCACTTATCTCTTTATAGGCCCTCTGCCCAAGCACTTGCCATCCAGCTAAGCTCACCTCCAATACTGGAGCCTAGCTGATGAGAAAAACGCACGGGGAGAAAAGCTGCGGAGAGGGGAAGCATCCTGCACTCCTCACCCACATACTGTTTTAGCTGTCAAAAATCAGACACCCACAGACTCTTCCTGCATGACAGGGGTCATTCTGTTTTTAAACATATGGAACTGCTATCATGCCTAGTTTGGCCCCGTGTCCCACTGAGTTCAACAGGACTTCTAAATGTACTTAGTATTGCAGCATCGCATATGCAGAATTTTGCGGGGTCTTTTGCCAAAAATGTATTCAAGCAAAATGAGAAGTGTGTGTTGCTTAGATATTATTTGGTTGGTTGTTTTTGTTTATTTTACATTTATATCCCACCTTTCCTCCAAGGAGCCCCAGGCAGTGTACACGATCCTCCTCCTCCTCCTCTCAATGTTATTCTCACAGCAGCCCTGAGGGTCTGTTAGGCTGAGAGTCAGTGACTGGCTCAAAGTCAGCCAATGAGCTTCATGGCAGAGTGGGGACTAGAACCTAGATCTGCCCAGTCCTAGTCCAGTGCTCTAACCACTACACCACACTGGCTCTCATGATGAACGTTTCACCTCTCAGTGGTGAAGATGGAATAGTTCTACTCTGCTCTCCTTTAAGTGAATCCTCCTGCATGTGTGCCCTCAGCTCATTACATACAAAAACTTTCCCCTGGCTCAAACTAGAGTCAATTTAAGGTCAGGCAGCCTATGCACATGAGCCATTGCCTCAAGTTAACAAGAGCTAAAACTCCAAACACCTCCCATAAAGTAAACAGGACCTCTCAAGAAGTCCATCTGTGTTCAACATAAGTAAGCAGCAAAGGTGCATTGACTAGCATGGCTATATTTGTCATAGTGCTGGATGAAATTTTTATTCACTCTTCCATCGACACTGCAAAGGAAGACATTATCACTTGCATTCTATGCCTAGGGAAGTCAATGACCTGACCTTGGCCAGATCTACACCTTGTGTCATATCATTATGATCCCATCATGGTAACGCTATATCCTTCTTGTGCATTTATACCTCATAGAACACACAATGGCATTTGTTGCGGTATTTTGGATAATGTGGAATAAAAAGCAGGAAATAACACTACGATAGCTGTATACAGAATGTGTAATGTGCCCCAACAGATATCAGTGCACTTCAATACTGCTATAAAGCAGTAGTGTAGATCTAGCCCTAAAATCAGAAGTGGAGATTTTCCAGCTCTCTCACTCAACAGGCTAATATGCCTCAGCTCTCTCCTTGCAACTCTACATTTTGCAATGGGATAATAAATAATATATGGGAGAGACTATCCTTGTTATCCACAAGGGGTACCCCCTTCAGAGGGTTAATAGATGCCCCTGGTTATTCCATTGTGCCAACCAAAATAATAGCATAAGACAGATAAAATGTTTGTACTGGCTTTTAAGAATTCTGCATTTCTAGAAGGGTTTTTTTATACCAGTCTCCTCTGTCTAATAATAATACAGTTACAATGAAGGTGCCAGGAAAAAAGTTTCCTACAAGAGCAAGCATATGGCAAGAGGAACAAGGAGAAATAGAGATGGGGCATTGTGAGGATTTCCCAACCAACAGCACATTCCATTGCAGAAAAACATGCCATAGTAATGCATATGATCTGGAAATACTTGGCTTTAGTAGTTTTATTAATATCCCATTATTTTTTTTAAAGGGGTGTGGGGAAAGGAATGAGCAGGGATTCTATCTAAACTGTGGTTATGGTGCACTGTTGTATTTTCCTCCACAATAAAATAATAAAGCCTAAAATAAATTAAATTCAGTTGACAAAGAACTAGGAGTTAAAGCCTAATGCTAGGACTATTAAAACACCAAAATCATAGGTTCCTGTCCCCAATATAGCACAGCAGCCTATATTCTGTTCTGCAACATCTTTTCCTCAAAACTGAGAGGACGTGCCCACAGAGAATCTGAATCTTTTCTGAAGTGAGGTGGACTGGAAACTAAATTTGGTTGGTGGGGATGAAACTGTGTACATTTTTAAAATATTGGAATATTTTAAGTCATGCCGGGTTGTATATATTTGTAACTGCTCTTAGGAAATTTCAATTTGCTCATATTTTATTTTTATTTAATAATAATTTGTGAACCTTAAATATGATTCCAGTTAATTAATGCCTTTGGGAAAAGCTAGGCACTGTGCTATAGCGGGCAGGGAAATGTATGTGCTTCCTGCCCACGCTTCTCAACAGTGCTGCACTTAAACCCCAACTCCAAATACAGTACGTCCCACTGATTTTGGGAAATTACTTCCACATATTTAAGTTTCAGTGGAACCACTTCCATTTAAAAACCACCATGGTTTCAAAGTAGAAGTTTCTAGGCCGACACCCTCTCAATTTGGTAGAGGTCTTAATTCCTTTTCCTGCCTCATATTGCAACAAAGTTAAGGTTACTGTGGTGGCCACTGATGGCACCTTGCTTTAAATCAGGGATGGGTCATGTTTGGCCCTCCAGTTGTTGGTGGACTACAACTCCCATCAGCCATAGCCAGCACAGCCAATATTGAGGGATGATGGGAGTTATAGTCCAACCACATCTGGAAGGCCACATGTTCCCCTTTAAGAGCAGACTTAACTCTGCTCTTAATGGACCTTTGTGCCACTGATGCTGCCTCAAGAACTTTGGACTTAGGTGTCCCCTACATTGACAGATTTTGGAGGTTAACCATGACCAGGGACTCTACACTGGCAAAACATCAGGAATATGGTGGCACAACATTATGCCAATGGAGGGGCCCAAAAAGGACAGTGCAGGGATGCATCAGGAGAGGACTGGCCTTAGTCTAAACTCCCCCAGACACCACTTCCATCTCCTACGCCACTGTAATATTACACTGATGAAAGGGGTGGGCAACACCACTACCGATAAGCTGAAAGGAGAGCCAAAACACACAGCTACCCACTTCCGCTTGCTCTGCTATAGCAACAGAACATAACATTCTGACTAACACCGAATCACAGCACACCCACAGCAGTACCTATTGCTCAGATGACAGGGTGTGTCTCATGTAGTGCATGCTTAGAGCAAATGATGGGGAATGTTGAAGATGGAAACTGTGGCCAAATTGCACTTTACACAAAAAGGGGCACTTTGCACACACACAGCCTGCCCCGGAAAAAATATAGAAAGAGCAGACTGCTAACCCTTCTCTTCTCAGAACATTTACAGATACTCTGCCATAGGACTCTGTACACAACCAACCAACTGGTTCCTTCAACTGATGGAAGGGCAAAGCACCCTACACAGGTAAACAAAGGAAGGGGAAACCCATGCGTCAAAGTATGATTGCTGCAGAACTCTCCCATGTCTCTCCCCTCTCCCTTGCAAATGGTGAAAACTGTGTATTTCAGCCTTTCCCAACCTGGTGGTCTCCAGATGTGTTGGACTCCAACTCCCATCATTCCCAGTCATAGAAGGGTGGGTGGTGTATTGGATAAACTGCATTAGGTAGCCATTCCTTCCTTCCTCAACAGCAAATAGAAGTGTCTCCCACACAGGAGAGACACAGAATAGTTATGCACTGTGCAGAAGGGCTCCCTGAAATGCCAGGCACTCTATCCATTGCTCATGGGTCACACTCATGACCCTTTGGTCTTGCAGAATCACAGCTGGACAAATGGAACAGAACAGCCACTGCATACAAAATCCCACTACAACTCCCTAAAGGGAAGGGGTAAGTATCATTTCAGTGACTACACTTTCCCCCATCCCACCCGCTCAGCAGTGAGAGTCTCATCCCTATCTACCTGCTCGTTAACTCCCACCCACCATCCCTCACTCAGAAAAGCCTACTGTGCAACTAGGACCAGAGACCATTTGCTGCAGCTGCTGAACATCATCATTTCTATCCCTGTGTCTCTCTTGGCTCTCCAGCAGGTACAGAGGCAACGGTGTTCCTCACTTCCAGTGCAACGCAGACCATAAGTAAGGCCTACAGCTTGATCTGAAGCACCAACTGGTGTGATTCCAGCTGTTTGTCTGTGGAGTTGACAGCCTTTTTGTCCCATCAGGGCTCCTTGGCAGACAGTTATATAACCAGGTGAAGCCGTACCCAGCATAGGGATGAAGCAATTGGGGAAATGACCACCTGCTATTCTGCTGTTTGTTGTGCTGCTTTCAAAGGCACAGGAGCCCTGCTGGAACACAAAGTCTGGCAATCCTATTAATGTGTCCTGATTCCACAACCCACTCTATCTCTGATGCTGTTCAATAAAAACTTTTAGGTTTTTTTGCATCTGTTGTTTCTTTGATGATGGGGGTTACTAATGGGAATCTGGCTCTCAGTTCTTGCTCACCTTAGGGCTCTTACAGCCTGCACAACGGTGATTACTATGAAGGGTGCTGTAGTTGTCCTTGTGTTTGGTGGGTAGTGTGTTGGGTATGCAGTGGGTACATTGATGTTCCGGAGGCATTTCCCCACTGCCATGAACTTATTGACTTCAACCATGCCTGGCTAATAGCTGAAGCCACTGACCATGCCATATATGTTGCTGCGTATGTTGCTGGGAGTCAGTGGTATTGTCATGGGTGCTAGGGAAGTGGCTGGTGGTACCTTGCTGGTACCTTTTACTGCTGTTACCTTTTACCTTCTTCGCAACTTTTCTGCTAGGAAGAACCCACTATGCAATGCTAACATGGAGCTGGCATAAGCTGGCTGCTACCATGGCAGAACTATAAGATTGCTCCATCACTTTTAGAACATTAGAGCTCCACAGAACTGGCATCAGATTTCTATTAGGTACGCCTTATTATTCAACATTTTATCTGCCAAAACTTGCTATGAGCAGAAATTGTTTGACTTGTTGGATTCTCTAATGCGGGAGGGACAATTCCTCATCTTTGGAAGTTTAGTAAGTAAATGGGTCAGATAAGTACCTATTATGGGCATGTTAGGCAATTATTCTTCAAGGTAAGGAAAGCAAAATAGATGCTATCCCTTTCAGTCAGAAATTAAGTGTCTATGATTCAACATGTGGCTTTCAGCTTTTCAGACATTAGAAGGTGCAGCTACAGTTAGCAAAATGTAATGCGGATGGTATATATTTAATTCTTCCTTGTGTGCCGAGGCCTCATTAGTTTAATTTACAAGTCAAATGGAGAATTTCTTCATAGCCTCCAGCATCGGTTGGTTTCTTGGCAAACCACAAGGGGGTGTTTCTGCCATGTATCTTCACCTCCCCTAAAAATGCTTTTTCTTGGAATGTCTCCTGCAAAATACTTATGTTCTGGCAGGACAGCCTGCATCAAGGTTGTTAAACGCATGCAAAATTAAGGAATATACTTGTGTGGGAATGCCAGGATTTGATGGGTTTCAAACAGAACATTATTTTTTCTCTCTCCCTTTACCTTAGTTAATATTTAATTTGCAGGTGGAACATACCTCACCTCCACACTAGTAATTTATCTGCTCAGTGTCAATCTTTAACTTCCAAGCCAATAGAACTTGACATTCATCTCCATATCCATCTACTGCTGGCCACACTCCCAGTTTTACTCCACTTTGTTTCCTTCTTTGGTTGTAACCTTAACAACTATTCAAAATTCTTTTAATACTTATTAATTGCACTCTTTCCTTTTCTATCAGCTAATCTTATATGTATCTACTCCAGAATACGATGCACGTGGATTTCAGTAGTAGAATTGTTCTTTCTTCATACAGATGCAATCCTATGAATGTTTAGGCACAAAGAAGTCCTACACAACTCCCAGCATTCCTCAACCAGCATCCCCTAGCCAGCTAAATCTACTTTAAACTCATAGGTACATATACAGTGCTACCCTGGGATGTAACCCAAAGGAAATACAGGAGATGAAACACTTCTAGAAGCAATGGGTAAGAGATGGAGATTTGGTGCACAGCCAAAACAAAGGATACTTTTATAACATGGGTAGACAATCTTTTGGGGCCTGTGGGCACCTTTGGTAGTTTGAAAAACTATCCTGGGCACCACCACAAAATGGGCACGTTACAGATGAAAGCACTGGCCTGCAGCCACCTGCCATCTTGTCTTCCTAAGAATGTCTGTGAGCCCCAGGAGTGGCCCAGAGGCATTCATGGCTCACAGACATTCATGGCAAAAGAAAATGGGAGCAGCTAGAGGTCCTCACTTTGCTTTGAAGCAATCCCAGCTGCCAGTAAGACATTTTGTTATTAAAAAAACAACCCACTAAAATAAAAAGTGGGATGGGGAAGACACCTCGGCAGGCACTAAGAAAGGTGCCTGAGGGCACACTGGTGCCTGCAGGTGCCACATTGCCTGACCTGTTTTATAAGGTCTTCTAATATGTGAGGTGGTGCCTGCTGCCAAATATTCTTAGTGGCTTCTTACAAGCTATCCAGAATCTTGCAAGACTAATCCCTTTGTGCAAAAAAAAAAAAAAATTTTTTAAGGGCTCTTGACACAGAAGAAAGAACATAGGTTGAAAGGGGGCTGGTCTCCCCTCACTTACTCAGATGTTAGTTAAGACTGTGAGCATCTTATGCTCCTGCTCATTACCCTCAAAACATTAGTCACAAATACTTTGCGTTATTACGGAGAGAATCCGAGAACAGAGAAAAGAGCGATGGATCAGAAACTGTTGGTGGAGGTATTTGTTGTTCAGTCGTGTCTGACTCTTCGTGACCCCATGGACCATAGCACGCCAGGCCTTCCTGTCCTGCGCTCTCTCCCGGAGTGTGCTCAAGTTCATTGGTGGAGGTATAGGAACAAGCAATTAAGAGACCAGATTGTGGCAAGCAAAATGAAAGATGAGAAAGGGTTTCGCACGGGGGCTCTCCAGGGCCACCTCCCCGCTAGTGCCTCGCTGAGAACGAGGTATGGGGGAGGGGGCGACCACAGGAGCTCCTGGGCGCCTGCTCGGTTTGCTTGCCCCGCTCTACATCCTGGCGAGTACGCGGTACCTTAAATGGATAGACTTCAAAGCCCAGGTTCTCCAAGTGATCTCGGATCCTCTTCTCCAAATGGACCATGTGTCGCTCCATGGTACCCAAACGCGAAGCATTACGGGAAATGTAGTTTCCCGTGCGGCACGGCAGGATCACATTCCGAGAGATACAATTCCACCGGCTGGCGGCACATTCTCCGATCGTCACATATGCACAACCGCCCGCTAATAGCTGCGCGTGTACGCATGAAAAGAACGACAGGGCTCCCCCTCCCCCTCTGACGCCTCACGCTTTCGGTGGTGAAATGCCTGTTGGGAAATGTAGTCGCAGTAAGGTTCCTGCTCACGGTAATTGGTAGGCAGGATGGACTTTCCTCTCCAGAAGCCTCCGCGGCGGAGCGGAAGGCGGAACCTGCCCTCGGGCTTTTAGCGGTCTCCGGAGTGCGTGTTCGAATCTCCGCCGTGGAAAGGGCCAGGCTGCGGATGCGGGCAAGGCCGCCGCCGTATCTTTTCTTTCCTCTTCCTCCCTCAGGCTCTGCTTGCTTGGCGTCCTCCAGTCGGGATAGCCAGAGCCGCTATGGCGAGGAACCTGGGCGCCCACAGCCCCCGTAATGGAGAGAGGCTGACATAGTGTCTGTGTGAACCCTCCGAGCCAGAAGCACCGGCGAAGGTTGGGTGGGGTTCTGCGCTCCCTTATCATCAGAGAGATCGAGTGAGTGACTCCCTGTCGCAAAGCACTCAAGGACGTGTCTGTGCCCCAGTAATAATCCTATAGTAGGATAGGGTATGGCCACAACCCCTAAAAAAAAGGGGGGGATAGGGTCCATTGTTAGTCCTAATTAGAGTAGACCCGTTGAAATGAATGGGACTTAAGTTAACATTGGATATAACCCTATACTTATAGAAGAGGTACCTGCGCTCCCATTGCTCCTACAGATGGGGCCTGCTTGGGTGTCTCTGCCCATGTACATCGCTGAGAGAGTTTATAGACTTCTTGAACGGTTGTGTGCGTTTGGGGGCGGGGGGGGGCTCTTTGAAACATAGTCCTGATTCTGAGGGTAAAGGATGCTTGTGCGATGGAGCTGTGGCAGATGTGAGGTGGTGTATTCCCTTTAGAGACATTTTCTGTGCTGGGTGTTCCTTAGCTGCTTTGAAAAACAGCAACAACAACTTGTGGGCATTCTTTTCTGTGCAAGTACCTGAATTTTCAACTCTGTACTTCTTGGTGGTTGTTCCTTTTCCCTTGGCTGTGATGAGGGTCAGTACAGATCATGGAAGAAAACCAACATTTCTCCTGCTGCTTTTGCAGGCACTCTTCTCTCCTGCTGGGATTTCTTTCTAGCCAAGGATTCCTCCCAGGTTACAAATTGGCAGCCAGTGAATTGCTAAAAGCATCTTTTTGCCAACAGCATGGATTGGGACACACAGCTGAGCTCGATATTGACTGAAACAGACAGCAACATGGCCAAAATTAAGGCAAGTTCAGCTACCGAGCAACATATAGACTTGTGTCCCTCGCCCCGCTTCCAGTGTTGAGGAAAGGCCTTTAGTTGCTGAATAGGACTGTTAAAGATGCTGTTGATACATGTTCACATTAAAGGTCTGTTCTGTTAGGGCTATCAACAACTATCAATGTTGTTGATAGTTTCCAAGAATTAGGCTTTAGTGGTTTTTAAGAATCTGCTGAACTATTTGGTGCTGATTGTTAACAGTGACTACTAATTTTTATATAGTTCCTTCTGGAGTGAAAGCCAGGTAGGTTGAGAATATAGTAACGAGTAACGAGTGTAACGAGTCAGTAGTTCAGAGACTCAGTTCAATGAATAGGGAGATAATGTGGCAATCTTTTGGACAATGCATTGAATTCATATTTAAGGGCCTCCAAGAATAAATGGACTCCATCCTACTTATAATAATTGCATTCAAAACTGTAAAATGGTTACCATATCATCTAGTTTAACTGTGTTGTCTTTTTTTTTAAAAAAACATCTTTTTAGGCATTTTACCCCTGTAGACTTTGCTGAACTACTTAAGCTTTTCCCAGTTTGTGGCAAGACTCGGAGCGTGTAAGCCAAAACTGACTGCCATACTCAATACATTCCTATTCTGTCTTGATGGGGTTGCTTTGCAATGACATGGAATTGGGCTCCCTTCCTCATTCATGGTTGGCATGTGTATTGGCTTGAATAACCAGCATGATAAATGGCAAATAATTACCTTGTGGTCTCTGAAGCAGCTATTTCAGTCTGACCATAAACTCAAGCACAATCTGGACAAGACAAAGTGATGTTGTTAAGTTTGCTTCACTGAAATAGCTGGATGGAAGGAGGAAAAGGCCTTTTCTAGGTGGGCTTGTGCTCTCCGTGAAAGATCAGGCTTGTCACTTAGGGGTAATTCTGAACCTGGCCTTGTTCTTGTGATGGCTAACAGGTTTCAATAAATCCACTTGTCGTGCTCACCATGGTGAGTGGAGCGCTGCCTTCTGGTGAACGTGATGAGCAGTCAGCTATGCAGGGCTATACCAGAAGAACCCCTCCCTAGCTGTCCTTCTCTGGAGCAGGAATGGTGCAGGGAAGTTTGGATGCTGCTGCCTGAAGGTGCATGGCGCACCTCCATGCAGTAGCTCTCAACCAGCTGCTCTCCCTCTGACCTTTCTTGACGGGAAAGGTTGACAGAAAAGGGCATGTTGCACACCAGTGCTCAGGATGCCTCCAACCAGCATCATGCAACTGGCTGCTCTCCCATTGGCCTTTCTCTTTGGGCAAGGTGGGCAGGGGAGCGAGGTGTTGTGCAACACTGGTTGGAGGTATTTGGGGTGCCTCCAACCAGTGTTGCACAACCAGTCACTCTCCTGCTGGTCTTTCTGTTGGCAAAGACTGGGGGGTGGGGGGCTGGCATCTACAGTCTTTGGCTTGGCCAGCAGACCCCTATCTGTAGTCCAAAGTGCCTTTTACCAGCTAGTATGCTAGCTGTGCCCTCTGCTGGGAAATAAACCTAATCACTGTTATCCATGCCTGGGTGAACTCAAGTTAGACTATTGCAACTCTTTGTAAGTGGGGCTGCTCATGGAGATGGTTGGAAACTTGGACTGATGCAGAATGCCACTCTCTGACTTGTATTTTATGTGAGACTTATATTGAAACATGTATTACTGAATTGCTACTAATTCATGATACAGGTTTTAATCTATAAAGCCTTAAACAGTCTGGGACTGGGATATATGGGGAAAAGCCACATCCCCTATGAATTTTCCTGAAGTTAAAGATTTATGAGTGAAGCCCCGCCTCAAGCTCCATCTGATAAGGAGGCTAGACTTGTCTCCAGAAAGGAGCAGGGCTCCTTGGTTGCCATCCTGGAGCTTTGAAATTCGCTTCCAAGAACTGTTCGTTTGGCTCTCCCTCTCAAGGCATTCTGGAAACAGGTAAAAACAACCCCCCCCCCCGTTTTTTTTAATTCATTCTGCTTTTGGAAATTGGCCCTACTGTGTGGTTTTCTGCCATGAAACTGTTTAGTCTGTTTCTGTTTTTGCCTTAGTGATTTTGACTATTTTATACACCCCTTTAAGGGAGTGACAGCTAAAAAGCAGTTTTGAAATATTGTAAATAAAGGATATTGGAAATGTTGCTTTGGTCTTCATTCATCTGAGCTGTCAAGTGACAGTTAGTGTTATTGCTTGGAAAACATGGCATTTTGAGATCGTGCTCACTTGCTCCAGCTGTATATGTTACTGTTGCCTGCCCATTGAAAGTATAATAAGAGAGCATTTTGTATTGCCAGCTGCTCTCCAAGTGTTTGTCAGAACAAGCTAACTTGGATTTGATGCAATATGCATTCATGTGCTTCATGTTCCATTTCGCGTATTTGAAACTAGTTATAACTTAACTACATCTTGCTTCTGTTACAGCAGCGTCTGAACCCAGCCAGCAACTCTTCCAAAGGTAAGGATGATTGGTTGTATTGTGTATTTTTAAAGCACCTTCCGCAGAAGGGATGTCTCTTTAATGCCTTGCATTTCTGAGGTTTCAAGATTAGAAAATCTCTCTGGCTAGAGATCTGGTGGGACAGCTTTCTGCTTATTCAGGTGTGTGTAGACCCTGGGAGTCAACAATAGGGAAAGACCATGACCATCATGACCTGCTTCTGAGAACCGAATGGCATCATCTCACTGGCCACTGTTAGAACCTGAATGCCACGCTAGATACACCAGGGGTGGGGAACCTGTTGCCTTCCAACTGTTATTGAGCTATACCTCCCATCTCTGATCACTGCTCATTCTAGTTGGGGTTGATGGGAGTTGGAGCCCCACAACATCTGGAGGGCCACAGATTCACCGCCCCGATGGCAGACCTTGGCCTGGTTCAGGAAGGCACTTCTTAATGTTCAGTGAGCCTACTGAATGACCATGCCCCTGAATCTCACTCACATCTACCCCCTCTGTTTGCCCCCTTTTTCAACTGGAATGAGTTGTCACCCACCTCAAATGAGGTGAGGTGGGTAGCTACTAAGGAGAGGGCCTTTGTGGTGGTGGCGCTGCAGTTGTGGAATGCTCTCCCCAGAGAGGCTCACCTGACACCTACATTGTGGTCTTTTCGGCATGAGGTGAAGACTTTTTCATTTTCCTAGGATTTTTAGTTCTTCAGTTTGTTTTTAACTGTGTTGTGCTTTTAGATCTTTCCCTGTTGCTGGTTTTTACTCTGGTTTTATTCTGTTTCAACCTTTCAAAGGTTTTATATTATGTTTTATCATGTTTTATTTTAGTGTTTTAATTTTTTTGAATCACCCAGACGGCTTTGGCTATTGGGTGGTATAAAAATATAATAAATAAAACAAATATGAATTGTAGGCTTTGCTTTTAAAAAAAATGGAATGTAATCTCACTTCTATATCAGTTACCTATAAAAGAACTGAACAAATCCCTGCCTGCAGGCTCACAGGCTTTAAATCAAATGAAAACAGGAAAGGGGAAAATGTGTGCTAGTGGGAAAGGAATAAAAGAAGGAAAAAGTTAAAAGGTTACAATAATTAACCTTTGAGTGGGAAAGAGTCAACCTCAAGATAGAAGGAGATGGAAATGCAAGCAAGAATGAGTTTTTAATTTCTTACTGGTGGGACAAAAAGGAGGCTAGCTGAGTATTTAAAGGGGAAACGTTTCACACATAAGGGGCCAGATGAGAGAGAATACAAATGCACAAGAAAAAGCACAAAGAAGTGGGTTGAATGGAGACTGAGGAGACTAGAGGGAAAACAGTGTGGACAGATAAGAAGGGGAAAACTGAAGAGGTGTAAATGTTAAAAGTAGTAGTTTAGGCTATATAAAACAATAGTGAGTCTGTGCAGGGAAAAACACCAAGGTGTGACATGATTAAAGAGTGAAGAATGAAAAATTAAATTCAGAAGGTTGCTAATAGGTTTAAGTTGAGAGACAGGAACACCAATGAACAGAATATTTCAATAGTTACCACAGAGACAGAAAGGGCATCTGAATAAAAGTTTTAGTAAATTCACTAGATAAAAAAGGATGGATTTTAGAAATATTAGAGAACCAACAACCATTAAGTAAAGTGCTGATGTGAGCCAAAAAAGAGAGGATAATAATAAATGAAAAGGATCAAAGATGATGTTCACACTCTTAATTAGCTGAGAAGATTGATCTGACATCCAAGCGGATATAGCTGTGAGACTCTGGAAATATTAGTTAGAACAGAGGGAGGGATGAAAGGAACAGAAAGGTAGTTGGAGATAATCAATGCAACTGATCTTTGCATTGTATTAAGCCAATTCTAGATGGTTTCCATGCTTTGCAGATTGGCCAGTTTTGTTGCTTTCTGTCCCCACAGCTGATTTACTGCTGGACAGAATAAATACTGAGAGTGCTGTTCCAACTGAGCCACAGACTGGACCATCGCCCCTGCATTTCACATGTGAAGCTCACCCATGCTGTAGAATGGCCACTGAGGAGCTTTCAGCCATCAGCAAGCAACTGCATTCACAAGCCCAGGTAATCAACACTGCAGTGACATGCAGCCTCTCTGCTATGAGGTGGAGAAAGGGTTTGTTATCACAACTAGGTGCCTGCGCTCACTCTTTCCTCATAAACGTTTTTGTGAAGGGGGTGTCTGTACTTTGGAGATTTCAAAATTAATCAGTGGGAGAGTTATAAATGCAGCAAAACCATATGCAAAGTGTTGCGCATAAGAGAAGATAGTGTCATGAAATAGATAGTTGGACTTCAAGCGGATAGACCTGGGTTCCAACTCCCTGTTCAGCCATGAAGCTCACTTCATGACCTTGGACCGGTTGCTGTATCTCAGTTTAGCCTACCTCGTAGGATTGTTGTGAGGACAAAACAGAGGGAAATCCCATGAATGCCACCTGTTCTGAAATTCGAGTCAAGATGGGGTGGGGGTGCTCACAGAGGAATGATGCACAGTTTCAAACCAGTTCTTTGGTTTACCTTAGCTTTTTTGCCCTCTTACCTTTCAGCTGAAGGTTTTGAGAGCCCCTTGGTTAGGTGAAACTTACTGTTACCAGGTTTTTAGTTCTCATCTTCCTCATTAGGTCATAGATTCCCTCACTCTGGCAGTAAATCGGCTGAAACAGGAGAAGGAGCTGCAGCAGCAGAGTATCAGTCATCTAGAGGGTATGATTTACCTTGTTTGGCAATTGCTCTTCCATAGGTATCCTCATTTCTTGATTGTCTGGTGTCTTTGAAACAAAGATTTGCTTGTAAACCATAAAAAGACGAGTTTCTTTATTTAGAAGACTTGTACCCCACTTTTCCATTAAAATGCTTAAGGTGCTTAATAGCAACAGTTTAAGAAACCCGTAATGTAATGGGGAATCTGTAAATAAAACCTCAAACCAGGGACTTTAAAACATCAACAGTTTGGCAGGCAAAATGTCTTCCAAGAGAAAGGTCTTTGCAGCTGACAGAAGACTATCATCAAGGGAAACGAGGCAAGCCTCCCTCAAAACGGGAGTTCCATAGTCTAGGTGCAACTAGAGAGGAAGTGTCCCAGCCAAACCTAATTCATATGTTGGCAGGATGCAAAGGAGAGCCTCTTCAGATGCTAATGAGCAAGCGGGCTCATATGGAAGACGATCCTCTAGATATTCTGGTCCTAATCCATGTAGGGCTTTAAAGGTAATAACTAATAAACCAAACCAAAACCCAGTGAAGATTTTGAATATTCTCCCTTTCCTTCTCAAACACAGAATTGGCATGTCAGTACAACAGTTGGCTTCTTTCTTTGAATTCTCCGAACAACTTCTCTAGACCAGGCCTGCACAACAGAAGTCCTGTGGGTCAGTTGTGGCTCCCTGGGGGAATTCAAAGTATCTCCTGTTTACTGTCCTTCCTCACATCATTGTAGGAATGTCTATGACCTATGAAGGTCATAAAAAATAGAAGCTGGGTTGAGAGAAGGACTGCATCCCTATGTCTGCATTCCTCCTCTCCCTGAATTGAGAGGCACATAGTGGAATTGGTACCAGTTTTTTCTAGTCTGTTGTAGCTAGCCAGCCACACTGCACGGATTTCGACACTGGTGTGAATTGTTAGGAGAATGAAATGCTGGGAGAAGAAAAGCCTTGTTTGTAGTTGCCACTGAACTCTGTAAAGGGAAGTAGAAAAAAGGAGAGGAGGGAGGACAGTCATGGAGCAAAACCGACTGAAGGAAGAAAAAGGGAGAACTGAGAGATGAGGAGTCAGAGACCTATGCAAGTGCAGAGAGAAGAGAGGAGGAAGGGGGGATGCCCAGACTTGTGGAATGTTGAGAGGAGATACCTGAGATATGTTTAGACAGGGAACTGATGCCAGAATAGGGTTAATCAGAAAGGAGACTCTAAAAAAAACAATGTAAGAGCAGTTAAGATTAAAAGGGACTATAGGCTAGGCTTGCGGGGGGAGAGATGGGGTGGCTACAGGAAGTGGGATAAAGTAGGCTGTACCTGGGAATTCAGGGCCCTGAGAAAACTATGGATAGTGGAGACAAAATTAAAAAAGGAAGAGGCAAGGAAAAAGTAGGACTGGCGGCAAAGCTACACATGAGGCCTCTAGACAGGAGGGTCTGTGTACTGTTGGCAGGCAGGGGATTGTGGGTCAGGAAGCCTCAGAGCCATAGGGATGCCAGAGCTGGAGTCTAGACACTGTGGGGAAGCCAGTGTTGTGTGCTGGCTACCCTAAGAGGGCAGTAAGTACCAAAAAGCAGGGGATGGGATGCTGAATTAACATAAGGATTTGAACTAACCACCCACAGGTTTCTGTCTGTTTGTACTGTGTTTTCATATGTACCTTTGGATGCTGGGTGAATTTTCATAAATCCAAATACCCTCCTGCTTTTCTAATAACCCTGTGGAGGTGCCCTTATAGGCATGTAATACATCCTAATGTGCACTCCATATCCTAACAGGGTGCTCCATATGAAGAATGCTACCTCCGTATCTGGACTCCCGTCCTTCCTAGCTGAAGCCAGCCAGCAATCTCTGGGGGCTTCCTCATTCCCGGTGTCTCAGTTGGCTCTGTGGTACCCAAATAGAGACAAATAATTTCTGTAGTGGAGTTAATGGAGTGTCTTGCACCAATAACAAATTCACATCACCGCCGTATATCCTCACCTTTGTCTGTTGTAGCAGCCAAGGGGGGGTACTGTCGGCTAATATTTTCCTCCTGTCCTGCTTATTGCTGCAGAGGAGGTAGATCGACTGCAGCACAATTCACGTGGTGCCTTGGAATCGGTGCTGGGACTCAGGATGGAAGGGTTGAAGAGTGAACTCCGTAGCCTTCATCAGCAGGTGTTTCAGCAGTCAGATGGCGACTGCACTCCTGATTTGTTTTCCAGCCCTGGCATCAAGCAAGATGTGCTGGAGAGGTCAGCATTTGGGTTAGCAAGCAAAAGCAACTTGGCTTTATCCACAGTTGAGATTAGTGATGGATAGGGCAGTGTGGTGGTGGACAAAAAGCAATACATTTCCAGGTGCTATCTGCAACATGTGATTGATGTAATAAGGTTGGGGTCATAGTATGTAATTCAGAGTTTAAGCACAATTTCAAAGGCTTGAATATACTTTGGCATCTGCTAAGTCCCTTGAATGGGGTTGTTCTGTTGGGGAGAGTTAGGTTTTTTTTTTCCTAATAGCCTCTTGCTTATAGAAAATCATGTTACCTACCTGGCTCCCCACAGACTAAAATTAGTGAACCTACCCCTTCCACCTATTTCTAACTTATAGAGATCCAGCTAGATAGTATTGTTGATCTCTAGTCTACCATCTCTCTACACATCAGAATGGCAAAGGGCTAGTTTGCTACATTTCAAACAGTATTCATAATAACTTAAAACATTCACTGAATTTCTAAGGGGCTTTGCAGTTGGTCCAGGGAAGTGATCCCTGTTGTCTTGGTGCTGATGCTCCTGCTTTCATCCTTATTCCAGCAAGAAAGTCCTGTGGCAAGAGTACGAGTGCATCAGAAGAGAGTTAGAGCAGCTGAAACACAAACTTGGCGAGTACTGCTTGATGCTCCTGCTCCCCTAGCCTCTGTACTGTAAAAACTATTAGGGTAAAGACTGCTTGCCCTGTGGGCCTGGTAGGGAAGAGGGGAGGATGCCTGCAGCTGAGAAAATGATATGGCTTATTGCATCTTTTAGATCGACAAGAGGAAGATCTGTTCAATCAAGTGTCTGCAACCCATGAGATTAAGAGGACTCAAAGTCAATACTGTAAGGTATGAAGTTGAGAACTTTGCTTCTTGCTACCCAATATGTTCATGCCAATGGTGTTAGGACCAGCATTGAAGATAGAGGGGGATGCAGCCCTTACCCGAGGTGCTGATAATCTGTATTAGACAGAGAAGAGAGTTGGAGATGATGTGCAAGTGACTAGTGAGCTACAAGCTAGGTGATTCTCACAGATAAGTGGTTCAGAAAGTAGTGGCCCATCCTCTGTTCCACTTGCCCAAATGCCCTTCCTCCCCTGATGATGGTTCCTCTAACTATGGAAAGAGTGATGCATTATAGCAGCTGTTAGTCTTGGTGCACATTCTGTTCTTCTGGCCTGAACAGCAGAAGAGTGCAGAGAGGTGAGGTGCTGGGACACCAGAGCTGCTGGGAGGTGGGCGCATGCATTCACCAGAGCAGTTCTGCGTTTCTTCAACTGCCTAAATAATGTGTAATGCACATTTAATGCACACTAAATAGTGTGCTGCCAGAGCACTTGTGGCCTCCTGTTAGGGCTGGAATATAGCCATTATAATGCTGTGCTGTGTTTCCCTGGCCTGGGAAATGTAGCATAGTTCCATGTCAGTGGGAGTGTGGATACAAATAGTGTTTGCTATTTCACTTTTGTGTCTGGGCACTTGCTAATCTCTGCAGGGGCGTACATGACAGGGAAGCAGTATGGCTGTACTTAAAAAGAACAAAACCCAAACCAGATAAACTCCCTTCTTGCTTATATGATTTTATGGGAATGTGCTGATTTTGTCTTTAAAAACAAATTCAAACAAACACTTAGATTTAAAACCACAGTTGTCCCATGTTCTTTCTTGTTCCCAGATGCTAGAAGATCTGATGAACACCCACAAAACTCAGACTCGGGATTTGGATAAAGCTAGGAATGAGACCCAGAGCACCCAGCAGGAACTCAGCCACGTCAAGTAGGGAAATGCGTGAGGCGTCATATGTGCTGCAGTGGGCATGTGTGCAAGTGGCTCGGCAGGACTGAGATGTGCATGATTGCTAGATTAGAATTACTGTTCTTATTCAGAGGAAGGCGTGGTGGTGGATGGGGAAGAACCCAGCTTTGTGGCTAGAGGCAACTATCTGCCAGAGGCACCCTATTCACAGTGTTTGCCAAAAGAGGCAAAGATCAGGCAGAGACCTTCCTGTGAAGGTGCTGTATGAGGTTGACCTTTTTTGCTGTTATCACACCTGCTCAATGAATGTTATGACCTTGCTGCTGTTTAGAGAGGGATGACTAGTAAAATGAATTGCCTGCTTGCAACTCCTCACAGACATGCCCCTTCAGATTCCTGCTGCCTCCACTTCTCCACTCTTTCCAGGCTCTGCCCATTTTAATTGTAATGAAGCAGATGCTTTCTTCCCCTGTTCTGTTTTGTGCCCTTTGCTTTTAACCACAGGATACCTGGGTCTCATAAATAGATATGCTGAATGGCACAGTACTTGTCTGTGTCCTAGAATGCATCTCTTAGGGATGAAAGAGCCTTCTGTTCCAGCAATTATCATCACCTAGGTTCACAAAACCTATAGTAAGTCAGTCTCATAATATTGGTTTGAATCTCCAGGAACAGATACTGTTGTTCACCTCCGTAGCTCCTTTTGTGTTTCTCTCAAATCCATAAATGATTCTAAGTGAGCAACACCAGAGAAACGTATGTGCTGTGGCACAATTCTGGCATTAAATCTGTTCTTCCAATAAGTCCAGCTTTCCTGTCACTGTAGTCAATCATGGCTTGCTTTCCATTAGTTCTTCAGTCACCGTACTGTTGATTATTTCACTGTCTACAGGCACTTTAGGACATTAATTACCCCCCTTTCTTGTGCTTTGCATAATTGAATTGCACAGAGCTGTTCTGAACTTAACAATCTAAATCTCAGATTGTCTGCTGTGCAAGAATTTGTGTTTCATCTTACATGTATTCCTTCCCTTGGAACTAATTGCTACTATGTGTTTTTATTTGATGGTTTTTAATTAGATCTGCGGTTACTGACCTAAAAGAACAAGTGAAAAGTCTCCACTTGGAGGACAAGCTGAATGTTCTGTCATTTAAGGAAGAGCGCATTCATATGAGTAAGTACTGATTCTTTCTTTCTTTACTGTACTTGTAAACCAGCCAGTAACCAAAGTTCTTGGGGCTGTGTACAATACATTAAAAATATAAAATACAAATATCAAAACAAAGGTAAGAATAGGTCAGAATAAAACAAGCAGCAAAGAATAAATCATATCAGCACATAAAACCAAATTAAAACCAGCAGCAGACTAAAATATTAAAACCTCTAAAAAACAGTTCTTAAAATGCCTGGGAGAATAAAAAAAAAGTCTTCAGCTGGAGCCAGAAAGACCATAATGTAGGCGCCAAGTGAGCCTCTCTGGGGAGAGTATTTCACAAACAGCACCACCACTGAAAAGGCCGTCTCTCTTTGTAGCCACCTGCTTCACCTCATTTGGTGGGGGACCTGGTGATCTAAGCATCTGGGTAGGTAAATATGACAGATGTTTCTTTAGGTAACACAGTCCCAAGCCATTTAGGGCTTTAAAGGTTAAAATCAGCACTTTGAATTGGGCCTAGAAATAGACTGGCAGTCAGTTCAGATGGAGAAGCACTGGCATATGATGACATTGGCCAGTCCCAGTTAACACTATATGGACCTAATCTCTGATTAAGAAAAGGGCTGCACATGGTCACATGTTAAGTGTGACAATATTGTTAGTTTTGACGCAAGTCCGTGGACTGGGCAGCTGCTGTCAAACTCTTAATATTTCCTATAAAATAAACACTATATGAAAGGGTGCTTGCTTTTTGCCCCACAGATTATCTTTGTGTAGAAAAACACAACACTGCATGTAAAATAGCCCTCAGCTTGCTAGTGCTGGTTCACTAGAACCTTTTTGGCTGATCCTACTGTACCATCACTCTGGCTTCTCCTTCCCTTCAACTTGGGAGAATATTCTGGGAATAATTATGTTCAGATAAGTGCTTCACATTACTTCATGTCTCCATTTTCATATTATGTAGTTAACACACATGACAGAGCAGGGTTGAGGAAACTTTCAGCCTGAGGGACAAATTTCAATTCCAGAGAAGCTCTCCGGGGCTGCATTCCACTGGTGGGTGGAGCCAAAGGCAAAAGGGGAAGGGCCAAAAAACCCCAAAATACCAGCAGCTTTTAGCTTAAAGCTCTTCGTGCCAGTAACTAAGCCTTAGGAGAGGCATTCCAACCGTTTAGAATGGGGAAAAAACTGCACAAAATCTGGAAACCACCAAATGATTGGTGGTTGAGGGGAAAAGTGGGTGGGGCCAGTGCAAGGGAACATGGTCACCTGGGGCAGCCTGGATTTGGGCCCCTGGACTGTGGTTCCCCATCCCTGTGTTAGAGGATGTGTCCAAGGCATGCTCACCAAGAACATATAGAAGAGGAGCCTCTGTCTGTCTTTTTTAATGTTTAAGGAAACAATAAAAATTGTAATTACAGTATGCTTGTATTGTTCATAGAACCTCCTACTCGATCATCAATCAGGGCTTCAGACAGTAAAAGGGCAGCTTTTCAGTTGTTTACTAATGGTAAACATTTATTTTGGAAACTGAGCCCAGAATTGCTGTGAGCTGCTGTTCTTCCTAATCTGTTTGGGTGTTTGTCTCCTAGAAAAAACCAAAGAATTGTTGCATGAAGATGCCTTGTTCTTTCTCAGTGATGATTCAGTCTCTGAGTTCAGTCTCACAGATGTCAGCTCGGATGAACTCTTCAGCGAACCAGAGATTGCACAACTTGCTGGTGAGCCCAGGTGTAACCAGCACACTCTGAAATATTTATTGAAACCATTACTTGGTAGCTTCTCTAGGGCCACAAGGTTTCTCTACATTTTTAATTGAGTTTTTATTTTGAATTATGAAATCTATGATTATGACTAGCCAGGAAGAGGAAGGGGCTGGTACTGAAAAGGCTTCTCTGAAATGTTTACTTTTCTTTTTTCCTGGAACTTCAAGGCCTGTATTGTGTCACTCTGATGAACCCCCATTTTGGAGGATAAAGGGATTAACATTATCTTCAGGGGAATTCATGCCCTATTTCATTAAGATGCTTAAAATTCTCGTGAACAGGGCCTGGCGGCTGAGTCTCTCAAACCTCTTTGCATTTTGCTTTTTTTCTGCACTAATGCTGATGACTCTGTCTTTCCTAAGGAAGCTGCTGCAATTCAACTTCTGTGTTGATCTGTTTTGGGACCCTCAAGATGTGTTCAGAACGTTTCCTAAAGCTATAGCCCTCTGCAACTTCATTGGCTCTGTTTGCCCAGAGTTCTTGTAGTTTAGCGGCAAGAGTGTTGGACTAGGAGCTGGGAGATCCGGGTTCTAGTCCCCACTTGGCTATGGAAGCTCACTGGGTGACTTTGGGCCAGTCACAGACTCTCAGCCCAACCCACCTCACAGGGTTGTTGTTGTGAGGATAAAATGGAGAGGAGGAGGATAATGTAAGCCGCCTTGGGTTCCTTTGCAAGAGGAAAAAAGGCAGGATATAAATGCAATAAATAAATAAATAAAATGAGCCGAATAAACTCTTGCATTTTTAGGGGAAACTAATTACTCAATAGCTGAATGCCTGCAGGCGCTCCTGAAAGTTGACAGATGTGTCTTGTCTGACATTACTTGTAATAAACAGTGAAGGGCACCTTGCCGGTATATTGACTGTGTTGACTTCAGGAGGTGATGGTTGGACACCGTGGTGGTGGTTGTGTCCAATCAGGGGGTCAGAGGAGTGGGCTAACTACTCTGTCTTGTACTTGTAGATGACAAGATTTCCATACCAAGCTTGGAGCTGGAGGAGAGTACCCCTGGAGGGGCAACTGGTGGCATGCTGGCGAGAGCAGAGCTCAGCAGTGAGTTGTCCACCAGTCTGCCTGAGCTCAACCTGAGTGACCTTTAAAGCCTCACTGAAGGACTGCCTCATTCTTTCTAATGAGGAAACAAATTAAAGAGGAGAAACATATGGACTGCTCTTCTGCATGCTGAGCTGCTTTTTGTACAGATTCAAAATGAGGTAGGAGGGAAGGTGTTACCTCAGCTTGTGACCTGTGTGATGTTAGCACGTGAAAGTATGATGTGCCAGCCTGAAACTATTCAAGAGGACTGTGTATGTCTTATTCAGAGGCTTCCAACATATCTTTCTGGGAAGGAGCAGTTGTACGCTAATCCCTGTGTGTAGTGGAACATATCAGCTTCCTTCCAGGAGCTGGTCATTCCCAACTCTCAAAATGTTTAATTAGTCTGTAACCCAATATTGAGGCTGAGCTGCAAGACAAAACACTCTGGAAATTAATCCAGCTTAAACTACATTCTGTTAGTCTGTTCCACTCCACCTATCCACACAAGAACATCTGGTTGTCCTGTTTCAGCACTTCTAAGGTAAAACCAGATGTGAAGGGAACACTCCACTGAGGAAGAGAGGAACATATAATGGGTTGTATCCAGCGTTAGTCCTACTTAAAGTAGACCTATTGAAATTAATGGTGCTTAAGTTGTACTTGCATTGGATACAACCAATTGTGTTGCCCTTATTGAGCCAGTAATTGGTTTTCTACTAGCAGTTGACCAGGACAGGCTTGCTGTGATTGGATGAATGTTACAGCCTCGGGGGTGGGGGTCAGGGAGACATGGTAACATGTCCATAGGTTGGGCTCTATCTGGGAACAGGAGGGGATATCTGAGAAATGCTGTGTTTTCCTAGCTTGTTTTCTTGCCTGCTGCTGCTGCTTGAATAGGGGTGAACTATGGTCTCTAGTGCCAGATACAGGCCTGTTTGCCTGAGTGATAGTGTGGTTAAGGTTTGTGGATTTTGGATTAGGTGGGAAAGAAAGTAAAATATAGCTCAATGCAATAATCAGTGTCCTTTGAATCTGGCCTTAGATCCTTTCAGTGAATGGCAGAGGTAGGAACCCAAGAGTCTGCTTGCCATCTTGGTTTTATTAAAAGGTCTTAGGGCCACTGAATAAGCAGGCTATGGATAGGTTTTCAACCAAGCTAGAAGCTCAGGTAGAATGAGACCCATCAACCATTTATTAGCCAAGATGGTCAAATATAGCAACAAACTACGTATTATAGGTAATGCATCTAGTGAAGTCCTGATTTTTATTTTTTGAAAAGCAGCTGCGGGACATGGCAGTTTTGAGCAGAGGCATGTTGAGGCAAGAAGCTGCTTAATTATTTCCCTACCAGCAAATTTGAAGTAAAAAAAAAAAGATCCCCTAGCTGCTTTTACCCCACTTAGGGTTCTAGATGCTGGAAATAGTATCTAGAAGCCCATAGCTGGCAATATTAAATGGAAAAGCAACTAATGGGGGTGGGGAGACATTAAGCATCCACCACTCTGCTCAGACTTGCATCCTCCTTTGCATTAAAGTCAAAGGCTGGGTTCACACAACATGACAAACACATACTCAAGGCTGGGTGTGGGTTATTGTTGAACCATGGGTTGTTTTGTGTGAACCCAGCTGTGCTAACAAACCATGGTTTGTTAACCATGATAACCCATGAAGAGAAGCCATGGTTTGTTGTTGGGTTGTGTAATGTGGCTCGTTTGTGGTTAACAAACTCACACTCAACCCATATTCAATCCTGAGTATGGGTTGCCGTGGTGTGTAAACCCAGCCATTGTTTCATTGTATGCATTTACACATCAAGTGTAATTTGCCGTATATTTTCATGGATGGGGAGTGACTAACCTGTTGCTGGGGCCTAACTGCAGCCTTAAGCGCATCAGGATAATAGTCCAGCAGGGAAGCGCTTTTCTCCCCAGTGTTTAAATTGACTGTTGGCTTGGTCTTCTCTCTGTGGTAAATAGGATTCCCATTGTATCCCATAGCAGTGGAAAAGAACAGTTGGTAAATAAACTAGTTGAGCAGGGGCTGTGCTGTGTATTTTGCTGCCCTAGAATTCTTAGTTACAAAGAAGGTGTCCAGGTCTGGACTTGGTGATTCCTTCTTATTAAAAACTGGAATTAACGACAGGCCTGGGAGACCAGCTGAGTGTAAAACCCTTTCCTGTACACTGCCTCTAAAACACCTAGGCTGGGGCTGGCAAGAGACAAGATAACACTAAGTTAGAATTGCAGCTGTTTTGACTGCTTCTTTTTCCCTTGCCAAGGCCTAAATGGGAAGCACAGACCTATTAAAATTGACATGGAGTCCCCAATCTTACTTTGGATAATGTATGGGCACCTAGAGTTCTTGTGTGTGACACATCAACACATTGAACAAAGTTGCATCTCCCGCTCCCGCTCCCCCCTAACCAGCTAGGGAAACCTGTGTTAAAAGGAGGAATCCCTCCAAGAATGGCCTGCAGGAGGGAGCATGTCCAATTTCAGGGTGAAAGCACTTCAGAAAGAAAAAGGATTAAAGGCGGGGGGAAGAAAGGGAGGGGAGTTAGCCCACAGGGGATTAAATCAACAGATGCTCCATTATAGTTCAAAGAGTGCTGGCAAGCAATGGTTGCTCCTAGAGCTTATTAGTTCTGGGCTGCTCATAACACACTGTCTTGTTTTTAGGGCTGGGGAAGTGCAGGCTGGGAAGTCGTAATTCATGACCTCTGGACAGAACAGTTTGTCACAACTGAATGTAACTGACTGTATTTCTGGGATAAATCCAGTGTTTGACTTTGGAACATTGCTCCGTTCTAGAGCTGATCAACATTTGTTTTGGTTTTTTTGCTGGAATATAAGCTTTTTGATAAATGGGAAGGGGCTGAGGAGAAATATATAAAAATGTGGTAACCAAATTCCTCTTGTATTTTGAGTCTGTTCTGATTTAGTCCACCCTGTGATCAGCCACTGCAGGGAGTATTCATACTTCCAGAAGTAGTCCTAGATGATATCTCTGCTACCTTCAGAGGCAGCAGAACTTCTACCATGCTGTAAAGGCAATGTGACTACTTATTGCAAGACAAAGTAGTACTCTTTAGCCCAGCATCTTAGAATGAATCAAGACAGAGGAGACATTCTGGCTGTTCAGGATGGAGCAACAGCATAGGGGTGATGTCTTTCTGGGAGCTTGCTCATGCACATGCTTTTTCTCTTACTCACTGTTGCCCCAAACCTTAGTTATAGCCTGTAAGTGCAGCCTTCTGTTAATTTGAAGAGAGAAATACAATGTGATGGTAGCTTGGCCTCTGAGCTGAGCTATTATACTGCTGAAACAAGATCACTGCTGTTAAAGGGACAAACACAGGGTCATTGGAGAATTTGACTAGAAGCAGTGCCCCCCTAATACTCAAGGAGCAAGCAATACTAAACAATTTGAACAGGTTAACTCTAAAAGGGCTGGCCAAGGGAAGTCTGAAAAGCACATCTGAATTTCTCTTACCTGCTTTAGGGAAAACAAAATAAGGTGAAAGCTGATAAGGTTCATGGATACAGCAGGCAGATTTCTCACTTGTTTAAAACCTTTCATTACTGAGAGGGAGGGGGGAATTGAGCTTTCCATGTGGCTAGTTAACTTTTAATCATATCTAAAAATAACACTCAGATTTGAGTATGTATTGGCTTGAAATAAAACCCTGTGGCTGCTGCTATTAAGTGATGTCATAATAATAACCAGCCTAGATTCCAGTGCTTTGGCTTGCTGTGATTTGAGTGTGAACCACAGAACAGTAACAGAATCTGGGCTTTTTAGAGTATTCTCTACAATTGTATTCTCCCCTAGGCATAACAGTATGCTGCCCTCAAATTTACCTTCTTAAGACTTTTGTGAACAACTTCTTAGTCTGATGCAAATGCCTTTGTAAACTTCACATTTTACTTCTGGAGAGCAACATTTCAGTGGCTCCCAGGATAAACACCACTTTTAATTTGGCTTCCTGTAAACACAGCCAGCTTGATTACACAAGCAGGGCAAGTAGCTGCTTGGGGTGGTGACAGCTGCAGGGATAATAAAGAAATGGTGCACTATCTAAGAGGCGTGATCCGGGATCCCTTGCAATACGATGGGAGATGCTAGGGCAAAAAACTTGGATTACTCAGGGTAGTCACTTGGCTTAAGAAAATGTCTCTGGATAGCCCTGCCTGTACACTGATTCAGTCTTCCTCAACCTGGTGCCTTCCAGAAGTATTGGACTACAACTCCAGCCAGCACGTGTGAATCTAGAAATGTCATATATAATGCCCTGGCTGGCTGGGAGATGCTAAGAGTTGTAGTTCAACACATCTGGAGGGCAGCAGGTTGGGGAAGGTTGCACTAATTGCGTGGTAATCACTTTAAGCCCCGCGACAGCTGATGAGGACTACTTCACACATGTAATGGCAAACTTTTGCTGCCCTGTGTATAAATCATGAGCCATAGCTCTCCTGGTTCCCTGCTGCATGTACCTGAATAATGCCTGCAGCAAATTCCTTACTTAATGACCAGGTTCAGGTGTCATAACCACCCATGAATAAAATACCAGGGGTTGTTGAAAAGATCAGCAGGAGTGAACATGTGTGCTAATTCCCAGTTTAACCATGGATTCCAATTCTGTGTTGCCTGTGCCCCAGCAGCTCGAGTTCCAGGTTTGGACATCATGATAAACAACCTTGTTTATCTCAGAAGGGGCGGGGAGGCAGGAACTAGCACACACATCCTCTCCCACTCGTCTTCAGTAACCCATGGTTGCTAACTCTGCAAACTGGGCCATTATATATGGCATTTCTAGATGCACACATATAAGATGTAGAATGGAAGGGGGCCCTTCAAAGCAAATGTGTAACCAGAGCTTTGAGGTAGCCATAATTAGCCTTGTGTCTTTTCTTTCTTTTTTGCCCTTCCTTTAAGGGGCACATAGTTCTCACCACCACTGCCTCTCCAGTTTTACTCTCACAGTAACCCTTCAAGATGTGCTGGGCTTGAAGAGTGTAACTGGGCCCAAGGTCACAGTGCAGAGATCTGAACCAAGGGCTCCCTAGTCCTAATCCAGTACTAGTCTAACTGCTACAGCATGCTGGTTTTTGTTGATGGAACTACTATGCCCTCCACGTGAACTAATTCCGCTTGCATTGCTGTAGCTAGCTCAGAATAATTAAAGAGTAGGTTTCCTGATAGGTTTCCTCTCCCTCACCTCATAGTATATAAGTTACTTTCCAAACAAAGCTCTCCAAAAACATTTGAGGGCCAGGGATTGCTTTGAGAAAGCAAGTTCCAGTTCTGGCTGGTTTTGTTACCTCCATTTTCTGTATAAATATGCCCACTGTTGCTTTACAACAAGACACATGGATGCATGTGGCTTGTTTGTAGCAGTTCTGATTTCTTTTTATCTGGATTTGTACCCCACCTTTTTTTAGCTTCAAAGGTAACCACCAAGATTGATTTCTAGCCTCTTGCTAATGAACATAATTATGCCTGAACCTGGAATTAATAAAAAAGAAACTAACCCAGAGGAGCCCTCAAAGGCTGCTGCTTCCTTCAAAGGGACACATAAGGAACTGGCATGTTGCCCATTGTGGCGCTGTCAAACAGACTCCTTGTTGTGCAGTGAAACCTCAAATACCCTTTTGGGCTAGCCCCAGGGAAGCAGCAGCACTAAAATCCACTCAGCTGCAAACCAGAAGGATGCAGCTTTGTGGGAGAAGCAGAAATCTTCTCCTATACAAACGTGCCTGGGAATTCTACTGTACGTTTGGGGCCCTCCTCTCTTGTCTCCTCCCCTCGGACGCTGGGTGGCTGGGTATGAGAGGGCCTTTTGGAGTGTGGCAGTCAGAGTAGGAAAATAGCCTCCCTGCAGAAGTATGTCTGCCCTTTCATTCCTGCACTTGGGTGGACTTCCTGTGTGATGGTTATTTGGAGATCAGGGCAGTAATCCTGGACACACATTTATATTGGGCTGAGCCCTATTGATCTCAGTCAGACCTTCGAGTATGCATAGGAGCATGTGCCAATACTTCCCTACCAGCATCTTTCAGACTTGTTCAGATCTAGTCTTCTGGGTTTGTCTGATTATAGCTGCTGCAACCATACTTATTTTTCCAGAGCAGTTCTGCTGACTTCAGGGGGATTTTTTCCTGAACAATGTCACCTCTTAAAGGCATCACCTGCTTGCTTAACTGTTTCTGTAGGCCAGGAGTGGGGAACCTTTTATTTTTAGCAGTCTAGTAGGAAAAGTCAACTGGGAGTTGGAGCTGATGGTGAGCAGAGCCACCCCTCTTTTGTTCTGCACCAAGTCAAAATTGTCCTGTCCCTGACCTCATGCTGCAACTTTGAAATGCAGCATAAAGTCAATGACAAAAGGAAGCTCCTCTGCCATCCTCCTCCAGTCCAGAGTTGTTGGAAGCATGCTGATTTTCTGTCTCTGTTTGCCCTCCCCTAGTGGCTCACTGCTCACACATGCAACTGAGTCTGCTCCGCCAGCACCAAGAGGAAGAGATGGTCCTGAGAGGCAAGAATCACTGGTCCTGCTGTGTCTGGCAAACCCGATTCTGCAGGCTAGATTAAATATGGCCTGTGGGTTGGATCTGCCCATGGATCTAGGGTGCCTTACACCTGCTATAGGTATCTGAAAATTCCAGTTGTGACACTTGGACATTTTAGTAGAGAGATCCTCAATTTTTGCACAGTCTTCCCTAGCTAAATAACATTGTTTTAGCCACCCAAGCCTGGAATAAGTAAGGGGAAGGTAAAGCAAAGGTTTTATAACTAGATCCCCTTAGTTAGTAATCTGGGTGAACAGTCACTGAATACAACTGCCCCTCTCACAAACCAGATGACATGTGCCTGGATAGGCAAGTAGAACATTTCATATTGAAGGACCCTAAGAGGAGTGTAATGTACCATCACTTTTAGAGCTTTGCCATTTTCTTGTTCTTGGTGTGCTCTCTAACTTCTCTGAATAATTTGTGTTGCGTCTTATGGAGACCTGTGAAGGGACAACAGCAGTATGGGGAAGGGGATAGAACTTTGGGGTTTACTGGGTTGTGGGAGTTGCAGAAAGTCTTAGCTTTCTAAACTGAGCAGAGGTTTCCAGCACCTCAAACTTACAAACAAAGAAGCTTTATGCAAGAAGGGAAAGATTGGGGTGGGGGGGTGGGGGGATAAGTATTTATTTGTATAACAGTCCCAATGTGGAGATGTCCTATGGTCTCTTTCACTCGTCTGGAGAAGCCCTCAGAAAGCTAGAGATGGAAATGAGTAATGGAAATGAGAAATAGGCAAGGGAAGTAAAGAAAAGAAGGAACTGGAGAAAAGAACAAGATAAGATCAAGACAGCTGGCAAACAGGCAAAAACCACCCCTCTATACAAGGGAGTCTGTACCCTATAAGAGAATTGGGGAGTAGCAGATTTGGTACTTTACATATTTTACACAACTACAAAGACCATTCTTGGGTGTATGTGCTACATTTGGGATTATGTGGCAAATTTAGGAGCTGGTGAGTCTAAATTTTTTATCGAGATTTGTGCAATAATCTAGACTTCAGTTTGCAGACAAGGCACAAAGCAATTACTCTAAGGTAACCTCCCCCAGATGTGTCTGATTACAATTCCCATCAGCCCCAGCCCATGTGGCCAGTGATTAGGGATGGTGGCAATTATAGTCCAAAACATCTGGAGGGCACCAGGTTGGGGAAGGCTGTTCTAAAGTTTGTAATAGATGAGGAAGAAGAGTTGGCAAATGAAGGCTGTGTGTGTGTGAACAGGAGGAAGCAACTACCAGGGGTGCATACCAAGACCCTTCCCAGAAGGTAGGACTGCTCAAGTGCTCAGCTAGGTACCATACAAGCAGCAGGGAAAGCTACATACAGCTTCCAAAGGCAGCACTAAGCACATTATCAGAGTCCCATAGCTCAAGGTGGTGAAGAGTCCTATCGGGGCAGGGCTGCTATACTTAAGAACTGGCCATAGAATAATTGATGGTATCTATATGTTATGCCTTGGTACCGAACACAGCAGCATGATTTGCTTGGGAAACTCCCAGAATAAACAGGTTTCTCAAAACATGTTGCCCAAATCACAGCAATTTTTATTTCCCCTGAAATCAATGTAACAATAATAAGGGGGAGGTATTTCAGCAGCAGTCTATGCAAAATGCCTCAGAATGCCATTTGCTGGAGAACAACAGCAGAGAGGCCTATTGCCCTCAAGTCCTGTTTGAGCTTTCTGGAGAGATCTAGCTGGCCACTGTGGGGACCAGGATGCCAGACTAAACGGGTCCTATGGCAGAGAAAAGGATAGCTACATCTTGTTTTCCTGCTGGATCTTCTGATAAAAAGTGAAAATAGAAGTGCAATTAAAACAACACGAAACTCAAGGAGGGAGACAATGAGACCTCCAAATCACAGTTTGGTTGCATTTCCATTCACAACTAACACACTCCATGGCTGCTACTGGGTTGACTTGCTTCACTTGCTTCTTGTGTAACAGTCCGGTTTCCGGGTAGTGCAGCTCCTTGGAATCCAGGCACAGCCTCCCTTCCCATTGACAAGTTAGTGTAGCCACCAAATGAAAGCCTGTGGGAAGCTTTCTTCCCCAGAGCTGTGTGCCTCCAAGCACAGAGAGTTCAGAGGTACCAGGGAAAGGTCTGGCACCAATTCTCAAAAATAAGAATTAAAAGGTGTGTTTATAAGTCATCTGACTCACATTGGTATAGTCATGTGCAAATTAGTACAGCAGCTCTCAAATCTTACAGGGGAGTCTCTTCCCAGTCAACATCCTTTGCAGGCTTTGTGCCTCCCTTTACTTGTCAGAATCTGAATTATCTTCCACTTGCTTAGTAGCTGTAGAGGGAAAGAGGTGTATCTTCCATCATGTCATCCTGTGAGCAAAAAAAAAGACCCTGTTAACTTTGTCCAGGCCTAAAGGAACAGGAAGAGGTGAAGTGAATCTAAGCAATACACACAGACTCCCTCAGTCCACACCATCAGTATGATTTTACAACCTGTTGCTCCACAGCCACCCCAAAGTAACCCCAAACCTTTGTCATATCAAAAATACCCATCTTTGGAAGAGATGGACAGCCTCAGGTGAGGTAGGTAGATTTGTTTTTGTAGTGCAGTGGCACTGAGACTATGCCGTTGGCAAGACACTCATCCTTCCTGATGAGAAGATCCATAATTAGCGGAAAGATCATTAAGCTTGAAGCAGGGATCTAACCTATGCCACTCTGACTGTGGAGAGGAAATCCATGGTGCCAATTTCTAGCTTTTCCCAAATGGGGTAACTCTGGAAGAGTTTCCAAGACCCAACTGGAGCCACTGCTCTTCTCTTCCTCATATCTCCAAGGGCAAAGGATGTGACAGAAGTCACTTAGAGGTGTTTCCTATCTTCCACATCTAATCTGTCACAAATAGTTATGCTTGAACACTCCTCCAGTTAGGATTGACGGCAGTATGGATCGCACCTTCTTTCTACTCATTCTGATCGTGACCTTTGAATGATGCCTTAAAAACCCTCTAGAGTTCTCAAGGCAGAGCAAGGGTTCTTGCTTCTGACAGGGAGAAAAAAAAACAGGACTGGAGGTAGGAGCTTATAAAGGCAGGGGTGGGCAACGTGTGGCCCTCCAGATGTTTTGGCCTATAACTCCCATCATTCCTCACCATTGGCTGTGCTGGCTAGGACTGATGGGAGTTGTAGGCCCACACTGGAGAGCCACAAGTTACCCCTAATATAAAATCAGAGGTAGAGGCCCACCCAATGTGAATTTATTATAGGCACTCACCATAGGCAAATCCTGGAGTCGCCGAAACTGTAGCCGACCACTGTGCTGGCGATACCTCAAGAAACCCAGAAGAGCCAGGATCCCTACTGTCACGATGAAGATGAAAATGAGAGTGATCACCAGTGGGTCCTCACCAACCGGGCTGGCTTCTGGAATACTGGGTAAATCTGCAAGGACGAAACGGAGAGATGGTGAAACAAAGATTATGACCCAGGGCTACAGTGGCACATCTGCACGTCTACCACCTACTTCAAAAGCCAACTTGAGCACACAAAGACACCGAAACCAATGATCCACCTAGCTCAGTGTTGTCTACTCAGACCAGCAGTAGCACGGGGTTTTCCCAGCCCTACCTGGAGATGCCAGGGATTGAACCTGGGACCTTCTGCATGCAAAACACGCGCTCTGCCACTGAGCTACAGCCTCTCCTGAAAAATATGTCTACATAACTACTTCCCTGACTTGACAACTATATATCTAGTCCTCAACCCAATCTATTCCTGCTGTTCCTTGGTATAGGATAAGGGTATTTAAGACTGTACCTTCCCCATCAGCTACAGATGTCTTTTGTACATGGTTAGCTGGTTGCTCTGTTTCTGCTGGTGTGGCTCCCTGAGGTATGGGTGTGGAGGAGATAACCCCAGATGTTGATGCAGCAGTGCTAGATGCATTCTGTGTGAGTGCTCTTCCATCAGTAACAGTGGCACCTGGAGCTGTTGTGGATTCAGTAGCACTCTCCTCTGTGATAACTTCATGGTCTGTCACTGGCATGGTTTCTGGTCTTTCAGTAGACCCCAAGGTGTTGAATGTGGAAGACTCTGGCTGAGAAGTAGCTGTTGGCCCTGTAGAGAAACATCCAAAAGTGAATCAAGAGAAAAAAGTCCTGGTTCTTTCCAGCTCAGGAATAAATAAGGAGAGTTCAGTGTGGCCAGTTTCTCTCTTACCGTTACTACAGTTCTAGCACATGGGCAGAGCAGGCTCCAGAATGAGATGGATACCAAACTGGTAAACAGATGCACAGCATTGGCTAAGACACTAATGGGTGCTCAGCAACCATTGCCATTATTTGGTTTACGATGGCAAGCATGCTGTGACACATACATGCATGTGTGTGCTAGATCTCTGTGCTCTGTATAGAGTGAAGCCTAGATAATTTATTCAGATTGTACAATCTGAGCTTTCTGACTTGTACAGACTGGGAACGTTAAACTGGAAATCTGGGCAGCTGGAGCGTGCCCTGCCTACCCTCCACTCAAGAATGAGTAGAAACGGGTTGCAACTGAAAACTCAACTCTTTAGTTTCAAACAGGCATCAGAGATCATCTCCTCTGTTATTAGGTGCCTGAAGATGGGAACTGAACTAGCATACCTTACCCGATATGAGCCAGGCAAGTGCCTCTCAGAACATTCCAGCATCAGCTATTTCCCCTCCCATTGTCACCAATAGGTTCCTTCAGAAAAACTATTCTTTATCCTGAAATGATAAAGACATACTAGACTCCCAGTATGTAATGTTCCCTGCTTATCATAAGCGACCCTGCAGCATAGGTTGCTGAGATGCTTTCTCATCCTTTGAGGCTTGGTGAACATTTACTTAATTTTTTTTATCTTTAATCCGCTCAATAACCAATGTTCTCTGGGTGGATTACAAACAGTTAAAAGACAAATGCCATACATTCTAACTTGACCCCGTTTCTACAAGTTAGACAGTTGCTCTAATATAGGGGCACAGCTATGGACTTGTTAAACATGACTTTTAAGAAGTCTGGACCTAATTCTGCCATTTCCTATCAAGTGGAGCTTCTGCTGACCCTTATATCGTGTTTATCCAGACAGCAGACACGCATATCGAAACAATATCCCATGACCTGATTAAAAACCTATCATAGGCTGCTAAATGCCTAGGAGTAGAGGAAGGTCTTAAGGCACCGAAAATATAAATATTGGCACCAGATGGGCCTTGCTGAGGATTTCATTCCATAATTGAGGGGCCACCACCGAGACAGCCCTCTCCCTTGCTGTCACCTTTCAAGCCTCCCTCGAAGGAGGCACCTGGAGGAGGGCCATAGACTACAAGTGTAGTGTACAGGTAGGTTCATGCCAGGAGGTATTGTGGTCCTGAGCCATGTAAAGCTTTATAGGTCAAAATCAGCACCTTGAATTGGGGTCAGAAACATACAGGCAGCCAATGCAAGCAATGTTTGGACCTTCTTGTCCCCGTTATCAATCTGGCTGCCACATTTTGCACAAGCTGCAGCTTCTGTACTGTCTTCAAGGGCAACCCCAAGTAAAGCACATTGCAGTAATCTATCTTGGAGATTACCGTAGCATAGGCAACTGAAGCCAGGTTATTGTTGTCCAGATAGGGGTGTAGCTTGGCCACCAACCAAAGTTGGTAAAAGGCACTCCATGTCACTGAGGCCACATGAGCCTCACGTGACAAAGATGGCTCTAGGAGAAACCCCAGGCTGCACACCTGCTCCTTCAGGGAGAGTGCAACCCATCCAGAACAGATTGAGCACCCTCAGTCCAGTCAGAAAAAACACCTACCAACAGCATCTCAGGTTTGTCTGGATTGAGCTGCTGTTCATTAGCCTTCATTTAGTCCATTGTTGCAGTGAGACACTGATCTAGCACATCCACAACCTCATCTGATGAAGATGAAAAGGAGAAAGAGAGCTGTGTGTCATCAGCATACTGAGGACAATGCTCTCCAAAACTCCAGATGACCCATTCAGCAGTTAAGCCAATCATGTTATCCTCAGCTTTACAGACAAGGAAAACTGAATGATGTTTCATATGGCAATCCTTCTCCATTGAGACAGCACAGAATCAAAAGTAGGTCTAATTTTACTTTTATGTTACTTGCAAATTCTGTCTACCCCATATCCCGCATTTTTTGTTTTGTCCTGGTAAGTTTTGTCTTAAGCTACGTGCCATGAGAAATGGTTGGATGACTCTGTTGCCTTACCTTGTATCTCCTTTGACGGAGAGGTTTCTGTAACCATGGTGTTAGTGCTGGAAATAACCCAAGATGTGGTATTGACGGGCTCTGCATCATCCTGGCTAGACTGCTTAGCTTCCATGAAGTTTGCAGTTGGAGTAGGAAGTGAAGGGATGTCACTGCTACTATTGGCAACGTGTTCTGCAGTCTGTAGTCTTGTGGCTTTTAAGGAGCTGAGTGTGGTGGGAGCCAGTGTTTTGTTTGGGCTGGAGCTACTGTCATTTAACTGTGAACCACCTGCGGTACTGCTGTCCACACTGATGACAGTAGGGGGGGCAATTGTCCAGGAGCTGAGGCTGCCAGCCTCACTGTGGGGAAGCACGGTAGGTGGGGTTGTTGACAAATTCTGCCCATTTCCTAGTACAGGGGAAAAAATAGAGGAAAGCTAAAATCACTGGCATCCCTGTTAACGTATCAGCTTGCCTAGAAGGTCAGCTGTTGCCAGCAAGGGGAAATGAGGGAAAGGGAAGGAGCAGAGCCCACATAACTAATAAGTTGCTGTAAAAAGCAAAGCGGGGTGGAGAAGTAGCTCTTCTCTTATTAACCTCCTAGTCATACTACAGCCATCCTGGTCTTTGCAGAATGGAAATAATTTCTTCCAAACCACAGCAACCCCACATCCCCAAATATAAGGTGTGATAAAGTATAAGCTTTCCTACTATGGAAAAGGAGATCAAGCTGTGGTAATTGCCGGGCATAAAACCAGGGAGAAATTAGAGTTACCAAGTCATGAATTTGAAGGTATGCCATTTCCCTTGAGATACATATGCAGCCGTGCTTACTGAAATGTTTTCTGGGGCTGTTCACCTTCCCTTTGCAAAATATAATGTAAGGGGATAAATACATACATAGATTAGGCTAAAGTTGAAGTCCAAATAACTCCTATCCCTCGGGTATGGTTACAGGTCTTCAGGATCTCAAAGTTATATTCAATATGATACGCCCATGTCCACCTGCCGTAAGAATTCGTATAAACTCATCCTTCAAGTATCAGTCCTTATGTCGCCAAAATGGCACCATCCATGCATGAGAGGGAGATATCAACAGGCCTGGGGGTGTGGCAAGGTTTGCAGAAGTACACTGCATCTTTTTTGGGGGGGGGAATCCTAAAGTGGAGGGGGATTGAGCATGCTCAGTGGGCATGGAATGCTGACTGACTGTTGTGGTGTGGGCTGGGGGAGAGAAAACCAGGGGTGAGGGAGAGGAATGGAGTATTCTGGAAGAAGCCGTGTCTGGCTGTGTGCACCCTGAACATTCCATGGTGCAGTATTTTGTTGCAAGTCCCACTTGTTGAATGCTAAATGCTCTCTCTAGAAAATTCCAAGTAAGGTGTCATATGCACTTACTACCCAGTGTTGCCCTTGTGACAACACTGGGTAGTAAAGAACCATCCAGAACTACAGTAAATAGGTTCTCCTTCCATAAAACACCCACCCACTTATATACAGTCAGGGCCAGAAATATTGGAACAAGGATAACTGTTTTGGCAGTTGGCCTCTGTACACCACCACATTGAAGCTGAAAAGAACACACCCAGCTGGGAGCGAAGTCAGGACTTTCAGCTGTAATTCGAGGGGTTTGACAAAAGTGGGGCACTAACCATTCAGGAAGGACAGCCAGTGGCATACACACACACCCATCGTTGGTGGCTCATAAGTAATGGAACAAACCAACATCATTTCAAACTTAAGGATCGCCTTTAATACCTGGATGAAAATCCTTTGCAGTCAATGACTGCCTGAAGTCTGGAACCCATGGACATGACCAAAAGCTGAGTTTCCTCCCTCAAGATGCTTTGCCAGGCCTTTAGTGCAGCTGCCTTCAGCTGCTGCTTGTTTGTGGGTCTTTCTGCCTTCAGTCTTGCCTTCAGTAAGTGAAAAGCATGCTCTATTGGGTTGAGATCAGGTGACTGACTTGGCCATTGAAGAACATCCCACTTCTTTGCCTGGAGAAACTCTTGGGTAGCTTTTGCTGTATGTTTTGGGTCATTATCCATCTGCAATATGAAGCGGCGTCCTATCAGTTTGGCAGCATTCGGCTGAATCTGAGCAGAAAGTATAGCCCTATACACTTCAGAATTCATCCTGCTGCTTTTGTCAGCACTCAGGTCATCAATAAACACCAGTGTCCTGTTTCCATTGGCAGCCATACATGCCCATGCCATAACACTGCCTCCACCATGTTTGACAGATGATGTGGTATGCTTTGGATCATGAGCTGTTCCTTTCCTTCTCCATACTTTCCCCATCATTCTGGTACAAGTTAATCTTGGTTTCATCAGTCCAAAGAAACTTATTCCAGAACTGGGCAGGCTTTTTTAGGTGTTTGCTGGCAAAGGCTAATCTGGCCTGTCTGTTCTTGAGCATTACCAGTGGTTTGCACCTTGTTGTGAAGCCTCTGTATTTACATTCATAAAGCCGTCTCTTGACTGTCGATGTTGACAATGACATGCCTACCTCCGCAAGAGCGTTCTTGACCTGGCTAGAAGTTGTAAAAGGGTTCCTCTTCACCATAAGCAGAATTCTGCAGTCATCCATTTTAGTTGTCTTCCGTGGTCTTCCAGGCCTTTTGCTGTTGCTGAGCTTTCCAGTTAATTCCTTCTTTTTCAGGATGTTCCAAACTGTTGTGT
Organism: Heloderma suspectum; assembly: GCF_057233095.1. Classification (NCBI taxonomy): domain Eukaryota; kingdom Metazoa; phylum Chordata; class Lepidosauria; order Squamata; family Helodermatidae; genus Heloderma; species Heloderma suspectum. Next base: position 234,959,351 of record NC_139461.1, read on the forward strand.
TGGCCACTCCCACTGTTTTTGCTATCTCTCTGATGGGTTTATTTTGTTTCTTCAGCCTAATGATGGCCTCATTCACTCACATGGACACCTCTTTGGACTTCATGCTGGGAGTTCCAGTGAACAGCTACCAAATGCAAATGTGACACTCAGAACCACCTCCAGGCCTTTTATCTGCTTTATTGGTCATGGGGTACCCAGGAAACAGGCCACACCTGGCCATGAAGCTGCTTGTCAGCCATTCGTTCCATCACTTATGAGCCAGCAACGATGGGGGGGTGTATATGCCACTGGCTGTACTTCCTGAATGGTTAGTCCCCCACTTTTGTCAAACCCCTTGAATTACAGCTGAAAGTCCTGACTTCGCTCCCATTTGGGTGTGTTTCCTTTCAACTTCAATGTGGTGGTATACAGAGGCCAACTGCCAAAACAGTTATCCTTGTTCCAATATTTCTGGCCCTAACTGTATATAACACCTCAATGGAGTGTGGGACTGTAGAACAAACAGGATGAGGCTGTGTGAGGGTCAGAGATGGAGGCGGCAACTCATAATAACGGACTTGTGGGTTCCTCAGCTATTTGTCTGGCCACAGCAGTAACAGGACCAGCTTTTCCTTCTTAGAGTAACACAACCACTAAGGGTGGGGCAAAGGAAAGCTGTGACTGTACAGTGAGGAAACCAGGGAGAAGAGCTAAACATAAGCAGTGCTGGCTAACAGTCACCCATTAACCTGTTCCTAGCTTTGAGCTGCAATAATACTACTTTATGAAGAGGCAAAGCAAAAATAAATGGGAAAAGCTAGTCAGCTTCCACTTCGTTTTCAGTAAAGGGTGAACTTTTGCCCATACAACGGCTGCTTTCTTTATGTTGCTCTTGAACCTCAGCCTGGCATTAAAGTTGTGCCCTTGTTATCATTGCAGTAGAACCTAGAAGGTGCCCCAAGTGGAATAAGGACCTTGTATTTTCCATATGATGTACAAAATCAAAAAAGGTCCAACAAACAAACAAAAAGAGATGGGTAAATATGAAAAGGGAAGAAACCACACAGAACTTGCTCACATGATAAAGCAGGAGTTAAAACTGAATTCCCACTCTCCATCCAGTGCCACAAGCCACAGAATTAACAGTTTCTCAATAACTCTTTTACTCGTTATATTTCAGTCTTTGGTCTCTGATGAGGCAACCATTCCTACCAGGCCTGAAGTTACTCCTGTATTGCAGAAACACACACAAGCACAGCTGGACCGGCATCTTCATCTAGACATAACACACAGACACTCTGCTTGGGACAAGGAATCATGGGAAATTCACAACACAGAGTCTCTACAGCATGTTAAAATGGGTCTCTGTGTATGGAATATGGTGTGTGCTTGCATGAGACAGCTCCTATTCTGAGATGGCCCCCAATGCTGTTTTCTCTTGAATTAAAATGTTTAGTTGTATTGATCTCAGCAAAGTGTTGGACTAACCCACCCACTCTGAGGGAGGGGAAGGATAGTCTCTGGCTATCGTGAGGTGAGCACAGATTATCTTCTTGGGCCAAGAAGAAACAGGATCCCCTATCCTTTGATGCCTTACTGTGATTGAGATACTTGGTTCTTTTTATAATGGCTAGGAAAACAGTGACATGTGGTTGTCAAGGCCTTGGTGGTGGTTGCATTTGGCAGGTTACCCTTCTCGAAGGCACAGGAGCCCTATACAACAGCTTCATCCTTATGTAGTTAGGAAAAGGCACTGGAAACCTTTAATCATAATGATCTTCCAGTGATCTATAGATAGTTTGATATTTCTGGAGTTTTAATGTCTGTGGAAATTTTCATTGCTGTTAGATTTGTTATATTGGTTTTATTCTCTGCTGCTGTGTCACACTGTATTTAGATTTTATGGTTTTGCCTTTATGTTATTGTCTTACTTTTATTATTAGGGCAGCATATAAATATAGTAAATAAATGGAAAAGGTGCTGGGATGAATAGAATTCCTCCCAATTTTTTTTTATCAGGTTGTATGATAATTTAAGTATATGTGTCAAGAGTTACTACAGGGAGAAGTTTAGTGAAAGCCATTACTGTGAATAAGGGAGTGTGACAGGGGTGCCTGTTGACACTGCTTTTATTTAATCTGTATTTTATATAGTGTATTCTCTTTCTGGTATAGAGGTTTTTCCTCTCTAGTTAAGAGATAGGAGTATTTCCATTTCATTATATGCTAATGACACTATTCTTCTGTCATATACCCAGTTGGGGATGCATAGACATTTGAGAGTCTTAAGCTCAAATTGCACTAGGGAACTTTTATAGGTTATTCCAAAATTAAAATTCTGATGTTTGGAAAGAACGGAAGAAAAACCCATGGAAATTGGGTAATCAGTTGCTGGAGCAGGTTGTCTCATATAAATTATTAGGTGCAATGTCTAAAAATTCTGGATTCTGTTCTGCTCATTTGAAAGCCACTGCACTGGCAGCTAGTGTAGCTGCTAATGCTATTTTTCACTTCTTGGCTGGATCAGGTGGGAAGCTGGTGAGCCATGGGGCCCCTGTGTGGGTTCATTCAGATATTATGGCCCTGGAATCAGAACAGCATAAATTTCTGTCTAGAGCCCTGGAGTTCCTGGATCCACTTCCGAGGCAATTTTCTGAAGGGAGCCAGCCTGTTGTTCAGTGGTAACTTTAGCTCAGAAGGCAGCTACTTATTTTTGGCTTAAGATAATTTTTCAACAGGCCTCTCCACTTTTACTGGCATTTAAAGACATGGGTGTAGAATCATAGGGCACCGAAATGCGTGAAATCATTCCTACATTGGGGTTCTCAATGGGCTATTTGATTGCAAGGGGCTATGACAGTGCCCATCTGGAAGACTCAGGACGTTCCAGATTACTACTACATTAGTGGACAAGTGTTATTCCAACATGCTGTATAAAGATTTTACAGCCCTTCCAGGAAAATTGCCCCCCCCCCCCCATATTTATCTTTTATCTGCCCATATAGTTTTAGATAGCTCTTAACTAAATGTAGATTAAACACCTTACAGTTAATGGAGGTTAAGGGACACTATAGTGGCCAACATAGGATGAACAGACATTGTCAATTTGGTTGCCAAAAGGTTGAGGACTCAGTAGATTGATCATGTTACTGCTGGTATTAGAAGTAACTCCTCTTTAAACAAAATCTTATTTTTATTGGCTAGTACAGGTTATTTTGTGACATACCACACTGCTAAATTTGTTAAGTTGGCTCTAGGAAAAAGGAAGTTTTATTTTGACAGATGATAATATGGTTTATGATTTTAATTATTTTAATTAGTTTGGGTATACAAATCATCAGCTGAAAGTTTGTTAAATTATTGCTTATTTTCCTATGATATTTAATTTGATTTTTATGTTGACTTTGTATTTTTCTTGGTTTGTATTTTAGTCTCTTGTATATGCAAAAGCCTGGTTGACTATCAAACAATAAACTGAACTGAAACTGGGTAAATAAAGCAACTGAAAGAAAAACCAATTCTGCCCATTCAGCAATTTGGTAATCCCAGACATTACCATCTCTGTCTCATTCAGCAAATGCCACTGGATTAGAGACCAGCCTTTTCCCATCAGCCTGATATGGGAGTAATTCAATAAATTCTATTCAGGTCTCCCATCAGCCTGAAGCAATATGGGTAATGGTCCCGAGTGCTGGGAGTTGTAGTCCAAAACTTCTGGAGGGCATCAAATTGGGGAAGGCTGGATTAGAACATGATTGAGAGAGAGAGAGAGAGAGAGAGCACTTTTCACTGTATGGCAAATAACTTGTTTGCTCATTTTAACTTTCAAGACATTCCTAATGCGGGGGGATTTCAGTGGCAGTTAGCACTGAGTGAACCACTGGAACACATTTCCTTTCACCGTAGTGAAGAGTCTTGCAAAGTCTTTCCCTACCAGTATTTAAAATGGATGACAGGACACTGGAATGTCTACACTAGAGATCAGCAAGTGCTCACAATTCTATGGGTCTCTGGACTTTGGCCTCCCTTGGTAGGTAACTTTAGGGGGCTTTTCAGAGAGGACAGCTCTGAAAATCTGACAACCCAGACCAGCAATGTTTCCAAGGGCATGGGTTGGATTTGGTTGGAAGAGAGGACTACAAATGCCCCGGGCTCATAATAAAGAGAAGCCACCAAAAAAAGGGAAAACAGATTTTGCAACTAGAATAAAAGTGGAGAAATCTTTCCGTTACATCAGCAGTCATTTGATAAAACTTTGTTATGCTCAGTAGCTGCAGTGGATTCTTTAGGCTGAAACATCCATCAAGGCACAACTATTTCACCCTCTAACACTAACCCGAGGATGCAATATTAAGATACTGGCCTCTGTCTGAAATGTGTATACCATCATGTAACAGTATGAATCATATAATCTGGCTGTGGTTTAATCATACATCTGTAAACATCAATTTATATATTTTTAAAAGTAAGTTTCCCATGACAATGGCAGCAGAGATGACCCCAACAAAGAGGGAACAGTTACACAAGACTTACAAACTAGAAGTGGTTTGAGTGCAGTGGTTCATAGCCAGGGATGAGCACAATCTCCTTCTCCAATTGGCTCCTGCAACTAAACACTACACTCCCTCCTTCCCTCAGCACTGTCTTATTTTTTGGGTGATGCGGGGAGTGGTTATAAGCGGTCAAAACACCCAAATTTTATGCAAGAGTAAAGCAAGCAAATGAGCAAAACACCCACCCACCTGCCACCTATATACAGTTGCTGAATTTTAGACTAAACATTCAAGGGTTCTGGTTAAAACTCTCACATTTCTTTTGTATCTTTAAAAAAAGAAGAGTTTCTACAGCTCTTTGTCTCCCTGGGCCTTTCTGGCTGGACCAAGCTGGGGATCTGAAGAACCGTTTGCTGATCCTGAGCCTTATAAACCTGGGGCACAGTCAGCTCAGGCAATATGCCTCAGAGCACAGGCTTTAGGGAAAGACTGCCTCTTCCTGCCAAGTGTAACTAATAATTATGAGACAAATTAAACTTTCAGCAGTAGTAATGAAAAACTCATTGAAGAATGGTACCTTAGAGACCATGGACAGCAAGCCCATTTTATACTATTTCAACAGTCACACTCAGAAGCTTCTGGTTCTAGTGGCACAACACTTCCTCTGTTGCTTGCTATTCTGGGAGTTCAAAGTGCTTCCAGCGTGGGTGTTTGGAAAGAAGGTGGTGTGCAGATCTTCACTAAAGGTGGCATTAAACTTTACAAGAACATGGAGCTGCCGCTCAGAATGGCAACCCCATGTCAAATCCCGTTCTGCAAAACTTGATATTTAACTTTATTTATTTACAACAGCCTTCCTCAACCTGGTGTCCTCCAGATGTGTTGGACTTCAACCCTCAGCATTAGGAGTTGTAGTCCCAACACATCTGGAGGACACCAGGTTGGGGAAGGCTGATTTAGAACACTTGTAGCCCAACTTTTAATTTCCCCCAGATCTAACCAGGTAGCTTTTAACATGAATTCAACTTGCCCCATGTCCTTACATCATAACACCAAGTGTTTCCTCATCCCGGCTGACCAATTATATGGTCTGGTTGCAGGGTAGGGAAACGCAGAATATAATGGTGGAGGGTGGTGGCTCTGATGTCAGTGGGGCAGTGAATCCGCTCCAGTTTTCAGTCAGAAACTGAAGCTGTCCAAGGCACTTCATGACTCGGATGGCTCCTTTAGAGTTCTGACTGAAACCCAGAGCAGATTCACTGCCTCACTGACATCGCAGCCACCATCCTCCACTGGAATATAATGTCAAGACGAGAAACCACCGAACAATCTGTCAGGGAAAGGGGGCATGGCCGTCAGGGGAACCCTGGAGGGCAGTATTGGTACTCCATGGGGGCCAGATTTACCCCTGGGCCTAAGGTTTTGCACCGCTGATATACATTATCACAGTAATCTCCTTGGGCCAATCAGTTTGTCTCATCCTAACCTATCTCACAGGGCTGTGGTGAGAGTAACGGTGAGGGGAGAACCTTGGAGAAAAGGTAATAAAGGTAATACCTAATAAAATAAGTAATAAGTAATAAAATAATCATCACAATCATACTGTAAGGTAAGTCAATATTATATCTATATGGCAAATCTGAGATTGAGAGACAGTAAATTGTGTAAGGCTACTTAGAAAGTTTGTGACGAAGGTAGGATTTAACTTGGGACTTCTGGTCTCATAGCTTAAATCTTTTAATTAATAATAAATTATAACATAGCGGCTATCATATTAGTATCCCACTCTTCCTTCAAGGAGCTCAAAGCTGTGTACATGGTCCTTCCATTCTAGCTCGATAACAACCAACATTTACACGCCATGTATATATGATGTACTGCAACAACAAGGCCCAAATACTACTCGACTTATTTTTTCTATGTAAAACATCTATCAACAGAGTTTTGTATCCAACACCTTTGGAGGGAGGGAGGTTTGGTTGGTTGCCAAGGTGTTTCAAAACCCTGAATACTCCCATTCATCCCAGTGCATGTGTTTATATCAAGACTCAAAAGTGCATGGATCCAACTCATTTACTGCAAGCAAGGGATAGGACGCAATTAAGGTTTGCAGATAGATATGTGACCTCATATACCTAAATCTGGCAAACAGCAACCAAGAATAATCCCGTCAGCAGTGTTCTGAACCCTCTATGAGGAGAACGGGCCAATTTGCTGTGATTCTTTAAACTGAGTAAGTCTCCTATTAAGGAGGATCCTCCCCCCAACCCATGTACTACATCCTCACTGTTGCATTGTTTATACAAACAAAGCCCCAGGGAAAATCTACTACATGTCGTTTATTTATTTTTTGTTTATTACATTTCTGTACCACCCCACAGCCAAAGCTCTCTGGGTGGTTTACAGAAGTTAAAACATTAAAATACAATATAAAAAGTTTTAAAGCTATTTACATAAAAGCGCACAGACAATATACACAAACATATAACTAAAAACAACTTTGAACAGTCAGTCACAACTAAAGACACATCTACGATGGATTAAAATTCATCATGTGCTGCCAAATGCCTGGGAAAAGACAGAGGTCTTAAACTGGTGCCAAAAAGATAATAATGTTGGCGCCAGGCGGACCTCATTGAGCAGCTTGTTCCACAGATGGGGAGCCACCGCTGAGAAGGTTCTCTCTCTTGTTGCCGCCTTCCGAGCTTCCCTTGGAGGAGGCACTCAAAGGAGGACCTTAGATCCTGAACATAGAGTACAGGTAGGTTCATTTCAGGAGAGGCATGCCATCAGGTATTGGAGTCCCAAGCCAAGTAGGGCTTTATAGATTAAAACCAGCACCTTGAATTGAGCTTGGAAGCATATAGGCAACCAGGGCAAGCGGGCCAGAGTGGGTTTTATATGTGCAGACCTTCTAGTCCCAGTTATCAATCTGGCTGCTGCATTTTGCACAAGCTGCAGCTTCCGAACCGTCTTCAAAGGCAGCCCCACGTAGAGCGCATTGCAGTAATCTAACTATAGTCTTACTTCAGCTGGAATGCTATACACACTTTCCTGAGTGGAACCCCATCAAATTAAGTGGAACTGATTTAAGATTGTGCTGCAAAACATTTAATCCACGGGTCCAAAAGTTGAACATTGGTCTGAAAGTACTTTGGAAAGACCGGATGACATTCACACCATCACTCCACAGGCACAAAGCAAGTCTAGCAACTCATCTCCTCTGGATGTAATTCCCCCTATTCTTAGCTGGGACTATACCACATCTGCCCTGAATAGCTCTTTTTTCCCTGGAAGCCCTACTAACTATAAAATGTATAGGTCTGCAGGCCAGATGTTCCACACCCCTGCTATAAACTAACTATTGAGCACTTGTGTAACATAGCAACCGAGGGTGTGCACTGTGACAACCAGGGAATCCATGATTCAAATCCTATCTATCCTACAGACTCACAAGATGGCCTGAGGCAAGTCAGCCTCCTCACCTTCTGGACATCTGCACTGAGGACAATAACACTGACCTAACATCAGATCACTGAGTTAATGCCTGTGAATATATATAAATATTCACTGAGAGCCAGTGTGGTGTAGTGGCAAGAGTGTTGGACTAGGAGCTGGGAGATCTGGGCTCTAGTCCCCACTCGGCCATGGAAGCTCACTGGGTGACTTTGGGCCAGTCACAGACTCTCAGCCCAACCCACCTCACAGGGTTGTTGTTGTGAGGATAAAATGGAGAGGAGTAGGATAATGTAAGCCACCTTGGGTTCCTTGCAAGAGGAAAAAAGGTGGGGTATAAATGCAATAAATAATAAAATAAATACAAATAATAAATGCAAGGTATTATTAACTTCCACTCATAATAGTAGGCCAATGAGATCTGCTAGTGGTGACTACTTCATTTGCAGCCAGAACTTTGCAATGATAGTAATACAAAAGGTGACAGACTGTTTTGGACTAACGTCTGAAGGTGTTTTTGTTTTGTTTTGCAAGATCTAAAATGACACAGAATTCTCAGTCAGGTTGCTTTTTTGTTTAATGTGTACACATATTAAGCTCCTTCTGTATTTGATATCTTATGGGGATCACAATTCAGACCGATAAAATGCTTTATTGATGATGAATCAGTGTAATGCTAAAGGACTTGAAGGTGTAATTATACTCCGGAATACTTGAAGCCTTGGTTGACAACTTGAATGGGTGATTGACCAAGGTGATAAGACAGGATTGCAGCATCACCAGCCATCTAAGAGAGGCTGAGCTCTTTGGATGGAGGATGGAGCTGAGGATTATGATGAAGTAAGGAGACAGTTGGAGCAAATAGCAGAAAACTCAGACTGCTGATACAGCTGAAGGCCTATGAAATAGCATAATGGGGTCAATTCTTCTTTACCACCGCCAATGCGTCACTGGAATCTTAGTAATTAAACCCCTCTGTAGAACAATCAGAAATACCTAGAGATGATCTTGCTAGCTATAGGCCTGTTTCGAATCTCCCTTTGGGGTTGAACCAATTGAACAAATGGTGGCAGAGCAATTTCAGGCTTTCCTTGATGATCTGTCCTTCCTTGACTCTTCTTAGCTGTCTTCCAAGATGGATATGGGACCATGACAAGTTGCTGTGGTAGATGATTTGCATCTATAGATGGATTGTGAGGGGAGGGGTGCCTCCTTATTGATGCTCCTAGACTTTTCCACAGCATTTGATACTGTGGATCATGGTAATTTTGTTGTACCACTTTTGTTCTTTGTTGAAAAATCTGGTGGGGATAAGCAGTCAGTTGTAGTGGTCTCGGCCCTGAATCAGTGTCTGGAGGTTATGGTCAGATGGATGAGGTCTAAATCTGAGGTTGAATCCCCTCCCAGTAGGAGTGATGCTAGTTGGAGGCCTGATGCCTTGGGAGAGGAGGATATTTATGTGCATATTATTTATACATATGTAACACTGGCAGAACAGGCATGCTGTCTGTGTGTGTGCTCCTGGATCCATCACCACTGCAGACTAAGCAGGTAGGAGCGACAGCCTGGAGTGCTTTTTATTTGCACCAACTGCATTGGCTGCCAGTGAGCTTTGGAACTAGTTCAAGGTGTTGCAATTTAAAGCCCTTCTTAGTATGGGAGCATCATATCTCAGAAGACGTGTCTCTCCATTTGATAAATTCATCTTTGAGGGCTCTGCTCCAGGCTCCTTCCCTCCAGCAGGCAAAGTTGACTCTGTATATAGAGGAAAGCCTTTTTGGTGGCTGCTCCTCTTATGTGGAATAATCTCCAGAAGTTTAGTTGTATATCTCTTTCCTGCAGAGAAAAAGTATGCAAGGCCTACCTTTTTACCAAGGCCTTTGGTGAACAGGAAGAAGGTGCTAAAATGACTGTTTCTGTGCTGTTGATATAATTGATTTGTGCTGTGCTGTTGATGTGATTTGACTTGCTTTACTATTTTAGGTGATGATTGTGTGCTTTAATTGTTAGCTGCCTTGAGCAAATTTGGAAGAGCAGTATAAAAATGAAAGAAAAACCAAACCTGTCCATAAGCTACTATGCTTAAATAGTATCAGGTCCACACCTACAAAACTAGCTATGATATGCCCCAATGTTCTGTTTAACACGAAAGAACCTTTAGTAAAAGATGATCAAATAAAATATACTGTCTTCTATTGGTCCCAGAAAATTTGAGACATGACAGAACAGCAGCTTGCACAGGTTACTTGCATCGGAGGCTTTGGAAGTGAGAGATACTCTTCATGTTCTCCTGCATTTGCTCATTTCCTGCTCTGAGGTTTCCACATAAAGTTCTGTTCACATGTGAACATAGTCGGCAAGCCTATTTGTCTGTAGTTAGCTTTCTACATGAGGCTTCTTGGATTGAACGGGTCCCATTTAATTTTCAAAGCTGGCAAGATCAATTTAAGGGGGAACAGACACCACTCACATTGGCTGCGCGTTACACACTGCTCTCAGTGTATCTGTGACCTCAGGGCCTGGAACGGTGACAATCTAAGCTTTATGCCTCTCTGCAAACCAGGGCTTCATTGGAAACGTGTATGTACGGAGGACAAGCAAACAACTACTACCACTCCCCCAGACACGGCCAGAGGCATTAAGAAGGGAAAGCCAAAATTCACAGGCCAAAAACATTCTGGAGGGGTTTTTTATATATATTTGAAAGCCATCAAAGGAAGTGGCTTTCTGCAGTCAGCTGGGAAAAGGCACTATGGAATAAGACAAGTACCTGCTTGGTTACTCAAGACTGGGCTGGCAGGTAGGTTAGAGCTCCTGGCACAGTGGTCCTTAAGCAACTCCATAAAGACAGCATTCTTCAGTGGCTCCAGGACTGAATTTAAAAGCACTTAATCTATGTAAGCAAAATATGCCTGGACATCTTTTCAAACAGAAACTAGTTTTGATACTTACTCATAACTCAGAGCTCATCTGGACCATTTCTTCTTATGTTTGCTCTAGGGTGGAGCACCTCTTTCAGTGGAGGGCCAGACTAGATTTCAGAGCAGTTCTCAAGGGCTGTATTCCAGTGGTGGGTGGGGCCAAAGGCAAGAGCAGTTGTACCAAAAGCAAAAGGGATGAGACCAAAATGCCCAGCATATTTTAAATTAAAGCTTGTGCTGCAACCTAAGCCTTAAGAGAAGCATTTCAACCTTTTATAATGGGACAAAAACAATGCAAAAGCTGCAAAAACTCCACATGCTTGGCAGTCAGGGGAAAAGGGTGTGGGCAGGAGGGGGCATGGCCATTGGAGGAACCCCAGAGGGCCTGACTGGGACCCCAGGAGGATTAGATTGGGTCCCTAGGCCTGAGGTTTCCCAATGTTCTCCAGAAGAACATGTCATCATAAAGCCCTGCAGGGACTAGAAATGTTTTCACAGAGCACAAAGCTTGTGCCAATTCTGGCAGAGGAAAATAGGCACAACGGGGAAATTTGCAATAACCTGATGACCGATTAACTTCCTTGCTGCCAAACTGAATTTGGTCAGTAGAACTTTGTGCAATTTTGTCAGCTTTGACAGCGGGGGCTGGAGCAAGGAAGGATGACTGCAGACTTGCAAATAAGTTTACCAAACTGACCTACACAAATGGTTCCTTGCCCATCTGCTTCCACATGTCTATATTAGTTATTTGTGATACATAGAGTCTGAAAGAAAAATGTTCAATTAATTTCCAGCTTATAAAAATAACCTTTCCAGGAGATGATCCTTACCTTCTCACTTGGTATTGATAAATAATATTTACAAGCTTTGGAAAAACAACAACTGAATTGGAACTCCTTTTGGCATCAATATAAACTCTGATATCAAGTGTGGTGTCTGATTTTAATAAATGTTTGTACAAATATATATTTCTTCATGACATCTGTTTGAAGAATCCCAGTCTCAGATGTCTGCAATATAGGGATAATTGTACTAACCTACCTTGCAGAATTGTTCTAAGGACTGCTGAGATTATGAATATGAAGTGCTTTGAACACTAATGGGTTGTATCCAATGTTAGTCTAACTTAAGTCCCATTCATTTCAATGGGTCTGCTCTAGCAGGACTATAACTGGATACAACCCAACGTTACGAAGTCTGGGGGATCCTCTACACATCCTCTCCACTGATGGGAAACCCACAGCACCAGCTCTCTGCTGCATCAGAAAGACTAATTCTTTTCATTTTAAATTGCAAATGCAGTTCTCTTTCAATCCGCATAGATCAGTAAGTAAATTGCTACTTTTAAACTTTAACATTATGATAACAATTCAACAGCAGGTGATGTGATGATGTCACTTGGAATCTAAGTGAAGATGGCAGCCCTTTATAAACAACAAAGGTTGGACCTCAGTGTGTATACAGGGGAAATAATGTTCACTTGTACCTGACATGACTCATACATGGAGATAATCTTCATATATTCAGGGTTCTACTTCCTTTTAACCCTCTCCCAAACCAAGGAGTACTCTAGACTAAACACTCGTCCAAGTCTGTTCAGGGTCTTTCAGCACTATCTTAAGCATGTTTACTTAGATATATATCCTAACAAGTTCGGTGGGACTTTCTAGCAAGTGTATTGAAGACTGCAGCCTTACACTACATTCCTGTGCCACTTGCTTGTGAGAAATCCAAACTGAGCTCAGTGGGGTATCTGTATAAACATGCACTGGGTAAGTAGCCAATAGGCCATAAGTCATCCCAAAGTTACAACATTTGGTAAAGTAGCAAAAATAGACATAATGATCAATTATTTGTAAAGCAGTGTAAAATATTTGTTTAAAATATTTGTGATGAATATTACAGCTGCAAAGGAATATAAAGCCAATTTTCCAGTGATATTTTTATCTTATTAGGTAATAAATACTCACCTTTCTAGTGAATTGACAATGGTTCGTTATTCAATATCAGGTGCTCCAGTTATTTAACTATCCCTCCCTATGGAGGGCGGACTCAACAGCGAATACTGTACTACACAAATACAAAATCTATGTTCATATGTTATATTCCCGAAACAGCCATCGAAAATAGTCAAGGCATCTAATGAAATACTCTCCTGATAGGAAATCTAGTACTATCAGTTAAATAGTCCTCATAAATATGCTCAACTTTACACCTTGAGGCATTGAAAAAAATTTAACAGCACCAATCTTTTTTTAAAAGCTACTTTTTAAAAATCTACTTCTGTAAAGTGAGCACTAGAAAACCCATATAGGAGTGAAAGCTCAACGTTCTGGAGCCAAGTTACTCCTTTTTGTAATAGTAACTGAACTCTGTTCTTGAAGACATTGTTTTGGTAGCCTCTCCTTATCTACCTGGGTGATCTAAACCATAATTAAAATATGGGAAGATGCTTCAATCTTAATTTGCGAGTTTGCACCCAGTTTGAGTGCAGTGGACTGTAGTGCTCTTTTGGGCAACCAGGACGGCTCTAAGAATCATATTTTGAAGACTTTAAATCTCAGAAATGACATTGTTCCCCCAGATTTCAACTCCATGCAACAACTGGGGTAGTAATTTGTTCTTGATTAACTGCAGAACTGGAGGAAAAAAACACACCATTTACCCCAGTTGTTCCATCAGAACTTCAGGGTCCCCTGTTTTATCACAACAGTCATGTGAGGTAGGTTAGGTTGAGAGAGTGACTGGCCCAAAATCATCCATTATACTTCTATATTTAAGCGGGGATTTGAGCACTGGTCTCTATGGTTTAAGTCCAACATTCTGACCATTATACCACACTGCACTATTCACAAGTCAGTTAGGTCTTCTCCCAAAGACTAGTTTTCCTATTATTTATAATTGGTATATTTTCTTTGCAATAAGTCCCCAGTATCATTAATAGCTATCTCAACTGCACTTGGGCATAACAGAAAAGGCCCATATCATCTGCGTATAACGTGACTGATTGGTAGGTTTTTTTGCTGTCCTTTCTTATAAAGATTTTCTTCCCTTCTAAGTACTGCAGTGACATCACTGATACATTGTTGAAAGGACGAAGAGCAAGAGTGTACTTTCGTTTGACTCTAGTTATTATGACATATAGCCATAATTATCACTCGTATATCAGAGTTGTCGTTCAGTCGTGTCCAACTCTTCGTGACCCCATGGACCATAGCGCGCCAGGACTTCCTGTCCTCCACTCTCTCCCAGAGTGTGCTCAAGTTCATATTCATTGCATCGGTGATGCTATCTAGCCATCTCATCCTCTGCCATCCCCTTCTCCTTTTGCCTTCAATCTTTCCCACCATCAGGGTCTTTTCCAGGGAGTTTTCTCTTCGCATTAGATGGCCAAAATATTTGAGCTTCAGTATCTGTCCTTCCAATGAGCACTCAGGGTTGATTTCCTTTAGGATTGACTGATTTGACCTCCTTGCAGTTCTGGGGAGTCATAAGAGTCGTCTCCAGCACCACAGTTCAAAGGCATCAATTCTTCGGCGCTCAGCCTTCCTTATAGTCCAGCTCTCACAGCCATACGTTGCTACTGGGAAAACCATAGCTTTGATTATACGGACCTTTGTCGGCAAGGTGATGTCTCTACTTCTGACTATGCTGTCTAGGTTTGCCATAGCTTTCCTCCCAAGGAGCAAGCGTCTTTTAATTTCATGGCTACAGTCACCGTCTGCAGTGATCTTGGAGCCCAAGAAAATAAAATCTGTCACTGCTTCCATTTCTTCCCCTTCCATATGCCAGGAAGTCAGATTCCATATGCCAGGGGCCAGATGCCATGATCTTAGTTTTTTTAGTGTTGAGTTTCAAACCAGCTTTTGCACTCTCCACTTTCACCCTCAACAAGAGGCTCTTTAGATCCTCTTCGCTTTCTGCCATTAGGGCGGTATCATCTGCGTATCTAAGGTTGTTGATAATTCTCCCGGCAATCTTAATTCCGACCTGTCATTCATCCAACCCGGCGTTTCTCATTATGTACTCTGTATATAAATTAAATTAGGGCCGCGGTGGCTTAGCGGTTAAGACGCTGAACTGCAGACTGGAAGGTCAGCAGGTCAGCAGTTCGAGACCCGAGTGCTGCGTGACGGAGTGAGCTCCCGTCTTCAGTCCCAGCTCCTGCCAACCTAGCAGTTCGAAAGCAAGAAATTGCAAGTAGATAAATAGGTACTGCCTCGGCGGGAAAGGTAACAGCATTCTGTGCACCTCGGTGTTCAGTCATGCCGGCCACATGACCATGGAAGCGTCTTCAGACAGCGCTGGCTCTTCGGCTTAGAAACGGGGATGAGCACCGCACCCTAGAGTTGGACACGACTGGTTGGGGACACCTTTACCTTTTACCTTTTTATATAAATGAAATAAGCTGGGCAACAATATGCAGCCTTGTCGTACTCCTTTCCCAATTTTGAACCAATCGGTTGTTCCATGTCTGGTTCTTACTGTTGCTTCTTGACCCTTGTACAGGTTTCTCAGGAGACAGGTAAGGTGGTCTGGTACTCCCATCTCTTTAAGAATTTGCCACAGTTTGTTGTGATCCACACAATCAAAGGCTTTAGCGTAGTCAATGAAGCAGAAATAGACGTTTTTCTAGAATTCTCTTGCTTTCTCCATGATCCAGTGAATGTTGGCGATTTGATCTCTAGTTCCTCTGCCTCTTCAAAACCCAGCTTGTACTTCCGGTAGTTCTCGGTTCACATACTGCTGAAGCCTAGCTTGTAGGATTTTGAGCATAACCTTGCTGGCATGTGAAATGAGCGCAACTGTGCGGTAGTTTGAACACTCTTTGGCGTTGCCCTTCTTTGGAACTGTAATACAAACTGACCTTTTCCAGTCTTGTGGCCACTGCTGAGTGCTCCAAATTTGTTGGCATATTGAATGCAGCACTTTAACAGCATCATCTTCTAGGATTTTAAATAGCTCAGCTGGAATACTGTCATCTCCGCTAGCTTTGTTGTTAGTAATGCTTCCTAAGGCCCATTTGACTTCACTCTCTAGGATGTCCAGCTCAAGTTCAGTGACCGCACTAACATGGCTATCAGGGACATTAAGATCTTTCCTGTATAGTTCTTCTGTGTATTCTTTCCACCTCTTCTTAATCTCATCTGCTTCTGTTAGGTCCCTGCCTTCTTTGTCCTTTAAGAAGGCCTTCTTTTCTCTCCTTGCTATTCTCTGGAAATCTGCATTCAGTTGGGTATATCTTCCCCTTTCTCCCTTGCTTTTCACTTCCCTTCTTTCCTCAGCTATTTGTAAAGCCTCATCAGACAGCCACTTTGCTTTCTTGCATTTCTTTTTCTTTGGGATGGATTTCGTTGCAGCCTCCTGAACAATGTTATGGACCTCCATCTATAGTTCCTCAGGCACTCTATCAGGTCTAATGCCTTAAAACTATTCCTCACCTCCACTGTATATTCATAAGGGATATGATTTAGGTCATACCTGAATGGTTTAGTGGTTTTCCCTACATTCTTCAATTTAAGCTGAAATTTTGCAATAAGAAGCTCATGATCTGAGCCACAGTCAGCTCCAGGTCTTGTTTTTACTGACTGTATGGAGCTTCTCCATCTTTGGCTGCAAAGTACATAATCAATCTGATTTCAATATTGACCATCTGGTGATGTCCATGTGTAGAGTCGTCTCTTGTGTTTGCTATGATCAGCGTGTTCTCTTGGCAAAACTCTATTAGCCTTTGTCCTGCTTCATTTTGTACACCAAGGCCATGCTTGCTTGTTATCCCGGTGATTTCTTGACTTCCTACTTTAGCATTCCAATCCCCTATTATGAAAAGGACACCTTTTTTTGGTGTTAGTTCTAGACCGTATTGTAGGTCTTCATAGAACCGATCAACCTCAGCTTCTTCGGCCTCAGTGGTTGGGGCATAGACTTGAATTACTGTGATGTTGAATGGTTTGCCTTGGATTTGTACTGAGATCATTCTGTCGTTTTTGAGATTGTACCCCAGTACTGCTTTTCCCACCCTTTTATTGACTGAGTGCTACTCCATTCCTTCTAAGGGATTCTTGCCCACAGTAGTAGATATAATGGTCACCTGAATTAAATTCGCCCATGCTTGTCCATTTTAGTTGGCTGATTCCCAAGATGTCTATGTTCAATCTTGCCATCTCATGTTTGACCACCTCCAGCTTGCCTTGATTCATTGATCTTACATTCCAGGTTCCTAAACAATATTGTTCTTTATAGCATCGGATTTTCTTTTCACCACCAGACACATCCACAGCTGAGTGTCCTTTCGGCTTTGGCCCAGCCACTTCACTCTTTCTGGCGCTACTTGGACATTCCCTCTGCTCTTCCCCAGTAGTATATTGGACACTTTCCGACCTGAGGGGCTCATCTTCCGGCATCATCTCTTTTAGCCTTGTGATACGCTCCATGGGGTTTTCTTGGCAAGAATACTGGAGTGGGTTGCCACTTCCTTCATTTTGTCAGAACTCTCCGCCATGACCTGTCCATCTTGGGTGGCCCTGAACGACATAGCTGATGGCTTCACTGAGTTACGCAAGCCCCTTTGCCAAAACAAGGCAGTGATCCATGAAGGGGTATATCAGAGTACACCACTTTAATGAATAAAAGAAGCCTATGATTGAGACTTTTCTCTGAAAATTTAGCCTATAGCTTCTCTAAATTTATAGAATCAAATGTGAACCATGGGTCAACAGGAGTCTCACACAGGTAACCCTTCTTCTGAATACTAAACATACACAAGATCAGGCTGTTAATGAGCTGGCAAGGAATATACATTATACTTCCCACCACCAGGATATTGGGTTCCTCTGGAAGCCCTGAAAATAGATGTGGGCAAAACTGCTTTACAACCAGTGGTGTAACGGAGCCAGGGCTCACTGGGTCTAAGTGCTGTTACTTTTTGATTAGCAGGGACAATGACATCATCTGCCACCTTCCTCAGACTTGCTCCCTCTGAGCTTAGCTGTAATCCTCACAGTATCTGGGCAAAATGGATTTTCCCAGCAACAAATATACACACACACACACACACACACACACATGTATACACACACAGATAAACATGGGTCAAAACAACTGCCAGCATTTTTTACTCTCCTTGGGAATGTGGCTACGGGGACTGTCATGATAAGCACCTGCTCTTCAAAATGTACCACTGCACCACTGCTTACAACCTAACTCCCCTGATGGTACCAGGCCAAGTTCTAGGTCTCCCTTGGGTTATCTGGCTATAAGGTCCTTTGTAAAAGAACATTTGAAGCCAAGGAACGCAAGCTGTCTCTTTCCTAGAGCAGGAACGCAGTCGTAATACTTTTATTTGACAAAGTATTTTTTAATAAGAAAAAGTAATCAAGGTCATAGCAAGGGAAAAACAAAACAGAATTAGGATTACTTAAACTAGCTTATTACATCTGTTTGGTTTAGTTGGTGCTGCTAAACAGTGCTAGCAAACATATAGGTTCCAATCTGGATCTGCCATCCTAACCTATAAAGCAGGGTAACAACTTTAAGAGCAAAGGAGGTGCATGGGTAAGGAGTGCAGAACCTTTCTTCTTTGCAGGGTGTACCTGTTGTTCGATGCTCAAATTCACTTTCATCCAGCTGGGCCCAACCGGAGAACTGGGCCCAACTGGAAGAAAAGTGCCTGAGGCTCAACGAACTGTGGGAAAGTAATGTGGGGGAGGGCTCCGCTCCCTTCACCCATTTGTCCCTTTTGCACTTTAAATCAGAACTCTGCTGTAGATGTGATTGGAGCAGACCCAGGTTTAAACAAGCAAATCTGCCACAGTCATTTCTAGTCTGAGTCTGAACCCTGGGGTCAGACCTCTAGTTTAAAATACCCCACCGATCACTCTGGACAGGAGCAGTCTGATTATCTGCCCCCACCTGCCTAGGACGGTCCACAACCGGCAAGCACACTGGGGAAAAGAGATTCTGACTAGTCTTAGAATTATTTTAAACTCTTGTTTTTGTATTGTATTACATATACATTTTAATGTGAACTGCTTGGATTTTTAACATACGAAACGATACAGAAGTATTATTTATTAACGTAGGCGAAGGAAGTAGAGAGACTGGAGGACCGGCAAGAACGGAGTTCCCTGACTGTATGTAGAGTGCATCCCCCCCCCCCCCCGCCGCCGCCCATTGCTGTCCTGACCAAACGCCTTCCTTAGGGGGTTTCCAAATTGCAGGTCAGGGGCCGTGGCCTCTAGACTAGAGCGTCTTAAGCCCTGACATCTCTTATTTTACAAACGAGCTTGCAAGGTCCCACGTCAGAGCTCAGGGGTCCAGCCCTGTGAAGGGGAAGAAGGGGCGCGCCCTAAGAAAGGGCCCCATCCACTACCCAGCCACAACCGCTCTCGGGCGGAAAGTTTCCAGGCGCCTCTCTAGAGCCTGCTCCGGACGGCGAGCAACCCGCTCCACGACGCCCAGCCTCGAAGCGAAGCAAGACGGAGTCTCCCGGGAAAGGGGTGCGCAGGAGAGCGACACCCTCCCGAGGAGCGGAAGATCTGGCGTACCAACTCAAGGAGCTGGGAGAGGAGACCCGCCAAGAAAGCCGACCTGCTAGGGAGCCAGGAGGCGCGCCCGCGGGAGAGGTTGGGCGGATGGCCGCGCTCGCCTTTGTGATGGCTTCTGGGGTGCCTGGCGCGCCCTGGCTGGCGGGTCTGAACTACATCCCCCTGGCTGGGATGCTGGCGCCTGATCCCGAGGTCTACCCGATTTGGGAGGGATGGGGCGCACC
This sequence comes from Heloderma suspectum, assembly GCF_057233095.1. NCBI lineage: Eukaryota > Metazoa > Chordata > Lepidosauria > Squamata > Helodermatidae > Heloderma > Heloderma suspectum. Next base: position 234,978,969 of record NC_139461.1, read on the forward strand.
GCCCATGTACCTGGCAGGGGCAGGAGCGTCCCAGCGAGGAGGCAGCAAACAGTGGGGAGGCTGTATGGGGAGCGACGTGTTCCCGCCATGCTGGACTGGATCCGAATGCGCTGGTCGCCAGCAGCAAACGATCGGTAGGAGAAAGCGCTGAAAGAGTAGCAAACTTCGGAGCCGCCGGCAGCGCCTCCAAAAGGCTCTAGACTAGAGATAGTGAGTCACTGCCACGTGGTTCATTCACACACACACAGGCGGGACCAGCAGTCAGGGCGTGTCGTGTCCCCTTCGCCGCCCTATCTCGCCTACGACTGCCCATGTTCTTGCTCCGCCGAGGTTTCTCTCGCCTCTTTCGGATAAATTGCGGCAGCTAAGGCGCCGTCCACCCTGTTAGTGGAACCAAACGTCCGCCTGATCCTCTCGGTTACTGGTCAGAGTTATTTCTATTTGGTGAAAAGGCTTTGATTGGCTGGTCTTGCTTATTTCCTAGCACTTTGGGTTTTTCTACCAGCCTTTCAACACGAGGCATTTATTGTGCGCTTGTGATTCCTCACTCACGGTAGTTTGCGGGTGCTTTACACGACGTCGTCGCCGTCATCATCCAGGGCCTCTCCCGTGCTTGGGGGGGGGGGGGGTCTAACGAGGAAAATCTGGTATTTTTGTGAATGGCGACATGAAACCCTGGTGTATTTCCGCAATTCCGCTATGCCACAGCCTCACCTAGCGCTTGCGTAAAAGCGGAGACAGAAACACCCCCCCCGGGGGGGGGGAAACGAAACAAACCCATGGGTAAAAGATATGATCTTAACCCCACAAACAATCCTGAAGGAGAAGCCTCAGTAAAGCAGCAGGTTCAAAGACAATTTTAAACCTTGGACGGAATGGTCTTGGGGGGCGGGGCTTTAGTTGGCAGTGTGTATTACTTCCGTTGTGAAGCGCACAATTAACATTTCTCTTCTGCGTTTCTCCCGCCGCTCCGTGCTTTACAACTGTTTCTACACTCCTGATTTGTTAGAGCAAAAAGAAAAGAAAACAAAGGACAATTTGCCAACCCTGATTGTTTTAAAAAGAAAAATTCTGAGCATGTACAGTTTCACATTTTAAACTCACTTAGATAATGGCGCCATCATGCCTATAAGAATAAACTGGGGTTTGCTTTTGGTGTCCTGATGCGAAACACATTTTCTTGGGAATATGCACCATTTTGTGGTAGAAAGAGATTATATATATTTAAAGTAAAAATAAGTTCAGTATCTGCAACCACGTACTTGCCCAGCCATCCCCAACTATAAATAGGGTTTTTTTTAAGTAATAATAAAAGGATGCTGTGACAAGCCCAGTGAGCCCAGCTTGACCATGCCAGGCCTGGTGCTGATGCCAGGCCTGTTTGCCACTACCTCCATCATTCTGCCACATTCTAGCTGATTGTTTGGGGACTCCTGGCTTCCACCCTAGCTGCACCATGAGCTTGTGAGCTCTGAGGTGGTGATCATCCTTCAGCTCAGCTCCTGTTGGCGCCGGAGGGCCAAACCACCCCATAGCATTCGGTGTGGTGGGGCTGGGGTTGAGGATGCTCTTGGACAGGCTACATTGAGCAATCCAGTATACCGTGTGAGTGGGTCAGAGTTCATGTGTATTTCAAGTTTATTAGGTATTAGTTGGTCAACAAAATTATTTTGCATTCAGCTGTAAAAACCAAAGGAAATATCAAACAATACTAGGAACTAGTTAAAAGCAATGCCTGGTTCCTTTGGCCTGAGAAGAAAGTGGCTGAATGTCTGTAAACAATTTTACTTAAAACTTTAAAGCACATAGTCCGTTTGATGTATCAATCACAGGATCTTAAGGATTAAGGAAGCACACGGAGTTTGGGGACATCTCCATGAAACATTTTGCGGCTTGCTTTCCTGATCAACCACACCTAAAACAAATACCAAGTTTTATTAGAAGCAGTATGGGACAGCTTTAAGGATGCAATCCCATACATACTTACTTGGGCGTACTATGAATAGGACTGCCTTCTGAACAGAAGAGACATGCATAGGATTTCTCACGCTATTAGTACCACAGTCTTGGTAGTGCCTAGCACTACCAACCAGAAGGCACTGTGCAGCAATTCCATCTGTTTTTCTTAGCGGATTTTCTGCGGTATTCAAAAAGACAAAAGAAGTGGTGGGGAAATAGGGGAGGGTTACAACTGGAAGATGTTGACACCTGGACCCCCCACAAAATTCTGTAATAAGACAGGACAAAGGTGTTATAAAAGTCTCATCTGGAAGCACCTTTGGACTAGAATAGCTTTCCCCAACCTGGTGCCCTCCAGAAGTTTTGAACTTCAACTCCTACCAGCTGCAGTCGGCATGGCCAGTGTTCAGGAATCTTGGGGATTGTGGTCCCAAACCTCTGGAGGGCACTAAGTTGGAGAAGACTGGTCTAGGAAAATGCATGCCAGAGCTTGTGTAATCCCTTTTGTGATCTGCACTTTTACACCAGCCAGCCTTCTTTTGTCTTGTCCTGAAATCCAAATCCCCTTTTTGGTCTCAAATACTACTCTTGGATATATAAACCTTCAGGTAATGGTTTGTACATCAGCATTAATGGGAGCATGTGTATTCACTCCACACTTTGGTGGAACACCCTGACAACAGACATCTTAATGCTTTGAAGTGACGCGTAGCAAAAATGCATGGTTGGGTATTAACAGGAATTGTAACTCCATACAGCACCTACAATAGAACTCTGATCTTTGGTGAAGTCTTCTAGACTATGAGTCTAGGGCAATACACAAAGAAATAAATGCCCAAAATACTTAGAGCTATAAGCTTTAGTAATGGTAGATTAATCAATGTGCAGTGCAATCCTATGCACGTTTACTTGGAAGTAAATTCTGCTATGTTTAATGGAGCCTACTGTCTAATACTGCAACTCCCAGCACTCCTGACAATTGGTCATGCTGGCTGGGACTGATAGGAGTTGAAGCCCAAAACATCCAGGCTGCTTTAATAAGTTTGTTTATGCACACTTACCTGCAAATAAACCCCACTGAATACAATGAGACTTACTTCTAAATAAGTATACTTAGGATTGCACTGAAAAGCTTTAGTAGGTTAATTTTGGTACCCAATTTTAACTCTTGGGGCTGAGAGTTAATAATACCACCTGTTTAACAACATGTGTTGTAGTAGCTTTTAACAGTTGCACCTATAATGGCTTTGCATGGGGATGGCCCCACCATTAGGCAGAGCGAGGGGGCTGCTGGGGGCTGCAGCCCCCAACAGCCCTTCCCCATCCTGTTTCCATCCTCCTGAGCCAGTGCTCAGCAATGCTTGCTTGTTGCTGGCCTGGCCAGCTGTCTTGCCTAGCTGCCTTCTCCCAATGCATAACAGAAAGCATCATTAAGAAAGGTGGGCCCCTGATGGAGTGAGCAAACAGGGAGTGAGAGTTGGGTCCAGGCCAGGCACTTGAGCAGGCATCATGTGAGCACACATGTTGCTTTACCTCCACAATGCATGCTGCCACTGCTTTAGCTACATTACGGCATGTGTTTGAGTGGTCAACAAATAGGCATCAGGTGGAGCAGTGAGTGAGCCATGGGGACATGCTGGAGGAAAGAGCTGTGTGTACCACTCCTGCATCCCCTAAGCTATCCCATTGCCAGTGTTGAAGTAAAATTCAACAGCTAGGCAGGCAGGCTTCTCTTTGCAAATGTCTTGGACTGGCTCTGGGTTTGGGGTACTGTGGAATTTATTTAACCTTAAATGTAATTTATTCTCAAATAAAATTATTTAATCAATGGCACAGCTAATCACAATTAAATTATGTGGCACATATAGGAAATTGCCCCAGAGAACTTTGCTTATTGAACAGTTTAGAAATGTCATAATTAATTAAAAAGCAAACCAAATGGAGGGCCAGATACTTCCAGTGAGCTCTAATTACTATGCTTACAGTCAATATCAGAAGTATTTCTCTGTTGATAGGATTATTTAGTACAGATGTTTCCACCATTCCATAGGCAATGAGGTCTCTTATTCTATCATAGATAGCCTTCCTAAGTAGGTCAAGACCATTTCAGCTACTCCAAGTGAAATTCCTATAAATCATTCCCACCTCCCCACACAAATTAAATGCAAAAGACATGACGTCATATTTTTGTATTATTTTTGGTGAGGCTGTAGTTTAGACTGAGGAATCCTAATGACATTTCTGCTGCAATGACCAAAGGGTCCTCCAGTTTCCTGTGCCTTTGCTTTTAGTATGCCTTTCCACTTGTGTCTCCCCTACCAACTGACCAGGCTACTTTAATCGAGGCTCATTTCATACTTTAAGGCTGCAATCCTATGCGTACTTACCCTGGATGGAAGTAAGCTCCATTGAACATAGTATGATTTACTGCTGAGTAAATGTGTAGGATTGAGCTGCATGAATCCTGAACATCTAAAATGATCAGAGATTTGAGTAAATAAAAATATTGTTTACATAAAATGACAATCAGGGTGCTTTCAGACTGAGGGCTCCTAGCGCTACCAACAAAAAGGCATCTTGCAGCTATTCCACCGTTTCCTCCTTATCACATCTTCTGCAGTAAGCTAAAAGATGGAAGAAGTGGGAGAACATGGGAAGGTTATGAGTGGAAGATGACAATATCTTTAGACCCCTGTAAAATGCCATGAATGAGGCAGGGCGATGGCACAATAAAAGCCTTGTCTGAACGCACTGTTACCTGAGGGACATACTCTAAATTAATTATCATGAGTTTCAAACAAATTAAGTTCTGCTGTGTTTGACAGCAGTTTATAAGCATATAGTATATAAGCATATTTGACAGCACTTTATCAGCATTACCCTTAGTTGAGCTGCCCACAGAATCCTTCCCCCCCCAGATGTAATTAACCCAACATTCCGTTAATTTAGGGTTCGATCCTATGCATGTTTAGACAGAGAAAAGTCCTACAATTCCCAGCATTCCCCAGCCAGCTGTGCTAGGGAATGCTGGGAGTTGTTGGACTTTTTTCTGTCTAAACATGCATAGTATTGCACCCTTATTCATTCTATACCACAGAATAGCCAAAGTTCTCTGGGTGGTTTACAAAGATAAAAAAACCTTAAAATACAACATTGTACATAATAAAAAAGCCATTTACATATAAACATATAAATAAACACACACACACATATAAATCTAAACAATTTTAACAATCAGCAATAAGAAATTAAGTACATGACCCATTTTCGTTTGCTGCAATAACCTAATTGTGGAAAAGCTGAGTTTGCATAGCCCCTAGGAGCCATAAGGGAAAGGAAAAGAGTCTCTTAAGTTAAAATATAACTTGTGCTAATATAAAAGTTACAGCAGCAGTAATACTCCAGGATGCTTTCAGGAAATTGCATATACTACTAATTATTGTTAGCTAGTCCAGACTTTGGCATTAATAATTTTACTAAAATAGTCAAAACACCTGGGAAGGCAGGAAGGGCATAGAAAGCACGGCTCTGCATTAGGCTTGCAAACTTTCCCCTCAACTGGTAGGGCTTCTCTGCCGTTAACAACAGTGTTAAAGCAGAGGTTTAGCAGACAATGTTTTTCCCACCACTGTATTTTTATGCCAGAAAAGGCATAATTTGGGGAATTTCTGTTAGTCACACAACGGTGAAAGGCACAGTTTGCTCCTAGAGGCATCTTTGTGGCTGTTAAGTTTCAGAGCTAGATTATGGGATTCCGCTTGTTACAATTACTAGTTTTAATTAAGCAATGACTCATAGTCCAGCATCATTTTAGCAGCGTACTTGTTGCTAAGTGGCACACCACCGTCATTTCCTACAGCCTATGTAAAAGAGATGCACCATGGATCCCTTCTGCAGTGTGTTTTCTTTGGTCATCTTTTCCTACCATCCAGTAGACTTTCTGTGAGAAAGCGTCGCCACTATTATGTATACCAGCATTCCCCTATCTGGTGCCCCTCCAGTTGTGTTGTACTAGAATTCCCATAGAATAGTAGGGTTGGAAGGGGCCTACAAGGCCATCGAGTCCAACCCCCCATCATCCCCTTCTGCTGGCAGCAGATCGTGGGTGTTTTAGTGCAACAGATCTGGAAGGTGTCAGATTTGGGGGAGGTCAATGTATACCATTCCCAGAGGTATACCACTTTACAAAATATATTGTGTGGAAGTAGGGTGCCATACTGTTCTCATTAAGAACATTTTTTTTACGGTTAATAACTATTTGGGGAGGATCATTTAAAAGGCTGGCTTTGAAGCATTCATAGGATGTAAAAACACTGGCACATCCAGGGAAGAACATTTCTTACCAGTTAAATGCAGGGTAACACAACCAAGAATGATAAGTTCAATGATTTCAGAGAACGATTACTTCCTCCTTCCATCCCAATTTAGTGACATATAACTTTGTGGCACAAGGCCGTACAGTGTATGGTGTGATATAATCCAAGAAGGACGGATGGATGATCTGTTTGCAGGCTTAAGTAGAGATGGAGCAGTATAATTAGATGAAGGGGCTGGTGATGGAGGGGGAGAGCAAGATACACAGCAAATTAATAGAGCTTCCTGGAGTGTGGTTTTCAGATGCCTGCCTCGCTTGGCCTTCCTGAATCCGTGGGAAAGATAAATAAGAAAACATAGTGGCTCTTGTGAAGCATTAACTTTGATCCTTTCCGCCCAGTGCTACTTTTAAACCCTTCAGGAAGCAATGGAAAACATATGAGTTGTCTAGCTTGCTGGCCATATGTGGAACAGCCTTCCACTTGTTGCCAAGCCATGTACATCTGCCCCACAATATCCACTTCTCCTGAAAAGATCTTTTTAGAAACTACTGTGCCCACTTTTTCTACATCTTTTACAAACAGTTAATCTTCCTCTTCCACAGGGTTGGGGGACCTCTTCCAGCCCATGGGACAAATTCAATTTCGGAGAAGCTTTCATGGGCTGCATTCCCATGATGGGTGGGGCCAAAGACAAAGGGGCGGGGCCAACATTACAAAGAAATATCAGCCTATTTTAGCTTAAAGCTTTTATTGCCATCAAGTAAGCCTTAGGAGAGGCATTTCAACATTTTTGAATGGGGAAAATGCACAAAAGCTGGGAAGCCATCATACTATCGGTGGTTGGGGAAAAGGGGGTTGGGGAATGGGTGTGGTCTTTGGGGAATCCCAGGAGGACCAGATTGGGACCCCGGACCTGAGATTCCCACCCCTGCCCTACCATTACTAATTCCCGTCCTTTCTGTTAACTTTTTCTTTGTGATGTACTTTAGGGTCGGCAGCACATCTTTTTTTAAAAGAAATATTATTTTAGGTGCAGAAACTGGAGGTCAGTCTCCTAGTTGAGGGAAGAAAACTCATTACATAATCTATGTGCTGGACAAAGTAACCTCTGAAGCATTCATTTTAGAAGATAATGGAGAGACAGTTCAAATATGTAGAAACAGTATGAGGTAGAGTCCTTCCTGAGGTAAAAAACATGGATTTTCCATGTTGAGGGAAGATTTTTCTTTTTCTATCTGGGGAATATTCAAATGTACAATCCTCGATCCTATGGTATGAATGATGCAGTTTGTAAAAGGCTGTGCCACATGTTTTCCTGTTTATTTCAACCAGCTCTTTGAATATAGAACCTTTTTGGCAGAGACTACACCACTTATATAATGTTCTGTATAGTATCTCATACCATACTGGTGCTAACAATGTTAAGTAGGTGACAAAGGATGGGATGCAATAGGTGTTTGAAAGAAAGACAGAAAGAAAGAATACCCATTGTACAGTTTCATGCTCAGATCTGCTAACACATCATAGCATAAACTATGGCACAGTTAACTATATGAAACAGGCTCCCACGTGAATTTTTGTGGAAGTTCTTGCACAAGTATATAAGGAAATAGATACTACAATGGAAAATAACTGCATGTGGAACCCTGTTTCCGGATGTTGGAGAGCATATCTGAAGTCCAGTGATAGTGATAGCAGTAATAAACCTAACCAAATTCTATATGCATAGAGAGGATATGTTTATCAGATCCATCAGTAGCATAAGTGCCATCACATAAACATTTCCTGGAACAAGTCGCAGGGACAAAACTGAAGAAACATTCAGTGATTCCAGTGTAATGCAGACATGAACAGATTTGATTAAACATGGGCATTGTTGTAGAATCTTACATTTTCAATGCCCTCCCCCACACATAAATTGAAGATTGGTAGATGGAAAGTAATGTGCAGATTACAATATTTTTTTCTAAAGCTGCTTAATTTGCATAGATGTATAGGTTGCAAAATAAGGGATGCAAGTTTTGGGTGTGTGTGTTGTCTTCTTTTGCAGAATTTTAAGGGATTGTAAGGAATGGTGATAACAAGGGGAAGGAGAGATTGCCTGAATGTGAAAGGTTTAAGGAAACACATTAAGAAGAAATGGAATACGAATTTCAAAAACGAATTTCAAAAATCTTGGCCTCTGATGGAGGCTTAGACTAGTTGCTGAAATTTTAGCTGACAAGGCCTGCAGCTGTTTTAAGCATGGTATTGTGATGTCTATTTTATCTTCAAGATAAAATTTAATAAGGAAGGAAATCTTTTTTTTAACTCAACTTTCTTTTTGGCAGGGTGCCTGCGTCTTCAACAGTCACATAACAAGCAGAAAGTCAAGGTCCATACATATTAAAACCTTTTTTTTTTTTTTTGTCATAACAATGCATAACAGAAATGAAGTAGATGTACTCCAAAGAGGCTGACTCTCAGCTAAGGTACGACACATCACTCAAAATACTTTAAACCATCAATTGAAAACGTATGCAACAATGAAAACCAAATAAAATTGCAGTAAAAGGAGCCCAACAGTAAAACAACCAGTCAGCGGCAAATCCAGCAATAAAACAGCCAAAGCAGCATTGAAGTATTACCCACTAAAAACTCAGGAGAATAAAACAGTTTTTATCTGGTGCTTGAAACCTAGCTAATAAGGACAAGTGTCCTTCAGGATAATGTTCTGTGAGGTGATGCTACCATCAAGGAGGCCGTGTCTCCGGTCACCTCCCACCTAACCCCTGAAGGCAGGGGCACCTGTAGCAGGGCTAAGAATTAAGATCTTAACAAATAGACAGGTTCATATAGGAGGACGGTCCTTCAGATACCACGGGGCTAAGCCACATAGCACCTTGATTTGTGTCTGGAAATAATTTGGAAGGCAGTTAACCTTTTTGTTTTAATACTGGTGAAAATATGTTCCAAGCTGTCAGTTTCAGTCAGTTGTCTTGTTGCTGTATTCTGGAGTGGCTGAAGTTTCTGAGTAGTCTTCAAGGGCAGCACATATAATGTAATCCAGTAATCCAGTCTGAATGTTACCAGAACATGGATAACTATGCTGAGGTTATGTCATTTCATTTCGTGTATTTAATTTCTATACTGCCTAATAGCCAAAGCTCGCTGGGCAGTTTACAGAAGCAGCCCTGCTGGCATATCAGTCTAAGCTGATAAAAGCTGACAGAAGCCGCTTAGTCATCCAAAGTAAGTAACAGATCTAACAGTACCCCAGGCTGCAAATTTTATATTTAAGGGGGTGTTTAACACCATCTGACCTGCGGCACACCTTAAATCCTGCTCTGCAGGGTTTTCTTTCCCAGGATACTATCTTTGATCATTAAAGCCACAGAATCAGCACCTCCTCTTTTGAAGCACCATGCTGCAGTCATTTCAAGTTGCAAAAAAAAAAAATGCAAGTTTCTGCATCAGCCACAGGTTTCTGGGCTAAAATTTCATACTGTAATCTGCAATAATTAACTACACTCTCAACCAGTAAAACAGATTCTAGACTTCTGCATCCAAAAACCTTCCAAATAAATAAAGAGTAATTTTAGTGTTTCCCACAAGAAGTCCCCAGAGAGTTTATAAGCAGATAGTTGATTATATCTGGTATAAGGCTGACAAAAGGACCTGGGCAGTGGACTCTATATGAGTCTGCCTGAGAATAATACAGCAGCAGTACACATTCTTGATGGAATAATGCTATCAAGATTTTTAACATCCTTCCTCCACCAGTTAACTAATACAAAGTAATGGTGCTAATATGTTTAAAAATTATTCTTCTGCCTCTGAATTAGATTCTGTCTCCCTTATCTTGTTTTATCACGTCTATGCAATTTTTAGCATGTCTGCAGAACTGAGTTTAATCTGGGGGGGGGGGGGTTGGTGGTTTTAAAAGATTAGTCATGTTTTGATCTCACCTGTCTACAATTATTTATTTGTTTCTACCTGCACAACAGCACTATTTTCAGATAGCCCTGTGCACTATTTAATATAAGCAGGGCTACTTTCTCATGTTACAATTTCTGCTGATGGCACTGTAACCCTTTGTTTTCTATTCTTTACTCCTTTTTTGTCTACATTTAGATTGCACATTTTTAGTGATGATCTGGTTTATGTCCTGCCTTGCAAAGTGGCATGTACATTGATAGTGTCATATAAAGATATTATAAGTAGCACAAATGCAAGATTCTGCATCGAAATCCTTTCCTTAGGACAGTCAATTAATTGTCAATAATATATTGAAAGAGTATGCAAATCTGTATCCCTGTGGCACATGAGGGAAAATAGTATTTAATCTCTCTTGGAAATGTAGAACTTTTAAAAACATATACTCTTAAACATGTACTCTGTTTATATATTACAATAAATTAACTGAGTTTCAGAACAGATTGAATCCTAGTAAACGGTTGATAGAGTCAGCATCCCTGGAGAAAAAGGCACATTTGGGGCATCTGCTTCCCTGTGGCTAGTTTATACTTTTCGGGAGCAATCCTATCAAGATCAACGGTCACCTCCGACCCCAGGGGCGACCACCTATCCAGTGCAGGGCAGGAGGAGTGGTGAGGAGCGGATCTCCTCCTCGCTCCCCCCGCCCTGCTTTCAGGGCTAGACAGCCGATTTCAGTTGTCTGGCCACAGGACCTCGGAGCGTGGGAAGCAACAGCCGTATGACACATCGGATGTGTTGTACCGGATTTCCAACTCCCTGCCCTGCCCCCCGGGAACACCCCATTTTTGTCGCTCTGCGCTGCTCTTACGAGCGTGGAGTGCGGGGCCAATCTGTGCTGCCAATGAGGTGGCACGGAGGGGGTGGGTGTCGATTCTCCAGGAACCGACCTATCCTGTGGCCGTCTAGCTGCTGACTAGCAGCTGTAGGATTGCGCCCTTAATTGATTTTAGCTATACTTATTAGCAATATCTTGCAACTGGTCTAATAACATTTCAGCTCAGGTATTGTAAAACAAATTCTATTTAGGTCATAAACTTTGTGAGCAAGCATTGTCAGCTTCAAAAGAAGAAAGAAGGACAATCCAAAAGAAATTATTTTGACTGTATTCAAAATAGCTGCCGTGCTCTGGAATTAGAATGATTCCAGACAAATGTAACAAATCACAAAGAAACTGAGGTTGAGGGGCAATATCCTATTGTAAGACAGCTGAAGGTAATACAGACAGAAACAGAAAGGTGGTAATTGTGTCCACATTCCTAAAGTAATATAACTGGTTTGAGAAATGGTGATTTCTCAGATCAAGGATATACATTATTTTGTGCCTGGTCCCATCCTGTGGTTTGATTCTCCTCTTCCAGCTATGTATTTGGTTACGCACACGCACACACACACACACGCACACACTTCAAGTATTTGGCTATTTCTATGGAAGTAGAATTGCCATATAAAACTCAAGGAAATTTAATTTCACGTATCTGCAATCACTTGAATTGTTCACCCTTTTGAACACCAGATGTCACCATCCTTTAATCTTTCAGGGTAGTAGCTGTAGCTGAGCTGACTAGCTGTCTGAGCTGTAAGCTATAGTTGAGCATGATAATAATGCTCTAGAGGTCTAACAATGACTTCTAAACATAACTAAAGAACAATAACATATGAGTAACCTGCTGGTATCTCAAGTGCAGGTAAAGAAAGAACTGCAGAAAATGTCACTAAACAATCCATTCACCAACTAAATGAATACAGGGAGAACTATTCTGCAATATATTTAGATCATACAATCACAAGAAGAAGCAGTTCATTAATACAAGACAGCTTTCCATAAAATATCATGAGATTCACTCAGTTGGGTGAGTTGTGTTTTAGTTCATATTTGCATGTTCAATAAAAGGATGCCATGTATCATAAAATTTATTTCTACTTTGACATAGTCTTGAACTCTTTACTTGCTTAGTTAACTACTCCATCAACGCAATAGACCATAATCTGTTGATCCATTGAGGAACTGAAATTGGTTGATCAAACTTTCATGCTGCCGCAATCTCTAATCTAGCTGCAACCCACATGAATGAAATTATTTGTGTAATAACTGTTTGTTTTGTCCTTTGTAGATTGACAGAAGATTCAGTATTGGCACAAAGTCAATCACCTCTTCTGTTATTTTTTCAGCCTCTTTTAAGATCTGCAACCAGAACTGTTTCACAATCAGGCATGCCCATCACATATGAAAAAAGTCCCTTTCCCCTCACCTCCAACACATTTGAGCAGTTGAGCTAGAAATATAGCTCAGATTCACAGGTGTTAAATACCATCTATGCAGCAGTTTAGGGGTGCAATCCTATCCATGTTTAGACAGAAAGAAGTCCTACAACTCCCAGCATGCCCCAGTCTAAACAACCTAAAGGCTGTTTTCCTTTATTTTAGCTGAAATTTACTTTAGTCCAAAGCGCATTCCAATTTGTTTGTCTTATTGTAGACCACTTTTTATTCCTGATTAATTTATCCCTAATAATTCTCACCCCTGATTTTTTGTTTACATTCATTAGCATAAAGTAGAATACCAATTCTACGAATAAATATTAATTGAAAGAGTGAGGGGAATCTATCCTTTTATTACCTTAATTATGAGTAGCAAGGGCAACATAGTAAGAGTAATTACAATATATTTTGAGATAACTATTTTGTGTTAAGTGATGTTAAATATATAGCCAAAGAGCCTGCTAAAGTGCATATCTTTTTTTAAAAACACAGTTACTCTGGAAACCTGAGGGAGGAGAGGGGAGTCATCATGATTCAAAGCAGAAATTTATATTTCTGTAACAAAGTACAGTAACAATATGCAGTAACAATAAAATATTGTTATTCCAATAATAATAAAAACATAGTGTACCTATGTATGTATTTGTCTGATAAGGCCTCAGACAAAGAAAGGTCTCACCCATTACCTGCTACTGCAGATTGAACCTAGCACCTTTTTCATGCAAAGCAGGTTCTCTACTACTGAGCTCCAGGCCCTCCCAAGGTGTCAATGACCTGGTTCACATGTTATGACAGCCCAGAGCACCGACTGAGTATGAGTTCACACTGAACCGTGGGTTGTTGTCACATGCGATCCCTGCAATATGGTTTAACTCTGGGTTGTTAACCACAAACAATACAGCGTTTACAACCCAAAAACAAACCATAGGTTCTCTTCCTGGGTTGTTCATGGTTAGCAACCCATAGTTTGTTACAGCATTTTGCCATTTGTATTTTATCCTCACTACTACTTTGAGAGGTAGGTTAAACTGGGACACAGTGAGCCTATTTGCACAATCACGGGGGGGGGGGGGGGATAAGCCATGGTGGCTTATTTCAGTGCTGCACATGCCAGGGGGATTTGCACAATAACCCTCGCTGCTGTGGCTTGTCATGTCGTGTGAACCCAGCAAGGGTGGCTTGTCACTGTGGTTAATAAGCCATCCCCAAACCTTAAAACAGCCCATAGGTTTTGGGTCCCTTGTTAACCACTACAACAAGCCACCCTAGCCAGGGTCGCACAGTATGGCAAGGTACTCCAGCAAAGTTAATTATGCAAATCCCCTGGCATGCCATAGGCATGTACAACCACGGTGGGTTATTTCCCCCTCCATGATCGTGCAAACCCAGGTAACGACTCAACCCAACGGCACTCAGTGAGCAATGAGCAGACATTTGAACCTGTATGGCTCTCTTAACACTCAGTTCATAATACGGATTTTAGAGCAGGGGTAGAATTTTTCTTTTCTTTTGGGGGCTTAATTTCCTCTGGGGTAATCAGTCAGGGGCTGAATCCAGGGGTGGATAGTGACAGAGTCAAAAGTGGGCAAAGCCACTCCCTTTTCTCTTTTTGTCACTCCTTTTTCTTTCTCTGACATCTCTTCCCCGCCCCTCACCACACCCCCTACCCAGAGGGCTGCTAGGAGAGGGACAGATCACTCTTGCCAGAACTCTGAACTCATCTCACAAAGAGGGCTTTTAAAATTTGGCGGAGGACCACATGATATTAGACCAAGGCTGCAATTTGCCCACCCCACATTTAGAGTTATCATGACATAGCTGGAACATTGATGCTAGGCATCAATGTAAGGCAGTCAGAATATATATGGAACGATGTGGCATCACAAAGCCTGGCTCTTTTAAAATGTCCTTTAAATTAAATACAAAGTATATGTCTCCTTCAAAATAAAGTAAAAGATGTTCAGATGTCAAGTTTAGACTATTGCAATGCATTCTACACGGGCCTGTCCCTGAAGACTGTTTGGAAGGTGCACCTAATCTAAAATGTGGCTGCCTAATTGCTGATTAGCACTAGCTACTGAGGTCATGGTATAGAATCATAGAATAGTAGGGTTGGAAGGGGCCTACAAGGCCATATAATATGGAAGGTATGGAAATATCTTGATTGGTTTCCAGTTAGCTTTTGGGCTGCGGTGGCTTAGTGGTTAAGACACTGAACTGCAGACCGGAAGATCGGCAGGACAGCAGTTTGAGACCCGAGTGCTGCGTGACGGAGTGAGCTCCTGTCTTCAGTCCCAGCTCCTGCCAACCTAGCAGTTTGAAAGCAAGAAATTGCAAGTAGATAAATAGGTACCGCTTCAGCGGGAAAGGTAACAGCGTTCCGTGCACCTCAGTGTTCAGTCATGCCAGCCACATGACCACAGAAGCGTCTTTGGACAGCGCTGGCTCTTCGGCTTAGAAATGGAGATGAACACCACACCCTAGAGTTGGACACGACTGGTTGGGGACAACTTTACCTTTTTTTACCTTAGCTTTTGGGCACAATTCAAAGTGCTCTTTCTTAAAGTCCTAAATAGTCTGGGACCATAATGGCCTATAAAGTTGCTTCAAGGAATGCTTTCTCCCATATGACCCCCCCCCCCTCTTATGTTGTTTAACGAATCCCTGACTGGAGTGCCACAACCACTGGTAGGTTTGTTGTTAGTTATAAAGAGCAAGGCCTTTTCACTAGTGACATTAATTCTTTGGAATTCCCACCCTAGGGAGGTCCACTAGACCCTCTTACTGCCAGCGTTCATGCACATTTATTTATTTTATTTATTGCATTTATATCCCGCCTTTTTTCCTCTTGCGAGGAACCCAAGGCAGCTTACATTCTCCTCCTCCTCTCCATTTTATCCTCACAACAACCCTGTGAGGTAGGTTGGGCTGAGAGTGTGTGACTGGCCCAAAGTCACCCAGTGAGCTTCCATGGCCGAGTGGGGACTAGAACCCGGATCTCCCAGCTCCCAGTCCAACATTCTTGGCAAGGCTTTGGGATAGGTTTTTAATATTTGACTTGATTTGATGCTGCTTGATTAGTATTTGTGTTATGGTTTTCATAGTTATCATTGTATAATTGTTTGTTGGCTTTTAATTTTCTTTTAACTGTAAGCCACCTTGTGGGTCTGGTCCAGACAAATAGCTAAGGTACAAATTGAAGTAAACAAATTGTGCCACAGAGCTGAAGGGTAGGCCAGCACCAGACATTAGTTTGTTACTTTCACATTTGTTAAAATATTGTGGCATAAATTTCAGTTAAAGAATTGGCATGACAAATGATATAATGGTGAAGAATATAAGGGAAGGTGAAAATTTATTTATTATTTACAATACCTCTCCACATCAAAAATCTTGGATCAGTGAACAACAAGATAAAAGAACAAAACCCCATAATTGAAACAATTACAACATTTTGAAACAACAGAAAATCCATTAGAAAACCTGTCAGGAATTGAAGACACCATCTTGATGGCTCCAACACCTTTATTAGTAATTCAGTTCCTTGTTCATTTTTATGATTTGACATTATCTAATAAAGAACAGGTAAATACACAGCATGATGGCATGTTTTCTCCAGAGTCAGGGGCAGTTTCTCCTAATTTTCTCCCAGTTTCTCAGTGAGACCTCTTAGGTGTGCAGCACATTTTAAGTATCCTTCGTTGTCCATGTAATTGTGTGTGTGTTTTTTATCCTGAAGCATAACGTCTTCACAAAACACAAAGCAGTTTACAATGGGACAGGCATGGAGGCAATCCTGTGCCTTACCCCTAGTTCTAATATGTCTGGAACATGTAAGGTGATATGGCTGCAGAGTGATGGATGTGGACCTGTTTTACCGTGCCATTTCGTTCATAGATTCACTCCGTGGTCTTCCAGAAAAAAAAGCTACCCAGACAGCGCCAGTACTCAGACGCAAACCATTTTCCACATTTTAAAGATGAATGAGGATAGTCAAACACATTCATGAGAGCGCTGCTCATCAGACACACACCAGAGGGGAGTCGGTCTCATAGGCAACTTTGCCTCATTACTAGGCAAGGGACGCACAGGACTTCAATAAGGAATGTACGTATCTTCACGCAATCATAGTATTCAGCAGCTATTAGATTGCGCGTGTTTTATTCTTTGAAACTCTGCTACCTATCGAAAACGCCCCACGCAGCAAATCATGGCGCACCGCCCAGTGTCCAGTTAATGTCTGTGCAATAATTAACGACTGCAGCCCGGTTGACAGCTGTATCTCCCTCAGCCCGTGTAAACAGTTTAGAATTGGTTCACATACTTTGCAGTCACCGCAAACATGTTCTGATTGGCCTGACGTCCTGTTTATTATCCGCCTTCGACTGATGGCCAATGGGACTGAAGCGCCCCTAGCAACCCGCCCTCTCTCCCCCTCCCGCCTTTTCTTTGGCTTCAGCCGAGGCTGCTGTTGCGCGTGAGTCAAACTGGCCTGTCACTCAAATTCTCTTTCTCGAACCAAAAGGCGGCCAAGACCTCGGCCGTGTGAAAATCTTCATTATAATTGGCCGTATTCGTCGTCCATCAAACACAAGACCATGGCGATTGGTAGATGTCTCCGAGGAGAGTCGGACTCCGCCTTTCTCCGTCCTATGGTGGCTTCCAGCCAGGCAGGCGTCTCAGTTGGTCTGTAGGGGCCACTGGACCGAGTTGAGAGCGCGCGCGCGCTCTCTTCTTTTTTCGGTGCTGCGAAGGGAGGTGGGGGGCAGGGCCTGAGGCTGCTGCGGCCCAAATTTGCGCTGCGTTCCCGCTGGTAAGAGTCTTACTCGCGTCCTCTCAGTGTCGCTCTGCCCTGTCCGGACGTTCTCCGCGGGGCATTAGACCTCTTCTCCCGACTACACGAGTCCTGGCTGGCCGCCTCTTGAGGAGCGTGTGAATATGAGCCGTCCCTTGGTGTGCGTGATCCACCGCCCCTCCTCCTTTTCGAGGCAGGTAAAGGAGAGCGACTGGTTCGGTGAGTATGAGAGACTTGCGTGTGGGGGTTCGGACGGGTTGGTGGGAAGAAAGGGCAGTTCCCACGCTGGCGCTGCACATGGACTCGGAGCTGTTAGGAGGGTGACAACGAGCTGGGAAGCGAGGGGAGGGTGCGTTGGGATTAGTGGACGGTGACTCCGGTGTATTCTTCTGAGGTAACCAGCACTTCCCTTCGTGCTGGACGCGAATGTTGGGGAGCGTGAGGATCGGGATGGAGATGAGAGTGTAAGGAATGAGACTGAATCCATTAGGTAGAGAAAGTTTGGGACGGTGTCCTGAAGGCGTGTGTGGAAATGTTGTGAAGGAAGCATTATGTGTGCGCTGGGGCATGAGGCTGAAGGAATTCTTTTGTAGTTTGACAGTACTTCGTGTAATTTAAATCCCTCCCCCCCTACACACACACACACACACACACCACCACTCACCCCCTTAATGCTTTAAAAAGTAATATAAAGCAGCTGCCTTGGTCCCCTGGTGTCAGGAAATGGTCAAAGATGGAGGAGTGTCTGGCCACCTGGCTAAGGGTGTGGGATAAGGAGGATAAAGTGTAAGGGGGAGAGGGACGATTTCTTTATTTGTCTCTCCCTACGCCCGCCTTGGGACCATGAGTACTATGCCCAATAATTGTGCAAATAGGGATTCATGCTATCGTACTGATCATGATTAAATAGGCTTGTGTTTGTAGGGACGTTTGAAAGATGCAGTTGAGGATATCAAGCGCCACTTAATCCCACAGCCCTGCGACTGTTGCTTCTGGGTAGCTGTTTCATTCAAAAGGGTTGATCTGATCTGAATGGGGAAGTTGAATTTGCACTGTGATGGTTTAATTATCCTTTTGTCTTGTTTTTTTGTTGCACATGGGTTTGGTCTGTGTGCATTTTTTAAAAGATATTGAATGAAAGATGTCAATGCAAGCTATTATTACTGTAGTCACTACAGTGTGGTAGCTTCCATGTAGGGAGGGAGGACTTGCTTTTTGAATATGACCTTGCACTTATGTGCTTAATTAACTACTTTTGAACTTGAAACATTTGCTGCCATTTTCATTGATATTGCTGGAATTGTTCATATAGTTTTTGTAAAATTCATTCTTAGTGGAATTAGTATTCCATTTGTTAATAGAAAGTCACTTACAATTCAGTGTGTACAATTCTAAAATTAAAAGCATGTTTATGATTGGACTTGAATTCCAATCTCACCTTGATTTGTAGATCTACAAAGTAAATAAGGCTGAAATTTTGCAGCCTGAGATCAGGCCTTCATAGGAATGACTGTATCATAAATATATCCATTGTTTGTTCTTGGCATGGAAGTGTGAACTTTGTGTAATGGTGAATAAACATATATGGTGATATGTCTGGCCATTCTACTAAAGTAACAGATATGCATGTATCTTCTAATCCGGTATGATCTGTTTTTGTTCTGCCTTTCGTTTTGAATATAAAGAACTGCATATCAAGGTGTATTGCCTGTGCTGAAAGCATATATTTATAGCATTTAGCAAAGCAGATATTATTTTTCTGAGTAGGTGTACCACTCATCTAAGTAGTCTTCGTAATGATGGTTTGCCTCACTTCCATTTAGAGACAAACTGAATTGAAGAGGGATGATAGGGAACATTATAATAGATGGGCTTTATCAAGTTTTGGAATCTGTTTTGTTTTTCAAAATAAGTACAAGTTCTAAAGAACAAGGCTGGTCACAAAAGATAGCGTATAGAGACTATTTATAATATTACTATTCTCACTTCATTGAGTCATAAAAACATGACTATGTAACTTTGGTTCCTAATATGCAACTGTAGGTTATGGCAAGGTTAAGCCGTAATACCTTAAAAACACAAACCTAACAAGGAAACATTTGCATTGATGAAAGAATGGGAAGGAGACAATGAACCATTATCTGTTGACATTTTGGTTTCTGTCCTGAATTATGACTACTTGAACATACACACACAGAACAGCTTTGCACTTTGTGTACAATTCTGCAAATGGAAGCAAAAATGACATCAAGTGGGAAATAGTTTTGTGTAAAGCAGGGTTAGGCAACTTCTTCAATCAGTCCCAGGCAGCATGACCAATGGTCATGGATTATGGGAGTTGTAGTCTAAAACATCTGGAGGGCACCACATTGCTTACCCCTGGTACAGAGGATTGGTAATGTGAACCAATAATGGTCTGACTGCAAGTTTGAATGGTCTACGTGTTTAAAAGAACCATGATCTACTGAACTGTGTTAAATTTATAAAGTAGGAGTGCATACTTGGGATTTCCTTCACAGGTAAAACATAACTAATTTCCATTAAATGATCCTGATTATGTGCTCTTGTTTAAGAGCATAAGAATTCGACCCTGGAACTTATTCAGTGTATTTAGCTTAAGGTCTGGATCCAGTGGTTCTATTCCACCAGCAGAAGGGAAACCACTGGCGGAATGGATTTCCCCTTCCCCTGAAGCACTCTCCATGCCCCCCAAATATGCTTGGAAGGGTTGGGGGACCCTCTGGAGAAGAATGGAGCTGGGCACAGGAGTTCATAGGGGGGAGGAGAGGATTCGGAAGGTCTGTTGTGCAAGTGAACTTCCGCTTGCATGACATTGGATCCAAATCTAGTATTATCGTCCAGTATGGTCAGCCAGATGTCCCTTGGAAGCCCATGGGTTGTATCCAGTACTGCTGCAGTGCTCCTGTTCGATCTGTTGCGGAAGTGGGACCCACTGCATGCACAACAGAAACTAGCAGTTCAAAAAGCAAGCCTGGAAACAAGCAGAAATGCTTGTTTCTGGATCAGGATAGGTCAGTGGAGCTTCCTTCTGCAAACTCCACTGACCTGCCCTGTTCTGAAAATGAGCATTTCTGCTTGTTTAGGGTTGCCTTTAAAACTGCCACTCCCCGTTGGATTAGTGGTGGGTCCCACTGGCACGCAGTCAAGCTTGAATACTGGCCCATGAAAAGAGCACATTTGTAATAGCCATGAGCACTAACCAGTAGGTGGACCAATGGAGAAAGATTATATTTTCCCATTGATAAAATATTGCAACTTAATTTCTGTTTAAACATGACTTATCTCTAATGGAAGTGCTAGTTGTGGGAAACTGATCTTGTAATAACAATTGTACCAAAAAAAAATGTCTGGAAGGTTCTTGATAGCCAAACACTCATTGATTTTAATGGGCCTAGCTTACAACTTTCCTCTATAAATTTCTTGTGACATAGGTAAAGTTGCTCACCTATGACTAAACAGTATAAATAAGCTATATATTCAGTTTTATTGCAAGTTTTGCAAATATCTGATGTGCAGAACAATGTTAATGGCTTTAGCTGTAGCATGTGTTAAAATGCCTGTGTTTGCACTTCTGGAGGCATTCTAGCTGTTTTGACCTGTGGAATGTATGATAAAGTCTGCATTGTTGTAGCTGTAATGTAAGGGAGCAAAAATGTTTTAAAACCATCTCCACTGGCTTTGTCACATATTCATTGTGGGGGGTGTGCATAATGTTTCTTTCTGGAAATCCTGGAAATCAAGGGTGGGGAACGGGTGCCTCTCCAGCTTTTGTTGGACTGGAACTCCCTCAGTCCTAGCCAGTATAGCCAATAGTGGAAGATGATGGGAGTTGTAGTCCACCAACATCTCGAGGACCACATTTTCCCTATCCCTGCTGTAAATTGGAAAGGGAAAGCTGACAATGGCTGTTCCTTATGGTAATGAGTAACAAAGCACTATTTGTCTAGTTTCCTTATCCGCAGGGCTAAATAGGCTTCTGATCTTACTTTCTCTTTTCCAGTCTTCTCTCTAGCATTGAGATGAATTCTTTTTTGCCTTATGGGTTTGTTTACTGACCCATACACCTACAGACATTGATTCCTTCTAGGATTTACTCTTAAAGTAGGGAACTCTGATGTGGGGATATTGCTGGTAGTATATTTGCTGTTAGTACCTTTGTTAGTGTTCTGTACAGTTGTATTCATTTCCTGAAACATTGATCAGGCTAATGAGATAGATGGTCCACAGGAACAGCAGGAGATGACATTATAGAAGGGTCTGGAAAGACAAAAAGGGTTTAATCTGTCATTTGACCACAATCAAATATTCTGAAGTATAGAATGCTCTTGTATAAATAGTAGCCTGTTTTCTGTATCATGGCACCACTTTATAGCAACTACAGGTGTCAAAGTCAGACATGCACACCCTTGCCATTTAAGAGCAGCTACTCCCTGCTCTCTATCTCCTTCTAGAGGACTTCTTCCCTCTTCCCTTCTGATTAAACCATATGGCTCAGTTTCTACTAGTTGTGTGCTGTAACTGTAGGTATATCTGAATAGGAGGAGCACAAGGTTGAATAGAGAGCAAAAAGACTATAGTTGAATTTATTAGGACAGGAAGGCCTGGCGTGCTATGGTCCATGGGGTCACGAAGAGTCGGACACGACTTAACAACTGAACAACAATCCTCTCCTTCAGAGTTCTCAGGATGATTTATGTCTGGCTATAGCATTTCATCCTTCCAATAACCTGTGAGGTAAGTTAGTGAGAGAATGTAACTGGCCCTAAGTCACCCAGTAAGTTTCATGTTTGAGGTGAGGAATTGACTCCAGGTCTCTCAGTCCAAGTCCAACATTATATCCAATATGCTGACAGCTGTGTCAGTGGGAAAGAAGTTTTAAAAGTAATTTAAAATAAACATGAATGCATGTGACTGGGAGGTTTAAACAGCTTATACGAAGATAATTTTGTACAGTTTATTTCTGCTTTAAAAGTTCTATCAGACCTGGCTGAATTTTTTTTTAAAGTTTAAAATATTTAGAGGCTCTGACTGTGAGCTAGGGCAGGAGCAGGAATGTGAAGAGGGCTTACACACCCTATAGATATATGCTGAGTGTTGCATGGGTGCCTGCACTGTGGCATGGTGGGGGGAGGCTAATGTGGTGGAGGCCAGATGGTGATCACAATGCTGATAGGTGGCTACTGATTGGACAGCAGATGCCCATTCTGACGTATTTGCTCACTGAGTCCCAGCTCTTTATACCAGAGGCAGAGGACTGGGCTGCATAGGAGGAGAGGTGGGCAGGTAGTAAGAGGGGAAAACTGGGATTGCATGGAGAATGAGGGTGAGTCAGTGTGTTGGGGTAAATTAATTGAAGAGGAAATTGATTTGGGGAGTTTAGCGTTTGGGACACCGACTCCATTTCTCTCTTATATGTAGTTCATGGTTATGGGCAAATGGCTTGTGTCTCGGCTTCATTAGCTTGTCTTCTGTAAAATGGATGTTGTGTTGCAAGAGCAAATGTGGAGGTAAGAGAGCCATTTGAGGTTCAGACCCTACCTCTGCTTTATATTCCATCTATTGTAAGCCACTTTAGGAAGACTGCAATCTGGAAAGGCAGGCAAGAAATACATAAAATAAATACAATGAATAAATGCCTCTGGAAACCGACAAATAGGCCATGAGATTAGCACTGTTAACCCTGTTTGTAGTGTTACGTATTTAGAGGTATACTGCCTGAGAGAGCATAAAAGATCCATTTAACTATCATGGTTGATATGAGGGGCTTTCATGGACAGAGCAGGGTCTGAGCAGGTAGGAAAAGTTTTGGATAAGTGGAGATAAACAAAGGTATGCTGGGTTTAGCTTGTGGGTTTGGAGTTGTAACACCTTCACTTCTTGAAGACACTAGCTGCTGGCTTATTATATACACAGCAATCCAGCTGCCATTTCTGCCTCAGTTTGCACTAGGAGGTGTGAAATTTTGGTTTTCTTAAGGAGTCTTGCAAAGCTCTGAGAGAGAACTAGAACCAGGTTAGGGGATAGAACAAGGAATTTGAAGTGCACCTTGTGATATGGTTATAATAGTTGAAACTTGCATTTTTCTGGCAGAAGCCCTGAAAGAATGAATCATGCGTTTTGATTTTTTTTTTTTGCACCCCTAAATAGGTTCCAAGTTTAAAAATACCAGTTTGTCCTGTGTCAAGCACAAATCTGAGACACTCTGGCTCCAACTAGAAAGTTAATGCCTGGTCACTTTAGTGGGTTCACACTTTGCGTTGCTAATGTGAGACATTAAATGAGTTGTTTGTTTCAGCACAACCTTTTATACTGCGAATTAATTTCCACCAAACTAGTTCACAATGTAGCCTGTCAGAGTACTATGGGATAAAGCAGGTCACCTCTCTGGGCTGTTGACTCCATTTGTGGGAAGTTAGAAATATGATAGCACTAGCTAGCTAGGAATTTCCTTTTTTGAGCAGCAGTGATAGAGCTTATACATTTAAAATATGTAGAAAAGGGATAAGATGTAAAATGCTTATACTTGACATCTTCAAAGCATTCTTAAGGAGCTAATTCATGGATGGAAATTATCCCTTGTTTTACAGAGAAAGTTTTGAGGGAGACAGACTACCTGTAAATGACTTGCCAGTAGATTATACATTCAGAAGTATGAAGTGGCCTTCTGAGTCTGTTGTCCAGCATACATTGGTGAAAATTGTGGAATGCAATGGTGCTCTGGAAAAATCTCAGCTAAGGATGTTTAATCTACTGTGTAGATGTATGATACTGGCAGATTGCTAAAATGCCAGTCCTATGGATGCAAAATGCTTAATAGGCTGTGGAAGATGTGACACATACTGCTGTCTCACAGTGTTGCATGCCTTCATGTCTAGTGTTGGTACAAACAAATCTATTTTATATCAATATATATAAAACAGCCTCCTGAATTTGCACACCCCTGTCATAGAAAATAATTTCTCAGTTCATGATATTGCTTCCTTGTCTCTACCATTGCCCATGGTGTATGTGTTCTTTCTATCCTGCCATGGATTCTGGTCAAACCAGTTTTAGAGATTTCTATAGTGTTTGGCTTCAAGATATATCTGGAAAAATCTGAAACATGCCCCCCGTTACTCTGCTGTAATGGGGGGGCATGTGGCTGTTGTGGGCAACTATTTGATAATGCCTGTGACAGTGCTGCCAATGACTGTGGCACACCCACTCTATGTCTAGAAATCATTCGGTTAGTGTTAATGATGCATTCTTGGCAGGTAGTAATGTGGAGGGTTTGGCATCACATTGGATTGGAAAGAATAGGCATTGATTTACCACATGCTGCTAACAAGGGTGTATTTTGAGTCCCATGTTTTCTGTAGAAAATGGTTGCTGCTACAGTTCAGCAGAAAGTATAGGGAACCCTTTTTCCTGAAATCTTCCAGGCTCAGAAGGATTACCTCTTCTGCACAAGAATGAACATGTTCAAACCTGCCTGTATTATGTTATAAAAGCAGTCTTGAGGCTTTAAAATATTGAGGTTGGTCCAAGACTAGGGCCTGGTTCTCATGTCATTTTAAGCCATGGTGGCTTATATGTACACACAGTAGCTTATTTTAAAATTGACCACTGTGTGACCGGGCACACAATCAGGCAAATAAGCTACTGTGCCTATCTTTTTCCCCCCTTGCCCCTCCCTCTCTGTCCTCCAGCCCGCATCCCAGGGGACCTGGTGTCAGACCATCTTGTCTGCTGGCAAGACCTCCTTCCTGGCTCGAATCGCAATGGTGATAGGAGTCGGGTCCCCTATTTTAATTTCCCCAAGCCCCTTTTTATGTACAACAGGACTAGGAATTTTTTTAAAAATCTGAACATTGGGGGGGGCATTTGGATTTTGCTCCCCCTCAAATTTTTGGAGTTTTAAAAATTTCCCCAGTCCCATTGTGCGCAAAAAGGGGCTTGCGGAAAATTTTGAAAATCCCAAAATGGGGTGGGTGATTTTAAAGGGGGGGGAAGGTTACAGTTACTCACTTCCCTATACGTTTCCCATGCATGGCAGGGTCCTTGCGGGGTTCCCCACATGGCCCACTACTCCCTGCCCTGGCACCCCCTCCTTCCATTAAAAAAAAGTTTGTTTATTCATGGATGGGGTGCTTTGAATTGCCACACAAGCCTGTGGAGATTACCTCCATTGACTTACAGTGGAGATTTAAAGGGGGTTCTTTTTATTTTCTTCGGTTTCCCGATGCTGCGTTGGAGCACAGCACTGGAAAACTGAAGGATACTGGCTTGCCCTCCCTTGAACCCCTTCATGTTGCCCAAACATGCAGGGGTGCAGGTGAGGAGAGCCGCTATTCACCTCTAGCAAGCTGGTTTGCTGCTTTCAGCTGCCAGCTTTGTAACATGCAAGGGGGAAGGGGAGGCAAGCCAGTATCCTTCAGTTCTCCAGCGCAGCATCAGGAGAACGAAGGAAAAGAAATTAACTTTTTCTCCATGTGTGCAAATGGGACTTCCCATTTGTGGACATAGAGAAAGTGGGTGAGTAGATCCCAAACTGGGGATCCATATCCCCCCCGCCACACACCAGGCAACAGGACCCATGGTGGAGGGTGGGATTTCCCACCCCCAATTTTCACGAGAAGCACTTTGAAAACCTAATGAAAGTCAATGGAGCTCATTGCTCATAGACTTCCATTACATTTTCAAAGTGCTCCTTGTGAAAATTGGGGGGGATCCAAGCCCCCCAAGTACTGTGTTGTGTCAACAGTCTTTAGGGGGCTTGAATCCTCCCCAGTTTTTGGCTTTTTTATTTCTGCATCCCCCCTTTATGGGCTGGAGACATTAAAAAAAGCCAAAAAACAGAGGGAGGGGTGTGGGGGGGGGGATGCCCAAGGGGATTGCAGGCCATGTTAGGAAGTGGATTTTTAGGAGTGGGGTGTTTGCCTTCCACCATGATCCTAAATAGGAAAAAGGGCCCATTTCCCCCATGTGTGCAAATGGGGAAAAAAGTGGGGAAGTTTGGGCAAGGTTCCTGGTCCCTTTTTATGCAAAAAAAAAAAAAAAAAAACAGGACTGGGAACATTTAAAAAAATGGGACCCAACCCCAATCAGGATTGGAGCCAGGAGGGGGGCATGGGCAGCGGCTTGGGTGCGATCACGAATGGCAGTTGTGACCCTGCTGGGCAAGAGCAGCAAGGTTTTCTGCTGTTCTTGCTAAGCAGCTCGCTGCCCAGTGCCCTAAAGCCACGCTGGAGCGCCAGACAACACAATAAACCATTGTGGCTAAAATAAACCTCACTGGAGACTGTGGATTAGAAGGGTGGCTTATTTTGGCTAAATAAACCACCATGGTTGGGGAAAACCGTTCACAGACAAGACAAGAAACCATCATGGTTAATGCAGAAAAATAAACCATCGTGGCTTAACTTGTTGTGTGAACCCATTCTTGATCTTGTTTCATGTTTTTTAAACAGATCATAGTATGAAAAATAACCTTTTACTGAGAGCAGAGAGCTATATACTTGTTGCAATAAGCTAGATCACAAAACGTATGAAATACTGACTTCATTCCAAATTTTTATTTTCGAATAGAAGGCATCAGGCAAGCTTATGTTTGATTGCCATGATGTTCCCCATCACAGTCTCAAACTAATGACATTTTTGTCAAGGTTTGTAGCAAGAAGCACATCCTGCTTCAATAGTGTAGACAAGGCTTTTGAGATCATCCACTAATTCTTAGCCTGGTAGGGTCCGGGCAGAAGCCATGCAAAGAAGAAATTGCATTCATGTTAGTTCAGCCTTGCAAAGAAATGCACCAGAGTTTACTAGCCCATTTGTCTACGTATATGAATGTTAATGATTTTGTGGTTTAAAGCGGGGGGGGAACCCTA
The DNA here is from genome assembly GCF_057233095.1 of Heloderma suspectum. Classification (NCBI taxonomy): domain Eukaryota; kingdom Metazoa; phylum Chordata; class Lepidosauria; order Squamata; family Helodermatidae; genus Heloderma; species Heloderma suspectum. The sequence continues at coordinate 235,006,163 of NC_139461.1, forward strand.
ATTTTGTAAGAAGACCTTTTCTGGGCTCTTAGACCAAATTCTTAGTTGCCAAAGGCTGGTTGCAAGCCTGAGATGGACCAGTGTGCCCTTTTTTTCTCTTCTCCCCCCCTCTCCCATGTAGAGTCATGCTCTTATTATTTGTTTGGCATTCTAATGGAGATTTGGGGAAGGAAAATGGTTCAATTATGTATCCTTTGTTTTTAGTATCCAGCCAGAGAAGAAGAAAAACAAATTGAGCACCGAGGATGTGAGAGATCCTCTCCTTTCTAAAGGAACCGTGTTGTTTGCAAGATGGATCGGAGTAAGCGAAATTCAATAGCAGGATTTCCACCACGTTTGGAGCGCGTTGAAGACTTTGATGGGGGTGGCGGAGGTGATGGGGCCGTGTCCCAGATGGGCAGAGTTTGGACTTCTTCATACAGGGCCTTGATAAGTGCCTTTTCAAGACTTACACGACTTGATGACTTTTCCTGTGAGAAAATAGGATCTGGTTTCTTCTCTGAGGTATTCAAGGTGGGTAACTAACCTTAAGAGTTCTTCCCTTTCCCTATTTTTCATATAGTAAATGTAGCGAGATATATTCTCTTCTAGTTTGCTTTGTAGAGCTTTTGACTGTGCTCTGCTTAAGTTCAATGAGTGACAGGACATTTAAATGTCTTGAATCATTAATTTGTTACCTGTAAGAGTGTTTCTGGGAAACGTAAAGCACAATTTATTTGAGTGTTGAGTGACGCACCTATATTAAATACATGCATACACTTAATATGAATTGGAAGGCTTGCAGAAATGTATACATCTTATTTAAATATTTAGGACTCTTTTCCAGATTGAAACAAGGTGACTTGCATCACAAAAAAAGGTAATTAAAGAAAATATAAAAATGGGAAAACAATCAAGATGTTCAAATGTAAAACTAGGAGACTCCTAGTACTGTTACCTGTATTCTTAAAGAATTAAACATTTGCTAAACAGAGTCCTTGAAGTTTCTCGGGCACCTAATGTAGCCTTCAAGCACACCTCCTTAAAGACAGAATTCTACAGAATAGGGGCTGCCATGGTACCTGTTCATCAACTACTCCCAGTTACTCAAGTTTACCATAGATCCTAAGTCCAAATGGGAATAGGACTTCAAAAAATAAATTCTGCTTTATCACAGAGATCAAATTAACAGAATATGGTAACTGACACCTGCAATTACTTCTTTATGACACCTTACATTGTTTGTTTGAATACCAAATACCTGCTTAGAAGCAGTACTTTGGCCTTTAAAGAGCCTGACCTAGATGTGGGGATTCATGCTTCTTACTGCTGCATCAGTCTTCCCAACCATTCAAAATTATTAAAATTAAAAGTGCAAACCTAGCTTAAGGCTTAGAGCATATGAGCTGTCTGAAACATTTTAATATCTGAAAAGAATACATTTTATTTACAAAAAGAGGTAGAAATTAAACCTCAATAGCAGGTGAAAAACAATGCATATCTGCGTTCCTGTACTTGTCAGGTGCAGACTAATTTTAGATAATTTAAAGGAGTAGATCTTGCCTCATGATCTTCTGCCCCATAGAGTGGTTCAATAATATCCCATTGTTGGACATCTCCATTGCAGGCAATTCAAGTTTGCATAGTTAAAGATAAGTTGAAGACAAAACCCCAGTTACTAACCCTACACTTTATGAACAAAGTATATAAGATGTAATGGGGGGGTAAGGAGAAAATGAGACTTCCTGGGGAAATCAACCAATCTTGCAGTCTTCCCTTTTAGCTGCCTGGATGACTTTCCTAGGCACCTTTTAGTCTCTGGCCACTAAGGGGAAATTATTTGAATGGTCTCCCTTCTCTGATTTTTAATTAAAAGCTCTGAGATTGCAGGGCCTTGGTCCATGGCATCAGTAACATACTAATTGTGCTGAATTCTCTCTCTAACTTACAATGTATATCAGAATTCTCTCTGACTTGAAACATCCATCAGATGGGTTGGGGATGGCACAGTCTAGACTTAATATACATGGGTCATTGTTAATGGAGGCCAAGGAGTTAACATGTTTTCTGCAGGCCATTTGCAAACGTCCCATATATAAAGCAGGGTGGATAAAAATTGATGATTTTTTAAAAAGCAGATTTAATTTTTTTAAATTGGATTGTTTTGGTTTAATTTTTTTAAGTCTTAAATAAAATACAGAATTTCTCTCTCATTGGAAAAATAACATAATTAGCATTAAGACCTCATAACATGCTAAACATGCACTGACAGTCTCATAAAAATAATGGCTGTGTCACACACTGGTTGCTATGAAATTCAATCAAACATGGACGTTCATTTTAGTTTTTCATTCCATGAAAATGGCTCTGTCCAGCATAACTACCAGCTCTTGCTTCTTGAAAGATCTGGGCTTTTGGTTTCTGTTTGTCTGACTAAAGTCACATTGCAAAGACATAGGGTGGGTAGAGTTGTTGTTCTGCTTAAGTGACAGTGGAGCTGGGCCAGGGAAGGCAGAGGAAATAATTAAGACAGAAAGACAATATAGCACAGTGGATAAAAATCAGTGATTTTTTAAAAAATAAATTGGAATTTTTAAAATGTAAATACTAAAGGTTGTGTCCAATGCTAGACCTACTTAGAGAAGACCCACAAATTAATGGGACAAATTAAGTTAGACTAACATTGGGTATATAACCCCTAAATTTATGTTAAATAATCACTACGTCAGCATTATGTGATCAGGATATAAGCACATTAGCCATACATTCAATCTCTAAATTGAATCAATGCCTACCAGATACATTGAGTTAAAGGAGGCTTTACTATCCAAATGAAGAACCATCTGATAATTTTTCAAATATGAACATTTACACTCTACCCAAATGTAGGCATTTCATTTTCACCTGATGAAAATAAACTTTTAATCTGCCCAAGAACTGTAAAACCTTGCTTTGACCTACTAGTCGTGAGCATTACATTTTTGTTTCATACTTCGTTTTGTGAGAGTAAGACTAGGCCAAGACAGAGTGAAGTAGAAAGGAGCAACACTGGAAAGGAAAAAGAAGAAAAATTCTCCTGTGTGCATCTGCCTGTATTGTCATACTGAATCTGCAGTTCTTGACCTATTTGCCTGGGAGTAAGACCAGTTTACCTCAATGGAACTTATTTCTGAGTAGACATGTATAGGATTATGCTGTTAATCTCAAACTGTCATGGGTTCTGGTCATAAGAAAGACCCTATACAGGAGTATTTTATTTATTTGATTTGTACATCACCTTTCTACAAAGAAAATGGCACTCAAGGCAGCTTACAGTCATAGATAAATAAAACATGAATAAAGTAATAATAAAACAAATACATTAAAAACACAACTAAAAACAGAACAATAATAGAATATTCCTTCCATAGGTAGAAAAGGAAAGCATGCAAAATAAACAGTGAGGCAAAGAGATGGAAAGCCTGCAAGAATGGAACAGCATAAATAGTACTCTATTTAGTTGTAAACCTACATGTTTTAGTGGTCAGATTTACACCATTGTTCAGGAAATAATATTAAAGTTTTAGTGGGAAACTTGATTTAAATAAGTGATTTCAATGTTCCCGTGTTGCTGATTTTAAATCAGTTTATGCTAATTTTAAACCACCCTGATTTAAACTCTATATTCTAATTGGCTTCCAATTCTTGTTGTAGTGAATTGGTTCCTCTTAAACCTACAACTCTGGCTTGAGCTTGTGTGTACTATGCAGACATTGGTCATGCAGAATTGTGATATTATGCTTCCTTGTAGACCAAAAGAAAAGGTCCTCAACTGCATTTTACCCATATATAGAACTTGGGTACTAAGGTTATCTTGTTGCATTTGGTAATGCAATAATATTTAAAGTGACCTTCAGTTGTAAATAATATGGCATTATGATATCTTAACCTGCAGCTTTCAGTTTCTACCACATAGGTCTCTAATGTCTGAGCTTAAAGAGCTGCCTAGTCTGTTTCAAAGAAAAACAAATGTTCCGAATAGGCAGTTCTTTTCCATGTGTTTTTGATTCTGGATGTTCTGGGTCATACCCATGACAATGTAGGCCATCTGGGAAATGCAATTTGAGTTCAACAGCATTGTATCCAGTAACTAACTAACTAACTCTCTCTCAATCTCTCTCTCTCTCTCTCTCTCTCTCTCTCTCTCTCTCTCACACACACACACACACACACACACACACACACTTCTGTGAGTGAGACTGCTTCTGCCTTCAGTTTTATGTTCAGAATCTTTTCATTAAATTAACAAACCATGCTAGGAATGTATTACACACAGAAATCATCACATTAGCCAGGTACAAAACACTAATTCCCCCCACACCCTTGTGTGACTGGAAAGCACTTTTGTGCACATTTGGAGGAAGAGAATATTTACTTTCAGCAGCAGCTCTTCATGCCTCATGTATGGGTTGCTGTTCTAGAGTGTCCCCCAACCTTGAGAGGCTTCTGGGTGGTGGGGTTGCTACCAGAAGGTGGGGAGAACTGAAAAACTGCACATGACAAATAGAATACTGCCTAGGGTACGTTGTATCCATTCATTGGGACTAATACTTGACAAACTCATACAAAAGAACAGTCAAACATTACCTTCAGCTTTCTTCTTGTTTAATGAAGGTCTCACTTTCTTCCAGTGTTTTAGGCTACTTTTCCTTTTTACAAAGGACAGAATCTATTTGATCAGGAACCTCCATTTATAATCTATACCCACTTTCTGAAAAACAGAAGTGATAGACTGAAAACATCCTCCAAGTGCTCAAAATCATTGCAGAGAGATCTGCTTAAAGTTGTATAAATGATTTGTTTATTATCAAACTTGGATGTTGCCAAAATGTTTGAACTAATTACAACTCATCATACTAGAATTACACAAGTACATCTCTGGGCATATTAGACTCTGAAAGTTTAGATAGCTTATAGCTTGCTCTAATTTATCCTTATCCTCTGTCCCTTCAGATATTCTATAAATAACAAGATTGTCAAGATATGTTGTCCAGATCCTCCATCTGGTTTATTCATGGACTGTTAATATTATGTATTTGATTAACATAACACTTTAGGATAGGTAGGATAGCCACATTCTCTATTCGAAAGAATAGTATAGTTTAGAATATTAGTGCAGTCTTCTCTCAAAATCATGTCTTAGTTGGCATTTTATTTCATCATTTTGGTTATTATTCCCCTTCCTTCCTTATTCTACCCTGCTGACATATCCTATGGGGGAGGATCCTTGCTTAGTTTAGGATTCCAGTGCAAGTTGCCCCAGAAACAGACCACAGGCATTTCATCTACAGTCACATGTGTACCTTTTTCATTCTGTGGTGTTTAGATCAGCTGTGGGCAACATTTGTTGCTGCGCATAATTTACACGCACACATGTGAGTAATGACGAATGCAGATCGAAGGGGGCTTTAACCCAAGGTATGGTATGTGCACACAGCAGATTTATGCAGTATGCTCTTAATAAAGTGGGGAATTGCTACTTATAAAATGGGGAAATTAGTTCCAAAATCAGACTAAATGTTTACATATTTTTGTTCTTAAAATACACATCCACATTTGTTACAGAAGAGGCAAAACAACTTTAGCCATCATCTAGCACAGCAATGGGCAACACACACAAAATCAGCAGTTTGCCATTGAGTTGTTTTTTTTTTTTTTACAAACTGCTACAGAGTCTTAAATTTAGCAGATTTTTTGCTGTTACCGTACTGTTGAAATTTCGCGGTGCAGCTCAGGGGTGTCTGGGGTCTGGGAAGTGGCCCCCACCCTTGCCCTAGCATATGGGTTAGTATACGAGTTCTTTTAGTTCTAATGATAAGGTAAAGATGATGATTGAGGGAAATTGACATTTGCCAAATAAGGAGCAGAGGGTGATTTTATGGAAATGGCAAGAGAGGAAATTGGGATGCTATGCCATCAAGGGAGCTGGTGATGATGGTGGGCTGTGGGGGTAGAGATTGATAGATTTATGAGAAAAGGAAAAGAAACAGAGCAGGAGTGGCTATAATTACCTGACTTCAGAGGAAAAGGACTAAATCTGCTGGTTGGTTGCAAAATGTTAGAAAAATGCTGTAGGCTGACTACCCTTGGGTTTCTCAGCTTTGGTTACAAATTCAAAATGGTTCAAAAGCCTTAACCTAATTATTGAAAATGAGCTGCATCATGTTATCTATAATCCAAAGAAAAGGCCTTTGGATGGGTGATAATGGGGGAGACTTAACAGAGGTGTAGCCATTATTAGGGGTCCCAGTGCCATCACAATTTGATTAAAAATAGTATTCGAAGGGAAAGGCTTGAAACTGCGGTTTTTCCCTGGGACTCCCAATAATATTAGGAAATTGTGCATTTGTCTAGAAACTTAATAATCACTTCCCAGTTCTCTAGACTCTCTTATTAACCACCTCCACTCTTGAACTCAGAGCTGACGGCTCACGTGTATGATACAGTCCCCTACTAGGCACTGGAATGATTGGATGGAGCTGGCAGGTTTCACTGCATTATACATGGAACCTAGCTCTGGACACAGTGGGGCACTGGGGGGCAGGGGAAAACTTTGCCTCTGGGTATGTAAGGTAAACAGATTTCTCTGGGTAAACACAAGAAGATGGCTAAATAGAAAAGTGGGAACAGTCATTCTGAAACGATGGGATAGGTAGGTGCCAGAGTGGAGTAGAGAATTGTGCCAGGCAGCAGCAACAAGGAATTATTTTCAGAGATAAGACACAATAACGTAAGGGATGCCCGTGCAGAAAGAATGAACTGTTGCCCAAGCTCCAGAGCAATAATAGAGTTTGAAACAAGGTACAAAGAGCTCCATGGCTAAGAGGCTGGACCAAGGATGGGTCAAAACAAAGGAAATAATACTTGGTTCTGGTAAATGAATAGAAAGCTCAGGGATGTTCCTTGCCTCTTCATTAATTTTCATTTGATGACTATACAGGGCCAGAGTTTTGTAGTAGTACATAACAGTTTTGAGCACTGTAGTAGTTGTTGTTCAGTCATTCAGTCGTGTCTGACTCTTCGTGACCCCATGGACCATAGCACGCCAGGTCTTCCTGTCCTGTGCTCTCTCCCAGAGTGTGCTCAAGTCCATATTCATTGCATCGGTGATGCTATCTAGCCATCTCATCCTCTGCCATCTCCTTCTCCTTTTGCCTTCAATCTTTCCCAGCATCAGGGTCTTTTCCAGGGAGTTTTCTCTTCGCATTAGGTGGCCAAAATATTTGAGCTTCAGCTTCAGTATCTGTCCTTCCAATGAGCAGTCAGGGTTGATTTCCTTTAGGATGGACTGATTTGACCTCCTTGCAGTCCAGGGGACTCGTAAGAGTCTTCTCCAGCACCACAGTTCGAAAGCAACAATTCTTCGGCGCTCAGCCTTCCTTATAGTCCAGCTCTCATAGCCATATGTTGCTACTGGCATAACCATAGCTTTGATTATACAAACCTTTGTCAGCAAGGTGATGTCTCTGCTTCTTACTATGCTGTCCAGGTTTGCCATAGCTTTCCTCCCAAGGAGCAAGCGTCTTTTAATTTCATGGCTATAGTCACCGTCTGCAGTGATCTTGGAGCCCAAGAAAATAAAATCTGTCACTGCTTCCATTTCTTCCCCTTCTATATGCCAGGAAGTGATGGGGCCAGATGCCATGATTTTAGTTTTTTTAATGCTGAGTTTCAAACCAGCTTTTGCACTCTCCACTTTCACCCTCAACAAGAGGCTCTTTAGATCCTCTTTGCTTTCTGCCATTAGGGTGGTATCATCTGCGTATCTGAGGTTGTTGATAATTCTCCTGGCAATCTTAATTCCGACCAGTGATTCATCCAGCCTAGCATTTCTCATTATGTACTCTGCATATAAATTAAATAAGCAGGGCGACAATATACAGCCTTGTCGTACTCCTTTCCCAGTTTTGAACCAATCGGTTGTTCCATGTCCGGTTCTTACTGTTGCTTCTTGACCCTCGTACAGGTTTCTCAGGAGACAGGTAAGGTGGTCTGGTACTTCCATCTCTTTAAGAATTTGCCACAGTTTGTTGTGATCCCCACAATCAAAGGCTTTAGCGAAGTCAATGAAGCAGAAATAGACGTTTTTCTGGAATTCTCTTGCTTTCTCCATGATCCAGTGAATGTTGGTGATTTGATCTCTAGTTCCTCTGCCTCCTCGGAACCCAGCTTGTACTTCCGGTAGTTCTCGGTTCACATACTGCTGAAGCCTAGCTTGTAGGATTTTGAGCATCACCTTGCTGGCATGTGAAATGAGCGCAATTGTACAATAGTTTGAACACTATTTGGCATTGCCCTTCTTTGGAATTGGAATGTAAACTGACCTTTTCCAGTCTTGTGGCCACTGTTGAGTGTTCCAAATTTGTTGGCATATTGAGTGCAGCACTTTAACAGCATCATCTTTTAGGATTTTAAATAGCTCAGCTGGAATACTGTCATCTCCGCTAGCTTTGTTGTTAGTAATGCTTCCTAAGGCCCACTTGACTTCACTCTCGAGGATGTCCGGCTCAAGTTCAGTGACCGCACTATCATGGCTATCAGGGACATTCAGATCTTTCCTGTATAGTTCTTCTGTGTATTCTTTCTACCTCTTCTTAATCTCATCTGCTTCTGTGAGGTCCCTGCCTTCTTTGTCTTTTATCATGCCCGTCTTTGCACAAGACGTTCCCTTGAGATCTCCAATTTTCTTGAAAATATCTCTAGTCTTTCCCATTCTGTTGTTTTCCTCGATTTCTTTGCATTGTTCATTTAAGAAGGCCTTCTTGTCTCTCCTTGCTATGTCCTGGTAATCTCCATTCAGTTGGGTATATCTTCCCCTTTCTCCCTTGCTTTTCGCTTCCCTTCTTTCGTCAGCTACTTGTCAAGCCTCATCAGACAGCCACTTTGCTTTCTTGCATTTCTTTTTCTTGGGGATGGATTGAGTTGCTGCCTTCTGAACAGTGTTACGGACCTCCGTCCATAGTTCCTCGGGCACTCTGTCTATCAGGTCTAATCCCTGAAATCTATTCCTCACCTCCACTGTGTATTCATAAGGGATATGATTGAAGTCATACCTGAATGGTTTAGTGGTTTTCCCTACGTTCTTCAATTTGAGCTGGAATTTTGCAACAAGAAGCTCATGATCTGAGCCACAGTCAGCTCCAGGTCTTGTTTTGACTGACTGTATAGAGCTTCTCCATCTTTGGCTGCAAAGTACATAATCAATCTGATTTCGATATTGACCATCTGGTGATGTCAATCTTGCCATCTCATGTTTGACCACCTCCAGCTTACCTTGATTCATTGATCTTACATTCCAGGTTCCTAAACAATATTGTTCTTTACAGCATCGGACTTTCTTTTCACCACCAGACACATCCACAGCTGAGTGTCCTTTTGGCTTTGGCCCAGCCGCTTCACTCTTTCTGGCGCTACTTGGAAATACCCTCTGCTCTTCCCCAGTAGTATATTGGACACCTTCCAACCTGAGGGGTTCATCTTCCGGCGTCATATCTTTTAGCGTTGTGATATGTTCCATGAGGTTTTCTTGGCAAGAATACTGGAGTGGGTTGCCACTTCCTTCTCCAGTGGACCACATTTTGTCAGAACTCTCCGCCATGACCTGTCCGTCTTGGGTGGCCCTGCACAGCATAGCTGATGGCTTCACTGAGTTACGCAAGCCCCTTCGCCACAACAAGGCAGTGATCCATGAAGGGGACTGTAGTAGTACAGCACTCAAAATGAAAGATGTCATCAAGGATGTTCAGACAATGCTTCAGGATTGAACCAAATTTCCCACCAAGATTCTGGATTCTAAGGTAGCTTCATGGGTAAGTCGGCTGGTTGGTCTCATGGTATTCAGGCAGGCATTTTTATGTTTTTATGGTTACAGGGAAGAACAGCTTGTAATTCAGTCAAGAAGGAAGCATGTACCCATCGTGACACCTATGCATCTGCAGCCATTCAGAGCCTTCCTGACATTCCTGGTGGCTTCTCATGCTGCTCCTTTCAGAACCAAAACTGATATTTGAGCCAAGATGTCAGGGTAGTGGTAATTAAATACATTGTGCACAATGTATGTACCCAGAGAGCCAGCATGTCTGAAGTTCCTCTGTAACAGTTTGCATGAACTGCAGTTTGGTCTTCTGTGTGAGGGGGAGGAAGGGAAGGGGAAGACTAAATTAACACAGGAACAAAGACAACTAAAGATAGGGGGTGGAGGGACGGAAACAAAGGAAAAGGCAGGATAAACCAGCAGCTGCCATGGCATAATAAGATGGAATTGCATGCCAAAAGGAATCCATCAGGGTTGAGAATTGGTGCTACTTAAAGAGTTTGTAGCATGTTCCAAACAAAGATTCTTAACTTGACCCTTGGCAAGGCATTTTTAAAAATGTGACATAAAAGCAAATAAATCTTAAGTAGTTAGAAAGGCAATAAGAAAAGGCGGTCATAGCTGGGTACAGTTCTTTTGGAAAGCTGCTGCATTGCATTGTTTTCCTCTTAAATAGAAGATGGTTCTCTTGGACAGAGCCATCTTTCAGCAATGGTGAATTCAGTGCTTCAAATAAAAGCACCTTGCTATAAATGGGGTGAAATAATATTGTAAATATAATATTTAGGGAATGTGATGCAAGTTTAAATGACTGGAAAAATGCCAAGTGTTGTATTAGAGTAGGATTGTAAGAAAGAAAAATAATATTATAAGAACTTAGAATGCAGTGAAGCTAACTTGTGGTAAAATCCTGAGTTGAACTAGGCCTAGTGAATAATTGTGGGCTCTATTATGTGTAGTTTGATTTGTCCACGTTCTGCTTACATTCTGGGAAGCAGAGTTGGTAGCCCTGCATTGCCTGTTGAATTAAGTTTTGCATCACAGCTACTAATGGGGGATGGGCTGAGGAGGTGGTTTTGCTTCTATCGGTAACATGAGGTTTACTGATGTAAACCTCTTGCAGCCACAGTTTGTTCCATGCTGCTTGTGCAAGTTAATGTGAAATAGCTCACAAAACATGAAGTGTATCGTTTCCTCTTATGTCTAACTTACCAAACAAGGTACACATTTTTCTGAGGACTGTCCTGTTATGGGGTTAGCATTAGTTATGGGGTTGGATCCAGAATAAGTTAGCTGAAATCAGTAGTACAAGTTAGTCATGACTTAACACCTGTCTCATTGTTTTCTTGGGGACTAAGTTCAACTAATGTTGTCTACATCCAAATCATTATGTACAAGGAAGCTTTCTGTTCTCCTTAAAAACATTGATTAGGTATCTACTTCCTATTTTTAAAAAGTTATTTTTCTCCTTTCATGTTTGCTGTGTATGCTTCTGCAGGTGTGTGTGTCTTCTAGTTTTATTTATGTGTACTGTGTTTACCTCTGCATCCTGACTGTCTTATATTAGTGTAAATAAGCTTCTAAATCAGTTGGATTTACTGTGGAAAACGTGGCTTCTCTGAACTGTAGTACAGATGACTGAGTGGTCACCAGGATAGATTTCTTTAATAGGCATTGATCTTAGGATTTTCCCCAAGGGAGTGGCTCTGTAATTAGATGTTTGTGTTGTGCACCATCAATTACAATTCTATTGTACTACTTAACAACATCTACTGGAAAATCAAATATAGTAGCCTTATAATGCAGCCTGTGATATTTCTTTCCCAGTTTGATGCATTCATTGCTTCTGACTCAGACTTTTACAGCTGAGTTTGTGGAAACCAAATATGCCAGTACTTATTGTCTCATAAAACCTAAGCAAGGATCAGTAGAAGTAGTTCTCATCATTGTTGTCGTCATCTGGTGTACAAACAGTCTAATATAATTTCATATTAATAGACTAGATCCAGAGCTACGTGAGCAGAAGTCCTTTCTGCTTGTGTAAATTGTCTTTGCCTGATTTTCTTCAAGTCCCCTAAGCCTCAAAGGTTTTTCAGGGGGTGCAGGGGCCTGCAGCGGGGAGGAGGAGATGGGGAAACCTAATTGCGTAACCAGAACTCTAAATACAACCCCATTTCTAAAATACAATTTATATCCCACCTTTCTACCAATAGGTGCTCTGTAGGTGGATTACCAGGCACTTAAAAGATTTGGGACCCAGGCCCATAGGATGCAAATCTGTGTAAAATTTGCATATGTTAATTTATAGACATGTAAATTTAGAAATAACTACTAATATTTATTTAAATTTCACAGAAGACAAAGCCAGCCAGTTAGTTTCTCATCCAAGTCACCTGAAATAAAATTAATTCTTCTATTAATTTGCATCCTGCTCCAGATAATCACAAATCAGTAGTTCTTCTTCCATTAAAATTATTTGCAATAGTATGAAAACATGCAGAAAAGAACGGTAGATTTTTTCATGAGCCCTCCCACCCTCTCTCACTCACAGGCACACACCTCTCTGCCTAAAAATGGCAACTTTTGCATCAAAATAGAGTTTCAAAAATTTGACAAGAATGCACATCCAAAAGCAATCCAAAGGCAAATCAGGGGGTCACCCCAATTAATTTCCCAATTGCCACCTAGATCCTGCTCCAAAATTTAATTCCCCTTCAGTTAATTACCCATTCATCAATCATGATTATCTCCATAAATTAAATAAAGTAGTGCACAGTTCCATGGGGAGGGTCAAAATACCGGGTAGGTGATAGGAGGAGTGAGAGCTGGAGAGTAGGGCAGAGGAGGTAGAAGAAAGGGGGCAAAGAAGACTAGACAGGAAAGTAGAGAGGGAGGTTGGGAAGGAGTGGGTCGGAAGGGAAAGAATGGAGCTAGAACTGGGCAGTATGGAGGAGACAGAGGGAGCCTAGAAAGAGAATAGGGAAGAGATGGTAGAGGCAGGGGTAGAAAGATGTCTCTTTCCTCTGCTCTGCAGTTTCTGGGGCTGGCTCTCTATGTGGTGAGGATAGAGATGTCAAATTTCTGGAAATTTTGAAGCCATGTTAAACAGGTTTTTTTCCCAGAAAAAAATGGAAATTTTGGAGAAAATTGAAAAATAAGCAGTACTTATTGTTTAAGCACTCTTTACAAATATAAGGTCACTTTGTTGCTTTAGGACAGCCTTCCCCAACCTGTCAGCTCCTATCAGTCTCAGGCAGGATGGCCAATGGTCAGGAATGCTGGCCAGTGTAGTCCAAAACATCTGTAGGGCACTAGATTGAGGAAGGCTGCTTTAGGAACATAAAGCAGCCCTTGTGTTCTTAAAGTTATATTATGTATAATATGGTTTGCTCATAGGATTAGCGTTGTATTTGAAAACTTTAAAAAGTGAATTCAGTAAATTTGTAATTATTGTCTGAATAAACTATACTTTTAAAATTTAATATAAATGTGATTAACTTTATTAGCAAATCAATTACACATGTTTTAGATTCCTAGTTTATGTCTGACCAGAGGTAACTTCAGCAAGTAGTCCCTGAAACATCTGAATCATCCTAGAAGCCAGAAGAAGCAGGAAGAACTGGAGGCAGGGAAAGACAAGTCCACAAACACAGAACTCTGTAGAATAAAACCCAAACTGTCAAGAGTGAACATTTTCTTCCATATTATGATATGGTGACTCTATTTACATGTTGGGAAACTGAGCATGACTTGGAGCACCCCAAAATGGCTATCAGTAAAAGATGCTGGATCAATAATTTTAATAAGAAATGGAAGAAATAACTGCGCTGAGAATCTTACAGAGAGGATTAAAAACATTTCCCCCCCCATGGCTTCATTATTTCCAGACATTTTATATCTCTAGTCTTTCTATAAAAGTCTTCTTATTACATCGTTTTTAGAAATCATTTTTGCAGGGTGGGGGGCTTGGTTACAATATATAAACACCTTATCTTAAATTCTAAAAGAAAATATTTCATAATCCAAAGTTGTTCGAATTTTCTAATTTTGGGGGGGAAAACAGTCCTTGGGGAAAAAATGGGTGGAAACTGTTTTTTCCTGATTTTTTTCTGGGTTTTTTTTCCCCAGGGCTTCACATATCTAGGTGGGGGCTTGTCACTTTTCTCCCAAACACCAACCCAACCCAACCCAACACATATACACAGAGAGGAAGACACAGACAGGCGGCTAGGAAGCCCCACACTGTATACCACCTCTCTCTGTGCCACAATCTAAGGCACGGAGACACACAAAGGTGAGGAGAAGCCTGATCTCTCTCTCTCTCTCTCTCAAACACGTGCATGACCAGGCTCTAACACACACTTGGGGTACCTGGAAAGGTATCCATATTGCCAATATTGTTTAACCTTTTAGCAGAGCAAAAAACACTTTTCTCTCTTTTGCCCACTCATCTCTTCCCCTCTCTACTTCCCTCCCACTTCTCTCCTTCTGTCCTCGAAGAAAATTGCTCCCACTCTATGCAATTAAGCTTGAGTGGGGGGACTTCCATTGGCACCAATGGAACATTTTTTCTAAGCTTAATTGTCTGTGGAGCAGGGATTTGGAGGGTCATAGCACCCAGGGAGGGGAAGGTTAACCCTCCCATCCCCTCACCAATTGCAGTTTCCCTTGAAAGTTACCCCTTGTATGTCAGGTAAGCTGAGGAAAAAAACACCCATTGGTGCCAGTTGACACTAAGGCTGGGTTTGCATGACACAATAAGCCATGGTGGTTTATTTTTCTGAAGTAGCCATGATGGTTTATCGCGTCATCTGTGAGTGGTTTTCCCAAGTCCCAGTGGTTCATTTAGCCAAAATAAGCCACCCTGATAAGTCATGGTCTGCAGTGGGATTTATTTTAACTTTTGTGACTTATTGTGTCATCGAGCGCTCCAGAGTGGTTTAAGCAGATTACCTACAGAGTCGCCTGGCGAGAGCAGTCAAAACTGCCACCGCCGCTCTGTTCTTCTCAAGTGAGCTCTGTTTCCAGAGATCTGCCTAGCAACAGATTGAGCTCTCTGCCTGTCTCCACTCTTACCCCTCTCTCAGTGGCGTGCTCCGCAAACGTCCAAAGTGTTAAACCCCCACGTTTCCCATGGAGAGGCATAGCCGCACAGGGTTTTAGTTCTGCCTCGAGTGCCTCTCCACGATAGGAACCTGTGTATGAAATTCTGTCCCATTCTTACAAACTTCCAAGGGTTTAGAGCTGCCACCCCCTTTTTGGTGTGAAGGTGTTTTTGCTCTCGTGTGTTTGTAATTGCACAGGGGTTTGGTTGTGCATTGAGTGCCTCCCTATGAGGGGAACTTGTGTATGAAATTTTGTCCTGTTCCCACGAACTTCCAAGGGTTTAGAGCGGCCACCTGCTTTTTGATGTGGGTGGGTAGGGGAACACTCCAGGACACTCCAGGAGAGTGGAGGACAGGAAGGCCTGGCGTGCTATGGTCCATGGGGTCACGAAGAGTCGGACACGACTTAACGACTGAACAACAACAACGGGTAGGGGGAAAGGGTGCTGTGAGGAGAGATAGGGAACACCGCGGGTGGGGTAGAACGATAGCAGGGGGGGTGCAGGGGGGAAAGGAAAAGCATGGAAGTTCTTTCGATACCATCAACCATGGTATCCTTCTGGATAGGTTGTCTGGGTTAGGAGTTGGAGGCACTGCATTGCAGTGGTTCCGCTCTTACTTGGATAGCAGATTCCAGAAGGCGGTGCTGGGGGATTATTGCTCTGTGCCATGGCAATTATGTCATGGAGTTCCACAGGGCTCTATTTTATCCCCCGTGCTTTTTAACATCTACATGAAACTGCTGGGGGAGGTTATCCAGAGGTGTGGGCTGAGGTGCCATCAATAACACCCAGCTCTACCTCTCTTTCTCATCAAACCCAGGTGAGGCAGTAGCTGTTCTGAATCAGTGCCTGGGCATGGTAATGGCCTGGATGAGGGCCAATAAACTGAAACTCAATCCAGACAAGACGGAGGTACTGTTAGTGGGTGGTTTGTCTTCCCCGCTAGGTGATATTCATCCTGTTCTGGAGGGGGTTGCACTCCCCCTAAAGGATCAGGTTTGTAATTTGGGGGTGCTCTTGGACCCAGAACTGTCACTTGAGGCACAGTGACACTCAGTGGCACAGAGCACTTTTTATCAGCTTAGGCTGGTATACCAACTGTGCCCTCATCTGAACAGAGATAGCCTAGCTACAGTTATCCATGCTCTGATAACTTCTCATCTGGATTCCTGCAATGCGTTACACGTGGGGCTGCCTTTGAAAATGGTCCAGAAACTTCAGCTAGTCCAGAATAGGGCAGCAAGATTGTTAACAGGGACTGGCCAATGAGCTCTTATTATGCCAGTACTTTTCCAGCTGCACTGGCAGCCTGGCCATTTCCGGGTCCCTATTCAAAGTGCTGGTATTAACATTTAAAGCCCTTAACGGCTTGGGGCCAGGTTATCTGAAGGATCGCCTCCTCCCATATGTGTCTGCCCAGACCTTAAGATCATCCTCAGCTGCCCCTTTCCATGAACCCCTTCCAAAGAAAGTGAGGTGGGTGGCTACTAGGAGGAGGGCCTTTTCTGCTGTGGCACCCCAGCTCTGGAATGAGCTCCCTAGTGAGGTTCACCTGGCACCTACCTTGTATTCTTTCCGGTGCCAGGTGAAGACCTTTTTATTTTCCCAGGTATTTTAGCATTTTAGCTTTCTAGTTTTTTAGCTTTGCTATTTTAAATCTGTATTTGAAATCTCTGCATTGCTGCCAGGTTATTCTGGCTTTATTCTGGTTGTGTTGTTATATTGTGGTTTTAATGCTTTTATATTGTTTTACTGTGTGCTTTTTGGTTTTAATTTTTGTGAACCGCCCAGAGAGCTTTGGCTCTTGGGCGGTATTGGGTGGGGCTATGGCAATGCTCCTAGAACTAAATGTAGAACTCTTTCAAAATGTGTTCTGTTTGCAACTGCTATGTATTCTGGTATGTTTAATGTGGGGCCATGGCAGTGGGGGTGCAGGCAGGCAGGGGGAAAGGGAGAAGCCTGGAAATCCGTCTGGGAGCAGTGTGACACGGCTTGGGAGGGGTGATGGTGGCGACAAGGCAGAGACAGGAGACACCCCCTAGGACACAGTGTGAGGAACGTGACGTAGCTGCGGTGTGAGGGGTGATGGGGAATGGTACCCAGCGCAAAGGATGCTTGGATACCATCCCCGCTGGGTGGGATTACTACAGACAGAGGAAGGACAGGGGGGCGGGAACTATTCTGTGTAGCATATTTGTCCGATCTTGGTTTATAAGCTACTGTGAGTAGTTTATAAACTAGCATGGCTTAAAGTGATGTGCGAACCTGCCCTTAGGGTTCTGCAGAATAGATCCGGGGCCCTTGGAAGTAGACTTTGGGTCAGGGGCCAAGGCTTAGCAATGTCAGTGAACTAGATGGGCTACAAAGAAACAATTCCCAGACAATGTGATAGATGACTTACTTATGACCGGGGCGTCGTGAGAGATAGGCTCACTTGGGCACGGGCCCTGGATCATTTTGAGCTGTGACCTGGATCTTTTGAGCTGTCCTAATTGCCTTCTTTTTTTTTTTACATTTTCCCATGGACTTGCATTGGAAAACAAATGGCCATAACTTTTTTTATTTTGTATGATAAATACATGAAATTTGGAGAGCTGGTAGTGCCCATGGAGCTGATTGAACCTGCCCAATTTCAGACAGTTAGGCCTAGTGGCTTTTGTGCTAGCTACAGGTAAAAATGGCTTTTTTCAAGAAAATCTGTCAAAGCAAAGAGCTATAATTTTTTTGAGTTTCCACATACATGCATGGAATTTTACGTATTCAGCTCCCTATGGAGCTGAATATGTAAAGTTTCCTTTTCTCAAAGATTAAAACAATAAGTAAAAACTGCCAAGCCACACAGGGGCTTAGAGATCCTAATCAGAAGGTATTTAAGGTGACCATTAGGAGGTCACTATCCCTAATCTCTGGTGTAGGTTTTTTTTAAGGTGCAAAAAACTCCTCTCCCTCTACTTTTCTTCTCTTGCATGCCCACTGTTGGGAGCTTGCTTGCAATGAAATTTTGAAGAGGGAGAAGGAAGGGAAGAAATAGCTTCATGTGAAATACTGGTATTTCAAACAGCACCTGATTTTACTGCCCCAAAGTGGAACCTTTGGCTTCTGCAGAAGTTTAGTAGCTTCAGTACAGCAAAGGATCCAATCAGCCTACACAAATTTCTTTCTCCCCCTCCACAGCTATTTCTCCGAAATAGCTGTAGGACACAAATTATTTCAAAAAGAGAGTTAGGACTATGTGGTGTCATGATTAAGGAACTGCTAAGGCTTTTAAACAGGTTCTACAGTTTAAAAAAAGCTAGAAAAAGCCCTCTACCACCTCACCTCATAAAGTTAATTTAAGTATGTGCAATCCTTTACAAACCCTCCACAGCCTCTTAAATTCCTTTGAAGTACTACCTCTCTGAAAGGAGCCACTTCGCTTAGGGAATTCTCTCTATCCCCCCTCCGCATTTCCAATCACCATTCTTTTCTTCTTCTCTCCCCCATCCTGTTCTTTCTTCCTCTTTATTCTACCCTGAGCATATCTTGAGGAATTCTTAAAGAGAATTCTCTTCAGTGGGCAAGAGAAGTCCTGAACTGTATTTGACTTTATACAAACAGGCAAGAAGGTTGGTTTTTTTCCTTCTCACTCAAGTCTTTGAGAAAAGTGGGTTCACATGGTCGCAGAAAAACGCTGTTGTTCAGGCAGGCATTTGGGGTGGGTTAGGGTATTTTAGAAAATGTTTTTATTGTAGAATTTTATTGTTTTAAACTGTTTTTATTGTATGTTGTACATCGCCCAGGGTGGCTGGGTGACCAGCCAGATGGGCGATTAATAAATTTAATAATAAAATAAAATAAATAATAAGCGAAACAAATCTGGGACTGTTTTGTTTGTCAGTTGCCATTATTGAGCAATAGGAAGGGCTGTGGCTCAGTGGTGGAGCACACGCTTGGCATGCAGAAGGTCTCATGTTCAATCCTCAGCATCTCCAGGTAGGGCTAGGAAAGAATCCTGCCTGAAACTCTGGAGAGCTGCTGCTGCCAGTCAGTGTCAACAATACTGGGCTAGATGGACCCAGGGTCTGTCTCAGTATAAGGCAGCTTCCTATGTTCCTATGAACAGAAAGCTTTAATAAAAATAGGAGTTTTTGGTTTGTTTTTTAAATGGAGGGAAGATAAATACTGCTCATTTATACAATCCTATGTATGCCCACTCAGAAACCCCATTATGTTTAATGAGACTTACCTTCAGGAAAGTGTGCATAGGATTCCAGCACGAGTTACTTTTGCAGGGAGGTTTGCACCTTGATGTTCTGCATGTTTACTCAGAAATAAGTCCCAAGCTGTGAGGATGGTATTGCAGGTTTAATACAGTGCCTACCCAGTTCCGTCTAATGAATTGACTACCCTTTCAGCTCAGTCCTATGCATGTTTTGTCATTTGTGTTTTTTGCATGAACTCTAGCTTCAGTGGTGAGGCAAAGGTACTTGGTACATGCTCACAGTTTCTCCATAAATGAGCCCTAGTTTTGAAAACAAACTCATTGGCTGAAACCTGGTAAGGTCTTGGCACGAATGAAGTTATGGGGAGGAATATATATTGAGAGCTTGTGCATAACAAGGAGGAGGTAGAGGAGAGTTGCACAAAACAAGAGATCTGTTTTTATGTAGAGTTGCTGGAGGATGGTATGATGAGGAGGGATGGTTGCATAGAGGGGAATAGAATTGCTAGGGGGAGAATGTAAGTGCTCAGTGGTGTATGAAAAGCATTCTGCATATGCTCAGAGGCACTCTATATTTAAGAACATAAGAAGAGCCATACTGCATCAGACCAAGGTCCATCTAGTCCAACATTCTGTTCACACAGTGGCCAACCAGATGCCCACAGGAAACCCACCAGTAGGACATGAGTGCAATAGCACCTTCCCACCCATGTTCCCCTGCTGCTTATATTGGTGAAATGTAAATAAATTCTAGTCATTCTAAATTTGCATGCATGTATATCCTTCAGAAACTTTGCAGGTTTCTTACTTAGGGACATCTCTAGGCTGTCTGTAATTTTCAGAACAATGGTCCACAAGGAAAATAAGGAGAGAAGTATGTCCTCTTTTGGAGACCTCAAAATGTTAAGGCCACCCTTGCACAAAAACCCTTGTGGCTATCATTCTGAGATTTGGGGACATGATCTCCTCTGATGGGGCAATGAGTCCTGAAATGTTTATCCAATTTTTCCAAGTAATAGAAATGTTATTGGCAGTTCCCATTAAAAGAAAATCAAAATATAAACCCTGCACCTATTTTTCTGACATTGGGCAGGTGTAATCCCCTTCTAGGGGCTACTATGCCTGAAATGATCATCCAGTTTTGACCAAGAGAAAAAGTTAGTTTAAAAAAAAAAAAAATGGTAGTCAACAGGTAGCATAAAGACTTATTTTCCAAACCTTGACTCAGGTTTGGTGCTGAGCTGAAATGGTCCGACTACACATTGGCCTGAGCAGAAACGGGATGTTTTCCAAAATGCTGAATCGGGGGTCTGAGTTGAAGTGGGTTTGGGGGTCAGTGCACGCTTCTTATGTATGTAATCTATACACACATGCAAGCACACCACATGCACACACCACACACACACACACACATATTAGAGGTGCGCTTAGACTCGGGTATATATAATACGCGCATACGTATGCTAATGTGTGTTATGGGCCTGTGCCCTGGATCTTTTAAGAACCTAGCAACGCCCCTGCTTATGACACAAATTTGGGATTTCATAAGCATGGCTGCACAAGAATGGCTTACAGTTACTGGGGATCCAAGACTGGTAAAGTCTTGGATCCCTAGATCCACCCTAATATCTACACCACCCTAATATCATTGGCATTCTTACTTTGCACAAGCATGTAAGGAGACCAGAGGCAGCATGAGAGAATTCTCATTGTGTATGCTCAGCCACTTCTATATTAAGAGTGCCTTTCCTGAGTGCCGTCCCTATTGCTGGCTGTAATACTGTACATCAGGCATAGGGAACCTCTGTCCCACAGGTCACATACTGCTCATGTAGGTTTACCATCTGGCTTACCATCTTCTTCCATAAGCCTCACCCAATGGGAAAGTTTCTGGAATAGGAAATTTCCCAGAAAATTTTCCAGTGCTTTATTTTTCTGTGGAAAATTTTCCATTTCATAAGTTCATTAGTAACAAAGAATTGATGCCAATTGCAAATACAAGATTAGGCAAGTTTGGCTGTTTCAAGGTTGTAGATGAGTGGTTGTCATGTATAGTTCTTTAGGTTGCTAAAATTTATTAGTGTGTCAACTGTTTAAAGTACCTCTATTCTTTTTAAAAATTTAAATAGGGTAAGGGAAGCACATGCTAGTCTTTAAATTTTTACAAGTATTCCAGTAAAAATGCTATATAATATAACATTTAAATGGCATTAAGTGTGCTTTAATTTCCCCCCTGAAATATTTCAGGTCAAATATTTGCAGTGTATTGGGACAGAAAAGTAACATGGAGTTTTTCAGATTCGCTGCTTACTAAATATAAGTAATATAAACATACTAAAAGAGATCGCTGTCTAGGGCATCAGAATTTTCCCAAACATACTGAAAATTATCTGATGCAAATTACCCTAAATTGAATAGAGTAATTTGTATCAGATAATGTTATGCAAATTGCCTTAGTAAAAATTTCCAGGAAAAAATCTAATTCAAAGTTTTTTTGGAAAGCCCACTAGCCCTGCCCCCTCTCCTGGCAGGGAAAAGCTCTGATTTCTGATGAGCAGCTGATCAGAGATCTGAGCTTTTCCCTGCTGAAGAGAGGGGGCTGGGCCTGGGGGAAAAGCTGTCATGCTGCTCATACTTACTTTTGAGTAGATGTGCAGAGATGCTTCTCTGTCTTCTGAGTAGGATTAAAATTGGTAAGTATCACATTTTGGCCCTGACCACAGATGGAATGTGACCCTTGAGACCTTTCCCAGATTGGAATTCAGCCCTTGGACTGAAAAAGGTTCCCCACCTCTCCTGTACACATCTACCTGTGCATAAGCCCAATTTCGAAACAGTGAGATTTGTTTCTACATGAATATGGATGGGTCAAACTGCATACTACTTTAGGACTTGGCCCAAACATAATCTTTAAACACCTTGTTAAATATATTGTTTTATAGTTTTTTTGAATCTGTAATTACACAGTTAGACAAGGAAAATAGTTCCAGGATTATGTTTCCTCCCCAGATAAGTAACCACAGTTTAGCATGTCATCCGAACCCTCAACTATCATTAATTTTAACTATCATTAGTAGAAACAAGCCAGCTTCATAAACAATAGTTAAGTTTAACCTCAGTTTCTCCTGGTACAGATGACAAGGCAAGCTGTGGTTAATTTAAAGTGGAAGTGAAAGCTTCCAGTGGCTGCTCATGTGTTCTCCTCTGCCATGGCTGCACCGGGGGAGGAGGGGAGCCTACAAACCTCCGGTTTATTCTCATAATGCTAAAGTTTGGTTTAGCATTATGTCTGAACCACCCCCTAGAATTGAGAACTGCTCTCATTGCATGCATGAAAACTTAAAATTTTCAGAAGAGCTCTGGATCTTTTTCTTTTTCTTGCATGTTAGCATTTTGTTGAAAGTTGTAGTCATTCAGTGGTTTCCCTGTGAAATTAGGTGACAAGACTTCATTAGACAAATGTTTTCTCCTCTAGCTTCTGTAGACTTACAGGCGTGGGCAGACTTTAGTCTTGTGGGATCAACTTTGTTTTTCACTAGAATCCCAAGATTCACCAAATGGAGTAAGATGCTGGTTTAGGAAGCCAGACATAGAATTGCAGAACAAGGTCTGCTGAGCCCACGAATTTGTTTTCAGTACCAGAACTGGAGTTGCACGCAAATCCTTTCACACACAAATCTCCTCCTATTTTCCCCCAGGCATTCTTGATTTTACCAGCCTAATTTAGGAGGAAAAGAAGGCTTTTTGTCATTGCTGTTGTTAAAGCATTGCAAGTCAGAAAACTTAGGTGATTTGCTGCAAATCACTTAGAAATCTTCCAGTAGAACAACAATACCTGCCTTTGCTTCCTCATGATGTAAAGCATCATTTTATGACTGTTAGAATGGCAGTTGAGGATTTCTCTTTCAGTTAAATTGCAAGAACATATTTCTATTGTATTTGGTAAGTGCTTGCAAGATATAGAATCTTTAATATTTATAATAATGCATAGGGAAATTGGTGTGATACTTAATGGTCTTTGTGTCTGACAAAACCTTTTCCAGGCTGTATCTGTTGTATTCTTCTGTGCTTGTCCAATACTATAATCTCAATAAGGACCTAAAGGTGATTATTGAAAATCCAGTCTTCTTGAAAAAAATTGGACAGGAGTTGGTTGACCTTTGGATCTCTTCTACCTTTGTATCTACTTTAACAGTTCATAAATCAGAAACAGCCATCATAACTGTGCTCTTGGTTATACATTTACAGTGCAATCCTA
This sequence comes from Heloderma suspectum, assembly GCF_057233095.1. Classification (NCBI taxonomy): domain Eukaryota; kingdom Metazoa; phylum Chordata; class Lepidosauria; order Squamata; family Helodermatidae; genus Heloderma; species Heloderma suspectum. Next base: position 235,029,561 of record NC_139461.1, read on the forward strand.
AACAGGTTGGCTCAGAAGTATGTTCAGTTGATTTCAATGGCGCTTACTCCCTAATAAGATTTTAGCCTTAGAATAAAAAGGGTATTATACCAAATGTGAATGCTTTCTGTTCAAGTGCCAGTATTTTTCTTCTGTTTCTAAAGAGAAGGTGGAAAAGAGAATTCCTGGTGTTGGGTTAAATAATGTTATATATTTTGTTTATCTGCCTTTTCTAATTTTTGCAGTCGGCAGGTGTGTTATGCAGGGACTACTTATATGTTGATGAGCTTTTGAAGGCATGAGGGACGTGCGTGTTCAGATTTTTCTTACGATCTCGCTTGGCATTGCTGTGATGTGCAGCAGTGCAGAAACATTAAGAAAATGAACACTTTACAGATTAAACTGGTGTATTATTTGCTTTCCTTACAATTCCATATTTTGTGTGGGATGTGTCAGCTAATATTGAAATAAGTTATACTACTAATGTAAAAGCATATTCCTTTTTGTATGCATTAGAAAGCATTTATATTTATCATTACATGTTAGAAACAGGGTTTTTTTTTTAGGCAGCCCAGTAGCAATGTAGTGACCTTTCCAGGAAGCCCTTTCAGATATATCAGAGATGTTAACACACATGCACATTTTTTAGTCTACTCTGGCACTTTATGCCAGCATACTACACACAGCTGATTCACACACCATCTTCAGAAAAATTGCAAGGCTATAACATAAATGCAGTTTTACCAAAGGATAAGATTATATTTTCAACAGAAGAATGTGATATAAAAATGGGCCTTCTGTCGAACATGTTTTCAGGGTTTTTTAAATGAAGCTTTTAAAACAATTGGCATGTTACCCTTTTCACAAAATTGATCCTGGATTTTGCTACTGAAATACAGTAGCAAACATACTGAAGTACTGTAGCAAATTTTTAAGTGATAGATGTACTTGAAAATAGTGATATAGTCAGCATGCACCTGTTACAAATAGACCAACTATGGGCCTGATATTCTTTGGAGCACTCGGTAGAGCAATAACAAATAATAGAGGAAAACAGTGAAGGTCTCTTCCAGAGCAAACCACAACTAATGCCAAATTAAAATGCCACTTTTCTTGTATTCTGATGCAGCTGTACTGTATGTATCTGGTGAAGGGAAAGGGGAAACGTTTCTGGATTTTGGATAGGCTTTGCAAGGTTGTACATGAATATGCAGAGATCTAGCAGTGCTTTCCCTTTTTCCCTGTATGGTTGGCACAGCTACATAGTTGAGTTGTTTTTAATCTGTGCTTGATTATTTGGTGTGTTTTGTAGGTATTTTTAATGTGTTTTGTGAGCTGCCCAGAGAATATTTATTACAGGGCAGTTTATAAATAACATATAAATATTTTAATATGGAAGCCTTTCCTGTGGTTTTCCAAACCGTAACAGTAAAGTAAGAAAATATGGTGGAATGCAAACAAGCAAATCAGAATATTATCTATAGTACATCAATATCTAAATTGTAGGATTGGGTTACACCAAATGTTACTTTCAGTATGTTGAAGAAACTGGAAAAGGCATCTCCATAATGGCACCATAACATGTAGCAGAGGCTACATCATGTGATTCCTTGGATGAACCACAGAAGAGTCATGTTAACAGTGCTGACATGAAAAGTTGATTATGTGAAAACCATTTCCACTGTCCTCCTTGTGATTAAAGATGTATAAATTAAAGATGGCCTGCCCTTAAACACATCTGACCACTTGCAAATTTGGTATGGCAAAGAATAAGGGGAATTTATGTGGCAATTTCATGGTCTTTGGAGTACCATAGGTTGTTAATTGCATAAATTATCATTCACCTCTTAGAAGTGAGAGGAGCAGTGAACAATCCATTGTTACATAAGCATTCAAGTTGTGGGAAAGTTTTGAAATATGTGGAAGGTGATTAATTACTTTGGCCATATGGCATACTAGAGAGCATAATAACTTCCCTGAGACTTGCTAGGCCAATTACTGCTTTCCTTCTGTTCTACTGTACTGAAAGCTCATACCATTTTCCTTTTTGGTTTATTCTTCAGGTGCGGCACAGAGTATCTGATCAAGTAATGGCTCTGAAGATGAATACACTAAGCAGCAACCGAGCAAACATGCTAAAAGAGGTGCAGCTCATGAACAGGCTTTCCCATCCAAACATATTAAAGTAAGGGGGGGGGGTGTGCGCGCGCGCGCGCACTGCTATGTGGAAGTACAAATCATGTTTTTGTTTAGCATTTGTTATTCTTTGTTTTAGGGAGAGGTTTGAATATTCGACTAGTGTCTCTTGAAAGTTCAGAAAATAGTTTTGCCTCCACCTTCCACTTGAGCCTTGTTTATGCCCTTAGTTCCTTCTACTCCCTTCTTAGGATTTCTTATCCCTTTGTATTTGTCTATCCCACACTTGTAACCTCCTTTCTACCCTCCTGCATCCTTGACTAAATATTGTGGGCAGTATCCAACTCTGCCACTCTACTTATGCTATTGATGTAGTGCAAGCATAAACGACCTCTAGCACAACAGCAATAGTGTATGCTGGTACACTTGCTGTTCTCCTAGAGGTCGCTTACACTAGCACTACATCAACGGTGTAAGTGGAATGGCCGTATTGGTTACTGCTATGTGTCCACAGTTGGTAAAATACATACATTGAGCAGATATGTGTAATGTATGCATATTATAAGGGCTCAATCCTATGCATTTTAGACAGAAAAAAGTCCTATAACTCTTAAGCATTCCCCAGCCAAACATGCTGGCGGGTGAATGCTGAAAGTTGTAGGATTTTTTCTATAACTTGCATATGAGTGTGCCCTAAATGTATCAATCTCCATTTTTATATATATATATATATATATATATATATATATATATATATAAAAACTTCAACAAACCATAACGAGGAAAATAAAGAAAAAAGTTGTTGTTGTTGTTGTTGTTGTTCAGTCGCTCAATTGTGTCCGACTCTTCGTGACCCCATGGACCGTAGCACGCCAGGCCTTCCTGTCCTGCCCTCTCCGCCGGAGCATGCTCAAGTTCATATTCATTGCGTTGGTGATGCTATCTAGCCATCTCATCCTCTGCCATCCCCTTCTCCTTTTGCCTTCAGTCTTTCCCAGCATCAGGGTCTTTTCCAGAGAGTTTTGTCTTTGCATTCGGTGGCCAAAATATTTGAGCTTCAGCTTCAGTATCTGTCCTTCCAATGAGCACTCGGGGTTGATTTCCTTCAGGATTGACTGATTTGACCTCCTTGCAGTCCAGGGGACTCGTAAGAGTCTTCTCCAGCACCACAGTTCGAAAGCATCGATTCTTCGGCGCTCAGCCTTCCTTATAGTCCCGCTCTCACAGCCATACATTACTACTGGGAAAACCATAGCTTTGATTAGACGGACACAGCCATACATTACTACTGGGAAAACCATAGCTTTGATTAGACGGACCTTTGTCGGCAAGGTGATGTCTCTGCTTCTTACTATGCTGTCTAGGTTTGCCATAGCTTTCCTCCCAAAGAGCAAGCGTCTTTTAATTTCATGGCTACAGTCACTGTCTGCGGTGATCTTGGAGCCCAAGAAAATAAAATCTGTCACAGCTTCCATTTCTTCCCCTTCTATATGCCAGGAAGTGATGGGGCCAGATGCCATGATCTTCGTTTTTTTAATGTTGGGTTTCAAACCAGCTTTTGCACTCTCCTCTTTCACCCTCAACAAGAGGCTCTTGAGATCCTCTTTGCTTTCTGCCATTAGGGTGGTATCGTCTGCATATCGGAGGTTGTTGAGAATTCTCCTGGCAATCTTAATTCCGACCAGTGATTCATCCAACCTGGCGTTTCTCATGATGTACTCTGCATATAAGTTAAATAAGCAGGGCGACAATATGCAGCCTTGTCGTACTCCTTTCCCAATTTTGAACCAATCAGTTGTTCCATGTGTGGTTCTTACTGTTGCTTCTTGACCCTCGTACAGGTTTTTCAGGAGACAGGTAAGGTGGTCTGGTACTCCCATCACTTTAAGAATTTGCCACAGTTTGTTGTGATCCACACAATCAAAGGCTTTAGCGTAGTCAATGAAGCAGAAATAGACGTTTTTCTGGAATTCTCTTGCTTTCTCCATGATCCAGCGAATGTTGGCGATTTGATCTCTAGTTTCTCTGCCTCTTCGAAACCCCGCTTGTACTTCCGGTAGTTCTCGGTTCACATACTGCTGAAGCCTAGCTTGTAGGATTTTGAGCATCACCTTGCTGGCATGTGAAATGAGCGCAATTGTGCGGTAGTTTGAACACTCTTTGGTGTTGCCCTTCTTTGGAATTGGAATGTAAACTGACCTTTTCCAGTCTTGTGGCCATTGCTGAGTGTTCCAAATTTGTTGGCATATTGAGTGCAGCACTTTAACAGCATCATCTTTTAGGATTTTAAATAGCTCAGCTGGAATACTGTCATCTCCGCTAGCTTTGTTGTTACTAATGCTTCCTAAGGCCCACTTGACTTCACTCTCGAGGATGTCCGGCTCAAGTTCAGTGACCGCACTATCATGGCTATCAGGGACATTCAGATCTTTCCTGTATAGTTCTTCTGTGTATTCTTTCCACCTCTTCTTAATCTCATCTGCTTCTGTGAGGTCCCTGCCTTCTTTGTCCTTTATCATACCCGTTTTTGCACAAAACGTTCCCTTGAGATCTCCGATTTTCTTGAAGAGATCTCTAGTCTTTCCCATTCTTTTGTTTTCCTCAATTTCTTTGCATTGTTCATTTAAGAAAGCCTTCTTGTCTCTCCCTGCTATTCTCTGGAACTCTGCATTCCGTTGGATATATCTTCCCCTTTCTCCCTTGCTTTTTGCTTCCCTTCTTTCCTCAGCTACTTGTCAAGCCTCATCAGACAGCCACTTGGCTTTCTTGCATTTCGTTTTCTTTGGGATGGATTTCGTTGCTGCCTCCTGAACAATGTTATGGACCTCCGTCCATAGTTCCTCAGGCACTCTGTCTATCAGGTCTAATCCCTTAAATCTATTCCTCACCTCCACTGTATATTCATAAGGGATATGATTTAGGTCATACCTGAATGGTTTAGTGGTTTTCCCTACGTTCTTCAATTTAAGCCGAAATTTTGCAAGAAGCAGCTCATGATCTGAGCCACAGTCAGCTCCAGGTCCTGTTTTTACTGACTGTATGGAGCTTCAACATCTTTGGCTGCAAAGTACATAATCAATCTGATTTCGATATTGACCATCTGGTGATGTCCATGTGTAGAGTCGCCTCTTGTGCTGTTGGAAAAGAGTGTTTGCTATGATCAGCGTGTTCTCTTGGCAAAACTCTATTAGCCTTTGTCCTGCTTCATTTTGTACACCAAGGCCATGCATGCCTGTTATCCCGGTGATTTCTTGACTTCCTACTTTAGCATTCCAATCCCCTATGATGAAGAGGACATCTTTTTTTGGTGTTATTTCTAGAAGGTGTTGTAGGTCTTCATAGAACCGATCAACCTCAGCTTCTTCGGCATCAGTGGCTGGGGCATAGACTTGAATTACTGTGATGTTGAATGGTTTGCCTTGGATTCGTACTGAGATCATTCTGTCGTTTTTGAGATTGTACCCCAGTACTGCTTTTCCTACCCTTTTGTTGACTATGAGTGCTACTCCATTTCTTCTAAGGGGTTTTTGCCCACAGTAGTAGATATGATGGTCACCTGAATTAAATTCGCCCATGCCTGTCCATTTTAGTTCGCTGATTCCCAAGATGTCGATGTTCAATCTTGCCATCTCATGTTTGACCACCTCCAGCTTACCTTGATTCATTGATCTGACATTCCAGGTTCCTAAACAATATTGTTCTTTACAGCATCAGATTTTCTTTTCACCACCAGACACATCCACAGCTGAGTGTCCTTTTGGCTTTGGCCCAGCCGCTTCACTCTTTCTGGCGCTACTTGGAAATACCCTCTGCTCTTCCCCAGTAGTATATTGGACACCTTCCGACCTGAGGGGCTCATCTTCCGGCGTCATCTCTTTTAGCCTTGTGATACGTTCCATGGGGTTTTCTTGGCAAGAATACTGGAGTGGGTTGCCATTTCCTTCTCCAGTGGACCACATTTTGTCAGAACTCTCTGCCATGACCTGTCCGTCTTGGGTGGCCCTGCACGGCATAGCTTATGGCTTCACTGAGTTACGCAAGCCCCTTCGCCACAGCAAGGCAGTGATCCATGAAGGGGGGAAAAAACGTAATTGTAGCTATATAGATTTGAATATATCAGTTTCAATACATGCATATGAAATGTACACCTCCTTCATGTAGGATGTCTCTTGAGGCATTTGCCTTGAATATGCAAGGTCTAAAAGTTAATGGGGGTGGGGAAACACACACAAGTCCACACATGCATGACCATTGTGCATTGAGCATAAAGATGTGAAGAGGACTTGTAAACACATTCAGCTTAATGTGCTTAGAAATCTTCCTGAGATTGGAAACCCTGATAAGGCAAGGTTCCCAATTGCAGGGAGGCTTCTAAGCATATTCAGCTGAAAGCACTTACAAAACTCTCTTTTGACTTTCATGCTGAGTGCATGAAGGTCTAAAGAGAAGTTTCCATTCATGAGAGTGGGATTTACATGCTTGCACCCATCCCCTATTCACATTTAGCCCTTAGGCAAATTGTGGCATATGCTAATTGAGAGAAGCATATTAACTTTTGTAGGGAGCCTTGCATTGATGTTATATGCCACTGAAAAGCAGCCCGAAGGTCATTAATACTTAAAATATTCATAGTAATTTAAATCTTAACTTACATTGAACCTGTGTAATGTAGTGAATAGAGTGCTGGACAAAGCTCACAGGGTGGTCTTAGGGTAGGTGAGAGACGGCAACTTGACCATCTTTAAAAGCATGTTTGTGAGGATAAAGGAAAGACGCCTATTTTGCAGCCTTGAGCTGCTTTTAGGAAGGATGCGATTCAAAAGAGGTGGTTAGAAAAAGAGAGAGAGAGAATATAACCTGGGGTGTAGGATGTCCATTGCCTTTTCAAAAGTGAATCAAGCTTAGGGTGGAGAGAAGAGGGTGTACTTTCAATAGCCAAAAACAAATATTTCTGTATTAACCTTGCTGAGACTTTTTCCCTATCCACATGCCACAGGATGTTCAAGATTAACACTGGTAGTTTAAAGCAACCTTTATGGAGTCACCAGATACCTGTAGTAATAAAATGATTAGCAGTAGCCGGGTATTCTGAGTGGAAGTTTTGATTGCTAGTATGTGTATTATGCCCCCATACTAGATCATGGCTAGTAGCCGATCTAGAAATGCACACTTACTAGTTCTCTTATGGCAGAAATGGCTTTAATCTAAGTCTTTGTGTCCCCAGTTAATTATCTGGCTTTTCTTAATGTTAAGTATGTGATAGTGATTACAAGAGGGCTATAGCATGTGCTTTGTACCTCAGATATTCTAGCTTCAGTCCTTTGCATTCTCTAGTTTAAAACATCTCAGTTATCAGGGCCGTGAATCCCTCAGCCTGAAATCTTGGAGAACTACTGCCCATTAGAGTAGACAATGCTGGATCAGTGTTCTTACTCTATATAAGGTAGCTTGTAAGGCTCTGATAGTAATGAAGCAGATTTTTTTTTTCTGGTGAATTAAAATCTATTGGCTAAGATCACCTTGTCTTGTTTTTTTTTTTTCAGAATTAAAAACCATACCCACTTTACAATATTATTATGTTTTGACTCTCTGCAGTCCATTTTTTTCTTTCTTGGAGTACAAGGTGTTATTACTGTTATTCCAAGTGCTTCATGTGCTTTTAGGTTCACGAGGGTGATGTATGGGAACTATTCCTCATTTCTAGATAATTGAGGTCCCCAATGTGGTGCCTGTGGGCACCAATGTACCTGTGGATGCCTTCCTTGATGACTGACAGCTCCTTGCTCCTCCTTCCTTTCATAGTCTCTATTCCCTTTTTGTTTCTAGCTTTCTGATTGTACTGGGATAGCCTGTGCTTTGTCCTCTGTTCACTGGAGGTTAACAACAGAGTCCCACTGCTATAGAAGTGTGTGTTACAAGAAAAATAAATTTTAAAAACTTGTTAGAGGCCTCCCCTGCCGAACTCTTGTTTGCTTTCCCTGTTCGCTCACTCTGATCATTCGCTCTCTGGGAGCTTACTTGCTTGTATAGCCCCTAACTGGCTGGGGCATCTTCCTCTGCTCTGTATACATTAATCTGTGTACATTTCTTGTGATGTTCTTTTTTTTCTCTTTAGCTGATTTTGTAAACATCTGATTGCCATAGGCATCTTGCTAATGTCTTCTGCTACATTCTTTTTTTTTGGTGGGGAAGAGGTTGTGGTTTTCATCTTCTGTCATTCATACATACATATAAAAGGAAGTGTTCGTTTGTATGTTCTCGATGGACTCAAACTGTACACATGATTGTTATGAAACTTTCGGGATTTGGTCTACCTCTGTCTGGAATGGTTTTAGGCATAGTGAAAATTTTGTCCCCTATCTGGAAACAAAATGGCAGCCAATCACATGTTTTAAAGATGTACTGCTTCAATAGCATTTGATCGATTTCAACCAAACTTGGCATGATAATTCAGCACTGCAGCGAGCAAATTTAAATCATACAAAAAATTGTGTCCGGCATCTTGAAACAAAATGGTGGCCAATCAAAACTTTCGAAAACTCACCAGCTATGGGAAATTTAATAGAAACAGAGGGGAAAATTGCAATCACTGAAAATTTGGGGATTTTAGTGAACTCTATTGAAGAGTTAGTATCCAGTGTTTACCCTGGAATTGAGCAATCGGCAACAAAACCCATGTCATGGTTATGTGAAAGAGCGATTTTAGTTTCAAAAAATGGCTGCAATGGTTAATAAGCTCATCCTGGACAATTTCGATGCTGACAAAAGAATTTTACTCTATAGATATGGTAGTGAATGTGGATGAAATCCTCCATTACCTTGTAGAGTTCCTAAACTCACAGAATCCACCTGGGTTGCCTTCGCACAAATTATAATTAAAGGTGGGAACACTGATAATGCTTTTGTGCAGTTTAAGTCCCCCAACAATATGCAGTGGGACGCGCCTTCAGATAAAGAGGCCAAGGTCCCACGTGATTGAAGCCACTGTTTTAACTGGGTGTGCTGCGGATGAAACTGTATTCGTCCCTAGAATTCCTTGATTCCTTCAGATAATACGTTTGATTTCAAACGAGTATAGCTTCCAGTTAAACCCTGCTTTGCTATGTCTATTAACAAATCACAGAGACAGTCATTGAAATTTGCCAGTTTGGACTTGTGGACTGAATGCTTTTCTCATGGACAGTTTTATGTTGCATGTTCCCATATAAGTTCACCTCACAATTTGTTTATTTGTTTATTAACACTCAGTGGAATAACAGCCTGCAAAGAAGGTCTCTAAATTTTAATTTGTAGGGATCTAAAAAAAGGGAATAGACTGCTATATGTAATTGATTACAATAGACTAAATATGTGGTATTGCCCGGTTGTACAGAAAAGCAATATAAAATTAATAGCAATTAGTAAACAAAAAGAGTAATATAAATACAATACACAAGCAACTTTTTCACTTCAAGTTATAATTCTTTTCAAATATTGTATTCCCATCTCTGTCTCCATTAAAACCAAATTCACCATTTAGTGCACAGTTCGAGGAAGAAAGGGAATGTTTGAATCACCTGTATCCCCTCTCCATGTGGATGCCTGAGTTGTGTCCACTCTAAATTTGATGCTCTAATTGTATTAATTACGCTGGGTACATCAGCTAGTCTTACATAAACATACCCTCACAATCCTGCCTGAAGGTTCTCCCCCTCCCCACTTGTTCCATAATTTATTTGTGTGTGTATGTGTGTGTGTTTGTGCACGTGCACTCAGCATGCATGCAAGGAAATGTAATGTTGCAATATATTCTGAGGGCAGGCGAGGAAGGGGACCCAAGACCATTGTTCCAAGAAGAGGAAGTACATATGCAAAGGAAATGCAAAAAAATGAGTGGGACAACTGAAATGAAACACAACAAAGAGTGCTGGTGCAAGCACATATTGGTTAAACCAGGAGCTGATCTCCCCACACACACATACTCTTCATTTCTGTTCCAGTATGTGTAATAACGTTAGTTTTTAATGCATCTTTGAGATCTACTTCTGGAATGCTGACAGAGGAAAATACAAGATTTCATAACTTTGACCTGCAGTCAGCACTTTCTGTTTTCACAATGGAATTACTGGGCATGAAGATAAATTTTGAAGGTCAAAAATGTGTTGTCATATTTTTTTTATTTTTCTTCTGAGGTTTCAAGTGTTATCTTCTGTAACTTAACAACCCTTCCTTAGAAATAATCCACTATGTTTGCATGTTGCTATATAGTTAGCCTGTGGCATAAAACTAGCAGTCGGGTATGGCTTTCATGTGTGATTTTATGTGCTTACAATGACCCATACTTTGCATTTGTTCCATTTTTAAGAAAGAACTTTATATATTGGATGAGGTAAAAATAGGTCTGTTTAACTTTTCAATGAACACAAACTGATTTTCAAAGCTGTAGAACAGCCTCCCCCAACCTGGTACCTTCCAGATGTTTTGGACTTCAACTCCCATCAGCCCAAGGCAGCATCACCAATGGTCAGGAATACTGCAAGTTATAGTCTAAAACACCTGGAGGGCACCAGGTTGGGGAAGGCTGCTGTAAAAGATGAATTTCATTGGACTCTATTTGTAGTTATTCTCCCCCCACCCCATGTAGTAAGAGAATATGAGAAGTATTAATTAACTCAAAAGCTGCTTATTTTATCTCCTAGAACATGTCCTTTGCATCATATAGGACTTTTAAAAATATGTAGAGATGCTTGAGTATGTAAATGGGGAGGAAATGTCATCAAAGTGGTGGAGGACCCAGATGGCTACAAGCGATCTCTCTCTCTGATCCCCTCCCCATCCTACACGTTCCTGGTGGACTGGCTACTACACCCTCTGGCCTGGTTGTGGTGTAAGTGAATGCCAGGTTGGTTTGTAACAAGACCTTACTCATCCATGATATGATCGTGGATGAGGGAGCCGACGTGGCATACATCACGGAGACCTGGGTGGATGAGCTGGGCAATGTAGACATGACCCAGCTTTGCCCACCTGGTTAAATAGTGCAGCACCACCCCGGGTTGCCATGATCCATAAAAGCTCAGTCTCACTCACCAGGAAACCCTTCCACCCTGGGACAGGCTATGAGGGCCTGTACCTTGTGTTGTGCCAAAGAGACAGATTGGAGATTCTGTTGGTATACCGCCCACTGTGCTACCCAATGGGCTCCCTGAAAGAGCTGGCTGAGGCAGTCTCGGATATAGAGTTGGAAAACCCTAGGACTCTGGTCTTGAGACTTCAACATCCATGCTGAGGCTGCCTTAACAGGACCAGCTCAGGACTTAATGCACTCCATAATAACCATGGGGCTGTCACACATGCGCGCGCGCGCACGCGCACACGCGCGCATACACACACACACACACACATACATACACACAATTATACTCTAGGAGAAAAAAGGGGTAGAAGAAAGGTGGTGAAAGATGGAAACCTGAGGTGGGTGGGAATAACCTGCTTAGGTGGAAGCAAAGACTCCCCCCCCCCCCCGCCCTTGAGGGACCTTAGGCTGGGTGAAGAGAGGAGAGGTTTCAGCATACTCATCATGAAGGTGATCAAGCATGCGTAAGAGTGTATAATCATGCCTACTCCATAGCAGTGAAGGCAGCAAAGAAGGTTTTGGTGGTTGCTCTCATCAAATCCAGTGAATCCAATACTGGAACCTTCGGAGGCCCACTGTGATGAATTTGCAAGATACTTCGAGGATAAACTTACTCACCTTTATGTTGACTTGAACATCGCCATTGATGTTCAAGTCAAGCCTAAGGTGTCTAGGACATCATCTTATACTGTTTTGTGTGATCAATTTCAGTTTTTGGAGCCTGAGGATGTGGATAAGATGCTTGCATCTGTACAGCCCACCACATGTTCTCTTGACTCCTGCCTTTCATAGCTTCATGGCTTATTTGAGCTAGCCACAGGAGACTGGCCAGCTGGATAAGGGGAGTGGTGAATGCATCACTGCTTGATTCTATGGTCCCTACTGCAGACAGTGGTGCAACCACTACTGAAAAAACCCTCCCTGGATCCAGAGATCTATGCTAATTATCATCTGGTCACAAACACCCCATTTTTTAGTAAGGTGCTCGAAAGGGTGGTAGCATCTCTGCAGGCACTCTTGAATAAAACTGATTATCTGGATCCAGGCCAGTCTGGATTCAGGCCCAGTTTGGGAATGGAATTGGGCTAGGTCGCCTTGATGGATGACCTCCTTTTGGGAGAAGGACAGGGGGAGTGTGATCCCGTTACAACTACTTGATCTCTCAGCAGCTTTTTGATACCATAGGCCACGGTATCCTCCTGGACTGCTTTCATGAGTTGGGAGTTGGAGGCACTGTTCTACAGTGATTCTACTTGTACTTGCGGGTGATCCATGCACTGGTAGCCTCACGATTAGACTACTATAATGTGCTCTATGTGGGACTGCCCTTGTGCCTGGTTCAGAAACTGCAGGTAGTGCAGAATGCAGCAGCTATGGTGTTAACTGGGACACACAGCTATGTTCACATAACATCTGCACTGGCTGCCTATTAGCTTCCAATTCATGTTTAAGGTTATGTTATTGTCATACAAAGCCCTAAACAACTTGGGACCAAGATATCTAGCAGACCGCCTTTCCTTATATATCCACTCAGCCAACATTTAAGTTCATCAGAGGAGATCTTGCTGGTCATTCTGAAATTAATCGAATATTACCACGTAATATCTCAATGGCAGGCCTTCTCAGTAGTGACCCCCACCCTCTGGCAAACCTTCCCCCATGCAGTTTGGAAGGTAGGAAGTATGGCATCTTTCAAATGCCTCGTAAAAACACACTTGTTCACCCAGGTTTTCCCTGGGTTGTAATTAAATTAATATCCTGCTTCATCTTACTGTATTGCTCTTATTATAATTGGAATTGTTTTAATACTGTATTTTAAATGTGATTCTAATATGTATATGTAAACAGCGTAGGGATTTTATTATATTTAGCTGTATATAAATATCACAAATAAATAAATATGAAGGAGTACTTCCTGTAAGTCAGTTTTTCAGAATTCCATTTGCTATATTTCACATGGTCTTGAGTTTTGAAATGGTGTACTTTCAGTTCTGCTTTTGCTAACAGTCCCAGTTTATTATTGCCCCTTACTCAATGTTAGACATGTGCTCCATACCCAGTGACCAAACTACATGACATAGCTCAAAGGTACTTTCCCAAGGGTCATGTTTAATGCTAATAACACTTTTGCGATTATGAGATGAGCAGTAAACTATTGGATTTTTGAGCCTTTATGGTGTATAGGATCCATATCTTTATTGAATGAAAAATATTGCATTGAATAGGTGGTTCTTCTCTGGTATTACTGTCACATTTATGCTGCATTTGAAGTTGTGTATACTTAATTGAAATGAGTATATGCTTTTTGCTGCAAACTGAAGTTTTTGTTTAAGAATGTTTCTTAAGCTGTGGAGATGGTGATCCATTCATTGCCGTGCTAAAAACATGAAATTTTATGTACATCCATTTATATGCTGATACTGATGTGTCTGCAAATTTGTGTCTATCCTGTGAGTAGACGTGTCAGATAACTTAATAGTCATGGTCTGTATAGCATACAGGCTGGACAAATTGCTAAGGCCATGCCAAATACACACTTACTAGATGTTCATTTTCAGCATAAAGACAAACTACTGATTCCTCTACCCCACACTGTAACTTTTCTGTTTAAATGTGAAAGGTTATATTTGTTCCCCAAATCTCACATATGTTTAGGAATAGGCCAAATTAGGAATATACTCCCTATCCTCAAAAACATTGGTTCAGTAAGTATACTAGAGTTGGCGAGAACATAAAAAGCAGAACCAACTATACTTTGTCCTTCTATTTGACGCAACGCTATTGAGTAATACTCTGAAGCTCCTGTCACCCAAAATACTTAGTGGTATTTTAAATAAACTATTTAGTTTGTTTAAAGCTGTAGCCATACTGTAACAGATGCAGATGCTCTGACAACTTATTTTAAAATTCACACAACTCACTGTTTCTCATCTAAGAAGTTGTTTACTCCTGTTTTGTAGGTTTATGGGCGTCTGTGTACATCAAGGACAACTCCATGCCCTTACTGAGGTATGACTATTCATTAGGTACCAAGCTATCTGTCATATGTGCTTCCCTTGGGCTAGGTATGTTACCTGTAATTGTGCTGAGAAACAGTGCTTACCAAAGCAGACTAGAATGATTCTGATGCAGGTATTGTAAGAGTTCTGTAATCTATCCTCTTGATTTTTCAGTGTCATTTCCTATTTAAAATCAAGTAATGGGCCATGTCATTACTTGATCCATTACACTATGTTCCCACAGCTATAAATAAAACTGCTGGTGTTTTCTATTTAGTATTTTAGTATTATTGTATTTTCATAGGCCCTCTCTGCAACAAGAAGGGGGATGTTAAAAGCATTTTGGTATTCAAGTAATTTAATTCCTGTGCCACTTTCTAAATTAGGCTGTGTGTCATTCATGGGCACAAGGAAATTAATAGGGGGATGGAAAACATCCTTTTGGATTTAATGGAGCAGGTTTGGTCACTAACTCCAGCTTTTGCTTGATGATAATGCATGGTTGTGGGGTAGGCAGCCTTGTGCCCTCCAAATATGTTGTACTACAACTTTCATAATCTCTGACCATTGACCACTCTGGTTTGGGCATATGGGAGTTGTAGTCCAAACTATCTGGCATGCACCAGGTTTCCTACCCAGTCCAGGACGTTCTCCTGAAAGCTTGCTGTTGTTCTGAAAGTTGAGTCACAGCACACTTCAGTTCTCCTGTGTCATATCTACTGAAATTGATTCTCCCTTTGTGAAAAATAGGTATCCTCCAATATTCAAAGCAGAGTTTTTATTCATAAACTAAATTCTTGTGCTGCAGAAGGACTGGTTGTGTTAATGCTGCTAGTTTTTAAGAGCAATCTTGGAATCAAGGCAGGTCGTAGACAGAATTCCTGTTTGTTTTAAGTGAAATAGGGATACTAATCTAAATCACTTTATCTTGAACTTTGAACTAGGGATCTGAAAGAGTGTGATCTTGTTTATCTAGCATAAAATTAGCACATGAATATAGTTTCAGGTACCTTAAATTTCACATCTGTTTTTTTAGTTTGTTCTTACAACTGGTCAGGAATAAGGAAAGCTGGAGCCTTCTGGCAAATGTTTTATGTGGATTCTTTTAGCATCGTGTATACATGCAGCAAAAAAGTCAAGGAGGTGTTATAAAGCTGTTAGAGGAATTTTGAAAACTTTATAATGTGTCTTCTGTCTGTTGAATTTTTGTGTTCTGTAGCAGTGCAGGATGGCAACACATGCAGTGTTACAGGTTCCCCCCCCCCCCAATGCCTGAATACTTGGACATCCATGCACACTGAAGATTTGGAGGATATGGCTTTTATCTGAAGAGACTTTACACATCTGGTTCTTTACAGGGAAGGGAGGATTGGCAGCAATCAACCTCATTTTGAATTGTTTCCTTCAGAAATTAGTATTCCAACAAACTCCATGTGTTGCCATCCTTCAGTGCCACAGAACACAACCCCTCAACTGGATTTGGAGCAATCAGTCCATGTTTCCAAAGACATAAAAGTGGAATTGGTAATTGGTAAGTAGGATATGGTTTAGAGTTTCTTTCTACACCATAATGTTGAAGGTGTCAATATAGTTTTAATGCTGGAAGACTAGCTGTAGTGCTCTGCAACAATAAAAAGGAGTGGCATTTTAGATTGAAACTACGTGGAATGCAGGTGCATGTGTGTTTCTCCCTGTTTGGTTTAAAAAAAAGCAGCTAGCTGCAGGAAAATGAAGGCTTGAGCCTGGTTTTTAAACCAGGACGTGGGGGTGGCTGTTTAACTCTTTCCTCTCCAGATGTAATGATCACTGCCCCTTCCAAGCTCCTTTTCCATTTGTGTGTGTGGGGGGGATGCATGTTTAAACCTGGAGCTTCCCCAATCACATAGAAAGGTCATGGCATCTGATTTTAACAGCCAAAGGGGTGCGTGGGTGAAAAACATGGAACCCTCTCTTTCCACCCTGCTGTGTACCTCCCTACAGTCCCTCTTCCCAAGAACCATTCTACCATCTGAACTCAAATTCTGGGGAGATAAGCCAGGGGGAGGGTTTAGCACCCCTTGCCTGCATAGTAATATCAGATGCCTCACCCTACCACCTTTCCTACATGATTCTAGCAAGTCTAGGTCTATACACTGATCTCTTGCTGCGATGCCTTGTTTGGCACCAGCACAGTTTTAGATATCTTATCAAAAGAGACAGAATACTGCCAACACTATGGCTGAATCATTATTACCACTTCCTAATTGCCACACTGCATTGAGTGGAAAATACCTTCTCAGTAGTAACAGAACTTCCAGAACATGAGGAGGAAATGATAGGTATTAAGATTAGGTAGCCACATCCAAGTGATTCCATAAGTGATCCTGTACCCTATCTTAAGTGGCACTAAGGTGTGATTGTAGTGAGCTTTGTGCCATTGTTCTGTGTGGACTCCACCTCTGTGATTGATAAGTCTCCCATGGGATCTTTTCCTCTTATCTATGATGCTTTACAGATGTTAACACTTCAAGGTGTTTGAGAGTGTGACCTCCACATCTTTCAGCTCTGTTTTCTGTCAAAAGACCTGGCAGTCCATAGTGTGAGGAGAGTAGGACATTTAATGCAACCATGTATGCCAAAAGTATTCAGAAGGTGTCAACTGCTGTTTTAGATCTTTTTCATATTCAGAAAAGGCCCTGGAATTACGAATGTTTGCACCATCTTAGTTGGATAGTGTTAATACAGCTATATATATTTTTCTACTCTGTTTTCCCTACTTTTCTAAGTATGCCTCCAGGCATACCTTCCATCTTTGACAAACTCAGAGCGTGGGGTCCCATGTAGCATTGTGCCTCTATAATAGGTATTTTGTATTTTGTATCTGTGAAATGAAACTTCAGCTGGCACAACTACAGCCATCATGGCTGCCATGTAGACTGTAGTTGCGTGGATGTCACTGACATCCATTGACTATTGTCTATGACATTAATGATTGGCACAACTCCACCACATACCTACTCCATTTTGTCAGTTGTTTTTTAAAAAAATTAAATATAGTTCATTGCTGTGCGATGAAGTGCTGGTGTAACTTATCCATGTCATAAAAAAGATTATCCTTATCTCACCTCTATCCAAAATGCAGACATAGAGCTTGTGGAGGTATTATTCTAATGATGTCATTGCAGCACACTTTTGAGCATGTAGGAAAGCCTTTATAGTAGAGACTGCCTTATATGAATGAGAGGAGTGCATACCAGCTAATTGGCTTGCTTATGAAATCTGAAGGGGGCCCACCAAATACTACACAGTGATGGGCAAATATTACACACCAATGGGTCCTTGGTGATATCACAGAATCATAGAATCACAGAATAGTAGAGTTGGAAGGGACCTATAACACCATCAAGTCCAACCCCCTGCTCAATGCAGGAATCCAAGTCAGAGCATCTCTGACAGATGGCTGTCCAGCCTCATCTTGAATGCCTCCAGTGTGGGAGAGCCCACTACCTCCCTAGGTAATTGGTTCCATTGTCGTATTGCTCTAACAGTCAGGAGGTTTTTCCTGATGTTCAGCCGGAATCTGGCTTCCTGTAACTTGAGCCCATTGTTCCGTGTTCTGCATTCTGGGATGATCGAGAAGAGATCCTGGTCTTCCTCTCTGTGACAACCTTTCAAGTACTCAAGTAACATTGTACATCTTACTTCAAAATATTACAGCTCTCTTTATCCAAAGGATTATGTGTGAGGGCCTGAAATCTCTTGTAATTTGGACCTGATGTTCTATCACTCTACAAGAAAAAGTTCTGAACATAGCAGCTAAGAGTGTAAATTCAAAGAGACTGTTGCTTAGTTCTGGAAATAAGTTAGTGCTTTTGGATGCCAAGTCATTCATCAAGTGGTCTTGAGTATTTATTAATTTGTAGCTTTATTCTAAAAAACAGAGAGAGCAATCCTAATGTGAGTGCTAATGTTTCACCTGGTTTGGAGTTGTGGCTTATGATGGTCTGTAACCCTGCCTGGCTCAGTTACCTACCCATCCCTCTACCATTATCTGTTCTGAAATCCCACAGCTATGGGGTTCCTGGAGTTGCAACTGTAGTGAATCCAGTACAATTTCAAGTGAAATTTGGTGTCCATTTAAGTTCTTCTTGAGACTGCATCACTGGGTTGGCAGCCCTACAACCCTAGGGCCAGATATGTCCCCCAGCCTAATTTCATGTAGCTCTCAGTCTAATTTCAAAAGCCCTCTGGAAATGATCAGTTCAGACCTTTGGCAATACCTCAGTCCTTTGCCCACTGGCTACATTATATGGGGGCTACATATTGCTCAATTAGCACTGAAATCAGGCTAGAGCAAAAGAAGATAAATAAAATCACACTTCATTGTATGGAAGTACTCTTTTTGATATAAAGAAGCCATGTTGCAGCATGTGCACACTTTGGCAAGAAATAATGTTTGGCTTGAAAGCTCTCCTTAAGTGATTCAGATATTCAGTAGTGAAGTCTCTTGAGATCTTGATGCATATTTCATGCAGTTATTTTTAGTAACTGCGAAGGCCTTTTGAGAAACTTGAAATGAGTTTGGCACTCAGTCTGCATAAATAGAAGATATTTTCTTATTTTATATGTGAAGGTTTTTTCTTGCTTTGTGTTTATACATAGACAAATCTGTCTTGACAGTTCATAACGTGCATCAGTGCGGGAATGTTCACTTTTTAAAAAGCCAAGTTAATTCAGAGCCACTTATTTATTTTTACAAAAGCATTGTTGAAATATTTCTCATAATTAACTAATTGAAATCTTAGGCTGCAATCCTGTGATCCCTGAGAGTCCCAGAGACTGTTGGATGCTGTGGAACTCTCCCTGTGTGGGTAGAGAGGAAGGTTTGTCCATGGAGTTCCTTCCTGGATAATGATGGACCTTTATGCTGCTGTAGCTGCCCCACAGGCAGCACAGCTGAAAATGAGGCAGTTTGGGAGTATATTGGGAGAATGTCAGGGCAGAGAATCTGCAGGATCCTGAACCACTTCATTCCCCCGACATGCCCACAAACAGAGCTGGAAGCTATGCCACCTTGAGAGTTGGTGTAGGGCATTCTTTCCCGTTGGAGGCAATGGGAGGGGAAAAGAACAGGGAAAAGCCTGATGCCCCCCTACTGCCCTGGCCAGGATTGACAACAGGGCTTAGGCAGTGGCAATTCTTCCTCCATGGATCTTCCTTCTCTTTCTCCTCCTCCACCATCACCAGCAGCAGTTTAGGATTATATGGCAAAAACATCAAAAAGGACAGTTTTTAAAACTGTAAAATTTTACAGTAAAATTGTAAAATATAGGGCAGTCTCTAATACTGCTGCTGTGCTAGCAGGAATGACCACTAGTGCAACAGGAAAGTAGCACGTGATAGCGCAAATGGAAACTACCCAAAACTATTGCTTCCAGAGTGGAACAAGTCAACTGAAATCACAGAAGGGAGCTCTGCTGATTTGTCCCATTTCAGAAGAAGTAGTTTTGGGTAGCTTCTTGGATTATGCTAGCAAGCGCCACTTTCCCATTATACTAATGGTCATTCCTGTTAATGCAGTTTGTTTAGAGATGGCAGAGTGCCTGAATTGGATACTGCCCTTATGCTTATCTACTTCATCACAGTTTCATGGAAGTAATAGTGACAGACCAAAATGTCAGTGTCAAAGAAGAACAATGCAACAAAGGATAGTTCTGTGTCAACCGCCTGTCCTATTCACACCATGCAGACAGGCAAGGTCCAGGCATGGAGTAAAGCATATAACTAGCAAATCTAATTCTGATTGGATTTATGCAAGCTCAGACATACGCAGCATTCATACATAACACTTAAAACGGTCTGGAATTAGGAGTGAACAGTGAAGTGGCCAAGTTTGCCAGTGACACCAAATTATTAACGGTAGTCAAAAGAGAAAGGGATTGTGAGGAGCTCCAAAAGGATCTCTCCAAACTGGGAGAATGGGCATACAAGTGGCAATGCAGTTCATTGTAAGCAAGTGTAAAGTGATGCACATTGGGGCAAAAAATCCCAACTTCAGGTATAACCTGATGGAATCTGAGCTAGCAGTGACCAACCAAGAAAGAGATTTGGGGGTTGTGGTGGACAGCTCAATGAAAATGTCAACCCAGTGTGCAGCCACTGTAAAAAAAAAAAGGCAAACTCCACGTTAGGCATAGTTAGGAAGGGAATTGAAAATAAAACTGCCAATAACATACTGCCTTTATACAAATCTGTGGTGTGACCACACTTAGAATACTGCGGTCACCACACCTAAAAAAAGATATTATAGAACTGGAAAAAGTGCAAAGGAGGGCAACTAAAATGATCAAGGGGCTGGAACAACTCCCCTATGAGGGTAAGTTACAACAGCTGGATTTGTTTAGCCTGGAAAAAAGGAGGGTAAGAGGAGACATGATAGAGGTGTACAAAATTATGTATGGTGTGAATAATGTGGATAGGGAGACATTTTTCTCCCTATCTCAATATTAGAACCTGGGGTTATTCCATGAAGCTGATGGGTGGGAGATTCAGGATAGAAAAAGGAAGTACTTCACGCAGCACATAGTTAAATTATGGAATTCACTACCGTAAGACATAGTGATAGCCACCAATTTGGATGGCTTTAAAAGTGGGTTAGACAATTTCCTGGAGGAGAAGGCTATCAATGGCTACTAGTCCTGATGGCTATGTGCTACCTCCACTATCAGGGGCAGTATACCTATGTACATCAGTTGCTGGGGAACATGGGCAGGGTGGTGTTGATGCACTCCTGTCCTGCTTGTGGGTTTCTGGTCAACATCTGGTTGGCAACTGTCAACAGAATGCTGGACTAGATGGACCCTTGGTCTGATCCAGCATGGCTCTTTTTATGTTCCTCTGATAGTTTTATATTATGAGTAAAGCTTTGAGCTCATGTGCTTGCTTGCTTCCTTTCTTCCCCTTGCACATGGCAGTTGAATCCTTCATTTCTTGGTTTAGCAGCATTCTGTAGTTTGCTGTTTATCCAAAGCTAGCAAACTGTGGCTTATGGTTCTTGGAAAAATATGGTTTGTGCAGCCTATAGTAGTTAAGGCTGAACCCAGCAAATCATGAAGGAGAAGCAGACGAGGTAAAGAGCAAGCTTGAAATATTTAGAAAGAAAGGAAGGTATGAAAGCTAGTAAGTCACTTCCTTCTCATCATAAATCATCTGAAAGATGAGCTTTCCAGTTTGTGTTACACATTTCTAAGATGGAAAATTGATATGCCTAAAATTAACCCTTGTTTTGCTTTGTACTCATTGTTTGATTATGTAACTGCTGACATAAAGGCCAGGACTAGAATCATAAGAGCTACTTTAGGTGAACCCATTAGCTTGTACTAGCTCATTGGGATGTTTATATTTTTCTTGGAACAACACATTCCCATGGTGTATTATAAACTGATTTTGAAACTTCCCTCCAGCTTCAAAAGCTGCTTGCTATTTTGTTATAGAGGGCACTGTTTAAGGCAAGAAGTCCAAAGTCTCTTATATGTACAGAACTAGCTGGGTAGTTCTTTGGACTAATTTACTTTGGATATATGAGATTATCATTTGTTTTAATAAAGTGTATGTAATCTAGTAATTTGTACTGACACTTGAGACATGTTTAAATTGTTTTACAAGGTTGGCAAAAGATATATATTGCCTAATTTTTTGAGATGGCTTCATACTTAGACAGGTAGTTGCATCAAAGTGTATTCCTACGACACGTTAGTCTCTGTGGACTAATCTGGCAACTATCAGTGTAAAGGCAATAGAACAATATTAATTCCACACTTAATAAAGGGGGTGACTGTTGCAAAGAGAAATCACTATGCTACAGTTCTCTGCTGCCCTCTTTTTTAAAAGGTAGAAGAATTGAAACTAAGATTCAGGGAATCATATGAAGAAGCCCCTCTAGTTTCATCTCCACCAGTGGCTCAGTTCAAGTGCAGTGCTAAACTATAATTGGGGGTGCCCCTGCAGGCTACCCTCCCCCCTGGTTTTCTACTCAATTCCTGCCTTACACTAACCATAGTTTGCTATAGCATCTGCATTGGCAAACGATGGTTACACTGCCTCCTAGCCACAATTTGAAAACATGGTTTGAAATGGATTTGCAAGTTATGCTTTGGAGTTTAGCAGTAACCATTGTTTGCCAATTCAAATGTGATGGCAAACAATTCCATCTTTAACCTGCCTATTATCAGAGTTGTGCATATTCTTCCACAGCAGCATCCCTTTGTGGGTAGTTCCAAAAGCAATCTAGGTTTCTTAAATTTGGGTAGTTAGGCTTTACAAAATATTGGGTGACACTCTCCCCTATTGGTGGTATGTGTATTTCATTTCATTTCTTCAAAAATATAGTTTATTGTCATTGGGTAGTGTTCCTAAACTCCAGCTCAGCTCACTGATCCAGTTGCCATTGCCGAGCCTGTGTAACTGGATCCTAGACCACTAGTGTGGTTCTAGTATTTCTTATCAAAGGAAACCATTCCAGGAAGCTTGCTTTTTCCCATTCAGGGAAGCTGACTGTCATTCCCACTACCACCCAACTCTGAGAGTCACTATACGCTGATGTTTATGAGCAGATCAACAACAAGGCTTCAGTACCCCTTATGAATCCAACTTACCATTTTAGAATTGTGGTTGTCTTGAAAGCTTGCATGTCTCATGACAGTTATGATAGGGTTAACAGTTATGATATGGTTTTGTCATGTTATTAGCAGTGGTAGTATGTATGCTGTGATCTGCTCATCTCTCTTATCTAAGTTCTTTTCGCGAACTCTAGAAATAATAAAGATAAATGTTAACATTGTGTTATCATTAACATCCAGGTTTGATACTGATCTGCCCTTTTTCCCAGCATACATTGGACAGCTGCTGCATGAGGGATTGGCACATGATAAATTGATCTCATAAGAATTTTATAACTCCACACAAATAACATTTAAAATAATGTGCATTCATAGATCTGTCTACATTTGTTAGTTCATAATCTGGTTCTGTATTTCATCCAGGGCTGGCTTATATATGTAAACCAATTGCACATTTTTCTTCATATGATCCATCCCAAGTATAGAATTGCATAGATCAATCACTGTGTGAATTGAGTGGTATACAGATGCAGCTCACATTGGTGAGCATCCATTTCTGTAGCTGTAAAAAGTGAAACTGCTCCTGTAGAAAAGTCTGCTGACCTCTGTAAATTGGTTTATGTTCAACTTGGTTCACACACAGGTTTCTCCACGTAATGACATACATAGGAGAGTTCCTCTGGAGAAAATTAAATGACGAGATCACTCACTTATAAGCTAGTCCTTAGTGTTTTCTATACCTCTTGCTGTGATAGGAGAACTGTTTCTCCAATTAGGGCCTTGTTGCATGTGGATAGGGACTGCTGTTTATGAATGTACTGTTTTGCCCTCCCTCCCGCCCCAAATAGTTACAATAAAAGGGGGTACCATGGCTCTATTTGCATAAAGAATTTGGATTGTATTTGCTTTTTCTGAAGCATTTGCAGCATAGCTATGAAAAAGCTTTATTTTTGAGCCAGTTTCCTGTACTGTACAGAGGAAAAACCTATAGTAAGTTGCTTGCAACCTTAAAGTCAGAATAAAATGCTGGAAGAGGGACTTGGGCAGATGAAGACTGAAAGAACTGGAGTTCTTGAAACTTTGCTTTCTATCTTCCTGTTCCAGTCTATGAATTTCTTTAATCCCATGTAAAAAATATTTTCCAGTACCCAATTTTTCACAGGAGCACATCACATCTTTGCAAACACTCCTGGAAGTAGCATCATCTAGCTTGCAATATACCAAACCAGCAATTTAAACGGTCATGGATGAATTTGCAGTGCTTCTTAAAGTAGATTCCACCATGGATTGTGAAGGAAGGCAACAAAATACTCGGCTGAGCAAACCAACACTCACCAGCAGCCCCTTCTCTCCATGCAGCTCTTCAACAGCAGGTCTGAATGTTACTGGAACGTAAATGAGTTCTTGTGTTTCCAGCCCTTAGTCCTGAGCTACCATTGCTGTTGTACTTAACCCTTGTTCCAGTTGGAAAAAAAGTGCTGTGCATCATGCAAAGCCCCAGTCTTTTTTATACATAATGGGAGCGGGCATATAGGTACACTTTATTTGCAAAATTGTGCCTCCTTGCTTTGAAATGTCTTCCAAAAATATAATTCATTGGAACTTCAAAGTCCTTAATTCTGCTTTGAAATGAGTTGGATTAATTTTTCAAGTCTTATACAATTGTAAATGCATTTCTTACACAATGAGCTCTTAGAACCAATTTTTAAAGCAATGTTTATATTAGCTTTAGTAAGGCCCTATTAGATGGCTAAATTAGTTAAAATTGTGTCTGACATTTAGTGTCTGCATATTTGAAATTGCAAAGAGCAATTATAAAACTGGCACATCTTCCAGTACTCCTATTGGAATGGATTTATGTTTGTACGAGAGGGATGGAATAGCTGGGTAGTAGAGATCTAGTTACCTTTCATCCAAGATTCTTGATTATGGGCAGCTTTGAGACTGTTGAAATGAGCTGTAGTCTTACTGAGTAAAAAGAAGTGAGCCCACTGTTGGTTATAATACCTCTTCGGAATTAATTTTCCTCCAGTTCTGTGTAGTGTTTGGTGTGTAAGGAGACTGGGTCTTGCTTGCCTTTTTTCATGTGCTAACTGCACCAACAGATAAGATTAAATTGCAGTTATAATGGACAAAGTACTCTGAAACCAAATGACCTATCAACAAGAAATTGGATACAGTTGCACTATTAAAGGTCTTTGGATTTTCTATGTGTGCTGAGATTGCACACAGAAATGTTTCCAGTATTGGCATGATGTCTGCAGTCAGGGCAACTACAAGTTTTACATGGCAAACCTGTTTGCTATGTGTACACCAGTGTTTCACCGTTTCCCATGACAAACACATATGGAGGAAAAAGAGGGAAACCTGAAACTGTGTGGTAAAAATGCCATGTGCTAATATTTTTACAAAGCTGATTACAAAAACAATACCCCAAAAAAACCCTGATAAGTCAGAGAAGCTTTGCGGAAGCTAAGCAGTGTCAGATGGGGGAAGGGGAGGTGTGTGGGGGCTCATGGCTTGTTCCTATTCTAATAAATCATGGTTTATTGGAACGGTTCATTATGACAGAACTGTGTTTGGTTTATAAATGAATTGTTGCTCTGTCCATTGGGACTGTAGTCTTATAACCAATTTCAGCAAAAAGTCTTAATAATGAACTTCCATATATACTAACAATGGCCCATTTTACACATAGCTAACTATATTTTAGTGATATGTGTGTGAGTAGTACCTTCAGGCTTGTGCACTCCCCACTTTTCCAGTGCAGCTGTGAGGAGATCAGAAGATACCTGCTTCTGTTTCTAAACTAGAATTCCTTGTTATCTCCAAACTGGGGGGAACTCTGGTTTGTTCAGACAAGCTAGGATCAACCTGTGGTTTGATCCTGGCTTCTTTGAACAAGCCATAGTTTAACCAGAGTTCTCCCCAGTTTGGACATAACAAGCTGTTCTAGTTTAAAAGCAGAAGCAGTTGCTTCTGATCTCCTCCTTGCAGTGGCAACAGAAAGGGGAGGGAGGAGGGCTCAAGCTGTTTGTTCAGATAGTAGTAAATTATAGCTTAGGGTTTCATGCAAAACAGGACAATGAACTGGCAGACCTCACCCATCAATAACAGGTTTTATGGAGTAATCTTCAAACAAGCTTGGCATTTTAAAGATTAAAAAATGCATTCAGTTATTTCCTATATTTGTGAGAATATGATAGTGAGAAGCTCTGTATATAACCTTCACTAGGCCCTAGAGAATGCCCCAAAACACATGAGATCAGATGCCATATGATCATAGAATGAGAAGACTGTGAAGGCCACCCGCCAAGATCATGAATAATCTATGATCAAAATTCACAATTCTTAAAGTAGGAACAGGAAAGAAAGCATAGTATAACATGAACTAGGAATTTGAATGGAGGAAGTATCTTCCAAGAGCTCCGGATCCAGCATCTCCTGTTACTTTGTCTGCATTTGTCCAGTCTTTTCATAATTAGCTTAAACCACATTAATAAATTGCATTTCTTCCCTCCCCACACACAGTTTTAGGTATCCTTCTTTTTCTCCAGTTCAGATATTGGGGAGGGGGGGCTGTTTTTCCTTTCTCTTATGTTGTTTCTGTCTGATGTGTAACATGTGTACGTGTCTGGGGACCCTGATTGAGTCAAGGTTCCCAGACATGTGGGTGGATGTTATCTATACTACTTTGCTGTGGAAAACACTTGTGCATGCCCAGTAAATACACCTGCCACAGAAAATATGGAGTTGTCCTTGCTGATATGTGTGCTTGGAACTGGCATATAGTCAGATCCAAGATATGTTCAGATCCATTTGTAACCAGTTTATGGGATTAAAAATTATCTCATGAGAATTGGCTTTATTTTCTCCACTGAAAATAACACAACAGGCAGAGTAGGAAAAGATGCATGTCATCTTCCATTCCCGTAATGTTTACACCAGTCAAGGTAGTAAATACATTGCATTGGAGCCATTGCTAGGTTTCCTTACCTGACTCACTGATACCTATCTTTTATAAACCTTGTTTTGGTATTGAAGGTGCTACATAAAGAAGGCAGAACATAAGGCGAGATCATGTGTTTAAGGCGATTGGAGCATGTGGAGGTGGAAGACTGTTAAGGTGGAGGGACTTGAATTCAGTCCTTGGATAAAAGATGGCATGGAGGAATCAAAGCCTAATGAACTGTGAGAGATAATCTGCTTTGAGAAAAATATGGAGGAAGTACTGCTTATGCAAAGGAGGCTCTTCTCTGAGAAATACAGCTGAAGGTTAGGAGCAGGATAGTGATCTAAAGGTACTTAGTACTATGTAAAGGAGGTGTAGTGTAGCGTAAGATGACCTGACACCAATTTCACTTCAGACCTGCAGATTCTAGCAATTCCATCACAACAGTGATAACTGTGATTTGCTGTACAGATAATGTGCCTCAGTTGTGCAGGGCTTCTTGTGACTTATAGAGCAACCCTAAGGTGTTGCAGACCACCCAGGCAAGATGGTCTGTTCTTCCTCTCCTATCTGGGATGGTGGGGTGGTCTAATCAAAACAGAACTCTCCTTTCCCCTGCCACCCCCCTCAGTTGCACAAGGACTGCACAAATAACAAAAATAATTATAATTACAATTATCTTTTCTGATTGCTCACTTTTTAATTTTGGTTCATTTTGCATAAAATAGAATGCAATATATTCTGACACCATTAGTACAAACATATAGTTTTGTACTTATTTGGGTTTTCTCAGTTCACAGGTTCAGTTTCTAAATATGTGATTACTGCCTACCAGCCTTCCATAAAATTTGCTCAATTTAACTGGCAAAAAGGTTATGTTATCAGTTTCCAACCAGAGCTTGTATGTAGTTCCACTTTAAATATTGTGGCATTCACCACACAGACACACAGTGGACATACTGAAAACTTCTTGCTGCGTTGTATGATGCAACTTTGACTTAACAGATATTTGTATTTGCCTGGGGTAAGTAGCTGTTACTTCCCATGGGTGATTTACACAGTAATATTACCTTCCTAATGTGTAGAATGAATTTGCTCTTAGCAGAGATCACTGCATATTGTAGTCCTATTGCACCAGTGGTAACAACTGCACTTTTTTATGAGATGGCCTTGAATTCTCTTGGCATAAGTTGAAAAACTTGAGCTGGCTCCTAAAATCTGGGCCAAGTAGTTTGGCATCCAGACAAAGAACATATCTTTTCGATCCTCTTCAGATGTTTGAGTATTTTGGACAGCTAGAAGTTAACAGTTCTTTGATTTATAATTCAGTGGATGAAATAGTTCCTTGATCACTGGCTTATAGGGACATAGCTCAGTGGTAGAGCATATGCTTTGCATGCAGAAGGTCTCAGGTTCAATCCCCAGTATCTCGAGGTAGGGGTAGAAAAATTCCTTCCTGAAACCTTGGAGGGCTGCTGCCAGTTAGTGTCAACAATACTGGGTTTTGATGGAGTGATGATCTGACTCAGTATACAGCGGCTCCATACGTTCGTATTAACTCGGATATAAACTTCTGGTGTGAATGCATTAAAGGAGAAGTGCAAATGTAGAGTATATTGTATATTCATGTTTTGTGCACTTGAGTTTTTGGGTTCTTGAGGCCAGGTGAGCTTGATAGTGGAACGCTGAAGCCTGGACTGATACAGAGAAATATTTTGCTACATTGTGCAGTGCTGAGCAGTCCATGAATCTTGAGATTCCAAGATGAACTAGATGAAAACTTTTTATTGTAGAAATATAGTGGGAGGGGAGAATCTTGAATTGCTTGATATCATCCCCTATGACATGAGTTGTTTCTTAGCATCCACTTCCCCTTAGTTGTGGATATGTTTTGGCCAGAGCAACTGCTTCCTGTAATATTACTGTTCTCGATGGGGTTGCACTCCCCCTGAAGGAGCAGGTCCATAGCTTGGGGGTCCTCCTGGAATCATCTTTGACACTTGAGGCTCAGATGGCCTCAGTGGCACATAGTGCCGTCTACCAACTTCAGTTGGTGGCCCAGCTATGTCCCTATTTGGGCAAGGATAACCTGGCTTCAGTTGTCTGTGCTCTGGTAACCTCCAAGTTAGATTACTGCAATGTGCTCTACATGGGGCTGCCTTTGAAGACGGTTCGGAAGTTGCAGCTTGTGCAAAATGCAGCAGCCAGATTGATAACAGGGACCAGAACATATAAAACTGACTCTGGCCCACTTGCACTGGCTGCCTATCTGCCTCCGAGCTCAATTCAAGGTGCTGGTTTTAAGCTATAAAGCCCTACATGGCTTGGGACTGCAATACCTGATAGCACGCCTCTCCCGAAATGAACCTACCCGTACACTACATTTAGCATCTAAGGTCCTCCTCTGAGTGCCTTCTTCAAGGGAAGCTCAGAAGGCAGCAACGAGGGAGAGGGCCTTCTTAGTGGTGGCCCCCACCCATGGAACAAGCTCCCTGATGAGGTCTGCCTGGTGCTAACATTATTATCTCTTTGGCACCAGGTTAAGACCTACGTCTTTTTCCAGGCATTTGGTAGCACATGATGAGTTTTAATCCATCCTGGATGTGTCTTTAGTTATGACTGACTGTTCAAAGTTGTTTTTAGTTATATGTTGTTTGTGTATATTGTCTGTGTGTGTTTATGTAAATAGCTTTAAAACTTTTTATATTGTATTTAACATTTTAACTTCCGTAAACCGCCCAGAGAGCTTTCGCTATGGGGCGGTATAGGAATGTAATAAATAATCATCACAATAATTAATAATTTTTGTTGGGGTCTGGAGAGATGTACGAGCTCCTGGAGGTATTTTGTCTGGCTGAGCCAGTCAAGGCCATGCTCCTTTAAGTGGCCTCCTACCAGCCTAATTTAACAGGTGGCAAGTAGTGTCCCATGCTTATGTGCTGTGAATCTGTTGGGAGAGCTAATTGGGTAGTCACCCTACTTCCTTGGCCAGGGGAAATAAATTACAGCTTTTGCAAGGGGTTTTGGGGTCCATACTGTCTCTCCAAATAAACTCCAGTTGCCAGATGAGAGCGGGGGCGGGGGATTGTTAGTATTGTATGAGTTTACCGTAAGCTAGCAAGTTTGTGTTTTGTTTTGTGCCTCCTTTTCCTTCTCACCTGCTATCTGATGTTTTAAGAAACTTTGTTTCTTAATTTAGAGTACGTAAAGTGATTTCTGACCAAACTCAAGGGGAGGGGTGTGTTTCCTCCCCCCTGCCCAGCCCCCATGAAGCCTAGATAATCAGGGGCATGTTTCCTCCTAAGGGGTATACTAATTCCCCAAGGTCATCACACACCCTGCCAGTAAAAAGTATCATGGTAAGGGAAATCCAGAATCTGTTATGGAGGACAGTTGCATTCATCTACTGTTACTAAATTATTTACTTTTATTTAGCATTTCAAGGAACTGGGCATTGTGGGAATCAAAATTACTGTGCCTGGTTTCCACATTTGTTGTCATCTTACTTTGTTATATAGAGCCAACAATGGGGTGTTCTTGATTTTGTTTGTTTTTAATTTCTTCATCTATAAAATGGAGACACTTCTCTGCTTGGTCCACGAGAGTCATCTGAACAGCTCTGAAATATCACAATGTAGTTACCTGGTCACATTATTGTTTTGGGTTACAATTTAGTATATTATTAATAGTTAGATTTACTTGTTTGCTGTACAAAGCCCAGGATGAGGTCCTCGCCAAATCAAATCCAATGTTTAAGTCCACCAGCTCTTCTCAAGAGTTTTTTTTTGCTTTGAATTTCAATTTTAACTATAATTTTATTCTTTAAATGGCTTTTTCTTTTTTTCCTCTTTTTTTTTTGCAGTATATCAACTGTGGTAACCTAGAACAGTTGTTGGACAGTAATCAGCACCTGTCCTGGACAGTGAGAGTGAAGCTGGCACTGGACATTGCTCTGGGACTCAGTTATCTGCACTACAAAGGCATTTTCCATCGGGATCTGACATCCAAGGTACTGTATCTCCCTATCAAATGAAAGTTTTTGACAATAGATGTGTTACGCTTTGTGGATAGCAAATGTTCTAAGGTAGTCTTGCTCTAGTCAGCCCCCTTCAGTGCCTCAAACTGTAAAACTGTTATGTAAAGTGTCACTTAAAAGGATTGTGAGAAACTACTGAAACATAGTTTAGTGGATTAAACTTTCCCAGAACAACTCATGTTGTGTAGATGTCTGAGAAGAAACTAACCTGAAGTAGAGATCACAAATGAGTTAGGATTATGTTTCTGGGAAGATGGTTGCACAACATGAACCTTTTAAACTTGTTCGCAGCAAATTACTCTAACTCAAGTCTACAGAGCCAAATTAAATAAAACTGCAAAACGTTGCAGGCATCGAGGCTTGTTTCTGTCCCAGCCACCTTCCCTAAAGCCTTAGTTTTGTGTATCTAAATGCTCCCCATATCTTAAAATGGATTAACATCGTTTTAAGCTATAGGGGGCATTTAGATATACAAATGGATCATACACCTACATTGTTCTGTAGGTGACCTAAACTGCTGCAAAGTGACATTGAGCTGGTGATAGATTCACTCTAGACGCTGTTTCACTGACAGATAAAACAGCAATACAAATTGTTGAACAAACTCTGTGTTTCAAGATGCCGTGTCATTATGTTATATCCAATATTACACTAGTGGAAAATTTTTACATTACACCAGCAGTTGCACAAATGCTAGCAGAACTAACGCAAGCAGCACCCTAGCCTAATGAAGTTATAATGGGTTGTACAATGCTTTGTGCAAGCAGAATCAAAATACTAGATTTGATAGTTGTGCAAGGTTGAAAACTGAGTTTGTGCTAGCAGAATGACACCATTGGATAAAATTGCAGTTGGCATTTTCCAGACACACATGAATCCACCCTGAGTTCTGTTTGCTTCAGAGGAATGTTCTTCTAAATCATGCTCCAGCCAACTACAAGTTACCTCAGATTGTGAGGAGTGATCACAGACCTTGGATGGGCAACCATTTGCATCTAAGCAGTGTGTTCTAGTATCAAGTGACTAGCTTGACAACTCAAATACAAAAGCTCCATAATCCTAAAATAGAAACACCAATGTTCCTTGAACATTAGATAATTCTTTTCGGCATATCTCTAATATTGATATTTTCACAACCTCCGATTGATGACATTGCTATTTAAGGTAATGAACTTCAAAATCAAATGAGGTAATTGATGAATTTAGAATTTCAGATAGTTGGTTTGCAACTGCTCAAGTCAGGCAGGGGAGATAATGAAGGAGGGTAAGGATGCAGTTTCTGAAAATCCCAGATGAGATAAAAATGCAGTTCGTATGAAGACACATTTCGTATATGTTAATATCACTTTTAGATCTGTTCACCTGAGGCACAATTTTGCAGTGCAAAGTAACCTAAATGCTTTAGCTCTCTATACATGTTTACATCACAGTAATACTTTTTGGCATGAATTCCTTCAATCACACAAACATCTTTAGCAAAGATGGATTCCGTTAACAATATTGCAAAAGGTTACTATTAAAGACAGTGGCAGGAATAAATTCCTAGCAGCATTTCTGTCAGTTTTCCCACCTTTACATTTACAGGTAATGGCTGTAAAATATTTCATAGGTACGGTATATTCTAAACTGAGAGATTATAGGTTTGCCTTTGCTGCCTCATCCATCATTCCCAGTGATGTTGACAGAACAAGTTGCAGTTGATATGTCCCACTTGTCCGTTTGGTATTTTAGCTAGTGTGAATGAAACTGCAGTAACACTCCTGAATATCAAGCAGTCATTCTCAGGGGAATTCGCTTTCTGTAACACACTGAGAATCAATAGGGACTTGCATTTGGCTTGGACAAGTTATTACTAGTGGATATCAGTTCTTTGTGAGAGGAAAAAAGAAATGTTGCGCTTCCTTAGCAGGATTACACTGTGCAAAGCAGATGTTAAGCTCTCCCAACACACAAAAGGAGCTTTTATGTTCACTCACATCTGTTTATGCATAAACATTTGTTAACTCTTTAGAACTCAACTTGAGCTTCTTTAAGGGATGCTTAACAAAGGTTTCAGCCTAAGGCACAGCTTGGATTGTGTAAACTTTCAGAAAGAGAAATGTGTGTCTAAAAGAGAAGTCTCCACAGAGACATTTGTTCATGCAGCTGAGTATTTTATATAAGCAGTGCAGCAATACACTCCAAAGAGCTTGAATCTGCATAGGGAGGAGCCATAGCTCTGTGGCAGAGTGCATGGTTTGCATGCAGAATGTCTCCCATTCAAACTCTGGTATCTCCAGCCTGGGAAAGAACTCTGATTAAGTCCAGACAGAGTAGATGGTACTGGGCTAGATGAAATAATGGTTGTTCTCATCAACCATGATTTAGATGGTGGTGGGACACACAAAAGGGCCTCCCTGGGTGCCCTCAGTGGATGGACAGGATCAAACGCGGAGAGACAACTGTCCTTTAGATATCCTGGTCCCATGCCATTTAAGCTTTAAAGGTAATCTCCAGCACCTTGAATTGTGACTGGAAAGAGGCTGGCATCAACTGTAAACCTGATTTTTCAAGGGGAGTGCAACCCCATCCAAAACAAGGTGAACACCTACTGACCAAGAGCACTTCTATACTGTCTGGGTTAACTTCATTCTAAAGAGTTGTTTTCAGGGATTGTATGGAGACAATAAGTATCCAGAGTAAATGTAACCATTGTTTCTCAACCTGATAGCCTGGTGTTTTATCAAAATAAATTTAAAAACTTCCCAGAGATCTTCTGTGGAGGCCCAATCCAGGGTCATATTTCTAATAAGTACCCACAGTTGCCCTGTAATGCACCACCTTGCCAAAATACCAATAAAATTATTAAAGTGTACTTGTGTATAATAGATTCTAACCTTCCAGCAGTACCTTGGAGGTGAATGTAAAACCATTTCTTACAGTACTTTAAGGTGTGGCCCCCAGGACTTTGGACTGAAGCAAGAACTATCCAACAGTTTTACGAAATTGCTAGGGCATTTTCCATAATCAAAAACATTTACAGATGTGTGAAGACACTGTCTTTCATCAGGAACAGAAAAGACATTTTCTTGTGCCATACTTTGGTCAATGTGGTAAAACACCACAGTTGATCATAATGGACAGGTGAAAAGTACATGTAAAGCCTCATTGTGCTCTCTTGTCAGCTGATAATAGCTAGTCAGTATGGAGCTAGAAGAGATTGCAACCAAGATGATTATCCTTTTATAGAAGCCTCTTGGGTAACTTTGCCCTAGTCCCAGTGAAACCAAGGCTTGCAAAGCCTTCTGCAAGAGAGCAGATCCTCTACTACAACCAGACATTCCCAAGAGTTATGCTGAACATTGTGTGTGGGATGCTTGTGGCTTAGTTCACTGATTGGTCATCTGTGTATGACTTTCAACTAACTACTTTATGATTGAGAATTGATGTGCATCTGTTTTGCTGTGGGGAGAGGGGAGACAGCAGAC
The DNA here is from genome assembly GCF_057233095.1 of Heloderma suspectum. Lineage (NCBI taxonomy): Eukaryota > Metazoa > Chordata > Lepidosauria > Squamata > Helodermatidae > Heloderma > Heloderma suspectum. The sequence continues at coordinate 235,063,842 of NC_139461.1, forward strand.
ACTGTCTGGAACACCACAGAATTAAGGCAATGTGAGACTGGCTTGACCTTGCCAAATCTCCTGTTTACAGAATGTGAAAATGCTTCTCTACTCTTCTTAATCTTAGTGAAAATGTTCTTAGTCTGGATTTAAAGGTTTCCTCTACAATATTTGCAAAACAAATAGTGGACCAATGTGCTAATGCAGGAAAGCAAATAAATGAATATCACTCACTCACTGACCAGCAAGATAATTTTAAAAATGCAATTCCATCTTCAGGATGGAAAGCTTCTTAGAGTTCAAAAACCTTAGGGGAAAGCTCCATTTCATTTTCTAGTATGTTTCTTAAATAGCTAGAAAAATTACATGCCATTTGACAGTGCCAACTGTGGGGGAGAGAACCCTTGCCTTGTAAAATACCTGTTAGTGCATGGTTATTTCTGCACCAAATGTGCTGGATTTTCATCATGGTTTTAACATTTTAGTATGATTAATGTTATCCCTCTAGGGTTTAGCTGCATTTTGAAGTGAACAAATATTTAACCACAAGCAAACTGAATGAATGCATTCTTTGACGAGAGATAACAAAGGCTGTAATTGAGTAGCTTTAGTGTGTGCTGGGTTGGCCTGATTCAGTTGGCCTTGTGTAAATGTATAAATCCTAAAGTGAACAGTAGGTGGTATTACTGATTCAGGTTAAAACAAATAATACTCAGGACTAGGAATCAAACAACCATCTGTGTTCATGAGAGAAGCACACTGAAGATTTGGTTGCGTCTCCCCCCCACACACACATGCACACACATTCTTAACTACTCGTTATATGGGCAGGCTTAAGTACCTGAAGTTACATTGCAGGGTGCCACTCAAGGGAAGCCCATAGACATTACCACCTAGTGTTATGTGTTTTTGTGCTATACTTGGGCAATACAGTTGTAATTATTTAACTGGGTCAAAACCAAAGTAGACAAATGGCAGAACTGCACTACACTTGTATTTTCATTGTATATTGTATCCACAAACTCACCCCACTCCTGCGCTAGTCCCACACAAACCTCCCATTATCTCACTCTATTCTCTCACTCTGGTTGTTTGTATTATATCTTAATGTATTTTAATATTTGTTTTGTTGTAGTTATGATTTTATTTGCTTTAAGCCACGCTGAATTATGTGAAAGCATTAGGAAAAGATAAGAATTTATTTTTTGATAATGATGATAAAAATGGAAGGAAATGAAAGAGAAGAAGAAAGATGATAAATAAATGAACTTGAACCAATTGCTAAATATACGAGATAGCTTTGGCAGATATGTGGCTAATATGTTCACACCTTGGATCAGATATGTTTCATATGCATAAGATATTGCTTCATGTTTTTGAAGTTTTAATGGTGGAATTCAAACATGGGCAACATTAATTCCCCTTTTCCTTCATTCAGAACTGTCTGATAAAGCATGATGAGAATGGATATTCTGCTATAGTTGGTGACTTCGGCTTGGCAGAGAAAATCCCTGACTATAGGTAAGTGTCCTTCGCAGAGGTAATCAGAATGAAGGATCGGTAGTGCTGCAGTTCTAAGATAAATACTGACGGGGCTTCAACTTAAAGGGAAAAGGCCTTCTGATTGTTTCCACTGAACTGATTACATTCTAGCCTTTCAACTCTAGTCACCTTGCCAAGCTCCCTGCCCCTCCTGATTTTTTTTTAACTGGGTTGATGGTGTGCTGCAAATCACCAGCCTTCAGTGCCGTGCTTATTTCCAAGAATGCCTCTGGGCTCCAGAGGTGGTATTAGAAAATAAAAATGATGGGTGGCTGCAGCCCAGTGCTTTGTTTTGAAGCATGCTCAACCCCATGTGGATGGGGAGCAAGGGGATGTTTTGCCTGTCCTGTACGTGTATTGCTAAAAAGGCTGGAGACCTCTGACATAGGCTTTTGTTAACTGGAGTCTTCTTCATCAGATCCATAATGTGTTATCCTCAAGTGATACTCCCCCACTTCTCTCTCTCTTTCCCTCGTGTGTGTGTGTGTGTGGGTGTGTGGTGAATCAAAAACATTATGGAAAAAACAGCAAAAATATGAACTGTTCAGTCTGACACAATTCAGTAAAGCTTAAAATATATGCAGCAACCATTCACAATAGCTGTAATTGGTGATAATTTGCTTAGCAATGCTAAGATGATTGTATTAACACCTGTAGTTGGACATAAAACCATTGGCTGTATTTGAGCCCAAACAGAATCAAATTTTATTCCAATCCAGTTATTTCATGCTGGAGTCTTCTTTTGAAATTCCTCTGTTGAAGAATGGCAACTTTCAGGTCAGCAGTAAACTGACCTGCAAAACCAAAGCAGAACAGAACCATACCACAGTTTTTCTTAGATTTGCCTTTCTTAGCCCTTTTAACCTCATTGTTCACATTTTCAGCCCTGTGCACCCATGAGTATGCATAATATCTGTCAGCTTCATGCATATGATGAAGTGGACTCTGGTCCACAAGACCTTTTGTTATGATAAATTGGATTGTCTGTAGGATGCTATGAAACTTTCTCTCCAGAAATTGGAGAGATGAATTTGCATAGTGGCCAAATACAGTTAACGTCTAAAAACAGGCTTGTGCCTGTCTATGGATGCTCTTACCTTGCAGTGCTTTCCAGTCCTTAGTGTTTGGGGGCAGGCTGTGTTTTCTCAGTGGTGAAGGAATGTACTTTGCACATACTCAAGTATACCTTACTTCATACGATCAGGAACTGAGTTCTGGCACTGAAAACAGATCCTGGAAATGCTGATGGATTCCAGGGTGTTGACTTTTGAAAGCAAGTCCCTTCATATAGCACTATTTGCTCTTCACTTCACCTAGAAACTTTTTTCACTGCTTTCATGTTGTTTCCATTAAAAAAAGTGATTTCAAAATTGTTTAAATGTAGTATATAAAGTACCATGATCTAATTGATGGGGTGCAGTAAAAGAAAAATTACTCTTCTACTGATGCTTTTGATCTTGAAGATGCTCCACAAATTACTGCAAATTAGTATTGTCATAATATGCGTTTTACTTAGGTAAAATATTTAAAGCAGTTAACTGAATATTGATCCATTAATGGACTGAACTAGAATAGTTTTGGCCATAGCTGAAACAAAACAGGAATTTTAAAAATACAGATTTGACTGTACTGCCATATAAAGACAGTTTTCAAATATGGATTAAACCTTTTTCTTAATGCCACCACTGTAACAAATGAAATCTTTCAGTTTCCAGGAAGCCTCCAGCGTGCTTCCCAGGTGGAATGACTTTCAGAATTATGTAAGGGGAAACTTATAAAATTCTGCCAAAATTGTCCTGGGATGTTTTGCTTGGGGTAGGATGGTGTTCACTCCCATGCTCAAAGCTAAAGGGTTAACATAATGCTTATGAAATACTACTACTAACCATCTCTCCATTTAAATGTATACAGTGAGAAGCTGCCAGTGGTGGGCTCTCCTTATTGGATGGCACCTGAAGTGCTGAGGGACGAGCCATATAATGAAAAGGTTGGAAAGCTTTAAATGAATTCCATTTAAATGAAGTGTTGCCCTGGGGATTCTAGTCCATGAATGTTTATGCCATAAGAAATATTTTTATAAGTTTTTTTATTACATATTTATAAAAATATTATTTAGGAAACTACAAGACTTATTCTGTGATGTAGTAAAAAAAACAACAAACATGCCTGTCCCTCTGGAAAATATACTACTGTGAAACTATCCAAAAATTCACATGGACATGCATTCTTATTAGCAGTGAGCCCACTGTAGAAGCTCACTCACCACATTTTGGACAGGCCTACTGCCTTCTCTGCCTGATTTAGTTATGTGTTCTTCTGGTTTGCACCAGAAGCCAGATTTGCAGAGTACTGATTAGCTAGTCTTTGTGTCAAACCCATAGCCATTTCCTCCTTCTCAGAGTAGTTTTAAGGATAAAGGGTTTTAAAAATAAAATCAAACATTCTTTATCAAATAATGATGCAAGCTGGACAACCTGAAACAGGTGTGAGGGGAGAGAGCAATTGGAGTTTCATCCAGAGGCTTGTATGTGTGTTTTGAGGAGCGAAGAGGGGAAAGCAGAGATCACCTCATGATAGAAAAATCCATTCCAAGGCTTATTGGCAGGTACACCTCTATGTGCCTTGATATATCTATTTGGTGAATGAGTTTTCATGCATTATCCCTGAGGAGAAAGGAAGTAAGACTGCTAACCTCCAGGCCTAGGTTTCTATTTGTTCAGCCTAGAACTTTGGCAACTGTTGGGGGGTGAGAATTTTGAATGCCAGAGAGATATGACAAAGGGGCACTTTTTGATGGAGTGAGGGAAAAACCCTGACATAAAGCAGCTGAGGAGTGCCTATAATAAAACTGTAGTCATCTTTTCTTTCTCCCCCCCTACCTCTTCCTCAGGCGGATGTATTCTCATATGGGATCATTCTTTGTGAGATTATAGCTAGGATCCAGGCAGATCCAGACTATCTCCCTCGCACGGAGGTGAGCAAAGTGCATTGATAAATGTTCAAGAGTTTCAATGGGTCATTAATGATTTCCACACAGCTGCTGACCACATGATGAATAACTGCTATAAGCCTTTTAATAAAGCATTCATCCTTTAATACAGTTGCATGAAGGAGTGGCACAGAACCCTCTTCTTCCCCTCCCCTTTAAAACACAAAATTATACTTTGCAGGTGAGTGCTACATTTGCAATTTGTCATGAGCGTCCGTATTAACTGCTGGCTATAACACAGAGCAGGTTACAAATACGATCTTGTTCACTGAAACAGGCAGTCTGAAAAAGAATTATTCTTCCCTTATAAGTTAGGGCTACGTTTTGACATAGGTACCCCATTTCTACCTTCCTGATGAGCAGGATGAAAGTGCAGATATCATACCTATCCTATCTTATTCTTTCTCCGCTTTCAAGCAACACCCTTCTTCTGAACTTAACATGGAAATCACAGGTCAATTTTTCCCCTATGACTTCTTAGCAAGTAGTAGGTTGGTTTGGGGTTAAGTAGGCCCCATTTGAGAAAATTTTGGGTTTGGGGGGTCCTGGAAGGTTACCAATGTGAAAGGAACCATAGCTCAATGGTAGAGCACTGCATACAGAAGGCTCCAGGTTCAATCCCTGATATCTCCAGTTAAAAGGATTCTGTAGCAGATGATCTAAAAGACATCTGCTTGAGACCTTGAGAGCTGCTGCCAGTCAGAGTAAACAGTATTTGGCTAAATAGACAAAATCTGAGCTGGTATAAGGCAGCTTCCTGTGAAATATTCTCGACAATATGTCTACTCTTTTTGGTAGTGGGGATTGGGAAGTAGATGTTCTTACCTCAGAGAGATCTTAAGAGATCATCTTTAAGGGAGCTGGTGATTTCATAAGTAGTCCATACTAAAGTTGTTGCAAAACTATGTTCATAGGTGAATCTTGATAACAGTCAAGAGTTCCCTGTTTCATCACAGATCAGCTGTGCAGTTTGCTTCCACATTCTAAGCTGATGATGGCCAAACACTGTAGTTCTGATTCACCTCATACTAGACTTCCTGGTATAATTAGACACAGCTATAAAGTCCCTTATACAGTACACTACATAGCTATAAAATGTTAGAACACATTGGAGGAAGCTGTGACGTCTTGGGAGATCTTTCACATTCTTGTACTAGAACTCCAAAAATATAAGAGGACTGTTTGAACCACCTCAAAGATAGGTTTGATACTAGAGATTAGCACTCTTTCGAAAATGTGTACGCTAGCAGAGGCACAAAGGGAAAATTTGTTCTTCTGTGGTAGTGTCAGAACTGGATACTGGATAAATGCAGAAGCATTTTGTGTTGCTGCACCAGAACTTCCTCCTTCCCTTCCCCACCAACTGAGGGCAACACAGGGGAGCTGTTTAAAGTAGGCAGGGGCAGATTTCTCTTAGAATCCTTTGTTCAACAATCCTGTAGACCGTTTTTAACCCATAGGAGCCACAAGGCTTGTGCAAAGTTGTACTGAAAAAAACTAATAGACTTTCCTACTTCCCAGCCAGGATCACGCTTCAGCTGGAACAGTAAGATTTAGTACTTCAACCACTGTAGTTTAAATCAGTCCTTGGGATTAGGCTATTTTACATGCAGCCAGACCATCTTTGGTCAGGCACTAAAGAAAAGCAGGAGTAGGATTATTTTGGACCCAAAACATGTTTTAAGGCACATGAAGGAAGGCCTCTGGGGATGCACAAAGTCTAGTGCGTCACATAATTCCCAGCATCACATAATAAAAGGTAGGCTGTTTTGGAAAAAGTGATGGGTCAGTACCTCTTTGTCCAGACAAGAGAAGTGCACAAGCGGAGCTAAGTGGAGAAGCCAGGAAGAAATTCTCCTTTTCCCCATGTCATTACCCATATCCACTAAGGAGACTTGTCTCTGGAGCACTGTAGACTTAACCTATGTGACACAGTATTGCTAGTATAGAGCCTACTCATATAATTCAGTATATTGCTAATGTAGAGAATTCCCTTCTCTAACGACCTTTCATGTTTTGCGTCTTAACTCTGTCTTTGTAATCTCCCCATTTCTTTGTCTAGTACATTTTTTCACATGTGTTAATAATTCACTTTTTTTTTTCCTATTGCAGAATTTTGGATTGGATTATGATGCCTTTCAGCACATGGTGGGAGATTGTCCCCCTAGCTTCCTCCAGTTGGCCTTCAACTGCTGCAATGTGAGTATATTCAAAAGAACAAAATGAGGGCCTTCCACAAATCCCAACTCATGTTAAACAAAACAGCAGTGCACTGAGGCCTCTTAGTGCTCAGATGAATGGTTCATGAAGGACTTTGAAGGCAAAGGATCTCTACAAGCTAGTGTTAGACTCCTGGAATTCGGTGTAAAAGGCATAAAGGATATAGCTATCATTGTTCCTCTTCTCTACACTGCATTAAACATATGGCTCTGTCAAAATGAATCTTCAGATCAGCTTTCCCCCACAAGATCCATTAAAAATGGCCCTATAGTTAAACATTGGCCACCTAATGAGAAGACAGGATACCCTGGAGAAGATGCTGATGCTAGGGAAACTGGAAGGCAAAGGGAAGAGGGGCCGACCAAGGGCAAGATGGATGGATGATATTCTGGAGGTGACGGACTTGACCTTGGGGGAGCTGGGGGTGGCGATGGCCGACAGGAAGCTCTGGCGTGGGCTGGTCCATGAAGTCACGAAGAGTCGGAAGTGACTGAATGAATAAACAACAATAGTTAAACATGTATGAATCATAGAATCATAGGGTTGGAAGGGGCGTACAAGACCATCGAGTCCAACCCCCTGCTTAATGCAGGAAGCCTGATTCCCAGGCGGTCTCCCATCGAAGTAGTGCTTGTGTGGCCTGACCTGTAAAATACCAAGAAAACCACAACTTTGTAACATAGTTTATGTGTACAGATTTTGCTTAGTGACTGAGCCGCTATGTGACTTGTCACTTATTATTGTGTTTATAGATGGACCCAAAGTTACGCCCTTCATTTGCTGACATTGTGAAGACACTGGAGGAGATGCTGAGCAATTTGAAAAGTGAGGAGGATGAAAGAGAAAAGAAGCTCCTAAATTTGGACAATACAGAAAGAAAATCCATCTCTGTTTCCAAAGGTAAGGATCTAGGGGAATAGGCACAAAACTATTCTGAATACTAAGCAAGGATAATATATATTGTATTATAATGGAGGCTCCTTTCTTTGGATTTTTGAAGGAGACTGTCAACCAGAAATCCCATTTTATCATGAAATAATAATTTGTCTCAAGCAACATAACAAAACCCAATGTAAATATAATTATAAAATTATAATGCATTAAGAGATCCATCACTTAAATGTCTAGTAGGCAGTGAAGGGTTCCCAGCATTTCCAAAATTTATTTCATGTCTACCTTCCCTATTTGATCTAATTTAGTCCACAGACATTTTTGTAACATACATAATTTTGTTAAACCACACCCATAGGTGAGAATTTGATGTATTTGACTGTTTTTGTTGGTGCTAACTTGAGGGAATTGTTTACTAATATATTTGCTAGTTCATCTTGAACTAACACAGTCTACTAATATAGCTGAAGGACTGCATGTTTGTTTTATACGCCATCCAAAAACGTAGGTACAAGGCAATCCCAGCATACCTGTACGGCCCTCCAAACCACAAACACTTCATCTTCTGTCATTATTAATTTGCATTATATTGGATGATAAGAAATGTATCTAAAGAGTTCGCAAATACTTTTTTATTGAAAAATTTGAATTCCTTTCTCCCAAAGAAATTCATTATTACCTCTTCATCTGGTACTTCCGGTCACTTCCTCATGTCTTACCTTCCAGCAACTAATTTCGTATAATTACCTTCTACTAATAATATTCATTTAGGCCTATCCACAGAGTTTAATAGAAATACCTCAATTTTTGACAATTTTCTTGAAAATCTAAATTATTTAAATTCTTTGAAAATATTAGATAAGATTACATTCTTGAATTGTATTATAGCTTTGTTCATATAGCATTATTCATATGGTTCAAATGTAGGAGGAAAACAAGTGTGGAAAATATTTTTCCTCATTTTAGAAATGAGCCTTTCAAGCTCCAAATTTGATGAGATTGAATTGTAATACATTGATTGATAAGGGGGAATACCCAAGACCAACTTTAATTTATCCCTCATTACAAAATTAACTTGATTGCATATTTTCTTAACCATTTCCTCTGTTGACTCTTAATGCAAGGAAGACATCTGAGCAAAAGTCTGGAAAAACAAGTAACTTCTTTCGGACTTCTGAGTAGACATCCATAGACTAGAGCTGTAAATCCCTCTTAAGTTCAGTGGCTTATTCCCATATAAGTGTGTGTTGGATTGTAGCCATAGTGTCATTAAGGACCACCTTGACCAGTGGGCTGAAATAATCCTTTCCTTGGTGTTTTAATCCTAGTGGGAACAGAGGAGATTCCACTTTGGAACAAGCTGGTGACTACTATTATTTCTGATGCATCCATATTTTATGCAACTTGAACTATGACAGAGGATATGATTTGGAAGACCATGTCTCACAAGCACTCTCTGTTGCTTGGCATTGCTACTGTGGGTTCTTTTATTTTGCAAAGGGAACTCTTTCTATTTGCATAGGATTTAAAACTATGATCTTAGCACTTTTTAATTCATTTTTCCCTCTTTTGTAAAGTCCAGATGCTTTGGTACCCAAATTCCAAATCTATATGGACCTCAGAAGAAAATTGTTACATGTAACTACTAGTTGTTAATAACTTTTTCTGTAGCATGCACTTTTGGAGTTTTAGGGCACAATCCTATGAATTCTAGACAGAAATAAGTCCTACAACTTCCACCATCTGCCAGCCATGCTGGCTGGGGGATGCTGGGAGCTGTAGGACTTATCTCTGTCTGGACATGCATAGGATTGAGCCCTTAATGTCCAAGACTCCTGGTGTCTGCTGTACTCTTGTGAAACAGATTCCAGGAACTTCGTCCAAATTAAGCTCTTCCTTGATCACTTGGGAGATCTGACACTTCACTGGATGCTATTGCAAATTATTTCCAAAATATTTCAGATCAGCTTGAATTATTGCAGATTAACAAAAGAAACACTGCTGCATAGTTGGTTTGTGAAAACTGTGCAGGTGGGGCAAACCCAGGAGCTGGATACTTTCTTGGAAAGCATCACAGTCCCATCTGGTGTGCTTAGAGAAATCAAAGTAGAATGTCATATGTATTCTACATTTTTAGAGGAAGGTATTATGGGTAGACACCTACTTTCCATTTAACCTTAATATCTGCAGTTACTCTGTTTAGTGATGCCTTATTTAAATGTGTTTAACAGATTTCCCCCCCAAGCCCAAGCCCAAGCCCAAGTGCTGTGTATCCTAGTTTCTGCATTGGACAATATGCGTTTCAAGGCTGATGTGGAGTATAACCCCTTCACTTCCAGAGGGAAGTATTACTGTTTGCCTTCACCTTTCACAGCAAAGGGGGTGTCTTTGCTTTAGGGGAACCTCACTTTTTCAAAACATTGGCCTTTAATAGCATGGATTTGTACTATAGACTATAGCCTGTACTGTAGACTTATTAAATGGTGAGTGTCCTTTTCAACTCCTGCTCTTGGGAAGAATCTGCTAGTTGGAAGAATGTATCTCCTGTCATATTTGAAATACCCCTATGAAGTAGAGGGGTAAGAGACTTGTAGAAAATTGTAAAGACAGAATGTAACAATTGTCATTGGCTGCATTCCCCACTAATGGCCTATGCAAAGTGAAATTCAAGACAGGGAAATATTGAATCTTCTTAGATATTAGATTTTGGGTGAGCATGAGGAATTAGAAACCACATCTCTACTTGGAAGATTTGAAACTCTACATTATTTACTGGTAGCGGTATTCTGTGCTAGACCTTTACTTCCTGTATATTCTGAGGAAAAATTCATTTGGGGATGAAAAGGGGGGCACCTCTTCTCCTGGAGAATTCCATTTGAGAGTTCATACACTTCGTGTGTGTGTGTGTGTGTGTGTGTGTGTGTGACTTATAAGAATATCACATGTACATTGGTGGTCTTTCTCTGTACCTGTATGATTCCAGCCCTGTCACTAACACCATCCTTGGATTTAATCTGATTTTGTTTATTTTTAAATCTCTCCTTTTTAGGATTACTAGAGAGAGGGCAAGGAGTCAAAAGGCTAAGTTCACTGGATGACAAGATTCCACCAAAGTCACCCCGTCCACGGCGTAACATCTGGCTGTCACGCAGTCAGTCAGATATCTTCTCTCGTAAGCCGTGCCGCAAGATAAATGTTCAGGACCCCTACTACACACCAAGCAAAGGGGCAAGCCGGAAAGTCAACCCCTTCAATTCTAGGGAAGACTTGAAAGGGGGGAAAGTCAAATTTTTTGATATGCCAAGCAAATCTGTGATATCGCTTGTATTCGACTTACACTCTCCAAACACAGGAGGATGTTTGAAGATGAGCCAGCCCCAGTTCAGGCAGACCTATGGCACTGACTGGCAGGAATCGCCTTTCCTTCTTGGGAGACGAAGCAGATCACTTCCAGTCTCTCCTGAATTTGTGCATAAAGATTATAGTACATTTGGAGATCTCTCAACAACAATTAGTAGGTGTGATCCCAGCCAGCTGGGGGCTGAGGTGCGGCAGAAGCTATTAAGCAGCAGTAGGTACGGTGTTTCTGAGATCCCTCCTTTTCAGGCCAGACATCATAGGCAGGTGTCTCCTCTTCCTCTGCAAGAGGAGGATATGGACTGTTCTGATGAGCTAGAGCCCCAAGATGAAAATGGGTTCTGTCCTCTAAAAAGTTCTGTTGAGGAGACAGAACTCAGAAAGCCTGTGGAGCAAGCTTTGCAAGATGCCCAGAATGTGGATGGTATCTTGTTCAAGAATTTACACTGTTCAGAAGACAAAGCCTCAGAGATGTTCATGAGCTGCACCACCTCTGAAGATATGGAGATAGAAGATGAAACTCAAAGGAATATCCCTTCCACTAGGTTGGAGTCTTCCAAACTGTTGTTCAGTGTTAATCCTTCCTCACCGCCAGAGAGAGAATCCTCTCTTTTTGAAGTGGCAAATAATGACACCTCAAATCTTGTTTCTCTGCCATCTTCAAATACACCAGCATCAGTAAGCGAACAGTCAAAATGTGACATTTAAACTCCAGCCATGATATCATGGTGGAAAAACTTGTTCCAGCTTCATTTTTAACTTTCTATGTCAAAATACTTTAGGAAAGTGTAGTAACGCAACCAGTCCATTTGGAGGTTCCAAACCGTATTTGGAGAGAGTGCATGCAGTCAAGAGTGTATGAGATAATCTGCAGGCGGAAGGGGTGAGCCACATCTCCATGGGATGCCTGGATCAATGTCAATGCAGGGCCATACTTCTGGTGGTGATGATATCATGGGGATACCTCTGCTTAGAAGCCCCCCGCCCCTCTCTGCACATGTGTGCTTTAAGTCCTATTGAAGGAACTCTTTCACGTTTGGTAATGGCTTTCCATTTTAAACAACTATAGCTTTCACTTTTTCTCTCTCCTTAGCAGTTGCTTCTTATGTGGGGTACAAAAGGTTTGAAATTGGCAATGCTATGATACCCTAGATCAGTGGTGGGGAACCAGTGGCCCTTTATGTGTTGCTGAACTCTCATCATTCCCAACTCTCATCATTCCCAGCTCCCATCATTCCTGACCATTGGCCACACTGGCTGGGGCTGATGGGAGTTGGAGTCCAACAACATCTGAAGGGCCAGTGGGTCCCCATCCTTCCCTAGATGGACAGGAAGAAGGTAACTTCCTGTTTCTCTGATGCAATGAGGTTCAAAGAGCTGGCTTGAAACCCGAAGTTTCCTTGTATCTATTGAACACAGACAAACTTGGCTGCAGTAGTTAAGCTTCCTACCTCTTGCAATCAAGTTTCAAACACTGGAAGTGAGCAGCTGAGCTTCCTACTTTAGGCATTCCTTGTCCAATTACTACTTTGGTCACACTTGAAACCCTGACTTAGAGAGAGGTCCATCACATTTTCCTTCAGCAATAGTAGCTGCTGTAGAACCAAATGCCTGTTCAGTAAATTTGTGTTTTGTACAAAAAGGATAAACAGCTGTGTGTTTGCAGCTCTTCAGTATCCCCATTCCTTCTGTGCTTTAGAAGGAAAGGAGCACATGACCATGCAAAAGTTTTGACATGTGAGATCTTAAAAAGTAAGTCAACCTCTCTCCTCAGCAACATGCTCTTAAAATCCAGCTGTGTGTAGCTCTTCAGTCATCCTGTCTATATGGGCCAGTCACATTCTGAGGAGATACATGTTCATATGAAAACTTGGTCTATATTTACATGTTGTGTGATTTCTATATGCACCTCACCTGAGATTCTCCAAATGGAAGGGATTTGCTTGTTTGTTAGACTCTAGCTGCAGAAATAGCATATCCTGTCTGTACTAACCTCTCTGTGAGCATGCAGACCAGCACTGAGTGCTCAACCTTAGAGAAAGGTTGGTTATGGACTGTATAAGAGGGATTAGAGCCCCATGTCTTGCCTCTAATCCCTTATTTTAATACATTAGGGAGAACTCCCCTGTGGGGAGGTAATAAAAAGCAGTACTGTCTTCTGATGTGTGTACATTGCCTCTCCTACTCACCCCTCAAAAATGAACTATAGAAAGGGTGAAAACCCATAAAGTATCAAGCAATAAATAACTTGTGGATCACAGAGATACAGAAATCTTGAGGAGCAGATAACGTACTGCCTAAGAGTTTCTTGTTGAAAATTTGGCAACAGTAAAAATGTTTTGCAATCTGTGCTTATTTATATCGGAGTCCTGGGCATGCTCAAGTTCCTTCCAGAGGCCTTGTCTCTAGAGCAAGAATGATGGTTATCCTCCCCATCATCCATTAATATAGATTTCTAATGCAGCACCATACTCTGGTTCTTTCAATTGGTTACCTCTTTCACCGTCTACCAGGAAGAATCCCCATATCTATTATCCACGTGCATTTTGTAAAGTATTTGAACAATGAAAAACAAATACATCTAAATGACCAGCTAAGCTCTGAGCAGGTGTCTGATGCACAGTTTGGATTTGGTATCATTTTCCCCACCAAGGCAGAAGAGTTTACTCTTGATTGGTGCATGGATGATGAGAGAACCGAGCACTTGGGTCTTCTTCAGAGGCTATGGAAGGAGCCCACACCTCAGCCTTCTCTAGTCTATGGCTTGCTGTGCAGACTCCAATAACCCTGTAGCCTTTGGATGCTTTACTTGTGCGTAGTGTTTTGTGAAGTCTTGATGTTAGATCAAGAGGCACACCCTTGAACAAGTGGCCTGTGTTCTGAACTTGATTCCTCCTTTGGTGTATTTTTCCTACTTTCATGCAGTCTTTCTGAAAACAACTCATGAGATGTGGTAGTCTCTCTTGGGAGTGGGTGTTTATATGGCTGCTCTGCATTTTTAGCAGAATGCTGGTGCAAGGCATTTATCCTGATAAAGCATGGAGTCTTCCCAGTCGACATTGTAATGGAAAAGGACTGGCCTTGAAAGAGCTTTAGTTGAAAGCCAATTACTTTGTTATAGTGAGGTTAAAACTAAATGTATACTGTAAGAGCCCCAGGCCCCATGTCCCTCTTGGTATGCAGTCTGAAAGCCAGTATTGCGGAGCAGCTGTTGGCCATCAGCTGTACTCAATACAGAATGTGGTCAGGCAAATGCAATGCTTTGCACAAACACAACAGGGAGTAGTTTTGCTTTTATCGTGTTTTTGATTTGCTGACAAAGATGCATCTTGCTTTTTATAAGCCACCTTTAGACACTTCTAAGATCCCCAGTCTGCTTTTAATTCACTCAATCTTTCTATATTACATTTATTAAAAACTTATTGGAAGCTATACTTGTGGCTGATTGCTGAAAGAAGACTGTGTGAATAAATGTACATAACAAATTGCTGCCCCAGCAGAAGTCAGGGGTATGATAGGTTTATTCTTGGTTGCTGTATCTTGTCCAAGAACACTGGTATTTCTTGCCAGTTTTAACTACAGACACTTGAATAATTCCTCTTTGCACTTAATGCTGCTGTTTATACTGCATGTCACTACATTTCTATGCAAAAAAATAACCTTTGGGGGCAGCCAAATATTTGATTAAGGTTTAAAGATCTTTACAAGATCTATTTTCATATTTATGAAGGAATTTTATGTCTTAATATTTGCAGTCTGTAAATAGCTAAACATTAAAGCTTAGGAAAAAAGTTTGTAGCCTGTGCATAATTTAACACTGCCAGAAAAGGATTTTTGAAAAACATTTTTTCTAATACTGCAGATATTTATGAATGTATAAAGAAAGCAAATCTTGGGTTTTATGTTGATTTATTTTGTCTGAGTTTTTTCCTAAACTACAAAACGGTATGTTTTACTGGAACTGAAATAAGTAACCAAAGATGAATCTAGTTTAAAGTATTTGCATATGTTTTCTTTGTCAGTTTTTGTATAAACTGTGTCCCAATTTGCTTCAAAATAAAAACAAATAAATTTACTTTTGTGGTTGAAAAGATGAGGCTAAGGAGAGAAAAGGGAGAAATGTAATATATAGTTTTAAATAGTCACAATGGAAGACACCCATTGCAAACGGATATTTCAAAGGTGGAGATGTCATTGTTTGTAGGTTCTTCACAAAATGTACCAGCCTCTTGGTAAATGTCTAATTTCATGAGGGATCCCTTTCCCTTATAGTGGTTTCAGTATTCTTCTAATATGTTTTCATATAACAAAGACAGTACTTGTTTGTTGTTGAGGATCCTGGTGTTTTTGTTCAAGGTGTTTCTACAGTAGGCTCCTCACATTTCCCAGTCACTGTACTGAAATTATGCTTAGATCATGCCTCCCTCTCCGCAACTTGCAATCTTTCTTTCCCTTTAATACACATACAAAAGGCTATTCACAAGAGCCCTGCTGCATCAAACTAAAGGTCCAACATCCTGTTTTCCACAGTGGCCAGTCAAATGTTTTCACATGATCAGTAGTCCTCCCCAGCAGCTGGTAGTAAGAGGTATATTGCCTCTTGATCTGGGAGTTCCATTTTGCTATAGTGTCAAGACCAATACTCCATGACCCTGTCTAATCCCTTTTTTAAAGTTGACCATCACCACATCTTGTGTCCATGGATTCTGTAGGTTAATTGTGTGAAGTACTTTCTTATAGGTGTCCTGAATCGTCAGTCACTCCCATTGAGTGATCCACAGTTCTACTGTCTTGCAGGAAAAGAAAATTATGTCTCCTTTTTCTATCCCCTCCATAACTTGATAAATCACAATTATGTACTGCCTTAGGGAAAAGATAACTGTGGGTGCAATCCTATGCATGTTTAGACAGAAAGAAGTACAGCAACTCCCAGCATTCCCCAGGCAGCCAAGCTATAGGCCTTTGTCTAAACATGCATAGGATTGCACCATAAGCTAAAAAGCCTTGAATGCTTTAGTCTTTCCTCATACAGAAGGTATTCCAGGTCCTTGATTATTTTGATTGTCCCTTCTCCCATTCTTCCAGCCCTGCTATTCTGTTAGAAGTGAAGTGTTCAGAATTTACCTAGGGAGGTAGTGGGCTCTCCCACACTGGAGGCGTTCAAGACGAGGCTGGACAGCCATCTGTCAGGGATGCTCTGACTTGGATTCCTGCATTGAGCAGGGGGTGGACTTGATGGCCTTGTAAGCCCCTTCCAACCCTATGATTCTATGATCCACAGAATTTCAAATGTGGCTGCACTGCAGATATATATATAACAGCATTACAGTACTAGCAGTCTTATTTTTAATCCCATTTCTATTATTCCCTAGAATGGAATTGTTTTTTTCTGCCACTGGACTGATTTCATTGAGTTATCCACCAGATTACAAGGTATCTTCCTTGGTTAATCACCACCAGTTCAGGCCACATCAGTGTATATCTGAGTTTGCAATTCTTTGTGCCAATATGCATCACCCTACATTTATAGTGAATCTAAATTGACATTTTGCCGCCCATTCATACAGATTAGCAAGATTTGACTAGAACTTGAGCTTTCACTTTCCTGATTAATTTGGTATCATTTGCAAACTTAGCTACACCATTGCTCACTTGAAAAAGTTGAATAGCATTGGCCCCACTATAGATCCTTGAGGTCCAGAATGATCTGTTTACACATACCCTCTACTTCCTGTTCTTTTAAGCAGTGACAGCTGTGAGAGCACCTATCTCCGGTATGCAGACCCTCACGCTGAGGGACCAAATCTGGCCTGAGTGGGATCCCAATCCGGCTCTTGGAGGTTCCCCAGATGGGCACACCCCCTCTCCCCTGATAACTTGGTTTCCAAGTTTTTGTGCCATTCCCCTCCCCGCTTCTAAATGGTTTAAATGCCTCTAAGTATTAGTTACTGGTAGTACGAGCTTTGGAGCTAAAATATGCTGTTATTTTTTTTCCTCACCCCTGTTGCATTTAGCTGCCGCCAACCATTGGAATGTAGCCTCCAAGAACTTCTCCAAAATGGAATTCAGCCTTTGGACTGAAAGAGGCTCAACACCCCTGACTGACCCCACGATTGTTACATTTTATTCAGAAGCCTTAGCTGACTGTCAAATGCTTTGTGGAAATCTTACGTCTACAATCCCAGCTCATAAATATACTTGCTAGCACACTCTGAAGAACACAGGGCAGGACTTCCTTTTGCAGAAGCTATGCTGTTTTTCCTCTTTAACATTTGTTCCCGTGTGATTAATTCGATCCTTAATCATGCTTTCCATCAATTTATCTAGAACAGACATTAGACCAACAGGCCTATCATTTCCTGGTTTCCAGGACGAAGTCCTGCACTACTACTTTCTAATGTGTGGGACCGAGATACACTACTAAGTCTGCATGGATAGAACAGTAAAGGTATGTTAACATCTGGAAAGGCCCTAAGTTGTCAAATGATAGCTTGCATGTAAACCTGAGGTTTCTCTATTTGATCTGTGAAATTCACGTGCTTTATTTCAATAGAAATGGGTGTTGGCTATGGGCAACATTGACATTTAGACGTCTTAGAATACTAGCACTAGCGCAGGGGGCAAGCAACCTGTAGCCTTCCAGATGTTGTTGGGACTCCCAACTCCCACCCTTGCACTAAAGATTGTCTTCCATTACTAAAAAGCTTGTCTAGTAAAGCTATTAGTAAAAAGCTGTGCACTTGAATAAGACACAATAGTGGAGGGGCAAGGTGGGATTTAACCAATTTGCCTTGAATTCCTTGTCTCCTCAATTGGTTACCCTTCCCTTATGGCTGATTTTACATGTACGTTTTTCATAAATCAAGATTTTCTTTGTAAAGAGAACTGCCAGGGGAAAAGCTGCCTTCAGTAGTGACTGAGCCATAAGACAAATGGGAAAGTTGCTTTTATTCCATTGTATTTACTCCAGTGCCACAGTCCTCTTAACAAATCCTTTGGGTGGCTAATCCTCCTAAGAATCTAGTTATGTATCTCCTGTCAAATGCCGCTTAGTAGATTACTTTGATTCAAGTGAGGTAGGGACTTGGTTCCTGTGCATCTTGTGCTACTTACATGAACAGGATTTCAGAGATCAATAGCAGTAGAACAGCCGCCTCTAGTATGGTATGCAGAGCCAGCACAAAAGGGTACAGTACAACACTGCTGGCAGTAGGCCTTATGGCACCAGTTCAGGCAAAAATGGTGCATCAAGTAGCATGTTTGATCGTTTTCCCTTAGCAGTCTTTCATAGCTGAAACCCACAAATCTAACTAGGAAAGAGTGAATATTAAGAAAAGTAGCAGGAACCAGATTAAAGTGCACGGAAATAAATATTAGAAGCAGAAAACAAAAACTAGGGAATGAAACAAGATAGAAGAAATACAAGAGAAGTGAAGAGACAGGAAAACAATTTACCAATACAATCTCTGGAGAGAGGAAAAAAACACCTAAATGGTATCATAGATCTAGAACCTGTGACTGACCTGTTGTATCAGCTTACTTCTATACAAAGAGTCATTTTACCTTTACTCAGTGTCAGGACTTAGCCTGAAAACATGTAAAGTAGAGGCTGGCAACTAGACTGGCCAGAGGGCCAAGCTAATAGTGGAGCCCAGGAACAAACCACTGTGTCTGGCTACTGAAAAAAGGTTAATTTGATCTGAGAAGGAGAGGGACACAAGCTGTTTTCTTTCTGTCCTAAAACTAGCAGTGATGAAGCCGACTAAGATTTTATACATAAAGGCGATCAGGGAGAGAAATAGAGTCTGAGCTCTAACTTCATTAGGGCTAGGGGAATGTGCTTCATGCCTTGATTCCCAGATGGCTGAGGTAAAACCTGATTTTTAAAAGCATTTGTGGATTGCTTTTTGAGCCTAATAAATATTGCAATAGATTTTATCTAAAATACACTTGAAAGCTTGAGCGCTCGTTTATTTTGAGAAGGCATTTCCTATATAAAGTATCTAGGTTTTGAAAGTTAGGTTCTGCCATATAACAAGCTTACTGTTAACGAGCAACTGCTTAGGACAGAAGCGAAGTCTTCAGACTATTGGGACGTGCTCTGTATCTCACTCATAAATGCACTTTTTCTACCTTGTGGCACAACATTTCACCCTTACTGTTAAAAAGACATGGGGAGGGAGGATTGAACATGTCCAGCCCTGAATGAAAGGGCTGCATTGGACTGCATCCACCAGCATTGGCTGTAATCCCAGTGCTGCTTGTCCTTTCCCCCACACCTGTTATTTACATGTGAACTTGTGCACATTAACTGCATTCTCACAGTTAACATGTCTAGTTGAGCCCAATTTACTATTAGTGCATGTTCACACATACAATCCTGAAGGATGAAAGTATGCAATGAAACTGGGTAGAAGTACTATAGCATTTCCTATAACTTCCAGGTGTTTTGTCTCCCTATGGTAGTAACAAGAAAAGTGGTCCCCATGATTCATATAGAAATAAGCTGCTGGTTCTCATGCTGTTTGTATGGGTGAGTGAACTGAATGAGGCTCCTCTAAATTAGGGCTTCTCCTAGTTCTCTGTAAGTTCTTATTGACGACGGCTGCCTGGCCCTACAAGAAGAGGAAATCTAGTATAGAGTAATTTAATTGTGCAAATGTTTAAAAACAAATCCACATACAGGCTGCTGTTCTTATGCCACTTATTCCAAGTAGCCCTCCTGAATCCTCTAGAACTACTCTGGTTTGAGGATTGTGGCTAGAAGATGTTGCTCTGTTTCCAACAGTTCTGATCTAAAGTCTTATATAGTAGTGCTCCTGGCTCTAACTACTAGCCCAGGCCAATTTCATCTTCTGGCTATGAGCTTTGGAGGATTTAGAGAACAAACTTTTCACAATCTGAAGGGGCACAGACTTCCCACTGAGGTACAGTTTGTTGTGACAGTCCGGCAACCAAGGCCCTTCATTTGAGTCTTCATGTTCATCAATCTTGAGCATATGGACATATGCCATGATGTAACCTGTCATGAAGGCATCAAAGCCAGCCCGGTGAATACCCCCCTCTGAACAGCTAGGCATAGGTGCCACTAGATTCTCTGTGGCAGACAAGATCACTGCAGCAGCACACTCTAGCTGGACCTTTGCCCTTGATCCTTCAGTCCCTGCTGCCTTTTCTTGTTGGCCATCTTTGGATGGTGAAGAAGTGATGCCCTCATTGTCTGTGGCATTGGTTTGTTCCTCATCCATCTTGGCATCAGCTGCACTGTCAGAGCCTAGTTCTCGTTCCACATCCATAGAACACTCCTCATTACTAGACACAGTCTCTGTGCCTGCAGAGTCTACAGTAGGAGCAATTACATTGCTAGGACAGGACTGCTTGGAGGGGGGCCCCTCTTCCATATTCCAAGCCACCTCTCCATCCTTCTCAGGGCTTCCTAACTCAGCTTCTTTTAAGGGCTCTACAAAATTCTTCCGCCGCTTCCACTTCTGCTTCCTTTTCTTCCGCTTCTCTTTGTGATTCTCATCCTCATTAATTATCAGATCAATGTTGTGAGACTGTGAACACTTCAGCCCATCTGGGCACCAGCCATAAGCCTGCAGGGTAGGGTGAGAATTAGCCTTGATGAAAAACTCTTAGTTTTCCTAGAGCAGCTTCCAATTCCTCAGTATTTCTCAATGACTGCAATCAGACAACCCTGATTGTCTGAGAAACAGTAGTGCTAAAATAATAATCTGGACCGTCTATGATCTAAGCCTTACTAATAGCTTCCAGATATCCCTGATTATTTGTTGTTTGTTATTTATTTATACTTGTATGCTGCTCCACATTTTGACAGATTCCAGAGCGGTGAACAATAAATTAAGATGGCAGCATCTCTCCTCATTAACTGGAATTCCCAGAAAAATTCCATCCTTTTAAAGATTCACCTTACAATCAGGATAAACATCTATCATCCACTATAGCACAACCCACCAGTCAGGGCAGGTATCTGGCCCAAGAACTGCTAGAAGGAATCAAGCAAGAAAGGTCTCTTTCATTCTGGATAGCCTGTCGTCTCTTATCTCAGAACATCTGAGGAACTGAAGCAACTATTACCAATTCAGTCTTTTGGAAGCTTTTAAGATCCTAAACTGTAGAAGGCAGAGAGAAGTGATACTTACAGAAAATGTCTGACAGATGGCTACTTTGTTAGCAGTATCAATCCCGGCTTGGCTGGCATCAGACAGAGAGCAGAAGCGGTAATCAATGTAGGAAGCTATGCTGGCAGGATAGCTGCAGAACTCTATGCTGAGGTGCTGCTTTTTGGATTCCTTCAACCTGCAGTTCTCACGCTTGCTGAAATGCAAAAGTCGCATTAGAATCTGCGGAAGGGAGGCAAAACAAGGAAATCAGCTGCCTACCAACAGAACAGACCAAGGAAATGTATGTAGAAAAAAAGCTGTGCTGGAAAAAGGAATCGGACTATAGAGCAAACCTAGTATTGCTATTGATAAGAGAAAGTAATATACAAGAGTACCATCATTGTAATTGCGTATTCCCTCTACTGTTAGATTAGCTGGCACAGTTACAGAGCGTTAGCATCTC
The DNA here is from genome assembly GCF_057233095.1 of Heloderma suspectum. Lineage (NCBI taxonomy): Eukaryota > Metazoa > Chordata > Lepidosauria > Squamata > Helodermatidae > Heloderma > Heloderma suspectum. The sequence goes on from NC_139461.1 coordinate 235,085,407, forward strand.
CCCAAAATTGCTACGTCTCTCTCAAATGGGCAAACAGTTCCTTTAATGATTATTTGGAAGAGGAGGGGTGGGGAGAATGGAGGGAAAATTGCAGTCATTCCTAGAAAACCTAAGGAACAGTTTAGCCAGAGTTTGACAAATGCGGTTGCTAGTAGTAGCCAAACATTTCTTCCTGGTCAGCACCTCTTTTCTCCCTCCCTGCTGTTACCCAACACAAGTGAAAGACCTTCCCCTCCATTCTCCTGACAGACAACTGAAGAAGGAAGAATCTGCCACCATGCTGGGCAGGAGAAATAATGGCTAGCTACCAAGACCAACCTGGCTCCTTCCCAGGTTTCCTGACATATGCTGAGAACTTGGGGGAAGGGATGATAAAAAAATTTGCTTTGGAGTCACTCAGAGTCAGTGAGAATCTCTTGCTGTTTGGGGGTGTCTTCAAGACACAGTGTGAACTGAGACACTGACATCCGCCCCCCAATTCTCAGCATGTGCCAGAGGAGTACAGTCAGCGGCAACCATAAATAATGGCTAGCTACCAAGACCAACCAAAATCTTGTGGACTTTAGATTTAGCAAAAGCTTTACCCAGAATCCAGTACCAAATACCAAACAGGAAATCTGGCTTCTGGGAATACATCTCCCATTATTGTTTGAAAGGCCAACTGAGGTTGCAGCCGAGGGAGGAATACTGCTAGTAAAACTCACCAAGAATTTCAGATGAAGATTGTAGCAAGAGAACAACTTGAGACAAATTGCAGGTATGTAAAGCGCATGCAGTTGAAGTTATTTCTCACTTTATCCCTCCCGGCTAATTCCCATGAGCACAAGTGAAAGAAAGAATACCGAAAGGAGGATTTTTTTTCCTTGGGGAAAAGGAGACGTTATCCCTTTGCTAAAGCTTCACAGGGAAAGCACAGAAAAAAATTATCTGTTTCTAACCATGAGATCCAGCATTAATACTCAATTTAATTACAATATTTGCCCAAGAATATACATAGATGAAATAATCTATAGGCAAGTGGAAAAGTCCTCTTCACCAGTCACTAAAGAGACAGACAGCTTATTACTTGTCCTTCACCCTAACCGTTCATATAGAAATCAGACTTTTTTCTTGCATTAATATCAAGAAGCAGAAGAGCGGCCTTGAACTCGGCAGTTAACCTCTCCCTACCTAAAGTACAGGAATCCCTGCGAGGAGATTTAAAGCTTTACCTAGGAAGGGATACCTACCACTTCTTGTAGGCATACTCCAGGTAAGAGGCGACAAAGCGTGCCTCAAACTCAGAGGCATACTTGGTGTCATAGATGCCAGCTGGGAACATTTCTGAAAGATCAGCAGTGAAGGTGCCCAAGTTGTCAGGTAGGTGAGCATAGAAGCACTGGTACAGGAAGACGAGATCAATTAGGCCATTGTGCAGGATGAGGGGCTTCCTGGCTCGGATCAGTTCCAGGAAAAATGTACGGACAGTCTGGCTCTGGTTTTCATTTCCCTGTGAGAGAGCGCAGGGGAGGGGGGAGTTAGCTAGCCTCATTTCCAAGGCCTGCACAAACCTCTCTATCATGGGAATACCTCCTCTGACTGAGGGCCCATTCCACAGCTTCAGATGCTAAAAGGATGCAACAGTCTGACATACTATTCAAAGCAAATATCCAGCTTGGATATGATAACAGGAATAAAGTCTTCCCTGGTCCTTTTTAGATACCAACTAAAGCACTGACTAGAACACTGAGGAATCCTATATTTTACACTCACCATTGTCAATAAGATCACCAACCCCTCAGAAAGCTACTAACACCGCTAAGGTCTCTAGTCCCAACATGATCCTCATTGCCCTCAACCAACCTGGAATCTTGGATCACAATACTGACGCCCAGCTGGAAGATCCCTTTCAGCTACCATGTTATGGAGGAACATTTTCTGCTGGGATGCCTACTGGGTAGGAAGCCCATTCACACTCCACAGTTATTTTCTTCTTGTACTCCCACTATCATTAGTCCTTAGGGTAAGGAGTCCCCATACCTTGTCATTGCCCCTATGATAGGGAATACCCTGAGAATACTGCTTGTTGAAGTCAAAGCCATGTTGCACCAGGAACTGAACTGACTGTGGTTCAATGATATAATCCTCCATACAGAGCAGGGTCAGGTTGTAGATCTGGGAGAGGTATGTGTGTTCTGTCTGTAAACACAAGCCAGCCCAATGAAATTGAAAACAGTACAATAGAAAAAGTGAACAGTAATATCCTAGAAATCTTCTACATTCAGTTCTAAGGCTTAGCGTTAAAGTATCATTCCCCTTATCTCCCATAACTAATGTGCTCTTTAACTCACCAACAGAATTACCATAGTAGGGTGAAAGCTACAAGATGAGCACCATACCTTATCAGGGAGCTGTTTGAAACAAGCAATTCCTAGGGACAAAATGGAGCGTGTTCTGGCAGCACTGCAAACAGCTTTGTATCGTTCTTCAATACATCTGCAAGGCAAGCCATCAGGTAACTTAGTAGGAAACAAACACAGGCAATTTGGACCATTCAACCCAAGTATCTATAGGATTTCTCCTCCCAATTCAATTGGAAACACTCTTCATTACACAGAAGACAGAGACCCTCCCACTTTCCTAAGGAGTATTAGATGCATATGGGGCTGATCTCCACGGCTGTCATAGTCTCTGCCTTAAAAGAACTGATTGCTTACTCTGAGCAATCACATCTTAAGCAATGCCTCCTCCACCTAGGAATCTGACAGAAGTATGTTCAATCAGTACTGGGGAGGAGGGAGAAAGACTTCAAAGAAGTATGGCCAAACACTGTCTACTATCACTGTCCATAAGGAAGTGATAGTAACAAGAATTTGAAAACATGCTTCAAAAGGGTAGCAGTGAGTTGTAGTATGTTACTTACTGGTTCAACAAACTCTTTCTTGTTCCAAGCCCACTAAGTTCCTATGGACAAAGATAAGAGTTAGACTTCCTAGTGGGATGAGTTATGTAATATGTAGAATGAGCTAGGGACAGGGCACAGCTCAGTCATAGAGCACATGGTTTACGTGCAAAAGGTTCCAGGTTCAATCTCTAATATCTCCAGGCAAGGCTAGGAAAAACTCCTACCTAAAACACTGGAAAGACGCTGCCAGTTAGTGTAGACAATACTGGGCTAGATGGACCAATGGTCTGATTTAGGAATAAAGCAGCTTCCTATGTTCTAACTGTAGGTTATCATATCATTTAAGCCCTGAGCTTAAACTTTGCACTTTCCAAACACTACTCTGCCAGCTAGAAATGGATTAGGAGAAATAAAAGATCTCTTGTTTTGTCTCTTAAGAATTAGCTGAAGAAAATCATGTCTGCTCTCCCAAGGAAAACTAGCTGCCCAGTCACCATCCAAGAGACAATCACATCTGCAGCATAAACCTCAATGTTCTTATTGCACACAGTCTCCCCCTAAATTTTTAGGGGGAGATAAAAGCACCCAGAAGAGCAACCCTACCCACCGTGTCAATAGCAATAAAGCTAGAAGTTTTGATGGCCAAGAGCATGGATGGCCAGAGCTCTTTGAAATTATCATTCTGGACATCGATGACTGGTACCTTCAAGGAAGTCATCCTCACAGCTGTGGGGTAAAAAAACATGCATTATTTTAAAAATCGAGAGGTTAACTTTGCTCTTGGGAAACCAGTGACGTAAGCGGACACACTAACCCACAGGTTGCCAACTGGGAATCTCAAAGAAGTAACACTACAGGAACAAGAGAGAAAAGAAACTGCAGTTTCATATGACACAAATCCCGGGAGTCTACTGAACAGGAACTGCATCCAGACATTTCCTCCCGCCGAAGTTCGCAATAGGACTAGAAAGGGAACGGAAAGAAGGCGAGACCGTAGTCTCCTCCGCCACAGTCCCCTTGTCCCTGGCTATTAGCTCGTTTCGGGAAATGCACTTTAAAAAAATCGAAATAAATAGCCCGCAGAAGCCCCACGTCCGGCTACAGTGTTTACCGGAAGTTTTCAAACCTTCGCTTGCGCCCGGAAAGTGGGCACTGCCGATCCGTCAAAACGCCGCCTTCTGCCCCGCCGTTAAACTCGGCAACTTCCGGCGCGCCGTGCTCTCGGGGGCCCTTCTTCTGGGGGCGGCGCACAGGCCTAGCTGTCTTTGCAAGTGCCTTTCCTTGGCTTCAAATGCGTTCAATTGCTCCGTCTATGGACGCTTGAATTCGGTGTGTGTAGGCTTACAGCGATACATTACAGGCGTGTTTAATCGCAAGTAAGCCCCACTGAGTTCAACGGGACACATTCCTAAGTGTTTCCAGAGGCGTAGCTGTTTTAGCCTGTTGCAGCAAAAACAACGAAGGGTCTTGTGGCACCTTAAAGGCTAACCCATTTATTCTGGCAAAAACTTTCGTGGACACCGTCCATCTGATGAGGTGGGTTATAGTCCACGAAAGTTGCCAGAATAAATTTGTTAGTCTTTAAAGTATCACAAGACTATTGTTTTACTCTTAAATGTGCGAGACCGCATAGCACTAGGACATCACAACGCAATCCTATGTGCGTTTACACAGAAGTAAGTCCCACTGAGTTCAGTGGGATGGGTATAGGAGTGCAGCTTTCATTACTAAGCTTTAAACTACTGATTAGCTGGGAGTAAGTCCCATTGTTGTCAGTGGGACTTACTTCTGAGTAGGTATATATAGGATGCACTGTAAGGTGCTTCGCAACAGTGGTGACATACCAAATCTTAAAGGGAAGGTAGAAAATACTTTTTCACATTACAGATTTTCAAAAACCGCACGAGCTCATACACTACCAAGCCTCCAGGTTGACTTGGAATTGTCATTTTGCGGCTTGAGAAGGAACAGCAGCATATCACAACTGAGCGATGGATTTGGGCTGAGAGGGTGTTTGGGGGAGCACTTTAAAGAGACCATCCTCTTGGGGCAGGGGGGTGGGCATTTCTTTCTTGGAAATTAAAACCAGCCAAGGATAGCAAACGGGGCAGGGAGAGAGAGAACTTCCACTGCAGCATTTTAAGGGGACAATGTAAAATGGGAATGACCCCATTTTAAAGGGGTTGGACTCGATGGTTTTATAGGCCCCTTCCAACCCTACTATCCTATGATTCTAAAAGCCAGAATGGAACCAGCCGGAACGGCCCCTTTATTTAAAACAAAAAACAAAAAAACATGCCAAACACTATGAGAGACACTTGGGAACAATATTTTAGGATGGAAATGCTTGAAAAAGTATATTATTATGAACCCTTTAATGCCCAGAACACATCTGGAACAGAATGGAGAGGCCCAGAACGGTCACTTCCACATGAGCCAAATCAACCAAATTCACCAGTTACTTGGGACTGATAAAATAAGCCACAAAACTTCCACAGAAACCACGTTCAGATCCCCATTCCAGGCAATAGCATTCTCAAAAAACAGCCTGGGACAGACATTTCCACATGAGTCAAATCAACCAGTCACATATAACTACATGGGAGGCATGCGATAAACCATAAAACATCCACAGAAACCATGCTTGGATACCCGTTCTGGGCAACAATCCACATTCTCGAAAAACAGCCCAGAACAGCAACTCCCAAATGAGCCAAATTCAACCACATTCACTTTACCCACATAACTGTATGGAAACAACACAGTGAGCCACAGAACTACCACAAAACCACATTAAGATATCCGTTCCGGGCAATAGTTGACATCCTCAAAAATTGGCCCAGAACGGCAACTTCCAAATGAGCCAATCAACCAAATTCACCGGTCACACATAATTACATGGGAGGCATGCAATAAGCCACAAAACGCTCACAAAGCACATTCGGATACATGTTCCAGGCAAAAGTCCATATTCTGGAAAATGGTCTGGAATACCAACTTCAAAGTGAGCCAAACAAACCAAATTCGCCAGTCACACATGATTATATGGGGTGGTGGTGATGTAATAAGCTATAAAACCTCTGCAAAGCCATATTCTTGTGCCTGTTTTAGGCAACAGTCAGGTTATAACATGGCCTGGAACAGAACCTTCCAAGTGAGACAAATCAACCAAAATCTCCTGTCACATGTAACTACATGGGATGGATGCAATAAGCCACACATCTTCCAAATAAACCATTTCCAGTAGTCACTCCGGTCCATATTCTGGAAAATGGCCCAGAAGGGTAACTTCAAAATAAGCCAAATCAACCAAATTGACCTGTCACTAGTGATCACATGGAGTTTTTATCCTACTATTGAGATTGGTTACTCATGGAAGTTTGAGGGTCCTTTAGATGACATCGTCAACCTCCAGGGCGTCTCTCACACTAAATGACCTTTATTCCATTTTTTAAAAGATTGGAAATAATGAGCTATCAAATTACAGCACTTGAGTTGCCTCGTGAAAAAAGAAATACCAGCAATAAGAAGAGCTAGACCACAGCACCATCTAGCAGCTATATAATGAAACATATAGAAGACTCAGATAAGGGGGAAAGGGGGGGAGGAAGCATATGTAAAGGGAGTCCGCCATGATCCTGCATTTAAAACAGAAACAGAAAGCCCCATTTTAAATGCAGGATTTTAGACTGGTGTAGAGATGCTCGTAAAATTTCCAGGAATTTTGAAGCCATGGAAAAAGCCAGGCCGGGGGGATGGGGGGCGATTGGAAAGTTTTGAAAAATTGAAAAATAAGCAATACTTCTTTAGCTCCCATCAGCCTCAGGCAGCATGGCCAATAGTCAGGAATGCTGGACATTGTAGTGTCCAAAACATCCGGAGGGCACCATGTTGGGGAGTGCTGCTTTAGGAATATAAAGTAGCTTTTCTGTTCCTAATGTTATTTTATGTATGACTTAGTTTGCTCATAAAAATCATGTTTTAAAACTTTTAAAAGTAAACTCAGTAACTTTGTAATTATTGTCTGAATAGATTAGAACTACATTAAATGACAGGACTTTGTAGAACAAAACTCAAGCTGTCAAGAATGCACATTTACTGTCAAGAATGGACAATGGTGACTCCTCTCACACTGAGCATAAATGTCTATCAGTAAAATATGCTTTAGAATTTTCATTCCTTATTAAAATTATCGAACTAACTATGCTGAGAATCTTACAGATAGGATTTCCCCCATGGCTTCATTATTTCCAGACATTTTACTTCTCTAGTCTTTCTATAAAAGTGTTCTTATTACATAGTTTTTAGAAATCATTATAGGGGGAGTAAAGGCTTGGTAACAATATATAAATACTTTGTCTTAAATTCTAAAAGAAAGTATTTCATAATCTAAAGCTGCTCAATTTTTCCAGTTTTTAGGAAACAAACAAAAATGGTCCTCAGGGGAAAAAATTGGAAAAAACATTTTTTTCCTAATCTTTGTGGGTTTTTCCCAGATCTTCACATCTCTATCTGTCACACATAACTGGATGGGAGTGATGCAAGGAGTGACAAAACCTCCACAAAAATAATGTTCCAATAACCAGACTTAGGGAGCAAGCCTAACTAGACATGTGGCCGCCTCCAAACTTGGAGGGGACCGCCTATCCAAAGCAGGGCAGGAGAAGCACAGAGGGGATTGTTCCCTCCACGCTTCTCCTGCCCTGCTTTTTCGGCTAGACAGCTGACTGAGGCTGTCTAGCTGTGGGAGGACAGAACGGGGAAGGAGGATGTGTTGTAGAGGCAATTACGCTCTCCCCACCCCAGAATGCCCCCAGCCACGCCCTTTTCCAGCCTCTCCGCACTCCTCTTGCAAGCGCAGAGGACGGGGCTGTTCCGCGCTGCCTCTGAGGCAGCGTGGAAGTGAGGGGAGGTCAGTTCTCCGGGAACCGACCTCGAAGTGTGGGCTCTGAGGTCGGTTCCCTGAAAGCAACATATCCTATGGCCGTCTAGCTGCTGTCTAGAGGCCATAGGATTGCTCCCTCACAGTCTTAGAAATTGAAAATAAAGGAGGAGAGAAGACGAATCCTGAAATTCTCCAAGTTGCGGGAGAGATTGGGAAGGAATTCTGAATCAATATTAATGTGTTTTTATATTTTCTTTTGAAAAATAAAATAAAACTAAAAACAGACTTACAGTCTATTTTTTTTTACTTTTGTGGGCAATTTGTGCAAATGTGCACTTACACACGTGTGCATGCATGCAAGTGTACTAATGTGCATTTGTAAACAAATGAAATTCTTGTAGAAAAGATCCAGTTCTGTCAATGGGTGGACAACAAAACAAAGGGCACCTGACAATCCACGAAACACAGATGGATTTAAGAGAATTCATATATCCCTACCCATGCCTCGCATTGACATTGCCAAAAAGCCATGCAGTTGCAATGTAAATTGCAGGCATAGGGAAAAGTGTTAAAGCCCCCTACTCACCAGTCTAGGGTCCTGATCTATACTATGTCTCATGAGCTTACTTTTGAGTAAAAAAAAAGAAATCCTAGCTACCATCTTTACAGTAACATGAAGTTGGACCCTCAGATAATTTGGGACGGGTGGGGCTGGAATGCACAGATGCAAGGATGCAGAAGGATCAGGACCTCACACCACCTTTCTGAAATCAGAAACGCAGTACAAGGGCCCCAATCCTTGCTCTTATTTTCTGTGTGGTGGGAAAAGTACATGCAAGGATCATATCTCACACTTTATCCACATATCACACTGAAATGCATTCACACTATGTACACCCATTTCATTTCACTTCATGCACCCTCACTTTTCCTTGGTCACCAAAGATGCCCCATGTTGTCCTGGTCCTATATTGCTTTATCTAGTGTAACTGCTAGAGAAGGTCTCCCTCTCATTGTTTAACCCATCCTGCCAGCTACTGATGTAACTAAAAAACAGGCCTGGCTCAACTCACAGGATTCCTCTAGCTCAGATGCTTCATAGGGCAATACAGGCGCAGGGCAATATGGGGCATCTTTGCTGGTCTCAGGTACTCCATCGTCCTCATGTGGATTTGGGCCTAGGAGACCTAGGAGAAATGTGGATGCATAGAGGGTAAGTTGTAAGCAAGCATAATTCATGACATTGTACAACATCATCACTGATCATGGGACACGTCAGTTAAGGCACCAGACTTAGCTTCCAATTTTCTGGATTTGTGGCCCTTGAGCAAACATTTATTTATTTATTCATTTCTATACCGCCCAATAGCCGAAGCTCTCTGGGTGGTTCACAAAAATTAAAACCAACAGCACACAATAAAACAATATAGAACATATAGAACATTAAAACCACAGAATAACAATACAACCAGAATAAAACCTAGCAGCAGTGCAGGGATTTAAAATACAGATTTAAAACAGCAAAGCTAAAAACATGAGATAGCTTTAACTCTGGTCTTAAACCAGCAGGCTTTTTAAAATAATTGAATATAAATTATGCTTATTTAACAGTAGACAAATTGTATTTGATTATGTCAAATGTTACTTGGCTAAGAGTTAAAGGCACATGTCAGTAATTTTTGAGGTGGGTTTGATTCTGTTATATTACTGTAATATACATTAAAGATGGCTTTTAATTCTAATATTGAGTGGTAGTATTTGCTTATGGTTTATTGTATCACTCCCACCTAATCATGTGTGACTGGTCAGTTTGGTTGATTTGGCTCATTTGGAAGTGGCCATTCTAGGCCATTTTTCAAGAATGCAGACGATTATCCAGAACGGGTATCTGAACATGGTTTTGTGGTAGTTCTCTGGCTCATTGTGTCCCTCCCATACAGTCATATGGGGAAAGTGAATTTGGTTGACTCAGCTCACTTGGAATCAAAACCCTTTTCAAGGGTTTCTGTCCTAAAATATTGTTCTCAGGGTGTGTGTTTTTTAAATAAAGGGGCTGTTCTGGCCCTTTCTGTAGAGTTCCGGCTTTTACACTGTCTGCATTTTAAGCATTATTTAACAAACCCTTGACAGTGAGAACCTATTTATTTACATGAATGTATACTCTTCTATAAGAAGATGTTCGGGGCTGCTAACAACATAGTTGGAAAACAATTTACAAAATTAATTTTTAAAACAAAGTCAAGGGGACAGCCACGGTGGTATGGGAGATTTCCAAGTTGATCACAGCCATGCTGGAGGGAGGATGATTAATAATTTCCCTGTGGGCTTTTTGCGATCAAATTCCCCCACCCCCACCCGACACATTGTTCTCCAATGCAGGAAGGGGAAAGAGGGGACTCAAAGGGGTAAGAAAGGGAGATTTTTTAAAGAGTGCGTTTCTAGTCCTCATTGCTCTGGACAAACTTTTTAAAAATGTGAGCACTGCCCTGTAAAAGCCCAGCAATCTGAAGTATCCTAGTGTGGGGCTTCCAAGAGATGAGCAGTATTTCTAAATACTGTATTAAAAAGGTAAAGGTGTCCCCAACCAGTCGTGTCCGACTCTAGGGTGCGGTGCTCATCCCCGTTTCTAAGCCGAAGAGCCAGCGCTGTCCGAAGACGCTTCCGTGGTCATGTGGCCGGCATGACTGAACACTGAGGTGCATGGATCGCTGTTACCTTTCCTGCCGAGGCGGTACCTATTTATCTACTTGCAATTTCTTGCTTTCGAACTGCTAGGTTGGCAGAAGCTGGGACTGAAGACGGGAGCAGGTATTGGGAATGATATTAAAGGCAAAACTGAAGTACTTTGGCCACATAATGAGAAGACAGGATACCCTGGAGAAGATGCTGATGCTAGGGAAAGTGGAAGGCCAAAGGAAGAGGGGCCGACCAAGGGCAAGATGGATGGATGATATTCTGGAGGTGACGGACTCGACCTTGGGGGAGCTGGGGGTGGAGACAGCCGATGGGAAGCTCTGGCGTGGGCTGGTCCATGAAGTCACGAAGAGTCGGAAGCGACTGAACGGATAAACAACAATAATACAGCAATATGGATTTTGAAATTTCTTATGGTCATCACGGCTACCTTTACTTCGCACGGTGTCACTGTCTGTAATGCCCATCCCTAGGGATCTTACAGACAGTGACACAGTGTGAAGTAAAGGTAGCCGTGTTGACCATAAGAAATTTCAAAATCCATATTGCTGTATTATTGTTGTTTATCCGTTCAGTCGCTTCTGACTCTTTATGACTTCATGGACCAGCCCACGCCAGAGCTTCCCATCGGCTTTTTAAATTTTGAATTTATTTTGAATTTATTATTTATTTTATTTATTATTTTATTTTATTTATTTATTTTAAATAAATAAAATTTATTTTAAATTTTTTTTTTTTTTTTAAATAAGAAATTTTGAAATTTCTTATGGTCAACACGGCTACCTTTACTTCGCACTGTGTCACTGTCTGTAATGCCCATCCCTAGGGATCTTCCCCTTCATGGATCACTGCCTTGTTGTGGCGAAGGGGCTTGCGTAAATCAGTGAAGCCATAAGCTATGCCGTTTAGGGCCACCCAAGACGGACAGGTCATGGCAGAGAGTTCTGACAAAATGTGGTCCACTGGAGAAGGAAATGGCAACCCACTCCAGTATTCTTGCCAAGAAAACCCCATGGAACGTATCACAAGGCTAAAAGAGATGACGCCGGAAGATGAGCCCCTCAGGTCGGAAGGTGTCCAATATACTACTGGGGAAGAGCAGAGGGTATTTCCAAGTAGCGCCAGAAAGAGTGAAGCGGCTGGGCCAAAGCCGAAAGGACACTCAGCTGTGGATGTGTCTGGCGGTGAAAAGAAAATCCGATGCTGTAAAGAACAAGCCGAAGAAGCTGAGGTTGATCGGTTCTATGAAGACCTACAACACCTTCTAGAACTAACACCAAAAAAAGATGTCCTCTTCATCATAGGGGATTGGAATGTTAAAGTAGGAAGTCAAGAAATCACTGGGATAACAGGCAGGCATGGCCTTGGTGTACAAAATGAAGCAGGACAAAAGCTAATAGAGTTTTGCCAAGAGAACACGCTGATCATAGCAAACACTCTTTTCCAACAGCACAAGAGACGACTCTACACATGGACATCACCAGATGGTCAATATCGAAATCAGATTGATTATGTCCTTTGCAGCCAAAGATGGAGAAGCTCTATACAGTCAGTCAAAACAAGACCTGGAGCTGACTGTGGCTCAGATCATGAGCTGCTTCTTGCAAAATTTCGGCTTAAATTGAAGAACGTAGGGAAAACCACTAAACCATTCAGGTATGACCTCAATCAGATCCCTTATGAATATACAGTGGAGGTGAGGAATAGATTTCAGGGATTAGACCTGATAGAGTGCCTGAGGAACTATGGACGGAGGTCCGTAACATTGTTCAGGAGGCAGCAACGAAATCCATCCCAAAGAAAAAGAAATACAAGAAAGCCAAGTGGCTGTCTGATGAGGCTTTACAAGTAGCTGAGGAAAGAAGGGAAGTGAAAAGCAAGGGAGAAAGGGGAAGATATATCCAACTGAATGCAGAGTTCCAGAGAATAGCAAGGAGACACAAGAAGGTCTTCTTAAATGAACAATGCAAAGAAATCGAGGAAAACAACAGAATGGGAAAGACTAGAGATCTCTTCAAGAAAATCGGAGATCTCAAAGGGAACGTTTTGTGCAAAGATGGGCATGATAAAGGACAAAGAAGGCAGGGACCTAACAGATGCAGATGAGATGTGGAAAGAATACACAGAAGAACTATACAGGAAAGATCTTAATGTCCCTGATAGCCATGATAGTGCGGTCACTGAACTTGAGCTGGACATCCTAGAGAGTGAAGTCAAGTGGGCCTTAGGAAGCATTACTAACAACAAAGCTAGTGGAGATGACAGTATTCCAGCTGACCTATTTAAAATCCTAAAAGATGATGCTGTTAAAGTGCTGCATTCAATATGCCAACAAATTTGGAACACTCAACAATGGCCGCAAGACTGGAAAAGGTCAGTTTACATTCCAATTCCAAAGAAGGGCAACGCCAAAGAGTGTTCAAACTACCGCACAATTGCACTCATTTCACATGCCAGCAAGGTGATGCTCAAAATCCTACAAGCTAGGCTTCAGCAGTATGCGAACCGAGAACTACCGGAAGTACAAGCTGGGTTTCGAAGAGGCAGAGGAACTAGAGATCAAATCGCCAACATTCGCTGCATCATGGAGAAAGCAAGAGAATTCCAGGAAAATATCTATTTCTGCTTCACTGACTACGCTAAAGCCTTTGATTGTGTGGATCACAACAAACTGAGGCAAATTCTTAAAGGGATGGGAGTACCAGACCACCTTACCTGTCTCCTGAGAAACCTGTACGAGGGTCAAGAAGCAACAGTAAGAACCAGACATGGAACAACCAAGTGATTCAAAACTGAGAAAGGAGTACAACAAGGCTGCATATTGTCACCCTGCTTATTTAACTTATATGCAGAGTACATCATGAGAGATGCCGGGTTGGATGAATCAGAGGTCGGAATTAAGATTGCTGGGAGAATTATCAACAACCTCCGATATGCAGACGATACCACCCTAATGGCAGAAAGCGAAGAGGATCTAAAGAGCCTCTTGTTGAGAGTGAAAGAGGAGAGTGCAAAAGCTGGTTTGAAACTCAACATTAAAAAAACGAAGATCATGGCATCTGGCCCTATCACTTCCTGGCATATAGAAGGGGAAGAAATGGAAGCAGTGACAGATTTTACTTTCTTGGGCTCCAAGATCACCGCAGACGGTGACTGTAGCCATGAAATTAAAAGACGCTTGCTCCTTGGGAGGAAAGCTATGGCAAACCTAGACAGCATAGTAAGAAGCAGAGACATCACCTTGCTGACAAAGGTCGGCATAATCAAAGCTATGGTTTTCCCAGTAGTAATGTATGGCTGTGAGAGCTGGACTATAAGGAAGGCTGAGTGCCGAAGAATTGATGCTTTCGAACTGTGGTGCTGGAGAAGACTCTTACGAGTCCCCTGGACTGCACGGAGGTCAAATCAGTCCATCCTAAAGGAAATCAACCCTGAGTGCTCATTGGAAGGACAGATACTGAAGCTGAAGCTCAAATATTTTGGCCACCTAATGCGAAGAGAAAACTCCCTGGAAAAGACCCTGATGCTGGGAAAGACTGAAGGCAAAAGGAGAAGGGGACGGCAGAGGATGAGATGGCTAGATAGCATCACCGATGCAATGAATATGAACTTGAGCACGCTCTGGGAGACAGCGCAGGACAGGAAGGCCTGGCGTGCTATGGTCCGTGGGGTCACGAAGAGTCGGACACGACTGAACAACAACAACAAGGGATCTTAGGGCGCATTCCAATGCACGTATAGACAGAAAAAAAGGCCCTAAATCTCCCAGCATGACCCAGCCAACCATGCTGACTAGGGAATGCTGATAGTTGTAGGAGTTTTTCCTGTCTAAACATGTGTAGGATCGCGCCCTTAATTACAAAAATAATGGAGGAAAAGACTTAGACACTCCTCCCCAGTGCCTGTGCTGCATTCAACTTCGCACCTCCTCAGCTCCCCCCACCCCCGCAACTGGCAAACTGCGTAATAACCCTAGACTCCACTCTGTTGTTGTTGTCCACTTCTCTCTCAACTTCTAACTTGGAATATTATTGGTGGACTTCATTGGAAGGACAGATACTGAAGCTGAAGCTCAAATATTTTGGCCACCTAATGCGGAGAGAAAACTCTCTGGAAAAGACCCTGATGCTGGGAAAGACTGAAGGCAAAAGGAGAAGGGGACGGCAGAGGATGAGATGGCTAGATAGCATCACGGATGCAATGAATATGAACCTGAGCACGCTCCGGGAGAGAGCGGAGGACAGGAAGGCCTGGCGTGCTATGGTCCATGGGGTCACGAAGAGTCGGACACGACTGAACGACTGAACAACAACAACAACAACATTTCAGGGTTGTTGTAAATGGGTTTTTTTTTCTAAGTAAACAATACTTTTTCACATGAAATAAGAGCTCCGTTAGAAACAGCACCAAGAGTCTTTGATACTACATTTTGATGGAAGGGGACAGAAATAGGCTGCCGCCCCATCTCATCTACGCTAAAATCCTACATTTCCTCATCGCCCTCTTACTCTTGCTCCATGGGAGGAAATGGCGCTAAAGGGAACCCGGAAGTAGCATTGTGTCTCTAATTTTTGTTATCCTTCTGTGATTGGCTCTGCGCTGATCCGGCGGGGGCGGGGCGAGTCGGAGGCGCGGAAAGAAGATAGCAAAGAGACGCAGGTAGGAATAGTACAACGAGGGGGATACCAATGGTATTCGTGCAATAACTGCCCCATTTTGAGTGTGTAAGTGACAGTGTACAGAATACAGTCCTCCAGTGTGCACGTTGCCGTACTAAAATGAGCCCGCGGCTTTACTACACATGCGGGAGATGAAATGGTAGAGGTCTGCGATAGTAACATGGACTGTACCACTCCAGGCTACTGATGGGGGATCGAATTTTTGGAATTCAAGCCCCGTCCCCGGGAGGGAGGTAAAGCAGGGGGGTGGCTCGAATAGCACCTTTCTCCCTGATGTGGTAGTTTTTGTACTTGTAAGGAGTTTTTACATGGAGAAGATGTTAAAAAATGGCATTCCCCTCTGCAGTATGAAGTTGTGCAGTGCACTCCAGGATTTCTGGATTCTGTACTTGTTACCACACTCCTTAAGGAATAATTCAGGTGGGACTCCTGTTTTACTTTTACAATGCACAATGTCCCCCGGTCCTTTTGTATTCATAATTATTATTCCCATCTTGCAAATTCCATTGGCAGAATGCACCAATGCAGGTGGAATACTGTGAATCTTTAAGAGAGTTATGCAAGTCGCTAATTTTGGACTGGGGGTGGGGAGATCTAACGTGACAATAACAGGCTTTCTGCTGTTTCTAGACTGGCAATGAATAAGCTCCGGTTGGCAACACGCAGGAAGCTGGGAATACAACGGGACACTGGGAAACAACAAAAATCACCAAAGAAATGTGAAGAAAGTATCACGCTCTACAAAGGTGCTTGAGCTACAATAGGATATTACCCAAGAGGCAGAACAATAGCAATCAATGTAGCATGAAAGGAAATTCCAGGAAATGACTTTGCAATAGAGCATTCCAGGAATTGACTTTGCAATAAAGCATACAGAGCATTCCTGATGAAGGGATTAGAAAGAGTATAAATATGTGTAGTTAACTGAAGAGCTGAAAAATTGTACCTTCCTTGGCTCCATTCTAGCATCCCTCCCTGTAGTTGTATAGATCAATGAAACATCCAAGACAGGTGTTTATTTGGTGGTGTTTACATTTTAAAACATATGTATTTATTTGGAATATAAAGTCAGTACAGTTAGCTGGGAGACCAAAAGAAATATTCTTCTGTTTTGTGACAAGCTTGCATAAGCAGAGTGCTAGCTTGTAGTCATAACAGTGCCTCATTTTCCTGCCTTGCATCTGTGTACTGTCATGACCAAAGGGGACATCTGCTGAGGATTTATGCTGTTTGGGTTGATAGAAAAAGCAGATCTTTCAAAAATATTTGAAGAAGAAAGTTCCAATAGGAATGTCCCTTTTCAACCATCTGTTAGAAATATATACCGCACAGGGTTTGCTGCAGATTTATTAATTGCGGTGTATTTTTGTCTTTGTGCAACCCATAGAAATGCCCACTACAAAAAGTTGAACTGACCTCTCTTTGTTGCAGAAGTGCCCAGGCAACAATCTTCTTTCCACACCTTCAGCAATGCAGCAGAAATCAAAGATTTCCAGAAAAGGCTGCTCACCTGGTACAATGAATGCAAACGGGACCTTCCTTGGAGGAAACTGGTATGGTATAATGTGCAGGATCTAGGATGCTCAGAAAAGGGCCCTGTTCTTTTAAAAAAAGATAGGTAATAGCTCTGTTGTGCCCTGTTTCCTAGAGCTATCTGATTACTCTTTCACAGGCTACAAGTGAAGCTGATGCTGACAGACGAGCATATGCTGGTGAGAGAGAGAGAATCCTAAGGAGTTTTGCTGGGAGTTCCTGCCATTTATCTGCTTTCAGGGGTGGCTGTGGAAATAATTGCACAGGCCCCACATGACACTGTCCTATTGGCAGCTGCTGTGTGGGAACATCAATTTTATTGCAGGGAAAATACTTTTGTGTTGTGCTCACTAAATCCAATTAAGCACATTAAGGGATCTCTGGAAAAGCAAGGGAGGAAACCAATCAGCTCATGGCACTTGATTGGCAGTAGCATAATATTCAAAGGGACAAGAGGGAGCTGCAGGCAGAGCTAGTTTTCCCGAGCTGCCTAGTCCCTCTGGGATTGAGGAGGTTGCTTGATATAGACCACTAATTTCCTTGCAATCACCTACAAAGTCCTCTGAACAGCACCTTCCACTTGCGAAGCAGAGCTGGGAAAGTTCTGAGAAGGAATCAGAGTATACCTAATGTGCTTGCTTTCCCTTTGTACCTGCAGTGTGGGTATCAGAGATCATGCTCCAGCAGACCCAGGTGGCTTCAGTGATCGGCTACTACAATCGCTGGATGCAGGTAATGCTGAGCTCTTTTCCTCTCTGTGGTGCATTATCACTTGTGTCAGCAAGGGTCCTGGTTTCTTGATCAGTTGTGCATCCATTCTGCTTTGCAGACCCTGTAAACAGGACCCTGTTTTTTTGTGTGTTGCAGAAATGGCCAACCTTGCAGGAGCTAGCTGAAGCTTCACTTGAGGTAAGAAAGAGGATGCAGGTGCGTGTGTATATGGATGCAGATGCATGTATGTGTGAATGGAGCGTGCAGCTTTGATCTTTCCCTCCCCATATTCAGATTTTTCCTAACTTCTATTTGGAAATAGGAGGTGAACGAGCTGTGGGCAGGGCTTGGCTACTATTCCCGAGGGAAGCGGCTCCAGGAAGGTGCACGTAAGGTACTCACGTAGTGTGTCATGTAGGGTGGCATTGGATCAATCGGTGTGCATTTGGGTTGGTGGTGCTTGATTTTTGCAAGCAGATATTTCCCTTTCTGCAGTCATGAGACATAAAGGAATGCTGTTGACTGCCCCTGTCCAATAGCCCCTTTGGAAAAGGCCAAGTACAAAATAACTAGGTACTGTATTGTTCTAGTCTGACTGTTTGGAACATCTGGTGGCGGCAGCAAAATGTTCTTAGATGGCGAGACTGGTATCCCCAAAGAGTTTAGCATTCAGCGCCTAGAGCAGCTCCCTAAAACTATGGGCAAAGTTTATGGGAAAGATGTGTCCAAGATCACCCTATCTATTGTTACATTTGCATACCACCCTGTCTCCAAGAGGCTCAGAGTAGTAGTTTAGCCTCATAAGCTCCTTTTGGCAGAGGGGTCACTTCCTTCTTAAAGGGCTGTTGGAAGGTTCAGCACCCAGAGATGATGCTTGTTGGTAAAAATGCCCTTGAGTTGCTTTGGCAACTGTGGGCAGAGCTCAGCACTGTGGTTCAGCTAGCAGTACTAGGCATTCCATCGCCTGGCTGTTAGCATGTGAGGCTTGTTTGTTGCAAGATTTCCCACCTTGCTCCTTTCCCTTTGTTTTGGATTGTTCTACTTTGCTGATCTTCTGCAGTTGGTGTCACAGATGGCTGGTCATGTGCCCAGGACAGCAGAAGAGCTGCAGAAGCTCTTGCCAGGAGTAGGGAAGTACACTGCAGGGGCTATTGCATCCATAGCCTTTGGCCAGGTAAAAAGGCTTTACTCTGGGTGGTCAGCTTTGCTTTAGGCCACTTACTTGCGGGGGAGAAGCTGCAGATGTCCTCCTGCCACCGAATCACTCTCCTTGCAGCCTGCCGATAGCTGTTCAGTGAGCTT
Organism: Heloderma suspectum; assembly: GCF_057233095.1. Classification (NCBI taxonomy): domain Eukaryota; kingdom Metazoa; phylum Chordata; class Lepidosauria; order Squamata; family Helodermatidae; genus Heloderma; species Heloderma suspectum. The sequence continues at coordinate 235,104,095 of NC_139461.1, forward strand.
AGGGAAGTGTGCATTACGTGGAGAGGGCTGTGCTCTGGGATGGCTGTCGCTGCGCATCTTCCTCCTGATGAAAACGGTGCTTCTCCCAGCTCACTAAACAGCTATTGGCAGGCTGGGAGGAGAGTGATTTAAATAGGGAGCACAGAGATAGCTCTTCCCAGCCTACCAAACAGGTGATCCATGGGCTGGGGGCAGGGGAGCATGATTTAAACAGTGAGGATGCTGTTTGGCACTGAGAAAAACTGAGAAGAGTGCTGATTAGCTGGGCAGGAGGGGATGGGGGAGGCACCATGGGGCTTCAGCACACGAGGAGGAGAGATTTTAAAGCTCCCACCCCTGCACACTATGGGGGAAAGTGTGTGTGTTGCCTGGAGGAGAGAACCATATATGTGTGCTTGAGAGTGGAGGGCTGAGGGGAAAGTGTGTCTGAGTGAGTATGAGAGAGAGGGGTGTGTGTAGAAGGATGAGGGAGATGCTGGCCCTGGCCATGACCCACCCACTGCCTTTGGCCACAGCCATCACTGGCATGCAGCCCTCAGGAGCCAAAAGGTTGCCCATGCCTGCTTTAGTGACGCCCTAAACCTAACCTAGCCAGGCCTTAGAATTTAGAGACCTCTGTCAATCCAGAGCTGTGGGCATCTCATCATGCACCGAACGGCCATTCTTGTGTTGATGCTGTTGATGCCCTTAAAGATGGTGAATTAGGCCCTAATTCTCTCACTGACAGGGCGGAAAGGGTTCAAAATGTGGGAAGATTAAATGCATTCCCCCAAGACTGGGAGCCTTTTTAAAAAGAAGAATGGGAGCCAGGCCTCCCACCCTTTCTTGTGAAAATAATGGCTCCATGATTAAAAAAGAACAAATTGACATTTGTATAGCATTTTTAAGTATTCCAAGTGTTTCACATGCATTACCTAGTTGTAATCCTTACAGTAATCCTGTAAGGTAAGTCACTATTATTATCCCTCATATTGCAGATGGGGGACTGAGCTTGAGAGAGAGTAGCTTGCTTAAGGCCACCTAGTAAGTTTATGGCAGAGGCAAGATTCCAACCTGGTTCTTCCTGATCTGAAGCTTAGTCACTATGCTACCCAAGTTCTCCATGGATTCATAGAGTGGACTCAACACAGACGGAGGAGTGTCTTTTGCCATGATTCTGCTCTTCAGTAGTTCAGTTTGGTTTGGGACACCTTCTGGTCCTAGATGTATGAGCCTTCCTCTAACTGATTCTTGAACACAAGTTCTCACAAGTACATTAACCCCTGAGGTTTTTTGTTCAACAACTCAGGTGACAGGCGCGGTCGATGGGAACGTAATTCGAGTCTTGTGCCGTGTGCGAGCTATTGGTGCCGACCCCACCAGTTCAGTTATTGCTGAAAGACTTTGGTAAGGGAAGGAATGGGGTTGTACTGGTGCATAGCTTTCAGACATGAGGGTGGAGAAAAGATAATTCCTGGAAGGAAGACAAAAATCTTTGCCCCTCGGACCCTATCCGAAATCCAGCAGGAGAGTAATATTGCTAGGCAAGATCCAGCCAGTCCCTAGGTGCAAGCAGAGGACTTTTAATTGGTCTCCCCTTGCTGGTAGCATAGTAAGACATTCCAGGATCTGGACTGACCACACACAGAGAAAAGTGGAGCAGGTGGGTTTGAACCCTAAGGTCCACCTTAATTCTTCCATTGGCACTAAGATCTATAGCACTAGTAGGAACAGAGAAGATAGAGGGAAAGACAGACACCAAGGATTAGGGATAAAAATGCAATTATTTGCATGTAAGGCCCATACATATCAGTGGGACTTACTCCCAACCAAACGTGCTTAGGATATAGGAGAAGAGCTAGGGGCTATAGAGAGCAACAGAGTGCAGAGTACCTAGAAATACTGCTGTTCATATATTGGAAGCCACACGCTATGACACTTCAGATTGCTGAGCTTTTACAAGATGCTGATCACATGTTTTCTAAGTTTGTTCAGAACAATGAGAACTGGATACTCTTTTAAAAAATGAAAGGGAAATTTCTTACAATTATGTATCTATGCCATCAGATCCTGTGCTAGACAAAGTATGCTTGTCATGTCAGACTAATTTCTAGACCCCACCCTAAAGTTGGGGAGTTGGCAGCCACCTTTCCATTCGATAGTTTTCTACTGGGCACTACCCAGCCTGCAGGCCCAAGGCAGTTTTTTGGTACTTCTCTTCCCCAGTCCCTTATATCACACAGAGCTCTCCCAGGCACACTTCCGCACATCCTTCCTCATGGTGGTGGTTGTAGACAGAGAAGGTTCAGAATGGCTTTACAATCTGTTGCCTTGGACATACCTGTTCTGCTTGCTAATGTAGGCTGCTCTTGTTCCTAGGGCTTTAGCAGACACTCTGGTGGATCCAGCCCATCCGGGTGACTTTAACCAAGCAATGATGGAATTGGGGGCAACTGTGTGCACTCCCAAGGTCCCATTGTGCATGGGATGTCCTGTGAAGCAGCATTGTAGAGCTCACCACCGGGTAAGTGGGCCCCTTCCTCTTTATTCTTTATTTTCCATGTTCCCCTCACCCCCTGGTTTTGCTATGGAGTCACTTTAATAACTGCTGGGATGTGGGCAGGAGATTGTTTTATGAGGGGCTTGCTGCAGTCACCTAACATCTTAGTCTGAAAAACCTTCCATCCTATTACTTAGCTCTCTCTCCCTCTCTCTCTCTGCTGGAGTGGGAGAGACTTTTAGGGTGCAATCCTCTGCATATTTAGACAGAAAACAAGCCCTATAACTCCTAGCGTTCCCCAGCCAGCATGGTTGGCTGGGGAATGCTGGGAGCTGTAGGACTTCTTTCAGTCTAAATATGCTTAGGATTGCCCCCTAGGAGTACAATCCTGTGCATGTTTATTCAGAAGTAAGTTTCACTGTATTCAGTGGGTCTTGCTCCAAAATAAGTGACCTGGTTTGCCTGATCAAAATAAGCCACCTTGGCTTATTTAAATCACAGCACATGCGAGGCACACTTTCCAAAATCACCGCCTAGGTGCAGCATGCCATGTCATCCGAACCTGGGCAGCATGGCTTGTTGGAGGGGGAAACAAACCTCCAATAACCCTCCAACAGCCCATGGGCTATTGGAGGTTTGTTTACCCCTCCAACAAGCCATGCTGCCCAGGTTCGGACAACACAACAAGCCACGCTCAGGTGGTGATTAGGCCACAATAGCTTATTTTTATGGTGCGAACTGGCCCAGCGTGTTTAAGATTGCAGCCCTGGGAGTATGTCTCATTGCATTTAATTGGATTTACTTCAGAGTAAACACCCATAGGATTGCATTGTTAATCTAACAAAGCCACATAATGTGGCTTTGTTAAAGTGTCTGTATTTTATCATTTCCTAAATGACAGGTCTTTCTCATTCCCTTCTGCAGAATTATGTCCAATTCATCATTGTTCTTTAAATGTTATAATATACATCCCATTCTGTCTTGTGCTTGATTTCAACCTTGGAATCATGACTAATGTTAGCATAAGGTTTAATGTTGGGACTGGGAGTACTGCAGTAATTGAGGAAGCTTCAGGAACTGGCACAACCCCCACCCCCCTCCCCAGCTCTGGTGTTCACTGATGTCTGAAACCTGTCCTTTCTTGCAGGTGGAGAAAGACCTGGTAGTCTCTACCAAGAGACTGCTAGGAAAAGCTGCTTCTCAGCACTCCCAAATGCTGGATGTGGAAGAATGTGGTATGTGCTGATTAGGATTGTCGTTTGGGGTGGAAATGTTAATTGTGGAAATCTTTCTTTAGAGATTACTGTTCTCACCATTAACCTTTGTGGAGGTTGGTTGAGATTTGTCATAAATCTCAATATGTGAGATTTCATATGTGAGCTTGGCCACCATGGGATGGGCCTGGCTTAAATGCTGCAAAATGCTTCATGTCGAAGGTTTGGAGCTGTCTGTTGTAGGCAGTTCAGAACCAGTCATCTCACCTGTTCCATTCTTCTCATTTGCAGCCATCACCACAGGGAGCTGCTCCTTCTGCCTGCCTCCTTTGGAGCCATGGGATCCCAGCCTTGGTGTGACAAACTTCCCCAGGAAATCTAACAAGAAGCAGCCCAGAATAGAGCACACAGCCACATGCGTGCTACAGAGGAGGTGCAGTGATGAGAAACCAGAGTACCTTATTGTGCAGAGACCCAGCTCAGGTAACTGGCTCAAGCATAGGTATGTCTGAGAGGGTGAAGCCAGGGGGTGGGGGGAAGGTGCAATCAATTATTGTACCTTCTCTAGCCTTAGTTCCCCACATGGTTGGGCAAACTTGGATGTTAATTGTTTGATCAACTCCATGTATCTTTGTGTGCCAACGAAGCATGTTACAAGAAAGGATTGTTTTTGCTTGAGAGTTCAGGGGCTTTCCCTAGGATGAGGCAACCAGTTTTATGTTGAAGCATATGAACATCAAAAGACCCTTGCTGAATCCGATCAAAGGCTTATTCAGTCCAGCATTCTGTTCATATGGTGGTCAACAAGCTGCCTGTGGAAAGCCCACAAGTAGGACATGAGTGCAACAGCACCCTCCTATTTTGTGTTTCCCAGAAACTGGTGTACAGAGCCACACTGCCTCTGATACTAGAGGTAATATATAGCCATCAGGATTAGTAGCCATTCATAGCTTTATCCTCCATGAATTTGTCTAAGACCGTTTTAAAGTCATCCAAGTTGGTGGCCATCACTACACCTTGTGGTAGCAAATTCCATAGCTTAACTATATGCTGTGTGAAGAAGTACTGCCTTTTATCTGTCCTGAATTTCCCACCATTCCACTTCATGCAATGACCCTGGGTTCTAGTATTATGGGAGAGGGAGAAAAATGTCTCTCTATCCATTTTCTTTACACCATGCATAATTTTGTACACCACAACACATAATATAGAGCAACAATTATTGTACACATACTGTAGTTTTGTACACATTATGAGGACTTTGACCAGGAGGTTGCAAAGTATGGATGTCAGCAACGTCAAAGCTGAGTCTAGTTTATCTGCTTGTCCGTTCCAGGCTAATATCCTGTGGGATGGACACGCAAATTATTCTGAGACTCTATTGAGCATTTTCTCAGCAGCTGAGAAGTTCATGCTGCAGTTGAAATAAAAGAAAGCAAACTGAATTATTTAAGGCAACCTTTGCCCTGCACTGGCAAAAGCAGAGAGCACTCATCCCTGACATGTACCTTGGGGGCACTGCTCAATTATTTATGGAAACTGTATTTCCCAAATGCATGCCTTGTCTGCCTAATAGAGGATAGCTATACTTAAGTAAAATATTATAACTTAGTGTTTATATAATGCATTTCCTAAGCATTTAATGTACGTGATCTCAGGAAAGTCTGCAACAGCCCTATCAAGTAGACTTGTATTGCCCCAATATTTTAGCTGAGTTGAGAGTGTGTATCTTTTCCTAAGGACATCAAGTTCATACTTTCAGCTGATTTTTGAACCAGGGATTACCAGCTCTAGGTCTTAACCACTATGCTGCATTGGTTTGTGCTGATGACAATGCATTTTCTTGTAGGTCTGCTGGCAGGGCTGTGGGAGTTTCCCAGCCTCCTCCTTGAGCCAGGACAGGAGAAGCAGCAGAAAGCCCTACTGGCAAGTCACCTCCAGACCTGGGTTGGCAGTGACGTGGCAGTGGGGCGCCTGCAGCCTGTCGGAGAGGTAAATTAGATCCCAAATAAAGGAGCAGCAATGCAAAGCATCAGGACGAGCCCTTGTTGAGCCACAGTGTCTCCCAGCAAGCACCTCCCGTTCTACCACTGCTCTGCATGGGATTTATCTCCCACCTGCATTTGGGGTGGTGCTAGCAGCAGAAGCTCTGTTGCTGTTGACATTCATATCAAAGCTTCAGGGGGAGTGTCCATGCATGGAGCTCTTTCAGTATACTCTATGGAGAGGACCATTGTTTGATTTCAGAATTGACAGGTGGAAAGTTGCAAGTACACAATCAGCAGGAAACTTAGTTCCCCAAGGAATGTGTGGATCAGAATATGCCAAGAATTAATTAGGTCTTTAAAAATCCTGCCATAGTACAGAGGTGTTGACCTCAAGAATAATCCCAATCTCAACCATTCCATATTAAGTTTATCCTTACACTCCCATAGGCCATGGTTCCAAACAGCACTGTCTCCAATTTTCCCTCAGTCTTCACTCCCAGATCCAAGGTGGTTATGAACCTGCAGTTCCTTATCTGAATGCAGCGATGAGTGAAAATTAGAAAGGAGGAGCACACAGGTGTCTCCCCATTAAAAACCCTGATGTTCAGCCTCCTTTTCTCCATACCTTACCGCACCTGCAAATCTTTGCCTTCGCCAGGTTCTTCATATCTTCTCCCACATCCGCCAAACATACATTATCTATTTCTTAAACCTGGACAAAGGTGAAGGTAACTGGGACAAGGAGGTGGAGCTGCCAGCATCCCGATGGGTGACTAAAACAGAATTCCAGAACTCTGCCATCTCCACAGCCATGAAGAAGGTACTGAGAATCTTGGGCTCGGCCACTTCAAATTTCCCAGTGGATCGCCATACATTTCTCCAAAGAGTTGTGGGGGTTGGGGGGCAACAACATAGAATGTAAGACATTTTCCAAACCTGGAAAATGTGAGTGTTCCACACCACCAGGGGTGTGGCAGTACATACCTTTCTGACAAGAAATCCACTGGCTCTCTTTCAGCTGCTCCTTTTTTCTGTGAACACTATCTGCTTAATCGCACTGTCCTTGCGCTTGTAGCTCAAGCAGTAAGTGCTTCCAGGGGGCAACTGATAGTTAAAAACTGCCTTGTATGTCAGTAGAATCATAGAATAATAGGGTTGGATGGGGCCTACAAGTCCAGCGAGTCCAAGTCAGAGCATCCCTGACAGATGGTCTTGCAATGGATGCAGCCTGACCCCTAAAGTGGAGGAAGTGGGGTTGACAACAGCCTTATGCAAGCCCTGTTCCCCAGTGTCCCAAGATGCGCAGGAGCCTCTAAAGACCTTCACATATTTAGTACTAAGGTTGCAGGGGGAGTGTAAGTGCATTTGGCTGAACACACAGGCCTGCTCGCAACTGGGAACCCTGCCTTATTGGTTTGTAAGCACATTCAGCTGAAGGTGCTTACAACCCCCCTGCAGACCTTCATACTCCATGTGCGAAGATATACGGAGGAGCCAGTTGCATGGGGCTGGGTCTGGCTTGCACCCACTCACCTCCACCAAACATTTAACCCTTGGGTGTGCAGACTGAACAGCTGCATAAGGCTACTATGTTCTTAATATGGTGCTAGTCGTGTTTTGAGTGTGTCATGTGGTGGTGGTCTGTTTTCAGGTCTTGAAAGCTTATGAAAAGTGGAGCTCTACAATCTGTGCTGCCAAGGTGAGCTCATCCTTTTGCTAGAGCTCAGCAGGTAATTCTCTGTACAGCTTTATGAATGTTCCTGGGAACAGCCTCTTACCTTTCCTTCAGCTGAGGCCTAGAAAATGGTCCTGTGTGTCACAGGCAATCCACTTCAGGGTTGCCAGCTACACACCCTTCCAACCACACTGGGTGGTTCCTGGTGGTTTGGCTCTGCCCTCCGACCATGGTGCTTCAGGGAGCAGGAGGATGGGGGCATACAGACAGTTGAAGCGGTTTCTGTGTTAAATACTTATGCATGTGTGACCGTACAGGTTGCAAAGAGGAAACGAGACTTTCTATGCACCAGCCAGTCAAAGCCTGAAGAAGAGAGCAGGTCTTCCAAGAGGCAGCTTTCTCTGGATTCATTTCTTGCAGCAACTCTGAAGAACTGAACTGCAGCCTCTCTACTCTGCCTGGCTGCACATGGGGAGGGGTATATATCATTCCACTCCCAGCAATCTCGTGTAGTACTTGGAAGCACTACTGGTGCCTCCCCCAGAGGCTCCTCACTTGAAAACCTTGGGATTCTATCTGGGACCTTTCCGGCCAGGCAGTGAGGTGTGCCTGCCTGTTGTGGACAACGTTACACAACAGGATCTACCAGAATCTAATGCTGTGGGGTGAGTTCTATTGTTTCCTTTATATTTCTGAACCCATCCACTGGATTTCTTATCTTATAGCTTGGGAGATGAGGGACTAATCCTCTGTTTGCGCAGTGCAAGTGGCTGTGGCTGTTCCGAAGAGGGTAGGTTTTTTGGTTTCGCTCTGGTGTGCCACGCAGCAACAAAATGAAAGTCTTTAGAAGTATGTGGGATAGACTGACAAAGGTAGACTGGAGCCACATCCGTTCTCCAGTGGCTGCCCCGCAAAGGGCTCCAGAAGATCTCCTAAAGCAGCCTTTTTTTAGTGTTTTCTTAGAACCAATTTCTTCTCAAGACAAGTAACTACAGATACCATTTGCTTGAAAGTTGTTTGCTTGTCTACCTGTCTGAGACAGTGTCTTATTACTGTACTAAATGCCAGCATTTCTGTAGCTCACTGATCAACTGTTTTTAGAACTTAAAATGTCCTGTTTTAACTCAGTTTTCATTAATAAAGTTTTAATGAATTTTTAGGGAGATGTTGTTAGTGGCAATTATTTAGTTCTACCTGCTTCCCCAAACTGGCTGTATTATCCACATTAGAGTGTTGAAAAGTGAATTTGTCTCCTTGATCCTTAAGTCAAGGCCTAGCATATTGGCACCTGAACTGCCATGGCACTGGCAAGGAAACAAGACACCCCCATTAAAAAGAGACACACATCTGGAAACAGAGGGGCCTATTCAAACAAACGTGTAATATTTATGCAGTCCTTGGTTCAGTTCTCATGACTGCCAGTATGTGTCACTTCACACATGCATAAAATATATTTACTATTCCTTCACACACACACACACACTCTCTCTCTCTCTCTCTCTCTCTCTCTCACACACACACACACACACACACACACACCAACCTCTCTGCTCCCATGACCAACATGGCTTGGTAACATGGATTGAAGGATAACTATTTCACCTAAAGCAATTTCAAAAATGTATTAGGAATGTACCCAACTGGGAGCTGCCAAATGATCCTCTCTGTAAAGTACAACTACACCACACCATCAACTCTCCAAAGTGCATTAGCAGCAAGTTCAAAACACGCAACCTCACAGCGAGGAGATGGATAAATTGGACTGTGTTGGTTGTATAATGTTGAAGCAAGACCTTTATTCCCAACTCCAGGTTGGAGTCATGTGGAATAGATTAACAAGCTTTACATATAGTGATTTCCAGTGAATTCAGACCATTTATAATTCAAAATATGTTAAACTAAGAGAGAAAAGAAATAGATGGAAGTGTTTCTATTTGAACAGTTTGTTCTATTTAGGGTTACAGAATTACAAAGAAAGATGCAAGGCTAATAAGTTGTAACAGAAACCAAGAGAGCTCACCAAAGAAATAAGCTGTTCTTCAGCTGACCAGGCTAAACTAAAACAGCAAAGCATAGTGCTAAGTAGGGCTACAATAAGGAAATAGCTATCACATCCAGCACTAAAGGAACAGTACTAACAAACAATGAGTATCATTTAAATTTAAGACATTAGTGTTTTGCAGCTAACCCGTCCCACCTCCAAATACTTGGGATACACAGGAGATACTTTTGAAGCTGAAGAAAGTTAACAACGTAAACACTGCTAATGGTTCAGGTAACATTTTAGGGAGACTTGCACAGGGAACCAGGCATAGTTTGTGGATTTCATGTTGTTGAATGCTGCTGCTTCCCTGTTCTGGGTCAACACTGGGAAAGCATCAACACAACACTCTTTTTCCATTTCAGGTTTCCAAGAGCCTTTGTCTCTAGGGGCCCAGATACAAATAGGAGTTATGATCATATTTCCATGCTTTTTGTACATTTGTCTCACCTCTTCTAGCAGGGAAAAGCTTGCTAATGGAGATATATGACTGCTTTCCAGGAGTGCTAAACAAGCAAGATGTGTGGTGTATGGAGTCCACCTATCAAAAACATATTCTCACTGTTCACATTTGACCAGGAAAAGGTGGGGGGAGGTAGGTGTTTGAGATGGAGTAGATAGAACAGTCTGTAAAGCTTCCTAAAAAAAACCACACAACAAAATTTGCCATCAGCACCACCACTCATCCAGCTGTGATGCCCTGTAACAGCAGGTCTACATGCTGCTATTTGTTAATATATAAATAACACGTTACTACTTAATAAGTAAATAATCATACATAATAAGTAAAAGAAAACATTGGGCCTTCTGTTAGTAAGGTCTAGGCTTGCTTTAGTGTTGAAGAGAGCCCAAGGAACCTCAGAATAAATAGGCTAAATACCACCCCCTCCAGGGAAATACTGGGGCAAGTTTCAAACTAACCCTAAAGCTCCCATTAGTAACATGCTTTGGGAGTAGTAAGAAAGCACCATGACATAAGCTGTCCTGAGAATTATTTACCCTTCTAGGTATTGGGGAAAGATTAATTCTATCTATAGGCGTGTAAGCTTTGGTACTTTCTCATAGCCCAATTTCATATGTAGAGCTGTTTCGATCCACACAGCCATAAGATTCCCCAATTGTTCCTTGTTATACTTGTCAAAGAGCTGCCATGGAGTGTAAGTGGGTAGAAGCAGCATAGGGAGAATTATCTTTCTCCATTTGGAGCACTGTAAACTGGGAAACAAATGTTCTAAGCATGAAGACTGCTAGAGGCTTTAAGGAGGGGAAAGCAGAACTTCAGCATGCTGGATGACAACTGAAAATGATTAATTTGAAGGACCATTTACTTATTTCAGACGCTCAGTCTTCATGTTCCAAACAAATGTAAGTATTTCCTGTGGACAAATAATTTGGTTTAAGATGCCAGCATTTGCCCCTCTCTGATGCAGAAATACATGCCATACGCTATGGCCTTTGCACTTCAATGCTAAGAGGAATCGATGACTAGTTCAGTTGTTCACCCTACAACTCCAAGTCTATACATATGTTTTTGAAGTGTAGTTGCTGTTGCAACACTTCTTTGCTATGTTCATCTGCCAGCTTACATCAAAAATTTATAGATGTTCTGCTAAGGTGGCTTATCCAGATCATAGGATATTTTCTGCACCAGTGTCTGCAGCTCTGATGCCGTTGCAGTGCTAGTGTAGGATGTACATAATCCAGGTCAGAACACTTGCACATTGCATGAAAACCAACCCCATAGAAACAGGTTTGCAGCAGCACCCACACCACAAAGCTAATGTACACCCCGAGCCTATGTCTCATTGAGATGTTTGAGCTCATGCTTTAGAAAGAGCTGAGGTAAATCTCAACTGTTGGTCCATGTGGCCCTGTATGGATTTCCAGAGAGCACGGACATTTCCCTCACCAAAACCTGTGGCCCTGCATCGCTCTATGAGCTCCAGAAAAAAAGTCTCCTCTGTAAAGAGAGGCTCAGTGAAGATCTGCATCAGGTATGGTTTCCCATGAAAGCCAGGGCCACTCTTTTCTCCTTCCCCACCTATCTCAGCATCCAGAAGGATTCCATAGTCCTTCAAGAGCTGAAGATCCTGCCCTGTTTGCTGTATCTCCTGCTCCTTATTTTTCTCACTGTAATATGATAAAGGTGGTTTGAAGAATTTTACCCCAGACTTTGCCATGGTTGAAGCAGTACCTATGATGTCTACAGTGTAGAGTGCCACATGCTGGATGCCAGCTCCACCATGCTGCTTTAAGAAAGTATCCACCTGGTTGCTCCTTTGCTCTGGCAGTGACTCAGCCAGAACAAATTTACAGTCATGAACAGACAGCATTGAGCCGTTCCTGTTGTACCTCATGGCAATAAGACGAAGGCCCACACCAGCTCCCTGGATTCTATAGCCTTCAGTAGCATCGTCTTGCTGGTGGATGAGAAAGCGCTGGAAACCAAAACAGTGCTTGTACCAATCCAGCACTGCTTGTGAACTACCTTGGGGACAAGCATAGGTGACATGGTCAAAATGTGTGATCTCCCCAGGCTCCTGGAACTTCTTGGGGGCACCCTCCACAATTTGGAACCCAGGCAGGAATGGTCCACAATACTGTGATTGGTCAAGTAGAGTGTGGCTGACGTTGCCCACAATGGATCTCACCACAGAGTAAGTGACGCAGCCACCTTCATCTGCTACAGTGGTGGGGGGTATGAGGATCTGGCAGCCTCGTTCCTGTAGAATTTGGGAGATGCGAGGCACATCATCTGTCTCAAAGCAAACGTTGGAGGCTGTACTGACTGCATGCCCTAGGTCCACATCATACAGGATCCCTTTATCCTTGCAGTGGCTGGAAGATGATACAGGTGGAACTTCTCCCCCTACTGGCTTCAGCTTTTCATTGACAACAAAAACTGCATCCCCTCTTCTGACGGCCAGCTGCCTGCTTGATCCTGACACCCGTGTAGCAAATAACTCAAAGCCAAACTTGTGCACCAGGTTGCTGACCAGCTGTTGCCCCTCAGGGACGTGGAACCCAATGTGGCACAACCGGTTCAGAAGAGCAGACATTATGGAATTTTAAAGGGCAGTTAGTTGCAACACGCGGTTATGCTGCTAGATCTGTGGAAACAGAAAAGAAAGCCAGTTCAGTGCTTGAGGATGGAGCGTGGGGAGGTAAGAAAGGAATGGGGTGGAAAGTGCGGGTTGTTCTGCTGCTGCTCCAGGAAAAGTGTTGCAGAGCCAAACTACACCTTACATTAATTGTGTAGCATATACCTTAGCCTGATTGTTTCATTTACTGTAGTGTAACTGTGTGCAGCCCCAATTTGGACTGGGACCAACATGACTGGGACCAACATGAGGAGGATTAAACCTTCCTTCTCTCCACACTCATCTTTTCCAGAAATTCCAAACCCACTGCCCCCCTTGGGGTTAAAAAAAGAGGGAAAAAAGCTTCCATTGACTCCAATGATTTCTTTTTAAACCCTTTGAAGAGGTGGAATTAAGTGGGAAAATGGGGTGGGGAAGATTTGATCCTCCCCACCTGAGGCATGCTAGTCCGAATTTGGGACCATGTACAGTCACACTAGGGTAAAACAAAATACAAGCCTCCACTACATGCTACTAAATAAGCATAATGTCTAGTCAGATTTCATACAGCAGCTGGGGGAAAGCCCTCGGTCACCACTCTTCTGCTGATGTGTTAAAAAATGCAAAGGAATCCAAACCAGCTCTGCAAAATAGGAGCCATATCCAAACTATTATACCCATACACATTAAACAAACAACCCCCTTCCAGGGTACCTCTAGGAGAAATTCTTCCTGCATTGTTTCTTTCAAGCAGTAACCAGTGAAGGAAATCTATGGAGTTATAGTCCTTTGGCTGAAAGCACCTTGTAGTCCCTAACCCACCATCTGAGGAGGATACATTCCTCAGAAACTGAGAAGGGCACAACATTTAGACAGATTAAAAATGCACAGTGTGTTATGTTATATATACAAAGGCAGCAACAAACAGGAACTCTCTGCTCTCTTGGTTTATATATATATATAAATTTGTCACCTGTGCCACAAAGAAGCAAACTTCAAAAGCAGGTGACCATGTGCATCCTATCAATTGTACACAGCCAGCCCTGGAAAATGTGAAATAATGATCCAACTGAGAGTGACTACTTCCAACAACCTCCAGTCCACTATACCTGCCCTACTTTCTTCTTCTTTCCTCTTCACCACCTTTACAACTCAGTATAAATCACCTTAACTCAAAATCATTAGAAACACAGATCGTTACATGCACAAGATCATTTAACCCAAGTTAGCTAGGAACCTGCCTTAGACTGAGTCAGGCCCCTGGTCCATCTAGCCCAGTACTGTTGACATTGACTGGCAGTGGCTCTCCAAGCTTTCAGGCAGGAGTTTTTCCTTAGCCTTACCTGGAGATGCCAGGATTCGAACCTTCTGCTTGCAAAGCATGTGCCCTACCCCTGAGCTATAACCCTTCCCCAAAGGAAGTTTAACTGAAAGCCTTTTAACTGAGGAAGCGAACGACTGAACCTGGGATCTTGCATGCAAAGCATGTATTGCACCTCTGAACTGTGGCCCCTCTCATTTTAAACACTTGAGCCATCATGTAATACTCAGGTTGCAGGTGGTTAAAAAAGGTTTAAGCTAAGTGTATTTCTCCCCACATCTATTTCATAAGGATATTGTGAGAAACAAATCTTAATATTTATCTCTGTTGAGCCCATTTTATAGATTGTAGTTGAGGCCAAGGGCCAATTAGGAACGTGTATGCCTCAGGAATAATGTGCCTAAGTTTTCATTGTTGAATGAGTTCACAGTGTTAGAAAATATAGCTAATTCAAACGTATTGCATGATATAAATTTGTATTTACCAGTTTCACTTCCTAAGAATACAAATGGCACTTGAAATGTTTCATTAATAAAGGAAGCAAGAGAATCTGATTCAGAAAAATGGGTCACTTTGTGACAAAGATGCTCAATAATAAAAAAAAAAAACTTAACCACTGTCACAAATACACACACAACCCTACCCCATCTCTATTGAAATGAGGAGTGGATGAACAACTGCTGTTCAACTGCAGTTACTAATTTATTTTGAGCATGATGATGTTTTGCATAAAATCCAAACTTTTCAGATTTCTGAAACCAAGCTAACTTTCCTTAGTGGGGCATATGAGGAAAGCACTGCAAAACATTATACCAGAATTATCAAATTTGAATTTCTATTATCAATGAAGAGAGGAAGAAAAGAATGCAGTTCTCAAAGTACTGCTCACAAGCTTACACCATGTTATAAGCTATAATTACCAAAAAAGAGCACTTCATTTAATGCTGCCACAGGATATTCCTCCTCCCAGTATTTAAAAACAACAACTTTGAATAAAACTTCACAATTTTGTCCCTTTCCCCACCCCCATCCTGACTTGGCTTTTTCAGTATTTTCCCCCACCCTTCCTTTTCACTGACCTGTCCTCTTCCTACAGCACAAAATATCAGAGGAGATTTGGACTGCAGTCTCAACATACACATTTAACAAAACAGTCTGAGCTGCAGCTGGGCAATAATATTTATTTTAAACATTTTTGTCCACCTTTCAGGGCAGAAACCCTCCCAAGGCAGCTTACAGCAATAATACACCACCACAAGCCTGAAGGTGGACACTAGGTCAGGGATCCCCACCCTTTTGGGTTGGTGGGCATATTCAGAATTTTGAGATAGTGTTATGGGTGTTCCCACAAAATGGCTGCCATAGTGGGGCATGCCCATTCATAAAATGGCTGCAATGGTGGGCATGGTCAGTCACAAGACATTCATTTCAAAGAATGTAACCTGGTGAGGCTAAAAGAAAACTAAATTGCACCCAGCCCTAAGTACAAGGCAGAGGTGGAGTCTGAGCTCCAAAGCACAAAACCATTCTTTTGAACAGAAATAAAGATGGCACTGGAGGGCAGCTTTGCAGCATTCCAGCCACCCAGTTCAAAAAGTAACAATTTGTGGACACCTCTGCTTAACCATGGTTAAGGCCAACAGGGGGAATTCTCATTCCAGAAGGGAATGATGCAATGAGTTACAAAATATAGTGTGATGCGTGAAATTGGTTGGCTTGCGTATTGCCTTGAAAGTGAGCATTCCAGGCTGTTTTCCCACAAATTCATTTACTGCCTTGAATGGGCAATGGAACCAAGGCCCTTTGGATGTTTTGAGGTTCACTGGATCATTCTTATCCAGTCTTTACTGACATGTGATTTCAGTTGGTTTGGATGCTTTGTAAGCGGACATCCTGTGCTAGTTTTCCACTAAATTGATTGCTCTCTGGTATCGGAACATTGATTCCGGTACCAGTCATGACATTCTATGGCTCACTACATAACTGTCATCTAGTTTAATGGAACTGTGATGTGTGAATTTGAAGATCTGTTTTTGTTGGGAATTATATTAAAGGCAAAACTGAAGTACTTTGGCCACATAATGAGAAGACAGGATACCCTGGAGAAGATGCTGATGCTAGGGAAAGTGGAAGGCCAAAGGAAGAGGGGCCGACCAAGGGCAAGATGGATGGATGATATTCTGGAGGTGACGGACTCGACCTTGGGGGAGCTGGGGGTGGCGACGGCCGACAGGAAGCTCTGGCGTGGGACCGAATAAACAAGGTTGTATCCAATGTTAGTCTAATTTAAGTCCCATTCATCTCAACTGATCTACTCTAAGTAGGACCAACATTGGATACAACCCACTGTTTTCCAGTGGCTCAACACACCCCACTGTGGGATACAACTACAACAATTTAATCTATCGAAAATAGCCATCCAGGCTCATTCCATTCCATTCCGGCTTCCTGATTTCAAAGTAGTGCTTGCATCGTTTGTAACCACAATTTTTCTGGCCATCTGAGGCCACTGTTCCGTTTGAAACAAGTTCCTCCTCCACACGCTCAGTCGAAACAGTAGAAAATGTGTTTACAAACTGTTCCTTTGAAAATATGCCTACAAATTATTCCGTTGAGGGTTTCTTGGCAAGCGCAGCACCTCCCAAGATGCCTGAGGGTTAGCAACACGAGAAGCGAAAAAGTGAACGTTTCGCATTTTAAAACCGTTTTACCCGCTCCCCCACCCCTTTTAAGATTTTTTTAAAAAAACAAGGCATTACTTTTTTATGGAAACAAGCTGCCCACATCCTCTCCCAAAAAAGAGAGTTGTTTTTCACACACACACAGGCTCCGCATTCTCCTGCCCGAATAGGAGGAATTGCATTCCTTTACATAGACACGCTTTTTCCTGCTAGGGGGGAAGCATAATATTTTCCCCCACCCGTCAAGTCTGAGCGGTTCATGCGTTCTCCCTCGTTTTCAGGTGGCCGCCTCTCTGCCTAGCAGATTCCATCCCTTCCCTCTCTCCCCCTTTATTTCTTGCCTCAGGCCTCTTGCTTGAACTCAGTACTTCTCCCGCGCGTCTTTGTTTCCTGATGGAAATTACCTTCCCGCGGCAGGCAGGCACAACTCCTCCCGCCCCTGACTGGAGCCTCAAGCAACGAGGAGCTCCACAGCAGGCGGTCGGAAGCGGAAGGCGGGGAAATTGAGGTTACATGCGGGTGGCCCTCAGGAACAGCTGCTAGACTTCGCTGAAGCATGAGCTCAGGCATCAAGGGAAGCCACAACTGCGGTCTTACAGGAGCAGCCCCTCTTGTTGTTGTTCGTGACCCCATGGACCATAGCACGCCAGGCCTTCCTGTCCTGCGCTCTCTCCTGGAGCGTGCTCAACTTCATATTCATTGCATCGGTGATGCTATCTAGCCATCTCATCCTCTGCCGTCCCCTTCTCCTTTTGCCTTCAGTCTTTCCCAGCATCAGGGTCTTTTCCAGAGAGTTTTCTCTTCGCATTAGGTGGCCAAAATATTTCAGCTTCAGTATCTGTCCTTCCAATGAGCACTCAGGGTTGATTTCCTTTAGGATGGACTGATTTGACCTCCTTGCAGTCCAGGGGACTCGTCAGAGACTTCTCCAGCACCACAGTTCGAACGCATCAATTCTTCGGCGCTCAGCCTTCCTTATAGTCCAGCTCTCACAGCCATACATTACTAACCACTAAAAAGGAAGTGAGGAAAAGTTATGGAAGGGAGATTCCTCGAGTGTATGTGGTGGTGTGTGTGTGTTGCACAATAGTCACTCCTCAGGATGATGCCACCTACATTGATCCTACTGGTCCTACTATGTCTTTAGCAGGCTCACCTAATGGGGAAAAAAACACTGAATGTGACACTAAAAGCCCTCATCCTGAAAGCACTGTATCCAGTTGCTAATAGGACACCCGTTCAAACTGATGAAAGCAAGTTCTTATTTAAACATCCTCCAAAGGAACTGGGGAGCAACACCAATGTGTCTGTTGTGCCTAAAAGTCAAACCAATTTATTGTGGGATGTGGGCTTTAACCTTTAGCCCCTCTTAGCTCACTGCATAGGACTGGGGAATAAGAAATGCAAATTCAAGCCCCGCCACAGGGAATGGTAGGAACAAGGTCCAACACTCCCCCCGCTCCGCTCCACTCCGCATGGGCTAGCAAGCAAAAGTCAAGTCAGAGGCAAAAGAGAAGGAGCAGGTAGGACTCAAGGCCACATCACAGAGCAGCCTTCCCCAGCTGGCTGTCTGGGGGATGCTGGGAGTTGTAGTCCAACACATCTGGCAGGTAATAGGTTGGGGAAGGCTGCCATAGCCTAGCTCCCTCCTTACTCACCCAAAGGAACAGCCAGCTACTCACTCACAAACCCAGATATACACACCCAGCCTCACAGGTCTCAGACGCCAGAGGTCCCAGCTTCAAACCTCTGTGGACTCCACTAGTCAGGGCTGGGAAGCATGTACAGAATAAAATAATACCCAAGGGAGTGCTATGCCAGCCAATCAGGGGCAGTGCTCCATGGGCCAGTTGCTTGGCTCCTGCCTGGCCCAATTAGCCTTTCGACCCAACCTTTCCCCCAACAACCCATGTGACCAGCCCACACATTTGCCCCTATGCTGCTGGATTTGAGGGACCAGTTATACTGGTTATTGGCCTACCAGACCTGATTGTTCTTCTCTCCCTGCCTTTTGCTCCACCAACCATCTGACTGCCTCATTCACCATAATTGCACTAACCATGCCATGTATGAGCCCTGAGAGGCCTGCTGCCTTTCTGACACTGACTTTCCTAGATATCCTACTTATAAGCTTGCTCTGTCAGTTAATTGAACCGAACTGAATCCCCTTGCTTTCGCTGACATACTGCGCATGACCACTTGAGCCTACATCTGTTCTTGCGTCATGCCCATTACTTCTTTCTCCCTTTGAGATGAGGTAATGAGCGTTCTGACTTTTGTTCTGGCTATCTAGCTAGGCTAAACTCTTTCTGTCTACTGATGGCTAATCATTCTGTGCCATATGGCTCTAGCCTACAGCACTGTCCTGTGCCTGAAGAGCTGACATCCTCTGAAGCAGGAGTCCCCAACCCTTTTGGGTTGGGGGCAAATTTGGAATTTTGATAGAATGTCCCGGATGCTCTCACAAAACGGCTGCCATGGCAGAGGGGCTTGCCCATTCATAAAATGGCTACCATGGTGGGTGTGGCCAGTCACAAAATACTAATTTCCCAGAAATCAAACTAGTGAGACCCAAGTACAAGGCAGAGGTTGGATCTGAGCTCAAAACACAAAAACACTCTTTTGAACCCAAATAAAGATGGTACTGGAGGGCAGCACTTCACTTTGAAGCATGCCAGCTTCCCTGGTGTATGTCAAGAGAGGTGTTCATGGGCACATTGGTGTCAGTGAGCACCACATTGGAGTCGAGCTCTGAAGGTTCCCCAATATCAGATGCGCACAAAATAAATACTCCACACAATGGCTACCTTAAATGGTCTGTTTTAAATTGTACACCACCAGGGAGTCTTGGGCTGACAGTGTCCTATAAATACAAAGATAATGCTTGCAAAGCCACATGCAGCAAGGTCCTCAGCTACTGCTATTGCACCAACTAACACTTTCAGTATGAAGCAACACACAGGTAGAGCAAAGAGGAGATACTTTTTGATTAGGAATCGTGGCTGCAATCTGCTGAAAATTCACTCCCATGCACTCTGGGAATGAGAAACAAAATAACATAGGAAGAACCCTCCTCGATCAAGCAAAGATTCATCTAGGCCAGCATCCTGTTTCCAACAGTGGCCAACCAGATGCCTCTAGAAAGCCCACAAATGGGGTGTGAAGGCAACAGCCCTCTCCTGCTCTTGGTCCCCAGCAATTGGTATTCAGTGGCACAAGTGGGACCTGCAACAAAAATTAGCTATGCCCTACTCACGATACTCCATTCCATTCCTCCTCCCACCAGGATTTCCATAGATGCCCCCACAGCATGGTCAGTCCTCACTGGGCTGTGTGGGGAGGGTGGTATTGTAAATACTATTTATACTTTGCCAAACCTTGGGGTTCTCCCAAGCCTTCTGATACCCTCCACCTGCACATGGTTGATGCCATTTTGGCTATGTAAGTAACAGCACTCACACCTGTGCATCATAAATCGAGGGAATTATATCCTAGTATTCCTTTAAAGTTTAAAAGGAACAGTTCACTGTGAGCATTTCTACATGAGGTTGTCATCCCACACCTTTACTGAGACTTCTGCTTCCCGATTCCTTGCGGGATTAAGTTCAGCTCCTTTACACGTGCCTTTTCCCAAGGGGTTTCTTTCCCTGCTTTTCTATATGTTTCATTATACAACCACTAGATAGCACTGTGGTATAGTGGAATTGCACACTTACACAGAGCTTTATCATACACTTTCTAAATAATAGCAGACTCCCTTGTTAAGAAAAAGAACCCTGCGATAATGTTTACAAAGGCCGGGGGAGGCCCTAGAAGAAGACAATGTCATGTAAAGGACCCGCAAACTACCATGAGTGAGCAATCACAAGTGAACAATAAAAGCCTTGTGTAGAAAGGCTCTGTGTCATCTGCCCCCTGGAACATTTCAGAGAAGGAATTTGGGGAGTTCATGAGAGAACTGGAAATGCAAAGAAACTATTTCCCATATACTTTAATAACGCCTGAATATCTCATCATGGAGTTCTTAAATATTTTTGCACCTGAAGTAAAAAAAGTAAAATGACAAACACAACCCCGCAAAGATGCAAGAAGTGCATGCCCCTTCTGGAATCTGCTGCCTCTAACAATGGCTTCCTTTTGCTTCATAGTGCGGCTGGCCAGCTTGTCATGCCAATAAGTGTATGTCTCAAGGAAACTGAAAACTGTCAGAGGGCTCCTAGTGCTGCCATTCTCCAAGGGGATAATGTTTTACAGCATTCATTGCCTGGCACTGCATGGTATTTCTTCAGATGCTTAATGTGATATCTCTGAGTCAAAAACAAACACTGCTGGGTGACTGGCAGTGGGAAGCACAATGCATGCTCCTATTAAATTCTCCAGGGTCATCTGTGTGGGCAGCTATCCCCTCAGCCAACCACCTCTTTTCTTCCAGCCCCTAATGGGTGGAGACAGCTGAAACATGAGATAAAATACACCAGGGGCCAGCCTGGGGATGGGAGGTCAGGAACATCAGAGTCCAAGGTTTCCTCAGAGGACGGAGTAGAACAACAGCTGGAGTCACCAGGAAAAAGGCAGAGTATCGCCTTATTAGGAATTCTGAGTGCAGACACTTGCAGGGGGAATGTTAATTCTTACCAAGAAGAAGGTTTGCAGGTGGTCAAGGTATCTGGCTGCTGGCAGGGGGGTCTTATGAGAGAGATGTATCACAAAAAAGGAAGGGCTGAAAGGATCCAAAGAAGGAAGTAAAAAAAAAAAAGTATGATCACTTCCATGAACAAAGTCCTAGTGGAATCCTGAGAGACCAAACATTGGGAAGGTGTCACCTTTCAATGGACTGACTTCTGTGGATGAGAACATGAAAGGTTTTGAGTCTTGCAGTGAACAAACATAATGAAATTTAGCACCCTCATTATCTGAACTTGGGGTTTGCTCCACTCCACTGCTCTCCCCAAGCCTGTTTTATTGAAGGTGGGAAGGTAAGGAGTATGTGGGAAGGGAATGCTGAGTCAAAGGATGGGATTGCATGCAGCCTCTGCAGTGGCAAGTAGGGGATGACAGTGACTTCGTGACCAGCTTCATGGTACCAGCTGCTTGCAATGGTGGTGGTATGCTTAGGACCTGTTTAAGCTACTGCCAAGCAGGAGGGAAGCATCCTGGCAAGATGGTTCAACCAAAGACATTTGCTTCCCTATTTTGTCTCTTTTCTGGGATCAGCACAAGGACATTCCAAATAAATATTTTTATTGAGAGATTAGGATGGTATGGCTGAATCATGGTGGGATGATTTTTCTCACTAGTGTGAGAAGTCTTGGGTATATTTTTAACCAGGGAGTTGGAAATCAGAAAAACTCTTATTGAGATTTCATCCCTGTGATGCTCACAAAACCCCCCCCAGGAACCTAAAGGAATTTTTGTGCAAAATTAATATTCAAGCTGCAATGTGTTATACTCTTATGCTTTAGGCTGGGGCTGCTGGATTTAAAATAAAACTTTAAAATAAAACCTAAGAATGTTTAAAACTTACATGCTGCAGATGAAAAGTCAAGGATGGGAAGACAAAATGGAGCATAGCTTTAAACATATGCAATGTTGGAATATCTGCTTGAAGCAGCAGTTCCCAAGGAAATTGCCTCTGCATGCCCTTCACCTTTCCCAACGGGGCATACAGAGCCATATATACCTGGTATACTGTATATAACCTGCAATCTTAAACATACTAAGGAGTAAACTCCATTGGAGACAATGTGATTTACAGTCACATAAACATGCAAAGGATTGCACTGCTAATGTTCTATGTGCCGGAGATAGATTTCCCCCTCCCCGGTTTATACCATATATACCGTGTGTGTGTGTGTGTGTGTGTGTGTGGTATAAACCTGGTGTGTATGTGTGTGCATATATATGTGTATGTGTGTGTGTATATACCAGGTTTACCACCTCATTGGCCTCTGCTGTGCTGGCCTCTTCTAGGAATGCCTTCTCTGTGTCTGGTTGTGCTCCAGCTGAAAGCCCAGGCAGCCATTACTCACTGATCACTTTAAAGGCAAGATACTAGGGGTGCTTCCAAAGAAAGAGCTCCTAGCATTGCTAATCAGAAAGCACTGTGCAGCTATTCCATTTTTTTCTCCTTAACAGATTGGTTTTTTTTCTGGTAAGAAAAAATATGGAAGAAGCAGTGGGTAAACACGGAAGGGCTACAAATGGAAGACTTTGACATCTGGACCGCCTGTAAAATTCTGTGAATGAATGAGGCAGTGTGATTACACAGTAAAAACCTCATCTGGGACTACCCTAGGACATGGATCTGGGCAGAATAATCCTTACTATATTTACTCAGACAGGAAGGCCTGGCGTGCTATGGTCCATGGGGTCACGAAGAGTTGGACACAACGACTGAACAACAACAAGTCTGCTTAGGTTTGCAAATGAGTCTGACCTTCTGGGGGAGCTCCTTAACGCTGCTCTCTTCTACTATAGGCTGAAGGGAGGTGGCCAGGATGAGCTACTCAGCCCTAGCCACAACAACCTTGCTGCTGGGACTGGTGATTGCTACTGTGCTGGCAGAAGTGGCTGAGAACAGGACCCGGATATGCCAGCCTGCACCACTCTGGAAGATCAATGGGACGGCTCCAATGGCTGGGATGGAGGGCTATGTGACAGTGGTTGCCCTGTTAAAAGCCAGCTGACAGTTCTGTCTCAAGCAGGCTGCCAGGTGAGCTCACTCCATAGAGATGACTGTTTGGCTCAAGGGCTGTATGCTACAGTGTCAGATATGGGTTGGAATCCTCTCTGTCTCTGGTGTTCAGTAACAATATCGGAACAATATCTAACTCTAAAGCCACATCTTTGCCACTAAGGTTTCTGCCAGGAAACCACTTATTGTTTATTTAAAGTATTTGGATCCCGCTTGGAGCAGCTTACATGCAACTAGTGGGTAAAATCCAACATAAGTCCTACATAGAGTAGACCCATTGAAATGAATGGGACTTAGTCATGACTAAGTCCTATTCATTTCAACAGGTCTGCTCTAAGTAGGACTCATGCTGGATTTTACCCAGTAAAAACAAGACAGTACGTGCCCTCAGGCTTACAATCTAAAAAGACCTGACATAAAAGGAAAAGAGGCTGCAAAGGAAAGAGGAAAAAATTAAGTAGTCTTTCAGCAAGGCTGGTGGAATGGCCCTGCTTGTACAGCCTGCTGGAATGTGTGCTGGTGGTGACAGTTGTGGGTACAGGAGCCTTCATGAGGGAAGTCTTTCAGCAGGGCTAAAATGAACTGAATGGGGAATTAATCAAATGTTAAGAGAGGTTGGATTCTCCATAAATTCCGTTTAGTGACTTATAGGGCTTCTTCACAAGGGGCTTTTATCTTGTTATTTAAATTGGTTACTTTTGCGGGTCCTTTACATGACATAGTCAACCTCCAGTGCCTCTCCCATGATTTCCAACCATTTATGTGGCTTTATTTGAAACAGAGATAAATGAGGTATTAAAATAAAAACAAAAACAAATTGAATTTGTCTGTGTAAAGAGAGAGTTATGCTATAACAGCAGCACCATCTAGTGGCTGTATAATGAAACATATAGAACTTGCACACATACACACCCAAAAGAGGAAGTGTGTGTGAAAGAGCCAAGCTTAATCCCACAAAGAATTTGGAAGTGGAAGCCCTGGTCAAGTTGCAAGATAAACCAGGTGTGTAGAAGCTCATATCTTTCAGCCTTGGCTGTAGTAAGCAAGATATAACATACATGTGGAAGATGAGTGCAGTTTACTTCATGACTTACAGCTCAAGCATAATACCTAATATAACATCTTGCTAGATCTGTGCAGTACTGACTGCCATAATGACCATTTCAGTAATTGGTAAATAAATGAAGGGGCCTTTGAGCAGACTCATAGCCCAGATGGTATATGGGGATGGCAAGGGCTGGGGACTTATGTCTGTGTACTTCATTTCCTAAATGTTGCTTGTTCATTCTGCCACCAGCCTTGGCAGCTTGCAGAAGAAGCTGTCCCATGAAGGAGTGGCCAATATCAACTTCATGATTGTCAATGAGAAGACTCCCTTCTCCAGGGCTATGTACTGGGAGCTCAAACGGCATGCCCCGGAAGGAGTTCCAGTTTATCAGCAGCAGATCCTGGAGCCTGATGTCTGGCAAATTCTAGATGGGGACAAGGATGACTTCCTGGTTTATGACAGGTCAGTGCTTAACACAGGAAAAAAAACTAATTTCCCTTCCAAGCAAGGCCATGGAGAGCCAGTTCCTTCTTATGCATCTGCTCTCCCTGCCCCCTGGGGTCCAAAGCTCTGGAGATCATGGACCAGCCAGGCTAATTTGCAAAGAAATTAACAGGGTTACAAACTCCTATCACCTGCAGGGGAGGTCACTCAAATGAATTCAGTATAAAAAGGCCTGTGTAAACCTATCTGTAGCTTGAATACCACAGCCAGCAGAGAACCGAGTGAGGTACAATGGATGGTGCCTGGAATCCAGCATTCCTGAATACGTGATCAAAAAGCCTTGAGGTTCAATCTCCTCCCTAATTTAGTGCCATCTTACATTATCAGGCACTATCTAAAGTGCCTCCTCCTTTGTTCCATTTTCTTCCTTCATTTGCACACATAGTTTATTTCCATCATGGCTTACCAGCACCAAGCATTTGGTGAATTAGGTTGTCATTGCTTTATTTTCCAAACAATATTATAATTAGTGCCTGAGCTATGGTTCTTTGAGGATACATGTGTGTGTTTCTCCTTACCATTATGTAAGACGTACCTGGAGACTGAAAACTGCGACAGGACCAGAGTTTAAGTATTGCAGCACATTAATAAATTGTTTCCATAAAAATAAGGAGAAAAGATACATTCCAAAATGTCTGGGATAATTTTTTAGAACTCTTTGTGGACTGAGGAGTGGAGGATATGTTCTTCCCCCGTGCACTGGCAACCAACTGATACTATCGACACTATTTTCTGTTCTATTTTTATAGTCTTCCTTTCCTTTTTTTAAAATTCCCCCTTTCTTCCCCCCTCTCTCTCTTTCTCTCTTTCGTTTTATCTTTAATATAACACCATCACAGGCAAACTAGCAGATGTGAAAGTAATGGGCAGAATCCAACAGGGCGCTTACATCCTCGCCGATTCCTTTATGCCCCACCGATTCCCTTCTACAAGCGGTGTGTTCCGCCAATTCTGTTGTGCAGATGGGAGCTACAGTTTACGCATGGGAGATTTAGTGTTTCCTAGAGTGAGCCCCCAAATGAGCAGAGCTTACTGACCTGCTTCCTTCCAGAAATGAGCATTTCCGTTCATTTCAGGTTGCCTCGTAAACACTAAATCGCTATTGCGCAAGTGTTGGGGGCCACTTGCGCAAAAGTGTGGGTGGTGCATAAGAGAATTGGCAGGGGTGTAAGTGCCCAATTAGATTCTGCCTGCTCATTGTAAATGGTTTAATAAGTAAGACACAGAACAAAGCACATATCAGTGACCAGAAGGGAAGGTGGGAGGCGGGGGGCAGGGGGCAGGGGAGAGGGAAGCATGGGAAATGGAGGCCTATTGTTGTATGTCTTGTTTCAGTTACTGTATAATTGAGGAGGTGGGAGGGAGAGTTCTTTTATTGTTAGAAAATAACTTCAAACACCTTTGCAGTAAACAATAAATAACCCCCCCCCCCCAAAAAAAGAGTTGAGAGGCCAAGGGGTAAATGCACTGTCCTCCTCAGGCAATGCCTTGTCTGTCTTTGAGAAAAGACAGGCCAGTTGAGACAATTCAGGCCAGGTTATATTCTTTCCTGACACACATGGATGGGTCCTAGATTCTCCTGACATCAACTCTGTGTCCTTTTCTCTTTCCATGGCTCTTGGACTTTGCAGGTGCAGCAGGCTAGCTTTCCACATCCAGTTGCCATACAGTTTTCTGCACTTACCATATGTTGAAGCAGCTGTGCGCTACACACACCACAAAGACTACTGTGGCAATTGTTCCTGGTACTCCTCTAACAGCAGCCAGGAGGTAGGAACCAGAACCCTCTCCCTCTCCACCTCTCCTTTTTAAGCCAGACATTTCTTCATTTGCTCAACCTGATCCTCTGACTAGGAATTATAGAAGATTCCTGATTGCATCCTTCTTACAGTGGGGATGGGAGTGCCCAAAGTGAAGGGGGAGTAGCATCGTACACCCCCACTCTGAGCTACTACAGTGAGCAAGGAGAAAGGATGTTGGGAGGCTACAAAGCACCTTTCATCTTGTGGAGAAATCAAAGCATCTGAAAGGATAACTGCAGACTCAAATTGCACGTGAGGGCAACAGATCTGTTTATTTAAGCCCAGGTCTCCCCCAGTCACAAATGTGGTGGCGTTAGTCCATGTTGAGCAGGGGTAGGCAACATGGTGCCTCTGGGCATCAGTGTGCCACTGGACACTTTTCTTGGCACCCACCAAGGTGTGTGTGTGTGAGAGAGAGAGAGACAGAGACAGAACATGTCTATAGGTGGTGAGCCAGGGTGAGAGAGGGTGTAGGAGAATGTATCCAGAGTGAAAGAGAAACAAAATAGGGGGGAATTAGTCAGCTGGCAGAGGGGTGTGAGAGAAAAAAAGAGTTTGCCTTCTGTGAAATAGGTTTCTATTCGTGCTGAAAAGTGTGGATTCAAAGGACTTGTTTAGTGTGTTGGGGGCTCAGGGCTCAGACCCCAACTCTGCCTTTTACTCATTCTTTTGGGCACATTACTTGTCGTTTGTGACTAGCCATGCCTCCCATGGCAGCCATTTGGTGATGGTGCCCAGGACAGTCTCCCAAATTGCTAAATGTGCCCACAGGCCCAAAAAGGGTACCAAACCATGATGTTGAGCAAAAAGAGTCCCAACAACAACTATAGCTTATGTCCCCAGTGGCTTTACCCCTAGCTCCTGTTCTCTCCAGCGGAGCTCTGGTACTGGAGGTGAGATTAACTGGTCGTGGGGGGGGGGAGATGCTATTGGGCAGGAAAGTTTCTTCTCCCCTCACCCATGCACCCCTTTGTTCTGAAAATGGGACCCTCTCCCTCTTGCTTTATTAATGGTGGAGCCAGACCTCTGTCTCTTGTCATTTGTAGTTTGAGCCTCACTCTGTAGCCATGGGTGGCTGCTCTCAGTGTTAGATAAAAACAAACAACTGCCTTTAGTTGCCAGATGGAAGTGCTTCCTGTTCCCTATTCATAAGGGGACATTGTTCCTTGGATAGAAGAAATAGCTTCTGTCCTGCCCACTAGTGCCCATGTCCACCCTGCCTCATCGGTGCTCCAGCAGTTTGTTTCTGTGTAGGGTGAATCATAGAATAGTATAGAATAGTAGGGTTGGAAGGGGCCTACAAGGCCATCGAGTCCATGCAGTGCTGGCTCCAGGTTTTTGAGGGCCATTGGGCAAGACACCCTCAGTGACCCTGCTCCCTCAGAGAGTCCGCCCTCTCCACCATTGTCACCAGTGGCTATTGCCCCTCATTCTTCTTCTCATCATTGTTACCACTTGCTTCTTGACAGGCAGACAGAAAGCCAGGGAGCAGGGAGTCAGTGGTGTCTACTGCTTCCCTTCTCACCATCACCTTGTCTGCGTCAGAGTAAGAGGGAGGTGAACGAGCAGGCTACAATGGTGAAAAGGAGGAACAACTCCAGGAGGTTCTTGTCAATGGGCTTCTGCTGGGGTGTGAGCCCTTAGCAGGTGCCCAACTATGCCAGCCTTTGACACCGGCCCTGGTAGGGTGTCTAAGGTGAAGAGGGCAGCTGATATTTGTTCACATTGTTTCCACCATACTTGAAATGTGAACAAACTTTCACTCCCTTAATGCAAATTCGATAGAATACAGCAAATGTGTTTCATATGATTTCCACCAAACCTAGGGCTCCTTCACATGGAGCTTTTATCCTGCTATGGAGATTGCTCACTCACAGAAGTTTGCAGGCCCTTTAGATGACACCGTGAACTTCCAAGGCATCTACTGTTCTAAATGACCTTAATTCCATTTTTAAATAGATCAGTGATAATGAGCTATCAAATTCGCCGCTTCTGGCTTCTGTTCCGTTTGAGTTCCTTCCAAAAAGCAGCAAGAAGAGGAGCTAGATCAATTAAACATATGGAAGACTCAGATAAGGGGGAGTGGGAAAGGAAGCACATGTAAAGGGAATCAGTTGTGATCCTGCATTTAAAACGGAAGCAGAAAGCCCCGTTTTAAATGCAGGATTTTAGGCTGGTGTAGAGATGCTCCTAGAGTGAAGATAAATGCACCTGCTTCCAGTAGTCAGTGCAGGTTTTTCTGTGGCAAGCTCTGCTTCTCTCCTTCCCCATTCCTGTTGACAGATATACCTAACTCAGACGCCAGTGCAGATTTTTGACCCTTCCCTTTCAGCCTTTGGGCTTTTTCCAACTTTCTCCCCCTCCCCCGACACCCAGCCTGTTTGTTCATTAAAACTATTCATCACCTTTTAAAAACTGCTCTCTTAAAAAAAAAAAAAAAAACTTTAATAATTAGTCTGGGTCAATGATAGGGTGGCTTCATGACTGCCCAATCACCAGTCAATCAGCACACTCTGCAAATCTGGTTGGGGAAATGGAGCGAGGTGGCTTCCTGATTGTTACAACAGAGAGACACCCAATCAGCACTCTGCACAGCCATCTTCTCCTGAAAACAGGAAGAACCATCTGCTCCTGAACCCAGTTCACTTTGGAAGCTTATTGTTGTTGTTCAGTCGTTCAGTCACGTCCGACTCTTCGTGACTCCATGGACCATAGCACGCCAGGCCTTCCTGTCCTGCGCTCTCTCCCGGAGCGTGCTCAAGTCCATATTCATTGCATCGGTGATGCTACCTAGGCATCTCATCCTCTGCCGTCCCCTTCTCCTTTTGCCTTCAGTCTTTCCCAACATCAGGGTCTTTTCCAGGGGGTTTTCTCTTCGCGTTAGGTGAAGAGAAATATTTGAGCTTCACCTTCAGTATCTGTCCTTCCAATGAGCAGTCAGGGTTGATTTCCTTTAGGATGGACGGATTTGACCTCCTTGCAGTCCAGGGGACTCGTAAGCTTATACATTTGCCTTAAAAGGGCTGAATGTGGATTCACGGCAAGATATAAACATCTGTCTTCACCCTTAAAATGTTATGTCTCTCTTCACCTTGAGTTCATCTGCATACCTGATGTTACTTTCACAGGTGAATAACACCCCGAATACTCATGTGATGACAACTGAAGCTACCACACACGTAGAGAAGAGTCTGGAAGTACCCAAGCACAAGCATGAAGAAAAAAACAAGGAGGCACCTAACACTGAGCATACAGCCCATCACAATTCACATCACAGAGGATTTAGCAGCCATAAAGTCTTGGGTTTCACCAGCACAGGCCAGCCATTCCTCCAGTCTCAGAGGCACTCACAGAAGTATCAAGAAGGGGAATCTCAGTAAAAACGTCTACCTTCCATGGAAGCAAAACTCAGCTGTTAGGCATACATAGGTACACTAAAAACAAACAAACAAACAAACAACCTATTTAAAAATGACAGGGAGCAAACTTACATGCACCAGAAAGAATAACAATGATGGTTCTGTTTTCACAGGGCAAAGGAACTGAATATCCCAATTCCCATCCTAAATTAATACAGATTCTCAGTATCTCACTATTGATAGAAGAGAGCATAACACAACATTTTGTTATGTGATATTTGCAATGGGAAAGTATAATTGCATATCCATGATGAGAACTGTCTCCTCATTTTGAACCAGTTTCCAATTACCAATGTTGTTTAATAAAACCAAATGTACCATTTATATGGGAATCAGATTTCTATGGAAATTTCTATGTTGAGGATTGCCTGAGATAGCCATCTTGACTTCTGGAGGAACGCATAGGTGTTACAGCACACTTCCTGCTGGGAAACCAGTTTTGACCCCTTTTTTGCATTTCCTGCTTTTCTGCACTCAATGAAGCCTGTAGTGTAAACTAGATTATCACAGTCACTGCAGGCTGAAACTGTACAGAAAAGTGTGTCAGAGATGAAGAGATGGGATCAGAACCAGTATTTGCAGGAGGGTGACTGACTCAAGTCAGGTGGGAGGTTGAAATCAAGGGGAGGCTGATTGTGGGCCTGGAGCTGATGGCTTTGTACACTAAGGTCCATAGATATGAATTATTAACTTGAAGACTGTGATATTTCTTGTCTTGCTGGAAGGCTAGAGCATCTGTGGTTTTTGAGAATGGAGGTGATGAGATGGAATTAGCCAAGTTTACAGATATGTTAATACTGCACATAGCCAGGCAGGAAGATTTGGAGTGAGATTTGATTAAATGGCAATGCATTGAGAGCTGAACTTGGGAAGAAAATCCATCCATGCCATGTATCGAAAAGGATGCATAGTTTGCTCATTAAATGTAGTAAAACTGTGTCTTGGAGAAGATGGTGGAAATAAATTATCTGAAATGAATGTGATTGAAATTTTTGTTCATTATACCTTCATGTCCATGGAGCTTTACAGATTTAAGTGCTGCCCTTTAATCCAAACACACTCTGAACTGTAGAGCATCTTTCAGGTTCAGGATGTAAGAGGTGTCCCATAGGATAAGTGCATAAAACATACTAGCCAGTCCTTATTCAGAATATTTCAGCTTTCTAAGAACTATTCTGATATTTGCTATTTTCAAATTTATCTGCTATTTTGTTGATGCTCACTGAATTGGCACACACTATACAAGTACTTCCCCATGCTCCACAGTTTAATAAAGGTACAACTAGAAATACTTGGGGGGATCGGTCTTCTATATCCAGCATTGAAGCAACCATTTTCACAGTAGCACTCTTTACAGTTATCAAACTGAGTGTGAGACATAAGTGATGTACTACAATTATATGTCAACATTCATTACAACTTATCCATGTTCAAAAACTATTCAATACTTGTAGTTAATGCTGATATGTATCAATCTATAATTATTTACTCCCAAATAATAAAATAAATTGGGCTAGTCTGGAATACAGCAGCAACTGTTCATAAAATTATGTGCTTACTGTCAAGATTCCCTTAGCCCCCACTTTACTCCAATGCCCAAACATACACAGACATCTATAGCTTTTAATACATTACTTCACAGGGTCATACAGATGCAAATTCTCAGAGACTCTCCGTCTACAAAGGAATGCCTTCAGGGGATTCAAATGGGATTTACAAGAGTTGCCCGCTGTTTGAAGAGGGAGGTGGTCTGGCTAGCCTAACTTAAGAGGGGGAGGTCCTTCTCTTCTCCTGAGGCCTCTAAGCGCAGCTTTTCATGCAAGGCCAATTGGGTAGACCATCTAAGTTCCGCCCCTGCCTTCTCTCTCTTTGCTCTGCCTCTGCATCTAGCATCTATTAGGTCATCTTCCCCAAAGCCCGCCTCCTCCTGTTTGCTGCTTCTTGGGGGGGAGGGGTAAGGAGGGACCCTCATGCTCAGCCATCTGGAAGTTTGTAACCCGAGAAGCATGCCTACTTATATCTGGACTGGCCTGGGAAAACACCTCCCCCATGTCTGACGGTTCTCCTTCAGAATCTGAACTGCTATCCAACTCCCTGTGCTCAGAAACACTCCTGACACTTACGACATCTCTTTGAATTACCTCTGTTTCCTTTAATAGCTGAAGAGACTCATTCTGGATTGAAAGGATGTATCATCTATCCTCTTCAGTGGGTAGCTCATGACTGGTACTTTGCTACTTACACTCATGCATCTTCTAGAACTTTAGGAGATATTTATTGTCATAACATTCTACACTAGCCCAGAGTCTGTGCCACTTTCTGTTTGTTAAAGGAATTTCAGTTCTGCACTTCAGATAACATACCCTTAGAACAACTAACAAATGGAAACCTTAAATCAATAGCAATGCATAAAAACAGTCCCAGCAAAAGAAACAAGGAGGCCAGATTAAAACAATATTTAAAACTCAGCTTCTTAAAGGCCAGGGCAAATAAAAAGGTCTTCACCTGGCTGCAAAAGGACATAAGTCTTGGTGCCAGGTGAGCCTTCTTACAGAGAGCATTGCAGAGTTAGGGCACCACAATTGAAAAGGCTGCCACATACCTCACCTCTGAAGGTGCAGGTGGGGAGGGGATCCAAAGAAGGCCCCTGAGGATTATTTTAGTAATTTGGCATGTTCTTGTGAGAGAAGGTGGCCCTTAAAGTACCACAACATGTAAGTAATGGCCACAAACTTAGATAGTTTTACGGGGAAAGTAGACCAATCAATGGAAGATAAGGCTATCAATAGGTACTAGTCATAATGGCTACATAGGACCAGAGGCTGCATGCCCCTGAATACCAGTTGCTGGGGAACAACAGCCAGACAGGGCTGTTTTCCTCATGTCCTGCTTGTAGTCTTCCCAGAGGCATCCAGTTTGCCACTGTGGGAAACAGGATGCTGGACTAAGTAGGCCTTTGGTCTGAGCCAGCAGGTCTCTTCTTATGTTTTTAACTCTGGTTCCAAACTATTAGGATAAAAACAAACAAACCTAACAAACAAAATCATGCATTGTGTGGAGAACTTGGATTGGGAGACATTTTTCTCCCTGTCTCATAATACTAGAACCCGGGGTCATCCCATGAAGTGGAACGGTTGGAGATTCAGGACAGATAAAAAGAAGTACTTCTTCACACAGCACATAGTTAAACTGTGGAATTTGCTACCACAAGACGTAGTGATGGCCACCAATTTGGATGGCATTAAAAGAGGGTTAGACAAATTCCTGAAGGAGAAGACTATTAATGGCTACTAGTCCTGATGGCTATATGCTGCCTCCAGTAACAGAGGCAGTATGCCTATGTACATCAGTTGCTGGGGAATATGGGTGGGAGGGTGCTGTTGCACTCGTGTCCTGCTTGTGGGTTTCCTGCCAATGGCTGGTTGGCCACTGTGTGAACAGAACGCTGGACTAGATGGACCCTTGGTCTGATCCAGCATGGCTCTTCTTATGTTCTTATGTTCTTAACAGCACTTTGAAATGGACCAAGAGCTAGTCATAACCAAAATGGACCAAGAACTAGTTTGTAGTTGATTGAAGAATGGCAAGATGCGTTTCATATGCTGGGTCCCAGTCAGTTACCTAGCTGCTATATTTTGTACTTTGTTTCCCATTTGTCTTGAAGGGCAGCCCCTCTGAATGTTCCTATTACTTGGTATAAGGCAGCTGACTATGTTCCTGTGTTCCATTAATACTGGAGGGAGTTCTAACAGTATCATAATGACATGGGGCTGCCAACTTTCTATTAATGCTTAGAGTTCACAAACAAACAAAGGCGATTATGCTTCCCATTGCATGTGCTGGTGTATTAGTCAATCTAAACTTTTGTGATAGCTCTGCCTGCTGGAGAGGGTACTTAGAGGCTACTTTTACACACATGTAGTGGAGCAATAACTGTCACATGGTTTGGGGAAATAGGTCATACAATGAATCAGCCTCAGACTAGGCACAGGCTTGAACTCTCCTTTGTTCACTTGGTGCTTTGTTACATTCCAAAACGATGGGCGATGGGCCTTAAATAAAATGCATGCCATTTGGATTCAACCTGCTGCCTTAGTTGCTAAGCAACTGGTTTCATGTCTTGGGCATTCTGCTCTCCACCTGGTCCTGATGTCTGGGTAGCAGAATTGGCATCTCAAGAGCAGGTGAAATATATATGTAGATATACGGTTGGCAAATGTAATAGCATATGAGATGGCTTTCTTATTGATTGCAACAATATTGCCCCCAAATAGCAGCTGCTATGACCTGTGTCCTATCTGATTTCTTGCCAATTGACACATAATAATTTATCTCTCCCATCTCTGCAGTCCCATCTCTTTTTCCCTTTTTATTTTCTTTCATATTGTTCTTTATCTTCCTACATACATAGCTGAAAACCAAAGATTGGATTTTCAATACGTTTGCAGAAGCCCAGGGCTGCAACATAATTTATGGAGGGCGCAACCCTATGCATGTTTAGACTGAAAAAAACTCCTACAACACCCAGTATTCCCCTGCCACACTCTTTTCTTCCTGATAGTCTTGCACCACCCTAAGTAATTACATAGCTGTTTTTCAAAGTTTTTGTTCTAATTTTAATTATAATTACAATTAGGTTAGTGATAATCTCTCCGCTTTATTTTTATTATGTCTTGTTTTACTGTTGCGATTTGTTGAGAATTTAAAATCTTCATAGATTACAGATACTTTAAAAAAAGATGGGACAAAATTAACCTACCCCTGGCCTTGGGCTCCAATCCAACTTTCCACCCCAACCCACTGCTCCCAGCATAGGCCCTTTGTGATGTTTGCCTTTGCAGTAGAGTCCACAAGTTCTCAGCAAAGTTGGAGCAAGACCTTGGTTTCTTATCATGTTTAGTTGTAATCCCAGCTAACATCCTGGTCAAATATTTACTGAAGGTCATCTTTCAATTGGCCTCTCAATTTCTCAGCAACAGCAGTCAACTCAAAAGTAAGCTCCAAGGGAGTTTATTTATTCACTACATTTATACCCTTCCTTTTCTCAAAGAGCTCAAGGCAGTGTGCCTAGTTCCTCCCCCCCCCCCTCTGTTTTATACTCACAACAACCCTGTGAGGTAGGTTAGGCTGAGAGATGGTGACTGGCCCAAGGTCACCCAGTGAGCTTCATGGCTGAATGGGGATGTGACCTGGGTCTTCCCAGCCCTAGTCCAACACACTATCCCAGCCTTCCCCAACCAGATGCCCTCTGAATGTTTTGGACTACAACTCCCATAATCTCCAGCCAGCATACCCAATGTTCTTGTCATCCAAAACAACTGGAGAGCAGTAGGTTGGGGAAAGCTGTTCTATCCACTACACCAGGGAGGCTCAGAAAGTTGAGCAATCCTGACTATTGGCCATGTTGGCAGAGGCTTCTGGGAACTGATGTTCAAACATCTGGGGATCTACTTTCTGCCCACCCTGCACTACATCACACTGGCTCTCTGGTAAAGTGTGTATAGTATTGCAGCCTCAGTCTGAAAACATTTAATTGTTAAAGCTACCACCACTACTTTGTCAGAAGATATTTAATAATTTACTAGAGTATTAGGTTCTTCATGATGCAGGCTACCTGCTTAAATAAATATTTATCAAGACATCCCATACCATTAGTGGTAAATGGTAACAGAAATAAGATAGCAAGTCTTAGCAAACTTCCTAATTTTTTTCAGACAATTTGGTATTGGAGGGTGATGGTGATGCTGTTTACATTATTACATCTGGGACCATAAGTGTCTTAGAACCATTCGTGGCATTTCCCACAGTCTCAGGAATGCAATCACAATGTAGACTCATTGCCAATCATAACTGCCCCCACCCCACTTTTGGAGTCATGTAGACATTCACTGCACTCATGAATGAAAGCAAGGAGGTTAATCAATGCACATTTCCCACCCATTACTTCTGCCTCATAAGTGACACTGGCTGGTGTTAAACAAGAACTGGTTCCTAGGAATGGATGAACTAATTGCTAGTTTGACTTTGAAGGTGGGAGTGCAAAGGGAAACTCTCATAATGGTAGTTATTAGTTCATACATTGTATATATGTTAGTTAATGTAGTTTAGACTGCTGCCATAGGCTGGCAGAAGAGAAGAAGGGAAGCAAATGGAAGCAATCCTAGCTTCCAGATACAGGCTCCGTCTGTGTTACTTTGAAACTTGGTGTCAGTGGGTTTCCCCCCTCTTTGTTTACCTCCTGCCTATGTGTAGTTTGACTCTCAGATACAGGTCTTCTGGGAAAATACAATTCTGGGTTTCTGGAGATGAGAACTACCAGTATAACATATAGAGATACATAATCTTTATGTATCTCTATATAACATATAGAGATACATAAAAAACATAAGAGACATTATTGCTACACCCATATACCCTGGCAAATCATGCCAATAAGGTATCTTTGAACATAACATAAAACTGTCAGACAGCACTCTTGGAGGGAGCAATCGCCTCCAGCCTTTGCCATCTGGCACTGCAGAGTATCACTCCAGTTGCTGCACATGATGCCTCTGAGTCAACAAAAACAGCTGGGTAATTGGCAGCAATAAGCACCATGCCTGCCAAATTATCTCCAAATGGACAGCCATCCCCCAGCTTCCTATCTGGCTGCCTTCTTTTTCCCAGCCCTTTTTGGGTGGAGAAGCCTGGATGAAAACAGCCCATGGGTTCTCCTGGGGACACCATGGTCAGATAGATTACAATAGGCGTGGGAGAGTTCAGGATTCCACCCGAGAACATACCCAAACAATAACGGGAATCGCCTGGGAAAAGGCAGCGTATAATGCTGCTGGGAAAGCTGGGTGTTATGGGCATGGGAGGCTTGCTGTCAAAGTCTGTCAACCTCAGGTTTTAGAAGTGGTCAAAGTATATGTTATACACCACGTACCTACAGTGGTTTAATAGTTATTCCCTATCCCTCAGAGACCCTGAGAAGTGTAGTCATGAGGAAAACAATGCCTGTCAACATTGGTATAAACCAATACCAGTTTCTAGGAATGCTCTGAGAGAGATTTGTCAACAGAAAGCAAGGGGCTGAAAAAGTCCATAGAAAGAAAGCAGAACCTAACACGCACAAATACTGAGTCAAACCACTGGTGCATCTAGCCCAATATTGTTGACACTGACTGGCAGCAGCTCCCTTGGGTTTTAGGTAGGATTCTTTCCTGCCCAACTTGGAGATGCTGGGCATTGAACCTAGGATTTTCTGCATGCAAAGCATGTGCTCTACCACTGAACTATGGCCCCTCCCAAAATAGAGGACACCTTCAAATAGAGGACTGCCCTATGTAAAGTAGGACACCTACCCTCCTACTCATTGTATTTTAATAACACAGAGAGCCGAAAGTTGGCAGCAGGAAAATGGCATCCCCTTTGGAATTTGTCAATTGAAGCAGCTGCTACACATTGCTTCGTGGTTAGGCTGGCCCTCCTATTGCAATTGTAGAATGGTTCATTCTGCACAGAAAAAGACAGGCTGCTCTGGGTGCCTAGAATATAATCTGGATAAAATTTCAACAAAATCACAGCTGTTTTCCAACTCCATTGTTGTAAAATACACCCAAATCTATCCAGATTATAATCTCATATCACTATGAAAGAAAAGCAACTCACAGTGGTTAGATTGTCCAAACAAACTCCTGAGAAACATATTTATTTGGAATAGCTTTGATGTGTGCTCAGTATCGTTCTGGCTGTACAGCAATATGAGAGTCATTTGAGACAAGTTCTTGTCACTTTTTCAACCTAGTCCTATACATGTTTGCTCAGAAATAAGCATGCCTAGAACTGCAGCCTTTGAGCCTCCCAGGAAGAGCAAGGGGGATTCGATCTTCCTACATCATTAAATGGGAAGGGATGCCATGTATATCCGCAGTTTGTTTTAATGAACTGGAGCTCAAAAACCAGACTGGGCATACTCAGATCCTTCACGGTATAAGGTAGTGGCTCAGGGATTACATAACATCGCTTTGCCTACTTTCCTACATTTTGTTCTTTTTCATAGTGACTTGCAAAAGAAGCTCTCTGGCAAAGGTGTGTCTGGTGTCAGGTTCACGATTGTCACTGAGAAGCACATTTGCTCTCAGAACAATTAACAGGAGCTTGATCAGTATATCCCAGAGGGAATTCCTGTTTATCAGCAGGACACTCTGGGTACTAATGTTCTGGACCGTTCTGTATGGGTGGATTTGGATTTCTTAATCTATAATAGGTCAGTGCCCAAAACAATGAGGAAACCCCATTGTTCTAGGGCTGTGGGGAATGACCTAGCTCAGCCTTCCCCAATCTAGTGCCCTCCAGATGTTTTGGATGTCAACTCCCATCAGCCCCAGCCAGTATGGCCAATGGTCAGGAATGCTGGGAGTTGTAGTCGAACACAGTCTGGAGGGCACCAGGTTGGGGAAAGCTGGCCTAGCAGTTGGACAGCTGCCATAGCAAAAGGGGTGGAAATTCTGCTGTGTACATCTCCTCTGGGTCCAAGGCCTATGGACCAATTAGATTAGTTGCTAAGCAATGCAGGCCCAAAACATTTTTTGCTTGAGACAAAGGACCGGATGCACCCCCGCCACCCACAGCAGCACCAGAGTGCATCATGTGAGCCTGTTGCAACGTTTGGCTTGGACAGACGGCTTCTCCACCTGCTTGCTCTGTCGAGGGCTTTTCCCAGTGGTGCTGCATTGTCCATCATGACACGTTGGAAGTAGAGAACTATGCAAGACAGATGTACAGACAGCCCCCAGGCCAGCAAGAAGCGAGCATTACTACCACCATGGCACTAGCTCAGGAAGACCCCAACATTTGCTTGAAGCAGCTGCCTCACTTTACTGAATGCAGCCTTCCCCTATCTGGTGCCCTCCAGATGTTTTGGACTGCAACTTTCATAATCCCTGACCATTGACTATGCTGGGTGGAACTTTTGTGTGTGTGCAACAACAACAAACCAAAAAGAAACCCCCCCCCAAATGGGAGGGGGAGGATGGGGGGAGGTAATGGGAGTTGAAGTCAAAAACATCTGGAAAGCACCAGGTTGGGGAAGGTTGGCCTAATCGTAGAGTCAGTTCTGCTGATGTAATGAATTCCTATCAGTCAGTTTAGGGCGCCATAAGGAACTAACTGAAACCCACTCTTGCTGTGTAGACTTTCTTCATTTACTTCTGTGGAATGCAAGCAAGGAGTGGGAGGGGACAAATGCCAGGGGCAATGTGTAGGTTGCTCCTAAAGGATTTTCCCAATTATCCTAGAGCTCCTGGAATTCTGCTATCTCAGAGACTATATATATATATATATATATATATATATATATATATATATATATATGATTTATACCCACCTTTCTACCAAAAATGGCACTCAAGGAGGCTTACAAAAAACAATTTAAAATAGATTAAAACAATAAAACACAGTAAAATACAGTAAAAACTAGATGGGAGGGTCAGTGGCAGACTTGTTTATTTAAACATGGGCTTTACCCAACCACATACCAATGGGACCAGGGTGTGGGGATGCAACTTTTTGAGCAAAAAGGGCATGCAGGTGGGGAGTGCTAAATCTTCCCTCTGCCCATGGCTTATTTCCCCATTATCTGTTCCAGCAGGCTCTGGAAGTGAGCTGGACTGAGATAAAAGTGATGGAGCAGGGAGAGGTTAGTACTGGGTGCAGGGAGATCCCCTCACTCATGTACCCACTTTACTCTAAAAATTGTGCCTACACAGGCCTACCACTGTCACCTCTGCTTTGGCCCTAGATTGTGGATAGTATAGCATACAGAGAGAGGAGTGAGTTCTGGGATCCAGGAGGAGTCTAAAATACAAGTGTGCGGGGCTACATTTGCGGGGAGGATCATTCTATACTGTCCTCTCTCCCCTGCTTGCAAGTACCATTGACCTAACAATTCACTCTTCCCACCCCCGCGGATGCATTTGCATGCATAGCTTGTCTCTTATCCAGCTAGCACCAAGGATCATGGGGTTATGTAAACTTGTGTGCTGCTGCTTTATCTTTCACATACAGCATGCCATTTGGTCTGGAGGACCTTGAACCTTGGCCATCTGATGGGCTAGCTAGAGAAAGAACATCTGAGGAAATGGCATGGGGTGTATGTATGTCCATTCCTCCATACAACAGACAGCCAGTTTGCATGCCATGCTATACCATGGCAGTGCCATGGCTCACCGTGGATTATTTAACCCACGACAAGCTGCAGTGCAAGCGGGCAACATTTTGAATATGCAACCCCTACTTGGGGTTGCTGTGTCATGCAAACCTGGCTGCTGAGGCTTATGTGAGGATTAAACAAACTTTACATAACCCCACAACAAACTGAGGGTTGTTTAACCCTTGCATAACCCTCGGTGGCCCGGTCACTGGGGCTTGCCTTCCCTTTAGGAGATGTACTACTTCAGTTTGAATCCTACAAGGTGGAACTGTATTAGATGTTAAATAGAGAAACAGTTGGCAACCAAAGAGTAAATGCACTCCAAAAAGTCTTAAATCCTTACCTTTTCCCCAGCCAACCCACTTTCCCTACTAGGCAGTATTTTTTCTTCCCCTGTTTTCTGGTCAACTTAAAAAACAAGCCCTCCTACCAGTTCAGCTGGGTTCGATTGTGTTGTTGTCATTTTAATGTATAACACTGGCAAAAACAACAGAAAAATGTGTAAAGGTGCTATATGGGACTGATTTTATTTTTAGGAAATGGTCTGACACATTTCCAGATTACACATAGGTATGAAGTGGACTAATTATCCCCATTGTGATTTTATATAATACTTAGTACTATATAATACATGAGCGATGCAATAAAAAAGCAACATGTCCACAAGAGTTTCTAAAACATATATGAGTCATTCCTTTAGAATAATGGGGTATGTTACTCTTTAAATCTTTCACTATCTCTTGTATAAGATAGGGCTTTTGCATGTAATTCCAAATTATAAAATGTATACTTTGGAATTACACATATAACATTTATCAAATCCCTGCTTTAAAGAGTCTGTTTCTAGTTCAGAACTATCTCCATCCATTTTATAACATGGAACACAGAAAAAAAAGACATTTGTTCTTTCAAACAACTACTTAAGGCCCAATCTTATGCATGTTTAGACAGAAAAAACTCCTACAACTACCAGTATGCTGGGACTTGCAGGATGTTTTTCTGTCTAAACATGCATAAGATTGTGTCCTTGATGTCCCTACTCACAACAGATAAGTAAAATAGGTTCTTGTGCACATGTTGGCTTTATATTATACTGCATGTACATAGTATTGCACTGTGAGTAATTACTCCAACATAATGTATATGTTTCTGCTTTTGAAAAAGAGCTCTAAACCCAAACACAACAGACCATTTTCTAAAAATAAAAAATTGTATTGTCTGTAATCTTGGAATATTTTCTTTTTGTTTAATTGTGTATTGGTACACCTTTAATTTCTGCAATTAATATCCCACCACATGTCTCCCCAAAGCCCTCAGCCTAGAGCACCTTACAATATGTCATAATAGCATCATGGATGAATATTTAACTTTTCTGGGACCAGTTCTTACCCCTTATCATAATGGGCTTTGCAAGTGTGGCACGCTATCTGCTGTATCATCGTGATGTTGGAAAAACTGGGCATTCTGCATACCACATGAACACCTGTGATAATTGTTCTTAATACAATTTCTGTAGCAGCCAGGAGGTAAGCTTCTCCACTTTCCCTGTCTGTCACCTCAAACCCAGACATTTGCCCATAACTTGAGGTTTCTTTCTGTGGGCACATGTCCTCTGATTGGGAATTCTGGATGGATTCCTGACTGTTTCTTCCTCAGATGAGAAGAAGGGGCAAGAGGTGGGAAGGAGGCACCGTGTCCCACTCTGGAGAAAGCATGAAGATATACTGCCTCCTCCCCACTTGCTATCGTGGGGTGAGAAGCCTATTGCACTGAGCAAGAAGGGATGTGGAGATAATACAATGTCTGATTTGGGCACAGTCACACATACCTTAGTTACATCCCACTTGGACTACTATAATAAGCTCTATGTGGGCCTGCCTTTGAAAACTGTTCAGAGACTTCAGCTGGTCCAGAAAACTGCAGCCAGACCGCTGACAGGAGCTGGTTACAGGGATCACGTGGCTCCCTTGTTACAACAGCCTCACTGGCTACTGGTTTCTTTCCAGGCAGAATTCAAAGTACTGGTTATGACCTATAAAGCCCTATAAGGCTTGGGAACAGGCTATCTGAAAGACCACCTTCTCCAATACGAGCCTGCCCAGGTCTTAAAATCTTCAGGAGAGGCCCTTCTTTTGAGACTGCCACCATCAGAGGCACATTTGGTGGCAACATGAGAGAGAGCCTTTTCAGTGGCTGCTCCCAGGCTATGGAACTCCCTTCCAAGGGAGGCTAGGTTTGCTCCCTCTTTGTTGTCTCTCTGCCGGCAGGCAAAGCCTGCTTTATTTAAGAAGGCCTTTAGCCTGTAAGTGGATCTGGTGGGTTGGGTGATGTTTTTAATGATATTTTTCTGTAATTGTTACATTTGTATTGTATTTTAATGTACTGTTTTTATCAATTTAAACTGGTTCTGTAAGCTGCTTTGAGGGCCATTTTTTTGGTAGAAAGGCAGGGTTACAAATAAACAAATAATAAAGTATTTCCAAGACTCGGGAATCAGCTGAAACTACCCCACTCGATCAGCACCATGTGAAGCTTTTTGTCTGTTTGTGTCCCTAGGCTTTTAAATGTTTGATATGTGTTTATTCTGCCTTTATATGATTTTAATACTGTTTTTTAGAGATTTGCTGTTTTAGCTTTTTATGCATTTGTTGTTCTACTGTATTTCTAATATTTTATTGTAAGCTACCCTGAGAATTTGATTGAAAGGAGAGGTATAAACCTAGGTAATTATTATATTAAATCCATTCAACATAGCCAGGGGCTGCCCTAAGTTTGAGGTCACAAAACCAAGGATAGCCTTCAACTGCCAAAGGATGCACAGTGCTATTCGGCTTCCTTTCTCCAATTAATCTTCTCCTTGGGGAGAAGGAGAAGAAGAAATAACACTTGTCTGTGGTAGCTTCCCACCCATCTCTTTTCCAGCAGTTCATTCCATAGTTCAGGTTATTTGTCCATCTGTCTAATGCACCAGAATCTGACATTATCTTCACAGGTGAATACCGCAGCAAAGGCTAATCTGGCAGCAACTGAGGATACCAAACACAAAGAGAAGAGTCAGAAGGTACCTAGCCACAACTATGAAGAGAAGAGGCAACTAACATTTTAAGCTTTTGTATTTTATATTGTTTTATGCTGCACTCTGTGGTTTTAATTTTTGTGAACCACCCAGAGACTTCAGCAATTGGGCGGTATAGAAATGAAATAAATATTTTTTTTTAATTCCACCCTCAACACAAAGCTCATCCACAACATGAAAGAAACAGCCTTAATGCCTTGGGTCAGTCCTCCTCTCAGAACCACCTGCAGAAGCTGGACAAGGTCTCCACAGATAAAGGGGGTGAGACTACTCCAGAATCCTTTTGGGAAGAGCCCAAAGCCCAGTGTCCTCTTTGTTGTTTATTCAGTCAGTCGCTTCCGACTCTTTGTGACTTCATGGACCAGCCCACGCCAGAGCTT
This sequence comes from Heloderma suspectum, assembly GCF_057233095.1. Taxonomy (NCBI): domain Eukaryota; kingdom Metazoa; phylum Chordata; class Lepidosauria; order Squamata; family Helodermatidae; genus Heloderma; species Heloderma suspectum. The sequence continues at coordinate 235,147,692 of NC_139461.1, forward strand.
CCTGTCGGCCGTCGCCACCCCCAGCTCCCCAAGGTCAAGCCCGTCACCTCCAGAATATCATCCATCCACCTTGCCCTTGGTCGGCCCCTCTTCCTTTGGCCTTCCACTTTCCCTAGCATCAGCATCTTCTCCAGGGTATCCTGTCTTCTCATGATGTGGCCAAAGTACTTCAGTTTTGCCTTTAATATCATTCCCTCAAGTGAACAGTCTGGCTTTATTTCCTGGAATATGGACTGGTTTGATCTTCTTTCAGTCCAAGGCACTCCTAGTCTTCCCAACCTTAGTCTCTCTCTCTCTCTGTATGAGGGGAACCTGGGAAAGCTGGAAGCAGCATGAGAGGCTTTTATTTCTTCTCATCTTCCCACACATCCTGTGCAAAGTGAGAATGGCCCATAACCCAGAGAAAACTAACATAGGAGATACATGGTGTTTGGAAAGGTGCTTCAGACTCTCTGAGGCATCCCATGTGAAGTGAGGGGGGAAAAAAAGCCTTTGAGACAATGGTGCCCCCTCTGGCCTTACCAAAAGCTAAACCTAAGAGAACATTGGTGGCCACTTGAGGTGGCTCCTGTGCCATTATAACTCATGGTGAGGAGGGCAGATATATGTTCTATGTGTGGTGGAAGTGGTTTGAACATAAATTCTCAGCCCTGAAATTACTTGAAATGCAAAACATGTATGTGGAAATTGTTTCCACTACACTTTAGAATTTATGCCTACCTAGCTTAACCTTCAGAGGACTCGTCTGAAGCAAATGCTACAAGAAAAAAAGCATCTGTTAATTTCCATGTGTTTCCAATAGCATCCTTAATCAACACCAGCCCTCAAGATAACACAGACACCTAGTGGTAGCAAAGAGTATAGTATGACATTGCCAGTTGTATATGCAAAATGAGATGATCCTTTTTGAGAGTTTTACACTCACACACAGACCAGATCTGCTTCACAAAGCCAAAGGCGCTATTCTGTGGCTCAGATGGCTTTTGAGAGCCATCACGTTTTTCTTAGAAACATTTTTTAAAGTCTCCTACTATGACAGCTGGCTATCTTGCTTGTTTCAAGAGCAAAGGCATAATTTTTGTGTATGCGTAACTATGTAAGCTTTCTATCTTGCATGTGTTGTATGTGCTGGTCTGAAGAAAGTACCTTCTTTACTAGAGATAATTACAAACCTCCAAGTTTGTAAACCTCTATTAAAGTAATTGTTGTTAAATGAATCAGGAAAGCTCTTCCAGCTAGCAAACCCCCGTGGGTTTGTTTTTGCTGGAGAAAAAAATTAAAAGTTGTCACTGTCACAGTCATCACTAACCCTCTCTGCCTTCTGCCAGATTGCTCAACTGTGTTAACAACAAAAGGTCACAAAAAGCAGGCTAACAATGATTTGAACCATGGTTAATGTTAATTTTGGAGTCTGCTGTGGATTTTTAGCAAAAGATTCAGCGATGCTATTCCAGCCAAATTAATTAATAATATAAGGATTTAATCAGATTGTTAATCTCTTTAACATTAATGGGCATGTTTGTAAAATGATCCGTCATTTTTTCCAAGAGTGTTAACTACAAGCCCTCAAATCTGGTATCCCCTTAAAACTTTTGCCAAAGTTTTGTGCATTTTTTGCACCACAAACTCCAAGTTTTGTGTCACCAGTATTAATAGCCAATACTCCTATTCCCCACCTCCAGATGTAAATTCCTCTTTCCTGAAAAAGGCAATTGTAATATAACTCTTATTTCCATTACCTTCCTAAAAGAGAGAAAATAATTCTATTTTTTCACACACACACAAGCATGTCTAAACATGCATAGGATTGCACCCTTAATCAAATAACTGAAACAGTGGAATTTCCAACCTCATGTGATTTTCAATATAAACAGACAGTGTTCAGGTAAACACGCGCTACTTTTTCAAAAAGTGTTAGTGATAGCATATAGTGTTAGTTGCAATGGGAGACACTAGAAGTTTGGGTTTTAATTCAACATCCCAACAGTTGTCTGCATTCAATGATTCTGCATCAAATTTGGAGGAGTTTGCTCTTTTACTTGTCAAAGAGGTCTTGGGTTAATTCAGTGTTTTAGGACAAGTTTGCATCCTCAGTGGACTGGTCTTTGTCTTGGGAAATTTACTTTGAACTAGGCTGAGGTCTGCTAGTAATTACTAGGATTTCAATACTTCAGAAGCTATTCACTTACAGGGGAAGCCCCAGCAATATCCAGTATTTGTCTCCCACAATGCATAACTGATACAGTGGAGTTCAGTCTCTCCTCAGGGCCAAACTTAGCAATTGGATTGTGTAGTATTTCTATTCCCCCCCCCATTAGATGCAGATTCAGGAAGACCCTCAAACTGGAGGATCATAGAACCGGGTTATTTTAACTATTTAATCCTTTACCTACCCCCAGAAACAATTTTACTCTGCAGGGTCACATACACATGGTCCCACCTCATAGAACAAAGACCAGCTTTAGATCAGGAAAGCAGCCCTGATTTAATCTAAGCTGCCCTTCATAGCTGCTTTTAAGGGAGGTCAGGGGGAAGATGCCCCAACAGGTATCATGCATCTACTACATACAATCTAGCTTGGCTCTCAGCAGATATCTTTATTTTCTAAAGTAGCTGTGTATTAGGACACTTGCCCCCTTTGCTTTGACCACTAGAATATCAGAATGGAAGCACCTCTCCGAAATCTTTACCTAATATTAGGTGCAGTGCCACACTGTGGACTCAATTAGTGCATTGTTTTGTAATTCTAGGTTAGTGGTTGTTGCAATTTAAGCCATTGCAAAAGAAAATCACAAATACTGTCCATTTCTGAGAGAACTCCCTGAATTGCAGATTAGTCTACCTTACGTGATTCTCAGGGTCATCCAGCTGATGCCATAAAGATCAGTTGATTCTAAGTCTCTGCACCCTTGACATCCAAGTACATGCATCATTTCCATTCACTGTTCTAGAGCCTTAGACTTTTCCTCAATTTCCCACCTTTCCCAAGGAAGAGAGACTAGTGCTTAACTCCTGCTCCATTTTAAATACCTGCTTCCGCCATAGCATTTCATCCACAGCAGCCCTGATTGGATTTCGAGATAGTAACCACATTTCCCTGAGCACCATGCTGGAATACTGAAGTTCCTAAGGTTGCTTTGCTTGCAGCTGAGGCCAGGGTAATAAAGTAAGAGTGGCGCATCGAGGCAATCAAGTACTTTGGGCTGCTTTTTGTATCCTGTGCTTGGGCAGGTACAGGAACTATGCCACTAAGGTGTTATGTGTACAATGTCTTTTGTTATCCTCATACTTCCGGGAAGGAAATTTTGATCCCTACCCATACCTACTGCCTTTGCTGAAACATTGAGTCTAAATGAGAATACTCCAGTCACTGCAGGCAATTACTGCACAAAATAGACACAGTAGGAGGAAGGATGGACAGAAGACCACTATTGATAGGAGGGCTGTTAGGACTATCCAAAGGACTGAGATCAGAGGATGACGTCAGGCCTGAAGCTCACGTTTTGTATACTGTTCTACATCCCTGAGTCATTAGGTTGAAGGCTATGGCATTTGCTATATGGCTAGAAGAGGGAAGCAACAGGATTGAGCCAGGTCTAGGCAGCAAGCGGTGGAGAGGTTTCAGTTCTGTACATGTTGAGAAACCTGTCACACACTCTGCTATGAAGTGCTACCTCCCTCCCCTGGTAAGAAAATGTACTGCAGCTTAGACCCCTTCAGGAATATAGCTGTTTCAGAAGAGCTGTTGCATGTTTCTCCCATTTGAAAACACCCAATCTACTTGACCCACACTCTTTCCATTTTTTTTCTTTGCACAAGTTTAATGACAGTACAAAATATCAGAACAAACATCCGTGATACATGCATCACTGAGCCAATCACTTACTGACACTGGTCCTTAAGTTATTCACATGAGCATAAGGAGTAGATTCTCTATCCTGGGTCAGATCAACAGGACATGTAATTGGTCAACACATAGCTATTGCTAGTAGGTTTCAATCCATAATCCATTTACTCCAGAGCCATCCTACTAAAGTCAACTGGACCAATCCAGAATAAATAGCTTATGAATTGCAGCCACAAACCAATTGGCTCACAATATGGCTATTCTTTAAATAAGAGAATGGCAAATACAGTTCTGCTTTTACTCTTATACAGGTTACAGAATACATTTGTTGTTCAAAACATGACACACAGGATTTTTATTTCTGCTTGGAGAAGTACTCTTTACTTTGCTTAACATCAGGCTTGATCGTATCGGTTCCTGGTTGCCAGCCAGCAGGACACACTGAAATAATAATGTTATGTCTTATTTAGTCAGGAATAGAGGCTGATCAAAACATGAAAAGACATTATGTTTATGTTCATAGCTAGACTTCCTAAAAGGTGTCTTGGATAAGTACACAATAAATTAACCAATATTTCATCTGTTTGACTGTAACTGGGATGCTTTCACAGTTAGGACGCTGTTTCTGGCAACACTAGATGGCTGAATATCAGCACAGCATACCAATCTGTTGCTCTGTGCCTGGATTGCCTCCAGGAAAGAGGAAGTATGAAAGAATTATGGTGAAAGGGCAAATTGGGAGGCTGAACAAAGAAGCAGGAAGAGTGGAATCATAGAATAGTAGGGTTGGAAGAGGCCTACAAGGCCATTGAGTCCAACTCCTCGCTCAATGCAGGAATCCAAGTCAGAGCATCCCTGACAGATGGCTGTCCAGCCTCGTCTTGAATGCCTCCAGTGTGGGAGAGCCCACCACCTCCTTAGGTAATATAGACCTAGGAATGTGAGGAATGCTTGAGGAAGGAAAGAATAGGCAACATATTGGTTGCACCCCTGGCTGCTTAATGCCAGACTAGCACCCATTCCGTCTTGCTCCACTTCTAGCACAAAGGGAACATTTTGATGTTTACGTGAAATTGAGTTGTGCAATCTAAACTGAGAGTGCAGTCACACATGGGGATGGTAACACCTTGCTAGCACAGTTCTGCTTCTTTGACTCAACGAAAGGCCAAGGTGAAGAAGGCACATTTCTTTCTCCAGTCCAGGATTTGTGTGAATAGGAAAGGAAGCCAGGCCATGCTGCAGGGGAAAAAGGGGGTTCTCCTTCTGTTGAAGAAAGGCCTTCTAGCCCCATTCTTGTTTCATCAGGAGTCCAAGCTCAGCTCCAATACTGCTGCAAGTATAGTAGGGCAGAGACCTTCTCCACATAGCCCTAGCTCTTGCCAAATGGATGATGGTGACAGGGTAAAGCTACTTATACTGCTGCACCAATGGTAAGTGGAAGAGAATTAAGCATATCCCATTCTGATTAACCCCACCTCTTGGGAACAGTTTAGATCTGGCTTATGTATTACTAGCAAAATGCCTGTCATTATGACTTTGAGTGGTGTGGGGGGGGGGAGGGACCCATACATTGCAGGATACCCTGAGAGGGCACAAACTTCCTGTGTGCTCTGTATAAAGCCACATTGACAGTGCCAAGGACCCCACAGGGACGATGAGCAACTAATAGGGGTGCCAAGATTTTCCCCATAACTCCTCCACCCCTCAATGCCACACTTGCGGATTTCTCCCAGAGGCACGAATAGCAGCTACCTGGTTATTTGGGAGACTGTAAATATATATATATATATATATATATATATATATATATTCCAAAATACTATTGCTTTTGGGATTAAACTTGCCCTCTTGCCTCCAATGACTACATTTTTCAGTGGAACAAGTTCTGCCCCTTCACCGTCTTACTAATTTCTATAAGGCAAGGTTAAGAGCAAATAGCAAGAGCCACTGAAAATCAAGCTTACTTCAGCCTTACCTGAACATTTCTTAGCTACTGAAGTGCAACAAACATTGTACCTAGGAACTGCATTTTATCTATGGAGCAGTGTAGAGAACTACAGTCTTACATTTATGCATTTTTAAACCATTCTGGAAAATATATAGTTTCCTGTTTTGTAAACAAGAGATACCAGAACTATTTTAAGAGCTTCTACGGTTAACCAAAGCTTTCCTTTCCCTGAAGAAAACTATTCTAACATAAGCCAGCCAAGTATGAACTACAACGATCTTACCTTCTCCATGTTTGTCCGTAAATTGAAAAGCCTGAACTAGCCGGAGTGTTTCATCAACTGAGCGGCCAACAGGGAGATCATTGATTGTGATCTGGCGCAAGATCCCCTTATCATCAACAATAAAGAGGCCCCTTAAAGAGAAACAGAACAAGTTATGAACAAAAACATTTAAACATATTCTAAGAGAATATGCAACTCTAAGACTACAAGCTGGCATTCAATACCAGGTTTTAACACCATTTAAGTCCTTCTGGTAACACCAATACCAGTCCTCTGTAGATGGTGAACAACTTGTATTCTAAAAGTCAATTAAGTTGTGTGTGAAGTGTCATTTGTGATTTCTACCAGAAAGTTACAGAACGTTCCCTAATGGTGTGCGTCCTCTTCACCATTCACACCCCAACACACCTCTAGCTTGCATGTTCAGGACTTAATTACAATTGACTAAATCACTGGCCTTATTTTGAAGGAAGAGTTTAAGCTCCAACTGGTACCAAAATTAAGATTTTGCAGTGAATGTGTAATTCAAGATCAGAATTCAAGCTAGAAGGCAGGGATGACTGAGTAGTGAGCGCTCTCCCAAAATATTCCTTGCTCCTTACTCACTCCCCATCTTTCACCTGCAGTATTTTTGTAATGAGTACATAGCAAAACCCTTGCTCCCCCAGTAGTGGTTTGCCACCCCTTTGTGTCCCCAAACTAGTTTTTCTGGACTCCCTCTGCGAGAAGGCAAACTCCTGATGAGAACCTTGCACAAGATACCAGCTTCACTCATATTTCAAATGGGGAACTGAGACTGAGTGGCTAGTTTAGAGTCATCAAGTGTGAGTTCATGGCAGAGGTGAGATCTGATCTAGGGACGTCCTGATTCATAGTTAAGTGTAGCATAGTAGCTAAGACTGATCTGGTATGAGAGGGGATTGAACCTTTGGAAAATGCATGCCCTTGCCCAGGCAGAAAGCAATGTATTAATTTGTGCAATACCAGGCTTACCTTTAGCTAGCATCTCCCCAAGTTCTTGCTGTATTCTTCTGTCAACTCAGATACAGGTAGAGGGTTTTGGAAGATGCCAGGCAGAGTAACCTGGTGAATTCACACATTTCCTTTCCTCTCTCCAGTAAAAAGGCATGCATGAATCTAAGGTTCCTGTCTCTTAGGGTGCAATCCTATGGAGATAGGAGGCCACCTCCAAACGCGGAGGCAACGGCCTACCCCATGCAGGGCAGGAAAAGCACAGAGGGGATCGTTCCCTCCATGCTTCTCCTGCCCTGCATTTGCGGCTAGACAGCTGGTTTTGGCTGTCTAACCGTGGGAAGGTGAAGTGGGGGAGAAGGCTGCCAGACAACACATAGTTTTGGCTGTTCTGTGCTCCTCTTGCGAGTGTGGAACACGGGGCCATTCCACGCTGCCTCCAAGGCAGCATGGAAGGGCAGGGGAGAGGTCAGTTCCTGGAAAACCAGATATCCTATGGCCGTCTAGCCGCTGACTAGCGGCCATAGGATTGCTCCTTTAATGTATTAGTAAGACAAACAAAGAAGTAGTAACAGGGCAAGTGTTCATCCATGCTGTCTTGAACTTGTGCTACCTTGTTATTCTCCATGGCCTCTCCCCCTCCAGGTTAGCTTTTTCAAAAAGTCAAAGGCATTATGTAATGCTCTGTAGAGCGTAAGTCCTTAGGTCACTGCTGCAGTCTCTTACCTGTAAGAAATGCCTTCATCTTCTTTTAGCACTCCATATTCTTTAGCAATTGCACGGTTTGTGTCCGACACCAAAGGAATGCGCATGCTGCCTAGCCCTCCCTGCTTTTTAGGGGTGTTTACCCTGTAACAAGAGGAGACACACTTAATAATTAACAGTCTAGTGTTTTAGGATTTCAAGAAGAGCCACTTCAACATTCTGGAATATCCTTGTCCTTTTGTTTGTACAATTAGTTTCAATTTCAGCACAATATACCAACGCAGAAGATTTCCCCCAAAATTTGTAGTTACACAGAAGTTATTCAGTGGCCTTTCGATTGAAGTAGGGGCAGTAACCAAAGACTACCCTATCTAGCTTCAAGCACTAGCTTGGAATTCGTCACTGCTTACCAAGTCTCAGTTTATGTTACTGGAGTGTGTGGAAGGAGGTTCCCAGAGGCCCAGTCTTACAATAGTAGCAAGTAGTACAGTAACTACAAACAACTCTGAGATCCAGGATTTGATCCTGGACGAATGATGCTGCTCTGGCAGATGTGACTGAAGATGGGTGTGTGGGGGGGTCAATTTTCCCCAGCTGTGCTCACCAAGTTTTCAAGTGTATCAGCAGGCAAGATCAAGTGGGTGGGAAGGTGGAGTCACAGCTATCTTATCTTGTAGAACTTGAATTTTTACTTTCATTAGAAACTGAGCTACTTAGATTTATAATTAGTGAATTCCTTTGTTTCTTTAGTGATTGTGATTTATTATGCACATTCTTTTTGTTGCCTTTATTTTGTTAACCTTGTTTCAAATTAAGGTAACATTTCATGATAAATCCATCCTCATACTGAGGTACCCTGGCACTTTGCAAAATGCAAGTGTGCAACTAGGCAGTGAGACATGATATGGATTCTGCTGGTGTACCACACGCCCTGCTGCCCAACTGTCCCCTTGCCTGAGCTGGTAAAGGCGGTGTTGATTCCCCCAAATAATCGCATTGCAGAATTTCAACACCCACACTGAGGCCCCCTCATTAGCAGCATCTAAGGAATTCATGACAACCACGGTCCCCTGATCTGGTTTTGGCTAGTCAGAATGAAAGTGATCTGAGGGTAGAGGGGTTCAGAAGTACCTTGTCATCCTGGACATATCATTACCTAATGGGGTTTAGATTTGTTGGATCTTTTAAACTCTGTGGGGAGTAGGGGGAGAACCCATTAAATTGACCCCCCTCAGAGATTAAGAGAACCTGAAATATTCCTAAGTGCACTGGAGGATTTCCCAGCCAGTAGAGCCGGTAATCCTGTCAAAACCCTGGTTGATCAGTAGAATGGAGAGATGGCTTGGGTGGCAGAAACTATTATTCTTATGCATCATTTGACTGGGTGCAGAACACTGGCTCCTAGGTTTTCTGAGGAGCTTTGGGCAACGAAATGCCTAGGCACACAACAAGAGCAAGGTGGGGGAAAACACAGGCCTAATTCAATCATACACACATTAGGGCTCATGTTAGACCCTATTCTGTGGTGGTAAAGGCAGTGAATAAGTCTCCTCTGCCTCCACTGTGACAGTACAGTGTCATCTAGCAGAACTATTGGGTGGTTAAGGCATTATTATATTCTAGATTCCAGGGCAGTGAGGAGGAGCCTTCAAAAGCCCACTGACAAATTTGTAATATATTTCACTGATAAAAATCACTTTTTCATTCCAACGGACTCCACACTGAGAAAAGATTCTGGTGATATGATTGAGACAGCTGCTCACCCAATTTTGATGGATGAATTTCAGTTTTTCCAGCCTGAGGACGTGGACAAGTTGTCTGGAGGAATGAGGCCAACCCACATTTTGGATCTGTATCCATCCTAACTGGTAAAAGTTGCTGGGAAGTGGGTGACTGGATGGTGGAGGTAGTCAATGACTCCTTGAAAGAGGAATATGTCCCTATCCTCTAAAAAAGGGGGCACACAGCCTTTTTGGCCCCCCCAAGAGCTGCATGTCACGCTGCCTGAAGTTCCACGCACGCACATACTCTCCATGTATGCCTCAGTGATCCTGATACAGGTTGCTCCTTTCTCACTACTACTACTAGCAAGTAAAGAGCAATCTATTTGGGGATTGTTGTGGGAGGGAATTTGGCAAAGGGGGGTTCAAGGCACCCATGTGGAGTCACAGTTAAAGCCTTGGAAGGCCTGTGTGGAACACAAGCTGTGTGCTGCTGCTCTAAAACAAGCAGTGGTAAGACCTTTTCTAAAAAGCCTTTGTTGGCTTCCACCAGCCAAGGTAATTATTGGCTAGTTTATAATCTCCCTTTTAAAGCAAGGTCCTAGGGTGCATGGTGGTGTTGCAACTCCAGAGTTCCCTGGATAAAGTTGTTAATTGGGATCCTTCCCAATTTGACATCAGGCCTGGTTTCAGGATGGAAAAAGCCTTGGTTGATAGCCTATGCCAGGAACTGGACAGGGAGAGTACATCCCTGATGGGGCAGGATTGCAGCTTGAGATCGATAGGCATGTGGTCAAGGAACACCTAATTACTTTGAATAAGTTCAAATCTCCAGGGCCAGATGAACTGCACCCTAGAGTAATAAAGGAACTGGCAGAAGAACTCTCAGAACCACTGTCTATTCTCTTTGAGAAATCAGGGAGGACGGGTGAAGTGCCAGATGACTGGAGGAGGGCTAACGTTGTCCCTATCTTCAAAAAGGGTAAAAAGGAGGAACCTGGGAACTACAGACCAGTCAGTCTGACATCAGTCCCTGGGAAAATTCTGGAGCAGATCATAAAGCAATCCATCTGGAAGCACCTTGAAAACAATGCAGTGATTACTTGAGGCCAACATGGATTTGTCAAGAACAAATCCTGCCAGACTAATCTGATCTCATTTTTTGATCAAGTAACCTCCCTTGTGGACTGTGGGAATGCTGTGGACATTATATACCTCGACTTCAGCAAAGCTCTCGACAAAGTGCCCCATGATATCCTGATGAGCAAACTAGCTCAAAGTGGGCTAGATGAAACAACGATCCAGTGGATCCACAGTTGGCTACAGAATCGGACTCAAGGAGTGCTTATCAATGGGATCTTCTCAAACTGGTGAGAGGTAACGAGCAGGGTACTGCAGTGCTCAGTCCTGGGCCCAGTGCTCTTCAACATTTTTATTAATGACCTGGAGGAGGTGGTGTAGTGAATGCTGATCAAATGTGCAGATGACACAAAATTGGGTGGGATAGCTAATACTCTGGAAGACAAACAAAATTCAAAGTGATCTTGATAGAATGGAGCACTGGGCAGAAAACAGAATGACATTTAAGAGGGATCAATGCCACGTTCTGCACCTAGGAAAAAGAAACCAAATGCACAGTTACAAGATGGGGGATACGTGGCTCAACAACACTACAAGCGAGAAGGATCTTGGAATTGTTGTCGATCACAAGCTGAATATGAGTCAACAATGTGATGTGGCTGCAAAAAAGGCCAATGCTATTTTGGGCTGCATTCATAGAAGCATAGCTTCCAAATCCCAGGAAGTACTAGTCCCCCTCTACTCAGCACTGATTAGGCCTCATCTGGAGTACTGTGTCCAGTTCCGGGCACTGCACTTGAAGAAGGATGCAGACAAGCTGGAGGGGGGTCAGAAGAGGGCAACAAAGATAATGAGGGGACTGGAAACAAAGCCCTATGAAGAGAGACTGAAAGAACTGGGCATGTTTAGCCTTGAGAAGAGAAGACTGAGGGGAGATATGATAGCACTCTTCGAGTACTTGAAAGGTTGTCCCAGAGAGGAAGGCCAGGATCTCTTCTCCATCATCCCATAGTGCAGGACGTGGAATAATGGGCTCAAATTAAAGGAAGCCAGATTCTGGCTGAACATCAGGAAAAGCTTCCTGACTGTTAGAGCAATATGACAATGGAACCAATTCCCTAGGGAGGTGGTGGGCTCTCCCACACTGGAGGCGTTCAAGATGAGGCTGGACAGCCATCTGTCAGGGATGCTCTGACTTGGATTCCTGCATTGAGCAGGGGGTTGGATTCGATGGTCTTGTAGGCCCCTTCCAACCCTACGATTCTATGATCCCTCTTTGTTCTGCTGAACCTGTCAGCAGCATTTGGTACAACTGGCCATGATATCCTTCTAGAGTACTTGGCTACTATTGGGATTCAGGGGCACCATTTTGCAACGGTGGTCCTACTTGGCTGAATGCTCCCAGAAGGTAGTGCTGGGGGACTACTGCTTGGCACACTGGTGTATGGCAACCTTCCCCAATCTGGCACCCTCCAGATGTGTTCGGACCACAACTCCCATAATTCCAATGGCCATGCTGGCTGGGAATTATGAGCTTTGCAGTCCCAATACACCTGGAGGATGCCATGTTGGATAAGGCTGCCCTATGGGGTTCCTCAGGGCTTTGTTCTGTCCCCTGTTCTCTTTACATGATGTTGATGGAGGTCATCCAGATTCTTGGGGCTGGGTCTCATCATTATACTTATGGTACCCAGCTCTGTCTTTTTCAACTGATGCCAAGGAAGCCATGGAAATCCTGAATGGGTGTCTGTGAGTGACTGGATGCAGGTGAACAAACTAGGGCTCAATTCAGACAAGTTGAAGTCTGGTTGGTCAGCAGACAAGCCAACCCAGGAGTGGGAATACAACCTGCTCTGGATGGGGTAGCACCCCCTGTAGGCCAAGTGGCAGTGGTTAATATTGTTTGATATAGTTTATATATTGCCTTGGGGACCTATTTGGCAGAGATGCTTCATTCATACATTATATAAAATAAATAAGCTGCATAAACCCAGGTGGTTCCTTCTTACTGGCATTACAAGAGCAACAATGAGACAGGACCATGGAGAAACTGCTCTATCAGGTCCAAGGCTACAGCCCAAGCTACTTGACTTCAGGAACTTGGAATCTATACTTAAGGTTCCACATGGGGCAAGATTATAAAGGACAAATATCCAACAACTGGTTTAACTGGTTACTCCCTTCCCTTCTATCAACAGTAGTAAGAGTGCATTTGTAAGCAGCAGCAGTGTTTCATCCCCCTTGCATACAAGCTTGAGGCTGGGTTATGATTAAGGCAAGAGCTGATGTGATCTCTTGTTGGCAGCAGCTCCTTCCACCCATGTAAAAGGCTTACACCTTAGGCTGTAATCCTGCAGCCCAAATGTTCTTACCAGGCAAGATGGCAGAAGTGAGAATCAACAGAAGCACCAATCACTTCACAGTTGATTTTCCTAAACTCATCAGACCGGTCACTGAATGCAATGATCTCAGTGGGGCAGACAAAGGTGAAGTCAAGTGGATAGAAGAACAACACAACATATTTGCCTAGAAAAGATTAATGAATTAGTGTCTTGCATAAAGAGGTTCCTTCTACAACCATATTAAAGCCCTTTCAATGAGATTTCACCAACTCAAAAATTCCTGAATCCAAACATCAATGGCACTTGCTTTATGGCATTCTATTTCTCTCCTCCAGTCAATCCCCAAATATACAAAACAGCAGATGCAAAGGAAAGTCATAGTTACTGCCAGACTGACATATGGCTCAGCTAAGGACACCACATAAGTACTATGACTGGGTCTACCAAATGCCATCAGCACATAGAGTTGGGTGCTCCTTAAGCAGCCGCGATACTGCTATGCATCTGTAGCCACTTGCAACCATATGGGCCTGAACACCAAGGAAGCCAATGCTCCTTTGGCACATCCGGTGCACTGCCTACTTATCTGTTTCCAAGCACAATTCAAGGGGCTGGTGATCAGCTTTGAAGCACTGAACTATTTAAGGCCAGGATCACCTCAAGTACTATGGCCTCCTGTGAAATTCTGTCCATCCATTGAGTTCATTTGGGAAGGCTCTTTTGGTCTTCTGGGGGGAATTGCACAATTCCCCATGGCTGCGCCAAAGGTTGCAGACCTCCCTGGCCCAAGAGATGCGTCTAGTTTCTTCATTGTCCTTCCACCCCTGGCTAAAGACTTTAATTCCTGCAAACATTTATTTTAGTTACTTCAGATTTAATCTGCTTATCTACATTTAAAATAACTTAACTAGAATATGTAAAGTGTTTTTTGTATGGTTTATGTTGTGCTTGGATTTGTGTTGTTAGCCATGTCATTGTTTTTAAAGTGGAAAGCTGAGACAGAAGTCTTCCAAAATAAATAGTGCCAGAGACTTTGGCTATTTCACTGATAGGGAACGGGCCAGGCCTGATGCAGACCATGGGCCATCAGTCCCACTACACCTTGGGAACATCTCTCCTGCTTCCACACTGCCCAGAAGATCCTCCAGGAAGCCATTTGCTGCATTCCCCTCCGTATTTCAGTAGTGAGCATCTTGGTGTACAGACTATACTTTATTGCTGTGGTCTTCTGCAAGCTTCAATGGGATGAACAAAGAGGAACAGAGAGGTGCCTTGTCACCTAACATTTGGCACTGTGCTCCTCTTCCTTGCTTAGCCCACTAAAGCTGCCAACAAAGTGGTAATGTATGGGTTGATCAGAGGTGCTTCGTACTGAAGCTGCCAAGTGGAATGGAGAAGACTGGAGCAAGGAGGAGCCAAAAATATAAAGGTGTGGAGAGAGCTGAAGGGAAAGAGACACACATGTGAGCATATGTAAAGGAGACCAGTTGCATTTTGAAAAGTTGAAGGGATCAAGGCCTGATTGTGGTGTCCGTGATTATAGGGCAGTGAGGGAAGGTACGTTCCCTCCTGGATGCTACACAGCAGCTTTCCCCAGCCCAGTGCCTTCCAGATGTGCTGGACTGCAACTCCCATAATTCCTAGCCAGCATGGCCGATTATGGGAGTTGCACTCCAAAACATCTGGAGGACACTAGGTTGGGGAAGGCTGCTAGGCAGCGTGCAAGCAAACTGTCCCCCAAGCCAATGGATGTTAAAGCATGGAGCAGACAACAGCTTTGTCAGAAGTTAGGACACTGACTAAACTAGGAATGACTAGAGGGAGACCCTCCTTATTTCCAAGACTCCTTCCTTCTTGCATGCTCGAACACACCTGTAGCATTTGCTTATTCCTGTTAACTAGACAGAACAGACTTCAATGTAACTGCAATAGTTAACAGCTATATCTTTGATTTGCATTCATTAAATAGACCAGGCTTGTAAATCAATACTAATTGTTCATGGCAAACAGACATCTTCTCTAGGTAACCAGACAGGGAGGTTGGTTCTTCTAAGCCACTAATTACCAATATAGATTTCTACAGGCAGGTGGGAATAGTAACCTCCAGGAATTTGTTTGCAATACCATAATACTGGCTTTGTAGACTGTCAGCTTTCTAGGAGTGAAAAATTGGTCTGAGCCAATCAGTTTTAGGCCACTGTTTTGTGCCTTTGAATTTGTTACATTTTGCTACAGGCCATTCATACGATAAAATGGAAACAAGTTACCAGAGATTTCACTTGCAAAATGGTTTTCTTACCCTTGACACAGACCTTTCAGAAACAAAGAGTCATAGAAATTAGGATTTTATGGAATAATGTTAATACCTCACCTCCACAGTTCCAGTATGTTTTATTGGACTTACCTCTGTAGTTAGAGAGTTTGATATCTTTGAATTGTCCATCAGGCATTACAGCTGTAGCCTGGAAGTCTGGGGCTGGTTTCCCGATGTAAGCCTTTCCTGATGACATTCTGAAAGAAGCTGAAGAAAATTGGAGCTTGTTAGAAGATTGCTAGCTTTTTTAAGCTCGCCTGCCAACCACAGAGGGGGAACCAATTAGCACAGAGGGGGAACCAATTAGTCATGCTGGCTGGGGCATGCTGGGAGTTGTAGGACTTTTTTCTGTCTAAACTTGCATAGGATTGTGCCCTTAGTTAATAGTTTAGCTCCCTAAATCTTAACAAAAGCATGTTGAAATCTTCAGCTACAACTGAGTACGCATAGTACCTTAGCACAACTTTGAAGATCCAATGAGAGCCAAGGGGTACAGATCTACCACTGATAAGCACTTCCAAGTTACATTTATCAACATGAAGCCAGTATTTTTAAAGTTGCATTTAGAGGCTTCAATAGTTCTACTGTCCCATCAGACCAGAAGCAACCCCCCTCCCCATTCATACACCCCTAATCAAACTGTACTAGTGATATTGAGGAATGCTCAGTTACAGGTAAAAGCTTCCATTTTGTTTTATTGCAATAGATATCATGAAGAATAAACTGCACTAATAGAAAGAACAAAATTAACAGCATCAAGTATAACTTTTTGGTGGATTTAGTTCTTCATCTTTTGTCATGTTCATAATGCAGCTTGGCTCTAGTGCAGCAGTGTTATTGCTACAGCCATTTTAAAAGTTATCTTAAGCTTAACAAGGTGAGGCATATGCAGCATTTCAGATGTTCCATGTTGCAATGAATTAACAGCAGATCCTAATTTATTAGCAATAACTTTATAGGAGCTTATGTAGGATGAGCAGGTTTTTGTTTTTTTAAAAAAAAACAGCCCTCCAATGTAAGCATTTCCACAACCCCCTTGCCTCCTATACCTGAAAATAGGTGATCACAGCAGAATTCCAGAGAACAGTTTCTGAACCCTATTATGCTAAAAAAATCAAAACAAAGAACACCCTTGCTTAAATAACTGTTGATTTTAGTAAGTGACTTACAGTGCAATCCTATACATGCCGACGCAGATGCAAGTCCCATTGAACTCAATGGGAGTTACTCCTTCGCAAGTGTGTATGGGATTGTAGCCTTAACTTTCCATTGCATAATTGTGTGGAACTGAAACCTCATCTCAAAGCTCCCACACAGCGTGCGAGACATCTCGCCATTCAATTCCATTAAGTTCACTAGGCCTTTCCCTAGAAAGCGAGCCAAGGCCTACAGCGTTACTTTTAACTCAAATCACCCTGTGTAAAACAATATAGCTTTAAACAGCGAAGGTACCAGCGCACCCCTCCTAACCTCACTCCTAATTTCGGGCTAGAACATCTCGACACCTCTTTGTCGCCACCAAGAAAAGACGCGTCTTAACGCTTACCGCGTTTAACAGCCCACTGAACCCTCCAGCGGACCCAGCCACGAGCCAACCTCAGCATTCGCCACGAGGAATGCGAAGCTCTTGGAAGGGCAATTGAGCTTAATAAACCAGCGTCGATCGCACCCTGAAGGCAAGACTTACGACCTTCAGGAGGTTTTAATTGGGATCTTTCCTCCGCCCGCAGCCAAGCAAGACACGAGGCAACCGAGACAAAAACATTCAAAACTCTTAACGGGCAAACTCCTAGATCTGGTATGCCAGGAAGCTCAGCCCACCCTCCGCTTGCAGAAGCATTAAGCACCAAGGAACTATATGCATGCGCGCACGCACGCACACTCGCCTGCACTTCCCCCCATTAAAAAGCCACCCACAAAACATTTAGGAATGCACAGGAAACCTAAAATATTAACGGGAAACAGTATTGCAAGGGCATGTCACTTTTTGCAGGGAAATATTTTTACTACAGCAAATGAACCGAACCCGCCCAGCGTACAAACGAAGCCAGCACCATCCCTAATCCTTGCCCAAACACGCATCCGAGGGCGCTTACCTAAGGATAAATTAAGCGACTCTACAAAAGCTCCACCACCGACAGCAAGGAACAAGAAGAGGCAGCCCTTGAGATAGTGCCCCCATCTGGTTTTATACCTTCCAGAATCTCGCGAGAGAACTGATCCGAAGGCGAAGAACCTGCCAGTTGACGCCTCCTCCTTTTCCGCTCCCTCCCGGTTGGTGTAGCTGCAGCGCCACCATGACTTTGCAGTTTAGCTGCTTCACGCCTTTTTGGTCGGTCGTCAGCAGAGATTTTTTTTTGGTGATAGTATGTGTCGAGTGGTGGGAGCATGGAGGAATGAATCAATGGGAGTGGGGACATTCTGCAGAGATCTTGGTAGTTCTTTGGAAATGTGCCTGTTAACTGGAAGAGTTTTAATTGCAGTGGCAGTTGCTTTTTAGAGTTTAGAGGCAGGTACTATTAATGCTGCAAATTAGAACCCTTTATTAAGGGGCGGGGAAAGGGATTGACGCGTTTCACTGAAACCTTGTTATGCAATCGCGTGAACCTGAACTGAAAACGCAAACTCATGCAGAATAGGCAGTTTCCTATGTGAAAAGGAAACACTTGGTTATTCTCCCGGTGTTAACCTCCGTCATTTTAGCTACGCTGCAGTTAAGTGAAACGTGGGCCACGGATGTAATTGTGTTTTAGAATACATGCAACTCGTTCGGATTCATATTAAAACATTCCTTTCTCAAACCTGTGGAAAAGTAAACTCGTTAACTGGGTAGTATTCATTCCTGGGATCTTTCATCCTCATCTTTACTTCTCAGTGTAGACATGTAAATTGCTTCAGACTAAATTACATGCCTGTCATACAATTTAGAAGTGAATTAGAAGACTGAGCCCTACCTGTGTGTGTGATGTTTCCCCTAACTCCCTCTTGACATTCTTAAATTCGTTTGTTCCCATAGGCCTGTCACAAATTAGGAAGGTGGTTGCCCTACCATTAGGCAGAGTGAGGCAGCCGCCTCAGGCAGTAGTTGTTGTGGGGCCTGGACCTGACCTACATCCCCTAAATTAGTCTCCTGACCTCAGGTGTAGTGGAGGACCCTGCCCCACCACCAGTGCTGAAGTAAGATTCAACTACTAGTCTGGTCGGCTTCTATACATGGAAGGGGAGAGGTGGGATGAGATGTTTTGTCCTTTGCTTCCAGCAAGGAAATGTCTTGGGCTGGCTATATTATTTTAAATTTTTGTTTAGACTAAGCTTTAAAACAGGGTTTCAGTGGTGCTTCAGATTGTGTTCCTTTCTGTGTATAAAGTCACTACTGGGATTGTAAATTGCCCCAGGTGTTGCTCAAGTGTTCCACAGATCAGAGATTCTATTCTCTGTCCACCCATATATTACAGGAGACAAAGGTGCAGAGTGAGGGCAAGCCTAAAGGTTAGAACAGTAAGATGGAGAGAAATGAAGGACAGGACAAGGAGCTCAGGCCTTACCACAATGGGCTGAACTTTACAGCCTCTCTTTGCAAGCTGCTCTTTGTCAAAAAAGGGATGGAGGGGGAATAGCTGCAGGCACATAGTCCCCTCCCTCTCTATGCAGTACTACCACAGGGAATCAAGCCATTACAGAGAGTCCATCTGCAAACTGCTTGTATCGGAATATACAAAAGAGCAGAGCTGTACTGGATCAGACCAAAGGTTAACCTGTTCCAGCATCCTGTTACCCACAGTGACCAATCAGATGCTTCTGGGAAGCCCACAAGCAGGACATGAGGTGCACTCTCTTTCTTTCCCTGTTACTGAGTTAACAGCAGCCTGAATACAGAAGTTAAACTTTTCCACCCCAACACTTTTGGGAAAAGCTAGAAAAAGTGTCATCCACTACATTGCTGCATGTCAGATTGCTGTTAAAAGCACAGGATCAGGGCCAGTACAAAAGTTGGCAGCATTAAGCAAAATGTGAAAAGTCAGGTCAAGTACAGCTATATACTGTTAAAAGACTTACCTTCTTCTATCTGCAATGACAATGAGCGTTTAATATCAGTAGAAGTTTTGTGGTATGTTTGTTTCACTTCATGGGAGGTCAGCTATACTTAATAATAGCAGCTATATTTTAAGTAGTTTAGAAGCCAAGGAAATTGCTTTAAGACAGTTATTGAGACAGAAGTTGTCAGTTGGAATTGGAATACTGGGACATGTAAAATAATAGTTCAAACAAAGGCTTTATATCTGACTTGGGAGTTGCCAGAATTTAGGTTTGCATATAAACTATCTAATCACAGATTACCTGGGGCTTTACTCAGTGGTTATGGAAGGGGACTCTCAAAGCCACTTATTTTTAGAAAAATATTTTATGATTATCATTATCATATATGCCATGACTGAACTTTGTTACTGAAGTTTGGAGGGTAAATCTTGGCTAAGGGGGCAGGGGTTGCAGCAGGATTTAAACTGAGGAGATGCATCTTGCCTTACCAACGCACAGATTCCGATATCCTTTATCATTCACTTCATCACATAACTGACTTTATACTCAAGGTCTTCCAAGTCCTCTGTGTTCTTTACTCTATATTGAAAATATCTTATTTATTTAATTAATTCAAACCATGGGTTATTGTAACAAGTGCCATGATTAAATAAGCAAGATACAAGTTGTCAGAATATATCGCATCAGTCATTAAAAAGAATGGTCACAAAGAGAGAAAATAAATCTTTGATGTGCATGCTTGGCAACAAAGGGAAATCAAGTGATATTTTCAGTTATGTATCTGTTACTGCTACCTAACAGAAATTCAGTTTTTTGTCAATTTGACTAACAATATTGTCAAGATATGTGTGTCTCATTTCCTGGCAAATAAAGCAACTCAACAAGTACTGGGGTAATCCATTACTAGATTTAGTTTTCCTATTTTAGGGTTCATTATTTCATCATCTCTGATACTCATGAATGGGTCCTATTCACATCAGCTATTCTCTTGCCACTGGCCAAAACTCATAGATGCTGCTTCCTGAGAGCTTCTTCATCAACAGTGTTTCCTTTAAATTCAGCCACTTATTCTTGCTGTGGTAGTTTTCTCCTTGATAACTCTTCAACTTCTTTCCCTATGCAATGTTTCTGTTCCTTCCCTTGGGGTCATCTGTTCTTTTCTCTCTGACCCTGAGAGACAGATAACATCATGGAGGAGTATTCATGTGAGAGGCCAAATGGGGATTTGCTTCTGTACCTCTGAGACTTATGGATTTAGGCCAAATGAATGCGGCAATCATGAAGGTTGGCTGAGAGTGGAATAATAAACCATTTCAGAGGCAAATAACACCTGCCCCAAGTCCCAGTTGTCTTGATGAATGTGTTACTGTTTCCATTTTTAAAAATATTTATTTAAACCAGTACTTCCATTTTAATGCCATCTCACAACATCAATAAATGCTGCCATAATTTTCTTGTTAAAAAACAACAAACATTAACAGTTTGAATCAGTGCATGTATTATTAGGGAAAATCCTGACACTGAAATGTCGGTAGAATAATAACACTCAAGATTAGGGATTATACAATGCAGGAATAGGAAGAACAAAATGTACAGCTGGATTCTAGGAATGTTTACTTAGAAGTAAGATTTACTATGTTCAGTGGGGTTTGCACCCAAGTAATGATGTACTGGTGTTGGAATAAGTCCATTGAACTCAATGGGTCTTACTTCTGAGTAACTATGCATAGGATTGGAAATGGCAAAGGACCCTTGATCTGATCAATAGGAACCTCTTATGGATCCGTTGCAAGAGGAGTTCCCTGAAATTATATGTGCAATTATTTAAAAAACATAATGTTATACAGCAGCCTTCCCCAACCTGGTGCCTTCCAGATGTTTTTGACTTCAACTCCCATCAGCCCCAGCATGGCCAATGGTCAGGAATACTGGGAGTATTCTGGAGGACACTACGTTGGGGAAAGCTGGCCTAGCAGTTGGACAGCTGCCATAGCAAAAGGGGTGGTAACTCTGCTCTGTATACGCCCTCTGGATCCTAGGCCTATAGACCAATTAGATTAGTTGCTAAGCAAGGCAGGCCTAAAACATTTTGCTGCCTGAGATAAAGGACTAGATGCCCCCTGCCCCAGTGCAGCAACAGCAGTGCCAGTGTGCATCACATAAGCAGCACAACACATGCAAAATATCTTTTGCAATGTGTGGCCTTGATAGACTGTCTCTCTACCTGCTTGTTTAATCAGGAGCCTTTCCCAGCAGCAAGACATGTTGGGAGAAGACTACTATGCAAGACAGAGACAGCCCCCAGGTCAGTGATAAGCATGTATCACCACCACTGGGGCACCAGCTCAGGATGAAGGGCTGTGAGGAAGCTGCCAATGTTTGCCTGAGGCAGCTGCCTCACTCTAATTAATGCAGCCTTCCCCAACCTGGAGTCCCCCAGATGTTTTGGATTACAACCCCCATCATTCCTGACAATTGACCATGCTGGGCAGAACTAGTGGGAGTTGTAGTTCAGAACAGCTGGAAAGCACTAGTTTGGAGAGGATTGGCCTAATGGTAGAGTCAGTCCTGTTGCTCAGGCAATTATCAATATAATGAATTCCTATTAGCCAGCCTAGGGTGCCATGAGGAACTAACTGAAACCCAGATACTTTGGAATGCAAGTCTGTCAATCTCTGCCAGCATGGCCACTGGTCAAGGGTGATGGGACTTGTAGTCTGAAACATCTGGAGGACACCACAGTGGGGAAGGCTGTTATACAGGATATATTTATTACCTTCTTATCTTTTGGGGTTTATGTTTAACTTTCTTTTATATGGATTTGAAAAATGTAGTTGAAATTCACCACCATAAAATGCTAGCCCAAGCAAACAGCAGAGCAGAGATGCATTAATCAATAACAGAGCAGAATTAATTTCAAAGTTCATCCAGGCCACATGTACAAGTGTGTGAAATAGCGAGAACATATTTACACACTGTGAAATTCCTACACAAAGGGTACATCCATGCAGAAAACAATGTAGAACCCACAGGTATTCATTTATTATTTTAAATTATTTATATCCTGTCTTTCTTTGTGTACATTCATAATTTAGGGAAGCCTAGTAATCACTCAGAGGAGTTTCTTGTTAAAGAAACTTTTTTTAGTAAAGCAACTCATTTTTAACTAAATGTAAGAGTCAAAACAGTTGTTACTGCAGCTGGTTTGTCCCCATAAATTGCTGCTTATGATAAAGACTTACTCAGGCGAGCGGTATAATGTCTTCAGTGGAGACTCGTAACAGGTTACAAGGATTGCATTCATAATTAGAAATAACTTGATTCTTAGTGGTTGGTATTACCAGAAGAAAGTGAAGTAGCATCCCAATTGTGCCCACAAATGTACTTGTTGATTTTCCTTCAAGAAACTTGGGTGGGTAACTTGTAGGCCTTGGCCTACAACTTATCTCTCACCATTGGCTATACTGGCTAAGGCTTGATGGGAACTGTAGGCCAAAATATCTGAAGAGCTACAAGTTGCCCACCCCTGATGTAACTGAATGCCATTTATTATTATTGGGAAATACGAAGTACTGCACTTGAGGACAATGCTGCAGTGAAAGCAAAACTCATCTACACCAAAGGGTAGGCCCAGCTTCCAATGATTCAGATCCCATCTCCACCCCAGGGTTCCTTGCAATATACAGGCTTCGCTTCCATACATGCTCAGCCCATCATCATAACAGGCATTGTGTCAGTCATATTTAAAAGCTGTTGGTGAGTTGGGTTCCATCTTTTTATCATACGGGTTCCCTTGAACCCCCTCGCACAATGAAAAAAATGTGTAAGAGATTTGCAAGGTCATGCTGTGTAGCCCAGCCTCCTACCACCTATATGTTTAGTGGCTGTGTGAAGGGGTCCTATATGCATGCTGGCATGCATGCATTGAGTCTATGTAAGGAAAGAGCCTAGGTCAATTAGGGTCCTCCATTGCATGGAGTTCTACATGCATACATGTGTTGGGCCCCTTCATGTGGCCACCAAATGCAAGGACAGGGTGGGGTGAAGATGGCCAGTCACGGGGGGGCAGGCCTACACTGCACAATTCTACGCTGTGCTGTGTAATCAAATGATGACCATACATGTGTGAAGTGCTCCACATGGTTCTTTTGCTACATGCACATGGAGTGGTGGAGGCTGGTGGCTCTGATTTTGGTGGGACAATAAATCCATTCTGGGTTTCAGTCAGAACCAGCCAGAACTGTAACGGAGCTAACCATTTATGTGCTGAACCCATTTTGGGGATAGGGTTCAGCACTTTAGATAACTCCTTTAGAGTTCTGGCTGGTCCTGACTGAAACCCATAATAAATTTAGAGCCCCACCGAAATCAGAGCCACCAGACTCTACTGACACAGTGTACATTTGCTGAGAAGCCCCAGCCAGTCATGGCTTTTGGCCACATGTATATGCTACGTGCACAAGTGCCTCATATAATAATCTATAAGCGGATAGGGCATCTAAAAATTAAAAAGTGGCCCTGAGAGATAATGTCTGAGTTCATAAACCCTTTCAGGCTATTATGGATGTTTTCTCAAAACAGTGATTGGCATAGTAAAATAGCAAACCTATTTTTACTAAATCTGCCTTTTCTAGAAAAACTGCCCTCCGCGCCAATCTTCCTGGTTGCAAAACACACTTTGCCTCGCTTATACAAACCAAATTCCACAAAATAAACGCAATAACTTTATGCAATAGATATTTCTGTCAGGTCTTGATGAAAGCGCGTTCGCTCCACCCTGCGCTTTGTAAAATGAAGAGAAATACGGCAATGATTAACTCCCCATGCCCACGTGGACAGGAAAATAAGGTGGGCTGAGGGACGTACGGTTAAATTTCAAACCCGGAAACGGAAACCTTAAAGTCAGGGCCCGCAGTCTTGCCACTCTCTTTTGAACTCCGGTGAAGGAAGGGAGAGTCCGAGGAAGAGACGTGTGTGTACGTGATCTGATGCGATTTCCCCAAGGTTAGCTAATCTCTTCCTTTGTCTGACTTGATCTGCGTCAGTCAGGTTTGTGCATAATCAGGGGGGTGGGGTAGACAGTAAGAAAGTTGTGGTTGATTTAGAGGGCGTGCCACGCTCTTCCACTTTTTTCTGTTGCTGTAAAGGTTGGTGGGCTAGGGGATGGGATCCTCGAATCCAATTAACAGAAGAAAAACAATTAAATACAACTTGAACCGGTGAACAATTTGCTGGGCATCAGCATGGATTCATATGCACAGAGTGAGACTTTTACTCGGGTTCATTCGGAAGAAAGTCCAGTGGGACTTCTTTCCGAGCAAGTGTGCATAAGCTGCAACTGCTGTGTAAGTTTGCTTGGAAGTAAGTCCCATTAAAAGTGGTGGGATTTACTTCTGAGTAAGCATGCCTTAGTCTCTGGCTGCAGAAATCTATGGTAGGTTATAAACTAGTTTATGCCAGTATATACATAAGAACATAAGAGCCTTGCTGGATCAGACCAAGGGTCCATCTAGTCCAGCGTTCTGTTCATGCTGTGGCCAACCAGCTGCCCCTGGGAAGTCTGCAGTGTACTTGACAGCGATTGCATCTAAAAATGGATTTGGCTGTGCCCTTAACAACACTCAGTTATGGGTGCAATAACCACTGTTTTTGGAGATGCTTGACTTCCACTGATTGGGGTTGCGAGATGGGAAAAGAGAACAGGGCTCTTGCACCTTTAGTCGTTTTGCAGAAGAGGAAATTTCAGCAGGTGTAGCTTGTGTGTGCCATTTTCCATTTGGCTATCGCAGACTAGTGTATCTTGGCATTCATGTTTTATACCTGTTAATGTCTGCCTGAAATGTATTAGTGGGCAAACTGTATCTTTGGAGAGAAAAAAGGGTTTCATATGTTACAGTTGAATTCCTTTTTATTTTGAAATGGAGGTATTGGAAGGATTATGCATTTTACACCACATGCTTATGGGCAAAACTGTTGTCACTTGCCAGCACCCACACATTCCCTTTACCAAAACCTTGTGGTAAATAAGAGCCAACCATACTGTTGCTGGGAGTGTGGAATAACAATTTGCACTTAGTTCAAGCACTTGGCAGCTAAGGGATTCCCTGAAGATTTGCATGTGGAAGCGCTACTAGTCGCATTATTGTGGAACTGTTTCCACTTGCATTTAGTTCTATTAAATTGAAATTAATAAAGAAACTGTGAAAGATGCTAAATTGGTTCATATGTCACATAGGCACATTTCACATAGGTTAACAAGTTAACCTATTTCAGAAGCCATTTTGTACAGCTTTAAAATCAATAGGAGAAGGCTGCATGGTTGCAATCCTATAATTTGCATAGAAGCAAGACTAACTGAAATCAGTGGGCATTTCTTCTGGGTAAAGGTGGTTAGGTTCAGGCTGTAAATAGTCTTGAAGTCTGACCCTATGTACGTTTACTGGGAGTTGAGTATACAAGTAAGATTGTATAGAATAAAGAGCAGATAACATGATAGTTTTGGGATTGCATTGTTAGAGCCACTCTTATATAACCCAATGCCCTGGTAGTTTGAGTTTTAGCTAAGATGTTGCCACAAGCTGCTATTTTAACATTTTTGCTATGGAGTACTAAATCTGGGAAGGCTCTTCCCAGACATGCCTTTCCTCAGTCTGGGCTGACAAACTCCCCATAATGGACTGTGAAAGCTAGAATCAGCCCTTGCTTTTACTAACAGCAACTGGTAATCTTGATTTATTGAATTATGGAGTGAGTTTCTTGACACCTTCTGTATTTATTTTTTTCCAGTCTGTGTACCCCTGTTGGGAAGCTCTTATTTATTTGTTCCCATGAATATGCAAACTGGTTTACCGCTGTCATCTTATTTTTTCTTGCAATAGTCCTGTGAGGAAAGTAAAGTCTACTCATAAAGTCAATTTTTTCAAGTCTGCTATTATATCTGCTGGACCACACTCAGTCTTCAAACGAGTAAAGACTGACTTTCAGTGTAAAGAACTTGAATTAGTGTGGCACCATTGCTGGGAATCAGGCTAGTTCTTGGAGACCCCAAATTTAATTCCTACCGAAGAGTGCACTTACCATGTAGTGTTTGGCAAGTCAGCCTTTATTTATTGATTTAAAATGTTTCTATATTGCCTTTCACTGAAATTAGTTTCAGAGCGGTTTGCACAATTAAAATATCACAATAAAAACACATAATTTATACTTTACAGGTCTCTCTTACAGGTGAATTATTATGAAAATTAATCTGATAGAATTTGCAAATCATGTACTATAAAGGATGACAATTTCAGGGGGAGTGTCTAGACCAGAGCTTGTATAAAAATATAATATAGACTGTAGTCTTTAAAACAGAATAATTTATAGCCCTTGGTCTTCTAACTTGTTTTCTTTCATTCTATTCTCTATGCTCTGTAGTTGTATATTACAGTGGAGTTAATCCTGATCCATTAACCAGTGGGAATTGGGGTTTACTTGCATTTGGGTCAGATGAAGCCGTTACTGATTATGTGAGATAACTTGTTTCTGGCCAAAAGTTTTGCATTCAAGATTAATGTGTATCTTATCTAAAGTGCACAGCCAGATAGAATACTATGCTGAGTTGCACAATGCAAAATCATATGTGTGCTAAATATAGGTTGTCATTTGGGACTCTGTATTTTTAATAACAACATTTACCTTTATCTGCTTTTCTTTTTTCCCTGCTTGTTGTCATCTTAAAGGCCTCCATTTAGGATGGCAAGGTGAAAAAGAGCAAGTTTAGGTCGTCATAACTATTAAAGGTGGAGGAGGCCTGTATTCACCTGGCTACCCTAGTTCCATTCCATATCTGTCCCAGTACAATATTGGGCTGGTTCGTGCTATCGCAGGGAGGTTAGCAAGCCACCATGGCTTGTTAACCATCCTGCATGTGCCAATCACATGCTAGCTGGATTTGCATAATTACCCTTGCCTTCTCAGCTTCTTGTGTCATGTGAACCCAGCGAGGGTGGCATGGGTAACAAACCACCCAGAACCTATGGGCAGATGTAGTGTTGTGGGGTGGTTTATTACCCACCGCAACAAGCCATCCTTGCCGAGTTCTCATAACATGAGAAGCTGTGTCGACATGGTTTGTTAACCACCCTGCGATCATGGAAACCAGGCCAAAGTGTCAATATAACTCAGTGGTAAAGTGGTGGGCTTGAATATGTTCAAATCTTAGCACATCTGTGGACTCACTGAAGCAAGTCATTATTTCTCAGCTTTAGTTTCAACAACTTCCCTAGGAATAATAATGACACTGAGGCTACAATCCTACAATTCGTAATTGCTTGGGAGTAAGCTCCACTGAAGTGAGAGGGACTTCTGAGTAAACATGCAGTGGATTGCACTGCAAGTCTGCAAAACATGTAACTGTGTCCTTGGGAGAAAGGCCTATGAAATTCAGTTGGATGTGCTTTTGATTAAATGCGCATAGGTTTAGGCTGCACTCCCATCGACATATATCTTCTATCTTAGAGACAGAGACGTTATAAATATATATATAAGATAAAGTTGTGAATTATATAGTATGGAAAAAGCTTAAGGGTGCAATCCTATGCATATTTAGGCAGAGAAAAGGCCCGGCTGGGGAATGCTGAGAGTTGTAAGCCTTTTCTCTGTCTAAACATGCATAGGATTGCACCTTAAATAAAGGAGACAGGTTCTTACCCAACCATTGTCTGCACATAGATTCTGCAGCCTTAGCTAGTTTTCCTTGTTGGTGATATCAGATGGATAACTATTCCTTATTAGAAGTGGAGGAGTAATTATCTCCTACTCTGTCTTATGTAGGCTGTATTTAATTTAGGAAGCAATTCTGTGGGGCACTGCTATATAGCTGATTCCAGCAAAAGCTGAGGAAGTTGATAGGGACTGGAACCTCTTCAAGAATTATTTCCTCTTACAATTCAGCCAGCAGAGCAACTTTTAGGTCACATTGCAGGATGTTCTTCTTTGAAAACAAAATACTCTTCAGAAGCTCATACATACATGCAATGAGCCAACAAAGAGTCAAACAGAATCTTCTCTTAGGGTGCAATCCTATGGCCACTAGACAGTGGCTAGATGGCCATAGGATTTTTCAGTTTTTGAGAACCGACCTTGGAGCCAGAGCTCCAAGTTCGGTTCCCAGAAAACCGCCTCCCTGCCCCCTCCCCTACCACCCCATAGACGGTGCACTTCATCCCCAGCTCCACACTCAGAAGAGCAGCATGGAGCGGGGGAGAAGGGGGAGTTCCTGAGGAAGGGGAGGAGAGGGGACAGCAGAAGCGCTGGTATAATGCTTCCTATGTGCCACCCAGCCTCCCCCCCGCCACGCTATGAGGTGTCCTGGCTAGACAACTGAAATTGGCCATCTAGCCGCAACTGTAGGGCGGCTGGAGCGTAGAAGAGAAGATTCCGTCCGCATTCGCCCACCTTGCATTGGATAGTTGGTTGCCTCTGAGTTCGGAGGTGGCCAATTATCCCCATAGGATTGTGTCCTTAATCACTTCTAATCCTTTTTGTATGCACTTGTGCTATGTCTCATTGAATTCAGTGGGAATTGCTTCTGAGTAAATCTTGTTCGGATCAGGCTGTAAGAAAATGTTGCTGTGGGATGCAAAAAAAAAGTTGGAAGCACAGAAGTGCGGTGAAGGAACACCTGGGTTTATCTATACATGCACGGTAAAGCATTGTTGTTGTTGTTGTTCAGTCGTTAAGTCGTGTCCGAGTCTTCGTGACCCCCTTGGACCATAGCACACCAGGCCTTCCAGTCCTCCACTCTCTCCTGGAGTGTGCTCAAGTTCATATTCATTACATCAGAGATACCATCTCATCCTCTGACGTCCCCTTCTCCTTTTGCCTTCAGTCTTTCCCAGCATCAGGGTCTTTTCCAGGGAGTTTTCTCTTCGCATTAGGTGGCCAAAATATTTGAGCTTCACCTTCAGTATCTGTCCTTCCAATGAGCACTTAGGGTTGATTTCCTTTAGGATGGACTGATATGACCTCCTTGCATCCAGGGGACTCGTAAGGGTCTTCTCCAGCACCACAGTTCGAAAGCATCAATTCTTCGGCGCTCAGCCTTCCTTATAGTCCAGCACTCACAGCCATACGTTACTACTGGGAAAACCATAGCTTTGATTATACGAACCTTTGTTGGCAAGGTAATGTCTCTGCTTCTTACTATGCTGTCTAGTTTGGCCATAGCTTTCCTCTCAAGGAGCAAGCATCTTTTAATTTCATGGCTACAGTCACCATCTGCGGTGATCTTGGAGCCCAAGAAAGTAAAATCTGTCACTGCTTCCATTTCTTCCCCTTCTATATGCCAGGAAGTGATGGGGCCAGATGCCATGATCTTCGTTTTTTTAATGAGTTTCAAACCAGCTTTTGCACTCTCCACTTTCACCCTCAACAAGAGGCTCTTTTGATCCTCTTCACTTTCTGCCATTAGGGTGGTATCGTCTGCGTATCTGAGGTTGTTGATAATTCTCCCAGCAATCTTAATTCCGACCTGTGATTCATCCAGCCTGGCGTTTCTCATGATGTACTCTGCATAAAAGTTAAATAAGCAGGGCGACAATATACAGCCTTGTCGTCCTCCTTTCCCAATTTTGAACCAATCGGTTGTTCCATGTTCGGTTCTTACTATTGCTTCTTGACCCTCATACAGGTTTCTCAGGAGACAGGTAAGGTGGTCTGGTACTCCCATCTCTTGAAGAATTTGCCACAGTTTGTTGTGATCCACACAATCAAAGGCTTTAGCGTAGTCAATGAAGCAGAAATAGACGTTTTTCTGGAATTCTCTTGCTTTCCCCATGATCCAGCGAATGTTGGCAATTTGATCTCTAGTTCCTCTGCCTCTTTGAAACCCAGCTTGTACTTCCGGTAGTTCTCGGTTCACATGCTGCTGAAGTCTAGCTTGTAGGATTTTGAGCATAACCTTGCTGGCATGTGAAATGAGCGCAATTGTGCGGTAGTTTGAACACTCTTTGGCATTGCCCTTCTTTGGAATTGGAATGTAAACTGACCTTTTCCAGTCTTGTGGCCACTGTTGAGTGTTCCAAATTTGTTGGCATATTGAGTGCAGCACTTTAACAGCATCATCTTTTAGGATTTTAAATAGGTCAGCTGGAATACTGTCATCTCCGCTAGCTTTGTTGTTACTAATGCTTCCTAAGGCCCACTTGACTTCTCTCTCTAGGATGTCCAGTTCAAGTTCAGTGACCGCACAGTGACCGCGCTATCAGGGACATTCAGATCTTTCCTGTATAGTTCTTCTGTGTATTCTTCCCACCTCTTCTTAATCTTATTTGCTTCTGTTAGGTCCCTGCCTTCTTTGTCCTTTATCATGCCCATCTTTGTGCATCTTTATCATGCACAAAACGCTCCCTTGAGATCTCCAATTTTCTTGAAAAGATCTCTAGTCTTTCCCATTCTGTTGTTTTCCTCGATTTCTTTGCATTGTTCATTTAAGAAGGCCTTGTCTCTCCTTGCTATTCTCTGGAACTCTGCATTCAGTTGGATATATCTTCCCTTTTCTCCCTTGCTTTTCGCTTCCCTTCTTTCGTCAGCTACTTGTAAAGCCTCATCAGACAGCCACTTTGCTTTCTTGCATTTCTTTTTCTTTGGGATGGATTGAGTTGCTGCCTCCTGAACAGTGTTACGGACCTCCGTCCATAGTTTCTCAGGCACTCTATCAGGTCTAATCCCTTAAATCTATTCCTCACCTCCACTGTATATTCATAAGGGATATGATTTAGGTCATACCTGAATGGTTTAGTGGTTTTCCCTACATTCTTCAATTTAAGCCGAAATTTTGCGATAAGAAGCTCATGATCTGAGCCACAGTCAGCTCCAGGTCTTGTTTTGACTGACTTCTCCATCTTTGGCTGCAAAGGACATAATCAGTCTGATTTCAATATTGACCATCTGGTGATGTCCATGTGTAGAGTCGCCTCTTGTGCTGTTGGAAAAGAGTGTTTGCTATGATCAGCGTGTTCTCTTGGCAAAACTCTATTAGCCTTTGTCCTGCTTCATTTTGTACACCAAGGCCATGCTTGCCTGTTATCCCGGTGATTTCTTGACTTCCTACTTTTAGCATTCCAATCCCCTATGATGAAGAGGACATCTTTTTGGGGTGTTAGTTCTAGAAGGTGTTGTAGGTCTTCATAGAACCGATCAACCTCAGCTTCTTCGGCCTCAGTGGTTGGGGCATAGACTTGAATTACTGTGATGTTGAATGGTTTGCCTTGGATTCATACTGAGATCATTCTGTCGTTTTTGAGATTGTACCCCAGTACTGCTTTTCCCACCCTTTTCTTGACTATGAGTGCTACTCCATTTCTTCTAAGGGATTCTTGCCCACAGTAGTAGATATAATGGTCACCTGAATTAAATTCGCCCATGCCTGTCCACTTTAGTTCGCTGATTCCCAAGATGTGAATGTTCAATCTTGCCATCTCATGTCTGACCACCTCCAGCTTACCTTGATTCATTGATCTGACATTCCAGGTTCCTAAACAATATTGTTCTTTACAGCATCGGACTTTCTTTTCACCACCAGACACATCCACAGCTGAGTGTCCTTTCGGCTTTGGCTCAGCCACTTCACTCTTTCTGGTGCTACTTGGAAATTCTCTCTGCTCTTCCTCATTAGTACATTGGACACCTTCTGACCTGAGGGGCTCATCTTCCGGCATCATCTCTTTTAGCCTTGTGATATGTTCCATGAGGTTTTCTTGGCAAGAATCCTGGAGTGTGTTGCCATTTCCTTCTCCAGTGGACCACATTTTGTCAGAACTCTCTGCCATGACCTGTCCGTCTTGGGTGGCCCTGCACGGCATAGCTTATGGCTTCACTGAGTTACGCAAGCCCCTTTGCCACAACAAGGCAGTGATCCATGAAGGGGACGGTAAAGCATCCCTTGCCCTATATACAGACTAGGTCCCTCCCAGACAAGTGTGAATAGGATTTCAGTCCAAGCTGTGTACACAGGCAGAAGGGGCTTGTGCATCACTAGAGACACATAGCAGCAACAGAGGCCTCCTTCACTCTAAGGGAGCAGTGCTTGGGGGGCAGGAGTACTGGGGAACCAAAGCCTACATCAATATGTGTTGCAATACTGGTTTGTTCATAATGTTAACCATGGTTTATTTAATCCATGGGTTGTTGAATTCTGTGTTGTTGTGATGGGTGAACGCAACAATGGACCAGTTCACGTGACCCAGCTGGTTCATCATGAGTTATGTAACCCAACATTCACATGGTTGTTTAAACCATGGGTTGTCATTCTGTGTGAACCCAGAACCATGGATTGTTTCACCAGGCCACAGAGATGGCAGGCAAGAGTGGTAAAATAACCCAGCCACTCTACATACCAATACTTAAGCGCTGCAAAAGTATTTGGGATACAGGGAGGGAGCTGGCAGAAGAGGAGGGAAACAAACCACCCAGGGATTGGGAAAACAAACCACCCAGGGATTGGGAAAACAAACCACCCAGGGATTGGGAAAACAAACCACCCAGGGATTGGGAAAACAAACCACCCAGGGATTGGGAAAACAAACCACCCAGGGATTGGGAAAACAAACCACCCAGGGATTGGGAAAACAAACCACAGTTTGTTCAGTTGTTTGCCAGACAGTCCTTGGGTAGGGCAACAAACAATCGTTTAACTAAACCAGGGGTTGGTGTTATATGCGAACTTGGTCATAGTTCCCCATCACTGGCAATCACACAAGCCATAACAGCAATAAAATCTGGTGCTAATCGTGGAAGTATCTACACCACAAGGGAAAATTCAATATCGTAATGCTTTTTGGTAGCTGTCCCTACTTTTTGCAACATTAGTTAGTACCATGACAAGAGGAAAAGCCCTTAGTTCACTTAGGTATGAGCTAGCATTTTTCCTTCCTAAAGAATTTAATTTAAAGCAATCGTATCTGCTTTGATGCTTACACATTTAAGATTTCACTTAGTGTATGTGAGAATATATGCTTTCATCTGCCAGCTAAAACTGAGCACACAAGTTTCAGGAAATAGGTGTGGGCTAGTTAATGCCGGTATGTCCTGTAAGTTTTGGATAAAGGGTATAAATTTGAGAATGAAGAGCTTGTTATGAAATTAGGTTTTGATCATTGCTTAGACACAGACCAAGATCGCTTATTTTCTATGCTTGCTTGAGTTAGTCAGAAGATGACTGATAGTGAAGTCATGCAAGTGGCAAGCTGCAGGTACAGGCTTGTCAGCCAGATTCTGCAAAGAATTCCTCACTGAAATGCATGGGTCTATGATACCTTCAAACATTCCAAGGTGGCAAGTTCTCTGAATTTTCAAGGAACAGCTTGAGTGTTGTCCCTAACTTAAGGACAACCTATCTTTGCTGTCCACGAAGGCACAACACCCGCACCTTGTAGACCAGATACACGGCGGTCACATAAATGCGTTTATCTTAAGATTTAAAGATATTTCTTCCCTCTGTTAATCTACAGGGATTGCCAATTAACAAGAAAACATACAAGTTTGATGCGCTGCCAGACCTTGTAACAGCAACTTGGTCTGCATTTTAGCAGCATGGAGGTTTTTATTTAACTTAACCATTTTAAACTATTTCTAGGCCACCTTTAAGGGTAGAAACCTCCCAAGATAGCGTACAAGATAAAAACCATGCAGAACAGGTACAATAAATACATATTCAATAAAAGGTTCACAAAAACAGTGATTACCAATAGAACAATAAATAAACACACATATTACCATTAAAAACCAGTAGCCCAAGACACTACAGGAAGGCTAGCAGAAACAGGTGAATCTTCAGAGCCTTCCTGAAGACCTGCAAAGAAGGAGTTTGATGAACCCCCGATGGAAGCTGATTCCAGAAGAGTGTGTGGGGCCACCATTGAGAAGGCCCTTCTTCTTGTACTCCCCAGGCTAACCACCTTTGGCAGCATTATTACCTGCTAATGTCAAACTGCTGTTAAAGGCACAGGAGTAGGGGCTGATTAAAAAGTAGGCAATCCTAATGTGGATTAGTGGCCAGAGTCCCATCTCCAGGGTACTGAAATTTTCAAAAAGTTTGATTGTCCTATTCCATCCTAGGAAAAGTGGGTTTTCCCTCACAGTCTTTGAGACTGTTTCTGTCAGCACAGTCAAACTGGAGAATATGGTTCAAGTTACTGAAGAAACCAGCAACTTGAAGAGAGGATTTTCCACAGTTGCTAATTTTCCTGGCTTGAGCCAAGCAAGTGTGAACAAGTCTTGCTGTAATAGTTGGTACAGTGGGCATCTCTGGTTAGAATACTCTGTTTCCACTGACAGGGTTTACTGCTACTCTTGCTGAATATATACAGAGGAGGAATACCAGAAACCACCTTTCTCTGTCGCTTTTAATAATTGGAAGATTGCTCTAGAGAGCAAAAAAGACTTCTGTACGTTCATCCAAATCTCACATTATAGCAGTGTGCATGGGAGGAACAGAAGCAGAGGTCATGTGCTGCATCACAAAGGGAATGTGTTGGAATCAGAACTGTTTTATACAAGTCTGCATTCACTGAAAGCCTTTTCAATGTGCTGTGGGAATGTATTGGGTATCCTCAGTCCAAATAAATTTTTGGTGGAGTTCATGATACCTTTTGTGTGAAGCTTGAATATAACATCCTTAGTGCTGTCAAAGTCCCAGTTCTGAGGTATTTTCTGCCATTCTTTGTAGGCATCTAAATGTAATGGAAGGTGAATTTAAGCAGCCAAGCATGTGCCAGCACACACACAAAAGGAAAATGCACAGGTGTTTTGTGGCAGTGTGTTCTGTGCTCATGCACTATAATAGCATGCTAAGAACAATCTGCCTCAGCAGAATTTCCTGGGCCCCATCAAGAGAAATGTTCTAGATTCACCCCTATTCTTCTCTTTTGACAGTCCTTCCCTGGTCAAAATGTATTTGTTGTGGCAGGCATTTGGCCTGCTTTGCTGAATGGCTTTAATAGGTGAATCCCCTATTTTTTAGAAGTTTAATCTGCTGTTTCTCTCTGTTTTTTACGTTTTTATGCTTTTAGTTACTTTTATATTTATGTGTGTGATGTTTAGAAATTGTTGTCCTGAGCATTGTGTCTGCAATGAAAGGGTGGGGAATACATTCTCTATATAAATAACATTCAAATAATGTAATCTATCCTATTATATCTTTACACTTGCATTAAACTTTGTTAAATTCAGTGAGATATACCAGCATAAATAAGAATACTGTCAAGTCTACTAGACCTTTTGTTCTGTGTAGCAAAACAGATTGATATAGCATACTAGTTAATTTTTTAAAATTATCACATTTGATTCAGGTAAAGATGTCTTCTGAGTGCAACTATGTTTCACTTCATACTGGGCAAAAGATCCCTCTTGTAGGATTGGGTACTTGGAAGAGTGAAGCTGGGCAGGTAAGTAGTGAATTCAGTGTTTTGGGTGGGGGGAAATGCTGGAGTTTTGTGCTTAAACTTTTGAAGGTCTGCATCCAAAAACATACATTCTGTGACTTTGTGGAAAGGTATGTTCATATGGCCTGGAGCTGTATTCCCTGCAGACATAATATTTCAAAGTCTTTTAACCCTTGTTAAAGAATTAGGAGTGGTCCACAGACTTTGCACTCTTTCCCCCTCCCTCTTTTCTGCACAATTCCTTCCTTGCTGATAGTTTCCTTTTTCAGGAAATGGTCTAGTCATGTTATATCTGCTCTAAGATTAGGACTAACACACAGGCCTGGTTTGCACATAACAAGAAGCCACCATGGGTGAATTTCCCCACAGGTCTTCTTGTTATGGAGTCAGCTGCCATTTTGAATATTCAGGGTGGAGCAGCGGTGCCCTGCAGCTTGTCATTATGTGCAAACGCTGATGAGGGTGGGTTGTTGGGGTGGTTGACAAGCTACCCACAACCCTAAAACAGCCCATCGGTTCAACCACCACAACAACCCACTCTCATGAGGTTCGCATGTAACAAGAAGCAATGGTGAGAGCTTGGGTTATCAACCTGGTGCCAATGGGTGCCACAACCCACCATACCTAATAAGCCACAGTTACCTGTGGTGATCGTGTGAGCCAGGTCAGTGACTGCCAAAGACAAAGAGACAAATAGTGGCCCCTCGTGGTGGTAAAAACATAATAGCCTATTTTCAGGTTATTTTTACAGTCCGGGGAAAAAATATGAATCCCCACAAAATAGTGCTAGGAGAGCT
Source organism: Heloderma suspectum (assembly GCF_057233095.1). Classification (NCBI taxonomy): domain Eukaryota; kingdom Metazoa; phylum Chordata; class Lepidosauria; order Squamata; family Helodermatidae; genus Heloderma; species Heloderma suspectum. Next base: position 235,184,163 of record NC_139461.1, read on the forward strand.
TCACAAAACAGAGTGCACTATCCTGAGGAAATTGTGAGAAAGATACTGCAAGGTGTGTTCTTGTTTGTGTTTTAATTACTCAAAGGCTTAACAAAGATTCTGTACGGATTTTCTGTCAGCTGAGCTGTTTATGAGTCCCTGTAGTGTAACTTGAGTTCCATTATACAATGCATGAAGGTAGAGTTGTCAGGTTATTTTACTAGTTCTGTTCCTGTACCACTAAACGGTAGCCTGACATGCTGGATTTAAGCAGCTGAAGCCTGAAGATAATCGGGCGGGGGGCGGAATTTCAACTTCTTAATTTCTGCATGTCAAGCTGCTATTAAAAGGCACAGGAACAGGGCCAGCAAAAGAGTTGGCAGCCCTACCTTTGACACATAAACACTGTTTTCTTCAGTCCCCATCCAGGGCTATAACCAGGCAAACTTTTTTCTGTTTATAAGGGAAAGATATTTTAGTGGAGACTACTTCTGGCTCTGGCTCTTTAAAGAAACTAAGAACATCCCCAGACTAAATGATATAGGGTGATGATAGGGTAAAGTTAACACCTTACTAATTCTTTGACTAGGCTGGTAGCATGTGTTTCATACAAAGCTGGCTTTAAGTACCTTTCTACTCTGCTTCTAACCATGTGTGCCAGCCACCTCAAGAAAGAACAAAACCCTCACCTTAACCCGTATAGTACATTCTCTAGTAAATGTGTTCATGCAAGAACAACCATCACGAAGAACAGTGATTGTGCAAGTGCTTAGGAACGTAGGAAGCTGCCTTATACCGAGTCAGACCATTGGTCTGTCCAGCCCAGTATGACTGGCAGCGGCTCTGCAGGGTTTCAGGCAGGAATTTTTCCAGCCCTGCCTAGAGATGCCAGGGGTTGAACTTGGGACCTTCTGCATGCAAAGCAGATGCTCTGCCACTGAGCCGTGGCCCCTCCTGTTGCCTCCTTCTCTTTTCATTTTCCTTCCTCTTTTGAATTTGAAATGCAGGTACAAATGGCTGTTGAGCCATCATGGCCCTTACTTTCTTGTTCAGGTGGATCGTAAAGATCTCTGTCCTGCCCCCACTTCCTCTGTAATTGTTCTGGTGTAACACAAGGGCTCTTTATGGCATCAGTAATTTGAAAATGGTCCTTTCTAGTACACTAGTGCCAAGGGCGGCTGTTCTTACAGTGGCTACTCAAAGGCTAGTTTCTATAGACAATATAATGCACACACTGTGTCATTGTACCAGTAGACAACAGAAGCACCTAATCTTATGTGCTGCTTTGTTAGCATAATGGACTATATGGGAAGGTTCCTTAGAATCACAGTAACTGTACAACCCCATAGCCATTTTGTCCTCCTTCCTCTTTTTTGCAGCTTTTAAATCTAATTTTTAAAATACTTTTTTGATTGTGGTGGTAGTTATGCATATACTACCAGAGGCCTTAAGCATGGAGTATATTTTTAAACATCTTCAACCTGGGACTCTGAACATGCCAACACTGTAACTTTACCGTCAGGTCAGTGTTTCTTCCCCCTATTCCCTCACCTCCCCAACCTGCTTTTTCTTTTTAACATCTTGCCTGATAAAGAAATCTGGAGATATTGAAAGATTGCAATTTTTTGGCGATCTTTTGACTGATGTTTACAGTGTCAGTAATAAGAATTATTATCTGGTTCACACATAATGACAAGTCACTGTGGATTAATTTCCATGTGGGGCTTGTCATTGTGGCTCTGGATGCCATTTTTAAAATGCAAGCTGTGGCAAGGATGCCACAGCTTCTTTTATGCAACCCGGCCAGGGTGGGTGGTTAGCAAACCACCCAGAACCCATGGCCTGTTTCAGGGTTGTTAACCACTCCAACAAACCACCCTGGTTGGGTTTGCACATAATGACAAGCCACAGCGCCCCTCTCACTGTGGCTTGCATTTTAAAAACATTGGTGGGTATGCAACAACAAGCCCTACGAGCAAATTAACCCATAAGGGCTTGTTATTACGTGTGCACTGGCCCATTATTTTATCACTTTCCTAGGGTAAATGCCAAGCTTAAATAGTGATTGATGATCTGTTTGGGATCCTTGCTTTTTTAAAAAGAGGGATTTCAAAAAACATTACACTTTAATAATTAAAGCATCAGGAAGACACATTCCTGGTAAACCTGATAATGTAAGATTGCTGAGTGAAATGTAAGCCTGTTGATTATTTTGCTGATAGATGGATTGGTTAATGATTATACATAGATAGCATTTACAAAATGCCAAGCATAGCATGAGTGCTGTTGTTAGTACAATGGTTACCTTGAATGTAGGTGTGACTGTGCATGTTCAGTACATATTCTTATGGAACTGGGCAAGAGAAAAGGATTCTTAAAAATTACAGCTTTTATCTGTAGCCACTAAGTTTCTATCCCTAGTGGTTATGCAAATATGCCTACCTTTCTTCACATTTATCTGGCAGTTGGAAACCTGCAAAAACCTTGAGCTGTGTTAATGACTTATTGGATTGGCTTGAGGAGAGGTTCACTTTTGTCAGCACTACATCTGGCTCCTAGGACAATCAACAAGATTGATAAAATTACATGTATCTGAATATAGAAATAGTAACATTCTTCTCCCTCTCAACACTAGCGTTACTCATTAATATGGCATAGATATTCATCTCTTCCTTCCCCCATATCTATTCTAAAATATGCATACCATGCCTTGCATAAGTATTCCCCCCACCCCACCCTTTTGACTTTTCCACATTTTGTTGTGTTACAACCTGGAATTAAAATTGATTTAATTGGCATTCTTACCATTTGATTTACACAACATGCCTCACACTTTGAAGGTGCAAAATATTTGTATTGTGGTCAAAAGTTAATTAAACAAAAACAAACTGGCATTTGATATCTGTATAAGTATTCACCTCCCTGAGGCAATACTTGATAGAAGCACCTTTGGCAGCAGTTATAGCTGTGAGTCTTTTTGGGAAAGTGTCTGTCAGCTTTGTGTATCTGGATGCTGCAATTTTTGCCTATCCTTCTTGGCAAAATTGCTCAAGCTCTGTCAGGTTGAATGGGGACTGTCAATTTTCAGGTCTTGTCACAGATTCTCAGACTGAGATGGGCCAGTCTAAGACATTCAGGTTCTTGTTTTTAAAGCAGTCAAGTGTAAGTTTGGCTGTGTGTTTAGGGTCATTGTCCTGCTGGCAGGTGAACCTCTGCCTCAGTCCCAGGTCCCTTGCAGATGAAACAGGTTTTCCTCTAGAATTACCCTGTATTTGGCTCCATCCCTCTTGCCCTCAATCCTGACCAGTTTCCCAATCCTTGCTGATGAAAAGCATCCCCACAACATGCTGCTGCTGCTGCCACCACACTTCATCGTGAGGATGGTATTCTTGGGTTAATGTGCACTGTTGGCTTTGTGCCACACATAGTGTTTTGTTGTAAGGCCAAAAAGTTCAGTTTTGGTCTCATCAGACCAGAGGACCTTTTCCCATGTGTTTGCTATGTTTCCTGAATGCGTTTCGACAAAATCCAAATGGGATTTGATATGGGGTGGGGGTTTTTTTTCTTCCCCCAGAAATGGCTTTCTTGTCGCTGCTCTTCCATAAAGCCCAGCTTTGTGGACTGTCTGGGTGATAGTTGTCCCATGGACGGTTTTTCCCATCTCAGCTGTGGATCTCTCCAGCTCCTTCAGAGTTAACATTGGCCTCTTGGTTGTTTCTCTGACTAATGCCCTTCTTATCCGGTCACTGAGTTTTGGTGGATGGCCTTCTCTAGGTAGAGTCACGGTTGTGCCATATTTTTTCCATTTTTTATAACCCAACCCTGATTGATGCGTTTCCAGAACTTTATCCCAGATTTGTTTTGGTAGCTCCTTGATCTTCATGATGCTGTTTATTTAAATATGCTCACCAACAAGCTCCGGGGCCTTCCAGAAACAGGTTTATTTAATCTGAGATCATGTGACACTTGAATTGCGCACAGGTGAACTCCATTCAACTAATTATGTTACTTCTGAAGGGAGTTGGTTGCACCAGAGCTTATTTAGAAACGTGGGATAGAAATTCAATAAATAAATAAGGGATAGAAATGGGATAAAAATGCAATAAATAAATAAAGTTAGGGATATCACAACAAAGGGGGTCAATACTTACACACTCTAGACTTTTCAATTTTTTTATTTGTAAATCATTTTGTAAAATATGTAGATTCTTCCCCACTTCGATATTCTGGACTATCTTGAGTAGATCAGTGACAAGAAATCCTAATTAAATCCATTTTAATTTCAGGTTGTAACACAACAAAATGTGAAAAAGTCAAAGTGGTTATGCAAGGCACTGTAGAATCTAAAATATGCATAGAATCAGTTTGCTCATTCTTCTCCACTTGGTCTAGAAATGAGACTGACCTGATACATGCTGGGCTCACTCTAAAAAGGCATTAGCTTCCCTACATATCTGCTCATGCCTCCTTTACAACATCAAGGCTTCAGGCAGTGCAGACTCCACTGATTCTTGTAGGGCAATAATTTCTCCATGGGGGAGCAAGAAACAAAACCTGATCCCTGACTAGTACCTAGCAGATGATGAGTCTAGGACTCCCTCCTCACCTGAGTAGATGATTGGTGCTGTGATAGCAGCATTCCTAAGAGCAGTGCTGTCACAATGCTGATGATTTATTGAAGGTAGGAAGAGTGCCAGGACTTGGGACAGGTGTCACTTCTGCCTTCTAATAGATAATTGCTGTGACAGCTCTGTCCCTAGGAGCAGTGCTGTCACAGCTCTGACAGTGTGCCTAATCTATGTTAAGTGTATGTTAACTGAAATGAATGGGACTTAAGGGAGCAATCCTGTTGCCCCTAGACAGCGTCTGAAGGGCCATAGGATTTATCGGATTCCCAGCTCCGAGGTCTGAGGCAGTGTTCCAACCTCGGAGTGGGGAATCATAGCTCTGACCCCCTTCTCCCTCCCTTTGCAGACAGCGTGGAAAGAACTGCACTGGCTGCTCTCCAGGGTTGGGAACTTGACCTTGGAGTAGGGGAGAAGGTGGCATTCCTGTGGGCAGAGCAGGGAGGAGACTGGTGAGGCCAGGATACGAGCTATCCCAAGACCTTTCCAGCCTCCTTCCCCTCCAAAGCATCCCAGCTAGACAGGCAAAAAATCTCATCTGGTGCAAAATGCGGGGCGGTAGGACGGGGAGGCGAAGTTTGCCTCCGCTGCTCATCCTTGTATAGGATGACTGTAAGCCTCTGAGTTTGGAGGTTTATGATCAACACAATGGGATTGCACCCTTAGACTAACATTAGAAACAACCCTTTGTGAATAATATAAATCATAATAAAATGTTGGAAGCGGGGAATAGACACAGTATAGCATCCACCTGGGGTTGGAGTGTGTGTGCATGCCTCTTAATGTGCAGCCTCATTTCTCTATCCGAACAAATGTGTCTGTCACTGAATCATTTTGCAGCCCTCTCATCCATTGCTCATCTTTGTGCTGAACAATTTTCCACAACGTGGAAGCAAGATAAGGAAGAAGGAACTACAGCCACCTTGCATGGGTTTTATAGGCCCTATTAAATTGCCAGTTTCAGCTTCCCTGGGGCACCATTTGCTGACTCTCCCTCTTCTGTATCCATGAATATGGAGGCATAATAATAAAACATGTTTGCGTAATTTTTTTTTTTAAGTGGTTAGGAGTCCTAAATAATTGCTGACACTCACACCTGGTTCTCTTGGTCTTCATTCCATCTTAGCAGAAATTGATACCAGTGAAGATTGAGCAACTCATTGAAATAAAATGTTATTTAAAGCTTTAAAGGCACCTGCAGGTTTATTCTTCAGTAGAATTGCTGTTAGAACTGCAAGGCTAGCAGGGCCTTGTAAATAAGCCCTCTAAAGCTATGAGCCTGCAGGGAAAAAAGAGTACTAGTCTGCTGGGGGCTGACAGAAGATGGATGGAGAGTTGCATTTCTATGCTGGCCATAGAGGACGGGGATTTCCCTCCTCCAGCAGACTGCACAGTTTCTATGTTTGGTGCAGAGGATAGAGCACTCCATCCCTCCTCCACCATCCTGCTTATTCACCTGTGTGGAATTCCATGCATTTGCCTGCATGCAGTTCCTTCTTTGTCAGCCTGCTCACTCACCTGCATGGAATTACTTGCGTTCACACACATGCAATTCCTGGTCCCCTATGGCTACTAGGCTGCTTAAATACAAGGCTGTGCTCGCATGCCACTTTTCATTTCTCTATTGTGGTAGCAAGGCCTTGTGAAACCTGAAATGTGTTGCAAGAAGAATTTCATAAGCTGAGCCACCATTCACAGTTAGTTTATAGTAACTTCCCCACTGGCATCTTCCCCACTAGTAGTGGCAACCATAAGTCATGCCTAGGAGGGAGGGGGGAAAGATCTTGCCATCTTGTATTCTTGTGAGGGAACTGGAATTGCTTTATCATTATGACTAAGAGAGACCGATCTCTCGTGCAGGTGGCTTTTTATAACATCAGAGCATTTTGTGCCATAGTTGCTTTACCCACTGTCCAAGTTCCTGATAAGCAAAAGGAAATTAAATTTTACAGGCAGTAGAGGCTCTGGTCTTTTTTTAAATAAACAAATCTATAAACTAAAGGCTCTCGTGTCCCTTTTGTGGTTTTATCTTCTATCAAACAAAGCATGCAAGAGTTCTATGAGATGAAACATGTAGGTTTATTATTTATTCTAGAATTGCTTCTGTAGTGTTTTCAAAATTTTGTGTTTTTCTCAGAACTGCATAAAAATATTTTAAAATATTAAATGTGGCAGTGGGGTGTGTATGATATCCTTACCTTGCTGAGAATCACATACATGTTATCTCTGTATTGATATGCAACCAAACAGTAGTTACTGTAGTAGCATCTGCATGGTGTCAGTTAAGTAATGTCATTGTTGGATTGCTATGGTACAGACATAGCCTTAAAGTGGAAAAGTAACAGGCTGTAAAAGGGTAGGGGGAAGTGTATTTCTTCCATTTATAAAACTGCATGCAGTTCAGTGCTGTCTCCCAAGACATATGGACCTAGTCTTGGGGTGATGATGGCGGATATATTCCATTTTTATCTCACCCTTCCTCCACGGAGCTCATGGCAGCACCCTTGGAATCCCCTCTGCATTTTATATTCACAACAACCTTGACGAGTGGGTTCAATCACCTGTTGAGCTTTGAGGCTGAGCAGGGATTTGAATCCAGAGTCCAAAGTACTTGTATAGTTTTTGATTCAAATTCAAGGCTGGCTGGATTTATAGGCAAGAAATTACAGTATTTCAAAGCAGAGAGCATTGAAATGTGGTAGAAATAAAGTGGAAGTCCAGAGGCAAAGGTGGAGTTAGGGGAGGCTCTGGGAATCAAGATATGGAGTTGGTCCAGGGTGTGTTTCACTGGCAGCTGGAACATGCTCTGTCCTGGATTATTAAATTACTTCCTGATTTTTGTTAGAGCCTCTTCCTGATTCTTATAACCTGTAGCAGCCTATCAGGACGAGCAAGCTGGTGAAACCATCAGAAGCAAGGACAATTTCTTGGGGGCAGCAAGAGGAGTCCAATACTGAGGTCTGGCCGGTTAGCTTAAGAGAGAATGCCACATTGTCATTTTACATTTATGGCAGTTATTTGCTGCTGCTGCTGCTTCTTTTTTGCAAGGAGGTTTTTAGAATTTGTATTGTTTTATGAAAGCTATTTGTGAGTCACGGAGAGTCTTATCTGGCCTCTAAACATCTGGATCCTAGAGATGACTTCCTATTGTAATATGTGCTCAATCTCTTCCTAGATGAATTTCTTAAACAGTTGACTTTGATGGCTGTCCAAAAGGAAACTGAAAGCCCATCAGCAGGGAACAGGTTGCACATAGGACATATATGGCAAATTACAGTCCAAAAAACTCTTCTTTTTTTCAGAATTGGAAGCTGGTGTGAGGGGAACAAAACCTGACACAGTTTCATTAGCAAGTTGATTTGTGTTGTTGTTGTTGTTAATAAGTAGCAGCAGCAGCAATATTCTGGTCTTCTACTAAAAGTACCCAGGGTGGCATCCAGCATAATCATAAAACAATATAATATAACCAATAAAACTGCAAGGACAACATACAGTTCTAAAAGCAATAACAAAACACTTAAAAACAAAAATAAAAATCTAACACCATCAAGAGTAAAAGATGTGACACATTTATACATTAAAACTGGCAGCAATAAACCCTGTTGAAATAAATGTCTTCAGTTTCTGGCAAAGGACACACAAAGAGGGAGTCTGCTGCATTTCACTTAGGAGGGTATTCCAGAGTCATGGCACCACCACAGAAAAGGCCCTCTTCCTTGTGCTTACTCACCAAATCTAAAATAGCACTGAGATTTAAGAATTAAGTACTCACCTTTAACCTCAGAAATACTGGTGATGCTGAAATCAGTATACTGCGGGGGGGGGGGGGGCTTGAACAGGCATGGTTCCTCCTGGAATTGTTACTGGTTACAGCCTAGCATGCAGTTTCTCTTCCCCTTAGGAAAAGATCAGTCTTCAGCCAATAAGCTCTACACATTTTCCAGAGGTTCCCCCCTCCTATTCCCAGCTTTTCTATAGGGATGGACTGGTATTCTTTATATAATAATTGTTGTCTGGTTAACATATGTGTTGGGGCTCAAGAGCAGTGGAATTCCTAACTTGCTATGTCAGCCTAGTACTTCTGTTCAGTTCTATATTTCAAGAAGTGGACATAATGGTTTGAATCCAAAGGTGCCATTCTGCAATCAGAAAGCCCTGTGCCCCCTAAACAGCTGCTCCTGCAGAATGTGGGACCTCCTGGATCAGTGTGATGTAGTGCAGGAGGCTGCAGTGGGTAGGGGGATCAGTAAAAATTGGGGAACCCACCTTGTTTTCTGCTTAGGTAACAGCACGTTTGGATCCAAGCCATTATATCCCTATAAAAGATACAATTCCATAATACAAAGCTTACTTTATTCCAGGCATTTATTCTGACTTTCAGCTTATCTAAGAAGGCTTGCTAAGTAAGGGAAGAATGGTGGGTAGTGAGGCTGAATTGACAACAAGCACCACTAGGCCTGCTACCCATCCAATCTGCTAATTGGTCTCTCTGCAACTTTGTCAGTCCCCACGTCATCTCCTTGTTCAACTATCTGGGTGCCCTAAGGTGGGCTTCCTTCCTCAGTTCACCATCAAGCCTCTCCTATTTCTCTCAGAGGATCTGTACACTTCCCAACCATATACAGACAGAAGTAGGTGAAGAATCTATGGTGTTTGTTTTGTCATTAGTTCTAGATTCAGAATAGCATGTTAAGCTAAAATAAAATAGTCCTCCCCACATTCTGATGTGACGATCTCTCTATTTTCTGTTTTAGGTGAAGGAGGCAGTAAAGTATGCCCTTAGTGTAGGCTATCGCCACATTGACTGTGCTCCAGCTTACAGCAATGAAGCGGAGATAGGTGAAGCTTTCCAGGAGACTGTTGGGTCTGACAAGGTAAAAAAAAACTAAGCAGAAATGTATATGGGTTGATGCTGAAAACTAATTGCAAAAAGGCATGTGTGCGTGTCCATGTTTATTTCAGATTGGCTGTGCTTACAATGCAATTTGAATAATTACCTCTCCATATAAACCTACCAGCATCAGAAGCAACAACTTCCTGCTGCCTGTTCTGTGTTGCAGACTCTGTTGGCTTGACATTCTGCCGTGCTGTAGCTATTTGTCCTTTTGTTGCTCCAAAGGTTTTCACAGGGCACATTTTAAAAAGATAATGCAGTTGTTGTTTTGGTCCTGGAAATGAAGCTTCTCTAGTGTACTCTAATTACTTTTAGGAGCGGAAAATAAAACTTAGTTTCATGTGCCCATAGCAGAGACAGCATAAAAACATCTAATCAAGGGATGAGCAACTTCAGCAATGAAAACAAATCAGAAGTATGAACTAGAGAAGCACACATAACATTCATGCTATGTGCATACAGTTTATGTAATCTTCATATTGTCATTTATTTGCTAGGTACCAAAGCAGAGAGAGTTGATACGTTGCACGTTGTGCCATTTTCCGATATAGTTATTTTGAAATATGGGCAACTTGAGATGATACTTGAAATACTTTCAAATGTTTCCTTGGACATTCTTACTGTTGAACTGGGAGCATTTTTGCTTATTTTCTTGTTCCCGGTCCCCTGGGGGTTTTGGATGGTTTTTGTATCTTCAAATGTATCTTTGCAGCCATAAGAAACAGATGTCCTATTAAAGAAATGAGATCTGGAATGCCTGTGAATTTAATTGCCTGTGGCAAGGCCCTGAGTGTGACAATGTGGGCTACATGTTCACTCCTGATGATGGGCAACACAGTCCTAAAGGTTCACTTTAGCTGTAGCAACGTAAACAGTGACTTGAAACTAGCTTTTTCTTTAAGGTGTCAAATTTTGAGTTGGGGTATATGGAAACTACAGTTGGAATGCATGGGCTGGATATGTAGAGCCAAATGTCTAATCCTCCAGCACTGGAATTCTAAGATTCCTCTTGCAATAGGAACTGTTGAATAGGTGGCTGTTTGAATAAGTACTACTTGCAGCTAAGGGAGAAAGAAGCATTTAAAAATGTGAGAGATGAATGGATCTGAGAACTTTTTAGAGATGTACAAATAAGGAAGGGGCTTAAAGGGGCAGGGAGAAGGAACAAATAAGCTTCTTAATGTGCTGAGAAGGGGAGTCCCTGGCAGCTTGGGGTCTGAATCTCTAATTTGATTATTGCCCTTCATTTTTTGTTTGAAAGAATGGGTATATGATGATGAAGATGAGTGTATAGAATGGGTAAGAAAGGGGAAATGACAGGCATGCTTAGGAGAAGGGTGGAGGTTTGCTGAGGGAGTTGTGTTTTCTTATAAAGTGAAAATGTTATTAAGAGTGCAATCCTGTGTGTATTTAGACAGAATAAAGTCCTACAACTCTCTGGGAACTGCAGGAATTTTCTCTGTCTAAACATGCATAGAATTGCACCCTAAATTTACTGTTGACATTGGGTTATGATTTTACACTTGAAAAAGCTTTGAAACCACCAACTCGCCATGTACAAACATTTTGTACAGTCTCTTAAGAGGCCTGTGCTGCCTCAGCATGAGACTTTTAGAACTGATCCCTAGTTTGCCAGGAGTGAAGCTTCTCCTGTTCCATGTTTAACACCACACCTCTCCTTAGCCAGAAGGGTGCTTCACCAGCCTGGAATGGGAAGAGAAGGGGAACCATGTATGCATGAATACTGCAGTTTGATGAATTGAGCAGCATGTGACTTAGAAATGGCCCTTATTAGTGCTGCTGCTCGGTCAGATGCCTTCACTTGTATAAAGGAATGTTTAAAAAACAGAACTATGAATCCCTACCTCCTTCTTTCTAAAAGCCTGTTAAGAGGGAAGAGCTGTTTGTGACATCAAAGCTATGGAATACCAAGCACCACCCAGAAGATGTGGAGCCAGCTTTAAAGAAGTCCTTGCAAGATCTGAAGCTGGATTACCTGGATCTTTACCTCATGCACTGGCCACATGCCTTTGAGTAAGTGTCATTAAGAAGGAAATTAGGATCCTGAAACCATAGCAACTGTATAGCAGCAATGTAGAAGGCGTGGGAGGGTCAGATGTCTGTGACCATCTGCACAGATGGAAATGTGTTGACTGATGAGCCAAGCCAATTCTATCATCCCTTCTTTTCCTGAGTTTGCAGCAGACACTACTTTTTTTTTTTGTCTCCACTATTGGGCGCCTGAAATTCACTCTTCTGTTTTTAAAGCATGTGCGCGTCCTATTCCGTGTCCTGCAGTCTGGGAGGATCGAGAAGAGATCCTGGCCTTCCTCTCTGTGACAACTTTTCAAGTGCTTGAAGAGCGCTATCATATCTCCCCTCAGTCTTCTCTTCTCGAGGCTAAACATGCCCAGTTCTTTCAGTCTCTCTTCATAGGGCTTTGTTTCCAGTCCCCTGATCATCTTTGTTGCCCTCCTCTGAACCCTCTCCAGTTTGTCTGCATCCTTCTTAAAATGTGGTGCCCAGAACTGGACACAGTACTCCAGATGAGGCCTAACCAGTGCTGAGTAGAGGGGAACTAGTACTTCCTGGGATTTGGAAGCCATGCTTCTATGAATGCAGCCCAAAATAGCATTGGCCTTTTTTGCAGCCACATCACATTGTTGGCTCATATTCAGCTTGTGATTGACAACAATTCCAAGATCCTTCTCGCTTGTAGTGTTGTTGAGCCACATATACCCCATCTTGTAACTGTGCATTTGGTTTCTTTTTCCTAGGTGCAGAATGTGGCATTTATCCCTATTAAATTTCATTCTGTTGTTTTCTGCCCAGTGCTCCAATCTATCAAGATCACTTTGAATTTGTTTCTGTCTTCCAAAGTATTAGTTATCCCGCCCAATTTTGTGTCATCTGCACATTTGATCAGCATTCCCCGCACCACCTCCTCCAAGTCATTAATAAAAACGTTGAAGAGCACTGGGCCCAGGACTGAGGCTTGCGGTACCCCACTCGTTACTTCTCCCCAGCTTGAGAAGATCCCATTGATAAGCAGTCTTTGAGTCCGATTCTGTAGCCAACTGTGGATCCACCGGATCATTGTTTCATCTAGCCCACTTTGAGCTAGTTTGCTCCTCAGGAGATCATGGGGCACTTTGTCGAAAGCTTTGCTGAAGTCGAGGTATATGATGTCTACAGCAATCCCACAGTCCACAAGGGAGGTTACGTGATCAAAAAACAAGATCAGATTCGTCTGGCAGCATTTGTTCTTGACAAATCCATGTTGGCTTCAAGTAATCACTGCATTGTTTTCAAGGTGCTTCCAGATGGATTGCTTTATAATCTGCTCCAGTATTTTCCCAGGGATTGATGTTGGACTGACTGGTCTGTAGTTCCCAGGTTCCTCCTTTTTACCCTTTTTGAAGATAGGGACAACATTAGCCCTCCTCCAGTCATCTGGCACTTCACCCGTCCTCCATGATTTCTCAAAGAGAATAGACAGTGGTTCTGGGAGTTCTTCTGCCAGTTACAATGCAGTTCATCTGGCCCTGGTGATTTGAACTCATTCAAAGTAATTAGGTGTTCCTTGACCATATGCCTGTCGATCTCAAGCTGCAATCCTGCCCCTTCAGCCTGTACTTCGCCTTTGCCAGGGGGGTCATAGACCCTCTTTTGGGAGAAGACTGAGCCAAAGTAGGAATTGAGCACATCTGCCTTTTCTTTGTCATCTGTAATCATTTTGCCATCCTTATTGAATAGCTGAACCACCATTTCTTTCCTCTGTCTTTTACTATGCACATAGTTGAAGAAAGCCTTTTTGTTGCTTTTAGCATCCCTCGCTAACCTCAGCTCGTTCTCAGCTTTAGCCTTCCTGACGCCTTCCCTGCAATTCTGTGCTATCTGCCTGTACTCTTCCTTTGTTGCTTTGCCTTCTTTCTACTTCCTGTATGTGTCCTTTTTTGTTGTCAAACTCCTGGGAATTATTTTTCCCTCATGGTGGGTGATAATTCAAGAGTGATAATTCAATGGTGGGTGATAATTCAAGAGTGGCTGCCATTGTTTTGTATGGCTCATAATAGTATGGGATTTGTTTTAGTTACTAACTAATTGATTTCATAACTCCATAGAAACCAGTTGCACATATACTAAGTGGGAATGAGAAAGTGTGAGGAAAATGGAGTCTATTTTGTATTAGATCATGTGAAGTGGGCATTAGCTCTTAGTAGTGCTTCTAGTGTGTTTAATATTATGGACAGAGATTGTATTAGTTACCTGTTTGCTATCAATATTTTATAATAGACGGGGAGATAACCTCTTCCCCAAAAATCCAGATGGCACAATGCGTTATGACTACACTGACTACAAAGAAACATGGAAAGCCATGGAGAAGCTAGTGGAGAAAGGTTTGGTGAAGGCTATCGGGCTATCCAACTTCAATAGCCATCAGATTGATGATATCCTTGGCATAGCTTCTGTCAAGCCATCTGTACTACAGGTAAGGCAGCAGCAGGGGAAAGGCAGCAGGTTGGTTCCTGAGCTGATGATTCCTTGATGGGCGAGAGGAAGTGGGCCATAAGGATGACAGTTTCAGTTTCTGTTGTGGGTGGGCAGAGGAAAGGCTGTGTCAGGGAACTACAGCAACATTTTGGCCCTTATAACATGGAGGGTCTTGTACAAACTGGCTTATAATGTTTCATGCACAGGATTTAACCAGGAAGCTTACTTGCCCTTCTTCTTTGAAAAAACAAAACAAAACACGGTTTAAGCAATGGGGATTTGTAGCTTTAAAAAATAAACTGTTTATTCATAAAGGTTTTCCTTTGAAAAAAAAAGCATGCACCAAGACCAACTTTCCCTCCCTAGCATCACTCAGACGGTGTGCCCAGTAACCTCCCCATCCCACATCAGAAGTTAGAACAAAAGTATTGTTAACTAATTTGATAACATCTAGTCACCTGTGTGCGCATGCGCGCGTGCGCGCTCGCACACCCACACCCACTGGGAAGAAAATTGAGGTGGTGTGCTTTTGCTCTTCAAGGAAAATACCTTCATAGGCCTTCAGATTGTCTTAACAGAGCTTGTTGAAGGCTCACAGGTACCTCTTCTGTAGAACATCAGCTTTCTCAGCACTACGTCAAGCATATCCTTCTGCCACTAGTCTATTTTTTTGGATTTTTGCCTTCTAGGATTGTAGTGTCTTTGTTTAGCTGTTAATAACAAATAGATAGAAATCATTTGGGATGTATCCCAGGATAGCTGTGGTGATTGAAAGAGTCTCTGGCATGCATACTATGTAGCTTAGGGGCAAATTAGATGTGATTAGGATCTCCCTCTGTTTTGGTGGTTTATTATATTTACTTCAAAGCAGCTGTGTGGGGCTGCAACCCTGAAGCAGTGTCAGGGTGAACCTCTCTCCCATTTCCCACATCTGAATTGGCCCCTAAAGATGGCATTAACTCTACAGGGGCGGGAAAGAGGTGGTACATTTTTTTGCAAATCTCTCATCAAAAGGATATGATCATTTAGGTCATCAGCCTCAACCTGGACTTTGTTCCATGTTATTTGCAAGTGGAGCTGCTAGCTTAACTCTTTCCTTCTGGCAGCTTCTGCTCTGCTTTCAAATCCTTCCCGATTTAGTTTTTATGCTCCTGGCTCCCATCTATATTGCTCTTTGCTCCTAAACACCTGTCTTGGCCTCTGGCATGGTGTAGTTCTTTGCTTCTCTTATAGACTGGATTTCTTAGCTTCAAACTTCCTAGTGCTCAGTTCAGTGTAGCTCTTACTTTGTTCTTTTGCTTTTGTTGCACACTCATCACACTGTTTGATTCACATTCTTGATTGCGATCTTTGGAGGGTCCACAACTGTCCTGAGTTCAAAATGTATTCACTCCAAATTGACACTGAAATGTTTTGTGTACTAAAGAGGTTGTCTTATTATTGACTCATTAAATGTGAATTATGTCAGATCATTGTAAAAAAGAATCATTTAAAAATTAATCTGTGTACAGATTAGTTTTGGTAGACTTACCCTTGCTTGCTTCCTCATGTTTTCCCAACCTTCAGACACTGCAGGTATGTTTCTTGTTTTTGTATTCATATTAAAGCCACACCTCACAGTCTTTCAGCCAAAAAGCTTTGTTTGTACTATGTGTAGAAGAAAGAATGGCCCTCTGTCAGACGAGCCAATCCCCTGTGTTTCTGTATGAGTCTCTGAGTTGGAGACTCCCATTCATAGCAGGGCTCCTTTGGTTTACAGAAGGGGCTTGGATCCAGAAGAAGTTTCCACAAATGGAAGTTGGGGGAGGCAATTTTCACCAATTTCCCCTGCAACCTGCTTCACTTCCCATGTGGTTCTGGAGAGTCCCCAACACCCTGGAGCAGATTTTTGTAGGGGGTAGGACTAGGAGCTGCATAGGGAAAGGGAGAGACCCAGGACCACCTGTGAGAGAAACTCTACTCCATGGAACTCTAGATCTAACTCTGATCTAGATCTTGGGTGTCCTTCTTGATTGGAAGGAGGCCGGTTCAGAGCAGAAACCGAGAAGCAATAGGCAGCCTGCTATGAAGATGGGTAATTTGCTGGGCATGATCAAGTGTTCAAACAGGACTGAATGCTGAGAGGGGGCAGAATTACCCACTCACAGCAGTGGCTCATTGGAAAGGGGGCAAGGCTCAGGGCAGAGGATCCTGTAGAGATGTAACAGATGCCCCCCCTTGTAAGTGAGTACTTTAGGCACACAGGAACCTTTAATTCATTATTTTCTTGGAGGCCAAACATGCTGTCCAATGGCCAGGGCCATGCTGACGCTTAAAGGAAAGGAGGGAGTCAGGCTCCAGGTTCACTGCAGATTTTGACTGGCTCACAGGATCCTCTGTAATAGAAATATTTGTAAAAATAAAACCTCTCCTAATAAATCTTCTAACAGTTTGTATGCAGCATGACTTCCTCTAAGGAATGCAGTGAGACAGGTTATTTGCAAATGAAAGTCTGGTAATAAAATGCATTTTATGGGGTAATAAGAATCCTTAAGACCAGGTGTCTGAGCTGGGAGGGGAAGATCACATTATTTCACAAAAGAAATAGCTCAGCATTCAGGAGATAGTCATGGAGGACAGACAAATTCATGGAGAATAAGGCTATCAATGCTTACTACTTGTGATGGCTATATATTACTTCCAGGATCAGAGGCAGTGTGCCTCTCTGTACCAGTTGCAGGGGAACCCAAGGAAGAGGCTGTTATTGCCCTTATATCCTGCTTGTGGGCTTCCCATGGGCTTCTGGTTAGCTCCTGTAGTAGGAACAGAATGCTGGACTAGATAAGCCTTTGGTCTGATCCAGTACGGCTCCTATGTTTTTATTTTACCTCTGCCAGGTTTCATGGTTTGGTTGTACAAAATTATCCTGTCCAAGATAGAGTGCAATCCATATGCCATGTGTGCTAGAGAAAGTACTGTTTTAAGTATACGGGGCAACTGCAGTATAAGCAGATTGTAGGTAGGACAGCAGGGGTGGAGAACACATGGCCTGTGGCCACATGCAGTCTCCCTTGGCCTTTTTTATAGCATGTGCTGCTGTGCAGCTGAATTTTCCACTGAAATTCAGATATGTGGTGGTAGTAAAAAAAAAAAAAAAAAAAAGCTGTGATTTTGCTGTTCAATGTGGAGTGTGGGGAGTGTGCGTCTGTTTTAAACTGAAATTGTGCTCCTCAGATGGTGCTCCTCGCGTGTCTTCTTTAATAGCTAAATCATGTCTTTTCTGCCACCCCTGAATGGCCAAATTTTTGCTGGCAAACTTGGAGGCGGCACAGCAGCAATTCTGGGGAAGGTGCAACCCTCACTGGGTTCCAGGGGCGGAGGGTGGAATTGGCTGCCAGACCAGCTGAGGTTGCCCACCCCTATAGTATAAACTAGAGCATAAGTAGTACAGAAAATGTTATCAGCCCCCGCAAGGTGAAGTTAAGAAAACTGGCACTGGGTGAGGTTATTCTACTCCGTTAATCCAGCCCCGTGTTTTACGCCACACCTTCCTCCCCACAGATTGATCTTTTAGCTCAAGGGTGCAGAGCCTCAGGCCTGTGGGCCAAATCCATTCCACCTGGGGCCTCAATGGCTACACCCCCTTTCCCCCAACCACTGATTGTTCTATGGTTTCTCAGCTTTTGTGCAGTTTTGTTTCCATTCTAAAGGCTGAAATCCCCCTTCTAAGGCTTAGTTACTGTCAGTAAGAGCTTTAAGCTACAATATGCTGGTGGTTTTGGTATTTTGACCCTGCCCCTTTTGCCTTTGTCTCTGCCCACTAATTGAATGTGGTTCCTGAGAGCTTCTCCAGAATGGAATTTGGCTGTTGGGCTGAAAGATGTTCAACCCCGTCTGAGCTGCTAAGACGTAGCACACCCCACACTTCTGCTTTAGATTTTGTAATGCTAGGAATGGGAGGTTTCCTCCAAGTGGAAGAAGGCTTTCCTCCAAGAGCAGACACGTGGCTTGAGATCATCATTCTGCTGTTGCTTTTGCCATATGTGAAATGCCCATGCCTGTCTCCCTTTACCACTGGTGGGGGAGCGGTGCAGGCTGTGATCAGGCACAGGGTGGTTAACAAAGGCTAGCTGCACATCTGCCACCAAGAAACAAGCCATGTAGGAATGCCCATGGTGGCCTCCACCTTTTTGTAATTGTGAATAGTTGAAGCTTGTTTCTCTGAAATCCAGGGTGCTTCCGGACAAGACTTTTATCACACCATCATCCTGCCTCATTTACAGAATTTTACAGGAGGTCAAGATGTCGTCATCTTCCCCTCGTAGCCCTCCCATGTTTCCCCACCACTTCCTCTGTCTTTTTTCTTACCACAGAAAATCCATTAAGAAAAGATGGAATAGCTGTACCTTTGGGCTGTTAGCATTAGGACCTCTCCATATGGAAGCACCCCCACTGTTGTTGTACTGTGATTTTATTTTTTTGTAGCAGTCTGCTCACAACCATATATTGCTTTTAACAGGTGGAATGTCACCCTTACCTAGCCCAGAATGAGCTGATAGCACACTGCCATCAGCGAGGGCTGGTGGTAACTGCTTACAGCCCTCTTGGTTCACCCGACCGAATGTGGAAGCACCCAGATGAACCAATACTGTTGGAAGAACCTGGGATAAAGAAACTGGCAGAAAAATATAGCAAATCTCCTGCTCAGATTCTCCTCAGGTAGTAAGGGGTTAGCATTTGGTAGAGGGGGATGTTGAAGGGACGTTGGGGCAAATAGACAGACCCTACTGCTTTCTCTGAGCATTCATGATTAATATCTTGCTTTGTTGTGTGTGTTGATTTTGTTTCTTAATGGCAAAAAAGCATTTTCAACCATCTCCCATTTCTTATACAGCAGGATTTTGATCCTGCAAGGGCTGAACAGTTACGGTGAGCTGTGGGAGTTAAGTGGGTTCAGTACCCTGCAAGATGGTCTCAACTCCTTTTAAGAGTAGAGAACTGAAGGCTCTGAAAGTTCACCAAGTGAGAAAGGGGAACCTGGTGTTAGAATGAGGGAGGACTGTAGGATATCAGTGTTGGCTATATTGCCCAGACATTAATAAGGCCCAAGTAGGGTCAAATTTTAAAAAGTGGCCATCAATTTTGAACATCTTCTCTAAGGTTTCTTTCAAAGGAGCTGGTATGAAACACTGTCACCCGGTTCACACATCATGGAGGCAATTCCTGGGTTGTTACACCCAGGAATTGTGGGGACAAGGAGAGCATGCAACCTATGCGTTTGCCACTTTTAATTAACAATCCAGGAATGGCCCATTCCTGGGTTGTTTTGTGACATGCAAACGTGGAAACTCTGGGTTGTTTATGAGTTAAAGAACCCAGAGTTCATTGGGTTAACTCTGGGTTGTTGCACCCATGAACAACCCAAAGTTTTCAGGTTTGCATGTCATGAAACAACGCAGGAACGGGGCACTCCTGGATTGTTGATTAAAAGCGGAAATACCTCGCACACTCCACTCATCCCCGCAATTCCGAAGTTAAACAACTGAGGTATTGCTGCCATGGCATGCGAACCAGGTCTCTGTCTAGCTCTGAGCCCTGAAGGTGCCTTAGAAGCCATGAAAGTCTAGAACTGTAGAGGAAGGCAGCAGTGGCTGTAGCATTTACTATTTCCCTGTCAGGATAGACTATTTTGGATTTTGCTTAGGCTGTGTGGAAGAATCACAACTTCTCCTCTGACTCTTACAACAGATGGCAGATGCAGCGCAAAGTGATCGTCATTCCCAAGAGTGTTACCCCTGCACGCATACTTCAGAATCTCCAGGTGAGTGAGGCCACCTGCCTGGCCTTCCAGAAGCAGAGAGCAGACAGCTTTGGGTGGCAGCAGTAAGGCATCAGCATTGTCTTTTATCTTAGTAATATTGTGTAAGTAAAGTAATGCATCATCAAATGGTGTGGCTATATGGTTTTGCTAGAGTCAGTGCATGCACACTTATTCTTCCAATTTATGTGTAGTAGTAGCTGATCAACTCCTTTTCTATTGGAAGTTACCAGCACTTCTAGGCTTGTCTGGCTCTGATTTTTAGAGACAGGAGTGTATTGGTTTAGCACATCCAGTCCTTGCAATCTACATGTTCAGTCTGCGACAGCTGACCCTCACTCGTGAGCATTCATTGCCATCTGCCTCCAGTGCTTGAAAGAGATTTTCCTTTCCAGCTTTGATCTCTTGTTTCCAACAGGACCCAGACTTTCTATATGCCATCATGTTAATGTATTCTTTTAAAATTGCAGTTCAAACACTGTTTTAATCTTGCACTTCCCTTTTGGATTTAAATGAGATCATCATAACCTCTTTGATATTTCCCCCGAAGCTTTTCTTTAAAGCTCAGGCAAAAATAAATCTGTTATCCACCAGCACCTCCCCTTCTAAAAACCATTATTGGAAAAACTGTTCCATTATTATGTTCTTTTGTATTAATAAGCAGGTGCATGGCTCTTCAGGTGCTATTACAATGTATCCTGACCGATCTGTACACTCAGGAATCCTTTTGGCAATATCATAAAGTGCTCAGGCAGATACTTCCAAATGTTTTGGGTTTGTTTGTTTTTTACTGGGGGTGGGGGTTGAATGTGTTCAATGACTTACTTCCAGAGGAGAGACTGAAAAGACAGCCTCTGAAAAGAGAGCATGAGAACTACTAAACAGCAATTCCACGTCCTCCCCATTTCCTACTTAATGAAGTTAGGCAGGATAGGTGAAGAGACAAGCTGGACAGCTTACTCCATGAGGAGTATATCATTAATGGTCACTCCAGTCTCTCATCCACCAAGGGTGAGAGGTTTTGAGCTGGGAAGTGCTGGCCCTGCTGAAGAAGCCCATTCTGTGGGATTTCTCCCTCTCTGCCCCTACCATGGTCAGCTGGTGCCTAGCTGCACTTTGGAGAGCCCTGAATAAGAACTCCCCAATGAAAATCAGAACTGTTTCCTTGGTCATGAGATGACCTTTCCATCTCTGTGTCATGACTTAAAACATCTAACAGAGAAAGCATAGCATCCTCTGGATATCGCAAGAGCACTCAGACTCTGTGTAGAGCATATAAAAGATTTTATGCAAACAAGTTCTGTTCATATCTTTCCAAAATAATCACAGAAAACAGCTTTGAAAATCCATGTTATCGGGGTGGTTTACTTACCTGTAGTAAGTAGCATGCCTGACAGTATAACCCATTCAGTTATAAGGGTTATGGCTCAGCAGCCTTCTGGGGCTATATGGCCATGGAAGGCATCTTTAAAGCCACGACATGGTCACTGGCCCACACTTTCACTAGATACTAGAAGGGAGACCAGCCTTCCCCAACCTGGCGCCCTCCAGATCTTTTGGACTACAACTCCCAGCATGCTTAACCATTGGTTATACTAGCTGGGGCTGATGGGAGTTGTAGTCAAAACATCTGGAGGGTGCCAGGTTGGGGAAGGCTGAGGTAATAATCTTCTGAACCTGCCTTTTAGGGGGAGGATTTTGCAGGGTGTAAGTAAATCCCACAGCCCACAATATGGGCCCTCTCCTAGGGCCTTTGGCTTTTGTACATCCCACTAGCTCTGCTCCTGTGGGAGAAACCAACACTCTATTCCTAGCTGTAAATCTCCTTGAGAAGCAGAATGATTGTTTGCCCTACCCTGTATTCCATGCTGATGGGCCACAGGGCTGTCTACTAGAAATTATTTGGCTGAAAGGGCTCACTTATAAGCTAATATCAGTTTTCCCTTGTTAGTTGTTCAGCATAAACAGTTTTGTCTTGTTTCCAAAGTTTGTATCCATTTTTTAAACAGAATTCCATGAATATCTTTTTCACACACACTGGCCTTGCAAGGAAGGCCCTCCCTTGGGAGGAAGTCATCAATCTTAACGCTGCTTCCCATCATCCTTCAGGGAGTTAGTTCCCAGTAGTCCAAGCTGTTGTCCAGCTCCTCAAGGAGAATGGAGATTTACAGATAAGTAAGGAACAAACTTTATTTCCACCTAGCCTTCTCTGGTCCATAGAGGAGGCTGGAAAGGAAGAGTACTTCATATATACCATGCTGACTGGTTGACAAAAACTGATACATTTTCTGTAGGTAGCAATAACTAAAGGAAATGCTTATACTATCTGTCTCTTGTAGAATGTAAATTTGTATAAGAGGAGTGCATTGAAGGTGGGCACTCACAGATTAGCAAAACCTGAATAAGTATTAAAGTGTCTGCTTTTGGTTTTAGGTGTTTGACTTCCACCTGACAGCTGAAGAGATGAGCTCTATTGGGAGCCTAAATAAGAACTGGCGATACATTGTGCCAATGGTTACGGTAAATGTTGTCTCTTGGTTGCTCATATAAGACATTTTCATTCTAATTAAGGCTTTGTATCACAAGCCTTCTATGAGTGTGTTCAACTTTCTACCCTTCAGCTGGAATTTTATGAATTCCTCTCTTGGTAATTGGTATCAAACCTGTTCTGGCTGCTCTTACTCAAAGAACACTGTAACCCATTGCGTAATTGACAAGCTATTTTCTGATTAACTGTTGTGAGTGCTATTGGCTAGCAGCAGTGCAGCATTTGATTTAATTTTCAAAATAGATGTTGGATACAGGGGGGCACACTACTCTGGTTGAAATATCTGGCCTACCCCTTCAAATATGATGCGGGTGGTGTGGTTTCAACCATAAACTCACTTCTCCATGATAGGTGTCAGTGCCACAATATTGGTAAGCAGCTTAGTATACACAGAGTAAGGATTGTTTTCCATGCAGTTTGGCTGATCCAGGTGATAAACTGTTTTAAAATGTTGTGGTCCTTGCATGTAGCCCCAGAACTTAGTTTTGGAAATCATTTTGGTTTTGAGTGAGGGGGAGAAATGGAGCAGCCAGTATTTCTTCAGCTGCATTTTGTTCATGTAACAAAGCATAAATAGCCTGTGTTGTTTTGAAGGCCACCTCCTACATGACTCTTGTATTGCTACCAAATGCTTAGCTTCAGAAAATACTAGGCTGTGCAAAAATAATTTAAGATGGCTGAAAGTATTAATTTTGCTGAATAGGTGAGGATACATATGGTTGTGATGTAGAGGATTTTGCTTCCATGTGAAAGCAGGATCAGGTATTTTCCTTTGTGATAGAGAAGCATGATGAGAATGACCTTTTTGTCCTTGGAAAGTTTTGTGGGTTTAGTTTTGTTTTTTACTCACTTCAGAAATGCAACCTTTAAGCTGAGAAAATTGACAAATTTAAAGGTTTTTGATCTGTTTTTGTGTCACTCACTGTACAGGCTGTATTGTTAGTGTTGCATGCCCTCTAGTGGCTTTTTGGATACTGAAGAAAACTATAGTATCTATTTTAAGTATTTTAGGGCACAATTCTATGCACGTTTAGCGAGAGAAAAGGCCTACAACTCCCAAGGCTGGCTGGGGAATGCTGGGAGTTGCAGGCCTTTTCTCTGTCTAAACATGCATAGGATTGCACCCTTAAGAACCCTAGATTTTATCCAAGGCTTTCCATAAAAGCATCAAGCCTCCTTCCCATCCTCTTTAAGATCTTATCACCAGGCCTCATGTTTTCCCTTTTTTCATACACTTTTTGCATGTGTGTGTCTCCTTCAATGCTTTTTAAATTTTTTCCTTCCTTTCCGTACTATTTACACTATAAACATAATACTTTTTAATCAAATGTAACACCATGTTCAAAATGTTTACTTTTCTCATTGGGCTCTTGTTTGCAAGCTCTAATTTTATTATTGCTCTTAAACAAGTAAATAGGAACAATGCTGCTTCATCCAGAGGCCTAAATTGTACTGAACGGAGTGGAATATTTACTGTTTTTGCCTTACTGATATAACCAACATGGTACTATAAGGGTGCCCTGGAACTTGGAGGCTTATGAGTACCCAGTGCAGAGCGGAAGGTGCAACACACCTCCCATTCTGCAGTTTAGCTAGGAGGGTGAATTTGCCTGTCTAGCAGAGGCTTCGAGAAGGAGGAGGCAAGGAGGCTGGGGCAACTGGGGATACCTCATAGCCCCACGTCCCCA
Organism: Heloderma suspectum; assembly: GCF_057233095.1. NCBI lineage: Eukaryota > Metazoa > Chordata > Lepidosauria > Squamata > Helodermatidae > Heloderma > Heloderma suspectum. The sequence continues at coordinate 235,208,188 of NC_139461.1, forward strand.
GTCTCCTTCCCTCCCTGCCCCCAGGAACACCCCGTTTCACCCCTGTGAGCTGTCAAATGCAAGCTCATAGCAGCAGCCACCACGATTCTTTCCACGCTGGCTGTGAGGGGGTGAGGAGTGTGGTTTCCTGGTCTGAGCTTGGAGCCAGGAAACTGAAATATCTATGTCCCCCAGTCACTGTAGGATTGCTCTCTCCATTCCTGTTGCTACAGGTGGTCACTTCTAGAAGCTACCAGAGGAATACAGATGACAGTTTTGCCAGTAGATATGTACATATGCCTGAGAAATGCCATTCCCTCCCTGGAATAACAGTAACAATTGTGCTTCCTTTTGACTGATAGTTTCCTTATCTTTCACAGGTGGGAGGCAAACTGGTAGCAAGGGATGCTGGACACCCCCTCTATCCCTTCAATGAACCCTATTAACTCTAGCAGTTTACAAGATGGAAGATAGAACGCCACTCAGGATTGCCACTGCCATCATGTATTATGATTTTTAAAAATCGAAATAAAATATTTTGTTTCTGTAGGATTTTATTCTTAACCTGTATTAATTAGCACATACAGTCAGGGCCAGAAATATTGGAACAAGGATAACTGTTTTGGCAGTTGGCCTCTGTACACCACCACATCAAAGTTGAAAGGAAACACACCCAGATGGGAGCGAAGTCAGGACTTTCGTCTGTAATTCGAGGGGTTTGACAAAAGTGGGGCACTAACCATTCAGGAAGGACAGCCAGTGGCATACACACACACCCATCGTTGGTGGCTCATAAGTAATGGAACAAACCAACATCATTTCAAACTTAAGGATCGCCTTTACTACCTGGATGAAAATCCTTTGCAGTCAATGGCTGCCTGAAGTCTGGAACCCATGGACATGACCAAATGTCGAGTTTCCTCCCTCAAGATGCTTTGCCAGGCCTTTACTGCAGCTGCCTTCAGCTGCTGCTTGTTTGTGGGTCTTTCTGCCTTCAGTCTTGTCTTCAGTAAGTAAAAAGCATGCTCTATTGGGTTGAGATCAGGTGACTGATTTGGCCATTGAAGAACATCCCACTTCTTTGCCTGGAGAAACTCTTGGGTAGCTTTTGCTGTCTGTTTTGGGTCATCATCCATCTGCAATATGAAGCGGCGTCCTATCAGTTTGGCAGCATTCAGCTGAATCTGAGCAGAAAGTATAGCCATATACACTTCAGAATTCATCCTGCTGCTTTTATCAGCATTCAGGTCATCAATAAACACCAGTGACCTGGTTCCAGTGGCAGCCATACATGCCCATGCCATAACACTGCCTCCACCATGTTTGACAGATGATGTGGTATGCTTTGGATCATGAGCTGTTCCTTCTCCATACTTTTCCCATCATTCTGGTACAAGTTAATCTTGATTTCATCAGTCCAAAGAAACTTATTCCAGAACTGGGCAGGCTCTTTTAGGTGTTTGCTGGCAAAGGCTAATCTGGCCTGTCTGTTCTTGAGCGTTACCAGTGGTTTGCACCTTGTTGTGAAGCCTCTGTATTTACATTCATAAAGCTGTCTCTTGACTGTAGATGTTGACAATGACATGCTTATCTCCTCAAGAGCATTCTTGACCTAGCTAGAAGTTGTGAAAGGGTTCCTCTTCACCGTGTGCAGAATTCTGCAGTCATCCACTTTAGTTGTCTTCCATGGTCTTCCAGGCCTTTTGCTGTTGCTGAGCTTGCCAGTTAATTCCTTCTTTTTCAGGATGTTCCAAACTGTTGTATTGGCCACTCCCACTGTTTTTGCTATCTCTCTGATGGGCTTATTTTGTTTCCTCAGCCTAATGATGGCCTCCTTCACTCGCATGGACACCTCTTTGGACCTCATGTTGGGAGTTCCAGTGAACAGCTACCAAATGCAAATGTAACACTCAGAACCACCTCCAGGTCTTTTATCTGCTTGATTGGTCATGGGGTACCCAGGAAACAGGCCACACCTGGCCATGCAGCTGCTTGTCAGCCATTCATTCCATCACTTATGAGCCAGCAAGGATGGGGGTGTGTGTATGCCACTGGCTGTACTTCCTGAATGGTTAGTGCCCCACTTTTGTCAAACCCCTTGAATTACAGCTGAAAGTCCTGACTTCACTCCCATCTGGGTGTGTTTCCTTTCAACTTCAATGTGGTGGTGTACAGAGGCCAACTGCCAAAACAGTTATCCTTGTTCCAATATTTCTGGCCCTGACTGTACCTTACTGCATCTTTCTCCACAAACCTTGGCCAAAGTCCTCACTGGAAACATAGTACCCAATGCAAGGAACAGGACTTAAATTGCGTAACGTATGTGGAGTAGATACTAAAAAAATAGAAAAGTGTAACCTTGCATCTCCTGTCAGTGAAATTATGCTTAGGCTATGACAGCAGTGTTATTTAGCTTGATCCTTTCATGATCAAAACACACATACAAACACTTAAACATACACTTTTCAAGTTAGATACAATTCATTTTGATATATGTCTTTGGCATAGTGACGTCTTACTCAAAGTTTACTAATTAAACCTAAGAATATAATTTTTTCTAGACATCTATATATCAGATTTAATGTTTATACCTTACAAAATATTTTTGCTCATTAATTGATAAGCAAAAACTTTTAAGTTCCCTCTGACCCTGAATAATACAGTTTGATATCTCTCCATTTCTCATATAATCCTTTAAATCTCTGGTGATGAGTTTATAATTCACAATTCTCTCCTTGATTATTATCCTAACTGCTTTGCCAATTACATTTTGATAATGATTACCTAAAGTTCATTGTGAACTCACTTCATATCTTCCCTATTGGTACCATTTACTAGACACAACTTAACGACTGAACAACCTTAACTGTTTAATTATCTGGATTCCTAATTACCTTCTATGCAACATGCTTAATTGCCTGGGGCTTGCAGCTCAAAGATGAGACAGCTTTTGCAGGGGGGGGGGAATAATCACTTTCTTCAGTAATCATTTTGAGCACATTGAAAACTGTGCCACCAGCCTTTTGTGGCAGATCCATGCCAGTGTTCACAAGGTAGCTTTTCTAGGAACGTAGGAAGCTGCCTTATACTGTGTTAAACCCTTGGTCCATCTAGCCCAATATTGTTGACACTGACTGGCAGCAGCTTTCCAGGTTTTCAGGCAGGATTATTTCCTAGCCCTACCTGGAGCTGCTGGGAATTGAACCTGGGACTTCCTGCATGCAAACAGATGCTCTGCCACTGAGCTTTTCTGAGCTATCACTGAGCTTTCTAATAGCTATGGTAGGAACACAGGGTGAAAGTAGCCTTCTGCTTGTACAACAGGAGTTTCCCTCCCCCCCCCCCCCGCACACCCCCAATCTGCTCTAGTGGGTCTCCCAATCCTATGGAATGGATTTGGGGGGCCATAGGGGGAAGGAGAATTAGTCACCAGTGTTCATTCCACTGGCAGAAGGACACCATTGGATACACCCATAATTAGCCTGAGCAAGCAGTTTTAATTAAAAGCAGGCATATCCTATAGAAATTGGGAGATCACAATACAAGCTACAATTCTATTTTTAGCATTTGTTCTTAAAGTTATTGGCTGTCTGGGTCTTCTGTTTGAAGGACCTTCCGTTAAGTATTATCCAAAACCTATACCTTTTCAGCAAATAAATATAGCTTAATATTTACAAACACATACACAAAAAACCTGGAGCTGACTGTGGCTCAGATCATGAGCTTCTTGTTGCAAAATTTCAGCTTAAATTGAAGAACATAGGGAAAACCACTAAACCATTCCGGTATGACCTCAATCATATCCCTTACGAATATACAGTGGAGGTGAGGAATAGATTTAAGGGATTAGACCTGATAGAGTGCCTGAGGAACTATGGACGGAGGTCCGTAACATTGTTCAGGAGGCAGCAACGAAATCCATCCCAAAGAAAAAGAAATGCAAGAAAGCAAAGTGGCTGTCTGATGAGGCTTTACAAGTAGCTCACGAAAGAAGGGAAGTGAAAAGCAAGGGAGAAAGGGGAAGATATATCCAACTGAATGCAGAGTTCCAGAGAATAGCAAGGAGAGACAAGAAGGCCTTCTTAAATGAACAATGCAAAGAAATCGAGGAAAACAACAGAATGGGAAAGACTAGAGATCTCTTCAAGAAAATTGGAGATCTCAAGGGAACGTTTTGTGCAAAGACGGGCATGATAAAGGACAAAGACGGCAGGGACCTAACAGAAGCAGATGAGATTAAGAAGAGGTGGCAAGAATACACAGAAGAACTATACAGAAAAGATCTGAATGTCCCTGATAGCCATGATAGTGCGGTCACTGAACTTGAGCCGGACATCCTCGAGAGTGAAGTCAAGTGGGCCTTAGGAAGCATTAGTAACAACAAAGCTAGCGGAGATGACAGTATTCCAGCTGAGCTATTTAAAATCCTAAAAGATGATGCTGTTAAAGTGCTGCATTCAATATGCCAACAAATTTGGAACACTCAACAATGGCCGCAAGACTGGAAAAGGTCAGTTTACATTCCAATTCCAAAGAAGGGCAACGCCAAAGAGTGTTCAAACGACCGCACAATTGCGCTCATTTCACATGCCAGCAAGGTGATGCTCAAAATCCTACAAGCTAGGCTTCAGCAGTATGCGAACCGAGAACTACCAGAAGTACAAGCTGGTTTTCAAAGAGGCAGAGGAACTAGAGATCAAATCGCCAACATTCGCTGCATCATGGAGAAAGCAAGAGAATTCCAGAAAAACGTCTATTTCTGCTTCATTGACTACGCTAAAGCCTTTGATTGTGTGGATCACAACCAACTGTGGCAAATTCTTAAAGAGATGGGAGTACCAGGCCACCTTACCTGTCTCCTGAGAAACCTATACCAGGGTCAAGAAGCAACAGTAAGAACCAGACATGGAACAACCAATTGGTTCAAAATTGGGAAAGGAGTACGACAAGGCTGCATATTGTCACCCTGCTTATTTAACTTATATGCAGAGTACATCATGAGAAACGCTGGGTTGGATGAATCAGAGGTCGGAATTAAGATTGCTGGGAGAATTATCAACAACCTCCGATATGCAGATGATACCACCCTAATGGCAGAAAGCGAAGAGGATCTAAAGAGCCTCTTGTTGAGGGTGAAAGAGGAGAGTGCAAAAGCTGGTTTGAAACTCAACATTAAAAAAACTTAGATCATGGCATCTGGCCCCATCACTTCCTGGCATATAGAAGGGGAAGAAATGGAAGCAGTGACAGATTTTACTTTCTTGGGCTCCAAGATCACCGCAGACGGTGACTGTAGCCATGAAATTAAAAGACGCTTGCTCCTTGGGAGGAAAGCTATGGCAAACCTAGACAGCATAGTAAGAAGCAGAGACATCACCTTGCCAACAAAGGTCCACATAATCAAAGCTATGGTTTTCCCAGGAGTAATGTATGGCTGTGAGAGCTGGACTATAAGGAAGGCTGAGCGCCGAAGAATTGATGCTTTCGAACTGTGGTGCTGGAGAAGACTCTTACGAGTCCCCTGGACTGCAAGGAGGTCAAATCAGTCAATCCTAGAGGAAATAAACCCTGAGTGCTCATTGGAAGGACAGATACTGAAGCTGAAGCTCAAATATTTTGGCCACCTAATGCGAAGAGAAAACTCTCTGGAAAAGACGCTGATGCTGGGAAAGACTGAAGGCAAAAGGAGAAGGGGACGACAGAGGATGAGATGGCTAGATAGCATCACCGATGCAATGAATATGAACTTGAGCACACTCCGGGAGAGAGCGCAGGACAGGAAGGCCTGGCGTGCTATGGTCCATGGGGTCACGAAGAGTCGGACACGACTGAACGACTGAACAACAACAACACACCTGATGTAGTTTTCAAAAAGCTACCATCTATGTTGCAGGCTGTGTCTAAATGTACTCGTATTTAGTGTACTATCTCTTAACCTTATCTGGTGATAGGAAGAATTAATACCTGCTTTTGCTCAACAGGAAGCACTTATTCTTTCTTGAGGAAGCTAGCAAGTAGGTAGTTAAGATCACTGCTTCATCTATATAACACCTTGTTCTGTAGCCTTTGCTCCAGTGACACGTGGCTGTGGAAGGTACTCGCATTCATTCATCGAAGTCTAACAAACTCTTTGTGGCTCCAGGAATTACTATTGGGACTGGTCAAGATCTTGTTAAATAAACTCTAGTCTTGAGCCCCAAGCCAAGTTCTACTCTATTCTGGAAACAATTAGGTGAATTTGGTCACAAGTACGTCATAAGGAGTATTGATAGTAAAGAAAATGGAACTTGTGTCAAGCCAAAGGAAAAGGAAATGTGTCAAGCTATCAGAAACACAACAGATAGGGGGTGAATAAGCTTTGGGCTTGCAAGAACTGGGTTTTTTTCTTCACTAGAACCCTGGCATTCACCAGAGGCAGGTGCAAAATAGTGGCTCATGAGGGTAGACATATTTGGAGAATTAAGGACAGGCACTCGTTGAGCCCAGGACAATAATCCCCCACCCCATATTCCTTTGTTTCAGTAGCCTTATTTAGGGGGAGGGGAGCCCATTAGTTACTGCTTTTGTTAGACAATTGGGAGTCAAATTCTTGCCAATCTACTGAAAATCATCTAGAAATCTACCAGTAGATTCTGATTTACCTTCTGCTTGCCTCTGGACTACATGAGAGTTCAAGGGGAATATAACTAGGCTTATCCCTTTAATACTCAGGAGCAGTCTGAGATTGGTTAGATTAAGGCATAGTGACTTGTCCAAGGTCACTTAGTGAGTTTCATAGTTAAGCAGGGTCTTAAGCTCTATTTTCTTATGTTGCTTCCCCTATTCTGCCATTACTCTTTTGCACATCCCTTGAGGACTGAATAGGCAAAGCAGCAGATGTGCATCAGAGTTACATCACTGCTGAATCCCTTATAAAGCAGGGGCCCAAAAATGAAAAGCACAGAAGGGATGATGCTTAATCCTTCCTGGTACTACTCTTCCTCTTCAGATCTAGAGAACCTGTAGAACTCACATAGGTTCCTCCAGAAACTTTTTTTGTAGTAATGGCTGGCACATCACAGCATAGTTCTCCAAAAAAATACAACATCCTAAGGCCACCCCTCTGCAGCCTTTTTTTCCTGGTGGATCTTCGACAGCAAGAATAACTCCTGGGGGGGGGGGGAAGCAAAGAAAAAAGAGGGTACATCAATGTCAGTCGTCCTGTGTAGTTCATTGCAAAAGGGGCAGGGGGAGAAGAGAAAAAGGAATAAGGTACGGGGCTTCCAGGTTGAGACTGACTGCTCAAAACAAGCGGAATAGGCTGGGGGCCACATCTGAGTTCCTGAAGAACCTTGCGACTAGGAATTTTGATCATACGCACGTGAGCCTGAGGTAGAAACAGTCAAGCAGGGCCAATAGCTTCCTGCCGCCTTATGATATGGCAGTTTCTCATTGGTTAACAGAAATGCAGTCTGCACGTGCATTAATAAAGACAATAAAACCAGCACCAATTTTGTTATTTATTACTGAGAGCTTGTGTGATGTAGTATAGTGTCAGATGAGAAAAGGGTTCAAATCCTCACTGAGCCATAAAACTCACAGGGTGACCTTAAACTAGTCACTACCTTTCGGCCCTAAATTACAAGAATGTCGTGAAAACTAAAAAGGGACTGGAGAAAAACTATACGGTGCCCTACCCTCCTTGGAGGAAGGGAAAGATTAAAAATGTATAAAATAAATACATATTATGACAAGCAGGGTATGTGTGGATAGAGCCTGTAAATTCGCCTCGGGGTGCAGAATGCACGGCGACATAACCAGTACCGCATACACACCCAAGTGGAGGAAACCAGGGCAATCAATATCAAGAGTGTTGGGCAGATATTTGTTCTCGGTACAGCTTTGTCCCCAAGTACATGCTTTATTTTTCCCTAGAGAGTGAATGGAAGGCATTTCGCTATAAGCAGAACACAGACGCATTTGGGCACACCATTGCAGTGGGAAGCGGGGGGCAAGTCTTGTCCTCTGCCACAGCATTGCGGCCCCAGTGTCTGAGAGAATCACCGGGATCCCGCGCATCCCCTTCTCATACTGCAAACTCGTACTTTGATTGCTGTCCCTATTTGTATAGACCTGCCCTGTGTTCCGTTTTTTTTTGTCATGAGCGTGTGTGGTAGGATCCAAGGACCTGCGTTTTTAAGGTATATAAATTACACGATAGATTGCACGAGGATTGTTTCAGGATAGACTAGATGATTCAGGCCGAAGTAGCTACAGATCGGAAAGCTAGAAGGATTCTGAGGCAGGTAAACGACCCTGAAGCTCAACACAGTTTGGGGGCTATTTTCTTTAGCCTTTCAATGAATTACCCTACAGCGCCACTAGATTTCAGGGCAGGTGCCCTTTATTTTTCAGCCTTTCCCAGTTATGCTCTATTACTGCCAGTGCCTGCAAACTACAAGTACTCTGTCCTTGACACTACATTTCCCAGCATGCTATAAGAGCGTGAGCTCTGTTTATTCCATCTCCTTCCGTTTCCCGAAATACTAATCGTACTGTAGGGGAAGGCTACATTTCCGATGCAGTCAAGAGTTTCTACGGCATTCATCGGGAAACGACTACGCCGCTTCATGCCTCGGAACTAGTTCTGACCAGCCGAAAGCCCGACGGCCGCAAAGCATGCTGGGAATTGTAGTTTCTTTGCCCTGAGAGCGCGCCTCGCGCCGCTGGGGCGTGTCCTCAGGGGGCTATATAAGCATTAGGAGGGGCGGTGGGTTGCATTTATCTGCTGGTTGTTGTCCTTGGTTTTGGTGCTGTGTGGTGAGTTGCTGGTCGCTATCGCCTTCGGAGGTACGGGGGGGGGGGGACGGACGGTTCGAGCAGATTTTCTCTCTCTGGAAACTGGGTAGGAAAGGGACTGTGAGTTGCTGGTTCGTGTTAGAGGCGGCGGCGGCGGCGGCGGCGCAGGTATCCTTTCTCGGTGCGCCCGACGCCGTTTTCCCTTCCCTCTGCCGAGCCTGAGGTACCGCGTGCAGGCTGCTCGTGCATTGCTTCAGCTCTTCCTTTCTTCAACCTCGTCTGCGCGCCTCCCTCCCTTGGTACGTGCCGTCTTCTCTCGGCGTGGGAGAGGAGGGGGCGGTTTTCCTTAAAACCGAGACGCCACGTGACCTGACTTGAGGTTGGGCCGCCATTTTTAAGGTCTATCAATCCGGCGCGCGCAAAACCGGGAGAGGAGAAGGGGACGGAGTGCCGTCACGTGGTAGCTAGTCTTAGCCTGTCAAAAGCGGCCGTTGAGATTTGGCGCCAAAAGACCCGACGGAGGGAGGAGGGGAGAGGCGGCGAGCCTATTGTTTCCTGAGGCAAACGTCTTTCCCTGAGAGAGATTGCATCGCTTCCTCTGTGGTAGAGTGAAGTTGGCGCTTAGGGCGCGCCTGCCTTTAAGAACCCTGAATTACTGGTATTGCTCTGGTACGTTTTTCCTCAATCCTTACGGCCCAGGAAAACGGCTGGTTCTACTAGAACTGTCGTATGCATTGAAAGATTCCTGTCTCGCAAGTGTTCGGGAGATCCGTTCACTTAAGCTTTCTGTTCTGTTAACTGGGGGTAGGAAACGAACAGCCCAAGGAATTAAAGCTTGAACTGACTTCCGTTCAGCTCTTTTCCCGCGGAAAGGTTATAATCGTCAAGTTCCAAGAGTTTCTGGGAATTATAGGTGGCAGGCCCAGAGAGAGCAGCATATTGCCAGACGCATGCACAGTACTGCACCCTGTGCTATAATAGGCCCAAAAGGTCATTACTTTTTCTGGTGGGACAAGTGATGCTTCAGTTCTTGAAGCCACTGGGCTTGGTATATAGCAGAGCTAAAATTAAAGTCTGTGTAATACTGCAGACTGTTCACAGTACTTACTGTATTTTCTGCTGTTCTACCAAGGAGCTCAGGGCATGATTCTGACAGCATAGGAAGCTGCCTTATACTGGTTCAGAATATTGGTCTACTTAATTTAGTATTGTTGACACTGACTGGCAATGACTCTCCAAGGTTTCAGGCAGGATTGCTTCCTAGCCCAACCTGGAGATGCCAAGGATTGAACCTCGGACCTTCTGTTTTTGCAGTAACCTGTTAGTGGAGTCCCCGTGAAAACATATTATGCATTGGAGGGCTGGAACTGCTTTGGGAGATCATACCTGTATTTAAACTTGTTGTTGATGTCAAGCTACAGTTTCCATGTTTGTATCTTATGGCTCCAAAGTATATAACTTATTTCATGCCCGGTCACATTTCTGAAATACTTCAGACAGGCTGGCATCTGTAGGGAAAAAAACCCTTTAGATTTCCTTCAAAACAAAGCTGAAACTATGCTTAGCAATAATTTGACCACATAATGCCTCTTGGGCAATGCATGGACTGTTAGACTGGTAATTTTGTGACTACGTATGAAGTAGAGGTGGTTTACGTTAAGGGGTTGGCTTGCAGTAGCAGGCCTGTATAAGAGATAATGCATCAGTGACAGCCCCTACGTGTGGAAGTGCTATAATGCTTAGTATTTTCTTAATGTTCTAATCGGTGTCTGATGGAAATAAGAATATTATTGGTAGTGGTTCTAAGTTTACATTTTCAGTTTCAGAATGGCAGAAGAATCTGCTGCTCCTTCCACTTCTGCTGACAAAACTGAGAGGTAAGATAGATTACATAAATACAAAAATAGCATGTGTGTGTCTGAAATAGGGTAGGTAATTGACTTAGTTCAACAAAGTCAGCAGGAGTCCCCTGCTGCCAGATGCTATATTGATTAGAATGGAAGAGAGATACACAAGAGCAGATTCTGAGCACTTGTGCTGTTGTTGGTTCATTGCTGCAAGCAGCTAAATAGTGGCAGAACTTGATTATTCTATCAATTTCGTTGTTCCCCTCAAATCAATATTCACAATGGCTACACTGCTGTGGCTAACAAACCTGTTCTCGTGTTTCCAGTATGGATGTGGATGGAGAAGCCAAGAAACTACTTGGATTGGGGCAGAAAAACCTAGTAATGGGAGATATTCCAGCTGCTGTTAATGCATTCCAGGAAGCTGCTAGCCTATTGTAAGTAATAGTATATGATAAATCTGTGTTTATGTGAGAGTAGCAATTTTAGACTTAGAATGGTAGGGGAAGGGATCTTGGCAATTGTTTGTTTAGGTGGTTTTATTCTATAGAACTCTCCAAGGTAGTCATAATTATGTCAATGATATCTTTTTCACCCCCAGAATTCTGTTGCTTTGGGTGTGTTCTAAATAGCTTTTTGCATTACAGCCTAACTGTAAGCCTGCCTTGGAGATGTCAATATGGTAAATGAGTGGGAGGGAGAATGCTCAATCTGTTTATTGGAGAATAAGTGGTGGTCTCGCATACTGTATTTAGACTTCTTTAATTCATTCAAACTTTAATAAAAGGGAGATCTGACTTTCCAACCACTACCTCACTCTTGATGATACAACATTTATGGCATAAGGTTTATTCAGGCAATTCTAGTTAGGGCAGAGATGGTTAGCTTGCAAAATCACTGCCAAACTTCCAACACAGGAATAAATTGAGGCCTAATTAGCGGCTAAGTCCCTGCCCTCTAGGTCATCTTAGCATCATCTCAGTATGCTTCTTAACACATGGATCTGCATGGCAAAGTGCTTCAGTATATAAACTTACATTAGAGCCAGTTTTGAATCACTTCAGGAGGTTGAAACAATATGTGATGATAGAAGTTAACCATTAATTGCTCTTGCCCCATGAAGCTATTAATGTTGTGTTAGCTGCAATATTCCTAGGAAGACGTGGGGGAAGCTAATCTGTAACTTTTCTTTAGGGGTAAGAAGTATGGTGAAACAGCAAACGAGTGTGCAGAAGCTTTCTTTTTCTATGGGAAATCTCTTCTGGAGTTAGCAAGGTAAGCTGATGTGTCTTGCTGATGAGCTACTTGGGGTGCAATCCTATTTACGTTTAGACAAAAAATCCTACAATTTCCTAGCTGGCCAGGGAAATGCTGGGAGTTGTAGGACTTCTGTCTAAATAGGTTGTGCCCTCAGTGGTTTGAACAGTGTATCCTGATCCTTACAACTCGTTTTAATTTCCCCAAGATATAGGCAGGCAAGGGAATAACTAGCTCCATCAGAGCAGTGATAATGTACTATTATAGATAACAAAAAGTCTTGTGGCACCTTAAAAACTGACTCATTATGGCACAAGCTTTCATTAACTAGTTCACTTCATCAGATGCATGATTACCCTCAGCTGGCTACACAAAAGGTTTAGGAAAAAATTGTGAGGTCAGAGGGGAATGAAATACAGTGCCAAAAAATAGACTGACAATGACATCATAAGCTTGAATATGTAAAATAAGTACAACTGCCATTCACAAAATGGTGTTTTTAACACAAACATCCTGGGCTGGCACTGGTAAAGTCATTAACACATAAGTTATGATTCAGTGGATTCACACAGGAGTTGCCCTTGGAATTTCTCTGTTCAGAAATGGCCACTTTAACATAGGGATGTTGGAGGAATTCATCCGGGGGGTCAAGTCCGCTGAGCTTTTGGCAGCTTGGGCACCTGGACTTTGGCTCGTTTGTCCGTAAGCTAGCCTGACTTGTGAACTTCTGCTGCTGCCACACACACCCCTTGTGCTCTCCTGGCCAATGCCCACTGGCAAGGAGAGCGCAAGGGGCTCATGTACACCGGGCGGCGGGGAGGGAGGATTCTCTCCCTCGCTGCTAGCACCACCGTGCACAAATCCCTCACACTTCCCTTGCTGATACTGCCAAGGAGAACGTGAGGGGTTTGTGCGCAGTGGCAGGGTCAACTCTTCCCCTTTTACACAAGGGTTTTTTTTGCACAAATTGCAGCTGTAATTTGGTGAAAAACCCTCTTGTGCAAAAGGGAGAAAGTTCCTGGATTTCAGGAACAAGCCCCCAGCTTGGCTCGCAAAGGCAAGCTGAGCGGGGGCGCGATGGGAGTCCATTGGGTCATAAAAGGGCCTGATGATATCCACCGTGGATATCCCTACTTCAACACAACTTTGGGAATGGTCATGGTACTTAAACTCAAGTAAAGTAAGTTTTTAAGTATTGTAATGTCTGTCAAAGTAGGACATGATAGTAAATGTCTGATATTCCCCAACATCTGGTACTATGCATTGTTCAAGTGCTTTTAAAAACAGTTTAAGCTAGCAGCATCTCCACAGCTTACGGAACTTGCTACGTAGGAGATCAGAGAGATTCGCTCTGTCTAGAACCTATTGCCAGTCATTTGCACTGGGTGACTTAGAAGTCTAGTATTTCCATTGCTCACATTTCTGTAAATTGGTGTTGCTTGTTATCTTAAGTTTTAACCTCTTTGTTTGTTTGTTTGTTTGTTTGTTTATTTATTTATTTATTTATTGTATTTATACCCTGACTTTTTTCCTCTTGCAAGGCACCCAAGGCGGCTTACATTATCCTCCTCTTCTCCATTTTATCCTCCCAACAACAACCCTGTGAGGTGGATTGGGCTGAGAGTCTGTGACTGGCCTAAAGTCACCCAGTGAGCTTCCATGGCCAAGTGGGGACTAGAACCCGGATCTCCCAGCTCCTAGTCCAACACTCTTGCCACTACACCACACTGGCTCAGCTCTTCAGTTATTCCTCATAGATAATGCATTCCAATCCTTGCTTGCTTTTGGTTGTGTCTTTCTATACATCATCCAACAGATCTTGAAAAGATACAACTGTACAGTGCTCCAAATGTGGCTGCAGTAAAATACTTTATTCAGTCCACTTATCTTGCTGCTGTACCCAATCTAGTCCTTCATTTATAATCAGGGATCAACACATTTTGACTGACCACAACAAAGAAGTATTGACTCCAGGACAACAACATCCCCCTGCCCCCAAATGGGGCAAGATCTTGTCCTCCTGCTATGCCTGAAATGCATGAGTGCTTCTCTCCAGTTCTAAACTTTGAGCTGGGGAAAGAAATTCTGTTTGGAGCTGGAGTGGTGAAGTGGAGGCTTGTTATGGCTCTGCACTTGCACCCAGCCAAGTGGTGCAAGAGCCAAGACAAATCCCAGGCATCAGCTAAACTTTGGGTCTGGTTCAAAGCAAGGGTACATTCCCTCTCCTTTAACACCAGGATTAGAAGGAAGCCTTGAGCTCATCTTGCTCACCAAAGCCCTGGCCATGGTGAGTGTGGCAAGCAAGATTGTAAAATCCTGTTTAATGAATTTGGATTTTTGTTACAATGTACATAACTTCATGCTGAGTTTGGGCAACAGGATGTTAGGTAAGTCAGCTAGTTCACAGAACTTTTGGGGATGAAAAGTTGCCAGCTTGGGTGAATGCGGTGGTCTGTCAATGGTGTTACTGTGCTATATCATGGCAGTTTTGAGGTGTGTGTATGTGTATGTCTACTGAACTCTGGATTCGGTTCAATGCATCTTGTCTGCTGGTTCTTAAGCACTGAACAGTTGGAGTGAAACATGTAACAATGCTTACTGCTCTTCTAGAATGGAAAATGGTGTGCTGGGAAACGCCTTGGAAGGAGTGCAGGTGGAAGAAGAGGAAGAAAAAACAGAAGACTCAATGGTAGAAAGTGCTGATAATATAGATGGTATGTAGAGCTGTCTTAACACATCCTAGAGATGCCAAGCTGTGTTTTGTTTTAAGTGAATTCTGGGCGTGAATAATTTTATTGTCCTAGGTGACTGGAATCTTAGAACCAAAGCCAAAAAGACTTTTATACACTTTTAAACTATAAAATTGACCAAAGATCTAAAGTCTTTGACAAGTTCAGTACTTCTATAAACCTGTTGGCTGAGGCATTATTTTGAACCCAGCCACCTGATGTTCACCATGTGGGCCTAGCTTTCTTTCTGGGTGAAAATATTGATTTGTGTGCCTAATGGTTTTAGAAACAATTGACTAACCTTGAACTAATGGGACAGAAGTTAATAGAAACTCCACGACTGCTGCTTGCAACACAATCTAGTGTATGGCACAGTATGGCCAAATTTTTATTATGCAGTGGTATTGAATCTAGCTACCTAAGATTTGATGCTGTGTAGATTGTGTTGTAATGATGGGTCAGATTCACTTTAGAGAGTGGATAGTTGATCCTTTCCAGACTTCTCACCTCACCCCCAATTTGTAGTAGCTTCTTCTGCAATGTAGTATATTGTCTCATCTAGACAAAGCTTGGCATCTCTTGCTTGGCTGTAACTTTTGCTGGCATACAATTCATTGCTTAAGCACAACACCATGCAAGCCCTAAGTTTTACAGAAAGGTACTTGTTCTCAGGTTCAGTGTCCAAAAGGATTGACTTCCTGAGTTCTGTAACTTGGTAACAAGACATCAGTGGGACTGAGGGTGGGATATGAAGATCATGAATGCTTATCACTAAATTCGAAGGTTTGTTTGTGCTTGATCTTCCTCCTTCATCTAGAAGAAGCAAGGGAGGAATTAAGAGAGCAGGTATATAATGCCATGGGGGAAAAAGATGTATCCAGAAAATCTGCTGAAGAGTCTGTGGTAGACACTGAAGTGGAGATGCAGCTAAAAAACAAGGATGTAGAAATGGAAGAAGTTAAGGAAGAAAAAGCAAAAGAAACAGCTATGGATGTAGAACACAACACTCATGAAGAGAAAAAGGAGGAGCCAGAGAAAACAGAAAAACAGATAGAGGCAGTTCTGCAAGAAAAGCAGGGGGTCAGTGAAGTAACTGCTGAAGATATACTAGAAGATGGGGCTGCTAGGGAAGACAAGCTAGTGGCTGCAGAAGGGACAGTTGGAGAAGAGGAGCCAGTGGTGGCAGAAGAGGCTGGGGAAGATACCACTATAAAGAGAGTGGTGTTAGCAGACAAGGCAGCTGAAGAAGCAAAGCCAATAGCAGAAGAGACTGCAGAAGTAGCTGGGAAAGACATCACAGAAAAACAAGTGACTATAGAAGCAGCTGGGGAAGAAAAGGCGGTACTGGAGAAGATAGAAGAAGAGGCAGAAAAGCTTGTAGTTTTGGCTGCTGAAAAGCAGGTGGACACCACTGTAGAAAATAATTTAGTAGTAGAGGAATTGGTAAAAGCTTCAGGTGAAGCAATAGAAGAAAAAAATTGTATGGCTGTTGAGAAAGTAGAATGTCAGGTAGTAAAAGCAGAAGAACAGCCAGCCAGAGCTCTTGATGAGAAGACAGCAAAAATGGAGGCTTCTACAGAAAACGTGGTGGTGGAGTTAAAAGAGAAAGAAGACCTGAAAGAACCCTTGTCTTCAAGAGAAACATTACCATCAGCTCCAAATGAAATTACGCCTGCAGGGGCTGTCAAGCAATCACATGAAATACAAACTGAAGAAAAAGTTGAAGTTGCTGCTAAGGTAGAAAAGGAGGAAGAAAAGGATGACGAGATGGGAAAGGGCGAAGGTAACAGGGACGGAAGACAGTTGTGGGTGGAATACTTTAGAGAGCTAACCCTTAGTAAAACTATAATCCATTCAGAATTCTCTACCTTAGACTAAGGAACAACCCAGCCAGGGAACAATTTTGAAGCTGCAAAGATTAGTACAATTTTCATAGGTTCAAACAAAAGCTTAGCTGACAAGCTTAGCAAAAATATTGGCTATTTGCAGGGCTGGGGTTAGTATGAGCAGTAAATATGGAAAGCAATGGCCGATAGAGAACACTGAATGGATGTTCACTGCATGCTCTTGTGTTGCAAGATTAACTCTTAACAACTTAAAAGTATTACTTGCATCCTGTTCTGATATACTTGGGCCATAGAATCCACTAAAATACAGTGAAATTAGAGTGCTAGTTTATGGACCTATATTAAATGGAACTTGAAATCTAACTTTCAGGCCTATAACTAGAAACTATTGTAGGTAGCAGACTTCATAGGTTTCATGTCCTGCTTCTCTTGCTTTAGCATTGCTCTTAACTATCTCATAACATCTTGAAAATTTATATCTACAAGTGATATTCTAAGCTGTGAAGTGGTTGTAAACACTATAAATTATTTGACAAACGTTAAAAGACACATATATGGATAAAATCCAGAATAGCAAGTTTATTCTAGCTCCTATTAATTTCAGGGCTTCCTCCTATGACATTGGTTTAAAACCTTAAAACAATTTGAGGTTGTAGTCACAAGACATTTGGGTTACTAAGGGCGCAATCTTACAGGTGCTATACGGCCATAGGATTGATCGGTTTCTGGGAACTGCCCCCTCTGCCTCATAGGTGGCAACGTTCGTCCCCAGCTCTGCACTCTGAAGAGCAGCCTGGGGAGAGGGCATTCCTGAGGGAGGGGAGGGGATGGTGGAAGCCTCTTTCCTATGTGCCGTCTGCCCTGCCCCTGAACTGCTCCGGCTAGACAGCTGAAATCGGCCGTCTAGCTAGTAATGTACGGTGGGTGGAGGGTGGAGAAGATCCTCTCGGCGCTTTGCCCGCCCTGCATTGGATAGGCAATCACCTCTTGAGTTCAGAGGCGGCCTCCCATCCTCATAGGATTACTCCCTTAGTCACCTTAAAAGTGAATAGCTGGTAGAAAGTTTCAAACTTTTTGCTCCATAAAGGGCATTGTTTTCCTGATGCTGAGGAGTGGCTGTCTTGCGCTCTCCCATCAGAGTTTGGGATTGGTGCACAGTAGTAAATATTGGTCAGTTTCTCTAGGAAGCTGTGCACTGTTTATACATACACAGTGCCATGTGCAATGGCGCGATATAAATAATAGGGTTTCATCCAGACTTAGTCTTGCTTAAAGTAAATTAATGATATTCAACTTAGTCATAACTAACTTTTCTTCACTGATTTCAGTAGGGCGTACTCTACGTATAGCTAAATCTGGATCCAACCCATTAATACTTTCATGTGTGAAACTGTGGCTGCTAAGGTAGCAGTTGGGACTAATTATTTGTAAGAAGTATTACTTACATTACACAAATTAAACTCATAGTCCTTAACACAGCCTTTCCCAACCCAGCACCCTCCAGATGTTTTGGATTACAACCCCCATCATCCCTGACCATTGGCCATACTGGCTTGTGCTGATGGAAGTTACAGTTTAAAATATCTGGAGGGTGGCACTGGGTTGGGGGCAGCTGCCTTAACCTGTTCCGCTTCCTTCCCCTTATTACTATATAAATTGAGCTTTAAAAGATCAAGACACATATTAAAATGTCTTCAACTTGCTGTTATGCTAAGGAGTCCCATGCAAATAGGAAAATTTAATTTCAACAATAAAAGACAGCAGATATCCTAAACTTTGAATCTTTTTACTTTCAGATCATTCTTAAAATTCCATATGAATACATACAGTTCTTGAGCTGTCCTTGTACAGAAAACTGCCAAGCCACATCCACTTGTAGATTGAAAGTGGTGTTGCTAGATAATGATGGTACAAGAATTGCATAGCTGAACAAAGTTGAAAGAGCCAAGTAAAATGGATTTATGTACACTATACAACTGAGTGTATATTAATGACATACTCCTATTGTAGAGACTGAAGGGTCAGAAGAGGAAGACAAAGCTGAAGAGGATAAAGAAAATGACTCTACAGTTGAAGAGAAGGTGAAGTATAAATTAAATGAGCATTCAGGCCTGTTAAAAAGTTGGTTGAACCTTTCTATTAAGTTAGGAATATTGCTGCAGTGGAAAACTATTTCCAATTATGAATGTAGAGCACAGGAAAAGTCTGAATACTGAAGTGGGCAGCATGAGGGAGTTCAATTCTCCCTCTAGATAAGGATTATAGTAGGGTAGGATTTATGAGCAGCTTCTGTGCTGGAAGAACCCTGGAGATGGCACAAATAATTGTGAATATATATATTATATATATTTATATATATAATATTTATATATACAATTTAAGCAGTGCATGACCCATAGGGCTCAAATATAAATATAAATTTATTTATTTATATTTGAGCCCTATGGGTCATGCACTGCTTAAATAGTGTACTAACAGTTGGCTTGACTGAGTACCTAAAATCTGAAGGTTTAATTGAGCCTCAGCACTAAAGTTTCTTGATTTCTTGTTGTATTTAGGCATTTGATAAATATTACTGCTTTGGAAGACTTATAGTGCAATCCAGAAGTAAGTCCCACAGAGTTCCAAGTGTGCATAGCGTTGTAGCTTTAGTAGCTGAATATATGTCTTCCCTTTCCCTTTTGTATGCATAGTAAACCAATTTTGTAGTTTTCAAGCAAACATAGAATTTAATGTTTAGAAACTTTATATGATCTAAAGTGCATAATTTCTTAGTTTAATCACCCATAAATCATCCTATGGTTTTTAAGGGTTCATGTAAACTTACATCTGTGTGAAGAAGTTGCTCTGAAAAAGATGTAGCCTGAAATAGCCATGAGTGCTTGGAGGCAGTACTTGCAGGTGTGAACTTTGCATACTTAAAGACAAGATGTGTGGCTTTGCATGGGTTGGGGCAATCATAAGCCTGAAAAGGCATGCAAGTGTCTACCTCTCCTACAACAGATTTTTGTGCTGTGCAAACAATAGGGTGATTGCTGTTAGGAAAGGGAGTAATAGAAGGCATTTGGCTCTATTTGAGGTGTGTGCACAATCCCTCCTTCATAGGACCATTTGTCTGCAATGGTCGGGGAGATAATAATTTCTTGGTGGAGGCTGGGTTGCAGCACTCCCACAGGGAGGGGACTTTAAGATAAGGTGGCCAATGTTTTTTTCTTTATTAAAACTAAGCTGCCACTCCTTGGTTGTGTTCAGCTGCCATACCCTTTGAGAATGGACCAGAATACCCCATGTGAATGATGCTATATCATAACTTAAATGTCATTCCTAGGGAACATGCTTGTGTTGGGGTGGAATATGGCAGGCTCAGCACTAATTTCACAAGTCTCCAGGATGAGAATGAATAGGGAGCTGATCTGTGGAGATCATTATTTGCCAGGACTCTGCAGGAGAAGAAAATGGAACCTGTCATGGTTTGCCAGCAGCATATAAACTCATGCCTCAGCCTAATCAGTTGGGTCCCAGCTATCTACTGTGCTCACCTGCCAATCACTGCCTTGCTGCTAACACAGTGAATCTATGCATGTTGACTCAAAAGAAGTCTCATTAAGTTCAGTGGAGCTTCTTCCCTAGTAGGCATGCATAGCATTACAGTACAGCCTGAGTCTAGCACAGCATCCATGGTTAAAGTAATATTTGCACCCTTTCTCATCTTCTTTAAGCCTTTGTCTTGAGCAGCTTTAAAGTTCTTCTTAAAAGTTCAAGACCACTCTTGTGCACACAGGGACCTTTGCACAGATTTTTCTCTCATGCCAGGGCTATTTCCTTGCGCAACAGTAATGACTCTGTGTGGTGGGGAGGGGAAACTTCCTTTCTGCCAAGAGCTGTATTCCCTTGGGCATAATCCATTGGGGGCCCAAGCCAAAAGTTAGTGAAACCACCCCTTTCTGCCACACCACCCTGTGGACTGCTGGGAAAGGGACAGATTGCTCTTGCCAGAGGTTTGAACCAGTTGCTTGCAGAGGGTGTTTGAAATTAGGCCAAGGGCCACAAGTTTCTCACCCCTGCCCTACAGCAAGGGGAAGAAGAACTACGTTTGTTTTGTATTTTGTATATGTGCTCAACTCTGAGAAGCCAGGCTTCTGTGAGGCAGCAAGCCTTTAAAATTGCTAGTCCTTTTTTGAGGCATACTTCTCACCAATATGGGGTGGCTATATAGCTCCACCTTCTGAGGTAAGCCACTGTGCAAACAATACCTAACAAATTGCTATGCCTGACTGAAAGGAATCCTCTTGTTGTGGCATCACTCCTTCCTTCCTTAAGTTGAGTCAGTCTGATAAGAACTGGGAATTCCACTCTCTCTGCTGCCCAAACTATGAGGCAGTGAGATCAAATAAAAGGAGACTAGTGCTCTGCTTATCAGGCAAGCACTGAAATGCAATGGGAACTGTCAGTGATGGTTAGCTAGAACTATTGCCAGGGAATGTAGTTTTGTCTTGAAAGTCAGATTCCAACTAACCAGGATCCAAAGTGATCTCTTATTTAATTCCCATAATGGAATAAATACAGGAGTAGTATAAGACCCATACTGAATCAGACCAAAGGCCTGTCTAGTCTAGCATTCTGTTCATACAGTGGCCAACCAGCTGCCCATGGGAAGCCCACAGCAGGATATGAGCACAATAGCACCCTTCTGTTTGTGTTCCCCAGCAACTGGTATACAACGGCATATTGGAGGTACTATATAGCCATCATGACTAGTAGCTATTGATATCCTCCATAAATGTGTGTAATCCCCTAAATTTTCCCCTTTAAAATTTAGATGAATTTTAAAGCCATCTAAGTTGGAGGCCTTCACTACGTCTTGGAGCAAATTCTATAGTTCAGCTATGTGCTGTGTGAAAACGTGCTTCTATTTGTCCTGAATCTCCCACCATTCATCTTCATGGGATGGCCCTGGGTTCTAGTATTACAGGGGAAGAAAAACTTCTCCCTATCCACTTTCTGCACAGCATGCATAATTTTGTACACCCCTGTCATGTCTCCCTGTACTCTCCTTCTTTAAGGTAAAACAGTCCCAGATATTGTCTTGAGTTACTCTGGATTCTATTTACTGTGACAAAGGATGAAATGTCACAATGGGACTGTTTCCTCCTCCCTTCTGCCCCCCCCCATGCCACCTGCAAATCTGCTCTGAAGGGTCCCCCAACCCTCCAGAGCAGATATGGAGAGCATGTGGCAGGAGGGGAAATTATCCCCCTCCCTGTTCTGATGGAAGCAGTTCTGTCCGTGGGATAATGTAATTGGATATCACCCAAGGGATAAAGTGTTCAGTGCCAGATTAGGTACCCTCCCAAACAGTGAATTCATTGATAAGGCACAAAGTAAAAGAGGCAAGTAGAATGTGTAGCACTTCTAGTGGCGTGGCATGGCATCACTTGTATTGTCTCAAAACTGGTATAGGATGAAAAGATTTGACCCCCTCTGGTGGGTAAGGCAGTTCCCCTAATAGTACTAAGCTTTCAAGGCAGAAGCTTTTGCATATGAGATTTCCCCTGAGTTCTCTGTAGAGAACTTGGGAAGGGGATATGTGTGCTATTGTATTTCCTGCCTCATTGGGGCTGACCTTGCTTTTCTAAAGTTGATCTGTTGCTTCCTATGGTGGGTGGTGGTTTGTTTGTCTTCTTTTAAGGGATATGAAGCTGGTGCTATCTAGCCCTTAGCTTGACTCTTTCAAATAACTTTGCTTCAGGAGAGTGAAGAAGATGAAGTTGGAAACTTAGAACTGGCATGGGATATGCTGGAGTTGGCAAAAGTAATATACAAAAGGTATGTCATGGAGTTTTAACAAATTACATCCTTACAACTAAAGGTACTACAACAAACTTGCTGACTGTGCCTTCTTTATCTAGACAGGACACTAAAGAAGCTCAACTCCATGCTGCTCAGGCTCACTTAAAATTAGGAGAAGTTAGCATCGAATCTGGTAACTACCCTTAAGTTGCTCAGGCATTCAGGGAACTCATTTCTGCTAGTGTTCTACATGTCACTGCACATAGTGTTGCCTTACTCTACATGACCACTACATATAAACTGTTGGCATTTTAATCACATCTTTTAAAAATATTTTGATAGCTGTTCAGACATGAGCATTAACCTAACCCTTTCCTTATAATGGACACTAGTATGCCTTGCCATAATGTTCCATGCTTTTATGTGCATCAGGAATAGAGAGGGTAGATTTGTGACTCTTCTATGCCTTGTAATCTGTTGGGATACAATAGCCTAGTTCAGTTTCAAAATCCCTAGCTTGCTAAACCATAGTTTTGTAGATGTAGTCTCCTCACTTGTTCCCAGCTGCTAAACTATGGGTTAGCAAGCCAGGAGTTGGAGATCCATACCACAATTATTTCCACCGGACTAAGACATGTATTTGATAGTCTGAGGTCATATATTCCCCTTCAGAATTTGGTGTGGGAATCAATAAAGCTAATGTAAATACTTTTTTCTACACTATTGCATGAAGCAGAATTCAATCTGAATGTCTGCTTTCAGGTGAAATTCTGTCCTGACTTTCTGATATCTTGTGCAGAAAATTACATCCAAGCTGTAGAAGAGTTCCACTCCTGCCTGACTCTTCAGCAGAAGTATTTAGAGGCCCATGACCGCCTGCTTGCAGAGACTCACTATCATCTAGGGTTAGCCTATCACTACAACAATCAGTATGATGAAGCAGTACTGCAGTTCACTAAGTCAATGGAAGTCATTGATAAAAGAATGGGTAAGTAAAAGTGCGATTGATCTGTATCTTTCTTGCAGTTAGTTAAGAACTTCCACTACTTTGTGCTGTCTTCTCCAAGCTTCAGATTGTCGGTGTTGGTGGGTCTAAGGGGTGGGAATTACTTTGTCTTTACTCAAGATCCACCAACCAGAGCGTGGTGCAAGAGGGATACACTTAGAATTAAAGCATTTTGAGCCCAGGAATTGGTTTTTAAGTACTATAACTGAACACAATCTTTCCACATAAAAATCCTCTCCTGGTTACCCTAAACTTCCTTCATTTCAACAGTATAATTTAAGTGGTGGGAGTGAATCATTTCTTACTGCTATTGTTAAAACAGTTGAAAGTCAGAAATCTATTGCAAATCACCCAGAGATCTACTTGTAGATCCAGATCTACCTTCTGTCCCCTCCTGGGGTACATAACTTAGTTTTGCTTCCAGGATTCAGGTTTTTTTTTTCCTGAAGGAGTGTTAAGATGGCTAACAAGCCAGCTAGCAAAAAACTGCAATAAATTTGGGAGCTATTGTTGATCTTTCAGAATCCACTTTAACATATACCATATAAAAGGTCAGAAATGATTAGTCAGTTGCTTAAACAGTACTAATGACTCTTAACGTGTTTCACTTTTCTAGTGATGTTGACAGAGCGACTAAAAGTAAAAGGGGAGGGATCCACTGAGGATAAGAAGGAAATTGAAGAACTCAAGGGACTGCTTCCTGAAATTAGAGAGAAGATAGAGGATTCAAAGGAGTCTCAGAAAAGTGCGAGGGTGGCTGAACTAGCTCTGAAAGCAACTCTGGTGAGTTCTAGCCTTACTAATATGTTCTGGTGAACTTGTGCTAGAAAGGGACAAAATGATAGTCACATCAAGGCACAGGAAAACAATGAGAGAAGATGAAGGATGCCATTGATACTTTGCTCAATTAGAATTGGCTAGAGACTTCTGCTTTGATCTGAGGTAACTAATATACTGTACTGTAACGACACAGTTTGGTGCAAGTTTTGAGTCCTAAAAGCAAGATCACCAATGGTGGTTGCCAAATGGCTTGGTGGATAAAATACATGATCCTGGATTTCTTCTGAGGTTTTTTTTTAAATGGGGAGATATCCAACAGCATCTGTGTTGGCATTATTCTGACATTTATAACTGTTGTTTAGCTAGGCAGAAAAACTGACACCTTCAGACAAGCTTCGTCATTTGCTGCTTATTAAACTTTAAATTGCATAACTTTTGCTTCAAAACTTGTTTTCAAATTATGCAATACACACATTTGCATTTAAAACTTCACAGTACTGCTCACAATGCAGAATAAAAGCAGGGGATGGGGCAACAATGACTAATAGAAACTTCAGGCCAACACCTTTGTCTTTCTTGGACACCTTTGTAATTTCTGGGGCTTTAGGAACCAGAGGGCTCCTAATAGTGACTTTTAGACTGATTGATCTCTTTTGTTTCCAGGTTGGTGGATCTTCTTCTAGTTTTTCACAGGGGACCGAAACCGGTTTGGCTTCAACCGTAAGTGATACTTAAGAGCAAGCAGTTTAATGTTACTGTAGCTAGTATTTCATACACACTCTTTGCCTTTTCTTGTAATAGATCCCAGTTGGACAAACAGCTGATGGAGCATCTCAGTGTATTACAGACATCTCCCATCTTGTTAGAAAAAAGGTATGCGTCCTATCAAACTAACAAATGTAGAAATAACTGGCTTGCAATAGTTAGTCCCTTCATAAAAAGCTTAGATCACCCTGTTTCTACAAATTCTAGAGATCCTGCATAAGATCCTTTCCACTGGGAGCCAATCAGTCTGGGAACCATCTAGCTTCCTTGGTAGCTTTTGATGGTTTTGTGCTGTGCAGCACCCACCTGACTCACTCTGGTTTAATTTCAAAGCTTAATTATGTGGGTCCTGCAGGCACTTTAGAACTTGGCTGTGTTAAAGACCTGCAAAATTGTCCATGGTAGAGGTTCAGAATACAAAGGCAACAAAGTCCATAGAAACTGAACTTCACAGTCAAACAACCAGGCTGAGCTGGGTTCCCTTATTTCAAGTGGAAATGGAAAATTGGTTAAAATAGCAAAGCCAGACTGAAACAAGCCAAGTGTACGCATGTACAACTGCATTTGTATCTGGGGATTATTACTGAGTTGCTAAGCAATGCATCTAGTATTCTCTTAAACAAATCCCTTCATATAGTATGTTAAGTACTGTTTATCTGTATTGTAGACTGCCTTCCTAACTTGAGTCCAGCCCTGGCAGTCAACTAGAGCTTCTGATGTTCAGAGTTGTAGGTAGGTAGCTAGGTAACTCAAAACTAGATGGTTTTACAGTATTGAAGCAGGATAACTTTCAAACAACCAAAGATGACCAATCAGAGGTAGTATATATCTTGTAACCCCTGCTCTGGTCCAGAACAGTTTAAAACTGTAGTTCAGTTGGCGCCTGCCAGTTAATAGTTCATGCACAATGACACTAGATACTCTTTATTAAGACTTACATTTGAAGTTGTACTTGGTGAAGACTAAACAATTTTGTCTTCAGAGGAAACCAGAGGAAGAAACTCAACAGGGAGACAATGAAGCTAAGAAATCTAAACCAGAACCGGCTGTCAATGGTGGTGGTGATGCTGCCCCCAGTGGAAATGAGGTTGCAGAGAAAATGGAAGAGGAGGTGGGCAGTTGAGTCAGGAGTCTGTGTATACTTTCCCTTTCCAGGCATACCTTTCCTGCCTGTCTGTAATTGCCTGCTGGTCTTCTCTCCCAGACTGATTGAAGTTGGGAATTTGCCCATGTTGGAATGCATGTTGTAATCTGTATCTGACCTAAACTGGGAGTCTAGCTGTTAAACTAGTTCTGTATATTTGCGGACAGCAGCTCACACATCTAAACGATACTTCTGAAAAAGCAACCTTGCTTAAGTATTATTATGAAGGACTCCTAATCCTGCATAATATCTGAAGTGCTAAAGCAGATTATTTAAACATAATTTGGTTACTGGCTTGTGTCAAGATGCAGCCATGCTACATTTTTAACTGACCAATTGTACTACACAGTACTGAATCATGTAGAGTTGTTGCATGAATTAACTGGCCTGGAAGCGGGGGGGCATATACTCATGCTAAAACTACACATTTTTTTCTTTTTTTACAGACAGAGGGAAGGCCTCAAGTTGAAACAGTTCAAAGTGCTGTATGATAGTTCTTTAATATTGGACACTTCTCTCTCCCAAGGACAATGGGTTTTGTATATAATGTATTTTTTCACTTTTGGCAACTTTTGTATTCAATAAAGATTGTACTCAAGTATTAACGCTGCCTTTTGATAAGATATAGTAAAATGAGTTGCTAAGCATATTGCCTCAATCATTTGACCTAAATACATTGCACCTGTCTTATAGTCAGTTTACATCTGCAGCGTAGCAGTCCTGCTACTTATCCTGGCTGCCAATTAAAGTTGATGTACTGCTGACTTCCCAAGAGTTTAGGGCTGGGATTGGTCAACCTGCAGGGCAAACTATCTGGAGGGCCATAAGTTGCCCACCCCTGGTTTAGGGAGTAAAGTAGTGGCCTAGATATATTTGGAAGACAAGGCAGGAGAGCATTCCACCAGTGGGGCACCACCAATGAGAAGGCCTTTTCTGTGGTACCCATGAATACATGCATTCAGATGGCAGAGAAGGCCCTTTGAATATATACAGCTATCTATGGTGCAAAGCCCTGCAAATTGTGCTTGAGTGTTGTTGCCAAAAACATTAGCCAGTGGGAATATTCTGAAAGTGTCTCTAGGCACACTGTGCTTTCCCTTGTCCGCTAAGCAAGTGTAGTCTGCCCGTTCTCAATTAGAATTAAGGAGAAAAGTTTTATAGAACTGATGGCACTACTCTCCCACAAGCCTGATTTCTACAAATTACTGCTCTGCAGTGTTTAGAGAATAAACTCCAATCCAGTCCTGGTTTTCGCAGCTCTTATGGCATAAGCAGGTTCTTCACACCCAGGCTTGCACAGGACTTCATGTGTGTACCAATGAATATTTTGCATCATTAGCCTTTTTAGCTCTAAAGATCATGTTTCCTCAAAGTCCAATCCAACACTAAATTCCTTTTCCTACAGCAGCTCAGTTTACAAATGAGACTAATTTTTTTGTTCTTTAATCAGTCCTGAAAGTTGATGCAACTTCCCTTTTGGGGTGAGAGGCTAATTATATATGTACTGCTGTAGAGGGCATATGTTGGGAGAAGACTAGAGGCTGAAGAAGAGATTGGAGAAGGATTCTGTTGAGGAAACAGGCTAGAGCACTGGATGGCATACATGGAACCTACAACTAGGGTTAGTGGAGAATTCCGCCGCGGACCCCAATGACGCCGGATTCAAAAGAATCCAGCCTCTGGAGTCTGCTGCAGAATGGAGCACTTACCTTGGCCTCCCCCCGGAATCCGTGTGAAGCCAGCTCTTCTCCATGGTGATTCCAGCTGGCTCCATATAGCCAGTGATACGGCCACCATTGCCGTATCCCTGAGGAAGGAATCCAGACGCAAATGGCGTAGAGGATGCTACTTGTGGCCGTAAAGCCCTTAGTATAAGCTAAATGCAGCTGTAAAAGACTACGTGGAGCCGGCTGGCAGCTCCGCGGAATTGCCGCGGAGCCATCCCACGAGGATTCTGGGGGGAGGAACGGATCCCCTCCTTCCGCCAGCGGCTTCCTCCTGGAGCAGCACGTAGGGAATCCACCCATCCCTACCTACAACTAACCCACTTTACTGGAAGCATACAGGTTTAGGAAATCCACTCCTAATCATTCTATTGGAGGGCTGTATTAGGATGAGTAATAGCAGCAGAGCCTTGCATGGCAACCTAGTTTAGTTACTAACAGGGAAGATGGAAAAATAAAGAACATAAGAGCCATGCTGGATTAGGCCAAGGGTACAGGAAGTATGCTGTACCATGGCATTTCCTGACAAGATATTTCAGGTCCACTACCAGGATTTTGGGTTGCTGTGATGACAGTATTTATGAGCTTGTAGACCCTTTGACGTGGATGACTTTGAGAAAGTGATGTCCATTTCAGGTTACAAGAAAGTTTTTTGCAAACTATGCTAGTGGATCTTTGCAATAATTGCTGATGGATCTTCCAGTGTATGACTGAGATGTCTTCTGGCTTATCTTTAAATCTGTTCCAATGCCAACAGCCTTGTCTGAAATAAAGCAGAACAAATACACAACTTCACATTTAAGCTGGCACTATTCTCATGGAGAACAGCGATAAAACTGTTTCTGAGTTAGAGCAGTAATAAGACATCTAGCTTTATTCAACTGTAGAAGAGATGTCATATCAACTGTTACTTGATCTGATCTATCTCTGGCTCACTGGAATGATCAGATGTAGTTCAGATCTTGGCATTAAGATACATAGTTCAGGGTTAATTACATAATTACAGCTTATGTCATGAGAAAACTGCACTGTTTCTTGGTGTGTCCAGTTTGCAAATGGTTGCATTCACAGGTACAACTACAACCCAATCTCACCTGCTTTTGTGATGTTGGCTGTGGCATTAATTCTGCAATTTTTACTCCAGAGGATTCCTTGTTGTACAGATCTAGTGCTTTCTTTGGCAGATAGGACTGATCAATGTCCTATGGAAAATTTAGAAGACCGTGTAATCAAGGATATGATGGTGTAGTCACTAGTTTAGTTTTTGCTCTGAGTTACGGAGTTATAGTCTTTGCAGGATAGTACAACTGTACTGCAGTCATCCTGCTGTACTACAACTTTACTGTTTTGGCGAGGGCTGACATGGAAGATAATACTACTATCCAAACCTTTCCCAGTTAATGGCCTTATAATAAACATGGAAGGATGATCACATGTGCTTTGTGGTTCCGCCAGTGAGCAGTTACTCTGAATACACATTCTCTGTTAATAGGAATATCTGCCCCTTCATTAGCCCCTCTCAGTATACTTACCAATGATGAATATCTGAATTTTTCATTCCATCTTCCATCAGCTATACACACAATCACAGATGCACCTGGCACCAACTGGATCTGGAAGAAGCGCATTATTATTTTTGGAAGAAGTACATTCTTAATCAGGTTTAGGGTTTAAGTTAATGATTGTTGCTCTAGAGTAGTGTAGAGATGGAGATAAGGTAGATACCATGTGGATTGCAAACACCCTGTCAAGTATGTGAGAGGCTATTGGGATTTTGATATGAATAAGGCTAGGCAATTAGTGTCCTCCAGATAGTTTTGGGCTAAGTTCCCATCACCCCTAACCATTGACCATGTTGGCTGGGGCTGATGAGAGTTACAATCCAAAACATCTGGAGGGTACCAGGTTACTTACCCCAATCTAGTGAATGTCCTAGCTGCCTCTGTTTCAAAGACTGATGTTGGAACTATTGGAACAAGTGGGGAAAATACTTCAAAGGAATGACCACAATAGAACATTGCTTTTGTAGTGGGAAAAAAATGTTGCTCTCTGCACCCAAATGGATTTGCAAGGCTACATGCGTGGTTCAGGTAGATATTCAACTTAGAATACATTATGAAGATACAAAATTGCCTTCTGCAATCAGACCATTGGTCTTAGTCGTAATCAATCTTCAGATCCAGGACCCCTTTAGCTCAACGTGCATTTGGGGACCCACTTAATTTTGGCCATATATTTGTATGGGTTAATATTGCAATCCACCTTATGTCAGGTTGTGACCCAGGTGTAAGTGCTGACCTACACATTGAAGACTAATAGTCTGACAATTCTCCAGCCTTGCTGCGATGATCCTTTGTTTGGTCTCTAGCATTTTGGGTAGTTAGGAGAGCTTCAGCAATTGGGTGGTATAGAAATGTAGTAAAGAAATGGCATGGCCAAGCTTATGCCTTGGGAGTCAAGTTTTCTCTACCACCGTGTATATTGCAGGTATGATCAATAAAGGCTTGCAAGGAAAACAGTTCTCTTTGCAAAGTGCTCCCCTTATGAACAGGGGTTATATGTGTTCACACAAACATGAGGCCCATCTTGCCTTCAGGTCTTTATAAAGCTCCTGTTCTATATTTGACTAGTCACTCACCACTTTCTTATGGAACATGCTCTTCATAATGCTGCTGCATTTCCCTTGGGATAAGGAAGCCAGCATGATCTGTGCAGGGAAGATAATATTTTGAAGAGAAAATGAATATTGTGTTTCTTTGTATCTTCTAGCTTGCTACTGCATAAGATGAGTTTTAAGATTACTACGCTTCAGTTGCCACTGCTGATGAGACATCTGTAGGCAATAGATGTGTATGGGTAGAAACTTGGTCCATTGGAAAGTACTGGATGCTGTATGAAAGTAATCCCTCTAATCTCTAGTTTTTGTCATACTGTTTTCACATTTTAAAGCTTTTTCTGAATAACTTTAAAATGTACCTTTTGCTTTCAACTGAAAAGTGGAAGTTGGGCAACTTCCAGCTTAATATAAAATGCTAATGTACAGGTGATGCAGGGAAATCATGTAAGAAAGGTTGTGCATGCCCCAAGTCCAGCTGCAAGAATTCTAATGCAAGAAAGTAGGTGAATGTGTTACGCATCTATAATATTTGCATTCCTTAAGGTGTGCATGCAGACATGTGCCTTAAAAGTAACATCTACAATTCTAGGGAATGCAGATTTTGAACTATAAGCTGAGTCCTGTGGTTTGTACTATAATCATGGCTATGCAGATTCCAAGACACACCTTGGCTCAATTCTGGCTGGTTATTAAGATGGATAATTAAACTTCATTTATACCTGGCTGGGAGCCCCCTTGTATAAGGGCAGCTGGTAAATGCCGGTGTTGCAGTAACCTCTAGAGAACACATGGAGAGCACTCCATGCCTGACTTTCCAGAGTGTAACTTAACGGTTCCCCCTTAACCATTGCTCTTCTCTGTGCTGCTTGGACATCTTCCTTTTTACCCGAAACTTCTCTGGCTGGATTCACCACACTTTCATACAGGTGGATAATAACTGTTGAATATTCGTGGTAAACTCTGTGGGGACAGGCCTGAAAAACAGAAGTGCTGCAGGTCCTAAAAGGGAAGACAGAGCCAGCTATTGTTTAGGGGTCCACAAATATGGCTGCTGGTGATAACCATAAATGTAACTGTTGTGACTAGTATGGAAAGGTTCTCACTATACTCCATTATAGGAATAATAAGCTGCTGGTAGCACAGGAAGACTACCTCTTTCAAAATGGCACTGGGTTGCATGTTGTGCCATAACATGTAGTCAAGTGTAATAGGTTGGAAAGGAGGGTTGCTACAAATATGCACCTTGCTGCTCCTCCCTTGTAAAACTTACTTGGCAATAGGTATAAAAGGAATGCATGCACTGCCCTTACATGGAGCAGAAAATGAGAACACTGAGCCTCCCTACCAAGTCCAGCAAAAAATGTGTGTCCCTGGTAGAGTTTGAATGTATAAGCCAAAGACTTAGCCACACAGATTCAATGGGAATGGGTAACAGGGAACCAACAGCCTAATTCCAGGAATATTAATTTACTAGTGAACATTTCTACTTTGCTTAGCTTTTCTGGGCCTTATTTTCTCTCTCAAACTGCAGCCTACTACTACATAATTTAGTTGAATGGGATTATTAGGCATGGTATTATTTTATATCTATACCAGATCAATGTTGAAATACAGATGGGTTCATCCCTACCATAATGGGCAGTTGGCTTTCAATAAGATGGGTCTTATTATCTGTGTTTTGTTGAGTGGAAGGCTCAGTGTTTTGTTTTTATGACTACTGAATCTCTAAACTGCATGCTGTCCTCAGAATCCTGTTACTGAAAGGTGGTTTATAAACTGATTAACTAAATAAATAAAATACTTGGTACCTTGAAGCCATCAAGCCATGCAGGACATTGCTGGTAGCTATTTATGTCAAGCTCCTCAGCAAAGATGGGGTAATCATACTTCAGCCATTGACTCCCAAAGTAAAATGCCCCAGGTGGGTTGAAGCAGAAATGGGCCATTGTCAAACCAGGCCAGGGTAAATTCATGGCTCTGTCCAATGCAAACTGGAAGACCACAGAGATTAGAGATCAGTCTAGATAACAGATCACACAACATAGGCTTTTAAGGCTTAGTTTGTTCACAAACAGCAGATTAAGTACAAAACTTATTTCCCTACTGTACCTCTTCAGACTGCTCCGTAGGTATGTTGGTGAAACCCTCAACTGATTGAAATTACATTGGATTCCTAAGAATCTGACCTGCAGAATCTGCAACAGAACGGCTCTCCCAGCTGGTTTTGGAACCGGCAGGGAGAGAGGGAGGTTTTGTGTGCGCCTTGCAGATTTTGGGTTTATTTTTTCTTCTGTAAAATCAGCAAGATACAGAATTTGTGGCTGCAATTTGCATATCTTGCCAATTTTACAGAAAGAAAAGCCAAAATCTGCAATCTGAGCCAGGGGCTCTGGTGAAATCTGTCAAGCCCCAAGAGGGCCAGGTTTTCCCATGACAGCCCTAGGCTGATTCATACATCCCTGCTGCTCTGACATGCCAATTTTCTTTAAACAGGGAAATTGTGTCTTTGCTAGCAGATTGTACTAGTACAGTTCATAAACTTAATGCACTTAACAAAAGACTTGTTCAGATACTCAGAAATACTAGAGGTCGTTTCAGGAATTGTTGATGTGAAGCTTCTAATTCTGAAGCAGCAATCTTCATTTACAAATAAAAGGCTCTTCAGGTTGTTCTGTACTCCATTCATACCTCACTACTTACTTGCATTCAACTCTTAACATCTCTTCACACCTGAGATAGCAGATCTTGCAGAGGGTCGGCAATGAGTGGCCCTCGAGGCAGCTCGGCTTGCCAGTTGTCATCCTAGAGATGAAAGTGTGCTATTGGGGAAGTGGTGGTTTCTGGCAATTGGGCCTTGGTTTGCTACCCTTCTGAAAGTGGTTCTCTGGCAAAAGTTAGTTGCTGATCAAGCTAATGTTTATTACACACTTGCCCCAGAGATTAAGGGAGCAATCCTACGGCCGTTAGACAGTGCCTAGATGGCCATAGGAAATGCTGTTTTCCGGGAACTGACCTCGGAGCCCGCACTCTGAGGTCGGTTTTTGGAAAACTGGCCTCCCCCCACGTCTGCACTGCCTTGGAGGCAGCGCAGAGAAGCCCCATCCTCCATGCTCGGAAGAGGAGTGCGGAGCAGCCGAAAAGGGGTGGGGCTGGGGGCGTTCCAGGGTGGGGAGAGTGGATCTGTCTGTACAACACATCCTATGTGTCGTACAGCAGCCTCCTCTCCTGCTTTCCGCCCCCCCGCAGCTAGACAGCTGCTGTCTAGCAGGAAAAGCAAGGCAGGAGAGGTGCGGAGGGAATGACCCCCCCCCCCAGTGCTTCTCCTGCCCTGCTTTGGATAGGCGGTCGCCTCTGAGTTCGGAGGCGGCCGCCTATCGAGATAGGATTGCTCCTGAAGGGAGGTAAACCAAGTACTCCTATCACAAGTTCTTTTACTTCTTTTCCAATGTGCTTTGGTGTTTTACTAACCTTTAGTAAGTTAGAGTCACCAAAGCTGTCGGGTGAACCCAGGTTTGTTTTCATCTGATAAATGCATGCATCCCCAAGGTCAGTGGTTGTTGGCATGTATTAGCTCTAGAAGTTCCACAGTTTTCCAAGTAATGGTTGGAGCAACCAATGAAACTATAACTGATTCAATGAGCAATTTGTAATTTCACTGTAATGCCTGTGTATACTTAGCCATACATGGCTTAACCTTTGAAGCAAGCATATTCTTCTGGCAGGATCAACCAGATAGAACATGTAAACAAAGGAGTTTAAGGCTGCAATCCTATACATATTTAGAACTCCATGGGGCTTAACTTCCAAGTAGATATGCATAGGATTGCAGAGAAAGTATCTCAGGGTATACCTGATTGTGTTAAATAAGATGAAAAGGGTGACCCAGACCACCTGGTAGTATTAAAATAGGAGTGAAGGTTTGCATGGGATTGATGCAACTGTCAGTCCCAGAGAAGTGCTACAAGGGTTTTGCTTCAATGACTCCAAAAAGGAGTTGACTGTTGTAATGTGGACAGGGTATTAATCAGATAATTTGACACAATTATTTACTCTTAAGTCTTGTGCTCGCACAATGTATGTTTTAATTTTTTGTTTATTTTAAAGAACCCTTAGTTCTGCTAAATCTATTTCTCACATTACCATTCTTCAGCTGAAAAAGAAATGGAAACAACTTGCAGTACATCCTTAACGTAAGGACCCTGGGCATTTTAATGTGTGTGTGTGTAAGTTATCTCTTTGCTGTTGCTATTATATTTTTCACAAGATATCATTAGTACTAAAGTGCTTGCCAGTATGGCCCCTCTAGTTGTGTCTTTTCACAGCAGCGTTATCTCCAGAAATTAGCGGGTGATAGCATTTGTCTCAGTGCTATGGAAGGCGTCATCTACAGATCAAGCTGCAGCTAAAGGCACAGACACAGGGACAAGTTGAAAAGTTGGCAGTTCGAAGTTCAAGTCCAGATAGTACCTAAGGCTGGTTATAAGGAGGCGCTCTTGTGGATTTGAACATTTAAAGGCTTACTTGAAATGTGGTATATTTATAGCTTGATCCTATGCACGTTTACTCATAAGTGAGTCCCACTGAGTTTAATGTAGCTTACTTTCAAATCAGTGTGAGTACATAATATTATCCTACCCAATAGTGTGTACAACTGCACATGCTAGCTAGAGCATTTATGTTAGCATGGCCGCTATTCACCTTGATGCCATAGGTTGGGATGTATCTGGAGACATAAGTGAGGTTGAAAGGTTGTGGACTGCTGCCTGGTGCCCGGGTTAGTTTCTTGTGGATCCAAGTAGAGATTTCATCATCTGTACTTAGGTTCTTACTATGTCCAACAAGCTGGTGAACTATTTCCCGAACTGAAACAACTGACCTATATGAAACAGAAACCATGGTTCTCAATGTGAACGTAAGAACTTAGAAGAGCTTTGCTGGATCAGACCACAATCTTATTTGGTCCAGCATTCTGTTCCTACTGTGGCCAATGGGAAGCTCACAGCAGGATATAAGGACAACAGTATCCTCCTGCTTCTAGTATTGTGAGAGGGAAAAAAATCTCCACACCATGCACGCTTACATGCACCTTTATCATGAACTACTCTCTTGTCCTTTTTTAAAGTGGAAGTGCCCCAAATATTGTAACCTTTCCTCATGTGGGGAGTTGTTCCAGCCCCTTGATCACATTAGCCACCCTTTTCTGCACCTCCTCCAGCTCTACAAACTTTTTTGAGGTGTAGTGACCAGAACCATACACAGTATTCGAAGTGTGGTCACACCAGATTTCTATAAAAACATTACAATATTAGCAGTTTTATTTTTCATTTCCTAATGATTCCCAACATGGAGTTTGCCTTTCTCACAGCAGCCACACACTGGATTTACATTTTCATTGATCCGCCACAACCACAAGATCCTTTCCTAGTCCATCCGCTAGTTCAGACTCCATCAGCATATATGTGAAGTTAGAATGTTTTGCTCAATGTGCATCAATTTACACATGCTTACACTGAAGTATATTTGTCATGTTAATGCCCATGTGGCACAGACTTTGGAAACTTGTAGTGGATATGTTAAATATTTTATTGTTCTATTTTTTATTTTGCAATCAAAGTGTGAAATGAAGCCAGTCCCATCCTTAATTCTGTTCATCTGATTTCAGTGCAGTATAAGTTTAAAATTAACTATCTTTGGTAAGGTTCCTCCTTTTGATCAAAAACCTTTCTAATTAATAAAGTAATGTGTTTGATAATCCTATTATGCCTTTTTTATTGGGCAGGTAATCAGTCTTATCAAAGTCTTACACAATTCAAATATTCTTGCTAGGTTCCTCCCACAGGGAGAACTGTCTGTTCCAGGAGTAGGCAATCTAGTGCTTTCCAGCTGTTTTGGACTACAACTCCCATGATCCTTGAGAATGGACATGCTTGCTGGGGCTCATGGGAGTTGTAGTCCAAAACAGAGTGCCAGGTGGCCTATTCTGGGCTATGCCTTGTCTTGTATCCATCATTTCATGCTATCTTGATTTCTGAGTCAGGGACTTTCTTACTCTAACTAAAGAAGACTTTTTGGAAAAGGAACTAGTAAGTCCTTAGCTTCTCTTACATTATAATAGAGCAATACTTAGAAACATTTTCCTTACGTTTGTCCTTGAAACCCGACTTGCCAATATGTTTATGCAGGACAACTGTGCATCAAAATGGACAAAGAGAGGGTTAGAAGGATTCCTGGGCAGGAGACATATTGAGTGCCACAACAGAGAAGACTCTTTCCTACCAGTTGTAGTTCACCTGGTGGCAGAACATGCAGAAGGGGCCTCCTGCTAACAACAGTGACTGAACAGGATGATAGTGGAAGTGATGGCCTTTTACTCCCTACTACTTGGGTCTACTCCCAAAGTGTTTAGGGGAGGGATGGGCAACCTGTGGCCCTGAGCCTAATTTCAAAAGCCCTCTACATGCGATCAGTGCAGACCTCTGGCAAAAGCAATCTGTCCCTTTGCTGGCAGCCCACTGCACGCAAAGGAAGGGAAAGAGAAAAAGGGTGACCCACCCACTTTTGGGGGTGGGGGGCTGAAATATTCCCCATCGGGAGAATGTGGCCCCCAACAGGAAAAAGATTGCCTGTCCCTAGTTTAGGGCTTTAAAAAGTATGACCAGCACTTAGAATTGTGATTGGAAACGGAGCAGCAGCCAATAAAGTTGATTAATGAAAACAGTCACATACTTCAGAAAACTGTCTTTGGTCAGGGGTCATGCCACTGCATTTTGTACAGCACATTACACCTTTAATTCTACAATGTAAGGGCCTAGTGGCCTATTTCAAAATTGCTACAACTAAGTCATGTCCCATGCAGCACAAGACTTTATCTCAAAAATGGATGACATTCCAAGCACAGCTTCTCTCAACAACTGATCCGAATGTATGGGAAGTGCCATATGGGAAACAAGCCATATATAAGCGCCATATGGGAGAACAAGCCATATATTCAAATATACTGAAACAGACCATACAGGGCTTGAAAGCAAACATTTACAGAGTAGTTCCCTGATCCATAAGATGATGCATCAGTGCAAGTACAATTAGCTTCAGTGGTGACTCTCCCGATGCATGGTCTTTTAGGAATGTATTAGGAGGAAAATGAACAAAGTGATGATTTGGGATAAAGGGTTATTGGTTGATATATCTATAGCCAGCATTTCACTTCTATTAATCCTATAAACACCGAGCTAGTCTAAACTCACTTCACCTGTTTGCCATGGCTTCATAGAGCTGGCTTTCTCCTGTGGTAGGCTTAGCTGAGTCAGAGTAATAGACCCCATCAGAATATTCAGGTCTGGGCTGGAAAAGGCCCATCTTGACCCAGTTTCTCTGTGGGACCATGTTTCTTTGTAATGTTTGATGGCTGGAATCCACAGGAGCCTTGAGAAGCCTCACCAGCAGAGTTGCACAGGGCACATGCCTACAGGGAAGATGAGAAGACAGATACTAAAAAAGATTGTGTTTGGTTGGTGAGGTGGGTTATGAACTGGAAAAGGGCTTACCGTCCTATTGAAGTTAGAGTACAAGTACAGAAGGGCTGGTCTGGACAGGGGCTGTTGTGAAAAATACGGAGCTGGTGAGCACCGTCATTTAGAGAGACCTGAAAGAAACAATAATCAACAGACCCCTTTTTGTTCCTTGCTTGTAACAGCTTTGCCCTAGGAGTGGAAAACAGGCCATTGACTGGAAACATGCCAGTCAATGTTATTTTTAGTACATCCATGGGAAACGTCTTGCGTTGCCCTCAAATATCATCTGCATCTGAGTTGTGAAAAGATAGTAACATTGTCTGGTGGAGCTTCAGACAATGAAGAAAATCACACCCCAGTTCTGCTGAGGACTTCTGTTTGGAGCCTTCATGCCTGCTGATGCCATGACAAAAATGTCTCCTGTGAAATCCAGTGGGAGTGCACAACATTCTTGTGGCAATTTGATCTTAAGCAAGAGAATGAGGGTTCTTGAACATCAGAACTATTAAGGATTAACCAGCCCTAAAGAGGAAGCAGGGGCTGTTTTTACATTATCCTCCCAGAGCCTGTCAGTGTTATAAACCTGGATTCAAACCCTGCCCTAACTCAATTTCCAGAATTTAGGTTGGTTCCCCTGAAGTCTCCTGTTAACTCACCCGGATCCCCTTGGCCTCTGGTTTGGGCGCTGTGTGTGTTCCAGATTCCACAAAAAGGTTGAGAGCCCCCCAGCCAATCTGGATGAGATTGGAGCTTAAGTGATCAATGGAATAAACCTGTAAAGTATCAAGGGACATGACTGATTGATTGAATGATTGATTAATGAGTATTTATGAACTGCTTAGATCTAAAGATTTCAAAGTGATGTACACAAATCACAAAAACATAATACATTTTTGTTGCATTTAGCACCCATAGTAGTTCCATTCTGAAAGAACTGGCATGCATTAGCACCGTCCTTTGCTTACTTGTTCACCTAGAGACTCAAACCCAGCACGAACCTTCAGCAGGAGAGTTGCACAAGGTGTTATCACTGGCTCTCGGATTTCGATCGAGTAGTTGTAAATTGGGTCAAAGATGCTGCTATTCAAGTCAATCCCAGTGTAAATGTCTGGACCAATTCTGAAAGGAAAAAGGAGGAGGCAGGTACATAACCTTGGAATTTTCCCATAAGTGAGGCTCATCAAACTACCCTGTTGCTGCAAGTACCTTGGTCTGAAGCAAACCCATTCTAAGATCCAGGACACAGCCAGAGAGATTTTCAAAACCAGTGCTAATAAATTAAGTCTGGATCAGAAAATCAGCACACAGCCAGTTCATACAACCACAAATTGGGTGTGTTTTTCAAACCATGCTGGTGTTTGCCCTCCTAGACTGAATGTTGTACATACTATAAATGTCATATGAATCCACCATGAGCAGTTTACTCTGAGAACAATGTGCTAAGTGCCCATGGTTATCTGTGTGGGTTTTTTTCTGGTGACTGTGCTTATCATGCAATTATTCAAACAATTTTTTATCATTATTTATTGCTTTAATACCCCACCCTTTTTCAACAGAAAACTACAAGATGGATAAACAAAAGAAACAAAATACAAATGACCTAAAACAGACATGTAATATATTTGTGGTGGGAAAGAGGATTGGCTTTATGTATTGAAAGAAACTCAACTTTTGGTCATGTGGATTGACATGTCCTTGAGTTGATGACTATATGGTTGTGTGGGGCGGGGGTGGGGGCATTACTTGGTGAAACAGACTGACTATGTATATTATCAAAATGTCCACACAAGGACACACTTGCGATACTTTTGATGACTCTGTCTCATCACCTATACGGAGTATAAGGAGGAGGCCATGTGACCAAGGTAATCAAATATGGTACCATGGAGTTCCATATTTGACTGCCATTCTCCTCCCTTCCCCTCATCATGATACAGTACTTTTCCCTAAGTGCTCAAAATACTTCACATACATTAACATTAGCTTAGAAATAGATGAGGTGGTCATCTTGTACTAGTCTTGCACAAAACCAGTCTTGCACTATTTCACTTCAGACTGTAGGTGAGGGATCCCTTGATGTAATCCCAGTTCATATTAAAAGCAACAACTCCCTACACACACAGAAGTAGATTTCAGAGATAAGAGTTCTAGACTAGCCTTGTCTCTGTTATGGAAGTTCTGTATATTCCCTCCATGGGGAAAGCAATCCCTTTATGTGATCCCCACACCTCATCGCCTGTTCGTGTGATCTAGAGGTCTGTTCTGACATTATCTTTGCAGCATGGGAACCAACCACCCAACCATGGTTCCTTCTTGTGCTACTCAGATAATGCCGGAAGCCCCAGATC
This sequence comes from Heloderma suspectum, assembly GCF_057233095.1. Classification (NCBI taxonomy): domain Eukaryota; kingdom Metazoa; phylum Chordata; class Lepidosauria; order Squamata; family Helodermatidae; genus Heloderma; species Heloderma suspectum. Next base: position 235,248,310 of record NC_139461.1, read on the forward strand.
GCTGCAAGAAGCCTATGTTACAATTCCTTCTGACCCAGCATCAACCCTCTTGAAACTGGGGCAATGCTGGCATGGGAAAGAAATGTGTCAGGGACTTCTCCTACATGATCTGAGCTTCTGACATTATCTGAGCAGCTCCTGTCCTCTGACAGTTAAACATCAGAACAGGCCCTAAGCAAGATCTATTCATGTGCAGGGGGAGAAGCAGGGGGAATCTGACATTTTGAGGAAAAAGCAGAACCAATTTTTCTTACTGGTTGAAACCACTGGTGAAGATGCGGGCAGCCACTCTTGTAACAGTAACATCATCAGGCAGAAAGCGGGCTCCATCGATGTACAAGTCAAAGCCATCCCCAGCACCGAAGGGCTCCATAGAAGGTATCTCCCTGACATGATGAATAAAAGCTTCCTGCAGGAATAAGTCCCAACTCAGGCCTTTATGGCAGATACTATGTTATGCTGACTTCGGGGAGCAAATGAGCAGGCTGCCACGAGCAGGGGCTGGTTTCATCTATTGCAGTGAACCTCCTCAACTCGAGAGAGAGATGAATCATATAACATATATACAGGAAATGAATTGTGATATGTATGTTAGTTTTTATATAAGGTTTTTCCCTACATTCCTGAAGAAGCACTAGAACATTATTTCAGTGTGGAACCACTTATTATTTTATCTTGGTTAGCATGTTTTCAAACCTGTATTTTCAGGGAGAATGCGAAGGTGAGGCACATATGGGTGTGTGTGTGTGTGTGTGTGTGTGTGTGAGAGAGTGAGAGTGAGAGTGAGAGAGAGAGAGAGAGGAAATGCTTCATCTCCCCTGTGTCCTCTGATTCTCCCTTGCTAATATCTCCTGCCTGAGTGCTTTTATCTTTAGTCAGCCTTGTTTCCAATTTCAGAACCTGGTTGTGGTGGTGGTGAGCCAGGGGGTGGGGCGACATTTGCAAGGGAGAATGGAAAAGGAGAATGGCTAAGATCCCTGTCTGTTGACTTCCCTGAAAATGCCCCCCCTCATCTGCAAGAGTATTATTAGGGTAACCTCATACAGCCTTCTTAATGTATAGTTCCAGCCTCAGTAATGATGACAACATTTCTGAAGACAAGTTGGGCTAAGGCTGAATGATTTTGCCTTGCCTAAATGCTTCTGGTAGAGTGGCTGTGTTAGTGTATTGGAGTAAAAAACAACCCAAACAGAGTTTTGTGGCGCCTCAAAAACTAATCAGTTTATTGTGGTATTAGCTGAAGTGGACTACAGTCCACTGCCCAGAGCAGTCTTCCCCAACTTGGTGCTCTCCATGCTGGCTGGGGATGATGGGAGTTGTAGTTCAGTACATCTGGGGGAAGCTGTCTTAGAGCAGAGGTGGGCAGGCCTCCAGATGTTTTGAACTTCTACTCCCAGCATTCCTGACCATTGGCCATGCTGGCTGGTGCTTCTGGGAGTGGAAGTCCAAAACACCTGGAAATCTACCTTCTACCCACCCTTATCCTATAGGACCCTTCACTTCCCCAACCTGATGTCCTCTAGATATGCTGGACCTCATCATCCATCAGCCCCAACCAGCATGATCAATAGACAGGAATCCAGGGAGCTGCAGTCCAAAACATCTGGAGGACACCAAGTTGGGAAGGCTGGCCTAGAGTTACCCAATGTGTTCATGGCTGAGCCAAGATTTGTAACTGGGATTTCCAGCCCATAGCGCATGCACTTAATCACTACACAGGAGTGAAACACAGGCCACCTCCTGTATATGTTAGAGCAGGGATGGGGAACGTGTGGCCCTCCAGATGTTGATAGACTGCAACTCCCATCATCCTTCACCCTTGGCTATGCTGGCTAAGGCTGATGGGAATTGCAATCCAACAGCATCTGGGAGACCACACATTCTCTACCCCTGTGCTAGAGCCTAGCTGGGCAACAGAGTGTGAACTGAGTAACAACTGGCACTCCAGGCTGGAAAGAGATAGCTACCTGCTGCTAAAAAAACGCTGCTGACCCTTACACCAATCCGTTCCAGGGCAGGTCTGTCCCAGCCATCCCAATCCCTGTCAGGACCACAAATACTCCTTGTCCAACACTCACATGGGGCCAGGTTTTTACAGAGTCAAGTGTGGGTGGCGACTCTGGTGGGAAAGGCAGCTCAGTTTTCTGGGTGCTGAAGATGTGCAGCCTCAAGGTAGCATCACCATACATCTTGCAGTCCTGGTGCTTCTGCTCTGCTGACTGAGGAATGCATCACCCAAGCCCAGACAGGGATGAAACAGGAGGAAAGCATGACAAGATGTGACTAAGATACAGGGAACCCACACACAGTAGAGTGGAAACTTATTACACTCAGTCCTATAAATACTAACATTTTATTTATTTATTTAAAACATTTATATCCCACCCTATATCATTAGGATCTCAAGGTGGCATAAAGATAAAATCAATTTAGACAATGTAAAACAATAAATAATGTAAACAGCTAAAACATATTAAACCATTAAGCAAGCTAATACCAATTTAAAATCTAAAACAATAAAACAGTTAAAACAGTGTGCTACTTTAAGGAATGCATTTAGCCCTCAAAAGCTTTGATAAAAAGCCATGTTTTATCTTGGTGCCAAAATGAAACCAATGTCTGTGCCAGTCGGGCCTCTGATAGCTTCTATATTTTAAAAGTCTTGACTAATGTGGGCCTGCTAGGCAGGGCCAGCCCTACCATCAGACAGAGTGAGGCAGCCACCTCAGGCAGCACATGCTGGGGCAGGGTAGGGATGAATGGTGGTGAAGTGCTGGGAGACAGAGCAGTGTATGCCAAGCAGCCTCTACTGGGCCTCCTAAGCTTGCCTGCTGCCCTCAGGTGCAGTGGAGGACACTGTTCCTTCACCAGTGTGGAAGTAACATTCAACCGCCAGTCCAGTTTGCTTCTGTACTGGGAGGAGGCCATCTTGTCCTTTGCCTCAGGCAGTAAATTGTCTTAGGCCAGTCTTGGGAGTCAAGACTGTTGCATTAACAACAGCAGCAGCAGGACTGGGGCCATCATTTCACTTGTATGTCTCCCGTGAACATTTTGCTGCTGCATTAACCTCGATGCACCCTACATCTCCATCTAACTTTAGTGTGCTGTACCGGAATGGACTTACTATCACTGACAAGGCTGCTACAGGTGGCACAGGAGCATGGTACAGGGGTAGTGTGTGGGTTCCCGTGTTCCACATAGGCACTCCAGGTTCTTCTTTCATTGCACCTGCAAAGGTAGAATGGGGACAGCTTTATTCCCATAAAGCCAGTATGGTGTAGTGGCTGGAGTGTTGGACTGGGAGCTGGGAGATCCAGGTTCTAGTCCCCACTCGGCCATGGAAGCTCACTGGGTGACTTTGGGCCAGTCACACACTCTCAGCCCAACCCACCTCACAGGGTTGTTGTTGTGAGGATAAAATGGAGAGGAGGAGGATAATGTAAGCCGCCTTGGGTTCCTTGCAAGAGGAATAAAGGCGGGATATAAATGCAATAATAAATAATAAATAAATAAATAAAGGAACTGGCAATATGAAGACCTTAATTCCTGTAGAGCATGCGGCCAGCTAAAATGCCAGCAGCATACCAGCAAACATCACTTTGCAGGATTCAGACAGCTTCGTCAGTCTGACCACAGCCCAGGCAGCTAGCCATTTTTCGCTCTCTAGTCGTGGCTGACAGTGAGGCTTTAATCCTTTGTCCCAGGGCGTGGATGCTGTCTTCCCACTGGGCCAGTGGTAAAAGCGAGCAACGAGGATCATGTCCTCCTGAAGCATAACATCCCAGAAGGTTACCTGAAGGAGACAAAGGGAAGCAGCTCAGGAGAGCCACGATCACAGCCGGCCCAAGACAGGTTGCTGCCTGAAGCAGAACAGGAAACGACATCCCAAGAACCCACCCACCCAAGTCAAGATGTATAGTACCCAAAGATATTTGGGCACATGAGACAGAAAATCCCACAAGCACCTCTCCCTATCCCAGGCAGTAAACATACAATAATTACAAATTAAATAACTAAAAATGTGCTGCCTTTTCATAACACCCAAAATCTACTGCCTAAGGCAGACGACTCGCTCCGCCTAATGGTAGGGCCAGCCCTGGCCATGACGTAGGGTAATATGTATAGTTGCTATAACTATCATCACCTTCCACCCTCCCCTTCTATTCCTTCCCTCATGAATCACATTCAAAAACCTCATTGATTAGGAGTGATTAAGGTTTGTTCTGGGCTCAACACAGCCTGTTCAGCTTACACCACAGGTAAGAGAAACAAAAGCCCATGTTTTGCAAACAACAAAACATCTTACAGCCAAGAACTCCAATAACCCCATAGGCTGGAGCAATTCCCCCTGGCAAGCTGCTCATGCAGAATCTAGGAAAAAGAGCGCTTAGTGCAGGTGTTTGTGTAATATCCATACTTATCCCATCAGATGGGCATACGAAAGCGGCGCACACAGATGAATCTGCCTTCAAAATCTGCCAGTCCCAGCAGCAGATAACACTGTGTGACTCTTCTTGTCACAGAATGTGATTTTTCCAGATGCAAAATGTGGAGTACACTGAAGAAATGTAGACTTACCAGGTATAGAGTTATTGCACAGCATGTTTAAATAAATATATTAGCTTTCTAACTTGTGCTAGAAAATCTCTATGAGCACTGTAAATTCCTTGCATGTCCAGAACATCACAAATTGCATCTCACTGCACTGCATAAGAAAGGCAATAATGCCCTCTGTATGAGTGCTATTGCACAAGAGATGGGGGAAGGAACCCTCTGAAGACAGAGTGGGCGGATATGCTTCTGTATGCCTAAAGCTTTGTGTGGGGAGTTGTGGTCATACTTGCACTGAGGTGGACAGCAATTCTGTTGTCCTAGATTGGCTACCTGCACCTAATATCAGATTATGAACAGCTGTCTGCATCTGAATCTGCACCTGTGGCGTAGCCTCCCACAATGATTTGGGGTACTGCATATGGTACCAACTGCATGATGTATTTTTCGCAGGAGCATCTTTGGATCATAGCCTCCTTTTGCAACTTTATCAGGCAAGTAACAAGATTGGCTCATTTCATTTGTATCCTCACAGCAAGCTCATGAGGTTGATTAAGCTGAGAGACAGTAACTTGCCTAAGACACTGTGAACTTCATAACTGAACAGGGATGTGAACCTGAGTCCCCCACATCCAAACCTAACACTCTGTACCTCCTGCTCTCCAAACACAAAGTAGCCATGTTTGATGTTGGATCTGACAGAATCAGTGCAATAATTCAGTCCCGAGTCCCTGGTGCCAATCACCTGTTAAAAGAGTTAAAAGTGACCCATGGTTAAGTTTTTAAAAAATGTGACACATCATCCAGCTTCTTATTAAGCTATCTGGGTGGGTTTAACTAAATTCATTCCTTCTGCCTGAAAGAAACGCTAGAATGGTTCCATCAGCTTTCCTCATATTATAATCTGGACAATATAGATTGCAGGCTTTTGAATAGTAGGGTAGCTGTAACCGTAGCATATGCTGTGACTTCTGGATACCTGGCTCCAGATATCCTGAGTTCATCCTAACAAACCTGCTTGATTAGCTAAGAGCCTGAGCTGTAGAAGTGGCTCTACTATGGGTATCTGGAATCTTGCCACACTGGACTAGCATAACCCTCAGATCCTTTCCAGCCAATCAGTTCTGTGATGTAAGAAGATGACAAGCTTTCTCCAAGCCTCAGGCCTGGGCTTCATCTGTTAGCTGGAGCTGACTATATAGCTCTTCCACAGCTAACACACTCCTAGCTAAGGAACGTGCTTTATACTGTGTCAACTCATTGGTCTATCTAGGTCAGTACTGTCTACATGAGCCTTCCCCAACCTGGTGCTCTCCAGATATTTTGGACCAGGGCTGCAGAATCTCTTTCAGCCCAAGGGCCAAGTTCCATTTTGGAGAAGCTCTCGGGGGGGGGGGGTGTTCAGTGGTGGGTGGGGCCCAAAGCAAAAGGGGCGGGGCAAAAGGGGCAGGGCAAATATTTTTTAAAAGCCAGCATATTTTTGCCTGAAGCCCTTACTGCCGGTAATTAAGCCTTAGGAGAAGCATTTCAATCATTTAGAAAGGAGAAAAAAAGTGTACAAAAACTGGAAAAATACCAAACAATTGGTGGTCGGAGGAAAGGGGAGGTGGCCTTCGGGAGAACCCTGGAGGGCCAGATTGGGACCTCTGGAAGGCCAAATTTGGCCCCCAGGCCTGAGGTTCTTTACCTCTGTTTTGGACAACAATTCCCAGCATTCCTGATCACCGGTCATCGTGGCTGGGGCTGATGGGCAACTCCCAAAACATGTGGAGGGCATCAGGTGGGGGAAGGCTGGTCTACATTGACTGGCAGTGATTCACCAGGGTCTGAACCTGTGACTTGTAAACAACACATGCTGAGCTATGGCAGTTCCCCATACAGAAGTTAGAGTAAGTGCAGAACCCAGGTCTCCCAGTTCCTAGTCCAGCACTAATCACTATGGGTCTAGTGACAGCCACACACTTGCTCCTTACCTGACCGGTTTTCTGGTGGTAACCCGTCAGCCGGATGGCCCCATCTCCCAGTGGGGCACCTTTCACTCTGTCAAGGATAAACCCCAAGAGTCTTTCTTTCTGCTGCCTGGAGTTCTCCTGCTGAGGTTGTGGCCTCTGGGGTGTTTCACCTCTCCTGAAATAATTAGAGGCTTATTAACATACTCCTCTTCTTCCACCTCCCTAGAAACGGCATGCAGAATCTTCTGCAGAAAGCAAATGGTGGTTTCACACCAAACAGGAACCTTGCTAGGTTAAGCAGTAGAGCTGTGTTAAGGGAAAGACAGGGAGAAATCTACCCATTTCAATTGATCCAGTCCTGTTATGGCACCCCCGCCTTCCCCACTACCACCACTACTTCTGGAGCAGCGTGCCTTCTGGATCCATTCTTCCGCCAGCCTCCTCAGCTTGTGGATGCTGGGGGTGGGTGGGCAGTGGCAGTGCCCCCCTGGTCATTTTCCTCTGTTGGAGGACAGAGCTGCGCTATGTGGCCTTCCCTTCACCCTTTTAGCCAGCCTGCTGCCCTCAGGTTCAGTGGCGGGTGCTGTCCTGTCTCCGGCACTAAAGCAAGATTCAACTGCCAGTACAGTTGGCTTCTGTTTGTAGACTGTGCTGGGGCAGAGGTAGGGGGCAGATCTTGTCCTTTGCCTCAAAATGTCTTGGGCCAGTGTGAGGTGTGTCTCTCTGGCCATTCAAATGGCATTTTGCAACAACATCAGATACAGCTTCTGTGTAGGGCTGACAAAGCCACACAGGCAGTGCAAGCTTCCCATTGCCTATTTCTATTACAACAGCTGTGCAGGGAGAGATAAGAGATAATCTTCCCAGACATATCAGAGGAAAAGCCAAACTGCTTGGTCCGTTACCTGGAAGGGCATGGAGCAGCCTTTGATCTCTGTTTCTGGTGTTGCCAGTGCCACAGCCAGGAAAATAGGATAGGGAGATATGGGGAAATGAAGAAAGGGGAGGGGGGCAGGCTGATGAACATGAGCAGATTGCAACATAAAGGCCAGAAGGGAGTTTCTTTAAGAAGCCCAATAGACTACCCACTTAGGTGTTAGGGAATAGAGAAGGAATGTTAAAGGTAATTGATTGCATAGGTGTTACAGGTATGTAAAATCTGATCAATGAGAAAGGACATGCGAAGAAAACAATTACGTTGCTAGGATTTATTTATATGAATAAAAGACGTCTCGTGAAGGATCTGGTAAATCATCAGTGGATTTAATCAGCGAACAACTTGACAACTGCACAACATGCAACACCCAAACAGGCTCATGTTAAATAATAAGTCAGCCATCACAAATTGAAGATTGACATGGTGTAGTCTAAAATGAAAGCTGAATGGAATCAGCCTGCTTGACCTCTCTGGTCAACTACTACACCCCTACTCCATACATATGGACTGAGCATCAGTGTCATGCCTCTCACATTCCAGAACAAAATTCATGAAAACGAAATAGTCGTGGAAAATAATCAGCACAACCATGGGAATGAAGCAGAATGGCTAGATGTCCAATAAAAAGAAGTGATGCATCTGACCTCAGATGCACTAGAAGAAGCACTGTACATAGATACAGAACAGAACAGTTCACAGAGTATATGGCTGTTTAATGAAGGAGAAAAAGAGAAGATAGAGAAGCACAGAGAGCAAAGGGAAGAATGCAGCTTGTGGACTGCTTCTCCTATACAATTCACGAAGAAATGTTTCAGAATCATTCCTCCCTCCCCTTTGTTCCAGCTCTGGCTGGGCTAGGTGAGCCTTGGGGCATAAATGTAGAGGCAGCTAGTGTGCTATTATTACTATTAAGTTCCTAGTATCACTAGATGCTGTACAAAGTTTACTTATTTATTTATATTTATATCCTGCCTTCTCCTCCAAAGAGTACACAGTCCTTCTGCTCTGTTTTATCCTCGCAACAACAACCCTATGAGGTAGGTTAGGCTGAGAGTCAGTGACTGACCCAAAGTCACCCAGTGAGCTCCACGGCTGAGTGGGGACTTGAACCGAAGTCTCCCGAGCCCTAGTCCAACACTCTAACCACTACACCACACTGTCAATGGTTAAAAAAATAAGACTTGTCCTGCAGATTCACAGCACTTCTAGAACAGATGAATACACAGAGAAAGAAGGAAACATCAAAGAGAATGAGAAATTTGGTACTATGCTTAATTGTTCTAAAAATGTAAATGATACTAAGCTAGGAGGCCATTTACTCACATTCCTACTAGTACCATGACAGACAGCATCTTCCAAAGGAAATGAGCAAAGACCAATGGTTTCCATAGGCAGAGGCTTCCTTTTCCAACAAGGTTTAAGGGAAGGGTGTGCTGACCCAGTCTTAGCTTCTATGGGACTGAACCACTTTAAAAGGTTAATTCAGCCAATGTTACCAAGACCCCCCTTCACAGTCACTGAGAGTTACTTCTCAAAATTAAACTTTGCTTACTCCTATACTAAAAAGAGTCTCCAATGGTGATTCGATAAAAGATTAAGGCTACAATCCTACATCTGCCTACCTAGCAATAAGCCCCACTGAACACAATGAGACTTACTTCTGAGTAGACATGTATAGGATTGTGCTGTAAAAAAATCTAGACCCGTAGAATTTATCCCTTCAAAAGGTATGAATGGGCAATTAAGATAAAGGAAAGAAGGGTAAATGCTTTGGAAATTTGGTTGGTCCTAATAAAGGTATCCCCTTCATGGATCACTGCCTTGTTGTGGCGAAGGGGCTTGCGTAACTCAGTGAAGCCATAAGCTATGCCGTGCAGGGCCACCCAAGACGGACAGGTCATGGCAGAGAGTTCTGACAAAATGTGGTCCACTGGAGAAGGAAATGGCAACCCACTCCAGTATTCTTGCCAAGAAAACCCCATGGAACGTATCACAAGGCTAAAAGATATGACGCCGGAAGATGAGCCCCTCAGGTTGGAAGGTGTCCAATATACTACTGGGGAAGAGCAGAGGAAATTTCCAAGTAGCGCCAGAAAGAGTGAAGCAGCTGGGCCAAAGCCAAAAGGACACTCAGCTGTGGATGTGTCTGGTGGTGAAAAGAAAATCCGATGCTGTAAAGAACAGTATTGTTTAGGAACCTGGAATGTAAGATCAATGAATCAAGGTAAGCTGGAGGTGGTCAAACATGAGATGGCAAGATTAAACATCGACATCTTGGGAATCAGCAAACTAAAATGGACAAGCATGGGCGAATTTAATTCAGGTGACCATCATATCTACTACTGTGGGCAAGAATCCCTTAGAAGAAATGGAGTAGCACTCACAGTCAACAAAAGGGTGGGAAAAGCAGTACTGGGGTACAATCTCAAAAACGACAGAATTATCTCAGTACGAATCCAAGGCAAACCATTCAACATCACAGTAATTCAAGTCTATGCCCCAACCACTGAGGCAGAAGAAGCTGAGGTTGATCGGTTCTATGAAGACCTACAACACCTTCTAGAACTAACACCAAAAAAAGATGTCCTCTTCATCATAGGGGATTGGAATGCCAAAGTAGGAAGTCAAGAAATCACCGGGATAACAGGCAAGCATGGCCTTGGTGTACAAAATGAAGCAGGACAAAGGCTAATAGAGTTTTGCCAAGAGAACACGCTGATCATAGCAAACACTCTTTTCCAACAGCACAAGAGGCGACTCTACACATGGACATCACCAGATGGTCAATATCGAAATCAGATTGATTATGTCCTTTGCAGCCAAAGAGGGAGAAGCTCTATACAGTCAGTAAAAACAAGACCTGGAGCTGACTGCGGCTCAGATCATGAGCTTCTTATTGTAAAATTTCGGCTTAAATTGAAGAATGTAGGGAAAACCACTAAACCATTCAGGTATGACCTAAATCATATCCCTTATGAATATACAGTGGAGGTGACAAATAGATTTCAGGGATTAGACCTGATAGACAGAGTGCCTGAGGAACTATGGACGGAGGTCCGTAACACTGCTCAAGAGGCAGCAACTCAATCCATCCCAAAGAAAAAGAAATGCAAGAAAGCAAAGTGGCTGTCTGATGAGGCTTGACAAGTAGCTGAGGAAAGAAGGGAAGCGAAAAGCAAGGGAGAAAGGGGAAGATATATCCAACTGAATGCAGAGTTCCAGAGAATAGCAAGGAGAGACAAGAAGGCCTTCTTAAATGAACAATGCAAAGAAATCGAGGAAAACAATAGAATGGGAAAGACTAGAGATCTTTTCAAGAAAATCAGAGATCTCAAGGGAACGTTTTGTGCAAAGATGGGCATGATAAAGGACAAAGAAGGCAGGGACCTAACAGAAGCAGATGAGATTAAGAAGAGGTGGAAAGAATACACAGAAGAACTATACAGGAAAGATCTTAATGTCCCTGATAGCCATGTTAGTGCAGTCACTGAACTTGAGCCGGACATCCTCGAGAGTGAAGTCAAGTGGGCCTTAGGAAGCATTAGTAACAACAAAGCTAGCGGAGATGACAGTATTTATTCCAGCTGAGCTATTTAAAATCCTAAAAGATGATGCTGTTAAAGTGCTGCACTCAATATGCCCACAAATTTGGAACACTCAACAGTGGCCACAAGACTGGAAAAGGTCAGTTTACATTCCAGTTCCAAAGAAGGGCAACGCCAAAGAGTGTTCAAACTACCATACAATTGCGCTCATTTCACATGCCAGCAAGGTGATGCTCAAAATCCTACAAGCTAGGCTTCAGCAGCATGTGAACCGAGAACTACCGGAAGTACAAGCGGGGTTTCGAAGAGGCAGAGGAACTAGAGATCAAATCGCCAACATTCGCAGGATCATGGGGAAAGCAAGAGAATTCCAGAAAAACATCTATTTCTGCTTCATTGACTACGCTAAAGCCTTTGATTGTGTGGATCACAACAAACTGTGGCAAATTCTTCAAGAGATGGGAGTACCAGACCACCTTACCTGTCTCCTGAGAAACCTGTATGAGGGTCAAGAAGTAACAGTAAGAACTGGACATGGAACAACCGATTGGTTCAAAATTGGGAAAGGAGTACGACAAGGCTGTATATTGTCGCCCTGCTTATTTAATTTATATGCAGAGTACATCATGAGAAACGGCAGGTTGGATGAATCACAGGTCAGAATTAAGATTACCAGGAGAATTATCAACAACCTCAGATACGCAGATGATACCACCCTAATGGCAGAAAGCGAAGCGGATCTAAAGAGCCTCTTGTTGAGGGTGAAAGTGAAGAGTGCAAAAACTGGTTTGAAACTCAACATTAAAAAAACGAAGATCATGGCATCTGGCCCCATCACCTCCTGGCATACAGAAGGGGAAGAAATGGAAGCAGTGACAGATTTTACTTTCTTGGGCTCCAAGGTCACCGCAGATGGTGACTGTAGCCATGAAATTAAAAAACGCTTGCTCCTTGGGAGGAAAGCTATGGCACACCTAGACAGCATAGTAAGAAGCAGAGACACCTTGCCGACAAAGGTTCATATAATCAAAGCTATGGTTTTCCCAGGAGTAATGTATGGCTGTGAGAGCTGGACTATAAGGAAGGCTGAGCGCCGAAGAATTGATGCATTCGAACTGTGGTGCTGGAGAAGACTCTTACGAGTCCTCTGGACTGCAAGGAGGTCAAATCAGTCAATCCTAAAGGAAATTAACCCTGAGTGCTCATTGGAAGGACAGATACTGAAGCTGAAGTTCAAATATTTTGGTCACCTAATGCGAAGAGAAAAGTCACTGGAAAAGACTCTGATGCTGGGAAAGATGGAAGGCAAAAGGAGAAGGGGACGGCAGAGGATGAGATGGCTAGACAGCATCACCGATGCAATGAAGATGAACTTGAGCACGCTCCGGGAGAGAGCGGAGGACAGGAAGGCCTGGCGTGCTATGGTCCATGGGGTCACGAAGAGTCGGACATGACTTAACAACTGAACAACAACAACAACAACTAAAGGTATTGCCCAACTGTGGATTTTAGATATTTGGCAAGACATTTTTGTTTGCAAGTCCCACAAGTGGTTTCCAGACTAAAGGACGTTTTGGTAATTACTTTGGATGAAGCACTCATTAGAAATCTATCAGCCTGTTTAAATGGAGGCAATTTGATTTCATAAAGGAACTTTTTATTTTTTTTAAATTGTCTAAAAAGCTATCTCCATTACATCCTCTCCAACACATACGCAAGGCATGTGATGGAAACAATAGGGTGGCTATGCTCAGCCCCTGGTAATCAGAGATATACACCATCTCTGAAATTAAAAGGTTCCTTTTTAGCCAACAGCCACTGATAAACTAATGTAGCCTTCCCCAACCTGATGCCCTCCAGATGTTGCTGACATATTTATTTATTTATTTATTACATTTATATCCCACCTTTCTTCCATTGTGGAACTCAAGGTGGCTACATGTGGCTCTCAGGTGGCCTCCTCTCCAAGCACTGACCAGACCCAGACCTGCTTAGCTTCAGCATGGTGGCTGCCTCATGTGCCTTCAGACTATGCCCTGGACTTCAATTCCCATCAGCCCCAGCCAGATTGGACAATGTTCTCCCTCTGCTGGAAGTTGTAGTCAAAAATATCTGGAGGGCACCAGGTTGGGGAAAGCTAGGTGACATGATCAGTTGCTGACTATGGTCTCCCTCTGCTGTGCAGACCAACCAGCACAGACTAGGGGTGTCTCTACATGAGCGATATATTGCACGCTCACAATTGGTCACTCACAGAATTTTGTGGTCCTTTACATGATGTCATGAACCTCCAGGACACCTCACGTATATTTCCCCCTTTATTGCGCTTTCAGAAAGATTGGAGATAAACTAGTATTAAAAGTTAATGGTGCCACATTGGCAGTGTGCAATGCCAGCTTAGCGCCACGAACTTGCCAAGGAAGAACTTTCCTCAATTCAAACTACGTGACTCTTGATCGCCAATTGGAGGGAGAAGAGGGTAAAATGCCTCCCTGCAATGAAAGAAGACAGATCTGATCCCCCCACCCCACTAAGCTCAGAATCAACACCCTCTGTTGATTCGGAGCATCCCATTAAGCTCAGTGGGCCTTACTCCCAAGTAAGTGTGCCGAAGATTGCAGACTTACAGCGTGATCTTATATCTACTCAGAAGTAAGTCCCATTGACTTAAATGGGGCTTAGGCCCAAGTAAATGTGCCTAGGGCTGTGAGGAAACAGTACAGTGCAAGTTAAGCAATGAAATCCCCCCCCCCCACTCCTTTGCATACATGCCAGGGAGGGAGGGAGGCACTTCCTCTATGCAAACCACATGTCTGCTGTGTAAGGAAGCCCACCCTTATCCCACAAAGAAAGCGAAATCAGAAAGCCCCGGAAAGATGCATTTTTTTTCTTAATATAGAGGCACCCTAAGTTCACAGTGTTTATTTTTTGCAGGGATTGGTTGTGATGATGGGGTGGTGGTGGGATTGGATGTGTTCATTCACCACATCCAATCCCACCACCACCAAAGCCACATGCCAATGGACTCTTAAAAACAGCTTTTGGATCAAGCTCAATGAAAGATACAGAAACAAATTAAAGACTTTGGTGGATTAGAGATTCATAATCCTATCCTTCTATAACAGTTGCTTTAAACCCAAACACAGGGAGATGCACGCGCATACACACACACACACACACACACACACGGGCAGACATTGGTGTTCCTATGCCAATTCGTTTTCATTGGAAGGAAAGCCTGGACTTTCCTTCCAATGAAAGGGAAGCAGGTGGACCGCCATCCTCCTTTCTCACCTTTCATTAGATTTGTGCTGGAGAAGCTGTTCCTGATTAGGAGGAGGGTCAACAAAACCAGTGTAAGGAGAGAGAGAAAAGGACAGGCTGGTGGGGGCAGGGTGGAAAGTGCGCCGGGTTGGAGGGAAGTCTGTAGGGGATGCTGTGTAACTGGACACCTGCATTTGAGAGAAGAAAGCACAACAGGATTAAACAGGCAGGCCATGGGTAGTTTGAGAAGCAGGGGGAGCACATGGCAAATATGTGGGGTGGAGACCGGGTTGGGACGGGTGTGCGGGGGAAGCAAGGCCTCACTCCTCCTGATCCTACCTCTCTAAGTGCCACAAAACTTTGTTGTTTTTTCTGCAACAGACTAACATTGCTACCGCTCTGGAAATTGTTATAGAATCATAGAATAGTAGGGTTGGAAGGGGCCTACAAGGCCATCGAGTCCAACCCCCTGCTCAATGCAGGAATCCAAGTCAGAGCATCCCTGACAGATGGCTGTCCAGCCTCGTCTTGAACGCCTCCAGTGTGGGAGAGCCCACCACCTCCCTAGGGAATTGGTTCCACTATCGTATTGCTCTAACAGTCAGGACGTTTTTCCTGATGTTCAGCCGGAATCTGGCTTCCTGTAACTTGTGCCCATTATTCCGTATCCTGCACTCTGGGATGATGGAGAAGAGATGCTGGCCTTCCTCTCTGTGACAACCTTTCCAGTACTTGAAGAACACTATCATATCTCCCCTCAGTCTTCTCTTCTCAAGGCTAAACATGCCCAGTTCTTTCAGTCTCTCCTCATAGGGCTTTGTTTCCAGTCCCCTGATCATCTTTGTTGCCCTCCTCTGAACCCTCTCCAGTTTGTCTGCATCCTTCTTAAAGTGTGGTGCCCAGAACTGGACACAGTACTCCAGATGAGGCCTAACCAGTGCTGAGTAGAGGGGAACTAGTACTTCCCAGGATTTGAAAGCTATGCTTCTATTAATGCAGCTCAAAATAGCATATGTGTAACAGTTATGTCTCAAGTGCTCATCTTTTTGTGGGTGTGTCATCTGTCTGCTATCATTTCTACAAGCTGTCTTGCTACCAATTTACTCTCTTATTAATATCACATTTTCTTCTATCTCTCAACTCCATTAACCTCTTATCCATCGGAAAATAAGATAGAGATGGAATGTTCCTCACAGGATAGATACTTCCAAGAGATCCTCGCACTGCTGAGAACAACCACTCTGTGCTGGCAGAGTGAGATTTCAAATATTCCACATCATACTAACAGCATTCAGATATACCCTCTGTTCTTTTAACAGCTTCAAGACAGAGACAGCTTCAACTGGTGAAGCTTCCACCATCTTCACATTTTGATGGTTGCGCACGTTCCCCCTATTGAATGTCTGCCTTGACATGCAAATGTAGAAAGAACAAGAGCCATGCCAGAAAAAAGTGGTAATCCTACTCCCAAATAGCTTGAGTCAAATTAACCTCTACTGCAGGAAGTTACCCTGCAACATTTTAACACAAAGCCTGAGATCTCCAACACTGAGAACTGGCATAATGCACAAGGGGCAAGATCCACTGATAGGAACTGAAGGGCTTTTTGCAGTCCCTTTCAATGGGGATTATGCAGGGCCCCATCTACACCGGGCTTTTACTCCGGGACGGGTGCGAGTCGAGGTCCTTCTTGATAGATGACATTGTCACGACTTCGCAGCCATCCGTGGTTTTCACCCAGAAAAAGCCGAGTTCTAAGGAGTCGTTTTATTGCAATTTGGGGGGTTTGCTGCGGGTTCCCCTGCGGTTGTGGGCTGTCTGTTCCTTCCCCGAACTGACTTTGCATCTTAGAGTGGGTGTGCTGTAGGCATGCATAGTGCCTGCATCACTCTGTGATGCCCCTTTGCTCCCCCATCCCTTCGCAGCTGCGCAGTTACAGAGGCACAGAGGGACATTATCATTTCTTTAATCACACTTTTGCACATTTTTGCAGCTTCATATCTTCACAACAGTTGTGGACACAGTTCCCAAAGGCTGGGGGGGGGGTTCTTGGGGGAGGAACAACATTGCTCCAGCCACCATTTTGGAGTGATGGCTAGGCACGTAGCACTCATGCTTGTGAGTGTGAACCATCACGAATCTCGGGCTGGGGAACTGACAAATTTATGATGTGGAAATGAAGGAGCACAAAATGCCCACTTTTTACCTAAAACAGGGTCAGAAAGACACAGCAGAGCCCCTCAAATATAAAACAGCCACTGAAGTTTTGCACCCCCACGCTCATGGGACTGCACAGCTGCACATTTCAATATAATGGCAAAAAAAAAAGGGCACGGCAAGTCTCTTAGGAAAGTGCGCAGTACATCACGAGTGTATTGCAGGGCATGGTGATTCGAAGCCGCATTGCTGCACAGTTGCGACAGGCTGGGGGGCCAAAGCGGTGCCATGTAGATGGGGCCCAGGAGAAGCTGCTTGTGGATTGTGTGCCCTGTGCCAAAGAGCCTGAGCTATGGGGCCAAGTTCTATAGCTGAGGCTGGAGAAGTCTCATATTGGCTCGGGATATGGCATTAAGAAGCCTGACAAGTGTGACCTACCTCTCCCACAGGCTTAGGCATTCCCATGGCTCTTTCATTCTCAGGGAAACTCTGGCCTGGAGTTTAGCTCAGCAATATCTTATAGCTTGATCCCACAAAATTTCCAGCACATGGGTCAGACATCCCCAACCTGATGCCCTCCAGATGTTTTGGACTTCAACTCCCATCAACCCCAGCCTGCATGACCAATGGTCAGGAATGCGGGGCACTGCTGTCCAGAACATCTGGAGGGCACCAGGTTGGGGAAGCCTGACAGAGGTGTTCAAAGTGGAATATCACAAAACTATGCTAGTGCAGTATCACAAACATGGCAATCCACCTGATACAGCACCAGAGGCACATTCACGTGCATAAATATTTACAAGGGAGAGGGAGGGAGAAGAACCCCTCATCCCTAAGACTGATCTGACAAAGGCTTCATCCAGAGGTGGCTGAAATTTTCCAGAGTATTCCTGTCTTAAACACAGCTTCAACCTACTCACATTTGTAACCAGTTCTAATGCTGTGTGTGATTATTACAGTATCCTTCTGCGTACAGGGAATGCGGCAGCACCAGGTTTTTGGTGTCCTAAGGGAAGACGTCTTCAGTGGGCCACCGTCACTGAGTGGGCCCATCTCCTCCTCACTGCTTCCCATTTGCTTTCCCCTCTCTACCTGGACCCAATCCACACCTGCATCCGAGGGAGAATGCAAGATAAATGACAGCTGCTGTTCCTTCTCCTTGCTCCTGTTATGGCTTATTTGTTTGCTTGCTCAGGAAGGAAAGGGGAACAGGTAGCAAAAGCAAGAAGAAGCAAGAGACTATGGGGGTCATCACCTGCTGGAGGGTGTATCTCAGCCAGTGCCAACACCTAGTGCCAGCCCTGAGTACAGCTGCTACCATGACTGGCATCTACTTTCTAAATGGGAGTCCACCACGGAATTGTAGAGTTGGAAGGGACTTTGAAAATCATTTAGTCCAACCCCCTGCTCAACGCAAGCTCAGCACCACAGGGTGCAGCTGCAGCATCCCTGACAGACGGCTGTCCAGCCTCTGCTGATATACCTCTGGTGAACCCCACCACCTCCCAAGGCAATCTGTTCCACTGCTGAACAGCTCTCACTGTTAAGACATTTCTCCTAATATTTAGCCGAAACATTAACCCATGTAACCCCAGTTCAAGGAGAAAAGAGAAAAAAACAGGAAAAGGAGTAAAAACAACAGCTACCATGGAGTCCTACTCACTGTGGGAGGGTATTTGTACAGGGAGGCATTGCCAGGATGGATCTCAGCCATTGACTGCATGTCAGCATCTCTTGCATTCACCAGTCGCAAGTAAAGCTCTGCTTTGCCAGCCTGTGAGATAAAACAAGCTCTATCTGGTTAGAATGAAAACAGATGCAAACATCACTGAAGGAGCAGTTAATCTAGTATATCTTGCTCAGATTGGGAATCCGTCAGCACCCTGTGATTATTTCCACTATCTGAATTACATGGGGGGGGGGGGGAATCTGTCTCAAGGCACAAACTGTCACCTTCAACAGGTGTAATGGGGAAAGAAGGAGCTCAGCGTTAGGAGCTGACATTAATGGTTCACCATGAGCCTCCTGAGAGAACCAGCAGGACACCCTCTTCATGGTCTGGGTAAGAGGCTTGCTCTGGGACTCTGCTCTGAGATCCTTGTTAAAGATCCTCACCTGAGGCACACCATTCAACTGCTCTGCAGTAAGGCTTGGCTTCACAGGAAGCACACGGATAGGGACCTTCCAGCGTCCACTCATCACTTGATGCAGATGGTCAAAAATTCTGATTTTGGCCCATCCCCTGGGGGCCAAATTCTGGATCTCCAGCCCATAAGCATCAAATCCCCCGGAAGCTTGAAGTTCAGTCACAAGGGCAATGGAGGTTGAAGGAAGGACTCTGAAAAGCAATTACAGAAAGAGGTTAAAATGCGCACCAACATGGCTACTTTTTTCTTTCTGTAAATCCTGATCCAGGGTCCACCGCATATGTGTTTCATGGTGTGCCGTAGCACAGACTACTACTCGTTAGATGACACTAATTTAGTGTAAACACCTTCCAATTAAGAAGAAGCTGGATCTGACAAGTATAAAACTGGGCAGAGAGAAGCAATTTCATGGCACACTGGAGGCCACGTTAATCCCTAGGGAGTAGGCCAAGGCTCTCAAAGGGCTCTGCAAAAAAAAGTAACACGTTAAGACAGAGGTGCAGAACCTCAGGCCTGGGGGCCAAATATGGCCCTCCAGGTGGCCCCAGATGGCCATGCCACCCCCTTTCCTCCAACCACTGATCCCCATTCTGAAAGGCTGAAATACCCTCTCCTAAGATTTAGTTACGGGCAGTAAGAGCTTTAAGCAAAAACATGTTTTTTTTTGTATTTTGGCCCTCCCCCCCGCCAACTCCTTTTGCTTTGTGACCCACCCACCAGTACAATGCAGCCTCTGAAAGCTTCTCTGAAATGGAATTCGGCTGTCAGACTGAAAGAGATTCTGCACGAAGAGGACTGAAAGACCTAGGATACTGCCTGGGTAGCCAAAGGACGCAAAATACAGTGCTTGGCACACTACTGAAGCTGTAGAAATATTAAGAGCAGCAGTAGTAGATTCTTCTAGCCCATCAGTCTCTTATGCTGACAACAGTTAGTGCCTCAAGCCAAAAGCAACTAATGATGGTTGGGCCCACTTCGCATTGCTGTTTGGAAAGGTATGTTCTAACATCTGTCATCATATTTGCATCAGACACTCTTTTAGAGCAGACAAGCAGCATATGCATTTTAAAAATGACTTGCTGCGTGGAAGAAAAGAGACAACATGAAAATAGCCAGTGAAACTTACCTTGGGACCGGCTGCCTAGCTGCTAAGATGGCACAGCACCCTTTTTGTCCATCTATCACATACTGCGAGGACTGGCCCATATCAGAGGAGACAATCGGCAGCGGGGTGGGCTTGCCCAACTCTTGCTCATTACGGTACAGGCCAGAGACCAGGCAAACATGGTAGAATGTGGGATCCAGGCCCAAAAGAAAATCATAGAATATCACAAAACCAGACCTGCAGAAAGAAGAGAGTTTGTCATACTCATGTAGTAGCTAATGGTGCTACTTTCTCAGCAATGGCTGGGATCCAGAGATACACAAACTAACTTGTTCCAAGTCAATCACCATATGCTCAGAAGTAATGGTAATAAAGCTGGGAAAGGATGAACTTTACATGACAATGCCCACATGACTGTCAGACCAAATAGCCTATGCAAGAAGTCCAGTGGTAACTTTCCTTGGAAAAACTGCATATATGCCCCTGAAGCTAGGACAGTACGAGTAATAGAACCAACATACGCTGGATCATATGGAGCTGGTCCCAGGGAATCAGAGGGATCAAGGAAGTACTGGCTTGTAGCTGTGGCAGATGATCTCATGGGATCCTATGACAAACAGAAATTTGATGAATTTGATAAGCATTAACCCTAACAGAGTAATGAGGCATGCTCAAGCACTCAGTCCCTTAACAATATAACCCAACAGGTTCAAATAAATCATTCACCTCTGAGCCAAGCTCCCAGCATTTTTGCTATTAGCACAACATGAATCACTGAGTGTATCTTTTTCCAGCATGCAGCTAGCCCCACAGAATACTTTCTCTCCAGTCCTCCCAAGCCCTACACAAGTGAACATAACTTTTGATGTGCTTCCTAGACAATCCAGACCCATTCTGAAACACTGAAGCTCAGCATCAGAAAACCTATTCAGATGACCATGCAGATACAGAAAAATCCTACAGATGTGTTCTCCCTCCTCCTGGGCAGCTGATGCAGGGCTCCTGACACAACGCTGAGCATTTATCATGGCATGCCAGAAGCAGAATCTTAGCAGTGCATTGCATATGACTAGCCGGCTACTGATACTTTAGCTCAAAAGCCAAGGATTTAACATCCAGACCCAACAGATAGGTACCAGATCTACCTTAACATTATAGGAAAGAGCACATGCAAGATTTTTCTGTGGCAAACGTGTGCCAAAGTATTCATGTGAATAAGCTCTTAGCTAAACAAAACGCTGAGGCACATAGCATTCTTCAGGCTTCACAACCACAGCCAAGGGATGCAGCAGGGTGAGACAGGTGCTTGAGGGTGTGGTTTGCTGCACTACTGCCACTCCCTGTGCAGGGTGTGGGTGAGGAAGGACACAAGCCCTGCCTGTTTCCCTAGAACACCCTTCCCACACTAACTGCACACTGATAGAGAATGCAAAGCCACTGGAGCTAACACAAATACCGGGGAACCAGCTACCTGGGATGACAGCTCCAAAATCCAAAAGAGAAAAATGTGTATCATCAAATGCTTTTTCAACTCCATATGCAGCTCTTCTGTGCGAATCTCTCCTGAATTTCCCTAGAGAAAAGGGCACTCACCATGTTGCTAGCTAGAAAAGCAGGGTCAGGTAGCCCATGAAGATGATGGGGGGGGGGAGGTGGCAGCGGGGGAGCTACAGGAGGTGGCAGGAGGGGTGGTGGCCCCTTTCTGGGCCACCGTAGCTTCGTTGTCTCAGTGTCATTTCTCAGCCTGCCAAGCTCAGCATGCAGCTGAGCCATCTCTGCCATATGTACCCGCTGTAGCTTGGCCAGCTCCGTGTCCAAAGACCCTGGTAAAAAGAAAGAGCAGAACAAAGGAGGTAATGAATGCAGCACCACACCCGGTTACTGAGAGGGGTATGGCAAAGACTGATTTCCACCAAAAAAGCTTGCCAGTGCCAATGTTGGGAAAAGTATGTGGAGAGAAGGAACAGGATCCTGAAACATATTGATTAGTAGCTTTTTACCAAAGCCAGTTTAAGATTCAGTTTCATCTTTGCTGGATTGGTACCACCTACTGTTTCATACGACTTCAATAGCATTCATGACAAAACAACTACAGGTCTTGAATATGGAACCACTGGCCAAGACTGTGTGGAAATGTGCCCCCTCACCTTCCAAGCATTGCAAGGGGCATATTTTGTAACTGGCAACCCCTAGACAACAGAAGGAAGGATTCTGGAAAGTTGGGGCATGGTGCGGATCACAAAGAATAAAAACCTTAAGTGCCACCCCTGGAATCTAACGTGCATGTCAGGTGAATGCAATGGCTAGCACAATGCAGCAGAACACACAAACCATTTCTTCCATCTTTCACGATTTCCTCCTAATAATTGATCACTATGGAAGCTGAACTTAGTAAGCAGCAAACTGGTCTGGAATCATTGTCTACATATGTGAATATGGAACATCCTGGCCTTCCTGCTGAATAGCCAGAATAAACTGCCCCACATTGAATTGTTTTAGACACAAACAATGTGCCAAGGCTCTTGATTACAGAGGTGGCTTCCTGGCTTTTGTAAAAAATAACCATCCTGTCCAGCGTTGTGGACTATTATGAATCTCACGTTTCCCTAGCCATTATATTTGGCTCAGCATTAACAAAGCAAGCTAGAGGTCCTACCATCTTCCATTCTCCTTCTGTCCTTTAGGATCTTCATCTTTAATATCTCATCCTCCAGCCGTTGATTCTCCAGCTCAACAGACAGGAGTTCAGCATCCAGGCCCGGTGAGTACATGCTGGCCCTTCCTTCGTGTGCTGCAATGACAGGAAGGAGAGCCAATCAGCAACAAGGATGACGTGTGATGCTTCCAGATGGAGGGCTCTAAGAACTAACACTCAAAAGGCAGCGTGCTATACTGTCTTTTCTCCCTTAACATTTTTTTCTGGTGAGAAAAAAAGACAGAAGAAACTGTAAGAAAACATGGGAGGACTACAAATGGAAGACAACGTTGTCTGTATCTCCTGTAAAATTCTGTGAATGACACAACGTGGTTGCACAGTAAAACCCTTGTCTGGAAGCACCCTTGGAAAGGTGACTAAGGAAAGAAGTATTTGCCAAGGTTTCTGGATCTACATAACTAAGAAACAGTCCTATGGCATCTTAAAGATGTACAGATTTACTTTAGCTGAGCTTTCATAGGCAAGACCCTGTTGCCCAGTGAAAACAAATTCTCACATAATCTGCAAACAGTAAAGCCTTGTTGAGCAAAAGGGAGATGCACAAATTCTACATCCAAGGGCTCAAGAAGCAGCCTAGTCTGTGATACTATATCCAAGCTTGGGGAAAAAAAGACAGGGGAACAGAGCTCACACTTCTTCCTGCCCTTGTGCTCAGGCTTTGTTCCACCTTTTTCTAGTGCTACAGCCTCCACTTGCAGCTCATACATCTGATGGAGGATGCTGTGGTCGCTGCCTCCACTCTGCAGATAAGCCAGGTACAGGGTCCTTTAGGGAAACACAAAGGCATCATAAAATCCCTGATGGTGTTGCTACATTTTTTTTCTTGATAGAGTTTCCATGCCTTTATTAGTTGCATCTTAGGCAAAAATTCAACAGGCGCAGCTTTTCCTGGCATGGAGACAAACTGATGGAGAAAGCTGTACTTGCTGAGTCTCTGCATTTCACACAACTACTATGTGACCATGGAGGAGGAAAGACGACAGCCCCACTGACAGGGTCCTCCGAGAAGAGAGTTGTCTCCCCTCTCATCTGATTTAAAGTGTCCATCTCCCATCCACTGAAGACCATCTCTTGCCTCAACAACCTACCAGGGCTGCAACTGCAGAGCTTCCCAAAATGGATCAGAGAGGGGACACAGAAACAGAGGAAGCTGCCTTATACTGAGTCAGACCATTGGTCCATCTAGCCCAGTACTGTCGACACTGGCAGGCAGCGGTTCTCCAGGGTTTCAGGCAGGATTCTTTTCTTGCCCTACCTGGAGATGCTGGGGATTGAACCTGGGGCCTTCTGCATCCAAAGCATGTGCTTTACCATGGGGAGAAAGTTTCACAGGCAAGCAAACAATGAAAAATAGAATTAGTCAACATTCATATTAATTCTCAGGCCGTTTCTAGATGAGGCTTTTAATCCACTACTTTATTTATTTATTTATTTACTTACTTACTTAGGGTGTTTTTATCTCACTCTTCAGCTGAAAAAGGCTCTCAGAGTGGCTTACAAAGACGAATATTAAGACAGTCCCTGCCCTCGGGCTTACAATCTAAAAGACACGACACAAAAGGAAAAGGGATTGGGAGGAAGGAGGGGAAGGAAAGCAAAAACACCAATGAACAACATAAAGGACCAGGTTGGTCTCCCCCCTGTGATGATGTTCATCCTGGGAGGCAGGAGGTGCAGCCCCCCAGTGTCCCTCGGTTCTCTAGCCTCTTTATCACTGCTTTTTTCAGATTCCATTTTGGGATTAAGATTGGATATCGGGGCTTTTCCTTCTCTGCCTTTTTTAATGTTCTGCTACATAAACTCTAGGTGGCATGGTGGTATAGCGGAATCGCACAGCTATGCTAGAGTTTAATTCTGCCATTCCCCAAAATGCCGGATTTCCCACTGATGACACCACGCCCCCATGATAATGCTTGGAAAGCATGAGAGAGGCCCTGGACGATTATGACACCATCTAAAGCACCCACAATCCATGAGTAAGGAATGGTGAGTGCACAATAAAAGCCTCATTTGGAAACACTCCCATTTTACTGCTATTGCCCCATCCAGCCTTGCAGCTCCCTCCTTACTCACTGTATCTCTGAAGAGAGGGGTCCAACAGCTGCTGGAAATGGGATAGACTTGAAGAAGACCTTCTCCTCCACCTTCTCTGAAGCAGTGCCTGTCTTTATCTTAGTGGGAGGTTCCGGTTTGCTTCTAACCCAAGAAGGAAGCACAGAGAGGTATATAAAGGCCTCCTTGTTTTCTTAAGTCAATGATAATGCTAGATTCTTCCCCCTACCCACACAGCACAGCACCACCCAAGTTATGGATGAGTGGATGGATCTCCATGGCATGGCCTTTGACCTCTTCTCACCCTCACACAACGCATACACTGGCTTGGCTCCTATACCAAGTTCATAAGCAATGGCTGCCCTAGAACCCAGACACATGCATCCTGGGCAAGGCTCTGTCCACTGCCAGCAGTTGTCTCCCTTGGAGCCTTACCTGCTCTCTGCTGCTACCTGCAGAAGTCCCACCTGTTCTCTCAGGGCATCCAAAGCCAGTTGGTTCTTTTCCTCCTGGGTATTCAGCTCCACCAGCAGCTGTTCTATGTGAGATGTAGCTGAATTCCCTAGTTTCAGCTCTGACAAGCGCCTACGGATCTCTGGACAAATGCAAAATTGGTCACACTGTATTGGAACACCTGGCCCAAACCAACGTATTTCCAGATGTTCTCTGAATCCCTGTTTAGAATATAGGTTCCCCATTTTCCACTCTGTCATCCTACATCAGATCCCTGATCCATCAAGCTGGGGGACCCTTTCTCCCTTATGGGTTAGTATGCATCCCTCTGGCTTAGTTCTCAGAAGCAGCAGATCAGATAAGTAAACCTGCATCCTAACTGCAGGTGAGTGGTCACATGATGAAATATTCCCCCACCAAAAAAGATTCTTACACATAGAAAACTAGGATGCCTGGGAGAAGGCTAAGCTAGAACCTGCATCCCTGAAATGCTAATTTTATATGAGCATATACATTTTTCTGTTGTTATTTTTGTATGGAGGAGCAGTCTGTCTGATGTGATACAGTCCAGACACAGGCTTACTGTGTCATCGGCTGTTTGAGAGAACTAGGCCTCGTCTCTTTCCTTTTAATACACCCAGTTAACTGGGAGATCTCCAAAAAACAAAATTGTCTGCCGGTAGTACTTGAGGGTGGATTCTCTGTCTACTTGCCTCCTCTTCTCTCTACAGGGCTGGCCCTACCGTTAGGCAGAATGAGGCAGCTGCCTCAGGTTGCAGATATAGGGTAGGGGAATGGAGGCAAGGTGATGGAGGGTAGCGCAATATGGGCCATGTGGCCCACCCTGTGCCCCTAAACTAGCCTCAAGAGATGCTGTGCCATCAGCAGTGTTCAAATAAGATTCAAGTGTCAGCTTCTGTACATGGAATGGTGGGCACCATCTTGCCCTTTGCCTCAGGCAGCAAAATGTCTTGGGTCAGCCATGTCTCTCTAGAACATAAGATATGATAAACCTTATATGCCAGTCCCAGCTACTTCCTGGTGAGTGGAGGCTGTTTGTCCATTCTTTATCACTGCTTCATTCTCCAGTTCAGGCCATTCCCTTAGCCTGAATTAAAGGCAAGAGAGGAACCCACAGGAAGGCAACAATCCAGTATGGGCTCTAATTTTCTCTTACCATCCTTCTGCTGCTCCAGATGTTGGTTTCTGGTCTGGATATCAGCCAACTGACGCTCATGCGCTTCCGTCATTTGCTGTTGGCGCTGCCAGTATTTCTGCTGGTGGAGGATTTGGTGGCTGTTGTCATTCTAAGGGCAAATGAAAGGTGACAGATTCCAAATGGTCATTAGTCCTACAGCCAGTGATACAACCCTTCAGAGCAAAGTACCCTGAGGGACGCTATATGGCAAGCTAATTGTGAATTCCAGAAGAGTGGGCTCAGCACGTCCTCCACTGAAAGCCTGCACTGTGTAGTGGCTAGAGTGCTTGGATGTGGGAAACCCAGGTTCATATCCTCATTCATCTATGAAACACATTGGGCAAATCACAACCTGTATCAGCCTAGCCTACACTGGGCAAATCACACTCTTGGCATCTCTACACCAGCCTAAAATCCTGCATGTAAAACAGGGCTTTCTGCTTCCGTTTTAAATGCAGGATCGCAACGACTCCATTTTTCACCCGCTTCCTTTCCCCCCTCCCCTTTCCCCCTCCTTCTCCCAATATCTGACTCTTCCATTATCTTTCATTGATCTCGTTCCTCCTCTTGCTGCTTTTCCTCTTTTCACAGAGGGAACTCAAGCAGAACATAACGGGGTAATCTGATAGCTCGTTATCTGCAATCTATGTAAAAATGGAACAAAGGGCATTTAGTGCAGGAGACACCTTGGAGGTTCACAGTGTCATGTAAAGAGCCCGCAAACTTCCAAGAGAGACCCATCTCAATCGCAAGATAAAAGCTCTGTGTGAAGCCCTCTGTATCAGCTTTTCAGGTTACTGCAATGGTAACATTCTGCTCTGTTCCTTGAAAGGAAGAGCAGGACATAACAATTACAAATAAAGATAAGATCATATTAAATTGGATTGCATATATATATTTTGAACAACTGTGTGCACTGATTAAATTGGTTAGGTTAGTAAGAACAAGAGACACAGCCTTCTTGGTGATGGCTCCATAGTTATGGATCTTCCTTGTATCATTGTATGTTGCTTTGTGAGGGCTTGCCCCCCCCCCAAGTGGCATATAAATACCTTGAAAAAATAATTATTAGGGAATTTCTGCATAATCAATTTGTGTACAATAAAGACATATTCATTTCCCATTTTGCACAACTATTCCTTCAAATGGTACATTTTCTGAGCATTCAAAGTTCAAGTTTGTTGATGTGATACTTCCCTCAGCCAGCACACTGATTGCTGTTGCAATTGCTGTGTACTGCTGTTATTGCATTAATGTCATGGGCACCCCTTGAATATAGTGTATAGTCTGATTAGCACTGATGACTAACACATCTCCACTCTCATATCCACTTCTGGCTGTGAAGGTTTTATTTTGGCTTTCTTTTAGGCTATGTTCTAGTATGCAATGATTACATGAGAGCTGCCTGCAAATGGAAATGCACAGGAAGAAGCTCCACATGGCAAATACTGTGTATGAAGTTGTCTCCCCTCACAATTCTGGCAATTTTAAGCATATCATTGTCATACAAAATGAAAATCACTGGTCACATCATGTGATGGGCTGCAGTCCCAACATATATTGGAAACGTTGAAGCATTTATGACATTATAACCCTTAAAGAAGCAAATTTGGGATGGTTTTACCACATCACCAGGACAAAATGTTCATGTGAATTACCCTTCTACATTACACTTAATTCATTACACCATGTAAGCAGAGACACTAAGCAGCTTTTGTTATCTTCCCGAATAGCTTAGCAATAATCTCAGTTAAAATCACAACAGAAAGCATTCACAAGGAGGAGGGGTGTTGTTGTTGTCCTACATTCAGGAAAGTCCATTATGCTTTTTGCATGGGATCTTCTTGATACAAATCATTTATTGCAGTGTTCTCAAGAAGCTATCATGCTGCAGAATTCATGTATGATGGGCTGAATTCTTTGGAGGTTGAAGTCTCCCCCCACTACACAGCTCCTATGTGGGATTGCTCATCTAGCTATATTTTCCTGCAACAATTAACAGGAGGGAGGGATAGGAAGAAAACAAACTTCTTACCTCCTATTTTTATCAGCAGAAACCAAAGTGAGCAGATGGATTTTCAAAATCCATTTAAAAACAAAATAATAAAGGGTATCCTTTTTTTGGCAATTTTGGGTATTCTTTCAAAAGAATTATCACATGCTACACAGGAACCTTGCTCTGAAACTTTTAAGGCACAATCCTATGCATGTTTAGACAGAAAAATGTCCTACAATTCCCAGCATTCCTCAGCCAACCATGCTGGCTGGGGCATGCTGGGAGTTGTAAGACTTTTTTCTGCCTACACATGCATAGGATTGTGCCCCTAGTTGCTGCTTGATCACTTGTAGCTTCGCATTGGAAATCTACAATCCCTCCAACATTGAAATCCTAATACAGTAAGACCTGGAACCATGCCATCAAAGAAAAGGTTACCTATCATCTATGACAAGCCAAAGAAGAGAGTGGGATTTTTTTCTTGCCATATCGTATATTTACTTTTCACTTACCCAGTCACTGATTCACACCCCTGTCCTTACAAATATAGAAACATATTCACCCTTGGATGATTTATCATGTTATTTGTAGAATCTATCTTGTCATTGTTTGTTGCATCTCAGACTATCTGCACAAGGCCCTTTCCCCCTTTTTCTGCTTCCTTTCTTATTTCTCCATCCCTGTTATTTGGTTGATTCTATGTATTAAAAAAATCTATATATAAAACATTTTTTTAAAGCAGTGGAAAAGGTTACTTGGATATCTAGTTGAAGGGAGTTCCATTTATAGGGAACAGCAAGGAAAAAGGAGTGGAAGTAAGAGGTGGAAGAAGTGATCTGAGGATTTACAAGGTTAGTGTTGGAACTGAAGGAGAGGATAGGTTTGAATGACCTACAGGATGGAAGAGGAAGCCAGGAAAAGAAGCATGGTCAAAATGGCAGGCAATGAGAATTATATAGGAAGAAGAAAGAACAGAACAGTAGAAGTACATACAGAAAAACATGACAATAATCTATACAGGAAAAAAGAAGTCCGTGTTTTATCCTCCAACGTCCAGAGCCTTTCCTTATAATTGTATGTGTTTTTCAATTGCCTTATAGCCCTGCAATATTTTATAAAGTCCTATATCACTGTTTTACCTCTGTCTGGAAGGACTTGAATGTAGGAAGTGTGTCTTCCAGTGACATCCTCAGTTTGTGGAACTGTGAAAGGGAAGAATGATTTTAGTAGCATACTTAATTTCTGGGTGTTGGTTAGGGTTGTCATCTTATTTTCTAGCTCAGAACTGGAGCACTAGTAATTTGTAGACACAGGGAGTCTGTGATGGAGTAAAAATCTGAATCTGATGTTTAAGACTCAATACACTAAATTTCTCCTAGAGAAATATATTTACTATCTTACTTACTATCCAGAAGCAAAAATATTTTTCATGACTCACCCAACACACAATTTAATCTAGGCAGAAGTCTCAGGGTGCTTCCATTACTAAGAATCAAAAGGCATTGTTCAGCTACTCTGGCTTTAGTTCCTATCCAGATTGACAGTCGCCTCTGACAGCCTATCCAGTGCAGGATGGGAGGAGTGGTGAGGAGCGGATTTCCTCCTCCCTTCCCCCACCCTGCTTTCACAGCTAGACAGGAAGCAGCAGCCAGACGATACATAGGAAGTGTCGTACCACCCCACCCCTCAGGACCACCCCGTTTTCCCCAGTCTGCACTGCTCTTACGAATGTGGAGCCAATCTGCACTGCCTACGAGGCAGCGTGGGAGGGGGCTGGGGTCGGTTCTCTGGGAACCAACCTCAGAGCATGGGCTCCAAGGTCAGTTTGTGGGAACCAATGAATCCTATGGACATCTAGCTGCCGACTAGTGGCCATAGGATTGTACCCTAACCGACTTTTTTTGGGAAGAGAAAAGATGGAAGATGTGGTGGGAAAACACAGGAGAGCTACAGATGGAAGACAATGCTGTCTGGTCCCTTTGTAAAATTCCATGAATGAAGCAGGGCAATTGCACAATAAAACCCACATCTGCCTGTACCCTAAGATCATCTTCAGTGGTCCTTCTCCAGGAGCTACTGCCAAGAGGTAAGGCAGGTGGCTACCAGGAAAAAGGCATTTTCTGTTGTGGCACCCCGGTTGTGGAACACATTTTCTAGAGAGGTTTGCCTTCCACCTACATTGTATTGTTTCCAGCACCAGGTGAAGACTTTTTTTATTTTCCCAGGCATTTTTAGCATTTTAGTATTCCAGTTTTTTAGCTCTGCTGTCTTAAATCTGCTATTGTGGTTTAAATATCTGCACTGCTGCTAGGTTCTACTCTGATTGTATTTTTATTCTGTAATTTTAATCTATTATATTTTCTGTTGTATTTTTGTAGTTTTAATTTTGTGAACCGCCCAGACAGCTTCAGCTATTGGGCAGTATAAAAATGAAATAAATCTGGAAGTACACTAAGCACTGTTCTATAGGTTTATGAGGTGGCAAAATGGGGATCATCTGTGGGGAGGACAAAGCTGAATTATAAAGAAAATAGGGAGCTCTGTTTTCCCTTCCTTTTTTCCCTGCAGTACCTCTTCAGTCAGTTTCTTCAAGGCCTGGCTGTCTGAAATACTTCCTGTATGGTCAAAGCTTCTGAGGTGGTATGCTTGTTGCTCAGGTTCCTCATCTCCCAAATGACTGAAGTGGTGCCTCTTTGATTTTCGTTCGTGTAGCTGATGATACTGTTCCAGAGAAACCACGAGCCAGGACATAAAATAAATCAATGCAACAATGGTGAGTTTCAGGAAATATATTGTGACTAAGATTAAAAACTGGTGGAAGGCGGAGTGTCTAAATGAAGTCTTTCCAGGGAGCAGCTGTGAAGTCTGCTAAACATCCCTACCTTTCAAGAGACAAAGAGCCTTTCTACACAAGGCTTTTACTATGCGTTCACGATTGCTTACTTTGGTAGTTTACAGGTCTTTTACTGTCATCCTCCAGGGCTTCTCCTGTTCTTTGCAACCATTATCATGTTTTTTCCCTAACAAGGAAAGTCTGGTATTATTTAGAAATGGTGGAATGAGAGTCTCCTGTAATTGTGCAATTCTGCCAGAGGGCCATCTAGTGTGAAACATATAGATAAAAAGACAAAGAAAACCCCTGGAAAAAAAAGCACATGTAGAGGAGCCGGTCTTAATCCTGCAAAGAATCCAGAAGTCTCAGTAATAGTGTGGGATAAAAGTTTCATGTAGCATGCCCAAAAGGAGCCATTTTGTGAGGAGAAATGAGGAACCTAGGCCTCTACCACAAATAGCAATATTAACTGATATTTAAGTAGAGAAGGAAAGTATCCCAAAACAGATTGGGAATACTCAGATTTAAGGGCTTTCCAAATGATTTAAAAAATAGTTATTTCATAACCTTTAGTCAGTTGTTGTGCAGTATACGTTTTCCTCAAGGTAGTACTTGTGTTGCAGAAAAGTAACATTTCCCCAGAAGTCAAATGCAACACTTTGTTCACAAATGAGAAAGTGTGACACAAATCCACACACCCTGATGCCTTGCTAACATTTCCATTGCAGTAGGAAGCAACCATTGGGGGGGGGGGGATTTAGTTATGTAAATATCATGGGCAGCTAATGGATGGTGTCCATGGCATCACCTTTTATGAGTAACATAACATCTCCCCTTCCCCATGCTCACGCCATCTTAAACTTCTCAACTTCTTACAAATGTAATTTGCTTTTTGAAAAGCACAACACTCCTGTGCTACATCCCTGAAACAAAGGAGCATATACACAGCCTTTATGAAAACCCTTTTCCTTCAGCAATGCCTCACCATTTCCTGACCCTTCGGAAGCCATGAAGCTATGCTGGGAGCTCAGGGTGAGGATTTTGCACAGCATGAGAAGAAGGGGAGGGGAGGGGAGGGATCCCTTTTAAATAAGAGTATAGCCTCCAGTCTCTTTTGGACTGGCTGTCAGTGGAAGTAGAGCATATCAGCAGTTCTACTAGAAGCATAATTGGGGCAAAGATGAGAAACGGTAAGTTATTTTCCAACATACTAAAAGGTGAGTGTGAGTAATAAGATGTTATTACTCTTATATAGATAAGATACCATTTTAATATTTTACCTCTTACTAGTTATGTCTGTACATTGTTTCTTTCCTTCTATGTGGGAGAAGGACATATTTCTGCATGTTCTGATGCTAGCAGACATTCCATGTATAGATAGTAAAAAGTTGTGAGAGGATCAGGATCAATTAAAAAAACCCATCTGCTACTTACTGGAGAGCCATTTTCTTCTGCCTACTTCCTTGTGCCATATGTGCACATACTCAGGAACTAGTAGAAGATTGGCTTATTTTTATATGTCTGGACAGGCCTTATATCTTATATGTTTATGAGGTCATTAAAACTCAGCCACATAACTTTTCCCCTCCCATCTTTACCACCTATGCTAGTAGCCACTAAAATATTAGGAAGCTGTGGGTAAAAATACTTTTTCAACATGTCAAGATTCCAAAAAAGGGTGCCTCCTTTACCATGTTGTCCGGTGTCTCTGTTTTCTTAGGTTCTTTTCCTTTATGCGATGCGTGCCTGTTCTGGTTTCTAGCATCAGCTGCAGTTTCTCCTCCAATGCAGAATTTTTCCATGTGCTTCTCTAGCAGTCTCCTGGAGCGGAATCCCATCTCACAGCTGGGACAATGGAAAACCACCAGATCTGTCATTATGAGGAGTAGCTATGGGTGTTTATTTGGGGGGTTCTGGCCACTTGTTCTTCCTTGCAGGAAAGGGCTACACTGGCATTTGGAGTTTCCAGTTGCTATCCTTGTAACTGAGGGGTGGTGCCAGCCTGTCGAAAGAATAGAGCAAAGTAGCCCAGAGTGGCTGGGATCATCACCATGGCAGTGGGTGGCTATTGTTTATGTTTGCAGTTCACCTGGACTGCAATAAGTAAAACCAAGGGACTTGTAAGAGAGGTTTTTTAATGGCTGTTATCAGAAGGAGGGTGACTTGTATGTACATAAATACTGGGCCTTTATTTGCTTTTGGTATTTATGTAACTAAGAAGGGCCCTGACAGTGTTACCACACTGACTGCCAAGATCTCCCACCTTGGTTCTATAATACTGCAAGCTGGTATACAAATGCCTGCGTCAACACCTCCCCATCCTGCCCCACTTATACTGATCCCAACCATGCGGAAACTGTAAAAAAAAAAAGTGTACGATGGGAATGAGAAATAATGAAATAACCAAAAATAAATGTGATGTGTAGTAGTAACAGTATCTATAAGAGCTATTATTGGAAACCTTTCAGTGCAGCCGGAGAATCTGTGGAAAAAGAGGGTGCCAGATGAATCCCTGTTCTAGTGGCTAGTGGGAAGGCAGTTAAGAACATTGCTCCATTACAAAACAACAACTACACCTGTCCTCCCTCCTTCTTTATTCGTTTATGTGCAGGATAAGAAGCTCAGAAAGTAGACTGATGGTGCTTCCAGACAGCAGGCTCCTAGTGCTACCATAAGAAACCACTGTGCAGCTATTTTTCTCTCATTAATGGATTTTCTGCAGTAAAAAAAAAAAAGACTGCCGAAGTAGTGGGAAAGCACAGGAGGGTTACAAGTGGATGACGTTGCTGTCTGGAACCCCCACCCACACACCCATAAAATTCCAGGAACGAGGCAGGGCAATGGTGGGATAAAAGCCTTGGAAGCATCCATACGCTACTTTCCTATCCACCTTCTTCAGACTAATGGGAGCGTATGTCTGTAACTTCCTTCCTGCTGAACTGCCGCTTCTTGGGCACGATCGCGCAGGCAGGAACTGGGGGGTTCATCACACGAGGCTTTTATCCTGCTATTGAGATAGCTGTCACGGAAGTTTGCGGGCTCTTTAGATGACCACCCACCGGCCAGCACAGAATTGGGAGGAAAGGGGTTCCCGGAAGCTTGGTGATCCCCTCGGAAAAGACGGCTCCAAGCATCTCCCCTGCCCTTACGGGCTCTGCTCTGGCACACATCCGAAGTAGACTGCCTTCTACGAGTCTGTTCAACCGGGCGTTATCAGTCACAATCTCCCAACCCATTGCTAGCACACGGGCTTAAGTGGGCATCTAACATGCGTATCACTGTTCGAGCATGCAAAAAGTATATTTGAGTTGAGCCTCTATTACAAACAAAAGGTACCGACGCCATAACTGTAGAAGAAAACAATTACGGAGGGCGCCGCTTTGTAGTACAACGCTTGATTGTTCCTCCCCTCCTACGTAGTGAGGGCGGGGCCTAAAGCAGGACCTGTCCGTGAGCTTATTTGCTTTCAGCTGCAACTGTGATGCATTGCGCTGAATAAATTATTTCTTTGTATTTTCGGTTTATTTTGTATAGTGCAATATTAAACTTAGTAGTACTAAGCTTGTTCCAAGTATGCTTCTTATCCTGATATCCTACAGCTTGTTACGTCCTTCTTTTTATCTTTCATTATCAGAACTAAACAATATTTTTTTAATTTTTAGACCAGAAACTTAAACTTATTTTATCCGATTTGTCTAACGATAGATCTTTTCTCAGAAGCAAATCTAACTGAATTTGTCTTAACGTTTCATCTCCATATATGCTTTCCTAGGAGTAAGTCCCCTTGAACTCAGTGGGGCTTACCTCTGAGTAGACACACATAATTAGGATTTTGCTGTTAGGATCTTTAGGCCTAAGACGAGTTCTTCATTTTTCTAAGACATAGACATAGAATCATAGGGTTGGAAGGAGCCTACAAGACCAGATATAACTAATAGCAGTCTATCGTTATTGGGGTCATCTATAAAACAGAATTCCATCAATCGCATTTCTCGGATGTATATGGAGTCTTTTCAGTAAACATTTATTAACCAAATAATTACATTATTTAATGAAAGGGTGTGAAAATGTAGCATTGTTAGTAGTGTTGAACTTGGACTCGAGAGACCAGGTTCAAATCTCACGGAGCTATTATGCTCCTTGGGTGGCATTTGGTTACTCTCTCTTAACCTAACCTACCTCATAGGGGAGTTGTAAGATAAAATGGGTGTGGGATGCCACCTATGCTGCCTGAGTTCCTTTAAGGAAGGGTGGGATAAAACGTAAGTAAGAGTGGAATCCTATGCATGTTTAGACAGAAAGAAGTCCTACACCTCCCAGCATCCCCCAGCCAGCATTGCTGGCTGGAAGATGTAAGACTTTTTTCTGTCTAAAAATGCATAGGAGTGTGCCTTAATTCTAGCGTATCTCATTTTCTCATATTCCTACAGGAATAAAGTGGAGTTTGTTTCTGCTACCCTGACGCTAAACAAATAAGCATCATTTTGTTGTTAAAAGAAAAAACGAGGATATTTTTAAAAGTAGAAATAATAACATGAGCATCTGTAACCATGTCCATTCCCGGTTGGCTGTCCCCTGACTATAAAATGTTTTTGAAAATAAGGACGGATACTGGGGTGCGCAGTGGGTCCTGAAGCTGGGCCTCCTCGCAACTGCTTCCATCACCTGCCGCTCTTTGGGTAATCCTTGAGTGGGCGAGCTGGAGTTTGGTCCCAAGGTCCAGCCATAGCTGCACCGCTGTTACCTCCTTATAAACTGGGAGACATCGACAATCTGTTTAAATAAAACCTTACATATAAACAAACAAAGAAAAAAGACGTTATACTTGGGCTTCTATTCTCAATCACTGTGCCGACTTCACTATTTTTGTTTGTTTGTTAATCATACAAACCAGAGCTGGACAACTTGCGGCCCTCCAGATATTGTTAGACTGCAGCTCCCATCATGCCTCAGTCCAGCAATATCAGATATGTATTTATTCTACCAGTTTTGGCTTGCATGGCATTCTGGGAAATGTAGTTCTCCGGTAAATAAGCGGGAAAAATTGAGAGCGGGGTAGGTGCCGCACAGCATGCTAGAAGATGTAGTCCTGCGAGAGTTTACATCACCTGGCGTAATTTCCCGGCGGGCTTTGCGGCGCGCCCCGTTCAAAACGGCGGCAGTTGGTTCAATGCTCCTTCGCAATACCGGCTGTTGAAGGTGGGAGAGCTGCTTCTTTGCTGGCGCCTGAGATTCTTCTGGTAGTATGGATTCGAGCGTTTATAGGTGCCTTCAGCCTGGGCTGTCGATTAATATTCAGCGTAGCAATGGTAAGTAAGGGTCAACTGATCGCGTTTCTTGCCAACCTGCGTTGCAGTATCTTTTTCCGCATTCCATACCTAACGTGTTCGGTCTCTTCTGAGGGCTTTGTGGGGTTAATGCGCATGCGCCACGATTACTTTCACCTTTCCTCTGGCGTGGTGGGGCTCACGTAGCTCCAGCGTTTTACAAAGAAGGGCTGAAGCATAAACTGCAGGCTTCTCTTCTCTCTCCCTCCCCGCCCCCGTTTCTTCAGGCGTCTTGAATTCTCCAGGAGGAAAATCTTCAGGCATCAGAATGCAATATTCCTACGTTCTTCGAGTTGTCGCTAGGAGTTGGATCCCTGTGTTTCCCCGCTGACATTGTTCCTCCCTGCGAGCCTCGTGAATGTACGAAGCTGCCCCATAGGAAGTCAAGCCGTTGGCCAGTCTAGCCTGGTGTTGTCTGTTCTGACTGGCAGCGGCACCGGTGTACTAGTGTAGCAATATGAACTATGCCTCATACTGTGTCTCTTGTTAAGTGCTTTTTGAAGAGCAAGGGGACAATAATTTCAGAATGAAAATTCCGCTGGAACCTTGCATTGTTCTTGCCTCTTTGCAAAACTTGATTTGCAATCTCCGTATCTGTAAGGATAAAACTAGTGTAATGCAACTGCTGTCAATCATGGGAGTAAGTCAGTGCTGCTTTGGCAAAGAAGTAGGTCAGTGATCTGGACACACAATTCTTCTGATGGGCTGCTTTTGGTGGAGAGTTCCATAATGGTAGCCACCACAGAGAAGGCCCTGGTTGATCTTCCTCATCCAGCAGAACTGTCTCAGAAGGTCCTTTTAAATAACTTTTTTGAAAATACATTTTTAACACAAAACTCACTGCTATTCCCTCATCCTCAAACATTGCAGTTTTTAGCCATTTCTCTGAAATGAAAAACTACAATTAATACCTTAAACATATCTTAATAACTGTGAGAACAATAGCAAACAAAGGCTTAATTTGATGGGTTAGAATGCCAGGTAGTGTTGGAAGACGTGTAGTGCCTTTCTGGGAGAAGTCTTTGCTTCAAAAAATTAAGCAGTCAGGCTTGTATGGTGAGATGCAGCCCTCAATTATGTAGGTCCCAGGCTGTTAAGGGCTTTATAGGCCAATTATTTAACTCTGTGTCTGGAAGCTAACCAGTTGCTAGTGCAACCATTTTATAGAATAATTTGGTTTGATTACAGTTTTCTTTGCTTTTGTTTTATTTATTTGTTTATTTAAAATGGTTAATTGTTCATTTAAAAGATTTATATCCACCTTCAGATTGAATGCTCCACAACCTGGCTTACAATAAGATTCCGTGATATGCACACGAAACCCCAAGTCTTTATGATCAAGTGTTTAGTCCACATGTGGGCAACCCTAAAGCTTAGTCCCTTGGGGACCGAGCAGGCTTCCCATCAGCTGTATAGTCTGATAGTAGCTGGTAGCTAGAATGGTGTTATTTCAGAGAGGGAGGGGAAGTGAGGAATTAATCAAATAAAACAAAGCAAAACAAAAAGGGGATGGGACATTCAGATCTCACACTTTTGCCCTGCAGTGTTGGCAAGCACCACCAAATAAATGAGATTTGTTCATCACCAATGCACACATTAGAAAATTATGCCAGACCATTTTTTTGTTTCAGTTCACAGGGATCTGGGAAGTTATTACCTCTTCAAAGTGGTTTGAAGGACTCTTTACAAACATACCCTTCTAAAATTGTCTTTAAGCCCTGGATACAATAGTCACTTTCTGCTTAGCAGTTGCATTCCTAAGGCAACTGTCAATGCCTGGAAACATCAACTATAGCTACCTAAGTTATAACTGATTCTGTTTGTATGGGGCTTTCAGCAAAGGGCTCACTGTCCACATTCAAAAACATTACTTGAGCTTCCCCAGGTATACTTAAGCCTATTGGCTTGTAGAACATCCTCTTGTCCCTAGCATGGAGCTACTGAGATTGATAAAATAGACATAAAGGCTCATAATGAGCTTTTAAGACTTTCAAGGAAGTTACCTGGAGGAAAAGAATACTACAAAGTTATGCTTCCTTGGACTATTGGTCAAGAGAGTGGGGGCAGTTATCTTCCTATGGTACTTCATTAATACCCTGCTCCTTGGTTGAGGTGAATGTCGGAGAGGAGCTTGCACCTCTGTGGCAGGATCTGCATCACACTCCTCCAATAAATGTTTCAGATTAGGTGACCTTTCAAGGTATCTTCCTCTATGCTTTTCTGACTTGATGAAATTAGTCCTTTACTGAAGTTGACATAATCAAAACATATTTTATTTTATTCAGGTGCAGTCCATGGTGCCACTATCAAGACTGTGAGTTTAGAAAAAATGACTGTATCTGTAGAATGGACAGAAAATAGCAGTATCAAAGGGAAGGAGGTGAGAATTGGAAATGCATCCTTATTCTTTGCCAGTGCATTCAAGCAACGGCAACTTGGGCTGTAATCCTATACACACTTACCTGGGATTAAGTTCCATTGAACTCAATAGGGCTTACATTTGAGAAAATGCATTGCCCTTCTAGTGTACAAGCTACTTACCTGGATTTCTTCAGTAAGTGTTGGGTTAAAACCTTCTCCACTGTCAGACCAGGCTCCCTTGTGACTCCAGCAACCAAATACTTTTTAAGGAGACAGTAAACTCCTTTTTTACAGCAGGACACAAGCACTTCACCAGACACCATGGTAAGAATCCTTTGTGAGCCCAAGCTCAAACTAAATCGGATTATCCAAGCAGGAGCCAGAAACAGAGTCTTAAAGTCCAGCAGTATATTCCATGGCAGGGTCCCAACACACAGGATTCAAGGCATGCAAAAGTTCACAGTTCAAGAATAATCCAGCAAAGGTGTGTCTGGGATCGGCGATGTTGTACCACAAGCTCTTGTGCCTCTACGCCAGCTTTTATGCAGGGGCGGGGCAATTGCAGATGCTCACTTGTGAATCTATAGGGGATCTTAGCCTGAGGTCAAGAACTGCGCCACGCAGGCAGATTCTTCTCCTTTTTCAGCGGTTGGCGCTGCCTGGGAGACAGTGTTGAGCATGCCCATCTTTGGCTGAGTCTACCTCCACCTTGCCCCTTATCAAGTAATGTTTCTCAGGTGGGGCAATTTGGCTGCTTCTTGCCAGGCTTGCTCTGGCTGGAGAGAAGGAGTAGCAGTGCACCCCCGCCCCCCGTGCAATCTACTGTGAAACCAGGAGAGACAACATAGCAGCCCAAACTTGACCAGGCCCTTGAATCAGACTCTTCATGTGAGACCACTCCCACCCCCTGTAATGAGACCACTCCCACCCCCTGTAATGCACATAATACTTTGTGTAGAGTTAGTAAAAGGATTCCAAACCTAAACTGTTTTGCCTATCTCTAAAGGTTTGTCAATAATAATTCCTTCCCATTTTATACCTGATAGCCTTTTATTCATTCCCCATTCTTCCTCTTTGTGGGAGTCCCACCAAATGGCATGGTGTTGGGAAAGTGGCTTCCCTAAGAGGCAGGCTGACTTTTTATTTTCTTATTAGTATCCTTTAACTTATCAATGTGTTTGTAAATATATGAACTGGTGTGGTGGAGTGGCTAGAGTGTTGGACTGGGAGTCAGGAGATCCGGGTTCTAGTCCCCACTTGGCTATGGAAGCTCACTGGGTGACTTTGGGCCAGTCACAGACTCTCAGCCCAGCCTATCTCACAGGGTTGTTGTTGTGAGGATAAAATGGAGAGGAGGAGGATTATGTATGCCGCCTTGGGTTGCTTAAGGAGGAAAAAAGTCAGAATATAAATGTAATAAAATAAATAAATCAATATAACACACAAAGCAAAGTTTCAGTCCCCAAGATCTCTTACCAGTTAAAGCATAACTAACCTGTGTGAAGTGATGCTGAATATGCATTCTTAAAAACATAAGAACTGTCCTATTGGGTGAGATGAAAGTTCATAATTCTTTACAAAAATAATGAGATAAGAATAACTAGATATCCAGGTAGCCCACTGGAAATTTTCCTGGGGGTTGTGGACCACTTTCTACCCCTGGTAAGTGTTGCATAATGTGGAAGTTTCCCTAAAAGCAATTGGGTTCTCTGGCTTGTAAAGCTGGATAATTTTAGCCTGGATTCCTAATTCACTCAGTTGGGAGTAAGTCTTTCTGAGCTCAGTAGGGCTTAACTTATGAGTACACACAGCTACAATAGAGCTGCATAATAAAATGTATGCGTTAAAAACAATGTATACAGAGATGTTTATTAACTTTTCACATAACACAATACACACAATAAAATAAAAACCTACACTTGTGTTAAAATGAGTAAGAGGTGTGTATAGGAGGTGAATGGTTGACCTGGAGTCTGAGGTTCATATCTGTATTCCTCCTGCTCTAGAGGTGCCTCTGCAGCTCAGGAAAATGGCTGTTAGAATATTGCAACACTAGCAACAGGATTATGATGTCGCTCTAAGGTCAAGCAGGTAGCCTGAGGTGACATGATATCTCTGGACATGCACAAAACTAAGAGGGAGAAGTCAGCCACAAAGACTGATTGGTTCAGGATTATATAGCAAATGCTTCACTTTTGGCAGTGTAAGTCTTTGTTAGAATTTATTTCAGTGAATAGTAACTGCTTAGCAAATAGTATACTCTTACAGCAGAAATCAGGGAATGATAGGGATGTACTAAGATTATCTAGTAGAGATTAAAGCATTTGTGGCAAATGGGTTTTGCCAGTGTCGTTTAAGTGCAGTGTCTTCCATGGAACTGTGGGGCTTGCATAATATTGGAGGGCAGCTTGTTTTTAATAAACATCTTAAATATCAGCTCACAGCAGCAGTCATGCCCCTGCCCCAGTTGACCTGGATGTATTGATGATATGTGAGATTGATGCTTAAGTATGTCTTAGATTTTCCATTCTCTTTTGTATATTTTTCTCCTTGCAGATTGACCTTGATGATGTGGTAGCAATAAATCCAGAGCTGTTTACAACTCCAGTTGTTGCTGATGCAAAAGACAGCATTCCTGTCCGGGAGAATGTAACCACACAGGTAGGTGATCCTGAAGTTACTCCTATGATACTTACTTCAGCAGCAAAGTTCCTGAACTGTTTACACTTCAAGTGTGGTTTCAAATTTAATGAGTTATTTTTAAACAGTTTTAAATAGTTCGCTATTTCATGCTTGTCTCTGTATTAACTTCTGAGGTTTCAAACATTTGTTGCATTGTTAATCCCTATGATAGCTCTTCATCAGTATTTGTTGTTCTGTAATTTAAAAAACACACACCTCAGTATACAATTAGCTATATATGCTGTGGGTTAAAAACAGACTATCTGATCTACAACACTGAGTGTGGCTCTACTCGCTTACTTTCCAGGAGATAATTTCTGTCTCAAAGAAAGAACAAATTTGTATTCTAAAAGTACTGCTTGCTGTTTTTCTCCCTGCATATCTTAACAGCAGTTAGTTCCGCTGAGCAAGGGGGGCAGGTGGAGATATGTGTGTGTATGTGGGTAAGGAAGAATTAGGTGGAGAAGAGCTGGGAGCCCAGTGGAGGGGCGAGGTATGAGTGTATAGCCTGAAAGAAGCATGAAGAGGGCAAAGACAATTCAGAGGGAATTGTGAAGGACAGAGGCAATGGACACGGATGATGGGTCAGATATGTAGAAGGAGCATATTGGACAGAGTGGCAGCTGTGGCCATAGCCTAGACCCAGGGGTGCAGAACTTCTTTCAGTCCAAAGATCAAATTCTGTTTTGGAGAAGCTCTAAGGGGCTGCATTCCAGCAGTGCCTGGGGCTGAAGGCAAAACAGGTAGAGCCAAAAATACCAGCACATTTTACCTTAAAGTTCTTACAAGCGGTAACTAAGCCCTAGGAGAAGCATTTCAATATTTTAGAAAGGGCAAAAAACTGCACAAAAGCTGGGAAAACCCTAAATGATTGGTTTTTTGGGGGAAAGGGGTGGGGGAAGGTAACAGGGACTTCTGGGGACCCCTGGATTGGGACCCCCAGCCTAGACAAGGGGTGAGAAGCTAAAGCTAGGAGGATCATGTGCAAAAGCACACTGAGCTTCTTTCACACCTCTAACGATTGCCTAGAGGAGAAAATATTGGCAGGAGCAGCTTTTCTTGATAAACTGGACAAACGTTTCTTGACAACATTCCTCTTTCTGAACAGTTATTGGAGATATATAAGCCCCTGCTGTCCACTGCTTCATTGGGCAACCCTATTTGTGGCTGTTGTCTAGCTCTGTCCAAACTCTGCCTCTTGACTCTCACCTTTAGTCCAGTTATCATGGTCTCAGTGAGTCTATCCTTTCATTTCACCATTGCTGGCTCACTTTTTCCCATTGGTGCTCTGCAGTTTGGATTTCCAGAACGTTGCACCAAATCAACTCTGTAGAGGAGAAAATTTTCAACAAATATGATAAAAGTCCATGTCTTTCACATGGCAATACCAATGTCTGCTTGAAGGGTTGCTATACACCTTTTTTCATTCATTCTTGCTTGTATGTAATGCCATCGAAATACAATTGGAAGTTTCCTTTTATTCCACATTTGAGGTGATCGTTAGTCCCTCTTACAGATATCTCCATTGTACTGATAATATTACTATCCCTTTCCTGAAATTTTCTTTCATTCATTCATCCAGGAGTCCACATAATATAATTTTTTGCAAGCATCCCTTTAAATATTATTAACGTTTGCAAAAATGTTAACAAAACAGATTCTGTGTTACTTTAACTTCTCTACACCCTCAAGACTAATTTTTTTAGTTGTAAATATTAAAGCTGTATGGGAGACTGATTCTGCATCTTGGTTTAAGTTTAATTATGTCAGATCTATCACCTACATGCAAATCAAAGTACCTGCCTAGTCAGACTAGTTTTCTTCCAATTAAAGTCACTGATGGCCCTAGCCATCATGGCGTCTTTTGATAAATAACTGAGGTTTTGGAAAATAAAGATGACAACATCACTTTTCAAATTATCCTTTATATCAGATTAGGTCATGCATTTACCTTCACACTCCATTTTTATTTTAAATGGTCAACTCCCACCATTGGCATAATGCATTGGGACTATGGCATAGTAATAGTGTGAGACACCTGGAAGTGCCATACGCCCTTCCTTTTTGTTGCAATGCTCTTGCTTTTATTCTTGGAACTTTATAATTCCAAATATATTAATTTAAATTAGTTTGTGTTGAAACTTTTCCTATAGCTTTTTGACACCTTATTAAAAATATTTTTTTGGCAAAATGCTCATTTGGATTCCCTGCACTGTGTCTCATTTGTTAAGGGCAGTGGTGTTCTTAACTGAATTGGAGACGCTGAAGCTCATCTGGGGTTAGGGTTACAGTCTGTTCTGGATGGGGTTGTATGGGGGATTTTCTCTCCTGCACTGTCACCACCTATGGAGAAACTGCTCCTTCACTGCGAAATCCCACCTATGGGATTTCTTATTTTTAGAAAATACTTACTATTTCAGGGCCTGAGGAATTCTCTTCCACTATAACTCAGAGTTCCACAAGCTGATACATTTCTGCTGCCACCCATTCTCCTAGAATACTTAAAAACCTCCTAGGAGTTTGGCATGAGATGGGCACCAACACCAGCAATAAGATGAACTATTAAACAAGCTGGTTTATTAAAGGGATATTTTGTATATAAGGGGGTACTAATATTTGCTTTGGGGTTTTCAAAAGAATGCTTGCTGTACTTCTTAAGGACTCAAGAGACACTGTTGCTAATACAAGCTTCTTAATGATTTCTTTTGTTGTTGTGTATTCGGTCAGTCGCTTCCGACTCTTTGTGACTTCGTGGACCAGCCCACACCAGAGCTTCCTGTTGGCCATCGCCACCCCCAGATCCCCCAAGGTCGAGTCCGTCACCTCCAGAATATCATCCATCCATCTGGCCCTTGGTCGGCCCCTCTTCCTTTTGCCTTCCACTTTCCCTAGCATCAGCATCTTCTCCAGGGTATCCTGTCTTCTCATTATGTGGCCAAAGTACTTCAGTTTTGCCTTTAATATTTTATTTATTTATTTATTTATTTATTTATTGCATTTATACCCCGCCTTTTTTCCTCTTGCAAGGAACCCAAGGCGGCTTACATTCTCCTCCTCCTCTCCATTTTATCCTCACAACAACAACCCTGTGAGGTGAGTTGGGCTGAGAGTCTGTGACTCAAGCGAACAGTCTGGCTTTATTTCCTGGAGTATGGACTGGTTTGATCTTCTTGCAGTCCAAGGCACTCTCAGAATTTTCCTCCAGCAGCACAGTTCAAAAGCATCTATCTTCCTTCACTCAGCCTTCCTTATGGTCCAGCTCTCGCAGCCATAGGTTACTACAGGGAGTACCATTGCTTTAACTATGCAGACCTTTGTCAGTGTGATGTCTCTGCTCTTCACTATTTTATCAAGTTTTGTCATTGCTGTCCTCCCAAGAATAAACATCTTCTGATTTCCTGGCTGCAGTCAGCGTCTGCAGTAATCTTTGCGCCTAGAAAGACAAAATCTGTCACTGCCTCCACGTTTTCTCCCTCTATTTGCCCGTTATCCATCAAGCTGGTTGCCATAATCTTAGTTTTTTTGAGGTTTAACTGCAACCCAGCTTTTGCACTTTCTTCTTTCACCTTCATCATGAGGTTCCTCAGCTCCTCCTCGCTTTCAGCCATCAAAGTGGTATCATCTGCATATCGGAGACTGTTAATGTTTCTTCCAGTGATTTTAACTCCAGCCTTCACTTCATCAAGCCCA
This sequence comes from Heloderma suspectum, assembly GCF_057233095.1. Lineage (NCBI taxonomy): Eukaryota > Metazoa > Chordata > Lepidosauria > Squamata > Helodermatidae > Heloderma > Heloderma suspectum. The sequence goes on from NC_139461.1 coordinate 235,293,276, forward strand.
GCACGTCGCATGATGTGTTCTGCGTACAGGTTGAATAGGTAGGGTGAGAGTATACAACCCCACCGTACTCCTTTCCCAATCTTAAACCAGTCTGTTGATCCATGGTCTGTTCTTACCGTTGCTACTTGGTCGTTATACAGATTCCTCAGGAGGCAGACAAGATGACTTGGTATCCCCATACTACCAAGAACTTGCCACAATTTGTTATGATCCACACAGTCAAAGGCTTTAGAATAGTCAATAAAACAGAAATAGATGTTTTTCTGAAACTCCCTGGCTTTCTCCATTATCCAGCAGATATTGGCAATTTGGTCTCTAGTTCCTCTGCCTTTTCTAAACCCAGCTTGTACATCTGGCAATTCTCGTTCCATGAATTGCTGGAGTCTACCTTGCAAGATAAGGGGCCGCGGTGGCTTAGTGGTTAAGACGCTGAACTGCAGACCGGAAGGTCGGCAGGACAGCAGTACGAGACCCGAGTGCCGCGTGACGGAGTGAGCTCCCGTCTTCAGTCCCAGCTCCTGCCAACCTAGCAGCTCGAAAGCAAGAAATTGCAAGTAGATAAATAGGTACCACCTCGGCGGGAAAGGTAACAGCGTTCTGTGCACCTCGGTGTTCAGTCATGCCGGCCACATGACCACGAAAGCGTCTTCGGACAGCGCTGGCTCTTTGGCTTAGAAACGGGAATGAGCACCGCACCCTAGAGTCGGACACGACTGGTTGGGGACACCTTTTTACCTTGCAAGATCTTGAGCGTTACCTTACTGGCATGTGAAATAAGTGACACTGTTCGATAGTTTGAACATTCTTTGGTGCTTCCCTTTTTTGGTATGGGGATATAGGTTGATTTTTTCGAATCTGTTGGCCATTCTTGTGTTTTCCAAATTTGCTGGCATATGGCATGCATCACCTTGACAGCATCATCTTGCAAGATTTTAAACAGTTCAGCTGGGATACCGTCATCTCCTGCTGCCTTGTTATTAGCAATGCTTCTTAAGGCCCATTCAACCTCACTCTTCAGGATGTCTGGCTCTAGCTCACTGACCACACCATCAAATCTATCCCCGATATTATTATCCTTCCTATACAGATCTTCCGTATATTCTTGCCACCTTTTCTTGATCTCTTCTGCTTCTGTTAGGTCCTTACCATCTTTGTTTTTGATCGTACCCATTTTTGCCTGGAATTTACCTCCGATGTTTCTAATTTTCTGGAAGAGGTCTCTTGTCCTTCCTATTCCATTCTCTTCTTCTGCTTCCGCTTCTGCGCATTGCTTGGTTAAAAATAATTCCTTATCTCTTCTGGCTAACCTCTGGAATGTTGCATTTAATTGGGCATATCTCCCCCTATCACTGTTGCCTTTTGCTTTCCTTCTTTCTTGGGCTGCTTCCAGTGTCTCAGCAGACAGCTATCTTGCCTTCTTGGTTTTCTTTTTCTTTGGGACGTTTTTTGTTGCCGCCTCCTGAACAATGTTGCGAACTTCTGTCCATAGTTCTTCCGGGACCCTGTCTACTAAATCTAGTCCCTTAAATCTATTCTTCACCTCCACTGCATATTCATGAGGAATATTAGTGAGCTCATATCTAACTGATCTGTGGGTCTTCCCTATTCTCTTTCGTCTGATTCTAAATTGTGCAATAAGAAGTTCGTGATCTGAACTACAATCAGCTCCAGGTCTTGTTTTTACCAGCTGCATAGATATCCACCACCTTTGGCTACAAAGGATGTAGTCAATCTGATTTCGGTGTCGACTGTCTGGTGAAGTCCATGTATAAAGTTGTCTTTTAGGTTGTTGGAAGAGAGTGTTTGTTATGCACAGTGAGTTGTCTTGGCAAAATTCTATCAGTCTATGTCCCACTTCATTTTGTTCTCCCAGACCATGCTTGCCTGTAATTCCAGGTGTCGTTTGACTACCCACCTTAGCATTCCAGTCTCCTGTAATGAAAATAACATCTTTTTTTGGCATACTATCCAGTAGGTGCTGCAGATCCTCATAGAACTGATCTACTTCTGCTTTTTCAGCATCTGTGGTTGGGGCGTATATTTGGCTCACTGTGCTGTTAAATGGCTTACCCTGAATTCGAATTGAGATCATTCTGTCATTTTTTGGATTGTATCCAAGCACTGCTTTAGCCACTTTATTATTAATTATGAAGGCTACTCCATTTCTTCTGTGGTCCTCTTGTCCACAGTAGTAGATCTGGTGGTCATTTGATGTGAAGTGGCCCATTCCAGTCCATTTCAGTCCCAAAATGTCTATATTTAATCTTGACATCTCCCCGATAACTACATCCAATTTGCCCTGGCTCATAGATCTTACATTCCAGGTTCCTATGATGTGTTGATCTTTAGAACATCGGATTCGTCGTTCACCACCAGCACCATCGGCTGCTAGCCGTCCTTTCGGCTTTGAGCTAGCTGCGTCATCACATCTGGGGCTAGTTGAACTTATCCTCTGTTCCTCCCCAGTAGCATTTTGACCATCTTCCAACCTGGGAGTCCCATCTTCCGATGGTATACCGACATATCTCTGGTTGTACTGATCCATTTAGTTTTCATGGCAAGAATACTGGGGTGGGTTGCCGTTTCCTTCCCCAGGGATTGTATTTAGTCTGACCTCTCTGCCATGATCTTCCTGTCTTGGGTGTCCCTTCACGGTTTAGCTCATGACGTCATTGAGGTGCTCAAGCTCCAGCACCACGACAAGGCAATGATCTCCTTTGCTGGAGAATGATTTCTTTTACCTCAGGCCAAATTCTCTAAACCTCCACCCCAGCCAAATACATTCACAACCAGGCCCAGCTTGTGGGTACAGTCTTCCTCTGGCTCCCAAAGCTCCTCCTGTTGTATTTTTGACTGCCTGGACAGTTCATCTGGGTTTTTACTGCCTGTTTGTGTAACCTTCTTCTGGCAAGATCCTAGGGCAGCCTCATGCCAGGAGCCGCCTGCTCCCTACTCCTGATCTTCACCAGCCATGTATGGTTATCCTACAGAGAAGGAATAGCTTAATATTCAGGCCTTAACTATTAATTTTCTCCTCGTCTTTCTCCTAGTCCTTCTGCAGCACCCCCCCCCAATCAGCAGACCTTCTCCTTCTCCCTTCTCAGACTGACTCCCTTAAGTGTCAACCGTCATTTCCCAACCGCTCTTTTCCAACTAGCTAGAACGTCCAGCCAATCAAAATTGAATTTACCTGAATTCAAAACTAAATTTCCCCCATCTATAACCATTCAAAGTGATTGTGTTTCTCTCCCCCCCCAGAACGTTACCAAGCAGCTACTACTAAAATAGTCTTCAGCACAGTAACAACACGAGGCCTCAGGCCTACACAGACACACTATAGTTTCTCAGAGCCCACACAATTTACAGAACAACAACAGTTATGTAATGCCCTTCACAGGTTGCACTCCCCTTGAGGAACCAGTTTTGCATTTTGGAGATACTTCTGGAAGTCGAGGTGGAGCTATGGTTAGAAGTGACTTTCTGCAGTTGTGAGTGGCATGCCTTTTCCTGAAGAAGGCAGATCTCGCCACTATTGCACAGGCTTTAGTCACATCTATTTTTAGATTTTAAGCCCCTTGGAGTGGAATCTGTCAAACCTGGTTTTTGTAAAGTGCTATGTATATAGATGCTGCTATAAAAATACAAAATCTAGGTTAGGTTACTGCAGTGCTTTCTGGGGCTGCCCTTGAAAAGCCTTCAGGTGAGTATCTTGTGTAAAATGTGGTGGCAGTCAATCTGAACTGGCTCCTAGTTTGTTTCTAGCTTCAAGGTGCTTGTTATTCATCATAAAGCACTAAATGGTTTGGGACCAGGATATTTTGAAGAACATGCCTTCTCACTATGGTCACTATCTGAGGCCTTGCTTCACATCTTATTGCCATCTGAGTCTCTGTTGGTAGGGATGCAGGACAAGGCCTTGATTGCTGCAACAGGTTGTGAAACACCCTTGTGAGAGAGGCCTAGCTGACTCCCTCTGTTGTGGCTTTCAGACAAGTTGTAAATACTTTATTTTGCCAATGCTTGGCTTGATGTGACTTTGTTTCTGCTGTGTAGTTCTTACAAAAATTGTGTTCTTTTCCCTGGTAGACTTTCCAATTTGTTTACCAAGAACAAGAGGAGGCAGAGATCTGATCCAACACGATTTTATTCTGCAGAATAAGGCAACCCTTGGGGCTAACGCTCCAACAAAGGTCACAATCAAGTGATGTGATCCAAAAGTTTATATAGGCAAGACCTTTGGGGGCTGTCTTACGCTTGCGCTGCACTAATCTCTCTGTCTAGCTGAGAGGGAAACAGAAAACAGACAGCGCCTTTTACATATCTAGGCATGCCCAGAGAGGTAGCCTTGTACTCTAACGTAACACATTCTTGGCATTCCTGAGTCTCTGATAAGGCACTATGTCATTGTCTGGCATGACAATTTCACACAAAGGTAGAATAGACATAGCCTAGCTTATAAAATTATGGGATAACAGACATATTACAACCGAAATTTCTATAACATAGTTAGATTTTAATCTGGTTCAGTTTTTAATGCTCTGTTTTTTATGGTTGTATAGTAATTTTCAAGGATTGCGAGCCTCCATGACGTCTAAAAGATGAAATATAAATATTTTTATTAACTTTGAGCATCTGTGGTGGGTTCCTCCCAAGGTATAGGTTTCTATCCTTCTGCTTAGCTTTGATTACTCACCCAATTTCTTCTTTAGAATCTTAATCTGTGTTAAAACTTTGCAGGTACCTGCCCTCTTGTACTATATAAAGTGCACATCAGTGACACTATTAATGATAATAAAAATGCTTGGATTTAGCGTAAGCTTCTGTCTTGGTACATTTCCATATTCTCTTAGTGCTTGCAATAGTTTTTCCAAAAATCAGTGGCTTCTTTAAAAGGGTAAACACCATCATGTACACATAACACAACCTTATATTCAATCTCTGCTAGTTTACTACTGTATGCGTTGTCTTGCAACCTTGCTGTAACAGCTGATATTTCTATGCACCAGTCCAGTGGAGAGTAGGCACCCCTGTCTTGTCCCCCTTTAGTTCAAACCTTCTCAATTGTTCCCTTAATTATTTTTGCAGTGGGTTAGCTGTATAGCACATAGGGCAAGGTTGACATAAGTTATCTCAAATTGATGCTTCTGAAAACTTCAGTCAAAAAACTCAGCATCATTAGGCGAACAATTTCTTTTCATATCATTCTGTACAAAACTAACTATACTGGTTATTGCCCTAATATTCACTCTAAGTTTGTTTATTTAATTTGTATACCGCCAGTAGCTGAAGCTCGCTGGGTGGCTCACAAATTAAAACCACGAAGTACAACATAAAACAATATAAAATATGAAAGCTTAAAACTACAATATAAAAGTACAACCAGAATAAAACCTAGCAGCAATGTAGAGGTTTAAAATACAGATTTAAAACAGAAGAGCTGAAAGAGTAGAGTGCTAAAATGCTGGGAAAATAAACAGGTCTTTACCTGGCGCTGAAAGGAGTACAACGTAGGTGCCAGGCGAACCTCTCTAGGGAGCTCATTCCACAGCTGGGTTGCCATAGCAGAAAAGGCCCTCTACCTGGTAGCCATCCACCTAACCTCCTTTGGCAGGGGCTCCTAGAGAAGGACTCCTGAAGATGATCTTCGGGTCCAGGCAGGTACATATGGGAGGAGGCGATCCTTCCAATAATCTGGCCCCAAGCCGTTTAGGGCTTTGAATGTTAATACCAGCACTTTGAATTGGGCCCAGACATGGACTGCCAGCTAGTGCAGCTGAAAAAGTGCTGGTGTAATGTGATCTTGTTGCCCAGTCCCTGTTAACAATCTCGCTGCCCTATTTTGGACCAGCTGAAGTTTCCGGACTGTTTTCAAAGGCAGCCCCACATCTAATGTATTGCAGTAATCCAGATGAGAGGTTATCAGACCATGGATAACCGTAGCTAGGCCATCTCTGTCCAGGGAAGGTTGTAGTCTTATCAGCCTAAGCTGATAAATGTGCTCTGTGCCACCAAGCCCACCAAGCCTCAAGTGACAGTTTTGGGGTCCAAGAGCACCCCCAAACTATGAACTTGATGCTTTAGGGGGAGTGCAACCCGCTCCAGAACAGATATTCTACCTATTTATGTTCTCAACAATATTGATAGGTTAGGGGTTAGCAACTCTGATTAAAGCTACTTTAGGAATATTGTGAATTTATGTATTGTGAAGTGAGGTCTCTGTTAATGTTCGTTTAAACTGGAACATTTTTTTTTTTTTTACTTTAGAGACAAAACCGGAGGACAACACTCTCAAAAATTCCTGCTCCAAGAGAAGGTAAAAACAGCTTTACTTGCTATAGCTATTATGAATAGTTCTAGTCTTCTGTGTCTTGAAAATGAACTCCCATGTAACATCTAATCTTGAGGCAGTAGTATATCAAATGTAGTAGGTGACTGGGGATCATAAGGCATATGAGTCTTAGTAAATGTACTACACACTGTGATTCTCCTGTATGTATCCAGCCCTTGTTTCTTTTCAGAAGCTCTGTATGGCCACTTCTAAGTATTGCTTGGGCAGGATAGGCCTTTTCTATGCCTGGTACTCTTCTTCCTCACATCTCTTCCTGCATTCTGGGCTTAGAGCCTGGTGCATGTGGCAGCTGGAGTGCCACAATATGGCCGTTCATTGGTGCTTAAAACTGAGTAATATTTTTGTTTGTATTCATAAGGGCAAGAACTTGAAAAATGGTGCAGAGCAGTTGAGCTTTGAACAAATACACATTTCCTCAGTGTTTGCTTTTCTTAATTATGTGGAGGCAAGTTCCTTTTGGTTTTTTTGAATATATTTTTATTTATTTTATCTTTATAAATGAAATAAACAATACCAAAATTACCAACAACCTGATCAATACTACAATTTCCCAGCAATACAATATTCTGATGAGGACACCACAATAACAAAAAGAAGGAAAAAGGAAAAAAAGGAAAAGGGAGGAGGAAAGGAAGTGAAGAAAAAAGATTCTTTCCCCTTTCCTCCCTCTCTCCCTCTCTCCCTCCCCTTTAAAGAATTAAGTTTAAACTTCAATACCCCCCTGCCTCCGATGCCATTGTATTTTAAAAACTATATCTATAACCTTAACAATCTTACAGTTTAATAAACAGCCTTACATTTCAATATCATATAATCAATCTTATATCAAAGAAACAGGTCTACAACTCATTCCCAGAAGCCTATATTAATAATATATATATATATATATATAGTGTTATATAATAATAAAACTTAATATAAACCTTCAACAGTCAGTAATATATTTTATACTAGATATATTATCTACTTTGAAATAGAAAATATAAAGAGAAGCAAGAAAAAATGAAAGATAAAGATGAAAGAATAAATGAATATATGTATAATCATTTATCTTCTGAGCTAGCCTGGATCATGTAGACTAAACACAAACAGTTAACAAACCTTGTTTAAAGATTCCAGTTCATGGGGTTGTAACAGCAATTTCACGAATTTTTACGTTCAGCCACGCTTCTGCCATTTCATGATTTAGAAACTTCTTCATCTGACCTTCAGACACAATACGAAGTGTAGCAGGATATTTTAAGTAACATTGTAAGTTCATTTGTTTTGCCATATTTTTTGCTTTGATAATTGCCTTCTTTTATTCGCCACCTTTTTGATGTTGTCTGGAAATAACATAACTTTATCTTGTTTCCAGGAAAGGCTTCCACTCTCTCTTGCTAAACGCGGGATATAATTCTTTGTGGAGACTTTTGCAAATTGGACTATGATCGTGTAGTCAGTCCCTTTAGCATTTGGCACATGAAATGCCTGCTCAGTATCAAGTAAATAATCAGATGGGATAGGAGGTATCTCATGCAAAGGTTTGTCCACAAAAGTAGGCAATTTTACATCATTAGACAGATTTTTAATCCCAATAATACATACATTGGATCTCCTTGTGAAGGCCTCCAGCTGAGAAGTTCTATCAGAGGCATTTTTAAAACAAATTTGTGTCGTAGTTTCATTTCCTGCCACTCGGTCCTCTAGCTCATTAGTTTTCGTCTCCATTTTTTGCCATGACACATTAATTAAATCTACAGCTCCTTGCAAGGCGGTGATGGAATTTTGGATTAAACCAACCTTTTGGCTTGCTCCGTAAATTGCGAAGATAAAGTCTTTATCAAAGTAATTAATTCCCCTATATCTTCTGTTCTCGAAACTTTTGACACAGTGGGTGCGGGGGGAGTTGATGCCAGCTCCTTTCTTCTCCTCGGCGCAGTCATGTTTCTCTCAAACAGATCTTGCAGGTCCTCAGATGTTCTCAAATATTGTTACCATTTCTTAAATCATCCCTCAGAAGTTGCTGATATTTTTTTAAAGCATATATTATTATGGAACCCATCAGCCCTGTTTTCTCCTATGGAATAGGAGTCTCAGTACAGCCTTTTGCGTTGGTAAAGCTCTGGAGAGATAATCCTGAAATCCAGCCCCCCCGCTATCTCAAGGGGGGTACTTTTCTCCAAGATGCTATCGAGATGTTGCCTTGCCCCCCCTTTAATTCCTGGGGGGAATGAAAAGGTTTTTCAACCTTTTAAAAAGCTGCTTGAGAAAGCTCCCACGGAGCTGCCCGTGGGATGCTACCAGAGCGACATTGGTTCCAACCGGAAGTCAGTGGAGGCAAGTTCCAAGTAAAACTTTTTAGGATGCAATCCTATGCAAGTTTAGACAGTAAAAAAAAGTTCTACAACTCCCAGCATTCCCCAGCCAGGATGGCTAGAAGGGGCACGCTGGGAGTTGTAGGCCTTTTTTCTGCCTAAACATGCATAGGATTGCACCCTTATTTAGAATACAATGTCTAAATAAAACAGATAGATAGATAGATAGATAGATAGATAGATAGATAGATAGATATAGTTAGTTACTGGCTTCATGTCGCTCATCAATTCTTTGGTAATGCTCCATCACCGTTAAGTCCTTTCCCCTAAATTAAGTTTCAGAAACATGCCATTATTTTTATATATATATATATATATATATATATATGTGTGTGTGTGTGTGTGTGTGTGTCTGTGTATATGAGAGAGAGAGAGAGATTCATTCATTCATTATATACATTGTCTGAGAGCATTTCCTAGTATTTGTTTTATTGCCTACTGTAACATTTGTGAATCCCTACAGATGTGAGAATATCCTTCTATGCCTATTCTCACATCTATACCAGAATACAGAGTCTTAAACTAAGAATTTCTGGAGGAGTACAAGTGTTAGTGTACTGCAACAGACACAAAGAGTCTTGTGGCACCTTAAAGTCTAACAAATTTATTCTGGTACAAACTTTCATGGACTATAATGTTCCATGAGGTTTTATCGAGAGTTTCTGGTATGCATACAGCACATGTGGTGGGAGGGGTGGAATTGTAACCAGCGAGGTCAGAAGGAAATTAAATGTAGAAAATACTGACATTGACAATCACATTATTAACAATTGCCATTCACAAAGCAGTTGCTCATAACACAAACATCCTGGCTCTAGGTAAGCCAATTAACATGTAATGAGATAAAAATCCTTTATCCTGTTTCATATCTTTGGCAACGCACTCATGAATTCTAACTTGGCAGTCTCTTGCTCTAATCAAGCTAATCTTTGCTCCACAATGGCCACTTTAAGGTCAGTGACAATGTCCTGGGAGGCTGAAGTGTTCTCCAATTGGTTTTTGGAGTAGTTTTGTTTTGGATTTTTGCAAGCAAATGGGTATATTGTCAATGGGATTTGACGTTCTGATGGGTGTGTGAAAAGGTTTTATTAGGAAAACCTAATAGTGTTTTCAAACTGCATCTTAGCTGTGATGACCATTGGCTGAATAATGTATTTGTAGGTAGGAATTTGTTGGAACTGAAATATTTGGCATCTGGAATTCTCCTACCCACCTTCTCATTTGCACTCTTAAAACTGGGTTTCACTAAATGGATCTCTATTTCTGTCTTCTCCCAAAAGTTTGGTGAAAGGGTTTAAATAGTATCTTGTATTGCTTCACACACTAACATATGCAACAACAAAAAAATTAAACTGCTGAATGTTGTTGAGTTGGCCATTGGCAACATTTTTTTCTTGCTTTCTTAGCACTGCGATTCCAAGCTAGCAAAATGTCTGTCATAGCAGAATCACAGAACAGCCCTCTGGAAAATGACATGGAGGTAGAACCATCTGCTTCTGTACCACCACGAAGCCATTCTGCTCTTCCTGGTGAGTTGGGATAACTACAGTACAATATGACTTTGTACCTATCTTGCGCAAGAAATGATAGGGGCAGGATATCACTCCTGTGCATTAAAGGATCTTGTAAGTTCACATTTTACAGGGCCCCTAAGTATTCAGGGTTAGGCTGACAAATTCTGTCCTCTGGAAGTTCAGTTTTGTAATTAAAATGTGAAATGTGCTGCACTTCTCAACCATCGTACACCCCAGTCTCATGCTATCATTTTAATTGGTGCGGGATGTCTCTAGAGTGCTGGTGCAGCATGAATGATTATTCTGGTGGGAGGTTCCCTACTACTTGACCCCCTGAACTGAACTTTATGCTGGGGAGTCCACAGATGTTGACCTTGGTAGCTAGGCAATATTTGTGGTCACCCATGGAGTACATCTTTTTACCTATACATTACTTGGCATTGGGCGCAATCCTATGCAGGTTTAGACAGAAAAAAAGGCCTACAACTAGGCCTTTTTCTTTCTAAACGTGCATAGGATTGCACCCTTAATAACTATTTTTCTCTGTAGGACTGGCAAGTGTGGGTTAGGGAAATATCTTGATGAAAACTTAGGGAATTTCTGGTCTGGACTTGTCACTGTACTTAGAAACCTGCACCTCCTTGGTAAAAGTTTGTAGTAGGGGAATGTTTGTTTCTCTCCCTCGGAATTAGGCACTACAAACTGTCTTGCTCTTTCTTGTGTTGCTTTGGGCAGTGCTGTTGACTCCTGGTTTCCTGTCCCAACAGTTGTACGAGCTCGATCTAGGAATAGTTATTCTTCTGATAGATGTAATGTACAACCAAATGGCAATGAAATGACAGAAGAACCTCCACAGTCTCTCAGAATTGTGTCTGCTGCAACTCAAGGTAGAAGAATGTTTGCCAGCTTTGCTTCATAATCCATCTTTTTAATGGCTGTGTTCCGTTTGGCATAGGGCTTTCTACTATCATCATCTTGATTGAGTGGGTGAATATATTGGAGGAGTAGACTAAAGCTTACCTTGAGCTTGGCTTCAACCCTGCATCTAGGTTTGAATAAAAAGGTTCAGCTCTGACACATATATAAATGATGTTACAAGTGTATCTCAGCATGTACAGAGTGCCCCTACTTACTGCCAAGTAACCACAGTCAATTTTGGTGCATCTAGTATGGCGGACCGGGCTTCTGGTCAAAGTGGATGACTTCCAGACAGACTGGAACCTAAGCACTCCTGTTTTAGAAGCTAACCTTGATTGTAGATATTTTACTTAGGGCAATAAAATGTTAGTCTCCTGAATTGTTTAGGACTGCCTCTCTGGGAGGCCCCTGGATAGAAATTCAATGTTGTATGTAGGTTGTTGCATTTCTGTACCAGTAATGGCACTCTGACTTCCTCTAGCTCGGAGGAAATCTAACATTGTGAAAGAAATGGAAAAAATGAAAAGTAAGAGGGAAGAGAAAAGAGCCCAATTCTCTGAGATGAGGAACAAGCGGGCACAGGTAAGGCTTTGACAGTTAATTCTTTAAGAATGTTCCATTCAGTAGCTGAATGCTATCAGTAACTTGGGTGACATGGAACATTTGGATATAAATTTTTGTTATCTGTGTATTCTGAATAAAATAAGCTGCATACAATGTACAGTTTTTCTCTCTGCATGGAGTGAATTAGTTCTGCTTTTTCAAACTTAATTGTTTATTAAATGTTTTTAAGTTCCAGATTTGTATTTCTTGCTATATTTATGAAAGGTCCTTATGTCAGACCCACACTACAGAAAGTTGCCTGTGTAGGCTGGATTCCTTAACCTGACCAAAAAGACAGGATTATTACCTGGCGTAGCGTTTATAAAGATCAAGCCTACAAATGGGCCAGCAATATGGAGAGCACCTAGCTGGAACTTACCCCCTCAAGGACCCTTTTCTCTCCCAATCCCAAATAAAGTTTCATAAGACGTATTTTGGGTGTAAAATGTATTGAAGCTTTAAAAGAAGAATAAATTTATAAGGAAAAGTCTTTTGCCTTAGGGAAGACTCTTCCCACACTTCCCGCACTTTATTTTCTAATTGGTGCTACATACTCTTAGGAGGGAGACAGTGTCCTCAGTTCTCATTGTAGCAAGAATGTAAACTAATTACTACTTTGCCTTACAGGAATTTGACAGTAGTTGTCCGAACTGGGACTTTGCACGGATGGTCAAAGAATATAGAAGTACTATTAATTGCCAGTCAATATCAATGAATGACCCAGTAAGTAAATACTTAGAAATAACTAGCTACCTGCTGTATTTTCAAAAAATGTGTACCTTAGTGTTCTCCCAAATAAATGCAGTTCTTGGGGTATGCGAGTTGCATTTAAAGAGACCGCAAATAGAAGGCTCTGTAAACATCAGGAACCAGGTAACTAAATTACTTGAGGAAGGGAACTGCTCCTGAACTCTGAATGTATTATCTGGAATTATTGAAGTCAATGCACTCAATTAATTGATTGTATGTCCTGAAGAATCATAATGGTACCAATGTGCATGTAACATTACAGAGAGATCTAGTGTGGAGGAAAGACATCTAAACCATCAACACGTTGCTATTGGCTGAGTGAAACTAATGGGATATTGACTTTGAATACGCTTCTGAAGATCAAAGTATGATGTACACTCACAAGTGATTAATCCAAAGAGAAGATTGCTGTACCTTCTTAGGAATTAACATTTCATAAAGCATATGACTTCTAAAAAAAAAAGTGTACCTTGACCGTATTGATTTGCCTACTTAGTTCAGATAACTTCAGTCATGTGAATGATATCAACATGAATTTGTTTAATTTACATGGATGATTTGAGTTGTAATATTAGACTTGGTAAAAGTTTTTGTTAGGGCTGTGGTTGTAGCATTCTACATTCCTCAAATTCACATAATGAAGAACTTCCTTGAGGACAAGACTACACATAACCATTAATACTATTGTAATAGGAGTGGAACTTTGTAGATGACATGATCTACTGACAAAACTCTTGAAGTGGTGGTAAACCCTTCACTGCTGCAACAAGGCTCTTACATCTTCAACCTCCTTGCTCCAGCACAATGCATCAAGCTTTTGGGTCTTGCAGAGTTCTCCATCAGCTCAGTTATTTCTTCATGTCTTTTTGTTAAAGGACAAGCCTTGCACGTATGAGAAAACAAGCTTCTGGTCTTAATGACTGGTGTTTTTCTTTTCTTTCTTTTTTAAGATAGAAGAGCACAGAATTTGTGTTTGCGTGAGGAAACGACCCTTAAATAAGCAAGGTAAGGTGGCATCTGCAGAGTTTAGCAATTGTCAGGTCAGTCCAGTGATATTCCCCGTACTGTAACTACAGAAATAATGGTAGATTTTAGCAATTGGAACTCAGTTGCTCTATAAAATTGCTTTAAGGTGCAGTGTTAAGCAGTAAGATCAAACTAGGGAGGGATAGGTTACTAGCAGACCTCATGAGCCTCCATCATGGAGGAGGTACAACTTGTCCGCTCCCACTGGTTTTAAGTCTTTTCTTCAGCACGGTTCTGCCAAATGGTATTTTACCACTGATGTTTCCTTCATGCTTCTCATCAATAATGCTATTTCCCCTGTCAAAAATTCTGTGCTAAATCATTCCATTGTTGTATCAATAGTTATATATGACTTTTGCTGTCCTTACTTGAGTTGCCATGATTTCAAATGTTTGCAAAATTCACAGGGCCCTACTTTATGGTGCAAACTACTTTTTTTTCTCCTGAACAGAACTGGGAAAGAAGGAATGTGATATAATCACTGTTGTCAGCAAGAACAGCATCCTAGTGCATGAACCAAAGGTGAAGGTGGATCTGACCAAATATCTTGAAAACCAGCCATTTCGATTTGACTTCTCATTTGATGAAAAAGCTTCCAATGAAATGGTTTACTGGTAATGCATGTCTTTTCTTTTAGTGGCAGTGAGCAGTAAAGCGGGGACAATTTTCAAAGTAACAGTGGGCACTGAGGGCCAATGCGATGCTGCCTGCATGCAGTGCTATGAAATTGATTTTCACCCATTCAAAAAGCTGTTTCATAAAGCAGACGTTACGTTTTAGAAGTTCTTGCCTTTTGTACCTGCCAATGGCCTGGTTAGCACATAATGCTAACCCATGGTTTATTTAAGTCATTGCTTGTTGCACTACCCAGGGTTTGTCTGGCAGACAATCAAACCATGGCTTGTTCTCTTAGTTCCTGGGTGCTTTATTTCCCTCCTCCTCTGTATCCCAAATGTCTTTGCGGCACTGCAGTACTGGCAGATAAAGAGGTTGATTTTTTTAATCACTTTTGCCTGCTGCCTCTGTAGCCTGGTGAAACAACCCATGAACAACTCACGATACTGGGTTTGCATGTAACAACAGCCTATGGTTTAAACATCCCAGAGTTTACAACTCAACAACAAACCTTGGGTTCTCTTCATGAGTTGTGTTTGGTTAACAACCCATAGTTCTAGGTTTGCATGTAATGACAATCCACAATTCAACAAACTATGGTTAATTAAACGATGTTTTGTCATTACATGCAAACAAGGTCAGTATATGTGCAGCGTTTACATGGTGGCACTGCATACGCAGAAGCTGCCAGATACATAAAAGATTTGTGGCACATGCTGCGTGGAGCTCCTCCATAGATAAGGGCTTTTGGATGATGCTTCAGTTGAGTGATGGTGCATATCTGATCTACATATCAAGTATTCTGCAGTAATTTCAATTATTGAACCAGAAAAGTGAAACTCCACACTAAGACTCATTTAAAACATCACACCAAACTGTAGTTCCTCTGGCCTTCTAGATCCTCTTGGATTTTAACTCCTATCAGCCCTAGCCAGCATGGTCAATGGTCAGGATGATGGGTGTTGTAAGACAGCAGCATCTGGAGGTTTCTCATCTCTGCCATAGTTAGTCTTCCTTAACCATGGTTTGAACTGAGCTGAAATATATATCTTATGATTACACATCAGTAATTGAAGAATAAAAAAACAATAGCTCTTTTTGTAAGAGGTTGGAACATGTGAAATATTATGATATGCCTCTAAATACATGCAGAAACATATGGATAGTGGGGGACAGTCTTGCAGCTAAAGTTTGAGCCCTACTGGAAAGCAGTAACTCATCCACAATCATTGTGGAGTTGTCAATAGAAGAAACTGCATGCAAGCTGCTTTCTTGTCCTATGGCACATCATCTTATAAACGAGTTTCCTCACTCTCTGTGAACAGGAGGTAGACCTGTAATTCTTTTATACCTGAGGAAAAGGACATGCTAACCTTCTCCCCCAAATTTGTTCTGTCTGTGTTGGAAACAAGCTTCATTCTCTGGTACTTAATACATACATTTTCCCCAATGTTTTCAGCTGTCAAAGAATATGTATAGATCTTATATGGAATTACTTGAGATGGTTTTGTAGCCCCCAAGGTGAGGGGGTGAAAAGTAATGGGGAGCTCTTATGCTTCACTTGACAGCTTTAATCAGATTGCATCTGCTCCTGTCCTTGGGGGGTAGAGTAGACATAGTTGTCTCTGCTACCATTTCTTTATTATTTAATCCATTTACACCCTACATTTCAGGGTTAAAACCCCTCCCAAGGGCTCTCTACTACCCTATGGAGGCAGCAGGTGGGAGGCTGTGGTGGATGCTCCGCCATATCCAAAGCCTTGCTTCCTTGCGGCCAGAGCAGGAGGTGGAAAAAGGGTGGCTTTATTTTTATCCCCTTTTTAACCTCCCCGCTCCACATTCCCTCCAATGGGAGGGAATTTACTATGCCATCTCCGGGGCTAGCATAGCTCTGGGCCTGTTCTAGGGGCATGTTGGGGGAATGATGAGGTTTAGGATCTTGCAGATTCATGGTCTCCTTAACATGCCCCCAGGACAACCTGTTCCTGGCCCAATGCCAGCATCACCTCTAGCAGTGGGCCAAAAAATGCTAGTGATAACAGCCAATCCTAGTGATGGAAGCAGTTTTCTACTGCTGCAGTGGAGAGGCCTCTGTGAGTGGACCTCTCTCTCTCTCAACAGGGGGTGTGGGAAATCTGCAACATCCTATGGTCCCTCAGCTGCCCTCCCAGGAAGCATAGGATTGTTCTTTAAAGATAAAAGGTTAGCACCTGAGCTTCCACCAAAATTATTATATTCCTCAACCTACAATGCACTTATGATAATGTGCATTTCTCAACTTTTGATCTTTCTCACCCTAGTCAGTGTTTATTAACAAGAGGTTTAAACTGCAACTGATTTTTTTACAGTGCTCTTTATCGTTGGGCTTTATGGGAATTTGAATTGTATGAATGTACTTGTACTGCAATAGTTCCACTGATTCACTCATTTTGCATATGTCCTCATTATGCTTGCCCAGGTTCACTGCTAGACCACTTGTGCAGACCGTCTTTGAGGGAGGGAAAGCTACTTGTTTTGCTTACGGACAGACTGGCAGTGGAAAAACTCATGTGAGTGTCTTGTTCCTTCTAGGTTTCAGACTTAGGGTGAAATCCAGTGAAGTTGCTCTGTTGACAGAGCTGCCTTTGTCAGTGGAACCAGGAGGAGGGGAATGATTCTTTCTCCCCCTGCACATTCTCGAAATCTGCTCTGGAGGGCCGGGAGATCCCCCAGAGCAGTTTTTTTTAAGGGGCGCAGGAGGAAGGAGAGAGGGAGAAAGTCTTGTTTTGCGAGCAGAGTGACGTTGCATTCTGCCCCTTGGTTTTCCTAAACTGTGTTATAATCTGGATTGAACTGAGGTGGTTTAAATCTGAGCCTTGCCTGAAGATTTTTGGCCTTTTAAAATACTTCTGATAGAGAACTTAAAACTCTGTTAGCACTATTTATGTTTGTCTTGACCTCTGGAAGAGAGCACATTACATGTATGGTCTCTCCGCTCCTTCTCTAACTTGCAGGGTATGGGAAATCTGCATTTGAATAGATAACAGGTTGCTAAAATCTAAGTGCAGGGGTGGGCAACCATCCCTCAGACATCTACCACAGGCTGCAGTCCCCTGGGTGCCCTCCCTTGAAATAAAAGGACCAAAATTGCTGATTTGTCACTGAAATTTGGTGGCAAGCCACTACATAGCACAACGGAGCACTACAGTGGCTAAATTTAGCTTGTTTGCAAACTAAATTTTACCCTTTTGGTGCTCTGTAGTGGCTATTGATGCCATTTTTAATTTTGGGGGGCATCTGGGGTAGTTCCCTACTTACTGTAGTGAGTGGAACTAGGGATGGTATATGTTAGCCAGAGGCCTGCTCCAATTTTACAATGAATGTAGTCCTGGGAGGTCAGGAAATGAGTGAATCATCACTCAAGTAAGAATATCCATAGTTGTTCAGACTTATTTGCTAATTTTCTACTGTCCCTATCCAGTGGTAGTGCTATATTAACAGTGATAACGTGTTAGTCTCTAGTGCATGTGTTTCAGGATATTAAGGAACTTTTGAGCCATGACTGAGAGTTGCAAACTGAGGCACTGTCACTGCATTTAAATGTACATTCAAAGCTAGCATAATTACGTATATGATTTTTGAACGATATTAGGTGTAGAACGCTCCTGCATGATCTTGCAGAGATTGACTTCCACTGTTTTTAAAAGTTGGGCAGTACTGTGTTTGCAAATAATCAAAGTTGCAGATAAATGAGATTCCCATGTAGCTGCTGAGATTTTGCCTCCTAATATGTTAAGATCTGCAGGGCAGGCTCTTCTCAAGGTGACTTCTACTTGGATGACAACTAGGGAAAGAACCTTCTGTAGTGTGGCATCCCGTTTGGAACACCTTCCCCAGGGGGTTGCAGTTGGCACTGACCTTGTTTTTTATTTTTATTATCTATGTATTCACCACCCTGATGCATATTTTGATGAATGGCCATTTATAAATATCCTAATATGTGTTCAATTTCTAGACTATGGGAGGAGACTTCTCTGGGAAAGTGCAGAAGGCCTCCAAAGGAATATATGCCTTTGCATGTATGTACTATCTTTATTTGAACATTTTAAAAAGTTGAACCTATAAGGCAGGATGGGCAACTTCCGTGTGGTCAAGAGTCACTTTTCATGTTTGGCAACTGGTCAAGGGCCACACAGCCAGAGTAAGAAGGGGCAGAACCTAAGCCAAAAAGTGAGCAAGATCTACCAGCACAAGAAATGAATTCATGTACTTTGCATTATTGCCTTACTTCACTGTATCTCATCTTATTCAACTTAATGGCACTTCATATTATGACAGTATTAATAGTAAGAAGTTATATTATTTCTCTTAATTTTTGTTACTTTTGTACATTTTAAAACATTACTTCCTTTATTTTTCTTAGTTCCCCCCCCACCCTCCACCTCCACCTCATTCACTCTCATTTGTTCATTCATTCATTCATTCATTCATTCATTCATCAATTTACTTTGCCAGTAGCAGCACTATGGACAGGCAGTTCTATGATACAGGATGGTGCCTGAATATCTTCTGGCACCATAGAGACCTGTGAGACACACATACTAGAGCATCTCTCACAGGAAGGTAGGAATCTATGTTTATATCACACAGAAACACAAAGGAAACAGAAGAAGGGAAAGAAAGCACCCAGAGACAAGATTTTGCTGTTGTTTTTCAGAGGGGAGGAGCAGAAGTGCAATGACTAGGCAGGAGGGGACAAGCACAGTGGCTGCTTCCTTTCTGTTGCAGTTTTGGAGTGGGGGGAGGAACAGAAAGGGATTGACGGGCAAGAGGGATGTGTGCTGCAGCCGCTTTCTGCAGCATGATTTTGGTGCCAGGGGAACACTGGGTGCCACACAAATGACTATGAAGGGTTGCATGCACAGCCCGTGGGACATGTGTTACCCCTACTATAAAAAAAATAGATTGGGATGCGCAGAAGCCTGTGTCAAGCCTTCCCTATCTTTCTATTTAAATTACTACCTATAATGGTGTGTTAATTACTAATGTCAGTAGCCTTGCTACTCAAGGCAAATGCTTCACATACAATGGTTTAATAAGCACATCACAAGCTCTGCAAGAGCTTCTGAGAAGGACTTCAAAGCACATAACACTAAGTGACCACCTCTTTCATGAACCTCTCCGGTTATTAAGATTTGCCCATCTGAGGATACTGCTGCTTGTGCAAACCCACTTGACCAGCAGATGTGAGAGGGCTTTCGGCTGAGTTGTTCCCAAATTGTAGAATGCACTCCTTTCAGAATTCTGATTGGTCCTCACTCTCCTTGCTTTTAGAAAAGGTGTCAACTCATCTTTTTAACTTGGCCCTTAAAAAATTCTTTAGTGTTTTCAGTGGTGGTATATTATGATCTTATAGTTTTTGAATTCTTATACACTGTCATGGTGGCTTTCTCAGATGGTATAAATATTTTTAAAAACTAGTATTGATTAAAGTTTCTGTCTCGTAACTTTCCTCAGCACAGGATGTCTTCCTCCTTCAGAACCAGCCACGGTACAAGGCTCAAGGTCTAGAAGTATATGTGACCTTCTTTGAAATATATAATGGAAAGGTGAGGCCATGTATATTGATTTTATTTTTTAAAAGTTATTTTTAGGCTACACTTTAAGGGTAGATTGTGTGTGTGCGCGAGAGAGAGAGTATCTATCGGTCTGTCTGTATCTCTGTTGAGAGTGCTGGAGAGGAGTCAATGTCTTTTTTGTATAAAATGTGGTGGTAGTAGATAATATTGGACTGACACTTTTCCCCCCTTGGCTAGGATAATATAATAGTGGCTGCTGTTGTGTGTTTAAGCTGTGCTTTGGTCCTGGTCTCTTAGCAAATAGAACTGAGGTGTGGAGACAGTTTTGTCACAGTTTCATTGTCTGACACTATCAATTGGAGGTTGAGCCATTTGAAGGTCAGTGTACTCTCTATACCAACACAAAGACGCATGGTCCCATGCTGGAAATTTGGATGACTCAAACCAGGCTTGTTAAGCTGGGAAGAAGGTGTCCTTATGAGAAGATAGGGACATGATATCCCTAATGCTTTGGATGGACAACTTGTGGTTCTCCATATATTTTGGCCTATAATGCCCATCAACCCTAAGCAGCATAGCCAATATTGAGGGGAGTTGTAGGCTAAACGATCAGGAGGGCCACAAGTTGCCCACTCCAACCATAGCATAAGCTACAAATTGTAGATAGGATTATCCCTAATTATGAAGTGAAAATCCCTAAGAAGATTTAGGCTCTTGGTAAGGAGATGTGAACTCTTCTCAGGACCATCTCCAGTTTGTATGTGTCAGTCTCTTGATTTTAATATCCAGTCAGTTTTCCACATTGAGCAGTCCATGGGAAATGAGGTCAACTTGAATGGTTAGGGGTGATGCTTGTAGCAAATTAGCTGCTATTCTAATTTTGCAGGTTCAGGTCCCTCCTTTAGCCCAATGTTTCTGTCCTATCTTTTATTCATAGGTTGCCCATCTCTGAGCGACACTCAGTGTTTTTTCTTGGATTGGGAAATTCAGGTTGAAGACCAGCTAGAACGTAATCCCATTGAATTTAATGAAAGCCAAGCAAATGGCTTCATGTTCCTTTCCTTGGTGGATAGGGACAGTATTGCCGCTACCACCTTGAAGTAATTGTCTCCATAAGAGTCAAGACAGAGAGGAAAGACATGAGTTGCCCCAATGGGTCCCTTGCTGGGGCTGAGTAAAAGAATTTGATGCTAAGCTGTGAAAGACTTTACTTTTTCCAGGAACCAAATATCCTTCACAGTACACTTTGCTTGCTTGGGAGTAACTTTCTAACCCATAATGTTTAAGTATAATGTACCCTTATTAAATGGAAAGATTTATGTTGAGGCCTTCATGATGTTTATTTTTTTGTATTGGAGACAAACTAAAACAGCTTAGTTAAATGTCATTTATTTAAATGCAGCAGTTCTTGTATCAGCTCTTCCTGCAACTGTTTGTGCTTCTTTTTGTTTTCTAATCCAGTTATTTGACCTCTTAAACAAAAAAGCAAAGTTGCGAGTGCTGGAGGATGGCAAACAGCAGGTGCAGGTGGTTGGCCTACAAGAAATACATGTGAATTGTGCTGAAGATGTTATCCGGATGATTGAGATAGGTAGTGCCTGCAGGTTGGTTGCTTTCTGTGCTGTAACTTTGGCTTATCAGATGTGCATCCTATATGAACAATTTCTCAAGACCCCCATAAGTGTTGGGGAGAGGGGGCAGTTGTTGTTTTTGTATAAACTGCTTCCTGCTGTACCAGATCTTGGATAACTAATATGGAAGACAGGGAGGTGGCTACCCATAACCTTTAGTTTTCTAGTGTTAATAGACAGCACAAAAGTAGCCCTGGCACGGGCACATAAATGTTTTAGAGTGGAGAGAAAAACTCTGTGCTAAGGAAACCTAAACTCTGCATCAGCAAAACCCAACTTGTACATTCTAAATTTACACATGTTTATACTAAACAAACTTCCTGTACAACTTTTGAAACTTTGGTAGGTTTTTTGTTGCTACAAAAAGCATTTGCAGGAGGTAGAGATTTATGGATAGATGTGGAGAGTTGGGAGAAAGTTATTTGGGACTATGAAGGAGGGTTTTCAATCATTTGTGTCACAAACACGAAACACTTAGGGTTGTCTCCAGTGTTAGTTCTACTTAGACTAGACCTATGGAAATGAATGGGGCTTAAGTTGGATATAACCCTTAGAGCCTTTTGCAGACATTGAAGACATTAGTTTCTGCCTTGATATGTGTTAACTTTCACACTAAAACTTGGAAGGTGAAGCATTAACTGGAACATGATATGGGATGCACAAATTATTTTGGTATTTCTTGGGCCAAAAAAGATGCAGCACAGCTCATGTAGTCATATTTTAATATTCAGGGTTCAGTAATTTTGCTTGCCCTCCCACCCCCACCATGATGAGAGGGGAGCCAGACTCTGGTGAGCAAGATGAGTCCAAACCTGGAGCTACAGGCAGAGGGAAGCCAACACATCTCTGCCTCCTGCCTCTGCCCGCCATCAGCTCAGAGCTGATCTTCCTTCTGTGCCTGGTGGTCGCTGTAAGCTTTAGAGCTGAAAAGAGGTGCAGATGCCTGCTAATACATTATCCAATGAATACTTTGGTTATCTCTGTAGGACATCTGGGCATACATTTGCAAACTCCAGCTCCTCGCGTTCCCATGCTTGCTTTCAAATCATTGTGCGCAGAAAAGGAAAACTTCATGGCAAGTTCTCCTTGGTGGACTTAGCCGGGAACGAAAGAGGTGCTGATACATCTAGTGCTGATCGGCAAACGCGGATGGAAGCAGCAGAAATAAACAAAAGCTTGCTGGCACTAAAGGTATAGTAGAGCGTAAGTAGCATCAGTAACCGGAGTTTGTGGCATCTTAGGGCAAGAGCAGGAAGGCCTTTTGGCGTGTTGATGGCATAATGTCAGGCCTATGCCATCGCCTGCCTCTCTAGCATTATGCTGCTGCCTGCTTAGAGCACTGTATCCATGGACAAACCTGCTCCAGATGCATGGACTGCATATGTATCATAGGACAGGGATAACCAGTCTTCTGGGATCTACTTTCTTATTTACTAAAACCCTGGACTACAACAACTGGAGCCTTGTGCAAAAGACATACATTTCGAATGAAAGAATTCTGAGCCCAGGAATTTGTTTTGAATACCTGAACTGAACAGAGCTCACAGCCCTTCCACATAAAAATCCACTCCTGATTACACCCAAGCTTTCTTCACTTCAATAGTATAACTTAGGGCAGGGATGGTGGTCATTCTGTTGCTGCTACTGTCAAACAATTGGCAGCCAGACATTCTTGCTGATCTGCAAATTTATCCTGAGATTTACCAGTACATCCAGATCTACCTTATTTTCACCCCTGCTGTAGGACAGAGTAAAGTGGCACTGTCATATTAGGACTTGATGTGAGCACGGGGTATTATGCTGTGGCACAAACGCAGGAATGTTAACCTAGGCTGTGATCGTGGTCCTGTTGACTGGGTTCACACAATCACTGCAGCCCACTATGGCTTATTTAAGCCACAGGGGTTGTGGCACATGCTGGCAGCCATTTTGAGTATTCAGCCCCTGGTGGAGGATTGCTGTGGTTTGTCATGTCAACTGGACCCAGGCAACAGGGGTTGTTTGAGGGTTAAACCACCCTCAAGTAACCCATGTTCTGTTGTAGGGTTGTTTCAGGTTCAGACAACATGACAAACCATGGCAATCCCGCACTGGGGGTTGAATATTCAAAATAGCTGCTGGTATATGCCGCAACCCACCATGGCTTAAATAATCATGTGAACCACCCCACTGGAATGAAGGGCCCTAGATTGTCTCTTTTTTGGTATGTTATTTCTCCCTGTTCTGATTTAGAGTGCTCAGTATTCCAAGAACCTAACAGTTGATGTTGAGGAGAACTGTTGATTGCCAGTGAGGGAAGTCTGTAGCTGCTGCATCTTAAAACACTCAATATACCTACTAAATTAAAATTGCGATCATGTTGAATTTTTCCTCAGATGTGAAGAACCTGAGTTTTCTAATGTATTGACATAATTCTAAGTAAAAAAAATTAATGAATTTGTGTTTATGTGTTAAATTTTGTTGAAGTATTAGATCTCATTTTCAAATAGTAATTATGTAATTATGAAGTTGCAAAAGTCAACTTTATTAAGCTGGGATGGGGCAAGGACTTAGCTCACCTCTGCTCTCTCCCCCCTGCCCCAATGAGATGTATGTTAACTCATCTCCCTAAGCAGGAGTGGCTAAGATGATTTCAAACTCTTTCCAATTCTGATTCCATTTGTTTCCACAAGCAAGCTGTATTTAAAATGGCTCACAAAAAATAACAAGCTATTCATGCTAGATCCTGAAAATGTGAATAAATTAGAATTTGCAGTAAATATCCGGATGGCGTTTTAGTAAATTTAAATACTCTGGCTTATGTCTAGGCAGATGTTAATGGTTTCATCCAGTTGTGATGCCAGTATTTGACGGTGATATCACTAGCAGGCACACCTGTCTAAGAATGGCTTCCTTTTAATTTTGCCCCTAAAGTGGAGCAAGAGGTCAGTCTTACCAAACAGAAGTGTTGCCTCTTGGACCATTCTGGATACTAACTAAGAAGGGGTCTATAACAATGCTTTGCTTGAGAGGCTGTATGTGATTAGCTTTGCAAGCTTTTTGCCCATCTTCTAAAAGAGAACGCACACAAAATATAGAGAATTGGAAGCTTCCTAGTACAGTGAATTTGCAATACTTAGCACAGCCTGATGCTTTACCTCAGCATTCCTCAACTTGATGCTCTCCAGATGTTTTGAACAACTTCCAGGATTCCTAGCCACTGGCCATGCTGGCTGGGGCAGATGGAAGTTGAAGTTCAAAATGTCTGAAGGACACTGAATTGGAGATGGCTGTTTTAGCTGCTGTAATCTTACACTGGAAACATAGCTTTGGGACTAGTCCCCTGGCTTTCCTTTGAACCGAAACTATGTGTTTAGGTTCAAAGACTTGGCTATAGCTTAAGTCTGTGCAAATACGACTGTTCTTTTTCTCTTCCCCGCTCCTAGGAATGTATCCGTGCTCTAGGCCAGAATAAACAACATACACCTTTTCGGGAGAGCAAACTTACCCAGGTGCTGAGGGATTCCTTCATTGGAGCAAATTCCAGAACCTGTATGGTAAGTTAAACAGCAGGCCTTGTGATCTCAAGTGTAACAAAAACTTGCTGAAGCTATCACTTGTTACTAGAGCAGAACAAAGTTGGATCCAGTAAAGCCTAGTTTATATTGGTATACCGTAATTAAGATTACTGTCACTTTTTCTCTGATGCAGAAAGCCTGAATAAATTTGCTAATCCAATGTTCTATTGCACTACTTCACCAACTTGTATGTCTGAATCCAGAGAAAAGTACCAGCAAACAGATAAACATACCTATGTTATAACTGCTGCTGTTGCAGTTCTTTATAGTTGTGTTAAGATGGAAAAATGCCCATGGATTTCAGCGGAGCCTAAATTTCAAGTAAATATTCTGAAGGAGGAGATACAAGAAGCTTAAATGCCTCATATGGTCAATAAAGCAGAGTTGATAGCAATGCAGGCAGGGTAGATGGAAGTAACTACAATTGTTCAGAAGGTGAGAAATGGGGAATTTAGGCTGCTAAAAAAAATGTTTGCTTTCAGATTGCAATGATTTCTCCAGGCATGAATTCCTGTGAATACACCCTAAATACCCTGCGGTATGCCGATAGGTGAGTGATTTCTGGGCTTACAAATTTCATCCATAACACTGGGATAAATTGTTGGTCATACAAGGGAAAGTTATTCCTAATATGTTTTTGGAAAGTGGATGGAAAAGCAGTTTTTTATGATTGCTATTTCCAAATGGCCTTAGGCCTGAGTAGCTGTAATGCTTTTGATTTAAAACATAGGTTGCGTTTTCCTTCCCTTGTTCAAAAGGCAGTCTTCTTCAGAATGCCTGTCCCACTCCCCATCTGCTTTCTGACTGGAAACTGTTGCAGTCTCCACCTGATTTTGGGGAGCAGACACTGGTTACTGGGACTTCCAAGTCAATGTTCTCTCTTTTGTTTAGAAGCTGCCACAGCTGGTGTCTGCTCCTCCAGATTAGCTGGACACTAGGAATGTTTCTAGTAAAATCAGATGGAATTAGGAGAGATGTTCTGATAAAGACCACCTTTTGAACAAGGGAAGGGAAAGTCTGACCCAATTCTTCTTTGCATCAGATAGGCTGTGTGTTAAACTAATGGCCAGTGTTGCTCTTCTGGGGGGAATGGGTGCAGCATGTGTGTTCAGAGCAAACCATGAAGGCTGAAGTAGATGTTAGCCAAGTGCCTGTCATCTGAGGTATGTACCAGGCCATAGAGTGCTTGTTTCACTAAGGCAGGCTTCTATGTGAAAGCCCTCTGTTCTGTTCTTAGAGTGAAGGAACTCCCTCGCAATGGAACAACTGGAGAG
This sequence comes from Heloderma suspectum, assembly GCF_057233095.1. Lineage (NCBI taxonomy): Eukaryota > Metazoa > Chordata > Lepidosauria > Squamata > Helodermatidae > Heloderma > Heloderma suspectum. The sequence goes on from NC_139461.1 coordinate 235,319,428, forward strand.
AGACAGAACTGTATGGAAACTGAAAATGAAGAGCTGGATATCAGTGAGGAAGGATCAGACCAACTTCATGAGGTATGCATATGTATAGCTGGAATCAAATTCTCTGGGGAAACAGAACTTGGTGAGATGCTAATATTTTCCCTTGTGAACAGCAGCTTTCTGAAGATGAGCTGTCTCCTCATCTGTCCAGTTTCCGCGAGGCTCTCACTCGGATTAGTGAGCTTGAGGAGAAGGCAATAGAAGAGCTTAAGGAAATCAGAGAGGTATGTCTTGATGGGTGACACGCCAAACCTGCTTATTGGGCTCTGTTTACTGGTGTATATTGCTGTGGAAGTGGAATTGTGCTATAAATAAGGAAATAATTACTTATGACTCTGAAATGATTATTATTATAGATCAAGTAGTGCCCAACAAGGTCTTGGTGCAAATGTTAGCAAATCTTTCCAGTAACGTAAGTCCATTCAGTAAACGTGTGTGAAACCCACTTTACATCACAACTCAACCCAATTCCCTAACTCTCCTCACTTCTGCATCCAGAAAATGAATGACTGTAACTATCTCCTGGACATTGCGGAACAACCAGAATATGACCTGGAGGCATTTGTGTACCAAGCCCAATGTTTCATAAATGAAGGATCCAAAAGCTTCCTCAATCTGAAAGGTACACAGGGGGCTGCATTTCACTAACTCAGCACAGAAGGTAGTACAGAAGTGAAAGTGCTAGATACTTCCGGGAGTTGGCCTTCCAATTTTGCTATGACAGGATACTCTGTTATGTTACTAACACTTGGCGAATTGTATGGTTAGCACTACATAGAAGTGATGGAGTAGCCTTACAACTTACATTAGACACACAAGATGGGAAAGAGTGAGGAGAGATCTGCCGTTTTACAGTGAATAACAGTAAGGGAAGTGTAATGGCACCTGAGAAGGTAAGATGAAGCTGGGATGGTCCAGAAATTACTGTGTGTGTTAAAAACAGGTCAAGTGGAAGGACTTGAAGTAGACTAAAATGGTTTGTATAGAAAGGGAAAGACTAATCTGCTCTAAGGCAGAATTTAAGAGTGGAAGGAGGTGATAAAGGAGATACAGTTGATGGTCTTGTGCCAAACTGAGGGTAGGTGAAAGGGCTATAGGGGAGTGAGAATACAGGGCAGAGAGGTTTAAAGACGAGCATCTGGAGTTTTTGTCAGATTTCATTTGTCCTTTGTGTAGGATATTACTGAGGCTACTAACCTATTGTGTTTGCCTCCCTTACAAAAGATGACCTTGGTGTACATAATACTTAAATAGGTAGTAATAAAAGCAGTTGGCCAGCAAGTCACAGATATACTTGTAGTGCTAGGAGCTAAACTAGCAAAACAAAGCCCATGCTGGCATGCCTGTGGGAGCCCTATTCCATAAGAACAGCATCCTTCAGCTGCCATAGACTGCTCCCAAGGGGTGCAAGCTATTAGGCTTGCCACATGTTATTTCTGGTAGGCGAGAGGAGGAACATTGTCTCATTGTCATCTTGTTCTGCTCCCGTTAATGTTGGCATTGCCCCAACCTACCAGTATGTTGACTCTCAATAGAACTCTTTCATATGTCTTGATTTCATGGGACCACTTCTCTTATAATAGAAGTGGTGTAGAGAACAGGCCTAGGGCCTTCCTTCAATTACTGGGGGGGGGGGGGCACTTATTCAAGTGATCCTGTGAGTGTATACAAATGGAAAAGTTGAAATGCATCCATGGGACTGTGTAAAAGCAGACATGTTAGAAGTAATGGTGGTTTTTTACACACACGCACACACACACACACACACACACACGTATTATGTAGACAGAAATAGGATGTTTAGGTGCATGCTGCTCTGCATATGTCTCAGGTATGCTGAGTTCCTGCTTTCTGAACTGTGCTCTGCTTTGTTATGCAGTATGAACCTCATGCTGACTTGAATCCTTTCTTTTTCCTCTCTCCTGCAGACAGTCTGGAAGAACTAACCATTGCCATGCAGATGGAAGAGCAAGCTAGCAAGCATCTGAATAAGAGGCAGCTTCAATAGCCACCCAATTCTTAAATGAATTTTTTTTCCTCTCTGTTTGCCTGTCACTTCTTTGGTTTGGTGTTACTGTATTTTAAATGCAAGCAGAAGATTCAGCCTATCTGGTCTGAAGGGTCCTTACGCTCTGCCAGAATGTGGCATTTTTGAGACTGTTGCCCCTTCTTTTTTAGTATTGAAAGCTATAGGAAGGTGCTTTAGTGTCACTTGGTAAGCATGTGTACATAAAATCTTTTTCTAGTGTAAAGTTTTTGGCTAAATATGTCTGAATGTTACAACTGAGTGCAATCTAGTGAATCTTAAACTGTATTTGCTGCTGTATAAGACTTCTTAAAATTGAGGAAAAACAGTAGCTAAAGCTGTTTAAATAATAAATATTTCTGAATTCATTACGTTCTGCCTTGCAAGGCACTGAAGCTTTTTGTGCAGGTTTCTCAAGGTCTGCTGTTCTGGAGGCTACTTCATTATGGAATTGTGAAAAATGTCAATGGGATGAGTTCACCCTGTGAAAAGATCTCCACTGTAATATTGATCAGCTGGAGATTTTTTTTCCACAGGGAGGCTGTTTTTAGCAGCACCTGTGTGGCAAGTGTAACAGGCTTACTCTCTCTCCAGCCTAGATATGGAGTGAGGAAAGCTTGGAACACCCCCACCACCCCCCACTGCAGTTATCCAAGAATGTCTCTTAATTTGTCCTTGCTTTTGCCTGCCTACTCTCTTGCCTTGCTGCTACAGAGCTAATTTGAAGCATATAGGGTTTCAAAAGGCTGGGCCAGTCCCGGCTCTGCAGTTTCCTGTTAGAAAAAGAGCAAGAGTAGGTCCTCACACTTCCAGTAGCAGCTTTCTTCCTGGAGTTGCTTGTGAAAGATCTATGCATGCTTGGTTGGAAGATACACTTTGAGTTGGAAGAGTGCACATAATGTGGCTGGGTGTAGCTTACCAGCTAACATGCACAGCAGAGAGAAAAATATTATGTATATATGTTGTAGAACAGTCTTCCTCAACCTGATGTCCTCTACATGTAATGGACTACAACTCCCATTATCCCCAGCCAGCACCAGACAATGACACTCAGGGAGCAATCTAAGCTCCTGGATTAGTTGGCTGAATGGATGTTGCTGCCCTTGGGGAGAGAGATTTGCTGCTAGAGAAGGAGGTCCACTGCTGGAGTGCAATACACCCTGTTGCAGCTGTGTAAAGCTCCACTGCCATCATTGCTCCAACAGCAGTAGGGGCTGAAAAGGGGTAGATAAGGCCTTGTACTGGCTGGATCAAAGCCCTTGTATTTCTGCAACATGCCCCCAACAAGAGACAGAAACTATGCCAGCGCAAGAGCTGGTGTAGTTATTTTTCCTCCTATTGAAACCATGGAAGGAGAGCAGAAAAAAGGATGACTGAGGACTGAAAAAGGAATGAAGCTGGCCCATGTGGGCCTGGCAGGGCTTAGGAAGTGGTGGTTCTTCTGCAATAGACTCTTCCTCCATAGGATTGCTCTGCCTGTGTATTGAGTTCTTGTAACAGAAAACTATCATGTCTGTATATATCAGGCATGTGAATCCAATTTCTGGTCTCTGGAGAAACTAGGAAAACACTGATATTGAAACCTGGCATGTATTTACTGCCTTCCAATCTCACTACATCTGACAGTTGTGATTCTGAAAAAAGTCAAAAGTTTGTCCATCTACTCTGAAATGGGTATTCATCTCTGCTTTTCTGCCCTATTTTTATACAGGGAATCAATAGAATCAGCCATGTGTGGAGTGTTTGGGCCATTTCATTCTAACAGTATGGTTTACAACTCATTGATTGACTTCTCTAGAGCCAATAGTTTGTGGGTTGGGCATAGGGTTGGGCTGTCCATTTCCAGAAATGTGTGCTTTTGTGCAATGGGTAGTGTGTGTGTCAAGTGATGAGTTGCACCAACATTACAGAGCTGGAGATCTTTATCCCAGCTGCTCCTCAATCCCCATCTAAGTTCTGAAGCTGCCACATAATTATAGCATCACCTTTGCCACTTTGTGCATGCTTAGGTCTCAGGAATCTATGAAAACTTGCATGCAATAATAATACCCTAACTTCAGGTTTAAAACGGACAACACTGTCAGACAAAATTAATGCCAGTCTGATATGTGCAATGGCAAAGGTAATGCTATAATTATACGGAATGCTTCAGCTGCGGATTGAGGAGCAGCTGGGATAAAGTTCAGCTTTGAAACCTCCAGCTCCATCCTTACAAATCCTCCACAGCCTCCTAAACACCTCTGAAGTACTACCTCTTCAAAAGGAGCCACCTGGCTTAGGGAATTCTCCCCCCACCCCACCCCATTTCTAATCGCCATTCTTCTTCCCTCCCCTATCCTGTTATTTCTCTTCTTTATTCCACCCAGAGCATATCTTGGGGAATTCTTAAAGAGAATGGGCAAGAGAAGTTCTGAACTGTATTTCACTTGATACAGACAAGACGGTTTGTTTTTCTCTTAAGTCTGAGAAAAGTAGGTTCTTCTTCGTGGTCCCTGTGCATCACACATATGGGCTCTGTGCCTGCGTGGAGCTTCGTTTCAGGAAACTTCCATTGCTGAGGATCATTTTGGGTAGGAACTATCCCCCACTGTCCTACTGTGTATGTCGCAGTGGTTCCTGCCCAATCCCTCAGTTCTCTTTTGACAGCCGTAGTGGTTGCCTTGACGGGAACTTCCTGCGTCAGTTTGACTGTTCTTATTGCTGAGGTTAATTTTCTTTTCATTTTATTCTAGCTTTTCTTCTGCTATTGTTATTCTATCTTTCTCTTACATGCTTTTTTGTTTGTTTGTGTTTGCTATCGTTGATCGCTATCCACCTCAGGAAGATGGCTCTGTGAGCCCCGTTTTGAAATTGTGTTCATTTTGGGAGTGAGCTACCTCCCATGGATGAACACGCTTTGTGCCTATTCTGCTTAGGAGAAGCTCATGTGGTTGAAGCATGCCTACATTGCCAGTCCCTCTCAAAACAGGCTCGCAAAAATCGGGCTGACAGACCCTTTGGAAGACTCTGGAAGCGGTGGACTTGTGTTTTGGAACTGCTAAATCCTTGAGTATGGCTTCACCACGACCTGTGTTGCCAAAGCAGTCAACTTGGACTAAGGAGCCAACAGGCCCGCCAACGCCTGGGCGTTCTTTGACTCTCATGGATGGCAAAGAAGCTCACTAAAAAAGCAAAAGCTTCAGAACCGCCTATAGGAGAGCAAAGATGGAAGAAGAATAACAAGGGGAAAGAGAAGAAAAAACTGTCTATTCTTCCTCCCCTGCCATTGTTAGACTTGCTTATACTGACTATTTCAGCGTTGATACCTATGGCTTTAGTACAGATTACAGATCCGGGCCATTGATATCGGAGGGTGAGATACATGATCCTTCACTGGGTCACGCGCATAGGACTATGCCTCCTTGGCTACAAGCCTGCCCTCCACTGACATTTCATCCAGATGTTTTGCACTTGAGGGAAAGATCCACAGAATCGCTACACTTGCTCGGATTGCATTGCAGAATGGATTTCTATGGGGATAGGGATTGTCACACAAGATCTAGATCACCATTGTGAGACTGGGATCGATATTCCGGTTACTGTGACCCACCACAAAGACCAAATTATTGGGAGGATTGGGAGTGCCGGGATTGGGACAGATACTATGATCGCATGTGATACCTTAGAGTGCCTGTGCCTTGTGTCAGGAGCACCCTGGTGGCCTCTTTCAGTCTACTCCAATAGCTAACTCAAGACACAGACAAAAGGATTCTTTTCTAGGCTTTAATCCTTTTACAACTTCATGACTCTTTCAGATGCTAATCACCAGCAACTAAGCAAGGAACAGCAGAGTAGCCTATGCTCCAGGTTAGGCAGTTGGTCCCCGTTTGAAGGAGAATCACTTGAAGACCCTGAACTTATGGGCTAGGGAGAGTTCCTCCCTCTTTCCCTTGGGTCCTCAGGACATGACCATTGCTTGCACGCCAAACGAGTGCTACGCCTCCTTTCCGCACCCTCCAGCTGTCATCACTGTCGGCATCGAGCGTCCAGCTAGCCCCCCTCCCGCACTCTCTAGCTGCCAGGGTCACTATCTCAGGAATGCCGGCAGGAGGAATCTCTGCCAGCTGCTGTGCCTGTGAGAGATGAGCATGCTCCTCTCCCACGGATTGCTGTTCCTCCTCAGAATCAGAACTGCTCTGGGGTTCTATCGGCTCAGTTTCCACCCTGACACCTTGATACCGAACAACCCCATCGGTGTCGCTCTCCTGGCCTCTAGTGGAGCGAGTCTCTCCACCGGTTCCACCACATTCTTCATCATTGATGAATAAACATCATGAGTCACATCGGGAACTATCTCTTTCAGTTCCATCGCTGGTACAGGTTCCACAACCAAAAGAACCTTTTGCCATCTCAGCAACCTAATAGTCGGATGCTGAAGACCATCAATTGGACTCCACTTCCTATTCTTCAGTGCCACCTTCCATTTCCTCCCCTGATTACGTTGTCTTTGCTCAAGAAAGAGCATCACCATCAGAAGATATGGGACATTTTATTGATCAACGACTTCGTATGGCACAATCCCTGGGAATTGAAACTCAGCAACCTAAGGAGAGGATACAAGATCCAGTCATTGACGTCCTCTATACAGAGTCTTTGGCTCTGGTAGCAATACCATTTCTTCCCATCTTGTTGTACATCTCTTGTGGAAGGTTCCATCTTCGATGGCTCCAACTTCTAGATGATTGGAGTCGATGTATAGGGTGCAAGAAAAAGACGCTAGCTTTCTGTTTACACACCTGAAACCAAACTCCATTATAGTGGAGTCTTTGCAGGGGAAATCACAAATTGCACGCTTTACCAGTTGACAAGAAAGATCATCGGTTAGATCAGAGAACTTATTCATCCACCGAGTTAGGACTTTGTGTTTCTAACTACCAGGCAATGATGGCTAGATATCAACATTTTTCGTGGGAGAAAGTTGGCTCCTTATGTGATTATCTACCAGATGATCAACGTGAACTGGCCAAGGTGTTTCAACTGGAGGTTGAATTTCAGTTTTCAATTTCAGGTCTTGCTGTTCGGGTTGGCTACTGCCCTGAGGGTATTTATAAAATGCATGGCTGTGGTCTGCGCTTACCTACAGACCCAGCTAGTCGAGATATATCCATATCTGGACAATTGGCTAATCATGGGACATTCCAGATTGGGTCTATCTCGAACAATAGCTCTCATTTGCAACCTTTTACAGGCAATGGGTCTGCATCCCGATAAAGAGAAATCCAAGCTTCATCTGCCTCAAGACATTCTGTTTGTTGGGGCTGTACTGGATTCCAGAACTGGAAGAATTATCTTCCACCAGACAGGACATCCATCATTATCAGCGTAGCCAGAGAAATATTCCATCGGAAGAAAGTGACAGCTTTTTATATCCAATGTCTTTTCGAATTTATGGCAGCAACAGTATCAGTGGTGGGATGGGCTTGACTTCAGACATGGCCACTTCAAAATTGGTTTCTTCGTGCTTTCTCCACAGCAGAAAATGCTCATCAGATTTGACTGTGGGTGCCAGATGACATTTTACGATTTCTTCTGTGGTGGACAGTGGTTGAGAACCTTTGCTAGGACATGCCCTTTCAGACAACCCCTCCACCTTGCATACTCACAACCGATGCTTCACTCCTCAGTTGGGGAGTGCATTGTATGTCCCTTCAAGTTCAAGGTCTCTGGTCCACATCCGAGAAGGAGCGGCACGTAAATCACCTGGAACTGCTAGTGGTGTGGAAGGCACTGAAGGTGTGCGAGCAAAGCCTGATGGGTTGACATGTGCAAATCGCATCAGACAACCCAGCAGTTGTCTAGTACATAAACAAGCAAAGCGGGACTCGTATGCAGTCTTTAACCTTCACTCTGAAGATCTACTATTGGGCCATTCACAGAAGAATTTGTCAGCCATACACCGGGAAAGACAGTGTGCTAGCTGATTCGCTGAGTGGGACTTTTCTACAATCTCACAAACGGTAGCTTGCACCCAACATTCTACATCACCTCTTTCAGATATGGGGTATTCCTACAGCGGATCTGTTCACGACTCCGGAAAATACAATATGCGAGAATTTCTGCACAAGGGCAGGGATGGGAGATCGATCTCTAGGAGCTGCTTTCATTTTTTCTTGGACAAACGACCAGTTTTACCTGTTCCTTCCCTTTCCGTTGCTACTGAAAGTCATGCGAGGATGGTTATGGACAGGACAAGGGGGGTTCTAATTGCACCGTGGTGGCTGCAACAAGGTTGGCTTGCTCCTGTTAGCTCTGTCCAAGGGCAGGTATTGGTGCCTGCCATCGATGCCAACACTTTTGTCACAGAATCGGGCAGATGAGACATCCGGAGTTGAGAACCCTCAAGTTGATGGCCTAGAAGATTCAATAGATGCCTTACTTTCTGCTGTGCAGTCCGTTCTGGAGGCGGCTAGGAAACCTTCAACAAAGTGCTCTTATACTAATAAATGGAAAGCATTTTCTAGTTTTGCAGCTACCAACAAGGTGGATCCTCTCCATTGTTCTTTGGGGTATATTCTTCATTTCTTACATTTGCTATTTCTTAAAGGTTTGAAGTATTCTTCTATCCAAGTTTATTTGGCAGCTATTTCTGCTTTCCATTCACTAATTGATTGTTTCACAGTTTTCACTCAGCCCTTGCTAAGACAGTTCCTCAGAGGGCTGAAGAACATTGTGCCACTGGCTTGATCACCAGTTTCTCAGTGGAGTTTATTGGTTGTGCTGCATGCTTTCACCACTAAACCATTTGAACCACTTGCCTCGGTGGACTTATACCTATCTTGGAAAGTGGATTTTCTTGTAGCCATTACTTTGGCGAGAAGGTCAAGTGCACTTTCTGCATTGAGAATTGCTTCTCCTTACCTGAGTTTTCACAGACACAAAGTGGTTCTCTGACCACAGACATTACTTTCCTTCTGATGGTAGTGTCAAAATTTCATCTGAACCAGGATATAGTTTTGCCAGCCTTCTTCCCAATGCTCACATCAACATTGGAATTTTCTTTGCATTTGCTTGATGTTCAGTGGGCATTGTCTTTTTACAAAGTGTGAACTGACTTGTTCCATAAATCCAATAGTTTCTTTGCTATGGAGGGCAGCGGAAAGATCTCCTGATATCATCACAACAACTAGCTTCATGGATCATTCAGACCATTCGCTTGGCATATGAAGTAGCTGGTCAGATGCTGTCACTGCAGGTAAGAGCTCATTCAACAAGGGGAGTGGCTATATCTAGCATTTGACAGAGGAGTGACTTTGCCTGATTTATGAAAGGCTACAACCTGGGCAAGGCCATCCACGTTCATGCGATATTAGAAGGATGTCAGAGCGAGGTTGGACTGTGCTTTCAGCCATGTGGTTCTCTCTTTGATCTTACACTGAGGCACCAACCCCACCTCTGGTAAGTTAGCTTATTCACCCATATGTGTGATGCACAGAGATTATGAAGAAGAAATGCAGGTTGCTTATCTGTAACTGTGGTTATTTGAGTGGTCATCTGTGCATTCACACAACCCACCCACTGTCCCCACTTCGGTGTCGATGTCAGTTTTGATGCTAGTACTGAGGTGTGATTTTCCTTTGGTTTCGAGGTCCCACTAGGCAGTCTCAAAGATTTGAGGGATTGGGTGGGAACCATTGTGACATGCGCAGTGGGGGGATGGTTCCCACCCAAAACGATCCTCAGCTATAGAGGTTTCCTGGATCGAGGCTCCACGCAGGTGCAGAGCCCATATGTGTGAATGCACAGATGACCACTTGAGGAACCACAGTTACAGGTAGGCAACCTGCATTTCATGTGGTTGCAGAGAAAAAATCTGGGGCTGTTTTGTTTCTCAGTTGCTATTATCCAGCAATAAGAAGGGCTGTAGCTCAGTGGTACAGCACATACTTGGCATGTAGAAGGTCCCAGGTTCAATACTCGGCATCTCCAGGTAAGACTAGGAAAGAATTCCTTCCTGAAACCCTGGAGAGCCACTGCTGCCAGTCAGTGTCGACAATACTGGGCTAGATGGGTCCCAAACAGGGATGGCCTTGCCCAGATTGCAGCTCCCTATGTTCCTATGAACAGAAAACTTTGATAAAAACAGGAGTTTGGGGTTTGTTTTTTAAGTGGAGGGAGATAAATACTGCTCATTTATACAATCTTATGTATGCCTACTCTGAACCCCATTATGTTTAATGAGGCTTTCCCTCAGGAAAGTGTGCATAGGATTCCAGCACATTTTGCAGGGAGATTTGCACCCTGATGCTCTGCATGTTTACTCAGAAATAAGTCCTGAGCTGTAAGCATGGTACTACAAGCTTGCTACAGTGCCTACCCAGTTCTAGCTAATGAATTGACTCAGCTCAGTCCTATGCATGTTTCGTCTTTTGTGTTTTTTCATTTTATATGAACTCTAGCTTCAGTGGTGAGAGAAAGGCACTTAGTACATGCTCACAGTTTCTCTGTAACTTAGCCCTAGTTTTGAAAACAGACTCATTGGCTGAATCCTGGTGAAGTCTTGGCACAAATGAAGTTATGGGGGGGTGGGCGGGGAGATACAATGAGAGCTTGTGCATAACGAGGAGGTAGAGAGGAGTTGCACAACACAAGACAGCTGTTTTTGTGAAGAGCTGCTGGAGGATGGTATGATGAGGAGCGATGGTTGCATGGAGGGGAATAGAATTGGTAGGGGGAGAATGTGGTGAAAGAAAGGCATTCTACATTTAAGAACATAAGAAGAGCCATGCTGCATAAGACCAAGGTCCATCTAGTCAAGCATTCTGTTCACACAGTGGCCAACCAGATGCCCACAGGAAACCCACAAGCAGGACATGAGTGCAATAGCGCTTTCCCACCCATGTTCCTCTGCTGCTAACATTGGTGAAATGTAAATAAATTCTAATAATTCTAAATGTGCATGCATGTATATCCTTCAGAAACTTTTAGAAGGTTTCTTGTCTGGAGGACACCTCTAATGACCTGTGCATTTTTGTACAAATTTACCCAAAACTAGGGGGGGGGGGGGGAGTTGAAGGGAAAGCAAATCACTCCCTACCCCAAACTGGAAAACTCCCCTTCCACATGAAATGCTGCATCTCTCCTTCTAAAACTTTGCTAGCTTCTTACTTAGGGACACTTCTAGGCTGTCTGTAATTTTCAGAGCAATGGTCCACAAGGAACATAGGGAAGTAAGTATGTCCTCTTTTGGAGATCTCAAAATGTCAAGGCTACCTTTGCACAAAGGGCTAGCATGGCTAGCATTCTGAAATTTGGCGTACATGATCTCCTCTGATGGGGCAGTGAATCCTGAATTCTTTATCCTATTCTTCCAAGGAATAAAAATGTTGTTGGCAGTTCCCTTTAAAAGAAAATCAAAATATAAACCCTGCACCTATTTTTCTGACACTGGGCAGGTGTAATCCCCTTTTAGGGGGCTACTATGCCTGAAATAGTCATCCAGTTCTGACCAAGAGAAAAATAGGGGTTTTTTCTAATTTCCCATGGTAGTCAACAGGAAGCATAAAAGTTCATTTTTCCAAACATTGACTCAAGTTTGGTGCTGAGCTGAAGTGGACTAACTACAAATTGGATGGAGCAGAAACGGGCTGTTTTCCAAAACGCTGAATCAGGGTCTGAGTTGAAGTGGGGTGGGGGATCAGTGCATACTACTTATATATGTATGTAATCTATGCACACACACAAGCACACCACATGCACCCCCCCACACACATACATACATTTTAGAGGTGCGCTTGTATATACGCACATGCAAATTTGTGTTAAGGGCCTGTGCCCTCGGTCTTTTAAGAACATAGCAATGTCCCTGTCTGCAACCCATACCGCAAGCTGTGGGTTGTAAAGTGGGTGAAAATACACTACACTCGTGCTGGGTTTGGATAATGAAGCAACTGCGGTGCAGGTAATCAGGGTAATCCCGGTCATATGACTGGCTCATGCAGGGGCAGAGGAAACAACCAACACTGCATTGTTTCTCCTGATGATTGGCCAAACCCAGATTTAGTAAAATAAGTGTTCTGTAGTGTTTAATTTACAACTGAAAGTAGGAGGATGTGCATTCATTAATTTGAGCGTTTGGACAGTTGAACCTGCAAATTTAAAATATAATTTGTAATGAAGTATAAATTTTAAATACAGATTTAATGTAGCAGTTCAGTACAATTTTTATTTATGACATGGGTATCCTACCTCCTCCTAGGAGCTCAGGGAGGTATAGAAGGGTTTATTCCACATTTATCTTCACAAACCTGTGACACAGGTTAGGCTGGGGCTTTGGTGCTGGAAAGGTTGATCCAACTGTATTGTAAGACTCATTTGGTGTGTTGAAGTAGCATTAGGTGAGTTTTCAGAGTTGAGAAGGGAAATGGTGAGTGAGACTAGAAGTCACCTGTTGCAAAGTATTTGGGACTTGCACAAGTGCCTAGTATGCTTTGCGTTACATTTGCATAGACCTCCCATCTGTTTCTCATGGGGATGGATGAAAGACCCTGGAAAGGGGCAAGGAGTAGGAGTGAAAGGGACGTATGGAAAAATAGGAAGATGAAAATGGACATAGAGCCCAATATTTGAAGGAGATTAGGAGGTAGATTGCGGAGGAGTTACATCACCAACTTCAATTTGCAATTCCTCTTCAGGGCTTAGTTCTTTCTCTAGGGAGAGAAAAGCAAAGTGTTATTAGCCTAAGAAATGCAAGACAGTCCATTGCAGCAGATGCAGATGCTAAACTCTATTTTTTTAAATACTGGGTTGGATCAATGATGCATTTGGACAAATGCTGCATTTCGACAAGTTCAGTAATTGCTTAGCTGGATCACAAGGTTGTTGAGATGATAAAAGCACTCTGCACATGTAACTGCACTATAGAAGTTAAAAATTTAAGGGATGACTATAGCTTAGCTACTTAAGAAACATCTCATTAACCTACCTTGGCCTTTTTCTACTCTGGATAAACCTCCACCCAATCATATGACCAGACTCTTTTTGGGTTTGATTTTGTCACCTAACTGGCATTTCTCATCACAAACCTTATATGTGAATATATCTGAAGTAATACGTACAAGAGAGTAATCTGATTTTTATTTTTTTTAGTGGACTTGCAGCACTTCACCTGACTGGCTTCTTAATACTGTTCTGAATTAACACTTAAACCCAGATCATCCTTTCTCATTCCTTCCTTGCCAAAGTGCCACACAAGATGTCAGCCCCTAACTCCCCTCATTTCTATATTAGCATTATGCAGGTATCTACACACTCTAGGGTTATTTTGTCCATAGCTGCAATGAACGCACCTGTAAATTCCATTTTTCCTCTAGCCAAAAAATCTGCTGGAATATTGACTATATTGGTGATCAGGATATCAGCCTGCACAGCATCCATGTTCAGATACAGGTTAGTAGCATCTTGCTAGAGAGAAGAAAAAGGTGAGACATTCAGCAGCTTGATTGAAAGGGAGGGCACTTCCTGACATCTGTCTTGGCATCTGTCTGTCTCTGAACCAGGCCCAGGCTAATGTTTTATTTTTATTTATTAGATTTACATACCACCTTTCCACCAAAACATGGTGCTCAAGACAGATAACAATAATAAAATGCAGATTAAAACAAAGGATTTTAAATTAAAACAACAAAAACAAGTTAAACACATCAATAAAGGAAATGAAGACCCTCTTCAGCAGCAGACCAGCTTACATGCCAAAGGCCTGTCTGAATAAAAACATATTTGCATACTGGTGGATGGACAACAGAAGGAGACCACCTGGCCCCATTCGGCAGGGAGTTTTGGTGGCTGGAGCAGGAGGTACGCAACTTCAATACCAAGCTGGATGCCCATCAGACCAAACTTCAGCTCTCACAGGACATCAGCGCATTCTTACACTGCTGGACAATGCTAGCCAACCTACTGGAAGACATGTCTTTCAACCCTCACCATCTCAAGAAGTGACTATGGATATGTTGCTTTCGGGATGGGAAGCTCATTGCTCAGGCCTCATGGTCAATCGTCTGCTACGGAGGCAACACAACATACTGATCTAGAGCTCAGTGTGGTGAAAAAGGCCCTTCAGGCATTCAAGCTGGATCTGGTGGGCAGACTGGTTCAGGTCACCTCAGACAACATGACAGTTGTTGTGAACAAGGGCACGAGATCGCTTCTACTCCTTGCCCTAATGCTCAACATCCTTTGGTGTTCATCTCATCTAACTGGGCTGGTTGCAATCCATGTTGCCAAAGTGAGTGGGCAATGTTTTGGTCCACCAACTCAGTTGGACCAAGTCAACCTCCCACGAATAGGAGTTGGACCGATCAGTCCTGAGGGCACTTTTCAGCAACAGGTCACACCAGAGGTAGATCGTTTTGCCACACAGCACAAAGCTGTTTACCAAGCCCTTTGCAGTCAGGCAGGACACAGGATGGGTTCGTTGGGAGATGCTTTCATTCTCACATGGATGGGAGTGTTGTATTACCTCCTCCCTCCATTCCCATTGATCCTGAAGTCCCTGGCAAAGATTGAGACAGATGGCACAGAGTGCATACTCATCACTCTGTGATGGCCCCACCAACTGCGGTTCATCCCGCTCCTCAGGATGGCCCAAGGCCCATACCATCATCTCCTGTCGCAGTTGTCCCCTCACCAGGGAGAAGTGCCAGATCTGACACCCCAACACTTGTCTCTTTGCTTGACAAGTGTGGAAGATTGGGTGACAGAGGCTGAACAAATCCTGGCACTGGTACAAAGAATTCTCGATGCTGCTAGAAAGCCTTCTACACAGCACTCCTATGCAAGGAAATGGGCTGATTTTTCCTCCTTTGCTCAGAATCATGGTTTCCACCCACTCACATGCTCCTTGCACAAAGTTCTTCAATTTCTTCTATCCCTCTTTGAGAAAGGACTCAAACAGTCATCTGTTTATCTGCCTGCTACCTCTGCGTTTCACCATCCTCTTGAGGGTTTTCAGTTTTTCGTATCCAACAGAGAAGAGATTCTGAAAAGGACAGGAATCTGGCACCAGCTTGCTCCACAGTACCGAGCTGGAGCCTCTCTGTAGTGATTAAAGCACTTTTATCCAAGCCTTTTGAGCCACTGGTGACTGCAGACCTACACCTCCTTTCTTGGAAAGTGGAGTTTTTGTTGCTGTTACATCTGCACACTGAGCCAGTGAACTCTGTACACTCAGTAGATCAGACTTATATCACCTTTCACCGAGACAAGGTGGTCCTCAGACCTGACCTTGCCTTCTTGCCAAAAGTTGTGTTGGATTTTCATTTAAACCAGGACATTATTCTTTACTTCCCCGGCCACATCTCTGGAGTTGACCTTGCACACACTTGATGTATGCTGCGCTTTGGCCTTCTGTAAGTTGAGGTCTGAATAATTCTGACCCTTGCCTCACCTGTTTGTCTCTTAGGGCGGCAAGCATAAAGGCCAGCCGCTTTCAACTCAATGCCTCGCATCCTGGGTCATAAAGTCTATTGAATTATCGTATGAGCTGGCTGGACTTGAGTTTTCTGCCCCAGTCCAAGCTCACTCTACTTGTGCAGCAGCGACATCAGTCACATTCAACAAAGGGGTTGTGATCCCCGAACTATGCTGTGCTGCAACCTGGTCTACACACTCTACCTTTGATAGACACTACAGACTGGATGTTCAGGCTAGAGCTGACGGAATTTTGGTGATGCTGTCCTTTCATCTGTATTGTAACAGGACACTGACCCACCCCCTTGTAAGTTAGTTTGCAACTTGCCCAAATGTGTGGTGCACAGAGACCACGAGAAAGACAGGTTGCTACCCTGTAACTGTAGTTCTTTGAGTGGTCATCTGGGCATTCACACAACCTACCCACTGTCCCCTCTTCGGTGTCATATTTGAGTTCGATGTTGGGTACCAAATGTATTCTCAGAACTGAGAATTGAGAGGGTACAATGTCAGTCTCAAGGAAATGAGGGAATAAGTTAGGAACCCATGTGCAGTGGGATGGTAGGGAAGGGTTCCCACTAAATTCCTCAGTTATAAAATTTCTCAAATTGAGGCCCCTCACAGGTGCAGAGTCCATATGTGTGAATGCACAGGTGACCACTTGAAGAACTACAGTAACAGGTAGCAACCTGTCTATCCTGGCCTCTTCAGTCTGCTCCCCAACCTTGTCCACCAGTATGCCCCCTTTTCCCCCTCTCAGAGGTTGCATTCCTGACCTCAGAGAGGCAGCTGGCATGGTTCTTTCTGCATGGGCTGCGAGGGGGAGGTGGGTCAGAGCACTGTTTCTGACCTCAGATATGGGAATCCAAAGTACCTTTGGCCTCTCAGATGCTGTCTAGGGGCCATAGGATTGCTCCTTATCCTTTGATCTTAAACTAGGGTATGCTATATGCTCATGCTTAACCAGTTATTACCCAGAAATTCCTGTTTCCAGGACCCGACGACACTTGTAGATGGTCCTATTATCACGATTATAAAAATGACACTGGTTATCGTCTTGAAATTTTCTCTTGTATGCATATTATTGTATGGGCTAAATGGATTTATAGATTTGTTTGAAAGACTGTCACTTTTTGAATTACAATCAGTTGTGTTAACTCTTCCACCCTAGTTCCATTTTTTCAAGGCAGACTTTTTGTAATGGAATTTCATGGAAAGGCAGCTAGACAATCTGCTGATTTACTAAAACTTCAAGTCTCCATGTCGCTATAACTAGGGGATTATTCTTTTTAGTATTAGGCTTTTGTTAAGATTGAAGTTTTAGTTGAACGGAAGTTTAGCTGAGAAAGAAATAGTTCTAAATTTTAGGGTAATATCTAACATATGTCCCATTGAAGTAAACCCATTGAAATAAATGGGACTTAAGTTAGTCATGACTAACTTAAGTCCTATTTACTTCAATGGGTCTACTTTAAGTAAGACTTATGTTGGATTTCACCCATTGTAATGAGTTGTGTAGATGTACCATTAGAGCCAGACAGCAGATGCTGGGGGGGGGGGGGGTGCCACTCCCTGGCATTCAGCTTGGCTGTCCCCATTCATGTGAGCTGGCATTCCAGTGGTAGCGCGGCTTCCTTGCTTCTGGCTTAGCTGCCTGTCTCATCTAGTTGCCTTCTCCCCAGTGCATTGCAGATAGCACCATTGGAAAAGGCTCCTGACTGAGCAAGCCTAGAGGCCATGCATGTGCATGCTGATGCCACTGCTGCTACACTGCAGTATCTGAACAGGCAGCAAGGTTGCCTGAATAAAACCATCTTGGCCTGGTGGCACAGTGACAACAGAGGGGGCTAACCTAGCCTCCCTCAGCAGGGAGTTCCAGAGCCTGGGAGTAGCCACCAAGAAGGTTCTGTCTTGTATCCCCACCAAACATGCCTCTGATGGTGGTGCTATGAAGAGAAGGGCCTCCCCAGAAGATCGTAAAATGTGGGCAGACTTATATGGGATAACTTGAATATATTCTTAAGCTTTTTGCAGTAGAAAAATCTGGTAATGTGTTCAGTGAGATTATTCTATTTTGGTTTTGCAATAGGCTGTATTTAAGATTGTGTTTATCTTATCTGAATGTGTAAAGAAAGTGTAGAAAGAAAAACTACCCCTGTCCCCCACCCCCCCAAAAAGACAAAAGAGCTTATTGGAGTTGGCTTTGCTACCCTCTTAAGCAAGGTACAAACTCCCTTCCATAACTGCTGTGGATGTAAATACAAGGCCAATCAAGAAATATAGTAGTGTGGATGCCTATTTTTGCCATGTCCCCCTGATACTGAGGGTGAGGTACCTTCACATAAAATATGTTACTACTTTTCCTAGTCTGTGGTACAACTCAAAGAGCACGCAAGCATGCTTAATGGAAAGATTCAAGGAAGTTCTAAAAGATAAGTGTTCATTAAACTGGAAAATAAAATGGAATACATACCGCAGCGAAGCGAATTAGGTTAACAGCATGGCAAGTAAGTCAACAGCATGGCAAGTAAGTTAATAGCACGGCAAATATTTTAAGCATATTGCTAAAAACAATAATATGTTTTTAATGAAATTGTATCAGAAGGAGGAAACCAACCAAGAAGACAATCAAGTTAACACAACAGAACTGTGAAGAGATTGCTGAAGGGGGATGGAGGGGAAGTAAAATGCATTCTTTATTGTAGAAAATATTAGACAAATACCCATGCCTCAACCACTTTTTGGAAAAAGGACAGCCTCCAAAGAACTAATTCAAATAGAGGCAAGAGGAGATGAACGTCTAATTGACAAATTAAAGATAAAGCTAAATTATTAAACAGGTAGAAGTGCAAAGAAGAATCAACACAGCTTCTGCATGGGGCTGTCCTGCGTTACCAACCTTTTAGAACTGAGTATGTCAACAACAAGGAATAATCTAGTCTACACATAATATATTTGGACTTCTAAAAAGCTTTAAACATATTTGCTCTCCAGTGGCTCCTGTGTAAACTTAGTCATGGGATAGGAACACAGGAGCTGCCTTATACAGAGTCAGATCATTGGTCCATGTAGCTCACTATTGTCAGTGGCTTTGTAGATGGGTTGTTCCTAGATCCACTTGGAGATGCCAGGGATTGACCCTGGGACCTTTTGCATGCAAAGCATGTGCTTTCCCACTGTGCTATGGCCGTTCTCTTCAAGATAAGAGAACAGATGGGCTTACAGGTCAGAGGTGGGTTAAAAAAGCAAGGTGGATAAAATGGTTTTCCCAGTGAAGTAGCTGGATAACATTGCCATTCTTTTTTAACTCTAGACCTTGTAATTAGGCTCTAATATTGCCTGCCTATCTTTTAGGATTGTACTTGCCTAACCTAAGCTGTACTGATGAACAAAATACAGTGATTTTTATAGGTGACGGGCAGATGAGAACACCTGAAATCCAAAACCAGTTTTCTGGAAATGTACTCTGATTTGAATGCTCACTGTTGGTCTTGGAAAATAAAACCTGTATCTTAAATCCCAGAGTCCCATCAGGCAAGTGCAGTATAGAGGCCAGATAACACATACCATGAATAGCTGGAACAATTTTTCTCCCATGGCTGTCTTTACGTGATTCTCCACCACTATGAACATCTTCACGAAATACTGTGAGGAAACATCAGTCAATCCATAGGAAAAAGAGTAATGGTCCTTGTGTGCCATCTAAGAGACAGGGCTATAAGTCTCCACAATCTAGGATTTCTTATTCAGGTTCCACTAGTACTCCCAGTTCTGCTCTTCCAGACTCTTTAAAGGGGGAGAGGGGTGGCTCCCTATACCTTTCTTAAAGCTCTACCATCATCCAACATCTTACAGTAGCTGGAGCCATCAAGTGAAAAGTTCCCTAGTGAAAATACATACAATTCTGCAGAGATGTACATTTTGGACTAAATATAGAGGCAATTCCTGCTCTCTATTACAAACTATAGCCTTATCAAGCAATGCATGTTAAATTCTGACATTACTTCACCACACTTGCCATAGCCTGACTTTGTTTTAGCTTTGCCCTTCGCCCTTTCCCTTAGTCCCAGTCCACCCACAGCTGCAGTACTTCAACTTTAATTGAAGAGCTTTCAAGAAGCAACAAGAGACACCCACACCCAGTTGCCTGCTAGTTCTAAAGCTACTTGCCTCTAGCGTGATGCTGGCCTGCCTCTGGCAGTTGGTGTGATCTTTGTTACCCATGGCACATAGGAGGCTATGCACCACTCTCGAGAAGATCAGTTCCTCAGCCACTTCTCTAGAGTCTTGGGCCAGAATTCTGCAAGGTGAATGTTTGTTAGATCAGCATACCAAGAGGGGGGGAAGAAGGGAGTTTTAGGGCAAGGATTTACAGCCCACACACACACACACACACCTACCTATGTATATATGTTGCTTTGTGCCTTTAATAGCTGCCTGACAGGGAGACAGTCAACAGGTTCAGCTACCTTAATTGCTACACTGTTGAATTTCTGCCTGCAATGCACCTGTTAAAGTCACTGTGTCAAGGAAATATGGTGGCCAGGGCCAGCCCAACAATAGAGGTAAAGTAGGCAGCCACCAAGGACAGGAAAATTGCAGGGGTGCCTACTTTGGAAAGTTAGCATATAGAGGCAAGCTCATCAGCTTTTTGCTTCCAACATTTTACTCCTCCAAGGACCTCAGAGTGGTATTTTAGGCTCAACGACTTTCTAAAGGAGGTTTGGCTAAGAGTGGCTTGTATTGCACAAGGCCAGCTAATGAATTTCATAGCTGAGTGGGTATTTGAACTTGGCTTTCTAGGATTTGAATCCATGCCTGTTGTTTCTTGAATAAGCATGCAGTTGTTAGGGCTTATGCTGCATAATTTACATTATATAGTCAACATCACAAGTAATCACCTCACACAAGAGAAACCTTCAGATATGGATCACCTGTATAATTTGGCCATCTTCTTGCGCTGCAGAACTGCTAATATAAGCTAGATGGGTATGCCCAAGTTCCCTCTTCAAGATACCAATGGAATTAAACATAATATGTACACAGCCTGGAGCTCAACTTGCTGCTTGGTATTATCACTCAGTAAGATTCATATTGCTCAGTTTGACCCTTCCAAACTGCTGCTGGTCTTGAGTTATCTATCAGTTTGTGTTCAGAGCAGTGTGATTTCTAAGTAGGTCCTCTGATAACCTTAGTTGTCACCACTAGAGATAACCCAAGCTTGTTTGCTGCTGTAGGCAAATTCAAATGTGGTCACTACTCCTTTCTTGCCATATGCTCAGCACCATAACAGCACATTATATAACTGAGAGGTGCCCAGGATTAGATATACCCAAATGACTTCTCTACATCTGTCGCTTCCCTACTTTCTCCTTTTTACAATGGGGACTGTAAGTAAATAGCCCTCTTGTGATACGCCATCAAATGGGATCACATCTAAACACGGCTGCCAAAACTGATGCTCTTCCTCCTCGGCAGCAGGTGAAGAGAGTATACAATTTGTTCCTGTCTGGTCTATGGACTGGTGACTATTTCACGCAATAAGTTAGATGTTATGTAGATTGTGTCTGCTGTTAAACTGAGCTAGCAGTGTTGCACGTAGTTTGTCTCAGTGTCTTGATAACTGGTTCCAGTAACCCATCGTTATCTCTTACCCAATTGCTTTGGCTGCAGCAGCTTGCTGAACATATGCTGGCAAGGACTCCATCAGGTGTAATGTACCTGCTTCTGAACACAGGAAACAATATAGGAATCAGGTACTGTGTCTAATGTCTGCCCCAAAGTCTTAGCTTTTACCCTAAAAACATTGGCCAGAAAGATTTGAGGCAGACTTAAGCTTCCCAAAGAGAACCCATTCCCATACAAATTCTGCACCTGTCCAACAGCAGTGTTTAGTTTCTCACTGTCTTCTAGTTGCCATTTCACAAATCAGGCAGGAACTTTGGCTCCGTGATTTATGAGCAGGGAATTTTGGTTTGGGATCTGTTTTGAAAAATATAAAGGGATGCTTCCAGCTCTCCCTACTCAAATTTTTAAAACTATGATGGAAAGGAACTTCTGCTTCCCTCTAGCAATGGATTCTTATTCTTCACATCCACTGTATGCAAAATCAGAACGTGATGGGGGTCTTCAGGGCTGAGAGTGAGGGAACAGGTTAGACTAGTGATAAAAAGGAACAGAGTATGGATTTAAGTTTGATAATGTATGTTGGGATGCTGCTGGCAGTGCTAGGGAAGTCTCCCCCTCTCCCCACTAAAAATGCAAATTCATATCCAGGAATGGGGAGGAAGATGTAGAGGTGTGAAGCCTCCACTGGAGGTCTTACCTTCCAGGATTCTAGCTTGCATTTTGGCAGTCTCCTGCCTTGATGGCTTTAACAATGCAACCAGTCCCTTAAGCAATGCTGGTCGCACGTCATAGGCCATGAGGTCCTTGATCAGTTGAATTGCTGAAAGAAAAAAGATGCCAAAATGGGTGGTTTGTTGCATAGTAATATATCCAGTGGACAGTGCAAGCATCAGTACCTCTTGGAGACTGAGGCATATAGCAGTCTCCCTCGGCTCCATTTGGTTCTGGGTCTGCTGCATGCGAGGATTCAAAGATCCTCTGAAGAACTGCAAAATGATGGAATAATCACTCTCCACTGACCCTATAGGTATGTTCAGTGTGAAGCAGACAGCAGGCAGTGTATATTTTGGACTAAGTTAACCAGTTTCTCTCCTTACACAGATGCAGACCTGTTGAAAAAGAGCCTCCAACAATAGTTTTAGATTCACAGATGTTTCTCTCCATGGAAATCTTTAGTGAAAGGTGAAAGATGTATGCAATCTGAAAAGAAACCAGAGCATGACCCATTGTCACCAGCCATTAAAGTGACAAGTCTGATATCAAGCCTTTATGTTCCATTTCCTTCACTGGGAAAGTCACCATCTACTAGTCCACAAGCAGCTTTAGAAACTAGATGTAGTCTTTTTAGAGAATGAAGATATCAATATTACCGGGAAATTGCTTCTACTGTGCTGTGCATGATTGTCGTCAACCTGTAAATTAGCTTCCCAGATCCACTCAGCTTTGCTTCCAGCCAATCACCAGTAAGCCTAGTAACTAGAGTAGCTGTTCCTTCCCCAACCTAAACCTTGTTTTGGACTACAACACCCATCAGCCTCAGCCAGCATGGGACTATGGGAGTTGTAGGCCAAAACATCTTGAGAGAACCAGGTTGGGGAAGGTTGAACCAAGTTATCTATAGATGTAAAACTGTCTTGTGCTCTACCTTACATAAATTTTGCTTTGTCATTTATACCTTAATTACCAGGATTTCTCCCCTCCTACATATGTTAGGTTCACTCATTTCTGTGTTATTTAAACACTGATTTTCAGCATTCAATACATTTGTATTCTCCCTGGACCAACAGTTTGGGAGGTGGCTTCAAAACTGGAGCAGAGGAGTCTTACCTTCATATTGTACCTCCAAATGCAGAGAGCGGAGCACACCCAGTACAGAGCCCACAATGCTTAGATGGGCTTTCCCCACAATTGTCTGTCAAAGTAAAGCAGCAAGAAGGAAGTATTATTCCCTGAACCTGATTCTGTAAATATCCTTCTTGGAGTACTCCAATGCAAAACTATCTTGAAAAATATAGGTCACAACCAAGAGATGACAAGGAGGAGATCCTGGCTATAAAATCTTCAAAGCCAGCATAGTCCAGTAGACAACAGACTACACTTTGACCTGGACAGCTGAATCCAAATCCCTTCTCAGCTGTGGGTTGCTTATGTGAATAAAGATTCCCCTCTTGGATTATGTCATATATTATGTATTTAGTGTATATACCAGCTTTCCCCAACTTGGTGCCCTTCAGGTGTGCTGAACTGCACCTGCCATCATTCCCAGCCAGCATGGGAAGGGCATGTATTTACAATTTGTGAGGGAGAGAAAAAATGTTTTGAACTAATAACAGAAAAAAGATGTGTAAGTGTGCAAAGGGAGACCAAAAGAATTGGCTGGAATACTGTACCGTATTCCTCAGTCTCAATTTTCAAACTGAAAGCAGAAACAACAAGCAATTACAGATTACTGTGAGGGCAAATAAAATAAATATTGTAAACATGAGGGAAATTAAAGGTGTATACATGAGAAGTAAATGATCCTAGGAAAGAAATCTTACACAGGCATAATAGCTATGCTCACACACAGTTCAGCGATCAGTTTCACATGCACACACACTCACTCTTGTTTTGCTTACCTGTATTGTCCTGAGTGTTTGCAGGGACAGTTGCTGGGCTTTGGGGGAAGTGCACTTCAGAAGAGCAATCAGGCCTTTGTACACCTGATTTTGGTATTTGGGATTACCGTGGCCTAAAGCATCTAGAAGAATCTGCACTTGCTCTTGGGTCTCTTCTGACATGGATGTAGCTAAAAACTCTGCAATTGATCGCACACCTGTGCAGGAAAAAAGCTTTCTGAACAACCAGGCTAGGAAAAGTCACCTAAGTAGTTTTACATTTTAACTCATTCAACATTATGGACATTATAATACAAACATTTTTGGTTGTATCCAATGTTAGCCTAACTTAAATACCATTCATTTCAATGGGAGTATTCTAAGTAGGACTAACATTGGATATAACCCTTTCTAAGTAATAAAGGACACCCATATTAAACCATGCTGGATATGCAGTGTACTGTCAGCAAGGAGCCACTCCTAACAGTGAACTCAGCAGATGAGTACAAAGAGGATTGTAGCCAAGAAAGTGGTATCAGCATGCTTGGGGAACCCCCAGATTTGCAAAAGTACAACAAATCTGGAGTGCAATTCTGCTTGGAGGGAATGGCTAAAATCCTGAACAGGAGCACTCCTTTTAGGAGGGAGGATACCCTGCAATCTTTTGTTGCACTTGTAAATTGTCTAATGGCAATCTAGAGTTTGACACTGGCACTGCTTTATCAACATTATTTTCCTGCTCACCTTCCAGGTTTGGAGCAGTTTCCTCCTTTCTGCCAGCCACAACTGCTATGAGAGCATGGGAAGTTCAAAATTCAGTTCAGCTATGGGCCAAACTACACAAGACATTAAATGCATCTTTGTGTTTAATGCACTGTTTTTTTTTAAAGATACAAAGACGCATTTAACTTCACATCTAATTTGGCCCTAAATGGAACATCACACATCTCTTGATTGCTCCTATCTGAGCCTGTGTGGAAAGATTTGCAGCAAAATGCACAGGATAGTCTCCAAATGAATCCTGTTTCTCAGATGCTTTCATATGGCCCATTTATGCCTGTAACCTTGTGTATATCAGCCATTCACAGCGCCATTTTGCGTAAGAGCAAATGTGCACATATCTGCACCTGCCTTTTTTTTTTTTTCAAAATGGCGGCCAGAGAGATCACCACACAGGGCAGCTTGGTGAATGGGGGGTGGGCGCAGGTCCGGGGGTGCTTGAACTGGGACAGGGGCTTGGAGGGCACCTGGAGAATCTGGACAGGGGAGTGGGGCGCCCATCCATCCCTATTCCTAAAGATGGTAAAGACCTAAAACTACCAGGGTCCTACTGCCCAATTGCACTGCTTAACCAAGATGCCAAACTGTTTACATCCATCCTGGCCAAGGGACTGAATCAATTCATCACACAGTACATCCATACGGCTCAAACAGGGTTCATGCCAGGCCATCAGATGATGCTATCTGACAGGTCTTAAACACTGCCCGTCATAGCAACTCTACTAAATCCCTGGTATCTGTTTATCCTTAGATGCTTTAAAACCCTTTGATTGAGTGGAATGGCCCTGTCTGCTCAAAGTTTTACAAAAAATGGACATGGGTGAATGCTTCCAGGCAGCAGTGGCCCAGCTCTACAGTGCCTCAGAGGCACTCCTCCATACAAATCAAATAGACTCTTTACCTATAGAACTGAATAGGGAGACAAAACAAGGGTGCCCATTCTCCCCTCTTCTTTTTGCCATTGCTACAGAACCCCTGGCACAAACAAGTTGTCATCACCCTAAAATTAAAGGGGTCATGATAGGGCCTACTACCCACTTGATTAATCTTTTTGCAGATGATTTCCTTCCAATCCCAAAATACCCATACCAGTACTTAAAGAAACGTTGGCCACTTTCGACTACCATACTGGTGTTAAAATAAACTATGACAAAACTTACATGACTTATTTTGCCTACAAGTACTATTTCAAAACCAAAAGAAAATATATCCCAACTAACTTTGGGACACTCCTGCCTAAAACACCTGGGCATTCAAATACCAAAAAACTTGAAACAGCTAGTTCCACGAAACTACACACCTGTTATAAAATGGATAAAGATAAATTAAAAACATGGGCTAATATGAAGCTATCCAGTCTGAGCAACATTGCCTCTACACAAATTATGATTTTGCCCAAGCTTCTTTTCCATTTTCACGTGATTCCCATTCCCCCAGCAGATGATAAACTGAAAAAAAAAATGGCAAGATCTACTAGAGTGGTTTATCAATGAGGAGGAAAAGTCTAGATTAATTAAAGCTGCACAGTACCGCAGCCAAAGGAAAGGAGGGTTTGCTATATCCAATTTATGATTGTATTTTGCCTCTTTCCAAATCAAGCAATTAACAAGCATCAAAAGAAATGCTATAGACATATCCTGGGTTTCTATGGAAACATTAAATAGTGCCCTCCCACACCAAGCATTTCCCTTTAAGAAGCTTACCAAGGCTAAAATAGAGAGGGTTGAAAACCCCTAGTACAAAGTAGCAGTCAAAATTTGGAAATCGTGGGCCAAACTTCATGTTCCCTCCCCCTCCCCCAATTTTAGACCACCCTAACTTTGTAGAACCAGACAAACCAGCACAATTCCTGGTTTGGAGGGAGAGGGGATTTCTCCATGTTAGAGACTTGTTTATAAGAGGTCAGCCCATATCCCTATCCTGGAGGCACATCTACAAAGAGGTTTCCAGGCTACAAAAACACCAAATAATCAGTTTTGCCAAAACACTAGCTAAAGAAGAAGGTATTCCTCAAGGACTAAGAATCTTTGAAAATGCATGCTTACCCCAGAGTGGTTCCACCAAAGGTCTAGTCTCCATACTATATGATTGGTTATTTGATCTCATCTATGGAAACTCTTCAAGACTAAAATTAGTATGGGAAGAAGACCTGAAGACAATTATAGTGGAACACCAATGGTCCCAACTCTGGTCTACCCACCCACCCCCTTTGCACAATTTCAGCACAAATAAGGGAAGCCACAATGAAGGTATTTCACCAGTGGCACATCCCCCCAACAAAAATACACAATTTTAACAAATCTCTTTCACCATTGTGCTGGAGAAGATTTGGTCACATTGGTTCCTTAATATATATGTGGTAATTATATCCAATAATTGTAGATGTTTAGAACCAAGTCCTTTCTACAATATGTGAAATTACTTAATACTGAATTAAAAACTGTGGAGCCCTACTCCTACTTTGAATTTTCAAAGGTGAAAATGAACACCATTTACATAAAGACTTGATTGCCATCATGTTTGCAGCTGTCCGGCTTGACACTGCATTAAATTGGAAATCATCTACTGGACTATTGATACAAAAATGGTTGAACAGAATATGAAAAATTGCTCTTTCTGAAAACCTGACCCATAGACAGAGACTTATAAAAGGATTGGAAAACCGAGACTTATTCATACAAGTGTGGTATCCATTTATTGCATATGCTAATACACATTCAGCTACCCTTGCTGTTCCACCTGCACAATTCAAATTCTGGAGGAATGCATTGTAACACTCATAATCTATACCTGTTTTGTTTTTGTATTATATTAAAAGTCAATTAAAAAATTCCCTTTGGACTAAGGGTGCTATGCCTCACAACATCTGAGAAGCTACCTTATTCAGCTGCTTATTTAATCAGGCCTTGCTTTTGACATGCAATCCTTGGACATTCAGTATCCATACTTACTTAGGAGTAAGCTCAATTGAACTCAGCTGGATTTATGTCTGTGTAAACATAGAGAACTGAGCTGTAGAGGAAATATGGATCAGATTATATAGATTGTGCCACAGACTGCAAGTCCTTAAGGGACAGAACTATTAACATTTAGGAGAAACTACTGTAAGCCTTCCTGAGCCCACGGGATAGAACAGGTGGCCCCATTCGGGCTCACATCACACACAACTAGACACCTCCACATCTGCATCAAGACATGTCCAATCAATTAAATGGGGTTCAATGAGTACTGTGATGTGGATAACACATCCAGATGCAAAATCTGCATCCTCAGTAGGCTGTGTACTCAGAAGCTTGCTTTCACATGCAGATTTCCCTATCTTACCCATTTCAGTGAGGGTAGTACAGCAATCAAGATCCACTGTCACTTTCTGGTAGCTACCAACAACTAACTAATGTAAGATAGATCAATGTTCTACTCACAGTGGGAAAATACTATATTCCCCTCTGCTGACGATATTTGGCTCTAACTCTCCATATACTTTACTAATCTTTAACAGTTGAAATACTTCATCCCACTCCACCCAACAAAGGAAATCTTTAAAAGTTAGTAATATGTGCAACAGTTTCAAAGGGGAAGTATTCTTCCGCTTGCTCTACAGGTACAAACACGATAACTGCTACATATTGTAATGACCCCCCCCCCGTACTATGGAGTCAGATTCTTGTGAGAATCAAAGACTTCGATACTCTTTTATCAATGGAAGCTGGACCAGTGAAAGGTGTCCCCTGAACAGGATACTTAGTAAGACACAAAAAGAAAGTAACTCTTTTCCATCAATGGGATTCACTGGGACTGGAAAGAATAAACTTAGCTCTGTGGGAAAACTTTGAGGTCAGAAAACTGCTTCACTTAAACATCTGGCAGTACATCTCATTTGTCACAATTTGCCTACCATAGCTTTCACAAATAAGCTCTTTGAACTTCCTGCCAGAGCTTGCTACTAACTGAAGAAGCTTTATGGACTCCCTTTTGTCCTCTTCTTTCAGTTGATTGAGTCCAAGGATTTCCAGCAGTGTGAGGATACCACCAATTTCCAAGAATTCAATAAGGTACCGCTGGCTGCAAAAATTTAGAGAACAAAGCAAAAATCTTAGCCTCTTGGGAACAATTTTTTTTGCAAGATCATATAACATTACTTCAATCCTTCCTTAACACATGTTAACCATCAATCTCTTTACACAATTGGGGCATTTGGCAGCTTCACTGCTTCATTCATGGGGGTTTGTAAATAGGAGATTGTCTCCAGGCAGTGGAGTTGGGAGATGAAAGATGCATTAGGCAAGACAGATACAGACGTACAAGCCAGACAGCAGAACTTCCTATTCTTGTGAATCCCTTTGATAATACAATTATATTATACGAAAGGTCAGCTGTTCATTCTTTTTTTTTCACTAACCTGGTGTGCTAAAAATCTCAAGATCCTGTAGAGCTCTCCTGGAAATGGCACATATTGTACTCACCCACTTGCAGCTGATAAGAAGATGCCAATGGACTTCAATTGGTACTCTAGGCATGTTCCGTACATGTACCTATTGTGAGTTTGTTAAGGCTTTTATTTTAATACATTCAGAACTCATGCTTTCGAAACTTTTAGAAGAATGGTGTTACGAAAGCAGGACTTGTCAGATATGTCTGGGTACTTTCGAAAATGGATTTGGAAAGAAAAGCCAGTGTCTTGGATTAGCAAATCTGTTACTATACCCAATACAGAATTTCCTTCAGATTACAAATGTCAAAGCTGTGCTCATTTTGTCAAACAAATATATAACCGATCCTGGTAAATTTCATTGAGAAATGCTTGCTCTCTTTTCTGGCTTTTCCTTATTCCATTTGAACACCAGTTCTCTAAGGAAGTGGATACGTCAACCTGAGCCAGGCAGTTAGGCGGGCCAGAAACAAACTGGCTCCCTGAGAGAATTCCATCTCTAGTTCTGGACCTGTCTTGCCTTGGTTGGCTAGGATGAAATTTTCCAGAATGTGGCTTCGAGTAACTTTGCCAGCACTATCCCATTCTTGTAGGAAACTTATTAATCTGCTGATGGCTGCCTGCTCCTTTATGGAAGTCATGACCGGTGATGTACTTCTGTGAGGGAAGAGAAGACGAGATGGTTTCAGAGATCCTTAGAGCTTTATTTGTGAGATCAGAGAATACACTAATCCGATCTAGTCTGGTGTACTGTAGCTCAAAAGAGGAAATTCCCTCCAGATTTCACCAAATTCAATTCAGCCAAACCGACTACATTTTTTATAACTCTCAGGGTTGCTTTTGTCGTTGTTCAGTAGTTAAGTCATGTCCGACTCTTCGTGACCCCATGGACGATAGCACGCCAGGCCTTCCTGTCCTCCGCTCTCTCCCGGAATGTGCTCAAGTTCATAACTCTCATGGAGGACTGCATAAATTATCAGGGTGCAATCCTATGCATATTTAAACAGAAAAAGTCCTACAATTCCTAGCAGCCATGCTGGGAATTATAGGACTTTTTCTGTCTATATATAATCAGAGATTTTAAAGAAACATCAAAAGAATTTAGATAATCTCGTGCACTGGAATCAATTCTCTGACAAATGCTTATTCAGTTTCCTCAGGAAAGCCTCAGACATGGGGATTCCACAATTTTGTGAGACAACTCTTTCCATCGTTCATTTATTTTTGCATTTTATAAGCTTGTTTCAGATATTCTACCCAACTCAAACCTATTTTTTCTGGTTCACCTCTCAGTATTCTCTGTCTTCATCGAGGCAGCTTTTTCGAGATTTCAAAACCACAGGCATGTTCCCATTAATCTCCTTTAAAAATAACACCCATACATTTTTATTAAAGAATTTTTATAACAAGTCCAAGCATACAGACATCTTAAATATCAAAATGATATCAGAAATAAAGACATGTTTGATCCAAATAATATATAAAACCAAACTACAAACAGAAATACAATCAAAGCCACGTCAGAGAGAGAAGGATTAGAACTCTAGACTAAAGCACATCAATCTTATAGAAGCACAGATTGCCATTTTTGTAAATGGTTGTAGGAAAAGCCTGAAACAAAAACAAACACCCTGCCAAGATATTAATAGGAAATACAGGAGGGCTAGTAATTATTTTTCTGTGACCAGTACTTAAGTTACTTCTCTTTCATGTGGTTAATTCCCCAAATCTGCTACTGGTCTCCCAACCCTGTGGAGCAGATTTGGGGGATGTGCGGGGGTACAGTAGGAGGGGAAATCTGATCCACCAGTGGTGTCTGTTCTGCTGGCGGAAGGACACTATTAGATAAAACTCACAGAAATCGGAGGGAATAATTAATAGTATTCCAACAACCAAGGCAAGGTGATAAATGAATAGCCACATTTTCAAGGAATAGTCAAGTAAGAAAAGGTTAATAAAGCTTGCATTTGTAAAAAATGTGTACAGGAAGATCAACACTGTTTATATACAATTTATTGTTGTTGTTATTTGTTTTATTTCTATACTGCCTGTGAAGGTTTGAGGCCTGGAGAGGCAAAGGGAAAAAAGGTCAGGCTCAGAGGCCTGGAGTTTCCTGTTGGAAGGCAGTAACCCTGTGAGGAGTTGTTTCATTTCTCCGGTTAAGTGTCAGTTTCATTTCTCCACTTCAGTTTCATTTCTTTGAAGCAGTACTATCAGTTTTGAGGGAGGAGGGTACATAAAGAGAGCGAGAGACTCAGTAAGAGCAGAAGCAGCCAGAGCCTGAAGTGAGAGCAGAGCCTGAAGAGAGAGCAGGAAGAAGCAGCCTGGAAAAGTCTAAGTACAGCTAGGATAAAGGAACTTGCATTTTGCAACGTTTATTTTCTCTTAAAGCCATTTGTATCACTCAGCTCTATTGTGTAAATACCTTCAGTTGTGATTTGCTTGCTTTAATTTACCAGTAAACTGTTGTGGTTAAACCTTGTGTCTGAAGTGCTAATCACTCCATGTCTACAGTCTAAACCCCATGTTATTGGAAAGAGGAAGGCAAAAGGAGGAAGGTGGGGCTCTTAAGGAGGCAAGAGATCCTTAAGGGGTTGCTCAGGGGGTCCAGGTCATAAGGGGAATCCTGACACTGCCTAATAGCCAGAGCTCTCCAGGCAGTTCACAAAAATGACAAAACATAACATACAACATTTTAAAACAATTTAAACAGCTAAAACTGTTACAATGAGATACCGATAAAACAACTGTCTTTAAAATCCCATCATATGCTGTCAAATGCTTGGGAGTAGGGGACTGTCTTAACCTAGTACCAAAAAGATGACAATGTTGGTACTGGGAAGACCTCAATGGAGAGATCATTCCACAGTCAGGATGCTACCACCAAGAACGACCTCTCCCTTATTGCCACCATCTGAGCCTCCCTCAAAGGAGGGCTTCAGATGCTGACCTTAGCGTACGGTTAGTTTTATACTGGGAGAGGTGCTCCACCAGGTATTGCAATCCCAAGACATGTAAGGCTTTCAAAAACAGCACCTTGAATCAGTCTTGGAAATGTACAGTCAGCCAGTGCAAGCAGGCCATAATTGGTGTAATATATTCAAACTCTCTGGTCCCTGTTATCAATCCAGCTGCTGCATTTTGCACAAGCTGCAGCTTTTGAACAGTCCTCAAAGGCAGCCCCATAAACAGTGCATTGCATAATCTAACTTGGAGGTTACCAGAGCATAGACTACTGAAGTCATGTTATCCCAGTCCAGATAGGGGCATAGCTGGGTCACCAGCCAAATCTGGTAAAAAGCATTCCGTGCCACTGAGGCCACCTGTGCCTCAAGTGACAAAGACGGCTCCAGGAGAACCCCCATGCTACAAACCTGCTCTTTCAGGGGGAGTGCAAGCCCATCCATAACAGATTGAGTACCCTCCATCTGGTCAGAAGAACCACCCACCAACAGCATCTCAGTCTTGTCTGGATTGAGTTTATTAACCCTCATCTAGTCCATTGTTGCAGTGAGACACTGATTTAGCACATACGCAGTCTAACCTGAAGAGATGAAAATGAGAAACAGAGGTGCATCTCATCAGCATACTGATGGCAACACACTCCAAAACTCAAGGACCACCTTCTGGAGCCAGCCGTCCAAGTAGAAGTGAAACCACTGCAATGCAGAACCCCCACTCCCAACTCAGACAATTGTTCCAGAAGGATACCATGGTCGATGATATCAAAAGCCACTGAGAGATCATGGAGAATTAAAAGGGTCACACTCCCTCTGTCTCTCCCCTGAAACAGGGGGCAACCAAGGCTGTTTCCATTCCAAAACCTGGCCTGAACCCCAACTGAAATGGATCCAGGTAACTGGTCTCATATAATAGTGCCTGGAGCTGGTTGGCAACTACCTGCTCAAGGACTTTGCCCAGGAAAGGAACATTTGCCACTGCCCTAAAGCTACTGAGATCTTCTGGGTCCAGGGAAGATTTCTACAGGAGTGGTCTCAGCACTGCCTCCTTCATGTGGCCCGGTACAGCTCCCTCTCACAAGGAGGCATTGATCACCTGCCTGACCCAGCCAGCTGTTCCCTCTCTGCCCATTTTTATAACCCAAAAGGGGCAAGAATCCAATATGGAAGTGGTTGCATGAGCCTGTATAAGAACTTTGTCAATGTTCTCGAGCTGTACCAACTGAAACGTATCCGAGAAAACTACAAGGCTGTGTTCTGGATACTTCACCTGATTCATCTGCTGTAACACCGGAGTCTAAGTCTGGGTAGGTGCAAGAGATTTTATTTTGGAAGTGCCTTCCAAAATATCACAGTAGGCTTCTTATGGATCCATAGCATCCTTAGGGCAAGCATGTAATAAGCTTCAGACAACCCTGAAAAGCTCCGCTGGGCAGCACATAGAGGATTCAGCAGAGGCAGATAGATATTGTTTCATTGATGCCCTCACTGCCCTTGAATATACCCGATCATAGGCACAAACCAATGTTCAGTTGCATCCATCAGGAATTTTCCTCCATCTTCACTCAACTTATCTCCTATTTTCTTTTATTGCTCTCAGCTCCTGGGTATACAATGGAGCCAGATGAGCTCTACTGAGGAGAGGGTGCTCAGGAACAATTGTGTCAACTACCCAGGTAATTTCTGCATTCCACAGATTGACCAGGGTTTCAACAGGAAAGCCAGCCATATCAACGGAAACTCCAGGGTCATCTGTATTCATTAGCCTGGGGGGTGGGGGAGACCAT
The DNA here is from genome assembly GCF_057233095.1 of Heloderma suspectum. Classification (NCBI taxonomy): domain Eukaryota; kingdom Metazoa; phylum Chordata; class Lepidosauria; order Squamata; family Helodermatidae; genus Heloderma; species Heloderma suspectum. The sequence goes on from NC_139461.1 coordinate 235,353,120, forward strand.
CTTAATAGGTCCCCCACGTTGCAGAGGGGAAAAGCTGCTGTAAGTCTAAACCTCAGCCTTCTAGCCAGAGACAGCTTCAAATTTTTCCAGTTCAGAAATCACTGATGGAAAAGCAGTAGCAGAATTAGTTACATAAAATACTACATCATTAGAGACTGAATTTTGCTTTTTACCATGCCTTAGATGTGAGGGTTATTTCTCAAAGCTATCTCAAGAAATTTTTGCATATATAGTGAAAAGTAAAGGGGGCACCCCAGATAGGTACAGCGCTGCAGGGAAAATACCAGGGACGTATGATTATGAATAAAAATAGAAGCTTTAGGGGCAGCATATCCCAGTTTAATTGCTCTAAGCATATTGAGTTGGATCCTGGATCTGCCTTCCGTGGATGGAAGGGCTCCACTCATAGAAGTTGCATCTACTCAGTTTTGAAGGATCCCTTTCTCCCCACACCACAGTAGGGTCCCCCAAATCTCGGTGCAGAATTTTTGGGGGGCTGCCGTGGGGAGGATGGAGTGGGGAAATCTGCTTCAACCAGCCCAGTTGCACATTCCTAAATCTTGATTCAATCCATTAAGCCCAAGGTTGTCTCATCATTACCAATGGTACCTGGAGCAGTGCCTTGTCTGATTCTCTTAAGGCATACATAGGCTGGTATGGAGAGGCACTCCTTCAGATATTTGGATCCCAAATTGTTTATAGCTTTAAAGGTAAGCATTAGCCTCTTAAACTGGGCTCAGAAGCTGATAGGAAGCAGTGAAGCTCTTTTAGAATTGGTGTAATATGACTTCACCTGATTGTACCAGTTACAATCCTGGGCACTGCATTCTGCACTAGCTGAAGTTTCGGAGTCATCTTCAAGGGCAGCTCCATGTAAATTACAGTTATTACAGTTATTCACTAGGGAAGTTATCAGACCATGAACCACTGTGACCAGAGTATCTGCATCCAGGAACGGTTGTAGATGGTGAACCAGACAGAGCTGATAAAAGGCACTCCTAACCATGGAAGCCAGCAGGACCTCAAGTAACAAGATTGGATCAAGGAGTACCACAGGTTATGCACCTTTTCTTTCAGGCATGGCTTGCTTAAGACATTTTGCTGCCTGAGGCAGAGCAGCAAATGCCCACCCACAAGTCAAAGTGCATAGTACCAAGACTGGCCGAGTTATTTTGAGACCCAAGACAGAAAATCCTACAAGTGCTTTTCCTTGGTATTAATCCAAAACCAGCCATCTCACTCTGCCTAATGGTAAGGTGAGCCCTGATATTCTTCACCTTATCTTTGAGAGTCTGAGCTTTAATTTAATTTCTTATATTAGAGCTTTAATTTAATTTCTCATCATAGAAAATCTTATTTATTCAATACTTCTTGATCTTCTTATAAAATGCTAACAATTTCAAAGTGTTGGGCAATTTTTTCTTCAGTCCCCTCAAAGCGTCATAGGTATCTTTCAATTTACTTTCTAAATTCTTGTTTGGTCAACTTTATTGCAGATTGTTTGTTCAAAACTTGTCAGCTGAGTTTCTAAAACATGCTTACTAAGCTTCCAGTATTGCTGCAATATTCTCTTTTATGCCCTTTGGATTTCCCCCTACTTTTTTTGATATTCATGATTTACTGGCAAAAATTTAAATGGTTCACATTAGCACCCTACACTGAAAATTCATAATGTGACCATGAATTACTTTGATTGAAATAAACTCTTGTATCCTAAATCCATTCCCTGTTCTGATAAATTGCACAGTTCTCACATCTGTTAGTCCCCCAAACTCTGGATTCCACATAGATTTGTTTAAAATTCACAAATGCAGTGTATTCTGGAGCTGTGTAATCCTGTGACATATTGATAGCCTTGGCAATGCTATTTCTCCTGCAAATGCTCTTCTATTTTTGGCAATAATTATGTTACCTATCAGGTTCTGTGTAAGTACAGGGCAGATAATAAATTCCCCCACCTCCAATAACGATAAGCTCTCCATGTCTCTGGAAACTGAAATAAAGCTTTGGTGAATGACAGACTGGTTAGGCTTCATTAACAAAACAATACTGAGTTTAGCTTGTCACTTGCAGGGTGTGTGTGTGTGTGTGTTTGAATTCAGTATGTTTCCTCAATTTTGACATCTTCCTAAACAACTGTGATTTCAAAAGTCTGTTCCAAGTTATCAGTTAATTTGACCAAAAACTTTGGTCCAAGCCTCTTAATGGAATGCAGGCTATCATCTTATTGTTCAGCCTGGCACCTAATAGAAACACTTCAGACAAGGTGCTAAGAAGTGTTTCAATTAAGTAAATTTACCAATGAATGTCTGGATTGATTCCTTGGTTGTCAGCTCTTGGCATCTGGTGATGTGGATCGCCACTCAATGTGGCTAATTAAAATGGATTCTGCAGGTGGGTGGGAAGGCAGAATCCCTCCCACACAGCCATCCTACACAGCCATCTTGTCAGTGATGTCAGCACTTCCCCACTTATTTTCTGGGCTACACAGGTTCAGTTTCCTCATACTTTCCTTACACATCTTGAATCCCACAATCTTCAAGACATTCCTCTGAATCCCCTTCAAGCCAGAATGTATTTTGTATACCTTCTGGCTTGAAAATTTATGAACCCCTGAAAATATATATATATATATATATATATATTTTCAGAGGTTCATAAATTACTATATACTTGCTTTTATTTTTGTATTTATTGTTTTAAGCTGCTTCATAAGCTGCTTTGAATTTGAGTAAAACTCTTGCAAATGTAGGGATGTGTGAATCAGCAAAACTCAAGCTTTTGCATATATATATGCACAGTTCAGAGGTTCATACATTTTCAAGCCAGAAGGTATACAAAATACGTATATATATATATATATATATATATATATATATATATATATATCTCCTACAGACGGGACACAAAACGCAGGTTTGATTCACATACACAAATTGGGGTGGGTGGGGGATTTACAGAATCATTATGACTGAGGCAACATTAAATCTCTGGAAGAACTACATCTCATATTATGTGGGGGTGGTGGCAGTTTAAGCAGCCCTTCAAAACTGTATGAAGACGCAGTGCTGAAAAATGCATAGGAATCCATCAGGGAATTAACAACCTGTGGTCTGTAGGAGCTTTTGTCCTTGGTAGCGTATTTTCAGTAGAGGAGAGAAGGTTCAAAATAAATCAATTTTCCTCAAATAGTTGTGATTGAAAGTGTTATTAGCCATAACAAATGTTAGCGCTGACAAGGGAGCAGCTGTTATCAGCCTTTTGGATGAAAGAGGTGAAACATGAGTCTTATTCATTTGATTTACAGACTATTTGTGAAATGTTACTTGTGAGCCTTGTAGCTGATATTTGTGTTTTGGGAAAAGTTGTTTTTCACTTGGGCCATCCATGTTAAATTTATAGCTCTACAACATGTCCTCAACACTGGTTTAGTTAAAAACTTTACCACCTGAAACAATCTGTAAATTGAGTCTAAATTAACATATCTATATTTATAAGGAGGCAATATATCCTCCTTTTTCTAGAAAGTAATAAATCTTCTCACTGCTAAATATAGATAGATAGATCTAGATCTTCAGTTTCCTTACTGCAGCACTTTATACACAGTAATCAGTCATACTGGAGAATGATTCTACCTGAAGAGTCAATGATACCACCTACTGCTAAGATATTTATCTGTATTTACAGCTGATACAAAAAAGTTCAAGCTTCCCAGTTTCCATTACAGAACATATGTTTTCTAAAGGCATGGCTACAGAGCAGCTCTGAAGAGGTATATTATTGTGTCTTAATTTATTGTTTTAACCAATTGCCCTGAGTGCCATTGTAGAAAGGCAGGGCACAAATCAAATCAAATAAAAAATAATATATTTTACAAAGTAAAAACTGAGGCTCAGGTGACACGACTCAGCCTAGAAAAACAGAACACAGGCCATCTCCTTATTCAGAAAAGAATGCTCTAATAATTTGGAAAGTAATTTTACTTTGCCTTGAGGCTGTAATGGGGGGGGGGGCAATAAACTGAAGCCAAATCTTGACAAGATGGAAGCTCTGTGGACTGCTAGTTCCAAATCCAGAAACTGGGTATGCGACCTGTCCTGGATGGGGTTGCACTCCCCATAAGGAGCAGGTGTGTAGCTTGGGAGTACTACTAGATCGATTTTTGTCACTGGAGCTGCAGTTGGACTCCGTGGCCCAGAGTATTTGGGGCCAGCTTCACCTGATCCACCAGCTACAGCCTTTCCTGGACAGGGATAACCTAGCCACAGTAGTGCATGCACTGGTAACTTCTTGATTAGACTACTGCAATGTCCTTTATGTGGGGTTGCCCTTGAAGACGACATGGAAGTTGCAGCTAGTGCAAAATGCAGCAGCTAGACTGAACATCACGTAAAGGTCATTGTGTGCCAACACGTAAAGGTCATATAAGGCCAGTTTTAAAAGAATTGCACTGGCTGCCAATACGCTTCCAGTCAGAATTCAAAGTGCTGGTGATGACATTTAAAGTCTTAAGTGGCTTGGGATCTCAATATTTGAGGGCACACCTCTCCCTATCTAAGACTGCCCGAGGACTGAGATCTGTTGGAGGGGCCCTCCTCTGTGTCCAACCAGCAGGGGCATCATTAGCAGAGGCCTACCTGGGCACAGGCCCTGGATCTTTTTTGAGCTGTGCCCCAGATATTTTAAGCTGTCCCAATTGTCTTTTTTTTTTTTTTTTTTACATTTTCCCATTGACTTGCATTGGAAAATAGAAATGGTTTTAACGTTTTTAGTTTGTATGATAAATACATGAAATCTGGAGACCTAGTAGCCCCTATGGAGCTGATTGAGCCTGCCAAATTTTGGGCAGTTAGGTCCAGTGTGTTTTGTGCTAGTCACAGGTAAAATTTGCTATTTTCAAGACAATCTGTCAAAGCAGATTGGCAAATTCTGAAAGAGATGGGGGTACCAGACCACCTTACCTGTCTCCTGAGAAACCTGTATGAGGGTCAAGAAGCAACAGTAAGAACCAGACATGGAACAACCGATTGGTTCAAAATTGGGAAAGGAGTACGACAAGGCTGCATATTGTCGCCCTACTTATTTAACTTATATGCAGAGTACATCATGAGAAATGCTTTCAATGAGGGTGAAAGTGGAGAGTGCAAAAGCTGGTCTGAAACTCAACATTAAAAAAACTCAGATCATGGCATCTGGCCCCATCACTTCCTGGCATATAGAAGGGGAAGAAATGGACGCAGTGACAGATTTTCTTTTCTTGGGCTCCAAGATCACCGCAGACAGTGACTGTAGCCATGAAATTAAAAGACGCTTGCTCCTTGGGAGGAAAGCTATGGCAAACCTGGACAGCATAGTAAGAAGCAGAGACATCACCTTGCCGACAAAGGTCTGTATAATCAAAGCTATGGTTTTCCCAGGAGTAATGTATGGCTGTGACAGCTGGACTCTAAGGAAGGCTGAACGCTGAAGAATTGATACTTTCGAACTGTGGTGCTGGAGAAGACTCTTACAAGTCCTCTGGACTGCAAGGAGGTCAAATCAGTCAATCCTAATCAACCCTGACTGCTCATTGGAAGGACAGATACTGAAACTGAAGCTCAAATATTTTGGCCACCTAATGCAAAGAGAAAACTCCCTGGAAAAGACCCTGATGCTGGGAAAGACTGAAGGCAAAAGGAGAAGGGGACGGCAGAGGATGAGATGGCTAGATAGCATCACCGATGCAATGAATATGAACTTGAGCACACTCCGGGAGAGAGTGCAGGACAGGAAGGCCTGGCGTGCTATGGTCCATGGGGTCACGAAGAGTCGGACACGACTTAACGACGGAGCAACAACAACAACAAGTCAACAGGAAGCATAAAGACTCATTTTTCCAAACCTTGAATCAGGTTTGGTGCTGAGCTGAAGTGGACTGACTACAAACTGGCCCGAGCAGAAGCGGGATGTTTTCCAAAATGCTCAATCAGGGTCTGAGTTGAAGTGGTGGGGGGGGTCAGTGCACACTTCTCATGTACATATGTATGTAATGTATGCACACATGTAAGCACACCACATGCACAGACCACACACACACATATATATTAGAGGTCTGCTTAGACTTGGGGAGAGAGAGAGAGAGAGAGAGATGCATAAGCAAATTTGTGTTATGGTTCTGTGTCCTTGATCTTTTAAGAACCTAGCAACGTCCCTGCCCACCAGTGCAAGACATACACTATGGTGAGATGTGGAAGAGGGCCTTCTCTGCTGTGGCACCCCAGTTGTGGAATGCTCTCCCCTTGGAGGCCTGATTGGCACAGACATTGGTTTTATTTCGGCACCAAATTAAAACATGGCTTTTCACCAAAGCCTTTGAAGGCTAACTGAATGCCCTAAAGCTGTACACTGTTTTAACTGTTTTATATTTTCTAATTGGTATTAGCTTGTTTAATGGTTTAATATGCTTTTAGCTGTTTAAATTATTCATTGTTTTATACTGTTTAAATTGATTTTATCTATATGCCCCCCTGAGATCTTAATGATATTTGGTGGGATACAAATGTTTTAAATAAATAAAAAGAAATAAAGGAAAAATCTGTCAGCTAGGAAGAACCCAAAACAAAACAAATGGTGATTTAGGAACTGATCTTGGTGATTTCATAGGGTCCTATTGAGAATATTGTGGAAACACTGTGGAGTAAAACAGCATGTTACTTGATAAGGCACAAGCTGCTAAAAGAAGTTACAGGAGCCTACTTTGAGGAAACATGCTCTAGAAATAATATGGGAGCATCTTCTGAGCTAAGCTGAGAACAATGGGGCTCTGGGAAAAGCTGCCAGTCTAAGGTTGCCACCTTTTTTTGGGAAGGGCTCCTATGCCTTTAATGGCTGCATAACAGACTGATTAAGCTTTCTGTATCACTATGCTACATTTTCCCCCCCACAACAGATGAAGACCTTTCTGTTCACCCAGGCCTTTTAAATAATTATGTAGTCTGGGCCTCTCAATGTTCAGATCTTTGTGTTTAATTTTGGAGTGCCTTTGTTGTATTTTATGTTGCTTTTGATGTTATTGTTTTATGTCTTGTTTTATACTGAAATTGTTTTATGCTTATTTATTGTAAGCTACCCAGATAACTTTAGTTATGGGACAACATACAAACGCTTTATTAAATAAATAAGTAAATAATAAATGTAATGGTTCACTGTTGAATGTCCATCTGTCATGCATTTGTTAAAGGCACAGTAGCCCTGTGAGAGAAAAAAGATGGCAACTCTATTTCATCCCTACCTGCTCCTCATCCAGGTTGAGTAGAGAGCAATTGTCAAGTCTTTCATTAACAGCACCCAACATTGGGTATCTATAAGAGCTACAGAGGATGCTAAAAGCAAAAGATAGGCAGTAATTAAAAATTCCTGTAGACTTACAGAGTTTGGTATCTGGGTAACTCTTATATTTCAAATATTCCAAAGGCAGCTAAGGTTGCCTGCATATACAGCCTCTTCTCCATACAGATTTCTTTCTGTGTTTATTGCACTTGGATCCCATTCTTCTTCGAAGGAGCTCAGTATGATGGATGTGGGCTTTTCCCACTTTATCCTCACAACAACTGTTTGAGTTAGTAGTGCAGTTGTAAAGCAGTAATTGGCCCAAGGTCAGCCAGTGAACTTCATAGCTAAGTGGGGATTTGAACTCAGCTCTCCCTGCTCCATGACTAATTCTCTATCCACTACATGTTTAAGTTGTGCACAAATTATGGAACCTTACAATCAAGAAAACATGGGGCATTTATATTACATGCTCTCTGATACATACACAAACTCAATGATATTTTGGTTGCACATAAAGTCCACTTATTCTTGGTTAGCTTTAACAGGGCTGATATGGAATAAATTGGGTCTGGGTTGCAGCCTTTTTTAACATCTGAATCAGGTTTTCATTTAGAGCCAAGGCTGACTCCAGAATCTGTCTTCAGTGCTATCATTTAATCCAGCGACATGTGAAGAAAGATGAAAGGATTTCTGTTCAGAGTGCCTTTTCATTGCCATTAACTAACTATAATTAGTCTCCCAACTTCTGGGATTGGTGGAAAAACTTCAAGCTAAAGTTTTTTCCCCATGCAGGACTGAGAGCTTTTTAGCAAATTAAACTCCAACACCTGGGGTTGAAATCTTTCTCCCCAGCAAGGCGCCTTTTTCTGGTACCTGCATAACAGGCAACTGTTTCCTATTATAAAGCATTTCCTATTATAGCATCTCCATGCCAGGAAAGAATTAGAAAAAGACTGAACAAGTATGGTTTGTTTGGAAGGGTTGCCAGGAGAAAGCCTCCTCTCTAAAAAGAACATGGCAGCACGGCTTAGGTTTGCAAAGTTGCATCTGAACAAATCACAAGACTTCTGGAACAATGTCCTTTGGACAGATGAGACCAAAGTGGAGATGTTCGGCCATAATGCACAGCGCCACATTTGGCAAAAACCAAACACAGCATATCAGCACAAACATCTCATACCAACTGTCAAGCATGGTGGTGGAGGGGTGATGATTTGGGCTTGTTTTGCAGCCACAGGACCTGGGCACCTTGCAGTCATTGAGTCGACTATGACCTCCTCTGTATACCAAAGTATTCTAGAGTCAAATGTGAGGCCATCTGTCTGACAGCTAAAGCGTAGCCGAAATTGGGTCATGCAACAGGACAACGACCCCAAGCACACCAGCAAATCTACAACAGAATGGCTGAAAAAGAAAATAAGGCGTTGCAATGGCCCAGTCAAAGTCCAGACCTCAACCGGATTGAAATGCTGTGGCGGGAGCTTAAGAGAGCTGTATATAAACAAATGCCCGCAAACCTCAATGAACTGAAGCAATATTGTAAAGAAGAGTGGGCCAAAATTCCTCCACAATGATGTGAGTCTGATAAAGTCATACAGAAAACAATTACTTCAAGTTATTGCTGCTAAAGGTGGTTCTACAAGCTATTGAATCACACATGGCTTCTCCATTTTGGCTTTATTTCTGTAAAATAAATAATGGCACAGTGTAATATGTCATGTGTTGTTGTTTATCTGAGGCTGTATTTACCTAATTTTAAGACCTGCTAAGGACCAGATGATTTTTATTATGTCCTGATACGTAAAACCATAGAACTCAAAGAGGGTGTACTTTCTTTTTCACATGACTGTAATAACCCTTGGCTTGCCTCATCAAATAAATATTGTTGCCAAGCTTTTAACTCCTTAAATGGAAGCTATAAGCGATACAACACTTTAAGAAACAATGGATTGTATTGAATTGAGTCCCTCTGCTCAAGGAAGGCTTTAATCCAGAAATATTCCAAATTCCCCCTTTCTTTCACCCTGCCCCCTGCAGCACCTCTCACATTGTGTCAAAGGGTCCCCAACCCTCTGGAACAAATTTGGGGACCATGCAGGGGGCTGCAGAGGAAAGGAGGAATCAGGAAAATTTGCTTCCCACCCCACTGTGTTCACAGAAGCCTCGGCTGGATTGAAGAGCCTTCTGTAAGTGGAGGGACACAACTGAATATAACCCAATGCCATCTTAGTGTTCCTACACATCACTTATGAGAAAGTTATGGATATCCCAAATATGCAGATTATCCTAAATTTGAGACAGTATGAAACCAAAGTGTCTACCCCTCGGATCTTGAGCTTAGTTGTAACCTCTACTCATAAATACTGTTATCAGCCACACACTTCCTTCAGTCCAAATCCCTCTCTAATTTTTTCCCACAGCCTTGGGAACTAACACTCTTATTTTGAGTAGGCTGATTTTAAGGCTGAGCAGTACAGAAAATTCTTTCATTACTGAGCACAGAAGGCAAGGTGCTTAAAAACAGAATAGTAAGAACAGCATAGCATCATCAGAAAGATTATTTAACTTGTCCTACATTGTACACAAGGATCATCTCTAAGAACACATTCCTGATATGTCAGACCAAAACCCAAACGGGTTGCCAACTGATTAAAAAAAATACTCTGAGCACGTGCAGTTTTGCATTCTAAACTCACTTAAATCATAGCACCATCACAACTACAGGAATAAAATGGGGCTTGCTTCCGCTGCTTTCTGGATGGTCATTTGGAGGCCCCCCGGACTGCGGGGCCCTGGACTGTGGCCCCAAGTTCCAGCCCTAACTGCACCACTGTTCGATCATCGTCCTGCTCCGCCTTTCCCCGCTACCGTCTCTTGCCTTGCTTCACCGTAGGCTTCGTCCTTACACCATTGTTCTGCCTTGGTATATACAAAACACTCTAGGCTCTGGACCCCACCTCAGACGCGGGAACCCTTATTTCCTGGATTGTTTCAAAACTTCCAACGGGACCACTCCGGCATTTTAGTAGATGAAACAGCCTAGCTCAGTTTTGTTTTGTTTTGTTTTTGAGGGAAGGGGGCGGGGGGAAGTGGCAGTTCGGTTGCTAAGGCCGCTGCGTAGCTAAGCAACATCCTGCTCACTAACGACGCGAGGTCACAGAATTGCCGCACTCGCCGCTTCCAACCGTTTTGCGAGAAGAAAGATCGAAGGGGCGGGTATTTCCGGTAGGGTTAAGGCGGAAGCGGCAGTTCTGAGGGAGCCGGCGTAGGCACGCAGGAGAGCTCCAAGGAGAGATGAGGGCCGAGGAGCTCCCGGGCTGCGTGATGGAGCTGCCCTCGAGCCCGCTGGAGCAAAGTGCTGGTGAGTGAATTCCCTCATACGAAGCTCGAAGGGCGGCTTGCTGGAGAGGAAAGAGAAATTCCGGCACGCCGAATGTGTAACCTAAAGTAGACGAAGGCGGTCCTTCATTTTTGAGAGTTAGCTTTGAGGCTCGGTTCCCTTTGGCTTAGTGCCGGAATCTGCTGCGAATGCCAAGGTACCTTAGCCGCGGGGGTGGGGGATGAAAGAACCATGGATAAGACGCGCACACGCACATAGCCCAAGGCCCTCCTGGCTAGCTCAGGGATGGTATGAAGAGATGGCTGCATTGCAAAAATTGTGTGTGTTCTTTATGCCATGGCAGTGTAGTCCCTGTTGTTAAGATGGAAGGCAGACTTTACTCTTGCTTTTTCAGATGCTCGTACTGAGAACGGAAACAAAGTCAACCTGCCTGTGGTGATACTGCTTGGGTGGGCTGGCTGCAAAGATAGGTATCTGGAGAAATACAGCACCATCTATCTACGAAAGGTGAGTAGTGACCTTTCATAACTTTAGCTTTGCTACAGTTCAGTTTCTCCACTATACCTCAGTGAAAGATCTTTTCTTGACCCATCCAGAAATCTATCAAGTAGTATATATGACAGTATTCCTTTTTGGAGCATCTGTCATACTTTCATTTTTCCTGTAAGATACCTTCTCAAAGCCCTAATGGAGAAAAATGGGAAAGAATTTTATTAATGAAAATGTTGTTATGAAAAATCTAGGGTGGAATTTTGCTAACTTGGTCATTCGCAGAGCTAATGTAGAGTACACTCTTGTGTTGCATTGCTTACTCAACCACTTGATTGCAGTCTGGAAATGTGTGCACAGGACTGTCACAATCCTTTGTTAGGTCTAATCCAATCCTTGAATCCCTTGTTCCTTGAAATAAAAACACTGGGAGCTAAACATTTTGGAACTAAAACTTTTCTTGAGTTATTCAAAGTAAACTTATCCTGTTGCAGTGCAGAGGTTAGAAGTGGACTACGCTGACACCTCTATACATATTGAAAGTGCTTTATGGCTTTGGGACCCCATGATCTGTATTAAGTTGCACTCAGGAGCTTGACTGGGATCCAAATTTATTTCAAACAAAATTCATATCTTTATATTCCCAGTATGAAATCACCCCCTGGTGTTACCTATGCTGTTAATGCTTACTTTGTTTTGCAATTTCTTAACTGAAAACTTGGGAAAAAAATTGAAGGGGTTGCTTTTGGTAATGGCTCTGTAGAGACCAAAGATTGGTAGAGACCAAAATTCAGCATTGCTGAATTGTTTGGCATCCTCCTTAAAGATACTTTCTAAGGGACATTCAATAGGTACAACTTTGTGTTCATTACCTGGTTTCCCTTCAGAGGTTCTGAAAATTAAATGAAGTACAAAGGCCCTCTCTGACATTTTATCTAATTATTATTGTAGGCCTTTGGAATTCCCTTGTTGAGGGGGCATTATGTCTCTCTCCCAGTTTTCTTGACTGGTGGGTTGGTATACAGCCATTTTGGTTTTAAGTTGAAAAGGTTTGCACAGATCCCTTGTCTGGTTTGCACTGGTCCTTCTCAGAGATGATCACTGGCCAAAGCAAAATAATTTTATTTGTCTATCACTGTAATTCTAGGGAAGGAGGGTTAGAGAGTTGTGGTTTCAAGGAGGAGAAGAAAATCTTGGGCTTCCTGTAAATATAAATAATATCTGTGTACTGTTTGACTGAGGATACTAGAAGACTCTACCTGGCTAGCCCTTTGCTAAGGCTGACTGCTAGAAGGAAGTGGTTTGAGAGGAGTTTTTACAATTAGGCTTAGTCTCAAAGCAGACAAAACAGATCTCTCAATTCCTTAGGCTTTGGTATTGATAGATTGATCATAATGAACTGCGATTCTGTTCTCACAAAATATTTTCAGAATTATTTGTGAAATCTGGATTACAAGTGAGAGCCTTCAATTAACCTCAGAATTTGTCCAATGTTAGGGGTAGAAAACACTGTCCAAGAGATGGTAAACCACATCTAGAGGTTAATGCTTTTTTGACTGCTTCAGGAGATAACCAGTGCCCCCATGTCTAGAGAACCCTTTGTGACTCCTCTGGAAACCCTGTAATCAAAACTTGTACTCTAGAAGACACTGCTTATGTGCATCTTAATTTGAAATATGTACTTTTGAGGTATTTACAATCTTGCAACAGCAGCACCCTTGAAAGTCAGAAACTATCCTAATGTATGGTGGTAGATGTGGACCTGAGTGGAAAAAGGAAGCCAGTTTATGGTTCTAGAGAGCACATACAAAATTGAAAAAGCACATACACTTGCAAAAAGCTTCTTGCATGACTCAGTATGGCACCCACTTTAACAGACCTTCCTGAGTTGCTCCCAATGAAACCATTTTGCCAGTTATTATTTATACATATATATATATATATATGTGTGTGTGTGTGTACATGTATGAAAAGAATTAGAACTTTTGGGTTAGAAGGTTTTGTGTTGGACGGAGATGGGGCCACAATCCTGTGCACACTTACATGGGATTAAGTCCTATGAGATTCAGAGGGACTTGAAGTAAATATACATACGATTAGACTATTTGTATGAATTCCTTGTCATCACTGAGGCTGCAGTCCTATGTACACTTATTGGGGAGCTAGGCCCATTGAATAAAGTGGGACGTACTTCTTTATACTATCTATCTATCTCTCTATCTATCCATCCATCCATCCATCCATCCTCTTTATTGCCCAACAGCCAAAGGTCTTTCTAACAAATGTGCATTGGATTTTACTGTGAAGCTTGCCATTAATTAATTAAGAGATGATATTCAGAATGTAGTTTGGTGATGGCAACAGTAGGGTGTTGTTGTTTTTTTACTTCTGTAGTCCAAAGATCCTAGTAGGGATTAAAAAATGCACCTGATATTTAATTAAAAGATTACACAGACTTTGGTTAGACTCGTATGTAGTTTAAAAATCTGAATTGGCAAACCAACTAATCCCAAAACAGGATAGTAGTGGCCTGTGCCTCCTTGTGTTTATAATATTTTATAGTTCAGCTACTTTAAAGGTGCCACAGCAAAAGCAGATACCTTACAAGTAATAGTGCCATCATCATTCAGCAGCTGCAGGGGTTTGAGTTTTTTTTGCAACTTGGCTAGATGTACTACTTCATTTCTAATTTTCTTTTACAGATTACATTTAGCAATCCTAAATAATGAGATAGATCCTCTACCTCACCACAGCCACATATATTGTAAATTGCCTGGCTGTATCGATCTAGTAGGTCTAATCTGGAATTTTTAAAGAAGTGTAGGTTCTGTACAGCCTGCTAGTGTCTTACTCCCCAATATAATAATCCAACAAATACGTCTGTTTTTAGTAGTAGTATACCACTACTGGATTTTTAAACAGCCTTTCAGGATAGATTATCCTCCCAGCGTGGTTTACAATAGTCAATAAAACAAAAGATCATAGAAAAACATTAGAATATTAAAACATAATGAGATCGTACACAAAGACCACGAGAGCATTTATATCAATAGATCAGATAAAACAGATAAAAATATCACCAGCAAATAAAAACAACATTGAAATAGTAAGCAGCAGATAATACAGTTTTAGCACCACAAATCATTCAGAAGCTGACTGGAATAAAAAGATCTTTTGAGCCTTCCTAAAGGCCAATGGGAAAGGGACAAGAGTATTTTCATGGGGAGGGTATTCCAGAGATATGGGGCTGAATTTTGTTGAGCAAGGCAGTGATAAATATTGATATTGGTCAGTGACCAGCAGTTTACACTTGACTTTAGTTTGAGTCTTGGTTCTCTAAAGCTACATAAAACAGATTACAGCCCGGCATACAGTCCCAAGATGCTTTCCCCATGATTGAAACTGCCTCTTCCTCAGTATGATTGTTTATCCATGAACAGAATGCAATATCTATCTATGGTTAGAGTTCACATATGCAAGAGTGTTACTGTAATATTATAGTATTGTAGAAGTACCAACTATCAGACCACTTACTTTTTAAAGATTCTTATCTTTAAAGTTCTAAATGGCTTGGGGCAGTAGGTACCTGAAGGATCACTTGCCCTCCCTGAGCAGTTTGTTCAACATCTGAGGCTCTTCTCTGGATGACCCCACTGGCTGAAGTATACAGGTGTCCACATGTAACGTAGCTGTGCCAAACTTGTGGAATGCCTTCCTTAGGGTGGTACACCTAGCTCAAATGCTGAGTGGTTTTAGACACAATGTAAAAATGTAGCTTTTTTAGAGATGCTTTAAGTATGGGCTGAATTATTGCTATTTTAACTACATTATCCTCCTGCTGCTGTATTAGCCCTATGTTCCCTTTCTTGGTTGCTCTTTTATGGCTTTAAATAAGGCTGTGTTTTTATTAGATTATTTTTATTGTTTGATATTTGTGATTTTTATTATGGATTTAATTTTAATGTTGCCCCATAGATGGCTATCTATGGTTTGAAGATTCGGGTATTGCATCTGCTGTCAGATCTTCTAGGAAGGATCCAGTCTTTAGTTTGTGTGGCAGCTTCTGTGGTTCTTGCTAAAGCAAATATGGAAAAAATCAATGGTGATCATACCATAGGATGCACCTACTTTGACCTTTTCTCCCTGCAGTTCTGTGGATACAAATTGCATCGGAGATAATAATAGAGAAAAATGACTTTGATTTTCTCAGAAGTATCCATATGACTACTTTCTAATACACTAATAATTTCTGGTACAGTAGTTCTGAATAGAGGTGGCTCCTGAAAGTTGCATTGTGGCTCAAATTGTTCTAGTTATTTTCAGGTTGTTAGGTAGTAGAAATTCTCCCAATAACCTCGAGGTAGGGAATTATTTTTATTTAAGATGGGGGCATGTTGCCAATTTTAAATGAATCTGGGGCTCATTTAAAAAATGTATCTTTTGTCCATACACAAATGTGCACACATTTGCTCTGTATTTAATATACAAACATATGCAACACCTCTCTATTCCCATTGCCCCATCAGTACTAGCTTGGTTAGAATACGTGTAGAACACCTCTAAGGAGGAAGCTGTTCATGAGAACTGAAGGAAAGGGATCCTCTGTTTTTCTGTGCTGCTGATCCTGAGTATGTCACTCACATGGTCCTGATAAGATCATGAAGATAGCACTAGGACCCACAACAAAACCAGGATGAAGCCAAGGAAGAGTCACAAGGGGCCAGATTGAAAGGTGGAGGGGGATCTGATCTGGCCTATAGACATACAGCTTTCTATCTTTGCAGGAACCCAGCACAAGATCTGCCATCTTTCTGTAAATTATTTTGTCAATTCATATTTTCTTATCTTGTCTAAATATACCTGGAAGCAGGACTTTAATGGGGATTTGCTTCTAGGCCTCTGCCCAGTAAAGGCTTTAAAAATCCAAGTCTTCTAACATTTCTAACCAATTAGGTTATTGCAAGCCATGTTACAGCAATACTGCTTCTAAGATGTTGCCATTTCCCTGAGTGAAAGGCATTGAGGAGACCAGTTCTGAACTGCAGTAAATGATGAGTCCTGCTGACAGATCTTGTCAATTGCTTGTTCTTTGTGTTACATACCCACACTAAAACTTGTGTATTCCTCGCAGGGATGTGTAGTGATCCGCTATACGGCTCCCTGGAGATTGGTGTTCTTTTCAGAATCCTTTGGCATAAAGACCTTGGAGAACTTGGCTAAGAAGCTGCTGGAGCTCCTCTTTGACTACAAAGTGGAGACGAAGCCCCTGCTCTTTCATGTCTTTAGCAATGGAGGTGTCATGCTCTACCGTTACATTGTGGAGCTCCTTCACACTCAACAACAGTTCCAGCATCTGAGGGTGGTGGGTACTGTGTTTGACAGTGCTCCTGGCAGGAAGAACCTGATGGGTGGGCTCCGTGCCCTGTCACTTATTTTAGCACCATACAGTGTATGTGTTAAGTACCCTCTTCTACTGACGTTTGCAGTCATGGTGGTGACATTGAGAATCATGCTGTATCCTGTGACCCGTTTTGTACATGAGAGCCACTATGATGCCATGTTGAAGCAACCCTCCAGATGGCCTGAACTCTACCTGTACTCCAAGGCTGATTCCGTTATCCTAGCAAGTGATGTGGAGAGCATGGTAGTGGCTCGACAGCAGCGGCGGGTCTTTGTTAAGGTTGTGGACTTTGTGGACTCTGATCACGTCAGCCACCTGCGGGAATATCCCACCTCATATGCAACTCATTGTACCTCCTTCATGTACAGTTGCATTGGGAGCACTTATGCTTACTAGGATGGCCCATGTTAGCATATTCTCTCTTCCACTAATATTTTTATATTGTAAACCATTCATAATTGCTCTCAATACAATTTTGTCCCTGCCATTTGCCTGTGAAACCAAAATATTTCTCAATGCCTGGATATCTGAAATTGTCTGAGCAGTAGGGAGTGGGACTGCAGGATAACTATGGGAACATCCAAACTAATGTATCTTCCAATGCATGCATTCTTTCTTGGCCTTGCAAGTGGGCTTTGAAAAGTGCTTTGTACTGGGCTGTGTGTGCTCACACCTCTGAAACAAGAAAAGCTACATTCTGCTACCTGTATAAATGTATGCATATTTGCATATATTTGCTTATTTTACATACTGCTTCCTGCTTCTGCTTGCTATGAAAGGCAAGGAGCTACTAGCTGTACCAGGCAGTGAAGCCCTCCCCCTTCCTAATAGAAATTTTATTCAGCTTCCTGTATGATTTCTGAGATTTTAGCAGGCACAGGCTCTTAAGTGTACACAACCATGTCTATACTAATCTCATTCTTCCATTAACTGCTTCCTTTGCTGCATCTCCTTCCTCATTTCTCCCCCCCCCTTTTTTTTTGCAACACTGTCTGTTTTGTGACTAAGAAGCAAAAGAAGTTCCTTCCTGTGCTGCTTTGTTTATCTTTGCAATTAGTTGATCCACTACTCTATCTGGGCTGCTTCTCCCTCACAAACCTTCCTTGTGGCCAATGACTTTTTAACTGAGGACAGGAGGAGACTTCTTGTGGCATTAAAGCTATGTAAGAGGCACCATATTATCAGCCAGGCTCCAAAACTGAACTAAGAGGAGAAACCTCAGGTTAGTGCGTATCTATTTTGTGGAGCTGTATTGCATGCACAAAATGACACCCTTGTAATCCATATCTATCTGGAATAATTACCATATCTTTGTATATATGCACTCTCACAGATCAAAATCTGTATTAATAAGCATGAATTGAAAAAAATACTCTTTTACTAACCTGTTCGTGAGAATAGGGGTAGGTAGAAGGAGTTTTGTAGTAACTAATCTGTATGACATTAACTTGATCATGTGCCCATAGCGGGAAGGGTGTAAAATAGTGAAGGACACTGACTGGCGTACTAGCCAAGCTGTCATAGCTGATTTAGTATGCATTAAAAAGGGTGGATTAACCCCATCATGGTGTCTGTCTTCACGCGACTTCCCTTCCTTTTTCAACTTTGGGTGGCTGCTCAGCCTGCATGTTACAGCATTGCATACTCTTCACTCTCAAATACTTGCCTTTGTATCCATGGTCCAGTCATGCAAGGTATTTTGTTCCTGGTTTCTGGTGCAGTGGAAATAACCGAGGAGGAAAACATGTTGCTGTTTCAGATGTGCTAAATGTTCTGGGCTGATAACACACTTCGTGATTCAGAAAGAATAGGTAACTAGATCTAAGCCCTTGGCTTTAGAGCAATCCCAGCAAAATGGGTGATTCCTAAAGAATAAGGGCTAGATCCAGATTTATTGATACTTAAAGCAGACCTAGTGAAATCAGTGGGACTTAGTCCTAAATTTGAACTATGGTCCTGTTGAATTCAATGGGTGTACTTTAAGTATGAACAAATCTGGATCCAGTTTTAAGTGTTTGAAGCCTGTAAACCAGGGTTGGGAGATGTGTGGCCAACCAGATGTTGTTGGATTGCAACTCCCATCAGCCCTAGCCAGCATAGCCAATGGTGAGGGATTATGGAAGCAGTTCAACAACATCTGGAGGGCAATATGTTTGCTGTCCCTGCTGTAAACTAATGGTCCCTTAATTGCCTTAACTGCAGATCTGTATCAGGAGCTTTCATAGCTCCCCAAGACCAGTAGATTTTGTAGGACAAGCTTTTCTGTCAATAGAAACCCTCTATTGGAGCCTTCCCAAAACTGGTGCCATTTAGACATTTTGGACTTTGGTTGCCATCAGCCCTAGCCAGTGTGGCCAATGGTCAGGAACATTATGAGTTATAGTCCAAAACATCTGTAGGGCACCATGTTGGGGAAGGCTACTCTTCTGCCACTTCTGGCAAACAGTCTATTTTATTGTGTTTTTTTCACAGTAGTGCCACAGAGCTGAAGAACTAAAAATGCACCTCTATAGAAAGACAGACTGAAATCTAAGGTCAGGAATTGTCATTTAGTCCTTACTTGAAAATAGAGTTTACTAATGTATGCAGCTGCATCTATGTGGAATAATAAACAAAATGGGCGTCACAATCTCGTGTTATGATGATCTGTCCTTTCTGTTATGGTGGACAGCATTGGACTTCAGCCAGCAAGTCCTGGGTTCAAATCCTGACTCACAGCTTAATCTTTCATCTTTGCTCAAAAGCAAGTCTCATTATGTTTGGTGGGATTTACTCCCAAGTAAGCATGGATAGGATTGCAGCCTCAACCATGAAAATCACTTGGTAGCCTTGAGCCAGTCACAATGTTTTAGTCTAACCTATCTCACAGAGTTGTTGTGAGGACAGCATGGGATAACTTTATGTATATCTCCTTATACTCCTTGGAGCAAGACTAGGATATAAATGATGGTGATACAGGGCAATTTGAGCAGTATTGCACAAATCTTTGTGCTAGAACATTTTTATATGATACATTACTGATGTCTGCCCTATGTGTTGCTTTGCTTTCGAAGCTACATGAGATGACTATGGGTTTTTGTTTTTTATTTTAAAGATTTATATTCTGCTTTTCAAAAAACAAATACACTTTATCATAGTAAAAATAAAAAAAATCATATAGCAGCAGACTTGAAGATGAAAAATAAAAGCAGCATTAATGTGTATAAAACAGAACTTCTGCATTAACTGATTTAACTGTTGATTTGTTATGAAAAACTGTTATGTAAAAATGCACATGTTTCTATTCTGACTTCACCATTGGATATTAGAGGTTTTAAGATTATAGCACTATAGACGTACTATTTGCCAGGGCTGGATATATTGTATCTCCAAGGCTAGGAAGAGAATTGGTAGCACAGGGAACTTCAGTTATACAATAAAGTTTTAGGGGTTAAGGAGTAAGTGATGCTGCCTCTTGGTCATTTTTCCTGATTAAAGTTGTTTTTCTCTTTATAAAAGGAACCCCAATGGTTCGATCAGAAGTGTTTCTGAGTAAAGTCCCTAGCGTGTGGGGAAAAAGTGTGACAGACCGCTCTCTAGTGGTTCTAAGTCAAAACAGCAAAAGGTTAAAGATTTTTTAAAAACCCGGATCGTTTTGCCAGAGTCCCTTTTGTTTAAGTTATTGAGAAGTTTTTTTTTCATGGGAGCAGATAAACTTTGTTTGTTCATCTAACAATGGCATTACTTTTTCACAGCTGGTCATTGACTCCTTTTTAAAATTGGAACTATTTCGGCAGGCATAGATAATACAGTAGCTATGACTCCTATGTGTGAATAAGGCCACATTATCTATTAGCAATGTAGGAAGAGAATTGATATGCACTTAGAGAGATCTGTTAGAGAAGTTCATATCTACAGTCTTCCTATCCAGCTTTTGTGTCTAGCACATTAGAAAGATAGATTAAGTGGAGTTGAGATCAAAGGTCAGCTTATGAATTGCTTCATCTAATTGGTAAGTCACATTTTTCAACCAATACATGTGTAATTAGAAAAATAATTGTGCAATTTGGTTATGCACACTTTTTACAATTATGTTGTAATTTGACAACATAAACTATATTGTGTCTGTCCACGTAAGCATGAGTGGTGCTATGCAACTGTAGCATTTGTTTAATGGCAACAAGTTGTGTTATATACCAACTACAATCTCTGGACTAGTTCATTTTGTCACAATTTAATGTAAAATAGCAAATGTATATCAGATAGAAGGGAATTGCTTTCAAATGTGGTATGTCCAGCTTGGTTCAAAGGATCCAGAAGAGCTAAAACAGCAAGGTACTTACTGGCAAGTCAGGTTGTGTCAAGTCCAGGTGAGTTGAGTCCAGTTTAAGGGTGCTGAATAGCCAGGCAAGTTAGACCAGGCAGAGTCTTCCAGGACCTTGGCTACCTCCCAGTTAGCTGAGGTTCAAGCAAGGAGAACAATTGACTCAGCAACAGTCAAAGGCTTTCTGAAGCCTTATAAAGGCCAACAGCTCAAGACCTGCAGTTAACTCCGCCCCCTCAGAGAAGTAGTTTGTTTCTTAAAGGGCTACCACCTGATTTGTAGCCTCTGGCTCCTATGGGGTGGGAGTGGTGGGGGCTGTAATGGGGAGTGTATTCTGTGCCAGAGGAGTCGGGTAGAGGCACATCCTCTTGTCTGGGAGGCCCTGGCCTAGTGGGGACTAGATTAATGGAGGGAGTCTCCTCTGCTTCTGAATTCTCTTCGGAGCCAGAGGACAGGTCAAGGCTGGGGAACGTGACAGTATGCTTGTGGAACTCAGTGCTGCATGTTTTAAAGGAGTAAAGAGGCACAAGTAAGACTCTGAAGAGGTATGAGCATTTATGAGATGACAGGAACTGCTTGGCTAAATTAGTCCTAACCTCTTCATGCCGATTATTGTTTCTGGAACAGATTCAGAGCAAGATGACTGATCTCTGCATTAGGATTAGACCAGGGACAGGTAACCTGGTGCCCTCCAGATATTTTGGACTACAACTCCCATCAGCCCTAGCCAGCATGACTAGTGATCAGGAATTACGGTAGTTGTAGTCCAAAAGAGCTGGAGGGCACCAGGTTGTCTACCCATGGATTAGACAGTTTTGGGGGAGCCCATTGTTCGAAAGGATTTTCATGCAGCATTTTTATGCTCTCCAGCTGTTCCTTTTTCCTTGCCCCCAGACCTAGCAGTGGCTAGCTTTCTTCCACACCAAGACAGTCTGAATTAATTGAACTTCTTGCAAGATACCCTTGAGAGTCACCAGACAGTGAAATGGCTATAAGGTTTTGGGCTTGGTTAGTTTTTAAAAAATGACAAAATAAGGACTTAATAGAGGCTTATGAAACTATGTATGGTGTGCAGAAAGTGGATAGGGAGACATTTTTCTCCCTCTAGGAGCAATGGAACTGAGAGTCAACCAATGAAATTCATAGGCAATAGATTTAGGATAGACAACAGAAAAATACTTCCATACACTGCATAATAAATGGAATTTACTGCCGTACGATGCGATAATGGCACCAGGTTTAGATGGCTTTAAAAAGTAATTGGACAAATTCATGGAGGATAGGCCTATCACTGGCTATTAGAGACCATGACTATATGGAACCTTCCATACAAGAGGCACTGAATACTAATAGCTGAGGAGCAACAACAGGAGAGAGCACTATAGTGTTTATGTCCTGCTTATGGGCTTCCCAGAGGCATCTGGTTGGGCCACTGGGAAACAAGTTGCTAGACTAGATGGACTTCCATCTGATCCAGCAAGGCTTTTATATTTTATGAGGGCTACTCTAGACTATTTTTCACTAGACTTAGCACAGGAATGAGTTCATACACAGTTTCAAATCTACTAGCCATAGGACATATATCTTGAGGGGTGGGCTGGAAAGAAACAATTGGGAGATCAAAGGCATAGAAGGAGATAAGGGTGGTGATAATGGGGAGCAACATTGATTAGGAAAGAAAATGGTTCAACCATATTATTGAAGTCAACCCAAAGGAAAGCTGTGACAGGTAAAATAATCTGTAGCTAGGTGGAGAATCAAAGACTGTCAGAAGGCTTGAAATGTCCAAACTAAATTGGGAATAGTATAGAAGTAAGGACAAAAAAAGGTCTTAAGGGGTGGTGATAGAGCTAGAGTCCATCTCTCTGCTGTCTGAGCACCTTAGTTGCCTCTGACCTCTCACTTTGATTAACTAGCTGACAATAGGATATTGATAAGGAATTAACCTTGAGCCCTTCTTCTTCAGTGTCAATAGAACAGGAGCCAAATACATGCCTCCAATTTGAAATCTGTGTATGTGCACAGAGATCTTGAGAAGCTATTGACATGTAAGGACAGAGAGCTAGGATCTGGGGGCAAGCAAGGAGGGCATGAATTCCAGCTTAGCGTGATGTGCGTGCAAATGAAGTCTTGCATGCTCAAGCCACAGCTTTTAAAAGATCCTGCTGTAGTGCCTCCCTCCCTCTGGTTGTGCAAACTCAAGGCTCTTGCTGTGCATAAACTTAGGATGATCCTGGCTTACACTAAGTCAGAGTTCCCCATTACATCCCAACTGGACATTCTAGTTTACCATCCTGGTTTGTCAACCAACATTAAGCAGAGTTCCCTGGTTCAGGCACATTGGGGAACTTTGCCTTCATGCAAGCCAGGATTTTCACACCACAATTTGTGTATGATGGGGTAGAGATGTAAAATTTCCAGAAAAAAGGACCCCCCTTTTGTTGTTGTTGACAAAAATAGAAAATTTGGGGAAAACGGGAAAATAAATAATACTTATTTTTTCGTGCTCTTTACAGATCTACAGTCACTTTGGGTGCAATCCTATGGCCTCTAGACAGTGGCTAGATGGCCATAGGATTTCTGGGAACCGCCTCCCTGCCCCCTCCCCCACTGCCTTGTAGGCAATGCGAATTGTCCCTGGGCTCCGGGCTTGTAAGAGCAGCACAGAGCGGGGCAAAAGGGGGCGTTCCCAAGGGTGGGGAGTGCAGAAGTGCTGGTATGATGCTTCCTATGCATCATCTGGCCTCCCCACCCCATGCTCCGACATCCCATGCTCCGACATCCCATGGCTAGACAGCTGAAATCAGCCATCTATCCACAAATGCAGGGCGGCTGGAGTGCAGAGGAGAGGGCCAAGCTCCTCCTGCCGCGCATTGGATAAGGGGTCACCTCTGAGTTCAGAGGCAGCCGTCTATCTCAATAGGATTGCTCCCTTTGTTGCTTTAGGACAGTCTTCTCCAACCTGATGCCCTCTAGATATTTTGGTTTTCTACTCCTATCAGGCAGCATGGTCAATGGTCAAGAATGCTGGCCAGTGTAGTCCAAAACATCTGGAGGCCATCAGGTTGGGGAAGGTTGCTCTAGGAACATAAAATAGCCTCTATGTTCCTAAAGTTCTGTTACGTATAACTTGGTTTGCTCATAAAATTATCATATTTAAAAACATTTAAAAGTAAATTACAAAAATAATGTGAAATTAATGTCTGAATAAACTATACTTTTAAATTGAATATACCAAACACTGTAATTTTATGAGCAAACCAAGTGATACATAACATATTTTTGCTTCCTATTTTATGTCTGACCAGACAGAACTTCAGTAA
Source organism: Heloderma suspectum (assembly GCF_057233095.1). Classification (NCBI taxonomy): domain Eukaryota; kingdom Metazoa; phylum Chordata; class Lepidosauria; order Squamata; family Helodermatidae; genus Heloderma; species Heloderma suspectum. The sequence goes on from NC_139461.1 coordinate 235,377,287, forward strand.
GTAGTCCCTGAAACATCTAAATTGTCTTAGAAGTCAGAAGAATCAGGAAGAACTAGAGGCATAGGAAGATTGGTGTACTGCATTTGTTCCTGTTTGTGAGGAAGTTTAGGTAACTTCCTAAACCTGTTCCGGTTTACTCTGGTGACAGCAGTTAATGGTTTTATAGCTGAGGCAGCATTCCCTAGCAGTAAATCTAATTGAGAACTTTATTAAAAACTGTGGCAGTGAGTTCTATAGACCCAAGCTTCACAGTTAATTAAAAAAAGAAACATAGGTAGGATAACCCATATCCTGTACTGTCACATCTAGTGACAGTGATGAGATAACATACAGTGATCTTATTTTTATATATGAGCTTTATATTAGAACTACATCAATTGACTCCTATAGCATCTAACTAGAACAAGCTCAGAAACACAGGACTCTGTAGAACAAAACTCAGACTGTCAAGAATGCATATTTTCTTCCATATTATGATATGGTGACTCTACTCGCATCTTGGGAAATTGAGCATGACTTGGAGTATTCCCAAATGACTGTTGGTAAAAGATATATTCGATCAATAATTTTAATAAGGAATGGAAGAAACAACTATGCTGGGAATCTTGAAGAGGACTAACCCCCCTCCCCCCCATCCGCGGCGTCATTATTTCCAGACATTTTACATCTCTAGTCTTTCTATAACAGTCTTCTTATGACGTAGTTTTTAGAAATCATTTAGGAGGAGTAAAGGCTGGGTAACAATATATAAATACCTTGTCTTAAATTATATATAAAAAATCATAATCCAAACTTAATTTTTTCCAGTTTTTCAGAAAAATATTGTCCTTGGGGAAACGTGTTTTTTCACCAAACTTTTCTGTGGCCAGGGGGCTTTCACACCTCTGTGATGGGGTGGGGTGAGAGAGAAGCATGCAGTCATGGCTTGCATCATCATCATCAATTACATTTCTATACTGCCCAATAGCCAAAGCTCTATGGGAGGTTTACAAAGATTAAAAACATTAAAAATATAGTATACAGAGATTAAAAAACATTTACATAAACACATGAACAGACAATATACACAAAACAACATATATCTAAAACAACTTCAAACATGCAACCTCAAAACAAACAACCATAACCATAAGACATTCCAGGATCAATTAAAACTTATCATATGCTGCCAAATGCCTGGGAGAAAAGGAAGGTCTTAACCTGGTGCTGAAAAGATAACAATGTTGGTGTGAGGCGGGCCTCATTGTGGAGATCATTCCACCATTTCGGAGCCACCACTGAGAAGTCCCTTAAATCGGGATCTGAAACATATAAGCAGCCAGTGTAAGCGGGCTAGAGTTGGTCTTATACGTTTGGACCTTCTGGTCCCCGTTATCAATCTGGCCGCTGCATTTTGCATGAGCTGCAGCTTCTGAACCATCTTCAAAGGCAGCCCCATGCAAAGTGCATTGCAGTAATCTAACTTGGAGATTACCAGAGCATAGACAACCCAAGCCAGGTTATCCCTATCCAGATAGGGGCGTAGCTAGGCCACCAACTGAAGTTGGTAGAAGGCACTCTGTGCCACTGAGGCCACCTGAGTCTCAAGTGACAAAGATGGTTCCAGGAGAACCCCCAAGCTACAGACCTGCTTCTTCAGGGGGAGTGCAACCCCATCGAGAACAGGTTGAGCACCCTCCATCCGGTCAGCAGAACCACCCACCAACAGCATCTCAGTCTTGTCTGGATTGAGTTTCAGTTTATTAGCCCTCATCCAGTCCATTGTTGCAGCCAGGCACTGATTCAGCACATCCACAGCCTCACCTGAGGAAAATGAATAGGAGAAATAGAGGTGCATGTCATAAGCGTACTAATGACAACGCACTCCAAAACTCCAGGTGACCGCACTCGGCAGATTCATGTAGATGTTAAATAGCATGGGGGACACAACTGACCCTTGTGGAACCCCATACTGGAGAATCCACGGGGCTGAGCAATATTCCCCAAGTACCACCTTCTGGAGCCAACCATCCAAGCAGGAGCGAAACCACTGCAATGCAGTGCCTCCCACTCCCAGCTCAGACAATTGTCCCAGAAAGATACCATGGTCCAGTATTGAAAGCCACCAAGAGATCAAGGAGAATCAACTTGTTGATTCTCCTTGATCTCTTGGTGGCTTTCAATACTGGACCATGGTATCTTTCTGACACTTCTCCATCTCTCTCCCGACATATGTCATCATGCAGGGTGACCAAGGCTGTCTCTGTGCCCAAACCTGGCCTGAACCCTGACTGAAATGGATCTAGGTAATTGGTGTCATCCAAGAGTGTCTGGAGCTGGTTGGCAACCACCCGCTCAAGAACCTTGACCAGGAAAGGAACATTTGCCACTGGCCTAAAATTACTAAGATTAGGGTCTAGGGAGGGTTTCTTCAGGAGCAGTGTCTCACTACCACCTTTTTGAGGTGGCCCGGGACCACTCCCTCTTGCAAGGAGGCATTAATCACCCCCCTGGCCCAGCCAGCTGTTCCTTCCCTGCCAGTTTTTATAAGCCAAGAGGGGCAAGGATCCAGTACGGAAATGGTTGCACGAACCTGTCCAAGCACCTTGTAAATGTCCTTGAGCTGCAGCAACTGAAACTCATCCAGGACAGCAGGACAAGTCTGTGCTTTGGATACCTCACCAGATTCACCTGCTATAACACTGGAGTCTAAGTCCCAGTAGATGCAAGAGATCTTATCCTGGAAGTGCCTAGCAAATGCTTACGGTGGGCCTCAGACGGGTCTACAGTGTCCTTAGGGCTGGCATGTAAAAGCCCCCAGAGACTGTGAACAGCTCTGCTGAGTGGCAGATAGAAGATTCAATAGAGGCAGCAAGATGATGGTTTTTTGCTGCCCTCGCCACCCCTGAATATACTTTACCATAGGCACATACCAGCATTTGATTGCATCCACTAGGAGTTCTTCTCCATCTGTACTCAAGCTATCTCCTATTTTGTTTCATCGCTCTCAGCTCCAGGGTATACCATGGAGCAGTACGAGCTCTACTCAGCAGAGGGCACTCAGGAGCAATCATGTCAACCACCTGGGTCATTTCTGCATTCCACAGATCAACCAGGGTTTCAACAGGAACCTTGCCATATCAGCCTCCCCAGAATCCTCTGGAAACCATCCAGATCCATTAGCCTCTGGGGGCAGACCATTTTAATAGGTAGAAGAAATGGAGTAGCACTCATAGTCAACAAAAGGGTGGAAAAAGCAATACTGGGGTACAATCTCAAAAATGACAATGATCTCAGTACAAATCCAAGGCAAACTATTCAACATCATAGTAATTCAAGTCTATGCCCCAACCACTGAGGCCGAAGAAGCTGAGGTTGATCAGTTCTATGAAGACCTACAACACCTTCTAGAACTAACACCAAAAAAAGATGTCCTCTTCATCATAGGGGATTGGAATGCTAAAGTAGGAAGTCAAGAAATCACCAGGATAACAGGCAAGCATGGCCTTGGTGTACAAAATGAGGCAGGACAAAGGCTAATAGAGTTTTGCCAAGAGAACACGCTGATCATAGCAAACCCTCTTTTTCAACAGCACAAGAGACGACTCTACACATGGACATCACCAGATGGTCAATATCGAAATCAGATTGATTATGTCCTTTGCAGCCAAAGATGGAGAAGCTCTATACAGTCAGTCAAAACAAGACCTGGAGCTGACTGTGGCTCAGATCATGAGCTGCTTCTTGCAAAATTTCGGCTTAAATTGAAGAACGTAGGGAAAACCAGCAAACCATTCAGGTATGACCTAAATCATATCCCTTATGAATATACAGTGGAGGTGAGGAATAGATTTCAGGGATTAGACCTGATAGACAGAGTGCCTGAGGAACTATGGACGGAGGTCCGTAACATTGTTCAGGAGGCAGCAACTCAATCCATCCCAAAGAAAAAGAAATGCAAGAAAGCAAAGTGGCTGTCTGATGAGGCTTTACAAATAGCTGAGGAAAGAAGGGAAACAAAAAGCATGAGAGAAAGGGGAAGATATATCCAACTGAATGCAGAGTTCCAGAGAATAGCAAGGAGAGACAAGAAGGCCTTCTTAAATGAACAATGCAAAGAAATCGAGGAAATCAATAGAATGGGAAAGACTAGAGATCTTTTCAAGAAAATCAGAGATCTCAAGGGAGCGTTTTGTGCAAAGACGGGCATGATAAAGGACAAAGAAGGCAGGGACCTAACAGAAGCAGATGAGATTAAGAAGAGGTGGAAAGAATACACAGAAGAACTATACAGGAAAGATCTGAATGTCCCTGATAGCCATGATAGTGCGGTCACTGAACATGAGCCGGACATCCTCGAGGGTGAAGTCAAGTGGACCTTAGGAAGCATTACTAACAACAAAGCTAGTGGAGATGACAGTATTCCAATTGAGCTATTTTAAGATCCTAAAAGATGATGCTGTTAAAGTGCTGCAGTCAATATGCCAACAAGTTTGGAACACTCAGCAATGGCCACAAGACTGGAAAAGGTCAGTTTACATTCCAATTCCAAAGAAGGGCAACGCCAAAGAGTGTTCAAACTACCGTACAATTGCACTCATTTCACATGCCAGCAAGGTGATGCTCAAAAGCCTACAAGCTAGGCTTCAGCAGCATGTGAACCGAGAACGATTGGAAGTACAAGCGGGGTTTCGAAGAGGCAGAAGAACTAGAGATCAAATTGCCAACATTCGCTGGATCATGGAGAAAGCAAGAGAATTCCAGAAAAACGTCTATTTCTGCTTCATTGACTACGCTAAAGCCTTGTGTGGATCACAACCAACTGTGGCAAATTCTTCAAGAGATGGGAGTAGCAGACCACCTTACCTGTTTCCTGAGAAACCTGTACGAGGGTCAAGAAGCAACAGTAAAAACCGGACAGGGAACAACCGATTGGTTCAAAATTGGGAAAGAGTATGACAAGGCTGCATATTGTCACCCTGCTTATTTAATTTATATGCAGAGTACATCATGAGAAACGCTGGGTTGGATGAATCACAGGTCGGAATTAAGATTGCCAGGGGAATGATCAACAACCTCAGATACGCAGATGATACCACCCTAATGGCAGAAAGCGAAGCGAATCTAAAGAGCCTCTTGTTGAGGGTGAAAGAGGAGAGTGCAAAAACTGGTTTGAAACTCAACATTAAAAAACTAACATCATGGCAACTGGCCCTATCACTTCCTGGCATATGGAAGGGGAAGAAATGGAAGCAATGACAGATTTTATTTTCTTGGGCTCCAAGATCACCGCAGACGGTGACTGTAGCCATGAAATTAAAAGACGCTTGCTCCTTGGGAGGAAAGCTATGGCACACCTAGACAGCACAGTAAGAAGCAGAGACATCACCTTGCCGACAAAGCAAATAATTTTAGTGTATAATCATAGCGTATAATCAAAGCTATGGTTTTCCCAGTAGCAACGTATGGCTTTGAGAGCTGGACTATAAGGAAGGCTGAGCGCCGAAGAATTGATGCTTTCGAACTGTGGTGCTAGAGAAGACTTACAAGTCCCCTGGACTGCAAGGAGGTCAAATCAGTCAATCCTAAAGAAAATCAACCCTGAGTGCTCATTGGAAGGACAGATACTGAAGCTGAAGCTCAAATATTTTGGCCACCCAATGCGAAGACAAAACTCACTGGAAAAGACCCTGATGCTGGAAAGACTGAAGGCAAAAGGAGAAGGGGATGGTAGAGGATGAGATGGCTAGATAGCATCACCAATGCAATTAATATGGACTTGAGCACACTCTGGGAGAGAGTGCAGGACAGGACGGCCTGGTGTGCTATGGTCCATGGGGTCACGAAGAGTCGGACACGACTGAACGACTGAACAACAACCCTTGCAGAGGGAGAAAACTGCTGTAAGTCTAAACCTCAGCAGGTAATGAACTGACCATGACAAGGGGACTGATGCAAAGTCCCCCACCTTCAGACCACCATCTCCACGTCCAGTTGAGAAAACCATGTCTAGAGTATGCCCCAATACATGTATCGGGCTGATGACATGTTGGGAAAGTTGCATGGTCGTCATGGAGGCCATGAAATCCTGCGCTTCCCCAGGCAAGGTAACCTCAGAGTGAATGTTGACATCCCCCAGAACCAAGGGTCTGGGGGATCGCAACAGCGCAACTGAGACCACCTCTGTCAGCTCAGATAGGGAGTCTGTTGAGCAGCAGGGTGGGCAGTAAACCAACAGAATCCTTAATCTGTCCCACTGGCCCAACACAAGGTGGAAACACTCCAAACCAGTAATCACATGGACAGGGAACCTGCAGAGGGAGATGGAATTCCTATAGACCACAGCAACCCCCCCCTCCCTGGCCTTCAGGTCTTCCCTGATGCTGAACCAAGTACCCCAGTGGGCAGAGCTGGGAGAGACTAACTCCTCTCTGCTCACCCACCCAGGTCTCAGTTATGCATGCCAGATCGGCCACCTCATCCACTATTAACTCATGGATGAAGTCTTATTTTGAACTGATCTGGCATTTAAAAGCAGCATCTGGAGACCTGAGGGCAGGCTGATAGGGCAACCACCATGCCTGTGGCTGGTAGGAGGGCTCAAACACGGCACAGCCATTAACTGTCTGGGCTGTGATCCCCTAACTTGGCTAGCCCTCCTCCCAATGCCATATCTCCCTTGACCGGTAACCACACTAATTGGGGCCCCCTCAAGTATCCCAGCTTGGCCATATATCCTCTGTCCCAGGCACATAACATGTTCCTAAGCAAAAAAAAACCCCAACAACCAACCCCCACATGTAGAAGCTGCAAAACCAGTGCTAGGGGGGTGGCCCTTGCCCTTGTGTCTCCCCTGAAGAGTCTCCCCCCACCAAAGGGGTGACCCCACCTTTTGGCGGTGGTGCTGCTGCCCCGTGTCAGAGCTGGGCAGATAAGAGTCTTCACAGGGAACTTGGGCCCAGCGGGCTCGAATCAGCAGTAATTAGGCTGGGGGAGGGTTTTTGTTTTTTTGACAATTACAATTCAATGTAACCAGTTTCTTGAGCAAGGGCTTCACAACTGGGTGTGTGACACTTGGATTCTTGATTGCTATCTCCCCTCCCTCCCATAGTTCCTGTGATGGGAGTTGGGTGGCGGCGGCAGCAGTCTTTGCTGGAGCTGGATCAAGACACAATCGAGGACAGCCTTAATGCTATCTCTTCTCCCTGACATCTGCTATCATAAAACCACTGATGTTTCCATTTTGAGATAACACATTTTAGATTTTGTTTTGCCTTCTGGTTTATAATGAGCCAGCACACAATTAAGTCAAGTATAAGGACATACGTGCCACTTTCCCCTAGAAACAGAATTGGCTTTCTGATTCAGAGGCACCTAAGCAGTTGGTAGCCATGGCTTGTCAGATTTTGTCCTGGTCCCCATGAATTAGCCTGCCCAAGCCTATGAACTGAGTTGTGTGGGTCAGAGTACCTGAAGGACTTGGCCAGAATCCAGTGGGGTGGTGATAGGTTGAAGTGAAATCTGGTGTTCTTTGAGTGCTAAGGTAGCACCATAATCAGCTCCAGGGCGTTGATCACCCCCCTCCACACACACACCTTTTGCTGGTAGATAGCACCGAAGTCAGAGCTCAGAGGCCAGGCTGCCATGGTGGGGACAGTTTGTTTAATTAATTGTTTTGCCTGATTTCCATAACAAACTGGTGGCTTGTTGTCAGTGTGGCCTGATCATTCATTACCGTTAATTAGATATGGATCTCCCGAAAGGCAGCAGAGAGTGATGGACGAGCCTCCTGACACGTGCTATTATGCATTAGCATTTTCTCAATACATTCGATAGATCATCTCTCTCCTCTTTTTGAAGATATTTTAAATAAAATATTAGCTGATCCATCAGTGAGATTTATGTCCCCGCCGCCCCCGCTTCACTGCCTTGCATGCTCAGTCTCATCAGGCTGGGCAGGAACCAGTTCGTTATTTATTTCCAGCACCTCAATTTGCAAGCCTCCAGATAGTGACCAGAAATGTGGAGTGAACCTCTTTGCCCTCAACTGCTCATCTGCACTTTATTATCTATGGGCATCATCCTGTCTTTGTGAAACAGGGTGATTTGTCTAAAGCAACCTCAGGAGACAGTGGCAGCACAAGGAGCTAAACTCATCTGTTCTGTCCATGGTCTCTTTTCTCCTCCCTTATAAGTGCCCTCAACCTTTTAACTGAGACCTTGTTTTTTGAACTTTCAGTGGTATTAAAAAGTGCTGATGCTAACTTGCTTGCTGGCTTTGAGCCAGGCCTCCCGCCCGCAGCCTGTTTTCTTGCCAGGGTTCTGTCCTGGCACAAGTGAAAAAAATAATATCTGTGTGTCCATTCCAGAGTAGTTGCAGCTGGCGCACTGCTATCTCTGTATATGGGAGTGTCCGTCACACTGATTCTTAACCTCACTATTTTGACAGACTCCTTGGGACCACAAATTCCAGGATAGAAAATGCTGGAGAGTGCTAGTGCTAGTAGTGGGGGGTACTGTTGGATTTTACTTGGGCTTAGGGAGGCCATAATTTGCTTCTTAGGTGGAACATCCCATGCAAAGTATTGCTCTTCCCCCCAAAGCAGGACCACAAAGAGCTGGGTGGGTGCATGTGTGTGTATGTTATGCCTTTGATCGATCTGTCTGCATGATGTTTGCACACTTACAGTAATGGCGCCACCTCCACCTTCCAAGTCAGCAGAGCTGTTGACCTCCAGTCCCTGAATCCCAGCCTCTCTTTCACTGAGTACTAGGGCCAATGTAACTCTACACCTGAGCCTATGGCCTCCTAATGTAAGCCCTTATAGATCTGTTTGGGCTGTGCCTGTGTCTCCCTCTCTCAGGCCAGGAAAATGACAAAATAATGCAGCTGCCCTGACTTCATTACCAGAGTGTTTAACAAACCTGACACCCTCCTTCACTGCACTAAGTGTGACGTTAACCTTTGACCTCCCCAGGCTGTATTGACAGTGTCAAAGGACAGCCAGGACAGGCACACACCAGTCAATCTTAATCGGTTTCTCAGCTCTCAGCTGGGATCAAGGAACCATTAAAAACCAAGCAGGGGGTTTCAAGCAGCACTAGCACAGGGGAAATAAGAACATGGGCTATGCCTGTACTGGCTAATTCCAAAAATCAATCTGTGCTCTAGAAAGGGGTACCTCCCTTTACAAGTCAGCTCAAGATGATGTGACATTATCTTTAAGAGATTGAATTTTACTTGGGAATCCTAATGTTTTCTATCTTTTCTCCAAATTTGGAGGTGTTCATCCTCAGTAAAAAAAGGTTGATATTGCCACAAAGCTCAATATGTGCTTTCGATATGCGAATAGGTCTAAGAAATGAGAGATAAATGGCCCAATCCAGGAAAAGTGATATACAAGCAGAAGGGGGTTTCCATGCTCACAGCTGGTGTGGTAGCAAGTGTGCAGCTATATCTGATGCTTATTTAATCACCACCAAAATGACTGAATGAGTCTTTTGATATGAATAGAAATGCTCACACCCACTTGGAGTCACTGGTGTGCAGCAAGAGCTGAATTGGAGCTCAAGTCTTGGTTTTTTTATTTATACACTTAATAAACCAATTCTCATGAATGGAAAGTTACTAGGTGTTGAATGAATGGGCTGGAAAAAAGGGATGGGTATCCAGGGATGGGGAATTTGCAAACTTCAAAAGAAAACCCCCCATTGTTTCTGTGTTTACCTACACTATAGCATGAACAAGTCTTTTGTTCAGTTTAGTTTTAAAGTTTTAAGTGTTGATATGATGCTTGGGACCAGGTTACCTGAAAGACCACCTTTTCCTGAACCATAAGTTCTTCTTCACAGGCCCTGCTCTGAGTTTCCCCACTAGATACAATGAGGCAGGTAGCCACCAGGGAGAGGGCCTTTTCGGTAGTAGCACCCCAGTTATGGAACAGCGTTCCCAGAGAGATTTGCCTGGCAACATCCTCATGGTCTTTTCAGGAACAGGCAAAGACTTTTTGTTCACCCAGGCCTTTTAAATAACGTTGGGCCTCTTTGTTTTGAAATTTGTGTTTTAACTCTGAGTTTGCTGTCAGTTTTGTTTTCAGTTGCTGTATGTATGCTGTTTTTGGTTTATGATTTTATGTCTTATTTTGTATTTAAATTGTATTTAGACTTAATTTATTGTAAGCTCCCTAGATAACTTTATGGGGTAGCATACAACTGCCATTAATAAATAAATAAGTAGCCTTTACAGTGTAATATAACAACAATAGCAAAATAATATTGGATAGTATAAAATCCCTAGCAGTTTGACAGCTATATATGCCCATGGGAGAGTGTAAAACATGCAAGATTCACAAATGTTAGGCTTGGCCTTTAAAATGTATATTTATAACTATATTATGATAAAAATATTTTAAATTATTGACCTGAAAAATTGGTGAGTTTCTAATGTGTACTGCCATGACATCATCCATAGTCCTTTTAAGGGTTACCACTGTTTTGTGGCAGGACTTTTGCTTTTAACAGCTGCGTGATAAGGAGAAATTCAGCAGATGAAGCTTTACCTGGTATATGCATACAGTAACATGCAGAACTTCAGCATCACCTGCTGAAATTCTGCATGTTATGCAGCTATTAAGGGCACAGGGGCAATTCCAGAAAAAAAAAAAAAAAAGCTGGCAAACCTACTTCTTGCTGTTGCAGATTAACATAGATGGGATGCTTCTAATGTCTACTGCATGGCAACACCTGGTGGCTTTGTGTCCAAGGTATTCTTTCTTCTGTGTCTCAATTACCACAGAACTTCTTTTTCTACATATAAGTATTATGGGAAGTGATGAGGCTGAGGGAAGAGTAGAGAGGGCTGGGAGTTGCTAGATCTGACGATCCAGTTTTTTGGAAATATGTATTTTTAACATCTTAAGATATGTACCTAGATCTCATGCTCCACATTTCCAGAGATTTTGGAGGCAATTATACCATCCATACATCCTCTAGTCTCCTTTGCTGGCTACAGTTTCACTTTTTAAAAAAGTGTTCTTACCAGCAGATGTCAGCATTGATCCACTTGGAAGATGCATTAACATATTACAGTCTCTCCTACTGGTCTGCATCTTACTGTGGTATATAGATGCATGGGAGGCTTGGGGAAAGTTGATGTGGAGCTAACCTGACTCTGTCATGAGCCTACTTGAGTCTGATGGATGGGAAAGGGGTGTCCTGTCCTGCCACTTTCTGAGCCTTTCCTTGTATGATCTTTTTTCATTTGAATGCCTCACTCTCTTCTGGTCAACCAGTTGTCCGCTCTGGAAGAGCCTGGAGGTGAATATTAACCCCTTAGAACACTCTCTGCTCTGTATTCTCCCTACCCACCTGATACCCTTCAGATTGCAGCACAGTGAACTGAAACTAGAAATATCCAATATGTTCTATAGGACCATGTTCTGGCTAAATCTTGACAATATGGGGCATCTGGTAGCAAGGGTCAGGTTCAGATTAGAGCATTAAAGTAGGGCGTCTAAATTTTAGCATGGGGTGGACAGGAATGCAGCTTTGTGGTTCTCTTGGCAGCTGGGCTATAAAGGCTATTCCTGTTCAAATGACCCTGGCTCAGAGGGGGACGATGCCTGAGCATAATGGACCAGCAGCTCCAGGGAACTAACTATTGATATTGAGCATACAAATGGGAATGAGGAAAATGCTTTCTTTATGACCCGATACAGTTTTTATTATGGGGAGTTAGATCGTGGAGATAAACTCCCCAGCCTGCAATCACAAGGGCTTAAGGGGACATATATCAGCAGGGAACAAGGAACTGTGTGCTAGGGAAGCATGATTTTTGAGGCAGGCATGTGGCTGAATGGACTCTGGAAGGAAAAGTGGCCCATTTTGACTGTATCTTGGGCCCTGTTCCAGGAGCATCTGGGCCTGGCTTAGTGGAGGCTTATTCTCAAGATCTAATATGAGCCTGCCACTTTAAGCGTCACAGAGGGTTTGAGAGAGAACATGTAGGGCTATTATTTATTTGATATACAGAAACTACAGTCAGGGCCAGAAATATTGGAACAAGGATAACTGTTTTGGCAGTTGGCCTCTGCACACCACCACAATGAAGTTGAAACACATCCAGATGGGAGCGAAGTCAGGACTTTCAGCTGTAATTCAAGGGTTTTGACAAAAGTGGAGCACTAACCATTCAGGAAGTACAGCCAGTGGCATACACCTCGCTGGTGGCTCATAAGTAATGGAACAAACCAACATCTTTTCAAACTTAAGGATCGCCTTTAATACCTGGATGAAAATCCTTTGCAGTCAATGGCTGCCTGAATTCTGGAACCCATGGACATGACCAAATGCTGAGTTTCCTCCCTCAAGATGCTTTGCCAGGCCTTTACTGCAGCTGCCTGTAGCTGCTGCTTGTTTGTGGGTCTTTCTGCCTTCAGTCTTGTCTTCAGTAAGTGAAAAGCATGCTCTATTGGGTTGAGATCAGGTGACTGACTTGGCCATTGAAGAACATCCCACTTCTTTGCCTTGAGAAACTCTTGGATAGCTTTTGCTGTCTGTTTTGGGTCATTATCCATCACATGAAGCGGCGCCCTATCAGTTTGGCAGCATTCTGCTCAGAATCTGAGTAGAAAGTATAGCCCTATACACTTCAGAATTCATCCTGCTGCTTTTATCAGCAGTCAGGACATCAATAAACACCAGTGACCCAGTTCCATTGGCAGACATACATGCCCATGCCATAACACTGCCTCCACCATGTTTGACAGATGATGTGGTATGCTTTGGATCATGAGCTGTTCCTTTTCTTCTCTGTACTTTTCTCTTCCCATCATTCTGGTAGAAGTTAGTCTTGGTTTCATCAGTCCAAAGAATCTTATTCCAGAACTGGGCAGGCTTTTTTAGGTGTTTGCTGGCAAAGGCTAATCTAGCCTGTCTGTTCTTGAACGTTACCAGTGGTTTGCACCTTGTTGTGAAGCCTCTGTATTTACATTCATAAAGCTGTCTCTGGACTGTAGATGTTGACAATGACATGCCTACCTCCTCAAGAGCATTCTTGACCTGGCTAGATGTCGTGAAAGCGTTCCTCGTCACCATGAGCAGCATTCTGCGGTCATCCACTTTAGCTGTCTTCCATGGTCTTCCAGGCCTTTTGCTGTTTCTCAGCTTGCCAGTTAATTCCTTCTTTTTCAGGATGTTCCAAACTGTTGTGTTGGCCACTCCCAATGTTTTTGCTGTCTCTCTGATGGGTTTATTTTGTTTCCTCAGCCTAATGATGGCCCCCTTCACTCACATGGACACCTCTTTGGACCTCATGTTGGGGGTTCCAATGAACAGCTACCAAATGCAAATGTAACACTCAGAACCACCTCCAGGCCTTTTATCTGCTTGATTGATCATGGGGTACCCAGAAAACAGGCCACATCTGGCCATGCAGCTGCTTGTCAGCCATTCGTTCCATTACTTATGAGCCACCAATGATGGGTGTGTGTGTATGCCACTGGCTGTACTTCCTGAATGGTTAGTGCCCCACTTTTGTCAAACCCCTTGAATTACAGCTGAAAGTCCTGACTTCGCTCCCGTGGTGGTGATAGTGATTCAGCTGATGAGCATGGCAGTTCCATTAATGATCAAGTAGAACAAGTTGACCCTGAATCCTTCCCTAGTCTTAATTTTTTTTTGGCTGTTGCACCATTTGGCATGATGATTTAAATTAAGGCAGTCAATGCGAATGTCAGTGTTGTTATATATGCTTTGTTCATACAATTAATTGCAGCAAGCACAGGCTTATCAATGAAAGGAAGGGTGCTGATGCTCTACCCTGCCTGGAAGTCATGCTCTCAAAGATGAACATTCTGCCTACTAATCCTGACATATGACCAGTCTGCTGGGCTTGCTTAGTGCTGCTGATGGAAATTCATTTGGCATATGCTCAGTGTCACTTGATTTTACATTGTCCAGATCCCAGCACTGACATTTTAGAGAACCCCTCAGTGAAGCACCTCTATTTTACAGTCTGCAATGGTGGATTAAGTGTTGTCTGGAAACTCATTCTGAAGGCAACACTATAATTCTTACAGCATAATCACCTTTTTCTTCAACAGCAGGAGACAGACATTCTGCATTGAAAGTTTGTTTGCCAGGTTTCAATCCAGAGACTCTGCCTGTAGCTTTAAGAGATCCCACACTGCTTGTCTACTCCTAAAGTTACAAGAAGAGTCTCCAGACTGGGACATGGCAAACCTATGATGGCACGATAGATTTCACCTTGTAACGGAGCAGGAAAGGCAAAATTGCCCTGTTGTACAAGGGCTTGCCAATGTCTTCTTGCCCAAAAGCAACCTCTATTTAATTTTTAACTCAATCAAGAAATCCTGGTTCTAATTAAGAGACAGCTTTATTAACTTCATTCTTCCGGAAATAGCTTCCCCACCGTCTGTATTTACTGATACAATGAGGGCCCAAGAAGAGTCCGCAAACTACTTTTGGCTGAGAGGATGAAGGGTGTTGTGTGAGAATTTGACCCATCTTATGCACAAGTTGTGGTTGGTAGGTGAGGTTTGTGTGTAAACCAAACTGCCATCCTAAAACTAGTTTTTTACTCTAGAGTTGGAGTAAGTAAAGTGATGACTGCAACCTTAGCTTCTCAGTAGAAGTTGCAACTACAGCATTCCTAACAGATGCTGCTTAAATACCTCCAGCAAAGGAGAACATACCACCCCCTGAGGCAAGTTTGTTCTAATGTTGAACAGCTTTTACTGTTAGAAATCTTTCCCAATGTTTAGCTGAAATCTGCTTCCTTACGATTTCCACCCATTAGTTTCAGTCCTGCATTCTGGAACAATGGAAAACAAGCCTATTCTGTCCTCCACGTAACAGTTGTGCTGTTATGAGTGCATCACTCTGATTACTGTGAGTGGACAGGTGCACAACCTGGGAGGCTTGAAAACAAACTTTGGGGCAGTTGAGCTGGGGTGGGGCTCCGTTTGCCCTAAAAGCAGCAGACCCCCTGCCTCATCTAACCCACCTTGTTTAGAGCTGCCTGCCCAGTGGCTATTAGGACACCTTCTGAACGTGCTCACAATCCATGCTCATGTGTGTGCTGAGAAGAAGTCATAAATGCTTTACAGATAGTCAATACTGAGATTTTTCTTGCTCTGCCCCATAAACTGGAAAATCCTCCTCTCCCCACCCCTTTGTCTCTAGGGAACCACAAAGCCCCGGACAGATATTAAAACAGTCACATTTCAGGAATCAACTGCTGCTGCCCAACCTTGATCAGCTTAGTTTGTTATTGCTCACAACAGTGGCTGGGATTTGAGGAGTAACTGAGTTTCACATTGTCCTGCTGCTCCTAGAAATGTTGTCACTTTAGGAATGTGAGATAAGAGTGGAGGTCTTAGAAACCCGCTTTGGATTGTTAAAAACTTACAAACCTCTCGATTCTAGACCTGTCTTGCGAAGTCTTTTGGCATTTTCTGCTAGCTAGGTGAATAGTAGAAGTATGAGTTCCTTATACTATCTTAATCTGAGGTGGTGTACTTCAGTTACCAAAAGTGGGACAAACAAGGGAGATTCTATCTTCATCATACCCTGCTTGTTAGCTTCCTAGGGACTTTGGCCACTGTTGAAGCCAGGAAATATTGGGTCTAATCCAGCAGTACAGTTCTTATGTTTCTGAGCTGCTCTGTAGTTGCAGCATGTGTGTGAGGGGGTATCTGCTTATTTATTTACAATATTTATATACCGCTCCTCATCAGATGATTTCGGAGCGGTGCTTAACACTGACAGCTGTTTTTACTTTATGTATAACAGGATATTTTTGCCAGAGAGCAAAGTTCTGCCACCATTCCCTTCACATAGCACCTTAGCTCAAAACTGTTTCCATTTTGTCTGAATATAGCTGATGTGACCTTGTTACTGACTGTGGCTGAAAGCAATCTAGTGCATATGCTACCTACTAGTTCCCACCATCTTGGGCTAAGGAAGAATCCCTTTGGCTGTTTTGCTATTGGGGAACCTGTGGAGATCACAGATAGTTAAGTCAGATCTTCCCCTTCTAATCTATTCAACCCTCCCTGTATCACCCACTAATCATCCATCAGAAATGGGAGTCTCTTTCCACAAGTACTTGATTTCAGGGATGTCTCTGCTGTTAAGGAATGGTTTCTTTTGCACTTTTCCTTGAGATAACCCCTCTAGGACACCCCCCCCCCATACAACAATCTACAAACATGCAAGTCTGTAACTACCCTTGCACCTTAGAATTTTGAGTTCTGTTCCTTTCCATGAGGTCTCCTTTCTTGAAATCTCCCTCCCTCCTGCAAGATTCATTGGAACTTTGGTCCCCCTCTCTCCTCCACATGTCTCCCTCCCCATCTCTTTTGCAAAGCTCAAGAGCTTACTTGGGTTATTGCCTCTTGCTGGGACCTAGACAGAACATAAAGATTGGTAATAATTCTCTTCCTCTCCCCCATTAATTTTTTCTGTTTCCTCTTTCTAGGTTGTACTGTAATTTCCCTCCCTCCTCATCCATGGACTCACACACTGCGAATGATACCCAAGCCTCCCTCGAATCCCTCTATCGCTCTCTCCAATTCTCTTTTATGGGATGTCTTTGCTAGTTAATCATAGTTAACCATTTTATTGCTTGTTATCACTATTACTGGGTTGTTTCCTTAATAAAAACTTTCATTTCAGAAAAGCTTTGATTTCTTCTCCATTGCCTCCCTATGCGTGCCTTGTGAGACCACTCTGCTTCCCAGACTAAATGATCCTGGCTATGCACACTTTGCTCTGTGTTTTGGTTAAAAGGTGTTAGCTTGAACCAGCTTTAATGGAGACAGCAGCCTGTACTCTAGCAGAATAAAACCAGGGTTGCATTGGGAATTGTTCCATATCATACATTTGAGCTAAATTCCTCGTCATTCCTGTTCTGGAAGGGCTGTTACCTGAACATGTAGAAGTAGTCTACAGATGTGTTTAGAGACACACGTTCTGAGCAAGTGTGGTAACAATAGGTTGGCTATGTTCCTAGAAAATGCAACTATTTGCTGAGACTGTCTGGCAATCACAGCTTGCATTTCTTCCATGACTGCCCCATCTACAGAACATATGAATGGGAGACCAATGCAAGCTGGAGATCCAGTACAATATGGACTGGACTGGAGAAGGGTCATATGTACCTTCCGTCTCAGAAAAAGGGGTTGTGGAGGCATGACCTTATAGTTATCCTCTACTAGATGAAATCACAATTGCTCCTGGGAACTTTATTTTGTATGCGATATAGACAGTGTGGAGTTTGTGCAGTGTCATTGGCTATTTTGTCCACCATTTTAAGTGGTGATTCTAGCTAGCCACATAAGAAATGAGTCAGAGTAGTCTTTTTACAACAGAGATGCACCATTCTGGTTTATTGATCCAGTTCCTAATAGCAGACACATATTCAAATCCATTATGGGAAGGTCTTCAGCACTCAGCTGCAGAAAAAGACTGAGATGAGTAAAACCAAGAACACTGTACTTATACCTTTGACTTTACAACTACATTTCTTGGACAATTTCCTTTATGAAAAGGCATGCATTGAGCTTTTGAAAAAGCAAATAGTAGCTGTTGTGCTGCACTACATGTAATCTGGGTGCTTGTTCATACCTTTTTGCTGTTTCCAACAGGCAGAGGAGAAGGGGCTTATCAAAGGAAAAGAAACAGCTTAGCATAGGAATGTCTCCTGCATGGCTCTTAGCTCCTGTGAGGCTGCATTAGCCAGTTGAGTTTGCAAACAGCAGAAAGCACCCAGATGTTGTGCAGCACAACAGCAAATATTTACTTTTTAAAAAGATCAATGCATGCCTTTTCAAAGAGAAAGGAAATTAGTTGCGAAATATAGTTGCTGTAAAATAAGAAGGTATACGTATGTTTTTCTAAACTAAAGCCCCCAAACATTGTAACTTTTTCTCTTAGGGGAATTGATCTAGCCCCCTGATAATTTTGGCTGCATTTTCCTGCACGTTCTCTAGCTCTACAGTATCCTTTTAGAGATGTAGCAACCAGAACTGTATACAGTATTCCAAGTGTAATTGAGGTATATGAGTGGTATTGTTGTTATTTTCAATCCATTTCCTATTTATCTTCAGAAGGAGTTTGCTTAATCACAGCTACCAGACACTGGGTTGACATTTTCATTGAGCTAGCCACCACAACCCCCAAATCCCTTTCTTGATCAGCCATAATTTTTTCATTTTTCACTTTTAATATAATCCATCTCCAATTAGCAACTTGTGTAATTTGTGCTGTATCACATCGTAAGTATCCCTTATGGCACAGCCCACATGTTTGGGGGTTTATGATCATAAGCAAATGAAAGCATTTGTTAAATGTGGGCTAATCCTGAATGAAGAAAATAGCCACAAAAGGAGGTATGAGTAGAAACAAGATAAACCTAAAAGGAGATGATCCTTTGAGGTTGAGCTTTTTTTTTTTTTTTTACACATATTACCATTGCATTTTGTAAAGTGCTTCCCATCCAGAACTGGAAATCATAGAATTGAGAGGGATCTCAAAGGTCATCTAGTCCAATTCCCTGATGCAGGAAATCCACTACTCTAGCAATGGAGAGTCTACCACCTTCCAAGGTAGTGTTTTCCAGTCAAAGAGCTCAGCTCATCAGGATGTTCTTCCCAATGTTTAGGTGAAATCCACCTCCTTGTGATTTGAAGCTGTGGCTTGGGTTCTACCCCTTGGAACAACAGAAAACAAACTTTGCTTCATCTATACAGCAATCCTTCAAATATTTGAAGATTGCTGTTACATCACTTCTTGTCTTTTCCAGGCTAAACACGCCCAACCCCTTCAACTTTTACTGTATAGGACTCCTTTCTGCATAGTACTCAACCTTTCTCCAGCCCCACTGTCACCCTCTTCTGGACACTTTTCAGTTTGTGTTTTCCTTAAATTATGGTGCCCCATACTGGACACAGCAGGTTAGATCCAGAGTAGTGCTTAGTGGAGTTCCATTTAACTGGAGGAAGGGGGTTGGGAAGGCAGTCTTTGTGATTCCCCCGTCCCCTCTGAAACCCCGTGCTTCCTGGAAATCTGTGCTGGAGGGCTGGGCAACCTTCTGGGGGAAGATGGAATCAGCTAGGAGTCTCCGCTGGATCCCAGTGTCTTCCATGAACGGGGTCCTGCCATTCATGGAATAGGCAATGTGAATCCAACTCAATATTGCAAGTGAGAATATAGCAGAATACAGTAGAACCATTACTTATGAACTGGACATTTATGTTGATGCAGGCCAGAATTACATTAGCCTTTTTGGCTGCCAGTTTGCACTGTTGACTGGTGTTGCGAGTTGTAGCTCCAGATTCTTTTTACATGTACTGCTGTCAAGCCAGGTACCATGTATTCTCTATTTGTGCAGCTGAACTTGGGTACCTAAATGGAGAACTTTTAGATTTACCTCTGTCAATTTTGGCTAGTTCTTCAGCCTGTCAAGAGCATTTTGAATGTGGTTTCTGTTAGCTATGCCTCCTAATTTGGTATCATCTACAAATTTTATGAGCATCTCCCCTACTCCTTTGTTGAAGGACACTGGACTTAAGACACAACCCTGAAGTTCCCCACTTGTCACTTGATGAGGAGCCACTGATGAGCACTTTTTGGGTATGGTCTATAACCAGCTTTGAATCCTCCAAACAGTAGCATTGTTTAGTCCTCATTTGGCCAGCTTGCCAGCAAGAACACTGTAGAGGATCTTCTTGAAAGCCTTACTGAAATCAAACTTACTTTCACAGTATACCCCTGATCTACCAAGTTTGTACCTCTTATTGAAAAAAGCAAGATGTTACTCTGGCATGATTAACAGAATGATCCAACAGGGGTGGGTGAGGGAGAAGCATCAGCAGAAGGAATACTTCCTATATTCTGAAGTCTCATGCTGGCGGAGCAGGTGAGAGGGGCTGCTTTTCCTGATTTGGCCTCTCCAGGCTCTTGCTCTTTTTCACCTTATGCCTGCCATTGCTCTCAAAGGGAAGGAAATAACATTTACCAGCCCCAGGGATAGTACAGTTTACACACAACCCCCCACTATTCTGGGAGGCATGTTGGGGAATGGGAAGGCTTAGATCTTGCAACTTCAGAGCTGCCCATGCCATGCCCCCATTTTCCCTCTCTTGAAATGCCTTCATGCCACAGCCCAAAGGAGGATTGTGAGAGTGGCCCTCCTTCTCCACCTACAGATTTCCCTCTCTGTGGGTGGGGGGAGTTTTGTTTATCCTATGGCCCCTGTGACACCCTCACAGGTATTGTAGGATTGTACCCTAAATATACTTTAAAAAAATTAAAGGTGGATTTTTCAGTATTTTAACCTAAAAACTTTTGAAATGAAGCAGAGGGAGGCAACAAAGGTCAATTTATCTAATTCAGTGGCTGTACACAACTATGAGTTAACAGCTGGCGTGTACATCAGCAAAAGAACAAAGATTTGAGGAAAGCAGAAACAGAAATGTTTGTTTATGCAACTGCTAAAGCAAGGGAAGAAACTAGAGCAAGCAAGCAGAGGACGGGAGGCACACTTGGAAGATTTTATACTCATTTAATTAATGTCAATGTAGTTTACAAAGGGGAATGACAAGTACCTTTTTTATAGAATATACATCGACACACAATCATCGACACAACTTGAATATCACCTTGTGCAGCTGGGAATCTTTGGGCAAAGATAGTTCATTTCTTTTCAAGCTAATTGAGGAAGAGGAGGGAATGGCCAGAGAGTTCTGAAAAATGTGCCTTGCTCCAAAGGAGGAAATTAACAAGTCAGTCCCTTGTATCTTCCATTCAGTTCTTCTCTCCCCTCCCTACTCCCTCAAGAAAAAAAGCAGGGACAGATTAACTTTACAAATAAAGGCTACTAGTTATATGTGATTTTTCATATTCATTTGGCTTAGTAGCAGTCCACAGGACCAGAGAAAGTTCTTTGCTCCCAGTGCCAATTTGCTGGGACATCAAGATTGAGCCCTCTCAGCATAGCATATTCTCAAACAGATCAGGGAGAAGTGTAGCTCTGCAGTAAATGTCCCAGCAGAGATTGCTTGATTGTACTGGATAAGTAGGTTTGGGTGGAACACAGATGTCCCCACCATGACAGATTTAGGAAAGTTTAAGTGCTATACCAGTGGAGGAATCTCCTGGCTGAACATATGGGACTCTAGAAGCTTTGTGGCACTTGCAGATTGTTGCTGCCCATTTAGGATGCCAGATCAACTCTTGCTTGAAAATGTATTTCTCCCACCCCTTCACTCCTAACACCCACGGCAGATGGACCTTCCTTACATCAATTGTGGCTGAGTGCTTTAGATGTTATTTGGACACCTTGGAAGCTCAGAATTGTCTAAGGGTACAAAACTATTCCCCATAAGACAATGGTGCATGTACCGGGGTGAAGTCAAATAGCGAAACTCTAGTAAGAATAACTGTCCTCATCTTGCATTCAGTGCATAATCGGCCAAACTGCAATAGGAATATGGAACCTTGTACTGCAAGCTACAACTCCTTTTGTGGTGCTATGTAGACCAATCCATATAAAAACAATCATTTTGACAACAGCATGACTGAAGATGACCAGAAGTTTCAGTGCAACCATGTCCTTCTAGTGCTTAAAACAGATTTAAAATTAGATGGAATGAGCCAGAAGGGAAACCAAAAAGGTACCTTGCAAGAGACCCCCGAGCAGCAACTCTGTTCATTTCATTTTAAAAGGTGATTCGTGACAGGCACATTTGCCTCCCCAAGCCAGCTATTGCCAATGTCAAGCAAGCTGCTAGCTTCCACTCTCAAGATTCCCAGCAACCTTGTAAAAAAATTCTGGGGTGGAATGCAATCGGCTCGTTTGGCTGTGTATGTAAAAACTGCAGTTGTTTGTTTCTGATTAAGGCAGGTAGTGAGCAGACTGCATGTGGCTCACAGCTGGGGATATCTTTGAAATGCAGAACAGGGGGCTGAGTAAAGGTTGCTGTCAGGAATGTTGTGGAAACAAATGGACCCAATCCTGAGCAGACCTAGATCAAGCTCCACTATTGTCACAGTTCAAGCTGGAGGAAGAGAGACCAGTGGCACTCAAAGCCAGCACATGCCTACTTTCTTTTTCTTTCTAAAAGTGGAACATTAAGCATATTCTTGGACATGAACCTCTGAAAATGAGATGAGACATCATCCAGTAACTCCATCGCAGAAAAACATTTCAGAGCAGTCTGGCAGTAGCTGGACATGGCAAGGCAACATGCCAAGGTGACACAGAAGCTGCCTGATTAGTGAAATGCACCAACTTTCAGGAGAGAGGACTGAGGGAACTCTTGCTCAGACACAGGATGCCTGGAATATGGTATTCTCTGCTGTTCTTCTGCATTTACTCTCATGGGACAGGAAGGGCTGCAGAAAAGAGTTCAATAGTTACTGGCTCACAGCCACGTGAATGCAAAATGCTTGGACAAAAGGTGGCTTCAGCTTTCAAAAGACAAACAAACTGGCCTGAGTGTAGCTTCACCAACATTGGCAGCTGCAGTAGGCAAAGACAACTCTCTACTTTTTCCTGCTTCATGTAAACTCTTGTCTTTTTTCACAGCTGACAATGGGGTAAAACCTTGCAAGCCTTATCTGTATATGTCTTGCTTTTCTTCAGTGGAAAAACTGAAAATTGCTTCAGTGGGATACGGATTCTATATAAATAGCCCCATTAGCTATAACTAATGACAAAAATCCTGTTTTCTCTACTTCCCCCCAGAAGTCGTGTAAGTTACGGGCAAAACTACAGCCGTTACTAGAAGCTGTTAACTTCATATCTGAATGAGGAAATATACATCACAGAACATTAAACCATTTATATTATATATATGTATAATATATATATATATATATATATTTCTTTTAAACTAATGACTTTAATGCCAAAACTTTGCAGAACCAAGAAAAATATGGGTTTAATGTTCTCTGCTTATTTTTTTCTCTCTTTTTTAAAAAAAGTACAACCAAAAAAACCAAAGAAAAAAATAAAAAGGAAACATATTATTAGTATGTAATGTTGGAGTCTATCCCATTTATACACAACATTGTAAACATATAGTCTATATTACATGTGCTTCGTTCTGCCCTTGTGGGTGTGTGGGTGTAGGCTTTTTCTTTGACTTAAAAAACAAAACAAAAAAACCACTAGAACACCACAAATAAAAGAGGTGGAGAACACAAGTTACAGGCTATGAGAGTTCCTGCTGTGGAAGATCTAACACCTTTTCAGGTTGACTTGTGGGATTGGGTTGGCTGCCTAGACACTCCCCTGGAAAGGCTTGCAAGTTGTCCACAATGAAAGCCCAGCTCTTGGAGAAATGGGACAGGCGCGGAACTTCAGTTTGTAAAAAAAGGGGCAATTCACAATAAGGATTCTGGTTTGGCCTTCTCGTGGAGTTGGCGGCGCCAGTGACAGGTCTGGAAGCAGAGGCATCGTGCGGCTCCCTCAGCCTCTAGTCCACATTTGGAGTCCCTAGTTTTGTTTTCAAGGGTCTTTTGTTGTTGCTGCCATCCTTTCTCCCAGTCCCCTATGGTATGGCAAGCTGGTCTGAGCAGCCATGTCCTTCATAAGTAGATGCGCCTGAGGTCCCCTGGAGAGGTGATGGTGTTGCATTGAGGGCAGAGCTTCTTGGCACCCTATGTGGGATTGAGTGAAAACAGAGTTATGAAGAGCAAGGACACTTGCCTCAGCCACATCACAATAGAACAAAATACAAAAGGAGGCAGTCAGAAGTTACAAGTTGTGTCCAATAATCACAGGAAAGAGATCACATAGATTAGGTCTCAGTCTAGGGAAGCGGCAGATGAAGTTATTACCAATGGTGAAAGATAACTAGGGGGGAAAGGAAGGAGCTGACTCATGGTTTGCCCGCTATCACAGCCCTTTTCACTCTCACTTTCAAACAGACTCTTTGAGCCACCTACATTACTTTTTTTTGGCACTGAGATCTCAGGGTTTCTCTCATGTCTTCTAGGTTGCAGGGTAATGCTATTCAACAGACAGAGCAGAAAGCACAAGTTGGGGAAGGCAAAAGCAGATAAGAGATGGCACCCTCCATGAAATGTGTGTACTCTCAGAATTTTGAATATTTCGGCAAGGACCAAGGTAGCACAGGCCAGGGAAGAAGATAAAATATGTCTAGGCAGCAGACAGCCTCTACTTATTTTCAAGTGCTTGCTTTACAATGCTGACGCTAGAAACGTTTTTTTTAAAGAAAATTAAAAATGGAGCTCTAAAAGCTTATTTTCACTTAATTTTTTCCATTCTGTGATTGTTAAATATGCATAGCCCTGACCACAATTTTATTCCCTTTCACTCTAGTAGCCAATGACAAGAAACCCATCCTCCATGTAAGCATGCATAAAAAAACCCCATTTGCGCTGATAAGGGACACTGAAACAAGGAAACACAAAGCCTGGGCAAGGAAAAAGACACTTGATGTGTGAGAACTAAATGAAATAAAACAGTGCCTGACACCATTTGTCAATTAACCTGATAGGGAGTGTTAATAAGTCTCAGAATCAGGGTCAAGATATACCTATCATCATCAGAGTGGCAGATGTGACAGAAAGCAGATGAGAAAAATGACAGACAACAGAGTTATAGCAGTGCCTTCTTTGGAGGCAAACACAGCCTCGGAAAGTAGCTGAGAAGTGCAATGAGATGGGAGTAAAATTAGCCTCTAACTTCAGCAGCAGAAAAATAGGCATGTCTCCTTTCCATGAGCCAGTCTCCCTTTTGTGGTTGTGAATATACTGTATAGTACTGAAATCAGAGTTCACCTATGCAACGAAGTTATAGGGAGAAGATATTCAACAGGTAGATTCTGAGACAGCTGCGTAAAACACAGAAATGATTTACAAGCCTGGTAGGATTTAGAATATTAGTGAGGTGGTGGTGAAGATGCAAAACAACTTGAGCAAAGCCCTTTCGATATCAGTCTAAACAAGACCTATTAATATATTAAACCAGACAAAGTAGGGATATACATTATTGCCACGGGGGACCTGGGGGGAGAAAAGAAAAGCCCTGCAAGGAGTGACCCAAGTCTGTACCTATAACCAGAATTTCTTGTGCTAGCTCTCCAGCCTTCTTGTCCTATCAAGACTGTGCAATAGCCATGGCCAGACTTCCAGAGTAGGTCACTGCACCAAGCTATCCTTGTGCTTATTCTGTTTTTTTGCCACCAGCTGCTCCTGGTGGAGGCAGATGGGATTCCTTTGCCCTCTAGGCATTTACCCAGGGGTAAGACAGTCAGCAAAGGTTTCAGTCTTTGCTGGCCAGTACTTAGCCCGTCTTCCCTTCCTCAGTATCTAGGTAAGTGTAGCCCAAATGGTTTGGTTAATGGGGGGGGGGGGGGAGAGAAACCTTGAAGGAGAACTAGATAAATCAATCTAGCCCAATAATCCAATTAAGCAAGTTTATTAAAGTGAGGATAAAACAGGGTAGAGTAAAGGAAAGTAGTGAGTGTGCACAATAAAAACAAGAAAACAAACTGTACACCACAAATTCGGGTGTGCCTAAAATCTACACTGAGTAAGCTAGGAAAGCAGCTAGACTTACATCAGCATCCTTTGTTGACTTCTAGCAAAATGTCTTGCATTGGTCAATGTGGATGGAGAGGGACAAGGAAGAGACAACTGAAATAAAGCATTTTGCCTGATTTTATGCTGATTGGCAGGAGGTCGCTTTGATTGACAGGAGAAATAAATTGGCAATGGCATCACATTATGTAGGCAGTAGATGCCCAAGAAAGAGGGCAATTAGTGCCAGGGTTAACCTTGGGAAGGTGAGAAGTGGCAGGAATGTGCCTAATCCTTCTCTGCCAGACAGGTAAGATTATTTGAGGGGGTCCATAGGATGGGATGTGACAAGATGGTTTGCATAAAATGTTTCCAAGGAAAGCAAAAATGTCAGCTTCACCAGGTTGCAGGACATTCGTGACATGTGGCAGGTCTAGGATCCTATTATGTTTCAATAATCAGTGCTGGCTCTAATGTTGCTAACCCCCATGGCTGCAGAAAACATGAAAAGCATGAACGGTTCACCCTATAGGTTTGGAGAATACAGCTTGGGGCAGGAAGCAACGGAGTGGCAGATCTCCCACCACATTCAAAGTCCTGCCAGCTCATGTTGGCAAAGGTGGAAGATGTGCAGGGACAATTTTGATAGGCTTTTCAGGCTGGTGGATGACAATATTTTAAATTCCTCTTCCCAATGGGGTATGGGGAAGTAGCTGTGCCAGCTCCAGGATGGCACAGCTGATGGGCTCAAATTGGGCCCGTCTCAGCGAAATAAAGCGACTTTGGTCATCCCTACCAGAATCCCTGGCAGGGATTGAGAGGGGCCTCCATGCTCTGCTCCATTAGTAAGGGGGCACCTAAAAACATAGGAAGAGCCATGCTGGATCAGACTAAGGGTCCATCTAGTCCAGCATTCTGTTCACACAGTGGCCAACAGCTGCTGACAGGAAACCCACAAGCAAGACATGAGTGCAACAGCACCCTCCCGCCCATGTTCCCCAGCAACTGGCGTACATAGACATACTGCCTCTGATATTGGAGGTAGCACATAGCCATCAGGACTAGTAGCCATTGCTAGCCTTCTCCTCCAGGAATTTATCTAACCCCCTTTTAAAGCCTTCCAAATTGGTGACCATCACTATGTCTTGTGGTAGTGAATTCCATAGTGTGATTATGTTTTGTCTGAAGAAGTACTTCCTTTTATCTGTTCTGAATCTCCCATCAATCAGCTTTATGGGATGACCCCATGTTTTAGTGTTATGAGAGAGAGAAAAATGTCTCCCTATCCACATTCTGCACAACATGTGTGATTTTGTACACCCCTTACTCACCTTTTTTTCAAGCTAAACAATCCCAGCTGTTATACTCTTCCCTTATAGGGGAGTTGCTCCAGCCCCTTGATCATTTTAGTTGCCCAGCAACATCAGGAGGTTAGGTCAGCACTCTCAGAAACCAAATAGGATCTGGGGAATAAGGTGTCCCAGAACAACTCTTCACACTTCTTATGTCCACAGTGGGCTGGCTTGCATGATCGAATAGCCCACTGTGGCTTATTTAAATCATGGTGGGTTGTGGCATATGCCAGGAGGAATATGAATATTCAACGCCCATGTCATGTGAACCCAGGCAGCAGGGTTGTGTGAGGGTTAAACAACCCTCACACAACAACAGACTATGGGTTATATGAAGGTTGTTTGACCCTTGCACAACCCTGCTCCCTGGGTTCACATGACATGACAAGCTGCGGCCAGGTGTTGAATATTCAAATCCCTCCCAGCATGCGCTGTGGCCCAATGTAGCATGTTTTGATTGTGTGAATTGGTCAATGTGTCATGAGCCCCAACCGTATTTTTTTTGCAACCTATACCAACTCCTGACCTAATAATCATGAAAAAATCCATCTATCCATTAACCCTGCTCAACAACACAACTACTATGCACCCAGGATGTTAGCTTTGGATATGGGAGACTGTGTCTCTAGTCCTTGTTCAGTGGATAATCTTGTACAAATTTCTGTTTAAGCGAAGTCTATACCAGAGAGGTGCTTGAACGTAACTGAAATAACTGTAAAGCACTTTTACACTGTGAACTGGTATACAGATGCTAAACAAGACTAAAGCATGAAAATAAAGGAAACTTAATGTGAACCATTTATTCTGAGAACAATCCTCACCCCCAGTCATACAGGGAAACTGCATCTCAAATGGCAAACTACAAGACCTGCTGATTACATCCAGGGATGTGGGCTGGGAGAGATGGACGTTTAAGGCACTTGCAGGGTCATTCTTCCATTTAAACATTTTCTCAGTCCTACATAAAGCACTAGTTACATGAGACAATTAAACATGTCTCATGCACTGGCACAGAGCCAATGAAAAAGGACTTCCTTCCCCCAACCCCATCTCGCTCACCTGCCAGCTGGGGTTACAAAACTTTTCCCTTGAAATAAAAATATTGTGGAATAATAAGCCACACCTGTTGGACATGGAAAAAAAAACCTGAAATGTCCTCTTGCTCCTTTCATCGTGGCCCCATGGAAAAGCCTTGATGGGTAACAGCAGTGTATGCTGCACTGAAGGCCACCTCAGCTTTTCCGTTATAAACCCCAGTTTTCCAGAGTTTATAAAACCTGGCTGCAAAATGTAGCTCCAGGGCTGAAACACAGCACCAAAAAGGAATGATGAAGAGAAGGTTTTATTTGCCCCCACGCATTCTTAATTAAAATTTGGCAAGTGATTGATCTAGAATGTGGGCTAATCACTTTGGGGAGTTTGAAAAATAACGAGTACAACCCACTTTGCAAAGTCATTATATCTCACACCATGTCAGGAAAGAAGAGTGCTTTGAGAAAAAGATGGAGAATTTTGCTTTAATCCTCAGAAAACTAAACATTTGCAGCCCAAGATAATTCCATTTCCTGTTCTAAAAAAAAGTGGGGAGCTTTGCCAGTGGAGATTAGGGAGAACAACAAATTTCACTCAAAGGTTAAAAGCTCATCAGTGCCTTGACCAAGAGAAGTATGCAACCACCATGTTATAGATGGGCTGGGAGGACCCAGGTGCACATATCAAAGAATGGAGAGAGTCAAGACCACAAAATTCTAGAGCATTAATGGAGCATAAAATTTTTTCTAACACCCATGCTATGCTGTCACACAAGTCTGCATAGAGTGTATGGAGGAAGAGAGAGATATCCAGGGAACGGCTTTAAAAACAATGTGAAAGCCAGGTAATAGGGCCGGTGCTAGTAAGAACTTGATGTGTTCTTACAAAGAGTGAGGTTGAGCACCATGGCTTGTCCCTATTGACCCTCCTTCCCCTTAACTTTATTTTCCCTTTGTCCTTGTATGTATCATTACCCTCTCAACTGTAAGCCTGAAGGCAGGAACTACACTGCTTTTAATTTTTGTACAGGACCTAGCAATTTCAGGCACTTCATACATTTATCACCAAACAACTCACCAATAAATGATGCAGCCATACAATACATGACTTTTTTTGTTTGGATTGCATGCAGTTCCAGCATTTGGAATTTTTCACAATTTGGAACACTGTGGCAATGATCAGTACAAATACACTTACAAAGCTTCCTTATGCTGAATCACATTGGACTAACTACCCTGGTACTATCTAGTCTGACTAGCAGTGGCTCTCCATAGTCTCAGGCAGCAGTCCCAGCCCTGCTTCCTGAGATTCTTCAACTGGAGATGCCAGTGATTCAAACTGGGGCCTTATGCAAAAAAGCATGTGCTCCACCAGTGGGTTATGCCTCCCCCACCCCGCCCCCACAAAAGTAAATGAGGAGGAGAGGTTATGATTGAACGACTCTTGGGTTAAATGGAAAGGAGAAAATTCTCTACAGAGACTGCCAGGAAGGTAACAGGAACTCCAACTTCTATACACTACAACCCCTTTTAGGTGTTACCTGTGCATTTTCCAATGTCTCTTGATAACCAAGATAGCACAGAAAGTTCTGCTTTATCAAAAAATATATGCTGAGATCCCAGCAAATTCTGCACTCTGTATCACACAGTTCTGTTAAAAAGCAGGTGAAGAAACAATTTGACATCAGAGGATAAGAGGAAGGTGCTATACAATGAGGGGTTTGTCAGATGTTCCCTAACAGGTTGGAAATCTCCAATCACCAGTGGAAACTGATTAGGATTCTGACAGCAGATTTGAATGGATGATCAGCTCAGAAGAATTCAAGGATCCTGGGAATTTTTAAAGAAAACAGGTTTTTTTTTTGCTTCAAAAACTAGTTTTATATGCTTTTATACAGCTGTATCAAAACAGGCACAAAGAGCAGCCTTGGCTTAGATGCACCAGCCTAATATTATTTAGGGCTAATTTCCAAGACCCTGAAGGCATGTTGGGCTGGGAGTACATGAGGCACGTGGGGAAGATAAGGCTATAAGACTGCTTCACTGTATACTCAAGTTTTGATTTTTTATTCTATACATTTAGGGGAAAAATAGACATATATACACACACGGATAGTTTCCCTATAATTAATGAAAATATCAAAGGTGAATACATAAGAGATTAATTCATTACAAGTGTAAACAATGAATAACGACATACATCATCTCCAAAGTTATCTTTCCAAAAATTAATAAAGTTGACAATTTCCTTATGAACTGATGTTTAAATATTTGCTTATCATGAGCTTGGATATAACATGTAAATTACAGCTATATCCCAAATCCTGTAAAACCAGTCTGATACAGGCAGAGCAGTTTTCTTTTTCCAGTACATAGTTACTGACGTTTTGGCTGCTGTTAATAAATTTGTAATGAACTCAACATCAATTATATCTACAGAACCTTCCAAATAATGCAATAGTACCTTAGTGGTTCATTTGGATTATAACCTGTAATCTGTTCAATATAGTCCAATAGTAATTGCCAAAAAAGTTTTTTTTAATTTTGTCACAACTCCGAAATATATGGGAGTACATATAAGGCACATGGGGAAGATAAGGTCGTATGACTGCTTCAATGTGTGCTCAATTTTTAATTTTTCCTCTTGACATTTTACTGCACAAGTGATCAGTAGTACCATGATACAGTATCTATGACTGTTGTAATATCAGGACCTGGGCATGAGCTGAAAGAGTCGCCCTACTACCTATACTACATAGCAAGATTTCAAGTTCATGCAAATCCTGAGAAGGAAGTCTGGTATTTGGAAAACAGACCTTGTTTTTCTGCTATGAATTTTCATTTTATACATGTGGAGGAAGATGCTAATACCTTCCTATGTCCCAAATTGCTCTACTGTTTTACTTTGGGAATACTTGCTGTGGCTGGATTTGTCTGTTGTGACCAGGTGGGAACCACTGAGGACTCGCAAACAGCACTGAATTGTTCTCCTCATAGCTGTGGGTAGTCCTGAAGTTGCTCCTCCTTTCATCTAACTCCACAGCCAACTTCAAACACTGTTCCCTTTCAGAAATATAGTTACTGATATATATTTTTTTATGTCAGGACTGTTACAGCTATAGTTCCCCAGGTGGAAAATCAGAAAGCAGCAGAATACTACTGTTCTTGTGGAGATGGAAATGATAATGATGGAAAGAAACTTCATGCGGTGAAAGTGCCATATTAATGATTAGCACAGCAGTGCAGAATATCTGGCCTGTGGGCATAATCTGCCCCACAGAGCTCTGTTATCTGGCCCATGAAGCCTTTCCTGGTTGGCACAGCCACGTTTTGAAACCACACCTCCACCTAGCTTTGATCTGTTCTTGGGGGCTGCCAAAGTGCTTTTAGAGGAACCTGGGACCATGCAGCAGGAAGGAAAAGCGGGCTGTCATGGCCAGCTTTCTATGTTTCATTGTGCTGCAAGCTTTGCAGCCAACCCTTCCTGCCTTATGTATGGCTCCCTGCCTTCACTGTTCCTCAGCAAGGCAAAAAAAAAAGTATCTCCAAGCTTTCTACAGGTGGAAACTTTTATAGTAGAAACTTATTTTTCAAAGATTTGAGATAAAGGCTGCTGTTTCCCCTAGCTCAGAGCTACAGAAAGGTCTGCCTTTCAGGAGCTCTGAGTTTGGAATCCCAGCCCTCATCTCCCATCGTCTATAGATACTTCCTTGGTTTGGCTGCGATTTAAATAATGGAGACAAATAGCGATGGGGGCTGCTTTTGCGGGATGGCTTACTTTTGAGAAAATGCTCCAGTTTGCTGGCAGTATTAAGACTATTAAGTCAGTCAGTCACTGAGAAATGAAGAGGAGAGGGGAAGCCTATCCTTCTTTTCATCTTGCATTGGCTCAGTTTTGTTTTCTGCCCTTGAGAGAAATTCAAAAGGGGTGGGGAGGAGGAAACTGTTCCTCTCTTTCTTGGGGATTCATTGTAAAATCCTCTGCTTTGCTTGTGCTTTACATTTTGCTTGTGCCTTGCAATGCAATGCTTACTTCTGAGTAGACATGCACTGTGCTAACCTGCCGTTACCTGTAAAAGGGGGCAAGTCCCTAACACTGGGATGTGCTCTATTTTGCTTTGGCTTACCTCTGAGTAAACATTTTTTGGGTTCTGTGTAAACATCTGGGGGGGGGGAGCAATGGCTTGCTTCTGAGTAAATAGCATAGGACCTGACCTGCAGCTTACTCTTTTGAGTGTGTGTGTGCGCATGCATGCGTGCGCACGCATGAGAAAAATAGCTTTTTCTTTCAAGCTGTTGCTTGCTCTTGCTTACTTCTGAGTAAACATGCATAGGACCTGAGCTCTTGCTTGCTCTTCTAAGTAAACATGCATGGGGGAGGGAAGAAACAGCTTGCTAACTTCTGACTAAACATGCATAGAACAGAGAGATTGGTAGACTGGTAAAATAAATAACTGAATTATTCACCAGGCTCCACCCTTTGGCCACATCTACAATTTGACTGCAGCCACACACCCGTTGCTTTAGACCCCACCCACCGCTGGAGTGGGGCTCCCAAGACCCTTCCAAGATTTGAATTCATCCCTCGGGCCCAAAATGATTCTGCACTCCTGGATTAGCAGGTAAAACCACCACCCAGAGCCAAGGATGCTACAGTCATTCCTGTGCAGCCAGTCGAAAACAGAGGGCAGGAAAAGCTTGAAATCAGTCCTTCATTTATTTCTGTGTTAGCGAACACTGAATATACTTGGGCTCAGGCAGGCGCATGTTTCTCCCTATCCAAGTTTTAAGAATGTCATGCCCACTTCGCTTCCAGTTCCTTTATTTAGCCCACAGCACAAAGTCATCTAAGCAAGCATTTAGCCTGGTCATATAAAACACAGACACAGAAGGAAAAGCTTGATTTTTCCCTAATGGGGGAAGAATGGCAGGCCTCCAGAAATGTTCAAACATGTCAGGAAGGAAGCTCAGCGAGCCAGCCTCCCTACCCCCCATAACTCCCATTAAGTGCAACAAATTGTTTACTGCACAACACAAGAAATATGCTGCCCCCTTTGCAAAGCACATTTTTCCATGTGTGCTACACACACAGGGCTCTTTGCACTCTCTTCACCAAGAGGGAGGCAAGCTTTGCATCCAGAAAAAGGTAACTTGCGGCAGTTATTAAATCCATTATCCCACAGTTTCTCGCTAGATTAAGAAAAGCAACATGCACATACAAGCGTCTCTTTTGTGCCCAAAATAAAAGGAGATACCTTAATTAGAACAATGCAGGATGGTGAGTATGAAACACCCAGCCCAGCTGCCGCATGCCATTAAATTCATAAAGAGGAGAAGGGGGAGGGAAGGGCAGCCTTAACGAGATTACACACATTGACTTTGATCAAGACACAAAAGCACTACGGCGTTCCAGGGTTTTTATTGGTGTCTTCAGGCTACATTTTAATGGTTACATTAGAAACATGCGAACATAGGCCGAGATTTTTTTAAAAAGTGAGAGAGGGAACAGCGCCTGCCTTGCAAAAGGCCCTCTTTAATAACTTGTGGGCTGTAGGGAGAAGGCAAGAGCTGGGGAACAGATGAGTGGCTGCTTATTAATTGCTTCCCCTGCACAATTCCCAACTTTGTGCACATTCCCTGCACTGACTGAATACAAGATTTAGAGTTTGGTGAGGCATCAACTTGAACATGCTCCTCCCCTCACTAATATCTCCATACTCAAGTTTTAAATACTGCTCCCCTCTGAAAATAGTTTTTGCTGCATTTTCTTTTAATAGGACTGCCGTGGATGTCACTTTTAAAAGATACAGGTGGGCAATCCTGTGTTTCACTCAAGATGCACGCAACCTTAACATATGCATATATTGCCCAGGGAAGATGTGCATGATCTTGCATAAGTTCTGGAGTTTTGCTGATCCTCTGCCTTCACTGGAAAAGAGACACATTGACCAGGTTCACCCATGGTGAACAAACCATGGGTTGTTCGTGAGTGTGCAGGAGAGAGTGAAGAAGCTGGTTCCTGATCACTTGCCCAATTCCACTTTGCTAAACAGCCCTGGAACAACCCATGAAAGGGAGAGCTTTGTGAAATGTCCAAACCCAAGATTATGGTTAAGTGCGCTCATACTGCTTTAAAACAGGGTCAGTTGTTGGCTCATGAATCCTGGTTTGTTTGGGTACACTTAACCATAATCTTGGATTCAGTTGTCACATGAAGCTCTCCTTCTTGGTTTGCTTACCTGCTCACACCAAGGGAGGAGTAAACAGGTTGTATGCACTGGCACACAGCACATCATGGTTTATTAAGCCAGGATTCCTGGATTATCGTTGCGTGTGAACATCCTAGTATCCCACAAGAATACAAAAATTTGCTTTGCTTGGATAATATAACATTCAGGATCTGTGAAAGCGGCACTGTGGACATCCACTTGATCATCTTAGGATATGATATATTATGATATAGATATTACTGTTTCGTTGTACACTGCCCTGGAATATAATTTAATGAAGGGTGGTATAAAAATGTTTTAAATAAATACTACTTTTTTCACAGGAAACGGCCCACATCTGTTACAATAGTGTGACAGGAATGTGCCTACAAGCAAGGCACATTACTACTGAGAGTTGTATCAGGCATTATACTTTTTCAACAGGGTTGAAAACTGGCTTTTTCAACACTTTGAAACTGGCTGTCTTACATCTCCATTTTTTGTGCGAGTTGAAGGTAGACAACAATTTCACCAAACATCAGTAGATGGGGAAAACGCCACTATTTTTGGTTTGTTCTTTATATCCTTTCAGAGGTATTATTTCTTTTAAATACATATTTCTCAGAAAGGGTGTTCTAAGTTTAAGCCACTATTTGTTTTGAGCTTATAAAATGTATAGTTTTTTTCTCCAGAAAATGCAAAGGGTATTTTAAAAGTGTGCATTAGGACCATTCCATCATGCCATTAGGGAGGGCTGCACACCTATAAGTAAAAAATAAGATATTCTATAGCTCGCTGGTTGTGAAATACTACACAACAGCAAAAATCGAAAATGGTGCAAATCAATGTTTACAAAAATGCCAATACACCCTTCCTTGGGGCAAAAGCAGTTTATAGAAATACTAACCTCAGCTTGCTTATTTGTTTAAGGACATTATACCCCACCCTTCAACAGGTTCCCAGGCCAGCTTGCTAAAAGCTCTGGATATGTAAACTCTTTTTTAGAGTTCTATGCCCAGAGCAGATCTGTCTTTCTATACACTTTTCCCACTTAGGAAAAGCTGAGGGCTGAAATGTGTCAGGATCCTTAAATAAATATCGCTTTGCACTATTTTGGATTTTGTCATTTACATGGAACAGTCAGCCAGGGTTTTGAGGAATCCTGGTTTACCACGCAAGCAGTGTATTCGCTCCTGCTTGGCTCCTCTCTCTAGCACGTGTAGGAAATGTTTATCATGTGGTCTGAACCTGGGATCCTTGTGCCTTTTAAAAGCCAGGATTGTAAACCAGGATTTATCCTTGGTTTAAGAATCCTAGCTTGTAAATGGCACAAAAGCCAGAATCCCAGGTTCAGTCGACACGCTAAACAAACCATTTCTGGTTTGTTTAGATGCTTGTAAATAGCGGGAGCCAAGTGGGAGCGAATAGGTCGCACGCACCAGCATGCAGATTGTTCACAGCAAGCCAAGATTCCCTGTAATCCTGGCTTACCATTCCATGCAAACATGGCCACTGCATTTCTGTATTGGTGCCAACCTTCTAAGTTACTTTCTGAAAAATACAGAACATTTGGATGACAAATTTGTTGAAAAAGGCTTGATTATGTTTGTAGGTTGATGCAGTTATATTCATTAGGATGAAATAAGTTTTATGACTGCTGATTCTTTATAGTTCAGCTTCTCATGTTACTTAACCCTATCTGTGCATCCTTGAGATGCGTGTACGGGAGTATCCAGGAGATGTACATCTCTGTAACTTGTAAATAGCAAGATACTTAATCTCTTGATCAAAGTCTAGAAAATCTGAAAATGTGTTCAAGCAGTTTGTGTGGTACAGGATCGCATATTTTGGCTGCTTCTCTGTATTTTTGAAAGAAAGAATTATTTTCATACTTCTTGCATGTGCACATACACAACACACAAACATTCTGATTTATTCTTACTCTCTCACACACAGGCATCCACTCATAGAGTCAGTATCTTCCTCCCCATAAACCACTGCCACAGAAAAATTCTATCACTGTAAATATCTATGCCTGTGATCACCTCTGAATCCTGCTCTTTGAAAGTACTAACTCTTACTCATACTCTTGGAGCACCCTTTCTTTCTGTCTAATATACTAGCTAAATAGAAAGGTGGATTGATTTAAATCAAGGCAATTTAAATCAATGATTTAAATCAGCAAAAAAGACGTCAGTTTAAATCACTGGCTCAAATCAAGTTTTCCATTGGTACTTTATCATATGTTCCATGAACAATAGTGCTTATCCAACCACTAAGCCATGTTAATTTACAACTAAATACAGTATTATTTACACTGTTTCATTTTTACAAGTAGGCTTTGCAACTCCTTGTCTCACTGTATATATTTTGCATGCTTTCCTTTTTTTTACCTATAGAGGGAATGTCTTTAAAATATTCCCATATAGGGTCATTCCAGCACCCATGACAGTTTGAGGTTAACATCACAATCCTCTACATGCCTCCTCAGAAATAGAATCCATTTAATCCAATGGGGCTTACTCCCAGGTAAGTGGATATAAGATTGCAGCCTTAGTATTGAGAAGGGAATATAATACAGGAAGATGCATTCCACAGCTTCCAGAGCTAATTTAAACTAAGAAGGTAAAGGTAAAGGTGTCCCCAACCAGTTGTGTCCGACTCTAGGGTGCGGTGCTCATCCCCGTTTCTAAGCCGAAGAGCAAGCGCTGTCCGAAGACACTTCCGTGGTCATGTGGCCGGCATGACTGAACACCGAGGTGCACGGAACGCTGTTACCTTTCCCGCCGAGGCGGTACCTATTTATCTACTTGCAATTTCTTGCTTTCGAACTGCTAGGTTGGCAGGAGCTGGGACTGAAGACGGGAGCTCACTCCGTCACGCAGCACTCGGGTCTCGAACTGCTGACCTGCCGACCTTCCAGTCTGCAGTTCAGCGTCTTAACCACTAAGCCACCGCAGCCCTATAAACTAGCCTTCTACAAAAGGACTGGGAGATGGGCAAATGACGCATGGCAGTACAATGAAAACCAATGGGCTGGAGTCTTAAGGGGATGCTGCCCAGGGTGTCAAAGTCCTTGAGATTCCCATCCTAGGCTGTCACTCAATCTGTGCCATGGGAAATAAGGCTGAGTGGCACTCCAACTGACTCTCTCTCATGCAGCAATGGTAAGCTAGAAGGTGTGAGATCAAGCCACTAAGGTTAGAGGGGAAAGTGGGAGGAGCCACATGCCCTAAAATAAATGACTAACTGTATCCCAGGGAAGATTTCAATGCAACTGTAATTTCATCTAGGAAAAACAAGGAACTATCTGTGTCCCACCACCCAAGAAATGAAGAGCCTTACCAGAGTCCGCAGCCAGCATTCCTCACAATGCACATGCCAGCACTGGATGGACGTCAGGGGCATCGTGTATGAGTCCTGTGGAAAGGAAGTGGAGATAGTCTCATCAAACACTCTAAATTTCTGGGTAATCCCCCATTGGATTGTAAACTCTGGGGGCAGAATGGAGAGGAGCTACCACACCAATATACCTTAATTTTCATTAGTTCCAGTTCCTATGCAGTACCTCTGGGGTTACTACTTGCACAATGGGAAAGGCATGAAGTGTAAGGTAGTGTAGCCTCAAGGAAAGCACAACTGCAATGCAGCACAGTACATTTACTTGTAGATGGCCACAAGGAACTGTTATGGTCAACACCTTCTAGCCCCATAGCTAGGGATGTTGGAAGAATCTGCAAAGGATTCAAATGAGTTTGGATTTCTATGAATCCTACCTGTGGATTCCGCAGTTGACTGGCTTTTTCCAAATCATGCAGATTCCATAGACTTGTGGTCTTTTTTTTTTTTTTTTTACACTTTGGGGAGGAATTGCATTTGTGCTAAGGCACACATGTGCTAATGTACATTAGCTCAAGTGCACATTAGCGCTAACGTGCATTAGCACAAGTGGAATGTAATTCTCGTACATCCCTAAAAAACCCCAATTCCACCAATGGCCAATGGAATGAAAGACACTTGACAATCCGTGAAACACAGACGGAACGGATTTTAAAAAACATAGCATAGTAGGGTTGGAAGGGGCCTGTAAGACTATCGAGTCCAACCCCCGTGTACATCCCTCCCCACAACTGTGAACAATGGGATATAGTCAGATGGTAGATGATGCCAGAAACACTATTAA
Source organism: Heloderma suspectum (assembly GCF_057233095.1). NCBI lineage: Eukaryota > Metazoa > Chordata > Lepidosauria > Squamata > Helodermatidae > Heloderma > Heloderma suspectum. The sequence continues at coordinate 235,415,616 of NC_139461.1, forward strand.
CTGTTATCTTGAACAGACTGCTTTATATCAAGATGACCCGAGCCTCTTGTTGACAACTGCTGCTAGTACAAGGCCTTTTCTTACATAAAAATGGCCAGGACAAGAGAAGTACTCATTCTTCAAAGAAAAATAAGAAAGGATTGAATTGATCACTGTTACAGGGAAAGAGGGTACTCTTGAGTTTTCTTCTTGATTTTTTTTTTTAAAAAATATGTCTATATTCCTCATTTCTATTCAAAATTATCTGCAAGGCACCCTAGCATTAATTTGGAAATGAAGTATAAAAACACAATACAGTCATAGTATCAGCAGCAATACAATGGAGGAAACACTCACTCTTTAAAGGATTTAAGAAAAACATGTTCTAAAGACAGTTTCAAAAGTGCATAAGGGAAATGTATGGGTACTACCCAATATATGCCTGATAGTCATGCCAGTATTGGCAGTGGGTGGGTAGAGACACAACATTTGCCTTACAAGTATAATTACAAACTGCTGGGAAAAGGCCATTTCCTGAAATGGAGGTGGGGGGGGAGTGGGGAGAGATACCAGCACCCCTGTAACCAAAGTGCTACAACGAGTGTTGGAAAACTGTACAAGTCCTAAGAGGAGATGTGAACAGTTGCAGACTCCAAGCCACTAGAGGGAGCTTCAGCACTTCAGTAAGTGAACTACAACAGACAGGCAGTCATCATCCGGACAACTGACAACTTTGAAATAGTTTGGCTAATGGCCTGTACTTAAGCCCTATGTGGGCCTTAGAATGAGTGTTTTGACCTCCTTACAGCAGGAACAGAAACAGGAACACTTCGGGCTTGTGGGATCTACTTTGTTTTTTTACTAGAATCCTGAGATCAACCAACTGAAGCCCAGTGCAAAAGATATAACTTAGACTTAAAGAATGCTGAACTCAGGAAATTGTTTTGAGTATCAGAACTGAAGAGTGATCACAGTCCTTCCATACAAAAACCACTCCCGGTTACCCCAAACTTTCTTCATTTCAGAGGAGTGTGCATGTATGTATGTGTATGCATATCTATCCATCTGTGTATTGATCCCTCACTTCATTTTGTTGTTGCTATTGTTAAATCACTGGGAGTCAGAAATCCTTGCCCATCTACCACAGAGTACTTCCAGACCTACCTTCTGGCCATACCCACCTTACAGCAGATGCAGGGAAAGAGAAACATTGACACAGAGAGATCTGCAGGATTAATAGAGCAGGTAGCTTATTTAAAAGAAACACCAGAGTTGACAAGCTGTCAATTAAAACTATACCACAGCACCACACATTGAAACCGACTCCTGAGCAAGAGAAAGTTGTGCCATTTCCCCAGAGATAAGGAACAAGGCTACAGTTTTGCCACAGAAAGTATCAATTGTGCCACTTTGCTATAGACAAGGTGGAGGTACAGAGTAATTTCCTTATTCATGATCAAACTGGCAAGCTACTCACCATGCAAATGAGACATTTATAGCGGTCCCCACGGGAAAGCTGCCTTTCTAACTCGCGGACTCGAGCCTTTAGCGCCTCAAACGTTGTCACTGCTGAGTCTTCTGTAATCCTAAAATAGATGACAAAGTCAGGGCTGACTGAGTTCTTAGAAACATTTCACTGATTTCATTATGTGCCAAGTATAGTAGGCAAAACCGCACAGTAGCAGGGTGCATCTTCGCTTCTAGTAAGAGTGACTGAACAGATAGAGTCAAAGAGTCAAATAAGCTTAGTCTGCAGGCTTGAGAATCAGCTATAGCAGCCAAACCTCAAGTAAGGTTTAAAAACAAAGGCCAAGAATAAGGTACAAAGTACATAAAAGTCCTAGTGGGTCATCAGTGTATAGTATTCTGAGGTGTGGGGAGGGAAGGAGGAGAAAAAAGTAGTTTATGTTCACATAGAGAAGCAAAAGTACTTGGCTATTAGGGTTAAAATCTGTGCAACATTCTGTCAGCAGATGGAATAAGCAGCCAGTACTCATTAACTAATACATCAGTAACTGCAAGCCTCTTGCAGATCAGGAGAGCAACTAGCATCCAAACTCAAAGCAAGGTCTTTTTGCAGGAAGTGGGGAGGCACTTCTATGCAAAATGATCATCCTCGCTACTCTATGGTCATCCTCACTACTCCAATCCACATTCAAAAATTCTAAATTCTGTGAAAATCCAACTCTTGCAATCTGAATCAACTAGATTAAGTAAATTACCATGAAAATTTACATTTATATCAAGGAAGCAATTTTAGTTTCTTTAGTATAGCACTGCATTTTTCTCCTCAAAATATTCACCGCTTTGCTAACAAGAGAAAACAGAAGAGTTGTGAAAGATGATACAGCGCAGATACAGACACAGATTATTCTTACTATTGTGTCAGGACACTTTTGTCTTATGTAAAAAGTACAGCTACTCCCTCTATGAGAGAGACTAGAAGTCTGACAAAGGGCAGTTCTTTGGGTGCTTCACTAGGTACAGAATCCAGTAGATGCCAACAAAGCTCTACAGTTTAGCAGGATCCATATTCTGTATACCAGAGATGAACAACTTTTTGTCCCCGAGAACTGCATCTTGTGTCAGCTATGCGGCCAGGGGCTGCACATCTGTGCATACACACACTGGGGTGGGATAGGGACCCTTTAACTTCCCCATCATCCCAGTGATCCTGTGAAAGATAGATGCTGTGTGTATGCATGCACGCGTAGGCTTTAACCTCACCTCCATCCCCACAATCCTATGTAAGATTGTAGGGGTGTGGATGGGAAGGTTGCGTCAGGGTCCCTGATGGAAGGGGGAGGCTAAAGCCTCCCCCTCACCTAATGACTCTGATCAGGAATGCTGCTTCCAGAAGCAGCCATCTAGGTGACTTCGGGGTTGTGGGGGTGCCTCCCCCCAGCAACTTCAATTGAGAACACTGCTTCCCTGCCACCATTAGCGATGCAGAAGCAGTAACCCTAACTTGGCATGTGCATGGGGGGAAGAGGATTCAGCAGTAGTGCAGGGTGGGGGTCATGGGGGCCGCCTAACAGGCCGTGGGGCAGCACACGTGGTCCATGGGTTGTGCACCTGTTATATACTAATAAGGAACTCATTATCCAAATGTGAATCCTGAGGCAGCCAATACAGCACTATCCACAAAAATGCGGTAGGTATCAGTAGGCTTGCATAAAAAATATTTAGAAAAAAGCCTAGAGATGGGAAACCTCAATACTATGGTGAGGACTGAGCATGCTCACTGGGCACAGAATGCTGACAGTTTGGGAAAATATGGAAATGGGGGTTGGGGTGGAATAGAATACCCTGAAAAAAAGGCATGGCTGGCTGGCACCCTGAACAGTAACACTGCGCACTGCGACGTTTTATTGCAGGTCTCACTTGTTCTATTCTGTTTGCTATGTCAATGGCTGTAGCTATCAGCAGTAGAGTAGGATAGGGAAGGGTAGGCCTTGTACTGCATTCAGGTACCTGTTAAGAGCAAAGAGGGCAAACAGGAAACTGAGTATGATGTTTGAACCAATTACATTCTGCTTTGTCCCTTGATGCCGGATGTGGAGCAACTGGTGGCTGTGAGCTAGGCAGCATCTTCAAACATAGTAAAGAGCACTGCCAACCAACAGAAATTGGAGCTTGGGAAGGAAGGGGCTGGCACTGACAGAAAATGGTTTGTTTACAGGAGTCTAACAGGCTACTCTCGCTGGCCAATTTCAGAAAGTCTCTCAGATGATCGCCCCTGTCCAGTAATAAATGAATGAATCAGAAAAGGAGGCTGAATAAAAGCATAAGCAACAACACTCAGTGCTTGCCCAATACAATGGTAAATCAATAGCAGGGCTGTAGATCAGGGTGCTAGTTAGCTGGAAAATTACTGCATCGCCGCATGTGTCATGTGCAAGGATCCTGGACAATCAATGAGGGAGGTATTGATTTAGTTATTATCACTTCATATGCTCCAGACATTGTTAAATATACATTTATTAACAAGGTGGGGGTGGGGTGGCATACAGCAAACCTGAACAAGTACAACCTCTTCTCCTGCTGAGCCAATATACCTGAACTCCTCAAGCCCATATGTGAAAGATACAGCCAGGCCTTAACATGGTAGATCAAGTAAGGACTTGATGGGATCTAGGGTAGTAGTTGTGGCAACTGTGCTGTAAAGGCCACAGTGATCAAAGGGGGGCAGGGTTAGGAAGAGACTATCCCTCCAGTTCAACTGGATCCATGACCAGTTAAAATGATTAGAAACTTTGCTGCCAGCTTTTCCGTTTTATCCTGAATGTTGCAGATATTTTATCCTTATATTGGAAAAGAGAAGGGGCATGGGGAAGTAACTCTTCTCTCCTATTAATGGCAAGGAGAAGATTGAATTTCCCCACCTCAATAAAAGAATGAAAGGCCACTGAAATGGAAAAGAAGCAAACTTAACAAAATAAATACATGAAAGTTTTAGTCTGTGTGACTCTTGCTCTACACCAGAAGGATTCAAATAAGAAATGCCCAGCACTTGGGCAGGTTCAAGGGCTGAGCCTGGAGGTATCTCCACTTCCAGTTAAACCTGATGTAGAGGACTAATGTGTCTGCTCTTCTTATTCTGCTTTGGTGTGCTGCTAGAAAAAATGTAAGAGTGCCAAAAATGGAGGGCTCTGCTATTCCCACACATTTTCAGTTGTAGCATCCCAGAAAGGACTGTGGCCACAGTGACCCCTCTCATCAAGGGCCTTTCGTGAGCACACTGTATATAAGGTTGATATAATCTCAATGGGAAACTCTCCTCGATGGTCTTAGAGACCCCTTCCAACCCTACTGTTCTATGATTCCTCCCTAGTTTGGCTTCAGAAATTCATACCCCAGAATGATTTAAAAATCCATCTCCCCTTCTAGTTTATTTCAACAGAATACAGATTTCCTTCCTCTTCATAAATAGTCACAATGTATGTAACATTCCATAAATTTTTACAGCCCTGCTGTTTATATGTACCTTGTAAAACACATTTAGAACTGATTATACGCATCACAAATAAACTTTCATAGGTTATTTCTAACACCTGATCTCCTAAAACTCTTCTTTTCATATACTCATTTTTTTGGTGTTCATAAGTCTAAAAATTCAGCAAATTCAGGGTTTCTCATAACTAACCTACTAGTTCTTGTTCTTCCTCTCAGTAGGAAAGAGATGCCACCTCTACTTACTAAAGTATAGGATTGGTTCCTGGAACTTTTTGTTCCAGGAACTTTTTGTTTATGCATCCAAAACAGACCCCCAAACAAAAGTCTAGTTCACAGTAAAATTCAGAAAATGAAAATGAAACACTTTTGGGCAGAGGTGCACAATGGGTTGTCATTTTCAGAATAACAGGAGCATAATGCAGTGAGATAAAATTCAGTGAATCATAGAATCATAGAATAGCATGGTTGGAAGGGGCCTACAAGGCCACTGAGTCCAACCCCCTGCTCAATGCAGGAATCCAAGTCAGAGCATCCCTGACAGATGGCTGTCCAGCCTCGTCCTGAACATGTAATGCAACACAAAGGATCACCACAACAATGTGGAAAAAGGCATACAAAATTGTAGTAGCAGTAGTGAAATATACACTATCAGGTGTCACTACAGCCAGACTGATCTGCATCAATGTGAAGGTGCTAGAAAATACTCCTTGTGCAGAATCTGGCAAACTACAATTCTCAAGCAATACTGACAAGCAACACAAACTTGTTTTGTATTTCTCACACCTGTAATTCAACTGTAAAGCTACATATATGTAATTTCAAAGTTCTGTTTTGCTATGTGAGGGTTAAACAACCCTCACATAACCCTAAAACAGAACCTGTGAACCCTATTTACCAGGTTCACAAGACACGACTATCCCCAAGCAGGGGCTGCATATTCATAATGGTGTCCACACATGCTCAGCCTGCACCACATCCTCACCGTGGGTTAAATAACTCACAGTGGACTGTTGTGTCATGCAATAAGCCCCATCATCTGATAAAGACTTAAAACCTACAGGCTTGTGGAGAGCATCCAGTGGTTAGGGAATGGATCTTCACTCTAAGCTCCTTATCCTCCCCCAACATTTATAAACCAACATTTACCCCTAATGCACCAACTGCCTAGCAATATCTGTGAAATCCCAGCTCTCCTTCCCTGTGTGGCACTTGTTGCACGAGATACAAGTATCTTCTTTCAAAAACTTCTCCTGCAGAGATCACATATACCCAGCATTAATAGTGTAATACCCTGTTACTGGGAAAATGTGATTCTTCCCCAGTTGTAGGATCATTGCTATTTAGAGTGCTGCTTGAAAGGTGCTTTTGCATCACGGTATCCAGTGCCAAAGACATAATGGTTATGAGACCATTCCCCTTTCTCCCACAGAAAGTCAGTCTGCCAGTATTATAGGTCCAGAAGCCAGCTACTTCATGATCCCCAAAATTTCAAGGACCCCACATTTTTTACATATCACATAAAATACTTTGGTGCATATGTGGGTGCAATTACACAAATTCAACATTTACGAAGAGAAAAATGTAAAAACCTGCTATTATGTGAGAAGTGAGCATGCACTGAAAAAGTATGAAGATGTGCTCCAGGACCGTGAAAAACAAAACTGAAATAAAATGTGATAAACAGTGCTGGCCTCAGTGAAGCTTTAAGAGGACACGAAATGCTCAACTACTGGAGATTAAAGCATGAAAAAGCTTATACTACCAAGAGTTGGCAGCAGCAGGATATGTAAAATGAGGCTTTGATCCTACAGTCCCTTCCTCTGATAGGCAGTACAGCCAAAGTTGAAGTTATCTGGTCACAAGATGAAGGCTCAAGTGTCACACTAGTTGATCCCTAGCAGCTGACACAGGTTTGAATTTTCCGTGTCTGCACAATCCTAACTGGTTAATTCTTACAATGCAGAGGGGAAAATATTCCACTTCAGGCTGCAGCAATGCAAGGCACATACAACTTAGATGGATCAAGTGAGCAACCTGTGCCATTTACTGAAACATCACCATCATGACCAGTAGAAATTCCTCTCTGCTCCCAAAGATAGCTAGCTACCTGTTAGTTTCAGCCTGGGAGGGGGTGCTTAAAGGCTATCTAACAACTTTCCCGAAGAGAACACTTCCTTAGCTTTGTGGCATATTAACTCTGCCCGATATCAGAGAATAATGCAGTATGTGACAAATTAAGAGACTTGGGATTGATAGAGGTTTTGATACCAGATGCTGGCGGCGGACTAACTTTAGTTAGAAAGACAGTAGCCCTTCTGGGGCTACCCAGAAACTTGGAAAGAAAGATCAGAAACTATGCTATTAAATGAGCAAAGAAGATAGAATAGGGGACATCCCAAACCACATTGCATATGCTGCCATAGCCGACCCCAAATCCACATAGCTCTAGCGATACAGAATTGAAGTAGAATGACAAAATGCCCCAATTATTTGCTCCTAATGTGGGACCTGACTTTCCTGCTCCAGACATAGAAATCTCTTCCACTGTGTATCTTTGTAGACTAGCCTACTTGAAAAGGCTGACTTGGAATCCTGTGAAGGAATGCTGCCTCTACTGAGGAATTGGCAAGGATTCCAATATATTGTTCTCTACGAACAGCATCCTCCCATCTTGATTAATGTACGTTTTTGTAGCAAAATATATTAAGAACTCTGTTCACCTGTAATTACAGTGGGTGGCTTATTTTGGCAACATGCCCTAGCTCCTGGTTGCCAAGTTATAAATAATGCAGCGTTCCATGGCCTAATTTCCATGTTCTCAGCTGAAAATTTGGAAGAGGTTATATGCAAGGGTGCGCGTCTGCAAAGCAGAGGCCCTCTGTGTCGCTAGTGCCTCTATTTTATACTTGCTTGCACAACTTGTTAATGCAACCAGCTGCTTGCCAAGTTTGGAGTTATCTGTTGACTAATTTAATCTTCATGCAAAGCAAAAGTGTTGCGTTGCTCTAGCCGCAGAGGAATTATTTTTCTTACACTTGCATGCTCTATCACAGTGGCATGGAAGGAAAGCTAACTGCCGCAAGAAGACATTCTAAGCTGCGTTTAGCTAGGACCTGGTAAGGATTCCCCAAAGAATTTCCCTACCAAAGAATTCATTATGCCGCTTTCATGCCCGATCCCTCTGCTGACATGGAGGCCAAGAATGTCTCTGCAGAAGCAGAGAGAAAGTTCAAGAGTTGGCACTCGGCCTTCTCTGCCTCCGGGACTCACATCTCCGGCCCAATCAAACTGCAGACAGATGGCACCAACGATCAATGAAAACAGTAAGGAGCCTCTGAGTCAGCATGATTAGAGGCATCTGCGGGCTTGTGGAGATCCGTTAGCCACTGGGAAATGTTTTTATTTATTTATTTTAGAAGGAGGGTAGAGAGACGGAGCTTGCACCAAAATTCTAAATTCATAATTTGAGCAATTATGCACCTACACGATAGCTGGGAAACAGCTAACGCCAAACTTGGCAAGTAGCTGATGACAAGTGCTTATCCTCACTTGGGGTGTGTGGTATGTGTCTTGGTTCACCAGAATGCTCTATTCATGTTCTTCACTCATTGCTGTCAGAGAAGAAGTAGGGGAGATACGCCCTGCATTACTGGAAATCATTCACAGAATTAAATTTAAGTAAAAGGTTCTCAAAATCAAAGGGCACTGATATAATAGGAGAGGGTGGCATTGCTGGTGTCCATCATTCAAAAAACAATGAACCTTTACATGAACTTCTGCAGCTGGGTGCTGCACAACAGGGGAGTACCTGGCTTCAAAATATTCAGTGTAAAGAAGGGGTGTGGAACCTCTTTCAGCCTCAGGGTTGAATTCAACCTTGGAGAAGCTCTTGGGGCCACATTCTAGGAGGGGCAAAGGGGGAGACCAAAATACCAGCATATTTTAGCTCAAAGTTCTTACTGCCAGTAGATAAGCCTTAGGAGAGGCATTTCAACTTTTTCGAATGGGGGAAAACATACAAAATCTGGGAAAACACCAAATGATCAGCAGTCGGGGGAAACAAGGTGGGGCCAGGTGAAGGGGGCGTGACTATCTGGGGAGCCCGGAGGGCCAGATTGGGACCCCAGGTAGGCCAGATTTGGCCCACAGGTCTGAAGTTAAACACCCCTGACCTAAAGAAAACAAGGTCACAAAATAACACAGGAATGGGGTGGTGATTATGAGGGCTTGTGTTGCTCATCATCACTGAAATGAAGGGCACTACCATATTTGAAGCACTAGCTGGTACAGCTTCCAAGTTGGCTTCTTTCAAACAAACCATACCTAACATTAATCAGAGGGGTTCTTTTGGGCAACATGACAAGCTGTGGTCAAGCAAAAATGGAAGTAAAAGCTTTTGAATTCCTTGTGGCTGCGCTGAAGAAGGGAGAGGGAGTGCATGAGCCTAAGGTTGCTGTGGTGTGTTCTTGTGATGCTACACTTTGGTACAGTGTGACATTTGAATGTGGCCAGTAGGTCCCAGAAAGTGCACAAAAGGCAAAAACATAACCAAAATGTGGCAACACTGAAGTCATCATTATGTTGGCGACAGTAGCAGACACAAGCACAGGAGGAAAAGCATGAAAACCAAGACATATTTGCCCCCGCACCCCTGGCCTGTGTAATCATTTCACTAAAATAGTATCTCAGCATCTTTTGATCCCCTACATTTATCCTCAAAATTTTCTCCAAAATTCAAGGAGTGCCATTTTAACCCTATTTTACAGGATAAAAAGAGAGTATCTTACACTGACTCATGTGGAATAGCAGGTAGGAGATAAGAAAAAAGGGAGGAAGAACGGGAAGCTGTGCCACAAGAGGTAGACTCAACAGGATTCCAACAACTAGCTAGCGCTTTTGCTCCTTTAATTTGAGCTCTCTGTATACACACTTGGGCTGGGATACCAGAGGCATATTTGTGCTGAGCTCTGGCAACACTAAACCATAGTTTAGCACTATGTAAACAAACCTCAAGCTTGTGTGCTCCCCCCTCCACACTCATCCACTGGGATGGCCACAAGTAGGAGACTGGAAGCATCAGCTTCCATTTCAGCTAACTGCAGTTCATTGTTTCATCCAAACCAGGACAAACTGTGACTGGCTTAAATTATGGTTTGTCCAAAAAAGCCGATCACACCACGATCCTGATCTTCTGATCCTGGCTTGTTGAACAAACCACTGTTTAAACCAACTAGGGACTGTCCTAGTTCAGACAAAATGACAAACTGCAGTTCGCTGAAAACAGTAATGGATGCTTCTGATCTCCCCCTGACCATGCTGGAGGAAGAGAAGGGAAGGGAGGGGAATTTCAGGCTTATGCACACAAACTGGGGTTTAGCATTATGTTTTTACCAGGTGATAAGAGTAGCAAAAAACAAACAAACCCACAAGTGATTCATGCATTACTCTGAGCTCCTTTATATAGTGTTCAGTGGGTGTGGAGAATTACCCCCTTGAAGTAGCCTCCAGTGGGGATAAGAGAGACTAGCCTAAGACGTACAATTCAGCACATCCTCTTATGTGGCTGTCATACATACCACTCACAATTCATATACCAAAGCTCCTATTTCTAGGCACTAGATGCCCTTCATTCCCCAAAGAGCGAGGATAATGTCTGAAACACTGCATGTTTAAATGAAGAATGTGTTACTGGGTGTTGTTTAGAGAAATGACCAATTTTAAGGTCAGGTTTTGCTCTTGTGTGGACACAGCTCAGGTTCCCAAGGTGTATGCAGATCTTCGCAGAAACAAGCTGTATTTTTAAAGCTCTGGTTTCCTTCACCTGTGGGCTAACACCAGTATTTCACAGAGAATCATCATCCATCTAACTGAAATACTCTCTAACGGCCCATCAGCCTTGCCTTCTCTTTGAAATAGCCCAGCTGAGCACTGCACAGGCTGTGATATTTCCCCCTTCTAAGATATCTTACTCCATAAGCTCAAGATTGACAGTCGAATTTCACACTGTGATAGCTCCCCATCGATTTTTCACTTGCAAGGAGCAACTCTACAAATTAAAGTTAACGGTATTGCTGAAACTTTGAAATAACTGAGAAAAGGGATAGAAAGATACCTGAGTGACAGCTTCCTTACAAGGGGTTCAGTGTGTTTGGGGAAGAGGAGTAGGCAGTATTTAAAGGTGTCTCCATGAACACGCTTGCATGAGTGGTACAACCGAGGAGTGTTCAGCCTCTACAATTGCAATAAAATTAAATTAAAATTTGGGGTTGGACTCGATGGTCTTATAGGCCCCTTCCAACCCTACTATTCTATGATTCGATTCGATTCTATGAAAATACATCTTCAGTCCACAAAATGATTTGGAATATGGGGAAGGGTGAATGCTGCTTGTCACTAGCAACATCACACTATTTACTTTATTTTTACCCCGTGAACCCTTGCCTGTACTCTTACTAACTGCTGTGAACTACTATTCTGGTCATAGACCTCATGACAGTGATCTAAATTCCAATAGCTGATTACCAGACTCCTAACAAATAAGCCTTTTGTACCTGTGGAAGATGCACTTGGGGACACTATTAAACCATCATGTAATTGTAAGAAATTAAGTCAATAATATGAGTCTGCAGGAGTAGAGAAAGTGGCAAAACTCATAGCTCCAGGGATCAGACATGAGTTTTGGATAGTTTAATCTGACCTCAAAAGAAGATGTAAGCAGCAAGGTTCCCAAATTCTTCTCCAGCTTGCATTAAAATCCACGCTGAAGACTCAATTTACCCCCTCCCACCCATCCATCTCCCCAATCCCCCACCCCATTGTCTTTAAATGCTACTTACTGGTTGGGTCCAGTGGCAAAAGTGGTGCTCCAGTTGTGGGAAGAGGAATGGGCAGAGGTCACTTCTCTTCTTCCCTCTCTGGCACCTAGTGTTCTACATGACAGTGCAACAGGGCAGAAAGTCCCGGTGGCCCTTGGGAAATGTACTTTTCCCAAGGGCCACTGGGGCTTTTTGTCCTGCTGTATTTTCCCAAGAGCAACTGACATTACAGAGCGCCACCAGGGCCTTTTGTCCTGGCACACTGTTACATAGTGCACTGGACACCAGAAAGAGGATGGCAAGCAAGACCTCCTTCTCCCTAAGGCAGAAGAACTGCTACTGGTCCAGCCAGTAAGTACGTTTTACAGGGAAAGGTAGAGTTACTTTCAGGGGTGGGGAAGTATCTCAGTCTATTTCTGAGCCAAAGTCAACATGAGCTATGGGTGGCTTGCCCACCACTACCCAGGTGTACTGTGTCAGGCCAATTTCTCTATTTTAATGTCTCAAATACAGATGAGGAACTAATAACCAAGTGCCAGGGCCCTGGCAAGGAAATATTATCACCTTCTGATCACCTGTTTCTCTATCTGCCCAAGAGTCTGGAGTAAAACCGCTCCCAAACTAGATGGATCTACTGTTTGTGTGTCAAGAAGCAATTTGACAAAGTTATTAGCCTCTCACACCAGCTGCCCTACTCCTCAGGGGTATGGTATTATACTGCAATATTCAGTTTGGGGCATAAATATAGTTCTATGAGGAGATGCTAAGGACAGGGCTACACGGACTAGCAACCAACATGAATTGAAAGTTGTGAAGATCCCCCCAATATTCTTGTTTATGCTCTTGTTAGGAAGTACAGGAGCAAAAGCTTTGATTTGGGCTATCATGAAAATATTTTTTCTTAAATTGTGAATAATTGCCTGAGTTTACAGAAAGCCAAATCATATACCAGATTTCAGCATGTATAGATGCATCCCAGTACAATACACTCAAAACTTCCTTACAGTAAAAGAAGGTGCAGATTTGTGAATTACTTACTGTTGCCTTAGCTGGACTGAACAGTTAATGACCTTGGCTAACCGAGGCTTACATTTTGCAAACAGAGTCACATACTCAAGAGGGCAACTGGACTTTCAGATGTAAACAGCCATGCTTGTGCAGTTATTAAATATTTATTTTTGGCATGTGTCTGCTTTTTCTGTAGTTTAGCCTATTAATCCCAAAAGCATTTATTGGGAAGTGCTTGAATTTATGCAAGTGATGAATGATTTTATATTAAACAGTTTTTTGCTCCCACCAATTAAGTGGGATCAGACTCTTTGGAGTATGATCAGCATCAAAGTTCTTTGAAAGTTCCATTACATCTATGGCTTCTTAAATACACATTTTGTAGCCTTCACAATGTTTCAGCGGTGTCGCCTGCTTAAATAATGACCTATAGCTAGGATCCTTAAGAGTTCAGCATATTCTCTCTCACACCATCTCACACATCTGTATTTGATATCAAAGCCAAGGTTATACTGAGATCAAACAATTAAAAAGTACACATTTGTACAAATGCATACAAAGCCCTATTCAGACATTCAATAAAGCATATTGTTTAAACACATGAGAGGGAGTGCACTAGCCCCCAAATCCTCTGTTGTTGCTCTCCTCATGCTGAACGTGTGGAGGGCAACTGTCTGAAGTGGGGAGCCTCCTTTATTTGTGGTGGCTTTCCATGCAATCCAGAATATTGATTATCCAGCATTCCGGATCATGTGGAGAGCTCCACGAATAGAAGAGGCGCTCTGCTTCAGACAGTCGCCCTCCATGCATTCAGCATGACGAAAGCAACAAAGGAGACGGGCAGGGATGGAGTGCGTCCCCTCCTTGTGTGTTTAAACAACACGCTTTATCCAGCACCTGAATAGGGCTATAATTTATGCTGTTTGTTATATCTGGATATTCTCCAAGTATGAAATTTTGTTAAAACCTGGCAAAAGAGCTTAGTAAACAAAAAAGGCATAGGATGGAGGTAGGGTATGAAGCAGGCAACAGAGGCAATGGGACAGGGTACAAGTCAGGGATGCACAAACCTTTTGGCCCCAAGGGCCAAATGCTGTTTTGCCAGCATGCCTGTGTGCCCCCCCCCCCCCCACACACACACAGGGGTAGGAGAGACAAACACACGCACTGGGTGGTGGCTGGGGTAGCCTGGATCACTGCTTTGGTGCCACCATTAGCAACAATAAAGCAGTGCTCTGGGCTGCTTCTGGGTGGCTGGAGAAGGGAGATGGCTGCTGCAACCATCTCCCTTCCCCAACAATCTGATCCCTGCTTTCGTGCTGCCATTAGCAATGCTAAAGCAGCAATCCAGGGTGCCCAGAAGCAGCTCAGATTGCTGCTTTAGCAACCTACACAAACACCCCCCCCCCCATCTCTCTTCTCAGAGATTGGAGATAAGCTAGTGATGGGAAGTACCACCCCGGGGGCAGATGCAGGGGGGTCTGCTGGGCCACCAGAAATGGCTTAGTGGGCTGCATGTGGCCTGTGGGCCACACTTTTCACACCTGTGGTTTAAGTCATAGGAAAGTTAAAAAAAGAGGCCAGGGACCACACACACATTTATTTTTTTACAACTGGAATCTCATTTATTGTGCCTCCTTTAGTTTCTGCACCTCAAGCAGTTAGACATACTAGATCAACCATCAGTTTCACAAGTTAATGTGCACACATAGCTGCTTCCTTGCTTGGAACAATTTCTTCATCATTTAAGTGAAGGGAGCCGATAAGTGTGTGGGCTGACTCCCTCTATTGAAAGAATGGGGACAGCCATGTGCCCGTGAGACCCCTATGTGCATCTAAGCAGATAAGGCACCTGAACTGAAGTGACCACCTGAAAACATCAGAAGTTGTTTCCATATTCATAAAGGGAAGAAATGGTATTTGATTTTTAAATGAAGTTACATGAGGCAAGACATTTGCTTTTGTTTAAGAAGTCAAATTCTAGAGTACAAGTTCTAGATTGCACATCTTCAGATTATCAGAATATGGCCATCCTTAAACTTTGCAAAGGACTTGAGAAAACAGAAGTTGTGTGTGTATGTGTGTGTGTGCACGCGCGCGCACATATGTACATACATACACAGAAACCTCACTCCTCTAAAACCCCTCTTCTAAACCAAACAAGCATCTTGCCCAATCAACCATGAGAAGCATGAAGAGTTATATAAAGAAGATAATTATAAAGGGATTTAATGCTTGGCAAGCTCAAATTGCCAAGGCTTATGACAAAGGTGGCGCACACGCTTGCTTAACTGGCCCAGTGCCCTGGCTTTGCTCTTATGCAAGTGCCAGAGCCGGAGTCGCATCCCAAATGCGATTTGTTTTATGAAAAAGAAGAGTGTGCTCCTTTGCTCCTGGGAATGGCAGCCCGAGTCCCACCTCCCTCTAGTTTTGCTCCATTCCTGATTAATGATCTTGTCTGCCTGATTTATGACCCACCCTGACAGATTAGAGTTTCCCCTTCAACCGCCCCCCTTTCCCCCACAACCTCAGAAGGCACAGCCACACTCCGCTGGAAATATTAGAGAATTATTAAATAAACATTCATACGTCATGTCTCTTCCTATCCTGAGCTCATCCTAGTCAACACTCGGCAGCCCTGGCCTGTTTGCTTTTCATGCTGACAACAAACAGCTGGAGTGATTCATGGAGAGGCTGGCTACAATGTTTCATGTCATATATCATGCTAGCAGGGCTCCCTGCCCCAACAGAGATAAACTGATCAAGCACAACGGGCTGGAATGAATTTATGACAACACAAAATTGAGGAAAACAAATGGGAGGTGACCCAGTGGGGCACGAACCCAGACTCTTTCCTTGGCCTGCAATCTAGTTTGGTGGCAGAAAGCAAAATTGAACATTGGCACTGTGAATTAAGAGGCTGGCTTCTTAACCCTGGAAAAGCCTTGCTTTCAAGATGGCACTGGGTATGTGGCTTCAGGAGAGAAAGAGAGGAGTTGTATCTTTTACAGCAAGCACACAGGTGGACTAGTCTAGCTGAGCATCACTGCTAAGATTCAAGGCCAGCAATGGAGAAAGGAAAGCACCCAAAGTGAGATGGAGCTAAGTACATACTAATAAGAGAAGGAAAACATTACATTAAGTCTTAAGGTAATTTAAAAGCTACCATACAGAAGAGGGAGAATTGTTTCCAGCAGGAATGCTTTCTGATGGCAGAGCAAGATGCAATGGATTTATGTTCCAAGTTTTAGGGCAGGGGTGCCAAAGTGAGGTTTAATAGCCATAAACAGCTCTTGAGCAGGTTGATTTTCAGGAAATGGAGCCCCAGCCAATTCCAGAAAGACCTGCTCCTGTTCCATCCCCCTCCAATCATATATCAGTGGAGATACAGCTCAGTGGTGGAGCACATACTTTGCATGCAAAAGGTCCCAGGCTTAATCCTTGGCATCTCTAGATAGGGCTGGGAATACTTCCTGTCTGAAACCCTGGAGGGTTGCTCCAAGACAATGTAGACAATATTGAACTAGAAGGACGGACAGTCTGAGTTAGTTGGCTATTTCCTAGTACTGGAGCTTGGTTTTTGGCTTCCTAGTCCAGCCTTGCAGTCAACAAAGCTAACTGACTAGACTTGCTTAACTCATTGCTTGCTGGATTTCCTTATCCTTAAATAAACCTTGACTGATTCGATTCACTGGACTCTCTTTAAAGCCTGCCATTCTCTAGCGGGGCCCTGTCTGCCTCTTAGTTGTCCATCCAGGTGTCTGTGAGTGTCAATTGCTTTGGTGGACTTCACTGTCTGTAGAGCTAGGTCTGGTCAGGATATAATGGAATCTCTATAACTGCAGGAAAAAGACAGAGAATGAAGAGATGAAAGAAGGTGACTGGACTATATAGGTGGGTTAGATATGGTAAAGGGAAAAACATAACAAAAAAAATTAAAATTGGGTCTCCTGTTGTACATAGATCACGGGTAAATGTGAATTTGGGTTTTGAAAGGCTAATGGCCATTGTTTTAAGCTTAGTGAATCATGCACCAGATCCTTTCTAGCCCTATTATTCTATGACTTCTGATACATATTTCAAGCATTAAACTGGATATATATGTTCCAACATCAGCAGAAAGTCATAACAAAAACTGAACCTTGCGCAGCTTTATAGCATTTCACCCATCACCTCTCAACATATTCTTCTCCAGTAACCACACACATTAGACTTAAGCAACATTCTTTTTTAACATTTATCTAAAAATATATTAAGAGAAAGTAAGGAAGCCTTGTATTTGACCTGTCTTAGCACAGTGGCTCAGTTCAGATGTAATGACAAGCCATGGTTTGCTGTTTTGACTGAACTGGGCTAGTGGCTATCATATGAAATTCAAACACAGATTGGGAGAGATGGGCTGAATGAGAAACTGGTTTAACGCAGGACAGACCTGAGATTATACAAAGGAGGGACAACCAGCAAATACATCTCTCTCTGAGGAAAGCTGCTTCGCATGCAAGAAATTAAGCTACAAGAAGCCTGAAGCACACATTTCATTAACTTTCAACCCAAGTACATTAGCTGTGCGCCAAAACAAGGACAGTTTACTGTATTGTATTAGCTAATTAAAAAGATAGTCTCCATGCCTAGACTTTGTTTTGGTAAGGGAAGAGAAAATGAATGTCATTCTTATAAAAGTAGGATCAATAAAGAGAATCACTGCTAACTCCATTAACCATTGTTCTAAATGGACAACCCAGCTGACACAGGTGATAAACCATGTGCTTCTAAACACTTTTTAAAATGCTAATCAGACATTACATGAAGCTTAACACACTAATCAATAATGCCCAGATTTAAAAGCAAAAATTAAAGTTATGAACAGAAGGAAGTGATCCCACAGAGAGCTTGCCACAAGCACCACCCAAAACAAGAAAAATGAAACCAATTTAGCTCCAGATTAAGAACCAAGAACTGGAGATGAATCAATTTAGCTAGCTGGGCTGGGTCACCATATATCATAGCTTGGCAGTGCAGGTGGAAACAACTAGACTGTAGGAATAAAAAGAACACCTTCCTTTTGTCAGGCCCCAAGGACTGAGCCTGGTTATCAATTAATTTAACAGAGCCCAGCCCTTCACACACAGCATTCTAGGTCCTTAACCATCACGACACAAACTATTTATCATGCACAAATCCCTGAGGAGCAGCGACGGCACAGCTAGAACCTTTGTTTTTAAACACTTGGTTTTCTGCTCTCTGTAGAAGTTAAGAGCCTCTAACTAAAAGACAGTCACCCCTTTCAACCAGACATTTCTTATGAACTAAGAAGGACAAGTTGTCAAGTGCAAGAAATGGCAACTGGTTCTTTTCAAAGGCAATGGAGTTTGAGTACCCACGTGTAATTCTTGACTTTTGAAGTCAGGGGGTTTTGAATACTCCATGATCGGTCACAAAGAAGGAGCAGAACAATATTTCACAACACAGAATTGTTGTATGCACCACTTAGAAAAAGTCTGGGATCCTTCAAGAAGCACTGAATAAAGCTTTTTAATAATCCGATCAAGAAGATGTCAATTCATCATTTAGACAAGTGTTTTGGAAAATGTCAAATCTTTTCAGTTTTAGAGGCTAGGATTTGAGGGGGGTGACAGCTACTGGAGAGGCTCTAACTAATGCAATTGACAGAGACTGTTGGATAAGACTGAATTCTCCATTCATCTACATGGAAGGTGGTATCAGTAGCTTGCTGAGCAATAGATGAAAAATGCAAAGCCTGGGTGGGCGACTTCAGGAGGTTTGGGGTTCACTTCCTCTCACCCTGTCCCTGCCAGTGGGCTGCACTGTTGCCACTATCAGTGCCCTGCAGAACACCACTGCGCGCTGGCAGCAAAAAAATCACTGCTTTGCCACCAATTTTCAGCAGCTAACCACTACAGAATGTTACAATGAAGAAATTGAAAACAAGCTAAATTTGGCCACTGTAGGGTTCAGCCACCAAAAATTGGCAGCAATCTAGCCATTTTTTTTTTGCAACTGTTTTAGATTTTGGTGGTGTGGTGGCAGGCTATATTGCAGAAGGGACAGCAGGGTTTGCATGCAGTCCATGGGCTGAATGTTGCCCACTCTTGCTGCAAAGGAACCCAGTATGTGTTACCACAACTAAACCAGAGTGTATTCGTACCTAGTTACATTGTGATATGCTCCCCTCACCCCGTCTTTTGACTTCTTTCTCCAATGTCCTGAGCATCATATGATCCTAGATCTGAATTCCTAGATATACAAATGCAGGAGGTTGAGGCAGGTGAACTATTTCCTGATGTATTGCATCTGGCTAGAAGTGTTAATTTGTAAGGGCAGAATTTAGTGAGTGCACATAACTGAGAATTCCACTCAACCCCCAAGCAGCTTTGTTCTAGAGGACAGCTACCCTCTCTATGAAAGCTTTGGGCCTGTCCACACAAATCACTGGCTAACAATCGTGTATAAGTTGTGGGGCATCAGCTGCATGGTACAGCGCTCCAAGGCACTTAGATCTGTAGTCTAATATTTCCAGTTCTCATTACCTGTTCCCCATTTTTGAGAGGGAAAATGTTTGAAGGAATTGCATATACATATGACCTAGGTTATATGTTAAATTGTATGCACAGCCTCAGAATGCCACTTGTGCTTACATTATTCCGAGGCTTCAGGCAATGCCCCTTCCCCCCATAACCGATCAGAAGGGGGAGTTTTCACCTTCACCACACGGGGAAGGTTAAGGAAGAGCAAAGCTGGCACCTCAGTGGGCTTCACTGTACCTGGGTTTTCCCTAGTTAGGGAAAGCCTTAGTGGAGTGAACTAGCCCCTGATAACTAACCTCAAGGAGCAATCTGCACTAACAACAAGGAGCACACAAGAAATGACCAGGCATATCACTGCACATGGCACTGCCTGGCTGTAAGGAGACATCATCACACATCATTCTGGATGCCTTCTGTTCTTTGCTGGTTCACCTCTGCTCTTTGCTAGAGCAAAATGAAGATCCTGTCCCATGCAACATCATCCCCAATGGATATGAAGGTTAAAATGATCTAAGTCCCTTCCAAAGGGAGGGCATAACAAATAAGCCATCTGAAAAACAACACACCCTAGGGGAAAGGACAAGGGCAGCATTTTGATACTAGAGAGAATTTAACAGAGGCAGAAGATTTGCCATCATCCCTCTAAAACCACAGAAACTACACTGGGGCAATGGAAATGAAACATAAAATCATCCTTCCAGTTTTAGAGCCAACATACCAAAATGATTTCTTCCTCTCCCACAGACAGTGAGTTCCTCCTTGCAGTCTCTTTTTCCTTCCCTAACAAAGACAGAAGTGCCTGAATTGTACTCACTTCTCTATGTCGCTATTCTTGCAGGTCTTTTGCATAGGCTCCTGCTTACTACTCTCCCCATTACTCGTTGATGGCATTTCTGTGAAGGGAAAGAAGAGCTCAGGTTAGTTAAAAAGAACATGTATTCAGATAAAACTCAGAGAAACCAAACGAGTAAACTGCTTCAGTGTTGGTTCCCAAGAGGAAACTATGGAGAATGTGCAAGTCCCCCACCTTGCTGAAGTATCCAAGTCTCAGGCATTGCTGAAGATGCATTAATGACTGGCCCAGTATGGCAGATCTCCCACAAAGCTGTTATGGAAATAATAGGGCCATGGGTTATTCAAAAGTAAATAATGAGTTTGGGATACCAAATTCTGAGGAATTGCTTCAGTTCATCAGATTTCTTCCTGTGCAGTAGCAACTGGGCACCCAAGAACTTAAACCAGAATTACTAGCCATTTTCAAACTGGTCAGACACAAAGGATCCATTTTGATTTCTAGACATATGATGACTCTCACCCATAATTCCTGTGAAACAGGTTCAGGTTCATACAAATTGCTTGTATGTGCAATTTGCTCCCTGACAATGCTCTGAGTTGCAGTTAGGATTCTAGAGGGTTTCTATTCATGGGGCTGTTGGGAAGAAGTATGTGTTTACAGCCCAGATATTTGTATTCAGTTTTGAAAATCACAGTCACACCATGTCCGTAGTCAGAACTGACCTAGAACTTTCCCACAAACCTTCCTAAAATCATCAGGGGCAAGGCATAGAGGAAGAGCACTACAGGGCAGCTAGCACCATCACATCTAGGGAGCTCAACTGTTATTTAACTTCAGTTGCACAGAACTTGTCTCAATTCCTAGGCCAACTGCCTTACTGATATTTTACTCTCCACCACCATGGAAAAAGGCAATGAAGCTGTATCACACACACAAAAGCAACAAGGTGATTGCCAAACTTATTTAAGTTGTCCCTGTATTCCAAATGCAGAATACTTTCCCCCATCAACTACCCTGGCTGGTTTGTCTTTGGAGTGTTGCTGAAGCTCAAACAGATTAAGGGAACTTTCAAAGTTACTTTCTACCAAGCATGCAATCTTTTTCTTAAGCTGCACTTAAATGTCACTTCAGAATGGTTATACATGCACAAATGTAGAGCCAATCTCAGAGAGACAGACAGGCACACACACACACACACACACACACACAGACATTTAGAGTGTGGAAACTTCAATTACCAAGCTCTTGGAGGGACATTCTCTTAAACTAACCTACTTCGCAGGCTTGTTGTTAGAATAAAAAATATATATTGCCCTAAACTCCTCTATTTATGCAGTAAAACAGACAATGCCCCCGCCCCCCAACAGTAACCCGCTCTTCAGGCCATCAACTGAGTTTTAATTTAATTTAAATTTAAAAATAAAAAACAAGCATCTAAAAATGCAGGAGAGAAGCAGCAGGGGACAATACAACCAGATTAAAATATTTTTTTGCATTAAAAAGGTCAAAACTAGCAGGTCTGAGTGAATAAAAGGGCATCTTCATCTAGTGCTCAATCAGGCTCTGAACAAGGAGAACCTCCCTGGAATGGCATTCCAAAGTTGAAGTGCAACAGTTGAGGAGGTTCTGTCATGGCAGGGGGATGTGAAGATGGGCCTCTAGGAAATAGCGGAGATGGTTCATGTGTGTATATACATAAATATTTTGACACTGGCATGCATCTCAAGACAGAGGTCTCAAGATGCATATTTGTAGAAGATAGTATCAGAACATTGCCCTAGGATGCAGAGAAATCTCAAACAGAATTCTGGAAACAAGTGGAGAGGTTTTGCATTCCCCAAATCATCATCCAAGCCAAGAAGAATGGAGCAAACTATAGCAGGCTAACCACAGGATTGGATGCCAGAACATTATATTCTAACTTTAACTTTGGTTACACTGGGGACATTTAATAGAAGAGCAGGATATAAATAATACATCACCTCCTCTTCATCTTCCTCAGTGACTCCATGGTTTTAGCTAAGTTTAATTTTCTTTCTTGGAAAGTAGAAGCAGTACCTGTATTAATGTCCAGGAGCAAAATTAAGCATGGACTTCCTCATAAAAACACAAAAGTTGGAAGGCACTGTTTATTTCAGTGTTTCAAATCACTGGTGCTGTATATACAGGAGAACAAAATGCTCTCATATACGTAACATTAGAACTGCAGCCTGAAATACCGACTTTCTGTCTCCATGCACCTATCTGGCCAACACACAGACCTGCCACATATATATCTTACACTCACCATCACTTGCCCACTTAGAGAATTCTGGTGTTATTCGGGTACTAGGTGTGCCACCACTGGAAAAAGAAAAGGAACAGCAGTGAAAAATACATCACAGGAAATATTCTTCAGCATGCATTTTCCCCAACTATTACTAGGATGTATAATTTTTATAGTGTTGAAAAATTGTCAAATGCTTTACAATTTGTGTATAGCCTCAGAGCAACTGTACAAAACAGGTCACTATTTCCATTTCATAGATGGGAAACAGCTTCTGTAAGGCACACAATGAATCCATGGCAGAAGTGGAACTTGAAATTGAATCTACCAGAGCTAGGTCCTATTGTATATCTACTGAAACAATACTGGCTCCCATGTCCCAATGTAGTTTGGTTCCTGGTGTAGTCCTAAGAAGCTATGAACAGCTCCCAACTACATAGACATTAGGGAAAATCATGTTTTGTGTAGATAAAAAGCTATATATTCAATTCCACTCCTGTTATGCCTCGTGTGGCGCAGAGTGGTAGGCGGCAGTATTGCAACTGAAACTCTCCCCATGACCTGAGTTCGATCCCAGTGGAAGCTGGGTCCCAGGTAGCCGGCTCAGGTCGACTCAGCCTTCCATCCTTCCGAGGTCGGTAAAATGAGTACCCAGCTTGCTGGGGGAAAGGTAGTCACGACTGGGGAAGGCAAAGGCAAACCACCCCGCTATAGTCTGCCATGAAAACGCCAGCGTAAGCAGGCGTCCCTCTAGGGGTCAGTAATGACCCGGTGCTTGCACAGGAGGAACCTTTCCTTTCCTTTCTATGCCCTTCAAACTACAACCCTAATAAGAGGGGAATTAAATGGGGATTTCTGGAACTACCAAGTCTGGAGGCTCCTGGGCAACATCAGGTTAGATCTTACAGCTCCCCACTCCCAGCCAGCCTAAATCTAGCCTTCCTATGAATATTGAATATTAGTCACTGTCAGTTCAAATTACTGAAGGAAGCAATAGTCTGAGGCAGGTATGTGTTTCTACGGTGTGAAACCTGATTTCAGGCCACTGCTTGCAACAAGCTAAGCAGTAGAAAAACTTCATTTCACTGCTCTATCAATCTCTTCAACCTTGACCTCAAAGGCTCACTCAGCCTAAGAGACTGGGGCAATGTAAGTGCTGTTTCCACACAGGGCAGAGGGCTTGAAAAACCAATCCATTTCTTAGCTCTCTGTTAACACACATTGCGTTATTTGCCTGAAGTGCTTTCTAGAGTCTTCTATACAGAGGCCTGTACAGAACTCCAGCTGACAGCTTACAGTGGCCCAGAATACAAAAACACGTGCTGCAAGAACTATGGCCCGTTAAGGATGTCTACCCCCAGAAGCTTATGGATCCTACTGGAAACTAGAATACTCTGGTGTTTTTTGCTGGGTCTTCTGGTGGTCCAGTCACTGGAACATGCAGTTGCCCTGGGCCCTTAAAAGAACTGCTCCCTGGTGCCAACTTACCCAGTGGATAAAGGCATCTCTGTAATTTAATAAAGAGATCTGGGTGATGAAACTACAGGGAAGAGAGATGGAGTACCAATAGTAAAGTACTTGCGATAAATCCAGCTGAAAGGGGAAGGGCCATCGCTCAGTGATAGAGTGCACGTTTTGCATGCATAAGGTCTCAGGTGCAAGCCCCAGTATTAATGTAGTAAATTTCTATACCGCCCAACAGCCAAAGCTCTCTAGAGAGAACTTGTAAAGGCTCCTGTCTAAAACTCAGGAGAGCCGCTGCCAGTCAGTGTAGACAATACTGAGCTGGATGGACTCAGTAGAAAGGCAGCTTCCTATGTTCCTATGAAAACAGCACAGAACCAATTTGAAGGCCTATTCTGTGGCACTGATGGCACTAAAATGAATATTTCTCTGCCCCCACTGCACTGGTAGAGTGCCATTCTGTGGGCTTACTGCAATCATGTCCACCAGTTAATGATGAAGAATTCCAAACAGCCTGCTGTGATACCTTTGTAAAGTACTTCTTTGATAAAACTGGTTTTCCTGATATAGATGCCATTTATATAGGACCCTTTGTGGCGGTGTTTGATAATTCTGCATGTCTGATTTTGTGGGATGCTTTAAGTTATTGTTACCCAAGGAAGTGAACAGAATCCTTGGGAAAGTGCATCTTAAAAAAAGAGAAGCCTTGAGAAAATAAACCCAGTGTTCTAGACTTGTGTCAAATGGAGTTCAAGCCAGGATTTGGAACAAAGACTACTTTCGTAACCCTGGTGGATGATCTTTGTCAAAGCTTGATAGAGGATGGGTGACCCTATTAGACCCATCCTTTGGAGGTTCCACTCTTCCTTGGTGATCCAGTAGGAGGTAGTTTGGGGCAACTGCTGCTCTGTTCATAGCATCTGCTTTTTGACACCCAACTCTACTTTTCTTCTATATCAGGAACATCAGGCAGTTCCTTGAATGAATGCCTAAATTCCATCAAGGACTGGGTGAAAGTTAACAAATCTGAAACTGAAGCCTACCAAGACATAGTTGTTTAGGGTTTGCAGACCTGGAATTACAGGGCTGGAGGCACTACTTGTTCTGGACAGAATATAATCCCCCTCATTATATAGCTTATACTGGCAAATTACAACTTCCTTTTGCCATTTTTCACAGATCACGTAAGGTTGTTCTAAGCTGTGTTTTTCTTTTTTTGTATAATAGTTATTCAGCTGATACACCACAGATTCATTTAGTAAAGATAATGAAATCTGCATTAGTGTATTCTTCTCACAGAACACCAATTAGCAATCTCACACAGAATGTGGAAATGTATTACTCCTAAAAACCTTAAAATTTGCTTTAATCTTAGAAAGCTTTCTTTCCAGATCTCATGACTGTAGAGCTGACTGAAAGTATGGAAATTATATCTGATAAAAGGACAGAAATCAAAGGGAACTCTATATGGGGCTTCTGATATTCAGAAAGCTAAGCCTCTGCCTTCATCACTAAATAATTTATAGGAAGTTAAGGACATTTAAATTCTGTTCAGATCAATGGGATGAAACCTTGAACTGGGCGCTTGTATTAATGACTTCAATGGGATATAAGTGTACTCCCAGACCTTTTCCATCGCTTATCAACATGTCGAATACTTCTTGCACCCTGGCCTGTTCAATCAAAAATTAATAATGGAGGTCTTGCCAAAAATCTAGACTTTGCAACTGTAATAAAGAGGAAAACTAAGTAGTGTTATACAAATCTACTGGAGTTTCATATTTATAATGGGATTGTTTTTTTCTCACGCAGAAGTTGCAAAACACAGAGTCCACTGTCAGTACTGAGGAGAATTTCCCTTGGAAGAGGATGCAGAAGCAAAAGCTACCACCTCTAGCATAAATGTGACCAGGGTTAGTGTGGTGGGACATTTAGTAGTTACTGTCTTATAGATGGATAACCATCTTCCTGGCATGCTCCTGCTTCCCAGAGTCTTGAAAAATGTCCTCGCCACCCTCCCAGCGTGATGAAGCATGTCCTTCTCCACCCCCACACAGTACTTTTAAAGGCGCACTTACTTTAAGACTGCACCTCGGAGTGCCTCTCTCTCTTTAGCTTCACCTGGTTCTTCCCCAGTACATGGAATGATATCTGCCTCTGTATATCTAAGCATGGAGGGTTAAGGAGAGCACATCCTGATACAGCTTTGGAAAAGTGCTACTTTCTTCAGTGTTTACCCCAAGCCATTAAGGCAGAGCAGCCATGATACCCTTTGAGCTATGAGACACAAAGCCAATGAAATGTGCAACACCAGAAAGTACTTTTCTATCCTCTTGAGGTACTGAAGGCTGCATTTCAAACCCTATTTGAAATACCAAGATGAGCATGTGAAAAACAAACAGCTGTTTGATAAGAATATGTTCACTTGAAAGCAGCATGGGTGGAAATTGCCTCCTTTCAGCAAGGAACAGCATGTGAATGTTGCTGCTGGGGAGTTACTGGAAAGGGGGAAGAATCACTGAGCATGTTCACACAACATGCCAGCCCATGATGGATGACTAGCCACACACTGTGGGTTGTTTTGTGAACAACCCACAGTGCATGGTTAGCATACCTGCCAGACGACTGGGCAAACAACCCACAGTGAGTTCCTTGTTTGCCCCTCTTCCACCCTCCCTCCCCCTCAGTCCTCCACCCAACACCCTAGGGGACCTGGTGGCAGACCCATCTTTTCTGCCACCAAGTCACCCTTCCAGCTCCAATTGTGATCTCAACTGCAGCCCCTTAAAAAATTTTCCCGGCCCTGTTTGTGCACAAAAACAGGACCAGGAAATCTTTTTGCACTTCCCCTTGACTGGGGAATGTGTGCAATTTTTAAAAAAATTAACAACAAAAAAGATTTGCACGCATTCTCTGGGCATGGGGAAATGCAAAAAAATTTCCCGTCCCGTTTTTGCGCACAAATTCCAATACAACCCTATGGAGCCAGCTCCATAGGTTTGCATTGGAATCCAAAGGCACTCTGTGCTGAAAATTGGGGGTGGGGGGTGAAATCCAAGCCCCCACCATGGGCCCTGTTGCCCTAAAGTTCCTGGGAGGGGTGGATTCCCCCCCCCATCTGATTTTTTTGGCACAAAACTCTTTTAAATCCCAATGTAACTCTATGAAGCCATCCATTTCAATAGGGTTACACTGGGATATAAAAGAGCCCCATGCTGAAAATCGTATGGGGGGAATTCACCCCGCCCCGCCATGGACCTTTGGGGCAACAGAGTCCATGGGGGGGGGATTTCCCCCATCCCATTTTCTGCATAGAGCTTTTTAAAATAAAAAAATATTTGTACACATTCTCCGGGCACAGGGAAGCATGGAAAAATTTCCCGGTCCCATTTTAGCACACAAACAGGCTCTGACGGCAATCAAGATTGCAACTGGACCCAGAAAGGGGGGGAATCAGCAGGGGCGAAGGGGGGACAGCCCCTCTAATGGTGCCATTTGTGCGCCATTGGCGGCGTTGTCACTGGCAAGGGGTGAAGGGCATAGGCAGTGGCTTGGCCACAATCACGGCCCCGCTCAGCAAGAGCGGCAGGGGTTCTGCTCTTGCTGAGTGGCTTGCCCTTTACCTATGATGGGTTGCCAGGTCTGGATTCGCATGATTTGCCAACTCGCCATGAGTAAAACAACCCCTACTGCAGACCATGGGAAAAACAATCCACCCTGATAAGAATGGTCAGGGTTTGCATGATACACTAACCAACAATGGTTTGTTCCAGTTTGTTGATGTGTTGTGTGAATCCAGTCATTGACGGAACCACTTTAAAACAAGGGTAGGCAGGCTTTAGGCTTGCAGGATCTACTGTTGTTTTTTAATAGAACCCCAAGATCCACCAAGTGCAAAAGACATACACATAGAATTAAAGAATTCTGAGGTAGAAATTAGTTTTGAGTACCAGAACTGAACAGAGCTCTAAGTCCTTCCACAGAAAAATCGACTCATGGTTACCCCAAGCTTTCTTCATTTCAGCAGCATAATTAAGGGAAGGAGGGGAGTCATTTTGTTGCTGCTATTGTTAAACAAGTGGGAGTCAGAAATGCTTGCTGATCTTCTGTAAGAGCATAGGCAACCTGTGGGACCCTCTCCTAACAGAATGAATGCATGCACTGGGGGAGCAGAAAGGGTCTGAGTGGCCCAGTGAAGCCACAGCCACTTGGTGGGAGAGCAGCATCTCTAGAAAATGATACTGTGGTTTTCCGTATTCCAGTGTGTCATCTCCATCCACATCAAGGTCAGCATCGCTATCTGGATTCTCCTTGCCGCTGCACATGACGAACCCGGACCCTGGAAGGAAAGAAAATATGTTGAAAACAGGTCACCACAGGGCCCTCTGAACAAAACATCATGAAGTGGTGGCCTGGGAGAAACAGAAACACGAAGTTGAGGGTGGCAGAAGGATGGCATGGGGGAGTGATAGCAATCACAAGTTTGCTGCCATCACCTTGTTCCAGGCTCATTTTAGCAAGGGTTTGATCTAGGTTATTTCCCTGGCTTGCCTGTATGTAATATAATGATAGAAATTGTTTAGAACTTCCTAAGCTTGAAGAGAGAACAGATGTTGTTCTATATTTTTGATTTATGGAAAAGAAGGTTTTATAGAATTCCCATTGCTCTCCTCAGCTTCAGACTACCTGTGAAAGGGGGATGGGGCACAAACAGAATTTTGAGAAATGACAACTCTGTCAGACACCAACTCAACTGGGAAGAGCACTGCACAGCAGGAGAAAAAGTGTAGTGTAGCCAAAAACTAGCAGGCCTGTGATGTATTAGAACTACTGTGGCAAGCAAAAGGTGGTGAATGCATAGAAATCCAGCAGAACAACACAGGACATGAAAAACATACCCTATGCTACTACAATGCATAAGAATTCCATATACTCCAAATGCAGGGATGGGCAAGTGAGAAATAGGGGTTCGATACATGCTTGATGGACCGCACATTACACTGACACTTAAAGCAGAATGCTTGTGTGTACAGGAAGGAAACAGGTTTCAGACATTACTGCCGCTTCTGTCATAACCTTTCATAGTTTCTTAAAATTGAATTGCTTGTCAACTTTCCCCCACCCCGGTACCAGATTAGATCACATCAGATAGATTTTAATGAGCAGAGAGCAAGGGGGACCAAGGTGCAGTATGCTAAAAGTGCTTTAAGGAAAGGAATATAGTTAATACCAGGATGGCAAAAACAAACACCCAGTCATATATTATAAGGAATCTCTGTGTACCAATTACAAAATGCCAGAGGCAGTTAATCTGATGTGGTGAATTCCCAACCACAAATTTCACAGCTAGACTTTAAGCATGAAAGCAAAATCCATCCATTAAGCTATCTGGGACTTTTCATTCCTATATCAGTTTCGCCACCTCTTAGCACACCCAAAGCATTTTAACTGTCCTCAGTGCTGTCATATAGAATTCTGTCATAAAATGCCAGATCCTGCACTCAGAAAATTGATTATAATACAGTTCAAATAAATGAGGGGAAAAAGCAAGATTTTGAAGATCTGTTCCATTTACCTGCTTATTTGGCTGAAGTTTGGGTCTTCTTTTACAATTAGCAATGTTATATTCAAAATTTATTCTAGTCCTTTGCAACTGTAAGGGCCAGAATATTGCTTTTAAAAATAGACATTCCTTCTCTGGATTCTGCAAATGTCATTTCATGCCGCGCTTACTAGACAATAAACAACTCAGCAATATGGTCTCACTGGAATCATGGCTAGCCTCCCTGCTTCAGCTTACACATATAGCCTCCCCTAAGGGGAGTATAAGTTGCCATTTCCCAGCCCGTCTCATCTGGCTCTAGCAAGTCCATGGCTCTTTCAGTTCATCAAAACAGTTTGGAGATCTTACACAGGACAGAGCTGGTAAAAGACTGGGATAATCCTCCATATTGCCCAAGGACAGGTAGCACTACTTCACACTGGTAGAAGCAAAGGCTACACAGATATTAGCCTCCACCAATATCTTACCTGCACCAAGCATTATTTGTCACTTGTGAAAGGCCCAGCCTCTGGACACACATGCTCCATCCCGACCCCACACCCCAATTACAAAGCAGAAGTTATGGCCTGAGTTAATATATACTGGGAACAATAGTTGAAGCTGGGGGTGGGGAATTCTGGATAGAAATTTCCTTTATGCATCACTTTTCTATCAGACTCAGTGCAAAAATGAGAACAAACAGTTTTCAAGCAATCTCGTTTCTAAGCCCATATGCCAAATGAAGCCATCAGTTCAGATTCCCAGCAGTAAAAGGTTCTTTTGTCTTTAGGTTACCAAAATTAGAGCCCAGACTCTACTCTTCTCAATTGCATTTTCCACATGTGCTCAAAGACTAAGCAATGAAACCTGAAAAACCGATATTAGCACCAGACTTCAACTTGATATGTGGAATGCTAGTGTTTTAGAAACGTAGCAGAGACAGACAGCAGCCTTCCACAACCTGTGTTCCTCCAGATGTTGTGGCCTACAACTCCCACCATCCCAGACTACTGGCCAATTGTCACTTAAACATCTGGAGGGGGCCAGGTTGAAGAAACCTGCTATACAGCATGATCATTGTTTCATATCTACCAGTCCTGAAAAGAAGCCACAAAGAGAAATGGGCAAGTCTAATGTGGGGTCCTAATGGAAGAATGGGAAGAGCCATAAGTAAGATTTTGGTCAGACCTCTCTCAGTATGCACCTTTCTTTTTAAACATTTGTTAGAAGACACTTTGGGATCTGCTAAGAATGTTGGATCAGTCAGAACATAGAGTAATGAAAAGTGACCATTTATGTTTACCAAACTTTATTTTATATATCTTTTCTAAAGCCTCCTCACTTTAGCTACTGCCTAAACAGGAGGTTGACAACCTGATGCTCTCTATGTTTTTTTTACTACACTCCCATAAGCCCCAGCCAGCATGGGCAATTATCAGAGATTCTGGGAGTTTATTTATTTGATGTGTACCCCACTTCCTACCTAAAATGGCACTCAAGGTGGTTTAGAGGCATAATTAAAGATTGAGTAAAACAATAAAATACTTTAATACAATAAAAACATAACAATTACAGAAAAAAGTTGTACTCCAAAATATATGGAGGACACTGGGTTGCCTACCACTTGCCAAAACAACACATACAAAGCACCAAATTCATTCCAAGCTTTAGCTCACAGATTCTATTCTACAAGAAGCCACATGTTTTCAACAGTCATTGGCTTAATATTTTTAAATCTTGGATTTCAGCAATTCTGCTTGAGATGTTTTTCAGTGCCCAATATTTTCTGTCAGTATTCCAGTCTTCTTCCTTGGTGATTCCAATAAACACATGGCTCAAGAGATTGTTTGCCAATACACCTATCTGTGTAAGACGATGCTAAATACATTCTGAAGTCAAAAGAACATGTTGCATTAATCAGTGTGCATAAAAGTTCTAGTCACATATTCTTTCCTACAGAATTTGGAATTCTCTGCATGCACACATAAGAAATCCACTTACTACAGCCATTCCTGTGAGCACCTTATTTTCCTATATTCCAGTCAGTAACTGACTTTGGCAGAGAAGGAAAAGTCTGCCTGTAAAGACCACCACGTGAGTAAGAAAAGCTTCTTATGCTTCATCAGTAGAGCACAGCAGGTGTTAGGGGTGGCAAAGGCAGCCTAGAGTTCTTAGTGTATGGAACAAAACAAGCTCATGCACCTACGGAAGACTTGACACATAAGCGATAACTATCCGTCAGCTTTAAAAAGTCACGGATCTCTGCCCTAAGCTGTACTGAGACTGAGGGAAAAAAGATTTTAATTCTTGAGCTGCCACCAGTAGCATTATAGTGGAAGCATCTAAAGAATGACCCCCATATGGCTGAAATTGCCCATAAAACAGACCCGTGACCAGCATAACCATGGGTTTAGGGACAACTCCAACATGGTCAGAGCTTTCGCTGAACCTTTGTGGCCCAACCCGTGCACATTTCTTCACTGTAGAGAGCCAGTGAAAACACCCCAGCAGCTGTTTAAATATTTGAGGTCTAAACCGGTTGATATTAATTATTCATCCCAGGCTCATTCAAGCCAGATTTCTGGATAAGAAGTGTTATAAATGGATTAAATAGGGGTTTTAAAAGCAAGACAACCTGATAGGATCATACCTGTTCTATGTGTGCACACATACATATGAAATGTAAGGGTCTCAAAAATACAAAACAAAAACCCACTGTTTGGCATATGCACAATTCCATCCTGGAGGAGGGGGGAGTGCAGAAAGTCCAGGACAGTGAATGCACAACAAAAATGCCTGAAGGCTACTCCATTATAACCCTGCCCAGAAGTCTAATGGTTCTAACATACCCAAATGCCTGCATGAGGCAACACATTTTGAGGTGGGGTGGGAAAAGCACACCTCTGTCATGAGTGAGTTAACAATCTGTTCTCCGTGTCTTATGTTTGCATGTCTTTATTTTCTATTAACTGGGGGTGGAGAGAGGGTATACATATACTGTGCAAGTGCACGTAGGCTAGCCTGCCAAGCACTAACAACAACAGAGGCAGGAGTGGTTGCTTGTTTTGCAGCATTGTAGTGTTAGAAGATTTGACCCTTGTGGAAGTGATCAAGATTGGTCTGAGGAGGCTCTTCAAGGGAGGAGAGGATGGGAAGAGATGGGGTGTGAGGCTTCTGGCAAGGTTTGATGCATGAATAAGTCAGTCATCTCTCCTGCTGTCTCTTACCGATTCTTAATTTTGCCAACAAAATTACTGGCAGATTCATAATGTTTCCTAGTTATTGCTGCAAATTCTCTTATCCAGAAACCAAACCCCAAAAAAACTTGCTTTCTGAGACTTCATTTGCTCTCAGATGATGTAAAGCTTATTAGAACCCTAATCCCTGTCCCACTTAGAAAGTAACCATCTAGGCAGAGGAGGAAGCAGCTGCTGTGGCAGGAGGAGGTGGAACTGTGCTCAGTGCCCACCCCCATCCCTGCCTAGCTTATTAGTTGCTTCCTCAGCTCCATCTTCAGCCATGAGGAATCATATCCTGATTATAGTTAACATTTCCCTCCTGGTAGCCAGAAAGTCATGAATTTTCAAGGTCCGGAGATTCAAGAGAGGCATGTGAGAAAGAGGATGCAATTTGCTTTTGTGTTGGTTCAGAGAAGAGGGCTGGGCTCTGGTTTGGAAGAAGCAGTACTTGCTTTTTAAAGAGAAACACTGCAGTGGAAACTTACCTGGAAATCATTCTAGAAGCCCTAATTCTTAAGCTTAAGCACTGGTTATTTTATGATAAGGATGAACATGCAACACGTACTCAGATGTGCTCTCCTAATTCACATATTCCAGAGATGTACACTGGGATGCAAAACCGATTCAGAGGCAGAATCTTGGCACAAACTGAGCCTCTGGAGGGCAATAGGAATCATGATTTATTTTGTTCTAGATTCAGTTGCCCCTTTCCTATGCCACTCTCCCTTCTTGCCATGAAGTACTTTGGCAAACTTTCAGTAAGAAAAGAAGAAGAATGTATGTTTAGTCCAGCATCCTGTTTCCCACAGTGGCCAATCAGATGTTGCCAGGAAGTTTATAATCATGACATGGAGGCAACCCTCCTGTGGTGTTGCCCCCCAGAAAATGGGATTCAGGCACATTACCTTCGAAGATGAAAGTTCCATTTAACCAATAGCTGCTGATAGACCTAGCCCCCATAAATCTGTCTAATTCCCTTTTCAAGCCTTCACAGTATCTCCTAAACTTGATCAGAATATCTCAGTATTTATACCCATTTAGATAACAGCTCCAGGCTGGAAGGTAGCAGAGCACATATCATGAATGCAGTGCCTAAAAACTAATTAATAACACTCTATCCAGACAACAACTTGTGTAAACTCAAAGAAGAAAAAGAATTGGAAGTAGCAGCTTTGAAATTTATGAAGTCCCTTTTCCCTTACTGTGCATTATGGCTATGCTATCAAAGCTTTAACTTCATATATAATTGCTTTTGTTTTAAGGCTTATGCCTATTTGACTTTCCTATGAGAAAAGCATTTTACTAGGTCACACCTCCAATCTAGAAGTTTTTGGCTGTACACCATGGTGATACAACCAACTCTACTGAAGCTAAAGCAACACCATTCTCTGACATTCTTAATCCAAGATCCCTCTTTAAAGGTCCAGACAAACAACAGCGAGCATGCAGGTCAGACTCTGGGGCCATTAAGCCGAGAAAAAACAAAGTTACTGCTCTGTCTCTGATCCCCATTGCTCTTGTAGGCGGCTGCTCTGACAAGCAATTCCAGCACCAGTATTGAGTGGCACCTCTATAAACCCTGTGACAGTTCGGGAGACAAACTCTCTCATCAGTCAGAATGTACCTATCAAGATCACTTACCTTGAGAGCACAGTAGCCCTCCAGCACTGTGTACACAGCTCTGCTCCGCCTGGCCTCGGAGCAGCTGGCCCCAGCGCCAAAATCGAGTTAATGCTGAACATTCTAGGAGTTCAGAACAAGAAACATTCCTGCTGAGATACAAGTGCAGAAGCTTTGCAAAACGCAAGAAGGCCTATTTCACATGTGTAACAGGCCAGCTTTAATCTGCACATATTAGATAACTGTCCCGCT
This sequence comes from Heloderma suspectum, assembly GCF_057233095.1. Lineage (NCBI taxonomy): Eukaryota > Metazoa > Chordata > Lepidosauria > Squamata > Helodermatidae > Heloderma > Heloderma suspectum. The sequence goes on from NC_139461.1 coordinate 235,450,098, forward strand.
CTCCAACTCCTGAGTTTAAAACTATTTAACCTCTTCTAAATAACACTTTTTTTCTAATATCTATCTCTACAGTACTTCTGCATGAATGCATAAGATATACGGTATGACAGGTGATGACAGGTGTTACTGCTTGGAAAAAGTTAATAGGGAACACTGACCTGGTATACTGTTAGAATTAGAAGGGATGTAATGAAATTAATTTACAAGCTAAACAGAAGGGCAGCAGTAGTCTGTGGTATTTGCTGACATGGAATATAATGATAATCATCAGCACACCTGGGTTAAAAATGAATTAATCATCTTATTAACAAAGTTGACTAGGGAATTTTGTCTCTTGGGTTTTGTATAACCACGACATTTTTTGGAAAAGGGGAACCGCTCTTTTTTGTTGTTGCCTGAAATGTACGGATCTATTTTTTAAGTGACTTCCATTTTTCACTTGGGGTGGGGAGCCGTGTCATCTCAGGAGGTTCTTCCTAAAACAACCAGAACCTCCACACTAGAATGGCAATCAGCACTGCTGCAGCAGAGGTCTGTAAATTTAATCGCATCCATGACTTCACCAATAAGACAGTTCCTACCTTTTCACAAAATCTCATATCTGCGCATCTGGAGAACTGTTTTTGTGTGTGTGTTTTTAAAGTGGATATTTTAATTGTAGTACAGAGTGAATGTTTCCCAATATGCTTTTTCAATAAACTCTCATCTAATTTGTATGGCTACCCTTTCCCACCTTATTGTTTTTTTCTGGGAAGAATATGTATTTCCTCTCTTCAGCACCAAAGCTTATGTATCTTCTTTTGTTAAGAGCTGAATAGGCTTTTTTTCCTGTTCCAAAGCTCCTACCTTCATTACATGTGTACAATGTTATGACATTGACCAGGTTAGGACAACATGCTGCGGTTCGTTGTGGGTTATTTAACCCATGATGAGCTGTGGCGCCTGCAGGCACCAGGTTACATATGCAACCCCCACTCAGGGGTTGTCATGTCAAGTGAACCTGGCGAGTGTGGATTCTGTGAAGATTAAACAACCCTCATACAATCCTAAAATAGACCATGGGTTATATGAGGGTTAACACTCGCATAACCCATGCTTGCTGGGTTTGCACAACACGCCAATCCCGAGCAGGGGTTGCATATTCAAAACTGTGGCCACATGTGCCCTGCACGTACTACAACCGCACAGTGAGTGAAATAACCTGCAATGGGCTATGTTGTGCAAACAGATACTGCTGCAGGATCTGGGTTCATGACACCATAGTGCTAAGGGGGAAGTTGCTCCAATTCTTTTAAAAATGGATCATCTGCAGAAGTCCTTGCCAAGTGTCACTCTGTAGAAGTATTGTCAGAACCTGAGAATGGCAATGAGGTCTAATGAAGCATTCCTTATTTTTACTGAAAATCCCTAACTCTCTTAAGCAGTTTAAAAGTCTTTAGATAAAGAAGGCCATACAGGCACACGCCAATGCTCAGTAAAAAGAACAAAATTAAAGTCTGCTTCTCCAACAAAGTTTGATAACAAAGGCTGACTCAAACGTTACTAATGCAGTGAAAAATACAGTCTTTCACGACTGGATCCTGGGAATAAAGATATAGCTCAATTCTGCTGAGAGGAAGGTGCAAGAACCAGAGACTCCGCATAATACTGCATCATGAAAAATGCTGCATCACCTAGGAAAAAGTAGCACTTGCACAGTAGTTCACTACTACTAATCCCCATACAATCAGGGGCAAAGAAAAAATGTTTTGGGGTACCAATTGCATCTTTAGTTGGGCTGGTTATTTACTATGAAGTAAGCACATTGCTGGTGCTAAGAAAGACACAGAAACAAGACTACACCAGCAGTTCATAGCATCACATCATCTCTGTCAAGGTGAACAACAGAACTAAAAAGCACAGTATCTCTTTACTTACATCACTTATTAACAGGGTTGGCAAATCTCCCACTTGTCCAATTGATAGTGGAGTGAAGTGATTGTCAGTTAATGCATTGTGTGTGTAGCACACAGCAGCTTCAGAGTTCCACCATCCGGACAGTTAAATATCGACTATTTGTTTTCACTCACTGTTATTCCAAATTTGCACACACAATTACTTCCAACTGAAGTTGCTATTCCTTATACTTTAACTGTGTTTAATTGGTTGCCATTTATGGATATGTTGCTGTATATTGTTATTGATTTAAAATGGTAAGCCACCTAGAGGGATCTTTTGAATCAAATTTACAGTATACAAATAAAAAAATAAGCAACTAATAAGTAAATAGGATAATGAACTGCCGGAAGAACCTGTGGCAATCCTCTTGTGCAGAGCAAGAGAACTAATCTGCTTGTGGCATATATATCTTGGCTGCACTGCTCCTACAACAGCAGTCCTCAATGCTGGCCTTTTCTGTGTTCACTGTGCCAACTCTTGATTCTTCATTTTAAAAAAAAGATTATAGCCCAGTCCGAATCCAATTCTAACACTCCCTTGCTGCAACTAAGACTGCTGCAACTAAGACTGCAATGGACAGAAATAAAATGTGTATTTACAGTGCTTGTGGGTAGTTTAGATAGCTTTGGTGGAAAATACACTCTCAAGTTAAAAGTTCAAGAAATGGTAGGTTTTGGTAATTATTTTCCCCACAAAATATACCAGCCACCTGCTGAGCTCATTCACTTGTTTTCCACAGGAGTTGCTCACTGGTTTCTGTGAGAGAAATAATCAAAAAGGGAAAAAGAAAAAGAAAACCCAGAAATAAAGGTGTGTTAATGCTGCCAGGCCTCGCACACATTTCTTGGGAACAGCTCTTGGCAGTGTTTGTTTCCTCAGCTGCTGAAATATGCCCGAACTAGCAGTAAGAGAACACAGTGGTGTGGATGTGGCTTCCTTTTAATCGTAGCTTGGGGAAAAACAAACAGCCTTGCCTCTCTAAAAGCAAAGGGCAAAAGGAAAGGATCAGTGTAATCAGCCTTTGAAGGCTAACATTCGCTGAAATTAGTTATTAAATTGCATTGTTCTATTACCCTGTTGCACTATAAATGATCAGGTAAGCAAAAATTGGATTAGTAATATTCATGGCTCCAGGCTGATGGAAAATTAATCTGACCACAGAAAGATGGCAAAGTCTAGTTTTCACTGCTTGTTATGAAGGCCAGTGTATGTGGTCATGTATGTGGACTACTATAGCAGAGATGCTACTCTAAGGTTACCTTTCATACTGCAAAAAAATTGCGCAGAACCTTGGCTGCATGTGTCCAGACTGCTTTACTAATAGACAAGAACAGTGGGCTTTAAGAGAGGGACCACTACTAATTATGACTATTAATATTTTGTGGACTGCTGCATGCCAAGGTGAACATAACCAAGCCTATTCCTTAGGGGACAAGTTGGTTGACTGCAGAAGGATTTTCCCTCCTGTAAACAGCATCTTAGAACTTGGGTAACAGCATTATACAAGTCCCCTTTGAACCTCCATCACACATTGGACACAACTGGAAAAAGGATCCCATATCCAAACTGCTATGGCAATTCCTCTATCCCTGTGCCAGCCTAATATTCAGCAGCAGACATACAGGCATTTGTGTGCTTGTGTAGGGTGGAAGGCTGCCACTAAGGGAAATATGCAAGCAAAGGCTTAGCAGTGACTGGTGTAATTTCCATGAAGGTGGCACACTGTTCCCATGAGGAGAGAGTGGAAACAAAAAAGGAAAGAGGGGAATTAAAGTAATCTTGAATTACTAAACAGGTTCACATCACTGGATCAATAAGTACCACTGACAGGGATCACAAACACAGTGCAATTCTGCCAATAAGAGAGTAGGGCGGAAAAGCTGAGAGGACGACTTTGCTAAAGCAGCAGAGCATGAAGCAGCAAGTTTGGTAAGCAACAAGAGCAATGTCCTGGTTTACAAGCAGAAACAGAAGCAGCAGGTCTTGCTGTCCACTTATTTCAATAACAATACATTCAAATTTGATGGAGAGTCATGGGATAGAATAAAAAGGTCTAAATTTCATAAGCCAAACCTGCATGCTCATTGCAAACTAATTTTCATCTAGGCTGGGAAGATGAAAGAAAATCAGTGTTAATTTAATCAATTGATCAGGCTATTGATTGAAAAACTGGAGCTGCTAGTTAGCCATCTGTAGTAATGCTCCCTGCTTTTGAAGCCACAACACACACCACTGATTCCGTCACCTGTTACACCAAAATTTTAAAAAACAGGAACGCATGTTCGAAGGCAGGAGGGGTAGGATGGGATCAACTCTGCAGTTCAAGGAGAGGAAGCAAGCCACTAAATACACGAAGCCAGAAAATAGGGGCAGCACAGTGTCTTGCCAGTTTCAAACTGAAATTAGTTACAGATGCAGTCATGGTGTCTTGTGTAAATGCTATCGATTGGGAAGCTGACAGTCTTAGGAGCCTCAATGCTAGGACAATCAATCCAGCAACAGTGTCACCTGCCACTTCGCTGAATAGTTGACAATGCAATTATCCAGTGTGGAGGCAGGGAGTTGGCGTGTGTCAAACGCAGTTAACCACTTTCCGGGTACTACTCGGTAATGCGTTTCACCGCCTGGTGCAAGAGACGACATGCGAAGAGAAGGAACAGTTTAAAATCATTGAGGAACCACACTTCTACTCTCTTTGGCCAGGGCGTGGGGTGGGGGAGAAGAGGGGAATAGTCACACTGTCCCAGCGTAACAATTGTATTTTAAAATGCTATTAAAATTGCGTCGATCAACATCTTGGCAGTTGAGGCTGAAAGGCAACCCCAAAGCCCATGAGAGAGGCTGTGTTCAGGGCAGATGGCTTGAAAAAAAAAAAAAATCAAATGACTGGCTTTGAGACTGGAACCTCCAGACCGACTTGAAAACATTTATGTGTGTGACTGCATGCACACACGACTGCTGGAGTAATGCTGCAAAAGCTAGGAGTGGATGAACTCACACTGCTGGTCTAAAAGCAAAGAAAGCATACATTTAAAATGAATGTTCTCAATTTGGAACCTACTCAATTTCCAGCATGAAGTAGTTTCAAATGTCACTCCTTTCCCCTAGATTCCTCCTGCCAATTTAGTGAGCTTAAGAATCACGTTTTCATTCTCTCCCCCCACCATTAATCTCTCCCTCCCCTGTTGCTGTGCAACAGATTCATACTAAGAGAAATGGTTTACTCAAAATGCTGCCATGCTGAGAACAGAGGGTAGAATTCTCCTTAATCTCTTTCAAGTTTCAATAATCTTGTCTGCAATAGGTAAAACTTCATTCATTCTCTTTACTTAACCCACGCTCTCTACAGAGTGGTACCTGAAGTGGTCATGCAGCAAGTACTGGTATTCTTCCCATGCAACATTTAACCTATTGTTTCAAAGCTGGTAGAAGAGTGGAGAATCTTACAGTTTAAACCATCCCCTCTATATTCAACTGAAGCCTGTCTTTCAATAACCAAGCTAAACTCATTCCAACTTATCTTTCCTTTGAGGCCACTGTAAACATCTCACCATCATTTCCTCCAATACTGGACTTGGGTGATCCCATGTATAAGCAAAACAGGGCCAACTAAAAGTAAGGTAGTGATTTCTATTTCTACATACATAGGGATTCCCTAGGTAAGCAGAAGTATATTAAGCTTGTAAATTAAAAGAAAAATAAAATTTTAAAATATAAAAAACAGCCTGACATGAACCTGTAAGCTTCCAGGATCTACGAGGTGTTGAGGGTGCCTGCTGGGGATTTTAAGGAAGGAAAAAGAGACACCTTTTCCCACTCCACAGAAGCCATCCACACAAGATAAACAGGAATAAAGAGCACATGTTTGGGGCTGGCAGCTAGCCTTTACTGCTATGTAGCACAGAGGGGGAAGCTTCCAGGAGTATAGAAAAGAAAAGGTGTTCCTTTTTCTTCCCTTCCTCCTGAAACCTCACCCTACTCTATGGTGATCCCCACAGAGCACAAGATTCCTGTTCCAGTCTGGGTGGAGCCCAAAACAGAATTTTTCCTTAGGGGCTGGGGGTACACTGTAACACTTTGCTGCTGGTCCCCATTCTGTCATCTTTCAAAATATAATTGACATTTCAGACCTCCTGTTGTTGTGCTGTGTTTGGACAATAAGCACATGGCCTTGTATTCTGCCATGCTCATCAAATCTGACTTCCTGAAAAATAAAATATCAACTGCTCATTTGAAGCTCCAGAATAGTTACTTGGTTGGAAGTGACCATGCATTCCAGAAAATACACATTGTACAGTTTTTCTGGGAATAGATGTGACAATTTACATTTTTAAAATCTCCCCCAAAGTACAAAATTTTTGCACACAGGAAAATTATAGTATCAGGGAAAAAAGGTACGATCTTTTCCCCAACTTAACATTCCACAGGCAGGGAGTTGCTGAAGTGGAAAAGCATTCAATCATGCCATTCTCATATGAATTCTAAAGTAGTACATGGCATGATGGCTATATCACATTCTTTTTCTGACTGTGTACATTTGCCATGAAGATGATGTGCAGTTCCTGCCTAGAGACTCACACCCATTTACAATGTGAGACAGAATAACGTCTTAGAATACTGAAACTATTTAGAGCAACTTTGCCTTCTACTTTCATTTACTACTTCAAAATACTCTCTAAACAACTAGAAGTTGTTTACAATTAAGACACGAATGAAATATTTTATAGCATTAAATTTGTAATTTAATGCTGTAAAATAGACACCATAAACCTATTCAGCAAGGCACATTTCATGCTCTAACAGCCTCAACACTAATTGCTTTACTCAGGGAACTGTGGTTCTAATCTCCACTCTGCTGTGAGGCTCACTGGTTAGCCTTAAACAGATCACCACCTTTCTGCCTACCCCACATAGTTGTCATGAGGCTAAAATGCTACATTGAACTCTCTGTGGAGAAAGAGTAGACACACTATAACATTATCTTTACTACAGATAAATAGTATTGTCTCACTGGATTTCTACCTTTACCAATTTGCAGAATATCCTAAAAACATAGTATGAAGACACTGTTTGTATAAACACTGGCCATGTTCACATTTTACAGTAATCCAGAATTCTTTTGAATTGGTTGGTGCTTTCACTCACAGCAGAACTGTGTACCTAAACAACAGACATTTCATCCATGGTTTCTTTATTGTGATGTGTCAACTGGAAACTCTGGCTTGTCTCTCCACAGACCATCTTATATGGCATGCCAGTATAGGGGGAAATATTTTTAGTTTATTTGTCTCCCCATTTTAAAAAAGGAATGACTGTGCAGAGAAGGGAGGGGAGTGAACATAGGATGGTCACTGTCCCCCCTGCCCTTTTTGCCTTTAGCAGGCCTGGTGAAATCCGAGTATCTGCCCTGCCAGCCCTGAAAGAGAAATTTCTTTAAAATAAAGGACAACCATTACAACTGAATGGTTTAACTCATATCTCTGAGGTGGACTGGACCTGTTCCCCAGAGCTCTGTATTTAACAGCTGAGTGACAAGCAGAAAGTCAGTAGGTAGTTTTCCCCATCAACTGGAGATGGGCACTGCGCCCATTGACGTTCTGGCTGTCATGCAGCTGAAGCACAGGCAGAATAACCACACATGCTGCGTCCATCATCATGAACAAACCCTGGGCAGGGCAACAAACCATGGGTTAACCATGAGTTAGCATTATGTGCAAACCAGGTCTGTGTGTTGGCATGGGATGGGGTTGAACTCGGGTGGCATTTTTGTCCCCTTATCTCCATCAGATGCATGCCAAGGAAACAAACTAAGAAAACCAGGTACCGTGTATGCACATATGCAGCCGCACAGGGCTAGAGAAGACCTGAAAGAGCTGACAGCACCAAGAGAAACAGGAGGATTCCTTTAGTGGACTTTAGTGGTTTTTGTTAACTGTTCTGTTCATCTCAATTGTAAAACTTTAAACAATTAAATAGTGGGCCTTTTTTTTTTTTTTTTTAAAGAAGAGCATGAAACTACAACCACAGACAGCCCTAGATAAGAATATTTATTCACTAATAAGTCAAGAGAAAGCGTATTACTAAGGAGCAATCCCTGAAAGAAAAGATTTTCAAAGTAGGAAACAGGAGAGAGGTCACAGATATGAAGCTCCCTTAAGCTGCTCTGCTGACAGCTCTCCCAACTTCACTTCCTTCTGTCAAGTCCATTCAAATCCATGGACAACAAATATTAGTTACATATTCATTCATCCAAGCATCTATAGGCACCTTTTATTTTCTGGCCAGTCCCTCTGGGAAATCTCATTGTCCCTTACACTAATGTCACTGCCAGCTCTCTTTGATGTGATCCTAAATGCAACTTCAACAGAAACTGGATGATAGAAACCAGGCAGAGGCTGGTTAGCTTTGCAGGCTATCTGAAAGGAGCTTCCTCCTTACGCTCCCGAGATGAAAACCAGAAAATAATTTCAAAGGAAAATTGGCAGAATGTCACCCACTTGTGTAGTTTAAGATCTAACAAAACAATTACAACAGCTACATTTTGCTAGAAGCATAATACTTCTATAAGATGAATAGAGAAAGTAGTATGAGTAAAGGGGGACAATGCATTCCCATATGAACATCGCAGGTTGCCCTTAGATTCCCAAATTATTGAACAATCACTTAAGCTAAGATTCTTTGTTTCTTCTACTGCTGGGACAGAGATCTGCCTCTCCTGGCTAAGTATTTATAATGCTTCTAGGTCCCACACACACACGAAGCAAGCATCGTTGCTATTGCTTGTGGTGGTGCTACTTCTGCAGTTTATTTGTTAAAAGCCTGCTATGACATTAGTGCTCACAGCAAAAGCCTTTTGGAAATTAGAGGGACAAACAGGCTGCAAGCTAACAGCGGGATGACAGCTATCTGCTGGAAATGCCAGGCATTTGTATTTTTAATCAGTCTGACTTTTCAAATGGTTATAACAAGTGTAGCTGACAATACACAACCACAAAATACTTTGCTGTGGCAGGAAATTAGGGTCCTGAGCTGGCCTTTTACTTTGCAAATTAAGAAGAGGCCTGCTAGACCAGGTCCATCTATTCCAGCATCCTGTTTCCCAGAGGCTAGTTAGATGCTTCCTGAAGCTAAACAGCAAGGCATGAAGGCAACAATTCTTCTTACAGAATTTGTCTTCAGCATCTGGAATTCAGAGGTATACTGCCTCTGAACATGAAGGTTCCATTCAGGAGGCTCCCTGCTGGTTGGGAGCATTCCCACAAACAGCAGGGATACCACTACCTTTCAACTAGTTGTGTGCAATTTTGCACTGGGCTACTTATAAAGGAAAGATCTTCCAAAATCATAATTTCCTATCAAGTTCATCTTAGGTTTCTGTTAATCACTTTTTAGAAAACCTTTTATACTGTCTTAATGACCTTTAAGGCATTGGCTCTGTGTATCATTTTCAAGGCAACTGAAATTCCCAAGATTGCCAGGTGAATAGACAGATGACCAGCTGTTCCTATACTTGACAGAAGGTGTAGTGCAGAGAGGGTGAAGAGGTGCAACTCCACTACATTCTTCAACCCCTTCATATCTGGAGAGGACAGCAATCTCAGCTCTATCAGACAGCGCAGCTCAGAGTTTAAATGGGACTTGCTGCTCGCTTGCTTTTCCTGTCTCTGTCTCTGTCTCTCCCTTTGAAGTTGCCTGGACAGCTTCCTCAAGCTGGCGTTATCACTCCCTCTAACCACTCTTGGCAGGCAATCTAATTCCCCCTGAAAAGGTCACCGCCATTTTAACTGCCTTTCAATCACATTAGGAGTGCTGCCGCTCGTGCCTGCAGAGCTGTGCCTGCAGCTCTCCTGGCTGAGGTGCGATCGATAAACTGACATACCATTTCCCCTGCCCCCACTTCCAACTCCCCCTTTCCTAATGGCTCCCTCCCTGTGCCAGACTCCCCCCCCCCAACCCCTTTATTAACACCACCTCCTTTGGCTAAAGGAATGACACAAGATGCTGATTGACCAAAACTCTCCTAAAAGTGATACAACATAGGGGGAAGAGATAACCTATCATGCCTTAATCTACTTAGCTCATTTGCCCCAACAAAGGGGGAGGGGGGTTAGGCTTTCTCCCTATACACAGAGGCAGCAACATCCTGGGGACCAGCCAGCTCAGGCTCCTTTGAAGCTAGGTTACTACAAAGAACAAGCCTGCCTCCAGCTCTCTTCCATGCAATCACTACTGTTATCTCTCTCGCATTCACCTTTTTTTCCTCACAGTTATCACTGCCGTGTTTCCTTCATCGATCCTCGTGTAGGACAGTGTTTTAAGTCTGCTCGCCTTTTGACTGTACTAAGCCGTTTAAGAGATGACAGCAGCCTCTATCAGCACAAAGCCAATATGATTCTTTTCGGATAAAGCACTTTTTTCTCACCCACTCTCCTTCCTTCCTACCTGCTCACTCTTTGAAGTAACAGACATGCTTACAAAAATACTAAGCTTTCAAAAGGGGGAAAAAGCATTTTTAGAACTTCTCTCAGCAATTCTTTAAAGGGATGCCCTTACAATGTAAACAACTAGAGAAAATGAGCAGCTGTTCTTGAACAACTGACAAATTGCTACAAATACAGGGAATTTAAAGAAAAAATTCAGAAAGAAAAAACTCAATGCCTGTTTCAGAAGCAGAAAGTAGGGTGCAGCTTGGAGCATTAGACCTCAAAAATTAAGCCTCCACAAAGTTTAGCAGATACAGATGCTCAGCATGTATACCCTGGCTCACTGATTGTGGAGCCTACAAGTAAATTTTAGGACATCACAAAATAAGTTTGTGTCCTCCAACATCGCTATTGCTTGCTGCTTGAGTGTGCTGAACACTCCAAGTTGCTGCACCCAGGAATCAGAGATGCTGGTTGAACAAACCAAGCTTGTTTTCTTTCTTTTCAAATTTATATTCAGAACAGATTGGATTAAAAAGAGTTTTAATTTAACTAATCTTTTAAAGGTATCAGGTATACTGTGTCTCTAAAAAAAAGAGTAGCTTAAAACAATATCTGAACGTAACACAAATATTAATGTCTCTTAAAACTTAATTTATGACTCTTTATCAACACACTGAATAAAGCATACTCTTCTATGTAAAAATCTAACAAGGACAGAAATGTGACTTTTCAAGTCAAACATTATAAACGATACAGAACGATCATGCTCTGTATTTATTATTGTCTAAACGATAAATATTTAGCCTGACCAAGTTTGCATGCAATGACAAGCCAGGAATTCTAGCTTAATAAACCATAATGTGAATGAACTGGGTGCTTGTGTATACAACCCATTCGTTCCTGCTTCGCCCCTCCCTTTGGGCAAGCGGGTAACTAACAAGACAATGCTTTGCATGATGTCTGAACCCAGGATTATGGCTAAGTATACCCAAACAAACAAGGATTCATAAATCAATAACAAACCCCGGTTTAAAGGTGGCTTACAATCCTGACTTGTTCAGGCACAGTTGTCCAAACCTGGGATTATGGTTGTCACTCAAACTTATCCTCTTCATGATTTGTTTACCTTCTTGTATGAAGTGGGGGAACAGAGTGGAAGAAAATGGAATGCTGCCATTATCAATGGGCATTTCCATGCCATGGAGAAATACTGTTCTGCCCTTCAACTGCCAGCCCTTGAGAAATTTAACTTTGAGAAATTTCTCAGCACTAAGCTTTAAGTAAGTCATCTGGCTTAGTGTCTTTACATATGTATATATGTATGTAGCAAGACACAAACAGAAATACTCATTTCACAACTGGTCTCCTCACCAGATATAAATTCTGTAGTGCTGAAGGAATTATGGGCTAATTGGGGGGGGGGGGGGTTAGATTTAGGTTTTATATTACCAAACTTTCTTCCATCATAGAACTGAAGGGGTTCACAAGCAGCCTCCCATCCAAATACTGACCAGATCCAAACCTGCTTAGCTTCAGCAAGGTGGGTGAATCACATGCCCTCAGACCATAGCCTAGAGGTTACACTTCACTGGAAACATGTTTTTTTTTTATAGCAACCAATTTGCATGCATGCTTATTCAGGAAATATGAGATATATTTGGACATTTTGTGTAAAGGAGATATTTGGACATTTTGTGTAAAGCTATTTAAATTGGCCTCTTAAGGCCAAACACACTTACTCCGTCTCGCAGTGGGATATTTCAAATTAAAATCCTGGTCAAACTATTAGGATATGGCCCTTACAACCAGATGCCAACTTTACTTTGATGGGGCAGTGTACCAGCTTCACTGTTCAAGGAAGGATGGACCCAATCAGGGGAAATTACTTCTGAGTAAACAAGCATAGGACTTAACTGTAAACTACCTTTGTTTAAAATCCCAATTCACCCCAATTCAGATCCCAGTTTGAACAAACATATAGAGATGGTTCTCACAACACATGTATGAAGGATCAGAAAAATATCTATAGATAGGGAGAGGAGCCTAGACACTAAGATCTACTACTTCAGTCTGTGTTTTGGACAGACCAATTTCTGACCAATGAGTTGCAGTAAGCAAACTGAGCCTAGGTTGAGCCTGACAAAGCCACTGTAAGACAGACTGGGTTAGGACAGGACAGGCCTACTTGGAACTTTAAGATATAATGCATTCCACTACATAAAACTGATGTTCCAATGTTTAACTTTTTTATGTTACCTTTTTTCTAAAGCTGATCAATGGAGACTTAAATGGTTCATGTTATTCTACATAGCACAGATTCACATAAGCTATGTTACATAATGGGATATTTTCTCAAACTATACTCAGGATAGGACAGGGCTTTTTTTCTCCAGATCAGAGGAAGCTTGCAAAGTATGACACATACTGGTTTCTGACTGATGCTTCCTTCAGTTACATTTCCAGAAATTTCCAGTACACCACTGGCTTAAGCAGCTCTACATGATTTTCATCCTGTCCTAGCTTAGATCCTGTTTAGAAGAGCCTGATCTTCAAAAAAACCAGATCACTGAATCTCACTGGGGAGGATAGTGACATAGTGTACTAGTCTTAGCTACATGTCCCTTCTGGGGCATCAAACTCTAATTAAACCAATAACCATTGATACTTTGGGAGAGTGGGGAAACATATACAACATAGATGAGCCCAAATACAGGATCTTGATCTGAGCTGGTAATTTCCAAAATATACACAGCACTAATTAAAAGGTTTCTGTGGTCCTAAAGTACCACCCACACTGAGGGTACTGCTGTGTCTCTGCATGATTTATCGCTCTGGCCTTGCCTTCTTCCATTCAGCCTATGCATGTGTGAATGAGGAATAATTCCGTTGCATCTCTTCTTCAAGTGTTATTGGAACATTCAACACTTAACTGCTCAGAGGCAGCTGTAAGAATTAATGATCATTCCAATTAGGATAGATACCCAGAACAGTGACTAAAGTAACAACACAGGAGACAGGCTCCTTTTGAGAGTGGGTAATTCTTAAAGAATGTAAACAAACCTTTTGGGGTGCAAGAATGAAATGTACCTCCAATCTACATTTTAAGAAGGGTGCCTCAGCTACCAGAAATTTGAGAAACACTGGTTTAATTATAGGGATACTACCACCAACTGTGTTTCTGTCCCAAATCATATACCTCAGCCTACTCAAAGACCAGGTTTGCACAATCACATATGGTTAACAAGCCACCATGGCTTGTTAACCCTGCTGTATGCACCGGTTGCATGCCGGCCAGATTTCCCTAATTACCATTGCTGGTGCAGCTGTGTCATCTGAACCCGGGTGGCTTGGCTTGTTCAAGGGGGCAGCAACCCTCAAATAACCCATGGGCTGTCGGTGGGTCATTTGACAGTTGCTGTCCCATCCCCCCAACAAGCCACGTCATCTAGGTTTGGATGACACAGCAAGCCTCCCTAGTGAGGGTAATTAGGAAAATCCTGCCGGCATGCAACTGGCACATGTGGTGGGGAAATAAGCCATTGTGGCTTATTTCCCTCGCTGCAATCGTGCAATCCTCCCCAAAAAGAAAATTGGCAAAGTATATGGACTGTACTTCACCATCAAGTGCTCCATCTCTTAGAGTCTAACAGTTAGATCTAGGCTCTCTCCTCATGGCCCATCTAGTTTTATCAGACTTCTTTTATCCTTGCTTTATCTCTCCCAATGTAGGTATCTATAGACAGAAAGTACTGTGTGTGAACTCTCCTAAAATGGAATTAGGACCTAACGTGGGCTAGAAGGTTACCACTGCATTTTATAAAATTGATGTGCATGTGGGATTACAAATTTTAAATGCATCCACAGCATGGGACACACAGTTCAATTTTATTTCTTGGTGTGCATTTTTAGCATCAACTTCTAGCATTAAAACTACAGAACCCAGTGTAAAGAATCTTGTCTCTTAAACCCCAATCACATTAAGGTAACAGTTTCAAAACATTATGTGGCAAGAACAGTACAATAAATAGGCTGACTGAGAAAATACACAGGGAATATATGAAAAGTAGACTCTAAGGACAGCAAAGTTTCTTTGCACTTATCTTAATGGCTGCTTTCCCCCCACAGGATTCAAATAAAGGCAACAAACTGCATAACGACCTAGACTTTACTCCAAACATTTCAGGAAGGGGTACAAAACAGCACGGAAAATGACATCGTGTTAAAGGTATTTCCACATAAAAAATAAGACAGGCACAAGTGAACTTCCTGGATTTTCCATACTAATTGCAGGTACTTCTCCAGCCTAAAAATTAAGGATGCTGTATCTGCACTGTTTGGATGTGCGTATTTGACCTGTGGGATCTATAGCATGTCAGATATGAGTTAACACTGTAATCAAGATCAAGTGGAGGCTTTACAAAAAGATGCAGACTTCTCAACATTCCTGATTAAATAAGAACATTATGTCATAATACTGGTCTTTTCATGCCAAGCATGCAGGAAACTAAAAGAGAAGTCCACCCCTCCCAAATTCCATAGGTTTAAGGAGGGTCTGAAAAGTTAATGCATTCCCCCAGCAGTCAATCACCTGAATGAGAATAATGAATTAAAACTGCAGACACAAGAAACCCATGTGATGACAATAACAAAGGATTCTAGATGAAGATTTACTAAAATGGGTCTAAGGTGCTGCAGAGGGTGCCTGGGATAAAACAGGTAATTAGGTCTTTGAATAAAGGGACTAAAGTGATACTGACATCACAAGAACAGACAGAAATCTCTGTTCCCCACAGCTATAATTTCTAAGTGAAACCAAATATGTCACATAAACTGCTTTAATGTGGCTTGCTAGAATGTCTGCATTGCAGTAGACAAGGTTTTGCATTACTGGTAGCCTAGGGAGCACACTTTTCCCTTGTGGTTGAACTACTGAGCATTTGTCATGGTACTGCTTAACTCTAGATTCTCACTCACCTACTTTTAAGCCCAGATTTATCTATAAGCCCAAGTAACTCATCCAAATTGTAAGCTTTACTCCGTCTCACAGTGGGATATTTCAAATTAAAATCCTGGTCAAACTATTAGGATATGACCCCTACAACCAGATGCTGACTTTACTTTGATGGGGTAGTGTACCAGCTTCACTGTTCAAGGAAGGGTGGGACACTTTCCACAGAATCACAAGGTTCAACACCAGACAGTTTAGTCAATCCTGACACAGAGCAAAAGGCCGAATGTAAGAAAGGAGCCAGGTGCACAGCTAAAATTACATTCACCAATAAAACTCACAAAGGTCACATTTTGCCATAACTCATTCTCTCCTTTGCAGCCGTTTTTCCTGTCACAGGGGAAGGAATAGAAGAAGGAAAAATAAGATGTGTTTGCCTGGGAGCCCTGGGGGCTGTAGTGCTGGAGGTGTATGGCAGGTTGCTGAATTCTCATTTATCAGCCTTAAAAAAGATGGAGTGATAAATGCATAACCGGCCCTTTAATATTTTATGCAGGTGCTAAAGTGACTTAGCTGTCAACTTCCATACATCACCAGCGGCTGATAAACTGGCTTTCGTCACTCCAGACTGGGCCTTTTACAATTTCATTCTCCACTTCCATTAAAAAAAAAAAAATATGCACAGTATCACTGAAACTGATTGGCCCGTGGCTGCTCCTGTTCTCTTCAACTTTGGGCTACGTGTTCCTGATGTTATTATGCTTTACCCATAACTCCTAGAATTTTATTCTGTTTTCACAGGCATAGGAAAATAAATTTTGGTATTGGCAGAAGTGCAAGTTCCCACCTACACTGATAAGCAAGCAACTGGCCTGTTACACAGTTTAACAAGAGTCAATGAACGCGAGAATGTTTTGCCAACTGACCTAGGATAGTCAACAGTATCAAAGTGACATTCCTTAAGCAATCTAACAGTTAAGAATTAAAAGGAGAAATTTACAGATTATGCTATCTGTACTTAGTTATTTTTGCATACACATATTCTACTGGGAAATGTAGTGGCAGGAGACAAATTTCTCCTACCACTCAATTCATGGGAGCATGCCAAAGCTTATTACTCTGATGAACACTAACTCTCTGGATGGATTTTCAGCTATGTTTCCTTGAGAGTCAGACAAGTATGCCAAGTTGCTTCAAGGATTCTCAGCATCCAACTTGAACAGACACATGTGTTAAGTAATTGGGCAAGGCTTGCATGATTAGGGCAGGAAAATAAGCCACCACGGCTTTTCTCCCCACTCCGCATGTGCCAGTTCTGCACCACCTAATTACCATAATTATCCTTGTCAGGCACAGCTCGTTGTGTCATCTGAACCCAGCAAGGGTGGGTGGCAGGTGGGTTTACAAACCACCCTGGAACCCATGACTTGCTCTAGGGTTGGAGGGTGATTTGTAAACCACCCTCTCCGGGTTCAGATGACATGACAAGCTGCACCTGGCACAGATGATTATGGTAGTTAGGCGGCATGCAAATGGCATGCATGGGGCAGGAAAATAAGCCACAGTGGCTTATTTTCCTGCCCTGATTGTGCAAACCCGGTCATTCTGAAGGCATGTCCATCATGGGAATAATCTGCGGGGGTGTATTTACATGAACAAACACAACTGTGGAAAATAGCCTGGGCTACAAACTGGAGGACAAAACTGCTACCCAAGATTACAATTCTGTTCTTTTAGCCCCTTGTAATGATAAAGAGAGGACCTGGGCACAGTTCTGTCTACAGCACATCTCAGCAATCTCCTATAATGCCCCTCTTACCTCTGAATCCCCCTTCCAGGAGAGTGGTGGCACGTATCCTTTTCTGCCCACACCATTCGTATTCCTCAAAGCGATTGCCATTCTCATTCTCAATATCAACAGAGTCATCCTCCATCATGCATGAACCTTCCCTCTGGGTAGGCAAAGAGAATAAAGCAGCATACATCAGCTCAATAGGTGGGGTAAAGAACTGTGCTAGTAGGTAGCACAGTTACTGAGTACAAAGTACCAGTACAGAGTACCAGCAAAATTATATGGAGATCCAGAAAGATAATAATCCATATTCATCACTAAGTTTGAGAGCTGAACATTATGGGGGTTCCAGGAAACATAATCCAATTTAGTCATGGGGATCTGAGGCTGTGACATCAATTTGCCTAAGGCCACCCACTGAATTCATAACAGAGTTGGAATTTGAATTTAAGACTTCCTGACTCATCTTCTGATCAAAACTGTAGTGGAGTGCCTTTGCAAAGAAGAGAAGGAAAAACGTTCTTTCAGCCCTTCTCCCTACTACTGTGAGGGCCATGTTTCAAATTTAGAAACTATTTGAAGAAAGCAAACATAGGAAGTTAGAGAATGCAGAAAAGTGGAGCTGCTACTGTGCAATGAGCAAAATGAGTCAACACTCTAAATCGAACTTCAAAATCAATGCTGGTTTGGAGAAGGATTCTTTAGCACAGCTTGCATGGCATGGAGGTGATGCAACCACAATATTTATATGTATGGTCTCTCCAATGCTACAGATGTTGAATAATATGGGTAAAAGGAGAGAACCTTGAGGGATGCTCTATTTCACAGATGATGTATAATCATCTGTCACCAGAGTTTGATGCTGATCTTGAAGATATGGTTCAACTCAACAATAGGCAATTATAGTCACACTACCAACATCTATTAACTGCCCAAAAAGCAGTCCATGGCCAGCTGTATCAGAGGCTGCTATAAGATCCACAATGATCAGAATGACAGGCTATCTGCTATCAGGAAATCATTCATCACCTTAACAAGTGCTGTCTATCCTACAGGAAGACTAGTGCCAAAGTGCGATCACTTCAGAACATTATTGTTCTAAGCTGTACTGCTAGAGCCTTTTCAATTACCTTTCTTAAAAATGGGAGATTAGATATCAATCTGATAATTGGTAGCACTTGTGTGACAACAGGTTTTTATGTTGGGTTGAGAAATGGCTGGTCTGCACTTCACTAGCCATCTCCTCTCCAATCCATACCTCATCTGAGTTTTGCTGCATTATAGTTAAGCCACAGCTGCCTAAACAAGGCCTAGCAAGAAGTGAGGCCTCCCTGTAGCGGCTAAAAATAGTCACTGAGCCTACTATCCCTTCTAATTTGAAAGGCTAGAAAAAATGGCTCTAGCACAATGCAAAAATCCAGACAGGCTAAAACCTTCAAGACAGAAGTCAAGTTCAAATCTGCAAAGGAACATTCAAGCCTGTGGTCTTCAATCTGCAAACTAGGTTTCTATCCATATAGCAGGCATAGCAGAGGATGGGAAGAAAGAAAGGAGAGGCAGCAAGGATTCCTTAGTGCTTCTACCTTTGCAAGGCATCGTTCGACATGCCCACTCCTCTCCTCCTCGGATCCTGAGAGAGGCTGGCTGCAGAGGGGACATACCTGTCCTTCGTCTTGCTTCCTCCGTTTCATTTTCCCAATCCGAGCTGTGCAAGGAAAGCAGAGAGAAAAGAAAAACGTAACAGGTTATCTAGACTCCAGGCAGGAGCTCACTCCTTTTTCCACCCAGCCTCAGTAGCATCTCCCCTCTGCTTCCAAGGGAAAGAACTTCTCATTATATGGATAGTTAGGAAAGGCAGCAGCTTACATTCTCTAGTTTTACCTTGAGCAGTTTAGTCAATTAATTTAACCAAATTGCCCCGTGAACTGGAACAGTCTTGCTGTCCTCATGGGACAGTGGACATTGGGCCAGTTCACACAATCAAACAAGCCACCTTGTTTAAATCAGCAGCACATGCCAGACACCATTAGCTTAATTATCCACCCAGGTGCGGCTTGTCATATCGCCCGAACCCAGGCAGCATGGCTTGTTTGAGAGGGAAACAACCCTCAAATAACTGAACAACAGGCCACATGCTGCCGATTTAAACATGCCACTGTGGCTTCAATAAGTCAAGGTGGCTTGTTTTGATCATGTGAACCAGGTCATTGAGTCAAACATAGACCAAGCACTTTGCTCTCAAGAGACATGGCTAGCTTATTAACCTTAGAACACTGTTCCTCTTGGAAACATTATTTTCCAGTCATGTTCATGACAGGCTTTGTACAACACACTAACCCACACTCAGTGGTTGAGTGTGCCTTGTTGTTGAACCGTGCGTTGTTTGCTGAACTGTGGGTTAGTGTGTTGTCTGAACCCAGAACGTTTTCCACACGGTGGTTTGTTAACCATACAGCATGGCTTATTTTTCTTGAACAAGCCACCTTGAGAACCCATGATTTATTGTTGGGTTGTTCAGGGTGGTTAACAAGCCACACTGCATGGTTAACAAGCCACCCTGCGGAAAATGTCCTGGGTTCAGACAACACTAACCCATGGTTCAACAAAAACCCACGCTCAACCACTGAGTGTGTTGTGTCAAATTCTCATTGCAGGGATGCAGGATACTGGCTGGAGCATTCTCCTCCTGGATCTACCAAAGGATGAATGCTCAAAAAAATTTTTTGCCTCCCCAGTTCGTAATCAGTTTTACTGTATGTGTGTGTGGTATTTTTTTTAGAATATCCTGACTACAGAACAATTTGCAAACTGCTATAAGAGAAGTTGCCAGAAAATCCTGTTGCTTTTGCTGCAGACTAACATGGATACCTGGAGTATCTCTAAGTTGATATAGGGCTGTGATGATGGCATAAAATAGGGTCTCTCTCAAAGCAATTTCTATAGATTCTGCAGAATTATGAAAACTTCTGCTTAAAAGATAAGGTTTCAAAATGGGAAGAAAAAAGACTTCATACGCAGACAGCTTCCAATAAATATTTAGAAATAGAAAGCAAAACTACAGTGCGCTTACAGGCTTTGGAAGAAGATTTCACTCAGCACAGTTCTTAGTCCTTGTATCCCATTTGTATTCCTTTGTTAAATCCTAAGATTCCAGATTCTATCCCTAGTACCTCCCAGCTCCTACCAAGAGAACTGTAAGCAGAAATGCAAGTTACACACCTGTTACTCCAGTTATGGAACTTGAAGGTATTTTTAAGTGTTTTCTTTTAGACTGAAGACACATACCAGTCAAGGGAGCCTTTTCCTTTACCCAATTGCTAACTAATTTGAACCATCATTAAATGTGGGCAAAACATCTGGAATACTTACATCAGCACAGCTCCCCAACCTGATTCCTCTCAGATGTGTTGAACTATGCCTCCCACCAACCCGTCAGCATGGCAAACTCAGGCTGGCTGGGGACAATAGGAGTTGTAGTCTAACACATTTGGAGGGTGCCAGGTTGGAGAAGGCAGCATTACAGCTGACCATTAAGACAGATGGCTTTAGGAAAATGTTATCAGATATTTCAATCACAGGCAGCGGAGAAATGAGCAGTTTAATAAGTAAGGTCAACATTACGATGGAGATGAAAATAAAAGCCCAAGGAAATTGCGTGTAGTAACAAGAGGTGACATGACAGAGAAGTCATTTAATGCAGTAACAGTTATGGACATTATGAACTTGACTGTATGTTGCATAAATTGTAATGTATTACTACTGCATTGCAAAAAGAACTAAATATTGCACACCAAGAGGGAAGGACCCCAAAACTAAATTGAATGACAGAATGAAAAATGGGGGGAGGGGAGACAGGCAGATGCAAGCTGTTCGTAATAATCCAAGTAAGCAATACAGGAAAGGCAAAAGGTTTTAGCATATCAATGTTGGCCCAATAAAGATATCAACTTTTCTATTTTGGTCTTCTGGAGACAACATACGAGCAAAGGGAAGCACTTTTGTCTGACTATATAGAAAAATTAATCAGCCATACAAACAACCACAGGAAAGTCAGTCATCCACCCCAACCCACTTGCCTGAGCCTCTCCCAACATCCTTAGTTTCGTAAATTCTTTTGGGGTTCCTTTCCATCAAGGATATCTTTGAAAAGGATGCAACTTCCAATTAACAAGGCTGGTTTGGTTTTCCGGATCTAGCTATGTACCATCAGGCCTATTTGCTGACTTGTACTAAATTGTGGTGTTTTCCACTTAGATTTTCCACCTTGGTCAGTGTTGGAATCTTCTTGTCTGAAGCCTCTCTTTAAATGGATGGCATTAGGTTCTCAGCCTATTAAGGCAGACAGAGCTCCTCCCACAATTTTGGCAGTTAGAGAAGTGTGGCGTATAACATCACGTCAATTACGTTTGACCCATTTTCCCATGTTAAATTGACTTCATGGGGAAATCCAGATTTAAGAATGGAAAAGAAAATGTTTTTATGGTGGACCCAGACAGATAAAATGATCTTTACCCTGGATCAATTAGTGGGGGGTGATGACGAGTTCTCATTATTTTCAACTTTGCGAGATCAATTTGAATTGCCTGATACAGTGGAATGGCAGTACTTGCAACTGAAACATTTGTTGGTATCTAGATTCGGTCCAGCTGCTTTTACTGCTTCAGAGTCTCCTTCACTACTGGAAATACTCATTGAAGCTGATCAGATATATTGACCTACGATTCATGTTTGTACATATTTATTATGAAAGAATAAATATGATACAAGTGATTTACAGCAGGAATGGAACAGGGAACTGGAACATCCAATTTTGTTTAATCAAAGGACTGCCATTTTGGCATCTGTATCAGACATCTCAACAGATCTTCGGTTACGCCTTATTCAGCAAAAACTTTTGTTTTGGTCTATTGGACGCCACAGCATCTTTTTAATAAAGGTTTGTCAAATTTGGCTAATTGTTGGAGGTGTAATGCAGTCAATGCTTCTCTTATTCATATGTTTTGGAAATGCCCAATGGTTGCCTCCTTTTGGGAGAAAGTTATTATATGGATAAATTTTGTACTGGAAAGCTCTTTAATATTTACTGATGTAAATGTTCTTTTACATTACTTAACTCCTTCTTGGAATGTAACACATGGTCAAGGTAAATGGATCCTTACGCCATTTTGGTTGCTAAAAGATTGATACTAAGATACTGGAAGGATAAAAGCTCACCACCTATAATGCAATGGACTGAAAACTTAACACTGCTAGCAACATTTGAAAGAGAGGTATATAAACATAACTTGCAAATGGACTTATATGGATATTTGGTCTACTTTTACTGAAGTTTATGTGTAACCTTTTTCTGTGTTTTTATTCTTTCTAGAATATTGTAATAATTCGAAACTGAGGGTTTTAGAATGTTGTTATATATTTTTGTTTTGTTTGTTGAAATTCACTATTAAAAAAAAAATACAAAACCTACTTAATTAAACACTTGAACTGTAAGTGGCTTTGCAAAGCTTTTATAGCTCTGTCATTTTTTATAGCTCTGTCCTCAAGGTTTTAGAGCCAGTTACATGTTGGCAGATTTTTCTGACATCAATATATGCTCTACCATGGCACACATGGTAGTAAAGCAAAATATTTGTTTTAGTGCCTGGCTGACAAATTTTCAGTGCCATTCAGCAAAGAAGAGTACCTGCTTTCAGTAACAGAGCCAACCTTAAAGACCATGAGAGGTCTGGCAAGGAAAAATACTCTTGCCCACAAAATTAGAGCGGCAAGAGCGAAACAGTAAATAGAGTGAAGTGGAACTAACAAAGTTTCTGCTTTTGCAGTAGCCTGACAGTGGATCCTGAGAGTGAGAGAGAAGAATCGGGGCTATCTGAAAGCCACAGTGAGCAGAATTTCCAATTGCTGCTACAGAGATCAGCTATCACTTCTAATCAACGTAGGGGGGATGGAGCAGCCCCAGAGGAAGGGGGGGTGACTGCTGAGCTGTCCCGAAGGAGAACAGCTCAAAAGAACATACAAGTGAGACCGCAGTCTTGTTAATTAGTGCTGATAGATGCAATCATTTCTAATTAGCTCACTAATCCTTCTCCCCTGTACTCCTGTCAGAGGAGTAAAGAGGGGGGCCTGGGTTGATTTTTCTTTACCCTTAAGTCAATGATTTTTTAAAAAAAAAATCTGAGTAAAGTAGCATGAAAAGAGACTTTCACTTAAATGTCCCTGATTGCCAATCTCTTCTTCTACTCCTCTAACAAAGCATTTTTTATTCCACCTCTCAGCCGGAGATGCAAGGAGGTCACTAATTTTCATTAGTATTACAATAATAATTATCCACTGGAGGGACTCACTGCACTAGGGTGTCCTTAACACCCTTAACAGAGAGCTTCGGCTATTGGGCGGTATAGAAATGAAATAAATAAATAATAAATAAAAATTAACGTCAAGCAATCTAGCTTGTGAGCTTTACCTCTTCATCATAGCCATTGATCACCCTGGACCACATCAACCCTGGACCCAAGTTGTAACAGAAAGTTACTTCAGCTGCATTGTCTAGACACAAAGATACACTGGAAGACCTCCCTTTCTACACCAAGCACAAACTTGTGATAGCCTTTGTATTGGCCATTCAAGTGGTCAGAATTCAGAGACGTTTTAGTTCTAGTTTATCAGACTCCTGTTTTCTTGGAGACCAACTGCTAGGAGGCTGCTGTATTAAAGCAGTCATATGAGTGTTCCTGATTGACTAAGTGCTCTTAATGACAGAATGTCTTACTAGGAAACAGACTGACTTTTCATGATTCTTGTTGGATACTGGGGCCCTGCTCCTTTTCTTAAGACCTTTCATTTTCTACCTTGTTTTCTCAGTCCTATGCCTGTACCTCCTCGTGTGTACCATGCAGATGATCCTTGAATACAAAAACTCAGTGCATTCCTGGTGGCTGGAAGCTTTGGAATTAACATGAGTTCTCCTTCCATACATATCTTGCAAAGTGTTGATCCATGTCTTCTGTCATTTATATAATGAACCTTGAGCTTGCACTCTGCATTCCACTTATGATGTATACCCTGTTCTGCAGAAAAGGTCCGGATTGTATTCCTTCTAGTCCCCTATAGTTGTTTCTTCTGCCATTTGTTCATCCTGAAGTTTATGGTTCCAACCTCATCTACTTCCTGCTGCTAAACACTTGATGTCATCAAGTTTTTAACCCAGTCCTGCCTGTTTACTTATCATTACTAGCTCAAGTCCTATCCATCCTCTGTTCCAGTTTCCTGTGCTGCTCAAGATTATCTGTATGTCCCAAAGTAGGGATTTGGGTCCACATTTGGAAGCAACCAATATTACTTGTACCTCCCAAACTAATGTGTGGATCAGAATGCAGCTACCCTCCCAAATTTTGTGATGCAAATTTAACTTTAAGAAGACGTACCAAAATGCATCGAATGCATATAAAATGTGTATTTTATGATAAAATGCACCAATGTTTTCATGCAGATCACCCCCCTGCCCAAAAGGCAAAATTGCAGATTAATGTGGATAGGGGATGGATGGACTTATAAATGAACACTTGTGAAACTGACATGGAATGAAAAGAGACTGATGTCCATCCCAAGTTCAGTGCTGAAAGCAGATCTAACTGGATGTCTCAACAGTTGCGGGATGCTTCAGGAATTCTGGATATAAGCCATATTTTAGTTTTGTGCTAGGTCCAACTGTAAATCTTGCCCAAACATACTAGGCACTTCCTGAACTGAAATATACATTTCTACCCCCAAAACAAAACTGCTTGAGTACCTCTAAAGGACCTGGCATGCTTCTTATGCATTGGACACAGGGTGAGGCTTTGTAATGACAAACTCCAATGGAATATCTGTTTATAGTACGGGGTGGGCAACGTGTGGCCCTCCAGACGTTTTGGCCTACAACTCCAATCATCCCTCACCATTGCTATGCTGGTTAAGGCTGTTGGGAACTACAGGCCAAATCTTATGGATACCACAAGTTGCCCACCCCAGGTTTACAGGAAGCCTGCCATGGAGATGGACTCAGCAGCTTGTATTAATAGGCTTCAGCGTGAATAAACTCAAGTAGAACAACAGGTTGCTGTAGCCTAAATCTAGCCTAAAACTCAACTAATCCCCCATTTTTAAATATAACAATTCGGAAGGAGGAATCCTATGGCCCTTAGACAGAGTCTAAGGTGCCATAGGATTATTTTGGATTCCCAGATCCAAGGTCGGAGACAGTGCTCCAATCTCGGAGGGGGGAATCTACGCTCTGCCGGCTGCTCTCCGAATTTGGGAACTCAACCTCAGAAGACGAGGAAAGGAGGTGTTTCAGTGGTCAGGAAGGGTGGGGAGACAGCAGAGGCCAGGATATGAGCTATCTGAGGCCTCTCCAGCCTCCTTTCCTCCCCCTCCAAAACACCCCAGCTAAACAGGCAAAAAAGATCATCTAGCAAAAATGGAGAGTGGGAGGATGGGGAGAAGATTGCCTTCACCGCACCTCCTTCTCTGCACTGGATGACTGTAAGCCTCTGGGTTTGGAGGCTCACAATCACTGAGGGTGGAAACAATAGAATTGTGCTCTAAATAGGAAGATATATGTAGATCAGTGGTTTTTGAAAGAGAACTATTTTCAACAACTGTACAGCTCCTGCTGAACAAGAGTCAACCACATGTGCTGCGTGTGCGTGCGTGCGTGCAAGAGAGAGAGAGAGAGATCTGTTTGTAGCCCACTACTTTTATTAGTACCCTTCCAACAAGGTTTCTCACAAAGGACCTTCTAAAGCCTATGACAAAGTACTGGGGTAGAGAGAAGCAACAACAACAGTTTTATCTTCTCTCCATTACTTAAGCAGTATCTAGTAGAGGCATGGCCACCTGCTCCAACTATAAGGCCTCTGGGCCTTTAGCATCTGCGTACCTGCAGGAATTTTGGTACATGTAACTTATTATGTCATAGGGCTACAGGGATTTGAAAAGCTGTGTCTGCCAAACTACTCAGTAATAAAAGATATTTCATATACTAATGGATAATCAGTTTGCTAAGTACAGAGCCTTAAGTAGTCAAAAAAAGCACCATCCATACAGAAGAGAGACTTAGCAGTAGGCTTGGGAAACCCTAAGGGCTGCAGAAGTATAAATTATCTTTAGAGGAGCAAACTCACTCAAGAACAGCCCAATAAGGATTGAGCATGCTCAGTGGGCACAAAATGCTGACTGTTGGGCGGGGGGGGGAGAGATACCACGAAAACCAGGGGGGAAGGTATGTAGTGGAATATCCCAGAAGAGGGCATGGCTGGCTACTGCACACTAAAATATTTAGTTGCAAGTCCCACTTGTAATAGCCTTAAAGTGCAATCCTATGCATATTTAGGATGGGGAAAGTCCTACAATTCCCAGCATACCTCAGTCTGCATGGCTGGCTGGCGGGTTGCTGAGAGTTGTGGGATTTTTCTTCTGTCTAAATATGAATTGCATTGCGCCCTTAATATTGGAAGGTTAACTAATTCTCTAATAGCATGAGCTTCTCACAACTACACAGGAAAAGCAGTCCACAGTCCCACAGGAACTGTTAAAGAGAAATCTCAGCTACTTACAAAACCCTCAGTTTTGACACAGTCAATATATAAAACCCTGCCACAGGGACAGATTCTGTTCAGTGGGAAGGCTGCCAGCTTTCCCTAGAATCCTAAAGGCTATAAGAATTCTCTAACATGCAACTCTTGAGCTATCACAGTTTCCCCTATTCAAGTATGACTTCTGAACCAGCTAATAGGAAAACAGGAACTGAAACAAAAACAGAAATATTACTCTATTCATATAAAATATGGAGATGGGAACAGCCAGCTAATTTATTCCCCTCTCCCAACTGGCAGCAATGGCAATAATTCTGTACATCTCTGTCATGTCTGTTCTGCCCATTTTTGTAACACCAACTCATTATCCTACTAACTTTTGGCAATCCATTCCATTGCATAGCCATTCTTTGTTAAGCAAGTTTCCTAATCTTACAGCTTTCTTCCTGAAACTAAACCAGTTCTCTTCTGTTGTATGCCACTACTACAGACAACTGTTTATTTCCACTCTCTTTATAGCAGCCTTTTATGTCACTGGAAGTGTACATCTCCCAACCTCACTCTTTTTCTGAAAATCACTATCTGCAAAGAGAAATTGCTTCCCATCTGCTAGAATTCACTCAGTGACATCAAAATAGTTAAAACACCAGGTAATACTGCACAAAGATCTTCAAAGAGCTTTTGAACAGGTCCTTACAAAAGGCTATCAAGGAAAGAAGACTTTGGAATTTTTTTCTTGGGGGTGGGGAGAAAGGCTCACTCTGCCCTTAAGGTTCTGTGGAACCAGGCAGTGAGACTTTTAAATATATATATTAAAACAACGATGTCAAACAGAAGTGCAAGTTCTCCCTCTGAAAAGAAGTTCAGGATGCATGCTATTTCAGACACCAAAATTGTGGGGTGAGGGGGGGGGAGTACTAATATTTCAATGTTAATACAGATAATAGCTACAAACACCAGAAAACAGGGGATAAACAGGAAAAAATAAAAGAGTACATTATGTTGTTAATAAGCATACATCATTCTTCAACTGAAGGAATCTGAACTACTCACATACTGAAACTCCTAGACAGATAACCACTGTAACTGTCATTGGAGTTTATGGGTGAACTGGCTCTGCTTGACTGACAAAAGTATTTTTTTTTTAAACCCACATTTTTAAAGGATATTTAGGATGCATGAAGAATGGGTAGATAGAAATGTGTGAGCACATGGGTGGGGATAATCGGAGGAACGTGACCAAATCAATAGCACAGCACAGTAGAACTTAACATCCAAGTCCCAGACTTACCTTAAGAGCTCTACTAAGGACTGATTCTAGAATAGTGAGTATTCTACAATATTAACTGTTCTTATGTGCCATAAAATATAAGATCACCACTACAGAACAGTTGCTAAAGAGGATCATGAGTACAAATGATAAGATTCTGTTGGAACACCAAATATGCACAATGATCTAGTGGAGACAATGACCCGGTCTGGATGTAACACTAAACCATAATGTACTGTTATGAGAATGAACTCCACCAAGCCATAGGCCTGTCCACCCCACCCCTCCTCCTGTGGCATGGCTAGCCACAAAGCATTCAGAAGCTTTCACTTTCACCTCTGTTTTAGATCAACAGCAGCTCACAGTGTCATCTGAACCCAGACAAAGTGAGGTCTATCTTACCTATGGTTAATGGAAACAGACCAACTTCAAACCATCGTTTATAAAGCTGGCTTGTTTCAGCTAATCACAGTTTAGGATTTGGACAACACACCAAACTGCAGTTAATCTAAAATGGAAATTTCCAACCTCCTTCTTGCTGCCACACTGGAGGAGGGTGAACATGCAAGCCCAAGGCTCACAAAGCTTTGTTGGTTTAGTGTTATGTCTGAATGCAGATAATATGCAATATATTTGGAAAGAACTGGCCTGCTTCCAAAAATCATCATATGCTTCTTTTACATTCTTGTAAAAATATTAGTATTTCTGCAATGGGCATTTCCAATAATAGCTCCAAATGCCCCAAGGGAATATTTTTGAGATGATCAATAGAGGTAACGCTGCAATAGTATTCATTAATCATATGCTGGAATTATTCAGTAGTAGAAAAACCACTGTGGCTTGGGTTTGTGAAAGGCAGATCACGTGTATTCACTATGCTGTGCACAGTCCTCATTAATCTTAATTGAAGAGCTCTCTCTTGCAACCAACATAGCGAGTACCACCAACATAGATCTTACGGCCCTGGAGCTTGTTGGCATTTAAAAATGAAAGGAATAATTTTGTTCCCTTTGCAATGTCAGGATAATTTACAGTTGCTATTGACTTTGAAGGCCTAAAGTTTCATTATCTTTACTTTTACTTTTGATTGAATTAAGCATAAAATACATGTCATTTCTACACACTAATGGAAGCTGAATTAGTTAAAACAAAGAGTTCCTACATAACTTTTGGAGAACTATTCCTACTTAGTGACAACACAACATTTTAAAAATTCTATTAGGGGTTCCCCTAAAAGCCTACCTATACATCTTTTAAATATATAAATAAAAATACTAGGAGATACAAATGTCAGAACGTGATTTGAATTAACAATAACTGGGATGGTATTCCCAACACCAAAAGTTGTGGAAGTTGCTGTTACATGCATGGAGATGTAACATGTAGGCCCAACTCAAAGTTACAAATGATCTGAGGTATCAAGTCCATGGAAGACAAGTAAGATGTTAAAACCTTGATCCTGCACGTGGTTCCAAAAGATCAGGGGCAAAGGGCTTTTTTTAAAAAGAGGGAGTTAAAATGTTGTAATAAATGAAATCAAACAAGTGTTATGGTTGTATGTATAATTGTTCTAGTATATTAGCAATCAGGGAATAACTACCAAGAACTGTATTGTTCTTGTGGATTATATCGTTGATCACCAGTTAAGGAACAATAAGCAATACAGTGCTGTTGTAAAGGAGAGCCATGGCATCAGATCTACAAGAAAAACTGAATTAAAAATGTGAGTACTAAAAGCACTCTTCTATTGGGCATGACACCTCTTCAAAGTAGCAACCATTCCACGTGCCAAGAAAGACGTCAAGAACTTTGATAGGATTCAGAGAGGAGCAAAACGGGTTAAGACTACAAGTGTTATGATTAAAGCTTAAGAACTTTTAGGCACATTTAGCCAGAGCACCTTGTAAAGGCCAGCATTAGGTCCATCAGACCCTGATATTGAAAGTCATTATCCCAGAACACAGAGAAGATGGTACAGGTTTCCTGTCACACTCACCATTCAGCCTGGTCTGTCTATTTGCCCTCACTCGCAGGAAGGTCTGCAAAGAGAAGACAGAAGAGCAAAAAAAGCATTAGGGTCCTGCTGGTGAGAAAAGCACAAAGCAGTTCAACCCATTCTGAGAAGCAATCTTGAGAGAGAAAATAAAACTAATTAGAAAACACCCACCCACCACTTTCATCTACTTCACAAGTACCCTGCCCCCCGCTCGCCCCATTTCTGTGTTACTGACCTTTCCTCTGTTTAACAATTTTGTTTAAACTACAATTTCATAACCCTCAACTTCCACAATGAAAATAAACCCACACTTTCTTTTACTCAACTCCCAGCTGCTTGCTAGGCTCCATAACTCTTCTACATTCCCATAAGCCCCATATATTCCCTTCTATATTCCCATATAACAATGCCTATAAGCCAGCCAACCAACCTATACCGCACTGCCTAGCTGTACCACAGCTGTAAACCAATGTATCCAAAATGAACAAACGTACTTATTTCACATTCACTTTCTAGCTATCAAAAACAAACAACCTCTCCCTGTTCTTTCCCCTCTCGGCCTCCTCACCAGCCCTATGTAAACAAAGCCGTTTCTACTCAGCCCCCAATGGGGGCTGCTCCCTCATCATACGAAAAGATCCCCCTCTACGTTTGCCCTATAAACAGGCCACTCCCACCTTCAGGGATGATGGCCCAAGCCCCGTTCGGATGTAAACAAGTCCCATTCCCTCCCCAAGCCTTAACCGGCTTCGGCCCCAGAGACGCCCCGTCCCCTCAGACGCGCCCCGTCTGCACCTCCTCCCGACCACCGGGCTCCCTCCTTTCGCTCTGCATGGCCAGGGATGAGGGCGGATGCGGGCAACGGCCCCGGCACCTGCAATCAGCTCCTCGCAAGCGCGGTCGTCGCCATGTTAGCTGCGATCATGTGACCAACCGTCGCCCCGGCCTGCGCGGGGTGAGAGTTCAGTGGGAGGAAGTTGTTATGGCAACCGGCAGGCCGGGAGCACTCTGCTATGGGGATCCTTCCGCCGGAACACTGCCTTCCTCAGACATTAATACCATCCCAACCCCCTGCTTCAGGTTATCTCCCTCGGCCCCTCGCGAAGTAATACCTGTCACCACAGCCCAGGTTCCGAAAACCTAGCTGCCCGCTCCCCCATGCCCACGATACAGAGAAACACCGCACGCCGAAATCCCCTCGACTCCCCTTCGCCTTCCCAAAACCTCCGCAACTTTACCCCCGCCCGTTGGTACTTTGTAGAGGATCATGGACGGGAGAAATTCACCAGCTGCTAGTTTTCCTGTTATTAGGAGTAAAAGCTGCACCTGGTAAAAGTATTCCCTTCTTTACTAGTCAAACCCGCCAACATGTCGCAGGTGAAAACAGGCATACTTGTGTTCCTGCATCACTCCCCACGCTAAAGGTGACTACCTGAGCCGTCCCCTCCTCCTTACACATTGTTAAAGGGTCTTATTTATTTATTTATTTCATTTCTATACCGCCCAATAGCTGAAGCTCTCTGGGCGGTTCACAAAAATTAAATCCAAACAACACACAATAAAACAATTTAAAATATATAGAACATTAAAACCACAATATAACAATACAACCACAATAAAACCTAGCAGCAGTACAGGAGTTTAAAATACAGATTTAAAACAGCAAAGATAAAAATTTAGAAAGCTAAAATACTAAAATGCCTGGGAAAATAAAAAGGTCTTCACCTGGCGCCGAAAGGAATACAATGTAGATGCCAGGCAAACCTCACTAGGGAGCTCATTCCAGAGCTGGGGTGCCACAGCAGAAAAAGTCCTCCTTCTAGTAGCCACCTGCCTCACTTCCTTTGGCTGGGGCTCACGGAGAAGGGCCGCTGACGATGATCTTAAGGTCCAGGCAGGCACATATGGGAGAAGGTGATCCTTCAGGTAACCTGGCCCCAAGCCGCTAAGGGCTTTGAATATTAACACCAGCACTTTGAATCGGGCCCGGAAATGGACTGGCAGCCAGTGCAGCTGGAAAAGTACTGGCGTAATATGAGCTCGCAGGCCAGTCCCCGTTAACAATCTTGCTGCCCTATTTTGGACCAGCTGAAGTTTCCGGACCGTTTTCAAAGGCAGCCCCACGTATAACGCATTGCAGTAATCCAGACGAGAAGTTATCAGAGCATGGATAACTGTAGCAAGGCTATCTCTGTCCAGATAAGGGCGTAGTTGGTATACTAGCCTAAGCTGATAAAAAGTGCTCCATGCCACTGAGTTCACCTGTGCCTCAAGTGACAGTTCTGGATCCAAGAGCACCCCCAAACTACGAACCTGATCCTTTAGGGGGAGTGCAACTCCCTCCAGAACAGGTTGAATATCACCTAGCCGGGCAGACGAACCACCCACTAACAGTACCTCCGTCTTGTCTGGATTGAGTTTCAGTTTATTAGCCCTCATCCAGTCCATTACCGTGCCCAGGCACTGATTCAGAACAGTCACTGCCTCACCTGGTTTTGATGTAAAAGAGAGGCAGAGCTGGGTGTCATCCACATATTGATGGCACCTCAGCCCACACCTCCGGATAACCTCCCCCAGCGGTTTCATGTAGATGTTAAACAGCATGGGGGATAAAATAGAGCCCTGTGGAACCCCATGGCACAATTGCCATGGCACAGAGCAGTAATCCCCCAGCACCACCTTCTGGAATCGGCCATCCAAGTAGGAGCGGAACCACTGTAGTGCAGTGCCTCCTACTCCCAATCCAGACAACCTATCCGGAAGGATACCATGGTCGATGGTATCGAAAGCCGCTGAGAGGTCCAGGAGAATCAACAGGGTCACACTCCCCCTGTCCCTCTCCCGGCAGAGGTCATCCCACAGGGCAACCAAGGCAGTTTCCGTTCCAAAACCAGGCCTGAAGCCCGACTGAAATGGATCTAGATAATCCGTTTCATTCAAGAGTGCCTGGAGCTGTCCTACAACCACCCGCTCAAGCACCTTGCCCAGGAAGGGGATGTTGGCCACTGGCCTATAATTGTTAACACCCTCTGGGTCCTGGTTAGGCTTTTTCAGGAGTGGTCTGATTACTGCCTCTTTTAAAACGGCAGGCACCACTCCCTCTCTCAAGGAGGAATTTACAACCTCCTGGACCCAGCCGGACAACCCCTCCTTGTTTGATTTAATAAGCCATGAAGGGCAAGGGTCAAGCACACAAGTGGTCGATCGGACTTGGCCAAGCACCTTGTCCGCATCCTCAGCCCTCAGTAACTGAAACTCATCCAATAAAACTGGACCAGACGGTGCTCTGAACGCCTCTACCAATGGAACTGCATTAATGGCGGTGTCCAATTCATGACGAATCTGAGCAACTTTATCCTCAAAGTGCCGTGCAAACTCGTCACAGCGTGCTACCGAGGGTTCCACCGTCTCTCTCCCTGGCCCAGAATGTAACAGGCCGCGAACCACTCGGAAAGTCTTCTCAGTCTTCTCTGACTGCTCTGAAAGCAGTCTTCTCTGGCTGCTATACGTTGTACTGTTGACTGCAATGACCTGTCCTTGCACTGACCTAGAGAAGCATACTTGTATTAAAATACAATATCAAAAGTTCAAAATGAACTTCACCAGCTGCAACGGATGAAATGGCAAGGCTGGCCACCACATGATGCTTTGGCGTTTATGTCTATACATTTATAGTGACCTGCAACTATAAACAAGATGGGTGTCTGCTTCTCAGTCGGAGATCTAGCTTGTAGAGACTCAGAGAAAGAAGTTGAGAGACTTCAAAAACTGGTGACTCTAGCAGGTCACACTAACAGGTTTTTTTTTTTAAGGTACCCCCACCTTTTCCACAAATGACAAAGCAGGGACAGTTATTTACCAGGGGCAGACTACCTTACTCTCAGTCCAGCTTTTAATAAAAGGTGATCAGCTGTCTTTTTGGGTGCCTTGCACCACCAAAGTGAGAACTTTCCAGACTTGTTTATACAAGCAGTTTCATTACTTTGAACCTTAAGGGTACAGTCCTATGCATATTTAGACAGAAGAAAGTCCTACAACTCCCAGCATGCCCCAGCTAGCCATGTTGGCTGGGCCATGCTGGGAGTTGTAGGACTTTCTTCTGTCTAAACTTGCAAAGGATTGCATCCTAAGTAATGAACCTTCATTACTTTGAACTCCAAAACAATAGCTGTGATAAAGCTAATAAGAGAGAATTGGCAATCCAGCAGATTACAAGACAGTAGAATTTCTCATGCACAAGTTGCAACTCTATAAAAGTAGCCTGTTTTGATAAATTATTGTCTCCAGAGATTCATAGCCATACCTTTTTAAAAAGAAGTTTTAAATATCCTTGTGCACTAAGAATAGCATTAAGTGAATTGTCTAAGCATGTGGGCACTTTTTAGTAAACTATGTAAATTAATTGGCTTTTTTTCTGAAGTGCTGTATAAATATCATAAAACAGGGATAACAAAAAGTGGTCAGTAAGTATATGTTCAAGTCGTATGAACTCTTAAGCATAAGCAATCCCATCAAGGTCAGAGGGAGTATTCAGTTCTAGTGAACTGGAGCTCTCTATAGGGCCAATATGAAGAAAAAGATCTTACCAAATACAAAATGTTAGTAGACAAAACAGTCATCATTTTATTGTTTTAGGACTCTGAAGTCACAGTCAGTGATTACAAGAAAAATAAATCTATAGAATGGCCTTCATCCTGCTAACCAGGGTTCATATCTTGCAAACACTTAAGGGAAGTGATTCACTTTGATCCCATCAGGAATCCTATTGAAGCCATCAAGACTATCCAAGTGTTTAAAGCCAAACGTGTGACAGTGTTGCAGGCCTGAGGCCTAAATTGCTAAAGCCCCCCGAAATCTTTTAAAAAAACCTTAAGCCTCTTCAAATGTTTTCTCCTAAACCTCTGAATTATTTCAATATGCTGGGCTTTCTCATGTTTTCTCAATACTCTGCAGTCTTTTTAAAAGGAAAAAAAAAAAAGACAACTTGAGGGATGAGATTCAGAGCAGATCTGCACCCCTCCCTCCGCATCTCTCCATTATTTCTTCTTTTTCACCCATTTTAATATTTTATCTTTTCTATAGCTACCCATGAAGTTGAGAGCTGGCATAGTTGGCTGGGAAATGCTGGGAGTTTTAGGACTTTTTTCTGTCTAAACATGCATAGGATTACATCCTTAGTTGTGTAGTCAGTCTCATGTGAGCACACAAACTTGGGTTAATTCTACTCTCAGTTACATTTACTCGGGTACCCTGGAGTCAACTGCAGATATGCACACAAGTAGGCACTATGATTTTGAAAGAAGGAGAAAATAAGTATTTTGGAACTTTCAAATTTCTGGTTTTCGTAATTAGTACCTCTGTATGTCAATTCTGCACTGACTTTAAGACACACAGCAAATGCCTTGCACCCAACACACACTGCTGTATGAAATGCTTTACATTTCACATATGTTAAGACATTAGTTTGGAAGCTAAAATGGTAGTGAAACACTTATTATTAAGGTTTTGAGAAGAGGGGAAGGAAAGGCAATTCTTGCTTCAAGCAAAGTCTCGACTGGCAGCTTTGTTCTAGTACACTGAACCTCCTGCTAAGAAGCTTTATCCACATTATTTGATGCACTTGAGTTGCCAATGGACAACAGTGGCTCCAGCAAGTCACTCAGTGACTCCAGCAAGAACACAGCATATCACAATTTACTAGTCTTGTCTTTCTGGGTGCAAAAGGCTGTAACATATCTCAGAGTTTAGGAAGTACAACAGGGAATTACTTCATTCTCTACCACTTAAGTACATCTTCCAAGGATGTGTGTGTTATGAATTTTTGGAAGACTTGGAGATCAGGGCATATAAAAACTAGCTATTAACCAACAAAGGCATGTATTTTATGCATTTCTATAAGTCAGAAATAAGTCTCTGTAATAAACAGCAGGTAATATTCCAATAATTTTCAATGACTAGATTAGTATTGTGGATATTGGTAATATGTGTAGAAGCTTCAGCAGAAATATGCCAGCACGTTTTCAGAAGGAGCCATAGCTTACTGTTTCTGCCAAAGGCAGGGTGTAACTGGGCTGAATGAGACTGGCTCCTCCTCCTAATTCAAGGGTGAAATCTGATTTTTAATGGATTTTTCTTCAGGCAAATTGCACTCTTACCAAGCAGCTCCACTCTACTTACTGTCCAAAACCCTAGTCTGGAATATTAGAACTGGACCCTGTCTAGTGCTTAGCATCTTCATTTCAAATTTATTATAGTGAGAGATAGGACTGC
Organism: Heloderma suspectum; assembly: GCF_057233095.1. Lineage (NCBI taxonomy): Eukaryota > Metazoa > Chordata > Lepidosauria > Squamata > Helodermatidae > Heloderma > Heloderma suspectum. Next base: position 235,486,313 of record NC_139461.1, read on the forward strand.
TCTATATTTTCTAGGATCTGACCTAAATTGATTTTCTGTGTTAGAGAAATAGATGCTAACAACTCTTTTAACTGGAACATTTCTTTTTGTCAAGAAACAGTCATGTCATTAATCCTATTCAAATTCAAAAGTCTGGGAAAGAAGACAGAGTAAAAATTCGATTTTCAAAAAGCCATGGTGGTCTCCTTGTATTACTTTAAAAAATGTCAGATTAATGCAGCCAAAGCAACTTCAAACATCTCATTTACCTATCTGCATTTCTGCTTTCCTTCACCCCTTCTACTCAACCACGTGCCTTTATCATTTCACTCAACTTGATCACTCACAAAAACTGTCAGTTTCACTTGCCCTCTCTGGAAGCAATATAAGGCTCCTGAGTTGGAGCTGCAAATACAGAGGGGAAGATTTCAATTGCAACAGAACCTGTTACCTTTCTTTTCTCCACTATTTCACAATGATTTTTGTATTAACCTTTTTAAAACTCTAGTTTAAATCAAATACATGAGGGCAACACTGTGTTAGTTAAAATGTTCTTCCCCCTTTCTGTGGAAAAAGTAGAAAAATGCAGTATTAGTGCCAAACAGTCAATAGAAAAAGAGCGAGCAACTGATTTTTGGCCACCGAATGATAACCTGGACTAAATAAATCAAACTTTAAGTCTTCTTCAGGGAGACCAAATGTGGCTGTGCTTTTATAATACATTCAAGTCAGAATTCTTCTGTTCAGTCTGCCCACCCCTAATTCCTTAAAGGCCAAATGGCTTGGGTAGAGAAAGGTGCCTTTCATTGTCAGTTCAAAAAGCAGATAGAAGTCAAGTTTCTGAGCAGATTTGAGAGGGTCTGTGATGCAAAGAACACCAGTTACAAATATTTCTAGCAACTTTGCATAGCACTTCAAACCACATTCTTGTCACAAACAGCCAGATGCATTGTTCATGGGAGTGTAGGGCCAATTGGTTTTGGAGTCTGTATCTTCCCCCGCTACTTTTTTGTAAATTATTTCAGGGCTCCTTTTGGCTGCGTGAAGCAATATATACATTTCATATAAACTACACCAAACCAGATCTGTGGAAGTTTTACAAAGGGTAGATGAATGTTTACCATGTGGTGGCCACTTGCAAACATACTGTGGCAGGCATGTGGCCACATGGCAGTGGTTGCAGCATCCATCCACATGGAAATATGAGTTTTATCACTCTCAATACATAACACAGGTAGAAAGGAAGGGATGTGGCAAGATTTGCTTTACCACACAGAGCATCCCCATGTGACTGCATATGCACCATGTTAAGTTTACCAGTGACCATCATGGGCTAAATGGTAATCTGCAACCATCTTTAGTAAATTACCAACTGAGCTTGTCAGTTCAAGCTTTATGAAATTCCCTTCAGGATAACCCCACAAGCTCACTACTAAACAGTATATTTCCAACCAGATCATAAATGTCACAAAGAACTTGCAATGCAAAATTACAAGTGGTTCAGTTTTACAGAAATATATAACCAGGGCACACATCCAGCCCATGGAATGCTCAGCTGGCAGCCCATGGAATCAAGGGGAGAATTTTTTGCACAAAACCTGTTGGATTGGCTTGTAGAGGGGATTTATTTTTGATGTCTACTTTGCTAGTCAAATACATATTTTGGTTATATGCTTGAATTGCTTTGTACTATTCTGGCCTGCAATTTCTAGAGTAATACAAAAAATATTAAAAAGGGGTCATCCTCCAGGGTCTTCCCCCCTGTAAAAGCAAACTATAATTCCCATTTGCCTCTCCATCAAGAATCTGAGCCCCACGAAGCCCCTCTTCCAGAAAAAAAGCCACCAAATACAAACTGGGATCTCTCAATGTGTATACTACTATTTGTCTAAACTTTGACCATATTCAGAAAGCCAGGTTGCTTACCTGTAACTGTAGTTCTTCGAGTGGTCACCTGGGCATCACACATATGGGCTCTGCGCCTGCACCAAGACTCATCTGGGAAACTTCCAAGCTGAACAGTTTTTGGCAGGAACCCCTCCCCCACCATCTCTGGTATATATAGCGTGGGTTCCTGCCTTCCCCTCAGTTCCTTCAGACAGCAAGCAGTCTGGGACCGAGGAGAAAGAACACCTTGGTACCAACAAGTCATGTTTGACACCGAAGTGGGGATGGTGGGAGGGTTGTATGAATGCACAGATGACCACTCGAAGAACTACAGTTACAGGTAAGCAACCTGACTTTCTTCTTTGTGGTCTCTGTGCATCACACATATGGGCGAATAACAAGCTGACTTACCGGAGGTGGGTCGGTGTCTCACTGTAGTACCGAAGAGAGCACAGCCCTGCCAAAGGCACAGTTTGCTTGCGCCCGAACATCTAGTCTGTAGTGCTTTACAAAAGTAGAAGGGTTAGACCAGGTGCTGCCTTACACAAGTCCACTAGAGGCATACGTCTTGTAAAAGCCATGGAAGTCGACACTCCCCTTGTTGAATGTGCTCAGATTCGAGGCGGTAAGTCTTTCCCCAAGAGGTGGTATGCCAAGCGAATGCCTGTACTATCCAGGAGGCTAGTCTCTGAGAGGAGACTGGAGAGCCTTTATTATATCCCCCGTAGCTCAGGAACAATCGTTGCGACTTAAGGAAAGACTCAGTCTGTGATTTATAAAAGGCCAGGGCTCTCCAGACATCTGAAGTGTGCAGTCTCTTCTCCAAATCAGAAGTCGGAGATGGAAAGAGAGCAGGGAGGACAACTGCCTGATTCACATGGAAGTCTGTCACCACTTTAGGGAGGAAAGCTAGGTCCGCCTGAGTACCACCTTTTCCTTGAGAAAAGTGGTGTAAGGCGAGTCTATTCATAAAGTGGACAGCTTACTTGCTCTTCTTGAGGTCATAATTGCTACCAAGAAGGTGACCTTCCAAGAAAGTAGCTTCAAGTCCACTGTAGCAAGAGGTTCAAATGGCGCAGATGTCAGGCTGCTGAGCACTAGTGACAAGTCCCATTGAGGGATGAGATCTTTCATGGGGGGAGCCGAAAGTCTTAAGTCCTCGCAAGGTTTGCATAAGGGGTGGCTGAAGATGGAGCACCTGTCTATGTTACCCCTCATTGCAGAAATCACAAAGGCATATACTCTGATGGAGGAATATTTCAGTCCTTTACTGTATAAGTGTTGGAAAAAGCATAAAATATCCGGAAGAGGACAGTTATTAGGGTTACAGTTGCTGTCAGTCGCAAACTTCACAAATGAAGCCCATTTAGCTGAGTACGAGCGGCGTGTAGATGGCTTTCTCGCCGCATCGAGTGTGGCCTGTACTGTTGCCAGGATCGGTGGGGAACCATGTCTGGGGGCTGGATCCTCCACACCGTGAGGTTCAGAGTGTGGAGATTAGGGTGGAGAATCTGACCTTGGTCTCGAGAAATTAAGTTGCCTATTTGTGGGAGCAGTAGGCAATGTCCCTGCAACAGGTTTCTCAGCGTTTTGAACCAAGGTTGCCTGGACCACCAAGGGGTGATTAGGATGCAGTTCGTGGCTTCCTGTCAGATTTTTGAGATCACCCTTTTGAGGAGTGGGAACAGAGAAAAGAGGTAGAATAGGCAATCCTTCCATTCCAGGAAAAAGGCATCGCCTAGCGATCCTCGACTGACTCCCACCCTGGAGCAAAATTGTCTGCAGGCCGCATTTTCTGGAGTTGCGAAGAGATCGATCTCAGGTCGACCCCGTTGCCTGAAAATCAGCTGCAGAGTTGTCTTGGCCAGCTGCCATTCGTGACAGCACCGGAGCAGGTGACTGAGAGAATCTGCCAAGAGATTGTCTTCTCCCTTGATATGGAGAGCGGTCAGACAAATGCCCCTTGTAACTACCTAGTGGTAAATGTCCAGAGTGAGAGAAAGGAGGCGGGGGGAGTGTGTTACCCCTTGGCTTGCTTAGGTACCAAAGAACTGTGGTGTTATCTGTGAGGATCTGGATGTGTCAATATCGGAGGCGTGGTTCAAAGGTGCGGAGGGCTTTCCAAACTGCCATCAAGTCCAGGAAATTTATGTGGTAGAGTTTTTCTGTGGATGACCGAAGAGCCTCTGCTCGTAGAGGTCCGCAATGTGCTCCCCAACCCAGTAAGGAAGCGTCTGTGGTCAGGACCCTGGATGGAGGAGCGGGGAGAAATGGCATCCCTTGGTTCAGATGTTTGGGGTCCATCCACCACTTCAGGCTGAGAGCAACCTTCTCCGGTACAAGTGTGAGGAGGAGGGGTTGCTGGTTAAGTCAAAGGTTCGGATGAACCAGTTTTGCAGGGGCCTCATCCACAGCCGGGTTCATTTCACAACCGATACTGTTGCTGCCATATGACCCAGTAGGCACTGAATATCACGTGCCTTGGCACAGCAATCGAGGAATATTGAAGTGGCATGTGCGACGAGGTTTTTGACGCAATTTGCAGGAAGGTACACCTAGCCAGTTCTGGAGTCGAGGATGGCCCCTATGAACTGAACTGTTTGTGTGGGGGTCAGATGGGATTTCTCCCTGTTGATTCTTAGTCCCAGTGCCCAAAGGAGGTTCAGAATGACCATAATAGCATGCAATAGGGCTTCCCGAGAGGAGTCCACTAGCAGCCAATCATCAAGATATGGGTAGATCTCTACTCCCTTGAGGCGGAGGTAAACGCAAACCACAGCCATACACTTCGTGAATATGTGTGGGGCTGTTGAGAGACCAAACGGTAAAACGTTGAACTGGAAGAGTTCCACTCCGATCACAAAGCGGAGAAATTTTCTGTGTGAGTGTTCTATCACTATGTGGAAATAGTATCCTCAAGATCGACCGTGGTGAACCATGAACCCTTTCAGAGGAGTGGGAGAATTGTGGCTAGGGTTGTCATTCTGATTTGTTCAGGTCCCGAAGGTCTAGAATGGGTCGGAGGCCTTGGTCCCATTTTGGTATGGTGAGGTACCTGGAGAAAACCCCCTCCGTACCGAGGTTTGGGTGAATGCGCTGGATGGCACCCTTCCTTAGAAGAGATTGTGTTTCTTCCTGAAGGACCTTCGAGGGTGGGGTGATCTGGACTGAACCCAGGGGTGGGGGGTGTTGAATTCTATTTTGTATCCTTGATGGACAATAGTTAGCACCCAGTTGTCTGACACTCTCTTCCAGGATGAGTAAAATTTGCTCAGGAGGTCTCCGAAGGGTGGTTTGTAATCGTTGGTACGGAGGGGAGAGAGGCTGGAGTCAAAGATGACGCTTAGACAATCCCTTGCCCTTCGCCTTTTGCTGGAACTTGGGAAAGGAATAACTTCTCCTTTGTTGCTGTTGTTGTTGCTGTGGGTATCTGGGTGCCTGGTCCCCAGGTTGCCGAGGGGGGTAGGTCTGGTGTTGTCGGTACCAGCAATGTTGATGATAAGGGATGTGGTGTTGCTGGTGCTGGACTTGGCCGATGCTCATCTTATGAGCAGTCATTCTGGCTTTCTGCACAGAGTCCATTTGCTCATCCATTTTTGCATTGAATAAACCCTTAACGTTGAATGGTAGACCTTCTATCCTAGAGTGAGCTTCGGGAGTTAGGCCCGCGGAACAGAGCCAGGCATGTCACCTTAGGGCAACAGCGCCCATCATCCCCTTGGCATTGCAGTCTGCCTTATGAGGGGCGGTATTGATCTGCTGACGGAATAGTTTGGATGCCCCCGTGTGGAACTTTCTGGCTAAGTCATGCTGATCCTCAGGAAGGTACACAATGAGAGAATCCATTTTCCCCCAAAGGAACAATTGGTACCCGGCCATCATTGCCTGGTAGTTTGAAGTCCTAAGCCCCAATGCCGCTGAAGAATAGAGGTGGCGTCCAATGAGATCGAGTTTACTGCCCTCCTTATCCACAGGTGAGGCATGCATTTTTTGAGAGCAGCCTTGAGCAGACTCTACTATGATCGAGTTCAGTTTTGGATGTGCAAAGAGGAAAGAAGTGTCCGTCTCCTGAACCCTGTACATCAATTCTAGCCTCTTGGACATCGGGGTCAAGGATGAAGGCGTTTTCCATGTCTATTGCACTGCACTCAGCAGAGCTGGAAGAAAGGGAGTAGCCACCGGGGTGGACATGTCTGCCGTCACGGCATCAAACACCGGATCATGGAGTTGTTGTACCTCTATGACCAATGACTGTGCTATTCTAAGCACTTGCTCAGAAAAGTGCCCCATATCCTCGGAAGGTGAGGCTCTATCTCATGTCCCAACGACATCATCTGGGGATGGGATAGATGGGGGGACCAAGGAATAGGAGGAGGAGTTAGATTGATAGTCCTCACCGGATTCCTGTGAGGGGGCAGGTCACTATACCACATCGATTGCACCGTGGGGTGGAATTGGAGGTGGTGGGGCTTGATGGTCCCAGCCGGATTGGTGTAGCATTAGAGACGTAGAACATCTCGGTACCAGAGGAGGAGGACAGAAAGTGTCATGTATTTCGAATTGCAGTTGTTGTCTAGGTTGAAATGGAGTATGAAACGAAGACGTAGCTCCTAAATAACGAGTGCGATCCAGGAAAAGGTTGCGGTCCCTCCTGAGTCTCCAATCTGCATCACGTTGCTGTCCATGGGGAGTAGACGACGAGACTGAAAAATGATCCTAATCACAGGATGGAGAGCGGGAGTGATCATGGTCGTATTGTCCCTGCCAATGATCCATATGGTATCAATCCGGAGATCGGTATTGAGGAGGCTGCTGAAGAGAGAGTGTTGGCCGATACTGAGGTGATTGGATACTATAAAGGCATGGTGTTGGAGACCTGGATCTCTGTTCTGGAGCTGTCTGAGCTGGACGGGGTGGTGCGGTTGGTGTGTCCCTCAACTCACCCTCTGAGACTGTGGAGGCCGTATCCAAGGTCACAACCTGTGTGGGGGGAACCACAACACGGATGGGAGAATCAAGCAGAGGAGGGGGAGGCAGGGCGTCCTGCTCCTTCTCTTTCTCCTCTTTTTCTCTGGTGTCTCCCACCGGTTTAGGGCGTTTTGCCCTTTTTGAAAGTTTTTTAGCTACCGAGATAGACAGGTTTCTTCTCGGAGTAGGTGGGTCTACTCGAACCTGCTCTGCGATTAACAGAGGGGAAGACTGAGCAGCAGGAGCCACTCCCCTTGCACTTGTGGAAGGAGCAACGACGGGCTGTTCTTGAGGTGTTTGAGCCTTAGGCATATCAACCGCTTGAAGGGCCCATTGCCAAAGGATCACCTTTAGTCCATCTGCTCTATCCTTGCGAGTCTGCTTCTATAGGGATTGGCAGTGGGGGCAAGATTCAACTTTATGGGATTCTCCCAAGCAGATTAGGCATAAATAGGGATGTACAAAACCTGCCAGTCCGAGGGGGGGGGGTCCATGGGAGGGGGGAGGTGATCTGTTCCTCCCCCCAGAATCCTCACCAGCTGGCTCCACGGCAACTCCGCAGAGCTGCTGACCGGCTCCATACAGCAAGTGATACAGACACCATTGCCGTGCCGTATCGCTGAATACTCACTGCAGGAAGGGATCCGGACACAAATGGCGTCCACTACACCACTCGCGTCCCTGTTTTTTCACGCAATAGGCTACGCAAATATCTACGTAAATATAAATGCGTAGCCTATTGTGTGAAAAACCAGGGATGCAAATGGCATAGTGGATGCCATTTGCGTCCCTGTTTTTTCACACGATAGGCTACGCAAATATCTACGTAAATACAAATGCACAGCCTATCGCATGGCAATGGCGGCCATATCACTTGCTGTACGTAGCCGGCCGGTGAGGAGGATCTGGCTCTGCGCGGGTCTGGTGGGAGGCGGAGGTAGGTGGACCTGTTCCACCATGGACTCTGGAGGCCTTTTGAATTCTTTTGAATCCGGCCTCAATGGAGTCCATGGCAGAATTCTCTGCCATCCCTAGGCATAAAGAGTGACCGTACGAAGAAGGTGCCTTACTGCCACAAGCCACGCACTTTCTGAATGGAGGCTTTGGGGCCATAAGCCGGAGAAGGAAAAAAGCGTCGCTGCTGAGGCGAACGACGCTCTCCAAGCTCTCTCCTTCTCTTTCTCTCTCTCTCTCTGTTTCTCAGTTTTTAGGTAAACAAGAAAAGAATAAAGGAAGAAAAAGAGGCAAGGAAGATAAGATAAAGACAGAAAACACAACTTGACAGAATGTCGAAGACATTCCCCATAAAGTAACGCTAAGGCGGTCGAAAAGGAAATGAGGGGAAGGTGGGAACCCACACTATATATACCAGAGATGGTGGGGGCAGGGTTCCCGCCAAAAACTGTTTAGCTTGGAAGTTTCCCGAACGAGTCTCTGCGCAGGCACAGAGCCCATATGTGTGATGCAGAGAGACCACAAAGAAAAATAGCGTTGATCAGTTTTTGAGAGCATGAGCTAGCGAAAAGTACAGTGTGAGGGCACTTGTATCTCTGAGATCTGACATAGTCTGAACTATATAATCAATTCAGGTCTGACTATGGCAAGAGCTACTAGACACACAATGCCAGATTTATTACTCCTACAATAGACAGAGAAGGTTTATCCAGCCTACCACTATTAGTTTATTAGCACAGCTATACACTTGCTGCCTTACAACTAGTACAATACAGTCCACATACCCATGGAGACCCTGGGCAACTCCCCGTAATGTCTAAATTTAATATACAAAACTTCCTGGATCATAAAATATAATAGTTAATTTAGACAATGAGAGTCTGTTGGCTTTGAACACTGAACAACAAAGACCCCATTATATTATCAAGTGCTTTTCACACCCTAATGAGCAATTATTTTTAAGTGACAATGCTACACCCGAACCCTTTACACTTGGAAATTCTACTTTCTTTTAAATGTTGTAGAATTCATTATTTTCAGAATGGAATCACACAAGTGGTGACTTTTTTTCTGGCTAATTGGAGCAATTTGTTGAGTTTTCTTTTCCATCCACTTAAAAATTATATCGTAATTCACATTAATGTCAATAATAAAATTCTTGGACAACAGTCTTTTACAAACAAAAAAGATGATGCAGAAATGCTTCCATTCTAAACAATCAGTGCTGTGGTTGGATCCCACACTGTTGTTCTGCTGAGAGAAGCAGTTCCATCAGCGGAACTGGGAGGGGAACAATCCCCCCCACCAAACCCTCAAAATCTGCTCCAGATGGCTGAGAAACCCTCCAGAGGAAATTTTAGGGCAGCACTGAGGACTGTAGGAGAGAGGGAGAATGGACCATCATGCTAGCAGACCTCCACTAGTGCAACGTTGGTTTTAACCCTGTATCTTCAAATGCCATTATGCACAAAGAAACATTAGGAACCAAAAAGCTATACCGGGTGCACTCCTTTTAAGGACACTAGCAAACAATAAACATTAGCATTTATATATTACAGTACTTTTTAGCCAAGGTTTCTAGGATGCAGGGACATATGCATTAAACAAGTGTGGCATTATAGCCCCTGAAATACAGATGGGGTTGAAATAAGTTTAGGACTTGCATGGTGTCAGTGAAAGAACCGGTAGTGCCATTTAGTAAATATGGCTTGCACTCATCAGCTGGGTCCTCCTGGTATCTCTCTCACCTGGTATCTGTCTGAGTGATGGATATCATCTGAGGAGTGAGGTGATGCCGTTGGAGAATCTCCTTCCCGCTTGATTGAGGCTGACAACAAAATTGACTGTAGGAGAAGAAGGGGAAAGGGGGAAACAGTTAAAAATGCAAAGTGTTCCCTGTTTTCAAGAGGAAACACAGCAGGAGGTGTGACCTGTAAGGTTTATTTGTTTATTACATTTATATCCTGCCTTTTCATCCAAGGAGCAAAAGGCAGCATACATGATCCTCCTCCTCCTCCTCTCTATTTTAGATTAGGCTGAGAGTCAGTGACTGGCCCGAAGTTACCCAGTGACCCGTTTGCATATCCCACCCCCCCAAGTACCAAGCCTGTCACTTCAACATGGAGGTTAAACGTGAATCATTCTTGTATCCCAACTGTGGTGGCTTGCAGACTGCTCCTATGGATAGGAATATATGTATGGGACATGTCCCGACTCTGTCTTTCAGACAGCTCCCTTGTTTGTGTTAGTGGCAGAGGCTGCTGTTGTATATAGCTCTGTAAACCTAATATGGAAACCAATCTCTGAAGAACAGCACCTGCAGTCATGAGATAAAGAAGTATCAGTACACAACTAAGCAGGAGCTGCTGCTGACTGGGCAAAGATGCTAGACACACAATAAATGCAAGATGTGAGACAGGTTGTTGGAAAAAGAGAAGGAAGTAATTGTTGGGTAAGTGAAAGGAGACACATGAAATAATATTTTCCTATCACCTCCTTTCCAGTATAATGGCATGCATACTGGGAAACTGCATAAACACATACTAGTAACTTTAAGTGTCAACCAGTCATGAATGGGCAATATGATGTAGTCTGAAATTATTGCAGAATGTGCAGTAATTCTCTGCACATAGACAAGAAAGATGCTACACAAGGGTGGGCAACTTGCCCTCCAGAAGCTTTGGCCTACAACTCCCTTCAAACCTAGTCAACCTAACCAATGGTGAGAGACCATGGGAGCTGTAGGCCAAGTTGCCCATCCCTGCAAGAATATCTGTAGGATAAAAGTGAGCCGCACTTTGGTCAAATGACTGCATATGAAGTTCCATAAGAAGCCCATGCTAAAAACTGTTTTTGTCAAACAGAAAGTCCTTTATTTAGACTTTATTAGCTGTATTTTATTTATGTCTAAGTTGCAGGAATACTAGCACGGAGTTCAAATGGGGGAAAGTAAGGTCATCTCAGCTGTCCATCCTGATTAAACATGTCTGAAAAACCCTCGGAAAATGTGCTCAAATGTGCACCTTAAAGATACAAAAGGAGGAATGCAGAAGCAGTGGGGAGAAGCACGATTAGGCACTAAAGTGCTATACAATTGCACAGATCTTCCCAGTAATAGTGCCACAAATAGTGGCACATTAATAAACATTACCCTAATTACAGGATTTCTCGTTAATACCCTGAAATACCCCAAATAACACAGATGCTTCTCTTTTTTTATAGCAGGCGATGAAGGCAAAATGGCTAGCAATTCACTGGTATTTGTGAAGGTTATCTGTACCTTGCAGACTTCAGCGCAATGGCAGGGACATATAAATTCCATGCACAACAAAGTTTTATGGGAAATGACAAGAATGCTTTGACAATATATAAAGAAGATACATTCAGTGAGAATGTAATGTTACAACTAAGGAGCTCTGAGGAGAAATACTAACAGAATTTCACAGAAAGAAATGAAGTAAACGAATAGTAAAAAGAAATATAGAAAGTATTAATTACTGGCCAAATATAATCATGAAGAATAATAAAAATTAATAAGAATACAAGGGCAGCTTTGGTCAATTAAACCAGTAAGATGAACACCCTTAGCCAAAGCAGGTCCTATGTTCATTCTAAAAGTACAGAAAGTCAGGGACCAATTTGTTATCATATGTATTCCATAAACACACAGCAAGATGGAGACTGGAAGGGGGTAGCTGATAATATTCATTCCAGTTTTTTGCAAAGCAAACTATTCCTTGCTCATCCATAATTTTCATTATGATTTTGGAGCAAGTTAATGTGTCACAAAAGCAGCTTCACCTCACTTTCAGGAAGGATTGTCACTGAGCTGACTGCTGATGCCCATCTGCATGCTGATACTCCTTTTTCTGATAATGACCAGTACTGGAATTTCATGGGGTGTGGGGAGTACTTAACAGTACACATCACTAACAGAACCTACTCCACACCCTTATTACTTCTCTTCAGCTAGGGAAGGACCAGGGCCATTCTATGTTTTCCGGGCCAAATTCAAGGTGTTGGTTTTGACCTTTAAAACCCTATACGGTTCCGGCCCAGCCTATCTTAAGGAGCGCCTCCAGCAGCACCAGACAGGCCGCTTAACAAGAACAGCCTCGGATGGCCTTCTCTCTGTCCCATCAGCCAGGACAGCTAGACTGGTGGGGACGAGGGAGAGGGCCTTTTCTGTGGTGGCCCCCACTCTGTGGAACTCCCTCCCTAGGGAACTCCGTCATGCCCCCTCTTTAATGAGCTTCCGTCGTGCATTAAAAACGCTGTTGTTCAGGCAGGGATTTGGGTGGGTTAGGGTATTTTAGAAAATGTTTTTATTGTAGAATGTTATTGTTTTAAACTGTTTTTATTGTATGTTGTACATCGCCCAGAGTGGCTGGGTGACCAGCCAGATGGGCGATTAATAAATTTAATTATTATTATTATTATTATTATTATTTTATTTATTTACTGTATTTAACAGTATATACATATTTTAAATAAATAGAACATAACTAGAATAAAAGATTTGTCTCCTCTGACTCCCATCTTTGTGCCTTTTACCATGCTGCTCTTTATACCTAGAACTGCCTTCCCTTCCTTCCTATTAATCAAGCTGATTTACTATAAGATCCTCCATCATGAACACTGTTTTAACAAAACCTTTAATGAACCAATCTAGCCTCGCAGCATCCACTCTTCTGCTGCCATTTTTATTATCTCCCATCTCAAGCCTCAAGGTTTGAGGGGGATCTTGGCATAGTGATTTAGTGGTTTTCCACCATCCCTTGCCCCATCCCAGACAGGTTCTCCCACTCGCGGTCCCAGGCAGCCACACTATCATTTAAATTTCCCGAAGTGTCCTGGACTGACACTACATTGGTGGAAATTTAAATGGCAGCTGCTTGGCTACCTAGTATGTAGCACCTGAAAATATGCTGGGGTCCTAGCAGCTGCCAAAGGATGCTACGTGGTGATCCCATGCCTGCCCATTTTTTTTGTCAATTGTTGACTGTATGTCCTCTGTGTAGAGACTGGGCAGTTTGGCACAATCAAAACAAGCCACTGGGGCTTAAACAAGCCATGGGGTCTTGTTGTGAGCCGTGGCGCATGCAGGGCATGATTTACATAATCACGGTTCAGCTGCATCTTATCCCGTTGTCCAAACTCAGGTGGCATGGCTTGTTGGAGGGTTAAACAACCCTCAAATAACCCATGGGTGGTTGCAGGGTTATCTGAGGGTTGTTTGACTCTCCAGCAAGCTATGCTACCCGGGTCTGGACAACATGATAAGCCGCGGCCGGGTGATGACCATGCAAATTGTGCCTGGCACACACTGGCATGCACCGCAGCTCACATCAAGCCACAGTGGCTTGTTTTGATCATGTGAACCAGGTCACTGGGTCATGTCTTCATTTTACACAGCAGTTAGCATAACACTGGCACTGTTATAGTAATAGCTGTAGTAGTTGCCATAGGTTGAACCATTTCCCCTCCCCCATCCAAACATTTGAGCATTGTAAAATAAGCTCAGGCACCATGCTAAGTAGTGAACAACTTTAAATTTGCATACATGTGCATGCCAATGACTAATGGCCTATTTTAGCATCTAGGAAATTTGTCAACCCTATTCCATCAGAACTTCTCTGAACTGATGTGTAATGTGTAACAGCTAAGTAGCTGCCCTTCACTAAACTTAAGGCAGTCTTATAGTTGATTTATAATCTTATCTTGGATGACTCAAAATCAGCTCAGATTATATAGTCTCTCTCTCTCTCTCTCTCTCTCTCTCTCACATTCACACACACACACACAGACACAAGAGTTGAGTTCATGAGGGCTGAAAGCACCTGTCCTTTGAAATAAAATGAGTGGTCAATTTGCAAGAAATAAACCATTTTCCCCATTGTTTTAACTGATGTTATTTTCATTTTTTTTATGTTCATGTGATTTTTTTACAGCAAAATGCCCTAATAATTTCTGCTGAAGGGAGGAATACAAGTTTATTAAATAATTTTTAAAAGCCATTTTGGGAGCAAATACTCTGATTTATAACCCCAGAAAGAGACATTTTTAGACAAGTGCCCTGCCTTGCAAAAATGTGTCCATCTGTGTATCATAACGGATCAAGCTTGCAAAATATGGTTTTAAACTAATGCATGGAATCTTACTCTCCATATTACAATGGTCAGACCAATATTAAGAGATCAAGGAGGACTCTGGTTGGAATATAAATATTTTCCTTCTTTTTTAGGATGCATGGAACACCCTGATGACAGGAGTTAAAGACACATCACTTTTCACTTTGGTTCAGTGAAGAAATAAAAATACACAAGCCATCGACTTTGCTTTAAGGAACCACTACCACAAACTCTCATTGCTTCCATCAGACCCTGCCAGGCTGTCTACTTTCCCATCTGCCCTTGCAAGTAGCTCTAATCCAATATTATTACCTGAAAAATGGCTGGGCTAGCTACTGAGACAGTAAATTAAACGTTATGTATTAGTTTTTAGCGTGTGGTCCCAAGAAGTACGCTGGCCCCATTTATTCTACAAACCTCCTGAGCACCATGACAACGACCTCTGGAAAAAATGCAGGGCTAAACTAATCCCAAAGATGTCAATCTCAGACCCTCTTCTACATATGGCCGCCATTTAGATGAATAAACTGTCCCTTAAAATTGTAGCAAGCAGTTCTATTCTAAATACCCCAGCAGCATGTTAAACACCGTATCAGTGAGCCAAGCCCCTGCTCTAGCCCCAGATTGCACTTCATTTGTGTTTCTCATTTCTCCAAGGTGGAGTGACTGTGTCTCCATTTAGGCAGTGTCAGGAGAATGATCAGGGACATAGATGGGACAAGCAGGGAGAGGGAACAGCAGGAGAGGCAGCTCTGGAATTGAAAATCCTGTCAACTTTAAATGCCCATCCAGCTACTCTTTCCCCTCCCACCCCCCGCCATAGTATCGGTATTTGGTTGTCAACTGGTGGGTTGTGCTCACAAACAGACACTGATTTGGACTAAGTCACACCGATGACACCACAACTATCTTTTGCAGTGAAAGAGAGTGAAAAATGAATAGAGAAGAAGAAAAAGAAACATATTGATAGAGTGAGGAGGGTATAAGAACATAAGAAGATCCCTGCTGGATCAGATCGAAGACCTATTTAGTCCAGCATTCTATTCGCACAGTGGCCAACCAAATGCCCATGGGAATCCTACTAGTGGGACATGAATGCAAAAGCACCCTGCAAGGGAGTCCAAAGTCCATTAGTAACATTAGAATAGATAGAGCAAAATTAAGTCCATCCTATGTTGCAGGTTGCAGCTAAAGATAGAGCCTGTCCCCAGAAAGATTGAAGGACACTCTTTTAGTGCTTACAGTTTGCACTTTTTTTTTTTAGTTCAACATCAAAGGAAATGTGAATTTGATATCATATCCCACCCCCAGGAATAACAAGCATGGGAGTCAATGTAAGGTCATACAATCTCTTGATTAATCCCAAGTTAGGATAAAAACTTGGAAAACATGTCTGCAGTATGAACTGCCTGAAACAGTATTTCCCCAAGCTGTGGACTGTGATAAAAATACTGCTATTCCTATTCTAAAGTGAGTATCGGGCCCTGAACATGCAAGTCAGGTTCCTATTCTTGCATGGAGTCTCTTTTCCCTGAACTTTTATTTGAGAACGGAAGCCTGAGGGAGAAGGCACATTCTGCTTTTAAAAATTAGGGTCTAACTTATGCTTTCCACAGAGCACTGCTTTCTTCATACTGACAGTGGGGCAAAATAGGACAGAGCCTGTACTTGGTCCATCCAATTGCTTCTGAATAAACAAAAGTGTTGAAGCAGTTCACTAAATCCTCATCCTTCTAAATGTCTACCCCCCCTATGGTACAAAATGAAGTACACATGCAAATAAATTCCAGCTGCAATTCCAAAGCTGGACAAAGACTGGCTGAGGGCTTGTAGGAAGTACCATAAGTGCTGCTCCACTGACAGAGAGGAGATTTGGCAGTAGGACAGCACATATGCCCCTGGAGGATGCCCTGTTATTTAGGTAGAAAGTTCTGCCAGTGTAGATGTTCCACCAGCACTGTTTCGCTGGTGGTAGGGGCCCAAATGGGGCAGCCTTGGGTCCGAAGCTCCTTCATTTCCCTGGCACCATCCCCCCAAAGGGTCCTCAACCACACCAGCCCTGGAGCAGGCAAAGTTAATTCCCTGCCATTGGAGATAATGAGAGGAGAAAAGGGGGAGAAAGTAAAAAGAAGTCTCTCCACCTCCCACCCTGGCTGCAGCAAGTTGACAGGGCTTTGGATGTGGCAGTCACTCCACCACGGAATCTCTCCCACCGCACACACTTAAGGATTGCCCTGCAAATTAAATTAAATAGTGGGCACTAATTATTGACTTTATAATTATGAGGTTGTGTCTTTTTAAACATTCTATGTTTTTTTCCAATCAATCCGAATTATTGTGATTGGGCCTTGTGATGGTCCAGCACACTTTGCTCCTGGGGAGTTACCACCACCAAGGGAGAAATATCTCATCATACCCTGTCAACACGGGGCCATCTTCCTTGTCCTCTGAAAGAAACTTGACACTCCTAGCAGAAAGGGTGACATCAGAAAAAGCAGGAAAAGCTACTGAAAGATTGGATTCCTGCATTGAGCAGGGGGTTGGACTCGATGGCCTTGTAGGCCCCTTCCAACCCTACTATTCTATGATTCTATGATAATTTTAAATTTCTCCTTTGTTTCTTGAGCTGAACCAATGGAATGGCACCAACATTCCTGCTCCCAGGGGGCAGGGGAGGCCTAGAAAATAAACACTCCCAAGTCACCAAACAACTTTACTCCACTGAAGATTGTCTAAATAGGACCTCTCTCTTGGTACTGCCGTCTTCATAGCTATGGGACTTTTTGGCCACAACACATACTGTATTCTAGCATGGAGGATGCAGGATGTATTGTCAATTGTGCCAATTATGTAGGAACAGGACCATGAAGTCCAACTCGCCCCTCCTTCCCAAGCATTAGTTTGTAAAAGAAACCAAAAACCCTCTCTCAGCAGCAGTTCCATTCTCTATTACCATTCCATGGCATGCCACCATTTCACTGTCAAAAGGCAGAGCAAGGGACTTGTGCGAGCGCCAGTGAGGCCTCATATTTCTAGCCCCCCTTTAAATCATCCCTCCGTTGGGTAAAGGCACTCTCTGTCGAGGTTATAAACCCTAAGAGGATCAGCCTCAGCATTACACCTGGGGCAAGCTAAATAAAAAAAGGTCACCGGTGCTTTTTAAACATGGACAAAAAAGCAGTAAAATGTGTTTGGAAAAAAAAATCTGGCATTAAATCATGACTTTTTGCCTGGCTCGCCTCATTAAAAGTGGCCTTTTGGAAGATAAAATTATCATTGTAAGCGATAAGATCTTTAAGAAAATAATTCACGGCTTCTTCACCCTTTAATATGATAGCCGCCACCGGCTAATTTTTTTCTTAATGGCAACGAGGCCATCAATCTTGTCCAAGCCTTGCTCTCACCCTCGCTTCCCTCCCCTGCCACCTTTTCAAGCAACCATATTCCCTACTCAGCTCATAGGAGCAACCGTCTGTCTTTTCTGCTTCTCCTCTAATGCCTTCCCAATTTGACAAATCCCCCTTTGAAGAACAAGCTAAGAAGCAAAGCTCAGTTACGATCTGTGGGGGAGAACATGGGCAGAGGGCACTACTGGACAAATTGAAATCAGAAATTGACGTGCAGTTTGTTCAGTGGGGAAGGCAATTAAACATTAGGACTGGAATGCCCTGGGAAGTGGTGGATTCTTAATCATGAGTATCCTTCACACAAGGTGAAGACATCCTTAAATAAAGCTTTAGTCAGTCCTAGTCTTGTGCACTCAGGATTGTTTCACATCACAATCCTAAACAAGTCAGCTTAACAGTACGTTCCATTGATTTCAATGGCGCTTGCTCCCAGGTAAGCGGGTATAGGTTTGCAGCCTCAGTGTTGTCATATGGAGCAACTCTTGTGCACCATAACATACACTCAGAGTCCAATGCTGAATTGATTGATTTATATGGTAGGGTTGCCTAGTAGGTTCTCTAATAACAGGTTTTAACATATAGTCCCTATATAAAGGGTTTTTAAAAATTAAAAAAGTTGTATATTTAATATACAGTTAAAATCATTTAACCCTCACGATTATATTTCTTGTCCTGTTTTCTACTCAGTGAGACATCCCATTTTTTCCATCACAGGTTGCAAGGCTGAAACTCGTTGTACAATACTGTCAGTTCAGTAGGAAACAAAAAGAGGTGGCTTTTATTTAATTATTAATGAATAATTAATCTGGCCCAATGGAATCTATGTATAAGGCTGAAGTTCTTTGTCCTGTGCAATCACTCTTTCCCTGGAATGCCCAATCCAGCCCAAGGGAGTCTCTACTGGTAAGTGGGACACACAAAAACAAAATACAATTGAATTATGTAGTACAAGGAATATAGTCAGCCTCCTCATTATTATTTTTCTGGCATGAGGAGTGCTATAGGAAGGAGTGCTAAATCACCCATGTGCCAGTCTCAAGACTTAATAATGCAGGATGCATTGCTAGCAAATAAATTAAAATTGCATCTCTGGCACACATCCCTTAAAAACGTAAGAGCGATGCTGGGTCAGACCAAAGGCCCATTTAGTCCAGCATCCTTCCTCCCACAGTGGCCAACCAATGCCCACAGGTAGCCCACAAACAGGACACAAAGACATCACTGTTGTTACCCAGCACCTGGTATTCAGAGGCATACTGCCTCTAATACTGGAGGTAATATATAGCCATCAGAGCTAATAGTCACTGATAGGCTTATCCTCCATGAATTTGTCTAATCCCCTTTTAAAGCCATCTAGATTGGTGGTCATCAACACATTCCTACAGAAGTGAATTCCATAGTTCAACTATGAGCTGTGTGAAGTACTTCTTCACACAGTGTCCTGAATCTGGTTGGTGGGAGTTTCTGTCCTGAATCTCCCTCCAATCAGCTTCACTGGGTGACGCTGGGTTCTAGTATTATGAGAGATGAAGAAAATTTTCTTTCTCCACACCATTACTTCTCTGGGCAGATAGGTATATCAGTATGAATAGATATGTGGGTATGAACAACAGTGTGTGAGCACACATGAGAGAGAATTCTTCAAGGATCTTTCTCTATTGTGTAAGTTCACGTAACAGTACCCAAAGTCTGAACTTGGAAGACATGGTACCATAATTCTCCCATTATGGGACAAAACACTGAACACAAATGCAAAAGTCCAGGGATGTTGGCTAAGCAGGCAGGATGTTGCAAAGATAATGGAGGAAAGAACAGTGAAAAACAATGGAAATATACATCCTATTTCCCCAGAACATGGAATATGTGAGAGATATGATAGTAATTTTTGTTCTGAATACTGTGCTTTTAGGACCGATTTACACAACCACTGTCTGCAAGGCCAGCTGATTCTTTATGTTCATTGTGAAGAACTCCTCTAAACCATTTAATATGAACAAAGCTCATAACTGGACATCCCCACCAAAACCAATTCTAAAAATGGCTGGACAATACTGTGATAATTCTAATCTGTTGGCCTGTGCTCATGATGGAACAGTTCAGAAGACCAGTCTGCTACAAGCACAGAATGATGTGAGCTAAAAAAGAAATTAAAAAAATCAGCTGCTCACATGCACATTATTAGCTACATGAATTAGCCTTCAGAGCCATTTCACACATTACTTTTCATTTTTATTTTTTGCGTATGTGTGATGGTTCAAATACACCTAGCAGCTGCCTGTTCCATGTATACATGGATAAAAAGCACATTTTCCCCCTAAATTGATAGGAAAAGTAACGTATGAAGTACCCCTCACCCTTTTGATTTTGGGGTATGTGACCCACAGAGAAAAAAGACAGCTGCATAAATAATACTGCTAACAAAGTCACTGTTTTAGGAACATAGGAAGCTGCCTTACACTGAGTCAGATTCTTCGTCCATCTAGCCCAGTATTGTCGACACTGAGTGGTAGCAGCGGCTCTGCAGGGCTACAGGCAGGATTCTTTCCTAGCCCTACTTGGAGATGCTGCCAGGGACTGAACCGGGGACCTTATACCTGCAAAGCAGGGGCTCCACCGCTGAGCTATCGACCCTCCCCAACAATTGCTTGTTTTTTTTGGCTGTATACCATATTGCTTTAACTTTGCATTAATCTTTTTGGGAAGACGCTTTAGATGCTGAATGCTGAAAAGGCGGCATAGAAATCTTCTTAAACTGCCCCGTTTGCTTGCTACTTGTGGCACTGTGAATACTTGTAATATATATGTTTTTATAATGCTTTTATAAGGTTGTAATGTTTTTATAAATGTTATATTGTAATGTATTCTTTGCTTAAGAAAACAACAGAATGGGAAAGACTAGAAATCTCTTCAAGAAAATTGGAGATATCAAGGGAACATTTTGTGCAAAGACGGGCATGATAAAGGACAAAGAAGGCAGAGACCTAACAGAAGCAGATGAGATTAAGAAGAGGTGGAAAGAATACACAGAAGAACTATACAGGAAAGATCTGAATGTCCCTGATAGCCATGATAGTGCGGTCACTGAACTTGAGCCGGACATCCTCGAGGGTGAAGTCAAGTGGGCCTTAGGAAGCATTAGTAACAACAAAGCTAGCGGAGATGACAGTATTCCAGCTGAGCTATTTAAAATCCTAAAAGATGATGCTATTAAAGTGCTGCACTCAATATGCCCACAAATTTGGAACACTCAACAGTGGCCACAAGACTGGAAAAGGTCAGTTCACATTCCAATTCCAAAGAAGGGTAACGCCAAAGAGTGTTCAAACTACCGCACAACTGCGCTCATTTCACATGCCAGCAAGGTTATGCTCAAAATCCTAAAAGCTAGGCTTCAGCAGTATGCGAGCCGAGAACTACCGGAAGTACAAGCGGGGTTCCGAAGAGGCAGAGGAACTAGAGATCAAATCGCCAACTTTCGCTGGATCATGGGGAAAGCAAGAGAATTCCAGAAAAACGTCTATTTCTGCTTCATTGACTACGCTAAAGCCTTTGATTGTGTGGATCACAACCAACTCTGGCAAATTCTGAAAGAGATGGGGGTACCAGACCACCTTACCTGTCTCCTGAGAAACCTGTACGAGGGTCAAGAAGCAACAGTAAGAACCAGACATGGAACAACAGATTGGTTCAAAATTGGGAAAGGAGTACGACAAGGCTGTATATTGTCGCCCTGCTTATTTAACTTATATGCAGAGTACATCATGAGAAACGCCGGGTTGGATGAATCACAGGTCGGAATTAAGACTGCCGGGAGAATGATCAACAACCTCAGATACGCAGATGATATGGCTAGATAGCATCACGGATGCAATGAATATGGACTTGAGCACGCTCCGGGAGAGAGCACAGGACAGGAAGGCCTGGTGTGCTATGGTCCATGGGGTCACGAAGAGTCGGACGTGACTGAATGACTGAACAATTTTTTGCTTAGTGGTTAAGACGCTGAACTGCAGACTGGAAGGTCTGCAGGACAGCAGTTCGAGACCCGAGTGCCGCGTGACGGAGTGAGCTCCTGTCTTCAGTCCCAGCTCCTGCCAGCCTAGCAGTTCAAAAGCAAGAAATTGCAAGTAGATAAATAGGTGCCGCTTTGGCGGGAAAGGTAACAGCGTTCTGTGCACCTCGGTGTTCAGTCATGCCGGCCACATGACCATGGAAGCGTCTTCAGACAGTGCTGACTCTTTGGCTTAGAAATGGAGATGATCACCACACCCCAGGGTCGGACACGACTGGTTGGGGACACCTTTACCTTTTATTTTTTGTAAACCGCTTGGAGATACTTTGGCAAGCAGCATATAAATCTATTAAATAAATAACTTAGCCCAACAAATTTCTCTCTCCCCCCACCCCCTTTTCTTGCATATAATAGCTGCTACAGACCACCAGTCCTGCCTCAGCCTCTGCTGACTTGGGTAGATCCTGGTTTCTCCTGGCTTTTCCCCCATCCTTTCTAGGGTCACCAGGGAAGCAGGTTTTGGAGCAAAGCGTTTCATCCAGGCTAAGAGGAAAGGAGCTTGCTAGCCAGCTGGCTTGGTGCCTCCACAGCCACAGATGTTGCCCCCCAAGCCAGACCAAGTGTGAGGTGGCGAAGGCCAAATTGTCTGGGGGCACCATTTTGGGGCTGGCTTTATCCAGTCAGCAAGGAAAAGTAGAGGTTACCTCTAAGTTTTCTTTCTCTGGAAGTAAGAAATTGTTCATTTGATCAGACATTCAGAAAAATGTGTTTGTCAACAGGACCAGGTGAACTGCTACCAGCCTCCTGAAACACATGTGCCCCTGTAGCATGTTGCCATTGTGACTGAGAAATGTCACCTTCGGGCAAAGGCAACATACTCCAGGTGCTTGCTGGTGGGGGAGCTGGAAGAGGGGAGGGAGCCAAGAGTCTTATGGACAGCGGATGACCATGCTACTGCTTTGTGCAAACAAAAGGAGAAAGTGGGAGACCGCATCATTGCAAAAATGCTTTCTCTAGAGGTTGCATCTACTCTTGAGTAAGGAAAAGCAGACAGGAACAGTCACAGCTTAGAAGCCACTGATAAAAGGCACAGAAAGGGAAAAGCAGAGGAGCAACTCCCTAAAGATCTGCCTTGAAATAAATGAAAAGGCAGGGAGGATGGTGAAAATGACAATGGGTGCTTTCCAATTACCCTCTCTCTATCTACTCTACCACAGGATCTGCTGTGGGAACTAGAGAGTGAGAGAGAAACAACTTTTGCCAGTTCTATCCACCCACCTATAAACATGTGTAGCATAAATGAGGGATGGGTCCATATATGGAGGGAGAAGTTGGTGCTCCTGAAAACACCCTTTTCCCTGGGTTAAAACGCTCAGGAATTGCCATTACGTGCAATCTGGATCTTTGTATGAGAGATGGAGCACCTTTGTGTTTGTGTACACTGAAAGCAATACAGATCCAACTATGCAGGTGTGAATGTTCTTGAATGGGTGTATGTGTGCTCTAGGCTGGGGATGTGCAGAATGTAGACCGGGATCCACTCATAGATCACCATATGATTTGCAGAAGAGCAGCATTAGTTTTGTTTAACAATCACAACAACAAAAAAGTCTGTTAGGATCTCTGATTTTAGTACCTCAGATGTAGATTTGTACCTTTATATGCAGGTCATCCCAGTGTTTCCATAACGAGGGACAGTAGGTAACAGGCTCCTTCCCCTAGATCTGGCTCCAGTTGGTGAATCTTAGAATTTTAGTTAAAAAAAACAAAGTAGTTTGTGCAAGCTTGAAGTCTGCCCACACATTTTCTAGGTGAATGATTGCCTCTTATGCTCATTGTGTGTGTGCAGGAAGTGCCCATGCATGACTGATACAACTGTTAGATACCTGCATGTATGTGCGTACATAACCATGCGAATGTGCTGCGCTTGTTCTGAGAATAAGAATGGGAGGGAGTACAAGGGGGAACATATATGAGCTGCATGTAGCCCCTGCCCCCCCCACCAAGAAAATGCATCAAAATTGCAGCACGTGCTCATTGCTGCCTCTCCCAGCCCTAACTACCTCCTCCCTGTCTAAGAGATAGGTCAGAAGTCAGCACTGGGAAGCGGTGAGCCGGCAGCGGTGACACTCTGTTTCCTTTCAAGGCCGCCCATTTGAGACTATTAAGTGCTGGGCTCCTGCTTTTTGATAGCCCGAAAACACAGGCAGTTTATTTCTCTTAAACAATCAATCACAGCTGCTGTCAGCACAACAAATACCCTAACCCTGCTTTTTACATCTAGTTCTGGCCTTTCCCTTCTCTCCTGCGCAAAGTGTTTCCCGCCTGATGCGTTGGACTTTAACTCTGCCATCTAAATAGGTACTTATCACTTAACATGGAGGTGATGGTTTGACATGTTTTCTGTCTCCTGCCCTCCCCTGCATGGTGGGGAAGCAGTCAAAGTGTTGCTAATAGCTGTTATCACTTGGGAACTGTAACCTGACTGCAATGAGTGATACCAGCCTTAGCTGTGCTTTATAACAGCACGAGTGGTATCAGCATTCAAAGTCACAAACACTGGCATCTTTTATTCTCTGACGCTTTCCCAAGGCCCAGTCAACCCACAAACTCTCACTGGCTCTTTTGTGGGCTTGAAGCCCTGAATCCAGGAGGCCATAGGAGCACTTAATAGAGAAATGCTCAATAAGGAAAGTAAACTTCAACTTTGTGGATTCTGGCAATTTGACCTCTTGTTTGTGTTATACCAAAGACCAGTGCACTACTTTCTATGCCTCAGAAGGAGCCAAGGAAGGAAAAGACTTGACCAAGATTGCATGTTGTCATATAAGGACTCTAGTTAACTTTGCTCTCTGCCCTTGGTATCTGACATGGGAACAAAGGAAGCTGCCAGACAGACCATTTGTCCATCAAGCTCAATATTGCCTACTCTGATTGCCAGTGGTTCTCCAGGGTTTCAGACAGGAGTCTTTCCTAGACCTACTTGGAGATGCCTGGGACTGAATCTGGGCCCTTTTGCATGCAAAGGATGAGCTTTACCACTCACCCATGGCAATCTTCCAGAAACTTAAGGAAGGTGTCTCTTGACACTGTTTTCTGCTCAGCTATCTGCACAGAAGTCAGACTTATACCTCATTTCAGGCTAGAGCACACTAATCATTTATCACATACTCCATAGAGATATGTTTGAACCAGTTTGAAAACCCAGAGCCAGAGAATCTTCTCCTGCGAGTTTTCAAGTGTGTGATGCTTTAAGAAGCTGGTTTGTTGGTAAAAAGGAAGATATTCTGATCCTAAATCCATTTGCTTGGAAGTAAGACTCATTGATTTCAATAAAGCTTACTTCCAATAAAGTATACTTAGGATCATGGCATTAGTAGACACATTTCCAAACTTAATTACATCTATCCAATCTTTTCCCAAGTATCTTCTCCCACATGAATACCAGCCCTAAGTGCTGACATATTTCAAATACACATGGACAGTTTTCTGGTTTCCCCCTCTCCCCTACAGCCACAATGAGCAGATTTAATTATTAATCTTTTATCGTCTATCACTTTTAGAAATGAAGCCCTGAGGTGTTATGTGATTTCCCCAAGGTCATCATAGAAGTACATGGCAAATCTGCTACTAAGGATCCAGGACTACAGACCCAGAAGTCTAGGTACATAATACCTTCCTGGCTCAAGTGCTAGAGAAAATCCAGAAAAGAACATGCCTCTACAGTAAGATATTTGGAAAGTATTTCTCCTTGGAGGACTCTAATGGTTAGGTCATCAGCGGCAGTAATGCAGTTCCACAATTGTTTACATAGCTATGAAGGGGCGTAGTGGGGGGAAAGAATCAAAGAACTCAAGTGACATTCACTTAAGAATCAGAATGGAAATCTGGATCTGATTGCCAAAATAAGTGTTCATACTATTTGTGATCAAATATCTGCCAGTCCATGTTAAATTAAATATATTAAATCTGTACATATAATTGTAAATTTGTAAATATATTATAATGACAGCCCCAACCACTTCACAGACATGAGTATACCTAATTTCTACTGTATTTCTATTCCTAGAAAAACAAGTATCATTATACATACTCAATGGGGGAGGACTTGGTGAGGGAATACCATTAATGTACAAGCTGAAATTACTAATAGGAGCAGGGAAGATGGGTGGCTTCTTTTTTTCTTACAGTGGTAAAGAGGAAAAGGAACCCAATGCTGGAAAGTGTTTCCCTGTGCCAGTGATTCCAAACAAGTGATGGAGAGCCTGGCCTTGCAGATATATCAACAAAGAGGAGTGATAGTCTGGCCTCTGCCAAAGAAACAAAGACCACTGAGAGCCTGCTTCCCTCTCTCTCCTAGGAAGAACATGAAAAGGGGAAGACCAGCCTGGCTTCAACCACTGATCAGAGGGAATTCCTCACCACCACACCAGAAATAACTCTACTCCAGTTGCCTTGGGAATTCAGAAGTGAGAGGAGTTATCTGTTTTATTTGTTACAGTTATATCCCACCTTTGCTCCAGGGAGCCCAAGGCGGTGGACATGCTCCTCCCCATCCTCTCCATTTTATTTTGGCACTCTGGTGCTATTTATTTAGTGCATTTTAAATCCCACTTTTCTTCCATCATGGAACTCAAGGCAGTGTACATCAGGTTCCCAGGTAGCCTTCCATACAGGCACTCACCAGACCTGGATTAGATTCAGCAAGGTTGTTGCATTTGTGTTCTCTCTGAACATGTCCTGGAGCCATGCTTCCTCCAATGGCCAGAGGAACAGGGGGAATTAGTACATTCTTGTATCATTTTCATGTGCTAGAAACCACCCTGGAGATCATTTGATTGGAAGGTAAGGTATGCATCTTTAAAAGTAATACATAAACAAAGAGAGTGCTGGAGTGAAGATAGTTTGTGAGCTCCATCTCCGAGGAAGCTGAACCACCAAGTGAACCCGAATACAGAATTCCTTTGATGAAATTGGTTAAATTAATGATTTTACTCAGTGAAATTACTTATTCACTAAACATTTTCTTACTCAAGAAAAAACTTGAGGGTCACTGCCCTATATAGTTTTCTCAAGAAGCTCCCACCACAGCAGGAGGAGTTCAGTAGACAAGTTGCTGGAAGATGTTGCAGCAGCAGCAGTTGAGGACCAGGAACAGCAGCCAAGAGCAGAGGGCAGGAAAACTGCCAGAAGACTGTGGGCTTGTGCCTGACCCCCTGGTTCTGCTAAAAGCACAGCTCTCTGTGTCCTGCTAAAGAAGTCCTAGACACAAAGAAGTAGCTGAAGATCTGATTTTGGAGTCCAAACACTGGTCTAAGTGGATCAGGATGTCTTTATGCAAACAGAAAGGAAAAAGGGGTTCTGAACACTGAGGAATGTCCTGAAGCCTGATGCTGCCCTGACAGCCCTTTCTCTCTCTAACAGGTATCTCTAATAAATAAATGAATAACCACCACCACATGATCATCTGGGGCTCATCCCCACAACTGGGGAGAGTTACTGAATTTGCTCTAATGCCTTGCCATGAAAACAGAGCAATGTAATGAGTGACAGTTCCTTATGGGTAGAAACCATGCAAATCTCAGCAATACAGGAATGTGGAGAAAATGAGAAGAAAAGAAGGGGTGAGATTATCATAGAGTTTATACTCAAACCTACATGTCACACACACACACACACACACACACACACACACATATATATATATATATATATATATATATATAAACACTGACTGTAAGCATTTGTCATCTGGGTGAAAGAAGGATGAGCCCACTAGATGTGTGAATCCCCATTGGTCTTCAGTGATGGAGTGCAGTAGAGCAGAGCACTCTGGTTTTCACAAGGAAGAAATTGTGAAGATCCAAAATTCTGTTTTGGATCTTCACAATTCCAAAACTCCAAAATTCTGTTTCTGATCCAAAAAGTTATGCCAGCATAACTTTCTGACAATCCCTATATAACCTTCAGGGGGAACACTGTGGGAAGGGAGGGCCTCTCTCATCAAGTGTTTTAGAATGCATCCGCTGGAATTCTTTTATGTTGAACAAATAGTGACGTTCAGTGGTCAAAACAAGGAAATAAATTAATGAGAAAGCATGTCTTCCATTTAAATTAGATTTTTACTGCAATATTTTGTGTTCCTTTTTTTTAATTTATAAACATGAGCTCAAGCCTCAAATTATGGGCACAATCCAGCACCTCCACAGGCACAGCTGAATGCATGGGATGGGATCAGCATGGGGCTCAATGGAGCATAAATAACATGGGCCAAGGCCTCGGGGAGGAGAAGTACAGCTATATGCTTATATGGGAGACTTGCACAGGCCTTCTGTTGAAAAGTCAAGGCTAGTGATGTGCATATTCCTGTATGTGGTTGATGCGCAGTTGGCAAGGGGCAGAGAAGAAAGCTCAACTGAGTACTATGCCAATCCCCTTTTGTGTGTGCAGCTGCATATACGGGGAGTGGGATGGATCATGTCCTAGGTTTTTAGCCCTTGTGGTTGAAAGGAAAAGCCCTGACTATATGCTAAATATTAAAGATACACAAACTTTAAAGACCCAGAAATCAGACACGGTATCAGTGGCATTTCCAATAACGGGAGACCATCTATGCTCATTCCTGCCATCCCTTCCCTCTCTCTCTTTCCCCCCATTCTACATACAAACTGTCTCCTCAACAAATCATGTCCCAAATCTTACACCCAGTCAATGATCGGAGGCAGACGGGGGAATCCCAAATATAAACTGTGCAAACCAGAATTTAAAAAAAAGAAAATTAAGTACATTTGCCCAATTTTATTTGCCCAATTTTAGGACCTTCTGATTGTTCCCTTTGCTGGGTTTATTCCCTCCAACACTCTGCTTCAATTTCAATTCCAGGATTCTTCCATAAAATACATCAAGAGGTGAAAAGACCCCTGAGTAGGTGCAAAGTGCATTTCTCTTACTACTAAGAACTAACTATGGAAAGTCCCAACAAACCAGGGATTAGGAGGAAGGGCTTCAATATCAGAGAATGGTCTTTTTAAATAGACTTGAGCCCTAGCATCTTTCCCCCGCTATAAATTAAGCCCTGGAAATATTAGCTTAGATTTACACAGGACTAAAGCTGCTGATCCTAGCCTGCCAAAGTCCAGCTGCCAAACTCTGCGCAACTTTTGCAACATGCAAGCCTTTTCTTCAAGCAAGTGCCACTTGAGAATAACAATTCTGAGGTGGAGTGGCTGAGAGAAGAATTCAAAAGATCCCTCTTCTTAAAGTTCTTGGGGGGGGGGGAACTATGCAGTGCCAGCAGATGAGTGATCTTGGTTACACAGGACCCCTCAACTATCCTGCCTTAATCCCTTCACTCAAAGCAAATGGGATTCTTTGTTGCTTGAAGCTTCAAAGGCCCATCCCTGCTGGGAGAAAAGGCTTTTTCTTGGTTATCTGGTGACTGTTCCTAGCTCACTGTATTTACCTCCAAACAGCTAATCCGCCTATTGAACTCCTCCTCAAGCTTGGTGTTTGGGACAGAAGAGTTATCTGCATCCAGCAATAAGCACAAGTGAAATGCGCTAGACAAGAGCTGCTTTTCATGCCGCTCTTGCCCTTTTCTACTCCCTTGCGAGGCACAAAGGCAAATGTAAGATTCTTTATTTTTAATTGATGTGTTCCTCCCAGCCCTGCATTTCCATGCCTGCTTCTGTTTTGTTTATTTCTAAGATCAGAAATATCAGCTCTTGATCTACCAGAGCAGCACTGAGATAGCACAGTATAGGGCCCTACACCCACACCCTTAGCAGCCTACGACAGCAGGTAACACACTGGCCGACTAGATTCTACCTGGTTCTGAGGGCTACTTCACACATTATTTGGCAATAACCCTGTATTGGTCATCAGGTTCACATTTGTTGAGGAGCTCTGGCCAACCTCCAGGCACCTTAGTATAGAAGTACTTGCTCTAAGCTAAGTGCACCACTACCTTTAATGCCCAACAGGTGGAAGGAGAGCAGGAAGAACTACTGCAGACACCCCTGGCATCTTACCCAACAACAGTATTCTCCCTGGTTCCTGAGCACCTCAAATGAAGGAAAAATTACAAGCTGTTATTCTATGAAGGTGGGGACCTAAGGGCCAATGCCAGTGAAATCTGGAACCATTTCAGAATGCCAAAGTTGCTTTGCAATAGCTTCTAAGCATCCCCCAATATTATTAAGGCATCACTATGAGGGGTGCATGTGCAGCCAAAAAGGGACTGTTCATGCAACATGCTAAGCAACACTCAGTGGTTGAGTGTGGGTTGTTGTTGAACTGTGGATTTTTTCTGAACCATGCGTTAGCATGTTGTCCGAACCCAGGACATTTTCTGCAGGATGGCCTGTTAACCACCATGAACATCCCAACAACAAACCACGGGTTCTCAAGGTGGCTTGTTTGAGAAAAATAAGCCACACTGCATGGTTAACAAGCCACCCTGTGGAAAATGTTCTGAGTTCAGACAACACGCTAACCGATGGATCAACAAACAACCCACGGATCAACAACAACCCATATTCAACAACAGAGTATGGGTTAGCATGTTGTGCAATCCCAGTCAAAGACTTGTGTGACTGTCCCCTATGCAAGGAATGTCATGGTCTGTGTACACCAGAGGTGGGCAAAAAAAGGATCTACATCTCTAGGTGACTTGAAATAAATCAGCATGGATGTCTGACTCTCAGTTGTTTAACAATGCCCCTGCTCCCCACCGCCCCACTAAATTATACTGTTGAAATACAGAAAGCTGGGTGTGGGCGGTAACCAAGAGTAGATTTTTGTTTGGAAGGACTGTGGGTGCTATTCATTTATGGTACTGAAAAGAAGTTCCTGGGTGCAGAATGATTTCATTTTAACTGTGTACTTTTGCACCAGGCTCTGGCTGGTGGCTCTTCAGGTTCTAGTAAAGCACAAATATTCCGCAAGACTAAAGTGTGCCTTCTCTTGGTGTACAGGACAGAGATATTGATATAAAGATGATGACAGGGAGGACAAATTGGATCAAGGAATGGAATGTTTGTAGGGGCAAGGAAGATCATGGAAATTAACAAAATGTGACTGAATTTGGCTCACTTACCTTGGGAGTGCCTGGGGCCATGACATCCTTCAATATAGAGTTCTTACTGCCAAGAGAGAAGAGAAGAGTATCAGTACCATTGTGAATGTGTGCAGAGAAACTTCCCAAAGGAGAACTCTGAAGAGTTAATTTGCTTTGTAAAGCCCTCTGTTATAAGATGATGAGCCCTCTGAGTTCACCCTTCCCATGCAGGGGTAGGAGCCCATCACTATCAGACTGCACTATATGGTCTGATTATTAGCTCCCCCAACCTCCTTTCCCTATTATGCATATATTATATTTGTATCCCACCCTTCCCCCAAGGAGCTCAGACCAGCTTTGTTGTTGATGATAATGTTTTTAGCTTTGTAACAGTTATCCATGCTCTGGTAACCTCCTGGTTGGATTACTGCAGTGCATTGCACATGGGGCTACCTTTGAAGATGTTTCAGAAACTTCAGTTAGTTCAAAACATAGCTGTTACATTAGTAACTGGGCCTGGCCAATATGGTCATGTGACACCAGTGCTTTGGCAGCTGCACAGGCTTCCAGTCTGCTTCTGAGCCAAATTCAAAGTATTGGTGTTGACCTTTAAAGCTCTAAACAGCTTGGGACCAGAGTATCTAAAGGAAGTCTCCTCCCATATTCACCTGCTAGACCCTTAGGTCATCTTTGGAAGCCCTCCTCCAGGTGCCCCCATCAAAGGAAGCTAGATGGCTCTAAGAGAGAGGGCCTTCTCAGAGGTTTGCCTGGTGCCTAAGTTGTTATCTTTTTAGCCCCAGGCAAAGACCTTTCTTTTCTCCCAGGCACTTTAGAGACCTAGTTCTATATTATTATGGCTGTTTTATTGATTCCTGCACTGTTTGTTGTTTTGCATTGCACTGCATTTTATTCTTTTAAATATACAGATGCAATTTATATTTTTATTACATTTTTATATTTTTAACTGTTTCTATGGCATTTCAGTCTTTACCTATTTGTAATTCACAGAACATTGGTTACTGGGAGGATTAGAAATTAAATAAATAAATACAGCCCCTATGAGATAGATTAGGCTGAGAGAGAGTGACACCTAACACTGCCTGTAAACATTTTAGCTCAGTAGGAATTTGAACCTGGATTGCCTGCATTCAAACCCAAACTCTAGCCACTGTACCACACAGTTTCTGTAGTGTAATTGCCTGTTCCATCCATGTAGTTCTGTCCCCTAGCCTAACCCAACTTTTCATGTCTAATAGGGAATCAGGCACACCGCTATGGGAAAATATGCCATCAAGTATCATAAAACAGAGCAAGGCCATTTGACTGGACTGGCTCCTGTTTTTGGAGGCCTCTTGGACAGTGTAGCCTACAAGGGCTCTTTAACTGTTGGGTTTGTGTGGGGAGGGGAACTAAAGCATGGCAGCGAGGGGTGGGCGAAAGCAAGGCATACAAGCTGAGAAGATGTACCAGAATCCCCTGCATGTCACAAGGAATTCTGGGGCACATACTCTTGGCAAAGGCCCAGCCAGGTCAAAGACAGCATGTTCTGCCTCCAACTCGCTCAGGCCTCACCTAAACTGAGTGTGTGCTCTAAAGCCCCTAGCCAGACTCGTTGTTGTTGTTGTTGTTATCAGCAGCAGCAGCATTTCTATACCACCCAGTAGCCAGAGCGCTCTGGGCAGTTCCCAGAAATTTCAAACCACAAATACAAGATAATAAAAACATAGTAAAAATCTTTATCATACACATTTTTAAAAAAGAATGAGAGTCAACTGAGAGCCAAAATAGCGGCATCCATTCTCAATTGGTTGACCCCTTACTAGCTCTGGGACCTGGCAAATACCCAACCCTGCTGGCCTCTGGCACTGGCCATGTTGTTTAAGACTGGATCTTGGATGAAATTGTGGCACAATTGGGGGGGGGGAAGGAAACTGAAAACAAGGGGTGCTGACGCAATCAGAGGTGATCTGGGAAACCCTCAACAGACAAACTGCCACGAAGAGAATTAGTTTGCTATGCTATGGACGCATCAATGACACACTAGCAATGCGGTACCCCTCTGCTGCTACTGTTTGTGGGGCACAGATATTGCTCGATAACTCTACAAGCACACACCACCCTGTTTGACCAGAAATCCTGTTGCAAAGTGGCTGCCTTGTAGCACACTGATGTGACTGCTGTCAGGAGCTCCCTAGCTGCCTCTTGCAGTCCCCTCCAATAGCCAACTCAGGACACAGACGACGAGGATTCTTTCTGAGGCTTTATTCCTTTATTACATTATGACTCTTTCAGATACTAATCACTAGCGACTAAGCAAGGAACAGCACTGGGGAAAGATAGCAGAGTAGCCTAAGCTCCAGGTAAGGCAGTTGGTTCCTGTTTGAAGGGGAACCACAGGAAGACTCTGAACTTATGGGCTATGGAGAGATCCTCCCTCTTTCCCTTGGGTCCTCGGGACACGACCGTTGTTTGAGCGCCAAACGAGCGGTACGCCTCCTTTCGGCGCCCTCCATCTGTCGTCGCTCCCTGTGTCTGCGCCGAGCGTCCAGCAAGCCCCCCTCCAGCGCTCTCTCACTGCCAGGGTCACTATCTCTTCCAGGAATGCTGGCAGAAGGAATGAATCTCTGCCAGCTGCTGTGCTTGAGAGAAATGAGTGAGCTCCTCTCCCACGGATTGCTGTTCCTCCTCAGAATCAGAACTGCTCTGGGGCTCTGTGGGCTCAGTTTCCACCCTGACAACTAGCACCTCATTGCTAGCACACTGCCAGGGCACAGGCATTCAATACAACTGCCTCATTACTCTGTGATTGATTACAGCCCCTCTCAAATCAGAGAGTATTTGATGTGCAGCTACATTTCTAAGTATAAATTGTAAACATTTCTCTACATTTCTCTTAGATTCCTGCACTGAGCAGGGGATTGGACTTCGTCTTATAGGCCCCTTCCAACCCTATTCTTTTATGATTCTATGAGTTCATGACATCCACAAGACACTTGGCCTTTGAAAAGAATTAATGGATACAGACTCTAATAGGAATGAAAAACAGATACCACACAGGATTGGGTCAGAGGAAGAGAAGGTAAGAGGGGAAGGGGGACAGAATCACTAAAATTAGATAGGCCTTTCTCTAGGTTGTAGGAATTCCTTCTCTCTTTTTTTTGGTTGGTTGATTTGTTAATTTCACTCCATTTCTATTTAACGGCTGGAAGGAGGTTCACACCAGGGTGATCCTCCTCTTTCCTGCCTTCCCTGGAGCAAGATGCTTCAGATTTAATAATGCCTTTCACCCTCACTCGAGACAGGTTAAATTTGAAACAATTACATATCAAAGGCGATGGGGCAGGGAGACCCTGCACTGTAATTTTTTTGGTTATTAAAGTAATCTCTCTCATGTAAATTCTCTCGCTAACATGCCACAAACAGCATTAGGAAATAAATGATTTCCTCATGATTCAATTTACTGATACAAAGCACCTGCAACAGGCAAAAATGGGGCTCTGAAATATGTTACCCAAGATGATGTCTTGTGCTTGCAGGGCTCCCGCTGCTGGAGGTCCCTCTCCGCCCGCGTGCGTGTGTGTGTGTGATGGATGGGTGGATAGGTGGAGGGGAGGGTGGTTAACGGAGGAGGAGGAGGATGGGGAGAGAAGAAATTGTACTTAATAATAAAATTTGTATGCAAGTCGGCATCCCAAGCTAGGGATGACTGATCGGCAGCCAGAAAGTATTAAAAAGCCTTGCTTAACAGATGCTGACAATAGAACAAGACATATCAAATCAGATCTATTCCAGAAGCATTAATACATACATACACACACACACACGCAGACAGAGACACACACACACTTTTCTTCTCAATCACAGCAATATGGGAGACATCAATAAATTTTTATGAGACTTTTAGAAGATCAACATGCTACTGGATGTGACAAAAAAGCAATGTGGCTGTCATGTTCTCTTTGTCGGGGACACTTTAGCCCCAGATGTCGAGCTGTGGCAGCAGTGAGTAGAAATTGAATTTGGCTGGCTTTAATCTGCCTTTCATTGGCAGATGGCTGGGTGTTGCAAAACGAAGAAAGGGTGGTTTGGAAGGTGCTGGCTCCTAGAGACTGCAATCCTCCCATGCAACCCCTGTCCCTTACATACAAGCATAAGGCTCCTTTATCACAAACACAGCTCCCCCTAAAAAGCAGAAGACCAAAGTCTTCTCCACTTTCTTCCTACAGCCAGTGTGACTCTGTTTGGGATCTATGACCAACAGCTGCCTGGACCTTCATGCACGTTACAAGGGAGAAGGCCAAATTTAACAAGCTTTTACCAAGAGGAAAATGTGTGTGTATGTGTATACCCAAATTATCTTCATGATGCGTTGTAATATTCAATCAGTTCTTCCTTCCTTTGGACATACTGAGGAAAGGAAGAATTAGTTGAATACTACTAAGTATATTAAGAATATTTGGGCAAGGGACTAAGTGTCTTTGATTCTACCCTCAACAGCCATGGAAAACAAGCACTAACAGTACAACTCAAGATGGCTTAACTTGTGGTTACTACTCCAGCTTGATTAACTTGGAGTATAAAAATGTAATTTTGTTGATATGGCTTCAGAGCATTAGGACAGTCTGACCAGGTCAGACCTAGGGCCCATCCAACCTCATATTCTCTCTTACAGTAGCTCACATTGGTTGATTTAATATAAGGGCACAAAACCCAGCGCAGGGCTGACTCTCAGAATTTCCTCCATCTCAGCCTTCTCTTCTTGAATCCAAAACCCGACAGAGATTATTTCTTTAAATACATAGGAGTCTGTATACACAGGTAAATGTGTCGTGTGTCTGTCTCTTCAGACAGCAAAGTATTAAAGAATAGCTGGCATGATGGTTGAGAAAGGGAGAGGCCATAAGCAAAGAGAAAACTTCCTTCCCATAAACAGTGCTGGCAAATTAAAATGGTAAAAGGGAAATCACGACCTTTAAAGTTCAAACACTTTTCGGCACCTTTTAAAGTTTTCTGCTCCAGGCCCTTGCAAAGAGCACAATCTTTGGAGACCTCAGAATTCTCTTTAATCACGAAGCAAGTCAGCAGCGGTCTGAAATGATCACACATTTACATAGTAATAACCTCAGCCGACACTCCCCACATTATTTCATGGCCAGCATATTGCCACACTGCGAGCAATCCATGTGGTTTAAATTATAACCCATACATAGGAAATTAGTTGCTAACTATGATCTTCACAGGTTTGTCTGACATTTCTAATTAAGATGATTTACATAGAATTATCCTTTGAAAGCACAAACTGGTGTTTTGCTAGCTAATAAAATATAATTACTACATACCCACCCATCCACCCACCCTTTACAAGTTACAGTTAGTTTTAATCTGTTTGGGGAATTGTTTATCCAGTTCATTATGATAGCACAACTTACTTGCCGCTTTTAGGTAGAAGCAAATTACAACGAGGAAGGATATACATATGAGGAATAGAGACTACTCTCTAAAGGGGCAGAGGGACTTGGTGGATGAGATTTTCATTCCTAGGGCTTTGCATTATGTCCAAAATTAATTCACGTTTCCATATTGATTCATTTTCTAAGAAAATGTGCCATGTATGCATAAATGTATGTGTAAACATTTGGATATGTACACATGTGCTAAGGAGCTAAGAATAACTATTTTATTTATTTATTGAATTTGTAACATGATTGACCCCAAACACTCAGGCTGCAAATCACAGTTCATCCTCCTCTTGAATATTTAGCCTGGGAAAAAGCCCTTTGGGACCTCAAAGCCTGCTTCCATTCTCAGGAACACCAGTTGGTCCAAATCTCACTCAGTGTTTCATCAGATCAATGTAGCTACTAGTATTTTAGTCTAAAGTGAACACTCATTTTGAATTGTCAATGACATAATGCAACAGTCCGAGTTATCTGGAGATGTATGATCATGAATGCACTTCCTGAGTCTTGCCTTACACTGGTCTCCATTCTGTACCAATGTACCTGATTGCTCTGCTCGCAGAGATCACATTTTCTCTTCCTGCTAGTGGCATACTGGTCACTTGACTCGTTCACCACAAAGATTCTATTTTTCAGTGTGTCAGTATCCTTTTGGATGCCAACTTGTCCAGCCGCATTTTGGTTTGTCTTCCACTATGTTGATAAAATGGCTGTGCTCAGTGATATGCCACAGGGTTTGTATACCTTGCCAAGTCCTATATCCCACACCCCCAGTTAAAAGATTCCAGTAGAACTGAAAAGACTACTATATTATGATCCTGGAGAGTAGGGATGTCAGAGAATTCTGCGACAGATCTCCGTGAGGCCGAATGCCAGTGCATTCGGCCCCCCGAAATCCATCACAGAATGGCCTGCCACCCCCCCCCGCCCCCTGCAGATGTCCCCTGGGACGAGACTTACCTGGGGCGGACGTTTCGGACGGTGGCAGCTCCAGCGGCGGCTTCGACGGTGGCTGGTCTTCCGACCGGCCGCCACCACCACCGTTTGCAGTCTGTGTTTTTTTCCCCATAGACGTGATAGGCTACGTAAAGACTTACATAGCCTATCACATCTGGGTAAAAACAAAAACAAAATGCGTATGCAAATGGCGGCGGCTATGGCCGCCGCCATTTGCGTACGCGGTTTTGTTTTGTTTTTTTACCCAGAGCCCTCCGCGGCCGGAAATCCGGCTGTGGACGGCCCTAGCCTAGGCCTGGCTGGCTGCTCCGCGGAGCCGCTGCGGAGCACAGCCGGCTGTCGAGGATTCTGGGGCGGAGGACCGGATCGCCTCCCCCCCGTCAACGATTCCGGGGGGAGGGATGGAACTCCCCCCCCGCACCATGAACAGGATCTGCGAAAAGGTAAGTGACTTTCGTACATCCCTACTGGAGAGCTGTTGATCACTACTCTGATCCAACGTAAAACAGTCCCTTATATCCTATTACGGTAATGAGCAATATCCAATACTGCTGCTGAGCCTTCGTTCTTTCTCTTGCACCCACAGAACCCACTGTGAGTGCAACAGGAAACTAGGACTTCCTAAAACAACCCTGGAAACATGCCAAAACGCTTGTTTCTAGAACAAGACAGGCCAACGAAGCTTCCCCATTCTGGAAATGAGAGTTCTGGCTCGTTTCCGAGGTTTCTTTGGAAGCACTATCTTCCTGTTGCACTAGCCACGGGTCCTGCTTGCGTGCAGACAGCGCTGGATACTGCCCAATACACACAATAAAACATGCACATTTACACTGTGTCCTTCTCTGTGTTGAACATGTTGCTCACTGGTTCCTAGAGATACCTCGAAGCATCTGCTTTACAGAAGTCATGAGCTTTCCCCAGCTCTAACTAACACCAGGATGGTGACTGAAAATCGTGATGCCTCATTCAGCATCTTAATGGCAGCCTGACTGGTTCATTGTAGAGGCATTTAAAATTAAGCCGCTTGATAACAATTCCTGTTTGGAATCAACATTTCACCTGGAATGCACTGCTTATACAGTGACATCCAATAGCAAAAAGTGCTAGAATGGAATAGCTGGCTTCAACCGCATCAGAGTAACACAAAAACCCCAATAAACATAGGCTGTGAAAAAGTGAATCGGAAATTTTAAATGTCACTTTTAATCAGCGATTGTTCCTTGGGAAGGCTCAGTGAAGACGAAGCAGCTTTATTTATATATATGGCCTGCATCAGCTAGTGGTGACCAGGGTGGGGGGGTGTTATTAACTACATGAGAGCAAAGTACTGGCTGCCAAATGGGGCAAGCGCCATGATTCTGCACACTGCCAATTTTAGACAAAGCATCAACTAGCCTAAAGGTCAGTTTCTAGGTTAGTCCATTTTCTTTTGTTCACTCCCACCTACCAGTAGCCCAAACAACATCTGATGACAATGTGAATATGATGGTGCGATCGTTGATCATCCTGGCTGATAGCTTGGACAATGGATGGAGCTAAAACCTATTTGAAACCAGTGGTAACGGCAGTTGACAGCCAGTGATAACAGCACATGTTGAAACCAGTGATAATGGCAGTTGTTGGCTGCGTTGCTTCAACACGAGATTTTCTCGAAAAATAAAAGCTCATTTGTAGCCTTTCATGAATGCAGGTAATATGTGAAAATGTGATGCCAGTCTTTTCGTAGAAGTAGATGCACAGAAACATAGGAAGCTGCCTCGTCCAAAGTCAGACCACTGGTCCAGCTAGCTCAATATTGTCTACTGTATTGCTCAGTATTGTCTACTAGTGGGCAACTCCTGAGTAGACTCCCAATGTTTTGGCCTAGAACTTCCATCATCCCTGACCACTGGCTATGCTGGTTAGGGCTGATAGGAATTCTGGACCAAAACTGCTGGTGGGCCACCAGTTGCTCACCCCTGGTCTATACTGATGAAAGCAGCTCTCTAGGATTTCAGACAGGAGTCTTTTCTTAGCCCACCTTGGAGATGCCAGGGATTGAACCCTGAACCTTCTGCATGCGAGGTATGTGCTCTACCACTGAGCTACAGTCCTTTTTCATCTGTCACCCTTTCCATTTATATTTTCATAGATTCTAAAGCACTCATGTGTGTACCCATAACTTTTAAGAAAGAGTTGTTTGGAAAATGGCTTTGAACTGCAACTGTGACAGTAGGTGCTTTGCTTTTTGAGCTGGGATTTGTTCTCAATGAATTCTTCCAACTGATTTCCACAATAGAGAGGGAGCACCTACTCACCTGAACTTAATTTCTGAGGTTATCAAGACAATAAGTAAATGCATATCCAAACTACATTCTTGCCCTCGCACTATAGGCCTGCAACTCCTCCACATCTGGAGACAATGCAGGGGAAGAGCCAACTGTTTGAGCCCTTTTAAAAAATCAACTAGTGTTAAAGAGGGGGACCACCTAACCTTCAAAGAAATAACTAAAATAATGTAAAAGTTCACAAATGCTGCACTGCTGTAGGGGAGCGGGTACATTTGCATTTATTAAGCTAAAAACCTATAATGAAAGGTCTTAAAAGAACTCAGCACCAATGCTGAGCAAACCCTAGCCCTGAGGAACTGTCATCTTGGCACCTCGTCAAATAATGGAATCAGTAGCAGGAATAAAGCAATACTTACTTCCCTTGCTGAATCAGGTAAAGTCCAATACAAGCAAATGACTTGGCCACACTAAAATCAACCCATGGTAATCTCCTGCCCTCTCATTACAACCCTCACAGAGAACTTGCAAATCAGGATGATCTGTGGAGATTAGCCTACATTTATCAGGGGAAAACCACAGACAAAATGGCCTGTGATCTCATGTTGC
This sequence comes from Heloderma suspectum, assembly GCF_057233095.1. Taxonomy (NCBI): domain Eukaryota; kingdom Metazoa; phylum Chordata; class Lepidosauria; order Squamata; family Helodermatidae; genus Heloderma; species Heloderma suspectum. Next base: position 235,526,001 of record NC_139461.1, read on the forward strand.
ATAGGGGTACATAGGTATGTGTTTTTTCAGATGGATATATTTTTGTCTCTCCTTTTTGTGACTCTCTTTGTAGGCCCAACACCCTATAAACTCAGCTCTTTTATCCTTCCCAGGGAAGGAAAAGGAATTAAAGGAAGGGGAAGACATCACGCCAGCCTGACAAATAAAGACAAAATACAAGGCAGAAGGAAGAGGAATGTAGAGATTGATCTTTGCTACCATAGATGTGATGAGGGAATAATTATCCCCCCAGCTGGTAACTTTAATGCGTCAAAAGATCTACAGTTGTACTTTGCTTACTGGGGAAAAAGACTTAAGAGATATTTTCCATGCACTTAGTTGCCCAATCTATCCTCCTGCCCATGTATCTACCCACTCTGCCCTTCACCAGGGCTCGTGCTGTTAGCTTACCTGTTCAATCATATGGTGCATCCATCATCCAAATGTCTAAATGGCTCAGAATCACTGACAAATTTAAAATTACAACCTCTATTAATCTTTCAATACATACGGAGAACAGAGGCTCAGAAGAGTTGCCAGACTCATTTAATGTCATACACTGAGAATGTGGCACAGCTTGAACTTTTGTGTTCCAAGGCCCAGTTCAAGCTCCAACACATTCAGTCTCAGCCGCAAAGTTAGACCTAACTTCAACTCCCAGTAGAGAAAGGTACAACGAACAGTCTCAACAGGTGATGGTCTACAAGCATCCACAAAATTTGAAAGTTAACTATCTCTCCCACCTACCCACTCCAATTTTCACATAGTATTCCCTTCCAAGACTATATTGATTGGACCGTAACAAGACCTCCATCCCTTTGTGCATTTATTTAAACTCCATTGCCAAAGTTATTTTTAGACAGGATTGGCAGGCTGTGACCTGAAAAATGTTCATATACCTTTAAATCCTGCAGTTTAACAATGGGAGACAAGGTAGCTATGGTTTTTCTTCCACCTTTTCTCCTCTCAGCTGCTGTGGCAAGCAAGGCTCCAGGGAAGGAATGGATGGGACAAGCTGCAGCTGCCTTGTCTCCCAGTCCATCAGGGGATTTAAAAGGTATATGAATATTCCTTGGGTTGCAAGTGGGCAACATCATTTCAAGAACACCTCAAGTCTTCACTTGAAAAACCAGTTAGGCTTATGCTATGGAGCGGAAAGGGGAAACTAAAAATCAAGGAACCCTGTGCAGCAACGGACCTATCCTTAAGATCTCCTAGGCATGAATTTATGCCTTGAAACATCGTATCTTGCCAAGCTTCTGTAATGTGCCTTGATTAGGTTACTGGTCTCTTTCCGAAGAAGCTTGTAATAGTTAGTGAGACTGTACTTTGGAAGGAGAGTGTGCTCTATGCAAGGGGACACACAGAAAGCAGCTGCCCTCGCCAAGCTCCTCTTGGTGACAAGAATAAAAAATTACACTACCACAGAATTTATCATGCACCCAATTACAATGTTAATTGGGAAGCCCCAGAAATCAATTAATTCGCAAATTTTTTTCAATTAAAAATTAAGATAAATCATAAAAATGTTTCAAGTAAAGGCCAAACATTATGAACCATCTTATCTCTTCCTATTGGGATGCATTAGCTTTTTTAAAATTAAAAACATAATAATAAAATACTAATAATATCTATCTATATCTATCTATACACACACACACACAGTTTAAAGGCACTTGTGTTGTTGAAAGCTTCGTTGCCCTTGAGTGTCTTTGGCGATGCGCAGGAGGCCTGTCATCAGCAGGACTGGGCTGAAGACAGATAAAAAAGTATCGACCGGTCGGACACACAGCTTCTGCTTTATTGATCAGGCGGGAATTTAACTTGCTGTGCATATCCACAGTGTCAGCAAGGGCCACTGGCGAAATTAAAAGTACCTGGCTTGGAGATGTCGCCATGATACCAGGGGAGGGAGGGGGAGGAGGAATGGGAGAAGAGGGAAGAATGAAAGGATGAAAATTTTAAAAAGCAGATGAGTGGGGTGTGGTGGGGTGGGGGGAGAAATCCAAGAGAAACTGATGAGGAAAAAGTTAGTGAATTGAGGGAGATGAGGGGCCACCTGGGTCTAATTCTCACAGAGAGTAATGCTGGCTAGTCGCTGTCTCTTTAGATCTCTGCTTGGTTGTCAGGTTGCTTTTAAGGTGAGAGATTTACTATGTATTTCAATGGAGCTTTGTAAAAGAAAAAAGACCCTCACTCATAAATGTCTCTAATCTCACTCCCATGAAGCTTGGTAAGACCTGAGTGTTGGTTGCTTTGGAGGCGCCAATGTGCTGCCTGGCCAGTTTATGTCCTTGAGCGTAAATCTACAAGAGCAAGAGGTGAGAGCAGAGACCCTGACATGACATGTGACAATAGGACTTATTGGTGTTTTATGCACTCCATTTCTTCTTCTGGGGGACTAGGAGTACCGCTTGCACACCCCTTAGGGATTGGCCTCTCAGGAGGCTTCTTAAGGCAGCCATTGCAGGGAGGATCAGTCCATTGCTGAATTATCCACACAGCTTTGTGATACCCACTTATGAGCTGCCTGTAGGGGAATTCCTAGAGGATCAGTGCAACCCATGATTACAGTACGGCATAAAACACCATTATTTCAAACTGGAATTTCTTAGTTAAATTCAGGCTTGAGCCCAGTGGTTGCATGGTGTTTGATCTCCTTCTCTCTACTATCCACTGTTATGTCTGCATAAAAAAGGAGGAGGAGGAGGCTGCTGGCAACTGTTATCCAAAAGAAAGCAGGATGATATCATGCAAGGAATGTGCATCTCATCTGTATGGAAGAGCAAAAAGAAAAGAAAAAAAGGAGAAGCTGCCATTTCTGAGGCATACACGCAAATGTCCTCACCCTACAATCACATGATAAGCACACACCTAAGAAAAAACATTTTGAGAGAGTAGGCATGTTCTTACTTTGATTAGAAGTTGGAAATAAGTATAAGTTCCTTTGCTTTTCTGCATAGAATGTTCACAAATTTACAAACCCAAACTCTACTTCCATTTATTTGTTGGCTGGATTTATCTGTGCCTTTCTGCCAACGCGGTCGAGGAAGTTTACAGTGCAATACTACAGCCTTCCCCAACCTGCTGTTCTCCAGATTGTTGGATTACAATCCCCATCATCCCCCAACCATCATAGGAATTGCAGTCGAACACATATGGAGGGAACTAGTTTGGGGAAGGCTGTAATACTACAACAAACAAAAGTTACAGAAGGTAAAATAATAAAAAGTGTAGGTTTCTTTTAAAGAGACCATTGGTGGTCCCTTCAAGGGATGATGGCATGAGTATTCTGGCCTGGCCTTTTTCTCTTTTGCTGTCCCTCACAGCACATAAGTGTTTAAGTAGCCCCTGGGAAATTTGGAATGTATTGGCAGGACATGAGGTAGTGGAGGGGCAGGGGTTGGGGAAGCCTGGGGTGAGGCTATGTTCTGTCCAAAAGTGTACTACATGAACACTGGGAGGAATACAATTACCTCTTTCACGCTTCCTCGTCTGTAACAGTGAATGTCCATGAATTGTCAAAGATTTTGCCACAAACAAAAGGGCTAGAGACTTTTAAATTGGAATCTCAGTCCCAGGATTCTGTTTATCCCCCTACAGAGGACAACTAGACTCCATAGCATGACTGAAGCCTTCCAGATTCCTAGATTCCATGTTTACATTTTTCTACTTTTGTGGGCTACACAGCAAAAGTGGCAAAATCCACTGTATTAATGGGGTAGGGGTGGGGGTGGGGAGAAAATCTCTGGGAGAAAATGTAATTAGGGAGTCTGTAATGGTACAACCATACTATAGAATCCAGTGGTCTTACGCTAAATGGAATATTGAGAATCTCAGCTTGTACCCTAACTTTTGACTCATTAATATAAATAGGAAGGTTCCATTATCTGTTGTGTTACAGAATGACAGATTTTGGTTAGAGAGTAAGAAAACCTCAAAAGATGGAAAATTTTGTACACTTTAGATGTGCTGAATCATTGCAGCTGACACCCACAAGCCACACAGGTGGTGCTAATCCATATGATAGTTGCAAATGAATGTGTAGAATCAGTGCAGGTGACATTCAGTGAGTGTAACAAAACCATCATGCTACCTGGTACCTCTTCTTTAGAGTACCTTCCCTTTCACTTCTGATTCAGCACTAGCACAGATTGGGAGGGAGTGGCAGGGCTTGGCTTCAGATTTTTGTGCCCCCCCTCTTCCAGCAAGAGATGTGCAATGCCTCCCCATAAAAGAGTGTCCCTCTCCCAATGAGAATGCTCATTTCCATCACCCTTAAGTACACCCTCTCACTAGTACCCCAATCACTGGAAAAGTTAAAAGGAAAACTTGGCTGAGCAGGCCTTTAAACATCTATGACCCCTGAACCCTCTAATGTGGTTTTAATTTTTGAGAACCACCCAGAGAGCTTTGGCTATTGGGCAGTATAGAAATGTAATAAATCAATAAATAATAAGAAGAATGTTGGGTGCTGACACTGGCCATGTCTAGACACAGCTTAAATAAACAAATGTTTCAAAAATAAACACGGAAGTGGTACAATCTTGTCCTGTGCATATCAGAAGATTGGAGAGCCATCTGCAAGGAACTGTTTAGAGGTTCCAGAGAATTCTGGAATGGGTGGGGGTGGAGATTAGATGACTGCAGGGTAATCTTTCAGCACAGCGTTTCTATTAATATTTTATCTTCAGTCAAGATATAGAGGTTTGAAGGCTGGCATCTTTATCCCCTCAGTACTCCACCCTGGGGCAATAATTGCCTTGTTCCCCAATCCTAGCCCAGGACTGCACACTGCACCAGCAGCCACTTGGCATTCTGTGGGAGGGAGTGGAAGGGTGGGGAGAGAAAGGGATGCATGCAAATTTTATTTCTGAGCCACTGGCGCTGTTTTAAGTGCCAGGAGCCTTGGAGCCCCTTCTCAGCATTACATATGTAACAGCCTCATTGAACTTGACATGTCAAATTCAGGCCATTTGTGCAAAATCTCCCTTTAATAATACCGTTTCATTTCACTCAAATGAGACTTGAATGCATGTAAAATGGAAAAGGATATTTAAGCGCTAACATTAGGCAGATGTCTTGCCAGAGGCCGATTGAATATATGAGATTTTGAAGTGGTTAACACGATTTCGCTGCTCCCTCTTAGAATATGTCACCTGCCGGGCGTCCACCCACCCCTCCTTTCTCCTTTTTAAGTGAAGGATATAAATTGAAAGAAAACAAAACTACAAGCTTCAGCTTGGAGGGGATTAACTCCGTCCACGCTGGCATGTCCTTTTGAAAAACAAACACGCTTCTATCTTACCCTTTATAGGGCAGTTTAGAATATCTCTACAGACAGGACTGCGGTGGCTTAGTGGTTAAGACGCTGAACTGCAGACTGGAAGGTCGGCAGGTCAGCAGTTCGAGGCCCGAGTGCTGCGTGACGGAGTGAGCTCCCGTCTTCAGTCCCAGCTCCTGCCAACCTAGCAGTTCGAAAGCAAGAAATTGCAAGTAGATAAATAGGTACCGCCTCGGCGGGAAAGGTAACAGCGTTCCGTGCACCTCAGTGTTCAGTCATGCCGGCGGAAGCGTCTTTGGACAGCGCTGGCTCTTCGGCTTAGAAACGGGGATGAGCACTGCACCCTAGAGTCGGACACGACTGGTTGGGGACACCTTTACCTTTTTTACAGACAGGATATGGATATAAAGGCAGCATTTTGTAGCAAGGAAGGTGCTAGTTACTGCTATTAAATTAAGAGTATTGAAAAGGGCCTTGAAGGTAATCCAACTCCCTGCACTGGTAAGATTCCTTCAGTCTAAACCACCCCTGGTGGATGCCCATCCAACTCAGGCACAAAAATGAGTAATGCACACCCAATGAAGGAAGGAGGGGAAAGCTGTTGTAGTGGCTAATTGGCTCTGGCTCCAGAAAGTAAAAGGCCTACATAGGTCAGAAGACAGCTGGGTTTTGCCTCAACCCTGTTTTTCAAAAATTATTTAATATACTGCTAGAGCAGCCTTCCCCAACCTGGTGCCCTCCAGCTGTGGCTACCATGGCCATTGGCTGGGGATGATGGGGTTGTAGTACAATACATCTGGAGCTCACCAGATTGGTGTAGGTTGTACTAGAGCGTTCCTGCATTAGAATACTGCAATGGAACTACAAAGTGAGTAAGTGTTAATTCAGCCAATCACCCAAAGCAAAATTAACAGTAAGTTTCTCAAAATGGAACATACAAACATCCAAGGAGGAAGTTTGGTCACTAAAAATGCATGTCACAGGCTTAAATAAGCTATGGCTGAACTTAGTTTTTCCATGGGATAATTGGGCTTTAACTGAGACATCAGTTATCCTGGGATAGGAATTTACTTGTTCCCATAAGCAAGGGTTGCACCAGAAGTAGACAGAGAGTCAGCGATCCCAGTTAAAATCAGGAACTTTTAACCCTCCTTTCTTTTATTCTGGTATATGAGATCATGGGCTTCTTCACATGGTGCTTTTATCCTGTGATTGAGATTGGTTGCTCACAGAAGTTTGCAAGTACTTTAGATGACACTGTCAACCTCTAGGGCGTCTCCTCAACTAAATGACTGTTATTCCTTTTTTTAAAAGATCGGCGATAATGAGCTATCAAATTAGTGCTTGAGTTCTGCTTGAGTTCCCTCTGTGAAAAAGGAAAAGCCGCAATAAGAGGAGCTAGACCAATGAAACATGGAAGACTCAAATAAGGGGGAAAGGGGGGGGGAAGGGGGGGGAAAGGGGGGGAAAGGGGGAGGAGGAAGCACGTGTAAAGGGAGTCCGTTGTGATTCTGCATTTAAAACGGACGCAGAAAGCCCCCTTTTAAATGCAGGATTTTAGGCTGGTGTAGACATGCTCCATATACATCCGGGGTCCCAGGGTGTGACCTGAAGGCATATGGTAATGCAACCTTACCAAGTCTTTGCCTGGTCAATGTCTGGATGGGGGAATACCCAAGATCCCTTGAGCTCCGTGATGGAAAAAAGGCAAGATATAAATGTAACAAACAAATAAATATCATGTAAACTGCTGAAGGGAAGTGGCAATCCCTGGCAAGTGGCATTTATAGCTCCACTGAGAAACACACCAACTAGTTAAAGACACTAGCAAGGAGGTGTAGCTGTAACACCCTCCAATGCCTTGTTGATGTAGATAAAGGTTGTTACCTCAGAATGATAATCCTGGAATAATTACCCCTAAATCTTCTTCACTGTGTAAGCAAGCCTTTGGGGGCCACAAACCATGGAGCAACCGGTACTTTTCATGAAACACTGGAGTTAAATGCTTCTGAGCAATGTCCAAATCACTCTAAAGCACACAGTGTTCACTGTGGTGCCCTGCTGAGAAGACAAAAAGGGAAATCTCTGTGTGGCTATGACTAGGGTAGACTGCTTTTCTCATCAGTGACCACTGGAGAGTTCTTTTACCTGAATGTTTATTTCATAATGAATACAACAAGCTGTGATGGGGTGCATCTTTTTTTAACGAATATCCTCCCCCTTGGCAAGCAAGGTTCCCAGTCTTCCCAGGATGAGTTACCCATATCGCACTGATAAGCAACAGCTGCCGAGCCATTTTGGTAATGACTGGAGCTTGGCGGGGAGCTATGCTGGGCTCCTGTACTCTGATCCCATCACATTTATATGCCTACATTTTATTTTCAAGTTGATTAGCTTATTTGAAGATGGTTATTAGCTTCCCTTTCTCATTATGGATGGCTTTTGGCTCCCACATTCTTTCCATGTACAGAGTCAAAAACCAGAAGAAGGTGCCACCATCCTGGTTACAAAAAGCATGTCTCCATCCACACCCCTGCCCCCCATCCCTCTCTCTCACACACAGTAGGATTTGTGTTAAAGGAGGCCAAATTCATGTAAGGGATCATGTTCCATGGAAGGGAGCCCTGCACCCCAGTTCTCATGAAGCACAAAAGCAGCATGACATTTAAGGTGGCTTGTTCCCATTGCCATGCTAGGGCAGGATGTGCTAGCAGGCTGATGATTAGCCCCAGGGGCCTGATCTGTAGAGGAGACTGAGCGTTATCTATTGCAGCATGGTAGGAGTCATTAGTTAATAATTAATAAAGACCCTGCTATTGCTCTTCCCCACGCATGCAGCCGGAGCGGGCAAGGGCTAGGAGTGAGCTGTCTCCCCCTTTAACTGCCGTGGTTATTTAAAGGAATAATGCCATTCTTTTTCATTTGTCAGCTGGCCCACAATGGCCCTTGTCAGCCTTTATGATTTAGCGTTTCCTTTCCTTTCCCATTAAACGCCACCTTCCCCCCCACTACCCGCCTCACGCCAGCCACAGGCTGCTCTCGGCCAGCTCCACTCCAAGACTAGCCTTGCTCTTTCCACAGGCTCCTCTGAGCGCTAATTGCTTCTGTTCATTTAAACCTGTTCGTTAATTTGCTGTGGCCCTTTATTAAGTTGGATGCAGCCCAAATTACACCATAAATTATGCGCACAAGGGAACTGGGTGTCGTGTGGGATAAATGGCTTGGCTGTTGCCTTTTTCCCCCTCTTTCCCCACATCTGAGAAGTGGCAGATTCTGGCTCAGTACTGGATACCACACGTGCAACGGATCTGGGAGGTCTTGGGCCAGCCCAGATTCAGTAGGCCTCTCTTTATCCTCTGTAAATGTGCTCCTTACACCTGTGTCCAATAATCCCCCTTGTTTCATTGAGAGAAGACCCCAGGCTAAGCTGGGTTCTCTTTCCAAACCCTGGGGGTGGTCCGTTTAGGTGCTGGGCGGTCCAAAACCTGGTTGTTCCGTGCTTCCTGCTGTTCCCAGCCACCTGATGACATCATCTCACTGCCAACGGCAGCCTGATCTCTTTCTTCACCTTTTAATGACCGGGGAATTCATTAATAATTGAAATAAACACGCTCTCTCCCAAGCTGCAGTTTTATTAAGGGAAGGCCAGGGATCTGCCAACCCTTGGCTGCAGCGATTTCCTAAATAACTGCTAGCAGTTAAAACGCAATTAATTTTTTTTAAAACAGGGGACTTTTGCTGTGCTGGTGAAAGCAGCAGGCAACTAAGCGGCAGCCTCAGGGCAGGTGGCAGCCTCTGGGAAGTGGGCTGGTGGACTCTACCATTCTGTCCACCTGCTTAACCTCTTATCTGCTGCACTAGTGTAGTGAGATGCCTGAGAAAAGGATAGCGTTATTTATAGGTGCCCCATGAAATTGTTTTAAACTGTTTGTATTGTTGTACATCACCCAGAGTGGCTGGGTGCCCGGCCAGATGGGCAATTAAGAAGTTTAATATATAAAAAAATAAAAATAAAAATCTGGAGAGACAGTAATTCCCCACCACCAGCTCTCTACCAATGTTGTTTTTCTGACTGATAATATCACACAGCTTTTATTTTGCAGTCAAGGAAAAGAGGAAAAAAAGGCCCAGAGAGAGGAAGGGAAACCAAGATATTTCTACCCTTTCAATGCACATATACACACCACCCCTGGAGCCTAAGCCAATATGGAACTTACAGGTTAAGAGCTCAACTACATGCTGGAAATTCAGTGAAGCTTTACTGGAAAATCAGTGAACTAATAGGCCCTCCATGTAAAGCCCATAGACAGCAACACAGGCAGGGCTGGCTGAAGAGGGAAGTGTCCCACATTGGCTGATGCTTGTGGCTGAGAACATAAATTCACAAGAAGGGTATATACAGGGAATTTAAATCATCATCATCATCATCCCAATGCACTTGAAAGTAAATAAGGGTATATAAAGAGAGTTTTATAGATTCCTCAAGTAGTATATGCTACACCGGCTATAGAGAGAAGGACCCCAGATTAGCTGATTCTTGGGGCTACACACTGATGCTTGTGGTTACCTGATGACCTTACCTGATGTTCAGCTGTGTTAACTTCTCCAGCTCCTGTTCCATGTGCTCTTGCAGCTCACCCGGGCGAAGCAAGACCTGACAAATGGGGCAGATTGGAGCCTGGCTGTCAAACAGTGTTGCCTTCTTCTTGCCTGTAAGGGAACAGAGGACACAGCTTTAAGTTTTTCAGTCACCCTCAGATCCCTTCATTACCGGGTTCCTACCACTCTCACAGCCTGGAAATGTAAGAAAAAAAATCTACCTAGAAGCATCTGTAGCAAATTTGGTATGGCCTATTACAGGGCTAGGCTCCACCCACTGGTGATTCTGAATCCCTTGTCTGTGTTTCAGGAATCCCCCGTGCCCCCCATGGGCCAGACACTGTTGGTTAGCTCAGCAGAGCTTTCTGCTTACCCAGAAGCCGCTATAACATGCTGTGGTAGTAGCAGGCCTTGGTTTCAGATGAGTCTGAGGCCTTTATAAGCTTGGGTCAGCATGACTTTCGTGGTGGGAGAGATGCTAAGGAAACAGCTTGAAGTAAGGCTTATCACTCTCCTCGTAGCCTCCACATCTTCTATGTCATTAACACGACTATAGGAGGCAATTTAAGGGAGAGTAGGAGCACTTCTAGTGAATAGGATCATCCTCAGGGAATGACTGGGGCGGTGCCCCCATCCCCATACCTGCCAAGAGGGATTCACCAAACCATAACCTTCAAAGGCAGCTCTGCTCACTCTATAGCAGGACCGATCACTACCACTAGACAGAGAGACAGAGAGAACACCATAACCTCTCTGAGGCCTACTTAAAGCTTTGTAGCAGTCTAATGCTACCAATACTAACACACCATCAACCATGGAGAGTGACTTCACACAAGACCATTTTCCTACATGAATATCAGTTCCTTACAGGAAAACTGAATGCACACTGCAGTATGTACACATCTTTATATAACAGGGTGGAATAGGGGCGTGTCTGCACACAGTTTTCCTAGACAGACATTATATCCATGAAGGAAATTCATTTTGCATGAACTAGCCCTGAAAGTGAGAAAGTCCTACAACAGTATATTTTACTCAGCATCAATATTCTAAACCTTCATCCTGTAAATGGCATTGATCGTCCTGGTTGGAACAACCTCAAAAGGAACTAAGCAGAGGCAGAAACACTGTGGTTTTCAAATGGACTCTTCTGTCCTATCGAACTGTAAGTGGGGATTAAGTCATAGCAAATCTCCATGGGCTAAACTAAGGCACCTCTACACAGTCTGATGGAAGAAGAAGAAGAAGAGTTGTGTACTTGAATAATTCCCACGGAGCAGAAGTACAACTGCTGGTGTAAACAAACCTCCAGAGGAGAATTTTGGCATACATATTTCCTTGTAAATGTGAAGTGACTCAAAAAAGACAAAACAACTGCCTTGAATGAAATGTCACTCATACCTGTATTAATTCCAGGTATATATTCTCTCTCTCTCTCTCTCTCTCTCTCTCTCAATAGAAGGGATATTTAAAGAGTCTAATAAACATACAGGTATTATTGCTGCTCCAAGTTACCCTGAGGACTCCCAAGTAGAAGTGTGAAGAATTACTAACCAAAAATGATACTGACCCTATCCTGTTTATTCCTTTGGGAGAAATTAAACTATTCACAAGCACAAAAGATGCTGAGCGCTTCTGAACAAATGGGGACAGTGAATTCTGTAACACTTTGAATCATCTCCAAAAGACGCCCCTGGCCTATCAAGGCACAACTGAATTTTGGTGAAAAGCAGGCAGTAGTTTAGATATCTACCTTTAAGGCCTATGCCCAAGACAATTTCTTTCTCTGCTCAAGAGACTTTATTGTATCCTACATTAGAATAAGCACCCTGCTAACAAAACTATCAGACTTTAAAGCAAACAGCTAGGTTACCATAAACCAGAGAGCCACAGAACTATAAGCACCAGCTCCACAGCTGTGTTAGCTGCTCTGGTCGTCAGAGGGCGTTGCACACTCAGATCTGATGGCTGCTGTTAAGGGAAGCATGTTTTATAGTTTCCTATTGTCATCTAATGTGGAGCGCTCCTGCTGGATTATTTATTTATGTATTAGACATGGATCAAATTGGTTAAATCCGTGAGAGAGGCAGTAATGCACCATAAAGCTGGCTGCGTACAATGTGGCCTTCCAATCAAAAGCCAAAAGGTGCCATTTTATAGCCCCAAGGAAAAAGCAGAGCCCAGTTAAATGAATCCCCTTGAAAGGAATAGACCTTCCCAAAGGATAAAATGTTGGCACAAGCACTTTGCCAGGGCGACATAAATGGGGGTAGGAGGAGGTGTTTTAACAGGAAGGAGGGCAACGACTGAAATAAGTTTGGAAATAACCTTGTCTCATCCTTGCCTTCAAATTATGCATGAGGGAATGCTTCAGGGGAGATGCCGTTCGCCAACTACCTCCTCACTAAGTGCACCATAGAATTAGGATTTCATTCCTTTATACATATTGAGGGCACTGAAATCAGGAGTCCTGATTATAGGCTTATTTCCCTCCTGTAACCCAAAACACTACCTTTCCCTTTCATACCTGAAGAGAGAACCCAGGACTGATGGCTCCCTGCCCTATGGTGACAAACACAGTGTTTGAATCATAACATTTCTGGGGAGCAGTGGGGAGGAAGCTCTTGTATCAGGGTGGAAGGGAAAAGGTCACTCTTCTCCAACTTCTCTCTTGTAATTCAAGCATTGTTAAACTCCCTTCCACACTAAAAACAGAGAGAGAGAATCCCAAACAAAGAATGCTTCCAGATGGAGGGCTCCTAGTGCTACAAATCAAAAGGTATTCTGCAACTATTCTGTCTTTTCCTCCTTGACAGATTTTTTTTTCTGTAAAGGGGAAATACAGGAGGGTTATAAATGGAAGATGATGACATCTGGACTTCTGTAAAATTCCATGTTTGAGGTACAGTGACTGCAGGATGAAAGCCTCACCTGGAAGCACCTTCAGGTTCCTAGCCCCTTGCACACACACCTGCTGTCATCTCTGACCCACATGCTATGGATCTGAAGGAGATTAAGTGGGATCTCTTGCAGTGCTTTCTTGCTCTTTCACACACACAAAGTGCTGCTGCTTTTCAATAACAGCCAGACCTAAACAATCCTCCCACTTTGACTGGGAGGGTGAGCGATCCCAGCTTCCTCTTGGAGCCTTTCCACTTTTGTGTGGTCAAGGTCCAAAATAACCCCAGAAGGTCCCCCACTGCCTGCTATTTATAACTGCAGCCCCATTCGTGTAACAATGCTGGTGTCTGAGTCCTCCCACCTAAAACAAACAGGCAGCCTTTGAGCAAACGGGAAATCCTGCTAGATCCCTGCTGCGGTGTGCATGCTTGGATGGGTAAACATGCAGGGGATCTTGCTGTCCCCTTCTCTCAGCAGTGCAAGGGCATGAAAGGCTCACTTGGGCTGCTTTGCTATCCATCACCACTAGATGTGATCTAGATTGTCACAGCACAATTAACTCAAATGTTTTTCAGCTTTAAGTGCTTTCTGTCCCAATTTCTTCTGGTAGAATTTTCTTCCTTATTTTCCTGGTTCGGGCAATTAAAACAATGTTGTTGGGTTTTTTTGCTTTTTTGAAACAAAGGCAATTGCTTTTTAAAAGAAAACAACAACAACAACAACAACAACACACACTCTAAAAAAAGTGAAAGAGTTTTAATGGTTTGGCCAAAAACTAAATTAATTTCCAAACTGCTGATCATAGGAAAGCCAGCAGGGGGCACTAGTAAAACAAAACTAGTCACAACAATTAGCAAAATCTAACTGGAATAGTAGTAACCCATAAAGATGCCCATAATGTGCTGACCTGAGATCATCTAAATAGACTTTTAAGATCACTTAATTTATGTGACACTGGGAAGAAAAGATTGCTGTTAACTCAATCTCGGAAACAGGACCCATTTCAAGAGTGTACCTCTAACCACAGTATTCGAAGGGCTGCCACAGTGACTCTAATGCTACAAGCCATCTAGATCCCCAAATAAAACCTACTTCCTCACAGAGTCATCTCACATAGTAGAGACTGGGTGCAGTTTTCTGTTTCTTCCCAAATTATGCCTGTTGAAGGGTTCTGATGAAAATGAGAAGGCAGTTGAGAGTGTGATGCCAAGCAACCAACCACACTGCCCAGTCTGTGCCAAGTCTGAGTATACCATAGTGCCATGAGCTCCCACGCCCCCATATTTCAGCCAAGGCTACAGCCTACGCATGGCCCCTTTCAAGCTTTGTTTTTGGCAGCTGTGTTTGTGTTTGCTTGGCCTCCCTGCCTGTCCTTCCCTTCCCTTTGGCCCCTTGTAACTCAGCAGGGTTCATCTCCAGTGTTTACTCTCCTTGGCACGGCTGTTCTTTCCCCTGTAGCCCTTGGCTTGCTAATTCTGCAAAGATGAAAAGGGCCAGCCGTGTCCCTCTCCTGCATGTGCAGACTCCCCTGGGCTCCAAAGAAATGCTTCATTCTAAGTGTTTGAAACTGAATATTTCCTTTCCAGAAAAAAAGGATGTGTGTATCAACACAGAAACTACAAGACCAGCCCTATGAAATCCTTTCACACATCACAGCCCAGGTGGATCTGGATAACAGGAAAAACACACCTGCTATTCTCTCCTGGTAGCCTGTGGGAAGGGAGGCATGGTGGTTATATTACTGTGAACTCAACAGCTTTATCATTTACCCAGGAGTAACCTCTACGTGTGTGAATGTGCCTAGAGTTGTCTCAGGTTATACGAAGACTCTTGCATTGCAGGGCCAGTGGGTCTGTAGCAGTGGCTTTTTCATCCTTCTTGCTGCCACACGCAGCCAGAATTCCAGCCAGGTTGAGATGCAGTATATCGTGTGGATGCCATAATTTCCCCCACCATAAAGCTGCACCTCACAAAAGGTTGGAATGGAAAGTCATAGCAATGCCCTGGGGTGGACTGGTTTATTCTTGATGCATTTTGGAGTAGTTACCCTCACTTTAGTAAGACAGTGGTGGACTAAGTATTTTGAGAGTTTAGTGTACAAACTATAACCATTTGCCTGATACACCTAGGGAGCATCCAAGACATTTAGATTATCATACATTTGAATAACTGCATGCTATACAGCTCAAGTTATAAAGTTAGAAAAGCATATGGCTGTATGTTTGGAAAACAAGAGGTTCTGGATAACACACTCATATAAAGAGGATCCCTCTATCTATGCACATTAAGGATTTGTCTGCATTTCCCCTTTCCCCCCCCCCACAGTGGTTACACATTTATACTGGCCTGTGACTCCAAGTGGAAGCAATGCCAGAGAATGCATATTGCAACTCAGGGCAATTATATGATTGCTCGACTTGGGTTTGAATGGCTGTAGGGACAGTGTCCCCCCACCCCTCCTGTTTTTAAGGTGCAAATACCTTTCAGTTGTTCTTTCCACTCTGTGCCAAAGACAGACTAGTAAGAAATGCTGCAGACACAACCAGTGTATTCACACCTCTGTGGACACCTTGGGTTTTGATGGCTGTGGAAACGGCCATGGAGAGAGCAATCTGCTGTGCTCACACACAGCTTAGAAGGCGGTGCTCCAGGACAAGGGCAATGTGCTTCGGGATGAAAATAAATTTGTAGACACTTCGCATAGAAGCAGTCTGATAGCCAATGTTCTGTGACAACATACCCTTAATTTTCAGTAACTAAGGCTGTTTTCCAGTCAAACAGCAAAGCGAATCAATTTCATTCTCAGTCTCTCACATTTCATAAGCATGTGTCTGAGCTAACAAATGCAACCAAATCATTTACTCTGAAACGCAGAATAAACAAGCAGCCCTCTCTCCATCCCAGAGACCTGTTGCCTGACAGGCTGCATGGGAGCCTAGTGGTAGAAACATAATAGAAATGCTGACACAGCCTCGGGGTCTGTAATCAAGCTCCTGAAGTTTCTGCAGTGATTATTCTCCCATTGGTGATGGGTCCCCGCTGTTATTTCTTTGCTGATAGCAGGTATCTGCTGTGACAAGCCGCCTCTCCTTACAGCTCGGAAAACAATCATATTGAGAAGGACCTTCATTAGTTTTGGTGTGACCCTAGGAGTGAGGCACTGCCAGCTCATGATTGTAACAGGGCATCTACACTGGGCTTTTAATTTTTATTCTAAGCATTTATATCCCCTTGAATAACGTTTTTCCCCTGGGATTAATGACTCATTCAGCATCTGGTGCCTACAAGCCACCCATGCCCTGAGCTAAGCCGGAGGCTCAAAAGAGGGCCAACAAGAGCTGTGTTGTTCAGACTATTCAGTGTCAGCACAGGACTCTTCTGAGCTCCATCGTACCTTCGTCTTCGAGCAATTTTTCCTCTATTCACATTTGGCACCCAAGAATGATCTGAAGTTCCTGTGTAGATGCAAAGTGTAGATGCACTGATCTGCAGTTCCTGAGCACATGTGCTGATCTGGTCTCATGAGGAGATAATTACAGGGCAATTAAGAGGAACTGGTAGAAAGGCGGTCTATAAATTTAATAAAAAAAAACAATTGGTTCAGGTGTCAAAATAATGCACCCAAAATAGCACAGCAATACAGACTTCAGGGTGGGGTGTGTCAAATTTGCCTGATATAAAACTGAGTAAGCCAGATTGCTTGTAAAAACAAATTAGCTATCACCAAATACAATTTAAATACCTTTGAATAAAGAGATATCAAATTGGAAATAATCACAGGGGGCAAAAAACGAAACCCCTTTCTAAGACAGAAATACCTTCTACCTAAAGGATTTCTGAGATTCAGCTTAAGGAACATTTAAGAGCCCACTTGCAGAAGCAAATGATAGTTATTTCTATAAGTCCTCTAGACAACTTGTATCACAGTCTGATTGTGCTTGCAATTTAAAGATCAGACTAGATTTATGCTACTGCATATTTCCTCAACCTATCCTTTCCCGCAAGATTTGAGCAACATAATTGTTGCAATAGGACAATGGAATAAGACTGAGTTAAGATTTGCTTGCCTCTGAAGAAGATAAGTAGTCAAAATGCTTTCAGCAAAAATACACACCACAAATTTCTATTTTTTGAACATCAGTTTGAGGCTTTGGCTCTTAGTTATTTTTTCCTTTCTTAAGTTCTTTTTTTTTCTTTTGTAGTACAAGGCAATGACGGTTAATATGACTAAGCAAGGCAGGAGATGAGGATCAGTGGGAAAGGTGCAAATCGAGAATATAACAAACAATGTTTGTTTGACCACAAATTCCTTCCTTGTTTGGTCTCAAGTACATCACAGAATCCAGTGAATTAAAAGGAGACAAAGGCTACAAAGACTAACCCCTTGTCCTAAGACAGGGTCCTCCATACATTAGCCCATATAATTCAGCCACGTTACCATTTGTGATGGCCCCCTCAGCTACTGTTTTAGAAGGCTAATAGAGAATACAACATAATTTGGCTAAAATTGGTGGGAATCAAGGAGTTGGGATTGTGAATTTCATTGTCCCACCACCACCACTTCCCCCATAATTCAAGCACTGAGCAAATCCTCATATGATAATAGAAGGTGTGTGCACACACAAAACACACACACACACACACACACACTATCCAGAGAGATTAGCTAGTTGTCTGACTTTCTTACGTGAAGAATTATGTATCAGAACCTGTATGCTACTCTTTAGAGCATTTTAGGAATCATGTTTATCCAGATGCCCTGAGAAAACATTGACAACATTTAGATAGTAAGGAGCATAGGGTGGAACTGAACATTACAAGAAACACAGGGCTGCTGCTGAAAATGGCAGCCCATATCAAATTCCCTTTGACAACATCTAGTGCAACTTACTTGGTGTCTTGCTTCTAGTGATGGTGGAGAATCACACAGTGTAATGATGTCAGGACACAGGATCAGTTGTACTAGATATTACGGGGACGGAAAGGGAAGCTTGGCAAAGGGCTATCATTTTTGGTAGTAACTCTGTGTTTCTCATAATGTTTAGTTCCACCCTTATACCGGCTTAAGCAGATCTATTAGAATACAAGTTCCCAGGATTACAATCCTGCATGGCAGCCAGTGAGTTCAGATACAAAGAACTGTGCATCTGCTGTATAGCGTCAACTCCATGGCTCCACCAGCCCAATATTCCATCTCCAGGAAAGTGCCTGATTTCTGCCACAGGGAGCTGATTCTCTTGCTCCTGATTCTAAGCCCACAGCTGCCCATCCTCAGCAAGAGGAAGATGGATTGAGCTGGGCAATAATTTAAGAAACTGAGCGAGTCTGTACATCCAATCACTTTACAAATCAGGAGAAAGGGAGAGAGGAGGAAGGGGGGAAGGGGAAAGAAGTGAAAAGGCCGTGCAGGGAAATGCATCACAATTACTGTCTAGTCTCTAATGAGGGGCCTGTCAGGAGGCTGTCATCCTGCGGAAAGCCACCTACTCAGAGAGATTCAATAAAAAAGTAGCAGAGAGATAAAAAAGAGATATATTTCAACCCCTGCTAATATTCTTTTCATTTGTCCCAGCACAAAATAAGATACTGCACTTAACCAGCTCGGTTAAAATGAAAGGGGGAGGGGGGTTGCGTTGATCAATACCGCTAAAAGCTGGGCGACACAGTGATGGAGTGCAATTTTTTTGTCTGTGCTGAAGCCTAGTAGAGGCCCAGGCTGTGTAATTTATGATTCACACGCACGCCAGCTAACTAGAGGCTGACAAGACAATGAATTCTCGATGAGAAGGAAGAAAGGAAGAAGACACCATGGCACAGATCTGAAAGAAAGAGGCATGCATGCTATTCCATCCTTCTTGAATTGTTCATCTGCAAGCCCACCTGGCCAACCAGCACTGGAGGGAAATCATTGTCTATCCAGCGTCTCTGTGGAAAAGGAATGGGAAAATGGTAACAAAACCTAGATACAGAGACATGAAACTTCCCACACTTACCACCTCATTCTTTGTGAACCCACACAGTAGATCTGCACTATTTTCTAATCCTGAAGAATTCAGAGCTTCAAAGAAAGGCACCAGGTCAGCACTAGTTTGCCAGAGAGTAGCCTGTCCATGAGAAAATCTCACCTTAGCTCCAACTAGTTAGAAACCAGCTTGATTCTTGATCTCAAAGCCATCTTCTAGTAAAGAACTGACCAAGTTCAATGTACAATGGATCACTGCACACCACCCTTTAGGTACATAGTCCAGTCACTTATCTATTAAAGCTGATGACCACTTTGCAAGAGGCACTGACATATCTGAATGATGAGAAAGTGCTTCAAGGAAAGAAACACCAGCTTCCTTCCTAAGCATCCTGGACTTTCCTGAACTGCCTCTGATGGGGCGAGATGAAGCTTCACTTTTGTAAGATAAGTTTCTGCCCTGTCAAAAGGGTGGGTACTTAGGTTATAAAGGGTCTTTACTACAGCTGGGCACTACTCATACAAACCGCAGCAAGACAAAACATAAGAATCCAGAGTAAAAAGAACGTCCAAATGAACTAGGAGAAATTATGGAAGTGAGAATTCAGTGAAAATTCCTTGGAGGTAATCTCTCCAAGGCCAAATGGTGGTCATGGATGGGGTGATAGACAACCCACACTATCTCTTACTGTCATCACCCTCACCCTACACTGTTTCCCTCTTTTTCTGTTTCTTAAGAATAAGAACATAAAAAGAGCCATATTAGATCACACCAAAACCCTATGTGGTCCAGCATTCTGTTCCCCCTGTGGCCAGCCAAATGCCTATCAGCAGAACACGACTGCAACAACACCCTTCTGCTCATGTTCCCTGGGAAATCACACTGAGAGGGATACTGCTTCTGATATTGGAATTACTATATAGCCATCATTAGCAGCAGCCATTGAGAGCTGTATCCTCCATAATTTGTTTTATCCCCTTTTAAAGCCAACCAAGTTGGTAAGCATCACTATATCTTGTGATAGCAAATTCCATAGTGTAACTACGTGCTTGTCCTGCTCTAGACTGAGTCTTGGAGCGAGGCAATAGAGTAGTCAAGTTGGCAAGCAAATGGTCAAGCACACAGGTTTCAGTTCAAACAGGTTTAAGCTAAGGCAGGAGTGATCAAAATCCGGGCAGAAATCAGAACACAGGCTGTCAGCCAGGCAACAAGGATCAGGCAGCAGCAGGAGTAGTCAAGGTAGCAAGCAAGAAGTCAGATACAATAAATCAGTCAGGTATGTTATGCAGTCCATAAGCAGGGTCACTGAGCAGTCCGAAAGGTCAGGAAACAGAGCATCAGTCACGGGGCACAATTCAGGAGGCAAGGTACATGACAGAGGCTAGATGGACCAAGCTGTTCCAACACTGGCTGGGTTTCCAGTGAAGGCTTTTAAGCCCAAAGCCAGCCAGACCCCACCCAGAGTTCAGCTAGAGCAATCAGAGCTTCCTTTCCAGAGCTTACCCCTGAAGAGTCCCTTTCTCCTGAGGAGACCTTTTCTGGAGGTGAGCACTCCTTTGCACAGGAGCCCTGCTAGCCTGTCACTTGAGGCAATGATGCTCCCAGGGATCAGGGGGTGGCTCAGCCTCTGCCTCAGAGTCAAAGTCCCTCTCTCCTGACAGGAATGGCCCTGCAACCACTTCCCCCGATGATTCAGGCACCTGTGGGTCTGGTGGCAGTCCCTGGTCTGGGGTACCTTGGGCTTCTGGGGCCTCTAGCTCCTCCTCTGAGGAGGACTGCTCCAGTTGGGGCATGACAACGCTGTATCTATTAGGTCTACTTAGACTAGCATCCTGTTTCACTCAGTGGCCGACCAGCTGCTTCCAGGAAACCCACAACCAGAGCTTGCAGACAACAGACCACTCCTTCTGTTGCTCCCCAGAAAATGGACGCCTCTGAATCTGGAACTTCCATATCATCATCATGACTAATAGCCATTGATAGATTCATCCTCCGTGAATTGGTCGAATCCCCTTTCAAAGGCACCTAATCTAGTGGCTATCATGATGTGAATTCCAAATATTAACCAGTGTGTGAAGAAATACTTCCTTTTATCTGTCCTTAATTTACTACCAATCCATTTCATTTGATAACCTTGACTTCTAGTATTGTGGGAGGGAGAAAAACTTATCTCTCTCAAATTCCTCCACAGCCTACTATGCATAATTTATACAACTCTTAGCCATCTTTTTCCTAACCTAAAAAGCAGAAATACATTATCGTTTCCTTGTAGGAAAGATGCTACAACCCCGTGATCATTAGTTGCCCTTGAGTATACCTTTTACAACTGTACAGCATCCTTTTTAAAATGGGATGACCAGAACTACACACAATGTTCTAGATGCAGTCACACTATAGATTTGTAGAAGGTCCTTACTTATATCTTCACTTTCAAATGTTTTCAGATGTAGGGCTTACAGACTTTTGATATCATGCTTACTTGTCTAATAGCCTTGGAGAATTCTCTTTAAACAAACCATGCTAACCCCCCCCCAATATCTCCATAACCAGGGGTCCATCTTACAGGACCAATGAGCCCTGGTTATAAACCTATATCTTTCTATGCAATGACAGCAGAACCTCCCATGCCATGTAAGCAATAGAAACTAAAATATTCTACACAATATCTACTGTGTTAGAGGATGAATACATAAGAACATAGGAAGAACCATGCTGGAATAGACCAAAGACCGATCCAGTCCAGCATTCTGTTCCCACACTGGTCCTGTAAGATGGACCCCTGGTTATGGAGATACTTCTACAAATCTGTGACCACATATGAAGCAGTGTGGCCAACCAGATGTCTATAGGAAACCTGCAAGCAGGACATGAGTGCAATAGCACCTTTCCGCTTACGTTGCCTAGCATCTGGTATTGAGAGGCATACTGCCTCCAATAGTGGACATAATATATAGCCATCATGACTAGTATTCACTGATAACCTTAACCTCCATGAGTTTGTCTAATCTTCCTCTACTTTTTCTGATACACTGAGTACAATAGCAGAGCAAAAAGTCTGGAAGAACATAACTAGTCTACTCTTAATCAAAACATGAGTTTCAAGCCTTTGAACTAAAATATCTAGGTTTTCCAGATGAGGAATGAAAAACTCATGAACTGTCTGCAGTCATCTTTTGAAGGGCAAGGGACATCACAAGATCTACATGCCCTAGAAATCGCCACTAGATGGAGAAAACAAAATCACAATTGTGTAGCCCAATGCTACCAACAGAGAGGGTGAGAGCACCACAGCCTCTCTGTGAGACAAAAACCTACAAGTTGTACATGTCCCTCTCTAGGATGCATGTGTCCCTCAAAAATGGGAAAGGACTGCTTTCAGATCTGCGAGAGAGTATACAAGATCCCTGATCCCTCCCCGTTTGTTCTCCATCTCTAATACCAATGGAACCCAATACTTTAAAGGGAAACACCAGCCAGCCATCGATAATATGACTACCAAATTTCTATTCTCCCCTTAGCTGAGATAATTTGCAGACCTGTGTGGAGGGTAAATAGCCTTGTGCTTGCATACACAAAGTTTATGCAAAGAAAAGTGTGAGGGAGAAGCCACCTACATTTTACATCCCAAGCTTTGCAAGTGAGACACAGCTTTGCAAGCGAGGAACCATCTTGAACCACCTAGGAAGAACAGAGCAGCACAAACCAACAGCTCCATTCCTTTCCCCAAGACTTCCTTGCAAGCAGCTGTTGTCCTTGACTTGGAGGGCAGCCTGCTAGGTTGGTGATATAATGAGATGCCTATAATTTGAAGCAGTGACGGGGCAGAGCCTTCCACTGGTTCTTGTCCATTCTTTTCCCACTGCATTCCCCTCCCTCCTCCCACCAGCTTGGTGTGACAAGGAGGAGGGGAAAGCACACATACTGAAAACACAGATATTGAACTGTCAAAACTATTTCCTACAAGAAAATAGATTCATCAGCTTGCAGCAGGCAGGGTCAACGCCACATATCCCTCTCGCGTCGGCATCCGCTCATGCCGGCGCATACCCAATGCTTCTTCGCAGCACTGGCACTTTAGCTTGTAGCTCAGGGCCCCTAAGTGACTTTGAGAAATGGATAATCGATTATAATTCCAGAGGCCTCTCTGCAGATTTATCCGGAGAATGTAGAAAAGGCAGAGCTCAAGAGAAGGTAGGTCCTTCTGGCCGGCACGTCAATTGCCCACACTCTCTCTCCGGCTTGGAAAATCACATCCTGAGCACGACTCCGTTTAATCCATCAGTACACAATCAATGCACTCTGTAATCAACTCTTGATCACTTAATTTTACACATGTTGGCTGAATCCCTTTGTTTAATCACAAGATCAGGCCACATCGCCACGCTGCCCCCTCTTGCACCACCAAACACAACCAGACGCCTTCGTTTCACCTTGACGAAGAGCTCGGTGAATTTAGAGAGCTCTGAAGCAGGGCAGGAGCAGGGGGCAGCACAATAAGGAACCAAATAAAAGATAAGGGGGGTGAACCAGCTTTGAATAACGAAAGAACATTTAAAGCAAAATGGTATTTTTTCTCAACCATTTTTGTTTTTCTTGAAGTCTACCTATTTATTTAATTTGTCCTGCTGTTCCTCCAAAGAGCTCAGAACAATGTATATTATCCCCTCAGCCATTTTATTCTCTCAGCAACCCTGTGAGGTAGCTTAAGCTGACAGTTAGAGACTGGCCCGAGGTCACCCAGTGAATTTCATGGCTGAGCAGGGATTCGCACCTGAGTCTCCCTGGTCCTAGTCTAAACTCTAGCTGCCACATCACACTGGGTTTTTATCTTCTTTCTACTGCATCCTGCAACATGTCAGCATGATCTAGCAACTGTACCTATACCTCTTAATCCTACCACAGTATGGAACATATAAATGGCTATGCGTTGTGGCTGTTCAAAACATTTTCACACACTTTATCTATGTACTACAAATATAGCCCATTGAAGTAAAATGAATACTCCAGTAAATAAACAGATTCAGACATGAAACAGTAGTAGCACACCAATGCCCCCTCTTTCTTTAACTCTTTTCCTCATTTAACATGCCACCAAATGTTATTGAAAAAGGTTATTTTCTGCTTGTTTGTTTTGTTAAACAAAAATGCAGAACTTTCTATAAACCACAGAGATGGGAAGCCAATGAAGACCTAGTGTGGGCCTGAAGATGCACTGGATCTTCCTGCCCCAGAGCCATACAAAAAGAGGGCTCTGGGGCTATGCAGTAAACTTCTTTCACAAGGATTTGGTTGCTGGAGTGACCAGGGGCATTGAAGCTGTTTAAACTACTACACCCCTTTACTTTCTCCAATATAAATGAATGGCTGCCATTTACTCTTATGAAGAAAATTAAAGCACTGTTACTTTTGTGGTAACAGCAAAATCTGCCCTCCACCCCTGATGCTAGCTGACCACTTCCCTGACAAGGATCCTGGGGAAGACACACTGGACTCCCCAGTGATCCTTGCAATGTTCATGCACTCATAGGAACATAGGAAGCTGCCTTACATTGAGTTGGAGCATAGTCCATCTGGCCCAGTATTGTCGACACTGACTCTCTAGGGCTTCAGGCAGGATTTTTTCTAGACCTACCTGGAGATGCTGGGGACTGAACCTGGGAATGTCTTCATGGAAACCATGTGCTCTACCACTGAGCCTCCTCAAGCCGCTCTCCTTCACACACATACCATAAATACTGTAAGAAAGGGCATTTTGATAGTTAACCATTATAATCAATGTGGTGACCTTATTGTACCTGTGAAAGATGTGGTACTGATAAAACAACAACCCGGTCAGGCCACATTTTTAAAGAAACCAGCATATAATTCTACAACTCCTGGCTACCTTTCTTTACAAACACTAGTGATATAAGGGTTCATCACACACGGGCAGAAATCCTCATCAATACCGGGGCCTTCTCCATCCTGTTTCATCACAGAATTAGATCGGGCTCCTTTGCACAGTTGTTTCTATCTCATTATATTCCATTCTTTACCTTTTCACAGGGTGGCTACTTTTCCACAAAAAGCCATTACACACAGTGGGGGCATTGTGAAATTTTCTCCCTGGTTCCTGCCCCTTTCCCTCGCCTTGCAGATTATTGATGATTTGGTTGTGATTGACATGGAATGCAGGTGGACAGCAACTTCCACTGAACTGCCCAAACCCCACCCCTCCAGCACTGGTTTCCTGGCCAACTGCTGGAATGCTTGCCATTCTGTGTTACGGAGTAAGCAGTTGAAGTCAGGAGCAAAAGTTGGTGCATTCCATTTAGTCACAGCATGGCAGCAAGCCGGCAGATCAGTCTACCAACAAGCCCACCACACCGACGTCACTGCCATCATCATCATGACCATGTCACCAACAACCCCAAACAAAGAAGTGTTTTCGCACTACAGGAGAAGTACATGAGCAGGCCATGGTGCTCCTGTTGCGCAGGCTGAAAAAATACTGCATTTTTTTCCATTTGGGGATAACACAGGATGGGCAGGGGGAAATGGTGGGAAAATCAATGGAGGATTACGATGTCATGCAAACTTCTGTGAATGGCCAACATGAATGTGTGAAAAACTGTACATGTAGGGATGCCCATAATCTTTCTGAGCAAAAACGCCATGAAAACATGCAAATGTTCACTTGCAATAGCCGACACAAAAATCCCAGCAGCAAGGGAGACGATGTTTTGAAAAAGGCAGATGTTTAAAGAGGATGCTGGTGGCTGCCCTATAGGAAGAGGTCTTCAAAGAGCCCCCGGTGTTACACACTTCTCAGCAGGGAAGGAGAAGCTTGCACAAGATGTAATACAAATAAATGACTGCCAGTACAAAAGATACACACTGAAAATCTGAAGGCTCACATTGGCCAGCTGTGCTTTCACTGGCACCTGAGCATAAACAAGACATAACATTAACCCGCTTAGATATTGTGAAACTAGGTACATATTTGTAAAAATGCCTAACTGGGTTTTAATTGGAATAGTCATTCTCTGAATCACCATTTCACTTCCATTCAAGGGTCTGTTAATAGAGTGCAGACAGAAAGCCATTCTTCTCCACTCTAGCCAAAGTGATGCTTCTACTTGTTGAATGGGAACAAAAAAGGATTAACAGTTGGGGCTGGTCCTGCTTTACTGAGGATATCCTTACCCTTTGGGTAATAGGGTGTTTCAGCACAAACTTTCTAGCATTTTACTTGGGGTGTGATTATGACTGTGTGCTGTGATGTTACTGAGGGGCATGTTCCAAGAAGAAGGCAGTAATACCATTTTTGTTTCTGGTATCCATGTTGTAAGAGCTCTAATGGGTGATAACACATTCTGAATTGCAGTATGCTTTCGTGGAGCGCCCCCAGTGAGCACAAAAACTGAAAGATTTGGGGACTCGCAATATGGAAAACTGCTTTGATAGCTCCTGCTTTGACTATATTTATAACCATTCTGTGTGGGAGTGCCTTTTCTTAAAAAAAAAACAAACAATTTTTTTTAAGGAGTACTTGTGCAACTCTATTATACCTACATAGTTAATTATAAGCATTCCATCATTTCAAATTTCAATACATTTCATAATTTATGTCGAATGAAATGCTTCCGCTTTTCCCCTGGTAACAGCGCAATATGAAGGAAATTCTTTGTGGGTGGGTGTTCTGTTGAAGACGTGTAGTTTCAGGGTGCTTCCAGAGGGGCAACTCCTAGTGCTACCAATCAAAGGATCATTGTGCAGCTATTCTGTCTTTGTGGAAGGAAAAATGGAAAACACTGTCTGGACCCCCCATAAAATTCTATGAATGAGGCAGGATGATTGTATAATAAAAAAACCAGTCTTGGAGTACCCTCAATAAAAGTAATAAAGAATGCAGCTCTACTTTGAAGTGAGGGCAGCAAACTGATTGTCTATTGCTATTTTGCACTACTGACATTAGAGATGGTGGGATAATATAAAGGCAAATAATGAGATGCATTGTGCAGTGTGGAAGGTACACTGTAATTCCATTTTTAAAAAGAAAGGGAAAACAACTACCTGCGTGTGCAAGAAGGCTTCTGTCTGAAAGCACCCATATGTACAGTCAGTGTTTTCACCATGGATTAATTCATCAGATAGGAGGCTACATGAACAGACTAGGGAAGACACACACTGGTCATGTTAAAAGTGGGGGAGGCTTTTATCCCACCTATTTCCACCAAAGCATGATAGACACATGCTTCACTTTCCCATTGAATCACGGGAAACTAAAATGCTTAACTCTGGCTGAACACCCTACTTGCCCATTTCCATGGGTTGGGGGCTGCAATGCACAAACACACACATGCATGCACGCACACACGCATGCACGCACACTCTCTCTTCCCCCACCCACACCTCAGTGCACAGAGATGGGGAGGTTTAAATCAAGGGAGCTGGGATCACTGGGATGGTGAAGTTTAAAGCCTCTCCCCCCGCCCCAGTTATCAGTTGAAGAAGACAGCTCTGTGCCCAAGATACCATCAAGCAATAGCAGCACGCCATGACTCCCTCTCCCAAATAGAAATCCCCAAACTGCCCTATACTGAAAGTGGGGGAGATCCCACATCTAGCCTGCTTTGCCCCCTAGGTGTTACTGACATGTCAACACAAGCAGGGCAACTCAGCCATTACCCTACAATGATTCTATTCTTTCTTTCCCCCGTTCTTTCTTTTTTAAGGGGGTGGGATGGGGAAACAGGGAGAAACAACAACGTGCCAAGCACTAATTAATATTTAATTTACTGCAAAATGTACTTAGTATTTCCAAGTAATTGGCTGGCTGCACAGCTGCGGCCACTAACGAACAGAGAGAGGACCAAAATGAGGGGAGGGGGAAGGGCAGGCAGAGGGACCAAAGGGGCATCTCTCTTATTTCTCTTTCCCTCTCTGATCGCATCACATTGCCAAGCTTTAAAGTGAATAATATGCAAACATTATACCTTTGATTTCTTTCTTTAAAAAAAAAATCTAAAAATGCCTGTGTCACCACTAACGGGTCATGTTTAGCTTATTGCACTTTGATCGCACTATTACAGCATTGACTATAACTAGAGAGAATGGGAACAGCGGGAAGGGTTTGGGGGTTGGGAAAAGCTAAGCAAGGATAAAGGGCTCTGGAAAGTGTCACTGGCAAACCAGAACAACATTGCGGCGCAGCCTCAGCGTGGAAAAAACAGGCAATAGCCATTACGATTGCTTGCATAGATTCCCGATACGTTGGACCCTCTGCATCGTTCTGTCCATTGGCTTTGTCTAGCTCTCTGATTGAGCTATTGGCTTGTTTCTCTCTGCAGGATGGGAAATATTATTTTAGTGGCTAATAAGGGAGAGATCTGTTGTTAATTGGTGGGGGGTCCAGGCAGATTCTTTGAAGTGGCACAGTCTTTTGGCAGAAATGGTAACTGAGCGTATTCCTGGGCAAAGGGCCAGCACAAAACTGAAAAACCATGTATATTTCTCTATGTCTGGAGTACAACTAGGATTTTTTGGATGCTCAGGCCTCATATAGAAAATACTTGTGACTTTTGTGGTGCATGGGACTTTGGAAAAGCACTCCTGAAACTTCTGGGGGAGTTTATGTGAAGTGTAGAGCTTGAGTATAAGTTATGAGGATTTGGTTTACATCATGAATGGTTTACATCATGAATAAGATTTATGTAAAACTGAGGCCCCATCTACATGGGGGATTTACTCCACTTCTACTGCACCTCACAGATGATCATGGCAGATGATGTTACCCCCATTCCGCATCAATCACGTTTTTTTCCTGCCCCCAAAGCTGCTTTTTTGCAAAGTTGTTTTGCACCAGATTTTCCCCTTGCAGCGGCTTCAGCGTGGTTTGGGACTCTGTGTGACCCCAGTTGGCTTTGGTGTGGGCTGGGAGGAGCAGCACTGATAGGCGGAAGGGAAAGTTGTGACATGAAAGGGTGGACACAAGGAGAGGAGTTGGCTAAACGTGTCTACTCCTAAGCAACTCATTGTCTTCAATTGCACTTTACCAAGTATGGGAGCGGAGAGAGGCGTTGGGAGAAATCCTCTGCCCGTTGGTTTAAATCTTTGCTCATCCAGAGGTGCACAGAAGTTTAATGAGTTTCAAAGGTGATTGCCCCCAAGTGACCTGTACTCCCACCAAGAAAGGGTGGACACAAGGAGATGAGTGGGCTAAACATGTCTACACAGAAGTAATTCATTGCCTTCATCTGTACTTCATTGAGCGCTGGAGCAGAGAGAGGGGCTGGGAGCAAGCCCATTAGCTGCAGCACACCTTCACAGTTGATGACCCACCCAACCCTGAATTAATGCGGTTACAGCTGCTGTTTGCCCCGTGAAAGCGGTTTTTGTCAATGTATTACACCACTTTACTGGCTCCATGCACCACAGAAGGAGTTAATTTGATTTCTTGAAAATCCACTTTTAAATAGAATCACATTGGAAAGCGTCTCCGTGTAGATGGGGCCTGGGACACAGGTACAGAAATGGCAGCAGTGGTAGTCTGAGTGAAGCCAGCATGTATTTTGTGCTAAGCTCCAAAATACAATTGATTTTCAACTTCCTCTAAAACCTGCTGACATCATTAGTTTTTAACTGAAGTGAGCTACGTTCAGTTTGTGTGTTGCCTCTCAACAAACAATAAGCAACCTAGTGGTACTAATGCAGGACTTATCCTTGAAGGCAGAAGACATCTGAAATCAGGCAGGGCTATCCTCAGTCCTAGATGCTAAAAATGTAGGAGACTACTGCTTTATAAGACCAGAAACAGTAAGTGGTACAGTGCTGCCTGATTTGTACCACTTCATACTGCAAGTAGGGGATGGGCTCACATGTTTGAAAGCTAACATATCAGGAAGAAGTGTTTTAGTGTAGCCTTCTCCTACACAGTAGCTTTCAATCTGCACAGGGGAGCATTTAAATGCATTATCCCACCACCTGCAATCATAAGCACCTTTTAGACTGTTCCACATAATATTTGTGCAGTTCTGGGTTGCCCCTTACAAGGTGTGTATAAAAGAGGCCAAAAGCCATGTTGCTTCAACTCTGTCCCTAACCTGCTTTGAACTCCCCTTTTAGGACCAATGGTGGACATGAGCTTGATGTTCACTGATGTTGTTGACCCATAACACCAACCAGAAACCTTAGCTTTATGTTCTATGGCCAGTTTGCAAAGATGTGAGGGCCTCACACATCTTTTCACATCAGCTCAAAGGGTGTAAATCTGCAAGGATTTAATTGGTCACTGTCAGAGTATTAGGGTGGAAGTTTTATATGTAAATTCCTGAGTTCCTCATGTCACTGTCTAAACTGAAGTGATCCAGACATAAAGTGAGACTGTGATTTGGCAGTTCTCCCTTTTCTGCTTCCAGATCTTACCATGCATTCCCATTCGGAGACATTGTTTCAGAACCACCTCCTGCCGCAAGATTCCATTCTCCCAAGGGGCCTTTCGTCTTTGGCTAACAAAAATAACTCCTCAAACATTGTCCCAGCAATATAGACATGAGAGAAAGTTTAATCAGCAGGAGGTGAACAGGAGGGTGTTAAGAGCTAACCATAAAAATAAAGACCACCTAAACGTTGAGGGTATCAAAGGGAGAGTAGCAAACAACAGAGTGTCCCAAGAAATCTTCAGCAGTCTTGAGGGCTTGACTACAAGGAGTTGTGCCTGTGTTGTTCAACTAAGGGAAGTTATCATCTTGACCTTGCAAAGGATATGTTATTCAAATACTGACTTGAACACAGATATGGTATTCCGATAAAGCTCACTAATAGAATCTGAATAGACACAATTACCACTTTCCCCCATTCAAAGAGGGCAAACGCTGAGGGGATTGACCTGTGGATACAGCATTAATACAAGTGTAGCTCTTTTAGGTCCAATCAACAGTCCAGCCACCTCAATATCTGTCCTGCTTACTGATGTCTACTTGATGGTACAGAGGGAGTGTATACAAGCACAATGCAGTAATTATATTGATGTATCATGTAGTTTAGTAAACCCATTTGTCAGAAGAACGTTGCCATCACATACCTGCATTAGGAGCTTAAGATGAAGACAGTGACCCAGTCTGCACATCACAACACCCCAGGTGTTTTTTTAAACACTGGGTTGTTGTGAACAAAGCAGGAATAAATGTACATTCAGGTTCCCACCACCTGATCACTCCGTCTGCAAGCATCAGGAGCTAGGGATAGTGGGTTTAAAAAGCCTGTGTGGTTGTGATATCTGAACATGCCTCTGGGTGCTTCCAGACTGAGAGGTCTTGGCACCAAAAATCAGAAGGCATTGTGCAGCTTAGAGCACAAGCCTTTAACAGATTTTTTGATGTAAGAAAAAAGGCAAAAGAGGCAGTGGGAGACCCCTGGAGGGTTACAAGTGGAAGATGACACTGTCTGGACCTCCCAACACATTCTGTGAATGAGGACGGGTGATAAAAGCCTCACCTGGAAGCACCTTGATATACCTGTAAAAGAACAGGGGCTTGTAAATACATTTCTACAAAACCGTGACAGTTGTTTTATACAGAAGAGCTGCAATGAAAAATATGTTTTCGTAGGAGTTTCATGCTGATCATGTTTGGGATAAGAGCATGTTCCTGGAAATTTCACACATATCTCGATTTACATACAGATAGGAGTAACAATTGTCAGTTAATGGTGAGTTCCACTATCTTTCTAACTCTTCCTGTCCAGCAGCTGCTAGCCTATTGTCTTGCTTACTCTAGGGCCGAAAGAGATCAGCCAACTAAGGCTGCAAAACATATGGAGCATCCACATCTCACAAATCTATATGTAAATCAGCAAGGACACTATACAGTACCCAGCTCATCTGAAAACAAGAACTAAGAACTACAAACCACATTTTGTAGACTAAATGTTTAAAGATGTAGTTTTTTGCCAACATCGTCCCAAAAATGCACAATGTAGGTCTCTAAGGATTTATTTTTGCAAGTGAGAGGAGAGGATGTTGTAATTTTCCCACCAATTTCACCCACAAAAATATGTATTTATATTCTAGCTGAAGTAAAAACAAAGCAAAACCCAGCCATTTAAAAAAGCAATAAAATGGTCAGCAGTATAGTATGGCTTGAGGCTTCCACCAAAATGATTGTTCCAATTCAAATGACAAAGCTAAGGGAACACATAAGATATGTAAAATAATAAATTAATCAGAAGAAGTTAAATAAAAGTTCACATAATAAGAAGACCTGGAGGAAACCAGTGAAATGAACACGTTTTCTTACTGCTCATCATGGATCTAGGGAACAACCTGCTGTATCGTGTAACAGTTATAGAATCATAGAATCATAGAATAGTAGGGTTGGAAGGGGCCTACAAGGCCATCGAGTCCAACCCCCTGCTCAATGCAGGAATCCAAGTCAGAGCATCCCTGACAAATGGCTGTCCAGCCTCGTCTTGAAGGCCTCCAGTGTGGGAGAGCCCACCACCTCCCCAGGTAATTGGTTCCATTGCCGTATTGCTCTGACACTCAGGAAGTTTTTCCTGATGTTCAGTCGGAATCTGGCTTCCTGTAACTTGAGCCCATTATTCCGTGTCCTGCACTCTGGGATGATCAAGAAGAGATCCTGGCCTTCTTCTCTGTGACAACCTTTCAAGTACTTGAAGAGTGCTATCATATCTCCCCTCAGTCTTCTCTTCTCAAGGCTAAACATGCCCAGTTCTTTCAGTCTCTCTTCATAGGGCTTTGTTTCCAGTCCCCTCATCATCTTTGTTGCCCTCCTTTGAACCCTCTCCAGCTTGTCTGCATCCTTCTTAAAGTGTGGTGCCCAGAACTGGACACAGTACTCCAGATGAGGCCTAACCAGTGCTGAGTAGAGGGGAACTAGTACTTCCCGGGATTTGGAAGCGATGCTTCTATGAATGCAGCCCAAAATAGCATTTGCCTTTTTTGCAGCCACATCACATTGTTGGCTCATATTCAGCTTGTGATCGACGACAATTCCAAGATCCTTCTCGCTCGTAGTGTGGTTGAGCCACGTATCCCCCATCTTGTAACTGTGCATTTGGTTTCTTTTTCCTAGGTGCAGAACTTGGCATTTGTCCCTATTAAATGCCATTCTGTTGTTTTCTGCCCAGCACTCCAGTCTATCCAGATCACTTTGAATTTTGTTTCTGTCTTCCAAAGTATTAGCTATCCCTCCCAATTTTGTGTCATCTGCAAATTTGATCAGCATTCCCTGCACCTCCTCCTCCAAGTCATTAATAAAAATATTGAAGAGCACTGGGCCCAGGACTGAGCCCTGCGGTACCCCACTCGTTACCTCTCCCCAGCTTGAGAAGGTCCCATTGATAAGCACTCTTTGAGTCCGATTCTGTAGCCAACTGTGGATCCACCGGATCGTTGTTTCATCTAGCCCACTTCGAGCTAGTTTGCTCATCAGGATATCATGGGGCACTTTGTCGAAAGCTTTGCTGAAGTCGAGGTATATGATGTCTACAGCATTCCCACAGTCTACAAGGGAGGTGACTTGATCAAAAAATGAGATCAGATTTGTCTGGCAGGACTTGTTTTTGACAAATCCATGTTGGCTTCGAGTAATCACGGCATTGTTGTCAAGGTGCTTCCAGATGGATTGCTTTATGATCTGCTCCAGAATTTTCCCAGGGATTGATGTCAGACTGACTGGTCTGTAGTTCCCAGGTTCCTCCTTTTTACCCTTTTTGAAGATAGGGACAACGTTAGCCCTCCTCCAGTCATCTGGCACTTCCCCTGTCCTCCATGATTTCTCAAAGAGAATAGACAGTGGTTCTGAGAGTTCTTCTGCCAGTTCCTTTATGACTCTAGGATGCAGTTCATCTGGCCCTGGAGATTTGAACTCATTCAAAGTAATGAGGTGTTCCTTGACCATATGCCTGTCGATCTCAAGCTGCAATCCTGCCCCTTCAGCCTGTACTTCGCCTTTGCCAGGGGGGTCATAGACCCTCTTTTGGGAGAAGACTGAGCCAAAGTAGGAATTGAGCACCTCTGCCTTTTCTTTGTCCTCTGTTATCATTTTGCCATCCTTATTTAATAGCTGAACAACCATTTCTTTCCTCTGCCTTTTACTATGCACGTAGCTGAAGAAAGCCTTTTTGTTGTTTTTAGCATCCCTCGCTAACCTCACCTCGTTCTCCGCTTTAGCCTTCCTGACGCCATCCCTGCAATTCTGTGCTACCTGCCTGTACTCTTCCTTTGTTACTTGGCCTTCTTTCCACTTCCTATATGTGTCCTTTTTTGTTTTCAGGTCATCCCTAAGCTTTTTGTGAAGCCACATTGGCTTCTTCTGTTGTCTTCCACCTTTTCTTCTTGTTGGAATTGTTTGTGATTGTGCCTTGAGAATTTCCTTTTTTAAAAGTTCCCACCCATCTTGGACTCCTTTTCTCGCTAGCATTGCTTGCCATGGGACCTTACTGATCATTGTTCTGAGTTTATGAAAATCAGCTTTCCTAAAATCCAGGGTACGCGTTTGAGTACACTCGGCTTTTGCTTCCCTTAGAACCAAGAACTCAAGTACAACATGGTCGCTTTCCCCCAGAGTTCCTGTAACTGCTACTTTATCCACTAAGTCATCTCTGTTGGTTAGTTGATAGTATAGGTTTTAAATTGTAAGCTCCTCAAAACAGGGACCTATCCTCGACTCTGTAAATTTGTAAAGGATCTTGCATATTGATGGTGGTCATGTGTTTGTGTGAAAAATGGCTGAGAATAAGGATGGCAAGCCTCAGTAAGTTAGAATACTGTGTAACCTCTCTCTAACCCCCTGCCATCTGTGAATAGTGCAACAGGAAACTATTTATTGCCATGTGTTGTTACAAATGCTCTTGAATAGATATCTTCTTGCAATGTAAACACCAGGCATGGGGCCTCCAATCCAGATCAGGATTGCACCATGCAAAACGTTAAAGCTCACTAGGGTCCAGATCCCCCCCAGCTTGTTCCTACTATTTCCTTTTAAAAAGCCAGTCACACAATTACTAATTGTGGAAATTGCATCTCATCTAGTTTGGCCCTCAGTGTGCGGCTGTAGAACAGGTTGTAAAGCAGGCAAATTCCAAGCTAGGGTTAGAAAAGGGATTGAAAATAAGAAAGCCAGTATTCTATAAATGTATAATATGGCCATATGTGGAGTACAGTTCT
This sequence comes from Heloderma suspectum, assembly GCF_057233095.1. Lineage (NCBI taxonomy): Eukaryota > Metazoa > Chordata > Lepidosauria > Squamata > Helodermatidae > Heloderma > Heloderma suspectum. The sequence continues at coordinate 235,560,919 of NC_139461.1, forward strand.
GGTCACCCCATCTCAACAAGGATATTGTAGAACTGGAAAAGATGCAGAAAATGACAAAAATAAACAACTAGGGGCAACATGATAAAACAGGGATAAGGAACTGTTGGCGGGGGAGGTGATCCCGAATGGACCTTCCACAAGCAAGATGATGTCAGGGTGGGGCCACACCCCATGAAGCCATCCGGCCCCTAGCCAAAGCACCAGCTGGAGCTCCTCCAGCCAGCACTTCGGTCGGGTATCAGGATCTGTTGTGTGTGGGCTTTCCCCAGCCAGGAAAAGCCCATGCGCATTGAAGATGGGTCCCCAAGCAAGGAGCACTGCTCCAGCCAGCGCCTCAGTCAGGGCAACTTCACCTGCCCCACGCCTTCCTCCATTAGGGTAGATGTAGGGCAGGTGAAACATTTAGCATGCCACTCACCCTCCCAATAGAGACAGCGAACAGCATGCTAAGGGGAATCAACAACCAAAGATAAGAGAGGGGATTCCCTGTAGTTTGCACTGCTTGCCCTTCCAACGCAGGGGGCGGAGGTTTGGGGATCTTACCTGAGGCCCTGCAGGCTGCATGGGCCAGTCTGGTGGGCCAAATGGTACCTGCAGTTCCCCATCCCTGGTGTAGGAGGAACTTAGTTTGTGCTGGAACTGGGTCTGAAAAGGAGGAAGAGGGCTGACTTTGCTGTCTGCAGAAAATCCTATGGCACTAAGGTAGGGGTGCAGAACCTCACACCCAGGGGCTAAATTCAGCCCACCAGGGGGCCCAATCTGTCTCTCTAGGGATTCCCTGGCCCCACCCCCTTTACCCCAAATTCCAATCATTTGGTGGTTTCCTGGTGTTTGTACTGTTCCCCCCTGCCCCATTCTAAAAGGTAGAAATGCCTCTCCTTTGGCTTAGTTACTGGCTTAACTACTCTTAGTTAAGAGCTTTAAGCTAAAACATGCTGGTGTTTTGGGGGGGGTTGGCCCTGCCCCTTTTGCCTTTGCCCCCACCCCCATGGAACGCGGCCCCTGAGAGCTTCTCTGAAATGGAATTCAGCCCTCAGGCTGAAAGAGGTTCTGCACCCCTGTATTAAGGGATTCCCTGAGAAATCTGATGGGGAACAGGAATCTATTGGAGTGTTAATACTGTGAACCCTCATCTTATCTTCAGCCTGCGTTACGTGTAAATAAATCGTATATCAAAGAAATGTTATAAGCCTCCCATGCTCTCCTTTCACAGAAACTGAAACTTGGGTGAGCACTGGAACACCTGAAACTTCTCACTGCTCGCAAGTGGGGTATACGCAAGTAATAATATCAATAAACCCACTACCCAGGATTGATGTCAGGGGTTGGCACCAGTGGGTAGTTGTCAAGGCCCCAGTGCATCAGGAGGGCCCACTGGTACCAACTTATGACCAGCTGCTGTTAGGGAGCAGGCGAATGAGCAACCAGAGGCAGCAGCTGCTCTTCGCTGCTGTCACTTGCTTATTTACTCTGGGTTGGAGTGAAGGCGGATAGGGAGGCACCTGAAGGCATGTTGCAGAGGGTCCCCCAAAAGCTGAAAGTGGCCCTCCGACTGACTTCTATATGAGTAATGTCTTTGTCCATTACAACTTTAGGAGTGAGGAGTGTGGGTGTGTTTCTGAATTAAATTCCACATGGACAAACATTGAATTGTATGAGTTCTCCAGCAGAACTCCCCAAAATTTAACTTAAGGAAGGGGAAGTGGAATTTGCAAATTCTGCTATCCCTATAATGCTGATTGGAAGGATCTATAGGTGGCAATGGAAGCCCTTACTGGAAAGAGCTGAATAGCACTCCTGCAGCTCACAGATCTCTCTTGGGGAAAGCCAGCTTTTCACTCAGACTTACATTTTGTTTTAAAAGCCTCTCTTGCTCTCCTTTTTGACTACACATTGTGCATTATTCTCATAGTAAAAGTGTAACAGCAGCGGAATATTACAACTCTGACCCAATGAACAATAACAGTCCCCCTCGGAGACATTACAAGGAAATGTGTCAAAACTAAAAGCCGTGTCAGCACAGAAGGAAATGCACACAGAATGAGACAGTTCAAACAACCCATCAGAATGGGCAAGGAAGGCAGGGAGAGGAGGTTAGCACAGATGCAGTAGGAATCTGTGGTTTGAACCATTTGTGTCACTTAGGGTGCTTCCAGACAGAGGGCTCCTAGCACTACCAATCAGAAGGCATTGGGCACTAACTCTGTCTTTTTTCTTAATGGATTTTCTGAGGCAAGAGAAAAGATGAAGTAGTGGGAAAACGTGGGAGGGTTATGAGTGGAAGACAATGCTGTCTGGACCCCCCGTAACATTCTGTGAATGAGTCAGGGTGATGGTGCTATAAAACCCTCATCTGGAGGCACCCTTATAAAAACCATCAGATCTATTAAGAATTTGAAATTACTTTCATATTGAATGAAATTGGCACCAATAGGAGCTTCACTCCCATACCGAATAGCTGTGTGTGCGGGGCGGGGTGGGGATATTCGGTGGCAAACCTCTATGGAAGGCTCAAATGGGCAAATTTTGCTTGAAAACAAACTAAATTTGGCCATTTTAGCCTTCCATACTAGTTCACCATGGATTTCAGCAGTGGCAGTACATGCCACTGGGGTGCATAAAGCCCACAGGCTATGTGTTGCCTACCCCTGTTCCAATGGACTTTTTCCAAGGACAATTCAAAGTGCTGGAGCTTACCCTTAAAGTCCTTCATGGCTTGGGGCAAGGATACCTAAAGGAATGCTTGCTTCCACACCACCCTGCCCATGAACTGGGATCATCACTGGAAGACCTCCTCCAGTTTCCTCCACCTCCTGCAGTGAGGCAGCTGGCAACTGCAGAGAGGGCCTTCTCGCTCGTGGCACTGAGCCTGACTTCTCTCTTCAGGGAGGCTCACCTGGTGTCCACTTTGCTATCTTTTTGGCATCAGGCAGACACATTTTTTTATTTTCCAAGACTTTTAATTGTTAAGGTGTGGTGACTGTTTTTTTTTTTTACTGCTACTAGTTTTATTTGCTGTTTGACATTTTTTAAAAGCTGGTTCATTGTTGTTTCAATGTCTTATATTGGTTTTACTGTGTAAGCCATCCTAAGAATGTTTATCTTCTCTATATATAAAAGTCAAAAATTGTGTGTGGGTTTGTGTGTTTGTGGCTGGCTGCAGGGCCGTCTGTAACGCAGGGAATAAGGGGGAGCTGCCCTGGGTGTAATCACACTGTAGGGGCCCACTGAGCCTGCCATTTGGGCCCTACAGTTGCTGCCCCTTTTACTACACATTCTCACTTGCCAGAGTGTATAACAGGAGTCACTGGGGTACATTATTACTTTGTTTATACTTTCCCTTACTAACAAGTACACCCTTTCAATCATGGTACAGGCCAGGTTTCTGATTTCAGCTATGAGTCATCCTATTGGCGATCTTTCATTCTATTGATCTCTCTCCCATTCACTCTGACTTCCTTCACCTTGGATTGGCTGGCCGCCGTTTGTTCCCTCCCCTTTACTCATGGTCTCTTTTCTGACTGTGTTAGTTTCTCTCCCCTGTTCCTGCAATATCCAGCAAGGAAGCCTCTGTTGAACATTTTAATAGTGGTATGAAATTGTGTGGATTGCATTGTGGTAGTGCTTACAGATTCAGTCTCTTGCATTTTTAGTAGTGTTTTTTATTCAACCTGCTCATTATAATCGTTGTGCTTTTTTAATCAAGTCTGGTGGATTCAACTTTTCACCTTTCTTATGGGGCCTTTCTGAGAAGTGTAAACCTAACTTAATGTGTTTCTAACAAATAGTGCCTATGACAAAATTACATCCCGGGCAATGCCGGGTATATCAGCTAGTATAGAATAAATTAACAGACAGACAGACAAACAGAACCAGACCACTGCTGAAAAACTAATCTAGAACAAAGTAGCAGCATGCACATAATTTTTCTCAAGTGCCTGTTTAAACACAGGATTTTTCTTCTTCCACCAAAGAATACATAGAGAATAATACATTTTGAAGAAAAGTTTTGCATGTGTATTTTTCCACAGGTATTCCTCTGTGGAAGAAAAACATCACAAAATCAAGTCCCGTTTTACACACACACATACACACAATGTCAACATTATGGAAGGTATGATTAGCAAGAATAAGTTCTGTCTGCCTTGAAACACGTTAGTCATTTGATGCCAAGATATTAGCTAACCTTTGTAAGTTTGTGAGAGAACAGCAGCTTACTGGATTCCTCAAACCTTGCCAATGTCAACTGTCCCTGTCCCAGAGAAAAACTGAGACTGCTTCAGCCCCCACTTGTTCCTTGTGCATTTCATTTCGGTCCTTTTACTTTCTCACTCTGGTGCTTCTTTTGCTGTCTAGTCCAGAATAGCAGGCACTATCAAAACAATCTCCTCCTCACAACCACATTTTTATGTTGCTGCCAATGAGAGAAGCTTATAAAAGGAGCGGGGGAAGCAGTCAGGGAACAGAAAAGACAATATTGAGTCTGCTCTTTGGCAAGCTCAGGGCTTGTTTCTCTTCACTGTTTGATTTCGTTTTACAGTCTGCTGGGCCCTCTCTCCACCTCCCCAGGAACACAAAAAAGCAGGATGTCAACAGCTCCCTGCCCCCGCTTTCTATTTTTTTGAATGTATTAAACCTCAATGCAGTTATTAAGAAGCACGGAGCTGGAGAAGAATTAATCTAGTCTCTAATTTGCTACAGTAATGCGGAACCCTTCATGTAATAACTCAGATTAGTGCATATCAACAAGATTCAACCATGTTACAATCAGAAGCAAATAACAGAAATTACACAGCAAAACTGATTGCTAGAGAAGACTGTTAGGAAATCCAGTTTACTACAAGAAACAAAAAAGGCAGACTTCTGTGGCTATTAGTTAGAATAGGCAGGGCATGTAACTTCATGCTAAAATACTGGAGAAACATTGTCAGAAAAGGTCATTCTGCATAACAGATTTGTTGCCCTATGCAACTTTTGGTAACTGGTGTCTATCAGTGACAGGACATTGGGCAAGATGGATCATGGTAATGGCCCAATCTGGCAAACTCCATGCCCTGTTTCGGGAAGAGAGGCAAAGTATTCTATTCCTGCATCGCCGCAAGATGTGACTGTTGTCTTGGTAAGTTTGAGGCAAGGCTAAGAGCTACAAAAGCAGGGGGGATCGTCACAACAGCGGAATGAGAAGCATGTTGGAGTATTACCCGGATTTTCACAGAATCGGCTTTGGTTCGTCAGGGACACACGAAGCAAGATAAGCTAAGTGTACCATACCTTCAAAATCTGGTTTTCAGAGGTTATACAGCACTTGAAAGGAACATCCTTCCGGGTGGGGTGGGGGTAGCATCATCAAACTGGCAGAGGCGGCTCAACCAATGAGAGAAGCTTCTTTCCTGTCCCTGTCCAGGCTCCCCCTCCCCGATTCTGGAGTTCAGCATCTGAAGGATCCCTCTGAGCGCAGCTCAGCCCCTCAATTTTGACCCATTCCAGTACTCTGCCAGAGTTGTTTCCAACCCCCTCTTCTCCCTTTCTCCTTCTCCCTGCTTGCTCCCATATACACCAGAAAGTTTGTTACTGAAGGGACTTTACGTAACAGAGAAATGACTTTACATCAGAGAAACTACAGAACATCAAAGAAACACAAGATTAAGAGAACAGAAGCAAAAGAGCATTTTAGGGCAAGTTACTGAAGTTAGCCTTTAACACTTTCACTGCGGGGAGAGTGAGATTTATTTCTTATGTCTGAGTAAACATGCACAGAAGGGGGGATATGTTAAAGATTAAAAGCCGGCTACCTATGGTGAATGAGTGTCCCCACTACTGCAGTAATGTGAGGGGACGTTGCTGCACTCCTGGGGATGTTCTCAATGGGAAAACTACTTCCATTGGGGAAACAAGAGGGAATGGGGCGTCCCACCCCTTTGACCTTGTCACTGCCAGGTCACAGAGGCACGCCCAGGATTTAATGTGGGGGGGACATGGCACACTGTGGTAAAACCGCCAGGGAGCCGCTTTCAGTAAAAAAAGTCAGAGTAAAAGGGGTTTCAGAAAATGCAGTTTTCAAGACAGAAGCAGTTGGTTGACAGTGGATTGGTGACGTGGTGACACGTCATCTGTCGTGAAGGAATTCAGACTGTTCTAACTTTGCACTAAATTGCTTGTGAAGACAGCCCCCAGGATTGGGCTGGTCTCTCTCTCTCTCTATCCGCAGCAACTGTGCAATGATAAATGTGAAACTAAAGAGGTGGGAGCAGTTGAAGAGTGACAGTGCTGAGCAGGGACTGCAATGGAGGTGTGGGGAGGAGAGGAGGTGCAGTCCGGAGAAGGGCAAGAGGAGTGGAAGGGCTGGAGTCCCACATTCTCCCTCCCCACATAGCTGTTTCAAACATCCATCACCGATGTATCCATGCCTAACAAAATGTCCAGCATGACCAAGGGATGGAGGAGCCACTGAGACTGTTCACACTTAACACTAAACCAGCACTACGTGCATGAGTTGGAATGAGACTAAGTGAAGCCTCGAACTCATACGCTCCCCTCTCCTCTTTTCCTGCGCAGCCAGAAGAAGGACTTCTCTAGCATTTAGCTTCACTGTCATGTCACCTGGACATGACAGTGAAGCTAAATGTGATTTAAAACTTCTAGTTTGAAGTTGACTTATTTGAAGTTGGCTTGTTTAGAAACTGACCATAGTTTGTTTCAGTCCATGGCTTGTGATGTCCTGCCTTTCTGCATGGCTTGCCCTGCATGTCCTAGTTCCACTACTATTATCATGTCCTCCTAGCTGGAATTTTGCCTTTTAAAAAATCATAATGTGATTTTGGCTTTGCAGTGTGATTGTACAAATGCTTATTTTTTATATATATAAAAACACCTTTTTATTTAGTGTTTTCAGTAAAGCACAATTGTGTTACTTAAAAAATAAAACTGAACCACAAAGAAGGCTACAATTAAAGGGCCAATTTCAATAAAGATCTCCCTTTCTGACGTGGTTTACAGCAACTCCTGCTTCTTTTGGCTACTGGCTCTTCAAGTCGCCATTTCCTGAGCTACTCTGGAGGCAACTAGTTCAGGAAATAGCAAATTAATTAAAGGTTCAGTAGCTCCGAGAAATAAGATATTGCTCAAACAAGATACTGCTGATTGAAAGCTATAATTGGGAAATGACTGATTAAAGGGCCAGTAGCAAGGAGAAGCAGGGGTTGCCTTACAACACATTAAGGGACCAATCCTACTGGGCTAGGTGGCCGCCTCCGTTTGCTGTTCAAAGGCTGTAATCCTAAACACACTTTCTAGAAAGTAGGTCCCATGAAATCAAGTGAGGCTTATTTTCAGTAAATGCTATTGGGGATTTGCCTATAGATGATGGGAACTATAGGATTGTTTCAGGAATAATAGTACTGTATTGTTGTGTGGAACCACAAGTTTAATTCCACTTCAAGCTGATTGCAAAAGAGCAATGCTTCAGCAGCACTAATGAGCCCTAGTATGAAAGGACTCAACACTCTACCCACTACACCACACTGGCTCTCTATTCAGAAAAGTGTGTGTGAGTGTGTGTGTGTGTGTGTGTGAGAGAGAGAGAGAGAGAGAGAGAGAGAGAGAGAAACAACTTGGATTTGAACACACCAAACTGGTCATGGTTGGATGAGATGGGACTGGGAGGAATTGTTCTAGAGAGTAGTCCTAAATCTTCCTCTTTGAAATGGTTCTTCTGTCCCTGTCCCCCACATACAGTAGGGTGCAAAACCCACCCCAGAAGAATTTAAAAGTCTTGACAAGGCAGGCACTATTGATAAAGGAATATAAACATTTCTATCATGACGGCAGCAACGGCCTCACAGGCACTAAACCAGAATAGCCCGAAGGGATTGTTGGGTTCGATCCGTCAAATGCAAAAAGCTGGTAAGTTGGGGCAGCTTCATAGACTGTATTTTATAGGAGCTCTCAGCAAACCTCCATAAAAACGTATTAGATTAGTAATTTGAGTCCCAAATGACCAATTTGAAACAATTGCTTTCTTATGATTTTTCTGAAACTGCCTGTTTCATGAGAAATTGCTGAGAGAAAAAAAATCAAATACCTTTTTCTAAGAAAGGACTGTAGTCAGCATCCTGAGCAGGTTCCTGCTCACAGTAACACTGGAGTATCACATACACAATATTTTCTGTATGAACAACCGAAAGGCATTATATGCCTTGGAATAAACGGAAGCAAAGAGTCTTAGGCAACTTGGCTATGCTAAGAACAGGAATTAGTCCTGGTAGCAGGAGGTTTAACTATGAATTTAAAAGCCTTTTAAGGCATTAAAGCCTTTTGACTTCCTTCCACAGTGGCCACTTTCAGACAATCATATCTCAGCTTAATAAAAACAAGATATGAATGAGCCTCATGACCCTACCTACAGCCCCTTTGCTCTTCTCTTTACGAGTTGGAAAACAATCCAGGAAGTCTTCGCAGTTAACTATAGTTTTCTGTTACCCCTGAACTGGAAATTATGGTTAACAGCTTCCCAACAAGTCAGAATATTAAGCAATTTTAAACAATTGTTTCATATCCTAGCTTGATTGGAAGCCATTATTCATAGTTTGCCAGTTAGGACATAATGAGAAATAATGGCTAACTGTCTGAAGACTTCCTGGCCTGTTTCTCTCTCATGCTAAGGGAGGAGCAAAGTGGTTCTGTGCAGGGCCATGAGGCTCATTCAATATCTCAGCTTACTAATGCAACCAGTATTTTTTTTTTAAAGGAATTCAATATTTGAAGGATGTCAAGAGTTAGATCTACAGTTGTGAAGTACCCACTGAGAATGCATCTCTATGAGTCCTTACTCTTTGAATTCGGTCTACCAAATCAAGTTAAAGGTAAAACTTAAAGGTTGCAATGGATGGAACAAATGAAAGGTGAGCTCTGGGGAATGTAAGAGCCCAAGTGTATCCTAACAATAATTCAATAATTAGGGTAGACTAGATGATCTTGTGGGATTAATTCTAATGGTTTTGATAGGTAGCTCCTGAGGATAAGATGGCTGAAGAAAACCTTAAAACTGGTAATGGGATAGCGTCATTGCATTAACTTTGGTTTGTGTTGAACTATCTAGCTTTCAAGTTATACAGTACTGTTCATGAGGTACAAGATGAAGGACTATCATGAAAGTTTTTGAAACTGCTCATCCAGTGGTCCACTAAAAGATATCACTTTTTTGCATTCGTTATTGTCAGGAGCACCCTAGCGGCCTCTTTCAGTCTACTCCGATAGCCAACTCAAGACACAGACAAAAGGATACTTTTCAAGGCTTTAATCCTTTTACAACTTAATGACTCTTTCAGATGCTAATCACCACCATCTAAGCAATGAACAGCAGAGTAGCCTATGCTCCGGGTTAGGCAGTTGGTCCCCGTTTGAAGGAGAATCACTTGCAGACCCTGAACTTATGGGCTAGGGAGAGTTCCTCCCTCTTTCCCTTGGGTCCACAGGACACGACCGTTGCTTGCGCGCCAAATGGGCACTACGTCTCCTTTCCGCGCCCTCCATCGCTCCCTGCGTCTAGTAAGCCCCCCTCCCGCACTCTCTCACTGCCAGGGTCGCTATCTATCTCAGGAATGCTGGCAGGAGGAATCTCTGCCAGCTGCTGTGCCTGTGAGGGATGAGCGGGCTCCTCTGTCACCGATTGCTGTTCCTCACTAGGGGTGTACGAAACCTCGCTTACCTGGCTCCAACGGGTTCCGCTGGGGGGGGGGGAGGCGCTCCGTCCCTTCCCCCAGAATCCTGGCCAGCCGGCTCCGCTCCGTGGGGATTCCACAGAGCCGCCGGCCGGCTCCGCCAGCAGCCGGACATCCGGCCGCTGGCTAGCAGGGATGCAAATGGCGGCGGCCATAGCCGTCGCCGTTTGCGTCCCTCAATTCAGCCATGATAGGCTACATAAAGACTTACATAGCCTATCACATCTGGGTTTAAAAAAAAAAGTGTACGCAAATGGCGGCGGCTATGGCCGCCGCCATTTGCGTTCCTTATTTTTGGCCGTCTTAGTCTACGTAAATATTTATGTAGACTAAGGCGAAGCCAAGAAAGGGGAATGCAAATAGCGTAGCGGATGCTATTTGCGTTCCCCTTTATTTTCACCGTCTTACTCTACGTAAATATTTATGTAGACTAAGACGGCCAAAAATAAGGAATGCAAATGGCGGCGGCCATAGCCGCCGCCATTTGCGTACGCGTTTTTGTTTTAACCCAGACGTGATAGGCTACGTAAGACTTTACATAGCCTATCACGAATGGGGGGGGGAAACAGACTGCAAATGGCGGCGGCAGCCGGTCAGAAGACCAGCTGCTGCCGCCGCCGCCACCGAAGCCGCCGCTGGAGCCGCCGCCGTCCGGAACATCCGCCCCAGGTAAGTCTCGTCCCGGGGGGGATCCGCGGGGGGGGGGGGCGGGGGGGCAGGCCGTTCCGCCACGGAGTTCAGGGGGCTGAATGCACTGGCATTCGGCCTCACCGAGATCCGTGGCGGAATTCTCTGACATCCCTACTCAGAATCAGAACTGCTCTGAGGTTCTATGGGCTCAGTTTCCACCCCGACAGTTATCCTCTAGGACTAATACAGTGAGATTGTTAATACAAAAGAGAAACTCTGATATTTTTTTTTAATTATCAGAAGTTCCCACTAGTTATAATAGGAGATGGCAGATTCCTACTCTGAGTACCTTGTCACCAACCATTTTTAAATGCTACAAGAGCAACTGAATAAGAATGGAATTCTTTCAGTTCATTGCACAGTAATAACGACAACAACAACAACAATTTGAGAGAAATTAAAATTGTGTGTGTATGCAGGACAGGAAAGCAGTGTCACTGGGTTTAACATAAATGGCAATTTCCAAAACGAAGGAGGCAGAATTTTTTACATGATCTTTGAGCCAAAAAATTAGTGTTTTGTCCCTTTAATAGGGTGTTAGCAAAACACAAAAAAATCTATTATACAAAGAGGACACACTGTGAGGTTCTTTTCACCGTTTCCATCAATTGCAATAAGATTTATATGTAAATATGTTAATGGTACTATTAATAATTTAAAGGGGGCAAGGCATGCTGTGTTTACATAATAAATATGATTAAGTGTATCCCTCAAACGAAGTTGCTGAACTGTCATGCTACCCCAAGTTATTATCTATGTGGCTTTAAAATGTTAATCAGACAATCAAAAGGAAATGTTTCCAGAGCCTGACTACACACAATACAAATTTCCTTAAAACATTCCGCCAGCTAGAACACTGTCTGAGGAAACCCTCTCCTATATAGCTGAATACATACAGAAGGCTTGGCATTTTCTGAATATCCTACCTGAGTACCCATTTCAGTAGATTTCCACTAGCTTAATTAAATGACCCAATAATTAAATTGTTTCTTGTGCCCACAGTTTGCATAGCCTCATCTCTAGTCAAATGGGATACAAAAGCTGAAATGCATGGATGGGATTTGCAGCTGAAATTGTTCCAAAATGGTGGATCAAATGGTTACCAGATCATGCAGAGTTGGCACCTGTGGATACTATCTCCAAGACAGTCAGTAACAAGGAGCTTTTGAATAACTATCTAGGAAATCATGTGGACAGTGCAGGAGAAAGGTGTAACTGTCACCAACACACATTCACTCACACACACCTGTCAGGAAGGGAGTTACTTGATGAAGAAGAAAGGGACTAAGGTTGACTTTTATTAAAGGATTTAAGGATGGTTTTGTTCAGACACAGCCCAAGCATGCAAGATTCAGACAGAGGGGGCACAGGAGCATACCTTCAGTGTGAACTAGTGCTTATATAGTTTGGCCATGCTCACACCATCTGTCTTGCGGTAAAAACGCGATATTTATGTGTGCAAGACCCTGCTCAAGCTCAAGATTTTATGCATGAAAGGAAGAGCATCCAAGCCCAACAGCCACCCAACTGTGTCACACCTAAATGCTGGGGGTCTTGTATGAAGCAGACTGGAAACGGTTACATATCATGATCCATGTTCATAATTGCCATTCCTTAGTCTTCTTAGAATTATGTCACCTTTCTCATGCCAAACCCCTTCTTATTCTCTCCCTCCACCAGATTTGACCAACCCCCCTCCATTCTAGTTATGCAAATCCCAATATAACTGAGCATCCCAACAATGTTCACTCTGATTATCAGAGATATGTTGACATAACTTAATTTTGTTCAGTATGATGGGGTGGGGAACTGGGTCTGGATTGCCCCCCAGAACCCCCATAGGCAGAAAATATCAGGGGGTGGGCCCCCACCCATGACATCAGGGGTGGGCCCTGGCTCCCTGATGTCATCCAGTCCCCAGCCAGAGCACTGGCTGGCTACTACTCCAACGGGTGCTTATTTATTTATTTATTTTTTATTTATTTCATTTCTATATTTATTTCATTTTGCTTTGACCAAAGAAGACTGCTTCATTCCACCCAAGATTTCCCCAGCTAGGGAACACCTGGGCAGAGCAAACCCAAGCTGGCTCAGTCCCCTTTACTCCTCCATTGCCTTCAGATGGAGGAGCGAGGGGGACTGAACTGGCTCGGCTTCACTCCACCTGGGCTTTCCCTAGCTAGGGAAAGCGCAGGCAGAGCAAAGCAGTCCCCGTCACTCCCAGCTTCAGTGTACGCAAGCTTTCCCTGGCTGGGGAAAACCCTTGCATACCCAAACCTCCCTGGCTGAGGCACCAGGTGGAGGATTACTCCTCTACCTGGCGCCTCAGATGGGGAAGCACTTCTAAGTAAAGAAGTAATGGGGAAGCACTTCTAAGTGCACTAAGTAAACTGAAATCTGTGCTGTTATCTTTGATCACTGATCGGAGGTAACAGTGGGGATTCCTCTCTCTGCTAGCTTCCATGAGGTGGGAGCTTGGGCAGGGGAGGGGCCCATGGAGGGGAGCTCAAGCCTCTGCAGACCAGATGGGGAGCCTCTGCGGGCACTGAGAACACATCCTCCTGCCTGTGACTCTACTGGTGGACTTTAGACATGAATATGAACAGGGTTCATCAGGGCTTACCCCCAGAAACTTTTTTTAAATGCTGAGGCTCAGCTCTGGGAGTTGAAGCATGTGCACAGTGACTTTCCCTTTTCACTGAGCAGCCTTCATACATGTGAGAGTGAGATAAAGTAATTTATTGATTACATTTATATCCCATCTTTCCTCCAAGGAGCTCAAGCTAGTGTACATGGTTCTCCCTCCCCCATTTTATCTTCACAACAACCCTGTGTGGTAGATTAGGCTGAGAGATAGTTACTAATTCAATGTCGCCCAGTGGGTTTTCATGACTGAATGGGGATTTTAACCTGGGGGGTGTCTCCATGAGCAATTTACTCCAAGCTGGCTGCGTTTGGAGGTCGGTAGGGATATGTGACGTCGTGGCCATCCAGCAGCCACCCCGGAGCTTATCAGAGAAAAAACGGATTTCTTGAGACTGCTTACAGTTCGATTCTTTTCCTTAAGTTGGGTTCTCCGCAGTATTGTTGTTGTGTGCCCTAACCCCTGTGCTCACCTCAGCTATACTGCCCAGGGGTGTGCCTTTCACCACGACCTCAGCCAAGGAGTGTTTCCTGTGTGTTTCCCATCCCTGCACAAACCAATTAGTGTCTACTCAGAAGTAACTCCCATTGTGGTCAATGAGGTATGTCCCTTGAATGCGCACATCAAAATTTACAGAGATCCTCTCCAAGTGAAATAGCACATGTTAAAGTACTAATTTTCTAAAGGCTGTAAAGCGCTTTCTCAAAGCTGCGATTCTCCCTTGTTTAGTTTACTGCCATTTCGAAGTAACTACTTCCACCTTCGATCAGCCCGATCCTGAGCAGCATCGGTTTAGAAAAGGGGCTGGTTTCCCATCCCTGTGTGTCCCTCTCCCGCCCCCGTCTTTCCCATCACAAGCATATGTGTGTCTACTTGGGAGTAACTCCCATTGTGGTCAATGAGGCTTGTCCCCGAACTGTGCACTCCCGAGATTCCCACAAATCAAAATAACGCATTTAGACAGCCTTCATGTCGAAGCTTCGATAGATCGCAGCAGGGCAGCTAGAACTATGGTGTTCCTTTCATGGTTGTTTGGGGGGGGGGGGAGTGATTTCTGTGGATACAGGGGAGGAAACAACCTCCCAGGATTTTATGAAAGGAGAAAGGGGGGAGAGCCTGGAGGGGGGAGCCTCTCCTATTGATTGAGCAGCCCCTGCCAGTCAGATAATGTTCACGCCAACCCCCCTCCCCACCAGGAAGTGTGTTCTGTGAAACAACTGCAACTCTCTTGCTTGTGGAGCTCTGCACACACCGAAGCCGGCTCCTTGAGAAATCCAGGTGAGCCACGATTGGCTTTTCCTTCCATCTCTTTCCGTTGTCATGGAGAAACATCCCCCCGCCCATTCTCAGTCCTAGTCCAGCACTCTAACCATGACACCACATGGGGACACTCAAGAGTTTTCTAGTCAAATGGCATGACTTCCAGACCAAGCCTGAGCTCCCTATCACATCTCATTTTAGAAATTAACAGTGGCTCAGGGCTAGAGTTGAATTAAAGTTAGTGGCATTACTCCAGAATGAGTAGGTTATGTATTGCAGCCTCAGCCCATATCATCCTAAGCCAATTTAGGCTGCAATCCTACCCAAGTTTAGACAGAAAACCCCCCCACAACTCTCAGCATGCCCTAGCCAGCCCACCAAGATTAAATTTCCCACAAGACACAAGCATCCCTTTATAAGGAGCCACTTGCACCAAACACTTACCCTCTAAACTAACAGAGACAGCCCATCCTAATGGTGAGTAGAGGCTACAGCTGCTCGGAAAGGATCAGATGGTTGCTTCCACATGGCAGCAGTATCCATTCATGCACCTCTAGGGAGGCACTGAATATCTCCTCCAACAGAAGCTGTTTAATTCCAGCACTGGAGGGGTTAATTTGAACTGAAGGCAGGGCCACTGGCGTCAAGGTGTCAAACTATAATTTTATATTAGGCACCATAATAGTTACTAGAATTTTACTACAATAACTACATGTCCAAGCAGAGTTTAATGAGAAAATCTATAGTTTTGCTATGGTATTTTCTCTTAGTTTGCATAATTCCCTGAATACAACCCAGTAAAGCTTTTGACCTGAGATAATAAAAAGGTGATAAAAACGAGCTGTAAAAATCAGCTCGTATATATATTTGAAACAGCCACTACAAAATTATGGATCGTTTCCACAAAAATAAAAGAAAACAAAAAACTCCCCAGGCGAGATTAACCTTAGGGAAAAAAGAGAGAGAAATAAAATGAAGCTATTGCAAAAGCAATTCAAGTTCTGCCTAAGGACAATGCAGGAATGTAAAGGAAGGTTTGACACTGATGGTCAGACAGAGCAGTATTGGACCAGCACAGCAGAAGTTTCAGTATTCAATACGATCTACAAGATTTGTCTTATCTCAAATGGTAACTAACTCCTCATAAAGGATGAATTTGCAAGGGTTTTACAGAGTTTATGCAGTAATGCAAAAGTAACATATGGGATCCATACCATGCCATGGGTTCTCTGTACATTCACTGAGAACTGATACGCAACTGAGCTTGGAAGAACCAGTGCAGCTTCTGCAAAGGGAAATCTTGCTTCACCAACCTTTTAGATGTATTTTGTTTTAGATGCTGACAAAATACGTAGAGAGGGGTAATCCTATCTATCTATCTATCTATCTATCTCTGAACTTTTAAAAAGAATTGGCAGAGTCCCTCACTAAAGATTCCTAAGAAAACTTAGAAGGGCAGAAGTGAGCTTGACATAGAAGGGGCTATAGCTCAGTAGGAGAGCACATGCTTTTCATGCAGACGTTCCCAGTTTCAGTCTCCAGCATCTCCAGGTAGACCTGGGCAAGACCCCTGTTGGAAACCGTAGATAGCTGCTGCCACTCAGAGTAAATACTGAGCTAAACAGATCAGTAGTCTAACTTGGCATAAAGCAGCTTCGTACGTTCCCAGGACACTGAGAGCACAATCCTACCTGATGTTGATAGCTGGTGGGAGTCTCTGATTATTTCCAAAATGGGATGTTCCAGAAGGGCCCAATCTAGGCCCATCAGCTACTACCCCTAGTTTTGTCAATGGGGAGGGGGGAAGTATTCCTCTAACCAGCATGGGCTGGCAGGTCCAGGAATGAGATGGTAGATCTGTGTCATCACTCCCCACTGGCACCACTCAGGATTGCTCTGGCCATTATCTATCCCATTTATATCAGTCTTCCTCCAAATCATTGAGAGTGGCATACATGGATTTCTCCCACTGTATCCTCACAGCCTGAGAGCATATAACTCTCACAGCCTGAGAGGTAGCACAGGCTGAGAGCACATGACTGGCTCAAGGTCACCTTATGAGTTTCATTACCTGAGCAGGGATTTGAACCCAAATCTTCCTGGTCCAAGTCCAACATGCTCTCAATTACATCACACTGGCTCTCCAAATTAGTGAAAGGATGCATCCAATGTGTAATCTATAAAAATAAGGTGGGTTTAAAAAAACAAAAACAAATTAAGCATTACCTGGGTGTATGACTCCCTGTGCTGGAAAGACAGTTGGTCCAAGTTACTGCAAAGCTGATTTAAATTATTTACCAGAAAAATTAACCACAGGAAGAACATTTGGGAAGAAGTTGCCCATTAAGCAGTGGAAGCTCCTTTCCTGAACAGTTTTGAGAAGAGACAGTGCAGGCCTCTATTCTAGGTGACTCTACTGTTGCAGAGGGTTGGGCAAGATGACATACGAATTCGATCTTCCCTAGCTTGGTGCTGTCCAGATGTGTTGGACTGCGATGTCCATAATTCCCAGCCACCATGGCCACTGCTGTCCGGATGTGTTGCAGCCCAACACGTCCGAGGGCCACTATGTTGGGGAAGGCTGCACTAATTCTGTTCAACTCTTTGAATTGATTAATGGGGGGAAAGTATGACAAATTCTCATTCACAGCCTGAGCCATTTTCCTTCACATCTGCTTCTGGGATATCATGTTTAACATCTAACATTTAACATAGCTGTATTAAACAGCTATTCTCCTTCATCTTTATGGTAGCTCTTTAGATATTTGAAAATATTCTTCCTTAATATTCTTTTTCTCTAGGCAAAACACATGTGGTACCAAGTTCAGTCTTTTCTCCCATGCTACATTATGGCCATTTGTAGATAACAGGGCCACAGTTGGAAGACACCCCAGTACAGGATAAGTAACTAGTCTTTTGGACATAGGATGAATGAGTCAAGGCTACCATGTAGCACCTTTAGAGGAACCTTGACAAGGAAAATGGCCTGCTTTTTTTTATTAGCACCAAACGCAAGAGTGCAGTTGGGGAGAAACCAGAGGTTTTTACCACTTTCTCAAAAAGTAGTTTCATGTGTATAGCTTTTTTAAAAACTTAATAGTTCTTCGACTCGTTCTCTTTAGTCCCACAGAGTCCATTCAGTGATATTTTCTTGATTGTTCTTGCTTCCCATTGTACAATGTGACAAGGAAAAGAATACAAAGAAAAAACGTTATATTTTTTAATGCTAAGTAGTACCACTGGTTCTTGGGAAGTTGTATGGTGCAGCTACCAGTATTTGAGGGAACATAAGTATTTGTTATGTGCTTTGCCACCTCATCCCACCCAGAAACATAAGGTGGCTCTCTTGTCTCCCCCATAATCCTTCCTCTTGTTCCCTAAGTCAATGACACTTGTCAGAAAAGATAAACACTCCAGAAAATGTTATTTGTGAATGACCCCATGACCTCCCTGGAACACTGTTGTGCTGCTATGTTACAAGAGAACCCATTGCAGATAGAACAGAAAGGGAGACAAATATATTACGTGCAAGATGCCATATTAACTATGACACTACACAGTTAAAGCTGGACCTTCCACACCTGGACCTAAAAAATAGTAACAGAAATACTGCCTCTGTGGATAGGACAGCAAGATCAACAGATTAGCAGAGCTTACTTTATGTACAGGTGGCCTTTGGTGAAATTATACTTTCTCCAAGTGGCTTTCAGATGGGCCCAGCATCTTGGCATTCTCTTGTCTGTCACTAATGCCAGCACTAGGCTGTCCCTCTTCCATCACCCCCATCAATCAGCAGCCACAGGGATGATCTGTTAATGTTTTTCCTATAGACAGACACATTATGTCTCCACGCTGCCTCTGCACACACCGTGTTTACACCCCTTCTCTCTCCAGGGAGTAAATCAACCAAATTGATACGAGCCGTGATTAATTGTGTATCTCGGACCAATCTTTCCCCGAGTCCCTCACGCGGTGGCTTCCTCCTCCTCCCCCAACAAGCCAGGGGAGAGAGGAGGCCCTGCTTGGTTTGACGGATAGAGCCTGCCCAGGATGCAGCGAGATAAATTTGAGAGGCCTATGCTGGGCTGTCAGCGTTAAAGATGATGGATGGAGGAGGTGAGGCGGGAGGGACCCGTTGAGCTTGGCGTAATGGAGAAGGTTCCTGGGGGATGGATGCTTGCCCGGTGATTCGGCGTTAATCTCCGGGCGCTGCCGAGGTGCTGACGACTGATAACAAGGAAATAGGAATGACAACAATTTTTAGCCAAGAGATTCTTCACAAAAATGCCAAGCTGCCGGAGGTCTGACAGGCTCTGATTGAATGGGCGTGGGGAGGGGGCAGCCACCTTGGTGAACATGCAAAAGATGGATCATTTTATTCCCCCGCCTGACCATCTACATTTATTATCATTCCTCCTAATTCCACCTCGCTTAGCAGCTTGTCACCACCGTTTCTTTTCTGCCTGCTGGCTGATGGGACCAGACCTTCTATACAGGTGAGCCTGCAGGGTAGTGTAACCAATGGCCAGGTTCTTCTGTGAAAAGCTGGCTGCTCAGTAGAATAAACCGGAAACATGTGGGATGTACTAGTGAAAAAGAGACATTTGCGGGGGAAAGGGGTATTAGAGTGCTTGGCCAAAAGGATGCAAAGCCAACCACATTATTCACACACTTTCACGCAGAAACTGTGAAAGAAAATAAGGAAAGGGAACAGCAGATATACAGAGTAGGCAGACTGACTACTCTTATGCTGTAATGCTTTATGTGTGGGTCAGTGATTCAACCTCTGGAGCAGGGCGAAGTCCTGGAACATGTGATGCACTATTATGAAAAACTGCCTCTGAGCATGCACGGAGTGTCCTTCCCTCACCAATGAGCAAGCACACCACGGCCTTACACACTTAAAATTAAGGAGCCGGGCTTCCTTGGCAGATGGCATGGCTCTCAGGAAGACTTGAACCTCAGCATGTCTTGTTACAGAAATTAATCATAGATCATACAGACAACCTCTTCTCTTCCATCATGGCATGTAGCTGTGACTAAACGGATTCTAATAACTAATATCAGCTTCCAGGAGTATAGCCCTAACCAGATCTCTCGGTTTTCCCCTCTGTTCTCACATGAGCACTGTCCCAGCCACATTTGTAATTTAGACTCTACAAGGTTGAGACTTCAGCTTCTGTCCTGAATGCTTCATCCTTTTCTACACACTACAATGTACACAGAGTTCACAGCTCACACAGCAAAGCAACCCTCTACTCTAAACTCAGCCTTTCCAGAGTACAGCCATACCCACAAAAGACACTGAGGGCTTGAATATTGAGTTTGCAACCACATTTTTTCAGATTGCACTTGCTTATGATGAAGAGGTTGTGAGAAGCCTCTACCATAACCCAGATTCTGACTGGCACATCACTTTTCAGCAGCCCTGTTCTGTGCATCTTTGCTGCCTGCACCATGTACAAAGGAAGAAACTGAAAGCAGTACAAGTCATCAAAAGGTCTGCTGATGAACTTTCTTAAGAGGAATGTCCTCCTCACCTAGACCATTCTGGATTTTAGAAGGATTAGAAAAAGCAATTAATTTCATTCTGGTAATCTAATAATATATTAGCAACATTGAGCTTAACAATGTAAAGATTGGATGGAGGATGTCAAATCAGCCAACCCCAAGGAGGGCTTGACCAAGTGCTGTGACACAAAGGTCCTGGAAGCTGAGAATGTAGTGGGGCCAGCAGAAAGGTGCTCCATCACAGGAAGAAGACCATGCACCTCTGTAGACAGATCAGCAGAGGCAGAGCCTATAGTAGGCAGCAAAGCAACTCTAGATGGAATCCCCAATATCACAGTCGACTATCCTGATCCCCCCACATGAGGCCCCAACCAATGCTTGCTCTCAAAGGGAAGCTGAGAGCCAAAGGTGCCGGTTATGCCACATTTCCGTCTTGAAGTATTGGCAGTTTGACAGCGTGGACAAGAACCTATCTTATGGGATTCCCCAAGGCAGAAGAGACAGCTATCATGGCCATAACAGCTGTGGAGCTGCTGCTCATGTTGACAGTTATAAGAGAACTGAGTGGGAAGGTGATCACCCCACCCCTTGAAGTCAGGGGTGCAGAACCTCAGGCCCAGGGGCCAAATACAGCCTTCTGGGGTTCCCTAGACACACCCTCCTCCCCTGGCCCCACCCCCACCCCCTTCTCCTGACCACTGATTCTTTGGTGGTTTCCCAGCTTTTGTGCAGTTTTTCCCCCCATTCTAAAAAGCTGGAAACATATCTCCTAAGACTTAGGGGGAGTCTATATGGAAACAGAATGAGAAGCACTTTCGGTATTGTCTGGATTTTCATGAAATTGCTTTTGGTCCATCCCAGGCACGCGAAGCAAAAAAAGCAAACTAAACACTACCTTAAAACCCACTTTTCACAGGTCAGACTTCACTTTAATCTGCTTTACTTTGCGGTTGGATGGGTGGAGTACCACTAGTAGAAGTGAATGTCATCAACCCCATAGATGCTGCTCAGTCAATGAGAGAGGCTTGCTCCTGCCCCTCTCCATGCTCCACTGCTCAGGGAGGTTTGATGGAAGAGATGAGTAATGTCAGATAGTTTACCATACACCTCGCCCCCTCGCATCCACCGACTGTGAACCAGCAATATTGAAACCCGGGGACAGACCAACGGGTGGGCAGATAGGAGGCACCTAGGTCCTGCACAGAGGGAAAGGGCTGGAATTACCTCCCTCTGCTAGCACTCTGCAGTCAGCAGCAGTGGCCACTGCTGCTGCCATTGCTTTCCTGACCCATACTAAGCCTCCTCCTTGTCCCTTCAAACACACAGGAAAATCACACACACAGGGGACTGTTCTGAAGGGGAGACATGAATGAATCAGCAGCTGCTATCTGTGAATGGAAAAAGAAACTGCTGTGTTACTCTGAAGGGGCAACCCAGCACGATTTGACTGGGGAGGTTTGCTCCCAGCCCTATCCATGCTCCCTTGCTGTACTGGCCGCCCCTTCTCCTTCCCTTCTGGATATTCCTTAGTTGTAGGTGTATCACCACTGTGAAATGCCGAGGCTGGCCACCATCTCTCTTTCCCTTCTGGGTATTCCTTAGTTGTAGGTGTATAGCACCACTGCGAATTTATACGTGTATTGCAGTAACGCAACTGTGAAATACCATGGCTGCAGGCTCCTGCTAGTGGCTGCCCTTTCTTCTTCAGCTCTGTGTAGTCTTTATTGCGCACTACATATAAGCAGGCTACTCCACTATTGTGAATGAAACAGTGCTACTGCTATTATGAATAGGAAAAGGAGGCTACTGATTGTAAAAGCAGCTCTACTGCAAATGGGGAAAAATAAGGAAGCGGGGGGGAGAGGTGGCCCCACCCTCTGACCACGTCACTGGCAGATCACAGCCAGGTCACAGAGGCACGCCCAGGATTTAATGCGGGGGGACAGAGCACATTGCTGTGGAACCACTCCAGAGCTGCATTTAAGAAAAACAACAGAATAAAACGACCTTCCAAAAATGCACATTTTTGGGATGGATGCTGTGGGATGGCAGAGGATTGGCAACAGTGTCATCTCTCACAAATGACCCCAAGGCACCCTCCCACCACATTAAATCGGCCGTGTTAATGGGCCCTTAGTTACTGGAAGTTAAGAGTTTTAAGCTAAAATATGCTGGTGTGTTTGGTATTTTGGCCCTACCCCTATTACCTTTGGCCCTGCCCACCCCTGGAATGAGGCCCCCAAGAGCTTCTCTGAAATGAAATGGAGCCTTCAGCCTGAAAAAGGTTCAACACCCCTGCTGCCTTAAGCATACATTCCTCCCCTTTCTGTGAGGAAGGGGTGAATACCAATTCCCTGGCTAAAGCTCTACAAGTTTCCAAACTTGCTCTGTGCAGATCAATGTGATGGCAGAGAGACCACAAAAAGAAACTAAGACTTTTATTCTTAGTAACCCAAGAACATATTAGCAATATTAAGTTTTAAAAAGTAAAGACTGGATGAAAGATGTAAACTCAGCATATGGGATGTGTTGCTAAGTCGCAGAAATTCTGCACCATCCCTTAGGAAGATCTACTACTCTGGTCAGAAATGTTAAAGTTAGGCTACAATAACCTTGTCAGCAATAAGCTTTAAGCACTAAGCTGCAAACAAGGAACATACACTGCCCCTATAGGCCAAAGAAAGCAATAGAAAATGACAGAATGAACACTGAGGAATTTCCAAAACATATCTAATCATGAACTACATGTTAGAATCATCACAGATGTGTTTTCTTTTCCATATATGTATATGAATATCTACATCAAGAACTGATGAGAATGTTTTCATGTTGGGGAATACTGAGATATTGCACTGTCATGTGGCAGGTTGTAGATCAGCCTTCCTCAGCCTGATGTCCTCCAGATGTTTTAGACTACAACTCCCATCAACCCTGACCACTGTCCTTGATGGCTGGGGCTGGTGGAAGTTTTAGTCCAAAATATCTGCAGAGTACCAGGCTGGGGAAGGCTGTTATAGATGAATCCAACCCCTAACATCAGCTAGGTGTAATATGATCAAGACTCACATCAGCAAGCGAGGTGTGGCTTGTGGGAACAAGGTCTACAAGCCAATGCTGCAGACAATGAATGGAGATGGGAACTGGGTGAGCCAAGCTCAGCCAATGGGAGTCATCTGGAGCAGCCAACAAGCTATGTCAAGAGCAAACTAAGGTTTTTGCAGAGGGCAAGCGAGAAATCCATCTGAAGGCTAAAGTGGAAGGCAGGAGGAGGGAAATGCAGGCACAGGTAAAGGAAACACGGTGGATGCAAGAAAGCAAGGACTGTCAGGGATGTGAAACAGGCACATGATTGACAGAAAATGGCAGCAAAACTTGAACAGCAAGCAAGATAACCTGCCTCAAACACCAAGTATTTATACCCAGCAGGTCAGCAAAGGTCAGTTGGAGATGAGAGTCATACAGAGTGACAGTGCAGAATAGTAGAGCTCACCACTATCTAACTGGGGCAAGCCACCTGGACCAAGCCCTGGTATCCTTGAGATGACTATGTACTGGGGCTGCAAAATGGGGGTAGCACAACAAACCTTAGAAATTGTTAAAATTGTGCTGTTAAAGGGCAGAGGTTAAAAAAAATAGCAGCACTAATGGAAACTTCAGGACTACTGGAAAGGCTACAACAATACAGCAATGTTTATTCGAAGACTCAGTTCACATAGCCATTTGGCACATGGCGAGATGCATCATGCTCCTGGGTAATGGGGTGTCTGAGTAATGGATGATGAGTACAGCCTATGATTTTGCAGTCCACTGCAATGTTTCCTATTGTAGGTTGAACATAGCATACAAACCTACAATTTGTTCTTGTGGCACAACAGTCATATAACCCGTATGTCACAAGACTGATGCAACTCGGGCAGGAAAAAGGGGTGGAGAGATCTGGCCACCTGCTGTTGTGTGAACTGACTCTGAGTGCCAACAAACTGGTTTGTGTTGGGAATATGAGTTGCGTGGATAGTTGGATTTTGGCACATGGTGATGCTGTTATGTAATGGCTTTGTCACCTGCACATTTCACCACTCATTCACATGTATAGTGTCACCATTCAACCCACTTTGGGCATATATGTACCACTGTGGTAAATATGGATTCAGCTGGTAGCTGACTATGTGCTGAAACAATCATAAAATGATTTCACAGCATGTGCATTCAACCAACTCACCTTACTTCCTATCCTAAACACAACTGCTTGGAAGTACCATAGAACTACCATAGAACTAACTTGCAGATCTGTAGGTATGCTTCACAACACAGCCTGAGCTAGCCTGCAAATAAGTAAGTGTATATAATTGGGCATACTATGAAAAGACTATCTAGGGAGCATATAAACTGCTGCCCTCTCAGGGTGGGAACTGAAAGTAGGAAGGAACTGAATTTCCCTTCCCATTTAGAGAATACTGCTTCTTTCATGGTGGCCGAATAAATCCTGCAAAGCTTTCATGGGGGAAAGATTAGGCTTACTTTACTACAAGGTGCCAAACCTCCCGACCTTCCCTGTTGTGTTAGGAGCGGGCAAAAACGCCCATGATTTGGGTGAACTCCATGGCCAGCTTCATCAGCCTTGCAACAAGCTTTACGGGGCAAACAATTACGCTAGTGGAACATCATTGCACAGGCACTGAAGGCAAATACAGTGACACAAACGCTTTAGGGTTAGAGTGCTCATTACCCTAGCCATACTACTATTTTTTATTTCCACTTTTAGCATCTGATGAAGTGGGTTGAAATCCATGAAAGTTCATGCTAATTTATTAAATTATCTGAATAACCAAAACAGTTTCTCTCTATATATGCTACACTTAACTCCTGAATTTGTAAACAGAAGGCTAACACAGTTATACTATAATATTATTTACTATTTTTTGGACACACATTAAGGCTTCTTTTCCTTGCTCACCCTCCTGCTGTGGTATTAAAAAAGCAACCCGCTGCTGGGAACACATTAGTGACTTGCAGCAGATCCTTCTTTGTGACGATAATTACAAAAACTAGAGGGACAATAACTATTAATATTTTATTGCAGTTTTTAATGAGCTAAAGCACATCATCTCCCACTCCACCAGAATGGCATACTTTGTCACTCTCCAGTCCCCACCATCCTTCTCCCAAGGGGAGGGATCTCCCTTCAGACAAGTCTTAACAACACTATGCAATTCATATCATGTGGTGTGTTTTGTTAAGACTGGAAATTACTTTCCTCATTCTTAGGGTTTCTCTCCTTGGCTTCTACATTTCCTTCCGTCCCAAAATCCTTTTGGCCCACAGAACTGGACTCCAGCTCCTTTAAGCCCTATGTTCAAATACAGCATCTCCTTTGTAACAAGGAGTTCAACAACGGGCAAGCGTACCAATACACCTGACAGGAGCTTAGAGAATGAGAGTTGATTGTTCATAGGCACGCTAAAGGAATGTGTGTCCTAAATTGCAAGAGATATCCTTAATTAAAGAGCATACTCACTTGATTTGTCCCAGAACTCCTACTAAGTCAGGAACTAGCTTCATACCCAGCCTTGGATCAGAGATCCATGAATTCGTGAGCAAGGAGGTTGAGCATGTGGTTGCTGGTCAACTCCAGGCACTCTTGAATGAAAGTGATTAGACTTATTTCAATCGGGCTTCAGGCCTGGTTTTGGAACGGAAACTGCCTTCATCACCCTGTGGGATGCCATTTGCTGAGAAAGGGATGGGGGAGTGTGACCCTGTTGATTCTCTTGGACCTCCCAGTGGCTTTCAATACCATTGACCATGGTATTCTTCTGGATAGGTTGTCTGGGTTGGGAGTTGGAAGCACTGCATTGCAGTGGCTCCGCTCCTACTTGGATGGCTGATTCCATTAAGGGGATGCTGGGGGATTACTGCTCTGTGCCTTAGCAGCTATGCTATGGGGTCCCACAGGGCTCTACTGAATCCTCCACTCTGTTCAACATCTACATGAAACTGTGGGGGAAGTTATCCAGAAGTGTGGGCTGAGGTATCATCAATATGCAGATGACACATATTCATCAAACCCAGCTGAGGCAGGGGCTATTCTGAATCTGTGCCTAGGTACAGTAATGGACTGGATGAGGGCCAATAAACTCAGACTCAATCCAGACAAGATGAAGGTACTGTTAGTGGGTGGTTCATCTGCCTCGCTAAGTGATACTCAACCTGTTCTGGAGGGGTTGCACTCTCCCTAAAGGATCAAGTTCGTAGTTTGGGGGTGCTTTTGCATCCAGCATTGTCACTAGAAGCACAGGTGGACTTGGTGGCATGGAGCACCTGTTATCAGCTTAGGCTGATATACCAACTACATACTTGTCTGGACAGAGATAGTCTAGCTACAGTTATCCTCTCATCTGGATTATTCCAATGCATTATATGTGGGGTTGCTTTTGAAAATGATCCAGAAACTTCAGTTGGTCCAAAATAGGGCAGCGAGATTGTTAACAAGGATTGACCGACATCATAATATTATGCCAGTACTTTCCCATCTGTACTGGTTGCCAGTCCATTTCCAGGTCTGATTCAAAGTGCTGGTAGTAACAGTCGTAGTCCTATACAGTTTGGAGCAACGTTACCTGAAAGATCGTCTCCTCCCATATATACCTGCCGGACACCAGGATTGTCTTCAGCGGTCCTTCTCCGGGAGTCCCCACCAAAGGAAGTGAGGTGAGTCGCTACAAAGACGAGGGGGTATTCTGTTGTAGCACCCTGGTTGTGGAATAAGCTTCCCAGAGAGGCTTGCCTGGCGCCTACACTGTGCTCTTTTCAGCACCAGGTGAAGACCATCTTATTTTCCCAGGCACTTTAGTCTTCCAGTTTCTGTTATTTTAAATCTGTTACTGTATTTTAAATCTTTGCACTGCTTCTACATTTTATTTTGGTTTTTATTTTATACTGTAGTTTTAAACTTTTATATTGTATTTTATCATGGTGTATTTTATGGTCTTAATTGTGAACCGCCCAGAGAGCTTTGGCTATTGGGCAGGATAGAAATACATACATACATACATACTAAGGTTCTTAAACTTTGCAGTCATGAGCCTTCCAAAGTGCAACTAAGATACCAAACACAGATATGGAAACCAACCTTTCTTAGGATTAAATTTAAATCTAATGCCTTGTTGAGTTTTTCTTTTGAATGGAAGAGATAGAATGTAAATGTAATTAATTACTTAGAAAAAAACCAAGAATCCAAACAAGAATTCACAAGCAAGGTTCATGCCAAAGGCACACTATGTCTCTGATAGTGGCAGGTGTCCTGGGGAAACACGCAAGCACACAAATGAATTGCACCAATAGGTAAAACCAAAGACAGCGTTGCTGTACCTTCTACTCAATCAAAAATACTGACTTTAAGATCACAAGATTCTAAAAGCTAATAAATCTAAGGCTTTTTTATTTGCTTTCTGCTTTATGAGCTTTTAACAGTCACATTTCCCAGGTTTTTGTAACTGGGACTGATGCATTTTGAGATTCGAAAGCTGAATATTTCACGTAATCCCATGATTCAGAGCACTGTGGTCTGGAGTGAAGTATCATGCTGAAACAGTGTATGAGCCAAACTACTTAAACACTAGCCAAACTGGCTCAGCATCAAGCCAGGACTAATTTCTCACTGTATTTTATTCAAAATGGTAACAAAATGTTAATGAAGTTATAAGACAAGTGTGGATAAATGACTCAGACTTTTTGAGGAATGAACACTCATTCTTTAAAGCCTTGTTACTATTTTGGCACCTGTTTGCCATGAGGTCAGTGAATGCTGTATTTCCCTCCAGGAATGGGTGCCAGATTTTTCTGCCACTTTTACCCCTCTCCTGGCCTATGAGAGAGGGAAATCTTTCCCCTATGCTTCATGCAGGCTTCTGGAGCTCCGTTTCCCAAATGTCTGGTATTTTTATCAATGTTTATTTGGTGCATTTCCCTCTAAAGCCAGTCCAGTGGGTTTTGATTAAACTTTTCTAAAATTGAGGGCTGGGTGGCTTTGTTGTTGTTACAAGAGCCAGCCAATCAACACTCTGCACAGCCAGATGTGTAAGTGGCAAAGAGATGGTTTCATTATTGTCACAAGAGCTAGCCAATCAACACTGTAGACAGCCACCTTTGCCTGGAAACAGAAGGACCCTTTGTTCCCGTGCCCAATTCACTCTGAAAGCGTATACATTCTATCCTAAAAGGGAGGACTATAGATCCATAGCGGGCTCATTCCTCAAGGCATGTACATCTGTCTCAGTGAAAGCTACCTTACAGTGGCCCCTGTTGAATTAAATCAGGACTAGTTTTGGTCATGTGAAAATATCCTGAGAAACATGCTTGTGATGGAGCATGAAGCAAACAGGTGCCAGCATAAGAAGCACACCAAACCTAAAATGGTTTGCTTCCATAGGCTAATCCATGCTTTTTATTTGGCAAAGAGCATCCTGGAGTTTGTCCTCACTGGAAGGTAAGGAACAAGGTCCAGGTTTTCCCGCACCTTTGCAGCCAGGTGGCCAAGCTAAGAGGAAGTGGGATGGGGGTCGGGTAGTGCTAGCTTTCAGAAATAAATAATCACTCCAGCAGCCTCTAAGAGCAACAGGGAGACTTAATGTGCTGACAGCGCTGCATTTTTTACCTTTAGTCAATATGAGAAAGGCCCCAGGACTATGATTCTAAACATCTGGATTCCATCAATCTGTGATCCATCATCGCCTATCGGCATTCGACCATTGCCTGGCCAAAGCAATGCTGCTTGTTTTATTAATACGTCAAATACATTATCCATGTAATACACTTGTCTTCCTATTCCTACACACACACACACACACACACACACACACACAGCTTCCTCACTGCTTCTGTGCAGGATATTTGAATGTATAATAGATCAGTTTGCATTACATGTCTGTATGTCATAATTTGTCAGGTTTAATAGAACATAGTAAGGAGAGAAGGGAAGGGAGAGAAGCCTTCATGTCGCGTGTATTTAGTACAGAAATGTCCAGATTACTTTATTTATTTCCCTCTTTGTTCCTGGAAACCAGGGCATGCAGGGCATCTGGAAACTGCCAGCTCTGTCTACATGTCCCTGCTTATCATCCTCTCTGTTTCTTCCAGCTCTCTTGTGACTGTTGTCCGTTCATGTCATATGGTGGTTTGCACAAAGTACATGGAGCAGTAACCAAAATTGCCAACCAAAACAGGGTGCCGCAATGGCCTGGATTTCTGGTATCGTAAGTTCAGATCACATTAACCGCAGTACCACACATTTGGAGTAGCAGTACAAACAACATCTTGACAAGGAAGATATATTCAAACTGAAGTTCAGTTTCCATTGGAGAAAGGGACGAGATCTCCATCTCTTATGGGCTGAAAACCAAGGCTGAATTTTGCCGAACAGAGTGTAATAAAAAGATCAGACAGTCTCGGTGGCACTACATAGTAAATGTAGGTGTGTATGGCATCATGGGAGTTGTTGTTTTCATTCAATCCACAGGCAGCGTGGCAGGCTTAATTTGCACCATGCCAAGCAAAGGGATGGAGAGATGTACAGGTGCATTCAAAACCAGACAGAAGCTATGACGGAATGTTGTGTGGCATATTCGGCTTCAAGAAAGAGGCAATAACTGGAAATGGAAGCAAGAGGGCACTACTCCTTGAGTATCCGTACATTTGTGCTTTTACTTCTCCCAGGAAGCGATGAAGCAAGCAAGCAAGCCCAACTGAGCATATGATCCAAAGGTTCCCCACTCCAGCTTACAACCAGAAGATAACAGAGATCCCAGTTAACAAATACCATGGCAGCCCAGGGAATAAATTGAATATGGATGAGCATGCCCTTCACTTAGGCTCTGCAGTGTTTTTATTTGTGACATTGCAGATGGTTCAAAAATTGCACCAGTAAAGCTCCATTTGTAGTTGAAACCCTTCCTTATAATAAAGATCCCGGAGGAGACCAGTGGCACAGTCACTTCTCATTGGAACTTCCGATGTAATTTTTTTTGCCATCTAAATTACTGTCACAAACATCTGAATTAACCTGCAGCTCAGTCAAAGGAGGCTGATCATCCCACTCAGTGCTTAAGATGGAAGGGCTCAGTGGCAGAGCACCTGCTTTGCATGCAGAAGGTCCCAGGTTCAATTCTTGGCATCTCCAGGTAGAGCTGGGAAGGAATCCTGCCTGAAACCCCGGAGAGCCACTGCCAGTTGGCAGTATTGGGCAAGATGAACCAATGGTCTGACTCAGTATAAGGCAGCTTCCTATGTTCTTATGCATTGCATATGCACAGGAAAGTTCCAGAAAATATCTGTTAATCTTTAAGGTGCCACAAGATTCTTTGTTGTAATAACCATGTCTACCCACACCTATGATAGTATCAGTTCATGCATCTGATAAAAGTACATTGTTGCCTACTACACTGCAAAATCATCAGGGCACCTAGAAGAGGCTAAATAATTCTGAAACTGAAAGGTTCCTTCTTGTTGTGGCTGCAAAGGAGTGCTGGCTCAGTGCACCATTAGGTTCCTCTGGCTTTGGACCTATGGCCCTTCTCATGAGACCTATGCTCTTATTTTTTGTCCCGTGCTCATCACAAGCTTGACTGGCGCTATGGGCTGTGATTGCCTCCTTCTCCTACTCTGTGCTATTTCCTAAGGAAGTGATGTCATGTTTCCTTAATGGGCAACAGTCACGTCGCCTTAATAACAGCCCCAGAAACAATTGCACATTTACTATCCAGCTTGCTCACTTGGCACACGGAGTCCATTCCCTTTCCAAGACTTAATTTGATTTTGACATATTGGCTTAAGATTAAAGGAATCTCGTTAAAAAAAAAAATCCTAACACATACACACATCCAAGCCCCCCTCCCCTCCTTTGTCGTCCCTTTCAGGGCTTACAGAAAAGTGCTAACACCATAACATTTTAAGGAGAGAAAATCCAAGTGTGCTTTACCCCCAGCTGGCTCTTATGCAGGGCTTATAAAAATTAAGTGGGAACTTACACAGCTGTGGGCTATAAACCCTTTGTTGCCAATGCCACCAGGCCTGGAGTCTACCTGCCTGTAGGGGGGGAAAGTACCCAGAAAGAAAACCAACATCTCACTTCAAAGAAGCACACGTGACTTTCCTGCACGAGAACGCCCACATGCAGAGTGGCATGGAGCACTCACTAGGGCAGATTCCTAGCTATATATATCACGCGCACGCACACACAGATGAACAACGCTGAGAAGGAGAAGTGGGAGCAGGCATGCAATATGACCGAGTGTGATGAAGCAGTAACAGCCCTCCCAGCTGAATATCAATTAGCATCAATTACTGACTTCATTTAATTGTCGTAGAAGATGAATTTGTCATTTTTAGTCTTGAATTAATGGGAGACCTTCAACTTTTCCTTGGCAGCAACCCTAATTTCCTGGCTTTGCTTATCCTGAATGGGGGTGGGGGTGGGGGAGAGACACTGGAATTGAGATGGCAAAGGAAGAACCATTCCAGTTTCATACTAAAGAGAAGATGCACCTAAATCAGGACTGGAGAATACTGTGATAGTGAATTATCCCATGTTCTGCAGCAGGGGGCACCGAGAAGAGATCATGAATGCAGATTCATTCTAGGGGATGATTCCCTGCTATTCCAGCATCAGCCTCTCCCGAAAGAGGGCACTGGAGAATTGGCTAGGAGACTCATTACTCCAAGAGCAGAGGACAGAAATTCTATAATGGTACTTTATATGACACATCTAGTTTGCAAACTGCTTTACAGTCTTTATTGCATTTCCACTCCCATCTCATGATCATTCGCATTCTACAGATGAGATACCTGAAGCTGACCTGACGAAGGCAACTCATAGCAGTCAATCCATAGCAGAAGCAGGATTTGCACCCAGATTTAAATCCAGCCTGCCCAGCAATGAACCACAACTCAAAGGCTGGTTTTATGGGAATTAAATTGTGCCCTCCCAGTACTGAAAACCTCAGATCTTATCCGGTGAAATGCAGCAGTTGAAACAAATGCAACTGAGCAAAGGGCAGGAAGCTGAAAAGCAGTTAGGTTTGGGCTTTTAAAAAGTTCAGAAGCTCCACCATGCTACCGGTGCTCTGTCCTTGTACTCTGTTTTGCTTTCTTATTTTCTTTTCATCCCCAGCCCCCTACCTTAGTTCTCAAGACAGAAATTAATTTTACAGTCATGCAGTGTTTACATTTTTTCCCAGCAAACAGGCAATGGTAAACAATAAATGCTCAGCAGCAAAATTGAATTTATAACTGCATTATGGCACCAGATAACGCCCTAAAAATAACAGCGCGATAAGGAAATTCGATTTGATTGCCTCCACACATCAGCTTGGGCCCATCTGCAGCCAGGGCCTCCCTGTAATAATTTTCAATTGGGTTTGTAAACCTTATTTGTCCTTAAATATTTCTGTCATTTTTCATTGTTAGAGACAAATCCTTGGGCATACAACAGTGGATGGACTGCTCTTTAGGAGAGCTTCGTGTGTATAGGTGTATGTGTGTCTATGTGTCTGCCAAAGTGGTGAGGAAAGGATCTTGGTGAGCCAGGGTGGAGGGGGTGGGATGGGGGTCGGATTTGAAGCAGGCGCTGACAGCCATACGTCCAATCAATCACATTGTTGACAGGGAAGAATCACAGACCAGAAATTGAGTTTGACTCACATGGGACGACTGAACAAATTAATAGACCATTAGCCAAGCGGTGACCTGAGAAATGATGGGCGGATGCCTCTCCATAAGGCTAGAGCTGGAGATTTGGTTGTGTGTGTGTCTGTTTTTTAATGTGCACATCCCTTCAAATCCAACTAGATTCCAGCACTTTTCCAGGAACATGCCACCAGCTCTATTCAAGTTTCCAAGTGGGTCTTATGATGCTGCTAATGGATTCACAGTCCCCGAGCTGACTATTAGGACACAGCAGTAGACATGCTTCCCATTCAGCATCCCTCTCAAAAAATGCATCCACAAAGCAAACAGACAGACAAGAATATAAACCAGCCTCACTGGATAAGAGCCCCAGCAATCCATTCTGGATAGGAACTAGGCAAGGATTTTATTTAAGAAGTGTTAATCATTCTTATTCTGAATCCAGTTATACTGTTGGCCATTGCTACAACTTATGGCAATGAGTTCCAAAGATCAATTGTGTGTGTGTGAAAATATTTATCTCTCTTAAGCTTCTTGCATGTTCCTTTGATTTGTATCTAACCAAAGCAATTTGAAAATATTTTAAGTGGAAGCAGTTAATTCATAGCCTAGCAAGGTGTAGATAGCTGTCTTTACTTTTTTTTTCTGCATGTACAATTTTATCGCTCTCAACAATAAATTTCATTTGCCTTTCCATTGCCAACTCTCCCAGCATTGTAAGATCTATCTATCCTTGAACACAAGAACATAGGAAGCTGCCTTACACTGGCCCAATTCACAAGACCACAGCAGCTGAAACAAGCCACCATCGCTTGTTGCAGCTGCCGCTCATGCCAGGCGCCATCTGGATTTCCCTAATTACTCACACCGGCGGGGCTTCCCATGTTGTCTGAACTCGGGCAGCATGGCTTGCTTGGGGTGGGCACCAACCCTCAAATAAGCCATGGGCTGTTGTTGGGTTATTTGAGGGTTGCTGTCCACCCCAAACAAGCCATGAAGACCAGGTTCGGATGACACAGTAAGCCGTGTTAGTGTGGGTTAGGGAAACCTGGACAGCATATGCAGTGGCTGCAACAAGCCACAGTGGCTTGTTGCAGCCGATGTAATCATGAGAACTGGATCTTTGAGTCAGGCCATTGATCCATCTAGCCCACTCTTGTCAACACTGACTGGCAGCATTTCTCCAGTGTTTAGGTCAGAATTTTTTCCTAGCGCTACCAGAAGATTCCAGGGATGGAACTTGCAAACTTCTGCATGCAAAGCATGGGATCTACCACTGCATTATAGCCCCTCCCACTATATGGCCCACTGAGTAACACCTCACAACCCAACTGAACATTGTCTATCATGAATGTCCTGACTGAACCATAATGGCAGTAAATTTCCCAAAAAGCAGGATTTATGATAAAAGGTGGAACACAAACCAGAAAAGGCATTTGCTTTTAACTGTAAGTGTTCCTTCTGCGCAGTAGGTAGGATAACTGGCAGGAAAGGAAAGGATTAACGCCTCCTATTTTTTGGAAGATTGGGCCAAACAACTGAATGCTCCTTCCAGACAGGAGTTCCCTTCCACCCTAGGGGATAGGTGGGGTGGGGGTGGTTAACCAGAAACCAACAAAAGTCTAGAACAAAAAACTGAACGGAAGAAAGGTAAGGGAACCTATAAGAGTACCCTGACTATAGTGAAGTACTGTACGAATGTAAGAGAGCACACACCCCTTCCGACCTATACCCAAAGAAGCACCCAGATCTACTCCAGGGTGACCTGTTGGCTCTCCTACCAACTGTAAAGAAGGGACTTTTGAGGTCAATCCAGCTTTCTTTTCTCATACAATGGCAGAAGAGCTGGCAGGAAAGCGATGTTCCATAGCTGTACCACATCTCAGGGCAGAAGGAGGTGGGCAGAAAAGACCAGTCTGAAAAGGGGGAAATTTTCAGAGAACTTCCTGAAAAATCCTTTGTCCTAAGGAAGCATCAGCTAAAAGATATCTGCCCTCTGATAGTAGAGAAATGGGGATGGCCTACACAGATGCCTTAAAGATTATGTCTTTCAGATAATAGGCACCCCACACAGAGAATGAGGTGTTACACCCTCTGGAACTGCAGAAACCTTGGAACTGTAGGGAAACCCGATGCAGTCCTTGTTCCAATGACTTGTAGATGCCCTAGCAAATGGGAATACCTGTAGCCACTGTATGAGGCTCCCTGTACTGGCGGGTGGGGGAAGGACAAAAGGCATCAGGCCCTGGTTTCCTATCTGTAAAAGGAGATTATTAATCACCTAGGTTTTGGGGAGGACAAATGGGGCAAGGTTAACCATTTCTATAGAAAGCTGAGCTTTATAACATTTAGTATCGGCAATGTTGCGTTGACAATTAGAAATGCGAGACAGCACTAGGTTGCCCTTGCATGAACAAAAGACACAAACACAATTGTGATCGTTGTAAAGTTTACAGTGTAAACCATTCCAAATGTAGCTGGCTCTTCCAGAAAGAAGGCACCAGAGGACAATGAAGAACAGCTGGAGCAAAGAGATGTAACACAGAGGCAACTACATATTATAACTCAGTTTAGGTATTTATCAGGTGAAACAACAGTTATGCCAGGGCCCTGCTGAACAGAACTCAGTCCTTCAGCCACATGCTCATGTTACAGATACTGTTTCCACAGTGTGAAATGTGGTGTGTTAATTTGAAGACCCTGCCTTCCTTTGTCTTCCTGGGAGATAATCAGGTAAACTATAATAAAAACACACGTGGGCCATTTACCTTTTCATCCCTATGAGCTTGGAGGGTTTCAATTACCGGATTCTGGGATTTAGTGCTTAGGGCTTTTTGGTGTGTATAAGATTTATTAGGAGGTTTAGTATCAGTGGAGAATTCATGCATTTACTCCCTGGAGCTGGGCTTCCGCTCAGCTCCCCTAAATCATGGCCCTAAAGATGGGCCACTGTCACTTAGGGCATTAGCATCATTAGTGTTCTCAGCAGATGATTAACAACCACGAATGTGCAGCCCTCCTGGTCTTGCCCTTCTGATGTGGGCATGCTCCCTTCCCCAAGCCTCAAACCCCAACAAGCAGGGGCAGCTGCGGCAGGCTACAGCTGCAGTAGAGATGTGTTCCCTTTCCCCACCCCCGACCCCAAACAGATTGAAAAACAATGTGCGTGAACAAGCATGGAGAATTGCATTAAAGTAGAGGCTTTGTCATAACCATTTCCGCCCCCCACCTTGCAACTTTTGTGTGACGATCAAACTTCAGGAAAAAATTGGTGCAGTACTACTCAGGGCTAGGCCCACAGCGATTTCAGCATCCCCAGGTTCAACGCCATAGTTCCTGAAATGTGTGTACATGGTGCAGGATGGGGGAAAAGGTAATTTCTTAGGAATCCTCCTGTACCAGCTAATCTAAGGAAGAGCAGGGCAAGGATGCAACAGCGGGGTGGGGGTGGGGGAGATAAACAAACACATTTTATTCATCACCTAGTGGAGGAACATCTCACCTTCTTACCAATGCTTTCAGCAGAGCCACTCTGCGCATCATGAACACATAATGTAGCACAACCCCACTCCTATCATTTATTATGCCTCTCTCCCTGTTGGCAACTTAAGGAATTAGACCAGAGATAGTGGATGAATTCTTGGATAGGTAAGAAATAGTGGAGGGAGTGTGAATCATACACTGAAGATCTCTTGTTATAACCATATTAACCACCATTGATGTGTCCAATAATTTGTCTGGGAATCAAGAAGGTGAGTCCCCAAATGAGTGCTTTAATAACCTAAAAAGAGCCATTAATCATCAGAGGATCCTGACCCCTTGTCCTTGGAAGAAAAGGCTCCAGAGTTAACAATTCAGGGAAAGAATTTGGTTACAGAAAGGCACCATGAGACTCCCACCTCCCCAGGGCTCAGTTCTTCAGGAAGACCCCTATGGCCTGTCCACCTACATCCAAAGCAGTCACATTGCCATCCTTGGATTCTGAGGACTCCAGCCATGAAGAGTCTAGCATGCCAAAGTTACCCCCATATTGTCACAGTCTGAGGCTGGTAAAACAGACCAGGCCCCTTTCAGAGACAAAGCTTCAGTCAGTGTAGAGGTGGGACCAACCATCCTATGGCAAAACTCTACTTAAGGCTCAGTCTTGATCTGCTTCTTGCTGGAGCAACAGACAAGCTTGTCTGGCTTCCAGCAGCAGCAGCAGCACTTGGAGCTCTCCAAGGTGCTGACCTGTTCCTGCTCCTGCCTCCCCGAGAAACCTGCTTTGCACCAAACCTTGGTAAACACCCAACCTACAGTGGGATCTTGTAACCCAGACCTCGCCACAACACCCAGCAAAGTGTAGCCCTCATCACAACAGAAGCCAAACAGAACAGCCATGCTGAATAAGACCAAAGGCCTACCTAGTCCAGCATTTTGTTCACACAATGGCCAACTGCCTGCTCACAAGTAGGACTTGAGAGCAATAACACTCTCCAGCTCTCCTTCCCTTTTCTGGGATGCAGTTTTGGAAGACATACTGGAGCTACTATAGGCAAGCAAGGAGAAGCCAAAAGCACTCACTAGTATGGAAGAAATGTATAGTC
The DNA here is from genome assembly GCF_057233095.1 of Heloderma suspectum. Lineage (NCBI taxonomy): Eukaryota > Metazoa > Chordata > Lepidosauria > Squamata > Helodermatidae > Heloderma > Heloderma suspectum. The sequence continues at coordinate 235,598,007 of NC_139461.1, forward strand.
CGAAAGATGCTTCAAGCATTACCACTATAACACTGAAGCACACAAATGGGAATGCAATGTGTGTCCTGGGGAAAGACAGGCACCATTTCTCCCGGGATACCCTTGCATATACCACAAGAAGCCAGCTTTTTTGGACTCCAAATCCCCTGTCTGATTCCATATCTGTCTGCATTGGCTATGCAGACCAATTGTTGGCTAAACCAGGAGTAGGCAGACTTCAGGGCTGCGGGATCTTTGTTCTTTATTAGAACATCGAGATTGAGCAACTAGAGCTTGGTGCAGAAGATATACCCTTAGAATTAAAGAATTCTGAGCCCAGGTAGTTGTTTTGAGTTCCAGAAATGAATGCAACTCAAGTCCTTCCTCACAGAAGTCCACTCCTAGTTACTCCAAGCTTTCTTCATTTCTGCAATATAATTTAGGGTGGGAGAACAGGTGTCTTGTTGCTGCTATGGTTAAACAATTGTGAGTTAGATCCTTGCCAAGCTACTGCAGATCTGCAAATCACCCAGAGATCTGCCAAGAGGTCCAGATCTACCTCCTGCCCATCCCTTGATTAAACTATGTGTCTGCATAATGAAGATGAGAAGCACTAAAATGGCCCACCCAAGAGGTGAACAATTCCATGCCATCAATGGGCACGACTGACTAGAAATAGGAATAGTCAGCCTTGCATATTATGTCCTTCAGGGTAATCACAGCACATCTACACATGGTCAGCTTAAATAAATAAATACATGGCTGCAATCCTGTACATATTTACCGAGGAGCAAGTCCCACTGAACTCAACAGAACTTACTTCTGACTAGATATGTGCCGTATTGAGCTGCAAGCACTGCCCAAATCTATGGGCTTAGGTTAAAAGGTGGAAAATGGTTGTGGCAAGGACAAAACAAGTTCTGGCTTATTACAAACTCTAACTTGATAGACTTTTCTGGAAATCTTGATCGCAATTCAGCACACAGTTGAAGTTTCATTTCTCTTGAAATCAAAAAGGGAGGGGTTGGAGCTCAGTAGTAGAGTGCATAATCTGCATGCAAAATGTCCTATGTTCAATCCCTGGCTTCTCCAGGTAGGGTTAGGAAGGAATCCTGCCTGAAATCCTGGAAAGCAGCTGCCAGTCAGTGTCGACAATACTAGTCTACAAGGATCAGGGGTCTAACTCAGTATAAGGCAGCTTCCTTTGTTCCAATGTAAAAGCATCCACCCACACTTCACTGTATACAAGACTGTAGCTATTCCATTTATGCAATTTGTTTTGCATTATTTTGTTTTAATTCCCATACATTTCCCATTTTACATAAGTAAACCTTTTGCTTTACTAATGGTCTTCAGCAAAATAAAGAAAAACCTATTGCTTGTATCAAAACATATTTTGTTTTCAAGCAGACAGAAACTAGGCATTCGAATGCTGTATTCAGGATTTCAAAAATAGGAAACACTGACATTTACAAGCTTCAAAATAAAACTGTGGTATTTTGAAAATGTTTCTCCAAACATAACCCCACCAAATGACATTCTGGCCCCCAACGAAGCTTGCCTCAGCTTTCAACATGCAATGGAAACCCTAAGACCCAGCTCTGCTTTGCACCTGGAATTTTCTGGGGGCTAGTCGTCCCTCCACTGTGCCCTGGAGCAGACAGAAACTTGGGTTGCTAATGAGTGCAGGCAGCCCCAATGTCTTTTGTCCTTTTTTCCAATACAGTGTTACTTAAGTTCTTTCTTTTTTAATTAAAACATCCCCAACTGATTTTACAAGCTGCTGCTTTTCTCCCAGTCTCTCTCTCTCTCATATGCTTGAGTGCTAGTATTAATTATTAGAGCCAATTTACTGTTTATACTCTGATGTTTTAACTAATTGCCACTAATGGCAGACACCAGTGGGCAATCAACTTCATTTAGTTCCCACTGCAAACCACTCATTACCAGCAGAGAGAGAGCAAGCAAGAGAGAAAGCAGGAGTCACACACACACACACACACCCCAAAGGCGGGGCGGATGAATGAACAGATGTTGCTGCACTCATGGATGAGTTAAGAGCAGGGGGGGTGAACTGACTTAATATCAAATTCCCTCATGACAACATTCTTTTGGGGAAATTTCAATATCAGGTGGACCAAAGAGTTTCCCCTCACCCAATGAATGTCTACTGGTTGGTTTATTGTGCTTAGAGGATTTTACTATGATGGTAGCAACGAAAGACGCAACTTCATCCCATTGTGGAGAGCAAAGTGTAGGACAAGTCAAGGGAATCTAAGCTGAAACTACCTGTTCAATTAATGCAGTTGCCTGTCTCTTCCTACCTGTCTTTTATTTTAATTGAGCCACTGCAGGAGGCTGCAACGTGAGGGTAGAAGGGCCACTTAACCTCAAGTCCTTTTTCTGTTAATAAAAATTTCCTCCTTAAGGGAAAAGATATGGGTCTGAAAGCCTATTAGAGTTAGGGATGTCAGAGAATTCCGCCATGGATCTCGGAGAGGCCGAATGCCAGCGCATTCGGCCCCCCGAAATCGGTGGCGGAACGGTCTGCCCCCCTGCGCCCCCCCCCCGGGACGGGACTTACCTTGGGCGGATCTTCCTGGCGGCGGCAGCTCCCGCAGTGGCTCCAGCGGTGGCGCGGCGGCGGCAGCCAGTCTTCCGACCGGCCGCCGCCACTTCCAGTTAAAAACAAAACAAAACAAAGAAACGTGATAGGCTACGTAAAGGTTTACGTAGACTATCAAGGCTAGATTTTTAAAAAATACCGTGATAGGCTACGTAAATGTTTATGTAGCCTATCACGGCTGATTTAAAAGGGGAAAAAAATGTGCGTACGCAAATGGCAGCGCCCATGGGCACCGCCATTTGCGTTCCTTATTTTGGCACGTCTTAGTCTACGTAAATATTTACATAGACTAAGACGGCGAAAATAAGAGGAACGCAAATAGCGTAGCGTCTACGCTATTTGCGTTCCTCTTATTTTTGCCGTCTTAGTCTATGTAAATGTTTATGTAGACTAAGATGTGCCAAAATAAGGAACGCAAATGGCGGTGCCCATGGGCGCCGCCACTTGCGTACGCGCGTTTTTTCTTTTCTTTTAAATCTGCCGTGATAGGCTACGTAAACATTTACGTAGCCTATCACGGCTGACAGCAGGGACGCAAACGGCAGTGGCTATGGCCGCCGCCATTTGCATTCCTGCTAGCCAGCGGCCAGATGTCCGGCCGCTGGCGGAGCTGGCCGGCGGCTCCGCAGAATCCCTGCAGAGTGGAGCTGGCTGGCCAGGATTCCGGGGGAGGGAGGAACGGAGCACCTCCCCCCCCCCGGACAGGATTCCGGTGGGAGGGACAGAACGCCTCCCCCCCAACCATTAGCATAACCTGATTAAAGGCAGCCGCCAGCGAGATCACATCACTCCAGTGCTGAAGGAGTTGCACTGGTTACCAGTTGTTTTCCGGGCCAAATTCAAGGTGTTGGTTTTGACCTTTAAAACCCTATATGGTTCCGGCCCAGCCTATCTTAAGGAGCGCCTCCAGCAGCACCAGACAGGCCGCTTAACAAGATCAGCCTCGGATGGCCTTCTCTCTGTCCCATCAGCCAGGACAGCTAGACTGGTGGGGACGAGGGAGAGGGCCTTTTCTGTGGTGGCCCCCACTCTGTGGAACTCCCTCCCTAGGGAACTCCGTCATGCCCCCTCTTTAATGAGCTTCCGTCATGCATTAAAAACGTGGCTGTTTAGGCAGGCATTTCGGGTGGGTTAGGGTATTTTAGAAAATGTTTTTATTGTATGTTGTACATCACCCAGAGTGGCTGGGTGACCAGCCAGATGGACGATTAATAAATTTAATAATAATAATAATAATAATAATCCCTGAAAGGTAAGTGATTTTCGTACATTCCTAATCAGAGTCTACTGGCAAACAGCACATTCCAAAGCAGGTGCAGGTCAATGCCAAAACCCACAACCAAGAGCCAGAGGCAGGCAATGTGGTCGAAGCTGACGGTCAGGTTCCAGGGAAGGCAAACAAAAGTTCACAGGGGCTAGAGCAGGGGTGCAGAACCTCTTTCAGCCCAAGTGCCAAATTCCATTGCAGAGAAGTTCTCGGGGGCCGCATTCCGGTGGTGGGCGAGGCCAAAGGCAAAAGGGGTGGAACCAAAATGTCAGTATATTTTAAAGCTCTTACTGCCAGTAACTAAGCCTTAGGAGAGGCATCACAACCTTTTAGGATGGGGGTGGGGGGAGAACTAGGCAAAAGCTGGGAAACCACCAAATAATCAGCGGTCGTGGTAAAAGGAGGTGGGGCCAGGGGACTGTCTGGGGAACCTCAGAAGGACAGACTGGAACCTGAGGCAGACTAAATTTGGCCCAGGGATTTCAACACCCTTGGGCTGGAGGCAGGTGACATGGTCCAAGACAAGCAGAGGGTCAGGTTAGGCAAGGTAACTTGAGCAATGCACTGCTCAGACTGAGGAACTCCTATCTGGAGGAAGTTACATACTAAGAGGAACCTGCTGGTTCCTCAGGTCATCAAGTCTAGCTGGGCTGAAGAGCAGCAGCACCATCTTCTGCCCTTATAAGGATGGGGCTATAGCACAGGCCGATAACTCCTTCTACCCGAGACATACCATGGTGGCACAGGGAGTAAGGTAGCTGGGCTCTGCCACCAGAATCCCAGGCACGAGACCCCCAGTGAATTATAATTGGGACCCATATCCTTTTGTCAGCAAGGAGGAAAGTAGCTTCAGGTCAGGTTGGAGGCATTTTCAGCAGAACAACAGTAAGACGGGAACAGTTAAGCAGCTTTCCCCCCATTATTTCACAGTGTCCCAAAGCTGCTTTTGTTAAAATTTAAAAAAGAAGAGGAAAATATATATCCTGCTATGTGTCATACGTCATTTCAGCCTTAAAACCCAGCTGCTAAATCCTTGGGCAGAACAATCCTAAGTGGGTTCAGGGGTGGAGGTGGAGTGAAGCAGCCAATCCTTCACCACTTTCAAAGTTATGCCAGATTGCCCTGGCCAGAGCAGCAGGGGTGGTGGGTGGACTGACCTTTGTTCCTTTTGTGGGCTTTTGTTTTTATTCCATTCCCCCTCCGTTTTTATTCCAATGGGGGCAAATTAGTTGCACCAGTTCCAAGCTGGCATAAAAGGGGGAGATGATCCTGGAGCCTCCCCAGCCAATGAAGGGGCTTTGGATACAGTGGGTCTAAAGCTGCCTCTGTCCTTCCTAGCCCCCACACAACTGATCTTCCAGAAAGAAGTGATAGGAGTCCCTTTTTCATTTCCCTCTTCTTTTTCTTGGTGGCTGGGTGTGATGCAGAGGAAAACATCAGCCTGCAGTCACCCACCATCTTTATTTCCTTAGAATGTATTTACTTCCCCATGTGTGGCCAAAGGCATTCATGGGAAATGAAGATGGCAGTGGCTAGAGGCCCTTTGCTTTGAAGCAATCCCAAGGGAGGGATAGGTCACCTCTGTAGCAAAGCAAGGTGTCTGGAGTGTGCTGGTGCTCATGAGCACCATACTGAATACCTCTACCAGTATATCAATATGCTCATTTGTTGTTGTTGTTGTTCAGTCGTGTCCGACTCTTCCTGACCCCATGGACCATAGCACGCCAGACAGAAAAAAACAAAAACAAACAAAACCCCAAAGCAAAGGCCAGTAGAAAGTGACTGAAATTTCATAGGATGTTTTTATATAAAGGACTAGCACCAAGAGATAACTGCACATTTTGAATGCCTTATTTTGGAATCATCTCTTAAGGGTACGCAGAATGAGGAGTGTTGGTAACTAACAACTGAGCTTATGGGTACTGGCTACTTTACAGCACCAAACACAATGATAGGCAAAGTGTTTCTCTGCATTCACACCAGTACCTTAAGCCAGGGGTGGGCAACTCCTAGCCCTCAAGGTATTTTTGGTCTACAACTCCCATCATCCCTCACTGCTGGCTATGCTGGCTATGCCTGATGGGAGTTGTAGCCAAAACATATGGAGTGCCACAAGTTGCCCACCCCTGCCTTAAGCTGGTTTTCAAAACAAATTTCCCAGCCAATCCTCTTTTGTATTGCAGAGTTTATCATGACATATTACTTTTACCACAAGCCCGTCTTCTGGAGTGTAATATTATGGGCTAACCTTATCCTACAACATTGTAAGAAAGCTTTATCTACTGTTACATGTGTAAAATAAGAGTATGTGTTTGTCCGTGTGCATTTACACAATGCTTGCGGCCGTCTACACGGCACTGCTTTCAACCTTCGTTCCACCGTAGCTGCGCAGTAGTGCTGCTGCAAATTAGCTTCTGCTGCAGAACACGGTGCGATTTACTGTGGACTTCTCCAAGGGAAAAAATCTGCTGTGCTGTGACACACAGCTGTGAATGTGGAGTAAACTATGCAGTCTCCAGTTGCACTGCTGCATATTTTTACAAAAACTTTTTTAAAAAATGCACAGCTGCACAGCAATGTAAGGATGTGGCTGCAACGCTCCGGTTTTTAGTGGTTCTTTTGTGTGTTAGGCGTTCTTTTGTGTCTGTTTCTCGTTTGGTAAAATGCTCCTTCATTACCATGCCAACTGTTTGTACACAATCACACCGGAGGTCCTCCAGCCCCACACTCTTGTGATGGTTCACACATGCAAAGGGGTGTGCCCAGGTGAGAGGTACGCACCCACTCATCATTCCAAAATGGATCCTTCTAAGGTTACGCTTTCGTCCAACATTCTACAGCGCTGGGGTTGTGCCCCCTTTTCCTCATTTCCCAAGGTATGATCTCATAAGAATCAATGTTTCTGTGGTTGGAGCGAAGCTGGTGCTGGACCTTCTGCTCCCCCCACATACGTACTAAGTCCAGTATCTCGAAGTGTTTCCATGAAACCCTCTGGCCCTTTGCCACTGACTCCAAAGCAGCCATTGCGAAGATACAAAGCTGCAAAGGTATGGTTGAAGAAATGAGCATGCTTCTTCATGTTGCTGTAATTGAGCAGCTGCAAAAGAATGAGGAGGAGGAGGGGATGACTACAATAGTGATGGGGCATCAAACAGTAATGCCGCAATCACTAAGCATGCCCACCACACGCCTACCACAAAATGTGAAGTTGGTTCTGGGAAGGGACAGGCAGCTTGGCAACTGTGGGAACCCTGCAGTAAGCAAAAACATCAGAGTAAAACACCTCTGCAGAAATCTGCATTTTTAGGATGAAAACCACAGTATGGTTGCAAAGCGGCGACTGCGTTCTGAAGGACCTCGAATCACAGCAGCCCCAGAATAAATGCTTCATGTAGATGAGCCCCAAGTGTGTTGGAGTCCAAACTGCATTCTTGCCAGCATCTTAAAGAAACACCATCTGACTGTCATGCATATAAATCAATGACAGTCCAAATTCCATTATCGTCTCCACCCCGATCGCTCAGTCAGAATTCACAGCACACAACAAGGCAAAGGAAGGGGACCTGCACTTCCCAAGAGGGTAGTGCAAGCGGTTCTGTACCCCTCCCTTTTTGATTTACTCAGATTAAACAAGATAACTCAACAGGCTTTGGGGAACTGAGTGGGGGAAAGGAACCTCTGTGGAGTTAACTGCCTCATGGGAAGATACATTATAACTGCTCACACATCTGCAAGGTAATTGATGTCAGCTCTTGCAGTGCAAAGGCTTAATCTGTCCCCCCAGACCCATCGGCCCTGATGCTGCAGATCCAGCACAGCTGGTTTTATGGACTGTCACCCCACGACCTTTACAAATCCCATCATTCCAATCAATATGTCTCATTAGCGTTAGGTAAATGTATGGGGCAGGCTGGGAGAAAAAGTTCTCGGCAATGGGGCTTCTGACTGCGCTGTTGCCTGTTTGCTTTGAATCTTTTTTGCTAGCAATAAGGGATGGTTATTAAAGCCAAACATGAACTGAACTCCTTGCCATATCAGCAAGGCCAAGCCGTTAACCCACCAAAGCTGTTAAAGTCATTTGTCCCTCTACTTGGGAAAGAGCCATATGATTAGCAATTTTCCACTGTGCCGGATAACTGAAACCATATCAAATCCTGCCAGGGATGGAGAATATGAGGCTAGGTACACTGTAGCCCTCAGCACCATTGCTACAACATATGAAGATTGCTTTACCAAAAGCAGCATTACCTGAGATGGCAAGTAGGACTGGCAATAAAAGACCAAAAATATGGAGAAGGGATTGAATATGAAACAACCAGGTGGCTTATAGATTGTTGGGCAATTGTTTCACATATGCAAGTCTAGTGAAGACCATTGGCATCCAACATAAATCCAACCCACCAACAAGTAGAGCAAGGGCTACATCCAGTGCTTACTGATATGGATCTCAAGCTCTCAGTGTCTTAAGATGTCTTCCAGTATCACTCAAGAGTGTGTTTATTTATGTCTAATTTGCTGCTCAGATGCACTTTCAGCCAATCAATCCCCCCCCCCAAAGCATGAATGTCTTCACAGTGAAATGCACACTTGTATAACTATTCTTAAGCAACTGGCACATGTACCTGAAGACATAGGTTTTAAGATATATCATAAATGTCAGTAAAGTATAAGGTTCACCAAGGTGGATTTGTCACTAGGCACTTGAGTCAAAGCTTATAGGTGCTTCGTGCAATAATGATTTGGAAACAACAACAAAAAACAAAGAACTCTGTGTTTTTGAAGTCTTATGATTTTCCCATCAATATCAGGCAGCTGAAGCTGGCTAACAAATCTTTAAACAGCTGTGCATTTGCAGCATAAAAGGAGAAATGCATCCCCATGACCCCTTCTTGCACCTGCTGCTGACACACATAGCAAGTTCTGGAAAAATGTTTGAAAACCAAAAGCTGGCTCTGGCGACCAACCACTCTGGGCTCAGTTTAGCAGTACATCCCTTTAGTACCTCCTAAGAAGTGTTAACTCAGTTTCTGGGAACAGGTTTCAGTGTCCTAAACTGGGATCTAATGTGGACTCATACTAATCACCATTTCAAAATTTTTCTTCCTCCTAGGTATGCTGAACTAGCCACCTTGGGAATCAGCACCACCAAACACCTGTGTGTCACTGGACCAACAGGAATGCATCATAATCCTTTCACATGTTAGATTTCTCAGAAACTTTCTAGGGGCCCGTCTGCATGGATGGTTTTCTCTGATGCTGCTGTGGCTTAAAGTCGTTAGGGACAATGTCGTTGTGGCCAATCCGCAGCCAACCAGCTATATACCTCCTGAAAAGCCACATTTTCTCAAAGTCCTTTTACTCCATATTTTTTTTACTTAAAGGCGCTCCCAGGCAGTTCCCCTGCAGTATGCCCGACCCTCCGCATTAAATCCTGGGCGTGCCTCTCTGATGTGGCTGTGACTTGGCAGTGAGGTGGTCAAGGGGTGGGGCTGCTCCCCCTGCCCGTTCCCTCTTTTTCCCCATTTGCAGTAGGGCTGCTTTCACAGTAAGTAGCCTCCTTTTCCCATTCATAGTATCAGTAGGCCCATTTCAGTCACAATAGTGGAGTAGCCAGTTTATACATGGTGCACAATAAAGAATACACAGAGCAAAAGGAGAAAGGACAGCCAGCCGCTATGATACACCCACAACTAAGTAATACACAGACGGGAAGGAGAAAGGGCAGCCGGTACAACAAGGGAGCACAGACAGGGCTGAGAACAAGCCTTCCCAATCATGGAATCGTGCTAGGCCGCCCTTTCACAGTAATGCAAGTTTGCCTTTTTCCATTCACAAATAGCAACCTCTGATTCATTCTTGTCTCCCCTTTAGAATAGTCTCGCGTGTGTGATTTTCTTGTGTGTTTGTGGTGGGGAGGAGGAGGAGGAGGATTAGTTCCAGTTGGGGAAGTGAAGGCAGCAGCAGCAGCCGCTGCCACTCCAAAGCGCTAGCAGAGGGAGGCAATTCCAGCCCTTTCCCTCTGTACAGGACACCTCCTGTCTGCCCGCCCGTTGGTCTGTCCCTGGGCTTCAATATTGCTGGTTCACAGCCAGTGGATGCAAGAGGGAGAAGTGTACGGTAAACTATCTCTCCTTACCCATCTCAACCTGGCTGCCTAATTGCTACCGGGCCAGGTTTAAGGTAGTAGTACTAGCGCACAAAGCCCTAAAGAACATGCAACCAGGATATCTGAGAGAGCGCCTTCTTCTTTACCAACCTGCCTCGTCACTGAGGTCATCAGAGGGCATGTTCCTGGTGGTTCCACATGGACCCATGACCCTGCTGGACTCCACCAGGAAAACAGCCTTCAGCGTGCTGGCCCCCTTCCTGTGGAATTCCCTGCATTCAGAGGTCAGGCAGGCACCAAGGCTGTGTTGCTTTCTGCACCTCCTGAAGACATTGTTATTTTGAGAGGCCTTTCGTAAGTGACCAGCCACAGTTTATTAAATTCAGAATTTGTTTCTTTTAAAATCTGTTAATTGTTTTGACATGGTGTTTTATCCTTTTATCTTTGTTGTTCACTGCTCCAAAATCTTTTGATGTGCAGCGGTATATAAATATTGTAAATAAATAAATCTCTTCCATTAAACTTCCCTGAGCAGTGAAGCATGGAGAGGGGCAGGAACAACTGAGCAGCAACAATGGCAGCGGTTCTCAACCTGTGGTTGCAACCCCTTTGGGGGTCGAACGACCCTTTCACAGGGGTCACCTAAGACCATCGGAAAATGGTCCTTGGGACCTAAGGCATGCTGCTGGCGGCCGCAGCCCTGGAGGTGGCCACCACCGCAGGGCTCGGCAGCGTCCCCTCCCGCCGTCGCCAAGGCTTTCTTTCTCCTCCTCAGCCTGAGAGTGAAGAGGGGCAAAGCCTGTCGCCGTCCGCCCCTGCTCATCTCGCCCTTGCTCATCTCCCTCCTCTCTGGCTGTTGCCTGAGCCAAAGGGGAGGAGTTTGCGCTGGCTCCACTTTGCACATACGCCACTTCCAGTCGCGCAGGGGAGGGGGTCGGGGTGGCGCGCACGCGCGAGCACCCTCCCGCCGGAGCCCCGAGGTGGGCAGGGCAGCAGCCGAAGAGAAGGGGGCCGGGTGGAAGGACTGCGGCACGCGGTTAGCCCTGTCTTGCAGGCAAGGGCTGGGTGAGCGTGGGCGCCTTGCCCTGACTTTTTTGGAAAGCAGTTTGCTGCTTTAGAGGGACGCTGCTGCTGCTGCAGTGGCTAATAACCTTCAGATAGAGCGGGCACCTCCTGTGCTAGGAGCGGAGCCCGCTGCTACAAGCGCAGCATCCCACAGGACATAAGGGGCCTCCCTTATCCCTGCATGGCTGAGGGCGCATCCCATGGCACACGTGGTTAGGCAGTGCAGCAGCTTTGTAGCCCATTGTTCCCAGGCCGGTTGAGCGGCCACCTTTAGCCATGGTGCGTTTATTTTCCAGACCAGTACACAAGCTGCTTGGGCACTGGCTGGCTGGGAGAATCTGGGAGTTGTAGGACTTTTTTCATGTCTAAACAGCCCTAGGATTGCGCCTTTAGTCACACAGTTGATGTGCTGTAAATGTTTATGCTGGCGAGAAGGGAAAATCCAAATAGCTTAGGCTCTGCGCTCCTCACGGCTAGACTTCGGGTTTAGAGCGACTGGATCCAAAAGAACTAATAGTTGGCTGCTACCACCATATGGATGCAGAGGATAAAAACAAGACACAATAACCACAGTACAAGAAGGCTCACGAAAGAACATTATGCATGAGAATATCATGTTAACCATTTTGCAAATGTCTTTATTTGAATTCTCTATTTCTGAAGGATTGTGTCAAGATAAGAGTTCATGCAGCACTTCCATTATGGACTTTCAAATGTCATGCAAATTATGATAATGATAGGTCATTGAGGGAGCAATCCTATGGCCGCTAGACAGCAGGGCTAGATGGCCATAGGATATGTTGCTTCCTGGGAACTGACCTGCTGGTTCCCGGAGACCCAAGCTCTCCCCACTTCCGCGCAGCCCCATCCTCTGCGCTCACAAGAGGAGGATGGAGCGGCCAAAAAGGGGCACGGCTGGGGGTGTTCCATGCAGGGCGGAACTCTGTCGTACAGCAGCCTTCTTCCCCGCTCCGTGCTCCCACAGCTAGACAGCCTCAATCAGCTGTCTAGCCAAAAAAGGGCAGGAGAAGCACAGAGGGAACAGTCCCTGTGTGCTTCTCCTGCCCTGCTTTGGATAGGTGGTCTCCCCTAAGTTCAGAGGTGGCGGCCTATCTGGATAGGATTGCTCCATGAACCACAGAGATTTGCCTTGGTCCTAACTAATGGCCCTTAGCAGGGATTTCATTGACTTTGATTTTCACCTCTATTCTGGGATATTTACTGGGAATATTCCCAGCATATTTACTGGGAAATTAAGGCGCCACTGAGTTGAAGAATCTGTAATTTCTTGCAAGTGTGATCGCTTGTTTGCATTTATAACTAGCCCTTCCTTCGAGGAAGTTGAAGCGGTGTTTCAGCTTCATGATAATAATGGATAGTAGATTAAGCTGAGAGACAGAGATCCAGCAGCAAATCATTGGTTAATTAATCCAAGATTTGCCGGGGTCACATGCCGCCACCATTTTGAATACGCAACCTCCAATTGGAGATTGCTCCATGCATAACTCGGGGAACCATCCTCCTCCATTCAAAGACCCTCCAGCCCAAAAAATATGGCTTTACTGGACTCGGAGGATACTACCCCCGCCATGCAGTCCTCACTGCCCTCATGTCGTAAGAGCCAGTGGCTGCAGAATCAGGCAATGGCTTTTTAAGCAAGCTGCGGAGACACTGAGTCAGTTTGCACGTCACAGCCGCTATGGGTTAATTCACCAGGCTTTTTACGCAGACTGTCGCAAAATGTAGCAATGTAGTTTACTGTTGTTATATTAAGACTGTTACCCATGCTACACCATGCTTCAAGACAAAATTTCATTTATTTGTAATTAGAAATAAATATTTCACAATATATAATTACATATTGTTTTTGTGATAAATCACTATGCTTTAATTATGTTCAATTTGTAACAATGAAAATACATCCTGCATATCAGATATTTACATTACGATTCATAACAGTAGCAAAATTACAGGTATGAAGTAGCAACGAAAATAATTTTATGGTTGGGGGTCACCACAACATGAGGAACTGTATTAAAGGGTTGCGGCATTAGGAAGGTTGAGAACCACTGATCTATGGGGTTGATGATGTTCACTTCTACCAGCGGGACTCTGCCCATCCAACTGCAAAGTAAGGTAGATTAACCTGTGAAAAGTCGGTTTCAAGGTTGTGTTTACTCCACATTTTTTGCTTCGTGTGCTCTTGATGGATGAAAGTTGATTTCATAAAAATCTGCATTAAACGTGAAAGCACTTTACATTCGTTGCCATGTAGATCAGCAGAGGACACACTTGGTTGATTGATAGCTCTGGTTGTGTTGATATAGTCTGAATGCTTGGCTGTTATCCAGATCAGGTGTAGGGCTAGATGTTTTCAACAGAAAATAGCATTTTTCTGAAGGTAATTTCTTGCCCTGGCCTTGCAAATACAGATTGGGGGGTGGGAGGGAGTGAGGGGAAACTGCCCACTACAGTGATGGTCATTGAAGGCAGAAATGACTCAAACTTCTATTTCCTTGCTTATTTAAAGTGGCCTAAGCGTGGCTTTGTACTTAATACTTTGCTACTGAATTATAAGAAATGTAAGATGTGTTTGTGCAAAACCTATTAAACCTAGGGGATTGCTGCTTTAAAACTAATAACACTGTATATGAGAGAGGTTTCTAAGATTCAGATATAAATCAGTTCATACATAGATAAGTCACATTTCAAATATAAAAGGAAAAGCCAAGTAGTTTATCCCCATGTCTAGCTTGGATGCCCTTTAGTATACCCTTTAGCTCCACTACTTGCTGTTTCCTGCTCTGTACCATCTTGTTTGTGTGGACACTTTCCTGGGCTCTCAAACTGTTGACAAGCATGGATCACTACAGTGGAAGCAAAACCATTTAAAGTGCTAAGCCACCCTAGGCTTTAGCGAGATGGCTGTACAGCGAGGAGGGCTCTTAGCATAACACCTGCCATGAGACAGAGACAAGGGAAAATGAATAAATCCAGCAGCCAGCCAATTTTGTTCAGGCTGACACGCTTCTCCTCCTGGAATTAGATTAACAGCTCCCCAGGCGCCTTGCCCCAAAAGATCAGCAGCCATCCTGCATCCCACAACAACGCAGACTGTGCTTGCTAGGGATGGATGCAAACATAACACTTGGGTTTCTGGCTTCAGGGTAGCAAGCTTAAACCAAAGTTTGAAAGGAATGTTTGATCCAGCAGAGGGAAAGCAGAATGTGAACTTGTGGCTGAGAACTAAACCTGAATGCATTCCAGCCCAAACTAATGTAATTAGATTGTCCTGGATCTCTTGTTATTCAACCTTTTTATTAATGACTTGGATAAAAGAGTACAGCACACTTATCAAAGTTGCAGATGACACAAAGCTGGAAGGAACTGCGAATACTTTGGAGGAAAATATTAAAATTCAGATTTCTCTTGATAAAATGGAGTATTGGGGACATAAAATTAAATTCCACAAAAAATAAGAGATTAAACGGCTAAATCATAGCAATGCAGAGAGGGACACGAGGCGTTTAGTGTGCATGATAAAACAAACATGAACGATGTCAATGAAGTAAAAAAAAGAAGTAACTGAAGGGAAACAGTTTGGGCTTTGATTATCTGAAGGAATGCTTCCTCCCATATGTCCCCTCCTGTGCTTTAAGATCACCCCCCAAAAGCCCTGCTGCAAGTAATCCCTCTGACTGAAGTGCAGCAGGTAGCTAGAAGATTTAAGGCCTTCTCAGTTTTGGTACACCAAACATCGTCTGCAGGTGAGGGGGACTGGCCAGTTCTATCTTCACCTTTACTAGAGAGCATTTGCTTTCCTAGAGGAAAGTAGAATTGATGGAGTTTACCTGGTAAACCGTGAATTTCAATTATTTGTTCTTGCTTTGAAACTCCTCCTATTAAGATTGCATTTGTGTCCTTAAGGACTATGTTTGAAGATACATCTTTTGTTTTATTGTCTTTTATTTCATATGATGGTTTTATTGTGAGCCACTTCAACGGGTTTTGGCCAAGAAGAGGGGTATACAGCCAATCTAAAAACAAAACAAAACAGTCACTGCAGTTCTATGCAGCACTGATAAGCCTCAGAGACATTCATGTGTCCAGGCTTGAGGGCCAAAATCAGGGAGACTTGAACCATGAATGCATGATCTCAACCCTGTCCCAAATAATAGGCATTTGGCTTCCAGATTGTGTTTATGCTGGTGCAAACCTGTGGGTTAATTTAAGATCTGCTACATGCTGATTAGCAGCTGGCTGGTGTGATCTGCACTGTACAATAATTGATTGAACATCAGTCAATTTGCCATTGAGCCAACAGATCTGCAGAGCAGAGTGGGGAGATCAATTTGTGTGGGGAGAGCAAAAGTGCAATCGCTCTTTTGGCATCTGTATCTTTTCAGGAGCTCAGCCCACTATTGCCATGGTGGAACATCAAAAATCTGGCTTCAGTGATCTATGTCCTGGTAACCTCCTAGTTAGATTACTGCAATGGTCATATTTGGAGCTGTTCTTGAAGTCACTCCAGAAACTTCAGTTAATACAAAATATGGCACCCAGGGCACTGACTGGAACTGGGTGTTATGACCATATTATGCCAGTATTATAACATCTTCACTGGCCCCCAGTTCATTGCTGATGTTAACCTATGAAGGTGTTGGTGTTAACCAATGAAGCCCTTCATAGCTTGGAGCCACAGTATCTGAAGGACTGCATCCTTCCATATGTTCCTGCCCCTTCCCTGAGATCATAATATGAGGCCCTACTCCAAGTGCCCCCTCATACTGAGATTTGAGGGATGGCTACTCATGAGCAGGCCTTTTCTGAGGTGGCCCCCAAACTGTGGAATGCCATGCCAAGAGAGATCTGCCTGGCACCTATTTTATTGATTTTTGGATGCCAGGCAAAGGAAGACCTTTTTATTCTCTCAGGCCTTTTCTTTAGCTCCTGCTGGTTTTATTCTTAATGATATGTTTAAAGCTACATTTAAAACTGTAATTTTCCATGTTTTAGCTGCTTTGATATTAATCTCTCCTTTTAAAATTATTTTGAAATTGTTGTAGTTACTGCTTTTAAATTTTTGTTCTGTGTTTTATTATTTGTTTTATTGTATTTATCTTTATTATGAATACTGCCTGGAGAACTTTGGCTATAAGACAACACACAAATTGAATAAACCATCATCATCAACATCACTGCCACCATCACCATTACTAAGGGCACAATGTTATGGCCGCTAGTCAGTGGCTAGATGGCCATAGTATAGGTTGGTTCCCAGGAACTGACCACAGAGCCCGCGCTCCAAGGTCAGTTCCCGAAGAACTGAACCCCACTCCCTCCCGCATTGCCTCGTAGGCAGTGCGGATCAGCCCTGCGCCTGTAAGAGTAGCACAGAGCAGCGAAAACAGGACGTTCCCGGGGGTGGGCAGGTCGGAAAGCCTGGTATGACACATCCTGTGTGTCGTCCGGCCACCACTTCCCGCACTCCTCACCACTCCTCCCGCCCTGCACTGGGTAGGCAGTCGCCCCCGGGGATGGAGGTGACCATCGAACCACGTAGGATTGCTCCCTCTGGGTGTATCCAGATGGGCAGCTTTTTTCACATATTGCAAGTCATAATAGCACAAGGAGGTTATGCAGAGGGATGGGCGGACGCCACCCATCCAGATTCTCCAAGTACCTGCCCAACCCTGCTCGCCCGCACCTGGACCTGTGCTCAAGCTCCCCACTGCTCTCTGAGCTGCCCGCACTGTGATTGCCATGGGGGGGGCATGGAACTCGTGAAAGTGCGCCCATTTGCATATACACAAAATCCGGCCATGAATCGCCCATATACACAGGATTACAGGCATTTAATTGCCTATAATCTTGCATATGTAGGCCATTCACAGCCCCATTTTGCATATATGCAAATAGGCGTATTTTCGCAAATGCATATACGCAACATGGGGCCATGAATAGCCCATATACACAAGATTACAGACAGGCAAACACCTGTAACCTTGCGTATATGGGCGATTCATGGCCCCATTTTGCATATACGCAAGTAGGCGCATTTTCGCAATCGCCATCCCCCCCCCCCGCCCCGTAAATGGTACTCACAGAGCTCGACAAGGCCACCTGGGTGAGTGTGGGTGGCTCAGCAAGTGTGGGCAGGGGGTGAGCAGGGGCAGAGGCTGGGCAAGTGTGGCTCAGGGGCGCAGGGGGTGTTCCACCGGATTCCTGGATGGAATCAGGTGCCCACACTATCCCTAGTTATGCAGCCTGCAATGTATAGTGTGATCGTTTGCTGTTTAATACCTTCCTTCTGGGTGTTAACAGTGCAGTCTGTCTGCTGGGTATGTCCACTCAGAAGTAAGTCCCACTGAGTTCAATGAAACTTACTCCCAGATAAGTGTGGATAGGATTACAGCCTAAAGAGGTAACTTTTTCCTATAATTAGTCTGCACCTGTCTCATGCTGACATTAATTCTGGCTCCTGTCCTCCCTCTACTCCATTATATCTTAGCCTTTTCTTAAAAAAAAAAAAAAAAATGCTGAACATGCACCCATGTACCAGTTCACCACAGAACCAGTTTACCACCACCACTCACCTTGCTATTTTCTGCAAAATTAAATCTGCCTCACAATTTATTTATTTATTTATTATTAAATTTATTAATCGCCCATCTGGCTGGTCACCCAGCCACTCTGGGCGATGTACAACATACAATAAAAACAGTTTAAAACAATAAAATTCTACAATAAAAACATTTTCTAAAATACCCTAACCCACCCCAAATGCCTGCCTGAACAACAACGTTTTTAATGCACGACGGAAGCTCATTAAAGACGGGGCATGACGGAGTTCCCTAGGGAGGGAGTTCCACAGAGTGGGGGCCACCACAGAAAAGGCCCTCTCCCTCGTCCCCACCAGTCTAGCTGTCCTGGCTGATGGGACAGAGAGAAGGCCATCCAAGGCTGATCTTGTTAAGCGGCCTGTCTGGTGCTGCTGGAGGCGCTCCTTAAGATAGGCTGGGCCGGAACCATATAGGGTTTTAAAGGTCAAAACCAACACCTTGAATTTGGCCTGGAAAACAACTGGTAACCAGTGCAACTCCTTCAGCACTGGAGTGATGTGATCTCGCCGGCGGCTGCCTTTAATCAGGCGAGCCGCCGCGTTCTGTACCAGCTGCAGTTTCCGAACCGTCTTCAAGGGTAACCCCACGTAGAGCGCATTACAGTAGTCTAAACGAGAGGAGACCAGGGCATGTACTACTGATGGGAGCAGATGGTCGGGAAGGAAGAGGCACAGCCGCCGTATCAGATGGAGTTGATACAGCGCTGTCCGGCTCACAGCTGACACCTGAGCCTACATGGACAGCTGGGAGTCCAAAATGACCCCCAGGCTGCGGACCTGGTCTTTCAAGGATAGCCGTACCCCATTCAACACCAGGTCAACATCCCCCAGCCTCCTCTTGTCTCCCACCAAAAGTACCTCGGTCTTGTCAGGGTTCAGCTTCAGCCTATTCCTCCCCATCCAGCCACTCACCGTCTCCAGACATTTGGACAGGGATTCTACAGCCAACCTTGGTGAAGATTTAAACGAGAGGTAGAGCTGCGTGTCATCCGCATATTGATGACACTGCACCCCAAACCTCCTGATGATAGCCCCCAGCGGCTTCACATAGATGTTAAATAGCATCGGGGAGAGGATGGAACCCTGTGGCACCCCACAAGTAAGTGGCCACGGGTCCGAAACCTCCTCTCCCAGTGCTACCCTCTGGTACCTGCCGGAAAGGAAGGACCGGAACCACCGCAATACGGTGTCCCCAATGTCCAACCCCTCCAGGCCGTCCAGGAGGATACCGTGGTCAACGGTATCAAAAGCCGCTGAGAGGTCGAGGAGAACAAGGAAGAAGCATTCACCCCTATCCACAGCCCTCCTCATATCATCCACCAAGGCGACCAAGGCCATTTCTGTCCCATGCCCAGGCCTGAAGCCCGACTGAAATGGATCTAGATAATCAGTTTCTTCCAAGTGTGCCTTCAACTGCACCGCCACCACCCGCTCAATCACCTTGCCCAAAAATGGCAGATTTGAGATTGGGCAAAAGTTGTTCAAAACTTGAGGATCCAAGGAGGGCTTCTTTAAGAGCGGTCTGATCACTGCCTCCTTGAGGGCTGATGGCACCACTCCCTCCTCAAGGGAGGCGTTCACCACCGCCTTGATCCCCTCACCCAGTCTCTCTCTGCAGCTCATAATGAGCCAAGATGGGCAAGGATCAAGTAAGCAGGTGGTCGGCCGTACCAATGAAAGCACCTTGTCAACTTCATCAGGAGGAAGAAGCTGGAACCGATCCCACAAAACCGGTTTGCCACAGGCCGCCTCTTGCTCACTAACTGTATCCACAGCGTGCGGAGTAACACACCTAATCTGATCCATTTTATCTGCAAAGTGCCTTGCCAAGGCCTCACAGGAGGCCTTAGAATGCTCAAGTGGTTCTGGAGCCACAGGACCGACCAGGCTCCGGACCACTTGGAACAGCCTCCTGGGACAGCACTCTGCAGATGCAATGGAGGCAGCATAATATTCCTTTTTTGCTGCCTTCACTGCCACGTGATAGGCTGAAGATACAGCTCTAGCCCGTGTCTGATCATCTTTGGAGCGAGACTTCCGCCACCGGCGCTCTAGCCGTCTCACCTCCTGTTTCAGAGCTCGTAACCGCGGATTGAACCATGGTGCAGTCCGAGCCCTGTTCAGGGGGAGAGGGCGTTTCGGAGCCACCTGATCTAATGCCCCAGTGATTGCGGCATTCCAGCCACCCACCAGGGTCTCGACCGAGTGGCCGTTGGCATGCCCCAGAGAATCCCCAAGCGCGTTCAGGAATCCATTTGGATCCATAAGACGCCTGGGGCGGACCATTTTAATGGGTCCTCCACCCCTGCAGAGGGGTTGTGGAACCGAGAAGTCCAACGTCACCAGATAGTGATCTGACCATGCCAAGGGGGTGGTGGATATACCCCCGACTTCCAGATCACTCCCCGCTTCTCCAGAAACAAACACAAGGTCTAGTGCATGACTAGCTACATGGGTGGGCCCAGTTAGAATATGGTGCAGCTCCCAGGAATCCATGGTCTCCATGAAGTCCCAAGGTGCTCCTGTGAGGATGGCCTCCGAATGTACGTTGAAGTCCCCCAACACCAGTAAGTTAGGGGACTGCACACATACATCAGAGACCACCTCAAACACCTCAGCCAGGGAGTCAGTCGTGCAGCAGGGTGGACGGTACACGAGCAGAATCCCCAGACTGCCCTTCGGGCCCAACCTCCAGTACATGCACTCAGCAACCTCGGTCTCCCGGAGAGGGGGTCTGGTGAAGACCAAGGACTCTCGGTAGATAACAGCCACTCCCCCTCCCCGATCCCCAGCCCTCGGCTGCTGTGCATACGAAAATCCAGCTGGACACATGGCTGCAAGGGTTGGAGCAGCAGCCTCGGCCAGCCAGGTCTCCGTAATACATGCCAGGTCTGCACCCTCATCCAGGATCATGTCATGGATGAGGGAGGTTTTCTGGGTAACAGACCTGGCATTGCAGAGCAGCAAACGAAGGCCAGAAGATGGGGTCACGCCTCCCTCTGGACAGGCCCGGAGCAGGGGACAGATACTACACATCTCTCCCTTGTTCCCCTTACCTGGCATGGCCTGCCCCTAGTGCTCCGCCAGCACCTGCCGCCCAACCTCGGTATCTTCTAGCTCCCAACACTCCCCCCACTGCCTCCATCAGGTGGACACATGCCCCCTCGCTCCTGCCTATCAGGCAGGCTACCCACCCCTAAAACCACAACAAAATCCCCCAGGAAAAGGAAAACACACGCACACACACACAAAACAATTAAAAATCCCCTTAAAAATAATGCCAGGCCGGAGTCCACAGGGAAGGCCAGGTGGTGGTGGTGGTGGTGGTGGTGTGGTGTGGTGGTGGTGGTGTGGTGTGGTGGCGGCAGCGGCGGCGGCAGCAGCCGCCGCCGCCGCCACCGCCGCCACAGGCCCAGCAGCAGCAGGCATGCCTCTTCCCCTGTGATGGTGGTGGCCTCTCCTGCAGGCCCTGGCTCTCCCAGGCCACCTCAGCCAGCCAGCTTATGTAGCCCCTCCAGAGAGGGCAGGTGGAGCAGCACAGCTGGCTGGGTACCTGGGGGCCTGGTCCTGCAGGGACTGGCAGTCTGCCAAGCAGAAGTCTCCAGGGAAGGCCTGGTGGTGGTGGTGGTGGCGGCGGCGGCAGCAGGCCCAGCAGCAGCAGGCCCACCTCTTCCCCGGTGGTGGTGGTGGTGGCGGCGGCGGCAGCAGGCCCAGCAGCAGCAGGCCCACCTCTTCCCCGGTGGTGGTGGTGGCCTCTCCTGCAGGCCCTGGCTCTCCTATCTGAAATCCTATCTAAAGACTCCTTGCCCCCTTTATTTGGCACACAGTATTGTATCAATACATTATTCTAGAAATAAGAAATAAACTGACTTTATAACTGCAAGAGAAGGAAGAATGTGTATATAGGAAAGATTATTGTTGGGACGGTAAGAGATTAAACTGAAACAAAATTAAATACCACAACTAGAGTCCTGGTCTGTATGCACACTTAAAAAAAATCTAGGATAGACACCAAGATAATTTTCTCTCAGTTCAGGAGGCTGGACTAAATAACTAGAAGTGACTTTCCACTCTATGGAATAGCCGGAACAGCAACATTTCCAGCTCTATGAAGTTTCAGCATTTTACAATGAGGTTGATTTCAACCACTCTGCCTACAGAAACATGGATTTTCTGTCACTCCCTGCATTTGTAGATCAGTTGCCCTTCTCAGAGATATATTAGTGATTGCAATCTAGTTACTAGAGTGCATTCCCTGGCCTAAGCCAGGGAAAGTGAGTGTCTACACAGCATACCATATAGTCTTGGTGGTCTTTCCTAATTGTAAAATCTAAAACTTCTTTGAGCCTTATAGCCTAAATGCTGGTGAAGTTCTATGCTGGATGTAGCTGTGCCTAGGTGAAAAAAGGAGGCTATTAACACAAGCCTGTTTAGTGCCCTTCTAGCCAGAGATCGTTTGTGTATATCACACACAAATAAGTGGTGAACATTTATAGAATTCAATATAGACTGATGTGTGAGATGGAAATGAACACACACAGAGCATGTGTGGATGCTCTTACATCCCACTGTTATCTCTCAAGCACCACAGGACTACAGTTAACCTCCTTGAACTTCATCCAACTGCCAGGAGAAAAGGACTTGTATTGTAGAGAGATAGACAGGCTCTGATAATAGGGGGGAAAGCAGTGCAGCCATGTCAGCATATCTACATGTTACCTTAAGATCCCAATAAGGAATTCTTAAGAGTATCATAGGATTGTACCTTGCAAAGGATTGGAAGATTTTTTAGCAGTGATAACTGCAATATTACTTGCTGAAACGCTGGAATACAAGTGCAGTTACTGTTGGCCATACTGTTTCTTTGAACCACAATGAATTCTGATGAATCCCCGAAACCAGAATCCAGTAGGAAGAGGCCAGAGGAGGAAGATGCCAATGCTGAAGGATCCACTTGTTCAACCAGAGGCCTAGGAGAAGGTAGCTCCCCCATCCCTAGGCATAATTTTATTTAATGCAAGCTGCTTCTCTATTTTGATACACACACAGTTAGCACTGCTCTTGTAACTGAGGTATTTCAAGGACCCCCAAAGCGAAGTGGGGAGATGTGAAAACAGAATTGTCCCATGGGACATGTAGTCCTTTACTAATTAACTGCCCCAGGCTTTGTTTGACCAATTCTCAGGGAGTCATTGCAGGGCAAAGTCTATCACAAGAAGCTTTCAATCTACTTCTATGCAGACAATCTTCACTACTATAAGGAGACAGCTACATCTATGCATATGCCAGAGTAGCCCAAAGGTCTTGGGTTAGCTCAGTGGCCTCTTGCCCCATTCCCACAGTGTCCCTACCCAGCACTCTACCCACAGCCAATGGAAGTGACAACAGTGCAGTGAGAAATTTCTATTGCTTCTGTTAAGAGCGAAATCCTGCCCCACTCTTTCTAGTCAGGTCAATACACAGCCACTCAAAAAGCTGGGCTTGCTTAATGTCTTAATAAAAGGCTCTCGTGAGCTTCTCCACACTGCCTAAAGCAACAGGAATGAAAGCCAGTCCTCCTGGCATTCTCACCTGATTCTTGTAGAAGAGATGAGTTTAGTGGAGGTAGGTCTGTGTGTGTGTGTGTGTGTGTGTGTGTGCACATGCCATGTGAATCCATTAAACCTTATTCTATGTTCCACTTTCACTACTGATGACAGAGGGAGATCTAGAAGACCAGGGATAGGGAAACTGCAGGCCTCCAGTTCTTGCTGGACTCCAGCTCCCATCAGCCCAGCAAGCATGACCAATGGTCAGGGATTATGGGAATCATAGTAGGACAACATTTGAAGGCCACAGTTTCGCAATCCCTGCAGTAGAGGGAGACAGAACTCCTGCATTCAACAATAGATATATCTACAAAAACCCATGCTCTTAGTTTTTTGCCACTGACTTGTGAAGCCTTCCCTTTCCCAAGAGATTAAATTGAGGTGCCAAATGCCAGGTGAATCTCTTCCACCATTTATTAATGTTTAAATGTATTATTCCCTAAGCTCAGATACAGAAACATACCCAGAGGATGGTTGGAGCCAACCTAAATGTTTAACGCACCAAGATAACTAGAAGGCCAAGAGTTCAATCAGTGGACATCTTACTTACTACATCAGTTAGAGTGGTCAGGATGCAACTCCAAATATAGTATCTCTTAGCTGCTGCCATTCTGTGGATGGTTCTTCTGCCTCTCCTCCCCAAGCGTGGGTGGACAATACATTGCCTGAATATGGTTGCATGTCCATTTGTGCTGAGAAGGTTTCCTTGAGGAAGTTCATATCTATGAACCCCCAACACTGCCATATTAGATCAAGGGATTGCATGTCAGACCTCCCACCCCTCCATCTCTCCACGTCACAATCCTCTTCATAGAGCACTGCTTGAATTTACCTCAGATGCTTCACAGCAGAAGGCTTTGCTGAGGTTACTTAGAGAATTCACAAAGCCCCATGGTACTTTCCCTGCTGCCAATTTTCTCTTGGTGTTTTCCCAATTAAAAAAAAAACATAGCATGGCCCCAAATCTCATACAGGCCAAATTTTATTTTGCGATTCCAATTCCCTCACATCAGAAAGACCAGAGAAGAGTCTCCGGTGATATGGGAGGGAGACACAGATGATCCAGGGGTGGGGGAGCTTATATTGGCTAAAATGCCAGTGTGAAAAGCCGTAACCAGCCTTCTGTTGTACTAGCCCTACCTCACTATTTTTGGCATACATTTCCACTCTTTTCCCAAAGCATAGACAAGAATAATTCCTGCTTGCAAAAGGCACATAAAGAAAATGAGGCAGAGAGGAAAGGTGGTTGCTTAAAGAATTCAAGAAGCTATAGTCCCATTCCAATGTCTCTTTTTAAAGGATGTGAGCAGAGGTGAACAAATTCTGCAGAGATGTCAACACAGAAATGCCAACAGCTTTTCCTTCCTCCTTACCATGATAATCTCTGATCAGTACAAGGAACACAAATCATCCAGGGCAGGGGATGCGCCTGAACAATTAGAGTTTGTGTGTGGGCAGAGAAAGGCAGCTCTGTGCTGTCCAGGGGCATTTGGGGTGAATCCAAAGCTGGTACGATGATGTCAGCTGCAGAGGGGTGACAGAAGCTGCTGGTGCATGGCTGACCTCCCACCCTCAGCCCTAGCACAGCATGTCACTGTTTTTATTTATTAAACTCAATGCAGCCTATTTCTTTGTGTTTGCTGGTTTCTGCTCTGCTGACCCAACTCATGTTCCTGTGCTCGTGCTATCCTTCAGCACCAGCAATCCAATCAATCCCAGGCCTCTGAAGCCCTGCTCCCAGGTGCATGGAGTGGACAAAATGTGGCATACCATCTCTCTCTCTCTCTCTCTCTCTCTCTCTCTCTCACACACACACACACACACACACAGCCTAGCACATCCCAAGCATATCTGGTGGGGGACTCAGCCAGGAATGTCATCCTAAGAGCCATAAGAACATAATTAGAGCCCCAATGAATCAGGCCAAAGGCCTATTTAGTCCAGTATTCTGTTCCCACAGATGCCTATTGGAAGCTCATAATCAGGGCACAAACGCAGCCACTCCCTCCTGCTCATGTCCCCTAGGAAGCAACTATTATTTAGAGGTATACTGTCTCTGATATGGGAGGAGATAGATAGACAAGACAGAGAGACAGACATAATGACTAGCAGCCATTGATAGCCTTATCCTCCATGAAAAGAATCTAGTATGAAGACAAGTTAGGACCAAGGAATCAGGCTCGAAGTAGTCACACCAGAGTGAATAAAAACAGTTTCATAAGCAGTTGGGGTTGGAAGGCAGGGAGCTGGAAAACAAGAGAACACACACCTGGCAGCCCAAGCCAGGTAGCTGTTGTAATCATTACACACCATGGAATACAATGCGAGGTGAGCAGCAACCATCCAGCCAAGGGCACTCTAGTCAGACATGACCAACAAGAGATGCAATGTTATATCTTGAGTAGAACACAGGCCTTCAGTCTCTAAAGTCATTGTTGAGAGCCTTTTAGGGGCTGAGTATGAGGGATACCAATGTAAGTAATAAATAATAAAAAAGGTTTCTGACCATTTTAGAGTGAATTTAAACAAGCAAGACAAGTTGGTGATACAGTCCTTCCTGGACTGTAGCGCTTTAGACTGAAGGTGGTACATTACAGATCTGAATGCTCTCTCATATTAAAAAAAACAACCAAATCCCTTCAGACAAACAGCTAATAGTTATGTAGGGTCCATTTCTAACAACAAAACCAACCTAGAAATTGTACTGCCTTACAATTCCACCATGCCTAGATGTGTGGGTAGGGGGAAGTAATAAATCAGATAGGTTAGATTGGCAGGAGTGCTGAGGGAGATGTCTTAATAGTTGTTGATTTCCAGTACCAGAGGCAGTATGCCTATGTACAGCAGCTGTTGATGGGGAACATGGGCAGGAGGGTGCTGTTGCACTTGTTTCCTGCTTGTGGGTTCCTGGTCAACAGCTGGTTGGCCACTGTGTGAACAGAACGCTGGACTAGATGGACCCTTGGTCTGATCCAGTATGGCTCTTCTTACGTTCTTATGATCTGAGTTATGGTGACTGGAAGCTGTCTGAAATTACCTTCAGTTACCACACAGACAAAGGCTAGTATACCAAATGCTAATATTGTATCTTTAGGAATTTTGTAGACTAGAGCTGTATTTCTATTTCATTTTGATAGGCAGATGTTCCTTTTTACTCTTACCTTATCCAAGAATCCTCTATTCACAATAACCTTCTATTTGGTTTACCACAATTGGATATGAACAATTACATGGCTATTGAGTGGGATACTGAAGTGAACTGCTAAACCTTGTAAGATATAGTTTGCCTCTAGAGAGACACCGATATCTTTTTCTAATCCTTCTGATGCACCTCAAACAGGGTTGGGTTCAGAACAAGACTCGTTGTGGATCTTCAGGAGATAAAGGCAGGCTGGCAAGAGCCTTAAGAGAATCTTGTTCACAGCCCAGATTAGCTGATACCCACAAGAGAAGGCATGGAAGCAAGCTCATACTGGCTTTGAGAAACAGCGGAGCACACCTAGAACTGGGGTAACAATGTGTAGTGGGGTCGTGGGTGAAAATCATGTCATTTTTCAAAAAGCAGTCAAAATATCCAGTCACTCCTTTACTGTCCTATGGTTCATGAACTTTTGTTTCACTTGTTTCATTCATAATTTCAAAATTGTTGATGAAATCCTATCAAGCATGATAAAAGAAACAATGAAAGCAGCAATACATATGCTTCTAGCTGCTTCAAGTCTGAACTCCATAGATGGCACATCCAGCTGAAGTTTGGATACTGTCCTGGGATATTTGTTCTGAGAAGCCAGAACAATGGCACCTAGCAGATACAGACTTATGAGTTCCCACATGCATGTGTATAATTTCATTCCTTATCACTGCATTATATAACATCTGATAACTTGCAGATGAATGTGTGAACTGACTCCATTGAAAGGCATTGTGTTACAGGTGGTATAAACATTCTATCTGTGGTTCTTGATCTGTGATTACTCATTCTCATCTGCAGTTCCCCACTCGATGCACTCACCAAGTATTGAACATGCATGTGGGAATTAGCCTGTGGGGGGAAAACAATAGTTTGTCCCTGGTATGTTCCTCCAATGGGATGGTAACCATGCTTCATCTTTAACTAAAGGGGGTACCTCACTGCACTAGATATGCAAGAGTTCTGCCAACCATTGAAAATGTCTGCTCCCTGCCTCTGTCCTCTCCCTAGCCACTAGTTTCCTCCAGGAGGCACAGAAGTATCACTGGATCAGCTCCAGGATAGAGCCCTGGCTCCTGCCTTTGATGTCCTGATCCAATAACTGAAACATCTGCTTCACCTCTTCAATCAATACTCACTTCTTAATAGTCTTGACTATCCACAAAAAAACCAGTGACATTAAATGTTAATTATATCTATTTGGATTCGAAAAAATTTTATGGCTTGAGTTAATTATACCCAGAGTCATAAAAAGGTTTCAAAGGAAAAGAAACTGCTGCCTTTCTAGGCCAAAAGGCAAGCAATACAAAAAAAACCCCTCTCCCTTGGCAGACAATTTTCATTGGTGCTAAGGGTATTAAGACATGCCCAAACCTCCAGAGATGACTCTAGCATCTCTGATAAAATGGATGATAAAACTAGAACATTTGCAAAATATTGCACCCCACACTGTAAGGCACAGAGCTACTGCTCCATCTTCTCTTCCTGGTAATTTCTAGTACAACAGGATACGTAACTTAATGTAATTGTGCAGTGTATGTCCCCACCGTTGCCTCACATTATTGGCTTTCAGGAACAGGGGCAGAGAACATGCAGCCGACTGACATCATGTCAAATGTAATATCATACTAGGCATTAACAGGAAGTGGGGATAAAGAGATACCACCATGTGGCAGCAGCTCCATGACTCTTTTAACATCTAGTTCCATCCCTCTTGCCAATACTGGCTTTTGCTGCCACAGTGGTGCAAAGGGTATTAAGACATACCCAAACTTCTGGCATAATCAGGTAAATACATGACAGAACTGGAACATTTGCAAAATATTGAACCCCTTGTCAGATGACCTGACAAAACATGCAAATGAGGATAAAATATGTGTACAATAATAACAAGATGAGAAGAAGCCATTCATCTTTTAAGGAGGAACTAAAGATAATGAACTGGTTATGTGAACATCAGTCTTTACCAATTGCTTCTGGTCTAATTGCCCTCAAGTTGTTCTTCTGCCCAAGCTTCTTTTTTAAATGCAGCTAATAGAGCAGGCACAACCTCACAGTTGTGTCTTAATAACAGTTAAAGCGCACAAGTACAATGTTTCTACTTCCTATCTAGCTGGACGATTCCCATCTCCTGAAAAGCCCAAGCTTTGGAGTTTCATATACAAGGAATTCCCATATTCAAATATGTCTGTTCTTCTAGGGAAAGGTGGAGACTGGAGACTGGTTTGAATATGATCCTTGTGTTGGTATAAAGACTCTCTTCTATGGTATAAAATGCCTGAGAATCCAGGCCTTTAATATGTAAGCTGGTCTACTGCTGAACGGGTTTTTAGTTGGTTGGGTACAGTCTATTTCTTTTATTGCTGTGTTTTTAATTGACTGGTTTTTATGTTATGTTTTAACTCAGATTTTGTTTTTAATATGTATTTTATTATTGTTAGTCAATTTGAACACCATTTGTTGGTGGAACAGTGGGATATAAATCTAATAAATAAAATAATAAAATAAAATAAAGCAAGGATGGCCACAACAAATAACAGTGCCTGTATGCCATGCATATTTGGGTATGAGAGAGAATGTACATATGGACTAAGCTGAGCTGGAGAAATACCCTCATGTCACTTAATTCTATGTTATGGCAGGGTACAAGATTGCAGGCAACCCTGCAGGAGAAGGCTCCTGTGTACAGGCACAGGGTCATCCAAAGAGCAGCTCACTGTCCCTGTTGATCGCCCTGTTCAGACTACCAGAAAGCTTTCTATCCCAGTGCAGGACAAGGCCTGAACTTGCTTGCTTTCAGAGCAGCAGCAGGTAGCTATGTCAGGGCGAGGCCTGCCCTGAAGCCTCGGGGCCTCTAATTTACTGCTTTCCTCTTACCATAAAACTGAAAGGGGAAGGTGCCGCCTTTAATCGCTGCCTCCGGGGCCCCTCCTGGAACCACACAGCAACTGAGCAAAGGCTACGAGTTAATGCGCCTTCCGACACCTCTGCCTGATTCATGGGCCTGGCCTTGAGCAATAAACCGCTCAACCTCCTCAGCTGGGCAGCAGGATTTACAGCCTGCAGGGGCTGGCATTCACATACAAAGACTTGCATACCAACCCACAAACATATTACAATCGCACTATCAGAGGGGGGTGGGGTGTCCATGTGCAAATACATGTGCACAATCATGAACTTGGAGGCAAACACATTAAGATAAATAATACACAGAGATATATAAATATAGTTCAGATGCCAACAAAACACACCAATACGCAGATACACAAGAACCCACAAAGATGGACAGAAATGTTCCATCTCATGAAGAATTTTTTGTTTTATTTTTTGCATTTATGTACCCAGGGACATACATGCAGGAATGCAGAGGTGAATGTGCAACTATATACAAATATGAACATAAAACATTTCAAATATAAATATGCCTCTCAGTACATGATTATACATATAAATGTACTTGTGCCAGTTCACGGGGCTCACATAAGCCACTGTGGAATGATCAATGCACAGGAGTCACACAGCAGAGAAGGCACAGCCATCATGCCCATGATGCCCATCCACTGACTACATAGGGCCATGCACCTTAGCACTGCGGCACATGATGGACCTGAAAGATTCATTCTTTCTTCTCACGCGCTGGCACCCTTCCATTACTTGGATTACTTACACTGAAATTGTGTTGCTTGTACCCTCTTTTCTGTGGTAAGCAGGAGACTATAAGGTATGTGCATGTGTTGTCCTCTTCATTTCAGGGAGACCTCAAAAACATGCTGGGGCACCTACGTATTTATTATATTTATTTAATACATCTTTAAGGCTATATACCCTCGCAAGGAGGTTTACACATGTGGTACTTCCTGCTCTGCATGTATGTCAGGACTTAACATAGTGCCCTGCGTTTCACCTCTATTTGATGACTGGGTTGAGTATGACACTAGTGTCCTCTCACCTCTTCCACAGTTGGGGACCATGGGTTCCTGTCTTTGACTACCATGCTGGATCTCCATTCCTTGCCTTGTCAGGTCAGTGCATGCATGTAGGCACCACATTTCAGGCATGATTCCCTGCCCCCCTTCATGTTTGTGTAGCACATTAATTAATCCCATGAGATACAAAGGCGTGCCAATAGATGCTCAAGCTATGTACAGACCCACATGAGGTACACATACATGTTCCTTTGGCACAGCACCTCCCTATGACACCCTTCTCAAAGAATTGGTGTCTTTGGCTACACTCAGGGAGTGATTCTGGTAAGTGCCCAGAAAATGTTGAGCCAGGCAGTGTCACTCAGTAGAACAGCAGAACCCTGCCTTGCAGGCAAGTAAAATGCACCCGGCTTTCTCTAGACAAGAACTGACTAAAGCCCTGCCTAAAAGCTTTTCCAATCCAAGAGTTCACTACCTGATCTACTATGAACCCATCACTCATAGCTCCTGCTTATTCTGAACCCTGGCACCCAGACAGACTTCCAAATGCACCATTAAACACATATCCATTGAGATGTCTTTTAGGATTGTGATATTTTCAAGGAGTATGTGTTGATATGGGAATTTCATTTATGAAACTGTTAACATCTCTGCTCACTTGAAATTTATGATTTTGGATTATTCTAGTTTACTGATTTTATTATTTCTTTATACCCCACTTTTCTATGATAAATCACTCTCAAGGACTTATAAAGAAATATATATCACAAAAACATTTCTTAAGTGATTAGCAAATAATGCAATGTGTGAATGAGACAAGCACATACAGACAAACACACACAACATACAGGTACAATAATCAGAGAGCCAAGATTGGCTGTAGTTCTCTGTAAAGCATGCACCTGGTTGCAAACAGTTTTACAGATACTCCATTCTGCTAAATTTGCTCCTTCCAAAGCAAAACCATACTTAGAAGTACAGTTCAGGAACATGAATTTCAATTTCAAAACTGTTTTTAAACATGTATGGACCTCATGCCAGTGAAAAGGCTGAAAATGTGCAGAAAGCGTCAGTTTGAGACTCAAAGTTCAGAAGGGGCCTTTGGGGAGTTTCCCATTGTCAGTCAGGGCCTGGAGTCCAACATTTGCTCTTTGCAAAACATCCCAGTGGTTGGTCCCTGCCCTTCCTCCACATGTTACATGATACAAATATGTTCCGAAAAGCAGTTGGGCTCAATTTGTATTATTCTGGCCAAATGCATTACACTCCTTTATTGTAGGATTTTGAGAGTGTAACACACGTATCTATACATGCTGCTCTTGATCATACCACTGGAGTTTTATAAAAGGCTTGGGCATTTTCCCTCCTTCCCCATCTCCAACAGTTCACATCCTGGGAATTAAGTCTCACTGAACTCAATAGGACTTACTTCTGAATAGACCTGTATACGATTGTCAATCTCCCACTCCCTGTGAACCTTAGGGGTGTACCACAGAACTGCGAATCCCATTTCTCAACCCCAGCTTCCTCAGACATGACTGGAATCCAGTGCTAGATACAGTTAACTAACCCCATCCCCAAAAGAGGCCCACTGGTATGTTTTCCCCCACCCCCTTATTTTAAAGTATGTATTTCTAACATGAACCCCACCCTGCTTCTTTTGCATCAAATGTGTGCGTTTTTGTCCCTATCAAACAAAAGAGGGAAAAAACATTCTTATCTTGTAAGCAGAGTTCAGGAAAAAGCTACTGGTCTTTTGGACTCGACAAGCCCCATTCAGTAGCCTTGCTTGTCATCTAGAATTTATCAGCCCAACGCAGATCTGCCATAATGTGCCGTATAACTAGTGCATAAACAAACTTCAGCATGATAAATGCCTTGCTTTGAAGCCATAAAGTTATTAGCTGGTGGCTGTTAGCTACCGCTGAGCACAGGGCACAGTCCTTTCATTAACCCCTGACTGCCCACCCCTGTGCTCATAAATCTATCAAAACTGGGGGCATGTTTTGGTGGCTAGAGGCAAGGGGAGCCCCACAGATATTCCATGTACTGATGGATAGGATTGAGACCAATGCCACCCTTTGTACCAATGAGAAAACAGTGACAAGAAGTTAGGCCTACAGGACATTTAGGAATTCTAGTTTTGTAGATATTGTTATCAAGTAGAAGGCAAGGAGCACAATACTTGGCATTTTTGAGTGTTCAAAGTACTCAGTGCACACTACCTTCTTGTAGACAACAATCCTTTGAATTTGGTCAGTATTATCAACCCCACGCTGCAGACTGGGGAGTGGGGGGAGAGAAAGAAAGGGGACTGAGGCTGGGAGAGAGGAAGGCTTGCTAAAAACCATCAAGTCAGTTCATAGTAAAGGTGAGATCTGAATCAGAAATTACCTGATTCATAACTCAGTCTCTTAGCCACTATACACCAGGTCCCACTTTTAGTAGAGCCTATCAAGGTCCTGTTTATCTGTGCTTCAACAGAAGGACCTTTCCAGATAATTATTTTAAGAAAACCACAACTGGTTTTATTCATAGTGGTATACCGCACTAATCTCAAATTAAGGTGGGTAATGTGAATACTAATTTTTTTTTTGTTAAAAAACAAACAAAAATAACTTCATGGTAAATGTGTGCTCCAGCACTAAATAAAAACAAATCAAAAAGGCAAAAGGTTCATGAAATAGCAGGGCACTGTTCAGGAGGGTAGCCTTGCTAGCGCTTCCCACTAAAGGGGAAAGGGAGGACCTAAATAAATACTCCTGCACTGGAGTGGTGCATCAGGAAAACACCCTATAAAGCTAGGAAAAATACTGATGTGAGTGTCTTACTTCCTGTAGAGCTAGATATTAAACCTGTAGATATTCTATACTGATGTACTGCAATAAAAAGTAGAATTTTTTTTTATCACAACAGAAAGGAGAATTAAGACACTGTCAAGACTGCACCATAGGCAGCTGTCAGAGGTCAGCTGGGAGCCAGGAGTTGAGCCACAGAGTCAGAACCAAGGAACACACAAAAACACACCAGAGCCATGGCATGTTGTTCAGGCAACGTCCCAACCCAAACTGGAAGCCTTTTACAGCATTTCCTGTCCAGGAGGACCCAATGAGCACCCTGAGTGGAGGAGTCCAAATAGTTCACTACCAGAATGTTCCAAGGTGCAGTTCTGCTAGGTCACCACATGGGGCAGCTGTGCACAGAACTGAATGTTCTGTTCTTCTAGCCCTGGCTGTTCCAGGTACACACACTGCTCTTGGGGACTCAGTTTTTCAGGCATGCAAGAAGATAAGGCCTCTTATTTTGGATTGATCTGGAACTTTTGGGCACTAGTATCAGAGCTTTTTCACACACTCTTCCATGATGTGGCAAACTGACTAGGCTTACACCACTAGTGGCTCAATTGGGGCTTGATCCAGTTTAACTCCTTACATGTAGATGGGTAGCTGATTTCAGAGTACAGCTAGATATTATGAAAGACAACAAGGCAATTGTTGAAAAGGGCAACCTGTGTTGAGTTATTCTTCTGTTCCCATGTGTAATGCAACAAAGGGTGCTTCCAGGCGCAGGGCTCCTAGCGTTACCACTTGGAAGGAACTGTGCAGCTATTGCATATTTTTCTGTTTAACAGATTTTCTGCAATAAGAAAAAAGACGGAAGAAGCAGTAGGAAAACACGGGAGGATTACAGGAGGAAGATGGCAGTATCTGGAGCCGCCCTGCCCCCTCAGTAAAATACTGTAAATGAGACAGGGCAATGGTCCAATAAAAGCCTCACCTGAAAGCACCCATTCTCCATGTCCCAATGTTCTTTTGATATGTATGTCCCTTCTCTTGATAGTGATGGCAGTGATGTGGGCAATGGGGCATCATATTCTGGCTTGTTTGGAAGCTATTAACCATAGTTCTCCAGTTTGGATGTAACACAAAGCCATGGTTAACTGTAGCTTCCTGAATTGTTTTGCCAGTCGCACAGAGCATGGAGCAAAGCAGCTGGGTACGGGTGCCTTAAACTCGGTCACATCTCAGCTCATTAACCTGAGATCTTGATTGTCCAACTGCAGCCAATGTGATGTCCCTGAACAGATATACTTCGCTCATTCAGGCAGAAATTGTTTCATAGTAGTGAAAGTAGACTGGATGTTTTACCAGAACTTGCATAATATTAGATTGATACTATAAGCTTTATAATGATGGGGAAGATACAAAATAGGTGACGTAATGTTTCGTATTGGACCAACTTCTACTGTCAAAAGAGCTGGGAAGCTCTTCAGTGACGAAGAACTTGAAATCCTGCATGATTTTTCACCAGTGCAAAAATGCTGCCACTTACCTCTTACTTTCTGAGAAGAAGGCAGGAGCAATTCACAGTGCCCAATATAAAATGCACAAAGGCATACAAATACAAAACAAAACTAATTCCATGCATTATGTACAACAACAACAACAATCAGAGACTGCATCAGCAGGATATTAACCACTAGCCAACTTTTCAAATCCACCAGGAGCTTCCGAGTCTATTTTTTCTCTTTTTGCTGCTGAAGCAATAAAATGGGAAAAACCAACATCCAAATGATCTTGTTTATGGTGGCTAAATAAGCTGCATGTGCTTAATCCGTTAGAGTTTAATGAATTTATGACTTGCTTTGGAATTTGACAAGGGCCATAAAAGAGTAATTAACATTTATCAGTGTGTTTGCTACGCCTGCACACACCCTCCTCCCCTTGGCCCCTCTCACGGCAGTGTTGGGCACCATGGGGGGATATAAAAGTGATCAATTAATTTTTAATAATCTCAGGGAAAGATTGTAGAGTTGCGGTATGAACTCTGGGAGTGTCAATAAATGTGCCAAAGGTCGGCTGCTTTCCTTCTCCACATGCTTTCCAGTCAGGGTTGTTGCAGGGGTGGCGGGGGGGGGACGGACAAAACACTTCCATGGAAACCAGGTGGTGGAGCCATTCAAGCAGCCACTCTCCCAAGCAACTTACCTATTTGTCTTGTGCGCTCTGTTATTCTGAGCTGAACCTTGGGGGGAGGCTGATTCCCAAAGGTGTCCAGAATGATGAGAGATCATCAAAGGGGTTCTGATTTCATTGGCTTTCACTGCCCAAAAGTCATACTCTTTCATGTCATACAGTGGACAAGTAAAGGGAAAGCCCCCACACACCCCTCAAATTTATCTAGATTTGGATATCATCCAGAATTCAAAATCTTTGTATACAGCCATATACCCAAGACACAGCACATTATAAAACTCTATTCAGAATTCTAGATTGCACTTTTAATCCTGAGGACATGGAAAATTATGCATTTCAAATAGGTTAAACAAATTATAGGACTTCACAGGCATAATTTAATCTGATGGTGGTACATAGGGTTTTGTTGCATTTAGAATATCTAAACAATGGAAGGAGGTGGTATGGGACAAAGAAAGAAAAGTAGTGCTAATCTGGAGTACAGACAATGGAACAGGAAAAAGAGAAGAGGCACTTTGTGAGCCATGTTTAAAACATCCATTGGATTCTGAGCCTTCACCAGACATTGCCAACACACTTTCAAAATTTTCTCTGAAATCCCGAGGTCACAAAACTTTTTTTTTTTATATTAAAGTTGAGGTTCTCAGTAAGCCAACTTCTACAACAGAATTCAATTATACAGTCCAATTGTGAAGTATACAATGCCCATATGGGCAGGCATAATGCACAAGGTCATGAGGCAAGATAATTACAAAGCAGCTGCACATCCTCGGTAGGATCCGTTAATGGTCACTGTCAGATCCAAGATGAATCATTTGTCTGACCCACCCTGGCAGTGACTGTGTTTCATTTTCAGTCCCATAGCAGTTATATAACCCCACCTAGTACCCTAAACATAGTGTGCAAGCAGGCTCCACCCATAACTTTCAGCCCTACCCATATTTAGACCAATGCTTCTGCTATAATTAACATTCTTCTTGAGACACAGACACACACACAGACACATGCACTACAGGTAACTACAAGAAAATGCTTGATTTATTTATTCTCAGATCTGATTGGAATGTAAATTAGGGCAGTGAGGGCCAAGGAACCAGAATTCCTAGGTTCTATTCCCAGCAAAACACCAGAATACAACTCTGTGATGATTTTAAATTTTTTGCTATGTTGTTTTTCCTTGCCTGCAAGGTGTGACAGATTTGGTAATATTAACAATAAAATTATCCTCACATTGTTTACCATCTATCCCAACTGGTATTTTTTCTATTGTTTTTCTGAAAAGACCCACAACAGTAATAAAAGAATAGACACTTACAGAGGGGGAAAGTTAACGCCATGCGCTGGCTGGCCCCCGCAGACGCCGGCGGCCCGACTTGGCTGTCGCTTCTATCTGGCAATCAATTGACAAGAAATTGAGATTATGAAATATGACAATGAGCATCACAAAGGATGACGATCAATCAATTGACTCCTACAACTGAGCAAGTGACATTTAACAGTAGATATTTTCCAAACTCAGCAAGTGCCATGGGATTAGGCATCCAAAGCTGCTGCTTCAAGTGCTGGGATCTTATAAACAAAGCACAAAAGGAACAGTTGTAAACAGACCATCCCTTATAGACCCCCAACACCTAACAGTTCCCCACAAGGAATTCACCCATCAGAAAATCTGGCTTGAAGATTAGAAGAACTGTAGAAAGAATGTTCAACTCTAATGTACATTGTACTATAGAAATCTCTTACAAAAAGCTTTATGCTGCTAAAGCATCTATTTGAGTGGGCATCACATTTTTATGTGCAGACAGCCTGAGAAAGAAAATCTACCTTCTTCCCAAGTGAGCAGCCAGTCCTAGCAGTCCTAGCTGCCAGCTCTCTTAAAATACTGCAACCTTTTACAGTTTAGATATGATCAACTTTAACTTGAGCATCCTGTTTTACCTCTTGTTTCTCAATGCACTTAGAGAGTAAATTTTCACCTTGCAAAGGACTATATATACAGCGCACATGCATGTCACATGCATTCATTTCTGTGAAGAATGTGGCATGCTGAGAATCTGAGCTTTCATCATTACAGAGAAAAAACATGGAAACCTATGAGTAGGGCTGTCACTGTCAGAAGGCTCAAAACATAAAGGTGGCCTTGGGCAGGGCACTAGTAGACACAGGAAACTGCCATACATAGTTTTCTGTCCCATGGTTCCTTTTCCCCATCTCCATGCCTTTGTCATGACCTCTCTGATTGTCATGTCTTTCCCCTCTCCAGCCTTTGACATAGATATAGGTAGATGATAGATATAGGTAGATAATATAAATATATGCAGACACACATATTTGGATTTTTTTAATGGTAAAGAGTATATACAAATGTTATTTTTATCATTCCACAAAACTCTCTCGATAAACCAGATGTATCAAGATTATAACTGAGACCTTCACTGGTGGACTTGCATCTTTTCAATGTGACACTTGATTTCTAAATCTTGTGCCATTTCCCTAGTCCTTGCCATTCTCAACTTCAGTTGCAAAATGGTGCTGTTCCCCATGGCAATATAATCAGATATTTAAAAAATGTAAGAAGGATCTGGCTTGTTTCAAACGCTAGCCATATGCCCTTCCCTTACAAGAGGGGAATCCAACAGTGCACTTATGCCTCCGCTGATTTGCTTACACCCCAGCAATGCCCATCTGCAAGCAGGACTCACCACTTGCAGAAGGAAGATTTAGCACTTCCAGGACAACCAGAAATGCTCATTTCTGGAACAGGGCAGGTCAGTGCAGCTCACATAAGGGAGCTCTGCCGAATTGTCCCAATTGAGAATTGTCCCAATTGAGAAGCATTTCTGCTCGTTTCAGGGCTTCATCTGGGAAGCACTAAATCACCGTTGCACAAGTGTTGGGTCCCACTCACGCAATAGAACTGGTGGGACCCACAGCTTGCACAACAGAATCAGCAGGGTGCAAGATAATCAGCAGAGGTGTAAACGCCCTGTTGGATTTTGCCCAAGAGTAACGTAAGTCTAAAAATTATATTTCAATCTTTTCTATTCCACTCTAATTGTGACAACAAATAAGAATTAATTTGTGGCTTCTTGCAAAGTTTATCTGGCATATATAACTGAACTGTTGCATCTTTGATCTACCAGCCTAGCTCTTACAATGGTCACATTAGTTGTCAATAATATCAGGACATGTCAGTGAAGAAATAAATGCTTTCTAGCACTTCAGATGAAACTAATCAAAACAAAATTAAACTTGGGAGAAAGTGACATTCAAAAGTGATAGGGGAGTAGACTATTTACAACGGGCAGTTCTGGGAGGACTGTGTGACCAAGACCTGAGGGGGTGAGCAGGGTAATAATGGGGCCTTTACACTCTCTTTCTACGGCTGAACCTTGGGAAGAGACACATGGGAGGCATATGGATGAAACAAAACATGCCCAAGATTATTGTGGTGTTCACATCTCAGGTTCCTATCCTTGCTTAGTCACAGAACTGCAATCCATCCAGGCCCTCTACTCCTAAGATCAACTAAGGAATCCATTTCCAGGAGGCTATACATGTGGCTTTAGAGACCCTGTGCCTGCGCTGCCTGTTGCATAATAAACCAGGGTCCCATTTCCTGTTCCCTGGAACCGTTAAAACCTCAAAAACCACCAGGTCCCAGTTGGGAGAGGAAAAACTGTTTCCTGCAGGTGTCCAGGGACTATGAATCACACCTTGTCACAACACTGGGCACGAACAGATGGAACAGGACGCTGCTGAAAGCAGACATGTCTAACAGCCTTGCCCACATGTATCTCTCCCACTCCTAGGGTCTACAGCCTAACCAGTGAGGGGTTAAATGGGTATTAATCAGACACTTTGCAAGAAGCTTTGAAAACTCATCCAAATATTATAAAAAATGCCTTTAATCATCTAATAGCCCAAACAGGGTAGGTGATGGATGGGCTGATCTCTGCTGCCTGAACAGATGAGCCTAGGGATGTAGGCATACAGGGGCTGGGGGAGGGGGGGGGAGAAACGACGACACTTTTCCTCCCTCCCTCCCCACTTGGAGCAGTTAGAAATATGAGGTCACCCAGCGAGAGATGATAACACATTAAGGGCTCTTGAGAGATTAGCCTGTCAGCCTCGTTAGGAACAGGCGATTGGGGGGCTGACTGCATAATTAGAGTCTGGAGAAGCCATAACTCACAGCAGTTTAGACAGAACGAAGGGGCCACATCTGCAATAGTCCTCTTTGCTTTGAAAAGTCACCTCAATAGGAGTATGGAACACACTCCCAACACTGTGTCCTGGCAGTCAGTGAAGTCCTCTCAACTAGCTGCAAAAGGTATGCTCCAATTTCACTCCCTAAACTCTGCATACTACACATGCATCTAGCCATGTAAATACCCATTGTCACACAAAGCTACCTAAATGAAAATGAGGCATGGAACAGGGGCAGTAAACACAAAGACTGTCCACATCACATGGTTTATAATTAGGGATGGTCAAACTCCCTCAATTCCCAATCCAGAAATAATCCAGGCTCATTAGATTGTTTTGCTGGATGCCTAACAGATACCAGGAAAGAACCTAGTATGTCTGGATTATTTCTGGACTGGGGCTCTTTGTTAGGTTCAGGCAAAAGCTATGTGGCCTGTGGGTATATTATAGCAAGGGGTGTTTCTGAACCCTGTATGGATAATTCTGGATTTTAGTAGCATCCCTACTATTAATCAAATCATCAATTTAAGTACTAATTCTGCTTTAGGATAGATACTATCTGTGTCTTCAAATCATAGACAGACCGGCTCCAGAACTCTTGTTCCTGAACCATTAGAACTCTAATCACTAGACCTCAGTTTGCAGAGATGGACACAAAATACAGCATTCCTAGCACACTGTTCCTGTACTCACATAAATTGAGTCTCAAAGAGCCCTCACCAAGTGCACCACACTTACTTGAGGAAGTATGGTTTTATGAAGCTGTGGGGTGGGTCTGCATGAGGGCTTGCTAGCACATTCCATTTTGATACTTCAACACTAGACTGGAAGTCTACAGGAAGCATCCACAAAAAAACAATGTTCAGTGTGCAATATTATACCTTGAGCACCAAAGAGTGCATTTCTCTTATTTGCTCCTCATTGATGCCAGTGGGCAGCACAGATGCTCAAGAGACAAAAATAATGCTGGAGTGGCTTACAGAAATCAAATGCACTGAAAGAGTGAATCCGTTTTCTGCAAAAGAACAATATGATTTTATGTGTGAGAGTCAGTCCAGTAACACTGCCCAGAGTTATCTAATCATCTAGCCCAATATCTTGTCTCTGACTATGGTCCAGAGGTGGAGCATACAAGAAACACAGCAATTATGGAGTGAGCCATCCCCCGTTGTTCACTTCCAAATCTCAGCAGGGACAGCCTAAGCATGTAGTTCTATCTCTTAACCACTATGTCTTACAGGCAGTGGATGATCCATCCTTCATTAATTGGTCCAATGCTTCTTGAACTTCACAGGCACATGGCCATGTTCCACTAGCCAAGCAAGCAAAATCAACTTCTCACTGTCCACCACAAACTAAGATCTCCACCCATCTCAGGTGCCTATCCTCAGTTTATCATGTCTCACTCTCAAGAAGGCTTCAGCTCCCAACTAGCTTCATCTTACTTTGTCAATTAATTGGGGGGGAGGGAGTGGGAGTTATCACTCAGTCAAAGCCAAGAAATCTTGGCTATCACCCAAACTCTTAGTATGTTTACATACTAATGTTTAGCCTTGCCTCTAGATCTTCCAAGACCTCACTGGAGCTTCCTAGGTCTATACTTTGCCTGACCTTTACTTCATCACTCTGCATGACCACATATTTGATACCTGCTCTATATACACCCCTTGACTCTTGAATTATTTTTAGTTAATTGCTCCCTCTTGTGCAACCTCTTAAGCGGTCATCAGACTAATGGACAACTTCCCCAACCAGAAATTATTTCCTAACTTCTCCATCTTCAGCCCCATTTGCTGGATGGATAAAAGTAATCTCTACCCCACTTCTTATGGCTTCAGGAGGAATCAATAGGCCAAATGAAAAGATAATGACCTTGTGCATTATTTGGCTGGAGCAGGATTTTGAATTCTGAGGGGAGAAGTGACCTTTTCCAAATGTCACATGTCGCTGGATTTTGTATCAACTGTGGACAGTATGCTTGGGTATGTAAATCTTTCAGCTAATACATAGGTGTCTGAGTGTATGTGCAAGAAATGTGAATTTCGGTATTCATGTGATAAGGAATGCAAATCAGATAGCTTTCCAATGCAGACCAGTACTACATTGCTGAAACAAGTTTGTATAACTTATTTAAAAGCTCCTGGAACAAAGGTCCATATTGCTCCTGGAACAGAGCAATCCATATTGCTCCTGGAACAAAGGTCTGTTGTTGTTTGGAGGTTTCTTTGGAAGTTTTCTTCTGTGGAGAGATGTGCAAATTATTGACATGATCAGAAAAGTTCCAAAATGCTTTGTCATGAAGGCTCTGCCTCTACAATATAAGGAAGTCATTAAGGTACCTATTTTTTGATAAGCCAGCAACTACTCCTTGGCACATGTGCGATCATTTACAAGTAACAGGCATGGTCCCCAGATACCTTAAGATTGCATGCTAAAAAACTATGTTGCTACCACAATCTATAGGAGCCAAATTCTGAATGATACCTGGGATATATTTCCCCATGCAATGTAGCCAAATGGTACAAAGGGATAGTAATTTGCTCGGGGGGTGGGTGGGTGAGAGAGACAGCGAGAGAGAGAATGTTGATCCAAGTATTTGCTCTTAAGAGTTTCTTCCTCCTGCAGTACATATTTGTGGAACCATGTAGAAAATACACATGCAGTGTACAGACTATATGCATTCCTGAACATTCAAGAGTATTTCTTCGAACTGGATAACTTCTGGAGGGCACAATATTTTGCTAACATGAGAGTCAGAAAGGAACTATAATTGAGGACCCATACACACAAGCGAATACCCATTTTGAAAAGTACCATAAAAAGGGGGACAGCAAAACACCCTGGAATGTATGCCTGGTCCCTTCAGCATGCGGCACAATTGTCCGACTAGAATAACAATGTTGGGATACAATCAAAGGACAACGTGAAGAAGCGACAAGCTGTGTTTGTTTATCTAATTTCCCCTCTTAGCAAGATTGCCCTGACACTGTGTCCTGTAGTGCTATATCTACAGCCCCAACCAGCTAAATTTATCCCAGCTGCAGTTGTGTTTACAAAGCCTGTCCTGTTTATACTGTTGTCCCATCCTGCTCCAATCTCAGCCAATGGCATTTTACAAGCTATGCACTCTGCTCCATTTCCTAGCCTACCCCGCCTCTGATGTGGCAAGGACAAAAGTGGTCACAGGGAGGACTGATTGGGAAGACCTCTTATCTAGGGATGGAAGAAGTAGAGTGGTATTGTCTTGTCTGTTCACATATGTTTGCATGGATTCCAAACCCATTGTTTTCTGCTGCTAGACTAGACATCACCTGTAGTATTAATTAACTGATCTTACTCTTGTTCACATTAATTCCTCTCTAACATCCATTTGTCAAATCTGAAATGCCAAATTCACTAGATCATTATGTACACCTGAATATAAAAGCATTTCTCCTACAAAGAAGATCAAGTTCGGAAAACTACTGTTCCATTTTTAAAGGTTGCAAGGACTTCTATTTCAGCCCGAGGTGCTCCTACAAGGCCTTGGTCACAGAAGGCTGGCTGGGCAACCTGGAGTGGTTGAAAGAGAGCAAGGTTAGGGGATCTAAGGCCCGGGGGGCAAATCCAGCCCACCTGGAGTCCCAATCTGGCCTTCCAGGATTCCACAGTCGTCCTCGCCCCTTCCTTCAGCCCCACCTCCTTTTCCTCAATCACAGATTGGGGGAAAGTTTGGTAGTTTTCCAGCTTTTTGTGCAGTCTTTTCCCCATTCTAAAAGGTTGAAATGCCTCTCCTAAGGCTTAGTTATTGGCAGTAAGAACTTTAAGCTATAATATACTGGTATTTGGAGGCCTATCCCTTTTGCCTTGGCCCCACTGCCTTTGTCTTCAGCCCCACCGATCACAGGAATGTGGCCCCCAAGAACTTCTCCAAAATTAAATCCAGCCCTTGGCTGAAAAAGGTTCTGCATCCCTGGAAGAGAGGAACTAGACAGCAATACTGAAAGTGTAAGTTGAGCCAAGGAGGAATAGGACCCAAGACTCAGAAAAAGAGTCAAAGAGTACTTTAACAGAGGGAGAAAAGAAGAACTACATTAAGCTATTCAATGGCAGCCTCAACACAGTTCAGTCCCTGGAATTGTGTTCAGGCCCTATCCCTCCACCATAAATCCACTCCCCAAACTGTGATCACCTTTCATATATACTCACAGTTAACGTATGTGTGTGTTTAAAAAAGGCATGTACACATAAAAGTACAGAGGAAAAAAAGAAGCAAAGAGTGGGTCAGTTTACCTGGGTGGGTAGTCAAGGGCTACAATCTCTTACTCAGAGTGATAGTCTTTGTTTACAGAATCCTCTAAGCAAATGATGCACAGTGTGCATATGAAGTCACTTTGGCAGCTCCTATGTTCATGTCATTTCCTCTAATATATACAACTTTTAACCATACGTAGCCCAATGTTCTGATTTCTGCTATCACTACGACACATCTATAGCCACACATATATGATGTTCAGATGAAAAGAGGTCACCACGATGTTCTGGACACATCTTGATCAGGTAGGAACATAGGGAGCTGCCTTATACCTAGTCAGACCATTGGTCCATCTAGCCCAGTACTGGGACACTGACTGCCAGCAGCTCTGCAGGGTTTCGGATAGGGGTTTTTCTGGCCAGATCTGGACTCGCCAGAAACTGAACTTAGAACCTTCTGCATGCAAAAGCATGTGCTCTACCACTGAGCCAGAGCCCCTCCACACCAGGCTCAACCCAACCCCACATTTGGAAAGTGCAGAGCATCAAATGGCTGTATAAGGCCTCAATGGCCTCAAAAGGGAGACACAAAACATATGTTTCTCTTGCTCATACATGCAGCTCTTCATCTCCGGAAGAGGATCCTTTCGTCAGGAAGTCGCGGCCTTGATTACTTTGTCTTCCCCATTTAAGAACACCCCTAACTGCTCCTTGGATGGCTCAATTAGCAAAGTGAATATATTATATAAAGTCTAAAAGATTAAACTATCACAGGCAGCCCATAATTTCATGAAGAAGTCAGGGGAGCATATCCCTCTTATTAACTCTATAACAAATGTGATGAAAATGTTCAAATAGAATGTTAATGCAATGTTACGTGTAATTTTCCCAGGCGATCTCCTGCTGAAATATTTCTTTATTAATAGTAATTGAGGGTATAAATTATGAATGAGGCGATTTTCTCCTTTCACCGGGAAAGACGTCCTAATGGCAATAATTCTTTCTAA
The DNA here is from genome assembly GCF_057233095.1 of Heloderma suspectum. Lineage (NCBI taxonomy): Eukaryota > Metazoa > Chordata > Lepidosauria > Squamata > Helodermatidae > Heloderma > Heloderma suspectum. The sequence goes on from NC_139461.1 coordinate 235,642,801, forward strand.
TCATTTTTGGAGAGTGGGGAGAGGTGGAGCAAAAGGAAGGGTATCTTTTTTAAACATCTTCCAAGAGAACACAAAACACAGAAAAAGAGTTTATCACAGTATTATCACAACGAAGTAGGAATCCTTTGCACTCCCACTGAGCGTCTGTGGATATGAGGCATATAACCTGTAGCAAATGGAACTCAGTTTGGCTGAGGAGACCAATATCAACGGTGTCATGAAACGTGATGGGTAGCCTTGTGTTTAAATGATCTCATAGAGATACTGTGCAGTGTCAGGACTTGAGACTTCAGTGGATAAAGGACCTGGGACCTGAGGGAAGTCAGGCAGGGATTCAGCCTGTGTGTCAGCACCAGGCTTTGGACGCAGGAGGGAACTACAGAAAAATCAGGCCTTTTAACAGCAATCAGCCAGGCAAGTAGCATTGCCCAACCCCTATTAAAGCTTCCGAGTCAGTCTTGCTCCCTACCTTGAGCAACCAAAAATGTCTGTGGTAGACCACCTTTGATCTGGAGGGAGAATGCTGCCTTAGATATCTCCCTGTGATTGATGGAAAGGTAAAGCACATATATTCACTGTATGGATATGTTCACTGGAATGAACGTATCACCCTGCACTCTTGTACATGTTCCCCTGTCCATCCAGTTATCCTCTCTATCCATGGCTAAATGATGGGTTACTGGGCCCACAGTTCAGTGGTATAGTGCATAATTCAAATGCACAAAATATCAGATTCCATTCTCTGCCCAGTTAAAGGATCTCAGCTTCCAAAGGCTGGGAAAGTTCTCTGCCCAAGACCTTGGCAAGCAGCTGCCAGTCAGTGCAGACAAAATGGTGCTGGATGAAACAGTCTAATGAGTGGTCTAACTCACTATCAGGCAGTTGAAAATGTACATACAACCTCTGGTCTGACCTAGACTCAGAGCAGGGCGCTTACTAATGTTTGATATGCAATTTGGATGTTGGTTTTGTTGCTGTTGTTTACAAAGAACATAAATAAATTGCAGCATTACACTTAAAATGGGCTTATGTGAATATGTGACATCTGAGCTCTAGCACCTCAGGCAAATAAATGCTTGTTTTCTTTGTCAAGGAATGTTATGATTATCCCTTTTTTGAAATTGTCTAGCTGAAATTCTCATCTATTGCCCCTAGTTCAGGTTCTTTTAGGTCACTCAAAGAGCACATTAACAACCAATACTTCCTTCCTGTCAAGTTGCCACTTAAATTTTTTCATGAATAAACTAGGATCAAAAGACATGTTACATTAAACATGAGTTTGTGTCTCTGTTTTTCCTTTTAAAAGAGTTGCTGCTGGTGGGAAGAGGGATCAGGATCGGTACCATGGTGCAAAAAGCGGGGGGGGGGGGGGGGAGACACGACTAACCCTTGGTGCCAATGGCAGCTTCCCTCCCATGGAAAAAAAGCAGCTTCAGAGGAACGATTTTCATCAGCTCCTCAACACAAAAGGAATGAGATAATCTCTACCATCCCATGCTATGGTCCCAACCCTGATCCCACCCCCAGTAGCTGCTATGCCATCAGCCTGCCCACACTTTAAGATCAGCAACAGAAGCCCTTCCCACTTGCCCAACTTTCAAGGCCAGTCTAGTGGGAAAGTACACAAGAGAGGACCTTTTCAATGGGTTATCATATCATCAGGGTTCCTCAGGCACAACCACTGCAAGCTTTTTGGATGGCCCTGAAGACTTCCTTGTTTTCTCTGGCCTTTTCCTGAGTATGTTTCATTGGACTGTTCTAGGTTTTCAGCTACAACTGTATTTTAGATTTTAGTACCAACTGGGGCTAGTTGTTTTATTGTTGGTGTTTGCTGATTTTATTAATTCTTGCTGGTCTATCATTGTAGGGCATGGATAGGCAAACCTTTTGCGTCATGGACACATTTGGTTATTTGAGGAACTATCCTGGGCACCACTGCAAAATGGCTGCCATGGGAGGCATGGCAAAGGACAAGAAACCTGCCCAAAAGACTGAGTACAAGGCAGAGGAGGGGCCTAACCCCAGCACACTAAACAACTCCATTGAATCCACAGAACCCACAACACAAACAGAAACCTATTTCACAGCCATCCCAGCTGCCAGTAAGAAAATGTGTTAATTGGGAAAAAGTGGGAGGGGTAAGGCACCTTGATGGGTGCCAAGAATGGGGGCACACTGATGCTGTGGGCACCATATTGCCTACCCCTGCTGTTTGGGATTTCATTGTATGGATTATATTGTGTGAGCTACCTCGAGAGGGCTCTTGCTCCTTAAAAGCAGCCTAGAAATATTTTAAATAAAAAAATAACTAAATGGAAAAAGACAGATATGCAAGGGAAACCTACATGTTTAACATAACATGTAGTTTGGTCCCAAGATAGCTAGGCAGCTAGATAACATTGCTGGGCATGTTTTACAGATTTTGAGCAACAGTTCTATCATTACACTGTACAGCTAACCCCTACAATAAGGGCATTTTATTTTTATGCTTGCTTGCTTGCTTGCTTGTTTGCTTGCTTGCTTTCCTAGCCACCTTTCAAGACTATAATACACAAACATATTCATAAAATCATATTACATATAAAAACTTTTAAATAAAACTAGTTTCAATGAAATACAATTTCAGAATATCCATCAGTTGTAAATATCATACAATATTTTAATTAAAAGCCAAGGAGAAAAGATACAAGTTTTAAAAACTCACCTGATTAGATAGATGAAAGCCCTTTCACTTGTAATGTTTCCCTGCAGAGACATAATTCCACACTATCATGTGTGTCCAGTGGGTCTCTTTTGCAGAGCATACTCAGGATGAGAAACTGTGATTAGCTGCAACTTTCCAATGCATACATTAAGGCTGCTTAGTGAATACACTAAGGCTGCTTCCAGACGCTAGTACTAGGAAGTCTGATTGCTCCTTGCACTAGCAATCAAACAATATTGTGTAGCTATTCCATCTTTACCCCAACAGTTTTTTTCTAGTAAGAAAAACAATGGGAGAAGCAGTAAGAAAACACAGGAGGGTTACAAATGGAAGAAGATGACATCTGAAGTCCCAGTAAAATTCTTATCATCGCAGGGCAATGAGACAATAAAAGCCTCATCTGGAAGCACCTGAAGGCAAGAGTGGGGGAATGATTTTCTGTTGAGGGGCACATTCCTTTAGGGGTGTGTCAGGGGGTGCATGCCACTGGTCAGATCCAAAAGTGGACAAGGCTTTTCTCTTTTTGCCACACCTTCTTCTCTCTCCCTCTTCTTTCCCACCCAGCAGGCTGCTGGACAAGGGACAGATCACCTTAGCTAGAGGTCAGAACCGATCAGTCGCCAAAAGGGCAGATTGCTTACCTGTAACTGTAGTTCTTCCAATGGTCAACTGTGCATTCACACACATGGACTCGGCACCTGCGCAGAGCCTCATCTGGAAAAACTTCTGTAGCTGAGGAACATTTTTGGCAGGAACCCTCCCCCACCATCCCACTGTGCATGTCTGAGTGGGTTTCTGCCTATCTCCTAAGTTCCTTGAGACTGCAAAAAATTAGTCTCGGATGCAAGGGTCCCTGGAGAAGGCAGACAACTGAGACCTTCTTACAGAAGTGACTGCGATCATCTGTCTCAAATACTTGGTAATGGAGAATAGGAGCGTCAATCCTGAGGGCTAGAATCAAGTCAATGTCAAACGGCAGAGACATCCTTCAGAGGCTGTAGATAATGGTACCATCGGAGGAGCCACCGTTGGTACCGACAAACGTGTTTGAATTGGCAAATTTAGAAGAAGAAGAGGAGGAGGGATCTCTGACTCTGAGGCTCTCAGAAGAGTCATTTTAGCCTTCTTCCTTTGCTTTTTCTTTGGTACTAACTCTGGCGTGGACTTAGAGCGCTTCGCCTTTTTAGAGATCCTTTTAGCCGCAGATAGCATCAGCGAGTGACCCGGTGTAGGAGGGTCCATGCACCCCACTTCTGATGTTGATTGAGGAGGTGAAACCAAAGTGGGTTGTGGCATGTTTGTGGACTGTGGGGCACCCAATGGAGCCTGAGATTTCTGGGTGTCCACCACCTCCAGCACCCTTTTCCACAAAATCGCTTTCAATCTGTCTGAGCGATTTTTACAAGCTTGTTTGAAAAACAATTGGTAATGAAAACAAGCTTCCACAACATGGGCCTCTCCGAAGCAAAGAAGGCATAAAGAATGTCCGTCAGAGGAAGGTAACTTGCTGCCACAGCGGACACACTTTCTGAAGGGGGCTTTTAATGCTATACGCCAAGAAAAATATATGTACAAAGACCTAAGAAAGACTAACTACTTTATTATTTTTTAGATAACAAGAAAAACAAGAACGAACAAGAACCTCAGCACTAAAGTTAAAAAAAAAACAACAACAGCGGACAAAGTTCCCGAAGAGGCAGCCGTGACAGTGGTCAAAGAGGAACTGAGGAGATAGGCAGGAACCCACTCGGAGATGTGCAGTAGGATGGTGGGGAGGGTTCCTGCCAAAAATGTTCCTCAGCTATAGACGTTTTCCCAGATGAGGCTCCGTGCAGGCACAGAGCCTATACGTGTGATGCACAGAGACCACAAAGAAGCATCTTTTGAAATTAGGCCACAGGCCACATGAAATTAGGCTGAGGGCTGCATGTGGTCCTAGGGCCACAGGTTGCCCATCCCTGTTCTTAAGTGTATATATGGTGGAAAATACACATAGGTGCTTATCACACATGATGGTTTACATGCAGTTTTCCGGAATGGAAATGTATGAAATCATTAGTTGCCCTTCAGCCATATCATACATACTACTGAACTTAAAATACCTGACATTGTAATAACTTACATGCAATTCATACAGACTGACTAAATTCCTATTTATTCCTCCTTCACTGCATTTCATTAAGAAGGTTTAACAGCAAGGCTAAGAGACTATAGTTCAGGATTTCAGGACACTGACAAAGTTTCAGGAAGCCCTAGGCTGGAAAGCTGTGAAACCGAAGCTTGGATTTTAAAGAAATTAACACTAAGAGGTGGAGGTGGGGTAGGGAACAGGCCTAGTCAAGTCCTGCCACACAGGATCAAATACACTTCTTTCTCACTGCCAACAGGAATCTGCTGAAGCTGAACAATCTGCTTAAGCTGCAGAGAGGCATCCCTTTTGCCCAGATTGGTCAGCAAAGCAGAGCCCCATGAAGGCAAGGGAAACTCCACAGGTGTACTGATATGGCTCATCTCCTACTCTGCCAAATCCAAACCTCTCTGCATGAAACAGAATTACTTTAGCGCTTTGCCTGAATCCAACAGTCAACATGGAAGTTACTAGTAGACAAGGCATCCAGGTCTCACTCCATATTGAGCTATAGGTTGCTTGGATTCTGTCTCTTGACAATTAGACTGAAATTACTATTTTGTGAGCCGAATCTCCTTCCCGTAACTGAGAAATCAGACAAGGTGTCCTTAATTCTCTGGGAAGGGAGTGGAATACTAGAACTCCTGTATTTGCTGGGAGGAGAAGGGGGGAAGGGGCCAGGAGTTCTATAGAATGGAACTGTATTCTAGTGGATGGGAACAGGAAATGGGCATCCTAAGACTGAAATGAAGTCTAGCAGAGTATAGAAGGGGTTGGTTGGAAGTGAGGGAACACCTGTGTCCTTCTGTCCCACTCACCTGATTGAATTTGCAGTCCATTGCTCGCTCCTCTTGCAGCTGCAAGGCATGATTGCCCGGCCGCCAACCTCATGCTCTCCCCATCAGAAGTGGGGCTAATTCAGTTATCCCAGTGGCATTAGCTGCTGTGAAGGATAGCCCGCCAGCAGAGCCCATGTGCCTGACATAATATTAAAGACCCTGCTGCCCTTGCTCAGGGCAGATTAAGCTCCACTCATTGCTTTAATGCCGGGCTCCCCAGAAGATGCTGCCCCTTAACTCTATTACCCCCTGCTTGGAGCTGCCTGACCCATTGTTACCACTCCCTCTGATAATTCACCTCTCTGGAAACTTTGCCTTCTTGACCTCATTCTGGAGCAGCAGAATGAGGCTACATCATATGTTCTACAGTACAGGCAGAGCCATACTGCTCTCTGTCCACTTCTTAGCTAGCCTTCCTATATCCTAGGTTCCACCCCATATTGGTAAGTATCATTGCAATTAATGAGATTTCCTTTTACTCCAAGGGCTCTAAGACACACTCAGTTGCCTGGTGGAATAACATATACTAGCATATGGCCATCCTGAAATAAAGCATGACACAACAGGCAAAGGGAAAGCAAGTGCCACTGAGCTCTTCAGCCAGGCAGGAATGAAGGAAAAACAAGCAAAAACAAAGCAGACAAGGCTACCCTGGTATCTGCCCTGAAGGATGTATCCTGTCATTTGTCAACAATTACTGGTCTTACCAGACCTTGCAGCCTATTTTTCATCTTCAGTCCAACATACCAAGCCCTTTAAATTCCATTCAGCCTCAATAGAGGGATAGGGCATAGGACAGAGATGGGGAATGTGTAGCAGTCCACAAGTTGTTGAACTGCAGTTCCCATCATCCCTCACCACTGGCTATGCTGGCTAGGACTGATGGCAGCTGCAGACCAACAACATCTGGAGGGCCACATATTCCCCACCTCTGGCTTAGGCAGTCATCAAGCTTTAGCTTTTGTTAGAGCCATACTTGTGTCACTCTCTGAGCTGTCCTAGGTCCTGCAGATAGGCTATTGATATTGGTACCTGTAATCTTGCTATTCTGCTTCCCAACTACATTGCTACTCGAGATACTGATGAGTGATGACTCACTATATGCAACAGTCTCCCTGTTCCCGCTCTCTTCCATGTCTTCAGATTGGTCCTCTTCAGGCCATGCCAGCTGAGCAGGAACAAGACTGTGCCAAAGACTGCACAAATTCACTCAGCCCTTATGCCCAACATCTGCGAACTCAACCAAAATCTGACGAACCCTAATTAACACAAGGCTGTGAAAGAATACAAAACTGAATCCCGAAATGGCAAATAAGCTGTGTGGGCTTTCTCAGTGGAGCTTATCATGGGAAAGATTGGCAAGACACTTGACTACTCCAGCATTACCACTTTATTCATTAACTCAACTGTTAATATGTTAATGTTCTAAACCAAGGGTGAGCAACATGTGGCAAGCAGGCCACATGCAGCCCCCTGCCCCCCATCAAATTTGCTGTAATGGCAGCAGCAAAAAACATGGCAATTTTGCAAGGAAATAAAGTGTGCAGGGGGCATGCATCTTCCTTGCAAGCAAGCAACCCCCCCTGGGAGCACAAATAAGATGCATGCTCCACACGTGCCTTGGTTCCTTGCAAAATCACCATGCTTTTTTGCCACTGTAGCAAATTCAGCAGTAACTGCAGCAGCAGCAATTGCAGTGAGAGTGGGGTGTGGCCCCTGGGTGGGTGGGGAGGCAATGCAGCCCCACAAGTCCTGGAAGTTGCCCACCCCGGCTCTAAACTATATAATTAAAATTTGTTAAAGGAAAAAAACACAAGGCAGATTTAAAATTGGGCAGGTGGCTGCTCTACTTCTGGAAGGGTCATCCAATAGCAAGTGGCTCTTCAATCAACAGAAACAAAGGCTGAATTAAATGAAGCCAGAGGAACAGAAGTCATGTTTTGTTGCTGCCATCGATGTGTGTTAGAGCCATATGCACCGGAGAATGGAAAGTGTCTGCAAGTCGAAGCAGAGGGAAACAACAGTGTGCCTGTGGGTGTAAGCTAGGTCCCACACTCTTGGGTGCACTAGGCATGCTGCCTTCCTTTCCTCTGCTACCTGTCAGACTGTTGAGGGCTCGCCATACACTGCTTCTGTGCATTGAAACCTCTTTTGAGGGGGAAATTGAAGGCATATCTCCCCAGCAGTAAATGGCCTCATAAAAGTGACAGAAAGACGCTCATATAGATGCTTGTTAAAATTTTATTACTAATCACCTCCAAAGTCAGCTGCTATATTTAACTGGGGCAGGGAGAGGAAGAGGATACTGCGGAAGCAAAACTGGGAATCAACCATGAGAAAGGTAGGAGCACCCAATCACTATAATCCTAAATCAGAAGCAGTAATAATTATCTGACCCAATCAGGCAAAGCCAGACCTAATCAACATCATTCCTGGAACCATCTAAGACAAGTCAAACTTAAGGGTACGAGTCTCTGACTGATCAGCATCAACTTTCTACCAAACCAGCTTTCCCCAACCTGGTGCCTTCCAGAGGTTTTATCTGAATGTTTTGGAAACCTACTTCTCTTAGTAATATTGTCCTTTATATAATGTACCTCCAGGTCCCTCCCACTCAAACCCCAAACCTCTTTTTTGCCAAGAATGTGGATACAGCTCTTCCCATTCATCCATCTTGGAGGCATCATATATATCTCCGAAAGGCTTCCCGGCTCCTCATATATCTGTCTAATTAATATTATTCCTAGCCCAGCATAGTCTTTTCCCCTTAATAAGCAAAGTGCTGACTTTATTACAGGTTTCCTTCTCACTTATTACTTTAAATCATATTCAGGAAAGAGCTTACGGAGGCAAATGCCGTCTCCTGGCCCATATGCCACCCCAGTCAGCACCTTCATCTGAGGCTGGCCAGGGCCACTGGGTGAGAAGGATGCAAAAAGGAAAGAAAAAAAAAACACAGTAGGATAAATTCCAAAGGTTCCCAGCTGTCAAAGGGCTCTGAACTGAAAATGAAGGTCAAAGGGTCACTGCTGTGTTGTCTGGACCAAGCAAAACAAGATGTTAAATGAACACTAATTAGATGTGGTCCAATAATGGCTACCTCAGCAAAACTGGCTCAAGTCACAAGGTGTTTTGAGAAGGAAATTTGTAGAGGTTGCACACAGAAACAGGTTTACTACCTTGTGGGACATTGGAGAGCAATCATCAATCTTCCCAATGTAACCTGTACTTCATTTTCCGATGATAGCTGCAGGTGTAGACCTCAAGAAGCATGGCTTCCAATATGAGCTCATCATGGACGGATGGATGGACAGACACACACGATACACCAAACATCCAAGCCCAAACTATGCCCATTTCTCCATAAGAACTCAGGATAATTAAAACTGTGCCCTGCTCCTTACAGAAGATTATGGAGATTGGTGAAAACAATAACCCTCAATTCTGCTAGGGGGCGCATATTCTTTCCCTCACTCATGTTGGAATGATTTAGACCAAGTTTTTGCAGAGCAAATTTTTTACAAAAACAGCCAAGTTAGAAAAGAGTAACTCAAATGCAGGACACACATCCATTCCCCTCCAAGCTGAGCTGGCAGAATGGCACAGAGTGTGTCTATACCTTTAGTTCCTCCAGGGACATGCCCCTACCCCTGAAAGAGTTAACCCTCCCAGGACTCTGGGTGTTGAGGTGAAAGGGTTATGTGTGTTGTGCTTGGATCCTCTGGCTGTAATGCAATTTCTCAGCTCTAACATCTATATTTATTCAGTTTTGTCAACACTCCACACCACCACCACCCTTGTGCAGCACTTATTGATCAGTCTAATGGAACAGATCCGATTGCACATGCTCTGGCGTGCCTCTGCATAGCCTCTCCCACTCCAGGCCAGCCAATCAATGCCCGAAAATTTGCCATAATCCAATTTGAAGATGTGCTATTGCTTAATAAAAGCTGCACTTTTTCCTTCCTCTTAAAAGCATGTGTTCGGGTCCTCCCAACCCAGCTGCAAATCCTGTCACCACCACAGCTGTACTCTCCCTCAGAAACATGAATGGAACAGGCCCCAGAGAGAAGCCCCAGATATAATGAGTGCAGTGGGTATTGCCAACCCATAGCTCTTAGTGAATCAAGAGCTACTCAATTTCACACCACATGTGTAAGAACAGCCATGCTGGACTAAGCATTCACTGAGATTAAAATCTCCAGATTTAGCCAGAACTGGATGCTAAAGAGAAACATCAATAGGGAACTCCAGGTCAATTACTGACATCTCTTAGCTGTTTTAGAGGCTCCCTTAGCAAGAGGAAGTATGCCATGGTTTGGCCATCTTTGTTAGAAGTCACTGATATTTGCAATCTCTGTGAACTTTTTAGGTATTTGTCTCCCAGTAATACTGTTGGCCATTCTCACATAACATAGCAGGGAATTCCAAAGGTATGCAAAATATTAAAAAAAGGTTTTCTTCTTGGCTTACTTTAAACAAGCTACTGGTTATGCTATGGTCGCTTAACACCCTTGCACAAATCCTGCTGCCCGGGTTCAAAGGACACAACAAGCCATGCCCTGAATAGTCAAAGTGGCCACTCGGCTGCCCCGGCATGCACTGCAACCCATCATGGCTTAAATAAGCTTTGGTGGCTTATTTGATTGTGTGAACCAGCCCATTATACTAACAACAACAAAAACAATACTTCGCACATATATAGTGCTTTGGGGTCATTCAAAACATGTCACATACATTCTTTCAGTAATCCTTACAACATCTGCCCAAGGTAGGCCAGTAGTATTATCCCCATTTTGCAGATGGGAGCTGAGGCTGAGAGATGGTAGCTTGCTACTACACCTAATAAACTCATGACTGAGGGGCTTTCTGACACATAGCGCATACATTTAAGGCGCAATCCTATCAGGATGCCCATCAGCCTCTGAACTTGGAGGCTGACAGGCCATCTATGCAGAGTGGGAGGAGTGCGGAGGTAATCTTCGCCTCCACGCTCTCCCACTCTGCATTTTTGCTAAACAGGTATTTTCGCCCATCTAGCTAGGGCTCTGTAGGGCAGGAGGGAAGGAGGCTGGAGAGACTGGAGGATTCTTTGTAAACTGGCCTCCCCAGTCCCCATCCTGCCCACAAAACTGCCCCCTTTCCCTCCTCTCTGAGGTCAGTTTTGTGACCTCAGAGAGGCAGCCAGTGCAGTTCTCGCTGCGCTGGCTGCAAAGGGGAGGGGGTGGGGAGCTCGGACTCCCAGGTCCGAGGTCAGAGCGCTTTCTCTAGCCTAGGATCCAGGAATCTGAACTATTCTATGCCCCCCTCCCAGACGCTGTCTAGGGGCCAAAAGATTGCTCTCTTAGCTGCTATATTACATCAGTGTTGTGTGCTGGTGATCACTGGCCAGGGGAGAAATAAACTGTCATTATTTACTAACAGATGAAAATGCATACAGTTGTTCCCTGCTGACTTCCTCCAAACTACTAATGACTTTATATACCTCATTTTACTCACTTAAGACATCTTTCATCATCTGCTAGCTCCCCAACTACTGACTGCCGTACAATATCTTCCTTTGCTTTTAAGAAGAGCGAAGCCTTGCTGTCCCAAACAATGTAAAAACAAGCTACAAAAAGGGTCTTGTGACAGGACATCCAAACAATCACTGGGGACAGGTCCTATACCCCCTCCCCAAAGGTTTCTCTGTGTCTCTGAGGCTGCACAGCAAGGGACCATGTGTGCTTAAAAGAATATTTATTACTTTGCTTAGATACTGATAAACAGGGAAAGCCACATATGTACATACTGGAGAAATTTAAATGGAATTAATCCCCTGGGCTAGCCTGTGAAGAAGACAGACATTCTTTCAGACTTTTTGAATCCTATTAGGAAAAACAAGAAATGCAAAAGCATTGCTAGAAGAGAAGAAGCAAATCACTTGATCTGAAACAAATGAACTCGTGAAACTTTCTTAAAATGCCATCTTTGACCAGATCATATACCGAGCTATAAAGATGAGCAGCAAGGTTTAAACATCCTGAGAACAGATTTAACATAAGGTGAGAATGGAAACCAGCAGGCCTGCAAGGGCCACTATACATTAAACCACAACCACATGTAACATTAGCCTGACAGCTGCTTCTCCCTTGTAATGCACCCTCGGGAGAAGGTGATTCATAGTGGAGAAGCTATGGAAGGACAGAGGGTACTTAACCCTTCCCTTAGCAATTGTTTTTCCTCTGACATTCACCCCCATCCAGTTGCATCCCCCTCTTCACAAGGTTCCAGAGTCAAGTTTACCTCTTAAATATAGATTTGAGATTCTAGAGGGCAGGGAACTAGTGTGGGGTGAGTTTTACAGAAAAAGCTGCTGGTTAGGGAAGAATTAAGCACCCTCTTCCTCCAGCACGTTCTGAAAGACCGGAATTGCACACAGTTATGCTGTAATTTGAGTTTCTCTGAGCAATATAACACTTTTAGCTTCACTTTGCACATTCCTTCACTGGATTTCCAAAATCTTGTTTATCTGGACTGATGGATTTGCCCTTATGTTGAGGATGCCTGACCAACATTTAGGTGACCAGGGTGTTACAAGATTAACTTGATTTCCCCTCCCTGTACTCAAATTCTCTAAGGCTTTACACGCATGCCCGCACATACATACACACTGCAATTGGGCTTAGAAAAGGCCTTTTCCAATACTCACTACTGTGGAGATGGGTCGCAGCTGTGGGGAAAGGGAAGGTTAAACCTCCCTTCCCCAGATGCACCCCCCACCCTGAGTCACACACACCCCATGCTGCAATTAAGTTTGGGAAAACACTTCTATTGGCCTCAATGGAAGGCTTTTTCCAAGCCTAACTGCAGCACAGGATGGGGGGAATCTTTGTGTGTATGTGTAAATGTGTGCATATGTATGATTGTCAGTGTGTGTGTGCGCACATGCGCGTGTGAGGGAATAGGCCCTTCCACTGCCAGCACTAACCCCACACACTCATTACAGCAGCTCCAGATACTTTGCCACCATTGATCCACCCCTGCTCTAAGCCTTTCCATCCCTATAATGAAGAATCCCCTTCATGTATCACTGTCTTGTTGTGGCGAAGGGGCTTGTGTAACTCAGTGAAGCCATAAGCTATGCCGTGCAGGGCCACCCAAGATGGACAGGTCATGGTGGAGAGTTCTGACAAAATGTGGTCCACTGGAGAAGGAAATGGCAACACACTCCAGTATTCTTGCCAAGAAAACCCCATGGAACGCATCACAAGGCTAAAAGAGATGACACCGGTAGATGAGACCCTCAGGTCGGAAGGTGTCCAATATACTACTGGCGAAGAGCAGAGGGAATTTCCAAGTAGCGCCAGAAAGAGTGAAGCGGCTGGGCCAAAGCTGAAAGGACACTCAGCTGTGGATGTGTCTGGTGGTGAAAAGAAAGTCCGATGCTGTAAAGAATAATATTGTTTAGGAACCTGGAATGTAATATCAATGAATCAAGGTAAGCTGGAGGTGGTGGACAGGAAGGCCTGGCGTGCTATGGTCCATGGGGTCATGAAGAGTCGGACACGACTGAACGACTGAACAACAACAACAAATAAAGAAACTCAAAACCTTTCTTAATGACTGGAGAAACCATATTTTGGAGAGGAGTATTTTGTGATTGTCTGAAGCAGTACTCATTGCACAATATGCAACAGGAGAATTTGGGGTGGGGGGAACAGAAGTAACACAAAAAGATAAAGAACAACTTGCTAGTATTCATTTTATTGCTAATGTTTGGAACCCAAATTAAGCTGTGGGTCCCACCTCCAAATATACAACACACCACTCCCTTGGACTCTGCACAGGATAATCTTATTCAGGTTTTACTCAGGGCCAAACTAATTGTTCTCCTAATCGCGCATAGTAGAGCTGTGCATGATTGTATTCTCCTGCAAGTGTGGATGGCCCCAATTTGGATCAGGTCCATAGCACTTTGGGAGAGGGGGGCTTAAGCTTCCCCCACCACCCATTTTTATCCCCAAATTCCACCCTCCTCATGGGGTTGAGGTTCTAAATAAGAACAAAAGTCTCCACTAGAATAGTTTTATTTGGCCCTGAACTTTCTGCCAGCTTCAAGAATGCTGTGACACCTGGACTTACCATTTCCTGATACAATAACAGTCAACACATACCTACATACATTGCCTGATATAGAAATAAGCCCAGATCATGCTTCTCCCTTTGTATAATGAAGCAAGAGCCACTGCAAGCCAAAGCAGCAACAACTCACTCAGGAATAGGGTCACGCTGGCAGCCAGCTGAACTTGAGCCCTGTGGATCAATGGTGCTGCCCCATCCATGTCCGCCTGGGCTGAAACTCAACACCAGTGCTCAATAATTTGAGGGGAGAGAGCAGGAGAAGGGCTACTGATGACTTCTCAGCTCTTCAAAGAAAACAGCAAATTGAAAGGCTTGTCAGGAGTCAAAACAAAGCAGGGCAGAGATGTGCTGAATGTCGGAAAGGTTACAACCAGATGCAGAAAAGAGAGGTTGATTAGGGAGGGGAGCAGCCATGAGGGCACACATGTCTCTGCTGGTCATTCTCATTCCTTCCATTAGCACCTTGCATGTATAACATTTGTACCATGAAGCAAGAATTATCGGCATTCAATTATTTTCCACCATTTGAAATTCTAGAACACAAACCTGAAGGTTTTTTTAATGCTCCAAATTTCATAACATTTCAATCGGGGGGGGGGGGATAAATCAATGCTTTTTTTGGTAGTATTACTAAATAGAATATCATTTGATATATTAAAAGGAAGGGATGGAGAATTCCAGTCCTTTCCCCAATCCCACTCACCGACTCCACTCTGTAGGTGGACAATCAGGCCTGACCCTGCCACTTGTTCTACCCAGTGCAATGGCAAGCTTCTGAGAGTTACAGAGCTGAAGTGGCTGAATTCGTATTTTCAAGTTGGCTAATGGGGTGTTCTGCAACATTAACAGAACTAACAGATGAAAGAGTACAGGCTTCCCACTATATGTTCACGACTCAATTCTTGATCCAGTAAGAGTGTCCTCCAATAACATCTTTATCAAACCTTAGGATGAATTCAGATATGCATTTATCAGGATAAATTTACTTTTTCTTTTTCTAGCGGCTCCATAACACGCACTGACACGCATAACATATGGAGTGCAGGTAATCTGCCACCGCAAGACATGAGCTGTGAGAAACCACGATTTTAAGCTAACCTCTCCATCAGCTCCTGCTGGACACCATGCAACAGTACACACTATGGCCTCCAGTGTACACTCACTCCTTGTGTTACACAGGTGCCACAAAGGTACCACAATAAATAACACTGATATTTCAAAAGACACCGGTATGATAATGAAAAGCTATCCTTCTTCCACAAAGCTCAACTGTGGAATTAAATATTTAAAAATGATATTTAGAACTCCCAAGCCTGTAAAGCACTTCCCTGCCCACCCGCCCCCCGCTGCAGATAATATATGTTGACACTGGAGAATCAAACCAGTTCAGTGTGATTAAATACAGAGGCAAATGACATGATTCACAACCCCCTGTCCCACAGAAACAGCAAGGCTTTCAGCACATTCCTCTTGAAAAATATAAGTAAAACTGTAGTTGTAAAAGCACGTTCTCAAACCCTGTATACAGGTGCATCCATCCAGTGTCTGGCTTCAGGGTGAAACTGTATTCCCCCTCACTGGGGAATATTCAGATTGAAGTCTGTGGGGAGAGGAGTAAACTGAACCTTTGCAGCTCTGCAACTGTTCTAGAACAGTGGGTTCAAACTTTCTACCATGCATTGAAAAGGGGGTTGAACTAAATGACCTCCAAAGTCCCTTCAAACACTATGCTTCTATCCCTTCCCTACGGATTTGTCTGTTGAGGAATCCCCAGGCAAACCACCAATGCCATATGGAATGCTGAGATTTTGGGGCACCTCTAATGGGGTACTCGAAATCTGTATGAGGCCCAATGCAAGCATGCTGGACTTCACTTCTGCCTTTTTCAAACTTTATAATCTAAAGCTATTATTTTTAAAAGCTCCACCAAGAAACCAAACTCCACCCCCTTTGAAGGTAGGCAGGTTTGGATGTGGTCAGTGGCAGTATGGGAGGCTACCTGGGAAGTGGGTTGAGTTCCATAATGGAAGAAAGGTGGGATATAAATGTAATAAATAACTGAACAATTATCCTACATGCGCTTTAACTGCTTCAATAAAACATAACATTGTTGGCATTTAAATAAAGCAAAAGGAATAATAAGAAAGTGAATAGGAAGGATCTTCCACAGACACTGTTTCAGGCTCTCTGCAGGGTCAGCAACGTAGTGCCCATAGGCAATGTGGTGCCCATGTACACCTTTCTTAGCACCCACCAAGGTACAGTACCTCTCCTTTTAGTTTATTTTCAAACTAACAGATTTTCTTACTGGCAGCTGGGATTGCCTCAAAGCAAAGTGAGGGCTTCCAGCCACAGGCGCATGTGCGTGAGAGACAGAGAGAGAGAATGGCTGGTGATCAAGAGTGAAAGAAAAAAGAGATGGGGGAATGGGTTGGCTGGCAGAGCAGGAGGAAGACAAAAAGAGTTTGCCTTCTGTGAAATAGGTTTCTATTGGTGCTGAAAACTCTGGGATCAAAGGAATTGCTTACTGTGTTGGATCTCAGACCCCACCTCTGCCTTGTACTCAGTCCTTTGGGCAGGTTACCTCTCTGTTGTGACTAGCCACACCATCCAGGCAGCCATTTTGTGGTGGTGCCCAGGGCAGTTTTTCAAATTTCTAAATGTGCCATGGGCTGAAAAAAGTTTCTTATCCCTATATTACTGCATCTGTCATCTACTGGAAGTCAAACTTTCTTATATAATTTCTACATGAGGCTGTTAATCCACTGTATCTACTTTCGGAGTCGTCACAGAACTGAGATCCAAACTCTCCACAAATAGCTTTTCCTTTCCTGCTTTTCTACTATATAACCTCTAGGTGGCACTGTGATATAGTGGAATAAGTAGAAAAATATGTTTTCTTTCACTTTCAGAAACAACTCTCCATTTTCCCCAATCTAAAAAGAACCCAAGAAAGTGTTCTTAAAAAACAGAAGCGAAACTGGAGGGTCACAACATCATCTGAAGAACCCATAAACAACCATGAGTAAGGAATGACAAGCGCACAATAAATGCCTAGTACAGGAAAGCTCATAATTTCAGAAATGAATAGACCAGCCACCAGAACATAGCTCATCTCAGTTCTGGAAGGGTCTTTTAAATAAACAGTTTGTTGAGGATGTTTACAGATACGCCTTAAATCAGCAGTAGGTAAGCTGGTGCTCTCCAGAAGTTTTGAGCTACAACTCCCATCAACCTCGGCCAGTATGAACAATGGTCAGGGATTGTGGGAGTTTTCATCCCCCCCCCAAATTGGGAGGGCACTAATTTGCCTATGCCTGCCTTAAATCAAACCAGTATTCTGGAGAAATAATACATATGCCTTCTGCGACGAATAATGTTGAACCAGTCCACAACTGTTTCGAAGTCTTTCTGGATGTATACCCAATTAGTTTCTTTTGAACAAACTTCACCACCAAATTCCTTTTCCAATGGCCATTGGCTCAGAGAAGGGAATTTAAACAGTTATCAAAGCTTGCTGACTGTAGAGCAAGGTGTCCTCTTCCTCTAAGCAAACTTTTTGACCTGTTGAATATTGAAAGGTGGGGGGATCTCACAGAGAAACTATAGGTATATCCAGAAAGAGGGCTCCTGGCACTAATAACCAGAAGGCATTGTGCAGTTGTTCCATCTTTTCTTCCTTAATGAATATTCTGCATCAAGAAAAAAGTCAGAAGTGGTGGAAAAACATGTAGAAGACAATGATGTATCCATTTTGGAAGATTGCCCCACAACAGTAAAATTCTGTGAATGAGGAATGGCGATAGTGCGATAAAAGCCTCATAGAAGCACCCAAAGACAACACAGAAGAAATTGGCCAAAGGCAGCAGATGAGTAGGGGATGGATCTTGTATATGGCAGAAGGAAGAAAGGCAGGGACAGATCAAGGGCTTCTTCACACAAGAGTTTTTATCCTGCTATTGAGAGTGCTCATTCACGGAAGTTTGCGGGCCCTTTAGATGACATTGTTAACCTCCAGGGTATCTCTAACACTGAATCACCTTTATTCCATTTTTAAATAGATAGGGAGATAATGAGGTATCAAATTACCCTGCTTGTGTTCCACTTGAGTTCCCTCCATGAAAACGGAAAAGCCGCAAGAAGAAGAGCTAGATCAATGAAACATGTGAAAAACTCAGATAGGGGGGAAAGGAGGGGGAAAGGGGAGGGGGAAGAAGAAGCCCATGTAAAGGGAGTCCGTTGTGATCCTGCATCTAAAACGGAAGCAGAAAGCCCTGTTTTAAATGCAGGGTTTTAGGCTGGTGTAGAGATGCTCTAAGAGAGAGAGACAGTGCAGCTAGTGAGACCATCATGGAACAAATGCTAATCATCCACAAATTATAACCATTGCCACCACCCAAAAAGGTGAAACCTTTCCAGTATCTGGGGCTGGCTGTGGATGCGACCAAGGTCAAGCTGCAAGAAAGAAAAAGAGCAAGACTTGGAGCTCACAGGGAGCAACATAGTGGGCACAGGGCAACAGGCAGAAGGCTACCTGCCTCAGCATGCCTCATTAAAGAGCCCACATGGTGTGACTGGTATAAACAACTTCCATTCCTTTGCAGGTATGCGTTTGAGGGAAAGGACCTAGGTGCTGTTTGGCAGCTGTCCCCACCTTCCCTCCCTCTCTCCACTGCTGCACAGATGTCCCGGCAAAAGGGCAAAAACACTGAATGACAGCAGATGCCCTATAAAAATGCCTTGCTGAGCAGGTCTGGCATCTTGTTGCAAAGTGTCTACAGAGCCTGGCCCCCATGTGCAGGTAACAAGGAGAAAGGGGGTGTACACATCAAAGGTTTGACATTTGTGAGGCACAGCACGCAGGAGGGCGTGAATTATAGGCTTTGATGTTTTTGTGGCAGCGACAGAGTTGGCGTGAAGATCGTTTAGAAACCACCATTTGCAGCTGCCCATAAGGGCCAGGCAGGCCCTTAAAACAAAGGATCAGATTTAACAGGGACTGCTGGGGAGTGGAGGGACTGGAAAGCCAGCCTCGGCTTAGGATGGGCCATTTTTTGTAGTCTTTCCTTCCAATGTGTCTTCATGTTGCAACCAAACATCCTCTTCTAACTCCTAGGAACAATACCAATTTCCTTCTCCTCCCAGCTAAAGAAAAGAGGGTTATTTTATGTGGCTTTGATAATGGCACAGTCTTAAGATATCTGACGGAAATAAGGCTCAGCAGATTCCTAACAAATTAAAGCAAACTACATTTTCTACATTACCTGAAAAAGGGCAGGGGGAGGAAAGCACTCTTTTCTTCTTTTCTTTTCTTTAAGAAATGGCAGTTTCATTCATGATAAATTTCTCAATGGCCATAAGTCAAAATGGATACAATCTTATGCTCAGACTATCTTGTCTCTAAATTTGAGAACAGCAAGCCAGAGGTCAATAGCAAGGAATGGATCATGCCACATTTGTCTGTTTATTGTACTACTTTTTTTTCTGAGCATCCAGCTCTGGCAACTTTTGGGGAAAAAAACTCTGGCCAAGTCAGATCACTCATTGCAGCTCTTCTGTTCTCTATCTATCAAGTTCAAATGGCTAAGCCAAAAATGGCTGATGCTCTCAGGAACAGACTTGTCTAATACTGAGGTTTGATACCTGGGCAGTACATATTTGATCCACTTTTCCCACTATGAAAATCCATTCTGGAGGGGAATGGAGGCCAGCAAGCTACAGAATATCAAACAATAGAAATATAACTTGGAATTAAAGCCAGTTCTCCACAATCCTTATTATTCTTACTGTACCTTCATTACTTATGTAGCATTTAGCTGCTGTTCTCACTTTACACATGGAAGACTGAGGCTCTGGGTTAGACCTGCGAGGGCCACACAATGAGTCCAAATTGGACTTGAAGCCAGCTTTCTCAAATCTAAATCTTGGTCCAACTTGATTCTGAAGAAAAGCCCAAGGTAGTTATTTACATGGAAGAGGCGCCCTGTCTGCTGCCTTCTCCTGCTCATCCCCAAGAAATACCTTAATAGTGGAACTGATCCCTTTTCTGCACCGTAATTTCTAGGGATTAATCACCTAGTCTGTCTGAAAAACATTTCCTGTTGATTTTGAGTTGGGTAACTGGCAACTGGCTACCAAGGAAGACGGCTAGAATGAATGAAACCAGAGGAGTGGCCGTAGCTTAGGGGCAGAGGACATGTTTTGCATGCAGAAGGTCCCTGGTTCAATCCTCTGCATCTGCTGCCTGAAACCCTGGAGAGTTGCTGCCAGTCGGTGTTGACAATACTGAGCTAGATGGACCAATGGTCTCTTTCAGTATAAGGCAGCTTCCTGTGTTCCTATGACCCAGGGAAAGGGCATATAGGTCTCTCTCCTTTAAAATATTTATTTCCTGACTTGCAAATCCTCCCTATTTAATACCACCCAATGCAGTGTTTCATAAAAGTTTTGAGCTCAACTCCCCCTCCTAAATGTACTTGATCTTGCAGGCCCCCCTAACCCAGCATTGACTTTCTGTTTGACATGCATGCAGAGTTCTACAGAAGCAACTCTATGCATGCAGAGTGTACACAAAGTTCTGTGGCTTGGGGCAAAAACACTTCTCTGCTTTCACCCGCATGCCACAATTCCCTTGCAGAGCCCCTTGCTTATTCACTCACCTGTAAAACCCAGCTGGAACTGGGACTAATGCCAGGGGCAAGGTTATAGCACTCCTTTGGAAGATCTAGTTAACAATCCGTAGGCTCTGTAATGTGCAGAGAGGATGCGAAGAAGGTAGGCGTACAGTGTGCCTATCCAGCTGCTCTAGGCAATGACCCGTAGAACAGGAACTAAGAATTTCCTTCTTCCAGCTGCTTCTTGCTGTTCCCTCTCACGGTCTCCTCCTTACCTCCTGCCCTTTCACCCTGCCCTACACCTACCCAGACTAGGGCTTGCTTGAGGGAGGGAGAGGGGGCTGCTACTTGTCTCCAACACATGGCCAACTGCTTGTTCATTCAAATTATATATAAAAATGAGGCTGAGCCAGTTCCTGCCTTTTCCCTCGAGATTTTGCCACCAAATTTGATGCAAGCTCATGTGACAGTCATTTATCCTGGTTTAGTTTTGAAACCACGGGCTGGCTACTGATTGGGAAGGCAAAATATCTCCTCCCTGGTTTAGAAAGGATGAGCCCTTACATCACTGAACTTCACTGATCTTGTATTTTGAAATAGCCGCTAATGAGAGCCTATTGTACAGGTGGGCAATGTGTGGCCCTCCATATCTTTTGAAGTACAACTCCCATCAACCCATAGCCAGCAATGGTGAAGGATGAGAGTTATAAGCCAAACCGTCTGGAGGGCCACAAGTTCCCCATCCCTGACCTAGCAGACAGAATTAAGTTCCTGAGTATCGTGGCCTTGTGGGAGTGACCTGGGGCTATGAAGAATGGTATTCAGTGTCTGTTTAGGAGAGAAAGTGGGATTGGCAAGAATGTTATCATGACCAAGTCAGGGTTGGAAAGATGTTGAAACAACAACCACAACAACATGATGTATGGCCAAGAAAATCTGAAGGAACAAAAACTAGCAGAAAGGAAAAGGAAATTAATTGAAGATGCTAAAGCATTCAGTTGCACATTATGCAGGATCACAGAATAGTAGGGTTGGAAGGGGCCTTTAAGACCATCGGGTCCAACCCCCTGCTCAATGCAGGAATCTATGTCAAAGCATCCCTGACAGATGGCGGTCCAGCTTCATCTTAAATGCTTCAAGTATGGGAGAGCCCACTACCTCCCTAGGTAATTGGTTCCATTGTCGTATTGCTCTAACAGTCAGGAAGTTTTTCCTAATGTTCAGCCGGAATCTGGTTTCCTGTATAAATTATAAAGTTGTGAATTTGGCTATTTGATTGCTCTGAATGGATCTATCACTATCAGATTACTGCTCTATGAGGCTGGGGAATGAGAGATGGAGGGGGACAATAGGCAGTTTGAGTGGAAAGACAGAAGCAGTGAGAGACAGCTGAACATTTCTAGATGGAATTGAAGGGGGATTGACTGGGAGCTGCACAAGTTGGCTGCTGGGAATCTGCTGCTTGGTGTAGAAGTGCGTTTTTAGCTCCATTTGCGTTCTGCTTATATATTTGTAAATAAAAAATATTATGAAGGCAACGTAAGCCTTCACTGCCCTCTCATCCAAAGGAAACTAAACCTGGAAGCTTTGCCATGGAATTTCCCACCATTCCAAGAAGTGTGGAAAGCACTAATAGTAACAATAACAAGAATACATGGGATACAATGCATGCTAGGCTGAGCTTAAGTAAACTGGTAGTTGAAGGAATCAGGAATAGGACTGATTGTCAAATACAATACAGCAGGCAAAAGGATTTTATGCCAAAAGGAACCAATGACTTCAGTGGGAGTTATCTAATCTTAAAGCATGGATGTAGAACCTCTGACCCGCCAAGGTTCTGCATCTGGCCTACAGAGCCTCCTTGGGTTCCTCCAGGGGTGGGGGTGGGGAATTGGGAGGAGGACAGACACACAGGGGAATCCTCACAATTATCTCCAATCTCAGAATGGAGATAACAGTGGGGATGCAGGGGGCTGGGGACTCGGACGGCTCTGGGAAGTGCGGCCAAGTCTTCCTTCCCATGCTTCTCTCCCCAAACACCAATGGGAACAGCAAGGGGCGCACAGAGGAGGCGTCTGACTCAGCCAGTGCTGGGCCTGATGGGGGACAATGTGGCCCCCCCACCCAGAAAGTGTTCTGCACCCCTGTCGTAAAGCAACAAATCTAGGGAATGCTTCCAGATGCCTTTAAATAAAAGCTCTCAGATGCAGTTGCCATTTGTGGTGTTTGAACCTGGTGGTGCAGTGACCAATATTCTTGCTTGGCATTTTTGTGGGCTTGGGTCTGAGCCTCACAGTGCCTGATGCAGTATTACTGTACCTCTTTGTTCTAGGACTGAAGAGGTCAACCATATCACTGTTCTCAGCTAGCCATCTGCCCATGTCCCAACCTATCATGCTCCTGGTGATTCCTCTGGAAACCATCTTTGCCCCGATTCCTCTGCTAGCAGCCATTACACGGTTTCAGACCATGAACTTCTCCCCACTGTACTTAACACCTCTAAAGATCTGAACTGTGGACTTTGTCCACTTCCTAAAGCTCTTCTATGTCAAAACAAAAATGAGGATGAAGAGACATTCTGGCAAAATCCACACATTTTCCTGACCTCTGAAGAACAACATCCCCATATTAAAAAGTGCAAGCAAAGTACAATAAGCTATATAGCTTGACCCTGGGAGTTCAACCTGACCATTCCACTCCACACACAGCCACTTGTATTTCCAGGAATACTTCTCTGCTTTCCTCAGCTGCATGTTTGCAGATTCTCTCCTGGTGGCTTTGACATAGCTCCTGTTTGAAGCGGGACCAGATGGGAGCCTGGCCCAAGGATAAATAAACCAATCAAGTCTGAGAAAACAATCCCACAACCCTCCTGGCCCTCCTGCCTGCACCAATGAAGGTGAAGAGCAAGGAAATGCTGCGATGCTGATACAATCCCCCTCCTTCTACCCTTAAAAACTCCTCCTCTTGACAGTCTTCAGTATGCTCTATTTGTGGGGGTTTGTTTTTCTAACATGGTGAACACATGGACTCTCTAAGCCCATTTATTTTACCTTAGGGATCCTGGGGCTTTCAATCAAGCAAGGTTTCTTTGGACACATACTTTCTTTTTTCAAGAAGGAAGGAAAATCCATGTAGTGATAATCACAACAAGAGAAAATCTTGGACTTGGCTTATTTTGGGCAGAACATAACTCACCTAATCTATTGCCAAACAGGATTAGAAGTCAAAAGATGTACACTCAGGGCCAGAAATATTGGAACAAAGATAACTGTTTTGGCAGTTGACCTCTGTATAACACCACACTGAAGTTGAAAGGAAACACACCCAGATGGGAGTGAAGTCAGGACTTTCAGCTGTAATTCAAGGGGTCTGACAAAAGTGGGGCACTAACCATTCAGGAAGGACAGCCAGTGGCATACACACACACCCATCGTTGGTGGCTCATAAGTGATGGAATGAATGGCTGACAAGCAGCTGCATGGCCAGGGGTGACCTGTTTCCTGGGTGCCCCATGACCAATCAAGCAGATAAAAGGCCTGGAGGCGGTTCTGAGTGTTACATTTGCATTTGGTAGCTGTTCACTGGAACCCCCAACATGAGGTCCAAAGAGGTGTCAATGCGAGTGAAGGAGGCCATCATTAGGCTGAGGAAACAAAATAAACCCATCAGAGAGATAGCAAAAACAGTGGGAGTGGCCAATACAACAGTTTGGAACATCCTGAAAAAGAAGGAATTAACTGGCAAGCTTAGAAACAGCAAAAGGCCTGGAAGACCATGGAAGACAACTAAAGTGGATGACCGCGGAATTCTGCTCATGGTGAAGAGGAACCCTTTCACAACATCTAGGCAGGTCAAGAACGCTCTTGAGGAGGTAGGCATGTCACTGTCAACATCTACAGTCAAGAGACGGCTTTATGGATGTAAATACAGAGGCTTCACAACAAGGTGCAAACCACTGGCAACGCTCAAGAACTGAAAGGCCAGATTAGCCTTGGCCAGCAAACACCTAAAAAAGCCTGCCCAGTTCTGGAATAAGATTCTTTAGACTGATGAAACCAAGATGAACTTGTACCAGAATGATGGGAAGAGAAAAGTATAACGCCATGCCCTATAACGCCATTTTGTAGTGTTGCCCATGACAATTTCTCAAATTTCCAAATGTGTCCATGAACCCACAAAAAGGGGACCCCTGTTCCAGGGAAAGCCCAACCTTTCAAAAAATTAGCCAATAACTAGCCACTCTCATACTTGGGATGCTACCATTTCCAAAAAACAGAATGCAAAACTTAATTGTTAGTTTTGCTATGTGAGGCCTAAATTTGGGATACAGCCTCAAATAATTATCTCAACTAGTACAGAGTCCATTTATCCATCCATGCTGAAGATGATGTCACAGCATAGTGGATATTTGTGATCTATTACATGCCACACATTTCCACCACTCCACTGGGGACATAGATCAATTATTTCTTATGTGGGGAAGACATACCCTCCATTGGCAAGGAACAGTTCTTTCTGCAGTGCAATCCCACCATCAATCCCACAACATGTGCATGTGCGCACATACACACTCTTACACTTCTCTGAGCAATAAGGAAGAGTGTGAGACAGGAGTGCAATGCATCTTGAAGTAACCTGATCTGTTAACACAAGCTCCCTCTTGATGTGGGCAGCCTGCTCTTTACAGCATTAAGGGAGCAACATTTCATGGAAAATTCAATAAATAGCCTCTTGTCCAGCCAGACGTCTGTAAACAACGGCTTCCAAATTCAATCAGGCTCTGGCCTGACTGTGGCGTTTATGGGCAAGAGTGGAGATATGAGACACAAAGAGAGAGAGATTATGTGTTTATGTGTAGGGCCCTCAGTGAAGTTGTGAGGGGAAAGGAAATTTTCTTACCGTAAATTCCAGTTTTTCAGTGTGTCCAGAGGACAATCTCAATATTCTGGTTGGAAGTATAGAGCCAACTTGTGCTCTAGCATGGGGAAGGGACTCTCTGGTTTCCCGTTACAACTGGAAAAGCAGAAGCCCCTCAACCCCTATAAGTTCATTCAACATGGAAATAAACAAACCCTCATTACACTGAACCAACAGCAAAATACAAACACTGTGGTTGTATGCAGGAGAAGAGACAGAACTTCCTTCTCTATGAGATCCTGTCCACTGCCCCATCAGGTGAATACAGAGTTCTCTGGACACATTGAAGAACAGGAATTTACAAGTGGAACCTGCAACAACATGTTGAAGCATAAGTGCCCGTTCTGGATTTTAGTCAGTCTGCCCTGCCCTCCTCCAGAATACTCCATTCCATTGCCCTCTCATCTAGTTTTCCTGGCTTCCACAGTCAGTCAGCATCTCATGGCCACTAAGCATACTCAGTCCTCCCTGGAGATTTTTGGGTCCCCCCAATGATTTGAGAACATGCATACAGATGTCCAAGTGGCAGCTATGCAAAGTGGTAGCTCTCTTCCATGGAAGACTTACCCAAGAAGACTACGGACAGTGCCACTCCTCTTACTGAATATGCAGAAACCCCCTGAAGGGGAATCTTCTCCACAACTTTATACTCTGTGCTGATGAATTCCCTACACCACCTAGTATTCACAGCTTGGGACATGGAGATGTGAAGAGGCTGAAAATGCATTAGCCTTCTACTCCTTCAGTGATGTAGGTAAAGCTTTCTTTTTATGCCTCAACTCTCTAAGAACCACCTCCAAGGATTCTCCAATGGGTTAATCAACCATTATTGGGATCCTGGGTACAACTCAAAGTGTGAAGCCAAAAATTCCAATTAGAGCTGAACTGAATTTATATCAGTTTTGGTTTTTGTGCTGAAATGTGCACATATGATGAGAAAGAATCTTTTGTTGAACAGAGAAGCAAATAACATGAAAATCTAAAGTGTTTCTCTGTTACGTCCTGGACATGAATGACAGCTTCTACCAACTAAGCTGAAGTTTGGCAGAGTCCCTTACATTATATACCAGTCTTCCCCAAGCCAGTGCCAACTGTCATATTGGCTGGGGATGATGGGTGTTGTACTCTAACACATCTGGAGGGCACCAGGCTTTTGTGCATTTCCCAGCTTTTGTGTATTTCCACCTCCCTCATTCTAAAAGGTTGAGATGCCTCTCCTAAGGCTTCGTTACTGGCAGTAAGAGCTTTAAGCTAAAATATGCTGGTATTTTTTAGTATCTGGCCCTGCCCCCTTTTGCCTTTGGCACTGCCCACGACTGGAATGCAGCCCCTGAAAGCTTCTCCAAAATGGAATCTGGAAATGACACTCCTGTACAAAGCCTTCCTCACTCCAGCCCATCTGACTAGAAAGAGCCCTACAAGCCTTAACAAAAACACAGATACATGCTTCTACTGCAAGTAAGGGGAACCTGTGAGGCTCTGGATGTTGTGGGACTCCATCTCCCATCAGCCCCAACCAGCATAGCCAAAAGTTAGATATTATGTAGTCCAAAATATCTGGAAGCATGCGGTTGCCTACCCTTAGGGCCTGTTTCCACGACTGATTTACTCTGAACTGGCTGCATGTGGAGGTTGTTAGGGATACATGATGTCATGGCCACCCAACAGCCACCTCGGAGCTTATCACGGAAAAACCAGAATTCCTGAGATTGTTTATTGTCCAATTCTTTTCCTTAATTCAGTTTGTCTGCACTTCTGTTGTGGTGTACACCAACTCTCTGCATTTACTCCCGTGTGTTAGCCATGCCCAGAAGTGTGCCTTTCATCGTGACCCCGGTCAAGGGTTGTTACCCCAGTGTTTTCCCCGCCTGCATTTCCCTGATGTTTCTGCCATTTCCCCGCTGGCCACTAGAGTTCTTTTATTTAAAACTGAAGGATTAAACCAAAACAGCACTTTGGCACTATGTTGCGAATCATAAGTAAGCACTCCCCATTCACCAGCCACTAACTGTATCGATGTTGGACATTTAAAGCCGTTACTCTATCGGGGCAAAAGCTTACACTACTAAATAGCTGTGGGGTGAGGTGTACATATATAAATTCCTGGCCAGATCTCAGTTCTAGAGGTAGTTACTGTAGAATCCTCAGCTGTGCATTTAGAAGGCATCGCTATCACTCCACAGAGAAAAAAGCCTGAGTTCTCTAGCAGCACTTCTACCCCCCCATCTCATTATAACGCTATTTCACATTTCTTCCATCAATACGCATACCCCCTAAGTACGTTGCTACCACTTTATCACTCAATCGCAAAATAATGCTAACATGCATTTGCACTATCGTGCAATAGTGCATTAGTTCAGAGGGTGCTGCTAACTTCTGTTGTGGTCAATGAGGCTTGTTCTCAAAAGCGCACTATCATTCATTTGTGACCTCACGCAATAGCGCATTTATTCAGGAGTGCCTGCTAATGCGGAAGCCCGTTTTTTAGAGGGAAAGGAAAACAATTGTTGGAATTGGGCAAAGGTTGGGGAAGTCTACTCAGAAGTAACTCCCACTGCAGTCTATGAGGCTTGTTCCCAAACTTACTGAGATTGCCATTAAGCCAAAAACACTAAGTAGACCCAGGGTACATCATGTATTCATTGGGTGAAAGGCATAGTAACTCCCCTAATGGCTGTGAAGTGCTATTTCCAAAGCTGTATGTCTCTGCTATTTGGTTCAAGGCTTTTGGGGAGTAATTACTGCCAGCTTCAATCCTTTGCATCATCACCTAACCAGGTGAGGAGAAAGGGGAGTAGAGTCTGGAGCGGGGAGCCTCTCTTATTGGTTGTGCAGCCCTGCCAGTCTGATGACAATTCACTTCCAATCCCCCCACCCCATCCAGAAGTATGTTTCTGTCAGCGACTTATAATGGTGTAGTGCAGTCCTTTGTAGATCCCTGCATGGAGCCATGCTAAATTCATGAAAAAAAATTCAGTATTCCTTTATTTGTGTCACCCTTCCATCGTCATGGAAACATGGCCTCAGTCTAACATTAAAGAGAAAGCGGAAAAGAGCCAGCTCCCTCAGTTGCTGCAGGAATCTCAGCATTCCCTTCATGGGTCTGGACTGCTAGAGTGAGTTCCAGGGTGCCCATGGCCATGGCCAGCAAAATGGGGAAGGATTGGGGACGGGGCTCTCCCTCCTAATCATACTGGTGACTTGTCAAGTGTAGGAATACAATCCCTACACTTTCTGGAAACAGTTTAGAAGATGAGTACCATTGAGAATATCTAGTCTGACCCCAATGATGAAAGAAGCTTTCTGAAGTTCTCTCTCTCTCTCCCCTATGGGTTCCTCTCTTACATCACTTATAATTTGATTCTCAGGATGATGGGCACGACAAGAAAGAGAATGAGAATTGGGGAGGAAGAGGGAGAGTGACGTTGGCACAGCTTCAAGAGCAGCTTCTGACACATGCCTAGTCTTATGGGATTTTATTTTGCAAATGAGGTAAGTTTAAAAATATCAGGTTGCTGTATGTGCTTAAGTGTACACTACTTAAAATTACTTAAGCTAAACACTAAACCTATAATGTGTAAAGTAGCCATCACAGTCACATATGCATGCGCACAAAATTAGGGAAGAAGCCATTGTCTGGTAAACCCTATTAAAAAGTGTGATCTTGTTCTATATCGCCGAACATTTCTAAGGATATATTCACATCAGAGCTTTTCATTTGCTTTCACCACTATATTTAGAAGAATAGGAAATGCTCACAGCTTGGTAAAGTTCATGCTTGTCCAGCTCTAAATTAGTGCTAAAAGCATTCTAACCATTGTAACTTTAGCCCTCTTTCCATGCCCCAACACTCAGTAGCCTGACAACACTTTTTGTCTCTACTGTCCTCTTCTGGGAAGTCTGGAATAGCTCCCTAGGATTCAGTGTAGCTAGGGGGGGGGGGGGAGAAAACAAAATTCTGAGGGAAAGGAAAGCATGGGAGGGGGAAGGGATTTTGTTTTATTTCATTTATTATTTCATTTGTTATTATTATTATTATTTATTAAATTTATTAATCGCCCATCTGGCCGGTCACCCAGCCACTCTGGGCGGTGTACAACAATAAAAACAGTTTACACAATAAAATTCAACATTAAAAACATCACATTTCTAAAATTACCCTAGCCCACCCCAAATGCCTGCCTGAACAACCATGTTTTTAATGCATGGTGGAAGCTCATTAAAGAGGGGGCATGGCAGAGTTCCCTAGGGAGGGAGTTCCACAGAGTGGGGGCCACCACTGAGAAGGCCCTCTCCCTCGTCCTCACTAGTCTAGCTGTCCTGGCTGATGGGACAGAAAGAAGGCCATCTGAGGCTGATCTTGTTGAGCGACCTATCTGGTGTTGCTGGAGGCGCTCCTTGAGATAGGCTGGGCCGGAGCCATATAGGGTTTTAACGGTCAAAACCAACACCTTGAATTTGGCTCGGAAAACAACTGGTAACCAGTGCAACTCCTTCAGCACTGGAGTGATGTGATCTCGCTGGTGGCTACCTTTAATCAGGCGAGCCGCCACGTTCTGTACCAGCTGCAGCTTTTGTGACATTAAATAAAGTTGTGCATTAAAAACATGGTTGTTCAGGCAGGCATTTGGGGTGGGTTAGGGTATTTTAGAAAATGTTTTTATGGTAGAATTTTATTGTTTTAAACTGTTTTATTGTATGTTGTACATCGCCCAGAGTGGCTGGGTGACCAGCCAGATGGGCGATTAATAAATTTAATAATAATAATAGTAATAATAATCACCTTGCACAAAAATGGTAGATTTGAGACTGGGCAAAAGTTGTTCAGACCTTGGGGATCCAAGGAGGGCTTTTTTAAAAGTGGTCTTATCACTGCCTCCTTGAGGGCTGATGGCATCACTCCCTCCTCAAGGGAGGTGTTCACCACTGCCCTGATCCCCTCACCCAGCCTTTCTCTGCAGCTCATAATGAGCCAAGATGGGCAAGGATCAAGTAAGCAGGTGGTCGGCCGTACAGATGAAAGCACCTTGTCCACTTCATCAGGAGGAAGAAGCTGGAACCGATCCCACAAAACCGGTTTGCCACAGGCCGCCTCCTGCTCACTAACTGTATCCACAGCGCACGGAATAATACTCCTAATCCGATCAATTTTATCTGCAAAGTGCCTTGCCAAGGCCTCACAGGAGGCCTTAGAATGCTCCAGCGGTTCCAGACCAACTGGACCCACCAGGCTCCGGACCACTTGGAACAGCCTCCTGGGAAAGCACACTGCAGATGTAATAGAGGCAGCATAATATTCCTTTTTTGCGCTGTCTTCACCGCCACGTGATAGGCTGAAGATACAGCTCTAGCCCGTGTCTGATCGCCTTTGGAGCGAGACTTCCGCCACCAGCACTCTAGCCGTCAAACCTCCTGTTTCAGAGCTCGTAACTGCAGATTGAACCATGGTGCAGTCCGAGCCCTGTTCAGGGGGAGAAGGAGTTTCGGAGCCACCTGATCTAATGCCCCAGTGATTGCGGCATTCCAGCCACCCACCAGGGTCTCGACCAAGTGGCCGTTGGTGTGCTCCAGAGAATCCCCAAGCGCGTTCAGGAATCCATTCGGATCCATAAGATGCCTGGGGCAGACCATTTTAATGGGTCCTCCACCCCTGCGGAGGGGTTGTGGAACCGAGAAGTCCAACGTCACCAGATAGTGATCTGACCATGACAAGGAGGTGGTGGATATACCCCCGACTTCCAGATCACTCCCCGCTTCTCCAGAAACAAACACAAGGTCTAGTGCATGACTAGCTACATGGGTGGGCCCAGTTGGAATAGGATGCAGCTCCCAGGAGGCCATGGTCTCCATGAAGTCCTGAGGTGCCCCTGTGAGGACAGCCCCCGAATGTACGTTGAAGTCCCCCAACACCAACAAGTTAGGGGACTGCACATGCACATCAGAGACCACCTCAAGCACCTTGGCCAGGGAGTCAGTCGTGCAGCAGGGTGGACAGTACATGAGCAGAATCCCCAGACTGTCCTTCGGGCCCAACCTCCAGTACATGCACTCAGCAACCTTGGTCTCCCGGAGAGGGGGTCTGGTGAAGACCAAGGACTCTCGATAGGTAACAGCCACTCCCCCTCCCCGATCCCCAGCCCTCGGCTGCTGTGCATATGAAAATCCAGCTGGACACATGGCCGCAAGAGTTGGAGCAGCAGCCTCGGCCAGCCAGGTCTCCGTAATACATGCCAGGTCTGCACCCTCATCCAGGATCATGTCATGGATGAGGGAGGTTTTCTGGGTAACAGACCTGGCATTGCAGAGCAGCAAACGAAGGCCAGAAGATGAAGTCACGCCTCCCACAGCCATCCTCTGGCTCTGGACAGGCCCGGAGCAGGGGACAGATATTACACATCTCTCCCTTGTTCCCTTTACCTGGCATGGCCTGCCCCTAGTGCTCCTCCAGTGCCTGCCGCCCAGCCTCGGTATGTTCTGGCCCCCAACACTCCCTCGACTGCCTCCATCAGGTGGACGCATGCCCCTTTGCTTCCGCCTATCAGGCAGGCTACCCATCCCTAAAAACACAACAGACTCCCCCCAAAATTTAAAAACAATTTAAAATCCCCTTTAAAAATACTGCCAGGCAGGAGTCCACAGTGGTGATGGTGGTGGTGGTGGTGGTGGTGGTGGTGGCAGCAGGCGCGCCTCTTCCCTGGTGGTGGTGGCAGTGGCTTCTCCCGCAGGCCCTGGCTCTCCCAGGCCACCTCAGCCAGCCAGCTTATGTAGCCCCTCCCAGAAGGGGCAGGTGGAACAGTCAGGGCAGGTGGCTCAGTACCTGGGGGCCTGGTCCTGCAGGGACTGGCAGTCCACCAGGCAGAAGTCCACGGGGAGGACTGGTGGTGGTGATGGCGGTGGCGGCGGCAGCAGCAGCAGCAGGCGCAGCAGCAGCAGGCCCGTCAGCAGCAGGCACGCCTCTTCCCCAGTGGTGGTGGTGGCTTCTCCTGCAGGCCCTGGCTCTTTGAATAAATCCTGTCTTTCAGTTTGATTAAAACTCTCTAGGCAACTTAACAATTACAAAATAAAACAATTAACATGTTGTATTACAATACCAGACTAAATGCAACGTATTATAAATGAGGAATCAGCAGCAATAACCACTACAAACAGGAATTAAAATGTCTGGGTAAATAAAAAAGTCTTTGCCAGGTGCCCAAAGAATGAATGCCTCAGTCCTAGGCACATCCTTCCTAGGCATCCTTCCCAGAGCCAAATGTAAAAGCAGGACTCACCAAGACTTAGGTTCAGAACTTGCTGTCAGTACCAGAGCTGACCCTTGGAACACGTGAGAGAAGTAATAACAAAGAACCGAGTGTGTTTGAGCATATGCAGAACGCCTTTCCTACTGGAAACACGCATCCCTGGTTAGGAAGAGGAGCTTCCTGGCCCAGGTGTGTGACTTTGAGGCAGGCTTCATCCCTCTCACGTCAGAGGTTAAGCTCTGTTAATAAGTCCCAAGGGTTTTTAACTGTTATCCTTTAGATTTTAAGGTTTAGAAACCAGCCCTAGTAAGCCCAATGGTAGCAAGCCTAATTGGTTTCTTTGTTTTGTGTATGTGTGGGGGTGGGAAGGTGGTTCGGATTTCAATATAAATGGTAAGAACTCCAGAATTCACTGTAAGAACGTAAGAGCATGCTGGATCAGACCAAAAGTGCATCTAGACCAGTATTTCTGTTCACACAGTGGCCAACCAGCTGCCTACAGAAAACCCACAAGCACGACATGAGTGTAATGCCACCCTCCTACCCATGTTCCCCAGCAGCTGGTGTACACAGGCATACTGCCTCTGATACTGCAGGTAGCATATAGCCATCAAGACTAGCAGCCATGGATAACCTTCTCCTCCAGAAATTTGTCCAATCCCCTTTTAAATTGGTGGCGATCACTACATCTTGTGGTAGTGCCCTCTATATCCCTTTCAGACATTTCAGGAACAGGAAAATGGGAATTTTTACTTGCTGTATATTTCTGTTCTGACAGAATGCAGGAGGACAGCCCTTACCCTTTGGGTTAACCCTCTCATGGAGCTCATAAAGCAGGGCCAGCTTCCTGAATGAGCCTATTCCTTGAAAGGGCCCAGCACTCCCCCAGATCAAACTCGAAAAGCCTGTGAACTGTCTACCCATAATGGGGAGAAAAAGATTTAAGAACATACTAATAATAGGAGGTTAATGTGGCTAATGTGGGTGTGCACTGGTATAGCAAAAAAAAAACTATTTACAAAGATAGGTAAAAGGATTGCATCCCAAGAGGCCCTACATGCAGCCTATCATCCAGACTGACAAGCTGAATTCAACCCTCTTTGACGAGGATATCCTGCATTCCTCAAGAACAGGAATTTACAGTAAGTAAAAATTCCCATTTTCTCCAAGGGATTTAGGACAACTGTCTTTACACCTTGGGACATGACAGAGCAGTAGCGACAATGGACCTGAGTAGGAACCACTAGGATTGTGGGTCCTACTGAGCCACAATCCTCTGAAGCATCCACCTTCCAAAGACAACATCCACCAATACCAGGGTGTCCACCTTACAGTGCTTACGGAAGATGACTGCTTTACAAAAGTAGCTGCTTTACAAATTTCATCTAACAAAGATGGCTGAGAATACAGCTGCTCCTCTAAGCAAATGTGCCGTAATGCCCTGAGGGGGCACACTGAGAGATTTCTAAGATAACGAAATGCATTCTCTAATCCACCTTGAGAGTGTGGTTTTGGATACTTTCTGCCCTAATGATCTGTTTACATAAGAAACAAAGAGCACCTCAGACTTATGATGGCTCTCCATCCTGGCTACATAGAAGTGAAAAGTCATTCGCACAACTAACTTATGCCAAGCCTGTTCCTAAGGGTGGAGTGGCTTCAGACAGAATGAAGACAAGATCACCTCTTGGTTTCTTTGAAAAATTGAACTGACCTTTGACATGGCCAGATTCCATTTTGGAGAACCTCTCGGGGGCTGCATTCCAGTGGTGGATGGAGCCAAAGGCAAAACTGAGTAGGGTTGGAAAAATCCACCACTAACCCCAATTCTATTGTTACCAATTTATTGTGAGAAGCATGTCTACTCAGAGGAAAGCATGAGCAGTATGTCTACTCACAGATAAACAGGACAAGCCTCTCCGTGTCTACTTAGAGGTAAGCAGGAATGAACCACTTAGCAGCACTTTCAAATAGCATGGCAACCACCAAGCCCTGTTCTTCATGCTTCACCAGGCAATGTATACTTTCTAGATTGATCCATATACCTTACTGATGGACTGCCTTCTCAAAGCCAAAAGGGTACTCAAGACTGGGTCCAGTGAGCTAGTGTGGTGTAGTGGTTAGAGCATTGGCCTGGGGCTTGGGAGATCTGGTTCTAGTCCCCACTTGCCAATGAAGCTCTCTGGGTGACTTTGGGCCAGTCATTGACCCTCATCCTAACTTACCTCACAGGGTTCTTGCAGGGATGAAATGGAGAGGAGGAGGGCTATGTGAGCCGCTCTGTGTTCCTTGCAAGAGGAAAAAGAGCTGGATATAAATGTAATAATAAAATAAATAATAAATATAGCCAAACTTGCTCAGCAATTCCTGCTCAGCCTCCAGGCTGTTAGATGGAACATTTCAGATTTTATATGGAGCATGGGACTGTGAGACAGCAGACTGCTTTGTCTTGACAGAGCCCAGTGACCCTGGACTGACACTGCAAGAAGCTGAGGGAGCTACAGCCTGTGAGGCCAACGTGGAGCTGTTAGGGTGATCTCCGTTCTTTGGTATCTTTCTTTGTGCAGCACTTTGGGGATGAGGCTGAGAGGTAGGAAGGCATACAGCAGTCCCTCTGACAGTCGTCCACTAGGGCATTCATCCCCATCACTGCTGCACTCCGTGGTCTAGACACAAATCTGGGCACCTGTACATTTTCTGGAGACATTAATAGGACCATCTGGGGCATTCCAAATCATCTGGCCACCTGCTGAAATACTTCTGTTACCCTTCTGAGCCAGATTCTACGCCTGGCTACAACACTGGTAGCCACAGATCTCCATATTAACAATACTGCATCTGGTGAAGAATCTGCCATCAGTGCTGGCATTAAAGACAGCTCAGTTAAGCTGTCCTTACTGCCCTCTAGAATGTTAGGTTCAGCTGCTGCAGTCTCCTTCACACAAAGGTAGGTAGCCCAAGCAAATATAGAGTTTGCCATGGTTGCTCTTAGTGACACTGTTCAGGCTTCAAAGTTCGTATGGGGAGCCACCTCTTTCATTTATCACAGGGGTCTTCGGGTCCCCCTTCTCTTTGCCCTCCAAAATAACTGCTGAAAACAATGCTGCCACCTAAGTGTTCACTAGAGGTGTTTTACAGGCAAGATGTCCAATTTATTAATCAACCGATGGACTGATTCATGCCTGGCCAGGCTGCTCATTCTATCATACCTACCCTATCAAATGCCAGAAGGGGACCATAAGTGGCTTAGTGGGGGCTTAGGGAAACACCCCTTGGATCCCCTGTGGCATTGTCACTGGCAACTCTTCTTGCATTTTGTCAGTCGTAAGGTGTAGTATCCCAACTGCATTAGTGAGAAGCTTGGGGAAAATATCAACCACAGCCGTGTTTCCATGACAACAGAAGGGTGAAGCAAATGGAAGAATACCGGATTTTTCATGGAATCGGCATGGCTCCACACAGGGATCCACAAAGGAGTGCACCACACCATTGTAAGTCACTGACAGAAACATACTTTGTTGGGATTGGAAGTGAATGTCATCAGACTGGCAGGGGCTGCTCAACCAAGAAGAGAGGCTCCTCCCTCCAGGCTCTACTCCCCTTTCTCCTGCCCCCCCGGTTAGGCGATGATGCAAAGGACTTTAGCTGGCATTAATTATTCCTTAAAAGCCTTGAACCAAACATCAGAGACACCTAGGTTTGGAAGTAGCACTTCACAGCTACTACTATGCCTTTCACCCGATGAATACATGATGTACCCTGGGTCTACTTAGTGTTTTTGGCTTAATGGCAATCTCAGTAAATTCGGGAACAAGCCTCATAGACTGCAATGGGAGTTACTTCTGAGTAGACTTCCCCAACCTATGCCCAATTCCAACCATTGTTTTCCTTTCCCTCTAAAAACCAGCATTAGCATAATAATTCTGCATTAGCAGGCACCCCTGAATAAATGTGCTATTGCATGATAGTGCAAATACATGATAGTGCAATTTCTGGAACAAGCCTCACTGACCACAACAGGAATCAGCAAGAACCCCTGAACTAATGTGTGATTGCATGAGAGTGTTATTTCAAGATAGAGTTATACAGTGAAAGCGACATACTGACAAAGCGGATATGCGTATTCCTGGAGAAATGCACGATAGTGTCATCATGAGATAGCGAGAGAGGGGGGTAGAAGTGTGCTGAATGGGGCTTTTTTTGCTATCACCTTATACTGATGGTTTCTAAATGCACAACTGAGGATTCTGCGGTAACTACCTCTAGAACTGCGATCTGGCCGGGAAGTTATATATGTACATGCCACCCCATGGCGCTTGTAGTAGTGTGTAACCCTTATCACCTGTTCACAGTCCACAGGTGGTGGCAGAGGCTGGTGAATGTGAAGTGCTTACTTTGGGTTCGTGATGTCGCGCTAAAGCATTGTTTCGGTTTAATCCTTTACTTGAGGAGGAGGAGAGGAGGAGGAGAAGAAGAAGAAGAAGAAGAAGAAGAAGAAGAAGAAGAAGAAGAAGAAGAAGAACAACAACAACAACAACAACAACAACAACAACAACAACAACAACAACAACAACTCCTCTGGTAGCCAGCTGGGAAATGGTGGAAACATCAGGGAAACACAGGCAGGAAAAACATTGGGGAAACACCCCTTGATTGGGGTTATGGTGAAGGGCACACCTCTAAGCAGAGCTAACATACTGGAGTAAATGTGGAGGGTTGGTGTACACCATAACAGAAGCACAGACAAGCCAAATGAAGAAAAACAATCAGACTATAAGCAGTCTCAGGAAATCCGGTTTTTCTGCGATAAGCTCCAGTGTGGCTGCTGGATGGCCACAACGTCATGTATCCCTAACAACCTCCACACACAGCCAGTTCAGAGTAAATCGCTCACGGAAACAGGCCCCAAGTATATGCAATTTAAGCTCTCCCTCTGCTGGGCCATCTCCTTGTAGAATCACTCCCTTCTTCTTTCCTTGGAAGAGACCAAGACCCCTCTGAATGTCCCAAAGACAGATCCACTCCCAGGACTCCTGTCTCGTTCCCCTATCTCATTCCCCCAAAACCCATCAAGGTGCTGGGCCTGTTCACTGTTGGCCTGCTATGGTTCTACTATACCAAGGGAAGGGGAATGCTGACCCTTGCATGTGGACCTAGGGGGATGTAAATTATTGGCAGAGCTAGAGGAATCCCAGCTACATGACACACAACTGGAGTTGCTGCAGTGGAGGAAGTACTGTGTGTTCTGCAGCACTTTTGTCTCAAACAGCTCCTGGATACTGACCAGTATTTCCACTGCTTTTGGTCCTTATGGGAGCTCTAGCACAGGGAATGAGATCCCAAGCCACTTGACCCAAAGCTCACCTTGATGACTGTGTACTCCCTTTATCTCTAGAGATTTTGCTGTTCCCCACTTAGGTCTACCAGTGGCAGAGTGGTCTCCTTAGGAAACGCTCCCTGGTCTCCTACCTCCATGTTGTTTTTTGTTCAGACACCATCTGGAATTGCCTCACACTGTTGGATGGCTAAACAGCATCCAAAGCAAGGATATCTCAATCCTCTATATATTTATTCCATAGCTGGGGATGGATGTGCATAGAAAAAAACCAGGATCCAGCCCCATAAACCGAGCCTGGAAGAACAGGCGCAGTTAGGGAAGATTGGGAGCACCCTGCACTGACCTTGGATTCTTAAGACAAAATTGCTGAATTTACTCTAAATTATTTTTTCTAATTCAATTAACTTAATTTTAATTAATTAAATAACTGACAAGTACCCCCAGCGGCCTCTGGCCTGAAAGCAAAGGGAGCAACTGATGAGTGTAGCAGGGGGGTGAATTGTGCACTCTCTGCGTGCTCAGCCTCAAGAAAAGGTGTGCTGATAACAGCGGGGAGGAATGGTGACTCGGGGGGCAGCAGAAAGGGGGTGGGGTGGCCACGCTGCAATTTACCATTTCTCCCTGGTCCCTAGCCCTTCCTCCTGACATGGCCAGGCCTGGCCCTAAGAAAAAGGCCTGCTGCAGCTGTCTTCCTTCCAGAAAGCGGTGACTGATCATCTCAGGTGCATAGGGTTCCAATAGCTTATTGTGCTGAGCACTGGAGCTGTCACTGTGTTTGACAACATTTCTCTCTCTCTTCCCCTCACTCCCCAGACCAGCAGCAAGGGGAAGTGCCATCTGAGGGATGGCTGAGTGTGCAAATTCAGTGGTGCTCTTGGATCTGGCCACAGGACCATCGCTGGGCCTCTTGTTCTGAGGTTCCCCAGGGCTATGAAAGCCTGGAGTTGGTCGAGGCCACCTGATCTCTTGGGGCTCCTTTGCCTTTTGGCTGCTTCTCCATGGGTAGTAGAACCAAAACACACACACACACACCTGCTTCCCATCCAAACCTATTTTAATGTTTTGGGAAGGGGGAGGAGGAATACGGAGGGACTAAATTAAAAGTAAAATATCAAATAAATTAAAATAAAGCAATAAAAACCTTTACAGAAAATTCAGCAAGTTCTTATGGAGCCCTGTTACTTGCCTGCTAAACAGGGCAGATCTAGGAGAGAGAGTGGCAGAATCTCTCAGGAAGTGGCCTCATTCAGCAAGCTGGCCCTACCTACTGAGCTCCAAGGGAAGAATAACCTAAAGTGTAGGGAAACTCCTCCTGCATCCCTACGAAGAAAAACACCTCATTTACATTGCTGATTTCGGCTCCCTGTGAAACGCTCCTTGCATAATTAAAGGGATATCCCCAAATGGGTCTGTGTGGTCCATTGTGACATTAAGGCCAAAATGATACTTCAGGAGGTAAAATGTGTAAGAGAAGAATGCAGCATACCAGGCTTGGCAGCAAGAAAGGGAAATCCCTTCCAAAGTTAAACAAGCCCTGACTGAACCCCCCCACCCCGCCTTGTCCTCTACTGTTCAGGGCTGATAGGATCCATCTCTGCCGAAAAGTCTCCAATTTGTCATGTCATGCCCAGCTGTTAACCTCCTGTGGCGAAGCCATAGGGAAGACTTGCTTTCTCCTATTTATTTATTTGCTACTTGGACAATGGGAGCCCAGGGCCTGCTGAGCTCTTTATAATAAAGCCACCAACAATTCCCCCTCCTCTGCCTCCCCTCAAGAATCTCCCCCCTCCTCATGTCAACACTACCAGCCAAGCTGCAGGTGTCACTGGGATTAACCCGTCCTTTGCTGGCAGCTCCATTGAAAGGCAATCACAGATGGGAGGGTGAAGAGGGAGGAACAGAGAAGGGAAGAACAGGAGGACACTTGGGTTTGGTACAAAGAGTAAAAGGCCAGATAACCATTGCTCCGGAAAGTTTACTGCATCACTGCAGGGGGGCTTAGCAAAGGAGCAGCCAGGCAAAAAAAAGGGACTGCCTAGCCACCCAGAGAGAGATGGGGGCAGGGAGTGAGGGGGGAGGCTGGCATGCTCCCTACTGCCCTGGAGAAACTTAGCAACAGTGCCCAGGAGCCTGGCAGAAATGAGTAAGTACTGTGTGCAACGACTGAGAGTAGCCCTTGCACTGAGCATTGGGGGGGGGGGTCATTATTTATTATAAACTAAAGCAATGCCTACTGATGCTATTCAAGAACTGCTGGTTGCCACTATGCAATGCACCTTAAAAACAAACAACAAATTACCAACTCTTCCCACAGCAAACAGAAGTGTTACCTTGGATCCTGTGCCATCTGCACTAAGAACCTTCCTGACCCCCCACTCCACTTCATCCTGAAGCACAAAGGAAGTGGAGTGGTTTCATACGGCCAAGAGCTAAGCAGACATGTCATGAAAAGAGTAAGCATGATTGTGTATACTAGGTATGAACAGCAACTTGATAGCCATACCAAAACTGGGGGTTCGTGTGGGGGTGTTAAAAATGTAACCTAAAGGAAAACTTCAAAACTTTAAAAAAAAAAAATGTAATGAAGAAAGATGCTTTTGTCATTTGAAGTTCCTTTTGTCAATGAAAACTGTAATTGAAAACTTCTGGCAATAGAAAGGCACTAGCATTACCATTTTTATCCATTCTAGAAGATTGCACATTCCAAAGTCTACACATTTCAAATTTTGCCACCCACTTCTCAAAGTGTTACATTTGCTTCAACCCAAGCACTCTCAGAAACTAAAAAATACAAGACAAATCTGATCAGAAAATATGTATGTATTTGTTTTTAGAAAAATCAAGATTTCCTCCAAAATATTTTGGGATGTGTGTGTAGGGGGGGTCACTTTCTTCCCCTTGCTCCTTGATACACAAGGTTTGTTAGAAAAAATATAAATCAGCTCAGAAATAAATGGTGAAAGGGGGAGGGAATCCCTTGTCAGGCATGATTTGGCACTTGATAAAAGAATCTGACTGGACTCTGGAGAGGTTTATGGAGTTCTCCTTTGTTTAGCGTCTAAAAATATATAAGGAGCTAATTTGATAATAAGATTTAAAGACTGTCACTGGAAAAAGGTACTGAGCACTAAAAGACTTTAGTTTCAGGATAAAGAAAACTAGATACGGGTACATTTATATTCCAAATCAGATGGGCGGGGGGGGGGGGGAGATAAGAAGAGTTTCCAGCTTTTGCAATTTCAAGTGTTAAACTCTATACTTCAAAAACCCCATTAAAGTTTAAGAAAGCAAGCAAGCAAGTTTCATTTTTAACAGTAGTCCAGAGTAGCCTTTGGACAGGAGGCTTCCCCATGAGTTACACCTTTCAAATCAAGGACATAAACAAAAACAACAAGCTAATGAGCTGTTCATTACTGTAGTGAATTCAGCGGATTGCGTCATACATGGGGATAAGACTAAAATGTCTTGGAGACCCTTCCCAGCCTTAAAATCAGGGAACAATCCATTCAATTTCTTGCTACAAATTCCCACACATCCCCCACCCCCAAGACTAGGGTTCCCTCTCTTAGCTCTTATTTCCACCCCTATTCAATCTGCCAGCAGGACCACAAAAAAACCAGACCCTCACAGAGGCCCCAGCCTACCCACACTATAGATCACTGAGTGAGTGCAGATAGATCAGCTTCCATGCCTCCAAGCTGGGTAGATTAAAAAAGAGGCAATATGTTTCCCTCAGGAACTTGGAGGAGTGAGCTGGCCAACACAAAGGTCTCAGGGATATATGTTATGGTTGGACAAAGCTCTCAAGTCACAAATATTCCACATTTCTCAATAGTATAAATAGGGCATATTCTTTTATGAATGCACAATCAATCAATCAAATAAGTCCCAGTGCATACAGAATATTCTAAATTCTGGGAGCACACTTACTTTTGAACCTTGTCACGAGTGGAATGTGCATGCCAGGCCCTTGTTTCCTAACAGAGCAAGAAAAGACAAGTCGGGGAATTATGTTTTGCCAAATAAGAAGTTGAGAAGTTGGGAAGATGCTCAGGTAATGGCAGGACAGTCTTTGGAGGCCTAAGTGCAATACAGAAAACTCAAGTTCCAATGGTACAGAGCCACACGAGGGGCAGAACAGATTCAGAGCAGTATCAAAAGGGAGAAAGGTAACGTTAGAGCAGGTATATTTACCTGTTTCAGAGGAGGACAAAAGCAAAAGACTTTACTACCTGGTACCCCCGGTTCTCCAGGCTTCTGGTTACAAATTAATGATGAGATAACCACCCTAGCCTAGAAGACCACACAGTACACTGTGGTCTTCATTCCCATGCTAGGAAAGGCTCCAAAAGCAACGATCAGAGATCAACAGCACGGTGCAGAATACAGTTGCAAAAACAGAACTCAAAGTGGAGATCAGTGAAGCAGAGCTTCTTCTGAAATCTGAACCAATCTGAAAGAAATAATAAACACAGAGAAGAGGCAAAGGAAGGAAGCTGGCTAAATAGTGAATAGACTGACCCTGTAAACTTTAATTGGTGGCCAGCCTAAGTCCCCACAAAGCCATAGCAAAAATGTACCATTGGTTCAAAGGCGAGCTATACCAGCAAGCTTGCTTAAAGGCAACAATTCATAACAGTTCTGCTACTTACTTCCACTGAGGCATGGGCCTCTTTGGATCAACACAAACAGGGCGTCTGCAGCTCCAATGTTGTGGTTGCACACCCAGAGTAGAAATCCCTTCAAGTACCTCAGGCAGGTAGCTAAGCTCTTGGCATGGTTGGGCAATATCAGTGAAATGGACATTGCCCAAATACAGCAATGGGTGCTTCAGAGAGACGATGAAGCTCTATCTGGGTACACAAGGAGCAAAGGTAACACAAGCGAAGAGGAAAGCTCTGAGCCTAGAAACGTGGGTTTGTTCCCAGCTGGAAGGGTAGTGCTAGGAGTGAATCACAAGGAATGAGCAGCATGCCAGACGAATCATGTCTGAGTCCTGCAGTCACATGAAGGGGTTCAGCCTCCAGCGCAATTATAGGATACAGGCAAGGAATACAAAGGAGACAATAACTTTGGATGTGTTTGGGTTGGAGTTCAATAACAGATTCAATAACTTCGCTTTTGGAGTAATTAGAAAACTTTTTTAGTCTCTTAGCTTCTTTGGGCTAGTCAATTAGGCATTACAAAAGTCATGCTTCTGAGGTGTAAACAGGTGGTGTTACAATGGTCTATCTGGAGGTAGGGATGCTTCAAGATTGGAGGATATTTCCTGCCAAGGCTTTGGATTGGTCAATTCAAGTACTCCTTTGAACAGGGTTAATATGGTGATGACTTGGTAGTTAGGAAGTCATCTGCATATATCCAGAGTTCCCACGTTCTGCATACTTGCTTGAAGGTAATTAGAGTACACATAGGCCAAGTACATCAGATCTGGGGATCTTAGTGAACAATACAGATGGGGCACATGGGACTTCTAGGGCAGGGAGGAATCAGCCCAAATCAGGCAATACCTGATTTGGGTAATACCCCCTCCCCAATTTTGGACACAATCCCTCTCTCCTAACAGCCTTGCATATCCCATCCCATATTAATCAGGAGGTGCAGACAACTGCAGGGCAGAAGGAGGGGACAAGGAAGTTTCCTTCCATGAATGTCCTTCCATTCGCTTATCTTCGGATCTAAGCCTCTGCTTTGAGCAGAGGG
The DNA here is from genome assembly GCF_057233095.1 of Heloderma suspectum. Taxonomy (NCBI): domain Eukaryota; kingdom Metazoa; phylum Chordata; class Lepidosauria; order Squamata; family Helodermatidae; genus Heloderma; species Heloderma suspectum. Next base: position 235,686,412 of record NC_139461.1, read on the forward strand.
TATTTTGAAATGGGTCTCTGAGTTGGACTGTGATTCCCTGAGTAGCAATAGTGAAGTTAACTTTGTGTTACTGAGAAGCTCAGCAGTACTCACTTATCTTAGGATCCCAAACTATGTGTTTAAATCCAGATCTGCTCCAACGACGTAGAAAGCAGAGGGTAGGCCATCCAATTAAATTAGAAAAGGGGACATGAGGGAAGATGGCATTGAACCCTCCATGCATACATTGCTTATCTCCATGCACCCTCTCTTCTCAAGTGTTTTGCTCTCAGATGGGCTCACTTACGGTATTAGAGAGGATCCAACCAGGGGGGGCAAATCACTTTGGGCCACCGGCTGGGGGAAGTTCTGCACACCTCACTCATGTTACTCTTTTGCTCTTTAAACAGGCCAACTGCTTTTGCTTTCTCTGACTAGGACAGATATGGGTTTAAACATAAAGATTTGCCACCATCAAGTGTAATTTGAGCCTCTGTCTCTAGGATGGGAAACATACAGGGAAGAAAACAATGACCTGTTCTGCAGGTAATGACAACCCAGAGTGTGGGTTGTTGTTATGTGTGAACCTTGCACTAAGGTTTAACCACAAACAACCCAGAGTACACAACCCAACAACGAACTATGGGTTCTCGTCCTGGGTTGTTCGTGGTGAGCAACCCATAGTTAAACCATGGTGCAGGATTCACACTTAAGGACAACCCACAATTCAAGGACAACCCACAATTCAACAGCAACCCATACCCAACCCATACTCTGGATTGTCATTACCTGCAAACCAGGCCAATGAAGTCTTAACAGGAGGACTTCTGCAGGGGGACCACAGGAGCATTACCTGCTTCCCCAAAAACCTTTCAGAGATAATTAAAGTTGGATCAACATGGTATTCACATATTGGGGCACTATGAATATAATTCAAACGGGGATGGGAAAAAATAAAAAGTGGGAGAGCTTTATTTTTCTATGTCTAAGTGGAATTCAAACTGCAACTTCAGGTTCAACAGCCTTCTGAGAACTGATGAAGGAAACAATAGGCTGGAACTGAAATGTTTATAGTTGGTCTTCTGACAATAACACTATGCTTTCATTTCTGAATGAAAACGATGCTGTATAAAGGAGGAAAAAGAAACCTTGTCTCGCAAGTCTTTTCAGTGCCCAACCCCCCAATACTACTATACAACATCAGGTGCTGGCTAGTAGGACTCTGCAAAAAGAGCAGATTTTACATTATATTCAGAGAAGACCAGAATAATAACAACTGGGGAAAGGGGTTGGGGCAAGAAAATTTTAAGCTGCTAATAAAAGTCAAACCCAGGCAGTTTGTGGCAGCAACAGCATCACTGTTTCTTGCTAAGGGCCTGGTGCCATAATAAATAACTTCCTTGCATGAAAGCAGAGGAAAGTGAGGACGCAACAACACAAAATTTTTCATTTTTCTCCATAAATCACTGCAGTGTGTGATAATATTTGTTTTTTCTAATGAGTCTCCTGTGATCCATTCTGGAAGCTAACATCAGGGCCTGTCAGAGGGTGATGTGTAGCGTACTTCAGCGCTTTGCAAAAACTGCCGGCTACACAGATTCTTCCCCCTCCCTGCATGTACTTTATGCTAAGTATTAATGCAGTCAGGCTTTTTTTTTTCCTGGGGACTTGTGGCGTTTCCCTGTTTTTCAATAGGCTCCAAAGACCAGCTATGAAAGTACAATACAGGAAAGGGACAGAGCAAGTTTCTCTGTTGCTCTACACCCTCCAGGTAGACAACCTGCCCTGCTACAAAATTGTCCTCTTGTACAGAACACTGGCATGGACAATCCATTCAGCAAAGGCAAGCTATTTTGAATCACAAGCCACACATGCAGATATTCTGCTCCAAGAGTAACATGCATACACAGATTTTTTTCTCAGCATTGTAGTTCTGATCTAAAACCACATAAACTATTTTGGAACTGATATTCAATTTGAGCGCCCCTCCTCCCCCCCGACAAAAAAAACATTAAGCCAGCTGCGACTAAATATATCCATCCTAAAGTAGTCGTTTCAATGCTCCAACACAAGCCCAGATTTTGATTTACTGGGCCACTAACTAGAAACAACTTTTGGAAATGTTTTCAGTGATACCATAAATTGAGATTTGGCTGAGTTATAGTGAAAAGCTGGAGAAACACCTGGACAACAGCACAGCACACTAAATTGAGGCTAACAAAAATTAGCACAGATTGAATAAAAGCTCAGAATCAGTTGCATACATGGGCATCACTCAGCAACTTTTATAGCAGAGTGTTTTTCTAGGCCAAGCCAAGACCCTCTTGGTGGAGTAGCTCTCTAAGGCCATGAATTTCACGGCCAAAAAGGGACACATTTGACTGTCGCATGCTTATGGTTCCTCAAGGGCTTCTTGAATGTGTTAATGTCTCTTGAGAAAGCTATCCAGTCAATCAGTTTTGCGCAGCAGACAGTCCCAACTCCCAATGGGTAATTCCATCTTATTTTCACCCTCTAGACAATGGACATTTCCATTTCAATTCAATGCCTTTGTTCAGTACAAGAGCTGTGTACTATCTGAAATCAGATCTCTTCAGAAACTTTCTTAGGTAAACCAGAATGACCAAGCCTGATTTTGCCCCAATGACACAGAAGAGATGGCTGTCTTGACACACTTGGCAAGACAAAGTCCTTGTCTTGCTATGTTTGCAAATTGTTGCTGCAATGAGGAACCAGTGGCAAATAGTGTCAAGAGAGGCATGACGCCAACTGGAAGACAGGCACAATTCTTCTATTCTCTCAGTACCTTAGATGTTACAAAAACAACCAGAAAATAAATCCCTGCTTTCACAGAAGTGAATTCCTGACCCCAGATTAACAATAAACCCACAGCATTTTTAGTGGGAGAAAAAGGGACAAGAGAGCAGCGTATGGAGAGTGGTCCAGCTATAGCAGCAAGCCAAACAGAAAGGAGAATAGTGCTTGCACCAGAAGAGTCATGCCTCTATCTTACTGTTATTACCACTCCTGACAGAACTGAAGCCGCTCAAGAGAACTACATCCACCACCAGCCGCCATGCCACCACCACCATCATCATCATCAACATTATCATCATGAACATCATCGATATGGCGTTTCCAGCCAGAGGATCCCATTGCTGGGGCAAAACCAAGCTGGTGAGATCTTCAGGGAGCCGTAACATGACGGGGCCAGAGCAATCTGTGTTTATTCTTGGCCAATGTGTGTATGGAAGGAAGAGACACAGACAGAGAGAGGTAGTGAGATAAACACTGCCATGGGCCATTTCCATCATCCACTCACAAGAGTATAATAAAGCCCTTGTAATATACTAGAACTTGTGTGGTCCTGGGCTCTAATTTGCATACTAATTACTCAGTGCAAATGGGAATGCAAGCAGGGTGGAGGGGAAGAGCGAGCAGGCGGACGAGGAGGCCCAGACTATTTGCTCTGCCATTTCATATCATGCTAACAAGCTAATCCGGCGTGCAGTTAGCTCCTGATATATAACTGCTCATTAGTATTATAATAAAGTACATGAAACAACCATAAAACGTTATATACTGCACAAGTGTTGTTTTCTTGCCAATTATCTGCGGGCGGATTTATCACCACAGTTGTTGCAAATTCCCTTCGGTGAGGTTTGGGTCGAATAAAGAAAGGTGTTGGTGTGTGGGGGGGGGCTGCTTTCAAGGGGGAGAACATGTGTTTTCTTAAGTAGCACTTACCGACGCGCCATTTCATAAGGGAGAGAGTGCGTGAGGGGGAAATACTGCATCCTGAGCAGCTGCTGGGAGGGGAGAGGAACACAACCGCTCTAACCCAAACAAAACACACACACACACACACACACACACACACACACGAGAGAAAAGAAGCAAAACTTCAGCCCACGAAGAGCAACGAAGTTTAAAGCCTTCCTAGTATGGGCCATATTTGGCTGCCTAGATGTCTGGAACAAAAAGTAATCTTTTTTTTTTTACTCCAAAGTCATATACCAGTTTTAGAATTGAATCGGGGGGGGGGGATGTTGTCAGGTGCTCCACAACATAATCATCGCTACAGCACTTAACAAGCTTTTTACAGACATGAATTAATTAATCCACTTGGATTCAATGCTGGCGGGTGCTATATAAAACCTTTATATGGACAGAATTCCCTTGTGTGGTGTGTGTCTGCGGGGGGGGAGGGCGGGGAGATTGTTAATTATAAGTGGGAGATAGAGGCAATGAATGAGAAGGATCTGAAGACAAACCAGCAGGGATTCAGAATCCAGAAATCTCAGACCTCAGCCTTACTTTCTGATGGTACATCTTTACCGAAGACTTGCTTTTTACCAGAGCTGCCATTTATTTCCAGTGGGTTCGAAGAGTTAGAGAAAGAAAGGCCTTGTCGACAGTTCCTCCCCTAGTTCCAGTCAAGGGTGCAACTGAAACAGCAGCTTCAGAGGCAGTTACACAATAACTTGCCACAGGATCTGCACAAACTCCACCATCTAAGTTCGGAATTGGACGAAGGCCTAGAAGCAAGCATCTCAACTCCAACAGGAAGCTAACTAGAAACCTCCAAGGGAGAAAGAATACACAGGGCAAGTGTGCCCCCCACATCTTTCTTTTTAGTGGAAGGAGCTGAAATTGCATCACGTATTTCAGAATGCAAATCATAAGGATGTGGACACCAGTGCCCTGAAATACCCACTGGGTATTACCACCACCACCACCCTCTTTACCATCAAAAGTAGAGGTGCTATGGCATGCCTTCATCCCTCCTCCAATGGACAGAAATGCAACTAATCCTCTCTTCTGCAATCCTCTAGATGTTATCTAGAGGGAATACTCATCGGTTCAGGATTAGGCATCCCCCACAGATCACAGAGATCCCCATTCATGTCCTGTTTGGAACAGCATGAAAATGGTGCACATTAAAGGGGAAGGAAACCATTTTAGGATTAAGTGAAATACAACCAGTATCTCTTAGTCACCTTCTTTTATTTGTAAGAGACTAGTCCTTTCTCCACAACTTCCTAAGGTCTCTGCAGCTGTGTCCTCTAGTAGGAGCATATAGAACCTGTGTTATACTTCCAGATAGGACTGGAAAGTGTGTTATGACATGCACCTCAGGCCATCAGTAGTTTTTCAGTGGGTCCTTCTAACAGTTCCTGAGCCTATTCATAAGACAGCCTGAGAAAGGTATCCCTTTTCTCTCTGTAATCACCAAGGTCAAATTTGGGGCAGACCCCGCAGACAAGAGACAAGCCAGCGGAGGAAACTGGTGATGATACATACTTTCCCTCTTGATTGGGGTCTGAAAATGAGTCACTGTGGAAACAACTAAATCCTCACCCAAACGTGAAGGATAAATACAGGTTTCTCTCCCTCACTATGCTACCCAGATTAACAGGGAGGCTAAAAATTATTCCTTAATATATCTGTCAGTTGCAAAGAAAACCTGGATAGCTCACTTGATCAGGTCAGGATTGCCACATCTCAGCCTCTATTGAGGATGGTTCCTGTATACAATGGAACTCTCAGATACAGTCTCTCTCTTTCCTTGCAGAATTTGAGCATGCTGAGGAGGAGGCTCTAGGTTTCTGTAGTAGAATAATCAGGCTTCTTCTCCTACAGTTCAACTATATACTTGATAGTGTGTATCTATGTTTTGTGTGGGTGTGTGGAATACACACACACATCAATAGAAGAACAAACAAGCACCTACAGTGAGGCCTAGAAAATTATGGCAGAACTCCAACTAAAGGAGAACAGGAGAAACTAGCAGGCCCACAGGCTAGCCAGCAGAGATCATAGTTAACTGTAGCGTGGCTACACCCCCGCTATGCACATGTCCCAGGGCATAGTCTGAAGGCACATGAGGCAGCCACGCTGAAGCTAAGCAGGTCTGGGTCTGGTCAGTGCTTGGAGGGGAGACCACCTGGGAACCACATGTAGCCACCTTGAGTTCCATGATGGAAGAAAGGTGGCCTATAAATGTAATAAATGAACTAATGAATTAATGTCAACTTCTTATGAGTTTGAGGCACAACTGGTGACACATCTATCCCATGCCTTCCTACGCTCTGCCCACAGGGCACTCAAAACCAACGTTTACTCTGAGAGATAAAATTTCTACAAGGTTGTAACATTGTCTTTACACACTTATGTCAGTCAAGGACTAAGCATCCTGCAGCACTCACTCTGGAGGTAGGACAAGAAACAAGACATGTGAGAGGACTTCACAAGTGGAGGCTAAGCGGCTATCCTATGTGCAAACATCCAAGTAGCACTTAACGTACATACTTGGTTTGCTGCTATTTCCTTACTCACACAAGCAATTTATTTATTTTATTTAAATATTTCTGTACTGCCTTTCAACTAATGGCCCTCAAGGCAGTGTACAATATAAAATTTAAAAACAGTTTTAACAATAAACATAAAAGCAGAGCAACAAAATATATGAGAGTGTGACCAACAACAGTTATTAAACACAGAGTAAAACAAGAACATCTTCACTGTTCGCTGAAAGGTAAACAGTGAAGAAGCTAGTCTGATTTCCCTAGAAAGGGAGTTCTGTCAACAGGCTCCACCACAGAAAAGACCCTATCCATGTTTCTACCGATCTCTCCTCATGGTGTTGTTGGGAAAAAGAGGACGTGAAGTCTAAGATCATAAGATATTGGCAGGCTCATATGGAAGTAGGTGCTCTTTCAGATATCCTGGCCCCAAGCCCTTTGTGTGGCTTTATAGATAAGAACCCCACTGCCATTAGACCAGTGTAATATAGTCTGTATAATAAACACCAGACACCAGTCTGGGCACCACATTTTGCAACTGCTAAAGTTTCCAAGCACTTTTCAGATTGCAGCTGACTAATCAGGATGTAACTAAGGCATGCACCACTGTGACCAGATCATAATTTCCCAGAAAGGGAGCATCTGGCACACCAGCCAACACTGAGCTAAGGCACTCCTGGTCACAGCTGCCACCTGGGAATCCAGGAGCAATGCTGGACTAGAAGCATCCCCAGACTGCGCATTTGCTCCTTTAGAGGAAGTGCAACCCCATCCAGAACAAGTAATATCTCCAATACCAGGCTGGATTGTATACTAACTAGCATGACCTCTATCTTATCTGGATTGAGTCTCATCTTGTTAATCCACATCCAGTCCATTACTGCACTCAGACACCAGTTCAAATTTTCCACAGCCTTCTTGGCATCAGATGACATGAGAGATAGAGCTGGGTATCATCTGCATAATGATGGAACCCAAAACATTCAGATGATCTCTCCCAGCAGCTTCATGTAGATGTTAAAAAGGGGATAAAATAGATCCCTGAGGCTCCCCATAAACCAATAGCTAGGGTGCTGAGCTCTAGTATCCCAGCAACCACTTTCTGGGAATAATCAGTCAAATATGACCACATACACTGCAACACAGTTTGACCAAGTCCTAATCCAGCCAACCATCCCAGAAGGATACCATGGTCAGTGGTATTAAATACCACTTGGAGATCCAGCAGAACCAACAGGGACACACTCCCCCTGTTCAACTTTTGACATAGATCATCCACCAAAGCAACCAAGGCTGTTTCTGTCCCAAACTGAGCCTGAACCCAGAAGGGAAACGACCCAAATAACCGCTTTCCTCCAAGAAATCCTGGAGTTGCATTGCCACTACCTACATTAGAACCTTACTCAAAAAAGAAATATTGGAGACTGGTAAGTGTCAGTGGAATCTACGTGGGCTTCTTCAACAACAATCTAATAATGGCATCCTTTATGGAAATGGAAACAATGTCCTCCCACAAGGAAGCTTTAACCACCTCCACCATCCAATTGGCCATACCCCCTCTGGCAGCTTTAACCAGGCAGGATGGGCAAGGGTCCGATAAGCAGGAAATAAGTTTCACCCTTTCAAGTAACGTGCCCACATTCTCAGGTTGAACAAGGTGAAACTCATCTATTAAAAATGGACAAGCACATGCCATACTTGTGTCCCACATAGATATTACCTTTGCCAGCTGACAAGAGCTTCAGCTATGTAGTCTACTCAAGAGAACAGTGTAGTATCAGATTAAGGGATCCATGAAATTCTACAGATCAACTTCTGTGCTCAGGGAGTACTCTGAATCAGGAAATCTCTGTGCAATCTGCTTATAGGAGCTGATATGCAGGATTCCATGGGTTACACAATTCACATTATTTAAATGTTTATCAACCCCCCAAAATAACGGGGCTGTTTGGACTAACGGCAGCATTTGGTGGCAATTCATGGGTTAATTAACAACCCCAAGTTAACCCATGTTTTGTTCTTGGGTTAATTTGGGGTAGTTTAACCCACGAACAACTCCACGTGTGTATTCAGATGAATGTGGCCTTGATAAGTTGTTGCTGGAAACTGGAAGTGGCTCACACACAGTGTGCATCCCCACAATTCATGGGTTAATTAACCCACGAATTGCCACCAAACACCACTGTTATCTCTGAATAAGGTCACAGTTTGTACTGTCTCACAGTTACCATTCAATGATGCCAGTCACACAAACCCAGCCAAGCATATATGCATAGCTGCACACAAGTAAAACACAAAGACACACACATTTCTGCTACAGTCAGTTTACTGTACACAAAACTGTACTGTACTGTACTGTACACAGTTTACTGTACGCTTTACACAAAAGCCTCATATACACAATGTATGTATAAAAACAAATCACTTCTATGTATTATACACTGTGACTTTTTCACATTTGCATGTAATAAGCACACTCAGCAATACAGTCACCCTCAGTTCCATTAGACCCAAACTGATTTCAACCTACACCAAGAATGTATGATCAGATCTCCACAAATGCAAAAAAAATCTACAAAATCCTTGCTGAAAAAGTCTACAAAACTCTTCCTTGCTTGCAGTCACAGAAACATACACAAGTACATACAGATGTGCACACATATATGAACCCAACACAAATAAACACACACACAGGGCCAAGACACAGCAAGTGATGTTCCTTTTACACATAAGCACAAATTCATAGAAGAAAAATACCGTGTCACCTGACACACACTCCTGTTCCTCCCTTCCCCTCTCCCCAACTCTCACTCTCACACACACACACACTCACACACACACTCCTTTGCTGTGAAACATTTGCTTATTTATGACTTGTTTTTGTCACTGAGAAGTGGGACTGACAGCTCTCTGCAGTTGGGCTCTGCCTATCTAACTCCATAATAAGGGCCATGATATCCATTCTGCTGCCAGCCGGGGAGTGAATTGCCCCCTCCCCAGCAGAGCTGAAAAAGGAGAGGGGAATGTTTACAAACTCTACAGCTTCTTAGCATCACAATGGTGAGTACAAAGGGTGACCCAGGCTCATCTACCTCCTTCTCTACTCTTCAGCTAAAAGGAGTAAATGATGCACATATAAGGAGAATGTCCCAATCCATAACATATGAGTAATTCTTGAAGCCATTTTCCTAAACTAGGAGTACAATTTAGACAGAGAATGTCCTCCCTGACACAGCCCTCTTCTAGTTAAGAGGCAGGAGCATCCTCCAATCAGCAGTGCTAGCTCTCCATGCTTTCAGACCTTTGCTCCCTGGACTGGCCAGTAGCCAACTCAGTTCTGTTCAATTTGGCTTAAAACCAAAGCCATTTTAATCTTAGGGGCCCCCTGGCAAGTTAAAGCAGGAACCACAGCACCCTAATAAATAGACATCATCGTGTAAATTCATTAAATCGAGATGGGGCATCTGTCTAAAACAGATGCTTTGAACCAATGAGGAACAGCCCCACAGTCTGTGTGCACCTGAACGCTTCCTATGTGTCCTGTCCCGTGGGTATTGTGTACAAGCAACTAATCTCAACTGGCAATGAGGTTCTAGCATCAGAAACTCTCTCAGGATCCAACAGTTCTGGGGAACTTACCAACACACATGTCCTCATGTTTCCGGCAGGAGCTGATGCAATCAAAGGGGTACGCAGCAATGACAGTCCCAGCCTTTCATACCTAAAGACCCTAATACAGGTTGGTGACCAGTAGGGGAGCTACTAGTTACAGCTTTTTTCCCAGGAGATAGACAGTAGTAAAATGATTGCTACATCCTTTCAATAAAGATTTTGTTCCTCCTTCCCAGACAGCATGTGAAATCTTTTAAAAGCTCCTTGTATTTCTAGAAAAACCCACAGAGAAGAATTTTGCTTATTATCAATCCTGAAAAACCCTGATAGACCAATGACATTTTCTCTCTTCCATTTTCTTTTTCTCACCCTTTTTTTTTCAACATGCTAAAAAAAGAGAATTGCCCAGTGTGTTTTGTAATGGCCTCTCTGCATTTCAAAAGCTCAACAAGCACTCTCTGCTCACCCTGATAAGCCCTGGGCTCTTAGTGTCTTAAATACCTTTGACAAGCTATACATTACAGCGCTAATAATTTGCCAAATTTGGGCCCATAATATGATATCTGTAAAACGTCAAGGGCAGTAATGCGATTAGCCAGCCTCAAATGAAATATCGAACATTCAGCGTTTAGGCCCTGAATAGGGAAAGAAAGGAAAGGAAATCAATTTCAAAAGCGGGAGGGAAAGAGGCGATAAGCGTGTAATAAAACGGGCAAGTGGCAGGGACAGTTCAAGCGCAGTAGAGAAACTACAGCTCACTTTACCCTCGCTTCCTTAGAAACTTTCACAAATTGGTCAAATTGCAAACTGTCCAAATAGCATTTCATTGTCATAGTAACGTTGAGTGACTGAGGGGGAAGACTGCATCTGGCCCCCACCCCTTCCCCTCTCACACAACACCATGCGCCCAACAATTTGGGTCCATAAAATTCAGGATGTGAAACTCAGAGGAGTCTGAGGGTGGGCTGCCCCCTCCACTCTGCTCGGGGTGAGAGAGTCGTAATGGACTAATTATTGTAGACCACTCTTCAAGCTGAAAAGAAAGCGTCACATTCCATGGCGGCAGACTAAATAACAACATCCCCCACACCTGCAGCTTTATGAGCCCCTAGCTAGGGGAGCTTCCCTGCTTCCCACTGATGCTTCGAACACTCTCCAGCAGGCAGAGGGCAAGGCAGGATCCACTTCCCATTCCTCCCTCCATCTATATATGCAAATCCCAGATCCAACTGCATTGGAGCAGAACCTTTTACTTAATGCAATGATACTTGGGCATCTTCAAAACCAGGGCCCACCCTGGAACAATGAAGTCAGAAACAGGGCAAATTCAAAGGGTATTTATTTAAAATGATTCCTAGGCTGCCTTTAGGGGTGGAACCCTCCCAAGTCTTTGTGGGGCTAGCAGAGGGAGGGGGCAGTTCTACATCATATGGTTCCACTGGTAGCCATAAAGGATCAATCTCACTTCTGGCTGCAAGGATACAATCTTCACTGCAGAATGGTAACAATAACTGGAAAAGGCTGCTTATTCCCAACTCAACTGTAATTTAGGGCAGGTCATACCTACAAGCAGTGCCATCCCCTCAGCCTCTGAATCTCATGAGCCAGCACCACACTCCTTACCTCTGCTCTTCTTTTCAGACAGAATTTCTTGGAAAACTGGGTAGCCCTCCATCTCCAACTATGGGCCCTCACAAGGCTTGCCTTGGTGCGGTTCCTCTGCTTCCACTCCTCTCCCTGTGAACCCTCACACTCCCTTTCTTCCACTATACTCTCTCTCCTCCTCATGTCCCCATTCAACTCCACCCCCCAACCCCCCTGGGTTGTGGTGCCTGCCCTTAAATTGGCTTCCCTAAGCTCTCTTTTGAGTGGTGTTTGCCTTAATGTTTGTGCTTCCAATCTACCCTGACCTAGTCCCTGGCTCTTCCTCTGAGGCACCGCCCATCTCCCCCAACCAGGTTCTGGGCAGTCCTTCTTACAATCATCTACAGGGCCCAACAAGTACTTCTATCATGAGGAAAACAGGGCCACAAATATGCGCTTGGACTCAAAAGATGGCATTATCCAGTGGCCAGACTGGCCCATTATACATCCCCAGGTAAGCAACCGATGTAACTGCCATTTGAAAGGGGTGACATGCTAAGCAAAGTAACACTATATTACTTGAACACAAAGGCCAGGGGTTCTATTTAATGACTTATTTCATTTCATTTAGTCCCCCAATATCTCTGAATATTCCAGAACCAATTGCTAAATCCTTCATCTGAAAGGGGCCACTTTTTAAGCGGGAAAACCATAGCATTGGGCAACAAGCTATCACTGGCACATTATACAGACTGGGAAGAAAATAAGCCCATCCTTCTTGCCATGCTCTGCATTCATCACAAACAATGAAATGCGGGGCTACCCAGATACTGCATATAAAAAGACAAGAAAATCAGTATAAAAGCAAAGGGGACTACAAGAATGATCAAGGGCTGAAAAAGTGCAAGAGAATGAAGCAGCACCATTGATTTAATTTCTAAGAAGACCATTTGAAGGACCATCTCCTCCCACATGAACCTGCCTTTCAATTGGGTTCATCTGCACATCCTGTTTTTGTGTTCCACCAACTACAGAGGTGCGGCTGGCAAGGACAAAAGACAGAGCATTTTTGGTAGTAGCACCCTGATTGTGAGATTAGATTAGCCCCCTCTTTGATGTCTTTTAGACATTTTTACTTTACTAGGTTTTTAGTACATTTTAATCTTACCTCTTTGTAGTCTTGTTTTAATCATTTTATCTTGTTTTTTAATTAATTCTGATTTTAATTGTAAAGGTATTTTTAGTTGTTGTGAACTTCCTTAGGAGCTCTTTTTAGGGACAAAAAGTGGTATATGAATGGTTCTTTAAAATAAATCAATGTGCCTAAATGGCCTGGGCCTTAAAGGACTATCTCTTCTACCTGCACATTAACATCTTGCACAGAGACCCTGCTCCATGTGCCTTCTCCATCAGAGGTATAGTGGGTGGTTACATGGAGTAGAATCTTTTCAGCCGTGGTGCTGACACTGCCGAACTGTGTGCAGGGAGGAGTGCCTCACACCTTGCCTGATGTCCTTTAGGTGTTTGGCAAAGGTGGTACTTTTTCAGCATGCTTTTGGGGTCTTGTGACCGTTCTGTTATTACCTATTTACTGCTCGACAGCATTATGTTCAACAGGTCTGCAGCTGATTTGGTCTTGTTAATGTATCAATGTTGTTTAAAAATTGTATTGAGGTTTTAATTAAATTTGGTTAGCTGCCTTGTGGATTTTCAAATGGAAAGGCAGGATAGAAATGTTTTAATGAATAAAAAATGAATTTGACCGATGTATCAAAGTATATGAGTGGAGGAAGAACTCAGTACCAGGAAGTACTTTTGAACTTAAAAAAGGAAGATAACAATCAGCAGTTAGCAAATAAAGAGAGATGCAATTGCATCAGATACAAGTTAGGCATTCTTAACAATGAAGAGTTCAACCACAGGCACAGACTTTCTGGTACAATAATCTAGTCACTACCATTCATTCCCTGTAAACCAAGGAAGACTTTCTTCGGCATTAAAACATTCGACAACCAGAAAAAGTTGAACAGGAATTCCCAAAATTTACCAGATAGACCTGCCAGATGCCATGGTGTCATCCAGCCAATTTGGGGGGTTGTTCATCAAAAATCTTATGGGCCACTGATTACGGTCTGGGCTTGATTCTAATGACATCTGATAAGTTTAGCTAAACTTAAATATACAGCCTTGGAGTTCCAAGTCATCTATTTAATTAATCTCCATCTGGTGGGATGTGTCAGGAGCGCCCTAGGGGACTCTTTCAGTCCCCGCCAACAGCCAACTCAAGACACAGACTAAAGGATTCTTTTCAAGGCTTTAATCCTTTTACAACTTAATGACTCTTTCAGATGCTAATCACCAGCGACTAAGCAATGAACAGCAGGGTAGCCTATGCTCCGAGTAGGCAGTTGATCCCCATTTGAAGGAGAATCACTTGAAGACCCTGAACTTATGGGCTAGGGAGAGATCCTCCCTCTTTCCTTTGGATCCACGGGAGGCAGCCGTTGCTTGCGCGCCAAACGGGCGCTACACCTCCTTTGCGCACCCTCCATTGCTCGTCGCTCCCTGCATCTGCGTCGAGCGTCTAGCAAGCCTTGTTCCCGCACTTTCTCACTGCTAGGATCACTATCTATCTCAGGAATGCCGGCAGGAGGAATCTCTGCCAGCTGCTGTGCCTGTGAGGGATGAGCAGGCTCCTCTCCCACGGATTGCTGATCCTCCTCAGAATCAGAACTGCTCTGGGGTTCTATCGGCTTAGTTTCCACCCTGACAGGATGTTCTAAAGTGGATCACAACAGGAGTATTAGCACCAGAAAAATGGGAAAAAATAAAACCTGGCTCCCCAAATGCATGTTTGGGTTAAAGGTGGGTCCTGCATCTGAAAAAGTTGATGACTCAGTGTTTACACAAGTAGAGACTCTTTAGTGCAGTGAGCATTGCCAAAGAACTTGAAGACTGCTGGCATGGTCACCCTACGACCAAGGCATTTTACAGCCCAAGAATCAACCATGATAGCCTGCTGGAATAGAGAAGTATTCATATGGGATATTATCAGGATGACCAAACACACTTAACTAAAAACCACCCAATATCTGGTTAAATGAAAATATCCAGAGAACAGTGAAGCAAAACAAGTTTGCCGATGACACCAAATTATTTAGGGTGATTAAAACAAAAAGGAATTGTAAGGAGCTCCAAAAGGATCTCTCCAAACTGGGAGAATGAGCATGCAAATGGCAAATGCGGTTCAGTGTAAGCAAGTGTAAAGTGATGCAAGTTAGGGTAAAAAATCCCAACTTCAAGTATAAGCTGATGGGAGTTGAGGCACCAGTTGAGGCACCATGACCCAGGCCATGTTTCCACGACAACAGAAGAGTGAAGCAAATGGCAGAATACTGGATTTTTCATGGAAACGGCATGGCTCTGCGCAAGGCTCCATAACGGAGTGCACCGCACCATTAGAAGTTGCTGACAGAAACATACCTCCAGGTGCGGTGGGGGGACTGGAAGTGAATGTCAGCAGACTGGCAGGGGATGCACAATGGATAACAGAGTCTCCCCCCTCCAAGCTCTACTCCCCTTTCTCCTCCCCACCTGGTTAGGCAATGATGCAAAGGATTGAAGCTGGCATTACTCCTGAAAAGCCTTGAACCAAATAGCAGAGACACCTAGCTTTGGAAATAGCACTTCACAGATATTAGAGGAGTTACTATGCCTTTCACCCGATGAATACATGATGTACCCTGGGTCTACTTAGTGTTTTTGGCTTAATAGCAATCTCAGTAAATTCGGGAACAAGCCTCAATGAATGCAAAAGGAGCTGCTTCTGAGTAGACTTCCCCAACCTATGCCCGATTCCACCCATATTTTCCCCTTTCCCTCTAAAGCCCGGGGTTCCGCATTAGCAGGCACCCCTGAATAAATGCACTATCGCGTGATAGTGCAAATATGTGATAGCACAATTTTGGGAACAAGCCTCACTGACCACAACAGGAGTTAGCAAGAACCCCTGAACTAAAGTGCTATCACGTGATAGCGCAAATGCATGATAGTGTTATTTTGAAATAGAGACATACAGTGAAAGCGACATACTGACATAGCGGGTATGCATATTCCTGGAGAAATGCGCAATAGTGTCATAATGAGATAGCAAGAGAGAGGGGTAGAAGTGCGCTGGAGACTGTGGTTTTCGCTATCGCCCGATACTGATGCTTTCTAAATGCGCAACTGAGGATTCTGCAGTAACTATCTCTAGAACTGCGATCCGACTGGGAACTTATACATGTACACGCCACCCCACAGCGCTTTTAGTAGTGTAAGCCTTAGCCCCTGACAGAGTAATGACTTTAAATGTACAGTTCACAATGCACAGATGGTGGCAGCTGGTGAATGTGGAGTGTTTACTTTGGGTTCGCAATGTCATGCTAAAGCATTGTTTCGGTTTACTCCTTTGCTTTTTAAGAAAGAACTCCAGTCAGCAGCTGGGAAATGGTGGAAACACCAGGGAAACACAGGCGGGGAAAACATTGGGGAAACACCCCTTGACCGGGGTCATGGTGAATGGCACACCTCTGGACAGGGCTAACATACTGGAGTAAATGCAGAGGGTTGGTGTACACCACAACAGAAGTGCAGACAAGCCAAATTAAGAAAAAGAATCAGATTATAAGCAGTCTCAGAAAATCCGATTTTTCTGTGATAAGCTCCAGTGTGGCTGCTGGATAGCTATGACGTCATCTATCCCGAATGACCTCCACACATGGCCAATTCGGAGTAAATCGCTCATGGAAACAAGCCCCAAGAAAGAGATCTTGGGTTGTCAACTCAATATGAGGCTGCTGTAAAAAAGGCAAACTCTATGTTAGGCATAATTAGGAAGGGAACTGAGAATACAACTGCCAATACCATACTGCCTGTGTAAGGGTCCAATCTGAATAGCTTTAAAAGGGGTTTAAACAAATTCCTGGAGGAGAAGTATCAATGGCTCCTAGTCTTGATGGCTATATGCTATCTCCAGTATCAGAGGCAATATGCTTATGTACTCCAGGTGCTGGGGAACATGGGTGGGAAGGTGCTGTTGCAGTCGTGTTCTGCTTTCTGGGTTCCTGGTCGACAGCTGGTTGGCCTACTGGGTGAAGAGAAAGCTAGATTAGATGGACCCTTGGTCTGATCCAGCATGGCTCTTCTTATGTTCTTAACAAGTTCTAAACATGAGCAATCAGAATACAAATAATAAAAGGAAATTAATGTATTGATGAAACAATCTGGGGCTCAAAATCTCACATAGCATACTATGAATAAATACTCCATTTTCCTTAAAATTACAGGCTTCTTCAAAAACCTCTTTCTTGGTGTATATATTCAAGTGTCTAGCTGAAGGTGACTCTACCACAGAAGTGCCAGCTCCCCAATGGGATAAGAAAATTTGAGCAAGGCTGCCTTCATCTCCTTTCCTTTGCCAAGGATGGAATGGCCATTACAAGGCCACTTCTTGCGGCATCACGAGTCATTAAAGCCAAGCGAGCTGAGGGAGCCATCAACCTGGGCCAGACGACTTCCCCAGATGTGGCCAGCTCTCAGGATGTAGGGGAAGCCCCCCTGCCACGGACGTACACCCCCTATCCAGCTCCTCCAGACAAAACATTCCCAGCACTGGTTCACTTTCCCACCCCAGACCCCGCTAGCAGGAGCGTTCTAGGCCATTTAACAGGAGGCTGTGTTTGGTTTTGAACAGATGTTTCTTTCCGCTCAGCATCTCCTGCCGTCATACAAACCTTTGAGCTGGGATGGCAAATGAGTTCCACACACTTGCATACAGCCAGTCAGGTGCACATTTGGCAACTTTCAACCTCAGGTTCCATAGTGAATGTGTGTCCCTACAACACGCTCTAAACAAATGCAGACAAGAGTAGCAATTGTGTGCATTATGTGCACAACATGTCTGCCTTTCTAAATCCTTTTTCTAAAATGTAAGGGCTTTTAAACTGTGGCCAAGTTCAGATGTGCACTCCTGATGTGTTTCTGACAAGTCCTTTAGTATTATGCAGTACATCCTATGCATGTTTACTCAGACGTAAGTCCCAGTGTGACAAATATGACTTATTCCCTAGTGACTGTGCTTAGGATTATAAAACCAAAATGTTTCTGCCCACAGACTTCAAAGTGATTTTGGGAACCAAATCATTAGCTTTGCTGTTGTCCACTTAGGGACATGTGTTTTTTAACTGTTAGTTTTACAATGGGAAAAAGAAGGATATGCTTGTGAACTCTGCTACTGGGAAAAACTAGAGTGGGCAACATATGGTATTTGCCAGCAGTAGACAACTTTTTGGGGCCGTGGGCGTATTTGGCAATTTGAAAAACTATCTTGGGCACCACCACAAAATGGATGGCATGGGAGGCATGGCAAAGGACAAGTAACCTGCCCCAAAAGACAGAGTATAAGACAGAGCTGGAGCCTGAGCCCCAACACACTGAACCATTCTTTTGAACCCACAGTTTTTAGCACCAGCAGAAACTTATTTCACAGCAATCCAGCTGCTATGTTAAAAGTGCTAATTTTTAAAAATGTGGGAGGGGTAGGGCATCTGGGTGGGTGCCAAGAAAGGTATTAGGGGTGCATTCGTACACATGGACAGCATGTTGCCTAAATCTGACATACAGACTACACATGGCCAGTAAACCTCTTCTTTTCTTCCTCCAGACACCTACGCCACCTCTGCTTTCACACTTTGGTATCATAACTACTGGGAGCCATAACCACCAACCATTTCTTCCAAGTTTCTGAAATGTTACAGAAAAGCCCTGCCCTGTTTCACTGCATGAGAATGATAAAAAGCATTCAAAGGAGTTAGAATTGCACAGTAACTTTCAGACGCAAAATGACAAATTTGGATAAAGGTAAAAATGGCATGTTGCTCCTATGTAATCCTTGGACGTCCCCCATTCCTTCACTTACTAGTGACACAAACCACTCAGATCAAGCCTTTTCTGCAACCTCTTCTACCCTAAAACTTCAACCCTATCTTTCCATATGAAAAGGTCCCCCTGACACTTGGAATAAATATTAAAAGGGTCCACCTAATATAAGGCAGAATTATTGCTGTATACTTATCAATCTCTAAGTAAAAACACTTTTAAAGTGTAAGTGTGCATGTGTTTTAAGTTAGAAGGCAGAAGAGTTGCTTGTTCTACAGTAACACAAAAATGGAGAAGGTGGGAAAGCTGTGTGCACTACAATCCTCATTTGAGAGACTGGGTGGGATTGAATATTCTCCAAAGTTAAATTCAATATAAAACAAAAGGTATTTAAAAAATAAACAGTTCCACTGATAAGTAAGTCCAGGCGACATGCTCTTTAACAGAGATTCATACCAGAGCTATCAAGGCTGCAACGCTATCAAGGTCTCCAGCTCAGTTTCTCTCCACTTCAAACTTCTGACACTGCTGGCTAGGCCAGGCCCAACAAGGTTCAGCCTACACCTTGTGTACCTCCTCCAAAGAAGAATCTGTAGGTGCTGCATTTTCAGGCACAGTGAAGTACCATCCTCAGCAGCAGCAATCTAATACAATTCAGAGGAAGATCAATTGTTGGTGTAGATTAAGTGATGGGTATAAAAACACACATACCAAACAGGGACAACAAACATGATCCCAGGAAATATCCTCAGAGAAAATGAGAGGGGGGGGGGAATCCCCCAACACAGAGTGGTAAAAAACAAACAGCAGTTTTCGCCCCCCAAACCGTATAATTTTGTGTAAATTTTTACTTTAAACATCTTCTTTTCCTAGAGCAGTGATATAGGCCCTGTCAAAACCAGGGGCAATTACTGCCATTAGGTTGCCATTATGTCACTGTCGCTCCCCCCATTACGAAGGTCTCCAGTACACAGAGCTATAATCTTTGTTCACTCTCGCTCCATCACTCCCAGAGGGAACAAAATTGTGTTTTTTTTAAGTGCCTTTATTTTGCCCCTGTCAACTCTGAAAAGAAGGAGGGGGAGAGGAAAGAAGAGGGAGAAAAAGAAAGTGATGGGTAAATTTTTTAACTATGAGGTTGCCAGCTAGACCAAACTTACATTACGTATAATCTTAGAAAAGGAATTCTGCCAACCTGTGTAAGGGTTCAGACTCCACTCTTGATATCTAGATAGACAGATGGCCTCGTTTTTGCTATATTTTCCATAAAATATATCCATTAGCCTAGAGTTTACTGTTTGCTCCCATTATCTACAGGCAATGGAACTATGCTAAGTAATTGGGAGCAACTGCCTAAGTCTGCTTACCACAAGAAGCTGCCTATACCCAACTTGACAACCCTGACATTGTGTAACTTGACTCACTTCCTCAGGCCATCTGTACTGGAGGAAAAAATTAATTATGCAAGCTGTTCTGTCATAAGAAATCTTGTTTTGTCCTGGTCTCTGCTAGCAGAACACTAAAGGCTGCAAGAGCCAAGTAATTCCATTTTAAAGGGTGCTATATGATATTGTCAAAACTTGTTACTTCATGGAGGAGAAAGTTTGATTAGGTAACCTTCACCTGATTAGTACTGGAATAATACAATCACAGGTTCTTCCTGTGATTTTTATTATTTATTCCAGTACTTTCATCCCCACTACCCCTAAGCGAGGGCATTCCTAGAGCAAAACCAACAACAGATCACGCAGGATGGAACATACAGAATCATATACCAGTCCTATTCCTGCACTGGTACAACCTGTCTATATCCTTTCCTTGCTGCCTCTGCTAGCAGAAGTGGGGCAGGTGACAACAAGAGAGTAGGCACTTTTAGCTGTAGCATCCCACTTGTGGAACTTTCTCTCCAAGGAGGCCAGATTGGCACCTTGTTATCATTTATGTGCCAGGTTAAGACTTTTTTTGTTTTTGTTTACTAAGGCTTTTAAGAGTTGTTAAATACGCTGTAGTCCAAGGTTTTATTGTAGGTTTAGGGAATGCGATTTTTATAGCGTTTTTATGAAATTGTAAACCAGCTATATTAAACTGATGCACAGCAGTATATAAATTTTTAAAATGAATAAATTAATATGAATAGAGATGCCTGCTTTAACAAGTACTGAACAAAATCAAACCCAAAGCACAGCACTCTAAA
Organism: Heloderma suspectum; assembly: GCF_057233095.1. Classification (NCBI taxonomy): domain Eukaryota; kingdom Metazoa; phylum Chordata; class Lepidosauria; order Squamata; family Helodermatidae; genus Heloderma; species Heloderma suspectum. The sequence continues at coordinate 235,707,004 of NC_139461.1, forward strand.
GCCAGGTATGCTGTAGGGCTTTCTAAGTACAACTCTTGTTATCAAACCTCTGACTGTATAACATCAGTGCACTGGAAAAATGCACAAGTAAGGAGAGGAGGGGTGCCATTTTTGCTGGACTGTCAGGAGCCCAAGCTAAAGATAACTCTATATGCTTGATCCCCATCCATGTCTAGCCTGGTTGCAAAGGGTCTCATGCCACACCATTTCTTTAAGGCACCCCAAACTAGATTCTGGACATGGACTAAACATTGTGTGTGGCAGCGCCTAGCTAGTCCCTTTAGGGAAGGACAGGGAGGTGGGGAAACAAATTCAGACACAGACTTGGTTGGGTTAAATAATTTGCCACAACTTTACTGGTTCAGCTTGGAATAGAGTTGGCAGGGGCATGGATCTATTAATTGGACTACCTGCCTGCAGTCCGATCCCATCAACTTGGCCCGCCTGCCAGGTGCCTCATTGTGGGAGGCAGGAGTCAAAGGCACAACCCACAGCGCAGACTACTGAAGTGAACCCCTTTCTGCCTCCCTGGGGTGTGGCTCGGATTGCAGCCCCATGCTGAGCTGGGTCTTAATGCCACACCCTCCCAAGGTCCCTTAAGGGAGACCCCCTCTTGAAGGGGAAAATGGGGTGCCCAATCCCGTTTCCCTTCCCAATGGATCCAGCCCAATGTCTTCCATGCCTTCAAAATTGTGACTTAGAATTGAAAGTTTTATAACCACCCTTACAGTTATACTTGTCAGCCAAACAAAACCAAGTATCACCGAGTTAATATTCTTGCAATGGGGAAGGCGAAACCCCTGCATACTGGTGCCAATCTGTGTACAGGTAAAATTCCTTCCCAGCCCTATTGACCGGCAACTAGCCGTAATCCATAGCAAGAAATGAGTTACCCTAGAGTGGGTGTGTGGGGAAGTCCGCGATGGCAATGCTGAAGCCACGTGAGAAGCCCTGCTCTTAACAGCCTCTGGTGGACTAGAGGGAGGGAAGTTTTCCCTCCAGTCTGCCAACAAAGCCCTCTTCCTGACAAGCAAATTTAACCAGATTGGCTCCCTGCCTCCCATGTGGGTGCATACTTGGTGCCACCACTACGCCTCAGCTACCCCCTCCCTGCCTCCCCATTGGGACTGTGCGCCACCACAACATTGCTCCCCAGGTAAGCCAGGAGCTGCATTAATATTGGGTTCCAACATGTTGGCTGGCAACATAACTAGTCAGATTGACACTAAGAACCTACATTTTGTAATGTTTGCTACCATAGTGCTGCCAGCATAAATTATGGGATAACTTCTTAAGACAATTAAAATTGTACTTCTAGCTCTCCTCAGAGTACTATGGATTCCAAAAGGCTATCTAGAAGGGGCTTAACTGGATCCCATAGGGCCATTTCAGACATCACACACTGCAGCAAACCCAGATTTGTCACCGAGTACAAACTCAAGAGGAAGTCAAAGCCAATCCCAGCTCTCTGATGAGCTAGCCTCTATGATGCAACAGTTTTTCAAATATCTGTTTGTCTCATTCACACCTTACATTCTTAGGTGTAGACCTTTAAAGAAATCTTACACGTACCCCTGAAAATATAATGTAAAAAGAAGCCGTGATCAAAACAGAGTGTTTCCTGCAGCAGCATCACAACCTTTTTATTCCAAGTTGCTCACAGTCAGGGAAGGAAGGGAATTTTTGTGGCCAATCCAGTCTATATCTGAATCACCTGGGAATGATGCTATAGAGCTGGACTGACAGCAAGGAAAATGAGACTGATGGGACCACGGTACAACACGTGACAGTCTCATGGGACAAATACCCCAATCCATCAATTGTAATATAGCCCTGGAAGCAGTTTCTCCATCTTGATCCTATCTTTAATGCAATGCTTTATTAAGGAGATATGCTGGAGACTCAAATGAGTAGAACAGTGGGGAATTTACTTCCCAATCTGGTCTAAAAAAACCAACTAGCTGATCTCTTGCGCCCCTTCTGAAGGGAACAGGATCAGTCTCTGCGCATCAGTGCCACTGTTGTCCTTCTCTCCACCCCACCCCACCCCACCCCCATACCCAGAGAGGAAAGGGACCTCCCAGAACCGCTACTGCTTTGAATGCAAAGGTCTCGCCCACCCTTTCATGGAGAGAAAGGAAGCCAGAACATGACGGACACTTTGGCTCCCGTTGAGGAAGGGCTGACCTAGCAGAATGAAAGCTCCCCACCCGGGTGTGAGAGAGGGGGAAGGGAGGGGAGGTCCCTGCCTGCCAACCACCCACCCTGCCAGGGTTTTGTTTTTGTTTAAATCAAATCAAGAATGCCTTTAAGCAATTCACTGAAGACTTTCCCTCCCCACTCCTCCTCCAGCTCCCTATCTTTGCCATGCCAGCAGCAGTCCATAGTAACTGTAGCCTGACCTTTTGTGATGCGGTGATTCAACCAGTCACTGTGTTCCAAGGCCTAACACACCAGCCTGTCTTCTCCGTGGACATAGACTTTGTTCTCCCTCTTGCTACTGCCCCACTGTGTGAGCTTGAGCCTAGGGTCTTCCCTTTTCAATGCCAGTTTTTCTCCCACTTGCTTTGATTTGTAACAGGCGATCTGAGAAGGATCAGGGGAAGAAATGGCTTCCTATCTTTCCTTAGAAAAATGGAAAATGAACCCCAATAGCAGGACTTACATCCTCAGAATCAGGCTGCAAGCCCTGTTATGAGAAAGCATGGGGAACTCTTTTGCCACTTTAACAGGGGCCAGGTCTACCATGAGGCTGAACAAGAAGATAGCCTAGATGGCAAGTTTTGGGTACCAACACCTGGACAACTGTCAGGTTTGGGTTTGTTTGTTTCTACTGCAGTGTCCGTGCATGACCAATTGAATTTTCCATATCAGGTGCTAAAATATCTTGGGACAGCCCTAGCTACATAGTGTTATATGATTGTTATATAATGATTGTTGTTCAGTCGTTAAGTCATGTCTGACTCTTCGTGACCCCATGGTCCATAACATGCCAGGCCTTCCTGCCCTCCGCTCTGGTGGAGGGAGAGCCAGAATCCAAAGCAATTGTATGTGTGAGATGGGTACACAATTGTGTGTGTAAGACACATTTCCTCTGTAGTTCCAGTAGCATGACAGAGAGAGGCTATGAAAAAAGGACAAAATCTTTTCAAGCAGTCATCCCTCTGGCTGGCTTACCTCAGTGCAAAGGAAGAATGCAGGTACATTGGGGCAGGGATGACAAAAAGGAATGCAACTTGAGGTGAAAAGAGTCTGCACTTTCAAACTCTAAGAACACAAGAACATAAGAAGAGCCACGCTGGATCAGACCAAGGGTCCATCTAGACCAGCATTCTGAAATGTATGTTATTGTTCTTCTTTTCTAAACCATGTCCGCATAATTTGTATCTCGGTTTTCAATCCATTTTAGCTCTGTGACATCTTTTATAAAGTTGATGAATTGCAAAATGAATGTTAATGACTTAAAAGCGCAATCCCAACCTACCCACAGTGTTGAAAGCTGGAGAGGGTTTAGGATCTGGCAGAGGTGCTCTTCCTCCAAGCTTCGCCAGCGAACTGCTGCCAGCAGCTGCAAGTGTTAAGGCCTCAATATGGAGCATTCTGGGGGCATATTGGGGCCAGCTCTGGATCCAAAGCCACTCCATTATATTGAGAGGGGCCCAATCTGGACACCTCACCTACATCAGCCTGGAACTGGCATAGGAAAATTCCCTCCTATTGTAATTAATGGGAAAGAAAATGTTTTAAAAAATCCTGCTCCACCAGGGGAAAATGGAGAGAAAAAACCTGCCCCACTACTGCCATCTTCTCTGGCCAGCATGAGCTGGAAGGGCTGTGATCTGCCTTGTCACTCCCTCACCATCCCCACTTAGGGTCTCTTTCTAGTTTAGCTTTAACTTTTTTTGTTTTGCTATAGTGGAAAGCTAGCAGATAAAACTGATTTGGCTCAGTGCAGTCTGGTGAGAAAAAACAGGAACAACACAGTCACAGGTTAGGAATCCCAAACTAGAAGACATCTTGGGGCTTCCTCCTGTAGAAACTCATGATAAAAGTCAATAGGAGTAGAACACTGGCAGTTGTTTGTGGAAAGAGCGAAAGAAGAATTGGGAGCCATTTGAGCAAGGTCACCGATAAAAAAAGTTGAAGTAGGGCCACTTTCAATCCAAATACCAAATTTCCGCTGCGGATTGCAAGATCTGCAGGCATCCCAAGCAGATGTGTTTTTTCCCCATATTTGGATATTTGAGATGTTTAAAAATGCAAGGTTTTGTAGTTGAACTTCAGAGAAGGTATTAGAACAAGGTGGTGAATCAAGGAATAAATAAGTCTATGATACCAAAGGATACACCCAATAAGTATGACATATCAGGTATTTTCACATAACATTGAAATGAATAGTGCGACGCAATCCTATGCATGTCTACTCAGAAGTAAGTCCCACTGAGTTCAGTAGGGTTTACTCCCAGGGATGTGGGTATAGGGAACTGAAGCATTAGAGTACTGCTATGTCTACTTGAATCACATACAAATGCTGTAAATAAGGGACAGAAAGTGGAAGAGAATAATGTAGATGCAACAATGCAGATTATTATTACTGTTCCAAAATCCATATTGGTGACTATAATACCTTTATTAGGCCAACTCAAAGGTCACCAAAAATATGTATACAGCACCATCCCATTTTATAGAGTTTTATAAAATGACAACTTCCTAACCCCAGGAAGAAAACTATATTGCAACTAATTTACATTCATGTTACAGACCCATTTAAAGAAGAGCTGGAATTTATGCCTCACGTATGAAAGCCCATAGAGTGGAGGGTTGATCTGCTAACAAAAAAAAATCATGCCATAATATGCCACAATGCAGACCAACAATTTTGAAATCTGATTTTTAAAAGATAGCAGGTAAAATCCTGGAAACTTTCAGCTGTACTCCTCTGAGTGCAGAATTAAAGAATTATAAATCCCAATGACAATCACAATTAGGGTACTAACAAAACCAGCACAGCATCTGCAAAAGACAATCGACTCAGTCTTTATCTTCTGGTATTGTATCAGCCTGTCGGCCAAAGAGCACATAGAGAAGAAACAGCTAACATAATTTATATGGAGTTTTCAAAAAGCCTTTGACGAGAAGGCTACGAAGGAAATGAAACTACTGTGGGGTGGGAGGCAAAGTATTGTCACGGGTCAAAAAGTGCCTAAGAAAAGGAGAAGTTGGGAGTGGGAATGAACGGCCACTTTTGGTCCAGGCAAAAGATTAACTGTGGAGAACCTCAGAGCACCATACTCTTTAATACACTTATTAATGACCTGGGAAAGGGACGGGTCCTGAGAGGGCAGACTCTCAACTGACAAGGGTCCTAACAAAGCCCAGGAAATGAGAACCGCAATGAGGTAACATGTGCTGAACATACACAGTTGTGCCCAAAAGGATGAAGGATCCATTTGCTATGCTCAAGCATAATGGCTGGATTTGAAACCTACAGCAGCTACTTTGGAATAAGCTAGGAATTAACATGGGCAGCTTTGTCATCTTCAGCTACACAGTTACAAGAAACACAATGTCAAGAAACTCAAGAAGAAAAAAAACATCCATCCCAGTTGCAATGAGAGTACCACTTCATAAAAAGGAATTATGATCCCAATACGTACATGACAGTTAGTGTGTTTTAACTCCCAGGGTAAGTCTCAGACATGAAATCTGCACCACTGGAGCCAAAATGGCATCTTACTAAATACAGGGTTGTGCCAGTGCAGCTCATGCTGGGTGACAATGACAATATAAGCCCTTTGCATGGGATAGTTATACTACCTAAGGAAAAGGGGGGAAATAAGTGCAGCAACACCAACAGCTGTTGTAGTTCCAGTATCGGCACTGGTACTGGCCCCAGAGCTGGTGGCAAGAGGACTGGCTGTGCCAGCAGTAGGGCACTGCAACTCTACTACTACTTCATGTGAGATGTGCTGCTTGCACAGCAGCTCATTAGCTGAAGTGTGAACACAGACACTCAGGGGCAGTTGATACTTAATCCTTAACTATTCGCACCTCAATAATGGGGAGCAAATTAACCTCACAATCCATCTCACCTAATTCTAATGGACTCTGGAGCCCTACTCCCATTTATACTATATCACTAAGGAGGTGCTAGCAGGGGTCATTTGGGCTGCCTCCAATGTGTGTACACTCACTTCCTGATATAACAGGTGTAACCCTTAAATATCCACTCTACAGTTTTGTAGAGAGTAAGTGATCATTTTGTAGGAAAGGGGAGACTGAAGCTAATGAACTACCACCATCTGACACAGCTTAAGAATTAATGGGTTTGCTCCTGGTAGACCTGTCCTAAAAGCAAACATCTTGCCGCTCCAGCAACAGCTTTCAAAGGGTTAAAATAAAAACTTCCCTGCAAAACCAGGAAAAGGGTGGGGAGAAGAAAAGGCACTGGAGAAAGAGGGATAGAAAGTTAATTGAAAATGCTGTTTAATTTTTCAGCTCCACTGGACTACACCCCAGCACAGATGGTTCATCAAGACAGTCTCTGTCTGTATCACTGTCCGTCCCAGTCTCTCCCCACTCCTCCCACCCTGCTCTGCCCAGTCGCCTTTTTAAATGGGGAGGGGGGAAGCACAGCAGGCAGTAGCTCAGAAAAGGGGGGGGAGGCAAGTTAACACAAAAGCACATTCTGTGCCGCTCTTTTCAAGGCACTGGGACAATGCTCCCAACTTGATCCTTTCATAAAGGGAATGTTTCAGGGTCAGAAAACAGGACACATTAAGCCTGAGGAGGCTGCAAAGCTAGCCATTTTGCTGCTGACTTTGGTGGCCGGTTACAGGCCCATAATGGAGTTGGGCGCTTGCTTGCTTCCTTCCTTCCTTCATTTATTTATTTGTTTTAAAGCCACTGTTTCTTCTGGGCTACCACATCCTTAGGATTGCCTAGAGCAGGCATTCTCTCCTTTTCCCTGCATTCTCCCAGCTTGTTTCTGTTCCTCATTACCCACCTTTTCCATTCAAAGAGAGCATCATGTTAACTGAATTATCCCAATGAAACACCAATTAAAAAAAGATATTAAAGCCATTCAATATTCAACCACAAATCCTTCCTGGTTGCTCCCATTCATGTTTCCACTCTTGTCTTTTCATTTATTAATTAGCAGCCCCTATCTTGTTGTTGAAACTGGATCATCCTAGGATCTGATTTCAAATACTAATTTGCTCTGTGCCAAGATTCAATCTACAGACTTCCCAGCCAAGACGAATAGTAAGATGGATAGTTAATATTCTCTGACAGAAGCCTCCATAGTCCCAAAGGGGGGAAATCCCCCTTCTACCTGCTGAGTTCTTTGCTAATTGAGTTCACACCCAGAGATCAGGGGAAGCTAAAAACCCTGCCCTCTTCTTGCAAATGTAGCATCCAAATAAGTTAAAGAGTTGAATCTTTCACAAGCTGTAACTTCTCAGTCTACTTCCTCTTGGCAAGTGCTCAAAAAAGGCACAGCTATCACCAACTGAAGCCCAACATGATCCAAACCTCAAGAATTTGTCTTTGTCCCTCTGTCTGGTTTTTAGTTTAGCGAACAAGGGTTAAGACTAATATCAGGACAGTCCAGGAATAGGAACCCCTGAAAGCTCAAGAGAAAAAGAAATAAAACAGTGACAGTAGGACAGCTGAAACACATGACTGCCTTTCTAAACAGCACAGCATTGCAGATCTGCCCTCTGCCTTTTCAAAGAGACACCTTCACGGTAATACTAATATTACCTATCTGAGGACTCATGAGGGTACAAATGAGGCAGAAGCAGTGTTTTTGATGGCTACACAAATTTAGAACTTCAGGAACTTGTACAGCACCATTTTTTCTTGAACTAGATAAAGCCTGTGTATGTTGCAAAGATGAGAAATTTAACAGTTTCTCAGACACCTCAATTCCCTTTCTGTAAGGTGAGTCCACAGCCTTTCAGGAAAATGCTCTATAGACCATTTGCAAATGGCAAACCCAGAAGTAGATTAATGTAGGTTTATGACTAAAAGTACTGGTCATTCCTTGACAGGCTCATGATCTGCCCTCAAGTCCACTGTCAAGGTTTAACAAGGAAGGCCTGACAGCTGTCAGAATTGGTGTTTACACCATTATAATACAAAAGATGACATTATAGGAGAAATAAAGCAATAGCCATGAATCAGCAAAGCTGCTTACCGAGCCCATGATCACGCAATTTAAGCTTCAATCCCCAGCTGGATTGATGCTATAAAGAATCCTCCTTTGCTGAAATAGTATTATTTATTAGGGAAGTATTCCAAGTAGTACAGTACTGCTAGTTCAAATACAAAAGGGACAAGCTGAATTCCACCTTTCCTGGATACCCACTATTTGGCCACATGTTCAAAAGAGTTAAACATATTTCAGAGCACACCATTCCACTATGACTCCAAACATGGATAGGGAACCTACACTTGGAACTGGGCTTGAGAACTGTCAATTCCCTATTTTGTCAATTCCCTATTTTGCTTTTGCTTTAAACAGGCACTGTCACCAACGTCCATCATTTGCAACAAACATCCAAGATGTATCTTCCCTTCCCATTACACTGGAAGTAGGGTACCAAACAAACCCATCAGCAGCTAACAACCATGTGGGTGGGTGATGTGAAGGGTTCAACTCCATGCTAAAGTGGTCCCAATACTTCTAGTTGCTAGAAACAGAATAAATTACAAGGGTTGGATTATTTAACAAGAGCTATATGGCTTCTGATAAAGTTTCCTTTGAGGCATCCAGTATTGATCATTCCTGGGGACTGAATGCTGGGCTGGATGAGCCAATGGTAGCTCTTAGGTTCAGATGGTGTGGAGAGGTTGGGGAGGTGTGATAATTGCAAAGGGGCTGTGAGCTAGAAAGGGAGGGGGACTGGGGTGGTCGGGGGAGGAATGAAGAAAGAGAAAAGAAAAACCCAGCAGTGCACCATGTTGCATTGTTCACGCTCAGACCTTCAATTTGCTCTCGGCATTCTCCTGCAGCGGGGAGAATGTTACGCTGGCTTAAGAGACAAATCGGACACAAAATAAAGACCAAGCACTCAGCAGTAAAGCAATTATCACAACATTTTATGCCGGGGCTGTTCCTTTTGAAGGCAGCCTGGTGCTGCCCGCATGTACCTTAACCCGTTCCTAATAACCATAAAGTCACCATTATTTACGGTACAAGACATTAAATAAATAATGAAAAAAGCTGCCGGCAACTGAGCAAGGCAAACAGGGTGTGCAGGAGAATCCCTTAGCACTGGTTTAACCTGAGCTGCAGGAGGACAGTTAACTGAGTCTTGTGGTAGGGGGGACAGCTATCCATCACACAAGAATCAGGTTGGACAGGAAGCCATAGAGAAGAATTAAGGAGACATAAAGAGGCGGTGGGGGGGGAGGGAAGCAAAATAAAGTAGAATGCAGTTCCAGGTTTAATTCTTACACCCATGAATTTCAGTGCTGCTGGGAAGAAAACTTATGAGGCCATTTTCTATTTCTGCTGGGCATAGCAGGCCAAATGCCTGCTATGAATCACAAGTCCAGAAGATCTCAGAAGACTTGTAAGAATGACTTTAAAGCTGAACTTGCTATTCTTGCTTGCTGGTTGCTAACATTAAACTGTACTATAATTATGCTTCTAAACTTGAAAGAAAGAAAGAAAGAAAGAAAGAAAGAAAGGAAGGATGGATGGATTCTTACAATTTCAGTAGGTTTTATAAAATACATCTAAATGGTGAAGACTGCTGGCATGGCTTTGAACGTCAAGCTTTGCCCCCTTGGGTTCCTTGGAGGAAAAAAGGTGGGATATAAATGCAATAAATAAATAAATTAAATAAATAAACTAACTCTTGCCCATAATGGGTAAGTTATCACCTTGAGCCTTAATTGATCCAGGAAGAAACTGATCCAAGTTAATAGTGAAAATAAGCACAGGTGTCACAATCCCACTACACCTCATTCATATTAAAAATGAAAATAAGTTATTTGTAGGAACCAAAGTCAAACTCATCTCAGTAGAAAAATGCCTGCTTCCACTTAAAAAAAAAAGAAAGAAACTGGCATCCATTACCCCATTAGTCATTCAATCATTTAAGCAAATATGGGTCAAAGAAGAAAAATCACAAATTATACCAGCCTGTTGTGCCCCCACCCTACCGCCAATCACCATATATAATTGTGGTTGGCATTTACCCAAGAGAATATATCCCTCTTGATAATCACCAGGAGACAGTGATAGGAATTCCCAGATCTCCTTCGTGGCGGGTAGATCAGGATTTATTGAGCAGTGTCTTCCCTGGTAGTAGCACTAGTTGCACTAATCACTAGATGAGGTTCACTGATACCTTCTCCAAGAATCTATTAATACTAATAATTTACTATTATTTATTAGTAAATTCCACAGCTGTTTTCTTATCCACCTCTTCTCTGTGAACAGGTGCTTCCATACCGTAGGTATTTACTCTAGAATAGCCACACTTTGTTCGCTCACTTTTTACTGAGCATCTACATGACATTGTCATCAACGGTTGCTCTCCTGTGCTTTCTCCAAGATTCTTCCATCTTTTCAGACCACAAAGGGGGCTTCCATACAGAAGATTTTTATCACTAACAACCAAAAGGCATTCTGCATTTATTCAGTCTTTTCTTCCTTAACAGGCTTTTTCTAGTAAGAAAACTCCCAAAGATGTGATGAAAAAGCATGGAAGGACAATGAAGTGAAGACTATGTCATTTGGATCCCCATTAAAATTCTGTGAAGTTGGCAGTGTGTTTACACAATAAAAGACTCATCTGGAAGCACCCCAAAATCCAACTTTTGGGGAAGGAACAGAAGTGTGATCTCCACAGGTGTTGATCACCTTAGTACTACTCTTCCGTCTTGTTGGCACAATTTTATCAGCTTACTCATTTTTTTCTTGATCTTTTTATTTGCACTAAAAATCTTTTAGCCTGTGTTTTTTAAACTATTGAAGTATTTGTGCAATAGAATTTTAGAGCAAATTTTAAGATATATTTTATAAAACCATGTTGCCTTTCCAGCTTGTACCATGTTGTGTTCTTTTTTAAAATTAGCACTAAAGCACTTTTAAGCCTACTTTTAAAAAAGCTATAGGCAGCACAATTCTATGTATATGTACTCAAAGATAAACCCTAATAAATTTAATGAGATTTACTCCCAGGCAAGTATGTACAGGATTGCAGCCTAAAGTAACGGCAAAATATCATCAAAATAAAAAGAACAACTTTAATACAAAACAAATAATCATTTTTTAAAAATTGATAGGAAATGTTTTATTTAAAAAATGGTATACTCAGAATTGCCACTTCCTCCACCCACAGAGCTATATCATACCTATTAATAAGGAGAAATCATAATGGAATGTAGACACCAAACAAATGCTATGCCCCCCGAAGTGCAAAAACTCCATTGCAATTCCGCACGCTGCTTACACCAGGAGAGCAATGATTGGGTAGAGCTAGAAGCTGTTTGTCTAGAAGCACTCCATCTCTGCACTTTCCACTACTCCCACTTCAACATGGCAGGATGAAGTGGGACCAGTCACCATGAGATATATTATAATCCTAATTCAGAATACAGGACCAGTGTTAAAACTTCCGTGCAGATACTCCTGTTGCCCACATAGAGTGTATGTGCATCAGTGATTATTCAAGACTGCCATTGAATATTTTAAACTGGTTTAGAGCCATTATGCAATCCCCATCCCATTGGGAAGCTGTGCATCAGTACAAAACAGGAGCATAGTAACCCAGAAAAAAAAACACCACTGCAGGCAGGTCCTAAGTGTTGAGGATGGCTGGGTACAAATAGCTGACTGGGTCCAGAAGATCCTGCTGGCAACCCTGAAGATGAGAAAATGTAGAAAGAGACAGAGGGGGACATGGAAGCAACTGGAAAGAAAGCTGAGAATGCAGGTCACCCTCTTGCCTGAATACTATCAGGGTCACTCCACAAGGTTTTTTTAAAATATGTTCATTGTCATCACCACCACCACCACATGTTCTCAAAGGAGACGGGCAAAGGTTACAGGTTTAAGACTCATGAAAGTAAAAGTCTTTTAAATACTTGAGTTCGTTAGTCAAGGGAACTAGCTTTTTATAGATGAAATATTCTTCATATTTCAATCCCAATCTAAGGCATTAAATGAGTCGTCTAGTACCAATGGGAGCTTCTTCCTTGTGTCAAATAGCAGTTTATGGGGGTTAGGATTTTCTCTGGAACTGCAGTGTGGGAGGGAAGAGTCAACCCCCTCCACCCCAAACTGCAGTCCTAATCCTACTCAGAGGCTTCAGCAGCAGGAAAACAAAAAGGATTCACACAATACCAAGCTACTCGTTTAATACCTTAGATTGGGAATCAAGTACAAAGTTTCACACCATCAAACTACCCATTTAAAGGAAATACATTACTTTGTGTAGTATTTCCCTTTACCTCTCAAATGTGTATTAAGTGAAACTAACTCTCCCTTGATATTCACAATAAGGGAATGTTATGAGGGTGAATATAAAAAATACAGCCTATTTTTCTTCAACTCCCTTTTCCTACAACTGTCCATTGCATCCCTGCATCCCCCCACCCGCCAAAGAAGGAGGTGGGGTTGAATAACAATTAGAGTGGTACCCAGAAACCACACCCTCTTCAACCCTCCCAAGCTCTGGGCTCCACACACTCATCATGCTATTCCACTGTCACCAGCTGACTCAGGGCAAGTTCAACCAACAGACTGTCAAGGGCTCCTTGGAGGTCTCTCTCTGTCTAAACCAGTAGCCAAGTCCAGACACAGACAAAGAAATTCCTTTCAAAGCTTTATTCTTCTTTTACAACTTAACAACTATATCGATTGCAACTAGATCTGGGCAGCACAGTACCTATGCCCTAAGTTGGAACAGTTGGTCCCCGTTTGAAAGGGAATTACTGGCAGACCCCTGAACTTAAGGACTAGGGAGAGTCCCTCCCCTTTTCCCTTGGAGCCTCTGGGCGCAGCCGTTGTTTGCGCACCAACCTGGCACTTCGCCTCCTTTCTGCGCCCTCCATCTGGCACCGCTCTCTGCGTCTGCGTCGTGCATCCACCAAGTCTGCTATCTGTGCTTGGTCACTCCCTGGACTGCTAACTAAACTAGGAATGCTGGTGGGAGGAATCTCCGTCAGCTGTTGGTCCTGGGAAAGAGGAGCGCGCTCCTCTCCCAGGAGCGACTGCTCCTCCTCAGAATCAGAACTACTCTGGGATTCTATGGGCTCAGTGTCCACCCTGACACAGACATCATTCTGCATAGTTGTCCACGTATCTGCAACAGGAGGGCTCTGTTCTATACGGTGAGAAGAAAATGTAAACAAACATGCTCTCTCGCACGCGCGCTCTCTCTCTCTCTCACACACACACACACACACACACACACACACACCCCTACCTACCTAAGTACATGGTAACAGAGTCAGACATATCCATACTACTACTAAGATGCTAGTTACAGAGAAGGCAGGACAAATCTGATTTCTGAATATCTTCAGCAGGAGTGTAGAACCACAGGCCTGGGGGCCCAATCCAGCCTGCCTGGGGGCCCAATCCTGGCCTCTGGGGTTCTGCAGATAGGCACACCCCCTTCTCCTTGCCCCAGCCCTTTTCCTCCAACCTCCAATTGTATGGTGGTTTTCCAACTTTTGTGTAGTTTTTTCCCCATTCCAAAAGGTTGAAACGTCTCTCCTAAGGCTTAGTCGCTGGCAATAAGAGCTTTAAACTAAAATACGCTGGTACTTTTGGTTCTTTGGTCCAACCCCTTTTGCCTTCGGCCCTGCCCGTCACTGGAATGCGGCCCCCAAGAGCTTCTCCAAAATGGAATTCAGCCTTTGAAAGAAGTTCTGCAACCCTGAAGTACAGCAGGGGTGGGCAACATGTGGCCCTCCAGACATTTTGACTGACACCTCCCATCAGTCAGAGTCAGCATAGTCAATTGTGAGGGATGATGGGATTTGTAGGCCAAAAACATCTGGAGGGCCACAAGTTGCCAACCCCTATCTACAGATTTGTTTCACATCCCACTGCATCAGGTTAGGCAGCCACCCTGAAGCAGGCAGCTTACAGTTTATACGATCTGGCCTATCTGAATTCTCAGTGAAGAGGAAGCAGGTTTCCAGGGTTCGGTGATTTTATTCTGTGGTTTTATTCTTTTTTAGCTTATTTTAGTCAAATCTAGAATTCTAGTCTAGTCAGCAAGAGAAAGAGAAGTGATCCTGGCATTTGCCAGGACTGAGAAGAGGGCATTCAAAGAGGCCTACGTTTCACACAGAAGTTTTCACACCATTACAAGCATCTGCTGCCATTGCTGAACAACAGCTACAAAGCAACTGCCTATGCACCCCCCCCCCCAACCAAATGCATACCCACCACCAACACCCATTTTCCCCCAAGCTTGGAGAAAATATAATTTCTGGTCAAATGGGGTTCCACAAAAGCTACTGAGAGAAGAAACCTCACAGACACACTGTCCTGAATTAGAAAATAACCCCCCCTGCCAATTCTTCAAAAGCTCAACCTGATTGAAATTCAGGAGCTCCACCGCCCCCTCCCTACTTCAAAAAAAAAGTGCACAAAACCAGCAAGACAAAGGCTTTTTGACTTGCAACAGCCCCCCAGCTCCCCAGGACAGAGGCTGTGTAAGAGTGAAACCCAGTCCTGACAAAGCCTATTGTCCCCTCCTCCCTTCCCACCCCCACCCCCCGGACCACTACTGCTTGTGATCCAAAGGCTCCAGAAAGTTGGAGGACACACACACCCCCATTGCCAAAAATAAAGGAGTTGGGCGACTTTTGTATGCAATACAAAGAAGCTCTGCAGTAACAAAGCTAGCCACAAGATTTACTCACCTGCTTCTTGAGACGCTGAAAACAAACACCATTTGGTGACTATGGCAGTTGACCTCAATCCCCTATCCTGAAGTCAGCACCATGAAAGCGATTGGATTTTGCTCTCTCTCTCTCTCTCTCTCTCTCTCACACACACACACACACACACACACTGCATCCACAGCTAAAGTGGCCCTTCTTCCTAACTCTTAACTTTCAGTTCAAGGAGTTACATAAATTTAAAGATCAATGTGCGGAAGTGGTTGGTCAATCAACTGGGCTGTCCTCTTGTACATTCATACCATAAAAGATATCCCTGTTAGTAGCACTTAGCACCTATTCTGACTTGATAACAGGATTTAGACAAACAAGCTTCTCCTGGTGTGCAATTCTAAAGTGTTGTCACTCTTTAACACTTGGAATAATTTTATTTCAAGACTGAGTTCACCCAAATTCATATTCTAGTTGCTATATACCTTTGGTTGAAAAGTTATCTAACAGCACAATCCTAAACATGTATAGTCAGAAGTAAGCTCCAGGGAGTTCAACAAGACTTACTTTCAGGTAAGTGTGTATATGATTGCAGCCTAAACTATTATCATAGAATCATAGAATAGTAGGTTTGGAAGGGGCCTACAAGGCCACAGAGTCCAACCCCCTATTAGTCCACAATGTGCCCCTGCCACATTGTAGCCTTTGAAGAATCATCTGGGAAGACGTTAAACAAAAGACAATAGTAAGATATCTAGCAAGTCCTATGTAAGGGGGGGGGGGGGCTTGCAGAGAGTATCAGACTACTCCATGCATTACCTTCTGACTGGTCTGTTTCACCATCCCTACAAGTGCACACTTCACAAGCTGAGCATTCATTCCCAAGTGCCGGAACTCACATCATTTAGCCTTAAAAGCAGGGTCAGGGGAGATGGCAAAGTTACTCCTCGCCATAAACCATGCATGAACTGGATAACACACTATTGTCTTTGAACAGGGTTTTGCAGAACTATCTTGCAAAAACTAAAATGAGGTAAGGGCCACACATGTTTTGATACTTTAGGTAAGCCCTCTATCAAGTCTCCTTTCTGGCTTCTTTTAAACCCCACTTCATCCTTTCTCTCTTCTCTACCTCAGTCCTGTCTATCTCATTTAAAAAGCAGTAGGGGCCAAGACTTTTGTACATTTGCATACCCAGCATGCCTAAGTATTAGGTAATAACAGCAGCACCAACAATAATAGTAATATGTTGTTACTCCCATCTTCTGTGCAATGTGCTCTAGCTGCAGATGCAATACAACTCAAACTAATACTTTCCTTATCCAAGTGCACCTCCTTCTTTAGATCTTGAATAAGAATCTCTTCCTAGGTGAGCAGGAAAATTATGTGGGCTCATAAAAATTTAGATTTATTACTCCAAGAGGTGAAGCCCATAATATAGAGAGCCTGTCGGGCACACACTAGTGCTTTCTGCACATGCTCAAAGATTTTGTCATGTGTTTCCTTTGGACTGCAGCTCCTTGCATTTCATCCGAAATCACTCCCAAAGTTTTCCAGAGCTTCAGGAGGCACTTGCACATCAGTGTTTAGAGCTCCCTTTTGAAGGAGAGGGTCACAGGTGGGCCACTGTAAATGTAAAAACTTGCTGTGCAGGTTACTGGATCAGAGACATGGGACATAATTTAGCTAGGACCAACCCAAGGGCCTCAGGCTTTGTATGGACAATAAGGCACAAAGTAGAGGTATAAAGCACGTAAGCTTCCTAGGAATTACGCACCTAGGAACAGGGCACCTATCACAATCCTGAAAATCTTACCTTTGATTATTGACATGTCACGGGTCCAAGCAGATCTAGTTGAGCCCAACATTTTTCAATCAGAGACAGTCCCCATGTGACTTATTACCCACACAAACAGGAAGAAGCTAACTAGCTTTTATGCTGGCATCTCATTCAGGGTGAGCTTTGTGTGGCGCAGAGTAGTAGGCGGCAGTATTGCAACCAAAACTCTCCCCACGACCTGAGTTCGATTCCAGCGGAAGCTGGGTCCCGGGAAGCCGGCTCAGGTTGACTCAGCCTTCCATCCTTCCGAGGTCAGTAAAATGAGTACCACATTGCTGAGGGAAAGGTAGTCACGACTGGGGAAGGCAATGGCAAACCACCCCGCTATAGTCTGCCATGAAAACGCCAGCGAAAGCGGCGTCCCTCTAGGAGTCAGCAATGACTCGGTGCTTGCACAGGAGGAACCTTTCCTTTCCTCATTCAGGGTACTGCCACCAATTTATCAGGTACCAATCTCCAAATAGATAAGGATATCTGGTTAATCACACAGTTACATGGACCCCTTTCTTGTTTAATACAAGTGGCTCTTTAGCCCTCCTCCTAAAGATATTATTAAAGTAGCATAAAGCCAGTTTGAGGTTTATGGGGATTTAGCTTTTGAAAAACACAAAAGAAAGTACAAGCGAACATAAAATGAGATCTGTAAGTACAACGATCCACAGCTAAGTAGGAAAGCATATGCTTTACACCCACCAGGTATCAAATGCATTGATGGGGATCAATGGAGGCTTTCCCTCCCTCCATTTTAAAATACCCTGTGGTAGGAGAATTTCAAGGGGAAAATGGTGGCAGGGGGAGGTTTAATCTTTCCCTCCTGGTCCTTGGTGGTCCCAGTCTGAATTACGGCTGCAAACCCTTACTCTAGAGTAAAAGAAAAAAGAAGGGTTAAACTACTCTCAAATAACCCTGCGACAGCTCATATTGCTTAACCCTCCAACAAACCATGACGTCTAGGTTCAGATCACATGATAAGCTGCAGCTGGGCAGTGATTATGAAAATCACGCCCAGCATGCGCTGCAGCTCACAACAAGCCACAGTGGCTTGTTCTGATTGTGCGAACCAGGCCAATATGTGATTTAAGGCACTTCAGCTAGCAGGTCAAGCTGTCTGTCTGCAGACTCATTTGCATGAACAAGTGCTCATAGAAGTAGTCTACTCTCATGTCAATGTACCAACAGACAAGCATACATACCAAAGTTCTAGTAGCAGCATCTGTGAGTGCTGTATCCTGGGGATGAAGAACAACTCCTCTCATGGAGGCTGCCACTGTAACTTCCATCTGTAAGTTCATCCAGCAATACACTGTTTACACAAAGACCACTCACGTGGGTGATTATTTGCACAAATAAGTCAACATTTAGATTATCTGAAATGGTTTTTAGACACACAGTTTTATAGAGCAGTAATTCTGGGCAGGGAGAAGGGCATTTTCCAATAGCGGTAAACTATTCATTAATTTCTCCTCTTCGCCCCCCACCTGCAATTTATACCGCACTTCCTAGCAAAGATTTCAAAATGGCTTACACTAATTAAAAGCATACAATTAGCATCATTAATTGTCTGCAGGAGTATCTGGACTAACAGCAGACTAGAAGGGATGTACAATCTAAACAATATACAGGTACTTTACTTCCACATAAAAAGTGTACTTTTAATCTGTAACAATGGTGATAGCTGTTAAGCTCCATAAACATTTATACATTTCTAGACTTCATGGCTGCACTGATGTTTAAAAATGAATGTGTAAGCCTTGTTGTGGCGAAGGGGCTTGCGTAACTCAGTGAAGCCATAAGCTATGCCGTGCAGGGCCACCCAAGACGGACAGGTCATGGCAGAGAGTTCTGACAAAATGTGGTCCACTGGAGAAGGAAATGGCAACCCACTCCAGTATTCTTGCCAAGAAAACCCCATGGAACGTATCACAAGAATAAAAGATATGACGCCGGAAGATGAGCCCCTCAGGTCGGAAGGTGTCCAATATGCTACTGGGGAAGAACAGAGGGTATTTCCAAGTAGCACCAGAAAGAGTGAAGCGGCTGGGCCAAACCCGAAAGGACACTCAGCTGTGGATGTGTCTGGTGGTGAAAAGAAAATCCGATGTTGTAAAGAACAATATTGTTTAGGAACCTGGAATGTCAGATCAATGAATCAAGGTAAGCTGGAGGTGGTCAAACATGAGATGGCAAGATTGAACATCGACATTTTGGGAATCAGCGAACTAAAATGGACAGGCATGGGTGAATTTAATTCAGGTGACCATCATATCTACTATTGTGGGCAAGAATCCCTTAGAAGAAATGGAGTAGCACTCATAGTCAACAAAAGGGTGGGAAAAGCAGTACTGGGGTACAATCTTAAAAATAATAGAATGATCTCAGTACGAATCCAAGGCAAACCATTCAACATCACAGTAATTCAAGTCTATGCCCCAACCACTGAGGCCGAAGAAGCTGAGGTTGATCGGTTCTATGAAGACCTACAACACCTTCTAGAACTAACACCAAAAAAAGATGTCCTCTTCATCATAGGGGATTGGAATGCTAAAGTAGGAAGTCAAGAAATCACCAGGATAACAGGCAAGCATGGCCTTGGTGTACAAAATGAAGCAGGACAAAAGCTAATAGAGTTTTGCCAAGAGAACAGGCTGATCATAGCAAACACTCTTTTCCAACAGCACAAGAGGCGACTCTACACATGGACATCACCAGATGGTCAATATCGAAATCAGATTGATTATGTCCTTTGCAGCCAAAGATGGAGAAGCTCCATACAGTCAGTCAAAACAAGACCTGGAGCTGACTGTGGCTCAGATCATGAGCTGCTTCTTGCAAAATTTCGGCTTAAATTGAAGAACGTCGGGAAAACCACTAAACCGTTCAGGTATGACCTAAATCATATCCCTGATGAATCTACAGTGGAGGTGAGGAATAGATTTCAGGGATTAGACCTGATAGACAGAGTGCCTGAGGAACTATGGACGGAGGTCCGTAACATTGTTCAGGAGGCAGCAACGAAATCCGTCCCAAAGAAAAAGAAATGCAAGAAAGCCAAGTGGCTGTCTGATGAGGCTTTACAAGTAGCTGAGGAAAGAAGGGAAGCGAAAAGCAAAGGAGAAAGGGGAAGATATATCCAACTGAATGCAGAGTTTCAGAGAATAGCAAGGAGAGACAAGAAGGCCTTCTTAAATGAACAATGCAAAGAAATCGAGGAAAACAACAGAATGGGAAAGACTAGAGATCTCTTCAAGAAAATTGGAGATCTCAAGGGAACGTTTTGTGCAAAGACGGGCATGATAAAGGACAAAGAAGGCAGGGACCTCACAGAAGCAGATGAGATTAAGAAGAGGTGGCAAGAATACACAGAAGAACTATACAGGAAAGATCTGAATGTCCCTGATAGCCATGATAGTGCGGTCACTGAACTTGAGCCAGACAACCTAGAGAGTGAAGTCAAGTGGGCCTTAGGAAGCATTAGTAACAACAAAGCTGGCGGAGATGACAGTATTCCAGCCGAGCTATTTAAAATCCTAAAAGATGATGCTGTTAAAGTGCTGCATTCAATATGCCAACAAATCTGGAACACTCAACAGTGGCCACAAGACTGGAAAAGGTCAGTTTACATTCCAATTCCAAAGAAGGGCAACGCCAAAGAGTGTTCAAACTACCGCACAATTGCGCTCATTTCACATGCCAGCAAGGTGATGCTCAAAATCCTACAAGCTAGGCTTCAGCAGTATGCGAATCGAGAACTACCGGAAGTACAAGCTGGGTTTCGAAGAGGCAGAGGAACTAGAGATCAAATCGCCAACATTCGCTGCATCATGGAGAAAGCAAGAGAATTCCAGAAAAATGTCTATTTCTGCTTCATTGACTACGCTAAAGCCTTTGATTGTGTGGATCACAACAAACTGTGGCAAATTCTTAAAGTGATGGGAGTACCAGACCACCTTACCTGTCTCCTGAGAAACCTGTACGAGGGTCAAGAAGCAACAGTAAGAACCAGACATGGAACAACCGAGTGGTTCAAAATTGGGAAAGGAGTACGACAAGGCTGCATATTGTCACCCTGCTTATTTAACTTATATGCAGAGTACATCATGAGAAATGCCGGGTTGGATGAATCAGAGGTCGGAATTAAGATTGCCGGGAGAATTATCAACAACCTCCAATATGCAGACGATACCACCCTAATGGCAGAAAGCAAAGAGGATCTCAAGAGCCTCTTGTTGAGGGTGAAAGAGGAGAGTGCAAAAGCTGGTTTGAAACTCAACATTAAAAAAACTAAGATCATGTCATCTGGCCCTATCACTTCCTGGCATATAGAAGGGGAAGAAATGGAAGCAGTGACAGATTTTACTTTCTTGGGCTCCAAGATCACCGCAGACGGTGACTGTAG
Organism: Heloderma suspectum; assembly: GCF_057233095.1. Classification (NCBI taxonomy): domain Eukaryota; kingdom Metazoa; phylum Chordata; class Lepidosauria; order Squamata; family Helodermatidae; genus Heloderma; species Heloderma suspectum. Next base: position 235,728,114 of record NC_139461.1, read on the forward strand.
CCATGAAATTAAAAGACGCTTGCTCCTTGGGAGGAAAGCTATGGCAAACCTAGACAGCATAGTAAGAAGCAGAGACATCACCTTGCCGACAAAGGTCCGTCTAATCAAAGCTATGGTTTTCCCAGTAGTAACGTATGGCTGTGAGAGCTGGACTGTAAGGAAGGCTGAGCGCCGAAGAATTGATGCTTTCGAACTGTGGTGCTGGAGAAGACTCTTACGAGTCCCCTGGACTGCAAGGAGGTCAAATCAGTCCATCCTAAAGGAAATCAACCCTGACTGCTCATTGGAAGGACAGATAATGAAGCTGAAGCTCCAATATTTTGGCCACCTAATGCGAAGAGAAAACTCCCTGGAAAAGACCCTGATGCTGGGAAAGACTGAAGGCAAAAGGAGAAGGGGACGGCAGAGGATGAGATGGCTAGATAGCATCACGGATGCAATGAATATGAACTTGAGCACGCTCCGGGAGAGAGCGCAGGACAGGAAGGCCTGGCGTGCTATGGTCCATGGGGTCACGAAGAGTCGGACACGACTGAACGACTGAACAACAACAACAAAGTATGTGCTAAAATGAGAGAGGGTATGTTACATGGGGCATATTTGACCACCAAGGCTTTTCTTATGGTACACACTGCCCTGTTCTGCTTCTGTATGATGACTCAACCTACAGATAAGGACAAGCTTTTTAAGGGGAAATACTTGGCTGGACAAATACAGCCTCCAGGATTCACACTGTCTGCCCCTGTGCCAGAGGATACAACACAAAAAAGTAATCATAATAAACCCAAATTCATTGTTCTTTCAATATCTCATGACTTGTCCATTTCAAGATTTCAGAAGGTCCAAATTTCCCACACTTGAACTTAATAATCCCACTGTTGCTGCAAAAACAGAATGCTTCTGTTGTGGGATGGTGTCATAAAACTTGGGGCAAATTACTGTAATCACAATTAACTAAGCTGTAAATTAGCTGTGATTCTCAGACTGAAAGTATAGTTTTCATGCAGTTGTGCATACTTGACCACTCCTGAACTAATGAATAATAATCCTGCCTGGAACTAAAGGCAACGAAGCCAAGATCAAGAGCTAGGAAGGGGCTTGGATACAAAGACTGTTATGAGTTACAGAGGTCAAGTAACAAGGAGCCCTAGCTACTTTCGCCTTTCTTACCAAATATAAAAGATAAAACCACAAAGCTTTGTCTCAATCATTAGCTGAATTCATTTCCTTCTGCCTATTTTTTTTTTTTTAATGCTCTAAGGAACTATACTGGAGAAGTTCACTCAGGTCTGAATTTTGAAACCCCTAGTTGGCCCATTTAAGTAAGCTCAGAAAGCTATATTTTAAAACCTACTTACCAATATGCCCAGCTTTTGGGTACTACCTCAGCTACCAAACTGGAATGGGAAGACAAAATGCAGCCTTATAACAGGAAGCAAATCCAGGGCCTGGCCTTCCATGTAGTGGCGTGAATCTCCTGTTGCAGGTGGTGGATCCTGAGAAGTGGCAGATCCCGCTGCCAGACGAATTGCACATCTTGCCTAGCACTTCTTCGGAAAGCTACACTGGCCACTCTCCTGTTGCAACAAGGGCAGCTGGCACAGCTCTCTGAAGTACCACCTGCCCAATGCCTTGCTTTGAGGACCCCTCAGAGCATGGCATTGGCCAGATAGACTCTCTGAAAAGCCTTGCCAGCTGCTCAGAAGAGTACCCATCACAGCTCTCCAGAGAGCCTGGCCAAAATGCTTCGGTGCAAGGGGTCCTTCCTCAGAGCAAGGCATTGGCTGGGAGGTGACCCTAGAGATTGCTTGTGCTGCCATGGCACAGGCAGTCTCCAGGACCAACTCTCTGCTCATGCCTCACTCTGACGAAGAACCCCTCAAGTAAGGCGATGAGGGAGGAGGGAAGCCTATGGTGTGCTGCAGCTGCCACCACTGCTGCACAGCGGAGGAAGGGGAAAGTGGGGGTTGCCACCACTGCTGCCATCGGGAGGAGGAGAGCAGTGACCAGCAACTGCAGCCATCAATAAGGAGGGTAAAAGGGGGAAGATGAGAGGGAGAGAGTCATTGCCGCCATGGCCAGGGGTAGGGAGGGGGAGAGAAGAGAGGGAAGTGGTCGTGGAAGGAGGAGAAGGGAAGGCAGCAACCGCTGGCACTGCCATCATCGGCAGCAGCAGGGGAAAAGGAAGAGGGAGGGAGAGGGGGCGGCTGGGCAGCAGCAGCTGCCAGCATCGTCATGACCAGGGGTGTGGGGGAGAGAGGGCAGTGGCGTGACCTCTCACCTCAAGTGAAGGGAGGTCTTGCACTGGCCATGAGCAAATCACATGGTAGACAAAAACAACAGAGTGTCAGCCTAGTACTGGGGAAACCCAGGGTTGTGTTTCCATGACAACAGAAGGAGAAACTAATGAAGGAGTACCAGATTTTTTTAAAGGAATTGGCTTTGCTGTGAGCAGGGTGCCACGAGCAGATTCTCTGGACCAGTAAAAATAGCTTCACAAAACATACTTCCTGGTGGGGGTAGGGGTTGGAGTGAACATCATCTGACTGGCAGGGGCTGCTCAACCAATAAGAGACGCTTCCCCCTCCCCCCCCCCCCGCTTTCTCCTTTCCCCTGAAAGTCCAGATGCCCCTGCATTTCAGGAGCCTCATTGAGCACAATGGGAGTTAATTCTGAGTAGGCACACATATGCTTGTGCTGGGAAAGAGGGGGAGAGAGAATACAAAGACAGAAACCAGCCCCCATTGTAACCAGCAGGATATCTATAATGAAGCTGTGAAGTAGTTACTTCCTAAGGCAATGAATCTGAGCCTTGAGATCCTGCTTGATTGCTTAATCGCACTTAAGGAATTGGGCTTTGAAGTGTGCTATTTCAATTGAGGGGGAATCTCTGTAAGTTCGGAAGTGGGCATTCAAAGGGAAGCCTCATTGACTGCAATGGGAGTTACTTCTGAGGAGACACTAATGGGATTGCTGTGGGAAAGAGACTGAAAGCAGCCACCATTTTAACGCACAAGATTTCTATAAGGAAGCTGTGAAGGAGTTGCATCCTAAGGCAATGAATCAGAGCCTTGAGAGATCCACTTAATCGCATTTAAGGAATTGGGCTTTGATACGTGCTGTGTCAATTGAGGGGCTTCTCTGTTATTTCTGTGGTCATTCAGAGGGCAAGCTTCATTCAGCACAATGGGAGGAAACACCCCTTGATGGGGGGGGGGGCATGGTGAAAGGCACATCCCTGGGCAGGGCTAGCCTACCAGAGCTTAATCCTGGGGTTGGGGAATACAACAACTATATTGGGGAAAACCCGACTTAAGGAAAAGAATCAGACTTTAAGCAGTCTTAGGAAATCCAGTTTTTCCCTGATAAGCTCCAGGGTGGCTGCTGGATGGCCATAACATCATGTATATCCCTAACAACTTCAACATGCAGCCGGCTCAGAGTAAATCACTGGTGGAAACACCCCCAAGGTTAAAATCCTCATTTAGCCATAAAGCTCAGAGTGACTTTGGGCCAGCCACTAACTCTTAGCCTAACATACTCACAGGTTTGTTGTGAGAATATAATGGGGTGAGTGGGGAGAACCACGTCTACTGCCTTGAGCTCCTTGAAGGAAAAGTGGGACATATAATTAACTACACTGCTCTTTCCTTGGGTAGGTTTCAGGACCAGCACAAGCACCATCTGAGGCAGAAGATCGTGCCACTGCCCTCTCTTCTCTCCCCTACCCCACTCCCCATCAGCCATGACAGCAGCCACCCACCTGCCTGCCCCCTCCTCCTCCTTTTCCCTTCCCCACAACAAAAATGATGGTGGCAGCCACCACCCACTCTCCTCCTCCCTTCCTCCCCATGACTGCCCTGTCTTCTCTCCCCACCCATGACAGTGATGGTGATGACCCCCTCCCAACCAACCTTTGTCAGTGATGACAGCAGTTGCTGGTCACTGCCTTCCTCCTCCTCCTCCTCTCAACAGCAGCAGTGACAGCAACCACTGCCCCCCCTTTTCTCCCCACCACAGCACTGCCGCTGCAGACTGCCACAGGTCTTTCTCCTCCCTTGATACCTCACTTGAGAGGTCCTTCCTCAGAGTAAGGCATTGATGGGGAGGTGGCGGTAGAGACTGTCCATGCCACAGCAGCACAGGTAATCTCCAGAGCCACCTCCCTTCTGAGGAAGGACCCCTTACAGTGAGGCATTTGGGCCAGACTCTCTGGAAAGCTGTGATGGACACTCCCTGTTCTGAGCAGCCGGCAGGGCTTCACGGCAGGTTTACCTGCCCAATGTCAGTGAGCCAAGTGTGCAGTTCTCCTGGTGGCAGAATCCACTGCCCTTCAGGATCCACTACCTGAGGCAGGGGATTCGCCCCACCCCAAGGAAAGGCAGATGGTAGTAGGTTTGAAAAATGGAGCGGGGGGGGGGGAGATTATACAAATGGATTAGTATTACTATGTAAAGTGAGCATTCCTGACCTTTGTATATTCTTTCTTTCTTTTTGTATTATGTCTTTCTTTTAGACTGTAAACTTTTCTGGTAAAGCTGTCTTAATAAGTACAGAGGTACAATCAGTTGTAAGACAGTGTAAACCATCACTAGTTTCAGCGGCAATTAAACTAGCCCTTCTCTGCATTAGCGGAATACACTGGGTGGAGCGTGGGGGGATTTACTGTCTGGTAAGGTTCCTAAAAACATTTTAGATAATCTGGGGTTAATTAGCTGACCAATTAATCCCTAGTTTTCCAGAACACTTGTATATATTTCACCTCTCACTGAAGTATCTTTCAAGGGCTTCTGGCTAGAAAAATGCTAAATGCAGGCTTTAACATTCTTCTTACAAAAGTTTGAATTTCATCTTCACTTTTTTGGTGCAGGTTCTGGGAAATATTAGAAGATGCGGGGGGGGGGGGGGTCATGTTTGCCTATTCAATTTCTCCCCTCAATAATATCTAGCCTAAAAACCACCCTTAGGCCAGAAAACTGACAAAGAAATTAATAATTAATCCAAGTCCCTAGCAGCCTAGCAGAGCGCAACACTTTAAAGTGTGCATTTGAAGAGAAACCCAAGCATACGCAAGCCAAACCAAAGCCCTTCTTTGAACACCAGCACCCAGGCATTCTTGTAGATGTAGGATTTATGCAGCTGCTCCAGCAAGCCAGTTCAGAGAGCCCTCTTCTCGACAGTTCACCCTGACGCCATTTTCTTAAAACTCACTCACTTTTTTCACATCACCTTTTTATTGTTTCAACTCTTTTGTTTGTTTTCTTTCCTTTGAGTAAGAAAGAACAGAGAGAAAAACACACACAACACCTTAAACTTTAGGCTATTAAAAATAAAAAAGCAAGAAAGGATGTGTGCTGGGGGGAGGAGAATAGAGAAGACATTTTCTCTTGGCTGAAAGGGTCTTTTTTGTTTTCAACCTGCTTTTAAAGGAGTCAGACCCCATAACAACCTTTACCTTTCTAGCTGCCTGTTGCTCTTGATAAAGGTGAAGAGGAACAACTTGTGTTGGGCTGAGAACTTGAGAAGAACAAATCCCTTATTTTCTTCTTGGCGAAAGTATTTCCTAATTGCTTCTGATTCCTTTCTGTGTTGTCTGATAACACTGGGAAAAAGCGGGGTAGCACCGAGTGCAGGAATAAAATCAATAGGAGAGAAAGTAAAAGAGAAATCTCTTTTCGGGGGCTTCAGACAGCAGGAGTGCAATGCAGAAGTACAGAAAGAGGGAGAAAGTAAAGGGAATGTGAGATGTCTCAAAAATAAATAAATTACCCAATACTGCTTGGGTGAGCCCCTTCTTTCCTATCAGCTTTTACAGGGGGCAATACGTTTTATTCATTGCCAGGCCTGACTTATTGCAGCCTTGTTTTTAATGACGTATAATAAGGAGAACATTTTGTAACAACACGGCTCCTCTATTTTATCCGACAAACAGCTGTGTCATGGCCGTCGCAGCGAGAATGAATCATATCTCTCTGCCTGCATATGCGAACTCCCATGTAATTACCCTTGCATCTTAAATAAAGCAGGCCCTAAACCTGTCGCTCAGATTACAAGCAAGCGGAGCAACCCTCATAACTGTGGCCTCTATCATTACAATTAATTTATCACAGAAGCACTGAGATTAGAGACTTTGAATTAAAACACAGTAAGGAGGGTACCACCATGATGACAACAAATGAGTCCAGGGGAGACAGGGAGAGGTGAGAGTGTTTTATTGCAAAGGTTGAATAGCCTAATTTCTTAACTAGATCAAGGGGGGGGGGGGTCCTATACTTTATATTACTCTCATATCTCACTCTGGCTCCCGCCCCTCTCCCCATCTCCCTCAGGAAGTAGAAAGTGAAAAAACTTGAGCCAAGACTGTGCAGTTTTGTTAAATATGTATCTATTTAAAAGGTATCAGTTTAAATGAGTGACTACGTAAAATGTAGAGTTATACATTATCCCAATATTCTCTCATGTATGTTTATGCATTTTATATCATATTTTAAAGGTATCAGTATAATATGTATGTGTTTCACTTTATGTGTATACACATTCACACAAAACTGGGAAATGCCATCTTGCATCCATTTGTATTTTCTTTCCCCTGCCTGCATACACAGAACAATTACTGCAGGACCTCCCTCATGTGTTGGTTTCATTACTGTGACGTTTCTAGGCCTTTCCACTTGAATTTGTTTTTTCTTTCGCCATTATGGAGAAAATTAAAGCCCCAGGCAGTAAAGTGCAGGAACACTGCACACAAATAATTCATAGATGTCTGTGTTATCCGAAGCTACTAAACAGTCCAAGACGTGACTTTCCAATGTTGAATGTTACCTATTTTGTTTCTTCAAAAGGATGCAGACAGAATCACCCAAACCTTTCTAAACCAACTTTACTGTCCCAGTCTAACCACTTCATAATCTGGCTATCTGCCAAGGAGGGGGAGGGTCAAATTCCAAACCTCTCATTCAGGCAGACACTGGGGGCGCTGGGGTGCCCATTCCTTCCAAAGGTGATTTCCTTTAATGTGGAACACAGGTTTTCTATTTCAATGTGGAACATAATAGCAACTCAGTGTCATGTCACCCATGCAGCCCTATATCAACATGACCCACAGAAAATGGCATATTCAATACACATATTCAAGCATCGGTTTACCAGTGCTCTATCATCAACTTCAGGTTCTGGAGTAGACCAGTGTGACTTGCATCAAATGTTACAGTGTATCCTCATTGCCTAACAGCAGTAATCCTGATCAGAGTTCCAGCCAGCCATGCCTTGCTCCAGGCAGGATACTCCATTACATTCCCTCTTCTTCCTCCCATTCCATTTTTCTTTACCAACTGACAGTTAACATCCCACATCTACTGAGCATGCTCTGTGCCCACTGGGATTGTTTGTTGTATGTGTCCTCTTAGATTTTGCTTTAAAAAAAAATAATTGTACTTCTGAAAACCTTGGGGTTTCCCCAAGCAGGCTGATACCTCTTGTTTGTTCAGTGGCCCCGATTTGGCTTCAATCCTGTCGGCACTCACCACCTGAGTTTGCTATTAGAGGAAGTGATGGACCAAAAGGATGCATCTCCTCAGTGTCTTGATAATTCCTTTCCTGTGGATGTTTTTTACCATCATGCACATTAACACTGGACTAATATGAGTGACAAAGCTGAAGGAGGAGCAGATGGTTTAATCCTAAAAGAGGATCAAAGGACACAAGAAACAGTCAGACAATAACACACTGTAATCACAGTAAAGGCACAAAAACAATAAGGCCTTGCTGGAAATGAGCAAGAATGGGAACGTGACAGGGCAGCCACTTTACCCCCTTATAGTTAGAATATCAACTCCTTTTGGAAGTGAATATGTATATCCCTTTGTACTACCGTAGCCAGCTTCTCTGCCACCCATCCAAGTAAGTCTTGTAGAAATTTTTAAATACAGCTGGCAGCAAGCAAATTAAAAATATTCCAACAAAACTGCAGCCTTCCACAGGCCACTCAGGGTCATGTAAATTCAGCAGATTATCCATTCCTAACTCCTTTCATCTATCACCCGCCTCTGTTATTGATCTGCTCTTCCAAGGAAGCGGGACCATGCCATCTCTTACTGAGTCCTGCAATCTAGCCAGACACTTTTGTGACCGTTGAAGAAGAGATGAGGTCAGGTTCAGTAGTGCAGGGTTTCTGCACACCATAATCTAAATTGGGCCATAGTCTTGGGATGTCTACACTTTGGAACCTTATCCACATTGCCATAAAATTCCAATAATGGCTTGATGAACTGGTGGAAATAGACTAAGAACACAGCCATAATGGCTCCTTTCCTCCTCTAACATGTGAGCCATTCGCTTTCACTTCCATTTTAAATTAACTGCTGCTTGTCATGACATCCAAACCCAGATCAACTGCAACTCATCTTAAATATGGCCTGTTGAAACAAACCAAATTCAAACCATAGTTTTTGAAGCTGGCTTGTTTCAACAAACCACAGTTAAGATTAGCCAGTTTAGGATTCAGACATAATACTAAACTTTGGTTAATCTACAACAGGAGCAGAAGCTTCTTATTTCCTAGCGGCCATACCGGAGGAGAGGGGAAGAGGAGCATGTGGGCCCAAGGTTTGCTCTGGCAGCTTATCCTCATAATGCTAAACCACGGTTTAGTACTTTGTGAAAATGCAGCCAATAATGAATGGCAAAAGGTAGAGCACTACTGGACCCAAACATGTGGCAAATGTACATTCTGTATAAGGAAGACTGTGTTAGGCCTCTTTACTTAAGAACTGCTCTTCAGGATCTCAGTTTTAAATCAAAAAAGCTTCAAGCAACCCTAGTCTAAAACAAAAACCATCAAATGTATTTATTTGAAGTATTTTTATGCCGTCACTCAGCCAAAAAGGCTCCCTGATTGGCTTAAAGGTAAAGGTGTCCCCAACCAGTCGTGTCTGACTCTAGGGTGCGGTGCTCATCCCCGTTTCTAAGCCGAAGAGCCAGCGCTGTCCGAAGACGCTTCCGTGGTCATGTGGCCGGCATGACTGAACACCGAGGTGCACGGAACGCTGTTACCTTTCCCGCCGAGGCGGTACCTATTTATCTACTTGCAATTTCTTGCTTTCGAACTGCTAGGTTGGCAGGAGCTGGGACTGAAGACGGGAGCTCACTCCGTCACGCAGCACTCGGGTCTCGAACTGCTGACCTGCCGACCTTCCAGTCTGCAGTTCAGCGTCTTAACCACTAAGCCACCGCGGCCCCTCCCTGATTGGCTTACATATAATCAATTAAACAAGACCGCCCCTGCCGGTAGTCTTACAATATAAAAAAATGAATAGCATAAGTAAGTATAACTAAGTCGGCGCTTCGTTCTTGAGCCTGCAGGCAGCTCAAAACAATAGCAGGTCAGAGGGAGAGAAACAATTAAGTTCTGAAATCATCCCTAACTCCCACCAATTACCATCCATATCTTTGACAGATGAAAGTCAGCTTAGTACAGTCAATAGAGTGCTTTATCTGAGCCAAGGAGATCTGGGTTCAAATCCTTATTCAGCCATAAAGACAACTGGATAACCTTGAGAATTCACATTCTCTCAATCTCAAAATACCTCAAAATTGGCAAAAACTCCATGTACACCACAAGACCCTTGGACGAAGGGTGGGATATAAATGTGGTGGCAATGATAATGATGATGATAGGTGGCAATTTCATAGGCAATTTAATTTAATTACTGATTTTTGTTTTGGAAATATCTCACCTCTACCAGTTAACCTACCATACCAAACATGTCCCTGCTTCTTTTTGAAAGTCACAGTCCTTGTTTGCCTAAGAATGTATTTGTTCAATGTCCTAGGCATAGAATACTCTGCCTACCACTGCCTTATCAGCATCCCTTCATTAGTTTTGAAAGATATGCCTTCCCAAAAACCTAAATTTGTTTATTAATTTTCAGTTCTTAACTGGAGGGAGCAATCCTATGTCCCCTAGACAGCATCTGGGGGACATACAATTGTTTGGTTTCCTGGATCCAAACTTGAAGTCAGGGAAACTGTGCTTCCTACCCCCTCCGTCTTGTACCCAGTCTGGAGAGAATTGTACCAGCTACCTCTCTGCACTTGGTAAACGGCACGCAGAGATGGGAGAAAGGAGGCGTTCCTGGGGGAGGGGAGGAGACAGGGGTGGCTGACTTACACCTTTTGCTATTACCACCCCAGCCTCCTTCACTCAGCCACCCTGCCGAAGCCCCCACTAGATGGGCAAAACTGCCTATCTAACTTAAATGTGGTGCAGGAAGTACAACTGGATTTCCCCCATATATCCTATATCATTCCTATATATTATGTGGTAGTGTGCTACATAATTCTTTAGGGGGTTGTAGAAGTTGCATTTCTGGTGGCTAAAGATACCCTGTTCTACTGAAGAAAAGTCAAAATATCAAGAGGCCAAATACTTCATAAAGCAGGCCAGCACAATATACAGCCTTTGGGCAAAAAGTGGTCCCATCCATTCCACACACACACACACCCCCGCTTAAACTATAGTTGCCTTTTCTCACATTATGTGCATGGCACAGACAAAGAGGCAACCAAGATAAGCAGCCTTATGAATTCTCATGTGCACCAGTCAAGAAATGCACCCCAGCATTCCAAGCGGTACTGAAGATGTTATGGGGCATCTCTAGGCTAGAATTCTGCCCCAGAATGGTTCAGTACATATCCAGGACTGCTGAACTCACAGGGAATCTGCTACACCTTTTAGTTTGCATTCTGCAAGCAGAAAGACATGAGCAACAAGATGCACCCTTGTTGTCCAGACATGCACCCCCAGCATCCTATATTGTTCATAGTTAATATTCACTGAGTTCTAGTCACAGTGAGGCCTGCATTAACTATTAATAGTAATAACTTGGTCCTTTCAGTAGATTTAGTGGTTCACATTTGCTTATGAACTATGGTTTTCAAAATCCAAAGTAGATCCCCCTGGGGCAGGGGTGGGGAACCTTAAACCCAGGGGCCAAAACCAGCCCACCTGGGGTCCCAATCTGGCCCTCTGGGGTTCCCCAGATAGCCATGCCCTCTTCTCCTGGCCGAACCCCTTTCCCCCGAACAACCAATTGCTTGGTGGTTCCCTGGCTTTTGTGCAGGTTTTTCCCCTTTCTAAAAGGTTGAAAAACATCTCCTAAAGCTTAGTTACTGGCAGTAGGAGCTATAAGCTACAATACACTGCTATTTTTTGTACTTTTATCCTCACCTCATTTGCATTCAGCCCTGCCCACCACTAGAATGCAGCCCCTAAGAGCTTATCCAAAATTTAATTTGGTCCTCAGACTTAAGAGGTTCCTCATCCCTGCCCTATGGAGATGTGAAGAGTTGCTAGGAGATATGCGAATTCTTCCTTCATCCTTCCCAGTAGGGCACTAGAGAATCAGGATAGCAAACACCAGTTCACATCCCTTCCAATCAATACCACACAAGAGGGTGGTTTATGAATTCCTTTTGTATTTATGTTCAGGAATGAGGCTTAATCTCTGCCTGTCCAGATTGCATGTCATGGCTACCCAGGGTTTAAATAAAGTGTGCCAGCTCACATCTGACTGTTCTATCCCTAGGTTGTTGTCTGTGATGCCCGAATCTAGAATGGAAGGTTGTTGGGGGAGGAATAACCCAGATTTATAACCCAAGAATAAACCATGGGTTACACATCTGATTATGACGTCATGGACAACAACCCAGGGATGAAGCATTCCCGGGTTGTTTAGTTCAGCATGAGTGGGCGGGAGGAAGCCAGCAGGATCGCTCACTCCCACTTCATTCTCAACAACCCACAGTTTAACAAACCATGAGTTGTTGTGACATGCAAACCAGGTCTTTATCTCCCTAAGAACCCTCCCTCCCAAGGGCCTTAAAGCTTACCACAGACCCAGGTGACTATGCTCTTCCCTTTTCCTCTGACCTGCTTTTCCCAGACCAAGGACAGAAAAATCATGAAACCAACCATGCTCCTTTGCCCCAATTATATTTTGGAAGGCTCAGTGGATTTCTTGACTTGGAGAACCTCTACTCTAGAATAGACACACAAAAGACAGTACTCATTTAAGACAATAGCACAAAGACAAAAAGACATTTTCTTTATGGACTGAATTAAAATCTAATCTTGTAGAGGGTTAAGTTCAAAACACGTAAGAGAGTCCTATCCCAAAAGCCCCAAACCCTCTGTAGTTTAAAAGTTAAAAATGTTAATCACAAAGATACACTAAGTGGCTCCAGCAATTCACTGCTGGATATAGGGCAGCCTTCACCACCTCTCTCAAGGAACTTAGTTACCAGGGGATAAGGGGGGGGGGGGAGGGAGAGAAGAGAAAGCTGACTTCAATTACAAAGACTCCCCCAATACACCACCCCAACTGACTCACTAAACAGTGTTGAAACCAAAATGAAGCAGGCAGCCCCATATGTCATAAGAATTAAAGGCACGGTTCCCACTTTGTAACGATGCTTTTACAGAAACTGTTCCACTGTAAAACTTTATGATTTGAATCTTTATAGCTGCCAGCAGAGCACATGTTCACTGCCTTAAATTACAACTTAATATCAGCAGAATCTGGTGCTTTCCAGCACTCTTTTGATAAAGTTTGTTCCTGCTCCCTGCCCTACTACCTAGCAGCTTCCCCTGGCCACTGCCTCCAGCGGACATTGCATGTGCCACGTGGACACATCTTGAGGTATTTTCCTGTATGGAAGTCTCATCAGCATCTAAATGTACACGGGCAACTATGCCTGCAGGGCACTGTTATGGATCTCTTTATCGCCATGATTGCAAAAATTCTAAAATGCTAATAGAACAATGGGTACATCAATAAACACAGTTAAGGGACTGGGACAAGCTCAGTGGAACCAGCACCCCTCAAGCTTAGATATTCCTTCAAATGAAAAGGCAAACTGAGTATTTGCACATGGAACAGAAAATGAGACGAAATAGACCATTCATTAAAACCCCATATATTATATAGGGCTGTCAAAGATCAAGGCATTGAACAACACAGGAAAATAGCATGATCTCCCATATACATCACAGCAGCCTCTAGAGAGGCAAGGCTAGGAGATCCTACAGTGTCAGTCTTAAAAGGGGCGCAGGCCCGCAATGGAAAAACAATGAAGCACGGCATCTGTAGCACTGGACTACACGTTCTAAAAAGATAGGCCCACCAACAGTCATGACAGGCAAGGGATGTTGCCTCAAATGGACCAGGTCCTGAATACCTGGTTTGCCAGAACCTCCTGGAGTTCCCAACTTACCAGAATTCTTCCAGACAGGATTTCATAATACTGTTCAGGAGAAGGAGGAACCACTGTCTGTTCAGATTTTTTTAAGTATACCTCTTGTACTCACTTTTTGCAGTGGACTGGCTGTGCCTAGAGTGCCAAAGAAGCATTCCATGGTTTCCATGGCAACAATCAGGCAGGGAAAGAGGCAGTGTGAAGACAGAGGCCAGAAGCATCAACGTACACCAGCCTTTCTCAACCTAGCACCCTCTGGTTGAGTTGGACTACAACTCCTATCATCCCGAGCCAGTACAATGCTGGCTGGGGCGATAGGTGTTGTAGTCTGACACATCTGGAGGGTACCAGGTCAGGGAAGGCTGGTGTAAATAAAGCCACTGGAAAAGGCCACAGCAACGCTCTTGCTTGGTTTGAGTAGGCTTTGGTGTTACCAAGAAAGCCAAAGAGCTCTGCGCCCTTTTGAGCAGTAAAGAAAGAAGAACTTACTTTCCTTCACTGGTTTTCTTAAAACTCTGCCCAGCATCCTAAAATCCCGTGACAAGAGATCTGGGGGCCAGATGGATCTCCCAAACAATACACATAAAAGCCAACCAAGTTTTTTTTAATATTTTCATTTGCAACTGAGGACACAGTGTAGGTTGTCATGGCTCACTGTATTTTTAAAATACATGTTTGATCCCTTAAAGGGCTCCTTACTTCTTTAGAGGTTGGAGTGTTTTAAGAATAATGACATTTTGCTTTTGGTTTATTAATTTTTATTGTGCCCCATGGTCACATTTTCAAGTTTTTCTCCACCAAGCTTACGGAACAGAAATTTGAGAAACAAAGCCTTTGTCCTTATTCTCTTTGATTGCAACCTGATACAAATTTCTTTTAAAAAATCTGGAGTCATCTGATTAAATCATGAGAGAGGTTAATCTGATTTGATGTCATGCTCCAAGAAATATTTAAACAGAAGTTATCTGGGAACCCTATAAAAAACTCCTAGCCTCTGCTGATGCAGTGTGGAATGAGATTATCGGAAAAGGAATCCTTGTTTGAAGTTCCATTGCTGGATCCACGGTTGTTTCACAATGCTCTTTTTTAGCTCAAAAGCAGCACTGCGCACCAGGTCTTGGAGACTGAGACCTATGAAGGGAAAGATTACAGAAGGGGCCTTTCCTGTCTCCTCCTTCCCTCTTCAGCCTCCTGAAAAGCCTCTTTGGGGTACAGTGAGAAAAGGGAAATCACTTAAAACTGGACAGAACTATCTTGCAAGGATCCCTCACACTTTATTCACATACCAATGTATTCTGGTCAATTTATCCAAACTCGGGAATATTCCTTTTGCAAAGCAGAGGAGCAGTTGGTATCGGTGTTAGAGGAGATGAGTTACCTTCATTTGAGGGAAAAACCAGAATCCCGGTCTCTGGAAATGCTCTCTCTCTTTTTAACCCTTCGAGACTTCCTGGGACAATTTGTCACCAGGGTTATTAGCATTTCTTCTGAGATATTGACAGCTTGTCTTTCTTCGTTTCCAACCCATGAGTGATTTCTTCACAGAGTCGCCAAATACTGCCAAATCACCATGGTAAATGTATCGACAGAATCATATTAACAGCTGCTGTGCATTTACAGCACCGTAAGTTATACAGAGAGGCGGAAACACACAGGAAAATAAAGCAGCCCCAGACAGCAGCAGTGACAAGCGTTTATTTAGCAGTTGCTGCCTAGAACTATTTTTTATGCTTTAATTGCTAATTGTAAGATCCCATAAAAGAGCTGCCTTGGACCAAATTATCTGTCATTCCTCCTCAGACCCGCACATCCATATGTTAGTTACCTGGTTACACAAATGCCTTACTGCAACACAGCCCAAAGAATTAAAGGAGTTATCTTTTAACATAACACAGGGAATACCAATAGGCTAAGAGCCCATGAAATATAATTTAGTAAATACCTACCTTGGGGCAGAGTATGACCCAAATTTTACCCTCCCACCTTTCTCCTCTTTTGCTCCTTCTTAGCACTGTCCACATTTCTCAGGAAATACCTGGGGTCGATAAACAATATGATTACCAAAGTTCCCTGAAAAGCTGATTATAATATCCAATATGTGATTATTTATCCTATTATTTTAGAAATTCATACCCTGTCCTTCAATATAAAAACATTTCCAGAGCAGCTTACAAAAATCAAGTTAAAAACAACTATATAAACTGTTTGAAGTTCATTCCACTGTAAAAAGTCGCCTCGGATGTACACTCAAAGGAATTTCTTTGTGCTGTCACTATCCTAATTCCCCTTCATTTTATGTGCCATTGTTTCTACTTTTTCCTTTGGGGTAATTTCTGTCTCCACAGAGTACATTCTGGGGACAGAAAGTTAATTCCACTGGCAATCTATTTGGCTGTTGAAAAGAGTTAAACAAACAAGGAACAAATAATCTTGGAGAAGTGGTAAACTCCCAAGGAAAATTTGAAGAAAACTGCCACAATCCTGCATGTAGGTTTAACATTCCAAAATCCTGGAAAAATCCTGCCCACCACAACCTCTTTACTACTCCATTCGGTATTTTTCCCAATAAGCTTAAGAAAATAAACTCCTTAAAGCCAAGGCTGAAAAAGAGAGAGAAACCCCCCACCTTTTCACTCCCCTCCAAATCTCCCTAGCTATTAAGCCTCTTAGAAGTTAGAATGTTGCTAAAGAAAGTGAGTCCATGCCAAGCGGCTTAGGAAAGGCCTAAGGCTCAGAATGGGAGGGGCGGGAATGGGTCTGTGTGTGGAGAGGCAAGAAGTGCAAGAGATATGTACAGCTGTAGGAGCAGCAGTTCTTTGGTTTGAGTTGGGCAAAAGTAAAAATAAAAAGGAAACTGTTCTCTGGTTTTCATCCAGTCAAAAATTCTGGCTTTCATCCGGTCTAAAATGCAAAAAGACAAGCAAACCTGAAATTGGTGCCTGAAGCAGAATGTATTAGTTTTCAAATATACTGCCCAACACATTTCAACAAAATGTCTTCTTCAAGGGCAATTTTAAAAGATGCTTGTTCTGGTTCACACAGAACATTTCCCATGTTTTCGTCTGGACAGTCCACAGACAGAAATTCTGTAGTGATATCTGGCCTAAGGTACACAAGGATTGTAAGACAAAGCAAAGTAGCAAAAAAAATTAAAATACATGAAAAGCTAAAAATATGAGTGCGCATTAATATATAAAACAAGGTTAATAATATTTTGGTTGGGGGCCAGATTGCCCATCCGGACCATACCAGCTGGCCAGATGATGTCAAGGGGGCAGGGCTTCACCCACTTCCTCTCCCATGACATCATCAAACTCTGCCCTGCCCATTTTTTTCTTCATGCAGACACCAAGCTCTGTGCCTCTCTCTGCATGGAGAAAGGGATTCAGCAGCTGCTTCCAAGAGGCGATCCTGAAAGCAGCCACCGAGTCCCTCACTGCTTCATGCATCAACTGCATTGCATGAAACAAAGGACCCAGAAACTGCTTGCAGGACTAGCTCCTGAAAGCAGCTGCCGAGTCCCTCAGAGTACATCCTCATCTTATTTCTGATCTGTGATCAGAGATAACAAAGGGATTCCTCTATGTCCTGCTCAGGGGACAGGGCTTAGAGGAGGGAGGGAGAGGGATCACAATGGGTACACAGTGGGTACAGACTAGATCGGGAACCTCTGTGGGCCAAATTAAACCCACGGGCCAGAGGCTCCCTGATCCTCTCCTAGTGAAACTGCCCCTTAGAACACCTGTGCAATGCCACCTCTCTTGCTTCCTTCAAATCCCTCCTCAAAACTAACCTTTTCTGATGCCCTACTGCAGCCTTCCCCGACCAGGTGCCCTCCAGATGTTTTGGGCTCCAACTCCCAGAGTTCTGAGCATTAGCCATGCTGTCTAGGCTGATGAGAGTTGAAGTCCAAAACATTAGGAGGACAGTAAGTTGAAACCATAGTCTGAAACCATAGTTTGAAGTAGGTTTGCAAGCTATGGCCTTGGGCAATCCTAATTAGCTCTAGCCATAGTTAGTTAACAGCAAACTATGGTTACAGCAAACCATGAAAGAGAGGTTGAAATGTGCACGTGGGGGAAAGAAAGCATATGAGTCCACAGCAAGTTCCCATTCTCTAAACCAGCCTCCCCACCTGATACCATCCAAATGTTGGAAACTTCAAAACCCATAAGCCCCAGCCAGGTTGGACAAGGCTGCTGTAGAGGTATGGGTGATACAATGTAACGTAGGGGGTAAATTAGTGATGGACAAGGATTTTGTAGG
Organism: Heloderma suspectum; assembly: GCF_057233095.1. NCBI lineage: Eukaryota > Metazoa > Chordata > Lepidosauria > Squamata > Helodermatidae > Heloderma > Heloderma suspectum. Next base: position 235,745,634 of record NC_139461.1, read on the forward strand.
TAATATATTATTGAGCTGGAAATAAAGGAATTGGTAAATAGGAGCATACAATTATAAATAATGGCAATAATTATGTACCGTAAAAGCAACTGCTGTGTAGGCAGGCAGATCTGAGAATCTCCTTCTCTATGTAACAGAGCTCCCTCTAGGTTAAACATTCAGTATTTCAGAAACCAAGGCTCACCACATTTTATACTCGGTTCCTACAGCTTTAGTAGTGGCTTCAGTACTTAAAAAATGTAGAAATTCCCTGTAATACCACTAAACTTATTCTAGTTAGCACAGACTTTTTGTAGGAAAGTATGTGCATCCTGCCCTATAGCTGACAGAGTTCACTCTAGTAGCAAAGAGATATGAGGCTGGCTTTCGGTCTCCAAGGGGCTACCCTTGATATTAGTGGATTCGGATCCAGTTTTTCCTTCCACATCCCGTCCACTCTGTTTCCAATTCTTGCGCTAAAAATAATGAAACCTCAGCACTCAACTAAGGATGGGTAAAATCTGTCAATTTCACTTTCTCTGAAACACGGATTTTTTAAATCTCAAATTATTTCTCACCCAAATATGAAGAACTTCGTAAATTTTGGTAAATTTTTATCAAAAATGAATGGAAACAAAATTGTCACCCATCTGCACCTGTCAAATTCAATAGGTACAGCTATTCCCAGCATAGAGAGGACCATGTATATCTGCCAACCATATAGCTGTTAAAAGTTAAGAGCTTGTCAGAAAAAAGAGATTGCAACCCTAACCGAGCACTAACACAGTTGTATTTACAAGGATTCAAACCCAGACTTTTAAGAGCAAAGCACTCAAAGCCCAGGATGGACACATCTATCTGTTTCACTTTCTCCCACATTTGAATGTTTTAAATCTCAAATTCATTTCGTCCAAAATATGGAAAACGTTGTGAATGTTCGTAAATTCTTATCAAAACCAAACTGAAATGAAATTCTCATCATTCCCTACACTCAACTCTAGTAAGCAATCCACATAGTAGCCATTTGAACTCCATCCATTAGCATGTATTGAGAAGTGAGGCGAAAAACATCATTTCCTCATTCTTCAACCACTATGGATTGTGCATGCAAAAAGTTAGGAATAACTAATTAATGTTAATGTATACATGACCCAGCTTTGCCCACCTGGTTACTCAGTGCAGCACCACCACAGGCTGGAGGGCCAGAGGGGGGGCACAGGGAATTGCCATGATCCATGAAAGCTCAATCTCACTCACCAAGAAACCCCTCCCCTTAAGAGGGGCTTGTACCTTGTGTTGAGCCAAAGAGACATATTGGGGATGTTAATAATGGACTCCCTAACCGATCTGGCTGAGTCAGTCCCAAATGTGGTGTTGGAGAACCCTAGCACTCTGGTCTTCGGAGACTTCAACATCCATGCTGAAGCTACCTTAATAGGACCAGCTCGGGACTTCATGTCCTCCATAACAACCATGGGGCTGTCTCAGTTTAACCAGCCCAATGCATAGGGGAGGGCATATCCTTGATCTGGCCTTTGCCTCTGGGTGTGAGGGGGGTGATCTGGATATTGGGGGGGTAGAAATCACCCCACTGTCGTGGTCAAACCACTTTCTGGTGAAATTTTGGTCTCATGGTGCTGGTCTCTCCCTGCAAGGATGGGGGACCCATTAAGATGGTCTGCCCCTGGAGACTTATAGAATCCAAGCAATTCCTGAATGCTCTGGGGGATTTTTCAGTAGCCAGAGCCAGCGATTCTGTCAAGGCTCTTGCCACAATATAGAATGATAAACTGCAACAGGCGATTGACATGATTGCTCCTGAGCACCCTCTTTGGCATTGTGGAGCTTTGAAAGCTCCCTGGATTACTGGGGAGCTCCAGCCAATGAAACAACTTAGAAGTTGGCTGGAGAGTAAGTGGCGTAAGACTCATCATGAAGGTAATCGAGCATGCATAAGAGCATATAATTGCACCTATTACATGGCAGTGAAGGCAGCAAAGAAGGCTTACTTTGCCACCCCCATCACATCCTTGAGTAGCCATCAAACTCAGCTTTTCCGAACAGTTCAGGCATTGTTTTCATCAAACCAGTGAACCTAATACTGGAACCTTCGGAGGCCCAATGTGAAGAGTTTGCAAGACACTTCGAGGATAAAATCGCTCACCATCATGCTGACTTGAATACCGCTATTGATGCAGTGTCTGTTGAGGTGTACAGTGTATCGTCTCATCCTGTTTTGTGGGCTCAATTTCGGTTTTTAGAGCCTGAGGATGTGCACAAGGTGTTTGCATCTGTACAACCCACCATGAGTTCTCTAGAGCCTTGCCCATCATAGCTTATTCAAGCTAGTCACAACGGACTGACTAGATGGATCAGGGGAGTGGTGATCAATTTATCTGGATTCATTTCAGTCTGGATTCAGGCCTGGTTTTGGGATGGAATCGGCCTTGGCCACCTAGATAGATGACCTTCGGGAGAGGAATGGGGAGTGCGACCCTGTTACTTCTTCTTAATCTCTCAGTGGCTTTTGATGCTGTTGACCATGGTATGTTCCTGGACCCCGCTGGGAGTTGGAGGCACTGTTCTACAGTGGTTCGACTCGTACTTGAGGGATTGGTTCCAGAGAATAGCATTGGGTGACTGCTCCTCAGCCCCGTGGCAGCTAAACTGTGGGGTGCCACAGGGCACCATATTGTTCCCAATATTATTTAACATCTATATGAAGCTGTTGGGAGAGGTCATCAGGAGATTTGGGGCAAGGTGTCATCAATATGCTGATGACACCCAGCTCTATTTCGGGGGGGGCTTCCATGAGAACAGAAGGAGAAGCGAATGGAGGGGTACTGGATTTTTAAAACGGAATCACCCTTGCTGCGTTTTGGTCCATGCAGGGCTCCACAAGCGAGTGCTCCGCACCAGTAGGAACTGCTTCACAGAACATACTTCTGGGTGGGGGTGGGGATTGGAGTGAATGTCATCTGACTGGCAGGGGCTGCTCAACCGATAAGAAAGGCTTCCCCCGCCACTCCCCCCCTTTCTCCTTTCCCCTGAAGCTCCAGATGCACCAGCATTTCACATTTCAGGAGCAAGCCTCACTGAGCACAATGGGAGTTACTTCGGAGTAAACACACCTATGTTTGTGCTGGGAAAGACTGGGGGGGGGGGGACAGGGATGGGAAACCAGCCCCCTTTATAACCCGATGCTGCGCAGGTTCTCTATAACGAAGGTGTGAAGTAGTTGCTTCCTAGGGCAATAAACCAAACAACGGAGAATCAGAGCCTCCAGATCAGGCTTTACAACATTGAGAGAATTTGTGCTTTAAACTGTGCCATTTCAATTGAGGGGGATCACTGTAAATTCTGATGTGGGCATTCAGGGGACAAGCCTCACTGAGAATAATGGGGGTTACTTCTGAGCAGACGCTAATTGGTTTGTGCAGGGATGGGAAACACGCAGGAAACACCCCTTGACCGGGGTCATGGTAAAAGGCACACCCCTGAGCAGGGCTAGCATACCAGAGGTCAATGCGGGGGTTGGGGCACACAGCAACAATACCACGGAGAACCCGACTTAAGGAAAAGAATCAGGCTGTAAGCAGTCTCAGGAAATCCGTCTTTTCCCTGATAAGCTGCTGGGTGGCCACAACGTCATATATCCCTAGACCTCCAAACACAGCCAGCTTGAAGTAAATCGCTCATGGAGACATCCCCTGGGACATCTGAATCAGGAGAGGCCATGAACTGGTGCCTGGATGCAGTTATGACTTGGATGAAGGCTAATAAACTGAAGCTGAATCCCAGTAAGACAGCAAGCTTATGGGTTCACAGTTCCCAGGTCCAGGAATTGGGCTTTTTGCCTGTTCTGGATGGAGCTGCACTCCCTCTGAAGAAGCAGGTATGCAGTTTGGGGGTGCTCCTGGGTTCATCTTTGTCACTGAAGGGCAAGGTGTCCTTGGTGGCCCAGAGCTCCCATTACCAACTTCAGTTGGTACACCAACTATGTCTGTTCCTGGATAGGGGTAGCCTAGCCATGATAATCCATGCACTGGTAACTTCACAATTAGACTACTGTAACGTGCTCTATGAGGAGCTCCCCTCCTGCCTGGTCCATAAGCTGCAGTAAGTGCAGAATGGAGCAACTAGGGTGCTTGCTGGGACACCCAGCTATGTTCACATAAAATCTGTGTTAAAAGACCTGCACTGGCTGCCTATTAGCTACCAAGCCATATTCAAGGTTATGTTACTGTCCTACAAAGCCTTAAACAACTTGGGACCAGGATATCTTGCCAACCACCTTATCCTTATATATACACAACCAGCCTTTAAGATTATCAGAGGTAGTCTTGCCGGTCATTCCAAAATTAACGGAATGTCACCATGCAGTATCTCAATGGTGGGCCTTCTCGATAGCTGCACCCACCCTTTGGAAAACCCTCCCCTGTGCAGTTCAGGAGGCAGAAAATGTGTCATCTTTCAAATGCCTCCTCAAAACACACTTGTCACCCAGGCTTTCCCTGGCTTGTAATTAAATTAATCATGCTGCTCCATCTTACTGCTCCTTGTATTGCTTTTATTGTAATTGTTTTTAATATTGTATTTTTAATTTGATTTTAATATTTATATGTTAACCGCTTAGGGATTTTATTATATTTAGCAGTATATAAATATCACAAATAAATACATATTAATTCATGTTAATCTTAAGAACGTGTCCTAAATTTTCCTGGGGTCAGTTGGGATAGATAATGTTCAGAAAATGTAGGGACAGTTATAGAATATTCTATACCAAAATGGAAGTTACAGCACAATCCTATAGGTTGTGCTGTTGTTAGATGGAAGCCTCTAATCTCAGAGGCTTCCAAGTATCCAATGCCCTGCTGGGTTGTTCCCAGCAGGGTGGGAGGAGGATGGAGGCAATTTTCACATCTTCATCCTCCTTTTTACATTTTTTCCTCTAGACAGGCCTTTGAGCCTATCTAGAGGAAGCACGCTGATGGGGGCTGGCTAGTGCTGGAGAGGCCATAGGATTTAGAATCATAGAATCATAGAATAGTAGGATTGGAAGGGGCCTACAAGGCCATCAAGTCCAACCCCCTGCTCAATGCAGGAATCCAAGTCAGAACATCCCTGTCCAGCCTAGTCTTGAACGCCTCCAGTGTGGGAGAGCCCACCACCTCCCTAGGTAATTGGTTCCATTGTCGTATTGCTCTGACAGTCAGGACGTTTTTCCTGATGTTCAGCCGGAATCTGGCTTCCTGTAACTTGAGCCCATTATTCCGTGTCCTGCACTAAAGGATGATCAAGAACAGATCCTGGCCTTCCTCTCTGTGACAACCTTTCAAGTACTTGAAGAGCGCTACCATATCTCCCCTCGGTCTTCTCTTCTCAAGGCCAAACATGCCCAGTTCTTTCAGTCTCTCTTTGTAGGGCTTTGTTTCCAGTCCCCTCATCATCTTTGTTGCCCACCTCTGAACCCTCTCCAGCTTGTCTGCATCCTTCTTAAAGTGTGGTGCCCAGAACTGGACACAGTACTACAGATGAGGCCTAATCAGTGCTGAGTAGAGGGGAACTAGCACTTCCCTGCATTTGGAAGATATACTTCTATTAATGCAGCCCAAAAGAGCATTGGCCTTTTTTGCAGCCACATCACATTGTGGGCTCATATTCAGCTTGTGACCTACAACAATTCCAAGATCCTCCTCGCTTGTAGTGTTGTTGAGCCACGTATCCCCCATCTTGTAACTGTGCATTTGGTTTCTTTTTCCTAGGTGCAGAACTTGGCATTTATCCCTATTAAATGTCATTCTGTTGTTTTCTGCCCAGTGCTCCAGTCTATCACGATCACTTTGAATTTTGTTTCTGTCTTCCAGGCTATTAGCTATCCTGCCCAATTTTGTGTCATCTGCAAATTTGATCAGCATTCCCTGCACCTCCTCCTCCAAGTCATTAATAAACATGTTGAAGAGCACTGGGCCCAGGACTGAGCCCTGCGGTACCCCACTCGTTACCTCTCCCCAGTTGGGGAGAAGGTCCCACTGATAAGCACTCTTTGACTCCGATTCTGTAGCCAACTGTGGATCCACCGGATCGTTGTTTCATCTAGCCCACGTGGAGCTAGTTTGCTCATCAGGATATCATGGGGCACTTTGTCGAAAGCTTTGCTAAAGTTGAGGTATATGATGTCTACAGCATTCCCACAGTCCACAAGGGAGGTTACTTGATCAAAGAATGAGATCAGATTCGTCTGGCAGGACTTGTTTTTGACAAATCCATGTTGGCTTCGAGTAATCACTGCATCGTTTTCAAGGTGCTTCCAGATGGATTGCTTTATCATCTGCTCCAGAATTTTCCCAGGGATTGATGTCTGACTGACTGGTCTGTAGTTCCCAGGTTCCTCCTTTTTAACCTTTTTGAAGATAGGGACAACATTAGCCCTCCTCCAGTCATCTAGCACTTCCCCCGTCCTCCATGATTTCTCAAAGAGAATAGACAGTGGTTCTGAGAGTTCTTCTGCCAGTTCCTTTATTATTCTACAATGCAGTTCATCTGGCCCTAGAGATTTGAACTCATTCAAAGTTATTAGGTGTTCCTTGACCATATACCTATCGATCTCAAGCTGCAATCCTGCCCCTTCAGCCTGTACTTCGCCTTTGCCAGGGTAGTGGTGTCATAGACCTTCTTTTGGGAGAAGACTGAGCCAAAGTAGGAATTCAGCACCTCTGCCTTTTCTTTGTCATCTGTTATCGTTTTGCCATCCTTATTTAATAGCTGAACCACCATTTCTTTCCTCTGCCTTTTACTATGCATGTAGCTGAAGGCTTTTTGTTGCCTTTAGCATCCCTCACTAACCTCAGCTTGTTCTCAGCTTTAGCCTTCCTGACACCATCCCTGCAATTCTGTGCTACCTGCCTGTACTCTTCCTTTGTTACTTGGCCTTCTTTCCACTTCCTATGTGTGTCCTTTTTTGTTTTCAGGTCATAAGCTTTCTGTGAAGCCACATGGGCTTCTTCTGTTGCCTTCCACCTTTTCTTCTTGTTGGAATTGTTTGTAATTGTGCCTTGAGAATTTCCTTTTTTAAAAGCTCCCACCCATCTTTCTCATATCCCAACCTCTCCTCTCACCTTCCTTCCCCACCCACCAGAATGCACCGTTTTCCCTCTCTCCAAGGCTGCATTTGTGACCTCGGGAAGCATCCACTGTGGTTCTTTCCATACTGGCTGTGAGGGGGCGGGGGAGGGATCATATTCCAAAGTCCCTCTTTCAAGGTCGTAACAGTGTCTACAGCCTCTGCTGGGGGACTACAAAGAATCCTATGGTCCCTGGGATGCTCTCCAGGGACCATAAGGATTGCTCTCTCTGCCTTTCCTTATAAGACAGATATAAAAACCCTGATAGTAAATTATCTCATCTGGCATCTATCTGGCATTCCCCTCAGATGAATTAGGAGCTGCTTTGGTCAGGGATGGAATTCACAACGAGAACTGACTTACAGCTCTGTATATCATGTGGAAACTGCATCTATTGTCCAGGGGTGGGGACGTCTTTCAGCTCAATGGCCAAATTCAATTTTGGAGAAGCTCTCAGGGGCTGCATTCTACCAGTGGGTGGGGCCAAAATGTAAAAAAATACAAATACCAGCACATTGTAGCTTAGAGCTCTTACGGCCAATAACTAAGCCTTAGGAAAGGCCTTTCAACCTTCCAGAATAGGGGAACACGTGCACAAACCCAGGAAATCACCAGAGGGGGTGAGGCTTGGGATAGGGTCTCTGGTCATCTGAGGAACCCTGGAGGGCTAGACTTGGCTCCTGGGCTTGAGTTTCCCCACCACTGCATTATATGATAACTTAGTTGTATGAAACACTCATTACAGGTCAGCTATTGTTCTTTATGAAGTTAATGGTGTACTAGTCAAAGGAAGCCAGGCATTGCCACATCAATGACCATAGGGGCTAGCTAAACAGAAGACTGCTGGGAAGCTGCATAGAAGTCAGCATATCAGAAATGCCCCATTTCCAGCAACAGGCTCTTCTGAGATAGTCAGCTCTGTTAAATTCTCTATGCCTGCATTCCTCCTACAGGTTTCTGTCATTAACATCTCCCCTGAACCCCTCCCCTTTTCTCCTGCTTTATATTTGGGATTTCCAGCCTGTCTGCCTGTTTTCAAATAGATGTTCAGCATAAAAAGAGAGGCAGGCGGTGAGGAAGGGAGCTTGGCAGCCTATTATGGGCAGCCTGAACATCAGTGACAAGGCAGCTGGCACAGGCCCCATGAGCAAGCCAGGACCAGGGGACCAGCCTTTTCACATCTGGTTAAGTACCACTAAACCCTCCGACAAGCTGCCTAATTATGACAACACTTCTGCTGGAAAATTAGCATGCTTGACTGACCATGCTCAGAGGCATGAGGGGGGAGCAGCTGACAAGGAAGGGCAATGTTGCTGAGAATGCCTAGGAAGGGTCCTATGATGTAATCTAGAGTAAGGCTGCAGGGAGAACCATGGCCCAATGGCTGCCTTCCCCACTACTCTCAGGCCATCTCAAGTACTTGGTAGCAACAACGGGAATCTCACCTAGCTACTGCCTTACCAGTTTATTCTGTGGAGCGAGAGAGGGCTACCTGACTTCTACAGATGCGAAGATGAGGTTGATAAGGGCTCGACCAAGGCTATACTGGAAGTATAATGAGCTAAGAACAGAAAATCATTTTATATATTTATCTTTTGCAAGAAAGAAAAGACCCACCTAATTCCATATGAAATGTGTGGTATGCTAAGGATCAGCTTTAAACACTGAAAGTAACTGTTCAATAGCACTACACACAATACTTTAAGTTAAAAGTGACTTTATTTGCAATAACATGTTTTAAAGTTATGATTCCCAAGTAATAAGACAGAATGCACAGTGGGTGACTGGGAATGGAAAGTATGGTGTAGCAGTGAGCTTGCAGCACTTTGATCAGGGAGATCTAGATCTTTTTTTTTATTCTACACTCAGTCATGAAGCTCACTGAGTGACCTTGAGCCAGTCATTATCTCTCAGCCTAACCAACTTCAGATTTGTTGTGAGGAAAAAATGGTAATCTCTTGGTATACTATCCTGGGCTCCTGAAAGGACAGCTGTGATATAAATGCAATTTAGACCATTAACAGAAACAGCAAGATACTGAGGCTGAGGTTTACAATCTAGGGATGTTGCTTGATCCAGCTTTCTTATTGCTCATGTAACTGATAGCTCACAACACCTCTTACCAGGGTTGACTGACATGCATCTCTCTTGAAGAAAGATGATCTGGAATCCATGATCAGTAATCCATGATTTAGTAAGGACCAGCAGGCTAGATTACTGGAGTGAATTGTATGTGGGGTTGTCCTGTAAGACATTCCAGAATTGCAGCTGGCTCAAAATGAAGAGGCCAAAATGAAGAGGCCAGATTGGGACTGGGCCACTGGGACTGGCCACAGTAAACATACTATGCCATTAGTTAAAGGGCTCCGCATTCTATCAGTCTGCTTCCAGGCCCAATTCAAAGTTTTGGTTTTAGCCTATAAGGGCCCTAACAGCCTAAGGACTGCATATCTGACAGACCACCTTTGTACACATGAACTTGCCCAGTCGTTAACATCTATTTTGAAGGCCTTTGTCCAGGTACTTCTGCCATATGAGTTTTAGTGGGCAACTACTGGAAAGAGGGTGCTTTTCTATTGTGGTTCCCAAACTGTGGATCTCCCTCCTAAACTATGTTTGTCATCTGCCTTCGTTGTTATTATTTAGGTGCCTAATGAAGTCTGATATGGCTTAAGTTATTTATGGCATTTGACGGCTTTTATTGTTATTTCTCCTCCCCCTATAGTGTTTCTCAGATGCTTTCACGTTCTGTTTTATCTGTTATTTTTAATATTGTTTTTCTTGCTTTTATATTTATTCTTACCTGTCTTGTGGTTTCAAAATAAGGCAAGAAACAAAAGCTACAAGTGTGTGGAGTGATTCCTGGGGTAGCGGTTCCACTCAACACTCACGTTGGTGGAAAATGTTTGAGATCAAAGCTCTATTCAAGTGTTATATATGTAGATGAAGTAAATGCAGGAGGAGAGGGAGTGCCCCAACCCTGCACCCCTCCTTCATTGCCTTTGCTGCCCTCTATGCATGGAGGGCAACTATCTGAAGAGACCCTCCTGTACCCATGGAGGCACTCCATATGAGCCAGAACGCTGACTTTCCAGTGTTCTGGCTCGCATGGAGAGCCTTTGCAGATACAGAAAGCTCTCCTATTCAGAGTGTCACCAACGAGCAAGAGGGATGGAGCATGAGCGGTCCCTCTCTTCACACATTTGCTTCATCCACAAATAGAACACCTGAATAGGACTCAAGTAGATATATTAAAAACAGAACATCTCCTGTAACCACAGCTCAGCAATAGGACAAATAGTATAGCACAGTTGCAGACTCTCCTTCCTTCTACAGTTTTACAGTTTTAACAATAAGTGGAATAATGTTCAGACAAATATGATTTAGGTATAGCAAAACCCACCAAAGTGTTAGGTATTAGCCCCCACACACTCATCCAGAACAGAAAGCAAGCAACTTAAGATTTTACAGAATGTGGGTTCTAAGCACAGTACGTCGGGGCAGATAACCTGGTGCCAGATGTTTGGGACTACAACTATAATAATCCCTGACCATTGGCCATGGAGGCTGGGGCTTATGGGAGTTGTAGCCCAAAATATCTGGAGGGCACCAGGTTACCTATCCCTGCCAAACCTTATATACATCTATCAGTGCAATATCAGGAAATCAAAACATTCATTGCCTTTGAGAAGAGAGAAGGGAAGTTTGAATCTTAGACAACAGTAGGATAAGTTGTTTGTAGGTTCATTAAATTAAGAACCCTGCTTCCACAGATTTTTTAAAAATAATACAGCCTTCTTCTGAGTGCTCTACTCATCGTTGGACACTTTAGATAAATTCCACAGACTTCTAATTACAAAGCAGCAGTGTCCCTCCAGAAGAGAAAGGTAATGCCACAAGGCTGCTTGTAACTTACCTGTTGAAAAATCATCACATTATAGGGTTGATCAGAACAAAACTGCCCAATACCCTTATGTTACATATCCATGTGCTAGCATGACTGAAAAAAAGAGATGAATCTTACAATATAAAACAGTTAGCAAAAGTATTTCAGCATCATTCTGAGCTCTTTATACAACCTCAGATTAAGATAATCATAACAAAAAATATTTTTATTTATTTATTTTATTGCATTTATATCCCACCTTTTTTCCTCTTGCAAGGAACCCAAGCTTTAGAGAATTCACAGCAAAAACTGTTTCCACATTTCTATAAGAATCATATACCAGGATGATACAGCCAGCGTGGACTGTACTAGACTAGACGAACAAACAAGTCTGACATGGTATAAGGCAGCTTCCTATCTTGCTATATTCCTCAGCCTTTTTAATTAAGTTGGTCTCCTCTTGGCTTGTATTGTCAGGGGGAAGGGATGTATACTACTGGCCAGCACACTAAAAACATTTTATTACTACCTAGATATTGTGGATCGTTAAAGTGGATAGTTAGTCATGTTAATATTTAAACAGTCACCATTGGATTTCAATCTTCAAAAGAAGTACCCGTCCACCTGTATAGTACCATTTTGGTGATTACCAGAAGGTTTCCTGCTCCATCATTTGGGCCATTAAGGTAATTTTTAACAATGAAACATACATCTTCTGAAGAAACCCCAAACTCTCAACTCTCAACGAACTCTACAATTCAGAAAAGGAAGACGGAAACCACCTTATGAACTAAAGGAGGTACTTGCTTGACATTGGGTTTTGTTTGGAGCAGGGGAAACTCTTGGCTACTACTGCAGGGAAAATATGATGCCCAAGAATGCATATTTCCCAACTCCAAGGAGGGACCAGATTTCTACCATTTCTGTAAAAGTATCCCAGATAAGATTATGTATGCTGTCATCAGTATGATGATGACACGCAGCTCTATTTCTCCTTTTCATCTTCTTCAGGTGAGGCAGTTGATGGGCTGAATCAGTGCCTGGCTGCGACAATGGATTGGATAAGGGCTAATAAACTGAAACTCAATCCAGACAAGACTGAGATGCTGTTGGTGGGTGGTTCTGCTGACCGGATGGAGAGTGCTCAACCAGTTCTCGATGGGGTTGCACTCCCCCTGAAGGAGCAGGTCTGTAGCTTGGGGGTCCTCCTGGAACCATCTTTGTCACTTGAGACTCAGGTGGCCTCAGTGGCACAGAGTGCCTTCTACCAACTTCGGTTGGTGGCCCAGCTACGCCACTATCTGGACAGGGATAACCTGGCTTCGGTTGTCTATGCTCTGGTAATCTCCAACTTAGATTACGGCAATGCACTCTGCGTGGGGCTGCCTTTGAAGATGGTTCGGACGCTGCAGCTTGCGTAAAACGCAGCGGCCAGATTGCTAACAGGGACCAGAAGGTCCGAACATATAAGACCAACTCTGACCCACTTGCACTGGCTGCCTATATGCTTCCAAGCTCAATTCAGGGTGCTGATTTTAACCTAGAAAGCCCTATATGGCTTGGGAGCGCAATACCTGATGGCACGCCTCTCCCAAAACAAACCTACCTGTACACTGCATTCAGCATCTAAGGCCCTCCTCCAAGTGACTCCTCCAAGGGAAGCTTGGACAACAGCAACAAGGGAGAGGGCCTTGTCAGTGGCTGCCCTGCATCTGTGGAACAAGGTCCCTGATGAGGTCTGCCTGGCTCAACATTATTATCTTTTAGGCGCCAGGTTAAGACCTATCTCTTTTTCCAGGCATTTGGCAGCACATGATGAGCTTTAATCAGTCCTGGATGTGTCTGTAGTTATGACTGATAGTTCATTGTTGTTTTTAGTTAAATGTTTTGTGTATATTGTCTGTATGTTTTTATGTGCTTTTTTGTAAATGGCTTTTAAACTTTTTATATTGTATTTAATGGTTTAACTTCTGTAAACCGCCCAGAGAGCTTCAGCTATGGGGAGGTATAGAAATGCAATAAATAAATAAATATCACAACTAGGAAAGGTTTCCTAGGGGCAGAATGGATGTGACACAGTACATTCACAACTGGATCACTCAACCTTTTTTCCCCCCTTCATTTTAAAGTATTATTATTATTATTATACCCCACCCTTTTCCCAGTACTGGGACACAAGGCAGCTTACAGGGATTAAAACATATACAATTAAAAGTAGGAGTTGTTTAAAAAAAAAAACTTCAACCCGCATACCCTTTCCCTAATCTAAATATCCCACCCCATATGTATCATTTTACAGATACATATATTGTGCCTGTATTTTTGTCCCACAGTGGGGAAAACAGCAACTAAGGCAGCAGTTTAGATCAAGAAAATGGCACAGAGGGAAAGGATTAAACATCTCTCCAAGCACCTCTATGCTTTCTTTCTGGGGTGTTTAGAACGATATACTTCCCTTGTCATTCATCTTGGCAAATTCTTTTTGGTCTGGGGCATGATATGGTTCTACTAAAAGAACCGGGAGCGAGGGTGGTTATGCTGGTGTTGCAGAGAAAACAGAATACCATCATAATTTGTTTTTTTTAAAAAAATACAGGAGCTGTTTTCATCTGGACACAAACATATCCATGCACACAGAAGGGCAGGGGCTAGTATTAAAATGTGTAAGAGCATTCGAAAGAAGAAAAAACTGAACCCAAATAGCACAAACCAAATCTGCAGAAGCTACTTCTGCTTGATTCCCAGGTGCTGAGGGTCATAGCAGAAGTATAAGACATTTCCACTGAACAGGGCCATGGGTTGTGCTACATGTCATGGAATAAAGGCAAAGACAGCAGAAGGAAACCCAGTTATTGGACAGATTTCTAGCAAAGGGTTAACTGCCCACTCCACCTTTGATCAGGTTCAATTTGGTCTGTTAATCAGCCATGATTGCCAGTAAGAATACACTGAAACACGAAGTGGTTGGGCATGTCAGGAAGGAAATAAGTACAGGCAGAGTCTTGTTTTCAAGGACTTTTTAAATGAGAAAAAAGATTTTATGGTGGAGGAAGGAAACTGGATTCTTTGCTTTGGCTACAAGAATGCAGCAGATTCCTCACAGCTTCCAGCATTACTCCATATTTCTCTTGCTTCTGCCTCTTCTGCTTCAGTGTTATTTCTTTTTCTTCAGTCAATATTCCACATCGTCTTTGTGGATCGTCTGATTTGTAAAACAATAGCAACCACTCCCAATTATAAAATTTGCAGAAATTACCCCACAGTCTGATAGATGGAAAGGCAATCCTATGGTCCTGTAGGAGTGGTCCCAGGGACCATAGGATTCTTTGGAGTCACCTCTCCAAGGCATCGGAAGGGGACTCCAGAATTGGATCTCTCCCCCTGCAACCGCTGTGGAAAGAACCACGTGGGCTGCTTTCTAAGGTCACAAAAGGACTTTGGAGGGGTCAGAAAGGGGGCATTCCATTGGGCAAGGAGGACAAAGAAGAGAGGAAGCCGGAATACAATGTTTCATATGGTCTCTCCAGCCCCAGCCCTGCCAATGCACCTCCTTTAGATAAGAAAAAACAAAACAGCAGGTGAAGCAAAAATCACCTCCATCACTTCTCCCACCGCAAGAGCTTGGCAGGGCATTTGATACATGGAAGCCTCTTTATTCAGAGGCTTCACTCTAATAAGGGCACAACCCAAAGTATTGCACCCTAACTTACTCTTCCCAGACAGACATCAATTTTGGCTGTCTATAGTCTATTGGTTCATTTCCTCAACAGTGTCAGAAAGCAAACTGCTTTAAGTTTCCAGAATCTACAGTGTATTTAATCAGACAATTTCTGCAATGAGGTGACACAACTACTAGCTCTCTTCTTTACAGAAGCTGATATAAACTGGATCAAATCAGTTGGCCATTTAGCACAGTGCTATGTCCAGAGAGCTACAAGTCAAAACATACCATTAATTCGTTTCATCAGATTTTCAACTCTTCAAATGATTATCAAAAAAATCATGTGAAGTGTATGAAAATGCTCTAAGTTGCCTATTTTTTTCTGCCTATTTTGAGTTGTCAGCATGACTGGAAAAATCCCAGGCACCTGTTGCCTGGGTGCCTTGAAATTTTTACTAGTGCCTAGAAATTAAACATAAAAAAAACAGAATAAAAACAGCTCTGTACAGGATGGACACCTTTAAAATTTCCTAGTGAGTAAAATATTTTTCCAGTCCTGATTATAACTATTCCAAGTAAACATTATGATGACTCTAAACAAAAAATGGTTTCTGGGTGTGTGTTTTATTCGCTTTATATTTCAAAACAAAAATGGAAACTTCTGGGAGGCTCTACAACATTACTAGAAAGACTGGACAAAGGCAAACAGACATAAGCAGACAAAACAATACTAGTATTGATTCTTCTTTAGAACACAGAAACATACATAAGGAGGAAGTAAGCCACTCCACGAAGTTACACGGAGGCCCAGTTGAGGCAAAACAGAATCACATCTTTACAAGGTTAGGGCTAAAACAGGAATGTGTTTAAATAAAGAGAAGATATGTTAGCAAAGAAACAGGTTCAAATAGTATTGTTGTTCAGTCGTTAAGTCGTATCTGACTCTTCGTGACCCCATGGACCATAGCACGCCAGGCCTTCCTGTCCTCCACTCTCTCCTGGAGTGTGCTGAAGTCCATATTCATTGCATCGGTGATGCTATCTAGCCATCTCATCCTCTGCCGTCCCCTTCTCCTTTGGCCTTCAGTCTTTCCCAGCATCAGGGCCTTTTCCAGAGAGTTATCTCTTCTCAATAGGTGGCCAAAATATTTCAGCTTCAGCTTCAGTATCTGTCCTTCCAATGAGCACTCAGGGTTGATTTCCTTTAGGATTGACTGATTTGACCTCCTTGCAATCCAGGGGACTCATAAGAGTCTTCTCCAGCACCACAGTTCGAAGGTATCAATTCTTCGGCGCTCAGCCTTCCTTATAGTCCAGCTCTCACAGCCATACGTTGCTACTGGGAAAACCATAGCTTTGATTACACGAACCTTTGTCGGCAAGGTGATGTCTCTGCTTCTTACTATGCTGTCTAGGTTTGCCATAGCTTTCCTCCCAAGGAGCAAGCGTCTTTTAATTTCATGGCTACAGTCACCGTCTGCAGTGATCTTGGAACCCAAGAAAATAAAATCTGTCACTGCTTCCATTTCTTCCCCTTCCATATGGCAGGATGTGATGGGGCCAGATGCCATGATCTTAGTTTTTTTAAAGTTGAGTTTCAAACCAGCTTTTGCACTCTCCTCTTTCACCCTCGACAAGAGGCTATTGAGATCCTCTTCGCTTTCTGCCATTAGGGTGGTATCGTCTGAGTATCTGAGGTTGTTGATAATTCTCCCAGCAATCTTAATTCTGACCTCTGATTCATCCAACCCGGCATTTCTCATGATGTACTCTGCATATAAGTTAAATAAGCAGGGCGACAATATACAGCCTTGTCGTACTCCTTTCCCAATTTGGAACCAATCGGTTGTTCCATGTCTGGTTCTTACTGTTGCTTCTTGACCCTCGTACAGGTTTCTCAGGAGACAGGTAAGGTGGTCCGGTATTCCCATCTCTTTCAGAATTTGCCACAGTTGGTTGTGATCCACACAATCAAAGGCTTTAGCGTAGTCAATGAAGCAGAAATAGACGTTTTTCTGGAATTCTCTTGCTTTCTCCATGATCCAGCGAATGTTGGCGATTTGATCTCTAGTTCCTCTGCCTCTTCGAAACCCAGCTTGTACTTCCGGTAGTTCTCGGTTCGCATACTGCTGAAGCCTAGCTTGTAGGATTTTGAGCATCACCTTGCTGGCATGTGAAATGAGCGCAATTGTGCGGTAGTTTGAACACTCTTTGGCGTTGCCCTTCTTTGGAATTGGAATGTAAACTAACCTTTTCCAGTCTTTTGGCCACTGTTGAGTGTTCCAAATTTGTTGGCATATTGAGTGCTGCACTTAACAGCATCATCTTTTAGGATTTTAAATAGCTCAGCTGGAATACTGTCATCTCCGCTAGCTTTGTTGTTACTAATGCTTGCTAAGGCCCACTTGACTTCACCCTCGAGGATGTCCGGCTCAAGTTCTGTGACCACACTATCATGGCTATCAGGGACATTCAGATCTTTCCTGTATAGTTCTTCTGTGTATTCTTGCCACCTCTTCTTAAACTCATCTGCTTCTGTTAGGTCCCTGCCTTCTTTGTCCTTTATCATGCCTGTCTTTACACAAAACATTCCCTTGAGATCTCCGATTTTCTTGAAGAGATCTCTAATCTTTCCCATTCTGTTGTTTTCCTCCATTTCTTTGCATTGTTCATTTAAGAAGGCCTTCTTGCCTCTCCTTGCTATTCTCTGGAACTCTGCATTCAGTTGGATATACCTTCCCCTTTCTCCCTTGCTTTTCGCTTCCCTTCTTTCCTCAGCTACTTGTCAAGCCTCATCAGACAGCCACTTGGCTTTCTTGCATTTCTTTTTCTTTGGGATGGATTGAGTTGCTGCCTCCTGAACAATGTTACGGACCTCCGTCCATAGTTCCTCAGGCACTCTGTCTATCAGGTCTAATCCCTGAAATCTATTCCTCACCTCCACTGTATATTCATAAAGGATATGATTTAGGTCATACCTGAATGGTTTAGTGGTTTTCCCTACATTCTTCAATTTAAGCCGAAATTTTGCAAGAAGCAGCTCATGATCTGAGCCACAGTCAGCTCCAGGTCTTGTTTTTACTGACTGGAGCTTCTCCATCTTTGGCTGCAAAAGACATAATCAATCTGATTTCGATATTGACCATCTGGTGATGTCCATGTGTAGAGTCGACTCTTGTGCTGTTGGAAAAGAGTGTTTGCTATGATCAGCGTGTTCTCTTGGCAAAACTCTATTAGCCTTTGTCCTGCTTCATTTTGTACACCAAGGCCATGCTTGCCTGTTATCCCGGTGATTTCTTGACTTCCTACTTTAGCATTCCAATCCCCTATGATGAAGAGGACATCTTTTTTTGGTGTTAGTTCTAGAAGGTGTTGTAGGTCTTCATAGAACCGATCAGCCTCAGCTTCTTCAGCCTCAGTGGTTGGGGCATAGACTTGAATTACTGTGATATTGAATGGTTTGCCTTGGATTCATACTGAGATCATTCTATCGTTTTTAAGATTGTACCCCAGTACTGCTTTTCCCACCCTTTTGTTGACTGTGAGTGCTCCTCCATTTCTTCTAAGGGATTCTTGCCCACAGTAGTAGACATAATGGTCACCTGAATTAAATTCGCCCATGCTTGTCCATTTTAGTTCGCTGAATCCCAAGATGTCGATGTTCAATCTTGCCATCTCATGTTTGACCACCTCCAGCTTACCTTGATTCATTGATCTGACATTCCAGGTTCCTAAACAATATTGTTCTTTACAGCATCGGACTTTCTTTTCACCACCAGACACATCCACAGCTGAGTGTCCTTTCGGCTTTGGCCCAGCCGCTTCACTCTTTCTGGCGCTACTTGGAAATACCCTCTGCTCTTCCCCAGTAGCATATTGGACACCTTCTGACCTGAGGGGCTCATCTTCCGGCGTCATATCTTTTAGCCTTGTGTTACGTTCCATGGGGTTTTCTTGGCAAGAATACTGGAGTGGGTTGCCATTTCCTTCTCCAGTGGACCACATTTTGTCAGAACTCTCCGCCATGACCTGTCCGTCTTCGGTGGCCCTGCACGGCATAGCTTATGGCTTCACTGAGTTACGCAAACCCCTTCACCACAACAAGGCAGTGATCCATGAAGGGGAAACAATAGTATACAGACTTCATATTTATCATTCAGAAATGTTTTTCCTCCGTAAAATGCAGTGGCCACATTTAAAGCAATATTTAGCCAACCAGTTGTTACTCATCCACTACCATGCAAATGGAGGAGTTGTTACTACTAGTTTTCCCTATGGTTCACCTCTTATTTTATTTCTGGTTACATGGCTTACACTGTGTAACAGGCTGCCACATCCTGACTTTTGTAGCAAGGAAATGTAGTACTTGCATATTTGTCCAGCATCAAATGGAAGGAGGATAAGGGAGAAGACATACATACATTAAAAAGAGTTTCACCATGTAGTAAATGTGCTTTGACCTTCCCTTTTAATGTACACGTAGCTGTAGCAGTTGCACGCTGGGATAGGCTACTACAGCCACTGGCTGGCTGCTTTGCTGCTTCCACTTCCTTTTTTGCCAGTCTCTCCCTGCTGGAGAACAAAGCACCTCACAGTGAGTTCTCTGAGACAAGAAGTGCTTCCAGGCAAAGGTTTTATAGTGCCATCACCCTGCCTCATTCACAGAAGTTTGCGTGGGGGGGATGATGATCACATCTTCCCCTCGTAGTCCTCCCATGTTTTCCCACTCCTCCTTCCTTACCACAAAAGAAGATCCACTAAAGAAAAAATAGATGGAGTTGCTGTACAATGCCTTCTAACTTGTAATGCTAGGAGCACTTTGTCTGGAAGCATCCAAGAAGATGAGTAGATTCCATCTCAAGCACTTGGGTGCAAGATGCTTTCCTTCCCAGCTGCACCAGCAGCAGAAAGAGGAAGCAGTGAAGGGGCAGGAAAGTCATTCACCTACCTGCCATTACCAACTCTTCCTCCTGGACAAGAGCCCTGCAGATGAGTGCTTGAGATGGAAACATCCTGTTCTCAGCAACCAGGTACAGGACACTTCATCCCATAACAGAAGAAAAGGAAGGATGTGGCAGTGACAGAGCGGCATTCCGTTCGCTGATATGCTACTGCCACATGTACATTAAACAGAGAACTCAAAGAGTATTCATGGCATTGTAAGCCTCTTTTTTGTGTGCATTTGTCTTCATCCAAGAATAGGATGGAACACTCAAGATGTTTTAAGGTCACCTGCTGGCCAGATATTCTTCTTCCTTCCAATCTCTTCCTCTCAGTCTCCAGCTAGCAAACGCTCTGAGGCAGTAGTCCAATCCGTATCACTATGAGCATTACATGGGTAGGGTTTGCTGTCTAAAGATATTGGAACGATCTTTTTAAAAACAGGTAATAATCAATGTTGCCCTGACCAGTTTGAGTAACACAGTATTGTCCTAGCACAGTGTGTACAGGTTACAGTTTAGTAGGCACAATGCCAAAGAAATTCTCCAGTCTCTGATATCAAAACTGCCAATCACCAGGAACACTATTATTATTATTATTATTATTATTATTATTAAATTTATCAATCGCCCATCTGGCTGGTCACCCAGCCACTCTGGGTGATGTACAACACACAACAAAACAGTTTAAAACAATAAAATTCTACAATAAAAACATTTTCTAAAATACCCTAACCCACCCCAAATGCCTGCCTGAACAACCACGTTTTTAATGCACGGAGGAAGCTCATTGAAGAGGGGGCATGACGGAGTTCCCTAGGGAGGGAGTTCCACAGAGTGGGGCCACCACAGAAAAGGCCCTCTCCCTCCTCCCCACCAGTCTAGCTGTCCTGGCTGATGGCCACTACCTTTGCTCCTGCCTCCCACCTTGGGGAAAGCAAGGTCATCACAGTTCACTTGCGTGTCCCTGCTTTCTTTGGCTCTAGACTCAAAAGCAGCCCCTATAAAACGAAGTAGGAAAAGACTACTGGCAGGTTAATCAATGGGAGATGCCCAACCTGCAAAAGACTCTCCTTGCTCCCATAATGCCGAGCGTAAAATCTCTAATATCACATTTATAAATGGCATTAAAATGCCTTTTTGTCTCTAGCACAATTTTTTAAAACTTGCAAATACAGTTAATATGTCATACGATGTGGAAGACAACCACACATGTCTTACAGCTCCTTATTCCTAGTCCATGGGCTTTGGGTGTTGGCCCTCAGAAGTGGCTCATCTGCTTTGATGTCAGAGATACAGGGAAGCTAGATGCACACAAGTACTAAGAAATCTTGTTAATTTGCATTTGAATTGAACTGTTAGTTTCCTATCTGTGACAGCTTTTCAAATGACATCTTGCTTTTGCAACTCAGCCAAGTTATTCTATTACATTTTGACTGAAAGCCTTTGGCCACCTGTCAGAGATGCTGCAGTTGAATCTTGTGTTAAGTGGGTAGTTAGACTAGATGATCTCCAAGGTCCTATGATTCCATGCAACTATTTAATGCAAGTTATCTGGTAGATGTGTATTTTCCTGCTCTTGTGAATTGTGGTTATTGTAAAGCAAAACATCATCAGCCATTGGTTGGCATTTTTGCTATGGAGAAACATAGTGTCTGGGCTCTTCTGAAAGTGGGGCCTTATGCACTACAAAATGCTAGGAAGGCTACTGTTAAAATGTGAACATTTTAGATATTTTAATACGCTGCATGTAGGTCCATGTGTGAAAATATCAAGTTGTGATGTGAAAAGTCAAAAAGCATTTGAAATTCCTCTTGCAAAAGCAGCCTTATTCCTTACCCCCATAGTCTCCACAATGCCCTATGCCTTCTTTCCCCTTCAGGTTAAGGGTGCTGTTGCAGAACAAGGCTCAACCATGAGCTAAATGTTAGCTAGATCATTACTTAACTTCCACACAAGCCATGCACATTTCTCAAACATCAAAACAGGACCAAATCCTGCTGCAAAAACGTGTCAGTGATTACAAGTACAGAGGACAAGAGGCTGCAAACTGTTTATTCATTTTAAAAGCCCTAATGAAGATGCCAAATTAACATCATTATACTCATGTGACTCAAGTATTCAGTGCCTAAGCAACCACAATGAGCATTAGCCCATAGTGCAGTACATACTTCAGAAGGGGAAATGAGGAGAACCGAACTTGCTATTCAAATGTAAGTAGTAATAACAATCCACAAATCATTCACACCAGCAAATTCTCACTGGTGTTCTATTGCAGTCTATATGATTACTTAACAGTAAGATGTTCATGGACTGCAATCACTGCAAGTTAAATGTGTGATAGTGCGAGGCTAATCTTAATATCAGGATGTTTATCCATCTGACACATGCTTTGATTTCACGGTAAATATGTTGTTGTTGTTGTTGTTCAGTCCTTCAGTAGTGTACGACTCTTCGTGACCCCATGGACCATAGCACACCAGGCCTTCCTGTCCTCCGCTCTCCATGGTAAATATACAACTGTAACAATACCATTTCTCACAGAAGGAACATGTCACATTTAAAACAGGATTTTCAAATGAATTACTGGTTGTAAAAATCTTTCGAATATCTACTCTTTTCTGAATAATACTGGGAGGGGAAAATTGAACAAACATGGAAGGAGACAACAAAGAATGTGAAATGTGGGGTAAAAACTGTTATCACTTCCTGTTTTCTACTGGAACTGGAACATTAATAATAGGAAAAAACAGCTTCACTTCTTGCCTCAAAAACAATTCCTGTGTGATGGCCATATATACTGCCACTTCCAGTATAGCTTATTCTCAAAGTAAGTATGCATAGGATTGCAGCATTATCAATCTACCCAAATATCACACATAAAGTGTTGTGACATCTCTGTATCGACTCACACTTCCCTGCACTGTGTGCAGACAGAGATGGGACAGTCAGTCATCAAGAGAAAACTATTTAGCTTAATCAAGTCTTCTGCATACATTTATTATTTATTTGTTACTTATTTCTAATGTTTATAAATCACACTCTGTCATAAGGCACCCAAGGTTAAAATAGACACACACTATATTTTAATGATACAGCAATGGATGATTTCAGGAAGGAACCATACAGTTTTAATTACTGCTTGATTTTTAACCAAAAATGGTATAAACCATTAATACATATGTATTAATAGTTACATATTTTAAAAGGTGTTGTTACATTAATTTCTGGACCTGCAGAGAGGGAAGAGAAGGTTAGGGAATTACTTTTTCCTGTTAGCCTCCATTGTGAGATAAAATATTCAATCCACCAGATATCTTTTGCACCCCCACATGAGCCGGGAGGAGGGCAGGGAGTGATCAGATCGCTGGGGATCACTTTACAAGTAGCAAGCACTCAAAAACGTAAATTTCCAACATTTTAAAACTTTCCCTATTCAGACTAGGAACTTAAGACAATAGGAAGGATCAGTCTCACAGGATGATGATGAAAGAACATCTAAGTCCGGTTTTTGAAATGGGACAATTCCCAGAAAACGTAAGACAGGAAGACCCATCTTTAATTTGACTTAACGTTTCATGAATTTACACTGACTGGATTTGAAAGATAAAAGATTGGATACAATACTGATTATTTTTCTGTATGTTGTTGAATTAGTGTATTTTATTTTTATATGGCAATATCTAACTTTCTTCTTTTCTTGACATTGTTGGGGCAAACTACACATTACACCCAAATGCATATAAAGACCTTGATGTTAATTTTTAAAATAAAAAGCAGCTTTGGGAAGATGATATTTGGAGGGGGAAGGAGGTGCTTAGGTTAGTTACATCAGCCGTCCAACCCCAACTGTTTTTCTGTCTGTGGAGTTCAGATACTTGCTTACCATCTGACAAGCACAGACAACTCTGAAGTCTAAATCACAAATGAAGCCATGGGAGTCAGCATTGTTCATCCTTTCCTGTATTACATGTTATAGCCGCTATGTTGAGGCTACTTTAAAAAATTCTGGGTGGCAGCTATTTCCATATGGTGACCCTTCCTTGTACAGTGGCTGTCTATGTGTACTAGTGATCTTCCTTTTGCAGACACTGTGGTGGTGGGCTGAAATTATCTGATTCACATGGCTAGCTAGTGCACACGAGCAGCTCACAATGTAGACCAAGTTAAAGTGGTCTATGTGGCAACCATAATACGTAAACTAATCTTCATTTATTAATGGAATAGGGCTATGCTAGCTATCTAGGTCTTTACAGATTTTCAAGCAACATTTTATCCATAATGCTTTATGAACTACCTCTGATCCAGTATCAGTAACATGATATCCTGTCCTACCTTAACAGATGGGCGATAATCTTGCTATGGGAGCATAACCATGCTGCTGTTCATATAGGTTTTCAAATGCAGCTGGACATTGTGTCACTCATCACTAGGCAAGTCACTTGCACTGTCCAATAGGTATCCAACAGTCATGGAATCACATGCCACATAAAATTCACCGTTGCAACAAATGCTCTACATAAGAAGCATATTTTCTCTGAGACAAACCTGTGGTTTAAGTCCTGGAAAAATGTGATATCCCCACAACAGAAATGCTACCTGGAGGAAAGACGTCTATGCGCTCTGTAATAAATAAGTAACAAATGTACATTTCATGTACAGTTAACTGATCTTCTCAAAAGCTCTTATTTTATTTTTTTTAACCAGCTCTTTTACCCATATTTTGTAGTATTACACTCACTATAGGAGGTAAATAAATATAAAAATCCTATAATTACTATGGATTTTTGAGGGCAACTAAATCTCTACATTTTAGTAAGTAAAATTAATAATATAATGCAAGAAAGAGAGTTCCAAAGCAACTAACTTGCACACCACTGAACTTGTTTATTTCATTAAATAAAGACAAATAGCTGAAGTGGTGACTTGTGCAGTGTAGCCATCACAGACTGTTTTATTTATTTATTGGTGTAATTACCTGTTTGAATGCTCTTAAATTTCAGGAGCATATGGCACAATCATAGCTCACTACATCCTGGGAAACTTAAGAAAGCTGGGGTTGAGAAAGAATGTAAAAAAGAAATCACTGCACGATCAAGTCAATCAGCTCAGCTACTTCTCTGAATCTACCCTTTGTTTCATTAATTCATAGCAGTCCATAATATTCTTTTATGGATACTATTTTATGAGTATTACACTGTCCAACAGCAATGACTGTCAGAGCCAGCCACCAAAGACAACGCAATACATTTTGAAGCCAAAGGCAAAAATTATAAACAGTGCCCCTCTCCCCATCATCATGATGGTGAAAATAAAATAATAAACATTAACAGTACTCATAAGTATGTCACCTGAGGCAGGTCACCTCAGTCTGCCTAGTGTTGGATGGAGGTCATTATTCCTACTTTTAGATCATATCAAAAAGCATAAGCCACAAAATTAGTCCCAACTTCCAGTGCTCTGAAATCCCAAAAAAGATTTTCCCTTCCTACAATTCAAAGGAAATATGTATCCTAACAGAAGACTCCAGTCATGCTCAGTTTTTAATTTCATCTGTTGAGGAGCAGACTTCAGCTACCAGGTTTTGGGGCATGCTTTTAGGATTTGTGAAAAGGGTTGGATTTGTTCAAAAAGCAAAAGAGATTAAGAGTTCATCCTGCCCACAGATAATAAATCCATAAGCGTTCATGCAAATACAAACATGAACACACAGTGGAAAGAAGGACAATAAACATTTAGTGCCCATATGTGCCCCCTTCCCAGTTGTGGACAGATAAACACAACGTTTATATCTTGCTCAGTGCTCCTTGGAGCCACAGTTACAAGCCCTCAGAGTTCCCCATAAAACAGCAACAAGCAGGAGTCTAAAAGGAAGAACAAGGAGCAGCTAAATCACTACCATTTTCCAGCAAATAAGAAATCTGGCTGTGTGGTAGAGACTGTGTGGGGAAACATTGAGAGGCTCAAACAACCCCAGCCCTCCCCCACAAATGATCAATTAAAAGCCTTCCTTCTGCCAAGAGCCAGGCAAAGACAGGCAAGCGACTGCTGCAAAGAAAACGGTCCTCCCAATCAGTTCTGCATGACAATTGACGGGAAGGGGCAGGCAGCAAAGCCCATCCTCTCACCATGGTGATTAGGCATTCCAAGTGTGCAAGATAGCCCCAGCTAACATAAAGAGAAAGAGAAGCTGGAGACCAGCGGATGCGAGCCAGGGCCAGATGGTCCTGCAGCCGGCAGAACTGGAGCAGCTCACACCCAGCTCTCCGCCACTTTAACAGCCCAAACGTTCCTTTATTCCAACATAACAATTAAACAGAGCAACATGACAAGGAGTCTCGGCAACAGTTTGCTGCGGGGAGGAATGGAAGAGTAGCCAAAATGCAGGAATAAAGGTGTGAGAAAGAGGCTGCCTGTGAGCCCAAATGGAGTCTGAGCTCTGACAAATCAGTACAAATATGGAATGACTCTACTGAAATCCATGAGTTTCCACTGGCATAACAAATACCAAAATCTACCCTATCAGGATGGACTTTCTCTGTATCTGCAATTCTGTTTTCACTCATCTAAAACTCACAGAGGATACTCACACATACACAAACAGACTCTTTAGAAATGGAGCCATTTCCACTTGCTTTATTTTCACTATCCTTCTAAATAATGCCAATTTCAGATTATGTCCAATAGCTGTTGACAACATGGTTTTACTTTCCTTCTAGCTCCTAATTTAACACATTTAAAACATGGCATATCGTAGAAAAAGCTCTCAACATATACTTGCAAACAAAAACAAACTTCATGTCTACATTTTGCATGTGGAGTAATCAGAATAATAGTAGGCCCTAGTGTGGAAATACCTGGACAGCATATGCTCTGCTGAGGTAGCCAGAGCTAAAATGAAACTTGAATCAGTTATATGCTAAGAGAAAAGAAAAACCAGGAATTAATACATTAATAATTCCTGCTTGCAACTTAAACAGAACAGCACATTGAATTGTTCTCAAACATTTCCATTCATTACTTTCAAAGTTACAAGTTGCAGAAGTGATTTTCAAAAGCAATCCAAATTTGAAGTCCAAACAAGAAGTTCACTCCCTACCATAATGCAAAATTTTAAGGAAAAACGGAAGTATGAATGAGCTGATGGTGCCTTGTTCCCAATACCTCTCACCTAGACTGCCAATTTGGTTACATGTTTCATTATACAACCATGAAAAAAATAAGCCCACGGTTGACGAATTGCTAGAAAGAAGCAGAGATTTCAGAAAAGCCCCTGAAAATCAATTCATATCATTCTTAAAATTAATAAAGGGACTGCTACGGTGACCCATATTACAGGTGTGAAAGACAAGGCTCAAAGAAATTCTAACTTTGGTCAATACAGCCTGCTTCTTCAACGACAGACTAAACTTTAAAGAGATAACTGCAATAAAGAACAAAAATGTCCCAAAGAAACAAAAATAAGCACCATTTGTAGACTCAAAATAAAGGCCAGATATTGCAAGTAACTCTGGGTATATAGGAGACAACACAATCTGGAGTTGGCCTAAATTAACAAAGGGGGAAACAACCAAGTCGCTTTGCCCAGCAGGAAAATTTCTTCTGCCACAATCCAGGTGTTTCTGTGGGCCTCTCTGCCTGCTCCTTCTGTTGACTGTGGTGACTAGTCCGTGGGGAGTAGCAGTCAAACAATTTATTTTAGAAACCAGAGAATAAAGGAAGTTTTTAAAAAGAGAGTTATAGGTATCTGTCACACAGGGATACAGCGTTTATATCTACTCCAGCTGGAAGCTTCCACACTAATGAGGCTACATTTATTTGAAGAACCCCACAGAATGTGTCCGTAGATGTCTGAGCAATGCATATGCAGTGTTAAGCAGTGTTCTATAAATGTAATTAGCACTCTCAATGGAAATCTCAACAGAGCTACCCGGACAAAATGTTTGTCTTAACAAACAACATTGCATATCGTTTGTGCACAACTCCTGCAGGTTAGGCTCTGACTTTCCTGGAGCCATGGAAATCCATAGGGAAGAAGAAAATGTACTAAGGTACTGATAAACTCTCTTCTGGAACCAGATTGCAAAATAATCATTAGCATATGATAAATTCAGGTGACACCTCCCATTAGATTTTTTCTGTCACTTACCTGGGGTACAACTGCATATGTGTAAAATGTAAAATCTGCAAAATCTGCAAAATATAACATCTGTGATTCTATCTCATAAACTATGTAATTTCTTGCAAGCTAAAAACATTCTGGAGGCAGAAGCTAAAACTCTGATCTGTTATACCAGTGTAAATATCCTTAATGACTTTTCAAGTGGTATGAGAATCAATCCAGATTTACACCACTAATTAACGGAGATAAGAATCTAACCTCATGGGAATATAAACACACTAAGTATCACTCTTAGTTAGTATCTAATTAATAAAATGAAATGCCCACATCTGTATCTGTATAGAGACATACTTTCCCCTGTATTAGATCCTGCTAGTATCGCAGAACACCTTGGACAGCATTTCTGTAAAAAAAATTAAAAACAAAAAAACTACCACACCCTACAACCCTATTTTCCAGGAGCTTTAAATGCCCATATTGCATTCCTTTTCTTAAAATCAAAGGGACCAGTTAGTGAGAAATCCAACTTTGAAATTACAAGAAACAAAAAAAAATGAATATAGTCTGTTGGTGGCGGCACAAGGAACGTTATGTGTTGCAATTAAAGTTATTCACCCGTCATGTGGTCTGATTCCTTTGCAGTATTTGGGAAAATACAAATAAACAGTAGAGCCCGGCAATTCTGTAGGGTGTCTATTGGAGGCATAAAGGGTTTGCTGATCTGATGGCTTTTACTGCCCCCGCCAATACACTTTTGCTGACCAGCCTGTCTATACAACCATTTCTCTGCAATGTATGTTAGGGTGGTGGTGAAAAGAATCCTTGTTTCACAGAAAGGTTTGTGTATACAGTTTGTGAAAGAAAATGGAGACAGCTTTTTAGGGGTCAATGACTAGGAATTTATAAAAGCCCAAAATGACACATTTACATACATGCAAATATGTGTGCACAGCTCTGCTTGTGTTCAGAACTATGGAGTCACTAGAAAGTTATGTCAGTCCTCAGATACATCCTAGAAACTACTAACAAAGAATCTTTCAATCATGGAACATGCACCATGTTCTTGTCTGAAATACTGAACAGGAATATATGCTTTATGAAATCATATCTAAACATGCCAAGGGTATTTGAAGGTCATCATTAGGTGCAACTATGGGAGAGCTCACTTGTGCTCGCGCTCTCTCTCTCTCTCTCTCTCACACACTCACACTCACAGTTAAAATTAAAATAAAATCTCTAAAACCCTTGACTATTAAAACAATGTTTTAACTAGATGAGAGTCAATATTTGGCCCCAGAGCTAGAACTAGTCAGTCTCCAATATTTTATATTTCACCTAGGCCCATTGGGTACTAAGTCAGTTTTGGTTTTGCTCCCATGAGAGCATTATAAATTCAAACCAATTTGTATTTATTTTTATGACAATGAAAGGAAAATCAAGAAAGAAAACTTTCTGTATCTTGACACCTTTCAAAGCAATCTGCATAGTTTTAATCAGTTTAATTTGTTTTTAATCTCTCCATATAAGCCCTTGTTCTCCTTTAGATGTCATATTTTAGCTGATTCATCTATTTCCTATCTGAGGATTCATCAAAACTTCTAATAGCAAAGTCATTAAAAGGAAGATCTAGCCCTTCTGAATAGATATTAATCCACCATTCCACCCCCTTTCTAAATATTGTACAATTTTTTCTCATTCGTGCCACTTTCTAACAGGAGCAGGTTAACAAGATGCAATATTCAACATACTGTAGAAATATTTAATTGGCAGGGCAGCTTTTTATACTGTTATCTTTCACTATACATGATCAGCATGAGTTTCGTATCTATAGACAGGTTATACTTAAATTGGCAAGTTATACTTTCCCAAATTATTAGTTATCCTTAGTCATGGCAATACTATCTTTCCTTCACTTTCAAAATATATTAATATTTTCCCCCTAGATCTCACACAGTTACAATACACACACCCTTTCAATTGTTGCACTCAGGTATCAAAGACAAAAAAAACACATGCAAGCAGCTCTAACAGAGCTTAAGCCACACTAGGGGAAGAGAGCATACACATCTGTAGCGCAACATGTAGCTTCTGTCTTGAAGAGGGAATCATTCCACACTTACAAACGTTGACATAAAAGACACACTCATGGCATATTTCAAAACCAAAGAGCGATGGATTTACAAGGCAGGTTGATTTTATGGTGACTTTTATTGACAAGGAACGTGGGCTTTCGGCAGATGCCTCGTAGCACTGGAAAGTTAACACAGTGCCTAATTCAAGGAGACAGCCCGAGGAAGCAGCACCGACAGGGGAACGAGCGCAACAACGTCTCTATTACTCTCTTCGGCATCATAAAGGAGGAGAAGAAAAATGGTATCCAGGAGGGAACGGGGAAGCTGCGATGCAGGCTTTTTTTCTTTCTTTTTAAATCAATGCTTCTTCCCCCAACCCACCCTTCAAAAAAAGTAAAAAAAAAAATAAGGGGGGGGGAGGGGGCAAGGCACCATAAGAAATAATAAAGAGACCCACATGAGAAAAAAGCCTCAGCTCAGCATCTAAGCTGAGACCTGATGTATCTTCAGTTTCTTATATGGGGTACCACTTGATCTACTCTCCCCACAGCAGGGCAGCTCATGGCACTTATGAGAAAGGGGATCAGCAGTGAGAGAGGAATGATGCAACAGGCATTGCTCCTCTAAGGTAACTAATGCAGATAACAGGTCTGCGAATGTCACTTCCAAATTTGCAGAAGGTACTAGAGAAAACACCTCTACCCATTTAAAAGTTATTAGCACAGGTGTGCAACTTGCCTAGAGCATCACCAGATCTCTTTCTTTCCCTGTTTTGACGATAGGGCTTAAGTTAGCTTATGTTAAAACATCCAATAAAATGACTTTACACTGATCTGAGACACTGAATATATGAAGAACGGGTTGGAGGGGGGGAAAGTTTTAAAAGAAAGTAGGGCAACATTCTTCACAGAAAAGACAAGCTCCCTGAAACA
Source organism: Heloderma suspectum (assembly GCF_057233095.1). Classification (NCBI taxonomy): domain Eukaryota; kingdom Metazoa; phylum Chordata; class Lepidosauria; order Squamata; family Helodermatidae; genus Heloderma; species Heloderma suspectum. The sequence continues at coordinate 235,776,353 of NC_139461.1, forward strand.
GATGTTTCAAGGTACCTAGAGGGGAATTAAGCTCTAACACATTCACAACACAGAATCTTTCCCCCTTTTCTGGAATGCTGGTGGTTTTTCTGAAGTTCAGCACCCAATCTAGTATGAAAAGAACAACTTCATTGCACAGATTCCCTTCAATCCACCTCCCTCTATGATCCATCAACATGCACTTAAAGAAAAGCTGGACAACTATTATGTGCCTCTTAGACACCTCCTAGTATTACAGAACACACTTGTTGAGCATTTCAACAGCCCAGTTAAGCAAAGTTGAGGTACTTACATCTATCGTTTCGGTCCTCAGGGCTGGATGAGGTCTCCCGGTCTGAAATGAGGCCAGAGACAGCAAAGATCTTTTTCCCCGTGTCATCAACTTTGAGGGAGCCGGGAGAGCCAGATGGTAACTGGGCTCCAAACTCATACTCCTTGCCATCAGCATCTGAGAAGCGAAGGTGGGGAGAGTCAGTATCATGGCAGTTCTTCAGGCGCTTGGCAGGTGTAAAAGCCGACTGGTAACTCTCCCTGTCCTCAGTGGAGGCAAAGGGACGGAAGGCCCCAACACCGCTGTGGTTCAGCATGCTGATTGGGGTGCAGTCCAGATTGGGGGGAGCAAACTGGGGATGGAGATGCAGCAAGGAAGGTGGAAAATCACGGTTGGTGAATGCTCCTGGCACCCCACCTTGCCGGTGATACATGGAGGCAAAAGTATAGGAGCCATTGGTGAACGGGATGTGTACATCCTTGTCCACTGACACAGGGACGCCAAAGGGCCTTGGCTGCTGGCAAGGGATTGAAGCATCACGGCTGGCTTCAGCAGTGGAAGCAAGAACCATCAGGGCTGGAGATGCCAGAGGATTGGGAAGGTAGGAGGAGTTTTCCATCTTGAAGGCTGCCCGGTGTAAGTCCATCGAAGTCTCTTTCTTTGACAGGGCCGCAAGGGAAATGGCCTTCCCTGGATGGAAAACAAAGCAATGTCTGAGTGTAGAGCTAGGGGATCTCACTGGGGCCTCATCACCATCCCAAAGCTGTGGAGAAAAAGAATAGAAAAGAAAAAATAGTAAGTTTTGTCAGGCAGTTTTTGGCAGGTGGCTGTCCTGAATGTAGCAAGAAAATTGTGTGAGCCAGAACCAAACCACCTCTTTTAGAAATCAAAGGGGAAGTTCACAAGTGACTGGAAGGGCCTCCAACTCCCTCTAAGGGTGTGCCTGCACAAGTCTTTCTTTTGCTCACAATTCACAGCTTTACTGCCAATCTTAAAATTCAACAGAAGATCTGCAAAGGTGGATAAAATGTGGCATAAGAGAACCAAACACCAACAGTATTCTGCGACTCATGCAGACAATGCATGCTCTGCCCTCACTATCCTCTCCTGCCATACCGAAAGGCAAGGGACCAGTGCAGGTTCAGATCAAGCCACATGTGACTGGTGGGGACTGAATGCTCTGAATGAGCGCATCTGATCCCCACAAAGACAATATATGGGACAATAAATGTCTCTGATGAGCAAATGAAAGACAAACTATCTGACTCCTGCCAGACAAATATCAGGAGAAAAAAACTTGTTGAGGAGTCTGAAAACCTATGTTGGTAACTATTGGGGTTAGTGTCTGAAAAAACAACAATAAAACAAATAAAGCATAAATTATTCACAACTTACAAATGAAGATTTGTACATGTACTTACATAATCCATGAATGCATATATAATGTGGATAGCATGTCTTTTCTGTTTTAGTGTGCACATTTACCTGTGCAGAAACACACACACGTTTCACATTATCCTAAAGCAGTGAATGTGGGAACAAACAACATGTGCACTCTATACATTTCTAAGTATTCGCTGTATTCGTTCATGATGTGTGTGCGTGTGTATTTTTATTGTTAAGGAAAGCAGCACCAACTTCATCAATAAAGTGCTTGGCGTCTCTGCCAATATCTAAAATCATAATTGGTGCCTGTGCCATCTGATCTCTCACAAGCATCTGCCTTTTAGGTTGAGGACAGCACAAAACAGTAATTTTACTTCCTAATGTGCTCATGCTTAAGTAGATTTGCTCACTGTCCTAGACATGCCATTAACATCTACAGAAAAAATGTTAACATTTCTAGGCTTACTTTTCCTCTGAAACTACTTAAAGTCCAAAACATAACCTGACAAAAAAAATACAATACATATATGTACATTGGTATATATGTATAAATAGTAACATAAACTTTCTTCTAACCCTCTTCGGAGGTGAAATCAGAATTCTTTTCCCTTTCTTCATAAGAAACCTAGAATCCTTTTTTTAAGCTTCCACTACCAGCCTTTCATAATGCCACAATGCACTTTAATATATAAGGACTGTTACTTTAAAACAATATACTAGCCTTGCAGCACTCAAAAGGCCACCAAAAATCATATAATAAAAAAGCTGTTACAAAATGTGCCTGTTAGTTCCAGAAGGTCAGACATAGCAAATAAAACTTACTGAAAGAGTCTCTTTTCTAATGGAGTGGCTTTTGTATTCTGTGAATGAGCAAGCCTAGGTTAACAAACTCTATGGAATCCTGGCTGTGCCTTTCATGCAGTCTAGCAATAACATTTCCTTTTTTCCCATCCTGTACCCAGACGTTCAGTGACTGTTATTAAGTGTGAAGGTGAGTGGGCATCATCTCGCCTCTTCCTCATTTGGCTCCCTTCCAGATACAGATCAGTGCTAAATTATCAGATTAGAGATCTCACATTAACAATGTTCTGTCTCTTCCAAATTTTAAATAACTTTTTGTCAAGTTCTAGCAGTGGACAAAGAGATGCCAAGGGCAGCCTGGACAGCATTCTTTTGGGTGATCTTGCCTTGTGGCTTTTGGCACAACTGATTTATCAAAGAAAACAAGCCAACAAATATAAAACCCAAAACTGCAATGACTGGTGAAGGTGGTATGTGGGGTGGGAAATCTAGGGATTTTAAAGCAAAAAAGAAAAGAAAAAGATACCCACTCAGATAAATACACTATTAATATCTTAACTGACCTGTGAGACTGATGGAAAACCATAGTCAATAAGATTTAAATAAAGGGGGTGGAGAGTGAGAGTGAGAGTGAACTGCTGATGCTTCTGAGCTGCTTTTCTATTTTTACTTGCACTGTCACCTCATTACATTAAATGTATTTCATAAATTAGTAATCTGGAAGCTACACTCGACACTCCTGTAGGATACTGTGAATCATTTCAACTGCCTTATTCGTTCGCAAACTTCATTACATAGAGAATAAATCAACACACTACAATACTGCACCAGGCCAAGTTTAATTTTTTTTAACTCCTGCATTCTTTTTCATTTTCGCCTTGTCTCTTACCTTCTTTCCGCCTTCATACTATTATTCCCTATCACCACCATCATTAGAAGTATGTACAGATGAGGCTGCGGCAAGACCAGTCATTATGAAAATCTATAGTTAATACACTCCCAATGTCAAAATGTCATTCGTTTTTAATATGGAACCCAAAATAAGAAAACTAACTGACCTGCTTAATTAAAAAAATATGGATTGCAGGATAACCAGCCTGATGAAACATTTGGGTGACTAGAAGGAAGCGGGCACAGCCAAAGTAAGTAACTGTTACTTTTCTGCCTCTATGCTGATTTTTTTTAATTTAGCACCCTGTGCAAATCCAGATTAAAATAACTCCAGCTATTGATCCAAGCAGTGGAATTGACATTAATTTTAGTTCACTTCTCACTTTGCAAAGGGATCAATAGGAAGTAATAACAGCTGACATCCTCGCTGAAAGGAAGAGAAAAGACGGTCTAGCGACACAAATCGAAAAGCAACCAAATAAATCAGCAGATACTTTTCCATGGCATCAGACAAACTCCAAACAGATTGCAAAAAGTCTTTGTTAAATTAACTAAACAAGGAGTGGAGGAGGCCAAGGGGGTGGAGATAAATCTATGAAGCTACATAAACTGTCCTCTGGGTATCTGGATTAGATGAACACACCAAAAACAATCTTCTGATAACTTATATTTTCAAAATTACCACTTTGCTTTATGGATAAAAATGTTCCTTTTTAAGGCCACCTACAATCTGAGCCTGTTAAATGCAACGTGAAGCGCAAGACCAAGAGAATCTGAATCAAAAACTACAGCCTTGATCTATAACAAATAAAATCACATCCTGCAACAAATCTAACCTGTCATGCCCAACTTAGCTTTTGGTTTCTCTATGTATTAATGGTTATAATATCTTTTTCACTATCTAAGAAAAGAATGCACTGAAAGGAAGCAAGGCTAATATAATGTAGAATTTTACCATGCATCCTCAAAAGCTTATCATGCAATTGGGTAAAACAGAGTTGGTCCCAAGCTGCAGGTGGTAAACTCACTTGTTATTTAGTTTAAAATGTATCTTAAAGCACAGAACCAAAATTTGTGTTAACAAATTTCTACTGTTTATTAAAACATATAAAACACATCCTGCATACTAAAAAGGTTGCATTTGTGTTGTCTTCCAGCTATTTCCAAATTCCAAGAATTAAAATAATGTAATAAAAACTAATATTTCCCCCACGGTTTACCAAGAGGAAAAAAAAATAAAACTAACAAACGTCATTTTTAAAAAGGAGTGTAATCTCTTAGGAAAGAGGGTGGAGTGAGCTTTGGATACTATAGGTTAGAACTTTTTGCTTTTAATTACTTAATTTGTAGAAGGAAGAATTTAGAAATGTATTCCTAGTTAAAAAATCCTGATATTATAAAACAAAACCGTCCCAGCTGTTGGGGGGATTAAAGTGCTCAAGTGGATTATGTATTTGCACTAAACTGGATTTCCTCCTAATAAATTAAAACACGTGGAAGATCGAAGTGAACACGGAGGAGATCCCAGTACTAAATTAGGAAACCCCATAGATTTGCTTTTCTTGTAGCTAAATATCAGGGAGGTGTTGGAGTTGAGGGTGTATAAAACAGATTACGAGACATTTGGGAAGGGGGGCGGAGATGAGGGAATACTGCCGTTTCGGGACCAAAGAAATACCGCTTCCGAAACCACGAAGATCAATTTGCATGAAAAAGATGGTGGATCGGGCCCCTTTGTGCAACAACAGAACAGCCACCTCGCGTCTCCCCAGTTCGGGTTGCAACTTTTTCTTTAAAAAAGCAAATGAAAATTAAACGACGGGGACTTGGGGGTGGGGGGAAGCAAAACGAGAAGGTATTAAAATGTACATAGATTAACAGGAGCAGCCAACCCAACAGAATACATCCCTCTTCTGCGAACTTAAAAAAAAAAAACACTTGCAAAAGTCGAACCTACGAACGGTGTAGCCAACAAAAAAGTAATCAACCTCTGATCTGATCTGCACGTTATTGGAGCCTTCGTACCACCCCCGATCCGGAAAGGTCTGTCAAAGGCCACCGGGTGGACGCAGAGCGTTTCTGAAGCTTCCCCCAGCTTATGGAAAAATGAAAAAGAAAACTATTTAAACTCTGCTTTCCTGATCTAGGAGAAATAAGTGATTGATCTGGATAAATGTCTATCTCAGTTCCCATCAACAGCAGAAAACAAACACGGTTTTAATTTCATAGGAAGAAAAAAAAACCGCATTTATCTCACTTTCTGCAGTTGCAAATTAAAACAGGTGTTTGTGCTTTGCGGCTTTCTAAACTAAGCACGAAAGAATCTGGCTAATATGATTCTTTAAAAAGGCAAAATAAAACCAAATACGACCCCCAACCTCAACAACTTAATAATTTTTAAAAGGGGCGGGGGAGAAAAGAACGTCTCAAAAGTGCCTATGGGAGATGCAGGATAGGCATACCTCCAAATGTTCTGCCCGACAAAAGTAAGTGCAAAGTCGGTTCTGAGCCTTTGCAAAGAAAACGAGATTTTCACTCTTTCCAGGAAATATATGCCGGGGGGGGGATGTCTCCCTCCATCTCAATTTCTATGGTCAGCTCGAGGCTCACTTTCTTTTTAAAATACCAAACAAAGCTCATCAAACGTGCGGATGACTCGAGCTGCAACAATCCCTTTCCCTGCACATTTCCTGTCTGGAAGGCGAAAGCATTCAGTGCAACTACCGAACTGCACACTGCCTAATGATTTCATTGTGCCCAAGCAGATGGTTATGTATTTCGATCTACAAGGTGAGGAATTATTTCCCCTTCCTTGTAACCTCTGTACTGACTTCCCTGCCCAGCTGTAGCGACTGATGTTGTTTTATTTCAAACGTTCACCGTTTCTGGGCTTCTGGGCTCAAAAGGTGCAGAAAGTTTTGCTAAAGGGGGGCCCAACTAAATATGCATATTCCGATTTCCTCCCACTTCTTCTCGCCAAGGGTCTCCAGCCGGGTTCGCTATTTGCTCGCTGCAGCGACGTGTACCCTATAGCACAACATAGTGCGTGCTATTCCTTGCAAGGAATAATTGCAAACATGCAAGCGATGAAGGTTTTGCATCTCCAAGAAATGCAAGGAAGTGGGCTTCTTTGAAGGAAGAGTTGTTTGCTTGAACTTCAACCTTCCATCCAAACAGTGAAATATTTCACATTTGCCACGAAAATCAACTTAAAACAAAACAAGCGAGAAGTACTTCTTAATTGTGATTGGGTAAATTCTAATCAAAGTTCACGCGCGCGCCCGTTCTATAGTAAAACTGAAAGCTTATCGGGAGATGCTTAGGACTGTCCGCGGAGGTATCTGCGTGCACCGAAAAACATGGAATTTTAAACACTCTTAGGTTTTGCCCAGAGATTTTATTTATATATGGGGGGGGCGGGGAGAGACTTCGTCGAGGGGAACAAGCCAGTTTGCCTCCCGTATAGTTAAAATTATATATAATTTATATATATATATATATAGTCCCGTATAGCTAAAATTTTTATATACATATATACATACATACATATATAAAAATAATTTTAACTATACGGGAAGCAAACTGGCTTGTTCCCCTCGACGAAGTCTCTTCCCGCCCCACCACACACACACACACACACACACACAGATTTTGTTTGGGGAAATTGCGTCGTTGCAGCGAGAGACGCTGGGAGATGCGAAGGAAAACCGGGAAGTACCTCCGTGGCTTGCGCATGGAATGCTCTCCCCCCCCCCCGCTTTTTTTTTAAATATCTAAATCTTGCTTGCGCTAATTGGAGAAGCGCTATTTTCGGTTGCATTTTGCAAGGATTCTTCCCCCAGCACCTGATCCCACCCCCTGCCTTGTGTTCGCTGCTCCGCACCTCCTCCCCAAGAAAATAAACAGGAGGAGGAGAGTCCCGGGATCAGAGCTATCCTTCAAGGGGGAGGGGGCACCATATTGATCTGATTTTTAAATACATACTCATTAAGATCCCCCCCCCAACTTCCAGCATCCCCACCCTCCGGACCCCGATAAGCATCTGCCTCCGTTACAACTTTGCACTGCGGAACGGGGTGTGGACAGAAATGGAGGGAGAAACTTCACTTGCAAAGTTTGACTTTTCAAAACATCAGCGCCTGCATTTGCAGGGAAAGTGAAAAGTACCAGATCGGAGGACTAAATAGAAACCTCGGAGATCCACTGCTGGGAAGTTAGACCGACACACGCATTTACGTCTACACACACCACCCCGGCTTTCTAGCAGGCACCCCTGGGATTTCCCGATACTCACCGTGGAAATTCCTCGAGAGGTGGCGTCCCCCTTGGAGTTCAGGCTGGGGAAAGCAAGAGCCTGAGACGTTGCGTGGGGAGGAGAGCCGGACGTGCTAACCCCGGCGCGTGTGTGCAAACGCTTTCGGCCAGCATGGGAGTGAGCAAGAGCCTGACACGGCTGCTGGAAGCCAAGAAGGCGCAGCACTGCCGCTCGAAGCTGCCTCTAATCAGTGAATGAGCCTCCACTCTCCCAGGGACTCCTAGCTGCTCTCTCTCACACACACACGCTCTCTCTCGCTCTCAAACACACACACACACACGCATAGAGCCGGCCTGAGAACGGAATACATTAGGGCAGGGAGGAAGCCTGGGAAATGGAGTCCACAGCTGGGACGCACAGCTGCTCAGGGATGGGTCTCCCTCAACACGGAGCAAGGCATTAAGTTTGGCTAGGAGCAGGGGAAAGGTGTTGGGGGGTTTGCTTAGTGTCCAGCTGTTTTCCATGTTTCAAGCTCAGAGTGGTTGGAAAATGAGTGAGTAGAACTGGGGCCTTTTCACAAGTAACACCTAAGTCGGAGGCTGCCTTTCCCGTCTCTGTAATTCCTCCAATTAAACATTTGCTGTCTTCTGCTTTCTCCCGCGTTAACAGCATCCTTAAGTAAGAACATCTTCACGTGAGGTTTACATTCACTTGTAATGCCTACGAGGAACCTAAATGCACGTGCAGTTTATCTGCTGTATCCGTCCTGTATTAACAGCATTCACATGTAGCACAATTAGTACAACAACACAAGCGGATTTTTTTTTCGTGCTTTATACGTTAGGGTGTTTTCACTCAGTTCTTGCTTAAATCAGCCTGGAACCCTATGAAGTAAAAGCCTACATTTGCTACAAGATACATTTGATTTCTTATCTGTTTGCAACCCTGCATTAACAACATCCATACATTGCACAAATATCCCAAATGAGGTTTAGAGGGGTTTTTTAATGTCTAGGATAAAAAGGCAACCCAGGCTAAAATGTGTTCTTACAGTGCTCTCCTAAATACATTAACTCTGATGTAAGTTCTACTGAGTACAATCAAACTTACTCTCCAGCAAGTGTGCTTGGGATTGCATCTTTAGGGTGTAATCCTATCCAAGTTTAGACACAAAAAAGTCCTACAACTCCCAGCATTGCCCAGCCAGCATAGCTGGCTGGTAATTGTAGGTCTTTTTTCTGTCTAAACTTGTATGGAATAGTGTCACTTGTGATTCAGATCCTGACAGATCTGAATTTTAATAGTAGGGGACCTTTGAGTAGTGATGTGCTGCATTGCTTTGTGGTTGTGGTCTGCATATTGTTTACTCTGAAGTAGTTCTTAAGTAATTGGGATTATCCTGAAGGCAAAAGGAGAAGAGGACGGCAGAGGATGAGATGGCTAGATAGCATCACTGATGCAATGAATATGAACTTGAGCACGCTCTGGGAGAGAGCGCAGGACAGGAAGGCCTGGCGTGCTATGGTCCATGGGGTCACGAAGAGTCGGACACGACTGAACGACTGAACAACAACAAGAAAAATATACTGAGGACTGGTGCACTGTTCGTATCTTGTGCATATATAATTTGACACTCCTGGAGTGGGTTAGGTGGCCATTGCTCTGGCCAATTATTCACAGCATATCCAAGTTCATCATCCTTTCCTAATGCCTAGCTACCAGCTAAACCTTGACAGAGTTTGTCAGACACTCTTCTGTGTTGATCACCTCAAGCTTCTTTGGAGCAGATGCTTTCCATAGCATTTTAAATAATATCTAATATTTTGCAGCATCACCAGGAAGCAAGGAGGTATAGGGAAACAGATCTTAAAAACTGCTAAACTATTATCTTTGTTATATGTAGAAATCAGTGGCGAATGCAAAACTTCCTCAATGTGTATTTTGCACACTTGAGGTTTTGTGCTAAGATATAAAGGAATTGTTATAATCTAGGGGTGGGCAACTTGGGGCCCTCCAGATGTTTGGCCTACAAATCCTATCAGCCCTAGTCAGCATAGCTGATGGTGAGGGATGGTGGTAGTTGTAGACCAAACCATACAGAGAGACACAAGTTACCTACTGCTTTTTTAACCCCATATTGACTCTTCCATATCCATCTCCTGTTAGTGGTATAGAATTTATCCGATCTGAAGTACAACATATACTAATTGGCAAAATGTGACAGAGTACAAACTATCCCCTCCCTTTCCTGCCTGAATTCAGGAGTTATTATAACATATCTTAAATGCAACCGACTTAAGCTACGTTGGGGTACACCACCCAAAACCCAGTAACATTCTCTTCATGCCCATACTGAGAGATGTTCAGAGGGTGGTGACAAGAGAATGGGCCTTTTCTGTGGTAGCCCCCCAATTGTGGAATGCTGTTCCCAGCAAACCTTACCTGGCACAAGCTTTGTCATTTTTTAGACATCAGGCGTTTGTCCTTTCCTAGGCATTTAGATAGTTTAATAGCCTGGCATTGGTGGCTATTTTTGTCATTCACTCCTGTGTTGGATGGGGGATTTTTTTTTGTCCTTCAGGTAGACTTTTAGATGGATGTTTTTGTAAATGTGTATGCTTTAAATTAATATGTGATTGCATATTGTATTTGGTAGATTTTTATTTTGTTTTTATTATTTCTTTGTAAATCGCTTCAGGACCTTTTGATTGTGTAAAACGATACATAAATATAATAAACTAATCAATCTGTTTTCAGTTTCAAAGCACATCTCTGTAACATATGACATCATCTAAAAGGTACTCATCTGAGCTGCCCACACCCATGTGATTATGATAAAAATTTCCAGGTCATAACTTTTCCAGGCACACTTGAACCCAAGGACCTTGCTTTTTAGAAATTGCCTACTGTGCTAGATGAAACAAAAGAAGGAAGAAAGCAAAAGAGGCCTAAATCCTTAAAAGTTAGTTTTTATTTTAAGTTCACAGGGCTGATTAATTGTGTTGTGGGTAAATTCAGAGGCATACTACATTTTTGTTGTACATTTTTTTCCAAAATTGCATGTGTAAATCCACTTAGTAAATGCACATTTTAATTAACCAATATGCTGGCCTCCCTCTCTCTTTTCTCTGTGAGTGTGTGGGTGGGTGGATGGATGGATGGATAGATAGATAGATAGATAGATAGATACTGGAATACCATATAGAGCATATATTAAGAATACCTTAACATAAACAAGAGTTAAACTGTTGACCTGTGTAGACTGATCCTAACCACATTTACTCTTTCTTCTTTTCAAATTATTTTTTAGGGCTGCAGTCCCAGAAACCTAACTCTACAACTCTTGTTTTGAACTAAAGTCTGTTCATAGAAAGTTGTGTACAATGTAATATAAAGCAATTAATGGAAGGTTGTGTCATCAAAGGTGAAAAAAGAAAGGGTGAGAAAGCCAAGTCATTCCTTTATTATAGCTATTTTACAGGGCCATGTAATAGAACCAGCACTTCAGCTCAAAACATCTGTCCTCTTTTAAATTCTTCTTCCATAAGAGAAGGGAAAAAGCTTTTTGTATATTATCTGATATTTAAACTGGTGTTTTTGTTGTATGTCATTAATGTATTTGCAAATAAAAAGTTAAACAAACAAACATGTTTTAGCACAAGGTTTCTGGGCTAAAGTCTTAAAAATGCTTGGGCAGGTTTCTACTTTTTAGCACTATTAAGTCCCTCAGACACACCCTTTACTCATGTTAGGGTGCAATCCTATGCATGTTTAGACAGAAATAAGTCTTACAACTCCTTACAAGCATGGCTGGCTGGGGAATCCTGGGTGTTGTAGGACTTTTTTCAGTCTAAACTTACATAGAATTACACCCTTATAAACTTATTCATCACTTTTCTGTTAAGAAGGCTCTCAAAGCAACATATAAAAACAGGAAAATGCTCTGTTAAAAACCACCAAGAAAATGCTAAATTAAAAAATAGACTATTAAAACCCATTAAAATATATCAGCTGTCAAATATCAGCTGGTCAGTAAATGCTGATTTACTGCTGATCAGTAAATGTATTGTCAGTAAAAAGTTGTTTTAACATGTCATTCATAACATTTATAAAAATAAAAATCATAGCAAATTGGTCCTTTTAAAAATGTTATCTCCACGAATTATAGAAAGTATTTATCTACAGAAAATTGTACTAAGATGGTGAGTACCAATATAGCAGCATTAGTATTTATGCACACATGGGAAGCTAATATTACAGCCTTCCTCTACCTGGTTCCCCTTCAGATGTTTTGGACTACATCTCCCAGAATTCCTGAGTATTACCAATTCTGGCTAGGGCTGATGGGAGTTGAAGCCCAACATTTGGAGAGCATCAAACATCCCATGTGTTGGCTGCAATATTACATACAACACATGGCACGTTTGGACTGTCAACTGATCACATCTGTTTAAACAATTAACTTTCTTGCTTTTAAGCTTTAAATTCAATCAGATATTAACTGAATAGCAAAATAATATGGCAATGCATTTTAACTATGTATTGTTATTTTTGTTATTAATACAGTTTTTACTTGCCTGATTTTTGTACTTGACTCATATGTTACACACTGTCAGAATATAACAGCACAGTCCTGTGCATGTCTACTCAAAGGTAAGCTCCACTAAGTTCAATACTATTTCCTCTCAGATAAGTGTGCATAGGATGGGCAGGGGGGAGATTTCCAAAATGTCAGGGGGTGGCAGGGGCCACACTCAGGGTCTGTATGTTGTCCATTCTTGCTATAAAGATAAAGTTCTGTGTCTCTATAGCAAGGATAGACAACATAGAGCCCTCCTGAAGGCCCTGACCTAGGACAGGCTGCATAGGAGCCCCACAGTGCATGGCATTCACCATCAAAGTAGGCACAATTCATCATTGCTGGACTGACACATCATTTCCTGAAATTAATATACTCACTATTATTTTGTAGTCACAGATTTTGTCATAGAACATAGTTCAGGCTAGATCTGGAATTTGCTGAAATCAGTGATAGTGACTTTGAGTTCCACAGGCCTGGGCATGTGCTTGAAACCAAAAATAATTTTTAATGTACAGTTTAAGTAAGATGAAGTCAGAATATTTTCCATGGGTTTTTCACATCTCCAGCATTGACATAAACCACCCATTTGATACCACCTCAGAGACAGACCTCTTAGCTCATCATCACCCCTTCTCCCTGCCCTGCTTGTCATTAAACTTTGGGATAATGGGAATAAAAGAAGTCAAGCAGGGGGCCTTCTCTTTTTACATACAATATTCCAAAATAAAAACTATACAGCATTCCAAGCCTCTGAAATCAGTGAGACGCTGGTGGGGTGGGGACTCTCCAGGCACTTTACTCCTTCCTTGTTAACAACAGCAGCTGCTGCACTATTCCAAATGACCACGTTATGGCAGAGTCTCAATACCAGCAACATTACTCATGGAAGCATATACAGTACTATTGAAAAAGTGCTTGTCTGCCTAACACATCAGAGCAGGGGTCCCCAACTTTTTGGGCCCATGGGCACATTTGGGAATTTGAGAAACTCCTTTGGGCACCCCCACAAAATGGCTCCCACAGGGGATGTGGATAGTCAGATAATGGCTGTCCTGGGGCCTGGCTAGTCAAAAGTGAGCTAAAGAGGTGGCGAGGGAGAAGAGAACCAGTGAGGTTAGAGTCTGGGAGGGAGGGGGAAAGAGGATGATAGAGAGGAGAGAAAGAGCAAGGCTAGGGGCAGGGAGAAACATAGAGGTAAAGAGGTGGGGGAAGAGAAAGAGCAAAGTTAGAGGCTAGAAAATAAGAGAAAGAAGGCTAGGGACCGGGAAGGGAGAAGAAGAGCAAGAAAAGGGCTTGGGGGAGAGATGTAGCAAGGCTGGGAGTGGAGAGCAAAGGTGTGCACAGAAGATTGGGTAAAGCAACTCTTCTCTGCCTGCCCGCAAACAGCTGATCTGCAGCAGGTTCAGGAAGAGGAAGCAGAACCTGGTGCCCTAACATTTTTCAAGGTTTTCATTAAAAAATAATAATAAGGGGCAAAGAATGGTCAGCTTTGTGAGCGCTTTTGGAGGTTCCTGTGGGCACCACACTGGGGACCCCTGAGCCACTGTACAGCATTTGTGGGCTAGAGGACAGGAAGTTAAATTCTACAGGAACACTACACATGTAAATGACCAGTGAATAATCTTGGAGCACCTGATACTGCAGCATTGATGAAGTGAAGTGAAGTAGGTATGGATTATCAATACTTCCAATGGGAGACCACTTGTAGCTCCATGTAAGAATGAGATACAAATATAGTTTGTTACTTTTACTTCCAATATTCAAATAATAGGGTCAACAAAAAAACTAAATGTAAAAAAACACACACACACCAGATTTTGTTACGTGTAATTTTTGTTCACAGAATGTCAGCTTTAAATTGTTAAAATCTGATACTTAAGGCGCAATCCCCATGCTGGCTGGGGAATGCTGGTATTTGTAGGACTTTTTTCTGGATAAACATGCATAGGCCTTTAATTACACATTTACTTTCAATGTCTGAATACACTTTTGAACTTGCTGTGATTTTTATTCCAAAAGTAAGAAGCAGTGTGCTCTTTTGATTTGCCTTCTGATTTTTTCTTTTTCTTTCAAACTTTGTGTGCAAGACTCTTCACTACATTAGATTAGACTATAAAGTTGTTTTTGTTTAAATTAAGTAGTTGTGGAGCCCAAACCTACACATGTTTACTGAGAAACAAGCCCCTCGGTATTTGGCCTTATTCTCAAGTGTGCATACAACTGCAGTAAACAGCACAATCCTATGCATTTTACTCAGATGTAAGTAGAACTGAGTTCAATGAGGCTTACTCCCAGGTAAATAGGTAAAGGTTTGCTATCCTGGTCCATCATATCATTTCCAAAACTTAACAATACATTAGTGAATTTGCCGAGCTGAATCTGGAAGTTATTATTTATGGATATATCAGAATCTAGATATGTGAACAACTCATCTTCACAAGACCTTTTATTTAATACGAAGATACATGAATTACCATCTTATGTCAGCAAAATATAATGTGGGAGATGGCTTTAAGAACCTTCTTTCAAAAATTACAAAGTGTAGGTAATATTGTTTCATGCATGTTTTCGATAGTAATCCTCCAATCGTTTTCGATAGTATACACAGTAGACAGCTATCAGCAGTTCTTCCAAAAGTATTGCATTGCGACAGAATATATTTGTGATTGTGCCGTAATTTTATATGGAACGTAACGCCAATAAAACTATTAAAACCTAAGATTTAGAAGAGTTTGTTTTGTGATATTTTTGCATCACAGAATTAGGATGAACAATGACAACAACCAGGCCTGGCCCTAACCTTAGGCCAGGGATGGGAATGTGTGGCCTCCACATGTTGTTGGACTGTAACTCCCATAATTCCTCACCATTGGCTATGCTGGCTAGGGCTATGGAAGTTGCAGTCCAACAACATCTGGAGGGCCACACGTCCCCCACTCTTGCTTTAGCCAAATTAGTTGATATGAGGACTCAAGCTCACAGTAGGCAATTAACAGGTGACCTGGGGGATGTCATGTGGGCATTCAAACTGTATGCCTCTGCTCTTTTCTGGAAAAAGGGGGAAATTGCAGAGAGATCAGCCATACCAATCAAGGAAGCTTCCCTGTCAGAGCAATCAGATGACAGCACACTTGTGCTAACAGAATCCTCAGAAACATGCATAACAGTGATGCTTCATGACAGTTGGGGTATCCATGACAGCATTGCACAATGTAACAGGATGACTGTGCAAAACCTACATCCATTAATAATGGAGTGCACCATAGACAACATGGAGAGGGAGCTGAAGGGAAACAGGGTAAGGCTTTGTTGTGTCTTGCCCTGGTTAAATGTAGTAATCCTTACCCAAGTCTCTGTGCTAGAGCACCCATACATCTTTTCTGGTAGATGTTAGTTTTAGTTTAGGCATTCCTGTGGACTGGAACATAAATTAACATAAACTATTGATTGGCTCAAATATTTTTTTATATATTAGAGATGTAACATAATAAAACATAAGCATATTTACTTGGAAATAAATTCTGCTGAAATTTAAACTGAACCTTCTTTACAAGTATGCCTAGTTAGGAGTGCAGCTGGGTGTGTGTGGCAGGGAGGGAATGAGAACTAGACATATCTCTGGAAAGCTGCTTGGTACAAAGCATGCACAGACAGCCCTTACAGTATTTGGCAGAATATGGTGTGTTCACTTCAAGAAATGCAGCCTAGAATGGAGAAAGTCAAGGCTTGGAGATATTACAGGACAACTGAGCAAGTGAACTTGCCATGAGGGCAGCAGCATTAAATCACTCAGTCAAGCAGCACTAGATTAAGTGCCCCATAATTATATTGGGCACAGCAAGGAGTAGAAATGCATGCACCACAGGCACAGAGGGACTTCCCTCCAGGTGTGGCATAATCATTGATAAGCACAGTATTTGGACGGGGATTTCCTCAGTCTTAAGCACCACAACTTTGGGTAACATATTCCACTTTCACACTAGTCAGGGTAAATTGTAAGTGCAGTCTTTCCTAAGAACATGGCTTCTAAATCCAAGGCGAGTACAAGAGCTTTTGTAAATCCTGCATATATTCAAAGCATATGTGTAATTTTATCCAAAGTAATAATCCCTTTTGAGCAAAGTTGAACATATGTTTAAGTGCTCTTGGGATCAAGTACTTTGATACTGTACTACTGTGATGACAAATCATTGGAAATAATTAAATATATTACAGTTCTGAATTCTCTATTTTCTAGGAGAAGCAACCTTGGTACACATAAATGTAACAGTTTTCCAGTCATCCCTTTTTATAACTCACTGCAAGAATACATAGGTTTAACAGGCACATTTTGATGGGGCCCTAGAGACATTATGTTTTGTGGGGTGGAAGTATCCAAATAGTTTACTATGTATATTGTTCATAGGAAGATGCCATATGGCCATCTATCATAATGCATTTAGGGCAACCCTGACACTCTAAACATCTATAAGCTAGAACAGAAGTCTCCAACCCTTTTGGGTTAGTGGGCACATTTGGAATTTTGAGAGAGTGTCATGGGCATGCTCACAAAATGGCTGTCATGGGGGGGTTGTCCATTCACAAAATGGCTGCCACACTCCATAATCAAGTCTAATCAAACTGAATCAAATCAAGTATATGGACATACTCTCATGAGACCAAGAAAAAGCAGATGCATCAACATCCAGGAAACAAGACAAAAACAGAGGCAATTAAGAAGGCAAGAGAATCCTTTGGAAAGCAAGGCAGGGTGAGCCTATCCATTCCTGTCATTTCCCTTATAGGTGGACTATAATTGAGTCTTTTTTCTTGCAAAGTAGACAAGCGACTGTATTAATATTTTGTAGCAGCTGTAAGCGAAACAAAGCTGTCTTCTAAACCCCTGGCTGTGCTCTTTGTGGAGAGAAAGAAGGGACAGAGAAGCATTAAAGGGACCAGATGGAGGCTGATTCACACAATTCTTTTCGTTAGATGCTGACATGGAGATGCCAACATGAGTTGCCCCTTTTTTCTTCAGAGAAGTGACCAGGAGAGTTAATGCCTTAAAGATGTGCACAGAATTGCCATATCAACACATGGCAGAGCAGTCAGAAGCTTAGCTACTAAGCCAGATATGGTAACTTGTGGTAGTCTCACTGCTATATCACAGTGGTTATGTGAACTGGGCCCCAGGTTTATAGGTTTGTCAAGGAATGCTCAGGCTCCAGCATTCAACAATGCCTTCCAAAATAGTTCACACCAATTAATTTGGTTTTATTTATACACTGAAGTAGATTCATCTATTTTCTAGCTGTGAAAGTTATCTGTCCACATAAAGATACCTGTGCAGGGATTGATCTGTAATATAGGAATTGTCTATTCTAGATATCTTTAGGAGTACTCAACTAAATATATTTACTTGAAAGCAAATTCCACTGAAATCAATGAGAGTTAGTTCCCAGTAAACTGGGTTAGTATTGAAATGTAGGAAATACTACTGTTTGGAAAAGTTGCTAGCAGAGGCCAAGAGATTCTTCTTCTTTTTCGACAGGATGCAAATGCAGCACTTCTTCTACTTCACATGCTCCAAGGCTGAGCTCCAGATAGAAAAAGCAGATTCTGGGGCCAACCTTTGGCAAACATTAGCTCATATTAAGCTGTGTTTTGTGGGCAGGCTCTTAGATCACTACTCACTAAAGTAGTGTGTCTGCTCCATGCCCTCTGCTGGAAAGAATCAGAATTTAGGAATTAGGGTTGTCTATTCTAAAATCTAAATCCCAAAAGCAAATGATAGGGAGACCTAACATTTTGAAGCAAGGGACATTCATGATACTCTGTGGATCTGTGATCTTTTGTTATGCAATAAAAAGTGGCAGTTCCAAGCATTCAAAGTGAACAGAGAAGTTCTGCAATGGATGGATACAAATCCTGGAGGAATGAGCAGTTCAGTTTCTACCTTTCAGATCAATAAGTAAAACCAAGCAGGGCCTGTAATCTCCTCCTCACTCTTTCCCCTCCTCCCAGACCCACAAAGCCTGTCTGCCACCGGCGCCATTTCAGATTTCAAGGGTGGTGGGGGTGAAGGAAGATGCTTTAAGATTTAAAGGCCCACAGATGGATATATTCAAGATTAAACTGCAAAAAAGCGTGTAATTAAAGAACATTTGCTTGAGTTAGGGCGCAATCCTATGACCACTAGACAGAGGCTAGACGGCCATAGGATTGGTCAGAGAACCGTCGCCCCAGCCCCTTTGCTTCGTAGATGGTGTGGATCGTACCTGAACTCCGTGCTCGGAGGAGCAGCACAGAATAGGGAAAAGGGGGGTGTCAGGGTGGAAACTGAGCCCAGGGAGCCCCAGAGCAGTTCTGATTCTGAGGAGGAGAAGCCATCCGTGGGAGTGGAGCCAGCTCATCCCTCACAGGCTCAGCACCTGGCAGAGATTCCTCCTGCCAGCATTCCAGAGATAGTTAGTGACCCGGGGAGTGTGGGAGGGGGGCTTCTTAGATGCTCGACGCAGACACAAAGAGCAACGAGCAATGGAGGGCACGGAAAGGAGGCGTAGCACCCGTTCGACGTGCAAGCAACAGCCGCCTCCCATGGACCCAAGGGAAAGAGGGAGGATCTCTCCCTAGCACATCAGTTCTGGGTCTTCAAGTGACTCTCTTTCAAACGGGGATCAACTGCCTGCCTGAAGCGCAGTCCACGCTGCTGTTTCTTTGCTTTAGCCGCTGGTGATTAGCATCTGAAAGAGTAATTAAGCTGTAATGGGATTAAAGCTTTGAAAATAATTCCCTTTCGTCTGTGTCTTGAGTTGGCTACTGGAATCTACTGAGAGAGGCCGCCAAGGCATTCCTGACAGGGGGCATTCCCAGGGGTGGGGCGTTCGTAAGTACCAGTACGACACTTCCTATATGTCGTCCGGCCTCCCCACCGCACACTCCGATGTCCCATGGCTAGACAGCCGCAATTGGCCATCTAGCTGTGAATGCAGGGTGGCTGAAGCATGGAGGAGACAATCCCCTTCGCGCTTCTCCCACCGTGCAGTGGATAGGCGGTTGCCTATGAGTTCAGAGGCAGATGCCTATCTGCATAGGATTGCTCGCTCCAGAACATAAGAAGAGCCCTGCTGGATCAGACCAAGGGTCCGTCTAGTCCAGCATTCTGTTCACACAGTGGCCAACCAGCTGTCAACCAGGAACCCACAAGCAGGACACGAGCGCAACAGCACCCTCCCACCCATGATCCGCAGCAACTGGTGTACAGAGTTCCTTCTAAATAGTATTGTCACTATATCTTTAGTGTTTCTTTCAGTTATAAACATACAATTATACATTTTGCACATAAAATAATTACTCACAATTATTTTCAGTTACTACTTAGATCTAACCTATGCTTTCGTTTTCATAAATCTAGAAGGTGTCTCATACCAGGTCAGACAATTTGTCAATCTACCCCAGTATTGTCAGCTCTGACTGGCAATGGCTTTCCAGGGTGTCAGGCAAAGGTCTTCCACATCCCCTGCTACCTGATCCTTTTAAGTGGAGATGCCAGGGATTAAATATGGGTCCTTCTGCATGCAAACCATGTGGTCTGAGCTATGGTTCTTCCCCTGAGCATTGTGGTTACTGTTGTATACCTTATAATAACTATAGCACCAGTATCAATGCAGGTTAAATAGTCAAATTTTTCTGTGTGTGTGTGTGTTTTTTTAGGGGAAAAGATTTCCTCTCCTGGATCCCTTCAATTAAACCTCTGCTACCTGTCTGTCTAAGGTGCTGTCAGGAGGCCCTAGCCGGACTCTTTCAGTCTACTCCAGTAGCCAACTCCAGACACAGACAAAGGATTATTTTCAAGGCTTTATTCCTTTTATAACTTAATAACTCTATCATCAGCGACTAAGCTATGAACAGCAGAGTAATCTATGCCCCAGGTTGGAAACAGTTGGTCCCCGTTTGAACAAGAATCACTTGCAGACCCTGAACTTATGGGCTAGAGAGAGTCCCTCCCCTTTTCCCTTGGGTCCTCTGGACGCGACCGTTGCTTGCGCACCAAATGGGCGCTACGCCTCCTTTCTGCGCCCTCCATAGCTTGTCGCTCTCTGCATCTGCGTCAAGCATCCAGCCAGTCCTCCTCTCGCGCTCTTTCTCTCCCAGGACTGCTGTCTATGCCTGGAATGCCGGTAGGAGGAATTTCTGCCAGCTGCAAGGACTGGGAGGGAAGAACGCGCTCCTCTCCCATGGACGGCTGTTCCTCCTAAGAATCAGAACTGCTCTGAGGTTCTATGGGCTCAGTGTCTACCCTGACAGGCACCATCTACATGGCACCGCTTTCAACCTTCACTCTGTTGTAACTGCACAGCATCGCAGCTGTGAATTTGCTTCTCCTGCAGTACACATGCAATTTACTGCAGACTTCTCCAGTGGGAAAATCCGCTGTGCCCTGACACATAGCCGTCGGAGTAGTAAACAGCAGTCGCGCTGCCCTTTTTTTACCATTATATTTAAATGCGCAGCTGCACAGGCACATGAGGGTGGGGGTGCGACACTTTGTGTTTTAGTGGTTGTTTTGTATTTTAGGGGTTCTTTTGTGTCTGTCCATTCCTCATTAGGTAAAATGTGGGTGGTCTGCTCCTTTGTTACCATGTCAATTTTTTTGCAGTTCTCCAGCCCGAGACTCTTGTGATGGTTCACACATGCCAAGGCGTGTGCCCATGAGAGGTACGTGCCTACCCATCATTCCACAATGGTGGCTAGAGCGAAGTTGGTCCTGGACCTTTGGCTCCCCCAACACCACCCTGCCCCCTGGCCCTTGGCCACTGACTCCAAAGCAGCCATTGCGAAGATATGAAGCTGCAAAGGTGTACGAAAGTGTGGTTGAAGAAATTAGCGTGCTTCCCCATGCCTCTGTAACTGCGCAGCTGCAAAGGAATGGGGAGGAGCAAAAGGGCGTCACAGAGTGACACAAGCATTAGGGACGCCTACCAGATGCCCACCACAAAATGCAAAATCGGTTCAGAGAAGGAACAGACAGCTTGCAACCATAGGAAACCCACAGCAAACCAAAAGCATCGCAGCAAAAACATCTTTGGAAATCTGCATATTCCAGGTGAAAAGCACGGTTAGGCTGCAAAGCGGCTATTACGTCATATGTCCCAAAGGACCTCGAATTGCAGCAGCCCAGGAATAAATGGCTCGTGTAGATGGGGCCTAGATCTGAGGTGTGAAACCCCCTCTTTGAGCCCACAGGCACAATTCCATTTCAGAGAAACTCTCAGGAGTTGCAGTCCATTGGTGGGCATGCCAAAGGCAAAAGGGCCAGGCCAAATACCAGCATATTTTAGCTTAAAGGTTTTTCTGCCAGTGACTAAGCCTTAGAAGAAGCATTTCAACCGTTTAGAATGGAAAAAAATGTGCAAAAGCTGGGAAACTACCAAACAATCTTTGGTCGAGGGAAAGGAGGTATGGCCATCTAGGGAAACCCACAGGGCTGGATTTCAACCCCAGGCCTGAGGTTCTGCACCCCTGATTTAGATGAAGCAGGGAGTAGGCAATGACAAAATTATCTTTAATATCCCTTTGTCTTGATACACAGGTCTTCATGTACTGCAGTGGAATGCATGAACTCAGATGCATGGAAGAATCTCTTAACGCTCACTCACTAAAGAGATGGTTGGTGCTGGCAAGAGGTAGGGTAAGTTCAGAAGGGGACAAGTTCAGAGTATTTGAGAAGCACTGCCTTAATGGGATATACTCTTCCAAATGGCATATACAGATATACTCTTCCAAATGGCAAGGAATCGTCTGAAACCCAGCTATGGCATAATGTTAAATGCTTGAAATGCACAAAGGAAATACAACTATTATCTTTAGTTAAAGCAAATCCTTTAGGAATCCCATTGCATCAGACAATGTACACAGGATAAAATGTAGCCCTGCTCAAAGCCTAAATATAGGAGAAGAAAAGCAGATGGAAAAAAATTACAGTTAAACTGAGGAAAGAGTGGAGCAATACAAGTCATCAGTGATCCCTTTTGACCTGTCACCCAATCTTTGTCCATTTTTATATAAGCATCATGGGAGTATTTGAAGGAGGACAAAGAAATGCTTCAATAAAAGACTTCTTGTGATGTGATTTGGAGAGCTGGTATGATTTTTCATTTTTGTATGTTTGGGATTGACAGCCCTGTGAAGTCTGAAGCATTTGATCTGTGCTACAGAGGCACTAAATTAACATTAATGAGCTCATCCAAATCTCCATATACTCTCGGTGCAGGTTTTCAAGATAATCTCAATCTGTTGCAGCCATGAGAAAAAGATTCTTTGTTTTCTTCATACATTCATTCTCAAAACTCTGCCCATGTAACTTTCAGCCATGTCAGTTTACAGTAAATTGACAATACATGTGCAGTGCCAATGCAGTGTGGTTTTGCCTTTCAGCATGCCACTGCTAATCACCCTAAGAACTGGTTGGTGGTAGTGTCCCAAAAGCCAGATCTAGTGTAGCCATGGGTTCTTTTCCCCATGGCTGCCACAGAGTGAGACTACTGTGAGAATCAGCACTGAGAGTATTTGGAGATAGTCTGGATCCATTTCAATCTCATTTCAGATCTGGTCTCCTGGAACTCCTGGCAACTTTTCTTACCATTTACCATGAGACCCTTCTGGATATGCTGTCTGGGTTAGGGATTAAAAGCACCATATTTCAATTGTTCTGCTCCTACCTGGATGGGCATTCCAGAATGGTGCTGAGTGAGTACTGATCAACCCAGTGGCATTTATGCTATGAGGTCCCTCAGGGTTCCATTTTATCTCCCATGCTTTTTAACATCTACATTCAACACTGAGTGAGGTCATCTGGAGATTTGGGGTGAGGTGTCATCAGTATGCTAATGACACCTTCCTGTAGTTCTCTTCTTCATCATAATTAGCTGAAGCAGTGTATATGCTGAACAGATGTTTGCAAATCAATAATGGAGTGGATGAGGGACAGTTATCTGAAGATCAGTCCAGACAAGACAGAGGTATTGTTGGCAGGGTGATTAATCTGACCATGGAAAGAGGGTGAATCTTGTTCTCAATAGGGTTATCCTCCCCCTGAAGGATCAAGTTCATCTTCTAGGGTAACTGCTTGATCCAACAATGTAACTGGATGCTGAAGTATCCTCTGTGGCACACAGTGCCTTCCATCAGCTTAGGGTGGTCTGCCAGCTATGACCTCTCCTGGACAGCCTGCCCACAGCTATCCAGATTAGACTGCGGCAATGAGTTGAGGGGTGGGGTTGCCTTAGAGGTCTTTCTAGATACTTAGTTAGTTAGCCCCTTCATGGATCACTGCCTTGTTGTGGCGAAGGGGTTTGCGTAACTCAGTGAAGCCATAAGCTATGCCATGCAGGGCCACCCAAGACGGACGGGTCATGGCGGAGAGTTCTGACAAAATGTGGTCCACTGGAGAAGGAAATGGCAACCCACTCCAGTATTCTTGCCAAGAAAACCCCATGGAACGTATCACAAGGCTAAAAGATATGATGCCGGAAGATGAGCCCCTCAGGTCGGAAGGTGTCCAATATACTACTGGAGAAGAGCAGAGGGTATTTCCAAGTAGCACTAGAAAGAGTGAAGCGGCTGGGCCAAAGCCAAAAGGACACTCAGCTGTGGATGTGTCTGGTGGTGAAAAGACAATCCGATGCTGTAAAGAACAATATTGTTTAGGAACCTGGAATGTCAGATCAATGAATCAAGGTAAGCTGGAGGTGGTCAAACATGAGATGGCAAGATTGAACAGGGAATCAGCGAACTAAAATGTACAGGCATGGGCGAATTTAATTCAGGTGACCATCATATCTACTATTGTGGGCAAGAATCCCTTAGAAGAAATGGAGTAGCACTCATAGTCAACAAAAGGGTGGGAAAAGCAGTACTGGGGTACAATCTTAAAAACGATAGAATGATCTCAGTACGAATCCAAGGCAAACCATTCAACATCACAGTAATTCAAGTCTATGCCCCAACCACTGAGGCCGAAGAAGCTGAGGTTGATCGGTTCTATGAAGACCTACAACACCTTCTAGAACTAACACCAAAAAAAGATGTCCTCTTCATCATAGGGGATTGGAATGCTAAAGTAGGAAGTCAAGAAATCACTGGGATAACAGGCAAGCATGGCCTTGGTGTACAAAATGAAGCAGGACAAAGGCTAATAGAGTTTTGCCAAGAGAACACGCTGATCATAGCAAACACTCTTTTCCAACAGCACAAGAGGCGACTCTACACATGGACATCACCAGATGGTCAATATCGAAATCAGATTGATTATGACCTTTGCAGCCAAAGATGGAGAAGCTCTATACAGTCAGTAAAAACAAGACCTGGAGCTGACTGTGGCTCAGATCATGAGCTTCTTGTTGCAAAGTTTTGGCTTAAATTGAAGAACGTAGGGAAAACCACTAAACCTTTCAGGTATGACCTAAATCATATCCCTTATGAATACACAGTGGAGGTGAGGAATAGATTTAAGGGATGAGACCTGATAGACAGAGTGCCTGAGGAACTATGTTCAGCAAGTCCGTAACATTGTTCAGGAGGCAGCAACGAAATCCATCCCAAAGAAAAAGAAATGCAAGAAAGCCAAGTGGCTGTCTGATGAGGCTTGACAAGTAGCTGAGGAAAGAAGGGAAGCAAAAAGCAAGGGAGAAAGGGGAAGATATATCCAACTGAATGCAAAGTTCCAGAGAATAGCAAGGAGAGACAAGAAGGCCTTCTTAAATGAAAAATGCAAAGAAATGGAGGAAAACAACAGAATGGGAAAGACTAGAGATCTCTTCAAGAAAATTGGAGATCTCAAGGGAACGTTTTGTGCAAAGACGGGCATGATAAAGGACAAAGAAGGCAAGGACCTAACAGAAGCAGATGAGATTAAGAAGAGGTGGAAAGAATACACAGAAGAACTATACAGGAAAGATCTGAATGTCCCTGATAGCCATGATAGTGCGCTCACTGAACTTGAGCCGGACATTCTCGAGAGTGAAGTCAAGTGGGCCTTAGGAAGCATTAGTAACAACAAAGCTAGCGGAGATGACAGTATTCCAGCTGAGCTATTTAAAATCCTAAAAGATGATGCTGTTAAGTGCTGCACTCAATATGCCAACAAATTTGGAACACTCAACAGTGGCCACAAGACTGGAAAAGGTGAGTTTACATTCCAATTCCAAAGAAGGGCAACGCCAAAGAGTGTTCAAACTACTGTACAATTACGCTCATTTCACATGCCAGCAAGGTTATGCTCAAAATCCTACAAGCTAGGCTTCAGCAGTATGCGAACCGAGAACTACCGGAAGTACAAGCTGGGTTTTGAAGAGGCAGAGGAACTAGAGATCAAATCGCCAACATTCGCTGGATCATGGAGAAAGCAAGAGAATTCCAGAAAAACGTCTATTTCTGCTTCATTGACTACGCTAAAGCCTTTGATTGTGTGGATCACACAAATTGTGGCAAATTCTGAAAGAGATGGGGGTACCAGACCACCTTACCTGTCTCCTGAGAAACCTGTACAAGGGTCAAGAAGCAACAGTAAGAACCAGACATGGAACAACCGATTGGTTCCAAATTGGGAAAGGAGTACAACAAGGCTGCATATTGTCACCCTGCTTATTTAACTTATATGCAGAGTACATCATGAGAAACGCCGGGTTGGAGGAATCACAGGTCGGAATTAAGATTGCCGGGAGAATTATCAACAGCCTCAGATAACGCAGATGATACCACCCTAATGGCGGAAAGCAAAGAGGATCTCAAGAGCCTCTTGTTGAGGGTGAAACAGGAGACTGCAAAAGCTGGTGTGAAACAAAAACGAAGATCATGGCATCTGGCCCCATCACTTCCTGGCATATAGAAGGGGAAGAAATGGAAGCAGTGACAGATTTTCTTTTCTTGGGCTCCAAGATCACCGCAGACGGTGACTGTGGCCATGAAATTAAAAGACGCTTGCTCCTTGGGAGGAAAGCTATGGCCAACCTAGACAGCATAGTGAGAAGCAGAGACATCACCTTGCCGACAAAGGTCCGTCTAATCAAAGCTATGGTTTTCCCAGTAGTAACGTATGGCTGTGAGAGCTGGACTATAAGGAAGGCTGAGTGCCGAAGAATCGATGCTTTCGAATTGTGGTGCTGGAGAAGACTCTTACGAGTCCCCTGGACTGCAAGGAGGTCAAATCAGTCCATCCTAAAGGAAATCAACCCTGAGTGCTCATTGGAAGGACAGATACTGAAGCTGAAGCTCAAATATTTTGGCCACCTATTGAGAAGAGAAAACTCTCTGGAAAAGACCCTGATGCTGGGAAAGACTGAAGGCAAAAGGAGAAGGGGACGGCAGAGGATGAGATGGCTAGATAGCATCACTGATGCAATGAATATGGACTTGAGCCCGCTCTGGGAGAGAGCGGAGGACAGGAAGGCCTGGCGTGCTATGGTCCATGGGGTCACGAAGAGTCGGACACGACTGAACAACTGAACGACTGAACAACAAGTTAGTTTTAACAATCCTGATGCCAGTTATTAGGTGGGACTGAATGCACGGATCATATCTCAACAGTTTTTAAAGAGCTACATTGGCTGCCAAATAATTTCTGGGTGAAATTCAAAGTGCTTGTGATTACCTAACGTCCTAAATGGGTTGGGACACAGGTACGTGAAAGGTACATGCCTTCTACAATGTGAGATGCTTGAACCTGACAGTCATATCTGGAGGACCTTCTCCATGTTCTGTTCCCCCACCCTCACCGTGCCCCACCACCATCTGACACTAGGCAGGTGGTGACTGGAGAAAGGGCCTTCTTGGTTGTGGTACCCCATCTGTTAAATTCCTCCCTACAACCCAAGGGAGGCCACCTGGTGCCAACCCTTGTGTCACTTTGAAGTCAGACATATACCTTTTAATTGACCCTAGCCTTTTACCTGTAAGCTGGCTGTAGGTTTTGTTTTATCCATTATGCTAATTGTTATGATTTGTTTTTAACTGCTGCTTTCTGCTGTTTTATCTATTTTATTTTATTGGTTTGTATATATTGCTATGTGTATGTGATTACTCTGCCCTGGAAGTTTTGCTGAAGGGCAGCATATAAATATATTTATTAATTCATTCATTCATTACTAATAAATCCAGGGTGAACTTAGACAGTGACAGAGCATGCACACAGTCAGCTTAGCATGAGCTGAAGTGGCTGGAAGTCAGCATGACTTTCTCCTATGACTGCTATGGGCAGACCTATTTTTCAGTACAGACGTGGACATAACATAACTAGAACCAGTAGTTTTGTTTCTAAAATGTGAGATGCTGAGACTCGACTGCCTGGATGTCATATCATCTTGCCCTTATTCCTAATATCAGTCATGGCATAGGGAGCATTACAGACGGGGCGGATGCCTCATTGAATAATTGCTTCCTCCTCACACCCCCAATCTAATACAACTTCACTAACAGTTTGCATGTGAAAGACGAAGTTTACCTTCTCAGAAAGTATCTTGCACTTTCTTTGGCCCTCACATATTTTTTAGTGTTGTCCACTGATTTCAGGTGATTGGGAATTAATAGTAACACCATAGGATCATAGGAAGATATCTTGTACCATATCAGACCATTGGTTCATCTAGCTCAGTGTTGTCCATGGTGCATAGAAACATCTCTCTAGGGTTTCAGACAGCAGTCTTTACCATCCCTACCTGGAGATGCCAATGATTGAACCTGGGACCCTTTGCATGCCAAGCATGTGCTTCACCACTGAGCTACAGCCCTTCCTTTAGTTGTGCTTAACCAGTTATGAGAAAAGGGCAATTTGTACATGTTCAAAGGCTGAGCTATGACACTAAATCCAGGTTTGGGGGCTAAGTTCAGATGACCTCTGACCAAATTAAGTCCTGCTTGGGACACTAAGAGAGATGGGGCATGTATTTGTCAACACAGGTCCATCTTATGGCATACCCAGAAAGAGATGTGTGACAGTTCTCCCTTTAAAGTAACCTTCTAGCAGTCAGTCAGCAAGTATCCCACATGGTCTCTTGCAATGCACTAATTACGGATTCCATCCGTTGTGCATTAAGTTGATACAAGTGCAACCAACCCAGGGGCACCAGGCGCTTTGCCGTAATTTGTGCTCTGTGCCATTCGCTTTTGCTGCAGGCAAAAGTAATTTCCCTAGCCTGGAAATGTGATTTAATTTGACCTTGTTCACATAGGATCAACATTTCTTACATTCCCACCTCCTAATTTCAGTGAGACTATGGGAAATTAGTTTGGCTCACAATGATGTTCTCTCAGCTGTACTTACCAGTACCACCTGCATCCTTTTGTTGTTTTTCCAGTCTCATGTAGAGCTTTTCTAAATGAGGCACTTATTGTGCGTTCATGATTCCTTACTCACGGATGTTTATGATTTGTTTAGCTGATGTCATGATCCTCCAGTTTTGCTTCTGTTTTTAAAGAGCACTTTCCCAGTTGGTTTTATGGTGGGGAAAGTGGGGTATTATTTCTGAAAGCAAAAGCAAAGGTATTTTCCTATTTGTGTAATTGCAATATTCCATTACACCACAGCGCCACCTAGAGGTTATGTGGTATAAAAGCAGGAAAGGAAAAGCTCTTTGCATAGAGTTCAAATCTCAATTCTGCAATAAAATGGAAAGTAGAAACAGCAGATTAACAGCCCCGTGTAGAAAAGCTTGTAGACTTCTGCCTTGCATCCTTTCAAGGTACACCACATTGTCAAGAATTCTGTGAAGCAAACTTGACATGAGTTCTTGAAGGAGCACAACTGGCAATCAGTGAGTGAAGTTGTAGAGTAGACACTTTTTCTGATGGGTTTTCTGAGGACATATATATATATCAGGGACGATTTACTCCATTGTTAACACAGTGCATCAAAATAACATAAAATAAAAAATGAACCTGCATCTTGAACCAACTCATCCCCTCCCCCACCCCAGACTCAGAATTCTCTGTTCAACATCAGCCAAACAAATTCATAATATCTATAGATAAAGGAAATTCAGGATACACCAAACCTTTAGAACACCCTGTTGTCAAAAAGCAAGTTGATTAAGAGGAGGTTTGGGTGGACAACTTTCATGAAGTGTGTGCTTCAGCTCAAGGTGGAAGGGAGTGTAATTTATTGTGGGTTTTAATATGTCTGGTGCCATGGTGAGAAAACGTCTTTAACAAGAGCTGTAAAAAACCCAAAGTCCTTCTTATGTGCAGAGGTGAATCATCTGACTGCATGGAATAGTGTATTTTCTCCAAAGCTGTCTCCTCATATGCACAACTGCACAGGGCGCTATTGCAATAGAATAAAATCCAAATGATTTCACAAAGCCTCAGATGGCCCCTTCTGGGAATCTGAAGTGGGAACTGCTGATCTGGTTATCTCAAAATGGGGGGTGGGGAGACCAAAGGCATTTTGCTGTGTGATGCAAAATGCCTTTGGTCTGATAGAGAAGACACTGCCAATATGATAATAGTGGCAGCAATGTATATGTGGGATGAGTTAGAGCCCTGGAGGCCCATTAGCTATTTGTTGCCAGCCTCTTATCTAGGGCAATCCAGTTGAGTGTACTTACATTTCCCGAGTTATTACCAATGAGGTGAAACACCTCATCAGAAGAATCACATAGAGCAACTCTTACTGGGCTATGTATTTTAGGGTGCAAGTTCAGGATCACATGTTTGAATGTGCTCCCCAGCTAATAACAAAAGTGCCAGATTGTATCCCTGCAAGCCCTGGCTCCACTACACCATTGCCAGTAGAAAAAAATGTTCCGTATGGTGTATGCCCCTTTAAAACGATAGCATTCCCAGCCCACATAGCTCAAGTGCTTTCCCCTTCCCGTGAGGACTGAGAGGACGGGGCTAGCTGTTAAACCTCTGCCAACTGCATGAGACCTCTCTCTGTATCACTGCCAGTAGGGCTGGCCCAACATATTTTGCCTGAGGTGAAAAACAAGATGGTGCTCCCTCCCATTCTGTGTCCAAAAGCTGACTGGACTGGTGGATGAATTGGTCTTCAACACTAACGATGGGGCAGCATCCTCCACTGCACCCAAAGGCAGCGGGCTAACTTGGGAGGAGCAGGGCAGGCCACATATCATACAGCTCTCTTCTCCAACACCTTGCTGCCACCTCCCAGCATCTGCTGCCTGAGGCGACTTCTTCACCCTGCCTAATGGTAGGGTCAGCCCTGCTTCCAAGGAGCAGAACAGGAGGTAGTGGCAGTTGATGGTTACAACCAGTGAGGGCAAGACATGTAAGAGGGCTGGTGTGCTCCTAATAACCATGACACTCTCCAGATAGAAAGCTAGCAAGTTATCTGGATTTAATATTTTCTGTCACCATTTTGCATTAAGATTCTTTTTACTTAGTTGGGGAAACCACTGAGAATTTTCAACATAGTGTTGATAGTTAAACTTTTAATCTAGTGCAGATAACAATCCATCACACATTGCTCTCACTAACTGCTGGTGCAATAAGACCAGCACTGGCAGCCCGAACAGCTGGGAGGCTGGGGAAGAGGACTTGCCGTCATGGATGCTCGCCAGCACTTCCCTCTGGCTGATGCCAGCCTCCTTTGGAGGAGAGATGAGGAAGCCAATGGTAAAGTATTTAGCCCTGTGAGAAGACCCAGGGGCCATATTCACCCCTCCTGGGCTCCCAGTTCAGCTCTCTGGAGTTCCCCGGATGGCCATGCCCCTTTTTCCTGGTCACTGATTGTTGGGTGATTTTGCAGCATTTTTGCAGTTTCCCCCCATTCCACAAGGTTGAGATGCCTCTCCTAAGGCTTAGTTACTGGCAGTAAGACCGTTAAGCTGAAATGTGCTGGTATTTTTGGCTCAACCCCTTTTGCCTTTGGCCCCACCCACCACTGGAATGCAGCCCCCAGCTTCTCTGAAATGGAATCTGGCCCTCAGCCCTGCCCTATCCTCAAGACCTCAGAACTGCAAGGCTGCTTAGGCCGATTGGAGTGTGGCAAGGATACACTAGGAGTGAGGACTGGGTTAGTTTTGTTGTTGCTGTTAATTTTGCTTTTGCTTTGTGCCTATTTGCGGTATTTGTTACATTTATATCCCTCCCTTTTTTCTCCTTAAGGAACCCAAGGCAGTGCACATAAACCTCCTTCTCTCCATTTTATCCTCACAGCAACCCTGTGAGGAAGTTTGGGCTGAGAGTCTGTGGCTAGCCCAAAGTCACACAGTCAGCTTCCATGGCTGAGAGGAGACTAGAACCTGGATCTCCCAACTCCTACTCCAACACTCTAGCCACTACACCACACTGGTATTACACCTAGATTATTTCATTGTAAGCACCGCATAAATTAAATATTACATTTTACTTGAATTTATGTTTGGTAACACATTGGTGTTCCCCCCACCCCATATGATGTATTTTAATAATAATGTGATGTTTATTGTGAGCTGTTTGGGGCACTGTGGGAAAGTGGCACATAAAATAAAGTAAAGTAAAGTAAACTAAACTAAACTAAACAATCCTAAACACATTTACTAGGGAGAATTGAACTCAATTGGATTTACTTGTGAGTAAACATAGTTAGACTTACACTGCACAAACCTTATCAATTAAAAGAAAGAAGAGAGTTTGCTAAAACAAAAATGTGACTGCATTTCCATGCTTCCAACCCAAGGGCTTCTAGATATGTTACTAGATATGCTGAAGTAATCACTTGTAGAAATACTTACTTGTTCAAAGATAGGTAATACTTCAAACATCAGGGTACATACTTGTGGGCCCTTCAAGAAGCTGCACATCATTTCCTTTATTTCCCAAGTTCAGTCTGTGAGTGTCATTGCTTATCTAATCAAAATGGTTCCATCCACATACAAGAGGGAGCTATCAGCAGCCTTTGGGGGGATTTCAACATTTGCAGAAGTACAAAAAGTCTTTACCAAAAAATCCCTCAAGGGAATGGAAACACCCCAGAAAACAGCCCAATTATTGTACTCAGTGGCCACAGAATGCTGACCATTTGGGGAGCAGGGACGGTGGCCACTTTCGCATCACCAAAAAAGTAGACAAAAGATGATGCCAATTTGCATAACATTTGCATATGCAAAATTATATGTATAAGTACACATTTAGACAGAATAACTATAATTTAAATAGAATATATTACATCTCAAAATAGTGGAGAACACTGACTAGGTGCCTTGAGTGCCTGCTCAGTCTGCTGTCCAGAGGCTAAGTATCAATGGACAACTTCAAGGCCCCTGCTACTCTCCCTCCTTCTGGTTCTTTGACTTTAATCCAGAGTGGACTGGGCAGCCCTTCAAACAGAGGACACCTTTGAATAGAGGACTGTCTTCTGCCAGCTCTCCAAAATAGAGGACTGTGAAGTAGGACACTCTAGCCAAGGGGGCAAATGACAAACTGGGGATGGGGAGAGTGACTACAATGAAGTTACTGAACAGGAAGCAGTCTAAACTGCAAAATTTTGTTGCAGGACCCACTTGTTCTTTATTCATCCTTTTTAATTCCAGCAGAGTAGGATTCAGGTCTGCTATAGACATGGCACTTTTCCTACACTGAGATTTTTCTGTGTAGGTAAAAAAACGTCATGTGTGAACTGGACGAGAGACAGTGAGAAAAACAAGAGAAGGGGTTTTGAAGATACCACCCTGAACCAAGCAGTGAGGCCAGCCAGGACAATCCTTTAATAATTTTTCTCCTGATGTTATGAGGCCTTTGCTAGCTGGATTTGCTAGGGACTTCTGGCTGTGCATCATTCACAGGTTTATCTGAGGTGACTTTCTATTGAGGTGGACAGCAGTAGGTTACTCTGAATGTAAAGAGAAAGACATAAATAGCAGTGAAGAAAAAGGGTAATAAGAAAAATATTAAACTGCACAGTGGAAATCCCAGGGGAATGACTATTGCAATAACTGACCTCCAATATAGTGCCATTTATTTCATGCTATGGCAGGTTTATAGGTGCTTGTAGGGCTGCAGACGAACACCAATTTGCCGCTGCAGTTTGTTTTGATAACTGAAACTTTCAATAAATCTGTATTAAAATCAAAGGGAAAATTAAATAGACCCAAGTTGGTGGCATGAGGGATAAGGTAGCACATTACTACACTGACCTACTCAGTCAGAGACATCGGTCTCTTAGTTCAGTTGCAGGTCACAATAGCAATGATTTTTTTAGATCCAGGGGATATCCCTGAATGGCAGGCATCCAGCAACAGTGCAGAATGCAGAAAGGAGGTTTGGGTGCTTTGTCAACAGTACAAATGGAGATGCTTAATCAGCAGAGAATGCTGCCCTCTAGGCTACTTATTCCTACCTGAGCCACATCTGAAGGAAACCACTGGGTGATATGGTGAATCTGCTGAATGAGCTCAATTCTAAAGGCCAGGGTCTTCCTTTTGTGAGGGGTGTCCAAGGCATTGAAACAGTAGTCTTTAAAATATTTCACAGTAGCTTGTTTATTTATTTATTTTCTATAAACCCTTGGGATTCAGGAAGAATTCTAGTATTGTAAGGACCAGCTTCTTCACATACTCTCAACAGCAGGAAATAAGGTTGGTCACAATACTGGGAGTTTGAAGTTCAGGAGGTAAATTGGGTACTGCGGCAATGTCCAGCCTGCATTGGCAGCGGCCACTCTACTTTCAATGGATGAGGAACATATAGCCCTTCCTATGTTGTTGAATTGCAGCTCCCATCATCCCTCACCATTGGCTATGCTGGCTAGGGCTGATGGGAGTTGCAGTCCAACAACAACTGGAGGACCACACATTCCCCAGACCTGTTCCAGACCGTAGTCTAGAACAGGAGTGGGTAGAAAGTAGATCTCCAGATGTTTTGGACTTTAACTCACAACATTCCTAATCATTGACAAGGCTGGCAGGGGCTTCTGGGAGTTGAAGTCTAAAACATGTGGAGATCTACCTTCTGCCCACCCCTGCTCTAGAGCAGGAGTGGGCAGAAGTTAGACCTGGATCTACTGGTAGATCTCTGGGTGATTTGCAGTAGATTGGCAAGGATTTCTGACTCCAAATTGTCTAATAATAGAATCATAGAATCATAGAATAGTAGGGTTGGAAGGGGCCTACAAGGCCATCGAGTCCAACCCCCTGCTCAGTGCAGGAATCCAAGTCAGAGTATCCCCAACAGATGGCTGTCCAGCCTTGTCTTGAATGCCTCCAGTGTGGGAGAGCCCACCACCTCCCTGGGTAATTGGTTCCATTGTTGTATTGCTCTAACAGTCAGGAAGTTTTTCCTGATGTTCAGCTGGAATCTGGTTTCCTGTAAGTTGAGCCCATTATTCCGTGTCCTGCACTCTGGGATGATGGAGAAGAGATCCTGGCCTTCCTCTCTGTGACAACCTTTCAAGTACTTGAAGAGCGCATCATATCTTCCCTCAGTCTTCTCTTCTCAAGGCTAAACATGCCCAGTTCTTTCAGTCTCTCTTCATAGGGCTTTGTTTTCAGTCCCCTCATCATCTTTGTTGCCCTTCTCTGAACCCTCTCCAGTTTGTCTGCATCTTTCTTAAAATGTGGTGCCCAGAACTGGACACAGTACTCCAGATGAGGCCTAATCAGTGCTGAGTAGAGGGGAACTAATACTTCCCAGGATTTGGAAGCTATGCTTCTATTAATGCAGCCCAAAAGAGCATTGGCCTTTTTTGCAGCCACATCACATTGTGGGCTCATATTCAGCTTGTGACCTACAACAATTCCAAGATCCTTCTCGCTTGTAGTGTGGTTGAGTCACGTATCCCCCATCTTGTAACTATGCATTTGGTTTCTTTTTCCTAGGTGCAGAACTTGGCATTTATCCCTATTAGATGTCATTCTGTTGTTTTCTGCCCTGCCCTCCAGTCTATCAAGATCACTTAGAATTTTGTTTCTGTCTTCCAGAGTATTAGTTATCCCGCCCAATTTTGTGTCATCTGCAAATATGATCAGCATTCCCTGCACCTCCTCTTCCAAGTCATTAATAAAAATGTTGAAGAGTACTGGGCCCAGGACTGAGCCCTGTGGTACCCCGCTCATTACTGTCAGGAGTGCCCTAGCTGCCTCTTACAGTCCCCTCCAATAGCCAACTCAGGACACAGACAATGAGGATTCTTTCCAAGGCTTTATTACTTTATGACTCTTACAGATACTAATCACTAGTGACAAAGCAAGGAACTGCACTGGGGATAGATAGCAGAGTAGCCTAAGCTCCAGGTAAGGCAGTTGGTCCCCATTTGAAGGAGAACTGCGTGAAGACCCTGAACTTATGGGCTATGGAGAGATCCTCCCTCTTTCCCTTAGGTCCTTGGGATGCGACTGTTGTTTGAGCGCCAAACAAGCGGAGCGCCTCCTTTCGGTGACCTCCATCTGTTGTCGCTCCCTGCGTCTGTGCCAAGCGTCCAGCAAGCCCCCCTCCAGCGCTCTCTCACTGCCAGGGTCACTATCTCTCCCAGGAATGCTGGCAGGAGGAATCTCTGCCAGCTGCTGTGCTTGTGAGAGATGAGCGAGCTCCTCTCCCATGGATTGCTGTTCCTCCTCAGAATCAGAACTGCTCTGGGGCTCTACGGGCTCAGTTTCCACCCTGACAATTACCTCTCCTCAGTTTGAGAAGGTCCCATTAAGAAGCACTCTTTGAGTCCGATTCTGTAGCCAACTCTGGATCCACCAGATTGTTGTTTCATCTAGCCCACTTTGAGCTACTTTGCTTATCAGGATACCATGGGGCACTTTGTCGAAAGCTTTGCTGAAGTTGAGGTATATGATGTCTACAGCATTCCCACAGTCCACAAGGGAGGCTACTTGATAAAAAAATGAGATCAGATTCGTCTGGCAGGATTTGTTCTTGACAAATCCATGTTGGCTTTGAGTAATCACTGCATTGTTTTCAAGATGCTTACAGATGGATTGCTTTATGATCTGCTCCAGAATTTTCCCAGGGATTGATGTCTGACTGACTAGTCTGTAGTTCCCAGGTTCCTCCTTTTTACCCTTGTTGAAGATAGGGACAACATTAGCCCTCCTCCAGTCATCTGGCACTTCCCCCATCCTCCATGATTTCTCAAAGACAATAGACAGTGGTTCTGAGAGTTTTTCTGCCAGGTGTCCTTTATTACTCTAGGATGCAGTTCATCGGGCCCTGGAGATTTGAACTCATTCAAAGTAATTAGGTGTTCCTTGACCATATGCCTATCGATCTCAAGCTGCAAGTCTGCCCCTTCAGCCTGTACTTTGCCTTTGCCAGGGGGGTCATAGACCCTCTTTTGGGAGAAGACTGAGCCAAAGTAGGAATTCAGCACCTCTGCCTTTTCTTTGTCATCTGTTATCATTTTGCCATCCTTATTTAATAGCTGAACAACCATTTCTTTCCTCTGCCTTTTACTATGCATGTATCTGAGGAAAGCCTTTTTGTTGCTTTTAGCATCTCTCGCTAACCTCAGCTCGTTCTCAGCTTTAGCCTTCCTGACGCCTTCCCTGCAATTCTATGCTACTTGTCTGTACTCTTCCTTTGTTGCTTGGCCTTCTTTCCATTTCCTATATGTGTCCTTTTTTGTTTTCAGGTCATCTTTAATCTTTCTGTGAAGCCACATGGGCTTCTTCTGTTGCCTTCCACCTTTTCTTCTTGTTGGAATTGTTTGTAATTGTGCCTTGAGAATGTCCTTTTTTAAAAGCTCCCACCCATCTTGGACTCCTTTTCTCATTAGAGTCACTTGCCATGGGACCTTACAGATCATTGTTCTAAGTTTATGAAAATCAGCTTTCATAAAATCCAGGGTACGTGTTTGACTACACTCGGCTTTTGATTTCCTTAAAACCAAGAACTCAAGTATAACATGGTCACTTTCCCCCAGAGTTCCTGTAACTGCTACTTTATCCACTAAGTCATCTCTGTTGGTTAGGATCAAGTCAAGGATAGCCGATCCTCTAGTTCCTTCCTCTACTTTCTGTAGGAGGAAGTTATCCGCCACACAAGTCAGGAATTTCCTGGAGGGGCCATGTTTTGCAGAATTTGTCTCCCAACAAATATCAGGGAAATTTAAGTCCCCCATTACTACTACATCATGCTGCCTTGAAACATTGGCTATTTGCTTTTCAAAAGTTTCATCCTCGTCTTCTCCTTGATTGGGTGGCCGGTAGTAGACTCTGACCACCAGGTTCTTTTTATTCTTTGCTCCATTTATTTTGATCCAGATGCTCTCAATGGGGCTACCAAGCTCATCCTCCTGTATTTCTGTGCAGAGATATGTATTTTTCACATACAGTGCAACCCCACCTCCCTTTCTGTTCCTCCTGTTCTTTTTTTAACAAGTTATATCCTTCAACTGCTGTATTCAAGTCATGAGAGTCATCCCACCATGTCTCAGTTATATCTATCAAGTCATAATTTCCCTCTTGTATTAAGAGTTCAAGTTTGTTCTGTTTGTTTCCCACACTCTGGGCATTAGTATATAGACATCGAAGACCATGTGCTTCATAGTCTGGCTTTCTTCCTACATGTGTCTGAAGACTATTATTGGGCGCTATTAGAGCTGTTCTCCCCGTTGTGGTGCATGAGCCTTCATCCATTGTTTCCCCCAACTTTACATCTCCCTCCCCCGTAGGATTCAGTTTAAAGCCCTCCTGATGAAGTTCTTCATGCTGTGGCCAAACACATTCTTTCCATCCTTTGTGAGGTGCAACCCATCCCTTGCCAACAGCCCATGTTCCAGGAAGTATAGGCCGTGGTCCCAGAATCCAAATCTCTCACGCCAGCACCACCTTCGTAGCCAGTCATTCACCCGGAGTATTTTTCTTTCCCTTTCTAGCCCTCTTCTAACTACTGGAAGGATGGATGAGAAAACAATCTGGGCCCCAAAGTTCTTGAGTTTCCTTCCCAAAGCTTCAAAGTCTGACGTGATTTCTTCATAGCTCCGCTTGGCGGTATCATTTGTTCCCACATGGATGAGAAGAAAGGGATACCTGTCAGTGGGCTTTATGAGTGCAGGCAACCTTTCAAATTCGTCCTCCCGGGAGATAACATACCTGGCAAGTCCACGGGTCTTCGCGACATACTTGGGTCTCGATCCCATGCAGCAAGGAGTCTCTCACTACTACTACTCTTCTCTTCTGCTTGTTGTAGGCCTGGGTTTCAGCACCTCTGCTTGACTGACCTTCAGCCTCTTGCTCACTCTCATGCAGGTTCCCCTGTGATTCTTCCTCTGCAGGCTGTCCTCCAGTCTCAACCTCAAGTATCTGGAATTGGTTCCACAGCTCCACTGCTTCCATTGGTGCAGAGTGGTGTCTAGTTCTTCTTCTCCTAACTGTCACCCTTTTCCAAGGTGTATCCTCTACTCCATTTTTCTTCACCTCAGCATTTCCCACTTCTGCCTCAGCTTGCTGTTGCTCTTCAAGCTTCTGGTCTGCCCTTTGCTGCT
Organism: Heloderma suspectum; assembly: GCF_057233095.1. Taxonomy (NCBI): domain Eukaryota; kingdom Metazoa; phylum Chordata; class Lepidosauria; order Squamata; family Helodermatidae; genus Heloderma; species Heloderma suspectum. Next base: position 235,814,940 of record NC_139461.1, read on the forward strand.
GTAGTTCCCCCATTCTGTACAAGAACTCGTCATGTTTTCTTATTCCCCGGGGGGTCGACAGTTGCTGCTACAGTCCTCTTACTTTTTCTTCCAGCAGCGTGATCAACTTACACTTCTTGCAGGTGTAGGCCATGTTGTTCTCAGGCAAGAAAACACCCTGCAGGTCACCACCATTGGAGAGTCATGTCCTTCCATAGCCTCTTTTCCCTTTTTGTGTCTAGCTTTCTGATTGTTCTAGAGTAGCCTGTGCCTGCTCCTCTACTCACTAGAGGTTAAAAGCAGAGTCCCACTGGTGTGGAAGTGTGTGTTACAAGAGAATTTTTTTTTTTAAATGTTAAGGGCCTCCCCTTTGACCTCCCCTGGCCAAATTCTGTTTGCTCCCCCTGTTTGCTCACTCTCTGGGAGCTTGCTTGCGTCTGTAGTCCCTGGACCAGCTGGAGCAGCTTCCTCTGCTCTGCTCTGCTCTGCTCAGCTGGGAGGCAGGAAACAGGAGCATCAAAGTGAGACACTCCCTTAAATGACTCCCCTCCCCAAACCTATATGATATTGCTGAAATTAAGAAAGCTTGGGGTAACCCGGGGCTGATCTACATTGTGCCCGCCATCGCAATGAATTTGGTGTCCCATTGGGTTAAACGCTCTTGCATTAAAACGTGATTATTCACACTCACCCATTTTCCCCATTGCAGTGCTTCATCAAATGCGTGAGCTCGGTTCACACTTGAGCACTGTGCTGTTTTCCTGCTGTTTTCCTGCACATGCTTGTCTCATCTCGAATGCTAAGCAGGGTCGGCCCCGGTCAGTAGTTGGATGGGCGACCGCCTGGGAATCAGGCTTCCTGCATTGAGCAGGGGGTTGTTCTATCCCTTCAAATGAGACTAAGTTTTACCCCCTTCTATCCCCTGCTCAGGTGTTTGTTTTTTTAAATTAAGGCGTTATCCTCACAGAATCGGGGCTTCTCCACGATGTTTTTTTCCCTAATTGAGGCATGATCTTCGAAGATTCAAAGTTGTGAAGCTTCACAACTTCGAAGCTCATGCCTGAATTAGAAAAAAAAACATCGTGGAGAAGCCCCGATTCTGCGAGGATAATGCCTTAATTAAAAAAAAAAACCATCCAGAGCGGGGGATAGGAGGGAGTAAAACTTAGTCTCATTTGAAGGGATAGAATAACCCTTTGCTCAGTGCAGGAAGCCTGATTCCCAGCCAGTCACCCATCGAACTACTGACCGGGGCTGACCCTGCTTAGCTTCTGAGATCAGACAAGTGCACGCACATCCAGCCCTTTGCTTATTGCTGAGGAAACAGGGGCTGCTGAGGAAGCTATGTGATCAGTAGCTGGAAGAAGACATGGGGCTGTCAAGAGCTGTGATTGGACAGGAGGGAAATACAAACACCGCTGTATTTGGACAGGCGGGGGAGGGGACTACGACTGGATACAGTAGCAAAGGCAGAAAATCAGAGCACATTAAGGGGAAATACCAGGATATTAGGGTATTGACAGTGGGAGCATGGAAGTGGGAAATTCCGGTTCTAATTTGAGGCGGGTACTGTGTAGTGTGGGCGATGAAACCTCATTGGAAGCGAAAAAAGGTGGTAAGTGTAGATCCAGCCCCAGTGTGCATTTTTCTATGGAAAGACTGTTCCACAGAACCACACAGTTCTGGTACTCAAAACAAATTCCTGGGCTCAGAATTATTTAATTCTAAGAGACTGTTTTTTGTACCAGTCTCCAGCTGGTGGATCTCAAAATGCTAGTAAACGCCCCCACAAACAAGTAGATCCTTGTTGTTGTTGTTCAGTCGTTCAGTCGTGTCCGACTCTTCGTGACCCCATGGACCATAGCACGCCAGGCCTTCCTGTCCTGCGCTCTCTCCCGGAGCGTGCTCAAGTTCATATTCATTGCATCAGTGATGCTATCTAGCCATCTCATCCTCTGCCGTCCCCTTCTCCTTTTGCCTTCAGTCTTTCCCAGCATCAGGGTCTTTTCCAGGGAGTTTTCTCTTCGCATTAGGTGGCCAAAATAAGTAGATCCTACAAGCCTGCAAAAATACAATGTTGATCTCACAAGCCTGAAGTCTGCCCACCCCAGGTCTAGAGACTGGAAGTTTATTTTAATGCACAACCTGGGTGGATAAAATCAGCTACCAGGACTTCACAGTTATGGAGCACCTGTGCCCAGACATGGCCGGAGTATATGAAACAGAAAAGGAGAGGTGTCAGTAAAGTGTCTTAACTTTCAAATCACGTTCTTTATCTTTTGCAGCTTTTGAAAGCAAGTTTATTTTAATTATGATTGACACTTTGGGCAAAATTTCCCCTCATACCTTGATGAACGATAGGGAGGGCCACCAGATCCTACACTGGAGGGAGGTGACCTTTTACCACCTGAAGCTGGGACTTTATTCTCTCAGAGTACATCCTCTCCAGCCACTAGGTAAAACTACCCTATTTGACTTCCAATTACTTTTTTTGTTGCCTAGTACACCATCTGAAATTATCTCCAGCTTTCTCAATATAAAAATAGTTTAGTTTCTCTCTACTTCTGTTTCCACCTACCTAGGAATGTGTGTGTTTCACCTAAGGATGGAGTGGTTTTGATTAAACTGCTGGATTTTATATTTTTTAAAAATGAGGCATCTACCATTGTTTGTTTGTTTCTTCTTCCCAGTAACCCTTCAGAGAGAAGGTAAGTTGAAACCATCTCAGTACATGGTAGAGCCTAATTTGAATGTCTGCAGCCCCCTCCACTTTCCATTGTAAGACTAACCAAATGCAGACTCCATGGTGTTAACATCAGTGACTTCCTCCCCACTTTTGGTTTGTTTACTAACTTGCCTGATTAAAGGCACAATCCTACCCATGTTTAGACAGAAAAGAAGTCTTGTAGGACTTTTGTTCTGTCTAACTATGTATAAGATTGCACCTTAAAAGTAAAAGACCTGGTTTGCATGTTATGGTGGCTATTCCTGGATTGTTTAACCTAGGAATTGTGATGGGCGGAGCACACGAGCCATTCCCATTTTCAATTAAACAATCCAGAGTTTCCGGGTTCAGAAGTCACAAAATTGTTAATTGAAAATCGAAACGGCTCACGTGTGGCTCATGCACTCTGCTGGTCACCACAGTTCCTGGGTTAAACAACCCAGGAATTGCTGCTGTGATGTGTGAACTGGAAGCTTGCACAGTATTTTATTACCTTTGAGTTGGCCTAAAACAGATATTATCCTAACATGGATTTTAGCTTTTTTGGGGGGAAATTTTCTGTGCGTGTGTTTGAACCAAGTAAGTCCATTTGAAGTAAAAATATATCTACAGTAAATCTGTTCAGTTTTATAACTGACCAAGGAGAACTTAAGAAAACAAAGAACTAGAAAACTCCTTGACCTGACCACCCTAGTAGAAAGAGAGAGAGAATTAAAATCCTCTGTTTTGCATATTTAAGGGAAAACGTTGCATGGCCCAACCTGAGTCCATTGGGAAAGAATCCTGGCTTGATGAAAGCCCAACATATATTTTTAGTAGTTCAAGGTCAACCTGGCCAAAAATCCATAAGACTGTGGGAAAACACAGAAAGGTTAGAAAATGAAGATGTCACCATCTGGAAACCCCCCCCCCCCCGGGCCCAAATGCTGTGAATGAGACAGGGTGATTGCCCAATAAAAGCCTCATCTGGAAGTACCCATAGAAGTAGCCTAGCCAGTTTTAACACTGGCACGAAGTAGCTACTATACGTTACTAAACCTAGGTACCTAAATCATGTTCTGATCTTGAGAATATACCCCAAAGTGCTTAGAAGGTGAAGGGAACAGGAGAAGAAGGTGGTTATTCTGGGTGAAAATGATGGCTGTTAGGAGTGCTGCTGGTAGTTACAAACAGGAGCTGCACTAACATGAAGACAGCATCCGTGTTTTGTTTATTAAAAGAGGATTTCCAGTCTCACAATAACACTTCTAAACAATATTATCCAGGTAGCAAAGAAACAAGTTGAGGCTTATATGGAGCTAGGCTAGATCATTTGAAATTTTAGAAATATTCTTAAACAAAAATAAAATGTATTCAGCAAAGGATGGAAAACTCAGGCATATTCAAAAATAAAAGAAATATAAAACACATTTGAACTAATGCAATGTCTTTGCTGAGATACTGAAAACAGGATAGAATCATAGAATCATAGAATAGTAGGGTTGGAAGGGGCCTACAAGGCCATCGAGTCCAACCCCCTGCTCAGTGCAGGAATCCAAGTCAGAGCGTCCCTGACAGAGGGCTGTCCAGCCTCGTCTTGAACGCCTCCAGTATGGGAGAGCCCACCACCTCCCTGGGTAGTTGGTTCCATTGTCGTATTGCTCTAACAGTCAGGAAGTTTTTCCTGATGTTCAGCCGGAATCTGGCTTCCTGTAACTTGAGCTTGCTGTTGCTCTTCAAGCTTCTGGTCTTCACTTTGCTGCTGTAGTTCCCCCATTCTGTACAAGAACTCTTCATGTTCTCTTATACCCCGGAGGGTTGACAGTCGCCGCTCCAGTCCACTTACTTTTTCTTCCTGCAGTGTGATCAACTTGCACTTGTTGCAGGTGTAGGCCATGTTGTTCTCGGGCAAGAAAACAAACATTGCACACACCTTGCAGGTCACCACCACTGGAGAGTCTTGTCCTTCCATAGCCTCTATTCCCTTTTTGTGTCTAGCTTTCTGATTGTTCTAGACTAGCCTGTGCTTGCTCCTCTACTCAGTAGAGGTTAAAAGCAGAGTCCCACTGGTGTGGAAGTGTGTGTTACAAGACAAATAAATGGAAAAAAATGTTTGTTAAAAAAGAAAAAAAAATGTTAGGACCCCCCCCCCCGACCTCCCCTGCTGAACTCCCCCTGGCCGACTCCTGTTTGCTCCCCCTGTGCGCTTGCTCTGGTTGCTTTCTCTCTGGGAGCTTGCTTGCTTCTGTAGTCCCTGGACCAGCTGGAGCAGCTTGCTCAGCTCTGCTCAGCTGGGAGGCGGGAAACACACTGAAGCTTCCTGCCCACACAGCTGCTGGGAGTACTCAGGCCACACACACCCAATTCAGTTGGAGCTCTCAGGAGCACCTGGTGAGCTCACAGCCACTCAGAAGGATAAAGGACAGCCCCCTGGGCTTCCTGCAGCCCACTTACCTCTTTGCCTCTATCTCCTTTGTCTCTTCTACCTCCTGGTGAGCTCACAGCCACTCAGAGGGAAAAAAGGACAGCCCCCTGGGCTTCCTGCAGCCCACTTACCTTTTTGCGTCTGTCTCCTTTGTCTCTTTTACCACTGCAACTCCCCTGGCCAACTCCTGTTTGCCCCCTCTGGGAGCTTGCTCTCTGGGAGCTTGCTTGCTTCTGTAGTCCCTGAACCAGCTGGAGCAGCTTGCTCTGCTCTGTTCAGCTGGGAGGTGGGAAACAGACAGGATAAGATAGTGCAGCTTGATCCTCTGTGTTCAACAGGGCATAGGGTTGAAGCCTTCATATAACAAAGCAGCCTTTTAGGAAGCAATCCTATGGCTGCTAGTCAGCAGCTAGATGGCCACAGGATATGTGGTTTTCTGGGAACCGACCTCAGAGCCCACGCTCTGAGGTTGGTTCCCGGAAAACCGACCTTCCTCCCCTTCCATGCTGCCTCGCCCCATGCTTGTCAGGGTGGAAACTGAGCTCATAGAGCCTCAGAGCAGTTCTGATTCTGAGGAAGAACAGCAATCTGTGGGAGAGGAGCTCACTCATCTGTCACAAGCACAGCAGCTGGCAGAGATTCCTCGTGCCAGCATTCCTGGGAGAGATAGTGACCCTGGCAGTGAGAGAGCACTGGAGCGGGGCTTGCTGGATGCTCGGCACAGATGCAGGGAGCGACGACAGATGGAGGGCGCCGAAAGGAGGTGCTTCGCTCGTTTGGTGCTCAAACAACGGTTGCGTCCCGAGGACCCAAGGGAAAGAGGGAGGATCTCTCCATAGCCCATAAGTTCAGGGTCTTCACGCAGTTCTCCTTCAAATGGGGACCAACTGCCTTACCTGGAGCTTAGGCTACTCTGCTATCTTTCCCCAGTGCTGTTCCTTGCTTAGTCGCTAGTGATTAGTATCTGTAAGAGTAATAAAGGAATAAAGCCTTGAAAAGAATCCTCGTCGTCTGTGTCCTGAGTTGGCTATTGGAGGGGACTGCAAGGGGCGTTCCTGACAGTGCTCTGTGCTCGGAAGAGGAGTGTGGGGAGGCCAAAGTGGGGTGTTCCAGGGGGTGTTCCAGGGGGAGGAAGGCGGAAATGTCGGTATGACATATCCTATGTGTCAACCGGCAGCCTCCTCCTCTGCTCTGCCTTCCCACGGCTAGACAGCCTGAAATTGGCTGTCTAGCCACAAATGCAGGGCAGGAGAAGCACGGAGGGAACAATCCCGTCCGTGCTTCTCCTACCCTATACTGGATAGGCTGTCGCCTCCACATTCGGGGGCGGCTGCCTATCCCCATAGGATTGCGCCCTTAACCTAGTACCTAACTTAGACAGCAACCTCTAATCTTTGCTCTTGGTAAGTCTAAGTAAAAATTTGGACTAGTTATTTATCAGTCCACTTCCATTATCCTTTGTGTTCAATTACAGGGTGGTGAAAGAATTCCAGTAGTGGATTTTCCTCATTCTTTCAGTGCATGATTATTGATGCATAAAATATTCTAACCTCTGTTCATGATCAGTTATGGAACTAGGGAGTGGTGTACATATGGCACTGCTCTCACTTAAATATTCCATCCCCTAGCATCATGACCTATTTTCCCTTTTGCCCCTGTACTCCTCAAGACTCATGAGAGGAACTATGGATCCAGTGGAACCTACTTACTCTAAAACTACCCTCTGTTATAATCCTGTTTGTCCCTGTTATGCTGTAGTTCTTCATTTTCCTATATCTTTCACATTGATGTTACTATCAGGGGTGCTTGACAGAGCTTGTGTCTCCTTTCTAACATCATACCCACATAAATACTTTTACTTTATGACAATTATTCCCAGTATCAATTGCTAGAATATCCTGGTGGAAATTAGAACAGAAAAACAGAAGAAAGAAAATAGGCAAGAAGTGTCTGCAAACTAATGTCTAAGCCAAACACATTGCAACAGAGCCCTGGTTACAAGAAACAACATGAATATAAAAATGTTCATTGTGAATATTTGTATTCCCCTAAATATGTATCCAACTTGGTTAATTAGTCCCACTGGCAATGTTAGGAACTGAAGGATTTGGGCTGGCACATTATTAACTTGTTAAACAGAACGTAGTATAATACAAGATTACTCCTTATGGGTATTAGAGACATCGTCACAATATTTGTAGTCAACGGAAGTGACTATGCTAGCATAGGGAGCCTGTTTTTAGAAACAAGATGATTGTAATCCATTCTGCCTGATGCTGAAGCTCTTAAAGAGCTCTGAGTTTAATGCTGCATGGGATAGGTCTTAATTTGGGTGAGAGACATATGACAGACCACCCTGAGGCACTGGCGGCAGTAAAGATTTTTGCTCCATTGAAATTTCCTGTGCTTCCCAAATCCCAGCCCATGTCCTTTGCATAGGGGAAAGGTACTGAAGAAGAGTTTACTGAGCACTTAAACAAGCTGTTCTGTGTCTTCTCTACTCCACACCCACCATCAAAATGACTCAGATTCTGTTGACAGCTGAGATCTTGTCCTTATTCTTCTAGATTATCCTTTGAACAGATATCTTTTTCTGTTGTGACCCTTATACATCATTTAAATTAAGCTGCATTAAAACCAACTCTTTAGTCCTTTTAGACAGCTTTAAAGGGAAATTAATTCATGGAGGATAAGGCTATTGATGGCTACTAGTCATGATGGCTGTATACTACATCCAGGATCAGAGGCAGCATGCTTTTGAATACTAGTCATTGGGGACTACTGTGGGAGAGGGCAATTCCTATCATGTCCTGCTTGTGCTCTTCCCATAGGAATCTGGTTGGCTACTGTGGAAAACAGGATGCTGGTCTAGATAGGCCTTCAGTTTGATCCAGTAGGTTTCTTCGTATGTTCTTGTGTTAGTGCTGCCATATTTTTTTTTCTGGCAGGGCTCCTGCATTTTTACTAGCTTTTCTTTATGTGCAACCCTCCACACCCAAAGCTCGTTCCTGATCCTCCAAACCATGGTTTGGAGAATCAGAGAACTTGATGTCTGAATACATCAACTGTTGTTTTCCTCTTATACATAGGATGTACGGACAGTGCCTATATGTAGCTGCCTGGTCTGCCCTGTCCTCACTTAATTCAGATTATCTGCTCTTTATCCCTTTCTCGAATGGCACAAGTAGTAACTGCAGCCTTTCTCAGAGGGGCCCTATCACACCTGGCATGGAATTAACAGAAATGGGTCAAATATAGTAGTTAAAGAGTCAGAAACTAGAAGTTTGTAGAGCATAAAATAAAAGACAGTAAAAGTGTAGACAGACAAGAGTAGTAGAAAGACAATCCATACAAGACAAGTGTAGACAGACAATCCATACAAAATGGATGCCAGAAATAGATCCAGGTTAAGAACAGAACCAGGAACAAAGAAGTTGTACAGGGTTAAAGCAGTGAGGCAGGTATAGCTCAAACGGGGCTAGCCCAACCCAACACACAGTGGTACTTGGAGTGTCAGGATTCAGAAGGTGCAGGGTTGCTTTGAAAAACCCGTAAGGGGAGCACAATTTTCTCCTCAACCCCAGACCCTTGGGATAACAGTTTGTAATGCGGGACAGATCTGTGTAATCCTCTACCATTTTCCTGACTGCAGGTTGTTCCCCTGCTCCACTCTCTTGTAGACAGGAAACAATGCTGCAGCGGGGGGTGCTTCCACACTAGGCATTTAGTGTGGAATAGCTATGCTTCGTTAGCACAGCTTTTATGGGGAAATTGCATGGATTATTTTAATATTGTACCCTGCCGCTACTATTGGTTTATTGCTGCGCTGTTAACTGTCAGATCTGTTATATTGTATTGTGATTTTATTGTATAGATTTTTTTCCTTTATATTGTAAGCCACCTAGGGGGTTCTTGTAGCTGAAAGGCGGAATATAAATCTTAAAAATAAATAAATGTTATAGTAATTGAATAATTGTATTTCTGTTTTTCTTTGTACGCTTTCCATCTTTTCTCAGATTGCAGAAAATCTGGATTTTTAAAAAGAAATAAATAAAAGAACTCTAGTACAGTCTACATGTGTGGATCGCCTTGGTGCAGCATATCTGTCTCAAGACGCATGGTTTTAACAGAGCTGTGATGTATTGGGTAGGTGAACCCAATCATGCAACAATATCTCTGCACACTTTCACTACTATCTGCCTAGCTGGTGCCATTTTAGCCACACTTTTTTCATCAGTCTCTTAATTTGTGTTTTTTTGCTTATGTATACTTATACAATAGCACTTAAATTAAAAAGTGTTTTAGTTCAAATAAAAAATTTGATAGTAAAAAACCAGCACCACAATGCTGCCTTTCTAGTTGACACTATTTTCTCACTGGATTTCTCCTCCTACCCCTATTTTGTTCTTGTAGTGTTTTGCTAAACACTGGAAGGAAAATATTCAATAATTGTGCAATAGTGCTGAAATTTAAAAAGTGCTTTACTACAAGTTTTAAAATTTATTTTAAAATATGATCAGAAAAAAATGGTTTAAAAATGGTGAAAACATATGGCACACTCAGGTAAATTGTCTCTTCCCCACCCACGCAGCTATGTAACAACCACTAACGTGCACAGAATATAGTAGGATGTATACACAAAAAAGTGCTTTGCCCTAGAGAGTGTGGAAAGTCAACTGAAATTCCTTAAACGGTTTATAGTGGAAGAGCAATGCATGGATAGTACTAGGAGCCACCAGATGAAGGAACACAATTCCTCATCCTACCCTACATATAAAAAGAGCCCCTCTCATGACATCATTGGTGTTGGCCCCACCCACTGTGCAGAGAGGCACAGAGCTCCCTCCCTCTCTCTGCAGGGAAAGAGACTTGGCCAGCACTTGCAGGAGTGTTTGGCCGGTGTTTGCCAAGCAATTTCTGCAAGCCCTGGCTAAGTCAAGCGCCTCCTTCCCGCCCTGCTTACGTCCTGATCAGGGTGTGAGTGGAGCAAGAAGGGACTAGTAGGAAATAACAAAGGGATTATCTTTGATCAGAGATAACTAATGAGGGCTAAAGGTGTGGACAGAGTGTAGGGGCATGCATGCTAGCCCTGCTAATGTCCCCATATTCAGCATGAAGGTCTGAAGGGGGCTTCTACATGTATTGAGGGGAAAATGCTTCTGCATTTATCGAGAATCTTCTGCACAATCGAGAACCCCCATTGAGCAATATTCCTAATTGTGGGGAGGCTTCTATGCACATTTACCCCAATGCACATATGAATCCTGCTTTAGACTTGTGAACTAAATGTACAAAGGTAGCCCTGATGGAGATGTTGGGGACAGCTTGTCCTGACCCCACCTTTAGACCTCACATGTTCACATAATGCTGGAACAGGGGTTATATGTTGAACTTTCTGTGGCAGGACCCAGGATATGCAACTCCCTTGCCCCAGGCCATTTTCTCTGCACTAGCCTAAGCCAGGGCCTTTAGCACCATCATACATCCTATCCACTCCTCTGTGTGTATGTGCGTGTACAGAGTGAGGAAGGGAGCAGAGTTCCTGTTCTGCTGGAGATACAGCAGAAGAGGCTTTTAATTCCTCAAGGTCATCCTGTCTTCTGTTTCTGGGGTCAAACTAAAGAGGGAAGGAGACTGAGCTCCTGTGGTGCACTCAAGTCAGTACCTTGGGTCAGACATCTAGGGCCCCACTCAGCAGAATGTGCAGGACACTTCCCAAACTCAACACAGCTGGCTTCTACATTTTGAAGTAAGTGAAGTAATTCACATTAACATCTAAAGAGTGTCATCCCATAAAACAATTAAGTCAAGAGCCACTCACCCCTCACATAAGACCATTAAGTCCAGAGTCTAAAAGTACCAAAATGCACCACTGCTGAGCTCCATTGCATCTAGCTTCATTACATTAGGGGGTTTACCTCTGCAACATTTCCCATACAGAAGACTAGAGGGGCTGGTCCTCCCATCCTGTTGAGGACCCAGCAATATGTGCCCTTTTCTCCTTGGGCTCCTGTCTTCTTCCACAGTGAAGATTTTTCTTCATAATTTTCTTTATCTACTAAGAACATATATTAAGCAACATAGATCTATAATACATACAGAATGAGGACAGTGTTCCTAAAACACATTTTTAAAATTAGCGTAGTTTATGGAATAGAATACTAGTCTTTGAGAGTAAACCAGTGAACAGTGTTAGGAGACTTGGATTTAAGACACTAGGTTAGACGTAGTTTCACCAGGTAGCTACAGAAAAATAGTTGCCTCTCATCCTCCCTTCAAATCTTTAAAATGGGGATAAACATGATGTGTCTTACATTTTAATTTTTCTCTTTCTTTCAATTAATAAAAGAGCAATGTATCCTAGAACAGAAAGATGAAATGTTACTTGGCTTAAGTTTAGGAAAAAGGTAGATGAAAAAACAACAACATTAAGGCTGCAATCCTATACTTCCTTATTTGGGAGTAAGCCATTTGATCTTACTTCAGAGTAGACATACATAGGATTTCACTGTGAATGTATATTTACATAAATGTAGATACACTGAAATATTCCTGCATTGAGCAGGGGGTTAGACTCGATGGCCTTGTGGGCCCTTTCCAACCCTACGATTCTATGATTCTATGTGAATGAACACAATTGGCTTATCTGAAAGGATGATAATCACAGGAAGAGGCTATGAAAATAAGACCTGAATGCACATCTTAAACCCAGTACTATACCTGTGGTTTATCCCAGCTCTATCTTATGTTTAAAATGAATTTAAATTAGTTTATACAAATGTTATATTTACATATACAAGTTTAAAAATAACATATAAAGGGCAAAAATATTTATCTAACAAAACTGAAAGTTTAAAGGACACTATACCAGTTTTTTTTTACATAACATACTTAACCATTATCAACCCAATCCTGAACAAGCTTAGTTAGCAGTAAGTTTCACTAAGTTTAGTGAGACTTCTTTTTACCAAGTAGGTTTTCCTACTATGAGTAATTAGATCTCTGAATTAAAGTATTTGGGATTTAAAAGCAAAATATTTGGAAATGTAAAGCCAAATATGAATGCACATGATGACATAAAGTTGTGAGCTTCAGGCTGCAGTCCTATACACCCTTACCTGAGTAAGTCCCATTGAGCTCAATGAGACTTACCTTTGAGTAGACATGCATAGAATTGCTCTGTAATTCAGTTTTAATTCATGCCATAACTCGAATCTGTACTGGTTCTCTGCGCCCTTAGAGAAGGGCGAATTCTGAGATGCTTCCATCAGAACTCAGCCCCTCCTCCTCCTGATAGGGCTGAAAACTACCTTTCCCACAATGCCACAGGAGTAAGCGGCGCGCGGTAAGTTTACAGTGCGCATGTTCAAATCCAAGAAGCCCGCCCTATGGGGCGGGAACTGCAGCTGCGGTTGGTTGGACGGACTGCCGTTTAGAGTGAGTTCGAGGGTCAGAGGGCGCGAAGGTGAGTGGTTGCTGTTGGGGACTCGTGGTGCTGAGGGATGGGGTGACCGGCCCGTCCTGGGGGGCGGGGGGTGTCTGCAGGTAGGGGAATGTCTGAGTGGCGAGGAGGGGAGGGGCGTGCTGGATGGCGCTCTGAGGGCCCGATTGGGCCCTGAGGCCAGGATTGGGGGCGCGGGGCAGGATGCATTGGGGGATGGAGCTCGGCCTGGAGAGACGGGCTGCAGGGATCTCGTCCAGTTTGGGAATGTGGGGGGCGCCGATGCCCTTGTCTGTGCTGGAGGGCGCGGTCGGGCTGCATTGGTGAAGCGGAGTTATCAAGGCCAAGGGAGGGGTTGGCTTGAGATACAAGGGAGAACTGAGTAAGGCCTGGTTGGCAAAATATATGGGGATGGAGCGGGGGGGACGGGACGTGCAAGGCCTATACTAGTCGGTGTATGTATGTGTGCGTGAGTTTCGGGAGAACTGGAACAGGGAACTGCTGGAACGGAATAGCATTGCTGTGGTTTGTGGAAGGGGGTCGGGTGCATTTGGCGCAAGATTTTTTTTAGCGCCTAGGATCTTTGTGATGTGCTGGGACACGAGGTTATATCGGATCTAGGGGGGAAATTGCATTGTTGTAATGGGTGGAAGCAAGAGCACAGGGCTTAAGTGGGTTGTGGGTTGGTTCTACGGTAGACAAAGCATCTCTCTATCTCTGGGAGAGTGATAGGTAATTGAGAGCTAATGAGGAGGGGGATGTGCCTGGGCAGACTTCAGGCCTGGACCAGAAGTGATGTAGTTACATTTGGTTTATGTCTGGTGTAGAAGTGTTGAGAATTGGAGATCTGGCAGAATTCAGTCTGGAACCCAAGGGTGGTGAAACTTAGTGGTAGGAAGTTTGGTACTTGGGGTTCTTAATAATGTGTGTTTCTTAAATAAATCAAGGGCTGCGTTAGAGAGCAAATCTAGAGAGCTACAGGTGGTGTCCTAGAGTTGGAAAAGATTAATCTACTCCTGCGCCCCCCCACCCCCGAACTAGACATTTGGGACTGGCAATTGGGGGCTAGAAGGTTGTATATGTGGCAAATAATATGTGGGTATTTGGCCTTTTGCGGGGAAATACATTACTGGAGAAATGCCACTGAGTATTTAGGTGGCAATCCGAAACCATTTACTAGGCAGTAACAACTATTGAACTCAGTGGGATTTACTTCGGAATAAACATTGTTAGGAGGATCATGCCTTCCGTATTAGCCTCAACAGTGTGTATTGCTGGCAGTGTTTCTATTTATAAGAATAGGAAACTTGAAATGTACTTCAAAACAAATGTATTGAGCGATGTGAGTTAGCATTGCATCTAGTTTGCCAAAGTAGATATGTACTGGAGATCTTTCATGATATAAGCTTGTTTATTCTGCTAACTGTTGCCTGGCCAGCACTTTAAAGCCTTAGAAAGAATTTGATTAACATCTAGGAGAGTGTCACTTGAATGTGAAGCCAGGGCTTCTGGAGTAGGTGTAACATAGAGGTTCCTGTTGAAAAGGGTAGACTGGATGGCTTTTAACAGATCAAATCTTGTCATTTAGGGGAATCTACAGCTGCAGTATCAACTATGCATCTTGAGGTCTATTTCCACCCTTGTAATCTTATGCAAGTCTTGGCTCACTTAGCGAGCATGACTATTCTAGAAATTTTGGGCAGAATCCAATATTGTGAGAACGGACATTTGTGTAACGGGACTTTCTCCCTCTTCCCTCCGCAGCCCCCCACCCTCCTGAAAATCTGCTTTAAAAGATCCCTCAGCCCTCTGGAGCAGATTTTGAGGGCACGCAGGTGGGGGTGGAAGGGTAATACTCGCCCCCCCCCCCCACTGTTCCACTGAGAGAAAGAGTGTCTTCAGCAGAACTACTTCATTGGATTTCTCCCTTTGGAGTTCTTTAGAATGATGAGTCAGTGCACTTCTCTTGTATCACCTGTCATAAAATTTTTGTTTCCCACCACTTTCATGATTCTTGATTTAGGTCTCTCAGCTAAACTGCTAAGTATTGCCAGACCTGTGCGTTGTTATCATTAGTTCAGTGACTTTCAAGCCTCTTTATCACATGAATGTTGTGTTTTAGGTCTTACACTTGGGGTATTGGCCAGACCTGTTGGACTTCGCCATCACTCTGAACCAAGGATGTACCCTAGAATGCATCTGTCACATCATAAACAGTCGTGGTGTGTTTCAGGGAAGCTTGGTTGTCTTGTCATTGGAAGCTTATTAGATGTTCCTTAAGGAACCCCAAGAATCCCTGGAGCACAGTTTGAGAACATCTGTCTTTCAGAATCTAGCTTTGGAAGTTCCACATAGAGACTGCTAGATTGGTAAATATGTGTGATAAGACTCTTCCATGATGTAATGAGGACATGGTTGAGTGTTATATTGCACTTGAGGCACCCACTTTCCCATTTTAGTTAGATGGAATAGTTATGTGGTGTTCTAAAAAATTGTGGCCTTATGGGAAATTTTGTAGTGTTACTTTAAAAAAATGCAGTATTTTAATGCTTAGAGAGGCTCAGGACACTTGTATGTAAATCTGGCATGTGAGATCTTGCTCATTAGATTGTTTAAAAAATATATGTGCCAAAAGTAGTTAATTGGATGGCTCACTGAGGAGTGGTAAAAACCTGTGGTTTAATATATGCTGCCAAGAAGTGCTGAGTGCTAGGCTGATTTTTTTTTAAACATTCTTTTAAAAAACCTGATTCTTAAATTACAGGGTAAAATAGTTACATAGCTTCATTGTTCTGGGTCCCTTTACTTAACAGTAGGTCAGCTTTTTCAGTTCTTGCATGTGAAATATTCAGTACATTCTATCCCTTGACCATCATGCTTAGTCTTTCAAAAGAGGACTATAACAGAAGTTAAGACTAGACTCTGAAACCTATTTGAGCAAGAAGAAAGTATGAATGTGGTCAACAAATTATATTTGCACAGATCACCAAGTGTTTCTGATGTTGATGTACAGCCCTCCATTTAACCTCCGCCATGGCTTTTGGATGAAGGATAATACATCTTAGTTTTGTTCCTTGAGAGAGCATTTCATTGTTTAGCTTAATTTTGCCTGTTTTAGTAATGATACATAGTTTATTTAGGGCACAATCCTATGCATGTTTAGATAGAAGTCCTACAACTTTTTCTGTTTAAATACACATAGGATTGTGCCCTTAGTATAGAAAATCTAGTTTCTTTAAGAAATGGAATGAAAATGGCAAACAGTGCCAGTAAAGCAGTGGTGCGGAACGTGTGGCTTTCCAGATGTTGTTGGGTTGTAATTCCCATCAAATTGGCCAAAGGGAAAGGGTCATGGTAGTTGTAGTCCAACACATTCCCCATCCCTGTAGTAAAGGATAGTATGTGTGTGGCTTTCTCAGAATGTGGACATTAAGATTTCAGTGACTGCTGAAACAACATTAATGAGACAGAAACCTACTACTTGAGGTTTCTGAAGGTGGCACTGTGTGGCCTGATTATTATGTTCCAATTCATATATTAACAAAAAATAGGGCAGGAAGTACCACAAAATGTCAGGCAAGCAAAAAGAGAGGCAAACATCAAATTAATGTTATAGGGAGAATTACTGATTTGAGAGAGAGAGAGAGAGAGAGAGAGATTCTGGACTTCTAAATTACCGAAATATTAGCTGCTTGTCCCGTGATGAAGGTTTATTGGTAACTTATGCAACCTGAGGAAGTGGACAGATTTTCTGGATCTGTGAGGTCATCCACGTGTGTACTTGACTTTTACCCATCCTGGCTTATAAAAGCTGCCAGAGGTGAACTGATGGATTGGGTGGTGGAAATTGTCAACTCTTCTTCATGTGAGGTTTCTATTCCATCTTGTCTAAAAATGGCAGTAGTTCATCCTCTGTTAAAGATGTCTTTAGATCCCACTGCTTTGAATATTTATTGGCCAGTGTCAAACATTTATTTGGTAAGGTGCTTGAACAACCCAACTCCAAGAATTCCTGAATGAAAGTGATTATCTGGACCCATTTCAGTGTGGCTTTTGGCCTGGTTTTGCGATGGAAGCATCTAGTAGATGATCTTTGCTGGGAGTGCATCTCTTTTGCTTCTGCTGAACCTTTTACTTGATACCATATCCCATACCATATCCCATAGCATCCTTCTGGGCCACCTTGCTGGGATGTGGAGGGGGGATTATTTTGTGGTGGCCCCAGACCTTCATTGTGGATAGGTTTCAGAAGGTGGTGTTTTGATACTCATGCTTTACCTTTTGGTCTTTGGGGTCCCACAGGGTTTGATTTTGTCACTTGTGCTTTTCAGCATCTACGTGAAACTGCTGGGAGAGATAATTTGGGGACGGGGAGTGGGGTTCCTAAATTAGTAAACCGATGCTACTGAGCTCTAACTCCTTTCCACTGTATTTTGGGGAGGCTGTTAATATTCTGAATTGGTGTTCTGAAGTCAGTGATGGGCAGGATAACAATAAACAGACTGAAATCAAATCCACACAAGACAGAGGTGCTATTGGTTAAGAAGTGTCCCATTCTCCGGTTACTTGAGGCTCTCAAGGGAAGGCAGTAGCATCTGATGGCAGTCAGATCAAGACAGGTAAAGTCCCATCTAGTAAGCAGAATCAAGTCACAGTTATTGATGTGGATTTTCAGGAATTCTGAATTTGGCTAATTGGCATGGGGTAATTTGCATTTGCAATTTTTCTGATGCTGTAGAACACCCTTCGCCACCCTGGCACCCTCCAGATGTTTTGGAATTCAGCTCCCATCAGCCCCACCTGGCATGAATGGTCATGGATGCTGGGAATTGTAGTCTAAAACATCTGGAGGGTGCCAGGTTGGAGGAGGCTGCTCTAGAGAGTGAGCTAATTTAGCATGTTTACTTTGCTTGTCTTTAGTAAACAAAGCTTTAAAAGCTACCATATGTTAATTTTTTGTCCCAATACACCACAGGTATTTGACCTGAAATATTTGAGGGCAAAAATTAAAGCATGCTTAGGGTGCAATCCTATCCAGATAGGTGGCTGCCTCCAAACTCAGAGGCGACCGCCTATCCAGAGCACAGCAGGAGAAGCACGGAGGGGATCGTTCTCTCCGCACTTCTTCTGCCCTGCATTTTTGGCTAGATGGGATGGAGTGGGGAAGGAGGCTGCTGTACGACACATTGGGTGTGTCGTACAGGCATTTCTGCCCTCCCCGCCCTGGAATGCCCCCCAGCCACACCCCTTTTTGGCCGCTCCACGTTCCTCTTGAGAGCACGGAGGATGGAGCTGTTCTGCGCTGCCTCAAAGGCAGTGTGGAAGTCTGGGGAGGTCGGTTCTCTGGGAACTGACCTCGGAGCATGGGCTCTGAGGTTGGTTGCTGGATAACACAATATCCTATGGCTGTCTAGCCACTGTCTAGTGGCCATAGGATTGCTCCCTCCATGTGTTTTAAATGTTACGTGCAAGTTTTTATTGGTGTACTACTTGCTAGAGAGAATCACCTGAAAAACATTAGTTATAATTTTGAAACTGCCAAGCTTGCCTAATAATGGATTTGCAGTTGGCTTCTGTTTGTTACTAAAGAACTTATGAAATGGAAAATTTTCTGTGGAAAAATAAAGCACTGGAAAAGTTTCAGTTTTTGAAAATGATCAGTCTCATATCACTGGTCACAATAGGAAAGGTCAGGTTAAATAGATATAGTCAGGTCAAAGAACACAGGAATAGCATAACATGATTGATTATTGCTTTTGTGATTTGTAAGCCACTTTCCTCTTGGAGGGGAAAAGCAGAATATGCATTCTTAAAATAAATAAAACAAATAATAGCCTGATTGCAATATGTTAACAGATGTTTTGGTAGTGTTGAAATCCTTGTCTCTTGGCTGAGCTGCTACTACTTTAGTGTAAGGAGGGGGAAATAGATTTGGGTGACCTCCCCCCCCCCCCCCGGCCTCCTGTGGACTGAATGATGTCAGGGTACAATCCATTTGGCACATTGTCTGGGGCAATTTTGGCAGGCTTGCACTTCCTTCTATTGGGTGATGATGCAGGGCAGGCTAAGCTGAGTCAGCTGGGTGCCTCCTTCGCAAGGTGCTTGCTGTCCTGACTGAGGTAGGGAGCAGCATGTGAAGCGAAGGAACTTGGTCAGCTCTTGCAGGAGCTCTTGCAACTGCTGGTCAAGTGTGCAGCTGGCTTTGCCCCTGCTTGTCATTCCCTACCTTGAGAACAGCAAGCAAGAGTGAAGTGCACTTAGCTAACTCATGCAAGAGCTCCGGAAAGTGCTGGCCTAGTGTGCCACTCCCCCTCCCAATTGGGATCCACTTGTTAATCTGTGATCAGAGATAAAAAGGGGATTCCCATTTGCATGTTCACCCTTCCATTGGATTCCAGAGATAACAAGGGGATTCCTCTCCCCACCTCCTCCCTATGCTTCTGGTAGCCTCCCAACCAGTGGGTGGTACGTGGGGATGGGTCTGTGGAAGGAGCCCAAGCCTCTGATGGAGAACCTCCGCAGCCCAGAGCTTCCGCATTCCTGTCTTAGTGATTAAAATGGAAAGTAGTAGAATTAGCACTGAGCTTCACTTGACTGCTGGAATGGGGAAACCTTTTTTCCCTGCTGACCTCTGCATTCCCTTGGATAATCTATCCATTGTGGTGGTGGTGGTGGGTGGGGCCAGAGGCACCCCACACTCCTTTCCTCTTCTTTTCTTAAGACTGTCACCACACCACACCTTTTCTCATGCGTACCCACATATGCCATCCAGCCATTCTCTCTCTCTCACATGCACCTTGAAACAGCAGCAGATCCAGAAATTGCTGACCTCCCTTTTCTTGATGGAAATTGGAAGGGGGATGTTTCTGGAGCCACTGCTTCAAGGCACCTTGAGAGGTGGCTCATGATAGAACATGCTTCTCCTGCTGCTTGTCCTTCTGTTGGAAAGAATGGGGAGCTTCAGGAGCTGCTGGCTGGGAGAAGTGAGGGGAAGTAGAAGTGGGTAGGCTGTGAGGCCCAGGAGAAGAGACTGGGGCCAAATGGGGATGCACTACAGGGTGCAAGTGGTCTGAGGGCCAGCAATTATCCACCGCTACTTTTCTGCCATCCTACCATGGCAGTGGTAGTGCACAAGCACTTGCATTGGTGAAATGCAAGTGCTTGTGCAGCTAAAGGTTGTGAATGAGGTAAAGGGCCATAGCTGTAGAAAGCTGCTATGACAGCCTTCGGTTTCTACTAAGGAAGTGAACTTATGCAGGTTTTTCACTGCATCTGTTGTCTTTTTTCTTTTTGTTTAAGATATAGGATACTTCTAGCTTTTGGTGAGCCAGTTTAGCCTTTGCAGCCAGCTACTCAATGTGTGTTAAATTGTGTTCAGTATGAGGCCCAAATCTTTTTGTGTGCGAATCATACCAAGCTGCAGCATATGAGGTGTACGCATTGCAAGGCAATCTTGTGTTATGAAGATAGAGTGGAGGTGTTGCTTTTGGATTGGCTTATATACTGAAGATCTAAATATATTGTCTTAGGGTCCAACCCTATGCCTGTTTAGACAAAGTCCTACAACCATGCTGGCTGGGGGATGCTGGAAGTTGTAGGACTTTTTCTGTCTAAACACGCACAGGATTGCACCCTAATTTGAGTTCTACTGACACTCGTGACTGGGCCATAAAGGTAACCTGTAATATACGAACCCATAGTAGATTATACCATTCTCCCCCCCTCAAAACTTTGTAGTAATTGAGTACAGAATGATGCCATCAAAATCCCAATAATTGGTTACTATATGAATTTATCTGCTTTTGTTGAAAGCTGGCTATTGGAATTATCTAACTGTCTCATTTGTGCCCATGCATGGGTTTGATTTGTTTTAATTACACTTGCCTGTAAAATTTAAATATTAGTATTATGCACAAAGATCCCATAAAGCTGAGATTCATAGGCTACTTTGTACCTCTGCAAAAAATAGTTGCATGCCTGAGTATCATTAATTGCTTGTAACTAAGGTAGGCGTTAAGCATTTTTCTTGAGGCAAGTAGGGTCTCTTTTTCTTCTGCTGGTAGTTGCTTGAAGTGTCCTGATTTCTCTTTTCTGTGCCATTGTCTGCTTTTGTTTTCCCTCTTGTCTGTCTGTCTGTCGCTCGCTCACTCACTCACAGAGACATCTTACTGAGTCACACTATCTAGCTTAATGTCATGGCTTAATTTGAGTCAGAGTTACCAGGGGCTAGTCCTGTAACCTAGTTTCTGTGCAGAGCTCAGCCTTGAACCATGGAGTTAAGATAGTAATGCATTTGAGTTATCTCCTTCCAAAAAAGGCAGGTCTCTCAGCTCTTGCAAGATCCTTTCCCAAACAATATTGATCCTGTTCTACAGGGATATTGAAATATAATCTAGTTTTTGTAGTAGAACATGTATCTTCCAGGCAGTTATATTTGATCAGGTCACCAAATCTTTCTTCAACAAGGATAGTTTCACCTAAACTATAGGATGGACTTCAACATTGATTTCAAAAAGGCATTTTCAAATCCTGTAACCTGTTTCTTATAGCAGAGTTTTTGTGTCCTCTTGACTATTTCCAGTTGTCTGTTTATAAATTATTATTTTTGGAGCACTGTGCATCAAATGGAATAAAACAAGCCCTGCCCTTGGGCTGGTTTATAGTCTAAAAGACGGGGGACAAAAGGGAAAGGGGAGCACAGAGACAAGATAGAAGATAGAGACAATTTTGCAATGCCAAAAGTAGAGGTTACTTCTTAACAGGATTTAAATTCATTTCGGACCAGGGTGCTCTGGGATTGCTAGTGTTCTTTGAATGGAGAGAATGTAATGCCTTCGTAGTTCTTGGCCTTCTGACCAGAGATGAGGACAAATGTGTCTTTTCCCTCTCCCCTTCAGCCCAGGGTCCCTGATATTCAAACCTGTCTATCTTTGTTTAATAGATAATTACTTGAAGGGTTGTCTCCTCCCATATATATCTGCCCAGACCTTTAAGGTCAACTTCAAAGGTGCCCCAACCACATGAGGTGAGGTGTCTACTAAAGGGAGGGCCTTTTCAGTGGTGGCACCCCAGTTGTGGCACACCTTCCCCAGAGAGATTCGCCTTGCGCCTATGTCTTCTAGGCAACGACCATTTTATTCTCCCAGGCTTTTTAGTCCTTCAGTTTAAAAAACAGTGATAGTGTGTTTTAAAATCTTTGAATTGCTTCTGGCTTTGATTTCGGTTTTTATTCCAGATTTTACTCTTTTGAAATGTTAAAAAATACTATCATATAAATGTTTTACTTATTTAACATGTTTTACTATGTTACCGTATTTTATGGTTTTACGTCTTGTTTTGTGAACCTCCCAGAGAGCTGCAGCAATTGGGTAGTATAGAAATGGAATAAACCTTTTGTATTCCCATTCCCTACAGATTTATATAACTTAAAAAAAACACAATTGCAGTACTGTTGACCATCCATATTTTTGGTGGATTCCAGTGACTTCTATAATCAGCTGGGTGCCATACAGCCTCCCTGCGGTGCATTAAACTTGCTGCATATTTTATTAAGTTATCATTCTGGTATTATGGATCTAAACAGTAAATATAGATTCCACAACTGGCTAGAGCAAATCTGAGTGAGAAACTTGGAAAATTAGCATATAGTAAAACTATATGCAGATATGCCATTTTCTTCACAACTCTACCATTCTGTCACTGATTAATGCCCGTTGATAGATCTTGAATATCTCTTGAAATTTTACACATTAAAAGCCAAGTATGTTGACCTCTACTATATATAAATTGTTGATTGAGTGATATTGTGGTTCATTAGAGGCACTGACTTAGTTTTTTTGAAATTGATAAAATAAGGCAAAATATGCCATGGATACCAGTGCTTGTACTGATGAGCATCTTTCTGTCAGATCAGCAGAATATCTTGCATAAAAACTTTAGTTTGCATTCCCTTGGAGCAGTAAGAACTATAGTATCAACCAACTGAAAAGGCCCATGAAATCCCAGTATTGTCATGTTGTTTAAATGTCTCTGAGATCACTTAATAATTAAGATTACTTAATAATAATGGGAAACTTAATGTGAAGGGACTGGTGAGTTTAAGCTAGAAATGTTCTGTGCTACTTTGTGTCATTTTCCAGCTTTCGTTGATCTGCCATCATAGACTTAAGCTCCACTTGGCAGCTATGAAATATTGCTGACTTACTGAAATATTTTTAAAGGTACCTGGGCAGATCAAGGGCAGGGGGTGGAAGGTATGTTCGTGTGTGCCTTTCCCCCCTTTTTATTTGGCTTTTTTGTTTTATAAAATTTAATCTCCCATTGATCCCAATGAACTCTAGGGCTGGCACAGTTCTTTCTCTGTTCTGGGGGTGTCTTGGAGGCATGGGAAGTCTTTGGATCCTGAGGAGGATCCACAGCTTCCCCCAGCACATCGCCTTTTTGTGCTCTCTGACACTAGAGGTCGTCTTCTCCAAGGGCAGACTTCTCTCTCCACCCTTGGAGGGGGAGATTCCACAAAATCCTGTGGCCCTTCCAATGTCCTCTCAGGAACCATTGCATTTCACCCATAACCTTTTATTGGATTGATCTATCTGTGTTCTAAAAACCTGTTTTATGCATGATTTGGGTGTGTGTATCAGTAAATTTTCTATTACTTGTATGGTACCTGTATCTACTTCAGACAGTCTGTATTAACAGATTTAAAAATAAAAGGTTAAAAGTTCTCAAATAATTTTGTCCAGTACTCTTTTTTTATTAAGAAAAATAATTTTAAAACGTAAAAAAACCCTGCTGCTTCCCTAAGCTGTACAATTACTCAGCTTTTTACTCTTTTTAGTATGGTGGGGATGGGTCCCTGATCAGATATCGCTTTTATCATACTTTTCTGTACATTTTCTAGTCTGTGGACAATACAAAAATGTGTAAGATATCGATATATCATTAGGCCCTTTCACAGATTTCCTCCACATATAAGGTAAATATCTGGAGTGAGGAGAGGGACCACATTTGCTGGCTGTACCCCACCTCTGGGCGAAAGGTCTGAAAAGGGGTTTCCTGGATTGCTGTAGGCATGAAGGTGCTCCATGCCATCAGGAACCCTGATGATGTGGAACATGTAAATGGGTACAGGGTGGGTACCTATTTTCAAACATTTACCTTCATGAGCTCATATCAGGGGTGGGGCCAGTGGGATGTGGCTATATTGGGAACTGGATCTTCCTGTGATGACCCCCCCACATTGCATCAGCTGCACAGTAGATCTAAAATTTGGTGGATTAAAAGTAGACAGATCTAAAATCTCTGGGAAATAAAAAGGTCTTCACCTGTTGCCAAAAGAGTATAAGGAAGGCACTGGGCAAACCTCTCTCAGGAGAGCATTCCATAACTGGTGTTGCCACCACCAAAAAGGCTCTCCAGTTGTCACCTATCACACCTCACTTGATGGGGGCACCCAGAGAAGGGCATCCAAAGAACTTGGGGTCTTCATAAGTACAGGTGGATAGGTTTGAGCTGGATTTCCACTGGTCACAGATAACACTTCAGGGCCCTTCATAGCTCATTCTTTCCCTCGCAGTTGTACCCTAAAAGAACTTAATTTATGTAGGTTGCAGAACTCAGCTTTACCTTCTTTTTTTTTTTTTTTAACAGCTGGGTTTTATGAGGGCTTCCATCTCTTCCTCCCCCTGAATCTTGCTAGCTTCATGCTTGCTTGAACATGGGATTCTTGCTCAGAAGTTGTTTTGCTGTTATCGGTACCACAATAACCATTTAGATTCAAAATAGTGTCTGGGGACTGATGCTGTTGTATGTGTCTGAGAATATGCATATGCTCACAAAGATATAGGTTAAACCAGCATATGAATTGGCTTCTAGCAGAAACTACTAAAGTATAGAGCAGTCACCATTATCATTTTGCCCTCTCAAGAATAGCTTGTGTACAAGCCTGAAAATTAGTATTGTCATTTGTGTTCCCTGTGCCATGGGCTAGGCTTAATTTCATCCAAAGCTCATCCTCTGAACCTGTGAGACGAGTCCTGGGACTTGTTTTTAATACCACAGTGCTTGAAGGAGAGTTCATCTGAGCCCATGTAGAGTGAGTTCATCTGAGCCTATGTAGAATTAATTTCCTTAACCAGTGAGGAACCCTAGTTCACCCTGCAAAATCTTGAATTAGGAAGCAGGACTTTCATATCAGAAGGTGGGAATCCAGACAGATTTGAGCCCCCACATCTCTTTCTCAAGAAAATAAGCTCTGGCTATGAGCTTCCTTATGGACTTTTGCCCCTTGCTTTTCTTCTTCTGTATCTGTTGACATATTTGAGATTTGTTCTCAGTCTAGCAGTGCAAATGGTGGTGGTGGTTTGCTTTCGTCCACACGAATATGAGGCAAAGTGGTAGTGTGAGGAAGGCTTAAACATGAGTGTGTGTGTGTGTGTGTGTGTGTGTGGAGGGTAAGGGGAGGGATGGGACCACTAGCTTCAGTTCAATAAGAAAAGTATTCCATAATATTTATTATTTGTTACATTTGTATCCTGTCTTTCCTCCAAGGAGCCTAAGGTGGTATACATGATCTTCCTCCTCTCCATTTTATCCTCAAGTTAATCTTTCTTATTTAGGGTAGGGAAAGGGGCAGTTGTCTTCCCATTCCCTTACAGATTTCAGAGCAAGATGCTAAAATAGGGCTCACTGCTCATGGAAAATGTATTGGAAAACTTGTGGCTTTAATATGCACGTGGATGGGTAGAGTTGGTTGTATTTATTGGATATATTTGATATAATGGTTGTGGCCTTTTCTTCCTTTTCTGAGGCTTTTTCTGTATAGTTGATGTGGCCTGGGCTTTGCCACAGTAAAATATTAGAGAAACTGCTTTACTCCGGAGCATTACATCTGTCTGATAGCCCTACAGCTATACAGCTTGGCAGCTTTGAAGATTTAAAAGGCATCTCTCTCAAATACATGTTACACCATGATGGGTTGGAAGTGACTGTTACTAACTTCTATTTGGCTGTAATGCATTTATTAATGACAATAAAAAGCGCTAGATGGAAAGATGGTAGTTATGGCAGGGAACCTCTAGGATAAATACAATGTTAGGCTACAAGGGCAGCTGCTTATTATTTTTGCAGCTTGGCTTTCCAGTTTCTGAGGCTTCATCCGTTGCTTTATGGAAGCAACATCCTTCACTTCTGCCATTCCCTCTCTCCCTCCAAGAGTTAATGCATCTTAGTGTGAACCAGTCTACTCTGTAAAAAAACACACCAACCCTCTGCTTGCAAGAAGTCCCAGCCTTTAACCTTTCCATGCACAATGTGAGTGTGTATCTCTAACCAAAACTCCTTCTGTGGGAAGATTATAAAATGTGTATTTACCTGACCTGCTCATCTGCAATTATCTTCTAATCTGGCCCTTCACTGGTCTCTCAGGTAAATACAGCTCTAGTTGTTCTTCAAGGCATATTATTTACCTCATTAAGTGTGTATTTTGGCACGTGTGTTATTTACCTGGTGGACTAACGGATACAGAGGAGCAGTTGGTGTCTGTTGTGTAAATAAATAACCCCTTAATGTTCACAGGCAACTGGTCTGCCTGTCTGTGCTTTGGTGTAAGTCTTTCCTGCTCTGCATAATGGTCTTCAAAGGGTGCTTCCTGCTCCTCCTTGCAGCAGGAAGACATTAATAATGTATATACCAATGGAAGGCAGGTCTAAGGCTCTGCAGTTCTGCACCATAGGCAGCCTCCATCAGCAGGGAGGAAACACTATCATGTATTTACCAGGGCATTTTTTCCCTTTGGGGATGATTTTTATGGGAAGATAAGAGCAAGTGAAAACCTGCAAATATTGATACTGATTAGGTAGCCTTATGTGAATGCTGCTATAGGTAAGCCACTAATGTAGGGCCTTGCATTTGTAACTAACTTATATTTAACATGTATGCTTAATCTAAAATACTAATGTGTTAAATATTCTTATCATGCACTATATAGTAGCTTGAACTGTAGTCATACAATCTGTAGTGCAGTAATGGGGAACCTATGACACCCAAATGTTGTCAAACTGCAACTCCCATCATCCCTCACCATTGGCTATTTTGGCTAGGGCGGATGGGAGTTGCAGTCCAACAACATCTGGAGGGCCATACGTTCTCCATCCCTGCTGTACTTTAAAGTATTAGTTTCTGTATCCTCAGTTTGGGCTTTCAACTTGCAAGTCCAAGAAATACAAGGATGCTTCTAATCCCTGTTCAGTATTCCATTGCACAATATTACTGGAAACTGTGTAGAGCAGCAGCTTTATCTTGGGCTCAACTTAGGAAATTTGCTGAGGATTATGCATCTTGAAAAGGATATTGCTTTTTGGGGGGGAGGGTTAAGTGTCAGGTTTGCGCATGCATATATGTTGTGGGTGGCATGAGTATTATTCAGCACATAAAGCCGTAGGTTAACTCTGTTGTCTTAAGATGCCTGTTTTATAACCTACTGCTGTGGAGGCTGCAAATGTGTGGTACAATTAACTTGATTGATCAGTATGATTTTAAATCAGTTCATTAATCACATTTATAAAAGAGTGATTCCTGTGAAACCTTGTTCACTCCTCTTGATAGGACTGTGAACTACATATCTATTAAAACACTTTTATTTTGCCCTTCTTCCAAGGAACTCAGTGTGGCATACGTGGTCTTCCCTGCATCGTATCCTCACAGTGGTCTGAATCCAATGGGGCACTTATACCTCTGCCGATTCTCTTATACCCCACCAATTCTGTTGCGGAACCGGCCCCCACTGTAGCTGCCCTAGTTCAGGCCTGAAGGGAAGCAATGATTAGGGCAAGTGTGGTACAGTGAATAGTGCCAGACATAAGCCAAGGAGATGCAGGTTCAAATCCCCACTCAGCTGTGAAGTTACTATCTCTCAGCTTAACTTACCTCAGAGGATACAGTGGGCAGAATCCATTGGGAATCTCACACCCTGCCAATTCTCTTCTGTCTCACCGATTCCCTTCTGCAAGCATTAGGTCCTGCCGATTCCATTGCGCAAGCGGGACCCACCGTTTATGCAGTGGAGATTTAGTGCTTCCTAGAGGAAGCCCTGAAATGAGCGGAAACACTTTGTGAGCTCCGCCGACCTGCCTCCTTCCAGAAATGAGTGTTTCCACTAATTTTGGGTTGTCCCAGAAGTGCTAAATCAACGTTGCACAAGTGGTGGGGGCTGCTTGCGCAGTGGATTTGGTGGCGCACAAGAGAATCAGCAGAGGTGGAAGGGAATTGGTGGGGCATGAGCACCCCATTGGACTCTGCCCATTGTATCCTCTGAGGTAGGTTAGGCTTTAGGCCTGAACTAGGCCAGCTATAGTATCTTCTAGTGTAGTTTGTTAATGGTTAATGCCCTTGTCAGATGTTCTCCTGTTACTACTCTTTTCTTCTGGTGGCAAGTTAAAACAAGTTTTTGAGGGTTTGGTCAAGCATTTTGGAGGGATATATAGGGTTAGTTTGCACATCATGACAAGTCCCCATGGGTTAATGAATCCTCCATGTGCTGCAGTGTGAGCTGGCTGCCATTTTGAATATGCAAACCCTGGCTGGCAGTTGCTGTGGAGTGTCCGTGTCATACGAACCCAGCTGGGGTTTGTGTGAGGGTGGTTTAACTCTAGAATAGACTATTGATTATGCAAGGGTTATTTAACTCTCACACAAACTCCACCAGCTGGGTTTACATGACACAACAAGCCACGGCAATCACCAGCTGGGGTTTGCATATTCAAAATGGTGGCTGGCATGTGCTGGTTAATTAACTTCTTGTGGCTTGTCATGATGTGCAAACTCAGTCATAAAGTGTTTAAGGTTAGCATTCTGTAGCTGTTTTATTCTAATTATTTTATTGGATATATTGGTCATTTGCTTATTCTGTTTTTACTGTTTTAAGCTATTTTTGTTAGCTACCTTAGCTACTTTGGTTGAAAGGCAGGGTATACATGGTTTTGTTTTGTTATTAAAGTTTATTCCTGTTTTTTCAGGCTTTTAACAATAAGTTTAATTACAGTTCCCCAATTCCCCGCGCCCCTTCCCTTCCCTGCTCCAGTGTTTTGCAGTTTTGGTTTTCACTCGGTGTGCATTGCTTGTTACAGTTTGATTCTTATGGAAAAGGGAGAAAGGGGGAGGAGAGAGATGGTATACATTGCATGTTTTAAGTAAATGTTTAGTTAATAAGAGCTAATTTCCACCTCTTCACCCAAATAGAAAGTAGAATTTGTATTTCAGTGATGGCTGAGAAGTGAAGTGTTTATGAAGTAATACCTTCTTTCTCTTTCTCTCTGAAGTTCCAGATGCTGATAGGCGTTCAATGGTAGCACTTGTCTGTACCACAGCAGAAAGGCTTTGCCTCAGGTTACTCCCAAGATCGAGGAATACTCTGCATTCCCTTCAGCTGTTAGGTGTTTTCCAGGGGTACGGATCCACTATAACCGGGAAACTGGCGTCTCACGGCTTTGCTTCCATGGCAGCAATGTCATCCTTTCCCCCACAGAGGTATCACAATTTCCTAGTGCTGGATTTTGAGGCCACATGCGACAAGCCACAGATCCATCCCCAGGTAAGTGTGTGGATTCAGTTTACCCTTAAGATTTTCTGATAAGAGTTTCAAGTTCAAGAGTTAAAATTCTGATAAGAGTTTCAAGAGACCTCCTGGGGTGAAGAGCTGAACGGTGGGGGTAGCATCAAGGCTTTGCAGTCTGTGACCTGGTTCACACAACACGGTAGCCCACCATGGCTTAATTTAGCCACGTGGGCTGTCGTGTCATCCTGGGTGACTGTGGGTGCTATTTTTGCATGGTGCCTGTGGGCACCCCTGCTTGTTGTGGTTTGCTATTTTGTGTGAATCCGGCGTTGTGGTTTGTTTGAGTGGGTAGACAACCCTCAGAAACCCCTAAAACTAACAATGGGTTATTTAAGGGCTGCCTGCCGCCTCAGACAACCGACAACACTGGGTTTGCACAACATGGCAAGCTACAAGCGCTCTGGTGCTGCTGCTTGTGTATTCAGAATGGCTGCTGATGAGCTCCACTAGGCCCTGTGGGGAAAACAACCCACGGTGGAACATAGGAAGCTGCCTTATATTGAGTCAGATCATTGACCCATCTAGCCCAGTATTGTCGACACTGACTGGCAGTGTCTCTCCAGGGTTTCAGACAGGATTCTTTCCTTGCCCTACCTGGAAAAGCTGGGGATCGAACTTGGGATCTTCTGCATGCAAAGCACATGCTCTATCACACTGAGTTACGGCCCAGCATTATGTGCGAACAGCCCCAGAATCTTGTTAACTTATGTCAACTTGTGTCTCCTCTGAAAGGTGGTGGTTATTCCCATTTTATAGATATGTATGAAGTTTGACGGGGCCGCGGTGGCTTGGTGGTTAAGACGCTGAACTGCAGACTGGAAGGTCGGCAGGTCAGCAGTTCGAGACCCGAGTGCTGTGTTACGGAGTGAGCTCCCGTCTTCAGTCCCAGCTTCTGCCAACCTAGCAGTTCGAAAGCAAGAAATTGCAAGTAGATAAATAGGTACTGCCTCGGCGGGAAAGGTAACAGCGTTCCGTGCACCTCGGTGTTCAGTCATGCCAGCCACATGACCACGGAAGGGTCTTCGGACAGCGCTGGCTCTTCGGCTTAGAAACAGGGATGAGCACCACACCCTAGAGTCGGACACGACTGGTTGGGGGCACCTTTACCTTTTTATGAAGTTTGACAGCCCAAGATGACCCCAGTAATTTGGGCTTAGGTCCACCACACTGGCAGTTAAAAATATTTCTAGGCTTTTTGTTTGTTTGTTTTGAGAGAGAGAGAGAGAGAGAGCGCGGGATGGATGGATGGATGGATTGTGACCACAAAACTTGGCTTAGAGAATTCAAGTCTCAGTTTGGTCATGGGCTCACTGTTACCTTTGGGCAAGCCACTCTTACACCCTTAGTTCCTCATGTTTAAGATTATGAACTACCTTCTTTAGAAAACATTATGAGGACAAAAAAAAGGGGAAAAGAAATGAAATTGTAGAGCACTTCTGTGTTTAACGGTGCTAAAGAAATGAACAACAAAAGAAATACATTTCCCCCCCCCCCATTCACTCCTGTAAGTTGCTGATCCACTTCTGTACTTTCCCTCAGTCTGAGGAGTCTGAAAAGCTGCTTGAGGCATTTCTGCCCTTGTGCTTTCCCTGCTTAGAAAGCATTTCCTCAGAAGCAAAGCTCATCCCCTGTATGTTGTGATAATATGCTTGTTGACCTCTGCATTGTCTGTGTACTTTTCAGTGGGAATAACCAAGCCCCTTAACTTGCAAGTGAAATTATCTTAGGTGTGAATATGCATTCCTGCTTGCTGGATTCTGCAGAAGAGTTGGAAGGTGTTAACTTAGGTGTTAATTTAGAAGGAAAACGATATTTGTATCACTTAAAAGGTAACTTCCATCTGTTATGGGCCTATGGGTAAATCTAGATTGCACAACTACTTCTGCGCAATTCCCCTTGGGATTGGCAGTGCACTTTCCTTTTAGAAAAATATCTCTGAAGATATTTCTGTGCTACAATTCCTTAATATTCTGCAACTAAAAAACCCCACAAACCTTCAAGCAGAATACTGCATGGTGGTCAAAGTTGTTTATGTTGGTTTTCTTAATTCATTAATTATATATACTTATAGAGGAAATAATTCTGATAAGAGGGTAGGGTGGTGGAAGGAAAAGGAACACTTGGAGTGGTGGGAGACTGTATGAGTGCAGCACACCTAGGGAGGTATGTCAGCTCTTTTCTTCATGATCACTAGAAACCCCAACAATATGTCCTCCCTTTGATTCTCCTTCCTCTTCTAAATATGAATAGTGCACATGCATTTTCTAGCCTCTTCACAGCTAAGCAGGCTAAAGGTATTAATTTAAAAAATCAAAGGGGAGATTCTCAGGATATTGCATATGCCTGTATTGTGCAGCTTAGATTTCTGTCCTGTTATGGCTATGGAGCTCTCTAGTGTCTCTGCTTAAGATTTTGAATCAAAAAGGGTTACTAAGTAAAAATGAGCCTCCTGGTCAGCATGGTAATAGAAATTCTGAATTGTGGGTTTCAGTGGAGCTGTGTAATGTGGCTGTCTTAATTAGATTTGCACTTCAAAATTGTGAGCTAGCATGGCTAGTTGGTGTATTTTTTCTTGGCCTGAAAAATGGGTTTGCCCCTCCTCCCCCCGTGTTCATTAAAAATCACAGTATTTTAGGCTGCATTTTAAGCTGCAGTATAATGGCCCTTTTCTCTTGAAATATTTGAAATTGGCAATGGGGCAAGTGGGCTTGAATTGCGGCAGGCTGTAGGGAGCCCAGCCCCATTATCTTTTGTGATGGCCCCCTTAGCTACAGTTTTAGAAAACTATGGGGGTGGTGGAGGTGGTGCAAGATTTGTCTAAAATTGGAGGGTGAGGTTTGTGGATTTTTTAAGCCCTACCCCTGCCAAATAATTTGAATTCAGGGGAAAACTGTAGAGGTAATTCTTGTTGATCATGCTACTATTTTCAGCTGCCTTCCCAGGTCCTCTTTCTAGTTTGGGTTATATGGGCCTCAGCTCTTCTGGGGGATTGCATCTCAGTTTTAGCTGCCTTGAAGGTGTACCTGCCTTTATGTTACTTTACCCTATTGAAATAAACTGGATTAAAAAAAAAAATCTTTCAAATCTCCTGCAGTCTTGAGTGTCTGTGGGGAGGTGGAGTTGATTTTTGTGAGCAATATTGCAGGAATGTTTTAACTTTTCTCTGGCTGTTTCCTGTGCGCCTAGCCTTGGGTGCAGAGACCTGCCAAAGCTGTAAATTGACTCTACTGTATCCCCTTTGGATATGGGCTTGGCCTGTGTGCATTTTGATGCAAACCATGATGCATGTAGAGCTAGTTTACTGCTGGCAGTAAAAATGGAGCATGAGTGGAATACATTTACTACAACTTTAAGGAGCTGTGTCCCCCAAGTCCTTGCTGTGGAATGTAACAGTATGTGCCATCGTGGCTTGGCTATATATTTTGTGGGGAAGATAGTGCATTAAGGCTGGACATTATTCAGTTGGATCTTTTCATCAACTGTGTCCAAGGCTCACCTGCACCATGCATTTCTTTGCCCAGGGTTGTTACTCTGTGTTTCTGAAGAAAGCTGTAGGGGCACTAAAGAAACTTGACTCAAAATATCTTATTAAAAATGAGAACTTGTTCTCTACGTCAAAGTTATTATTTTTTTGGCAGATGTGCATTTAATATGGATCTAGAGAGGGGCTTTTGGAGAGCTGGCTGATGTGTAGGGTGGTATATAAGATCAGGGCCAGCATTTGAAGAAGTGCAGGCTCGGCAAAGATGGGATTTGGAGCAATTAGCCTAGTACCATTTAGGTAGAGGCCAATAAAATGAGATAAATATCCTTCCTTTCCCAGCAGGCTTTCTTGTATCTCGGAGTATGACAACCAGTTAAATGAAGGACTAACAACTTAAAAGTAGTTGGGGTCTCTTCAGCACTATAATTCTCAGACACTTACTGATAACAAACCCAAACCCAAATCTTCGACAGGAGGAATTCAAATATAGCTCCCCAGAGCATTTTAGGCATTGATTCCACATCTTTGGCTTAAATCCAACATATAGTTTATGGAAGAAATTGCTGCGCTAGCAGAGCTCCGCTTCCTTTTCTGTTGCGCAAGTGGTTGTCAAAGTGGTAGAGGACCACTTTGTAAACTCAATATCTGCAAGTGGCTCTGCAACTACTTGTGCAGGTAGAACTTTAGTAGGATTCTGCACTCAGACATAGTTCAGAACTTGGTTTCTGCTAAGTGCAACATTATTTGTGCTAGTGGAATGACACTGTTGGATGCAACCCCTTAGTCATGTCTGCTTTCTCTCTTCCAAAAATTAAATTTATTCCTAAACAGGGATGCTGTGAGCAGAGCAAAAACTTGCAGTGGAGGTGAAAAATGCTGTTTGCCCCAATTTGCTATAAGAACAGCTCACAAAGTATATTCTATACCTTTGCTGAGAGAACCAAGCCAGCTTAACATGGAGGATCCCAGGGAGCAGACTCATTCTTCCTCCCCCACAAATAGTATTTGCTTTTCTAATTCTCAAAGGTTATTTTTGCTTCTTGTATGTAATTACTCTTGAAGTCAATCCCTGCAGATTTTGCTGCATTTTATTCATTCACATTGAGCTTCTTTCAGCAATGCAACAAGTTCTGTTCTGAACTGTTTTACCTCCCTGAGGTCAGACTTTCAACAGCCATGGAAGGTTGCTTATTGGTACTCATTTGGACAATCATATAGAGTTCTCTTAGTATATTTGGGGAATATTTTATATAAAATTATATACACACACATGTGTGTGTACATATACACCCACCCACATACCACATATATTCTTACGGAAGGGCCATAGCTTAGTACTTGCTATCTCTAGGTAGGGCTGAGAAAGAGCCCTGCCTGAACTAGGGAAGCCGGAGAGTTTGATTTAGTTCACATTGAGATAAGAACTTACCAAATCTGCACTTCTGAAATCGGTATGTGAACCAGAACATATTTAACCTTCTGTATTCACATTTCTTAGAATTTTGCCATGCAGTTCTTCAAACAGAACATTTGTACAAAAATGCATATAAATGAAAAAAATGTACAAAAAAGCATTATATAAGGGAAAGCAGTTTGCGAAAAATGCATATATTAGGCAAAAATATGTACAGAAATATGTATTTTGGGAGAAATGTGCATGAAACTGCATACACATTTCCATGCAGACTAAGGATGGGAAAAACCCATGACTGGGAGGAACCATAGTTGACAGATTTGTCCAAGCCTAGTCTGAACCTCCGGAGAGTCACTACCAATCGGTGTAGACCAGGATGGGTTACCCTTTTTGGCCCAAGGGCCACATTGGCTCCAGGCAAGCATGTTGGCAGCTGCATGCTAGCAGTGGGCAGAGCCACAGCCCAAAGTGTTGTCCTCTGGCATGCTTGCCTGGACACACTCGCAGACACACTGCCATGGAAAGGCAGTGAACCTCCCATGGATGGAGAGATTATTCTCTTGTCCCTTAGGCAGTTTGCTGCCTTTCTGTGCTGTGTGGTGAGAAACGGGCTCCCTTTGATACCACACACCATGGAAAGGAAGCAAACTGTTCCCCCATGGGCAGTTTGTTGCCTTTCAGACCTTATTCCTCTTTGAGTTAAAAGATGCTTCCATTTCTGGTGTTGAAGAAGTGGCTGACTGTTATCGTAAGAGGACATGTTAAGATTCTTCCAAAATGTGTCCTTTTATTTATCAGTGAACATCTTAATTTTCTTATCAACTAACGTTGATGGATTTGATTTTTTGAAGAACTGTATTTTCCCCCACAAATATTAGGCTTTGCACTTAACCACAACTGGAGATAGTTTACTTTTAGTTTGTTTAATTTATTAAAGAGAATATCCTGCCTATCTTTAATAAATCAAAACAGTTTTGAGTTTGTAAAGCCTATCTTTAATAAATCAAAACAGTTTTGAGTTTGTAAAGCCTTTTTGACACTGTGGCTAATACCTTGAAATACCTTGAAATCTGCAATAATAGAAAATACTAATCTGCAATAGCAGAAAAAAGAGGTTTCCCATGTGTCTCATCCAGTGTGTGGAATTTCGTTTGGGTTTGTTGTACTGCGAGTTTGTTTAGTGTTTAGTTAATGCAGTGTTGCTATCAGTATAATTGTTACATTGAACAGT
Source organism: Heloderma suspectum (assembly GCF_057233095.1). Taxonomy (NCBI): domain Eukaryota; kingdom Metazoa; phylum Chordata; class Lepidosauria; order Squamata; family Helodermatidae; genus Heloderma; species Heloderma suspectum. The sequence goes on from NC_139461.1 coordinate 235,850,230, forward strand.
CTTCAAAAAGTTGCTTTTGCTTCCTTTTTAAAATTAACTCATTGAATTTCAGAGCCATGTTCTTTGCAGGTACCGGCTGGCTATGTGCTACTCCAGTATCAGAGGCAGTATGCCTAAATAAATAAATAAATATGTGTCAGGATTGATTCTGAGCACAGGAAGATAGTTAGCAGCTCAGATTCAGAAGAGGAGCAGCTCGAACTGGGGGAGGTTTTTTCACAGGGCAGTTTAGATATGGATAGGTGTTCTTCTCAGGTTACCAGCTCCCAGATGGCCGGGCATGAAACCTCATCCTCGCCCCTCTCTGTGAGAAACAGTGAGCAGGAGGAGGAGGAGGAGCTTGAGGTCTGTGACCTAAGGGATGCTAAGCAGAGACCCAGAGCTAAGAGGGAAACGTCAGGGGCAGAGCTTAGACATTCGAACCGGTTAGCAATGCGTGATAGGTTACGCAGGGAAGCAGCAGGTGAGGGGCGGAACCTCCCCCTCTAAGTTAGCCTAATCAGACAGCCGCCTTTTTAAACTGCAGGCAACTCTCATTTATTCCCATTTGAATCTCCTGGAAGTATTCCTTTGTAGCCAGAGAGTCTTTGAGTATTTGCATCTGTAATGAACCTGAGAATAATGAATGAAAGGCATGAGACTGAAGCCTCTCTTTTTGTGTGTTGTGAGTGCTGGAGGAAATCAGGGAGGCAAGGGAACCCTGACACTATGTATACCAGTTATATAACATGGGCAGAGGGGTACTGTTTCACTCATGTCCTGCTTTTGGGTTCCCAGTCAACAGCCTGTTGGTTACTGTGTGAACAGAATGCTGGATCAGATAGACCCTTGTTCTGATCCAGCATGGCTCTTCTTATGTTACTAGGAGCTCAAATGTATTTATGACTTGCTGTAATGGTCTTTTGACTCAAAGGTGTCTCCTTTTTTAATCAGTAGCCTTGTGTAATTTCATTGTAGTGTATACAATCCAATGTGAGGTGTTTTGGCTGTGATCAGACTAAATTTATGTCCCTAGATTGTTTGCGTGGTCCAAGTCTTTGTTTCAAACAGTGAGAATACTTTCCTTTATGAGAGATCCAGTTTAAGGGCCCATTCATATGATCATTGTGCATATAGTAGCTCCTTGAAATTCCTCCACAGAGCTTCCTTGGCCATGGCTAGACACTTGTGTGCAGACACTGCCATATGCAGAAGAAATATTTTTTCCTATGCCAGTGTCAAAGTTTCATGAGCTTTTATTGATAGCAGCAAAAAAACTTTTACTCTTACATTGATGGTAATTGCATGGAATGGCTAGCCATGGACAGGGAGCAATAATGTAAAGCAAAGATGGGCAGAAAGTATATATCCAGATGTTTTGGACATCAAGTCCTAGCTTTCCTGACAATTGGCCATGCTGGCAGGTGCTTCTGGGAGTTGAAGTCCCAAAACATGTGGAGATCTACCTTCTGCCCACCCCAATGTAAAGCAATTTTAAGTTGCTAGTATACTTCCAAAGGTTGTATGAATTACCTCAGAGACACATTATGGTTGAGACTTTTTTCTTGGCATTCAAGCTCAGTGTTTTCTTTAGTTTTTTGCATTACTCAGCTTCCCCTGTTTCTCTTGTGCATTCCATTTATGAGCCCTGCTATTTTCCCATATTAAGAGGAGCCTTACTAGGTTAAGAAAGGCAGTTTACCTTGCCTGGTATCCCCTCTTAAAAAGTATTCCATACCATATGCTTCAGAAAATCTATGTAGTAGTACAGGACACTAACACAGGATTCTAGTTGCTGCCAATTGCTTCCAATTTTTAGTAGCTTTGAATTTCAGGATGCCCTTCCTGAAATTGCTCTGACCATCTTGGATAAAAGCTGTTGATAATCTTCCATGTATTGTACACCTGTTTTGGAATCCATTATACTAGCTAATACTACTGTATCCCATAACAGTGGGTTTTAAGAGTGGAGGGTTGTTACAAGGGTGTGTGTGTGTGTGTACTCCATATGTATTAAACTTCTTGTGTGTGAATACATGTTGTATATAGTGCTTCTTGATTCTTTCTTCTAAACATTTACAAATTTTGCCCCTTCTCTCTACCCCCCCCACGTTAACTGAAGTAATCTCAATGCATTCTTAAGGCAATTTGTATAGGTAGACCTATGTGTCAGTTTTTTTAATCCCCCTCCCCATTCCATTTCTGAGAAACTGTTAATGCTGAACTTGTTGGCTTCAGATGAAATAAAGTATGGTGTGTGTGATTCAACAGTGATCTCCATGGCTTGTTAAGATACTGCATTTTGATGTTCCTAAATTGAGACCTTGTCATTTTTGAAATGGTTATGATTTTGGGCAAAAAAGACACAGGAATAACAGTTACTGCACTGTAGATTTAACCTAGATATTATGATGAATGTAAGGACAGCCAAGTAATGAGTATGTTGTGGAACTAGACTTGTTAGAGATGCTTGGGACAATATCTTAGGTTAGTAAATTGGATTTAAGACCTCTGTAAAATGGCTAAGAATATGACTTGAGAAAGTAAAGAGGAAAGGCATAGGATTGAAAGCTCTGACAGCAGATGTTAGCACCTAATCGTCTTTGCCTGGTTCATGGCACTGCTCTGTTCTTTAATGCTCATTTATGGGAATATGTAGAAGCTTTGTCATTGGCATTTTCTTGTTTCTCTTTTCAAGTATATGGAATGTTTAAATTTCACTGAATCAACAAATATCTGTGTATTTTGTTTTCTTCAGGTAACTGTGGCAAAAATGTAATTTGGTATTAAATACTGGCCTGAAAGTCTCTTCAGTGGTTCTGATGAACACACTGGCTTGAATATTTTAAGACAGATGTGCTGAGCTAGAATAACACACTGTGTGTGTGTGTGTGTGTGTGTGTGTGTTGAGATAGGACGGCTGACTAATGTAGCAGTGATTTTTTTCTTCTTTTTGTAATGGCTCTGTGTGGTCAGTTTTGCAGAAATTTTGAGGCCGCATTTTGGGGGTGGGCAAGCAAAGTGTTTAGCCATGTGTACCCCAGGAGTCCAGTGTAGGACTGCTCGATTCAGCCAGCTTTCATTAAAATAATAATTAAAAACTCACTAGGCCAGTACTGTCCACATGCTGTCCCTTCTTCTAATTGCCTTGGAAAAAAAGGGGGGGGGATATAACCCAAGCTTTCTACAATCTCTGATTCTTCTATCCCCCCCCCCCAACTTGGAGGCATCAACTCTCATCTGTCAAAGTGTAAATCAGCAATTAAAACACAAACAGCGAAATGCCAAAGATGACCTGGAGCACAAAGCGACTGACAAACAAGTCCGGACAAATCGGCGGATAATTTATAAGCATTGCCCTAAAATCTAATTATTTGGCAATTCGAATTTGCAGCCGGCCAGGGCTGTGCAATAAATTTAACCCGCCATAAATTATTTAGGAGCAGCCTGTGGTGTAAATCAAAAACACAAGTGTTTGTTTAAGAAACAAGCTCCTTGTGCATAAAATGACTTTTTTGTCTTTTCAAAAGAAAAGAAGAAAAACTGTTGAATGAAATGAGCTGCTGCCACTGAAATCCTGGCTTCTTCTCCTGGAGGTATAAACAAGCTGTTTTTCAAGCAGAGAACACTGTCCTTTCTCTTATCAGCAATATCTCCTACTGTCAACAGCACCCGGCTTTTTTACTGCAGTGAGAACAGTCGGCTTTGATTTTCCTGTGGCATCTTTCATTCTTTATATTTATTAAAAAAAGTTTGCAAGGGCGGGGGAAAATAAATTATTCTCAATTGCAGTTTTTTAAATTGAATGGGGTAATCTTATCCACTTCCAATAAATATATACTGGCCTTTGTGTGTGTCTTGCCCACTGCTCAGATAGACATTTGAGAGCCTGAATGTTCTTGTGGGTATTTTATTTCTGTAATCTAATAAGGGCTACAATATTGTGGACAAAGTGTTCCTCTGTGAATATCAGTGTAATGTTTTTTGCGCCATTCCCAAATTGAGAGATTTCTGTAGAAGTGGCTCAAGCAGTTAAGCCTGTAGCTTACCCTTTCAGTAAGAAAGCTCACTTAGCTAGAGCCTTAATTTTGTTCTCTTCACTAGTTTTTCTCCTTTCCCTCATCTCAACGACATTATGCCAGGAGCTTTTTTGTTGTTGTTTAGGAGGGTGGAGTGAAATAAGTTGGGTTTACAGTGCTGAAATCACAGGCCCTCATGAATTTTTGTAATCCCCTGGAAAGGAAAGTCCTTTTAAGTTTTCAACAGGCCAGTTGAGATTCAGCCTCCCATCTGTTTTTTGACGACTTTTTGTGGGGTAGGCAAATTACCCAAGGTGGCTGCAGGCATGTGTGTATATATGTTTTCCTCTGAGGGTGGTAGGTCAGAAATTCTTCATGGACTGCCAACTCTTTAGAACGTAAGTGCTGCAGACAATTATATCCAAGATGATTTAAAGCAGACATGTTTGGTAAGAGTGTTTATAATTTGAACTTTACTCTGTGTGTGTGTGTGTGTGTGTGTGTGTGTTTAGCTGACTTGTAGTATTTTTGGCAACTTAAAATTGATAAGAGAAACTGTCTTCCTATCATATAAATGCAAATACCTGTACTGATGAGCTGTGTGCAGAATTATTCAGTACGAATTGGTGTATACGTATTTCATAACAATGGGCAGGAGAACTTTAAAGCTCCTTTAAAGGATTCCAATTGCTCCTTTCATCACCAGCAATTGGAATCCTTGCTTTTCTTTTTAGTTAGTCTGTGGGTGCATGCATTGGTGGCACAAATGGGTTTAGCTGTGTGTATAATCTTAGGGAAGTGTATTACTCTTTGACTAGTCTTAGTACTATTCCATCTCTTATTTTGGCATTATGGCAAATTCCTAGAGTGGAAATACACAAAGTATCTGGGAAACTTACATGGTAGAATTGAGGCATACTCCAGTTAGTGCCTTGTCAGAAAGTGCAATGTGATGACTTTGGCCCCTGCAGTTGATATTTGAGATCTATATGGGGATCCTTAATCAAACAACTGCCCAAGCGTGGCTTGCTAAGTTGTCAACAGTGGGTTAAAGGTGGGTTGGGGTTCATGTAGCCCAAGAGGCTCAGGCTCTTCATTGTTAGATTTGAATTTGGCACAGACGTGGCGTGGCCAGACTGCAGATAATATTTTGCTGATGGATTTTCTTAGTAAAACATGAAGGGAACTTTTCCCCAGGAGGCATATTTAAAAGGAAAAAAATGCTAAGAAAGCAATAGGTTTGTAGAAAGGCAAAGGTGGATTTTACAGAGGGTACAAAGATGGATTGAACTTTCAGAGTATCTCAAGTGCTTCTTGTGTGTTGCATCATTAAGTTGGTTCAATCAGAAATATTCTTAACTGACCCTGTGCCTTGTGGTGGCACTGTCACAGCACCAACTCTGGAATTATTTCCCTCAAACCAAGTCAGCTACAACTTAACTTCTAGCCCCCCTCCTCTTTTTTTACCCCCTCTTCCATCCATTCTTTGAACTTGAGTGACAGAATGAATATATTATAGTACTTTAAAGCTGGCTAAGTTGCTAGTCTATGTGCTTTAAAACCAGCCTGCTCGGTTGTGTGTGCAAGTGCTTACCATTTCATAATAGCTCCTAATGAAATTCTAGATCTGTAATAACATTTTGGATATCTAAAACAAACCATATGCTTGTAAAAAAGTGGAAACGGATCAGCTTTAAGCCATAAATTCTGGGTAATGGAGCGCTTTTTTCCTCTTTATGTTTGATAGATATTTTTGTTTCCGCAGGAATGTCAGCTCCTAATTTCATGATGTATCATGGGTTTAGGAAAATTGAATTTAATAAAGGCCTAAGATGAATGGCAGCTTTAAAGGTCCCAACACTTGTCTTTATTAGCAGGATGGACGGCGGGCTCCCCAAATGCTGCTGCTCTCCAAATGGAAGTTTAAATGGAAAGTAGTAGTGTTGCAGGTTACATTTCATTGCAGGGCTGGTTAACATTGTTAGAGAGCAGTGGTGCTGATTTCATAGGGCCAGTATCTGTTGTAGATACCAGTGGAGCAAACATTGTTGGAGACGTAAGGAAAAAGTTGTTGTTCCCACCCCCACGGGAACGTTGGGATAGCAGCCTTTGGGGAAGGTCTTTTCTGCTCATTGTGAGAAACTGAACAACGAAGCCAAGGAAAAAAGGGTGTGGATTGGAAGGAAAATAAAGATGTTGAGATTCCCCTGAAGGCATCTGATTTCTTAGTATGCCTTTTGTAGTCCTATAGTTTTCATAAGGTGGCAATAATTTGGTCAATCACAAAACTTTCAGACTTGTTCATTTCAGTGTTTTATTTTCTCCAGTTGGTTTAATGTAGCCCGCCTGAAGGTGAGGTGTTTGCTTGATTCTGTCTCCTTTCATATTTTATTTATTATATTTCTGTACCACTCAACAGCTGAAGCTCTCTAGGAAGTTCACAACAATGTATGGGATCATCTGTTGTCCCAGTGCAAAGCTGCTTGGCAACAGTGCTGCAGGGCTAATTTGTTAAGAGTAGGAGGAGGAAGACTTAGACAGGGCTGATAGTTGTTAAATGGAAACTCCAGAACTGACAAACCCTTTGAGCTGCTTGATGTATGACATGTGAGGATTGAGCCTAGGCAGGGTGTTTACAGCAGGGGAAAGTTGATACGTCCGTATATACCTTCTCCCCTTTGAGGGAGTGTTGCCTGAGCTACAGCACAAGTTGTTGTGAGTTTCTAATTTTTGCAAGGAGTGGGGAGCCTGTTGCCCTCCAGATGTTGTTTAGATTACACCTCCCATTATTCTTGGCTATTGGCCATGCTGTCTGGGGCTGATGGGAGTAAAAGCCCAGCGATATCTGGAGGGACCACAGGTTGCCCACCCTTGTTCTAATTCTGGTGGAATCCAAGGGGATGCTTCTGCCCCCACCAATTCTCTTCTGCCGATTGCATTGCACAAGCAACCCCTGCTGCTTGACCAACGGCAGTTTAGTGCTTCGCATCAGGGAGCCCTGCCAACCTACCTCCTTCCAAAAACAACTGTTCCTGCTTGTTTCAGGGCTTCCCCTAGGAAGCACTAAATCTCCCTTATGTAAGCAGTGGGCCTCGCTTGCGTAACACAGTTGGCGGGACCCACTGCTTGCGCAACAGAATTGGTGGGGTGGAAAAGAATCGGCGGGGGTGTAGGTGCCCCATTAGATACTCCCGACAGCTTTCTATACTCTGGTTCTTCTTCCTGCTCTAATGAGCATTCTCTCAAAAACTTAAGGGAGAGGCTGCCAAATGCTACAACAATGGAAGTGTAGGACACATGATTAAAGTGTGTTAGAACTGAAACATAGCTATGGAGTAAAGCTTAAGTTCCAATGCTTCAGCACCCCAACAAAATTATCTACGATACTGAACTATATGTAAAGTCTTGAGAGAAGGAAAATGTAAAAATGTTGATACCTTGGGTGTTGTCATTATTATCTGGGATTATAAGGTACTGGAGTTTTGACAAATACCTTTGACAGTCAAAGGTTGGTTAGTTACATTATCTTCTTTCTAGGATTAAGAAGAGAGGGTGCCAGGAAAGCTTGAGAACCGGGTAAAGGAACATGTTGCTCAGGCATGGACAACTTAGGCTGTATGTACTCACACTGTCCTTTGTCTTTCAGTCCCAGTCCTTTTGCTCTTAATGTTGGGGGTAATATTGAAGCTGGAGTCAGTGGTATATTGATGTTTAATAAGTTATATAATATAAAGTCTATCTGAAAGACTGCCTCCTCCCATATGAGCCTGCCTGAAATTTGTGCTTGTCACCTGAGGCCTTGTTGCATGTCCCACCTCCTAGAGAGGTCAGGCTGGTGGGCACTCATAACAGGGCCTTTTGTGTAGTAACAACCTAGTTGTGGAATGTCTTCCCCAGAGAGGTTAGGCTAGCCTCCTCTTTAGTGTCCTTTAGACATCTGGTGAAGATGATACTGTTCTGCCATGCTTTTAACAGTTAATGCCACTATCTGTTTTTATCATTAATCCCTGGTTTTAAAATGCATTTTAGGTTTTCCTATTTTTATGTATTTTAATCTTTGTATTTTTATTGTATGTTGCCTCAAGGAATCATTGAGTGGAGAGGGCGATGCAAAAATATTCTAAAGTAATAATAAAAATAAACATTTAATTCTGACAACCGAACTCTTGCAAAGTTCCGTTTTTGTATATAGTGAACCGAGAGTAAAATGAGCAAAGTTGCTATTTGGAACAAAATGCTCTGGAAGCTTCAGCTGGCCAGAAATAGAGTAGTGAGATGGTTAACAGGGAGTGGTCAATAAGTGCATATTACACTAGTGCTTTGTAACCTGCACTTGCTTCCAGTCCGTTTCTGGGCCAATGCAATTCAAAGTGCTGGTATTAACGTTTGAAGCCCTAAATGGCTTGGGGCCAGGTTACTTGTAGGATCACCTGTTCCTGTATGGTGTTGTCTAGACCTTAGGATCTTCATCAGAGACCCTTCTCCAGGTTTCCTGTCTAATGAGGTGAAGTGGGTGGCTACCAGGGAGACAGCATTTTGATGATGGTGACTGATTATGGAATGCCTTTCCCAGAGAGGCTCACCTGATGCCTACATTAGGATCTTTTCGATGCCACGTGAAGAGTTTTTTTTTTATTTTCCCTGGCATTTTAAATGATTTGTATATCTTAGATCTTGCAGCTGTTTCTTTCCTTCTGGGTATTAGTGAGGTTTTTATATTGATTTTATGCTGTTCTGTGTTGGTTTTATGCTGATTTCTGAATTGTTCTTAAATATTATATGGATTGCTTTTAGTTTATTTGATTGCTATTTTGTATTTTATCGATTTTAAAGCTTTGTGAACCACCCAGTTAATTGGATGGTGTAGAAATGCCATACATACATACTGACATACTGCTCAGCCACTATCAGAGCATCAGTTTTACAGGCTTGTTCAGCTCTGGTTATTAAGTCAGCACAATATGTGAGTCTGTAGAATGTCTTTACTGCTTACATGGTGCAGATGTTAAGGTAGAAGCTTTTTGGCTCATGAATGAATTTGTAAGACCCTTAACTTCACATCTTAAACTGAAAGTATTTTCATCCCAATCTTTCAATTTTTAAAAAATAATGTACTAAATTCCACTTTCTGTAGCGGTACCAGCCTTCATATAATTCCTAAACACTTGAATATGACCACAACATGTTTACATAGGAAGTGGTAATGCTGCTCCTGTTTACTGTACACTCCAGACAATGTTTCAGCATATGTACACTGACTCACTCAAATAGTCCAAGAAGATAATTTCAAAGTACATTATTTATTGGCAAAATGTGATTAGAAGTGGTGAATATCACTCCAGCCAAAATTTGTAAACTGCTGTATCTTGGCCATTTAGTCTGATTTCCCTGAAATCTGGATAGCTTGTTTGACTCATCAAGGAGATTTTCCATACCAAAATTCATTTTGATTTGACAAACAATATCTGTTTTATAAGGAATATACTTTTTTGTGCTTTTAAGGATAGAATGCTAAAAAGTGGTTCCACCTTAACTATGCAACTGTTCCTGACAGAAGTAAGCAGTAGCTGATGGTCTTCCTTAAAGTTGAGGGGGGGGGGTGTTAATAACTTAGTGAAAACGTTTCATATTTTTATAATCATAACATTTCCCCCTCCACACAGTCCTTTGCAATTCTCCTGCCACTATGGAAGATGCAAATTATTGACAGTAGTGTTGCCATGAAAGCAACCCCTTCTGGATATAGGCTACAGAGCTTGTAGCACTTGGTGTTTCCCACTATAATTTATTGTAACTAGCTGTCCACCAAATAAGCTCTTGATTGGTGTATTTACAGGTTTCAATCAAAGCTACTTCTTTCTTTTATCTTCTTCAAAAGAAGAACTACACATTCCACATACTAAAATAATTTATATTTCTTTGAGGGTGTGCTGATGCCATTACCTCACATTTATGACCTCACAAGGATGTGCTTGCTACATGTTGCCCAGCAGCGTTGTGGTCAGGGCCCAAAAGCTTAATTTATTTCCCTCTGCCGTAGCAGTTGGATTCTTAAGATGCAAATATTCCTGGCAGTTTCTTTCATTCTTTAGGCTTATTTTTCCTCTTCCAGATGTTTTCAGGCAGTTTTGTTGTTGTTGTTCTTTAAACTAATTCTATTCATGTTTTAAAAATTTATGAAAGCACTAATAAAAATGTCAAAGTGGTAAAAATGTTAGCTTTTGCTCTGCTTTGATTAAATTTTGCAAACTGTTTTTGAATATTAAAAAGCAATTTTTTTTATTCTCTTTTCTCCACAAGTGATTTGAGAGGCTGAATGCTTGACTATCACTCAGTAGGCTCATTTGCACTCCAGAGCTCCAGCATCATGCTTCTCTATTAAATAACACAGACAAATTATCCTTTAAAGACACCAAGCAAATTGTCACTCCTCTTACATTAAACTCAGGAGGGGGTGGAGAGGGGAGGAAAGAGACAAAGGATTTTATTGTTTTTATTCCTTGGGTGTTTTTTTTAATTTCATGTATATATTTTAATAATTGCCAGATCCATTGTAACTGGGCTTGCTTAAACTTTTTATTAACAAGCCCTTGTAAAGTTTTGATTATTCAAATTGTTGAACATTCAGTGTTTCCCTTTCCTTCTATCAGTATCAGTTTGCTACAGAAAATAGTAATGTATGCTATGTACAGGGTTATGTACATGAGTAGGGTGGGAGCAGCGTTTCGCATTTGTCTTGAGTTTCTATGCAAGAGTCACAGAGGCTGAAGTCTAACATGTTGTGTCTTCCGTTCTAGATATGTGCACATGGGGTTCAGTGTACAATTTTACGGGATGGCATTGTTGCATGGGAGCAGCAGTTCATGTACATATTTACAAATAATATGCACATTTCTCTTCTTCTGCTTCCCATGTATGTATTCTTGGATTATAAATCCCTTGGGGTAGGGATGTGCCAGACCTGTTTTCTGTATAGTTCCATGTAATAGATGACGCTATATTGTTGTTGTTGTTGTTGTTCAGTCATTAAGTTGTGTCCGACTCTTCGTGACCCCATGGACCATAGTACGCCAGGCCTTCCTGTCCTCCGCTCTCTCCCGGTGTGTGCTCAAGTTCATATCCAGATGCTATATACAATAATAATAATAATAATTTTAATTTGCAGACTTAATAATAACACTTTAATTTGTCCTCATCTTCCTTCTGATTCTTGCATATACTGCAGTAATATTTGCAATCTTATATCTGTGACCATGAGGATTTAAAAATAAAACAAAACAAAACTAAATGTGAGATCTTGAAGCTTGTTAAGACTGCAAAACTATGTCCTGGAGCAGGGGTATATTTGTAATTGTCTTTGAATATGTTCGTTGATCTTTGTAACAACATGGAGGGTGACATCCGATTTTGTATGGGTTGATGTCCACCTGGAAGTGGGACTTTCCCTTCCTCTCCTCCCTGCACTCCCCAAATATGCTACAGAGACTCCCCAATCACCTGGAGCAGATTTTTGTGGCATGTGTGGGGCTGCTGAGGGAAAGGGGGAATTGGTTCCGCTAGTAGTGTCTGCTCTGCTGGTGGACAGACACAGTTTGATACAACCCTGAAGTCCTTAAAACGGAAACTTTTGGCTTGGATCCATCCAACAAAGCCCTATCAGAAGGCAATTCTGCTTGTGGAAGGGTGTGTGTGTCACTGATTTCACCCTTTCAAATGCAGTCTCCCACATTGCATTGAATGATCTTCCTGAGCAGCTTTTCAGGGGGTGTAGGGGGCTCATCAGTAAGGAGGGGGCAGAAAAGGCCCATTCCATGAGCAGAGCTCTGCTTGTGGTTCTTAGGATCCAAAACATCATTCCTATCTTGACTGGTGCTCTTTGTCACATATTACATTCACTTTCCATGCATGTATGGATTACCATTTAATTTCTTGGCAGGTTTTTTCCTTCATTTTAAAAAACAGATGGGTTAATACCTTGTCTTCTTATTGTAGGAGATCATTGAGTTCCCCATCCTGAAGCTAAATGGCAGGACAATGGAAATTGAATCCACCTTCCACATGTATGTGCAGCCGATGGTCCACCCACAGCTCACACCATTCTGCACAGAGGTAAAGCACTTCATTTTCCTGGAGTTGATTGTTACCTGGTTGCTGGGAAAGGTTTCTTCTGGGGCATCTGAAATGAAGGCAATTGTTCCTAGTTTCACACAGCAGTTGTTGAAATCCTTTCGCCTGTTGTTTGCTTTAATTGGTGCACTAGAATGCATTGGTTAGTTGTCTAGACATTGCTACAGTAGCAGTAGTTTAGAGGTTTTGATTTCAATGAAGTTGAGATTGACCTAAAATAAGTTTCTTGCTGTCTTCATCATGGAGAAATGGTGGGCAGTTTCTAGTGCCAGACTGCACATACAAGGCTATCTCTACCCCACCCCTTGGAGGTCAAGAACTTTAGCTCTTCTGTGGTTACCCCCAAAATACATTTCTTCCTCCTGCAAAATGTTCACACCAACTACCCAACCTGCGGAGATCAAGAACTCTGCTGCATTAAGAAAGGGTTAATGTTTTCTGCAAGGAAGGTTTCCAGCATTTTGGGTGGGGATGGGGGAAGGAAGCTTTTCTTCAGTGAGCTGTGAGTGGTTCTGGGAACAGTCAATAAGTCTTCTTCACCCCATGTGTAGAACAGATCAGTGGTAAGCAGGCAGCTGATGTGGTGATGTCCTTTCAGTACTACAGTGCCACAAAGGCATTTGGGATACAGGGAGGGAGCAGATGAAAGAGGCAGGGAAGCATGATGTGCGAATGCAAGCAAAATCTCATAATATGAAGTTCTCACTGAGAAATTTAGGGGAGCAGGAGAATCCTATTTGCTGGGTTCAGATGCAAAACCAAACCATTGTTTGGTATAACATGTTTGAGCCTTGGGCTTGTGTGCTCCCTCGTCTCTCACATGACAAGTCTCTCACTCCTTTCCAAGTCTGAAAAAAGAAAAAAGCACGTGTTTGCAGGTTACTTCATACCAGGAAAGGAGGCAGGGAATTGCTGCACACAGTAGTTGAGTAGCTGGAAGAATTTAAGCAGGGACACATTCTGTCTCTGCATACTGCTGTGTTGGGAGAAGCTGAACTTGCCCAAGTTCTCCTTTCTGTACAACTTTTAAAGGCAAGTCCTGTCCCATGAGAGCTGGAAATGTTGCAGAAACCAAGGTGTTTTGGGTGGTATGAAGAATAGCATGGGCAAGAAGAACACAGTCTTGGATCATATAATGAGTACCTAATTCTCCTATCTCTCTGTGCACCCTCTCCCCCTCTCCATATTTTATTATAAGCTTTTGTCTAAATAGCTGTTAGCAGTCCCCTCTGTTTATGTTTCTCCAAAAGCTCTGATTTTGCTAAATGCTGGTAAAAGGTTTTGCATCTGCAACCCTACTTATAACTAGTAAGCTTTATATGTCTCTTTGTCTGCACAGAAAAGCCAGGTCCGATTATCTGATGGTATGCCAGAGACAAGTGCTTATGTAATCAGCAAACTGTCTTGAACTAGAAATACGATGGTGTACTAGATAAGAGACAGAGGAAAATCCATGCTGTTGACATTGTCTTGAAGCTTGTCTACTGTGCTGCCCTCTTTTGTCTTTGCCATTTCCATGAGGGAAAGCTGCTGTGGCAAATTGACTAATTACACACCTTCCTCCAACTTTCTGCAGAGTTATCCGGAAAATATGTCCTCCTTGTTGGTCGACCAGCAAGAAATCTATTTTGCTGGCTTGCGTTTGAACTAGAATGTGAATCTAGGTTGATGCTAGTGCTTCTCTTTGATTATCTTTTGTTACTCATGAGGTTAGAAACACTTGGTCAACAGGGGGAGCTAGAAGACAGGGGGATCATCTTGCATAGTGTCTTTTTCCATATCATACTGTTCTCTTCCACAATGGTCTATGGGGAAAGGCTATCAAACTTATTTTCTCTTAACTGCTTTCAAAGCCAGGTGGGGAGACTTTACATTCTGCAGGTGTTTTGTTCTTAGCCTGGAATCAGGGAGGCATAAAACTGAGCAGAAACTATTTCTGTCTTCAGCTGAGGCCTGCTGGTGGTAATTGCAGGGCAGAGAGAAGGAATTTTTAGTACAAAGAATGTCAGGAATTTTTAAGAGTTTCCGGCATTACTTCCCCCTAAGATTTCAAGATTCATGTAGAGAAGTGTGTCAATGTGTATGAGATTGCCAAAGATGCAAAGAGATGTAATATTGGAATGGTTATGTGAGAATCTGGAGCACACAACTGACAAAGTTCCTCAAAGCTGGTCCATCAGCTCTGATGGCTATGGCCATCTGTAGAAGTTGACAAAGGCCATCCTGTTCTTTCACTGTGGTACATTTTTGGTGTATAGGTTACCTATTTACACTAGATACAGCAGGGATAGGTAAACTTTTCTGGCCCATGGGCATATTTGGCAATTTGAGAAACTGTCTGGGCACCACCACAAAATGGCTGCCTGGGAGGCGTGGCTAGTCACAGCAGAAGTAACCTGCCCAAAGGACTAAGTACAAGGAAGAAGTGGGGTCTGAGACCCAACACAGTAAACAGTTCCTTTGAATGAACAGTTTTCAGCATCAATAGAAACTTTCACAGAAAACAACCTCTTTTTGTCCCCCGCTTGCTCTGCCAGCCAACTCATTCCTCCCTATCTCTTTTTCTCACACACTCTGGATCACCACCCAGTCAGTTTCTCTCTCACGCACCCCCCCTCCCCCACTGGCTGGAGACCTTCACTTTGCTTTGAGGGAATCTCAGCTCCCAATAAGAGATTCTGTTACGTGTGTGTGTGTGTGTGTGTGTGTGTGTGTATATATATATTAGGGAGGGTAGGGTACCTTGGTGGGTGCCAAGAAAGTTGTCTGTGGGCACACTGGTTCCCATGTGCACAACATTGCTTATCCCTTATTTATAGCATAAGAAACTCATGAGTTTCATGATACAGAAAAGAAGGAGGCACAGAACAGTTAACTTGCACATTTATTTTTCCTTTCAGAGTATCTGAGGCCTGTAGGCAGCCGCTATTACCTAATTAAACTATGGATTAATATAAAAATGGCTTCAAGAATGCAAAATGCAGTCTTTGTCCCTCTCTCTCCTTAAAATTCCACCTAATAATGACTTGATGAACTTCAGGAGTCCACCTAGAGGAACCCTGCATTCTGAAAATTAAAAATTTCCCCCTAAAAGGTGTGTATTACCATTCTAGGGAAGTTATATGAGAAAATAATCTTCCCATTATAAGCAGCTTATTCAGCTGGTCAGGTATTTGGTATTCATTAGATGTAATTACAGTTTAATTGGAGTTTAATCTTTTTTCTTCCACACCCCAGTTACAGTACCAGCCTGCCACAGAAATGCAAATTTGGAAACAAACTTGCTGGTGCTACGCTGTGTTTTGTATCTACTATTATTTATTATATGTATAACACCATCAGTGGCACTTTGCAGAGTAACTTTTTAAAACAATTATAATTATGGTTTTTAGATAACCAATATAAATGAGGCAGGAGGGCAAGGAGGGGTAGGGGTTAACAAGTATGACATATCTGAGGTAACAGATAGGCAAAAGATTACAATAGTAATGTACCTAGTAAAAATATGTTAAAGGCCCACTTCTGAGAAAGGAAAACTAGTCTATGCATATGTATTAGATACCAATACATCAGATGCCCAGCTATGTGTATGGGAACTGCTGTCCTGCAAGCTCAAATGTGGAAATAGCATTAAGGTTCTCTGTCTGTTGTATAATTGACAATGGAGATTTGTCTTTCCAGTTTGGAGTTTGTCTTTTTGCTACCACAAATGCTTTCAGGATCCCTCTTTGTTGTCCATCCAACAGTTCCCAGAGGACTGGGATTTAATTCAAAAGAACATGAATGTTAGTATACTTCAAAGATAATTCCAAAACAAAATTAATACAGGAAAATGGCTTCAGTCCAGAAAGAAGCCACGTGGGACAAGCTTGCATCCTTTCAGAGTAACTTAAAGAAATGGCTGGTCTCATCCCTGAGGAGATTACAATGTTACATTTAGGACTTTTGAAGATGGGGTGGTGGTTGTATGGGGAGACAACAGATGAGGGAGAGGCAAAAATAGATGTGGGATGACAAATGCATAGGAGAACAGGGAAGCAGAAGAGTTGTACAGCAAAAAGAAATACAAGTGTCAGGCCAGTATACGCTTAATTCGTGGAGCAGAGACTCGGTTACTGTCCGGGTACTACCTTTTGTGGGGTATAGGCTGGGGTCTCCCTTTCATAATAAAACTGTGTGCTGAATAGGTTTGGGTACAGAAAGGCATTTCCTAGCTATGGAATCTTATTAGGAAGTGTCACAAATTGACAAGGAAAAGTAGTGAAAATTCCTTCCATGGAGCTTTTATGAGCAGGCATCTCCCTAAGGTGCTTAACGATTAGGGTTTCCTGCTTCAGAGCAGATGATTGGGATGAACTAGCTTCTGTATCTTTGTCATCTGCTAAGTGTCCTTAACAAGCAATATGATTGTGTATTTTTTCTTCCTCTCTCTACACTCCTGGGTATCATTATAGAGTTATGTTTCTGTGTTACTATGAAATATTTTGCTTCAGGCCTAATAGTAGATACACGGGTGGTCTCCTTGAAATAATATTCCATATAAGTATTAGCAGAGTACTGACAGTGATCTCCTTTGTCTCTGTGGGATTTATAATACAAAATGCAATCACTTTTAAAATGCAAACACTTCTTCTCAAATTGAATTTGCAAATGTCTATAAAATTGTAAACCTAGCTTTATGCTCTGTTCTGATAATGCTTTGATAGTTGTTCCTCCATTCCCTGGAAAGCTGCAGTGCTGATGCCCAGAGCACCACACTTTTCCAGAGAGGTTTATTTTATTTATCTGTTTATGGCCCTTTTTCTTAATCACCAGTGTATGGGAGTGCCTGAAGTCACCTTGAGCTGTAAAATGTAAATGAGGGGTGCAGCGGGAATGGCACTGAAGAAGTTGCATGCTAAAACTGGAGGCATTTTGCTTATTCCATTAGACTAGAGCATCAACTGCAGGGCTTGAAGTATAGCTTTTGCTTTCCTAAGGTAAGTATTTGATAGCATGGAGTTGGTATTCATGTTGCATGTCAGTCCTAAGGACATTGTAGTTACACACCATAATAACCTTTCTGTGATGGGCAGCAAGCTTCCCTTCTTCCATTCCCCATTATATGATGAGGGAGTTAGAGGGTAAGTAAGCAAGACTGGCTTGCTCAGAATCACACTGTGAGACTGGGATTGTGCATTAACATGTAGGTCCCACAGACGAAAGGGCCTCTTTCTCTCCACCAGCTGCGCTTCTGTTGGCAAGAGGAGGAAACTGAGCGCAGATTACGAGCAGGTTCATACAATCCTAGAAGTGTAGATCTACAAGGGAGCATGGATGTCATCTAGTCCGACCTGGAAAAATCTTAAGAAACAAAATAAAAATTTGGAGGGACAGGGAGCATGGTGGGTGCCAAGAGAGGTGTCTGTAGAGACACTGGAGACCCTAGCTCTACAGTATTCTTCGTTGTTTTCAGTAGATCCCTAATCTGGGCTTCTGTGAGTGTCTGTGCTTTGGTACTTGTGTGGAGCACAACAATGTTTTGGCAAATTAATGAGAAGAGCAGAAAAAGATGGTCCGTTCCTTCCAATGGTCTTCTAATGTTTTCACTAATTTTTGTTTTCTGCCTTTCCTTTGTTTCAGCTGACTGGAATAATTCAAGCCATGGTGGATGGGCAACCCACTCTCCAGCAAGTGCTTGAGGTAAGAAGAATAACCTTTAGTTCCTGACCTCTGACACCTCCTCTCCCTCCTCCTTCCTCTTCCTGTGTATTGAACCACGTAATTTGACTATGATTACAGCTTCATTAGAATAACATTTGCTGTCACATCAGTGGCATGCTGTTGAGAATATTGAACCATTGATCTGTCATTTCCAGCTGTTCATGTCAAAGGTACTGACAGCATGTCCAGGCTTCTGCCAGAAGTCATGAGAGGAGCTGTGTGTATGGGGAACTCTCTTGCTAGAAATGGTCTTCAGGGGTCAGCAATGTTGCATTAAGACTACTGCATGAAAGATGATAGATTAATGTATGTATCAGCTTAAATGCTAAGTAATAAACCACAGTAGAAGAAATAGTGCCTCTGAAATCTTATCTATGATGGTACTGTATACAGGAGATAGTCTTAATAGTGCCATCTGTTTAATGTTGTATTTCTGCAGCATTTAAGGCTTAATTAGCTGAAAGTACTTTTGCAATCAATAGCTTTTGTTGTTTGGTATCTATGGATGCAATTCTCCAGGAGGTAGATCCTATTCTGACTGCAGTTCGATGTGTTGCTCCCATCAGGATTTGGCCTAATAGTGCTTAATCAACATAATTGCAACCATAGCTTTGTGTAAGGAAATCTGATTAAAGGTTAAAGTTGCACTCTCTTGCTTTAGGGATAATGTGGAATCTCCTGGTGGGGGAAAGGGAGCAGCTGGGTATCCCTGAATGATATTCAGTAGTGAGCCTCCCTGCTGCATTGGGAGCTCCCTCAACTGGCCCTGAGGAGAAGGCCTATCTTCCACTCTCTGCCGAAAAAATATCTGTTTGTGACTAATAGGGCTAACCGTAATAGTTTGTTCACTATCCATGGGACCCGCTTCGGCCAAGAATGAGGCCCTAAACACCCATGCCTCCTGTTCCTTTAGTTTGCTTTCATACTCTAATATAGTTAGTATAAGCCAGACAAAGAAGTTTGGATATGGTGCCCGATACAAAATTAATATATTTTACACTTCCATCTGGAAGGGTGAGGCTACTGAGTTAAGAGGGCACTGGAAGAATTGCACCTCCAGCAAAGGGATGATGTCCCCTGTTGGGAACATTGGAAGCTGGTTATACCGTGTCAAAGCATTGGTCCATCTAGTTCACTATGGTCTACACCACAGTTGATGAACTTTAGGATTATGGGGCAAATCTGGCCCTCCTGGAATCCCAATCTAGCTCTCTGGGATTCCTCAGATGGCCATGCCTCCTTCCCCTGGTCATGCCTCCTTTCCTTCCAAATGTTGATTGTTTGGTGGTTTCTCATCTTTTGCACCCCCACCCCCTGCTCTTAAAGGTTAAAATGCCTTTCTTAAGTTACTGGCGGTAAGGGCTTTAAGCTACAGTATGCTGGTATTTTGGCCCCACTTCTTTTGCCTTTGGCCCTTGTTGTTCCACACACCACTGGACTGTGGCCCGCAAGAGCATCTTTGAAATGTAATTTGGCCCTTGGGCTGAAAGAGGTTCCGCACCCCTGGTCTATGCTGATAGCAGTTCCCTGGGATTTCAGACAGGAGTCTTTGCCAACCCTTCCTGGTGGTGCCAGGAATTGAACCTGGGACCTTTTGCACATAAAGCATGTGCTCTGCCACTGAGTCACTGCCCTTAAAATGTCCTTTTTTATAAGTCTTTCTGGAATGAAGCAAGTCCTGAATATTGGCTTCTGCGTATAATTTTACACCAATTCATTTTAACAACCCCCTCCCATTCATGTCAACTGTTCCTAGTTGCAGGGAAAAGGATCCGAGAGTAATAACTGGAATTTTAGTGCCCTTGTTCCTTTCCAGCCTTAGTACATGTCCTCTACTTCCATTCCCATACTGCTCACCGCTTTTGCTTTCTCTCTTCTTGGTCTGTCACCTTTGTATGCATTTAAAAAAAATCTAAGTCCTGGCACTATTTCCCCATTCTTAATATTGTAATTAGCATAACATTTTCTTTCGTGGAAGAAGCTGACCTGGCATTATTACTGAGACTTGGGTGGGTAAGCTGGGTAGAGTTGATCTGATCCAGTTTTGCCCATCTGCGTAGTTTGTGTTATATCAGCATAGGCTGGAGGGTTCTGGGATGATGTCACCATGGTCCATAGCAGTTCATTTTTCCTCACCAAGTAACCCCTTCATCTTGCGGCTTGCTTGGAGGGCCTGCATCTTGTATTGGGCCAAAGAGATAAATTGGGGATATTGCTGGTGTGCCATGCACTCTGCTGCCCAGCCACCTTCCTGGGCTGATGTTGGAGGAATGCTAAGGCTCCCTCTAGTAGATTGGCTCAGGATTTCATGACCTCCATGTCAACCATGGGGCTATCTCAAGTTGTTACTGGCCTGATGACTCACAAAGCAGGACATACCCACAACTTGGCCTTTGTCCCAAGTTGTGACAGGGATGGTCTGAAAACAGGAGGCATACAGACAACCCCATTGTCAAGGTCAGACCATTTCCTGGTAAGGTGTGGACTCACGACTCCAGTTTCCCCCTGACGGGGTGGGAGACAAATTCAAATGTCTGACTGCCAGAAACTAATGGAATCAGATGAATTCCTGCATACTCTGGGGGGAGTATCCAGTGGATATAGCTGGCAATCCTGGTGTGGAGAATGTGGATAGGGAGACATGTTCCTTGGTCTCCCAAAATACTAGAAGCAGGGGTCATCCTATGAAGCTGATTGGTGGGAGATTCAGGACAGATAAAAGGAAGTACTTCTTCACACAGTGTATAGTTAAACTATGGAATTCGCTACCACAGAATGTAGTGATGGCCACCATTTGGATGGCTTTAAAAGGGGGTTGGACAAATTCCTGGAGGAGAAGGCTATCAATGACTATTAGTCTTGATGGCTATGTGCTACCTCCAGTACCAGAGGCAGTGAGCCTATGTACACCAGTTGCTGGGTAACATGGGTGGGAGGGTGCTGTTGTGTTCATGCCCTGCTTGTGGGTTCCTGGTCAATAGCTGGTTGGCCACCGTGTGAACAGAATGCTGGACTAGATGGACCCTTGGTCTGATCCAGCATGGCTCTTCTTATGTTCTTAAGAACCTAGTCTCACTATGGAATGGTGAGGTGTGAAGGGCTATTGGGTGTCCATTTGGCTCCTTGGTGTTCCAGGGAGCTAAGAACAATGAAACAAGCTGGATGACGGCTAGAACACAGATGACTCAAGATGCTGAAGCCAACCAAATGTGTTAGACATGATTATGTGATATCTGTGGCAGTGAGAGTGGTGAAAAAGGCTTATTTCGCTGCTTCCATTTCATCCTTATGTAACTCCACCAGAGCTCTTCAGGGTGGTCCAGGGTTTATTAACATTTACCCTGGTGAGTGGAGGTTTAGATCCATCAGAAGCCTGCTAAGCACATTCCACTTTGTGGAATGGTCTTCCCCCTGAGATGAGATGTTCACCAGTAATTCTTATTTTTAGTTGGATGATAAAGACAAATGTATTTATGTAAGCTTTTCTGGTAGTTTAGCCTACTATGTATTTTATTCTTATGGATATGTACATAACGGTTTATTGATTCTATGTATTGGTTTTGTATGTATGTTTTTATGATTTGTGTACATTGCCTTGAAATCTGTAGATGTAAGTGGTTTATAAATACTTGTAAATAAATAACAAATAATAGTATTTTGCTCTGAGTAACTTTATACACATGTGGCACAGTATAAATAGGTCAGGGTCAAAGACCTACTTTAGGCGTGTCCAAGCACTTTCTGACTAGAATCATAGGATAGTAGGCTTGGAAGGGGCCTATAAAACCATCGGGTCCAACCCACTGCTCAATGCAGGAATCCAAGTTTTAAGCTTTCATATTTTATATTGTTTTATGCTGTACCTTGTGGTTTTAATTTTTGTGAACCACTCAGAGAGCTTTGGATATTGGGTGGTATAGAAATGAAATAAATAAAATAAATAAATCCTCATTACCAGGCAACTTCTGATGAAGATTTTTGAAACGGGTATATTACCTGATGCCCAACTTGAAATCCCCCTTTTGTCATCAGTTTACTGTGCATTGTTATTTAGACTGCGTATAACAGAATTTCACCTTTGTTCATGGGTTTGATATTTTTTTCTAAACTTCGTACTGAATTCCACTTGTTAGGACACATCTGATCATGCTTTGACTATATATGCAGGTTATATTCATTTATCATGTAATAAATGTGATGCCAGTGTGGTGTAATGGTTAAAGTGTTGGACTGGGACTCAGGAGACCTGGGTTCAAGCCCGTCCTCTGCTATGAAGCTCACTGTGTGATTTTGGGCCAGTCAATGACTCTCGGCCTAAACTACCTCACAGGGTTGTTGGGAGGATAAAAATGAAGAGGAGGAAGGCTATGTACACCACCTTGGGTTCCTTGCCCAGAGAGCTTCAGCTATCGGGCAATACAGAAATATAATAAATGAAATGGAAAAAAGGCAGGGTATAAATGTAATAATAAATAAATAATAAATAATTAAATGCAGATAAACACAGCTGTGTCTTATAGCATTTTCAGTTGTTCATTCCAATTTAAGAACATAAGAGTCATGCTGGATCAGACCAAGGGTCCATCTAGTCCAGTATTCTGCTCACACAGTGCTAACAGGAAATCCACAAGTAGGACACGAGGGCATCAGTACCCTCCTGCTCATCAGGATTAGTACCTGTTCCTTATTTAAGAGCATAAGTAGAACCATGCTGGATCAGACCAAGGGTCCATCCAGTCCAGCATCCTGTTCACAGCTGCCCACAGGAAACTGACTAGCAGGACATGAGTGCAATAGCACCCTCCCGACCATGTTCCTCAGCAACTGGTGCCTCTGATACTGGAGGCAGCACATAGCAATCACGACTAATAGCCATTGAATCATTCCAATTCTTTGATTCTGTAAGAACGTAATTAGGGCCCTGCTGGATGAGACCAAAGGTCCATGTAGTCCAGCATTCTGTTCACATGCTGGCCAACCAGCTGTTGAGCAGGAACCCACAAGCAGGATATGAGTGCAACAGCACCCTCCCCCCATGTTTCCCAGCAATGAGTGTACACAGGCATCTTGCCTCGGATCCTGGAGGTTGCATATAGCCATCAGGACTAGTAGCCACTGATGGCATGCTCCTCCTTGAATTTATCCAACCCCCTGTTAAAGCCATCCAAATTGCTGGCCATCACTACAGTGAATTCCATAGTTTAACTTTGTACTGTGTAAAGAAGTCCTTTTGGCTGTCCCGAATCTCATAAGAACATAAGAAGAGCCCTGCTGGATCAGACCAAGCGTCCATCTAGTCCAGCATTTTGTTCACACAGTGGCCAAGAAGCTGCCCATGGGAAACCCACAACCAAGACAGGACTGCAGCAGCAGCCTCCCACCCACGTTCCCCAGCAACTGGTGTACAGAGGCATTTTTGTTTGGGAGTTACAGCTTCTGGAAGCACCTGGTTCAGGATGGCTGTTGTGCAGGAACATTGCATGGAAGAGTCAACAATCCAACTCCCTTTGGGGTGAAAGGTTGAGGGGGGCCTCTTTCTTCCTCTGCCTCCCCCCCCCCCATCAGCAGGTAGGTCTCTACCTTTTGCCTCCACTCACTGGCTGCTTTTGAAATTTCTCTTGGTTTCAAAAGAGGTTTGTCAGGTGGCATAGAGAAGTAATGGTTGAGAAATAAAAGTCCAGAAGTTCCTTTTGAGTGTGCAAAACTTGTTATGTAGTTCTTTAGATATAGGCCACAATAACAACTCATTTTGGGAGTTGAATTGGGGCATACCAGAGTATATTGCTTGGGGGTTTGTTAACATATTACCCTGAACTACATCTTGTATTGTCAACCTCCTTGTGGGAGGAGTGTGTGGAAATGCATTTCACAAGCTACCCGTGTATATGAATGAATAAAGCTACCTGTTTCATATTGCAGAATACGATGCTGTCTATCCAAGGCAGAATTCGATCAGGGAATAGAATGCAATATTCTGTTTGACACTGGTTTGTTCCTTTAGTTTGTGTGCACTGTCTTGCTAGCTCACCTCCATGAAGTGAAAACAAGCAGGCTGCCAATGTGGCATAGCAGGTAGAGACTTAGTATGTCTGTGGCTGAAGAGGGATTTGATCACAGATCGCTGGTACGTGAGAGCTGGTCTTGGTTTCATGGGAACAAAATGGGGATGGGAATTGTCTTTGAATGAGCATTGCAAGGATCATAAAACATCTAAAACTAATGAAAATCCCGGATGGAATAAGAAGGGGTATGGAGGGTATGTTGAAGTAGGACCTATTGCATCTGCTAGTTTACCATGCTATGTTTTGGAGGGGTAGAGGGAGGTCAGGGCACACAAGAGATGGCTAAGCAATATTAATGTATGATGACTATTCTGTAAGCAAAAATGTTGTGATAAAATCACCCCTTCTGTGGCTGCTTGATGTCTCCTATTGGAAATCTTCAAAGGTCCAAGCATACTTTCATAAAGATGAGAAGGCGAAGAGAATGAGAGGGGAGTAGGGGGGCAGCCATGTCTGATAAGATCACAATTTTCTTCTCTTGTGCTTGTGAGGCTTATTAGCATTTAACTGTTGCGTCTCTTTTCCATGTCTCGGAAAGCTCATCTCCTTTTCTGTCTGTTTCTTTCAGAGGGTTGAGGAATGGATGGCAAAGGAAGGCCTCTTGGATCCCAGTGTCAAGTCGATTTTTGTAACCTGTGGAGACTGGGACTTGAAAGTAATGTAAGTATGCAGAGGAAGATTATGTATTCATGATGTGACAACTCTTGCTCCCAGCAAGGCTTCCTTATGCAGTAGGATATCCACGTGTCTCTTATTTTGGGGATGCATGGGTTGCTTAGTCCTGCCATCTCTCCTGTATTAACTCTCCAACTATCACAGTGCTTTTTGGAATAAAACCTCTTCAAACGATCTACTCCTGATGTAGGTCTAGCCACTCATGTCAGCTCTGACTCTTGGCATGTCACTCTCCCTTTGCCTACATACCGGCATTTGTCCATCTCAGAGACATCATTATGGAGCATGACACATCAGGGAGGAAGGCTGGCATGCTCCTTTAGTTTAGTCAGATATATAAGATGCCACTTCCTTGAGCATCCCCATAAGAATTTAAATTCTGGGGTTTGATGCATTACTACTTTTCAACATTTCCCCCTCTAAATACCCAAGATTGCGAACAGGTAGAATGCAAGAAGACAACAAGAGCAATTTCTCCTGGGCTTGAACTACATTGCAGTCTGTCCAAGAGACCCTTCCCTTCAAGAACAGAGACTGTTAAGCTTGAAGTTCGAGGAAAGTTGCATTTCATGATTGAGAAGGATTGTATGTGTAGGGTAGATATTGTTTCTGAATAACACTCTTCTCCTTTGATCAGATTTATAATGGGGCTTTCCTATTTCCATCTTGAAGGATACTGACTTCTGTGCATTAATCTTAAATTAAAAACAATATCCCTGAGGCTGGCATACCTTTAAGAACATAAGAAGAGCCATGCTGGATCAGACCAAGGGTCCATCTAGCCCAGCATTCTGTTCACACAGTGGCCCACCAGCTGTTGACCAGGAACCCACAAGCAAGACATGAGTGCATCAGCACCCTCCTGCTCACATTCCCCAGCAACTGGTGTACATAGGCATAGTGCCTTTGACACTGGAGGTAGCACATAGCCATCAAGACTAATAGCCATTGATAGTCTTCTCCATGAAGTTGTCTAACCTCCTTTTAAAGCCATCCAAATTGGTGGCCACCACTACATCTTGTGATAGTGAATTCCATAGTTTAACTATGCGATGTGTGAAGAAGTACTTCCTTTTATCTGTCCTGAATCTCCCACCAATCAGCTTCATAGGATGACCTCGGGTTCTAGTATTTTGAGAGAGGGAGAAAAATGTCTCCCTATCCTTGTTCTCCACACCATGCATAATTTTGTACACCCCGTCATGGCTCTTTAATCTAGGAAGTCCTGTATGGTTTGGGGCCTGTTGAGCCAAGAGCTCTGTTCTTTCCCTGGGCATTTTTATAGGAAAATCAGCTAGAACACTTCAGTTAACAGCAACACAGTTTAATATTGAAGGTGCTGATGATGGAGTGATTTCTGAACCGTCTGTGTTTTTGAAACTCTCTTACTGACTTGGTCAGTTGTACTATTAGGTTTTTGAGCTACACAAAATGGCTGGCATACACTGATGTAGAGGCGTTACATACATTAGAAGAACATTGTTAGATCAGACCACTTGCCTATCTAGTCTGGGATCCTGCTTCCCACAATGGCCAACCAGAGATATATATGCGGGAAGCCCCTCAAGCAGAACATGAGGGCAATAGCCCTCTCCCATGTTGTTCTCAGTTACTGGTATTCAGAGGCATGGTGTCTCTGATCCTGGGGGTCACATATTGACTCGCAGCCATTGAGAGCCATATCCACCATGAATTTGCCATCACCTTTTAAAGACACCTAATTTGGTGGCCATCACCAGAACTTGTGAAGTTAGGATTTTTTGCCTCAGTGTGCATTACTACATGTAACACTGAACCACATTTGCTGTTTTATTGCCCATTAATCCAGTTTGGACAGATCCTTTGAAGCTCTTTGCTGTTCCTTTTTTATTTTTCCACCTAGAATAATTTGGGGTCATCAGCAAACTTGGCCAAGTCATTGCTCACCCCTAGTTCTAGCTCATTTATGAACAAGTTAAAAAGTATTGGTCCCAATACCTTTTCTATTCTGAAAACTGTCTACTTCTTGTTCTTTAACCAGTTTCTGATCCATAAGAGGACAAGTCCTGCTAGGTTTTCTCAGGAGCCTTTGGTAAGGGACTTAGTCAAAAGCCTTTTGAAAGTCAAAGTATACAGTGTGTACTGGAGCACTCTATGCACATGCTTGTTAACACTTTTGGAGAACTAAAAATTTAGTGAGACAGGACCTAGCTTTGGAGAAGCCATGTTGATTCTTCTTCAGCAGGAGTTGTTCTTTTATATGCGTGATCATTTTATCTTTAATAATGCTTTCCATCACTTCACCCAGAACAGATGTTAAACTAATCAGCCCATAATTTCCCTGATCTCCCCTAGATCCCTTTTGAAAAATTGGTGTTTAAATTGGCTGCTTTCCAGTCTTCTGCTACAGAGGCTGATCTTAGGGACGAGTTACATATTTTTGTTAGAAGATCAGCAATTTGACATTTGAGTTCCTTAAGAATTCTCAGATGGTGTCCATCAGGATCTCTGTGGTTTTTAATTTTATGTGACTTTTATTCAAATATTCTTATCTTGATGATCAGTTACCCAACTAGTATTCTCTGTGTTCTTGGGGCAGAGTCCATGTTTGCCCCAGCAGTAGTTAAATGTGCAGGCATTCTAGATAGATGATATAGGAGAAGGAGTAAGAGGTTTTGATAAAATCTAGACCACATCAAGAATGGGTGTCAATCTTTAAGTGTACTCTTGTTCATACCCATTGCTCACAGAGTTTACGCCTGTTTTATGGAAAGTCAGTTTAGAAGCTGTTTTATTTATTTATTTACAATATTTATATACTGCTCCACATCAAAGATTTTGGAGTGGTGAACAAAAAGATAAAAGAATAAAACACCATCTTAAAACAATTAAAACATTTTAAAAGAAACAGATTCTGAACTTAATAAATCGCGGCTGGTCACTCAAGGAAGGCCTCTTGAAATAACAATGTCTTCAGAAGGCACCGAAAGCAACACAACGTTGTGCCTGCCTGATCTCCAAAGGCAGACAATTCCACAGGAAGGGGGCCACCACACTGAAGGCTCTTTTCCTGGTGGACTCCAGCTGGGTCATGGGTCCATGTGGACATGCCCTCTGATGACCTCAGTGACTGGGCAGGTTGGTAAAGAAGGAGGCGATCTCTCAGGTATCCTGGTCCCAAGTTGTTTAGGGCTTTATACACTAGCACTGATATCTTAAACCTGTTGTTGTTCAGTCGTTCAGTCGTGTCCGACTCTTCGTGACCCCATGGACCATAGCACGCCAGGCCTTCCTGTCCTGCGCTCTCTCCCAGAGTGTGCTCAAGTTCATATTCATTGCATCGGTGATGCTATCTAGCCATCTCATCCTCTGCCGTCCCCTTCTCCTTTTGCCTTCAGTCTTTCCCAGCATCAGGGTCTTTTCCAGAGAGTTTTCTCTTCGCATTAGGTGGCCAAAATATTTGAGCTTCAGCTTCAGTATCTGTCCCTCCAATGAGCACTCAGGGTTGATTTCCTTTAGGATGGACTGATTTGACCTCCTTGCAGTCCAGGGGACTCGTAAGAGTCTTCTCCAGCACCACAGTTCGAAAGCATCAATTCTTCGGCGCTCAGCCTTCCTTATAGTCCAGCTCTCACAGCCATACATTACTCCTGGGAAAACCATAGCTTTGATTATGTGGACCTTTGTCGGCAAGGTGATGTCTCTGCTTCTTACTATGCTGTCTAGGTTTGCCATAGCTTTCCTCCCAAGGAGCAAGCGTCTTTTAATTTCATGGCCACAGTCACCGTCTGCGGTGATCTTGGAGCCCAAGAAAGTAAAATCTGTCACTGCTTCCATTTCTTCCCCGTCTATATGCCAGGAAGTGATGGGGCCAGATGCCATGATCTTCGTTTTGTTAATGTTGAGTTTCAAACTAGCTTTGCACTCTCCTCTTTCACCCTCAACAAGAGGCTCTTGAGATCCTCTTCGCTTTCCGCCATTAGGGTGGTATCGTCTGCATATCGGAGGTTGTTGATAATTCTCCCAGCAATCTTAATTCTGACCTCTGATTCATCCAACCCGGCATTTCTCATGATGTACTCTGCATATAAGTTAAATAAGCAGGGCGACAATATGCATCCTTGTCGTACTCCTTTCCCAATTTGGAACCAATCGGTTGTTCCATGTCTGGTTCTTACTGTTGCTTCTTGACCCTCGTACAGGTTTCTCAGGAGACAGGTAAGGTGGTCTGGTACTCCCATCACTTTAAGAATTTGCCACAGTTTGTTGTGATCCACACAATCAAAGGCTTTAGCGTAGTCAATGAAGCAGAAATAGATGTTTTTCTGGAATTCTCTTGCTTTCTCCATGATCCAGCGAATGTTGGCGATTTGATCTCTAGTTCCTCTGCCTCTTCGAAACCCAGCTTGTACTTCCGGTAGTTCTCGGTTCACATGCTGCTGAAGCCTAGCTTGTAGAAGACAGGCATGATCAAGGACAAAGAAGGCAGGGACCTAACAGAAGCAGATGAGATTAAGTAGAGGTGGAAAGAATACACAGAAGAACTATACAGGAAAGATCTGAATGTCCCTGATAGCCATGATAGTGCGGTCACTGAACTTGAGCCGGACATCCTAGAAAGTGAAGTCAAGTGGGCCTTAGGAAGTATTAGTAACAACAAAGCCAGCGGAGATGACAGTATTCCAGCTGAGCTGTTTAAAATCCTAAAAAATGATGCTGT
The DNA here is from genome assembly GCF_057233095.1 of Heloderma suspectum. Taxonomy (NCBI): domain Eukaryota; kingdom Metazoa; phylum Chordata; class Lepidosauria; order Squamata; family Helodermatidae; genus Heloderma; species Heloderma suspectum. The sequence goes on from NC_139461.1 coordinate 235,879,494, forward strand.
TAAAGTGCTGCATTCAATATGCCAACAAATTTGGAACACTCAACAATGGCCGCAAGACTGGAAAAGGTCAGTTTACATTCCAATTCCAAAGAAGGGCAATGCCAAAGAGTGTTCAAACTACCGCACAATTGCACTCATTTCATGGATCACTGCCTTGTTGTGGCGAAGGGGCTTGCGTAACTCAGTGAAGCCATAAGCTATGCCGTGCAGGGCCACCCAAGATGGACAGGTCATGGCAGAGAGTTCTGACAAAATGTGGTCCACTGGAGAAGGAAATGGCAACCCACTCCAGTATTCTTGCCAAGAAAATCCCATGGAATGTAACACAAGGCTAAAAGAGATGACACTGGAAGATGAGCCCCTCAGGTTGGAAGGTGTCCAATATACTACTGGGGAAGAGCAGAGGGTATTTCCAAGTAGCGCCAGAAAGAGTGAAGCGGCTGGGCCAAAGCCAAAAGGACACTCAGCTGTGGATGTGTCTGGTGGTGAAAAGAAAATCTGATGCTGTAAAGAACAATATTGTTTAGGAACCTGGAATGTCAGATCAATGAATCAAGGTAAGTTGGAGGTGGTCAAACATGAGATGGCAAGATTGAACATCGACATCTTGGGAATCAGCGAACTAAAATGGACAGGCATGGGCGAATTTAATTCAGGTGACCATCATATCTACTATTGTGGGCAAGAATCCCTTAGAAGAAATGGAGCAGCACTCATAGTCAACAAAAGGGTGGGAAAAGTAGTACTGGGGTACAATCTTAAAAACGATAGAATGATCTCAGTACGAATCCAAGGCAAACCATTCAACATCACAGTAATTCAAGTCTATGCCCCAACCACTGAGGCCGAAGAAGCTGAGGTTGATCGGTTCTATGAAGACCTACAACACCTTCTAGAACTAACACCAAAAAAAGATGTCCTCTTCATCATAGGGGATTGGAATGCTAAAGTAGGAAGTCAAGAAATCACCGGGATAACAGGCAAGCATGGCATGGCCTTGGTGTACAAAATGAAGCAGGACAAAGGCTAATAGAGTTTTGCCAAGAGAACACGCTGATCATAGCAAACACTCTTTTCCAACAGCACAAGAGACGACTCTACACATGGACATCACCAGATGGTCAATATCGAAATCAGATTGATTATGTCCTTTGCAGCCAAAGATGGAGAAGCTCCATACAGTCAGTCAAAACAAGACCTGGAGCTGACTGTGGCTCAGATCATGAGCTTCTTGTTGCAAAATTTCGGCTTAAATTGAAGAATGTAGGGAAAACCACTAAACCATTCAAGTATGACCTAAATCATATCCCTTATGAATACACAGTGGAGGTGAGGAATAGATTTCAGGGATTAGACCTGATAGACAGAGTGCCTGAGGAACTATGGATGGGGGTCCATAACATTGTTCAGGAGGCAGCAACTCAATCCATCCCAAAGAAAAAGAAATGCAAGAAAGCCAAGTGGCTGTCTGATGAGGCTTGACAAGTAGCTGAGGAAAGAAGGGAAGCGAAAAGCAAGGGAGAAAGAGGAAGATATATCCAACTGAATGCAGAGTTCCAGAGAATAGCAAGGAGAGACAAGAAGGCCTTCTTAAATGAACTTTAAACCTGGCCTGGTAGCAAATAGGCAGCCAGCGCAGTTCCCTCAGCAAAGGCGTTACATGCTGAAAAAGGGCAGCTCCTGGCAACAGCTGAGTTGCTGCGTTCTGCACTAGCTCCAGCTTCTGGAGCAGCCCCGCATAGAGTGCATTGCAGTAATCCATTCTTGAAGTTACTAATGCCTATATCTCCATGGCCAAGCTATCCCTGTCCAGGAGAGGCTGTAGCTGGCGAACTAGCCAAAGCTGGTAAAAGCTGGTTATGTGAAGAACCTGCTCAGTAGCTGGGCAGTACTGATTCTTTCCTACTAGACACAGAGCCAGAATGAAGCCACAAGGGTGACTTTGCCAGCTGCCCTTACCAAGCCTCCCAGTCAATTGGTATGACTGGGAGGCTTTTTCTTACCATGTTGGCAGGGGTGGGTGTCCAGTTGTTCAAGTTTCAATTTGGAATGTTAATTTAACATTAATTTAATTGTATATATATCATACTTTAGTGTTGAGGCCATTTTGTTCATCCATTCTGTGCCTGGGTCATATGCCCGTCTTGCCCCTCTTAAATAACCAACTGAAGTATAACTAATTATATCTTGTGTTCATGTACACAAAAAGCCACCTCTCCCTAGATATCATCAATAATATCTACACAATCAGAAAATGTTGGAGTTCCTGTGACCTGGTCTTTGCCTCTCCCTGGCAGAGTGCTGATGGTTATATCACATGAAAAAGTTTGTGGGCTTGACAGTTATAACTTCACAGCCACTTGGCTTTCCATTCAGGCATGAGTTTCTCTCAGTTATAAGAGGCATGCTGAAAGAATCCTCAAGCACTTATTGGTTGGCCTGATTAACACTAACCTGAAAAATGGGAAGTGAACTGGCATGAAAAGGCCCAATGTGGAAGGAAATGGTGCTGTTGTTTCAGACAAAATAATTGCTTTTTCAAATGTTGTGTTAACAGAAACGTATGTATATGATCCATGTCATATTTAATATATATTTATCAGATTTAATATATATTTAAGTGGAAAATTGCCCAAGTCCAACACAGTCACATTTGACTTCAAAAGAGGAAACTTCTCTAAAATGAGGGAAAGTGGAGAGTCAAGAGGATTAATTCCCTTCAAAATGCTTGGAGATTAGTCAAAACCAAAATAATAGAAGCCCAGCTAAAATGTATGCCACAGGTTAGGAAAGGTAGCACCAAGTCCAAGAGGTCACTGGCATGGTTAACGAGCAGTGTTAATGGAACTATTAGAGAAAAGAGGGCTTCCTTCAGAAAATGGAAGTCTTGCTCAAGTGAGGAAAACAAAAAGGAGCACAAGTTTGCACAAAGGCGATGCAAGCAGACAATAAGGGATGCAAAAAACATTTTGAGGAACATATCGCTAATAATATTAAGGCCAACAATAAATAATTATTTAAATATATCAGAAGCAGAAAACCAGCTAGGGAGGCTGTTGGACCATTGGCTGACAGTGGAGTTAAAGGAGTATTGAAGGAGGACAAGGAGATTGCAGAGAAGCTGAATGAATTCTTTGAATCGGTCTTCACCGCAGAAGATATAGGACAGATGCCTGTGCCTGAACTGATGTTTTCAGGAAGGGAGTCTGAGAAACTGAGGCAAATTGTGATGAGAAAAGATGAAGTTCTCAACCTTACAGATAAATTGAAAGCAAAGAAATAACCGGGCCCAGATGGTATCCATCCTAGAGTTCTCAAAGAACTCAAATATGAAATTGCTGATCTTCTAACCAAAATTTGCAACATGTCCCTAAGATCAGCCTCTATATCAGAAGACTGGAAGATGGCCAATGTAACACCAATTTTTAAAAAGGGATTCCGGGGGGATGCAGGAAATTACAGGCCGGGTAGCTTAACATCTGTTCTGGGTAAATTGGTTGAAGGCATTATTAAAGATAAAATTAGTAAGCATATAGAAGGATAAGCCCTGCTGAAAAAGAATCAACGCGGCTTCCGCAAAGGCAAGTGCTGTCTCACTAACCTTTTAAAGTTCTTTGAGAGTGTCAATAAACATGTAGACGGGGGGATCTGGTAGTCAGTCTTTACTTGGACTTCCAAAAGGCTTTTGACAAAGTCCCTCACCAAAGACTCCTGAGCAAACTTAGCAGTCATGGAATAAGAGGACAGGTCCTCTTCTGGATCAGTAACTTGTTAAAGAACAGAAGGCAGAGAGTAGGAATAAACTATAAATTCTCCCAATGGAGGGAAGTAAATAATGGGGTCCCACAGGGTTCTGTATTTTGGACTAATGCTTGTCATCCTGTTCATAAATGGTTTGGAATTAGGAGTGAGCGGTGGAGTGGCCTAGTTTGCAGATGTCACCAAATTATTTAGGGTGGTTAAAACAAAAAGGGATTGTGAGGACCTCCAAAAGGATCTCTCCAAACTGGGAGAATGGGCCTCAAAATGGCAAATGTGGTTGAGTGCAAGCAAGTGTAAATTGATGTATGTTGGGGCAAAAAATCCCAACTTCAAATATAACCTGATGATATCTGAGCTAGCAGTGGTCAACCAAGAAAGAGATCTTGGGGTTGTGGTGGAGAGTTCGATGAAAATGTCAACCCAGCTGCTGTAAAAAAGGCAAACTCCATGTTAGGCATAATTAGAAAAGGAATTGAGAATAAAATGGCCAATAGCATTCTGCCCCTATACAAATCTATGGTGGGGCCACACTTAGAATACTGTGTACAGTTCTGGTCACGATACCTAAAAAAAGGTACTATGGAGCTTGAAAATTGCTGAAATCATTGTGGTGGTGAGAAAAAAAGCTGCATTTGCACCTTAAAACAAGGTGCACATTCCTCTCCATGCTTTAGCAAAAATTCAGCTTTTTTCATGCCACTGCTGCCACAATTCAGCGGTGCCAATTTGAGGGTGGCAGGGGGTGCAGAAAAGGATGGGGGACACATGCAACCAGCAGCCCATATGTTGCCCACCCCCAGTTTAGAAGGTAAGCTTCTGACATGCAATAAATTGATGCCCCTGGAAACAGCCAAGTGATCCTTAGATTGGATATGCCTAGGCTGTCTTCTTGGGGTATATGAGGAATTTGAATGGTTGATGCTTGGTTCTCCTGCTCCATAGGGAGGGCATTTTGTGCCTAATAGTTATTCTTTGCCCACATGTTCCTGTTGTATCCAGATGCATTGCTATCTTTCTTCATCATTGTACACATATACCCTCAAAATTGCCAAGGTAACCAAGACAAATTAACCTATGTACAGTTGTATGTTTTTCAGTCCTTTAGTCTGATCATTGGAGTCTAATGTTCTGGTTATCAAATTCCAAACTCCCTGGTAGTGATTTCTCTGAAGTTCATTAAATTCTGTCCAGGATGGAAGCTAATAGTACTGCTCAGCTGGGACAGCTTGTCCAGTTGTGGTCACTGCATTTTAAGGAGAATGCAAACAAACAGGAGAAGATTTGAAACAGAGCATAAAAATGATAAAGAACTTGGAATGCATAAATGCACAAAAGCTGAGTGAAACTAGCTTTATTGAGGGTCTATTTGCTGTTCGCAAATAGAATGTGAAAAAGGCTGCCATGGAGAAGAGAGTCCATGATAATTAAATACAGAACAAGAAGAAATCGTTTAAAATGGTCAAGGGCTTATTTTAGGTTGGATACCAGAAAACAAAACAGTTTTCTAAAACATTTGAGCAATAGACTAGGCTGAGGAATTGTGTAATCTCATTCAATGGAAGCCTTATAGCTTCTGTCTGTGGTGTTTACATGTAGGGAATCCTGCCAAATGGGACTTGACAGAAAGATCCTTACAGGTCTTTGATCCTATGAGGGAAAAGGGTATGAAGGGCCCCGTGTCGTCGTCCCCCCCCCCCCCCGTAAGAAGGATTTGAGGTTTGGTGGCCAGCAGGAGACACTACAGAACATTTTTCAGTGTGTTAACATCACTTATTTTGCATGCATTTTCATCCAGGTGGGAGAAAAGACTCAGTTCTAGCTTCAGAAGGTGCTATGAATGGCTCATCCCCCCCACCTTTCCATTTCTAATTTTATTCTACACAATATCTTCAGAGGTTGATGCTTAGGTTGATCCTTGGGCATTGCTGGTACCGTGGAAAATACATGATCTTGTGATTCCAGCTTCATGGAGGTAAGGGTTTCAGCAGCTACCTGTTAGTGAACAGCCCATCACTTTATCGCAGTGGAGATTGGCTGTGGCAGCCTTAGTGGCATCACATCCGATTAGCTGCGTGTCAGAGAACATGGCTTGAGCTTGAGTGAGAGAATGCTTGCTGCCAGCCCTGACTCGTCTCATTTCCCCGTTTACTTTTATCCATCACTACAATGCTGAGGTTCCCCCTGAACTAATTAAGTTTGCATGTGTTTAGACACATTGCCAAATAAGATTTAGCAAAGCAGAACTGAGCTACATCTCTTTTCAGTTGGGATTGGTGCAGAGCTGTTATGCTGCCTCAAGGACTAAAGGAAGCACAGTAGTTAGGATGTGCAGCATACCTAGGATGTGTTCTTCAGTGTAGTTCAATTATATTTTAAGAGTGCACTGGAAGGGAGCTGCCCAGTATGCTGTTATTGTGCAAAGGATTAACACTGTGTTGCTTATGATAGGGTAGAGTGTGAGTTTGCAGAAACTATATTGGTTCAAATCCAGATGGGGAAAGAAAGTCAAAGGCTAGGGAATCAAATAAGTTGCAAGAATACTTAGGGTTAATGGGTATTAAACATCTGATTCCAGATAAATGCCAAGGGAACTAGGTGGTGTGCTTTTGAAAATACATGTTCTGTGCTTCAAGGGAAACTTTGTTTCTCTGTAATTGGCATTTGGCACAAGCAGCCAAAATCTGTTTTGGTGCCTATTTTTTCAGCAGTACTTATGCAGACTCTAATAAGAATCTGTGACATTTTTTCAGTGCTGTGCATCCTCTTTCTCTCAATGCGTTAGAAACTAATTCCAAACTGTTACCTGCTGCTGTAGTAAGGATTTTATTTTAGGACTTTCATAATTTAATGAGAAGAGAATAGCATGCCTGGAATGTTTTCTTTCTTTCTTTTGTTATGGACTCAGGGAGGTCTAGAACAGATACTTTTCAAAAAGGAACGGAGGTGGAGGACTCATCATAAGATGCCTTAAATACTGATGGAAGGGGTACAACTGGGATTGAATTTCCTGTGATGAATGTAACCACTTTTGGTCTCTGGATCAGATTAGGTACTGGATATTTTGCAAGAGATTATGGGCAAATGACTTTTTGAGCCAGCCAGGCATGTGCCCTGGTAATGGCTCCCTTAAAGGATGGTCCAGGGTTGGGAAGAAAGGACTGGGAGGTGCAGGTGTGAGTGAACACAAAAATGCTGTTATCTCTGACCTATAGTCCTTGCAAATGAGGAATGAGGTCTTGCAGATTTTAAGTAAACCCACAGAATGTGTTATTACTTCTAGAAACAGCAAGTAACTATCAATTGTTATACTTCCCTTTTCTCTCAGGGGTGCTTACTAGTGTGTGAATAGGAAGCTAAATGCCTGGGAGAGTATTGTGTTCCATGCTGTGCTTTGGAGATGCTGGGGTGAGCACATAAACAGAGAAAGCTTCCTTCTGTAATGTAGCTTAGTGCAAGGGTGGGGAACCTGTGGCCCTTCAGATTTTGGACATCAACTCCCATAATTCCTGGCCATGCCTGCTGGGGCTAATGGGAGTTGGAGTCCAACAATATCTGGAAGGCCACAGGTTCCTCACCCTTTAGTGGGATGGTAATTATGGTAGGGAAGGTAGAAGCATTGCTCATAAAGAATGGGATTATCCTTGTGTGGACACAGTAACTTTGTAGACTAGAATTATCTTTATTAATGATATTTATAGACTGTCCTATAACAGAATTCTCAAAGTGAATTCTGAATTCACCCAGTCCCAGTTGGTGGTCTTGCAGCCACATTCTGAAGTAACTGAAGTTTTTGGACCATTTTCAAAGGCAGTCTCACATACAACATATTGCAGTAGTCTACAAGGTGGTTACCAGGGCATGGAGATAGCAAGGCTATATCTGTAGCTGGCTTTCCATCACATCATCTTGTGATGCTACAGTTAGGGTTGTAGCTGGCTTTCCATCACATCATCTTGTGATGCTTCATGGCTCTGATTCTTCATCTGGAGCTGACAGTAGTTGTAAGTATCTAGGTATAGGTGAATATTCAGCAGTGTTAGTCTTTGGCCAAGATGGTATCATGAGCCCATCTGAGCTGGGATGTGTAGTGAAGTATTCCCTAGAATGCTCTGAAATTCCCTCACCTCACCCCACCCCAGTGACTGTTAAAGTAATATGCTGATTCTGTATCCAGCCTTTGCATGGATGGATCAACTGGTTTCAGGCCTCCGCAGATCAGCATGAATAGGACTGGCAAAGGGGAGACAGCTGTTCCCATCCTGCTCAGTCTCATAGAATCATAGAATCATAGAATAGTAGGGCTGGAAGGGACCCACAAGGCCATCGAGTCCAACCCCCTGCTCAATGCAGGAATCCAAGTCAGAGCATCCCTGACAAATGGCTGTCCAGCCTCGTCTTAAAGGCCTCCAGTGTGGGAGAGCCCACCACCTCCCCAGGTCTCCTTCCTTCCTTGTTAAGATGCAATTTCTTTAACAAGGAAAAAGCTCCTGAGTGGGAACATCACCTTTCTGAAGGCTTGTCCTGACAAAGACATTTCACATCAACAGCGTCTCATGTCAACTTTGGCAAATATGAGTCACTCATTCTAAAACCTCCCTCCACTAAGAAAAAGAAAGAAGCTCATGCACCAAAGAGGAAATGAATCATACTCCACAGCTTGAATACATCATGACAGCAGTGGATCTAATGAGAGAGGGCCATTCATTCTGGGTGTAAAGTTTCCACCATTGACACAGAAATGCTATTAATTAAAGAAAAGCTACCTGAAGCTAAAGATAAGAGGCACTAGACCTGCCAGGCTGGAATATATGAGTGGGGATTCAGCCTTGTTAAGCCTGTGGGACCTTAGGCCTGAGAGCAAGTGCTGTGGGAAGAGGATTCCTTTGGCTTGATACAAGGAGCTACTTAAGAATGAAAAGGTGTGAGGCCAAGCTTGGACTTGGTGTAATTTAATGAGGGATTTACAGCAAAGTGTAATGTACACCAATTCTTACAAGCAATGACTTGTAACATGCATGCTTGGAGGGCCAGATGAAGGAGTTGCTTAGGGCTCATGCACATTAGGCTTGCCTTTGAGCAGTTATGCTCTCTGTATCTCTGTGGCAAATTCTTCCCTGTTCCAATAGAATTGGTCAGGGGTGGGGTGGGCAGTGGCGGCGGCATTGTACTTTTTTCTCTAAGTGAAACCAACAGCTTGTGAGTCATTCTTTTCTGACTGCTATATATTGATGCATTGTGCTGTTTCCTGGAGAATACAGTAACAGAAGAAAGGCAGCCTGTCTAGCACCATCATAATGATCCATGAGAACCAGAAGTCGAGCATAGATGTCTCAACCTTGTCGGATTTGGTGGAAACTGATACAGACTGCATTCAAATGAACATATCTTGGCTTAATAAGCTGAGATATGAATGAGTCTTTTGCCCAAGCATACAGTCATAGAATCGTAGAATTATAGAATAGTAGGGTTGGAAGGGGCCTACAAGGCCATCAAGTCCAACCCCCTACTCAATGCAGGAATCCAAGTCAGAGCATCCCTGACAGATGGCTGTCCAGCCTAGTCTTGAATGCCTCCAGTTTGGGAGAGCCCACTACTTCCCTATTGGTTCCATTGTCGTACTGCTCTAACAGTCAGGAAGTTTTTCCTGATGTTCAGCTGGAATCTGGCTTCCTGTAACTTGAGGGGAGATATGATAGCACTCTTCAAGTACTTGAAAGGTTGTCACAGAGAAGAAGGCCAGGATCTCTTCTTGATCATCCCAGAGTGCAGGACACGGAATAATGGGCTGAAGTTACAGGAAGCCAGATTCTGGCTGAACATCAGGAAAAACTTCCTGACTGTAAGAGCAATACGACAATGGAACCAATTACCTGGGGAGGTGGTGGGCTCTCCCACACTGGAGGCCTTCAAGATGAGGCTGGACAGCCATTTGTCAGGGATGCTCTGACTTGGATTCCTGCATTGAGCAGGGGGTTGGACTCGATGGCCTTATAGGCCCCTTCCAACCCTACTATTCTATGAATCTATGAGCCCATGATTCCGTGTCCTGCACTCTGGGATGATGGAGAAGAGATCCTGGCCTTCCTCTCTGTGACAACTTTTCAAGTACTTGAAGAGCGCTATCATATCTCCCCTCGGTCTTCTCTTCTCAAGGCTAAATATGCCCAGTTCTTTCAGTCTGGTTTCATAGGGCTTTGTTTCTAGTCTGCTGATCATCTTTGTTGCCCTCCTCTGAACCCTCTCCAGTTTGTCTGCATCCTTCTTAGTGTGGTGCCCAGAACTGGACACAGTACTCCAGATGAGACCTAACCAGTGCTGAGTAGAGGGGAACTAGTACTTCCCGGGATTTGGAACCTATGCTTCTATTAATGCAGCCCAAAAGAGCATTGGCCTTTTTTGCAGCCACATCACATTGTTGGCTCATATTCAGCTTGTGATCGACAACAGTTCCAAGATCCTTCTCGCTTGTAGTGTTGTTGAGCCAAGTATCGCCCATCTTGTAACTGTGCATTTGGTTTCTTTTTCCTAGGTGCAAAACTTGGCATTGATCCCTCTTAAATATCATTCTGTTGTTTTGTGCCCAGCGTTCCAGTCTATCAAGATCACTTTGAATTTTGTTTCTGTCTTCCAGGGTATTAGCTATCCCGCCCAATTTTGTGTCATCTGCAAATTTGATAAATGTTCCCTGCACCTCCTCCTCCAAAGTCATTAATAAACATGTTGAAGAGCACTGGGCCCAGGACTGAGCCCTGTGGTACCCCGCTCATTACCTCTCCCCAGTTTGAGAAGATCCCATTGATAAGCACTCTTTGAGTCCGATTCTGTAGCCAACTGTGGATCCACCGGATTGTTGTTTCATCTAGCCCACTTTGAGCTAGTTTGCTCATCAGGATATCATGGGGCACTTTGTCAAAAGCTTTGCTGAATTCGAGGTATATGATGTCTACAGCATTCCCACAGTCCACAGGGGAGATTACGTGATCAAAAAATGAGATCAGATTTGTCTGTCAGGATTTGTTCTTGACAAATCCATGTTGGCTTTGAGTAATCACTGCATTGTTTTCAAGGTGCTTCCAGATGGATTGCTTGATAATCTCCTCCAGAATTTTTCTAGGGATTGATGTCACACTGGCTGGTCTATAGTTCCCAGGTTCCTCTTTTTTACTCTATTTGAAGATAGGGACAACATAAGCCCTCCTCCAGTCATCTGGCACTTCCCCCGTCCTCCATGATTTCTCAAAGACAATAGACAGTGGTTCTGAGAGTTCTTCTGCCAGGTGTCCTTTATTACTCCAGGATGCAGTTCATCGGGCCCTGGAGATTTGAACTCATTCAAAGTAATTACATGTTCCCTGACCATATGCCTATAGATCTCAAGCTGCAAGCCTGCCCCTTCAGCCTGTACTTCACCTTTGCCAGGGGGGTCATAGACCCTCTTTTGGGAGAAGACTGAGCCAAAGTAGGAATTGAGCACTTCTGCCTTTTCTTTGTCATCTGCTGTCATTTTGCCATCCTTATTTAATAGCTGAACCATCATTTCTTTCCTCTGTCTTTTACTATGCATGTATCTGAGGAAATCCTTTTTGTTGCTTTTAGCATCCCTCGTTAACCTCAGCTTGTTCTCAGCTTTAGCCTTCCTGACGCTTTCCCTGCAATTCTGTGCTACCTGCCTGTACCCTTCCTTTGTTGCTTGGCCTTCTTTCCACTTTCTATATGTGTCCTTTTTTGTTTTCAGGTAATCTCTAAGCTTTTTGTGAAGCCACACTGGCTTCTTCTGTTGCCTTCCACCTTTTCTTCTTGTTGGAATGGTTTGTGATTGTGCCTTGAGAATGTCTTTTTTTAAAAGCTCCCACCCGTCTTGGACTCCTTTTCTCGTTAGAGTCGCTTGCCATGGGACCTTACTGATCATTGTTCTGAGTTTATTAAAATCATCTTTCCTAAAATCCAGGGTATGCGTTTGACTACATGCTGCTTTTGCTTCCCTTAGAACCAAGAACTCAAGTACAACATGGTCGCTTTCCCCCAGAGTTCCTGTAACTGCTACTTTATCCACTAAGTCATCTCTGTTGGTTAGGATAAAGTCAAGGATAGCCGATCCTCTAGTTCCTTCCTCTACTTTCTGTAGGAGGAAGTTATCCGCCACACAAGTCAGGAATTTCCTGGAGGGGCCATGTTTTGCAGAATTTGTCTCCCAACAAATATTGGGAAAATTGAAGTCCCCCATTACTACTACATCATGCTTCCTTGAAACATTGGCTATTTGCTTTTCAAAAATTTCATCCTCGTCTTCTCCTTGATTGGGTGGCTGGTAGTAGATTCCGACCACCATGTTCCTTTTATTCTTTGCTCCATTTATTTTGATCCAGATGCTCTCGATGGAGCTACCAAGCTCATCCTCCTGTATTTCTGTGCAGAGATATGTATTTTTCACATATAGTGCAACCTTGCCTCCCTTTCTGTTCTTCCTTTGCATGAGCTGGAAAACTAATCTCTAGTTAGCCGTAGTTTCCCATTTTGTCCAGTCCAGGAAACTATGGTTAATAGCTTCAGCATAAGACAAGATATTAAACCAAGTACTTAATATCCTGGCTTGTTTTGAAATGGTTAACTATTGTTTCTCGGTTCAGACAAAAAAAACCATGGTTAACTAGAGACTTCCTGGTATGGCTAACATGAAGGGGCTGCATACATGGGCAAAATATCACCTTCATATATCATTCAAAATATCAGTTTATTAAGCTGGAATATAATTATCTGAACAAGAAAAAGAAAGGTTACTAAAGGGCTGGATATGATAGAGGTTTATAAAATTATGCATTGTTTTCAGAAAATGAATAGATTTTTTTCTCCCTCTTTTATAAATACTAGAATTAAGAGTTACCAATAAATTGAATGGCAGTAGATTTAGGACAAGCAAAAGAAAGTACTTCTGTACACAACACTGATCAACAGCATGTTTACTCAGAAGTAAATCCTACTTTATTCAGTGAAGTTTATTCTTTAGTAAATGAGTATAGGATTTTTACCCAGCTCATGGAATATGCTGCTGCAAGAGGTCACAATGGCCACTGGCTTAGATGGCTTTAAAAGGGGATTAGACAAGTTTGTGTGGAATAGGTCTGTAACCACTATTAACCATCATAGGCAAACTGAGCATCCCAGTTCAAAGGCAGTTTGCTTCTCTGAATAAGTATTGTTGGGGGCAGCAACAGAGAAGGTCCTGCATTCATGACCTCCATGTGGACGTCCCACAGCGGTTGGTCACTATGGGAAACAAGATGCTGGCTTACATGGGCCTCCAGTCTGATCCAGGGCCAGGAGGGTTCCTGGGTGATGTTTGAGAGTGAGGTGGACAAATGGGCTAGTCCATCTTCAAGAGGTAAACCATTGTAGTCATCTGAGATGTGAAAATGCTTATTAGTCCAGTAGACGTACTGCATAGACAAGGCCTAACAGTAAACGAATTACACCCAAAATTATTCCAGTTGCACTTTGTTCAGGATAGTATTCTATATTAAATATCCAAAACCTAAAACCAACAAAGCAGGCCTAAAAAACAGTGATCTCTTTTGTTTTTCATATAATACTTCAATGAAACTCAAAACGTAAATTGCCTTTATTATAAGAGAACTGTCAAAAAGTGTTCAACATGAAACATCAAGCTATCTACTGTATATCTAATGAAAGATGATATAGGCAGATATGGGCAATATGTCAATAGGATTATTAAACTATATAGTGAAATAGTCGTTCTAACCCATTATATGCAAATCTTGACATTGAAGCAATTGATGAGAATATACATATGCATTGGTTTTTCACTACCAAGGTTACTGCTTAGTCATGTTTCTCGTTGGTAAAAACTGGTAATGCACTTGTGCAGTTGCTTCCATTGCAGTGCTTGCAAACCACAGTATAAACAAGAGCTTAAGTTGGCATGTACATCTTTGACTGCATGTTTTGTCAACTGCGATTTGGCAGGTACAGAGAACTGTCTTTAGTAATTTCTCTGGTGCCGGTTCTTTTTTTGTGGCTAGTGGATGAAGATATCCTTGTAAACATTGCCATCCCCATTGTTCTGGAAACACATTGTAAACTCCAAGTGTTTTCCATCCCAAACAGTGGAAATGAACCCTGTACAGGTGGTATGTAGTAGCATCAACAGTTGGAATTGCAACGCTAAGCTCTCTTTAGATAGTTTCTTAATGTTCATAGAATCAGAGAATAGTATGGTTGGAAGGGGCCTACAAGACCATTGAGTTCTTAATGTACTTCGCAGTATGCTGAGTGGCTCACAATTCATAGAGCTCATTGACTTTCCATCATCCCTAGCCCTACCCATGTATCAACTCTCCTCAGCTTTTGATGATCTCATGAGCATTTACTCTATAAACATACCTCTCCACACTCCAGTCCACATTTTGTTCTGACTCTTACTTTCCTGGAAGTCTTTATCTACTTCTGGAAACTTGTCTCTAAGTTCTAGCATTTGGTGAATGTATAGTCTGGCACATTTGATGTAATTATTGTGTCCAGCACTTGAAAAAAATGGAATTATTAGTTCAGCAGTCTGCAAATGTAATTACCAGTTTCCAGGCATTTCGGTCTTTGTTGTATCAACATATCAACCATGTGAAGGCACATAATCCAAAGGTATACTGCTCTTCTACTCTTAAGAGTTTCTTTAGTTTCTTCAAGCCTTTTGGGTAAGGTTTGTAGAACTATTGAAGAATTTATCTGCTCAGCTGGCTTTTCTTCAGTAATGGATTTCTCAAAAAGTAAGAAAAGTTACTCGATTACTGGTTGTCAATCGCCATTGTATTACTGGATTCAGGGGCTTCCACTGGATTCACTGGTCTTTGTTGGGGCGTGTTTGTCTATGTCTGAAGGTGAAGACACTCTGTGTCCTCTAGCGGTTCCCACCTCTGGAGTATTGTACTATATTGTAGTGTACTTCCGCTATTGGTAGAGCACTTCCTGCTGTTGATACCAGTAATTGGCCCCTTCCAACCCTACTATTCTATGATTCCTCAGTACCAGATTCATTCATAAAATTCCCAGTGGCTTCCAAATATAACATCAAAAAGTTGAGTCCTCCAAGATGTATAATCTTATTAAACTCTGCAAGATGGGAACTTACTATCTGACATGCTTTTATCCACAGACTCTGATTGAAAGCAACAACAGACACATCCATACCCAATCTCTGTGGTTCTGCACATATGAATGTTAGCGTGGTGTACAGGCAACTGAGACTAGTTGGGTTTAAGTCAGTCAGTTGGAGGAATAATGTGGAACATACCTCTGGCTGAGAGCCTGCATACACAGTCTGCATATACCCTGATCATCTGGGCTCTGGTTGTCTTTGCAATCTATTTGTAATCTATAGCGGCAGGGCCAGCCTTCCCATGAGGTGGAGTGAATCAGGTGACAGAGCAGGAGGAGCAGTAAATTGCATGTTCCCTCCCTGCCTCCCTCCAAGAGTCCCCCATCATGCTACTGCCTCACTCCAGAGAGTCCCACTGGCTGCTCTGCCAATTTGGCATTTGCCACAGCTGGAGAACAGGGCTGGTGGGGCTCTCCGGAGCTGCTGCCCACTCCGTGGCACTACCAGCCCCACTCTTTCGCTGTGGCAAATTGATTTTCAAAGCAGATGTGCCTGAATGAGGGCACCCCATGTATCTCCTCTTATGTTACAAATTTCTTTGTTTATCTGATTTGCATGGTTCTGACTTCATTAACAAATGGGCCCTCTCTATTCCGTTCTTTCTCTGTGATAAATTTACCACATAATAAACAATTTTCTTTGAAATTAAACCATGGAACTTCTGAGAGAAGTACGTAACACTTCCTCTTTTTTTCAAACAACTTTGTATGTAGTTTTTGTTGGTATACATGCTTCATGGACTTTCAGTTCACCTTGAGGAACTTCCAAAAATCTCTCATTCAAATTGTCATGTCTTTCCTTACTCACTTCAATTATGCCTCTCATGTCTTTTTTCCCAAAGAATCACACAACTTTCATCATCACCAAGTACACTGTCACAAATAATGCAGTGTTCAGCATCCTTTGTTATGAACTTTATTGAACCATTCAAGCAGAAATGATAGCTACATTAGTGACATTAGTTCATTATCAATGTTTTGTGTCTTAAGTTAAAACATATATAATGTATGGAAATAACAAGGTAGAATTGATTTCAACAAGAAAAAAAGGTGGAAGACAACAAAAGAAGCCAGTGTGGCTTCACAAAAAGCTTAGAGATGATCTGAAAACAAACAAGGACACATATAGGAAGTGGAAGGAACGCCAAGCTACAAAGGAAGAGTACAGGCAGGTAGCACAGAATTGCAGGGATGGTGTCAGGAAGGCTAAAGCTGAGAATGAGCTGAGGTTAGCGAGGAATGCTAAAAGCAACAAAAAGGCTTTCTTCAGATACATGCATAGTAAAAGACAGAGGAAAGAAATGGTGGTTCAGCTATTAAATAAGGATGGCAAAATGATAGCAGATGACAAAGAAAAGGCAGAAGTGCTCAATTCCTACTTTGGCTTAGTCTTCTCCTGAAAGAGGCTCTATGACCCCCCTCCCCCCTGCAAAAGCGAAATACAGGCTGAAGGGGCAGGATTGCAACTTGAGATTGATTAGGCATATGGTCAGGGAACATGTAATTACTTTGAATGAGTTCAAATGTCCAGGGCCCGATGAACTGCATCCTGGAGTAATAAAGGAACTGGCAGAAGAACTCTCAGAACGACTGTCTATTCTCTTCGAGAAATCATGGAGGACGGGGGAAGTGCCAGTTTACTGGAGGAGGGCTAATGTTGTCCCTATCTTCAAAAAGGGCCAAAAGGAGGAACCTGGGAACTACAGACCAGCCAGTCTGACTTCAATCCCTGGGAAAATTCTGGAGCAGATTTATAAAGCAATCCATCTGGAAGCACCTTGAAAACAATGCCGTGATTACTCGAAGCCAGCATGGATTTGTCAAGAACAAATCCTGACAGACAAATCTGATCTCATTTTTTGATCAGGTAACCTCCCTTGTGGACTGTGGGAATGCTGTAGACATCATATACCTCAACTTCAGCAAAGCTTTCGACAAAGTGCCCCATGATATCCTGATGAGCAAACTAGCTCAAAGTGGGCTAGATGAAACAACAATCCGGTGGATCCAGAGTTGGCTACAGAATCGGACTCAAAGAGTGCTTCTCAATGGGATCTTGTCCAACTGGGGAGAGGTAACAAGCGGGGTACTGCAGGGCTCAGTCCTGGGCCTAGTGCTCTTCAACATGTTTATTAATGACTTGGAGGAGGAGGTGCAGGGAACATTTATCAAATTTGCAGATGACACAAATTTGGGAAGGATAGCTAATACCCTGGAAGACAGAAACATTTCAAAGTGATCTTGATAGACTGGAGCACTGGGCAGAAAACAACAGAATGATATTTAATAGGGATAAATGCCAAATTCTGCACCTAGGAAAAAGAAACCAAATGCACAGTTACAAGATGGGCGATACTTGGCTCAACAATACTACAGTCGAGAAGGATCTTGGAACTGTTGTCGATCACAAGCTGAATATGAGCCCACAATGTGATGTGGCTGCAAAAAAGGCCAATGCTCTTTTGGGCTGCATTAATAGAAGCATAGCTTCCAAATCATGTGAAGTCCTAGTTCCCCTCTACTCAGCACTGGTTAGGTCTCATCTTGAGTATTGTTTTCAGTTCTGGGCACCACACTTTAAGAAGGATGCAGACAAACTGGAGAGGGTTCAGAGGAGGGCAACAAAGATGATGAGGGGACTGGAAACAAAGCCCTATGAAGAGAGACTGAAAGAACTGGGCATGTTTAGCCTTGAGAAGAGAAGACTGAGGGGAGACATGATAGCGCTCTTCGAGTACTTGAAAGGTTATCACAGAGAGTAAGGCCAGGATCTCTTCTCTATCATCCCAGAGTACAGGACATGGAATCATGGGCTCAAGTTACAGGAAGCCAGATTCCAGCTGAACATCAGGAAAAACGTCCTGACTGTTAGAGCAATACGACAATGGAACCAATTACCTAGGGAGGTAATGGGCTCTCCCACACTGGAGGCATTCAAGACGAGGCTGGACAGGGATGCTTTGACTTGGATTCCTGCATTGAGCAGGGAGTTGTACTCAGTTATGGGCCCCTTCCAACCCCACTATTGTATGATATAAGTAAATGTGAAACAGCCTTTCCTCAGGAAGAAAGCTCTAGATTTTTTATTTTATTTTTGGCCTCTGGACAGATAGACATTCTCAAAAAAGGAAAAGTTGTTTTTGGTGGAATTAGTTTATGGTCGACTTATATATCTACTGGACTCCATATGATGATTTTCATGGCAGGCAAGACCTAACTAATTCATTTCTTTCCAGGAAACTACTTGCTCAGAAGCTTTATTTTGATAAGGAAGTGGTAAAAAGCAAGTGCTTGTTTTCTAATATGGCGATAAAACATACTGGAATGGCTTGAAATGTTTATAGCTCTTGGTGTATTTCTTAGGATGCACATTAGTGAATCCTTAGTAGTGAATTATACCATTGCTTAATTTTTTTAACGTATTTAATTTTTCCTTGTCCATGTTTTATAAGAAGAGTTGGCTGTGCTATGTTCACAAAAGAGCAAGAATGGTTGGGAGGGCAGAAACTTTCTTTTGCAGGCTCAGGGAATGAGCCATTTCATTTCCATAGAGCAAATATCTCAGGATTCCAAGCAATGTTCTGGCTGACCGAAGTTCAGCATTAGTCTATAAGCTGGGCATGAACTAACAGTATTAATATATTCTGTTTTTTAATACAGCTTCCATCATGCTAATGATTGTCTATTTGTGACTTCTTAGAAATAGTGCTACAGAACTCATTGTCCCATATATGTTGAAAGTAAAGGACTTTGCTCAAGAATCAAGACATCTGCATCTTAAAAAGAACCAAATGAAACTGCAACCATGAATGACAATCAAGTTAAAATGTCAAATTAATTTTCATGCGTTGTTCTGCATGAAGAATCTGTCATATTTTCCCTATCGCGATAGATGCTGGAATGGGAAATCATGATTAAGGCAGGGCTGTGTGTATTCTGCAGTCAAGGCATGTGAGTGCAGAATTTTGTATGGCGTACAGAATTCCCCATCCTAAGAATCCTAGCAGATAATGACTGTGTTAATATGCAGCGTGTTTATATCTATTTGGAAAATTTTAACATGGACAGAAGCTCCGATTACTGGGCTGGTGACAGGAATACATTTTCTCACATCTGTCTGTCCTTCCTTCCTTCCTTCCTTCCTTCCTGTTATTTCTCCTTTCAGGTTGTGTTTTTATTAGCTCCTTTCATTTGAAAGAATTATCTACATTCAATTTTTTAAAAAACGTGAACTTACTTTTTTTTTAAAGGCAAGTTTCTAGCCCTTATACCTTGAAAGTACATAGGAAATGCTGGTGTTATCTCAGAAGTCATCAGGGGGATGGGGCTGTGCTGAACAGGATTTCCAGTGTGTATGGAGCATGGGTCCAGTATTCCATATAGAGTGTTCATTCCTCCCCATGATTAGCAGTATCAGAGTAAATCATGCAAAGGAAGTAAATGTATTTACTGTTCCATTGACCTGTATGGGCAAAGGGAGAGTGTTTGTAATCATGGAAATCACTGAATTTCCATTCAAATGCAGAATAAAGAAATTGCATTCCAATGCAAGAGGTTGCATTTGACCTCTTGCCACAGGCCTTGCATGCTCTCTATAGGTCTAATTGAAACCAGCACTTGTCTGAGCCCAGTTTATGATGTTTGTGAAGGACTGGTGGTGTTGGCGTTATTTAGGCATGTCATTGTTGGTCAGGCTCACTTTAGAGCAGGGACATAAACCACTGCGTAGGAAGGTTTATTTATTAAATTTATATACTGCCCAACTCACACATGCTCTTGGAGCAGTTTACAATCATAAAACCCCAAAGCAACAATAAGATTTCCAGTAGGGAGTGAGCTATGTGTGGTTCTAAAATCCTTCTCTTAATCACTGGAGGTTACAAAGACTTCTTGTTTCAGAACCTTTAGTAGACATAACTGTTTACACCTTTTCAAACAGAGATGCTACTAGATTGCATGCTGCACCATGAAACTGCCGTCACTTTGATTATGTTCTAGAATACAAAGGTAGGTGACATACATACATACATACATACATATATGCTGAGTTCTGCTGCATATACCTATTGCTTTCGCAGGCAGTGAGCGTCTAAAAACCTGACTATTAATTTACCCCAAATCTCACATCTTTTAAGACATGAGGAAACTAGTTTTGTAAACTAAGCACTCCCTTTCTCAGTCCTGCACTTTCTCTTTCTGTATCTAATTTAATGGCTCTGCATTCTTCGGTACCTTTTCTTCTGCTTTCCATTTCTTGCTTTATTTAAGAATGGAGGGTTGTATGTGGAATAGAGCAAGTGTGTTCCTCCCCCTCCCTGTGGTTTTCAGGAATTGGTTTTGGGTGAGATACTTGTAACTAAGCTGTTCATGTAGGGATTACCTTGCTGTGGACGGCAAACTTCAGCTTGTCGAATCTTCGACACACAAAGGGTAAGAGCCTCATCCCTATATCTGAAGGGGTTGGTGGTGTGTTAGCTGAAAGCATAATGAGCTCTGACAGAGTCTAAGTCGAGAGAGCACGGTGGTGCCTGCTGTTTGGAAATTAAGACCATGGAATGGAGCCAGACAAGGGTATTACAAGGGATAGTAAAGCTCTAAGGATGGGGGAAAAGCAAGTCAGAGAAACAGATACCTAGGGTTGACTATTTGGGACAGTTCATCAAAACAATTAGGGGTGGGGGGTTCACCTATTTCCTTGAAGCTGAGTCTGAGAAAAGTATTCAAAGGCTGGCAGTGGCTACACCACAAGGCGGCATAGCTTTACAAATAAGTCTATAAAATGTACTAGCCTTTAAACATCTATTGTAAGTCACTTTGAGTATCTCTCTTTCTTAGAAAAGTGATAAATAAAATATTAGCCCACTTACTCACATATCTATGTAGCCATTTGTAGTACATCAACAGCCTGAAAGGAGGATAAAACATCAACTCTCTTCCAATTTACAAAAGTTTCCCTGTCTGGAGGAGCAGGGAATTTGGAAAAGTTTCCCTGTCTGGAGGAGAGTGTCCTCACAGGAGATAGGATAAGTGGCTTTTTATAAGTTTGTGGTAGCTGAGTTCATTTGCTCCAAGTAGTAATTTATCTCACCTCACCACAAGAATCACCAGGTGGGTTTTCATGGATTGTATTACTTAGGACAGTATTATTTTTGAACAGTTTGTTGAACTCTTTTAATGTTCTATGTGAAGACAAGAAAATAAAGAAATAGAAAAATCAGCTGATTTAAATATTTTTTTTAATAGATTTGTCATCAGTTTTGTAACAGATGAGTAATCAATTATATTTATATTTGCATAGTACCAAATGCCTATATAGGAGCAGTTGTCAGGATATTGAAGGCCTTCCTAGCTTGATGATGTGGTAATGTTATGAATTGGGAGACAAAGTTACTTAGCATATGTGACATACCATTGTGTCTGCACCTCCACCCCTATGAGGTAGAAGAGGCTGCAAGACACCTTTTGTCTATATTTCTCAGATAGGCTGCCACCATCCAAATATTATTAAGTTATGGAATATTACTATTTAATAACTCATACCCTGGATACATGGGGATCTGGGTTTATGGCTTTTTTATATGGCGAATGACAGGCTCCTTTTTCAGAGCTTCCTTTAAACTACTCAACAGTCAGGTTAACATGTTTGCCAAGCAGTCCAGCACATGGGTGAAGCCAACCCTCAGTCTAGGCAAGAGGATCAAGTTCTCAAGTCCAGTTTCCAATTCAATATATTTATTAAGGAACTAAGCAGAGAGAATTTCGGAAATTGCTTTAAAAAAATAAAATGAAACCTCAAACTAGCTTACCAGCACTCACTTATCAGGATTCTAAGAGTAACTGACCATAGCACTTTACAGGCAGGAGAGGTCCACCTGGGACTCCAGAGAGTGGAAGAATTTTGCCTTGACTCTTTTCCAACCACCTGAAGATAAATAAAAGATTTCACAGTCACAGGTATTTTTATGGGGATTGGGCAGTTCCCAGAGAGGTAAATTTAAACTGACGGATCAAAAACCTGGGAGGCCCTGATGATACATTCTCCAAGTGATTTCTATATTACCTTATTGGTGTAATGCTGAGTCAGCCTGGAAATGGCATACAAATTCAGATTTGGGGTTTTAGGCAGCCTGGCCATGCCTGGTATGTTCTTTGTTCAAATATATTTCCAGAAAAGTGGGGATGGGGGAGGTTGCATTCGTAGCAGCTTAGCATTGTACTGTATTACTCCTTGGGAGTAATTGCTTATCTACTGAAGCTTTCTGGAACATGATAGGGAAGAGTACTTTTTGGGCTATCTGATACTGCTTCATGGAAAATGGACAAGGTTATTTGCTGAAAAAGTATGCAAGTGGATATGCCATAAGATGCAAACAAAGTAAGGAAGTGGCTGAAATGCCATGCAATGCAGTGAATCCTTCAGGAGCTACAAAAAAGAGGTTCCTACTTGATATTTGGTATATGAGCTTTATGTTGCCCAAACTTTCAGTGTATGGGGTTAAGTAGATAATCCTGAAGCTCCTTTTTCACTCTGTTCATTCTAGAGATGTCAGTTTTTTTATGTGGTGCTGAACATTCAAGAACTCATTTTTTTGGCAGGCAGGATTGCAGCAAAATCTAATGAAATGGCAATATTCTGTTAAGTTGTTGGTGAAAGGCAGAGATGAGCCTTGATTCCATACAATCTGAAACTTGAGTTTTGTTGTCAGTACACTGATCCCTGCTGGCTTTAGGCTTCCCCTCCATGTGAACGACCCATTACCAGCCTGAATCAAGGTTGTTAGATGCAGTAATTTCTGAAGCTGAAAGAGGCAATTCAAGCTAGGTTTTGAGGGGCAAGCAAAATGAACATAGGGCAAAGTTAAATAGCAAGAGGTATTAGGTATGGCTGAGGTAGTGTGATCTATCCTTACTGTACTGCAGTTATGCCAGCATTATCAGGCTGTCTGAACAGTATACTTTGCTATTTCCATACTTGAGAAGTAGATATATCTGTTTGCTCTTGAGATACCTTACCACCAGGCCACTGATACCAAGGCTGTGCTTTTGGAGGCTGTTGGAAACTATGCAAACTGGGGATCTAGCATCTTATCCCCACCTACAAAATTGGTGGAAAGTCTCTTGATCTTGGTGGATCAAGAGATTCTTTTGAATTGTGGCATCATGTCTCAGTCTCATTAGGTACTGAACCAGGTAAAGAGACTGCTATTTTGTGTTATGGAATATTTAGTCTACCCATGATTATCCTAATACTTCATTGCATCACTCATGGGCTATTGATAGGAGCCCTGAATGGAAGTTGCTTCCCAAGATGCTTCCAGGTTCCTAATTATGGAATGTCTGAGCTTCTGTCATTACGGTTTAATGCCCTGCGAATTGCTGTGGTTGCAGGTGCCTCCTCTGAGCTGTTTTTAAACATGATTCCTATCCAGTACAATGTGGATTTAGGTTGTTTAAGGAGCCATGTTCATCATCGTTCTGTGCAGAGATCAAGTGCGGCTTGAAAGATCAGCTGGTCAGGCAGCTCACTCTCATCTAGCTGTATTTGTATTGTGTGACATACCAGGCGGCAGAATTGCTGACATTCCTCAGGGGGCCAAGCAAGCAACACAGATAAGTGGGGAAAGGATGATCACAATCACAGGTGGAAGATGGTTGGGTGGAGCCAGTGTACAGGAAGTTTTTGGTATGTCAGTGGCATAAGGGCAAAGTAACTGGGGCACAACCACTATGCTGTGAAGTCCAGGTGGATGACTTTGTGTGTAGGGCTGCTGCTATCTCTTGGTACTGGGAAATCCTTAATTAGAAGATGGTTAACAGTGCTGTGATACAGCTAATGAGGCCAGGCTGAAGAAATATATAGCACATTGTCAGTGTGTATAGATGAGCATATTTGCAGGCAGTGGGACAGTATAGATTTCACAGTGGTTTTGCATTGCTTGGAAAGAGCAACTGAATAGCAAGACTACATTAAAAATATGCAGCTTGAAAGAGAGTGGAAGTCATCAGTATCTAATGTTGTTTGTGTTTTGCTTCAGGCCTCCTGCATATTCACAGCTTAAGGAGATCTAGTCCTATTGAACCTACTGGATTTGTGAGCTTTGTTTCAGCCAGAAATGGGGAAGACTATTGTAATTAATTTCAGCCATTGTGGCCAAAGTGCAAGACAGTGCTGGCTTGCTGCCTCTGAGGAGCCATTGATTTAGGGCATTGTAAGGACTCTGGTTCGAAAGCTCCGTTGAGCAAAGAGAGTCTCTGGGTGTCTGACACCCCCCCCCCCCGGCGCTTCCTGAGTGTCTCTTGCAAGCAGCCTCGGTCTGCCTTTCTCTTTGTTAACAGTGTGACAGCAATGTGACACCATGAAAATAATTACTAACAAATCATGGTGGTGACTACAAACAGCTCACCGTCTTCAGATAAATGTCAGGGAGCATTAGAGCATGACCGCAGGAGATGCATAGAGGCTAGAGTTCTCTGTTTCCCAGTTCCAGGATATTTGCAGACCTCACCTGCTCATCACCTTCCTGGTGCAGCCAGTGTGGGAAATATCTAGGTGGTCAAATAGGCTTGGTATCAAGCTCAGAGGCACACAAGAAACATAGCCAGTCACTTGATGACTACTTTGTCAGGTGGATATAGGATGAATTGAACACAGCCTCATGCCAGGTGAATGCCCAAGGGAAGCCATGCTTCTTCTCTCGCTAGTGACTATTTTATTCCAATAAAGCTAAAAAGAAGGTAGAGGTAGGTGTGTGTGCAGGTGCATGCGTGTAGATTCAGAAAGGAGCAGTGAAGCTGCCAAGGCTTTAGAATACATCATTTTGCAGAGAAAGGCTGAAGGAATGAGAAATGTGTGGCCCAGGGAAAGAGTGAGGGGTGGGGGTAGCCATAATTGCAGTATTCAGCCATTTTGAAAGTGTGTCATAAAGGAAGAGGAGACATTTTATTTCAGGTGGCACTGAGGAAAAGCAAACGAACTTGGGTTCAACTGCAGAACACTTTTTGCAGCTGTGAAAGTGGATCTGTAATGGAACAGGCTGCACCAGCAAATTTAGAATAGACCAACTTGGGTGACAGGAAGAATGCAGACGCACCGATAGTAGCTTGTGTTTAGAGATGATACCAACAGGTTTGTGACTGGAAATCGAGGGAAAACTTGTAAAAGGCTTGATCTGCAATTACTGTCTGAGTTGCCACACCACCCGGCTAATGTGAAAGATACCAGAGAGTAGAGCCATTCATGAGAGTTGAGGTTTAGCAGTGATTGAATGCAATCACAACCATATTGTATTATCCACATACTGCTGAAAGGTCTGTATTTCCTTTCACCTTTATTGATGCCTTGTGCTTTCTAGCTTATTTGCAAGGCAGTGGTTATGGGTAGATGATGAATATAATATACAGAGTTGTTGTACTGGGAAAGCTGGTTACTGGAGATCTGTGTCCTTTCTAGGTCATTCTAGCAGGTGACACATTTCTCAATTTCCGTTCATTTACACAAATTATTCTCTGGCTTTTGCATGTGTAAATAACACTGCTCACATGTTGAGCTGTATGCAGAATGCAAGAATAAGGGGAAGGGTTGCAGGGTGAAAAGCCTTCAGGAAATCTCAAAACTATCTCCCCTCCCCCCTTAACTCATGCAATATTTATGTAGGAGCTAGGAGTCAGATGCACTGACCTCTGGGGTTGTGCAGTTAAACAGCTCTTGTCTCTCCCCCCTTCCCACATTCTAATTGCTGCACTTGTCCTTTGGCTCTGGAGGTTTCTCACTGGCAGAACACATGCTAATGGCAGCCGGTTCTGGGAGGAGTGTTCTGTTCTCTTGCCCTGGCAAGAGCAAAGCTAGTCTCTAGTTGTATGGATCCAAATGCTGAAGATGCCCCCTCTATGATTTCAGACCCCAGGAGAGATTTTAAGCTCTGCTGTCAGCAGCTGCGTGCATGTTGCTGAGAACACAGGGAGTAAAGGGTCGTCAGCTGTGTCACTGGTATTGTGCTTAGCTCTATTGCACTTTACTGCCAAGTTGTGGTTTTAAGGAAGTGTTGTTTGACCCTTCACTGGCAAGGGTGTCTGTTCCACTTGATTTTCTGTTTTCTCCCATCATTTTAAAAATTGAAATTAAAATTCACTTTTGGGAGGGCAGGGTGTAGGTTTGGAGAAGTTCTAGTTCTTTGGCATGCTTTGTTAGTTGGAGAGGGAATTGACCACTTTGATGGGGCGGACATGGGAGATACTTAAGTTCTTGGGTTTAATTCATTCTCCCACCACTACCCGAACTACACTGGAAATAGACACTGCAAGATAGCGACTGCTTTTTAACACCCCAGTGATGCAGAGTAGAGGGTCCATGGCGCAGTGGTAGAGCACTTGCTTTGTTTGCATGTAGACAATATGTTTCAATCTCTGACATCCCCATTTAAAAGCCCTTGGGAACCAAGTGATGAGCGAAATCTTTGTCTGTGATCCTAGACAACCGTTGTTAGTTAGACAATACTAGAGTAGCTGGGCCAAGGATCTAATTTGGTATAAGACAGCTTCAGATGTGTGAACCTGTGGTTTACATGTTCAAGACCGTGTCTGTTCCATGATGGGACTGCCAGACTTTTTACTGGAATCCTGAAGGTCTCATTTTTTATTTAAAACAAATTATTAAACTGAGCTCTCACAGTTGTGAAGATAGGCCTGTAAGTATGTAAGCGCTACTTGATGAACTCTCAAAGCAGATAGGGTCAAGCAGAATTTCTAATAGTCAAGGCACTAGTTCCTTGCATAGCTCTCACCCACTCTCCATGACTAGCAGAAGTAGAATCAATGTATTAAAAATAAGAAAATATATAATGCAGGATGTCCTGTTTTGCAGAACTTTGCAGAATTCAACTTTTCTTGGTGCAGAATTTGAGATACATTGGCACATAATTTTTGAACATTTTAAGTACAGAGCATATATAGTACTGTAAGTATTCTCATACAGCTAAGGGAATGTTTATTCATTTCATTTCGTTTCATATTATTTATGCCCTGCATTTCTGCATAAAAATACATTCAGAGTGGCATACAAAGTAAACAATAACACAACAACAAAAGTAACTAATAAAAAAAGCTGCAGCAGAAACATCACAGTGTCATAAAACAATTTAAAACAGCAGTAAAATTAAAGGAAGAAAACCATATGGGGAAATCCCCATATCAGTTTCCTTAGAATCTTAACTTCAGTTTTAAAGGAAATGTAAAATTCTAGTCCTCATGCTTACAAAGGAAAGCTTGAATATATTGCTAAGAGATTGGAAAAAGACTGACACAAGTGGGCTGTCCATCATTCATACACCTCCCATTTATCTCCCTGCCGTTTGATAAATTCATGTCTACCTTTCATCCTTTCCCTCAATTACTACAGTGCTTACAAAAACCAGTTTCCCAGAGTTACTTTCTGCAGCACACTTCATCTCTGCTCGTAGCACATTCATCTCTGGACTATATGGGTTGATCAGCATGGGGTTGGTGGATGCATGTTCCTACCTTTTGGGGAAGGGTTTTAGACTTGATACTCTCTTGGCCCCTTCCAACTTCGATTCTGTGATAATGTGAACATTTACTGAATCTGCCTAAGTGGCCTACCAACAGAATTTGAGTTTTCCGGAAACAAAATTTCCATTCTGTGATGAAAAAATAGGTCCCTGTAGAAAATCCAAATCTCAGGCTTCTTGTGTCCTTGATCTCATACTTTTTTTTTTTTTTAATATTGGTCTTATGCAGTTCTTGTTTAACAAGAACTCCAGGCAGTTTACAAAGAAGATTAAAAACACTGTGAGTAAAGCAATCATTAGTAAATAATGCTACAATTATAAGCTAGAAAGTAATCTCTAAATCTGCTCGTGTACCATCCACCCTGCTGCACGACTGACTCCCTGGCCGAAGTGCTTGAGGCGGTCTCTGATGTGCGTGCATAGTCTCCTAACTTATTGGTGTTGGGGGACTTCAGTGTACATTCAGAGGCTGCCCTCATGGGGGCACCTTGGGACTTCATGGAGACCATGGCTTCCTGGGAGCTGCACCCTATTCCAACTGGGCCCACCCATGTAGCCAGTCATGCGCTAGACCTTGTGTTTGTTTCTGGAGAAGCGGGAAGTGATCTGGAAGTCGGGGGTATATCCACCACCCATTGTCATGGTCAGATCACTATCTGGTGATGTTGGACTTCTCGATTCCACAACCCCTCTGCAGGGGTGGAGGACCCATTAAAATGGTCTGCCCTAGGCATCTTATGGATCCGAATGGATTCCTGAACGCGCTTGGGGATTCTCTGGAGCACACCAACGACCATTCAGTCGAGACCCTGGTGGGTGGCTGGAATGCCGCAATCACTGGGGTATTAGATCGGGTGGCTCCGAAATGCCCTCTCCCCCTGAACAGGGCTCGGACTGCACTATGGTTCAATCCGCAGTTACAAGCTCTGAAACAGGAGGTGAAACGGCTAGAGCGCCGGTGGCGGAAGTCTCACTCCAAAGACGATCAGACACGGGCTAGAGCTGTATCTTCAGCCTATCACATGGCGGTGAAGGCAGCAAAAAAGGAATATTATGCTGCCTCTATCGCGTCTGCAGAGTGCTGTCCCAGGAGGCTGTTCCAAGTGGTCCGGAGCCTGGTGGGTCCAGTTGGTCTGGAACCACTGGAGCATTCTAAGGCCTCCTGTGAGGCCTTGGCAAGGCACTTCGCAGGTAAAATTGATCGGATAAGGAGTATTATTCCGTGCGCTGTGGATACAGTTAGTGAGCAAGAGGCGGTCTGTGGCAAACCGGTTTTGTGGGATCGGTTCCAGCTTCTTCCTTCTGGTGAAGTGGACAAGGTGCTTTCATCTGTAAGGCCGACCACCTGCTTACTTGATCCTTGCCCATCTTGGCTCATTATGAGCTGCAGAGAGAGGCTGAGTGAGGGGATCAGGGTGGTGGTGAATGCCTCCCTTGAGGAGGGAGTGATGCCATCAGCCCTCAAGGAGGCAGTGATAAGACCGCTTTTAAAAAAGCCCTCCTTGGATCCCCAAGTTCTGAACAACTTTTGCCCAGTCTCAAATCTGCCATTTTTGTGCAAGGTGATTGAGCGGGTGGTGGCGATGCAGTTGAAGGCTCGTTTGGAAGAAGCCAATTTTCTAGATCCATTTCAGTCGGGCTTCAGGCCTGGGCATGGGACAGAAACGGCCTTGGTCGCCTTGGTGGATGATATGAGGAGGGCTCTGGATAGGGGCGAATGCTCCTTCCTTGTTCTCCTCGACCTCTCAGCAGCTTTTGGTACCGTTGACCACGGTATCCTCCTGGACGGCCTGGAGGGGTTGGGCATTGGAGACACCGTATTCTGGCAGGTACCAGAGGGTAGCACTGGGAGAGGAGGTTTCGGACCTGTGGTCGCTCACTCGTGGGGTGCCACAGGGTTCCATCCGCTCCCCGATGCTATTTAACATCTATGTGAAGCCGCTGGGGGGTATCATCAGGAGGTTTGGGGTGCGGTGTCATCAGTATGCAGATGACACACAGCTCTACCTCTCGTTCAAACCTTCACCAAGGTTGGCCATAGAATCCCTGTCCAAATGTCTAGAGACAGTGAGTGGCTGGATGGGGAGGAATAAGCTGAAACTGAACCCTGACAAGACTGAGATACTTTTGGTGGGAGACAAGAGTAGTTTGGGGGATGCTGACCTGGTGTTGAATGGGGTACGGCTACCCTTGAAAGACCAGGTCTGCAGCCTGGGGGTCATCTTAGACTCCCAGCTGTCCATGGAGGCTGAGGTGTCAGCTGTGAGCTGGACAGTGCTGTACCAACTCCATCTGATACGGCGGCTGCGCCCCTACCTTCCCAACCATCTGCTCCCATTGGTAGTATATACCCTGGTCTCCTCTCGTTTAGACTACTGTAATGCGCTGTGCTGTCAGGAGCGCCCTGGCTGCCTCTTACAGTCTACTCCAATAGCCAACTCAAGACACAGACAAAAGGATTCTTTTCAAGGCTTCAATCCTTTTACAACTTAATGACTCTTTCAGATGCTAATCACCAGCGACTAAGCAAGGAACAGCACTGGGGAAAGACAGCAGAGTAGCCTATGCTCCAGGTTAGGCAGTTGGTCCCCGTTTGAAAGAGAATCACGGGAAGACCCTGAACTTATGGGCTAGGGAGAGATCCTCCCTCTTTCCCTTGGGTCCTCGGGACGTGACTGTTGCTTGCACGACAAACAAGCGCTACACCTCCTTTCCGCACCCTCCATCTGTCATCGCTTCCTGTGTTGGCGTCCAGCATCCAGCAAGCCCCCCTCCAGCACACTCTCGCTGCCAGAGTCACTATCTCTTCCAGGAATGCTGGCAGGAGGAATCTCTGCCAGCTGCTGTGCCTGTGAGAGATGAGCAAGCTCCTCTCCCA
This sequence comes from Heloderma suspectum, assembly GCF_057233095.1. Classification (NCBI taxonomy): domain Eukaryota; kingdom Metazoa; phylum Chordata; class Lepidosauria; order Squamata; family Helodermatidae; genus Heloderma; species Heloderma suspectum. The sequence continues at coordinate 235,909,824 of NC_139461.1, forward strand.
CGGATTGCTGTTCCTCCTCAGAATCAGAACTGCTCTGGGGTTCTATCGGCTCAGTTTCTACCCTGACATGTACATGGGGTTACCCTTGAAGACGGTTCGGAAGCTGCAGCTGGTACAGAATGTGGCGGCTTACCAGATTAAAGGCAGCCACTGGCGAGATCACATCACTCCAGTGCTGAAGGAGCTGCACTGGTTACCAGTTGTTTTCTGGGCCAAATTCAAGGTGTTGGTTTTGACCTTTAAAACCCTATATGATTCCAGCCCAACCTATCTCAAGGAGCGCCTCCAGCAACACCAGATAGGCCGCTCAACAAGATCAGCCTCGGATGGCCTTCTCTCTGTCCCATCAGCTAGGTCAGCTAGACTGGTGAGAATGAGGGAAAGGGCCTTCCCTGTGATGGCCCCCACTCTGTGGAACTCCCTCCCTAGGGAGCTCCGCCATGCCCCCTCTAATGAGCTTCCGCCACACATTTAAAACGTGGTTATTCAGGAAGGCATTTGGGGTGGGTTAGGGTATTTTTTAGAAATATGATGTTTTTAATGTTGAATTTTATTGTTTTAAACTGTTTTTATTGTTGTACATCACCCAGAGTGTCTGGGTGACCTGCCAGATGGGCAATTGATAAATTTAATAAATAAACAAATAATCAACACTTGTCAAAAGGTCTTTGAAATAGGAGTGTAATTCAGTGCATATTGTATCTTTGTGTGCATGATTTATGTTGGAAATGGTTACCCTTCCTGGGGGTGGGGGTGTGCTGGTGGTAGCATTTGGTGGTGGCTGAGCTTGCACACCAGAATCCCTTGCAGCAGCACCTGTGGCCCTGAAATTTGGTTGGTGTCTGCTTCAACTATGATGTATGCTTTCCTCTTATTATAATGTGTCTCTCTTTTTACTAATAGAGCATAGATGCATTTTTGCTGCTGGTCAGCCCTCATTAATATCTAGAGGTGGCAGGATGACTTTTGTAGGGAAAATTTTCAATGACCTTCATGTTGTGTGCTAAGGCTGTTTCCATTAATGGCTTTGTAGCGCCCATCTCTGAATGTGTTGTTGGCATCTCCGGAATATGGGTGGGATGAAGGAGGCAATTGGCTCATCACACCCTTTACTGCTAGAGGGGTGTTGGGGGCAAGTGGGGGAGAGGAAATGCGTCTGCATCTTGCCAGCACTTCCACTCAGAACAGCGATGAGGGAGTAAGGGATCATGAAATGGAATGGCATCCAATCTAGGAGTGAGGTGGCAAATGTTGATCATTTGGGCACTTGGTTGAGTTGGGATGCTCTTTTTGGCCATCATGACTGTAAGCAGAGAGGGGCTGTGGGAGATGGATGTTTATAAAAATAGACGTACAGAGCTCTTGTCCCCAGAGTGCTGACACTAAGGAAGATGTGTGTGAGGGATCACAAGCAGATTGACTGAGGTGGCAACTAGCTCGTAGCATGAGTGAATTACTGGCCATCACCTGGAACTATGGGCACTTCTTAGTAGAGGAGGATATTGGGAAAGCTAAATGCTGCAGCTCCTGGATTACTTGTTGGGTAACTTTGCTTGAGAAGTCCTACTGCAAGAAGCTGAACATCAAAATCCACAGGCCTCCCGCTTTGTCTCATTTGCTCAAGTGACTCCGACTCATAGTATAACTTTGAGAGAAAGATGCAGCTCCTACCAGCCCTTCAGAAGCAGGAATTCATTGGCAACCCTTGACAGCCAATAGAGGAGCCAAGTGTTGAGCCTTTCTGCTTCATGCATGGTGATGTGTGAGAGTGACATGCATCGTATAGTCCGGCTGTGCTGTGACATGTTTGATGGCAGAGAGAGGGGAGATCTGTCTCAAGTTAGCATGAAAACTCACTGCTGTAGTAATCCCAGCACTTCCAGCAAGGATATTGCTTCCTGTTGCAGTCACTTGCAAATCTGAATCTCAGCCACCCCACTGGCTGATTAGATGCTGCTAAGATGACTCCAGGAAAGTAATTAAGCCTCCTGTAGAGGTACAGGAGCAAAATGCAGGTGGTCCTGATGAAGAGCATTTAGATGACCTAGCAGAGCTCTGAAATTTATTTACTGCAATTTAGAAGTGCTCAAAGCTGGCTCTTTTACCGCTCAGTAAATTAAGACTTGCAGTAAGCTTGGAAGCATTGCAGGACTGTTACTGTATACAATGGCAGTTGTAACACATAACCTAGAGTGGTGTTGAAGTATCAATTGTACATCTTAGATATTTTCTGCTTGTGTGAAGGCTAGAAAATTCCTTTAGAACAACTAGAATTGGGTTATCAAGATCCAAAATACAAAGCCTTGGTTTTCAATTTGATGCATGCTAAATACATATAGGAGTGAATATCAAGCTAGAGCCCTTCTTAGAGAGCAGTCCCCCTCCTCTACAGTAGATTCATTCCCCACCCCCGTTGTTTTCTTAAATGGAGGTACAAGATATGGCTTTTTTCAGTTAGCTATACCAAACAAGCCATGCCTTTCTTGCTGCCTTTCTTCTGTATCTTCCAACGACTTGTTCTGGGATAATAGATGGTGCCACCTATACCTTGAGGTAGTGAGTTATTCTTGGATTAAGGTTAGCAGTGCATTCTGGGGAGTAGATGCCTTTCACGTAGTTATGCCTTCTGAACTTTCCAAACAGATCAGTGCTCCAGCAGGCTTGAAGGCATGCATGGTTGTGATTTTTGCTCTCTTGTCTCATTTAAATGTGAGGGGTTGTATGGCTTTCCTCTAAGGTGTAGGAAAGGGATTGTTTCATTCTGCTTCCTCATTTACCTGCTGCATCTTCCTTTCACATTGTTTGTATGCAATTTAGTTGCTTTCCCATGAGGCTCCATTAGTTATTGCACAGTTATAGGGTGGCATATAAATATTTTAAATAAAAAATAAAAAATATTAGGATAGGTATAACTTTGTTTGAAACAGATTTTGAGACCAGGGAGGGGCCACTCTCAGTGTTGCTCCCTTCCCTCTACTAACACCGATGTGGCAGGGTCTTTACTGAAGCAATGGTGACAATGCTTTCTATTTATTTTTAGAATGTGGTAGCATATGGGGTTCTATCAATGACTGAGACTGGGTCCTGAAGTATCAACATTTAATGTTCCCCATATCTTTTCCAAAGGAGATTTTTTTAAAGCTCGGTATCAAGGAATCCAGCTTGAAGCAAATGGCCCTATTTTCTTGGGCTTCTGACACTCCGAACCCAGAAGCAGGTGGACATTAACTATCTCTGATTAGTTGGGAGACTTGCACATTAATTTTTTATACACTAGGACCACCTGAGTGACTGAATTCAATTATAGGCGCCCTCCCTTTCTTGTCTCCCTCCCTCTTTCCCCATGTTATTAATGTGCTCCTCCATAGAAGAAACTGAGGGACCTGTTGAAATGCGAAACCCTTATTTCTTAGCGTGACCCCCTAGATAATTAGGGTTAAATTGATATGCTATCACACCGGTGACACATTTTATCTGCCTCTGTTTGTACAAGAGGATACAATGGTGGAGGAAGGACCAATTTGTGCCCTTCTCTCGCTAACCAGACTGAGATAAAAGGTGTCACTAGGACGATAACGTCCTTGCCTTGCGCTCCTTTATTGTTGCTCAATTTGCTATTTTTTTTCTAAATCCTGTTCTTTCATTCTTTCAATACCCTTGGCCATATTTTAGCTCCATGCCATTGCATAATGATGCCCTGCTAAATGTGTGCGTGTTATCTGCAACTCTGGCTGACAGCCCTGCCTGATAACCAAATTCCTACCCATCCATCACTAGCTGCCTCTCCTCAACTTAAGGAAAGTGATAACCAAAGCATGGCTGTTTATCACAGCCAAGCTGGGCTCTTCTTTCCTAGTTGGAAGAAAGGAGAGCTGTCCTCAGAGGAGAAAAGAAAGCCATGTGATCTTGCCTCCAATTTGCATACCTTTCCCTTCTCTAGCCCTTCAGAGTCGCCAGGCTGCTGTGCTAGAAGCACTCCCTCATGTGATGCTGCCTGGAATTTGGCACATAACTGAGTATTTCATTTTGGTTTTAAACCTTAGTTTCTAGGTCTTATAGCTAAAGAGAGAAAAATGCAAATGTGTGTGAATGCACAGGTAATTATTTGTGAAAGATAAGAAAGCCAGAAGAGGATTTTCAGTGGTCAGGGGGCAGGCGCAGCCTGTCTATATTTTCAGATTACAGACTGTTTTCTAGTGCAGAATGTAATGGGAGGATGCAGAATACAGACAGCCGTGGCTGCAGTAGCAAATGAAGCCATCCTCTGAGCCATCTAGGCCTCAACAGAGGCTCTTCCTACCCATGTAAGACATAGTAGGGGACCATAAGAACAAGCTTGTCTTTTTATTGTCTGTCTGTCATTCTGATAGTACAGCAAACAAAGGTGACGGGCTAATAAGGACATACAAAGAAACCTACTGGACCAGACCAAAGTTCTGTCTAGTCCAGCATCCTGTTTCCCACAGTGGCCAATCAGATAGCTATGAGGGAAAGTGCCCCCAGAACATGACGGCAGTAGTGCACTCCCACTGTTCCTCAGTGACTGGTATTCAGAAGCATGTTGTCCTGATCCTGGATGGTAGTATATAACCATTATAATGAGAAGGCATTGAAAACCTTATCCTCTGTGAATCTGTCTGATCCTCTTTTAACACTGTCTGCTTTGGTGGCTGTCACCACGTCTTGTGGTATCCTATTGCATAGTTTAACTATGCAGGGTATGGAGCAACTCCTTCTTTTTGTCAGTTATGCATCTCCCACCAATTAGCTTCTTGGGATGGCCCTGGATTCTAGTATTGTAAAAGAAAGGGAGAAAAACTTCTCTCTGTCCAGTTCTCCACACCATGCATAATTTTATACACATATATTATGTCCCCCCTTCTTGACTTTTTTTTAAAAACTAGAAAGCCTCAAGCATAGTAACCTTTCCCTATAGAGGAGTTGCTCCAGCTCTCTGATCATTTTGATTGGCCTTTTCTAGATCTACAGTATCCTTTTTGAGAAGCAGCGACAAGAACAGTATTCCAAGTGTGGTGGCACTATAGATATGTATAGAGCCATTACAATATTGGCAATGTTATTTTTGACTCTTTTCCCAATGATCCCTAACATGGAATTTGCCTTTTTCATAGCTGCTGCACGCAGGGTTGACGTTTTCATTGAGCTATCCACCATGACCCAAGATCTCTTTCCCAACTCAGATCCCACCAGTATAAATGTGAAGTTACAGTGTTTTACACTAGTGTGCATCTCTTAACACTTGATTAACTGCATTTGAACTGCATTTGTCATTTTTTTGCCCATTCACCCAGTTTGGAGAGATCCTTTCGGAACTCTTTGCCATCCCTTTTTGTTTTTATCACCCTGAATAATTGAGTGTCATCAGCAAACTTGGCCAACTCACTGCTCACACCTAACTCTAGATCATTGATGAACAAGCTAAAAAGCATGGACCCAATGCAGAACCTTGGAGGATTCAACTTCTTATATCTCTCCATAGTGAGAACTGTCAATTTATTTATATTCTGCTTTCTGTGATTCCCCTTTTGTGCAAATAGTATCTGTTTGGAAGTAAGCCTTGCACTTGGTCCTTTAAACCAAGGGTCCCCAACCCCCGATCTGTGGACCGGTACCGGTCCACGGCCTGTTAGGGACTGGGCTGCAGCAGGGGTGTGGGAACCCCCCCCCTTACCTTGGGTCCGCGGTGCGGGTGGGAGGCGATCCGCCCCGCCCCGGAATCCTCACCGGCCCTGGCCAGCTCCGCTCCGCGGCAAGTCCACAGAGCTGCTGGCCGGCTCTGGCCCTATTCTTTGCAGTAATAGCCTATTACTGCAAAGAACAGGGACGTAAATGGCATCTGCTATGCGGACGCCATTTGTGTCCCAGTGGCTGGAAGTCCGCCCCCGGCCAGAGCCTGTTCTTTGCAGTAATAGCCTATTACTATAAAGAACAGGGACGCAAATGGTGTCCGGAAGTCCTCCCCTGGCCGGAGCCAGGGCCGGCGAGGATTCCTGGACAGGACAGATCGCCTCCCCCCCCCCCCCCACGGACCCAAGGTAAGGGGGGGTTCCCACACCCCTACTGTGGCCCGGTCCCTAACAGGCCATGGACCGTTACCGGTCCACAGCCCGGGGGTTGGGGACCCCTGCTTTAAACCATGGAGTTGTACTTCCAAGTGATAGGGTGGAGTGAGATGGATGAGTTTAGAAGGCAACAGGTTTCAAAACTCTTGACGCTTTCCGGTATTTTGATCTGAGGAGGGTTGCTACAATAATAGGAGTAAAAGTCTCTTGTCTATTTCAAGAGGAGGGTTTCTTGAATCCTGATACAACTTTCATTTAGGAGCAGTTTGCCTTGGAACTGTTATGCACCTGCCCAAGTGTAGCATATATTCATGGGAAGATGTCACTCCAGGCTACTCAGGGGTGGTGGTTTGACAGTTCTGTTTCTAGATCCATTTTGTTCAAGTAGGGGAATATGATCATAGTTGAAAAAGGATGACCAATCCAGAAAGACTAGATAGGTGTGCAGATGTGAGGGCATTACAGGGTAAGGCCTGCTTTGCCTGTAGCAACCGACTTTAGTCCTTATGAGAAACTGATAATCTTGCTAATGCCAAGCAATGGTTATTGCTTTCCATTCTCCCATCACTACAGTCACCAACATGTTATTTTTCTTGGCATGTTTGATGAACCCTAAAGGTCAGTGCCTGCTTATTGATGGGGCTGGGCATGTGAAAATCCCAGCAGGAAGATATCCATTCTTGCTGCTGCTAACCAGGAATTTTGATTTCTGAAAACATACATGAGCAGAACTCTGCTCCCCTGAGTGCAGCACTAATGATGCCAAGGAACCTCCCCTGCTTTTCCCAATCCCTTCCCTTTCTCTCTCTCCCTCTTTGATAGAAGCTCAACTCAAGGAGCATAGTTTACAAAGAAGTGCTGGGTGCAAAGTGTATGCCTAATTTGCATATCCAATTGCTAGGATTGCAGTAATTGCCATGTGTAAATGGATCTATTAATCACTTATTTAATTAATTTTTGGTCTTTCCTATGTTTGCCTAATTCATACCCAATCTTGCATTCAGTGCATCTCTAAAAATCTTTAGCAACGCATTAATAAGCAATACGACCTGCTAACTACCCCGTATCAATCAAATTGATTGGAATCAAAAGAATCTACATTCCAAAATAATGGACACAATGTCCATTCTTTGCCCCTCAGTAGTAGAATGTGGGGTGGGGGTGTTGGGGGATTTATGGCAAGCCTGCTGACCAGGAAAACTGAAGTTCTTATTATTGGAAGCCCTGTGTCTCAGTACCCTACCCCCTTTTCCAGGTTATTGATAACTGTTGCTCACGATGACTGTCTTTACAGCATTATAGAAATGGGATGTGATGTTTCATCTCCTACATATGTCTCTGGGTGTTTAGCACTTGCACCATGGCTATGAAGTCTGTGCCTAGTTCTGATGATCTGATTGTGTGATGATCTTGTGTATTTTGGACCTTCGGATCCTGTTGCAAGCACTGGCATAGTTTATGAGTGATTCTATAGAGTTTTATAGGAACTTTGAGAGTATATTTCTCTTATTGCTGTGCCTCTAAAATCTTAATTTCAGAAAGAGTGCACCTCACATGCATTGTGCATATTGGGCTGAAAAGAGTAGCTTTAGACCCCCAACCCCTCTGCTTCAAATGACCTAATGAAAACGTTGATGCTGCTCTTGTATCTTTTGACTGTTTGTGTCTGTAGACTGTAGTGGTATCTAGTCCATTACCCCATCTTTTATAATGGCCAGCTACACAACTTCACACAAAGGGGTCATTCATAACATATGTTGTGACAAAGGAATGAGAGCTATTTGTTAAAATGTGGTAGTATATTTCTGTGTGTACTTCTCTGGCTATAGGTACATTTCATTTGTTGATTTTTGGCTTCATCTCTCCTCACATGACCTCCCATTTCCCTTAATTTTATTCCATCTTCTGACTCTGCTTTCCACGTCCTGTTTTTTTTCCTGTGCCCCTTCTTCCAATCTTCCCTGTATATTGTGAGACTCTCTTAAGAATTCTTGTATGATACAAAATGTTTCTGAAAGAGACAAATGTTGAGTGGCAGGTCTGGAAAGTGTCAAATTTTTTGCAATTCATTTCAATCCATATTTGTTAAGAAAGGGGTTCTCAGTGTATAACAGAGTTTTACATTACAAGCATTAAAATGCATACTGAGAGGTGACATGATATCTGTGACATATTGGGGAATGTGTGTAGTTTGTACTACAGTGACATAAGGGATGGGGAGAGGTTATTTAAAGGATGTTACACTTTAAAAACCAAACCAAACTTACTGTATGAGCAGCCCCATAGTTCTATTGTGTACTTTATTTCTTTTTGTTTTTGTTTTGTTCTCAACCCTGAGAAATCATAGATTAAGCATGAGGATGCATGTTCCTGACACTTGCAGTTAACAGCTGTTGATGTTCAAAATATCTAAGATACACTGCTACGTGATACGATACTCTGTTGTTCACATGAACATTGGTGGGGTAATACAAGCAGAGTTTCTGCCAAAAAGTCGTCTTCTTTGTAGCTCATCAAAGATATTGAACGTCTTCGCTATTCTTGTTGTGGAGCTAATCTCTAGTAGGAGATGATTTGTTCCAGCTCACCAGACCCACATGTTTTCTCCATGCATTTTCTGAAATACAACAGTTCTGCTCATGAAAAATTGAGGTTTTCTTTAAAAACAAACAAACAAATCCATGTTATATTCCCATAAAACAATTTAATGGGGATATTCTTTGGGGAAGACAGTAGAACTGCATGCTATTGAAGGGCATTTAATGGAGACATACACTTCTTCTAAGTGCCCCCATACTATGCAAGCTTTGATCCTGGACATACAATTATTCTTGTCTAGGGAGCCCAAACTAGACTCAAGGGCAGGGGTGGGGAACCTGTGGCCCTATAGATGTTCCTGGATTACAACTCCCATTATTCACGACCATTAACCATGCTGTTAAAGGATGATGGGAGTTGGAATCTGAGAACATATGGAGGGCCACAGTTCTCCATTCCTGATCTAGGGCTTGGGCTGAGCTACAGTGTTTGGCCTTTGTGAAATGCATGGGATCCTTCTGAAATGCAGACTGGAGTATTTTTTCTTATGAAATTTTATTTCAAAATGAGGTTAACAAAATAAAGGCAATATAAAGGAGAAAGAATATATATAATAATAATAATTTAAAATCATTAAAGAAACAAAGGAATTCACTAATTATAAATTTTAGTCTATAACAGATATGCCTATGGAACCTCTACAATAAAATGATCTAAGTAGGTGCTCAGTATCTAATGAAAGTAAAAATACAAGATCTACAACATATAAAAAGAGCATGCGTAAGTGTAAGTCATTTTGTGTGTTTGTGTGTATTAATCAGAAAATATACAGGCAAGTGTACTCTATCAAAAGTTTGAAGTGCCTCAACATAGGAAATGAATGGAAACCATGGTGCCATAATAACATTCTTCAAGTTAGGATTCCTTGCTTGCTGCACTTGCTGAGTAAGTTTATACATATTCATAGTCTCCCAAATTTTATTAATCCACTGCTCTTCAGTTGGTTGCTTTGGGGACTTCCAGTTACATGCTATATACAACTTCATAGTTGTATACAATTGCTTAAGAAGGTCTTTATGAAGGAATCTGGGATAATTAGGTTCAAAAAGATGAAGCAGCATTGCTTTCGGAGTTACCAGTGGTCTAACATGAAGAAACTACTGACAGTAATCATCAACCATGTTCCAAAACTCCTGCACTATAGAGCATTCCCACTAAAGGTGAAAGTATGAACCAATGTGACCACATCCCTTCCAACAATATTGGCTATGATTTGAATGTTTTGGGTGAAGCCTTGCAGGAGAAATGTACCACCTACTCAGAACTTTGTATTGTGCTTCCTTTAAATTAGTATTGATTGATAAAGATGCAAAAGAAGTCCAAATACACTGCCAGTCATCTTCTTCCATAAGTATTTCATTCTCTCCTCTTTCTCAGAACCAAAAGTGTTTAATAAGGTGATTTTGTGTTGTCAGACTACTCTAATTGAATGCAACCTGCTCTCTCTCCTCTCTTACAGGTTACCTGGACAATGCCAATACTTAGGGCTTCCAGTTGCTGATTACTTCAAACAGTGGATTAATCTCAAAAAGGTACTTTCATTGCAAATCTCTCCCCCCACCCCTTCCCCAATTGAGTCTTCCTTTCCTCTTCCATTCTCCCTTCCTCTCTTCTTTCAAGGAGGTATTTAATAAGCACTGCTGTTTTGCATTGAAATGAGGAGTTATTTTCTCAGAGGCTGGGTGAAGCGACATTCCTATTGTATCTCCTCTAATAGAGTCTTACTATACTTGATGGAATATGGTCTGCAGCAGAGGAGAATCCCATTGTGGCCACCCTAGCGCAGCACCTCTATACATAATAACTCAGATCTCTCTGGGAAAGGCTGGGTCAGCTGGAGCATATCCAAGTCTGCCCTCCACCCCCCTCCCCAGGTTTCTAAGACCCCCTCCCATGTGAATATTAGCCAGCTGTTTGTCAGCTTTGAAGACTTTGAAAAATACATAGAAAATAGCCTGCTGGAGACCTTCTGCTTTATTTACATCTTTAAAAAATTCTGATTCCCCCTCCCATCACAATTATGTGACCATTAGCTGCATAGGCGTGGATAGCTCCCTTGTTTCTGGGTTTACACCTCATGGATGGGGCTACTCAGACATCTTGCATTTCTCTAGAGAGCCCCCCTCTGGCATCCATGAAAATACATATATGGAAATCCCCGAGCCAGACCTATTATGTTCATAAGAAGGCAGTTAGGAAGTGGAAACATGTCAGTTGGTGCAAGAAAGTAAAACCTAGTGCAGTGCATACAAATGCTACAACTCATTAAATAATTTCTGCTTTCTCTTAAGGCATCATGGTTCCATGGAACTTGGCTCTTTACTCATAAATAGGAGTTTGCCAGATGAAATGTGCCTACAGTTTGCCATTCTCTTAATTTTGTTTTGTCCATTTTTTAAAATGAAAATGACTGACATTCTGAGTAGTAACAGAAAAAAAATTAGCATGAACTGTTCTGTCAAATCTGGGGAGGGCACAAATGTAATGAAGGAGATGCTGGCAGCTAGTTCCTCACTGAGCCTGACAAGGGGTTCCTTCATTCCCTGCTGTCAGAGCAAATCTCTTGTCTTATTGCTGGGCTTTTGCAAATGTAATCTGAAAGCACACTGGGGCGTTCTGGAGTTCAGTGACCATTGATGATCACCATTTGAAGTTCACTAAACTTCTGGTGAATGGATAGGAGTGATATAACCAGCCAGTTGACGGACATTAAAAAAAGTCAAATCCCTCTGTGTGGTGGTGATTGATATCAACTGGCTGAAACCCTTGGCTATGTTCTACCTTCTGCCCTTGGGATAATATGTTATGTCTTTTTGCCATCATTTTGGGCTATCAGGTTCAGCCCACAAGAAGTCTGGCTTTTGTTATGTATAATCCATTTTGACATAGAGACAGAGGGAAATTTTATGTCTCTTCCAGGGGAATAGCTTTATGGTAAAGATGTTTGATTAAAATTCATGATGTTTCTGTATCACAAGAATGGGAGCAACACAAAACCCCAGGACAGAGGATCAGTAGAGATCAGGGCTCATGTAGATAAAACAGAAAAGATCAGGGTTAACATCACTTAGAAACCACTCACTCTGTGATCAAGTGTGGTGACCCATGCAAGTCTTTGTCAGAAGGAAATAGATGTTCACTTTCTCTGCAGAGTGTGGGGAGAGCAGGATTTGAGTGTGTACCCAGCCCTCACATTTTCCACACTGCCAAGAGGGAAGAGTGTTTGTTAGGTTTTAGCCTTGGAAGAATCCTCAACCCTGTACAGAAAAACTCTCAACATCCTATGGGTAATTGTTATCAAATACTATAGTTCTTAATATTACACTTGTTTCGTGCCTGAGATGGAGTGAGTTTGGACATAATGCTAAACCATGGTTTATGTAACTTAACAGTGGTTTGTTTCTGTTTCCAAGCCTGCCCTGGCCAACTAACTTTTGTTTGTTTGTTTAAAGAAACCATAATCTGAAACCACGGTTTGAAGTTGGCTTGAAATCTCAGCTTATGCTATCCATGGTGTGTCTTTATGCCTGAACTTGCTTAATTCTCATTTGTCTTGGCACTCCACCCCAACTGCCTACCTAGCCATGGAGACATGAGGTGAGAGTGATTAGAAAACGAAGCCACTTGTGCAGCTTTGTGACTATTGCTGCTATTTTTCCCAACCTCAATTTCCCTCCTCTCTTTGCCTGGCAGTAGGCTCCTTTCCCTGCCCACCTCCCTCTCTAGTCTGTCTGATATGTCCTCACAGACCAGACTTTGCCTTGTAGACCTGGATTATGAAGCCATGCTGTGCTCCCAGGATAGCCACAGATAACTACTACAAAAAAAGCAAGGCCAGGCTGCCTGTGGAGAGATCCTTTGGATGGCTAAAGTTGAAGCAGAGGTCTCAATAAAGTTTGGTCATTGAGGCCTCGTTACTAGTGTGATCATGGTGTGTTGCATCCTCCACAACACCTGCAAGACAGGGAACGTTCTTCTTGAGGAATACCTCAATATTCCTTGACTGTTGGCTGAGGAGGATGCGATGCTGGTGCCAGATGAGCAGCCTGGTGAAGCCTCGTCTAGTGAAGCCTCAGTCTGTTGATTAAGCATGGACCATCAGGAGCGCTTTAGGCTAATTCATTTGGGAAATTACTCCCATGCTACCCATGGTCCAGTTCCCCAAGTCTGTTTCTGTACATGTATGCCAAAAGGAATCACTGTAATTGATTACTTCATGTATACAGTAACTCTGTTTATAGCACATACCTCCAAGCCTCAGTTATAACCCAGCTAACAACAGTTATTGTTCTCACCTGTTGTTCTCTTTATTAAGCAGTAACATTTCTTAACGTAACAAAACTGGTTTTCTTTATTGGATGCATTGATGCAGAAGGTAAGGGAAAGGTCTGAGAAGGGTGGGATTGGTTCTTAGGAAGTTGGAGGCTAACTTCAGTTGTTTTCTGGTAATTTCTGGTGTGCTATAGACATTTGGTGTTTGTGGAAAGAGCTCATTTTACACAGCTTACAGCTGGAGAGTTGGGTGCTAGTTTACATGTTGGAAGTTCTCTTCTGAGGCAGAAATTGAGTCAGAGCTCTCTGAGCTTGCTGGGTTGGGTGATCTGATAGAAATAAATTGCAGAAATATCCTCTGGTATGCTTGGCTGGAGGATGCGAGACAGTGACTGCTAAAGATGGTGCTTGTGGGGAGGTTTCTCTTGAAGCAGGTGCTGGGTGGTTGAGTTCCAATTTCACATATCCCTCCACTGCTGATCAGTCACCTTTTTGGGCTGCTAGCAAATTTCATAAAAAGCTCATGGGACTGCAGAGAGAAGTCTTTCAACAAGAGATTCTTTCGTTCAGGAGGGCTGAGGGGAAAGAAATAATGGCAGCAAGCCTCCATAGGATGTGTCTAGGAATGGGGAAAGGAGGGAAGCTTTAGGACTGTTTGGTTTGGGGCATGCTAAGAGCAGCTGAAGGTCTCTGAGAGGAGAGCATTCATATTCCCTTTTCTGTTTCTGCAACTAGCCAGTGGTAAGGGAACTGGTGAGGACACAGCATTCCTCCATTGCTGCAGAAGTATTTGGAATAGCAGCAGAATATTCGCAGAGGGGAGGATGAGAGAAACAAACAAACATTACATGGAACAAACTGCTGTTTCCTTGCTTGTCGGTGTGCCATATCATGGCTTGTTGAACAAACCATGATCGAAACAAACTATGGCTTAGTGTTATGTATGGAATTGATGGCCAGGGTGGAATTGGTGGGGAGTACCTGGCATTAGGTTGTGATTCACCAAATTGCTTGCTCAGGTGGTTTTCCATAACCATGCAGTTAAAACCAGTTGGCTGTATTTGGAACAGACACGTAGTTTAATTCAGATGTGCACGTGGGTGCCATGTTAGAGGATGGTGTGGGTGCTGATGTCAGCACAGTTCTTTTGGTCTCTATACCAAACTCTGCGGGGAGGCATGGATAGTAAACAGTCGAAAATTGTCTGACTATGTTGGTTGGGCAGGGAGACAAAGTACAAAAGGAAATGTGCAGGCTTTATCTGCAAAGAAGCAAAACCAAAAACACACTGTTCTCCTCATCCAGTCTGAACTGCACGGTGTTCTGGATGTTCTGTTTTTAGTTAAAGCCAGGCCACCTGCATCTCCTTCATTGTTTTATATTCTCTTCAATAGGACAGACAGGAAACTGATTCATGCCTTGTAACCTTGAGTGTCCTGGTGATGGCAATGGGCTGTCCATGTTCCCACTAGCAGTCAGATCCAGGATACTCCCAATACACTGTATTGTGTGTGTAAGCAAAGAAAAGCACTCTGGTTGGAACCATAAGGCATCAGTAGCCTTTGTTGCAAGAGTTAGTACAGAAAAACGTTGATTTTTTTCATGTAAAGGTTAGCAGTAGTCTGATACATGGATGCAGGGAGCTGGATAAATGCAAGACCTTAGGATGGGCAGAAATCAGTAGCAATGAGAACAAACCCTGCTCATAGCTGGATGCATTGACTTTCCTTCTGCAAATGCTTCCCCTCTGCCAAATGGCATTGGCCTCTTGCTGACATTCTTAATGTCACTTAGCGATCTTGTATCCTTCTTTGAGCTGTCGGCTTATTGAGGACATAGGGCAGGGAGTTTATTGTGCTCTTTGCCTTAACTAGTTCTGTATTGGGGTGGGCTGCCGGGGATATGGATTTCATTAGAACGTTCCTGTATATCAGATCTCCCCTTAGAGAGCTTCGGCTATTGGGCGGTATAGAAATGAAATAAATAAACAAACAAACAAACAAACCCTCTCAGTGGGCAGCCATTGAGATAGTTGTTGAGTGCTCTTGACTGGTTTCCCTTCTACTGTTGTCAAAAACTGTCTGTATGATTAGCTGAGGTGTTGTGGGTCAGAATTAAGATACTGTAACAAAGCTGTATTGTCTTGACTGGTGATGTCCAAGCCTGGAAAAACCAAGGGTGCTTGCAGGTCAGGATGGAGGAGGCATTGGGGAAATGGCAAATAGCTGGAATAGCAGGGCCAATGGGCAAGGGCAGAAGCATGTGGATAAAGCAGTGGTGTGTGGAAGGCCCAGGACAGGAGAGCAAGTTGCTATGCCTTAGAACTGAAGTATATGGTACTCTTTTGGACACAGTGTTGATGCCCGCTATAGTTGAAAGGAGGAGAGAAAAAGGGAGACATACATGGGAATACACCAAAATGCCCATAGCCAAATATCTATCTGTTACATCTCCTAGTCAGTTGAAGCAGATAGCTGTACTTTACCAGTGAAACTTGTGCTGTAAACTCTTTAGAACCCGGATCCATCCCTCTCTCACACTTTGATCTGGAAACTGCCATGAGCATTGATGGTGCTATATAAACGATTGGTAGCAGTAGTTGCCATACAATCAGATGCAGCTCCTTAGGCTGTGTAATAAAACGACTTTGATTAGGACTTAATGGGAAGCAAAAGGGATGTTCTCATACAAACACGATCAAATGGCCTTTATTCTTTTCCTAGGCAGTCTACACAAGACCTTGGGTCCAGCATGGCAGAGAGGAGGAATTAAGGGGTGGGATTTGTGTTTTATAAGCCAACAACTGTGTGGCGCAGAACTTATGGGTGCATTCACCAATTAGGTTGCTGGCCAGCGTCTGCCTGGTTTTACATGACATTGGTGCTGCTGTGTCGCCAACTGCAATTCTAGTACCAAATATAGCACCAACTGCATTTTTATCCATGCTGTAAACCTCATTGAAAAATAGCACCCATATGATCTGCACAATTTTGTGGTTCACTGGCACATCAGAATTCAAGTGATATATAACTGACTCATAGCATAGTGCAGACTGCATAGATTAGTAGCACATTGGCACACATCAGAATTAAAACTTACCTGAAGAGCTTGTGTGGACCTCTTCATGCATCTTGGTTCTGTTGGAGCTGTCTCCTTAGGAAATGAGATTGAAAGTTTGTGTCTGAAAAAACTAGAATTTAAATGGTGTTTGTCTACCAAGTATGGCACATTTGGGAATTTGAGATACAAAACGCCGCTTTGGCAACTGCCTTTCGCGTCTATGGATCTTAGGCTGTACCTTATTCAGCAAAAACTTTTGCTTTGTGTCTATTGGACACTGCAAGATCTCTTTAATAAGGGATTGTCTAATTCTCTAATTGCTAGCAGTGGAATAGAGCTAATGCTTCTTTTTGTGTTTTGGCAATGTCCAATGGTTGCTTCTGTTTGTGGGGAGGCTATTACACAGAAAATGTTTGTACTGGAAAGTCTATAATATTCACTGATGTACACACTCTTTTATTACATTATTTACCTGCTTCATGGAAATTAACAAATGGTCAGTGTAAATGGATTCTCTGTACCATTTTGACAGCTAAAAGACTAATATTACAACACAGGAAGGATAAACACTCAGCTCCTATAATACAATGGATTGAGGACCTTAGAATGATTTCAGTATTTGAATGTGTGGCATATAGACTACACCTTCAAATGGATACTTATTTGGATATTTGGTCCACTTGTTGCAGCCCATGTATAATTGCTATAAAGTTGTATGCATTTCATACAAATCCATGCATGTATATTAAAAAAAGTAGAATAAAATTTATTTTTTTTAATGAAGAAAATATTTTCGGGTGCCCATGGACACTACATTGGGGACTCTTGGAGTATGGGATTTGGGGTCTTTCTGATATTAGTGTATCCTACTCTAATTCTGTTATCCTTTTTGCATATATTAAAGGATACAGTAAAACTAGAAAATCAATAAAATAAATAAATAAATAATTAAAAGCAATCAGAAGTATGTGATTTCTTCCATATTATGTACGGCTAAAGATTAGGAGTTTCCAGTAATGTTCACTCTTATCTATTACTTTTCTAAGCAGAAGTATATAAAATCATGAGTGGAGTAAAAAAAAAAGTTAGCAGGAAACAGACTTTTTACCCTTTCAAGTAGTTACAGCAACCAGTGAACCTCCAATGAAATTAACAAGCAGCAGGTTTAAAACAAGCACATAAACTACTTTCACATGACCTACAGTTTATTTGTGGAACTCTCCTATCAGTACTGCTGCGCAATAATAATAAAACCCCTAGACTAGTTAATGGAAGAGAAGAATATCAATAGTTCTTTATTAGGATGCTCGAGGTATCTATCCTAATGCATAGGATGTCCCTAAACTTTAAACCTTGTGATTGGGAATGGATGACTAAGAATGAACTACTGCTGTATATTTCCTTAAGCATCTTTATCTGGCTTTTATCAGGGATGGGATATAGGGCTAGTTGAATTGTTGGTCTGGTGAAGATATTAGGATCTTAGAAATTTACTGTGAAGCAAAAATGACCCAGGCAGTGAAATAACTGGTGCATGTATGGCAAACCGCTAAACTAGGTGCTGTTGCTCTCAAGCATCTGCTTAACTTTAAAGGACTTGTCTAGTCCAGAGACTGATCCTAACCTAAAGGGTCAGAATGCTGAGTTCTTTGTCAGAAGTCCTAAGCCAGCACTCCCCACTGTTGTCATATGCTTGGTCAGTTCTACTTCCAGTGCTTGCTAGCCTTGGCTTTGGATATCTTGGAGCTGGTATTTCTCTATTGGGTTCAGGGTGCTGTTCTGTGGATTGTTACCTTGCATAATGGCTCCTTCAACCCAGCAGTTTTCCAAATTGCATGAGATCAGCTTGGTGGTCATGTGATAACTCAAAGGATACTGCTAACCGGCCAATCATAGAGAGATACACCTGGTACATTCTGATTCAGAGGGGCAGGTGTCTTCCCCCCTCCCTTCTGGAAGGCTGAATGGGGCCAGCTTTCTACCACTTTGCCTTTAAATCCATCACACAGCTGTCTTGAACTCTGGAAATCCTTTCACTCTCTCTCTCTCTTGCCTTGTTAACATGTGTTGCCTTTGGGGTAATCAGGGAAAAAATATTATGTCCTTTTACAATTACCGGGTTTTGGAATATTAAAATGTCTCGCTGCATCGGCAGTGTTATTTTGATTGGTATTCTAACCTTTGACTAGCCCATAAAGCGAGCCGCTCTTCGAGCCAATATTGCAGGACTGAAATTTAATTCCGAAATGATTCCAGATAATAGGGAGACAGATAATATATGCATGAAGGATATTATGTTTGGACTAAATGCAGCAGGGCCAGGGCTTGGGAGCTGAATAATAGCCCAGAGTGAGTTATAATCTGTGGGACAGAAATACCTTACTGTCAGGGCCAGGAGAGGAACTCTTAAATCAAAGGAAGAGAGCTAGCGGGTAGTTATTGGAGACGGAAAGGGCATCCAGGAAAGACCTTAAAGAAACTGAGTCTTCTCTGCCCTGCTGCAGTGTACGCTGCAAGGGATCCACTTGATTCTAGAACTCCCTAACTTGGGTGTGTAAATATTTATATACTAATAAAAGTTGAATTTGTGATAGGGAAACATGAGTTTTGAAGCCAAATCTTGATGTTGATACACATTCCTCCCTCTACCAAAAGCTGTTTAACCATGTGCAGTGGTTCATTTAACCTCCACCTACCCACAAGGAAGTTTGAATGAAAAGCATTGGAGTGGATTTGTGCTTTTTCCATGCATGGTTTGGGTCTTGGTCACCTGAAGTTACCTTTTCCTATGAGCCTTTATAATTAGTTGGCGATCTATAACTTGGAAGTGCCATCTGTTTGCCAGGTAAGTTCAGGGTGTTCTCTGTAGTGGCCTCTGGAGCCCAATTTTGTAAGCTTTTCACATTGTTTTGGAAGGTTTTTTTATTGGCCAAGATAAAATGTTGTTTGTTTTTTAAAATGAAACTTAGTTTGTACTTCTTACCTCTTATGGAATACTAGGTTTAGATTTTTAAAAACACTTAATACTATATTTTATAAATTTTGGTTAGTTGATTTGTATTAAGTTACTGGTAGCTGTTTACATTGTTTAGATCAATTGTAAGCCACCCAGGCATAACTAAATAAATATTATGTGGGCACTGGGCACATTAAGAAAATAGTTGAGATCATGAGATAAGAATTGTGTTTAGAAAGCTAGAGCTAAGGCTGTACCAGTGACAAATGGAGCTTTGGGGGCAAACATGGATGAGCAGCTCAGAAATACATCAGCCGAGCAGGACAGTGGTGGCAATCTTCAAAAGCACGTCAGGTGTACTTCAATGGCTGTTTGTTGATAGATTTTATAGGAACTGCATGAGAATGTAGAATTAGCAAAAGTTCCAGTTGTCAAATTCTGTTGTGTTGGTTCATGGGCTGGGTGGGTTGAACCCCTGAGATTATTCATAAGTGAGTAACTTTAGATATTTTTAGAGCATGTTGTTGTTTAATTTTCCAGTAAGGTAGAGCAGTATTATTATCCTTATATTGCAGGTGGAGGTGGGGGGTGCAGCTGAAGTTGAGGAAGAGTAACTTGCTTAAGGCCACCTAGGGAATTCTTGGGTGAGGTGAGATTCAGACCTGGAACTACCCGATTTTACCTCGTCTTCCCCAGCCTGATGCTCTCCGGATGCTTTGGACTACAACTCCCAGCATTCCTGACCATTGGCCATGCCGACTGGGGCTGATGGAAGTTGATGTTCACAACATCTGTAGGCACCAGGTTGAGGAAGGGTATTCTAGATACTATGCTTCTGTAGCATAGTTTTAAAAGACTGTTTTTTAAGAAGCATGTTGCTGCATTAATGATTACTACCATGTGAATCCATGTTAATTTAAGTACCATTAAACTAACCAGGGTTAGAACAAATGTAGTGGTTGGTATGCCTAAGCAAGGCCTAACTACACAACTCCCCCAACCTTTTGTTGTTTAAAAAAGGTGATTTGGAGTGGAGAAGCAGCAAGCTGGGAAAGAATTAAGCACCCTTCCCTACTGCTACTCCACTTCACCCCAAATTGCCTTCTTCCTAAGCTAGTTTTTCTTAAAAGCTAGTGTGTGTAACATGTAGCTGGGCACTAAAAATATAAATTGGGCAGGGGAATTGAAGACTCCAATGATGGAGTGACCTGCTTTTGGTCACATACTAGATCAGTGGCAGAGTTGAAATTGAATCCAGGACTTTCTTTTAACCACAAGGGGTTTCTCTTAGGTTATGTATATGAATATGCCTGGCAGTGCAGCAAAAGGTAGATTCCATCCAAACCTGGCCCAAAATGGGCCATACATCACCAGTTGCAGCTCTGGGCTGGGCTGGCCTGACCTGAGCCTGTAATTCTGGTCTAGAATTTCCCCGTGCAGATCTTTTTGGTAAGCTTCCTACAGTGCTTTTCCCAACCTATATCCCTTGCTGCAATGCCTAAGCACTTGAGCTGTGTGCTTACAATCCTGCTAGTTGCCATTTGGTCTTGTCTGTGATAGTTGATGTGTTGCTACATAGGCTAATTGCATAATGTAGACCTCTGCCTGCTATACTTGCCTGAATGCTGCTGGTGCTGCACAGTGCCACAATTAAGGGACATATAATATTAGACACAGTTTTTGACGATTTCTCCAAAAAAAAAGAAAGAAAAATACTTTCTTTAGTTATGTACTACAGTGTAGATAGAATTGGCTGGTGGAATATTGTTAAACAAAGAGTAGGCCTTTTTTGGAAATATGTGATGTCTTGCAAGTAAGTCCATATCTGAAATACAGTAAGTAATAAAAAAAACTGAATCACAAGTTTCAACAGTAATACAAATTAAACTAGAGATGCTGGAATACAAAATCACTATCCAAGTCAAATGAAATTTAAGAGGCTTTTCCTAAATTCATGAGTTAAAAAAAACCAAAGCTCCTTGAGATACTTACTTATCCAGATCTGCTAGACAATCAGGATATGTTAAAGGCCAATCATTTTCTGCTAATGAAAAAAAAAAGACGACTAAACTTGGGTCAAGTTGGACCTCTCATGGCAGTGAAAATGGACATATTCTTCAGATACTGTTTTACTTCCAAACCATACAATTTTAATCCATCCTAAACTACTGAGGTAATGGCAAAAACTATCACATAAATTGATATCAATGACCCCCCCAATCCAAATTAAAAGATTAATCCTGATACATCCAGCTATGAAAGAAGGACTAGGGACACCTTTAATGTAAAACCTGTGTACCATATTACATACAGGGCAACTGATGCAAGTGTGACTACTGGTACTGGAAATGTACATGCTAAGAACCACAGTAGAGACTACTCATGGACACCAAGGGTACAGGCCTCATTGTCTGCAAGAAAACCTCTATCTGAGAAGAGACCCTGAGAGTTTGGGATGTATGGAAACTGAAACTGAATCCAGCACTTTATAAACTACCTCATCTTCAAATTGGAAAGAGAACAAGTATAAATGAGCCTCTGGAAGGCATATTACAAAGATGCCATGAATGAGAACATAGTATAGAGATTGCAGTATTATGGTTCTGTTAATTTTTCTCCTATAGAAAAGGGTAGGGAACTGTTAAGTCAGCAAACAAACTAGACCCCAGACTGTGGGAAAAGATATAGAAAAGACCACCTAAATCTTTCTACGCTAACGTTAAGGCAATCTCCTAAGCTGCAGGTATCTCTCTCTCTCCCCACCCCCAATGTGTGATGAAATTATCAAGGTTGTGTGTGTGTGAGAGAGAGATTGAGAGAGAGACTGTAATTGGCAAAAACTTTTACAAAAATAAGGTGGCATTAGGACTTTCAAAAGGCTGAACTCCAGTCTATGCACTATTCCATCATTTTATAAAGAACCCAATCTGACTTGCTGCTGGCCATGGTCAATCTCTGAATGATATTTTCCCTTCCTTTCCACTATTACAAATCAATATACTGAAGGCACAACCCAAATTGCAATAGAATAAGGAGCTACAAATTTGTTAATTTGTGTGTCTACCCTAATGTATTTTAGTGTACAGTTCCAGACCTCCTGCTGATAACTTCTCAAACCAGCAAAAAAGTCAGAGTTTGTGTATGTGTGTGTGGGGGAATTTTACATGTCACTAATGGACCATTCAACATTTTGAAGGCATAGTAATGCTGTTAAGCACAGCTATGGAGTCCTATTCCCCATGTGAATGTTAGGGTCAACCTCTGCATGTTATGAGCATGGATTTGTAACTTGCTAAAAATTGTCAGCGTTTCAAGAGCAGTCGTTACCCTAGACTAGCACCAGCATTTTCTGTTAGACCTAAACTGGCAGAACTCAGGAAACACCAGCCCAAAGATAGCTTATGTTCAGTTAGATGCCAACCGTCTTCTTCCTTCTCATCTCCCTGGCTCCATACTGTCTTATACAAGTCCTTGTTTTTGTTGCTGTTGCTTTGCTGGATTTCAGTGTATCTTGAAATCAGCTGAGAGGCTGGGATGCTTGTGCATACCAGTGTTGAAAGAGACAAGCTTGACCTCGCACCTGACCCTTCCTCCCCCGCAGTCAATACTAGAGCAAGACTGGAGAAGAAGGGATTAAAGGCAGGGCATGTCTTACAATAATCCTGCAACGTGGGCTGCATTCCAGGCCAGGTGAGAATGGAGAGGTAGTTACCACATGCATGAAAAAGGGTCAGAAGGGATCCAGTAGGTTGAAGGAAAGGGAGGACATATTGCTGGGACCAGTATCTTTTCCCCATTCTAATTGCTTACATTATTTTAGAGCATGACATTGAAGAGTCTGCAATATCTAATCTGCAGCCAAGCCATATAGGAGCTTCTTGGCAAAAGGTGTTATGCTCTGAAATCAACCACTGCTGTGCTATGAATTGGAAGAAAGGGTTAGGAAAGAGATTGGAAGAAGCCCCTCTTTCGTTTCCCTCTTTCTCTCCCTTTGGCAAACACAAAGAATCCTGGCTATGTAAAGATCCTGTTGCCCTTTGCAGCCCTTGATCCCTTAGTGGGAGGGAAGAGGGACTGAAAGTTAAATTCTGCTCTTTGAGATTAAAATGTTAGCAGCTTCTTACTCATGGTAACACAGAGGTGAGCAGTATGCTGTTCCACCTAACTGCCCATACCAGTAACCGAGATTTTACGTCATTGCAGCTGCAAGGCCACTAGGTCAATGCTGTGCTTAGAACAGCCCCTGTTCAGGCATCCACAATTCAGCTATAGTTACAGAATGAGCAGCACATCCTCTTACCTATTAGAAGCCACTCTGGTGCCTGTGCTGTTAGGAAATGGGCTCCTTCCCTGATACTGATGTGGTACAGACAAGGAAGGAGAAAATGATGGGAAAGAAAGAGCACTGCTGGTTCCAGGGAACAGTATAAAGTAATATTATTGGTCACATTTCCATTCACTTGTTTGGTGCTTGGAGTAGGCTGCAAATCTTTGATACAGAGAAGTCCCGAGATATCTTATCTGCTGTCCAAACCAAGTAAAAATCCCTGATCCTGTCTGTGTCCTACAGCTTTCTGTAGCTGCCTCCCCAGTCTCATTATTCCTGCAGATGTCTCATGTCATTGGATCACTATATCATTTGATGATCTTCTCCAGATCGATTGTATCATCTTTAGATGATCTCCAGGCTGTTGACTGGCCTGGTTATTAATTTGTTATCTTATTTAGCTTTATGATATTCACATGTTCAGATGTTATAGATGTAAGCCACCACAAGAATCTTTCTAGACTAGTTTGTAGTGATATCTAAAAGTTAATATAAATAAATAAACAGTGTACTTGGATGGTTATATTTGCTTTGCATCAGGAATATATATATATAATGTATTATTATAAATATTTTTAGATTACCCTTCAATTTATATTCCCATGATGGTTTACAAAAAGAATAAAACACTTAAAATGTAAATACAAAAATATAATCTAAAAGTCACACAATCATAAAAGCAGCATAAACTGCTCAGCCAGATTAAAATTGCATCTAAAGAACCTGGAGAAAATAATAAAGGTCTTTTGCCTGGTGCTGAAAGGACAATAAGGCAAATACCAGGTGAACCTCTCCAGAGAGAGCATTTACTTTACCACCGAGAAGGTGTTAGCTCAAATCAGGTATTGGGGGCACCCACCGGGGTCTGTCCACCTAAGGTATTAATGAACAGGTAGGTACAGATGGAGACAGATGGTCATTCATGCTTGGTCCTAAGGCACGGAAGGCTTTAAAGGTCAAAACAGATACAAGAGGGAAGTATGAGCAGGCTTGGAAGGGAATTTTGTTTTCAGGACCCCAAAAATAGCAGAATGAAGGATTGAGTATGCTCAGTGGCCATGGAATACTGGCTCACTGTTGGGGGGCAGGAAAGGCAAACTGGTGGTGGTGGGTATTCTGGAAGATGGCATGGCTAGTTAGCTGGCACTTGACAGAAACACTGCAACATTTATTGCAGATCCCACTTGTATGATCACCCAGTCCCAGTTAGTGCAAAATGCAGCTACTAGATTTACTAACTGGAATTTCTGGACAGTTTTCCAAGACATACCCATATATAGCATATTACAGTAGTCTAACAGGAAGGTTACCAGAGCATGGATAACTCAGGCCAGGCTCTTCCTGTCCAGGTAGTGTCAAAGCTGATGTACTAGCCTAAGCGGGTAAAAGGCACTCCATGTCAGAGGAACAACTTGCACTTCTGGTGACAAAGAGTGGATCAAGGAGCACTCCCAACCTGTGAACCTGTTCCTTCAGGGTAAGGGAAACACAGGATGAACACCACTCCCTTGGGCAGACAAACCATCTACCAACAGTACCTCCATCTTGGCCAGCTTGAGCTTCAGTTAGTTGGCCTTCATCCAGTTCATTACCAGAGCCAAACAGTGACTGGTTTCAGATGACACACCATGACTTTAACCCATGACAAACTGGCACCCATGGGCCCCAGGTTGCATATCCAACCCCGCTTGGGTTGTCATGTCATACAAACCCAGCAAGCATGGGTTATGAGAGCGTTCAATAACCCTCGCATAACCCATGGTCTGTTTGCATATTCAAAATGGCAGCTACATGCACTAGAGCCTTACCCATGAGTTAAATAACCCAAGGTGTGCTGGTGTGCTGTGCAAACAGCCCCACTGATTTAGCACTTCTACTGCGTCACCTGAATTTGATGAAAGGAATAAATGGAGTTGGGTGTCATCTGCATGACACCTGACCCCAAACCTCCAAATGCCCTTGCTCAGTGGTTTCATGTAGAAGTTAAATGTCATGGGGGACAAAATGGAAGCCTGTGGGACCTCATAGCATAAATGCCAAGGTGTTGAGCAGTAGTTCTTCAGAATTACTTTATGGAATCAGTTGTCCAGTGCCTCCAATTTACACCCTATTCAGCCTATCCAGAAAGATGATTGAACAAATGGAAAATTGGTGTGACATCTAAGACAGCTTTTCCCAACTTGGCACCTTCCAGATGTGTTAGACTATAACTATGGGAGCTGTTGTCCAACGCATCTGAAGGATACCTGGTTGGAGAAGGCTGGTCTAAGGGAATCAGTTTGAAAAAAAGAAGAGTAGTTGGAAAATGATGCCTTAGGTTTTCATCTCACTGTACTTTTGTAGAGTCGTATGCTGATGATCACAAGCTAATCAACGTGATGTGGGTTTTAAAATTGATTCCTTTCTGTATTACTCAGAAGCTGTTATTCCCTAGCGGCAAATCTGTGTGTGGTGTGCATGGATATAGGTGTTTTGGAATAAGGGACATGCGTGACATGCACGTATGAGAGAGGGAGGGGAAAGGAGCAAGCACCCCACTACATAAGCAGACATTGTGGTTGGTAGAAAAATAGAAACAAAAATAATATTTGATCTAAAAATGTTAATTTTATGTGTTTATGTTTTCTTCTTCGGCATTTTGTTTTGTTGCAGGAAAATAAGAGGTAGAGGAGGGAGAAGGAGGGAGAAAGATACAAGTGACTGAGGTTTTTCCATGTCACTAAATTATATAAATCCTTTAAAAAAATCATGTTAAGCAAAAACTATTTTCAGTATAAAAGATTTTAAAACACTTTCAAATTTTATTACTATTTAATGTTGATATTGCAACTTTGGTCCAGGAACCCCAAGACCAACTTAGTTTTAAACGAGTCCCTTTCCCAGATGCAGAGGAGAATGCAATGCCTGCTTTTACTAATACAGCATAAGGTTATTTGTTTTCAGACAAACCATACCTGTGCAGTGTGTGTGTGTGTGTGTTTGTGTGAGATCGAGGGCTGCCCCAAGGCCAGGGTTGCAGCTAACATTTTTCTGAGGCGTTAGAATTGTGTTAATAAAATTCACAACTCTGGCTCTAAAGAAGGACGCTGATGATGTTGCTGAGGCTTGTTACTACAGCAAGAAATGTGGGTTTGGTCCCCAAGGAATCTAGACTTTTGTTGCTGGGAGTCGGTGTTACAACAATTAGAGCACAGATGTGAGTGTTCATGCTAAAATGGTTCTTTCCTGTTCATTTGGGAAACTTCTCCAATTATTAGTAGTAGGATATTGCCCAAGTGAGCTGGGCCCTAAACTTTGAGATTTGAATATAACCTTTGCAAAGCTGCTTCTGATTTTCTTGATTGATATTTTGAAGACTATTTAGGAGTGTTGGCTCAATAATAATAAGAGCCATGTTGGATCAGACCAAGGGTCCATCTAGTCCAGCATTCTGTTCACACAGTGGCCAACCAGCTGTTGATGGGAAACTCACAAGCAGGACATGAGTGCAACAGCACCCTCCCAGCCATGTTCTCCATTAACTGGTGTACATAGGCTTACTGCCTCTGATATTGGACGTAGCATAGAGACATCAGGAAGGGTAGCCATTGATAGCCTTGTTCTCCAGGAATTTGTCTAGCCCCTTTTAAAGCCATCCAAATTGGTTTAAATTTCGATTTTGCTTCTAACAGACTCCAGTTGCCTTATGTAAATGTTTGAGGTGGCAACCCTTTCCAACATGATTGTGCTAGCTTCTGGCTTCAAGTTTTTCTTATAAGACTCTTGACAGGTGAGGAATTGCTGCTTTGCAGGGTAATGGGTTTGTGGAGTTCTAGAGTGATGAAGACTCCTTGTGTTATTCTAATCTTCAGTTGTTGTTTCAGAACGGGTGGGTTAGTCCTAATTACCTCCAGACTCTAGGGATCTATTGTTTCTCAAAGCAAGTACACATGAAAAGCTGCATTATTGTGGTTGATCCCCACATTTCATTGCATAAGTAGCAGGACTGTGGCTGACAACACAGCATTTCCTTTGCATTCTTACAATATTATTTTTTTTATAAATATGTTTATTACGTTTTATAGAATAGCACAGTAAAAGTCAACACAGCAAGAAAAAAAGTAATTCATATAGAAATAATTAATAATCACAAGGTGTCCATTTCATTTCCTTCATCATTGTCATATGGTAAGTTTCTGTAACCCACTCAGAGCTAGATACCCATAACTGTCCAGAAATACAGGCCTGGACAAGAAGCTTATAGCAGATGTCAGAGCAGAGATCCAGTGCCGTCTTTCCTGGTACCTACTAGGCTCTGCATATTTTGTGAATGGATACATTTCTATTAATAGAGCTAAAGTATCACTGTTTACTTTTGAGGTGCGGGGTGGCTGGCTGCATCTTGCCTTGCAAGATGAGGGAAATGAGTGAAAATTGAGACACAGTACCACTCAGGAAGGAGTTGAGCTGGGTAAGATGTTGTTGGGAACAGGCTTGGTCTGCTTTGGGAACTGGGCTCCGACAGATCCAGGAGACCAAGTAAAACCATGTGATTGAATCCCAGACTGTTTGCTCTGCCTAATTATCAGAAGCCTCGCGTTCGTTCTGCTGGGTGCACATTATGCCTTTATTGTAGTGTAATTATGCCAGCTGCCTATGTTTAGTGCCATAAAAAGGAATAAAGTGCCCATTACTCGCCTAAGGAATTCTTCCTGTGGGTTTTTTATTTTTATTGCTCTATAGTACACAGTGGGGATAGCTTTGATCGGCCATGCTCCATGTAAAATGGCTAGTGAAGCACAGGGCCATCCGTCAGGCGCTCTGCCAGGGACTGGTCTGCTGACATGCTGGCCCCTTCAGGCTCCCCTGCCTCTGGGTGCCTTTTGCTGCCGATCTGATTGTGAAGGTGATGCTCCTTCTGTGGGAGCATCACCTTCTAAGTTACCTTGCTTTGATAGTAAATTAATAGTTTGTTATATTTGCCTTATAATACTGCTGCTTCAGAATGCTATCTAATGTCTACATTTTACATGCTAGTTTATCCTTCCAAATATTAAGTGAAATCTTATGAAACTGTCTTTACATCCAGAGTCAGACGATTGGTCTTTCTAGCCCACTATTGTTGACTCTGACTGGCAATGGCTTTCCAGGTTCTCAGGCGAAGTTCTGGTACCTGAAATCTTTAAACTGAAGATGCCAGAGACCTTAACATATTTATATATGTGAAGAATGGTCGGCCTCTTAGTCCACTATGCATATGGAGAAGTAGGGCCCATAGAGGCTGGGTCACTGGAGATCACTGGCTGGAACGGAGGTGGGATTCCTGTTGAATCCGTAGATTTGTGGTCCTCCAGATGATGATGGGCCGCAGCTCCCATCATGCCCTACCACTGGCTATGCTGGTTAGTGCTGATGGGAATTGCAGTTCAACAACACCTGGTGGGCCACAACTCCCATCAGCACTACCCAGGATAGCCAGGGTGGAGCATGATGGGAGGTGCAGCCTAACATCATCTAGAGGGCCACAAGTTGCCTATCCCTGCTGTTGATTAAAAAGAAATTGTATCCTATTCTGAAGAACATACATAACATCTTTGGCAGTGAATTGTTCATGAGCAACTTTGGAAAGCCTGTAGAAAATGTTGCATTTAGCTGCTTCTGAATACCATACTGTTATTTATTTATTTTAGGCGTTTTAAGGTATAACATTTTCCAATGGGATTTAGCATCAGTAAGAACTCATATGCTAAAACCAAAGAAGACAGCAGCATAAGAGCTTTTTAAAAATCCAAATCATAAACCAAACATCCTAAAAAAGATTTAGGTCATTAAAAAAAAAAAAAATCCCGTACACCATCTCCCAACTTAGATGAACCAGTTGCGAACATCTTGCCATCTTACTGGGATTGAGCTTCAGTTTATTGGCGGCCATCCAATAAAGTCTAAACATGTAGACTTTACGACAGGGGCAGACAACCCTGTGCCCTCCAGATATTTGAACTACAACTCCCATAATCCCTGAGCATTGCCTGCCCCTACTTTATGGCTTACAGTCAACCTGGCTGCATAAACTGGTTTGTTCTCCAGCTGGTTGATTGTCGATTCTGGAGTCCTGATCCCCTGCTTTACTTGTGGGTCCCTATGTATTCCTTTCCTTCTCTAAATGCCCTCCTCCCACACATGCTCATTTTTTCCCATCAGGTGTTTCTTGAAGTGGCCTTCACACTTTTCCACCCTTGCAGCAGGCAGGTGCATCTGCACAAGATGAACTTGGGAGAGCTGGTGCTGCCCCCAGCTTCATTGCCTATGTGTGTGCTGTTGGTGCTGGAGGTGTGACTGCCTGGCTGAGAAGGAATCTGAGGGGCTGCTGATGGCAATAATGGATTAAGAGGGTAATTGCCCTGAAAATTCAGATTGATCAGGAGGGGAAAAATGATAACTTGTGTAGCTATTTAAAGCAACGTGCTGAGGGAGGTTAAAACAGAACATGTGGGGAGTTGGGAGAAATAAAAGTATGCAGGGTTGAGAGAAGAGGGAGTCATGTTTCTCAGGAGTTTGTCTCAGGATGTTTCTTGTCGCTGACCCTGGGCTACAGGGGATTCAATCACTTTTATCTTTTCCTTCCTCATTCAATCCAAATGCCTTTTCATATTAGAAAATTACAATCTGCTCTGCTCATGCAAGATTTATTAGCTCTGCTGAGCAATAGTGCAAGAGGTAAATGATGGCATGTTCCATGGGATTTTTTTGGGGGGGGGGCGAGACATTACGAACATCTTGCAACTTTGTAAGAGTTCTTCCACAGATGAGCCCTATGGAGTATGTGGAGGGCAGTGAGGTCAGTTTTCCTTGGCCTGCCTTAGCTGACCCCTCTTGTAATGCTGAGATCTGTTAGTAATAAATCTGCTCTTCTCTCTCTGCTGTTCCTCTGGAAATTCTGATTATTCCGTATTACCTCCTTTCAGATACCACCATTTTTATTCTTTCTGATTGGAATGCTCCTTTTTGTGTAAACAACATAGTGCTACCTCATTGGCTGATTTTTTAAAAAATGTATCTAAACCATATTCCCATATTAATTTCCCATCACCTTCCATTGCAGAAATGAAATAGACCATAACACTTTTGGCTTCCCTAGATCCTCCTCATCCAGGGGTTCCACACATTTTGCATTCATTAATGTTAGAAGCAAATCTTATAGCTGGGAAGTTGAAGCAGAAATTAAAAAATTTCCTCTGCAACTGGGTAAGTAAAAGACAGGCTTAGGAGTAGAACTCCAGTCCTGATGCCTACTGCTGGGCTTAATAGATTAATATAGCCTCTACTATATATTTTCCTTAGGAACTTTGCAGACATTAAGTCTCATGGCATCCTCACTAGGCTTTTTATGAAGAAGCAGGGCAAATGGGTGACTTGCTGAACTCTGAGAGAGAATTATTATGCCACCATGTCTTTTTTCAGCCTAAGAAAATCCAGACTTCTGCACAATGGATAAATGGTTCCAGTTTGCATGAAATACACTTAAGTTGAATTTTGGTTGCAATACTTTAGTTTTCACAGGATTCCAAAGCTTTTGACAAGAACAGGGGTTGTAGTTGGTGAAAAATGAGGTGAAGCTGGTTATCATGATCTGGCAAAGCAGCGTTGTCTTAGGAACATAAGAGAAAGTTTAGAGAGGATGGGCAGCACAGGAGCCCTGCCTTTTTACCATTCATGCTGATTGATCAATTTCCTTTTGCTTTCTGAGCCTTTAGCAACAGTGCTTGTGCACTAGATTTTCCTGTTGACCATGAGGGCCACCACTGTGTTGCTCTTAAAATGAACCTTAATCTTGGACCATATTTCTGGTTCTTTGTTGTGCTCTGTGTTTGTATGTATTCAGAATACATGCAGTACTCATTGTACTGCTCTCAGTATGTCTTTTAATGGACACTGTTCCTTGTGTGGGTGGACATCAGTGGTTTGCATAGTTGACAGCATCTGGTTCCCATTGGGCTGCCCACCTACCCATCAGACCAAGAGTTCCACTTCCATGCTGGACTTCATCCTAGCCCAGCTACCTCCCTGTGTGCCACAGTGAAGCAACACCTGTCACTAAGTGAGAGTTTGACCTCTTCCCTTTCCCAGTCCTCTATACTAGGTTGGGATTTGAAGGTGATTCTTACTTGTTTTGACTGTCTCCCAATATGAGGCAAAGTGAGAAACTGACTGCCTCTTTACTGTAGTTCCTTTGTGTGTGGCAGAAGACTCAAGGAAGCAGTAGTGTTGGGGGGTGACCATAAATAATGTGACCTAAAATTTATGGACCACTGCTTGGGAGCCTAAGCAGATTATTGTAATCAAACACCTATTCTCCATATATTTGCTTCCCTGTTTGCACACCTTTGTGTAACACATGAAGCAGCCCTGAGCCTGGAGATTTCCAATTAATAGATGTTCATGTCACCATGATTGTGTGGATGCCACTCAGTCAGACAATATGGCCTCTTGGACAAAGGGTGAGAAGAATTTAGCTTTCTGACGGCTCTCCCTGGGGCAGATTATGTTGTAACAGGGCCTTTGTGGTACTTTTGGTCTTGATGTATGTTTTCAACCAGGGGTGACTGTAGTTATAGTCAGTTAAGGTAGACTCACTAACTTTTCTCAAGGTTTGTGCTGAGGCTCTTCCCTCCCTTCATCTCCTTTCCCTTCATTCTGTATGTACTGTGCCATGGTACTGCTATAGTAGGCAAAGCAAGATAGGCCGACAGCTGGAAACACGTTCCAGGAATCACGTCAGTTGTCATTACTTACATTACCTTGATTGGGAACAGTCAGTTATGTCACCGTCCATCATCACACCTCTCATGGGAGACATTGGCAGAGGAGGAGAGGAAAAAGGAATTATAAAACATTTGTCTGGGTGCTCAGCCAATCCCAACGTGCTGGTAGTGAACATCAGTCATCAGGCAGCTCGAAGTGAGGGTACCTTGTGTGATGGATCATCCCATGTGACTCATGAGAGGGAGGCTTCTGAGACAAAGGCCTGTTCCATTGGAAATGCCTTGGAGAAAGGCTGTTTTTTCATGTACTTTAAACCAATAATTAATCTTTAGAGTAAATTATAAAGGAAACTCTAATATCCTTTTCCAAGTGTGTATTCTTTCTGGGCTAGTGGCAGTATAGAGTCATGTTTCACTGGCTTGAAAAAACAGGTAAATTAGTTTTTGCACTTGTTTTGACTTAACTTCTGTTGATAGAGTAGCAGTAGAGGCAATATGCCAGCCAGCTGCTGATTACTGAACTTGTTTCCTATGCAGAAAGTGATTTCTCATTGGATTTAGTTGCCATGCAGAATGGTCAGCTGAAGCGATGAGGTGTCATCTACTCAGTGTATCAAAATCAGTATCTTATGGAAACCTCCCACTAACCCTGGCCCATGATTGTCCAAAGTAGGTTGCAACTCTGTGATGCTGACTCAGAGTGTTACTGGCCAGAATTCTTTTGTATGGGAATAAAAGGAGGCCCTTGGCATACCTAGCAGTGGAGAGTTGGGAAAATGAGGGTGTGTGTGTGTGGAAACAACACCCAAAAGCAGGACACCAGAACCCTTGAAAAGTTAGCAGGTCAGTGACTATTGGATATGGGGTGATGTCTCTGAAAATTTCTCATGCCTACAGCAGCTATGCTTACCTGGCAAGATACCGTTTTAGAGATCAGAGTTCTTCTGAGTAAAAAGGAGCATCTCTTTCAAGAGTGTTTCTAGTGAGTAAATATGTTCCATAAAAATGTTCTGAATGCCTCTCTGTGAAGCAGGGGGGAGGTGGTACGGGAGCGTGGAGTTAGCATGGCCTTTGGAGTAAATGGAAGGTTTGGTGAGTGTGTCTGTGTGTTCTTTTCTTTTCTTCTCTTGGTCAACTGTGGCTGGAGATAAGAGTTTCCTATTTGAACTTCAGAAGGAAAAAGAAATGTATTATTAGAAGAGACTTTCTTTTTTGACTTGATTATCTATCTCCAGTGACACAGAGGAGGAAAAGATTTATTCTGATAAAGGCAATGTTAAAAAAAAAAAAAACAACCTGCATGTGAGTGTTGCTATTCTCTGTACTTCAAAGACTGAAGTAATATAGAATCATATTTTTAAAAAGCCACCCCAGCCTTCTCTGGGCTGTGGGAGATTTTTGGAAGCGGCAGTATCAGAAAAGGGCAGCATCCTGCTTCCATATTTAACATGACATTAAAATCTATCCATAGAAAATGTGATTTGGCGCATGCTGTGTTAGCTCAGTGCTATGTGGTGCATGAAGCAAAGTCCTTGCAGGCTGAAGGAGGCTAGGCACAGGATTGAGGTAAGGCTTTTTGAGGGATTTAAGCTGGGGCAGGACGGTTAATGGAATGAAATATGAAAGCCTATTAAAACTTCAGTGGAGCAGTGCATGATATAAGAATAATCTTTTGGGGGTCAAACCAATGGTCCATCTAGCCCAGTATTATAGCTATATTATTTCTAACAATGTCCAGTTGCAGATGCTTTACAGTAGGCATATAATACCACAGTTTACTGCCTAGAGTACTCTAGTAAATGTCAACAGTTTCCAGCTTTTTTCCGGGGGGGAAAAGGTTTGGGCAACACCTTAGCAAGAGGATATATGCCTTCACAATCTTAATTAAGATTAAAACATTCAGTGGAAGGTCTATTTGCATGCACCTTAACTGTGCGTTACGCATTATAATCTTCATTTTTCCTTACATTAGTTTTAGGACGTATTCTATTATTTCTCTCTCCCCACTCCCACACATCCCTAATTTGAAGAAAGAGAAACCGAAGCTGAGAGAGAATTTGCCCAAGATCACTTATGGCCGAGCTGGGATTTGAAAACATGTTTTTCAGAACTATATTCAATACAAGTGGGACTGGCAATGAAATGTTGTAATATATCCTCCATACTAAAAGGAGTGTTCCTGCTCAGGGTTTCAGTCAACCATGCCCTTCTAGCAAGGTGTTCTACTCATCTCCCTGCCCGCCTCTTTCCGCCATTTTCTTTTCCAGCTGTCCCTTCATTCCATGGTCCTGGTAGCACTCACCATCTGAATTTGCTATTAGAGGGAATAGTTTCCCTGACACATCATCATTAGATTAAAACGTGCAAAAACCAGGGAAAGCACAGCAAAGAGGTGCTTTCTTACTAACATGGGAGTGCGGGTGACTTTGGTCAATAGGTCTAGCTGTATAGACCTCAAATCCAATAGACATTACATTCAAAGGATACAAATCAACTAAAATGCTTCTGTCCTCTTCTGTGTATTGATATGTATCTTTGCTGTGCCTTTGCTCTTGCTTCTAAATCAGCCACATTCTTTCCTTGCTCTCCACTCTTAGCCAAAATGTGTTACTGGTAAACTGTGCAGCATTACCATAGAATGATGTGTGATTTGATCTAGCCGCATTCCAGAATACTAACCCTGGGTTTGGGTCTCTTGCTGCCCACCTTACATGTCAACATGTAACGTGGTGAGTTGGAGCAGCTGCATCTTGGTGTAATGCAGGTTTGAGGACCTCTTACTTTGCGTTAGTTACTCAGTAGCCATTGCCTTCTAATGGTATCCTGATCACCACCCACTAATAATGCCTTTGAAAGGTCTTTCCATTGTGGATCAGAACTGTGGGGTAGGAAGGAGGAGCTACACCTAGCGTTACTTATAGTCCAGAATTTCAGCTTGTGGCTCAGCCTTGCAGATTGGTGTGAAAAATTAACTAGCCTACAACAGGTTTTGCTGTTCCAACTGTGCCTATGTGTTGCAGGGAGGCTTGGAAAATGAGTCTGGCAAACTGTTCGCTGGGCGGTGTATGCTCCTTGTGCTAATTCACCCCAAAATTCTATGGCATTTGTAGTTAAATTTTGTGACCTTGTATAAATCATACAAATTAAAGAAACATGCTTTTTTCATAGTTATATTCTGTTCTTTTAATCATGGTTTGCAGCACAGAGTTATTTAGGGCACTGAAGTGTCACCTCCTGACTCTTAGAAATACTGCTCAGCTTCCTTCACAGGTTTTTTGGGCCTATCTTTGCAGCCATACAAGTCAGGAGCGTGGAAGGATGGTTTAGAGGTGGGAAACTGGGCTCATATTTCTGCTCAGCCCTGAATCTCACTGGATATCCTGAGGCACATTATAATCTCTTGGTATAATCTATCTCGCAGAGGCATTTGGGGACTGAAATGCTGCTCTAAGCTTATTGGAGGAAAATCAAATATAATTCTCTATCCAATAATTTCTGTGTTTGTGAGATGTGATCGTGGAATACATGCAGCCCTTACTTACTTGGACATAATTATTTGCCCTGAGCAACTAAGGGAGCAATCCTCTGTCCTCTAGAGAGTGTCTGGGAAGGACATAGGATTGTTTGGTTTCTGGGCTCCAAGGTTGGAAACATGGCTCCGACCTCAGAGCCAAGAAACTACGCTGCCTTCCCACTTGTAGCCGGTGTGATTCTGGTTATGTCTCCACACTCAGAAGTGTGGAGACAAGAAAAGGGGGCTTTCTCGCATTTGATCTGCCCTGCATTGGATACTCGGCAGCCTCCTTGTTTGGAGGCTGCTGACTGTCTTCAAAGGATTGCGCCGTAATTTCAACATGGCCTGTTGTGTGAGCACAGTTGAACTTGAGCATGTAGCCCAACAATATCTGTCTATAGGGACACTCTCCATTCCCACACTGAGCTGGGCTTCTTTAGCATTTCATAGATGCCCTCTTATTAATTTATATTAGAATTCAGTACAAAGCCAGGGTACACTTTTTCATGAAGCTTTGCTGCTTGGAATAGGCATTTCAATATGCTTGTCAGTCTTGGAGTGCCCTATTCTGACAGAGCACAGAGGGGAAAAGGTAATAACCAGTGCTTGTGAATTAGAGAGATGTAATAATTCTGACTGCAGCTGGTTGGATGCTCTGTCCTCTCCCAGTGCCCTTTCATGCTGACCCTCAGCACCCATGCTACTTTGGTTCTTGGCCACCTGAGGGGGGGAGAGAAACTGAAACAGCAGCACCCGTACTACTCTGGCTCTGGGTTTCCAGAATGTGTTCATCCTGATCTGTAGCATCCCCTGCTAGGCTACTGCGAGGCCATGGTTGGGCAGTTGAGCAAAAGAAAAAATGAACATGCACTGGAAATGTCTCTTTAAAGGGAGCAGATTGGAAAGCTGCATGAGAAACCAACAAACTGGTTATCACTTATGACCTAAACCAGCACTGGGAGTGAAAAGGATTCCAACCAAACACCCGGCTGGCAGGAGCTGCTAGCAAGCCCTCTCTCTTGAGCAATGTTTTACATTCTCTAAAGCTCTGCTGAGCCGGCTCTCTTCGAGGTTCTGTTAAGGTAAATGGCAGAGTCAGGTCAGCTATCTTTTCTTTTCTTTCTTTCTTTCTTTCTTTCTTTCTTTCTTTCTTTCTTTCTTTCTCTTCTTTTTTTCTCCTTTCCCCTTTCTTGGTTCTCTTTATTATCTGGAGTTGCTCTGGCTCTCTCCCTCACTTCTGTTTCTCCTTTTGTTCTCTCTTTGTCTATTTATCACACTGTGAAGGTTGAAAGAGATGTTATTAATCTGGGGGAATGAAGGCAGGATTAGTGGTATGAATCGGATTTTGAGAGGTGTAATGATAGAAAGACTCGCTCTGCTGGCGGGCTGCATGAGTTTGATAAATGGGGAGCACTCCAAACTGACTCTCGCATTCCTCCGCACTGCGCGCTTTGCCCGCTGGGGCGTGCCATGCTCTCAGATCTGCCAGCCATCCCATGCCGCTCCTACCTGAACCAGAGCAAAAAGCCAAGGGTAAATCAGAGACAAATATCTCCCCGTTGCACTTAAAGAGATCATTTCTTTCAACAGCTTTTTCAAACAGAGTCCTGTCAAGTTGTTGGACAGCCTTGTGCATAGGTAGGATCCTTCCTAAGATTGTGGCTCTGGCCATGGCTGCCCAGCTCTGTTGGCTGCATTGGAAGGATTTGCAGAACTTGTGCAACATGCTTGTGTTGTGGGCACAAAGTATTAGGGAACAGCCAAAGAAAGCTTGGTTTGCATTATGTTAGTGACTTGTGGGTAGGACCAGGTGTTTAGGCGTTCAAACCAGAATGATCTGGGAAATCTGGACGTTTTGACTCTGCGTACTACAGATTCCCTTTTTAAATTTCTAGGGAGAGGTAGCAAGGGAAGCCAAGTTTGGTGGGGGTTTAAATCATGCTGGTGCTGGTTACACATCAGCTATACTGCTAACCTGAGCCTTTGAGTGTTCATTCTGAGAGGGCATACATGCTAGGGGGGCTGGAGAGAAAGGTCGGTATAACAGTGGCTATTGGTATGTAGAATGCCCCACTCCAGCTACTGCAGTTCTCCTGTCGCTTATCTTCCTGATGATGGGAGTTTCACTATTGCATGCACCTTGGTTTACACATGTGAAAATCAGTGCTTGTACTTCTCCCCCTGCCCTTTGAGCTTTTGTTGCCAGCATTCTTCTTCCCACTTTGTAACTTGTAGCAGTGTAGCTTCCCTGTGGTAGTGACAAAGTCAGTTCATGAAATCCAGTGCTCTCTAGGAGTACACGTAAACTGTGATTTCTTCCTCTCTCTATTTTAGCTGGGGATCTAAGTTTCCAGGCAACGAAAGATGACGTGATGAAGTCTTTGCCCCACTTCTTCCAAGGGTACATTGTGGTGTGGTGTCTTGCAGCTGGTGTGTGTGTGTGTGTGTGTGGGATGCTGCAACGCTATGGGTGGGGCTGATTTGGGGAGTCTTTATCACCTAATTGCTACATTGCTGGAAAGGCAGGCAATGGTCTGATAAGCGAGATCCATGAGTGCCCCTGCCCCCCAGTGTGGTTGCAGCATTCACACATTCTCCAGTGGTATGGGATTACACCATGGGCAAACACCTGTTATGCTGAACTGTGTGTGCATATGAGAAGAGGGGCTTCTACTGTTCAGAGCACACAAGCATTTGAAATTTATGTGCTGTAGTGCTGGAAGAAAGGGCACACAGTAACATCTCCCTCCATATGTATTTCACTTGTGGAAAGCCAGAATGGTCGGTCCAGTTGCTCCAGAACCGCTGGAACAGTCTAAGGCCTCCTGTGAGGCCTTGGCAAGGCACTTTGCAGATAAAATTGATCGGATCAGGAGTGTTATTCCGTGCACTGTGGATACAGTTAGTGAGCAAGAGGCGGTCTGTGGCAAACCGGTTTTGTGGGATCGGTTCCAGCTTCTTCCTTCTGATGAAGTGGACAAGGTGCTTTCATCTGTAAGGCCGACCACCTGCTTACTTGATCCTTGCCCATCTTGGCTCATTATGAGCTGCAGAGAGAGGCTGGGTGAGGGGATCAGGGTGGTGGTGAACGCCTCCCTTGAGGAGGGAGTGATGCCATCAGTCCTCAAGGAGGCAGTGATAAGACCGCTTTTAAAAAAGCCCTCCTTGGATCCCCAAGTTCTGAACAACTTTTGCCCAGTCTCAAATCTACCATTTTTGTGCAAGGTGATTGAGCGGGTGGTGGCGATGCAGTTGAAGGCACACTTGAAAGAAGCCAATTTTCTAGATCTGTTTCAGTCGGGCTTCAGGCCTGGGCATGGGACAGAAACGGCCTTGGTCGCCTTGGTGGATGATATGAGGAGGGCTCTGGATAGGGGCGAATGCACCTTCCTTGTTCTCCTCGACCTCTCAGCAGCTTTTGATACCATTGACCACGGTATCCTCCTGGACGGCCTGGAGGGGTTGGGCATTGGAGACACCGTATTACGGTGGTCCCGGTCCTTCCTCTCCGGCAGGTACCAGGGGGTAGCACTGGGAGAGGAGGTTTCGGACCTGTGGTCGCTCACTCGTGGGGTGCCACAGGGTTCCCTCCACTCCCCGATGCTATTTAACATCTATGTGAAGACGCTGGGGGGTATCATCAGGAGGTTTGGGGTGCGGTGTCATCAGTATGCAGATGACACACAGCTCTACCTCTCGTTCAAACCTTCACCAAGGTTGGCCATAGAATCCCTGTCCAAATGTCTAGAGACAGTGAGTGGCTGGATGGGGAGGAATAAGCTGAAACTGAACCCTGACAAGACTGAGATACTTTTGGTGGGAGACAAGAGTAGTTTGGGGGATGCTGACCTGGTGTTGAATGGGGTACGGCTACCCTTGAAAGACCAGGTCTGCAGCCTGGGGGTCATCTTAGACTCCCAGCTGTCCATGGAGGCTGAGGTGTCAGCTGTGAGCTGGACAGTGCTGTACCAACTCCATCTGATACGGCGGCTGCGCCCCTACCTTCCCAACCATCTGCTCCCATTGGTAGTATATACCCTGGTCTCCTCTCGTTTAAGACTGCTGTAATGCGCTGTGCTGTCAGGAGCGCCCTGGCTGCCTCTTACAGTCTACTCCAATAGCCAACTCAAGACACAGACAAAAGGATTCTTTTCAAGGCTTCAATCCTTTTACAACTTAATGACTCTTTCAGATGCTAATCACCAGCGACTAAGCAAGGAACAGCACTGGGGAAAGACAGCAGAGTAGCCTATGCTCCAGGTTAGGCAGTTGGTCCCCGTTTGAAAGAGAATCACGGGAAGACCCTGAACTTATGGGCTAGGGAGAGATCCTCCCTCTTTCCCTTGGGTCCTCGGGACGTGACTGTTGCTTGCACGACAAACAAGCGCTACACCTCCTTTCCGCACCCTCCATCTGTCGTCGCTTCCTGTGTTGGCGTCCAGCATCCAGCAAGCCCCCCTCCAGCACACTCTCGCTGCCAGAGTCACTATCTCTTCCAGGAATGCTGGCAGGAGGAATCTCTGCCAGCTGCTGTGCCTGTGAGAGATGAGCAAGCTCCTCTCCCACGGATTGCTGTTCCTCCTCAGAATCAGAACTGCTCTGGGGTTCTATCGGCTCAGTTTCTACCCTGA
Organism: Heloderma suspectum; assembly: GCF_057233095.1. Taxonomy (NCBI): domain Eukaryota; kingdom Metazoa; phylum Chordata; class Lepidosauria; order Squamata; family Helodermatidae; genus Heloderma; species Heloderma suspectum. Next base: position 235,950,006 of record NC_139461.1, read on the forward strand.
CATGTACATGGGGTTACCCTTGAAGACGGTTCGGAAGCTGCAGCTGGTACAGAATGTGGCGGCTTACCAGATTAAAGGCAGCCACTGGTGAGATCACATCACTCCAGTGCTGAAGGAGCTGCACTGGTTACCAGTTGTTTTCTGGGCCAAATTCAAGGTGTTGGTTTTGACCTTTAAAACCCTATATGATTCCAGCCCAACCTATCTCAAGGAGCGCCTCCAGCAACACCAGATAGGCCGCTCAACAAGATCAGCCTCGGATGGCCTTCTCTCTGTCCCATCGCCAGGACAGCTAGACTGGTGGGGACGAGGGAGAGGGCCTTTTCTGTGGTGGCCCCCACTCTGTGGAACTCCCTCCCTAGGGAACTCTGTCATGCCCCCTCTTTAATGAGCTTCTGCTATGCATTAAAAACGTGGTTGTTCAGGCAGGCATTTGGGGTGGGTTAGGGTAATTTTAGAAATGTGATGTTTTTAATGTTGAATTTTATTGTTTTAAACTGTTTTTATTGTTGTACATCACCCAGAGTGGCTGGGTGACCAGCCGGATGGGAGATTAATAAATTTAATTTAAAAAAAAAAGTGCTGCAGAACCCAGCATTCTGAGTCTATCTCTTCTTTCTTCCTTCCAAGTTAGTTGCCCTTATGGCTGCAGAGGTAAGCTTGAAGATGTTTGGACAGTGGCCCATATAAGAAATTAGAGAGAAACTGGACGCCCACTAATCTGGGATGAAGTGGGTGAGGTTTAGTGTTCTGTGTAGTTCCCTGTCCTATCCCAATGAATATCATGACAGCAAAACATTTTAAAATGCTTCTTTGTGTAAGTGCAATGTATATGCCATTTCCTACTGATGCTTCCCCCTGCAAGTAATAGAAGAAAACTGACTAGATTTTACTTTGTTACTGGTGGTGCAGGGAGTTGTGGGGAAGGCAGGGAAGAAGTCTTTGTAAACTGTGGATTCAGAGACTCACTTGAGTGTCATGCCAGTCAGGTCAAACACTGGTCCAGCTGTTCTGGTGTGATGGACAGGAGTTTCAGGCTGATAGAAATTAAACATGTCTCTCCACAGTTCTGTGCGTGATTCCTAGTCCTGACTAGTCTCATCATCATCATTTGTGCACGTGTGAGAAGGTGAGGTTGGGATGTGTAAGCGATTAGAAGCTTGAAGAAAGGAAAGCTGCTCCTCACAGGGTGTGCCTTGACAGTTTCCCTTTAACTGTAAAATAGTAGATTTCCCCCTCCTCAGTTGTTCCACACCATCCTATATATGGAGAGGGTTCTGATGATTGCCAAGGCAGAGCTAATGAGGCCTGCCTGTTATTAAAATATTGTGCTTCAGTGAGGCAATAGTTTATAGAAAATAAATAAAACCTCCATCAGCTTAACAAGTGTGGCACCCACATCAAGCTTTGTCTGAAGATAGCTCAAAATATGTGACTTGAGCCAATTGCTGCAGCACTTTTTGTTTAACAGCCAAGATGTTGAAGATTTGTATGGGCATGAGGAAAATCTCTCTTCTGCCTGCTTGGACTGAAGGTAGGAAGTAATGAAGCATTTCCAGAGTCTACTAAGTTCATACTGTCAGTTTTCCCTAGTCATGAATGGCTGCAGCTCCTCCCTGGCCATGTGTATGTTCATGATTGCGCACGAAAATATTAATATATATAGATTGTACACCAATGCAGTCAGAATTGGGTTTGCAAAGTGCTGCTGTGGTCACAGGAATTGCTATAGCTGTATTAATGGGACTTACTATAACTGAATTAATGTTTAGCCTGGCCCGTGCTGTTTTTCCACACAAGCTGCATTCCAAGAACAGGCCATGGCTCCCCACGTACAGGGGAAACAGCTTCTGTAGACTGGCCCTCAGTACAGTATAGTTCTGTCATTGTTCCCTTTTTGCAGGAAATACCATGGCTATGGACTTCCAGTGAAAACCTGTGATAGTTTTGAAGTGCTATCTGGAATGGTGGGCAAAGTTGATCTTTCCCTATAGTGGTGTTGACTGGGGTACTGCATGGTCTGTGCTTGTTGAGTTATTCTCAGAAGGTAGGTTGATAGAACAGACCAGAGCTGCAGAAACCAGAACTATTCATCCACAGGTTCTGTTCTCTTACTGCCAGGGATTGCAGATGAATTCAGATGCTTTGTGGATGACATAATACAAACCTTGCACAGACCCTTATCTACCACAATTTTCACCTGGTGAGTTGCTTGTTTGAAAGCATCTCCTTCATGGAAAAATTATGGTCACATCAAATGGTTCCACCTCAGATGATTGTCTCAACTGACCATCTCAGCAAGAAGGATTTTTACAAGGATGTGATCTTTGTAGAGTATGCTTGTATAATTTTCAAAAAAGAAACTTACGTCAAAACTGAGGTGGCATGGGTACATAAGAGGGCTGCAGCACCTGAGATGGTGAATGCTTCAGTTGGGCTTGAATGGATGAACTGTCTAACATCAGAATTCTACGTAGCTTAATCCCTCTTGATATTGGCATAAACAAACCCAAATTGTATGTTGCTGAGCCATCTTTTACCCTGGTCCTAACCAGCATGAAGCAGTCTGTTTGCGTTTATGTGGATGAGATAAGTGGCTGAGCCCGCAAGCTATTAAGGTTGTTTTCCTGTGCTTTTAAGCCCTCTAGATGTCACAAAATTCAAAGTCTGAAAGAGACAGTGTATCCCAATTTACAAATTCATCTCAGATAGGTATTTCAAGCAACTGACACATTAAGTCCAGTTAGAATAAAACGGAAGTTGCAGATTTATTAGTGAAAAAATCAGACATTGAAGGGTTAGATAAGATGGATGAAGGCAAAAATAAGTTATAAAATATTAGTGATAAAGAAAGCGGGGGGAGTTAAATCAATGTTTGCCCGCTGTTGCTAAATACGGAGTCTTACTGATTTTTAGTGCACCTTAGCTTTGAAGTCGGCAACTAGCCTGCAGAGTCTGGTGTCAAAAAAACCACAAATGCAGTTGTGTGCTTTCACATGATTCGAAGGTTCTTGGGTATTGTGACCCAGTGGCTTCCCAGGGAATGTTCTGTTTCCTTCGATGGCATTACAGTAGGGCATCCTGGATTTTTTGGTGTTACTGGGACAATGGAGGTGTACACCCTCATCCTACTTGGAGATGAGATCTGCTATGGATGATTCGAAACAGGATGCAGAAAGTTAAGAGCACAGTGTGGCAGGTGCTCTGCAAATATGTTCCAACTTACTCTCCCTCTTTCGACTTTACAGGTTGAATTGGTTCAGGGCAGCTGAAATAAATGAGAGAAATGATCAGTCAGATATTCCTGAAATCCCATCTTTAAGAGCTAAGTGCATGGCTGAAACTTTAAGGCAGGTAATGAGGCTCTCTCAGATCAGCTCATGAGTGGAAACTGCTAGATTGATCAGGCTGCAAATGGGATAAGTGTGAAAGTTCTGTCGCAGCTAGAGGGTAGCCTTCTCTCCCCCAGGTAACTTTTGAATACCTTATTCTTGGTATCATTTACTCCAGAGGGGATAAACCTTCCAAATAACATTGTTCACTCTAAGTTTTCCCAGGCAGGAGTGCCTGAATTTGGAACCACATAATCCCTTGATCTCTCTCTGCATTTATACCCTACAGCCATCCTGATTTTTAACAGTTTGAAACTGGGCACCCAGCTTGCTCTCCAAGTCTCCTGTTTCCTGCTTGAAAAATGGATATATTGGTCAGTGGAGCAGATACCTCCCATACGAATGGGGTTCAAAATAAGGAATGAAAGGGAAGTTCCTACTGAGCACTGCTGGAAGAAGTCAATAGGTTGCTCTCTTCTGGGAGCTAGGATAGGCAGCAGTCTAGCTTGAGTGTGACACTCCTCTCCCCAGGCAGTCAAGAAAACTAGTGCTGGTAGCAAGGATAGAGTTGGGGAATGAGGGGTTGGCCCTATTCATTCTCTCATTAAGGGACTAATGTTTAAGCTGACCCAATTCTTTTGCAGCTTTGCAGAATCTCATGGAATTTTGTTCATGTCAATTTCATATTCATTTGAAAAGAGCAAATCAAGTTTCTAACCCTCAGCATTGTGGGCTAAATTTGAAAAAAAAGTGCATGTGGTGTTTGCTAATATTCAGAAACCAACAGAGGCCTCATCTTACTCTGTTTAGCACTTTGTTTCCTCTATTGGCTCCTAGTTCCTGCCCCCGCTATCATTCCTGTCACTTTTCTTCCCTGTTTTTCTTGCTCCAGTGTGGTCCAGCAGATAGACAAATATGTCACTGATCCTCAGTTCCCCGTCTGTAATATTGAAACATTAGCGATCTACTTCACTTTTTGTTTTGTTTTTCAAAAACAAGAAATTTGTACAAATGATCAACAATTGAAGGCGCTTCCTTTCATTGGCCACCAAGTTTTTATACAAATCTAAGATCAGAGTAAATGTTAAAATTATTACCAGCCTAGAACTTTGATGCCCCCCCGCCCCCCAAAAAAGCAAGAGAGAGGATGAGGAGAGGGGGAAATATATGCCTGGTATTAGCTACTATTTGTAGTGATTGTGAAGGAAGTTTAGCCCTGAATACTTGAGAGCTGAAGGTTGCATTCCCTTCAACAAAGCCCTGCCTTGCATCGTCTCATGAATCAACAATGCACTGTATAAGGGTAGACTGCAAAAGTACAAGTTCCTTCCCATTATTTGCATAAGAGTGGAATGAGGTTAATCTTTTTGTTTTATAGTAGGCAGGTGATCGTTTTTAAGGGAGGAGAGCACGGCTGCTGAACAAAACCGTACCGGCCATACAGTCTCTGGTCTCCCTTTCCATCTTTTGCAAATCTTAACCATGGTTAGCATTGACCTGGGTTAAGATCCCAACCACTCAGTGAAACCATTGTCTGCTGCCCTCCTCTTATACATCATAATTGACTTATCTGTCTTCATTCTAGAAGACACAAAGGGCCAAAAGTAATCACTATCTCACTTCGCTGTGTTTTCTTGCTCTTGCAGCTCAGTGCCTTGTAGTTGCCACATGAGCCTGAGATGTCCGGTCCCTGCCCTTCTGACAGCCTGTAGACTTTTCATATGCACCATGGGACAAAACAAGCTTGGTAACTGAGGTTTCCAGGTCTTCTGTTGTTAATTATTGAAATGTAATAACATGATTAGAACACTATTAAAAAATCACTGATACGATTACCATGGATTTAATATCACATGATATATCATTACACCGTTACGTGGTGACAGATGTAATTGAAATACGCTTATTGGAGCTGAGGGTTGTATTTCATTCAGTCACTCAGGGCACCTCAGGGGGGAAGCAGAGATGGCGAAAAATAAGCAGGGGGAGAAGAAATTGTAATGACAACAGACATTTGCAACCTTGTCTGTATCCTGGGCAACTGGTTCACTGCCTTTCATTTCCCCCTGTCTCTCTTCGTTCTGTTAAGGAATTATGAGTGCAAAAGTGGAATGTTCAGCCTGTGAATTTAGGTGAGCTGTTGCTAAACAGGTCAGATCCGCTTCCCTCACTTGCAAAAACTGGCAATTTAGTTCTCTGAGCAATGGCTAACTGGTACAAATAGTATAGGTAGAAATACTGAGCCAAAATAGCTAACACTTGGTGGAAGAAGCAGGAATATGGTAGCCCCACATGTATGCTAGATGCCCTTTCTTGCTGGGATGGGAACATAACCATGCCGCCAACAGTGTAGGGACCTGGGGAGTGATCTCTGATGCTCTTGGGGCATTTTAAGAACATAAAAACATAAGAGCCATGCTGGATCAGACCAAGGGTCCATCTAGTCCAGCATTCTGCTCACACAGTGGTCAGCCAGCTGTCAAACAGGAACCCACAAGCAGGACACGAATGCAACAGCACCCTCCCACCCATGTTCTCCAGCAACTGGTGTACATAGGCTCACTGCCTCTGGTACTGGAGGTAGCACATAGCTATCAAGACTAATAGTCATTGATAGCCTTCTCCTCTAGGAATTTGTCCAACCCCCTTTTAAAGCCATCCAAATTGGTGGCCATCGTGTGGTAGTGAATTCCATAGTTTGACTATGCACTATGTGAAGAAGTCCTTCCTTTTATCTGTCCTGAATCTCCCACCAATCAGCTTCATGGGATGACCCCAGGTTCTAGTATTTTGAGAGAGGGAGAAAAATGTCTCCCTATCCACATTCTCCACACCATGAACAATTTTGTACACCTATACCGTGTCTCTCCTTACCCTGCTTTTTTTTTTTGAGCTTGGAGTTTTTCATTGTTAAAAGGTTTTGCATAACAAAATGAAGAAGATCCTGGTTGGGTCTTTCCTGCCTTCACAAAAATTGTATTTTGTTTTCATTGATAGAAAAGGCAACACGAGTTCTTCATAGGCTAATAGGTAATACCAGCAATACAATTAGGGCAGCTCAACTAAGGAGCTGGAGGAAAGGCCCCATGATGGCAACATGCTTGGGATAGATTGTGGACACTGAGCAGTAGAGCCTTCAACTGCACATGTAAACAATTCTACCAGGGTGATTGCATTACTAAATGGTGATGGAAATGGTTCTGTGAAGCCATTATACTCCAGTGGTCAACCGGGGCTGAATTACCATGCAACTCAACATCTGTTAATAATTAACTCTTCCTGTTGAATGTGTTGGAATTCTAAGTTTTATTTTTGCTTCTCAACCATATGAGAGGATAAGGCAGATTGGGATTTACAATTTGGAGGGATTTTTAATACAACGCAGACCATCTGCAAGGAAGACGGTGTGTCCTGGCAAAATGTCCTTCATATTACAGTTCAGCCCCAAGACAATTTCCAGACTGATTCAGAACATAAAAGTTAAGGGGACACCTTGACAAGAGAAAAGGGAATAATATGAAAGCACATTTCAGCCTTCTAAGAAGCATGGTAACGGTGGGAGTTTGAAATAATTGAACCTTCATGTGTCCACTCCTTTTAAAGATACTATGCAGATCACAGCTTTAATTGCTTTCTTCTTCAAGTTGTAGTTTGGAGAAGTGAGTCCTCTGATTTGTGGGTCCACTTCAGCTCTAAGATATGGGAACAGAGCATCACATGACTTGTTGAGGCTGGTGAAAATTAACCAGGGACCTTAGTTTACCAGAAGTCAAAACCCAAATTCAACAAGTTACCTGTGAATGAACAGAATGAACTGGGCAAATTAAATTGCAGATGTTAGCCATTTTGGGGACATTCTGTAGTGTGGGGGTGGGGGGGGGAATCCCAGTTTATGACAGCGTGAGCCTTGCTAGGTTATATATTGTAATCAAATCGCAAAATATGGCATAGTGGAACAAAGGGGGGGTATGTGAATTGTGGGATATTGGTTGGCTGTAGAAAGGGGGAGGGGAATTAGGTTTATGATTCAAAGGAAGGGATGTGGAGAAACTACTATACTTGGTAATAGGTAATCCCCCCTTGCCAATCCTGGAAGTTTTAGAACACTACTTCTCTCTCCCCCTGCCCATCTCCCAGGATAAGCCACACTCTGAAACAGGCTTTCACATATGAAAACATCTGACTCATGTGGTCATTAGTTACAACTCAAACTGGAATTTTGTCTTCAATAAAGGACATGACTCTATTCCTTGGAGAGCAGCAATGAGGGTGATATTTATTTTTAACCTTGCTTATCCAGTGCTGTAAAAGGAGGCTTGCTTTGCTCTCTGACTGAGGGTGATAATACTTAGCTGCCAGTGGATTGAAGAACCTTGCCTTGCCATAATGTTTTCCTTCCCCATCTGAGTCAGAGTACAAGCTAGGTTTCCATGCTAGTTTTGTGTCTTGTGTGCCTGATGTTCTATTTTTTCCTAAATGAATCTTTTCGTTGTTTACTCATTTTGTCCCGTGCTGTTCAAGAGCTTTTGCCTGCAAGTGACCTTTAATACTGCCTGTAGATTCTTGCACATTGCCTTTTTGCATATTTTATTTGGTTCACAATGGCTTCCTCAAAGTAGAATTTGGACTAATTTAGTGTAGATGCTTGATACTCCCCAATTAGACAGCCCCCACCCATATGATTGTATACACTCCAGTGTGTATTGGGGTGGAAGAGGGTCTGTTGGATGCCTATTACAAACCGTTGTTTTTCCAGGGAAATCTCACCTTTTGATGAGGATGGAAGTGTCTAGAGATAGGAAGGTTTTTGAAAAAGTTACAGTCATAATATTTTTCTGACCCTGCCTTTTATTGTCTTTGTTGCTTTTTTTTTCTAGCCACCAATGGATTTTGTATGACAAAATCCATTGGTGGATTTTAAAACTTGATTCTCATTCTCTCTCTCTCTCTCTCTCTCTCTTGTGAATGCATCTGTTCCTCATTCCAGGATTGTGGTGTTTTATTAATGCTGTTATTATTCCATTACTGTCATTGTGTTCTTTTATAGCGAGTAGCCTAATTTAGTTGAAATGTGCAGATGTTGAGAGTTTAAGTGAAATCTTCATCATTCTGCAAGTGGAGAACACTCAGCAATTGCTCTATAAACACTGCCAGCATTTGATTCGGATCAGCTACCCAGGCAGGCGCTGGGTGGTAGCAGAAGGTGGGGCAATTGAGATTTTAAACCTGGAGGCCTCTATTTTGAATGCCACTTATAGTTGTCTACATTTTTTTGTGCAATAAATATGTAATTATTTCTTATTTGTCATGTGGGATCCAGATTTTCCTTACGCTTTCACAACGTAGAAATTGATCTTTGTACATATGAAAATAAGGGTTCTGTTAATATTAAAATAACGCAACTGTTACTGTTGCAGTTACTGTATAAGATGTGTTCATGCAAGCCTCACAGGCAACTACTGAATATTGTTTAAGATGATAATAGTTTCGAGTGGCACAACTTCTATGGCATTTTTTGATATTTCCACCCTTCATTTTAAAGGGCTTCTCCTACTATGCAATTATAGCGTAGGGCTACTTATCTAGCTTTTAAGCAAAGAAAGACAAAACACCATCAAGATTTCTTCAGTCATCTCCCTGAAGTTTTGCAAATATTTTGTTTTATTGGTTTAAATCCTGGGTTCTCGCACACAACAAACCATGGGTTGTTTGGACCAAACCTGGGTTGTCATTGTGTGTGAACCGTAATGTTAACAATGTTTCTCTGTTTTAACGCTTGCTCTGAGACTTGTTCTCCCCATTTTGTGTGCTGGAGTGCTCATCTGTCCAAACTATGTATCTGTGCTACTCCAACATGACTGTTCTCCTGGCAGAGCTATGATAGGGAGAATTGAAAACTCACTTTGGATTGGTTAAACTTTCCAGTCTGTCCCATATAATGAGATGGGACCTGGCATTTTAAATTATGAAATTCTGTAAAGTGCTATGTACACTGGAGCTATGCATCAGCAACAGTAGTAGTAGTAGTAGTAGGTGTTGTTGTTGTTGTTGGTTTTCTCTCTCTAGGCATTTATGAAGGAAACTAAGCAAACTTACTAGGGCAGACAATGGGTGCATTCACCCCAATACTGTGTCATCGATAATGGTCAGTACCAGAGGCTAAATGAGAAAGGTATCCCAGTCTCTGTTATAAATTTCCAGTGTTTAAAGCCCTCTTACAAAGGTAACTCTGCCTCTCCTTTGCTAGCTCCTTGAGGCAGGCTGATAAACTCATTTTCTCCCAGTTGGGAATGAGATATCAGAGACGGAATGGTGAGGTTGGGTCTGGAATTGCCACATCATGCTTTATAGGGCATTGTGAGTTGTTGGGCTCATTTTTATCCCAGGGTTATTTGGGACCTTCATGGTTTGCTGCCTTGAAATGGTGATACAAGGGTAACTAACAGCTCTTGCTGGCTGTCCTCTGAGGATAGGCTGGGTGGCAGAATTTTTCTTGGGGTCTGTTTTATCACTTATGAGAAGCGAGTTAACCTCCCTTTGATCTCAGTTCACAACAAACCCTTTAACAAAGTTCTGCATGTGCGAGGAAATCAATACTCAAGGCATTGAATTTAACACCAGGCTTCATCTCAAGCGGAACATGAACACACACAGACAGACACTGGCTTGCTCTGGTTACAAGGAGCAGATTGGCTGCAGGCTCATTTGCCCGCTTCCCTAGACTGCAAGGAAGGCAGCTGTGCTGGATTTCTGTTGGGACTTGGCATGACACAGTCATGCCATTGGTCTCCTTTCACTCCACTGCCCTCTCTAACACCTTTCATTAATGGTCCTTTGCTTTCTTTGTTCGCACTTGCAAACTGAAGGCTCGCCAAGTGCTCTGAGTCCCCGCATATTGTTGCATCTTTTTTTCTCTCTCTTTTGTGCTACATTATCTCTGCAAGGACATAATGAGCGTCTGCCTACTGGAACAGCAGCTCCTTATTAACACTTCTTGTCAGTGCCCTATGCTACTCGCTTAGAGTTTCCCTGTTCCTGGTTAGTGTTGCGCCAAGCACCTTTACTGTATCTTACTGTTGTGTGTCTGACTGTTTGAAGGCTACATTCTTACATTTTGTACTCCTGTTACAAATATCCCAAGTCCAAAATTGCTGGGAATAGCTTCCTACACCCACGCACTTGTTGCCAAGTCTTGGAATATAAATTCTCCAGAGGCCCACTTTCTTTTTGTTCTAGTGTCTCTGACCTTTTATAAAAGGAAAATGGTAGAAGCTGCTGGTATGCTGGTCAACACTCCTGCTTAGACCTCCTCGGCTTTCATTTGAAACATCTTGCTAAGTCTTTTGTTTTCCTTTGTCTTACTCTTATAGAATCATAGAATAGTAGGGTTGGAAGGGGCCTATAAGACCATCGAGTCCAACCCCCTGCTCAGTGCAGGAATCCAAGTCAGAGCATCCCTGACAGATGGCTGTCCATCCTCTATCTTGCTTTGACCTGATGGGTGTGCCTGTTTCCTGTCTGCTTGTCCTTGGCTTTCCCCCTAGTCTGGCTATGCCACCCACATCCTGGCTTACCCCCTGGAATAGGTATCCACACCCTACATCAGCTGAGAATCGTATATACATGTTTAAAGTGCTGCTTTTCTTGACATATTATATGAAAACAGCAGCTGCTTCTGTTTCCATATATTGTTTTTCTGAGTAAATTGTAATTTTAAATGCAGACCCCACCATTCGTAACTGACAAAAGGTCTCTTGAACTAATTAGAATAGAAAAATATAAAGGTCCTCAATTTTATATCCAAGTTCCTTCATTGTCCATAGTTCCTTGTCATGCATGCATTGTAGGATTCTTGCCCCCATGTTTGCCTGCATCTGTGTTCCTAGGTTTTTTTTTTTTCAGTTTCTTGACCTCACTTATCCTAATGTTGGCTTTAATCAACAATCCTAGAGGAGTAGACGGTGAGATGGCCCAGTATAAAATCACTTCCTCGTGTTGTATGGCCTTCAGGCTATTAAATTTTTTCCTTGTGTTTCATATTGCCTCAATTCAGAGGCTCATGAAAACCAGATAGGAACTGACTGAAGACACTGCTCTGATAATCCATATTGATCTGTGTGTATGTATTACTTTCTTTATCCCTATTTTTTCTATTTGCCTGATTTTCCACACTTACTGCCCTCCATTGTTTCATAAATATGTTTGGCACCTGTTCTGGAAGGCTCTTGATTAATATTCCTGTTTTAGAAGTTCCAGCTAATTTTAAAAGATCTCAGTGCTGATGTAGTCTCTGACTTGCAGGTGTTCATTGTGAAGAAAAATAACTTGAACCAAACTCTTAATATTTTGCAAGTCTGCTTCAGTTATCCCTCCTAGAAGTAGAGCTCTAATTTCATTCTGTTTTGTTGGTGTACACAGCTGGATAAACTGAATTCCTGCCCCAAAGAGCACAAACCACCCTCCCCCAAAGTGACCACTCATTACATACTATATTGAGGGTTGGGACCACTATGAAATTGTACAGAGGCACTGATGTCTTATGAACTAGTTTCTGTGCTAATGTCCCCCTCTTTTGATTGGTGTTTCATATTGTAATGTGTGATACTTTTTGTGACCAATCTGTAATCGTCACAAAAACCTCCGTTACTCAATTGTTCACAATTCTTTTGTAACTCATAATAATGTATTTTGCCCTCTCTTTAATTATGCATAATGTCAGGAACTACTAGTGTAGTGTTTCCTCTTTAACTGCTAAATCTGTTCGTTCAATAGAAGTCCCACTAGAGATCATAAGGGGTGCCCCAGTGTTTGTCTCCTCAGCATTGCTAAAACTCCCCATTTGTTTCTCACTTTCTCAGTCATTAACCTGTGCCTGTTCATGAAAAGTAATTTGCTTCTAATATATGATTACCTAATATACTTTTCTTTGGTCGAAAAAAATGTGACAAAAGCTTTCTGAACATCTAAGCACCATGTTATTAACTGGATCACTTGTTAGTTGCCATCCTTGAAGTATTGAAATAGATTGAGGCATGACTTCGTGGCACAGCAATTGTGTTGATTCTTTCCTACCATATTGCATCTATGTTACTAAAAATCATGGTCTATGCAATAGTTTCCATGGTTTTTGCTTGACAGTCACATCGCATTGACGTGTAGTATTCAGGGTTGTCTGAAAAGCCAATTGAGAGCTAATTTGTCTTAAATTTGGGATTGCAGTTCCTGACCCTCTGGTGAGGTAGCTAAATCTAATTAATCATTCTACCTATTGGTGGGATGGGGGAGGAAATGCATGCAGCAGTATGAATTTAGGGCTGATCATTAGGAAAAACATCCTAAGGATAACAGTGTATAGAGGAATGATGCAGCTCTTCTCTCTGGAGGTGTTCAAACAGTGGCTTAGGATAGCTTCAGATGTTATCTTTTTCTTACAAAGGCATATACTCTTCTGTAATGTGTAAATAGCAGTCTTAAGTGTTTGTCAAAGCATGTTAGGAAGTTGCTGACTTCCCAGACATACTTGTGTGCTGTTTGCTATTTGCAAGAAAAAGAAACCTGACTTGAATGCTTATAGTTGTGTTGAGGGAGAGTAATGTTTGCAGTGGTCCTTAGGCTTCTGTAATTCACATCTGGAGGTAGGGTAGATGATCACAGGGATAACTTCCTATTCCAACTCAGTGGCTTAAATCAGGGATGACCAACTTCCAGAATGTGTGGGGCTTGACCCACCACTATTTGAGGGCCAGAATCTCCTCTATTATAACATCATAGTTAGGCTTAGTGGAGAGTGGAGAGATGACACAAGAGTAAACATACGTTGGTTTCCTGTTCTAGCTTCTGTGCAGGCACATGCCTTTTTACTGATCTCCCTTCTATTCTAAGCTTTACTTAGCACTCTTGGAGTAGACAATAACATGAAATGAAAGAAGCAGCCAAGCTACTTTTGCCTTTGCACTGTCCTCTTGTGTACTCCAGGCCTAGCAGGGCAGCCAAGAACCAGTATGGTAAATCATGTCATGGGCAACCAGTTGGCCATCTCTGCCTTAGATGACAGGAGTCCTTGTCTAGCTTCAGTGTTCTGTATTTGTGATTGGTCTCATTGGTCTTCCATAGCCTTAGTTTAAGTCCAATGTCCTTGACAGGGAGAACATTTCTATTTCTATGGATGCTGCCATTCCACTAACACTGACAAACAAAGTGATAACCAAATTGCGCTAGGTACTAGTGATTCTCTAGTCCCTAATTGCTTTTGTTCTTACTAGAGTGGAAGTTTGATTCACCTGTTGAACTTGCTGTCTGACCAGGAATTTATTCCTCACCTTGTCCCTAATACCTACCACTAGCACTCTGGCTGGCCACCCACCTATGGATTATCCTGCTCTAAACTTCTGCCTAAACCAATGGCACACTTTTAAATGAATAAACAATTCTGGGGTGTTATTTGGTAAAGCTGATTATGTGTGCCCTGGTATGTGCAAGATGGAGTAGTACTGTTAGTAGGCAGCATCCAGCGGCCCTTACTGGCTTCTTGTAAAGAAACACCACATTGTATGTTAACGTCTGAGAGAGACACCTGTAAGATCGCCCCAGACTCCCTCCTCCTTGGAGTAAATAATAGGGCTCTTTATTTAGCTATTAATTCCTGGTGGCACATATCTCACTGTCTGTCTGTTTAACTACCTTTATCTCTCCCTCCTTCTCGCTGTGTATGTGATATAGTTATAGATAAACAGATAGCCCTGTAGTAAATAACAGTTTTTTAAGAGACCAGAGGTATTGGAAACACACTGATGCAGCTTTTGATTTGTCTTTCCACTGCATGTATGTGTGTGTTCCCCCTTCTTCTTAAGGAAATGCTTTTAAATAAGGGATACTTCATCTATTAAAAAAATACACTTGTAGCAGCTGCTAAGCCCATCCATAAGCCTGCTTTGCGTTGTATTTGTGATGGGACTGACAGCGCATGGAGCAGCCTGATTATACCCAATTCCATTTTAGCAAGCCTGGCAATGTAATTTCACAGGGCGATCCGTGTTTGAATGTAATAGCAGCCTGTGCTAAGGTGTCAGAATATTAAAGGCGCTAATGGAAAAGCTCCCTGATACACAGGGGGGAGAGCATTACAGGAGACGTCGCAGATGGCTGGGCACTAAACTAATGGGGCAGGATCCAAGGAAGGTGGTGGAGGCAGGGGGGAAATGAGAGATGGGAGTGCTTACGGGAATGTGGGCACCTGCTTCCCTCTCGCATGGAAATTAAGTGTGTGTGTGTATGTGTGTGTGTGTACCACCATGTGGGTGAATGTGATAAAATATAACGTGGCTGGAGGGCTCAATATTTTGACAGTGACCCCTGTCTTAATAAGGATTAAGTGAAAATATGGCTGCATGCTGAGAGAGGGGGCATATCTGTGACTTAAAATGTGAATTTGACAAAGAATCTTATGGCACCTTTGAAGACTCAGGTTTCTTGTAGCATAAGCTTTTGTGAACTAGAGCCCTCTTCATGCATCTGAGAAAGTGGGCTCTAGTCCACGAAAGCTTATGCCACGATAATTCTGCTAGCCTTTAAGGTGTCACAGGACTCTTAGTCTACTGCAGCAAAAATAACAAATGTTGCTGTCCCTCTGGAAGCTTGCCGTTGGGTCAGCTGGAACATGAGAATACCAAAGCAGCAGTGTATGTTGTAGGTTTAGTGTCCTTTACTGCAAATCCTTGTCTGTGCTTATATGGAAGTGGCTTTCTGGGTTGCTACAACCTGTGTAGGCAGCTGCAATTCTCTTGGCTTCATCTTTCAGGCCTAGATTGTTGTCATGAGAAGGAAGCTGGTCAGCTAGAGAATGATCTCTCCTATCCTAAAGACAAGGGGTTGGATTCAGACTGGTACTGGGTGGAGTTCCACTTGCGCTGGAGGAAGGGGGCAGAGTGGTGATTTTTGCTGATTCCACCTCCCCACCACAGAGCCCTCTTTCCCCTGTTCAAGAGCACTGAGGGACCCTCCAGTACAGAGTGGGAGATGGCGCTGGGGGTGGAAGGGGGAATCAGTGAAAATTATCTACTCATTCACTTCAGCAGGAAGACTGCTGGATCCCAGTTCCCTTTGTAAATGGAAGGAGACAGCTTCCACTGACTGCAGCAAGGGTAGAGTGAAAGCAACCTTCATGGAAGCGTTTTTGTATTGGGGGCTGTTGGCAGCATGTGGTTGGTTGGGGGAGGGGGGGCTCTGTCTTATGCAGTTTCCTTCATGAGCTTCTTTATGTTAGCAAGAGCTTACTAGCCACTCAAACCATCTCTTTCCAAGTCTATAGCTAGCTATATGTATAGTATTTATTGTGTGGGTGGGTATGTATGTAATGTATGTGCATGCATACAGGTATTAAATTGTAGTTTGTGTTCAGTGCTAGATTATAAAATATTTCACTTTTTTAGTTGATAATCCTGTATGGATTTTTTTCTCCCTAAGTACAAATCTTTATATCAGGGGTGTTGAACCTCAGGCATGTGGGCTGAATGTAGCTCACCTGGTGTCCCAGTCTGTCCCCCTGGTGACCCCCAGAGGGCCATGCCCTTTCCGTTTGAGGTTTCCTGGCTTTTGCATGTTTTTTCCCCATTCTAAAAGGTTGAGATGCCTCTCCGAAGGCTTAGTTACTGGCAGTAAGAGCTTTAAGCTGAAATAGGCTGGTATTTTTACCCCCTAAAAAGGAAACCCTGCAGAGCACCTGGCCTCTGGTCTTAATGCCTCTTGCTTATTATGCTCTGATAATATTTGTTGAGATTTTGTGAAGTTTTACCTTAATCCTTCATGTGCTATATTTTTAAATTTAATTTTATGGGCCACATTTGAGGCCTTTAATAGAAAGTGTCCACATGTTTACAAACTTTCTCTGCAAGTATGAATGATTTGAAACTCGCATTTAAAAAATAAGAATAATGAAAAAATAGATGTTCTTTCTACATTGATAAAAACGCAAAACCTTGTGGTAGAAAGCTAGATTCTACAAATAACAATTCAGTTGCAGGTAACCAGTGTTCTAAATCGCTAACCACACTTGCATCTTTTGTAGTGACCTGAAGCAGTTCTTGGATTCAGTGCATTAGTCCAGATCGTCAGCTAACTCCTAATAAGGAATGATTCAAATCCAACGAACTGTTGAGAACCCATAGCCCTAGAGAGAATGTTCTATGGAGTGTGTTTTGATCAAATATATTGTAATGGCAGTGCCTAAATTACATGGCAGGGTGTCCTTTTCTAAGCAACCTGTCCTTTGGCTATCCTTTCATAACACCTTTAAAACAGTCCATGGAGCCTGTTCATACCCTTAGGCCAACAAGGTTCTTAATATTTTAGTGTAGCAATTTAATTGTAGGCTGTTAAAAGTATATGGTCTTCTAAGATTCTGCAATTGTTAGTTTAATAGCACATATGGTAGTTAATTCAGTGCCATACACATTAATGTTAGGATTTTCCAGGTTGACGCTTTAAAGATGAAGATAGGACAGTGCCAAGCATTCTTGTGATTTAATCCTAAACAATGCATTGTTTGTTTAATTTAAATTTTTAGCCCCTGGAAAGAAATAAAAAGATTTGCACTTCTTCAGAAATCTTAATTAATCCTTTGGCCTCCTCCACGACTGGGGAAGGCAATGGCAAACCACCCCACTATAGTCTGCCATGAAAACGCCAGTGAAAGCGGCATCCCTCTAGGAGTCAGCAATGACTCAGTGCTTGCACAGGAGGAACCTTTCCTTCCGCCCCCCCCCCTCCTTATGTATACTAAGTGTTTGAGGGAAAGTCTCAAATTTTTAACTGCTTGAAGCTAGCAATGCTACAGGGGATATTGAGGAATGATCAAGTGAATCTGTGACAAATTCTCATCTTCCACATGACACTGTTTTCCAGCCTTCTGTGTGAAGCAGATGATGATGGTGGGTCTATTTCTTTCTGGGTATGGCCAAATCATTCTAATGGGGTGGGTAAAGAATTCTTTTTAATGGTTTTTGTTTTTGGTTCTCCTGACCCTGGTGCGAGTGTGTCATGCGACAGAGGACTTTGGAATCCACCAATACAGTCAGCCCTCTAAAAAAAATTCAGGATGCATGGATAGTTGCCCATCTCTCTTTGGACTTCTTGCTCCCCCCCTTCCCCCAATGTTCTCCTATTTTAAACAAGGTCGTGCTATGGAAGGGTGCAGAGTTCACTGTCTTCCTTCCAGCCGTAAAACTACAGGCTATACGATTGAAAGAGAAACAAAGACAGTCCCAGATGCAAGTTCCACAGTACAAGTCTGTGATATGGCAGGTTTGCATGGGAAGCTCTTTCTCTTCCTTTTGATTTTTAAAAGCCAGTAGCTCTTTAAGACAGGAAGGGAGAACGAAAGATCCATGTCTGCAGTTGCCATACTGCAGGCTAGTGCTCTACAGTAGCTACATATGGGGTTCTATCCATGCATCTGTGAAGATTCGCATGGTCACACAGAGGCCTTTTTTCTCACCACAATAGCCATTATACACCTCAGCGGTGAGGTACCATTCTCTCACTGTTGGAGAAGTGGTGTTGCTGGTCTCAACACTAAGGGCCAAACTAGACAAGATGCTTAAAAAAAAAGTTAAAAGCATCTACAGAGAGAGAGCTTTGGAGTGGTGCCACAGCACACAGATTAACCCTTTTAACCCTTTTCCCCATGCAGATTTCCTGATATAAATTCCCCAACTGACAGAGAATCATAGAGTTGGAAGGGACCATTTAGGCTATTGAATCCAACCCCCTGCTCAGTGCAGGAATCCGATCATAGGATCATATTTGTGCTATAAGGGAAAACAAATAAATATGGCTACATGTATGTTATCCCGCACAGGGCAAATAGCAGCTTTGGGACAATTTAGATTGCGGACAATGGCGGAGGTGAAGGTTAACTTCCTACTCAGAAGTGCCACAGCCCCAATCCAATCCCCTCCACCCCATGGCTGCTTGTAAGGGTTTTTTTAAACATGTGGGAGATCCAGTCATGGGTCTCCTACCATCTTACCTAGTTTGACCCTAAACCACATGGTTCTGTTGCCAGTTGGTATCTGTACACGTGGGGAAGCCCCAGCAATTGCTTCTAATCTGTCATCACTTTGTCTCTAGTCAGGGTATGTCGTCTCTAGCAGTGCTCGCATGTAGGGCTAAAATGGGTGCACACGGGTGCACACATAAGCCCTGCCCCTGGTACTCAGTTAGACCTTCGTGTGTTGAGTTCCTGTAACTGGAAACCCTGATAAGACAGGGTTTTGTGGTCATGGGGATTCTATAAGCGTGTTCAGCTGAACGTACTTTCAGAGCCCTCTTCAGACCTTCGTGCTCAATGCGTGAACGTCTAACTGTGTACCGTGTGCATGGGGATGCTGGAGCCAGGCCTTACATGCATCCCCGCATCCCCCTACACACTTTAGCCCTACACATGAGCAGGCAAACACCTGAATAGGGCTTCTGCTCATCATTTTTCCAGTCTAATCCCCAAACCTTCCACTTTGACCATTTTTGAACATTTGGGTCATAATCTGAATCTGGCAGGTCTAATTCTTCTCAGTTCCTTGAATTAACATGTAGTTCCACTAGATACTGTCTTGTGTTTATACCTGATTGAGTGAACAGACACCCACAGTGCTTTGCATACACATCCCATACCTGCTTAACATTATGGGCACAAGTGAAGGAAAGTAATTAAACATTAACTGTTTTCATAGTATTTTACTATGGAGTCGCACGTGTGTGTTCAGGGAGCTTCTGGAATGTTTTCAGGTACTTTTTACCTCAGTATTTTATAAGAGTGGAGTGCTGCTTATTAGCAGCTGAGTGGAGGGATGTGGTACACACTCATGTGCTCAGGAAGGCAAGGGATGGATGGAGCTGGTGTCAGGGCAGCAATTGCTTATCATGCCTTATCTTGGAATATGAAACTGTATTGCATGACATCCAGAGGCAGGCTGAATAGATATGCCAATTCATCTCCAGCCTGAGCTTTGACAAGCTAGACTGCCCTTGTTGAAAGGCATCCGTCAAACGAGAGCTGCTGGCTGCTTTTTCCCTTTCTTAGACTTTCTCTCGCTCTCCTGCTCCAGCTCTCCTCTCCACCCCCCCTTTTCCCCTCCCTTCCCCGCTTCCTCTTAAGCTTTTTCCACACAAAATTGAAAAGCTTTTGGAAATCAGAATAATACAACCCCCCACAACTAATACCATTTTAAGTACCCCTCCCTCCCCCAAATAGAATTGATAAGAAGCCTAGTGTATGAAGGCATGTTTAGATAACATTGAGAATATTATAGTGAGTGAAGGAAAGAAGAGGGCTTTTTTTCCCCTTTTCCCTCCCCCTCCTACGCTGTGTCTCTAAGCCGGGGAAGGCGACAGCACCCTGGCTAATACGAGTGTTTAATATTTGATGTGTTGGGATAAAGCAGGATCACCTTCGAATTGAATTGAGTGTCAGAATGAGAATCTATTACTGAAATTTTTGTGTGATTTGACAGCAAAGCAGACGATGTTATTCTTCACTAGTTACTGCAATCTTCTCCCCTACATCACTTAAATATTTTTTTCTTTGCTTGAGTAAACACACATTATCCTTTTTTTTTTATCCCTCTCTTCCTTTTTTCCTATCCTTTTTTTTTAAATCAAACCTGCCTTCTTGGGTCTGATAGAGAGTATATTGTTATTTCTTTATTTGTCCTATTAAATGGAATTTCTGATAGTTTAATCCTGCTTTTGTAAGTGATTTAAAAATACTTGAAAAGCCATGAATGTAGCAGCACCTCTGTCTAAACTGCTTAAAAAGGGACATGCTACAGCTAGATATGTGTAGCACTGGGCATGGATGGCTGTACCTGCCTTTTTGACTGTGCGTTGAAATGGGCAGATTGTGTGAGAAATCCTGTTTTATGTACAAAGTTTGCCAACATCCCAGAGAGTGGGCTGTGAGATTGTCACAGAATTTTCTTTTTAATGTTGCCACACCGTCTGCTTTTTGTTTGCTAGGTTTAAAACATAGCCCCGGTGTTTCCTGAACATGCGAATATTTGTTTATTGTTAGCTGTATGAGTTCTGTACACCTCAGGGCTGTTGATTGTATTGGGTCCCCTCTTGGTTTGGTATCAGGATTTGAAAAGTTTGTCCAGTAAGAAATGGTTTGTACAAGAGCAGAACCAGCCTGCTCTTGATTGAACTTGGTGTCAATCTCCTTTGTAAAAGACAGGGGAGGACGGGACGACGACACTAGAATAACAGGTGGTGCTGTTGCCCCAAATGAAGTAAAACTTAATTACTTTACAAAAGTACCAGAAAACCTATTTTATATTGTTCCAGCTACTTTATTACTTTTGTACATGTGTAACAAATTGAAGACCTCTGCCATTGTGTTGGTGATACTTATTAAATGAATGCTACTCATTTTTTGAGGCATTAAGCCAAGATGATAGGTCAGCCCTCCCCAAACTGGTTCCTCCAATAGCCATGCTGGCTGGGGATAATGGGAGCTGTACTCTAACACATCCGGTGGTTGCCAATTTGGGGAAGGCTGTGATAGGTTAAAAGGAAAATCTGGGGACTTTCCACAATCATCTGCAAAACTTAAATGGACCTGAAGTTAGTAACCATTAGGGGGTTGGTCATACTCATTTCCTTCTAATTGTCCCTGTGATGGAGCATCCACTTGAAAGAATTGTAAAGTCATATGGTTGTGGGATGGGAAGAGTACCTGAAGGCCATCTAGCCCAGGCTTTTGCATTGAGATGTGGCCTAACATGCCTAAGAACATAAGACCAAAGTCCTATCTAGTCAGCATTTTGTTCACATGCCTGCCATCCTGATGCCCATGGGAAACCCACAAGTATGGACATAAGTGCAATAGCACCTTCCTTGTGTTCCCCGCAACTGGCATATAGAGCCATACTACCTCTGATATCGGAGGTAATATATCTATCTCCATCATGACTAGTAGCCATTGATAGTTTAATTTCCTTTTAAAGCCATGCAAGTTGGTGGCTATCACTATATCTTGTGATAGTGAATCCCATAGTTGAACAATGCACTGTGTGAAGAAGTTCTTCGTGGTCTGTGTGACTCACACATATGGTTCTGTGCCTGCGCAGAAAGTGAAATGCAAGTCTCCAGCTGCCATTTCCCCAGAATGCCTTTGGGTCCTAGGTAGGCCAAGAGACACTTTTAGGAAAAGAAGATGGTGGGCAACTGGAGACTGGCATTTCATTTTGCAGCATACATGGCTGCCCAGGTTTTTTTAAAAAGGAGAAGAAAGAAGGGCCCCACCACCATCTGTTAAACTTGGGGGTGGGAGAGGAGGGCTGCAGAGTGACTGGAGCAAGGTTGGGGAGGAGGAGAAGGGAGGGACGTGAGTTGGATGGAGTGTGTGTGTTTGGGCAGTGATCCTGGGAGAGGGAGACTGAGGGGAGGCAGCAAAATGTCTTGGGCCAGCTCTAGGTGGATTGGCTGGCAGAGAAAGAGATTAGGGGTGGTGAGTTGGCTGGCAGAGGGAAATGAGTGGATTGAGAGTTAATTGAACAGGAATGTATTTGGATTATCAGTTTCAGGGGAAATTGATTGGGAGTGATGTTCCTATTAATTTGGAGAAATAATTAGTTTTAGAGGCATTTACCTAGAGGTGATTTGGGGAAATTAATTAGCTTGCTGCCTGTGAAACGGGTGTTCTGTTGGAGCAGAAAAGTGTGGGCTCAAGGAAGTGGTGTTGTGTTTTGGAGCGTAGACGTCGCCTCTGGCTTGGTCCACTCTACTACCTAAAGTGCCACCCAGAAACCAGCTCACTTCTCTTTGTTGGACTTATAGTCTGCCATGTGGACATTTACACCACTAGTAGTTCCAAGCTTCTTGGTAAGAAAATAGATAGGTTTTGCTTATGACTAGGATCTGATTTGGAGCTAGGGAAGTATTTCCTCCCAAATCACATTGGTTAGTAATACTATAGGAGTTTTAAAGTTGCCTTTCCTGGTTGTATATCACTTATTTCCCTCACTCATTTGTAGGTATTTGTTGTTCATGTACTTTTCTTTAATGTATCTGCTGATTGTGTCATGCTGTGTTCTGAATAATGGCTTGGTTTGCACGTAACAATAACCTTTTAAAAAACAACAACATACACTCTGGGTTGTCATGAACAGGTCAGCATGCTGGTGCACACTGCCTGATCACTCCTACTGCAAGGGGGGGGGGGGCTAAACGAATCATGAACCATAGTTTGGTTGCCATTATGGGTGAACCAGGAATTCTGGCTTGTCACTTCCCCAACAAGCCAAAAAAGGAATCCAAAGACAAACTGAAGATTATTTCTCTGGCTTGTTGGTGGGGGGGGGACAAACCAGACTTCCTGGTTCTTATGTAACAGTAAGCAAAACATGGATGGAGGGTCCTTTGTTTGTTTAGCTACTCCCACTTGCAGTGGGAACAATTGGGTTTTAAAAAATTCGGAGTTATTGTGCCATTTATGTATGTGGAGTTACTGTTACATGTGAACATTATGTATGTTGATTGTTGGGAGGGTGATGGTCCTATCATGTAGCAGGAAGTTGGACTATATGGTTTTTAGAGAGCAATCCTATGGTCCGTGGGAGAGCATTCCAGGGACCATAGGATTGCTTGGAAAAATCTTTTCGAGGTCGGAGACAGTGCGCCAACCTCAGAAGGAAGAGTCGGAGATCTGACACCCAACCCCTCGCAGTCAGTGCAGAGAACCACGCTGGCTGCCCTCCAAGGTCAGAAAATTGACCTTGGGAGGAGAAAAGGGGGTGTTCCAGTGGGTGGGGAGGGGAGGAGACTGAAGAGGCCAGGATACAAGATATCCTGAGCCTCCTCCAGCCTCCTTTCCTCCCCCTCCAAAGTGCCCTTGCTAGAAAGATGGAGGATGGGGAGGGGAAGATCGCTTCTGCTGCTCTTCCTATGCTGTTGGCTCCAGCCCAGCAGGGCATGGAATTCTTTGAAGCCTCCAAATTCGGAGGCTTCTGAGCAGCGACGGCACGATTGATATGATTGTGCCCTTAGGTATGTTCTAGTGTGCTGGGTGTTGAATAAACTGAACAAGGCACTGCACTGTAGACGGTAAGGGGGAGATAATGTGGATCTATGTCCCATTCAGATTAGGTTGTAAAGGGCAAGATAGGGAGGTGTAGTACCTGCTGCAAAGATGTGGGGAGGACCAGACAGGTGAATAGTGATGAGACCATGGGATTGTTTGTATCTTGAGCTCTTTTATTTTTAATAAATCAGTCTAGTGCCTCAATTTCTTTCATTCACAGCATGGACTAGAATTACCATCTCACATGTAAAGAACCCTCTCTGGAAGAGTGGTGAAAAGGCTATGATTTCCATGAATGCAGGAACCTGGTCTTGCACTCATATTTTTCTTTCAGTTTTGCCACAGAATGTTAGAGCTAAGCTCCCCTCCACACTCCCATGTAATCAGTAAAGAAATTCAGCTTTGTACATTCAGTATCTTGCACATACATAAATGGCACAGTTGGAATGGGTCCAAATTTGTTAAATAGTGCAACTAGCATTAAAGAGGAGTGTATGTCCATAATAGATTATTTGTAAGAACATCACATGCAAGCTCAATATGTGCAACTATGCTCTTTGCAAATTGTCTTGTCATTAACAGCACAAGATGTTTGGACAATGTAAATAACAGGCATCTGGGTGTGTTTAAAGGTTTTCTGTTGATAGGTGAGATGCCTATCGCCTAAATAAGTCAAAATACTCACTTGACACAAGATTCAGCTTGAAATGTCTCTGCAGCTGGACTCTCCATGAAATGCTGAGGGCTAAACCCAGATACTTCGTAGAGTGCTGAATCCTTCCTAAGTACTTGTCTCTTCCTTAGTGCTTGCCCCTTGACTGGGCTTTCTCTCGTGGAAAGGCTTGGATTGCATTTGGTGGGGTTATGCTGCCTCCCAGAGCTGCTGAGAAAGTATTGGGCAATGCCTAATATTTGTGCAGAGGAACTTTCCTGATGTCATGCAGTAGATGATTCCTTTTAGTTAACTTCCCCATCTCTGCCCACAATGCCATACTTTGAAAGTAGGAATGAAGGAGTTGCGGCATGTAAATATAGGACAGCTGCCAGTCTGGCTGGGCTCTCTGTTCTATCTACTGAAACAACAAGTGGACTTTGGCAAGGATGTTCTATCCAGCAAAATATCCACATAGCTAACCCCTGAGGCTTTGCTGTATCCTTGTCGGAGTGTAGGGATAAATTAGTACATAAAATAAAGGGCTCCTGATAAAGACTTCACCATTTAAAATCAAATACTAATAGAAATGTTTACTTAACAAAATTAGACTCAAGAGAGACCTGTGTTGTGTTAACAAAATGTGGATGCACGCATGCACCCCCGCGCCCCCCCAGTATTGTACAAGTTGAGTTGGTCAGACCAGTATGTCTTTTTCCTTTTTTTTCAGGCTTTCCTCACATCACTGTAATTATATTTAGGTTTCTTCTCCTAAAATGAGGACTGGTAGCATTCATGGTTTAGGGAGATAAATCCAATATATTTTGAAAATGAAATTATGGGTTCTGCAGGTATTGCTGTAGATCTGAAATCCCTTCTGTTATTAGTGTCTGTACGTGAAGCTAAATGAGCTAGGAATATGGGGGCATGTCTATTCATTTCTGAGCCCCCATTCCCCCCTACCCAAACATGCGCCTGTCTGAAGCCTGGATTATGGATTCTCCCTCTCCTCCACCCATGGCACATGGGATTTCCTGTTGCAGGATGTGTACCTGCAGAGAGCATTTTCTTTTTACATCTCCCCCTTTCATCTATCTTATCCCTTAGATGGTCTGGGAAGCCCCAGTGGCAGCCGCTATGAAGGCCTTTCCATCCTTCTTTAATAGAGGCTTTAACAGTCAGAAGAAGAACTTTCCTGTTTAAAGATTAAACGCTGTGTTTAAATATTAAACAGCCATGCTCCTGTCTCCTGATTGCTTGGCCGCTGCCAGCAGGCGGCTCAGAATTGCTCGTTTTAATTAAAAACTTTATTTTCAAATACAATTCACTGGTCACACATCTCCGAGCGCAGCTCCTGCCTCCCCTCCCTGCTTTCCACTCTGCACAATCTGGGGCGGCATCGCCTTCTCAAGTGGCATGTTTTGCTTTCTGTCTCTCATTCTTAGCTCTTTCGTTTCTGTCTGCCTGTACCAAAGTGACAGTCTGCGTGAGGCCCCGAGTGCGAGCGCCTTCGTCAAAGGCTGATCAATGCCCCTGGCACTTCCTTCCAAAACCCCAGGAAAAACAATTAAAACCCAATCGATCCTGCAGGCAGCTGTGAATATGCATAAGGGCACACTTGACCTTCAGTGCTCAGGCCACCTCCACACTGCCTCTTAACAAGTTTGCTCAGGTATTTCTGCCATTCACAACGACCTTGATGAGCAAAGCAGAATGTGATCCAAAGAAAAGCCCATATCTGGACCTCCAATTCAGGGGCTCACTTTCATTCCTTGGAAGAAGATCCAGTAGCCCTTCCCTATATGATGATGGACTTAGGTAATGCTGAGGGCAGCATCCTCTCCTCAATTGATAAGTTTTGCTTTTTGTAGCTCATTCTTAGCTTCTTTTTGCTTTATATACAATACTGTGCAAAAGTCTTAGGCCACCATTAGATGTGTTGTTTTAGCAATCGTGTAATGACCATATATAATTATTTCTCAGTCGCTTCATTAGAATACAACAAGAAAATACAGGAAATTTGTATGCAGTATTCAATAATAGAAAAAAAATCAGAAAAAACAGCTTCCATAGGCTAAAGTGGCAAGTATTTAGTGTGACCTCCCCTTACACTAGAGTAACAGCAGGCACCTGGCCAGGAATGGTCTTTGTGGAAGGGTAGCAGCCAAGAAACCACTTTTGCAGAAGGGGAACAGGGTGAAAAGGCTAAGATATGCTAAAGCTCACAAAGATTGGAATGAGGATCAGTGGAAAAGAGTATTATGGAGTGATGAATCCAAGTTTGAAATTTTGGGGTCTAATTGTTGACAATATGTGAGAAGAAGAGTTGGAGAGAGATGGACAAATGAGTGCTTGCGGCCTTCAGTGAAACATGGTGGAGGATCTGTCCTAGTTTGGGGCTGCATTTCTGCCAGTGGTGTTGGCGATCTTGTCCATATTGATGGGATCATGAATGCTGAAAAGTACAGACAGGTTTTAATTCATCGTGCCATTCCTTCTGGAAAGCACCTGATTGGGAATGGTTTCATTTTTCAGCATGATAACTATCCCAAGCACACTGCTAATGCAGTGAAATTATATTTAGCGAGGACAACAGCTGGTAAAACACTGACAGTCATGGACTGGCCTCCACAGAGTCCAGACCTGAATATTATAGAGGCAGTATGGGATCACCTGGACAGAGAAATAAATAAAAGACAACCTACATCAAAGAAGAATTCTGGGAAGTGCTGAAAGAAGCCTGGTGTAATATACCAGAAGATTACTTCAGAAAACTTCAGGACAGTCTCCTCAAAAGAGTTCAGGATGTGCTTAGAGCCAAGGGAGGTCGCACTAAATACTGACTTTTGCTTGTACATATTTTCTGTATTTTTTGTTTGTATCTTAATACAGAGACCGAAAAATAATTATGGATGGTCATTAAAACTTTGCTAAAACAACAAAGCTGATGGTGGCCTAAGACTTTTGCACAGTACTGTATATATGAACACCAAGGCTGAATCTGCAGCATCTTCCTTTAAGGGATCTTAGGTAGCAGAGCTGGGAAAAATATCTACTTGGAGCCTCAGTGATCTACTGCCAATGGGGTTGAACAGCTGGTGTCAGGCTGGGTCTTGCCTATATGCCAGTTTCTGTTCATTATGATTTCAGAGGCATTTAATGGACTTGTTTCTCAGATGTCATAGGAGTGTATGTTTGTGTGTGTGCATGTGTGTGCCTATGTGCAGGCCTCTTGTGCATGTGCAGCAGAATGAGATGGCAGAATCCTGAGGTGAGTGATAGAGTGAACTGCACTACTTCAGATTGCAGGTGGGAGATACCATTTTTGAATGCTGCCTTTTGTTAAAAACAACAATAACTCCCTGCAAGTAAAAGAGCTAGCACATCAGGGGGAAAGGCCTTCCTTGATGTACTAGTTTTCTGCTTGTAAGGAAGTTTTTTTTTTTGTTTTTTTTACACAGATCACAATTTTTGAATCCTCTTCTATCTGCAGTCCATTCTACTTCCTCATTACTGCCTAAATCTGCTGCATGTGTAGATCAGGCCTCAGTTTCAGATGAACACAATTTTCTGTGAGTAATATGTCACTTGAACACCACAAGAGGGCAGAATTTGGGGAAATTACACCACTTAGTTCTTATGATATTCTTAGTCCAGCAGTCCATGGATACACTGAGGGCCACATGGTAGTTTTTTCTACATGGATAGTTTCTGTTTAGGAGAAAGTATTACAACACATCTACATGATCATGTGCGACAAACACATGAAGAATATGTGCAGCTGAAAAGATAGGTGTGTTCTTTATGCATTACAGTTTATAGGTGTTCTATACACAGAAGCTGTATCTATGTAAGCAAAGTATAATGTGTGAAGTAACCCAGAAAGTACTACCTTTCACCTCCTGTGCATAGCATTCTGCCGCTCACATAGGCGAGATTCCCCTATATATGTATTTGGTAAGTTGTTCACATGACCTTCTTTTCTGGCACCTTTCAAATATAAGCTCAAGCCAGGAGGGGGCACCGCTGTGCCTGTTTCAAAAAGCTGTACTGCTTTTCCCTCATAGTATTATGGTGGAACTGCTCCCCCACCCAGCAAGTTTCTTTCTATGGCAGGGGTGCGGGCAGGGGTGGGATGAAGTACAGCTCAGCACAAGAGGAAGAAACCCAGAAGTTCAGTCTCCCTTGTGGGCAATAGACCAGATCCTGGGCTACAGTGATTTGAATGAGTAATAAAGATATCACTGCATATTTGTCAAAGGCGAAGGAAACCTCTCCATTGTGTACACAGGGATGTAATTTCAGTGAATTATGCATAGACTTAATTAGGAGTTTTAATTGCT
This sequence comes from Heloderma suspectum, assembly GCF_057233095.1. Classification (NCBI taxonomy): domain Eukaryota; kingdom Metazoa; phylum Chordata; class Lepidosauria; order Squamata; family Helodermatidae; genus Heloderma; species Heloderma suspectum. Next base: position 235,978,407 of record NC_139461.1, read on the forward strand.
AATCATCTCCCAATAGGATTAGCAGTGTTGTCTATTAATTACCTGTGGAGCCCCTGTGTTTTGCTAAGGCAGGAGTAACAAAGCAGCATAAATGGCTACATACGTGGCAATAAATTAACTACCCAAAACCCCATGATGGAACTCCAGGGACATCTCGACAGTGGCACTGATTGTTGGGGAGGGGCCTTAAATACACTGGCTTTGAAAGAGTAAGCGTTTGCTACTCAGAAGGGCTGCTGGTGGTATTTGTATGAGTCTCCTAACTGTGTCACTGTGCTGCAACTGGAACTCTGAATTCTCTTTGTTAGGGGTGTCTGCTCCTTGCTTTCCTTGAGGTGGTTGCTTCATTAAGGATGCTTTTCTGCAAACCTCTTTGTGTTTTATCTTCTGGGGAATGAGAGACAATGTATGTTGACCTCAGTCACTTACGCCACGGAAGTGACAGCAGGAGGTGCTGTTGAAGAAAAAGGGAGTTCAGTTTCTGCATTCTGTACTGTGTGGGAGCTGATGACCCTCAAGTTGCATAGTCTCTAGAATGGTCCAAGCTGTTGAGGATTAGGTTCTGGCCAAACTTAGGCACGTGGCCTTAGGTAGCTGGGTGTCAGAGGTATTAAACATTGTTAAATTTGACATTGCGCTTTACAGCTGTCCACATTTGTCGTCTGAGAATGCCACTGAGTTGGGGATAAGAGCATTAGAAAAGACCTGATGGACCTTTCTCTGGGGGTATGTAGTCTAGCATTCTTTTCCCTACTGTGGCCAGCCAGAGGACTCTGGAAAGTCCACGAACATGGAATGGAGTCACTAGATGCTCCTCACTGTGGCTCCATGGCTCCAGTGCTTGATAGTCTGAGGTATACTGCCTCTAAACATTTAGGTTCCACTGAGAGACCTATTCTCCATTGGATTTGTCTAACCCATTAAAAAAAGTCATCTAATCCAGTGGCCATCATCACTTCCTTTGGTAGTAAATGTATGCATTTTGTAAAATCGTACATCTTTCTTTTCTGAATCTGCTGCTGATCGGTTTTATTAGGTGACCCTGATTTCTTCTATTGGGAGAGAAGGAGAAAAAATTCTGTCCATTCTCTCTGCCTCATTAGTAATTTTATAAAGCACTATCATGTCTCCCCTTAGTTGTCCTTTTTCGAAATTTAAAAAAAAAAGAGAGCCTCAGATGTTTTACTAGTGGAGAATGTGTTCCAACACTTGACCATTCTGGCTGCTGTTTTCTGTACCTGTTCCAGATGGGATGACCAGAACTTTACATAGTATTCCAAATGCAGCCACAGTGTAGATTTGTATAAACACATTATGAGACTAGCTGTTTTATTTTCAATCACTTTCCTAATAATTCCCAAATTGAGTTTGACTTTTCCACTGCTGTTGCATGCTGAGTTGATGGTTTCAGTGAACTGTGCCAGTGTATATATAGTTAGGATTTTGTTTTGCCCCAGTGTCTATCATTTTGCCCTATTTATATGCAATCTCATTGCCATTTTTCAGAGAGGTAACTATGTTAGTCTGTAGCAGCAAAAACAACAGAGTCCTGTGTGGCACCTTAAAGATTATAACAAATTTATTGTGGCATAAGCTTTCTTGGGCAAGAGCCCACTTCTTTGCCAACTAAGGATAACACTTCATGCTTCAGATGAAACACAGTTTTAAAGTGTCACACAGGACTCTTTGTTTTATTTGCCATGTTGTTGGCCATCCATCCAGTTTGGAGAGATCCTGGTCTTCATATTCTATTTTGAATTTCACTATCCTGAATTTGTGTCATCTGCTAACATGGCTACCTCACTGCTCACCTCTGACTGCTCATCATTTATAAATGTTAAATAGCACTGATCCCAATACGGATCCTTTTGGGGTCTGTTTACTATTTACTTCTCTCCATTATGAAAACTCTCCATTTATTACTACCTTCTGCTTCCTGTTCTTTATTGGTTTCTGATACATAAGAGGACCTTTTTGTTCCATGGATCCCTAAATGTATGTAAAATGTTGTGGTGAATAGTCCAACCATATAATTACTACCAGATTATCCCATCCACATACCTTTTTAACATAAGAACATAAGAAAAGCCATGCTGGATCAGACCAAGAGTCCATCTCATCCAGCATTCTGTTCACATAGTGGCCAACCAGCTGCCTGGGGGAAACCCCCCAAGTAGGACATAAGTGCAGTAGCATCCTCTCAGTTGTGTTTTGTGTTTTGACACATGAAAAGAACTGTCAAAGGTTGGTGAGACAGAAAGCATGCTGAATTCTTCACTAAGGCTTGTTCTTCTATATGTTATAATTGTTGGGCTGAGAAGTCTGTAATGTCCTGGATAGACCATGGGACCCTTAAAAAAAACATGAATGTTACATTGGGAATCCATCAGTTCTTTGGAAAGGAGACTGATTTAATGATGTTGTATATTTTTGTTGAGATCAAAAGCTTCTCTGAAGGATAACGAAAGGGGTAATAGCAGAAAATGAAATATACAGTATGCAGTGCTAAGAAAGATGTGGAAGCAAATCTTTAGTGGCATTGTCGCTCCTTGTCCTAGAAAAATGTGGCACTCGGAGTACCAGAGGTGCACATATTGTGGGTGTCTTTGCTCCAGCAGTTAACAGAACATGTATTCTGAAGTGATGCAATAATTTTTTTTTTTAGTTTAAAATTCTTCAGTGAGTAATAAACACCCCCCAGTAAATATCGTAGTAGTTGCAGGAGTAGTTTGCTCAGCATGCTGTCATAATCCTAACCTGATTAGAACTTCCTGGAAGATGCTGGGAATGTTTAAGGACTCCTGCATCCCATTTATGGTGCTTATACTCTTCCATAGTTTTCCTGGTTCTTAATGATCAGGACTTCAGAAGTAAAGGAGGCTTGTGGCCATGAGTTGGATCTGAGAGCCAGTACCTGTAGGAGAAGGAGGAGAAGCCACCATCGAAGAAAGGGGAAGCTCAAGGAAGAGGGGGTGCTTGCTGCTGCCCGCTGGCTTGCTTGCTGCTGCCACAACTACTGTCATCAACGCTTCTGTCTTCCTGTGGACTTCCACAGACCACCATTCCCTGCAGGACCAGGCCCCTGTGTACTGAACCAGCTGTTGGTGACAACCTCCACCTGTCCCCTTCTTGGAAGGATATATAAGCTGGCTGGCTGAGGTGGCAGGCCACCACCGAAGGGGGAGTGATGAGGGCAAGGTCACCAGCCCCTCCTTGAGCAAGTGCATGCGTGCGCATATATGCATGTGCATGTTTTGGGTGAGTGAGCTATCCCAGGGTGATTGCGTAGGATAGCTGGGGAGGCTCAGGTCCAACCATCCCTTAGGTGAGAGTTGAGGGTGGGGGCAATTGGCTGGGCCAGTGCCTAAAGGCTGTAATGGGCTGGATGAAGGCCAGTAAACTGAAGCTGAATCCTGACGATATGGAAGCTCTGTGGATTGGTGATTCCCAAGTCCAGGAATTGGGTAAGCCACCTGTCCTGGATGGGATTGCACTCCCCCTGAAGGAGCAGGTGTGTAGCTTGTGGGTACTTACTCCTAGATCCATCTCTGTCACTGGAGCCCTAGGTGGACTCCATAGCCTGGAGTACTTGGGGCCAGCTTCAGCTGATCTACCAGCTACGGCCTTTCCTGGACAGGGATAACCTAGCCACAGTAGTGCATGCACTGGTAACTTCCCAATTAGACTACTGCAATGCACTTTATGTGGGGCTGCCCTTGAAGACAACTCAGAAGTTGCAGCTAGTGCAAAATGCAACAGTTAGACTGTTGACTGGAACATCATGTAAAGATCACATAACACTGGTCTTAAAGGAATTGCAGTGGCTGCCAATACGTTTCTGGTCAGAACTCAAGGTGCTAGTGATGACATTTAAAGCCCTAAGCGGCTTGGGACCTCGGTTTGGGAAAGCACCTCCCCCTATATATGCCTGTCCAAGGATTGAGATCCGTTGGAGGAGCCCTCCTCTGTGACCCACCAGTGCGAGACATACGCTATGGTGGGACATGGGAGAGGGCTTTTTCTGCTGTGGCACCCCGGTTGTGGAATGCCCTCCCCCTAGAGGCCCAATTGGCACAGACACTGGTTTCATTTCGGCTCCAAGTTAAAACATGGCTTTTTACCAAAGCCTTTGAGGCCTAATTGGATTCCCTGCGTTTGCACACTATTTTAAGTATTTTATTGTTTAGATTTTAAATTGGTGTTAGCTAGCTTAATGATTTAATATGATGTTAGCTATTTAAAGCATTGGTTTACACTGTTTAAATTGATTTTATCTGTATGCCGCCCTGAGATCCTAATGATATAGGGCGGGATGCAAATGTTTTAAATAAACAAATTTGATGCTGCAATTTTGCTGATGGAAGCAGTTCCGTCAGCAGAACTAGAAGGGGAATGAGTCCCCCTCCCCACCACCGCTGTGGGAAACCCTCTGGAGCAGATTTTCGGGTGACACGGAGGCATGTAGGGGGAAGGAGAGAGGGTGAAACTCCTGTTGTGCTAGTGGACATCCACTAGTGTGATGTTGGATCTAATCCTACATGTTCATAGTGTTCCTAGTTGATTGGGTGTGCGAATGGCTTAACTTCAGTGTCTGTGCTGAGCCTGGCATGGCTGGGAAATGGTGTGTTCATATAGGGGAGTTCTGTATTTTTTGGAAGCATAATTGCAGTCTTCACAAACCCACTTGGCCTAATGCTCATGGCCAAATTTTGGCTTGTTCCCCCTTCCATTATAACAGCTCCTGCATACCCCCTTAGCTGTTAACTTCTCAAAGTTGTGGTTAACCAAGAAGGGAAAGGGGTAGCTATTAACTCTGCTAAAATCCCCCATTCTGCTCATTCCTGGCATAGCTGATACGTTGGGGACCTAGCGATGATATATTCTCAGCTGGATTGACATAATCCCATCTGGGAACAATGGCTCACATGGCAGCCTAGACTCCTAAGTATGGCTGAGCCATGCACTGTTAATATCACACAATGGCACAGCTGCTGCAATACCTTGTGACGGAGAAGATATTCTGTCAGATCATAATTATTGCAGTGTTTTGGGGGCCTGAAGCTTTATCCAGCTGTTTCCAGGTTAGTGGTGCTGTTGTACATTGCACACTTAAATTCAGTTTCCTCTTCTCCACCCGTCCATTTGTGAACTAGTCTGGGATCTTCTTTCACCCCCAGCAATGAGATTGACAAGTGCCCTCTAGTGTTCTATAAGTTTTCTCCTCGCTCAAAGAAGCAAAAGTTAGTATGTCTGTTCTTAAACAAATGGGTACTTGCTCCTCTATTGTAGGGGTGGTCAAACTGTGGCTTGGGAGTAACACATGGTTCTCAAGCCATTCAAGCACAGCTCCTGGCAGTTCGAAGACATGTATGGAGAAGGCTCTATGGATGCTGCAGAAAGTTGCCCTTTCTTTCCCTATCCTTGCCACTTGATGGGACTGAGGGGTGTCGGAAAGATAACTGTAGTGTTTTCTCCTGGATCCCAAATAAGAGGCTTTCTGGGAATCTCAGGTCCTGGTAGTAGAGGGAAGAAAGGAGGAGTTACAGGAGCAGTTACAGGGACTCTGGGGGAAAGCGACCATGTTATACTTGAGTTCTTGGTTCTAAGGGACGCAAAAGCAGAGTGTAGTCAAACGCATACCCTGGATTTTAGGAAAGCTGATTTTAATAAACTCAGAACAATGATCAGTAAGGTCCCATGGCAAGTGACTAATGAGAAAAGGAGTCCAAGATGGGTGGGAGCTTTTAAAAAAGGACATTCTCAAGGCACAATTACAAACCATTCCAACAAGAAGAAAAGGTGGAAGGCAACAGAAGAAGCCCATGTGGCTTCACAAAAAGCTTAGAGATGACCTGAAAACAAAAAAGGACACATATAGGAAGTGGAAAGAAGGCCAAGCAACAAAGGAAGAGTACAGGCAGGTAGCACAGAATTGCAGGAAAGGCTCAAGAAGGCTAAAGCTGAGAACGAGCTGAGGTTAGCGAAGGATGCTAAAAGCAACAAAAAGGCTTTCTTCAGCTTTGTGCATAGTAAAAGACAGAGGAAAGAAAGGGTGGTTCAGCTATTAAATAAGGATGGCAAAATGATAACAGATGACAAAGAAAAGGCAGAAGTGCTCAGTTCCTACTTTGGCTCAGTCTTCCCCCAAAAGAGGGTCTATGACCCCCCCCCCCCGGCAAAGCCGAAATACAGGCTGAAGGGGCAGGCTTCCAGCTTGCAATCGCTAGGCATATGGTCAAGGAACACCTAATTACTTTGAATGAATTCAAATCTTCAGGGCCAGATGAACTGCATCCTAGAGTAATAAAGAAACTGGCAGAAGAACTCTCAGAACCACTGTCTATTGTCTTTGAGAAATCATGGAGGACGGGTGAATGGGTGCCAGATGACTGGAGGAGGGCTAATGTTGTCCCTATCTTCAAAAAGGGTAAAAAGGAGGAACCTGGGAACTGCAGACCAGCCAGTCTGACATCAATCTCTGGGAAAATTCTGGAGCAGATGATAAAGCAATCCATCTGGAAGCACCTTGAAAACAATGCAGTGATTACTTGAAGCCAACATGGATTTGTCAAGAACAAATCCTGCCAGACTAATCTGATTTCATTTTTGGATCAAGTAATCTCCCTTGTGGACTGTGGGAATGCTGTAGACATCATATACCTCAACTTTAGCAAAGCTTTCGACAAAGTGCCCCATGATATCCTGATGAGCAAAGTAGCTCAAAGTGGGCTAGATGAAACAACAATCCGGTGGATCCACAGTTGGCTACAGAATCGGACTCAAAGAGTGCTTCTCAATGGGATCTTCTCAAACTGGGGAGAGGTAACGAGTGGGGTACCGCAGGGCTCAGTCCTGGGCCCAGTGCTCTTCAACATGTTTATTAATGACTTGGAGGAGGAGGTGCAGGGAACGCTGATCAAATGTGCAGATGACACAAAATTGGGTGGGATAGCTAATACTTTGGAAGACAGAAACAAAATTCAAAGCGATCTTGATAGACTGGAGCACTGGGCAGAAAACAACAGAATGACATTTAACAGGGATCAATGCCAAGTTCTGCACCTAGGAAAAAGAAACCAAATGCACAGTTCCAAGATGGGGGATATGTGGCTCAACAACACTACAAGCGAGAAGGATCTTGGAATTGTTGTAGGTTACAAACTGAATATGAGCCAACAATGTGATGTGGCTGCAAAAAAGGCCAATGCTCTTTTGGGCTGCATTAATAGAAGCATAGGTTCCAAATCCCAGGAAGTGCTAGTTCCCCTCTACTCAGCACTGGTTAGGCCTCATCTGGAGTACTGTGTCCAGTTCTGGGCACCACATTTTAAGAAGGATGCAGACAAACTGGAGGGGGTTCAGAGGAGGGCAACAAAGATGATGAGGGGACTGGAAACAAAGCCCTATGAAGAGAGACTGAAAGAACTGGGCATGTTTAGCCTTGAGAAGAGAAGACTGAGGGGAAATATGATAGTGCTGTTCAAGTACTTGAAAGGTTGTCCCAGAGAGGAAGGCCAGGATCTCTTCTCCATCATCCCATAGTGCAGGACATGGAATAATGGGCTCAAATTAAAGGAAGCCAGATTCTGGCTGAACATCAGGAAAAGCTTCCTGACTGTTAGCGCAGTATGACAATGGAACCAATTACCCAGGGAGGTGGTGGGCTCTCCCACACTGGAGGCATTCAAGACGAGGCTGGACAGCCATCTGTCAGGGATGTTCTGACTTGGATTCCTGCACTGAGCAGGGAGTTGGACTCGATGGCGTTGTAGGCCCCTTCCAACCCTACTATTCTATGATTCTATAATTCTTTGAGGAACAGTAGCTTGGTAACTAGCTTGAGCCCTATTTGCCCTAACAGTACTGAGCTCATGTTATGCCCAGCTACCCCATCCAACTACTTACATTCATAATATAGCACTGTAGCTCGTGGCTAAATTCCTAAATGTTGTTGGATTGTAGGCATAAGTAAATTTAGAATAGCACAGACAGGAATAATATCTTAATTACATACAGCAACAACAAATAAATTATAAATAGATTTCATGGAGTTAAGCAAATAGAGAAGGAAATATTGCTTGGCTAATGGATTCATTGCCTCCTTAATAGATATTAAGCTCAGAGCAGAGTGCAAAAAGCATAATTACCATTGTTGATGAGTTCCAGAGTCCATTGTTCTTGCTACATTTCTATCCATCCTTCCTCTAAGTAACTCACAGTGTATGCTGGTCTCCCATAGTGGTACTGGCCAGACCTGGTTCAACATAACTGTTGAAATGGAACGAAACAAAACACCCTTAGATTACTCTCTGGACCCCAGTTATCTGCTTCAGGAGTAATCAGGCTGGGACAGAACTGGAAGCTTCTAAGCCAGGGGTGTTGAACCGCTTTCAGCCTGAGGGTCCAACTGAATTTTGGAGAAGCTCTTGGGAGCTGCGTTCCAGTGATGGGTAGGGCTGAAGGAAAAAGGGGTGGGGCCAAAGAACCTGAAGTACCAGCATATTTTAGTTTAAAGCTCTTATTGCCAGTAAGTAAGACACTTGCTCCTTGGGAGGAAAACTATGGCAAACATAGAGAGCATAGTAAGAAGCAGAGGCATCACCTTGCCGACAAAGATCCGCATAATCAAAGCTATGGTTTTCCCAGTAGCAACATATGGCTGTGAGAGCTGGACTATAAGGAAGGCTGAGCGCTGAAGAATTGATGCGTTCGAACTGTGGTGCTGGAGAAGACTCTTATGAGTCCCCTGGACTGCAAGGAGGTCAAATCAGTCCATCCTAAAGGAAATCAACCCTGAGTGCTCATTGGAAGGTCAGATACTGAAGCTGAAATATTTTGGCCACCTAATGCGAAGAGAAAACTCTCTGGAAAAGACCCTGATGCTGGGAAAGACTGAAGGCAAAAGGAGAAGGGGACGGCAGAGGATGAGATGGCTAGATAGCATCACTGATGCAATGAATATGAACTTGAGCACACTCCGGGAGTGAGCGGAGGACAGGAAGGCCTGATGTGCTATGGTCCATGGGGTCACGAAGAGTCGGACATGACTGAATGACTGAACAACAACAAAGTCTTAGGAGATGTGTTTCAACCTTTTAGAATGGGGAAAAACTGCAGAAAAATTGGGAAACTACGCAACAGTTGGTGGTTGGAAGAAAGGGATTGGAGTCTGGGGAAGGGGGCATGGCCTTCTGGGGAACCCTTAAGGGCTGGATTGGGACCCTGGGCAGCCAAATTTGCCCTCTGGGCCTGAGGTTCTGCACCTAAGCTCTAAAACAGATATTACTTGAAAGATGTAGCTAGAAGCAAATAGACCACTATTTTTCAGTAGAAATTGAAGGCATGAGCAAAATAGAAATTAAAGCCCCCTACCCCCATGCTAGGGTTCTGATTTGGATCAGGCCCCCTACATCTACTCTAAAGTAAAAATGAAAAAAGATGAAGCTGCTAGCTATGTCTTTCCAGTAATGTCTATAAACCCTGTTAAATGCTTTAGGATTCTAGGGTTCTGAGAGGGGTGTTCAGTGTCACTCCCTTCATAGTTCTTCATCTGTATTATGGACTTAGTTTTCTTTCTGTGACTGCTGCTTTCCAATATAATGTTCTAATTTCCCATCACATCCATTTAAGATGGAGTACTTTACCCAGTGTGGGCAGCACTATCCTGAATGAGTTCTAGACCATGTTGCTGATGGTGACTGGTGTTTGTGTATAATAGATCTAATCTGATTGGCTTGTTAGTAAAAATAGTAAAACTAAAATTTGCATAATGCAGTCTTCATCATTCTGTTCATACCAAATGTGGAGAACATTGCATTCTGGATTGTGGAATCTGGGCTAAACTGAGATGGCTCTCCACAGCAAGTCAAATACTTCTGCACCAAGCCAGATTAAGTTGCTGCAGAGAGGAGAAAGAAAGTTTAAGAGAGGGAGGGGTGAATTTGTAATGGCAGAATTATGTGGAGGTGGAAAGCAGAGCACTGAGGAGACCATGTGGGCTTCCTGTGAAATCAGCCAAAAATCAGCTAGAGAGTACTTAAGAGTGCTGTGTAACTTTGGACAACAGCTAAGTAGAATTCTGGTGCAGGGGCAGGATACTGAGGCACCTTCTTGCTGCATAATCATCTAACATGTTTTTTATTTCTCTTTTCCAGGCATACAGCTTTGCCATGGGGAGCTGGCCAAAGAACGGACTCTTAGACATGAACAAAGGCCTGAACCTACAGCACATAGGAAGGCCTCACAGTGGGATAGGTCAGTAACCCATCTCTCTTCTCTCACCATTCCACTCCACCCCACCCCACCCCACCCCATTTCTGTTTTCTGCCTGTGTTAAGAGAATAGTAGAAGACTGCCCTTCCCTTGCTCAGCTACGATTCCCCAGGATGTGTGGCTGTCATTGGGAACTAGCCTGTGATTATCTTTGGTGTGGGTATTCAGTGAAGAGGCAAGACATTTAGCATGCAAGGTTAGGATTGTCACTGCCTCTTGAATGCAAAAGGAATTGCAATGGAAGCAGTGTTGGGGACTAAATACTGGATCCAGAAGGAGTTGGTAGTGGAGTAAGGAGCATGCTCCCTCTTAGTACTGTTACCTTTTGTTCCAGTCCATCATCCAGGTCCATCACCTCTCCATAAGTCTCTAAGATACTTGGCTCCTTGCTGCTGCATTTGAAACGTCAGTGGTGAGAGTGAAGCCTTAAAAGAGCAATGCTTCTCTCTTCCTTCTCCCCATACTTGGGTATTGCCAGAGCATCATGCCGTGCTCCTTCCTGATGCTGGACTATCTCTCTTTTGGCCCCTGATTTTCTAATAATTCATGTTTCTGCTCAGGTGGGTGATTTTGATCACATCCAGGCCACCTTCTGAATCCAGTTGCTTTGAAGATTTGTCTCTGTGCAGGTCTTGCTGAATGCAACTGTGAGAGGATACAGTCCTATAAATTTTGCCCATGTGTCTTAGAATTTCTAACGTAATAGCCCTAGCAGATGTGAGTCAGTATATGTCTGTCTGCCTGCTTGTTCTGTATGCTTAGTAGCCATGGGTATGTGCTATAGGGAATAATGTGTAGTGCCAGTCATAGGAAATATGAGAGATGTCAATTGAGGGATGCTGGTAGTGACTGGTCACTTTTTCCTTTTTCACCCTTCAAATGCCTGATGTCTTGATTCTACTGTGTGTGCATCTTCTTTCCTTTGTTGCTGCCTAGATATGTCCCTCTCTGCTTTGTCTCCTGATCCTCTATATGCTTCTTACTGCTGTACATTTAAGTTTGTTAGGGCCAAAGACTTACGGGAGAAAGTCACCCGCCACCCAGGCCTGGAGGAAGCTGTTTAATATTGTTTCAAGATCCTAACCACTAAACTACCAAATCAATATGAGTTAAGGAGATGAATTATTTAAAGCCGACCAGCTTTTAATTAGCAAGCTCCTTTTGAACTATGGATCTGGTTGTGTCATTGACGAGATGTAGCATTGAAATTTTGCTTCTTTGCCTGGGTCTATGTTCCTTTCAGCAATATATGTATGCTGGGGAAAACCCCATGTATTGTGTGTGTGGAGGGGTGACTGATGAGAAACTTGTTTCTCTTTGTTGCTAGGGTCCCCTTAGAACTATCCATCTCTTCTCTGTGTTTTATAGAAGTGTTTATAGTGTCTCTTCTTACCACACTAAAACAACAAACATCCCTAGAATATCATCTGTCACTGCCTTTAATTACCTTGTACATCTATTGGACTGCCATTAGCTGGCTTTGCCCTGCTGGATAGCTGTGCACAATGGTGGTTTATTTTCTCCAGTCTTCTTGACTGACTTTTCTTTCCAGGGGCTTTTGCTTCTTCATTTCAGCCAAACACCCTCAAGGTGGGAGTACATGCTGCTGCTGCTACTTGTGGTGTGAGGCATTTGCATGATACCTGTGGGTGTAGCACATTGAGGTTAAATGCTGTCCCTGCGTCTGTTCCGAGCCTAGCACTTGCCCTCTAGTAACACTGTCAAGTCTGACCCTCTCTCTCATTTTAACAAGGAACATTTATTTTAGCACTGCAGTGTTGTGCTAGATGCACCATACCCCTGCCTGCCCCCCACCCAGGCACATCCCATTTTGTAAAAAAAGGTTAAGAGCTTTGAAACTTGTGGTTTTCACAGTCTTGTCATGAGTCTTTTTACAGTTTTGTAGACCTTAATGAGGTGGGTCAGCATAGCTTTAAAATAATTATTTCTTTTTCTCAACTACAAGATGGTAGTCACTTTTTTACTGTCCATATTTAGTCACAATTACACATTTTCATATTAACATATTCCTATTATATGAGGTTACCAAATGCTTAAGAGTGAATTTAGCAAGTGTTACTTGCCATAAATGGGGCAGTGTAATATAATTTTGGCCCAGAATGTTTCAGTTCAAAATCAGGCACTTCATTTGTTTGGTGAGCAGAGGTCAGGAGCTCAGATGGCAGGTCCAGTGGCCCCACCTGAGATGAAGCCAGCTCTCAGACCAGGGACTTTTGGATGTAGCCATGACTGAGTCTGGCTCTTGCTCTGGAATGTGAGGGGCAACTATGAGGGGAAGCCATGGGGCTTTGCGCGGGAGAGTTGTTCTGGAACTGCACACTTAGTACAGGCGTGGCTGTAAAGGGCAGTTGTGCAAGCCAGTTGAGGAGAAAGAGAACTAAGTGTGGAACTTGGTAGGGGGAATCTTGGACAAGGGAAAACAGGACCCTGGAGCCTAGTTAGGGCCCAGTTGTCCTTTGATAAGGGAAGGATTTTAACAATCCCTACTATCCTTTCGTCTGAAACCACAGGGGAATGTCTGTATTCTGGCAGCTGCCTGCGGACAGTGACCCCTTCCCCTCCATTCTTTCACAGTGTTTATATATGTTTAAAGGTATTTATTTGGCAGCTGTTCAGCCTTGCTGTTTCTCACTGTGCTTGATGGGATTAATCAGCAGTTAAGCCTGAAGCACTGTGCACAGCGGGTCTGTGAAACTCACAGCCCTTATATTTGAAACTCATAGCCCATATATGTATGATTGAGGCTCAAAAAGAAAAACAAGGGAATCTTTGAAGGGCAGGGAGATCAACAAATGTCAGTAGCCAAGACAGGGAATAAAGCTACATGCCTAGTTATCTCTAACCTCAGAACTGATTCAGATGTTGAAGGAGCAAAACATATTTAGTCTTCCTGGGACTTCAGACTGCAGGAGGGGAAAGGGCCATATGTTTTGAACACTTCTGCAAAGTTAGCTAGCTTCCATATGACTTTTTGACATTTGGGGACATTCAGACGAGGTCCTTATGAGCTGTCTGGAGTGATTAGAAATTTAGGGCACTGTGCTACAGGGGCTCCACTCCTAGCTAAGTGGGCAGTTCTGGATAGGGCTGAACTGAATGTTGTCCAGATTTGCTTTTTGCCTGGAAAGTAGAGACAGTGGTGAAGTTCCCAACCCTTTAATCTTTCTGTGTGTGCGTGCGCGTGCTGTTGCTTTGGTGTCACCTTTCCCCCTAGATTTCTTCCTCCTCCAGTGATCCCAACCTATCAAAGATCACGCACAGAACCTGATGATATCATAACACAACAAAGCCAGTAAGATCTAGCTATGTTATGATATGAGTAAGGACATGAGTATGATATGAGTAAGGACAAATGAAGGTAATGCTTCCTGTATTGATTGCATGGCCAATCCTGGGCAAATAGGAATCACTTTTAATATTTGAACCCTAACACACACCTTTTACACTGACACCTAAAAACTGGCAAAAAGGAGAGGGCTTTCAGTGGCAATGAAGATTTTCACAAGAAAAAATCACCACCTCTGCTAAGTCCTTGTCTCAGGGCATGGTGACTGATGCATTTTGAGTTGAGATGCAGACTAACCCTTACAGTTAGTCTGTAGGGTATTGCTAGACTCTTTCTAGCCCCAAATTTTATTTAGCAACTGTATGCCGCTGGTCATCAGTAATCTGAAGGACAATATCGATATGCTGATTAGATCCAGCTTTTTTACCCCCATCAGATCCAGGAGCAATAGTACATTCTGTTCTGGGCTAGATAAGGGCCAGACTAAGTCTAGACAAGAAAGATGATGGTTTGCAGTCTGTTGCTGTGAGGAGAGGGGGGTTTGCATGTTTTTGATCACATTCTCCATAAAGAAGTAGCTCCTGGGGTACTGGCCCTCATTCTGGGGTACTGGGGGGGGGGGTACTGGCCGTCATTCTGCTCCATACTTTAATAACCTCCCAGATAAATTACTGTAATGTGCACTCTATATAGGGCTGCCCTTGATGATGATTTGGAAGCCCCATCGGGCACAGAATTCTGCTATATCCTTTCTGAGAGCTGGATACAGAGACTATATATCAAGACCATTCTTTTTCAGCTCCTTGGCTGCCAATTAGCTTTTATGCCTGAGCTAAAGTGGTTGCTGTATAAACCCCCAAGGCATGTGCCTGGGATATCTTAGAAGAATCTTCCTCTGTACAAATCACCTTGAGCTTTTCAGGCTTCCGGCAGTGCATGGGTTACCTGAATGTACTTGCAATGGCATTGAGCGCCTCTGCTAGGTTTTCCCGTGAAGAACATTTGTAGAGGGACCCTTTGGTCATAGCTGCGAGCCCATGAACTCCAGGGCTGAACTGGCAAGTAGTGGTATTAACAGATGTTCACTCTGTTTCACCACCACCAGAAGATGGACAGAGAGCCCAAGGGAGCCTTGCCCTCCTAGCCCTCATTCTTTAGCAACTGCTGAGCACTGGTTATTCAGCTGTGCTTATCATTTGTGTGGGGCTTTGTGGCAGCTCGTGTGTGTGTGTGTGTGTGTGTGTGTGTGTAACGTGGCCCCTGGACCCACCAAAGTTGCCCACCCCTGCACTAGCCTAATCTGCTCAAACCTTCTTCATCGATTGAAGCTAGCACCCAACAATTGGTGAGACAATTTGGAGTTTGGGAGAGAAGTGGAGGAGTCATGGGGAAATTTTTTTCCAGCCTTGCTTAGTGCATCACACACATGCGTGCACACACGCATACTCCACCAAGCACTCCCAGCATGCAGATAAAACTTGGAAATAGGATATAGAAGCTTTACACAGCTGACCAACTAAAACATGTAGTGCAAATGGCAGCCTGATCACACTGCCAGCTATGCACAGGCAATCGCCCTTAGCTCATGCTAGCCTCATGGGAAAGCCTACCTATTTGAAAGGGTCAGCCACCCATATGGTGTGAGGTGCAGGTGATGCATCTGTATCTTTCTGGCTCACCCCCTCTCTTTTCATTTACTGATTGGAAATCTAGGAAGGTTAGGGTGTTATATTGTTCCTGATCCTGAGCATTAATTAGGCCTGCAAGAGAAGAAGAGGGATTGCGTGTTTTTAACAGGGAGGTTAATGGGATGCTCACAGAGTAGACAGTTTTAATGAGCTTCAACTTGCTGTGCAGTGAGTTTACTCTTTGTGTTAAAAGGGTCATCCTGCAGTAGCTTGATGTGGATTGTCTCCTGGCCCCCAGTGTCAGAGGGGAGCATCTGTCAGAGTCCAGGCAGGGCACATTCACTTAGTGACAAGATTCTAATTAACTCCCACCAAACCACCCACCCACCCACCCTATGGGGAGCTGCCAGGGTGCAGCCTCTCATCCTTATAAACTCCTCATTCTACATATAGGTTTTGTTTCTGGAGAGGCTTTGCCATGCTTCCATGACTGATGGTAAAGAACAGGTCTATTTGTGCATGTGCAGGAGTGTTCATGCACTTGCTGTGTGTCAACAGGAGGGATGACTTTGCCTTGTCATAAGCTACTGAGCTCGTAGCCTGGCATGCACCTTGGCAGTCCGTAACAGCTTCTTGGCTTCATGGTTTTTTTCTTTCTTTTAGGCTTTCTGTGCTGTACACATTCTCTTTTGTGCTCTGTGCACTCTCTTGGCCTCTCTCTAATACAGGTCCTATATTCTCCTCAATATTACTTGTTTCAGGCATCAGCCAGCAACACGGATGTGGCTTTTCTGGAAAATTTGGATTGAAAAGTTTTCTGCTACCCCAAATTAATTGAGATCTGATTTAGCATGTTTATTTCACTTATGTTTAGTCAACAAAATCTTTAAAAACGCCATGTTAATTTTCCATGCTGTATAAATACCTCAAACATTTTTCCAATTGCCAAAAGCACTTGAATTGAAATATTTTATTAAGAGTGGGAAATCAACAAAATGCACTTAGTATGGTTTAAACCCTATATTCAAACAGATTCAGAGCTTCACTTGGAAATAATTTTTATTGGAATACTTGAAAATATTTTAAGACATGACAGTTCAATAACATATATTTCTGTTTGTTTGTTTGTTTGTTTGTTAGTTAAATTTATATTCCACCTTTCCACCAAAAATTACACTAAAGGCAGCTAACAGTAATAACATTGTGATGTCACCATGGCCAGTTCAGAGATCTCCAGGAATGGACGCAGTTGGTGCACCAGCCTGACACACTCCCTGGTCACCGCTGAAACCTGGGTATCCAGGTTCTAGGTTGAATCCAGAAGCACGCCCACATTGTGAACCTGAGTCTTCAAGGGGAATGCAACCCCATCTAGCACAGGTTGAATCCCTTTTCCCTGATCTGTCTTTCAACTAACCAGGAGCTTCTCCATCTTGTCTGGTTTAAGCTTCAGTTTATTCGCCCTCATCTAGGCCATTAATGACATCAGACACTGATTTAGAACTAGAACATCTTCCTTGGATTTAGATGAAAGAAAAGGTAGAATTGGGTGTCATTATCTTACTGGTGGCACCAAATCCCAAAACTCTTGACAACCTCTCCCAGCAGTTTCATGTATATATTAAATAGTATGGGAGACAAGATGGAACACTGAGGTACAATGTAGGCCAACAGCCAGGGTGTCAGACAGGAGTCCCCCAGCACCACCTTTTGAAATCGCCCTTCCAAGAAGGACCAGAGCTGCCATAAAACAGTACCTCCAAATTCCATCCCAAAGAAACACCCCAGAAGGATACCATGACAGAAGATATCAAAAGCTGCTGAGAGGTCCAGCAGAACCAAGGGACACATTCCTCAGCCCAGTTCCCAACAGAGATCATCCACTAAGGTGACCAGATTTTAGATTAAAAATAAAATAAAATTAAGGCACAGCAAACTGTTAACATGCTTATTTTAGCATGCCTGAAGATCTATGTTTCTTCGGGATAGTCACCAGAAGAAAGATAATTACAACTTTTTAAAGATTTGACTGATACTGTATCCATTGTATTTGCCCAGTGTGACTTGTTCTCTGTCCATTTCTTATGTTAACAAATTAATTTTATGAAACAATGCATTTCTAAGTATGGAACATTTTCTGAAAAATAATATAGTAATGGAAAATGTTCTACCTCACAACTGATTCAGCCAAACAGAATTGAAATCCTCTAAGACAGATGTACACAACCCCCAAGACCTGCTATGTGCATCCCCACCCCAAGATCTCTAGCCCTGTTGTTGCAGAAACCTTCTCACTGCTGGCGGAAGCATGATCACTGGGGGCTAGAAGAGATGAACACTTCCCACAACTCTTAACAACTCCACCTCTGTGATAGTTGCTTTTCTGCCACCACTAGCAGTGAAAAAATGCTGATCTTCCTGGAAATCGTTAGGGGCTGGGAGAGGCAAAAGCTTCTCCCAACCCCCAGTGATTCTGCCATCAAGATCACTTTCTTCACCATTACTGGTGCATAAGAAAAAGCAATATTGCTGGAAATCGCTGGGGGCTGGAAGAGGATTTGGCCTTCTCCAACCCCTTGTGATCCCTAGTTCTCAGCGGGCAGGCCTAAATTTCCCCATCCCTGTGCATGCTGAGATTTTGTGTGCCTGGGTGATGGGGTGTTTGTGGGTGGGAAGCAAGTGTGTGGTTGTGTGTACATGGGGAGGAAAAATGCTTCTGTGTATGTGGTGGGGGAACAGTGTGTATGTGTGTGTGCACATGTGCAGTCCCCAGCCCTGCATCCAACACCAGATTTGGCCCTTGGGGCAGAGAGGTTGGGCTTTGCTCTAAGACTTCTAGAAAGCATACATGACCATGGTGATTAGGCTGTGCATAGAGTAGAACCAAGCTTTGTAATGGAATCTGGGAAGTGCCCAGATCTTTCAGAATCTGAATGTATTTAAAAAGAAGTGACTTTCTTGCTCTCACTGTTTTAGATTAAATTTTGATTCCTCAGTAGCATTTCAGGTGATGGTTTACTGACACTGGGGGAGGTCTTGGTGTTAGTATTTGTGGCAAAATGAATGGGCCTTCTGTACTTGGATCAGTTTCCTGTTCCAAGGCTTCTCCACCAGTTTGTAGAGAAGCACAAAATATACCAGTCCACAAAAGGGTTTGCCTGTCTGCCTGCATGTACGTATCTTTCACTGGGCAGTATGAGCCGCGGCTCTGGCAAGTGCTTGCCTGGCAGGAGTTGCTGCTTGTTTTGGCCAAGTGTCTAAACTACAAGGCTGCTCTACCCACCTACTGTTTTCCACTGCCTGACCAATGTTGTTGTTACAGAATTTTATAAAAATAAACTAATTTCTCCCTACCTCCCACCATAAAAACTGTTCAAAGTCTTTAGCCAGATTCTGCAAACAAGACAGCTTTAGCACCTCTTTTGTTTTTCGTTTTGTTTTTTGGTGCAAACTATGAACATGTTTCCATTTTGCCCTCCTTAAAGACTTGAGGGTTTTTTTTGCGGATGCTGCCATAGTCTCCAGGAGAAACTTTTTGGTGAAGAATCTTAGACCTTCTGCCTCTATTCTTCTGGGTAGCCTTATCAGGACTGTTTAGAAATGGAGCCACTGCTCTTGCCCTGAGAGGTGGCACTCACACCTGGAGCCTTTGCTTAGGCATGTCAACTAAGATCTTTTTTCAATGCTAGCAGAAAGAAAAAGGGGATTTCTGAGGCTACATCAGACATGGCTTGTTCAAGCAGTGGTTTTGGCAGTGGTATAGGGAAGCATCAAAATGAAGGAGATCATCCAGTGATGTTGGTCAGTTTGGGATAATGTGTCCCAGGAGAGTGTTTCAGCCAAGCCCTAAAGAGTCATATTGGCATAGCCCCACACTGGGGTGGTTTCAAGCCATTTGAAAATACACAATGATTAAAGTTGTTCAGTTTCTTCTTCTTTTCCTTGCCCTCTATGGGATACTTTGGCAGGAAGTCTCACAGCTTCATTATGTTTCATGGTTTATAGGGTTATAGGCCGAACATGGCTGTTCTCAAGTCTCTTGGCATCCATGTGATTTTGCCAGATCCTGTTGCTCTTCCTATGTGTTGTCTGGGTTCCAAAAGGCAGAGCTTGGTTAATCATTATGGGGTTTGTGGTAGTATAGAGCATCTCCTGTGTGGAGTATGGGTTTTTCTGCTGTCTGAGATAGACCCCCTTCAAAATTCCCATAAACAATCATGGCTGTTTCTTACCTTATTACAGGGAAGATGGATGTATGCCTTCAGTAGCAGGGAAAAGTTTAAATGTCTGGTGTTCTGCTTGTTATGAAAGTATTGAATGATGATGGCTTCTATACCATAGCAGATTTGGGGTGTGGGGCAGGAGAAAGAGGGCTCCCTCTGTGTGCCTGTGTGAGTAAATGGTGTGTGTGTGTAGCAGATGGCTCACAGGGATCTGGGGTTTCGGACTACAGTT
Source organism: Heloderma suspectum (assembly GCF_057233095.1). Taxonomy (NCBI): domain Eukaryota; kingdom Metazoa; phylum Chordata; class Lepidosauria; order Squamata; family Helodermatidae; genus Heloderma; species Heloderma suspectum. The sequence goes on from NC_139461.1 coordinate 235,998,069, forward strand.
CAGCATATCAACCCATGTCCCTTTAATCCAATACTACCAAGTTGTCTGTGCAGTGCCCTGCAGTTTAGGGAAGGGAGCATGACTCAGTGGTGGAGCTCCTGCTTTGCATGCAGAAGGTCCCAGGTTCCATCCCTGGCATCTCCAGGTAGAGCTGGGAAAACTCCTGCCTGAAACCCTGGAGAGCTGCAGCCAGCCAGTGTTGACAATTCTGGGCTGGATGGACCAATGGTCTGACTTGGTATAAAGCAGCTTCCTATGTTCCTGTGTTCCAGTTTTGCCATTGTGATGTTTTGAATATTGAAGGAACCTCTGCAATGAGCCCCCCACACTCCCTTTTGATTTGCTACGGGATGCCTTGCTCACTCAAGAATGGCAGAGAATAGGCAGGGCTGAGGCGTGGCCCTAGACTAGCAGGGGGAACTCTCTTACAGCCTAAGGGAGAGGGGCAAAGACTCCAGAGTTAAATAATTAAAAGAGACTAAAACAAAAATCAACAGAAATGTCATCAAATGAGCGGTGTCATTTTGAATTAGTGCTGCTAAAGGTCAGGCAGCTCAAAACAGGTCGAGCGGATGCTCCATGAGTGAGGCAATAGGGCAAATATTTCTGGCAAGGGGGAGCAAGGGACTGGCAGACAGAGGTGGGATTGCGATGAGGCCCTTTCTGCCCAGGACAAGAGGCAAGGCTTTTGGAAGTGGAGAGGTGCTTTGCATAGGTAGCGGTGGCCTGAGAGGAGGGGGCTGCGGCTCAGGATACAGGCCAAACGTCTGTCAGCGTCCAGTCAAAGCGCATTAACTTGGTGACATGATTCTAATTAACTACCATGAGAGGTGTCACAGTGGGAAAGCCAGTAAGCGTAGACACGCTTTTAGAAAGAGAAAAAAGCAAAGTGACAGTCCTTTTTGTGTATGTGCTCTCTCCCCTCGGAGTGGGAGTGTGTGTAAAGCTAATTAGGATGTCTGGGCCGGCTGGGAACCTTGAGCTGGTGCTCTTGTGCTTTCAGTCATTTAAGTTTTCAAAATCCCTCTGATGGGACTCAGTGGCACAGTGGATTACTGTGCGCAAAAGTGACAGAACACTCTTGCCAGCGTTCAGCCCTTTTTAGCAAAGATTCAGGGCTTCCTTTTTCCTGGTGGCAGCAGGAGGTATGTTCTTATCACTGCTGCTCTCTTCCTATGTGTGTTACAATGGGGAACTCAAGGGCTTTCAACTGTTTCCTAAGGTTAACAAAGAAAACTGGGGTTGGGGGTAGGCAGTGTGATTGGGTGTTTGTGTTGACTTGTTCGTCTTTTATGTCAATCTGCTATTCATTGCCACATACAGCAGTGGCAAGGGGGATGGGGTGGACCCAAAAGATTGTGTGTAGGCTATACTTGACATTCCCTGCCAAGTGGGGAGCAGTGGCCATCTTAGCTGAATGCTGGTACCATTATCCAGACCGTTGCTGCATGGTGTCATTAATGCAGTGCCTTTCTTCAAAGGCAGTGAGATGAGTGCTCTGGAATGGCTATTTTTGTACGTGTGGGGGGGGGGGGCACCCACGCTAAAATCCATCAATCAGGTTTTGAAATGGGTCAGAGGATTTTTAGTTCAAATGGATGTGAATATATGGTAAACATGCAGAAGTCGGGGTGGGATAGAGCTTTAAGTGTAACAGAATGTTGAATGTTTCCTTATAAATGTGACCTCAGTAAAGAGTTTGCAATGAAATTGGAGTTCCTTCATATTCTTGTTTGTGGTATAACTTTGTGTTCTTGCATCTCTCATCCTGGCTGCAATGTGAATAGGTGGATGTTGCTATTTCTCAGAGTCTTTCACCCTACTCTTATCTTAAAAATGCTTTTTTTTTAAAGGGAAGCACCATGAGATTACATCCTCAGGCATCCCCCATCCAGAGCACAACATACCCTCTGTTCCCATTGGTGGCATCTTGCTCTTTAAGTACATTCATGGCTGCAAACGGTGCTAGTGCTCTTTTCCTTTTTTTAACACTCACCAGCAAATTCCAGGGCATCTCCCAGGCAGAAAGTGGCAGGAGTTATACTGGATCAGGCTAAAACTAATGGATGGATTTTAGTGTGGGCATGGAAATGCCCAAACATGCTCACTCACAGTGCAGAGCCTTTGGCTGGTGTTAGGAGAGGGCATCCTTATGCTATGTCTGTACTGTAGTTTTCTCACAAGCTGGATTAGCAACATATCAAGCACATATTCTGTATGTGGTGAAGCTGAGGTTTGATGGCGTGTCAGTACATTGGAAATGGCTAGGGCCAGAGCTGGTGTACAGCTGTTTTGTAAAGGGTTTTTCTTGAGAAATGCCGCTGCAGGGAACATCACACTCTTGAGACAACCAAGAGCATGGTAACTGCCTCTCAAAAAACCAGATGCCATTCTTTTTAAGACAGTCCTGCATCTAAAGCAGGAAGCTTGCTGTGCAAACTCCACAGCTCATACTGCTTCTAAAATGGTGCCTGTTAGCCATGTTGATCTGTCTCAACATGTTTATACAAATATGGTGATCAGATCATGATTGGCAAACAGAAATCTGTTCCTGGTAGCCACATTTGTGAATGAGCATGGTGAGGCACCTCCCCTTTTCTCAAGTTCTGTGCATATAACTGAAGAACTCAGGGAGAGGAAGAGGTCTTTCACCTCATGCTGGACAGGAGAGATAGACTGTATTTCCTGGCAACAGTGACACTGCCAGGATTCCCACACAGTCCTGGGCACTTCACTTCCCCAGTCTCCCCCGTGGTGCTCACTGTTTCCTCGCTCTTCCTTGCCACAACACTTGCCCCACCCCCCACCCCCAGCACTCACTCTCCTCTCTTTCCAGGCATTGTCAGAGCAGGTGGCACCTTACAGAAGAGGTTGGGCATGCTGCAGAGCAAAGTTGCAGTCACATCTGGTATCATGATTTCCCCAGATGTGTGTCTGGGCCCATATGAGACGTAGAGGCACTCTGTGGAAATGAAGATTCTGGGCGTAACTGCAGCTTTGCTCTGCAGCATGTCTGAACTCTTCTGTAATGAAAAGAAAAAGCTGTGATGACTGTCCTTGAGGACCTCTGGGCTGTGGGGCTCCAGACGTGTTTCCTGTGTTACAGCCCTAGTGGTGCCACTTCCTGGCAGGCACAGAGAACTAGGAGGAGGAGGTGGTGAGGGATCAGCTTCTCTCCATGCTAGGCTGGGAGAAGTGCACCCAAAACATGGTGCTCAAAATGCCTGCAGTGTAGAGAGATACTCAGTTTGCCCCAAAGCATGATACAAGGTGCTTTCCCCCCAAGTTCTAAGGTCACCAAAGAAGAGGTCATTTATGTGTTATGCTTTGGGAGTGGTCCAAAGCAGCGAGAAAGACTCTTATTACTTCTGACTGTCGCAGTGCCTGGCACAAAATGGAGACTGGTTCCTTCCCTCCCCTGACTTCTCTGGAACTTTGGGAAGGGCAGACGAGATTCACTTAATTTGCACCATGCGTAGGAAGCACTTGCAAGTGGGTAGAGGGTTTTTTTGTTTGCTTCTGAATGTGTTCAAGCCCTGCATGAAGTGAGAGACTGACTCCTCTCCCGAGTCTTCCATGTATGCTGGAGACTTGTGGGAGAGATGTTAGGGGCTACTGCAAATAATGGCCAGCTATTAAGTCCAGCCAAAATGTATGGGACCCTGTACCTTGAACCTTTGGGAATAGGCAGGCAAGAGATGATCTTATATAAATAAAAATAATAATGTGAATTTGAATGCTTTGAATGCATCAAATCCCCAAATAAAACCTTGATTAAACAAGAGCATTCTGTCATGTTCTGCTCCTCCCACATTTGTCCTATCCATCAAAGGCCCTCAAGGTGGTTCACCTAAAAAATAAAATAAAATGAATAAAACAAAACTTCATCAAAATGGAACACATTCATTGGTTTAGTTAAACTTAATTATATCTGTATCCTGCCTTTCTTTTTCAGCACAAAAACTCATAGCAGTTAACAAAAGGAATGTAAAATACAAATGGGTCAATTCTAGGCCAATGGAAAGGGGATTTGCTCTTCCTCCTACCTGGCATAGTGGCTGGCTGCTGATGGAAACTGTGGAGTGGGGCTGGGCTTTTTCCATTACATTCTGAACCATGGTAGTGTGGCAGTGGGATTGTTCACTGCCAGGTTTTTGAGCTGGCACCTGGGTACATTGCAAAATGGCCTTATTTTTGTTTTTAATGAGAGCTTCTAGAGAAGTATGGAGGCAAGGATGTGCCAGTGAAGGATACTGGCTTCTATCAGCCTGCCATTCACCTAATGAGAAACCATTGGGAGGTGTGGTGTGGGGGCGGGGGGGATAGCAGCCTATTGGAGGCACTCCATTGCAATTTAACAAGTTTCCTTTCCTGCAAGTTCTATGACAAGACCCCCCTCTAAGTCTGCACAAGAATTCCTAAGAACAAGGTAATTAGGATGTCTCTGAGCTGCGACCCTCAGCGGAGTCCTTGGCTTAATCTTTTTCTTTCTTTAAAGACATCTGTAACTACAATCTTTGTTTCTCTCCTTGCCTCCCCTCACTTTCCTTTTTTTCCCCCTTGTCTGTCTCCATATCTCCTGTCAAACTGCTGCAGACGTAAATGACAAAGAAATCAGAAAGAGAGATCAATGCAGTCCAAATTAGCACTCGGAGATAGACTGTGCTGGAGATGTCAGAGCCTGACCCCTGTTGATCCTGCAGCCTCTGCCGGTGATATTATGCAAATTGCATCCATCTGGTAGAGCTCGCTCAGAGGAGTGAGGGTGCTGCACGGGCAGAGAGGGATCCGAAGAGGAGGTGTTTTGGAGCTCTGGCTGTATGCATTTGGGAAGGGGTCAGAGTTGTGGGAGATCAGGAGTGACAGGAAGGAGAAAGAGGGTGCATCAGATTAATTTATGTCTCCAGGAGACTTAAGAACCAAACTCTTAATGAAAGATAGGTGAACTTCCTTTTGATTTAGGTTTTATTTTATTCCTTATTACTGGCTTCCAGAATTAAAAAAAACTCCATCAACACCCCCCTCCCTGTAGTCTTATTTAATCAATTCACAAGTCGTCATTACCACAGGCAGCAGTTTGAGAGAAGAGGGGAAAAATACAGGCCTCTCCCCACCCCCTAAAAGAACATGCTTCTTCCTGGTCCAACTGAAATAGGAACAGGGATAATAGAAACCTCAAATTATGGTGATCGCCTTGTTAAGAAGTTTGAAAATACTGTCAGATTGTCTTTTAATGAGAGAAATATGGCTGTTAGTTAGTGAAGGAGGAGGGAATGGACCTTGTTTCAAGATCTGTAGTTCCTGCATCAAAGAGGAACCAGCTGTTTCATTTCACAATCCTGCTCCTCAGCCTGATATTAAAAATAGTTGTTAAAGCCTTTGAGTAGCAAGACAATTCTCTTTAACTTCCTACTATCCCTCCCCTTTTCCTGTAGCAAAAAAGAGTTGGCAAGGAGAGAAACAAGGCTTTTAAAGAAGTTTCCCTTCCTGGAAGTGGGGGGGGGGAATAGGGGATGTCTTGCTACCCAGCATATGTGAGGTACAGTGTGATCTTTCAAATACTCTTCTCCCATCTAAAGCCAGTTGTCTAATGGGCAGCTATTGTTACTTTAATAATGGGCTGTTGACTTATCATAGCTACTGTTCTAAATGGGTATAGGTTTTATTTGCTGTGTTTGGAGCCAGTTATCAGGACTTTCCAACTGCAGATAGATGGATGATCACCAAAGTATCGTAGACTTGAAAGCCAAAATGGTTCCTATTGAAAACTGATCACCCTTCCTGTCTGTGTTGTGATGTTCTATCCCTTTTGGGGGTTAACTGTAGGCATATTGATGTGTATTGATGAATTTTCATTCATTCATATATTCAAGGGGTTTGAGGCCCAGGTAAGTGCTGAATATTCCTCTCTCCCCTTGGCCCAGCTGCCTTAAAATGAGCAAAGGAGAGCAGCTGAAAAACTGGGCCTAGAGACCTCTCCTTTTCCATTAGAGATGCCAAATAATTCCCAAATACACCTTTGGAATTCATAACACATGCCATCTACATTTTGCACACTTGCTGTGCCTTCCCTTGCCTTTAACTTCAACTTCACTGTTGTGATAGGTGGTGTAGTGCTGTGGCTTAGACTGAGCTATGAATCAGAAAGTGGGCAGTTGAATTTGCTAGGTAGCCTTAGGCAAGCCACCATCTCCGTCTTAGTTCCCCATCTGCAATATATTTTGAGGCCTTTGCTTACTGAAGAGGCTCTTTAGTGCTCAGCACTTTCTTCTTTAGCGTTCATGCTCAGAACAAAGTAATCCCCCCCGCCCTATTTATTAATGTTTTTGTTAACCCAACAAAAGGAGCCATTATATGCACACACTGTCAAACAGAAATCTCTACTTATGTTCACCACATTTTTGTACAGGGGCTTCAAGAGCCTTTTGTGCCTAAGGACCGTACTAAGAGCTTGATCATCCATTATGACCTTTTGCTATTTGCAGGATTCCTGTTTTCTGGGAGACCCAGCTTAGCTCTGTACTACTCTTGTAAACCTCTGGAGGTTTCTTTCTTTGGAAGCACTCCATGGCAGAGCCCAGACTTGGCAACAGCACAGGCTGACCTGACTCGATCAGCTTTTCCCAACTATCATTAAGATCTAACAGGTCCCTCCGTTCAGAGTTGCTGTGACCCGTGACATGTTTCTTGCTGTTGCGCTGACATCCCCCTCTTGAAGGCCTGACTCGCAGCTCTTTCTTGCTTAAAACTGGAGCGCTCTGTTAATTGGTTTAAGTCTCACTGCCCCATGTCTTAGCTGGTCTGTGCAAGATAATGAACTTGGAGTGGTTTTAATAGCTGATCTCAGCAATATTAGTCCCAGGATACAAGCAAAAGACTGACAAGGTGGGTCAGGTAGAATCTCTTATCGGACTACCTTTTGTTGGAAGATGCAACAAGCTTTACAACATCACAGAGCTCTTCTCCAGGTCTGGAAAAGACTGCCCAACTTCCATGCTCAAATACATGACAGCTGGTATATTTCAATGCAGAATGCTAGTAATCTGACTGAAAGCATGTACTTCTGCAATGTGTACATGTAGCTGTTTAAGAGAACCTTAGATTTTATTCGCCTCCCAGGTAGGACTAGATACAACTCTCAACACAGCACTGCTGTTTAAAATGGCAGCCCATGTAGAATCTCCCCCAGCCCCATAACTTTTAGGGAAAATGTAAGGCATGATAATATCACAATATGGATAAATCTGACTACTAAATATTATTGAGAGAGGAGGTAGAACAAAACCTGCAACCTTTTTGTTTGTTCTAGATTATTTTTAACATGTGTTGCAATCATAGCAAATCCCACAGTGAGGTGCAATTAAAATGCAACAATACAGGGAAATAATAAAACAACAACAATAAAAAGAGAGATAAGGTAACCCAGAGCTGGCTTAACCCTCCCCCATTAATAAAAAGCCTGCCTGTCACACTCTGGGAAGTTGATTTCAAAGCCTCGAAGCCATCACCAAAAGGGCATATTTGGCAGTGGGCCACCAACTTCCAATATTTAACTGACTGGTTACCTCTTTGGCTCATATAAATTCCATCACTTTGGGGCAACTGCTGAAGAGACCTTACTGATTCTATTTGTAGTGATATATCTTATATTCTTTACTGATAGGCCTCTACTACAGATAGGCACCTGCACATATGGGGAATAAGGGAGGGAACCAGTTCTTGCACTGGTGTAATTTTGAAGATCTGTGAACTTCAAAATAATAGGAATGGTGTATTGGAGTTTGAGAAGTCCCTTAACATGGTGTCTACACAGGATGGGATGGGAAGACCATTGCTTTAATACACATTTTCATTGCAATAGCTCTCTGAAGCTACACTTGAAGGTTGTGTCTTTCAATAAGTAGAGCCTTGTGTTTGGATGGTATCAGAAAGCCCTATATCCTTTCTTTAACAGTGGCTAGTAATGGACTGCGGTGGTTTAGTGATTAAGATGCTGAACTGCAGACCGGAAGGTTGGCAGGACAGCAGTTCGAGACCCAAGTGCTGCCTGACCGAGTGAGCTCCCGTCTTCGGTCCCAGCTCCTGCCAACCTAGCAGTTCGAAAGCAAGAAATTGCAATTAGATAAATAGGTACCGCTTCGGCGGGAAAGGTAACAGCGTTCCGTGCACCTCAGTCTTCAGTCATGCCGGCCACATGACCACGGAAGTGTCTTCGGACAGCGCTGGCTCTTCGGCTTAGAAATGGAGATGAGTACCACACCCTAGAGTCGGACACGACTGGTTGGGGACACCTTTACCTTTTACCTTTTAGTAATGGATACTGAAAACAAAGTATACACCCTGTCTAGAGAAAAATAGTGTATTCCAATCTCATATTTTTCATGTTGGGCTTCTAGCAGTTTTTAGAACATCTGGCAGCAGTGGATACATGTTATGACAATTTTAGTAAATAACCATTGTTACTGATACCAGAGCTCTGTTGGGTAATGCTGACTTACAATGGTTGGGGGTACTGGTTGTCATATTTCTGCTTCACATGCCCACTCAAGGTGTGTTCACCAGGTGCATGTTCACCAGATGAGGAATGTAATATCTGGGGATTACCTGTGAAACAGCCATGAAAGATCAAGCATTAAAGCTAAAACTATTTTACATAATATCACATCAAACACAATTCTTTCCACTGGAAGTTCACACCTTAAGTTGCAAGTCATTGAATATTGAGTAATTTAATGCTGTTCATTTCTCGATGCCACATGTATATGTAAATCAGTCCTCTGTGGCTCGCAATGTTCCAAGAGCTAGTTCTCTGGCATATTGCATGCTTCATAAGACAGACACTTGATTAAGGTTTGCTTTCTGTGGGCTGTTTTCATTTATGGTTGAGAATAGATGCCGCCAATACTCCCTGTTTTGTGTGCCATCAGTGCCTGGCTAAAATCATTTGGCTTTATCATCCAGGAGCTTCCCCACCCCCATGGAATTAGCTCAATTTACAGTGACAGTGCTGGTCAAAAACACAACTCATTCATTGAGACACTATTTCTTGGGGCTATCTTTTGGCTCCTGATTTCAAGACAAAGTGAGAACCGGTACATGTGAAGGCAGATTAGCACCCAATCAACATACTTCTGGTGAGAGTGTGCCCATGCTCTTACCAGTTTGTAAATAGGGTGCCTTTGATACTGCAAGGTAAGCAATTTTTGCCTCCTATTGAGAGACTCCAGCCTCCTTAACATACTTATGGCCTATTCAAATGTCTACTGTGAGCCTGTTTCTTTGGGATTGCATCTCAGTAGTTGACAGCTACAGTAAGCAAATGCAAGGCTAGTGGAGTGGTGCACAGGTAATATGGGAATGGTATGCTTGCATGTTGGTACATGGATGCTTCATCGGTGGAATAGGGATGAGGAATGTGTGGTCCTCCAGATGTTGTTGGACTGCACTTCCCATCATCCCTTACCGTTGGCTCTGCTGGCTAGCAATGATGGGAGTTGCACTCCAGCAACATCCGGAGAGCCATACGTTTCCTACTCCTGCCATAGCAGGATTGGGGGTGGATCACTTGGTATATAATACATGGATAGTTTCTGGATCCAGAGTGACTCAGAAGACACTGAGTAGGTTGAAAATTAATAACTCATGCAAAGGATGAATAATCAGCCCAAGTTCCCCCCAACCTTGGTAAATCTAGTTAGTACTACAGAGAAGAACAGTTTGCTCTTAAACAAAAAGCAGTATTTTTTTTTCCTTATTCTGGAGAAATGTACTCCTGGTAAACAAAGGCCACTCAGGGTTTTGTGGGGAGCCTTGGTGCTTTACCTTGGGAACATTATGTCCAAAAGTAAGGGCAGCCATTTCATATAAGCATATCCTTGTGGTAAGTGAAACCCCCAAGCCCCCCTTTTCCTGTTGTTTATTTAATTGTATAAGAGCACGATAAATACAGTAATTTTTTGGTGTGTGCTTCATATCCAGGGAGCTTCAAGTTAGGCTGTTTTGCAGGAGCCTCTGATTGCCCCTCCACACACACACACCCTGCCCGCCCGTCAAACCCTTTCTATATATAACTGCATTGAGCAAGACATTATGAATTTGTCTCTACTTGTCTGTAAAGCCAGAGCAGCCTCTGTCCTAATGAGAAGAATATGGCTGCTAGTTAGCAGAGGGGTGGGTCCCGTAGGCTAAACGAGATAGTTAAACGGCACTGATTGAAGGTGGGGGTGAAAGGGCAGCACAATTATGTGCTGGAGAATCAAGGGCCCTGTTTGATTTGGGAGTTCTAAGCTCCCAGCCAGTGTCAGTAGTTTAGCTGAGAATTTTTTTGTAGGCCAAAGACAGGAAGGATAAAAACTATGAGAATGAGGAGTTACTATTATTAAAAGCCATGGAGCTCCGTTCCTGTTAGTGCTTTAACTGTTTCCGGGCCCATATATTTTAAACATTCCTAAAGAGCTCTCTAGTGAGACCCACATGTATTCCCCAGTCCAGTAATATGGTTGTACTCTTCACAGTTATAGGGTTAAAGTGCAGTTGGGGATCCTAATGATGTCTAGGCATTCTTTTAAAAGCCCAGTTCACACATGCAATGCCGGCAAGATGATTGATTGAAATGGAACCGGGTGGAGTCTGTGGTCCAGTTTGCATGGTCACCATGGTTAAACAACCAATGGTGGCTTGTTTATGCCGTGGCATGTGCCAGGCGCCATTTTCCTAATTACCCACCTGGGTGTGGCTTGTCGTGTCATCCAAACTGGAGCAGCATGGCTTGCGAAAGGAGGAAACATCCCTCATATAACCTATAAGATGTTGGATTATCTGAGGGTTGTTTCCCCCACCAACAAGCCATGCTGCCTGGGTTCAGATGACATGATAAGCCATGCCCGGGCGGGTGATTAGGCAAATGATGCCATGGCTTCAACAAGCCACCATGGTTTGTTTAACCCATGATGATCATGCAAACTTGCCCTGTGTGTGGCAAGCTGTCTGTATAAAATCACTTGCCACCTCAGTTTTTGCCATGCCATTGCACACCTTTTTTGTGTGGTTTTGCGATAGCGTGGTGAGTATTGCTGGAAAAGGTAGCAAGGTACTTCTTCAGAATGGTTTGCTATGTACAGGTTCGGTATGTACAGCCACCATGTCACTGTTTCCATGTGTGAATCAGACTTTCGTCTTGGGAACATGCAACTTGCAACCCCCCACCCCCAAATTATTTGGAATTAGCTTCAGGGCTGCTTCCCTGCTGCTCCAGGTTTTTAGACGGAAAAACTCTCCTCAGGTTTCCAAAGCAGTCGAGGAGCATTTCCATGGATGGTGGCACTTTTCTCCAGTGAGTTTATGGGCAATAGCTGCTGGGAGTTTGCTTTGCTGATCCTAATTTATCTGTGAGTTTCACCCTATTTCTGTTCCTCCTGGTGCTGCCTTCTAATCTACTGGAGCTTCTGGCTTTCCCCTACTGTCAGCATCCCACAATGACAAGGAGTATGAGTGCATAACAGCACTCTGGGTCAGACCACTTAACCCAATAACAGACATTCTGTTTTGAATGCTAGTATGCAAGGAAATTATACTGCTGGTCTCACCTTTTTTCAGTTTGCTTAGTGACTTGGTGGCCTGATGATTTAGGCCAAATATTGTTGTTCATAATCTTCATAACTTGCCTAGTCCATCCCAAATCTGCCTCACACAAGCTGTCCCTAGCTATCCTGCAGTTTGGCCTAGGCCAAATGCACAGTGCCTCTGTGTCCAAGCCAAGAAAAAAGCTCCCTGCTACACACACACACGCGCGCGCGCGCGCGCGCACACACACACACACACACACACACCAGTGCCAAAGGCTTCCCCTTCCCCCTCCAAAAGGCACATCTCCCTAATCAGATTTGTATCTACGCCTGTGGTCTCCATCACCTCCTGAGCCAAATGACAATCGCCTTTATTTACTCTAATAGGTCTCATTTGTAAATGTTAATTCCTCCCTGAAGAAAATGTCTCTTCAAGATGAGTTGGCCATCACTGAGTTGAGCATTTTGGTGTGTGCAAGGTCTGTCCCCATCCCTGTAGCTGAGAACATAGGCAGACATCATTCCTACTGAACTAGTCAGCTGCATATCTCTCTTCTTCCTCACACCAGGCCATCCTCCCCTCTCAGATTCTCTTTCTGAACCACAGTGCTGCCCGCACTTATCTGGGTATATTCTTGATATGTGCTATTAGCAGAACTATATGCCCTCTTTAGATGTTTGAAAAGCATACAGTCTTTATATGCAAGGAAGGGGAGCATGGATGAGCATGCTAGCTCTGCCCCTCCCTTGCTGTGCCAATGGGAGGGACAGCTGTCTGCAGTGGAGAGCCTCCTGTATCCATGGAGGCATTCCATCATTTAGAATCCTGATTTTCCAGGATTCAAATGCTCGGGGAGCGTGTCCACAAATACAGGAAGCTCCTCACCACAGACAATCGCCCTCTACACATTAGATGGTGATGCTCATCCCCACACCCCTCTCTGTGTGTAGAGGCTACATGCTTTAAAACCTGAAGAGGGTGATAGTCAGTTCAACATGTACCCATTTAGAGAGGAAGTTTGGTGGGATGCAGGCAATTGTTTTGAGCCATTAAATTTTTCCAGCTGTGCTCTTTCAGAATATCAGTTTTCTTTTTCTTACCAATAGACAGTAATAGTAAAATATTAGAAGCAGAGTAATTTTATTATTCACAAAGCCAAGTTAATAAATGTTTACATATATTACAAAGAAACTAAGTCAGCAACATTAAAGCAGTATACAGTGGGTGAATGGAAATACTTAAAATGGGGCATCTCTTTTGCAGCAAATCACTTTTTGAATATACTCTGTTCTGAATTGTGGCTGCAGCCAGAGCAAAATGGGCCACTTTGACAATAAATTCTCAGAAAGGCTCAGGTGGTCTGATAGGAAGACTGCCTCAATAAAGGGCTTTATTTTGAGAAGGTGAGGAGCAGGCCTTTCCAACCCTTCCTGTAATGTCAGTAAGACCCCTTCAACTTTTCGATACATCGCTTCTGATGCAATGGTGCACCTAGAATTGTTTTTCTATGTGAACAGACTGTATGAAAACCCATGTAGTATAGTGGCTAGAATATGGATTTGGATGTGGGAAACCTGAATTTAAAGCCCCTGTCAACCATGATTTACTGGCAGGGCCTTGGATAGTCACTATCTTTCATTTTACCCTACCTCACAGGTTTGGTTGTGAGGCTAAAACACTAACATAAAGGAGAGAAGAATTGGAGATAAATGTTAGCTTATATCTTAAGTCATTATTAGTTTAAACAAATGAAACACAGACTTTTGCAGTCCGTTCTGGCCTAAAGCATGCCTCTTATTGGCAATACCTGTCCTTCTAGTTACATTGTCCCTCTTAAGAATAGCATGACTATTTACATATTAGTATGCAAGCTTTTCCCAATACACCTATTGCTAGTAAACTACAACATTCAAGAGGCCTTGCTTTAGACATTACATTTCAATATATTTTGCATTCTACACCCACTTAAACCGAAGAGCTGAGGGCATAGGATTGTGTCCAGATCGTGCATATCAATTTTCATTTTAGTATTTCAAGCTTCAAAGGAGATACCACATTAGCATTTGAGGTTTCTCCCCCCCCCCCATCTTTCCTGAATTTCTTGAAAACACATCTGGGATTTGAGCTGGGATTCAAGCTTGAAATGCAGAATTGTACCCTAGATGTCCACAACAACTTTCATTCTGATAACTCATTCTTCAAGGGAAATATGGATGTATGCAGCTGTTCTATACTGAATCAGACCATTGGTCCACTACTCTGACAGCAGTTTTCCGTGGGCTCTGGTAGAGTCTTCCTCATCAACTACTACCAGGTCATTTAACTGGAGATGCCAGGGAGTAAACTTGGGACCTTCTGTATGCAAAACATGTGCTGTGCCATTGAGCTATGGTATGGCCCTTCTCTGATATAACACTGTTCTTAATTCTGCATCTCTTCTTCTTCCCTTGAACATGGAATGTCAATAAGTTGTTTACATATCAAAGGAAGAATGATGTTACAATTGAATATACCAAGTTTCATTGTTGTATCTCAGTGCTCAAGAGAGATATGACATGACAGTGTTCTTTACACTTTTCCTTGCTCTATTGCGAATATATGTATGGGCTTCAGCTGGGTTTTTGAACTTGACAGGTAAACTTGTGTCCTGAAATGCACACCAGCTTCCTTCCTGATGTCTTGATCTTCAAAGCAGGTATCACACTATATAGTTTTCTTCCCCCCACTTTGAAGATGGGTGTGGGGATTGAACTTGTATTCAAACTTCGTAATCTAGATTTATATCCTAAACATGTGCCCCAAACTTCATTACGATAGCTCTGTGTTCACGAGAGTTATAGTATTACAAACAAACTCCTGTTGAACAGATAAGTAGGCAAGTTAAATCAAAGGCTTCACTTCGCTCAGGTACATTGGAGGGGGCAAAATACTGTATGAAGTAGAGCTTGGTCTCAGTTGAGACAGTGCAAGAAGACTAGTGCAGCTCCCTGTGTGACAGGAATGACCAAATCGGAAGGGAGCAGCGGTGCTGGCTCCAGCCCAAACAGTTGTGGCAGCTAACTCCCCGCCTACTCCTCCCAGGGGAAATAAAGAGAACCATTGATTTTCCTCATTGCTTGTACTGCCAGGTTCTGGATTATAACAGCTCAAATGCAAACACGTATATGAGCCAAGGACAGTGGCCATTTGGAAGGGAGGGTGTCAGTAAATACTTTGGGGCTGGGCTATAGGCTTAACCGGGAACAGGGCATAACCACTAATGCCAGTCAGGCAGGATATTTGGAGAGCAGCTCCTTATTCTAAGCAGTGAATAAGAGTGGAGACCAGAGGCTTTTTTTTCAAAGGATAAATTAGCCAAGAAATCAGTCCTGTCCCCCCCGCAAGTGAAGGATTTGGGTTCCTGTATATTTTCCTTCTAAGTATCCGAGTAGGGAGAGATTCATGCATCCATCTCAAAACTCATCCCCTGGGGAAAAAACAACAACAATGCTTAGAGTGAGTACTGAGATGCTTGCTTGTTCAGCTGTTGTCTGACATGTTGGTGACAGTGGTGGTCCCCTGCAATCCTAGCAGCAATTAGGGACTGATTTATTGTTCTAGGACCAAGGCCCCCAAATTGTCCTCAGAAGGGGATGCTGCATATGCACAGGCTACCAGGGGCATCCAGCACCATCTCTGTTAACAACAATCTAGTCTTGATTGGAGAAGGCGGGGAGATGAATAAAGGAGGAAAGAATTGGAGATAAATGTTAGCTCATTTCTTAAGTAATTAGTTACCTCCTCATCCCCGTGTTGTAATTGTGAACAAGCTGTAATGTTTAATTAGTGTGTAAATGAAACCCCAATTTCATAATGGCTGCAGTGACAGCGCTAAGTGAGACAGGCACAGAAGGGGCCGCATTGTTTCAGCAGGAGATGAAGCTGTCGCCCGGCAAGCCGTGCATCGCTGAGAGAAAATGGAAATGATAAACGAAGTGAGGCTAATTAGCAAAATCATACAGGCCCCACTGATGGTTCTCATCAAGGGGAGGTAATGAAGCGGGCAGGCCAAGCTGAGAGGGGATTAATTGCAACTGATTCCTGCTCATAGAGCACAGACTTACCGCCTTCCTCTGCTAAAGCTGGGCCCTTGTTTCAAGGGCCCTTCGAGGAAAGGGAGTGATCAGCTAGCATTTGGAATGCAAAGTAGAGTTATTGCTGGCCTCACAAAAGCTGGGATATTTGGCCAACCTCTGGAAGCTGAGCATTCTTTGCAGATGTCACTGTAATGGGCAAGGTCTTCCCAGGAATCTATCATGGATACCTTTCCAAGATGAGAAACAGGAGTGCCCAGTAAGTATACAGGAGTCTAGTAATGGTATTTGTTAGCTCCTGGTGGGGTGGCTAAACAAGGATATAACTGAGGACCCCATTTAAATTGAGAAAGGAGTGAGACCCAGTCTAGGTAGGGTTAAGAACTTGTATAGAGACCATACAAGAACAGAAGAAGCAATTTGTAACTGCTTACCTGTATGACTTCAATGCTTGGTGCCAGAACCTTTGCTGAGAAGACTCGTATGAGATATGAGAAGCCAACTGCAGTGAGACATGTCAGCAGTTCTCCTTCTAAGCTGAGGGTACAGGCTTTGGAGTGAGCCTGTATGGGTCATCATCTAGACAGAGGTAGGCAACTTGAGGCTGTCCAGATGTTTTGGCCTACAACTTCTGTGATCCCTCACTTTGTCTATGCTGGCTAGGGCAGATCATCATCATCTCTTTATTTTATGCCGCTTTTCCACAAAATTGTGCCCAAAGCATCTCGCACCATAACAAATAACCAGCAGTATAATTTACAAGATATCAGACAGCAATAAATATAACAATATTCAAAAATATAGTGGAAACGATTACAAATAACCATAAAGTTGGCAGATAAATAGTAGAATATGAATCTCTCTCTCCCCCCCTCCCCCTCCAATAAAATAGTACAAATTTACTAAACTAATCCAACACTCAGCAATAAACAGGAGAGAGAATAAAGCACAATACAAAAATATTGTACAAATATGAATAAATCTCCATTCCATGTGAGGGTTCTCCACAATTAGCCTACAAACACAGGTTGGCAGTTCCACCTCTCACTTGTGGCAGCCTTCCTCTCTCCCAGCTCTCACCTGCATCTCCTCTGATAGTTCCTTCCCAATCTCTCACTTGGGGAGGTAGAGATTGCTAGTCCTTCTTCAAGCCTCATATACCCACAATAAGTTTTGACATTATTGAGCCTCTCTCCACCAAGCACCCCTTCCAGCACTGGACTTCAGGCAGCAGCTTTTTCAGGCTCCAAGGTGATGGGTGGGGTGGGGTGAGGCAGGTGGAAATGCTTGACCCCTTGATGCTAGTCCCTCTCCAGCAAATACTCCAGATGGGAGTTGTAGGCAAAAACATCTGGAGGGCCACAAGTTGCTCACTCCTGATCTAGGATTCATTTTGGCAGTGGGATAGAAATAGTGAAATAGGCAGTTGAAAGTACAAATATATTATCTGATATGAACATTGAAGTCCATGATTTCAACCATCAAAAACAAGCTGTTGAATTGTATGGCGGAACACATGTTTAATTAATTAATTATTTTTTATTTTTTTAATTTCATTTCTATACTGCCCAATAGCCGAAGCTCTCTGGGTGGTTCACAAAAATGAAAAGCCTTTGTGTAACATATGAAGTGCCCCTAAGAACCAAAGAAGACAAGTGTTTGGAATAACTTGAATAGCAGTCCAAGGTGAAGATAAATTCAAGCTGAGGTCAAGTTAATGGGTCTTTCTCAAGTAAGATGGGAAGGAAGATGAATGAAGCACAGCTGGAAGGCAAAGACAGTGGGAATAAGGACCACAGCCAAGTAGGGTTCTAAGGTAGAATGATTTTCTAACAAGTTCTTTGTTTTCACTCTTTTTGGAGGCAGAGAAGAAGCCAGAATAATCCAGCTGGACAAGCCCTGCTTGATGTGGTTATTTAAGTAAAATCTGTGAAATCTGCATAAGGCCTAGAAGAATAGAATTTGAAAGGCAGCAACTGAGGCCCAGAGAATCAGATCAATTCTTACCTCTAATTCTTTTGGGCTTTGGTGGATTAGCTTTGTCCTTCTAACCCTAAATGAGACAGGATTCCCTTGGGGGCAGTACTTTGCTCTTCTTGTTTGTGGGTCTCTTGCCTCCTCTTTTGTGTTTCAGTTTCTCCCTTGCTGCCATGCCACTGAACACTATAAGGGGCAACAAAAAGTGCATTTTCCAAAGCTATATCATTATCAATTACTATTAATGAAATAAACTATCCAACAGTAATTAATTAAATCATGTGACTTAGCTACCCACACAGACCATGGGGACCTTTTCATGAAGTGCAAACTGCCTGGTTTCCCTAAGGTAAAGTGGTTGTGCTGGAATTACTGACCCCCAGTAAGCTGTGTGCATATGTACCAGAATGAGCTTTTGTTTCCTCTTGCACATTCCCTTATTAAATATGAATATTATGAACACACATGCCTTCTTTCCATCCAATCTCCTCCTAGACTGGAGTGAATGAAGAACTGGGGGGATCCTACTCTATGATCTTTCTTAAAATACTTCAGTAGTATATGCCTGAGGTAAATGTCAAAGCTTACATGGAAAGTTCTCCCCTTAAATCCCTTTGGCTGTGCTGTACTTGAGCTCTCATACCGAAAATCCAAACCACAGAGCAGGTTAGAGAGAGGCCAAGATGGCTCTGATGTAGCAGTGGAAATTGAGGGCTGTTCCGGAGGTGAACTTTATCCTTTAACATCCTGCAAGAGATGCCCTTTTTGTAGATGTTGGCACATAATCTTTATCATGTTACTTTACTTATTGACATTTATGCAAGTGGAGAGCCAGTTCTCTCTGCATACCCTCTAACTCCTCATGGCCTGAAAGGCGGCTCTGATGTTTTTCAGGGGATGGCATTTCATCATACTTGCACCTGCTGCTGAACCTGACTGTGAACAACTTCCTCCTTGTGTGTTTGTCTCTCTGTCATCTCTGTGATCTTTTCATTTATTTAGACAAACAATCAGATATGTATAGAAAGAATACTTAGACCATCTCTAGCTGGTTAACTCCACTGGACTGAGTCTCAGGAGATTGGGTGTTCATTCATCTCTCTGCCACAGGCTTATAATATAGTCTTGGTCATGCCCCTTCTTCACTGGCTGCTTCCTCCATAACAGGGTGGACTGAGCTGTGACTGACTGAGAATGGTCTGAGCAGAGTTTCCACCACATGCCTGATGTTGTGTTCTGTCTACTGCCCCCCCCCACACACACTCTTTCTGTTACTGCGCAATGAGCAATCTCCCCAGGCCCACAACGGCTTCAAAGAGAGGATGAGAAATATTATTTATTCAGTTGTTTACAGAAGCGTTTGATCGGGAATAGTTCTTCACTGCCAGCCTGTTCTGTATTATTCATTGCAATAATCTCTGCAGATTGTGATAAACTGTAACAGTGCCGGGGCAGCGAGCAGCGGGCTTTGCTGATGCCGACACCGGCACCCTGCTCTAAAATATCGGCAGCTGCAATCATAAATCTCAATTTACAAGTGTGACTATTGCACGGGGAGTTATAGTTATACTAATGATTGCTTCTCTGTCTTATTTTTCATGTTGCAACAGAGTAATAAATTTTTAAGAACAGCTTGGGCATAGCATTGGGGAAGGAAGCATGGTTTGTCTGCTTCGAGGCCTCTCTGCTCCTGATGAGAGCTCTTGTTCACTCTTTGCAGGAAGATGGCTAGGGTAGCAAGTTAGAGCAAATCCACCCCACCACCCCAGGAAAAGCACCAGATTCAAACATTCAGGAGGGATGGAGAGCATTTCCCAGTGAGTGCAGATGAGAACTACTATGGAATAATTCTGAAGGAAGTCTCATCTGCTCAATGGGCATCTGTGTCTTCACCTTTATGATGAGAATTGTTTAGGGGAGGCTGAATTCTGAAAAGCACATGGAAGGGTCAGCTCCATTGTGGTTTCTTCTGAAAGACCCAGTGCAGATGATTTTGACTGTCTGGCAGGGCAGGTAAATAGGTTGGTGGGTATCCCATCTTTATCATTTTGGCTGTTTCTGCTGACTTATCCCCTTCATTGCTATAGATATTGCCTCCATGTCTGTGCCACATTCACATCTAGTGAGTTTGGAAAAAACTCAAAGCAAGATAGTTTAGAGATACCAGGACTAAAAAAAAGTTGTCTTAACCTGTGGTGCCCGCATCACTTCCTGGACAAAACGAAGTTTACCATTACTGAGTCTTAGTTTCATAATTTATGCTTCTATGGTGCTGTGTCTGTAACGTCCTTTTCTCTGGGTCCAGGCTGGGATGCCCTCCTTTGGACCAGAATGGTTTATGAGCCAGGATGTGGGACACAGGCATCACTGAGCATTTCCCAAGTGCTCACCAAGATCTATGATGCGTGGTAGCTGATGGATGCCTCTGTTCAGAGAGTTGACATGGTGATGTACGCAGAGCCTAGAGACATATAGATTTTTCAAAGTGGCCACTCTGAGCATAATTATAAATATCCAGCCCCTTCACATGGTAAATTGCTACTGATCAGAAACAAAACTCTGCAGGCTGAAGGCCTTCCATCTCTGCCTCTTGTGATATTATTCTAGGAGATCCAACCCCTTGCCTCATCTCTATGGGGATGGTGCAGAAGCTGTCCCCCACAGGCTCTCTTTCCCATTAGTGCATTACACCCTGATGGTAACTCTTTCTGAATGATTGCCTCATGTTCCATTGTGCAGTGGGGAAGAGGAAAAGGGGAAGCTAATAGGCACCAGAGATAGACTGGTGCATCTGGCCAAAGCATTGAGGATTGATGTCAAAAACTGCACCTCTCAGGCTTCTTCTAGGTGTGGTGGATGTGTCGCCATGCATCGGTGTTGGGAAGGGTGGCTGAACCCAGTAGATGGTACTGCCTAGTTTAGGCAAGATCCGTTACTCATGGTTTTTATATTTGGGCCGTACACCTGTCCTTTGTCTCCCAACTGGAAAGATGATATGATGTTGCTCTTTAAACTGCTTGAAGTCACAAAATACTCCGTGTAGGCTACCAACTATAGGTCCAGCCTTCCATGCACACATACGCAGTACACAAAAGCATTGCATCAGACACTCCAGCTTTTCCATGTCCCCAGTTGTCATGTTCATTGACTTGTCCCTTTTAGATCAGTTGTTAGTAAGTTGTATTTTCATATATATGGATCTCATATGTATTCATTGCTATGGATATATACAAATTTATGTATGTATATTAAAAAAAACTTTAAAAATCAGCTGCATTCTATATGTTCATTCTCTCAAGAGCACACTATTATTCATTGCAAGTGGCCTGTCGATTCTTGGTCATGCTAAAATGAGGGTGGATTAGATGCCACCTCCTCTGCTGGGGCAGGATGTAAGAATTGCCTGTAAGGTCCTGGAAGGATCATACACAGCGTTTTGTGATGGTACTGGAATACTACATACCCAGTTGAGTACAATTTAGAATAGTCGCTACATCTGATCAAATCCGGACACCTGATTCACTGGTCAAAGGAGTAAAACTGAATGGCACGCTTTGCTGCTTCTGCCTGTGGAAACCCATTGACAAATCTGTTTCCTTCCCCATAGGGATGAAATGTAAGTCCCCCTTTTCACTTATCATTCCAACTGGGGTTCAGTATCTTAAGAAGATGGTAATGGTAGCTAACTTTCACTACTCTTCTCCCTTTCCTCTGGCACTCCAAC
This sequence comes from Heloderma suspectum, assembly GCF_057233095.1. Taxonomy (NCBI): domain Eukaryota; kingdom Metazoa; phylum Chordata; class Lepidosauria; order Squamata; family Helodermatidae; genus Heloderma; species Heloderma suspectum. The sequence continues at coordinate 236,019,408 of NC_139461.1, forward strand.
CTGTTGCTAGGCTGGCTGTGTTTGACAGCAGCCCAGAGCCTGCTATTATTTATCTTCTAGTTCCTGGCAGATATTGCAGCAGCGGTAGTCACATGATGAATGGAATAGTAACGAAGAGCCTTGGACAGGATCCAGCTTTGTTATCTGTACAATTTAGATAAAAACAAACATCATTACTTAGTCAGCAGTTGGGCAGTAGCGATGGTTCATGACCTTTCCCACTCAAGGGACCAGCAAAATCTTTCCAACGCAATTATAAACCATTAGAAACGCCCCTGTGCTCCACATCTAGGAAATGGTACAGTGAAGGCGAGCTCTGCCCTGGAGCCCTGATTGGTTATGCTTGGGCACACACGATAACTGCCCTCTCTTGCCAACCTTGAGTTGGCCAGACTTGTTGGAAGAGACTCCATCTTTACTTTATATGTCCTTCCATTGGTAACATTTTGTGGCAGTTGAAGGAAAAGGCTTTTAAGCATTGGGCTGCATTTTGAAATAATTTGGGTCCAGTTTAGTTAGAGACTTGCACAAATCTGGCCAAGGATCAGCAGTGAAGAAACCCGTGGTTAAAAGAATAAGACTGTTCTGTGACTTCATCTTCTTCCTCGGATCACTGTTGTTCTAGAGAGCATATCATTAAGAACTCTAGTCTCTCAGAGCTTCTAGTTTGTGTAGTTTCAAATGGTTGGAGATTATTTCTCTTCTGAAGTTGGGTCATATATTACTTTCACCAAAATAAATTTCTCCCTGGCAGTGGAGGAAGCAGTCGAATAGCTATAATATTGGAACACTGGAGGGCTCCAGACATTTATTTTTCATTTATTTTAAAATGTTGCACCACCACTCAGCCAAAAGGCTCTTGTAGTGGCTCATGCAGAAACTTACTGGCTTACAACTATTTCTGCCTTTGTCAGAGAGGTGCTCTTCTCCCTGGGTATTCTACTGTTCATTAGGACTCCTCACAGCTATTCCAAGACAGAAAGCTGTATAAGATTTGTTTGTTGGTTTGGGAGCAAGAGCTGTGGGAGAGAAGGTCAAAGCAGAAGATTGGACTTGAATCAAAATCAATGGGCGAGGCAAAGATTTGAGGCTGCCTGAGTTAATTGTACCAGCAGTGCAGACATTGCTTTGGCTTTCCAGAAGAGTCTGGTGGCTCATTAGTTTATCATTTGTGTGTGTATATATACACAAATGTATATATGTATGCATGCTCTTTACCAATATAATCAAAGCGGCCTACAAATTTAACATAATATAAGAAACAGTAAAAATCAGACTAAAAATACCACAATAAAAACAGGAGCTCCCAACAGGCATAAAACTTTTTTTTGTTAAAACAGCAGAGATCAAATAAAAATGCCTGCTGGAGTAAGTGTTTTCAAACACTGTCTTGTTAATGTAGAGAGAGGGTGATGGTCATATCTCCCTGGGCAAAGAATTTGATAACTGTGCACTACTGCTGAGAAGGCCCTGTCTCTGATACCCACCAATCAGATATCTAGTAAAGATGGGCCAGCAACCAGGGTATTCAAGGCTGATCTTAGGGCTCAGGCAAGTTCACATGGGTGAAGGTAGTCTTTAAGTTAACCAGATTGTAGGTCTTTTAGGGCTCTGAAGGTTAACACAAGCACTTTCTGTTGAGCCTGGAAACACCTTGCTCCTACCTGCATTCTCACAGCCACCAATTTTGTACCAATTGTAGTTTCCAATCTGTCTTTAAAAGGCAGTTCCACATAGAACATTGCAATACCGCAGGGTAGGTGTAACTAGTATATGAGGCAACTGAAGCCAGATCCACCTTCTTAAATGTGCTCCTAGCTACCAGCATCACCTGAGCATCCAGGGTCAATGCCAGGTTCAGGAGAAAACCCAAACAGTGTACTTGATCCTTTGAAGTGGTGCCTCTTCATCTGGGACAAATTCTACACCTCTGCCCTCACCAGCAGAGTCCCCAATCAAGAGTGCTTCTGTCTTGTTTGGATTAAGTTTGTTCATTTGGCCTCATAGACTAGAACTACCTTCAGACACCAGTTCAGAGTTTCCACCATCTTTTTTGGATCAGAAGATGGAAATAAGAAGTAGAGCTGGGTGTCATCAACATACTGATGATGTTTTAGTCCAGACCTCTGAAACATCTCCCAGAGGTTTCTAGTCATTGCAGAGAGGAGGAGGAGGATATCTTGATTTCAGAAACTCAGATGTTCCTGTAGTGTCATTATGGAGACCTGTTCTAAGGTAGAAAGGAGGTCTTGTTGCCTCTTGGTATTAGCTCCTCACCCAAGTCAATTTGATCCAGCCATTTCTTTGCTACTACTAAATACACCTACTGCTGTTAAGAGGCCATCATCCACCTTCACTTTCTGCTATGCAGGCTCTTGTTGGTGTGGGCATCCAAGTGGGTGGTGGTGGTATGTGTTATCGGATAGGGAAAAAACTTATCTTAACCCATCCGCTACTAAGCAGGAATGAAAGGTGAGATGCGCTATAGGGGTGATCAGCCATGTTTATTTCAAGATTCTCCTGCCTAGTCTGATTCCTTGCTGCTGTTTCTGACCCCATCTTCTGCCAAACTCTGTATAGCTCAATATATAATTAGTATGAGGGAGTGCTTTATTTTGGTTGTCCACTCTGTGCTCGACAATGCAACATGTTTCATGTCACAAAAGAGAGAGGAAATTGCAATTTTCACCACTTGCAGGAAAAGTGCAGTTTGAGTGATGAGGTACTTCTATCATTGGGAGCCTAGTTATTTCAGCTCTGAGGCAGGGGGATCCTGTTGGCTTTAAACCAAAACCAGTGACAGATTTGTGGCTGCAGAAATGATGTCATTAAGTCGGGAGTGTTGTGTTTGACCTGAAAGCGATTGAGTGATAGATGCAAGTAATTTCAAAGCTGCTGTCCCTACCCCCTCACAGGGCACGCCAAGAGAAGTTGCGTATCTACATTTGAGGAGTGTAAATAATTTAAACCAACAATGTCAGGTAAAATCACAATTGCTTACAGCTCAATGGTGTTACAGAAAGGAATGCAAAGCAGAATCCAGCCTCTTCAGTCACTCAGAGAGCAGGAATAAACATTAATCCTCTTTGGACTTGTACCTGCTATCCTGTGGGCCTCATCACTGCTGTGTTCAAACACCTTCCTACTGTCAGGAGTGCCCTTGCTGCCTTCTGAAATCCTCAAGTAGCCCAGAATCAACATGAAGACAAAAGGGTTCTTTTCCAAGGCTCTATTTCCTGTCAACCCAATGTCACTTACAGATGCCAATTGCCTTAGCCTAAGAGGAAAACTTCAGAGGGAGCAGCCTACCAGGGGATTCTAGCCTTAGGGAGTCAGTTGGTCTCCATTTGGAGGGAAGGGGCCGGAAACCTCTGAACTTAAGGGCTAGGAGGAGAGTATCCACCCCTTTCCCGTGGGGCATCGAGGCGCAGCTGTTGTCATCGCGCCAAGCGGGCTGAGCACCTCCTCTCGGCGCCTGCAACCTCTCACTTGTCCTGGCGCCTCGCGTCCAGAAGCTCCAGTTGTACCTCCCTTTCCCTGCCAGGGTCACTGTCACTCTCAGGAATGTGAGCAGGGAGGGACTATCCCTCCAGCTGCACCTCTGAAGAGCGAGCGGGTTCCTCTTCCATGGTGTCTATCTCTTTCTCAGAATCAGAACTGCTTTGGGGCTCTATGGGCTCCGATCCAACCCTGACACCTACAGTGTCATAAGCAAGATCATAAATGAGTCTTACATTTGGTTATTTCTCTACTTCAAGTTTCTGTTATGTTCTTGAATTCCTTAGATTTGGAGAGTGGCGGTATCCTCATCCTTTTCTAGTTGACAGGCAGCCACCACACATTACTTAGTAGATGCATTTCATAACATGTACAGAAGTGGTTATTGGGGGGCGGGGTAGGTTTAGACTGATCAGGAAGCTGCCATGTCTATCAGTTTCCTGTTCTATATGCATGTTGCCAAAAAGGTGTTTGTACCACCATATTACATTGGGTCATGCACCTTCTCTAATACTGACATTATTAATTTATTTAGATTTATATCATTTCCCATCACAAAGGCTCAGTGCATAACTGTTTTCTTTTCCTTTTATCTCCCCCCCCCCAAAAAAAAATGTATACTCTGTGTTCTCAGCTCAATGGGCTCTCAAAGCAACTAACAGCATGTAAGATTGTAAAGATATAAGAACATAAAATCGCATTAAAACAGCATTAAACTCAGCCAGATTAAAATGCTCTTAAAAATCCCCCACTGCTTCCCAAAAAGCAGACCATCCATATTGATCTTATACTGCTTCTGATGATGGATCACGGTGAACTTCAGTATGACTACAGGGGGCAGAGGGGCGACAGCTACTGAGAAAACCTGCCTATTTAACTCCAGGTGAAAGATCAAATGGTTGAATGTCCTTCTGCATAAAACATTCTCAGACTTGTTCCATTGTGATATGTTTTAATCTTAAATAACATTTCCTTTGCATCCTTTAAAACAAGGGTAGGAAACCTGGTGCCCTTCAGATGTTTTGGGCTGCAACCCCCATCAGCCCCAGCCAGCATGACCAGTGGTCAGGGATTATGTGAATTGAATGTTAAAGCATTCCTGCTTTAAAACAGGAATGTGCTGCCTTTTTTCCATCAAGGGCTAAATGCCCATCTGCCTGTCTGCCTGCCTGCCTGTGTCTTTTTTATTCTCCTTGGGAAGTGGCAACAAGAATGGGAGATGCTGGAGGCTGCATTAAAAAGGGCTGAGGGCCACACGTGGGCTATGGGTTGCTGATCTTGGCTTTAAAAAAGATTGGCCCTTTTGAACTGCATGTGGTATCTGGTAGCAGCTCCCCCTTGCTATGTATCTGCCCCTGTTCTCCTCATCCCTAGTAACACATGAATGTCACATTAGCCCCTTTTGCCATGGGCTTGCATTGCAAGCAGAGACGTGAGCTCAGTTGTGTTTCTACAGCCATTTCATCTCCCCCAAAGCTCTGTTGTGCTGTGTTCTGTGAATGGGCATTAAATAGCTCAGCCTCTCATGGGTCTGTAATTCTGACTGCAAAATTGGCAATGCTGGTAATGAGCTTGGGAGTTACTGTGCATTGGACGCAGCCACTGCTTAAACCTCAATATCTTGGCCATTTAATTTAATGGGGCTTTTTAAATACCCAAAGCGATTAAGTTCACATTGTGAGCTAATCACCTACAAAATTTCATTTCTGAGAGTTGCAGCCTGTTTAGGAGAGAATTGGTGGTGAAAATGCCAACTCCGCCTGTTCCTTCCTCCCCATCACACACACTTCCTCCCAGATAATTTGGAGGGAAATAATTGGACATCCTGGCCTACACAGCAGGTTCCTCCATGGCCCAGAAGGAATTTTATGCTCATCAGAACCCACATGCAGAACCCACATACATATATTGGATGAAAAGATTTTCAGTAAATAAAATAAATAAAGGTTATGATTAATCAGGAAGTTGTGTTTTACCGTCTTGAGAGCTTCTTCTAGGATTTGCCTGCTCTTTTTTCCCAAGTCCCTCTTCCCCTTGGAGAAATTTAACAAAGGGCCCTGCTTCTGTGACCAGAGAAGGGGAAAGCGTGTTTCACCATCAGTCAACAGCAGCAGAGAAGCTGCAGAGCAACAGAAACATCAGGTGGCCTAGCGGGGACTTTTCTGTTGACATGAGCCTCCATAACCTCTACTCTTCTTTCTCTCTTGGTTGGATGAAGGGCCTCTTGGTCTCATGGTGAGAGCATGGGCTAAATGTGTAGGGTATAGCCATGGCAACTCGTGGCTCTAGGGGTCTAGTCCCCTCTCTCCCTATGCTTTTCTTGGATTGTGTATGTATGTGGGGGGGAGGCGGGGGGGCACTGAATGTTTGTGTGTGGCATTATGTGTTTGGGTCCCTCTGCTGGTGAAATAATATCTGCTTACTATTCATCTGCCATTTGTATTGTTTGTTCACCTGTATTTGTATTTTATGTATTATTGATATCCTTGTTGGTTGTTTGAGAAAGGGGTAGATGGATATTTTTAGACTGATACTATTTTGCTTAGAATTGAAATATTTTGAGATGGAAATGTTTAGGATTGAAATGTTTTTATTGATACACTGCTGTGCTGATTTTTGATTGAATTGTATTGTTGATTGTACTGTGAGCCACTTTGAGCACATTTTCCTGTGGAAAGCAGTATATACATTATATTCTAAGCGAATTAATCTTGGACGGTGTCAAACTGCTCATGCATTAGTCTAGCAGTGGAGATCCTTCCACTACAAGCATTGATGTGGCACAACTTAGCTAATTCTCCTGTCCAGTTCAAAAATGCCAAAAGGTGTGTGTGCATGCACGTGCACTTGAGTGTGTGTATGAGAGTAAGCAGGTGTATGTGCATGTATTTAAGTGTGACTGCATCCAGATATGTGTGCCTGAGCACTGGCCCTTTCCCTGTATTGATAATAGTACTGTGAAAGCCAGTCCAAGAAACCTGGTAGGTAGATTGAAAGAACTGTTCTCTGTCCATAGGACTTGATGGGCAGAGGATTGGCTTCATGTCCCAGGCCTTTTCACACCAAACATTCTGGTATCTCAAAGAAGATGCTGGGGAGAATATATGTATGGCCTAGGGCTAAATAGCAGTTGGAGGAGGGCCACTGCAGGCACAGTATAGTGATAGGAAAATGCTGTAGGTAGCTAGCCCAGGGAGCTGCCCACCAGAGGCCTAAGTCTGGTGTAGTCCTTTTTGCACTCTTCAATAAAGTGTTGCCTTGAACCTACTTCCTCTATGGGAGAATCATCTTCAGGATGTTCTTTCCTTGCTTTGAGGTGGAGAGGGGATGGGAGATTATTCCTGCAGCTGTGCTGTACTTCCGAGGAGATCATAGTGTCTCAGAAGCACAACCTAGCTGTGGGGAAAGTACCTTGCCCCCTCCCCAGATCCAAAGTTGGAGGAAGCCTGGGACTTCTCACACATCAGAGTGGAGTGGTACACATGCCGTGGCAAGTGGAAGTGTGGACTTTTGAGTAATAGGGTAACCGGTGGCAGGTAGCTTTTCCTCCCTGGCAACCCATTAGGCCTACAGCTCCCATCAGCTGGAGCCAGTATAGCCAATGGAGAATTATCTCCACTGGCCTAACTAGGGAGCTACACACCAGAAAGCTTCTTCTGGAGGGCAAAAGCCAAATGCTTGCAGGGGACTCTCTTACTCCAAGAGTCTGCTGTAGGAAACGGGCTTTTAACCCTATCAGTGGTTTTCCCAGGTACTGTCTGTGAATGGTCTCACTCCACCGTAGGTTATCCCCCTACCCCATGCAAGCAAACATAAATGGTTTGCGTTTTTCCCCTTACCTTAGATTGCTAGCAGTACAGTGGCAATCAGGGGAACAGTCAGGGCAATTAGGGCTTTGCAAGGATTCCCTTTGAGTACTTGCAAACACCCTTGAGGCTTTGCAAGTACTTGAAGGGAATGTGGGCAAAATCAGATCATTTTGGAGGCAAATAGGGATGTTTGCCCACTTCTAGTTTGTTGCTGATCCCAGCCCAGTCTGCAGCACCCCATGCCCACTGAAAGCTGACTCTGGAGTAGTCTTCTCAACCTGGTGCCCTCCAGGTGCTGTGGAGTCGAAAACATCTGGCAGGCACTAAGTTGTGGAAGGTTGCCCTAGAGGGTTAACTTCTACAGCAGCTTTTCAGCAAGCACAAGGGATTGCAGTGGTGGGTAGGTGGAGGGATTGACCATACGCACAAGCAGAAATGATTACTTCCACAGCTTAGAAGTACAATGGGATCTTTGGATCCTTGGCATTGTTGCCATGTGGTTCTGTGAAACCCTGAGGGGCTGGAAAGGTCTATATTGCAAGATCTTTTGGCAGCCTGAGTCCAAGCAGGCCCTGCTGCCCCCAAACCAGCACAAGCAAATTTCCATGCCTTTCTCTGGGCATCAGATCTCTGACCCCATCTGCCCTAAGGTACAACCAAGCTCCTCTCAGACTGGCTTTTACTCCCTGGGGAAGCACAGCAGTGTCTGCTCCAAACTCAGAGCCTTTCAAGATGTGTGAGAAGAATTAGAAAAGAGATGCCATTTTTACAAATGGCAGGACAGTCTACGGTTGTCCAATTCTTCTTCACCACTTAATGACACAACACTACAAACCTAATTATAGTGAGGTAAAGGGAAGTTTTTAGATTTTAGTTAAATTAGGCAAAGCTGTATAAGGAATAACTAGTTAAACTAGTTGCATAATAAAATCAAAAGAAAACACAGATGATTGCCACTCTGGACGGAGACCTAGAGCAGCCTTTGTCAACCTGGTGCTCTCCAAATGTTCTCGACTACAACTCCCAGCATTCCTGACCATTGCTGATGGCCCATGCTGGCTGGGGCTGGTGGAAGTTGAAAACTTCTGGAGGGCACTAGTTTGGGGAAGGCCACCTTAGAGATTCTCTGAATGTTCTTGGCATCTTGACCCATGTCAGTGGAGGGTGGGGAGCTTATAGCCCCTGCTTCATCAGCTTTCAGGTGAAAAGAGTGCATCAACTGGCTGCCAGACTTTTGATTTATATACCTTACAAGCTCCATTGTTTCCCCTCTTTACTGCTGCTTTGTGTGTCATTCCATAGAAAACTTCTGCTAAACTAGTCTGTCCATTTTTTCCTCCTGGCAGGAGATACAAAGGCAGTTTTCCTTTGCATACTGAGTGTCCAACTGGCAGAATTATTACTAAGAAATAATGAATCAATAATAATGAATTCTGCTCTATTAATATTTTTGGGTGTGTGGGGGGGAGGAGTATGACCAACAGAGAGCCCCTGCCATGGTGTCACACTGGCTTTTTTAACTTTATAAGAGAGCTGAGATTCTCTGATTCCCAATTTTCACACCAGGTTTTGTATTACAGCATTCACATTTGCACAGGATAAATGCAACCCTACCTATGTTCCTTCAGCTGTCTCCAATATCAGTGGGACAGGAGTTGCTTCTCCACATTGTCATTGTCCTTTGTGGTAGGTTAGCAAGCACTGTGTCCTGCTCTCATCATAATTCACACAGCATCTGACAACATCCTCCATGTCAGAGGGGTAAATTAGGCCATTTGCTGTGTGCCACAGCCTTAGGCAGGATCCTAAGGGATATCTTTTTATAGCCGTTTTGGAAATGGATTCCTCTGTCTGTCTGGGACTCCTCTGCTCGTTGTGGAAGGACTGTAGCTCAGTGGTAGAACATATACTTTGCAGTCCTTAACACCGTCAGATAAGGCTGGCAAAGACTCCTGCCTGAAATGCTGGAAAACTACTGCCAGTCAGTAGGCAATACTGAGCTTAGAGGACCAGTGATCTGACTTGGTATAAAGCAGCTTCCTATGTTCTGTCTGTGCCCTAAGGACAGTAGTTTTGTCCTGGCGAACTCTGCTTGGCATGTGAAAACAAAGTTACCTTACTTCCTTGAAGGTGTTTTGGAAGGCAGAATCCCCCTTGCCCTGGCTGTTATGGACCCTGCCTTCATGTTCAGGTGGCAGCAGAAGCAACAGCCAAAGTAACATAGCTATGATTTGCAGAGTTCTGCATGTGCTTCCACTGATCCAGTGAGCTAAGACGCCTTAAGACTTGGTAACCTATCTCACTTATTAAACTCATTAAAAACCTCCCTAAAGGCTCATGAAGCTTAGATCCTGGGCACAGTGCATATGGATGTGTTTAATGAGTTGTCCACCTGCAGAGTCATCATAAGCTCAGCATCCAGCCCAGGTCCCTATAGCATGAAGGCCTAGCTGTAAACAGAGCTGTCTGTTTTAATAGGCTGCAGTGTAAAAACTTCCGCAGTCAATAAATCACAGGGGCATAATTTGTATCCTGTGCTGCCTGAGCCACTGGGTGAACTTACTCACATACAGGACTCCCGACAACAGCCAGCTTTAATGGCCATTTGACTTCGCTTTCTCCCTCCACTAGCTTTTGGAAGCTCACAGGAAGAGCAATTGGATTTGGCAGCTGCTCTGTAAATAGTTTTAAGCTCTGAGCTAATGTTGGACTCTCTTGGTACTTCCTCCTACCCCATGTTATTTCATCTAGGCTCAGGTCCCTCAGAAAGGAAGCCCTGCCTTTAAACATGAGGCAGTGTATAAATAATAAAATAAATAAGAGTATAGAAGCATGCTGTTCCATGCCAGGAAGGGCAAATTGCTAATGCAGTCTTGCACAGAGAGAGCCAGTACAGCTGTACCATTTATTGATCATCATACTCTGTGCCGCTGGGCTCTATGACGCACTGTGATGGCTTGGGCTTCAAGATTAAGGACGTTTACAGCCCCCAAATGTTTTCCTGACGTTTGCCTCAGACATGGGTTCAGAACCCCTGCCCTCCCGGGGGCGGGGCTTAGACTACAAGCCCTTTCCTGGAGGAATCCCCTTGGAGGGCATCCCTGCTGTTACCTTAGATTGGAAATAAGAGCAGGGCTGTGAGACTCGGCCTGTGCCAGGAAGAGTAGCTGCTGCCCCTGGCACCTCTGTGGATGCAGAGTGCTGTGTGAAGCCAGGGGCTCAGCAAGCACCAGGTGGAGCAGCTGCTCTTCCCAGCACTAGCCAGGTCCCTTTCTCCTTGGTGGGAAAAGGCATGGGACTTTGGGCCTCTCCTAGCATGGAGAGGAGTCACACTCTCAATGGCATTCATCCCATGGGGGGCCTGGTGGGGGACAACCTGGCCCCTCACTTAAAAATAGTTCTGTACCCCTGGCATAGGATAAGAGTTGGTGTATAGAAATTGTAGCTCTTCACTAAGCTCTCGGGAAGATAATTTGGGGACTGGAAGCATGAGTCAGAATTGTGGGGCATCAACATTTGGGGTAGGGAGAGAGTGAGCAGACTAGCAGTAGCTGGGGCTGAGGGACATCTGAAAGGCAGAGGCTGGCTCTGACATGAGTTGTGGATTTAAGAGTGAGACTTACTGGCAGAACCCAGAGGAAGGGGTGTGGGTCAGGATTGAGGGACATCAGCGACTGAGTTTGTCTTCCAGGACTAGAGCTTTGCCCTGGGTGGCCAACAGTATCAGCCTCAGGCCCCATCCACTTTTCCCAGCCTCAGGTCTGAGCTGAAAGCACACCATTCTTGAACAAGACCTTGGTCTGCCCACCTTCTTTGCTCACCTCAGTGACTGAAACTGCTCGCCCTCTTCCTTTGTCAGCATCTACAGAGAGTGTGGCCCCGCACTCTGTAAAATAATTCCTGCTTGCCTTTTGCAATAGGCGCTCTCAAGTGGGTGATAAATAAAGGGCCTTGGGGGCTGCTTGTTTCTCCAGGAGTGACAGGAGCCTGGGGCTTAGTGGCTGCTTGAGAAAGAGGAACCCCATTTCCCTTATTTATTTCGAATCCTCCCCTGGCCCTGACTCTCTCCTTCCCCTGGAGGGGAGTTCCGCTCCAGCCGGTGTGCAAGGCAGGGATATTAGTCCTCATTACTAATTAAAGGAAGCAGGAGTAATTGACGGATGGCGGATGGCAGGGGAGCCAGCATGATTAACGGCCCCTGTCCCTATCCTGGGGGCCCATGCTGAGCACTACCTGTTAGCTACAAATAAACAAACCTGATAAATAATAAAGAGTTTGGGGCGAGCAGCAGCCCAGCATTGCTTAAATTAATAGGGATTAGAAAGAGTGCCTTGACATGCAGCTGGGCAGGCAGTTGTTCAGGGAAGGGGGTTGGAGTAAACAAGAGTAAACAAGAAGTAGAAGAGATTCATCACACAAGGCTATACTGAGTTTCCTTGGCTTTGCAAATGCAGGTGGATCCTTCCATCTGTTCTGGCTCCCCTACCTGCCATTTGCCTTGCTTTGAGTCTCTAGGGGAGCTTGCTCAAGGATGAATAGTGACGCTTTCATGCCTACTGGTGAAACTGAAAACAGTTGGTGGGTCACCATCTCCCTGGATGTTTTCACATGCCACTAATTGGCCCAATCCCGGAGTGCTCTGAATTGATTTATGATATAAAAAAGCAACAATTCCTTGATATGTATCTTTTAAATCAGCCCATCGTGTATACATTTAGAGAGTATTTTCTAGCCTATTTTCTCTGCTTTCTGACATCCTTGTAAGAGAAATTCCACACTTTATATGGCAGTTGTGTTTGCTGCAAGTACATTGATGTTCCCCGCAGCAAACATATTGTGTGAAAGGCGTACGTGCTTCCTCAAACACTTGTGAAGATGTATTGGGGAGTCATTGCCCAGTCAGGGTTCCCAGGTGTGTAAATGCCGCTGTTTTAGAACATGTGCCTGTTGTTTATGCTGTATGCGTTTGCTATAGGTGCGCCTGCATCAGTAGTCTGGAGCCACTCTAAGAACCATAGTGACAGAGACCATAAAGATTGATGGTCATGCAGTTGGGCATGCAGTTCGAACCTCATTCTGTGAGACTAAAGGGAAAGTCTTTTTTGGAGCCAAGGCTCACTCAGGGCCAAACTAGACACAGCATTAATTGAATTATTGCAATTAGTATGTCTAGCTTTTAAAATTTAAATAGCAGCCATGGGAGTGGGGGAACAGGATGGGGACTGTGAGGAGAGGGGGTTAAACACCCCGCCCCCCAGTGATCCTAGTGCTAATTATGATTGGCGTATCTAGTTTGGCCCTCTGCAATAGCAAACCTATTCTTAGTGCCTGAGGGCTTTGACTTAAGCTCAAGGACCTTTGTGTACAGTGTTTTTACCAGTCAGTAATAGCAACCCCCTCGTGCATGTACACCTAGCTTGTTTGTTTGCTTGTTTACTAGTGTAAAGCTGATGTCGCTGTGGGTGCTAGTAGTATGAGAATGATTGGATGAAAATATGTTTGGCCATTTCCCTTGCGGCTGGAACAGCTTTAAAGGGGCGTTTCCTTCTTTCCCTTCTTCTTCCTCTCTCAGCTTTCCTATTATGTCCCTCATCATCTTCCATTCAGTGCACACCCCAAAGCAAGCCACCCCCCGCCATACCAAACGGGGTCTTCCAACCCACCTCCCTCTTATTCACCCACACAATTAGTCCCCCTCCTTCCAATAAGAACCCCCTCCCATTACATGAAAGCATAGATAGACCTTCCCCTCCTCCTCTGTTGCAGGGAAAAGGGGTGTTCCAAGCCCCCACCCAATAATCCCCACTTGGGCCTGAAAAACAAAAGGTGAGCAGGGGGGGGGAGAAGAAAAAATGCAGCCTTTCTCTCACCTGCCCTGAACTAGAGCCATCCAATATGGTGCCAGTCTTGCACCCCACCCACCACACACACACACACACGACCCCTGCACAGGACACCATGGGAGCAGCAGCAGGAGCCCCTCCCTCCTCACTCTCTGATTCATCTCGAAACAGTACATGCCCCTAGCAACTGCCCTGAGGCCTAGCAGCGCCCCATGAAGGAAAAAGAATAAAAACAAACCCGAACAGGAACAGAAAAAGGAAAGTGGAAGGATGCAGGTAATGGATGTCAAAAACACGTGATGTCAGATCAGGCACTGCTTGGTGCAGAGCAAATAAACTGGCACTGAACCATAGAGCAATAGAAGACTGTTTGGCCAGAGAAAATAAACATACTGTTTTGCTATTAAAACTCGAGCTTTGAACTTTTTGAAAATTTTAAAATTTTCTGCACATCTACACTGCTCAAGTTTCAGTTTTTTAAAAATGAGCAAAATTGGTCTGGTAGATCTCAAGTAATAAGCCTTATTAGGGATGTACAAAAGTCACTTACCTTTCTGCAGATTATGTTGATGGTGGGGGGGGGGGAAGCGTTCCGTCCCTCCCCCCGGAATCCTCGACAGGGGGCGGGAGGCGATCCGTTCCTCCCCCCCGCAATCCTCCATGGCCGGCTGTGTTCCGCGGTAGCTCCGTGGAGCAGCCGGCCAGGCCCAGCCAGGCCAGAGCCGTCCGCGGCCGGATTTCCGGCCGTGGAGGGCTCGGGGGCGGGGGGAAACCGCGTATGCAAATGGCAGCAGCTACGGCCGCCGCCATTTGCGTTCCTTATTTTTGGCCATCTTAATCTACGTAAATATTTACGTAGACTATGACGGCGAAAATAAAGGGGAACACAAATAGCATAGCGGGCGCTATTTGCGTCCCTTTTTGATTTGCCATTTTAGCCTACGTAAATATTTACGTTGGGCGAAAACGGTGAATCAAAAAGGGACGCAAATAGTGCCCGCTACGCTATTTGTGTTCCCCTTTATTTTCGCCGTCATAGTCTACGTAAATATTTACGTAGATTAAGACGGCCAAAAATAAGGAACACAAATGGCGTTGGCCGTAGCCGCCGCCATTTGCGTATGCGGTTTTGTTTTGTTTTTTAAACCCAGCCATGATAGGCTACGTAAATCTTTATGTAGCCTATCACGTCTTTTTTTTTTTTTAACAAGACTGCAAATGGTGGCAGCGGCGGCGGCAGCCGGTCGGGGGACCAGCCGAAGCCACCGCCGGAGCCGCCGCCGCCCGGAAGATCCACCCCAGGTAAGTCTCGTCCTGGGGGGATCTGTGGGGGGGCAGGGGGGTGGCAGGCCGTTCTGCCATGGAGTTCGGGGGGCTGAATGCCAGTGCATTTAGCCTCACCGAGATCCGTGGCGGAATTCTCTGACATCCGTACTTATACTACCATATTCTTAGATAGAATAGACATATTTATACACCACCTTTCCATTTAAAAAAAACTCAAGGTGGTTTACAGTGCACAGTCAAACTTATTAAAATATAATAAAGATATGAAAAGCAACCAAATGAAGAAGGAAAGTTAGTGTGACAGCCTACCATGAAATCCTTGCCCCTAGGACCTCAAAATTCATAGGGACATGAAAAGACAAGAGAGCAAAATGCAAGAACTTGGGTAACCAGAGATGAGTGCAAGCGAATGAATTGCACATACATAGACTTTGTTTTGGTTATGAGTGAAGACTACAGGGTTAAGTCAAAGGGTATAGAAACAACGTAAAGGCTTATTTGCCTTTCTACATACTTTCTCCTTGAAAGTGTCAGTATGGCCACTAATTTGTATTAATATTTGTATAGCACTTTGAAGTGCTTCACATGCATTATTGTGTTGTAATCCTTACAACAACCCTGTAAGGTTAATCAATATTATTATCTCCCATATTGCGGGGGGGGGGGGGCTCAGTCTAAGAGAGAGAGGCTTGCCTAAGGCCATCTGGTGAGTTTATAACAGAGGTGAGATTGGAACCAGAGGCTTCCTGACTCATAGCTTGCTGTCTTAGGTAATATGCCACACCAGCTCTTCATAGTAGAAGACCAGGCCACAAGTGTTCCCTGTTGCACCTTTGAAAATGCACATCTGGTTGGAAGGTACAAACTGGCCATTGGTACCTAGCTTTTGTGCATACCCTGTGTCAGTAGCTGAAAATCACTCGTAAGCTGTAAGTGGTCACCTCTCCTGTCCTTCTGCACCTTCACCTGTATCATTTTTGCTGGCCCAGCTGCATTTTTCCTAGGAGTCTGGTGAGTGCGTGAAAGTTCCCTCCTGCCCCACAAAGGCCTTGGCAAAACCCAGCCAACTTGCTAACAGCTGCCTCCATTTCCCAGGCGTTTGCTGTCATTTGCTGTTTGGTCTCAGCCAGTGAATAAGGCAGCCGTTAGGCGTCTTTTCTCCCCCGATGACATTTGAATAAAGCACTTCTGCCTGGTTACAGTGCAGCATGGTGGGTGATGCCAGGCTGGGGGGAAGGCAGTGAGGTCAGGGGCTCTGCTTGCTATCACATCGAGTCTATCTTATCGCTACAGTAATTTGATGATAAAAAATAATCCCAGACTGGAGAGGAAACATGTGTAGTGGAGTAAAGATTGAATGTAGGTGGAATGTACCCTGGGGCAGCAGCTGAGATAGAAGGAAAATGTCCTTCTGTTTGACATACTGCTGCAATGCTGCCCTGCGCCGGCCCAGCTTTGTTGAGCATTATTTTACATGGAGGGAGGAGGGGGAGACGGCACTCGGGTTAACTGATTGCCTGAAGGCATGAGATCATGGAAAGAAAGATAGCTCTGCACACTCCTGTTCCTGTTCTCTTTCTTCATGCCTGGTTCTGTGGCTACGAAGCAGCACCAGAGAGTGTAGCCATGTGGAGCTCAGATATGGCCCTCTTAGTCTGCCCACCACATTGGAGGATTTTGAGGTGGGGGGAAGAGAAGGGGTGGGCCCCTTCCAGCCCAGCTACTGTGTTATAAACTGTGTTATAAACTGTCCTATGCTCAAGAGTCTTGCAGATAGCTCTGTAATCATTCAGTTCTAGAGTCTCTTCTTAGAGCACTCTGGGCAAAGTGCAGTGAGGAAGTGGGCATTTATACCGAAGTCAGAGAAATGATGCTTGGACACTGTGTAGGGCCAGGTTGTGGTTACCTAGTGATGAGGGAAAGGCACTTTGCACATGCCCAGGAATGTTCCCCTCTGAACCCTAGCTTGGTTCTGGTGTTAAGCCCTGGTTAACCCTGGATCAAACAAGTCCTGAGTGTGTCTCCAAGGTTGGGCAGTACTGGTGCCCTGTATCAGGCAGGTTGCAAAGTAGTCAGTGTCTTGTTCACGCATGTTATTTACAGCTCTCAGCATGCCTGCGTCTTGCTTCTCCACCATCACCACCTCTTCTCCTCTCAAGGGTCTCTTACTATATTGAAAGCTAAAAGACAAGGTACAGTTGCCACCTTTTAGTGGCTGCTCTTTTGCAACAGAGTTGGAGGCCAAAAACTCAAGTTAGTTGAGTCAAAGATTGCGCTCCCTGAAGAAGATATTTAACGTGTATTGGGCTCAATAAATATATTTCTGTGCATCTGGAGATTTTCTCTCCTTTCTTTCACATATCTGTTAAAGATATATCAGCTCATCAGAAAAGACAACAATCCTATGACAGGAAGGGAGCAAAGGGAGGCAGGCACTGTACCATGGAAAAGTAGGTGGAGTAGTGCCTGGTCGCCTACAAGCAATTCTTACTCCCTGTAGGTAACTAGGCTAGTTTCTAATTACAAATATGGGTTAATACTCTACTAGGAGTACATGGAAGGTCCTGCCAATGTGCTTTCCTCAGCCCTAGAGATCGATTGCACTCCTTACACATCAGTGGATAGTGTGCAACTGTACTCTAGACAGGCTTTGGCCCCACTCTGATGATTTCAGGATTTATTTATTTATATTTCTGTACCTCCCAATAGCCAAAGATTTTGGAGTGCAGGCAGCAGAATTTAAAGTATGTCGCTCTCCTTGAGCAGCTCTCTTAAGAAAATTCTACATAGACTGGCACAGACCCATATTGACTTCAGCATATTGGTACTATCAGCTTCATGTTAACAAAATGGAAACACTTTACATGGAAGAAGAGACTGGGTATTTTATGCTGCAGTCAAGATGCCAGGGTTTTGTAGCCCAGGCTGATAACCACTGTCTTCGATCTGGAGCTGCTTAGAGCTTGTAGGCCTATCTGTTTGCTTGCTTCCAACAGAGCTCTGCTTTCTTTGCTATTACTGTTTTTTCTTCTGAATTAGTTCCGCAGTTCATCAGCCCCATCTTCTCATCCTTGATGATGTATTAACAGGAGGTACTCCACAGAAAAATGCCTGTAATCAGATATGTTGTAGTGGCAGTAGGAGTTCTAAGGGTACGCGGACTGGGGAATATGAAATGTCAATATGAACCAACAGCAAAATGCAAGCAGTCTAATATATAAAAATTAAAAGGGCTAGAGACTTGATTTTTTGAATGGAAGCTGCAAATTTAGGGAAGAGGCCTGGGATATGCATGAGGGACAGCCCTCCCCACTCTCCATTATAATCCTGCCCAGAAATTGGCCCTGCATCTCAGTGTTGGCTATATTGTGCCCCACAAAGGTCTTGTTCAAATTCAGTGTTTCAGAGAGGCTAGCCATGAAGAACTTCGCACTGCGAAATTAAGATATCCGCACCTGGTAATTGAGAAGAACCCCCGCACCCCCATTATTCATTACTAAAGGGAACAGAGGAAAGTCCAGTTGTAAAAGTTGGACTAATTCAAATAAAAACAAACAATAATAGGGAAGGTCTAGTAATGTACAAAATTTTCCAGCCTCGCTTTGGATTAGGACTGGCAATGACATGCTGAAGTCAGGCCTATATCTAGCTATTTTGGCGCACGAGGCGAAGTGGTATTTTGGTGCCCCAGTGGACATGCCACCATGATTGCCTCCTCTCGTCACTCTCCCCCATCCCTCATTCCATGCCCCTCTTCCCTCCCCCGCCTGGCCACTACTGCCACCCCCCACTCTTGCCCCCACCTCCTCTTCTACTTGAGCCACCATCCTCCTCTTTACTGTTCCCACTGCCTGCCTCCCCCTCTATACCACACTTTCAGGGGTCACTTCGAGGCATTCTGGGTGAGGTGACAGCAGCATAGGCAATCATCATAGCCACCTCACCCAGAATGTCTCACTTTAATGAAGGACCCCTCAAAGTGCAGCGTTTGAGCCTAGCCAGCTCTCCAGAGATCCCACCTACCCAATTGATCTCTTACTCTGGGAGAGTCCTCAGAGCGAGAGATTAGGTGAACATGCAGACTCTCTGGGTGGCACAAATGGTTTTGCGGCCAGCATAGGGGAGGAGTCACAGCACCTCTGCTACCTTCAGGGGGCAATTTTGGAGCCCCCCAAATTTAGCACCCAAGGTGGTCAACCTGTTTGCTCTCCAAAGAAACAGTCCAGGCCAAAGTGGGAAACGCTAGGGGGGAAATTGTTTGAGAGTTCTAAATAGGTTTGTAATTGCTGACCCTCAGTCTATGAGCCACCTACCTCCCTTACATGTTGGTGGCTGATGCTGCACTAGCATCTTCTCCTCCCACCACCACCTGACAGTAGGAGGAGGGAGTCTTGTCTGTCTCTTTCCCCCTTGCCCAGCACCTGGAAAGCTGTCATAGCAGTATTTCAGGCACCATGATCCCTGGGACATTACATTTTCCAAGGTGCCTGTCCACCCTGAGAAAACTACATGCCCCTAGGAGCTTGGCAATGTTGCTATAGCAGTCTTCCAGGCATTAGGGAGAGAAGAAAAATGCTGATGCTGTAGCCTTAGCAGGAGCTGACTGGAGGTAGGGAGGAGTGAAGAATGCAAGGTGTTATGATGTTCACCTTGCAGCGAAAGCAAGCATTACAAGTCCTCAAGGATGGGATTCTGAACCAAGGAACATTTTGGCAACATTGCTAGTGATTTCTCCTTAGGGATAGGCTGCCCAGGCAGGGCTTAATTCTCCAGTCTGAGAAAGGAACTTTCCTGTCCTGGTAATGGGTAACAAATGACAAATATTTCCTATCCTTTTGACGGTATCACCTCATCCCTGAAATCTGTTCCTCTTTGAACCGTATCAGACTTTTTGAAATCTCACAATAGTTAAGCCCACTATTTGTTTATTTTGTGGCATGTGATTTTTGGCCTCTAGGTGCTGGCTGGCTAGCCAAATTGCCTTGAACAGATAGTCAGGATAAACCTGTTGGGCTTCCCTCCTACCAGCCTATGTTTGGGGCCACTTGCTACAACAGGCTTTTCGACCTGCCTGGGTCCTGCTCACATTTCCTAGAGAGGGCGGGAAGGGGAAATCCCCTGTCCCTTGTTTTGCTAAATGCATTTGTTCAGTTTCTGCAACAAACAGATTAGCCAGGGCTTTATCGGAGAAGAGGAGGGAGCGTGTGATGTGATAATGGTTTTCAGCAAATCCTCAGGCTGTCACAGATTAGAGCAGTGGTGGCGGGGAGTATTATCGGATCCCCCCCTCCCTTTTGTCTTCCCTTTCCATCGGATTTCTCAAGCCAATCTATTATAGAGAGAGCTGGTAAGATACAAGCAAAAGTCAGTTTCAATCTGATCTGCGATTGGTTTCCTGGCAGCTGATCTGTGCTGCCTTATCGATTCGTGTGCCCTCCACCTTGTTTGTCTGGAGAGGAAGGTGGGAAAGGGGGGGGGTGTATAGTGGAATTGAAGTGCGTGAGCCCTTGGTGGAACCACTTTAAACTTGATACATCCAATTGATCCGGAGGCAGGAGCACAAAGAGGCCAGTGGGGCCAATACAAGAAGAGCAGGAGCCGCCAGCCCTAATCAAAGGGGTTTAAATGGTTGTGACCTTCTGATTAGAAGTGAGAAATCATGTCTGGAGGGTAGCTCACTGGGGAGTAGAAGGCATTGGGTGGCCTAAAGCCTCTGAGCCCTCTGCACTGCCATGCTTGTGGCCTTTGCAAGGGCTGCCTGCAGCTCACAGATTTGTGCCCTTAGGCAGTTGCCTTGGGATGGCTGAACTTGTACAATGTAACCTGTGCCATGCTTTCTATTAGGATGCATTAGCAATGCTGTTTTAGATTGCCACCATTATAGCCTATTCCAGTCTAGACAGTAAGGGTGGTACAGTAGGGCTTCATTTGAGCCAGGACTTACCTGGCTTACCTGTGGATCATGTTTTCAGAGCCAGGGTTCAGCCCTGGAACTTCATTCTCATACATACATACATATATGTGTGTGTGTGTGTGTGTGTGTGTGTACACACACACACACACACACACACACACACATATACATACATATATATATGTGTGTGTGTGTGTGTGTGTATATATATATATATATATATATATAGACTGAGAGAGGGAGGGAGGGAGACTTTCAGAACAACTTCAGAAAATTTCTGTGTTGCCACTGAGAAACCACAGCTCCCCCCCCCCCCAATCTCTCTGAGTTTGGGAGTAAAGCCTTCCAGATTAGAGAGTATGATTTCCAAGTAGCCTTCAGCTCCCAGCATCTCTCCTTTTACAAGTAAAGCACTGCACTAGCTGTACACTCAGAAAATTCCAAGAGGCCGGGGGCTTGTTTTGCCTGGCCCCAAATCATCAGTCAGTGGGACTGGGTGGGTGGGAATGTGGGATATAACAAGTAATGGGCCTGAGTGTGGAAACAGTGTTAATAAAGTGTATTTCACTTTTAATTTTGACATCCAATGTAATGATCTTTTTAAGGCCCTATCATATTATCTGCATGACTAGATTATTGAGTCTTCATCGTCTCCGGATAAATTTATGGCTGGGATGAGGCCTGGAATTTATTATCAGTCAATAGAGCTCGATCCTCTAACAAGGCGTGTAATAAGATATACATATTTAATGATCCGGAGTGAAGCAGCCTGCTAATGGGGGTCGACACTTCTATTCTCTCCCTTTCTCAAAGGGAGCTGTCTCTGGCAGCCTCAACTGGCCTCTCCTCTATTCAGGCCCCCTTAAGCAGGGGGAGCTGGTGACAGCCTCCCTGCTCTCTCCATTCTGAGCAGAGTTTTTCAAAAGCTGTGTTTCAGGCAAGCTTGCAAGAACTACCATGTTGCCCACAAAGAGAGCTGGGTCCCTCCAACTTCCAGGGAAGGGTTCTTCTGGGCCTTTGTGTTCTTGGGCACTTCAGTGGCTGGACAGTCTTGAACTTGGCATTTAAGAAAAGACTTCCAATAGAATAAGAAGGCCCTTTGACCAAATAGCTTTATTTGAGATCCTGTGGAAGCACCATCATTGTTATCCTCAGAATCTCCATGTGGGTTGAATGAACTGGTCATTCAACACCAGACCAGTGCACAGGAATGAAGCAAGATACTTCACTTGGACATCCACATGTCAGGATTAAAATATTGTGACTGATATTTTATATCAGTCCATGGTCTGATATAAAATATCAGACCATGGACCATGGATAATATTGATATAAAATATCAAAGCAGCTCCATGGTCAGGGATAAATGGGTGGTGGGGTGAGGGCATGCACGCAAGACCTTCCGCAATGTTCCTGTGTGCACTGGCCCCACCTTCCCTGTTCCTGTATGAGATATGGAATATTCATGTGTCAGGTTTTTGTTTTTTTTAAAAGGAAACTGGAAGGCAGAGGAAGACACGGTATTGGCCTGTTCAAGCCCCTGACCACTTATAATAAGTATCCAGGTGGTGGGATGATGTCTTCCCCAGCTCCTGAACAGCATTCCCCCTGCTATATAGCCAGAAATATGCTCAGGTTTGGGGCTACCAGCTATCAGTCACTATATAGCACTGTAGGGAAAGGCCTTGAGCATGGCTGCAGGGGGCGGGGGTGTCTTTTATCTCTTTCCCATTCCTGGAACTCCCCCCACCCCCAAAAGCCCTGAACAGGACTACAAGCCTCCTATTCTAAGTTGTTTGGAGCCAGGCTGTCTGGGTGGGGGTGGGGGTGGTGAATTTCAGGAATGGGGAAGACGTAGGGGGTGAGGATAAACTGCAATGTTTTGTTGTAGGTCCCATTTGTGTCTATATAACTACCAGATGGTGTGGTCTAGTTGCTAAGATATTGAACTACGAACTGGGAAATCCCAGTTTGAATCTTGCCTCTTTGTGAACTCACTTAAGTAGCCTGCTTTTTCTCTACCTTGAATATTTCCTCCCCCAATCTGCTGTATGGCGATAATAATACTGACCTACCTTACAGGGCTTTTGTAAGGATTACAGCAAGGTAGTGTACATGTAGTGTTTCAAATGCGCCAAAGGGTTATGTAAATGCAAATATAGTGTTACCACTGCTATAAATCTGCATAGGTGAAAAGATGCAGCCTTTCACATTGGGCTCACTTTTGTGCCTGAATTGAAAATCATCTCAGTTTTTCTTTAAACTCAATCTAAGTTTTTTTTGTCCAAAGTAACTGTGATCTGTTAACCAGATTTTGAGCTGTAATTTCCTTTTCCTGGGACATCTTCAGTATGTAAACATAGAGGTTAGGAGAAACAGTACTTTTTCTGTATATTAATGTTAATAACTCTTTGGATCAGTCATCTTTTCAAATGTCAGGGCTTCCGGAGCCAAATATTAACTTTCAGAATTAGATAATCTTGTAGGGATGCCGTGGTAATCCATCAGATTTGATTTCCTACAAGAATATTGTAGTTCCACTGGTGCAGACAATTATCTCAAACCTATCCTTTGTCTGATTCTGTCTGATTTACTTCCTGTTCAGGGGAAAATGATTATTGGCTGCTTGATGCACAAACTCTTGCATAAGCTAGCTGGGGTTTAAGAATACGAGGATCTGCATCCAAATGTGTATTCCATTGAAACCAAAGGACAGCAACTGCATTTGGATGCACCTTCAGGTATGCATCTGAATGTGCAGTTGTTTTATACCTGCAGTTCCTAAAATCAAGGACATCTGAAACTCTCTCTGGAGTTTCTGTGGATATCTGAGACCATGGGGAAGAAAACTCAGTGGAAATAAATGGTCAATTTTTGCACATCCATATCATCTTTATTTTGAAATGTGTATGCGAATCATTCACACCTAACCATTTGATCATGATGCTATTCAGTTCAGTATTTCTTGGAAGATAAGACACCGCTTGAAGCTTCTGGATGCCCTCTGTCTACTTCTACCCTCCTGACTCAACTGGGTGAAATCTACGTGTGTCAGATGTCCTATTTGAAATGGAAACCAAATGTTTTTGAGCATTTTCAAACTGCCTGATATGTAAGATCATGTGGGGCCACTTCAGATATTATGGCCCCACATCAGCACTGATAAAAATTGCTTTCATGTCACAGCACTCCACACATTGCCAGCAATTTACCACATGGTTGAGACTCCATGCTGGCATTATGCAGCTTGTATGGAGATACTTCACATAATCAGCCTGAACCAGGTGGAATGTTGTTTGCAGATGTTTGCAAACTGTTGCTCACATGGAGATGGTAGTGTATGAAATGGAGCTGTACTTTTTTCTTTTTAAGGATAGCAGTTTTCCTTGAGAAATAACATTGTTAGGGATTGTTGGAATCAGCTGGTCAGATACTGTGAGATGGAAACCTGTGTGTTGCTCTCTTGTTGAGCAACAAAGGCTGCGTATTAATAGATTGGCAACTTTTTGGGAACTCTTGTAACTCATCTTCTGCTATTGACTTTCAGAATTTACCATCTTCAGATATCATTTTTGCTAAAGTAGCAGGCTGTTTTGTGATTGTATTGTTAAAAGTCTACTTTTTGTGTTCTGTTTTCTCCTAAATAAATCTTTCCTTTGAGATTAGTTATTTGAAAGAAATAGAGAAAAATGATACCTATGTATGTGGATTTTGAACTTTGAGATGGTTGATTCTCTTTTTTCTGTTGTTGTTAAAATTAGGAGAAAGGAGATAATGTCTGTGAACTCAATGTATGATATACAACTAAGACAAGAACTAGAGAATAATAATAATAAGCATTTGTTGTGTAAGGGGAGCCAAAGGTAGATATCTGACAATCTTAAGAGATATTTTAGTGTATGTGTATTGTTGTTGTGTTTCTGTTTCTGTTGTTGTTGTGTTTTTCTTTTTTTTAAATAATAATAATAATAATGATAAAAATTATAGAAAAAAGAGATTAGTTATTTGGGGTGACCTGTGTACTTACAGATGTTGCTGCACTACAACTCCCACAGACTCCAGTTTGTATGGCCAATGGTCAGGGTGATGGTAGCAACTCCTAGAGGGCCACAAGTTCCCCACCCCTGCTATAAACTTTTGGTTTTTTATACTGATATGACAATTGGGAGGGGCCTGATTGCTTCTCCACCCTCTCCCTTCTCTACTTAGCATTCATTGCGCATTTCAGTGCTGCATCTGAATCGACTTAACCATAGTTATCTCTAACCATAATTAGCTTCTAAAACAAAGATTGAAACCAAGATTAGAAGGAGTATGTGAGCCCAAGGGGCACTCCTGAACGCCAAAACATGATTTGGCGATCAGGCTGCTCGACATTTTAACCAGGATTTTGTCCCTGGGTCATTCTGAATTTGCCAGGTCCCACATCTTTCCCAACTGCAGGCACATGCAGTTTTTCCTCATAATACAGAGGAAAGTAAGGTGGTGGGTTAGAAAGCTTTATGTGTGTACCAAGGTAGCTGTGCAGAGGTGTGCATTAGCTAGTTCCTAGCTCTTTGCCCATGCCCAAGTACCTTGCCTCTCTTGGTTGTGAAAAGTTGAGGTTGATGGCAATTAACAGAATTTACTCTGGAGTGAAATCTTGCTGGACTAGTCTCACAAGTGATGAAGAGTCGCCTCAGCATGCTTATGAGAGTGATGAGCCAGTGGTGTCACCTTGTGCAGGCATGGGCAGAAGGCAGATTTCCAGATGTTTTGGCCTTCAACCCCCCCAAAACCCCACCAGCATGGCCAATGGTCAGGAATGCTGGGAGTTGAAGTCCAAAAGATCTGGAGATCTACTTTCTGCCGATCCCTAATCTAGAGCAATCTCTGGTCACAAATACCTATATATCTGGGCACATACATATATACAATACATAAATAAATGTAAATAGGCGTGTAGATGAGAAAGATTTCGCAGATACCTTTTGACATGACAACTTACACCTGTTGAAATTCCTGCTTTGACACAACTATTAATGATACAGAAGCCCTAATATTGAAAGGTTGGTCATCCCTGTCATAAGATCTTCATATGGCCTTTTTCTTTTTCTTTTTTTATTTCCCTCCCTTGAGTGTCCCTGTCTGCATTTCTGTCACATTTATCACTCCATCCATTTGCTTCTTGAATGGTCACTGTGGGTTTATGTTGCATGGAATAGGCAGCTGCAGGGCTCATACCAATAGGCCTTTACAAGGAAGATTGCGCATATACAGGACATCTGTTCCCTGCACAAATGAGGACTATGGCAGAGCAGAGGTTGACCATATGTGGTGGCATACAAGGGATTCTTCATACTATGCTTTGCCTCCTGCTAGGCCTTGGTAAAATTTCATGGTGATATTATATATGCATTAATTACATAAGCATTACCCCTGCTATCCTGCAGATTCTGTTCTTCTACCAAGCCACCTTAGACTCTAATGGTGCTCCTTGCCACATTGAAATAATGAAAGACTAGAACTGACTTGTTATCAGGGCACATTCTTCACATGACCTATTGAGCGTATGCAAGCTTAGCTGGCCAGTTGTGGCATTTTGTTTAATATAGACATATGGAAAACTAGGTTACTTTAGGCATCAACTTTAGTTGTAAAAGGAGTGACCATTATTCATCCTTAAATTACCAGAAAGCAGTCAACTATCCTGTGCTTCAATGTATTAATTGACACCTCCCCCTCAATAAAAGCTGGTATTACCTCCTTGAATGAGTATCTCATGAAATCTGTGTACAATAGTATGTATAATCCTTGTCTATGGTGGGGACTGACCAGTGAGACCCAAAGAAATACATGAGATCATTGGTTGCTGTTAATAAAAGTTTTTGGAGGCCACTGTTCTTGTTGATCAGTTAATTAGGAGCTCTTGTAGGCTGATGAAGATCTGAGATAGCTGTGAATTTTTAGTAATAGTCCTGGCAAAGAAGATCAATAAGGAAGGTACAGGAGATATAATTTAAAGGCACAAAACAAATATAGATTCTTCCCTTGTAGAGATGGAAGAAACTCCCTCTTGAGCACAGGAGGCTGTTGTGCATCTGTAGCTAGATAAAATAGTCCCTCACCCCTGACTATATTTTGAGCCTCTGGTGCTGATTTTTCCAGCCCTTTGGGATGTTATTAAATTAGTTTCCTAGGACTTTTAATAAGCACTTTTGATTCCTTTGAAGCGTGTGGCTTTGTGGGAAGATTACAGCTCCACATCCTTCTCGCTGGGAGAGAAACAATGGCGAGGGTCTGGCGTTTGATCTGTCCTTCCGAAGGCAAGAGAGACAAAAGACTGGACTGAGGATTGGGAGCTAATGTTTAAAAATAGGCAGGTCTCCCTCCAAGATAAAGAGAACTGCCCTTCTGTGTGCAATCAGTGCCTATGCCTTGCTGGACCTGCCAAAATGAAGCTGGGCTTATTTGAAAGATTTGAGTGTAGCTCTGCAGTTTCATTCCAAAGCCTTTCAACGCAATAACTAGGCCATCTCGCCTGGCTTTAAAGCAGACAACTTTATATTAGGACTCTTGGAAGCTCCGGAATTGCAACCCTTCCCTTTTATTTCTTTTCCTTGACATGGCGTGTCACTCTAAGGGAGAAGTGCCTCTACTTAACAGATTCTCCTATTTGGACTTTGAAATGTTTCCCTAATTAGGGTCCCAATCCCAGTAGCATCACTGAACCAGGAAGCAAACAGGGAGATGGTTCAAGGCTTGCTGGTGAGACATGGACAATGGATCGTAAAGGATTAGGGGACAAAGCTTGCAGCAGAGATAGAGGGGCAGCTGCTGCTGTCATGCAAGTGAGAGGCACTTTTATCCATCCTGTTAAACACATAGCAAAATGCACCAACCAAGCTTAGCACCATCCACAACTGTAAAGTCAAAGCCTCTCCAGTAGAGGATGCTGCTGCACGAACAGGTCTGTTACAACCATTCCTTGGCAAGGTAAAAAGAGTGGGCAAGTGAAGTAGCTGAAGGACCAGCTCTCACCTTCTGCACTACTCAGCTAGTACACCTTTCTGTCTAGTGGTCAGGATGCAAGCAGCAATTTGGGAAGATAAGACCCCTCACCCTTCCCATGCCATTTGTGCAGGACACTAGTGCTGCAAAACTGACTGTTAAACTTCAGGACCAGGAGGGTGTCTCCACAAGCGACTTACTCCGAGCTGGCTGCATTTGGACATCATTAGGGATACATGATGTCATGGCCATCTTGCAGGCACTCTGGAGTTTCGTGCCAAAAACCGGTTCTTCTGAGACTACTTTTAGTCCAGTTGTTTTCCTTAATTCGGCTTGTGTTGTGGTGTGCACCATGCTCCGCATTTACTCCGGCATGATAGCCCCTGCCCAGGGGCTCACTGACCCTAGTTAAGGAGTGTTTCCCCAGTGTTTTTCCCACCTGTGTTTCCCCACTGTTTCTGCCATTTCAGGGCTGGCCATCAGAGTTCTGTGCTGCCTCATGGCATTTACTTCACCTTGCCTACCACTAAACTCTGGTGGCCATCCCCGTAAAGTATAGGTGTGCTCCAGGAATCTCTTTAACTTCTTAAAAAAAATTAAGATGTTAAGCTGAAATAGTGCTTTTGTTGGCAGTACCTACACCTCCCCCCATCTCACTATCTCAGTATGTCACTATCTCACATTTGTCCAGCAGTACCTATATCCCCTATCTCACTACCTCAGTATGCCAGTATTTGGGGGTATAGCTATTGCTGGATAAATGTATGATAGTGACCTAGTGACATTGAAAACCCCTTTGTAGGTGTGATTTTTTTTTTAACTTCTTCCTTTCTGGATGGGTGATTTCTTTCACAACTCTATACCTCTAGAGCACTTGTGTGATAGAGCAAATGCATGGTAGAGGCATACAGACATGAAATAAATCACCCATCCAGAAAAGAAGGTTTAAAAAATCACACCTACAAAGGGGTTTTTAATGTCACCAGGTCACTATCACACATTTGTCTAGCAACAGCTATGCCCCCTATCTCTCACTATGTCACTATCATGTATTAGCAACAGAGTGAGCTAGTAGTTTTAGAGGGGGAGAAATAAAAAGCATTGCTTGGAGAAGGGGTCTTCTCAGAAGTAACGCCCATTGTGGTCAATGAGGCTAAGCTTCTTTCCATCACTTTATGGGAGTATCAGGGGAAGGAAAAAGGATAGTCTGGATGGGGAGTGGGGAGGCTTTCTTATTGGTTGAGCAGCCCCTGCCAGTCTGATGATGTTTACTCCAATCCCCCCCGTTCCCGAAGTATGGTCTGTGAAGCGACTTATACTGGAGCAGTGCACTCACTTGTGGAGCCCTGCATGGACCAAAGCTCACCAAAGCCGATTCCTTGAAAAAATCCGGGTAAGCTTCCCTTCACTTCTCCTTCCATCGTCATGGAGACAGGGTCCAGGTTCCTTGTGAAGCGCAGGATATCCACAAGAGACAGCAGGGCTGCAGTGGAGATGAATGGGTGATTATTGCAATTTTATTTTTTTATGATGATGATAATAATATAAAGGTGCCCAAGAGCCCTGGCTATGGTTCCTAGTACACCTGGTGTGGTACAAATATGATCCCTCCCCTTAATAATATATGCATAGCACAATAGAACCCAGAAGTACTTTAGAACCTGCAGGTTGGGGATGACCTGGTGCCTTTCTGCAGGGAGCATTGAAATTACTTAGTGCTAGAAAGGAAACCCCAGGATCCATGGGAGGTACTCAGCAGGAGCAGCCAAGAGATGGTTAAGAGCAGTTCAGCAAGGGCAGAAAGTTCCAGGGAGCAGAGCCCTGCCTTTACCAGCAGTAACTACCATTGACTTTAATAGCCAGGCATAAACTCGTCATAAATATTGTGAGGATAAGTGCTAAAACATGACTCCTTTACAGCAAGCAGAGATCTGATCTTCCCTCAGAATATAAGGCTGTATACTAGAAACAGCATTGCTGTGGTAGTTTCTCCCAGTGAGAAGTGCCGCACAGCCCTTGATGCTGCTCACAGGTACAGTCCTGTTGTACACTGTCAGTGTTGTCAGCGTTACTTTTATAATGTTTTCAGCAACCAGACTGATTTCTTCCTCACATGGGATGATGCTGTCAAAAGGCCTGCATTTTCTCACTCCTTTACATTAGTATTACCCATAGTACTGATTGGGAAGTAGCCAAGAGGATGTTCTTACCCGTGATTACACAGGGGATCTGTGGAAGATCAGGGAATGGAAACCAGGATTGCTCCCACATCTACACAGTTGTTGGATTCTGTTGTGCAAAAGGAAATGCACTGTATTACTTGGTGCTAGCAGGCCTTTCCCCATCTCTAGTCACATGCAAATACTGGTAATTCCCTGATGTTACCATCTTGCATGCACAGTAGAGCTCCAGGCCTCTTTTTCCACAGTGTCGATATGCAGAGGTCCCCTACCCCCATCCCCAATCTCTGCGCTCCCTTGCACATTTCTAACTGCATGTAGAACAGCTTCTGTGCCGGAAACAGCAATCCATCCCCATTGCTGAGACAGTCAAACACCTGGCTGGTTGATTTGGAGCAGTGAGGGGTGGAGACCCTTTCAGGTTAAGGGTATTGGCTCCTGTTTCACCCCTGACCCTTACACTATCTGCCTATTGTGTGTGTGAATGAGTGCTCAAGGAACACTCACCAGAGCAAAACTAGAGAACAGTGACTAAATTAAACTGGCTCTTACAGTTCAGGCATTTAAATGCACACAAACATTGAGGAAAGAATTAATTCTGGGAATAAACCTTAAAAAAAATTTTTTAATCAAATTTAAATAGGGTAAATTTCTACCCTAACTTAAATCTCATTTTGTTTGCTTTCTGGGTATTACACTGTTAGATACATTCAGGCTTTTCCCCAGAACACCACACAACCACTGGAAACCACAGGCACAAGAAGCCCATCCAAGCATCCCTTTTGTGAGCCCCCCCCCCCCCAATGAATGGGGCTTGCTCAACAGTATGAATGTACTTTGGCACAGCTGCCATTTCTTTCAGTGGGGCTTGCACAGAAAAGATTGCTGTTACTGTTCAAAGGAAAAAGAGAGAATGCTGGGGTTTGCATACAGTCACAAGGTCTGCATAGGAAAAATACTGAACAAGATTTTCAGTAGAGCTTTGGAACCTGGCAAATCCCTGAATTTTCAGCTCTTTTAATATTCTCTCTTTAGAGAGACAGAGAGAAAGGGCACCATGATATGGATGGTGCTAATTAACACCAATGTTATTTATACTGGGGAGGGGGGGATCCATAATGGTGTTCTTGACTTAATCCACTCCCAGGACAGTGTCCCCACTAGGACATTGCAAGTAGCGGTTCTGTAAACCAGGTGCAGATAGGGTGCAATGTAGCAGATCCTTGACAGCCACTTCTCTAAAATGTGACTCTGCTAAACTAAGCGTGACATCCCACGTAAATTACCAATTGCGTGGAAGTTTTTTTTAGTGTAAATATCAGGAGGGAGTGGGCAAATGGGATTATCTGGATTGGGACCCCAATGACAGAGGGAGGGGAGGGAGCATTCACCCTTTGCCCTGTGCTGCAGTCCCAATCTGGACTGGGGGCCCTATGCCTGCTATTTGCACTAGGAAGAAAGCTCTGATTTGTGCCAGCGGAAGCTGTCCTTCCAGTGCAAATAACACATGGGAGCCTCAGTAGAAATTGAGAGTAGCAGAGGGCGAAGGGTGAAATCCCCCTCCCCAGCCAGAGTGCCAAGCCACATCGGAGTCCCTATGGCTGCTGTTTACATTTTTAAAACCATTCACACAATTGCTAATTGCCTGAAGAGTGTAGTGTTTAGTTTGGCCCTAAAATTCCAGTCTGAAGTCAGCCATTGCAGACCAGGAAGTGTGACTGCAGAATTGTAAATGGAATTAATTAAAGGCACTAGTCTGGTTCACATGTAATGGCAACCCAGAGTATGGATTGCGTATGGGTTGAGTATGGGTTGTCGTTGAATCATGGGTTGTCGCTATGTGTAAATCCTGCACTGTGGTTTAACTATGGGTTGTTAACCACGAACAACCCAGAGTTCACAACCCAACAACAAACCATGGGTTGTCTTCCTGGGTTCTTCATGGTTAACAACCTATAGTTAAACCATAATGCAAGGTTCACATGTAACAGCAACCCACACAATTCAACAGCAGCCCACGATTCAACGACAACCCATACTCAACCCATACTGTATTATTGTTATTACATGCAGACTAAGCCATAGTGAACATGGCCATATGTGGGATCAAGCCAATAACCTTACTAATGCTGAACAAGATCTGTTTAGTGACACACTTGTTGTAGTGGGGAGGGGGGTTATTTACACATCTTGGAAGGAAGATTCCAGTTTGCAATTTGCGTCCTTGCAGAGGAGAACTGCCCAGAGAGCTTCGGAAATTGCGGATGTCCCATTTCGCTTCTTACTCTTCCCATGCCTCACCCCCAAAATCAGAGGAGCACTGTGAAATGAGCATTGTGGAACCAAGGCATGTTCTTTAGTATACGTGGTTTCTGAGGCCCAAAGGGTAGGTCTCAAATTAGTGCTGCTGAATGACATGTCATACTCCTGTGTGGGTGTAGAGACATTTCAAAACAACTCATGGAAAAATCTCTTTAGTCCCAGCCAGGCCCAAAATTAGAACTGCCCAAGACCATTTCACAAAGGGGGTGTGCTTAGGGAATTGGTATCTGTTGTTCTGGGTTGGCCAGGATACTCCGCAACTGGAGAGCTCTGAACAGGCAGGGCATCTAACATCATTCTAAAGGGAGCAGTGAGTGGTGTTTGGCTCCCTGCACTGATTTGCACTGGTTTTCTGAACTGTCTTGACACCTACAGAAGCTGTGTAACAGAATTACTCCCTTTCAAAATCATGTACTAACTCTCAGAAGAGAGACATTAGGCACTTGCTGCATCACAAGGAAGTCACTAAAATGGCCTCCGAAAGCCTGCAAATGTTTTGCTGCCATTGTAAACTGATCTTTATGTACCCAAATTCTGTCTGTGGTACAGATGTGAATTACATCTAATTGGGATACAATTAAGGCAAAATGATCCCAGGACAATTAAGGCATAATTGAGAGAAGGGGTGGGGTGGGAAGAAAAAGTGCAACACTCCAGGTCCACCCAAGACTGCTGTTTGCACTGCTGTTTGTTCTCTGGTTGCATTTGAACATTCAGGTTGCAACCCTTTTAACTTGTGGAAAGAAATACAGCATTTCAGAAGTGTTGCGGACTAAAAGATTATCATGTCTAATTCCCTATATTGTGATCCAAACACATTCAACAGGTTAGCCCTCATAATAAAAGTCTAGGGCATACAATCATCCAGATAACTCAGTATCAGAAGTAAGAAGCTCATAGAAAGCACACACTGGTATTCGGAGAGGATAATGAAGGCACGCGGAGGTTTTGTAAAGAAAAGGAACACATTTAGTGAAACAGACTCTGTTAACTTGTGTTAATATGCTATGGGAAAATGTTAACAAAATAAAATAACCCAGGATTGTCCATCAACTTTGGCCTGATGCAGAGAATTATTTTCTCTCTCTCAAATGTATTGATCTTTACATTCTGATCACGCAAGGAAAATTCATCTATTAAATTTTTCTGGGGGAGAACTGTTTATAGCGCTTTAGTACCACTCTGGCCCAGCTCAGTGTTAGTTCAGCCCTGGACAAGGTGAAATGCTAATATAGAAGTGAGTGTTCCTAAGCATGTGGTGTAAAATGAGCATCCCTTGTGCCTTATACTTACAGACCACCCCTCACACCTTAGATTAAGGTACAGGGCCTTGAGATCCAAGGGCACAGTTTCCAAGCAGGCACAAGCCCACAGGCCTCCTCGTGTAAAGAAATGAATGGTTGCTGATATCATATCTCTGGCTGTGGCCATTTTGGAGGGAAAATTCCCCGAAAACTGCCCGAGGGAACTCTTGAGGATGGGGAATGAGTCTGATTTTGCACACTATGCTGTCGGTGTCTGTCTGTCATTTGGTGGGATTTTTATGAGTGGTGAGCATAATACAGGAGTGTATGAATAGGATTGTCTAGCTGATGGTGATGTATCGTTTTTCATTACCGCCTCTCAAATCCTCTCTGCTCCATGTGTGGAAATCCTATTTATTCTCTAATTTGTAAAAATTCCCTCCTTATCTGATACCAATCAGGGAGGGGTAATTGCCTCTCAGGGCCAGTGGCTGGGGGCCTGATGAAGAGATATGTGTGCTGGCACTGTCTGTCCAGGCGCTGTGGCCTGCTGCACCATGCGTGTGGGCCACAATTAATAATGATTTGCAAATGGCAGACAAGCAATAACGCAGAAAGATGTCCAGCCAGCCTCTTGCCCGCCCCTTAATTTCCTCCGGTAATATAAATGGCATGGGGACGAAAATCCAGCACTATAAATTCTGAAATTAGTTATTCACCATAATAAATGGATCCCTTATCAGCTGCCTCCCTCCTCCCCTCCCAACCTACTTTTTCTCTCTCTAGCTCCCTCCTTGTCCTGCCAGGCCACAGACTTCATTTGAGCCCTAATATGCAAATGCTGTAATTTAACGGGATGGTGAAGTTGATTTTCGTGTTAACTTAATTATTGTGATTTATGAAACCCTGGTCCACAAGACACCACTACATCATTGTCCCTCCTCTCACGGTTTGCCTGTCATCCTGGTGACCCACTTCCTTATGTCTTCCTTTCCTTTCCTTTCCTTTCCTTTCCTTTCCTTTCCTTTCCTTTCCTTTCCTTTCCTTTCCTTTCCTTTCTTTTTTGCATCCTCTTCCAAGTTTAGTGTTTTATTAGCCAGCTTTAAGTGGGCATAAGTCCTCAGCACAAACAGGCACTGGGGTGGACAGCCTCTCGTCCTGCCGTGTTTAATCGTGCCTGGATAATGGATGTCTAATTGACTCATTTGAATGCTTTTGCCTACAGGAGTGCATAGCATTAAATGTTTGATTGCCTTAATTTCCAAACACATCATTATCCCCTTCTTACCCGCTCTTAATAAACACTTTATGAGGATTTTTTTTTTTTGCGCAAAGGAGAAAAAAATCTCCACTCCTCGTACTTCTGTGAAGTGATAAACTCTAATTAAGTCTAATATTTAAAAATATGGTAATGGTGACTTGTTTGAATAAGTGGACTGCATTTCCATAATTTCATTATTACGTAAAACACGCTAATTATTTGAAGTGTGCTTATTACTAAAAGAGAAATCTCCCACTAATAAAGATGAAATTGCCTTTCCCCCCTTATTGCCAAGCCGGCTGCTATCCTTCAATATCAGCCTGGTCGTTATCTCATAGATCAGGAGGGGTGGGGGTACAGTTTCAGCCTTGCTTTGTCTATCCATGCCACTCCTTGTGGCATTCCAGCCTGCTGTTTCTATCTTTGTGCAAAGAAACAGGCCGTACCCATATCGCACACGGCCACAGAGTGCAGCTCTCGTGTCAGAAGAGTTTACAGAGACCTTTTTGGTGGGTGTGGGCTGTATTTTAAGCCAGTTGCAGATGGGTTTCTGTCCCCCTAAATGCAAGGTCATGGGCTTGTTCTTAGGGTTTACATCACCACTTTTACTGTCCCACGCTAGAGTGTGACTATGAAATAGGGTGTGATTCATAGAAGCACAGATGAGACAAGAAAGAGAGCATCTCACAGGTTCACCATCAGCTTTTGGATCACGCCCTCCTTACTACTGGTCTGGTTCCTGCCATTGGAGACACTTCAGAGATGAAGGCAGAGTGGAAGAACACCTGCTCTACAGTGTACATATGAGGTCCTAGATACAAGCCCAGATTATCCAGTTAAAAGATTCTCATATAGTAGGTCTGGAAATGCTTCCTGGGACTCAAGAGAACTGTGGCTCATGAATGTTGAACTTACTAGGCTAAATAGACTCATCCTCTACCTAACTGGATACCTGCCCAGCTCCTTCTTTAAAACCTACAGTGATGGAGCTTTCAAGACCTTTGTAGGCAACTTGTCCCATTCCACAAGTATTCTGGCAGTTGGGGAAATGTAGTTACCAATGAAAAGAGAAAAGAAGGCATTTGTGATGAAATGGCCCTGTTTGCACTTCATTATATCTCAGCACTATTGAGCAGTGTTACTGGTGTCAGCTAGTGGCATTAAGGATGGATGTTTTCCGTTGTCTTTCTAACCATGGGTACTCAAGTTAATGTAAAACACAAAACCATAATAATAAAGTCCCCATCAAAAGCACAAAAACAGCAGCAAAAGCCCACAAGCCAGAGCACCGCACTGTGCAATTTTTCACCAGCTTTTCAAAACAATGCCAACACAATCTTCTGGAGGTAGGAGTTCCAGAGTATGGGCACCAAGGTGGAGAAGGCTCTGTACGTGCACATAAATAGCACGTGCTGCAAATAGTGGTCAAGAATAATGAGGGTCTCTTTCCTTCATCTCAGTGCAACATTACTTATAAACAATTCTCTGACTTGGATTCCTGCATTGAGCAGGGGGTTGGACTCGATGGCCTTGTAGGCCCCTTCCAACCCTACCATTCTATGATTCTATGATTACCATATCTCATTAAGTTATTGGAAGTGGGGGTGGGGTGGAGTGGGATGGGATGGGGCAAGGCAGGGGAGAACCTGGTAAAATTTGCATCACCACATGGATTGATGCCACCTTTCCATATGAGCCCCACAATCAGTTTACAAGTTGTGTATTTAACACTATGTGTTAAATTATGTCTATAGCATTGTAGAGCTACAAGGCATGGGCACACGCAAACGCTTCAGTCTGTGTCACAGAAGAGCACAGCCTCTGACCCTCATTTTAGCAAGGCTGGAGGAAATAGGCAAAGCTGAGAACTTCCGTTTTAAAAAACAAACAAATGCAGCATATTTCTAGTGCACATGGTTGCAGACAAAAACCTGAAAATATATTTGCTTAGAATTCTAACAAATAAAGAAAGTCCAGGAAGGGATTGCATTACCTTGGAATGTTCCTCTTTCCTTTGGATGGTGGCCAGAGAGAAACAAGGCTGATGAGGAATGCAGCTTCCAGGGTGTAGGGAGGAAGCTACTTCCAGGCTGGCCAGGAAAGAAATACATGCTGGAGAGGACAAGTGTCTTGGCTGCTTGGACATTCATCTGTCCACAGGTGTATCCTAGGGACCAAGCCAATAGTGACTGGAATCATCATGTTATCATAAATGCCACTAGGAGAAGCATGGGAGAAATCATAGGGTTAGATCCTGACTTACTCAAGCTTAAAGTAAACCCAGTGAAATAAATGGGACTTAAGTTAGTCATGACTGAATTGATTTCAATGGGTCTACTCTAAGCATGACTAAGTCTGGACCCAACCTTTAGTTTTGTGACAGAGTACGAACTTTGGATGTATATGGCCTCAGTTTCAGTCTCTCATGTCTCAGGGACTAGGGCGGGATTCATTTTGGCTAGCTTTGATGGTCAGCCCAAAATGTGTGGCCACCAGGACCAAACTCCCCTTCAAATGGGCAGGGCCTTGTCCTTCACCTCATGCTGCACTTCTGAAACACAGTGCAAGGTCAGGGATAATTCCCTGCTATCTCTCTCCAGCTCCAAGCTGGAAAAACAAACAATTCCTTGCCCTCCTCCCACTGGGCTGGGTGCTTGCTTCATGCTTGGATTGCCTGGCAGGCACAAAAACAAGCCCATATGCTTCCCCACTCCAGCTCAGAGATGGACATGGAAGGCCAAGGTGAATCAGCTTGCTCTGTCTCTGCACCTGCCAGGTATTCTGGGTTTGAAACACCCAGCACACATCTCTTTCTCCCCACTTCAACTCAGAGTGCAAGAAGGGAGGCAATGGCTGTGTGTGCACACTCCCATCCCATGTTTCTACCCAATCTTGGGCTGGGGAGAGGGCAGGAGTCATCCCCATCCCTAGCAGCCTCACGGTTGGGAGGAAGCTCCAGGCTTGTGTCACTTGTTAGAGGCTGGCTGACCATTTGCTAGATGGGCCAGTAGTCTGCCTACATAAAGCAGCTTCTTATAACCAGCACAAGAGTGACTGCAGAAGCCAGATATTGCAAAGATGTGTCAGTGACTTGTTGAGAAATGGGGGGCAAGCTTCTGTTGCTTTGCTGTTCCCTATAAGGTGGGAAGTAAGGAACAGAAGCATTGCCTGTGCTTAGGCCTCCAACTAGTTCCAAACTTCAGTGTTGAGCAGCAGGGGCCATGGTAGAGTGCAGCAATGTGGGGTTTTCAGACATTTTTCTGAT
Organism: Heloderma suspectum; assembly: GCF_057233095.1. Classification (NCBI taxonomy): domain Eukaryota; kingdom Metazoa; phylum Chordata; class Lepidosauria; order Squamata; family Helodermatidae; genus Heloderma; species Heloderma suspectum. Next base: position 236,057,021 of record NC_139461.1, read on the forward strand.
GTCCTAAGTTGACTGCAGTCTGATTTAGCATATTGCTTTGAGTTATATTTAGTAAATAATAATAAACAAAATACTGTGCCATGTTAATTTTACAAGCTGTAGAAATATCTCATAAGTTTTTTCTAGTACCCAAAAGTATTTGAACTGAAATATTTGATCAGGGTGGGGGGGGGGGGGGATCCAACCAAGCACACTGAATGTGGTTGAAATATTATAAATATATTGAAACAAATTCAAAGCTTGCATTCTGATTTTACTTTTGTTTAAATGAGGTTTATAATAACCTGCCCTATTTCAAGGCTCTTGGATGGACTGGGATAGAGCAGCCTGGGGCTCCATAGTCCTAGGATATACCAGCAGACTAAGCTGTAAGGAATGAGTGGGGGGCGGGCGGGGAGTACCTTCCTACCTCCGATTCACACCAAACATTTCAGTATGTGGCAATGACTGTAAAGGGCGAGCTGCTTCCATTATTGTCCATCCTTTGCCTGAATTGCCACTGTCTGAGTTCACCCCAGAATAGGCTTCTGGCAAACCACCATAAATCCACATTTAGAGTGGTTTGGGATGATGTTCTAAAAGCTAGATTTAGCCCATTGTGTTGCATGGACACGACTGTTTGGCATGGCTCGAAGTGGTTGGCCATTAGGATGGCCTGGCCCTTTTCTATGGCTGTAAATGGCTGTATGAATCATCGTGAGCCTTTGCATCCCTCAGGAGGGGGCAGCTTATTTAGCTTGAGAGCTGGGCATGGAATCTGCTGCTATATGATTCCTGGGGTCTGAGTGTTCAATTTGCATGCAGGGCTCCTAACATACACACTATGCCGAGTTATTGAGCAAAATGGATATGTGAAGGTCCCTCTCTAGTGGCTCTGTCTGCCCTTCCTCTTGATAAATTGGAGCCTGGCATTTGCACCTTGAGGCAGGGAGCATGTTCCCCCTTCTCTCCATCCATCAGAGCAAAGCCCTGCTTTTCAAAATGCAGTTATTCTCCTGCCAGCAATTAGAGCTAATGGATGGAGAGGTTGCCGGATGCTGATACAGAGGGAAACATTTCCACTGTAACCTGCTGCCCCTTCCCTGCACACTCCCCCCACTACTGTACTTGTGCATCCTGGACCCTAAAGGCAGGCTGTTGTTTGGGGTCTTTATAAAGGTGACATCCCATGGCCGGGGCCATACAGGAATTGGAAGTGAAGCGTGTTGTACGTTGCAGGCAGAGATACTTACATGGCCTGAGAACTCCTCACCTCAAAGCTGAGGTACCTTTTGAATCCCACTGACTATCATAGGGGTGATTTGTGAATTGAAGTTTCTGACTTCAGGGTCTAATCCAAGATCAAGTCCCAGTAGCTTGTATCTCATTCTCAAACCACTCACGTGTGCCCTTCCACAGAGAAACATGGCTCCTGTGCATGAGGGGTGTTTCACCTCTAGGCAACCAGTTAGGAGAAATGGTTATTAATTACAGAATCGAAGACCACCTCCCCCCACATCCCCACCCCCCACCTTGGAACATTGAGTAGTTTATCCAGCAGCCGATTGGGGAAAGTGTTAGGATGAAGTCAATATAAAACTAATTTTCTTTTCTTTGCGAAGAAATGAGGTGTGTGGCAGTAATGTAATTGCAGATAATGAGGTAAGTTATTCTTAATGTTCTGTCCACCCGCTGTCAGCACTGTCTAAGATACCTGCTGGCGGTCTCAGGGACCTCCCCACTGTAGCCATTTGGAGGGTGTGAAGGAGGAGAGAGAACACCCCAGTTTATTCTCACTCCTGCATTTTTTGTTGTATGTCCAGATGGCAATTGGGATGCCTTCCAGGCTTGGAAGGAAGTTGGTATTCTGTTAGTTTATCTACACCTTTTTTTAAAAGGTAGAGTCCTATTTCTTCTAAATGTGTTATTCTGCTGTGGAACTCATGGCTACATGATTCTCTTGTGTGCACACACACACATACACAGAAATATCTGCATAGATATATGCACGCAGTTGCTGCACCTGGTTGGTGATGGAGGCTCCGAGAGGTAACTGTGCAGAAGCAGTCACAGAGCGACTATTTAAATACTACGATGAGGCTGCTCAATGTGGCAAGTCGTTTATTCCAACCAGAAATGGATTTGTGGTGAAAACTGGCATACCTACATGGCAAGCAGGTTCACAGGACTGGCTTGTAAGATGTCCTGTATTGTGCCTCAGTCTCCCTCTTTATATGAACGTATAAAGCTGCATTTATACTGACCCAGACCCTGGTCCTTCTTAGCCAGTTCTGTCTGCTCCCAACTGGTGGCAGCAGCTCACCTCTGTTTCAGGCAGCGGGGTGGCCCAGGCCTGTTACCTGGGGCCTTGTGTGCGCAAAACGAGTGCTTTACCACCGTGGCCCTCTTCCCGAAACATTAATTGATCAGGAAATTCATTTCAGTGGCTGGGCTACATACGTATGCCAATTTATCTGATAAGTGTTCTTGCCAGATAGTACATTTCAGCATTAAAGGTTGGATGAAGTCAGCATCAGGACTAAACCCTTCAGGGTCTAGCTTGCAACGGAGTGGTGCTAGATTGCAGCTTTGGTGTTCAGAATGTTTTACAATATTTTTTCATTAATTACCTAAAAACAACCCTGCCAGAGCTGGCCTCCTTTGGCCAGCAATTTAGCACATCTGGAGGGTTGGGGAAAGTTGGCTCCACACTAATATTCGTGTTGCATTTCATTTTTTTGTTGTTTTAATCCCAGAACAAATCATTGTGTGTTTCTTGCACATGTACACTCCTCTCAGAATTGCAGGCTTAGCTTTTTAATATGTTTTTCTTAGACAACGTTGAATTTATCACACCTTCTAAATTTGATGTATTGTGCTCTCAAAGATAGGTGCACAAGGGGGTGGGAGATCTTGAGGCAGGATACAGTTTGGACTGTACCAACATCTTGAACTCACGTTGCCAGCTCCAAATTCGGTACTCTTATCAACTGAACTGTACTGGCTCTTTAAGCCTAACTACTACCTTAATACACACTTCACTGTAATAATGAAGACTATAAATATGTTGGTTAGGGTTTTTAAAAACTTGTATTTTTATTCTTGAATACAAAATACAAATACAAGGATAATATAACATTAGTAGTACTTAAAGAAAACTAGTATGCATGCTGTTCTGGGGAATCTCAAGTTTATGTATTAGAATCTAGATTCTATGATAAAGGGCAGAAGTGGTCATAATAACGGCGCATGCTTTTTGCTGCACATGGGAGGGGGATGCAAATGAAGGGAGGGAGGCTTTTTTGCCTGCTCGCCCAGCTTAGGTTGAATCCACTGGCAGCACCTAATGTTTTCTTTTGTGTGGAGGATGACAACAGGCCACCTTCCCCACTTGCCCAGCTTTAGTTGTTTTGGCCATGATGCTTTATTGCATGTGGGTGGGTGTGGATGAAGCAGCACTCTTGCCTGCTTGAATAGGTGGCAATGGTGATGCATGCTCCCCCCCCCCTTTTATTTCTTTTGCACATGTCTGGGGTTGCAGTAAAGGGAAACTTTCTCACCTGCCCACACACCCAGCTTGGGTTGTTCCAGCAGCAGCACTTGCTTTCTCTGGTACAGGGGGCAGGGTGCCTTTCACACCTGTCTGACCTGAGTTAGCAGTGGTGATGGTTGTGGAGCAAGGCCAGCAGGCCTCTTTCATGTATGGGTGGGAAAGGGGCTGATGGAGGTAGGCAGCCATGCTCGAGGGGGGTATCATTCCTTGTTCATCCACATTGTGTTGGTGGTGCTGGACCAGTTACAGGGGAAAGAAACACTCCCCCCTCCCTGCTATTTTTGCCATCTACCTACCGCCCCAATTTCCCTTGTCTTCCTCTGCCTCTTAAGCCTGTCTTCAGTGGCAGAGTGGTATCCCTGTACCATTCAGTATGTGCATGTGTGGATGACTGATGATTTGGGGGCAAGAAAGTATGTAGATGCATGGATGGCAGATGATTCAGGGGGCTAGAAAGAACAGGAATGGGTTTGGATAATGAATTTGGGGGAGATTGATTTGTGGGTGATCTTCCTATTTGGGGGAATAAAATATTTATTTAGAGGTGATTTATAAAAATTAATTGATGTCTTCTGTGAAATGGGTATTTTGTTGTGCTATATGGAGTCAAGGATTTGATTTGGTCTTTGGGGCTCAAATCCAGCCTCAGCCTTGTGCTCAGTTTCTTGGACAGGCTAATTTTCTTTTGTGACTAGCCAGGTCTCTGTGGCAGCCATTCTGCAGTTAGCCACAGCACCATGACATGACAGCCATTTTGAGGCCATGTTCATGACAGTTTCTCAAATTTGCAAGTGTGCCCACAGGCCGTCTGGAGAAGGAAATGGCAACCCACTCCAGTATTCTTGCCAAGAAAACCCCATGGAACGTATCACAAGGCTAAAAGATATGACGCCGGAAGATGAGCCCCTCAGGTCGGAAGGTGTCCAATATGCTACTGGGGAAGAGCAGAGGGTATTTCCAAGTAGCGCCAGAAAGAGTGAAGCGGCTGGGCCAAACCCGAAAGGACACTCAGCTGTGGATGTGTCTGGCGGTGAAAAGAAAATCCGATGCTGTAAAGAACAATATTGTTTAGGAACCTGGAATGTCAGATCAATGAATCAAGGTAAGCTGGAGGTGGTCAAACATGAGATGGCAAGATTGAACATCGACATCTTGGGAATCAGCGAACTAAAATGGACAGGCATGGGCGAATTTAATTCAGGTGACCATCATATCTACTATTGTGGGCAAGAATCCCTTAGAAGAAATGGAGTAGCACTCATAGTCAACAAAAGGGTGGGAAAAGCAGTACTGGGGTACAATCTTAAAAATGATAGAATGATCTCAGTACGAATCCAAGGCAAACCATTCAACATCACAGTAATTCAAGTCTATGCCCCAACCACTGAGGCCGAAGAAGCTGAGGTTGATCGGTTCTATGAAGACCTACAACACCTTCTAGAACTAACACCAAAAAAAGATGTCCTCTTCATCATAGGGGATTGGAATGCTAAAGTAGGAAGTCAAGAAATCACCGGGATAACAGGCAAGCATGGCCTTGGTGTACAAAATGAAGCAGGACAAAAGCTAATAGAGTTTTGCCAAGAGAACATGCTGATCATAGCAAACACTCTTTTCCAACAGCACAAGAGGCGACTCTACACATGGACGTCACCAGATGGTCAATATCGAAATCAGATTGATTATGTCCTTTGCAGCCAAAGATGGAGAAGCTCCATACAGTCAGTAAAAACAAGACCTGGAGCTGACTGTGGCTCAGATCATGAGCTGCTTCTTGCAAAATTTCGGCTTAAATTGAAGAACGTCGGGAAAACCACTAAACCGTTCAGGTATGACCTAAATCATATCCCTGATGAATATACAGTGGAGGTGAGGAATAGATTTCAGGGATTAGACCTGATAGACAGAGTGCCTGAGGAACTATGGACGGAGGTCCGTAACATTGTTCAGGAGGCAGCAACGAAATCCGTCCCAAAGAAAAAGAAATGCAAGAAAGCCAAGTGGCTGTCTGATGAGGCTTTACAAGTAGCTCACGAAAGAAGGGAAGCGAAAAGCAAGGGAGAAAGGGGAAGATATACCCAACTGAATGCAGAGTTCCAGAGAATAGCAAGGAGAGACAAGAAGGCCTTTTTAAATAAACAATGCAAAGAAATCGAGGAAAACAACAGAATGGGAAAGACTAGAGATCTCTTCAAGAAAATTGGAGATCTGAAGGGAACGTTTTGTGCAAAGATGGGCATGATAAAGGACAAAGAAGGCAGGGACCTAACAGAAGCAGATGAGATTAAGAAGAGGTGGCAAGAATACACAGAAGAACTATACAGGAAAGATCTGAATGTCCCTGATAGCCATGATAGTGCGGTCACTGAACTTGAGCCGGACATCCTCGAGAGTGAAGTCAAGTGGGCCTTAGCAAGCATTAGTAACAACAAAGCTAGCGGAGATGACAGTATTCCAGCCGAGCTATTTAAAATCCTAAAAGATGATGCTGTTAAAGTGCTGCATTCAATATGCCAACAAATCTGGAACACTCAACAGTGGCCACAAGACTGGAAAAGGTCAGTTTACATTCCAATTCCAAAGAAGGGCAACGCCAAAGAGTGTTCAAACTACTGCACAATTGCGCTCATTTCACATGCCAGCAAGGTGATGCTCAAAATCCTACAAGCTAGGCTTCAGCAGTATGCGAACCGAGAACTACCGGAAGTACAAGCTGGGTTTCGAAGAGGCAGAGGAACTAGAGATCAAATCGCCAACATTCGCTGCATCATGGAGAAAGCAAGAGAATTCCAGAAAAACGTCTATTTCTGCTTCATTGACTACGCTAAAGCCTTTGATTGTGTGGATCACAACAAACTGTGGCAAATTCTTAAAGTGATGGGAGTACCAGACCACCTTACCTGTCTCCTGAGAAACCTGTACGAGGGCCAAGAAGCAACAGTAAGAACCAGACATGGAACAACCGATTGGTTCAAAGTTGGGAAAGGAGTACGACAAGGCTGCATATTGTCACCCTGCTTATTTAACTTATATGCAGAGTACATCATGAGAAATGCCGGGTTGGATGAATCAGAGGTCGGAATTAAGATTGCCGGGAGAATTATCAACAACCTCCAATATGCAGACGATACCACCCTAATGGCAGAAAGCGAAGAGGATCTCAAGAGCCTCTTGTTGAGGGTGAAAGAGGAGAGTGCAAAAGCTGGTTTGAAACTCAACATTAAAAAAACTAAGATCATGGCATCTGGCCCTATCACTTCCTGGCATATAGAAGGGGAAGAAATGGAAGCAGTGACAGATTTTACTTTCTTGGGCTCCAAGATCACCGCAGATGGTGACTGTAGCCATGAAATTAAAAGACGCTTGCTCCTTGGGAGGAAAGCTATGGCCAACCTAGACAGCATAGTAAGGAGCAGAGACATCACCTTGCCGACAAAGGTCCGTCTAATCAAAGCTATGGTTTTCCCAGTAGTAATGTATGGCTGTGAGAGCTGGACTATAAGGAAGGCTGAGCGCCGAAGAATGGATGCTTTCGAACTGTGGTGCTGGAGAAGACTCTTACGAGTCCCCTGGACTGCAAGGAGGTCAAATCAGTCCATCCTAAAGGAAATCAACCCTGCCTGCTCATTGGAAGGACAGATAATGAAGCTGAAGCTCCAATATTTTGGCCACCTAATGCGAAGAGAAAACTCCCTGGAAAAGACCCTGATGCTGGGAAAGACTGAAGGCAAAAGGAGAAGGGGACGGCAGAGGATGAGATGGCTAGATAGCATCACGGATGCAATGAATATGAACTTGAGCACGCTCCGGGAGAGAGCGCAGGACAGGAAGGCCTGGCGTGCTATGGTCCATGGGGTCACGAAGAGTCGGACAAGACTGAACGACTGAACAACAACAACCACAGGCCCTCAAACATTGGGGACTTCTGGTTTTAGACATTCTGTCTCTTACTGTAGTGGCTATTCATGCTGCTCAAAATGAAATGAAGTGAAATTACGATAGAAATACACAGCTTTACTTCTGAGTAAGCTTAGAACTGAGGTGAACCTGGGGCAGGCAGTCACTTTCACTGGACCATTTTTGAGCAGGGGGATGAGAGGTTCCTGAACCCTGAAGAAGAGAGCGGTGGTGCTCATCCTACAACAGACATTGGTCTCATAAAAGATGTTATCTGCCCTATCTTGTCTTTCATTTTTAAACTGGGACTGACTTGTCTACAGCAGCCCTGCAGGCAGCTATGGAATAAGTTAGAGCACTTGCCAATGGAAGTTTCTGCTATAATGCCTTTGTTTAAGTCAGGAGATAATGCTTGCCTAAATCCAGCAAGCAGTTGTGTCTTTCCTGCAGTCGCTAGTCCATTCCAATCTGTTATGAGTTAGGGACAGTCTTGAGTGAAACCTGGCATGAAGCTAGCTCATGGAGGGGTTGAAGGGGCTGAGGCTCATGTGAGGTGCCAGAGAGTGGTCCAGGCCACCCATCCCATGGACAGTGGAAGGCCCATTTATGCTATCTCAACACTAGCTCATCAATACACTGCTGGGGCAGGATGATGGATTTCAGTCTGGCACTGGTTGTTAGCAGAATGCCAAGCAGCAAAGGTAGGTGTTAGAGGGATAATGACAAGACAGAAAACATCCTTATTTGTAGTTGCACTTGCAGAGTTGTGAGATGCTGTGGTGGTATAGTTGAAATGGTGATAGTGCATGCGTTGTTTGGACAGACTCTTTGGTTGGTAACAAAGGCAAATACAGGGAAGACAGAAACAAGGCAGCCAGTCCAATGAATGTCGTCTCCCCCCACCCACCCCCTCCAAGTGCTGAGAGCTGTTGTACAAAGAGAGCAGTGATATTATTCATTAACAGGAATCTGCCATTCCAGCAGTGACAAATGGCCTCTCGCTGCCTTTGCATCAGCTCCTGTACAGACCATAAAGCATGGGGACAGCTTAAATATGGACCTGCTCAGCGCAGGCCACTGGGTGATCCGTCTTGGTGGCTATAATGCAGGTGCAGCCAGCTTCACTCCAAATGAGCACATTTCCCAAGGCTGGGCATGTACACTACTTAGTTCCAGCATCTCATTGGGATTTCAGGATAGACTGTTTCAGCCAGCTTCTCCAGCTTCACTATCCCTACTGTGTGCCCATGATTATCTCTTGCACACACTTCACCACTCTGGCATGTTATTTGCATCTGTTGGGGCCACAATTTAAACTCTTATTATTTACACAACAGCAGGGCTGGCATTAGCCTTTTAAGCACTCAACATGAAAAAGCTATGTTGCTGATCTGCCCACCCTCTTTTCTCATTCCTCCCAGTTGGCCATGTTCTCCTTTCCTCCCACCTCATGTGGTTTTTCTCCACTGGCCATTCTAGGAAATGTGTGTGCTGTGTGTACGCTGCGAGCATAGAGGTGCTTTCCGCCTTCACTCCATAGCAAGAGCTGGTAAGATTACTGCATTGGAATAGCTATGATAGTTAACATTTATTGCCCCTAAATAGCATCTTAACATCACCTCCCAAGTTAGCACCTTGCATCTGCATCACAATGAATCTGGGGTCAGCACAAGGATCAAGTCTCAAGGAGCCCTGTCTATACTTCAGAAGGGGGGAACGTCCCCATTAGGTAACCATAGCGGTCAGGTGTCCTTGGCAAGTTTTTCCATCAGATACACCATGGCTGGCAAAAACCTGGTCACCTGGTCATCAATTTTTTTGTGATCCCAAAGTATTTGAAATTGTTTCCCAAACTTCACACAAAACATAAAAGGATATGATAAAAGGATATGAGGTGCTTAAAATCATATGTCACAATCCTGGGGACAGGTGAGTGAACAGGAATCCATCCTAAAGTTTTGGACCTTCCTCTGTCGCTTTTAGTGCAAAATGAAAGTGACATTCTGCAAAATGGTCCTTGACTCTGATTCAATTTAGCAACTGTTTTTTTAAACACAAATCAAGGAATGTGGCCCCTTGCGCTCAGAAAAACCAGAGGTGTCTATCCCTTTCCTCTGTTACCATTCCAGAAGATATCCTGGAACCCAGAGTAGTCCAGCTCAAGGCCATTAGATCTTGGTTCATTCTTAGAAGAACCTTGGCCCTCCTTTTTGGACTACCATCTATGCTATGTTACATTTTTCTGAACATTTTTCTTTTGCCAGGAGTTGGGGGGGGGAGCAGATGGAAGATTCACTGGGTTTGAAATGGAAAATAGGTTGCCTAAAATAAATGGCCCACTTGGAAAGACAGGGCCACTCTCCAGGCAGAGTAACCCTGGGTTGACCCCATCCATACGCACCCCTAAATCAATTGCATCTTATTATTACAATATCAATATACAATATTCCAACAATAACAACATTGATTTTCCAGCCAGGGGCTGCACCTCAGCCTGTTTTAAACAGGAGCAAGTAAATAGCAGCCCTCATTAAAAATCTATAGATTGCCCCCTCCCATCAGCCTCCTTCCCCTCCCAAAAAGAGAAAAAGCAGTTTATATTCATTAGAGCTATTGAATATAAAGTAATATGTTTGTGTTGGACATTGGGGTAATGTGATAATCTGTCCGCATATCAGAGAGAAATCCACTTAGCAGCGCTGTCAGCTTGACAAGAAAAATGGGCCCATAAAGCTAGCGAATACATCTGAGGGAAAGAGCTAAGCATGTATGTGTTCTGTGTTTGGTGATGATTCTGTCCCAGTGGGCAAGCCTAGGATGGATGCATTTATCAGTTGTGGCCTGAACATGTGCCACTGTGTAGGCTTTGGGCTGGGTGAGTGGGAGTCAGGTGTTTGAGAATGAAAATGCTCCACTGTAAAGGGCTGTGTCTTTATGGTACTGGGCAGGCCTCAGAGGGTTTATTTTTATGGGTAGGTCCTTGCATAGATTCAGCAAGATGCTAACAGTGCTGTTTTGACCTTCCCCTACTTTCTGCTTAGAGCAACCAAGTTCACCCAACATTTCCTACTAGTGGAGCAAATGCCAGAATGAATCACTATAGTGAAAGTTTAAGAGTCATGCTCAATCAGACCAAAGGCCTATCTAGTCCAGCATTCTGTTTGCACAGTGGCTAACCAGATGCCCATGAGAAGCACACAAGCAGGACATAAGTGCAAAAGCAACCTCCCTGCTCATGTTCCCCAACAACTACAGAGGCATGCTGCCCCTGATACTGGAGGAACATATAGCCAGCATGACTAGTAGCTATTGATAGCCCTACCCTCCATGAATTTGTCTAATCCTGTTAGGTAAGGGAAACTGGTAGCACTATTGTCAAGATGTGAACCATTCCAGTGGCAAATATTTCAGAATTGTTCACTGCATTCCACTGAGAAGAGGTAGCCTAGTTGTAGGCCCAGAGGTTTGGCTTCATTCTGCCCGTTCTGGTATATTTTCTGATTTGACATTCTATAAATCTCCCAGATGGCACTGTTTGAATCTCCCAGGGTGTAGCCAGGAGTGCAGAACTACTTTTGGGTGGGGAGACCAGATAAACCCTCACCCAGCCCTCTATGGGCTATATGACATCAGATGGTTGTGGCCACGTCATTTGCTCCACCCAGCACGAGGATTTACTCTGTGTAGGCTTTCCGACTCTACCTGTCTTCATCTTCCCCACCTCCTTCCCAGCAGAAGGGGGCTTGGCATGCGAAGGAGAAGGAACCGAGTCCCATTTGCTTTTTCCAGTGGAGGAGCAGAAGGGACTCAGTTGCTTCGTGCACCCCATTACAGGAAGGAGGCATGTGTGTGAAGGAGATGAGAACTCACCCATGGGCAAGTCTCGGCACCCCTTATCCCCCCACTGCAATCTCTGACCTGAAATTGGAGGTAACAGCAGGGGTTCCCTTGCTGGCACACACCAGCAGAGGAATTCGCTCTATTAGTTCCAATCTCAGATTGAAGATAGCAGCAATCGGATGCCCTCTGAGGGGATTCCTCTAGGGGCAGTTCTTGGAGCCTAAGTCCTGCCTCCTGGAGAAACCCCAAGAGGCTGTGTGGGCCTGGGCTGGATTAGGCCCCTGGGCTGTAGGTTCTGCGCCCCTGTTGTAGGCATTGGGGTGGAGGAGGAGGAATATAACCCCAGTTGTGGACAAGGAGGTGTGTGTGTGTGTGTCTGTGTGTGCATGCACATGATACAAGTCCCGTTATCTCTCACCGTTGCCTTTGTTGACTAGGACTGATGGGAGTTGTAGGCCAAAACATCCAGAGGGCCACAAACTGCTCACCACTGCTTTAGAGGAAGTAATTATGTGTATTCTGAGATGGTGCAATGTGTTTAGCAAAGGACAACTTTCGGAGACCAAAATTTAATTTGCCCACGAGGAAGTGTAAAAAATCTAAGAGAGGGAAATTCTTGATGGTCAGAAACCCATGATGTAAAGTTCAAGCATGAGCAATGGACAGATAATATAAAGCAGGGGTCCCCAACTGTTTTGGACCTGTGGGCACATTTGGGAATTTGAGAACCTGCTGTGGGTTCTCACTACAAAATGGTTCCCATGGAGGATGTGGCTGGTCACAGAATGGCTGCCATGGGAGCCTGGCTAGTCAAGAGGTGGGGAGGGGAGAAAAATAGTGAGGCTAAAGGCTGGGAGGGAGGGGGAATTGGAAAGAGTTGCTTCCTGGTCCACTCAGCCTTCTTCTGTCCACACAGACCTCCCTTTTGCGCACTCTCTCTCTCCCCTAGCCTCTAGCCTTGCTGTTTCTCTCCCTTCCATGTCCCTAGCCTTCTTCTTTCTCTCCATTCCTAGCTCCTAGCCACCTTCTTTCTCTCCCGCTCACCCTGTTCTTTCTTTTGCCGTTTCTCTCCCCATCCAGCCTCTAGCCTCACGATTTCTCCCTCCGCACCTCTTTACCTCACAGTTTCTCCCACCTCTTAGCTGCTAGCCTTGCTCTTTCTCTCCCCTCTACCCCTTTGCCTTGCTTTCTCTTCCAGGCCGCTGAACAGCTGATCAGTGGCAGGTCCAGGAACAGAAAGGAGAACCTGGTGCCCTAACACTTTTCTTTCTTTTTTATTAAACTGTTTTTTGAAGGGGGCAGAGAGTGAAGAGCTTTGCAGGGGCCATTTGAGGTGCCGCGCTGCATTGGGGACTTCCTAATATAAAGTGATTCAATTCAGGGTGATACCAGATGCACTGCAAGAGCAAGCTAAAGCAGATCTGGGAATGCTGCACAGATGGCAGGGCTAGACATGAAGAGTGAAATTGCGTGGTTCTGGTTTGCTCCTTTTGGTTTAAAAGTTTTGGCTGGAATGTTTCTGTACTTTTCTCAAGCTACCCTACAAGTACACCCAATGATGTTGAAACCTAGCAGTCTGTCCTCAGCTTCACTGGTCACACATGCTCAAATGGGCAGGGAATTTATCTTTTTCTCTATGTTTGAAGAGCTGATCCAAATACAGACATTGTGGCATCTATGCCCACCTTTGAAATGAGTCAAGTGATGGCAAAGCCCCCAGTGCTGTGTGGTCAGTGGTCTCTCATGCTCAGTTGCCATTTTTGTAACAGAGAATCCTTTTTCAAGGTAACAATGAGATTTAGGAGATTTCATATGGCTAATAATTCCCCAAACAGTCATCTGACGGTGTTGTTTTAAAAGCCGCTTAGTTTTTTGCTTTGGAGTTTATGAAAATCTCCCGCACTAATATCCCGGGAGCCAGCCTATAATTGTGTTATTAAATCAATCGGAGCGGATTACATTGTAAAATCAATAAGCGGCTGTAATTGCATATTAGAAAGTTGTTCGGCTGTTGTTGATTTTTTTGTACACGGATAATTGTAATAAGCGTGTTTACCTTCATACTGATTTGAAGTCAGTCTTGCTAAATGACTTGTGGCAAGCGAGTTTTGCAATGGCTTGTTAACAGACATTTGCAGGAGCCACCTGTACCCAGTGGCTGGAACACACCTGGTACAGTCTCAATTTAAAATGGAGAAGCACAAAGAGTGTCAGCATGGGGGAGGCTGGCAGCTTGAATTTCTTTGCTCTTGTGTATCTGGAAAGTACAGGACATGATCACAGCCTAAATATAATGTCCCCAGAAAGGGGACATAGACTCTTCCTGTCCACACGCGCCACAACCCCACCCCACCCCCGTTTCCCAGCCCGAATGGCAATTAGACTTTAAAGAACACTTCTATTGGTGCCAATGGAAGCTATTTAAAAAGTCCAATTGCTGAGTGGGGGAGGCAGCTGGGGAGTGAAAGGGAGAATAAAGGGAAGAAGAGAGGAAGACAAAGGGGGCGGGGAAGAGGAGAAAGGAGGGAAGAGAAAGAGAGAGTGTGAGAGAGAGAGAGAGAGAGAGAGAGAGGCAGGGTGGTGGTGGTGGTGGCAGTGGCGATGACTCCAGCTCGTTCTGGCTCCAGCCATGTCCACCACTGACATGCACCCACACACACCCTGAAAGATTTCTGCAGAGGGAATGTACTCCTTGCTTGGGGGAGAAGTCCCTTCTCCACAGTAGAGTATGAGATCAGATGCCAAGAACAAGAGAACAGTTGTATTGGGTCAGGCTAATTGTTTATCTTGCCCAGTATCCTGACCCTGGCAGCGATGGAGAGCTGTTTCACACGCATCTGTGTACATTATGCAATAGCTCATCACTTTTATGACTTGTCACTCTCAGCTGAATGTGTGAATTGCCTATATTGAAAACATTTAAATATGAGGAGATATGGGGCAATATGAAAACTCTTTAAGAGTGTTTGATCTGTGATGGCTGTTTCAAACCTGCAGGTTGTTGTTTGATAGTAGAGACATCAAAGAAAGAACAATGTGTGAACATTCGCCTTAATTCTGGATCTTTTAGAGGAAACGTGTAACAGCACAGCACATCACAATGGAGTACTCCCAGTTGATTGCTACTTGAAATCTAATGTCATATCATCTGTATGAAGATGTATTTATTGTCTGTCTCTGCTGATTCACATGTGGAATTATTGCCACCTGTATTGGGATGTTAAATATAATAATTATAGTTTATGTAACACATTCTAGGTGTTCAGAGCTCTTCACATCCATTATCTGAATAATCCTTACAGTAGTCTTGTGAAGTAGGCTAGTATCATTATCCACATATTGCAGATGAGGTTTGAGATTGAGAGAATACTCTCTAAGGCCTATGGGCTGGATCCAGACTGAGTCATGCTTAGAGTAGACCCACTGAAATTAATGGGACTTAAGTTAATCACGATTAACCTATGTTTCATAGATTTCATTGGGTCTGCTCTAAGCATGACTCAGTCTGGATCCAACCCTACATGCACCCAGTGACTTAATAGCGGGAAATGGCTCACAGTTCACACTCTAGCAACCATGGTATACCACCTCTTGAGAACTGGGCAGACTTCCTCAGTTATAACCCAGGAAACAAGGGTTTCAGCATGCTCAATATGGATTCACTGGAAGGGCAAATGACCAATTGAAGATGGTCCAAAGGTGAGCAACCAAAATAAGAGTTTTGGAAGTGAGACCCAACTCTTCCAAGGATGCTTTCATGGGAAGGTTGAAAAAGCTCAGGAATGAATGAGCAGGTGTGGGTCAGTTTAATCTAATTACACAAGGTAGGGAATGAAAATCTGTCAAGAGAATAAGATTCCAAGGGAGCTGGCAGGGTCCCCATCAACGGGCATTGTGTGTGTGTGTGTGTGTGAGAGAGAGAGAGAGAGAGAGAGAGAGAGAGAGAGAGAGAGAGAGCAGTTGTTGTGTGTATATGAAAGAGGCTGTTTTCCTCTGCTGGCCCTAGGGCAGTCTGCTCACTTGGCTTACCTCTTCTCCTGACCAAAACCAGGATTCTCCTCCAGGTAAGTCCTCCTCTGTCAGCATGGGCTTCTCACTTACCCAGATAGGTTCTGTCTCAGCCAGAGGCAGCTGGGCTCTTATACAGCTCTTAGTAAGGGGACCTCAGTATAGTTTTTTAAATAAGCCTTAATAGGCCTTTCTAATTTCCTGAGGGGTAGCCTCTGACAAACTCCTAGAATCTCCTGGAAAACACCACCCTAGCTACCATGGACGATGAGGCCCTTTACACCAGCATTCCCCATTCTAGATGGGGCTACAGCACATCTGGCCACCAAACTCTGTTACTGTGTACTCACCCACAATTACGTCAGCTTTGTAGAGAACATATATCTTCAGATAACAGCACTGCTCTGGGTATTCGCGTGGCCCCACATTATGCCACCATCTTCATGGCTGTCTTGGAATAACGCTTCCTCAGCTCCTGTCCCTCAAAGCCTCTGAGATTCATTGATGACATCTTTATTATCTGGACTCATGAACAGGAGGCCCTGATGAAGTTCCATCAGGACTTCAATAACATCCAGCCCACCATCAGCCTGAGCCTAGAACATTCGACACAACAGGGTATATATCTGCCTGGACACAAAGATCATCTTCTGCAATCCTTCTCTGGGAGCCCCCACCAAATGAAGTGAGATGGGTGGCTACTAAGAAGAGGGCCTTTTCTGTTGTGACACCCTAATTGTGGAATGAGCTCCCTAGAAAAGTTCTGGTGCCTATGTTGTGGTCTTTTCGGTGCTAGGTGAGGACTTCCTTATTTTTTGAGGCATGTTAGTCTTTCAGTTTCTGTTATTTTTAAATCAGTTACTGTATTTTTTAATTTTAGCACTGCTGCTAGGTTTTATTTGTATTATTTTATACTGTAGTTCTAAACTTTTTAATTATGTTTTATGTTTTTAGTTGTTGTGAACTGCCCAGAGAGTGTTGGCTATTGGGCGGTATAGAAATGTAATAAACTAATAGGTTCACTTTCTGTATATGACAGGGCAACTACATAATGGCCATATAAGCATCACTCCGTAACAGAAACCTACAGCTGCAATTGCTCAGACTGATCAGACCACTTAAAGATCTAAATCAGGCATTTCTTAGACTACACTTCCCACCCAACAAAGTGAAAAAATGGATCAGTAGGGGAAACTGGTACCCAGGAATACTCTACTACAGGACAGACCTGGTAGAGAAAACAATAGAACACCACTTGTTTTCACCTTTAGCTCCCAGCTAAGACGACTCAAATTTATCATCAGTGATTTGCAACTCATCCTGGCCAATAATACTTCCCTTTCACAGGCCTTGGGTACTAGGCCTGTACTTGCTCACAGACAGCTGCCCAACATAAAAAGGATACGCGCTAGCAGCTTATGACCTCACAACAGAGATACAGACACAGGAATCAGACGCTGTGGCAGACCCAGATGCCAACTCTGTCTACTCTGGCAACCCTATTACGTGACCTGATAATACCATCCACAATATCAGAGGCTCGTACACCAGCTCATCTTCCAATGGGATATATCCATCATTTGCCAGCAATGCCCTATTGCATTCTACATAAGACAAACAGGCCAGTCTCTACTCAAAAGAATAAATCTGAACACAGGAACACAGATGTGATGTCAGGAATGGCAATATTCAGAAACCAGTGGAGGAACATTTCAGCCTTGCAGAATACACACACACCTTTCTTGAACAAAGGAATTTCAAAGACAACCATCAACACAATATTGTTGGGGGTACAATTCATAAAGAGATACAACTTTATATCCTGTGGTTTGAATTAAGGGTAAAGGTGTGTTTTTTAAATCACACTGCATATGTTAATCGGCTCACCATTGCAATGATTTCTGTGTTATCATAACATCTTGTGAAACTGTTAAGATAATTATCACTGTCTGTACTTTTTGCATTTGAGTTTTCTCTGAAAATACAGTTCACATCTCCCCCACGCCAAGCATGTGTATCTAATTCTTCCAATTTGAGGTTAATACTTCATGCACCTGATGAAGTGGACAGTGCCTATGAAAGCTTATTCCAGAATTAATTTGTTAGTCTTTCAGATGCCACAAGACTCTTTGAAGTTTTACTACATTGTTTTACAGGGTTTTCTCCCTCCCAATGACCCTAGTAAGGGTTGGTTTGATGAGGGATTTGAGGGTATTTCCCAACACATCAAGCTGCCTTCTCTTCTTCTGGGAACAGGAGGCAGGCTTAACTACAGTCACATCATGACATTTTTGAATAAAAATATGGGGAGGTCTCCCACCACCTCAGTTATTGGGACCCACTCCCTTTACTCAGCAATTAAGATGGATATGCATGCCATTCACTCATTTTGGGCTTTTTGAGTCAGTATAGAGTGGAGTGCTAGAGCAGTCACTGTTGCTGGAGATGGTGCCTGTTCTCATTTGGCAAGCCTTAAGCCTTCCTGCCTGACCTTATTAGTGGAGGTATTCTTGCCAAGAAAACCCCATGGAACGTATCACAAGGCTAAAAGATATGACGCCGGAAGATGAGCCCCTCAGGTCGGAAGGTGTCCAATATGCTACTGGGGAAGAGCAGAGGGTATTTCCAAGTAGCGCCAGAAAGAGTGAAGCGGCTGGGCCAAACCCGAAAGGACACTCAGCTGTGGATGTGTCTGGCGGTGAAAAGAAAATCCGATGCTGTAAAGAACAATATTGTTTAGGAACCTGGAATGTCAGATCAATGAATCAAGGTAAGCTGGAGGTGGTCAAACATGAGATGGCAAGATTGAACATTGACATCTTGGGAATCAGCGAACTAAAATGGACAGGCATGGGCGAATTTAATTCAGGTGACCATCATATCTACTATTGTGGGCAAGAATCCCTTAGAAGAAATGGAGTAGCACTCATAGTCAACAAAAGGGTGGGAAAAGCAGTACTGGGGTACAGTCTTAAAAATGATAGAATGATCTCAGTACGAATCCAAGGCAAACCATTCAACATCACAGTAATTCAAGTCTGTGCCCCAACCACTGAGGCCGAAGAAGCTGAGGTTGATCGGTTCTATGAAGACCTACAACACCTTCTAGAACTAACACCAAAAAAAGATGTCCTCTTCATCATAGGGGATTGGAATGCTAAAGTAGGAAGTCAAGAAATCACCGGGATAACAGGCAAGCATGGCCTTGGTGTACAAAATGAAGCAGGACAAAAGCTAATAGAGTTTTGCCAAGAGAACATGCTGATCATAGCAAACACTCTTTTCCAACAGCACAAGAGGCGACTCTACACATGGACGTCACCAGATGGTCAATATCGAAATCAGATTGATTATGTCCTTTGCAGCCAAAGATGGAGAAGCTCCATACAGTCAGTAAAAACAAGACCTGGAGCTGACTGTGGCTCAGATCATGAGCTGCTTCTTGCAAAATTTTGGCTTAAATTGAAGAACGTCGGGAAAACCACTAAACCATTCAGGTATGACCTAAATCATATCCCTGATGAATATACAGTGGAGGTGAGGAATAGATTTCAGGGATTAGACCTGATAGACAGAGTGCCTGAGGAACTATGGACGGAGGTCCGTAACATTGTTCAGGAGGCAGCAACGAAATCCGTCCCAAAGAAAAAGAAATGCAAGAAAGCCAAGTGGCTGTCTGATGAGGCTTTACAAGTAGCTCACGAAAGAAGGGAAGCGAAAAGCAAGGGAGAAAGGGGAAGATATACCCAACTGAATGCAGAGTTCCAGAGAATAGCAAGGAGAGACAAGAAGGCCTTTTTAAATGAACAATGCAAAGAAATCGAGGAAAACAACAGAATGGGAAAGACTAGAGATCTCTTCAAGAAAATTGGAGATCTGAAGGGAACGTTTTGTGCA
This sequence comes from Heloderma suspectum, assembly GCF_057233095.1. Classification (NCBI taxonomy): domain Eukaryota; kingdom Metazoa; phylum Chordata; class Lepidosauria; order Squamata; family Helodermatidae; genus Heloderma; species Heloderma suspectum. The sequence continues at coordinate 236,076,195 of NC_139461.1, forward strand.
AAGACGGGCATGATAAAGGACAAAGAAGGCAGGGACCTAACAGAAGCAGATGAGATTAAGAAGAGGTGGCAAGAATACACAGAAGAACTATACAGGAAAGATCTGAATGTCCCTGATAGCCATGATAGTGCGGTCACTGAACTTGAGCCGGACATCCTCGAGAGTGAAGTCAAGTGGGCCTTAGCAAGCATTAGTAACAACAAAGCTAGCGGAGATGACAGTATTCCAGCCGAGCTATTTAAAATCCTAAAAGATGATGCTGTTAAAGTGCTGCATTCAATATGCCAACAAATCTGGAACACTCAACAGTGGCCACAAGACTGGAAAAGGTCAGTTTACATTCCAATTCCAAAGAAGGGCAACGCCAAAGAGTGTTCAAACTACCGCACAATTGCGCTCATTTCACATGCCAGCAAGGTGATGCTCAAAATCCTACAAGCTAGGCTTCAGCAGTATGCGAACCGAGAACTACCGGAAGTACAAGCTGGGTTTCGAAGAGGCAGAGGAACTAGAGATCAAATCGCCAACATTCGCTGCATCATGGAGAAAGCAAGAGAATTCCAGAAAAACGTCTATTTCTGCTTCATTGACTACGCTAAAGCCTTTGATTGTGTGGATCACAACAAACTCTGGCAAATTCTGAAAGTGATGGGAGTACCAGACCACCTTACCTGTCTCCTGAGAAACCTGTACGAGGGTCAAGAAGCAACAGTAAGAACCAGAGGTGGAACAACCGATTGGTTCAAAATTGGGAAAGGAGTACGACAAGGCTGCATATTGTCACCCTGCTTATTTAACTTATATGCAGAGTACATCATGAGAAATGCCGGGTTGGATGAATCAGAGGTCGGAATTAAGACTGCCAGGAGAATTATCAACAACCTCCGATATGCAGACGATACCACCCTAATGGCAGAAAGCGAAGAGGATCTCAAGAGCCTCTTGTTGAGGGTGAAAGAGGAGAGTGCAAAAGCTGGTTTGAAACTCAACATTAAAAAAACTAAGATCATGGCATCTGGCCCTATCACTTCCTGGCATATAGAAGGGGAAGAAATGGAAGCAGTGACAGATTTTACTTTCTTGGGCTCCAAGATCACCGCAGATGGTGACTGTAGCCATGAAATTAAAAGACGCTTGCTCCTTGGGAGGAAAGCTATGGCCAACCTAGACAGCATAGTAAGGAGCAGAGACATCACCTTGCCGACAAAGGTCCGTCTAATCAAAGCTATGGTTTTCCCAGTAGTAATGTATGGCTGTGAGAGCTGGACTATAAGGAAGGCTGAGCGCCGAAGAATGGATGCTTTCGAACTGTGGTGCTGGAGAAGACTCTTACGAGTCCCCTGGACTGCAAGGAGGTCAAATCAGTCCATCCTAAAGGAAATCAACCCTGCCTGCTCATTGGAAGGACAGATAATGAAGCTGAAGCTCCAATATTTTGGCCACCTAATGCGAAGAGAAAACTCCCTGGAAAAGACCCTGATGCTGGGAAAGACTGAAGGCAAAAGGAGAAGGGGACGGCAGAGGATGAGATGGCTAGATAGCATCACGGATGCAATGAATATGAACTTGAGCACGCTCCGGGAGAGAGCGCAGGACAGGAAGGCCTGGCGTGCTATGGTCCATGGGGTCACGAAGAGTCGGACACGACTGAACGACTGAACAACAACAACAACAAAGCCTTCCTGCCTGACCTTATTAGTGGAGGTGGCCCCAGTGCTCACCCAGCCTTCATTGGGGGAGATGGTAAGTGACCCTGCGAGGTATCTGTTACCTAAGTGTGTGAAAAAGAAAATTGCAAGGGACTCCAGTGTGACCTGAAGCTCTGCACGCCACTCTCGTTCTTGCTTCAAAAAGAAGTTCCAACACCACACTTGCAAGTGCCAGAATAAGCATGAAGCCAGATCCAGGTTGCAGAACATGGTTTGGACTTGATGCCAGGGATATAGCTTTTCTCCAGAAGTGGGCAGGGAGGGGAGGCTTATTCTGCCTCCTCCTGTTCTCAACCAAACCACATTCCCAAACTCCAGAAGGCATGTACTGCCCCCGGTGCCCAAACCCAGCCTCAGAAGAGACAGATACCCATGTGCCCAACTCCAAGGGCCCCGACTGATGTGGCTTTTAGAGTCCACTGTTTGCAAGCAACAGGCTGATTTGTAAATTTCCCTCCTCTGATAAGGAGATGAGAGCTCTCTCTTGAGGAGATAGAACCCAGAGAGCCAGCTGTCTGTTCCAGTTCTACTGAGCTATGAGTGGTTCCTCACTTTTGCTTACATCAAAAATGCAATCTGTACCAAGGCCTACTGTGCAGACTTTCCTTGGCCCAAAGCAAAATCTTGTCACATTATTTCACCATGCCAAGCCAGCAGTTCGATGGTGGACTGGCTTCTCCCATAGGTTCCAGGAAGATGCACCGTTCAGGGAATCTCCTCCACAATTCTTGAAAAAAAATGAGTCTATTTGTGTGGTAGTCAGTGAGATGTTGTCACAGGCAGAGAAGAAGCTGAGATCTCCAAGTAGAACACGTTGCAAGCAACTAAAACATAATCACAGACTTGATGAGCTGTCAGACTTTGGACAAGGCAGAGAGGGCATTAACTCCCCTGACATTCCAACAGATAACTCAAGACACTTTAGACATCCAGAAGCGGATCTCTTTGCTTTGCCCTCCAGCCATTAGGTAGAGAAGTTCTACAGCAGAGAGTCATACCGGGAAGCAATAGAAGTAAATGCCCAGTGGTGCACTTGGCAAAGACTTCATCTTTCTGCCTTTCTCTCTGTTCATCAGAGGGCAACAGATGATGAAAAACAGTTGAGTAGAAGTGATACTAGCAGTGCTTCAGTGGCCCATGGGAGCCTGGTTTGCAGATAGCCACCTGGAGATGTCTAATGTGACCAGACCTTCTGATCCAGGGTCCCATCCTCCACACATATCCAGAGACATGTTCCTCCAGCTACTTGGAGGTGCAGTGGCAGCAACTAGAAGGTTCAGTTTACTTCACAGATGTGCTTTCCACCTTGCTGACCTTTAGAAAAGCCTCAACTAATAGGGCCTAGAATTCTACCTGGACAGTTGATGTTGCCTCACGCCATTAATAGAGGAGGGTCCCATTAGCTGTTTCTGAGAATCTATATATTTTTTCAAATCAGGTCTGTGAGAGAGCTTCAGCACCAATACACGGAGACCCCAGGTGCCTGCTTTTGGCATCTGTCCTGAAATTGAGAAAAAGGGGCTCAATCTCAACTCACCCATATAACCAGAAGTGCTTAAATAGGTACACAGGCTTCTCACTTTGAGCTTTACCACCATTCTTTTAGCTCGGCTGGCAGCTCTCTGGTGTCAATTCTATTGAAAGCTCACCTTGAAGACTGTTTTCCTTACAGCCATAATAAGTGCCTGTAGGGTTTCTGAATTGGGTGTGCTCCCAGAGAACAAGAACTTCTGCATTTTCCACCATGAGAAGATAGCACAGTGTCCCAATGCTTCATGCCCAAGGTGAATGCGATTTTAATACTGGTCTCAGTGGATTGTTCTCTCATTTTCTGTTCTAATGCTTCCCACCTCAGGGATGAGGAATGGTACATGTTAGACATATGCAAGGTTCTGAAATTCTACTTAAGATGCAACATTTTAAGCAAGGCAAGTACCTATATGTTTATGGATTCCTTTCAAGGTAGGAAAGTCTCTAATACAACATTGTCTAGATGGCTCAAAGAGTGCAACCTATTATCTTACAAATCTCTGACCAGGGAATTCCTGTAGGGTATTACAGCACATTCCCTGAGAGGAGCAACAACTTCAGCAGGCTTTTGAGGAAATCTGTAGGATAGATACTTGAATGTCAGTCAATTCATACATTTACAAGGCACTACAGGATTGACATTTGATCACCTGCATATTTTGAAGGCAGGGTGCTGCAAGATAGTCTGGAAAAATAAATAAGTCAGGGGCCATGTCCTACCTGGACATTCCTCTTGAACATCCTACCTCTTGAACATTCCAATCCTCAACCTGCCGTATGACCACCAAGAGGAGAAATTAGAATGTTGGTTTATCTGTAAATTTCTTGTTTTGCCTGGTAGATATAGGGCAGTCTGACTCACCCTTGAGTAGAACCCCTCTCTTTTGTCTGATTTAGGGCTGGGATTAGACAGGGACACATGAGGATGTCCCTCTCCTGTCTTCTTGCCATTCTTAGTTGCATTTTCAGCTAACATGTTTGCAAACTTACTGTGTTGGCTTAGAGAACAGTTGGAGCACCACATTGCTGAAGCACTGTCTGGATATATGGAGAATGCCTCCTCCCAGTGGAATACTTAATTGGAGGGAGACCCTTTTTCTGGCCTGGAGGAGGGGCAATCCCATCAAGCAGATTGCCTTATGTCCAGCAGGAAGAACAAGAAATTTGGAGAGGAGGCAAATTTCTATTTTGAATGTGTTCTATATGTGTGGTTGATATGTGTGAAGCTTGAGGCTGATGGGTACAGTTTCTCTATCCCCACCTAATTCACTTGTGGATGTGCCTCAGACGTTCAGGAAGAGTAAATGTAACAGTTGCAACAAGGATGCTGCCAAAAATGACCTTTCCATGGAAACGATTCCTGTTCTAACTGTAATGTCTGCAGCTACTCACCACATAACATGCCACATCTCCCCTTTACCTAAACAACTTTCCCTCTTCTGCTATGTTACCCACTGTGATACATTTGCAGAAGGGTATCATAGCCTTCCTGTCTCTCCCACCCATAAACTAAATGGGTCAAGCTCTGCTGATTCCTGTAATCATTCTAGTAGTTCTCTTTTGCGCCTTTTCTCAATCTCAATAAATTATATAACTTGATGTGTGCATAATTTGCATAACTATCCCAAATTTTTAATTTTCTAGTTTATTTTGGTACAAAGTTCTTGGTTTTGTTAGGCCAGCCACATCCATCAATTCCCATGCAGTTGCAGAAATTTGAGCATAAACTAACATCAGCAGGTCAAAAATGCCATTTGCTTTTCTGCTTTCGCACAACTGTGTTAGCAGCACTCAATGGGTTAATCAGGGTGATGGTGGGTGGGGGTGTTCTGTGTGTCTGTTGACACCCTCCCCAAATACTTTGGTGACTGCCCTCTGGGGCCAAGACTGGTTGGGTGGTGGCTTCCTATTTCATTTGGCCCCTGGCGTTCATTCCTCAGTCGGCGTGCCTGTCTCCTAGACAGTGAAATATGGCCACAATTAGCCCGGATACAGTTCAATTATGATAAACAGCGCTTGCACCCTTTAAGCCGTGATTAAAAGGCCTCCCCCCTTTGATAGAGAGACCTAATTTCACATTATTATCGCTGCCGCTTGATTATAAAGCACTCCCTGGATTTACAGTTAAGAGATGGATGTGGAGGCGCTGCTTTATCATTTACACATCAGTAATGATGCAGCTGTCCCTCTGCCACAACATCCATTTACTAGGAGGGGTGTGTGTGTGTGTGTGTTGTGCTTCCCTCCTCCGTCAGAGTGGCAGCGCCACCCCATGTCATCCAGGCCCTGCCTGCCACATGCAAGTGGGCAAAGTCACCCTTACGGTAACAGCGTGATGAATGGGCGCACACTAATGAAATGGAGACATCAAGGCGTGGGGCGAGGAAGAAAGAGTGCTGATGGGAGGCAGCGGAGCTGTCCCGAGTCGGAGGGGAGCGGGAAGAAGGATCGCCTCGCCACCGTGTGCTGTCAAGGGAGAAATTACACATTTACTCTTGCTTTTTCTTAAGGAGACGGCCACCATAGATCAAAACATGGATTTACAAGCCAATTTTCAACATGAAATATAGACACCAGGAATCAATTTAAGCCTTGCTTCTATTTTAGCAAACTCTGCTTGCGTTTAGTCCCAGGTAAATAACACGAGCCAAGCCAGCCCAGCCCCTGCTTCCCTGTTAGAGCAAACTCCATTCTGTTCTGAATTATCTGTCCATTTCTCTGTCCTAATATTTTGCCCCAACTACAACCATCTCTCCATTGTTAAGCATATGGAAAGGAGCAAGATTGGAACTAGCAGGGCCTGCAATAAAACTCCTCACCAAAAGTGTATAGGCAAGCAGCATTTGTAACAATTTTCCTAATCCAGGTGTAGTTTCTTGTGTGTGTCTTGTTGGACCGAAACTAGAATATCTGAGATCTAGTTTTTAAAGCATGTTTCTAGCCCTCGTTGTTTGCTTTTCTGAGGAAAGACATTTGAGCAGTTTCCGCCAATATCTCAGGGGGTGGGAAGAAGAGAGAGGAAAGATGGATGGGGTAGCCAGGCATTTTACTTTCTGTTTCAAACATTTAGAGCAGGGATGGGCATCATGTGGCGTGCATGCGAGCCCCCGTCCTTTTTTGTGGCCCTGCCACTGCTATGTCACCAGATGTGCCACCAAATGCAGTGGCAAAAGAGACGCAATTTCACCATTGAGCAAGGCATCTTTTCTGCTATAGTGCTACCGAAGTTCATCAGCAAATTCAGGAGCCCAGCACTGACAATTACAGGGAGGACTGCAGCCTCTGCTGGATTCCTGGGGGGAATTGGTCCCTGGACCATTGGAAATTGTCCACCCCTGATTTAGAGGCCGAGAAGCACATCTTTGTTTTTCACAGCTCTTTGTCACCAAATCCTCTCCATTTTGGCCATGCCAAAAAATTATAAGTTCATTGAATTTGTAAAATTTCAATTTGTGTGAATTAGATAAATTGATTTCTAAAAAAATCCTCAGTTTAACAGGGCAAACGCCTGGTCCTTGGGACAGTGTTCCAGGAACCATGAGATATATCGGATCCATCTTCCCTGCCCCCGTGGAAAGATCCACACCCCCACCTCTCCAACGTCAGAGAAGAGGAAAAGGGGGAAGAGCAGGGGTGTGGTGTGGACAGAGCAGGGAAGGCTCTGGATCCAAAGCCCTCCCAGCCCCCAACTGTGACCCCCTCCCCAAATTAAGAAACATTTAGACTAGCCCTACAGGTTGGCCTATTGTAGAGCACATCCACCCAATATTATCTGCTGTATGCTGCATGGTCACCTGACATCTATCTAAGCCACCTTAAAAATAATGCAAGACCAGGCATAGCATCATCTTAGTTAGGAATGATGTGAAATCAGGATTGTCATGAACACTGTATTTGTTTTGAAGAGGAACTAGTTGTCCCGCTTGAATTGAAGCAAGAACAGATTGTAAGTACAGTGCAGACATGGTTTAAAGCAGTGGTCTTCCACTTGTCAAGAGATAAGACCTACCTGAAACTCAAACTTAGCAACATAGGACCCACTTCCAAGAGTCTGTGAACTTGGGGATGGGGGAAGTAGAGCTTAGCAGTAAGGGTTGGAGCCTATGCACCCTCCAGGCCAATAGGAGGAAGCAAGACAGTGCACCAGCAACACACACACACATTTCAAGTTAGAAGAGGAGAGGGAGGCCTTTCCTCTAAAAAAGAAAAAAGGCCACAATAAAACCTCAGTGGCCACACTGCTGTGACACAGCTGAACTAGGGCCACAATCCACTTGTGAATCTTGACCCACCTGTTCAAAACCTATGGATTAAAGTGAATTCAGTTTCACCAGAACTTTTGCCCACTAAAACAAGTGGAGGGAGCCTGGATGGTGTTGAAGAGGGGAGTCTTAAGCAGTGGCTAACGGAGTTCAAGGTCCAGATGGAGACTGGCTGACAGTTCCTTGCCACAAAAGTGCTTCTTTTGAGACATTCCAGATGATGCAGGTTTTGTGTGGAGAATTGCAGAAATTACTAACTTGCCAAGCTGGCAATTTCCCAGCAAGCATTTACATCATGAAAGAATCCTAGCACCCAAACCACTAAATCAACTTGTTGGGAACATGCAATACAGTGGTGAATGCTATGTGGGACTTGATTGCACAAGTGTTGTTTGGTATAAGGCATTCCACTCACTTCACCCAAGTACTGTTTCAGCCACCCTGGCTAACAATTTGCATCTGGACTCAAGTCAAAGTGCTGGGGTTAACCTTTTAGGGTTGTAGACTAGGGGAGGCAAACCACTGCTCCATGAGCCATCTGCAGCCTGCAGAGCACCCCAGTTCAGCCCACATCCTCAACCTCTTGGCTCTGCCCAGTGACTCCCAATGGAGCACTCCCCCGCGCCTCAGATAGAAAAGCGGGGGGGGGGGAGATGCTCTGTCAGGAGCCACTGCTTCAAGGCAGGCACTTTGCATAGCTTGAAGCAGCAGCTCCCAAACCTTACTCTCACTCCCGCTGCCTTTCCCAACATGAAAAGAGTCAGGGAAATGGGGTCTCAGGGTGATATGGGTAGGAGAACGGGTGAGACTGTGAGGAAGTTTTGGGTGGTAATGATCCCTCGCTCTTAAGGGATCACTTAATCCTTAAGAGAGGAAGAAAGCATGGACTGGTGATGATCCTAAGTGGGGAAGGTGACTCTGGCTCCAGCCACTCATAGCAAGCGGCCCCCAGCACATTACGCCCAAGACCCTCGGTGGAAAAAAGACTCGTCTAAACATTCTGGGGCCAAGATATCCTACGGACTACTTCCTTCCATACAAACCTGCTTGAGAGCTCTGTTCAACACCCAAGGACCTGTTGATTGTCCCCACATATTCTGAAATATGGGACATGAACCAGGGCTTTTTCGACTGAGTAAATTATGGAATGCCCTCTCCAGCAAGGCCTGTATAGCTACCTCAGTGCTCCCCTTTTGATGAGCAACTAAAACAGGGCTTCTTTCTTACCTGACTCTGAATATGGCATTTTCTTATATATATCTTAAGTGGTGGTGACCATCTCTGCACGGGAACCCCAAGGACCTAATAGTCAAAGGCCTATTGGCCTCAAAGCCACCTCCTAATGTCTACCGGATCGCTGCTATCCACATACTTGCAGCTGCTGCTGTTATTTCTATTATCATCATCATTATTAACAACTTCTGTATGGCTCAATATAATAAAATCTCAACAATCTCTACTTGTTGACATTCTCAAAGAACTCTAAAAGGTCAGAGAGACAGGACTTACCTTTTGCAGAAGTGAAGTTGATTTGTTTTCAGCAGGACTTTGTCCTTCTTATATGCTTGATAAGGCTTTCCACCAATTTACCTAGAACAGACATTAATCGAACTGGCCTGAAATTTACTGGATCCACATCCACCCCATCCCTTTTTACAAATTGGTGTTACATTGGCCACTTTTCAATCCTCTGGTACACAGGATGATCTTAGGGACATATTACATATTTTTAAAAGAATAGCAATTTCACATTTGAGTTCTTTAGAAACTCTCAGATAGATTGGTGATAGATGATCTAGATAGATCATCTAGATCCAGTGATTTTTGTGTTTTCAATTTGTCAATAAGGTCTAGAACTTCATCTTTTGTCACCACTATATGCCCCTCAGTTCCTCAGTTTTTCTTCCTAAAAATAAAAGTTCAGGTACAGCTATCTGCCTTACATCTTATAGAATAGTAAAATCATAGAATAGTAGAGTTGGAAGGGGCCTATAAGACTGTTGAGTCTTCTGCAGTTAAGATAGACACAAATAATTCATTTAGCTTCTCTGCAATTTCCTTACACTTCTTTGGTACTCCTGCAACTCCCCTGTCATTCAGTGGTCCTACTGCTTCCCTATCTGCTTCTGGTGTATTCAAATAATTTTTAATTGTTGGGCTAAATGTTATAACAAAAGGTGCAGAAGCGGGAGAACATCCAAAATAGAATGGAAGAGAAGCATCTCAAGATGGTGGAACAAAGTTTTTATTTGTTAAAAAAAAGCCCACTAATGATATTAGTTAGTAATGTATGGCTGTGAGAGCTGGACTATAAGGAAGGCTGAGCGCCGAAGAATTGATGCTTTCGAACTGTGGTGCTGGAGAAGACTCTTACGAGTCCCCTGGACTGCAAGGAGGTCAAATCAGTCCATCCTAAAGGAAATCAACCCTGAGTGCTCATTGGAAGGACAGATAATGAAGCTGAAGCTCCAATATTTTGGCCACCTAATGCGAAGAGAAAACTCCCTGGAAAAGACCCTGATGCTGGGAAAGACTGAAGGCCAAAGGAGAAGGGGACGGCAGAGGATGAAATGGCTAGATAGCATCACGGATGCAATGAATATGAACTTGAGCACGCTCCGGGAGAGAGCGCAGGACAGGAAGGCCTGGCGTGCTATGGTCCATGGGGTCACGAAGAGTCGGACACGACTGAACGACTGAACAACAACAACAAATGATATTAGTAATATGCTCCTCAAAATCCTTTTTTGTGCTCCTTATTATCTTCTTGCATTCTTTTTGTGCAAGTTTGTGTTCCTTTTTGTTCTCATTTGGGCAACACTTCTATTTTCTGAAGGAAGCCTTCTTTTCTCTAATAGTTTCCTTGATGTTGCTCGTTAACAACGCTGATGGCCTTTCTTGATCTGTAGTGTACAGGCTAGCTGAGCTATTATTGTGGTTTTGAACAGTGGTACAGCTAGGGCTGGACCTTGGGGCCAAAGTCCAGGGCCCTGTAGGCTAAGGGGTTCCCAAATGACCATCCAGAGAGCAGCATGTGATGGGGCCAGTGGCAGACAGGCCCCATATCAGCAACTGGGCCTGCGGCGGCCCACCACAGCTGACACTGCTCCCAACATCATCCTTCCTTATTGTTTTTAAAAACATTTAGAATTAGGGGGCAATTGAACTGACATGTACGCAGCTACAGATTTTAATTTTATTACATTTACTTTAAAATTATAGTACCTTTTCCTACAACAAAAGGGTGCTTATTCCCAAGTATATGTTTTAGCATCAGGGCAGCAGAAGCAAACTGTTTTATTCCTGTAGTCATGAATGTGCAATGAATCAAGTGAGTTTAAAATGCAAAACTGCACATGCTCAAAGTATTATGAGTATTTTAGTGTTGGCAAACAGTTTTTGTTCATTTTTTAATTTAATATTTCAGGGTTGTGAAACATGGAATGGCAGGTGGGGTGAAGAAAAATGTAACACACAGGGCTGTCTAAAGCGCCCCCCCCCCGATAAGACCATTAAGGCTAAGGTCTAAAATTACCTAGCTTCACCACTTGTTTTGAATAATCCCCAAGCATTCTGGAGAGATTTGACCTGCTTGGCCTTCCCTATCAACTTCCTTTTTACCACTCTCCTCATTTTTGAGAAGTTTCCTCTTTTGAATTCAAATGTAACTGTTGGGCTTCCTTGGCAATCTTCCACTTACATAAAAATTAAATTTGATAACACTGTGGTCACTGTCTCCAATCAGTTCAACAGCTCTCACATCTTGCACTAGGTTCTTCTGGGTGCATTAATTTCAGGGTCCTCCTCTTCTAGAGGACAGTCATTTAGAGCAGGGGCTCCAACCTTTTTGGAGCTGTGGGCATATTTGGGATTTTGACAAAGTGCTGTGGGCACCTCCATAAAAAGCCTAATCAGTGGATTGCCGCTTTGGCATCTACCTGTCATGACTATGGATCTTAAGCTGCGTCTTATTCAGCAAAAGACGTTGTTTCATGTCTGTTGGACACCACAAAGTCTCTTTAATAAGGAATTATCTAATTCAGCTAATTGCTGGCGGTGCAATACAGCTAATGCTTCTTTTGGACATATGTTTTGGCAATGTCCAGTAGCTGCTGCTTTGGCGGTGGAGGGGGCATTACACAGATAAATTTTGTACTGGAATAATCTTTAATATTTACTGATGTACACGTTCTTTTAAATTATTTACCTGCTTCATGGAAATTAACAAATTATCAGCGTAAATGGATTCTCTGCACCCCTTTGACAGCTAAAAGACTGATATTACAACATTGGAAGGATAAATACTCAGCTCCTATAATGCAGTGGATTGAGGACCTCACAACACTTTCAGTATTTGAATGGGTGGCATATAGATGCCACCTTCAAATCGATACTTACTTGGATATTTGGTCTGCTTTTGTTCAAGCCTGCATATAATTGCTAGAAAGTTGTATGCATTTCATACAAGCCCATGTACGTATATTTTTTAAAAATGGGAAAAATAGAATCAAAAATTCAGGTGCCCATGGGCACCCCATTGGGGACCTGTTTGCAGGTGCCCGTGGGTACCATATTAGGGACTCCTGGCTTAGAGTAACTATGATCTGGACATGCATTTATCCAGTCAATGTGAGGGTAGTTGAGGTTACCCATTACTACAACACTTTCTCCTTTGGATGCCTCTGATTTCTTCACCAGGAAGTGGTCTGACCATCAGGGTTATGGGTGTTGGGGAACCAATTAAGAACCACCAACCTCTGGTCCATTTACAAATACCAAGTCTGTAGTGCGTTCTACAAAAAAGAACCATGCTGGATTAAACCAAGGAACCATCTAGTCCAGTATTCTATTCCCACAGTGGCCAACCAGCTGCCCGCAGGAAATCCACAGGCAGGGCATGGGTGCCCCAGCACCCTCCCACCCATGTTTCCCAGGAACTGGTGTACATAGGCATACTTCCTCTGATACTGGAGGTAACATATAGCCATCAGGACTAGTAGCCATTGATAGCCTTATCCTCCATGAATTTGTCCAGTCCCCTTTTAAAGCCATCCAAATTAGTAGCGATCACTACACCTTGTGGAAGTGAATTCCATAGTTAGTGTGTGAAGAAGTGCTTCCTTTTATCTGTCCTGAATCTCCCACCAATCAGCTTCATGGGATCACCCTGGTTCTAATATTATTGGGGGGAGGGGGGAGAAATGGCCATACTTAATTTTCTAGACCTCTATCACATTTCCCCATACTTGCCTCTTTTCTAAGCTAAACAGTTCCATATGTTGTAACATTTCCTCATAGAGGAGGCGCTGCAGCCCTTTGATCATTTTAGGGCGCAATCCTAAGTAGATAGGCAGCCGCATCCGACCTCAGAGACGACCATCTATCCAAAGCAAGGCAGGAGAGGCACGGGGGAATCGTTCCCTCCACGCCTCTCCTGCCTTGCTCTTCTAGCAGCAGGGGAGCCAACTGGGAGAGGAAGCTGCCGTACAACACATAGGATGTGTTGTACACACAGCTCCGCTCTCCCCGCCCTGGAATGCCCCCCCAGCCCCACCCCTTTTCAGTCGCTCCGTGCTCGTCTTCTGAGCACAGAGGATGGGGCTTCCCCAAGCTGCCTCAGACTCCCTTTATGTGTGTTTTTTAAAAATAAATGATTAGTTGAACTCTCAAACTTGGGATGAGTCTTTTTTCTGAGCTTTAGTTTATGAGCTGCTCTATAAGACCTAAAACCTGACCCTGTACTGAGACCAAACTGAAGGTAGCCTACATTTTTTTGCTTATAAGCAGACTCTTCCACTAGTGAGGTCTGCACAATGGCTCTTATCAATATAGAGTTATATATTGCTTTTATTGCCCCTTTCTAAAACTTGGGTTTAATTTCAAGTGTGTGGTTGAGGTTCTCTTAAACCACTTAGGAATCTCTATTAGAGCAAGGCTGCACTCCGGAATTTAGCTCCTAATTGTATGTTTGTAAAGGGTTGCCCTTCTGGGATTTAGCTCCTTTTGCTGTATCCTTGTTTTGGCTTCAGCTAATGTTTTATGAGTTTAAATTGAGTTTTAAATTATTACATGAGGTAATTTAATAGGTAAATAAGTAAACAGCACTTACCTTCTCACCCGGGTGCGAAGAGACAATCCTATGGTTGAGACAATCCTACAGCTGTTGTAGCTACCACGAAGTCCTGAGCAGGAGCCCTTAAAGTTGCCCTAGTGTGAATATTGAAATTCCCCAAGACAAGCGTCCTATTGTTTTCCAGTACCACATCAGAAGTACCATCAGCTAGCTTGGGCAGGGATATTGATGGGCAGCAGTGGGGCTAGTACACCATCAGAATTCTCTATGTGGCCGAACACGGTCCAGTGCTCAAACCCAGCATACTAGTGCAGTGGTCTCCTGGTGAGGGAGATGGATTCCTTATAGATGACAGTGATACCCAGCCTATGTTGGTGCTGTACTGCATACCTAGGCAGACAGATTTGGGACAGATTCACATATGCCCCTTCATCCACCCAGGTTTCAGTTATACATTATTATTAAAAATAGACCTGTGCTAACTGCTCAGACACTGATTGCTATAACTCGTCAGTAGTTAGGATGGCAGATCAGTTAATATCTGTTCTGCATTTGTTGGCAGAGGAAGAACTGGGCTTCCTGCATCACTCAGTCAGGGGTGGTGGGTGAGTCTGGAACCAGAGAAGAGATGCCTTCATCGTTACCTAAATAACTCTGCTTACACAATTGCTACTCTACTTGTTAGTGAAAGAAGGGCCCTGTAGAATTGAATAACAACCTGTTTCATTGCAAATAACAGCATGCAATGCCACAGTCAAAGATCTAGTTCCTCTCATTTCCATAGCCCGGAAACCTATGTAGGGCCGAATCTGAAATCAGAAGCACATTCCATTCAGTTGTATTACAAGTAGGGCTATGGCCCATCTAGGGCATGCATGATCATAGAGGTGTGTATGCATGTGTGCTTAAGCACACATGCCTGTGGGGTGTCTGTGGATTGTTGTATGCATAGGATATGGAGTGTGTCTAATCCATTTTTCTAACATTTTCTTACCCATGAGTGAAATATAACATGTCTCTTCTCTGTCCACTTCTTTCTTGGCTGACAGATGACTGCAAGAACATTGCCAACATCATGAAGACATTGGCCCACAGAGGCTTCATCTTCAAGCAGACCTCCAAGCCCTTTTGATCTCCGGGGCCGGCCGGACAGGGCTGCATGCGGCCGGCTCCTGCTACATGGGCGTGATGGGCTGGAGCGTTCGAACGACAGAAAGAGGACAGAGGAACGAGCAACCCCACGACTCCGTCAGTTTTGCTGTTCTGCCAGTAGAGGCTGTATATATGGAACTGGAATCTCTGTGTAGGCCTGACGTGACTCCCTCTCTGGGGCAGGCTGCCTGCCCAGCCTGGCCCAGCCTGCAGCCCCCTAGGGCGCTTGCTCCACATGGTTAGAGACGTAGATTGTTTTCCCTTTTGTTGGCTTCTGATTTCCATTGGCGTCTTTCTCTCTCTCTCTCTCTCTTTGCTCACATTTGCGCCTGTAGCAAGACCGTGGCGCCATGTTCAGGGCACATGCCCATATTATTTTGAGTACAATATCTCAACAGCTGCAGTCAAGCCCTTTTCCTGTGTGAATCTGTTACTGTGTCTCCTGCGTGTCAGCTAAATATTGACTGAGCAGCATCCAGACAGTCCCCTCTTTCTTCGGCAGCCTCTACCCGCCCCCCCGTTTTAAATAAACACTAACCCTGCAATTCCTCCTGTATGTGACTAAGGAAGCTTGGCTCTTTCTGTTCAAGGTAAAGTGCCTGTATTCCCTGCCCACCAAGAGCTACCTATCTCCCTGGGGCTTCATTCAGCAGGGGCTGGAGCATCCTGGTTGATGCTCATCACCATGTACAGCACCCTGGTCCCTTGCTCATGCTGACTCAGACTGTGGGAGACCCTGCTGTGCACCCATCCTGTGCTTGCACATGGTCCCCATGTAGCATGCGGTCCATTGCGGGCAGTGGACATGCCCATTACTGCTAGCCCAGCAGGGGGGTTGTGTTCCCAGCCTCAATATGCTGCCACGACCTGCAAATTCACTGAAATCTCTGCCCCTTCCCCTTTCCTAAACTGACCTTTTCTCCCTTCCACAGTGGCTGTAACCAGTTTGTTACTTGAGAGGTGTGGCCTGTTTTTCCCATCACCCTGGACCAGTGTGGGAGGAAGGAGATAAGGAATGGCTCTCTCTCCCCCGTAATCTCAATAGTTTCCTGAAAACTTCTGCCCCACCCCTAGCCTTTGCTGAATGGATCCCCAGGTGGATAGGCTCCAGCTGCCACCTACCTTGGAGCCACACCAAGAGGGCTCTGCCCATGCAGCAGTCAGGCTGTGAGCTATACAGGCACTGGGCCTTCCTGGTAAATAATGCATGGTGTGTGGATGTTCCAGCTGAACCCAACCTGACCTCCTCATCGGCTCGTTACTCCCATCCTTGCTGTAAATGTGCCACACAAATAAAGTTTGGGGGAAAGGAACTTCTGGAAAAGGACTCCTTATGTACTGCAAGGGGGCAGAGGTTGCCACAGATCTCTTACTGGGTGCATTGGCTTCCTTTTTCCAAAATCTGTTCAGGTGCTCAGAAAAGCTAGCAGCCTCTACACAAATGTCTTTTCTTCCTGAGATCTTTATCCCACCTCTTTCCACTGGTCACCTGTGCATGCCTATGAGAAATTAACCCCATGCATTTCCAGTTGTAGTTTAGAAACAACGAGCCAGCTGGAGAGCAGTAGCTGCTTCCTTAGTTCCTCCCTGGGGAAAGCTCTGAGAAGATGTAATACTTGCCCCTATAATATTTATGCTTCTTGCAATCTACACCATCTTCACCTCAGATGAGGCCAAATGCTCTCGAAGAAGCAATGGAAAGGGATGAGAGGGGATGAAAGCATGCTAACGGGCACTACTAAAATGTCTGCATGCTTTCACATTATTGAAGGGCCTCTGGGTGAAGTGAGGGTCCCGAGTCTGCCAAATATTTACACCTCATCTCCCCAACTCATTGCACAACCAGGGGATGGTTCACACACATAGTACATAGAGTACACATAGAGGTTCACACACAGAGTACATAGGCTGTCCAGGCCCCAGGAGCAGAGGGGAGTGCTCTGAGATTTCACAGCCTCCCCCGTCACATGTATAACTTGTAATTAGAAGTGGAGGCAACACTTACATAGGGCAACACATATGTACACACTGGTTGTCATTACACTTTATATGCAGAGTCGCTCATCCTTTCCATCAGCTATGAAAATATACCACGTATAACAGTGCTAAGCCTGGAGATACATGTTAAAAAAATCACAATCCATTTTAAAGTAGTCAAACAAACTTGAACACTGAATGCCAATGAATAATTACCCAGTGTTTGCTTAAAACTTCATGACCCAAGATGGCTTATGCACTAATATGAGCCACCTCTTATGATTTCGACAACGATGACAAATGGGAGATTGAAAACTGCACAAGCTGCTGGAGAATATACTGAGTGACTGCTTAGGCTAAGACAAAGACAAAAGTAAATCACTAACCATTTCAGTGTTGCTGTCTGCTTTGTGGCAGTACAGAGTTTTCTAGCCTGCTCCACTGGGGACACCTCTCCACTTTGGCGCATTTATGGCTACATTGCAGGAGGATATCACTTTGTAAGCCCTCTGTGCACACAGTGCCTTTCCCTCCACCCTACCATTCATCCAGTAGGAATGGCAATAGGAATACACCATATAGAAGCAGCATGTCTGCTCAAGCCAGGCAGCAAAGCCTGTGTTCACCATCACCCACAGAAGCCTTTCAGGCCAGTCCATTCTCATTTTGTGGGGTTTACCCTCCAAGGCACTAGAAAATGTAACTGAGTCTCTCCCACCTCAGGTTAGGGACTTGGGATCAAAGGTCACAGGGATTTTAATGGCTCCCTCTGTGTAATCACCTGATCAGTTTTATTGATTCAGTGTCGATGGAGTCGTCTAATTAGTTTTCTATGAAAACGAAGAACTTGGCCTTTGACCTTTCTTTCTGCCAGCAAGAATGTAAATCAAAGGGCGTTGTCATGCATTATCGATTCCCAGTTGCACTTGAAAGGGGAAGTGGAGGGTAGCGCATGAGTTAGACCTGACAGCTATAGGCCAGGGGTATCCCAGCCCTCTTCCAACATTATCTGATGGAAGATGAATACTTGAAACGGGAGGATGAGAAAGGGGCTTTCTGGTAGTTTGGGGCAAGTGCAATCCAATGGTTAAAAACTCAGCAAACTGGCAACAGACTCCAGACCATACACTCTGAAGGGCTACCTTACAGGTTAATACTAAATATTCAAGACTCATGCTGCTGAGGCAGGAGTACTCACACAACTGGAAGTTCTTGCTCTCCTGAACGATATCACTGGCTTCACTATCTGCCACACAATGCCAAATGTATGACTGAAGTCTCAGGCACAGCGAATTAATCTCTTCCTGCTGAAGGCAAGGGTTATACACTAAAAAAAAATCAACATTGTACCAAGAAACTGGAATTCAGTGGCTTGCATGTCTTCTGCAAGTGTACATACATTTGCTCATTTTGCATAATTCTGCTAGTAAACAGGAGGGGTAAGTAGCTATGCAAAGCACTGAAACTGGAAATCCTACTCAGCACCCCATTGGCTTTGGAGACCTCATCAGAGATTGTTCACACACTTTCAAGTTGATCTTTATAGTCACAAGGGCTGGAAACGTCTTTCAGGATGCTGAATTCAATACCAAATACTATTATTTTTCTGCAATTGTATACACAGCCCTAGTTATACTGACTTGAACATACAATGGGATGATGCCGCACAGTGGGTTTTATAATGCCAGCATACATTCAGCTGACTGCTCCACTGACCACTAAACAACACAACAGTGATACTGCTCTGTGTGTGACAGCCTGCGATAGAAGCCAAGAAGGCTGCCATCCTAAACACACATATTGAGCAGAGTGGGACTTACTTCCAAGTAAACGCACATAGGATTGTTGTACTAAGAGTCTGAAGAACTACTCTGCATGTTAGCACAAAGGACTCATTGCACTAGGGATGGCTTTGTGTAGCACAGAATACTTTCGGCTAGGCTAAGAGATCTCAGAGGGTACCATCCACTTGAGACATGTGGAAACAAGGGATGTAACATTTGAATTGAATGGTTAGATTAGCTGATTTAAAATACTTCTGATTCAATAAAAAGGTGCCTGAAATAATCAAACTGAAGATCTAAATTATTTTTAGTAAAAGGACTTACAAAACCCACAGACAGCAGACACCAGAAGACGCATTACCCAGTCTCAGCACAGCAGGAAATGCCTTTTCAAAGATAATGCCTATTGTAATGTGTACATGCATCACCTAAAACAAAGTATTTTCCTTTAGAACTAATGTATAATTAATATGTAATGCATTCAGATTAGTCAACCAAGATTTCTTTAATCAGATGAAACTCTGAGGGAAAGTTTAACTTTGTGGACATTCCATAGGACATTCTGTAAATCCAGAAACAAGCATGTATCTCTTCCAATGGGAATGAAGGTGCTATTACAATTAGCGCTCAACCATGGCTAAATGTTCTTTGGTGTAGCCAAAGAACACGGAAGACCATGCTTCAACAGTGGCCCTGCAGAAAGTGGAAGATCCTGGGAGCCCCAAACAGAATAAGCAATGTATGTATTTCTTTGAAAATACTGTTCTCCATAAAATAATTTGTTCATGTAGATCTTCCTTGCAGACATTCCCACTTTGGTATTATTTTGAAACCTAGAACCCAGTCTTCTCCACTGTTATAGTACCTACAATAACTTTAATTACCCGTGTGTATCATACCAGGGAATCCTGGACAGGTTTTTGTCCCCTCCCCTCACATTCTTCACAAAAATTATTCCAATCCTGGTGGCCTGGTTGATCATGCTGCTCCCGCCCACCCCAACATAGGGAGCAAATCAAACAAAAGGAGCATCCGTCGCCATACAGGTGCTGTGCTCCTGCCCCCCATCCCTACCCCCAATGATTGCAGATTCAGATTATGGAACAAGAAGGAATGGGATTCTGTATTTACAAGGAAATTTACAAAAGTCAGGCATACGAAAGACAACACAATAACCACAGCAACAACTAATAAGAGGCCATTATGTGAGCTAGTCCAACCCCTTTACCTGGGGCAGGCATACCCTTTTCTCGAGCGGGAGAGGGCATTGTCACTACAGGAATCCTCCCGCATAAAGGTCACTGTCATGCAGCCCTTCTGTACCCACAGTCATTGTCATGGTCCTCCAAAATCCAGCAGCTGGAACATCAAGTTTCTCATGGCTTCTTCACCTTTTTGACAGATGAGGAACTAGAAGCAGATTCCCTGCGCTTTCTCTGTTCGAACAAGAAGCAAAAGTGAGATTTTAACGGGGGTCAGATCATCAGGCAAACTAGCACTACATGAACATCAAAACTCCTTCCCAGAAGCCTTCCAAACCCAAACTATCAGGTCTGCCCAGACAGCTCAGATAAAGACCTCCACACAACACCTGAAATAAACACAGGCCTGGATCTGGTGCTTGTGATTATTTACCAAAAAAGGGAGACAGCTGGCCTTGTAAAACACTCTAGTGCCAGAACTAGGGGAGAGAAGGAAAAGTTCTGATAGCCAATCCCATCGCATGAGGCAGCTGGCTACAAGGTACACTTGTCCACAGCCAAGATTTCTGGACTGGACACACAAGGGGGGGAGTAGAGGGGGCACATGACATGAGCCTGCCTGAAGCCTGCACCAGGGATAGACTGCAGTACGTTAGCAGATCCCCTGTTCACAGACCCTTCCCAAAGGCTCACAGTAATAACTCCATCCCCATTGTCTTGGCAATGAGTTAAACATCAAGGATGTCTAAGTTTGCCTAACCACAATAGAAAATTCTCTTGCCTCAACAGTTTGGAGCCAAGAGGCCAATGAGGATAGACAGAACAATATGGAGAAAAGGGAAGAAGGCTGAGCACCACAGAAATGATCAAGGATCGTATGGCCATTTAGGGCCAACTAGAGAGTGAAAGGTGTTCTCTAAAACAATTGCTCAGGGCCATAGTCAGTGAAGAGAAGAAATTCATAGTCAAATGAGCCCTCTTGGGACACAGGCTCCCATTAACCACCTTCCTTTGCTTGCTTTAAACACTTCAGGCATAAATGATCAAGAGCCTGAATTTGTAATTAAGCCCCCACACTTCTTGGGGATGCACCCATCCTCCATGGTTGAGAATGTTTGTCTTGAATAGTAGCCCACAGCTGTCTTCTGTGGCTTTGCTTAGTGGGAGATCTGCACCACTTTGTTAGCAGGCACCCTATGAAAAACAAAGCCTACTATTTGGAGAAACAAGGACTAAAAGGGACATTTTTAAAGAGCCAGTCCAACCTGGAAACAAAGGAGTGGGGGTTGAGAGCTTCCCAGCGAGGCTGCCGAATTAATGGGGATGAGCGCATGTGTTTGATAATCTTTAGATGGCAAAAGAGCCATCTTTCAAATATGTCACAAATTCATATCAATCACCTTCTCTGGCTTGGCTCTGCCTGTCGCCATGGGCAAAAACAGAAAGTGTCTGGTTAGAAAAAATGTTCTACATTATAATTTACAAGAGCCTGGGAACCTGGCTCTCTGTTAATGGAACGGAATGATTTTAAAATGAGAATTGTTACATACACACACACACACACACACACACACACACTTACACAGATACACATTTTTATATATACACGCAAGCAAGCTTTCTAACTCCATCTGGAAGGAAGGATGTTTGATGTTAACAATGTAACTTCTCACTTTCAAGCAGGCTCAGAAAACAAGGAGACAGCAGGAGTTCAGATAAAGGCAGCTTAAAAGTCAAATGATTCTGACTCTGAACCCGAGACTTCTTAGAGGCAAGGTCCTTTCCTTTCCCCATTAATGGGATGACTTGTGAGCCCAGAAACAAAGTGCACTGATGTGAGGAATTCTGAGGAGAGTCAACTCATTATGGATAGGCGAGTGGAGTCTGAGTCGCGCAAATCAAAGGCTCTAATCTGGAGTAACTGGCTGCACTTCTGCTTGGAACTAATTTGTTCCAAGTTATACTCACCTTTCACCCCCCAAAGGCCCAGAGTAGCATCCCTCCTGGGTCAGCAGAGCAGTGCTCCGGGGTGTGTGTGTGTGTGTGTGTGGGGAGGTTACCTTCACTGTGGGCCACAGTAGTGGACACCGCCACATTTGAGGATCCCAAAGTGGGTTAACTAAGACTGTGGAATGGATTGGAAGGGGCCGGCAGACAGCTGGCCAGAAGCTGAGCCCATGAAGGTGACACTTCTGATCAGAAGGAAATAAGGGTTTGCTGCTAGGTTTTTCCTGGCTGCGGAGGGCAACGTGATACTAAACGGCTAATGGTTCCAAAAGTGGCTGCATGAATGCTAGACCATCTCCTTTGCAAAATTACAGACAAGGGTGGTGCCCGCTTGCCACTTCTGCCACAGAACTGGCCTCTAAGTGAAAGATCTGAATACTTTTGGGGAGGGAACAGTCACCCCTTGAGGTGTCAATGTAGTCCTTCAGGTCTATGTCACTGTCTAGCAATATGGTTGCCATTCTCAAGCAGAGTATGTGGCTGGTGCATCTGTTGCTAATGCAGGGGACAGTGGATAGCAGTGCTGGATTCCAAATTCTGTACTGGGAAGAAGCTACTGGCAAGTGTAGAGGCATGGGAAGAACGGAAGCTGGAAATCTGGAAAATACCAGATACCCAGGTTGCATAATCAAGTCTGAAGCAGAGATAAAATGTCCCCACACATGCAGTAGATAAATGCTAGGGAGCCCTGGCATATAGCCCCCATCTGACACTCAGCATGTGAAGATGTACATCATAGTTTACATGTTCCCTACAGGAAACACCAATGTAAAGACTGCAGATTGCTGCCAACATAGAGTGCTAATCAGCCTTCACTCTCCATGTGAATGTTCTGTGCTCATCTTTTATCCATAACATGGTGAGAAAAGCCACAATACAGAGGCTCTGTGTGCATTTTATTTGTTACATTTTTACTGCACTTTTCCTTCAAGCAGCTCAGAATGACATGCGCCCTACGTGGCACTGCCTCTGAAGACGGTTCAAAAGCTGCAGCTTGTGCGAAATGTGGTGGCCAGATCAATAACAGGGACAAGAAGGTCCGAACATATAACACCGATTCTGGTCTGCTTGCACTGGCTGCCTGTAAACTTCCAAACTCGATTCAAGGTGCTGGTTTTGACCTTAAAAGCTTTATACAGTTCGGGACTGCAATACCTGACAGAGCACCTCCTCCGGCATGAACCTACCCCGAACGCTATGTTTATCATCTAAGGCCCTCCTCCAAGGGAGGCTGGGAAGGTGGCAACAAGGGAGAGGGACTTCTTAGTGGTGGTCCCCCAACTGTGGTACAATCTCCCCAGCGAGGCCCGCCTGTTGCCAACACTGTTATCTTTTCGGTGCTAGGTTAAGACACTCTTCTACTCTCAGGCATTTGGCAGCATATGATAAGATTTTTAATTCAGGTTCTGGATTTCTTTTTGTTGATGGTTAAAACTGTTAGGGGGTGTGTGCGCTATCTGTTTATATGTTTATATGTAAACAGGCTTCTAAATTATGTACAGTATTATATTTTTAAGCTTTTTAAGCTTTGTAAACCACCCAGAGAACTTTGGCTATTGGGTGGTATAGAACTGTAATAAATGAAATGAATGACATTTTAGCCCAACAACTACCCTGTGTGGTAGGATAAACCTAAAAGATGCTGCTATGTCCAAGGCCACCCAGTGAAACTAACAGTCAAATATGGATTTGAACCCAGGTTTCCTGTATCCCAACCTAATACTCTGCTCACAACAATGCTGGCTCCCATGTTTGAAAGTAGCAGAAAGTTCTCCCTCACTGAGCACCTGTTTGAGCAAATGTCTGCTTGTTCGCTCAGGTGGTGTCATATTTGGAGGGCCGGGCAGTAGGAAAAATACTCTGGGTGCCTTGATCATGGAGTCAGATGATTTTATTCCCAAATAACTCCCACAGCGGAAGAATAAGCTCCCTGAAAAGACAGGGAGGGACTCATGCACTCCACATCACAGTGAGCCCATTTTCTCTCTCTTCCTGGAAGAAAAAGCAAACTAGGTTCAACTCTATGGCCAAGATTTGGACATCCTTTATACTTCACCTCCAGCCTGGTGAAGTATACCTCACTAAAATAGGCAGGAAATGCACCACACAGCCCTGAAGTGGTACAAGGACCCAGATGTGGAATGGTAAGTCCTTTGCAAGATGCTGTCAATATAGCAGAATGGGCATTCCATGCAATACTCCCCAAATTGGCAGAGGAACAGCCCCCATGGCATCCCCTCCCATACAGAAGACAACACAAGCCCTATTTCTCTGACTGGCAGCAGTGCCGTTCCCCTCCATGACAACACTCTCGCCCTCATGCCCCTCCTCTCCATCATGGCAGTGATGGTGAACCTCCCCGAGCTGCCCCCCTCCTGCTGGGTAGAATTTCTTTCCCCTCCAAAGACAGCATAAAGTGGTCACAGTGTGAATGCGCTTGACCTTTTGTCTTGGACTAATCTAATTGTGTCGTCTTTGTGTAACCAGCCGGTAAAGGTCAGAGCTGTATTTAACAGGGGGGCCCTTTAGGTACCAAATTTGCCTTGCAGTGAATTAACTTGATTATATTTCTTTCAAATATGTCAGAGCCCAGATCACGTTAACCCTCTTGGCGCTGCCTTTATTTGCTTTGTTCCTATCCCAAGCATGGGGTTGGAAGGGAATAACACTGGGGATGCAGAGGAGCACAACATTTTGTAAACAGACACATATCGATGAAAAGTCTCTATGGGGAGAGAGCAGTTCTGAACTGGCCAGTAAAAGCTGATGAGGCGGCTTGCTGAAACCCCACAGACACAATGTCATTTTCCCCTAGAGAGACAGTGCACTGGGGCTCAACAGGATGGTCAAGCCCACCCCACAGGAAAGGCCCCTATCTTGCCCCAAAGAATGAGCTGTTACACAAAATTCCATTTCATTTCTAAAGCTGACAGAGAGAGTTTCTTCAATTATATATAAAAAAAATGTAAAGCTGTTGACATGCCACTATGCCAACATACTGGACAGCTGTTATGCAATGAGCAAAAAGGGTTGAGTGGCCAGCTGATGAACAGCCTGACCACAACCATGTTAAGCAAGAATAAGTCCCACTGATTCCACTGGAACAAAGCCTCTATTTAAAAACATTAATTTAGCAGTCTAAGACTGAGCAAAAGGTCAGTTAGATGAAGGGTGGAGTAAACAAGCCCCAGTCCTAAATTGGGGGTGGGAGAGATGGAGAATGCCCAGGCCCAAACTTGTAGTGGAAGACCAGACTGGTGAAACCAAGCAGTGTCCCACAAAAGTCTTCCCTTAACTCTAATGTCTCCATCCATGCTAACCTCATACCATCAGATTAGACTTTTGTTTTACTGTCTCCCTGCTCTGCCTTGAAGGATTTTGCTCCCTGCCCACCCATAAGCAAGCAACCACTTCGTAGGCATATGACCTCAGAGTAAGAGCACATTACAATCTTCAGCATTCTTAAGTGTCTTGATATTTAGTGATATCATTTGCAGAAGGCCTAGCTATCCACCATCGTTCCACATGCCTCCCCTAAGGCAGGAGTGGGGGACGTGTGGCCTTTCAGATGCTGGTGGACTGCAACTTCCATCAGCCCTAATTAGCACAGCCAATGGTGAGGGAGGATGGAAGTTGCAGTCCACAACCCCATCCCTACCCTAAGGGCTGCACCCAATGCTACTGAAGACCTGGAGACAATGGCAGGGGCGTGAGGGAGGTCCCTGACAGCAGTACCTACTCACCGAATTGGGTGTGAGAGGGGCCCCCACCACATCAATGATCTGTTCCTTGCCATCACCCTTGCCCTCCTCAGTGCACAAGCTCGACTGTCCATCAGCATGTGAGCCACCATCTGTGTTGGGTCCTGTGCTACCCGCTTTGGCTAGTGCCTCATAACGGTGTCGCAGCATCTGCAGCTCATATTCACAGTTGGCAAAGGCTTGCTTGAGCTCATATAGCAGCACTAGATCACTGCGCAACTCATTGAACATCTGGACAATCTCCTCTGTCGGCATTGGGTTCAGGTCTAGAGAAGGCAAGAGAAGAAAGATAAGCAAAGAGCTGCTCTCTGTCCCCACTCCACTGCTCTGATACCTGCATGGTTTTCTAGGGATCTTGCTTCATTCCAAGCTGGATATAGCAGTAAGCATTAAAGAGCCAACTATGTTGGCTCCTGTATTGCCCCAGCCATAAGACATATTGATAGTGTGTCTTCATCAGACCCCCCCACCAAGCTCTCACAGCACCTTCGAGCCAGGTATGTGGGGAGAGCCTAAATGACAGCCCATCTTTGAGGGAAGGCATTCATTGCATGACCCCATATTTGTTACACTGCCCTGGCTGGGGCCAAGCATCCTTACACTCCCTGGGTCAAGGTGTCTGCTATGCTCCTTACATAGGGCTGGACAGCAGGAGTTTGGATGTTGCCCTCTTTGCCAACAGGAAGCCGCTTCTATTTGGAAGGAATTCACAACATGCCAGGGATATCCCCAGACAGGTTGTGTAGGACCCAGCCAAAAGAATAGCAACATGGAAGCCAATGAGTCAGCCAGAGTCTCCCAGGCAATGGCCACTAACCCCTTTCGAAGTACTTCTCAATGCACAAAGAGATTTGCCTCCTTAATACTATGCTGTCACTCTTGATGGCTTAAAGCGACCAAACAAGAGAGAAAGAGACAAAGACTCTGTTCAAATACTTTTCTACTGGTAAGAATTTTTTTTTAAATCCTGTGCATCATCTTCTGACTTTTACCCCCCCTGCTTTTTTTTTTTTTTTAACAAAACACATATTATTTTCAAACCCATTCACATAGCGTTATTCAAGGAACTGGCTGTATTACTAGGGGGAAAAAATAGCCCCTCTCGACTACAAAGGCTTTGCTCCATGGGTCTCTCTCTCTCTCTACCTGCCCTCTTTACTCACCTACTCCGAGTTCCATCAGCATCTGCTCCAAGGCTTTAATCTTCTTCTGTCCCACGGAGCTCGGCAGTTTCATCTGGAATACAAAGGTAACAGCCACACAGCTCTGAGCTAGCCCTCTCTCACAGCCGCCTAGTTCAAACGGCAAGGGAGCTTTGCTTTTTATAGTGCATGGGGAAAAAAGTGAGCCAAAGAAAGAAAGAGAGAAAAGGGAAATCAAGTGCTGGGAGAGGGAGGCAGAGAGAAGGCCTGAAAGTTTGCAGACTAGGGCCAAGGGCAGGGACTGAAAAGCCTGGTCGTGAGGGCTTTTTCAGTTCTCCTGGCACCAAGATGCAGAGATGCACAGCTTTACAGCTTCCGTGTGCAACTGAATTAACAACAAAAGTTCTGCTCCGCTTCGAACCTCTCCTGCAGTGCCCTGCCCATCAAAGAGCTCAATTACACAGCAGCTAATGTGAGATGCTGCCCTACTTTACTTGCTCTTGCCAGCCTGATTAGACTCGTGCACTAAAAGACTTCCTTCTCCCTTTACCTGCTGAGCCCAGAGCCATGGGATTCATTTACAGAGCGAGCTTTCTAACAAAAGATGCGGAGGCACAAAGAGCACACACACTTGCTCAATTGGTAGAAGTGTGAACACACATTCACGTCAAAGCCAAGGGGGGCATGGGGAACAGGGAAGTATTAAGCAGGGAACCCAAGCTGGGCATGAGATCATACTTAGCATGACCCCCTTGCTACAAGCCTATGGGCAGGAGCAGCTCAAAACATGCAGCTGAGGAAAAGACTGGGTACAAAGACATCAGGCACAATTTAATATGGGAAATGGGTCCCTGGGCACACAGGGAAAAAACAGCAAAGCTAACATCTTTCAAATGCTCCCCTTGGGCTTACAACAAACCAGAGTACAAAGAGGACTGCCTGCAAGTTCTTGCTTTCACTCCACTTTGGAGCTTTCTGCCTCTTGCCTTATTCTCATATTGGCATAGGGATCTGCTTTCTGGCCATGTTCAGGTGACTTCCAACATTAGGATGGTATTTCTTGATCCTGCCATAGGAAATACAGATATCACCCTCTCCCCCAACTTGTTCCACCTTGCGTTTTTGGGAGCAGGAAGCTGGAAAATACCCTAGCTGCTTTCAGAGATATAATTTAGAGCAGGTTCACATGACCAATTCACAGGAGGATTATCTCATGTGAGTGTCTCTCCCCACTGACAGATACCGCTGGAACACACCACAAAGGTTCTATGGCTGCCAACGCACTACAGAGGTTGCAGGGAACTGGGCCATCACACAATAATTGCAATCATCTTGTGAACAACAAGATTGTGTGAAATTATCACAAGCCCTATTTGAATGTTCTTCCCCTGTCCTCCGTGCAATTGCCATCATGTGCAGGGCAGAATGAGTGCAAGCCTGTTGGCACTGCCCTCGCCACTATGTCGCCTTGCAAATGTCAGGAAAGGAACTTCTGCAGCAGGAAGCTAGCTGTACTCATGGAGGCTCTCTTTGCAATTAGAACTCTGATCTTCAAGGGTACTAAGTCACAGGGGAACTTTCACACAAGCAGAGGCTCTCTGCTGCAGAAGTTTGTCTTCCCAACACGTGGAAGGCGACTGGGAAGGCCCAAGGGAGGGGGTGTGGCTAATAGGTTCATCCTCACTCTTTTTCTCATATGGGAGGGGGGAAAAGATGGCCCGAATAGGGAGCTACAGGAAAGGCAGAGCACAGACTCGTATAACTCAGACTCATGAACATCTGAAGAGATCAGCTACAGTAGTGAGAGGGAAACGTATTTCTGCTGGTTGCCACAATGACCAGTTAGAGGAGTGATTTCTGTCTTCTCCTAGCCAAGCCTTCCATTACAATTCCTCACAGTCCACAGCCTTTTACAGCAGGTGGTCCAATACCCAGTCATAACTCCGGGCTGGAAATGGGTGTGGGAGCTGTGTGGAATTCCAGATCTGCAATAGGCAGGCAAAGGTTCCCTTTTAGCATCAACCTGAACCTTCTGGGATTCTGCAGCCTAATGCAGAAACCAGAACAAGTTGTCTAACAGCAGATTCTGAAGGTTCCTGCAAGAGTCAACAATGAAACATGAGAGCTTTGTTTTATTATATCATTTTTAACCACTACACTTGGGCACAAATTGGTACTCTGCTTAAGATAAGGGTGGGGGACGTGTGACCCCCCAGATGCTGTTGGACTGCAACTCCCATCAGCCTTAGCCAGCTCAGTCAGTTGTGATGGATGATGGGAGCTGTAGGGCCACACACTCCATACCCCTGACTTAAGAGAACACCATCTCCTCATAAGAGAACACAGTTTCATCATCCTTCACATCCCTGTTTTATAATCTTTTCTTGTGCTGCCCAAGGCACACTCATTTCTCTCTCCCTTTCACTCTCACTTTTAGCTCTAGAGTCCAGCTTTATTCTTCAGCTCTCTGGCTCTAGCTGGAGTTCAGAGAGCAGGTCTAATATAGTGGCTGAATGAGGATGTTCCTGGTTCAGATCTCACCTCTGCCATACTCATTAGCTGGCTTTAGGCAAGCCACTCTCTCTTGGCCTCAGTCTCCCATGTACACTACTGGGGTGGAGGTGGGGGGTAATAATACTGATTTATCTTACAGAGTTGTTGTAAGGATTAAAACTACATGGTGCATGTAAGTCACTTTCAACACTTGAAAGAACTATACAAATGCTAAATAATATTGTTGTAGTTCAAACCACTCAACTTTTTAATTTCATTGCACTACGTAGCAACTATATGAAAATATGTTTTAGCTACATACAACACGTTTGATCTACTACTTATGCTACGCAAAAAGTGCATATTAATAACACTATTCTTCATTGTTAAAAGCAATTCTAGGTTGCTCCCATCTAGGTTCTAACAGCAAAACACTGACTTCTCAATAAAACCTTCCTATATCAAGAAACACTAACCCTACTTCCTAACAGGTATTTTGCTTATCAAGTCCTGTTCTCTACATACATCTGTGCAACACCAGTTATATCCAATACTTGAAGAATCATGGCTATTGGCCATGAGAGCTAAATGGAACCTCCAAGTCCAGAAACAGTATCTCTCTGAATAAGAGTTGCTGGAGGCAAAGGTTGAGGGAGGAGGACCTTTGCCCATGCCCAGCTTGTGAGCTTACCAGAAGCATCTGGCTGATCACTGTTCAAAACAGAATGTTAGACTAGATAGAGCAGAGATAGACAACCTGTGGCCCTCCAGATGTTGGATTCTAACTCCCAGCAGCCCCAGCCACCATGGTCCAGGATGATGGGAGTTGTAGTCCAACAAGTTCCCCACCCCAGGACAGAACTTTGATAGACCAAGCAGGGCTCTTCATATATTCTTAGATAATCTACCCACCCAATATATTCATTACATGGGTCACACTTTCTAGCTAAGAGCATGACACTAATATGAATAAGATCTGGCGGAAACTATGTCATGCTTCCTATACAAAATAAGAACCACATACCTTCCCTATGGCAAATTCTTAAAGTGATGAGAGTACCAGACCACCTTACCTGTCTCCTGAGAAACCTGTACGAGGGTCAAGAAGCAACAGTAAGAACCAGACATGGAACAACCGATTGGTTCAAAATTGGGAAAGGAGTACGACAAGGCTGTATATTGTCATCCTGCTTATTTAACTTATATGAAGAGAACATCATGAGAAACGCCAGGCTGGATGAATCAGAGGTCGGAATTAAGATTGCCGGGAGAATTATCAACAACCTCCGATATGCAGACGATACCACCCTAATGGCAGAAAGCGAAGAGGATCTAAAGAGCCTCTTGTTGAGGGTGAAAGAGGAGAGTGCAAAAGCTGGTTTGAAACTCAACATTAAAAAAACTAAGATCATGGCATCTGGCACTATCACTTCCTGGCATATAGAAGGGGAAGAAATGGAAGCAGTGACAGATTTTACTTTCTTGGGCTCCAAGATCACCGCAGATGGTGACTGTAGCCATGAAATTAAAAGACGCTTGCTCCTTGGGAGGAAAGCTATGGCAAACCTAGACAGCATAGTAAGAAGCAGAGACATCACCTTGCCGACAAAGGTCCGTCTAATCAAAGCTATGGTTTTCCCAGTAGTAATGTATGGCTGTGAGAGCTGGACTATAAGGAAGGCTGAGCGCCGAAGAATTGATGCTTTCGAACTGTGGTGCTGGAGAAGACTCTTACGAGTCCCCTGGACTGCAAGGAGGTCAAATCAGTCCATCCTAAAGGAAATCAACCCTGCCTGCTCATTGGAAGGACAGATAATGAAGCTGAAGCTCCAATATTTTGGCCACCTAATGCGAAGAGAAAACTCCCTGGAAAAGACCCTGATGCTGGGAAAGACTGAAGGCAAAAGGAGAAGGGGACGGCAGAGGATGAGATGGCTAGATAGCATCACGGATGCAATGAATATGAACTTGAGCACACTCCGGGAGAGAGCGCAGGACAGGAAGGCCTGGCGTGCTATGGTCCATGGGGTCACGAAGAGTCGGACACGACTGAACGACTGAACAACAACAACCTTCCCTATTCCAGAAAGTAGAACAGAATGCTTAGTTAGGATTTCTTCTCAAGTACTGACCAGTGCTTAGCTTATCCATCCCCCTCTAGTCACAGCTCCAGATATGCTTTCTTCTGTAAGTTCTATGAACATACCAGGATAAACTAGCAAGAGGAAATAGTGTGGAACTCCGTATGTCAATCAGAGCTGCCAATGGCAAGTGAGGAAGTCATTTTCCCTTATCTAGCCAGTAGGGTGGGTAAGGACTGAGAGCTGGCCCAAGAGTCTGAAAATACCCAACATTATTGCCTTGCTGGTGGCTTAAAGGGTGGGGAGGCACAGAAGCAGTGTGGATAGATTTAGATCTACCAATAGACCGCAGAAGAAATACGAGTCCAACCCAAGAGAAGCGGACTGTTTGAGTTTACTCAGCTTTAGAGAACATCAATTAAGCTTCCCTTTAATTTTGGGGGAGGATTTGGCCTGTGAACATGAAAGCTCCATTGGCTTCTTCAAGCAAGAGTATATTTTAATTTTACCATCATTAAGAAAACATTATGATTTATGCGGCTGCTGTCGGACTAATATCTTTAAAATTTAGCTGGCTAAGCCAATTCATCTTTAAGACTGATGAAGGTTGATTGCTCTCTATGCAAAATGTATTAAAACTAAATGAGGAGTCTATTACTCACAGGGCGCTGATAATCCGTTAGGTAGGCTCCGTTAGCCTGGCAGTCTCAACAGCAGGGGAAGGCCCAATGCTCCATTCACCTCCGCAGCAGAAAGCACAAGGCAGCTGCCGTTATGAAAAGCTGCAGATTTTTGGTGTAGTCAAGTTTGACAGAGCTATAACACTACAAAATTCAGGACTCTCACTGATAAACTAAATGCTGTCTTCTAGGTTATGTGGGGACATATTAATCTGGCTCTATGTAAAGTTTACATCCCACAAGCAGAGTCTGTAACTGAAACCGTTGCTGTTCCAGGTTCTTTTCTGCTTTCTTTGGAGATCTATTCAGGTTGGGGAATGAGGTCCAGCACCACCTTCCTACAAAGAATTATGGGTAAAACAACTTCTTGAGCAGAACTGCCTTTCTGACCAAGTGCCTTGATGGAACTCACTAAAGCTGCAATATAGGTGGCCCAAATCATTACCATAATAATGGAAAGGAAATGAAGTTTACCCATATTAAGATTATAATGGCTACCAGACATAGCCCCACTGGCTAGCCAGCTGAACTAGCTAGTGAGCATAACAATGGGAAGAACTCCTAGGTAGTGGAAAATTTCAAATTTCAACGAAGGATAAGTCTACAATGACGGCATTACGTTAAATCATACCACTGAGCAATATGTTCTTCATGCTTTGATTAAGATCCTTTCCTACATTCTTAACATTAATGTCATAACATGTTTCCTACAGAGACCTTCCTAACAATCTAAGTGTCAATTTACACAACATATGTTTAAGCCACTGTGGCTGATCTCTCTCTCACACAGAACACATAAACAAAATCACAAAAACTGAAGGTATGTTTGAGGCACATACAAATGGTGCCTCAACATGATCTTGTCCCAGCTGGTAGCCCAGCTCTTCTAAGGTGATCATATAAGGTCCACACCATGTAGTACACTTGCCCTAAGAATTAGAACTGAACTATACACTAAGAAATATCATGTGCTACAACCTTTCCTGGACTGACACGTGATGAATGGTCTCTCCACATTAAAAACAAACGAACAAACAAACCTGCACATAGCAAACTAGCATATGACAAAGACATGTAGGTGAGAATGTTTCTTCCTGACATGCCACTTTTTACAAAGAGTTTGTCATGGGGAAGCATTCAGTTTTGTGATCCCTGCATTTTGAAGTGGTACAGCCTAGGAAGGGCCGTAACACATATTTCTGAATATGCAGTTTGGTCCTGACACTAACAGGTAGGCAGTATGAGGTAGGCTGATGGGAAAGAAGGGCCTTCTTTTAAAGAAGGCTCTACAAAAATGACTATCAGAAAGCCAGTGCCAACGGAAGTGTCCTTTGAAATCATTCTTAAGACCAAACTCTAATTCAATACATAGTAGGTACGCAGTTACCATGAAAATATGTTCTCATGGCATTCCACATAAGCAGTTCAGCAGAGATCCCACTGCAATGGGAGAAAAGTTCCAGATTCATTCCTCCTCCACCCATTGACCCTTTTATGCTTCAGTATCTCCAATTTCCAAAAGGATGCTTGTATCAACATATGCACAAAACTAGGGATGTTACTGGCCGGGGAGGGGGGAATATTTATAAAATGCAAGCACTCATATTCACATCTTTGTACACATACTAAAGACTAGCATAAGGCAGGGTGTGAACCTTGTAAGAGAAACATGTAGGGATAATTTGTTCTGAGTCCGACATACACTTCTTCACTCCATTTCCAGACAAGACAGAAATATTTCATAGGGGCAGATTAATAGAATCCTCCAACTGTTTAGCACTGCCCCTTAACTGGATATGACTAGAAGCAAAACAATGGAATCAGATGCAGAACCATAAGGCTGAGTCAGTTTGGCAGAAATCCCCCGAAGAATGCCAACAGTAACCAAGCCAGCCTAAGGGCCACCTAGATGAAACCTGCAAACTACATGTCAGAAACAACAATTGTGTATCTTGCAATATAGCTCAGCTCAGAATGGCGGTGCTGCATGCTGGGACTTTTGGTTTCTACAGGCTTTCACTCCTTCCATATTAGATTAAAGATGGACAATCACAACCTGTTATCTTCCCCACTAGACAACAAAGTGCTTACCTAACTACCAACACAATCTGAGTTGGGCAGAAATTAGGTGGCAGTTCAATGAAACACAGGGGAAAGTTCAACTCTAAGCAAGTGCAACAGAAGGAGTCTCAGAGAGCAGGTAGTGTCAAAGAGGCCCTTCCTCTTCGTAACAATCTACCAGAATTATTTATTATTGCTAAAGTCCCTAAATAATCATACCTCAAAAATATATGGATTGCTCAAATTGAAGAACTGATTAGCTGGGATTTTTTAGGTTAATATATTTTGGATGCTCTCCTCCTCTGACAACCTCTCTCCGCAGCCCTCTTTGCATCACCAGCTTGTGCTTATAATTATGCCAGCATCGCTTTTGATTTAAGGACTGAGCCTTTGTCCTCACTATAAACAACCAGTAAATGCATGAACTGTGCAGCAAGAGAAAAATAAATAAAAGGGCAACACAACAATATATGAATCAAAGCCATGTGATCAGATGAGGATAGCAAGTTTGCAGAGTGGCAGCAGCCAGGAGAGACTCTTCCTTACCCACCAATGAAATGGCAGGGAGCAGGCAAGTAAGCAATAACCTGGTCACCGTGATTGGAAAATAAAAGCACAATGAGCAAGATCACTAAGACTCATACCTGGCTCACTTCCATCCCACCCCCTTCCTCACCCCACAAACTATGAAAATCCTGGTAGTAAGAGGACCATATTGACATGAAAGTTTGAACTTCTGCTTGTCTCAGATCCCACCATTATCCCCATATGAACTGATCTCATACACAAGGACAGCTGGGCCTGTGGTTGAAGAATTCTCTCTTCTGCTGTTCAAGTTGCATCCAAAACTACAACAGGATTTCATTTCTTCATAAGATACTGCAATTATTATATTTTGTAAATTGGTGTTTTAAATGTGTAAATGAAATTGGGCTTAAGAAGGGATATGGGCCCTTCCCTACAGAGCTCATTCATTTCTTTGTGGGTTTCACTACTGAGCAACTCACATTTACATTCCACACTATAATGGAAGAGGAGTTTGCCTGGCACTGTAAGAATCTTCTAGATATTTCAGAGTTCACTACAAATCATCCTATGACTGCTGTGTTTACAAAGGTCACTGGCAGGAAGTGTCTGGGAAGGGCTGCAAGCAGAGAACTATTATGAACAATGCTTTAACCATGACCACTCACCTTAAGCCTACTATGCATTCTGGGTATACTGAACACTGTTGCCTGCTACACATGTAAGACCCATAAGATTCTCCAAGAAGGGGAATACCACATTTGGGCTGACAGCAAAGCCACGGTTCAGTCACAGAGCATCCACATAGAAGTGCCAGGCTGACATTGGAGGATTTGCCCCCTTTTCTATAAAACAACTAGTCAGGCACTAGCAACAGCCCTGGAGCTGGAATGTTTATATCTTATTATTACTTTTCATTCACAGAACTGCCCAAAGAGGTTTTAAATTCCACAGTACAATCTATGCCTTAGCCCCATCTTGAACAATGAGCTCGTCTCCTGTTGTATTTAAAAAACTAATCAAAGGAAAGGTTTTTAATTGCCTCTCTTCAAGGACATACAATAGGCACTCTTCAAGGTATATACTGAAATAAGGATCTACAAAATTCAGACCAGGACTTTTTATGCTGTCGTCTAAGATTTACCCATAACTGACTCTATAAGATGCGCACGCAAGACATTATCCACTGGGAATGTGCTCAGAGCAAGGTGTTCTGAAATGAATGGAGGTTGCACCCAAATATTGTACTCTTGTGCAACTTCAAATGTTTTCAGTCAGGGCTGCATAGGAGGATTCTTAGTGGATTCCCAACCTCCCAAGATGGAGAAAATATTTGCTCAACCTGCCATTTAGGAATAAGACATGGAGCAAAAGGATTCAATTAAAATTTAAGTCATCCATCAGGAAAGGTTTCCTAACTGTCAGATCAGTGCAGCAATGGAAGAAGCAGCCCGAGAAGGCTGTAGAATCACCTTCTCAAACTCCAATTGAGTAATTTCCTTTGAAGGATAAAGTGACCGGTGACGCAGACATTATCCAAATAAGGGGGACCAAATTTTCCAAAAGCATTAGGATACTTCCCATAGGGACTTCCCCTCCTTTATGTGACCTAACATCCTGTTGGCATTTCTCAGCCACAGCTGCAGGCTGAGTAAAGTTCTTCCTTTAATGTTTGATTGTTCACAACTATGCAAAATATTTACCCCTTTCAGCTGCTCATTCCTGTATTGGGTTCTATAGTTTGTTTTTAATGACAACTCACTTTTAAGGAAATCCCTTCACACACAGCTGCATTTTAGTAAATGTAAGCCACAGACTGTTGACTCTGACTAGGGACCAAATTCTTCCAAGATCACTTTGCAAAAGTTATTTCCAAGTCTTGTTAAGTAGTCTGGCATATGCAGTCTGGTAATACTGACAAATATTAGTTCCCAAAACTACTAGCATCCCACTGTCAGGGAACACAGCCCAGACTCAAAATACTGAGGGGTTTGAAAGAATCAAAAGCTAGAGTTCAACCTCCTGCCTAAAAGCCAAATCTCACAAGTGAACTATGAGCAGAAATCATTAGACAAATTTATTCAAGTGTTATTAGCAAATTTGGTTAGACTCCATTCAGTTATCAGCAAACACATCCAATTAGAAACAGTAGGCCTTATTAGGAACTATTGAAAGGGAAATTAAGTGCGCCCACGCCCACTGAAATCAACAGCTTTTAAGCTTTAACTGTGCACTAAGTTTCATACCCAAATTCCTCTGAATTGCGCTTAAATTCCCCTGGACTGTGTCATGCCATTCATGATACATTAACAGTGCAATCGTACATATTTGAAAATAAAGAAATAACTTTAAAAATTAATATATTGACATATTAAATTATATTGCTAAAATAAACACTTGCTAAAACAGCAAGGTTTGTCATCACCTCTTTCAACACCTCCAGAAACAGCCACTGAGAACACTTCTTTAAGAACCCGCATTATTTCAACTCTGCACCAGTTCCTGTACTCAAGGGAACACTTTTGGTTGACCTTAGACAGCAGGACAGGTCCTAGCAGGGGTGGCAAACCTTAAGGACAGCCTTCTTAAAATAAGACCAGAGTTTCTCAGAATTTGACAAATGCACTTGACACCACACTGCAAGTCGTTACAAAATTTGCAACACAATCATGGATGTGGACTTGCACAACTCCACAGCTGATGGATCACAGCTGACATGTCACAAAGGGCCACACTGGCAGTCTTACATGTGAGTCCCATATGAAGACAAAATTCACAGCCAGCCTCCCGTTAGCAAAAGACTTGAGAACCACTGCAATAACTCAATACACAGAAAGGGTGGCAACAGAACACCTCCGTGTTGTATTGCTTCAGCACTCATTGTCTGTGAGTCAAACCAAGATGACACTCAAATCACACATGCCTCCCCGCACACCCATTTTGCCATGTGCTCTGTGTCTCTAACTATTATCTCATACATTCGTGTAGTGGAGTCTGGCTCTGCACGCTGTTACTGCATGAATGTGTCAGTGAAAGCAACAAGAACACTTCATCTTTCTAACCATCGGAAGTTTTCCCTGTCGTGGCAATGTACAATTTCCGGCTAATAAGGAGGCGCTGATTACCATCAGCTTATCTCACCAAAATGCCTTTCAGCATAGTCAATACTAAAGAGATAAATTATTAATTGTTCCAAGTAATTAAATTTATCAAATCCAAATAAATATTACTGGTATTTTATGTAACTGCTTTCAAGGCTCGGCCTCTGAAGGGACAGTATTGATCAAGCAAAGAAAGACAGATGTTTCCCCCATTAGCAGCTGATGAGGTCTGGGTTTGCATTAACGTCCAAGAGAAGGCACGTGGCCAAGGGCCTCTTATGAAGAGTAAACAAGCAGCTCACACAACCATTTCATAGTGGGGCAAATCAAATAGAGAGGACATACATTTAATACACACACACCTAAGCCCTCCCTTGCACCAAGCTTTGACCAAAATACTCGTTTATCTTGAATACATACTACAATTGCAGCCCCCACTCCCCAACCCTGTGTTCTGAAAAAACAAGCACCACAGTGGATTGTACCTCATTAATCAGTGCTAAAAAAGTGCTCAGTTGGCTAGTAAATATTTAAAAGCAAGTGAGGGTGGATGTGTGAATCAATGGGAATGAAAGCTCCCTCTCCCCCCATTTCTTTTTAATTGGTCTGACCACCAATTTGTCTACAAGATCCTAGTTAGCAGGTAACAAGTAAAACTGCTGGCTGGAAGCCTTTCTTGGTGGAAGGTGTCCAGCTGTGAGCTAAACAATTGCGCCACAGCATCCCCCAGCGCGCTCCGTGGCTCTGAGGTTGCTACGAACTTTCTTTCATCCTACTGTTTTTGCCTCATTATCAAAGACATTGCCGTCTGGAGTCCAGACCTCTTGCCTCGTCCCATAGACTCAGTGCAACAGCCCTGGATCAGAACCCAAACACACAGCTGTCCTTAATCAACACTTTCTTTAACAAAGGGGAATAAAGTAGCAACTAAACATATCAACAAAATCCCCTGAAAAATGTGTATTAGCACATAGGGCATCATGTACTAACTAAATTGAATGCCTTCAATCTAGTCTGAACTCGGGGAATGGAGAGCTAGAGGAGCACAATTAAAATAATGTCTGGTTTTCTAAAACAAGCAATGCCTGCACTTTTTCTAAATTTACCACACAAGATCTTGGACTCATACAGAGTGACCCTTTTTCAAGATGGTCACTACATACCACTATTGAAGCCAAGATGTCTGAAGGAAAAATTGTATTTTTATAAAGAAAAGAACAGAAACAGTAGCCTACATTTGATCTTTTAACAACGAAAGACAGCTGTTAATTTCCAGTGACTGTTTTCAAGCATTTACTTCGCTAAAGGCCTGTTAGTTACATAGAACTAATAGCTATAGCTATTTTTCCCCCTTGAAATTTGTCTAAGCCACAAATTTCCAACACTTCGTTACACTGGGCATCTGACATACCTAAATTATGGCATTGAGGATCAAGAAAGACACAAAACATATTGCTAGGGTGCTTCCAAATGGGAGTTTTGAATAGGTACAATGAATCAGCATCCCTAACACCCACTTTCTACATGGGGCGTGTACCAATCCCTGTGTGAATCTCTGCTAGTAGAGCGCACTGCGACATGGTAAGCTCTGTATTATATTACTTACAAAGCATATTTAAAAGCTGCCTCCTGTAGTTTATACTAAATAAATGTGATAATTTGTAAAGTCATCATTAATCCAAAGGGTGAAAGCCATTACTGGGAGCGCACTGGCTATTTTCTGATATTCACGAAAGCCTTACCCCTTATTATTAAGCAGAAAACGGTGTTGATCTTAGATATGAAGCTGTCCCTGGCTTCTCCATTGCAACAAACTGCAAAAGAGAATCTGAACAAGCTGTTTAGAAAGAGGACTTAATCCAGGCAGTTAACAAATCCTCTCCCGATTGCTCCCCAGGGCTTCTATGTCTACTCACCTTTGCGTATGTCACACTGCACAACGTTTCCAAACCTTGTCAATCAGGAACAGAGCTGGGGAGGGGCTGGCGTAAGAGAACATACTGGCAGAACTAGCGCCCCTGTATAGCCAGCATTTTCAGAACCGGGCCAATACTTAGAATTACAATGACTTGGAGAAACCACTGAAATGCCATACAAACATTAGTTAAGCCTCCCAGCTCTGTGGGTGCCAACAGCGTAGCTAAAATTACTAAACATTATAGGCAGAGCCCTGACTCATATATTACTGATACAGGCTGACTGCTGCAAAGGATGGATTCTGGTGGCACTGATAGTAATCTAACATGCAATCCTCCCATTCTATGTGATTCTGCCCTCTGAAGGTTACCAATGAGTATGGAATCCAATCACAGAGAAATGGCAGCCATGCTAAACCTTTAACGCAAGAACTGGGTCTCAGACAAGCTTTAATTAGTGGCCAAAGGTCCATTCTCATCATCCGATGGCTTTTTTTTCCTATTCAAATCCCCCCCCCCCCCCAAAATAGTGATATGTGCACCAATGTGTTCCAGCAATAGGGCTAGATTTACTAATAAGCAGCCTTAACATATGTTTCTGGCAGGTAAGGGGAACTGTTTGGCCCCAGGGGACAGACTGCTGTCTGGCTCACACCCCAAGGACTGGATGGCATCAGGGGGCAGACCCTCCATCCTGTAGCCCCACCCCCTGATGTCTTAAGTAAGTTTCTCAATGTACAGAAAGGCATGGACCACTCACTCATGCCCTTCTCTGCACAGAGAAACTGTTTCTCCATACAGAGAGAAGCAGGAGCAATAGTTTTGTGCCTCTCTCTGTACAGAGAAAAGGCAGCCATTCTCAGTAGCAAAGAAAGGCAGCCTCTCTCTGCCCCAGGGAAAGGAATCCCCCGCTGTTATCTCCAACCAGTAATAGGAAATAAGAGTGGGGATTCCCCTTCCCACCCTGGAAAAAGCCTGCCTTTTTCTAGTGTTAAGAGAGGGGGCAAAGCCTGGGAGAGGGCTTCCATGGGCCAGATGGAGAATCTCCATACACCACATTAGGCCTATGGGCCAGGGGTTCCCCACTCCATGGCTTAGAGTCTTACTGTAAGTAAGACTGTAAGCCATGGGCCAGGGTTCCCCACTCCACATTAGGCCTATGGGCCAGGGGTTCCCCACTCCATGGCTTACAGTCTTACCTTTAGAGGGCTCAAGACCTTTAAAGGAAAAAAAAAAAGATTCCATGCAAAAGCTCAGATAAGACAATCCCTTTTAACAAAATGTTTATAGTAATGTAGAACAGACAAAACCCTTGATGGTGAACAGGAGTCTCAATCTATAGCAGCATTCCCCAACCCATGTGTTGGACTACAACTCCCCTCACCCCAGACAGTGACATTTCCTCCCTTTACATGCAAAGGGAAGGGAGGAGCATGTGAGCCCAAGGCTCATGCTCGTAACAAAAAGAACCATGGTTTGTTGTTATGTCTGAACCAGGCAATAATCACTCACCTCCTGCAACTATAGCCAAACCCAGCAGCTCAAAGAAGCATTCCAGGTCACGTTCCAAAATTACACTAATTAGCTTACTGTCAGAAAAAGATCTCCCATATAGTCATAAATTCTAAATTCTAACATGCACCATAGCCAACCAGTATTCCATACTTTACTAGAGGTTTTGAGACAACTTGTCACACAGCAAAGTTGTGGCAACCCCCCTGTGACCAGCATGCTTAGTATGGAGGATGAGCACTGCATCTTGTCGCTCCTCCAATCCAACCATCCTAGAAGAGGATGGCTCTGGAGCTCCCAAGTAATTTCCTGCAAAATGGCAATTATTTTATTAACTTCATAGTTATTTTCTCCATTACCTGTACACAATTCCTGTGGGGGTCAGCCACTACTCTTGTCGTTTTACTAATGAGGAAGCAAGGATGAGTGGCAGTGACTTGACAGAAGCCTCCTAGCCAACCCCAATGGATGAACTAGCATTTCAAATCCAGATTTTCCAGGTACAAGTTTAGTAGTATATCCACCAGAGTTTTCAAGTCCCCCCTGAACTGCACCTTACACATCTGCCTAGTGCAGCTTAGGTGAAAAAGAATCATTATGTAGTAAGTTAAAATAAGAGTAAAAAAAAGAGGAAACCTAATGAGAAAACAGAAAGCTATTTGTCAGGTTAACTCTGTAACATTAAAATGCCCTCTGAGTAAGTTCAGAAGTCAGACAGAATAGCCAGGTTTGCTCCATGTCCTAGCCACTTGTTCTCCCAGAATTTGATTCATCCTGCATCATCATGCAAGTATGTTATGAAATCCATAGATGAATCTGCAACTTGTGGTCAAATGTTAAAATGTCAGTTAGCCAAATTAATAGTGGGTATTGTAAAGAATGCAAGAGGCAAAGCTGCCTTGTCATCCATTTCCCACTGATCTTCCAAGGACTGTTCTCCTGTCTATGCTGAGGTCCCATTATCAGACATGACAGCTTGGCCTTAGATGAACATGTAAGAGCAAAGAGACAGGTTCAGAACAGTTCAAGCTTAAGAGCTTTCAGCTGTGCACAACTGGCACCTCTACTGAGCCTCCAGAGCAAACACACAGCTAGTATTCCAGACTAACTAGACCCCATTTTACTATTGCAGCCCAGACTCCATTGGACCTTAACAGCTCTAAAAGGAGATGAGATAGGAAATGAAAGTAAGTAAGCATCCATGCAGACCTCCCAGGACCAGTACAGCAGCCTACCCTCTGACTCCGCAGCGTGACACCTGCAGACTTGAAGTCCGGAAACTTGATGCCAGCTGTTTCAGGGACAGCCTAAAAGAGAAAGAGACACAATATGTTGATAAAGGAAGTGCAAAAGGAGGCCCAAGACAACCCAAAAAAGATAGCACCATTTCCTGCCGGAGAGCCACCTGCCAGTGACACATGCCTAAACTAAGAAGGGCAGAATTGCTTCTGAGCACAATTGCAAGGCTCTGAAAAACAGGACTGGGGCAAACTCTGCATTTACAGTCCTGCAGTAGCACCAATATTAATCCACTAGTTCAAATGCCATTCAAATTGCACAAAGGTAGCTTCAGTACATTAAGATATCAACAATCTCTGCTAGTACAAATCTATCCATACAGATGACACTGTTCGCACTATCAAACAGCCCACCACAGGATATTTAAGCCACAGATATTTGGTTCTGAACTAGCTACTATTACTTGACATCCACTTCTTAAAGAATTTTGTATAGGTTCCTCAAAAAAGGATATATTAGAGCTTTTAAAAAGTACAGTGCAGAAAAAGCAAAAATGATCCAGTGCCCTTGTTAGTTTTTTTATAAGAATGGCTAAGAAGATTCAAACTCTTGCAGCTGGATCCTATGAATATTTACCCAGAAGTTAAGTCATGCCAAATTTAGTGGGATGTACTCCCAAGTAAATGAACTTGAGCACACTCCGGGAGAGAGGGGAGGACAGGAATGCCTGGCGTGCTATGGTCCATGGGGTCACGAAGTGTCGGACACGACTTAACGACTGAACAACAACAACTCCAAAGTAAACATGCATAGAACTGCCCTGTCTTCAACAGAACTAAGAAGAGACATGGCACTGTAGCACTTTTCCACATGGGGTAAAGCAGATTTTGTAATCTGCAACTGGATGGCTTTCCTGTGACACAACAAACCTAACAGTTTGCAGATGATAAAAGTGGCAAGAAAACAGAGGTGGAAAGCAGGGAACATGAGATGATCTTGAGTAGGGCAGGTGGGACAGCATGCAGTACAGA
Organism: Heloderma suspectum; assembly: GCF_057233095.1. Taxonomy (NCBI): domain Eukaryota; kingdom Metazoa; phylum Chordata; class Lepidosauria; order Squamata; family Helodermatidae; genus Heloderma; species Heloderma suspectum. Next base: position 236,119,433 of record NC_139461.1, read on the forward strand.
ATATGATGTTGCTCCTCATTCACTGCAAAGTGTAGGAGAAGCAGCTTTCAGAAGTCTGTAGGGAACCAGAACTTTGTAGCCAAAGCAAAGAAAATAATGAATGGTTTGGAAAAAGTGAACAGAGAAATATGATTTGTTTCATATTAGAACTGGGGTCACCTAGTGAAACAAATATGCAACAAATTTAAACGTGAAAAAAGTATTGATTTTGTTATAGCACAAATCTACGTTCAGAACTCACTATTGTAGGATGTGCCTACCGTACAGTAGGATTTTAAAGATCATGAAATATAGGAATGCCAATAGCTATGCACCAAGATGTTAGACTGCTCAGTCCCTTGCCAAACCACCCCTTTCCATTAGACTTCTATAATGGGAAGCGATCCATAGGAATTGGAGTATCCTAGTCATGCCTGTGATCTTGCACACTTTGTCCTAAATGTTCAAAACTAGCTAACATCTGAGGTACTGGACAAGATGGAGTAATGGCACAACATGTGCATCTGTCGTTTAAGTTCTTTATGTCAAAGGCTGCACTACCTTAACAGCAGGTTATTCCAGATGAACTGTGAGAATCCCACTAGGCTAATATCAACAGGGCCTCACACAAACCAGGACTATAAGAATGCTGTTCAGGCCACCAGATCTCCAAACCCTTGATTAACTGCAACACCTTTGCTTTGTCCAGTCACCTAACAGACGGACTCTTCTACAGATAGAGCTAACTTCATGCAACATTTTACACAATATCAACTACCACATTGATTTGCTCCTTGGTTTAAATAAATTGTTTGCTTTGACCTATTTTGTATTGTGTGAATTTTGGCCTCAATCCTTTTACTTTGATGCATCAGTAGAAGGTCTACTGTTACCTTTTCACCACTAAGCCCTATCCTATGGCATTATGGTCTTGTCTAGTACAACTTTTATCATACCTGCATGACTGCATATCTCAACCCTGCATGGTCTCAACTGTGTAATCTGATTTTGTAATCTGATTATATTTTGTAATCTGACTTTGAAATGCAAAATTATGACTTCTCAAAATCTTGAGAATCTCAGGATTCATTAAGATCGTTTTTATACCTCCCCACCCCTGCCCCCGGCACCCATGGTTACATATTTTCACAGTTTCCCTGTGAAACAGTCAATGCATTTCAGCCTCCAATAAACCAGCATCTAGTGTTGTGTCATTTTGTATTAACTATTTAACTTTTGTACCCTTTGTATTTAACATTACTGTTTCTATTCTATTCATTTGCTCCCTGCATGGACTTCATGCTGGCGAAAAATCTACCCATCTCATACTCCCTTACATTTTTCACCAGGAATAATATCTTTCCCCTCTAGCCAAATATTTCCCCATTACAAGCTAAGTATATAATTTATCTGCCGTTTAAACACTGCAGATTCAGAAATGTTTCAATACTATAAATTCTCAGACAATTAAGTTATAATTTTAAAAGTGGATGTGCAGGGGAATCCTCAGCAGAGAAAGAAAGCCAGCAGAAGAATCCTCTGTCTTTCCCTTCTCACACTGAATTCCATGTCTCTGGCAAATAAAAAGGTGGGCCAGGGACAGACTACAACAGATGTCTCAACTGTCCCTGTTCCGGTGGACAAAAATGGATATTCCCTTATAGCAGGTTTTGCAAGGATAACGAGCATTGTTTTAAAACATGGAATAACTCCATGTCAAAAATACAGTGTTACTGGTTAGAGTACTAAACTAATCCCTATCACAGTATTTGCAATCTACAGCAGGGGCGGGAAACATGTGGCCCACTGGCCATATCACACGCACGCCTTTTCTGCAGCCCCTGAAACCACCCAAGTTGCTGCTACCACCAAATTTTGATAGCAGCAAAAAAGCCACATTTTCACTTTAAAACAAGGCATGCGGGGGAGTGCTTTTTTGGTTGCAGGGGATGCCTTGTTTTAAACTGCCCCCCAAACACACACAACAGCACTAAGGACAGAAAATGTATCAAATACTTTGAGTCCTGATTAGTTAAAGGGCAATACAGCAACCAAAGGGAGCTCACTGGGAGATAGAAGATGGGGCTGAGCTGGATAATCCATACATGCTTCTCTAAAAGAAAAAATGTCACCAGTCCCTCATATTCTTGTTATTCCTACTGAACAGCTTCCACTGCCAAAGAGGAGAAAAAATCTGCCTTTTCCCCCAGAAAGGTCAAATTTGTAAAGGGATATACTGTGAACTATACATGAAGCAATTCATGTATTCTATGAACCAAATGATATACTGAAGTATCAACTATACACCAAGTATAGGAGTCACTGGAATGACACTGATAAAGGAATTTCTTTCTGCCATTTTCAAACTCTCTTACTTGTGTTTGGCCAAGACCTACCCTGTTGAAGATACCCAATTTGGTCTTCCAAAGGAAAGACCCAATCTCTTCCCAGGAAGTCTATGTCCATTGCAACAACTTAGTTACTAGATCCCTAAAATAATAATACCCTTTATCACCTGGACCCACATCAATTGGTCAAAATATGCTATGTGGGCTTTTTACCATGACAAAAATTATTATAAAGAACACTTTATTAAAACTCCTAATAAATAAATTGAACCTGGGACCTAGGACGACCAGCAGCCAAAGCCAGAGGGGTGGACTATTGTGACAGCAACAGGAAGGAGTACAGGTGAACCCTATGACTATCAGATCAGATTTTTGTGAACCGCCCAGAGAGCTTCGGCTATTGGGTGGTATAGAAATGAAATAAATAAATAAATAAAATCAGCAGCAATGCATGCTGGGATCTGTAGATTCCACCATACTAAAGGATCTGGCAGATGCAACCAAATGTCTATAAAAAAATCTATTTCATTCAGTTCAAGAGAATCTCAGTACAGTTTTAGGTGTGCCCTTCCACCTCCACTCAACAATTATCCGCCTAATCCCTAATGAAAATGAGGGACACACTAACTCCCTCCTGCACCGCACAGTCTGTCTTCACCTCACATCAGAGCAATTAAACAGGTTGCTATACCTCACACGCCAGCATGAGCTGTAAATGCTTCAACCTCAATTGACTCTTTGGTAAATGACTTCCCTTTGTTGTGACGATGCCGATACAGCCCTTGATTCAAATTCTTAGTTAAAATGCAATTTAAAAAAAAACGTTCTCCTGCTACAGTTGGTAATTGACTCCTAATGGACTCTGTCATGGTTGAAATGGCACTAGTGCAACAACAGAAACTGCCTTTAGGAACCCTGAGGTGCTTGCCTACATGCAGCCACAAGAGCCCCAGGCTATACTGGGGGAGGAGGCCAAACATTCCTTGGGCATTTCGAGTGGCTATTTGATCCCACACCCTACTGGCATGGAACAATCTGGCTGGCAAGGCACTGGTAACTACGGAGCAAAGGAAAAGCAGAACCACAGACCGTAACCCTTTGGGACATCCCAACCTGTCTGCAAAGCTGTCTTGCACAAAGAAAGCCAGTAGCAGGCACACAGACTGATGCATGCTAAAATAACAAAAAAGCCCCACCTCAGCTCATCCTCAAAACCACTGACAGGCAAAATCTTTTCCAGAAACTGCATGGGGCCAATGCTACCATTCCAGACTGTATTCTAAATAACACACTGCTCACCATTTCATATATGAAGCCATTCTGTTTTCCTTCATCTAGAACCTACAGATTATATTGTAGTCTGCAATTTAATCTATATCAGGAGTAGGCAACTTCATGCCCTCCAGATGTTTTGGAGTAAATCCCTGACCATCAGCCATGTTGACTGGGGCTTACGGGAGTTGTAGTCCAAAACATCTGGAGGGCACTAAGCTGCCTACGCCTGATTTCTATAGTGTTTCATAGAGTGAATGACATGTTCAAGACTGAACAATGTAAGAAGAATCAGACATCACAAGGCCAGAGCTGCTTCCTAAGTTATTCAGCCCTGCCTACTATCTGCAGACTTCAGGAAAACATACAACTATCATCCTAGGCCAAGGTGAGATCATGAACTCATAAGAATCCTCTCCTATTCAGAAAGATGGGCTTAACACTGGATTGGGACAGTTTGAATTCCCTTGGACAATTGTGCCAGACCTAAAGGCTCATGGAAACCAGAGAAGGGGGTTTGACCACCACTTCATCCTGTGGCAGCAGATTTCACAGGGAAGCTACTAGAGATGCTTGAGAAATTCAGTCCTTGTGAATTCTAATGTGAACTCACCCCATCAACTCCTCTTGGACTCATATGTGGATCAGAACATAATCATCCTTTGGATTTCACACTTTTTGATTGTGATGCTATTCTTGGCTCAAAGATGCACCAAAATGCATTTTAAAATGCATATTGTAGGATAAAATATGTTAGAAATGTATACATATAAACTCTTTCCATATATATATATATATGTATGTATGTATGTGCATATTTTGTGAGAAAATCCATTCAAATACACATATTTAAATATGCATTTATATACAAATTTGTGCGGATATTTGCTGCATTTTTTTAAAATGGGACAGAACAGACTTATGAATGAACATGCGTGAAACTGAGATGGACCTGAAATGGACTGAAGTGCCCATCCTCTGGAACCACACTACCTAGAACAAACCAGTTTAAGCTTAGCTTCTTTCACTGATTCCCCTCTTTTTGCTGTGCTACATAACATGGAAAGGAGCAAGTTCCTGGCTGTGTATTCACTGACATGGAACCATTTGCTCATTGAGAGGGGTTTGTGTAAGTCCAGTTTGTCTCCTCTCCAACACAGCAATTTCAGTTCCTTCCAGCTTAACCTTGACCGCTCTGCAGCTTACAGTATCAGGGTCTAAAAAGAAGCAAACCAAATCACAGAACCTACACTTAAGGTTAGGGCGAGCCAACCACTCCTCACACACTGCCCTGGCAGGCAAACTGCAAGGTAATGCCATAACAAAGGGCAAGCAAAGAAGACAAGAATGAGATGTTTACAGGCTTCTCTGTTTCTTTCTTCTGCGGCAGCTTCTTCTTGGGTGCCTTTCGCTCTGCACGTCTTTGTTCAGTGGTTGTGTCAGCAGCTGTAATGAGTTTCTGCAAGTCTTGTGTTCGCTTCTCCCTCTCTTTCTTTCTGGCTTCAATTTTCCGCAACTCCTGGATTAGATATTCCTCTTCTGCCACCTACAGATGAAAAAGAGGAAAGACAGCTGGGAAGCATGACTGATAAAGCAGTACAAGAGTGGCACCAAGTGGCAACAGTTATTCTTCTTGCCTAGGATTCCCCTGCGTTATCATCTTCCAGTAGCGAAGGAATACAGGGCTACAGAGACAAAAGAAGCAACAGCTGTTAGAATGCACTCTTCCTTTAATGGCACAGGAAGCTTCTCAAAGTGCGGACCTTGCAACACTATATGCCTTTGGTTGCATGATCCATCACCCTCCAGCTTCTGAAGCTCATGTTCATCTATTCTCATTTGTCTCCTCTTTCCTAGCTCTTGCTTATAAAGGGTCCTCCACAGTTCCACTTTCTTAACTTCATACCTCCACCATCCAAAATTTCCTGGTCCCTGTTTTTCCCTTTCTGCCATCCTGTCTCTTGGCTCTGTTCCCCCCGTGAGCTTTCCAATGCACAGGCATTGGAAAAGATGGTAGCTCCTCCTACCCTCAGAGACTTGTGAGCGCATTTTACCAAGCCAAAATGACCGCTCACTTTGTTGACAATTCTGTTCCTCAGAAGTTGAATGTTTCCATACATTACACATCCTCATACCAGCTCGGTCAATTGCTGCTTGAATCTTCACCATAAAAGCCCCTAACATATTAAAATCTCCAAAAAGGCAATATGCTGAGGATGTTTAACGAAAGCAACAGCTCCCCCACCCCTGCCCTGCCCATTAAATAATGCAAATACTCTTCATGGGAAGAAAAAAAATTCTTAAATACATTACCTGAAATAAAGAAGTAGATTTTGACAAGTGCCAACAACACTAGGCATCTATCTACTCAGGGGCCTTATCAAACAAAAATCCAATACATATTTTACCACAGTATGTTCTATTAACTATGTCATTAGTCACCGAGAACCCTTAATATGATTAATGGCCCTCAAGAGATGGCAGGTGCACCCTTCTAAACACTACCTACAACAGGAATCATGGTAACAGCTCCAAGGAATAATGGCAGCACCCACAGACCAGCTGGTTGGACATAGGCTCTGTGGCAGAGCACATGTTTTGCATACAGAAGGTTCCATGTTCAATCCCTGGCATCTCCAGGTAGGGCTGGAAAAAATCCTGCCTGAAACCCTGGAAAGCCGCTGTCAGTCAATGACGACAATACTGAGCTAGATGGATCAATGGTCTGATCTCCTCAGTATAAGGAGAGAAGGTTACAACAGCTGGGATTGTTTAGCTTGGAAAAAAGGAGGGTGAGGGGAGACATGATATAGGACTACAGAATTATGCATGGTGTGGAGAATGTGGATAGGGAGACATTTTTCTCCCTCCCTCAAAATTCTAGAACCCGGGGTCATCCCATGAAGCTGATGGGTGGGAGATTCAGGACAGATAAAAGGAAGGACTTCTTCATGCAGTGCATAGTTAAACTATGGGATTCACTACCACAGGAAGCAGTGATGGACACCCATTTGGATGGCTTTAAAAGGGAGTTGGACAATTCCTGGAGAAGCCTATCAATGGCTACTAGTCTTGATGGCTATGTGCTACATCCAGTACCAGAGTCAGTGAGCCTATGTACCTCAGATGCTGGGGAACATGGGTGGGAGGGTGCTGTTGCGCTCATGCCGTTTGTGGGTTCCTGGTCAACAGCTGGTTGGTCACTGTGTGAACACAATGCTGGAACAGATGGACCCTTAGTCTGATCCAGCATGGTTCTTCTTATGTTTCAGTTATTGCTACTGATCTGATATAAAGTAATCCAAGCCCTGGTTCTCTGCTAATGTTCCCAGGTAATACCTGCTCTGGCGTTCGGTTATATAGCCTCTCTAACTGCTCCTTCCGGCGCCTTTCATGGCCAGCATCAAAGACAGGGATTTTCAGGTCAGTGCCCGGAGCAGCACGAATATTGGCCAACTTGGCACAGACGTGATAGTAGCGCTCCTTTAGGTCTTCCACTGAACGCTTCTAAGGAGAGAACAAGGGTTACAAATCTAGCACATGAAAAGAGAGCAAAGAGACGTGTACAAGGGACAAAAGAACAGATAAAATGTTTGGAAAATTATTCTAACCAGCACCAATTAAGGGAAGTCTATCACAAAACTAGAATCACAGGAGACTGGCCCCTGGCTACACACAAGGCCTTGCTGCTGTTAATTCAGCAATCAAAACAAGGGACAGTACTGAATATCTTGAGGTCTTCTCTCACCACTATGTAATTTTACTAGAAATCTGCATTGCAGAGGTATATTGCTAAGACTACATCCTTGCATTCTAGTAAGAGTATGATGGTTTAATCAAAATCCTTATAGTTTAATGTTTGTTTTAAGAAGTTTATAGCCCTCACTAGGAAAAGCTTGGAAGATGTATAAGCTGTATGCCCCAATGAATCAGAAGCTAGGAAAATGACTTGCTGGGCTTCTGTATTCCATACACCTGTCATTATCCAAAATTGTCTGATCCATGCCCCCTATTCTATGACCCATCTTTATCAACTCTGTACATGTCACCTCACAATCAGTTACCCAGCAATGGCTGAGTAATACTGGGAATTGTAGGACTTTTTCTGTCTAAACATGCACAGGATCTCACCCTTAACTTCCCTTCTGCAGGCCTAGATGTAAAAAGATGCATGTTAGAACGGCTTAGATCTATATGATTCTCAAATGTTCCTTTTCTGGTTCTGTTGCAGCAAATGCTTTCCAGTCTCATTTGCCTGATCCTATACCATGTGAATTTCAAGCTAAAAACAGGCTTTAGCTCTGGGATTAGTACCACATAGGATCAGGCAAAGGAGATCAGAAAGCAGTTGCTACAACTTGTCAGATCTTGAAGGGTATTTGAGCCCCAGTAAGGACGGTATCAGTGCTGCACCTGAATTCAGGACTGAGGAGCATGTCCCAGATTTATCCTCCCTATTTCCCTTGCTCCTGTAATTCTCTTACCCTATGCAGGTAGTGCTGGTAAAATTTCACAGACAACTTCAGTGGCAAAATTAGGAAAAGAAGCCAAGAATCTCTGACAGGTGTATATATAACTTCATCAGCCATCTATGCATGTTCAGTTCTTGCTCCATGTTCAACATTTACCTCTCTTATAGGACAGCCATTTGTCAAGTAGCAGATTCTTAAACAGCAACTATGAGTTATTGAACAAACTGCACCAGGACAGATTATATAGAGAACATATTATTCAACAGGCACCGAGCCCATTCCCACAACACAGCAGCCGACTATGGATTATTTAACTCAAAGTGAGGCTGTGGCGAGTGCAAGGCACATGCAGCCACCATTTTGAATATGCCATGCTCGCTCAGGAGTTGTCATATTGTGTGAACCTGGTGAGTGTGGGTTACGAGGGGGTCAAACAACCCTTGCATAACCCACAGGTTCACATGACACGACACCCTGCAAGCAGGGGTTGGATATGCAAATTGGTGCCTGTGGGCAGCATGTCTTATCATGGGTTAAATAACCCATGACAAGACACACCGTGCAAACCAGGTCACTTACTTTGAACTGCTGGTGGTCATAGCGGTCATGAATGACCACAAAGCGGAGATCGAACCGTCGTGATAAGTCAAAGAGGTGGTCTGTTTCAGCTTTGGTCCAGGCATCATCATGAAGGTACATCTGATACTCCTGCTCCGAGTAAATTGGAACTTGCACTGTCTACAGCAGGAAGAGAACGGATTGAGAGAGACTGCTCACCCAACAGGCTCTCCTCACAGAATAGTTGTGTCTAGCAGGAGTATTTTGAGGCAGAACAAATGCAGGATTCCACAGCACAGAAATAGTTGCCTCCCTCTATGTCCCAATCACAAGTGCCCTCAAAATATAAGCTATACTACCTAAACTCCATCTTTGCTGCTACCTGAGTAACAAAACCATGGGAACTGCTAGCTCCCTCCAGTAATTTTATCCCAGTGTTGCCTCCCCAGATTAAAGGGGATGCACAGGACAGGTTTGGACATTAATAGAGGTGCTGCCAGGTGATCATCTGCTTTCTGTGCTTTCAGCACAACAGCCCAATGATAAATCTCACGGGGAAGATGCACAATCTGTACCCAACGAATAAGCCTCTCTTCTCCACAAGCTCCTCCAGGACTCTACACTAAAAGCAAAACAAGCAGAACTACAAACCCCATTGGAAATAATTCTAGATTCAGGTTCTCATGTCACATGGTATTGAAGCTTGCAACACCCCTGCCCCTCACACAATCCAGCATTTATACGTGTAAGAGTCACCAAACCTGCAAGCTCCTAAGAAATTTCCAGCTTTTCACATGAATTATGAGATTAATTTATAGCTTTGAGGCAACCATCCAAGAATTCTCAGATGCCCTTCCAAGGCAGGCCTTTCGATCTGGACACTGATTAGAGGCAACAGTGCTAGAGAAGTATGTGCATTAAGTACCAGCGCATACCCCACAATACTTATTTAACAAATACAGCAGGGTATAACGTCCAGTAGTTTCAGAAGCACAGTATTATACTGCTAAAACTGATATGGGAATTAGCCCTAGCAATAGCAAGGGGCAGAAAAAGGGTATTTCAAGATAGTCCTTTGAGATGCTTTGATCCATGTTTCTTCAGCCACTCCCATCCCACACCTACAATACAAGCCATGATCAAGGCTTCATACTTTGTTGAATCTAGCAAAAGGGTAGTCTTTGCCCTCTTCTGCTGCCCTCCTCCAGTGATAGAACATAGCCCCATCCTTCCTAGCAGGATTGGTGAAGGGCATCCACTTCCAGGGCCGCACTTTCTTGGAGCCCAGCTTTGCCTTCACTGTGCGGTAGCCCTGTGTCGTGTCACTGGGCAAAAGGGGAGGTGCATCTCTGAAACAAAGACACAATACAGAAACTAATGGAATGTATTGTCTGCATGAGGATCATTTCACATATTCATTGTCCATTCTATGAATTCTGAGGAAGGCTTAAAGGCCAGCTTAAGGCTAATATAATTTTCCATGCCCCATATCAATCTTACCAGTCTCATATGTGAACATTTCCCAATAAGGTAGAAGGCCAGGAATTGCCAGCAAGACATAATGGACTGGTTCACATGAAGCATCAAGCCATGGTTTGGCATTACATGAATAACTGTGGCTTACAATCCTAGTTTGGAGGGCAAGCACAAACCACCATTTGCCAGTTTAGATGTAATGGAAACCTATGGCTTGTGCTAAAGAGAATGTAACTCACTGAATTGGAGTACACAAAGGAAGGTGGAAGGGAGAAGTACATGGCTCATTCTCATAGCACCAAAACATGGTTAGCACCAAAAGATGGTTTTCTGTCGTATCTGAAGATCATCATTGTTAAGCTTCAATTAACCTTGCACATGTATCCCAAGATTAAACACCCATCAAGGATATAAAAGAGAAAGCAACAATCAAGAAACAATGGTATTGTAAAATCTGCAAACCATCTTCACCACCCAGCATATACCTGCTTATGTTGGAATGCAACAAACATTTGGAATTTGCAAAGAAGATCTGCAAGCACATTAAACTTCTGACTGCTCCCAATTTTAGATCTGTCTAGAAAAAGACTCAGCTTGCATTACAGCCTAACATTTTTATTATATTTTTTCCACATTTTATTTCATTTTTCAATATGATGTTGATTACAGCAAGATGGATACAACACAAATTTACAATACAACACAAGCAGTCTCATGCAATCTTTCTTGTAATGAAGTAATACCCTGGAAGACATATCGAGCCCCTATTATTCCAATAACTTAGAAGTACTAACCACTTACGTCAAAACAAATTTCTCCTTTCTTTCCCTTCTCTATATCTAAGTAGTTATATCAGTTTCCAGATAACAAAGTTATCCACACTTATTACTGGAGACATTATCCTATTTCCATTTGGGCTCCTGTTCAATTCTTGTGGTGATAATAAAGGTGTTATTTATCAGCTCATGATCTTGTTTATTGAGCACCTCATTTATATACCCTAAAAGTAAAATTAGAGGAAAGTCCTATCTTGTCATATATTAAATAATGCTATTTGTTTATATAAGTCTGCAATACTACAGGGCCTAACATTTTTGAAATAAATTCCTTCAGGAGTATCCTACCACAGAGGATAAAATTATGTTTGAAATGGCGGAAGATAGCACCGATCCATTAGTCAGACCTTGCAAAGATTACAGTAGCTTACTATGTCTGGCCATCCTGCCTTTCATAACCAACAAACACAATGGCCTGGTTCGCATGTAATGCTAAGCCATGGTTTATTAACCCATGGTTTGTTGTCCTACCCATGTTTTGTGTAGCATACAATCAAACCAACTATTATTTGTATCTCAATCCCTGGGTTTTTGTTCCCTCCTCCTTTGCTTTCTTCCTCCTATATCCCAAATGCATTTGCAGCGCTGTACTACTGGCACATTCAGCAGCTGGGTGGGGTTTTTTACCACTCTTGCCTGCTTTCTCTGTTGCCTAGTGAAATAACCCATGAACAACCCACAATTCTGGGTTCATACACAACGACAACTCATGGTCTAAACAACCCAGAGTTCAGAACCTAACAACAAACCATGAGTTTTCTTTCTGGGTTCTCTTTCTGTAGCAATTACTACAGGAAGCCATTGAAGTGAACTGCAAACCCCGCATTTGCCCATGTAGATCCTTGACAGTCATATGAACCAGCAAGCACAATACCAGTTGAAGATGAAAGATGAAGATGAAGAGATGAAGGCCCAGGGGTGGGGGGAGTGGAAAATTAGGAAACATATTCTCTTCCTCCTCCCTCCCCACACCTACAATGGCAAGGTTGAACATTTGGGGAATTCTTTTTTTAAATCATGAAATATGTTCTTTCAGAATGATTTTAAGTAACAGTTTAAAGAATTACTATTATGGCCAATCTGCAAAGCTACAAAATCTCTAACACCCCAGATTCAAAGATATTAATGTTGGTGATAGTATGGCTAATACATCTGGCTGGATTACTAAACAAACAACACAATGGTTTGATCCTGACTTGTTTAAACTAACCACAATTAAAATGAACCACAGTTTGGATGTAATGGGGAACTATACTTAATTCAAAAGCTTTCAATCACCTCTTCTAATGAGCTAACAAAGAGGAGAGGGGAAAGTGTGTGATCTAAAAGCTCATTACAGCACATCTTTGTAAAGAAAAGCTATGGTCTCCTGGTACATCTGAATTGGGCCATGGTGTAGGAAAAGTACTTGCGAATTTGCAGAGTAGAGAGCATTTACAGTGATTTGGTCCATTCCAAGAGTCTGCTAAGTATATTTCTCCTGCAACATTATTAGGCAAACCATAACAGCAAGGCCTTTATAATGGTACCACTTTTCTCACCTTTCACTTACCTCACATTCCTCCATCTTCTGTGTGAAGATGAAAGAAACTAATGAATTAGTGAAAGAAACTAATTAATGTTTGAAAAACCATACACACACAATCATGGAACAACTAGCATATGCAAGAGTTGAGAAGTCTATTTCAATTCATTCAAGCCTTCCAGTGTCTGAAGTTCATGAAGCCCAGAGTGAAAATTCAGAATCAGAACTGCTTTTAAAACTCCCTCAGTTTTAGGGGAAAAAATACCACATGGCACAGTAGATTGCTATTTGAGAAACAGAAACCCAGAGTCTCCTTGGATTCCCAGAACAAGTTTCATGGCACTTTGGATTCTGGCTACTTTTCTAAGGCCAGTTAATAAACCCTTCATTTTGTTAATACAGTATTATGGGTTTATATTTTCGGCTTTTAGTTTATTCCTATTTTCTCAAGCGGCAAAAATTAAGTTATAGCTAGGCACCTTAAGGTGTATCAGCCTGAATAAAAGACAGTTATACTTTTATTTTCATAAACAGACCCAAATCTTACTATATTTAAAACATTTCATATTCTTAGAATAGTAATGTTGGTGTGTTTTCTATGCTGCCAAATTTCTGGAAATGTTACATATTAGAAGTGCCTCACACATCAAGTTCATGGAGATGAGAAGTGCCGAAACAGCACTTCCAGTCCTGCAGTAAGAGGTACTAGGAAACAGCCAAGACTAAGGGCACTGCCCTGAAAGTTGCAGAAAGTCAACTTTCAAGAAATGATGTGTCAAGACTTTTACATGCATAAAGCCTAGGACAGGGATAGGCAACCAAATTTGGGCTGGGGAGGCGATGACCCCCCCAGACCTCCATGGGCCAAGTTACATAAAAAGGGGAGGGGCAAGCCCCTGATGCCATTTGGTCCACAGTAGGCACATTGACAAAATGTCCAGGAATAAGACATGAGGCCAAGCAAAGCTGCTCATTTGGTCCCCGGTGGGTGTATCAAGAGGATGATCCTTCTGCCGTGTCCACCAGAAACCATCTTTACGTGCAGCAAACCCATTCTGCCTGCCCCTTGTCTTTTTCTGTTGCGGGGCAGGACACGAGGCAGGTGAAGCCACCACAGCTGAACTGGTGGCTGGAGGAGCGCTCCTTCAAATGCCAGCTCAGTCCTGGACGCTGCAGCCACGCAGGTGAGTCCCCTACCTGCCTTCATCCTTGATGTTATCTCCTATCTGTGATCAGTGATAACAGCAGGAATTTCTCCAGGGGACAAGAAAGCCCCAAGCCCCGCCCACTGGAGGAATCCACAAAGGCTCCATGGAGCAGATGGGGAACCTCCACAGGCCTTATTAGGCCTGCAGGCTGGAGGTTCCCCTCCCTTGGTCTATGAGATCAGAGGCTGCTTGAGGGAAGGCATCCAGTATCCATGACCAAAGTTGTGACAAAACTCTTACTTTTTATCAGAGTACAGCAATGCATAGACCTCCCGGTGCATTCCTTCTGGCCTCTTAAATGTTAGGGTCTCTGATGACTTCTTGGATTTTTTCTGAAAAACAAAATCTTTATCAAAGGCACTGCTGCATTGAGGCAAAACTTTTGTGGGAGAATCAAAACCAGTTACTGGGAAAAGTTTGAGAGCAACTTTTTTTTGTTATTCTGGTTTTTTACATCAGATAACTTGTACCAGTTCTCTGCTTCGTGATGCCCTAAGGCATGTTCTCACAATCCAGTTTAATTAATCCCTAACTTTACTTAAATTCTCAGGTCAAGTATGCATGTGTGTGAAAGGGGATGGGGGGGGGAGAAAAACACTCTTTGTATTCTGTTTTTCCCCAAAGCTTCTACTTGTCATTTCATCTGTGGTTATCAAAACATAGGAACATCCTGAGGGTGGGAAGTAGCAGAGGTTCTATTTGTGGCTGACTGACAAACAGACAATCCCTATAGTATCAGCTAGACCTCTCTAATCCACCTCCCACCTCATTCTCCCATCCTTTGACATTCCTATTGTTCTGCTGCATAGTATGCTTCTCTCTTCTCCCCAACAAGGCAAAAAGTGTTACAAAGTTAAACAGGAAGCGGGGGGGGGGGAATAAAAGAGGAGAACTGGTGTGAATACAGTTTCATGTGTGTTCTGTGAACCCCGAAACCAGGGTATGTAGAATATAATTCAAAATGTAAACACTACAAAGAAAAGTAGAATAGATTAATATTTGATTTACACTAATAGATCAGAAAGAGAGCATTCAAGTGATGCATCCTAACTGTATATATTTATAAGATTTCATTGAATGGGGGAAACAAAACTGAATTAAGTCATACCAGCTTGCTTTCACTAGCAAATACAGAAATGTTAACTTATTTAGACATACAAATGCAGGAAGACAGGGACAGCACAGAGTTCAGGTGGTGAAACTATGGAAGATTTCATAAGCACAAAGGAACATGGTCTCTATTGTTTTTTTTAAGGCACAGTTTCTTAAATAGTTCAATAACAGGGTTAGAAAGGTTCCAACATGGGGAATCATGCTGGCAAGCACCAGTAAGATCCTTGTAATTTAGAATTATAACAGCAGAAGTCCTCACAAAGTTCTCCCCTCCCCTTTCTCTACCCAAAGCATATGTGTCCCCTGGGCTGTGAAGCAGGGGAAGTTCTCCCACCTCCACTAAAAAGGCAGGAGACAAGAGGATTAAGCCTCTTAGCATTGGTCAATGTAAGTGGAGATTCCGCCTCTGCATATTTCTTCCCACACATGTGTGGCTGGCACTCCAAAACGTAAATAGAATCACATGATGAGAATATGTTGCAGATACATCTCCACACTTAATGGAGGAGGTACAAATAGCAGCAGAATAAATCCAAAAGTGAAATCCATTGCCTTGGGGATTCATTTCAGTTCACTTAACAACCCTCAGATTGTACCTTATCAGAATTGATGATGTCTTTCTTATTTATAGTTCCTACGTTCTCAGACTCTGTGCCTCCCAGTTCCAATATATCCCGGACATCTGCTCCTGTGGCCATTTTGTTATCTGAAGTCAGAAAAAAGCATGATTAAAAAGCAAGTGAACCATGATTCGATACCTAAAGGACATAGACAAGTCTATGCAAAATTAACTGTCTTTCTTGACTCCATCTCCAGACCATAATCTTCACTCAGCAATTTCTTTTATTCTGAAATTAATCCTCTCTTCTTCATCTACTTATCTTATACAAATTACAAACAGCTACAACAGTCCTGACAGCACCTGAAATTTCAGTACCCAAGGGTCCAATGAACAGGGCTTTGTGTATCCTATGCTTCCACCTGTTTGCCACCCAACTGCAGAGCCTCTGCAGTTAAATGAAACCTCTGCTTTCATTTAAGAAATGTATATTTCCAGGCATTATGTGTACAACACAGGCAGTATCTAATGAAGGCTTAGAATCCAGGGGGCTAGGCTGGGCTTCCAGATGGAGTGCTATATTATTTCTTTCTGCTTGGTTTGGCTACTCCTCCCCATCCCTACCACTACAAGTCCACCTATGTCCAAATCTTCTTACTATTCACTCCTCATTGTCCTTCCCAAAGGAAATATACACACACGCGTGCATGCGCACACACACACACGCACACACCCCAATCAAATTTTTGGAAACTTGAATCTCTGATGCAGAATAAAATAAACATAGTTACATATTTGTAATCCAACCAAACAAAACATTAAGACATTTAGGTACAGACTCCATTCATGCCTGATGCCAAAAGGTGATTAGTGAGAGTTCCAGAAACAGAAGAGCTGCTCTGAATCCACTGTCCAATCTATAATGATGCCCAGACCGAATGCTCCATAAATTACAATAAGAAAATCCAAGTTACTATGATGAAAAAGAAATAATAACAATTCTCTTTACACTTTGGAGGAACATAATTTTTCCAACATATGAGAAGTTGGATCCTGATTTAGTCATACTTAAGAGTAGACCCATTAAAATTAGTGGAACTTAAGTTATTCATGACCAGCTCAAATCCCATTGCCTTCAGTGGGTCTACTCTAAATATGACTAAATCCGGATCCAACACATGAAAAACAGGTATTAAGAATGTGAACACACACACTGATTATAAGCAGGGGGGGAGGAGCTGCAGATACCCCAAGGAGTAACACAGAAAGCATTTCTCTAAAACATACTAAAATATGTGCACACGGACATATATACTTTGGTTGTTGAATTCTCTCAAACAAGACTACATAATCTTTATTTGCTACTTTGCTCACTCCTTGCCTCATTGTAAAAAACTATCATGCTCAGACATTTCCACATAGTAAGTAGAGTTATTCTCCCAAACCTTCCACCATGATTCCTATGCGGCGAGTGGTATCATTACAACTGTGCCCATATGGCAGTTACTCAGAAAGTATCCTCTCTGACTTCTGTTTTGGCCAGAGACCATGTGCACTTTGTTTAGTAAATCTCATGTTTTGCATCATGTATTAGACCAAAATGTACTTTCATCTGTACAGAGTTCATTATTGCTAGTGGCCAAAACAATAAAATGGATCAACATCTGCAAGAGCAACTTCACAGCTAATGTGGAAGGAGCTGTCCCTTGCCATTCTTATTTGTGAATAATGAATAGCGAGGATTGCCACCTTACCTGCTAGAATCACAAACAGCCACTCATGAATGTTGTCCCACTATCACGACTTGGCACATCTAGTACACCTAAAAATGAATATAGCTCTCAGTGAAGACAGCCACAAAAAAGGACGAAGCAACTATAAAAAGGATACAATATTGCAATGCTATTCCAGACCAGATTGATTCACTTTCTGAATGGGTGAGTTTTTCAATCAGTATTTGCTCTTGCAGCAAATGTACTGACAGTTACACATATCTTAAGTTGCAATCGTACACCCATTTACCCGGGAGAAAAAGCCACTGAATTCACTGCTGAGTAGACAGACATATGTAGGACTGCACTGTTAGTACACTAGTGTGTATGAAATACCATCCTAGGATTCGTAAACCTTGTTCATTGTCTTCTTTGACGGATTATATGGAAATTGCTCTGGATGCTTTTTTGGCTGAGGAGCAGGATAAAAATACTTTAAATAAACAAACAGCAAACTTGTACACTCAGTTATAATTCTCAGTATCTTTACTGGATTTTTAAAAAATATATAACTTGCTTATATTCCCCTTTTGGAGCCAACCTAGGTTATTATGTGAGAATCCATGAGGAAAGCATACACCAAGACATGTGACTGACCACGGCTGCATCAGGGTAAATTTGATACAGTTTTGGAACATAATTTCTGAAGTGCATTATGTTGTCCTTTCAACACAGAGAAACTTCTGAATTTTTATACCATGCTGTGCAATCCTATGCTTGTTTACTGAGATGTAAGTCCCACTGATTTCAATGGGACTCCCTAGTAAGAGTACATCTAGATTTGTCATATTAGGTATGGATTTCATTATAACCTTTTCAGAATAGTAGTGCAATATTATTATAGTTTGGCAAATATATATTATGCATGTATGATTTCCATACTGCTTTATGATACATTGTTTTGGAATTCACTCTTTCCTGTGGTGGCTCTCATAAATACAGACGAAAGGTGAAGAAACTGCATAGAAAAGGGGTCCTCATGGGAAATTAAAATGCTCAAATGAAGATTAAAACTGCACCTGAATTAAACACTCCTCTAGAAGACTACCTCCAAACCTACTCACACGAGATATTGGTCTTTGGTATCTTAGGGACGGATAACCCCAAGGGAAAGGTCCCCGAATACTACTGAAGTGTATTCTTACTTTTACACACACACAAACACACACCAGCTTCTTTCCCAAGCGCTCAAAAGCTCCTCTACCCGTTTCCAGATGCTCAGTTCCCACTTTCCTGCCCGTACCCACACCTTACGGACTACGCTCCGCTCAGAAGTTCCCAGGTCCCCTGGACCATATTATCAACACCGTATGCCTCAACTGCCTTCAGCAGTTCTCGCTTCCCGACACATTTCCCAGGGTCTCCCGCCTCATCCTTGCTCGCTTTCCCCTGCCCGTACCTCCTACTTCTCTTTGACTCAGTCCAGGCTCCAGACCAGCAGCAGCAAAACTGGCTGTGTCGCGTCCATACCGATCTCCTAGGACCACTTCCGGTCCCCACTTCTCAGAGCATAGTTTCTCGCTTAGGTCCGAAGGTGCACTACAAAGTGAGGCTCGGGCAGCGACTGCGATCGAGTTTTCTAGTTCCGGTTACCGCTTGAGGCGAAAAATAATGAGAAATCATAAATTTGTTTTAAAAATAAATCTAAAAGAATATCGATCAATTATAATGTTGATGGCGGCCGTTTTGGTTTATATTAAATTCTGAGGCAATTTTCACTCCACAGGCTGCGTGATAGACAGAGACACCTCCCGCAACCAATGTCAGAGCCCTCAGACCCGTTCTAAAGCGACTTACATGTTGGAAGACTCATAACATATCACGATGAGAAAGAATGCTTTTCTGTAGGGTATTTCTACATTAAGCAAAGCCCCTGCAAAACCCCACATCCTTTCCGGAGCTTCCTGCCTTCGGTTTCTTTGCGGGATTAGGAAGAACTTCTTTACAAGGCAGCCACCTGGTTTGTGCCTCCCTGGCATGTGTGTGTGTAAAGGGGGAAGGGTCTTTTTTTAGTAGCTTAACTTCTGCTGTACTGTTTTCTGCCAGCCCCCAGAAAACCTCTGACTTACTTCTGAGTAGACATAAAATGTAAGGTGCTGTAAGTCTGCAACCCTTGGCATACTTATGTGGGAGTAAGCCGCATTGAACTGAATGGGACTTACTTCTGAGTAGACATAAGATCACCCTGTAAGTCTGCAACCCTCGGCGCGCTTACTTGGGAATAAGCCCCAGTGAACTTAATTTGTTGTTCAGTCGTTCAGTCGTGTCCGACTCTTCGTGACCCCATGGACCATAGCACGCCAGGCCTTCCTGTCCTGCGCTCTCTACCGGAGTGTGCTCAAGTTCATATTCATTGCATCGGTGATGCTGTCTAGCCATCTCATCCTCTGCTGTCCCCTTCTCCTTTTGCCTTCAGTCTTTCCCAGCATCAGGGTCTTTTCCAGAGAGTTTTCTCTTCGCATTAGGTGGCCAAAATATTTCAGCTTCAGCTTCAGTATCTGTCCTTCCAATGAGCACTCAGGGTTGATTTCCTTTAGGATGGACTGATTTGACCTCCTTGCAGTCCAGGGGACTCGTAAGAGTCTTCTCCAGCACCACAGTTCGAAAGCATCAATTCTTCGGCGCTCAGCCTTCCTTATAGTCCAGCTCTCACAGCCATACATTACTCCTGGGAAAACCATAGCTTTAATTAGACGGACCTTTGTCGGCAAGGTGATGTCTCTGCTTCTTACTATGCTGTCTAGGTTTGCCATAGCTTTCCTCCCAAGGAGCAAGCGTCTTTTAATTTCATGGCTACAGTCACCGTCTGCGGTGATCTTGGAGCCCAAGAAAGTAAAATCTGTCACTGCTTCCATTTCTTCCCCTTCTATATGCCGGGAAGTGATGGGACCAGATGCCATGATCTTCGTTTTGTTAATGTTGAGTTTCAAACCAGCTTTTGCACTCTCCTCTTTCACCCTCAACAAGAGGCTCTTGAGATCCTCTTCGCTTTCTGCCATTAGGGTGGTATCGTCTGCATATCGGAGGTTGTTGATAATTCTCCCGGCAATCTTAATTCCGACCTGTGATTCATCCAACCCGGCGTTTCTCATGATGTACTCTGCATATAAGTTAAATAAGCAGGGTGACAATATGCAGCCTTGTCATACTCCTTTCCCAATTTTGAACCACTCGGTTGTTCCATGTCTGGTTCTTACTGTTGCTTCTTGACCCTCGTACAGGTTTCTCAGGAGACAGGTAAGGTGGTCTGGTACTCCCATCACTTTCAGAATTTGCCAGAGTTTGTTGTGATCCACACAATCAAAGGCTTTACCATAGTCAATGAAGCAGAAATAGACGTTTTTCTGGAATTCTCTTGCTTTCTCCATGATCCAGCGAAAGTTGGCGATTTGATCTCTAGTTCCTCAGCCTCTTCAAAACCCAGCTTGTACTTCTGGTAGTTCTCGGTTCGCATACTGCTGAAGCCTACCTTGTAGGATTTTGAGCATCACCTTGCTGGCATGTGAAATTAGCGCAATTGTGCGGTAGTTTGAACACTCTTTGGCGTTGCCCTTCTTTGGAATTGGAATGTAAACTGACCTTTTCCAGTCTTGCGGCCATTGTTGAGTGTTCCAAATTTGTTGGCATATTGAATGCAGCACTTTAACAGCATCATCTTTTAGGATTTTAAATAGCTCAGCTGGAATACTGTCATCTCCGCTAGCTTTGTTGTTAGTAATGCTTCCTAAGGCCCACTTGACTTCACTCTCGAGGATGTCCGGCTCAAGTTCAGTGGCTGCACTATCATGGCTATCAGGGACATTAAGATCTTTCCTGTATAGTTCTTCTGTGTATTCTTGCCACCTCTTCTTAATCTCATCCGCTTCTGTTAGGTTCCTGCCTTCTTTGTCCTTTATCATGCCTGTCTTTGCACAAAACGTTCCCTTGAGATCTCTGATTTTCTTGAAGAGATCTCTAGTCTTCCCATTCTGTTGTTTTCCTCAATTTCTTTGCATTGTTCATTTAAGAAGGCTTTCTTGTCTCTCCTTGCTATTCTCTGGAACTCTGCATTCAGTTGGATATATCTTCCCCTTTCTCCCTTGCTTTTCGCTTCCCTTCTTTCTTCAGCTACTTGTAATTACTGAACTTAATAGGGTCCTTTAAAACAACAGAGGACAATGCTTCTGAGCTTGGTGGGGTGGAGGATCAGATGTGTCTCCCTTCATTCCAGGGAGGTATTTTACTCTCTTCTCCCTCCAACTGAGGAATGCAGAGGCAGGAGACGCAATGGGCAGGCAATTCTTGCCCTCGCTCCTGTAAAGTCTCATCCTGACTGCCTGCCCAACAACTGAAAACAAATGCCCACAGCAGGCAGGCACAGTAGTTTCTTCTGCTATTGGAGAATTTCACAGGGAGGTCATGGCGCTCCTGTTTCCTGGGCTGGAAAAAATACCACATTTTTTGTGTTTGGGGAAAACACAAGAAAGGCTGGAGGAAATGGTAGGAGACACCCTGGAGGGTAACAGAGTCATCTGAACAGCCCACAAACTTCCAAGAGAGAGCCATCTCAATAACAGGATAAAAGCTCCGTGTGATTAACCCGTAGTTTCCACATCCTCACTCCAGTGCATCCCCCTCCCCACATTACTGCAGACTGCAAGAAAAAAAATCTTCACCTGTTGAGCACTGTATCCATTTACCCTGTAGACTTTCTGAGTAGTAAATTGGCCACAATTGTTTCCGTTAACAAAAAAAAGTTATGAACGTTGAACTAAGTTTAATTTCACAGCTGAAGGAGGGAGTAATCCTATGGCCGATAGTAAGTGTCTAGACAGCCATAAGATATCTGGTTTTCTGGGAAATGACTTCAGAGCCCTTCCTTCCCCCCCTTCTACGCTGCCTTGAAGGCAGAGTGGAACAGCCCCGACCCCACGCTCAGAAGAGGAGTGCAGAGTGGCCAAAACAGGGCATTCCAGGGGGTGTTCTGGGGCAGGGAAGGCGGAAATGCCAGTACAACACATCCTGTCTTACCACACATCTGGTGTCATCCAGCAGCCTCCTCTTCTGCTCCGCCTTCCTGAGGCTAGACAGCTGAAATCAGCTGTCTAGCCACAAATGCAGGGCAGGAGAAGCGCGGAGGGAACGATCCCCTCCATGCTTCTCCTGCCCTGCATTGGATAGGTGGTCACCTCCAAGTTCAGAGGCGGCTGCCTATCCCCATAGGATTGCGCCCTTAGTTGTACTTAATATAGAATAGCTACAGTCAGCAACATTTGGTATCTAAATAGGACATGAAATTATGCAGGGAATATAGAAGAAACAGTGCACTGACATTTTCTGTTTAGACAAGAAAGAAAGAATTAACTTCCATAGCATAGATCAAGTCGCATGTTTTAAAAGCAAAAGAGTGTTGTAGCAGCAAAATGTAATTGCCCTATAATATGTTTTCATTACTTAACCTTTCAAAATGGACCTTGCCAGCTGCAACATATGAAATGTCAGGTTGTGCACTTCTGCTGCAATCCTATACATAGGTACCTGGGAGAAAGCCCCATGGAACTCAGTTGGCCTTTCTTCTGAGTAGACATGTATAGATTGCACCATTACTTCATGCACATGGGTTTACATGCATTTGCATTAGTCATGATTCATCGATCTTCCATTCAGAGATTAACTCAGGGGAGGGTGCTGAAATCTCCAAAAAAGTTAACTCCAGCATATGCGTGTGCATTGCACAATAAAATATTGTTTTAAAGTATCCCCTAAATCTCTTCAAAAGGCAAATGTAGGAACAGTAATCTATTGGGACAAGTACTAGGCAGCACAGACTGTCCCTGGAAAATTGGAACTGTGTCCTGAGTTTATCTTATAGAGCAGACAGACAAGATACCTTCACAGCTCCAAAGTATCACAAATTTGAGGAAACTGTCACCAACCTGTGCTGTCAATTGGGCCTGTACTTGCTCCTATGGACAGAGAGGACTCAAGGGTGAGGGTTGCTGCACTGGCTCATAGCTCTTGCAAATACAGCTCCATCAGTATTCCCATGGGCCTCTTTTCCTGGTCCTTAGGGGCACAGTAATTCCATTACCATGCAGCAGCTTTAAACTCCAACTGACTTGCTACTCTATACTTGTCCAGTATTCCATAACTTTACAGTCACATAGATTCTATATGTGCATCTCTATGCACAGAGTAAAGGAATTTTTCAGTAGTTAGACAAAGGCAGCCTCTCTACATTGCTGAGAGAAAACCCCTGCTCTTATCTCCAATCAGAGATAACAGCAGGGTTTCATCTCCCTGTGCTAGAGAAAGCCTGCCCTTCTCTAGCACTGGGGGAGGGGATCTGCAAGGGCCAGATTAGGTCCGCGGGTCAGAGGTTCCCCATCCCTGACATAGAAGACAATAGATATCCTTTATTTCTGAATGCAAAGGGGTCCCCAGTGGTTTCCCAATGAAAAATCCAAAGACTTTGGTATAGACATTTTTAAATTTTCTGTGTAGAAAATGTGAAATTTTGTAATGTGTGAAAATTCAAAAGAAGAAATAGAATAATACCATTAGTAAGACCAACTAAACAGTCACAGATTAGTGAGCAGGCTTTCAAGTTCATGAAAACTCTTTATCAGTCTGGATGTTTGGGGGTGGGGGGAAGTGGGAGAAGATAAAAGGATGTTGCTGGACTGGATAGAAAAAGTCATAGTCCACAAACTGTAGTAGCCTTAAAATTGAAGGGGGAGACATTATGCAGGCACGCATGGCAATCCTAACCATGTTTACTCAGACGTACATTGCACTGTTTTCAGTGGGGATTACTCCCTAATAAGGACAAGGATTGGACCCACTCAGAGCAATCCAGTCAGGTTTGTGTTTACGATTGTCCTGGATCCAGTACTACTCTTAGATTTTCAGACGGCTGTTGTGGCAGGCATGTTTTTCCCAACTTCAGCTGGTATGCCAGCTGCACCCATTTCTAGAGAGGGCAGATCTGGCCATGGTTACACATCTGTTAGTTATATGGAGAGTGGATTACTGCAATGTGCCCTGCGGCAGCCTTTGAAGAGCATTCAGAAACTTCATCTGGGAATCAAAATACAGCTGTGAGGCTTTTAACCTGAGCACGTTTTATGGAGTATGTTACTCTGCTTTTCAACCAACTTCACTGGCTGCTAGATCATTTCCAGGTACGACTGAAAGTGCTGGTTATCACCTTTAAAGCCCTAAATAATTTTAAGGCAAGCAGGATAGTCTCAGGACTGCTCCCTTCCATATGGTCCTGCCCACCTCTGCATTCAAGCTGCAAAGGCCTTCCTGTACGCCTCACCGTTGGCTGAGGAATGTACGGTGAGAATAAGCCACACCCATAATGTGGAATTTTTTTGCCCAAGAGATCCATCTTCCCCTTCATCAGTAAATTTCCATTGCTAGTTCACCAGTTAAAGACTTTTCTGTTTGAGCAAGCATTGGCTTGCTCTTTGCTTGTTTTTTTTAATATATACTTCTCTATTTCACTGGGATACTGCTCTTATCTTATTGCTTTGTTGTGATTTTATTGTGATGTATTGTTTTTAAGCATTGAACACCATCTTCTCATTTGTTATGGCTGAGTAGACATGCATAGGATTGCTCTGTATGTTATTAACAACCCCAATGGTGGTTTCATATTGTTAAATCTGTTTCCAAGGCCATTTTGCAAAAAAATAGTGAAAGCAGAATTATCTTACCCCTAATTATATTTGTTTAAGCTCAGAAGCACAAGCAATCCATTGGGCAATATTTCCCCTCAACCTCCCTTCTTATCTATAAGGTCCAGTGACCATTCTGTGCTTGTATGTGATCTCTATAAACTATGTAAAGATGGAAAAATTACAAAAACTTTTACTGGACCTGTTTATTATAAGCTTCCTGGCTACTTCTCAACATAGCAAAGGAAAGACTTCTACAAATTATGGAGACCACCAAACAAGGCACTCTCTCTTGCTCTCTCACTCACTGTCACACTTACCAGGAGAGGGCAGTAGCCACTATGTGAAAGAGCCCCATTGCTCCGGATTACATTCCATTCCTTCTGCCAGAAGACTGCCACTGGCCAGCTCTCACATGCAGAGCGACGGGATGCGTCCTAAGCAGGGGCGGACATATTTGCCACAACATTTTCACATATGCATTCACATTTCACTACTGGGAATGGAGAGCAGTATATTTTTTAGATATTTGCCCTGTCGTTATCTCTCAATAGCATGTGTAATTATATCTATGTTCCACAGAAAGATTAACAGTGCAATCCTATGCATGTCTTGTGTTGTTCAGTCGTTCAGTCGTGTCCGACTCTTCGTGACCCCATGGACCATAGCACGCCAGGCCTTCCTGTCCTGCGCACTCTCCCGGAGTGATGCATGTCTACTCAGAAATAAGTCCCATTGTGTTAAATGGGACATACTCCCAGGTAAGTGTATATAGGATTGCAGCCTAAGAGGACTCGTGTAGGAACTGAAATGAGAGGTTATCATCATGCAGTTTTGGCCAAGTTTTATAAACTACGCATCACCCAAATAGTCTTGCTGTCACATATCCAAGCTTCTTCACTGGCAGATTCTTTACCTCATGTGACTCCCATTGCTGACATACAGCCCAATCCTATGCACACACCTAACTTTGTGTAGGATCATGTTATATCTAAGAGTAAATAATAGCCACAATCTATGTCACCACTGGGAAATCCTTTCCACACCTTAGTATGTGTCAACACTGGGAAATCCCTCTAGATTTAGCTTTGAATTGCTTTTTCCTAGGGCCTTTCCATTTTCAGCAAATGAAAACAAATAAAAATCAAATTCAAAATGTTATACTAATACTAGGTCTGAACCAGCCAATACCCTTTCCCCATACAATGTGTAACTGTTATTCTTGCTGTAGGAAGGAGTGGGGGGAGGCTGTGTTGACATAGCCTTTTCTGCACCTTTTTTTGTTTTTAAAAGGCTGTGATGTGTGCTTCTCTGTTAGAAAGGGGAAATCTATACAGCTTTGAGTAACTAAATTTAACAAAGAAACAAAAATGTACTCAAATTGGTGGTGCACTACCGCAGGGAAATGGTGTAGCCTTGCTGCTGTTAGGTACATTTTGAAGGGGTTAGTTTTAAAGAGATTTAAGGTACAATCCTATGCATGTTTAGACAGAAAAAAGTCCTACAGCTCCCAGCATTTCCCAACCAGCCATGTTGGCTGGGGAATGCTGAGAGTTGTAGGACTTTTTCTGTCTAAACATGCATAGGATTGCGACATTATTTATTTAACAGATGTATACCTTTGCTTTTCACCACTTATGTCTTCATAATCATGCCTATGTTTCAGTGGTACAGTAGAAGACCATTCACCCTTAAAAGTCATAAAAATAATAAAATTATATTTTTGAAGTCATATAATGGCACAGATATAGGAGTTTTGTTACTCATCATCTGTGGTGCCACAAGCACTAGCCAATACATGGCTGTGACACTTGTGCAACCCACAAAGTATCACAAAAGGTGAGCTACCTGTTTGTGGAGAGAGAGAGAGAGAGAGAGAGAGAGAGAGAACCATTTCCCTTCTTTGAAGGAATGTTAGATTCTTGTCAATAAACACACTGCACGATTAGGCCCCAGTCCAGAGAAAGTTAATTGTATTTAAATCTCATTGAAATCAATGGGATATGTGTGGACTTATTGTTTATGGATTTATCTTCTCAGAGATACTACTTAATTGTTCCTTTTGATTATTCCTATATTTTGTGTTTTCCCATATGTTAATGTGAATGTATGAGTTGTAATTTATCAACAAATATTTTAGCTCTGTGCATTTATGTTTACTAATTATAACATTATTCCAGAGTTCAAGTTGTGTTGTGTCAGTTTAAGTGGGAGTGTAAAATCTGACCCATGATTGATGTGAAAGTGTGAGCAACACATCAAAAGGGTTACACCATAATCAATGGTACTGAATGCCTCTGAGAGGTCCAGCAGAACCAACAAGGATGCATTTCCCCTGTCTAGAGTCTGGCATAGGTCATCCACCAGAGCTGTTTCTGTTCCTAAACTGGGCCTAAACCCAGACTGGAATGGATCCAGTGTAGGTATTATATTTGAATTACATATGCAGTAAATATGTTTAAATTATTTAAATGTTACTTGGAGAAGTGGCCTTAGTAATGGAAAAACAAAATCTAGCCATCTGTCAAGCCAGATCCACTGACCAGTTCAGCACCTCACACTTCTTGTTAATTGGGCCAAAGTGTTGACTCTAGCACAACCCTCCCCTCAGCATTAATTCCTGCTTAAACATCACCAGGAAAAGGAACGCTGCACTCCTCCTTGAAATGGGAATCTTCCAGATCTTGAAGGGAAAACATAGGTCGAATGCCAAAAATTGTCCCAGACTTTGTGTGTGTGTGTGTGTGTGTGAGAGAGAGAGAGAGAGAGACTAATCATGCTCTGAATATAAATCAGTAGCATGATGTTGGCAAAAGGGGTCATATTGGGTTTAAGCAATGAAATAATAACAACTAAAAAACACACACAGGAGGTAATAGTCCCACTCTGCCTAGAACTGCTAGCCAAGAATTGCTGCATCTAGGGTCTTATTATCATAACAACTGACTCGCTGAATTAAATCACAAGTCCATCTAGTTCAGCACTGTTGTTTCCAACAGTAGCCAGCCACATGCCCCAGCAGAGCTTGCAAGCCTGATGGAAATTGTTGTTGTTCAGTCGTTAAGTCATGTCCGACTCTTCGTGACCCAATGGACCATAGCACGCCAGGCCTTCCTGTCCTCCGCTCTCTCCCAGAGTGTGCTCAAGTTCATATTCATTACATCAGTGATGCTATCTAGCCATCTCATCCTCTGCCGTCCCCTTCTCCTTTTGCCTTCAGTCTTTCCCAGCATCAGGGTCTTTTCCAGTGAGTTTTCTCTTCACATTAGGTGGCCAAAATATTTGAGCTTCAGCTTCAGTATCTGTCCTTCCAATGAGCACTCAGGGTTGATTTCCTTTAGGATGGACTGATTTGACCTCCTTGCAGTCCAGGGGACTCGTAAGAGTCTTCTCCAGCACCACAGTTCGAATGCATCAATTCTTCGGCGCTCAGCCTTCCTTATAGTCCAGCTCTCACAGCCATACGTTACTACTGGGAAAACCATAGCTTTGACTATGCGGACCTTTGTCGGCAAGGTGATGTCTCTGCTTCTTACTATGCTGTCTAGGTTTGCCATAGCTTTCCTCCCAAGGAGCAAGCGTCTTTTAATTTCATGGCTGCAGTCACCATCTGCGGTGATCTTGGAGCCCAAAAAAATAAAATCTGTCACTGCTTCCATTTCTTCCCCTTCTATATGCCAGGAAGTGATGGGGCCAGATGCCATGATCTTAGTTTTTTTAATGTTGAGTTTCAAACCAGCTTTTGCACTCTCCTCTTTCACCCTCAACAAGAGGCTCTTTAGATCCTCTTCGCTTTCTGCCATTAGGGTGGTATCATCTGCGTTATCTGAGGTTGTTGATCATTCTCCCGGCAATCTTAATTCCGACCTGTGATTCATCCAACCTGGCGTTTCTCATGATGTTCTCTTCATATAAGTTAAATAAGCAGGATGACAATATACAGCCTTGTTGTACTCCTTTCCTAATTTTGAACCAATTGGTTGTTCCATGTCCGGTTCTTACTGTTGCTTCTTGACCCTCAGTACAGGTTTCTCAGGAGACAGGTAAGGTGGTCTGGTACTCCCATCTCTTGAAGAATTTGCCACAGTTTGTTGTGATCCACACAATCAAAGGCTATAGCGTAGTCAATGAAGCAGAAATAGATGTTTTTCTGGAATTCTCTTGCTTTCTCCATGATCCAGTGAATGTTGGTGATTTGATCTCTAGTTCCTCTGCCTCTTCGAAACCATAGCTTTGACTATGACTCTTTAAGAATTTGCCAGAGTTTGTTGTGATCCACACAATCAAAGGCTTTAGTGTAGTCAATGACTAATGGAAATAGCCATCTCTTATTGCAATGTTGCAAGGCCGACAGGCCATTCTTAATCTCCTGAAGAAGCTAAAAAGCACCAGTCCCAGTACAGTTCCTTGGGGGACTCCACTGTTTACATCCTTCCATTGTGAGAACTGGCAATTTATTCCTGCTCCCTGCTTTCTGATCTTTAACCAATTGCTTATCCATAAGAGGACCTCTCCTCATTGCTACTAAGTTTGCTCGGAAGTCTTTCGTGAAGGCCTTCGTCAAAAGCCTTTTGACAGTCTTAGCAAACACCATCTACCAGATCTCCAATATCTACATGCTTGTGGGCACGCACAAAAAACTCTAAAAAGTGATACAAGATTTACTTTTGCAGAATCATGTTGATTCTTCTTCAGAAAGAGTTGTTCCTGATATGCTTGATAATGTTATATTTAATAAGGCATTCCACCAGTTTACTCAGAACAGACCCTAAGCTAGCTGGCATATGATTTCCTGAATCCCCTTTTAAAAATTGGTGTTATACTGGCTACTTTCCAGTCCTCTGGTATAAAAGCTGATCTTAGGGACAAGTTACATATTTTTCTTAGAAGTCTAGCAATTTCATATGTGCATTTTAAGAACTATCAGATAGATAGCATATAGACCTGATGATTGGTTTGTTTTCAATTTGTCAGTAAGGTCTAGAACTTCATCTCTTGTCACCACTATTTGCCTCAGTTCCTCAAACTTCCTTCTTGAAAAAATCCATCCAGGCATGGGTATCTGCCCTACACCTTCTGCAGTGAAGACACACACAGATAATTCATTCAGTTTCTTTGCAATCTCCTTATCCTCCTTTAGTACTCCTTTAACTCCCTTGTCATCCAACAGTACAACTGCTTCCCTAATTGGTTTCCTACTCCTGATGTATTTAAATATATATTGTTATTGTTATTGTTGGTGTTAATGTTATTAGAAATATGCTCCTCAAAATCCTTTTTTTTGCACCCCTTATTGTCTCCTACATTTTTGTTGTGTATGTTTGTATTCTTTGTTGATCTCCTCATTTGGGGAGTACTTCCATTTTCTGAACAAAGCCTTCTTTTCTCCACTACTTTCTTTGACACTGCTCATTTTAGAGAAGTTTCCTCTTTTGCAGTCAAATGTGACTATGCTGGACTTACTTGGCAATTTCCCCATCACTAGGTCCTGTACACCATTTAGGATTAAGTCTAGTGCTGCCACCCCCACCCTCCACCATTTCCATGACCAACTGTTGTTTACACAGTTGTTTAGCGTATCTAGATACATAGTTGTTTAGCGTATCTAGAAATTTTACCTGTTTGTTATGACTGGAATATGTATTTATCTAGTCTATGTGAGGGTAATTGAAGTGACCCATTACTACAGTGCTTTCTCCTTTGGATGCCTCCTTGATTCATTACCTCAATATGACTCTGAGCATTATGGTCAGAGGAATTATAGCATTTCCCCAGTACTAAATTACTTTTGTGGCCTGATACTGTCACCCACAATTATTATATGGAGACTCTGCCCCTTATGAAGTTTCTAGTATGTTTGTCACTATGCCCTCTTTGATGTAAAGAGGAGCACCACCTCCAGTATGCCCTTCTCTGGCTTTCCTACAGAGTTTGTATCCAGACAGACAACCATATCCTACTGGTTCCTTCCATTCCACCAGATATCTGTTATGCCCACTATATCTATGTTCTTGTTTAAAACCAAACACTCCAACTCCCCCATCTTGGCTTAGAGGTTTCTAGCATTAGCAAAGAAATACCTATATATAGTGTCTTGTCTGCAAATGTCTCTGGCGTGTGCCTTTTCCCGTGTGGCCCTTGGGCCTCTTTGACTGGCTATAGTATGCTCATGGCTTATTTCTACTCTGTCCCCATTTTGGTAATCAAAAACATTTTCACCTTCATCCCCTAGGGATGATTCATCCTGCACTAGATGCTTCTCAGCTCCTGTTGACTTTCTCCCATGAGTCTGTTTGAAAGTTGCTCTGCAACCTTTTTTATATTAAGTGAGGGTAGTCTGGTTCCAGAATGTTCCCCAGTACCTAACAAATATAAACCTCTTCTTCCTTTATTTGGGCATCTTTACACCAACCTAAAATCCTGCATTTAAAACAGGGCTTTCTGCCTCCGTTTTAAATGCAGGATCACAACAACTCCCTTTTTCATCTACTTCCTTCCCCTCCCTTCCCCCCATTCTTCCCGTATCTGAGTCTTCCATTATCTTTCATTGATCTTGCTCCTCTTTTTGCAGCTTTCCCTCTTTTCACAGAGGGAACTCAAGCGGAACATAACGGGGTAATTTGATAGCTCATTATCTGCAATCTATTTAAAAACAGAACAAAGGGCATTTAGTGCAGGAAACGCCTTGGAGGTTCATGGCATCATGCAAAAAGAAGGCAAACTCCTGTGAAGGAGCAATCTCAATTGCAGGATAAAAGCTCCGTGTGAAGAAAGCCTTTCTTTCTTTCTTTCTTTTGTTCTTTCTTTCATTCTATACTCCTATCTCATCTACGCACTGAGACCCTTCAGCTTTGCCTGTGCAGCTGGCCCTGCGCATAGAACAGGTAGCACTTCAGAGAAAGCTACCTTGGAGTTCCTAGCTTTGAACCTCCTGTCTAGCAATCTAAGTTCAGCTTCTAGGACCTCACAACTATATTTACCCATCTCACTGGTGTTGACATGCATTACAACTGCTGACTCCACCCCAGCACTATTTACCTGGCTATCTAGACAATGTGCAATATCTGCAACCTTCGCACCAGGAAGGCAAGTTATCATGCAGTCTGTATGCCCATTAAAAATCCAGCTGTTTGTGTGTCTAATGATTGAATCACCCACTATCCCCACCCCGGAGGCATATCCTCAGCATGAGAGATCAGTGCCAGCTCCAGGTTTGTAGGGACCTTGCCCCCCCCCCCACTTTCTCACTGCTATTGTCACCAGCTGCTATTGCTGTTCCTTCTCTTTAGAATAATTACTATCGCTTGCTTGACAGGCAAAAACTGAATTAACAAGTAGGCAGTGGCATCTACTCCTCCTCCTTCTCACCACCTCAGTTGTCTGAGCAAGAGCGAGAGGCGCGTGCATGAGCACTGGTGAGGTTGCAATGGTGAAGAGCAGGAACAACTCCAGCAGGCTCTTGTCAGTGGGTCCCTGCAGGGGTGTGGGCCCTCAGCAGGTGCTCACCCATGCTATCCTTGATGCGAGAGGATATCTGTTCATTCCCCAAGGTATGAGTCCCTTCTAAGAGCTCACTTGCCTCTTCTTCAGAGTGATGTTCCTGAGACCCTCACTCTCTGTGAAAGCAGAGGAACTTTCACCCTGGGAGTGGAATGCCACAACTACAATGCTCCCAAAGACACTGTCCATTAACCTCTCTCAGCTTCTCCAGGTCAGCTACCTTGGTCTCAAGGGAATGGAACTGTTTCCTTAGAGCACCTTTTTGTCCCAAAGGGCTGCATCAGATGCTGGCTTGGGAGTTGCAGCCACACACATGAGTGCTCATACATGCGCAGACATATGCATATGCACACACAAACATGCAAACAAATGCTAGTGATCCCTATACAGATTGCTCCTTCCTCGCTGCTAGTAGCACTGAGTAAAGAGCAATAAGAAGAGGATGGTTGAGGGAGGGAGTAAAGAGCCTCTACCCTATCCCCCAGAAATTGCAGCCATCCTGAAACAGATCACTCTTTCTTCGCTGCTGCTACCAGTGCAGAAAGAGCAATTTGCATCAGGATTGCTGGGAAAGGCGGTGAAAAGAAGGCTAGGAGCTTGCAGCAGCAAAAGCGGTGGCAGTGGCCACAACTACACCAGTACAATCAGAGGGAAATCAGTGGGGGGAATTTGGTGGCAGGGGGATCAGGGCACTCTGGAGAGTAGCAGTTGGCCCCTGGGCCGCAGGTTGTGCACCCCTGACTTAGAACCAGGCACTCATTGCACTGAGTATACTCCCACAACTTCTGTCCAGCAGGCAGATAGTCATACATGTGCCACATCCGCTGAATTCGCCTTTTCATTGCTGCAGCACATTTGGAAATGGCATTTAAAGAGGATACAACCAAATGGAAGAAAATTCAGAGGATGACAACAAGCATGGGTTCTGGTTGATGGGAAAAGGCTAAAGGCCCAGCATGTGTTTGGATGAAAGAAAACGAAGTGATGTCACATTTTGAAAAATTAATTAAGTTGACTGAAAGAATAATAGAGGTGGAATGGATGAAACCCTGCCCACTTCAACGCCAGCTGTATGATCGAATCATCTCCCCAGCGCTCAAACAGCATCCTTAGACTAAATGTGCTCCAAATTGCTCAAACATGTGAGCCAAACAAGAGCACCGTTTAGAGAGGGGAGGAGCCCCCATCCCATACTAGCACTTATGCCACAAGAAATTATGCCTCAGGAGCACTCCTATCTCTGGCCAACTTTCTGCCTCTGTACACTGCTTGACTATTGTTCTAAGCAATTAAACAGGCCTAAGAACTAGATACACATGCCAAACACAAGTTTCCTTGCTTCTAAAATGAGTGCCTGTTTGCCCTGGGCTTATAGCATTATTATTGTCATTATGAAATATGAAATGATACAGATTCATTACAAACATGTTATTAAAGTACATTGCCTTCTCACAATGTAATCTTAAAATGTATTTGAGAGCGTCTTTGGACCCTGCTGAATTTTGCCTCATCTACTGAAAACCAGAATGGTAATTTTTAAGCCAAGTTATTGTTGCTTCTGCTCTAGCTGTTTTCTCCAGAAGAGACAACTTTCATTCATTCACCATTTTTACAGATAATCCAGATGACATTATTGCCATCCTACTGGATTTCTAGTGTTTTCTTTGCTGTCCTCCTCTCGTTTTTCACACCTGACTTGTGGCGATATTGTTGTCTTAAAATGGATTTGCAGAACCCATCTCTTTAAGTGAACTAGTAAAGAAGGATTGCAACTTTTCAGGGCTATTGTCCCTTTAATTAGTAGCCTTCTCATTGCCCCTTTCTTTTAAAGCTGCTTCTGTCCCTGCAATTAGTTACTTCCTTTTCATTTCTATGCAGGTGGCATTCATGAATTAGCTACTTCCTGTTCCCAGAGGGTGGGATGTTTCTGTTCATATGTGAGGGGGTGCCTTTAATTTCTGGTTTCCTCTTTGCAGATAGAGCAGTTGCTCATTAATTCATTTTATTTTTTATGAGTGCAATTGAAAAATTGTGCTCATAACAATAAAATAGAGCAATTGCTCTTGCTGCAAAGATAAAACCAGAAATTAGGGCCACCTCCTCATACACAAATAGGAACACACAAATCAACTAATTACTGGAGCAGTACCCACCTTAAAAGAAAGGGAGAGGGTGTAAACTGCTAATTAAACTGCTGTGGTAGTGAGAATGGCATGTAGTATGAACTTGCCTATGGGGACCAACACTGCTGGATTCTGTGAGGGAAACAGCCCTATATTAAGTGCCATGTGAGACCACCATTTTAATTCCACTACCACGTGATGGCAGAAAAGCAATGCCTCAGCAGATCTAAAAGCCCCTAGCATGGAAGCATCTCACAGTAGGGGAATAAATGGTGAGTATGGTAAGGATTAATATGTAGCAAAAAAGCAGTTTTACATCTCCATCCTAAAATTCTCTGCAAACTAACAGTGAAATTCTAAACTGGGAGGTATGGGGTGAAGTGATGGGGCCTTCACCACTTCCAAAGCCCTGCTGGCTGATGTCAGCCAGTAAGGGAGGTGGAGAGGTTAGTTTGGGGTTTTCCCAGCTGTTGGCTGTGTGTGTGTGTTTAATTCCCCCATGGAAACCAATGGGGAGGGAATTAAGTACATCAGTTCCAGGCTAGTGTAGCTGAGGGGCCCAAATCCTGAGGCCACTCAGAGGATCAAAGTGGGATAGCATCCAGTGGATCTGAAGCCTTTCCACCCTACCCTGGAACGCCCCTAAAATGGCTATGCTAACCATGGAAGTTGCACAGTATCAGGAAATATATCAGAGCTTCTGGACACAGCTTCTCCCCCCTGGTTCTCTGCCTCCTTCCCTGGCTGGCTGTCTTTAGGAGAGAGTCTGTTCTAGTTGTCTTAGAATGCTAGTATTGGTTTAGCACTCTTGTCAACGCAGCACTGAGCAATGTGCGAAGATTTTTTTTTTTGTATGATCACACACCAAAGAGATGGCTGCCAGCAGGTTGGTGGGGCACATTATGTTTATCGGGGTCAAATTCAAGCGTTTGGGAAACACTACCCAATAGAAAACTTGCTATTCAATTCTATAATGGTTGGGGCTCTTTATGTTCATATTTAACAAAGGGTTCTGAGACTGCTTGAAGGTGAATAGCATCAGAGGCTCAGAAACCAAAATAATGTTATCATGAGAGTTCTAGAAGTGAGGAAGGAAAATACCCTCTGTGCCTAGTTCTCTGTACGACACATACTGCATCCCAGGTAAACCAGTGGAACTCTACTGTGACTCAGGCATGTGTGAGTGTATGGCCAATCAGTGTCCCCAAGAGTGCTTTATTGAATTATACTCCTTGTGTACTCTGTCGTGACTCAGACAACAGGGTCATTATTTCCCCTTCTTGCTAATGAAGAATCAATCTGTTTGATTCCATTACCTGGGTGGAGAACTCAAGGGCTATCAAAATGCCATCTCACAGTTGAATCTTTGGCTGCTGGACAAGCCCTTTCATATATATTTGCTTCCACTACCACCACCATATATTCTGTTCCTCATATACTCATGAGGATGGGCAAAGAGTTAAGCAAGGCATAGACATAGGTAAGGATGCGGTATTTTTGCTTAATGTAGAGAAGCCCTAAGATTCCCTGGGTTGTTTATTGCAGGGGGAACCAGCAGGGATGTTTGCTCCCCCTTGTCTTCTCCACAACCCACAGTTTGTTAACTGTGGGTTGTTAGGAATGTGAACCAGGCCAATCTCAATTCCATATCAGTGCTACTGATCACTAGGATTCTGAGATCCATCTCATGCCATACCACATATCAGTGCTTTTGGCCAGGCACTGAGTCCTCAATGTACCATTGTTGCTGAACATTATGAAACGATATACGATACCAGAAACATAGAATAGAATCATAGAATAGTGGGGTTGGAAGGGGCTTACAAGGCCATTGAGTCCAGCCCCCATAAGCAACCCATCTAGCAACATACATGTTGCTAGATACTAAGGACCAAACTAGACACGAACTTACATGTGTCTTTGCATTTAAAGTGCAGGTTTCTTAAAATGGAAATAGCATCAGCTAGTGCATATGTGTAAAAACTATCAGGACTGCAACAGATGTGGAGGGGGAAATTAACCCTTTCCTTCCCTGCTGCAGTCCTGAGAAAAATCCCTTTTCTGCAGCTGGTATTTGCATTGGGGGAAATCTGAAACTGGTGCACTAAATAGGATGGCCATGTGTCCAACTTTACAGAAGATGCTCCTCTCTTTGAAGGGTTGTCAGAGGACAGTCCTCTATTTGAAGGCATTGCCTATTTGAAGGGCTGTCCAGTCTAAGTCCGGTTTAAAGATAAAGAACTGTAAGGAGGGAGAGCAGTAGGGGCCTTGAAGTTGTCCATCAACAATTAGCACCTGGACAGGAGACTGAACAGCAGGCAGATGGGTCACTGTCTTCCCCACTATGGTGGGATGTTTTCTATTTTATTGACATTAGTAATTCTTTCCAAATGTGCATCTGTGTGTATAAATTAACATATGCAATTATGCAAATTGGTGTTCCCTTTTGTGCTTTTTTGCAATGTGTAAGTGACCACTCTATTATGAGCATATACCCCCAGCTGGTGCTCTTGCATTTTAAGAAATCTGCATGGTAAATGCAGATTTATGCATAAGTCCAGCTTGGTCCCAAGTTTCAGCTTACCCTATGCAGTACGCTGATGGTGCTGACCACACAGTACTGATGAACTCCATTAAATTAGCCTTGGAATCTCTTTGGTTTCAGATAAAATTATGTGCACAACACATAGTTAAACTATGGAAACACATAGTTAAACTATGGAATTCACTACCACAAGATGTAATGATGGCCACCAGTTTGGATGGCTTTAATAGGGGATAAGATATAGGCTGAGTTCACACAACATGCTAACCTGTGATGGTGTATTTTCCAGAACAACCCATGATGGGTTAGCATGTTATCTGTGGGATGTTCCCCCCACCCCCCATGGTGGGTTATTTCCGCCAAATAAGCCACCCTGAAAACCCACGGTCTGCAGTAAGGTTTATGTTACCTATGGTGTATTGTCTGTTGCACCAGCAACAGACAGCGTATTGTCTGTTGCACCAGCATGGGTTACGGAGATTGCCCACAGAGCTGCTCAACAAAAGCAGCAAAAAATGCTGCTGCTGCTCTGCTCTTCTCAAGCGATCTCTATACCCACAGCAAAGGAAGCTGGGATACCTGCCCAGCTGGGCGGGAGGACTATAGGAGGAGAAGGGGCAAGGGAAGGAAATAAACTCCTCTGTTTAGCTTGTTTTCCTGATTGTCTGACAGGAGCACATTAGGTTGTTTGCATAACCACCTACACAGCGTAGCTTGCCACCCACCCATGACGTGTGAACCCAGCCATATTTATGGGGGATAAGGCTATCGATGGCTACTAGTCCTGAATGCTATATGTCACCTCCAGTATTAGAGGCAGTATTCCTCTGAATACCAGTTGCTGGGGAACATGAGCAGGAAGATGCTACTGCACTCAGGTCCTTCTTGTGGGCTTCTCACAGGCAGTTGGTTGACCATTGTGTGGACAGACTGCTAGATATACCTTTAGTCTGGTCCGGGAGGGCTCTTATGTCCTTACTATAGGAAAATTGTGGAGCAGGAGGCTGGAAGGACTTGCCGAGTGACTGCATTAATAGTAGACATAAATGATTACACCTAATTCTCTTCCTGTTTGAAGCCCTGTGGTTGGGACACTCATCCCTACGTAAAGGTTGTTGGCAACTCATGGTAAGCTCTGGCAAACTGTTCCCAGTGGCACCATGCCAGCTCCTCACCATCTGCGGTTAGAGGTTAATGAACAGCCTACAGCACACAGCGAGAGTGTCATTAAACAGCAGTCTGACAAGCTAGTCCTGCAAAACAAAAGGGGCTGATTCACACTGTATTTGCCCAGCAATAATATTTACCTGAGAGAGAAGGAATGTTTGTGAAGAGTGACTGTGGAACTGTGGGGGCAGTTATGGTGCTGAGTCCAGGTCAAAGAGGAAGTGAATCCGTGTGGAGAATGTGAGCCACCCGCCTTTTGAGATGCCCAATCTGTCTCCTTCCATTGACTAAGAAAATGGTATCCTGGTGGATAGGGAGAATAGGGGTAGGAAAGCAATGTTACTACCAGACAGAGCAAGCATGTACGCTGAAGTGGGGCACTTAAGAGTAGCAACTTTTTTTTTTCCTGGGAGGGTGCCTATGGCTTTACCAGCTGCATGGCAAGCAGAAGTTCAGCTGGTGAAGTATTTCTTGTCCTGCAGGTACAGTGGTGGGGAAAGTCTTCTATGAATTGGATTTCAGCTTGTCATGTAGCTGTTTAAGGCACAAGAACTCTGTCAGAAAAGAAGTTGGTATCCCTAAGGGCAGATAAAGATAGAGCTATAAAGAAGTATGGGTATTGACTTAGGGCTGACAAACAGAGCAGTAAGAAATAGCTAAAGTCCCATTTGCTTCATTAATTCAAATGATTACATATTTGATAGAAATGTACATTCACTTGGGGGGAAGAGAACATTAGACATTAAAAGCTCCTTATCAAGGAGGCAGAGGTAACTTATAGTTATATATTCATTTGAATCCAAGACCCTATTAGTTAGCCACACTTTTAAAATACTGGGATAGAACAGGGAGAGATCAGAGGTGTCAGCTTTTTCCTGAAAAAGGCCTTTTATCTTTAAAAGCTGCACTACAGGCAGAAATTAAACTTCTGCTTTTCTCATTACTGGACTTCCACATGCCCCACCTGTTGAATTTCTGCTTGTCATCCAGCTGTTAAAGACACAGAACCTCAGTGAGGCAAAAAGAAGGCAACCTTAGAAGAAAACAGTTCCCTATCACACTAACATCAGTACTGGAAGTTTCAGTCAAAGTTGAACTACTGGGATTGATAACAGAGGGCTGATCAACAAGATCCAGCAAAATGATGTCCCTGATTCCCTAACATTAACACTGACTGTGCCTCTTTTGTTCTCAGGACAGCTGTTCCCATGACTTTTTTATGGCTGTGCAGTGGGCACCCACCCCTTCCTGTTTCCTGATTTGGTTGGGATCAGTGAAAGCACCATTTCTTCTTCTGTGCTATTTCTACAGCACCCTTTCCTATTTCAGTTTTATTTAATTAAACTGTTTTCTTTGACAGTTTTGTTTAATTAAACCTCATGACAAGGTAGTGTAGATTTTTTTATATGGGAAACAGCAACACCAACCATACATCTTCAAACTCATCAACTATTTATTATAACTCACAGAAACACAGAACAACCTAGTAACTGGTATACTCAGATAGGCCCATGATTGTCCTGGCCCCTCAGGAGATTATCCAGGCCAAACCACTCCTACTGTCTTCTCCCTAAACATGAAAGGATTTCTCTTACATGGCCTACTAACACTGAGGCCTTCTGGGCTTGCCTCTTAAAGAACAGTAGCCTGAGAGAAAGAAGGCTGAGCGAAGTACTTTGCACACAATGCAGTGTACATATTTCTCCTATATCATCCACCCCTTTACCCTTGCAACTCTTAGGTAGGTTAGGCCAAGAGATATCATCTTGGGTTATCCTGTGAGCTTCACGGCCAAGTGGGGACTTAAACCTGGGTCCCCTCAGTCCTAGCCAAGTCTGACACTCTTTATGTTGCTGGCCCTCTACCTTGTGAGTGTGATGGCTGACACCCCCTTAACAATGGTGCAGGGGGTTCTGCAGGGGTGCAGAACCTCTTTCAGCATGAGGGCCAAATTCCATTTTGGAGAAACTTTCAGGGGCCACATTTCAGTGGTGGGCAGGCCCAAAGGCAAACTGGGCAGGGTCAAAAATACCAGCACATTTTAGCTTTCTAACTGCCAGTAACTAAGCTTTAGGAGAGGTATTTCAAACTGTTAGAATGGGAAGAGAACTGCACAAAAGCTGGGGACCACCGGAGGGCTGGATTTGGCCTGAGGGTCTGCACCCCTGCTGTAAAGGTATACATGGATGTGACAAGGGGGCGGGGATGTATACACTGTCATAGTTACTTAACATTTATATAGTGCAATTCAAATGTTCAGTAGACCTTACAACCCTTTAAGGAAGACCCTATATCATTATCCCTTTTTTGCAGATGTGACTGAGGATGAAAAAAATCTCACCTTGGCCATAACCTCCATAGGTTATCTTAGGTGAGATGGTAAGATACCATAGAAAAGTCATGGTTGAGGTGAGATTTGAAACAAGATCAAAAGGACCAAAAAGGTGCAATAATGTTAATTATAAAGCTATTAGTGCTTGTGCAGAGCAGAGCATAAATATGAAATACACAAGATTTGTTCCAAGGTTTATATAGATTCCAAAATTTACTTATATATCATGCTGTCTCAAGTGAATAATTTCTGATAAGGCTAAAGGCAATTATGTCTAGTAAAGTCAGTACAATTATTGTATTGCAAAATACAATATTACTCTGCACAAGCACTAATAGCCTTATAATTTACATTATTGCACCTTTTTGGTCCTTTGGATCTTGTTTGAGACTTCAGTTGAGGTTTCCCCTCCCTTTTCCTTATCTGAGGTGAGATTTGAACCAGGGATATCTCACTTTGCATTCTTTTTCACTATACTACACTTCATGCCAGTGTCAGGTATGAAGAAACACTGTATGTATCTTATTGAGAACATCATGTTGACATCTCCTAGTTAATTACGACTACCTAGAACATGGTTAAATAGAAACTGATTACAGCTACTGTCCGTCTTTTCCATTCCCGGGAACCTGCCATGTAATGAAGCACAGAGGGACTCATCCAGACTTCTCTGTGGTTCATTTCAGTCATGAGTGCTGACGTGCAGCCTTAGCTGTTGCTTTCTTTCTCATGAGCTGTTTAATGGGTGTGATGATTTCCAGGAAAGGCTGCATTGTCTTGGTTAAAAATAAAATAAAAATCATGACCTGAGTCCTCAAATATAAGTTTAAAAACCACACAATCAAAAAAATAAAACCTGGAAGGGTGGTTTTGTACACTGAAATATCAGCCTGACTTTCAGGCTTTCTCCCCACCCTTCTTACAACCATGACAAAAAGTACTATAAAATCCAAAACACATTTCTTGTGGCAGCTGCAATGGCTGAGACTTCACAAGCTCAAGTAAGTTGATCAAACTGAACTTAGCAGAAGCATCAACTCAAGGCTCTAGTGCCTTCTAGAGGTGAAAAGTGGAAACATAGCTTATATTGTACATATAAATATGCAGTCTTATGTCAGAAGAAGTCAAAGTCTCCACAAGGGCCAGAGAGATGCTCATTTGTGCAGGTGGGAGAAGGAATAGATGACAGGGCTGTGGGTAGAACAGATAGGGAAGCCATGACTGCCTCATCATCTCCCATCGTATCAGGCACTTTAAAGGTGTAAGGATAGATCTCTGGGTTGCAATGTGATGATCCAGCTGATATTTCTTTTGTGAAACATTCCTCCATTTGTGAGTGGTTTCGTTAGTCTTACTTATTGTGTTGATAACAACATTTCAGTGTTTTTACTGTCAGTTCTTGCCAGACCGCACACTGTTTGTAATGCACTGTGTGTTCCGTAGCGATACGGTTGGCCAGTCCCATGGGCTTCAGCACATCTAACACTGTGTGTGAAAAATTCATAGAAGGGTACCACAGCCTTATGTGGCTGTTCATGATTGCAAATTTACACAAATTATTTTAATATTAAATTCTTTAGGTTAGTTTTATTTAAATAAAACATGCAAGCTAGCAGTGGAGGCTGGTGGCTCCAATGTCAGTGGGGCAATACATCTGCTCCAGGTTTCAGCCAACACCAGTCAGAATTCTAAAGGAGCTATCCAAGGTAGATAGCTCTTTTAGAGTTCTGACTGGTGTTGACTGAAACCCGGAGCGGATTTACTGCTCCACTGACATCGGAGCCACTAGCCTCCACTGCAAGTTAGTAATTTCCCATCTTAGTATATCATATGTTTCCTTGAAATTAATCCCAAGCATTACTTTATTTATTTAAGGGCTCCACTCTTAAAAGGCAGCCTAGAAATCATTTTAGATACAGAGATATTTATTTCATTACATTTTTATTCTACCCAAAGCTGAAGCTCTCTGGGAGGTTATCATTGCTTTGAAGGTGCACACTTCAAGACTTTGTCTTCATGTTTGTCCAGAATTTTTTTGAACATTAACTGTTAGCAATCCTACTGTTTAGAGAGGCAAACTGACTAGAAAAAATGGAGTAGTTTACTCTTGTACCTGTTTGGAGCAGTGTGTCCTGTATACATTAGCAGCTGAAGCATTTCATGGCATGGAGATAAGCATAGGGTGGCAAGATGCAAGATGTTAGCTACACCTGCTAAAATTCCTTCTTCTGCACAACTATTAAAGGTGCTGGGGGCCTGTCCTATTTTGCTTCTGGCCACCCTAACATCATCACCGGCTTACGCTGGCAAATGAGTTGACTGTTGAGCAGGGACAAGTAAAAAAAGTTTGTAATTCTGCAAAATAGAGCATCATATTTAGGGAACACAAAAGCTAGACTTGGGCAAGACACAGAAAAATAAAACCATTAACTAAACCAGGACAAAATTAAGATTTTAAGAAGCCTCTGG
Organism: Heloderma suspectum; assembly: GCF_057233095.1. NCBI lineage: Eukaryota > Metazoa > Chordata > Lepidosauria > Squamata > Helodermatidae > Heloderma > Heloderma suspectum. The sequence continues at coordinate 236,162,351 of NC_139461.1, forward strand.
GGATGACAACAAAATCATAGTGTAGGGAAGGACTTCCCTGCCTACAGACTGTCAGTAGCTTCAGTTCCAAAGACACGGAAGAAGATGCTGTGTTAAAATATTGTTCTGTGGCATTTACAATGAGAGTAGCCATCTCTTGCCCTCAGTAGGTTTAGGATCATGACTTCATAGAACAGGACTAATAGTTGTACAGCCTTCACCTTTTTGGTGTATTCAAAAGTCGCACAAGTGGAGTAAAGATTCTGTATCAGCTTTTGTTAGCTCAGCATCCTGAGCTATCACAGATACCGTGGTCTATTATCTTTAAATTCATAAAGCCTGCCTTCAAACTATAGCTACCTTTTTCTCCAGAGGAACCCCAAACAGCGGTGTAGTGGATCAGGAACATGGGGGAGCACAGCTTTGGTACTCTTTTTCACAGAAGAAATCAAATCATGATGACATCCTCTGATAGAGTAATATTTGTCAGTGTTATAAGCTTGTGGAGGGGAGGAACGGAGGACAGGTATGGCCTGGCATACAATCCCTTTGTTAGGTAAGCTAGATGCACACAGTAACTGGCCTAATGTCACCCAATGAACTTTTAAGATTCTTCTTGGGGTTGGTGGGAATTATAGTCAACCACATCTGGAGGCATCACATTGGGGAAGGCTGCAAGGTGGTTTTTCATTCAAGTTCATCTTCTTGGTTGGTTAGTTAAGTGGATATTCATGCAATTATGCCCTTTAAAGACAGATAGATATAAGTCCATAATGATTACCACCGCTATTTTTGTACTAAAAAATCTTTAAATGTATCCTCATCACCAACTTTACTCTTTTGAGAATATTTCCGGTACTAATAACACGGACCGGTTGACACACCATATTTTAACAGCCCTTGTGTTTACAAAAATTGTACTTTCCACAGGAATTTAAGCACTAAATTAGGTAGGATGCAGAAGACGTGGAATGATACCCACCAGTTTTTGTTTTTATTTTAATGCAGCCATAGCAGGCTCCAGATTTGATCAGAGCAGCAGCTGGGTGCTTATCCCTTCTTCCAAAAGTTGTTTTCTGGAACAATTCCACCTGCTTTTTTTCCCTCCAGAGGAAGAATACTGGATTTTTTCTCCTTTAGGACAAAAAGCAGTTCCCATCAGCTCTTGATTTTGATCAAGAATATGGCTCCTGGGGAAAGGGTTAAGCTCTCTCCCACCCTTTTCTCTCATATGCATACACCAGCTCAGCTCAAATGAGGGACCACAGGATATTGCAGATCTCCCTCAGCAAGAAAAAAAGGGTGTGTTGGGACACATTGAGGGAAAAAGATCCAAAGCCCTCCCATTCCCCAGATATGCCCCCAAACAAGGCCATAAACTATGCCAGACCTAGAGTTGGCATAATTTATTCCCTCCTATTGGGAGGGGAAAGTTTTCTTTTTAACTAAACACCTGCTCAAAACCCAGCTGAACCACCACCACCCCACCACTGTGAGCCAACAGAGCTTTGGATGTGGTGGATGCTCTGCTGCGGATCTCCTCCCCACCACACCCAGTAAGTAGAATTGCTCTGCCTATCCAGTTTTTTCTTATCTCTTTGTCATAAGGAAAATCACAAGGCTGTTACGATTTTTAAAATGCATACATGTTATTTTAATCTACAAACATATATTTCTGGGTATGCAGGGATTCCCCTGAGTATGTATAATCCACTACCTTATTTTAGGTGGCCCTGTTTTCCTTTCAAACTGGTAGGCACTCAAAGTCCCAAACTGGAAGGTGTATATATAATGATGTTGATGCTTCTGCTCTTTTTTATATCCCTGTCCTGCTGTTTTGTTCTTGAATTATTTGTATTTTTTATTAGTCTCGGGTTGACTTGCTGAGTTTTTAAAAGATATTTATATATTGTAAGTTGCCTTGAGAGCTTTGCATGGGAAGACAAGGTAGATTAACAAGCAAATAAATAAAATTAATGATTCCACATGGTCTTCTCCATGCTCATTTACCAAAGCATATACAGAAATCCTGCAGTCTTGCCATCCAGCTATTATATAGGCTTCAAATGCATGGTTTGTGCACCAGGTAGGGACATCCTAATCCGAATAGGAACATGATGACAAGTGAAAGAGTGAGCTGGAGGGCAACCTTCCTGTGCTTCTTCAGCCAAAAATAAACCACACATGCTCTCCCAGCCTCCCTGGGTGGTGTTTGTTTATTTTCTGAAAGTGATCCTACAAGGAACAGGACCGCTGCCAAGACTTCATGGTGGAAGAAGGGCAAGTGATACTGAGGTCATTGCCAGCACAATGCATTTTCCAACAATAGGAACATGCTTTGTTCCAGAGAGGAGAACAACGCCTGACGCAAGGTTAGGGCTGCAGAAACCATCACAAAGCCCACATGATGTGGACATGTGCAGATGCACTTGGCTGCTGCTGCTCAGAATGTGTGAACAGACATGTATGTATGTGAGTGAGCTCAGAAGACACCAAGTGGAGCATCTGGTACTTTCTCTTCAGCGCTATTACTAGCTTCACCATTAAGACAAAAGTTCTACAGCAGCCAAACTGGCACCCCCCAGATGTGTTGGACTACAGCTCCTATCATCCCCAGCCAGCATGGCTATGCTGGCTGGGAATGATGGGATTTGAAGTCCAACATATCTAGAGGGCAACCAGATGGAGGAAGGCTATTCTACAGAGCAGGGTTAAGTTCAATTCTTTGGGAGTTTGCCAGCATGAAGAATGCACCCATCTTTCTTCCAGCACTAAGCCCCTTTCTTGCCATACAGAAAGTGGTGGCTACTCCCATATTACAAGACAGATATGGAAACCGATACCAGGTTAGCAGCAGGAAAATTTAAAACGCTAGTAGCCTTGCTAATATAAAAGTAGATAATATAAGTATTATAGAGGATCTGAAGGGCTAAAAGCAGGACTGGGAAGGAGGCTGGCTTTTTGTAAGTTTCCTCATATGAGAAAGCTGGAAAATGGGGGATCCCAAAATAAAGAGCAAAGACAATGCCACCCCTATGCTCCAGCCCCCTCCCATTCTAGTGTTGTTACAGAGGAATGATTTTTCCCCAACTCTCAGCTTATAAAGAAAACAAGCCCAGCAAATACATTTTGGATGGTGTGATTTGTAAAGTAAGGGTTGTTTCTCATTAAATAGGGATAAGAACTTCCGAAATAATTGCTTATCTTACATTTGCTCAGACATTTCTTTTTCTGATTTTATTGTGCTGTGTTCAGATACAGATCTCTCTTTCTTTCCACTATTACATCCTAGGATGCCACAGATACTGCTTTAAAGGAGGAAAACAAGAGACACGCCCAGAGTGGGGAATTCTAGGAAAGAGTACTATAGCCCAGGATAAGTTCTTCTTTGTACTTTATACATGCACATTTCTCATATTCAGATAATCTGATTTAAGATGAAATTTCCATGGATTACCTACACTGTAAATAGGATTACATAAACACATTTTAAATATGTTTGACATGAGAACAAAACCAGGGCTGCAGTGAATGAATATTTAATGTAACTGCATTAACCGAATATGAGAAGTCATGGGTGTCCAAAAATAATAGCAACTGAAATGGAGAATACTTAAACTGGCAGGCTGAGGCAAGAGCTGCCAGGTTCATTTCAAGATTTACTCATAGTGCAATCCCATGCGTGTCTACTCAGAAGTAAACCCTGTTGAAATCAATAGGATTTACTCCCAGGTACTTGTATATAGGATTGCAGCTTCAGATAACGACGTTTGGGACTGATTCATTGGGGGGGGGGGAGGCACAATCAAAATTATTAGAGTATTTCCACTCCAAAGAGAAAACAAAAATTGGGTACACATGGCCCAAGATATCCTGGTGACTATAAAAGTCTCAAAGGTGACATGTCTTATTCAAAACAGGTGACACTGGTTTGGATCCAGAATCTTCCTTCTGTGGATGGAGGGGCTCCACTCACAGAAGGTGCCTCTGCCTGATTTGGGGGGGCAGGGGGTTTCCCACTTCCCCCTGCACCACAGCACACCCAATTCAGCAGGATCCCCTGACCCTCTCTGTAGCATTTTCAGGGGCTGGAAGGGCTGCCTTGGGGAGAAGGGGAAGTCAGCTCCCGCCAACCCAGTTGCACGCACCTATATCTGCATCCAACCCATGAAGTATAACGTAGAAAAGCTAAAGTCCTTACTTTACTTACTTGCAAGCACATACAAAACTGAAATTTAGTCCACACACAATGTTTCTACTCCTTTTTCAAAATATGGGGCATGAAGTTAACCTCATAATAGAGGCCAGCAGCACTCCACAGTGGGAAAGCCAAGCCACATAGCTTCTGTTCCACTTTTACATACTTTAATCATCCTAGGACTAGGGGAGAAGATGAGATGTGGAGTGGCAACCAGTCTGAAGGCAGAACAAGCCACACACGCAGCAGAATTGATTGTTGTAATTTCTCTTCATGTGCTTTAACAATCCGTGGATTAGGGAAGGATGATTTACAGTGGAAGCCAGCAATGTATATTTCCAGAGTGCAAAACTGGATTTACTAGCTAAATAAAGCTCTTTATTGGGAATGTATTTCAGAAAGTAAGAACCCACATGCTGGATCCCACCAATTGCACCAGACATTTTGTCTGTGAAACTGGCCAAATGGTCCAAAAAAATCACAAGTGTGGGGGGGGCACACTGGTGATAACTACCCTCTGTTTTTGTTCCTAGCACCTGGTAGTTAGCCAAATATATAGTGCTTCTGAACACTGAAGTACCATTGCTAGGAGTCAGGGCTCATAACCATTGCTAGACCTATCTTCCATGATGCTATCCTTTAAAAACCCAGCTACGCTTGTGACCATCATTATAATATTTTTTGGGAATAACTTCCATAGGTAACCCAGGGCTTTTTTAGACAAGGCTTTTAAATCTCCTACTTCTTCCAGATCTCTGTGTAACCCACTGGTATATTTTTCTTGAAGAATTCTGAGTTGGAATGTTCCAGCACATGCTCAGTAAAGGGGTGAGATAGGAAGTGGCCACCATGTTAAGCAGTTACCAAAATGCAGTGTGGAAGAAGTTTGCTTTCTCCTCTCTGTAAGACCCTGAACCCTCGAGCCAGGTTAGTAGGGAGATTTCCTTTTGAATTTTTTTTTAAAGAGTCATGATTTTTTTTTACAAACCCTATGAGTTCCTTGTTTGTTTATTTTCTTTTATATTATACAAAGGGCTGTTTACAAAGTTGTTCCTGTGGTGCTGGATCCTGGCTCATTCTGAGAAAATTGCTGTGGCGCTGGAGTGAACTGAGTAGGGACTGTTTTCCTTCTTTGAGAGAGAAGTTTTATTTATATTTTTGTTGTGGACTCAAGCTGAAAGACAGAACTTTGGGAGGGCTTTGCTCTGTTTTATTGTTTGGTGATAAGTGAATTGTTATGCATGTAAAATTATTACATGTACATTATTATTGCTTGTAATTAAGAAATTAAAATGATCAGTGTTAATTGTCCCTGTACAAGGCCTTTGCTGTGAGTCCCTTTAGAGACGCTGAAGAAAAGTGTTCCTTTCCCCATTCAGTTTTTCCTTTCCTGTCTTTCAGTACATTCTGCTATATAACCTTTATATGGTGGGTGGAGCCTAGTGGTATGCATTGGAAATTGACATTAACCATTATATTGGTGGTTCCGCATGGACCTATGGCCCAACTGGAGTCCACCTGGAGAACAGCCTTCAGTGTGGTGGCCCCCTTTCTATAGAACTCCCTGCCTCTGGATATCAGGCAGGCACCAACTCTGTGTTGCTTCTGGTACCTTGACTGACCAGCCACAGTTTTATTGGTACTCTGTTTTTAAAAATAACATATTTTAGGGCACAATCCCATGGGGATAGGCGGCTACCTCTGAATTCGAAGGCGAGCACCTATCCAATGCAGGGCAGGAGAAGCATGGAAGGGATCATTCCCTTGATGCTTCTCCTGCTCTGCATTTGTGGCTAAACAGATGATGTTGGCTGTCTAGCCATTGGGAAGGAGGAGCGAGGGAGGAGGCTGCTGGATGACACATAGGATGTGTTGTACCGGCATTTCTGTCTTCCCCACCCTGGAATGCCCCATTTTTGCCGCTCCGTGCTTCTCTTCCAAGCGTGGAGAATGGGGCCATTCTGCACTGCCCAGGAGGCAGCGCAGAAGGGGGAGAAAGTCGGTTCCTGGAAAACCACATATCCTATAGCCATCTAGCCGCTGACTAGCAGCCATAGGATTGCTCCCTTAATATGGTGTTTTATTTATCTTTTATCTTTTTGTCTTTTATTGTTCACCATTCTGGAATCTGTTTAGATGTGGAGCAGTATATAAATGTTGTAAATAAATTAAAAACATTATTCCTCCCTATAGCTCCTCCCCACTTTCTCGCACTCCCATTTCTTGTCATGTAAGAAGGTACTTTTGCACAGAGGAAGTTAGAACTTTTGAAGTTGCGCAAGAGCTGCAACACCCCCCCCCCCCGCTTTAATCAGCTTGTATGTTTTATTGCCAATAATACAACATTAAAGCTGATAATCTTCTTTTGGCTGGCTGCTCTTGCGCAATTTCAAATGTTCAGTCTTCCTCAGGACAAATGTTCCTCTGCATACAGAAATACCTGCTCTGGCCACCTAAATCCTTTCCCTCTTATTGTTATTGTCTTGTTGTTGTTCAGTCATTAAGTCGTGTCCGACTCTTCGTGACCCCAAGGACCATAGCACGCCAGGCCTTCCTGTCCTCTGCTCTCTCCTGGAGTGTGCTCAAGTTCATATTCATTGCATCGATGATGCTATCTAGCCATCTCATCCTCTGCCGTCCCTTTCTCCTTTTGCCTTCAATCTTTCCCAGCATCAGTGACTTTTCCAGTGACTTTTCTCTTCGCATTTGGTGGCCAAAATATTTGAGCTTCAGCTTCACTATCTGTCCTTCCAGTGAGCACTCAGGGTTGATTTCCTTTAGGACTGACTGATTTGACCTCCTTGCAGTCCAGGGGACTCGTAAGAGTCTTCTCCAGCACCACAGTTTGAAAGCATCAATTCTTCAGCGCTCAGCCTTCCTTATAGTCCAGCTCTCATAGCCATATGTTACTACTGGGAAAACCATAGCTGTGATTATGCGGACCTTTGTCGGCAAGGTGATGTCTCTGCTTCTTACTATGCTGCCTAGGTTTGCCATAGCTTTCCTCCCAAGGAGCAAGCGTCTTTTAATTTCATGGCTACAGTCACCGTCTGCGGTGATCTTGGAGCCCAAGCAAATAAAATCTCTCACTGCTTCCATTTCTTCCCCTTCTATATGCCAGGAAGTGATGGGGCCAGATGCCATGATCTTAGTTGTCTTAATGTTGAGTTTCAAACCAGCTTTTGCACTCTCCACTTTCACCCTCAACAAAAGGCTCTTTAGATCCTCTTCGCTTTCTGCCATTGGGGTGGTATCGTCTGCATATCTGAGGTTCTTGATAATTCTCCTGGCAATCTTAATTCCGACCTCTGATTCATCCAACCTGGCGCTTCTCATGATGTACTCTGCATATAAGTTAAATAAGCAGGGTGACAATATGCAGCCTTGTCGTACTCCTTTCCCAATTTTGAACCAATCGGTTGTTCCATGCCTGGTTCTTACTGTTGCTTCTTGACCCTCGTACAGGTTTCTCAGGAGACAGGTAAGGTAGTCTGGTACTCCCATCTCTTTCAGAATTTGCCAGAATTTGTTGTGATCCATACAATCAAAGGCGTTAGCGTACTCAGTGAAGCAGAAATATTAATTTGTTTACATGTAAAAGGTGGGGCTTAGTGGTAGTTGATCTATGGAAAGCGCAATATGGCTTACTTCTGAGTAGACACGTATAGGATTGGACTGAAAGCAAGTGAGACTTTCTGAGGCAGATACCCAAAATGGAATAGGCAAGGGCCAGAAATGACAAGCTGAAGATGAAACTCTGGAGGCGTGGTCATGTAAAGCTCCCACTGCATTGTCAGTGGTGACATCACAACCACTCTCCCCAACACGTAGTGGGGAAAAGCAGAATAACATAACCCTGGTGGATGGTGCCAGTTTCATTTCAGGATTGCAAAAAAAATACTTCATTTTCTCCACTCAAAAAATACACACAAACAAAAACAGGGAAGTAGTAGGAAAGTACAGGAGAGACACAGGAGAAGGATGACAACATGTGAAGCACCCATGAACTACCATGAATAAGGAAGGGTGAGCACACAATAAAAGCCTTGTTTAGAAAAGCTCACCGAATGACCTTCAGCAACAAATAGCATTCTTCAAAGAGGTGCATTTTGGTTGTATTCTACATGTGTTTGGGGATTCACTTTAAAGCCCCTGTTCCCAATGAGCGAAGGCTTTCCTGGGTCTTTGGTCCTTGTTAGAGTTTCAAGAGGTTAGAAAATGAGCCAAAATGAGATCCTGCCTTCCCACCCTCCTCCTCCATGTTTGCTTGGGAAAGCTGGAAATAATCAGCGTGTCCTAGGATCAGAAACCAAAAGGCAAATAGAAACCATATCAACGTTCAATTGTTTTTAAAACTTCTGAACCCATCCCATGCATTGCAGATTATGACTCATAATTTTGAAAATGGTGGATTAGTAATAACAGGGTTTCTACAACTCCAAGTGTTCTGAAAGACCAGCTGATAAGAGGGGTGTGGAGGGGGGACTTGTGATATTTTCCAACACATCAACCGTTCCCACCCCCACCCCACAGAAATGAAACACAACAGAAGGGTCAAAATAAAAGATTAGGGGCCAGTGGTGTAGTGGTAAATTTTAGATGTGTTAACTACAGCCCCCCTCCACACACACACACACAAAATCTAGTATCCCCTCCGAACCTATGCCAAAGCTTTGTGCTGGTTTTGTGCCACAAACCCCAACTTTTGCACCGCTATTCCAAGTGTAAAAATGACGTGCAACTGGAGGGTGCCAGCTTAGCAAAGCCTGGCTGTAGTGGATAGAGTATCTGAATTCATAACCTCAGTTGGTCATGGTTGACCTTGGGTCATACACTGAGGCTGCTGTTGCGCTGCTATTCCATCTTTTTTTGTTTAATGGATTTTCTGCTGTAAGAAAAGACGGAAGAAGCAGTGGGAAAACAGGAGGGTTACAAGTGGAAGACGTTGATGAATGGACCCCCTCCCCCCCTTGTAAAATGTTGTTAATGAGGCAGGGCAACAGTGCCATAAAAACCTCATCTGGAAGCACTCTCCCTAACTCTAGCTTCATTGTGAGGACTTTGTCCTGAAAGGCAGAGTAGAAATATTTTAAAATACAATATAAATAAAATCTCTGCCTAAACCCATCTCACAGGATCACTATGAAGATAAAATGGAATGAAGCCTATGTAAATCCAGAGGTTCTTGGAGGAAGTTGGTATACAAATATAATTCATACTAACAATAATACCATAGGCATGTGCAGTAAGATGTCTCAGATAGTGCAGAGCTTACTCCTCCTGATCACTGACAGCAGCACTAGGAGATATTTGCCCAAGACAGTCTGGTTCATTCTCTGTACTCGAATGCTCCTTGCATCTTTGCCCAAAGCCAAATGGGGCTGCGTGATGGAAGTAAGTGGGTTTCCATACTCTTCCTTCATCCCTGCTTAATTGTATGCCCAGGTTGTGTTCTTTCTGCTCCTCCCCACTCCATCTCTCTTTGGCCCCACCCCACGAAGATGGGGAGGAGGGAGATTCTAAGCCAGGCAGAAGACTGATCTTTAGTGGAAAAGCAAATTATTGCCAGCAGATCAAAAGTAATCAGTATACCACTGCATCCACCTGTCTATGTAGTTAGCTTGCCAAAAAGACCTGGCAAGATCCTACCTGGGGTTGTCACCTGGCCTGTTTCAAACTGGCTTAATCATTTTTAACCACCCAAGTCATAGACCAATTACTTCTTCTTGTGGTCTTTTCTACACCCATTCTCTGTCATTTTGAATGGGAACTCTGTCGCTTCAATATGTCCCAGTGCCAAGTCATGCAATGTGGCACCTTGCCAAGCTGTAGCAGGAAAAGCATGCCAAAAATGTGGTGTCCCATGCTGGGGCTTGACTGCTGGGTGGGCTCTCAGCCAAAAGCAGCCATGTGCTTGATCTGAATGGAGAGCTTCTTCCCCTGAGCCAAAAAACAAAATAATCACCAACTCCCCAATGCATACAGCTATGTGTGACTCAGGCAGAGTGGAGGCACCACAGGGGTGCGTGTGTGTGTGTGTGTGAGAGAGAGAGAGAGAGAGAGTGCATGGGAGCAAAGTAACCTGGGTACTTTCCTCTCCTGCCCCTGCTCCTGACCTTCAGCATCCAGCACTGATCCTCTCCCACTGTGGCTTCCTGCTGGCTGATTCCCTGCCCCACCTACAGCTCCTTGTTCATTCCCTCTGCCTCAGCCTCTTTCTTTCTTTATCTGTTTCTACGTCACCCTAAGTCAGGGTTTAAATCAGTTACTCTAACCTAGAGTATTCTGTGTTGCATTGCCATGTGAGACTGAAGCAATGGTCATGCTGGCTGGGGATCATGGGAGTTGTAGTCCAACATATCTGGAGGGTACCTGGTTGGATGTAGTAGATAGACTTGAACAATGATATCTGGGCTCACTGGAGATCACTTGTGAAAGAACATAGCACCACCGCCAGGGAAAACCAACCAACCAGTTTTCATGACAGAAACTTACACCAAAGATCTCTTGGAGGAATAGATGGGATGGGGATCTGTCTGTCTTTTCTCTGCCATTCCTCCAAGTTCATAGTTGACTTTTTAAAAGAAAGAAAGAAAGAAAGAAAGAAAGAGACTCACTCCAACATTTTCACTTTCATGACCCTGTTGTACAAAGCCTAAATAAACCACGAGCTAAGTATGCTGCTGCGTAGGGAGGAAACAAAAACCTATGAAACATAAACTTCCTGGGTCAGACAAATGATCTGGCTGAACATAGAGCAGAGCTGCTCAATGAGTTGAAAGAAGGGGCCTGGATCCACAAACAGCGGATGGGGTGGTAAACTTGGTTCTTGACTGCACTGCTGTAAGTCCCTGTATGTAGGCAACTGGCATGTAGAGATGTGTATACAAGCAAAACTTGAGCTTGCTGAAGTTCTCCAAATTACATGTCAAAGCTTGTTCCATCTCGTGTCCATATCAGACTGCAGGTCTGTTTTTTTCTTTTTGCAAGAATATTAATGCATTATTTTGGTGCATATTTTTCCAAATGTTCGTATCAATTGTGCACATCTTTGAAATGTATGCATTCTTTTCCCATTGATTAAAGCAAGTTTGTGCACATTTTTCAAAACTACACATTTTGCATGGTGCATTTTTCAAACACATGCATGCTGTCAAACACTTTTTGCGGGGAGGTGAATCACATTGCAAGCGCAGAAATGTAAGGGCTTCAGACGCAGATTGCGTTTGAGTCTGTGTTCAGTCTGGGAGGTGCAAACTGTGTAAATCCATATTTTAAAAAATGGACTGAAACAAATTTCTCATACATCCCTACTGGCATATCAGGGAGAAGCCTGGACTAGAACACTTTTTTTCTATATGTGTATAAATACACATATGGGAAAACATTCAATCTTGTGAGCCCTATTTGCCATCTACAGTAGTACAGCCAAGAAACAAGTTTACCACCTCACCTGCTGCTTGGGAGAAATAGGCCAAGGTTACAGCAGCAAGTCTACCTCATTTCTATTTCAGCCAGCAAAAGATTTGCCTAATACCCAGGATCATGTCCTGGGTATTAGGCACTAACAAAAACAATAACATCTTGCCAAGGCAACCCAAATTCCATACCAAGAAAAACTGGATTCTATCACTTTGAGTATTTGCATATCATAGAATCATAGAATAGTAGGGTTGGAAGGGGCCTACAAGGACATCGAGTCCAACCGCCTGCTCAATGCAGGAATCCAAGTCAGAGCATCCCTGACAAATGGCTGTCCAGCCTCGTCTTGAAGGCCTCCAGTGTGGGAGAGCCCACCACCTCCCCAGGTAATTGGTTCCATTGTCGTATTGCTCTAACAGTCAGGAAGTTTTTCCTGATGTTCAGCCAGAATCCGGCTTCCTGTAACTTGAGCCCATTATGCCGTGTCCTGCACTCTGGGATGATCAAGAAGAGATCCTGGCCTTCTTCTCTGTGACAACCTTTCAAGTACTTGAAGAGTGCTATCATATCTCCCCTCAGTCTTCTCTTCTCAAGGCTAAACATGCCCAGTTCTTTCAGTCTCTCTTCATAGGGCTTTGTTTCCAGTCCGCTGATCATCTTTGTTGCCCTCCTCTGAACCCTCTCCAGTTTGTCTGCATCCTTCTTAAAGTGTGGTGCCCAGAACTGGACATAGTACTCCAGATGAGGCCTAACCAGTGCTGAGTAGAGGGGAACTAGTACTTCCCAGGATTTGGAAGCTATGCTTCTATTAATGCAGCCCAAAGTAGCATTTGCCTTTTTTGCAGCCACATCACATTGTTGGCTCATATTTAGCTTGTGATCGACAACAATTCCAAGATCCTTCTCGCTTGTAGTGTGGTTGAGTCACGTATCCCCCATCTTGTAACTGTGCATTTGGTTTCTTTTTCCTAGGTTGCTTTTTCCTTGGCATTTATCCCTATTAAATGTCATTCTGTTGTTTTCTGCCCAGCGCTCCAGTCTATCCAGATCACTTTGAATTTTGTTTCTGTCTTCCAAAGTATTAGCTATCCCGCCCAATTTTGTGTCATCTGCAAATCTGATCAGCATTCCCTGCACCTCCTCCTCCAAGTCATTAATAAACATGTTGAAGAGCACTGGGCCCAGGACTGAGCCCTGCGGTACCCCACTCGTTACCTCTCCCCAGTTTGCGAAGGTCCCACTGATAAGCACTCTTTGAGTCCGACTCTTAGAGTCAGATAATTTTCTGCAAATTATGCAGAAAAGACAAACATATGTTTGTCTTTTCTGCATAATTTGCTCAGGTTCAAATGTTTCAGAGGGCAAGGAGCTATGTAAGGTAAGAAGAAGCTCAGTCCACTGACCATGTGCCTATTGAATTCTCCCAAAGACATCCAGTAGCCCATTGCCAGGAATCTGCTGCCCCCTTTGACCTGTTGCAGTCCATTTGCTGCCCAGTGGGAAGCAAATTGTGCTGCCCTTGTGGGAAACAGGGAGGAATGGGTGGGATGGCCAGAATAATACCCTCCAGCAGCCTGTTATTGTTGGCTATAAAAAGCCCCCTTTTTTGTGAGCTGAATATTGCTCCCTGTACAGTCCAGTACTAATCAATCCACCCCTCCTTAATTACTCCCCTCTGGATAATCCTGACTTCAAAGCTCAGTGGGGTGGGGTGGGGAATAGTACAGGTGGAAAGGGGGGAACTGGCAGGATTCCGATTACAAGGAAGCCAAATGGGTTCATGGATCTATGGAGATAACCAGCCTTGTGGTTGAGAGAGAAGCTATGAACGGGCCACCTCTGCAGAACTAGTCTTCAGTCTTATGGCCAAACCCATGCTGAGGCCTGCCCCAGGGTGCCCCATCAATCAGGCCATAGGTTAGAGCAGTATCCTGAACCTGGTTGCCCCTCCTGCCAAGCTGCAGGGACACCACCACCTCTGCTCTAGTGTTTGGAGTAGCTAGAGAAGGGAGTGGGGGTCAAGAGTGCCTGTAGCAGGTAGTATGACTAAACAGCTGAATACATTTAAATACATGTTTATATTACCAAAAAGGTACTTTTTGATATTTTGAAGGAAATGTGTGACATCTTAACAATTAACTCATTCAAAAGCTTCCACATTCCACCACTTGTTCATGTAAAGGCCATTCTCAATATTTGCTTTTATCAGGGCATCGCAACATATTTTGCTTCCTGAAGCAAAGAACAAGATGGCACCCACTACCATTCCATGTACAAAAGCTGACAGGACTGGCAGTTAAATCTTTCTTTAACACCAGTGACAGGACAACATCCTTCACTGCACCTGAAGGCAGCAGGGTGCAGGACATGGGACATGGCACACAGTTCTTTCCTCCAGCACCTTGCTGTTTCCTCCCAGCATCTGCCACCTGAGGCAACCGCCTCACTCGGCTAATGATAGGGCTGGCCTCATTTTTCATGTCCTGTTATAGTAACATACCAGAAACAAGATTGTTTCAGAAATTAAAGCAATTGTGCCCTTAACTCTCAACAACATTGATTAAAATGTGCTGTCATGAATTAAAACTGGCTACCACTGATGAATGTATTCATTCATTATGGTCACAGACCAGCAAAATCAATAAAAAACATATAAAGCACAGTTAAAACTAGCACAGTAACAAAATACAATTTATGAGATTCCTTCTCTCAAGAAAATAACATCATTTTTTTCTAGTTTGCATTGAAATCATAAAAAGCCTGGCAACCCTTTCAGTGACCCAAGAAGACAGTTCCCGTAAGCAAATGGATACCAAAGTGGTGGAGCTACTTCCTGGGAAGGCTAATAGTGGGGAAATTAGCTTTTCTCTGCATTCCCTATAGAGATCACAGTGTAAGAGAACATGTTCACCGATTCTGTTACTCCAGCACCGCAGATACATATCCGTTCACTAACCGCGATCTTACTAAATCGTCCATTTAATAGTGGCAGTACATTGAAACAGGCAAGAGTAAATGCTCTTCTATACTTTGGAATGGTTAATGTATACAGATATGGAGCTGCAGTGATTCCATAATTATTTAAATTTTTATATTTCGTATAATTGTTTACAGGCTTTTGAGAACACTAAAACTTTAGACGTGCTGTAATTGATCGTCAAACTATTGACTATTGAATTAACTCAAGCTTTAGGGTGCAATTCTATGGGGATAGGAGGCCACCTCCAAATGCAGAGGCGACCGCCTATCCAATGCAGGACAGGAGAAGCACGGAGGGGAGTGTTTCCTCCACACTTCTCCTGCCCTGCATTTGCAGCTAGACAGCCAATTCCAGCTGTCTAGCTGTGGGAATTCGGAGCAGGAGGTGGGGGCGGACGCTGAAGGGTGCATAGGAAGCATCGGAAAAGCACTTCCTGCCTTGCCCCCAGGAACGCCCTGTTTTCACTGCTCCATGCTGCTCTTACGAGCACAGAGTGCGGGCCGATCCATGCTGCCTACAAGGCAGTGGCGGAGGTCAGTTCTCAGGGAACCGACCTCAGAGCACAGGCACCGCTGATTAACGGCCATAGGATTGCACCCAAAATGAATGAAACTGGGATGTAATAGTTCTTATACATTAATCATTGTTGGTACTTTGTACAGGTAACTGGACCTTTTATGGTTTCATGATGAATGCTCATTTCAAGCAAATAAATAAACAAATTATTATCAGAAGGGGGCCATAGCTCAGCAGTAAGAGCACATGCTTCGCACACAGAAGGTCTCAGGTTTGATCTCTGGCATCTCCAGGTAAGATTAGGACTGAATGCTGCCTGAAACCCTGGGGAGCCATTGCCAGTCAGTGCTGACAATATTGGGCAAGACAGAATAATGATTTGACTCAGTATGAGTCAGCCTCCTATGTTCCTAGAATTAATTTAGTATTGTGCAGGCACTTCCTGTACAACCAGCACTGTTGGTCATATATAGTTGTCTAGGTCATATATAGTTGTTGGTCATATATAGTTGTCCAAAATCACCTATTGGAGCCACTGAACAGGAGACAGTGAGAACAGGGCTAGGGGAGATCTGTCTGAAATGGGGGAAGTACACAGACACAGTGCAGACACAGACAAGAAGCCTCTGAGTTGGGGGTTCCTACTCTGACCCAGCCGGCTACGCTGGGCGGGAAGAGCTGCTTCCGGTGTATATTCTTCACACACCATCACATGCCAACAACTGGCTGGAGCCATCTGTGCCTTTGAAATACCAGGGCCCTACAGGCAGCCATTACTACCTGTTGTCTCCATTGTCCAGCCTGATATATCAGCGCTGCAGGAGCCCCTTTGTGATGCAGTCTGGATCCCTTCCCTTTTCTCAGTCATCCCCAGCGGCAGGGCAGCGCTGGTATGTTTGTAGCCCACAGGGATTACTGTACCAAAGCTGCTATCTTGGCCTGTTAGATCTTGGCAAAGGGCTAAGCACAGGTCTACAGTACAGCTCAGCAGGAAGCAGACCTTTAATCCTCTTGCACCTGAGCACAAGGCAGGTAACCCATGGTCAGTCATTGCTAGGAACCTGTAATTTTGCTTCCAAAGTAATTGAATCCCCAGCAATTCCCCTTGTTAACCTGTGCAATTCCCTCTTAGGGCTTTGAAGTAAGGGACTGGCCAGAGAAGCATCATTAACAAGGTCCTACAGTTTGATTTGCAGAAACCCCATAGAGAGCTGGCCCTGCCCATTTGACTGACTGGCAGGGTAAACCGAGGCAAGCCATATCCTTATAAGGAATGTGAGGTCTGTGTGCAGGTCTTCCAAATCAAGATTTAAAAACAAGGCATATTTGGGAATTGTATGACAGAGACAAAGAACACAGACCATGTTCTCTGGCACTGTGGGCCAAAACAGATATTGCTTTAAATGTGTGTCCAACAGCTACATCTTTTTTCATTTGAGTAGGTGCAGGGGTGCCAATCTGTTTGGGAGGGGGGAGGGGGTGTTTAAGATCTGGATTAGGGCCCAGCAGCTACTCTAGAGTAAAATTGAAAATAAGACATAGCTGCTAGACACACATTTAAAGCAATGTTTATTTTGGCCCTCTGATGTTATATGAAACCTCTATAAAACAGAATTTTGGCCAAGTGAACATTGGGGAAGAATTCTGCCATCTCTGCCACCAGTAGAGGTGCCAGGCCAGCAACATCCCATTCTCTAAGATTTCCCAAAACCTGAGAGCGAGGGGGCAGGCCCTTGTGATGTCATGGAGGGGGCTTCAATAACCATTCCAAAATAGCAAGTGTGTGTGTGTGTGTGTGTTTGAGAGAAAGACACACACACACAATCAATCAATGTGGGTTTCCTGTATGCAATTAAATACAGAGGAAGAATGTTTTAATTATTTTTACAATAATGAAAAACTGAATTTGCAATAACAGAAATATTTACACAGTGCTAAAAAGTTATAATTGGTATTTGAAATGCTTGCTCTAAACAACTGCTCCGCTTCAGATGAACTGCAGGGAGTGGCATTTATCCCCACCCTCCAACTGGAATTTTGGGAAAAACGTTGACGAGAAAAAAACCCTGTTAAGGAATCTTTTCTGTTTCAGAATGATTAAAAATAGTTCAGTTTAAAATAATATTACTGCAAAATTCAACATTCAATGGCAGTAATTAAAGACTAGCTGAAACCCTGAGATTAGGCTTGCTGCCCTGATGCCCTGCCCTGAGAATAAGAACATAAGAGCCATTCTGGATCAGACCAAGGGTCCATCCTGTCCAGCATTCTGTTCACACAGTGGCCAACCAACTGTCAACTGGGAACCCACAAGCAGGGTGTGAGTGCAACAGCACCTTCCCACCCATGTTCCCCAGCAACTGGTGTACATAGGCTCACTGCCTCTGGTAGTGGAGGAAGCATATAGCCATCAAGTCTAGTAGTCATTGATAGCCTTTTCCTCCAGGAATTTGTCCAACCCCCTTTTAAAGCCATCCAAATGGGTGGCTATCACTACATCCTGTGGTAGCCAATTCCATAGTTTAACTACATGCTGTGTGAAGAAGTACTTCCTTTTATCTCTCCTGAATCTCCCACCAATCAGCTTCATAGGATGACACCGGGTTCTAGTATTTTGAGAGAGGGAGAAAAATGTTTCCCTAGCCATATTCTCCACACCAGGCATAATTTTGTAGACCTCTATCATGTCTCCCCTTACCCTCCTTTTTTTCCAAGCTAAACAATCCCAACTTTTGTAACCTTCTCTCATTGGGGAGATGCTCCAGCCCCTTGATCATATTAGTTGCCCTTTTCTGCACTTTTTCCAGCTCTACAATATCTTTTTTTAGGTGAGGTGACCAGAACTGTACACAGTATTCCAAGTGTGGTCGCACCATACATTTGTATAGGGGCAGTATGATATTGGCAGTTTTATTCTCAATTCCTTTTCTAATTATGCCTAATATGGAGTTTGCTTTTTTTACAGCGGCATCACACTGGGCTGACATCTTCATTGAGCTGTCCACCACAACCCCAAGATCTCTTTCCTGGTTGGTCACCACTAGCTTAGATCCCATCAGGCTATACCTGAAGTTGGGATTTTTTGCCCCAACGTGCATCACTTTACACTTGCTTACATTGAACCGCATTTGCCATTTAGATGCCCATTCTCCCAGTTTGAAGAGATCCTTTTGGAGCTCTTCACAATCCCTTTTTGTTTTAACCCCCCTAAAGAATTTGGTGTCACTGGGAAACCACTTCACTGCTCACTCCTAATGCCAGATCATCTATGAACAGAATAGACTCCAGAACTGGAGTCTCAGGGCCACAGCTGGAGACCTGGCAACCCTAGCCACCAGTCACCTTGCCCCCCCCCCGCCCCCAATGTGGGCTTTGTCCAGAGTGGCTCCCATGTAATTATCACTAGCACAAGCTAGGCTGACCATATGTAAAGATCCTATACATTTATGAGTTGTGTACAAGACAGAATTTTGGCAGGTGGAGTTTGCCAAATGGAGATGAGAAAAACTAAAAATTCCTTCTTTTTACACAACTCCTAAAGCAGCCCTGCCCAACCTGGTGCCCTCCAGAAGTTTTGGACTTCAGTACCTATCAGGTCTTGCCAGCATGGCCAGTGTTCAGGAATATTGGGAGGTGTAATCCAAAACATCTGGACAGCACCAGTTTGGGGAAGGCTGTACTAGAAGTTCAGGATCCTTGTGCTTCTTTGCATCTGATTATCCTAGCAGCTTCCTGCTGGTTTCCTCATTTGATTTTAAATCAGAAAACCTGTGTCCATGACATTCTAAAATCCAGCTCATACAACTGGCTACAAAATACCCCATGGTCTTGACAACATCATGTATGGTAATGTCCCAGCAGTGCTTCACATGAACAAGGGAAATAAAAATGGACCTCCTCTTCACTGCAAAGCACCACAAGGATGCCATGCAATCCCATAGGCTCATACGTTACTTCCTCCATGCAGATGTAATTGAGGGACCACTCCATGTGGGGGAGTTGGCACATATGAACTGGGGTCTAAACGGTCTAATTTGTGCTCCAGTTCTCTTTGCATGAGTAGTGAGTGAAATGAAAGAGGATGGCAATGACTGAAGTGAAACCATGAGCAATGATGCTGAATTGTTAACAACATACCTTGCCCTCTCAGCCACTAAGCTTAGTAATGACGCCTTTCTCCCACTGGCAGTAGTAGGGGGAAAAAATCAGCTAGTATCCTCTTTTAGCAGCCCCATCCCCTGGGAAAATCCCTTGTCTAACTGTATATGTTAAATAACAATGTGCTTGAGGGAGAATAAAGAGTGAGGCCCCTCTGGTGAGGCATTCCTAAAGAAATGAATAGCTCAAAGGAGCTCACCTGAGAGCCAGCATATTAATGGCAAACAGGACAACTGTCCTCAACTCTCCCAGAGATACAAAAGTGATACAAAATAGGGAATGTGTAACCTGTTGGATTTCCATCTTTTCAAACCTTTATTTGGAACAATGGCTCTACACATAGGATTATCCAAGTTTTTGAGGATATAACTGTAACAGGAAGAATGAAAAGATACTTCATCCTCAGCTACAGAGAGCAAGAGATAAAAGTTGGTTAAAAGAGCAACCTATCAGTCACTTACAATTTGGGACTATTCCTAAAAGCTTTTTAGATGAAAAATACAAGGAACAGCAGGGGGGTTACAGTCTTTTTGGGATAAGGAAAGAGGGCTTAAATTAACTGAAACAGTTAATCGTTCTTATGTTCTAATTGGCTGCTAGGAAGCATGGTGCCAATTGTCAAACCCTGATCTCAAACATCCTGTAAATGGGTATAGAAAATGAACCAGGATCATGGCCATAGGCCCTGCCCCCAGGCTTCCTATATTCCATCAAATGTCTGTAGAGAGTCTAGGTACATAGAACTGCGCACACATAGGGGTCACTCTTTGCAGTCAGGAAGCCTAGAAAGCAGGGGTCCAAATCACGAGGAGAGAGCCCTACATGCATACAGACTCCATGCAATCCTGTTTTTGCAACTTATCCAGGGTAAGTGAACGTGCATAGAGGGGGGATTCAGTTGAATTACCCCACAGAGTCTCTGTGTGAGTAGGGATTAGACAACTTCATGGAGGATAAGGCTATCCATGGCTACTAACCATGATTATTGGTTATATATTACCTCCAATATCAGAGGCAATAAGCCTCTCAGTACCACTTTCTGGGGAACACAAGTGGGAGGGTGCTATGCCCTGCTTGTGGGCTTCCTATAGCAGTTTGCTATGGAAGGAACAGAATACTGAACCACATAGACCTCTGGTCTTATCCAGCAGAGCTTGTCTTATGTGCATATGGTTATCTCCTTGCATTTGGGAATCCTGCTTTTTCAGAATTCAGTGCACAGAGAAAGCCCTTGTTGTTCAGTCGTTAAGTCGTGTCCAACTCTTAATGACCTATCTGCATACAATTGTACTAATGCAGCAATTAAATTGAATATGCATAGATCAGGGGCAGATCTGGTTCTGTGATCTTGCTTCCCTGCTTTCGTTCACCCTGGATAGTTGCTCAACCTGGATATATCATGAGAACATACCTTGGAGGATATATTTTCTAAGCATGGACCTTCTCCAGCTCTTTCTGCCTTAGTTTTTTTCATTTAGATGTACCTATGGAACCTGCACTTAACAGCCTATTACCATGGAGTGAAATACTTAGGTTGGAATCGTATACCCACTTACCTGGGAGTATGCCCTGTTTGAACTCAGTGGGGCTAACGTATGTATAGACATGCATAGGATTGCGCTATTAACTTTGTTATTCATGGTACCAGAATGGATTTTTTTCATCGTATTTGTGAACTTCTTTTGTGTATAAATTGGGTGACCAATATATATTTGTAATAATGAGTAAATATTTTTCCATGCATCTATTTTCTAGTAAATAAGAATAAAATCTAAATCAATAGTAGCATACAGTTGTGTGTGCATGTGTGTGAGAGAGATGCTTTTAATTTGTATCTAATCTAAAATATTTTACCGTTGAGTTGCTATTCTAATTTATTTTATTCTGTTGTAGCTAATAATAAATATTGATTATCACCATGAAAAGAATATAGCTCTCTTCTCCCTACCAATGGTATACACCCAGACAAGCTGCTGTTGGACCTTGGTTTGGGCCCAGTGCCCACTGCAGTTGAATATTCACAAATCAGTAATTTCATTAAGTTCTTTTAAAAGAAACTTGTGCCATTTCCACACAATCATTTGCAAATTGACCTTTCATTCTACACACACAAATAAGAGTTCCCCTCCTTTCCTTCCATACAATTGCCCCTAGTGGTACATTATTAAGAGCAGAGACTATTGTTTCCCAATACACAGCGTCTTTGTAAAACCACCACAACAAATTAATAACCACTCTGTGATCTCCACTCCCAGCTCAGGTTCGAATGTACTTCTTCTTGAGGTAATAGAGCTGCTTGAAGTAAGATGTTACCTCCTGTTGCACTCTCCATAAATGGGGCTGATGGTTACTTTGTCTGTTCTCCCCATCACCCACCCCTAGTATTAACTATTAGGAACAACAGTAGTATGGGTACAAGAACCTATCTGAACAACATTTGCTAGTGTGTTTGTCTTCATATATATGTTCATGGAAGAAAGCATGCACAAACGTGTACTCACAAATGTGTGAATGTATAATCACATCTACCACACATTATGTTGCATTGTTAACTAATGTACTTAGAATTGAGCACCTCTCTCTCTCTCTCTCTCTCTCTCTCTCTCTATATATATATATATATATATATATACACACACACACACACACACACACACCAGCTGCAAAGTCTCCTGATCAGGACTGAGACCACAGGGCAAGGGGAAGAGATGTAAGCCTTTCCCCTTGCTATTTTTCCACCAAAAATCATCCTCAAAGCTGTTGTTTGCCCCCAGATTTGCTGCTTATTGCAAATAGGGCCTTCAGGGGCAAATAGCAATGTCAGGGGATGCTTGGGGGGGGGAATAATATGGGGAAAGGGTTAATCCTCCTTTCCTCTGCACTGCTGTCCCAAACTAGAGTGGGGGATGCAGAAGGTGTGGTTTTTCTCTCTCTAAAGAATGAGAGGTAGACAGTTCTAAGCACAGTAGTTCAAAATGTTTTAACATAACATATAGTTTGGTCCTTATTCCTAGTGGTCCTCCTTCTTCACCTCCACCAAACAACAGTTTGGTACTGGTCACCGAATAGAAAGCGTAGGGAGGTTCCTTGCCTCCTAATGAATTTTTCATCTAGCTTGCTACATATAGAGTAGCATAGTAGCCCAATCTTCAAAACAAAAGGTGTCATTAAGAGTACTCAGGTGGTGCTGGACATAGCTGGGAACGCATCAGGATTGGACCATTTTTCCTACCAAGGCTTTTGATTGGCCAATTGAAAGGTACCCTTGTGGGTTAGTCAGCTGAGTAGGGTCATGGAAATCAGGCAGGTATTTGCATGTTTTCCAGGGACATAGGGAACAACCTTCATTAATTGAATTAAGGAGGAAGCAAGTAAATGCCATGGCTCCTTTGTGTCCATGGCAGATCTTAACATAATTCCTAGAAACTTCCATCCTACATCTTCTGGAACAAAATGTATTCCCAAGCCAAAGTGTCAGGATAATGCCAATTTGGTCCATAGTACACACTACCCATGCCAGAGAGTCAGCGCATCTGGAGCCACTCTGTAAGAAAGTACAGCAAGAGAGATGTTAAGAACATAAGTTATTCTGATTCCTTGCCCTGCTCTCCTGTTTTATGGAATGACATATTCAGAAGGCTGGATCCATGCCTTATGACCACAGTTATGAAAAGCTGGAAACTGTAGGAGAGAGCGGAAGCTGAGCAGGACCTTGATGCTTCAGTTCATGTTTGTTTTGGCCCTAGATGAAGGATTTTATCAGTAGCGTCTCTGGATCACCACCACCCAACGCACACACACAATAGATGACTTTCCAAACTTGCTTTGAATGCCTCCATGGAAGGATTCTACAGTCTCTCCATTGGTGTTAATGGGAGGGAATATAAAAAAAAAGAAAACCATGGAGGAAAAAGATGGCAAATGCCTCTCCCACCCTCCTACCTTCGCCACAGTCAGTGGGCAAGGCTTAGGAAGTGGCAGTTCATCCGCAAGATCCTCACCACTACCACCCATGATTGCTCTGTGAATTTATATCCAACTCTGTGCATAGTTTGCTCCTAAATCTGTCTCAGATTTGAGTGTTGCTTCCTAGCCTCTTATCCCTAATCCTTTTTTATGTAATATTTTGCAATATAAGAAACACTACTGAAATGCTGCTTAATGATTTATTCTTATCCCCCTGCACTGAGTTCTTCTTTTCTCCTATGCATAACATGTTACATTCATCTTTGTTTCATTTCATTTTATTGTGTTTTATTTTCATTTTATATTGCTATGTTCCTTTCTCTCTAGTATATGGAGAAAAATTTTGAATTTTAGCCTGTCCTCTAAATAATGAAAGCCCTGCAGCATGTGTCTTTAGTTTGGTGCAGAAATCTAAATAAAATAGAAGAATTTAAGCTAGGTGTAGTGCGACACCATGGCACAGGGACACCAGTTGAAATCCTCCATTTCATTTCAAAACCATCCCACACAGTGTATGTCAACAATGCCTATCCACGGCCACATTTGCTCAATACACACAGAGGCAACACATTCAGGTCTGTCCGCTTGTGCTCATGCAAACAAGCTCCCACACGCATCTCCATTTGTCATATGGGCCAGGTGCTAACATTGTACACATGTACTTAAAATATTGGCATTTAATCCAGGCCAACCCAGAGTCACTGGATCTAATTCTAACACAACAGGTTAGAGCTCGGAGACTTGCCAAAGGGTGATGAAGTTCAACAGTGCAGCATCAATGGGGTGGGGCCCTAAACCCATAGGGCATGTCGGAAGAGCACAGTGTAATGCAATGTAATAAAAGCAATAAAATGTAATGGGATCCACTTAACATATTAATTATGAAGCAACAGTTTCTGAGCCCCCACAAACCTGCAGCAAGATGTACAGGGGGCACATATTCAAGAGCACATCATGTAGATTAGGTACTCTGTAGCATACTTTACTTTCTCTTTTAAAGTAAATCATCATCATCAGGATAGACTAAATGAGTAAAAGAATGGATTTTTCCTTCTCCAGCAAGAAAAGTGATGTGTGAAATTATTATTCTGGCCCTTCCATTTAATGGAACAAGTTATTCTTGGCAGTTACCCTAGATTAATTAATTATTTAATTCAGTAATGTCTGTGGCTTTTTTGCACATAAATGTAGTGATACTAGTGATTCAGATACACTAGAGCTCTAGATGCAAAACCATTCCATCAATAGTCTCTAACTAGGCAAATTAACAAAGAGAGATGAAAGGGTGATTGGCTGAGTCAGTATGATAAAGTCACGGATTCATTGTGGTTTGAGATATCAAACTGTTCCTGTGCTAATTCCCTTATTGGGTTTGTTTCTTAATACTAGGGATGTACGAAAGTCACTTACCTTTTCGCAGCTTGGCTTCGCGGTGGGGGGGAGGCGCTTCGCTTCTCCCCCTGAAGTTCAGGCGAGGGGGGGGAGGTGTCCCGCCTCGCCCGGCCGAAATTCAGGCCGGGGGGGGAGGTGCCCCGCCTCGCCCGGCCGAAATTCAGGCCGGGGAGAAGTGCCCCGTCTCCCCGGCCGCGAAACAAAAAGTGAAAACAAACAAACAAACCCGTGATAGGCTACGTAACGATTAACATAGCCTATCACGGCTAGATTTCCAAAGTCAGCCGTGATAGGCTACGTTAATCGTCACGTAGCCTATCACGGGTGACTTTGGGGGGGGGGAAAAGCGCGTACGCAAATGGCAGCGGCCCATGGGCGCCGCCATTTGCGTTCCTTATTTTGGCACGTCTAGTCTACGTAAAGATTTACGTAGACTACGGCGAAAATAAGGGCAACGCAAATAATGGCTGCCGCCCCCGCCCCCCACGAAACGCGGCTGAACCACCGCCGGGACCAGCCGCCGAGAGGGACATTCGCTGAAGGTAAGTCCCATCCCGGGGGGGGGGAGCGGGGGGCCGGCAGAGAATTTCCCCAACACTTTTGGGGGGCCGAATGCCTCAGCGCTCGGCCTCCCGAAGGTTCGGGGAGAAATTCTCCGCCATCCCTACTCAATACATTTCTGGTGAACAGGTTGTATGAATCCACCCACTGCAATTTACCACAAGGGGAAGCTGCTGATTTCTTTTTGATTGGCCTGTGTAGAATCCAATCAGCACAGCCCATGGTGAGCAAGTCAGCTCACCATGTTTTCTGGTTGAGAATGGCTCACGTTGATTGGCCCATTCAGTCTGAACAGATGAGAAGTTCCCTTGGATTTTTTTTTTTTTAAAGGACCCCAAAGTGGTTGTGTTGACAAGTCCAATTATACAGTGCCAAAATGGAAATTATGGCAATGGGGATAAAGAGAAGACAGATAAAGCAATCAAGTAAGATAGGTGGCTAGGATCTAACTAATTGATCTAAAACAATTCTCAGATATCTTAATACAATTATGGCCACACTGGCTCCAACTCAGCTTGCTGCCTGACATAAGATGTATGCTAAATAATGGTACCACTAGATGACCTAGAATCAGCCTAGGTTGGTCATCACTGGTCAGGCCAAGTGTCACCACTTAGCACCCTTGAGCACTTGCTAGGGCCCCAGCACCTCAGCAGGTTCCCCAGGGCCAGCCTCAGAGTGAGGCAGTTGCCTCAGACAGCAGATGTGGGGAGGCAGCAGCAAGATGTTGGAGGAGAGAGCTGTCTGCCATGAGGCCTGTCCTGCATCCCCTAAGCTACCTTGCTGCTTCCAGTTGTGGTGGAGGATGCTGTCCCATCACCAGTGTTGGAGAAAGATTCAACTGCAAGTCCAACTGGCTTTTGAACATGGAAGGGGATGGGGCGCTATCTTGTCCTTTGCCTCAGGTAGCAAAATGTCTTGAGCGAACCATGAGGGTCCCTTTTATATTTGTTTGTCACACAGTGCCAGGTGTCCTGCCAAACACCATTTTAATTTCTCACAATGCCCCACAGTGATGCTACATTGGGGGCATTGGGGAGAAATTAAAATGGCAGCTGTCCAACACCAACCAGAGGGGATGGTGCCATTGGGTAAGCCTGCCACAGTGATGAAGGTAACCCAACCGTAACATGTGGGAGAAAAAGCAAGAAACCTGCAGCTGGAAGAAGTGAAGGAAGAGAAAGAAGCCCACTAGTGTGGAAGGAAGAAGAAGGCTGCCCAGGGGAAAGGAGGAGCAGAAAAAGCCTATTGGTGGGGGGGGCAGCAGGGGGCCAAGGGTGGGCCTCTCCTGCATAAAAGGGGGAGAGGGCCCTTTCAAGTGGGATGGCTTTCACTGATAGATGCAAAATATATGGTGTGATATGGTTATAGGGACTGGGCAGCAGCTTGGATTATGTGGACCTACATCAGAACAGTTTTTATCAAGGCATCTAAAAGCACCCTACATTATTGTTATTTGATATGTCAAGTAACAATCCCAAACAATCCCTACCTACCCGTCACTGCAAAAAATAAGAGCAATCTGTCAATGCTGGTACAATTCTATGGTAAAGATCACGAGTTACACACTAAAAATCCTTAGTTTAAACTTTATGAAGAGGTCATATGAAGAACCTAGGAACATAAGAAGAATCTTGCCAGACTGGATTGAACGTCCACCTAGCCTCACATCCTGTTTCACACAGTGGCCAACCACAAGCCAATGGCTTGGCTTTCAAGATAAAATGGAATAGCACTGTGTATACCAAAGGTGGGCAACTTGTGGCCCTCTAGGTATTTTGGCCTACAACTGCCATCATCTCTCACCATTAGCTATGTTGGCTAGGGCTGATGGGAGTTCTAGGCCAAAACATTTGGAGGGCCACAAGTTGCCCACTTCTGATGTATACTGTCCTGAAGACAATCGTCCACCCATGCTGTTGCCTCCCATCAACTGGTGCTGGCAAATTGTCTCTGATCTTGGAGGCTCCATTTAGCTGTCATCGGTAATAGGTGTTGATAGACCTCTCCTCCATTAATATATTGTGGCCTTTTCTGGTAGATTTAAGTTCTTAATTTGCTCGCTTCTGTGCTCCCCCCACCCCAGATTCCTTAGAATTCCCAATTCCCTTCAGTCTTCTCCATGCTGTTTATGATTTCCCAACATTTATTTGCAACTCTTGGCTATCCTAGGGAATAACTGTCTACATCATCTGGCTGCAATATTGATTCCATCTTGCCACCTAACCCCACCCACCATGAATCCAGAGTGAGGGAGAGACAGCTCAGCAATATGGAACCAACTTAGTTATGAGATTCTTCTTATCAACAAGGTGAACAGGGCATTGTTCATGCTTTAGTATTGCAGAAGGGGAGTCAGAAGAATAGGAAAATATTATCTTTATTGGATCAACTTTAGGATGAGCCATAGAAGTATCATCTAAGCAAATGAGACCATTTCAGTTTCGGGACACTGGGTAGGGCCATTTCCCAACCTGTACTGTTCCATCATGTCAGTTATCCAGGAAATGGTTATAAGAACATAAGAGCAGACCAGTAAAAGTCTTTTCCAGGTACTAGTACTAGTACTAGTTTTAAATGTTTTTGAGGGGGAAAAAATCCAACTACATGACAAGATGAAGCAATAATAATTTATTGAGCTGTTGTCAGCTGCATCCAACTTTCGGTAGTTTGATGTTTTATTTATTAATTTTAGGGAATTAATACTCCACCCTTCAATAACATTCCAAAGGCAGCTTACAACATTTAAAAACACAATGAAACAAATCCCCAGTCTGACACAGTACTCACTGGGAGTCCTTGGGCTTCAGCATTAAGTGCCTTAGCACTTAACCTACCTCACAGGGATGTTGCAAGGATAGAATGGAACAGCACTATGTGTACTGCCGTGAGCTCCTTGAAGGAAGGATGGGATACTTATATGACGAAAGTTTCTTATTCCTTCTTCATATCAAGTAATGATTTAACGTATCATTACTTGTTTCTTTTTCTATGCTGAGGACACCTAACAATTGTCTCATCTCCCCATATTGGAGGCTGGGGGCTGAATTCCACCATTTTTGTCTTCCTTCTGTGTATCTCTGATGGGATGTACTGAAGGTGTGCATGTGCTATTTATGTAGATTACCTCCATCTGCTGTTTGTGAGGGCCAAAAAAACAAAAGGGGTAGGGCCCAAAACACCAGCCTATTTCAGCTTAAAGCTCTTATTGCCAGTAAGTAAGCCTTGGGAGAGGCATCTCAACCTTTTAGACTGGGAAAAATGTGCAAAATCTGGGAAGCCACCAAACAATAGGCAATTAGGGGAAAGGGGATGGGGCCAGGGGAAAGAAGTGTGGCCTTCTGGGGAAACCCAGAGCGCCAGATTTGCCCTGCAGGCCTGAGGTTCCCCACCCCTGTTCTACATTGACTGTTAACAGCCTTCCAGTGTATGACAGACATCTTTCTCAACCCTACCTAGAGATGCCAGGGAAATTAGACATTCCTTTGGTGCACTGCAGGAAGGCAGGTGCAGGCCATAGTTGTCAGCGTGCCCTGCTACTCTGGTGATACCCATTAACTAAGGCTGTACGCTTTGGAGCATAAAACAGCATGGCTGTCTTTCAGAAAGCTTCCAAAGAACCTCACACAGGCAACAATAACTTCTGTACAGCAGAAGGCCTTGGATCCAGTCCCCTCGCCCCCAAATTTTGATTGCTGCTTTCCTGCCTTCTGTTTTAGCACCTTTTCTTTGCTTATAATACCAGAGTGTCCAGTTTGTGCCTTAACTAAGTGCCAGGCTGGGTTGAGATTCCACTTAAGCGTAGATGCTAATCCTAGCAATCGTATCCTGCCACTGAACTAACTGATTCTTAAGGGGTCCCCTTACCTTTGTTGAATAGACTAATTCTAATCTTTTTAGCATATGTTCTGCGCTTCAGCTCATGTTTCAGAAGCATACACAGGTACATTGCCTACCTAAATAGCCACGGAAATTTGGAAGCCTACATTCTCCTTCACGAATAGAGGCCAGCCCAGTAAAAAAAATCACCATTGGCAATTCTTTATCACTCGTAGTTTTCAAGGCACAGTTGTGAACCACTGACATATATATACAAGCGAGATGAGTTCAGTTTTATTTACTATCCTAACCCTTTCTGAATAATTCTTAACAGCAGGGAAGAGGTAATTCCTGCTCTGTTTTAGTGCAGGGAGCATGGAACGTAGCCAGCGATGGATGAGGATGAGAGACGCGTTCTCGATGAATAACATAATTGGATGGCAGCCCCGGCAGAACCAGTTGAGCCAGTCTAGCTGCTCCTGGTGGAAAGGAGACAGGCTTCTCCTTGGCATGACTAAGAGAGCAGGTTGGTGATGCTCATACAGACGCTGGCCTGTCCCCTTGCCACTAATGATCTGTGCACATGCCACAGCAGCAGAGCCTTATAGGGAACTCGGGATGGGCTGATCATTCACCTAGAATGACTGACAGGGAGGCAGCACTACCTACAGGCTGTTTGTGCTCTGGGCCAACAGGGGGTGCTGTGTGGTATTTTTTTGGAAGCCGGCGGAAGCAAATCCCACAGGTACACAGGTACACCAAGAGCTGGCAGCTATTCCATCCCCAAATGCTGATATGACCTCACATTTGGGGGCAATTTAGAAACTGCATAGGTGATTCCAGCTAAAGCAAGCTAACGTTAAAATGGCAGACAGGAAATCACTGCAACACGACTTGTTCCAACATGGCTTGTTCAGCAAGCATGGCAGATAGGCAGTGTTGTCAGCATGGGAATTGAAGTCCAAAATATCTGGAGGTCACCAGGCTGGCATATACTATTACACAGGTTTGGTTTCCCCTGCCAAAACTAGATGGTAGGGGACACCAGCAGGGAGAAAACAATTTTGCATGACTGGGTTGCAAACCCCATGGAACTGCTGAAAAGGAAAAGTGGTATTGCAAAGGACCAGTTATCTCAGGATGAGGCTTAAGGATAGTTCTGGACAATTGACAAGTGGACATTACAGGAAGCACACGTGAGATTGAACTGCCTGTCTTTACACTTCTGTGTAATTTCCAAAGCTGAGGACTCACATGCTCCACTTTGGGGAGATACTTGATCTCTAGGCACATGGAGATACGCAAGCCTCTACTTCAAATGTTACAGAGAAGCGCAAGAGTAGGAAGTGGGGGCTCACCAGCACTTCCTGTTGTTCCTGTTTGTCCAATGACCTCAGCTACTTAAAGATGCTTAGAGGATGGTTTTATGTAATAGGAGGCGGGGGGTAAAATGGCAGAAGGTGATGTAGGTTCTGAGCAGGTGGAGGGATGAACAGAATGGGAAACTGTATACAGCCAAGGTGGAGGGAAAAGAAATATGACAGCTGATATAGAAACTGGATGGATGTATACAGTGGGGATTGCAGGGTGGGGTTAGAAAGAGGGTGCAGGTATCGGCATGGAAGATTCAATAAGTTTAGAAGGAGAGCACAGTTACATGAAGTTCAAGAAACACTGCCATATGTGAATTCAGCAGCTACATAAGCATGTGGGGTCACTGATATGGATAAATCTACTGTCCTATGTGGAGAATATCTGCCCTAACCCAAGTAGTAAGAAAAAGACCTGAATAGCTGTGGGGCGCTTCCTTATAACATGGGACCATTTGGGTAGCAACTTTCAGGACAAACAGCCACCTGCCCCAAAACATTTAGGGTTAAATTCAACATTACACAAGCAGTAGCCTGCTAGCAGAATGGGACACGTTCCCTCTCACCTCACCACTACAGCCCTCTGCACCATCCAAATATCTGTGCTGGAGGGTTTCTGGGTCCTCCAGGGAGATTCTTAGGGCACATGGAGGCTGGAGGAGAGGAAATCACTCCCCTCCTAGTTCTGCTGATGGAAGCAGTTCTATCAGTGGAGTGACACCACTGGATACAACCGTTAGTGGGCCTTCATATAGTCAATTGTCCCAATGTTCACATTGAACTCTGGCTCAGCTATACTACCCACTAGCTAATGATCCTAGAGAGTTTTGGTTTCCTATATAAACTCAGTTATTTGTTCCCTAAGCTATCTGTTGGTACTGTTATGCAGTGCACCTGCTCTCTGGGGCCCACTGTGGTTTGAAATGTCTAGACTGATCTAGATTGGGTAGGAATGGTACGTGATCAGTCCTGTGTTGCAGCAGAGGGTTGAAATAGGAGCGCTTCTGGCCCCTTTCAACTCAGTGTAATAGAATCTCTGCAAAACACTGCTAAGGGCCACCATGTGGATGCCACTTCAAATCATGGGGAGGAGCTTCATGTGTGCAGCAATCCACCAGACATTCTGGCAATTTTCTCCATGCCATAACCAAGTTTTTTGGGACATTTGGGGTGCTATAGAGAAAAATCACACGGTCCTCATGGTGAGATGCACACAAATTGTCCATAGCCATAAACTGTATTATAGTATTCACACACTACTTTGTAAGATGTGAAATAACTGTATAGTTAATATTTAAAATATACTTGTGTTATTTTACAGGCTTGTATCCAATGTTAGTCCTACTCAGAGTAGACCCATAGAAATGAATGAGTCTACAGTTAGACTAAAATTGGATACAACCACAATTCCCTAAAGAAGAGCCTGTAGGGCTCAAAACACATTGAATGTTTCTGGGTATTTATATTAAAATACTATTTTTATCTACTTGGGACAGTCCCTATTGGGACAGTCCCTTTTGCTTTTTTTTTTTCAGCTGTAACATGTAACTCACCCCTAAGCCTGCCAGATAGCACAGAACAAGAAGTGATGGTCATACTCATTCCAGGGTTCCTTTTTGCAGCATGTTATGCTAGTACTCAAATTCCAAACTTTCTTCAACACAAATTACTGCTCATTGGAAGGACAGATACTGAAGGTGAAGCTCAAATATTTTTGGCCACCTAATGCGAAGAGAAAACTCACTGGAAAAGACCCTGATGCTGGGAAAGATTGAAGGCAAAAGGAGAAGGGGATGGCAGAGGATGAGATGGCTAGATAGCATCACCAATGCAATGAATATGAACTTGAGCACACTCCAGGAGAGAGCGGAGGACAGGAAGGCCTGGTGTGCTATGGTCCATGGGGTCATGAAGAGTCGGACACGACCCAACGACTGAACAACAACAAGTATCCCCCTAGTTGAGCTACAGAAGGAATGGCAGTCAACTTAATTGTTTTGTTAAACCACACTCACACATATGCATGTACTGTGCTTTTATAAACATATACACAAACACACCCAATGATGAGCCACAGTCTGTCTCTCTCTCCCTCACTCTTTCCTTCCCGCTACCCATGTGATAGATATGCATACATATTAATTTGACACAAATACACTCAGTTCACACACACAAGGCCCAGATGTGACTCACCTATTGTGGATTTAGTACTGGGCACACTGCCAAAACAAAACATTTTCAAACTAAAGCTAGGCAGGTTTTGCTCAGCCCAGGGGGATGTTGGCCCAGTCAAGGAATTCCATACACAGGAGCAAACAAGACCCTGCCAATCACAGCAGGTATGGTGTGGGCTCAGTTTCCACTTGGGGCGGTGGGGGGTGGGGACGACCAGAAAGCCAGCAGTGAAGTGGATTTAGATACTAAATTTGAGCCAGGGCTCACATTTGGAACCTGTGGTCTCAGTCTCAGGTGCCAGGACTTGGCCCTGGAATATCTATACCTGCTAGTTGTACTAATAAAAGTATTAATGAGAGAGAGAAAGAGAGAGAGAGAGAATACTTAAAAGCACATGCAGTGTTTCTTTCTCTGTTTTGATATTTAGTGTTGATTTTTTTCTTTAATAAGATTTATTTACTTAAAAACAAAGACAAAAGTAAACTGAAATGAACTGAAGTTCTCTGTTGAGAAACAGAGTCTGCCCCCACAGATTAGAGGGCAAGGTTTCTAAGTCAGGCTGGCTCCCCCAGACAAATTTTAGCCAGAGCTCCTTCATTTTAGAGACTTAATCACTAAGGCTGGATTCACAGAAACGAGCAGTCAAACAGAGAAAGGATTCCTACAGAAAGAAGAGAATCTAAAATAAAGGAAATGCAAGGAAGACATGTGAGTCTATTAAGAAAACTATACATCCAAAAACAATGTAGCGCAGCTAGGACCAACTAAAATGTCAGAAAATAGCAAGGAAGTTTTTGAGGCTCAAAAGGGTGGCCATGTGTCATCTTTTACAGAGGATAGTCCTCTGTTTGAAGGGCACCAGAGGACTGGCCCTGTTTTGAAGACGTCCTCTGTGTGAAGGGCTGTCCAGTCCATGTCTGGTTTTAAGATAAAGAGACCACCCGAAGGAAGAACTAGGCCTTGAAGTTGCCCGTCAACAGCACCTGGACAGCAGACTGAGCAAGGCACACAGGTCACCTGGGTCACAGTTTTCTGCACTATGGTGGGATGTACTGTATTTCTATTTCAATTATAAAAATAATTTCTAAATTTTCATCTATGCATGTAAATTAGCATATGCAAATTGGTGTCCTTTTTTGTCCTCTTTTTTGGCTATTCATAAGTAGCCACTTAAGATCACCAGACTGTTTGCTAAAGACATTCTTATTTAAACAAACCTTTCCTGAGTAAAAACACCAGCTGCAGGTTTATTGGTACAATATGATTTTAAATTTTTTTATTCTTGTGTATGTTGATATTTTTTTAAAAAAATCTCCATCCACAGCTCACACATTTTTTCAGATGTGGAATGGTTTATAAACAAAAATAAAAATAAATACACTCTTCTTCGGGCTGGATATGAGTGGGTGCTTCTGACCAGCATCAGAAGTTGACATAGCTGGGCACCTGCTGAGGCCCACATCTCTGCAGGGGGTCCACAAGAACCCCCTGGCTCTGGCTATTCCTTGCCATTGCGACGTGCTCACTCGCCCATCCTTTCTCTCTGTCCCAAGATGGGGGGACAATGATGGCTAGGAAGAGGAGAAGCAGCACCTACTTCTTGCTCATTCAATGGCTTTCTCCTTAGCAAGTGAGCAGAAAAGAGTCATGAAAAGGAGAAACAGCAGCTGTGGTGACAATGGCAGCAAGGAGGAAGTAGGCCCAGACTGAAGGAGGGTGACTCAAAGAGGGTGTCTTCCCCAAAGGGCCTCTAAAACCAGGAGCTGGTAATGGATGAATGCGAAGGCCAGGAATTTTTCCCATGAATGGCTGGGTGCTTCGATATAAAGCGTTCTCTACTGAACACTCTTCTTTACTCTCTCCATAATACCTTGGTTCTGGCACAGTGCCTGGGGTGGGGCTACTTGTATGCCATATCATTGCAATGATTCATTCTTTTCTCCCTCCCCCCAATCAGAAGGGCTAATGTGGTTGACATCGGCTTACAACTCTGAAAAAATCTCAGTGGAGCAGATGAGGAATGAGGAGGGTTAGGAGACCTCGGGACCCAAACTGGTCCATGCAGTGGGGTGCAGAAGATCAATTTGAAAGACACTGATCAGCAGAAAATATTTTACCAGCCCCTTTCCCAGTGGATTCTCCCTACAGTTCAGTCCTCTGGACTGTTTTCATTTCTAAATAGTTAACACTTATTTTGGACTAGTGGAGGCTGGCGGCTCCAATGTCAGTAGGGCAGTAAATCCACTTCGGGTTTCAGTCAGAACCAGACAGAACTCTAAAGGAGCTATTCAAGGTGTGAACCAGTTCTGACTGGTTCCGACTGAAACCCGGAGTGGATTCACCACTCCACTGACATCAGAGCCACCAGCCTCCACTGCTTTGGACATCTTTTATAACCTTTCATTTATCTTTCCCCTTGTTTTGTTTAAACCAGAAATGGGGAATCTCTGGTCTGTGGGCCAAATTTGGCCAGCCAGCCCAGCCCATTTACTTATTTATTTGATGTGTACCCCGCCTTTCTACCAAGAAAAATGGCACTCAGAGCAGCTTGCTAGCACACATGGTGGCTTGCTGGCACTCAAGGCAGTCTGCTGGGTCTCAGCTAAAGCCCCTTGCCTCCCCCAAGGCCCACCCCTTCAGGGCTGGTGAGGAGAGGAATCCCTGCTGTTTTGTCCAATCAGTGATCATAATCAATAGCAAAGATTCTTTTAGTGCACTGCTCACCCTCCAAATTGAGAGGGCGAGCAGCATGCCAAGAGCTTTGCTTGCTCCACATCTTTCCCAAGGCATGGGGCAGGCAAAGCTGCCCTGGCTGAAGCATCAGATAGAGGAGCGCTTCTCCATCTGGCCTTATGTCCTCCCCAGTGGGGTAAGGTACAGGGCAAGCGAAGCCAGGTCTCCAGTCAAGATGTTGGGTGGAGGAGCTCAGTCGGCACTTCAGCTGGGGACTGGATGACATCAAGGGGTGTGGGCCTGTGCCCCCTGATGTCATCTGGCCCACGGAATGAGTGGGTAGACCCCCTAGTTTAAAGTAAAAGAACTACATAACACAAACCAGTCTGACTTTCCTTTACAAAAGATCCTCTTCTACACTCATCAAATCCATAAACAAGACCTGACATAATAACCTCACATTAAATACTGTCCCCAATGGATACAGATTTTTTAAAATAAAGGAACTGCACATCCTCAGTTTTGTGCCAACCTATTTTCTTTTTGACGGAGTAACCTAGTCTCTACATTACTCCTTGAGTGACACTAACACACCTTCAAAAGGGAGAGATGTTAGGCCCAGTCACCCACACAACCCCACCTGTGCAAGGAGTCAGGACAGAGCATCCCGAGGATTGACCAATGTACATCCACAGACATTGCCTGTCACTTTAAGAACTCAAAGGCAACAGAGCAGTATGCAGAAGAGGAACCTATCACCTTGGTGCTTGTAACTGTCTCTTCACCCACACCTCTCCCACCTGTGGTAGCAAGGAAGGCTTCAGTTGCATCCCACAGCAGGTAAAAGGATTGTTGGACCTGCCAGGTGGGAGGTGGTGGTGAACACTCTCCCTTCCTCTAAGTTCTGAAAGTGACAGGCAGCAGCTCTTTCCACATGGCCAGAAACCATGTAGCCTAAGCAAGTGAA
This sequence comes from Heloderma suspectum, assembly GCF_057233095.1. Taxonomy (NCBI): domain Eukaryota; kingdom Metazoa; phylum Chordata; class Lepidosauria; order Squamata; family Helodermatidae; genus Heloderma; species Heloderma suspectum. The sequence goes on from NC_139461.1 coordinate 236,198,527, forward strand.
GGGAGAGCAGGATCAAGCCTGCTGTCCCCAGTCCTGACTTCCACAGGTTCATCAGCTCTATCCCCTCCATGCATTCAGCTTGCACGTTTTCTGGCCATATGAAAAGGGCTAGTGTCTCTTTCTGGATTTGCACTTAGCAGCCTAAATGTCCAGTAATGGATGCTGAGGAGTTCAATGGAAGCCATAAGAGGGGTCCCTGAGAGGAAATAGACTGAAAGCAAGAAGCTGTGGAAGGTGCTGTAGAGTGACAGCTAGGTAAAAGCGAGAATGGCTATTATGGGAGTAATGGAAAGTAGATACTTGAGATGAAAAGCCTACTGTTCTCACAAACAGCAGATGGGATAGTAAACCTGAGTCTATTATACCACTTCAGACATCACATGATTGAATGCTCATTGCTCCTCTGGATCCCCACCCCATCACCAATGTATACAGAAAACTAGGTGTCAAGGAGAAAGGTTCTATCTTAGCCTTCCCTCTGACATGCTAGTTGTCCAGGTGTAGGAATCGTGTGTGTGCCTGTGTGATAATTCCATCATGTGAATGCACACCTGTAGTCTGAAGTGATAAAACTGAGACACCAGTAAGCCATCTCATCCACTGTTTGTGAGACCTAGGCCTAAGAGAGAGAGAATGAAAAGGTACAACGTGCCTACGATTTCCAGGATGCTGTGTGTGTATCTACCATCTTTTAAACTCATATTTTGCCTGGCATGGCCATTTCAGATTGCTGTAATGATGAACTGGTCCTCTGGTATTCTTGACCTTAGGGGGAGGACAGTGGTGGACAACGTAGGATCAGACCATGTCAGAGTAAGAAATTCTGGAATCCTCCTAGAACAGCTGATCCCAGTAAACTTGCACTTCTGAGTCATACCTGGCAGGAATGTGGAAAATGCAGTGAGGCTAATATGCCACATGAGGCCCAGACAGGACAGAGCATGCCATGGCAACTGGGGCTCTTAGTCCTCATGCAAACAAGCTTGCTCAGTAAGAAAAAGGCCTTGGAAGAACAAAGGTAGATTGCAGGGTGATTGGATGCCCAAGGGTGCTCATTAGGAGCGTGGGCAGGCAGGCAAAGAGAACAAATTCATGTCACCCAACGCCTTCTTATGGCCTCTGGAATTCTAGTAAGAGGTTAGGAACCCATGGAAGCAACGTATGCAATGCATTCTGGGAAGGTGGGCTTTGGAGTTGTTGTCTCTCTGGTTTCCCGTCTATTATCCTCCAATGTTATCAGAGGGACAAAGATACGTTTGAACAATGTGAAAGACCTTCTCTGTTAAGTTGGGTTTAATAAGCTAAGACCTTGAAGTTTTCTTCCCTTATTAGCCTCTGTCCTGAAACATGTACAAGGAATAATAAGGGCCAAAGTGCCTCTCATAAGTGCAGGTCCAATGCCTTCTCCTATCACCACTGAGGCCTCACAGGCAACCCATTCTCTTAGGAAAAGAGGGACAAAAGATTTGAAAGCATTTGTTTAACCAAGGTTGTATTCTTATGCAGAATTAGGCACATTGCCATAGACCAATTGCCTAACTCTGTAGGATCAGGCTGCAGGGCAAGGGTCAAGGGTAAGCATGGTTGGACACTTGCCAAGGGCCCACACACCATCAGTGGCCTAGTGACGAGAGACTTCTGGAGTTGCTCCTCTGCATAATTACAACCTGCTTGTTCACCCACCTCTCACTCTGGCCCAGACAACAGGTGGGATGAGAAGGAGGAGCAGTAGATGCCTCTGCCTACTTGTTCACTGGTTCTCTGCCTGACAAGCATACAAGTGCTTGTCATACAACAATGAGAAAGTGGATGAGGAGCAGTAGCAGCTGTGAAAATGTGAGGAGGTAGATTCACTGAGGAAGGGAGCCCATTGAGGGTGTCTTACCCAAGGACCCCCCAAAACCTGGAACCAGCACTATCAGGCTGCCAGCAGTATTGGTGATTACAACATAACACATTGGAAATGTAACGGGATGTCTTGAAATCGTCCTTATGAAATATTGACAACAATGTAGTGGTAGAGGCAGTCCTATCGAGGTGAAGGAGGAGGGGAGTATCCATGGGTGTTCTGCCATATCCATAGCCCTGCTGGCTCGGTGTGACCCGGGTGGGAAGTGCAGTTTTTAAATTATTTTTTGCTTTTAACCTTTCCCCCCAGTCCTCTCTCATTGACTCCAGTGGAAGGGAATTTACTACTTCAGCCCTGGGGGCTACTGTATTTCTGGGCCTGTTTCAGAGGCATATCAGGGGAACAAGGGGGCTTAGGATCCTATGGAATCACAACGTCCCTCAACACCACGCCCCCCAATGTGCCTGTAGAACAGAGCTTTCCAAAGTGTGTGCCGCGACACATTAGTGTGTTGCCGGCAGTGTGTAGGTGTGTCGCGTGAAAATTGTGCGGAAGGGCACCGCAGAGTTCCCTTACTCACGTTTGCTTCGCTTGGTCCCTCCCCCGGAACTTCCTAAAGCAGCTAATGTTAAAGCAGCTTAGCTGCTAAGGCTTAGGTGCTTTAACATTAGCTGCTTTAGGATCACGTGGCGTCTTGATGCAGGACGCACGTGATTGGCGGTGTTGGAGCGGTACGGCGAGGAGTGTGGTAACGCTGGCTGCACGAGGAGTGTGGAGAATTTGAAGTTAGCAGAGCAATTAGTCGAGCAATTTGCAATCAGCTCGGGCAAGAGGCTTCCCCACGTTTGGTGCGGCTGCAAGGCAGTGGGGGAGAACAACGGCCTGCTGGATGCCCCCAGAGCAGGGAGGGCTGCGCAGGGCAGGCGAGGAGCTTTGAGCCTGCGCTCCCCAGAAAGGTAGAGGCGCGGGGCGAAGAGAGGGGAAGGGAGGCACTGCCCTGGGAGCAGAGCTCGGCCGACACCGGCGTGGAGAAGTGGCAGTGGCCACCAGCCCTGCGTGGTTTCGGGCGTGCCCTTCGCGGACTTCTGCACCGCGCTGCTGCGTGGCCAGGCCAAATTAACACACAGGTGGAAATGCCACCTGGGACTGCACCGAGCGGGCCGTCCGCCATCTTGGCCAGTCGGAACAGAGCTCAGTTGATTTCTGCCGTTTATTTTTATTTTTACTCTGCTGTAATTGTGGATTAACCACCCACTGGCAGTGTACCACCGGAGAGTGCTGGAACTGGACTCTGGACATAGGCATTGCAAATATTTACAGCAGTATAGCCTTGTAGTGAGACATATATATTTACACCATTTTTGTTGGACTTTTGCTTCTCCACTTCATGTGTTTTTGCAGCTGAGCTCCTACCTGGTAAGTAGTTATTGGTGTTATTCAACTTTTTAAAATTCTTGCACATATTTACATACTGTTACTCATAAATGACAACAATGTATGTTATTATCTTACAAATCATGAGATATGTTGTATCCCCATACATTTCATTATTACAATTTATGTATGTGTCCGTATCTCTTATAACGGGTTAGTTTAACCTCCGGTTTGCTAGTAAAACTGAGTTACCGTGTCACAAAATGATGCATGTCTAAAAAGTGTGTCACCAACACGAAAAGTTTGGAAAGCTCTGCTGTAGAACATTCTGATTCTGGCTTCACTGCTGGCATTGCCAACAATACAGCAACAGTGGCAGACTTTTGCAGTGCTGCACAAGGGAAGCTTTTGATGATAGGCCTCCTGCTCCTCCTGAAGACCTGTACTCACCACGGGCAGAGAGGGGGATCCCCAGCATCCTATGCCCCCTACTAGCATAGGTTTGTTCCTTAAATTCATACCAGAGAATCTAAATCTCAAAGACCTGTCATGCCACACAAATATGTACATTCCATCACATACGCTTGCCTGCCAGCTATCTATCGTACTGGTCCAAACCATAAAACTGCCTTCTAGCAGATAACCACTTATCAGAGATATAGAAACTAGTAAACGTCAGAGCCAGCCCAACAAACATTTTCTTGCTAATGACCTCACCGCTAGAAATGCCAGGATCTGCCCATGAACTACGAAATACTGCCTTAGCTCTGCCCCCTAACCTGGCCCAATTTGAAATCCAAAGTTGGTAGTCCTTGAGTTTGGATCCAGGATCTGCCTTCTACCAATGGGAGGGCAATGCTCACAGATGGTGCTTCTGACCAATTTGGGGGGAAGCTTCCCCCCGCTCCCCTGTGCACCATAGCTTCCCCCATTCGGCAGGGTCCCCTGACCCTCTGTGTAGCATTTTCAGGGGGCTGGAGGAGCTGCTCTGTATGCGCCTAAATCTGGATCCAATTACAGAATTGTTTTTGTACCTTCAAAGTGAACCAAACACTTCAAAAGGGAAGAAAAACAGCAACAACATCTTGTAGAATTTTTCTTCCAGTTCACGTAGACTAATGAGTTCATATAAGCGCATTTTAAAGGCCTGTCTCCAGGGGCCTTCATATCAATGGAAAGTAAACAGTGTAGGAGAAACGATAGGCATACTATCAGCTGACTCAGTGGCAGTGGTAGTGTGGCAGTGGTCCACTGAGATGGGTGCGGGTGGGAGTGGAGTGGGAGTGGCTGAGGCAAGTCAGGGTACTGTAGCAGAGGTTACTGGCTGCTGCATGGCCATAGAGCAAACATGGTTTTTATCTGTAGCTCACGACAAACGCGCTGCCGGCCATATCTCTCCACTGATAATTTCCCTGGAGCTGGCACTGGTTCAGCACAAGCACAAGAGCACCCAGCACCTTTACTATTTACATGATTCATGCACAGCTGAAAGACCAGGCTGCTTGAAGGAAAATCACCATGTTGGCAAAGTATATTGCCTTCAAGTTCTGAGGGCACGAAAGAATTATAGAGCTGAACAGCAAAGATATCATTGGAACAGTGCACTAACTTGCCTTATTTTATGATGGCACATTATACCTGCTTGTTTACCAAAGCAATTTGTCTTTGATCCAGATAGGTTGGGGGTTATACTATCCAAAAGACAGTTTGCACGTGGTGAATGGCCTAGTATAGGCAGTGAGATGGTGATGTGGCTTTTGAAAGGCAGTTGTTCCTCTTCACAGAAAACATGTTTGCGCTGACCAGTGAAATCAGTTCTTCACAGGATTTTGTACAGACATTCCAAAGGCTGAAAGGGGCTCCCAGGATTACTAAGAGAAGATAGAAGCATGCCTTGAGTCCTTGCACTTAAAGGCTAAAAATGGGGAATAGCATGGTTGGAGGTGGGAAACAGAAAAGAGATGAGCAGTGTATCTTTCTATTTATACACCTAATATTTATTTATAATATTTATGCACTGCTTAATAACACCTGTACATGGTTAACGGAATAGAAATAATCTCTCCCTCTCTCTCTCTCTCTCTCTGGCTAGAGCTGTGGTCCAGTGCAGGAATGGGGGAATAAAGATTCTCCAAAGAAGTTTAAAAAACAAGTACAAAAACTAAACAAAAGTTTTGCCACATTGGTGGGGAGGGGAGTATTGCTGCAGTAGCTGCTGCAGTTTGATTTTATATATATTTACACTGGAGCATCTGAAGAATTTTTTAAGCATTAAAATTAAAATCATGTTAGTTTGTAAAACTGTGTTTGAATGCAGGGGAAAATGCTGTCACTTATCCCTAATTATATCACAAAAAATATCCAGTAAGGGCCCATATTGCTATGATCCTGAGGATTGTTGTATCTACCGGAAGAATGGCATTTTCCAAGGTACAAAGCATTGTACACTGAGTTCTAGGAAAACAGGGAAAGGCTCCATGGAGGTGTTCTGTCTTTGGAAAGCTCTGCTGTATCTGGGGGAAACTCTTTTGACACCTGACTTGCTGAACTTTCAGTAACGTAGCCCAAAAAGAAGAAATGCATTTCAACAAAATAGGACAGTTTTAGATCAAATTTGCATATGCTAGTGTATACGTGTAGATGCAAATTTAGAAATAATAATTAGTATAATTTAAATTGAAATGCAGTACCTCTCCCCATAGTGAGGTAGACTGTGACCAGGTCACCTGTGTGCCTGCTCAGCCTGTTGTCCAGGCACTGACTCTTGTTGGGCAACTTTAAGGACCCTGCTCTTCCTTCTCATGGTTCTTTATCTTTAAAGTGGACCTGGACTGGACTGTACTCAGAGAGAGGACACCTTCACACAGGGGACAGTCCTCTGCAAAGTAGGCCACCCTACCTGGCTCCCACACGCATCCTAGTGGCTGCATTCTATACTCCTATAATTATGTTCTCAATCTCCTGCTAAGGTTAGAGCCAGTGGGTCTGATGAAGTCATCAAACAGGGATTGTGCCTATACTTTCACATCATCTTTGGTTTACTGCTGGAATTACAAGTACTCCAGCTACTTTTTGGTTTATTCTTTTCAGTAATGGTAGTTTGATGTGAAATAAAATGTAGTTATCGCGAGAGGTAGAAGCATCCATTACCTGGGAATTGGAGTAAAAGAGACAGCATGGACAGTTCCAGAGTTCAGACCAATTACAACAGCTGCCTTCCTGAATGAAGTTAGAAAGTGTCCTTTTCAGAATCTTCTTGTCTCCATTACTTATTACAAAGAACTAGGGGAGAGGCAGAACATTGTGCACACTAGGAACACACCTAGGGGCAGGTAGGAATTGGTAAATCTCAAATAAATTTTACCGAGAGGTTCTACAGAAGTAAAGAAACAGAGGTTTCCACAGGTCTGTGTAGATCTGCGGGAATAAAACAAAAAGTTTGTACAATAAGCACTGTTATCTACAGGGAACAGGGTGGGAAAGAGATGTTAATATCGTTGTGTTTCAGAGGAGCATCATAGCTGCACTGAAACTTCATGTCCTTTCCAAGCAGCTGGAGGGTGTGGAAGCATTTGCTGATGATGACTGGAGATGAAAAGGCTCCTCACCAGCAAGAAGCTGCAAAATGCCTACACCATGCCAGAGACAAGCAAGCCAACAATGCCAGATCAGAGGGAATCAGATAATCTATCTAGGACACTTAACCAGTGGCAAACAAGTTCAACAGGCCTAAAGAAGAGATGAAGCAATTAAAGAAAGGGGAAGAATGTCCCCAAACAACAGCTGTTTGAAAAGTAACCAGTGCATTAAAACAGGTGAGCAAAGCCGTCTCAGAGTTTTTGAATGTAGCATAATAATGTCCAACCATAACTGAGAGGACAAATATATTGTCCATGATGGGAGGCTTACAGAAGCATCCTTCCTTAAGTAAGTTTACTTAGGGCACAATCCTATGCATATTTAGACAGGGAAAAACTCCTACAACTCCCAGCATTCTGGGAGTTATAGGACTTTTTTCTGCCTAAACTTGCATAGGATTACAACCTCAAACTGATATTCTGACTTTCCATGAAAAAGCATCTAGTGACAATAAAATAAATATAATAAGACATATAAATTATATCAGAATATAAAACCAAAGCCGATAAAAATAAGTCAATAAAAAACAGGCAATTAAAACCAAAGACAAAGAAGCTCACAGCAGTAGTTAAATAGCTCAAAGGCCTGACTAAATAAAGAGTTCTTAACCTTTTTATTTAGTTAAACATAGTTAAACTATGGAAGATGCAGTGAGACTAGAACAAACCATGGTTTTAACGGTGGTTTATAAACCACGCCAGCCACCTACCCTTGCCAGGTTCAGACATCATGACAATCTGTGCCCAGTGAGGGTAATTAAGTTAATTGGGCAGCTCACGACTGGCACACACAGGGCGGGAAAATAAGCCACCATGGCTCATGTTTCCTCCATGATCCTGCAAGCCTGGCCAGTATATCGAATCTTACCAGGTATTAAGCCAAAATATAGAATTCCTCCCACCATCCATCAGTTCTTCAGTGGTTTGGCAAAGTGTGGAATTTTCTCATTGAGAGCCCACCACCTCCCCAGGTAATTGGTTCCATTGTCGTATTGCTCTAACAGGAATATTTTCCTGATGTTCAGCTGGAATCTGGCTTCCTGTAACTTGAACCCATTATTCCATGTCCTACATTCTGGGATGATAGAGAAGAGATGCTGGCCGCCTTCTCTGTGACAACCTTTCAAGTACTTGAAGAGCGCTATCATAGCTCCCCTCAGTCTTCTCTTCTCAAGGCTAAACATGCCCAGTTCTTTCAGTCTCTCTTCATAAGGCTTTGTTTCCAGTCCCCTGATCATCTTTGTTGCCCTCCTCTGAACCCTCTCCAGCTTGTCTGCATCCTTCTTAAAGTGTGGTGCCCAGAACTGGACACAGTACTTCAGATGAGGCTTAACCAGTGCTGAGTAGAGGGGAACTAGCACTTCCTGGGATCTGGAAGCTATGCTTCTATTAATGCAGCCCAAAATAGCATTGGCCTTTCTTGCAGCCACATCACATTGTGGGCTCATATTCAGCTTGTGATCAAAATTCCAAGATCCTTCTCGCTTGTAGTGTGGTTGAACCATATATCCCCCATCTTGTAACTATGCATTTGGTTTCTTTTTCCTAGGTGCAGAACTTGGCATTTATCCTTATTAAATGTCATGCTGTTGTTTTCTGCCCAGCACTCCCGTCTATCAAGATCACTCTGAATTTTGTTTCTGTCTTCCGAAGTATTAGCTATCCCACCCAATTTTATGCCATCTGCACATTTGATCAGCGTTCCCTGCACCTCCTCCTCCAAGTCATTAATAAACATGTTGAAGAGCACTGGGCCCAGGACTGAGCCCTGTGGTACCCCGCTCATTACCTCTCCCCAGTTTAAGAAGATCCCATTGCTAAGCACTCTTTAAGTCTGATTCTGCAGCCAACTCTGTGGATCCACCGGATCGTTGTTTCATCTAGCCCACTTTGAGCTAGTTTGCTCACCAGGATATCATGGGGCACTTTGTCGAAAGCTTTGCTGAAGTCGAGGTATATCAATAGACCCTAAGCAGTGGAATGGTAGTTGTCTATTCAAGAGAGTTCAAGTACTGACTTAAGGTTTACATTATAAGGCCCCTGTGCTTGTACTTGACTTTGTATGCTTTTTTTTTTTAATCACAGGAACAGGCCATCCTATGTTCTTAGCCCTAACAGTGGCCACAAGACTGGAAAAGGTCAGTTTACATTCCAGTTCCAAAGAAGGGCAATGCCAAAGCGTGCTCAAACTACCGTACAACTGCGCTCATTTCACATGCCAGCAAGGTTACCCTCAAAATCCTACAAGCTAGGCTTCAGCAGTATGTGAACCGAGAACTACTGGAAGTACAAGCTGGGTTTCGAAGAGGCAGAGGAACTAGAGATCAAATCACCAACATTCGCTGGATCATGGAGAAAGCAAGAGAATTCCAGAAAAACATCTATTTCTGCTTCATTGACTACGCTATAGCCTTTGATTGTGTGGATCACAACAAACTGTGGCAAATTCTTCAGGAGATGGGAGTACCAGACCACCTTACCTGTCTCCTGAGAAACCTGTACTGAGGGTCAAGAAGCAACAGTAAGAACCGGACATGGAACAACCAATTGGTTCAAAATTGGGAAAGGAGTACAACAAGGCTGTATATTGTCATCCTGCTTATTTAACTTATATGAAGAGAACATCATGAGAAACGCCAGGTTGGATGAATCACAGGTCGGAATTAAGATTGCCGGGAGAATGATCAACAACCTCAGATAACGCAGATGATACCACCCTAGTGGCAGAAAGCGAAGCGGATCTAAAGAGCCTCTTGTTGAGGGTGAAAGTGGAGAGTGCAAAAGCTGGTTTGAAACATTAAAAAAACTAAGATCATGGCATCTGGCCCCATCACTTCCTGGCATATAGAAGGGGAAGAAATGGAAGCAGTGACAGATATTATTTTCTGGGGCTCCAAGATCACCACAGATCACCGCAGACGGTGACTGTAGCCATGAAATTAAAAGACGCTTGCTCCTTGGGAGGAAAGCTATGGCAAACCTAGACAGCATAGTAAGAAGCAGAGACATCACCTTGCTGACAAAGGTCCACATAATCAAAGCTATGGTCTTCCCCGTAGTAACGTGTGGCTGTGAGAGCTGGACTATAAGGAAAGCTGAGCGCTGAAGAACTGATGCTTTCGAACTGTGGTGCTGGAGAAGACTCTTACGAGTGCCCTGGACTGCAAGGAGGTCAAATCAGTCAATCCTAAAGGAAATCAACCCTGAGTGCTCATTGGAAGGACAGATACTGAAGCTGAAGCTCAATTATTTTGGCCACCTAATGCGAAGAGAAACCTCCCTGGAAAAGACCCTGATGCTGGGAAACATAGTAAATATGGTCCATGGGGTCACGAAGAGTCGGACACGACTGAACGACTGAACAACAACAACATTGAACTGTATTTGCCATTTAGATGCCCATTCTCCCAGTTTTGTACACAGAATTTTGTACAGTATTCTAAGTGTGGTTGCCCCATAGATTTGTATTAATTTGGATTCAAATGACAAGAGGCACTTTTGGCATGACGCCACCGTGTAATATGCATACCATCAAAGACCTTCCTCTTTTTAAAAGAGGGGATGTAATGACACCATGAGGAGACAAACCAGTGTGAAAGCTGAGGGGCAAGAAAGGAGGGAGCACTATAAGCAACCCCTTCCTTGATTTTTTCTTCCAAGGTGTATTGCAGCATGTGCACATGCCATGCCATGCCACTAAAATTGCTTCTGAGGAGTGAAAGCAGGGAGGGTGAGTTTGAAATTGCCATGGCTCACTCACACTCTGCTAACGAAACCCAAACAGTCCCAACAGCCTCACAAAAACGTGAGCGAATGGCTCTGGCTGTAGCAGAAACAAACTGGCTAAGAGATCCTGGATGGAGAGTTCAGAACTTGGAAATGCTGCTCAGCTTGCAAAGTACGAAGACTGTGGCTGAAAAGAGGCGGATTATTAATCTGATGTACCATTGAAAGGAGGCACACGTGTGTGTGTGTGTATTTGTACGTACACACATACACTGTGCAGCCCAAGGATGTGTTCCGTGTAACTTCAACGCTTGCTTAACTTATAAGCCTTCTTCTGACATTGTTGTACACACATGTTGGTCCAGATATAGGTGCTATTCTATGTTCCTACTTGTCTGCCTAAAGTATGTTTTGTAGCAGGATCCTGATTTTCATCCGTAGATTAATTTCTCTACCTTTTAATTACTGGGTCTTGCTTTGTAATTGGAAAATAACCAGTTTTAAATACAAACTGGTCATTCTTGTTCAGTTTCCTGGTCTGACTGAGCATGAGTGCTGCTGTCAAAGACAAGAAAAGCCTCTGAGTGTGGAATCTAAAAATCGGTACAGGAGATGGAATGTGAAAAAGAGGAAGAAGGCAAGAGCATATCTTGGTATGGGATGAGACTGACTGAGAGGGACACACAGGACAGAGTCCCCCTGATGTTTTCCATTGATGTTTTCCAAAGGGACCAGATGCACTGGACATTGAGTAAGAGTGTAACAACCAGCTAGACAGTTTGTCCTCAATGGGAATGCAGATGTTAATAACTGATAACGATCTGTGAGTAGTACGTGGTCCCATTCAGCAGGTCACTGTTGTACTTTGAAATGAACTTGCACTAGGTTCTGTTAAGTAACTGACAGAGTGGAGAAAATGGTACAAAGAAAGTGAGACTAAAAAAGCAAAAGACACAACAACCCTTGGCAGAGACAAATTTGCTACCCATTGAAAATCCAAATAATAGGTTTTGTCTTCTTTGCCTGATCAGGACACCTTAGTTTTCCTCAGTTAACTTATTACCCCCAGTATAACATTTCCCATTTCTGGACAATGCTGACAGGCAGCAAAGACAATAAAACCAGGTCAGGAGGTGTTTTAATATTTGTATTTATTCGGGCCACTTTCTTAAACTGTGGATCATAGAATAGTCATAGAATAGTAGGGTTGGATGGGGCTTATAAGACCATCGAGTACAACCCCCCCCCCCGAGTCCAACCTCCTACATTGTTTTAAGTACATTTCCTTCTGTTTGGCTTTTAAGTTCTAATCTGAATTCAGCTGCAGTTGATAATATAGCAGGCCAAATTTACACATAGCAGTTACACTGTTATCATACCATTATCATAACTATTGGTACACATGATACCAATGGGCACCAATAGTTATGATAATGGTATAACTGCTATGTGTAGATTCAGCCACAGCTGGAAGTTGGCTATTCCTCTGTTAAAAAGGTAAAGGTGTCCCCAACCAGTCGTGTCCGACTCTAGGGTGCGGTGCTCATCCCCGTTTCTAAGCCGAAGAGCCAGCGCTGTCCAAAGACGCTTCCGTGGTCATGTGGCCGGCATGACTGAACACCGAGGTGCACGGAACGCTGTTACCTTTCCCGCCGAGGCAGTACCTATTTATCTACTTGCAATTTCTTGCTTTCGAACTGCTAGGTTGGCAGAAGCTGGGACTGAAGACGGGAGCTCACTCCGTCAAGCAGCACTCGGGTCTCAAACTGCTGACCTGCCGACCTTCCAGTCTGCAGTTCAGCGTCTTAACCACTAAGCCACCACGGCTTACAAAATGGTAAAACTTGTCTTCTTTAACTTGTTGTTTCGAAGGCCTCAAATCCAGCCTAGTGATAGATCTGACTTTTTTCCCTGAGCCCATGGGGGATCTCTGGCTGGGCCAAGATAATGGTGGCTGCCTGTTGCTCTTGTGCTTGGGCAAGGTACCCTCAATGGGCCCCTTCCCCCAATGAGTCTACCTTCTCATCACCATTGTCACCAACTGCTATTGCAAAAAATCCAGAAATCCAGTTCTCATCATTACTACCGCTTGCTTGTGTGACATGCAGAGAACCAGTGAAAAAGTAAGCAACGGCATCTACTGCTTCTCCTTCTCACCACCACCGTTGTCTGGGCCAGAGTGAGAGGCAGGTGAACAAGCAGGTTGCAATGGTGAAGAAGAGGAACAATTCCAGGGGGGCTCTTGTCAGTGGGCCCCTTCTGGGTACCTGCTGAGTGCGAGCCCCTCAGCAGGTTCCCAACTATGCCTACCCTTGCCACAGGCCCTGGATCTAACATAAGCACCATGGTTTCAGGCAAGTAAGGAGAAAGGGAAGTTAAGGTAACTCAGCTCTGGGAGAGGCAGGGATTGGGCCCACTCATTGCTCCCTCACATGCACAGGCAAGTGAGTGGTACCAGCCCTAGACCTGTTCTGTCAGCTCAGTTCTGAGTCATCATATAGCCTGACAACCCTTCTCTGACAAGGTCTGTCTTTGCTCTCAGGTTTGCAGTCACACAGCTCACAAGCTCTGTAAATTGGGAGCTCAGCCCAGGGACAGCTTGAAGAAGATGCTACCAAACCTTCACCAACATACATTCTGCACACAACATTGCTCATTTTTGCATTTAGGATCCATCTAGACTCTAGAGCACACTAATATCTCACCATGGGCTAGACAGAAATGCAGGAACAGGAGACGAATAGAATTCAGAGATCTTCTGTAAACAGATGCGCAGTAATATAGATTGTTGGTATGAATGGGCCAACCAAGGTCTGGTCTGGCAGGCACAGGAAGAGCCAATGATAAAAGCAAAGGACTGTCCCAAGAACTCTCACACTCTCCTAGGAAGACCTTGTCCTTGTATGGTAGTTAAACAGGGCAAAGTGGGGGTAGAATTTGGGAGAGGGGAGGCAGGGGAGGGGCAGGCCCACCTACCTAGTTATTTTAAAGGGCAGACTCAGCCTATCTAGTTACTATCTTGGGGTCTTAGTATTTAACCTTTTACTTGTGATAGGTTAACAGAAAACAGTTGAAATATTAAGAAAACAAAATGTCTCTATTATATTCCATCTGTAAAATGGGCACATTTTTTCTAGCCTGCCTTCTAAATCTTAATCAAGATAGATTTGATTACTAGATCAAATTACTTATTTTATGAATGGTTAATTCCTTGATAATATGCTACATATATGCATGTTATATGTTTTACTTGATGTGTGGTCTGTGGATGAGATAATGTGCTTGAGGTATTGGCTCTGCATATATTTCTAGTCCTTGTTTTGTGCTTGTGGCACATTGTAGTAGTCTGGATTATGGTAGACTGATAGTGGTGGTCTCATATCATATGTGGAGGCCTACCTTCTTCTTGAGTTAGAATTTCATCCCTACCCCCAAAGCTATAACAATATACTGAGTATAGAACTGGTATTCACACATCCCCCTAAGTACCATAGACTGCAATAAACTGTTCTGGTCTGACAAGTAGGCTAAATTCTTCGGTTCAAGTTGTTAGCATCATCCAGACTGATTGCTGGAGGGTGAAGCTGACACTATTATACAAAAGAACATGAAGATCATGGGATCAAAATGCAGCAAGAAACAAAAGTATGTTGCCTATGCTACTTGCCTGTCTCTCATTTTATATGTGAAATGCCTTTTCAGTGTCCTTAGAGGGCAGTCCTATACATATCTACTCAGAAGTAAGCACCACTGAGGTAATCAATGGCACTTACTCCCTGGTAAGTCTGCATAGGATTGCAGTATTAATTGAATTATCTTTTATTATACTTCTTGGGCTTTTATTATAGAAGCCTACAGACCTCTTCAGGCAAATAAATTTAACATGATACATGTAGTTGTTTCTAGGGTGATTGGAGGCTTCACATACAACAGCCCTGTACTAGACAAGTATTACTATTCCACCACCACCCTTCCACAAAATATTACAGATGTAGGGGATGAAATAGGATAAGGAACCTTAGTAAGCTTGTGGCTGAGCTGAGGTTTGAAAGAGAACTTCCTGGCCTGTAAGACTAGTGCACAGTCTTGCAGCATAATGCTAAGCATGTTTACTGAAGTGTGTCCCCTTGAGATCAAGGGTACTAATAAGCATGCTTAAGATTGCCCCCTCAGCCATTACACTACACCTGCTCTTTAAAGGAGGCAGAGGGAAGGGGATCAGCGTCTAAAAAAGCATACCCTCCAACATTTTACAAATGATAATGGAGGCTCTCTTGAAACATTCCTGTTCTTCCACGAATGAACAATCCTGTTCTCCCACCAATGGCATGCTGGGAGTTGTAGGCCTTTTTTCTGTGTAAACATGCATAGGATTGCAACCGTAGCCCACTAATTTCTATTTGGACTGGCAGTAGCTCCAGACCAGGATCCTAGGCAGAGGGCTTTGACGTGACATGACATCACCTGCTTTCTGATTTTTTATTTTTAATTGGAGATGTCAGGGATTGAACCTATGGCCTTATTATGCAAAGCATTTGCCCCACTACTGAGCTAAAGGGAGCTTTCATGTCTTTTAAATGAATTCTCTTTTATACCTCTTGAGCTGATCTGAGAAGCCTACAGGACTTTCCAGACAAGCTAATTTAACATAATGTCGTGCAATGTTTCTAGAGTGATCAGAGGTTTCACATACAACCATCCTGTAAGGTAGATCACATACATTGCTGTAAGTCTGTGATCACTTCCCAAGCTTCTTACCCCCATATTACACTTTGCTGAAGGCTTTTCTTTCTTGGCTGTATACTGTATTAATTTACTCTGCAAATGGTTAACCTGTCCTGTGCTGCCTTCCGAAACAGGGTGTGTTTGTAAATTGACCATAATAGTTTCCTTTTTAAAAACTGAAATATGTTTATTAGAATACATAATCTCTTAAGTAGATTCCCCAGCAACTGGTATACACAGGCATACTGCTAATCCTGGAGATAGCATAGAAGCATCAGGACTAGTAGCCATGGATAACCTTCTCCTCCAGGAATGTGTCTAACCCCGTTTTAAAGCCACCCAAATTGGTGGCCATCACTGCATACTGTGGTGGCAAATCCCATAGTTTGACTGTGTGCTGTGTGAAGAAGCACTTCCTTTTATTTGTCCTGAATCTCCCACCAATCACCTTCATTGGATAACTCTGGGTTCTAGTATTATGAGAGAGAGAGAGAGAGAGAGAGAGAGAGAGAGAGGGGTCTCCCTATCCACATTCTCCACACCATGACTTGCCTTTTCTCCAAGCTAAACTATCCCAGCTGTTGTAACCTTCCCTCATAGGGGAGTTGGTCCAGCCTCTTGATCATTTTAGGGCACAGTCCTGTGGCTCCTAGACAGGTCTAGATGGCCATAGGATTTTTCAGTTTCTGGGAACCGAGCTCAGAGCCAGCGCTTCGAGCTCGGTTCCCAGAAATCCAACTCTCCACCCCTTCCCCCACTGCCTTGTAGGAGGCGCAGGTTATCCCCAGCTCTGCGCTCGGAAGAGCAGCGTGGAACAGTTGAAAAGGGCGGGTTCTGGGGGGCGAGGAAGAGAGGGGACCACAGAAGCGCTGTCACTACACTTCCTATGCACCATCTGATCTCCCCCCCCCCTTTGAGGTGCCCCAGTTAGACAGCCAAAATTGGCTCTCTAGTCGCAAATGCAGGGCAGCCAGAGCATTGAGGAGAGGATCCCCTCTGTGCTCTGCCTGCCCTGCATTGGAGAGTTGGTCGCCTCCAAGTTTGGAGGCGGCTGACTATCCTCATTGGATTGAGCCCTTAGTTGCCCTTTTCTGCACTTTTTCCAGCTCTACAATACCTTTTTTTAAGGTACGTGACCAGAACCATACACAGTATTCTAAGTGTGGACACACCATAGACTTGCATAAGGGCAATACGATATTGGCTAGTTGACTTAGTTTCTACAGACATGGGGAATGGATCTGAAAGCTGAAAAACTAAACTTTCAGTCAGAATCAGTCAGAACTCTAACTCCTTTATAGTTCTGACTGAAACCCAGACTGGATTCACTGCCCCACTGACATCGGAGCCACCAGCCTCCAATGTTCAGATATTGTTAATGCTCAGGCAGGCTCATAGAGTTGGCGGCTGGACCCAGATAGTTTAAGACTTTGAAGGTCCAAACCAGCGCCTTAAATTGAGCCCAGAAACCAAGAGGCAACCAGCATAACCATTGCAGAATTGGTTAATATGATCCAAACACTTAGCTCACACAAGCATTCTAGGTGCCACATTCTGTACCAATTGCAATTTCTGAACCATGGCTGGAGGCAACTGTCAAACTAGCCCGAGCTAATATAAAGCACGGCTGGCCACTGAGGCCACCTGCACCTCCATAGATAGCATCAGGTTCAGCAGAACTATCTGACTGTGCACCTGCCTCTTCAGGGGAGGTGCAACCCCATTCAGTACCAGTTGCAACAGATCAGCAGATTTTGCAGTGCACAATACTTCCGTCTTATCTGGATCAATTGGAGGGCCTATATATGATTTAGCACAGTCTTCCTCAACCTGGTGCCTTCCAGCTGTGTTGGACTACGACTCCCATAGTCTCCAGCCAGCATGGCAATGGGCAAGTTGGCTGGGGGTGATGGGAGTTATAGTCCAACACAGCTAGAAAGTATTGGGTTGGGGAAGGCTGATCTAGCATCAAACTTGGGATGGGGGTAGTACAGGGACAAGCTTGTACTGAACTCAAAACGTGGACTGTAGAGGCAGCAGAACCCATGGTAACCTTCTCTGGGAACCCACTTGGGCTGAAAACTCTCAGATATGTGGTGCACGTATTAGATGGACTATAGGAGCCTCCGTGATCTGGAAGAAAATGCCATGTAGATAAAGCCAGAGACTGATGGACATAAGCAATCCAACTCCACTGTAGCCATAGTCTTGTTTGGAACAAAAAATATTAACCAGTTACAAGTGTGGCTTTTCCTCACTCATTTTGCAGAGCTGTGAACAAACATCCTCCAAACTTAATTGAACCTTGCTTGTATCTGAAAGTTGTAGTGTACACTTTTACACTACATAATAAGCCAGTATAACAACATTACTTAATATTGCCAGTAACTGGCTCTTGGAAAATGTTAGAGCAGTCTTCTTTCTCTCCCTTTCTAGTCTCTAGCCTTGCTCTTTCTTTCCCCTCTGCCTGTTTGCCTTGATATTTTCCCCTCCCTCCCAGTCTCTAGCCTTGCTATTTCTCTCCCTGCCACCACCACCTCTTTTGGTCACTTCTGATTAGCCAGGCCCCCACAGCAGCTATTATGTCACTAGCCACATCCACTGTGGGAGCCATTTTGTTGGTGCCCACAGCAGTTTCCAAATTCCCAAATGTGTCCACAGGTCCAAAAAGGTTGGGAATCCCTGCACTACGGAAACAGTCAAGATCACTTATGACCCCCTTCACTGTCAAGTATAGGAGGAACTAAACAGAAATTGAAACTATCATGGTTGGCAAGGATTTCAGTAGTTAAAATGACTATAGGCAGGCATTTGGGGTGGTTTAGGGTATTTTTAGAAATATGATGTTTTTATGGTGGAATTGTATTGTTTTAAACTGTTTTATTATATACTCTGTACATCGCCCAGAGTGGCTGGGTGACCAGCCAGATGGGCAATTAATAAATTTAATAAATAAATACATACATAAATACATAAAATATACTCTCCCCAAATCTTATGCTTATCTGTTTACCATTGTTAGGAGATTACAGGGAGATGAAAAGCTAGCAAATATTGATTGATAATTTCATCTGGGAAAATAAACAGCCACAGATAGAAGCCATACTATGCAGACTATCTTACAAATGGGAGGTTTAGCAGTCCCTGATTTGATAATGTATTTTCAGGCTTCTCCGTTATCTTGGAAGGCTCTGTGGTTCTCTGGGGATATGAATGATATATTATTTAAATTACAACAACTATATGTTGAGGCTCCATTGGGAACATTGCCTTGGATGTCTAAACAACACAGAGGGGACTGGATCAAAATGAAATTAATCCCAAATCAAATATTAAGAACATGGGATTAATAAAACAGGAAGCTTAGTCTGTACATATCTCTGCTCGGATCAGTTATAAGAAGCAAGAAATTTAATGTTAATGGAAGAATACAGCAGTTTCAAAATTGGGATGTAAATAATGTTGATACGTTTGGCTCATTAATAGAAGGATGACCTATATTGACTAGACAGATTATTGGCCCCAAAACAGGGAGCTAGATAACACCTTTATTTTAGTATTTACAAGTAAGGAATAATTTATTTAATTAATTGGAAGTTGGTTGTCAACTCAGGAAACTGATTAATATTGAAAGTATAATCACAAATAAGGAACCTAAAGGCAGTTGACCAAGATCTATAGGTTGTTGTGTAATCTTAACACTAAAAGATCCAAATATAAAGGATTATGGAAAAGAGACTTAAGAATACCAATCACAGAGCAAGAATGCCTTAAAATATGTCAATCTATCCATGATGCATGTCTATAAATACTTTTTTTGGTGAATAAATACAATATATAGGGTTTTAAGCTGGAATGGAATAGGGAACTGGATTGTCTCATTTTGCCTAATGAAGGGATTGTGGCTTTGGTGTTTAAACTTGTTGCATCTATGGGTCTCAGGCTGCGTTTTATTCAGCAACAACGTTCGTTTTATGTCTACTGGATGCCACAACATCTCTTTAATAAGGGTTTGTATAATTCGGCTAATTGTTGGTGGTGCAATATAGCAAATGCTTCTTTTAAACATATGTTTTGGCAATGTCCAGTAGTTGCTTCTTTTGGGGAGGAGGTTATTATACAGATAAAAGTTGTACAGGAACAGTCATTAATATTAGCTGATGTACATACTCTTTTAAATTATCTACCTACTTCTTGGAAATTAACAAATGGTCAGCAGAAATTGATTCTCCGTGTGCTTCTGGCAGCTAAAAGACTCACAACACTGGAAAGATAAGCACTCACCTCTGGATCAAGGACCTTACAACACTTTCAATATTTGAACGGGTGGCCCATAGTCAATTTAGGATTTAGGGGTAGGAAAGTAAAGAGGATGTGACATAGCAGAGCTGCAAGTTGGACAAGTGACCCATTTTATGGAATAGCTAGAGACTTTCTCAGACATTTAAGAACAGCTAACAAGCAGCATTTTGGGGATGGATGGATCATGACTATGTAACCCATCCAGGCTAGAACAATGCATTTTTTTCTGATTGATTGGTATTCCTAACATAATGTTCTGACATTTCTGAAGAGCTAATCACATCTAATGTTGAGCTTTCTCTTTTTATTCCCCCTGCTTTTCTGTGTCATTCTTTTGCTGCTATGATGCCTCAGCCTTGCTCCCAACATCATGACTCTCCTGGTTCTCTCTGGGCCTGCTCTGTGGCCGTTCTCTCTAGGGCTGCTTTACAGGAGGAATAGGATGCCCCTTACCTCCTGGGATTTGGGCCACACCTGCTGCAGTGAGTTTCCTTTCCAATGCTGTTATTACCCAGGCATGTTACTCATTCAGCCTTGCTCTGGCTGCTCCCACACTGTCTCCTCCACTAATGGGCAGGTGTCACTGAAGATTGTTTACGGCTCTGCAGCAGTTGACAGCTCTTTTCTTTGCCCTCATCTCTTGCTCATGAGTGTGCAGATCCAAGCTTGTCCTTTGATGTTGTGCCCTCACGTACAGCAATGGCTGAGCACATGATCCTGAGAGGAGGAAGTGGGCACAGTTCATGGAGCAAGTAGGTTAGGTTAACTGGGTTGATTAAAACTGGGATAAAAAACAACAGTGAACAGGTTTTGTTGACACTGTAGCTGCCAGTGGAATAGCATTTTCTGCAACAGCTGGAAACCATCCAAGAAAGGTTTGCAGAAATCCAGGAGGGGTTAAAATAAAGCAAAAACTTACAAATATTGCAGGAGTGCATCCTGCAAAGGGCTCAGGCCAATGCTGACTGACTGCTCAGCACCAGGAAGCTCCGGTTCTAACTCTGCAGAAACAAAGAGTCACTTAAGTGCGATCCTTTGTACAAACTGAGTGGTTCACACAGTAATGCTAACTGCAAAACAAACAAATATAACCTGTTTATAAGCACCACGTAGGCAGGCTGTAGAGGCACAGGCACACACTTTTCTCATATAAAGTCTTCCTCAGTCCCCATCTGTACAATGAGGTATATGAGATGGGAATGAAGGAAGATCTCTGGGCAGCACCATTATTGCTGAGAAGTTTACTTCCTCTAATTATTGGCATCCTTCGCTCCAAGAGGCTGCTAGTGCATAACAGAGGCAGGGGGCATATTCTGCTAAGCAGCACTGTGCTAACCAAATAGGTCAAATCAAATGAAGGCAATAGGTTGGGGGGCAAGGAGGAAGAGAAATCATGATAAACATTGTTCAGAGGTCAGAAGCATGGTGTAAAGGTGACATGCACCATACCACAATATGTGTAGTGTCTCATGAAGGTGTTGTGCGATGGGGAGAGCAATCCTGTGGGGATAGTCGGCCGCCTCCAAACTTGGAGCACGGCGGGGATCCTCTCCTGCATTTACAGCTAGATGGCTGATTTTGGCTGTCTAGCCAGGGCATGTCAGAGCAGGGTGGGGGGAGGCTGGACAGCGCATAGGAAGCATCATAACGGCACTTCTGCGGTCCCTGCCGTGCTCCCAGGAACACCCCCTTTACACCTGCTCCACGCAGCTCTTACGAGCACAGAACTGGGGACGAACTGTGCCACCTATGAGGGGGAGAGGGAGGGGAGTCAGGTTTCTGGAAACCGAGTGTGGAGTGCTGGCTCCAAGCTCGGTTCCCATCAACCAAAAAAATCCTATGGCTCTCTAGATGCTGTCTAGCGGCCATAGGATTGTGCCCTAAATGTACATAGGCCACTTAGTAAATTTATATCTACAAATATGTATAAGGCAGCTCTATCTGCAAAGTTCAGGGGTGAGTGTGAATCTTTATGTAGCCAAAACAGCACCATCCATGGACAAGAGGGAGGTATCAGCAGGCTTGGAGGAATCCCAAGGTTTGCAGAAATCAGAAAGGAAACCCCAAAGACACCCAAAACAGCCCAAAGAGGATTAAATGTGCTAGTGACCACAGAATGCTGACTGACTGTGGGTCGGAGTGGGAATGGAATGGTGTGTAACTGCAGAAGCCATGGCTGACTACCTGGAGCATTGAACAGGAGCATTCCACAGTCTAGTTTCCTGCTCTAAACCTTTGTTTCTTGAATGAATGTCATCTCTGATTCGATCAGGTGGGACTTTAAAAAATAACAACTCAGAGATGGTGTATATACCTTTAAGTGTTCTAGGGCAGAAAGAAAGGCAGGCAGGCAGGGGAGAACAGTGAAGAGACCAGCAGTGGTGTAGTGGAGCCAGGATTCACAGGGACACAGCACTGGCAACTTTTTTTATTAGCAGTGAAGCTGACTTCATCAGGCACCGCATCAAACTTCCCTGTTTCCTCTGAGTTTAGCTTCAGTCCTCACAGTAGCTATGGGGAAATGACTTTCCCAGCAAGGATATATTGTTCTTTGTTGTAATGTAGAGTATTTTGGGGTGAACAGGGTCTTGGTCTTGAACAGGGAATTAAGAGCCATTAGCTTTACAAAAGACCTGCTCCTGGTCGAGATGAAAACTTCTAGAACTAGTTTGGTGATATGGATCAACACAGCAGCCTGAATTTTTGGACTCTCCTTGGGGGTGTAGCTAAGGGGACCATTACGATAAGCAGCTGCACTTCAAAGTGGAACACTATACCACTGGGGACCAGTGGAGGAATGGGATGGGAGATGCAGTGATTGAATCTTCTCTTGTTACCGTGAAGTATTTAAAGATACACACACACACACAGTTTCTGAGTTAAAATTTACCAGCCTTACCTGACTTGTTTCTCTTTAGTACCTTATGATAATGGCAGCTGGGAGGGGTGGTTCACTGGTGTGACCCACCACATCCCTGGAATGGAGACAGGAGTGGGAAAAGAAGCCTACACAAAATGAGCAAGTTATCTGCAGCTGGGAGATGATCATATTTAGGAGATGTAATCAGAGAACAGGTGAAAGTCCATTTGTTTTGCACCTGGCATGTTCAGACCTCTTTCTATGAGGGAGGGCTCTGATTGTCCAGAATACTGGTCCGGAGTCATAGCACACACATTTTCTAATTACAGCGCTGGATAAAATTGTTGTTCTATGTGAGACTCAGCTGTCTGAAGAGGAGCATAGGAAAGAGGCAGGAGGACAATGAACTTTTCACTATGTTAGCCAAAGTGAGGCCATGAGATATAGAACTTGTGCGAATGTTGAAGTGAAGAACAGCAATTGTAAAATGGCAGGAGACCATGAGCCAATCACAGAACCTTACTATTCCCACTTCAGCTGTATAGCAAACTGCACTTTGCTCTTGGGTCTTTCCAAGAGGCAGAAAGTGGATATTTTTCCATTTAGCTCCAGTATAGTGTGGCACAATAGCTTATTCACACACAGTTGATTGGAGGAGTTGGCCAGGATAGCCTTGCTGCAAGAAGACTAGCTCTAGGGTGGAGTAGGGGAATCACCTGTGTGTTGCAGCTTTTAAAACACTGAAACAGAGTAGATACATGCTTAGCCGGTTTGCACCATCTCCACTGCCTACACACCCATGGCTTAAGCCACAGTGGGTTGCAGCATGTGCCCGCAGCCATTTTGAATATTCAAGCCATGGCAGGCAGTTGCCGTGGTCCTTTATCTTGTCATCGTAACCCACCAAGGGTGGGCTGTTGTCATGGTTAACCACCCACCCACAACCCTGAAATAGCCCATGTAAATGTGCTACAGTGGGCTCCGGTAATCATGAGAACTGGGTCACTGACTCCAGCCCTGAAAAAGAGAGAGTACATACCCAGAGTCACATGATAACAAGGGAGGGATCACAAAATTACAGGGGTGGATTAGGATGAAAGTAACCTGCTATTTGTGTGTGGGTTTTTTCATTTCCAAAATGTTAGAAGTTTACATGGGCAATTCTTATGGAATTATCAGAAAAATATATTTAAAATTTAAACATCCTTTAAAAAAAAAATCTGAAAATGGAGTGAATTTTGGCCATGGAAAAGTAGGTCACTGATCAACTGTGATGACAAAGACATGAACCAAAAGGCACCTCTGTCTTGCAAATGCAAGCACAGTCCACGTGACACTCCAAACTCTAATGGAGGCTGTGGGACATTTTCCCAGAAACAACATATGTCAGTTTATTATTGGGGAAAATGCAGTTTGCCCCAGAACAACTATGGTAGTTTTTGGATCCCTTCTAAAAAAAAGTGACTATGCCTTCATTGTTCAATAAAGCAGTTGTTTGGAAAGGTCTTCCGTCTTCTTGTATGGTTGAACATAACAATAGGTCTTAATGTGATCTCATATCCAACGATATCCCAAATCTCCCTTATAATATTACTCCAACAAGTCTGGGAGTACACAATTTTACCATATAAGTAAAAAAAAAAAAAAAAAGTATTGTTGGCCTGATTACATTGGAAAAAGATGACTATAGATGCCTGTATTCTCCAGCAAAGGAGATTGTTACCTTGTCGTGGTGCTGGAGCTTGAGCCCCTCAATGACACCATGAGCTAAACCATGAAGGGACACCCAAGACGAGAAGGTCATGGCAGGGAGGTCAGACTAAATACTATCCCTGGAGAAGGTAACGGCAACCCACCCCAGTATTCTTGCCGTGAAAACTAAACGGATCAGTACAACCAGAGATATGTCGGTATACCATCAGAAGATGGGACTCCCAGGTCAGAAGATGGCCAAAATGCTACTGGGGAGGAACAGAGGATAAGTTCAACTAGCCCCAGATGTGATGACACAGCTAGCTCAAAGCCGAAAGGACGGCTAGCGGCTGACGGTGCTGGTGGTGAACGACGAATCCGATGTTCTAAAGATCAACACACCATAGGAACCTGGAATGTAAGATCTATGAGCCGGGGCAAATTGGGTGTGGTTATTGGGGAGATGTCAAGATTAAATCAGACTAAAGAGAATAGGGAAGTCCCATAGATCAGTTAGATATGAGCTCACTAATATTCCTAATGAATATGCAGTGGAGGTGAATAATAGATTTAAGGGACTAGATTTAGTAGATAGGGTCCTGGAAGAACTATGGACAAAAGTTCACAACATTGTTCAGGAGGCGGCAACAAAAAGCATCCCAAAGAAAAAGAAAACCAAGAAGGCAAGATGGCCGTCTGCTGAGACACTGGAAGTAGCCCAAGAAAGAAGGAAAGCAAAAGGCAACAGTGAAAGGGGGAGATATGACCAATTAAATGCAAAATTCCAGAGGTTAGCCAGAAGAGATAAGGAATTATTTTTAAACAAGCAATGTGCGGAAGTGAAAGAGGATAGTAGAATAGGAAGGACAAGAGACCTCTTCCAGAAAATTAGAAACATCGGAGGTAAATTCCAGGCAAAAATGGGTATGATCAAAAACAAAGATGGCAAGGACCTAACAGAAGCAGAAGAGATCAAGAAAAGGTGGCAAGAATATACGGAAGATCTGCATAGGAAGGCTAATAATATCGGGGATAGATTTGATGGTGTGGTCAGTGAGCTAGAGCCAGACATCCTGAAGAGTGAGGTTGAATGGGCCTTAAGAAGCATTGCTAATAACAAGGCAGCAGGAGATGACGGTATCCCAGCTGAACTGTTTAAAATTTTGCAAGATGATGCTGTCAAGGTGATGCATGCCATATGCCAGCAAATTTGAAAAACACGAGAATGGCCATCAGATTGGAAAAAATCAACTTATATCCCAAACCAAAAAAAGGAAACACTAAAGAATGTTCAAACTATCGAACAGTGGCACTTATTTCACATGCCAGTAAGGTAATGCTCAAGATCTTGCAAGGTAGACTCCAGCAATTCATGGAACGAGAATTGCCAGATGTACAAGCTGGGTTTAGAAAAGGCAGAGGAACTAGAGACCAAATTGCCAATATCCGCTGGATAATGGAGAAAGCCAGGGAGTTTCAGAAAAACATCTATTTCTGTTTTATTGACTATTCTAAAGCGTTAGACTGTGTGGATCATAACAAATTGTGGCAAGTTCTTGGTGGTATGAGGATACCGAATCATCTTGTCTGCCTCCTGTGGAATCTGTATAACGAACAAGTAGCAATGGTAAGAACAGACCACGGAACAACGGACTGGTTTAAGATTGGGAAAGGAGTAGGGCAGGGTTGTATACTCTCACCCTACCTATTCAACCTGTACGCAGAACACATCATGCGATGTGCTGGGCTTGATGAATCCAAGGCTGGAGTTAAAATCTCTGGAAGAAACATTAACAATCTCCGATATGCATATGATACCACTTTGATGGCTGAAAGTGAGGAGGAGCTGAGGAACCTTATGACGAAGGTGAAAGAAGAAAGTGCAAAAGCTGGGTTGCAGTTAAACCTAAAAAAAAAAATAATACAAGATTATGGCAACCAGCTTGATTGATAACTGATAAACAGAGGGAGAAAACGTGGAGGCAGTGACAGACTTTGTCTTTCTAGGCGCAAAGATTACTGCAGACACTGACTGCAGCCAGGAAATCAGAAGTTGTTTACTTCTTGGGAGGACAACAATGACAAATCTTGATAAAATAGTGAAGAGCAGAGATATCTCACTGACAACAAAGGTCCGCATAGTTAAAGCAGTGGTATTCCCCGTAGTAACCTATGGCTGCGAGAGCTGGACCATATGGAAGGCTGAGCGAAGGAAGATAGATGCTTTTGAACTGTAGTGCTGGAGGAAAATTCTGAGAGTCCCTTGGACTGCAAGAAGATCAAACCAGTCCATACTCCAGGAAATAAAGCCAGACTGCTCACTTGAGGGAATGATCTTAAAGGAAAAACTGAAGTACTTTGGCCACATAATGAGAAGACAGGATACCCTGGCCTGGAGAAGATGCTGATGCTAGGGAAAGTGAAAGGCAAAAGGAAGAGGGGCCGACCAAGGGCAAGATGGATGGATGATATTCTGGAGGTGACGGACTCGACCCTGGGCGAGCTGGGGGTGGTGATGGCCAACAGGAAGCTCTGGCGTGGGCTGGTCCATGAAGTCACGAAGAGTTGGAAGTGACTGAATGAATAAACAACAACAGATGCCTGTATTACATTTTTTGTATTCTCATTGGGATAATGTACTACCTATATAATATTTTATTTTAAAAAAATTAGAACTTGTACCTTACAAACTTCTGGGATATTCCCTGAAAATGTAACTCCACTGATAATACAATATTCTAATTTGCAGATCTTCCTCCCATTTTACTTTTAAGATCTCTTTGGTCAAGTTCTTATGCACATTCCCAGGTAAGTGGGCATAACACTGCAGCCCTCAAAATATACTCCCGCCATCCCCACATTTAGAACCTTACATTTACTCCTTCCAATTATTTCCCAGCTATTTCTTGTTTTTATTTACTACTGGCCAGTTAGAACCTTGTTCTACCACAAAGAGCAAGGATCAGGTAAATTCCTGCTTTTATTGTGCCTGTAAAGTGGATAGCTTGGCGAGATGTCAGCATTAATTTAATTTAGAATCTACATAATGAAGAGAAGAAAACCAAGGAATGAAGAGATACAGTGTGGTCTGCTGGATAGAATGTTGGAAGCATAATTCCTATCCCAGCAAGTCAACTGAATGTATCTCCATTCACTTTAATGGACATGGGCTGCATGTTCAGAGCTGGTCTGGAAACCTTGGATCGAATCCCTGCTTGGCCATAGACCAACTGTGTGTCTTTGGGAAAGCTACCACTGGTAACTTTTCCACCTGTAAAATGGGAATAGCAGCCTACTCCATAACATTCTTTTCAGGACAAAATAATGATAGTAAAGATCCATGTTCCTAAAGGAAATCAACCCTGACTGCTCATTGGAAGGATGGATACTGAAACTGAAGCTCAAATATTTTGGCCACCTAATGCGAAGAGAAACCTCCCTGGAAAATACCCTAATGCTGGGAAACATAGAAGGCAAAAGGAGAAGGGGACAGCAGAGGACGAGATGGCTAGATAGCATCACCGATGCAATGAATATGAACTTGAGCACGCTCTGGGAGAGAGCACAGGACAGGAAGGCCTGGCGTGCTATGGTCCATGGGGTCACAAAGAGTCGGACACGACTTAACGACTGAACAACAACAACAAAGATCCATGCACATATCTGAAGGATTATGTAAATTATATCTAATAAATGAAATCTGCTATCTGGTATTAAATATAACAATAGCAATATGAAATATCTCAAAAAAGCTCCTTCTAGGCAAAAATGTGGACCTGCAACCCTTTTCCCCTGGTTTCTTTGCTGCGGGGATTGTGAAACTCTGTCATGTTCTTATTATTTATAAGGCTCATTTCCACTGTTAATTAGGGCTGTCTCAGCCACAGGCCCAGGCCTCTAATTTGCTGTTGATGATGCATCACTGTTGGAAGGCCTCTCATGCAGATGCTCACTGGGTTTTCCCCTCCCAGGTAGGGTTGCCACTTTTTTTTTTAAATTAGTTCTGTTCCTGTACCACCCAACACACTCCAATGAGGCAGCTAAAAATTTTCCTGGCAGGGAAATGTGGTGGAAAAAACTTCACCTGCTTTCAGGCTGCTGTTAAGAGACAGCAGGGCCTATAAGAAAGTGACAGTGATGCTCCAAGAATTCATGATGCTGAAAAGGACCCAATGCAGATACTTTATTTACTTATTTTATGAATTTATATATTGCCCTTCAGTATATAATTACGAGGCCAACAGTTAAAACCAAAGCAGCGTATGTGCACCCACATCTTGACACCAAGCTGGGGCCAGGCTTGGTGTCAGGAACTGGTATGGTGGGGCAAATGCCAGAGCCCATGGGCTCCAGAGAGCCTACCACTGCTGCTGATGGCAGGGCTGGCCCAAGACATTTTGCAGCCTGAAGCAAAGAACAAGATTGTGATCCCCCCCGCCCCAATTCCATACACAGCAGTTGACTCCGAGTTCAACACTGGCAACAGGACAGCATCCTCCACCACAACTGAGGGCAACAGACTCACTTAGGGGTATAGGGCAGGCTGACTGTGATACATATAGCTCTGTCCTCCAACATCTCCCTATCACTCCTCATTCCCCAGCATCTGCTGCCTGAAATGGCTACTTTTATTTGCCTAATGGTAGGGCCAGCCCTGGCTGACAGCCTCCTTTTAATTTTTTTTTTTAATCTCCCTTTGCTATGACCTGGCACTCCAAAGAGAAGCACCAGGTGAAGTGGTTGCAGCAGCTACCACTTAATTTCCCCAGAATGCCTCTGAGCCCCAACCTAGGGCCCAGAGGCATTATGGGGAAATTAAGATAAACCATCTTGAAGAATGGAGAGTCAATGATGAAAAAAAGGCTTTGGATTTCTGGCTGTAATTCAGTTGTTAAAGGTAAAAGAGCTCTGGACAAAACAAAGTTTGGAACTCTACAATTCAGCACTTTGAAAATTTGAAAAAGTACAAGAAGTCACCTGGCAGAAATGTGATAATGATATTAAGTAAATACTGATTAAAAGCCTGACTCTGTATTTGGTGCTGAGGCATCCATTGGCATTGCTGTGTGCAGCACAGAATCAGCCTAGACTTCCAAAAACAAAAAGACCAATGTATAATTATCAATTATACATTGGGGGTTGGACTCGATGGCCTTGCAGGCCCCTTCCAACCCTACTATTCTATGAAATAGAAGAAACCGGATAGGCTTCAGACTTCATGCTAAGTAGTATGCTGGTGCTGTAGGACAGGGTGCTCAACAGTTTCAATGTATGCATGCTCGCAAGCACACCATCCTCTCCTTAACAAACATACACTCTTCCCCCAAAACATACACATTCTTCCTCTCTCCTCATAGATATTGTATATTCACACACACTTACTTTCCCTTGAAACCTGGAAACAGCTTTCCTTCTGAGTACAGGTTCCTGGAGCATCCTCTGGGAAGCAGGCCCTCTGGATGCTGGTTCCTAAGTTATCCTCGGCAACAAATTAGGTGGTAATTTCGGTGGTGGTGGTGTGGGCCCTGCAAATTACCCCTGGGAGGGGGCCTGAAGTCACGGGATGTTCATTTCTGTTGTAGGGGGTAGGCAGACTTCAGGCTTGTGGGATTACCTATTTTTACTAGAAGCCTGAGGTTCACCAACCATAGCCAGATACAAAACAGTGGCTATGGGGATGGATATAAACTAAGAATTAACGAACAGGGTGTCTCCAAGCACATGCTTATATTGGGCAGTATCTAACGGGGCCTCTCCACCTCTGCTGGTTCCATTGCACTCATGGGACCCACTGTTTGAGCAACAGGGCTTTCTGCAACAAGTGCTTCTAAAAACAACCCCAGAAATGAGTAGAAATGCTATTTTCCACATAATGGCAGGTCAGTAGAGTTCTGTGAGCTCTGCTGACCTGCCCTGTTCTGGAAACTAGCATTTCTGCTCATTTTAAGTTATTTTTGGAAGTGCCAAAGCCCCATTGCAATGAGTCCCGTTAACACATGGGCACAATAGGATACTACCCATTATATATTAGGCTAGGAATTTGTTTTCAGAACCTGAACTGCAAAATCTACTCCTACTTTCCCTGCAAGCTTTCTTTGTTAGAACAGCCTAAATTAGAAGGGGGAAATTAAAAGATCCCCGTCATGGATCACTGCCTTGTTGTGGCGAAGGGGCTTGCGTAACTCAGTGAAGCCATAAGCTATGCCGTTCAGGGCCACCCAAGATGGACAGGTCATGGCAGAGAGTTCTGACAAAATGTGTTCCACTGGAGAAGGAAATGGCAACCCACTCCAGTATTCTTGCCAAGAAAACCCCATGGAACGTATCACAAGGCTAAAAGATATGACGCCGGAAGATGAGCCCCTCAGGTCGGAAGGTGTCCAATAGACTACTGGGGAAGAGCAGAGGGTATTTCCAAGTAGCGCCAGAAAGAGTGAAGCGGCTGGGCCAAAGCCGAAAGGACACTCAGCTGTGGATGTGTCTGGTGGTGAAAAGAAAATCTGATGCTGTAAAGAACAATATTTTTTAGGAACCTGGAATGTAAGATCAATGAATCAAGGTAAGCTGGAGGTGGTCAAACATGAGATGGCAAGATTGAACATCTACATCTTGGGAATCAGCGAACTAAAATGCACAAGCATGGGCGAATTTAATTCAGGTGACCATCATATCTACTACTGTGGGCAAGAATCCCTTAGAAGAAATGGAGTAGCACTCACAGTCAACAAAAGGGTGGGAAAAGCAGTACTGGGGTACAATCTCAAAAACGATAGAATGATCTCAGTACGAATCCAAGGCAAACCATTCAACATCACAGTAATTCAAGTCTATGCCCCAACCACTGAGGGCGAAGAAGCTGAGGTTGATCGGTTCTATGAAGACCTACAACACCTTCTAGAACTAACACCAAAAAAAGATATCCTCTTCATCATAGGGGATTGGAATGCTAAAATAGGAAGTCAAGAAATCACCGGGATAACAGGCAAGCATGGCCTTGATGTACAAAATGAAGCAGGCCAAAGACTAATAGTGTTTTGCCAAGAGAACACACTGATCATAGCAAACACTTTTCCAACAGCACAACATGGACATCACCAGATGGTCAATATTGAAATCAAATTGATTATGTACTTTGCAGCCAAAGATGGAGAAGCTGTATACAGTCAGTAAAAACAAGACCTGGAGCTGACTGTGGCTCAGATCATGAGCTGCTTCTTGCAAAATTTTGGCTTAAATTGAAGAACGTAGGGAAAACCACTAAACCATTCAGGTATGACCTAAATCATATCCCTTATGAATATACAGTGGAGGTGAGGAATAGATTTAAGGGATTAGACCTGATAGACAGAGTGCCTGAGGAACTATGGACAGAGATCCGTAACATTGTTCAGGAGGCAGCAACTCAATCCATCCCAAAGAAAAAGAAATGCAAGAAAGCAAAGTGGCTGTCCGATGAGGCTTTACAAGTAGCTGAGGAAAGAAGGGAAGCGAAAAGCAAGGGAGAAAGGGGAAGATATATCCAACTGAATGCAGAGTTCCAGAGAATAGCAAAGAGAGACAAGAAGGCCTTCTTAAATGAACAATGCAAAGAAATGGAGGAAAACAACAGAATGGGAAGACTAGAGATCTCTTCAAGAAAATCGGAGATCTCAAGGGAACGTTTTGTGCAAAGACGGGTATAATAAAGGACAAAGAAGGCAGGGACCTAACAGAAGCAGATGAGATTAAGAAGAGGTGGAAAGAATACACAGAAGAACTATACAGGAAAGATCTGAAAGTCCCTGATAGCCATGACAATGCGGTCACTGAACTTGAGCCAGACATCCTAGAGAGTGAAGTCAAGTGGGCCTTAGGAAGCATTACTAACAACAAAGCTAGCGGAGATGACAGTATTCCAGCTGAGCTATTTAAGATCCTAAAAGATGATGCTGTTAAAATGCTGCACTCAATATGCCAACAAATTTGGAACACTCAACAGTGGCCACAAGACTGGAAAAGGTCAGTTTACATTCCAATTCCAAAGAAGGGCAATGCCAAAGAGTGTTCAAACTACCGTACAATTGCGCTTATTTCACATGCCAGCAAGGTGATGCTCAAAATCCTACAAGGTAGGCTTCAGCAGTATGCGAACCGAGAACTACCGGAAGTACAAGCGGGGTTTCGAAGAGGCAGAGGAACTAGAGATCAAATCGCCAACTTTCGCTGGATCATGGAGAAAGCAAGAGAATTCCAGAAAAACGTCTATTTCTGCTTCATTGACTACGCTAAAGCCTTTGATTGTGTGGATCACAACAAACTCTGGCAAATTCTTAAAGAGATGGGAGTACCAGACCACCTTACCTGTCTCCTGAGAAACCTGTACGAGGGTCAAGAAGCAACAGTAAGAACCAGACATGGAACAACCGATTGGTTCAAAATTGGGAAAGGAGTATGACAACGCTGCATATTGTCACCCTGCTTATTTAACTTATATGCAGAGTACATCATGAGAAATGCTGGGTTGGATGAATCACAGGTTGGAATTAAGATTGCCGGGAGAATGATCAACAACCTCAGATACGCAGATGATACCACCCTAATGGCAGAAAGCAAAGAGGATCTCAAGAGCCTTTTGTTGAGGGTGAAAGAGGAGAGTGCAAAAGCTGGTTTGAAACTCAACATTAAGACAACTAAGATCATGGCATCTGGCCCCATCACGTCCTGGCATATAGAAGGGGAAGAAATGGAAGCAGTGACAGATTTTATTTTTTTGGGTGCCAACATCACCGCAGACAGTGGCTGTAGCCATGAAATTAAAAGACACTTGCTCCTTGGGAGGAAAGCTATGGCAAACCTAGACAGCATAGTAAGAAGCAGAGACATCACCTTGCCGACAAAGGTCCACATAATCAAAGCTATGGTCTTCCCCATAGTAACGTATGGCTGTGAGAGCTGGACTATAAGGAAAGCTGAGCGCCAAAGAATTGATGCTTTCGAACTGTGGTGCTGGAGAAGACTCTTATGAGTCCCCTGGACTGCAAGGAGGTCAAATCAGTCCATCCTAAAGGAAATCAACCCTGAGTGCTCATTGGAAGGACAGATAGTGAAGCTGAAGCTCAAATATTTTGGCCACGTAATGCGAAGAGAAAACTCTCTGGAAAAGTCCCTGATGCTGGGAAAGACTGAAGGCAAAAGGAGAAGGGGACGGCAGAGGATGAGATGGCTAGATAGCATCACTGATGCAATGAATATGGACTTGAGCACACTCTGGGAGAGAGCGCAGGACAGGAAGGCCTGGCGTGGTATGGTTCATGGGGTCACGAAGAGTCGGACACGACTGAACGACTGAACAACTGAACAACAACAATTAAAAGATCCTTTTCATTATTAATATTGTTAACCAATTGGGAATCACAATCTCTTGTTCTAATCACCCAGAGATCTACCAATAGATACAGACCTAACTTCTGCCTGCTCCTGCCATACTGGGACATTATGTGAATAAGAAAAATGTTTGCAAAGAAAAGCAAATACCTGCTTTATTGTGAAAAGATATGGGGGATTTGGCTGTTCCAATCATCATAAGGTTGATGTCAGCTGGAGTGCTGTATCCTTAAGGAGAAGCCCCCAAAGTCACAGAGGGCTAAAAAGGGTGCAACTAAGACAGTAATAAAGGTTCTCAGTGCATGACAGGCAAGTTGTGCTGCAAAGGGACACCTCCCTCCTAACTTTTCCAGAGCCATTGTCTCCAGTCTAGTTTTGGTTCAGGTCATCTGCTTTGAGCTTCTGAGGATTAATGTGATTTATATGCAAGTCCTAATCTGAGGGAATTATACCAGATCATTGTGCTACTGACACACAAGTCCTGGTTGCACCCAGAACAGTAGTAATGGGAGGAGAGAGGGGGAGGTGAAAGTACTTAACATGAGTAGTGCTGTTAATACATTGCAATCCTCTTCCATAGTAGTTCAGTGGCAAACATTGCTTATATTAAGCATAGATAGTGTGCTGCTAATCATTTGCTAGAGATGCTAAGCATACTGCTTATAGTGCCCACCTCGTACAATACAAGATGAGCTTGCACTAATACATCTGTGGGTGTCTGGGGGGAGCAAGAGGGGGTGTTTCCCCCACTCCAAATTTTAAATTGACCCCACCCACCTCAGTCATCAGCAGGAAGCTGAGAAAAATGTCTGAGACCATTTCTAGTGACAGAGTAGTAACAAACTCTGGCTGCCAATGTATCAGGCCTGGACTCTCTGTAGAAGGGCCTAAGCCAGGAGCTGACTGTACCCATAAGTGTTGCTTGTTCCTCTCTGACCAATGCTGCTGATTGTCTCCTGCAAATCTTACAAGTGGGGTGGCCATGTGTCTTGCTTTACAGAGGACGGTCCTCTGTTTGAAGGGCTGCTGAGTCCAAGTCTGGAGAAGTCTCTCTCTCTCTCTCTCTCTCTCACACACACACACACACACACACACACACAATACTAGAATCCAGGATCATCCCATGACGCTGAGTGGTGCACGCAGCACAGAGTTAAATGATGGAATTAATTCCCCAAAGGTGTACTGATGGCCACCAACTTGGATGGCTTTAAAGAGGGGTTAGACAAATTAATGGAGGATAAGGCTATCAATTGCTACTAGTCATGACGACTATATATTACCTCCAGTATCAGAAACAGTATGCTTCTGTATGCCAGTTGCTGGGGAGCAGGACAGGAGGGTACTGTTGCTCTCCTGTCCAACTTGTGGGCTTCCCACAGGTTGGCTATCATATGAAAAGAATGCTGGAGTATTTGGCGTTTGGTCTGATCCAGCGCAGTGCATCTTATGGTTCAAAGATAAGGAACCTTAAGAAGGGAGAGCAGGGGCCTTGAAGTTGCCCATCAAGTCAGCACCCAGACAGCAGACTGTGCACACACAGGTCATCTGGTCACAGTCTTTCCCACAAGATGAGATGTATCACATTTCTATTTAAGTTATCTGAATTTGCATCTATACATAAAAGTTCCCATATGCACATTTTATGCAAAGAAATACCCTATTTTGCCCTCTTTTTGGTGATGCATTTCTTCTTTTGGGGGGCAAAGCAGCCTCTTACTTAAAAGATCTGGACACCCCATAAATGTATCCAGTTCTGCTTCTCCCCTGCCCTGGCTTGTGCCCTTCCCAAAGGCCCTCCTCTCCATCTGGTCTGGATCTGGTTCTGAGTCTATGTCCCCTTGCCCACCCCGCATGGAAGCAGAGACTGAAAAGATGATCAGCACTTCAGCCATCAGTTCATTTTATCTAGAGGTGAGGCCAGGCCCTAGGTATGTGCCTGGACTGGGTGGGGGGATGATGGTAGTGTTGTTCAAGCTGGAGGGGTTCAGGCAAGGTCATAAAGCTTAGGCCAAAGGAGTCCAGGTTTCAGGAAGGATTGGGGTCAGGTTGGGCAAGTGGTCATATCCACTGGAGGCTGGTGGCTCCAACGTCAGTGGGGTGGTGAATCAGCTCAGAACTCCAAAGGAGCCATCCAAGTTGTGGATCGGATTCACCACCCCACTGACATCAGAGACACCAGCCTCCACTGGTCATATCACTGCAATTTAGTTGGAAGGGAGCGATAGAATGGATGGGGAAAGGATAGAAAGAAGATGAGGTGGGGGATCTTATCTTATAGCAGAGTAGATAAAAATCAATATGTTTTTTTAAAACTGAAACAGATTTTAAACTATTTAAATCAGATTATTTTATTATTATGTGTGTTTAAATACTAAGCTTTTCTCTCTCTCTTTTAAAAATAGCTTGGTTAAAATTAAATCTGAATACAAGCATGTTAAACCTACAGTTATTCTTAAAACTGAATCAGTGACCTTCTACCGTTCTACCACTGACATCAGCTCCATCATTGTGAGTTCTGACGTAAATCTCATTGAAAGCAGGTTGGGCAATTTAGTTCTGATTAATTTAAATCCCATTGCTGGGGCTTAATCAGCTGGATCAGTGCCAGAGTGCTCTTCTATGGAAATGAAGAACCAATTTGCTCACGTCTTTGAGTATTAATATATTGCTCTCTACCTACATACCAAACATACATTTGAACATTTCCTTTTCATTTCATAAAAATACATGCTGGAAGCCACTGTTAAATGCACAGGCCAAGCACCTGTTGTCCTCATTGTTTCTCTTTAGTTCTATATAATGGTGCGTGTGGCTGTGGAGGTGTGAAGGGAATAAAAACGGCAAAGAGTCTGGCCAGTGAGATGTGGTTACAACAATGAAGGACACAATCCTATATATGTTTAGAGAGAAAAAAGTCCTACAACTCCCAGCATCCCTCCAGTCAGCCATGCTGGCTGGGGCATGTTGGGCACTGCAGGACTTTATTCTGTCTAAACATGTGCAAGATTGCACCCTAACAGACCTTCCTTTCTGAGTAATTTTTGCTGATGCCCTTGAATTTACATCTGGTGAATATGACCCTGTAGTAGTGCCTTGACTATATATGAGTAAGTGATATGGCATTGCTGCTATCCTCTCACTTGCTTTGTTTCACAGAACAGAGATAAAGCTACAGTTAAACTAGAGTGAAGGAATCTTCTCAATTTCATGAAGGACATGACGTCCTTCATGAAGAATTCTCCTACTACTGACATCTCTAAAGGCTGATAGAAGTGATGCTGCCACTTTGCAGGTAGAAATCAGCCTGCTTTTATTGCTGTGCCACAGTCGGATGAGAAGACCAGTTTCACATGGTAATAATAAGCAAATGGGTGAGACTGGGAGACCAGTTGATCCAGGGCTTGGTGAATCCAGATTTTGCAATAGGTCTATGACATGTCAAAGCATCTCTTCCCACACACAGACCACTGCTCCCAAAAATGAAATCACATTCTGGAGGCATCTCTATAGTATTTAACAGATGAAATGGACAGCTCAACCCACCCTAGCCTTTCAAATAAATAATGAGAATAAGGTATTTTCGGATATAGAATATACCTTGCTTTCTCTGCAAAACTTGGAGCCAAAACAGCAAGGATCCATCCAATTTATTTTATTTTATTTTATTTATATCCCAGCTTTCCTCTAAAGAGCTCAAGGTGCCATATATGATTCTTCCCCCCGCTACCACCATTTTATCCTCATAACAACCCTGCAAGGTAGGTTAGGCTGAGAGATACTGACTGGCCCAAGGTCATGCAGTGAACTTTTCATATCTGGGTGGGGATTTGAACCTGTGTCTTCCAGACCCTCTAAACACTAAACCACACTAACAACCAAGACTCTCTAAGGCCTAACACTCTTACTATTTTTAATATAATTTCATCTCAGTTTTGTCCCTCACTATTACAGAGCAAATCTTCAAATGTTTCCCATAGAAAGTGAGTCTTCCAAGAATTTGCTTGTGGTTTTAATTCATTTTTCCCTTAATACATGCTGAATTTGCACAAATGCAACCATAGCCCCTATAATGCCCTACCAGTCAATCTCATCTAGCTTGCAAAGGAAATAAAAAAGGGGTTGAGGAAACCCTGTGATGAGATTGTGAAGTGACCAATACCTGGAATCATGAAATAGCCAAGGTGAAAGAAATTAGATGGTGAAATTATCTAAGTGAGCAGTTGCCTAAGTTGGCACAATGGTGCACATTTCCTTGATATTTTTTTAATCGAGAAAGGAAAAGAATTCCAATAATGGAGGAGGAAGAGGGCAGGACAATTGCCATGAAGAGGAACTGGGTACAATTTGTGTCCAGAACTATTGTGCAAATATATACTTCTTCAGTGAGATACAAGATTTATACAAAAAAATGGGGAAGTGGAACATAGTGATGTCCCCAGAAGGTGCTATGGCCTGTAACCCCATTCTCTTGCAAACCTCAGAAGCAGACTAGGAATAACAACAAGAAGAAGGCACTGTAAGGACATGGGGCTATAATGTATTTTGAGGGCATTTTTAAAAAAAATCTGCTCAGACCTGGAGAAAGGAGATTGACTCTACAGAACAGAAACTCAATTCTTAGGCTGCAATCCTATACCCAGTTTCCTGGGAGTAAACCCTACTGAATGTGATGACACAGACATACATAGGATTGCACTGTAAGTCACAGTGCATAACTTCGTACATAATTGCAACAATGCTGGATCTTGGTTAAACATTTTGAATGTTTTATTGATTTGTTTTATTGTATTTTGTTACAATTTTATATTGTGAACTGATTTGGGATTTTTTTTCAGTGAAAAGAAGCATATACATTTTCTGAAACAATGAATAGCAGCCTCTTCATGGCAGGGACCTTAAAACATTACAGGTAGGATTAATGAGGTTCCTCTGGGCCTCAGGCACTGATCCCAACTTTATCATACAAAGCCTGATCCCAACTTTATCGTACAAAGCCTTCGTAATGGGCTGAGTCACAACTCAGTTGCTGTTTAGGAATTTCCCCTTGGTAGCCCATTAACACCTCCTCACATGTTTTGACTTAACATTCAGGTAAATCAGACATCATTAGCCAGGCCTCTGTCATGAGCTGCTAACAGGCCCATCTTCATTTGAATAACAATTTACTAAAGACAGATCTGAATAATAGATGGGCTTGTTTTTCAAAACAAAAATATTTTCAAAAGGAGAGATCTAACCTAATTAACTCCGCAAAGCTCCTCCTTTTATCTTAAAACTTACAAATTGCACTTTTCTGAGTTTTTGTTTGTTTTGCTTAGATGGTGGATTGCTTAATACATCTATTTGATTAGCCTGAAGAAGAGTTCTTGTGAATCTGGAAGCCTGCTGACTATTTCTGACATTTCTGTTGGCCCTAATAAAGGTATCCTGCTGCTGCTGTTTGTAGATTTTTGTTTTCTGAAGAGCCAAAACAGCTCCGTCCAATTTTTGTCTGCTTTAGAATTGTAATCATAGGACACTCCATTTAAATTCCAAGCAGGAGATGACAAATCCTTTTAGATCACACACATATCTGTCCCCATTTTTCCTTGTGTGTGTGTGTATTGGGGGTGTTGTTGTTTGGTCAGTTGATTATGCAAGGAATCAGCCCAGCCCAATTTTGTTTGTTGTTGTTTATTCAGTCAGTCGCTTCCGACTCTTCGTGACTTCATGGACCAG
This sequence comes from Heloderma suspectum, assembly GCF_057233095.1. Lineage (NCBI taxonomy): Eukaryota > Metazoa > Chordata > Lepidosauria > Squamata > Helodermatidae > Heloderma > Heloderma suspectum. Next base: position 236,237,777 of record NC_139461.1, read on the forward strand.
CCCACGCCAGAGCTTTCTGTCGGCCGTCGCCACCCCCAGCTCCCCCAAGGTCGAGTCCATCACCTCCAGAATATCATCCATCCATCTTGCCCTTGGTCGGCCCCTCTTCCTTTTGCCTTCCACTTTCAGCATCTTCTCCAGGGTATCCTGTCTTCTCATTATGTGGCCAAAGTACTTCAGTTTTGCCTTTAAGATCATTCCCTCAAGTGAGCAGTCTGGCTTTATTTCCTGGAGTATGGACTAGTTTGATCTTCTTGCAGTCCAAGGGACTCTCAGAATTTTCCTCCAGCACCACAGTTCAAAAGCATCTATCTTCCTTCGCTCAGCCGTCCTTATGGTCCAGCTTTCGCAACCATAGGTTACTACGGGGAATACCATTCCTTTAACTATGCGGACCGTTGTTGTCAGTGTGATGTCTCTGCTTTCACTATTTTATCAAGATTTGTCATTGCTGTCCTCCCAAGAAGTAAACAACTTCTGATTTCCTGGCTGCAGTCAGCGTCTGCAGTAATCTTTGCGCCTAGAAAGACAAAGTCTGTCACTGCCTCCACGTTTTCTCCCTCTATTTGCCAGTTATCAATCAAGCTGGTTGCCATAATCTTGTGTTTTTTTAGGTTCAACTGCAACCTAGCTTTTGCACTTTCATCTTTCACCTTCGTCATAAGGTTCCTCAGCTCCTCCTCACTTTCAGCCATCAAAGTGGTATCATCTGCATATCGGAGATTGTTAATGTTTCTTCCAGAGATTTTAACTCCAGCCTTGGCTTCATCAAGCCCAGCACGTCGCATGATGTGTTGTGCGTACAGGTTGAGTAGGTAGGGTGAGAGTATACAACCCTGCCCTACTCCTTTCCCAATCTTAAACCAGTCCGTTGTTCCGTGGTCTGTTCTTACCGTTGCTACTTGGTCGTTATACAGATTCCTCAGGAGGCAGACAAGATGACTTGGTATCCCCATACCACCAAGAACTTGCCACAATTTGTTATGATCCACACAGTCAAAGGCTTTAGAATAGTCAATAAAACAGAAATAGATGTTTTTCTGAAACTCCCTGGCTTTCTCCATTATCCAGCGGATATTGGCAATTTGGTCTCTAGTTCCTCTGCCTTTTCTAAACCCAGCTTGTACATCTGCCAATTCTCGTTCCATGAATTGCTAGAGTCTACCTTGCAAGATCTTGAGCATTACCTTAAGTGCCACTGTTCAATAGTTTGAACATTCTTTGGTGCTTCCCTTTTTTGGTATGGGGATATAAGTTGATTTTTTCCAATCTGGTGACCATTCTCGTGTTTTTCAAATTTGCTGGCATATGGCATGCATCACCTTGACAGCATCATCTGGCAAGATTTTAAACAGTTCAGCTGGGATACCGTCATCTCCTGCTGCCTTGTTATTAGCAATGCTTCTTAAGGCCCATTCAACTCTTCAGGATGTCTGGCTCTAGCTCACTGACCACACCATCAAATCTATCTCCGATATTATTAGCCTTCCTATACAGATCTTCCATATATTCTTGCCACCTTTTCTTGATCTCTTCTGCTTCTGTTAGGTCCTTGCCATCTTTGTTTTTGATCATACCCATTTTTGCCTGGAATTTACCTCCGATGTTTCTAATTTTCTGGAAGAGGTCTCTTGTCCTTCCTATTTTATTATCTTCTTCCGCTTCCTCGCATTGCTTGTTTAAAAATAATTCCTTATCTCTTCTGGCTAACCTCTGGAATTTTGCATGTAATTGGGCATATCTCCCCCTATCATTGTTGCCTTTTGCTTTCCTTCTTTCTTGGGCTGCTTCCAGTGTCTCAGCAGACGGCCATCTTGCCTTCTTGGTTTTCTTTTTCTTTGGGACGTTTTTTGTTGCTGCCTCCTGAACAATGTTGGGAACGTCTGTCCATAGTTCTAACTCCTAGGGGACCTCATACTAGGTGTCCATCTAGACCAGTATTGTCTACATTGGCTAGCAATGACTCTCCAGGTCTCAGGCAGAGGACTTCCAACATGACCTGTTGTTGTTTATTTGTTCAGTCGCTTCCGACTCTTCATGACTTCATGGACCAGCCTACGCCAGAGCTTCCTGTCGGCTGTCACCACCCCCAGCTCTCCCAAGGTCGAGTCCGTCACCTCCAGAATATCATCCATCTATCTTGCCCTTGGTCGGCCCCTCTTACTACTTCTTTAATTGGAGACAGCAGAAATTGGACTTGGCACCTTCTGCAGGCAAAGCATGTGCTCTATGACTGAGCTATGGTTTCTCCCCTTCAATCAGTGCAGTAGCCTCTAGTTGAGAGGTTGGGGTGCAGCATCAGGTCAGAATGTGGGAGATGGAGATTCAACACTTTGCTGCCTTGTTTCTTACTCGCTTTTCTTTGTACCACTTTGGACTAACCAACCCTGGAGAAAGATTGCTGGGTGGAGTGGGCCATTGATCTGGTTCAGTGTGGCAATAACTATGACACATTGTTCCTATCAAGGTGTCAGACAAGAAAAGTGGTATTGCCATGAAGCCAAGTCACCTCTGAAAAATATTGAAGAACTGGGGTGCAGGTCCCAGAACTCCTCCTGATTCCCCATTTGGTAGGTAATTTCCATTCTCTCTGATCCTCACAGTCTTCATTACTACAACAGAGAGAGAGAAAGAGAGAGAGAATTCCTGTCAAGGGCTCCTTGGAGGCCTCTCTCAGTCTAATCCAGTAGCCAAGTCCAGACACAGACAAAGGAATTCCTTTCAAAGCTTTATTCTTCTTTTACAACTTAACAACTATACCGATTGCAACTAGATCTGGGCAGCACAGTACCTATGCCCTAAGTTGGAACAGTTGGTCCCCGTTTGAAAGGGAATTACTGGCAGACCCCTGAACTTAAGGACTAGGGAGAGTCCCTCCCCTTTTCCCTTGGAGCCTCTGGGCGCAGCCGTTGTTTGCGCGCCAACCGGGCATTACGGCCCCTTTCCGCGCCCTCCATCTGGCGCCGCTCTCTGCGTCTGCGTCGCGCATCCACCAAGTCTGCTATCTGTGCCTGGTCACTCCCTGGACTGCTAACTAAACTAGGAATGCTGGTGGGAGGAATCTCCGTCAGCTGTTGGTCCTGGGAAAGAGGAGCGCACTCCTCTCCCAGGAGCGACTGCTCTTCCTCAGAATCAGAACTACTCTGGGATTCTATGGGCTCAGTGTCCACCCTGACAATTCCTTTTGCATCACCAGAGTTGCTGAATGGAAAACATCTGCAGGCTCGCTAATGGGACTCCCGATTCCATTTGAAAGTACAACAGCTGAAATGCCACACAAATATCTGTCTTCCCCTATTTGCAAATGATTATTTTGGTTTTTCCAAACAATGCTGTTTTCCAAACAATTCCAGTGGGCAAATGGAATTGTAAGTGTAGAGGACAGCATGTGATAAACTGCCCATATTGTTCCAAAACAATGAGGCACGAGGAGGGCAGATGTCCAGGCAAAATACCTCATAGCATTCTGGTATTTTTGATGTAGGTGGAAAATTTTTCTTTTTGCCTGAATACTGTACTGGAGAGGCAAGTGGAGGATGTTTCAGTCCTGTGATGTTTGGGGTTGAAGGGGGGAAATGTTCATGATGTTTTGTTAGAGAAAGGTTGCTTTCCCAGCTGGAGAGGCAACTTTAGAGCTGTATTTTTTTTCCATGCTGGAATTGTTCCAGCAGGTTGCAGAATTCTCTACTCCTAGGGGAAGGATGGAGGCACGGTTCTGTTTGGAACTGCCTAAGGATGATTTAATTAGGGTTTTTTTCTGCTTGAGTAGGGGGTGTGAGATTCTAAAATGGGGGAGGGGCATCCTTTTAAAATACATCATTTTACAACTCTAGCAGCACAAGGTTCTGAATTAACACAATCCTGGCCTTAATTAACCTTGAGGAGCATCTTAAAGGTTGTTTGCTACTTCTTTGTGCTTTTCAAAGCAGAGAACTACTTGACTTGTTACGGCTTATATGAACATGTCCCCCATCCCCCCCCAATAGAATGATAGAGTCAGAAATCAGAATCCTGGATAGTTCAACCCCATAAAAATCAGACTAGTCGTGAACAAATACATGCCAGATTCTTTGTCTTCTGCTTTTTGTTCAGAACAGCTTTCTTCCTATGACCCTCAGGACATTATGAAAAGAGAGAGAGGCTCTGGTTGTCATTAAACAGGTGGAAGAGGTATAATCCCTTTTAGTCCTGGGAAGGGAGGGGTAATTGGCTAAACCTTAGGTGTAAGGGGGAGCATGATGTGTAAGATTGCCTCAGGTGAGGGATGGGTTGGGGGGGTGGGGAGCCGGTGTACAAACCAGTTTGTTGTTGGATTTTGGGGGAAAAACACCCATTATTGGGATAACTGTTGTTGATTACACTCTTGTATTTTGGCAGTTTTAAAACAATTATTTTAAGATTCTTCAATTACATAGCAACAATGGGAACACAGCAAAGAGCTTTCTACTTGTTGGAATGTCTGGTGTGACTTACAGCAGAGTTGCTTTATACAGAGAAAGTGTGGCAACACAGTATTTAGTATTGGAGGCAATAAATGCAGGCTAGAGCCAGTTTAAAAAAAGTTCAAATCAACTTATTTTAATAGTGCTTTTATACACATCATCAGAGAAGGCTTTCTAATACTGTTTAACTACAAGCTGGATACATGACTGTAAGTGAGCAAAGGCATGAGATATGGTTACTTGCTTCCTTTCTGGAGAGAGTACATGGGATTTGCTTGTTCTAGAGGCAAGAGGAAGAAGGAAGAGGAAGGGGAGGGAGCAGGAAGAAGGAACTGATCAGACAACAAGGGGAATGAAGAAGACAAGTGGCTGTTGATGCAACACATTTTCTATTGCCCCCTAGTGTCTGGAAGCATGCAGAGTTGTTCCTATTATCCAACACTACTATTATCTAAGATTACTAGGATAATAGTTCCTATTGTCCAACTGAGTCAGACTGTTGGTCCATCTTGCTCAGTATTGTCTACATACACCTACTGGCAATAGCTTTCCAGAGTTTAAGAATATAAGAAGCGCCATGCTGGATCAGACCAAGGATCCATCTAGTCCAGCATTCTGTTTACACAGTGGCCCATGGGAATATTATGGGAGAGGGAGAGGGAGAGTTTGAGACAGATGTCTTTCTCAGCCCTACTTGAAGCTGTCAAGGACTGAAGCTGGACCATTTGTATGCAAAGCAGGTGGTCTAGTGCTGAGCAATGGCCCTTTGACAACATTTCCTATTCTCATTTCAAAGATAAACACAAACTTCCACTTACATCAGCCTTCACCAACCTGGTGTCCTCCAGATGTTTTCGACTTCAACTCCCATCAGCCCTAGCCAGTATAACCAATGGTCAGGAATCCTGGAATTTGTAGTTCAAAACATCTGGAGGTCACCAGGTTGGGGAGGCCTGACTTATGATACCTGGGGTCATCCCATGAAGCTGACTGGTGGGAGATTCAGGACAGATAAAGGAAGCACTTTTTCACACAATGCATAGTCAAACTATGGAGTTCGCTACCACAAGACATAGTGATGGCCACCAGTTTGGATGGCTTTAAAAGGGGGTTAGATAAATTCCTGGAGGAGAAGGCTAGCAGTGGCTACTAATCTTGATGGCTATGTGCTACCTCCAGCATCAGAGGCAGTATGCCTATGTACACCAGTTGCTGGGGAACATGGGTGGGAGGGTGCTGTTGCACTCATGTCCTGCTTGTGGGTTGGCCAGAATGCTGGACTATTATGTTTTGAAATTTATTATTATTATTATTGAAATGTTATTGATATGATATGCGTATGAATGTTGACATTATGTTTGTTGTAGTGCTATTATCCTTATTTGTGTTTGGCTTATTGTGTGAGCCTCTTTGTATGCAGCCTCTCTTGTGGAAAAACAGCATACAAATTAGCATTTAGCCTAGTTTAGTCAGTGGGCTTGTGGCATTGGAGGCTGGTGGCTCCAATGTCAGTGGGGCAGTTAATCCACTCTGGGTTTCAGTCAGAACCAGTCAGAACTCTAAAGGAGCTATCCAAGGTGAAGCACCTTGGATAGCTCCTTTGGAGTTCTGACTAATTCTGACTGCAGCCCAGAGTGGATTCACCGTTCCACTGACATTGGAGCCACCAGCCTCCACTGGCTTGAGGGGAAACAATTCACTTATGGCAGAAGTTGTGTTTCCTCACATTAAGCTGAATCACAAACACAGCAAGATCCGAAATAAGCTAGGCTCTGGACTGCCCACTAAATTGTCACATAGGCAAAGCTTTTAAAATAGCATCTCTCACAACCATGGAGAGTCATGAGACATGGGTGCCTCCCCGACCAGCCAGTGTTACATGCAGGGTGTCTGTCCTGCTCGAGTTCATCAGCCTTTTGGGCCTGGGAGAGGTACAGAGAGCACTGCCTGTCTGCCACACACCCCTGGGTGTGCTGCAGCACGAGACTCACCTCTGAGTGACTCTAGGAGTGTGACCATAGGGTAATACTGCCCTACCTGCCTGGACCTGGGAACTACCCCATGGCCTGGCTGTGTGCCATGGCTTATACGTTTATGTATTTTGCAACAGGATGGAGGCAGGTTTTCTGCTTATGGGTGTATGACTGCAGGTTTATGATGCTTGAGCTGAAAGCAAAATACTGACAAAGCACCTCCTCAGTCACCTGCTGCTGGAAAGCAGCAAATGCTGAAGATTGGTTGATCACTCAAGTACTCATCTGCTTTGGAGCACATAGGCCTTGCCCAACAGTAGAAGACAAACAACTTCAGACTAGCAGAGAGAACCATAACTTGTTGCTTTGGGGTAGCATTATGTTAGCCCGTGGCAGGTCTTTGCACACTTTAAGGAAGGGTACAAAGCGAATTTGAGGTGACAAAGGGTTTTAAATTAGGAAATATGAAGACAGGTGAAAGAAGCCACACATGTTTAATTTAGAGGAAAGATGGCTGAAAGCTGTTTCAAATATCTAGTAAGCTTTCCAGGCCCATTGGAGGATGAGCATGAAAAGATGCAATTGCTTTGAACACAATCTTGACTGACCTCAGAAACTAAAGAGGATCAAGCGTGGTTAATACTTGGATGGGAGACTGCCTAGAAATACCAGTTGCTGATTTGGGGGGCAGGTGTGGCTTAGTGATAGAGCACATGTTTTGTATACAAAAAGTCCCAGGTTCAATCCCTGCCATGTCCAGGTAGAACTGGGAAAGACAGTCTCCTGTATGAGACCCTGGAGAGCCACTTCTGGTCAACATAGACAATACTGAGCTAGATGGACCAATGATCTGACTTGGAATAAGGCAGCTTCCTATGTTCCAGCAGAACAAACTATTGGGAAGAATTTCTAATTTAGTTGGTCATGGAATAGGTAAGACTTGGAAAGTTTAAACATCCCTAAGAAGAGACTGGATTTGTATATGTCAGAGATAATTTAAGTCTAGGCCGAACATGATTAAAACAGCACCTAAAGGCCTGGGCATAGAAAAGGGTATTTGCCTGGTGCTGAAAAGATAACAAATTTGGTGCTAAGCAAGCCTCCATGGGGAGGAAATCCCAAAGTTGGGGCACCACCACCGAAAAGGTACTGTCTTGAGTCACCCTTACCACACCTCTGAAGGCAGGGGGACCCAAAGAAAAGACTATGGACAGGATCTCAAGACTGGGGCAGGTTTATGTAGGAGCAGATGATTCCTAAGGTCCACTGGTCCTAATCCATAAGGGTTTTTAAAGGTCAGGACCAGCACTTTCAAATGAAGTCTTCCCCATCATGCAGGCACATCCCTTTCTACACAAGGCCAGCTGATATTAGTGCACTTCTCCTAAATCTGCTTCCCCTACATTTTCAGAGAAACTCCATCTGCCTCAAGGCTCACATCACTTTAGGCAGAGATCGTCATGCCTGCTACCTCTACTGGCTGGCAATTTGCCCCACCTGAGGACTCTGTTTACATGTCTGTAACTCCACAGATCTAATCTTTGCTTCTTTGCAGCAGGGTGTGCAATTTCCCCTGGCAAATACCTGGAGAGGAGCAGCCAGGGCTATGTTTATAATACTATTCCCAGTGCATTCTCTACACTCCTTTGCCAGGAGCATTTCTGAGTGTGGCAGCTTCTCTTCTTACCTCTCTTTCCAAGAAATCTACAAGAGTGTGAGATACAAGGAGAATGCAAGCCTTATTGGACTGGAATGTATAAATTACCTTGGAAGTGTTCACTCCTCTGACTACAGTCCTAAGCACATTTACATAGGTTCCATCAAAACCAATTAAATCTACTTTCATCTAGAGCAGGGTGTGTGTGTTTCCTTCTGGATTTTTGCAAAACAATTACTTTATCTCTGTGAAACCGCTCTCCTTAACTAGTGGTTCATCTGCAATACAAACAGCTGTGCCTGCCACACCATTCACAAACGCCACCTCTTCTGGATTTTCAGTTGCAACTAACTGAAGCCTACTCAATTTGTTTAGCAGTGACAGTTTGGCATTGACAGTTTCAACTTTTCATTGGAAAGTTACCACCAGCTGGAGAACTGCTGATAATATTCATAGTGTGGCTATGTTAGTTGTTCCTTTAACAGAAGTTTGAACTGCAGCAATTAGCAGACAAATGTTTAGCTCCATGCTACTAAAAGGTTCATCTGCTGAAGCTTCTGATAAAGGGATAGGAAAACCCTACATTTCCACATTTTCATTATTGTAAATCAGGGGTGGGGAACCCCAGGCCTGTACACCAAATCCAGCCTTCCTGGCTCACGCCACCTTCCCCTGCTGGTGGCTCCAATGTCAATGGGGCAGTGAATCCACTCCGGGTTTCAGTCAGAAGTCTGAAGGTGCTATCTAAGCCACCTAGGATAGCTCCTTTAGAGCACAATCCTAGGCATGTTTAGACAGAGAAAAGGCCTACAACTCCCAGCATTTTCTGTCTAAACATGCATAGGATCGTGTCCTTAAGAGTTCTGACTGAAACCCAGAACGGATTCACCGACTGACATCGGAGCCAGCAGCCTTCACTGCCCCTAGCCACCCCCCTTTCCCCAATTGCCAATTGTTTGATGGTTTCCCGGCTTTTGCACAACTTTTGAAATGCCTCACCTAAGGCTTAGTTACTGGCAGTATGAGCTTTAAGCTAAAATATACTGGTATTCTTGGCTCCACCCCTTTTGCGTTTGACCACACCTACCATAGAGGCAGTCCCCTGAGAGCTTCTCTGAAATTGAATTCACCCCTCAGGCTAAAGGGTGTTCCTCATCCCTGTTCTAAATCTAAAGCTTGAGTACATTTTGTAAACATCAAGCCAAAATACTTCTGCTTTGAAGCCAATGGAAAGGATTCTGCTTTTCCTGCCTAGCCATGAAAGACAAGGGGAAAGATAGAAAGGTTGCATATTCAAAATATATCAGTCTGTTAAGCCCACATCTTTTGTCATCAGTCTGTGGAAACTTATTGCCACAAAAAAGATTGGGGTAGAGGCTTGGAATTCCTTGAGAAGAGTGCAATTCCACAGAATTACTCAGAACAAACTTAGCAATCCTATAGCAATGAGACAATGCCCAGACTCCTTAAGAGATGTGGGTGGAGCAACTCAATATTAATTAATTAAAGAGCCCATTTTTCAAGCCCCAGCCAAGTCCTGTTGGGGCTTCTTGGTACGCAATTGGTCCTCCCATCTGTTTTGTACAGAGATAGAGATCAGGTGCCTCCCTTAACAACTGTGGTTCCTGGCAGTTAGGGATGGAGCACTAAACAGGATGAATCCCTGGGACAAATCATTTTGTCTAGACTTGTGTGTAGACACACACACACTCACGCAAGAGTGTAGAAAGGAAAAATTGTGAACAGTGGGGTCAAATGGCAATGAAATGAAAAAAATCTAGCCAGTGACAATTTTATGTTAAATTTAAGATAAACAAAGTGACTATTCACAGCAGCAGTAATTGGTGGTTATACTGTTGTGTTTACAATAACAGACTTAGGTTGTAATCCCATGTACATGTAACTGGGAAAACGTTCCATTGAACACTATGGGACTGTAACCATGAATAGGGTTGAGCTGTAACACAAATACCCCTCTGGAACTTATAGCATAATCCTTGGTATGTTTACACAGATGTAAGGCCCATTGTGTCCAATGGGGCTTACTCCCAGGTAAATGTGCATAAAGTTGCAGCCTTATGTATCCCATAGCTGTTCAAATGTTGTTTAAACTATTTAAGTAGCTGATTGTCTTCCCTAATATGCACCCAATCCACCCAGAGATCTTCTGAGGAGGCTTTACTGGTTGTTCCGTGGCCAATGGAATGTCACCAGGCAGTGGTATGTAAGCAGACCTTCTGAGTGGTGGCACCTACCCTTTGGAACACTCTCCCACCTGTGATTCAAGAGGCAGAAACAGTGGAAAGTGTTAAATGCCTCTTGAAAACACACCTATTCACGCAGGCTTTCCCTGACCTCTGAGAGACTCTGTTACCGCTGGGTTTTATTGTTATGATGTAATATTTTCAATAGTTTTTATTTATAATTTTTATCTTGTTTTTATATTGGCATGTAAATTGCTTAGGGATTTTAATATATCAAGGGAGCAATCCTCTGTGGAGAGGTGGCTGCCTCTGAACCCGGAGGTGACCGCCTATCCAATGCACGGTGTGTGGAGGGGATCTTCTTCTCTGCACGCCAGCCGCCCTGCTCTCTCTCTCTCTCTCTCTCTCTCTCTCTCTCTCTCACTCACACACACACACACACACACAATTTTCCCACAACTTTCATCTTAATGGGTGAATGGGGCATTGCTAGTCTAGACCATGGATAGGCAACTGTATGCCCATATGTTCTTGCCAGCATGGCCAATGCTCAGGAATTATGGGAGTTGTAGTCCAAAGCATCTGGAAGGTATCAAGTTACCCACCTCTGGTCTAGACTATGGTGTGTCATCTACTCTGAATTTCTTAACAGAGCATACAAGGATGTGATCTAGTGCAGGTGATTACAGCAAGGGTGGCCCCATCTGCTGGAAAGCACCGACAATATCCTGGACGCTTCTACAAGCTATTTGTATTGATAAATTAAAGGGTGATTCTGTTGAAAAGCAGAACTGAGCTTTACTGGCAAAGCATTTCCATTTTCTCTGTCTCACCTAATTACTTAAAAACCACAAACACACCATTTTCCCCCCTGCAAGAGTCTACAAAGCAGCTTTCCAAGACAGCTTTTACCAGAGCTGAGTTGACTTCTGCTCCTACCTTTGCCTAACACTCCTGACACCAACCCCAGACAGACTGTGTGCCTCAGGCACATGGAGCTCTATCAGCTCAGAGTCCTTCTCAGGGAGCCTTGCCTGCTTCCCTCTTTAACTGGCATCTCCCATATGCGTGCGTGCGTGCATGTGTGTGTGTGTCTCTGTGTGTTTGCTTGCTTACAGGGTTATCTGCTACACAGCAACTGTTGGTTTTGGCGTGGAATGATGACCACACCTGCTATTCAACAGCCAAAGATTTTATTTATTTTTTTTATATATATATATATATATATATATATATATATATATAATAAAAGAAGCCCCAATGCAATATTTGTTGTGGCTTTAAGATCCATATAATATAAACACACAACACATCGAAACAGTCTGATGGTGAGGGAGTGATGGGAAACATTCTGAGAAGCCAAACTGTGGAGGAGGAAGGTGTGTGTGATTTGAGAGACCTCTCTTAGGAAAATATCTGTAACCGCAGCAGCAGAAGCGCTGTCCTCTCCACCCCCACCCCCCCGTGAAAATACATACTTCTGGGGTGCTATCCTCACATGTCTGTAGCCACCTAGATGCTGCTTCTGATCAAAGCCTCAAACTCCCAACCATCTCTTACTCCTTCATACTGTGCAGGGGATGAGAAGGACTTGAGATGCATGGCTTGGCCCTCTCAAGAGGTAGCCCTGAGAATCCCAACCGCACCTCCTGCTTAAGAGCTCTGGATAGCAGATACTATCATGCCCTTTAATAGTGAACTCAGGTGATGAGTGCTGACAGAAATGGAGCCACTAAGAAACAAGAGGGAGGTGTCAGTATGCTGGGGGGGGGGGTACCCTGAAGTTTGCAAAAAAATATTTAAAAGAAAACAAAGGAGGTACACCCCTGCCCACCCCCCAGAAAACAACTCAGTGAGGATTCAGCATGCTCATTCATCATGGAATGTTGAGGACAGCTGGAAAAGAAGCCTTCAAGCTTGGAAGCTGAGTGAGCGGGGGATAGAATGGGTATCCTGGAGTCCAAATCTGGCTGGCTGGAAACCTGAAGAGGAGCTTTCCTGTCAAGAAGGTGAGGATAGAATACAACACTTTGTTGGAGACCTCACTTGTTCTGCCAATCTCCGCGACCCCGTCTCATCAGCTTAGTTTAGTGTAATTCTAAATAAACTTTAGTGTGATGGATAATGCTGTGATGTCCTGGGTTATCCATACAACAGCGATTGCTAGACTAACCAGTGAGGCCAATATAGGGGAGCCAAGAGTCATCACCTCCCTCCCCACTTACTTATAACATCCTAGCAGCATACTCATAGTGAGACTGAAAGAGCCAAACCAACATGCTTTTTTTTCCCCAAAGAGGGAGAGAAACAGCAGAGAAACATCATGGATCATGCAGTTTGTCCATTGCTAGCCTTCCCTTCTTCTGATACCAGCGATAAGGAGGCTGGCTGGAGCAAAAAGATTATTTTCGTCATCAGAGGGCCATAAGTGAGTGGTGAGGCAATTTGCAGTAATCTTTGGACTGGATTTGCTCGCCACTGCACTACTGTTACAATAAATGCCTTGGTGCCATGGTAAATTTTGAAGTGCAGGCCCACATCATGACAGTCCCCAAAGCCATGCCACCAAGGAAAGTCCAAAACGTCAGGCAGCTGCATTGATCTATGTGAACAAACCACTTCTAGCAGTTATTATCTCCACCAGGAGCAGGTCTTTTGTAAAGCTAATGGGTCTTAATTCCCCATTCAAGACCAAGTCACCCCAAAATACTTTGTATTACAACAGGGAAAAATATAATGACCTGATCTGACCGACATGATCAGGTCATTGTGGGTTATGTAACCTACGATGAGCCGTGGTATGTGTCAGGTGCGTGTTGCTGCCTTTTTGAATATGCAACCCCCAACTGGGGCGATTGGGAGTCATGCCATATCATGTCAACCCAGCCATCCTGGGTTATTTGAGGGTTAAACAACCCTCGCATAACCCTCAATTGGTAGTAGGATTATGAGAGGGTTATTTTTCCCTCGAATAACCCATGATGGCTGGGTTTGCATGACATGGCGCAATCCCTGATCTCCCTGATCAGGGGTTGCATATTCAAAACGGTGGCCACATGTGCTGACCCACAATGACCAACCCGTCTTGTGTGAACCAGCCATGGTTAATGGGAAAAATAATCCCCCCCACCCCCGCTATTGTGAGGATTGCAGCTAAGCTCAGAGGGAACAGAGAAATCTGAGAGGGGGAGGTGGCAGATGACGTCAGTGTCTCTGCTAATAAATAAGTGCTGGTGCTGCGTCCCTGAGAGCCCTGACTCCACTACATCACTGCATGGGTGTTATGTTTGGAATTAAAGTAGGACTATGGATGTTAAATGGTTGTTCTTTTTGGGTACAGGCTCCAACTGCCTGCTATAAAAGTCCAGCAAGAAAAAAACAAATTTGGCTAGGGTACAAACTGGATGATGAAAATCCAACTGACGAGAGAGCAGAAGTAAATAACCACATACATCTCTGTAGCATTCATGCGGCAAGGAAGGTAACTTGACTTAAGAATAAAAAATTAGACACACTTCATACCATCTCATGCTGCTCATCATTATCTACAGGTGGATACAAGAAGAAATGTACAGCTTTGAGAGGACAGGGGACATTTATTTTAAGGTGGCTGAATCTGATATAAACTCTGCTCTTATTTTGTGTCCCTCGATTTCTGTCCTCCCAAAGTCAAGAAAGAAGACTACTGGAGAAAACCTCAGGCCAGTTGGCCTAAGCCTACGTATTGTAAATCTGTACCAAAATGTGCTCACAGTGGTTAGTGAACGAATTGTGTGTGACCCATTTGTCACATGCACTGGCCACAACTTTGCACACCACTGAAAAGCTCTCATGTTGGATGAGCCTGGGTGTGCCAAACTGCAGATTCTGCTCACAACAACCCACTCATATGACCAGTTTGCCACAAGCACTGACTTGCAGAATGGATTGAAAACAAGCAATCTCCAGGAAGGTATGCAATGGGCACGAAAGGGTTATGTGAATATGGGTACAGTTGCTTTACAGGGCACGTAAGGAATCATTCTCTCTAATAATAGCAAACTCATTTTTCGAGTGTTGATTCTTATGTAGCCAAACTAATACTATCCACAGACAAGAGAGAGGTATCAGCAGGTATGGGAGAACGCAAAGGTTTACAGAAGTAACAAAAAATATTTAGGGATATTTTTTAAAGGGGTGGATCCAAAACAGCCCAATGAATACTGGGTATGTTCAGTGGCCATAGAACACTGTAACCCAGTTTGCACATCACTGCAGCAATCCCTGGGTTGTTTAATCCAGGAATTGTGGGGACGACTGAGCATGTGAGCTGCATGCTCGTATTTCTGTTTCCAATTAACAACCCAGGAACACCCCGTTCCTGTGTTGTTTCATGACATGTGAAACAGGGAACTCTGGGTTGTGTATGGGTTAAACAACCCAGAGTTAACCCCACAACAAACCAATTGTTTGTTGGGGCAATTGTTGGGGCATTCCTGGATTAACTGGAAGTGGAAATAGCGAGAGCGCAGCTCGCATGCTCTGCTGATCCCCACAATTCCTGGGTTAAACAACCTGAGGATTGCCACCATGAAATGCAAACCAGGTCTGTGTCTATTGGAGGGGGACCCAAAAACTGGGGGGGGATGAAACGGAATATAACCTGAATGGATAGCTGGAACACTGGAAAGGAATGCACACTACAACATTTTGTTGCACATCTCACCTGTAGTGTTTAAAAATCTGGCCAGAAGCAGGAGATAGTGGGAAATGGGGAGGAAGAGCCCAAACACCTCTGCTAAACTCTTGACAGGGGAGTGGGGAAAAAAGCAGCAAGGAGATCTCTTTCAAGAAACCATTAAACGTCCTTTAGTTATCTTATCCCTGAATAATTATGTTTTTTTGCTTACTAGCAACCGAAACTGTTTTGGAACCTTAGCCCCAAGAGATTAACTAATCTGAACAGTGATCAAACATGCTTTCAAAATTTGCAATCCTTTTGTGATGTGTAGCAAACCTATTTACTAATATGAAAGTTGGATAATTAAATGACACTTCCTGGAACACAGGGAGGAAGCTTTACGTAATGTGACATGAAAGAAGCTTGCTGCTCAATCAGGAGAAGGATATTGTTCCTTTTAGACTTTGTGTGCTGCCTGAGCAAGGCTGTCTAGTGTTTGAGTGAGTGTGTGTGTGTGTGTTGGAGGGGTGGCAGAATATGTAAACAGAATGTATGTTACAGGTCAGATATTAAGCTGGGGCAGTTTAAAAAAAATCTTAGTTAACTAAAAGACCTGACTTTTATGTGTGCTTCCCTATTTATTTATTTGTTAAATTTATATCCTGCCTTTTCACTAAAAATAGTGCTCAAGGTGGCTAACAATAAAATACAGACAACAGAGAATCATAATTAAAACACATCAATTAAAAGCATCCTTTAAAACAACAATAAAAAAGAAATGAACAGCACCAATTAGATTAAAATCTGCTTCAGCAACAAGGCAGCTCAAGAAAAGAAAAATAAAGGCTGTCTGAATATAAATGTCTTTGTTTGCTGGTGGAAGGACAACAGAGGTGGCACTAGTCTGGGCTCCCTTGGCAGGGAGTTCCAGAGCTCAGGAGTAGCCACCAAGAAGGCTCTTTCTCGAGTTCCTGTCAAACATGCCTCTGATAGTGGCAGGACAAAGAGAAGGGGCTCTTATGAGGATCTTACCATGTAGGAGTATTATAAACTGAGTAGTTAATATTGTATTATTAACTGCTTGTGTGCCACATGAAATTTCACAGCGAGTCCTATAGGGAGTATCCAACTGGGAGAACAGTAGACAAACAGCCAATTGCTAGCTTTGATGTCAGTTTCCCAGTGTCCTGCATGTTGCTAAAAAAAAACCCCTAACAATCCTAAAGCTCCCTCTCTGGAGTGTGTTATAATTAGTAAACTGATATGTCTAATAATTCCAGGATGAGATTTGGGGCAAGCACTGAATGGCTTCAACTACTAAGATCCTAACACTATAAAGACCAAGAGTATGCCAAATATTATTGTGTGAAGATCTAGTGTAACTTACCATCCAGTCTTAAGAACATAAGCGCCATGCTGAACCAGACACACAGTAACCAACCAGCTGTCTTTGGGAAGCCCACAAGTAGAACATGAGTGCAATAGCACCTTCCCACTTGTGTTCCCCCTGCAACGGGTATACAGAGACATATTGCCACCAATACCGGAACTAATATATAGCCATCGTGACTAGTAGCTGTTGATAGCCTTATCCTCCACGAACTTGTCTAATCCCCTTTTAAAGTACATCAATACATCTTGTAGAAGCAAATTCCACAGTTTTGGCAGGATCTACCCTGTCTATGCAGAAAGGCAACATATTCTTCTGGTGGTCTTTATACAAAAGAAACAAACACCCTTCTTGTTAGATCTCTGCCAATTATTTCTTATTAGTTGATTGACCACAGTGCTTTTAAATTAATTATGGATTGGTTAATAAAATGATTAACCAGTTAAAAGAAAAAATATTATGCTATTTAATCCTAGGAAATGTTTTAGATCATTTAATACAGACAAAATAATGTATTTTGGGGGAAATTCATAGTTTGAATGAAAAGATGGGCATGAGACATTTAAAAGGTCGCCACTAAATAGTTTTATCTTACAGAGAGGAGAACCCTCATTAAGGGCGCAATCCTATGTCTGTTTAGACAGAAAAAAGTCCTACACTTCCCAGCATTTTCTGTCTAAACATGCATAGGATTACACCTTAAAATATGCACATTTAAAATCAAGTGAATTAATCGTATTCATTACTTGATTGATTTACATCTAAAATTCAGTTCAAAGTCGCATGTGAAACCAGAAGGAGGACCTTTGTTTTTTGTTCTGTTTTCTGAGCCCCAAACAGACGATTTCCACACCAAACGCACCTGCCTGTTTGAATTTTGACTGCTTCTGTTTGCACTGCCATTCTTTGAGACAGGTTCCTAAACTCTTAAACTCCTTCATGCAGAGTGCTCACATGACAGCAACTGCATGAATAAACAAATATATGAGCCAGTGCAACCATGTTGACGGGAACATCTTCTTAGCTGTAATTTGCCTGAATGAGGTAGCACATTTTTCTGCCACAAATTGCAGCCAGTTCATATGCTACTTCTTCCACGAAGCTGTAAGTGCAAGCCTACTCCTTGTGGAAGATTTTAGTGTGTGTGAACTGGTCATTTCACTGTAGTTGTTTGTTTCTGTTGAAGGCCCCAGATGTTATTGTACATGTGTGTATGTGTCCAGGAACACATTGTGTTATGTAGTCTTAGGCCTGCATACAATCATGCAGCTCCAACCTACGCATGCTTATTCATGAGTGAGCCCTGTCACTTTCAAAAGACAATGTGTATGGGATTCCAACCATAATGTCATGCATATATATTTCACTCCACGTTACACTGCATCATGTACTTTTCTGTGCTAAGGCTGCATCACTTGATCTTTCTTATGCATATTTTGCTCTTGGTCACACCTGTTATTACAGCATTTTATGAGATTACTGGAGATGGTTTGGCACAACGTTTAAAAATAATTGACATGGCAATATAGTTGGTTTGGTGGTTTTAATGTTTTAACATTTTCATATGGTTTTCTTGTTTTTATGTATTACTGTTTTTATTTGAATTGTTGTACTCTGTCTTGGTAACATTTGTGGAAAGGTAGTATATAATTAATTAATCAATCAATCAATAAATAAATCAATTAATTAAAAAGACTAAAAATATCATAAAAATGGTGTGTGTGCATGCATGTCTATCTCTCTTCCCTCTTATGTGCTGACCACACTTGCCTGGCCTGGAGATAAGAGATGTTGCATATCCAGGTTGTATCTGTTACCTTAGAGGCTGACCTTTTGTCCTTATCTTGAAGTTATCAAACATCTCCCTGAAGACACTAAAATCACAGCTTGGCTGGGGTAATCTGTTCTCCACCTGTGTGACTTGGACCCTGGGGGTTTCTCCCTCTTATACTCCATTGGGCTGTTGGCAGGCTTTCCTGTAACAGTGAAAGTTAAAGAGTAGGAGAAAATAAAGTTGTGCTTAGCATGTTATAGAGGAAGAGAGGTAAAAAGGGCAGGAAATTTGTGCCGTGTCCATTTCCCCTTGGCCCTGAGCCGTGGCTCATTCCGGATCTGGGATTTGCGTAGGCAGAGTTAAAAATAACAGGGGTATATAAAGAGAAATGCAGAGGGCCAGCGAGATCCATAACAAAGAGTCTAAGAGCTGCACAATGAAGTGGCCAGAATTACCACTGCATCAGGGGATATGTTCAAAGCCAGAATGTTCCAAAATTGAATAGTCCAAGTAACTGCAGCTTGTGTGTGTTTATGCATGCAAGCGTGCGTATATTTGGATCTGTGACAAAGATATAAAGGACAATCCATTCCCCAATGGCACTTTTCCAATTGATTTCAATGGAATATGGACTGAATCCCTACAAAGGAATCCTAAGCATATTTACTTTGAAGTAAGTTCCACTCAGTTTAACAAGACTTACTTCCCAGTATGTTTACTTAGGATTGTAGCCTTAATTATATGTTCGATAAAATTTGTTCAGATCATGGCTCTGAACTGCAACTGAAAGTGTGTGTGTAGTGTATATTCATGCACATTAATACATACACATAAAGAGAGCCCCTGCCCTCCTAGCCATTTTACTGTCAGTTTCTCTTTTATTGTCTGTCCTGGAAAATAACCATAGCCATAAATCTTCTTTCTAATAACAGGTAGGGCTACATTTTCTAGTATGGAAATTTTTAATTGATATTTTGCCTGTCTGTAACAATTAAAAATTTCAAGGGAGATTAATGACTGTAATAGGTGTAGAAGATTCAACCCTTTATAGCAGGACAAATAGTGAATATTAACAGGTTCACAACAATTTATGAAGGAAATAAAATAAAAAAGAGGGTTCTAAAATGGTTCATTTTCATCACAGATACTGAAATTTACTTTTTTGAAACTCTTGCCTTCACAAAATATTAGATTGTTAATCCCTACACAAACAGTGCAGGATAACTGGGCCACTGCTTCTAAGGACAAAACGGAAGTATTAATACAAGGCATCTTCTGCCTACTCACCAAGAATGAACCACACCACACTTGGTCAGCCACTGTTTGTGTAGTATTTGAATATGAATGGACAGAAACAAGTTGAATGAGTGCAAAGTTCCTATTTAACTTAATCTCTGGTAAGGATGGGCCCAGAATATTCACATAAATCATTTTACTGGAAGCTTAGGGCCTAAACAAATACAGTTGGGTGAGTCTTCTTGAAGTCAAGGGATGAAATGAAACAACAGAATTCCCATTTATTGAAATGGTTCTGGATTTCAACAAATGCAGAGATATAATCCTAACCATACCTCTGAGCTAATAAGATTAAGAATGGGCTGTAAACTCCAGAAAACA
Organism: Heloderma suspectum; assembly: GCF_057233095.1. Taxonomy (NCBI): domain Eukaryota; kingdom Metazoa; phylum Chordata; class Lepidosauria; order Squamata; family Helodermatidae; genus Heloderma; species Heloderma suspectum. Next base: position 236,257,494 of record NC_139461.1, read on the forward strand.
GAGATAAAGGGAATGAATCAGGCTTCAATCCTATACATGTCTACGTAGAAGTAAGTCATTACATCCACTGGGGCTTACTCCCAGGTAAGTATGTATAGGATATCATTATTTTTACAGCACACACAATAACATTTCTCACATACAATGGCTGCAAGCGCAGGGAAATTCCCTCAGAACTAATGCTGATCTTGAATATCGATTTCCTGACAGCATTCTCGGGGCTGTACAAAATAATAGCTTCAGGGGAGCTTGCAGGATTTGCCCTTTCACAACTTCAAGCTGACCTCCCCGCCCCACATCCTGGTATTCTATAAATACCCCCCCTCAATCTACCTAAAGTCAGCAGTGCAATCCTAGGCACACTACTAAGACTTAAACTCCATTGAATTCAGCGGGAACGTCTGAATAAACGCACTCAGAACTGGGCTGTCACACACACACCCAACCATGCTGGGGTGTTTTCGTTTGTTTATTTTAACGAGAAGTACCTTACTTTTCATATACCTTATACCTCCTATACTGTGGGGGAGAGAGAGAAAGCTCTTGAAAAGAGAAAGCACAGGTAGCCTCCAACACAGAGGACTCTTCCGGGGGTGGCTAGGGTGGAACTAACTCAGCGTTATATGGAGGGTTCAGCTCTATCCCCATGTGTTGCTGCCCTCAAGATGTCCAGAGCACGCCTAAGAAGGCGCCACCAGCAATCTCCGAGTTGGTTTGCAGGTTGGATGAATCAGAGATCGGAATTAAGATTGCCGGGAGAATTATCAACAACCTCCGATATGCAGACGATACCACCCTAATGGCAGAAAGCGAAGAGGATCTCAAGAGCCTCTTGTTGAGGGTGAAAGAGGAGAGTGCAAAAGCTGGTTTGAAACTCAACATTAAGACAACTAAGATCATGGCATCTGGCCCTATCACTTCCTGGCATATAGAAGGGGAAGAAATGGAAGCAGTGACAGATTTTACTTTCTTGGGCTCCAAGATCACCGCAGACGGTGACTGTAGCCATGAAATTAAAAGACGCTTGCTCCTTGGGAGGAAAGCTATGGCCAACCTAGACAGCATAGTAAGAAGCAGAGACATCACCTTGCCGACAAAGGTCCGTCTAATCAAAGCTATGGTTTTCCCAGTAGTAATGTATGGCTGTGAGAGCTGGACTATAAGGAAGGCTGAGCGCCGAAGAATGGATGCTTTTGAACTGTGGTGCTGGAGAAGACTCTTACGAGTCCCCTGGACTGCAAGGAGGTCAAATCAGTCCATCCTAAAGGAAATCAACCCTGCCTGCTCATTGGAAGGACAGATAATGAAGCTGAAGCTCCAATATTTTGGCCACCTAATGCGAAGAGAAAACTCCCTGGAAAAGACCCTGATGCTGGGAAAGACTGAAGGCAAAAGGAGAAGGGGACGGCAGAGGATGAGATAGCTAGATAGCATCACGGATGCAATGAATATGAACTTGAGCACGCTCCGGGAGAGAGCGCAGGACAGGAAGGCCTGGCGTGCTATGGTCCATGGGGTCACGAAGAGTCGGACACGACTGAACGACTGAACAACAACAACAAAGCAGGTTCCAGAGTGAAGGGCGCAATCCTATTCATGTTGAGACGGGGGGGGGGGGGGGGAGTCCTACGGCTTCCAGCATTCCCAAGCAAGCATGTAAAGGAAAAAAAAAGTCCTACAGCTCCCAGCATTCCCCCGCCAGCCAAAGAAGGGTCGCAATCCTATGCATGTTTAGATGGGGGGAAGTCCTACAGCTCCCAGCATTCCCCCGACGCCCCGTCTTGAACTGGGGCGAGCGCCGAGCTTTGGAGTTCCCCCACCATGTTCGGGACTTCTTTAGAAAGACGAACGCGACGCCTGATAACATTGTTTTCCTTCCATCGGCGGGAAAAAGCTGTCAAGGGATGATAAGTGAAACTGCCTTTAATCGGAGGTCACTTCGGATTGATTTTCTTGTCGTTTGTTTTCCTTTCGCTTGCTTGGTGGTCGTGGAACAAAAGTCCTCAGATCGTTCCCGCCTCGGAGGCACAGTATTTTTTGGTGTGTATTATCCGGACATGCTGTGTACTGGTTAGCGCTACCTGCCTGTTGTTGTCTATTGAGCGTCGTTGACATTCTTTGGAGAGCGAGATATTGTGTGACAGTATTAAAAGCCGACACATTTATGACGTGAATATGTGTTTTCAGCAGGGTTGCCAACGTCCCCCCCCCCCCCCCGTGTATCTTTTGGTTGCACTGACTCAACACCTATACTAGACGGTGCTCATAAGTGGCCTTGTTTTCCTTTGGGGCTGAGCTAAAAACAAAACCAGATACAGTTATGCTACAATCCTCCTACTTACCTGGGAGTAAATCCCATTGAACTCGATAGGACTCGCTTCCCAAAAGAGAGGTGCATAAGATTCTGCTGCAAATTGTTATTCCTAGGATAATATACTGGCAATTTTCCATTTGGCCCTCTGAGGCTGTTTTGGAATGTCATCATGGATCATGCAGTGGTGCAGTGGAGCCAGGGTTCACAAGGATGCAACCCTGGGACTTTTTTTTTATTAGCCGGGATGCTGAAGTCATCTGCTATCCCCCTCAGAATTCCCAGTTCCATCTGAGCTTAGGTACAATTCTCACAGTAGGGGGGTGGGGATGAATTTTCCCAACAACAATCTATTGTTTCCAGCTGTAATGCAAAGTATTTTGGGGTGGCTTGGTCTTGAATCAGCAATTAAGACCCATTAGGATCTGCTCCTGATGGAGATGAAAACAGCTAGAACTGGTTTGTTGATATGGATCTACTTGAATTTTGGGACTCTCCCTGGGGGCATGGCTATAGGGATGGTCATGATGAGTGCCTGCGCCTCAAGATTTACCACTACACCACCAGTCAACAGTATACATACGTATCCACCTATATCCAAGATCAGAAGAATGTCTTGAAAGGATCTGTACTGGGCTGAAGCCAAGAGAAACACTGGCTCTGTGGAAACCTTTTTGGGTGAAATCCAAAGAGATGGAGCGCTTGCAATTCTGAGCCCTTTTTCACTAGCCAAAGTTACCAGTTCTCTTCAATAAACTCCCACAGGCCAATGCTTATATATGGAGCTCCTTCTTGTGTATGAAAAGATTCCTAAATAGGTTGTGCAACCTCAGATTCTGTTGCTATGAATACTAATATTATTCACATTTGTTTTCCACCCTTATTCCAGTGATAGACTGCTTCTCTCCCTGGAGGTTCCATTTAGCCACCATAGCTAAAAGCTGTTGCTAAACCTATTATCATACATGGATTTGTCTAATCCCCCTTTCAAGCCAACTAAGCTAGTGCCCCTCATTGCATATTGATGTAGCAAATTCCATTAATAAGTTTTGTGTTGTGTGAAGAAATAATTTCTTGTCTCCGTTGAATTCAGGGTGGATCTTCCTACTTTATCCTCACTTCAACCCTCTGAGGTAGGTTAGGCTGAGAGGGCAGATGATAGGGTTCAAGGTCATCCAGTGCATTTCATGGCTGACCAGTCAAGCAAAATGTCTAGGGGTTACTACTCCCTGTCTCTCCCACACATTGTGAGTTTGAGCAAGCCTATTCACATCCCTTCAGCTGTTTCCTGTTCTGGGAAACCGAGAATAATTAAAGTCAATAAAGTCTTTAAAACTCTGGTGCAAGTGCTGATTGGGAGGTACAACCCACAGAAACACACAGCTTGTACTCACCTGGCTCTAGGTTTCCCAAATATTGACCATTTAAAGAGGTGTCCCATTTTGGAACAACCGAGCTCCATGGAATGGAATAGATACTTATTTCCAAATTATTCCAGTTCAATTATATATACACACACACACCAGAAAACATGACTAAAGAGTGCACCTTATTTTTAATTTTGTGACTTTATACCTTGGCTTCTATGAAATCACATTCCATTATATCACCCCTTCTGAAGGAAAGCTGCCACATACCAGATCAGGCTATTTTTTCCCCTCTAGTTCAGTATTGCCTACCCTGACTGGCAGTGATGCCCAGAGTGTCAGGCAAAAGTCTTTCTCCTCACCTTCTACATGATCTTTTTAAACTGGAGATGTCAAGGGTTGGATCTGGGACCATCTGCATGCACAGCATATGTTCTGCCACTGAGCTATGGTCCCTTCCCTGTACTAAACTGGATATTCAGCAGGACTTGAATATTTGATCTGGTACTGCAGCAAGTGCTCTAACTGCAGTTAATGTTTGGGACTCCATGCCCCAGGATGAGTAGGAAGACCAAAGACTTGTAATGGTGGACCCGCTTTGAAAGACCAAAGACTAGGCTCCCATATCATGGTAGACCCCTTGGGTATGTTTTTGGAATTGTTCCCATGGATTTTTTTGCCATTTGAAATTGACCAGCCATGTGAATTTGTTAGGAGAGATCCATGAGTATGAAACTAGATTCCTGGTAGCCAGCTCTTTCCTGGAACACTCCTCCTCCCCAACACCTAGTTAGTCAATCCACTGATTTAGGTGTTTCACATGCATGCCTTCACTACAGCCATTCTGAAACTAATGCCATTTTAAGCAAGTATCAGTATTTCAGATGTGGGGAACTACTTTACAATTAGGGCTACTTTATATATTACATGGAAAGCACTTCTCAATAGAAATGACATGCAACCTAATCATGAATGATCACATCCATGTATATAGCTGGATATATTAATTGTTTATGCAGCACAATATAGGTGTATGTCATAGTTGCACAGGACAGTTAATATACTGGGTTCCATATTATTCCTTGTTGTTGTTGTTCAGTCGTTAAGTCGTGTCCGACTCTTCGTGACCCCATGGACCATAGCACGCCAGGCCTTCCTATCCTCCGCTCTCTCCCGGAGTGTGCTTAAGTTCATATTCATTGCATCGGTGATGCTATCTAGTCATTTCATCCTCTGCCGTCCCCTTCTCCTTTTGCCTTCAATCTTTCCCAGCATCAGGGTCTTTTCCAGGGAGTTTTCTCTTCGCGTTAGGTGGCCAAAATATTTGAACTTCAGCTTCAGTATCTGTCCTTCCAATGAGCAGGCAGGGTTGATTTCCTTTAGGATGGACTGATTTGACCTCCTTGCAGTCCAGGGGACTCGTAAAAGTCTTCTCCAGCACCACAGTTCGAAAGCATCACTTCTTTGGCGCTCAGCCTTCCTTATAGTCCAGCTCTCACAGCCATACGTTATTACGGGGAAAACCATAGCTTTGATTATACGAACCTTTGTTGGCAAGGTGATGTCTGCTTCTTACTATGCTGTCTAGGTGTGCCATAGCTTTCCTCCCAAGGAGCAAGTGTCTTTTAATTTCATGGCTACAGTCACCGTCTGTGGTGATCTTGGAGCCCAAGAAAGTAAAATCTGTCACTGCTTCCATTTCTTCCTCTTCTATATGCCAGGAAGTGATGGGGCCAGATGCCATGATCTTAGTTGTCTTAATGTTGAGTTTCAAACCAGCTTTTGCACTCTCCACTTTCACCCTCAACAAGAGGCTCTTTAGATCCTCTTCGCTTTCTGCCATTAGAGTGGTATCATCTGCGTATCTGAGGTTGTTGATAATTCTCCCAGCAATCTTAATTCCGACCTGTGATTCATCCAACCCGACGTTTCTCATGATGTACTCTGCATATAAATTAAATAAGCAGGGCGACAATAGCCTTGTGATACATTCCATGGGGTTTTCTTGGCAAGAATACTGGAGTGGGTTGCCATTTCCTTCTCCAGTGGACCACAGTTTGTCAGAACTCTCCACCATGACCTGTCCGTCTTGGGTGGCCCTGCATGGCATAGCTTATGGCTTCAATGAGTTTCCTTCGCCACAACAAGGCAGTTCCTTGCTGGCTTCCAAATATTTATTTATTATGGGATTTTTATCCTGTCCTTCCAAAAAAAGATACCCCCCCAAATGACTTTACAAATATTTAAAAACCAAAAATATTATCAATAAAAAGAGGTCAGCAGTAGGGAGTGGGGGTGCATGTGTGTGACTACAGCAGCAACTTTTAAAATGCATTTATATGGGCAAAGACCTGTTAAGGTGACTTGCATTTTAAAACAGGATAAAACATAATACAATAAAGTTAAAAACAGCAGTTAAAAATATCAAAAGCCACAGCAATACTCATATAAAATTAATTTATACTTTGGGTAAAAGAGGTAAACGCAGCATAAAACTAATTCTGTCAAGAATTAAGAACAAATTAAAATACCTAGGAGAATAAAAATGTTTTCACTTAATGCTGAAAAGAATGTAGGTGTGAGGCAAAGTCTTCTGGGAAGAACATTCGACAAACCACCGAGAAAGCCCCCTCTCTCATTGCCACCTCAGATGATGTGCCCTTTTAGACTGCACCATTGCAAAGAACACTCTCTAAAATATTTAGGATTTCTATATTGCTATGTTTGTTAATGTAAATCGCCTTGGAAGTATTATAAGCTGCCTTGAAGAGAAAAGAAAAGAAAGGCAGGGTGTATGTACATATTTAAAAACAAATACATAGAGCTTCGGCTATTGGGCAGTATAGAAATGTAATTAAAAGCATATCAGAGTGTTCGGAGTGCTTCACATCCGTTATCTCAGTTAATTCCTCAAGAGCCCTTTAAAGTGAGTATCATTTATTATCCTTATATTGCAGATGGGAGGGGAGGTGGTCATGCCAAAGCTAAGAGATAGTGGATTGCGTTTCCAACTTGGTGCCATCCAGATGTGTTGTACTACTCCTACTATGCTGGCTGGGGTTGGTGGGAATTGTAGTACAACTCATCTAGACAGCACCAGGTTGGAGAAGGCTGCTTAAGGCCACTATGGCTGAGCTGAGAATTATGCCAGGGACTTCCCTGTTCACTGCTCAGACAGTTGCAGCCTGATCCTAACCAACTATGTTCACCCAGAAAAGTCCAGTTGATTCAGTGGGACTGACTTAGAAATAATTATAGGATTGCAGGATCTACTACTACACTATACCACTTCTATATTTAAAACTTATTTCTTTATTAACTATATATCCCACCCTTCCTCCAAGGATCTCAAGGTGACATACATGCTTCTCCCAACTGCCATTTTATCTTCTGAATAATCTTCTGAACAACCCCATGAGATAGATTTGTCTGAGAGCAATTAGCCCAAGGTCACCTCATGGCTGAGTAAGGATTGGAACCCAGTTCTCAACTATCCTAGTCTGACACATTAACCCAGGCTTCCCCAGATGTGTTGGACTGCAACTCCCATAATCCCCAGCCAGCATGGTCAATTACCATTCTGGCTGGAACTGATGGGAGTTGCAGTCCAACACATCTGGAGGGTGCTGAGTTTGGGAAGATTGTGTGAACCACTACATCACACTGGCTCTCATTTTCTAAACTTCCTAATGTCTAAGTCTCCATTATCAGAATCTCTTCATGCCCCAAATGTATTGTCTTCCCACTGTGCCACCACAAAGCCCTATGTCAGGGTATCCTGTAGACTTCCCCAACCCAGTGCCAAATGTGTTGGACTACAACTGCCATCATTCCCATCTAGCACAGCCACTGATATGGCCATTGTTGTTCAAGACAGCTACAACAGCCATGTCAGTAGCCATGCTGGTTGGGAATTATGGGCATTGTAGTCCAACACATTTGGAGGGTGCTGGGTTAGGGAAGTCTGCAGGACATAGATGGCACTTGTACTGAAATATCTGGTAATCCAAACATATTTTTGTTGTCCCTTGTGCCATTCAAATGAAGGAGCTGGGCTGCATTTCCACTTACGGGAAATGATGTTGAGTAACAGCTCTTTCCCCACCTCACAACTTTCTGCATATTAATCTTTGTATCTTGGGACAGAAATATGGTTGACACTTGTGCCTTGTTCAATACAACTTGAGGATAATGTTGATAATTGGCTTAATAAGCCATTTTGATATGCAAACTTTATGGACAGCAAAAAAAGAAAGAAAAAGAACCAACTCGCTCACCAAGTTAGAGCCATGTTTCCACCTTTGGAATTTATCCTGGAGGGAGAAGGATTTTCCAGGCCTTGCACCACCACTGCAGGGCTGAACGTATGCCAGTGAAGTAATTCTGATCTTGAAACAAAGATGAGCAATAAGGATAGTGTGGAGGCAATTTCCTTGCAGAGACCAGCATGTGCTTTGAAAAAGAATGCTAGATCTCTTGGGGAAAGATTTGCATAGTTGTTGCTCTCCTGGATTACAGCAACAATTTATTGTGCTGCTCCACCCTGATAATTAAGGTCTGGTAAGGAGAGTAACTGGAAGAGTAGCTTTAGATTCAGTCTTAAAACACCAGCATGCCTTGCATCCACGTTGTTTATTACAGCCACAATATTTGTAATGATCTTTTGTGCCTTCTGAACAGCAGAATCAGCCCAAAGTTCTTAGAAAGGTAAATGGATATGGGAAGCCCAGCACAAGCAACAGGCTTGGGGAGATAAGGCCTATCTCTGCTGGACAAACTCAACAGCTAAGGAGCTTCCGGGTAATGAGTGGCTGCAGGCCAAGTCCCAACTAAGGAGGGAAGACAGCAGACACCAGACTCTCTGCTCTCCTAATGGGCACAGTCCCATGTAGTTCTTCAAAAGCCTGAAGACATCTCTGTGTCACCTATGCACCATTTGGGATACTGCCAAGGTCTCTCCTCAGGCTGCCCTCACCTTGATAAGTGAAGACAAAGAAGGAACCTGTCTTCCTTTTTTTTGTACCCAAGGCATGGAAAGCCCCTGCTTAACAAAAGACATACATCCCATGCTGGAAGAACCAAGAAGATGGTGGTATTTATCCTGGACTTCTCACCAATGCTAGCTCCAGGTGTTTGAGGGCCCTTGAGCAAGACACCCTCCCTCAGTGACTCAAACTTCTCACCGCCATTGTCTCTAGCTGCTATTGCTGTTCATTCTCTTTCTCAACATTGCTACAACTTGCATGCTTGACAGGCAGAGCTCCAATGAGGAAGTACAGAATGACCAGGTTTGGACAACACACTGCGGTTCATCTTGGGTTATTTAATCTATGATGAGATTTGCACCTGCAGGATCCAAATTACATATCCAAGCCCCACTCGGGCATTGTTGTGTCATGTGAACCCAGTGAGGGTGGGTTATTCAAAGGTTAAACAACCCTCACATAACCCTAAAACAGACCATAGGTTTTGCTAGGGTTGTTTAACCCATGCTCGCTGGATTCGCACAACACAAGAACCCCTGAGCGGGGGTTGCATATTCAAAATGGTGGCCACCTGTGCCCCCCCACATGCCGCATCCTCACAGTGGGTTACATAACCCACAGTGGGCTGCTGTGTTGTGCAAACAGCCGCAGTGGCATCTGCTGCTCCGCCTTTTCACCATGACTGTTGCCAGGGCCAGGATGAGAGGCAGGTGGACAAGCAGGCTGCAATGCTAAAGAGGAAAAGGAAGTCCAGGGGGCCAATGGGCAAGTTCCTGACAATGCCCTCCCTTGATGCCAGCCCTGTCTCACACCTGCCACAGGGACTCTGCAGGACTCTCAGCTATTCCATGTACATCTGGAAAGTGCTTGCTGCATGTATGAATGGATCATAGAGGGTTCTTCCACTTTCAGGCTAATGACTCACAATGCCACAATATATTTAAGGTCTGTGCAGATTTCTCTCATAAAAAAGGGTCCAGAAAACAAGAACAATTATCTCTGTCCTGCCACACATACATTCAGCTGCTGTATCTCACAGAAAGGGCAGCTGAGACCCTGTACTCAGTGATAAAACTGTCCTTGCTTGGAATATTCAACGAATATTGCCAGCAGATACTCATGTTATCTATAAAAAAAATACATTGGACTTGGAAGAAAATGGTCTGATACTGTTGTTTTTAAAGGCAAAGAATGCAGAGACCAGGTCAAGACTAAGACATAAACACCACTCAAATACAGAGAATCTCTGACACATTCTTGTGTAATTACAACTATGCAGAAACAAAAGGTGCCATGGCAGCTAAGGACTAATTAGTTTATTGTGACATGAAGTTTAGATTAACACACACAGTCTGCTTGTGCAAATTCAAGTCTGTATTTCTTCTTGACGCTCATTTACATACACAGGAATTCAAACGCACGCATACCCACACATGAAGCTGGAAAAGGTATTTCAAATATTCGGGAGCCGACATGGAATTCAAAAGTATTCAATGTTGCCTCCTAAAATCTGAAATACTTTCAGCTCCGTAAGGGGCTGCTTTTTGCAAGTACCAAGCCCAGGCAACTAAATGTCTAGGATTTTTCAAGACAGAATTGTAAAACAACTTACTCCAAAAGAATCCTATTGATTCAATGGAATTGCTTTGATGAGTTGTTTGGGGATTTCATACAGTGGGAATGAACATTATGAGGTCAACTGATTAGTATTCATAAATGTCGTGAAGCTGAGGACGCTTCCTTGGAAGAAAGTTCTGCTGACATCACACCTGTACACTAATAGTAAAAATCACTGAATGTAGATCCCTATGTAGCCAAAATGGCACCATCTGGGCATGAGAGGGAGGTATCAGTAGGCTTGGGGGAACCCCAAGGTTTGCAGAAGTTTAAAAAATATTTAGGGAACCCCCCCCCCACAAAACAATTTAATGAGAATTGAGCATGTTCAGTGGGCATTGAATGATGACTGACTGGAGGAGTGGGGGATGGAAACTGGGATGGGAATGGAATGAAGTATCATGGAAAAGGGTTGACTGGAATTCTGGAGAGGAGCACTCCACACTGCAACATTTTGTTGCAGGTTCCACCTGTTAGGAAAATGTGTTTCAGATTGGAGTGCAATGACACATCCACAAAGTAGCACTTGTGTTCCCAGCAGTACACCACCTTAAGAGGCAATTGAAATAAGCAGGTACTTTCCTGCTGGAAGTACCAGTATCACTGAAATCAGGAAGGCAGTTATGCAGACTCTACACTGTTTTCACAATTTCCCCCACCAGTCATGTGGATGGACAAGAAACCAAGACAAGACAGGATGCACACAAGGACTCCAGCAGTGGATGTACTGAATGCATCAAATAAGCCATGTCTGGGGATACCCTAACAGAGAACAGAACACAGGAGGCTCATATGCATATATCCATGTAGGAAGTAAATAAGCTACGGTACCTGCAGTATTTTGCAGTACATGAGGCTTTTTGCACCATTTCCTATGGTGGCTTGGGATGGGGATATCTTTGCATTTCCTAATGCGTACACACAAGCGACAAGTGTCCACACAAGTAGATATTCAGAGGTAAGTTGATCAGAAGAACCACACAAACATGTATTAATCCAGCAGGTAGCAATAACCATTTGTCTATCTCCTTCCCTTTTTGCTGTATTGTCTGAGTGGCCCTCAGACATTCAAAACTGTTGTGGGGAGAAGAAGCATAAGTCAGTTTGGGGCAAAGCATTTGTTTTTGACATCTAAAAGTAAGTCCACACATCTCCACGTGCAGGGAAATCAATGAATTGCCTCCACATCTTGAAGTACATGCGTCATCTTGTGGGTGCACTCACTTTCAAACGTTCTAAACTAGCAGAAGAAATAAGTGTAACTTTCATTACTATTCTATGCCACTTTTCTCAAACTTTCTGGTAAGAAGTCCAACCTTGCTGAGTATAGACTACATTCTTATCATCTACTACAACTTTTACTTTATCAAAGAGGGAATGGATAACCAATAGATTAAGATGAAATTGGAAGGAGATGTTCAGCAGGGGGTGGGAGGCATTTCATCATGGTCCAGTGAGATTAACTTTATCAGTTATGTGGATGCAGGAGTGAACAAAATTTGTAGGTGATTCAAAATCAGGGAGATTGCAAACACTACTTGTTTTCATTGGCTCACCATTGCAATGATGTCTGTGTTATTAGCCAACAACACACTGGAAATGGCAACTGATAAGGTAATATTCACTGTCTGCATCTTGTTTTCCCCATTTCAATCCCCTTTGACATAATTGTTTACACCTCTCCCTGCCCCCTCACCCATGCCCTGCCCTGTACGTGAATATAGATTGGCCAGTCTGAAATTAACACTTCATGCAGACGAGTAGACAGTGTCCATGAAAACTTATGCCAGAATGAATGAATGACCGACTGAATGAATGAATGAATGAATAAATAAATAAATGTGTTGGTCTTTAAGGTGCTACAAGGCTCTTTGTCATTTTTGCTGCGACAGAGTAACATGCGACCCCCCTGGAAATTGTTTTGAACCTGTTTCTCTTTGGGCTACCACTATCATTTCCCTTAGGGATCTTCAATAAAAGTGTCTGAGTTAGGATGGGGGTGCATCACCTGAGGCACTAACTCCTTAACAGCTGAGGAGAGAAAAGCATTAGGAGCCTGGGTTTGCACCTGTTCTCCACTCTCTCTTTTCCTCTGTGTGAGCCAGACCATTTGAACAGTCTGACATGCAGGCTCTGGGGGTTTGGAATAAGCCAGTCTCTCCACAGCTTACCAGCCACATCTTTCTGCTCCTCACTTCCATTTGGTTTGCAACGTGGCTGAGAGCAAACATGAACTCTGATTTTCCCTCTGGCATCACAGCATCAATAGGGGTGCTGCCCTTGTTCTAGGACCCTAATCCAACCCGTGTGATTCTACACCTAGAGTGACAAACCACTGGCTTACGAGCTGCATATTTCACATTCTCTGAGTTGGGAGTGGGAGGTATTGCAGTGGTTTGACTCCTACTTGGAGGGTTGGCTCCAGAAGGCGGTGCTTGGGGAACATTGCTTGGCCCCATGGATTCTCCAATATGGGGTTCCAGAGGGTCAGTTTTGTCCCCATGCTGTTCAACATCTACATGAAACCATTGAGTGCGGTCATCCAGAGTTTTGGAGTGCGCTGTCATCAGTATGCTGCTGACACACAGCTCTATTTCTCCTTTTCATCTTCTTCAGGTGAGGCTATGGATGTGCTGAATCAGTGCCTGGCTGTGACAACGGACTGGATGAGGGCTAATAAACTGAAACTCAATCCAGAGAAGTCTGAGATGCTGTTGGTGGGTGGTTCTGCTGACCAGATGGAGGGTGCTCAACCTGTTCTCGATGGGGTTGCACTCCCCCTGAAGGAGCAGGTCTGTAGCTTGGGGGTCCTCCTAGAACCATCTTTGTCACTTGAGGCTCAGGTGGCCTCAGTGGCATGGAGTGTCTTCTACCAACTTCGGCTGGTGGCCCAGCTGTACCCCTATTTGGACAGGGATAACCTGACTTCAGTTGTGTATGCTCTGGTAACCCCCAAGTTCGATTACTGCAATGCGTTCTACATGGGGCTGCCTTTGAAGATGGTTCAGAAGCTGTAGCTCATGCAAAATGCAGCAGCCAGATTGATAACTGGGACTAGAAGGTCTGCACATATAAGACCAACTCTGGCCCACTTGCACTGGTGGCCTATATGCTTCCGAGCTCAATTCAAGGTGCTGGTTTTAACCTATAAAGACCTACATGGCTTGGGACCACAATACCTGACGGCACACCTCTCCCAAAATGAACCTACCCATACTCTATGTTCAGCATCTAAGGTCCCCCTCTGAGTGCCTCCTCTAAGGGAAGCTTGGAAGGTGGCAACGAGGGAGAGGGCCTTCTCAGTGGTGATCCCCCATCTGTGGAACGAGTACCCTGATGAAGTCCACCTGGCACCAACATTGTTATCTTTTCGGCACCAGGTTAAGACCTATCTCTTTTTTTCAGGCATTTGGCAGCACATGATGAGTTTTAATCGGTCCTGGATGTGTCTTTAGTTATGACTGACTGTTCTAAGTTGTTTTTAGTTATATGTTGTTTGTGTATATTGTCTGTGTGCTTTTATGTAAATGGCTTTAAAACTTTTTATATTGTATTTTAATGTTTTAACTTCTGTAAACCACCCAGAGAGCTCTGGCTATGAGGTGATATAGAAATATAATAAAATAATAATAATGTGGAGGAGGAGAAAAGAGAGATGGGGAGATGCGGTGGGAGGGCACATGCACACACAGACACACTGCACTAGGCAGTCTTGCAATGCTGCAAACTCTCTCCACTTTTGGCTCTGGTTCTGTCAGGCATTGACTGTGGGCTCCAACGGACTTTTCCCACGGGTCAATGGCCCTTCATAGAAAAATTCCCAAAGGGGTAGTCTGTCGCAGCAAAACCATCAAAGAGAATGGTAGCACTTTAAAGTCTAACAAAAGCTTTTGTAGACTTCAGTCTACTTCATCTGCTGCACAGTTACATTGAGTTTCAGATATATACACACACAAATTCTCAGAGGGAATCGAAATGCAGACAATATAGACCATTATAATTATTACCTTAACAGTAGCCTTTTGCAAGATGGGTGATGAGACAGACAACCTAGCACTGGTGACCTGATTAACACATATAGACCTGGTTCGCATGAGACAACATCCCACCCTGGTTTAATCTATCTGCGGGGGCTGTCATGTCATGCTGAGTACCCGCAGGTACCATTTTTGCGTGGCACTCACAGGTGCCCACTTTGCCATGTCATGTGAACCTAGGTGGCAGGAGTTGTTTGAGGGTTAGCCAACCCTCAAATAATCCATGGCTTGTTGTAGGGTTGAGGGTTGTCTAACAAGGTTTTGTGTTGAAATCTGTATCTGAAGATCCTTTGCTCAAGACTGGCCACTTAAGGTCAGTGACTTCCTGTTCACACATCACAGCAGCAAATCCTGGGTTAATTAATTAGCCCAGGATTTGCCAGGTTGTGTGTTGTGCATGAGCCACAACTGCTTTGTAGAATCAACTTCCAATCCGCCTGATCAGAGGTTGTTGCATGATGTCAGCAGCTGGACACTATGGGTTATTCATGGGTTAAACAACCCAAAGTTAGCCTAAGAACTAATTGCAGATTAGGCAAAGTGGCATTGGTTCATGTGGAGCATGCAGCCTGGCAAAAAGTGGTTTAATTGTAATGTGCAAACTGGTTAGGCAGGTCTTGGGAGGTTGAAATGTTTCCCACTGGTTTTTGAATATTTTTATTTCTGATATCAGATTTGTGTCAGTTTATTCTTTTGTGTAGAGACTGACCTGTTTGTCCTGCACAGAATGCAGTAGAGCATTGCTGGCAAAGGATAGCATATATCTAAACATGGTTGCGTATATATACACTTGGAACTCAGGATAAGTCTTCATACATCTCATAAAGTGGACTGTAGTTCACAAAAGTTTTTGCCATCATCAATTTGTTAAACTTTAAGTTGCTACAAGAGTCTTGTTTTTTTCATAGGAAAAGAGTTTCACAGTCATACAGGGGGAAAGGCTGATCTTTCCAGAGGAAAAGTTTCACCTGCCCTACAACTTAGTTTCATCCTATAGTGTGAGATAAATTTAAACCCTCTCTCTCTCTCTCTCTCTCAAACTCAATTTTTTTCAATATCAATATAAACTATCAAAATGCAAAAATGGCAAGAAAAATGGAAATAGTGTAGATCCAGATTCCCCAACCCAGTGCCTTCCAGATGTTTTGGACTACAAGTCCTGGGTTTTCTGACAATTGGCTATGCTGGCTGGGGCTGATGGGTGTTGATATCCAAAACACCTGGAAGGCACCAGGTTGGGAAAGGTTGGTGTAGATAAATGTGTAAAAGTTGGAAAGAGGAAACAAATGCTCAGGTACAAGATATAGGAATACCCGGACAAGCCATAGTAGCAGTGCTGAGAATGATTTAGGGGTAGGGGTTAGTGAACATGAAGCATCACTGTGATTTTGCAACAAATAAGGTGAAGGTCTTTTCCTATTGCATCAACAAAAGCATGGCTTCAGAAGAACATAGAATGGGACTCTTTATCATTACTTTTGTCATAAAGTACTGATATAGTTCCAGCTGCAGGTTACAAGAGGTCATTTCCAGGCACCCCCAGTTCAAAATGTTACTGGTTAGTAGGAAGGTTTCAGTATCAGAGAATAGGCACAGAGATGACAAATGGGTCTAGAAGAAATCTTAGGTGGAAAGGATAGAGAAACAGGGTATGGTCATCTTAGGAAAAAGAAGAAACACTGAGGGGGATATGCTGAACAGTTTTCACATATTTAAAAATATCTTAGAAGAGAAAGGACAACATACTTCCTATTGAGGATAATACAAAAAGAAATGTCTTTCAATGAAAGGGAAATAGTTTTTATTTTTAAAATGTAACATCCTGTCTTTTTACACCTATGGTAGAAAAGCCATAAATCATTAAAAACAAAACTGGCTTGGATCCTAACTTTCCTTCCACGAACAGCGAACAGTTCATGTTCATGGAATGGGCCTTTCCCTCCTCACTTCCCTTTGCAGCTCCATGTGCCCCCCCAATATGTTGTTGGAGGTTGGGGGGCCCTTGGGAATGGTGTAGGATATAATGCAGGGTGTTGCAAATGGATGGGGTGATGGAAAATGCCCCCCTTACACAAATGGAGGAGCAACAAGATCCAGGCCACAGTAAATCTGAATTAAAAACAGTGAGAAAGAGCCATTCATTCTGATCACATTTCACCTATTCTGTGCCACTGACATTGGCTGCCTATTCATTTCCGAGCTCAATTTATGGTGCTGGTATTAAGCTCTAAATGGATTGGGGCCAGGCTATCTGGACTTACCTGCTCTCTGGTCCATCAGCAGGAGTTGTTAGGCTGGTGAGTACCACAGCCAGGGCTTTTTCTGCGGTGGGCCCACACCTCTGGAACAGCCTCCCGAGGGATATATGTTTGGCCCATTCTTTCTTGGCCTTTAGGTGGGCTCTAAAGACCTTTTAATTCCAATTATCTTTTGCATGAATGTGGAGCTGTAAATGCTTTTATTTGCTGCCACGATTTTAATGTTTTTGTATGGTGGTGGTATTTTTATCTGGTTCTTTTTATTTGATCTATTGATTTATGTGCTGTTGTCATGCTTTTTGGTGTGAACTTATGTTTTAATATTTTTATGTTATCTTATTATGTTTTATTGATTACTAGCTGATATACCCGGCATTGCCCGGGATGTAATTTTGTCATAGGCACTATTTGTTAGAAACACATTAAGGTAGGTTTATGCTTTTTGGAAAGGCCCCATAAGAAAGGCGAAAAGTTGAATCCACCAGACTTGATTAAAAAAGCACAACGATAATGAGCAGATTGAATAAAAAACACTACTAAAAATGCAAGAGACTGAATCTGTAAGCACTACTACAATATAATCCACACCTAATCTAATACCACTATTAAAATGTTCAACAGAGCCTTCCTTGCTAGATATTGCAGGAACAGGGGAGAGAAACTAATTGCTTTGCACAGCCAGAAAAGAAACCATGAGTAAAGGGGAGGGAACAAATGGCAGCCAGCCAATCCAAGGTGAAGGAAGTCAGAGTGAATGGGAGAGAGACCAATAGAATGAAAGATGGCCAATAGGATGACTCATAGCTGAAATCAGAAACCTGGCCTGTACCATGATTGAGAGGGTGTACTTGTTAGTAAGGGAAAGTATAAACAAAGTAATAATGTAACTCAGTGACTCCTGTCATACACTCCGGCAAGTGAGAATGTGAACTAAAAGCGGCATCAACTCTAGGGCCCAAATGGCAGGCTCAGTGGGCCCCTACAGTGTGATTACACCCAGGGCAGCTCCCCCTTATTACACACGGCCCTGCAGCCAGCCACAAACACACAAACAATTTTTTACTTTTATATATATAGAAGATTGTAAACGATATTGGGATGATCTATCCTGAAAGGTGGTTTAAATATCCATTAAATAAATAACTACAATCAAGATTTCGGTTTAAAAAAAAAATCAGATATCTCAGCAGTCAAAATAGGACTTAACCTAGTTAAGTCCTAGGTTAAACTTCCTAACTGTAGCAGTAGTTCAGTAATGCAATAAGCTGTTTTTCGAGATTGTAGAACGCCCTTCATTGTGAGGTTTTAAACAAATTGGGCAGGCATCTCTCAGGGAAGGTTTATGCCAGGTTCCCCTATTTCAGGGTAAGGAATTGGACTACACTAGGTCCCTTCCCAATCATGATTCTGTTATTGTGGCTCTGTCATACTGGAGAACAATACTTCCAAAATAAGCTCTCCCTGTTCATGCAGCATATGTTCTATTGATGCCAATATACCAATGTTATTGTTACTTACTAGCAGCAGCGGCGGCGGCATTTTCAGCATGCATGGAGCTTTACAGAGTATACACAAGGAGAGAGCAACCTGCTCCCAGGACTTACAGTCTATAGACAACAGAGGAACTGCATCCGAGATCACTTGCATGATGCCATCTCTTCCTTCAGATCCCTCCCCAGCCCCATATTTTTGGTGATGTTTTTGGCACAATCCCCATTCCCTAACGTTCCAAACACCCCTTTTCAAAGAGTATCTCTGGATTTCTCAATACAATTCAAAGGAAGTTATGGTATGTCTTTGAAGACTTAAAAAAAGGGGTTTAAAACTCTGTTGGGGAAAGTTTTGGTCTAGTCTAGGATGTTGAAGTACATGACTTTTGAGATTCCTTGTCACACTCTAATCCTGAGATATTCCTGTTTGGCCACCTGATCTGCCCTTCCTGTTCCCTCCCATATGTCTACCATGGCTAAAACAATACTGGTCCCAAGCATGTTTATTTAGTATTAATAGGCTGTTCTATGAAAAGTTCTCAGTGCACCTTACAAGGAATAAAACAAATAATTGTCTTGCATTTTTAGCCCTTGCTACCACAGTTGTTGACTGATCAATGGCCACACACAGGTCTAAGCAGTTATTTGCAGACAACGGAGAATGACTTCTTAGTAGTGTCTGGATGCCAGGTACGATTCTCCTGCTAGGGCTGCAGCTTCCCCTGGTAGCTGTATTCTAAGTTTGTTTAAAACTCCTACCTCATATGATTTATTACATTTATATCCCACCTTAAGGTAGGTTAAGCTGAGAATTAGGAGGTTGAGCAGAGTCTCCCTAGGCCCAGTCAATCAACCCATTACCCCACAGGGGCTGCCATAGGCAGGGCTGCAGTCTTCATAGGGCACTGTGAAGTGGCCATACGGAAGATCTCAACAGCTTTGCTCTGGAGGAAGTAGGGCTGCTTCCTTTCTCCAGGAAAGAGACCGCTTTGGGGTCTAGGTGGGAAGGCTCAGACGGGCGGCCCGGCTTTGCTCCGTATAGGATTTTCTTGCTTTCCAACGTTCCTGTCAAAGAGCTTCGGCTTGTAGACTTTTGCGGTGGGCGTGACCCGTTCCCTGTGCAAACAAATAAGAAGTGGATCCTCATGAATATGTAGCTCCCCTCGACCAATTAGAGCGCACCGGAGCTCCCTCTCAGCTGTTTTACTCACTGAAGGCGTCAAGAAACTTTTCCTGCTTGGGGAAGGAGTTCAGCGCTCGTTCAGTGCCTGGAGCGAAGCTGCCGGACTCGAGGGCAGTTTCCGAGCTCTTCTCCGCTCCAGCTGCCGCGCAAGATGAGCGCAGCCGTGGAGGAAGCCGCCTTGCCGTCCATCTCCACCTTTGCCGCCTTGGTGCCACTGGAAGACAGGCAGCCCGAAATGGTACGGGTGTGGGCGCGGGCAGCTCTTGGGGAAAGCGGTTGAGAGGTCGGTCAGCCGGAGGTGCAAGCGACGCCTTACCCCAAACGGCTCTTTACGCATCATCGTATTGATAACGATGATACGATTATAATAGGAGGCAGCTTCGGAAGTGGGAAATTACGAAGGGAGGATCGCGAGTTTTTCTCCCTTCCTTCTCGGAGTTTTTCATTTGAAAAACGCCCCAGGCTCTTTCTCCCCCCCTGCCCTTAGGGTTCCCAGATGCATGTTTGGGACGGCAACAGCCACTCTGCTTGGCTCTATGAAGCTTCACCCCCTCCCCTTCTAACCCTGCCCGGCTTTGCTGGGGCTGTTCTTGGTCTTTACACTTGGGGGGGCGGGGGGAGAATCCAAAACAAAAACGTGGCCAATTTAAATAGCATAGGTGCAAGATCAGCGACGACCTCGAACCAAAATGATTTTTCGACTCAGTTGTGTAAAGCTCTATCGGTCTTATTATTTGGGGGCACTAACTTTATGTCAATTTAAAAAAAAAAAAAAAATCTTGGCGTTGTCATTCCGGAGCCTCACATTCCTTTGGCTAACCGCACAGGGCTAAAATGCCATTCTCAACATCTTGGAGGATGGGCAGGAGAGACTAGAAATGTGTGTAAATGAACTGCCCAGGGAGCTTTGACTATTGAGTAGTACAGAAATGTAAAATAAATAAATAAACGAGCGCTTGAGCCTGGTCCAGGAGTACGTGCAGAGATTAAGCAGGGTGGAGTCCCCGATGCAGTTGATTTGATGCTTGGGCAGAAAAGTTTGCTCTGGAAATTAATAGACCTCCTTACCCATCTGGCAGCCCGATCCTATGTAGAATTAACCATCTCACCCCCGGGCAAAAATTACATTGCTTGTAATGATTTCCGGTTGGCAGCCGTTTTTCAATTAAAACGAAGTGGTGAAGCCGACGAGCAGGAGAGAGGTGGGTCCCCCCCGAAACCAGCATCTTGAGGGAGGCGATTTTGAGCAGAAAACGGCCATCGGGGAAAGGCTGAGGCGCTCGTCTCCCTCTTAAAATCGCTTCCTTTCCCTCCCTCCCGTCCTTCTTTAAAGGCCGTTGGGACTTCCTGACACGTACTTAAGTGTAAACTGTACTTTGCCCTCGAGTGTGACTCAGGTTCTGCGCGGTATGGAGGATACGTCGGCGCGGGGTCTGCCTTAGCAAGGCAGAGGGAGCCGGGCTCCTCGGTGACCTCTCTCTGAGGGACTGGGAAGGGATGCGGGTGGCAAGTCCCCTCGACGGGCAGCCAAGAAGAGCTGCACTCCGTATGGGGAGTCGGTTCGGTCGAGACCTCCGGGACCCCCAGTCGAGCAGAACCCATCTAACATGGGGGCGGGAGGGGGCGGGGCCCAAGGGGTCACATTAATTCGCTCCTCCATAATTATCCGCATTCCGACAGGAGATGGGTACATGAGGAGAGCCGATGAGGAAGCGATGCAAATTCAGTCTGGACTCGCCGATGATCCGAAGCGTGCTGTGTAGACGCAGCGCGGCTCCTTGACGGGAGCGGGTGGGAGTCGTGGGGGGAGGGGGCGCCGAGCGGCTCGAACCCGAAGCGAGCCGAGCGCCAGGCGCGCCCCCGCCCGCTCGAGCCAAGGAGCGCGCAACCCGTCTTTCGGGTTTGGGGGCGCCATAAACAGTGCCGGGTTCTCCCCCCCCCCGCTTTCGGAAGCGTTAACCCTTTCCGCGCCCTAACCCCGCCGCGCTCCGCCGCTCCTCTCTCCCGCAGAGGCTGCTGCCTCCTAGCGCGGAAGGCGCCGCCGCCGCCACCATCAAGAGGGAAGCGGACGACCTGGGCAACTTCGTCGACCTGGAGTTCATCCTGGCGCACACGACCAGCGGGCAGCCGCCCCACGGGGGGGTGGCGGCGGCGCCGCCTCCTCACGCCAACCCCAACTACCCGCTGCCCGAGACTCCCGAGAGCTGCGGCACCACCTACGACAGCGACGGCTCGGGCTACCAGCCCCCGCACAAGTTCGCCGCGTCCTACCTGCCCAGCCCGGGCCACAGCTACGTGGCCGAGCTCTTCACGCAGGACCTGCAGCAGCAGCAGGCGCCCCCGGGGCCGGGCCACTGCGAGCTCCAGCGGCGGGAATACACGGAGCTGCGCGCCCCCGGCCTGGCCCACCCCGCCGCCGGCCTCCCGCGGGGCCTGTCCCTGGAGCACCTGCGCGTCAAGCGGGAGCCCGTGGACGGGCACTCGTGCATGCTGAGCAGCAGCCCCGACTGCCTGGACCACAAGCCCCTGCTGATGCAGCCCGTGAGCCACCAGCAGCAGTGCCTCCCGCAGCACGCGGCCTCCTGTTTCCCCGGAGAGCAGATGGGCCCGGGCGCCCAGTGCCAAGCGGCCGGCGGCGGCGGCGACCTGAGCGCGCAGATGGCAGCCGCCCAGCATTACCCGCGGGGCCCCCACCTCTTCCAGGCCAACTTCGCCGCCGCCGGGCACATGCCGCCCCAGTTCCATGGACACTTCAGCGTCTTCCGGGAGCCCTTGAAGCCCGCCCAGGGCCTGCACGGGCTGCTGGTCACGCCGCCCAACTCGCCCGTCTTGGATTACTACGCCCCGATGGCCCCCCCGGAGGAGTGCAAGCCCAAGAGGGGCCGCCGCTCCTGGGCCCGCAAGCGCACGGCCACCCACAACTGCGAATACGCCGGCTGCGGCAAGACCTACACCAAGAGTTCGCACCTCAAGGCGCACATGCGGACCCACACGGGTAAGGCGCACGGCCGGCGGGGCGCTGGCTGGGGGCGTCGGCCGCGTGGGGGCACGCGCGCTCCCTGGGCTGCTGGGGCGGGGGAAGCGGGCGCGCGCTCCCGACTGCGGGCGGGGGCGGCTTCTTCCCACGGCCGCGACAGGCGCGCGGTAAGGAGAAGGCGCAAAAGGGATGGCGCAGCCGCCCTCAGGCTGATCTCGCATCGAGCGGGGGCTGGGCTAGATGACTTCCAAATGTCCCTTCCATCTCCCAAATTCTACGAACCTGTCACTTGCTCTCGCCATTAGGGAGGGGATCGTGGCTACGTGTGGCTTGGGGCAGACGAGCTTGCGGGGCCAGGGCTGCTGAGACGGTGCCAGCCTGGCTGACTTCATTCCGTCAATTAAATGGGTTCTCAAACGCCATTACCCATGTTTACGTAGAAGTAAGCCCCGCTGAGTTCAGTGGGACATCCCAAGCTAAGTGTGCATCATTTTGCAATCTGGGCCCCCTAATGTTCGCCTGGTTGTAAACCTGGATGTAAAGCAATTATTGTAGTTATTCCAGTGCACAGAAACGGGGGTGGGGGCAGGTTTCACCTGGGCAAAGAGAGAGCATTCGCGGGAAAAGGCTCTTTTCTTAAAAGTGGATGTCGATGACTTCCTATTAGTCACTGGTAGGTTTGTATTAAGATGGGGGCCGAGGCGGTGATTTGCACTTCTTTTCATCTGGCCAGAAAGTTTACCCTGCTTTTCTTTTCTCTTCCCCAGGTGAGAAGCCTTATCACTGTAACTGGGAAGGCTGTGGCTGGAAATTTGCACGGTCAGACGAACTAACGCGCCATTACCGCAAGCACACTGGTATCCGGCCTTTCCAGTGCCACCTGTGTGACCGTGCCTTCTCCCGATCAGATCACCTGGCGCTGCACATGAAGAGGCACGTGTGAAACATGGTTGCCTGGGTCCTTTGGGTGGGATGTAGTAGGGCTGAAATGGAGAGGGATGGGATGGGAGGATGCAAAGAGACTGAGAACTCTATTTATGAAGGGATGGAATATTTTTTCTTATTGGAGTAGCTAATTTATGTATATATTAGTGAAACATTTTAATATTTAAAGAGGAAAGCCATCTGGTTCTTCCATAGCAATATGGAAAAGGTTTATGTATTTAAGAGTGAATAGTTACACAAATCTGGCCGCTGTAGCAGCGGCCAGGGTATATGACAGATTTCACTGGAAGAGCATGGCGAGGGCGAGGGGGCAGTATAAATGCGGTAGTCTATCTCTGCCACTCCCGATCCAAGTCTTCAGTGTGCACACAGCCATAGTACAAATACTATGAAGACTGTCTCAAGCTGTTTGTAAGATTTTTAACTTTTGTATGTTTTACTCTACAGTGGTCTTTGGTGTGTTTTTTTTCCCTCTTGTATTGTAAAAAGGCTCTGTCTTCTCAACCTTTAAAGTAGAAGTCCTTGAGGAGATGGGGGCAAATTAAACTTGGTGGAAATTCTAGCCCTTTTTGTTCTTCCAAGGGATTATGCCAAAACAAAAGGGCTAAAAATGCCCATCCAAAAGACTGTCTTGCACTAACTACTGGTCCTTCTTACTTTTGAAATTAATTGTGAGTTTTAAATATTGATCTCTGCATCCCCTATAATAAACTATGGGAAAAGAGCTTTGGAGATAAATATTTGGTGTTTCTGAACCTCTTAAATTTGATCGTGTTCTGCCAAAATCTATGACTGACAGTTTTGTATAACATTTTAAAAATGACATTTTGTTTCACCTGCAAAGTTTCCAGTTTGATCAGTCTGTTTAGACCAATAAACAGCCTGTGATGATATAACTGTTCTTAAACCGAGAAACGTCCACCAATAAGTCTCCAAGCTGTCAACAGTGAGTGTTTGGGATAAACTCAACAGACAAACACCCCCATGCCACAACTGTCCCTTCTGGAACAGGCTGAAAAACCACAATATAAACCCTGAAAGAGAGAACTTCTTTTGCTGGGCTGCATGAGCAGAAGTATTTAGGGACCAATGTTTGCAACCCAATTCTATGCACACTTATTCTGAAGTACCTGGGAGTTAGCCCCATTGAATTAAATAGAGCTTCTGAGTAGACAAGTGAAATATTGTACTGTAATCATGCTGAGTGTAATGGGACTTGCAGCACAATCCTGTGCATATGTACCCAGAAGTAAGTCTCATTGGATTCAGTGGGGTTTACTCCTAGATAAGTAGGTATAGGATTGCACCCCGAGACCTAAGCGTGCTTAGGGTTGCAATGTTAAATCATTTTTTCTTGCTCAGGGATGCTGCCAAACCAGGACCAAGAATTATTTGATTACTCCACTTTACTTTTTCTGTGAGGTCATGAGACCACATAATTGTAAGTAAGACCTTGGAAAAGGTTGCCTTATAGAACTAAAAAAGAAACAAGTTGTACTGTTTCAATGCTGTCAACCAACTAAAGTTCTTGAGGGGTGCAATCCTGCACATGCTTGCTTGTAAGGGAACAAGTCATACTGACTTTGATGGGAAGCACTTTCAAATAAGTGTGTATAGGGTTGCTAACAGTGCAACCCTGTGTATGCTTACTAAGTAAATCCCACTATGGTCAGTGGGGCTTACTCCCAGCTAAGTGTGAATCAGATGGCAGCCAAACTGTTTTGGCTTTTAACAACGGGCTGGATTGTGCATAAATCGGCTTAATTAAAATACCTCAAGGTGCTTTATGAGAATGTAAATTTTTTTAAAGCAATTTATTGTCTTTGTCTGTGGGAAAGAATGCCATTTTTACTACTTCTCCACAAGTGTGTGAAGCAGGCAATGTTCCAAGACTCTCAGAGGTTTATGAATCTAACTGGTGGTTATTTTTTTCTATGACAACTGAAATATGTAGTTCTATTCTTGTAATCAGTTGGGGTTCTCTGAACCCTGTATCCCTTTGCTCATGCAAATATGTTTCTGGAGCACAAAAGTAGTCTGTTCCACAAGGATAGTGATTTGAGTGGTGAATGGATACTTTTGAAAATCTGTGACTGCAACTTTAAATCAAGCCTTCCCCGTACGCCCTACAGATGTGTTAGACTGCAATTCCCTGGCACGGTGGCTGGGGATAGTGGGAGTTGTAGGACTTTTCCCTCCACATCTGGAGCGCCCCAGATTGTGGGAAACTGTTAGAGATGATCAGTTGCATTGATTAAGGGCACAATCCTATGCATGTGTAGACAGAAAGTCCTACAACTCCCAGCATTCCCCAACCAGCAGTGCTGTCTGGGGAATGCTGGGAATTGTAGGACTTTTTTTCTATCTAAACATGCATTGGATTGCATCCTAAAGCTGTATTTTTGGGACCTGACCTCTGAAGGGGGGGGGGGGGTTAAGGATCCATTCCAACCTCCTATGCCAATGATTTATATGGGTTGACTGTGAGTCTCTTGTGGACGTCTTTATCTGTGGTTTTGGTGTCCCCCTCCAAAGGATGATGATTAAACCAGGTACTGCTGCAGCCGCATTTTTTTCTAGGCAGCTTTTGAGTTTTATTTTTGTAAAGGGCATTTTTGTCCATTTCTGCTATACTTGAATCTTTCTTTCTGAGAAGAAAATGACTCTCTCAATACGTAGCTTATGCAAAGAAGTTGTAATTCTTTTTTAAAATGCTGTAAATGTGTTTTGTTTGTTTTTTTAATAGCTTGGGTCTGTTTAGTAAATGACCTCAGCTCTGGTATGTGCACTGCACCTGTCTGTATATATTGTTAATTAACATTTTTTGCTTGGGCCCATCAGATATCTCCCATCAGCAAAATGTTAGTTTGCTCTATATGCATACCTAGAGATATTGTTGATCTGATGTAAAACAAATACAATAAAATACAATACAATAAAAAGCAAGTAGTTTGTTTCTAACTGAACTATAAATGGGGTGCCAAGGGAGGGAAACAGTATCTGCAAATGGCAGGGTGAGTGTTTTATTTTATTTCAGAAATGTATATGCCACTTCTCAGGGCAAAGCCCTCCCAAGACACCTTGCAAACCTAAGTAAAATAATATATAATCAATGTTAAAATACACACAAAACAATCCAGTTACAAAACTAAAAAAGCAGTTTAAAAGCATAGCACAACACATTTTAGTGAAACAGATTGAAACAAAACCATTTTAAAGTTCTGTTTTTAGTAGGAAATCCATCTTACAGAATCTCATTTCTGCATGTTAAGTCTAAAGAAATCTGTAGATGTGCCTGTTTTCAGTTGCTATAGCCCAAGCCAGTGCTATAAATCTTTCACTTCTTGCCTTCCCTTCCCTTCAACTTGAGTGGCTAAACTAAGGCAGACAGAAATTCAGGAACCAGGGCTGTGTTCCCAGCTGCAAACAAAGTAGGATCAGACCTCTGGATTCTCTGTCTTGAGTGGTGCCAGGTGGCTAAAGGACAGGTTCCTCAACAAATTCTCCTACCATTCTGGGCATGGCCCATCCCTCTGGCTCAGCTGAGCTCTCACACTGGATCTACTGGTAATTTCACTCCTCGCTTAGGTACTGAGGCTTCCTCTTTAAATTAACAAGGGGTGACTAAGCTCTGGCAGGCCCCAAGCCCAGCAAGCAGGTCTTTCTCCATCCCTCCCACAGACACTTTGTACCCATTTTAAGGGCTGGGCTTGTGCGGACTTGATGCAGAGCTTCCAGCACAGGCAAAACTGACTGCCCCAAACAACAGGAGCTCTGGCTGGAACTGTAGAGCAGCTTCCCCCAGCCTGGGCCCCTCCAGATGTTTTGGACCACAACTTCTAACTTCATGGTGGCGGTGGATGATGGAAGTTGTAGTCCATCACACCTAGAGAGCATCTGGCCAGGGAAGACTGCTCTAGAGCAGGGGTGGGCAACTTGTGGCCCTACAGATGTTCTTCAACTGTAACCCCCATCATCCCTCACCATTGGCTGTGCTAATGGGAGTTGCAATCCAACAACATCAGGAGGGCTGCAAGTTGCCCACCCCTGCTTTAGAGCATCGCTGGATAAAGGAATGTGGGCATGAATGTGAGCCACAAGAATAATTCTTAAGAATTCTGGTAGAGAAACATCCTTTGATGCTATGGGCTTCTCAGCTGGGTGTAGAATGGGAGGGCTTGCATCCTGCCGCCCCTAGAACTTGGCAGGCTTCCAAAGGGTTCTGAATCCTCCCTTTGAAATCACCTTGCTGTGGCTACTTTTTGGTGGAGATTTTTGGGCAGTTGGTTGTGGGAGAGAGGGCTGAGGTGAGGGAGGCAGGTGTTCCATGCTTTTTTGCATGTAGTGTGCACCAGGCTGGCAGAAAGATTTACTTTTTTACTTGCCTGTTACAGCAGAAGGAGCTAGATTCTAGACATGCTGCTGACAGTGAAAATCCACATATTTCTCCATGCTGGAAGCATTTGAGCTAGGTGTGACTCATGCAATCTAGTGCAGACATGATTTTGGAATCGGTTAACCCCTAGCACATAACTTGGTTCCAAGCAAGCGGGTTAGGCTTCTATGCAAAGGTGTGTGTGCGCTGCTGGTTTTGTATTTGAGTGGTGGTAAGCTGTCCGCTGTGTGAAACATTTTCCCCTCTGCTAAGGTTTTGAAAGATGGCTGAATAAAAAGAAACATCTTGATGGATCCTCAATAGAGATTCTAATGGATCTAGATTCTTTGCAAATGGATTTTTGTGATTTCTCGAGAGGCTTGTTCAGCAATGTCTTTGTTTACAAATTGGAGAGAGGTGTGGGCTAAACTGAATACCTGATTAATTAGCATGTGCTAGATGAATTCTTGTGTGAATGAGAGAGACTGGCTTTGGTATAGTTATGCTTCCAGGCTCCTACAAACATCCTGTAACACTGGAAAAGCCGGATCCATAGCTTGCCTTCCCCACTGTCTTTGAGCAAAAGTCTGCACACCAAGTTTGTTTTGAATCTTTTCCTGTAGGATAGAAGATGGAACAGGATGCTTCAGCCTACATTCCACAAACTGTCACTTGGACCTTTGATTGCATATTTTTATTTTATTTATTTCATTTCTATACTACCCAATAGCTGAAGCTCTCTAGGTGGTTCACAAAAATTAAAACCACAAAGTGCAGCATAGAACAATATAAAATATAAAGCTTAAAACCACAATGTAACAGTACAACCAGAATAAAACCTAGCAGCAATGCAGAGATTTAAAATACAAATTTAAAGCACCAGAGCTAAAAGACTAGGAAGCTAAAATGCTAAAATAGTGGGAGAATAAAAAGGTCTTCACCTGGCACCAAAAGGACTGTAACATAGGTGCTAGGCGAACCTCTCTAAGGAGCTCATTCCACAGCCTGGCTGCCACAGCAGAAAAGGCTCTGTTCCTGGTAGCCACCGTGGCCTCGCTTCCTTTGGCAGGGGCTCACGGAGAAGGACCCCTGAAGATGATCTTAGGGTCCTGGCAGGCACATATGGGAGGAGGCGATCCTTCAGATAACTTGGCCCCAACCTGTTTAGGACTTTGAATGTTAATACCAGCACTTCGAATCCGGGCTAGAAATGGACTGGATATTGCTCTGTTTATGTAATGTTTTGTATCAGGTGATAGCAAGTTATTCTCATAGCATTTATATCATAGTATCAAAACAATAATGTTTGAAAGAATGAAAGTGGTGGACGTGAAAAAATAGGAAAGAAAGAAAATACCTGGAGGACAGATATGTTTACTGTTTTTAGGCAAGATGGGCAGAGGGTGACTGTTTCCCTTCCTCAAGTCTTTAACAGTAGCCTTTTGGGAGTGACTTTTGTCCTCCATCTTTTACATTTCTACATCTCCTAAAACTGATTGCTTTGTAAACTGCTTTGGGATTATTATTATTTTTTAAATAAAAAGAACTTTACATTTTTTCCCTGAAATACATAAATACAATTTGAAATAGGATACTGGGCTAAGGGGCAGGTTGAACAATACTATCTAGAGAAAAAGCAGTGCTATTGGAGGAAAGAAAATGGCAGGGAGAGTGAGTATAGCTGTGCAAACTTGTGCAATGCGAAGGGGAAGAAAAAAATATTGCCAAGAAACACCCTGTGGGCTCCTCATCTCCACCATTGTGCCTGGCATCTTTGACATCGATCAGGAATTACTCCATGTTCCATGGGGTGAAGACTGATGGAGAAGGGGTGACTGAAAGAGAAACTGGCTGAGAGACATGCAGCAATACCCTAAGATGCCAGGAAGCGTGAGTCACTCAAATACTTCATGATGAGGCCCTGATTCTACAAACAGAGTAGATGGAAGCTGTGGTTTTGCTTGCTGGGCGGCTGAGAGGGAATGTAATGTGGGTAGAACCAGCTTATCCTGCCTTGCTACCATATGTTGCTAGATGGTCCAGCCAGGCTTGTGCATGGAAGCAAATGAGACTATGAGTATTAAGTGGCTGGTGTTACGCGTGTTACCTTTGTAAAGATCACAAGCATGAGCTGTTTCAGGTGGGGTTAGTGTGCTTGCCCTGGTTGCCCGCCTGCACGCTGGCCTCCAGGGAGCAAAACTTGTAGTATAAAAGCTACGATCAGAGTTCTCAGATGCTGCTGTGTCCTGATGTGGAAATACTGCAACTTGTCTAAGTTCCACATTGGTTTCAAAGTAGAGTTATGCCCCCTTGTGATGACTTTGCATAATACACTTTCAACAGATGGCACAGCTGAATTTGTGTCTGCTGCTTTGTTCCACAATTAAAGCTGCAATGCTATATCCCAGCTTTCCCCAACCAGGTGCCCTCCAGATGTTTTGGTCTACAACTCTTATCATCCCCAGTCAGCATGACTGATGGCTGAGGATGATGGAATTGTAGGCCAAAACATCTGGAAGGCACTAGGCTAAGGAATGCTGCTCTACCAACTTATCTGGGGTGGGGAGAGGTTTGGGGAATGAGGATTGTGCTGGGAGCTGGAGGGAAAACCTTCAGAAGTCTGATTTGACCCCTGGTTCTCCCAGCTGCATGTACCCAAACTAGGGATATAAGATTCTGTCACCCCAGCTTAACTTGCTTTCTGCAAAATTTGGCAATCTCCACCAGTCCTGTTGAAGACTTTCCTCATGAAGGTTCCTCCTCCCTCACTGATTCATCACCAGCAGCCATTCTGGCAGGCTGCACTGAGGGAGATGAGAGGGAGAGTAGGGCCATTCTACTAGTCCTGTTGAAAGACTTAATTTTTTACCTCTTCCCTCCCCATTCCTTTTTCCTTGTGTGTCATGTCTTTTTAAATGATAAGCCAATGAGCAGGGACTGTCTTGTTTTTCTGATTTTATGTAAGCTATCCTTCGAGACTTTTATTGGCTGAGGAGTTGGACAAAAATACTTTAAATAATAAGCTCCACTGAACTTCTAAGTAGTCATGCACTTTAAACAACTGAGTGAACATGGTTTGATATAGGAGGCAACAGCTGAACAGAACAGGCAGACTAGTAAAGATACAGCGTTAGTCAGAGTGAACCAGGAAAGAGATCTTGGAATCATGGTGGACAGCTCAATGAAAATGTTGACCAGGGAGGGTGGGAGTCTGGCACCTGTGAAAAAGGCAAAGCGAGGACAG
Organism: Heloderma suspectum; assembly: GCF_057233095.1. Lineage (NCBI taxonomy): Eukaryota > Metazoa > Chordata > Lepidosauria > Squamata > Helodermatidae > Heloderma > Heloderma suspectum. The sequence goes on from NC_139461.1 coordinate 236,288,283, forward strand.
CCCCTGAATAATTTTTTCTTTCTCTTCAAATATTTCCCTTGATAGTCTTCCCATCTAACCTGTTTTGACCTTTTTGAGTTTTGACCTGTTTGGCTCTGAGTTTGGATCATGTATCTCTGTGAGGTCTGTGGACTGTTCTTTCATACATTGTTTTATCCTCCCCTGACTACATGGTGCTTTTGTTGAGATCTAAGTATGGCCTCAAACTCCATTCCTTCTCTGTCTGTTGGGTTTTTTATCTGTTTGTCTCCATGAGCCAAGTCCTGGCACTGGACTATACAGCAACTTCTGCTTTATTAGCAGAAGAGACTTGGTGCAAACAATTAGTGATACCAACAAGGCAGAGCAAGGATATCGAGGAACCATCCATAGAGAAGTCTTAACCAGAGCGTGTGACTAAGATCTGATAGCAATAGATATGAACAATGGCAGGTGCAAGAGCACAAGCCGAGATTCATCACTGCCCCGTAGACTCAGGTGCCCAAAGGCAAATGTTTCCTAAAGGTGGGTCCTGCTTGTCCGTTTGTGAGTGTGTGTGTGTATATGTGATAGCTGTGGCTTAATAATCTCAGTGTTCAGCTTGTAATCTGATCAGAGCTATAGAGCAGTGTGCAACACGGGACAAATTGCAAAGGTAAAGCTTGGCCACACACTCAGATGGTACATTTGTGCAACAGAGGTTAGGGCTAGGAAACTGAATATTCTTATACAGATACCTGGGGACTAGGTGTGTTATGGGGAATGCTTGGCTGGCTGGGGAATGCTGGGAGTTGAAGGACCTTTTTCTGTCTACATGCATAAGATTGCACCCTAATAGAGTTAAAACCTGATTAGTGATGCCAGTGAACGAACAAATGTTCACCTGAACCAGCATCTACCCAAACCATACTTCTCTTCAGAGGAGTAGATTCCTTATATGTCTGAGAACCTTCAGCAAGAGTACTGCTTTCAGGCTGTGGGTATTTCAGTATTTTAAAATGATTGTATATCAGTTATATATTTAAACTTTATGAGTTTCCCGTATGGGAAGCGCTTCCCTGTAAGAAAAAGAGTGAAAACTGTGTGTACGTAATAACGCGTGGTGATCACACATGCAACCGAATTGCCACGTGTCACATGGTAATGCTTGCTGGGAAGCTGCAGCCAATAGCAGCTTTCCAAAATGTGTCTGTGCACAGTGAAATAGAAGAGTGCACTCTTCAGAAGTCATAATCTTCACTCCGTTTTCATGCCTTCTCTAGAGAAATGGGTCCCATGCTGGTAAACTGTAAAGAAGACCTTAGAGATTTGTCCAGTGATGAGGGTTTGCTAAAGAATTGAACTGCTCTTAGTTCTCAAGAACAAATTCACATGTGGCACCAGAAACTGATTCTGTACATTTTTCAAGGAGCGGAAATTCAAATTCCTGAGTTAACCAAGCACACACATACTTGAAGTCAATTTGAATGGGAAACCATTAGGGCAGATACTGCAAGTGGAAAAAGATGGGGATGCTCAGTTGCTGTTGTTATTATTTGTGCTTTATATAAGAAACAGCAGCTGATAAGGCCACAAGACAGCTGTGTTTTATTAAATTATTGCTTTTTGCCACTGAGTGGAGATTCCCTTGGCATTGCTGGGAATTTATGATGGGTGGCATTTATGCACCAATCGAGTGCCTTTTGAAGCAGACCTTGGATCCCACTGTTAAGTTTGAGGCAAAGCAGTCCTATACTCACATTACACTGGGGGAAAGGGAAGGGAGGGAGAGATAAGCAATCCTGTGCATTCTTTATTTGGGATTAAGTCCAATTTAACAAAGTAAACATGCATGGGATCGGGCTGCATGAGATCTGAGAAAACTGCAAACAAGCTAATTTTGACCTTTTTGGTGCTCTGTAGCTGCTATGGATGCCATTCCTCCCCCCAATTGTTTTAACCAATTTTGGGGGGCAGTGGCGAGGTCCACAGTGGGAGGTGCATACATGCCACGTGTTGCCTAGCCCTGCTCTAAATACAGTCATTTGTAAATTCCTACTGTTCCAACTCCAGCAGCCTTTTCTGAGGCTAAAGAGATAGAAGAGTAGGAAATTAAACATGACTGTGTCTGCCTTACTTAAATGTACATTCCATTTAAATCAAGGGGACTTAATTTAGAGTAAACATGGGTAGGATTGGATTGCTAATATTAGAACCAGGCCTACCCTGCTCTCTAGCCATGAACACTATCCTGAAGGATCCCTAGACCCATCACTCTTCCACCCTAGAAAGCACATGCATGCCATACTTGTCTACACGTTCTTACTGCCGGCTGTTTCAAGTTAAAATTGAGTCTTATATTAATGCCATATAACAATGGAAGAAGCATACTACATGTTCTGTTCAGAAATTCTTGATAAAGATGCATCGCTGACCTCTAAAACAGGGGTGGGGAGCCTGTTTCAGTCTGAGGGCAGAATTCAATTTCAGAGAAACTCTTGGGGGCCGCATTCCTGTGATGAGTGGGGACAAAGACAACGGGATGTGCCAAAATTACAAACAATACCAGCATATCTTAGTTTAAAGCTCATACTGCCAGTAACTGAGCATTAGGAGAGGCATTTTAACTTTTTGAAGTGGGAAAAACTGCACAAAAGCCAGAAAACCACCAAAGGGTTGGTGCTTGAGGGAAAGGTGGTAGAGCCAGGGAATGGGGGTGCGGCCAGCTAAGGAATCCCAGTGGGCCAGACTGGGATCCCAGGAGAGCTGGATTTGGGCCCTTGGGCCTGAGGTTCCCCACCCCTGACCCAAAGGGAGGCATACATAATATTAGTGTAATGAGCGCAAGCAAGCAGTCTTGTGATATCACCATCAGCATTCAGGAAATAGAGGAAATTATTAATGGGCAGATTGTATGGGCTTCATTATCCCAGAGAATGTGCTGAATCTTACACTGTCTTCCACTTTATAGAACAAGTGGATGGATTTGGCCAGAGGGAGAGATGGAAAATTGTGATTACAACTATGGGAAGACCAAATCTGATCATAGGTCTTTTGCTAAAGCATGATGCGTTCTGTCACTTGGTGTCACTGTTTTCTCATTGCTATGGTTTTGTCAAAAAGTAGAATGTTAGGAAAGGTAAAAAAAAAAAAAAAAACTAGCGCAAGCCCTTTTAGCATCAGAACTGAAGTCAGCTTCCACCCACCAGAACGTTCTGGTGGTTTTCAAAGGAATGCCAGAACTGAGAGATGAGAAGGTAGTCGATAGAAAGAAAGCCTGCTGTGGTCTGGTCAAAGCTACAAACACAAAGGAGAACAGAGACCAACGCCAGCAGTCAGCAGGGCAGAGTATAGAAAGGTGGAGACATCATAAGAACAGGAAATGGGGAGCAAAGGATGATATAGTTCTAGAAGGTGGGGCAAGGGGAAAAGGCAGACTGGGGAACATAAAGCCAGATGGCCTGTTGGTCCTGTGAAGCTGACTAGGACGTTTTTATCCTCAGGGTGGTCAGTAGGGATGTACGAAAGTCACTTACCTTTTCAAAGGGTGACATTCGCGGTGGGGGGAGGCACTCCGTCCCTCCCCCAAAAATCCTCTCTGGCCGGCTCTGCTCTGCGGACATTCCACAGAGCTGCCAGCCGGGGCCGCCTGCAGCTGGACATCCGGCCGCTGGACAGCCTGCAGGGATGCAAATGGCGGCTGCCGTAGCTGCTGCCATTTGCGTCCCTGTATTTTGCCATGATAGGCTGCGTAAATATTTACATAGCCTATTACGGCAAAAAAAAAAAAGGGAACGCAAATGGCGGCCACGACACCATTTGCGTTTTTTTTTTGGCCATAATAGCCTACGTAAATATTTACATAGGCTATCACGGCAAAAAAAAGGGAACACAAATGGGGGCAGCCATAGCCGCCGCTATTTGTGTTCCCTTTTTTTTGCCGTGATAGGCTACGTAAATACTTACGCAGCCTATCACGGCTTCCGCAGGGATGCAAATGGCGTCCCTGCGTTAGCCGTGATAGGCTACATAAGTATTTACTAGCCTATCACGGCTATATGGAAGAAGCGAATGGTGGCCGCAGACGTAGCCGCCATTCGCAATGCAACGTGGACAGCAGCAGGTAGGTGCTCCGTTCTGGGCCCATTTCGTGGGGCGGGGGGCTTCGTTCCGCCATGGGTTTCGGGGGCCAGCATTCAGCCTCACTGAGATCCGTGGCGGAATTCTCTGACATCCCTAGTGGTCAGCAGTATTCAGGCAGGAGAGTCTAGATGAGGCCAACTAGGCACATCTGAAAGGAAGAACAGATCTGGTAAAGATCCTTAGGTGTTGATGGCTTCAACTGGTAGGAATTAGCTACTAGAGTCAATGATGCTTTGTCAAGAGCCTTCTCTGCCCCACCCACCCCAAAAGGACTGGCAAGTATTTTGCCAGAGCTTTGGTTCAGGCAGATTCTTTTAAAATTATTTTTGCCAGTTGCTGTTTGGGGAGCCAGTATTTCTAGAGTCCCCAAGGCAGACAGAAGCAGCATATTTTCAATTGCTTAGTTTTCTCAACACCCTTTAGCCATCCCATTTTATGCATAAGCAGGATGGCTAAAGAGTTCTGTTTCCCAAATTTTCAAGGCAAGATTAGTAGTTTGTTATTACTATTATTTTAGACTTTAGTGCATCTTTAATGGGGATAATAATCTGCATAAGTTATTGTGAATACAAGGCAGGAGAGTGAGTAGAAATCATTCAGGTTTGTTTATCACAGTGCTTGGCCAGAAGAGTTTTCAACTTAGTGCTGTATGGGAAGGCCTATTTCATCAAGGCCACAATCCTGTGCACCCTTCCTGAGAGTAAGCCCCACTGAGTTCAGTGGGTCATACTTCTAAGTAGACATACATAGGATTATACTGTAAGACTTCTAGAGGCTAGATGACAGACAAGTGTTTAAAGAGGGGATCTCTCTCTCTCTCTTTTAAATATTACGAGGTTCAGCCTCTCTCACGGCTGAGTAAAAGTGGCTTATGCATATGGGTGCATAGCACTGCTAGTGAATGTGTGTGTGTGTGGGGGGTGGCCCCTGCAGTGGGCATTGAACTCTTAGGTTAGAAGTGCCAAGACAGTGATACATCAGACTCAGAGGTTTGCTTACAAGGAGACTTTATTGAGTAACTTACAGCATACAGGCATACCCAATGGTTGGATCAGACAGCTTCTCTGAACCCAGAGCCATGGGGTACAATGGGTCTTATACTCTACAGGTTAGCAATAAGCAGCATAATAGCAGCATGCGCCCCTAGCGTTCATTCTCAGCATAAACTAACAGCACTTGGTTCTCAAGCATAGCCACCTGCAGCTTTCTGCACATGCTCAGAGGATTACTAGCATGGGAATTGCACCAATAATGAACTTAAGCAAGCATTATGGACCTCTAGGCCCCTCTAACACTACAAATGACTTAGCTACGCTCCTGGGGCCAATACATTCCACCCTCAGATGATCAAAGGCCGATAACAGTCTGCTTTGCCACTTGATCACCAGGGGGTTGACATCTACGTCAATGTATACTTTAAATGCGATAGCCATATAAGCAAGCACACAAAGCTAAAAAGCTGCCAATAACAGAATTATTGCAACCACTTGCTTCCACTCCCCACCCCCGATTCCTTGAAACCAGTCAGGTTGGAGAAGGACTCCTCTTCTAGGTGATGTATTTTCTCACTTTGCTTGTATGTAACAGCCCAGAGGTGGGCTATTACCTCCCCCACCCCTTTGGGAAGAGAAATCTTTCTCTCTCTCTTTCTGACCTGCCTGTTTTGCAGATCATGTTTCAAACTTTCTACATAAAACTCTCTGTGCCATGCACCAGCTTTAACCCTTCACTTGTCTTCTCTGCAAGTTAGGCAGTTTGCCTTTGCCTCAGCAGAAACTCACTTACTTAAAACTTTTCTGCCTTACACTAGTCCCAATGACACACATTTGGGATAGGCTCGTTTTCCTCTTCTAGTCACATTTTCTCATTTTAAAGAACTCTTACATTATTGTAGTTACTCCACCCCGAGGTAATAAGCTTCAGGCATAATCAGCTGCTTCTAATTTACCCTGGGGGCAACTATAGCCATGCTTTTCCGGGGGGGTCTGGCACCCCCTCTTTTTCTTTTTCTTTCTCTTTATCTGCCACTTTCTCTTTCTCTCTGTCTTTTTCTACTTGTCTCTGTCCTTCTCTGCTTGTCTTTGTCTTTGCCCTGCAAACCATTGGGAACCACACTCAGTATCATTTCGAGTTGCAACTGATAGTAAAAACGTTTACAAATATTATATAGTATTTAACAAATCATAAAATACAACAAACTTTCCTTGAAATTTAACACCATGACTGGAAAACATTTCTTGCATGGTGAGGGATGATGGAGCAGATTTAGCAATCATACTGCTCCTCCGGGTTACATGGTCAGGGCCCATCAAGACTGAGGGAAGGGCATACCCACACATGCAAAGAGTCCTAGGCCACCCTTTTTGCATCAGCAACTCCATGCTGCATGAGTTCTGGCAGAGGGAAGTCTAAAAGTCATGGATCAAACTCAGCCTGCCATACACTGAGCTGACTACCAACACAGACACATAATCCACAGCACTGAGAGTTCAAGGCTATGAAAAGCCTCACAGTACTTTCTATGGCAAGTCTCTGACAATTCAAAGTTCCAGTCCATGTGCAGAGTGTCTCTCAAAAGCCCAGACTATGATGGATCCAAATAGCGAAGGCTTTGGGCAATAAAGATGAGATGTTTCCAGCAAAGGCTCCTTGCCTCTGCATCAGCTCAAAAGGAGAAGGTGTGACCATACACACCTTCCAGATCTCTTGACAGACAAGGGCTTTTAGCCTTTTAGTGAGGCTTCTGACTAAACAGAATGGCACAGCTCAGCTCTCCAGCCATGATGCTTCAACTTGGGCAACCTTTCTCTAATCTTACTCCACTTCTGTCAAGTTCTCACCAGACATCTTCTAGCCTCCTTCTCCCTCTCTAGGCTAAACTAGCAGCGGCTAGGGAGTTGGGTGACTCGGCCTGGCTCCGCTCTGAGAACACACAGAGGTAAGCTCATACAGACTCTAACATTCTTAAAACTGAATAGCCCTAAACTCTTTTAGGCTACTTCTAACTAAATTCAACTATAACTTACAAGTCACTGCATTTCTAATGCTGGGCCTTGACATTATGTTTGCTCTCAGAACATCTCTTTCACTCCAAAAACTTACTCCCTTCCCCCCACACACTGTCCCAGCTTGGTTGCTGGGAGATTGGTGAGGGGAAGCGACTGTCCAAGCTAGGGAGCTCACAAAAACACATTGCCAGTGATTCTGAGCTTTCAGTGGGTCTACTTGGAAATCTCTAAATTTAAGCTATTTCAAACACATTAAAAGCAACAAAAACATCTCTTTTGCAAGGAGGAGAGATCGGCTGTGCTCCCCCACCCTTCTGCAAAATACACTTAAAGTTACAGGGCAGTTTTGAACTACACAGTTCTTAACAGCAACAGAACAACAGTTGGGCTTTTAAACACTTCTTAAACAAGGACTAAGCTTTGGGGGCTTTCTATCACTAGACAGGCTAGCCAGGGATTCACAACATGACACACACACACTCCTTTTCTTCTCCCTTAACCTGGCACACAGCAACAAAGTGCTGAGCGGGGAGGTGGGGGTCAGGTCATACTTGCATTCTTTACGCAGCCATTAATCTTCTTTGGGAGGTGGCGGTGGGGTAATTTGCAGGACTTGAAGGTAAAACTTCACAGTTTGTATTTGTAAATCCCAAGTCCGAAACAAGACACAATGAGATACAGGGCAGCCCAATCTTTGCCTTGTCAGGGGCAACAAATGACTTGGGTCAGCTTTTTCCACTGGAGTCTCGAACAGGAAAACAGTCTTCGTTTTCAATTGTAACCTCACTTACAGCATCAGCTAGCCAGTTATACAGGTACAGCTACTATGATATCTTCTTTTCTTCTCAATCAGGTTGGGTCCCCCAGCTTACACAGTTTATTGTCAGTTTACAGGAGCATGGTAGCGCGTTTGGCCTGGCCAGGAACACGCTGCCAGGTTTCTTCATCTCTTCAGCGCACATGCTCAGGCAGTCCAACACTGGACACTCAAATCACTGGGATTTCTTTATTGCAGGGAATCCCATGGCAAAAGCTTAATGGATACACTCTTCAGAAATCATATAGCTGATGGTCAGTAGCTACAGGTTCTATGCAATTCTAGAACAGTTCAAAGCTAAACATGGTTACCTTGACAGAGATATTCAGCATGGTCTCTCTGCTTCATTCTGCCTTGGGACCATCCTCTGGCACACTTCCCGCTCTAAGAGGGGTCTAGTCCGTGCTCTGGGGGCTGATTCTTCACCTTTACTCTGTTCTTCAGCCTCATCTCTCGGGTCTTCATTTTCAGTTTCCACTTCTTAGGGATTTCATCCCAATCAGGCGAGGTGATGAGGCTGCACCCTTCGGGACGCCGTGGGCAATTTTTCTTCCGTGCTTGATGTATCAGTCTAACGGCTACTCCTTCGGCTTCACGCTCCCACACCTCGTTAGAGGCCAGGCTGTCCTGCAACATTTCTCTAATCAACAGCCTCAGATCTCCTTCTTTCAGCTCAGCCTTGAGCTTTTCTACTGTTTCCTCTCTCCATTCTGAATCCTTCTGCCCGACAGCTCCTAAAGCTTTCAGCAATAACCACGCTAGATGTCTTGCACGTTGCTTCTCTTTAGCTGACCCCTTTCCCAGCTGCAGAGATTCTAACGCAGTTTCCAGACCCACTGGGGTGCAGTCCTCTTCGACCTCTGGCCATGCAATCGGGCCACTCAGGACCGCCAATTGCTTTGCGGTGGGACCCCACAGACCCTCCTGTGGCCAGCCTGGGAGTTGGTTTAACACGCTGATCCCCTCGTTCTCCTTCCCTCTGAATCTGAACAGAGCAGTATCTTTGGCATCCTGCTCACTGCGCCAAATATGTCGCCCCTGCAGTAGGCGTTGAACTCTTAGGTTAGAAGTGCCAAGGTAGTGATACGTCAGACTCAAAGGTTTGCTTACAAGGAGACTTTACTGAGTAACTTACAGCACACAGGCGTACCCAATGGTTGGATCAGACAGCTTCTCTGAACCCAGAGCCATGGGGTACAATGGGTCTTATACTCTACAGGTTAGCAATAAGCAGCATAACAGCAGCACGCACCCCTAGCATTCATTCTCAGCATAGGCTAGAAGTGTTTGGTTCTCAAGCACAGCCACCTGTAGCTTTAAGGTAAACAAACTCTGCTTCTCAGGCACATCAGTGATAAGGCTTTCTACTCATTAGTAAGGAATGCACTGAGAAGGCTGTTATCGGCCTTTTGACTCATCTGCACATGCTCAGTGGCTTACTAGCATGGGAATTGCACCAATAATGAACTTAAGCGAGCATTATGGATCTCTAGGCCCCTTTAACACTATAAATGACTTGGCTACGCTCCTGGGGCTAATACAGGGTGTATAGACATTAGTCTCCAGTTGCTTTTTGGAGACTGTGAAATATGCTGACGAAATAAGCTTCCATAAGGACACGAAGGAGCCATCAGCAGCTGAAGTGGAGGAAAATGGGTTAGAGAACATCAGCTTTAGCTGCAGCACCCTGAGAAACATAACACCAAGGCTTGGCCTCCACTCTGAAATCTGTGCTCCCAAGGACTTAGCTGCACCATCCTGTCCATGTCTACACAAAAGTGCATCCCCCTAGGACTTACTTTCTACTACTCCCAGGAAAGTGGCTACAGGACTGCAGCCTCAGAGGCCTCGCTGGTTGCTCTGCTGCCTCTGTACACTGCTGGGCTCTTTTGGAACCTGCCTTGGACAGGGGAGCCACTGTAGACTACATATTTATATTTATTCATCTATTTTATTTATATCCTCCCTATAACAAAAAGTTCTCAGGGTGGCTCACACAATGAAACAGATTTAAAAACTCTACACAGATACTATCTAAAATGTCTGGGAGAAGAGGAATGTCTTCATCTGGTGCTGAAAAGATAGCAGTGTGGGTGCCAGGTGAGCCTCCTTGGGCAGGGCGTTCCATAAACAGGGTGCCACAACTGAGAAGGCCCACCTGGAGGCGAGCCCCAAAGATGACCTCAGGGTCAGGACAGAGCTGTTGAACCTCTTTCAGCCCAAGGGCCAAATTCAATTTTGGAGAAGCTCTCAGGGGCTGCATTCCAGTGCTGGGCAAGGCCAAAGGCAATGGAAGTTAGGCTATAAATACAGAAATACCGGCATATTTTGACTTCAAGCCCTTACTGCCAGTGACTAAGCCTTAGGAGAGGCATCTCAACTTTTTGGAATGGGGAAAAATTGCACAAAAGCTGGGAAACCACCAAATGATCAGTGGTTGGGAGAAAGGAAGGGCAGGGGGGAGATTTGAGGAACCCTGGAGGGCCAGATTTGTCCCCCTGGCCTGAGGTTCCCCACCCCTGAGAGAGGGTCAACATTGAATCTTTTCCTCAATTTTCTGTGAACTGGTACTCAGAAGCACTTGGATGAATGGCACCAGCAAGGTTTCTCTGTAGACATCTCTCCTTGGGTTCTCAGATGCCTAGGGATTCCTAAAACGGGTCCCTTGGCAATGCAGCCCTCTGCCTGCTTGCTAGGTGCCTCCTGTCCTGTCATCTATTTTATTTTTATTTATTTATTACATTTATATCCCGCCTTTTTTCCTCCAAGGAACTCAAGGCGGTGTACATACTCCTCCTCCTCTCCATTTTATCCTCACAACAACAACCCTGTGAGGTGGGTTGGGCTGAGAGTCTGTGACTGGCCCAAAGTCACCCAGTGAGCTTCCATGGCCGAGTGGGGACTAGAACCCGGATCTCCCGACTCCCAGTCCAGCACTCTAGCCACTACACCACACTGGCTCTCTACATGTAGAATCTCTAATGTAGATTCTGCTAATCTACATTAGCAGAAAAGCTCATCTTGGTCCCAGCAGCGTTAACCCTCACTGCATGCATGATGAGCATTTAGCAATGTACAGACCTGGCAAAGGAATGCAGAGGAGCATAGAGGAAGCACAGCTTCTTGAAAAACTACATCGTTTAACCACCAGAGGGCAGTGTGCTCCTTCTGAGCTGGTAAGGTTGCTGGCGATCAGGGCGTTGAATTATGTAATTCCGGAGCTACCCCGCCCCCCGCCGTGACTTTCAGTGCTCGCTATTGAAAGCGGTCTGGCCCAGGCTGCTGATTGAACTCCCCCGCCCCGCTTTGCATCTTTGTCAATTTGAGTCCTTTTTTTCAAATGTGTTTTAATTTGTTTTAATAATATAAAAATGCAAGCTTGTAAGACCAACAAAAACAAGTCCAGATCCCTCCAAACCCCCACTATGCTGAAGTCACTGCATTACAATCAGACTCTAATGATAATATTGTACATGTACTAGGAAATACTTGTAAAACTTGAGGAAACCTATTACTCAAAGAGTTCTAAGAAACTGTTCCATGTTTTGTTAGAAGTGGTCTAATTTCGCTACAGACCACTACCCATGAGGTACGAATTTGTCAAAAGGATTATACATATGTTGTACTGGACATCAGAGAGAGAGTTCAGTGAAAAGGCTCTGGGTTCAACCAGCAGCCTGGGCCAGCTGGCTTTCCAGTGCAGGTGATGCCCCCCACCCGCCCCACGCCAGATTCTAGTTCAACCTCCCTTTCCCTCCCCATGCAGTGTGGAACTGATCCAAACTGGTTGCGCACACATGCGCTTGGTTTAATTTTTTTTACACCCTGGCATAGCTGCAAGTGCTGCATTTAACGTCACGTGTAGGTAGGCCTACAGCCAGGACAGGTTAGCCTTTTTATTTTAGGATTAATGCCCTGTCCACTGTCCTGCCGGTGCCATTTCTGCATAATAATTGTGCCGAGTTGGCAGTTTCCCTTCCCTGAAATTGACACAGTTTATCCTCATCCTTAGTTTCCTTATTTTGATAGCGAGCTTCATTCAGTCCTTAATTATTTTATCCACGCTCTTTCTTGCGGCCTCAAATACAGGCCTCATAGAAGCAGACACTCTCAGCCCCCTGCCCCAACCCACACACTGACTCCTTCTCTCCCTTAAGATGTGGGCCCCACACAGTCACTCTTCTTCTTGTTTAATGTCTTGTGCCATTTTCATCACCATTTTGGGGTGATCAACACTCTACTTGTTGGAATTCTGGCTTACACTTGCACATTTCACAAAATGGTACAAGGGGAAAGAGTTGTGTTTCTCATCACTGCTGGCTATTGGCAAGATCCCATCGCTCACCCATCTCCAACTGGATGCTCTCCAGACATGCTGGACTACAAACCCCATCAGCCTAACTATGATGAGATTATGGGAGTTGTAATCCAACACATCTGGAGGGTACCTGGTTGGAGAAGGCTGCTGTAGATGACCCCAGTATCCACATTCCATGCAGTAGTTGCAATAGCAATGGGTGCAATAATTGGGGGGGAAATGCACTTTCCTGCGAAAAAGATATTGCAGTCTGAATGCTTCAACAATATGATAGTCCCCCACAACAGAAGTATTACCTTGAGGCAAGATGTCTGGACCATGCACAGCAAAGCAGCTAACTACTGTGAAAATATTGTGCAACAGTCCGATCATCTGGAAAAGTCCTAAATAATGCGAGAAGCTTGGGCAATTGTTCCACAAGCCCTGTCCTAAATAGTTGAGAGCAGAGAGGGAAAACTGCATTCTGGGGGGCAGGGGGGGGTCACACAGGAAGAACTAATCTGGCTTTAATACTCAGTGGTGTATATTCTAGAATGTGAGGATCAAGAAGGGCACTGAAAGTGCTGCATACAGGTACTGGCACAGGCTTATAGATACAGGCTGAGTTACTAGAGGGCTCTGCCAAAGACTTCACAGGAAAGAAATGGCTTTTTAAGGAGAGATTTGAATGAAGTAAGAGAAGTGGCATCACACAGGTGTTTTGGGAGACAGTTCCAAACATGCAGGGCAGCAATGAAGAGTCGTGTAGACCTGTGCTACTCTTCTTACCCCTGCATAACAAGCTGAACATGCCAAATTTCCCTCTTCTACACAGTTCTTAAAAGTCCACTCTTCTGTCCTCTTTTGCACCTAGTCACCCAATATCCTGCAAGGAAGAGTGGGTCACCTATGATCTCTATTGTGTGGGTGAGGTGTAGGGATACTTCCCCCTGCTGGAGAGCTGTGGTACTTCAGAAGTCCAGGCCGATCTGATCTACAAATGTAAGATACCGCAGTAAGAGAAAAAGCGTTACTTGTGGGGAGGATGGGTATTCAAAAGATACTTTGATAAACATTAATTACCCATAGATCATATACTCTGATCGCCCTTTTTATTCACATAAGCGGAATAGTTAGGAACTGATTCTGATATACCTAAACATGGGTAGGCAACTTCATTTATCAATTTTTATTTGATAAATAAAAGGGTAGGCAACTTGTGGTCCTCCAGATGTTGTTAGGCTGCAACTCCTGTCAGCCCTGTCCAGTAACATCTGGAAGGCCACGAGTTGCCCACCCCTGACTTAAAGGCTGGGAGAATGAGTTTAAATTTGTGCTGTCAGGTTCATGTTTGTGTTGTTAAGACTGTTACAGTTTCAGTAATCTAGAATTAGACATATTCTTAAAGGATTTGTGAATTGTAGGACGTTTTCTGTCTAAGCATGCATAGGATTGTGCCCTAAATTGCTCTTTTAAAGGGGAGGAATTCACCCCTTAGCTACTCTGTTTTTTAAAAACTATCAAATGCTTGTTAAATTATCTTGAGAACAGACCCTTGAATGTGGCTGTGATTTATTCTGATCCTTGCCAACATAACGAACAGAACCAGAGACTGGATTTATTCTGGGTTATTTATACTGAAATAAAAGAAGAAGAACTCGAGAGAGACCGAAGATCTAATGGCAGGTTCCCCCCCATATAGGACCACGGAGTTGTTGCATAGGCTCTGCCCTCCCAATACCTGGCCCAGTGGACTTAGTCACAACCATAAATCCATCAGGGTAATTAGCCCCAGTTGCCAGCCCAGCTCAGTTGCCTTGCCCCAGCTGCTGTGCCCCCTTTGAATCCCTGTCACAAGACAGTGCTGCACTGGTTGGAGGTTATTTTGGGCAACTACAGACAACTCAGCTGTTGTGTTTCCCATAGCAGGCAGGACAAGGGTTCAGGCTCTCGGTCAGGCATGCTTAATCATCTCAATCACAATGCGAAGTGGTAACTAGGGTAGGCTGAAGCCACTGAGGACTAGTCAGCTAGGCTTTGCACCTTCATCTAGGCCAGAGGCTCCTTGGAACTCCCATAATAATCACAATACTTAGTGTATATATAGTGCATTTCAAGTATGCACAGTGCTTTCAGAAATCCTTACAACCACCATGTAATGAGAGCCAGTATAGTGTAGTGGTTAGAGTTTTGGAGTGGCACTCAGGAGACCCAGGTTCTAGCCACCACTCGGCCATGAAAGTCATTAGGCGACTTTGGCCAATCACTGATTCTCAGCCTGACCTACCTCACAGGGTTGTTGGGAGGATAAAATAGAGAAGAGGATCATGAACGCTGCCTCGGGTTCCATGGAGGAAAAGGTGGAATATAAATGTAACACACAAACAAATAATGTGGGCCAGTATCATTATCCTCATAATGGATGCAGAAGTACTGGCTAAGAGAGACAGCTCCCTAGTGAGTTTATGGCTATGTCGGAAACAGGGATTTCCCTGTTGCACCAGCTCTTGCTGTCGGAGGACTGGATGACGTGTCAACACTGCTGTCCCACACACATATTGCTTTTCCTACGCTAAGCGGGATGACTAATCCTGTAGTTCAGTTCAGCACTAGAGGACCCGACTGGCCTACTCCAAGTGGCTGAATGCTCCTTAGTTTGTGGCAGCTTCCTACTCATGGTAAACGCTACCAGAATCTGCAAAATTCTGCACGCTGCCTGCCCCTTCACACTTAAGAGATGCCCTGCAAACCTGAAAGCATCAGGAAATCCATTTGACAGATGCAGAAAACTGCCATGAGAAAAATAAAAAAGGCCACCATTTGAATTGCTGCATAACTCTAACAAGGCTCCTATATTTTTGGCAGCCTCAAGACAAGCAAAAGTTCCACAGGTAGATCTTTCCATGACATGTAGATGCTGAGAGGGCAGCTACACCTATTCATCTCCTGCCTGTTGCATAGTTATTCAAAGTTGGGGGATCCTGCCAGAAAAAAACATGGAACTTCTAGCCTTGACGAGGCAGGGCTGTCCTCTGAATTGGCTCTTCATAGTGGCCCATCCTGTGCAAGAGGGATGGGCCCAGATTATGATGCTGTTAGTGGATGGCTGCCTTACATGACTGTTCTCCTTGTGAAGCAGCCTGAGGGGAAGGAAATCCAAAGTGTGGTTCCCTTGCAAAGCGCTCATCTTCTGCCCTCTGAGCCAGCCACTTTCCTTCATTTGCCAGCAGAGGGCTCCAGAGAACATCCAGCCACAGTGAGTCTCTACCTGGAGGGCAGGCAGGCATTACAGTCAAGCTTAAGCAAGCACCGCTGATGAAATTTTGGCCAGGAGTCCGATTTTCCCAAAGTTCCTATAGCCTCCTGCCTGCACAATGCTAAGAAAATACAGCCACGCTGTTGCCATCGTATCTCTTTGTGTCCAGCAGCCATGTGTACTGCATATCTAAGGGACCACTGGTCTCGCTAAGAACCTGCTGGAGTATTAAGATCTGCAGGAGAGGCCTTTTTGAGGGCACTATTACCTGCAGAGGCCCATTTGTCAGGCACACATGAGAGGGCTTCCTCCAGTGTTGCCCCCAAATTATGGAATGTGCTCCCTCAAGAATTACGATTGGCCTCCACTCTCTTGGCCTTTAGAATGGGTGTAAAGATGCATCTTTTCAATTTAGCCTCTTTAAAATATGTAGTTTTTAATACTGCTATGCTGAAATTTTCTTCCACTTTTTTTTGACCGTTCTCATTCAATGTGACAGACAAGAAATTGCTTTTGAAAATAAATTCAAAGGAGAAGATAATTTTAGAGGAATTCTCATGTGCTAGGTTTGGGATTCTTCTGCTTACCTTACTTAGGAGGAGGTGGCCCAGGAATGCGTGTGACTGTTCTGCATAAGTTATTTATTTATTGCATTTCTATACCGCCTTTTGCCTCTTGCAAGGAACCCAAGGCAGCTTACGTTCTCCTCCTCCTCCTCCTCCATTTTATCCTCACAACAGCCCTGTGAGGTAGGTTGGGCTGAGAGTCTGTGACTGGCCCAAAGTCATCCAGTGAGTTTCCATGGCCGAGTGGGGACTAGAACCCGGTTCTTCCGGCTCCCAGTCCAACACTCTCGCCACTACACCACACTGGCACTTTCATGGTACAGTCATCTTTCTGGCAGCCAGTAGCCTCCTCAGCTTCCTGCACTTTAATTAATTCTATGTGGTGGCCGCCTTCCTCTCTTCAACCACAATGCCCCAGAATGATGCTAGTTATAAGACATTGTGGAGGATGTAAAATGGGGGCCAGGTTGCCAACACAGTTGCTGCTGTTGGCACTCGCAGTGGCAGTGCAACCCTTTCCCCCTAAAACACACACACTTAGGAAAGGAGAAATAAGCTGTGCTACAACCTCTGCCAATGGAGAACCCTGCTTGCAACAAATTGCTGGAGAATTTTTCCTCCCCCTGGAGAAATTCGGTGAAATTATCCCCTCCAATTTCTCTGCCCACAAATAGGGTGGAGAATTTTGAGAGGCCATTTGTGCACAGCTCTAGTTTTTAATGTTTTAACTGTTTTTAATGTTCTTATTTTTATTGTTTTACGGTTTTATTACTTTAGATTGTTGTACACCATCTTGATGGCTTTTTAGCAGGTAAGGTAGTATGTAAATATTAATAATAAATAAATATCTCTACTCCAGCATCAGGAGTGATTATGCCGATATACATATATGTGTCCTGATGCCTCACAAATCAGAGCCCTTCTGAAGTGAAATAGTATACCAGGGCTACCCACCCTGTCTCTCAGACAAGCTTTCTGCCTCTACATGCCATAGGGAGCCAGTGTGCTTAGAGTGTTAGACTAGGACTGGGAAAACCCGGGTTCAAATTCCTACTCAGCCATGAAGCTGAGTAGGTCTCATCCTAACCGACTTCACAGGATTGTTGTGAGAATAAAATAATGCTTCCTTTCCAACTTGGTTGCCTTCGAGATGTGTTGGATTACTCATTGACCTTGCTGGTTGGGGATGATGGTCATTCTAGTCCAACATATTTGGAAGGTGCCAGGTTGGGGAAATGCTTAAATCTCCCACTCTGGACCCTGCACCTTCATCTTGCTCCTTATGCTACTAAAGCTGCAGTCCTGTACCCACTTACTTGGGAGTAAGTCCCATTGAATACAATGGCATTTACTTCTGAGTAGACATGTATAGTTTTTCACTGTAAGTCTCCTGGTGTTGTTCTTAAGTAATTCCATCTTTCTGGTTTCCAATGGAGTTCTGATTTCTTCTGGGCCCCTGACAGAATGAACCAGTCGCACACTCTTTTCAGTTTCCATTCCATATTTCTGTTAGCTGTTAACAGTCATGGTTACAAGCAGAAAGAGACGCACGTGAAGATCTGCTGCAGATAAAAGTATTTGAAGTTCCATTAAAGCAGTAGCTTAACAATCCACAGTGGGGTGAGGCCGCTGTAGAATGAAAGCTTGACAATTCTGCAGTGTTGCAATGGACTGTGTTTAGGAGCATCACCTTATCCAGTCAAATAGGGGCTGTTCAGTCGTGCTCTGCATGTCCAAGTTACAAAAAAGAAAGTCCCCAAAGAAATCATTATAAAAGGGCTGCATGATCCAAAAAGTTCAGACCAAATGAAATTATGTAGCTTCATTAAAACCAGCTGTTGAATTGAAAGAAAGTTTTTTTTGGGTCATTTTGCTTGAAACCACCTTCTGATGGATATGCCTGAGAATTGCATACCTCAGAGCCTTGATTTAGGACATGGGCTAAAACTAGGACTTACAAGTATCCTGAGGACCTGGATGGGGTGATGGGGGCTGGCCATGATAGTCTCCACACAAAACAATTCAATGTCTGGAGCATTAGAATTCCAGGCTGCGTGACTACAAAGGTTAAGATGGTGATAGGCTGGCCTAGGTGTCATTTCTCTTGTGCAGAATTCTTCCCAAAGAGCTAGGGAAGACACAGAAAATATCTTAGCACAGATCCTGCTCAGCTGCAGGATAGCAGACCCGCTTTCCTGCATGGCATTAGTGAGACCGAGCGGTGCAGATGATGGAAATGAGCCAAGAGGAATCCAAACTTCTGTGAGGGAATTTCGGGGGGACCTAGCCAAGCTCAGGGAATGAGCTGCATGCTGACAAATGCATTTAAGTGTGAAAAACAGAGAGCAATGCAGATGGGAGGGCATAATAAGAACTAGTCATGCGCATCAGTGGCACTTACATTAATCAGAGCCAATCAGGAGGAAAGACCTGAGGATTTTTGTAGGCAGTGCAGTAAATTGGAGATGCAGTTGGAAATATAAAGAAGCAACACAGAGGGCACAGCAGAAATGTTTGTTAAGCCTAAAGAGCTACTGTCAGGGGGCTTCTATTTCTGAAGGGTAGTAGATGAAATGATAGACAGAGAGAGGTTACCCCCAACAGGACAGGCAGAACAATTACGGCTAGATGTTAACATTTCGGAACATTTCAGTTTGATTCCAGATCTGTTTACTTGGGAGAGCAGGGTCCATTGGCATCAGCAGCCTGAACACTTTAGTATGGGGAGAGCTGAATGCAGTGGAGGCTGGTGGCTCCAATGTCAGTAGGATGGTGAATCTGCTCCAGGTTTCAGTCAGAACCAGCCAGAACTCTACAGGAGCTATCTAAGGTGCCTCCACACCTTGGATAGCTCCTTTAGAGTTCTGACTGGAACCTGGAGCAGATTCCCTGCCCCACTGACATTGGAAGCCACCAGTCTCCACTGGTTGAATGGATTATCCTTCATTCTCTTTATAAGTCCAGGTGAGACTTCTGGTAAGAGACACTAGCCAAATAAAGATAAGTGCGTTTGACCCAGTGCCACCAGAAAGCAGTTTGTTTACATTGCATGTAAAACTGAGCTGTTGGTGATAAACAAAGGCGAAATATCAGGCTAAAGCAGCATGCTCAAACTGGCACCCTCCAAAGTGTGTTGGACTACAATTCCCATAACACCTAGGAATGGGAAGACCCAAGTTCAAATCCCTACTCAGTCATGAAGCTCACTGGGGGTTCAGCCTAACCTACTTCACAAGGTTGTTGTGAGAATAAAATAGTGCAGCCTTCCCAACCTGGTGCCTTCCAGATGTGTCAGATTACACATAGGCCCTGCTCACTGGGGATGATGGGTGTTCTAGTCCAACACAGCTGGAGATGTCAGATTGGGAAGGCTGGGCTGAAGAGTGCAATGTCAAGCGACAATGTATGTGGATAAAACTGGCATCACTGTTCAAACGTTACAAGCTGAGCGTTTATATTACCCAATCAGCTCAGGCCCAATACTTGTCTATGAAGGCAGATGATATAATCAAGGGACGAACTGTCAATCTCTTCATCAGTTGACTAGACTGTGATGCCCTGTAATGCTCCTCAGGAATCCAATATGTATCCCTGTCACTGCAAACATTAACCACCCAGAACTCATTCCTGATCAGCAGTAACAGGACAAACCCATCCTTCATTCTTATCATCCAAGGAAGTGAATAACCATTCCGAAAGCCCAAGCTGACAGCAGCATTTATCAGAGGCCTGAAATGTCTATCTGGCTATACCAAAGTGAGTGGGGGCCATGGCTGTGCTGGACTGATCTGTTTGATTGTGAATATTTTTAAAGCCAGAGGTATGTTGTCAAATCCACAGGTGAAGAGTTAGGAAGTTTGAAAAAAATAAATAAATCACCATCCCTTCATTTGGACAGGTGTAAGGCAGGCACCATCATTACACAAAAGTATAATGCTTTCAATACATGTTTTATACATTCTCCTGGTGGTTGCACATGGATCTATGGCCCGATCGGAGTCCACCAGGAGAAGAGCCTTAAGTGTGGTGGCCTCTTTGTATGGAACTCCCTGCCTCTGGAGGTCAGGCGGGTGCTGACATTATGCTGTTTTTATCGCCTCCTGAAAACAGGTCTATTCCAGGAAGCCTTCCTTGACTGACCAGCCACGTTTTTTATTGGCACTGTCTTTAAATATAGTATGTTGTTCCTTTTGTCTTTTATCATTTTATCTCTTTTGTTCACTGCTCCAGAATCTGTTTAGATGTGGAATGGTTTATAAATGTTGTAAATAAATACACAAATGTGTCCCAGCAGCCCCTCTCCCCACCTAGACCATAAAGAACAGCTAGGGAGGCGGGGGGGATCCCAGGCTTCTCTGTTGCTGGTTGCTCGCCTCTCAGTCTTGGAATTACAAGAAGGAAAGGAAGGACTTGGCTGGGGTTAGAGGGATTGCTACTGCCATTGTCAGAGAGAAGGGAATTTAGGAAAATGGTCTGGAGCGGGAGGGAATGCCACCAAGCCCTACAGAGGTCGCGGCCACCGCCACTCCCTCACCAACATGCTCACGTGCACACTCTGCTCTGCTGTTGGTGTGGCTCACTGGAAGGAACGGGCATCAGAGGAGCTCAGAGCCACATGCTTCTCTCCACCACTGTCAGGACCCAGGAGTCCAGTAGTGGCATGGACTCGGACGCCAAAGAACCAGTAGGGCCAACAGAGGAACCTCCAGGCTCCACAGCAGAACCTGAGACCCCTGAGCCTTTGCTGCCAGAGACCCCTGAGTTTGGGCAGCCAGAGACCCCTGAGCCCAAGTGACCAGAGCCCAGAGCCTAGCATCAGCACTGGACCAGCACCCCCCTCCTTCTAGAAGAGCCCCACATTCCATGGAGCTGATGCGCCAACGCCAGCAGCGCACCAGGCATGAGTTCTTGGAGAGATGGAGGAGTGCTAGGCTACAGGCTTGTCCCTTTAAGGCAATTTGTAGGAAAGGGTGGAGTCTGGGACTGTAACATAAAAGGCTTCAGTTTGGTCTCAGACCTTGTTAGAGCATGTTGCTCCCTGGGAGCTCTTCTGCATGCTGCAACTTCTGGCCTGCCTCATACTCACCCATGTTCTGAGAAAAACAAAGCCAAAGGCTGGTAGGATGCTTTGTGCAGGTGTGCCATGTGACTGTATTTTAAAAAACAACATGAAAACAGAGCTGCTGACCTAGTTTTAAAGATGCCCACTTTTAAACCAAACTGCTAGGTCCTGATTGGTTCACATGACCTGGATCAGGACCATATTTGGGAATAGGGAGAGCCGTCCTCCACCCCCCCCCCCACCTCACTGTCTGAGCGCCTCTGACTCACACAGCCCGACTGCTTGGAACATTCTCAGTGTGCATGCCCAGTGCGCACGCTCAGTAGTCAACAGCTCAGAATGCTGGAGGTTGGAAGAGCAGGGCAGGGGAAGAAGATCAAAGCAAGTGTGACACTTGGCAGTGGGTGTGCCATGCGTTGATGCAAGTTACTGGTTGGGGCAGTTGCCACCCCATCTATCCCTAATGCAAAGCTGTGGCTGCTGCCAAGTAAGTGCACACTCATGACTGGCCCAGGCATGTGTAATGGAAAAACAGCTAACGGATGGCCTCCTCTCTCAATTACCCAGTCAATAAGCATCCAGTTCCTGTGTAGGGCTGCCACCATTTTGATCTTGTAGGGCTACTGTGTTTTGAAAACTGCTTGACACACAGGAATGTAAGAGGCACAGCATTACTAAGCATGGGTGTGCAGTGGCCCTGTGAGAACAAAAAAAGTGGCAGCCCCCCTTTCCTCTGTGATACTGTCATATCCTGTGTCTTGTTCTTATGATGGTTGACTGATGTGCTGCCTTTGTTACTCACTTCAGTTGTCTTAATGATGGAACACGCAATGAGAGGGAACATGGTGCTGCCTGTCACAGCATCCCACCATGGCTGAGAACCTGCATGGCCTTGCCTGTGGTTTTGTCTGCTGCAACTTGCCCAAGGGTGATGGGCAGATTGCAGCGGCTCAGTGTCATCTGGACTCCGCACTGATTACGGCTGCTGTTGTGATGAGCAAAGCTATGGGGCTGCATCTAATGAAAAAGAAAGGGTCAATAGCAAGATCTCCTGGGAATGCAATCAGCAGACGCTGGCAAGCAATCTTACGAAATTGAGATGGGTATGCCTGGATCAGCTGAACAAAATGACAGGCATTCTGGTGCATGACTGAGTCAGTGTCATGACCCCAAAGTCCAGCAGACACAGAAGCTGAGGGGACAGTGGTTCTGGCCTGAGCCCCATCACTGAAACAGAGACACCTCCCACCCTGAGCCTGAGCCCCCTGGGTTTGGACCCCTAGAGACTGCGGGCCTTAAGCCTAGTTCCATCAAGAAGCTAACCTATTTGTATCCAAGGGCCTTATACTCCACTGAGCCAGACAAGAGCTCATGGACAGATGGCAGATTGCTAGGCTCCAGGTCTGAGGGTTGCCCCATTACGGCTCTGTACTCTTCAGCAAGGGGGTGGAGCAGGAGAGATGTAGTCTGTTTCAGGGAGCATAAAAAGGCTCAGTTGAGACAGAATGCTTGTAGGGACAAGTAGTCTGCTCTGTGGGTTCCCTTTGAGACCCAGAAAGACTGAGCTCGGGAATACTAATTTTAACTGGACCCTGACTATTTTCTGCCTGTCTCCTTTTCTTTTGCTCCAGTTTGCTTGCTGGATATGACACAAATAAGTGTCTCAGTCATTGCCATTTAAGACAAAGTTAGCAATGTGCTGCTGACTTTATAGACATGTATAGTACACATGAAGGTTACTTTTATAGGGTGGTGCAAGTATTGCAAGTTTGGATCTCTAGCAGCCCTGTTTTCAGTACACTTCCAGTGCTGTGTCTGTTGCTGCGGTATGTCAGCCCCTCTCCAGTTTAGATTGTTTGCCCTGCACTCTGGGAAGGCTAGTATTGGTAAAAGTCTGCTATAGTGGGCAGATGTAACTGTTCTCCAAACTCTGTCAGAACTCACTGTCCCCGTCAAATATGCAAAGCATATTTTGCAAAGGGGGTGGAGAGAGGTCAAAGTTTCCCTGAATACATCCAAACCTTGCACTCACTAGACGTTGGAGCACCCAGCAAACTGGTTCTTCTCCATTGAGACCCTGGCTCCTGGCAGGTGGCAGGTGGGGATTGGGTTGCACTGAGCTGGGGAAACTGCTCATATGCCTGACATGTCAGCCAGTGTGCCATAGAGCTGAATGTGAAGCCCATGCCTGGGCTGCTTGGACCCTTGGGAGCTGGCAGCCAACCCACCAAATCCCAGGAGCAGGCAGCAGCACTATACTGGTCCAGGGAGTGGGGAAACATTCTAGCAAGGGTGCAGCAGCTACGTGTGCATCCAGCAGCCATAGACTGATCCAGGTTGTGATGGGTCTGGAGACTCAGAACTGGGGCCACAGCCAGCCTGTACAGTCAGCCGTCCCTTTTTTTTTTGTCTCCGCGTTTGTGCTGGAAGGAAGTCCAAACATCAGTACGGATCAGCCTGGAAATGCTGGGGCTTGGATTGGATTGGATTGGCTTGGGGCTTGGTCACTGAGCATTTGCAATTCTTTCTCTTTTATTCCAGAATGACTGCACTGAGGAAAAGCTGCCATGTGCCTGGGAAGCAAAGTAGAATAGAATGGCAAAGGGAGCCCATGACTTCCCTCTTTCTTTGCCTTTTGAGCACCTCTTTTCACAGATCTCCAATCAGGGTCTGTAATACCCATTCAAAGGAGCAATTTAATGATATGAAAGAAGTGTAGGACTTTTTTTCTGCCTAAACATGCATAGGATTGTGCCCTTAGTCTTTTAAGATGCAACAAGACTTTTTGTGCACAGAATAAATTCATTACTGAAAAAAAAAGCCAGCCCTGGTCTAAACCCTTCTTGAGCCCAGGTTTGACTCAATTTACAAGCTAGGTGGGGCTGGACTCACTGCATACAATGCTCTTTAGTTATAACTGTTGGTACATTACCTGGCAAGTGGATCACTAGGACATGGTCGGAGAGATTCTGACCATATTCCTGGATCTGTCATGCTGTTTGGCAATAAACTACTAACTTCTTTATAGCCTCCATATTTCTTTTTGCTACAATTATCTCCCTAATTCTTGTCCAGATGATGTTTAGGTGGGCCCTTAGCACTATATGAATTAGACAAGTACTTCTAGTTTGGGGCCTTGCAGTTAAATAATAACGTTGGAAAACTGCAGAAGGTGCAGTAAGGATCTTCAAGAGGGATCCGAGGCCTGGAAGAGAAGCTTTGTGAAAAGACACTTAGTGCTTTGTATATTGCAAGAGGCAGAGAGTGCAGTCATGCTTCTGCTTTCTGCTCCTACTTATACTGTACCTTTCAGTTACCAAGCCAGTGTGGATTTTCAAAAGCCTGATAAATGCAAAAAGGCACCAGAACATAAGCAGAACACTCTCTGTGTTTTAACTCTTCTTTACAGTGTCCGCAGAACCTTACATTTTTGCTGTACAGGTTTTTCAGCATTGTAACACCGATCAAAAGTCAAAACATTTACATGGGAGATCTTTACATTCCTAGGGTTTTGCATGCGGAGAAAAGGAAGAATCTCTGTCTCTGTGCTATGCATATGCTTTCTTCATTCTTGCCTGCACTCAGGCCCCTACCATAGAAAGAATGCAAACTTGGAAATGTGTTCATATTTTGCATCCTTTATTCTGCTTTCAATTGCTGCCAAATTGACACGGTCAGCAGCACCTCCCGAGTCCTCAGGATTATCAATGTGAGGTTATTGTGCAGCTTTAGCCATGTTGTTGCAACCGTGAAAGCATCCTGCATGTTCAACGCTTGCCCACAGGTTTCCAGTTCATCCTGGCAAGTGGAGAGTGTGAGAGAGACACTAAGGGCACAATCCTATGCTTGTTTAGACAGAAGGAAGTCCTACAACTCCCAGCTCCAAAGTTGTAGGACTTCCTTCTGTCTAAACAAGCATAGGATTGCACCCTAAAGGAAGCTGATATTTTTTACAGGCCAAATTAGTAGTTTCCATATCCATATGCTGCAGGAATGGTGGTGTATAATAGACCCTGCTAATACATTTCGACGTAACCCTGCTAATACATTTCTGAGTTGAAAATTTTAGTCTTCCAAGTGTGCAGAAAGAAGCAGAAATTAATGTTAATGAAGTTGAAGATCTATTCATCACTGGTGTAGATTGCCAGTGGTATAAGCTCCCTGTTTTTCTGCCTGGACTTAGACATATCCATGCACTGTTGCCCTGTGGGGTGAATTCTACCATGGACAAAATTAACAGAACTGCCCTGTGGTAACCAACAGGAAATCCTCAATTTCCTCAGATGCACTGGAGATTTTTAAAGACACTCATTATTAAAAATAAATCAATCTCCCCCTTCTGTCTGGGTTCCCTAGCTTGATATTCATCTTCCTGCTCCCTCCTTTCCTTCTGCAACCTCACCTTTCAGGCAGTGACAATCCATCCATCCTAAGGACCAAATCTGCCACCTCGTTTCCTAGGCAACCAGCAAGGTAGAATGGGAGAGGCAGCAGTAACACTGCAGCAGAGACCCTTTTTTCTGAGAACTGTCTGAGGTGTGTGTGTGATTGTCTTAGCAGCAAAATAGACCCCCCCCAAACAAGCCCCAGGACTAATAGGCAATGAGGCAGCATGCGTGAAGGAATATGACTTGCATATAACCTGTTCCCTTTACAACACCAAAATGGCAAATAAGAGCAGTAAGGGCACAGCAGATTGTCACGTCTTTTTTCTTCAACATGCTGCCCTCTGCAGAAATGAGCAGATTAGAACTTTCATCCAGCCTGTGGGGCAAAAAAAAAGACCCTGAGTGTTCTTTTTGTTGCAGAATGTACATAGCAGTAGACCTGTAACGTAGCCCTTCTAGGACAACGTGGTCCTTCTGAAACCCTTTTAGCCTGAGGGACGAATTCCATTTTGGAGAAACTCTCAGAGGCCACATCCCAGGGGTGAGTGGAGACAAAGGCAAAAGGAGGCTGTTGAAATTACCAAAAATACCATATTTTAGGGTAAAGCTCTTACGGTCAGCCACTAAACCTTAGGAGAGGCATTTCAACTTTTAGAATGGGGAAAAAATTGCACAAAAGCCAGGATGCCATCAAATTATCGGTGGTCTGAGGGAAAAGGGAGGGGCCAGGGAAACGGGACGTGGCCATCTGGGGAATCCCTAAGGGCCGGATTGGAAACCCAAAAGGGCCAGATTTGGCCCCCAGGCCTGATGTTCTGCACCCCTGTTCTAGGACATGTCACCCGCACAGTAGTAAACTATGTCCCTGAATTTCAGCCACGTACAGTTTTCTTTTTGTAAATGAAAAAGTGCCTGGGACATACAAATACCAAGAAATCTATTGAGTTTTACCTTGAGGGTGTTTTTTGGTTCCAAGCAAGGTAGGGATTAAAATGTTCAAACAACAATGGGTCCAGGAAATAGATTTAAGTGTCCATACAGACTTTTATTCTGTAAAGAAAACAATAACTCCAGAGCATAAAACATCACAAGAAATCTATTGGTTTTTGCCTTTGGGGTGCTTTTTTGCCCCAGCCAATGTAATATGTTGGGATTTTTCAGACAAAAACTGATCCAAGGGATCAGATTTAAGTGCTTTTCTTCTGACACCACACACATGGATTTGTTTTGGGAAATTTTAGTACCCAGAGATGCACTGGAATCTGGTTTATGATAATGAAATGGCCCCTCCCCCCCCCAAAACAGTATGATTTTTTGTGTGTGGGGGATTGGATTAGCAACAATGTTTTCACCAAGTACAGCAACAAATCACCCTGGTATATAACAGCCACTATTTCTGTTCCTTGCCACCACTCCATTTGCTTTATGCAAGTGTCTCCTGCTGTTATGAAAGAAGTGACTCTGGAAAAATCCCCTTGCTCAGGCCTGTATCCTGAACAATCGGCAGGAGTAAAGCTCAGGGGACTGGAAACAAAGCCCTATGAAGAGAGACTGAAAGAACTGGGCATGTTTAGCCTTGAGAAGAGAAGACAGGGGAGATATGGTAGCACTCTTCAAGTACTTGAAAGGTTGTCACAGAGAGGAAGGTCAGCATCTCTTCTCGATCATCCCAGAGTGCAGGACACGGAATACTGGGCTCAAGTTACAGGAAGCCAGATTCCGGCTGAACATCAGGAAAAACCTCCTGACTGTTAGAGCAATACAACTATGGAACCAATTACTTGGGGAGGTAGTGGGCTCTCCCACACTGGAGGCATTCAAGATGAGGCTGGATAGCCATCTGTCGGGGATGCTCTGACTTGGATTCCTGCACTGAGCAGGGGGTTGGACATGATAGTCTTGTAGGCCCCTTCCAACCCTACTATTCTATGATTCAGCCATGATAACTCCTCATCACATTATGCCAATGGAAAGTCTGCATCAATATAGTTTCACTGCAGGCTCGGTGAAAGACAAGATTACACCTCCATTTCTGCATTAGACCTAGATATTTCTCCATGGGGTGTTGCTCCCTACTATCCAAATTTGTTTAGAGAAGAGAGGAGATATGCAAGAAGGGTATCTGATCAGGGTAAAACAGGTAAGTGCTGCAAGACACACATACAAACCTCCACACTTGATATTCCACCACAATCTGGGGCCCTACTGCCTATATTCACTGGGAGCCTATGGCCCCTCTACAAGCCAGACTCCAATGATGCTACTGAATTTGGGTTGGGTTTTTGTTCCATGCTACTGAATTTGAAGGGGAAGGAGTGCTTCACTCAGTTTCAGGTCTTTCCCTCTCTGCAGCACCCCTTGTTACGGCAAGCACATGCACACCTCCTGGCAAACACATGGCACTCTGGGATTACTGAGGAGACGATAATCCCAGGGAGAATGGGCTCACTATCCTTTCACTTGGAAAGCAGACACATGGCAGTGCTCCTGGGCATTGCGCTTGCGGCAGAGAATGTGCCAGGGCTCTCGATGCACCGTCTGCCATCACCAGAGGGCAGTGCTCAGTTCTCCGTGCAGCCTTGGCAGTGGGCAGGGGAAGATGCGGCCTGGAGAACACTGTTGTGACAGGCTGGCTGATCGGGCCGGCGGATGGAGGATCTATGAGCAATTCTGAACATATGTTTGGTGTGGGAGAGACCTTGAGCTCTCCAGTTTTGGCCCTTTTGCTGACCAAAGAGAGACCAGGAAGAAGGGGCGGGGTCCAGATGATGCTATAATTAAATGAGGTAGGACAAGTGCTTTATTGGGTCAGCTTCCGAGGGTGAGAATACACAAACATTAAAACCTAACAGTGCCCTTCTATAGGCAGAACAAGAAGACAAACGGTAGATTTTACCTTTCATAGGATCATTTAGCAAATGGAATCTTTAAATCCTCTCAAGTAAATCAGATCCTTACAGCAAGCTCTAAGGGCAGCTGAAAAACACAGGACTTTTCTGTCCTAGTAATAATATAATAATTAGAACTGACATAATGTTTTCCTGAGCACACAGTGGTTTACATAAATGGTCACAAAAACCCTTACAACAACCTAGTATTATTTGTTTGTTTTTAATTATTATTATTGTTATGTATTTGATTTCTACGCCACCTTTCTATCAAGAAAGTGGCACTCAAGGCAGCTTGCAATCATAGATAAATAAAAACTTGATTAAAACAATAATAAAACAAAGGCATTAAAACATAACAATAGCAGAATAAAAACAGCAGCCAGCTCAGCTGATCAGCTTGCATGCCAAAGGTCTGCTGGAATGAACACATCTTTGCCTGCCAGCAGAAGCACAGCAGAAAGGTAGCCACCCTACCTTCCCTTGGCAGGGAGTCCCACAGCCTGGGAGCAGCTGCCAAGAAGGCCCTCTCTTGTGTTGCCACCAACACACCTCTGAAGGCAGTGGTACTGAAAGAAGGGCCTCTCCTGAAGATCTTAAAACCCAGGCTTGTATGGGAGAAGGTGGTCTTTCAGGTAACCTGGTCCCAAGCCATACAGAGCTTTATATGAGGTAGGCCATTACTATCCCCAAGGTAGGCCATTACTATCCCCATTTTGCAGATGAGGGGCTGAGACTGAGAGAACATAGCTCATTCATGGCTGAGCTGAAATTTGAACCAGGGATGGTGATGATATTCTCCTCCTCCTCCTCCTCTGGTTGGGTGAATGGGAAAACGTTTTCAGTGGGCTGGGTTTAATTACCATGCAATGTAAGTTTGCAGACATACGCAGTTTAATTAACTTTCCCACTTCTTTTTATCCAGATGTACATTCAGCGCTGAGAAAGAACTTACCGACCTCTCCTTCTCTTTCCCTCCCTCAGCTCTGGCCATAAGGGTGCCATTCATCATGCATGAAATGTATTTACCTTCACCACTGAGAAGACTACTTATGTGAACCTCAGGCATATGCTCAAAAGACCCAGTGAAGGTAACGTACATGAACTGGCTCTGTGTGGAGCTCCTTAAATAACCACTAAACCACAGTATCATGACAGAGCAGATTAGCTGTGGTTTTAAAGGATAATTTCAGACCTTGGTATAGAGAAGCTTATCTCAACAAAGATATTTTTTTAAAGCTCTTCAGAAGTTTGAATAAATATTTACTCCCATTTAAGAAATTGTGCATTCTACTGAAATAGCACAAAAGTCCCCTCCCTTCTTCCTGATATTCACTCAGAGGAAATAGAAGGTTGGATCCAGACTTGGTTATACTTAAAGTAGACCCAGTGGAATGAGTGGGTCTACTCTAAGTATCTCTAAGTCTGGATCCAACCCAGTGTGTAAAATTCTCAGATTTACAATACTATATACTGGGCAGGATAAGGTGTGATCACGCCTCAGCCCCTGAATCTGTTTTCAAGATTAGGGGGGGGATGAATCTCAAGATATGTGAGTAAAGCATCTCTGAGCAATGTGCAGAGTGCTTTTCTTTGACCACAGTGCGATCATGGCCTGTTCCCTTCCCACACTGGATTAAGGAGCAGCAGTGCATCTATGGTAGATGGCACAGCTCCCAGGCAGACTTGAGCCCTGTGCCTTAAAAAAAGAGAAAAAAGAGAAAGCAGTGTTTGTGAAGTGTACCAGGTATCAGTCATTCATGCTCTAGTTACATCCAGGCTGGACTACTGCCATGCGCTCTGCATGCTGTTACCTTTATAAACAGTTTAAAAACTACAAATGGTTCAAAATATGCCCATCTGATTGTTATGTGGAGCCTGACAATCAGAGCATATATCTCTGATCCTAGATGCACTGTTACTTTTCCAGGTTCAGTTTAAGGTGCTGATGGTAGCCTCTAAAGCTCTTAATAGTCTAGAACAGAAGTGGGCAACTTTGGGTGATCCTGGGGCCATTTCCCAGCCCCTAGACTTCCCTGGGGGCTGTAGCCCTGCGACCACACTATTTGCAGTGGCAAAAAAAAGGTGGTTTGCTGACAAAATTTGGTGGCAAATCACTACAGAGACTGAAGAGGGTCACATAAAACAAGGTACATTTGGCACTTTTGAGTCCTGTAGTGGTTTGCGGCTAAATTACAGTGGCAAACTGCCAATCTGTTTGCTGCAGCACTGCCGAATTTCAGCAGTGTGGGGGCAGCAGCAGGGGTGGCAAGGGCCGCACTCAAGGCCATGGGAGGCTGCATGCCCACCCCGATCTAGGACTAGGTTACCTCAAGGACTGCCTTCTCCTATAAACAGTTGCCCAAACTTTGGGGGTTGGACGCGATGGTCTTATAGGCCCCTTCCAACCCTACTATTCTGTGATTCTATGATATTAGTATCAGAGGCCCTGCTCTTTATCCCATTGTCACGTGAGTTCTGTCAGCTTCTGTAGGTTTGACTGATTTCACTTAATCAATTTAAATACTGCTGAACATATTTAAAAATATCTCTAAGTGGTTTACAAGAAAATTAAGTACATTAAAATACATTATGATATATATTAAAATACAATAGCAATACATAATCATTGCTAAAACATTAATAAAAACATTAAACCAGTTAAAACCAATACATCATAATTACAAACAAACAGACTGGGCAGCACATTCACGCAGGAAGGCCTGGGTAAAGAAATGGGTATTTAATTGGCACCTAAAGCATGCTACAATTGGCACCTCCCAAATACCAGGGCAAGGTCAGTCCATTAAGCGGGTACAACCATGGAGAAGACCCACTTCCTGGTTGCTTCAAGATGGCAATATGTAGGTTGCGGTTCCACCAGCAAGGCCTCCTCTGATGATCTTAATGCCTCACAGGTCTGTGCTGGGGAAGGCGATCTGCCAGGTAACCTGATCCCAAGTTGTTCAGGGCTTTATATGCCAACTGCAAGACCTTGTACTTGGCTTGGTAGCTAATATGTAGACAGTGCAGTTGCTTTAACACTGGTATAATATGTGCATGGCCAGGCACTCCTCTCAACATCCTGGATGCTCTATTCTGTACCAGCTGCAGCTTCCGGACCAAGCACGAGGGTGTTGTTCAGTCGTTCAGTCGTGTCCGACTCTTTGTGACCCCATGGACCATAGCACGCCAGGCCTTCCTGTCCTGCACTTTCTCCCGGAGTGTGCTCAAGTCCATATTCATTGCATCAGTGATGCTACCTAGCCATCTCATCCTCTGCCGTCCCCTTCTCCTTTAGCCTTCAATCTTTCTCAGTATCAGGGACTTTTCCAGGGAGTTTTCTCTTCGCATTAGGTGGCCAAAATATTTGAGTTTCTGCTTCAGTATCTGTCCTTCCAATGAGCACTCAGGGTTGATTTCCTTTAAGATTGACTGATTTGACTTCCTTGCAGTCCAGGGGACTCGCAAGAGTCTTCTCCAGCACCACAGTTTGAAAGCATCAATTCTTAGGCGCTCAGCCTTCCTTATAGTCCAGCTCTCACAGCCATACATTGCTACTGGGAAAACCATAGCTTTGATTATACGAACCTTTGTCAGCAAGGTGATGTCTCTGCTTCTTACTATGCTGTCTAGGTTTGCCATAGTTTCCTCCCAAGGAGCAAGCGGCTTTTAATTTCATGGCTACAGTCACCGTCTGCGGTGATCTTGGAGCCCAAGAAAATAAAATCTGTCACTGCGTCTATTTCTTCCCCTTCTATATGCCAGGAAGTGATGGGGCCAGATGCCATGATCTGAGTTTTTTTAATGTTGAGTTTCAAACCAGCTTTTGCACTCTCCACTTTCACCCTCAACAAGAGACTCTTGAGATCCTCTTTGCTTTCTGCCATTAGGGTGGTATCGTCTGCATATCGGAGGTTGTTGATAATTCTCCCAGCAATCTTAATTCCAACCTGTGATTCATCCAACCCAGCATTTCTCATGATGTACTCTGCATATAAATTAAATAAGCAGGGCGACAATATACAGCCTTGTCGTACTCCTTTCCCAATTTTGAACCAATCGGTCATTCCATGTCCGGTTCTTACTGTTGCTTCTTGACCCTCGTACAGGTTTCTCAGGAGACAGGTAAGGTGGTCTGGTACTCCCATCTCTTGAAGAATTTGCCACAGTTTGTTGTGATCCACACAATCAAAGGCTTTAGTGTAGTCAATGAAGCAGAAATAGACGTTTTTCTGGAATTCTCTTGCTTTCTCCATGATCCAGTGAATGTTGGCGATTTGATCTCTAGTTCCTCAGCCTCTTCGAAACCCAGCTTGTACTTCTGGTAGTTCTCGGTTCACATACTGCTGAAGCCAAGCTTGTAGGATTTTGAACATAACCTTGCTGGCATGTGAAATGAGCGCAATTGTACGGTAGTTTCAACACTCTTTGGCGTTGCCCTTTTTTGGAATTGGAATATAAACTGACCTTTTCCAGTCTTGTGGCCATTGTTGAGTGTTCCAAATTTGTTGGCATATTGAGTGCAGCACTTTCACAGCATCATCTTTTAGGATCTTAAATAACTCAGCTGGAATACTGTCATCTCCACCAGCTTTGTTGTTACTAATGCTTCCTAAGGCCCACTTGACTTCACTCTCTAGGATGTCCGGCTCAAGTTCCATGACTGCACTATCTTGGCTATCAGGGACATTCAGATCTTTCCTGTATAGTTCTTCTGTGTATTCTTTCCACCTCTTCTTAATCTCATCTGCTTCTGTTAGGTCCCTGCCTTCTTTGTCCGTCTTTGCACAAAACGTTCCCTTAATATCTCCGATTTTCTTGAAGAGATCTCTAGTCTTTCCCATTCTATTGTTTTCTTCGATTTCTTTGCATTGTTCATTTAAGAAGGCCTTCTTGTCTCTCCTTGCTATTCTTTAGAAATCTGAATTCAGTTGGGTATATCTTCCCCTTTCTCCCTTGCTTTTCGCTTCCCTTCTTTCCTCAGCTACTTATAAAGCCTCATCAGACAGCCACTTTGCTTTCTTGCATTTCTTTTTCATTGGGATGGATTGAGTTGCTGCCTTCTGAACAATATTACGGATTTCCGTCCATAGTTCCTCAGGCACTCTGTCTATCAGGTCTAATCCCTTAAATCTATTCTTCACCTCCACTGTATATTCATCAGGGATATGATGGAGGTCATACCTGAATGGTTTAGTGGTTTTCCTTACATTCTTCATTTTAAGCCGAAATTTTGCAAGAAGCAGCTCATGATCTGAGCCACAGTCAGCTCCAGGTCTTGTTTTTACTGACTATACACAGCTTCTCCATCTTTGGCTGCAAAGTACATAATCAATCTGATTTCGATATTGACCATCTGGTGATGTCCATGTGTAGAGTCGCCTCTTGTGCTTTTGGAAAAGAGTGTTTGCTATGATCAGCGTGTTCTCTGGGCAAAACTATTAGCCTTTGTCCTGCTTCATTTTGTACCCCAAAGCCATGCTTGCCTGTTATCCCGGTGATTTCTTGACTTCCTACTTTGGCATTCCAATCCCCTATGATGAAGAGGACATCTTTTTGTGGTGTTAGTTCTAGAAGGTGTTGTAGGTCTTCATAGAACCGATCAACCTGAGCTTCTTTGGCATCAGTGGCTGGCCATAGACTTGAATTACTGTGATGCTGAATGGTTTGCCTTGGATTCATACTGAGATCATTCTATTGTTTTTGAGATTGTACCCCAGTACTGCTTTTCCCACCCTTTTGTTGACTATGAGTGCTACTCCATTTCTTCTAAGGGATTCTTGCCCACAGTAGTAGAGATAACGGTCACCTGAATTAAATTCACCCATGCCTGTCCATTTTAGTTCGCTGATTCCCAAGATGTCGATGTTCAATCTTGCCATCTCATGTTTGACCACCTCCAGCTTACCTTGATTCATTGATCTTACATTCCAGGTTCCTAAACAATATTGTTCTTTACAGCATCGGACTTTCTTTTCACCACCAGACACTTCCACAGCTGAGTGTCCTTTCGGCTTTGGCCCAGCCGCTTCACTCTTTCTGGCGCTACTTGGAAATTCCCTCTGCTCTTCCCCAGTAGTATATTGGACACCTTCCAACCTGAGGGGCTCATCTTCTGGCGTCATCTCTTTTAGCCTTGTGATACGTTCCATGGGGTTTTCTTGGCAAGAATACTGGAGTGGGTTGCCATTTCCTTCTCCAGTGGACCACATTTTGTCAGAACTCTCCACCATGACCTGTCCGTCTTGGGTGGCCCTGCACAGCATAGCTTATGGCTTCACTGAGTTACGCAAGCCCCTTCGCCACAACAAGGCAGTGATCCATGAGGGTCACCTCACACAAAGCGCATTACAGTAATCTAAACATGAGGTTACCAGTGCATGGACCACAGTGGCCAGGCTATCCTGTAGAATTGGGGTGGGGTGGGGTGTGCCATCTTGTCCTCCATCTCAGGAAGCAGACTATCTTGGGTCAGCTCTGCCACCTCTATGCTGTGTTGGAGGGACTCAGGTCATGAGTCACTTAACCTGAACTTGAAGCGTGAATATGTACCTGAGTCAGGTGGGAGGGGATCTCTGGAAGATCATACTGCCTTTTCCTTGTCTCCTCCCCCTACTCTCCCATTCTCCTTCCTACTTCCTCCTGCAAGGGATGCTGACCATTAGGCTGACCTCAGCCAATTTACCTCGAGATGTAAGCTTGTTATATCTCAAGTAAAGTCTGTCATTAACCACTTGTGTGTGTTTTATCTACATCTGTGGCTACTGATGGGGGGGTGGGGTGGGGGTGGGGCTGATTTGGACTTCATGTTATGTGGCCCAGTAGCCAATAAAGGAGAAAAAGGCTTTTGCAAGGAATCACCCAGACACCTTTGAGTACTGCCCATCGGATAGACAAGAGAGAAAAATCTTGGAGGGTGGAGTGATGGCAGAAGGAACTATACATGCAGCCATGGAAAAACTAGGCACCGGGAACTACCATATATGGAAGTTCAAGATGGAAATGGTGCTAGTGAAAGAGGACTTATGGGAGGTTCTGGAATTGGCTCGCCCCACAGAAAACCTCCAGGGCTAGGACAAAAGGGACAGAAAAGTAAGGGCA
Source organism: Heloderma suspectum (assembly GCF_057233095.1). Lineage (NCBI taxonomy): Eukaryota > Metazoa > Chordata > Lepidosauria > Squamata > Helodermatidae > Heloderma > Heloderma suspectum. Next base: position 236,323,770 of record NC_139461.1, read on the forward strand.
ACAATTGCTCTATCAGTCCAAAATGACCAGTTGCTCCACCTCAGAAATTAGAAAACAGCTAAGCAAATGTGGGAGGCTCTGTGGATGGTGCACCAGTCTACCAGCATAAATGCAAAGCACTTTTTGAAGAGGAAGCTCTTTAAAATGAGGCTCAAGAAACGAGCCAGCTTGCCGGACCATGTAAATGCAGTCTTGCAGTTCGTTGAGGAGCTGCAGGCAATTGGCTCAGAGACCCCAGAGGAGGATGTCGCGGCCATCATTTTGTGCAGCCTAGATCCTATGAACCCCTCATAATAGCTTTGGAAGCACCCCCGGAAGCAGAACTAAAATTGGACTATGTAATGGCCAGGCTGATTAGTGAGTGGAATCGCAGGATGGAAAACATGGCTGACACCTCATGTAAGAGGGCAAAGGCTAGACCAGAAACAAAGGCCAGGAGGGAATCAGAACAAGCCCTTAAGGCAAAGACAAAACAATGCTACCAGTGTGGTTCCAGGGCACATTTCAAGAGAGACTGTCCTGAAAACAGCCACAAGAGGGAGCCAAAGAGCAATGGAGGGCAAGGCAGAGTAAACTGCAAGCCACAAGGGGCCCACTCCTGCCAGTCTGTTTACCTCAGAGTAACCAAAGCTCCGAGGCACAACCTAGTTTGGGTACTGGACTTAGGAGCCAGCAGCCACATAACTAGCCAGACGGAGTCCTTCAAGGAACTGGATCACTAAAATCAGGGTTATGTTTACTTAGCTAATGGGAAACAGATAGAATCATAGAATAGTAGGGTTGGAAGGGGCCTCTAAGACCATCAAGTCCAACCCCCTGCTCAATGCAGGAATCTAAGTCAAAGCATCCTGACAGATGGCTGTTCAGCTTCATCTTGAATGCCTGTAGTGTGGGAGAGCCTGCTACCTCCCTCCAGATAAAAGCAGCTGGAATAGGAGAAGGCACCACAGACTGTATAGCACCACCGCATGGTGGGAAAATAAAGCTATAAGAAAATAAATAAAATAAATAACAAGGCTGAGCGTAGCAGCCAGCGGGGAGATGCAAGTTAGCCATCTAGACATTAAAACAGCATTCCTATATGGTGAAATAGAGGAAGACCTGATGCAACCACCAGGGTTTGTAGATCCAGAAGGGGCAAGAAAAGTGTGCAAACTGCACAAAAGCATTTACGGAGTTAGGCAGACCGCTAGGGCCTGGAACGAGAAAGTTAATGGAGTCCTAGTAAATCTGGGCTTCACCAAGGGGAAAGCAGACTCCTGCCTCTATACCAGACAGAAGGGGGGCAGGTGGGCATTCATACTGGTGTATGTGGATGATTTGTTCCTGTACTATGAGTGGGAAAGCAATGGCACAGAAATTATGCTCAGACTAAAGCAGAACTTTGAAATCAAGGACCTGGGTCCAGTAGCACACTATTTGAATATACAGGTCAAGAAGGCAGATGATGGGAACTTCCTTCTGAGTCAAAAGACAAAAAATCGAGGAGATGCTGCTGGAGTTTGGAATGGCAGAGGCAAAGGGGGTCAAGACTCCCATGACCACAGATCACCTGAAGGGGCGAGGTGATGACTGCCAGATAATCAGCGGTATTGAAGGGCCATTGGTAAGCTGCTATTCGTCTCAACAGTGACCATGCCAGACACAGCTGCAGCTGTGGGCATCCTGAGCAGGAAAGCAGACCAGCCATCTCAACGCGGATGGGACGGAGTGGAGCATATGATGCGCTACTTGAATGGTACGGCACATACAAAGCTCAAGTTGTCCAGCAGCACACACGCAGGACTGATCAGGTTTGTGGACTGGGCAGGCGATGAGTCAGTCCACAAGTCCACATCAGGAAACCTATTCATATACAACAGCGGGACTATCAGTTGGGCCAGTAAGAAGCAGGCAGTTGTGGCCATGTCTTCCACAGAAGCAGAGTATGTGGCAGCAGCCAGTGCATGTCAGGAAGTGATTTGGCTTAGACAATTATTCACTGACATGGGACTGGAGAACACGCAAGCTACAGTGCTATATGAAGACAATCAGGGGTGCCTAAAGCTAGCATCGAGCGAGAAACTGAGGCCATGCATGAAGCACATTGATGTGAGGCATGACCGGCTAAGGGACGTAGTAGAGCAAGAGGTGATTGAACTGAAGTATTGCCCGCCCGAAGAAATGGTGGCAGATGTTCTGACAAAGCCTCTGCCGGGGGAATTGCACCAGAGCCACCTGATGGGATGGGATTAGTACAGTGACCCATTGCCCTCGAGAAGGGGTGTTGGAGGGACTCGGGCCATGAGTCAATTAACCTGAACTTGAAGGATTAATATGTACCTGAGTCAGGTGAGAGGGGATCTCCGTGAGATCATATTGCCTTTTCCTTGTCTCCTCCCCCTACTCTCCCATTCTCCTTCCTACTTCCTCCTGCAAGGGATGCTGACCGTGAGGCTAACCCCAGCCAACTTACCTTGATATGTAAGCTTGTTATATCTCAAGTAAAGTCTGTCCTTAACTCACCACTTGAGTATCTTTTGTCTACATCTGTGGCTACCGACAGGGGGCTGATTCAGACTTCATGATAATCTCCTTATGTCTTGTTTGGCCTTCAGTTATTTTTATTTTAAACAGCAAGCTTCTAGTCCCTTTGCATAAGAAGGCATAAGGAAAAACAGGTAGGCAACAAGTGGGCAGTATCCAGCATACCCAGGGCTCATTTCTGTGGGAGAGCCTGCAGGTACTTGGTGTCTCATGGATGTTCAAAACCTCTTCCCTGAATGATCAGCTTTTGGTCTGAAAAAAAGTCAGTTTCTTGCCCTTTTACTTACTGAAATATGTGGGGAAATCTTCAGGCAATGTTCTACCCTATTGCCCAGTATTAGGTACTGAGATAGTACTGATGTCTCCAACTTTAGAGAATGCCAAGAGAAACCTCTCATGTTCCAATGTTATCATATAAAACTTCACTTTAATTTGGATAGTGTGTTGCAAACAATATTGAACAATCTTTCCAAGAGCAAAGATGAAAAGGTCAGTATCGTTTGTACTGCAAGACCCCACGAATAATAAGTAAAGCCCAACCATGTCAATATGCGTCATCCAGTAATTTGCAGTTGATCAATTATCACTATTTGTTGTATACTCACAGAAGACATTGGGTTGGATCCAGTCTTAGTCACACTTAGAGTAGACTCATTGAGATCAGTGGGATTTAATTAGTCATGACTAAGTGTCATTGATTTCAATAGGTCTACTCTAAGTATGGCTAAGTCTGGATTCAACCCATTGTATTTGTGCCTACTAGCATTCTGAAGTGTGATGATGGCCCTGCTATCTTAAAAGAGGCTTCTGCCTGCCACTGCTGCTACTGCTCTTCCTATTAGTGTCAGCTTAAAAAAGTGTTTTAAGTAGTGGTGGGGAGAATGAGAGCTAATATGATGCCCTCTAATAGTACCCTAAGCTGTCCCTGTCACCACCACCTCCATCACTGTTCAAGCAATTGCCCAAATGCCTGCCTGACACATCTATTGGCCTCCGCTTGAGTGCGTATTGCATCCCCACATGGTGAATACCATAACATCTGAAGGAGGAATGCATCTATAGAAATCATGTCTTCTTTCAAGTACTGCAGTATTCACTGCAAGGCATGTAGTGTTCACCAGGAAGCATCTCTTCCATATCAAGTGGGAAGCAGCCCTCAGTCTCTCACCATGCGTATTTAACTGATGGCAATGAACACTCCGTTGACCACCTTGCTAAGTCCCAGTGGTGTGCCTGCCCTGCATATCTGGTCCTTCTAGGACTGAAGAGAAGAGACAAGAATTATTTGGACTATTTTGCTGTTCATATTTTGCCTTCTAATACAGTGCAAGGGATATGAGGCAGAAGCTACTCACTAAGGCAACTCATGTGGCACCTTAAACACTAACAAATGCATTCCGGTATGAGAGTCTGCTTCATCAGATGCATGAAAATTTGTCATTAAAGCTCATGTTTGTTAAGAAAAAGCCACTTTCTGGCTTGAGACTTTGCAGACATTTCCAGCAAGGAAGTACTGAATAGGATGCTCTAGTGTCAGTTTCTCTGGTGGTGAACATGTGTCAGGGATAGCGTCTTTAGACATATTCATTCCATATGGGAGGAGAAGAGGAGAAAGGACTCTCAAGAACCACTGCATCTTCACCTCCTCCTCCTCCTCTTTGTCATGTTCCTTCTGTTTCCAAAGGAAGCAGTTCCAGACTTTTGCTTCACAAATGCTCCCCCTGGTCTGTTCCTGACGTAAACCTTGCAAGAAGGAACAATGCCATTCAGCTTAAATACAGATGTACAGATGAGGACTATTCCAGACAATAATTCTATTGTGCAATAAAAATGTAGGTTGTTGTTGTTGTTCAGTTGTTAAGTCGTGTCCAACTCTTCGTGACCCCATGGACCATAGCACGCCAGGCCTTCCTGTCCTCCGCTCTCTCCCGGAGTGTGCTCAAGTTCATATTCATTGCATCAGTGATGCTATCTAGCCATCTCATCCTCTGCCGTCCCCTTCTCCTTTTGCCTTCAATCTTTCCCAGCATCAGGGACTTTTCCAGGGAGTTTTCTCTTCCCATTAGGTGGCCAAAATATTTGAGCTTCAGCTTCAGTATCTGTCCTTCCAATGAGCAGTCACGGTTGATTTCGTTTAGGACTGACTGATTTGACCTCCTTGCAGTCCAGGGGACTCGCAAGAGTCTTCTCCAGCACCACAGTTCGAAAGCATCTTCGCTGCTCAACCTTCCTTATAGTCCAGCTCTCACAGCCATACATTACTACTGGGAAAACCATAGCTTTGATTATACGAACCTTTGTCGGCAAGGTGATGTCTCTGCTTCTTACTATGCTGTCTAGGTTTGCCATAGTTTCCTCCCAAGGAGCAAGCGGCTTTTAATTTCATGGCTACAGTCACCGTCTGCGGTGATCTTGGAGCCCAAGAAAATAAAATCTGTCACTGCGTCCATTTCTTCCCCTTCTATATGCCAGGAAGTGATGGGGCCAGATGCCATGATCTGAGTTTTTTTAATGTTGAGTTTCAAACCAGCTTTTGCACTCTCCACTTTCACCCTCAACAAGAGGCTCTTGAGATCCTCTTTGCTTTCTGCCATTAGGGTGGTATCGTCTGCGTATCTGAGGTTGTTGATAATTCTCCCGGCAATCTTAATTCCGACCTGTGATTCATCCAACCCGGCGTTTCTCATGATGTACTGTGCATATAAATTAAATAAACAGGGCGACAATATGCAGCCTTGTCGTACTCCTTTCCCAATTTTGAACCAATCGGTCGTTCCATGTCCGGTTCTTACTGTTGCTTCTTGACCCTTGTAAGGTTTCTCAGGAGACAGGTAAGGTGGTCTGGTACTCCCATCTCTTTACGAATTTGCCACAGTTTGTTGTGATCCACACAATCAAAGGCTTTAGCATAGTCAATGAAGCAGAAATAGATGCTTTTCTGGTATTCTCTGGCTTTCTCCATGATCCAGCGAATGTTGGCGATTTGATCTCTAGTTCCTCTGCCTCTTCGAAACCCAGCTTGTACTTCTGGTAGTTCTCGGTTCACATACTGCTGAAGCCTAGCTTGTAGGATTTTGAGCATAACCTTGCTGGCATGTGAAATGAGTGCAATTGTGCGGTAGTTTGAACACTCTTTGGCGTTGCCCTTCTTTGGAATTGGAATGTAAACTGACCTTTTCCAGTCTTGTGGCTACTGTTGAGTGTTCCACATTTGTTGGCATATTGAGTGCAGCACTTTAATAGCATCATCTTTTAGGATCTTAAATAGCTCAGCTGGAATACTGTCATCTCCGCCAGCTTTGTTGTTCGTAATGCTTCCTACGGCCCACTTGACTTCACTCTCTAGGATGTCCGGCTCAAGTTCAGTGACCGCACTATCTTGGCTATCAGGAACATTCAGATCTTTCCTGTACAGTTCTTCTGTGTATTCTTTCCACCTCTTCTTAATCTCATCTGCTTCTGTTAGGTCCCTGCCTTCTTTGTCCTTTATCATGCCCATCTTTGCACAAAATGTTCCCTTAATATCTCTGATTTTCTTGAAAAGATCTCTAGTCTTTCCCATTCTGTTGTTTTCCTCGATTTCTTTGCATTGTTCATTTAAGAAGGCCTTCTTGTCTCTCCTTGCTATTCTCTGGAAATCTGCATTCAGTTGGATATATCGTCCCCTTTCTCCCTTGCTTTTCGCTTCTCTTCTTTCCTCAGCTACTTATAAAGCCTCATCAGACAGCCACTTTGCTTTCTTGCATTTCTTTTTCTTTGGGATGGATAAAGTTGCTGCCTCCTGAACAATGTTATGGACCTCCGTCCATAGTTCCTCAGGCACTCTGTCTATCAGGTCTAATCCCTGAAATCTATTCTTTACCTCCACTGTATATTCATAAGGGGTATGATTGAGGTCATACCTGAATGGTTTAGTGGTTTTCCCTACGTTCTTCAATTTAAGCCAAAATTTTGCAAGAAGCAGCTCATGATCTGAGCCACAGTCAGCTCCAGGTCTTGTTTTTACTGACTTTATGGAGCTTCTCCATCTTTGGCTGCAAAGTACATAATCAATCTGATTTCAATATTGACCATCTGGTGATGTCCATGTGTAGAGTCGCCTCTTGTGCTGTTGGAAAAGAGTGTTTGCTATGATCAGCGTGTTCTCTGGGCAAAACTATTAGCCTTTGTCCTGCTTCATTTTGTACACCAAGGCCATGCTTGCCTGTTATCCCAGTGATTTCTTGACTTCCTACTTTGGCATTCCAATCCCCTATGATGAAGAGGACATCTTTTTGTGGTGTTAGTTCTAGAAGGTGTTGTAGGTCTTCATAGAACCGATCAACCTGAGCTTCTTCGGCATCAGTGGCTGGCCATAGACTTGAATTACTGTGATGCTGAATGGTTTGCCTTGGATTTGTACTGAGATCATTCTATTGTTTTTGAGATTGTACCCCAGTACTGCTTTTCCCACCCTTTTGTTGACTATGAGTGCTACTCCATTTCTTCTAAGGGATTCTTGCCCACAGTAGTAGACATAATGGTCACCTGAATTAAATTCGCCCATGCCTGTCCATTTTAGTTCGCTGATTCCCAAGATGTCGATGTTCAGTCTTGCCATCTCATGTTTGACCACCTCCAGCTTACCTTGATTCGTTAATCTTACATTCCAGGTTCCTAAACAATATTGTTCCTTACAGCATCGGACTTTCTTTTCACCACCAGACACATCCACAGCTGAGTGTCCTTTCGGCTTTGGCCCAGCCGCTTCACTCTTTCTGGCACTACTTCGAAATTCCCTCTGCTCTTCCCCAGTAGTATATTGGACACCTTCCGACCTGAGGGGCTCATCTTCCGGCGTCGTATCTTTTAGCCTTGTGATACGTTCCATGGGGTTTTCTTGGCAAGAATACTGGAGTGGGTTGCCATTTCCATCTCCATTGGACCACATTTTGTCAGAACTCTCTGCCATGACCTGTCCATCTTGGGTGGCCCTGCACGGCTGAAAAGGATCGAAAGTCTTTCTCTGAGCTTGTGTACTCATTGAGTGGAAATCTCATTTTCCAAGCAATGAACTGTGATATTTGTCAATGGAAAAAATGGGATCTCCTGCCCAAGTTTACATACCTTTTGTAAGAAAACCATATATTCCAAGCAATGAACTGTAATTTTTAAAAAAGGAAAATTGCTATTCCTCAGTGAGTGTGTCCATGGCTGTTTGGAATGTCATGCATATACTATAGTTGTGCTAGTAATATGTTTACTAGCATCCTTGACATCACTGACATCCCATCATGCATATCTCCTCCCATTGCCATGCCATTTGGAAAACTATTTTATGGGGGGGTGCATGCATTTGTGTAAACTTCCTCATGCTTATCACCTCTCCTGCAGCAATATTACGCTATCTTGTGAAACCTTTTTCTTCTCCCACTTTTTAAATTTAGTTTTTGACTGTGCCCTCCCCCTCCCCTCCCCCTCCCCCAAGCTGGAGCCTTGTTTAAAAGAAAAAAAACGAAGGAGGAACCTCCCTACAGAATGGCAAGTCCCCCCTGCCCCCCCCTTCTTTGCTGAGAAGAGGACAGGATATTTCAAGCTAGCAGATTAGAGCTAGTAGTGAAATTGTCACTCCCTCTTTTTCTTTTTGGTCATCCTCTGGAAAGACCCTGAGACTTTGGCTTTTTAAGGATTTCAGGAGTAGGATAACCGGAAGCACTGCAATATTAATTCGTATTTCTTTTCCGAGTGAATGTAATTGCCAATTCTGCTAATGTGTTCCAAGCACCTGGTTAAACAGTTTCCTGAGATTAAGATCTTATCTTTCCCACTCATTCAAACAGTCATTATATATCCCATTACTTGTTCTTGAGCCACTAGGGCTCCATTATCTGTACTGCTGCAAGGTCTGTAGGCTTTAGAATAGCATCCTCTGGGGAGAGGTGGAGTTCTTCCAACAGGTTAGGTGAACATCTAGTGGAGAGCAGTAGATCATATTGAAGGAACAACAGATCATAACATTCCTAACATATGTGCATCCAGAACAGACATATCTGATAATGCAGGAAAGGATATCATGAAATAGGCCATGGAAAAGGCACTAGCTGATGTGGAGGCTGATCAGAAACGTGCACTGGCTGCTGACCCATTCCTTGCTTCATTGGTTGCTCATTTGTAGCTTGCCTTGATTTCAGTAGAGCCTAGTCATGTCAGTAGGCATCCCCAACTCCCATTATGTATGTGCATGTGTGTTTGGAATGTCATGTATATATTGTGGCTGGGCTAGTGATTCCATATACTGACATCACTAATGACCAGTCATATCTTCCAATAGCTGCTATTGATTCTAATAGACATCATTGACCTTTGTTTTAGTATGGGAATAAATGCTGCCAGCCACCCAGTCACCCTGGAAGACTCCCAACCTTCACCAGGTCTGTAGGCCAAAGAAGCCTCACCTGCACACTCCCCCCTACCCCCACCACTACCCCCCTACCCCTTGCACAGAGATGACTGTAGATTTGTCACTTCCTGCAAAAACTGAAAGAACAAAGTGAAAACAAGCAAAGTGGTGGGTGGGGGGGAGCAAAGATCTGCTGGACTGGAAAAGGTGATAGACTGAAATGCATTACCCCAAATAGCTGCCTATGGAGGGATTTCTGGGCATTTCTGTGACATCCTAAAATTTAGGGTGGTACCTCTTCCTTGCCACCTTCATTTATTCTTTTTATTTTTATTTATTTATTAATTACATTTCTATTCTGCCCAATAGCCAAAGCTCTTTAGGCAGTTCACAGCAATCAAAACCATAAAATACAACTTGATAAGATACAATTTAAAATTTTAAAACTACAGTACAAAATAAAAATAAAAACTTTAAAGGTTAAATGTATGGAGACCTGCTTGTGCACCTGTTCTATTTTCTCTAAAACTCTCAGGCATGTAAACAAGCTGCTGCTACAAGTTTCTGCATGCGGCATGTACTACAGATGAATGATGTGCATGCAGAGCTACTTGCTCAGAAAGCACAAGTGTAGTCACAGGTTTTACTTTCATGATTCCTGTACAGAAGAACAGAGTTAGGGGCATTTGAGCATGCCACACAGTCCCATTATCTGTGCATGCATGCACGCACACGTGCGCGCGCACACACACACACACAGCGCTTTGAAACCTCAACTCATAAACTCCCTTTGTCACATGCACACATTTACTGGTAGTCAGAACTTGCATCTTAGAGAGTATATTGAACCCCTCAATACAGATTAGGCATCTCTTAACAGCCTGCCATTATTCTGTTGTACTCGCAATTGGGTAATTAAAGAGTGGTAAAAGGGTAGATTTTCCCACCTTTCCAATGCATGCTAAAGCTGGGTTTCTTCTAACTTGTAAAAAGGCTTGTGAGTCCAGATGTAAGGGTGGTAGCTATTCTGCATAAGGCAGAAGAAGCACATACAACATTAGACTTCAACAGCCCAAGACTCTGAATGTTTATTCAGAAGTCATCAAACTGTGTTCAGACAGATGGACTTAGGGTTCTTCCAGATGAAGCTTTTATTGTGCAATTGCGCTGCCTCATTCACAGAATTTTATGGGGCGGGCGGGCAGGCAGGGGGGTCAAGACATCACCTTCTTCAATTTGTAGCCCTCACGTGTTTTCCCACCACTTCTTCCACCTTTTTTCTTACCAGAAAAAATCTGTTAAGGAAAAAAAGAGAACAGCTGCACAATCCCTTTTGAGAGCTAGCTGGAGGAGCCCTCCATCTGAAGCACTCTTGCTCCCAAGTGCATAGGACTGCAGCCCAAACCACCATTGTAGCCAGCTTGCTGATTTCCACCAGCCTGCTCAAAAGTAGTAATAATTCTCAGCACCCAAAATAGCACGAGTGGGACTTGCTGGACACAAGTGGCTGATTATCCTGGGTACTCAGTAGGGCTTTCCCTATCCTGTTATCCCTGCTGGGGCTATGATTACATAGAATAGAAGACGAGCTCTACTGGATTGGACCACCACGTCCAGCATTCTGTTTTCAACAGTGCCCAGCCTGATGCCACAAACAAGGAAAGAAGGCAACAGCCCTGCCCTGCTGTTTGCCCTGGCTACTGGTATTCAGAGACATTCAGAGCAAACTGCCTCTGAAGCGGGAGGTGTCATTGAGCTGTCGTAGCTAATAATAATTGATGGTCATGTTTGCTAAATGGAACATACAGATCCTCAATGTAGAAGGAAGGTCTTTAAATAGAATAAGCTCTAAACAGGGGCTGTAGCCCAGTCATGGAGCACAGGCTTTCCATGCCAAAGATCCCAGGTTCAATCCTCTGGCTTCTCCAGGTAGGGCTGGGAAAACTCCTGTCTCATGCCCTGGAGAGCTGATGCCAGTCATTGTCAACAACACCAGGCTAGATGGACCAAGGGTCAGACGCAGTATAGGGCAGCTTCTATGTTACACTGGGTGAGGGGCAAAATGGATGGCATCCCCTATATCAGCCTTCCCTAACCTAGTGCCCTGGAGATGACTTGGATTGCAACTCCCATCGTTCCCAGCCAGTATGGCTATGGGAGTATGGGAGTTGCAGTCCAAGACATCTCCAGGGCACCAGGTTGGGGAAGGCTGCCCTGTATAGATGTCTTCATTTCATGACAATTCAGCTCCCCTCCTTCCTGAATAGCTTAATTCACCTTCCTTTGCCTTCCTCCTCTCTACTTATCTTCCCACCCCTGATTTCAGAAGACTGGGGACAAAAGTGACACTGGGTACCCAGGAGTTGCCTACTGGGAGTCCCCCCTGAAGGCCATCTCTGGGACAATTGTTATTTTTGTTCAACCAGGCCTGAGCCAGTCCTGCCTGCCAATGGATTCTGGATTCTCCGTGGAACAGGGGGAGAGGAAGTAGCCTTCCTCCTCTCCCAGTGTAGGTACCTGTGAGGCATCAAGATGCGGGCCATCATTGGAGAGGCAGAGGCCAGTAGCAGGTTGCGAGCCCCCTATTGTGATGCTAAAGAAACTGGGAGCATGGCCTAAGTTGTGAAAAAAGAGAGAGACCATAAAAGAACAATGCCATGAGCCAGTTGGCTGCCACAGAGCACTTCCCAGAACGATCGCATCAGCTACCTCACTGCAGTAGCATTTGGAGGACGAATGCACGCTTCCTCTAGGTGCGGTAGCACTGACTACAGGCTGGAGAGGTTGGAACTGGAAAGAAAAATGCCCATTCCAAGCCCATAAGAAATGACTGCACAGAAGGGGAGCGGGGGGCAAGCAAAAGACTCTACTCACGGGGCTCCGAAATGAAGAGAACCCCAAGAGAAAATAATTTACTCTGGTTTCCAGTGGAATTTGCTTCCTAGTAAACATGAGTCGGATCGAGCTGCAAGCGTAACACAACAGAGGCTTAGAACGGGAATGAGATGGAACAGCACAATTACTGTCGCGGCAAGTTGCAATTGCCGGAATCTGTTCTGCTCGTCATTGGCACTTGCGGAGCCTGTTGGCACTTGCGGAGCCTAACAAAAAGTAGAAAAGGTGTCGATTCAATACAATGCTGGCGTTTGCCTTTGCCAGGAAAGCATCACGCCTCACAAGTGAAACCCTGCATCGGAGCAAAATGCTCCTCGTCTTTGGGGGCAAACCATGGCTAGTTGCATCTCGCCCGGATTAAGAGGGGATATTCCGTATTAAGAGAGGGGTTGCGGACGAGCGGGCCCTGAAAGGCAGCCAGAACCCCACATCGGCCGATTGCATCCGCGCTGTTCGCAGAAGCCTCGGGCGGCTGCGGTCTGTCCCCTGCCCCAAGCCGGCCGTCCGGCCTGCAGGCTGAAGGTGTGTCGGCAGGGGGCGGCAGCGTGCGAAATCCTGGGGTTCCCAGGCACAGACTGAAACGTGAATGCCACGTAGCGCAAAACCCAAATCTAGACCAAATTCTGTGGATCAAGCGAAGTGTGGGCGTGAGATGGTGGTGGCGATTCACACACACCTTCGGGGGAAAGAAGTGGAGCCAGGCTTAGAGCGGGGAGGGCCCCGCGGCTCCGTCCCTCCCCACCGCAGGCTCTGTCACGTGGGTGGTTAACAAGTGTGGACGACGGGTGGGGCGCAGCGCGTGGGGAGGGAAGCCCCGCGTGTGCCTGCGGCGCAGACCCAGCCTTGGAAATGCCGCCCCTGGCTTCGCGCGGCACAGCAAGCCAGCCCGATGCATCCGCTCTTGGGCGAGCAGCAGGAGACCAGAGGGCCCCAGGAGGAGAGCGGACCACGAGAGAGCAAGGCGGGGACGCGGGTCGGAGGCGCGGAGGGCAGAGACGGAGCGGCCATCGCGGCGGCGACTGTCAGGTAAGCGGATGAGGCCGAAGACGACAAGAGGGGCACCTTAGCGACGGGCAAGCTCATTGCGGGCGAGAGACTGCAGGTGCAGGATTGGGATAAGGGGCTGAGCACCGGGGCATTCAGAGCTGCGGCGAGGGCTCCAACTAACTAAGCCGTGCGTGGTGTGGGCGTTTTCGAGGGTGCGCCTTGGAGGCGAGCTACGCGAAGCTTCGTGGGGGCGGGGGGTCGTGTGCGTGTTTTCGCGTGCCCTGGTGCCCGCGTGAGCGCTGGGACGTGGGCGTGCGCGCGGCGGCTTTCTGTCTGCGGATCTCTGCGCCAACAGCACCATACAGGTTGCCGAGACGAAATGTGCGCGCGCCCCTGCGCATCTTTCCACCAGCCTAAAATCCCGCATTCAGAAAGGGGCTTTCTGCTTCTGTTTTAAACGAAGGATCACAACGACTCCCTCTTTCATGCACGTCCGTTCCCCCTCCTTTTGCCGTATCGGAGCCTGCCGTATCTTCCATTGATCTCGCTCGCCTTCTTGCCTCTTTTCTTCGTTTCACGGAGGAAACTGAAGCTGCACACAGCGGGGTAATTTGATAGCTCGTTATCTGCGGGGCTATTTGAAAACGGAACAAAGGGCATTTAGTGGAGGAGACGCCTTGGATGATCAGAGTCATGTAAAGAGCCGGAAAACTTCCGTGACGGTGCAATCGCAGCATAAACGCTCCCTGGGAAGGAAGCCCCTGGCTCGGTGCGGGGCTGTGCTGCTCGGAATGTGTGTGTGTGTCCCCCTGCGTAAGCGCGTGCGCAAAATGCCCGTGGCTCCAGAGTAAGCGCGTGGCGACTGCGATCTGTTTTCCCAGATGGAACACTTTGCAAGCCCTCGCCCCCCGCATTTGGGCGCGCGCGCGGACCCCCCCCCCCCACGGCCGAGCAAGCCGGCGCACGCCCACGAGGTATCTGCGCTGTCGTGGTGGGGCGGGTGGCTTTTATTGACACGCAAAGCGGGAGGAGGAGGTACAGGGCTCTCTCTCGCCGGCCGTCTTTCTCTCTCTGCCGCCGCCGCCGCCAGCCAGCCTCTCTGCAGCCCCCTCCCCGAGCCCCGCGGCGGGGCCAGGCGGCGGCGGCGGGCGGGCGTCTCGGAGAAGAAGCCAGGCCTCCCCAATCACCGAGCGAGGCGGGATCGGCGGGGCGGGGCCGGCGCGGGAAGGCTCTGTTGCTGCCTCCTCGCGAGCCTCCCCCAAACTTCCCCGAAAGTCGGACCCCCGGAGGCCGGGCGGGAGCGCTGCACCTGCAGCTGGCCGAGGCGAGGCCAGCGGGCAGCGGCGCTGACGCAATTCTCGCGCTGAGAGGAGCCCCCTTGGCCGCCCGCGCGCGAGGAGCGAGCAGGCGGAGGCCGGAGGGCCGGCGTGCAGCGGGTGAGCAGCCGAGGGCTTCGGCGAGCCCAGCGCGGCCGCGTGCGCGAGGGGCGCCTGGCGCGAAGCAAACCGCGCTGCTCGCGAACGGGAGGCGACGGGCCCGCCTCCCGGGGCGACCAGCCACCTCCGCCGCCCCCTTCCCGAGACGTCGCGTCTGCCGCTGCCCGGCTCGGAACTGCCCCGAGCCTTCGTCCTGAGGGGGCGGCCGCGGCAGCCCAGGGGCTTGGGACCCCGGGCGCGCAGCAGCAGCGCCAGCGGGCGGGGGTGGCGCGGTTGCTCGGCCCAACCGCAGCACCACGTCGGAGGGGGATCGTCTGGGCAGCGGAAGGTGGAGCCACGGGTCGCTCCTCGGGGCCAGGCCTGGGGGCCCGCGCGCTGTAGTTTTCCAGCCCGGCATGTGCCGGGGCGGAGCGTGGAGCAGCTCCCACGTGGCAGCTGATGTAACCCCCCCCCCACACACACACGCGCACGCACCTTTTCTTGGCCCTCTCCCCCGGTTTTAAAGAGATCGTGCACCCTCTCTGGCCAGGTGTTGCTCGTTTCTCGGGGTCGGTGCTTATGCCCACACACTGACCGGCTGTTTCTACAGCCGACCAAAATACAGAAAAAGAAGTTCCGGTTTCTCTTGCAGCTTGAGCAGCCAAAACTTGCCTCACACTAGTATATCCTCCCTCTTTACCCTGCCCACACTACTGTACATAAACACACCCTGAACTGCAGAACGAGCAATCTAAAAAGTGAAAGGTGTTCAAATAAATGGGAAACAGATTGAATGGCTGCAGATCTCGTCACTGAATGGGTGCAGTAGTTAATATCTTTGACTTCAGTGGTTAATATCTTGCCATAATAAAGTGTGTAAAAGTCTAAAAGAGTCTAAAAACTATAGATTTAGTCATGATCATTGACTGAGAAGCTGAAAGGGCACTCCATTCCAGACTCAGAAATGGGGATTGTTCAGTTAGAAGGAAAGCAGGAAACAGAACATTTCTGTTCATGAAATTACTCCTTCCAAATAATCAAAACAGCAAAGCATCTTGTGACACCTTAAAGGCTAACACATTTAAGGCAAACTCCTATGCATGTTTAGACAGAAAAAAGTCTCTGCTGGCTGAGGAATGCTGGGAATTGTAGGACTTTTTTCTGTCTAAACATGCACAGGAGTGCCCCTGTATTGCGGCATAAGCTTTGTGGGACAGAACTCACTTTGTCACAAGTATGAAGTGAACACCTAAGCCAAGTGTGTCGTGTCAAACCTCTTTCAGCCCTAGGGTCTAATTCCATTTCAGAGAAGTTCTTGGGGCTGGAGGTTAATCCAGTAGTAGGTGGCACTGAAGGCAAAAGGGGCGAGGCCAAAATAATGGTTAAAATACCAGCATATGGCAGCTCAAAGCTGTTATTTCCAGTAACGAAGCCTTGGAAGAGGCATTTCAGCCTTTCAGAATGTGGGGGAAACTGTACAAAAGCCAGGAAACCACTAAATGACCAGTGGTTGAGGGAAAGAGGGCATGGCCATCTGAGGAACTCCGGAGGGCTGGATTGGGACTACAATAGGGCCAGATTTGGCCCCCGGGCCTGAGGTTCTGCACCTCTGACCTGTGGTAGGTACAGAAACCCTGAGAATAGAGCAAGAAAGGGGGGAAATCCCCCCCAAGTTGTTTTTATTTTTGTTTATGCTGCGACACATCTAACATGGCTACCCACCTGGAATTCTAAATAATCAGAATGTGTACAAAGCTTTATTTCCGGATATAAGGAGTGAAATTCCACCAGACCCCAGACTGCAGCCTGCCAGCAGGACAGTACCAACAGACATGAGCTGGGGCGAACAGGATTCATTAGATCAAATGTCAAATGCGGCCTTCATCCTGAGATGATCATATCCATCCTTGAAGAGATACTAGTGCATCTGCTCCTATTATACATAACCTCCTTGTGCAACATGTTTCAGCAGCAAGCTGTTTGCGCCACTCACATGCGGATGCTGCCAGTGTGGGTGGGATCCTCTCCAAATTCCCAGGGCTCCGCAGCTCAAATAGCCTGCCAGACACATCATCCAAAGGCAGCGTTCATTGCGCTGTGCTAGCCCTAAGTATTGATTCAATGGCAACCACAGAGACATGATTACTCTTAATGTAACACTTTGGCTGAGCTGGGGCTGTAGTGGAATATGCATTGTACTATGTGGAATTGAAAAGAATTTATTTTATTTTGTAGATGTGACTAGTTCCATGTGTGTGTATAATGAGATAACTATGAGTAATAGAATGTATTCTTGGAATTGAAGGAAGGCTGCCATAAGTGGGTCAGTCAAGAACTGGAAGCAGCAAGCTGCTTAGTTTAGCAGGGATACCTTTGTCTAGGTGTTACTGGTGTAAATGGCAGGCCTGGTTCCATTGAAGACAATGGGAGTGGTGGTAATACCTGGTCCGAAACTAAGGATGAGGTTATCGACTTCATGGGGGTTATAAAAGACTGGGGTTTGATTTGTTTGGGAGAGAGATCCTGGGAAAATGAGAAACCCCGCCATATGTGCTTAGGCTGGCTTTGCCAACCATGCCTTCTGTTTAGGTAAATATGAAACTTTGATATTGACTGTTAGTTTGAGAGGAACCTAGGTTTTACTGTGTTGAAAATATGCTTGCTATTATTTTCATTGTACTCTTAGGGCACAATCCTATGGCTGCTAGTCAGTGGCTAGACGGCCATAGGATAGGTTGGTTCCCGGGAGCTGACCTTGGAGCCTGTGCTCCGAGGTCAGTTCCCTGAGACTGACCTTCACGCACTTCTGCGCTGACTTGTAGACAACGCCGATTGGCCCCATGCACTGTGCTTGTAACGAGTGCAGAGCAGTGAAAATGGGGTATTCCTGGGGGCGGGGCGGGGTGGGGAGGGCGGAAGTGCCTTTCCAATGCTTCCTATGTGTTGTCCTGCATCTCCCCCCCCCCCCGCTCCAACTTCCCGCAGCTAGACAGCCGAAATTGGCTGTCTAGCCACGAATGCAGGGTGGCTGAAGCACACTGGGGACGATCCCCTCTGCACTGCTCCTGCCCTGCATTGGATAGGCAGTCACCTCCAAGTTCAGAGGTGGCCACCTATCCCTATGGGATTGTACCTCTAGTGGTTATAACTTGTGTGTATTTAGGGAAGTTTGTAATCTGCCTCATC
This sequence comes from Heloderma suspectum, assembly GCF_057233095.1. Taxonomy (NCBI): domain Eukaryota; kingdom Metazoa; phylum Chordata; class Lepidosauria; order Squamata; family Helodermatidae; genus Heloderma; species Heloderma suspectum. Next base: position 236,341,158 of record NC_139461.1, read on the forward strand.
TTAGCTAAAGCTTGTTATTGTCTGTTTGAGCAATAAATATATATTCTTTAATATCATGTTTGTTTTGTCTGGCTTGAGAGAGGTTTCAGGGACCACCACCCACAATTACTTCTTGAAGCCCTAAACACTTGGTAAAGATTTGCACATCCATCACTGAGTGGGGTCTGTCCTTAAAGCTGTTGTATTCTCTCTTGATCTGGTGAATCTCAGATACACCCATTCAAGCTGGCAAACAAGCTAGTCAGATGGAGAGAGAAGAAGTTACTTGTCTCAGAGCCAGGATTCTCCCCCCAGCCAATAGTATTAGGTGTGATATAGTCTCATGCGTTTTCAAAAGTCCCCTCCCTGAAGTCATTGCTGTCTCTTTCAAGGTAGCTTTGTTAGCGTTCCCACAGGACATCTGACCCCCTTACAGTTGTGATGTGCAGCTGCCAAAGTCTATTCAGTTGGTGTAGACGTTGTTGGCTGGAGAGCTCCATGTGCCAGGCCAAAATGCAGAGGCAGGTTGGACATTCCGCTTGAGAGTGTGTGGGGTCTGTGACAAAGCGGCTCTGAGACACAGCGCCATCCCTGGGCATCACTTCCTCATGCCCCGTTGTGAGATGCCCCTGCTGTTTTGCGAGATTCTTATTGCACTTCCTTGTTTTTGGCCTGGCAGAGCAGAGAACTTTTCTGAATCCCAATGCACTTGGAGTTTGTTGGCAGGACAAGGGCTGCTCAGGAATGAAAAGGGAAACGTCATTCCGGTCTATGTCTAGAGTGGGGGCAACTCTGTCTAGCTTAGGGGTGAGGCTAGATCCCATATCACATAATATCTTCTGTGTCACTTCTTTCCTGCCTCCCTGTGTAGGATACAATTTTTCTTGCCTGATCCTTGTCAGCTGGAGAGAGTATCTTTTGCATACTTCCTTGCATTCAGGACGCTGGAGCAGAAAGGGCCTCTGTTCCACTCTCTCTTCAGTGTCCTTTTCGTTGCACAATGTCTTCTCTGGCCTCAGTGTTCTTTGTTGTGCTTGCTGCATTTCCACCTTGGTTCCTTGGCCAGTCACTTTGCTGCAGAAGAGTGTGCTTACTATATCCTCCTCCCTTGAAGCAAAATGGACATTTCTTTTCAAGCTTGTTCTGGACAGGATCTTGAACTGTTTGGATTATTTTTTAAATTGTTGGCAATCTATTTTCTGGACTGGTGTTTTGAACACCTTTCCAGATGTGGGAGCTGGACTGTGATGGCAGCAGAGAGAATTGCCACTCATGGCTCATATTTTTAACAAGTCATATTTCGTGATTGCAGTGTTGTGAAGACTTCACCTTTTACCTTGAACAGGGCTGGTGATGAAAGCTCCTATAGGCTTAGCAGCAGCTGCATTCCCAGGGCCGTATGTACTCTGCGGTTTTTAAAGCGAGATCTGTGTCAAGCTTGCCTACACATTGTGTTAAGAAGTGCTGCATAAAGCATGTAAAGCAGATTTGCAACAATTCACTTCTTTTGCATCATCTCTCTCCCTGAGCTCCCCCCCCCTTTCTGTTAGTCATGGGGAGGAGCAAAACTCTTTGTAGGGCACCAGAGCCCTTCTACCTCAGCATGGTTTCCCAGATTTTGCCAAACACTTTCAAGCTTATCATTGCATCTTAACATGCCAGACATTTGTGGGGGGGTTTGGCAGCAGCAGCAGCAGCAGCAGCAGCAGCTTAAGATTCTCAGTCCTAGTGTCTGTGCTCATGCTTGCTGCTGAACGTCTTCCTTCCTCTACAGCAAGTTTCCTCCCCCTGCTGCTATATCTCTCTTCCCTGACTCAATATACAGATGCTCCCTCCATATCTTCTTCAGGAACTCACTACTCTGGGGCCTACAGATTGCACCATGTGTTCTTTTTGTGCTCCCTTGCCTGATCTCAGCATATGGATAGTGCAATGCACACAAGATCGTTCATTATAATTTGTGTTAATCTGGAGTGACTAGCACACCTTTGCTCTATACTAATAATCTCTAATACATAGGGTATTTTTAGATGGACAGCTCCTAGCACAATCAGTCAAAAGGCTTGTGTGGCTATTCTGTCTTTCCTTCCCTAATGGATTTCTTGTAAGGAAAAAGTCAGAAGAAGTGGTGGAAAAACACGGAAGGGTTACAAATGCAAGACGACGACGTGTCTGCTCCTCCTGTAAAATTGTGTGAATGAGAAAGGGCAACTGCACAATAAAAGCCACCTGCTTTGGAGGAAACCCAAGTAGAATCCCTACGGCATCCATAACAGCTGGTGTCATTCGTGGCACTGTCAGGCTGGGCCTTTGAGGCAGAAGTGCAGGGCTCCCCTTAGTGGGATGAGCAGAAGGGTCCCCAAACGCAGCAGGGCTGGCTTGTCAGATTTTGAAGTAAATGAAGTAAATGAAGTAATGAAGAGGGCCTCCCCTTAAGACTGTCAAGTCCAGAGTGTCAACTGCACCACTGAGTGCAGTGCCATGACTAAGAGGCCGGTGTGAATAAGGAGATGCCTGGTTCAAATCTCAACCTTTGCCCTGGACTCCGTGGATAGTGCTAGGCAAGCCATCATCAGTATCCCTCTCCAGTCTCCAGTACAGGGCAGATTAAATTGACTGACATTGGAGAGTTGTAAGGGCAAGAGACAATCTATATTAAGTTCTTTGACAACTCTAAAATGGGAAGTATCATTATAAGCGTGCATCAACATGGCAAATGCCCTGATTATGAGTATATTAGGTAACTAATCCATGAGAAAATGATCTAGACAGAGGATGGGATGAGAAGGACAAGTCTGTTATATACCTCTGGTGCATGTACACACACTTGAATCTTCTGTTCCAGTGCGCTATCTTGAACTATTAAGGAACCACACTTTGAAGTGTCCAGGAACCAAATGTGCCTCATAGGCTACTCTGTGGCTACCTCGGTCCTAGAGATTTGAAAGATATGGCCGTGAACACCGCCTTGTTTTTTCCATACTGCACGCCAGCTGGTAGTTGTTGCCCCACAAGAAGACATATCCAGGGCCCTATGGATTCTGCAGTTTTGCTAAAGGATTTGGCCATTTCCTGAAGCTGAAATAGAGCCCTCGCCCATGCCATCCACTCCCATGGCTCCCTGTGTTTCCTTGCAACTAGGCTGTCTACCACATTATCTATAAGTGCCCCAGTCTTAGAACGCCCCCCCATCTGCAAGTTCACAGAAAACCCAAATTACACACATTTGCATCATTATATTGGTTTGCGTAATTATATTTGATCATGGATCCCATGGTCTAATTAATTAATTGATTTTACATCTGCTAATTTTACATTTACAATTAATTCTAATATATATTATTTAGAAACTTACAACATTACATACAAATAGAAATGACACATTACTTCATAACATTAGGTTAATTAGGTTAACCAAAAACAACAACAACACCAAATCATATTAATCCTAATAATATATATGCCTGAATGTTTTTTATTTAGTTTGCCATGTTTTAGAATTTGTACTTTTTAAGCTTAAGAGTTTATTGGGACTTAATGATGTCCTGTGTCTTCTGACTTGTCCCCAAGGTCTGCTTTTGTTGCCAGTTTCAGAGCTGAGCATATTATGGAAGTGAGGAGAAGATCAGGACTCTAATGTCCATGCTTACATAAGCACATTCCCCAAGCTGGAGCCCAGGTGAAGAGGCTGAGATGATGTCCCTGATGATCAGAAATTTCTGATGCAGCCAAGTCAGCCCTGGGGGTGGGGGATGCAGGACACCTGGAGCCCACCACTATAAGACAAAGGGGGGAAGGGGTGTTTATGTAGGTTTGCGTAGGATCTGGGAAGACAGAACTCCCAGGGCCTGTTCCTTGCAAAAGCCATGACCTTGGGGTGTCTGTTAAGTGCAGAGATAGTAAAATGAGTGCAATCATATATATGTCTACTCAGAAGTAAGTGCCATTGAGTTCAATGGGACTTACTTGCAGGAAAGTGGTTATAGGATTGTGCTATAAGAAGAGTCTGTAGCATTTTCCTTCATGGTGTGTGTGTATGTGTTGGACGGGGGGATAGCTTCAGGCTCTTGGGGCGGGGGGGTTGACCTCAAAAGGTTTGAGCCACTTGAGTTGAGAGATTGAACAAGGGTTAACTTAGGGTTGTTGTGTCTATGTCACCTTCTCTGGAATCACATGATCTCAACAGACAGAACATATCCAGGTTTGGGTCCCCCGGCCTGAGACTTGTGTATGAATCATAGAATCATAGAATAGTAGGCCTGTAAGACTATATGAGATGGTGGGGAAATGCTCAAGCATTTCACACCTTATCTCACTGGCTCAGGCTCAGCTAGCAAGCTCCCGAAACATCCACCCAACCACTGCGTTCTCCCCGCTATCCCCATGCGCTACAATTTAAAGACATTTTTTATGCTCCATCCCTACTAGCCATGATGTGCCCATTGCAACTATTTCACATTTCAGTTTTGATCTATATTACAACTGTCTTGGCAATGTTCTTCCCTGCCACGGACAGACACACAGATACACACGCCATGTCTGAATAGGAAGATACTTCCTTAAACGCCATTATATTGCACCAAGGAGAGGGTGGGCAATGCTCTGTGCCCTTTTCATGGCCTGGCAGTACCACCTGGTCTTGAGCACAATGGTTGAGCTGACCTGGCATGTGACTCGGTGCACTAGGATGGAAAGCAATTGCCTCCCATCTGTGTCCTTAACAGCAGCTGTGCCCTGTGTGTGTTCAGTGCCTGAAGACTCCCCCTGCCCTGAGCACTATTCTCTTTTCAGCCACGTGTCATTCTGATGAGCTCTTCCCTCTTCAGAGATGGTAATAACGGACTAAAAGAATCAGGAATATGGGGCAGATATGGTCCCTGTTAGCCCCAACTCTTTGTTGCCTGCCAGTGCTGCTGGCATTTTTCATTTTACCATCTTTGGGCAAATGCTGAATGTAGAGTGTGAAGTGATAGCATACATTTTTGCTCCGAAAAGAGACAGTTTTCAGACACTAACCAAACTGGGCTTGCAGATACTCCAGTCTTGGTGAAGTCCCCAGTTTGTGTGTTCGCTTCTCTGTTGAACGTTTAGCATGTAGGAGGCGACGCTCCTCCATTGTTGTTTCTTTTCTCTAACCGGTGTCCTTTTTCTCCTCCACAGCTTGCTGTCTCTTTGGTCTAATTTGTGCTGCCGTATGATCTGAGCTCTCTGTGTACCCTGGGAAGTGTAGCCAGCAAGACGGGACAGTGGGCAGGTGGGCGCCCACATCACAGCCCCCAACTATGGCAGAAAAGTGCAGTGAGGGGTTACTGGTGAGTCTGTGGGGATCCCTTGTGGATGCTGGAATATCGCACCTGGATTGTTGTCATAAGATAGATGGTGTCTCTAGGGGATGGGGGAATCCATGTGGATGGGTGGAAGAAGCAGTCACTCGATCTTCTAGCTACTGTTTAATGTTTCTTAAAAGCCAGCCCTCTCTGTGCCTCAGTCTCCACATCTGGGCTGAGCCTTGCGAATTTGCTGACAATGTTATACCAATCAGCACCTCCAGCTGGGCTCCTCTATTCCACTGGAATGCATAGTGCCATTGTGCTTGGAGGCAATGTGTCATCTGTGAAAGTCCTCTTGCTAATCACTCTTCCCAGCTTCTGTTCCCCACCTTATCAGTACTGCCCCAGAGCCAGCAGGAGGGTGGGAAAGTTCCTGGGCACAATAACCAGCATTTATCCTGTCTAAATGATGACTGTTGGAAGGAATTGAGATGAAAAGGAAGGAAGCTCTCCTGACCACGGGTCTTGTCTGTACTGGGTGTTAATTACTGCTGCTTTAGAGGACGGCTGTGGTCAGATTGATGTGGTCTGTGCATGTGTGGACACGTAGGAGACTTGGCTGAGTACTGGGGAATGCCCAGACCAGATTTGGGTAGATGGGAGCGGTTAGGTTGTTTGCATTTTTCCTGGACTGTGCACTGTGCCACTGGAGACTAAGGGCGCAATCCTAACTAGGTGGGCAGCTGCCTCTGACCTCAGAGGCAACCGTCTATCCAAAGCAAGGCAGGAGAGGCATGGGGGGGATTGTTCCCTCCGTGCCTCTCCTGCCTTGCTATTTTTGCTAGACAGCCGTTTTCGGCTGTGTAGTGGCGGGGGGGGGGGGGGGCTCCGAGGTCTGTTCCTGGAAATGAGCATATCCTATGGCCCGCTAGACAGTGTCTAGTGGCCATAGGATTGCCCTCTCTGACACCTGCTTTGCTGCTCTGTTACCTTGTTGCTCCTTCTGTCCTTTTCCTTTCCCCCACATAGTATGGGAAGGGGAAGGTAGGATGTGCTTTCCACGGGCATACTTCAGTAGAAGTGATGTCACATCCACTAAAGAGCTGTAAGGTAACAAAGCACTGCCAGGGAAACATGCCGAGTCCAGCAGGTGGGAAAAATTTGGCTCCACCATGCCGCTACTCTGTTTTGTGTTTTGGATGTCTACATTTGCAGAGTACGAGGCTCCTGGGAGACGCCTGAAATAGCCTGCACCCCAGCCAGGGGGCACCGTGCCAGTTTAAGGCCTGGAACATGTGGGGGAAGGGGAGCTCAGATAGCTGCAATGCACACGCACACACACACACACGCGCACAACATGGAATCCCTTGCAATTCATCCATAAAGAACACCAGTCTTCTCTTCTGGAGCATTTCATGGGCACATTCATATATTCCTTTGCATATTTCCTCTCCTGCACTGTTTTATGTTTTTTCTTCATATTATCTGAACAGCATCGCTTATGCAAACACAGCGCATAGAATGCAATGTATTTCAATCTGATACACCCATGTGCACCCATAGACAGACACACACGTGTGTGCGCACAGACACGCGCGCGCACACGCACACATGGCATTTTCCAACTCATGTTTTTCAGTCCGGGGGTTATATAAACAGGATGCTTCCCTCCATGGTGCTTCTTTCTGGACTATCCCCATTCATGTGAATGTGTTTTATCTGATTGGGAAACAGTCCAGATCAGCCAGCATCTGTCCAAATGAAAGGGGCTTGTCACATCTAAATACCGGTCCACTGCTGGTCTATGTTTTATTGCAATCCAGATTGGCTGAATCTGGGCAGCAAAGGGTGTGTGTGAAGCCAGTCAGATTCACACGCTTGCTTGGCAGCAGGACTGCACATACTGCTTTAGGGAGCATCCCAGCCAGGGCTACAAATATGTGTGATTGTTTGCACATGCACAAACACAAAGAACACTGCTCCTGTTGCACTACATCACATTGCTCCTTGTATGCATGATGCCCATTCTTGCTTTCTTCCCTTGACACCACTTTTATGCTGTTGCCCAGCACTCTAGCTATTTGAGTGTCTGAAGCCATTTGTCAGTGCCACTTTGTGCCTTGAGGTAGGAGTGGGGATGATGGGTGGTGCAGCAGGAATGGTTCAGTGAACCTTAGCAACAACTACTTTATGAATGGTCACTGTCAATAACATGGTTGTCACTGTCTGTACTTTTTGCATTTCATTTCCCTCTGACCTCAATGTTTACAATCCCCACACACAACTCTGTGTGTGTAGACACACACCAAAACACATACACATTGGTAATGCGGGATAACACTTCATGCATCTGATGAAGTGGACTGTGGTCCACGAAAGCTTATGCCATAAGAATTCTGTTAATCTTTAAGGTGCCACAAGACTCTTTGCTGTTTTCAATCTGTTCCGATCAATCTTTAACCAATTCTGGGAGCCAAAAGCTGTTTTGGGAAAGAGGATGTTTGTAGAGGTCACTAGGACAGGAAAAGAAGGGGCAAATTGGAAATGCCCTTTAGTTCTACCCTGCAGCCCCTTCCTTTCACCTGACGTTGGAGCCCTTGGTTGATCCCATATGGAATGTGTGGTGTCTAGGTCACTGGGGCAGCCACCTGGAGCTTTCTGGCCACAGGGAAGATGCTAATCCTCTCATTGAGCTGCCTAGATGTCATTGAAATAGCATCATAAGCCCATCACCCACTAATCCCCTATCCCAAGGCAGGAATAGCATTTCAGAGCCAACAACTTCTGCTAGAGGTTTTGGGAAGGAGTGGAACAGCTCCTTCAGATCTTTCCCTTTGAGATTATTATCATCATCATCATCAGGCAAATTTCTTACTAGGATCTCCTCTCCTCTTTCTTGCCAAGGTCTATGCCTAAAAAAATAAACAAGCAAGCCCTGGCACACGATGTTCCAGTCTGAGAACCATCAACGTTTTCCAGGAAGAGAGACACTACAAGGTGGTCAGAGGTACATAAGAACCTGTTGGCTATCCTCCCTGTTTTCCATCTCCCATTCATCTTCTTAGGTAGTTCTCTTTGCCCAGGTGAATATTGGCCCTGTTGAGTTTGTGTAGGTGGGATTTCCCCCCAGAAGCAAATCCTCCCTGGCCCTTTCAGGAATTTTCTATTATGAAGATATTGTCATATCATTAAACATAACACTTTCCAGAAGGCCCATTTCTGTTGTTTAAATGCAGATGGTGCAGAGCAAGATAATGATGTAGTTGTGGGTGGACAAATAACTTTGGTTTTTTCCCCTGGAGTGAGAGCCTCCGGGTGTTATTGGATGTTTACATGTGTCATGAAATTGGCCCTAGGAACGCTTATTCTGGCCATTTGGGGCTGATTCTACAGCTGCCCAGTCTGCATTAGCTTTGGATGGGCAGCTGCTACTCTGAGAAAAAAGTACGTTTGGAAGGGCATAAAGTCCATAGAGGCCAGGAGGTTTTGTAGGCACATGCAGTGAGATCCATCTGCCTTGGATGGTCATTTCAGTCCTGTACTACTTTGGAAAATAAGAATGCTTTTTGAGTCAAGAATCAGACAACAGTGCCTGGGGCACTGCTGTTTGGATGAGTAGCTGTAATGACCAGGCACATCCTGTGCCCAGAGGTGCCAACTTTGGTCTATTTACTTTTCACCCGAAGTGACGTTGCCTGTAGAAGTCTGATGTGGAAAATTACAGGTTTTTCAGCCCATGGGGGAGATAGAGCAAGCTGGGCACAGAGCCACAAGAGTGATCATCCCTGTCAGCTATGTCATCCCCCCATTACGCAGATTCCACATCCATTTTGTGGAATTGGTCAGTCTTTCAAAAGCCAGGTTTGCAGGTGTCTGTGGTGCAATAAGGTCTCTCTCCCCTTCATGGATCACTGCCTTGTTGTGGCGAAGGGGCTTGCGTAACTCAGTGAAGCCATAAGCTATGCCGTGCAGGGCCACCCAAGACGGACAGGTCATGGCAGAGAGTTCTGACAAAGTGTGGTCCACTGGAGAAGGAAATGGCAACCCACTCCAGTATTCTTGCCAAGAAAACCCCATGGAACGTATCACAAGGCTAAAAGAGATGACGCCGGAAGATGAGCCCCTCAGGTCGGAAGGTGTCCAATATGCTACTGGGGAAGAGCAGAGGGTATTTCCAAGTAGCGCCAGAAAGAGTGAAGCGGCTGGGCCAAAGCCGAAAGGACACTCAGCTGTGGATGTGTCTGGTGGTGAAAAGAAAATCCGATGCTGTAAAGAACAATATTGTTTAGGAACCTGGAATGTCAGATCAATGAATCAAGGTAAGCTGGAGGTGGTCAAACATGAGATGGCAAGATTGAACATTGACATCTTGGGAATCAGCGAACTCAAATGGACAGGCATGGGCGAATTTAATTCAGGTGACCATCATATCTACTATTGTGGGCAAGAATCCCTTAGAAGAAATGGAGTAGCACTCATAGTCAACAAAAGGGTGGGAAAAGCAGTACTGGGGTACAATCTTAAAAATGATAGAATGATCTCAGTACGAATCCAAGGCAAACCATTCAACATCACATTAATTCAAGTCTATGCCCCAACCACTGAGGCCGAAGAAGCTGAGGTTGATCGGTTCTATGAAGACCTACAACACCTTCTAGAACTAACACCACAAAAAGATGTCCTCTTCATCATAGGGGATGGAGAAGCTCCATACAGTCAGTAAAAACAAGACCTGGAGCTGACTGTGGCTCAGATCATGAGCTGCTTCTTGCAAAATTTCGGCTTAAATTGAAGAACGTCGGGAAAACCACTAAACTGTTCAGGTATGACCTAAATCATATCCCTGATGAATCTACAGTGGAGGTGAGGAATAGATTTCAGGGATTAGACCTGATAGACAGAGTGCCTGAGGAACTATGGACGGAGGTCCGTAACATTGTTCAGGAGGCAGCAACGAAATCCATCCCAAAGAAAAAGAAATGCAAGAAAGCAAAGTGGCTGTCTGATGAGGCTTTACAAGTAGCTCACGAAAGAAGGGAAGCGAAAAGTAAGGGAGAAAGGGGAAGATATACCCAACTGAATGCAGAGTTCCAGAGAATAGCAAGGAGAGACAAGAAGGCCTTCCTAAATGAACAATGCAAAGAAATCGAGGAAAACAACAGAATGGGAAAGACTAGAGATCTCTTCAAGAAAATTGGAGATCTCAAGGGAACGTTTTGTGCAAAGACGGGCATGATAAAGGACAAAGAAGGCAGGGACCTAACAGAAGCAGATGAGATTAAGAAGAGGTGGCAAGAATACACAGAAGAACTATACAGGAAAGATCTGAATGTCCCTGATAGCCATGATAGTGCGGTCACTGAACTTGAGCCGGACATCCTAGAGAGTGAAGTCAAGTGGGCCTTAGGAAGCATTAGTAACAACAAAGCTAGTGGAGATGACAGTATTCCAGCCGAGCTATTTAAAATCCTAAAAGATGATGCTGTTAAAGTGCTGCATTCAATATGCCAACAAATCTGGAACACTCAACAGTGGCCACAAGACTGGAAAAGGTCAGTTTACATTCCAATTCCAAAGAAGGGCAACGCCAAAGAGTGTTCAAGCTACCGCACAATTGCGCTCATTTCACATGCCAGCAAGGTGATGCTCAAAATCCTACAAGCTAGGCTTCAGCAGTATGTGAACCGAGAACTACCGGAAGTACAAGCTGGGTTTCGAAGAGGCAGAGGAACTAGAGATCAAATCGCCAACATTCGCTGCATCATGGAGAAAGCAAGAGAATTCCAGAAAAACGTCTATTTCTGCTTCATTGACTACGCTAAAGCCTTTGATTGTGTGGATCACAACAAACTGTGGCAAATTCTTAAAGTGATGGGAGTACCAGACCACCTTACCTGTCTCCTGAGAAACCTGTATGAGGGTCAAGAAGCAACAGTCAGAACCAGACATGGAACAACCGATTGGTTCAAAATTGGGAAAGGAGTACGACAAGGCTGCATATTGTCACCCTGCTTATTTAACTTATATGCAGAGTACATCATGAGAAAAGCCGGGTTGGATGAATCAGAGGTCGGAATTAAGATTGCTGGGAGAATTATCAACAACCTCCGATATGCAGACGATACCACCCTAATGGCAGAAAGCGAAGAGGATCTCAAGAGCCTCTTGTTGAGGGTGAAAGAGGAGAGTGCAAAAGCTGGTTTGAAACTCAACATTAAAAAAACGAAGATCATGGCATCTGGCCCCATCACTTCCTGGCATATAGAAGGGGAAGAAATGGAAGCAGTGACAGATTTTACTTTCTTGGGCTCCAAGATCACTGCAGACGGTGACTGTAGCCATGAAATTAAAAGACGCTTGCTCCTTGGGAGGAAAGCTATGGCCAACCTAGACAGCATAGTAAGAAGCAGAGACATCACCTTGCCGACAAAGGTCCGTCTAATCAAAGCTATGGTTTTCCCAGTAGTAATGTATGGCTGTGAGAGCTGGACTATAAGGAAGGCTGAGCGCCGAAGAATTGATGCTTTCGAACTGTGGTGCTGGAGAAGACTCTTATGAGTCCCCTGGACTGCAAGGAGGTCAAATCAGTCCATCCTAAAGGAAATCAACCCTGAGTGCTCATTGGAAGGACAGATACTGAAGCTGAAGCTCCAATATTTTGGCCACCTAATGCGAAGAGAAAACTCCCTGGAAAAGACCCTGATGCTGGGAAAGACTGAAGGCAAAAGGAGAAGGGGACGGCAGAGGATGAGATGGCTAGATAGCATCACGGATGCAATGAATATGAACTTGAGCACGCTCCGGGAGAGAGCGCAGGACAGGAAGGCCTGGCGTGCTATGGTCCATGGGGTCACGAAGAGTCGGACACGACTGAACGACTGAACAACAACAACAACAAAGGTCTCTCTATCTGGCCTCTGCCCAATTCAGTCAGCTACTGGGCTATCTAATGAGTACAAAGTGTTTCTGCTACTGGAGTTAACATGTACTTGCTGCTTCCACACACCCAATCTGGGTGACGAAACAAAGGAATCATTCCTTCAAGACAGTAAGGAGGAGGAAGGCAGGGCATGGAGGTACATCTAGGATGGAGGCCTGCCAAGCCATTGGTGAATTATGAACTTATTCAGAGCTCTGTGCTTATTACACTCCACTCTGGTATTCCAGGTCAGCCCCACTGCTCCCCAAAACTAGCATGAAGACATTTCCCCTTGCATTTCTTTGGCATTAACACTCTGATTCCAGACATCCCCAGTCCTTTACCTAACTTGTTTTTACAATCTTGAGGACCGCAGCAGTGCCTGTCTCAAACCCAGAGCCCTGCACAGTGCATAAGAAGGGTTAGAAAGGGATTATTGACTCATATATATCCTTAAACAGTATCCATAACTTGTCTTACATTTTCATATGACTCCAAAAAACAATAAAAGGGTTCCAATACTCCAGTGAAGAATTTTGATTGTTTACTTCTCTCTCTCTCTCTCTCTCTCTCTCTCTCCCCCCCCCACCTCTCTCTCTGAATAATTGGTCCCTCAGAACTAACCAGTTCACTTTAGTGTCCTACCCACTAGGCAGTGAGTCTAATTATAAGAAAGAGAAAGTGGAACAGATGTGCACTTGATTTCTGGTGTCAAATTGCAGTAATTATCTTCTACCATATCAGCATGGGGACATCCTTCCATTTTAAGAATTGACCCTGCTAAAACATGAGCAATTGATCTCTAATCTTTGCAGCTGTGTCTGAACCAGATAATCCATCTCCTTGCTAGAGAAATTCTGCCGCTAAAACCAGTTCATTTCATTCCCGCCTAAGAGCCAAATACACATCCTGGTCCCTGCAGGATGAAACCCATGTACTGACTTCCTTATGCTGAGTAGTAGCTAGAAGAAAAGGCCAATCAGATAGGGAGGAGAACTGGCTTAGCTCAGGTATTGGAATGCCTACCATTAATGTTTTGGGGAGACAAAACTTGGGAGTCTGAGGCAGAATATAGTCTCACCAAACAAACTTCACGATTGTGTCTATTTAGAACATAGCTGTGTCTATACGCTTTGACCATTGTAGCAGAGCAGTCAGAGATAATAGAAAGGCAATGATGGTGGGGTGAGAAACCATTGTCTGTTAGATGTTAGTCTGCTTCTGGGCACTGTCCTATGGAGCTGAGTTTTGGAGCATTTTGTTTTGGGTCTTCCTGAGATTTGGGAATTGCTCCACAGAGAAACCTGATAGAAGATTTCTCCTTATCAAAGGGCTTGCAGCAGGGGTGAGAAAAGCTTTCAAGTGCCTAGGTAATGCAGGGATGGGGGAAAATGCCAAAGATCTTAGGTGCCAGCAGGACATTTTCAGAAGTTGGTTTTTTTTCCCCAGGCTCTGCAAATGGGGTCATCTTAGTATAGTTTGCAAACACCCAGATGTCAGGGGAGCTGGACCTGAGAAAAACAGCTCTGTCCCACTGCTTCCTGAGTCCGGATGGACAAGATTTGAGCTCCAGCCAGCTCCAGCATCCCCCCAGGCTGCTCACAGTGGGATCGGAGCTAGATAGTGCAGGGCTGATGACCAGTTATTGGAGTGGTGCAGACTGTTGTGTAGCAGACTGCAATACCTTTGATACCACTGGGAACCCCAGTTCCTCAGGTAGCTGTCAGAAAACACAAAGGATGCTAAGTATAAAGTGAGAGGGTGCTGAGCTTGTGGTGTGGCTGCCTTTTTCCACTGGTGCTGAGATCCATTCACAAATTCCCTTTACTGCCCTGACACTGCCTGAGAGGGGTGTGTGTGTGTGTGTGTGTGTATGTGTGTTTTTCTCCAGAGGGGAGGGGCATTTCTCAACCCCTCCAGCACAAGTCAGTGCCAGACACTCTCACTTGCTCGTTTTAAGGACATTATGTTTTGTCCTTGGATTTGCTGATGCTTTTCTTTGCACAGCAGTCCCTGCCAGCCACTCCTGACTCTTGGGCCGCTTCCCTGGCTGCTTGGGGGCTTGCAGCATCTGTTGGGGGATTTTTAGGCAGATAGAGCAAAGGGACATCCAGGGCTGGATGTATACTCCTGTGGCAAAACAGGGGGTTCTGCTCTGTTTAGCTGTGGGGGTACAGGGATAAGGGGGGAGTTTTGCTCCTGGGTGTCAAAGTTGAAGAAGCAGCCCCTGGCTCATGCATGCTGGCCTGCAGCCAAGCCACCCCCTGCGGTGGGTGCTGATTCTTTACTGGGCTGCGGAAGCGCGTCTGCCTGGAATAATAAGGGGAGCAGAGACGGGGGGGGGGGGAGTTGATGAGGATTTTCTGCCTGAAGAGCCCTGGAGAATTGAGGCCGAGCCGTCAGCAGGGCCTGAGAAAGTTGCCTGAGGATGTATGTGTCTGGCACAGGTCTCTTCCCCTGCCCCTTGCCCCACTTTCTCCCCCAGAATGACAGAGTCAAGAGCTGACACCTGTGAATGGGGTAGCTAGATAGGACCCATCACATTCTTGGGAAAAGGGCATTGGATGCTCTGGAGAGAGTTAACTGTACCTGACCTGCTTCCCCGTTTCCTGCTGGCTACTGTGTAATCTAGGGTAGAGTGGGCTCAACTGAGGCTTAAGACATTTTGATGCCTGAAGCAGAGTAGCAAATTATGCCCCCTTCCGCACCCCAGTCAAAATGCACAGTACCTCATGTCGGTCTAGTTATTTTGGCACCTGAGGCAGAAAACACCACAAATTGCTCTCCCTCCCCCAGCAGTGAAAATACAATACTAATAAGTGAAATAATTAACCATTTTCTGACCCTTTATGAAACCCAAAATTAATTGCCTGAGGTAGCTGCCTCACTCTGCCTAATGGTAGGGCCAGGCCTGACTGCACTAGCCATCTGTCTTGTCAGGCAGCAAGGGGCAGGGGCTTCTGGCACCCCAAGTCCTCAGCGCCTCAGTTTTGTGGCCTAGTGCTATTGTTAAAGCCTTACATCACTGGCAATTCTTCTTACTTCAGTGTTAGCCCCCATGCTGCAGTGTGGTTCCAGGGGCTCGCTGGGAGTTGGGGGAGAATATTAGGGAGAATCTTTCTCCTCTGATCATCTGAATGGAAACTTAGAGACAGAAGCGTAATCTGGTGTTTGATGCTATGTCATAAAATTCCTAATCTACCTATTTACTTCTTATCTATCTGTGCCGGTGGTTGGTGTCCCACCATGTATTCTCGTTACCCCTAGCGTTCTAGCCAGAGGTTCTGCAAATATGCTTGGTTGCTGTCATTAGTTCAGAATAAACATTTAGTTCAGAATAAACATTTAACATGGGGTTCAACAGCTAGAGTAAAATCTCAAGAATCCGAGCTTGCTTAAGACTGAAAACCTAAACTTTCTTACTGGAGAGTAAGCCCCCTTGAACATAGAGCAATTTTTACTTCTGAGTTTAAAACATAAGAAGAGCCATGCTGGATCAGACCAAGGGTCCATCTAGTACAGCATTCGGTTCACTCAGTGGCCAACTAGCTATCGACCAGGAACCCACAAGCAGGGCATGAGCGCAACAGCACCCTCCCACCCATGTTACCCAGCAACTGGTGTACATAGGCTCACTGCCTCTGGTACTGGAGGTAGCACATAGCCATCAAGACTAATAGTCATTGATAGCCTTCTCCTCCAGGAATTTGTCCAACCCCCTTTTAAAGCCATCCAAATGGGTGGCCATCACTACATCCTGTGGTAGCCAATTCCATAGTTTAACTATGTGCTGTGCGAAGAAGTGCTTCCTTTTATCTATCGTGAATCTCCCACCCATCAGCTTCATAGGATGACCCCGGGTTCTAGTATTTTGAGAGAGGGAGAAAAATGTCTCCCTATCCACAGTCTCCACACCATGCATAGTTTTGTAGACTTCTATCATGTCTCCCCTTACCCTCCTTTTTTCCAAGCTAAACAATCCCAGCTGTTGTAATCTTTTCTCATAGGGGAGATGCTCCAGCCCCTTGATCATTTTAGTTGCCCTTTTCTGCACTTTTCCCAGCTCTACAATATCTTTTTTTAGGTGTGGCGACCAGCACTGTACATAGTATTCCAAGTGTGGCTGCACCATAGATTTGTATAGGGGCAGTATGATATTGGCAGTTTTATTCTCAATTCCTTTTCTAATTATGCCTAACATGGAGTTTGCCTTTTTTTTTTTACAGTGGCCGCACATTGGGCTGACATTTTCATTGAGCTGTCCATCACAACCCTAAGATCTCTTTCCTGGTCACTCACAGCTAGCTCAGATCCCATCAAGCTATACCTGAAGTTGGGATTTTTTGCCCCAATGTGCATCAGTTTACACTTACATTGTAAAGTTTACAGTTTACACTTATATTGAACCGCATTTGCCATTTAGATCATAGAATCATAGAATAGTAGGGTTGGAAGGGGCCTACAAGGCCATCGAGTCCAACCCCCTGCTCAATGCAGGAATCCAAGTCAGAGCATCCCTGACAAATGGCTGTCCAGCCTTGTCTTGAAGGCCTCCAGTGCGGGAGAGCCCACCACCTCCCCAGGTAATCGGTTCCATTGTTGTATTGCTCTTACAGTCAGGAAGTTTTTCCTGATGTTCAGCCGGAATCTGGCTTCCTGTAACTTGAGCCCATTATTCCGTGTCCTGCACTCTGGGATGATCAAGAAGAGATCCTGGCCTTCTTCTCTGTGACAACCTTTCAAATACTTGAAGAGTGCTATCATATCTCCCCTCAGTCTTCTCTTCTCAAGGCTAAACATGCCCAGTTCTTTGAGTCTCTCTTCATAGGGCTTTGTTTCCAGTCCGCTGATCATCTTTGTTGCCCTCCTCTGAACCCTCTCCAGTTTGTCTGCATCCTTCTTAAAGTGTGGTGCCCAGAACTGGACACAGTATGCCCATTCTCCCAGTTTGGAGAGATCCTTTTGGAGCTCCTCGCAATCCCTTTTTGTTTTATCCACCCTAAATAATTTATTATCATTGGCAAACTTGGCCACTTCACTGCTTACTCGTTATTTCAGATCATTTATAAACAGTTGAAAAGCATTGGTCCTAATACCCTGTGGGTTCCCACTATTTACTTCCCTCCATTGGGAGAATTTACTGTTTATTCCTACTCTCTGCTTTCTGTTCTTTAACCAGTTACTGATCCATAAGAGGACCTGCTCTCTTATTCCATGACTGCTAAGTATGCGCAGGATTCTTTGGTGAGGGACTTTGCCAAAAGCCTTTTGCAAGTCCAAGTAAACAGTGTCTACCAGATCACCCCTGTCTACATGTTTATTGACACTCTCAAAAAGTTCTAAAAGGTTAGTAAGACAGGACTTATCTTTGCAGAAGCTGTGTTGATTCTTTTTTAGCAGGGCTTGTCCTTCTATGTGCTTACTAATTTCATCTTTAATAATGCCTTCAACCAATTTACCCGGAACAGATGTTAAGCTATCTGGCCTGTAATTTCCCAGATCCCCCCTGGATCCCTTTTTGAAAATTGGTGTTACATTGGCCATCTTCCAGTCCTCTGGTATGGATGCTGATCTTAGGGACATGTTGCATATTTTGATTAGAAGATCAGCAATTTCGTATTTGAGTTCTTTGAGAACTCCAGGATGGCTACCATCTGGGCCCGGTGATTTATTTGCTTTTAATTTATCTATAAGGTTGAGAACTTCATCTTTTCTCACCATTATTTGCCTCAGCTCCTCAGACTCCCTTCCTGAAAAATTCAGTTCAGACACAGGTATCTGCCCTATATCTTCTGCAGTGAAGATGGATGAAAAGGATTCTTTCAGCTTCTCTTCAACATCCTTTAAAATGCATAGGGTTGCACTGTTAATTTTTGAAAATGATGTTCAGGAAATATGACTGCCATATTTATGAACTGACAATAAAGAGTCTATGGTCTTTCAAACCATATATAATATCCTTGGAATTAGAAGGATTTCCATGCACAGTAGACTTTTAAAGATTAGAAACTTCTAATAGATGGGAATCTCAGTGGTTGTAGGAATTCCAAAGCTTAAAGCAACTATTGGCCTAACTTCTTATACCCCTTACAGATATGCCCAACCTCAACCCCATCCCCTTACAGATACATTCTCTTCCTTCCCACTTTTTTATGAATCCCAAGCCTTGTTGTTGTTGTTCAGTCGTTAAGTCGTGTCCGACTCTTCATGACCCCATGGACCATAGCACGCCAGGCCTTCCTGTCCTGCGCTCTCTCCTGGAGCGTGCTCAAGTTCATATTAATTGCATCGGTGATGCTATCTAGCCATCTCATCCTCTGCCGTCCCCTTCTCCTTTTGCCTTCAATCTTTCCCAGCATCAGGGTCTTTTCCAGGGAGTTTTCTCTTCACATTAGGTGGCCAAAATATTTGAGCTTCAGTTTCAGTATCTGTCCTTCCAATGAGCACTCAGGGTTGATTTCCTTTAGGATGGACTGATTTGACCTCCTTGCAGTCCAGGGGACTCGTAAGAGTCTTCTCCAGCACCACAGTTCGAAAGCATCAATTCTTCGGCGCTCAGCCTTCCTTAGTCCAGCTCTCACAGCCATACATTACTACTGGGAAAACCATAGCTTTGATTAGACGAACCTTTGTCGGCAAGGTGATGTCTCTGCTTCTTACTATGCTGTCTAGGTTTGCCATAGCTTTCCTCCCAAGGAGCAAGCGTCGTTTAATTTCATGGCTACAGTCACCGTCTGCGGTGATCTTGGAGCCCAAGAAAATAAAATCTGTCACTGCTTCCATTTCTTCCCCTTCTATATGCCAGGAAGTGATGGGGCCAGATGCCATGATCTTCGTTTTTTTAATGTTGAGTTTCAAACCAGCTTTTGCACTCTCCACTTTCACCCTCAACAAGAGGCTCTTGAGATCCTCTTCGCTTTCTGCCATTAGGGTGGTATCGTCTGCGTATCTGAGGTTGTTGATAATTCTCCCGGCAGTCTTAATTCCGACCTGTGATTCATCCAGCCCGGCTTTTCTCATGATGTACTGTGCATATAAATTAAATAAGCAGGGCGACAATATACAGCCTTGTCATCCCAAGCCTACACTACCATAAATAACATAACCCATTTTTTTGGGCAAAAATCATTAAAAAAGGATTTTCAGCTATGCACATCGTAAGCAATGTCTAAATTATGTTCATGCAAGTTTATGCACATTCAAATGTGTGTTTCTGCTTGCAGAATGTGGCATTTTTAATGCACAGTGCTTGGCTCTTGTCCAGCATTCTCATTAGAGTTCTTGTCCCCTTCTGGTTGGGGGCAGGCGGGAGAGGGAGATTCATTGAACTAAGCGGGCTTACTCTAACAGACCAAGCACATGGAGACTGTGCCGTATGTCACTAGTGGTACAACTGAATATCTGGGAAGCATATAGTTGTATTAGCTTGCTCCATTAACTTGTTGCCACTAGCCAATATGATGCAATACTACTTTTGACATAATCCCCAGTCCTTTAAGGCACACACAAAGTTAAAGCTACATAAGGCCATCTGGACTAGATGTGTGTATAGAAGAGCCATGCTTCTTTCTTTATATGTTGCTTAGCTTGTTCTGTATATTCAGTTTTGGTGTTTCTCTTGACTTAAGTATAGCCATTTTTGTTGCTTTATACTTGGTAGAGCTGAATATTAAGTTTTTAGCTTGCCATGCTCCTTTATCTAAATGTGTATTATATAAAATCTGTACCCATTCAGTTTTTCTGTTAGCAATTACTTTAAATTCTTTGTTATACTGAATTGTGTAATAATGAATACTTCCAAGCTCATGGTCTCAATAATACAATTTGATTGATTGCTGTTAGACAGACATCTGTTCCAGATATTCTCTGCCAGATACTTTTGATCATCCCCCTCTGGGACAATTGCCCTGTTTCATTCTTCATGACAACTAACTCCGTAGACTTTGTCCAATTTGAAATATAACCAAAATGCTTTTCATTGGTTCATAAACCATCTGACTCATGAAGTCATGAGCTACACTTGTGGAGAAAACAGAGTGGATTCCTGTTTGGAGTCTAGCTTGCAAAGTGCTGTAAGAGAAGTTTGTTTCCTCTCTAAGGGTGCTTCCAGACAAGCCTTTTATCATGCAATCACCTTGCCTCAGTCATGGAATTTTATGGGGGCTCCAGTTGTTGTCATTTCATCTTGTAACCCTCCTGTTTTCCCACCACTTATTCCATCTCTTTTTTTTCCACAGAAAACAATCTGTTAAGGAAGAAAAAATGGAATACTGCACATTGGGCAGGTTCACACATAACAGAAGCCACCATGGGGGAATTTCCCTGTGGGACTTTTGTTGCCACAGTGGCCGCCTTTTGAATATTCAAGCTGTGGCAGGGGTATGCCATAGCTTGTTACCCAGCAAGGATGGGTTGTTGAGGTGCTTGACAAGCCACCCACAACTATAAAACAGCCCATGGATTCTGGGTGGCTTGTCAAGCACCCCAATAACCCACCCTCACCATGTTTGCATGTAATGATAAGCTATTGTGTCCGTACACTGTGGCTTGAATATTCAAAATGGTGGCTGCCACATAATGACTTCTTGTTATGTGCAGACCCACTCGGTGCCTTTTGATTGGTAATGCTAGGAGCTTTCCATCTGGAAGCACCCTAACTAAGCCGTAATCCTATACATATTTACTTTGGAGTGAGTCCTATTGAACTCAGCAGGGCTTATTTCTATTTCAATATGTGTCGGATCAAGCTGTAAGAATAAGAGCACGTCCACATATCAATACAATAGTCCCTGTCTTTTCAACAGCCAAGGGTCAAACAGTAGACATTATGACACATGGTCTGCTTGTTACTATGTAGATTGTGGTGATTTCCTATGAACTGTGGTGTGGCTTTGGACAAATGCACATGAAGATTCCTTGGACATTTTATCTCAAGAGAAGGAGTGCTGTTTTTCTGCTGGTAGAGCTCCAAGGCTGGAAATTCCACCCACCCTGAGAAAAAAACAGATGGGGTGTAACAGTTTCAGGGGGGTGGGAGCAGGGTCAGGGGAGAGTTTAGGACTCCGTCCTGCCTCCCCTCCTACTTGCACTTTAAATGGGCCCCAAAGCATTCTACAATATGCTTTGTAGAATATTGGCACAATTTGAGTTATAACATTTGTGTCATGCTGCCATAATATCTAGTTTAGCATGATATTTTTTTGTCATTTTCTTATATGCCTGATTGTGTTACATTCTTTTTTCCTTGACCAAACTTTATTTAAGAAGACGCTTTTGCTATGGGTTATTTGAAACGTTTTTGCCTGCCAGAACACCTTATCCACATATATGTAATTAGCACAGTATCATTCTTCAGGAAGGTGGGAGATAAGATTGGAATGGCCCCTATGTAATATCAGAAAAGGATGGGTAGACTTCCTGCAGCTCCATAGGATCTGTTCCAAATACTCCTGCTTTGGTATACATCAGATATCTTTATCTGACCAGATTCACTACTAGAGACAGTAGCAACAACTACCCTAGGTTAAGAACCAAAGTGAAATTTGGTTAACTTATTGTCTCATGTTAAAAGGCACGCCAGAACTGGCTCCATGATTGACAAGCATGACCATGCTGGCTGGGGATGATGGGAGTTGTAACCAAACACATCGAAAGGGTGCAACATTGGGGAATGCTGGTGCAGATGCTCAGGGCAGAATGGAGTATTTATCTGGAGGACCAGATGTTCAAGCATCAATATGCCTGGGTTGTCTGATGTTGCATGTTCAAGGGCAGAAAGCTAGCATCTCTAGTCGCTGCTTCCTTTGACATGTTTTCCCTAAGTAGAGACATCTATTATACTTTCCCAGTCCCACCCCTGCAGTATATATACACAGACTGCCCTGGAATCATAGTTTACCTTGATGTCCTCCTTTCATCCTTCAGGATTGAGCATGTATACTTCTCTCTCTTGAGCTTTAGATTATGAAGTTATATGAAAACCCTGATTGCTTGAACAGGTTTCTTTCACACATGTCTTCATGGAGGAGACCTGGAACAGAAAGCACAGCTTTGTTTCACTCTTTCCTGATTAAAGTAAAATAGATGTGAGTCACTATTCTTTGGTGCAAAGGGCAAAAAGCATCTTGGGCATATTAAATAACTTCAAGCTGTTCAAGGTTTATAATAGTCCGAAATATGAGTGGAAGATATTTAAAGAAATACAGATCTGTCACTGTTTATTTTGGCATAAATGTTCATAACCAGGCTCCTCCCAGAGAATTTAAAGTACATTAAAGCAGATAACTTTTAATGGAGCAGTGTGGTTAATGTAGCAGGCAAGTTTTAAATTAAACAGAATTCCATCTGCTTAAGAAGAGTGTTAGGTTATCTCTAAAGTTTGCACACTTTTTTATTACAAAAAGTTGGTCTATTAAAAGATATCACCTTATTCATTATGCTAACTCGAGTACTAAGAAGCTTGACTGAATATAGTTGTATTTGACTTTGAATTTACATATCTGACTTTGAATTTACATATTTTTAGTCTTCCTAAACTGTTCATATATGATCAACATTATACTTTAAAAATAACTGAATTTGTAAATGTACTTCTTTCCTCCCCCATCCCCTTAAGCAGGCATATTTCTGTTTGTTTTTTACATTAAGGAGTTGGATATGTACAGTTTACTTATGAAGTATAAACCACCGCTGGTGGCTATAGCCATACCCTGTTGTTTGCCCGCAGCATCTGGTAATTGAAGGTATGCTACTGTTGAACATGAAGGCGCCATTTTTAGCTATAATTCTAATAGCCATTGATAGACCCTATCCTCAATGGTTTTTTTCGGCTCTTTAAAGAAAAGACTATTTAAACTTGTGGCCATTGTTACATCTCGTGAAAAAGATTTCTAGAAGTTAATTGTACATTATGGCCACAGTCCTCTGACACTTTCTGGGGGGTAAGCCCCATTGAATACAATGGGACTTACTTCTGAGTAAACATGCATATGATTATTCTGTAACTTGTACGTCTTGGCCAATACTGTAGAGTACAATCTTTCTAGAATACTTTGGCAAAATGTGGATATCTTGCCATGGCATGAAATAACTCTGAACTGAAATAGAGCAAAGCTTGGGACTTCCTAGACCATGTTTGCCCACAAGAGGTTACACATACAAGGGCTCCATAGCAGCCAAGCTTGAGGATAGGTTGGTATTTGCTTCTGTCCATTGTTACCTGATACGTTCCTGTATTAATTGTGGGTTTAATGTTTGAGCATCTTTTGGTCTGATTTTCACCATGGCTCAGGAAGGCGCAGGTTGGGAGAATGTTTGCATTTGTTTTTTTGTGTGTGTTTTGATCTCCAAGCACATTGCTGGCTGCTTTGTCAAAGCTGCGTCAGAAACGGACAGCTCTTCTTTGTGCTGAGTAGTTGTGTTGACAGGAAACATCCCAGGCCTCATCATAGCTGCTGTTGCTGAGGTTCCTGTACGTTCAGCAAAATGATTGCATAAGTTTATTCAGATTGGTCCCTGGATTTAACAACCATGAAATAGTAAAGCTGCTCAGATGGTGCTGGCCGAATACAGATGCTGTTGGAGGATGAGATGTGGGGCTTCTTCACATGGAGCTTTTATCCTGCTATTGAGATTGGTTACTCATGGACATTTGCAGGTCCTTGTCATCAGCCTGCAAGGGCGTCTCCAGCACTAAATGACCTTTTTTCCATTTTTTAAAAGATCCGCGATAATAAGCCATCAAATTACAGTGTTTGAGTTCCACTTGAGTTCCCTGTTAAAAAGGAAAACCCACAATAAGAGGAGCTAGACCACAGCTCCATCTAGCAGCTATATAATGAAACATACGGAAGACTCAGATAAGGGGGGAAAAGAGGGAGGAAAGGTGGGGAAGGAAGCGCGTGTAAAGGGTGTCCGTCATGATCCTGGATTTAAAACAGAAGCAGAAAGCCCCATTTTAAATGCGGGATTTTAGGCTGGTGCAGAGATGCTCATGTTTGCATTCAGTGATATATTGAATTCCACAAAAAATCATGGTGCAGTTTTATTCTGACAGTGTCTAGGCTTTTCCACATACAAGTAATGTGAGGAGTATATTCGGACCACATCTCTCTGCAAGGGAAAGGTTTTTTCATTTACATCTTTTGTCTTCGACATTTATGACTACCCCCCCCCCCACAACCCTGTATACACATTGTGCAACAGAACTGGCACTTCCTCTCTTAGTGATATAGGTAAAATTATGGTCAGATTCTCCATTCACAGCAGGCATTTGATTTCTCAGGGATTTATTGGAAGCCTGGCTATAGCAAAAGGTGAAATTGCATGCCTGTCTTTCTCGTTTGTTTACTCAGCTGTGACCCATGTCCATTTTATTTGTTTATTTGTTTGTTTTATGGTAAAATTTGTATCCTGCCTTCCCATTTCATAATGTAACACATTTTGACTAACATATTGAATTATAAACAAAACAAATAACAATTTAAGAACAAACAAAAATAGCATCAAAGTTACAAAAACAATTTCTCGGGAACAAAAAACACACACATAAAAAGCAGACCAAAGGCCTGCTGGAACAAAACGCTCTTTTAAAAGGTAATGGAAAATAAGTAAAGAGAGGGCAAGTCAGATCTCCCAGGGAAGAGAGGTGCACATTCTGGGCACCACAACAAAAAAAACCACTTCCCTTGTTCACACCAGCTGCCCTTCTGAAGGTGATTAGACATGAAGAACAGGCTCCCCCACTATGGGAGCAGCAGGAGGCAGCCCTTTAGTTTACAAGCCATTTTTGGCAGGTTAAAGGTAATAATCAGCATTTTGAACTGGGCCTGGTAACAAACTGGTAGCTAGTTTGGTTAGTACAAAAGAGGAGTCACATACTGCAAAATCCCCGCCTCTGGTTAAGTCTAGCTGCTGCATTTTGAACCAGCCGGCATTTCCGTCCACTGTTCGAGGGCAGCTCATTGTACACATTACCTTCATCCAGTCTAGATGGGACTAAGACATGTGTGACCAGATCCCTTCCTTTCCCATTGCAGTCTTACATGGAAATCCTTTGGTTGTGATCAGTGGTCTTTGGCCAGGGTCAATCCTCAGGTTTCCTTTCCTGGGCCTGGAAAAATATGTGGTGCTTTGGAATTTGAAGCAGTCGTCATCCTTTTCTGGATCTCTGCAAGGAGTATGTATCCCTCTTGTGGACATAACTGGGAAACTGAGGCACAGGAAGAAGAAGGGCTTGCCCAAAACAGTGTCCTCCTATAAGGTGACATGCTAATGCAAGGATGTCAGGGGAGTTGTGGTGTGCTTTAATTCTTGCTAAGTCTCTTGCGGTAAAGTTGGAGGGTGTGCCCCGTTGTGGATGCATGGAAGCCAAAAAGTTCAAATCACATGTGTCTGTGTATGTAAGGGATGAGATAGTAGCACTAAAGAACGGTGTATTGTCTGCAGAGTTTCAGTGTGCATATAAATTTAATGTTTCTTGTCTAGCAGAGAAGAGGCATGTCATTAGCAGGTGGCATGCACAAGCACAGCCAAAACCCCACATATGTATTATAGTCCAGAGGCAAATATTATTTTTCACTAGAGCACAGTTGCCAAAACACATGCTGTGACTCTGGGGAGCTTATTGGAATAGAGAGGGTAGCAAAGAGCACAATTGTTCTGAGCAATGACGATATTTGACTGGACCTGTACATCATGACTGTTTTATATCTGCCTCCAAGGGAAAGGTGGGAGGTGTCAGCAAATGGGCTCAAAGCTGGAACCCTAAACCTAGTGTGAGGCTCTCATGTGATAATGGTTTGAAGACCTATGTGGTTGTTTTAAATCAGATGTATCTCTCTTTCCAGCTTTAAATTTTAATCAGGTTTTAATCGGGTCCTGGATTTTTCTTATTGTGTCAAAATAGTTTAGAAATATGTGTCTCTTTGTGTGTATGGTCTGTTTATAGGTTTGTATGTAAATGGGTTTTTATGCTACATATAATGTATTTTAATGGTTCTTAATCTTTGTAAACTGCCCAGAGAGCTTTGGCTATTGGGCGGTATAGAAATGTAATGAATGAATGAATGAAGTTTATTGTTATTAATGCTTTAAGTAGAAGGAGACCAGTATCAATGTTACCCTTCCAGGCCAAGGTCATACACACGTTGTTATTTGGGCACATTCCTTTTGTGTGCTGGTCATAGGTACTTCCTATAATAGCATGCTGTCTCCGGGGTCTAAGCACAGTGTCATCCTGCAGTTTGGTGGCAAGATAACTGTGATCCAAAATGTAAGAAATCTGACTTTCCACACTTCTTTGCACTGTGTACCTGAAAGCATTTTCATTCTGCGGAGTACACTTTCTCTTCTTCATACAATAATGTGCATATGGTGATGGGTGCATCACCCTTGGCATTTGCTTTTCCGATTTTTAACATAGGGTTCCTATCCTGCCTAACCTGTCTAGCTCCACCTTCTGGCTGAATTAGAATCTGCTGCTGGCATGGCCCTGACTCTGCCTTTCCCGCAGCAGTGGTGGTGAGTAGGTTTTTCAGAGTGGGGGACTGGTTCTAAGCTAGCGTTGTGTGCCGACTGCCCCCACGTGTGGCAGCAAATGGCAGCTCATCGCTGGACCATGCCTCATCCATGGGAAGCAATGGCAGACCCCTGGACCCCATCTGGTCTCTACCCCCCCTTCCCCTTTTCCACACTTTGCTGCCATGTTGTCTCATTCACACCTCATTGAGCTCCTTGGATGTTGATGCTCAGGAAACAGCTGGGGCGCTTGAAGCCATAGTAGGGAGGCGGGGATGCTTAGAATTCTGTCATCAGCAGTAGTAGGGGCAAGAGCATCCCAAAAGGGAAAGGATAAGGCAGGCAGCACTGGGAGGCCAAAGATCAACTTCTTGCTGCTCTTAGAAGGAAAACAAGTTAGGGGGGAATATCAAGTATTTGGTGTGCCATCTTCACCCACCCTCCTCTCCACTGCTCATTGGTGTCACCAGATGGTCTAGTCAGTGCTGGGTGACCTCATAAATGGTTTCCATGGAGATGGCTGTGATGGCATCAAGAGGAAGGGAGCGCAGCAGGAGGATGTGTCCTGTGGCCCCTGGAGGGAGCAACCTGGGATGGCTCAGTGGGATCACATGGCACTAAGGAATAGGCTCCCTTTCCCACTGAGATAACTCTGGGGATCATGCACCTTGCTCTTCTTTCTCCCCACCTCAGTCAGGACTTGTGCAGCTCAAGATGGTAGAATGGGGGGTTCAGAATGGAGAAACTGTACTCACTGAAGCATTTCTGTTTCATCCATCCAAAGACCCAGAACCAACTAAGGAGGAGGCTCTGTTTGAATATAGGGGATTAGGAGCCCTGTACATACACAGGGAGGATTTCATCCTGCCTGCCTGCCTGCCTGCCTGCCTTTCTTTCTTTCTTTCTTTCTTTCTTTCTTTATTAAATTTATTAATCGCCCATCTGACTGGTCACCCAGCCACTCTGGGTGATGTACAACCCACCATAAAACAATTTAAAACAATAAAATTTTACCATAAACATTTTTTTTAAAATACCGTAACCCACCCCAAATGCCTGCCTGAACAACCACATTTTTAATGCACAACGGAAGCTCATTAAAGAGGGGGCATGACGGAGTTCCCTAGGGAGGGAGTTCCACAGAGTGGGGGCCATCACAGAAAAGGCCCTCTCCCTCGTCCCCACCAGTCTAGCTGTCCTGGCTGATGGGACAGAGAGAAGGTCATCCGAGGCTGATCTTGTTAAGCGGCCTGTCTGGTGTTGCTGGAGGCGCTCCTTAAGATAGGCTGGGCCGGAACCATATAGGGTTTTAAAGGTCAAAACCAACACCTTGAATTTGGCCCGGAAAACGACTGGTAACC
Organism: Heloderma suspectum; assembly: GCF_057233095.1. Lineage (NCBI taxonomy): Eukaryota > Metazoa > Chordata > Lepidosauria > Squamata > Helodermatidae > Heloderma > Heloderma suspectum. Next base: position 236,369,204 of record NC_139461.1, read on the forward strand.
AGTGCAACTCCTTCAGCACTGGAGTGATGTGATCTTGCCGGCGGCTGCCTTTAATCAGGCGAGCCGCCGCGTTCTGTACCAGCTGCAGCTTCCGAACCGTCTTCAAGGGTAACCCCACGTAGAGCGCATTACAGTAGTCTAAACAAGAGGAGACCAGGGCATGTACTACCGATGAGAGCAGATGGTCGGGAAGGAAGGGGCGCAGCCGCCGTATCAGATGGAGTTGATACAGCGCTGTCCGGCTCACAGCTGACACCTGAGCCTCCATGGACAGCTGGGAGTCCAAAATGACCCCCAGGCTGCGGACCTGATATTTCAAGGGTAGCCGTACCCCATTCAACACCAGGTCAACATCCCCCAGCCTCCTCTTGTCTCCCACCAAAAGTACCTCGGTCTTGTCAGGGTTCAGCTTCAGCTTATTCCTCCCCATCCAGGCACTCACTGTCTCCAGACATTTGGACAGGGATTCTACGGCCAACCTTGGTGAAGATTTGAATGAGAGGTAGAGCTGCGTGTCATCCGCATATTGATGACACTGCACCCCAAACCTCCTGATGATAGCCCCCAGTGGCTTCACATAGATGTTAAATAGCATCGGGGAGAGGATGGAACCCTGTGGCACCCCACAAGTAAGTGGCCACGGGTCCGAAACCTCCTCTCCCAGTGCTACCCTCTGGTACCTGCCGGAGAGGAAGGACCGGAACCACCGCAATACAGTGTCTCCAATGCCCAACCCCTCCAGGCGGTCCAGGAGGATACCGTGGTCAACGGTATCAAAAGCCGCTGAGAGGTCGAGGAGAACAAGGAAGGAGCATTCACCCCTATCCAGAGCCCTCCTCATATCATCCACCAAGGCGACCAAGGCCGTTTCTGTCCCATGCCCAGGCCTGAAGCCCGACTGAAATGGGTCTAGATAATCAGTTTCTTCCAAGTGTGCCTTCAACTGCACCGCCACCACCCGCTCATTCTGCATTCTGGTACCACTGTTCAGGAAATCTGAGTGTGTTGAGTGGAAAAGATGGAAGTGAGACTAGGCAGGAAACTAGGCTGGTCAAGTCTAACATAGGAAAGTGATTCATCCCATTGGTATAAAGACTATTGGTCCATCTAGCTCAGTATTGTTGACATTGATTGGCAGCATCACTCCACGGATTCAGTCTTAGCTAGTCCTTCCTGGAGATACCAGGCACTGAACCTGGGACTGTTTGCATGGAAAACATCTGCTCTACTACTGACCTACAGCCCTTTCCTAGAGAAAGGAGAATCGCTAGCTTAGGGGTGGGCAACCTTTTGGGCTGTGGGCACATCTGGCAATTTGAGAAGCTGTCCTGGGCACCACCGCAGAATTGCTGCCATGGGAGGCATGGCAAAGGACAAGTAACATGCTCAAATGATTGAATACAAGGCAGAGGTGGGGTCTGATTCCCAGCACACTGAACAACTCATTTGAACTCACAGCTTTCAGCACCAACAGATACCTATTTCACAACAATCCCAGCTGCCACTAAGAAAATGTGTGGGGTTTTTTTCAAGTGGGAGGGGTAAGACACTTTGGTGGGCGCCAAATAAGGTGTCTGGGGCGCATTAGTCCCTGTGGGCACCATGTTGCCTACCGCTGCCTTATATTCTATCCATCCTCCCCACCCTCCCCCCATGATCAGCATGAACCTCAAACCCACAGCCTTGGCATTATTAGCAATGTGCTCTGAACAGCTCAGTTTGCCAGTCAGGGCATGGCTATCGAACACATGCACACACGTCCAAGAGCAGCAGGGAGAAACAGGGGCGGGGCTTTGGCTCTTATAGTCAGGCCTCTGGTGCTCACTTCTATCAGCAAGACCGCTGCCAATGCTCGAGGGTTGTCTCTCAAGCAGGTTGTGTTGCTCTTTACATACAAGTCTCCAAGTTGCCTCTCTACAGCACCAGCTACGTCATAGCTGTGTGACTGGCTGGGCTTTTCAGGATGCCTTGCAACAGGTGTGTTCAGGCAGAAGTCCCTGTGAGGCCAGGGCTGCACCAGGCCAAGACTTAAATAGCCTAGTGAGGGGGGGGGGGATGTGAGCGCCATGAATGAGTTGTTATGAAATCAGACCAGGCCCAGGATTTCTGTCTCTGCAGAATCCAGTGAGGCTGTAATCTGTGCCAGGTATTCCTGTCTCCAGGGAGCCAGGCCAGGCCGCATGCACAGGAGCTGAGCCTGCGCTGGGCTTGGGAGGGGCTGGCTTGGAGAAAGTCTCCATCGCAGCCTAGGCAGAAGGGTAGACAGAGCCTTTCCTGGCTGCATTCCCTTCCTTGCGCCCGGCTCCTTGCCCAGGCACTGTGGGGTCTGATCCCATCCTTGAGACAGAGCCCCCCTCCCCATGCTAGCTAATGGAGAGGGAGGGAGTGCCAACAGCTGGATGCTGGTAATGAGGCCTCATTAGGATGAGGTCAGGCTGAGCTGGCTCCTTCACCGCTGTGTGTGCCTGCTGGGCCGACGGGAAACGGCTGAGCCAGTGCTGGATGCAAAGTGGAACAAAAGGTCCCACTTATAACTTCAGCTTTATACCCCAGAGTTCTGATTCTCTCTGTCTTAGCTTCCAGCTGGTATGAGAGAGGCAGGGTGAACTTTTTGTGTATGTCAAAGTTGTGATGTTGGCATGGAGACCTCAGGTAAGCCAGATGCCTGCCTTGGTGTTATTTCCTGATGATGCTGATTGCCCCAATGCTGTTAACTATGCAGTATAATGGGAGTTGCAGCTCAGGGGTAGCGCTTATGCTTCGCATTCGGTCCCTGTTTGAAAGACTCCTGCCTGAAACCATGGAGAACCACTGCTAGTCAGTGTAGACCAGACTTCCCCAACCTGGTGCCCTCCAGCTGCTTTGGACTACAATTCTCAGCATGCCTGGCCATTGGCCATGCTGGCTAGGGCTGATAGGAGTTGAAGTCCATCACATCTAGAGAGCTCCAGGTTGGAGAAGACTGGTGTGGACAGTACTGAGCTAGATGGACCAATGGTCTGTCTGGGTAGCCAGCCAGGGGCATTGCTGGGAAGGTGAACGAGCCATGTTCTTGGAAGTTGGGCTGTGTCAGTGCCTTTCGAGAGCAAGTCCACACAGTGCTCTTGGAGAGCCAATGGGATGAGCAACACACTCACACACACATTCCCATGTAGGTCCCATTCATTTTGCATGTTCTTGACATGAGACCCAGATCCATCCTGGCAGTGTAGGGTGGTCATATGTCCTACTTTGTAGAGGATACTCCTTTATTTGTAGGGCTGCCCAGTCCAGTCCCAGTTTAATGACAAAGAACACTAAGAAGAGCAGCCAGAGCCTTGAATTTGCCCACCAACAGTCAGCAGCTGGATAGCAGACTGTGCAGCACAGAGCTCACCTGATCGCCGTCTTCCCCACTGTGGTGAGATTGACTGCATTTCTATTTAAATGAGAGCAATTATTTCTAAATTCACATCTGTACATATAAATTAACATATGAACATTTTATGGAAGTCACCATCTTCTTTTGTCTTCCTTTTTGATGATGCATTTCCCCTTTTGTGGCAAAGTGTAAGCGGCCATTCGGCCTGGCACTGCCTCAGCCAGCCCCAGCCTGGAGGTGTGTGGGTTTTGCTGGGATCCCACACTGCCTCGTCTCCCTCTGAGCTTCCTTTTCATTTGTTCCAGGCCAAATTACACATTGCACATTTAATATGTATGTTTTATCCAGCACAGCTGATAACCTGTGTGTGTGTGTCTGTGTGTGTGTGATTTAGATCAGGAAAACTGTGTGTGGGAGAAGAGTTCAGGGAGAAGAGTTTAGTGTTCCTTCCCATAGTGCCTTTGCTTTGATCCAATTAGAAAAAGGGAACAGAAAATCAAAACACTGAAGGATCCAGTTGCAGATTTCCCGGAAAATGTATAGTTTTGGCCTTATGAGTTTTCCCTGTCTAGGTTAGCACTTGTAGAGAGAAGCCACCTTTTGCCCATGAGAGTGGAGTCTTAATAGCAGAGAAAATGGGTGTACATCGGATCTCCAGAGAGTGAGGCTTCCTGTCCACAGTGGGAGGGCGGCGGGAGAGATAGCAGCAATAGAACCATGTGGCTGAGCATAGAATGTTGATGGGCACTGGGTAGGGCGGTGCTGGGCACTGGGCAGGCGGGGGCAGCCTGGTGCTGGAGGAACTGAGCTGAAAGTAATGCCAAGTTCATGAGCAAGAGGCGAGCGCATTATTGCCCCAGTAGCAGCAGGGCTGGATGTGAAGAAAGCAGCAAACAGCAGCCGCTCTAGCAACACCCCAAGATATCAGGGATGAGCCGCCAAGGGGTTCCCTGCCCCCAAGAGCAGGTCAGTGAGAAATCTTTCCTAAAGCCCCAAGTTGTGGGGAGGGAGCTGTTTTTGGATGGGGAGGAAGGACTGGTGACTATGTGTGAGCCACAAAGTGGAGCACCTAGCAAAGGGGCACCGGTGCTGCTGCTGCAGCGGCGGCGGCAGCTGCCACAGCAAGTTGCCGACGGGGGAAAGGGGAGAAGTTAACGCTGGAGGCTCAATGAAGGCTGGTAGCGGCACTCACTCAAAGCCTCTTTGTGCTGGCTCCCGGGGAGACAGCGGCAGGAGGTGAGGAATTGCCAGGCTCAGTGTGTCTCCAGCATCCCTGCCAGGCTGTTTGTCGTGAGGGTGGGGATGCATGAAACAGTTTGGGGGCTCCAGCACATAAACACACAATGGAGAGGCTCCTTGGTTGCTGTGCCACCTGCTTTATGAAGCCAGGAGGCCGGCAGGAAAGGCTGGATGTGCACGGAGGCTTACCGAAATGATTCTTGACGTGCATCCCTCCCCTGTGGGCTCCCATAAGGTGGCCTTCCCGTTCCTGAGGGCTCCGATCCTTGCCTCCTCATACGGCAGCAGGAAGTGCTCGCCACCATCACAGCTCAGGCCCCACACTTTTGGATTCCTCGTCGTGGCCTTATAGGCTTTACATTACATTACATTTCCCTGCTGGAGATATAGGGGCCTGCTGTGTTCTTCCTTGGCCCCTAGAGAGAGCCAGAGAGCAGCACAAGTAAACTGTAGGACGGAGGGCTAAAAAATGAAATGAGTGTATTACCACAACAGGTTAGGCAATTCCTGCCAAAATCTGCATACAAAATCATGCAAGTCCTCTGCTTCCAAGGCTGTCTGGGAAAAACGGAGCCTTTTGGATCTATTCTGGGGACAAATGTAACCCCCTCCCCAAACTAATTCCCCTTTTAGAGTTGGTTGTTTTGGCCGATTTGCCTATCCCTCCTTTAGGTAATTCAGAACAAAGAAAGCATAGAAGAAACACCGGGATGACTGTATGAGTGATCCATTTATCTATTCCCACTTTTCAGCAGTCAAATGATTAGGAGTGCCTTGAGAACGATGGACAAATCTGCTAAATATATACTGAAACCAGTTTTTCTCTTTACCTTGACTCTTCCTGTGTCAGAGAGTTCCAAAGATGAACTGCATGCCATGTTCATAGGTACCCCATCCCCCTTTGTTTCATACCTTTAATTGGCTGTTATGATAAGCAAACAATTCTGCAGATGCAGTTTTCCCCAATGTGCAGATGCAGTGAGGAGTGGAGGGGAATTTCCTCTTGTCCAAACAGCTGTTAAAACCAAGGGATTCCTGCTTGGGAGGAAAATGACTACCTTAAGAGGTGAGTCAAAATCTGTAAGGTCACAATCGGTATGGTCACAGATTATGCAGTGCTGTATGGAAATATGGCTGTCTATTTTGGATTCTGGTAGGTTCTCCAGAATTTTTTTTTGGGGGGGGTGATCACCCCTACGCCTGCTAATTCAGAAGCTGCAGTTGCATTACCATCCCTCTGTCCCACTTCACAAATACGGCTGCAGTAGGTTTTCCTAGGATGAAGGGTGTTAATATGGTAAGCTCTGAAACATCTGCTTCACATTCCGAGGACCACCTACCTATTTCTTTACAGCACCACCAGCTGTCTTAAATATTTCGTTTAGGGCTTCCAGTCTCCTTTCTTTGTTTGTACATTTGATGAGCGCAGATTTCTACTCCCATGCTAATACACCACAAATGGCTAACATTGGTAAGCATTTGCAGGTGGGCTAGTAAAAAAAAAATTGTGAGCTACTAACTTTTGTGAACTTATTTGTTAGGTTGCCATAACAAGGTCTAATGAATTAAATTGAACTGAGGGAGAAAGTGTGACTAGACAAAATGGGAAGTGAATTGAGAAGGAAGACTCCAGCCCATTCCTTGGTGTGGAAATAGATTGCTACACTACTTTGTACAGTGGCCAAAATTTCAGCTCTTACTATCTGAGGGTTTTAAAAATTGTAACACTTGGGAAAAAATTCTATCCCATTTATAAATAGATAAAATATAATGAATCTTATAATGTATACTTTGTACTCTTTGAACACGAGTATCATAGGAACATAGAAAGCTTGCACACTTTTGTGGCATTTGGTTGGTCCTAATAATAGTATTGCCCCACTGTGGATTTTGGTTTATTTTTCCTCATGGACCAGCACAGCTATTGTTGGGATTTTGTTTTTGTTTTATGTGCATAGAAACATAGGTTTTTCCTCTCCTGTTAAATGTGGAAGATCAAGTCATAATTGCGAGAGAGTTCATAAAACTCACCCTGGTGCACCCTTGTCAAGCATTTATTATTAACAAAGCTATATGAAGGGCTGTGGCTGCCATGTAGCTATCAGTGACCCCCACCAAGCCATAGCGCAGTGGTAGAGCACCTGCTTTGCATGCAGAAGGTCTCTGGTTCAATCCCTAGCATCTCCAGGTAGAGCTGGAAAAAGTCCTGCCTGAAACCCTGGAGAGCCAGTCAGTGTTGACAATACCGGGGTAGATGGACCCATGGTCTGACTCAGTATAAGGCAGCTTCCTATGTTCCACTTCCTTCTCACCTTAGCAGCACCTCTCAAGAGCTCATAGGCCCCTTCCAACCCTACTATTCTATGATTCTGTGACTCTGTGCTCTGCGTGGGTACAGAGCATGATGGCTGTGCTGTGCCAGTGCCTAGGGTCCGGTCTGGTGGCAGGGAGTCCAGCTGAGCTTTTGAAGAGGGGCATTTCCTTAACCAGAATGCAGGATCCATGCTCTCAGTAAGTTGTAGAAAGTGAACATGAAAAAACTTTTAAAAACGCGAAGTTTTTTTTTTAAACGCATGGCTTTTCTCCCACATTATATCATAGGTTTGATGATGCTTTTGGTAGTTTACCAACGAGCAAAGATAAAGGAAGGGAGGTTAAATATATTTAGAATGCAGTAAATAAGGACTTGGTCATACTATCGCTTTCACACAAAACACAGCCAAAAACCTTAAAGTGGTAGCAATCAGTTGCAAGTTATAAGCTCTACAAATTGGCTTTAGGAAAACACACACACACAAATTTTGAAGTCTTGAAAGAAGTCCCAGAGCCACCAAGTGTGGGTGGGTGGGTGAGTGTTAATAAAAAAAAAAAAAATACTGAATGCTCTCTCAAGTTGGTGTGTAACAAGAAATACACCAGAAAACTTCAAATAAACTGTCTGAACTAAACACACACACAAGTAAAAAAAACACTAGTTAGCTAAAATTCCTCAAAGAAAAATTGTTGTTGGGTTCTTTTGACAGTGCCTTTCAACCAAATTCACCTATATGGGAATTAAATCTAGTGTCTGTGACAGTAAGAAATGCACTGAATCCCCACACCTGTAGTCTACAATAAATGTACTGTTTGCATAAAAACTAGAGAGCCATCAGTATTAGGGTTCCCCAGGCTAAACCCTGGAGAAGATTCCCCATCTCTAGGTAATCACAACCACCTGACTTGTAGGGCTATAACACTACAATGGATTTCCTTCCTGTCTTCCTGGAAGTGAGGACAGTAGAAACAGATATAAAGATATTTAAGGGAAGTCTTAGGTTAGAAGGGCTGCAGTTTGTGGCTGGGTAGGGCAAGGGAGGGTTGAGTAGAGATGCATCCCCAGATAACTCCTTTACACCTGTTTGGAAGCCTCAGTTTGCCTGTTTATTTATATCCTGTATTATAAACGGGTTGATGCATAGATTTAATCAGGTCATATTCCCCCACCCACCCCGGTTGCTTTATGTAGCAATTTAAGGTTCATTCCAGGGTGCCAGATGGAGTCCAAAGCATTACTGCAGTCAGTGAAGCAGACAAATAATTTCCCATGATTTTTCTTTTTTAAATGTTTGCTAATGAGTACATACAGAAGGGGGGCAGGAAGCAGCACAATTGGTGGCTCATTTTCCAATGGGGGTGCTATTTTGGCTTTCAAAGATTTATCTAGAATGGGATTTCTGATTTGGTGAATATGTTACAATTCACATACAGATGCTTCTGTAGCTGTTGAATTGAGGGGTGATCTTTGGGGTAATCAGTTGTGTGGGCAGAAGGTGGACTGAGATCTGTTGGTAGATCTCCAGATGAATTGCAGTAGATCTGCAAGGGTTTCTGATTCCCAGTTGCTTGACAACAGCAAAACCAAAGGGGGGGGGGGTTTAAAAAAAAAAGACTTCTGAAATGAAGAAAGCTTGTAGAGAAACCAGGAATGGATTTTTGTATGAAAGGATTGGGAGTTCACTTCTGATACAAATTCTCAGCCTGAACCATGTTCTCAGAAGCACCCTGCTCCTTAATTCTACTAGAAATGTGTCTGCTCTGAGCCACTGTTTTGCAACTGATTCCAGTTGGTGGGCCTGATGTTCTAGTAAAAAGCAAAGTAGATCCTAGAAGCCTAACATATGTCCGTTGCTAGTGTAATAAATTCACCATGTCTCTGTTCTCTGGCTCAAATGGATCTCCCTGAGAGAGCCTCTTCCTAATCCCTCAAAGCTGGGAATGCCCCAACTCCATCAAATTGACAACAGAACTTGGACCAATAGTGCATTTTTGTTCAAAGCCATGCAAAGAAACTCTAAAAGCTTTTTAAAAATTGAGGATTTCCTCAAGACAGAAGCGTTACTGGATCAGAGCTGTGATGTTTGATATAAAACATATGTTTCATATACTGGTTATGCTTTTGCCATAAAGGACATTCTGTTAAAATGGGGAACATCCCAGGCATAACATAAGAGCTATCTAGCAAACCTATATAGGCAGTGTGATTGAACAGTGGGTAATGCAGAGCTGCATACTCTTTTCGGTCCTGAGGGATGGATCGGGTATCTGCTGGTGCGGCGGGGGCTGCCCATGTGCGCATACACATGCAGACGTGCATGCACACACATTCAAAAACAACTCGCATCACATTCAAGGCACTACACCTCCCCTCTGCGGCAGGGTCAGGGTTGGGGATGAGTTCAAGTTTGGGGTGGCCTCTTCCTAGTGCATTCCCCCCCTTTTTTTCTTTTTTCAATGGCAGCAGATGGTGGGGGTCTCATGGGCTGCCAGACAGGACTTGGTTTACACCCCTGGTGTAAAGGGATGTCTGGGCCAAAGAAGCTGCATTTCTGTCTGGGGGTCATGTGCGTATAACAGATGTCCTAGTCACACAACTGACTCACCTGCACTTGCCTTGCCAAACCCCATCGTCGGAATAGCCTGTGCGGAGCCGTGTGAGGAGGGATTCTAGAATAGGGTGGTGCTCACAGAGTTGTGCAATACCTTGGAACTGATACAAAACAGCTGTGTGATATAATGCAGGGCTCCTGTTGTGTATTAGCAGTCGTGCGTTCGTTTCCCCGGAGGAAGCAGTGGATATGTACATGCTAATTTTCATGGATTCCATCTCTGTGCAAGCATGCTGTCCAGTGATCACATTCTTTTTGGAATATTTAAGCTTCACTGCTTTGTCAATTCAATACCTTTGCCTTAATTCAACCTACATTGAACGACAGAGCATTCTGATTTAAGAGTGTGGTAGTATGAGCACATCATTTACAAAGAAATATGTATGGATAGGTAAGATTTAGGTGAGGTGACACAGAAGCACAAGAATGACAAGAGTTGGACCAGTCTTGAGGCAGGCTGAAGCCTCCATCTCAGGGAGCAAATTTGAAGAGCAATTTAGGAGTGACACATTTTATCCAAAATATGCAGCCCCTTGACCCTAACTTGAAGAGATCCAGTGCCTCCAATGCAATTTGCATGCAGGTTTCTGTGAGGGGTTGATCCAGGGCAGCAGCAACATTTTCAAAATGCCACCACTTGGGAGCAATCCATAGGACACTCCTGAGCAGGGGGGTGGGGAAGGAGACAAGCACCCCCTCTAGATGAGTGGCTCGCCTCCCCCATCACAATTGCTGGACCCCTGTATTTGAAGGAAAGGCAATCCAGCGCATGCTTAATTGAAAGTTAACGCCATCAAAATCAGTAGGACGTATGGCAGAGGAAATATGGCTAGGATGACAGTGCCAATGTGAAATGTAATTATTTCTTTTTCAGAAATCTAGCATGTGGCACAAGGTCCCCCATACCCACACACACACAATGCGTTTTGCCCCTTCTGTGCCCCCTCCAGTACTTTTCTGGTATAATTGGAGCAATGGCTGTAGGAAGCCTGTGCGCAACGTGCAGTGCCCAGCACCTTCTTGGAGGTGCTGTTCCCTGCCCCAAGAGGATGAGGAGGCCTTCTAGGTGCAAGGTGAATGAAGAAGCACACGCGGAACTCATGCTCGTTCCCATCTTGTCTTTACTTGGGAGGAGGGCGAAGAGTTTTTACCTTAGCGAAAAGAAAAAAGAAAGATCAAGGCCAGCCCTGTCCATAAAATAGTAAATATAGTTTTAAATGTGTTCCTTGGATTCAGAATGCTTAATATTAACTTCTCACCAGCATAACAATCCATTTTCAGTCACAACATCAGTGTCCTGATGAGGGATCTGTCCTCCAGGTTAGAAGCCATCACATGGTTTTTAATTGTGTTTAATGCATTTATTTTATTATTATTTCTATCAAGTTTTATTAGTGATTGTAAGCTGCATTCAGTGCCATTTTTGATAGAAAAACAGGATACAAGTCAAATAAATAAATACATGTGTGTGAATAATGTATTTATGGGCTACTGTATTTATGTCCCATGTGACCTTTGCTAAAGTGGGTGGGCTTCAGGCTCACATGTGAAGCCCTCATTCAGGAAGAAAAAGAAAGGAAACCTACCCACTGTCTCACTGTCTTATCAGGTGCAATACTATGCATAAAGGCAACATGGAAACCCTTTGACCAGCAAGTGCTCCTAGCCAGAGCAAATTAGGAAAATGTTCCCTGGAAATGAGGACTGCTGCTGCCTCTTTTCCTTTTGAATCTCATGGGAAGCTGGATGTTTAGAAACACGGAATTAATATGTATATTAATATAGGGAGCCAGTGTGGTGTAGTGGTGAGAGTGTTGGACTGGGAGCCGGGAGATCCGGGTTCTAGTCCCCACTCAGCCATGGAAGCTCACTGGGTGACTTTGGGCCAGTCACAGACTCTCCGCCCAACCTACCTCACAGGGTTGTTGTGAGGATAAAATGGAGAGGAGGAAGAGGATAATGTAAGCCGCCTTGGGTTCATTGCAAGAGGAAAAAAGGCGGGATATAAATGCAATAAATGAATGAATGAATGAATGAATGAATGTATTTATAGCTGTCTCCCATCTCCTAGTTGGGGTGCAATTGTTCTAGCCACAGTGTATCATTGACACTCCCCAAGCCTTGTGATACTGAGAGCATTGTCCTGTGAACAGAATGGATCCAGCAAACTCTAGTCTTTTCCTTGCCGATATAAATTGAGCCACTTGTCGTCTTCTTGCCTCTGCTGCTCCAGTGTTGGAGGCTTTTGTGGTGATGTGTGGGGTCAGGTGAGGTTCCAGTCTACCCAAGAAATGGGTGAGTTGGGATCAAAAGAAGGATTTCCCTTGGCTCCTAGCTAACCCCTACTTGCCACCTGGCTCCTAGCCCAGACCTGCTCCTCTTCTCTCGCCACTGCTAGTGCAGCATGTCCCTTGGGAACCACTTACCGGAAGGGGTTGTGCAGCCGACAGGAGCTTCTCAAGCATAAATCTGGTGCCTGCTTGAAGTCTCCATCTGGAAGCAGCCCAGTGCTCTACAAGCTCAGCGGTGAGGCTCACCAGTCAAGCCAGCAGGTGAATTAGCATGAGAAAGGTGACACTGCCAGTGAGCCCTGATGGATTAGTGTGGGGTAGTATAAACACTTCCTTCCCCTTCATGCCGACAAAACGCTGCTGTGCCTCTGGGAGAAACGATTGGCAACTCTCGGATCGGTGTCATCCCCTGGGTCACCCTTCATATGAATGCAGATGTGGACGCACGCACGCACAGACACACAAACACAGACACACACGTTATAAGCCGATTCTGAAGTATGAGGTGTGCTTGTCTTAGGCTTTTCATTTATATCCCATGTATGTGACCATAGATATGCCTTCACTGTTAGGTCTTCTGAGCTAAAAGCTGGATAAGAACCAGAATTTCTCATTAAGCTGGAATTCCTGCTTTGCCTTGACTTCCCAGCAGTGGTGGTTGGGTGTGTACAAATGCGTGGATGCGAATACGTTAGAAGGAACTTACATGTGTATGTGCATTATATACTTTCTGGCCCTAATGTTAATAATGGGCTCAGCCTCTGCATGTGTTTTTTTTTTTTTTTTTTACCTTAGGTAGTCTGTGGATTACGGACAGGATTGCATGCGTGATGCACATTCACAGGCAGAACTCTGCTCTCTGAGAAACTTGCATCCTGAAAATGTTAGAACTTTGTGTTTTGAAGGATTTTTTCCCTGCTTATTTGAATGATTGCAGAGGGAGGAAAAAACAGGGAAGTACATGCAGAAAACATGAATGTGTATATATACATGCGTCCTATGATCAGCCAAGGGGCTATAGTCCAGTGGTGCTGTTTCTTTCATTAGATATGGGTACACACCTCGTCAGCCATGAGAAGCATACAATATCACTCAGAAGTCAAGGAAACAGTACAGATATAAAAATCCTGATCCAACGAATAGTTGAGCGTTTCAGCATTAGCCATATACAACAGTGAGGAATGGTTTGTTGGACCAGAAACAAGCCATGTGCCCACATGCTCCCACTTCCATTCCCAACTTCCTTCCTCCCCTTTCTCACAGGCTTTAACTCAATGCATCCCCAGTTACTTAAACTATTGATATCTGAACTGTGACATCCAAACTGGGAAATTGTGGTTTCAACAATTGCTACAAAACTCAGATATTAAATCATGGTTTGATTCTGGTTTGATATCCTGGTTGGAAGGCCTTGCCCAAACCATGGTTTCCCAGTTTAGGTATCACTAGAAACTATGCTTTAAGAAACCAGGGTGTATGAAATTAAGGTGAGGGGTGGGGAGGAAGCATGTGGGCATACAGCTCATTCTCTGGTTTGTTGGACCTGAATTGTTATGTCTGAACCAAGCCAATGACTGGAATCCTCCTGACTGCATATGTGTAAAACAGTGTGTGGAACCTCCACCACTGAAGCTCGTATAGCCCTCCCCCACTGGATTACCTTGGCAATGTGCTGCTGATTTTACTGCCAAGCACATACATTCCAAGGAAAGGGATTCCATGCTGCCCCTGGGAACATCCAGCAGCTCATTCTTCCCTAAGGCCCTGCGCATGGCTCTGCTCCTGATTTTTCCAGGAGCAGTCTGTGCGCTGGGTCCTGGGGAAAGAATGAACTACTGGATGCTCCAGGAGGGTTCCTGGAAGGCCTTGTCTTGGAATGTATGGCTGGGCCACATTGCTCAATGTTAGACTGTTGCAAAGGAGACCGGGTGGCAAAATGATTAAACAGTTGCTTTAAAAACAACAACCCAAAACAAAATAACCATGCTGATGCTTTGTTTGCTCCAGTAAGCACCATCTCTTGCTTCTGGAAAGTTATGGCAGCAAGTCTTCAAGTAAAGTGGCCTTGCTTCGTGTGCTTACACACATACAGAGAAATCCTTCATTTCACCATTGCTCCCCTAAGCAAATATAGATTCTCTAGTGCTGTAGGCTGCATGGCCAGTTTTTTTAGATTATGCTCCTAGGTAGTATAAAAACAGTGTGTGTGTGTGTGTTTTCATCCAGTTAGTATCAGAGAGAGAGGACAGGGGGTGGCCCGATCTACCTCTGGCCATGCCCGCCTGTGGCTTCAGTCCTGCCCACTGCCGGCATACGGTTCCCAACAGGTTATCCTCAAGAAAATGTGGCCCTTGACAGAAGGAAGGTTGCCCACCTGTAGTTTAAACCATGCTTTACATCAGTTATTTAAATCATCTTGATTTAAATTAACCCAACCTTCCTAAACAGAAAGTGAAGAGTTTGCACACTGTTCTAGTCAGCAGGATAGCATCTTAGCCATTATAATACTCCCAGTCTGGTGAGACTTCCTAGCTTGTGCTGCCACAGAACAAGAGGGCAGGCCTCTGGAGTCTTGGGGAAATGGCTGGCACCAAAACATGGTTTGGCTACACCCTCCCAGCCATCTATTTTCTTGCCAAGAAGGTTTCACTTTATGGGAAAATTGCCTCAGTTTCTTCCAGTGGAAAATGTTGGCCAATTGGGTAAATCTGCCTGTCTGGCAAAGAAACAGATCACCCTGTTTCAGGTTAGGCCAGATGGCAATCTTAGGCCAAGTCTGTTTTCCCGTTGTTGGTTATGGCAGAGCCATCCAGTCTATTATGTGAATATTTAAGGAGAGACGCTACAAGACCATGTCTCTAGGACTGTGGCCTTGTGATGCAGTGAGGGAGGTGTCAGTGCTGTATTTCATGCATTGCCAAAAAAAGAGGGCAAAAGAGGACACATATGTGCATAACATTTGCATATGCTAATTTATATGTATAGATGCGAATTTAAAAATAATATAATTTAAATAGAAATACAGTACATCTCCCCACCGTGGGAAAGACTGTGACCAGTTGATGTGTGTGCCTCTCCAGCAGAGCCACCATCAAGGGCAGGCATGGTTGGGCTCATGCTAAGGGCCCACGCTCCAGCAGAGGCCCACTGGCAAGAGCTCCCTGGATTTGCTCCTCCTCTTCACCATTGCAACCTGCTTGTTCACCTGCCTCTTGCTCTCGGCCAGACAATGATGGTGGTGAGAAGGAGGGGTAGATTCCTTCTTGCTTATTGGTAGCGGTGATAAGGAACAGGAGAAGGAGGAGCAACAGGAGCTTGTAACAACGGTGGTGAGAAGGTAGACTCACTGAGGGAGGGGGGCCGTTGAAGGTGTCTTGCCCAAGGACCCTCAAAAACGTGTAGCTGGCACTGCTTTCCAGCCTGCTGTGCAAGTGCTAATTGTTGATGGGCGACTTCAAGGCCCCTGCGCCTTGAAGTCGCCCATCATATGGTGAAGTCGCCCTTTCATATAAACCATAACCAGTCTTATGGTTCTTGATCTTCAAACCAGACTTGGGCCGGACTGCTTTTCAAATAGAGGACATCTTCAAATGGAGGACTGATCTTTGGCAGCCCTTCAAATAGAGGGCTGTCCTCTGTAAAGTAGGATATATGGCCACCCTTCATGAAGGAAGGATGGTAAAAATGGGGTTGTCCAACAAGTGCCTTAACTATTTTCATCCCGGTCCCTCTCTGGGAGCCAGTTCCCATTATTTCTTCTAATGAGGGAATGTATGGAAACAATCCCCAGCCACTAAAGCCACCGCTGGCCTTGACTGCTAAAGTAGGCTGTGGTGCTAGTTTCTTCCAATAGCTGACAAGAGGCAGCCGGGGGTGGGGGGCGGGGTGCTGAGGATGGTCCCAGTACTCATCTCTCCCTGCCAAGCAGCAGCAGCAGCAATGGAGGGCTGATTCCCTGACTGATTCCTCATTGAGAGAATAAGGTGAATTGACTCCAAGTTTCCGCAGATTCATGGCCTGGTCCTAACAGGATAAGAACACACCCGTGCCTGCTGGGAGCTTCCCAGCTCAGTGGGGTAGCGCCATAGGTGTCACTCCAACCCCTCACTGAGCTCCTGTTGGGCTGGAGTCCTCTGCCCACGTGGCCAAAGTGAGCCAGGCTCCCATTAATTAAGCAGAACAGAAACCTCATTAGTGCTTGCTTTGCAATTCAGTCGGATTAGGATTAGCCTACTCAGAGTGAGCAGCCTGCTTTGAGAAGCCAGCCATGGAAGATCTGGCCTGCAGCTACAATAGAACAGCCCCAATTCTTGAGAGCCTGTTCCTGAACGGAGATGTCAAATGTTGAGCCTGTTTCTTCTGTGCCTCGTGTAGAGTCATGGTTTGATGCTTCAGTTCAGCTGGCCAAGCTGGCACACGGTGGGATATCCAAGAGGAGAGGTGGTTGCAGAAAACCCTGGGGCTTCTTGTTACCTCATTGTCATCTTGGCTCTTTATGGGGAAGGCTAATGGGCTGTGTACCTAATTCCTCACAAAGTGCTGTGTACCCAGGGTGGCAACCCCATTAATTGTGCTGGCGAATGTGCCATGTGCCACACGTGGCTGCTGTCTGAACATCTCTTCCTGAGCTCAGGGAACACGAATGGCCACGACCACCCGGCAGGGACTCAGTCAATGCAGGAGGAATGGGGGACCTCGCAGGAGGGGAGCTAGGATTGCACTAGTTGCTTGATGTATAGCATCTGGATTACCTGCTTCCATGGGTGAGGGAAAGGGAGGGGGAACCAGTGCTTCCTCTCCTTGCTCCAGATTCCCTGGTGTGCCATGGTGAAAGGCCTATTGGGTAGAGGGAAAAAGCACTGAGGAACCTCAGCTCTCTGTTGTTATAGACATCCTACAGAGCCAGAGAAAGAAGTTGTCTTCAGGTGGGCACAGATCAAGGACCAGAGTTCTTAATCATGATTAGGATGTTAAACCCAGGAGTGAACATCATACTGTTCCTGTGGATTTGCCCCAAAAGCCACTGACCTTGGGGAATCTTTGAGAGACACCGGTGCCTCTCCACATAATGCCAGTTGATTTTGCCTATCCTCCCTGAGCAAGACTGAAGTTGTGCTAAATATGCAGCTGAGCTGGGATTGCTAGCTCGGTTCTGATCTGGAAAGGTGTGATGGGATATCTATTTTTTATCAGAAAATCAGTGCAAGAAAATTTCAAATCTCCCAGGATGCTTCACGGCTGCCTTGAAAGCTGGCATTCTTAAACAAAGGAACATTAAAAGGAAACTCCAAAATGTAACTTATCAAGAAATTTGGGGTTTTTTTCCATTTGGGCATGAATAAAGACAATGGTTTCTTGTCCCACTATAGGTGTTAATTAACTTGGCAATAGTAATCACTAATAGCAATGATTGTTTTATCACTATTTTCTGCTGTTATGAATGCTTCTTTTGCATACATTTGAGCATCAACAGAATTGTCATAGATCATATGCAAATGCAAAAGCTATGGTCTGTGACGGTACACACACACAAACACTCTGCCAACTGAGGGTAACAATTATTTTCAATTCATTCATTCATTAGATGTATATACTGCCCAACTGACGAATGCCTTCAGAGCGGTTTACAATCATCAAACACAAAACAACAGTAAAATAGCAACCAGCACTATAATAGAGTCGATTAAAATGTTAAAAAAAAATGTGTCTGATCAAGTAGATTCTGGTCCATAAAAGCTTATGCCATAATACACTTGTAGTCCTTACGATGTCATAAGACTCTTTGTTGTTTTTACTGCAACAAATGAACACGACTAACCCTCTGGAAGATGCATTTTATGGAATAATGACTTGGCTGGAGCTGGAGGGAGAAGGTCATTTAGCTCAAAGTTGTCACCCAGATTAAAGGCCTGACATGGCCAAACTGATTGAGCATTAGCCAAAAGACACAAGGGAGAGTTGCTAGCAATGCTTGGATTGTTAGCCTTATCCCTCTGCAGGCAGACCCAAAAATGTTTCTGGTGCGTGCATATATGCACATATAGACATGCTTGTATGCATGTCTGCAGCATGTACACCCATACATTTGTGTCAAGAAGCATTCAGAGAAGAAACCTGGGACAGGTGAATAAATACATGTGCACTGCTATTCTACTTGGAACCCTCTAGGGATCTGCTCATATTCCATTTTAGAACTGATGGAGGAGAGACAAAATCTCCTAAAGGCCTTATTGTGCCAGAGCTCTTTCCGTAAGAGAGCCAGATTCTCTGCCCCTAAAGCACAAACTGCCCCCATACGGGTAGCACCTGGGACGGCTGGGTCCAACCCAGCCATGGTACTGTTCTGTCTCTTGGGATGCTGGGCCAAGGGTCTGACTGCTTTATCTCCCAACCTTATGTGGGGTGCATACTGGACATGTAAAGCATTCACTGATGTCTCCTGCTCACACTCCTCTCCCCAAGACTTTGATTGTCATGGGAAAGGGGATTCAAGCCACCAATGTGTCGGGGTAGAAAGAGACAGGAGTGCAGACTGTGGAGAAAGGTTGGGGTACTTGTTTTTCATTGTTAAATGTATGATGTACTGAGCTCCCAGGAGGAAAGGTGGGGTATGAATGTTTTAAAATTAAAACGGTGG
Source organism: Heloderma suspectum (assembly GCF_057233095.1). Taxonomy (NCBI): domain Eukaryota; kingdom Metazoa; phylum Chordata; class Lepidosauria; order Squamata; family Helodermatidae; genus Heloderma; species Heloderma suspectum. The sequence continues at coordinate 236,387,657 of NC_139461.1, forward strand.
TGGTGGTGGTGGTGGTAGGATGTGGTCCTATTTGACCTCACTGAGGGTGAATATCTTCACTTGGGAAGCAAAGTGATGGGATAAGGTGACAAGTGCTTCCCCGTGTCCTACAGATGAGCAGATCCTGGGATTTGAACCTGGAAGTCATCTGTGACTCCTGTTCCTTTGCTCCCACCAGGCTCCATTCTCTGAGTCCCTATCACACTGCAGTCCCCTCAGGCTTCCACAGACAGGGGTCACGGCAGAGGTCAGCTCTAGCGGACGTGGCTCTGTGGCTCTCCTACACCCTGCCAACCCCCAGCCCCCCTCCCATGTAGTTCGGCAGATGGCTCCTTGGCAGTGCTGTGCCAGAGCGGCTGCTGTCTCTAATTGAATGACACGGTTAGGTGCACAACTTGCCGATTGCCAGGCCACCCCCCCCATCCCAGTGGCAGGAGGCAGAACTGACACAGTGGCTTCCATCTGGGGAGCGCTCACAGCATTTGTTAGCTATCTTCGGTGGGCGGCCATTTGTGCGTACAAGGAGTGCTTGCTGCGTGCTAAAAGGGAACTTCCACAGGGGACCCTGTGAAATGGCCCTTATATCTTGTCAGCAGCTTGTGCATCTCAAACCGCCTGAGACACAATGGGGTCCAGGAAGCCACGTCTTCTGCCCAGCCGATGGGAAGCTGGGCCAGTGGCTGGCCACTGACCCTCAACTAGGCAGTGGAGGACCCACATAGAGGACACATGCCCATTCCCAGGACACTCACTTTTCTCCCTTCCCTTAAAGAAGTCCCAGCTGGCCTCTCTCACAGGAAGGCTGCGCTTGGGTGACTAACATAATGACAACTGTGGGTATTGTTGACAGGGCATGAGAAGATACACACTATGGAAGGTGATACCTTTTTTTTTTTAGATCTCAGAAGGTAAAAGTAAATGCTTTGCACTCTCATTTGCACAGGAGCATTAGCTTGGTTAGGATTAAACAGGCAAGATCCAAAGGTTACCTCAGGGCTGACCACCCACCTACACAACCAAAGATTTACAAGGTGCTTCAACCAATCAATAGGCTGCTTTGCTTCTCCGCTACTTCTACTACAGATATAACAACTCCAACATGGTTTATTAGAGAGGAGAGATTCAGGAGCCCTTGGACAGTGCCAGCGTCAAGGGTAGGCATGGTTGGGCACATGCCAAGGGCCCCTACCCCAGCAGGGGCCCACTTGCAAGAGCCCCCTGGAGTTCTTCTTCTTCTTCTTCTTCTTCTTCTTCTTCTTCTTCTTCTTCTTCACCATTGCAGCCTGCTTGTTCACCTGCCTCTTGCCCCGGCCCAGACAACACTGGTGGTGAGAAGGAGGAGCAGTAGATGCCACTGCCTACTTGCTCACTGGCTCTCTCCCTTCAAGTAAGCAAGAAGGAGGATGAAGAGCAATAGCAGCTGGTGAGAAGGTGGTGCGAAGGTAGACGTACTGAGGGAGGGGACCCACTGAGGTTGTCTTGCCCAAGGGCCCTCAGAAACCTGGAGCCAGCACCGCTGGACCTTATCACAAGTTGCTGACCATCTGTCAGTCCACCTCAGCTTCCAATTTGTACACCTTGAGTATGTAAACAAGAGGTTGATGTGAACTTACAGGGACTGTTGAATCTTAAACACACAGGCCCCAGTGGAATAGTCCAGGCCCCAGAATCATTGGCAAGTGAGGTGCCTAACTCCCAGTGGGAGGAGGGGGCAAAGCAGGAACAGGAGTCACCAGGGAACTATTGCTCCAGTGCAGGGTCTGATGTTCATCATCTGCTTGAATGCAAAAGCCAGGCCGTGTTATTGAGGGCCCCTCCCTCCCTTGATCTGAAAGCTACCATTGTTGCTCTTGGGGCCGTGCAGGGAACTGGTGCTGCCAGGAAGGAATCTAGATGGACAAAAGCACCATTTTTGTCCTAGGGAGAGTGTTGATGCTTGTTGTCAGCAGCCCGTCCTATCCGATGTTTGGGCTCCCATGCGAGGCTGAGTGTTTCCAGCCAGACTTGGAACTAGCACTCTTCAGAGGTAACTCGAGTGTGGCTTTGTCAGCCTTGCAGTATCAAGCAAGTTGTCTCTGTCCCCCCTTTTTAATTCCTTATGGGATAGAGACACTGGGAGTATGTGCTTATGTCTGTCTGGGGCTTGGGAGAGCAATGGACTCATCTGGACTTCTTTGGAAGGAGAACTCCAGAGGTATGGGCCAAGATTGCGCAGTGACATTTATTTGACAGAACTTTCCCCGCTTGGCACAGTGCTGGACTGTACCCGAGAGCTGGCATGATTAATGAAGAGTGAGGCTCCCTCTTCTGGTTATGTCCTGTCACTACAACCTGTTCCAAACTTCCTGGGCTGGTCACAGATTCATTGGGTGCATCCAGACAAGTGGCTCCTAGTGCTTCCAGTCAAAAGATGCTGTGCAGCTATTCAGTCTTTTGCTTCATAATGGATTGTAAGAAAAAAGATGGATGAAGCAGTGGGAAGGGTTACAAGTGGAAGATGACAACTTCTGGATCCCCCCCTTAAAATTCTGTGAATTAAGCAGGGCGATTGCATGATTAAACCTCATCTGGAAGCACCTACTGTAACTTTGTATTGGTTCCAGTGGACACTTCCCTCCCTATGCAAATACAAATTCAGGGAAACTATTTTTGCCAGGCCCGTAGGATGGTGGAAAGGGTTACGCTCTCCAGCTTGGATTGTTCTGCCTGTGGAAGGATACTGCTGGCAGAACAGGACGTCTGTGTCCTCTCCTTGTATCTGCAGCTCCCTTTGCGCCCTCCAGATCTGTTCCAGAGGGTTGGGGGATGGTGCATGGGGGGCTTCAGGAAGGAGTGGATGCAGAAGTCCTGTTCTGCGGGCGGCATCCCTCCAGTGGCGGAGTGATGCTTCTGGATCTAAGCCTCCCTTCCCACCCCCTTTGCTCCTGCTGCTGCTTGGGCCCCCTGAAGCTGCCATTTACATTTTTTTTAAACCTGCACAACGCATCTGGCCCTCTGGTTACTACTCTGGTCTCATGGGGTTGGAGAACTGAAGGAGGGAAGGAAAGAAGGAAGGAAGGAAGATGATCCATCGAATACCCCATTATCGGGGCACTAAAGAGAATCATTTACCTTTCTGTTCTTCCCACTGCTCTTTTGGAAAACAGTATCTTCTCATCCTCTCTCTCTCTCTCTCTCGGTATTCTCTCCTGGGTATGCATACATATAAGGGATATACTCTTTAACTTCAGCTTCATCAAGTTGGTGTAACATAGTGGCTAAGCTAGGAATTGAGAAGGCATTGCTTTGAATTTTGCCTTTGCCACAAACTCCTTAGGTAACCTTTGGCAAGCCACCCTTTCTCGGCCTTAGTGCACACACAGTCGTCTGCAATTTAGGGGCAAACACCACTCACCTATCCTAAAGTGAAGGGCTGCAGCTCAGTGGTAGAGCAGCACCACTGGCTCTGCAGGCTCAGCTCCTGGCATTTCCCAGTAAGGCTGGGAAAGTAAAAGGAAGCATTTCTTCACACTGTGCATAGTCAAACGATGGCATTCGCTACCACAAGACATAGTGGTGGCCATCCATTTGGATGGCTTTATAAGGGGGTTGGACACATACCTGGAGGAGAAGGCTATCACTGGCCACTAGTCCTGGTGGCTGTGTGCTACCTCCAGTACCAGAGGCAGTGAGCCTATGTATGCCAGTTGCTGGGGAACATGGGCAGGAGGGTGCTGTTGTACTCATGTCCTGTGTGTGTTTTCCTAGTCAACAGCTGGTTGGCCACTGTGTGAACAGAATGCTGGACTAGTTGGACCCCCAGTCTGATCCAGCACGGCTCTTCTTATGTTCTTAAAGACTTCTTTCTACTGCCAGCGATGAGACTGGGCGGGTTTGCATGATCATGGAGGTAAAAGAAGCCATGGTGGCTTATTTTCCCTCTCCGCGCATGCCAATCATGAGCTGCCTCATGAGCATAATTATCCTTGCCAGGCGCAGGTTGTTGTGACGTCCAAACCCAGTGAGCGTGGATGGCTGGGGTGGTTTACAAATCACCCTGAAATCCTAGGACAAGCTATGGGTTTCAGGGTGGTTTGTAAACCACCCCAGCCACCCAGCCACAACGGATTCGGACATCACAACAACCTGTGGCCAGCAAGGGTAATTATGTTTTTTAGGCGGCTCACAACCTGTAGTTGTGGGGAGGGAAATTAAGCCACCATGGTTTACTTTCCCTCTGCGATTGTGCAAACCCAGTTAGATGGACTAATTATCCAACGCCATAGAAGGCCACTTCCTATGTTCCTAAAGGTTGCTATATTGTTTACAACAAGATCATGAATTTGAAGCACTTTGAACACTTGAAAGCACTATATAAATACTTGTTCATGTGAAGTTAATGACTCGTGATTCCAAATAGTATCCACTAATAGATTATGTTCATTTCTAATTGAGTACATTAGACTCTCCATTTCACACATAACTGTGTGAACTGAAAGGGCAGAAAAATTAATTCCACCACTTTCCCTGTGAGGACAAAAGGAATTCAGCATACTAAAAAGGCAATTTAAGTGATGTCAAGTATGTGCCCATATACCCACCTTCCCCAACCTGGTGTCCTCCAGAAGTGTTGGATTACAACTCCATCATCTCCAGCCAGCACGATCACGATGGGTGGAGATGATGGGACTTGTAGTGTGACACAGCTGGAAGCTGCCAGGTTGAGGAAGGTTGCCTTAGATTGTGCACTCGGGCAGAGACTATGTTCTGAATTCCCTCCCAAGAGCTGATGAGAGGTCTCAGGAGCTCTGGTTTGCCAGGGACAAGTTTGGGTGTAGTTAACCTCTAGTTAACTCACTGGAAAAGTCCCTGATGCTGGGAAAGATTGAAGGCAAAAGGAGAAGGGGACGGCAGAGGATGAGATGGCTAGATAGCATCACTGATGCAATGAATATGAACTTGAGCACACTCCGGGAGAGAGCGGAGGACAGGAAGGCCTGGCGTGCTATGGTCCATGGGGTCATGAAGAGTCAGACACGACTTAACGACTGAACAACAACAACAACAACCTGTAGTTAACATAGTTAACTTGTGGATTTCACTGCAACAGGATATGGTAATGGTCACTGGCATAAATGGCTTTAAAAGTGGAGACAGGTCTCTGGAGGACAGAGTTTGGTCATGATAGCTTAAATGGAACCTCCAGATGGAGAGGCCATTTATAAAGCCATTCAATAGATGAAGATGCAGGGGGCAATATCCCTGCAAATAGCAGGTGTTGCTGACAGACAGACAACAAGGGAGGCCTGTCATCCTCATGCCTGGCTTGTTGGCTTCCCAAAGGAACCTGGCTGGCCATCGTTGGAAACAGTAAACTGGATCAGATTGGCCGTGGAGGCTTGTGGCTTCGATGTCAGTGGGGCAATGAATCTGCTCCAGGTTTCAGTCAGAACCAGTCAGAACTCTGCTTTGCACCTTGGATAGCTCCTTTAGAGTTCTGACTGAAACCCGGCGCGGACCACTGCCCCACTGACATCGGAGCCACCAGCCTCCACTGCAGATGGGGCCTGGTCTGATCCAGCGGGGCTTTTCTGATGTTTGGATGGGCTGGGCTGCACTGTGAGTGAGTAGAGGGATCTGCCTGCCTTGCTTGGAGCCTCGTGTGCTAGATCAGTGGGCAGGTGGGGGGAGGGCAGAGTGGGGAGAGAACAGAAGCCTCCTTTGTGCAGACTCCTCTTCCGCCTGCTTTGTATGTGTTGCAGCTGCCAGCTTTCCTACAGCCTGACCCAGGACTATTCATCTGGGCAGGCAGGGGGCAGCAGCTCCGTTAGCATAATCAAACTCTCCGCCCTGCCTGGTGTCCCCCCCATCTGGGGAAGGGGAGTGACTTAAAGCAGGAGAAGTGCAAGTGTCCTAAGTTGCAGCGGGGTGTGTGCATGACACCTTGGGGTGTGTTGCCTTAGCCCCCTTTCCTTCGGTTATTAGTTCAGTGTTGGAAGATCTTATAAAGGAGGCCCAGAAGGCATGAACAGGAGAACTGATCCCTCGCCCCCAATCCCATCTTCAGTCTCTGACTGTCCTCTTTTGGCAGAACGGTGCTGTGCCTGGCGAGACGGGTAAGCAAGATGAGAACATCAGACGTGGCAACTGGGGCAACCAGGTCGAGTTCGTTCTCACGAGCGTCGGCTATGCCGTCGGACTTGGCAATGTGTGGCGCTTCCCTTACCTCTGCTACCGCAATGGGGGAGGTGAGTATCAACTGGGGTGGAAAGGGGGGGCATACAGTGTGTGAAGGTATGTTTAAGAGGCGCCCCTGTTTGCACTTGGTGGTAGTTTTGACTCTGCCGTGGTCTGGTGCTAAAGTGTGCCAGGCAGCAAGTAGTGGGGAGGATGCTCAGTAATTCTCCCAAGTCAGTGTTGAACTCAGGGCTCCAGCACAGCACTGCTGGGGTGGCGTGGGGCGGGGTGCGATGTATGCTGCCACATCCCAATAGTTCTGGGATTCAGATTGGTTTCTTGTGCTGGCCTCAGGATGCGTATGTTAGCCTGTGTGCCGTTTTGCATACACTGGCGTCCATTGAGTGTAGAGCTCCCCCTGCAGGAAAGGACTGGGATTCATCACAAGCTGGGAAACGTATTCCCTATCCAGAATATGACACGCAGGGCATATCCCTGCATTTCTTAATGATCTTGAAGTTCCACTCCTACTCATTGTCGACATGGGACACTTCCTCATACTAGGCCAGACTTTGTCCATCTAGCCCAGCGTTGTCTGACTGTCCAGGGTCTCAGGCAGAGGTCTTTCTGATCACCTCATCCTTTTTAACTGGAGATGCTGGGGACTGAACCTCAGACCTTCTGCACAGAAAGCATTTGCTCTACCGTTGAGCTATGATAATCACTTCCTCTTCTCCTGTCTCCAGGTGCTTTCATGTTTCCCTATTTCATCATGCTGGTGTTCTGTGGGATCCCCCTCTTCTTCATGGAGCTCTCATTTGGACAGTTTGCCAGCCAGGGCTGCCTCGGCGTCTGGAGGGTTAGCCCCATGTTTAAAGGTGAGAGGCAGCAGTCAGTGCACCCCACCTCTGGTTATTGCCCCAAGCGCATTCTTCATCTGTATCCTCTTGGCAATCTTCACAGTAGCCAGGGAAAATGGATTTTTCCAACAACAGTATATTCCTGTTGTGATGCAAATGGGGTGGCATGATGTTAAATGGGTAATTAAGACCCCTTAACTTTACAGAAGGCCTGCTCTTGCTGGAGATAAAAACTTCTAGAAGTGGTTTGTTGATATGGCTGCCTGAATTTTTAGACTCTCCTTGGTGGGTGTGGCCATGGGGACTGTCACAATGAGTTCCCCCACTTAAAATTTGCCACTAACAACTGAGGGTCAGCTCTACCATTGGGCAGAGTGAGACATCTGCCTTAGGCGCAGATGCTGAGGGGTGGGGAGTGGTGGCAAGGTGTGGGAGGACAGAGCAGTGTGTGCCACCTGGCCTGCACTGCATCCCCCACACTAGCCCCCTCACTCAGGTGCAGCAGACGTTGCTCTCCCATCATCCCTCGGCTTCTGTGCATGGAATGTCTATCGGTGGTGGGGGAGCACAGGGAGGGGGCACTATCTTGTCCTTCACCTCAGGCAGCAAAATGTCCTGGGCCTGCCCTGATTTGAAGTCCCATTTTCTCTTCAGATATAGACACACCTGTGTAAAGGCATTACCTTGCTGGTAAAGAGCCTATTTGAAGCCTGGTGTTTGAAACTGTATTTGTATTTCAGCCAGCCAGAGTTGTTAGGACTTAAACTATTTAAAATGAAGAGACACTTGGGATTTTGAGGCAGAAAAATTTTAGGCCCTCTGGGAAAGGTGAATGCAGAAGTAAAATACTGAACAAATACAGCATCTCACTGCCGTTTTGTCTCATTTTCTCTCTCCAGTTGTATGAGGCAGTGGCACTCAACTCAGGGCGCATGCAGCCCCTCTGCTCCCATTCCCCCCATGGGTGTCTTGGTGAAGTTTTGTGTCTTGTTTTCGTGAACTAGGGAGCAACATAATGTGTGAGAGGGGTAGGCAGGAGTGCAGAGCCGACTCTGCCGTGACCAGGCCGTGGGCCATCCTGTTCCTATCCAGGGATGCCACAAACCAAAGCTACTTGTGCCACAGTTTGGCCACTCGTGCACAGTTCCATGCCTGCATGCTGCATGCATTGCATTCAGCTGCGAACTCCCAGGCCAAAAGGTCTTAGAACTCTCTTCTTTTCCAGTGGTCCTCACACTTCGCTTTCCCTCCAGGTGTCGGTTATGGTATGATGGTTGTGTCCAGCTACATTGGAATCTACTACAATGTTGTGATCTGCATTGCCTTCTATTATTTCTTCTCATCAATGACACGGGTGCTACCCTGGACATACTGCACCAACCCCTGGAACACACAGGACTGCACCGGTGTGTTGGACTTTACCAATGGCTCAGCTGGGTCATCACTCAACCTCACACAGAACTTCAACCAGACGCTCAAGCGCACTAGCCCCAGTGAGGAATACTGGAGGTGATGATGGAGGGGTACAAATGGGTATGGGATGAAGAGGGAACTCACTTATTACTGTGATTGGAGGGCTTGCCTCACAGATGAGCTGACCACCGAGACAAGGATGGACAACTTGTGGCCCTCCATATGTTTTGGCCTACAACTTCATCATCCCCCACCATTGGCTATGCTGGCTAGGGCTGATGGGAGTTGTAGGCCAAAACATCTGGAGGGCCACAAGTTGCCTACTTCTGACCTAAGAGGAGGCACCCTAGCTTGAATATGGCAGATGAAGAACATGGCCCTGGCCTATTCTTTCCTTAAGTTCTTAGGGATGCTACTCTAAGGCTCAGTGCCTGAGATCACCGAGTTCTTCTGATGTGGATGATGTTTCTGAGGCAGATTGCATATTGGAAAGAAGTTGTCCCAAGTGGCCTGAAAGTTCTCTTTGTCACCAGAATGAATGTGGGGAGACCCCTCATAGGTCATAAATGAGGGGAGAGTGTCTAGGGATTTTCAGTCAGAGGCAGGGTCATCTGGATCACTAGAAGGCAGGTTCTTTATTGTTAAGAACCTAAGAAGAGCCCTGCTGGAACAGACCAAAGGCCTGTCTAGTCCAGCATTCTGTTCCTACAGTGGCCAACCAGATGCCCATGAAAAGCCGACATGAAGGACATGAGTGCAATGGCACTTGCTGGACCAAGTGATGGAGGCAGTGGGTGAGAAAATGTGCTTGCAGTATTGCCACTTTGAAAATCTAAAAACTAACGTACTTTGCCCCTTGAATGATGATTAGAAAATAATAAATGTTGCAGGGTTTTTTTTCATCTTCATCTTCTGAAAGAACCAAGTTGTAATTGTGCTCTGAAACCTTTCTTACACTCTGAAGAAGGTTATTAACTGACTTTTCCCATAGGAATATGAGCATGCTTGTGATTTTTTTTTGCATGCAAGTCTTAGGAATTCAGTTGTCTAGCAATAACTGAAACCTTGAGGCTATCTAATGCTGAATTTCTGTGCATCTGTTCACTTACTTACTTTAACTTACTCACAGGATCCCCAACAGTCTGTTCAAAGCAGCTAACAATACAAGATCACTACTTCAGCCTTTAAAATAATAGACTGGCATCCCTGGCATTGCTGGAGGTCATGCTTTCTGGGGTAGGGTCTTCGGGTGGGGACAGATTGGGGTACATGTGTGCAGATCTGTATGGTGTGTTTGCTAGAGGTGGGTGCAATGAGGCACCTGTGAACTCTGGCTTATGCTTCTGTCCTCTGTCCCAGGTGGTATGTATTGAAGCTGTCTGATGACATCGGGAACCTGGGTGAAGTGCGGCTTCCTCTCCTGGGCTGCTTGGGCGTCTCTTGGGTTGTCGTCTTCCTCTGCCTCATCAAGGGCGTGAAGTCCTCAGGAAAAGCAAGTAGCATATTCCCTCTCCCCTAAAACTTGTCCATGTTCACCCAGTGGTGCAGCCAGGGCTAGACTTTAGGGCCAAAATCTACCCACCCCCGGATAAACACTTAGAAAGTGGCAGGTGAAGCAAATTCCATTTTATTCCTGTAGTCGTGATGTTGCTAATCAGGGTTTGGCAAACAGTTTTGTAGTTGTTCTTCTAGCATATCAGGAATGTAGATGCAGTTTTAAAGCATGGAACGCCAGTTGAAGGGGAGGGAAAGAGAAATGGTAGTGGTGTGCCTTGCAGCTGAAGTAATACACAAGGCCATCCAGACCCCACCCACCCCGCCCCCAATCAGACCACTAAGTCCAGGGTCTAAAATTCCCTAGCTGCGCCACTATGTCCACCCAAAGCCCACAGACCCCTCACTGCCTCCATGTGGCCTACCCAGCCACTTGCAAGCATTCCGCCCCTCTTCTCTCCCCCAGGCCTAGTCAGTCTCCTGTTCAGGAGCTCTGTGGAGATTTACTTCAGAACTGCTGTCCTGGATTCTGAAGGGGAGGGCTGTGCTGTGCATGATTCTTAAACATGGACCAGTTGGTTATTAGGGGCGGGACATGGATGCGTGATACAGTCAGAAGCTCACAGTGCCTAACAAACTAGTGCTACTAAATACATGGTAAACAATCGTGACCTCAACAGTGAAGAGTTTGCGTTAAGAGGGAGAGGAAGTCAGAGTTCTGTTGAAGGCAGTTGTGGCCGACAGCAAAGCCTTGGGCGAAGCAGACCACTCTGTGGCCACCTTGCCGACTTCAGTGAATCTGAGCCATTGTCCAACTTCCCTTTTGACCCACAGGTAGTATATTTCACGGCAACCTTCCCGTACGTGGTGCTGACTATCTTATTTGTGCGGGGGATAACCCTCGAAGGAGCCGTTACTGGGATCATGTATTATCTGACACCGCAGTGGGAAAAAATCCTCGAAGCTAAGGTACTTGTGTGGAAGGCCTTGGCAGGCTTGGCTTGTTTTCCCAGGGCCACAATCCCTGTGGTTTCACAGCCGCAACTATACCCCCCCCACACACCTTAGGAGTTTGGGACTGGTGTAAGCTGAGTGAGGAGCTGTGCTGCTAGTAACCCCCTTTCCTCAGTGACTTCTTTATCTTTGGTAGGTATGGGGAGATGCCGCTTCCCAGATCTTCTATTCATTGGGCTGCGCCTGGGGCGGCCTTATCACCATGGCATCGTATAACAAGTTCCACAACAACTGCTATAGGTAAGGCTCAATACAGAAGTGGTGGGGAAAGGATGTAGAGAGAATTTGTTGAGGTGGCATAGTTCTTGTCTCTGGTAAGTCTCTACAGAGAAGATACTGGAACCACAGCAGATATCAGAAATCATGCTCCATGGCTACTAGAAGCCTTGGCCCTTCAATTTTGGGGGACACACAATTTTAGACACTGCACATTTTCATTCTGTTCTCTGAAACCATGAGGTCTAGAAACTTGATTTCTTCTTAGTGTGAATGCTGAGGCATGCCGCCAAAGTGTTGACTAAACATACAAGACATGTGCTCTAAACTAAATAGAGGATTAGTTACCCCTTGCATATTTCAACCATACTTTGGTGCTCACAGTCAGAGGGAAAAAGGTGGCTTTTTCTTACTCTTTTAAAAATGTAAAACTTTATGTCTTACATTTTTGTATTCCCCCGTTGCTCCAAGAAGCTTAGAGATGCATATGTGGGGTTCCTATTTAGATACTGGTAAGAACCCAGATTTAGCCATGCTTAAAGGAGACCCAATGAAATTAATGGGACTTAAGATAGTCATAACTAACTGAAGTCCTTTTGATTTAAATGGGTCTCCTCTAAGTATGACTAAATCTGGATCCAAGCCAGTTGGCATTAGAGAGAGCTAACTACATGAGAGATCTTGTGACCATTCTCTGGAGCTTTTCCCCTTCTATTCGGTGATGCTCATGGCTAAAATAGTACACTTCAGTCCGATCTCCTTGTCACCACCTCCAGTCCTCCATGATGTACCTTTCCCTTGGTGCCTGACTATATGGTGTGCCTTCCTACAGGGACAGCATCATCATCAGCATCACCAACTGCGCCACAAGTGTCTATGCAGGCTTCGTCATCTTCTCCATCCTTGGCTTCATGGCCAGTCACCTAGGTGTGGAAGTTTCGAAGGTGGCTGACCATGGTCCTGGCTTGGCCTTTGTGGCTTATCCTGAGGCATTGACACTACTTCCAATCTCCCCTCTTTGGTCGGTTCTCTTCTTTTTCATGCTCATCCTTTTGGGGCTGGGCACACAGGTAATCACAGAAATGGATACATAGGATATTGGGAGCTAGAAGAGGGGGCACAAGAACCTATGGGGAAGAAGCACACTTGAAATCATTGTGATTGGGTGACTCAGTAACCACAGAGAATTGCAGTGTGGCCAGTGACACAAACTCTCAAGCCTGGTGGAGATGCGGACAAGTTTGGGTTGGGGCATGAGTACACCCTAGTCATGGAGTGATGGGTACATGGATTCTCAGTCTGAGGGTGGGCACCACAGGAAGAATGATTTCTCCTTTTCCAGGCTGGGAAAAGCAAGGCAAACACTCAACGTTCCTTTAGAGCAGAGATGTTGAACCTCTTTCAGCCCAAGGGCTACATTCAGTTTCAGAGAAGTTCTTAGGGGCCATGTCCCAGTGGTGGGCAGGCTGAAAACAAAAGGGAATGGGGCCAAAATACAAATGATACCAGCATATTTTAGCTTAAAGCTCTTATGGCCAGTAAGTGAGCCTCAGGAGAGGCATCTCAAACTTTTAGAATGGGGAAAAACTGTGCAAAAGCTGGTAGACTTCCAAATGATTGGCGATTGGGAGAAAGGGGGTGGAGCCATCTGGGGAGCCCTGGAGGGCTGGATTGGGATCCCTGGTGGGCTGAATTTGGCCAACGGGCCTGAGGTTCCGCTTCTCTGCTTTAAGGCAAGCTGAGTCACAGCAGAGCAATGATCTCAGAGACAGATCAAGCTTAAACATTAGCACCCAGGTTCTCAAAGGAAGCATATGTGCCCATGGGATGGGCCTGGGCCGCTTTCCAAGTGGCTCAGGTCCTCACCCTGGAACTGATGCAGTTGGAGGAGAAAGAGAGCAGCCCCTTTTCCAAATGGAGGAGGGATGGAGAGCTGGAGCCATCACAGCATTCTCATCTCCTGCTTCTCCTCCATCAATTCTCCTAGTTCTGCCTCCTGGAGACTCTAGTCACAGCTGTTGTGGATGAAATAGGAAATGACTGGATCATGCGTCGGAAAACCTTTGTGACTCTCGGGGTGGCTGTGGTGGGCTTTCTGCTAGGTATTCCACTCACTACACAGGTATGAGCCACAGGGAGAAGGTCTGCGGGGAGGGGAGAAATGGCCCCCTACTAGGGCCCTGAGGCTGAAGGGAAGAGCACTGGCGCCAATTTCTGCTGACTGCTTTTTTTCCATCCACCCCACAGGCTGGTATCTACTGGCTATTGCTGATGGACAACTATGCTGCAAGCTTCTCACTTGTCGTTATTTCCTGCATCATGTGTGTCTCCATCATGTACATCTATGGTAAGTACTTTGCTAGTGACATGGAAACCGCACAGTGCTGTTCATTCAGGAGCTAAACAAGGTATGGGCTGAGCTGGGCTTTGATTGGCTGGACTGCCTAATCAACATTCAGCAGGGAACCCACAGTTCCATAGATAGAACCTCTCACTGCTGATCAAGACTGCCAGGACTCCTCCCTTCTATCTCCAGTGTGACAGACAGCCAGAATGTTGAAAAATGGACTTGATTACATTGGAACATGAGTAGGGGACAATGGTAGCTCTTGGTTCCATCTCCAGCTGGAGGACTGAGAGACAGAGCACAGAGGGGGAGATGCAGGGCATCAGCAAGTTCTGGTCAGTCTTGGCCTGTGAAGGCTCTGCCACTGCTTGGCTTCTCTCGGCTAGCGATGTAGGCCATGTTTTCCCTGACCCCTAAACCCCAAACTAATCTTGCTCGGGCAGGGCAATCTGGAGGTGGTTGGTCAGTTTGATGGGGCACTCGCCAAGACCCAGACCCCAGAAGAGGGCCCATTGCTGACCAAAGGTGCTGGACATTATCCTATTTCCCAGTGAGAGAAGTGCTTTGTAGGCAGCAAAAGAAACAAGAGAGCAAAAACAGGCCCAGCATCAGAACCCCGCGTCCGAGGGCAACTGCTGAGGCTCCAGTAGCCTGGCAGGGCCCACCAGCCATGTCATCCAGCTGGGTCTGCAAGGAGCCATTTTAATTTCCCACGATGCCTGGACCCACAATGCAGAGGGGGGCAGGAGAGGGGGGGAGCCACTGTGTGAAAGGCCCAGGGACACGCTTTGCCAGAGGACCCACAAGAACCTGCAGTGACCCTCATGTCCAAGTAACATTCCTGGTTCACTCTATTCCACTGAACATCTTTCTGCTCCACACAGGACACCGAAACTACTTCAAGGACATTGAGATGATGCTGGGTTTCCAACCCCCCATCTTCTTCCAGATCTGCTGGAGGTTTATCTCTCCTGCTATCATCTTTGTGAGTGTGTGAAAGGAACAACAGGGATGGGAGAGGGGAGGAGGAATGGGGCAGCTGCATCAGGCAGAACTGGGAGTGAGGGGGCTGTTACTAACTCCACGAATGTGGGTGGGTATAAACAGTAGGACTGCCAATGCTGACCAGTGGCAAGAAAAGGGGTAAGGGAGATGCAAGGGAATGCCAAAGTGCCCACCACCTACAGAGAGCAAGAACCGACACACCTGCCAAGGGAATTGGGCCTGCAGAGGTGCTGGGGGTGTAACTTTGGGGACATAAGTGGGCTTTGTTTCACTCAGTCTTCTTCCCCGTTTTCTCCCAGTTCATCCTCGTGTTCACAGTGATCCAGTACCGACCCATCTCCTACAATACATACGTGTACCCCAACTGGGCTATCGCCATTGGTTTCCTCATGGCGCTCTCGTCGGTCATCTGCATCCCCATCTACGCCGTGTTCTGCGTCTTGCGCGCTGAAGGGGACTCGCTGCTGCAGGTGGGGCTGTGCGTGGCTGGCTGGGCAAACAGGCCGGGGATGGTTTTCCTAGATGTGCAGGGCCAGCGTGCCGCCTGCCTGGGATCCCAGTGGGAGGCAGGGGACTTGAAACTACTAACAGCTCTCGTGCCTTCTGTCTCGGCAGCGTTTGAAAAATGCTACCCGGCCAAGCCATGAGTGGGGCCCAGCCCTTGCAGAGCACCGGACAGGCCGCTATGCACCGGCGCTCAGCTCTTCCACAGAGTCACAGCTGGAGGTGCAGTTGCTGAACCCTGAGAAACCCAAGAGCGACGAGGCTGGCGTGGCTGTTGCCATCACCGTCGGAAGCAATGGCTCCACGCACAGCCAGGACTCCAAGATCTGAACCTTAGCCTGGGATGCAGGGCAGGGAGCCCTCCTTGCGCCTCCCCTTTCCCACCTGCCCTGGTCCTCCAAACCTTACTTTGCTCAGATATACTACGGCGCCCCCCACTGGGTGGGGGAGCCCTGGCTCCCAGGCTGTGCCGGACTCTGGGGGAAGGGGCTGTGAGTTCCCACCCCACCCCACCTCATTAGTGCCCCCTGTGCCATCTCGTAGCCCTCCTGTTTACAATAATGTTCAGATGGCCCCAGTTCACAGCCAGGACCAGGGTCAGAGGCAGGGAGGGTGCGCGCTGGCCGAAGAGCTGGGGGTACCTCGAAGGGCACCAGGAGCAGGGTCAGTTGGAGCCTCCTTGGTTCCTTAGCCCCTTTGGGGTGGATCCTGGCAGCTGCAACTGGGCCCAGGGGGTCCGGAATCTCTTGGGGATGGTATGCCCCTGACTGCCCTGGATCAGGGCCGTGGGGCCTGGCCCCACAGAGGAGCAAATGGGGAATCGGGGAGGGATGAGGGCGGGGGGGGAGGGCTGGTAGTCATTGTAAATGTGAGCCAGAGCTTCTAGGCAAAGCTTGGCCCTGGACTGGGCAGGCTGCAGTTTTGCTGTTGCCCCTGGTAGGGTGCTTCCAGAGATGTACTGAAGACTGCACACCACCCTCCAACACATATACCGCCCCAGCATCCCCACCGCTCTTGCTGCTAGGAAAGGCGAGGTAGCTTCCCCAACACTATCAACATGCAGTTCCAGTCATGGTTCCCATCAGAAGAAATGCTCTTGCTGGAAACAACTGAGTGGGTTTGACAGATGAATAATTTGAGAGGAGGGGCAGGAGAGCTCTCCCAAACCGGATTACAGCAGGAAAGGGATGGGAGTATCACTACTCTAGGAACACAAGCATGCACAAGTCTACAACTTGAACTCAAATCTAGCCTTACTTGCACATGTATCCAGATTCTCTCTCACTGTCACACACACACACACACACACACACACACACACACCCCGACATCTATATAGCCCTAAATACACAGAATCTCCCACATGTACATATGCACAGGTGAGAAACTGGATGCACCATGTAACTGTGATTCAAATCCAGGGCAGTCCCACAGGCTATGGGCAACACATGCAAGCCACTACCCACACTGCGCGTGCAGTGTGCTCTGTTGAGCTATAGAGCATCTTCTGGATGCTCAGCCAAGCCCGTTGTTCTTGGTATGGACCCTGTTGGAGGTTATGCCTGCGCCCTGGGGCGTGGGCGTTTGGAAGCACTGTTCCACACCCTTCCCCTGAAGAGGAGCAAATGTATTTGAACGGGGTCTCGCTTTTAGCGAGAGACCATTGGGACCTAGGCCTGCCCCATCTTCTAGGGAAAGGAGCAGAGCCAACCATGGTGCTAACAGCAGGTGATGTGCCAAGACCTGTCCACACCATTTGGGGGAAGCACAAAAGACACGAAGCACACCCTCCCCTAAAGGCTATCCCCAGCCAGGCCTGGGCTCCATGTGGCCCACTTCTCCAGTATTCGTGGAGGGTGGAAGCTGACAGCCCCATGCTGCCAGCATGGAGGGGTTGGCCAGGGACGCTCGCACCATATCTGGTTGCGAGACCTCACCCTAACACCAAGTCAGGCCCATGCTGGCTCAGAGGGGGTACAACTTACTAATGGTTCTGTCTTCCGGCCTCATCACCCCTTGTTTCTGTTTCAGTGTTGCTGCCTGCACTTTACCCTTAGAAATGCCTGGCAGGAGGAGACAGGAGGCCCTGGCAGCCACTATCCTGCCCTCTACCCTGTGGCAATGATGCCAAGTCACTTAGCAATGCCAAACAGTGCACGCAGGGGGCACCCCTCAGCTCCCAGTCGGGCACGATTGCTGTGGTACAGCCATGGTGCCAACAGCAAGGGCACACATCTGGTTCCTACCCACATGGTACCTGCCCCAGCCAGTGGCATGGGCACAGTGGCCAGTGTTATGTGCCAAATGTCTGCCTCATGAGGGGGGAACAGATGGCTCCATGCCATGATGGTACTTTTGTCCTAAGCCTCCAGCACCCCATCCTTCCCAACACTGTGCCGAAGATGCACTATTTAATGCATGTTCCATGTCTGTCCTCCCCTCCTGTGTAGAGTGTGGCATCTACCGTTGCCACCTCTCATTGTTCATAGCAATAATTGTGACGCGTCTCCCATGCTGTGACTCTCCCAGATGTAGATTTTTAAAGTCTGATAGATTTTAATGAAATTTATATTCCTGAACCTAGGATGGTACAGTCCTTTTTGAGGGAATGAGGAGGGGGGTTTGAGGGGTCCTATCCTCCCTGCAATGCTAACATGAGGCCCGTGGCACTCGCTTATGGATGGGAAGGAAAGGAAGGACCTTGTGGGCACTGTTGCACTTGCAGGAGGATTGTCTGTGTTGAAGGGGGCCAATTTCTGCCTTTTCACTTACCCTGAAACCCCATGAGCCTGCATACAAGGATGAGCAAAGGCAACAGCAGCCAGTAAGCCCAGCAAAAGCACAGGAGACACTGCAAGATGGGAGCAGAAAATGAGGTGACAAAGGAACAGGAAGGTCTCCATGCCCTAGCTGGGCCCTTTACATCGCAGCAGCCTAGTGCGGGGGCAAAAGCGGGGCAGTGGGCATGGTTCTGGAGGAGGCATGGGGTGGAAGGCAGGGTCCAGGCGTGGCACTGCTGTCCTGCAAGCTGAAGCAATCCTGCCTCCCTTGGGAGGTGTCAGAATCACAGGCCCAGGCAACCGAGTGCCATTGTCCTTCCTTGCGGGGTTGGATGCCTCACCATCTTGATGCAGCCATCCCAATGGACTATTTTCTGCATGGCCCCACCATACTGGTATCCGTTGGCATGAAGGAGAAGTTTGATCTCTGGAACTTGGTGGAGGAGCCGCATTCAATGCAGGACTGATCTCCCCAAAGTTTGGACCATTGGTGGAGACTCTTGGACAACTGCAAAATGAAGAGAAGGGGTTACAGGGAAGCAGGAGGCATCGCCCTAACATTCTTCCAAGTCAGGGATAGGGAATCTCTGGCCCTCCAGATGTTGAACCACAAATCCCATCATCCCTCACCACTGGCTATGCTGGTTAGGGCTGATGGGAGTTGCAGTTCAACAGCATCTGGAGGGCCACAGTCCCAATCCCTTCTCCAAGTAAAGCATCAAGAATAAAGACGTGACTGCAGTAGAACTAATGGGTCTCCAATGTATCCTGCATTGAACAAACTCCAGAAACTTTACTTAAATATGCCAGGCATGCCAGGGACAATACAATAATATGCCAGCCTTGAACTGTGCTTGCTGTTCTCTACCTCAGTCTCCTGTTCCTTACAGTGGTACAAATGCCCCACATTTGTAACTTGCAGCTTCATGGTGTTTTAGCTCTAGCTGTTTTCATGTTACGGAGCGGCCGTAGCTGAGCGGTGGGGCTCATGCTTTTCAGGCAGAAGGTCCCGGGTTCAGTCGTCGGCATTTGCAAGCAGGGCTGGAAAGAAACCCTGCCTGAAACCCTGGAGAGCTGCTGCTGGTAAGCGCTGGCAGTACTGGCCTAGCTGGACAAATGGTCTGACTTTGCATATGGCGGCCTCCTACATTCTTATGTACCTGGGCTGGCAGCTACTACTGCCAAGCTGCTTTGACGTCAGGGAAGGGCTAGGGCACGGCTTGGGCTGGCTCAGCTGCAAATCCCGCTCCATAGCACGCTTCTCTTCTTGTAGTTCTGCGGGGAGAAGACTGCTTTCAGGTGGGGACAGCATCAAGCCTCCAGAGCGCAGACTGGTGTTAAAGAGATAGTGCCCCATTGCAAGGACCACTCCTTGGCAACTCCTGTCTCAAGAGGACAACTACAGCAACCGCGATGCTGTATCTCTTCCCTGCAATCCAGTTTTCACAAGGACATGAGACTTGGGCTCTGCATACCAGCCATGGTGGGCTCATGTGTTGCCTCGAGCAGCTCTGTGGCCTGTAGATGCGCCTCCTCCAGATGGCTCTGCAGAACAAAGTGTTTATAGGCATATTGAGGAAGTGGCTCAATTGCACAATGTCCCCAAAGGTGTACATGTCTCATGGAAAAGGCTCTAGCACTGAGAACCCTCCCCACATGAGATATTTCTTTTTCCCTCTCGGTCTTCTAGCTGCCCCAGTCCACTGCAGAAAGCTAACGGGGACAGGCAGCAGTGAGCGTATCCAGTCACTTTAGCTGAAGACACCAATTTCCTTTGTCACTGGGACACAGTGCTGCAAAGCTAGTTTTGATGAGCAGATGCTGACAGCAGGAGGTAGTGTTGCAGCAGTCCTGCAAGGCAATGTGACGTGATTTTCACAAGATGCCATACCACTCTCCTGCCACACATCCTCCTCCATGCCCAGCCACATGCGCTCACGCACCCCCCCCCCGCTTCAGATTCTGAAAGAAATGACAGCTATTTGGACAGTTATAGAACTGGGATAGAAGCCAAACAAAC
Organism: Heloderma suspectum; assembly: GCF_057233095.1. Classification (NCBI taxonomy): domain Eukaryota; kingdom Metazoa; phylum Chordata; class Lepidosauria; order Squamata; family Helodermatidae; genus Heloderma; species Heloderma suspectum. The sequence continues at coordinate 236,407,466 of NC_139461.1, forward strand.
ACCCATTCAGTGTCACTTGAACCCAGGAGTTCTGCTCATGGCCCACCCACGGTCTTTTCTAACCCAGCCGACAGCTGTAGCCATAGGGTCAAGCTCCCACTTATGTGGACGTGAAAGAAGACATTAGAGCAATAGGAGTATTCTTGGTGGTGGAAAAGTTGCCCCAGATATTTCGTGTAAGGCAGAGTACAAACCAATCTCACAGACCTCTTGGCCAACATTCGAAGTGGGCCACCGGGAGTGCATGGGATAAACTCTGCACATGAGGAAGAGATGTCTCCAGAGGCCCTACCTGGAGTGGAGGAGGGGAGGTGTCGGCCCTTACCTGTAAATAAGGGATGTATCTTTCCAGAGCATGGCATTCCTCCTCTAGCAGGGTCCTAGGAGAAATGCGACTGCCAGTGAGATCCACAGGGTGTGAGAGAGATCTGAAACAAGCACACAAGCACCTGCCAACCTCGCAGGCCTTAAAAGGGGAGGTGTGCCTCCATCACTTCCTCACTTTTTGTCTCCCTGGCCATTGCAGGGACTGGCAATTCAAAGGGGAATTAGAGGAGTACGTGACCACCGTTTCTCTATGGTAGCAGTTCCCGGTGCGTGGGGTGCGAGGACTGGCCCACTTCTGAAGTACTTCATGAGAGGGCTCTCCTTATGCAAAGGCACAAGCATTCCTGGCCATCACCAACACCCGATAGTGTTATTCAACCTCATCCTGTCCTCTGATGGTTTGGAATTTCCCAAGCTGCTGAGTGGCAAACTCATTCTGGGATGTCTTAGTTCCATGGGGCTGGATGCCCAGTGGTGTGGCAAAGTATGGAAGAATCCCTACAAAACCCTTTGTGTGATCCTTACTTGATGCTGTGCTGGGAGCTGAGATTGCCCACTCTCAAACACCACGCTCCTTTATGCGGTGGGGGCTGGTGGCTCCCATGTCAGTGGGGCAGTGTATCCATTCCAGGTTTCAGTCAGAACTCTAAAGCAGCTATCCAAGGTGCGGAGTTTTAGAGCTCTCACTGGTTCTGACAGAAACCCGGAGTGAATTCACAGCCCCGCTGACATCGGAGCCACCAGTCTCCACTGCCTCTATTCTTCCTTGGCTGTAGGGTCATGACTCTAGAAGGCATCTGCTTCTTACCTCCTCCGGAGGGCCCCACCCTCACATTCCATAATGGAGCAGAGAGAGATGCCTCCCTCTCCTCTTATGTGTGCATGGAGGAATGAAAGCTCTCAAACAGAGAAGCGTAGGCCTTCATTTCAGAGAAGGATTTGGGGGCAGAAGTGCAGGGGCCCATTCAGAGGGGGAACACACACAAAGCAGGGTCCAGAGTCTAAAATTACCTAACTGCATCAGTGTTCACAAACCCTGCCACAATCAATGCTTGCTCTGATCCAGTGGTGTAGTGGAACCAGGGCTTGCCGGGACGCAGTGCCAGCACGTTTGGACAAGGAGGGATGCTGATGTCATCTGTTGCCCACTTCAGAAGACCCAGATCCCTCTGAGTTTAGCTTGCAATCTCACAGTGGCAGTGTGTGCGCGCGTGTGTGTGCGTGGCAGGGGAGGGGGATGAATTTTCTCAACAACAATACAGAGTTGTAAGCTATCCCTGTTGTAATGCAAAATATTTTGAGAGTTGGCCGGGTCTTGAATGGGCAATTAAGACCCAATAGCTTTATGAATGACATGCTCCTGGTAGAGATGAAAACTGCTAGAATTGCACTGATCTGATCCACTCTTTGCACCTACACAGAGCAAACTGTGCAGCAGCAGCAGTTTGTGTGCTCACAGGAAGTTTGGAAAAGGACTCCTGCAAATCTCTCTGTGCTCCTCCTCGTTCTCATGTTTCTGGCATAGGACAGACTAGGAGGAAACAGATGGGGAAGCTTAGAATACAAGCTGCCTAAGCTCATTTGCACTGCACATATTTTCACACGCAGACCTCCTCCTGTCTTTTCAATGAGCTTATGCACTTGTCTTTGTTTATTTACAACATTTGTATACCGCTCCACATCCAAAGATTGCAGAGCTACCGGTATACAAATGGGATAAAATAATAAAAACACCATGTTATAATAATTGCTATTTTAAAAAAAATAAACCAACTTCTGCTAAAGCAAAGTTCTGATAAACCCATGGCCGGCCACTCAGGGAAGGCTTCCTGGAATAACGATGTTTTCAGGAGGCACCAGAAGCAACACAGTGTTGGCACCTGCCTGACCTCCAAAGGCAGGGAATTCCATAGGAAGGAGGCAGCTACTCTGAAGGCTCTTCTCTTGGTGGACTCCAGTCGGGCCATAGGACCATGTGGAACCACCAGGAGCATGCCTTCTGATGACATCAGTGATGGGGCAGGTTGGTAAGGGAGAAGGCTCTCTCTCAGTCCCAAGTTATTTAGGGCTTTGTACACTAGTTCTCAAACCTTAAACCTGGCATGGTAGCCACTCTTCACCACCAAGAGTTCTATTACATCCCTTCCAGACCCACAATAAGAACCTGTAACCCTCTTATAACTCCTTCCCTCTTACAACATCTGTCCTAAGAAGAAAAAGTTGGAGCAGAGGGCAAAACTCTGCCCAGCAAAAACTTACCGAAGCTGAGAGGATACCTCACCGATCTGGGCAATATTCAGTTTATTGCAGAAAGGTCCCAAGTCATTAGAGATTCTGGAGGATAGTGGCCTGGGGAAACAGAGACTGGGTGAGCTACAAGACCCAGACAACCTGAGAAGATCTAGGTCTCCCTGTAGTCAGACAGACATAGTGCTTAGAAATGGGCATTCCTGCACTTGGCAAAGCATGGAATGGGACACTTGCACCAGGATTAGCTGGAGGATTTTGCTGGAGATACCCACTTTCTTTCTATGTCCCTCGGTCTCCATAGTTTCTTGCATTCCTGGCCCTACTGTGTAGATGACAGAGGGCAGAGGATGATCAACTTGAATCAGCATACTTCTCAGAACTCAAACCCAGCTCTAGAATTACTGGCCACATGAATGTAACTAATCATCCTTTGTAAAGGCAGTTAAACTCAGTAGCTATCACTATCTTGCCACAGATTTGGATATAGGTAGGCAAACTTACCTGGTAGATACACAGGTGGTAGATAAGCAGGAGTACTTCAAAACAGCATTTAGGATGCGCTCCTAAATGCATTTACTAGGGAGCAAGCCCCATTGAACGTAGTGGGAATAACTTCTGAATAATATACATAGGATTGCACTGTGAGTCTATGTACCCTTAATACACAGGACTTCAAAATAAAACTCTCCTGAACACTACCATCTATGAGTGTACTGCTAAGCAGCACATTACACAGGTTTAGGCCTGAGACCTTGAATCCTCAAGATATGTATATTCTTAAACAAAAGGAATTATGTATTTGGGAAAACAAAAGCAAACATAAAAACCAGACATCTAAGAAATAAGACCACAAAACATCCCTGTCCTAGTTTGTATGTTATAGGCCAAGCAACAGGATACATTTTTTATCATTATGAAGAGTTATTACAGTGCAGTCCTACTGAGTTCAATGCAGCCTCAAGTTGATCTTTAGGCTGCTCTTAAGTTTCCTCAACTAGAGAGGGACACATACTAGGTTTTTCAAGAACAGCTGAATCTCCAGTCAAAACCTCAAAGGAAACCATCTCCATCTATAAAAGTAAATCTTCCAGCTCAGGAATCAAAAAATAACCAAAGCATTACAAATTGGAACAAAAACTTAATTTAATATGCAAATATGATCCCAGTAGATCACGGGGAAGGGAAGGGAGATTCAGGCTGGGGCAAAATCCAAACCTGCGTGTCCGCCAGTGGAACAGAAACCACTGGTGGACTTATTTCCCCCTCCCCACTGCACCCTCCCACACATCCTCCAAATCTGCTCCAGAGGGTTTGGGGAGGCACACGGGGAGGAGAGTAACAGGAATTCCACTTGCAAGACATTGGATTTAAGATTTGGTTTATAACTTCCTAAAATATTTGAAGACTTGGCAGAAAAGATGGACAGGTTGAAATGATGACGATACTGATGATGAAGATGGTGACAACACAGTGAATGTAATTTGGCTTCAGTATCCATCTTTGCTGACTAGAATCTCGCAAGACCTTTGACCTGACTTCAGGCTTCAATTCAAATGGAGAGTTAAAATTAAAGTGGACTGATACGTGGTCCTGATCCCATATCTAGATCAGGATCACAACAGGGATGAAAGATCCATGGGCAGCTACCTGCCTCCAGTCTACGTGATGTTCAAAAACTGGATAGCAGCACTGAGCACCAAAACTGCCAACAGAAACAGCAAGAACTAATCACTGCTGGGTTTCAAAGTAGACGGCATTCTGGGGTGTTAGGCTTTCTGCACACAAAATCAGTCCTGAGCTGTGGGACCACCTGTGGCAACACAAAGGCCAGTCATAGTGTGCAAGGTGTTCTGGGTGGGAATCAGTCATAGCCCAGGGACTCGCTGCATGGCGTTCCTACTTTCCCACAGACAGAGCTGTTCTGAGGTCTTACCTGATGAGTGCAGTGCTCCCAGATGGCCGGCCATTACCAGCATTCCCCTTTAAAGCAAAGGTAACCACATGAGGGCTGTATTTAGCAATGGCACAATCTTGGTCCCTGTAAAAGAAGTAGTAGAGGCATAAGACAGCGCCTCATGCCCAGTCTTTGGACTAACAGGCCAGGGCATTGCTAGGCCTGGGCCCACGGGGCCATGGCCCCAAGTCTATTTCCCAGGGCCCCGAATCTATTCCACTGTGCCCTGAGTGTCCACTAGTGCCATGGAGGGAGCAATTTTTTCCCCTCATCTTAATTGCCACATAGGGAGCAATTTTCAAGGGAGAGTGCAGCTGGAGAGGGAAAGGTTAACTCTCCCCACATGCTGCGACACCACCATCCTTCCAAAAAAATCTTCCCCTGCGTGGCAATTAAGCTTAGGGGGAAATTCCATTGGTTTGGAATGACCTAGAGCCTCGTGTGGCACGGAGTGGTAGGTGGCAGTATTGCAACCGAAACTCTCCCCACGACCTGAATTCGATCCCAGCAGAAGCTGGGTCCCAGGTAGCTGGCTCAGGTCGACTCAGCCCTCCATCCTTCCGAGGTCAGTAAAATGCGTACCCAGCTTGCTGGGGGAAGGTAGTCACTACTGGGGAAGGCAATGGTAAACCACCCCGCTATAGTCTGCCATGAAAACGCCAGCGTAAGCAGGCATCCCTCTAGGGGTCAGTAATGACCCCGTGCTTGCACAGGAGGAACCTTTCCTTTTTCCTTGGGATGACCTGGGGCAGGGGGCAAGTTAATTGAATAATTTATTTAGTTTGAGATTTGGATGAAAAATTAATTGGCCAGCTTTGCCTCCTACGAAGCTGAAATAAATACTGTTAAGTATTTATAAATTTGCATATATAGATATAAATTAGCATATGCAGATATTATGCAGATTTGTGTCCTACGGGCCCGAGCCCTGAATCTTTTGCATATCTAGCAACATCCTCTGCTGACAGGGACAAGAGTAGGGATGGTCACCGTGAGAAAATCCAGCCCTTTTTGGGCTCACTCGATTTCCCCAGAGCCCCCAGCTCAGCTTGCATTTCCAAGCCAAGCCACAGGCTTTTTCAAAAAATCTGGGAACTTCCTCAGGTCTTTTTCTTAAATCACCATTTATGATTTGCACATAATTTGCACAAATTGCGGCCGCCATATGCTTAACTTTATGCAAATTATAGCTGTAATTTGTGCAAATTAGATGGAATTTGCACAAAGTATGCAAATTGTGGTAGAAATTTGCATTAATTGTGATTTAAGAAAAAAACAACCCACAAATCCATGAGCTGGCCTGACTTGACACAGATCAAGTCAGGCCAGCTCGCAGGTAAGCGAGCCAGAGTCTGGGGGGCTGAGCTGCTGAAAACTCCGCAAACTTCATCCTCCAGAGGGATCCCTCCAACATTCCTGGACCACAGAAGGCTAGTCTCCTCTATGACCCAGCACTGCTGCTATCCAGTAGCTGGAACAAATACAAACCTGACGAACCTCTTCAGCCTAGACGTCCATCCCTTGCTGGCATGTCCATTCCGACTGGGCCATCATAGAGCTTTCCATTGTTTACAGAGGAGCAAGGCAGGGAGCTAATCTCCTGCCAGGGTTCCTGTAGCAGAGTTCTCACTCGGATGACTGCCCCCTTTGGATGACTGCCCCCTTTGAACTTGGAGGTGTGGGGACATAATCCCAGCCTCAGGCTACAGAAACAGCACTCCAGAGAGACAAAGCCACCAGCTAGACTGGCATTCCTGATGGGGGTGCTCACCTATGAGATGCCTGCATGGAGTGGAGCTGGGGAGTGACAAAAGGTTAGACCCCAGGAGGAGATCATGTAAGACTGGGAATAATCATAAGAGGTAAGGAAATGGCTACAGTGATGTACAGACCTGAACTTCTGGTACCAAATTACAAAACTGCATTTGAATGTCAGGACAACAATAGAGGCAGGGGAATCAACCCCCACATCTTCCTGGCGTAAGCTCTATTTGTGGGGCACTGGCCATCTGAGTGATGACCATGTTCAACTGAGACTACAAATGCCAATTAGACTGACCTGGAACTGGGATCCCTTGGGAAGCATCTCTGGAACCGTCACCCTGAAAGGCTGAAGGGAGAAACAATACCACTCTAGGGTTGGCGGAGAATTTCTCCCCGAAACTTCGGGGGGCCGAGCACCAACGTGTTCGGCCCCCCGAACAAGTTTCGGGGAGAAATCCTCCGAACCCCCCCCCGCACCCCGCACCCCCCCCCCCGGGACGGGACTTACCTTCGCCGAATGTCCCTCCCGGCGGGTCCGGCCGGCGGTTCGGCGGGTGTTCGGGCGGGGCGGGAGCAGCAGCCGGTCTTTCGACCGGCTGCCGCCACCGCCATTGCAATAAAAGGAAAAAAAAAACACATGCCCCCTGATAGGCTACGTGACGATTAACGTAGCCTATCACGGCTAGATTTGCAAAGTCAGCCGTGATAGGCTACGTCAATCGTCACGTAGCCTATCACGGGTGACTTAAAAAAAAAAAGTGTGTACGGATAATGGCGGCCCCCATAGGGAGCCGCCATTCCCGTTCCTTATTTGGTCGCTGTAGTCTACGTAAAGATTTACGTAGACTACGGCGAAAATAAGGGCAACGCTATTTGGTAACCACTCTGGCTCCCCCTGTCTAGCTTGCCATGGACACAGGCCTATCACCAGCCACATCAGTTGGAGGCTTACAGCGGAATCCTATACATATCTACTCAGAAGTAAGTCCCTTTGAGTTCAGTGGGCTTACTCCCAGGTAATTGGGTATATCACTGTAGCCTAACAGACTCATTCTTTCCTCAAAGAAGCTTCAGACCTTAGGATGTTCTGGTTCTCCTTGTTCCATTCCCAGGACCTGCTCCTCTGCAACATTCTGGAACCTGCCCTCAATTCCGCCCTTCATCCTCTTGAGTGCCCTCCCTGCAGAGCCCCCCAGTACCTGCCCTCCTGTAATGCCTTTTGTTGCAGGCCCATCAGAAGAAGGCGGATCTCCTCCCGCACCAGCTCCTTGAGGTGGGGAGGGGCAGCCAGCAAGGCCCAGCTGTCAGCTGCTTGCACAGGGCTCTGCTCCAGTCTAAGGGGGCCCGACTGCAGATCCTGATAGAATTCCCACAGTGTCTGCACCTGTAGATAGGGAAGGGGTTAGACTGGATTAGGAACAGTGCATAGCCTGTGCAAAACATCTATATCTATATTACCACTGCACACTGACACGAACTACAGGAACATTCTCCTGGTAATCCCACTGACTCTGCTCACCCTCCACTGCCCTAAATGACAAGAGGCACTCACACAACCTGGAAAGACAAACTGCCATCCCATTCCTCACACAACCTTCTCTCTCTCTCCCAGCCTGCCCACAGAGATGTGGTTTCAAACCATGTCTGCAAATCAAGCCAGGTGCCTCTTTGCAAAAGGCCACTTACACCAAACTAAGCAAGCAAATATGAAACTCTCCAGAATAGAAGGACAAACAATGGACATGTATGAGTCAAAACCTAGCCTGGATAATCCCTAACATGACAGTGGAAAATTACATTTATCAAAGGCTGCAATATTGGTGAAAACTGTAGCAATGGTGTCTGGGACCTGAACACATTCCTCAAGTATGTCATGCACCAAGGGAAAAAAGAAAGTACGCCATTCATCAGCTTTGTAATAATTTGTAGTAGGAAAGGAAGGGATATTGATTAAAATGTGTTATCACAATCTTGCCTTTGCATTCCCTTAGCACAAGGGTTGGGAATCTCAGGCCTGGGGGCCAAATCTGCCCCTCCAGGATGGCCATACCCCCCTTTCTCCAACCACCAACCGTTTGGTGGTTTCCCAGCTATTCTGAGTATTTTCCCCATTCTAAAAGGTTGAAATGCCTCTCTTAAGGTTTAGTTGCGTGCAGTAGGAGCTTTAAGCTAAAATATGCTGGTATCTTTGGACCTGCCCCTTTTGCCTTCGGCCCCACCCAACACTAGAATGCAGCCTCCCAAAAGCTTGTCCAAAACTGAATTCTCCAACACCCTGGCCTTAGCACATTGTTACTTCGGACAATGGGTGCATTTCCTTGCTTGCCCTCAGATGTGTCTCTTTCTGCATGACCTCCGCTTTGACAGTCTCTGTCTGTTCTACTTTATTTCCCCTTTCTGCTATTCCCCTCTCTCTGTTTCTTTGCTCCCCTCTCTTCCCAGGCTGCCCTCACACGTCTACACCCTCTACTTTCTTCGCATAATGTGAGAATTTGGAAACCCAAACACTGGAAGAAACATAAATGAAACATTTATTTTGTTTGCAGTGAACCTTCTGTATTTCTTAGTAAAACACTGCTTACACAACTAAACAGAAATATATGCATTAAAATGTATGCTGGGGGCGGGGAGTGTCTGTGTGTATGCATGTATACAGGTGTGTATGCACCTATCCTTTGGGAGGATAGGTGTCTGTACTAGGCTGAAAATTATGACCTGGGGATGCTGGTTGAAAAGGGGTATTTTGAAATGTGTGACATATTTTATGGACAATACCTGAGGACAGAGGGCATTGGATAAGAGCAGGGATAACTGCAAGAACCAGTGCTGCAGCTCTGCAAATAACAACAACAACAACAATAATACTCTGCATAAGTTCCATTGATTTCATGTAACAGCATGAGACTGCCAAAGCAGAGTGCCATTTACATGCCTGACTGGGGTGCTGTCTGTCTGTCTTTCTATAATACACTCCCAGAATAAGCTGTCCATTTGCTCCCATATCTACTAGACAGGAACATACCAAATTCAGTAAAATGTTTAATCTGCCAATAGGCTGGGAATGGGCTGTGAGACTGTAGGTTATATGAAGACTATTTTAGGATTAAGAGTGGAGCTTCTGGGCTTTTAGAGCTTTTCTACACGAGGCTGTTAATCGCTGTATCTACTTTCAGTTTCATCGCAGAATTGAGATCCAAGCACTACATGAAGAGTTTCTCCTTTCCTAGTTTTGTGCCACATAACCTCTCGGTGGTGCTGTGCTATAGCAGACTATCACAATTACACGAGTAGGAAAATACTGTTCTTTCGCTTTCAAAAATAATAGGCTTTTCTACACAAGGCATTTATCGCGCACTCATCATTGCCTAGTCACCATTGGTTATGAGTTCTTTAGACGATGTCATGACCCTCCAGTTTCACTTCTATGTATAATGAACACTTTCAGCGAGTTTTTTTAGAGTAGGGAAAATGCGGCATTTAATTGTGAAAGTGAAAGAAACTGCTTGTTCACTTGTGCATTTGCGCTATTCTGCTATACCACAGTGCCACCTAGAGGTTATGTAGTGGAAAGCAGGAAAGGAAATGCTCTTCATGTAGTACTCTGATCTCAATTCTGCTACGAAATCAAAAGTAGGTACAACAGATTAACAGCCAATTAACAGCCTCGTGTAGAAAAGCTCAACACCCCATTTTCCCTGCTCCAAAAAACCTTGGCAAAGTTCTCTTAAAAAACAGAAGCAAAACTAGAGGATCACAGTGTTGTCTAAAGAACCTGTAAACAACTCTGTGTAAGGAATCATGAGCGCACGATAAATGCCTTGTGTAAAAAAGCTCTGAATCTTTTAGGAGAAAATGGGCAAGGCTACCCTCAGGAGGGTTTATCAACAGTAGCAACAGCCCATAGCAACTCAACAGACATCCATGCTCCCCCCTTAGGCTGACCCAGGACGTTTGTCATTCCATAGCAGTTGGCCAGAAGACCCTGCACTGTGGCTGTCTGTGTCACTGACACTCCATAAAAGGTGCAAAGCTGAGAACATGCCTCCCCACAACCATCCCCCTGTGAGGAAAGTCAAGGTCATGCAGCAAAAATATCCCCAGCTACAGTCGAAATAATGTAGGACGTTTGGAGGGTGAGCAAGCTCCAGAACTCCCTTTCTGGCCCCACGCATCCACAAGGGGACTGCTATGGTACAGCTGCTTCCCTGGGCAGCCTCCCAGATAGCCTAACTGGGGAGGGGATACATAGACAAGCACACAACAGAGAGACAGGCTGCACTTGGGCCACACTCATCAGGCTTGAGATGAAGAGGTAATAGAAAGCCAGGTGAGAGGCCTCTAAAGAGGTGGTGGGCTCCTGTTCACAAGGGGGTGGGGGAAACCTGAATGCTCAGCTTTGGAGACATGGATCCCAAGCAAGCCCTGAACATGGAGACGTGGGTAGAGAAAAGGGTGCCGGCTGGTCAGGGTGTGCTGCTGTTCTGGTTTCAGGGAGAGGTAAGGCCATTACCATGTGAAAAGCCTCCAGCTATGTTTACTGTTCTTCTCAGCCCTAGTCAGGGCTATGCTGAATAAAGGAAGGGCATGAATGGCTGGAGGAGAACAAAAGGCCTGGAAGAGCATGGATTAGAGACTCTGGCCAAGTGTTAGGAACCAGCTGAGCTGGGGGGTTGGCAAATGGGGACCCGGCACACAAGGGAGGAGGCAACTGCATCATTTCACTCCCCACCATTTTGCGGTCTCAAAGCAGAGATACTTCCCCTTTCACAGGGCCCAGATTGGACTCACAAAGCAGCTGGGGCGGCCACAACTAAACAGCAAACTTGCTAAGGCAGACTTCCTCAACTCTCCAGACATGTTGGACTACAACTCCCATCAGCTCCTGCTAGCATGGCCACCTACTTCATACAAGATTATTTTCCTACATGAATGTAACTCTCTGTAGAAAAATGCATGGGTGCCACGGCACACGCATGGGGGGAGGGGCGAGGTAGGGCAGCTCTTAATGAAATTCACAAGGCCCGCCCTTTAGCTCCAATCACAGCCCCCCTGCAGCCTTTTAAAAACAGCAGGTAAAGGGGCACTGTAAAAAGGGGGGGCTTTCCTCTCCAGGCCCCTCTCCCTGTAATTCAAACACTCCTTGTGACAAATGTGTCTATTTTGCCACAGGCACACAGAGTGGGATCCCACAACATATTACAGCTACACATTTCCACACATACAAGAAATGTGTACATTTTTATATTTCATGTTGTACACAAAGTTGGCCTACACTGATACCAACATGAGAAATAGTCTCTGTTGAATAAGCTGTAATGTTTCACATGTAACTTTAAAAAACAACATGCACTTGCTTTTACCATTTTTTCAGGAATGTGTTACTTGCAAATGTTGTTAGCGAGAGGCTGAAAGCAAAACAATCATTCACTACTAGTAGTACTGCTCTTAAACATTTCTGTAGTGCCAATGGCATGCTTGTGGCTGTAGAGAAAACAAAATGACAGAATCCCTACTAAGACAGGTCAAGTAATCAAGACCAACAATAAGGAGTGAGGATCATGCTAGAAGCATCACATAGCAATGGACAAGCAGACAAATCAAGGCATCACTAAGGAAAGGCCTTATTTGAAAAGTGAGAGTATTGAAGGGGGATTTGGAGACAGCAGTATCCTGATGAGTAAAGAGGAAAAAACATAGGGAACAGCAGAGAGAAGAGGAGTTTGAATACAAGGGAGATCAAGAAATGGCTTACAGCAGGGGTGGGCAACCTGCAGCCCATGGGCTGCAAGTGATCCTCAGCTGTCCTCAAGCCTGGGGAAGGCTCACCCACTTTCCTCCACAGCCCAGCTGATTAGCTGGGTTGTGGGGAAAAGACCGCTGCTCCAGTGCTGCTATTAACCATGCTGGGACAACCACCCCAATCAAGGTTATTGCGGGCCTGAGGAGGCTTTCGCTTCCCTCTCCCTCAGCAACTCTGAAGCAGCCAGAATCACTGCTTCCCTGCTGCTGTGCAGGGAGGGTGGATACAAGGGTAGTGATGGAGAGGAAGAGAAGTTTTGAACAAAACAGAAGGGATATGAGAGATGAAGGAAAGCCAGCAAGAGTGAGTGTGTGGTATGGTGAGGGCTGGGAGACAAGAATGTATCCAATATCAGCAAGAGAGTTAAAGATGCAGAACTGAACTAGAATGGCACACTTTTTCATTCAATGTACAGATAAATGAAACGCAAAAACCAGCCTAAGCATTGTTTCAGCAAACAACCTAATTACGTTGCCACAGATCACAACAGGTCCTCTTTCAGAAACAGGTATGCATAATATAGTTCTCAGATTACATTTGCATAAACGTTCAGACATGGAAGTCATCCACAACAGTGTGTGTGTGTGTGTGTGTGTATACATACATATACATACATACATACATATACACACAGTACCACAAAAAGGCACATTGTGGAGTTATAGTGTCTTCTACACAGAGTTCAGTGAAGCTGTAGCATTTTCATAGACTGGAAATGAAAAACAAAATGCACCAAGAGTATGGAGTACAGTACTGGCCAAACATTATATACATTTTAACAAAACATATAACTGATTTTCATAATTGCACATCATTAAGTTGCATTCACCCTCAGAGATGCTGCTTATTGCATGGATCTTTGTCTTCTAGGTCATGTATAAGAAAAAATGGACATAAACATCAAATGGAAGGTGTGATCATGTGTGTGTGTGTGTGTACATGTGCCATGCCTCTAGACATGAAGGGTGATCCCTTTAATCTATCAAGCCCCTTTGCCCAAAATGTTGCTGCCTCTTTAGCCAATGTGAGTTTTGATGCTTCAGATATCACTTTGGCACCAGCCACTCCTAAGCTACCTGTTCAGAGTGTCAAGATTGTGTTTTGTCTCTCCTGTGGCACTCATGAAGTAAGAAAATGAAAGGCAGGCAACTCTGTGTCATCCATTTGGCTTGCAGCCCCCATTCAGAAGTGGCCCAGGATGCCTGTACTTAACCTCAGCATGAAGCTCCAAGCTCCGTTCCACAGCATCATCACCCAAGATTGCCTTCACCTCAAGCCTCTCGCTGGGCGCCAACTGTTCTTCTACCACCCTCCAAAGTGGCGGCACGGGCTGCAAGGGCTCCCCAGATGAACCAGGCAAGGGCAACATGGGGGACACTGTCCAATTTCAGCAAAAAGGTCTGATCCTTTAAAGGAGAAAGAGAGGTAGGGCAGGTGAGACAGCAACTGGAAAGTCCACACAGTCCAGGGGACCCCGCCAGCAGCACATAGCATGTTATTCCCACAGGCATTTCCCAGATCATCCACAGCAAGATGCGTGTGGCTCACTTCCCTGCACGCTATATACAAACCCATTACGACACATGCATTCAGAAGACCGTGCGAGCTCCCATCGATCTACACAGCTACTAAACAGGGTGCCTGTTTCTCACTGCCCCACAGCCTGCCGCTTCAGCTCCGCGCATCACTGCTCCGCCCACGATCTGCGCCCGCCTTGACCCATCCACGCATCGCCCCGGCGGACCTCGCGCTACCCCAGATTCCTGCTCCCCACGCTTTGTCCGCAGGTCCTCAAGCACCGCGCGGGCACCCCTTACACGCAGAGCCGGGGGGGGGGCAGCCGGGCCGAGTCTGGCTGTCCCCCGATTCCTCGCGCGGCCCCCCACGCGGCTCTCACGAACGTAAACTCGCGGTCTCCATGGAAACGCTCCACCCCGTCCCTCGGAAGCCTCGCCTCTTAAAGGAGCCGCATGTGGGAGGCTGAAAAGAGGTCTGTCCAGCGTGGAGACTGGAAGCCCAGGAAAACGCGCGGCAAAGCTCACACGGGGGTGTTATGTACGCGCGCGCGCGCGCATAAAATAGGTATTATTCATCCGGGGCGGGTCCCACCTCATTTACGCCTTGGCAACATAGTTGCTAAACTTCTTCCTCGGGCAATTAATGTTTCTCGGACCGAGAAAGGAGGCCCTTTGTCGGGCTGAGCGCGCGCGCTGAAGGCGACAAGGGCTGGGAACTGGAGGTGAACTCCAGGGGACCCACTGAAACGACTGCGACTCACGTCATGGCGACCTTAAACCCCATTCGTTCCGATGGACCTACTCTGAGTAGGTCTAGCGCTGGCATTCAGCCTGGGGGGGCGCAGCGTTCGCTACCGGGGTGAGCGCGGAAGTTCGGGGGGGCTGGCTCCGAGCAGGCCCCGAGGGCGGGGCGGGGGAGCGCGCAGGGAGGCTCCGCGGGAGGCGCAGGGGGCGGGAGGCGATGCAGCTGGTCCCTCCCCTCGCCCAGTTCCCGCCGCCCGTTGGGGAGGGGGCGCTGTGCCCCCTGGGCGGGCTCGGATCTCATTAAGGGCGGGCCGGGGCGGCAGGAGGCGCCGGCGGCGCCCCCACGAAGGGCGAGGCGCGCTTCGCTGCTGGCCAGGGCGGTTCTCAGCCGCAAGTGCGAGACCCTCCGGCCGGCAGACTGAATGCCCACTCGCCCCGCCACCGCCTCTCCTGCGCTCGCCTCCCGCTCGTCTGCTCCGCGCCTCCGCCCCCATGACCCCCAGCGTATGCCCCTGGCGCGGCCCCTGGACTTTGGCGATGCCCATTCCTCTGGCACAGCTGAGCCTGGCGCTGCTGCTGCTGCTGCCGCCCATGCCAGGGCTGGCGGGGCCAGTTAGCACCTGCGAGGCCAACGGGAGCCTCTACTACGTGGGCGAGTGGTATTTCCTGGACAGTGACCACTGTACCCAGTGTGAGTGCACGGCCGAAGGACCCGCTTGTGCCCGCACGGATTGCACCGCTCTGCCCCCCGCCTGCATTCACGTCAGCCACTACCCCAGCGACTGCTGTCCGCGCTGTGAACGGGCTGGCTGCGAGCACCGTGGGCAGGTGTACGAGTTGGGGCAGCACTTCCAGGTAAGGCTTCCATCCACATGAACATTAGCAGGCAGGCGGCATGGGGGTGCAGGAGAAGTGACCAGCAGCGGGACAGATGGGTGATGATGGGCAGGAACCCTGACCATGAGAATCTTCCTAACCAGGTGAATCCTGCTAAGAAAGGACCGATGTAAGAGCCACAAACACTCACTTCTGCCCTTTGAATCTTGTTCTCAAAAGGAGACCTAGGTGGGATGGTAAGAGACTGAAAGGAGGAATCCTGGCTCGCCCCGCCCCTTCCTCTGTCTTTGATATTTCTTCGATGTTTGGCTGGAGCAAAAGAAAAATTAAAACGAAACGGAGAAATGGTTTTTGAGCCATCATGGATGAGAAGCACCTGGTCAAGATTGCTCTGTGAAGCTGGAGGACCTATAAGCATGCACCCTTAATGTCAAAGCTCTTTGACTACATTGAAGTCAAAAGAGAGCATTATTGGCTGTCTCCTTGGACCGTTCAGCTTCATCCGTTTCTTAGGCCTGACACTGGCCAGTTCAGCACCTTTCTTCTCGCTGTTGCCAATCACTGCTAAAATTATATTTTAGGAACTGAGTCAGACCAAACAATTTCTGTCATGGCTGAGTTGAGTAATGGGGGGTGGGAGGAAGGGGAGGAGTTTCTGGCACAAAGCCTGCACTAGCCTAAAGGAGTCAGGTCCTGCCCCAGAGGCCGCAGGTGGAAGATCAAAGCCTACTCCATTACTGCGTTCCATATCTTTAGTGTAAATTTAGTGTTTGCAAAAACAGGTGCATTGAAGAGGAAAGGGCCAGTCCTTGTAGCTCACCGGGGTGGGGGTTGTTGTTTCTAAATGAATTACCCCTGTTATCCAGAAGACCACACTGACCTGGGATTCCCTGTGCTCTGTCTTTGATGACTAGATATTCCCTGGCCTCTCCCATTTACCTGTTGACTTATTCATACTTAAATTCCTTTGAAAGGCAGAGATTCTGAGATGAACATCTGGGGCCTAACTTGCCTTAAGACAATTGCTTCCCATCCCATTAATTCTCCACTCCCATGCCCTAGTGATGGCCAGATTTGGCTGATCTAGATCCCAGACTCTGGGGTGTGGATAAAGCATCGCATGACTGCCCTTAACACAGCAGCTCCTGGAACCAGGATACCTTTCATTTGCACGTGAGTACTGGGATTTGGATTTGAATGGATTAAAAAAAAATCCTCTGAGGAAAACTGTGATTAGGCCTGCAAACCTAAGCACATGTATTTTGGAGTAAGCCCCATTGAACTCAGTGGGATTTACTTTTGAGTAGACACGTGTAGAATTCCACTGTGACTGAACTGGTGGTTAATCTTTAATTTCCAAAAAACCCCAAGAAAGATAAGAAAGGGACACATTAGGAAGGGAAAACCTTAATCTGTATATACTGATAGTAAGAACAAGGCAAGAATGTGCCAAAATAATTGTGGATTCCCCTTTGGAGTTTTTAAGAAGATTCTAAACAATTTAGACACATTCTTTTTTTAAGTTGAGGTCTCTTCCAGTTTTGTAATTCTGTCAAGTGGCAAGTTACCTGTAACAAGCAGCCAATATTTTGACTACCAACCACTTGAACAGCCTAATTTAATGACTTCCCAGACCTGCTGATCACCCAAACTGGAGGTGCGAGTTCAGACAGCCATCCTGTTGGTTCTGGACTGAGGAAATTTCACATAAAGAGGTGAAATCTGGGGACATTCTCCTTCGGTGGGGATGCCAGCCAGCAAGAAGGGGACAAAGGGGACCAGAGAATAGGATTCAAGACTAGATGGGATCATGGTCTTCTAACTTTCTTCATTATGGTCTTCTGTTTTTCTTCATTATTGTTTGGCTTGGTTAGTATTGGCCTCAGGTTCTGCTAGTAAACAGATAAAGGGGCTAAAAATTATGCCATCCTTTGTTGGCTATTTTAAGTAGGAGCTTGATCTGGTGATGGATTCCTGGAGGGCTTAGCCCTCATAGTCATGGGCCTTTTTTGCACATTGGGATTCCTGAAGGCTCCTTTGCCTTATCTGGGGCAATTATCTGCCCACCCCCATATTCACCATAGGAACACTATTTTCGCTCCAGCCTTTTCTAATAATCAGCAGATTCCCCCAGTGGTTAGCCACAATGATTGGGTGTATGAGCTAGCAGCTAGTGCCTCAACTGGCCAGCTACATGCACTCAAGAGAGATCAGGATAGAGGCTTTCATTTCACATAAATGGAATCAATCAAGTCTTGGTTGATAGCACCCTCTGATGGTATAATCCTAGTACTGTCATGACCATGCATTCAGTTGGGAACGCTTGACACATTATGGAAAAAGGTGGGCCATTGCATGGAAGATCTGTGCTGGATCAGACCAAAGCCCTGTCTAGTCCAGCATTCTGTTCCCACAGTGGCCATCCAGATGCCCCTGGGAAGCCCACAAGCAGGACATGAGTGCAACAACACCCTCCTGCCTGCATTCCCCAGCAACTGGCATACATGGGCTGGATGCGCCTGTTCTCATCTGATCTTGGAAGCTAAGCAGGGTCAGCCCTGGTTAGTACTTGGATGGGAGACTGCCTGGGAATCAGGCTTCCTGCATTGAGCAGGGGGTTGGACTCAGTGGCCTTGTAGGCTCCTTCCAACCCTATGATTCTATAGGCATATCACCTCTAATCCTGGAGGCAATATATAGGCATCATAACTAGTAGCCTTTGATAACCTTATCCTTCATGAATTTGTCTAATCCCTCTGTAAAGTTGGTGGCCAATGCTACATCTTGTGTTAGCAGACTCCATGGTGTAAGTATGCATTGTGTGAAGAAGTACTTCTTTGTATATGTCCTGAATTTCCCATCATTCAGCTTCATTGGATGACCCTGGGTTACAGCAATAGAACACAATACTTTTTTCTAATGCATAGTTTTAAACACCTCTATTGGTTCCCCACCCTCTTACTCACCTTTTCTCCATGCTCAGATTGGATTTCCTTTGTGCACTGATGCACCTTTTCCCTGATACTGGAGGCAGCGACACAGGTATCCAAACGTGCAGCCAAGAGCCGCAGCCAATTGGGTCTCTCTGGCATGTGTTTCCCACCCACTTGCGTACACATATCTCCCTTTCTAGGTTACAGAAAAAACACACGGTTGACAGTGACACACTGTGGAATTGCAGAATCTGGTCTCTTCTGTAATATGCAGTGGAGGCTGGTGGTTCCAATCTCAGTAGAGTGGTGAATCCACTCTGGGTTTCAGTCAGAACTCTAAAGGAGCTATCCAAGGTGTGAAGCCCCATGGACAGCTCCTGTAGAGCTCTGACTGAAACCCGGAGTGGATTCACTGCCCCACTGACATTAGCGCCACCAGCCTCCGCTGTGAAACCACCCTTGTGGCAATTTGCACCAAGGCGCATCATCATGGTGTGCCCAATGTGGCTTTTTATGTAGAAGTGCAGTTGAAAGCAGCCCTGCCCTGCTGACCAACCTTTTTCTCCCACAGCCCTCAGAGTGTGAGCAGTGCACCTGCGATCTAGATGGCATTGCCCGCTGCCTAGTGGCAGACTGCGCCCCGCCACCCTGCGTCAATCCCATCTATGAGAAGAGCCACTGCTGCCCCACCTGCAAGGATGGTGAGAAATGGAGTCCTGCCTGTCCTCCTGTAGGACAGAAAAGGGGGTGGGGGGATATCCTGCTCTCTGTCTCTGACATGCTGAGGGCCCCTGGCCTAACAGAGCCAGGAAGGGGAGGGCTTAGCACTGGTCAGGGACATTTGCAAGCACCTCATCTTAAAGGAGTCAGCAGAAATTCTGTAACAGGAGGATGAAAAATGCCTGCCTGACACAATGGAAGAACAGCCTCTAGCACAGAGTCTGGGCTGAGATAGATGCCAGGTGAGTTCCCTGTAGGGGTGGGTGTGGGGTTGAAGTGCAGTTACTGGAGAATTGTCCAGACTCTTGAACTGCCTGACATTTCTGTTTCTGGGATTTGGCGAGACTTCTGCGAACTAAATGTTAACCTGATTCTAATACACACTCATATCTCCATAGGGCCCAACTGTTATGTGGATGGGAGCCAGCGCCGCATCATTCCTGCTGGAGAGAGCATCTGGGTGGGCCCCTGCACCCGTTGCCGTTGTCATGATGGCCTGGATGCTGGCTACTGGGAAGGAAACCGCTTAGCCAAATGTGAGCGGCTACGGGGATGCCGGGCTACAGCTGGACACCAAGCTTGAGTTCCATTGGACTTTGAGCAGTTCCTCAGCCATTCCTCAATCTCTTTAAGCTTCTGATCTAACCAACAAGCCTCAGCTCAGCCTCAACCTACCCCCTTCCAACCACATGCAATCCTAGCCTCTAATCCAGATCCGCTGTCTTTCTCCTAGGCATATCTAGAGCAGCCTTCCTCAATCTGGAGAGCTGCCACCTGGGAATGCTGAGAGTTGGAGTCCAACACTCGGGGGGGGGGGGGGCATCAAGCTGGAGAAGGCTGCTCTAGTGCATGGGAGTAGATCATAGGACAAGCAGATTGCCAGCACTCCTTCATGTTTTCCTTTCTTTAAGGAATCACCCTCCCAATGCCCACCCAGGATTCCCATCAGTTCTACTCCAGCTCTGATCAAACACAGCATCTTTTGCTGAGCTCTTTCCTCTGGAACAGTTTCACCTGTGTGTAGACCTGGAACATGTAACAATAAAGGATCCTTGTAGAATAGTGTTCTCTTGCTTCTTGGGCTGAATGGTTATGCACACGGTTTCTTAGGCCAGGTAACCCAGCCTCTGCTACAGGTAAACAAGATGGGAGCATGTGATAAGTTGCAATGCCATTGGAAAGGGCCTTGCCTGTAATTCTGCGATTTGGATCTAGCAAAGATGAGTATGAGAAGGGGAGAATGTAGATGGTATAAACCTGCCCCTGTCATGATGTCCCTCTATCCACTATCCCAGTTCTGTGCACAAGGAAGGAGTCTCCAAGTTTTGAAACTTTACTGAATACAAAAGTCTGATCAGAGTGACCAGTGCTGCATTCACCATAGGCTTGAAAAGGGATCAAAACATTCAAATGTACAAAAGTCACCAACACCTGGGCTGTGCAACAGGCTGGGGCCTGGCATCAAGCCTGGCCCAGCTGCCACCCCAAAGTGGACAGATGCAGGAGATTCTACCTGCCAGGCACCATAACCAGAATCGAGGGACACCAGCAGCTTTCTAGCTCCAGGTACTAGGCACAGGGCCACCATGTGTCATGAGCAGACAGACCCAGGGGCCCGGCCTGAGGCAATGGCAGATGGCAGCTGGACAAGGAGGGCAGCATGAGTGGTCAAGAGCAGGTTGCCTGGCAGATGGAGGAGGGATGGTAGGATTGCGGGGTGAGGGGGGTTGGTTGGTTATGGTGGTGGATCGAGGGAAACAACAGGAAGCCAACTCTGCCTTCCTCTGTTCTGTAGCGATGGCCAGAGATCCATAGTGCCTATGAAAAGGAGAAGCAAGCCCACCCCAGAGTAGGCCATGCCACATCATGAATCAACCTTGCTGAGAAGGGCAACTGCCTTACCAACCAACCTGCCCCATCCACGGGCAGAAGAGCAAACACGGCCAGGAAGAAGTGCCTGTTGCACCCCTTGCCAGACAGGCTGCATGCCACATGAACCCAGGAAGCACTCAAGTATTCTAATGAGGGTTTGTATAAAACACCCCTGTGTTACTGGAGCCAGAAGTGACATCCAGGGCCCAGCAGGGGACAGCACCAAGCCATGAATGTAGGCGGGCAGCAGTGGCCAGGCCCATTAGAGCTTCTCCTTGGATGGAGCTCTCCTCAACTGGGCACAAGTGAACCACCTTTACCCCTTGTGAGCTGGCAGTTGTCATAACACCAGGCCATGCCCTGGAAGGAAGGCTCAAAAGGCAGTAATCTTGCAGGCGGAGAGAGGAAAAAAAGAGCAATTACTGTCCTTCTGGAATCCTTATGAAACGCAGCCCAGCAAAGAGACCAGGGGGAGGATGGGCTCTGCCGGAGTCATACAGAGAGTCAAGAACCTTCCCTAGGCTTCCTCTGCTCTTGGCACCTTCCAGCCAGGAATGGGGCTTGGTTGTACTCAGAACCCCCAAGCCCTGAGCCAGGCACCACACCACACTCACATTCGTTCTCCAACCCGTGAAGGACACTGTGGAGAACCGACTGGTGATAAGGAGATGGGCTTCAGCCAAAGGCATTCTTGGCCTTTTCCCCCATCCTCACGAAGGAGGTAGACAGGTCCTCCGAGCCAGGACACAGTCCTCTGAACCAGTCAGGACTGGGATCCACACAGCTCCTCATGCATGGGCCATGGGCTGGGCTAAGCAGCAAAGAGTCAACCCCGAGGGGGGCGTGGTGGTGGCCTGCCAATCTCCACAGTTACGTTGGTGTACATGGGACAGCGAAACGTCTCCACCAGGCGGTACTGCAGGGAGCCGATGCCATCACGTTTCATGGTCACCTTGGTATTCTGGATTTTGGTGAACCTGCCAGGAGAACCAGAGAGAATCTCACCTTATAGATAAAACTAGACCTTATCAGTTAAGCTAACTCCAGTGCATGCTACATTTATCAACCATCCCTCAAATTAATGAAATGGAAGATCTAACAGGACCCCGGGCCATTGGAGGGACTTTGAGTTAGTGCCTTACATAAGAAATTACTGAGGAACAATATAGCAAGCTCTATGTACCTTTTCCAGTGTACAAAGTATTTTATGATTATCTCATTCCCACTGCATGAGACTGCAGAAAACTAAATTGTTTCCTCTGAACACACGGACAGTGTCACTATCCACAGTCCTTCAGGCTGAATGTCTCGGGTAACACATTTACAGCCAAGACCAAGGAAGACAGGAAGCTGCCTTATACAGAGTCAGACCTTTGGTCCATCTAGCCCAGTATTGTCAACTCTGACTGGCAATGGCACCCCAGGGTTTCAGGCAGGAATTTTTCTAGCCCTATCTGGCGATGCTGGGGATTGAACTCGGGACCTTCTGGATGCAAAGCAGGTGCTTTGCTACAGCCCCTCAGACCTGTGGGAAGAAGCCAAAACAAGAATCTCTGTGAAGTGATACCCTGTGCTTGGAAGGCACGTCATAATGGGAGGCTGAAAGGTTTAGGATAGTGACTTTAGAGCATCAAAGCAGACAGGAAGTTAGTCCCTCCATTTTCAAGTGAATATTGATGTGCTATTGACAGCCAGGGTCTCATGAAGATGTGGGAAGCGTATTGCCCTCAAATGACTCAGAAACCAGAATACTGTCAGGGTGGACACTGAGCCCATAGAATCCCAGAGTAGTTCTGATTCTGAGGAAGAGCAGTCGCTCCTGGGAGAGGAGCGCGCTCCTCTTTCCCAGGACCAACGGCTGACGGAGATTCCTCCCACCAGCATTCCTAGATTAGAAAGCAGTCCAGGGAGTGATCAAGCACAGATAGCAGACTTGGTGGATGTGCGACGCAGACGCAGAGAGCGGCGCCAGATGGAGGGCGCGGAAAGGAGGCGCAGTGCCCGGTTGGCGCGCAAACAACGGCTGCGCCCCGAGGATCCAAGGGAAAAGGGGAGGGACTCTCCCTAGTCCTTAAGTTCAGGGGTCTGCCAGTAATTCCCTTTCAAACGGGGACCAACTGTTTCAACTTAGGGCATAGGTACTCTGCTGCTCAGATCTAGTTGCTACCTGTAGAGTTGTTAAGTTGTAAAAGAAGAATAAAGCTTTGAAAGGAATCCCTTTGTCTGTGTCTGGACTTGGCTACTGGATTAGACTGAGAGCGCCTCCAAGGAGCCCTTGACAAGTACCTGCACTGCTAGGTGTGGCATGTTTCTGGTTCTAGATCAGAGGTGGGAAACCTCTAGGAGTCCCAGTCTTGCCCCCTGCACCCAAATACACTGGTGAATTTGCTGCCCAAAGGCCTTTAGAACAAGGACACACTGGCCCATTTTTGCTGATGTGCTGCTGACTTTCTGCAGCAAACCCTGGCCTGTTTTCTGGAACCCAAGGAAAAATCTACCCTTTATGCTGCCATGCTGCCATATTTTGGTTGCAAAAAGGGCCAGGGGTTGCATGATGCCCACCCCTGTTGTAAATAGTAAATGCCAGGGTACAGGCACCTTTCTTCTTCACTGTCTAGCATCAATAAAGCATGGGTTTAATCAAACATGCCTGGTGCAGGGCTGGGATTCGTATCTGTGGTTATTGGGAGTAAGGGGTGGCAGAGGGCAGAACTGAAATCAGGGTGGAATTGGAAGGAGGAGAATGCACAGCAACAGAAAACTGTGAGGGACGTTGGTTTCATGCGCATGCTATGGGGAGGAGACACAAAGGTATGCATCTTGTGGCACCTTATATGCTAACACATTTATTACGGCATAAGCTTTCATGAACACTGTCCACTTCATCCTAATACGTTTGTTTGTCTTTAAGGTGCCACAAGACTCTTCGCTGTTTCTGCTGCAACAGACTAACATGGCTATTCCTCTGGAAATAGCACGCACAGCACACATCTCACTTTGTGGAATGCAACAAAGGGCAGATGAATTTGGAAAATTATTCTCCTGCTGAAGATGGGGCTTGTAGGCTGTATGTGGACTGGAAATGATGCAGAGATTTTGTGGAAGCTTTCATGTAGGGAGCCAGTATGCGCACTCACTCTCTTACCGCTGGGGATTGGGCTCATTGTGTCTGTCACGCTCATGCTTGATCATGCGGTAGCGCCCAATGCGGGCATCAGGACGTGACACCTTCATGCCATTAAGCGAGATCCTGCCCAAAGAAAAATTACAGCACAGAGATCAGCAAAAGGTGGGTTTAAAACAAATCTTTGTTCTGACCTCTCTCTAAATAAAGCAGTCCTTACTCTCCACTCATCATACCCGCACTCCACCCACTCATGGTTTTCAGAGCTTTGGCTCCACAGATGATAGGCACAAGTCTTCTATTTGGCCTTGTTATATGCTGCTGAACAGCTGCGTGCCTGTGCCCTCCTCTGTCAAACTTGGGAATGTAGTTGCAGAAAAGGTAGTTACTATTTACCGGCAGTTATCATTTGCACAGCTATCCCACCCCTGCCAGTCCAAGCATTCCCAGCAGACACCACATGGAAAGACAGACTACATGACTATTGCAACAAGCGTTGGCTAGGCTTGGCCCAACATTCCAGCCTCTCACGCACCGGTTAAAGATGTCGTCATCTTCCCCACCCCAGCCCCAGTACTCGTTAGGGAAGCCATTGATCTTCAGAAACTGTGTCTTGCTCAGGCCAGAGACACCTCCAAAGTAGCCAGAGTATGGCAGCCTGCAGGGGACAAGCAGGAGAGATGGGGATCAGTCAAGCCAGGAATGGGTTCAGGAGCACGGAATGTGGATGGTCCAAGCCAGTCCTGCTGCAATTTAAACCCCTGCTTCCAAGTCAACCATGTGATGCCAACCACCTCATCCATTGCTCCCACCATATCATGCCCTCCCTACATCCTTCCCAATTTTCCATCTCCTTAGCTTAGCCTTCCCCACCTGGTACCCTCCAGGTGGGGGACCACAACTCCCATAATACACAGCCAGGATGGCTGGAGGGTACCAGGCTGGGGAAGCTGCCTTAGCTGAACTCCAAGATACCATTTTACACACACTGTGCCCTATGAGTCTTACCTTGCTTAGTTTGGCAGGTAGGAGACCCCAATGGGCTGAGCTTTACAACATGAACTATCCTGCCTGCTTGCTTATGTCACCAGCACATAGGTTTTGCAAGTGTCCACTCCATAATGAAGTATCACAAGTACATCCCTGGAATGCTTCAGCAACTCACATAAGAGGCAGCAAAGGATATATATGTCTAATCACAGAAAACTTGTAAATGCTTTAGAGAAATGTAAAATGGGGCCATAAGAATGAGAAAGATCCTATATGCTGCATTCTGGATGAGAAGAAGTCACAGCCTGCAGGCCTCCACAAGGCCCAGACCACAAAGTGTGCAAGAAAGCACCCTGTGCAGGAGGGATACTCCTCTCCAGAGATTCTCCAAGCAGACAGATTTAGGTATACTACACTGGTAAGGTAAGTTATATGTGCAAAAAGATTGGATCCCTGTTTTCACTTTCCCCTGACTCTCTGAACAATTTCAGAGGGCCATTGGCATCTCAGAAAAGATTGAAATGCATGAAGCCACACCTTTAATTTCTTATTAAGATGATATTATGTAGCAGACTGGGAGAAGACCTCTGGATGAGATCCCAAAGAGCTGGTTTTGAAACTAACTAGTGGGCAGACAGAAAAGAATCTGTGAATTGTTGGCATCACTCAGAATAAGATAACATATAAAGCCAGTTATTGGAGTAGTGTAGTGCAATTCTCAACACAACTTAGTGCAGTACAAAGCATTTGGCAAGGAGACATCCAGTCCACTCATTCACTCACCGGAAACCAAACTTATCCATGGCAACAGCAAAGTGCCGGGGCTGATCATAACAGCGATAGAGATTCCGGTCATCCATGGGCACAAGATCAACATCACTGAAGATGAAGCAGTCATAGCTCTCATCATCTCGCAGGGCTTCCAGGAAGCCCACATTCAACAGCTTGGCTCGATTAAAGGTATCTTCCCCAAACTGTATGAAACAATGATCAAGGAAAGGGTCAGTCCAACTAGCATGTTACTCTTACGTAGCATTTCTGGCCTGCCTCTCTCTAGTTATTTTCATTATAAAGAAGATCCTAGATTTCCCCCTATTTTTCCAAAACTTAAAAAAAGGTAAAGGTGTCCCCAACCAGTCGTGTCCGACTCTAGGGTGCGGTGCTCATCCCCGTTTCTAAGCTGAAGAGCCAGCGCTGTCCGAAGACACTTCCGTGGTCATGTGGCCAGCATGACTGAACACCGAGGTGCACGGAACGCTGTTACCTTTCCCGCCGAGGTGGTACCTATTTATCTACTTGCAATTTCTTGCTTTAGAACTGCTAGGTTGGCAGAAGCTGGGACTGAAGACGGGAGCTCACTCCGTCACGCAGCACTCGGGTCTCGAACTGCTGTCCTGCCGACCTTCCAGTCTGCAGTTCAGCGTCTTAACCACTTGCAAAGCACCACCTATAATATTTCAGATCTGTCATCACATCAGACAGGAGGCTTGAAATTTTGCAAAATGAGCAAGTGAGAAGCATCACTCTGGCACTCCACACTTACCCTTAAATGCAATAGCCATGGCCCATTGGTAAGTCATAGAAAGGTATCAAAGGCCAACACACTGCTTGCCCCCAAAGCAGGAAACCTCTACTTCACGGATGGGGAACTATTTTCATGTGAGAAAATACCCTCTAGGTAGAAAATACCCTACCCTCTAGGGTAGTCTGTTGGGGTCACATGCCAGCTGTGGACAAGGCAAAGCCAGTGATGGACAGGGGCCAAAGCCAAAACTGGGCTTTTGCCTTCTCTCTCTCTCTCTCTCTCTCTCTCTCTCTCCTTCTGACACTCCCCCTTTCTCTCTCTCTGTATGTTTGACGCCCCTTTTTCCTTTCTCTTTCCAGTATCGCTTCTCTATCTTCTCCTCCCCGCTCTCTCTCCCTCCCTGGGGAAGAGACACGCCACTGTTGCCAGGTCGATACAGATTGTTTCAGGAGCTTTTGATATTAGGTCGTGGGCTGCATAGGGCCACAGGTTGCCTACTCTTGCTCATTTCTAGTCAGGGTAGATTTTCATGATGAACAATCTTCCTCTGGAGAGCACTATGTTCTAAACTAGGGATGCAGAACCTCTTTCATCCTTAGGGCAGAATTCAGTTTTGAAGAACCTCTCAGGGGCTGAAGGCTAGGGGGTGGGGCCAAAGGCAAAATGGGCAGGGCCAAAAACACTAGCATGTTTTAACTTAAAGCTCTCACTGCCAGTAACTAAGCCTTAGGAGAGGCATCTCAATCTTTTAGGATGGGGGGAAAGCCACACAAAAACTGGGAAGCCACCATAGGAATGAGGGGGAGAGAGAGTGGGCAGTGGGTGAAAAGTGGAAACCATTTGTTGATGTGGGAAGGGGGCATGGATATCTGGGCAACCCTGGCAGGTTGGATTGGGACCCCAGGAGGGCTAGATTTGGCCCCCAGGTCTGAGGTTCAACACCTAAAACCAACCATCCTTCTCTCCCCAGGTCTTCCCTCCCCACATACCTGGTTAATGATATAGATGCCATAGGACACCTTCTGGCGTCGTAGGATTGGGTGTAGGTAGTGCAGCCAGTACTTGAGGTGGTGCTCACGGTGGCGGAAAGGGATGAGGATGGCCACTTTCTGGCGAGGCACGCAGTCTGGGGGTGAGTACTTGCCACCTTCCTGCACATCTGGGTTCTCTCGCTGCACCCTCTCCATGCTTATGGGAGAGCTGAACTCGATCAGGAGCCGGCCCACTGCAGGAGAAAGGACTCCATTATCTATGTATCAGCCTCCCAAGTCAAGTACAGCCTCAGGGCTCACATGCCTCAAGGAGGCCACACCACTTTCATTATCCAAGGTGACAGGGCCTTGTCTAGAAAGGTTCAGCAAAGAAAACTAAGGGCCCAAACTCATCAGGCCTGCACAGAGGCAGCAAATAATCAAAGCATAGTTAACCCACATACCCAAACAAGACTTCGATATAGATATATCTTCACAAGCTGACCTGTTGTAAGCTGCCCCAGTGACTCAGAGTTGTATCAAGTGGCTCAGACTTGTCCTGAGAACCAGGCAGGATTATCAACAGGCATAGGAATGGGTATGGGGCAGGTACAATCACTTATTCCAAGGAAGTGCCAAGGAAACACTGAATGGCTCAGCAAACCTTGAGAAAAGACAGGCGTGTAGGGCTTGAGGACACAGGTGGCTTTCTCATAATGGCAGGACCCATTTCTTAGACAAGGGTGGGGAGAAGTGTAATCACTGGCCACTACCTTTGTATCTGAGAATGGGAGGACAGAAAATGTAGCAAGACAGGAACTACAAACTATTGAAGAAGGGAGAGACCAATGGGGTGTGGGGTGGGGAGAGGCAGGGAGTTGTCTGAGGCAAGGGTGGGCAGATGGTAGATCTCCAGATGTTTGGTTCTTCAACTCTCAGAAGCTCATGTCAGCATAGCCACTGATCAGGAATGCTAGGAGTTGAAGTTCAAAACATCTGGAGATCTACTGCCTACCCAACCCTGGTCTAAGGTAGAAAGTTTCCACTTAGAGATGTGAAGACCTGGAAAAAACCTGGAAAAATTTGGGAAAAAAACATTTATCCCCGTTTTTTCCCCCAAGGACTGTCCGCCCCCCCCCCCCAACTGGAAAAAATGAATAGCTTTGGACTATGAAATATTTTATTTAGAATTTAAGACAAAGTATGTGTATATTGTTACCCAGCCTTTATTGTTACCTAGCCTTTACTCCCCCCAATGATTTCTAAAAACTATGTAATAAGAACACTTTTATAGAAAGACTAGAGATGTAACATGTCTGGAAATAATGAAGCCATGGGGAAAAATATATGTTTTAATCCTCTCTGTAAGATTCCCAGCAGAGTTAGTTCTTTCATTCCTTATTAAAATTAGTGATCTAAAGTATATTTTACTGATAGACATTTATGTTCAGATTCCCAATACGTGAGTAGAGTCACCACTGTGCATTCTTGACAGTAAATGTGCATTATTGACAGTTTGGGTTTTGTTCTATACAGTCCTGTGTTCCTGATACTGTAGCAGTCATTTAATGTAGTTCTAATCTATTCAGACAATAATTACAAATTTACTGAGTTTACTTTTAAAAGTTTTAAAACATAATGATAATTTTATGAGCAAATTAAGTCATACATAAAATAACTTCAGGAACAGAAAGGCTGCTTTATGTTCCTCAAGCAGCCCTCCCCAACCTGGTGCCCTCCGGATGTTTTGGACTACAGTGCTCAGCATTCCTGACCATTGGCCACGCTGCCTAGGTTGATGGGAGCTGAAGTCCAAAATATCTGGAGGGCACCATGTTGGGGAAGGCTGTCTTAAAGCAACAAAGTGACTTCAGATCTGTAAAGAGTGCTAAAATAATAAGTACTGCTGATTTCTCAATTTTTCAAAAATTTTCATTTTTTTTTAAAAACCCAATTCTTTTCCATGACCTCAAAATTTCCAGATGTTTTACATCTCTATTTCCACTGTCTGACCACTGAAAATGTCACTCAAAGTATTCCTTAATTCACTATCTTTCAACAAATGTGGCCCACATATTTTCAACTGTGCCTTCACTACAGGGCTGGGTTTTCTATTAGAGGGCATAGCGTCCATGATTTCCAATACCAAGCCTTTCTTGCAGATTCCTAGATCTTCCAGTTCCTTCCTGTATCTGAAACTAGAGGCTACTTGTCATATTACACTGACAGGAACCGAGAGAGAAAACAACAGGTGACAAGCAAGGCGGGGATAAACCCAATCACTGTAATGCTGGGTCACCACTGAAGGGCCTTTCTGAGAGCAGGGCCAAGGCAAGCAGGGCTCCTCTGCAACCTCACCTAGGCCAGGAGGCGCCTCTGGACAGGGTGGTAAGGGCTTCTCGGTGATGGTGCTGTTGCTGCCAACAGAATTGGCACTTGGGGCCAGGAGCTCAGGGCCCAGAGGCCCAGCAGTGCTGTTAGGCCGAGAAACATTGACATAGGGCAGCGTGCGGGAGGAGTTTCGCACATTAAATCGGCTGAAAAAGTCCAGGCGCTGGGCGTAGACATCGAAGTAGAGGATCATGATGATGAGGAAGTGCAGTAAACATAGGAGCAGAACAGCTTTGCAGATCCTCTCCAGGGTCACCCCCACCAGCAATCTGCTCATCTTCTGGACACAGGCTGGCCAGCATCAGGGGGGCACAGCATAGGGGGCTCTGGCCCAGGCACCGAGCCTATTGGGGGAAAGAGGAGGGAGTCAGGAAACATAACTTCCCCACCAACATCATTCCCCCACTCCTCTAAGATGTACTTCGTTGAAGTGTACAACAAAAGTAATCAAACACTATTCCCTCTGTCCTGGCCACTGACTTGGACAGCACTTTCTGGTGAAAGGACAACCATCCCACCACCACCCTATGGCACAATGACTCTGCATGCTTATACTATGGATATTGATTCTAACCTATGT
This sequence comes from Heloderma suspectum, assembly GCF_057233095.1. Lineage (NCBI taxonomy): Eukaryota > Metazoa > Chordata > Lepidosauria > Squamata > Helodermatidae > Heloderma > Heloderma suspectum. The sequence goes on from NC_139461.1 coordinate 236,437,765, forward strand.
CAATCAGCTCTTTCAATCTAAAACTCCCCCGATGGCCTTTCTCCCTCCATAAAGCAATATTGGCAGCTGGTCAGAAGGAAGCCCAGCCCAAGGACCAATAGGAAAGGGCTGCAGGATTGGCTCCCAACAAGGACATCCATCCAACGGGGTATTAAGGAGGAAAGAGATGGCATCCCACTTACCTCCTGCCCTTAGCAACAAAAATGAAGAGTTCTCCCTGGAGCATTGGGAAGGGGACACATAAGAATCATGTGCAGAATAAACCAAGATAGACACAGTGCGCCTTCCCAGTAAAGCAAGGCAGACACTGTGTCCCTTTCCCAGGAAGCAGGGCCTCTCTTATCTCTCCAGTGACAGCTCAGACATTAGCCAGACCCAGCTCCTAGCTCTTTATGAACAAGACACCCCCTCCACCAGACCCAGCCACTCTCCCCTTTCCATATTTGGTCATCTCTTTAAGCCCTTAGCAACTTCAAAGACCTACGGGGGGGGGGGACGCGCGCACGCATGCACGCACACGCACACACACACACATGCATGCAAGACAACGCAGACCAATCACCTGTCACTTGTTAACAGAAAAGGGACCAGTTCTGCAGCATTTGAAAGGGAATAATTCTCAACATGAGGCATAGTTAAGAGTGCCTGTTCTACTTTCACTTTGAAATCCTGCTGTCCCAAGCTGTGAGTCCCACATTTTTGCAGAGGAAAAAAAGGCAAGCTGGAACCAAGGCATAATTGAACATGTGTGCAGAGTGTCTGATCCTGTCAGCAGGACACCCTCTCACTTTTGACAATGAATTCACGGGATAATAGCAGAAAGCAAGCAAACGGAACAGAAAACACAGGAGGCCAAGACTTCTGAAGGATTCTTTTGCCTCAACTTGCCCCATCTTCCAGCTGCAGGGACTTGATCATGACTTGCAAGCCATGGTCAAGCCTCTGTAGGTGAGGCATCAGCATCTTTAAATAATTTGCTCCTCTGGTCATTGTGGCAAATTTTAGGAGGTAGGAACAAGGGTATGTATCCTGGCAGGATTGTGTTCGATGGAGAAGGGAGCCTCCATAACAATAGACTACATAAAAATACAAGACCATTAAATGAAAAAGTTTCACTGGACTTACTACCATTGATAAAAGGGAATTGAGGAGTTTCAGTAACATTACTTCAAGCAACATGGAAAGGCATCTGATTCTCAGCTTAATACATAGGAAAGTTATAATAAGCTATTTCATTTCCACACATAGTGGGCTGGTCACGAAGCACCTGGCATATCAAATAGCTGCGCATACAATACATTTACCAGCATACCTTAACCCCATGAAATGTCTCCCATTCTTTCTGTGCCTAAGTACTATAGAGGTTTCTGTGATCATTGCAAATGGAGATATATAGCTTTCTCCTTATCTGGAAGGGGGGACAGTGGTACGGAGAAAGGGCAGCGGGGTGTCAGATCTCTTAGGAGAAATTGTAAGGATGGATTTGGGAGCAGTTACTCTTTTCAAAAGCTGTATTGCCAAGGTCACATCTCCATATTTATTTTATATTAATAATTTGATCAGCACCACCTACCCCTCTAGCTCCAAATTCACAATTACTAAATGATTCACTTTATTCAGGTGTAGTTTACACAAATAGCAGATCAAACTGCTCCTAATACAGTCCTAAACTGTATTGCTGGACCTGCAGGTTGAGGATACGGTTGAATGCTTTCCCATGGAGAGGAGGGAATCCATATCCAGAGAAATTTAGATGTCAGGGCAGCCTTCCCTAACCTCGTGTCTTCTTGATGTGTTGGATGAGGGGATGCTGGCTGGGGATGCTGGGAGTTGTAATCCAACACATTTGGAGGGCACCAGGTTAGGGAAGTCTGTGTCAGGGGAGAGCACACAGGCTTCCCTTGATATCTAATTTTCCCATCTACATGGAATTTTTATAATCAGCTGTGGACTAGGCTGAAATGATGGGGCAAAAACAACAAGAACACCACAGAGAGACTACAGCTTTTTACAACTCCTGAACTATGTAGATTGTGAATACAACAGAATGGCACAAGAATTTAAGGAATTCTCTCTTCTTTCTAACCTTCTGGGTACCAAGCATCCTTCAGCATTTCCAGGACACAGTGAGGAGGGTCCAAGGAGAAGAGGAACAATATAAACATGGAGGGGTAAAGCATCTGGCATCATTTCCCAGTCAAGTCTTCACATATTTTAGCTGCCAGTACTATGGCACACCCAGGAAAGCATACAATGAGGAGAGTTTAACAGTAGAAGACAATAAAGCCAGCAGTATTCTGATGTAGCATAGGAGGAATAAAGCCCCATTTCAAAATTTGCAGCTTCTTTGAACTGTACTCTATGGCCTTGCCAAACTCACAGACCTCCTGTACCACAGTTGCACAAGGGCCATGCTCCAAGCAGAAGCAGGCTGCTGAGGACAACATACCTGCATCAGGGCCATGTAGCTAACTAGGAGCTAGCAATAGACCAGTTATCTTTGCCCACCGACATTACAGAGCTGCATTCTAAAATCTCAACAGAAGCTATTTTTCATGATGTTTGCCAGAATGGCACCCCAGTACTTTCCAGAACCTTCCAGAGGAACAAATTGGCCACCCCGATATCATCAAGTGGTGCACCCAGCAAGGCATATAGCAAACAGGACTCCTGGTGAAACTAATGCACAAAGCAGGGGCTGTTAGCCACCATTCCTATCCCTTGAACATGATCTGCAGAAGCCTCTTAAATGAGATGGAGAAACTGAGCACTGAAGGGTTAAAAAACATCACAGGGTTCACCGTGTTTCCCCCCACAGAAGTCTGTCCACTCCTTTTCCCCTTAATTAAGTATATAGCTTGATGTCCCATTGCACAAATAGAGTGCAGGCAAGATGTGCAAAACACAGGTTAGCACAGCCAAAGAGATGAGCTTTTTGCAATGTTAACAATACGCTAATGGAGCCAGGCTGCAGCTGGGCTGCTCCATGGCTGTGAATAATTTAACTGGAAATTCAGTCCTCCCTTCTATCTGGTGATCACCAGAGAGCAGACACCAGTGTTTAGCTAATTTGTTGGCATGTTGAAAAATTCAGGTTTTAGCTGAAGTCAAAAACATAGCCGCAGGTCAGTGACGTTCCTCGCAAACCCTACTTGGTTGGGATATACATTTCAAGTGGTTACCTGTATGGAAAGGTCCCTACCTGTGAACACAGGAGAGTGACACATGTTTGTAGGAAAACACAGGCAGCGCAGAACCCTCTGCTTTCCAGCCACACACCTTTCCAGGCTATCTAAGGGTACAACAGTCCCAGGGAAACCAGTTCAGACCAGGCACTGTAATGCTGGGCCCCATTCTCATGTGGGCTCTCAAGGTGTACAAAGCATTTGGCTTGGGAGAAACCCATGGGCAAGTGGCAATGCCAGGAAAGGTAAGCTGCTGCCAGCTAAGTCTTTTGCTAAATCAATCCAAATGCTGGCAACAAGGCTGCTCTATTCCATACAGAGCACACAGCCTGGTAAACATACACACGCTCCATTATTTCCCCCTCTGTGTTACCTTCACTACGAGGCCCCTCACTCCTAAAAGCAGCTGCCTCTTGCCTTTTCCTAAGAGAAAGGCTGCTTTGTTTCCCCAGGGATCCCCTCCTGCCTGGAACAGAAAATTCCCTGTCTTGTCAAAAATCTCTAGGGATAAGAACCCGAAAGTGATCCTGCCAAAAATGGCAGGAGTGAGTGGAGGGGGGAGAGAATAAGCTTGCATAGCAGGTGCCAGAGCCCACCCCCACTCCTGGGCCGCCCAGACACAACCCCAGCCTTTCTCTGCTAGGAGAAGCGCCTTGGGGATTGTGCAGGAGCCATCTTGGGGGAGGGAGCGGGGGAGGCTGGCTGGAGGAGGGGCTCGAGTATCAGCATCTTAGAGAAACGCACAGACGGAGGCACACCTTTACTCACACACACACACCTGCCTGTAAAGATACATGAATGCATAACTGTGTACCTAGCAACACCCATTCATACTGCACGCACTCAAGAACTTGCACCCATAGGAGCATCCATCTACGCCCCGCTTAGACACCTATGTACAAATCACAGGTCCACACACAACGCCCGCTTTGCCCAAGGGAGGCATCCTACCAAAACACAGCCGAGGGACCAAGGATGCGCCCGCCTGGGGATGCGCCCCAGCGCCCAGGGGATGGGCGCAGTGGATGGAGCACTCGAAAGGTTCGCTGTGGGGACCAGAAAGACAGACATGCTGGGAACACACCCAGTCCCCTTCTCCGGCGACAACAAAAGGAGGGTGCCGGGCCGGAAAGGAAGGAGCGGAGCGGAGCAGGGCAGGGTCTCCCCCCTCTCCTCCCCGCGCCGCCATTGGGTCGGCTGCCCCCCCCCCCCATCCCGGCTCCAGGAGCCGGTTTAGAGCTCCCCATCCCCCTCGCTCGCTCGCTCGCTCGCTCGCGCTCACCGCCTGCTCGTTCCCGGCCGCGCCGTGCGCTCTTGGTGCCGCTGTCTCTCGGTGCCCGGGCCGGGCGGCACAGGGGACGGCGCGGCGACTCCCCCGGCCCCAGCCCAGCCCAGCCCGGCCCGGCCTCAGAGCGGGCGGCGGCTCGGCCAGCAGCAACAGCGGCCCCTGCGCCCCATCCCGGGCAGCACGCCGGAGCCGAGGCGGACGGGAGGGCGGGCTGGCGGCCAGGCGGGGGAGCGGATCAGGCCTGCCGGGGCGCGCAAGCCGCAGCTCCGCCTCCGGCCCACTCAGCGCCGCCCAGGCCGCCCCTTCCAGCCTTTCCTGTCAAGGCCGCCGCCGCCGGCGCCCTCTTCAGTCCCACGTAGTGCAACAGGACTGGGGGATCCTCTCCAAGAAGTCACATGGGAGACGATCGAAACCTCCACGAGCGTCCTCGGCATTGGTGGAGTTCCAGATTCATCACCGGATCTCAGCCCCGGCCACAAGGGGCGGGGGGTCTTGATTGTGCAACAAGAAAGGGTCCGTGGAAGCCACCCGCCCGTGTCACACGCACGCACCCCGGGGAGTCATGATGGGGATGAGATAGACGGGCTGCAGGCTCCGGCAGGTCTTAATTGAGTCAGAGCGCCGCTTCAGATGAGGCGAATTCAGCCCTGTGGAACATATTTTCCGCTCTGGAAGCTCCGAGTACGCCAAGACACAACAGAGAGTGCCGTTGAGCGCATAAAGAGTGTCTTTCCCTCACTTCTAAATACCCCCTCCTCTCGTCCCTGTAATTAAGGGGCAGAGCTCCCAGGTTCTGCTTGGCCCAGCCCGCCCTTCCCCCACCCAGAAATTAACCACTGTCTGGGTCACAAAGACATAAGGAACGTATGGAATGTGGTGGAAAGCCGTTGCCAATTTTGAAAAGGGAAGGGACATTTAGCTTGGTATTCTGAAAGCACTGGTGTTCCACGGGGCTTTGACGTTCAGGAATTAAGATGGGCTAGTGGCCATCGTTTCCATTTCCAGTGTGGCACAGATCGTGCTAGCCTGATCCGTATCGCGTGGCATTGTAGATTGGGGTGGGGGGCAATCTTTGAGGGTGCATCTGACCATGGACTGACCCAAGACTGGTCTGCTTTTGGCACATGGTACAGTTGAACTGGCACCGATCACATCCTTTTCTACATTGATGAGGTGTAGTACTGACTAGTCCTGGCTGCCATATTTTAGCCTGAAGGTGGTGTTGCCAAGGGTAACCAACATCAACAGGGAACATGGGCCCATCTGGTGAAATGCAATGAAGAGGGAGGTTTTGGCCTTTTTCCAACCTGCAGCTCTGTAGAATTAAAGGGAATCTCATAGCACCCTAAAGGGAAGGAGAGAGGTGGTGGTGCGGGGGGGGGGGCATTCAGTGTCCCAGTGTTTCTTCTCTACTCTGTATTTGATCTTCAAATGGACAGGGAGCTGTAGGTGGGAGTGACAGCAGGAACCTCCCCCCCCCCCATGATACTACTATGGCAGTGCTTCCTCTAAACCTGGCCTCACAGCCACCCTCTCTTATATCTTCCACTGAGCAGGCTCATAGCCAGAATTTTTGAGTGTGTCTGTCACCAACACCTGGAAAGGAAATGGAGATGCGAGGAACTTTCTTGTCCCCAAGGGCAGGATGGGGTGATGCCAGCGCCACCTACACAAGGGTTACATGGAGCTTAAAGTCTTAATTCTAGGCCAGCTAGAAAATAGCACCAGCAAAGGACACAAAAGGCTATTTGCTGCCTATTCCCAAAATGTCCTCTTTACTGAGGGATCCTTGCGCTATCAAATGGGTAACTACAAATTGAGCACATGAATGGAAAGGAAATAGACCATTTGGGCATCATCCAGGGAAAGCTAAGTGTTCTTCAGACCCATAGATTCAGGTGGGATCTAGGTGTGTCCAACTCCACTCTGGTCTGTGCCCTTGATTTCTAACATATGTATACCACCATATCAGTAAGACTTGAGGGGAAGATATTAACAATTAAAATGTGCAAAAATTTATAAAGCATGTTGTTGTTGTTCAGTCGTTAAGTCGTGTCCGACTCTTCATGACCCCATGGACCATAGCACGCCAGGCCTTCCTGTCAACTACTATAATTCATTAGCCGCAGTAATCAGGCACTAATAGAAATGTGAAGGCCTAGAAACAAAAACAGGAAAAAAGCCCATATTTTTCCCCGAGACCCATATGCTCAGTTTCCCAACCTGTGAGCAGAGTCACCACTGTGCATTCTTGACAGTAAATGTGCATTCTTGACAGTTTGGGTTTTGTTCTATACAGTCCTGTGTTCCTGATGCTGTAGCAGTCATTTAATGCAGTTCTAATCTATTCAGACAATAATTACAAATTTACTGATTTACTTTTAAAAGTTTTAAAATATGATAATTTTATGAGCAAATTAAGTCATACATAAAATAACTTCAGGAACAGAAAGGCTGCTTTATGTTCCTCAAGCAGCCATCCCCAACCTGGTGCCCTCCGGATGTTTTGGACTACAGCGCCCAGTATTCCAGACCATTGGCCATGCTGCTTAGGCTAATGGGAGCTGAAGTCCAAAATATCTGGAGGGCACCTGATTGGGGACGGCTATCTTAAAACAACAAAGCGCAGGTCTGTAAAGAGCACTAAAAGCATAAGTATTGCTGATTTTTCAATTTTTCAAAAACACACAGAAAAAAATTGTTTTTTTCCGTGGCCTCAAAATTTCCAGATTTTCCATCTCTAGGCACTAAAGTTTCCCAAACTTTCTCTGTATGTAGGGGGCCGTCTTTGCATACAATGTCCAATAAGGATGCTATATCTTCCTTTCTAGGCCAGATCCTATTCTTCTCCCCGCACCCCCGGCCCGGCAAGTTTAACTTGATTTGCTACACCTTTCCCTAAGTTTCTCTTTCCAACCAGTCTGCACAGTGCTTCTGGGTTGATGTGGAGATGGGCTTTCAAACATTTCTAGGTATCTGTGCAAAGAATTAAGCTGTCATAAGGCACAGCCTAGAAGCAAAAGGGCCTCCTTTGCAGGGGTAAGGAGTTGCACTACTAGAGATCATGGTTTGGAAGAGAGAGATGGTAACAGTTACAATGGTGAGAAGCCCATGAAATCTGAATGCTGAACTTCAGTCATTGTACATTCTAGTAAGGATACTAGTCTTTAGAATGTGAAGTATAGGTTGTTCATTATAGAACAGTACTGTTTTCTCTTTAATTCCATTTTTATCTGATTGCATCTTGACTTGGTTTGCCCAAGGCAATGGGCAAATGGCACCTGAGACCCAGAACTCTTTTGAGTCAAGCCAAGCAAAGACATACAGTAACTCTTTTATAGAATCATAGGGTTGGAAGGGGCCTACAAGACCACTGAGTCCAATCCCCTGCTCAGTGCAGGAAGCCCGATTCCCAGGCGGTCTCCCATCCAAGTACTAACCAGGGCTGACCCTGCTTAGCTTCCAAGATCAGGTGCATCCAACCCTTTGCTCATCAGGTATTAAGTTTACACAGGAAGGGGTGTTTCTGCTGGTAGTTAGGCCTTGGGAAAGATTCACCCAATTGCACATAACTAATACGCAGACCCAATGGAAAAAGAATATATGAACATATGAAACTCAGCTGCCTTATACAGAATCAGTTCATTGGTCTACCTAATCTAGTATTGTCTGCTCTAGCAGTGAATTTCTAAGGTTCAGAGCTACCTGAGCTTCTTAGATAGAGATGCTAATAACTGACCCTGGGTTTTATGAATGCAAAGCATGTGCTGTCACTGAGCAACACTGCAAAAGAGTAGCCAATGGGACCATATGACTGTTGCCAAGACAAGTTGGCCTCCAAAGCCTCTTCATCCCAATATCCTCTTACTGGAATTATTATTATTATTAAATTTATTAATCGCCCATCTGGCTGGTCACCCAGCCACTCTGGAATCAGCTATCCAACAAGTGTGTTCCAGTTTTCAGTACGATTTACAGTACCTTCCTAGTTAAATGTCTGCAGGCTGCAAATTCTGAACAAAGGAATTCTTTTGTGTGCGCGTTTTTTCCTCTGAGCTGCCCAGCCCCACCCCTGCTGCTTGCCCCAGTTTGCACTGCAGCTTTCTCCTCCAACTGTCACGTAACCTGATGAGCACAGTGGCTCCAGGCACTCTGCTGCAGACCATGCCAACATTCCTGCCCAAGCACATCTGAGCTCCTTCAATCCCAGTGCAATATTGCAGGGCTCATGTGTTTATTATTTTCTCTCTCCCCATGCTATCAGGCTCCCCAGCTCTTCTTTCCAGCTTTGCTTGCCAGCCTACTGCCTTGGCCCAATAATCTTACCTTCCTACCATACCCAGCAACTCGCATGCTCGCTAAGTGGAAACAGGGATACAGATATCCTGGAAGACCTGATTCTTCCCAAACACCCACCCACTATGCTAGCAGGATCCCTGCCAGCTCATTAGGCTGATGAGCCAGCTTGGCTCCTCGTGCTGGGCACTCTGCAAACATCCAAAGTGAATGGATTTGCTGCATCTTAGAGCAGATTTGCAGGTATGTGGCAGAATAGCCCAGGGAGCAGACACTAAGCCAGCAAAACCACCACAATTGTGTTTAAGCCTCCTGGAGGGGGAAATTGGAAGACTTCACTCCCTGTGCAGGCTCAAGCCCAGACTACACTCCGTCAAAGCTCATCCACATGGCACAGAGTACCAAGTAGACGGCTGGCAGATAGGTCCTCGTTACAGGTAGCAAAGAAACATCCTCAGAAAAGTGCTGACAGGATCCCTGAGCACAACACCTCCTGTGGGCAGAAAGCACACAAAAGCAAGATCTGAGGTGAGACAGGTGGGGACAGAGAAAAGGGCCTTTTCAGTTGTAGCACCTCACTGCTGGAATGCTCTCCCCTACTGGGGGCATTTAGTACCAATTCTGATATTATTGGCATCAAGCACATACCTTTTTATTTTCATGGACCTTTTATATGCTGACTGAAGCGAGGAAGGAGGGAGAGGAAGCAGCAGTCAGGCACCCCTCCATTATGCTGGGATACAGCTCGAGCTGAGAACCCCCTTCCCTCCTGGTACCAACTGCTGCTGCTGCCACGTCAGAGGGAGAGAAAGCAGCAGCTCCTCCACTGTGCCCATGACTTCTGAATTTTCCAAGGAAGAATCTAGTACTGAATTTGCTTTTTTTCCTCTTCCTTCCCAGTCCGCTTTCCTTTTGTGTAGTGTCTTTTAGATGGTAAGCCTGTGAGTGGGGATTGTCTTGTCTTTGTGAGCTGCCTTGGAAGCCTTTTTGGCTAAAGGGCAGGATTAAAATGCGATAATAAAATGTGTGGTTTTTAATCCTGCTGCTGCAATTTTCATACTTCTGCGTTTACCTAGACTGCCCACTTCTATTGTTTCCTGGCCATGATCAGTTTTTATTATCTTAAACTCTTTTTCCAACATCAGCCACAATGCAGAAAGTGCAGGATATACATTTCTAAAATAATGTTTAATAAGCATAGCAGAATAAGCATAGCAGAGGAGCAGCCGAGCCAAAGGACATCACTTTGCAGAGTGCTGCACCCCAACAGAAGGTGATGGGCTTGTCAGGATCTTGCCTCCGCCAGTAGCCTTCCACATGTCTTGACTGAGGGCAAATGCAGGCCTACTGGCTAGTAGAGCCCCTTTACGTCACAGAACTGCAACCTGTTCAAGGGGGCTTTGAGGGATCCTCATAGCATATTTCCAATGAAAATCAAACTGTAGCCCACCACTTTGGAATAGTGCCACAGTGACTAAGATCCCATATATGGAAGAATAGAAGCACTCTCCTCAGATCAGGCTGCATCTTGTAATAGTAGCCACTTCGCAAAGAAGTCTATCTGAATTTATTAAACTGGAATGCTTAAATATGGACTAGAGGCACATGTAAAAGGCCAAATTTAAGTCCTTATCTACATAAGGAGGCTCCCTTCCCTGCAATTACAATGGGAAGAAATTGTGAGTATGAACTGCATGGAATGGAACCCATTGCAAGTAATTCAGATACAGGCCTTAAAGTGACTTGTTAGACCTAGCTAACTCAGTGGAAAGAGAAATAAACTGCAGGGACCATTGGGCTGCATCCAAAAGTAGATAAGGCATGTAGTGTAGCATAAGGTTGGGAACAATACATCCATCATACATTGGACTAGGAGCTCCAATATGGGTAAAGCAACTCTAATCTTACCGCTATTAACTTATGTTTTAAATAGGCAATCAAGATTTTTGTTAATACAGCACCAGGATAGAAAGTGATCTGTACCAGATAAATTATACAGCAGACCGTTGTACCTTTTGAAGTCAACTGTGCCTCCCCGTCCCCCTGCCCTACAAATTTCTCTAGATGGGCTTTTTAGACAGGAACTTGCAGTTGAAGGGAAGGAGGCTGGCAGAGGCTCAGGATAATTCATTTCCCGGCTTCTCTCATCTCCTCCTCTCCCTCCAGAATGCCCTCTTTTCCCCCTCTCCAAAGTCACTTTTCTGACCTCAGAGGGCAGCCATGTGGTTCTTTCCATGTCAGCTGTGAGGGGTGGGGGCAGATCTCCAACTCCCCCTTCTGAGGACAGAGCACTGGCTCCAACCTCAGAGTGGGGAATCCCCACTATTCTATTCTGGACACAAGCCCAAAATATTTAGGTGCGCAGTGATTCCAGAAGTTCCTGAGGGTAACAAGTATGTAAACTCAAACAATGTCTAGGGGCCATAGGATTGCTCCCTTAGTGTCATCCAGATAGTAATATAGTCAGAAAATGAACCCATTACCGTCAGGTTAGGAAAGACTACCACGGCGCCACCAGCATAAAGTTTATGTTCTTTAATGTTTGATTCCTTTTATAGCCACACCTTGATATTTAGCTAAAGCAAGCAGCTCAACAATCAAATTAGAGAGAAGTGGAGAAACAGGCAATCCTATGTGGTAGCCCGCTATAGCTTGAATGGGTCTGATTTTTCCTCATAGCAGTATTTTTAAGGACCAGTTAGGCCTCTGAAAAATGCCAAGACAGTTCCTGCAATGAATTTCCCTTCAGAACAAACAGAATGGTTCACAAATGTAAATTCCAAGTATTTTTACTCAGAGTAATGGAAAATTTGGAAGAGAGGATAAATATACTGTTTCAAGAAATCTCTCGAGTCAGGGCTCTATGCCAGCAGGAAGCCAAAGGTGGCATTAGCAACCTGCTGTATATTTGGTCAGCTCCTGTAGGAATGTAAGAATTGCTTTTTCTCCAAAAGTGCTGAGCCAATCAGAGCAATGAAGTCTTGCCATAAATAATGAAATAAGTAACATCTGAAGGGAGGTGTGTGAAGAGGTAGAAAGAACAGGGCTGGCCTCTTGTCTATATCCTTTTAAAAGGGGGGCATCACTACGCCTGGGACACAAGCCCAAAATATTTTGGCGCACAGTGATTCCAGAAGTTCTTGAGGGTAACGAGTATGTAAACTGCACTCTTGTCCTCTATTAAAACATGTAAGAATGACTCCTTTTTCTTAAGTCAGTTTGGCTTGCACAAAGAAAATGCTGACCTCATAGTAGAGCACCTCCTACCCTTTTTCTCCCCTCAAGAGCTCAGCTCATGCACTTACCTGTTATTGTTGAAAATCTAGAGGAATGTGTTCTAAAATAGGGGCTGAACCTATGTCTCATTGCAATCGATAGGACAAGCCATGACTTGAGTCCCACTGATTTCAACAGGAAGCGAGTTCAACTCACTTAGTCTGGATCCACCTCAGTGTCTTTATTACATTTAAAGCTCTCCTTTCCTCCAAGGAGCCGAAGGCAGCACAAATTGCCCCTCACCAATTTTATCCTCACAACAATGCAGAGAGTTAGGTTAGGCTGTGGGATACCAACTGGCTCAAAATCACCCAATGTGCTTCATGGCTGAGTGGGGATTTGCACATAGGTCTCTCCAGTCCTAGTCCAACCAATACACCACACTGGCACATTTTACTACATGCCTGAATTGCATTTTTCACATGTGAAAATCTATTTCCATTACAGGGTGGAGCATAAGCAAGTACTTCTACTAATTCAGCTCTCACTGGCACTGTAGAAAACAGCAGGACAGAAGACATACTTGCGGTAGAGGTTTTGAAATCCTGGGGTGATAAGGAGATTGCTGCTTTTTTTGAAGGCCCTAGTCTGCTAACCATAATTCAAACACTTCTAAGCACACCACAGAAATTAAACAGAACAGCGTGACCCTATAAATATGAGACTTGTCAATACCCACCCACTGTTTGAGTGCCCTTTGTTCCAAGCAGATGACTCTGCAAACAGGATGTCATGCAGGAATTGGTCTACATGAAAATTAAGGACTGTTCCCTTACACAGAAACTCACAATTGACACAGCTCTTGAAGATTCTTCATGCAACTGCTCCTAGAATCCACTAAGCAAAGGATGAGAGCAAACACTTGGACAAGAAAATAGGTTATCGCTGCAATGGGCTAAGAGGAAAATAATCTAGCTTGGTATACAAAGCCACATATTACATGTTCCAGATGTACAACCAAGATACTTTAAGCATATGCACCTATACACCTAAAACTGTAAAGTGTGAATACAACTAACACATACAGGCACACTAATCAGGGACCCATGATTAGGTACAGCTCCCTGCTGAGTGTACAGTCAACAGCAAACTTGGATTTGCTTCTGTATAATGTGTGAAATGTACATAATGTATCTCAAATAACTGGCACCTAAGACCTACTAAAATCAGCCTGTGCTAATAAGTCTTCAGTTCAGAAAGACAAATTTAAAACTCAAGCTGATTTTTAATAGGTCTTAGAAGTCAGTTATTTGAGATACTCAAGGCTATTTCATGCATTATGCAGTTCAAATGAGCTTGTTCAGTGGTTGAGGTAAATATTTTGCCTCTTTCTTTTATTTTCCATCATGGCCCTGTGCATCATTCGGAACAGTGTGTATTTCCTGATTTTACTTTATGCCATCAACAACTGCTCTGCATGCCCTGAGCAGTTCAATGAACAGCAGGCATTCCACAGAAATAGCAATTATTAATCACAGTACAAAATGTTTTCATTATCATTCATTTTAATAACCAATCATTTGTGATGCTTCAGAGAGCTCCAAAAATTACACCCTTCAACTCCTATGTGCACCTTCAGTATGAAGCTGACGTGTCTAGGAGGGCATCTCCCACAGCCTGCAGTGCCAAGACTTCAGTCAGTGCCACCCGTTATTCAGGAAAAAAATGGGCTGTCAGAGGTGGGAGGGGCACAGCAGCAGGGGGCACACAAAGAGGGACAACTAATTGGGACACAAACAAGTTTCTTTCATAGGACATCGCGTTGCAGTCGGCAGTGATTTGCCACAAGGGTGCAAGGGCTGGAGCACCCTAGGCTCCTTCCACTTAGGCATTGAGCCCCTTTCATCTGGGGAAGTGGAGGAGAAAATGGATGAGGGAAGAGAAGGATAGATCCTCACACATACACATCAATTGGTCAGGTTCTTCCATGGCTCAGGAGACGAAGATCACAGGAATAACTTTATACACCAAGCTCCGCCCCAGGCCAACAGGAGACATTAAATAAGTATATACAGAATCTGCAGTTGGCAGATAGGTGGCAAAGGGCTTAGTCACCCATTTTCACTTTAGATGTCTGCAAAATACAAAAAGGTCAAAAGGTCAGAAGATTCCTGTGCTCCATTAATGACACTTCCCTACATAATCCCTGCTCCCCAGGAATAGCGTTGGGAGCAGAACATTTATTCCTCCTGTAGTACCCCTATGGCCCAGCATTCATTAAGCTGGGAAGGGAGAGGCATCCCCCACTCCTGACCTACTCCCAGGGGGACCACCTATCCAATATCTGCTCTTCCTAGCAACCACCAGCATCCCCAGTCCTAGCTGTCATGTTTTCTTATGTACTTGGTAATGGTACCATTTTTGTTTATATAAAGTAGATTTTTAAAAAACAGGAAACACTGCAAATGCATCCAGCTATGTATGTTCGTGAGAAACACAGCAATCTGGGACAGGAGCACAAAGCAGCAGAGGAAGGTGCAGGGTCAGTAGTAGTGGGAGGGGGGGAACTGAAGGGGCAGATCCTCAGTGGGCTTGATGTGACCTGAAGGGTACTTGTCAAGTAAGTGGGCTGAAGTCAATTGAAGCTCAAGGACATACTGTGAAACACCAATTCCTTTTCTTGTCCTAACCTTGAAGCAGGTCTGACTGGGAGTTCCTTAAAACCATACCAGCACTGAGGACTACTACCTTTCCTTCTGAAACAGGCCTTCCAATACTGAGGGCAGCCAGATCCAATGCAGCCTAAAGGTTCTTGATTAAAAGCCCTTTATGCAAACTTGGAGACCCGCAAATGTTGTTCAACTGCAGTTACCACCATCCCTTATTCACTGGCTATGCTGGCTAGGGCTGAAGGAAGTTGCAGTTCAACAACATCTGGAGGACCATAAGTTGCCCACTCCTGAGAGCAGGCTAGACCTGACCACTGGTGCTTCCAACCCCCCTTCCCAACATCTGTTCTTCATTCAAGAGAAGAGGGGTGCTGTAAATCAGACAAGTCTGTCAGCATTTTGGTGAACAGCAGGCTTTCCTTTCTACACAATGGTTGGGAATTAGAGACATTCCCAGGGTGATCATCTACTGTGTGCCTAACTTTAGGGCTCTCCAGGAGCAACACCAGGGGTGGCAAAGGAGACAGGAAGGGCTCACCTGCAGGATAGCCACAATGACTCCAAACAGCCCAATGGCACTGCCAAAGATTTCCACGATGAGGATCTTGACAAAGAGGCTGGCATTCTGGGCATCTGCCAATGCAGCACCACTGCCCACAATGCCCACACATACACCGCAGAAGAGGTTGGAGAGGCCCACAGTCAAGCCTGCCCCAAACATGGAATAACCTATAGGAGGAAAGAGCATTAGGAATAGGTAGCTCCCAGTTGTATCTTCAGTTTATCCCAAGCCTCCAGGAGTTTGCCCGGGTGGCAAAATATGAAAGATGATGCCTTGGCCCAGCTCATGCCTCTCAAACCCATGCCTCTGTGGCATGCCACAAGAACAGCACTGCTATTACAGCCATCCAAGAGAACAGCCACTGCCAACACACACTTCAAGTAGTGCTGGTCTCTTCTGTGATGACAAAGCCTAGGCGCCCACACCACATAGCTGGCATATCAGACATTGCTACTGCAATATGGGCTAGGTAGAAGGGAGCGTTGCAAAGCCAGCGGGCAGGATCCATGAGTTCACTGCTTATTGCATACTGTTTGACAGCCTATCGGAGGAAGAGCTTGGTGGAGTTGTGCCGAGACACCATCCAACTAGGGGAAGGGCCGTAGCTCAATAGTAAAGCACATGCTTTGTATGCAGAAGGTTCTAGGTTCAGTCTCTGGCAACTCCAGAAAGACTCCTGTCTGAAACCCTGGAGAGCCTCAGCCAGTCAGTGAAGACAATACTGAGCTTGATGGAGCAACGGTCTAAGAAGACCTACATTTCCTCCCTAACTAGGGACATCTGATGATCTCACAAGGACAAGAGCAGTTTGATCTGCCTATCCCCAGAACCTACAAACACAGCTTACCTGCATGATAGTTATTGGAATGAATCTCCTCAGGAGTTCTGCCACTAAATTGCTGTAAGAAAGGGAAGCATTTTAGGAAGCAAAGAGGCACAAACCCAACTAGTGCCCCAAAAGATTAGAATAACTCCCTGTCAGAGAGATTAAATGCAGTACACCCAAGCTGGCATTCACAGAAGCCCACATCCTTGCCAGCATTTCAGGAAGGGGGCCTGCCTAAACTCCCCACCTTTCACCAGCCTTATAACTCAAGGCACAAACCAGATGCAGCCTAACCCCACCCAGACCCTCTTGGGCTGACAATAAAGCAATCAATAGCCCAGGAGTCACATTTCCTTTGGATATGTGGAGGACAGTCTGCTCTCAAAGGTAGGATTTATCCCAGAGGAAGAGAGCTCTTCTTCTTCTCCTTATTGCCTTGCAACAACACCATCCCAGGTTTCATGAGCAATTAGTCAAATATTACTCTGCCCTACCAGGATTGGAAATTTCAGCTTACCAGGCTTGCTTCCTGCAACCAGGCCTCTACCTAGCATAGTACAGCACCACAGCTGCCTGGAATTGATCAGTATGTCTCTTTTTGGTAAATGATCACTTTCGTTGCTCTCCCCTGCTTAGCAACAGCTGGGTTAGGCTATCTTTAGATCAGATAAACCAGCAACTGGCAGTGTTAGTCTAGCACACAACTGCGTCCCTCCCATACACAGGCCAGGTACCCCCATTACCTCAGCCATGTTGGTGATCACGATAGCCATGATGATTCCGTAGATAGCCACAGCTTCACAAAAGATGATGCTGCCAGGAGAAAGGACAGATTAGCTGATGGGTGACAAATCTGGATGAGGGGCCAGGGAAGAAAGTGAAAGGAATGGACTGTCCTCTAAAGGGGAATCCACCACTCGAAACCCCACTTTTCTAAAAAGGCAAAGTGGTGTGCCTCAATATTGAAGGTTCTATGCTAGATATCAAGATGGCAGCTGGCTTCACTACTGGACTTGCACCATAGAAAAACTGATTACCAGCTCCAACTTGGATCATGTATGTCTTTTTGCTTACTGACACGCATACTTTGCCAGTTTCATTCCATTTAGTACTAAGCCAGCCTGTGTAGTGACCTGATCCAACTCCTGTCAGAAGGAGCAGTTCAACAAGGAGTAGTGCCACTTATGGTGGGTTTGGTAAAAGGACTCCACTTATTTGCCCTTGATAAAGCATCATATTAGTTGCAGCAAATAAAGAGCCAACATTTTGGAAGATGGGTTTCTCCAGCTTTTTTAAATATTATTTTTTTATTATCAAAGTTTGACACATCAGAATCTCATACCTCAGCCCAGAGCTCCAAAGATTCTACATTCCAGCAGAATACCCATTATTGTTCCCAGCCCCGTATTGATAACCCATGAGGATAGCAGATTCTTCAGCAGAGAACCATGCTGCAAAACAAGGTTTCAAAAGCATTTCTGCCTTGGCAAAGTGTCTCAGGAAATTTAGCAATCTATCTTCTTCTTTTGGAGACAAAACCCTGTATTTTGCATTTTATTTCTGTTCAACCCCTTTTGCCTTGCTTTGATCTCATTCTATCTTAGATTGCCCTCTCACCTATAGACAGTGAATTCTGAACATTTCTACAAGGTTTGGCAACCAAGACAGATCCTAAAGGTTTCAGGCTTACATCTAGACCCAGGGAAGCAAACATGGATTGTCGTAGTTCAAGAGGAACCTGTTTGTTGCTTGGGTAAGACTTGATGCCCAGCTGTCACAACAATTTTAGGGCACACAGAAGACAATTCAGCATCTTGCACATTCTCACAGCTAAACAGGGCCACTTTATCTGCCAAGCAGGAAAAAAGCCACATTAAGAAATCTCTTCTCTACAGCTAAGATTATAAAGAGGATGGACAAGGGAGGTTTCTGACTTATAGTACCTATGTATGTGGCATATGTTGAACAAAATGTTCCTCTCACCTGACCAGATTTTTGGTTTTGATCCTAGGTGCTTTGACACCACCACCGATGATGCTGGATCCAGTGATGTAAATGCCCCTGAAAGCATAGCCACAGAATGGTTAGATAAGTGGCACTCAGTAGTATGTGATCAAAATGCTGCACTAGATGCTCAGAGACAGAGCCTGCTGGTAGCAAAAGGCAAAATAACTTGTTTAGATTGGGCCCAGCACCTAATTTTATTTATTCATGCATTAAGGGTGCAATCTTATGCATGTTTAGGTAGAAAAAAATCCTATACCTCCCATCATTCTCCAGCCAGAATAGCGGGAGTTGTAGGACTTTTTGCTGCCTAACATGCATAGGAGTGCATCCTTGGTTAAGTACATTATGCCTTGGGACCAGCCCTAACAAACAGACCCCAAAGCAGAGTTCAACAGTGCTGGTGGAGAGGGGTGATGTCAGCCAGCAGGTGATGGTGGGGGTCACTCACCAGGCAGCACCCACCACTGACAGCGAGATGGACAGCCCAATGCCCAGGTTGGACCACATGTACGGCGAAGTTTCGGTGAGGAACCTGTATACAGAGGAACATCTTGTGAATACTAATACTTCTATCCATCATAGCAGCTGAAGTCATCGTTTCCACAGAGAAGGAGCGCCCCTAGTCAGGACAGTTTGGCAGGATCTTCCCCTTTGTGGACAGAATTCCGCAGGTCAGTCTACTCCTCCAGCTCTGGAATCATAGAAAATCAATATACTCTCCCCAGGGCAGCAGCCAGAAGGCCTCACTCCTGCAACAGGGACAGGGAGACTTGGGATCATGTTAGGATGGGGATACTTGTTATAGGTTGGGCAGAAGCGCACTACAGGAAAGTTGTGCTGAGCCAAAGTGCTACTAGGCTGGCATAGACAGCAGTACAGGGAAACCATTAAAGCAGGTAGCGGCAGCTGACGTGCTTGACACTCCACCCAACAGGGCACTCTTGGGTCAGCTCTAGAACTAGCAGAAGCAGGATATGGGTTGTGACAACTCCTCTGGATTCCTAATGCTTCACCAGACTGGGGAGCACACAGAGAAGCATCTGTCACTGTTTGAAGGCCCAGCCAAAGTTCAGAGCACAAAGAAGAGTCAAGAGCTTCAGAGGGAAGAGATGGGGAGAGGGGGGAGCTCAAGATGCCTGTGCAGATAAGCCACCAAAAGCTGAGCAGCACAAGGCCTGTAAACCAAACCTAACTAAGGGGAGGGGCAGCCAGCTGACCAGCAGGCAAAGTGATTCAATTAGCAGAACTGACTGGCAAAAGGGAACACCGCCATCAACACTGCTGTCAACAAAAGAGGCATGGGAGGGAGCCCATCTGCCTATGGATGAAACAAGGCCAAGCCCTGCCCCCACCCCTCGGAGGAGAGCACTATCAGGCCTTCAGTGATCCACAAGGCCAAAAAAGGAGAACGTGCTGGAAAGTTACTGTCATTCCCCATGCTCCGTTCTGTGACTGATTGTGGGGAACACCTGTAAGCCACTTTCCTCCCTGCTACACCAACACCAGCCTCAGGGAGAAAGAGCACTGCCTTACCATGCCACGTCGAAACGGAAGCCCAGGTCAAATATGGTGTAGCAGATTCCTGAAAAACAAGAGCAACACTGAATGCTTCGGCCCCTTGGTCTTTTCTTCTTCAAAGCCCAAGCTGTGACAGCACCAGCTGGCAGCACTGATGCCATCATCCTCATATTGGGCAACTAGTGACAGATCTCCCACAGGGAAAAAAGGAAGGAAGTGGGCTTCCCTTTTAAAAATAATCTTCATACAGTTTGCATCACAAAGGTTCATGGTGCTAAGTCACCTTTCCATGGTGAAACTAACACTTTCCCCTTTCCGTAGTGCTCTGTTGTGCCAACACAATCTAAGTAGGCATCAAATCCTAGCAAGAAGGGGCTATGTTAAAGTGGACCCATATCCTACAGCAGGGTGGGGAACCTCTTTCAGACTGATGGTAGAATTCAATTTTGGAGAGTTCTTGGGGGCTGCAGTGCAGTGGTGGGCAGGGGCTAAAGACAAAAGGGGCGGACAAAAAATACCACCATATTGTAGCTTAACGCTCTTACTGCCGGGAATGAAGCCTTAGGAGAGGCATTTCAACCTTTTAGAATAGGGAGAAAACACAGAAAAGCCAGGAAACCACCGAATGATTGGTGTCTGTGGGAAAGGAATAAGGGCCAGGGCCATCTGGGAACCCCAGAGGGCTGAATTTGGCCCTCAGGCCTGAGGTTCCCCACCCCCATCTAACAGGCTTCCCACTGTACACCAGCAAAGTTAACCACCCCCACCCCACCCCACCCCGAAAATCTTGCTTCTTTCTATACTCCTCTGAATGATGCAGCACTGACCCACATAGGAATATAAGGCCTTTGGTCTAAATCATCAACTACAATTTCTGTTGACCCAATAAAAGTAGCCATAATGAAACCTCCCTGAATGTCACATCTGGCAGTTAGGACTGAGAAGGAAAAGGCAGCCATCATATTATTAATCCAGGGTTGGGGCCAGACTTTGTGTTCTGCAAACGAAAGGGTTCCTTCCATCCATGGAAGGAGTTTGATCAAGCAGGGTGGATGGGGTGGGGAAGGCCCTGCTGGAAGAAGGTAGGAGGTGACTTTTAGCACTTTCCCCCCTGCAGGCACTTGCAGCCTCCAAAAATCTGCTTGAGGGCTCCCAACCATCTAAATTTTCAGATGGCACAACCAGCTGCAAGATGGGGCAATTGGTAAAAGTCAACTCTCCCCTTCTTCTGCTGGCAGCAGTGGAACTCCTGCCAGAGGGAACAAAGTCTGGATCCAACTTATATGGGTGGAGTCCTGGGATAAATACAGACAAAAGAAAGCTCCTGACTATCACTGTTTGCTTCTGTAATAAGTGACTTAGATTTTAATTTTGATCAAGACTTGGGTAATTTCTCTGTATTAGAAAAGCATACAGTAGATTAAGACAAAACTATATATTAATATGGTTAATAGTATAATTAATTTGAATAATAATAATAATAATGAATATTCATTATCTCCCATAATGAAATAACAGGTGTCATGAAAGACAGCATGTCCCTTTTTACCAATATATTCAGATTAGATCTTGTTTGAATATACAGAAAGAAAATGCACTATTCAGAGATAATGGAGTTTTTAAAAATAGCTTTGAGCACAAGTAAGGAAAATAAAAACCTTTCTATCACCTACAATTAGAAGATGAGTGCCCATTGCCAAACAAGATGCTGACTGAGTGGAAACTTTTTCTGTTGAAGTACAACAATTTTTATTTATAAAGGGATCACTGTTTGGGGTATGCTTGAATTCAAGGGAGATTTGCTTTAAAAAAAGCAATCCAGTGGCACCTTATGCCATGGAAAATTCTATAAACTGAATATTGGAACATTTTGATAACATCATAACAAAGGAGATTTGATTGAGTGGAGGAGGAATTCCATTCTTACTATTATTCAAGAACAGAATTCTTGAACAGTAAGTCTGATTTGAATACTGTTACATGTATACAGTAATAGAAGCCTTTCTTCTTTATATTTTTCATTGTATGTAAAAGTGCAAACCATTATCAGCTGAATATTAGTCAAATTTGTAAAATAAATTATATATATGTATAAAAGTAAGATTACCATATCCACTGAAACTACTGACAAGGCAGGCCCCCTCCTTCTTAGCCTTAATGGGGATTACTATGTAAAAAGTGAAGTCACTGCAGCATGAAGCACACCCATATGCAAGATTGTGGCCATAACAAAGAAGAAAAATTACCTTTCGAGCTACCATATAAAAGGATTGTTTTAGACATATTGAATCCTCTACACTAGTCCATTGTTCAACACCAGCTGCACATATACACCCCACCCCTGGAAAGCCTCAGTCATATGGGAAGCGTGCATACTCTTTCTGAAAGAGATAAGGCAGCATGCAGAAGATTGATCACAGCAGCTTTCATTCTTAGATCAACAAGGCAACTAATCTGCATCTTCACATCCACAACGGCTCTAGGCAACTTCACTACCCAAACTATTTCCTACTTTTAAATATATGGATAAAGGATATGGAGAGAGACATGACCAGTTGTGAATAGTTCACTCCATCATATACAACACATAGGAAAGAAAATCACATGCACAACCTCAAGAGTGGAAGATTGGGATGGGGGCATTTAACAAAATGAGTCAGTGACACAATTACAGGAAAGATATTTTGGGATATACAAAAAGATGACAACAGAGTCACCGGACACAAGTGTTCCACTCCATTCACTATCAGGCTCAAACAGAAGCTTTCTACCGTGAACCCAACAATTTCAGAAAAGACAAAGAAAGAAGACAGAAGTTGGAAATGGTGTGGAAGAAATAGCAAGAATGAAGAATGAGTTCTGGGGGGGCAAAAGGGAGTACGAATGAGAAAGTGAACCAGGGAAAACAGAATAGATCGGTTTCACTGGAAGATTACTAAAGACAAAAGGCAGTAGGCAACCCTTCCATTAAAAAAATAGGGTCAACATTAGGAAAACTGGACAATGGGACAGTTCAAGAGAGGAACCAGAGTTCCGATCAGTAGAGATTTAAAGTTTAGATACAAGCCCCAAATAAGATCAACCCTGTACGGCTAAGGAGGAGCAGGAGGAATCTGGAGACCGCACAAACGGCTCAGAGCTTATCCATAAGCAGCATGGGACTGCATGTAGGGTCACATTCAGCTCCCCAGAAGCACAACCCTCTGTTCACAGGTGCACAGCCTCTTTCAAGTGACAGCTTTAAGCCACAGGTGCCGCCAGCTCCAGACTCTTCACTCAGCAGCAGCAGGCTCTGATCACAGAAAAAGTAGTGCCAGGAGCTGACAGCCTGCTGCCTCACTCTGCCCATGCAGGCTTGGAAAGCCAGACTGGAAACAGAGATAATGAGCACACACCCTCCTCCTCCACACACCCAAGGAGTGTGCAAGTCTTCCTGACATCCAGAGAAGAACGAGAAGCAGAAAATATTCAAACTGGCAGGTTGTGCAGGGGCTAATCCAAACCTGCCCAACAGGCAGAGCCCCCTTTTGTTAGCTAGCAAGCCAAGGCTCCTTCACTTCCTGATCCACAAAGGCTAACTAGTATATCCCATTTGAAGCTGCTGTGCAGTGAAAGTGTTTTACTGGAGAAGAATGGAGTGTGGTTTGTGTGCCCATGGAGGAATGTGTGTGCATGCAAGCGCACACACATGCACACAGCAATCCTTCCCCTCGCCAATCCATGTCACCAACACCAATAGCCAACACAAGATACAGCCTGGTGCCATTCCAAAAGAAGTTCTCTGTGCCTCCTTATGTTGCCAGCAATTTAAGAAACTTCTACACCTCTGCCAGAATATCCTGCAGGCTTTCCCCATCAGTCATCAGAATTCAATTTCTAATCCCCACTGGCGACCTGTGGGGATTAGAAATATAATCCCACAGGGATTATATTTCTATGTGTGGACCCCTACCAAAGGAGCTGTCAAACCAGAAAGTGACAGCACAGTATAAAGAACAAATTGTTGCATTTTGGACATGGGACATCCAAATTCAAATTCCTCTTCAACCATGCTTTGGACAGAGTATAGTTCCTGTAGGCAAGTCATTTTCTCATAGTCTAATCTTCCTCATGGGACTTATTCATAACATTTACATGCCACCTCTTCCAAATTTACAGCAGCTTACAATAAACCACCAACCATCAAAACAGCAACACTTTCAGAAACCAAAAGCCTTTTGAAAGATTACTTTTGCACCCTCTGGAAGGCCTCTACAGAACAGCTCCAGAGAACTCTTCAAGGTGGTCACTCCAAAGCACTGGAGCAATTGTAATGAAGGCCTTGCTCTTCACCATATAGGCACTCACCTCACTGTTGTAGGCACACAGACCTGCAGATCATAAACATCTCACATTGAGAAAGGCAGTCTGAGGTATGGAGGTCACAGGCCATGAAGGGCTTTAGATGTAAGAACCAGTATCTGGACGTGGGCCCAGAAGCTAATCAGCAACCAGCACAGCTTCTGCAAGATGAGCCTCCTGACATCGAAACAAGAGGCAAGTGGCAGCATTTTGTAGTAACTGAAGCTTCCAAATAGTCTTCAAGGAGAGCCTTACATAGAAGTCTTTAGAGGAGTCAAACCTACAAGTTACAGAACAACAGAACAGCTTGGCTAGATCCTTCCTCTCCAGAGAGGGCTACAGCTTACACAATAAGTATCCCTCAGAAAGCCTACACAGCGGTCACCAGGAACCAAGCTAACATCTGCAACACCCATTCAGTGCACCCTACTAAAAATGAGGGGTTGTTGTAATCCATCCCAAGACTTTGTAGTAGGGTAGTAAAACATCTTAGTAATTTCCTCACACACTACAAGGGCATCATTCAAACACAGTAGTGGTTTAAGCCAAGTCAATGCAAACTCAGCAGACCAATATCTGAAAGAATCTCCATCCCAACAATGGGGG
The DNA here is from genome assembly GCF_057233095.1 of Heloderma suspectum. Lineage (NCBI taxonomy): Eukaryota > Metazoa > Chordata > Lepidosauria > Squamata > Helodermatidae > Heloderma > Heloderma suspectum. Next base: position 236,462,279 of record NC_139461.1, read on the forward strand.
AACACAGGAATGAAAATGAACAGGAAGAGAGACCAGAATTGAATGACAGCTTCTTCACATTTGTTTCAAGGATCTTCACAGGACAATGCAAAGGCAAAAAATGAACACCAGGGGGCAACCCTACTCTTCTGTTAAGAAACAAAGTAGGGCGCAAACTGCAAAAAGACGCTTCTTGCCCTTGTGCCACTTTCTGTGAAACTTCTAAAGATACAGGAGCCATTTCAAAATTTGCACCAGGCAATCCAAAGATGGGAAAGAAAGGTGTTAACACTCCAAAACCTTCAATTTCCAGAGGGAAATACTCCTCTTTTCTACCTCTTTAGGTCCAAACCCCAACTGGTTCACCACCCTCACAGTGGTCATGCTGTAGGACAAACTACAGTGATATTTGGGAACAGAAGTATGCTTTTCACCTCAGACAACCTAAACTAAGATCCAAGATGGGGGGACGGGGCACTATAGGTATCTGGGCTACGTATAGGTTTGGTACACCAATCAACTGACTCCGGTTGAATACGCTATGAAGCCATGTTGCTGCTGCTATTTTTAAGTCTGCTGCCTAATTCACGAAAGTGCCCAAATGTTTTTTTAAACCTTTTAAAAAACAGCTGCTGATACTTGGTTTTATTACTCTTTAATGTCTTTTTTAGAATTGTAGCTGTTCCAAGATAAAAGCCAAAGAGAATTGTTCAATACATCATTCACATTTATAGAAACCTTGCGTAACATTGTTAAAACTGAAAATGCTGTCCACAAGTGTTGAGAAGTTAATTTCATTGTGTTATGTGTTGATCGCACACTGAAGTATTGCAGTAGGAAGGAGATCTCCCAGTTCTTTCCTCTGCTGCCTGCAAGGCAGATATATTCCAGGACAGATTGAAGGATTTCTACCCAGCATCTTTTGGTCAAACAGCTGCTCATTTTATTGGATAAAGAGCAGGTACCAACTGACTGTCTTATGACTTGAGGTACATTCTTTCCTGCCTCTTATACCCATCTTTCAGTTTGGCAAACTCCAGCTCAAGGGCATGAATGTCCCCAAGCAGTAACAGGATCATGCTCAGTTAAGGATCCACAGCAGCCGAGATGGGCTGAGACTCAGAGACCCACCGTGAATGAGCTGTGCTCAAATCCTACTGAAAAGGAAGGAAAGTGCTAACTTCCTCCCGGGCACTGTTGAAGCAATCATGCTCTAAAAAGGAGAAGCTTTATTCTTCTGAAGGCACCCTAACTGGAAAGAGGAACTAAGAGTCCTTCTTGCCAGTCAACAAGAAGCCTAACAAGAGAGGGAAGGGAGGCCCTGGATGCAAACATCACAGGGGTGGAAAAGGAACACCACTGAGTAGAGCAGAATACCTGAGCACACCAGCTAGTCCTGGCAGAAACCAGTAAGAAATTCTCTCTGCTTCCCAGCATTACCTGTGCCCACCTGGTAAAATGACCTTAAAGAACAGACAGTTTTGAGTCAGAAGGTCAGAACTGAGTTTGCTGCTTGTCATTCCTTAACCCTGACTGCTGGAAACTGAGCCAAATCAGCTGGATGAATCCAGTTGAGTCTACCAGCAGATCCCAGGTAGCTGGCAAAGTACAATTGCTAGGACAAGTGTTCCAAAGCCTGTTGACAAAACAAACTGGAAGAGGGAATGGAGTCCACTGTGCACCCTCTGTGTGGGCTAGGTGGGATAAAAGGTGGTTCCTTAAGTCTCTCCAGCAATGTTATTATGGTTGATTTCCAAGAAATCACAAGTGTACAGTATAAGAAAAAAAATGCCATGCAACTATCACAACAGAGGGCTTTCCAGGCTGCTTCTTGCTAGAATAAAGCTGCAGAATACCTGCCCAAGCTCACCAGAGCGGTCTTTCCTCATCACCTCTGAACAAGTCTCCACACTTGTTCACCACTACAGAAAAGGCAAGGATCTTTCCAGCAAGAATGAAGTATCCAGGGCTGTGACTGACCCAGTTCTCACACGTGTAACCTCTTACCAATACTCTATCTGGACATTTTCTCAAGAAGCCATTTTGTGTCTGTCTAGGGCTCAATTTGACAAGAATGGCTCAGAATTAACTGCTTGGTAGTGAGGGCAAAGCTGGCCTGTAAGGCTTCAGGTAAGCTGCTGGCAAAGCCAGTGAATCGCTGAGTACTGGTAGCTCAATGAACCAAGGAATCTCTGGATTTCTTGGAACCAAGGAATCTCTGGGGCTTCATCCAGATGGTAGTTTTCCTCCACAGCTGGTCTCCCAATCTACCACTAAAAAGGAAGTGAGGAAAAGTTATGGAAGGGAGATTCCTCGAGTGTATGTGGTGGTGTGTGTGTGTTGCACAACAGTCACTCCTCAGGATGATGCCACCTACATTGATCCTACTGGTCCTACTATGTCTTTAGCAGGCTCACCTAATGGAAAAAACACTGAATGTGACACTAAAAACCCTCATCCTGAAAGCACTGTATCCAGTTGCTAATAGGACACCCCTTCAAACTGATGAAAGTAAGTTCTTATTTAAACATCCTCCAAAGGAACTGGGGAACAACACCAATGTGTCTGTGGTGCCTAAAAGTCAAACCAATTTATTGTGGGATGTGGGCTTTAACCTTTAGAAGTGAACACAGACTAGTTGTCCATCTAGCTTAGTTTTCTCGACTGGGAGTGGTTCTCCAGGGTCTCTGTTGATCTTTAAACTGCCATTGGGCTTGGAGGGAGGGTGTTGCTGTGACAGACCAACACAGTTATCTTTCTTGTTAAGAGGGACTGCTAGTCTCAGCAAGACATAGCCTAGGACACCACTAGATTGTAGTAGTAATAATAGTCAGACACATTGAGTAAAAAGCATTGAGATTCCTGTCTCCCTCCTGCCCCCACACCCCAGTAGTAGTTCAAAGAAGTCCTTTCAGAAATACAACACTGAAAAAATCCCAGGCAGCTTGAAAATGGGTTACTGATGTATGTGAACTGGAAACATGCCTTGGGCAGAGCTAGTACCTAAAACTGTCATGCTGGAATAGCTTTCATAGAATCATAAAATAGTAGGGTTGGAGGGGGCCTATAAGACCATCGAGTCCAACCCCTAACTTTCCCTAACCTGGTGCCCTCCAGATGTGTTGGTCTACAATTCCCATCATTTTCAGCCAGCGCAATGGCCATGTTAGCTGTAGGATGAAGGGAATTGCAGAACAGATCTGGAGAACACCAGGTTAGGGAAGGCTGTGCTAGAACCTAAAATAATCATGCAGGAACTTAAGATGACAAAAACAGACACACTCAGTGTGGGCATGTAGGCCCCAGATTCTTCTGGATATATCTTCACGCCCTACCTGAACAAATACGTCAAAGGCCGTATAAACTTGTCTATGTATAAACAACATTTATACTTCATGAGAGTACCTTTGATTTGATACTAAGGATAAAAAAGAGGAAGCAGCCACATGCTCTGCCATAAATCTCCTGGTCCTTTGGCTACTCTCCTCTGGAATCTGTAGTATTAGCTCAAACCAGATCAAGCACAGAAGGGAACTGAAATGGTGCCTTAGGAAGTTCCTCTACATGTCCTCCTTTAACCCATGTCATTGATTTCCACAGACACCCATAATCAAAATTCAAAGCAAGCACTTAACAGCTATGAAGAAATCCTGATACACACAGACACACCAATTTTTCTTTGCCACCACCACTTAAACAGGAAGCAAACTCTGAGCCCATTAGATTAAGTGGGAGATGTCTTTTAAAACCTTTTTTTTTTTTTACATTGCTCCAGCAAATTCTTAGGATGGGGAGGATGATATGAGGTGGGATGGGAAGACACATATACACACACACCTCTATGAAAGCCTTCCCCAACCAGGTGTCCTCCAGATGCTTTGCAGAGTAACTCCCAGCATTCCCGACTATTGGCCATGTTGGCTGGGGCTGATGGGAGTTGAAGTCCAAAATATCTGGAGGACACCAGGCTGCCTTAGTAGAATCCTTCGTGTAAAGAAGGCTGACAGAAGGTCAGCGTCAAGGAGAGCCAAGCGGCCCCCAAGCCCGGAGACCGAGGACCGGGGGGGGGGGGGGCTTGAGGCAGGAGAACGCGATGCCCCCACCCCAAGCCCTGAGAAGAGTTTTGACAGGGCGCCCGGGATAGGGCAGGACAGCATCCCAGAGGACGCAGCCCCCCCGGCAAGGGGCCCGGGGTGCTCCGTCCCATCGCGGGGGCTCCGAATACCCGCTGGCCCGCCTCCCCAGAATAAGGGGTTTCGCGGCGACCTTCCCACTCAGTCTCTCTCACACACACATTCGGCCGCGGCTAAAGGGAGGGAAATGAGCATTACGCGAGACGGGCCGCGGCACAGGCAAGAGCAGCCTTCGGATCGCCCGCTCAACCACTAACCGATGCCGGTGATGGCGACGGCCGCGCTCAGCCCCAGCCCCGAATACAGCAGCGCGAGCCCGGACATGGCGACGGCGGAGGCGACGAGCCCTCGACACGGCCTGCGCCCGTCCAGGAATCACCTGACCCTCCGAAGGACGGCCCCGCGCCACGTGACCGGATCTCCAGTTTCTCACGCGGCTCTCGGAGGCTCGGCTGATTGGTTCGGTCAGGAACAGGAGCAAACTACAAACCCCATCATGCGCCACGCAGGAAAGCTGTCTTTTATTCCGCTCACTTTTCCAGCGGCCTTTCTGCGTCGGGATCTTTTATTGGTTGCAACGGTCTTCACGAACTACGTCAAGGAGTGATAGGCATAGATCTATTCCGACAGGGAAATGGGTCCGGCGTTGTCATTGGGTGGCTTTACGTCCCGCCCCGGAAGTAAGAGTGTGGGTTGTCCATGTGGTTGGTGTAGGGGCCTCTTCCAGGGGAGTAATAGGGAGTAGCGGGAACGGGTGTTTGGTGCCTCGCTGTTCAGGAGACGATTCGTAACTCCGCGGTGCCCACTTCTCCACCCATCGCTCTCGGTGCGTACTTCTGAAGGAAAGGGAACTTCTAATTCAAGTTAGTGATGATGGAAACTGTTTTACTGATTAACACGTTTAAGGCGCAATTCTATGCATGTTTAGACAGAAGAAAGTCCTACATCTCCCAGCATTCCCTAGCCAGCCATGCTGTTGCATCTGATGAAGCGGGCTGTAGTCCACGAAAGTTTATGCCAGAGTAAATTTGTTAATCTTTAAGGTCCCACAAGATTCTTTGTTGTTTTTGTTGCAATAGACTAACACAGCTACCCTCTGGAAAGTATTTTATTGATGTGTGAGGACTCCACCCTGGGACTAGAAGGAGTAGGGTGGGCTATACATTTAAATAACGCATAGACAAAGGGTTTTTTTTTTGTTTGTTTGTTTTAGCTATCAGCGATTTCCATACGGATTCACACAGAATATAAGGAGCTCATCGTGTGCATATGGTGTTACAGAGCTGAAGCTCAAGGTCAGCCTCCCCTTGTATCATGCTAGTTCAGCCAAAACTGGGATATCCCCCTACAGCTGAACATCACCCTGCTCTTTTACAGTTTGCATTTGGGTCATCATGGCAACAGCATTCAGCAGTGATGGAGCTGAGGTGATGCAGCGGGCCCTGATTCCTGCAGGAGGACGTCCCCCAACCATGGAGTTGGAAGAATTCTATGAGCTGGAGAGAACCACTGCATTTGTATCTGATAATGGCTTCACCAAGGTGAGTTGGTGAGTTGCATCCTGGCAAAAAACTCCAGGAATGAATACCAGTCCTTTCCTGGAGTTGGGGGTCTTAGGTTTTAATCACAGAATATAATTGTCATGAAAATGCTGTTTTGCATATCGGAAGGTCTGTACTGGTAGAAATGGGTGTGAGGGAGAACAGAAATGTGTCGGTTTTCTCTAAGCCAGGGATGTTGAACCTCCGGACTGCAGGTCAAATCCAGCCCACCTGGGGCCCCAATCTGGCCCTCTGGGGTTCCTCAGGCCACTATGCCTTTTTCCTTCGATCACCAATCATTTGCTAGTTTTCCAGCTTTTGTGCTTCTTTCCCATTCTAAAAGTTCCTAAGGCTTGGTTTCTAGCAATACAGGTTTTAAACTATAATATGCTGGTATTCTGGCCCCACCCCTTTTGCCTTTTACTATGCCCACCACTAGAATGTGGACCCTGGAGAGCTTCTCTGAAAGTGAATTTGGCCCTCGGGCTGAAAGAGGTGAGACACCCCTGCTCTAGGCTATGTACAGTAGGTGTGTTTTGAATAACTATCTTGGGCTCTTGTCATAGGTTGCCCTTCAGTTCCCTGATAAACTCTTACCAGATTCAGTAGGCATTGCTACTAGGATGGAAGCAGCAACTGGTGCAAAGATGTACATCCTGGGTGACACATCATATGGCAGGTGAGGACAAAGGGGGATCCCTCTCTTACACAAACATGGCATTGGTGTTTATAAGTGTCCTATACACACTTACCTGGAAGTAAGCTTCATTGAACACAGTGGAAATGACTGTGGAATAAACATGCGTAGAATTGTGCTGTCAATTCCCAATTTCTAGAGATCTGCTCAGTAGACTCTTGTCTGCCTTGCTAAGTTGCCTCAGCTTGGGGGGCGGGTGTCCTTACAAAAGGAGACTTAGGAGCTGGGGATTATTAATTGCTTCCTCTTCCTATATCTTGCTTGCCACTAACAGAGAAATGTTCCCCTGTTCTATCAGCCTTGGGGCTCCTACCATATTGAGCGGGCTGGCTACAAGGGCAATTCAGTCTCTGCTCTGGAAACTACTGTAATATAAGACAAAGATGGGAAACCTGTAGCCTTTGAGATGTTGAATTGCCACTCCCATCATCCCTGGCTGGGGCTGATGGAAGTTGGAGACCAACATCTGGAGGGCCACAGGTGCCCCCACCCCTGAGATAAAGGAAGCATATTGCTGTATACTAGGGGAGGTAGATATTTGATGAAGGTTGCCCTTGGAGTTCTGTAGCTAATGCTGTTGCTTCTCTCTAGCTGTTGTGTTGATGAAGTGGCAGCGGAGCATGTGGGTGCTGAGGCCGTGATACACTATGGCCCCGCCTGCTTGAGCCCCTGCCGCAAACTGCCAGTGCTACATGTGTTTGGTCGAGAGCAGCTGGATGTGGCGCGCTGTGCAGATGTCTTCAAGAAGCTGTATACTGACCTCCAAGCTCATGTGGTTGTGCTGAGTGAAGTGGCCTATTCTCATGCCATTGGTGAGACCACACAGATTGCAATGTGAAAGCTAAGCAGAAACACATTCCAGTGTTCGGGGGGCAGGGAGGGATGACAACAATGACAAAATTAGTGTACAAGAGATCCCACAGGCCAGGATGGGAAATTGCCATGGTAGATGCTCTCGACATGCTCAAATCAGCCCCCCCCACACACACACATCAGTCCTGCCTGTCTGTCTGTCCTCTCAGCTTCTCCCGTCTTCTTCAGTCAGAGCCTGCAACCCCTCAGGGCTGGGTTAACCAGAGAGAATGTCGATACCAGTGGCAATTTCTCTCTTGTTTCCCTATACATCTGCCACTCCAGGGCTGATTTACTGTTTCATTAATGAGAGCATTCCAAACAATGTTAATAGCACCACCTGCTAATATTAAAAGACAAAACCACACCACAGGCACCAATGCTGTTTCCTCTTTGTAGTTTGAATGAAGGCAGGAACATGGCCAGTTAATGTGTAAATAGCTGCGAAGGGGCCCTTCGTGCAGCGATGGGGAACGTGTGGCCCTCCAGAGGTTGTTGTACTGCAGCTGCCATCATCTCTCACCATTGGCTAGGGCTAACAGGAGTTGCAGGCCACCAACATCTGGAGAGCCACATGTTCCCCGCTGCTGCCTTAATAGTTTCCGCACAGGTAGCGTAGGGCAGAGGAAAAGTGAGGAAAGTAAAAATGAAATTATGCTGAGTTTTCCAGCTGATATTTCTCAATGGGAGCCCAGAGGGGTTGCCCTCTTCTAAAGGACCTCTGACCTCACCTTTGCCACGTGACTGTGATCAGTCTTGATCTGCACCTGGCTAGCGCAGCGTTCAGCTCTGCTTATTTATTTGTGTTGTGATGCATGTGTCTTTCAAACCCAGTACCTAGCCTGCTCAGCCTCTGGCATAAAGGGACCCTTCCCTATCCATGGAAGAGGGCTGCTGGGTATTTGAGGCAGTGAGAAAATACTAGGATGGCTCATACTCTCTTAAAGGCTACATGTGGGTGACCTTTCACTGGATCTCTTCTCTCAGATGACCTGGCTTCTCAGCTGCACTCCACTTATACCAATGTGGCATTCTCCCAGTTGGACAGCAAAGAACATCTTGATTCAGCCCAGCCAGTTTCTGGGCTGGTGCAGCAATTTGGGCGGCACTTTGTAGTAAATGAACAGCATGGTCTTGACAACTACATGATGTTCTATGTGGGTTGTGAAGGGCCAGAGCTCACCAACTTCATGCTGAGCTGGAACCAGTGCTCCTTCAGTTCCTTTGATCCAAAGACAGGACAAGGCCGACGGGAAACGCTGGATGTGAACCGGGCCCTGCGACGGCGCCTCTATCTAGTGGAGCGGGCACGGGATGCCCAAGTTGTAGGCATCGTGGTGGGCACTCTTGGTGTGGCTGACTACTTGTCTGTTCTGCAGCATCTGCGACAAATCATTCACCGGGCAGGCAAACGTGCCTATACCCTAGCAGTGGGTAAACCTAACCCTGCAAAGCTGGCAAACTTTCTAGAGGTGGATATCTTTGTGTTGGTAGCCTGCCCACAGAACTCCTTACTTGACTCCACGGACTTCTACCGGCCCCTGATCACGCCCTATGAGATGGAACTAGCATGCAATCCAGCACGGACCTGGACAGGCATCTATGTCACCGACTTCCGCCACCTCGTACCAGGTAATGCTGGGTTCAGTACTGGAGAAACGGGCATGGGCAACAAGCAGCGAGTCCTGAACTTTGCGCAGCTCTTGCTGAAGGACTATTAAACCCACTCCTTCTGAACGCTGGAAATTCTGGATGGTCACATTTTCAGGCTTCTCTCTGCAGGCATAAAGATTTGAAACTTGCTGTATTATAATGAAAGCTGAGATTCTCATGCTGATGAATTGTGATTTCAGACTCATGAAATCTGCATAACCCTGCCATACCCTTGGTCCTGTCCTATAAGTACAGTCTGTTTCTACAGCAGCACTGACCAATGCTCCCTGCTGCCACCCTCACTCCCCTTTACCCACACAGAGGGCAATTAGCAGGGACTTTACAGCAGGAGGGATTGAAATAGATATTCGGTAACACAAAGGGAATGATTCTGCAGGGGACTAATTTTGATATCTTCATTTCCTGATGCCTGCAGGTGCATGTGACCACACCCCTTTCCCAGACAAGGTGGCAGAGGCCGACGATGAACCCAGCATTTCACTAATCACTGGAGAGCTGCGCTCAACTTGCCTCTACAAGACACCAGACCCAGAGCCAAGCTCTGGCACTGCTGTGGCCTGCCGCAGCCATATACAGACTGTGGCTCAGATCAGCCCTGCAGGTATGTGGCCAAGAGCAATGTGCCATGAGCTGGAGAAAGTATATAAAGGAGTCTACTCACATGGTGATAAAATCCCATAACACAGGACTCTTCTTCCAGTTGATGGCTGTTGTTGTTGGGAGATAGAAAAGTACTGTTGAAATCAGTTATGTGATGAAGGCTTCCAAGGTTTAGGCCACTAATTGATAAGAGCAATCAGCAAGTGACTAACCTGGTCCTCTGACTCCATTCACTGTTGCTATTAGGTGACTAGTTGGGGAGGGACAGAGCGACATGCAGTGGTCTCCTGTTGGATGTCTCATCCATAAAATAGACAGCCTTCCCCAGACTACAGCTTCTAGCTTTCCTGACCATTGGCCGTGCTAGCTGGGGCTGATTGGCATGAAAGTCCAAAACATCTGGAGGGCACTAGGTTGGGGAAGGCTGAAATAGACCATGCTGTGTGCTCTTCCCTTGTGAAGCAGTGTCTGGAATCTAATTTTATTTCTGGCATAATGGCTCTTCCTTTCTGTCTTAGCCTCATTTCTGGAGTCACGGAGCTGGCGGGGGCTAGAGCAACAGCTGGGCCAGACAGCTGTCACAAAAGCTGTGGTGGGACGACGAGGCATTGCCATTGCCTATGAAGATGAGCCCTGTGGATGACAGTTGCAGAGTGTAAAAGACAGAGAACAAAGCTGCCTTCCCTTGCTCAGTCTAGATGGTGTAGGTGAACATGGCTTCTGTTGCTGTGCCCCAGCCTGAAAGCCATTTGCTTGTGAACCTCACCCTCCTCCCTGAACATGCCTGTAATGCAAGGGATAACATGCTCGATGCAGCCTGGCCTAGCACGTCTCTCAGGGACAGATCAACTTATCAAATGCAGTGCTGTGGCATGCAGTACTTCAATTTCCTCGGAGTGTGCTCTTCTGGTTAGGTTTTCTGCCAGCTTGGGAAGCAAAGTAAAACTGTTCTTGCTGTGCTGTCAGTTCCACTCCTGTTGATTGGTACACATAAAGCTTTCCTTGGTCCTGGGGTAAGGATGGTGGTGGTAAACTAGGTCTTAGCTGTTTCCATCTGTGGCTTGAGTTGGCAAGGGAACTTATAGCACTCTTTAACAAGGAAGAAGTAAGGAGAAGTATGGTAGGTTACTGGATAAATATCTGAAATACAAGACAAGAGTGACCTATATCTGATTAACTTTTTCTAACTACTGTGTTTCATTTGCCCCAGTCTAGCAGGGTCCTTATTCAGTGGCTGCTACATTAGGAATGCAAGGACTAGTTGGTAAAGAGGAAAGTAGGTCAGAGGGAACTGTCAAAGATAAAAGTGAAGTCTGAAACTCATAGCAGAAATTTGAGGAGTGTGAAAGCTAATGTCCTTATAGTATGCTCAGATGTATTGAAGAACACTTGATAAGTAAATACATTGCCATAAGATGAATCACTCAGCAGAGATGGGTCAGAGTTTGATCATCTACAAATGAAATTGGAAAACAGACTCTCATTATTCCATCGGGCACTGACTGCCATAACCTAGAGAGCCCTTAGAAGCAGATACTTACATACCTAGGATCAACCTCTCCCCAACTCTCATACCAGCTGGGGCTGTAGATCCTGAGGATGGCTTCCAACGCCTGGCTGAATGTTGAGTTTATCTGCCCCATACTGATGTTAGATGTGTGAAGCAAGGTTTCAGGAGTGATTGGTAGACAAGATCTCCCACTAAAACCTGGACTTCGCATCCCAAAAGCAGCTTACCTGAAGGCTTTTAAAGTACCCCATGAGGGAGGTAGCACTAGCAATAGAATAATTTGGAGCCAAGCTAGAATCTTCAACTGGACCTTAAATGGCTGGGATAGGATCCTGTGGCACCAAGTGAAAATTGAGCCCAGTTCTCTTTACAGTTATGTTCCTGAGACACATGGGTGGCCTCTGTGTACTGCTGGAGGTTACATTTTGTATTCCTTGAACATTCATAGAGGCACAAAATGAAAGGAGGACGGGTGTGGACCTGTGTATGTTCAATAGTTTGGTATTTAAGTTTCTTTCCCAATGGCAGGCAAAGAGATGTTTATGTAGGCAAATGATGCATCCATAGATGTGTATCTATGCACAGCTGTCTAAGCTAGTGCTCAATAGCTGTTTCTGTTGATCACAGATGGACAGACACACCTCTTCTAATGTCTAGCCCATCTGTCACTGTGTTGTGTGACAGATCTAATCTGCCATCTAATCAAGAATGAGTGGCACTGAGCACAAGTTACAGAATACAAACACCAGATATAGGATATACACCAAACAAGTCAAGAGCCTGCCTCATAGAAAACTGGCAACATTGTTTTCATTTTAAATATTTTGGAATTTGGAAAAAAACAAACCCCAGGGCTCTAAAACAACCCCCTACTTGTAGCCCATGTTATGCCAAGTAAAGTTACATTTTAAGTCCATTGGTGTCATTCCTTTCGCTTTCCCTGACCTAGGGCATTTCTTTTTGATGAGCAGGGAAGGCCTGCACCAGGATGATTATACATCCTAATCAATTACCATAATTGGTTCATCTCATGTTGGGGCAGGGACCGATCCCTAACCCAGTGAATCTGATTCACCCCTGAACTGAGAAATCTGGAGTCCTTGAGGTACAATTGCTGTGAAACCTTGCAGGCAACATTACTTATTTTTGTCCTTTGTAGCCAAGATAGTGCATTTGAATAGATCTGATGAGAGAAAGGGAGCAATTGTGATTTTAAAGTAGAACAGGGCTCTGGGACAGATGAGTGATTTGTTCTGGTGGGTGACTGAGGGAAAGGAGTATTGGTAAGCATGGTCACTCTGGCATCTGTAAAACATTAGAGGTGGGTAGAGTCCCATGAACATGGCTGTGCTTTACTAGGAGCAAGCCAGTCCTGGACTGGTATCAGCACAGACAGGACCCCATTTCTTAGGGAGGGTCTGTAAGGGGAACACATTCTCCTCTGCTGAATTGTGCTTAGAGTGGCAGTTGAGAGTTCTGGGCTTTAGAGCAGGGGTGGGCAACATGTGGCCCTCCAGATGTTTTGGCCTACAACTCCCATCATCCCTCACCATTGGCTATGCTGGCTAGAGGTGATGGAAGTTGTGGGCCAAAACATATGGGGGAACCACAAATTACCCACCCCTGCTTTAGAGCAAGCCCAGTCAGAATGCAAGAGAACCAAACCTTGCAGCTAGGGCTGCTTTCAACTTCCAGTGGCTACACTCACACTTAGCGCTGAGGCACATCTACTACCCAGATGATTTCTGCTTATCTAAAGGAAGTTGGAGAGAGCAGCTTAATCTAACTTAATAGCCCTTGCCACCACTTTCTGGAGTCAGATATTTATGCAGTGCCTTCTGGGATATATTTCATGACTGCTGGTTAAGAAGGGGGTGAGTGCTGGGACTCCAGCCTCCTTGGCTGATCTGCCCTCCAAGATGCACAAAGAGGCTCTGTAGTGAGAGAAATGTGCTGTGTGTCTACTTGGAACCACTCATCTTTAGAATAATTTAAATGTTCAACAGTTCTTCTGGTAAAAGGTACAAGACTACAGAGAGAATGCTTCAGGTGAACGATCAGCTAGGCAGATGATGTTGTCATGAGAGGTTTGGCCTCTAGAAGCATGGTCTAAGCTTACTTAACAGACTCCATTCAGGAGAGGAGGTGAACCTCACAAGAAAAATGTGTCTGGTAGAAGCATGGTGAATCTGATCATGAGTGAAGGTTGTAAACTAAATCCTGTAAGCATGGAGACAATAGCCTAAAGTACAAACACACATGCTAAAGAAAGACTTGAGTGCTAGAGACTGTGGGAGAGTTGTGGGGTGCTTAGCAAACCCCACAATAAAATATATGTTGGAATAGCTTATCCGAAAATGCCTGTACCCTACTGGACAGAGTATGGGAAATAAACAAGGTGAGATTGAACTAGGACAGGAAAGTAGTTACAGCTTGACAGGTATAACAGAGTTGGTTGGTTTCCATGATGGAATGCAGCCACTGAAGGACATAGCTTGTCCCCATCATAGGTGCAACAGAAGGGGGTGGGGGAAGAGTAGCATTAAGAGTAAAAAATGTGCTCGTTGATGGTTCCTCATCTAATGGAGGGAGATTTCTAGTGGGATACCTCAGGACTCTGCGGAGCATCATACTCTTCAACATTTTGCATCAGCTACTTTGATAAAAGGATGTGTGTAATCCATATCAAATTTATGGATAGCACAGAACTGGGAGGAATAGGCAACACGTCAGAGGACAGGGATACAATTCAAAATTACCTTAATAAAGTGGAAAATTAAATTCAGCAAAGGTACAGGATGAGGTATAGAATGATATAGTATAGGTATAGAATGATCTCAGTACAAATCCAAGTCAAACCATTCAACATCACAGTAATTCAGGTCTATGCCCCAACCACTGATGCCGAAGAAGCTGAGGTTGATCGGTTCTGTGAAGACCTACAACACCTTCTAGAACTAACACCAAAAAAAGATGTCATCTTCATCATAGGGGATTGGAATGCTAAAGTAGGAAGTCAAGAAATCACCGGGATAACAGGCAAGCATGGCCTTGGTGTACAAAATGAAGCAGGACAAAAGCTAATAGAGTTTTGTCAAGAGAACACGCTGATCATAGCAAACACACTTTTCCAACAGCACAAGAGGCGACTCTACACATGGACATCACCAGATGGTCAATATCGAAATCAGATTGATTATGTCCTTTGCCGCCAAAGATGGAGAAGCTCTATACAGTCAGTAAAAACAAGACCTGGAGCTGACTGTGGCTCAGATCATGAGCTTCTTGTTGCAAAATTTCGGCTTAAATTGAAGAACGTAGGGAAAACCACTAAACCATTCAGGTATGACCTAAATCATATCCCTTATGAATATACAGTGGAGGTGAGGAATAGATTTAAGGGATTAGACCTGATAGACAGAGTGCCTGAGGAACTATGGATGGAAGTCCGTAACATTGTTCAGGAGGCAGCAACCACATCTATCCCAAAGAAAAAGAAATGCAAGAAAGCCAAGTGGCTGTCTGATGAGGCTTTACAAGTAGCTGAGGAAAGAAGGGAAGCGAAAAGCAAGGGAGAAAGGGGAAGATATATCCAACTGGAACAACCGATTGGTTCAGAATTGGGAAAGGAGTACGACAAGGCTGCATATTGTTGCCCTGCTTATTTAATTTATATGCAGAGTACATCATGAGAAACGCTGGGTTGGATGAATCACAGGTCGGAATTAAGATTGCTGGGAGAATTATCAACAACCTCAGATACGCAGATGATACCACCCTAATGGCAGAAAGCGAAGAGGATCTAAAGAGCCTCTTGTTGAGGGTGAAAGTGGAGAGTGCAAAAGCTGGTTTGAAACTCAGCATTAAAAAAATGAAGATCATGGCATCTGGCCCCATCACTTCCTGGCATATAGAGGGGGAAGAAATGGAAGCAGTGACAGATTTTACTTTCTTGGGCTCCAAGATCACCGCAGACGGTGACTGTAGCCATGAAATTAAAAGACGCTTGCTCCTTGGGAGGAAAGCTATGGCAAACCTAGACAGCATAGTAAGAAGCAGAGACATCACCTCGCCGACAAAGGTCCGCTTGTAATCAAAGCTATGGTTTTCCCAGTAGTAATGTATGGCTGTGAGAGCTGGACTATAAAGGAAGGCTGAGCGCCGAAGAATTGATGCTTTCGAACTGTGGTGCTGGAGAAGACTCTTACGAGTCCCCTGGACTGCAAGGAGGTCAAATCAGTCAATCCTAAAGGAAATCAACCCTGAGTGCTCATTGGAAGGACAGATGCTGAAGCTGAAATATTTTGGCCACCTAATGCAAAGAGAAAAGTCACTGGAAAAGACCCTGATGCTGGGAAAGATTGAAGGCAAAAAGAGAAGGGGACGGCAGAGGATGAGATGGCTAGATAGCATCACCGATGCAATGAATATGAACTTGAGCACACTCCAGGAGAAAGCGGAGGACAGGAAGGCCTGGCCTGCTATGGTCCATGGGGTCACGAAGAGTCGGACACGACTTAACAAGAACAACAGGATGAGGAATACTTGGCTTGGTATTAATATATGTGGAAAGGATCTCAGGACTGTAGACAATCACAAGCTAATGTGCAGTATCATCAGTAGAATGATGTAGCAGCAAAAGAAAGCTAATGTGATTTTAGGCTGCATTAATAAAGCCACAGTTTCCAACTGACAAGTAGTAGTAGTGCTACTTTATTCTGTAGTCCAGTCTCACCTGGAGTCCTGTGTCCAGTTCTGGGTGCCACACTTAAAAGATGTAGACAGACTAGAACAGGAGGGCAATGATGATGGTCACAGGTATGGAAAATAAGTCCTAACGGGAAAGTTGAATGAACTACGTATCTTTCTCTTGGAGAAAACTGAAGGGGATCATAATAGCACTCTTTAAATGTCTGAAGGGCTGTCACACAGAAAAGTGTGAAGACCGGGTCTCTGCTGCCCAGAGGGCAGTACTAGATCTAATGGGCTTGTTACAGAGGGGTAGATTTTGACTGAACTTGAGAAGAAATATAACTGTAAGAGCAGGTTGACAGTGGAATCCATTATCTAGAAGGTGGCAAGCTCTCCCTCGCTTCAGGTCTTCAAACAAAAGCTGGACAGCCATCTGTTGGGGATGCTCTAGCTCTGGATTTCCTGTATCAAGGGGGGGGGCTGGACTAGGTGGCTCGCACCAACTTTAGGACTCTAATGCCCATACATGGAGCTTTGGCAAACAAATTAAGCTGTTTATAACGTACTTTGCAACATATTGCTGTATTTTCAGCTCCTACTCCTATCCTGTTCAGGGTTCCAGCCAGCCATGCCCTCCTCCATGATATTCTATTCTTTTTTCCACTCCACCCAAGTTTTCTAATTGGCGTTCAACATTTCATGGCTACTGAACTTGCTTAATCCTCACTGAGCTCTTGGGCAGGGGGAGAAGTTTCCCCCTTAGGTTTGGTTTGTTAAATGAATTTTTGTATTTCTGCAAATCTTGGGATTCCATGAGCATGTTGATACCTCTCTTGTTTCTCAGTCCACCTGTTTAGGCTGCAATCCTGTAGGCACCCACCACCTGCATTTGCTACCAGAGTGAATTATCGTGATTGTGCAGGTACACACATGTATAAATATATACACATGCACACAAAGACACATAAGATGCATCTCTGTCATCCATTAAGTATTGCCACCTACTTCACTTTTTTCAAGCAATTCCCCTTCCCCCAGTTACATCATTAATACCTTTACCATAAAGTCCCATTAGCTGGTTTCTAAGAGACTGCACAAAACCAAACCAAACTATTGAGGCCTTGTGCACTTCTGCTATGCTGTAGCAACTGCTGGGGAGTTCTCTCATCCACCATCATTAGCCCTCAACAGGTGATAGTGCAGGCAATCCGCGTGACCCCAGTTGCTATGAATATGCACCGTTGCTTTGATATCACAGTTCCACTCTATGCTGTGCAGAATACACCACACCTGTTCAACACTCTTAGTGCTGCCATGTGGCTGAATATGTGGGTGCAGCAGCGGGGGTGAATACAAAATATTCCTCTACCAGGGTGGCAGCAGGGAACAGAATTGGGAAGGGGGGGGAGCAAATGGGAGCTTTCTGCAGGATGAAGAATAGTGAGAGCCTCCAGAAAGGGACACTGCAAAATGGTATAAAATAATGCAGGAGAGTAAACTTGAGGGAAGCAAGTTTGTAGAAACTTTTGTGGACGTAAGGCCAAGGAACAAGGAACACAAGAACTTAACCTGGTTGTATTGAAGGAAGCTGCCACTGAACTCTAAACCCCACAGGTATTCAGTATTCATTATTGAGTATCAGCTGCTGGAGAAGAGGTACTGGTATGAGACTTGTATCTTGCTCATCATCTGCTGCTATGCAGTGACTGGGGCATGCTGTGGTGGAGCCAAGACTTGGAACACTGCCAGATAAGTTATTTTACATCAGGGATGGGGAATGTATGATCCTCCAAATGTTGGACTACAACTCCCATCATTCACCATCGACTATGTTGGCTAGGATTGATGGGAGTTACAGATGAACAATAGCTGCGGGGGCACACATTCTCCACCCTGTTTTACATGGTTAGCTATGATGTGAGCAGGGGAACTCATAATGTTGACAGGAAACCTTGGCCCTCCACACATGGTCAACAAAGTAAAGCAAGAGGCCACCACATGGCAAGGGCTTAAGGTTCAGTTCTGGCGCTCAAAGTAAGTGGCAATGTGTGCATGTACAAATATGTGTGCACCGTTTCCTGGACAGCCTCAGTGCAGAGAAAACTAGACACAAACATCAAGATCAAGAGAAAAAAGCCCAGCAGTGATACACCTCATGCCCCAACTTGTCATATAGGGTTGGAATGGGCCTACAAGACCATCGAGTCCAACCCCTTGCTCAATGCAGGAAGCCTGATTCCCAGGCGGTCTCCCATCCAAGTACCAGGGCTGACCCTGCTTAGCTTCCGCCAGGTGTGCAGAATCTTCAGCCTGTGGAGGCTCTACTCTGGCCCACAGAAGCTTGCACCCCTCTCTGTGAGCCCTGTCCCCACGGGCCCCTCCCTCTCCACAAGTTCTGTTCCTCCCAGGGGTTGTGGAGGATGAAGGGGAAAGAATCCCTTCCCCCATTATGTCCGATCAAAGATCAGAGTTCAGTGCAACTTGGGCAGAACCAGCTGAGTCCCCTCTGCTTCTCCATCGGAGGAGCAAAAGGGACTCTGCCAGCTTGGCTTCACCTGCCACACTTCCTTCCCCCCTTGCAAGAAAGAGGCGGGGTGGGTGGAAACAGGGCTGAGCTGGCCACAACCCTTTTGCTCTCCTTCCCCTATTTTCTCTACAGAAAAATAACAGTCCCCAACTGTCTTCCTAATACACCCAGCTACCCTACCCATGCGTATTATGAAGCTGAATTCAGCTATGCAGGACTTTCCATCAACTTACTTAAGTGCTGATCATTAATCCTCTTTCTGCTCATAAACTACCCAGCTCTAAAATCCTTTGTTCTGAGCTAAAGAACTACCAAACACCTTAACTGGTTAAAAAATCAACCTGAATGAATTACTAATGACAGCTGATCTGCAGATTTCTAATCAAAGAGTATTTTTCCAGTGAACGCAGCAACTAAGAAGCCAGGCTTGCACAAAAAATTTACTTTGCTTTCAGGTTCAAAGTTCAAAGTAACTACACGTGCTTAAATTCGGGCTACCCTCAGCTGGCCTTTGGTGGGGGTTAAGATTGCCCTGCCCATTACATGTACATAGATGCCGAGCTTAGTTCACCTTCTGTTTCCCTAGAATAAGCCTGTTCCCTCCCAAAAAAGATTGTGCTTTGCTTGGGAATGCAGAAACTTACTCCAAGTGTACATAAGCCTCTAGTATAGGGGTAGGCAACCTGGTACCCTCCAGATGTTTTGGACTACAACTTCTATAAGCCCCCCAGCCTGCATGGCCAATGGAAAAAGTTATGGAAGCCATAGTCCAAAACATCTGGAAGACACCTGGTTACCTACCTCTGCTCTAGTACATATCATGCTATTATCTAGATAGTGGTCTTTAGACAGCTCAGTGGTGAATTTGGTATGATCTCATTAAACAAACAGGGGTGATTAGAGTCCAACACTACTCCAAGTCGTAAATGTTAACTTTTACCTGGAGTTGGACAACACAGCAGCAAACCCTGAGTTAGGAACCTATATGAAAGCTGGTTAAGCTATTCCTGTGGGCAGGGAGAGGTTGCATTAAAAATGTCCCTGGAATGGGTCAAACCTGTACATTTGGCTCAGCTCTATTCAGTCTCAAGTTCTGTGACACCAACAGTTCCCCATATGAAAACGATTGCTTCCTCTTCCTCATCCATCCCCACCCCACCCTCAATAGCTGTAGCACTTGCCCAGATCTATTGCTACATTCTGATCTTCTGTTGCAAAAGTAACCAGGAGCATTTCCCATTAAATCCCATGAAGGCGGCTGTAACTCTTTCACCTACAGTGGACCTAGCATCAATCAATCACATCTTCATAACTTTGAAGAGACGAGTGTAATATGATCTATACAGGATGCTCTATAGGCTGTTCAGAAGATGCAATCTGAAGAGGTAATAGCAGTAGCCCTCACTTTGCCAGTGCTCCAAGGAATGCCAAGGATGAAAGGGATGCTTGTTTCTTAGAAGCTGCCCTTGCATCTTTCTGATACCTTGTTGCAGGATTTGGATTGCTTTTTTTTCTCAAAAGGACATCACAGAGCTATTTATTGCCCCAGTTTTGCTGGGGCAGCAAGAAGTGTAATTGTCAGTGCCACAACTGTAGCTCTCCCCTCCCCCATATTGCCCCCAAATAATGCCTCCCTCTCACAATTCACCAACAACCACAGCTTAGAAATAGCCTTAATATAATTCAAGGCTGCAGGGCCTTCCACTTCAGTCAGACACAAACTGCCTCATGCAGGGCAAGGGCAGACTCTTTAGGAACAGACAATACCACAGATATGTCTACAGGATTGTGCCAGGGAGGCAAGGGGCAATCACTGCACCAGTCCAGCGGGGAGAGAGTCTGTCCTCAGCTCCAGCCTCTGCTCCCTTGCAGCCTGCTGCCTCTGAACATGCAGGAAGGATGGAGAAACAGCCCATTCTTAAGAGGAGCAGCCTCAGCAGGTTAGTTGTAGAGTTATTGTTGTATGAGTCAATTCAGTAGCAGCGTCGGGCAGTGGCAGGTAGTTGCAGATCTGTTCATGCTCCAGTTTCTTGCTACATGACTCCTCAGTAGTCTGCTGTGTATTCAGTACCATGCAGTCCCCGACAAAGCAGTGTAAACTCCTTCACCATCTCCTTCACACGTCGTTTGTTCACACGTTCTCTGCTAACACAAAGGAAAGATGGTGAAAGACTGACACAAAATTGATGGATGGTGGCGTATAAGGAGAATGAAGGACTTGAGACACACAAGGTGACAGCTACTAGGCCAGAGGTTTCTGCACATAAAGACACCTCCCAGAGCCATGAAGATCCCAGCACCCAGAACTGCCTACTGCAGGCACATTCCAAGCAGTTCCTATACTCACTGTTGCACTCCACTATAACATCCTCTTGTATATTGAACTACAATATACTTTTGGGCTGCATTAATAGAAGCATAGCTTCCAAATCCCAGGAAGTCCTAGTTCCCCTCTACTCAGCACTGGTTAGGCCTCATCTGGAGTACTGTGTCCAATTCTGGGCACCACACTTTAAGAAGGATGCAGACAAACTGGAGAGGGTTCAGAGGAGGGCAACAAAGATGATCAGAGGACTGGAAACAAAGCCCTATGAAGAGAGACTGAAAGAACTGGGCATGTTTAGCCTTGAGAAGAGAAGACTGAGGGGAGAGATGATAGTGCTCTTCAAGTACTTGAAAGGTTGTCCCAGAGAAGAAGGCCAGGATCTCTTCTCGATCATCCCAGAGTGCAGGACACGGAATAATAGGCTCAAGTTACAGGAAGCCAAATTCCAGCTGAACATCAGGAGAAATGTCCTGACTGTTAGAGCAATACGACAATGGAACCAATTCCCTAGGGAGGTGGTGGGCTCTCCCACACTGGAGGCGTTCAAGACGAGGCTGGACAGCCATCTGTCAGGGATGCTCTGACTTGGATTCCTGCATTGAGCAGGGGGTTGGACTCGATGGCCTTGTAGGCACCTTCCAACCCTACTATTCTATGATTCTATACCTATGTGTTCCTGTCCCCCAAAAGGTAAGTGGTCAAGAATTCATCTCAGCTCATCAGTGGCTGAATTAGTCCAGTGGCTCTCCACATCTCTTTGGCAGCTCAGGCAAGCACGTAGCCTGTATAAAAGTGGTATTATTATCTAGATTACACAGAGAAGGCTAAGAGGTCTTTTTGACAGTGGGTGAGATTTGAGCCGGACTGAAGTAGACTGGCAGCATGAGTGGTGTTGATAAGGGATCTACCTAGGCATGGGCCCCAGATCCTTTTTTCTGAGCAGTGCCCCGGATCTTCAGCACTGTCCCAATTGCCATCATCTGCCTTAATATAAGCCTGCTTCTTCCCTCTGAACTCAGTAGCCTTGCAGTTACTAGGAAACCTTAGGATTTACTCCCTTAGCAGACTAATAGGGAGTGTAGCATGAAGGCACCAGCCTTTTAAACTTGAGGTGAGACTGCCACCTTTCCTTCCACAGTCTGCTCATTATTTTCATGACGTCCAGAGTCCAGAACTGCCTAACGGTACTACTGCTACCTAGCTTTCTCGGAGTGTGCCAGACTCTGCAGAGACCTGCCCAGCCAATTGTTACTGGGCAACTGCACTTCTGCCCTGGGTCACTGTAGGCAGCGAGGCCCTGACAAGAGGAAGACCAGGCAGATTGTCTGCTCACGTATAAGAAGGAATGCCAGAGGCCTTCCTCAACTCTTGCTTCCTCCAAGATGGCCCAGGCCCCTTTCCTTGGGGGAAAAATAGAAGTGGGTTTGCTTGCAAAAAGGGTTTGAATGAGCAAAAGTGTCTGAATTTTGGGGCAAGGTACTATATGAGTGTACAGCTTGCCCTGGCTTGCTGGCGTGTGCCTGGAGCTCCTTGGATCTGCCATCATCTTTCTGGAGTGTACCTGCTTTCTGCTAGGGATGTATGAAACACCAACCTGGCTCTGCGCTGGGCAATCCGCGGTGGGGGGGAGGCGCTCCGTCCCTCCCCCCGGAATCTTTGATGGGGGGGGAGGCGATCCAGTCCTCCCCCCCCCACAGAATCCTGCCTGGCCAGCTCCGCTCTGCGGCCAAGCCGCGGAGCCGCCGGCCAGCTCCAGCCACCAGCAGCCGGACATCCAACCGCTGGGCAGCCCTGCAGGGATGCAAGTGGCGGCTGTCATAGCCGTCGCCATTTGCGTCCCTGTATTGAGCCATGATAGGCTATGTAAATATTTACGTAGCCTATCATGGCAGGGGGAAAAAAACCCAGCGTACGCAAATGGCAGTAGCCACCGCCATTTGCTTACGCTGGGGTTTTCCCCCCCGCCGTGATAGGCTACGTAAATACTTACGTTGCCTATCACAGCCTCCGCAGGGACGCAAATGGCGTCCCTGCATTAGCCATGATAGGCTAAGTAAGTATTTACGTAGCCTATCACGGCTATGAAGAGGAGGAAGCGAATGGCGGCTGCAGGATGGCCGCCATTCGCAAAGCAGCGTGGACGGGAGCAGGTAAGTGCTCCATTTTGCACACCTTTTGTGGGTTGGGGGTGGCCGGGACTTCATCCCACGTGCCTTTCATGGGTTGGGGGGGCAGGGGCTTCGTTCTGTGATGGATTTCGGGGGGCCGAATGCACTGGCATTCAGCCTCACCGAGATCCATCGCAGAATTCTCTGACATCCCTACTTTCTGTATGATCCATGTGACCCGATTCTGGTGTATGCATGGTCCTCCTTGGCATCAGAGGTTTCACTAGGCTAGAGAAAGGTGAATAGGTATGGGAGGAGGATAAGGGATTCTTGCTCTTTTGTGATCAAATGACACAATGCCTTGTGGCAACTTAAAGACTCACAAATTTACTGTGGCATAATACGCTTCCATGGACAGAGTCCACTGTACAGAAAGTGATTTTGAAAGATGTTGCTTTTAACTGGAGTAAAATGCACTTGCTGGCTTTTTGCCCACATGTGCTTCCCCTCCAGCTGCCTCCCTTGAATCTTTCTGTTTGAGGATTTTTTTTTTCTGAAATCACATGCCCTCCTCTTCCCTGTCCATACACCCCTTCTTACAAATAAGGGTGTCTTTAGGAGACAGAGTCCTTGACAGACACACACACACACACACACTTACTTACTTAAGGGCCTGAGACAGCTGCCTCAGACAGCTGATTTGGGACATCATGAAAAAGCAGCAAATTATTATTGTATTTTCACTGCCAGGGAAGGGAAGTGCTTGTAGGATTTTTTTCCCCCAGGGCCAAAACAACTTGACTGACTATGAGTACTACTATGCACCTTGACTGGGGTTTGGAGGGAAGGTGCCATTTGCTGATCTGCCTCAGGCAGCAAAATGTCTTAGGGCCTGAGACCTGTGGAGTGGGAAAAGATAGCTGAGATGGTACAGGAAATTATGTGGGGTAGGGAAACAACTTAGGGCACAGAGAAATCTGTGGATGGGGAAATAGGTTCAGGATTACATCAAACTTACTGTGTAATTGTAAACATGTTTACTCAGAAGTAAGTCATACTGAGTTCAATGGGATTTACTCCCAGGTAGGTATATATAGGATTGAAGTCTTACTCCCTAGTAAATGTGCTCAGAGCTGCAGCTTGCCTTATTTACCCTGAAAATAGTACCAATATCTGGATCTAGAGAGAAACCTGGGGACTGATAACTTTGTTAATTTAAAACACCACCAAAAACAAAGGTAGCCATGCTGGTCCATGATAAATAAAAACCTGAAATCCACAGTTGGACAATAACTTTATGAAGAATTTTGGTTGGTCCTAATAAAGGTATCCAACTATGCATTTTGGTGTAGATTTTAGGATTTCCAGAAATTAGAACCCAAAAACTGTAAAAAATGTGTTCTAGAATCCCAGAAACTACCAAAATAAAGTATCTGAAATAAAATGAAGCGCTACCTTTGGTGGCGGCTCTCTGCTTCCTCACCTGATCCAGAGACGAGGAGCAGCAAAGCCATGTCCTCCAGTCCTGAGGTCTCTGTCCAATGCTGTTGAGCTTATTGGTGCTATGCGGGGGGGAGGGGAGATGAGCAAATGAGGATTTGCTTGAAAGTAAATCCCACTGTGTTTAATGGGGGTTACTCCCTAGTAATTGTGTGCATTTGCAGCCAAAGAGCATGATTTATTATAGTCTATATAGTCTATAGTCCCACACTCTCCCTTGCCAGTGCACCATGGTCACTTTGCAGTCAATTGCTAAATGTTTAAAGTGCCATACAGTTCTTTGAGCCTGAAAAACCAAGGAAAAGTGTGGGTGCGTAGAGCATATGAGCAAGCACAATTTGGAACAATGTCTTGAAAGCAAGCAAGAGGTTAATTAGCTTGCCTTCTATAAAATTTTAATTATAGCAATTATTTCCAATTATGCACATATTTGTATATGTAAATTAGCATATGCAAAACTGTGCAATTTTTTTGTCCTAAGGGCCTGAGCCCCAGATCTTTTCGGTACCTAGCACTGCCCCTGAATGGGAGAGTTTGGTAGTGGAATTCTCAAAGGGAGATGATCAAGTGAGTGAAGCACATGGGCAACCTATAGAGAAGAGGGATTCAGAATTTCAAATATAACAGTGGTGGTGGTCTCATGGCTCCTCACATGGAGTAGCGGGTGCTTAAAGGGGAAACTGAAGCAACACCTTGTATTCATCTTGTATAGAGACGTGACTGAAAGGTTGCCTGCACTCATAAAGCCCACTGACAGGTATGCCTTTCTTCTCATCCATGTGGGAACAAATGATACTGCTAAGCGGAGCTATGAAGAGATCACGTCAGACTTTGAAGCTTTGGGAAGGAAACTCAAGAACTTTGGGGCCCAGATAGTTTTCTCATCCACCTCTTCCCGTAGTCAAAAGAGGGATAGAAAGGGAAAGAAAAATACTCCAGGTGAATGACTGGCTATGAAGGTGGTGCCAGTGCGAGAGATTTAGATTCTGGGTCCACAGGCTATAATTCCTGGAAGATGGGCTGTAGGCAAGGGATGGGTTGCACCTCACAAAGGTTGGGAAGAATGTGTTTGGCCACAGCATGAAGAACTTCATCAGGAGGGCTTTAAACTGAATCCTATGGGGAAGGGAGATGGAAAGTTGGGGGTAACAATGGACGAAGGCTCATGCACCGCAACAAAGAGAACAGCTCTAATAGCGCCCAATAATAGTCTTCAGAAACATGTAGGAAGAAAGCCAGACTATGAAGCACATGGTCTTCGATGTCTATATACTAATGCCCAGAGTATGGGAAACAAACAGAACGAACTTGAACTCTTAATACAAGAGGGAAATTATGACTTGATAGGTGTAACTGAGACTTGGTGGGATGACTCTCATGACTGGAATACAGCAATTGAAGGATATAACTTGTTAAAAAAGAACAGGAGGAACAGAAAGGGAGGTGGGGTTGCACTGTATGTGAAAAATACATATCTCTGCACAGAAATACAGGAGGATGAGCTTGGTAGCCCCATCGAGAGCATCTGGATCAAAATAAATGGAGCAAAGAATAAAAGGAACCTAGTGGTCGGAGTCTACTACCGGCCACGCAATCAAGGAGAAGATGAGAATGAAACTTTTGAAAAGCAAATAGCCAATGTTTCAAGGAAGCATGATGGCGTAGTAATGGGAGACTTCAATTTCCCCAATATTTGTTGGGAGACAAATTCTGCAAAACATGGCCCCTCCAGGAAATTCCTGACTTGTGTGGCGGATAACTTCCTCCTAAGAAAGTAGAAGAAGGAACTAGAGGATCGGCTATCCTTGACTTGATCCTAACCAACAGAGATGTCTTAGTGGATAAAGTAGCAGTTACAGGAACTCTGGGGGAAAGCGACCATGTTATACTTGAGTTCTTGGTTCTAAGGGAAGCAAAAGCCAAGTTTAGTCAAATGCGTACCCTGGATTTTAGGAAAGCTGATTTTAATAAACTCAGAACAATGATCAGGAAGGTCCCATGGCAAGCGACTCTTACGAGAAAAGGAGTCCGAGATGGGTGGGAGCTTTTAAAATAGGAAATTCCCAAGGCACAATTACAAACAATTCCACCAAGGAGAAAAGGAGGAAGACAACAGAAGAAGCCAATGTGGTTTCGCAAAAAGCTTAGAGAAGACCTGAAAACAAATAAGGACACATATAGGAAGTGGAAAGAAGGCCAAGCAACAAAGGAAGAGTACAGGCAGGTGGCACAGAATTGCAGGGATGGCGTCAGGAAGGCTAAAGCTGAGCACAAGCTGAGGTTAGCGAGGGATGCTAAAAGCAACAAAAAGGCTTTCTTCAGCTACATGCATAGTAAAACACAGAGGAAAGAAATGGTGGTTCAGCTATTAAGTAAGGATGGCAAAATTATAACAGATGACAAAGAAAAGGCAGAGGTGCTCAATTCCTACTTTGGCTCAGTCTTCTCCAAAAAGAGGGTCTATGAGCCCCCTGGCAAAGGCGAAGTACAGACTGAAGGGGTAGGATTGCAGCTTGAGATTGATAGGCATATGGCCAAGGGACACCTAATTACTTTGAACAAGTTCAAATCTCCAGGGCCAGATGAACTGCATCCTAGAGTAATAAAGGAACTGTCAGAAGAACTCTCAGAACCACTGTCTATTCTCTTTGAGAAATCATGGAGGACGGGTGAAATGCCAGATGACTGGAGGAGGGCTAATGTTGTCCCTATCATCAAAAAGGGTAAAAAGGAGGAACCTGGAAACTACAGACCAGTCAGTCTGACATCAATCCCTGGGAAAATTCTGGAGCAGATGATAAAGCAATCCATCTGGAAGCACCTTGAAGACAATGCCGTGATTACTCGAAGCCAACATGGATTTGTCAAAAACAAGTCCTGCCAGACAAATCTGATCTCATTTTTTGATCAAGTCACCTCCCTTGTGGACTGTGGGAATGCTGTAGACATCATATACCTCGACTTCAGCAAAGCTTTCGACAAAGTGCCCCATGATATCCTGATGAGCAAAGTAGCTCAAAGTGGGCTAGATGAAACAACAATCCGGTGGATCCACAGTTGGCTACAGAATCGGACTCAAAGAGTGCTTATCCATGGGATCTTCTCAAACTGGGGAGAGGTAACAAGCAGGGTACCGCAGGGCTCAGTCCTGGGCCCAGTGCTCTTCAACATGTTTATTAATGACTTGGAGGAGGAGGTGCAGGGAATGCTGATCAAATTTGCAGATGACACAAAATTGGGCAGGGTAGCTAATACTTTGGAAGACAGAAACAAAATTCAAAGTGACCTTGATAGGGCTGAAAACAACAGAATGACATTTAATAGGGATAAATGTCAAGTTCTGCACCTCGGAAAAACAAACCAAATGCACAGTTACAAGATGGGGGATACGTGGCTCAACAACACCACAAGCGAGAAGGATCTTGGAATTGTTGTCGATCACAAGCTGAATACGAGCCAACCATGTGATGTGGCTGCAAAAAAGGCCAATGCTATTTTGGGCTTCATTAATAGAAGCATAGCTTCCAAATCCCAGGAAGTACTAGTCCCCCTCTACTCAGCACTGGTTAGGCCTCATCTGGAGTACTGTGTCCAGTTCTGGGCACCACACTTTAAGAAGGATGCAGACAAACTGGAGAGGGTTCAGAGGAGGGCAACAAAGATGATGAGGGGACTGGAAACAAAGCCCTATGAAGAGAGACTGAAAGAACTGGGCATGTTTAGGCTTGAGAAGAGAAGACTGAGGGAAGATATGATAGCGCTCTTCAAGTACTTGAAAGGTTGTCATAGAGAGGAAGGCCAGGATCTCTTCTTGATCATCCTGGAGTGCAGGACACAGAATCATGGGCTCAAGTTCCAGGAAGCCAGATTCCAGCTGAACATCAGGAGAAACTTCCTGACTGTTAGAGCAATATGACAATGGAACCAATTACCTAGGGAGGTAGTCTCCCACACTGGAGGCATTCAAGATGAGGCTGGACAGCCATCTGTCAGGGATGCTCTGACTTGGATTCCTGCATTGAGCAGGGGGTTGGCCTCTATGGTCTTGTAGGCCCTTCCAACCCTACTATTTTATGATTCTATGATTCATCTCACTAGAAGCATGAAAACCCTGAATATTACCTTCAAAACTATTTTCATGTTTGTTTTCTGTGCAACCTTTCTCTATTTATCTCTACTTTATCTATCTACCTTGTGCCTTTTTGAAAATATTAATTTGTTTTAGTTAAGAAAATGTAAGTGTTGTTTCCTTTATGGAGTATTAGACTGAGCTAAATTAATTAGGTTTAAGATGCTTGGCTGTTTGGAGCCTATGAATCCTTAGTATTTCCCATCAAATCTTCAAGGATCCTGGGCTTATTTACTACAGGGGGATCTGGGGCAGGACTGTTGAGAACCTGAAGAACTCACTACATAGAATACCTGACGTAGAAATTTCTAGGGCCTAGAGAGTAAGGCTCACTCCCATCAATTTTGGGGGACAGAGGTCCATTCAAGAACTGGGGAAGCCCCACCACCACCACACACACATGCACTTCTTCCCCAATTCTGTCTCTCAGAAAAGGCATAAAGAGGGAACACACCTAAGAATTTGCTGGCTGAAGATTTCCTTCTCCTCAGGACTGACACGGGCTGATGGAAAACCATCCTGCTGCATCACTTCCTTGATCCAGATGCTCAAGTAAGTGAAGCAATGCTTGTTGAGAGCAAAGAGGATTTCAGCAAAGTGATCCATCAAATTGCGTGAGGCTTGGCCACCTACACCCTGCAGGGATGGAACAAATCCAATTAACCCTTTCAGGAGTCTGCACAGCAGGAGGGAGCTTTACACTGCAGACCTAGGAAAGCTCCAGCAGACAGCACCAAGGGCCTGGTTACAGGCTTCAGTGTATTTAAGAAAGTGGCTAACAGGCAATCATATTCATACTTACTTGGAAGTAAGCCCCACTAGAATTTACTTCCAAGTAAACATGGACAGGAACAGGTTGCAAGTCAGCCAGAGATATTTTCTGGTAACAAGAAAGCTGAATAAATAATACACATTGGGATAAGTGCAGCATATCTGTGAGCAATGCATGCTCCAATAATCCCCTCTCATTGTTCCCAAATCTAGCCTGAAAGGCCCCACTCCTTACCTCAAGCACAGCCTGCAGCAGCATTTTGCCATTCTCATGTACCACTTGTCCCACAGGTGGAATCTCCCCACAGCGTGGCAACAATTCAGTCTGCAAGAAACAATTGGTGAGAAGGAGGTGCTGCAAACTGTCTTGCTGTTACTTGACAAAATAAAAAAATCCATTCCCAAGTGGGAGACTGCCCCTTTCTCGTATACATGATCCAACCAAATAGAGCAGAGGTATATACAGATGCGAGAATATGTCCTCCTATTCTACCAAAGTACACATGAATCCATTGCAAAGAAGAGAGATGCCCCCAAGTGGCAATTTATAAAAGAGAAGCACCCTCCTGGAGTTTGGGTGAGGGTTTCTCTCAGCAGTTGTAGGTGGTCTTCACCCTCTCCAAGCCACTAGGCCCACACACAGCTCTGTCTGTACCATCAGCCCATCATAAATCTACCAAAGGCAAAATACTCACAAAAAAGCTACAAGCAGCTTTGACAGTTGGTGCTTCAGGGAACTTCAAGGAGATCACACCTAGACGGAAAGCAAAAGGTGAGAACTCAGCTAGCACAACTCATAGCTTTCCACATGGGCAGGGAAGAAAAGTGGCCTTCCTTTCTCCAAGCATGGGGACAGTGCATGAGGCTTTCGCCTGTTTGATTTGGGGAATGTTTTCATAACAAGAACACAGGCCTTTGCTGCATTTCTTGTAATCCTCTGAATCTGTAAGGAGCGTAACTAAAGCACCTTCCCCAGTCACTGCAAGGAAGCTAAGTTTTATGGGGCCTGCCTACTCACCACAGTGGAACACTGCTTTGACATCCAGGCTGCTACACAGGAACAAGTCAGGTTTCCGTTTGAGCGCCTGCAAGGTACACACAGATACACAGAGAGTAAACACAGCTCTGGCAAGCCAGGGGCAAGCAAGTGCCACACAGCAGCCCCCTGGCCAAGGCCTTCATGTGCACTTACCTGGCCATCAGCCATGGTGCACAGTAAGCCAGATATGGGAGAACGGGAAAAGATATAAGCTGGGCACTTCTGGAGTCAAGGCCATATAGGACCCTAGGTAATTAGAAGACTCTGAAGAGGCATGTCATTGAAATATTACCTAGGAAACAGCCTCCTACTTTTCTACAAATGAAGTTATATTCAGGTGGGGGAATTTCATTCTGGACCACCAGGAAAAAGGAACAATGTAGTTGTAGAATCCTTATTAAGACAGTCACTTGATGCCTGGTTTTACTTGTGAGATTATATATTGTACCTTGCAATATACTTCAGCACCATAGACAGCAAGTACAGGCAAGAACTTTACAAGCCTAGTCATTTCAGCACCATGGACAACACCCCCGCACGCTGCTCCCACTCCTAAGACAGGATAGACATTCCCAAACACAATGTCTTAGCCCAGCTTTCCCCAACCTGGAGCCCTCCAGATATTTTGGACTTCAACACCCATCAGCCCCAGATAGCATGGCCAATGGTCAGGAATCCTGGGAATTGTAGTCCAAAACATCTGGAGGGTACCAGATTGAGGAAGGCTGCCTTAGCCTATAACCAACCTCTACCCTCCACTGAACTATGTGAAGTGTGTTTTTTTTCACTATAGCACCATCTCCAGAGAAAGCAGAACTCTTGCCTGCTGTACCTGCAACCTGACTCTCATGATAATAGTCACAGGTGTAATGATTGGTTTCAATAATTTTGCCTTCCCAGTTCCCAATTTTCCTGCCCTCATTGTTCATTGCTTTCACACCCAAAGACAGAGACAGAAGAAACAAAGAATTATGCCCCTTTCCATGTGGCAATAGTAAAAATGCACAACAACTGGACTGAACTTCAAGCTTGTCTATACTACTGCTTACTTCTGCCCCAAACTCGCATGGTACTAATTTGCAGGGTTCACAACAGCTCTATGTTGCAAAGGCTATGCTTAAAACTGCCACTGAATATTTCACACACTCTCCAATTTTTTTAATGCATTTTTTTCCACTGCCTTACAAGAAAAGATTTTGCTTGTTTATCACTCTCCAAGTCTAAGTCTTACAGCAAATGTAAACGGAAAATAGGTATGCCTGGCATATAATTGCCTTTTGTGCCATACAGCACAGAAAAAGGTAGCAAGGCAAAGTAGAGTATTATATCAAATGTCTGACCCTGCACTTCTTCATAATCTGTTATAGAAGCATTTGCCCATATTTAGAGCAGTGCAACATGAACCATGCAGAATTAACTACTATGAATGCTTATAAAGATATACTACAAATTGGCTTTTCTCTCTCCCTTTTTAAGGAAACTCAGTCCTAGCTCACAATATGCTCATAATTTAAAATTAACCCTTTGGGTCTTTTAAGAATTGCCTTCAACTCAAAGCAGTGCACCAAAATTAAGACCTGTAAGCACATATGAGAAAGAAATCCTTAATGGATCAACAGTTTGACATTTTAAGCAATTAGAGTTGGTCCAATAAAATGTAATTCCTTTACTTATCTCATTGTTCCCCAGTTTTCTCTAAGCACTAACAAAACAAACCCAATTTCAGGAAAACAGAAGTGTCAGAAATATTTAAGCCTGGTGACACAGTTTTCTGATTTAGGCCTAACATAGGTGATAGTATAAATATTTCTCTCTATGCTCCACATTATACCAGTCCGCTTGATTGGGAGGTCAACTTTGTTGCATGTCTAATGATCTCATTCTAGCAAACTGGTTCTTCTGCTAGGCCTGGTATCCTAATCTCTGTATGCTGGCTTCTACATAGACACATACCAGATACTGCTGATGCTGTGAAGAATCTTCCTACTACTCTCCAAATGTTAGGGGAGGACATTGCCCTGGGATAAAAGATCCCTCTCATACCAATATAACCAAGCCCTTTTAACTCAGCTGCTTAGAGAGCATGGGACTGGAGAGGGGACACCAGGTGTGCAGTGTAAGCAAACAGCAGATGTTAACACAGGTCTTCTAGAGTCTTTTGCCAGCTGAGGCTATCCAACTCCAAAAGAGAACGGCCCAGGTGAGATTCAATAGGTCTCTGCTCATCACATGCCTGCAAATGTGGGGAGCTGTCAAACTCCAGGAGATGCCTTTTTAACTCCAGCCCAGTCCTCTTTGTCTCATAAAGAATCCAGAAGGATGAATAGTTTGGGACCACACTACCTCAAGGAGCATCTTCTCCCAAATTAATACATTCTTCCTCATTTGCTTAGAACATCAGTTGAGTTCCTGCTCCAAATGACACAGACATTAAAAAGTAGGCTGGTGGTCAGAAGGAGCAGGGCTCTCTCAGTGTTGGCACCCATCCTTTGGAATCCCTCTTTAGGAGTCTGCCAAACTCCATTACTGCATTTGGATGCATGGTCCATATCCTGTTAAGCAAGGTATTTGGAAGATAAAGGTTTTAGGTCCTGACTGTTGTGATAAAGCTTTTAAAGTTTTAAAGGCTGTTTTAAAATTAATTTTATTGTATCTTGTTATTGTAAGGTGCCTTGTAGGTCTGCCAGACCGGAAGATGGAGTATTTAATAGCTACTTAGTTTTCTACCGGGGAGTGAGCAAAAGGCCTAATGGCTACACAGGGAGTCACAGGCATGTCAGTCTGCTTCTTTATTACAACCATTTTGGAAAGAACTGCTATCTCAGTGAAGAAAGGTGGGGCCCAACACATTTGTTCAGAAGGAAGCTCCTGTCCTGCAGGTTGTTTTGAGACCCCACAAAGCCATGTGCCGAGCTCTAAAATGAAGTTTCACAGGCAATGTAAAATTGCAAGTTGGGTTGGCCAGCAAGAAGACAGCTGGTAGGTTCTTCTGAAATCAGTTCTCTCTCTTGGAAGAGGCACAGAGTAAGATTTCACTGAAATGGTACTAACTAGGCTTGGTGAGTGGGACACAAGGACCTTTGGGACACCAGGAGGCACTACTCTGTTGAGGAAGAAGCTTAAGTTGTCCCTACTGGAAGAGACCAGTATCTCCTATGTGAAACCAGGTCATGGGAGATAATCTGGAAAAAAATGTACATGCAGTCACCATTTACATGGCTGCCAGTCAGACTTGAACATTGACTAGTAGACAGGGGTGCTTAAAAGCTGTCAGTAGGGATTGAAAATTAGGATTTTAAGAAGCATGGTCACAATGCAAGTTTCAGAGCTGAAGCACATTTGCTTCCAAAAATTCTCTGCAAGTCTGTTGACAAATATTCTCTGAATATATGGCTATCCACTGAATATTTTTTATTAACACCAGTATGACTTCTGTGTGATTCTTTTTTCTCCCCCAACTCTGTTGGAAGGGGTGGAATAGTGCAATGGGGCCTAGATTGATAGCTGAAATAGAAGAATATGGGGGTGCCAGTGGACCAGAGAGTGCAGTGTGTCTTCAGGCCACTCGCTTTCACATCTCCTAAACAAGGGGTGAAAGAAACCAATGGGCAATCGTATGCAGCCTCAGAGTTGCCAAATCAGCCAAAGCCAGACAGTTCATAATCTGAGCTTCTCACAAACTATACAGGGCTAAAGGAACAACACTTATTCAACCATGAAGGGAAAAATGAGAATGGGGGAGGGAGTGGGGAGGGAGGGACACACACACACACACACACCCCCGACAGAAACAACATAGGGAGGCATTAACAGCATTGCTCTGAGTCCACTGAAACACCACCCCTCTAAGGTCCAGTCTGGGCTTTGTTAAAATAACCATCACTGTCCTAGATACAGTATTCAGTCTTTTTCAGAAACAATGTAGGCTTGAGCTTAGGCTTTATCTCTCATTCTGGATTCTAGGGAGCTTCTTGATTTGTGGCAGGACCCCAGGCTGCATGTAGGCAGCCAGAGGTTTAGGGGTCCCGATTTGCTCCGTCTCTAGCTGCAGAGAGTCTGAGATGCTGTGAGGCCCTCAGCTGGTGGAGTGGGAGTGGCCAAGTAGGCCTCTGTTGGCTCCTCCTCTGTTGGCTTCACAGCTTCCACTCTGACTGCATTTTTTCCCCTCATTCCAAAGCTCTTCCCACTCACAATATTCCATTTTTCTCTAGTCTCCTAGAGCTATGCCCTGATCCCCTTCCCAGGATGATGAGATTCTTCCAGTCCTCTCCTGAAAATATAGAACTACCATAGGGCTATGTCTCTATTGATTTCAATATTTATATTTCACTGTAAATCGATAGCCGACATCCCCTTAACTAGATGACAAAATGAGAGCCAGCATTTAGAAGAGTGATATTTCAATTTTGAGGTTTAAAATTCTGTCATCAAATTTCAAAATTTTCTAAAAGCTCATTTCTGTTTTACAGAAGAGACACGTGAGATGTACTAGTATTATTACTTGCCAGATCTGCAAGCTATACAACTGCCACAAGGGGGAGCTAAGTGCTCAGGCACTTCTCACACAGTATACAGAAACCTCATTAGGGGACAATAAGCCAGAGCCAACAATCTTGCTGTAGTCATGAAAGCTGGGTGGTACCAAAGATCTCACCCCTCTCTGCTCCATCATTTCCTAGCACTGCAGCTTGTTTCCAGTCTAGGAATGGCTCATCCAAATTCAGTCAGGGTGCATCCTTCACTTACTCCAAAGATGAACAGCCCTCAGCCCCTTATGCAGTTTGTATTCTACCATCACTGCCCTTCCCATGATGTCATTTACAGCATTAGAGACATGGCTGCATGAAAAATTCTCAACCTGAAAGAAACCAGACCTATGAAGCCTTGGCAGGAGTACTGAGGGATGGAGCGCAGAAGGATTTTGAAATCAAGCGGGTAGACAAGTCAAGGCTCATGTGCTATCCCTGCCTTGCTTTATTCCCATTAAATCAGCTGCCCAACCCCCAGGTCTGTAGATGGAGCCCATCAAGTTATTCAATATAACATCTTTCCAATACAACAATTTGTCAAGAGGTCAGAATCACTGCACACACACAAGTGCACTAGAATGCTACTGCTATAGCTCTTGTAACACATTTGTTATTTTGCAGCAATCCCCTTCTGTAGCAGGTCACAGCACATGACCTGAAGACAAACCCAACCTACAAGCCTTGTTGCATTACTAGGTAGTGCCCCTCGGGAAGAGGAAGGGGCAAACGCACACCTATGAAAAAGGAGAATGTTTTGTTTTCAACTTCCACGGAAACAGATGGAGAAACTCGATATTCAACTAAAAGGAAAAAACGTTGTCAACAGAAAGCTAAAAATAGGTTTAAATTGAATTAAAAAAGAGAAAGAGAGAGAACAGAAAGTGAATGAATAAGAAACTAAAACACACCTGTGCCAGGAGTTGCATAAATGAATCAACAATATCAGGATGATCCCTGGGCCCTAAAAATATAATAAAGATGTAACTGAAGAGAAAAATCATACAAACAGCAACTCAACATCATATAGTTATGTGATACAGAAAGAATTTACAAGTGAAAACAGGAGTAAGGGAAGGAGGGGTGCAAGGGGTAGGGTTGAAGAGGGCAGGCACATGAGCAGCTTGAAGCAAGTTAAAGAAACAAAACATACAAAAATCATGGAGCTTGGAAACCCAAGAACAGAAAGAAAGTGCAAAGGAATAGGCCTGTTGCCCAGAGTCCCCTGCCAAGCACCAAGGATAGGAAGGGGGAGCTCATTGCACCCTAGCAGGGAAGGAGAGGAGAAGCAGGAGCTAACTGGACACCAGCTTCATGTGGAGAGCTAGCATATTTGCACTGGAGATGTTATCATAAAATGCTTAGTCCCGAAAGGCAACTTCGGAGTCAAAAGACAAATCCAGTATTGATGTGGACTGGGCACAAAGTCTTGGAAACCCATGAGAGCTCCCGATGTGCAGTCCAAACACAATACTTTCCTTTCACCCAAGTCCAGATGCCTGCCTGGCTGGGAAGAACACAACTCTGAGACATCTACTGTAAGGGAAGGCCAGCATGGTTGCTGGTAACCACACTTCTCTTCGGCAGTGATCGTACCAAGCACTGTGAAAATCTTCTTCCTATGTGTTGATATTATAGGTATGCCTGACACAGCCAAGCAGTGACAGGGCAATACTACAAGCAGTGGTGGCTCCCCAGCAGTTCTGATATGAAACAAGCTCCTAGAGATGGGAGCAAACACCCTACTACCCATGTTATGGCTTATTGATTTGACTGAAGCTGTACACAGACTTCAAGCTTGTCCCCGCAACTGGGGCTAACATGATGTCAATATGGCAGTTCCATGGAAGCCAAGGCAAGCCCAAACACTTGTTAGGAATGTAACAGAGCTGTAAGAAGAATCATCTGAGCAAGAGAACAGGGGAGATGGGATGCAGAGCCAGCAGGACAAATATTTTATTTGGGCCACAGAAAGAGATTAATGGATATGGATGACTCCACAGCAAGCACAGGGGCAGGGGTTAAGTTGAAAGATGTAGCAACACACTCCCTAGCGATTCCTGAACCTGCTCAAAGTCAAGCATTAAGTGAAGGAGACTACTCACTCCACCTTCCTTCAAGGCTCTAAACTGGGAGTCTGGTAGGTGAAGGGCACAGTTTCAGCCCTG
Organism: Heloderma suspectum; assembly: GCF_057233095.1. Classification (NCBI taxonomy): domain Eukaryota; kingdom Metazoa; phylum Chordata; class Lepidosauria; order Squamata; family Helodermatidae; genus Heloderma; species Heloderma suspectum. The sequence goes on from NC_139461.1 coordinate 236,499,051, forward strand.
AAAGGCTGGGGGTGAGGGGAGACAAGACTGCACTACTGCCCACTCAGCCACCAATACATAGGGAGGAGCATGCCAGATAGTCCACCTCAGCAAGAGCTTTTCATTAGCCATTACCATAATTTGTACAAGCTGAAAGCTTTTGGAGCTCAACAGAAATTACCATGATTTGAGGGAGGGGCTTCTGCCTTCCTGCACACACCCTACAGACCAATCCAAACAGCCGAGACCAGGAAGAGCTGTTCCCAATGTGGCAGCCCCACAAACATGAGGGTGCCAAAGCACACATACCTTGCTGAAAGAGTGTTAGCGTAACTGATGTGACGAGCAGAAAGAGCGCCTTGATGGGTGGGAAGTGGGCAGGCTCATGGGCAAAGATGTGAACCAGCTGGGGACATAAGAGACAAGGGTAATTGAAGCCAGAACAATCCAGTATACCCCATCCTGTCCCACATCCTTAGCCCCTATCTCCCACCGCACTGGGAAAGTCACTGGTGCTCAGGCTAACTAGCTATCACTGCCCACTAACATCAGTAAGACCTTTACTGCTAACACAGCAGAGGAGACAGAGACCAGGTACTTCAGTGACACTGCAACGTTTCTCAGTTGTGTGTCCACATGCACATACACAATCTGTCTGCATGGAGACTGAAGTGGGAAAAGAGATAACCTTTTGAGCAATATCTATGCTGGAAGAAGAGGCAAGCAAAGGGTAATAGGTGGGCAAGAACTGCTCAACAATCAACTTACATCCCGAAATTAGCATCTGCCAGGAATTCTTGTGCTTACCTGCCGGGTGAGATCAATGGCAGATGCCTGAGGAATGGTGCTATACATCTGACCCAGCATCTCACACAGTTGAGGCACCATGGGTGCAAAGTCATCCAGGAGGGTCTTCACAGACTTCTCAAAAATGGAGCAGACTGACTGTGGGGACAGGAGGGGCTGCGTCAAGGGAAGAGTGGCTAAATAACCTGTCCTTCAGCTAAAGATCTATTTATCTAAAGACCTCTTTATTAATCTTGCATCCCGCCCTTCCTCAAATGAGTTTGAGGTAGCATAGGTGGCTCTCCCTCTTCTATTATGTGAGGTAGGTTAGAATGAGAGAGAGAGAGACTGGCCCAAGGTCCCCCACACTCTGGACCCAAGAGCACAGTGGCTTGCATAAGCTGATATTAGGGACCCAAATCCAGTGATTAGCTATCCCATTACCCTCACTGCTTTGGAACATTATTTTCTTTTCACGAACAGAGCTCAAATGAGACAACCCTGTATTTCAAACAGGAGTTGTGATAGTACCTAAGGTTATAGGGAAGCTTGCTACTCCACAAACCAGGTATAAACAGCTGATACATGGTTAAGGATCAGGTCCCTGACCCCAACATCTTTACACATCAGGCTGGTCTCTCCCAGGCAGCTGCTTGCATACATCCATCTCTATGGGACAAGCAGCTTACATATCCCAACCTCTGAGCCTTTTGAGTCATGCCCTTGCTATTTGCCCAACATTCATCCTCATACCTACTCAGAGCCCAGATTTTTGCTCTGAATTTGCAAGCTCCCATCTGATTAACATTCCTGAGAAATATGAAGAGCTTCACTCAAATTGTGGAAAGAATAAAGCAGTCATTTTATTAGGGAAATGTTTCAGAATCCATTGTCAGGACAAGATTGAAAATAGTAGATAATCATTACAATATTTCCCCATGCAAATGAAGAAAGCATTTGCTTTTCATTCTAACTTTTTACTAGCCCACTAAGTCAGAACTTAATGTGCCTCTCTGTTGAACCTTGAACTGCCCTGTGGCCGATCCTTCTGCTCTTTCTCCCTCCACCCAAACATTCCATTACTCCTTTATCCTCAGCCCAATAGGAACTCTCGGGACAGAAATTTGACTGTGTCAAAGAGAATCTATAGCCCTTACCTTGATACAGTAACAAACTGAACAAAATGTGGGGGATCAACTGACAAGTGAGATACACACATCCCTTTCATTAACATCCCAGATAGACATACCTACTTCTCTCAGTGCTGACCTCTGATTCTACTATCCAACTGTGGATTCTTCCCAAACCTGCCTATACCCTATAATCTGAAAATGAAGCTTCTACACACACAAACATTAGCTGTTCCTTAATCCCTTCTGCATAAAGTTTTTGATACCTCAAGAATGAGGAAACTAATTCAACGTAGAGCTACAATCATGGCTCAAATATGAAAATTTAGCTTCTAGCATAGTATCTAGCATGTCTTTCAGATTCCGACAGATCACAGCTATTAATTAAAAAACTCTAGCTCTAAGATGAGAGATAAAGCTAAAGAAAACCGAGACAGCACATTGAAAATTCAAACTAGAATGATGCATGTAAAGGGTTTCTAGTGGTTAGGAAAAGACACTCACATGTTGCACCTTCTCTTTTCCTCCCCCATAGGCCTCAGGCCCAACTTCCCTGCCTGTTTACTGCCCACCAGTATTCCAGAGCCCCGTCCCTCTCTATTACTGCACTATCTGCAGTAAAGACAGAGTGCTTAAGCTAGCATGATACTGAAAAGTGATACCTCTAGAACAAAAGATATGGGCACTTTCCCTGCTTTCCAGGCACAAATTCTAAATCTTGACCTTCTGGAACAAGTATCAAAGACACATCACCCACCCGTTTGGAACATAGCTAAAGCACTCAGCTAGAATTTTTTTAAAAAGAAGCTTATATTTTGCAGTGTTTAGAAGTATCTTTGAAGCTAGTATTTCCTATGGACAGAATTTACTATGACATTTATTGCTGCTTAGAGGCTGGGCACCCTGCTCAACTCTCACATAAAGTGTACATGGATCAAGTTCAGCTCCCCCTTTTACTTGACTACCCTCCACCCAGTGGCTTAGACCCCAACTGAATCACAAAGGATCTTACATCTTTATTTCAGTATCCCTTCCCAAAAATGTTAGCAGGCAGAAACTTACAAGTGGAAAAAAAGGCAGAGGGGGAGCGGAAAAGAAATTCTGATGGCAGCTTCTTTGGGTCAGTGGAGAAGAGATTGACTGCAGCTTGGCTGTCTCTAAAGAGCACGGTGAAGCTTACTGGTGGGAAATGTAACTGCAGGATGGCTGGGCTTGTACATCTGTTTCCTTCCTCTCTATATGCACATGCACAGTAGCATACCTATTTCCTTTTCAGGCAGGTAGTCTGCTTGCCTTCTCTCTCCTCCCCTGCTGCATAGAACAGCTTGGAAGTGTTTAAAATAGTACCACTGATTTATCATGGGGAAGATTTTAACTATATAAAAATGCCTACAATAACTGCATAGATTTAAATTAAGATGTGTAGGCCTATAATAAAAATGGTTACCTCTTCTGCTAAATGGAGTTTTTGCTGATCAAAATCAAATCAGATTGATCTTAAAGTATTTTGAAAATCTTTCCATAATTGATTCTGCTCATAGCAAACTTGTGAAAGTTGTTCATAGGATAGCAGAAATGTGCAGCTTAACTTGCTGTGAAGCAAGATGCCACTTTGCCAACTTCTTGCTGTAAAACAAGATGCCATATTGCCAACTTCTCATCCACAAATGTCACATACAATCCAAACAGCATCATTGCTGTATAGATGACAACTCTGGATAGCTTACCTGAGGCATCGCTCTTCAGTTCTGTCTGCTGGGCTCAGCACACAAGTCCTATAGGTTATCCCAGAAAGGGAGCATGGTCCTGTGGAGCTTCGCAGTTCCCATCCAGTTAAGAGGAGCTAGACCAGATCCAATGCTAGGGTACACACTAGCATGGTCTGGGGTGGGTGGAGCCCAGCAACCCATCAGATACCAGCCCATATCCAGAGGTGTTAGCAGTACCAGCAAGGCTATGGATTTCTTCCTCTTGCATAGAGGTGGATCTTTCTTTAGGAATGCGTTTTTAAACAGAATGCCTTCTTGGCAGGTACCTTAAGGCCAAGAATCAGAGCAGCAAGTCCAGCTTGTCAGCCATTAAAGCCACCTGGGCAAAATGGCCTGACTGGGGCCCATGTTGTTGTTTTTTTAACCTGGCTGTTGTTTTTTAACCGGAAAGAAACATTACCTCCACAACCTGGGCATCATTCAACCACTTGCTGAGCACTTTCTGGATAAGCTGGAAGACTTGCTGCAACACCACCACTACCTACAGGAGTAGAAGAAGCACAGGAGATCATTTGGGAAATAGTCTACCCCACTTCTGGTTGGTGGAAGGCATTCATAACCATTCAAACCCAGGAATAGAGGGGGAATTAGAGCCATCCCTAGAGACCAGAAATTGTCCTACATCACTGATAGACAATTTGGGGCCCCACAGATGTCTTGGCCTACAATTCTCATCAGCCCTAACAAGCATAGCCAATGATGGGGGATGATGGGAGTGTAGGCCAAAATATCTGGAGGGCCACAAGTTGCCCACCTGTCCTACAGTCTTTATGCCACAGTGGCCTGCAAAAGAGTCACATTGCTAGATGTGCAGCTGCTCTCCTTGCTTTTCAAGGCCAATGCAAGGGAAGGTTACACCTCTCTCTGAAGAGTTGTTCTGGGCACTCTTCTGATCATTCAGCAGTCGTGTCTGTTACTCGTGCTCTGGGGTGGCTGATTTAAAGAGGGTCATTCAGACACTGAAGGGAACAAAAACATAGTGCCATATTGTGTACCAGCCATTTTTCACCACTCTTGATAGCATTCTATTATACCTCCCTTATAAAGAGTTAGGAGCTGCCGCCTGTAGTTACATGGCAGGGGAGACAAGAGGCCACCTAACCTATCCAGATACACAGCAACACCCACCGGATTGGGTCCCTGAGGCACTGGCAGCTTCTTGACCTCTGTGGTCTCATGATCATCATCATGGTGGCTGATGTCCAATGTAGTGAAGAGGTTGGAGAGCAGACCCAGGATATGGATGATGGCCAGCTTGTTGGAGGGGTTCGGCTGCAAGGCAAGGCATCAATGTAGTTTTCACACTGGACCCAAGATATGGGCCATTAGTATAAGATGCCTCCAGGATGGCAGCAAGAATGGACAGAAGAACTAGAAAGCATACTGTGATGCCTGATATTTCATCCCCACCAGACTCTCACTCACTCAGTTCTTAGTCCCAATAGAATTGGGGAATTGAAGTGTGTGTGTGCGTGTGTGTGTGTGTGTGTGTGTGTGCGCGCGCGCGCGCATGTGCGTGTGTGTTGGGGGTGGGAAGAGTAGAAACTGAAGGGCAAAGGGAGAATCAGAAGAAAAAAGGGAAGGAATGGAAGGCCTGCAAAGCCAAGTAGACATGGTAAGAACTAGGCATTGCTTGTAACAAAGATGGCAGCATCTTGCACACAGCAGGCCTCCTTCCTTAAGTGAACATAGCCAGCCATCAACAGGCAAGTGATGTAGCTCACCGTTTCATCAGCCAACTTCTCCAGTTGCTGGATGTAAGGAGTAATGAGTGAGTGCAGGTTCTTCAAGATCTCCTCCACTTGAAGGGCAGACAGCAAAAAACCCAGAGCTTGCATCAGCCACATGCACTGACTTGTCTGGGGGAAGAGAACAAGATGAACAAGATTCTCAAATTCACCTGCTATCCTCAGAAAGCTATGCTATACTACATTTCAATTGTAGTTCACCCTCTCTCCATGTTTTTAGTCAGCTCCAAGGCTTAAATCCAAACTGTGCTTTGTGCAGACTCAGCCCAGAAACCTGTTTTTAATGCAAGGACTCAGCACCAGAATACTCAGTGTCAGAGTCCTGAGACACAGGTAAACACAAGTAAGGCTCTTTCAGGCTACTTTATGAAATGGGAAAAAAATCATAATGGCTGTCCCTATCTAAGCTCTCTCTTTGGGAACTGAACACCACATTTCATCAATCTCTCTAATGCTTCTCTCACTGGCTGCAATGCTCAGTTTTGCTGAAATAATAGCTTGATAGGTAACTATGTCCTCTGTATACTCTTTGACCTTCTGTACCACAGAGAGGAGAACAAGTGTCTTACCTTGTGAATCTGCTTCATTAGCACATCCTACAGAGGGAAACATACGTGAAAGTGAATCTCCTTACAGCAGAGATTACTTACAACAATGTTCTAACCACATCATCAGCTGACAAATCTGGGAGGCAAACATGGGTCCAGAACACTTGGGACCCCATGTTTGCCTCCCAGTAGTTTCAGGGAGTAATGGATTAGCACGTGAAGAACTGGCTCCTCCTGCAGATGATTTGCAATAGAGAAAGAGCCATAAGGGATTTATTGTAGGCAGCTGGTTACATATATTTTGTTCATGCCACCAACAAGAGTCTGTGCCTCCACACACCCTACAAGTATAATTTCCCTTTTTCAGCCGGAAATGTGAGGGTACCACAGGTAGCATTCAGGCAAGCAGAGAGCTGAGCCCCATCTTGACCAAATTCCCACTGCAGGAATAGCTTAAAGCCCTCCACTTCCCCAACTGCCAAAATAAGTAAGCAAATACCCTGATGGGGTAGATTCAAGTTATTCTTATTGATTCTTGCCTTCAGAAACTTGTAGGCCTGAACAAAGTACGATGAATGTTTACCTATTGAAACTGACACATACACCCCTCCCCCCCTTGCCTCCTGCACATACAGCTCAAAACTAGAGTCAATACTTACAATTTCCTTGGGGAAAATGGTGGCGGGGGATTTTATTTATTACATTTCTATACCTCCCAATATAAGCTCTTGACAAAGCAGTTCACACCCTATGGTGAGCAAGGCCAAAGCGCACCCCACTCCCCACATTCATTAAACATACATACATTCTCCCATCCATGTGCACACACATACACTATGCATACCCGCCCCTTTTTCCTTGTTCTTTTTACATTTGGAGAAGTTCTCTCGCAGATGAGGAAGCAGAGACAGGAGGTTGTTGGTGAAGCCACAGTAGGACAGGGGTGAGGGAACACCTGAGCAGTGGGTAAGATGGGACTAGGCTGCAGAGAAAGTTAAACTTTATTTGCAGGTCCACCCCCATTTCTCCATTGTTTAAATGTTCCCTGCCAATCAGCTGAGCAATGAGGGATGGGAAAGGGATTGTGGGGAGTGGAGCAGTGGGGAAGGACAGGGGCTCCAAACTGTGAGACCCTGACAGAGGAAGGGGCATGGCTGACAAAATGGAGGCTGCAAGCCACATTGAAAGGCTCTGCAGGCTGCTTCCAGCCCAATGACTGGAAGTTCCCCACCCCTGCCTTAGACCTTTCAGTTACCTGAGAGACAGCAACAATGTTGGCAGCATAGGGAGGCAAGTCATATTTGCATTCACGGCAGATCTTCTTAAGGGTGGAGACACTAGAGATCGATAACTCAGGATTGCCTAGAGCCTGCAACACCAGGGGTAGGACGTTGTTGATCATGACGGGGTGGTCAGCAAGCCACTCTGAGAGGGCCCCTAGGCAGACACAGAATGCACAGTCAGGACTGCTCTGCTTACTGCACTGAACACTGCCAGTGCAGCTGAGTACTGCACAGGAACTGCTTCCTCACCCTACCACAGTGCATGGCCCAACAACTCACACACAAACACACATTCTTACTCATATTTACTGGACACTAGGGCCCAGCAGCTACTTCATCAATAGAGCCCACCAGTATCACAAGAGTTAAACAGGATCACTGGGATCAACCTCCCCTTTCAACATCAACTCCCCCTGCCCTTGCCCACTTTCCTCACCAATAGTGAACATAACCGTATCTGCAAGCTGCACATTGCTGATGCTGATGTGAGGGATGAGCCCGATGAGGCCAGGCACCACGTCTGAGTAGTTTACATCTATGGTCTCTGCGATGGATTGGAACCCGTAAAGCAAAGCTTCCGTGTGCTACCAGAGGGAAAGATTTGTCTGTTGAGCCCATGGCCTGCCAATAATGTCCCACTTTAATACCCCACACAGATGCAGGCCAAGTACAGCCAGCTGGTGCTGAGATGTACAGGGTGGTTCAGACTGCACTGTGCAATGAGGCCAGAGATAAAATGTGATACAGCATGTTCAAACAGCCCCCACCCTAGATTCCATTTTGATGAAAGATTATCAGGGCCAGCTCCCACAGAAAAGTATGATGTCTCACATTTCGTTATTTCCTTACAGTTAATACGATGCTAATTGTTTCACCAATAAGCTTTTTTGTAGAGGCATCCTATCTAGAGAGCGAATTCCATAGGACAAGGTCACTATTTCCCAGAAACACTCACGATTTTTTTCTTGCACATCTCCACCCTACCATCCTGAATAGTGCTTAGCTATATAATACTCAATGTAGTCTCCCCCAGCTGCCACTACCACCAAGGGCCAGTGGGAAGGTGGGGGAATAGGGAACACACCTGCACTCCTGCTCCCTCTCACCAAAGGCTGTTCTACTAGGCCACAACATGTTCAGTATGCTGGAGTGTTGGCATGACTGCTACTGTATTAAGGCTTCCAGTGCGTGGACTGTAAATCAGGGCTCAGGCTGGGTTCTTGCTTGGCTGTCGCAGTGATGAATGAGGAGCCCCAGCGGTCACTGATGCTTGACGGCCATCACTGTTCGCCGTGCCAACAGCATGCTGACAACACACCAAGGTGAGCAGATACATGCTGATTAGCTGCTATACAGGGACCCTTGGCCCAGCATTACTACTGTCAAGGCACAGCAGACATATCTAAGCATCTTTGTCCAAATTGAAGATATGGGTGTCTCTGACACTGCGGCTTATAAACCTCTGTGATAACACAAACCCTATGACTAGCTCCCATGCTGCAGACGTTGTCCAAGGATCCCCTATTTGGACTGAAGCTGATCAGCTGCTGGTATCACTTGACTGAGCATGTATTTGTGGATTCTGCAATCCTGCTATCAGACATTTTTGCAGAATTTGGTCACTGCTGAAGAATTATGTGAGCTGTGCCAAAACCCTTGCGAAAGACACCAACAACAGAGTGTCAAACTTTAAGACAGGAATTAGCAAATGGTAGCTGGGGTTCTAATGCAAGCCAGTCTGTTTTATAAATCACCAGCTGAGGTGTGCACTACAAGGATGACATGACCATATTTCAGACCCAATTAACACCAACAACTTTTCAGACCTTTTGAAATTCAATTGCCCCTCCACACACACTGCTCTGCAATTTAACAGATGTTTCCTCTAACCAAGATTCTCTGCACCTTCGCTCCACTCCAACACCTCTCTTCCACAATGCTCTCTAACCAGTCCTGGCCACAACTATTCTTGTCATTTCTACAAAAATCTACAGCAGCTCCTGTACTTGCTGCCTCTCTCCATAAGGACAGTTAGTACAAGATTTCCATTTGTGGGTGGAGCGCCCCACTCACCTGCCATGAGGATGGCTGTTCTGTGTTGGTCAGGAGGCGACCCAGCTTGTCATATAAGCTGCTCAGCAGCTCTGCTCCAAGCATTTCATACACATACATCAAGGTGTCTGAGATGTCCACTCTAAGGGGCAAGAGAGAAAAGAATCACAGAGCACTCCCACTCTACAGAACAGCAGCTGGACAGAAACTGCTGATACAGTCCCTAGCAAACCCAGGGAAAGTTCAACCTTTACTCCAACTGATGTAGCACAATCAGCTTCACTTTTTGCAGATCACAAGCTGTGTGCAGTATTAAAGGAGGCTGTCAGGCAAAAGGCCATTACCGGTATATCCGAAACTGCTCCTTTTCATCGGAGGACCAGCAGCTGTATTCTTCATCGGAAGGAAACTGAGCTTTGTGCAGGAGCACATCCACCAGCTGGAAATAGACAGGCCGATATACCTGCTGATACATGGCCTGCTTTTCTGGTTCAAAAGAAAGGATGTCATCCTGCAAAGAAAGAGACTGTTCCTCAAATGGAGGTTGAAAAAAATCAGCCTAGAGCTCCAACTCTCATGTTGATGTAACATGATCAATACCCCAACTTTTCGATGTGATCAGAAGTAGTAACCTCTCACTTTTGTTGAGTTTTCTATATGGGGAACCCAGAAATCACATTCTGAAGTCAGGCTACTTCACTCAAATAGTCTAGTCTGTCCAATATCATGTGGACTAGTTTATACTGCCAAGGCATCACAGGTCTCCCCTCTCAGTATTCCAAGCTCCAAAAACCTGCCCAGCTTCTAGGTACAAATCAGTGGCAAGAGGCTACAACAGTCTCAAAGCAAGGGCCACAGATTTCCCTTACACCCAGTTAGCAATTGAATTTATCTAGGCTCTCAGCACTGAGCTGACTATTCCCCTCACCTCTAAATCAGAGCATAAAGCAGAGGTGCACATCTACAGTCCACTGTCTTAGCTGTGTCATCCCATCTCAAGCTACCATCACCAACTAGGCTAGAAGATAAGCCATCACAAGCCAGCAAAGTAGCTGACCAAGTGTGCCAACTTCTATTTTCAGTGACCACCACCTTGTTCTGACTTCCACAGACACTTCTGGCCAGGTGTGGAATGAATTTGTTCAAACAATGTAGCAATGTCTGCTCTGAGGAGGATGCTGGGTACTCTCGTGCTGCTCAAGGGCCTGGCATGGACAAGACTGCATTGAGGGCTGGGCTGAAATAGAACAAGAGATGTAGAGCTAGCCTGGGCCACTGAGTTCACCCCCAGAGCTTCACAAAAGCCCTCCAATTCATGCCTAGTTATTGGGTGTGGAGGATTCAGTTTTCACTTGATACAGTTCCACTAAACAGAGGCTATGAAGGAGATACGCAAGGATAAGGAAAACCTTCACAGACCACTGTCTTGGCAGCTGAATCCATGCTGCCTGGCACAAAGTAGGCAATGCTCAGGTGAACATTTTGGGAAGCCAAGGACAGAGTAGGAATTGCAAGTCTGTGTGCTGGTGTAGAGTAGACATTGTAGAAAAAACCCTCTGCTCTCCAGCAGCATACACAAGATGCTGCTCCAGTTCCGTCCTCTTCATTAATAGTGATGTGCCTGTGGACTCAAGTACTGCACCAGTCACACACTGAGACAATGCATGACCTCATCCCATTTCAAGCTGGCACCCAGAGCAGCAGCATAGCTAGCCTTGATCTTGGACCGTGCAGGAGTGTGTCAGGCTAATTTGTCATGCTAATGAGGCTGCTGGGCTCCAAGGAAGGGTGGGGGTGGGGAAGGCAGGTCAGACAAGGCTGCACGGCTTCTAGCATTCTATCTCAGTGTAGCAGCAAGCATACACCACAACACACACATCCAAATCAGCATCTGCACTAACTGTACTTGGAACTGGGAATAGCAGCAGGTCAAATTGATTTGCTCTTCTTCTCTTGTCAAGCACAGCTGTTATCTATAAAGCTCTCCCTGATAAGGCCAAGGTACTGTAGTAACTCTCATTGCTATGGAGAAGGAAAAAGACCCACCACAACCTGCTCTGAACACTGGATGGAGCTTTGTTCCCATCAAAACAGAATATTGATAGTTAAGGTGCTTCTAGCAGGAAGTAGGTTGGTCCTTGTGACTCCATGATGAAGTGAGCAGTCTACCCCAAACTTCTATGAAAAACTAGATTTTCAGCTGCAAACCAAATGCCTTCAGCACCCTAGAGAACCTTAGACAATGCACTCAAGTACATCTGGGCATCTTCTGCACTGCCAGAAGGCACCTTACTAGAATAAAACCAGGTTGTTACAACATAGAGGCTCTAGTGAGCTACATCATCACAGTAGAGCCCAGTCACGCAGTCTGGCCTTCAATCTATGCATGGAGGAAGACAAGAATTTCCACTCTTCTAAGCACAGAGCTAACCCCAAAGTCTGACCTTGGAGCTCATGATGAAAGGAACCAGAACATTCCATTATACTCAGTGCAGAGATGATTAAGGCTAGTCATGTGATATGTGTTTACATATGCAGAACATCTGGTGCAAGCACACATAAAGCACTCAACAGGGAACAAGCCATACCAAGCTAGGAAAATGCCAATGAGGAAATCCACTTCAGGAAGTTAGCGAACACTTACCTGTAATGTATACCAGAAGGTGAGCGTAAGTGAACTTGTGGTCTCATTGACAGGATAGTGTCCTGGGATCCCAGTACAGAACATGATCATGTTGACAAGTGCCAGGAAGCTCTGCCAGTGATCTATCTGGTCCAAGAGGGCTCTGTGGGAGATAGTAGTCATGTAGCATCAAGAATCTGCTTTGCCATGGCAGGTCCATTAGAATGGCAAATACCCCACACTCAGGAAAATATAGCATATGGGTGTACTGAGCCCTCTGCAGAAAATTGGGCCTGGAAGCATAGTGAGAGGGACCCAGCAAGGCTTACCAGCAGACTAACCAGGTAAGAGTTGATTTACCATCTCCAATGGCTTCCACACAGAAAAGGGGTTTGAGGCTCTGTATAGCCTCCCCACAATCATGCAGCGGTACAGTAGTGCCCAGATTATGCTTTGGATCTCTGACCTATGGAAGACCTATAGGCTGCTTAGCTGTAAGGAAACCTAGTTTGGCACAGGAAAGACCCCTAAGCCTGTCCCTTAGTGAGCAGTATAGAGGCCTCAAGTGCTAGCTCCACCTTCTAATGATCATCACTACCAGATTCCATCACCATGCTCCTCACCGGGAATGATTCTCTCCCAGGGCCACAGCAATACGGCAGATCCCATGAGACGTCTCCATGTCCCTGCTCTGAACTGCTTGACGTAGCTGTTCCTGGAGTCCCAGCACAGGAGGGATGAGTTTCAGAAGAGTATTCACATACCTGCCAAGAGAGAGAAGAGATGGGGGTGGGTAGTTTTATGTGCCCCATGAACTCTCCCTTTTTTAAGAATGTAAGATGACTCCTGCTGGATCAGACCAAAGATTCATTTAGTTCTGCCTTCTGTTTCCCACAGAGCCTACTCAGATTCTTCAGGAAGCTCACAAGCAGGGACTGAAGACAACAGCCTTGACATACTGCCTCTGAACATGGAGGCTGCATCTAGCTAAGGTGGCTAATAGCCATTAATAGATCTCTCCTCCATCCACTTGTCTTATCCCTTTGAAGTCATCTAAGCCAGGAGCCATAACCATGTCTTGTACCAGTGAAATCCTTAAGTCAGCTGTGCACCGTATGAAGAACATCCTTTTTATCTGACCAGAACCTATTATCAATCAATACATTGGGTGACCCTGAGTTCTAGTGTTAAAAGTGAAAGTGAGAGAGAGAGAGAGAGAGAGAGAGAGAGAGAAGCCTTTATCCACTTTCTCTACTTTACAGAGTTCCATCATGCCCCTCCCACTGTTGTCCTTTGTCTAAATTAAAAGCACCTGGCCTTTCATTTCAGAGAAGGACCTCCACCTGCTTAACCATTATGGCTGCCCTTTCTTCAGATATTCAAGCAGTCTTGTATGACCAAAGGCCTTGAGTTTGCCAAGAGAGGTTCTTTCCACCCTGCACAAGCTTTTTGCAATTCTTGCTTGTTGTGATAATGGCAATATATGTACCTCTCTTAATATCTGACCTACAGCCAGGTCATTATAGGTCAACATCTTCAGGCACCTGTCAAGCCTCCTGGTCCACCTTTTCCTTACTGCTGCTACCTGCTCATCTGCCCTTTCCAAGCGTGCAAATAGCGACAAAAGTAAGGAGAAGGGGCAGTAGCCTCCACTTGCCTTTTCCTCTGGGCAGTGGTGTGGGTCGGGCCAGCAGGAAAACAAATGGGTGGTGGCATAGAGGTGGGCCCACTCAGGGTATCTTGCACAAGCACCCCACCCCCAAATCTTGGACTGACACTGCATATGTCAGCCTGATAAATCCAATCTAACTGTATATCAACTCTTTTGTGCTCTCTCTCTGATGTTTTCAGGAAGGGAGTCTGAGGAACTGAGGCAAATAGGGGAGACAAAAGATGAAGTTCTCAACCTTGTTGATAAATTAAAAGCAAATAAATCACCAGACCCAGATGGCAGCCATCCTAGAGTTCTCAAAGAACTCAAATATGAAATTGCTGAGCTTCTAATCAAAATATGCAACATGTCCCTAAGATCAGCTTCTATACTAGAGGACTGGAAGATGGCCAATGTAACACCAATTTTCAAAAAGGGATCCAGGGGAGATCCAGGAAATTACAGGCTGGTTACCTTAATGTCTGTTCTGGGTAAATTGGTTGAAGGCATTATGAAAGATAAAATTAGTAAGCATATAAAAGGACATGCCCAGCTGAAAAAGAATCAGAACGGCTTCTGCAGAGGTATGTCCTGTCTCACTAACCTTTTAGAGTTCTTTGAGAGTGTCAATAAACATGTAGACAGGGGTGATCCAGCAGACATTGTCAAAAGCCTTTTGGAAGTCCAAGTAAACAAAGACTCCTGAGCAAACTTAGCAGTCATGGAATAAGAGGACAGGTCCTCTCATGGATCAGTAACTGGTTAAAGAACAGAAAGCAGAGAGTAGGAACAAATGGTAAATTCTCCCAATGGAAGTAAATAGTGGGGTCCCACAGGGATCTGTATTAGGACCAATGCTTTTCAACCTGTTCATAAATGATCTGGAATTAGGAGTGAGCAGTGAAGCGGCCAAGTTCGCCGATGACACCAAATTATTTAGGGTGGTTCAAACAAAAAGGGATTGTGAGGACCTCCAAAAGGATCTCCCTAAGCTGGGAGAATGGGCATCTAAATGGCAAATATGGTTCAATGTAAGCAAGTGTAAAGTTATGCAGGTTGGGGCAAAAAATCCCAGCTTCAAGTATAACTTGATGGGATCTGAGCGACCAGTCACTGACCAGTGAAGAGATCTTGGGGTGTGATAGACAGCATGATGAAAATGTCAACTCAGTGTGCAGTTACTGCTGCAAAAAAAGGCAAACTCCATGTTAAGCATAATTAGAAAAGGTATTGAGAATAAAACTGCCGAAATCATACTGCCTGAATATATGTCTCATGGTGCAACCACACTCAGAATACTGTCTACATTTCTGGTCACCATACCTACAAAAAAGATACTGTAGAGCTAGAAAAAGTGCAGGAAAAGGCAACTGGATCAAGGGGCTGGAGCATCTCCCCTATGAGGAAAGGTTACAACAGCTGGGATTGTTTAGCTTAAGGAAAAAAGGAAGGTAAGGGAAGACATGATAGAGGTATACAAAATTATGCATGGTGTGGAGAATGTGGATAGGGAGACATTTTTCTCCCTCTCTCAAAATACTAGAACCCAGGGTCATCCCATGGAGCTGACTGGTGGGAGATTCAGGATAGATAAAAGTACTTCTTCACACAGCGCATAGTTAAACTATGGAATTTGCTACCACAGGATGTAGTGATAGCCACCAATTTGGATGGCTTTAAAAGGTGTTTAGACAAATTCCTGGAGGAGATGAGTATCAGTGGCTACTGGTCATGATGGCTGTGTGCTACCACCCGTACCAGAGGCAGTGGGCCTGTGTACCCCAGTTGCTGGGGAATATGGGTGGGAGGGTGCTGTTGTGCTCATGTCCTGCTTGTGGGTTCCTGGTTGACAGCTGGTTGGCCACTGTGTGAATGGAATGCTGGACTGGATGGACCCTTGGTCTGATCCAGCAGGGCTCTTATGTTCTTATGATTCTTCCTGGCACAGAAGATTGTGATAACCTCCATTAACGGCCTTACTCTTCAACAGCAAACTTTACAAACCCTCCAGTCTAGAAATCCTGCTAGGAAAATGAACCTTGCACTTTCATGACAGAATTCTGTAGCACCTTAAAGGCTAATAAATATATTGTGATGAGCATTTACAATGTAGAGTCTACATGAGATACACGAAAACAAACCAGAGAGGTGGTAGGTATATTCATACTGGAAGAAAAAGTAGTGCACATTAAGGCTGAAACACAAAAATATAAGAGAAAAAATGCATGATTAACATATCCTGGTCCCAATGAAGCCTAGCAACACCACAGGTGAACACACAACCCATTTATACGTATTATTTTTGCAGAAGAATGCCAAAGAGACCTGCTCATACCAAGTTATGTTCTATATACAGGAGGTGACACCAAGATTGTAACTATTCAAAGGATGCAAATTTCCTATTGATGTGATAGCCATCAATATTCTCTGTTCACACCAAAGCATAGTGTTAAATTTACTAACAACCGTTTCCAGCCAACCTTTGAACCCCCTTAGTGGGTGAAGGTCCCAGGACATTGGAACATTCTCTCGTTAGTTCTGCAAGATGTCTCTTTTTAACACCTGATTTGTATCCACTTATTCCCTAAGTAAGATCATAACCTGTTTGGCTTACAGAATCAGTGCAGCATTGCAGACAAATGATAAACAAAAACCTGAAAGGAGGCACCCAGGATGAATAGAAAGCAAGAAGAGAACGAGTTCTCAGAGGTGCCAAAGTGAAACACCATGGTGCATAAAGGATAGCCACCACTTTAGTAAGCTGGCTACCTTTGTTCGCAGTGTTTGCATTTTATCAGATTGCCCCTGATGAAGAAGCCTCAGTCTCTGAAAAGCACTGGGCTTAAACAAACAGGTTTCATACTGGCACCTCTGAGAACTCGTTCTCTTCTTGCTTTCCATGCAAACAAACGATAGTATATATCACACTGGGGGTGAACAGGTGAATGAGTTCTTGATGGTACAGCTGTTATTTGATCTAGTAATAATGGATAGATATAGATTGCCTTGGGCAAATGGATCAGCCATTTTGGAAGGATTTGAGGTACTTATGCTTGACAATTTCATGAGCCAGAGGAAAGGTTTAGGCCTGCATTTGGAACATCACTGTAAGTTGATGTGGCAGGCTTTTGTTAGGGAGAGATAATTCATCTTCAGCAGAAGCCTTTTTTAAAAACTCTGAGAAACTTTGCCTATGCATAGTTTTTTTTTTTTTTTACAAGTCAGCCAAGCTCACACCTATGGCAGATGCAATCAAAAATAAAAACTTAAAAGTAGCGTATGGAATCAAACATGTGTATAGGACAAATTAAAATTAGGTTTTTACTTTTTAGTAGTGAAGCTGAATGATGATCTCTGTGATTTCTAAAGACACTTGTGGTTTTAAGCTAATAAGAATGAAGATTCAACCCCTAGTCAGGTAGCCGCTCCAAGGACAAACTCTCTAGTCAGTTCTCTGTGATGGTAACTAGAAATAATGCCTGCCTCTGTCTGACTGGGGCAAGATTCAATCTCACCTTTTAAATTTTAAAGCCTATTTTCTTGTTCTCCAAGGATAACCTTTATTTCTTATCATTAGCCACACTTGCTATTATCAATGTAGATCGTTTATCTTTGTTTCTGTAACTTATCAATGCTTTAACTTCTGTTGTAAGAAATAACATATTATTCATCATTATTACATTGTTGCAAAAAGCATGCTTCAAAATATCAGTCTAGTCTGGGAGTAGGCAGCCTGACGCCCTCCAGATGTTTTGGACTACAACTCCCATCATTCCCAGTCAGCATAGCCAATGGTCATGGATTATGGGAATTGTAGTCCAAAACATCTGGAGGGCACTGGGATGCCTACCCTTGCTCTAATCTAACCTGATACTAGTAGGCTGATTAACTATCAATCTATTGATCTTGTATGCTGGAAAACTAAGTAACTGGGTGTTTAAGACACATACTTGAAACTAGAAAACAGGACACCTAACAGGGTTGGAAGCCCCAGGTCAGCACTGATTTTCTGAATTCATTTCAATTGTTTTGCAGCCTGGTTTTGGCACTGAAACAGCACTGGTTGCCCTGATGCCAGGAGGATGACCGGAGAAATGTCATGGTGCTAATTTTCCTGGACCTCTCATGACTTTCAATACCATCAACAACTGTATTCTTCTAGACAGGCCGTCATGGAGGGGACTGGAGGCACTGCTTTAGTGGTTCTATTCCTATTTGGACAGTCAGCTCCAGTGATGCTTGGGGGTTGTTGCTGCAGAGCTCTATTGTATCTCCCATGCTGTTCATAATCTACACGAAGACACTGAGCGAGATCATCTGGGGATTTCGGGTGCAGTTGACACCGAACTCCTTCTCATTTTCATCTAATTCAACTGATGTTGTGCAAATGAATCAGTAATGGTCTAGGGGTTGATTTGAAGCTCAAGTGATGGCAAGAGAGATGTTCTTGGTAGGCCATTGGTAGGCCATAGGTTTATGTAACATGGGAGATGGTGTGCTGCCTGTTCTGGACAGACACTTCAGGATCAAGTTCACAGTCTGGAGGTACTATTAGATCTCAACTTATTTTTGGAGGCCCAAGTAGCCCCGGTGACATAAAGTACCATTTACTAACTGAGGCTGGTGCAGCAGCTAGTGCCTTGCCTAGACAGAGATAGTCTAGCCATAGTTATTCATGTTCTGATAAAGTCCCATTTGGATTACTGCAATGTGTTGGACATGGGGACAGTTCAGCAACTACAGTTAGTACAAAATATGGCAGCTAGCTTACTAATGTGGACCAGACATATGGAACATCAACTTACCAACTTCACTGCCCCACGCTGGTTTCCAAACCCAATTCAAGGTGCTGTTTAAAGCCCTAAACATTTCAAGATGAAGATCGCTCAAGAATCACCTCCTCCCACATGAATCTGCCGAGATATTAAGATGTTCACAGACTTTTCCCACAGGTCTTCACACTCATCATCATCTGAAGCAAGGCATTGGGCCTTTTCTGTTGTGGCGCCCTGTCTCTGGAATGCTCTCCCCAGGGAGGTTAACCAGTTGCTGACTCTGCTTTCTTTTCAGTGACAGGTGAAGACGTTTTTACTCACCCAGGCTTTTTAGTAAGTTTTATTCTCAACTGATATTTTTATCTCGTTTTCTGTTGTTTGTTTTCATTGTCTTATTGCATTTTAACTGATGAATGTTGTTTAAAATGATTTATGGCAACTACTTTGTAAGGTAGATCTAAAAAGAATTATAGAAATTCTTAAAATATTACACTAATTCAGTTGCTCAAAAAAAAAAAAAAACACAGGGTGTGTATTGGCACCTATGAGGAACAGCCGTTATATAATGTTATGAACATAGAAGAGGGTGGCATAGCTGTCTGCTCATTCACCACAGGAATATGTTTCACCTGTGCCATCACCTAAACTGCCCACAAACACAATGAACTAGGAATCAGATTCTTCAGTCTCTCTAGTCATTGGCCCACTAAGAAACTTTACTTTAATGTTTAATCAACTTTAGCCAGCCTGACAATGCCTCCAAGTCCAGACCTGTGCTTTACAATCTCTCTGAATATGTCTCCTATAATGCAGGAATAGCCCAGGATGATACAAGACAACATGGAGATCACTATGGCCAAAACAGCATGGTATTTCCACATTGGGCTGCCAAGTATGTGGCAGCACCAGAACAGCAGGAACTACACTCAAGGAGTCTTGCAGCACATTAAAAAAAAAAAGACTAACAAACATATTGTGGCCTGAGGTTTCATAGGTTGATGCCAACTTCATCCGATACATCAGTGCACAAGACTTTTGTTTCTGCAGAGGACTAATCATAATTTCTTTCCTGGAACAGGCTAATCATAATTTCTTCCCTGGAATTTACCTAGACTCAGGTAAAATCAAAATCTGATTTCTGCATCAGAACTCAGAAAAGTTCTGATTTTATTTTAAATTAGTATAGGTTTGCAGGGTGAGTAGGTTCTGCTCAAACTTCAGGAAAATGTGGGTAGTTCCCCTGGCCCTCAGTCCTTGTTCTTCTTTCTGTATAGTTCTACCATTCCTCAACATTTTACGAAGTCCACATGTTCATCCATTCTGGGTGGAACATGTTCAGAAAATGAATAAAAATCTGAAAATGTATGCCACTCACATAATTATTCCACTCGAAGAATTGGGGGGGGGGGGTTTGAAGGCGTCAAGACACTTGACTATCCATTTCAGCAGATCAAAAGTACAATGCTCACACAGTGCTCTCCTGGGGGCATCCAGACAACTACTGCCTCCCTGTGCAAAGCAGCATTCCAGAACCATATAAGCAATTTCATGCCTGTCAATCTCCCTGCTGCTGCCAATAAGTGATTGTAACCATGACAACAAGTACAGAGGAAATGGAGAGGAAGAGGAAAGGATGGCCCCCAGAGAGAGGCTGTGCTGGCAGCTAATCGGCCAGCTGTCAGTTACCTGGCTACTGAGGCATATTATCTGGAGACATTGCTATTCTGCACTCACCTGCTTGCCCCCACCACACATGTAGCCCACAGATACAGGTGGAACACCACACCAAGGCACATGAATACAGTACTAAATAGGCCATCCGCCTCCTATTACCACTTTTGAGGCTGGGAATTGCACTAGAGGAAGAGACGTAATCCTGCTACTAATTTTTTTGAAGCCCTCAAGGATAAGTGGGACCACCATCGTATTGGTTTACTTGGGTCATTTCACAGAATGCCAGGTTTTGATGTGAAGGTAGCTTAAGTGCACTGAGCAATGCCCTGAGAAACCTGTCCACAACTACTGTGCTTATAGAATGGTCTTGCAAACTGAAAAGCATTTGGTCAAGTCAATGGTGCTTAGAAGCTTGGGGTGGGGTGGAGGTCTGGCTGGTGAAAAGGCTGCAAGTAAAGGAAATGGAGGGGAGGGAAGAAACAGGGCAGCATCATGTATGCTCTAAGGGCAACTCAAATGAATCCAGTTCTGCATTGCTGTGTGTAAGAATGGAAGTGGAGGAGGAGAAGTATGCCAGCTCCAGTGGATGCTGGAAAAAGACAGAAGAGTGTGCACCGAGGCTGCCAGCAAGAATCCACAGACAACGCAGTGCAGGGAGGGGCCTGTAGCCGCAACAGCAGCTCATTCCAAGCAACACCCATGAACAAGAAAGAGGTCGAGTACGATTCTTAAGAATAGCAGAGGCTGGAGGGAGGCAACCGAGTCTAATCCTGTTGGTCCAGCCAGGATCACATTGCTATTGCCTCCCTCTACATAATTTATTTACAATATTTATATACTGCTCCATATGTAGAAGAGGTTTTGGAGTGGTGAACAGTAAGAGCATAAAAAGATTAAAACACCACATTAAAATTACAGTTGTTTAAAAACACAATGCCAATACAAACTGTAACTGGTCAGTTAAGGAATGCCTCGTGGAAGAGTGCTGTTTTCAGAAGGCTCTGGAAACATCACAGTGTTGGTGCCTGCCGTTGGGGCAGGGAATTCCAAAGAAAGGGGGCTACCACGCTGAAGGCTCTCCTTCTGCTGGACTCCAGTCAGGCCACAGGCCATGTGGAACCAACAGGAGCAAGCCCTCCGATGACCTCAGTGACCAGGCACGTTGAATGGAATGGATGAACATGTGGACTTCGTAAAATGTTGAGGAATGGTAGATGACCAGGAAGAAGGCACTCTCTCAGGTATCCTGGTCCCAAGTTGTTTAGGGCTTTGTACACTGATACGAAAACCTTAAACCTGGCCTGGTAGCAAATAGGCAGCCAGTGCAGTTCCCTCAGCAAGAGAGTTACATGCTGGAAAGGGGCAGCTCCTAACAGCAGCTGAGCTGCTGTGTTCTGCACTAGCTCCAGCTTCCAGAGCAGCCTTAAGGACAGCCCCACATAGACAGCAACGCAGTAATCCAGCCTTGAGGTTACTAGCGGCTCTACTGCTGTGGCCAAGCTAGCCCTGTCCAAAGAGGCTGTAGTTGGTGAACCAGCCGAAGCTGGTAAAAGGCACTGTGAGCTGCCATGGCCACTTGGGCTTCCAGTGACAGTGATGGATCTAGGAGTACCCCCAAACTACAGACCTGATCATTCAGAGGCAGAGCAACCCTATCCAGAACAGGCAATGAACCTATCTCCCGGACTCAGGAACCACTCAACCACAGTGCTTCTGTCTTGCCAGGATTCAGTTTCAGTTTATTGGCCCTCATCCAGCCCATTACTGGTCTAGTGCTTGCACAATCTCTCCTGATTCAGATGTCACAGAGAGACAGAGCTGTGTGACATCAGCATATTGATCACACTTGGCTCCAAATCCCCTAATGAACACTCCCAGCAGCTTCATATAGATGTTAAATAACATTGGGGAGAAGGTGGTACCTTGTGGAACCCCGTAGCTCAGTTGCCAAGGGGATGAGGAATGGTCACCCAATGTTAATCTTTGAAATCGGTCCCGCAGGTAGGATGATACCCATCCTATGGAGTCGATCCAGGAACTTCCCTACATATCAGCTTCCCTAAGAGCTACAACAGTGTTGTGACAGATGTGAGGCTGATGTGGTATTTGACGGTGTTTTTAACAGCAACCAGGCTGCTTGCTCACCCACCCACCCCATTTTACAATGGCTGAAACAAAATGAGCTGCTTCTTTGCCTTGCATCCCTCCTTAACATTCTATTACCAATGCATAGAGAATACAGCTATCTTGAGCCCTCTCCTTCCCTCACCAACTCTCCATCGAAAATACATACACAACCCTTGTTCTGGAGATGCTTCCTAGGAAGCATAGAACCACTGTCTTGTCCAGAAGCCACAACAAGCAGTCAGCCACTGACATCAACTTCCCAAACCAGTCAGCCACATCATATTCTCCCTTGTGTCTGCCTGTTGCCACCCTAATATCTATCATTTTGGACTACCATGCAGTCTTACTTATTCCCCTACTATTTTATATGGTGGCTGGAGTTATTCCTTGCCCTATGTTCTGAACCAGATATATTTATGATACAAGTCCTGATAGAGCAATGACAATGACTGGCCAGATGGGTGGCTAATAAATCAAATAAATAAAACTACTGAAACAATGTTAGAAAATGGAAATTAGGCAAGATGATGTATTTGAGTGGGCCACTAGGGGTATAACTTGCCCTAGTGAGATCAAGGGCAAGTAAATGTAAACTAGCTAGTGATGTGTTTGAAAATTGCCTTGGAGGTCCTATTGAGCTGAAAGGAGACTCATACATTTATAAATAAATAAATACTTAAAACTTTATTTTCACTGTGCCTAGACTTTTGTGCCTCCCAGGTAAACAAGCTTCTTTTGAATTAAATATTCTGTCTTTTAGCTATTCTGGAAATAGCTGGACTACAAAAATCATTGTACTGTTGCTTAATCTACAGTAGAGGGTAAAATATAGTAAGGGTGGAGTGACAGAAAAGAAACTAGGGTACACTCAGGATCAGAGTATGAAAATACAGCTTTTTCTAGGCAGAGTAGTTATCCCAGCTGTACATCTGGCCTTTGTTCCACATGAATAATAAAAACAGCAATTCATCATGCAGATAACACCCAGAACCAAGAACCAATCAATAGTCAGTTTCCCCTTTATTGAACTGTGTATGGTAAACTTTCATCAGGGCCTGAGTCCAAATGGAGTTTTCCACTAAGTCAACCTGATCCTGTGATAACCATCCTGTATTTCAATGTCTTGTTCTGAATGCAAGGGTAGCCAGCTTCCCAAATCCCTATAAAGAGGGGTCTTGTTTCCAATAATCAGATTATGCCAATTCCATAGTCATAACTTTTCCTGTTTTAGTATTTTACTCTCGAACAATTACAGTCCACTATTCTGGTTTGCTTGTCCTTTGTGGTTTATTATAATTTCCTTTCAATTAAACTTTGCACTCTGAAGCAGCAAATCTAATGCTGTGGTAAGGAGAACTACTAGGTAGCAAGTTGACATTGCTATATTTGTGCATGCTCAGTCTATGTCACTCAGGACACTACTATTCAAGGCCAAGGACCCATTTCTTTCTTTGTATGTTTTTGGTACAGCTGTACTGGGGTGCAGAAAGTGTTTTAACTTGGCATACATGTATGCTCTGAAAAAGGCTTTCTGCATTTTCATCTGTTATTTTCACTGTAGACTTGCAGACCACATTAAGAATCACTGACTCAGGCCGTCCTAACTGTAAAACACTTTCCAGAATAAGTAGTTTGTTTACATGTTGGCATGTTTAACTGAACAGCTGATCCACTAGGAAATAAATTTTAGCTCCCACACTATCTACATTGGAAATGTATTATAATTGGCCTTGGCTCAATGATGTAAGCCGTATCAAACTTTAAATGCACAGAAAGGCAGGTTCCTAGACAACCGACTTGCTATTCAGTTGGAATTTTTTCTGTATAATGACTGACGAGGTGCTGATTGTAAGTCTGTTTTGGGGGGCCAGAAGGTAGAACCATTTTCTGATCCAAAACTAAAGTAAGGAAGTCTAATCCAAGCACAGCTCTGCCATCAGTACTGTGGTAGCTAATCATTTGATATGCAATTTCTTAAATGTACCAGGAGAAAAAGGGCAGCTAAACATTATTTTTTAAATTGATGATTTATTCTTTCTATTTCTAGTGCTTGAAATACTTTGTTCTCCTATGCTCTTTAAATTAAATGGCTCTACATTTCAGTGTACTATGTTTGGTCAAGGATAAGCTGTCTACCTTGCATCTGAATATACTTTGGTGAAGCTAGTGAAGCAAAACACCTTCAGGAATGGCTGGGAGGGACTGGACTGCCCGGAGCCCAGTAACTAGGACCAATAATAATCTTGCCTGATCTATATTATTATAAGCTTGTGGTTTTCAAGTTCTTCGTCATACTGGGTTTTAAATAAATGGTGGATGGGAGCATTAACGGTAACCCAGAATTTAGCACCAGCATTAAAGTTGACTAGCAAATTCCCTTTCGGATCAAGTTTAAACATCATGGTCAGGATATGCTTGAGCAAAAGAAGTGAAGCAATTACTTTGTCAGTGCACCTGGCTTTATAATGCAAACTTGGCAACCACTGTCTAGTAAAAAAAAACAAAACTGGAAAAGACAAAGATCTAAAATAACTCATGCACAGGCAACATTGAGTGTTAAAACTATTCCCAGCCAAAGCTCAACCACCCCCTCAAACACCCAGAGAATGCGGTTCTATTCTACAACAACACTGGATAATTTGTTCCAGGGCACATTTATTCTTATGAAGAGCATCTTCCTGAAATCCAGCCGAAGTCTATTCTCTTGCAACTTAAGTCCAAAGTTGCTCTTTCCTTCAGTGGTACTGGTAAATAGTAGTTTACGCTGTCACCCTTTTAGATACTTGAAAACTGGTATCATGTTCCCTGTAATTTTCTATTCTCTAGGTTGAACACACTCTACATTTCCAAACCTATATTTCTGGCCATGCATAGTTCGGCCATCTAAGAAACCACTGTACAAGTTTCCAGATTTACTGACGAGCCTTTGGGCAAAGCATCTAGCTCCTGGGCCTCGAGTACCTCATCTGTACTATGAGCAAGAAGGGGTGGGAAATGTGTGAGGATGACGGAAGGAGATAGGAAGCAAACTATATCATAGGTTCTGTTTGCTAACTGAACTGTCCCAGCCTTCCCAGTTTGTGCATTATGTTTACTCCCTCAGAACCACAACAATGTAATCACAGCAACTGCTGTTCCTACTAGCCATAATCATATTTTGAAATGGACCAATAGTCCTGGACAACTCTTCAACTGACTTAACTCCCATACTGAACTCAAAGAAGTTGCTGAATTCATGCACAGTAGTAAACTTCTGGGAAGAAAAGCCGAGTTTATCCTTTTCCCTCCAGTGGCCTCTAAATTCCCCCATTAGTGTCTAGCTTTCTCCCATATTGTAAAGGCAAAGGAACTACAAATAACAGCAGCTGCAAATGAGCTAACAGAGAGATGACTTAAGACCTTTATGAAGGCAGAAGGTAAGATTCTAATAGGAGAGGAGTCCAAAGAGCTGGGCTCTCTGACCACACTGTGGATTTGTATGGCACCCTTCTCTAGCAGCCAGATTAAAACAGAACCAACAGATGATCCCGTAGATTAGTTGTAGCTGAAGAATGTCCCTGTTTGATGCTCAATAGTTCACATCTCACAGGCATCAATGGCTCATGATTATTTAAAAATTAGCAAGACTGGTATTTTTCAGCCTAATTTGAGTGTTCGGTAATTCTGTTTTTATGGGTTAATATATTCTAATGAAAGAAAAGGTGCCAGCAAAGGATGTTAATGCGTGCTCACAAAGGGTTGTTCTAACTGCACAGTTCTTTACTTTGACCAAGCCCCTTCTCCTACAAGAAAACCTGCGAACTTCATGCACTAGCATCTTCTCCCTGCATTCTCTGTTCAAGCAACCTTCTACAGATATGAAACTCTCCTTCCCAACCAAAACACACACTCACTCACTCACACTCTAAGTTCTGGGCTAGATTTAAGAGTGTTGCTGCTGAAGGCTGGTGAAAGTTCTGTTAATACAGGACACACACACTGCTCGATAGCTGCATATAAAAACAACCCCTGTATAACCGCAACTGATCTATAGCATGAAACCAGCACTTACCTCTGAGCATCAGGCTGAGAAATGGCATTGACAATGGCCTCCACAGCTGTGTCAAAGAGTTCTGGATCATGCAGGGAGGAGAAGGCTGCCTGGATCAAGTTCTCACACTCCATTAGGGGAATCTCCAGCTGCACCCAACTGGAGAAGCACTTCAGCACCTTCTGTTTAATGAAGCTGGGAGAGTCTTGCTGCTGCAGCAATTGCTCTAGCAGGGGAAACACAGAACTGCACTCCTGTGCCAAGACACTACGCACCTGCCCCTTACGGTACTGAGGCAGACGGCTGGTTTGAAACTCCTCAGGCAGGACAGTCAGCAGCTCTAGGAGTGCAAGGCAGCGTGCTCGCCCATCTACATTAGAGTCCTCTGCCTGGAACATGCGCACCATTTCAGCAACAGCACATGGCCAGGCCTCTGGCATCATGTTTAGTGCCAATGAAGCCAGTGCCACACAGAGCCGGGTCAGGACGATCTTGGAACCACTAGCAAAACGGGTTATGTGGCTGAAGAGCTGCGATTTGAGGCTCTCATATTGGTCAGCTGGGATGTCATTCCAATACCGTGAAATCTTGATGTGGAGGGCGCTGGCCCCAAAGTATTGGATCTCAGGCACCTTATCCATATCGAGAAGCAGCCAACTGAAGTGCCAGGCTTGTGGTGACACCTGGGCTTGCATCAGCCATTTCTGAGCCAGGTTCTTGTTTTCAATGTTGGGGTCATAATACAATTGGTGGAGTGCCTGCAAGGCAGAAGACAGCAACTTAGTGAGCATTTTCTGCATTCTCACAAGGCACAAGACAGTAAGAAGTCAAGCTCAGATCCTATGTCATCAGTATCTGGGCTCTGAAACATTAATCTTCCCCATATTATGGATTGGTCAGCTCAACAACCCTACAGGAGGGTTGTCTACCGAAGTTTTCTTACCAACCCTGCTACGGATAAATCTCTGGATATAAGCTCTATTTTACTAAAGGATAACATTTGTACTCATTCCTTTTGGGGGACAATACTACAGACACTGGAATTAATACAGCGAGAACAACCCAGAGATCACAGACTAGTCAAAGTGTCAAATGTACACAATAGAAGAGAGGATAAAAATGCTCTAGATCTGTCAGCGTGGAAAACCATGATCTGGAATGGAAAGGGTTATAACTTTCACACCTTGTGAGAAAAAAGTAGCAGCTCTTCATTTTAATAATACCCTGCCTCAATGAAAGTCTAACCTAAATGCAGAAACATCTGCCATGTTTTAAAACCTGGCTTGGCACTGGACAGATATAAAGCAGGGTGCAGGAGGGACAATTTCATGTGGAAAAGAGCTGAGTGCAAGGAGAGTGCTGAACTCTTCTCTTGCCCCAGTGGTTTTTGTCTAAGTTGTGTTCCAAAGTTTGAATCAAGCCTCGCTAGAAGAAAAGCAGCTGGGTGGCAATTTCAGAGCAGAAGATTCAGAACCTCCTTCTTATCCACTGCTTCTCTGCTTTTGAATCGCTTTATGCCTATTCAGCACAACCTCCAATGCACAAACAGGTCATACAGCCATCACATCTAGTTCAACACTGAATTCGATGCACTTGCTGCACACAAAATGCAACATTCTCATTCAATTAAATCAAATGCACCTTTGTTTCTACATTTTACATGTAGGAATAACATTTTGGCTTGCTCTGGCTCTGGATATATTCTGTTCTACTGAGATTCAAGACTGAAGATGAAACCCTGCAAACTTAGCCTAGTTAAAGTTCTCTCATTCTCTCTCTTTACATAACTAGTAAATTCTTGTCAGTCTCTCACTCAGAAGGGATTTAAATGCTAATTTTAAAAATTCAACATCAGTGGTGCCGAGGCTTGCATGGTAGAGTTCTCTAGACAATGCACAATGTTTTTCAGCAGAGATCAGACTGCAGATCAACTTAGCAGATACAAATAACAGAACAACACAGAAAGACTAGAAACATACATGAAAAGATTTTAATGGGTGGGTTTAACAAAGGAAAATACTATGAAACCATGAAAGTCCAGGTGCTGGTTTTGAACAGTGCCTACAAAAGGATGCATCAGGCTCCAGATCAAGGAGTGCACTGTGCAGCCATGGCCTGTCTTTGTGACAGGTTACACATACATACACAAGCTGGAGACTAAACAGTGACATATCCCAAGACCATGGAATGCATCCCCTCCGCGTACAAATATACAGCAGACCACACACACACACACACACACCGTTTATATACTACTGAGATTCATAGCAAGCCCCTATCCACACAGAATGAGTGAATTTAAATTGTTTAGTCACTATGGTTTTGCTCAAGGGCTGATATTTTAGGCAAACATAAGATTCATAGGAACCAACAAAAAAATGGGAATCAGTTTTTGAATTTACGCAACTGAGGAAAATAAAGAGCAACCCCCATTTATATTTGGATTGGTGCTACTTATTTATAAAGGGTCTGGAGTCAGTGGCAGCCAAATTTGTAGGTAACATCAAATTATTCCCACCAAGATTCTGAAAAGATCTAGAATGATCTCTCCAAACTAGATGAATGGGCAACAAAATGGCAGATGAGAGTCAATATAAGTAAGTGCAGGCTAATGCACATATGGACAAAAGAAAACAAAAAAATCTTAACCACATACACACTGATGGGACCAAGCAAAAACTATACCAACTGGACTTGATCAGGTCTCACCCACTTAGTCATCACATAGGTGAAGCAGACAGTCACAGAAATACATCTAAGTTGAACTCCTGCCTAAGTTAATCATGTTAGAACTTCCACAGATATGTGCCTGGTGACCTTCTCACCTGGGACCTCAAACCTCCAGAGATTGTATGCTGCCAATGCTCAAATCTACATAATGTTTCCTCAGCTAGCAACATGAGTGTGCCTCTGCCCCTAGGCAGGGGAAGCAAAGGCATCATGGAGCCCATGTAAAGGAACACTTTGCACTGGCACCAGCTGCTGTTCAGTTCTCTGACCAGCTTCATGGTTTCAACACTGCAAGGAGTTAGCATGCATCAAATTCAGTCCTGTGACTGAGAAGATGGATGCAGAACAGAGTGTCATAAGGAGGCCTGGAATGTTGTGCTATTCTTGGCCCAATAGCAGAGAGAGTAACACATGTAACATTATATCTTGTAAGCAGCCCAGCATACAGGGTGATGTCTCTCCAGCACATGAACACCACTGGGACAGCGCTAACCTGATGAGCACCAGGTCACGTGGTATTTCAGCTACTCAGGCAACACTCTTGATACCTGGAAACCTAACAAGAGATCCAACTAGGATACATTTATTTTCTCAAAACTCTCAAGCAGATCGCACTAGGTATACTACAGCATGTTTAAGGCACATGAATGCAAATGTATAGTGTCAGGTTTGGGTGCTTAAGAAAACAGACTAGTAGCAACAGCTGCCACAAGCTTAGCATCCCTGGTGCAGTGCCTCCTCCTCCCAGGCCTCCTCCGAGCTTTTGTGGAGCAAGAGTTTGTCTCCTTGACAGCACTAAGTAAATAACAGCAAGGTGAATTCTCAAACTCCCAGAGACTGAAGAATAAGAGAGAGAAGGACATTCCAGCAGAGATCTACAATCAAAAATAGCATGAGAATCTCCAGATCAGAACCCCACCTCCCTCCTATGTTACTATACAATGTGTGCCTCTGGAATTGCATGAAAATGAGAGGTAGCCATCCAAGTCATATTGCTGCTTGCTCAGCCAAACTGAAGTGAATATGAACTTAAGAGACCAACAACATGCTGCTCATACTCCAGCCTCATAACTCACTGAGCTATCCCTAGCAGCTCCAATGGGGCAATGTTACTGCTGGGTCGGTAGTGATTGCCACTCACTTCTGGGTTGCTTTCCTTTCAACCCTGCCCAACCCACCCATCATCCTGATCCTCTCAGTAGCACAGCCAATTGCCACCAAGCAACAGACACCATAGCAACAAGAGCATCGTCTGCTCATTCAGGCAAAGTCCTAGACCTCTCCACTATGGCAGACAATCTGAATAGGCAGAAGAAAGGTTGCTGAGCAATGCTCTGGCTCTGCAACATTAAGCTCAGTCAGCTGCCACAACAGTCTCAGTCCTGTCACAACTTAAGTCTTCTCTGGGGCTCAAACAGACATCTTCCTCCTACACACTTGAGACAAATATTGACAGACCCATATTATATATCTCTGTGCCAACCAAGCTGCCAGACATGTTTGTCAGCAGCCAGTGCCATCCTCTAACACATCCAAAAACACCGTTGGCGCTACCTCCTGTCTTCTACCCCCACACTACATAGTATACTCCTATCACTCCACAGGTAGCACAGCATATCACAGAGGATGTGAACAAATTCAAACATACACTTCAGCAGCAACAGATCTTCAACAGCTCAAGGGCACTGGGGACGTTTTTAGCAAAGCTACTTAAATAGCAAGAGAACAATTTTACTATTGCCTCTGTTACTGAGGTCCTCATCAGAACTTGGGCGGGAGGGCATGGGTTCTAGGGCTCAAGACACAAAGTCATTCAAGTTTTGACATTTAGGAGTAACAAAGAATAGTGAGGACCCAGGACTGAACATCTGAACAGAGGAGTGTTCAAATAATGCAGATGCTTCGGAGAAAGAAAGCCTAGGATTAGAACAGCAGCTGAAGATCAAGGGCAAGGAGCACCATAAGAATTCATCCTCTCCACCTCCAAGTACTATTTCCTAGTGAGCAGAACGTACTGGAGATGCTTGATGCTTTTTCAGTATATGCTGATTTACACATAGAAAGAGGTCACTTCATCTTTTTGAATCTGATGAACCTGGATTCCTGTATAAAGACCTTCTTAAGCAATTGTAGACAGCTGCAAAGTCATGTATAGAGTGTAACTGGTGGTCTCCAAAACAACCAACTAAAGAGCACTGATTTGATAAAATCTGGGAAACTATGACTATGTAAACTTATTCAGGAAGTGCCGCAAGCAAGGAATCCTAACTTTAAGGTATTATGGCACCATGGTTTCCATTTATTTCGTATGGTGAAGCCCTTCAAACTTTTGATCAAATTCCAACCAAGTACAATTGCCTATATTTTTTCTGACTAATACACATAAAATAACACACTCGCACACAGTCCTTTGATATGCTGTATAAATTGTATTTTAATGTTTTCATTAGATATTGAGCTCTGAGGCTGTTTTACTGTAGGTGCTCCACAAGCATAATTGTTATAGACTAAGAATTATAAGTGGATTTCTTTGCTTCTTTGGTGATCTTGTTATATTATGCATGTTTTGTTGATTTAGGGAGCAATCCTATAGCCCCTAGATATCCTATGGCCTCCCAGAGTCTAATTTGGAGTCCTGGATCCAAGGTCAGAGACAGGACTCTAACAGCAGATCCAGGAATCTGTGCTCCCCACCCGTTCCCTCTTGCAGCTGGCACAGAGAGAACCGGCAGCTGCCTCTCCAAGGTCACAAAGATGTGCCATTGGGCAGAGAAGGGAGGAGACAGGAAGCTGGGATACAACATATCCCAAGGCCTCCCCGGCCACCTTCTCTCACACTCCAATGTGCCCAGTTAGATGAGCAAAAAAGCCTGTCTAGCCAAAATGCAGAGCAGGAGTGTGGAGATGAAGATTGCCTCCACTGTTTCTCCTGCTCTGCATAGGATGCCCTCGCCATAGGATTGCACCCTTATTTTGTTAAATATCAAAATAAAGTAACATTTCACAAAAGAAAGAAGTCACACAACTTGCCAGTGATAGCCCTAGAACATCACCATCCCCAAAGCCACAGAACTACCATTGCAGCCCACCTCCAAGAGTGCTTCTTGCTAGCAAATTAAAAAAACCCTGTAAAATTAAAAACCATACAAACTATTCCTTTCAAGTGCTTTCTAAAATAGATTTTTAGATAAAGACTAGCATGGCTGGTCATCTGTGGCAATTAAAGAAACACCTATTGCTCACCAACAACTAGGAAGCTGTACAAGAACACCAGAAGATATGGCTGACTCTTTGCTAGGCACCACAGACTAGCATAGCCAATAACAATAAGCATGAGACCAGCCTGCACAGTCTCCTTTGTGAGCAAACAACATACATTTAAGAGATAGAAGCCTCATTGTCTATGAGCACTGACATCTTGTATCACAAGAACAAACAAAAATCTCTAACAAGCATAGAACCAAGGAAATATTTCAGGTGCTACCAGCAACATATGTAAGACCTGCTGCAACACAATGCATAATGAGCAGTGCAAATCATGCCCAGAGAGCTTCAGCTATTGGGCTGTATAGAAATAAATACATACATACAATAAAATGCCTACAAAGCCACAATACTCACAACAGTGGCTTGCTCTGCTGCAGATGCTCCAGCATCCTATCCCTGAAGAAGTCAAGCAGAGTGATGGCTTTCGGGATGATGCCAGCCCAGGGTTGTGGCAGGCTACCTAGAACCACTGGAGCCAAAGATGCCATTAGGAAAGTGTGCTCCTGGACCTGCTTCTTTGCTGCTCCCAACAACATCATTCCAGGTCAGGCTTTGCACTGGTAGAAAGGCCATGTGCAGGTGCTAGGGTTCATAAGATTAGGCATAAGACAAAAATCCAGCCACCAACTGACAAGACACAGACAGTGGAACTTCAGTAAAGATTTGCACTAGTGGCCATTACCATTCTTCAGTAATTTAGATTTTCATTTGAACTGAAATGCCAATATGCCCTGAACATCCTAAGAAACCCTTAACCTCTCATCATTTCTACTGAAGCTTACTGCAAAAGGAGGTAGGTCAGGAAAGCTACTCCCAGTTGCATAACCAGGAGGGACTCTTCAGACTGTTCTTGCAACAGTAAATCAGCAAGAGCATTTTCAAAGAGTCAAACAGGCAGATTCGCTTGTATTTTTATTCCGTAATATCTTAGTCTGAAGGCAGCTGTCTCAGCTGTCACACTGCCCAGCAGCTCACCACCTCAAATTAGAAGTGATGGAAACCAAACCTCATTATCCAGGAGAGAGCCTGGGTGTCAGTTCCTAGATGATCTAGCCCTCACCTCAGGTACACATATATTCATGCATACACATGCCCACAAAGAAAAGGGGAACAGGGAACCTTCCAGGATAATGAGAGTCCCCCCCCAAAAAAAGGCACAGAAAAAAGGAAGAACAGAACAATCAGCTAAGAACACAGATGAAAGCTCCTTTGGGGAGAAAAAAAAAGAGGAAGTGAAACTTGAGTCAGCACCAAAACTTAAACTGCATACAACACCTGCATGCAGGCTCTTGAATATAAATATTATAAAGGCAGAAACAAGAAAGTGCAGGCTCCTGTCTCTCAGCACCATGTTGCTGAATTTAATCTGGGTTTTCCAAACTACTCAGCTTAATTCGCTCCTGCCAGTACTACCTCTATGGGGACAGAAGTGCAGGCACATGTGTGTGAAGACATTTTGTCTGATTACCTAGGACATTCCTAGGTTAGCAAGGGATGCTTAAAGCAACACAAAGGCTTTCTTCAGCTACGTGCATAGTAAAAGTCAGAGGAAAGAAATAGTGGTTCAGCTATTAAGTAAGGATGGCAAAATGATAACAGATGACAAAGAAAAGGCAAAGGTGCTCAATTCCTACTTTGGCTCAGTCTTCCCCAAAAAGAGGGTCTATGAGCTCCCTGGCAAAGGCGAAGTACAGGCTGAAGGGCCAGGTTTGCAGCTTGAGATTGAAAGGCATATGGTCAAGGAACACCTAATCACTTTGAAGGAGTTCAAATCTCCAGGGCCAGATGAACTGCATCCTAGAGTAATAAAGGAACTGGCAGAAGAACTCTCAGAACCACTGACTATTCTCTTTGAGAAATCATGGAGGACGGGGAAAGTGCCAGATGACTGGAGGAGGGCTCATGTTGTCCCTATCTTCAAAAAGGGTAAAAAGGAGGAACCTGGGAACTACAGACCAGTCAGTCTGACATCAATCCCTGGGAAAATTCTGGAGCAGATGATAAAGCAATCCATCTGGAAGCACCTTGAAGACAATGCTGTGATTACACGAAGCCAACATGGATTTGTCAAGAACAAATCCTGCCAGACGAATCTGATCTCATTTTTTGATCAAGTAACCTCCCTTGTGGACCATGGGAATGCTATAGACATAATATACCTCGACTTCAGCAAAGCTTTCGACAAAGTGCCCCATGATATCCTGATGAGCAAACTAGCTCAAAGTGGGCTAGATGAAACAACCATCTGGTGGATCCACAGTAGGCTACAGAATCGGACTCAAAGAGTGCTTATCAATGGGATCTTCTCAAACTGGGGAGAGGGAATGAGCGGGGTACAGCAGGGCTCAGTCCTGGGCCCAGTGCTCTTCAACATTTTTATTAATGACCTGGAGGAGGAGGTGCAGGGAATGCTGATCAAATTTGCAGATGACACAAAATTGGGCAGGGTAGCTAATACTTTGGAAGACAGAAACAAAATTCAAAGTGACCTTGATAGGGCTGAAAACAGAATGACATTTAATAGGGATAAATGTCAAGTTCTGCACCTCAGAAAAACAAACCAAATGCACAGTTACAAGATGGGGGATACGTGGCTCAACAACACTACAAGCGAGAAGGATCTTGGAATTGTTGTCAATCACAAGCTGAATACGAGCCATGTGATGTGGCTGCAAAAAAGGGCAATGCCATTTTGGGCTTCATTAATAGAAGCATAGGTTCCAAATCCTGGGAAGTACTAGTTCCCCTCTACTCAGCACTGGTTAGGCCTCATCTGGAGTACTGTGTCCAGTTCTGGGCACCACACTTTAAGAAGGATGCAGACAAACTGGAGAGGGTTCAGAGGAGGGCAACTAAGTTGATCAGGGGACTGGAAACAAAGCCCTATGAAGAGAGACTGAAAGAACTGGGCATGTCTAGCCTTGAGAAGACTGAGGAGAGATAAGATAGTGCTCTTCAAGTACGTGAAAGGTTGTCACAGAGAGGAAGGCCAGGATCTCTTCTTGATCATCCTGGAGTGCAGGACACAGAATCTTGGGCTCAAGTTCCAGGAAGCCAGATTCCGGCTGAACATCAGGGAAAACTTCCTGACTGTTAGAGCAATACGACAATGGAACCAATTACCTAGGGAGATAGTGGGCTCTCCCACACTGGAGGCATTCAAGTCGAGGGTGGACAGCCATCTGTCAGGGATGCTCTGACTTGAATTCCTGCATTGAGCAGGGGGTTGGACTCGATAGTCTTGTAGGCCCTTCCAACCCTACTAGTCTATGATTCTATGATTCCATCATAAGTCAAGGCCATGCAGCAATGCAAGAGAAACTCTCTCAAGCCATTCCTCTTATAAGAAGCAAAATATCTACTGCAAGCCAAATGATCTGTTGGCTGGGCAAGATAAACTGCTCTCCCTGCTTATATAATTGTGATATGTAATCTTGGCAATGCAAGCTTTAGACACTGGAAGAATTTCCCTGCATCTCCTCACCAAGAGCCTCAAGAAAAGATTGTTCCATTTAGTTGTTGGCACAGTTGCTGAACTAGAACACCAGAAGCTCAAAATAGTGAGAGGAAAAGCAATCCCGGCCTGTGACCATTCCAGAGTGCACATACAACTAAATAGAATATTATTTACAGGCTTATCAGCAGGCTTCGCATCTTTGTCTCACTGTATATATTTTGCATGCTATCCTTTTTACCTAAAGAGGGAATGTCTTTAAAATATTCCCAGATAGGGTCTCTTATGACCAGCACCCATGACAGTTTGAAGTTAACAGCACAATCCTCTATCTGTCCCCTCAGAAATAAGTGCCATTGAGTTCAATGGGACTTACTCCCAGGTAAGCGGTACAGGACTGCAGCCTTAGTATGAGAGTACAGGAAGAGGCACACTGGACAATGTTGTTTTTTTCTTTCTAGCGTTGCTCCATTCTGCTTCATTTTTTCTTGCCCCAACCCTGCCCTCACAAAAATGAAACGCCCATGACTGATAAGTCAAAGCAAGGTTTGAGAGTTCTTGGCTAAAAAAAAAAAAAGCCGATTTTAAAAAAATCCATTTTTGGGGATTTATTTTAAGCATCAATCCCCCCTGCTATCCTGTTTTTCTGTCTTAGCTCCTCTGCCTTGCTTGGCCCAATTCCACCACCACAGAAGCACAGAACAACAATCCTATCTAGCCTGTGACTTCAGTCAGAGAAACTTAAAAGCCCAGAACTTTCAAGAAGCAAGCGCTGTTAATTAGGCTGGACAGAGGTATTTCCATGCGATGAAACACTGAAATTAGTGCCCTTGTTTGGTTGGTAGGCAACTTCATTTTTATGAGACTGTAATTGTAGAGTTCCCCTTCATGGATCACTGCCTTGTTGTGGCGAAGGGGCTTGCATAACTCAGTGAAGCCATAAGCTATACCGTGCAGGGCCACCCAAGACGGACAGGTCATGGCAGAGAGTTCTGACAAAATGTGGTCCACTGGAGAAGGAAATGGCAACCCACTCCAGTATTCTTGCCAAGAAAACCCCATGGAAGGTATCACAAGGCTAAAAGATATGACGCCAGAAGATGAGCCCCTCAGGTCGGAAGGTGTCCAATATACTACTGGGGAAGAGCAGAGGGTATTTCCAAGTAGCACCAGAAAGGGTGAAGCGGCTGGGACAAAGCCGAAAGGACACTCAGCTGTGGATGTGTCTGGTGGTGAAAAGAAAATCCGATGCTGTAAAGAACAATATTGTTTAGGAACCTGGAATGTCAGATCAATGAATCAAGGTAAGCTGGAGGTGGTCAAACATGAGATGGCAAGATTGAACATCGACATCTTGGGAATCAGCGAACTAAAATGGACAGGCATGGGCAAATTTAATTCAGGTGACCATCATATCTACTACTGTGGGCAAGAATCCCTTAGAAGAAATGGAGTAGCACTCATAGTCAACAAAAGGGTGGGAAAAGCAGTACTGGGGTACAATCTCAAAAACGATAGAATGATCGCAGTACAAATCCAAGGCAAACCATTCAACAACACAGTAATTCAAGTCTATGCCCCAACCACTGATGCCGAAGAAGCTGAGGTTGATTGGTTCTATGAAGACCTACAACACCTTCTAGAACTAACACCAAAAAAAGATGTCCTCTTCATCATAGGGGATTGGAATGCTAAAGTAGGAAGTCAAGAAATCACCGGGATAACAGGCAAGCATGGCCTTGGTGTACAAAATGAAGCAGGACAAAGGCTAATAGAGTTTTGTCAAGAGAACACGCTGATCATAGCAAACACTCTTTTCCAACAGCACAAGAGGCGACTCTACACATGGACATCACCAGATGGTCAATATCGAAATCAGATGGATTATGTCCTTTGCAGCCAAAGATGGAGAAGCTCTATACAGCCAGTAAAAACAAGACCTGGAGCTGACTGTGGCTCAGATCATGAGCTGCTTCTTGCAAAATTTCAGCTTAAATGGAAGAACGTAGGGAAAACCAGCAAACCATTCAGGTATGACCTAAATCATATCCCTTATGAATATACAGTGGAGGTGAGGAATAGATTTAAGGGATTAGACCTGATAGACAGAGTGCCTGAGGAACTATGGACGGAGGTCCGTAACATTGTTCAGGAAGCAGCAACAAAATCCATCCCAAAGAAAAAGAAATGCAAGAAAGCCAAGTGGCTGTCTGAGGAGGCTTTACAAGTAGCTGAGGAAAGAAGGGAAGCGAAAAGCAAGGGAGAAAGAGGAAGATATATCCAACTGAATGCAGAGTTCCAGAGAATAGCAAGGACAGACAAGAAGGCCTTCTTAAATGAACAATGCAAAGAAATCGAGGAAAACAATAGAATGGGAAAGACTAGAGATCTTTTCAAGAAAATCGGAGAGATCAAGGGAACGTTTTGTGCAAAGATGGGCATGATAAAGGACAAAGAAGGCAGGGACCTCACAGAAGCAGATGAGATTAAGAAGAGGTGGCAAGAATACACAGAAGAACTATACAGGAAAGATCTGAATGTCCCTGATAGCCATGATAGTGCGGTCACTGAACTTGAGCCGGACATCCTAGAGAGTGAAGTCAAGTGGGCCTTAGGAAGCATTACTAACAACAAAACTAGCGGAGATGACAGTATTCCAGCCGAGCTATTTAAGATCCTAAAAGATGATGCTGTGAAAGTGCTGCACTCAATATGCCAACAAATTTGGAACACTCAACAGTGGCCACAAGACTGGAAAGGGTCAGTTTACATTCCAATTCCAAAGAAGGGCAACGCCAAAGAGTGTTCAAACTACCGCACAATTGCGCTCATTTCACATGCCAGCAAGGTGATGCTCAAAATCCTACAAGCTAGGCTTCAGCAGTATGTGAACCGAGAACTACCGGAAGTACAAGCGGGGTTTCAAAGAGGCAGAGGAACTAGAGATCAAATCGCCAACTTTCGCTGGATCATGGAGAAAGCAAGAGAATTCCAGAAAAAAAAGTTTATTTCTGCTTTATTGACTATGCCAAAGGCTTTGATTGTGTGGATCACAACAAACTGTGGCAAATTCTGAAAGAGATGGGAGTACCAGACCACCTTAACTGTCTCCTGAGAAACCTGTACGAGGGTCAAGAAGCAACAGTAAGAACCAGACATGGAACAACCAATTGGTTCAAAATTGGGAAAGGAGTACGACAAGGCTGCATATTGTCGCCCGGCTTATTTAACTTATATGCAGAGTACATCATGAGAAACGCCAGGTTAGATGAATCACAGGTCGGAATTAAGATTGCTGGGAGAATTATCAACAACCTCAGATACGCAGACGATACCACCCTAATGGCAGAAAGCGAACAGGATCTAAAGAGCCTCTTGTTGAGGGTGAAAGAGGAGAGTGCAAAAGCTGGTTTGAAACTCAACATTAAAAAAACTAAGATCATGGCATCTGGCCCCATCACTTCCTGGCATATAGAAGGGTAAGAAATGGAAGCTGTGACAGAGTTTATTTTCTTGGGCTCCAAGATCACCGCAGACAGGGACTGTAGCCATGAAATTAAAAGACGCTTGCTCCTTGGGAGGAAAGCTATGGCAAACCTAGACAGCATAGTAAGAAGCAGAGACATCACCTTGCCGACAAAGGGCCTTATAATCAAAGCTATGGTTTTCCCAGTAGTAATGTATGGCTGTGAGAGCTGGACTATAAGGAAGGCTGAGCGCCGAAGAATTGATGCTTTCGAACTGTGGTGCTGGAGAAGACTCTTACAAGTCCCCTCGACTGCAAGGAGGTCAAATCAGTCCATCCTAAAGGAAATCAACCCTGAGTGCTCAGTGGAAGGACAGATACTGAAGCTGAAGCTCCAATATTTTGGCCACCTAATGCGAAGAGAAAACTCTCTGGAAAAGACGCTGATGCTGGAAAAGACTGAAGGCAAAAGGAGAAGGGGACGGCAGAGGATGAGATGGCTAGAAAGCATCACCGATGCAATGAATATGAACTTGAGCACGCTCCGGGAGCGAGCGCAGGACAGGAAGGCCTGGCATGCTATGGTCCATGGGGTCACGAAGAGTCGGACACGACTGAACGACTGAACAACGAATTGTAGAGTTAGCATGTTTATAAAAAGGTAAAGGTAAAG
Organism: Heloderma suspectum; assembly: GCF_057233095.1. NCBI lineage: Eukaryota > Metazoa > Chordata > Lepidosauria > Squamata > Helodermatidae > Heloderma > Heloderma suspectum. Next base: position 236,538,816 of record NC_139461.1, read on the forward strand.
GTGTCCCCAACCAGTCGTGTCCGACTCTAGGGTGCGGTGCTCATCCCCGTTTCTAAGCCGAAGAGCCAGTGCTGTCCGAAGACGCTTCCGTGGTCATGTGGCTGGCATGACTGAACACCGAGGTGCACGGAATGCTGTTACCTTTCCCGCCGAGGCGGTACCTATTTATCTACTTGCAATTTCTTGCTTTCGAACTGATAGGTTGGCAGAAGCTGGGACTGAAGACGGGAGCTCACTCCGTCACGCAGCACTCAGGTCTCGAACTGCTGACCTTCCAGTCTGCAGTTCAGCATCTTTATAATGTTTAATGTTTATAATGTTTAGCATGTTTATAATGAGATGTAATTGTGACTATGCTATTTTTTAAGTGAGAGAAATGTATTTTATTTATTTATTTTTAAAAACACAAAAAAGTAAATTAAAAATCCAATTTAAATTTTAAACATCTGATTTTTTAATTTTTATTTTTTAAATCATTAGTTTTTATCCACCCTATCTCTCAGACTGCTCTGATGGGGAAGCAAAACCATTTATACATACTGAAATGTTATATTTAAAAAACAGCTTAGCAGGGACTGTTGCCTAAACTACCACCAAGATAGAAATGGAACGGTGGGGGGAGAATGCATTTCTGGGCAGGTTCAGCCTGATATTACAGGGATGAAGTGCTCCCAATTCCATACCCACAACTTTCAGGTGCAATTTTTCCAGTTTTTACTAGCTTTTTGAAGTCAGGGAAATATGCTGCTCTGGATATCATTTTGGTATGCCTCATTGAAAGTGCAGCCATGCTTTCTGTACCCCAAATAATCTTTGCATTATGGCATTAGAGCCAACAACATATGGTATATGTATGTGTACTGTCTGACCAGTTACCTCCTGCAGGTTTCCCATAACAAGTGAAGATTGACACTTACTGGGAAATTTCCTCCTCATGACTCTGACCTGAGTCTGTTGTCCAAGATGAAATGTAACCAAAATATTTGATTGGCTCTAAATTAAATGTGCTTGTCTTATCACAAGACCCCACAAATCCAGTCCAGTCAAAAATAAAGGCATGCATCTGTTTCACTGACTTTTCTTCCAGTCTATATACCTGTGTGAAAAGCCAGCCTGTAGACTGAGGCATAGAAAAGCCTAGTTTTCTCTCTGGCTGAAAGGAAGAAAGCCTTTTCTAAAAAAGGAACTACATTTTGGACATTGTAACATACATATATGATGCCCGGCTCCTTGGCTTCAGCATCTAAGTTAGGAGTATACATCAGCTGGTAACCTGTTTTGCGTTTATTTCTTATGTGACGTGCTGTCATGTTTTATGTTCTGTTTGCCCTAAACTCTCCCCCACCTCCACCCCTGTTCCTTCTTCGAAACAAATTCTGAAGTTTTCTACAGGGTCATTCAAAGGTTCAGTCCCAATTAAGCCTCTGTCTTTGTTCTATCCTACTTGGTATAATATTGATCCATAGAGAGGTGTGAGGCAGGATAGCGCTGGGTTGAATAAGAAAGCAGTTCATAGTGTTAGTTCAATGCCTGCCACCCATAACTACTCGAGTCTAAATATGAGGTACACTGAAAGCAACAAACCAAGAATTAGGAGCTAGCTCAGCAGGCTGGTTAGCCCATTCCTACTCAGTCTCCTCAAAGCGGAGTCCGTGTGTGAGCATGTCGGTGCAACTAGATCAATCCCCAGATCAGTGACACCTGACATGAAGTGAGGGAGCCCCAGGCCCATAGTAGAACAGTATGACAAGAATACTCACAAAGTTAAGGAAGGAAAAGTCTTATAGCAACAGAATCTGCTCTGGCAGAGGATCACTTTCCGCAGCTTGCAGCAAAAAAGCCTCAGGCTGAAGAGGCAGATGCATGGCAGATTCAGCAGTATCTGCCAGAGTCAAAGACTGGTATCGTGATGCCAAACTTTGAATGCTTCTTGCAGCATGAGCACAGCATTGAATTTAGTCTACTATGGCACAGTAGTGCGGCAGGAGCTCACAACCTTCCCTCAGCCAGGCAGCTGATCTCCACCCTTATAGCACAACACTGCATCTTATGGGAAAGCTTGATACAGGCTGTGCTAGACAGCAAAGCAAAGAAGGGTTGAGGCAGACTGGGGGGATGGGGAGCCAAAGCATCCTTCAGTCTGCTGCTACCCTTCCCGCCAGTGTGGGAGCCATTCTGGCACACCCCTGATAGCTCTAACTTCTACATACCCACCTCCCCCAGCACTTGCTGAGCTAATCACCACCTGGGGCGTGCTGACCTTTCCTGATGTCAACATTTGCTCTATTGTCGGTGCACACAAAGAAGCTGCCTGTGCATTCCCTCCAGGGGAAATTATAAAACAGTATTACCCAGTAGCAGATTAGGCCACAGAAGCTAGCACTGCTGCATAACTTTGCAGAAAGGAGCCAACCGTTATTTTACACACATTGTGAAAATAGGAGGTTTTAGCGTCATGTCATCAGTGCTTGGGCTGTGGGTGCTTCCTGATGAAGGGCTCCTAGCAGTAACAATCGAAAGGCATTGTGCAGCTGTTCCATCTTTCCCTGCTTAACCAATTTTTGCTGGTAAGAAAAAAGATAGAAGCAGAGGTAGGAAAAGACAGGAACATTATGAATTGAAGATAATGTTGTCTGGACCCCCTGTAAAAAGCTTTGAACCAAGCAGGGCAATTAAATAAAAGCCTTGTCTGGAAGCACCCTAAAAGCCAATTCACATGATCAAAATAAGCCATTGTGGCTTATTTAAATCACAATGCCATGTGTGAGGTGCGATTTAAATCCTCACCATCCAGGCACAGTTTGTTCTGCTATCTAAACTTGGGCAGCATCACTTGTTGGAGGGGAAAACAACCATCCAATAACCCTACAACGATCCATGCTGCATCGGTTCAGATGACAGAACAAGCCACGCCTAGGCTGTGCACCTTGATTTAAATAAGCCAACAGTGGTTTATTTTGATCGTGCAAACCAGGTCTAAGAGTCTGCCATCCCTGTCCATACACCTATTAAGACAGAAAGGGAAGCAAGCAAGGCATATGCAGCTACAGGGTGTGCCTTGGTGAAAAGCCAATATCTGGGATTTTCTAGGAAGGGAGATGAACAACAGAATTCCTGCTAGGGAACCTGTCTGATGACCTGCACTAGCAGAATGATAAAATTCAGGGTGCAAAACAAAGTGGCTATTCTAGTGCTGCAGGGAGCACAATGAGTGGCAAAGATCGGTTAAAGCTGCCTGAATAGTGACAGGCACAGCACATAGTCCCCTTCAAAGCCATAAGGAGAAGAGGGTATGGTCTTTCTTTCAAAGAAAGCACAATTTCCATCTTGCAGAGTATTTAACAGGAGAGAGAAGAAGAGTAAAGCATTCAGGGCTGACCCTGTATGTATCTTGAGCTGATTTTAAAAAATCTGCACCAAGTCTGCAACCTGTATAAGTTATTCAAATTATTCTGCTTCGCCTAGACATGGGAAGAGTCAAAGAGCTGTGTAGGGCACTGAACCACAATGTCCTGACCCCTGGGAGACTGACTGAGCCCCTCAGCTTCAGAGATTTCATCAGGCATTGCTCACACAATTTCGAGCCCATCTTCATAACCCTAAACTTTAGAAATTGCCCTTTAATTTAAAGAAAACCGAGATTCTCATCATGAGTTCTACATACATTCAACAACCTGGTTCGAATGATCACCATGGGTTAAACAAGCCACAGTGGCTTGGGCACCATTTGCCTAATCACCCACCTAGGTGTGGTTTGTTAAGTTGTTCAAACCCGGCCAGCATGGCTTATTGGAGGGGAAAACAACTCTCAAATTACCCAACAACAGCCTATGACTTATTTGGGGGTTGTTTCCTCTTCCAACAAGCTCAGGTTCGGATGACATGAACAGCCGCACCCAGGCAGGTGATTAGGCAAATAGCTCCCAGCATGTGCTGCAGCTTAAACAAGCCACCATGACTTGTTTAACCTACGTTGATCATCCAAACCATCCCAGTGCCATGTTTTATTTTCCCTTGCAGCTGCAGTGGAATTACAGAACACACATAGGCCTAATGATATTTTTCAAAATAATGTTCTTGAAGAACCTCTCAATATTAGCACTGAACTTGTAAGTATAGAACTTGTAAGTATAGAACTTGACTCTTAACAAGCAAGTAGCACTGTCTCCCTTTCTGGTTCTTTGGTACCAAGCAATAGTTAAGACATTAACTTATATGCAGAGTACATCATGAGAAATGCCAGGTTAGATGAATCACAGGTCAGAATTAAGATTGCCAGGAAAATTATCAACAACCTCAGATACGCAGACAACACCACCCTAATGGCAGAAAGCGAAGAGGATCTAAAGAGCCCCTTGCTGAGGGTGAAAGTGAAGAGTGCAAAAGCTGGTTTGAAACTCAACATTAAAAAAAACGAAGATCATGGCATCTGGCCCCATCACTTCCTGGCATACGGAAGGGGAAAAAATGGAAGCTGTGACAGAGTTTATTTTCTTGGGCTCCAAGATCACCGCAGACAGTGACTGTAGCCATGAAATTAAAAGACGCTTGCTCCTTGGGAGGAAAGCTATGGCAAACCTAGACAGCATAGTAAGAAGCAGAGACATCACCTTGCCAACAAAGGGCCTTATAATCAAAGCTATGGTTTTCCCAGTAGTAACGTATGGCTGCGAGATATGGACTATAAGGAAGGCTGAGCGCCGAAGAATTGATGCTTTCGAACTGTGGTGCTGGAGAAGACTCTTACGAGTCCCCTGGACTGCAGGGAGGTCAAATCAGTCAATCCTAAAGGAAATCAACCCTGAGTGCTCATTGGAAGGACAGATACTGAAGCTGAAGCTCAAATATTTTGGCCACCTAATGCGAAGAGAAAACTCCCTGAAAAAGACCCTGATGCTGGGAAAGATTGAAGGCAAAAGGAGAAGGGGATGGCAGAGGATGAGATGGCTAGATAGCATCACTGATGCAATGAATATGGACTTGAGCACACTCTGGGAGAGAGCGGAGGACAGGAAGGCCTGGCATGCTATGGTCCATGGGGTCACGAAGAGTTGGACACAGAGTTGGACTTAATGACTGAACAACAACAACAATAGTTAAGACAATGACCATAATGTGGCAAGGTAGAATCTCAGCTATTATTGCCTCACTAGTTAAGATGGAACCTCAAGGCAAAAGTGTTTCCTTTCACCAGTACCCACAGCATTTATCTTTCTTCCTTTTCTCTGTAAATGTTCATTATACAGCCCATCACAGACTAGGGAGGATTATAGGCATCTCTTTTGATTTTGATGCAGTTAAAGACCTGGTCTAATGCTATGAGTGTGAGCTTTGAAGTGTTCCATCTCACTTCAGCCATTAACTCACTAGGCAACCTTAAACAAGCCATTATTTCTCTAAGTTTCAGCAACCCATTTGCAATACAGGAATAATAATACTTTTCTGCCTTACAGGGCTGTTTCTGAACTCTCAGAAAAGCATTGCATAAATGTTAAGTATGGTTAATTTTTTAATTGGCATCCAGTTTCCAAGAAGAGCAACACACAGGATTTGAGAAATATGTGCAAAAGCAGCACAGTGGAGGGCTGTGGAACAAGTGTACAGGCAAGTTCCTCTTTAAACTTCAACCAAATGGTAGCATTCACATTACTCCAATATATTTGCCAATGAAACAGTACATACTCACAGTACTCATGTGAACTAGGAAACACAGGTTTCTTCTGTGATCTTCTGTTTCACATCACATTCTACCTCAGAGGTGTTGAACCTCATTCAGCCCAAGAGACTAATTCAGTTTCTGAGAAGCTCTCAGGGGGCATATTCCAATGGTGGGCAGAGCCAAACGTGAAAGGAGCCCCCGCCCATCATTAGAATACCAAAATACAAAAAAATACCAACAAATTTTAGCTTAAAGCTCTTACTGCCAGTAACTAACCCTTAAGAGAGGCATTTCAACCTTTTAGAATAGGAAGAAAATTGCACAAAAGCCAGGAAACCACTAAACAATCCGCAGTCAGGAAAAAGGGGGTGTGGCCATCTGGAGAACCTGAGAGCTCTGAATTTGGCCTGAGGTTCAACACCCCTATCCTACTTGATCATTTTAGCTGGAGATACCAAGGACTGAACGTAGAACCCCACGTCTGCAAAGCATGAGCTCTACCACTGAGCTGTAGTTCCTTTCCCAAAACTCTGCCGAAACTTTGCTTTCAGTGGCATCACACAGCATAGTTTTCATATACCTTGGCTGTCAGAAAAGGATCAGCGAGGGTAGAATAAGAGATGGCAGGGAGATATGTACGTAGCCTTGTATAGTACCATAAATCCCTCCTGCCCCTTCCTTTGCCATTCTTTAAAAACAGACTCCAAACATTTGAAAAGGGGCCATGTTCTCTGCACTCCAGCATTTACTCACCTAGGAGCTGGAGCGCAGGTCAAAGAAGTGAACTTCTCGAGACAGTTTGAAGCTGGTGGAGAAACTTTCTATTCAGATGGTTTGCAGCCTTCATTAAATCTCACTTTTGCCTTGAGCAAGTCATGCTGCAATGTCTACTTCGATATCCCCTCTTCAGAGGAATGACTAAACCTAGCCTACTTCATGGGGCTAGGACGAAAACAAGACACTGCAGCTGTAAGCCACAATTTTCCTAGTACATGGATGGCTCCCAACACATAATCCCTTTGGATTGTGCGATTGGTATTATTATAAACAAGGCCCAACAAGAGAGACAAGCGCTCACAGCAGCAGCATCCACAGGAACTCCTTAGATGTAATAGCAGTTAGTGCCCTTACCAACGTATAAGCACACACATACCCATGCTGATGCTCTTGTCACCCCCAGCCCCTTAGCATTGCAATGCTATTTAAATGACTCCTATGGATTAGAGAACACTTATATGCACAGTACAGGGAGAAAAGAAGCATGTATTTGCCAGAAGAATAAAGCAGCCAAAAGGGAAACATGTCTAGTTCTTCCCATACAAAAGTTTGCCTTCCAGGTGAGCTTCTAAAGGCCACTCTGTTTTGCACAACTGGAGGATACTGTCTGAGGAGCAAAGCTGAAGGGCAAAGCCAGGAGAAACAGAGCTCCGACTATGACATGCTATGGGTTCAAGGGAGTGGCAGGATACATCCAGAGCATCATTTCTACAAATACTACCCCAAGTGTCATTTCCCTGCCAGGCCCATCGTGATACTCTTGCAGGAGGAAGGGGCAGGGTGGGAAGGATCCCAAATCCTCATAAAAGGACCAAGAGTACTGCCACTCCAAGTTGGGTAGCCCAGTGAATTTCAGGGGTCACAGTAGTGCAAATAAAACCACGAAGACAATGTCAGTAGCCAATAATATGCCAAGGCAGCTTTGATCTCTTGAAGAATATCAACATGGATCAGTTATGTCCAATGAACAGAGAAAGCAGAAGTCTGTGGCAGGCTTTATCGGAAGTCAAGCAGGACTGCGGGTGACAGAGGTGGGTACCATGGAATCTTCCCTAATCCCAAGCATGGGCACATATTGAAATGTCCTGGGATGAAGGATCAGGAACTCCCTTCCGTCCCAACCAAGGCACAGCAGCCCAAACCACACCTGGCAGATGAAAACAGAGACTCCTCTCCCCACCCCCACGGCAGCGCTGCCCTCACCTTTTCCACATTCTCCACGGTGAATTCCAGGTTCTGCTGAAGGGCCGTCTCCCCTCGGCGCTCCATGGTGCTTGCACGCTGACGGTCTGAGCCTCGCCCTCACCCTGCTCTAGGGCTCAGCTACAGTGGGGCAGGCGGCAGTAACAGCAGCATCCTGAGTAGGGTGTGTTGGGGAAGCAGAAGAGAGGACAGCCGCCCCCAATGAGGCGGCAGTCTGTTCCTAAGAGAGGGAAAAGGGTGATGCTCTGTCTGTCTCCACAGGACGAGGCGGGGGGAAGTGCGTGTGGCTCAGCCGGTCAATGGAGTTTTTAAAAGGGCTGCTGCCCTGATCCTATCCTCACGGGGTCCTTTTAAAAGAGAAGGGGGGGTTTCCTATCAGCTTCTCTGCAATAGGGGGAGGGGCAAGCCTATCTGTCCCAGTGGGGCTAGGAGTAATATTGGGGGGGGGGGTCGATTTCTGCCTGCCTATCCTCAGCTAGGGAAGAAGGAGGGACTATTCCGCCTGTTCCCTGCAAGATTCAGGGTGAATTAAAACTACCTGGCTCAGACCCAATAGAAAGGGCAGTCTATCTCCGTCCCCCAAGCGGGATTCCCTAGGGATGGGGGAGACCGAAGAGGCCGGCGGAGAACCGGATAAATCGCCGCTGGTTTTCGGGGTGGGGGTAGGAAATCTGTCCGTCCTTCTGCCTTTAATGGCGGAGTGGGAGCCTGTCCGTCGCTCGCCGGAGGGGAGGGCAGGTCGACTGTCTGTTCCCCACTCGCCCGACCCCTCCGCTCTGCGCTCAGCTCTCCTGAAGAGGGTCGGTGTATCTGCCTGAGGCGGCAACCGCCACCGAGCCGCCTCCCCCGACGCGCAATTGGACTAATTGACTGACAGTTGGGCCGGGCTGCCAGGGAGAGGGAGGGCCTCACGCGCCACCGGGTTGTCTACGCCGAAGGCCCGCCTGCCGGCTCGCTCGCTCCCCTTCCATTCAGGCGCTTCGAACACTCCCCTCCTTCTGAGGACCAACGTTGTTTTATGGGATCATGGGAGTTGTGGTTCCGAGGCCCACGGGCGTGATAAAGGACAGGGCAAGACCGAGGAACGTTCACGGGACTTGTAGTTCCTGTAATGGCGAGTCTCTATTACACCCCCTGGTGGGGGAAATGGCGAATATCAGTTCAATTAGCTGATCCTGCGGGAATTGGAAGACAGATGTTAGGAATCAGCCATTCAGGAGTGGAGTCTGGTCAATCAAGCTACGTGGCAACAACCCTAGTAGATTTGTAGGTGAGATAGATTAGCATTATAGCCGCTGCCGAGCTGTTAGCCCCTGAGCCCTCCCGCTGTGTTGGACTCCAATCCCATTGCCCCATTACACTGACTGGGGATAATCCGGGTTGAAATCCAAGACATCTGGAGGGCACCAGGATGAGGATCATAGAATTATAGAATAGTAGGGTTGGAAGGGCCCTATAAGACCATCGAGTCCAGCCCCCTGCTCAATGCAGGGAGGCTCCCCTGAGCCCACCAGGAGGCAATGGGTGCTGGGGTCCGTGCAGTACAGCAGCCACCCCCTCTAACAACTGCTTGAGCTCTCCAGCTCAGCCATTCGTCATCCCCAGATGGTCCAATGGCTGCCAATTTTTGTGAACCACCCAGAGAGCTTTGGCTATGGGGCAGTATAGAAATATAATAAATGAAATGAAGTACTATTATAGCCACACTAATCACAAGCGGATCACACCTAGCACTGTGGTGCTACACTTCGATGTGCGGGCGTTCATGACAGTCCCTGTAGCCACACTCCCAGGGAGAGTCCAGAAATGCAGGCAGCTGTGTTGATCCATTTCAAGAAACCATTTCTAGGAGTTTCCATTTCCAGGAGGAGCAGGTCTTTTATAAAGCTAATGGGTCTTAATTGCCCATTCAAGACCCAGCCGCTCCAAAATACTTGGCACTACAATAGAGATATCTCATAGCAATCTATTTTTGCTGGGAAAATCTATTCTCTCCCCACCACCACCACTAGCCTGAGGCTGAGGCAGATGCCCTTATTGTCTCTCCTAGTCAAAAAGTCCCGGTGCTTTGCATCTCTGAGCCCTGGTTCCTTTACACCACTAATTGCACCCCAACTTTTAAGTGAGCCACACCAGAACTAGTAGCGCTGCCAAAAAAAGTTCTTGTTTTTGGGTGTGTGTTTTTTAAGGAGAGGCAGAAAGTGAGAGGATAAAAAGGGTGGCCAAATGTAACGGAGCAGAGCGTGGTATCTTAGTATCATAGAATCATAGGGTTGGAAGGTATCAAAGAAGATATTCTGGTAAGTGTGGCTTTTGCTCCTCCGCATGAGAAGATTCACCTACAACATATCTCTCTCCTATGTAATTCTTAAATATATAGGCATCCTGCCCTGCTTTATCCTTGGTCTTCCTAAAGAGAAGAGGAGCAATAAGGGTAGATCATGATATAAATGAAGCAGTTCCCATGTTTCAGCCTGGGACTGAAGTAGGTGCTGGCGCTGAAATGACTGAAGGTCCCTTGTCAGTAAGGATGGGAGAGTATCTTTTGCACTAATTATTTGCATTAACAGATTCAAAAGTATACTTTTCTCGAATAATTTTGTCTTGGCTCACTATAAGAGTGTGTAAATATACTATACTGACATGTATTAAAATTATTACATAAATAGAAAAGGTAAGGTCACTCATAAATCATTCAAAGAATTTTACACAAACATTTCCATGGTTATGCTGTTCTAAGCATTTAAAGCATAAATTCAGTCATTCCTAAGTACTCCTTTAAAAACAACACTAGGCGACTTTATGTACCTGAGCTTGGGGGGGGGGGTAGTTACCTTACAGCTGCAGGCCTATGCACCCTTACAGAGTAATTCACTGGAAGTAATGTCTAAGTAAACATGGGTGCTGCAGTCTTGCTGTACTGTAGATGCCAGCATCAACACTGCTTAAGCTACTTGTGTGGTAACAGCCAGACCAGGATTTGGTAGGAGTGTGAAAAGTGTTTACTTAACTAAGCAGCCTGACCCATTGACTTCATTGGTTTAGGTACATCAGTCCCTTGATCCATAATACTTGGTCTGTATTGTGCCACTTATTGTTTGTCTTATGGGGCTACATGACTCATTGTTTCCTGCAGCAGACTAACACAGCTACCTTTCTGGAAAGCAGGGAGGCTGCCTTTTGAATGGATGGCATGGCAATATTGATTTTTAAGCAGCAATCCTATGACCAAACCCAAAGCAGCAGCATGGAGATGGCTTCGTCATGGTTCACTTCAAAGCAGGCGAACTCGGCTACCATCCCTCCCCTGACTGAGTTGCTTCTACCCAAGCTCCAAGAAGGGAAGCCATTTTAAATCTAGATGTCGATCTGGAAAAAGGGGGGCGCATGCATTAAAATGGTTCTTCATATGCAAAATGGTTTACCATTGGCATTTACCATCTGACAGGTAAGGGGGAAAAAATGTTCTCAGATTGTTCTGACCAGTGTTGGAGACATTGCTTGTGTCATGCAGTGCATGTTTATTCAACTATGGTGGATTGGTGGAAAAAACAGACAATTAAACAGTACAGCCTGGTGGTCAATAGAGTCTAAATTGGGTCTTACATTTCTTCTTTTTCTTCTTGTATGACGAATGAAGTTGTTCCTCAAAAATTCTTTTCCTCTTTGAGTAATGTGTTGATAGCTGCCAGCTTAACCCCAAACTGGAAAAGTACAAGAGCACCGTCTGTAGCAGAGATGGGGAATATGTGGCCCTCCAGATGCCGGAGAACTGCAACTCCCATCAGCCTCCCATAAGGGGAGCTACAGTCCAACAACATGTTGGAGCATCCCTGATCTATACACCCTGGGCTCAACTAAACGGATGTGTTGCTATAAGTGAATAAAATACCATTCTAAGCATTTTAGAGAAGAGAAGCCTTCCAGAGCTTCTTTTTACAGTATTTGGTAACTGTTCATGATACTTTACCAATATCAGATACCCCAAACAAGTATCTGACTCACATTTGCTGCAGGAATTATATTTATGAATTGAGTTTGTATTTGTTACTGTTTTCTTCCCTCCCCCACAAATATACACATCAAGCCAATTTTGCACTGCCTTAACAGGCTTTATTGCTACAGGAAGTTGCTGCTGTACAAAAATAGAGTTTATCCAAATGCAAATAAAGAGTAGTGAATATAAAATCAGGAGAGGAGGAAGAGGAAATGCCTTTACTCAGGCCAAGCGGGGAAAAGGGAGCAGGAACTGCTGGTCACAGGCCAGGGCATAACATCAGCATCCGCTTTAAATGGTATACTGGCCCCAGCTGTCAGCATCATAAATAGGTGCCACTGGGGTGGAGGGAGTGGGGGGCAAACAAATAAATAAATAAGTTAGAGAATAAATAACTTTGTTCAGAAAGTGTCACTTCAAGGGCAGGGAGATCTCTACCCTGCTGGTACCAAGTGATGGCTGCCCCAAGACTCTGGGAATAGTTGGGGCAATTGCTGCTTCTGGTGCTGGCCTGACAAGCGACGTTGCTGAAGTATTAAGGAATGCTGCAAGCCAGGGTGTTCACACCATCGCTGGCTTCATAGGACAAGCCCCTTCTCTTGCTTCAGATGCCTTGACTGTGCTGTGGAAATGCAGGCTTCATCAGCTGTACCACCGTGGGCCAGATCTGTTAGCGGCTTGAAAGGGAGGGTGGCCAGAAGGATGGCTGACCCCATGCTGTGGAAGGCCAGGAAGATGAACCAAGAAAGGAGAGATGAACCCATGTGGGACAGTCTCACCTCCTGCCACCGCCAGCCATGGCTGTTCAGACCCTAGCCTCTACCTGCCAACGGCCTGTTCTGACCAGGAGAACCTCCCCGACCAGGTTGAAGGCTCTAAGAATGAGGACAATCCCAGAAGAAAACCAGGAAGTTCTCAACAAATGTGCTGACTATCCTAGCACAGGATCAATGGTGGTAACAATCACTGGACCTCCAGGGCACACAAGGTGTAGAGTAACTACTACAGGCTGGCCCTAAAGCTCTGGCTAAGGGTTGCACAACTGACTTTCATGCTCAACTACATCTGCTCCTTGGTGGGGCTAGACCATGTTGCTGGGGAAAAGAGGGGTTGTGAGCTTGAAAAAGAAGGGGAGAAAGGAGCACGAGTCTTGCAACTGATGGTGCTGGCTGACCCTAGCAAGCAGCCTACTTCTTTCAACTGCCTGAAGGACTGGCCTTAAGGAGGGGCACTTAACGAGCTACCCATTAGCACGACAGGTCTCTTGGCTACAACCGTACCCATCATCTGACTCAATGCGTGAGCAAGTTCACAACCCTGTTGACAGGCCAACCCCTTAAGGAGAATGATCCACCCAGACTTCTGGCCGGCCTCAGTCTCGCCATCTTTGGGGGTTGGACTCGATGGCCTTGTAGGCCCCTCCCAACCCTACTATTCTATGATTCTATGAATCTTGTTGCTGTTCTGAGGAGGCACCTTGGCAAAGGTGTCTCACAAGTATGCCAGTGAAGGGCCAGGCACATTGCCCTCTTGCTTGTGGTTCACTCACTGCTGCTTCCTGGCCTGGAAAACCCCATCACAGGCTTTCTCTCTCCTCGTCCTGTGAGCCACAGACCAGGCAAGCTTTTGGCACGGCTGCCACGCAGGCATGGACACCGGTCACCCCATGGATGTGGTAAGCTCCAAGCAGGCAGTGCCATCAGCCCACGCAGCCACACTGTGATGCCGAGATTTGGCTCGCTGTCTGCCAGGCACTGTGTACGTCCATGAAGGAGAAGGTTTCGTATCGGGTGGGGCGGCAGCAGGGGTGTGAGGAGGGGCGGTCGTGAGGCCCTGCCACAATGGCATGCTGCTGCAGCAGGCGACTCAAGCTCAGGTCGTAGTTCGTGCGGCTGTGTTGGCAGGAGCCACTGCAGTATCTGAACCTCACAATCTCGTCCGAGTCATAGCCGAGCCCCAGCTCCCGCACCTTCACCGTGAGGCTGTGCAGGCGGCACTGGTTGCGGTTCCCCCGCCCAGGCTTCCGGGATCCTTTCTTGGCCTTGGGGGAGCCTGGTGGGGAGCGCTCAGCCCGGAGCAGTTCCGATGCGCTCAGCCCTAGAACGGTCACGTTTTCCCCTGAAGGAAGCAGAGGGGGGTGGGTGAGTCACCAGGGGCCCTGAGGAGAGCGCCAGGCCCAATACAAGGGGGAATGGGGCCATGGAGCTTAGCTGGGTCACAAAGCCCTCAGTCCTCCTGTCTAGCCACAAGCTCTGTTTCCACTTGCTCCCCGAATGGACTGCCTGCCCCCAGGGATTGGGGCAAGTTAATTAAAGAGAATGGGAACATCAAACCAGATCACATGAGGAAGCATGTGAACGTGAAGAAAGAGCCTTGGGCTGAGAACCCAAATGGAAACAGTCCCACCCCACCCCGGGCCCCCCTTCCTGTTCCTTGGGGATACATCGGGTTCCTACCATGCCAGGGTCTCCACATGGCCCCTGATGGTGCTTCCCTGCCGCTTTCCTCCACAGGGGCAGGGCTGGCAGTGCCCATGCTTTCAGAGGCTGCTCCCAAGGTCTGGTTATGATGCCAGGTCTCTGGGCTTGCCACGACTGCCCCAGCACACAGTGACAGTAGGGTGATGGTGCCCCACAAACCCCACTCCTAGGAAAGAGAGGATGGCTCATTCCAGTCAGTATGCTCATGGACACTGGGACAGAGAGGAGGGAGGAGGGAGCCCGCCTAGAGATGCGGGGGATATGCAACATGCCGGAGGAGTCTCAGGGCCACTTCACATAGGGTAAGCTTCTTACGTGGACATCCTGTCTGTGCTGGAAAATGTGTATTGGGCACATATTCATTGTCACGTGCACAGGTGAGAATGCAGCTTACCATATGTACACCCAGTGAGAAGCTACAAGCAATATACACATGCAGCAAAATAGACACATGTGAGGTCATCATACATGAGCAGTGCACAAGTGATGTGTAAGAAACCCCCAAACCCTGGCTCTTGCCATGTGGCCCTCTGAGACAGGTCTCCCAGAAGGGGAAAAGCTAGGCAAACAGAGGGAAGGAAAGAGCCAGACCCATGTCCCAGAGACCAAGCGGAATGACGTACAAAGAAAGAAGCCACCCACTTTCCATGCACTGGAGAGGTATGGGATCCTCTCCTAGGCAAGGGCCTCCCTCACTGTCCATTGCTCCCCTAGCTATGGCTCCCCTGCCAAGAACACTCCCTGGAGAGGCTAACTCACCCTGTATTGTACTTGTCGGACAGGCAAACTCCTGCAGGCAGAGGGAGGTCTGTCTGATCTGTGCCTTGGCCCCTCCACTCTCCACTCCATCCTACCTGCAACACAAAGACACAGTTCAGGAACTGGACCCCACATTCCTGGTCGGAGAGCCTTGTTTCTCCTCCTACAACCTACTGGGCCAGCTCCACACCTCTGAGCACACCTTCCTGCAGGGCAAGAATCTCTGGATAAACAAGTCAGTCCAACTAAATAAAAGCAGCCCAGAGGACCCTTGCAGAATGCAATTCTTCTTGGCCTGTCCATTTTGTAGTTCTTCTGGGATGGGCCCATCTAACAGACTCCCTGGGATGTTCTGTAACAGGCAGCAGGCTGGAATAAGGGTCATTCCCATGGCCCTGTCCCAATGATGTCTCTGGCTGTCAATAAACATGTAAAACAAACAGTTTCATTAACACTGACTAACAGCATCAGCATCCACAATAAGCAGCTGTCTTGTAACACAGAAGAGCCCTGCAACACCATGTACTGAGCTGTTCCAGTTGCATCCAGAGAGGGTATTCAGTGGAGTGACTGGGCACCCTCCCCTTACTGGGACAACAGGGCTTCATGACAAACTCCAAATCTGAGAGGATCCAGCTTGAAGAATAATAATCTCTGAAGACTGTGGACTGGTTCACACTTCTGCTGGCTCACACACACACAAGTGCCTTGAGGGCTTGTAAAGGCTTGCAGCCAGGTAGCACTCACACAGAAGAGCCATTTATGAGCATGACTGCCTCCACATGGGACTGTATATGCAGCCTCTATGACTGGGGTGGTCTCAGCAACCCCCATTTTTACAGACAATTCTTTTCCCCCTCTCCACTTTTCCATTCTGTATTTTAGATAGTAAGTTCCTTGGGGTAGGGACCTGTCCTCTTGCACTCTCTAAAATGCATGCACACTGGCAGTGCAAATGCTGTGCCAATCCAAAAACTCTGAGACAGATTCCTGCCTCGTAAATAAGCACTCAACCCACCGCTGCCCCACAAACATTTCAGCTGTCAGAGCTCATTGTCAACTATTTCTGCTCATCCAACATGCACACACACATCTCTTTCTAGCCTTCTGCACTGGCATTAACTGTTTCTACTGCACCCCATCCAGGCTGCCTAGGAAAGGGGACATCTCACGGTTAGAGCTATCATGGAGAGTGAAGCGTCAGAAATCCAGGGGCACATCCTGTCCCCATATCACCCTCTGACCTGCAACCACGTGGAGAACTTCTCCAGAATGCTAGACAGAGGCAGGACATTATCTTAAGCCTTAAGGGCTCTGAGTGCTTCTAGAGCAGAGGCTGGAAACAGAGGTCCACAAAAGAGACAGTAAACCTTTGAAACTGCCAGCATCTTCCAGATCTCAGTTTACTTTTAGTCTGCCTTTTGACCAGGACAATTCAGCCCCTGACTGGACAGGACTCATCTCCCTACACTGGGGAACATCTGGGGTCCCTGCTTGAGTTTGCAGAGAGATGCACTTTTTCAGACTCCCACAAGGTGGCAACACAGAACCAGAGTTTTGCTGCTTCTTACATTGCCCACACACAAAGGGGAAACCTGTTACCCCATCCTAATGGCTGAGAGATACCAGGCCTGTTTCTCCAGAATGGGACACAGAGGAATCTGAACCGATTTAGAGACACAGCAGCTGCTTGATGTTTCCTTGAGGATAGTTGTGAAAAAGACGGGCCTCTGAAACAGAAGGGATGCTGCTATCCTTAAGCTCTCTAGGATACCCATGTCTGTCCTGGGGTCTATCAGTGACCATGCAGGGAAAAGAACACCTGAGGATCAACCTGTGGAAAATGGACCATTCTATCCCCCTTCTTCCAGCCCAGTTGGGTTCCTGTGTCCAGACACATCACAGTGGATGCCACTGAACTCCGGAATTCATACTTCTATTTATCATTATCTGCCATCCAGGCAACCATACATAAAAAGCACTGCAGACTTCCCAACCATACAGAAATCAAAGCAAATGCTTCCATAGTTTGCAAGCCAACACAGACTAATAACCAAGCTGATTGCACAACCTCTGGGAGTCATCAGCTTCCAGCAACAACTCTGGAGGCTTCAGACAAAGCGACATATTTCCCCTTTCCCAAGACCTTTTGGTGGAAAAGCTACGCCTCGCCCTGCCGATTATGCAAAGACCACTTGGTCATGCTTTGACTCATATGCATTAGTGCAAGTACTGGAGACCTGGATCTGAATTGGGATCACCGCACAAGAGTGGGGGGACACTGCTTCAATTCCCAAGCAAATCCAAGGGGGCCCAGAGAAACTTCCCTGGAAGGTCTATGGGTGTGTAGGCTCATCCACTGAAACATGAGCTACAAATTGAATTGAGGGGCTGGATCAGAAGGACCTGGATAAATATATACGGGGGAAGGGGGAGAGAATCTCCCCTCTCTGGTACCTTGGATTGTCATCGCAAGCTGAAGTGGCGACTCTCATTGCAAGGCTGCAGGAATTTTTGAAGGAAGCTGGTTTGAAGACTGATGTTTACTTTCCAAACCAAAGAGATGTTGGCAGCAAAGCCTTCCTTGGGGCAGGTGTGCAGCTGATGCATGCCTCCACCTCCGCCACCCTGAACATCCTGCTCACCTTGTAAAGCATCCCATACATAGGCTAACTCGGGCCCCTAATGGCAAGAAGCACACGCCAATCTCTCAGTTTCGGAGACTCATCTCTGGGCACCCAGCCACTGGTGGTGCAGCCCTCCGTGCCTATTTTGTATACAATGAACACAGCCTAACTCCCACCAACAGGAGCCACAAGACTCCGTGAGCAAACAGGCTAAGGCGGGAATTGCAACCTGATGCCACATTCCCCTGAACAGGGTTGAGCAGGAGTGACCTGCTAGGAAGATAGGGAGAAGTCACTCCAGGATCAGCACCACCGCAGAAAGGAAGAGTGGGACAGCTGATTCTGGTGATGGTGGGAGTGGAAAACAGACTGGTGCCGTGCAATCCTAGGCATGTTTCCTCAGGAGTAAGTCCCTCCGTGTTCAGTGATGCCGACTCCCGGTAAGCAAGCATGGACAGAAGGGCAGCCCCAGAGGCTGAGGTGAAAGAGGGGAGTTTCTGAAGTTATTTGGGCGTCAGAAACTGCGCACAATTCCTTGGCTCTCTCCCCTGTGAACCTTGATGGAGCATGTCCTGGAAGTGACAAGGGTGCAGGATGAACCAGAGGAAGTCCTGCCTGATAGGCCTGAGCTAAAAGCCCCACAGAGCTTGGAAGGAGCCCAGGCAAACTACTGGAGAAGACACAGAAGCTGGACCACCAGAAAATGGGGAGAAGCCACCGGGATTGAGGCCAAGACCTGGGGCCCTTTTTGCACAGGAGCCTGCACGCATCCCCTCCAGTCCCAGCTCCTCCGGATGGGTAATTTGGGCCGTCCACGAGACAGACCGGGCGGGCGGAGGCCAGGTGCGGGGCCCCGGAGGATGAGACGGGTTCGAGGCTCGCTCCGCAGTAGCCAGCCTAGCTTCGCCCCTGCCTGCGCCGCGAGCTGCTCTTCGAAGCCCGCCGGTCTCCCCCGCCCGCCTCGCCCGCAGCGGCCGCCCCGCTCTCTCCTCCCAGCCCCGGGTCCGGAAGAGGCGCCCCCTTCCCAGCCCAGCTCCACTCACCGTGCGCTCCGTCTCGGCAGATCGGGCGCCTCCGGCTGCTGCGCGCGGCCCTCCGGGGACCATGCTCCGAGGATCCGGGCCGGGAAGCGCCTCCCTCTGCCCTCGGGTACCGGCCCTTCCAGGGCATCGGATCCGCTCCCTGCGCCGGAGATACACGGTCACGGGGGGCCAGGTCGGAGCGGCGACAGGGCAGACCCCCGCCAGGAACGGCCATGGAGGTGCGGGAGGGGGCTTCGCTCCTCGAGACGGACCCGGATTTCGCCTCTCCCCCCTCAGGGACGGATCCCGGGACAGAAACACACATAGAGCGCCCTTTCCGTGCGGGACCAACCGCCCGCCCGCCCTTTCCCTTCCTTCTCCCCTTACCTCCCGGCGGCGGCGGCTCCCCGGCAGCCCCTGCGCTCACCCGGCCCCGGGGGCCATGGCCCGACCCCGCCGCCGGGATCGCTCCCCCGGGCGCCCGACGCTCACGTCGTCCGCATGGCCGGCAGGTGCCCAGCGGGCTCAGCGCCCCCCTGCGGGGAAAGATCGCGTTAGAGCGGCGGGCGGCAGGCGGGCGGCCCCGATCCAGAGATCCCCCGCCGGGCCGGGCCGGACTCACCGCACACGGCGAGGGAAGGAGCCAGGGGGGCGCGCAGCCCGCGGGGCTCGGACCTGTGGCCGGCGCGACTCCGGGGCAGGCGGCCTCTGGCAGCGAGAAAAGCACCGGCTCCATCGCCGCGCCTGGCAGAGTCTGGTGTCAAATTCCAGCCTCCGCCGTCACCTGATCCGCGGGCGGGGCGGGGACAGGCAGGCAGAACCGCGGGTGATGGGAGGCATCCCCCCCCCCGCCGCCGGTCCCGTCCCCGGGGCAGGCGCGGGCGCCGCCCACTCGCCGCCGCCGCCGGGGCGCCCCGCTCCCCGGGCAGCCCGCATTTCCCGCCCAGCGGCCAGGGGTGGTTCCAGAGGCTTGGCGAGCTCCTCTGGCGACGCGCCTTCGGGTCCCGGCATCCTCCTGGCCCCGCGGACCGTCTCGAATCCTGCCCCGCTCGCTGCCGAGAGAGAGGGGCCCGCAAGTGGGCCGAGGTGGCGGGCTGCGCGCACGTGCCTTCTGGGCAGCGTGGCGGGAGGACCGGGCCCTTCGGGCAGCGCCAGGAGTGGGGAGCGAGCAGCCCTGGCTGCCCGCTTGCTCCCCTCTCCCTCTCTCTGGGTGGCGCAGCAGAGAGGATCGGGCCCCCCGGGAGAATGGCACTAGAAGGAATGGCCAGAAGGCCCGCTGGAAACCGTGGGACCTATCGGCAGGCCAATAGGAAATACCGGGAGTTGACCTGGCTGGGCTCCGGGGAGATGGAGGCGAGCTGCAAATCAGCTACGCATAAAGTACGGAATGGATCCTGAGCGGGAAGGGATAGAACACATTCACCGCATGGGCGGGGAGAAATGATGGGGAGTAGCAATGCTGCTGGGAGACTGGAAGCCTGGAAGCCTGGCCCCGGGGCTCCGGCGGGCATTCCTGCTGTTGGTTTTAGTACATCCCCCACTGGGCACCCGGAGGGAGACTAGCAGGCAGAGGCAGCTGCTCGCCTGCCCCCTCTGCCTGAGTGACACAGCGGTGGCAATGGCCTTTGCTCCGATGGGGCAGCCCCTGGGCCCATTCCTCACAGTCACACTGCCCAGAGAGAAAGGAGGCAGGCAGAGCCTCCCAGAGGGAGAGGGAGGCCAGTGACTGGAAGCAGCAGCTGCTCCTTGCTGCCATTGCTTGCAGGGGAGGCACCGAGCAGCCCCGAACTGGCCCAGACCTCCCAGGGGCTCTTGCACCAGAGCCGAGCTGGTCGGTAGCCAGCACCCGTGGGCCTTCCGGCGGTGTTGGTGCCCCAACAGCTGCCCAGCCCTGCTGATCCCTGGCACCGGTCTGGTCCACATGATGGAACCATGGCTGTGTTCTCCTCTGGGTAAAGTGACAGGCTCCCAGTGCTGCTCTGCCCATCTCCACTCTTGCCTGGTAGAGCTGCTCCAGTTCCTGGTGGTCTGGGGAGCACATGCGGAG
The DNA here is from genome assembly GCF_057233095.1 of Heloderma suspectum. Taxonomy (NCBI): domain Eukaryota; kingdom Metazoa; phylum Chordata; class Lepidosauria; order Squamata; family Helodermatidae; genus Heloderma; species Heloderma suspectum. The sequence goes on from NC_139461.1 coordinate 236,559,387, forward strand.
GGAGAGGCTGGGGGCTTGGAAGGTCCTGGGTTGCAGGGTACTGTGGTTTGCTGGAGAGCAGCCAAGCCCCTTTGAAAGGGGAATGTTTTTCATTCTTTGATTCCATGGAGTAAGTCCAAGGCACATCCCTGGAATCAGGCAGGGCTAGGGTAGGAAGTGCCCATTTGTGGCCCTCCATTCAGCTCCAAAAGCAACAAAGGGGATGTAAAGGCCCAAGCAAAAGAAAACTTCACCAATGTTTATGATTCCCAACATGTTTCGAGATCCTTCTCTTTATCAAGGACAATGGATTTCTCCAAAACTTCCAAATCATGCTTGGAACTCCTAACTCACTGATGGAAGTATTAAGCATGCTTTGGAAGTTTTGAAGAAATCCATTGCCTTTGATAAACAGAAGGATCTCGAAACACAGGGGGAACTATACACATTGGTTCAGCTGTCTCCTGCTTTGTTTGGCACATGCAGCTCCCTCATTTCCTTTGCTTTTTTCTAGACTAGAGTCTGTTCTGGTTCTGTTGTTGCTGGGAACCCAACACAAATGTCAAGGAGCCGTGCCACTCTGAATGTTACCTTTGCCCGAGTTCTCTATGATGAATACTCTCTCCTCCATGTTTTAGAAATCTGTGCCACATCAGTCCATCAAGCTCAGTATCAGTCACACCTATGCCCGGTGACTCTGCAGGGTTTCAGGCAGAGCCTTTCCTGAGCTCCCTTGGCAACGCTGAAGATTGAACCTGGGGCCTTTGGCAGGCAAGCATGTGCTCTACCAAGGAGCGACAGCCCCCTCCCTTGCTGGCTTAGAGCTGCAGGGACGAGGCTGGGTATCTGCTGGAAATCACCACTGGAATTCCCACACATCCTGTAAGCTCTCTCCCCATGCCAGGTGGATCATAGATTAACTCCACATAGCTGCTGTGGGTAGACCATGCTAATCTGTTTGTGGGCACAGAGCCCAGTTCTTACCTCCAACCCTCTGTTCTCGTCTCGATTTCCGGTGAAGGGCTGGGATGGTTCAGCAGGAACCCTGGGGGGGGGGGCAATGGCCTTTCCCTCAGGAGGCCTTGGAAGGGGATGTGTCCCCCTTATCTTTCAGGCTCCCCTGGCACCAGACAGCTCTCAAGGGCACCAGCCTGCATCCAGTTCTCCTCTCCCCTCCCCTGGCCAGCCTGCTGCTGGTTCACGTAAGCCCCTTTGTTTTGTTTCTGGCTAGTGGCACTTGCCCTCAGCGGCTCTCTCTTGCCTCTAATTAGCTCTTCCAATGGAGTGAGCCAAACGGGGTGCTGCTCTTGGCACAGGATTTAAACTGGCATCACTTGATAAATTGCCAACCCAATCTCTTTGGGCTTATGTAATCATTCTCTGCTCAGGAGAGCAACTGGATGCTCTTTCGTGGTCTCTGCTGCTGGGCTGCAAATGAGCCTGGGGTATGCCTCTCCACCTGGCCCTTCCCCACTGCCCTGGGCCAGCTATATATAGGCCTAGCATAATTTACTCTTAGCACATAGGGTCTTGGCCCTGAGCACATTTGCTTAAATCCTAGGATTATCCTGAATGACAGCTAGATTTCGTTAAAAGTGTAGCCACTCCTCTCTTGCTTACACTTGACATGAAGTGATCTCAAGTATTATAGCTTCAAGTAAACCTCTGGTTAAAACCGCCCTGTTCATGGCGATCTCCGCAGGATAACACTCTAGCAGTCCAGCTTCGCTTTCAGATCCATCCAGGATGTCCTTCTCAGTGGAGTCCCAGTCTCATTCAGCACTAAGGATCTGGAATCCTTCACAAACTGTTGAGGAGGAGGGAGGGGGCCAAATCTTTGTTTTCCCTGCGCCAGCACAAAGCATGTTTCTCTCTATGCCTATCTGAAAAGTTACACACAGGGACCATGGCATCCTTATTTTGCTGCTTTCATTGTAAGGAGGCTGCTCAAGCACAATCCATTCCGTAGCCTTCTGGCTACAAGCCCCAGGCTTGTCGCTGCAACTTAATTTTGAAGAATGTTTATTGTTTGGCCATAAGTCATAAGGTTAATTTACTGTGCAATCCTATGCATGCTTACTTGGAGGTTCCACTACATTTTTGGCTCTTCCCCACTCTGAACTGTTTCCACTGAACTGGTCATTATAAGAATAAGTATGACTTTCACAACTGGTGCAAGAGTTTCTTTGTTTTCATCTTCCCTCCCTTCCCTTTTCCCTTTTGTATCATGTCCCCCCCACAGGCAGGGATTATCTTGTTTCTAATCTGTGTACATGTTAGTAAATGTTAGTGCTTTATAAATTAATTACAACAACCACCCAAGGAAAGAATATCAGGAGCAAAAATTAATTAACAAGGATAGGATGTGCAACTCTTAGGCTAAAACCATCCAATTTCCCAGGGCTTTGAACTGAGCTTTTTGTATCAGCTTTTCATTGACATAACACTGTTATGCCCATTTTGAACTGTCATGTTTACATTTTGATCCCAATTTATTTCAGTTTTAATTTCTGTATTGAGTTGCTATTGTGGTGGTGGTGGTGTTTGGGTTTTGTTTGTTTTGTTTTAAATGGAAGCCATCTCTTGGATTCTACAAATGGAAAGGTGGAGAAGAAATAATATTCCCAAGTAAAGAGTGTAGCATTCACAATGCAGTGAAACCCAGAGGTGCATGAAAGAGCCCTTTAAAGAAGGAGGTATCTTTCTCCTCATTTTGGTAGCAAAAAGCTGGTTGTGTGCAGATTGTGTAGCCTGCACTAAATCCCGAATGATCTCTTTCTGTGGTGCAGACTGCCAGGGACTAGTGCAAACAGCAGCACTACTGGTTGCCATGCCAAGCTGAAGACATGTTCACATCTAAGGCAAAATGTCAAAATAATATACACACCCTGTTCTGCACTAGACACATTTTTATTTCTAATTGATGCACAAAGATGGGCACCGTTGGTGGGAAAATGGCATTCCATTTGTAATGTGTGGCCTACATAGACTGTTTCAGATTCCATCATGGTGAGCCTGGCCTGGTTTGTGTGACTGTACGGCAAGGTTCAGAAGGTCTTTGGACCCTTTATAACTTCATGGTAGAAATTATCTGAAAGTATGAGAAAACTGGAAAGCATCCAAAATAGATCCAAAAAGAGAGAGCTAGTCTCAAGATGCTAACATAGTTTTAAGAAGCCCAATGTGTTTGAAGATAGACCTGACGCTCTTCAAATGTATGAGGCGGTCCTGACAGAGTTCTTTGAAGGCTTCTTTAAGAAGTCCCCTGAGGAAGGCCGTAAATAATATATCGGGCCGAAAAGCGTTGGGCTTCTTAAAGAATAAAACTGTATTTTCAGCATCTTGATGCTAAAACTCTCTTTTTTTGAGAAATGATCTAGCTGTGTCTCCAAAGAGTGTCCTTTTAAAAAGATTTGCAGAGGGGAGGGGCAGCCACATCAGAAGGAAATAAAATGTAGAAATTAAAGACAGTGACAGTGACAAAGTACAGACAGTAACAATTATGTTATTAACAGTGGCCACTCACAAAAGAGTTGTTGCTGATTATACAAATATCTTGGCATTGGGTGAGCTAATTAGCACATGTAGTGTGGTTAAAAACACCTTTATCCCAATGCAGATCCTTTCAAAGAAGTTATTTTAAAAAACTTCCTTCATCTGTCTTTTGGAGTGTTGGTCCAAAGATATGCCCCAGCCCAATGAACAGAACTTTTAAATCTAGGCAGAAGTGTGTGAGTGTATTGAAAGATAAAAGAAAACTGAAAATATGAGTGGGTGGGATGAGGTTGGCTTTTTTAATACTCTTTTGTAATAGGACAGTATTAAAATTATTTGTTGTTGCTCTTCCTTCCCACATGTCCCCAGGAATCCTGAGCTATTTCTATTAATTTCCTATGCTATACACTGTTCAAGGATGGGGATATGACTGTCATTTTTTGATAAAATGATTGTTTCCCACCATGAAATAAGGTGGATTGTTTCCTGTCACCTCACCCATGAGATAAGGTGGACTAAAAATAAAGTGAAGCAGATTACTTACAATCAGCCAGCTTGACCTTCTGAAGAAAGAAATGCTACAGCTTCAAACAAGAATCAGCTACAGCTAAGTTGTCCTTCAGGTGGAGATGAGGTGGAGGAATGAAGTGTTAGAACTAGGAGAGGAGCCACCTAGCCTACCGAGGCAGCTTCAAAAGCAACATTGCTCCTTAAAAACATTGTGATATAGGCAAGGTGATCTCTTTGTGTGGTCACTTGTCTTCCTTGCCAGAACAGAAATTCTAAGATCTCTGCAGAACAGTCTGAGAGAAGATGGTTCAGCTCTGAGGTATATGACTATAGTTATTCATTTCAAAGTGAATGATTTCTTTGTCCTTTGCCAGCTCAGAGAACATTCTGGTGCCTTTTTTAGATTATGTTGGCCCCCTCACCCCCACCATATGGTAGGAATGACAGAGTGTATGTATCCAGTTGGTCTGCATAGGATTTGGACGAGATTTTGAAATCTCAGCCAAATTATCACTCGTGTTGTGGGGAAATAATATTTTCCCAGAAATAAATAGCTTTCTGTTGTTGCTGCTGGTACAAAGTGCCTTTTCTTCTAGACAGCATGTCAACTGCAGCCATATGTAAGGTGCGGAATGCGGTTCCAGCATGTCAGAGGCACTTTTTGGCTAGTGCGAGTGATGTCATTGGTGACAAGCACTCCCCTCCTTCCCTCTGCATGCTTTTAAAAGACATCTTATTTAACTCCTTAAGGAGGCTGAGCACTTCCTGCGCTAACATGGTTAATTAAAACATGAGGACTGGCAGAAGTGTCAAAAGTCACAGAATGTTTGACTAACAGATGACAGACAATGTAGAGTCTGTTTGGACTTTATGAAGAGAAGGCACAATTGGAAGATGGACCTGTTTGAGGCTTTTTCTTCGTTGTAATTTTAAAAATGCTATGTGTGAAGACCCCATGGATTGTTATTTAGTTTTTTAAACACCCCCCCCCTACCCACAGCACAGCAATTCCTGCCTTGCCACATCCTTCCCATGGAGACAAGATATCGCACTGTTAGCCCTTTCAGCGACTGCATCTAAAGTGCTAACTTTAGCACTAGGAGTTCATACAGTTTTTCCCCGTCTCACTCTAAGGACTGTATTAGGAGAGACTTCTTCTCACCTCCACTGGTGATTGAGATGGCTGTTACAAGGAAACTTCATGCCATTTAAAACATTGTATATGTGGTGAATGAATGTTGGAGGACTTGCTTCATTATATAGAGAGCTGATGGAGTATAGTGGTTAAGATGCTGAGCTGCAAATTAATCTTACTTCTGCCATACACTCACCAGATGGCCTTAGCAAGTCACTCTCAGCCTCATTCTCCCCACCTGCAGTAGTTATACTGACCATACAGGGCTGTCAGGATCTTATATAAGAATACAGCAGTGTACGGTTTATTACTAGAGATTTACCAGAGCAATTTTGCTCATTTTTGTTTTAAACTGAAGCTTGAGCAGTGTAGACATACAAATTTTGAAACTTCGTAAAAGTTCAGATCTTGAGCTTTGGGCAGCTCGGGAAGGGAGAGGGATGAGGCGAAGGGGAGGTTAATGCATGTAATGCATTGTAATGCAACGTGACAGTGTGCATGTAATGCAGCTGTGCATGTAATGCAACATGTGATGCAGCATCTGTATGCCCATGTAATAATGCTTACCGCTGTGGCTGTTAGAGTGCTGGGCCAATGAAAGGACAGGCGTAGAATGTTGGGAAAGGGGCTGAAGAAAAGTCAGTTGGTGATAGTAGGAGGAGGAAACGCTGAGGAGAAACAGCTGAAAGGACACCAGAGGGAGAAGAGAGAGAAAAAACTTACATCACATGTTTTCAACCTCGAACTTCAAGAATGGTAAACAAGCTTTTTAAAAAGAACCATCTGTTTTTTTGTTTTCTCCTTTGCCGGTTTATTTGTAGTACATTTATTTTAAAAGTGTAAAGTTGTTCCAGTCACAAGGGAAAGGGGAAAACATATTCTTAACCAATCATTCTCAGACTACTAGCCCCCATGGCAACATGGGATTTGCACTAGTTACAACTAGATTATGCATGTGAATTGCTTTGAATTGTTTTTGACAACTGTTAGACAGCAATCCTTAGCTGTTCAAGTGACAGATTATTTTTACAATAGTTATTTGTTCATTGTTTTTCTGTAACTGGCCTTATGCAAACAGAATCTTACTTGTTATGACCAATTATATAAGCAAATAACACCAACTCTGATCTGGATCTCATCTAGAAAGGCCCTTGAACTGAGTAATTGCTAACTGCTTAGTGGGCTGGGCTCAGGTATATGAGTAGGCTGCCCAGAAACATACTGGATAGATGTTCTCATGAGTGCCACCTTCCTACAGACTTGGAATGGCACACATATTGTGTGAAGAAAAGCAAGGCAGGCTAGTTGCAAGGACAGAACATTCCCCTATGATGGCAGTATGATAAAGTTACTGTATTGTGTGGGACAACTTTTGCCATCCATGTTTCATATGAGTGTGCATCTGTTGGGATGCTGGGAGAGACCTTCAGTGATGTGTGGAGATGAACATGTGAACTCCCTCATCATTAAGGACATGTAGGAGATATGACTGTATCTTGTGTCACCTGGTATATCCAGTGAATGCTGATCAGAAAGCAGCAATCACTAACAAAAAGTGACATTACACATTTTTTTCAGGTGGCTGTTTATTAAATGTATTATATCCTACCTTTCTACTTCAATGCGAGGGAGTCCAGGCAGTTCACAACATGACAAAAATAAATCAATCAAAAACACAGATTATTTGTTACTCTTTTGTTGAGAGGGATCTAGATCTCTTCCATCAATGCAGTGTTTTTCTTGCAAGTGTGTATTTTCCTAATATCCAAGCCACAATATCCAAAGCAGTAGCTATGCTAGCCTGTTGTAACAAAAAACGGTAAACTCCTATGGGACCTTTAAGATGTACAGATTTATTGTGTCATAAGCTTTAGTGGACTAGAGTCCACTTCATCAGATGCATGCAGGAAGTCCCCATGTATTTAACAAAGTGGGCTGTAGTCCACCAAACTTAGGCCACGATAAATCTGTTTGTCTAAGGCATCACAATCGTTGTTGTTTAAACCACACTATGCTGTTTTGCCCCACCACGCTATCAACATCATGGTCTTTCTTCTCCTTTTTCCATTTTATATGTTCTGGAATATACAAGTTAATTTATGTGTAAGCTACAACTGTAAATTGCTTGGTAGGTAATTTTAAAGACACAGAATTTAACACACCAGAGACCTGCCAGGAGAGCTGTGGAAGGTGGGTGGAGGAGAAGAAACAATCAGAAAGGGAGGCGTATTGATATATGCCGATTCACCAATTGTATACTTGGGAAACGGGCTCTTCTATTTTAAAAATGTTGAAAGCTTTTCAAGGAAATATAAACAACAAATATTTATATACCATGGGGATGCTCATCCATGTCTCTGGTATGACTGGCAGTCTCTCCCACAGGCTCAGTGGCTTGTACACTTATTTTCAGTGTTGAGCTCAAAGACATGTAGTGAGGGAGCCAACAGAGTGAAAATCGTTTTCACCCCCAGCCCTGCTGTATAGAAAGACTTATTGCTCTTCATAGAATCATAGAATAGTAGGGTTGGAAGGGGCCTACAAGGACATCGAGTCCAACCCCCTGCTCAATGCAGGAGTCCAAGTCAAAGCATCCCTGACAGATGGCTGTCCAGCTTCATTCCTGAATGCCTCTAGTGTGGGAGAGCCCACCCCCTCCCTAGGTAATTGGTTCCATTGTCATATTGCTCTAACAGGACGTTTTTCCTGATGTTCAGCTGGAATCTGGCTTCCTGTAACTTGGGCCCATTATTCTGTGTCCTGCACTCAGGGATGATCAAGAAGAGATCCTGGCCTTCCTCTCTGTGACAACCTTTCAAGTACTTGAACAGCACTATCATCTCTCCCCTCAGTCTTCTCAAGGCTAAACATGCCCAGTTCTTTCAGTCTCTCTTCATAGGGCTTTGTTTCCAGTCCCCTGATCATCTTTGTTGCCCTCCTCTGAACCCTCTCCAGTTTGTCTGCATCCTTCCTAAAGTGTGGTGCCCAGAACTGGGCACAGTACTCCAGATGAGGCCTAACCAGTGCTGAGTAGAGGGGAACTAGTACTTCCTGGGATTTGGAAGCTAAGCTTCTATTAATGCAGCCCAAAATAGCATTGGCCTTTTTTGCAGCCACATCACATTGTTGGCTCATATTCAGCTTGTAATCAACAGCAATTCCAAGATCCTTCTCGCTTGTAGTGTTGTTGAGCCACGTATCCCCCATCTTGTAACTGTGCATTTGGTTTGTTTTTCCGAGGTGCAGAACTTGGCATTTATCCCTATTAAATGTCATTCTGTAGTTTTCTGCCCAGCGTTCCAGTCTATCCAGATCACTTTGAAGTTTGTTTCTGTCTTCCAAAGTATTAGCTACCCTGCCCAATTTTGTGTCATCTGCAAATTTGATCAGCATTCCCTGCACCTCCTCCTCCAAGTCATTAATAAACATGTTGAAGAGCACTGGGCCCAGGACTGAGCCCTGCGGTACCCTGCTTGTTACCTCTCCCCAGTTTGAGAAGATCCCATGGATAAGCACTCTTTGAGTCCGATTCTGTAGCCAACTGTGGATCCACCGGATTGTTGTTTCATCTAGCCCACTTTGAGCTACTTTGCTCATCAGGATACCATGGGGCACTTTGTCGAAAGCTTTGCTGAAGTCGAGGTATATGATGTCTACAGCATTCCCACAGTCCACAAGGGAGGTTACTTGATCAAAAAATGAGATCAGATTTGTCTGGCAGGACTTGTTTTTGACAAATCCATGTTGGCTTCGAGTAATCACGGCATTGTCTTCAAGGTGCTTCCAGATGGATTGCTTTATCATCTGCTCCAGAATTTTCCCAGGGATTGATGTCAGACTGACTGGTCTGTAGTTCCCAGGTTCCTCCTTTTTACCCTTTTTTGAAGATAGGGACAACATTAGCCCTCCTCCAATCATCTGGCACTTCCCCCGTCCTTCATGATTTCTCAAAGAGAATAGACAGTGGTTCTGAGAGTTATTCTGTTAGTTCCTTTATGACTCTAGGATGCAGTTCATCTGGCCCTGGAGACTTGAACTCGTTCAAAGTAATTAGGTGTTCCTTGACCATATGCCTATCGATCTCCAGCTGCAATCCTGCCCCTTCAGCCTGCACTTCGCCTTTGCCAGGGGGGTCATAGACTCTCTTTTGGGAGAAGACTGAGCCAAAATAGGAATTGAGCACCTCTGCCTTTTCTTTGTCATCTGTTATCGTTTTGCCATCCTTATTTAATAGCTGAACAATCATTTCTTTCCTCTGCCTTTTACTATGCACATAGCTGAAGAAAGCCTTTTTGTTGTTTTTAGCATCCCTCGCTAACCTCAGCTCGTTCTCAGCTTTAGCCTTCCTGACACCATCCCTGCAATTCTGTGCTACCTGCCTGTACTCTTCCTTTGTTGCTTGGCCTTCTTTCCACTTCCTATTTGTGTCCTTTTTTGTTTTCAGGTCATCCCTAAGCTTTTTGTGAAGCCACATTAGTTTTTTCTGTTGTCTTCCACCTTTTCTTCTTGTTGGAATTGTTTGTAATTGTGCCTTTAGAATTCCCTTTTTTAAAAGCTCCCACCCATCTTGGACTCCTTTTCTCGTTAGCTTCGCTTGCCATGGGACCTTCCTGATCATTGTTCTGAGTTTATTAAAATCAGCTTTCCTAAAATCCAGGGTACGCATTTGACTACACTTGGCTTAGAACCAAGAACTCAAGTACAACATGGTCGCTTTCCCCCAGAGTTCCTGTAACTGCTACTTTATCCACTAAGTCATCTCTGTTGGTTAGGATCAAGTCAAGGATAGCTGATCCTCTAGTTCCTTCCTCTACTTTCTGTAGGAGGAAGTTATCCGCCACACAAGTCAGGAATTTCCTGGAAGGGCCATGTTTTGCAGAATTTGTCTCCCGACAAATATCGGGGAAATTGAAGTCCCCCATTACTACAACATCATGCTTCCTTAAAACATTGGCTATTTGCTTTTCAAAAGTTTCATCCTCATCTTCTCCTTGATTGGGTGGCCGGTAGTAGACTCCGACCACCAGGTTCCTTTTATTCTTTGCTCCATTTATTGTGATCCAGATGCTCTCGATGGGGCTACCAAGCTCATCCTCCTGTATTTCTGTGCAGAGATATGTATTTTTCACATACAGTGCAACCCCACCTCCCTTTCTGTTCCTCCTGTTCTTTTTTAACAAGTTATATCCTTCAATTGCTGTATTCCAGTCATGAGAGTCATCCCACCAAGTCTCAGTTATACCTATCAAGTCATAATTTCCCTCTTGTATTAAGAGTTCAAGTTCGTTCTGTTTGTTTCCCATACTCTGGGCATTAGTATATAGACATTGAAGACAATGTGCTTCATAGCCTGGCTTTCCTCCTACATGTGTCTGAAGTCTATTATTGGACACTATCAGAGCTGTTCTCTCCATTGCAGTGCATGCGCCTATGTCCATTGTTACCCCAACATTACATCTCCCTTCCCAGTAGGATTCAGTTCAAAGCTCTCCTGATGAAGTTCTTCCTGCTGTGGCCAAACACATTCTTCCCATCCTTTGTGAGGTGCAACCCATCCCTTGCCAACAGCCCATCTTCCAGGAAGTATAGGCCGTGGTCCCAGAATCCAAATCTTTCTTGTCGGCACCACCTTCGTAGCCAGTCATTCACCCGGAGTATTTTTCGTTCCCTTTCTATCCCTCTTCTAACTACTGGAAGGATGAATGAGAAAACTATCTGGGCCCCAAAGTTCTTGAGTTTCCTTCCCAAAGCTTCAAAGTCTGACATGATCTCTTTGTAGCTCCGCTTGGCGGTATCATTTGTTCCCACATGGATGAGAAGAAAGGGATACCTGTCAGTGGGCCTTATGAGTGCAGGCAACCTTTCAGTCACGTCTCTAATCCATCCTCCGGGGAGACAACATACCTGGCGAGTCCACGGGTCTTCTCGACATACTTGGGTCTCAATCCCACACAGCAAGGAGTCTCCCACTACTACCACTGTTCTCTTCTTGTTGTAGGCCTGGGTTTCATCGCCTCTGTTTGACTGACCTTCAGCCTCTTGCTCACTCTCATGTAGGTTCCCCTGTGATTCTTCCTCTGCAGGCTGTCCTCCAGTCTCATCCGCAAGTACCTGTAATTGGTTCCACAGCTCCACTGCTTCCACTGGTGCGGAGTGGCGTCTAGTTCTTTTTCTCCAGTCACCTTTTTCCAAGGAGTATCCTCTACTCCATTTTTCTTCACCTCAGCATTTCCCACTGCCTCATCTTGCTGTTGCTCTTCAAGCTTCTGGTCTTCCCTTTGCTGCTGTAGTTCCCCCATTCTGTCCAAGAACTCTTTGTGTTCTCTTATTCCCTGGAGGGTCAACAGTCGCCGCTCCAGTCCTCTTACTTTTTCTTCCAGCAGCGTGATCAACTTGCACTTGTTGCAGGTGTAGGCCATGTTGTTCTCAGGCAAGAAAACAAACATTGCACACACCTTGCAGGTCACCACCACTGGAGAGTCTTGTCCTTCCATTGCCTCTTTTCCCTTTTTGTGTCTAGCTTTGTGATTGTTCTAGACTAGCCTGTGCCTGCTCCTCTACTCAGTAGAGGTTAAAAGCAGAGTCCCACTGGTGTGGAAGTGTGTGTTACAAGACAAATAAATGAAAAAAAAGTTAGTTAAAAAATAAAATTAAATAAAATATGTAAAAAATTAAAAAAATAATTTTTTAAAAAAATGTTAGGGGCCTCCCCCTTGACCTCCCCTGCCGAACTCCCCTGGCCAACTCCTGTTTGCTCCCCCTGTTGGCTCGCTCTGTTCGCTCGCTCTCTGGGAGCTTGCCTGCTTCTGTAGTCCCTGGACCAGCTGGAGCAGCTTGCTCTGCTCTGCTCTGCTCAGCTGGGAGGCGGGAAACAGACTGAAGCTTCCCGCCCACTCAGCTGCTGGGAGTACTCAGGCCACACCCCTCCAATTCAGTTGGAGCTCTCAGAAGCTCCTGGTGAGCTCACAGCCAGTCAGAAGGATAAAGGGCAGCCCCCTGGGCTTCATGCAGCCCACTTACCTCTTAGCCTCTGTCTCCTTTGTCTCTTCAACCACTGCAACTCCCCTGGCCAACTCCTGTTTGCTCCCCCTGTTCGCTCGCTCTGTCCGCTCGCTCTCTGGGAGCTTGCCTGCTTCTGTAGTCCCTGGAGCAGCTGGAGCAGCTTGCTCGGCTCTGCTCTGCTCAGCTGGGAGGCGGGAAACAGACAATGTTTCCCGCCTCCCAGGAAACATTGTTTCCTGAAACATCATTTCTTCTAGAAATGTCTTCCTAGAAGACATTTGAGGAATTGCATCAGTATTGTACTATTTAGGATATGCAATTGGGCATGGCTTGACTGATCATCTGGATAAGCTAATAGGGTTTGATTTTTGTTTCTTACATTTTAAAAAATTATTCAATTTAAAAACAAAACAAAATCAGCATAGGATCTGTAACACCATAAGGCAGCATCAACAAAAACTGAAGTATCAACAAAAACAGAAGTAGTAGCTTAAAAACAAATAGAAACACACACACCCCATGCAGATGGAATGTCCATGTGTTTGTCGGGACAGAGCTGCCAGTGTTAGTATGTTTTTTCAGAAGTTGCCAGAGTTGTAAGACTTTCTGTCCAGTGTATTATGGATGGGGTGGATTTTTGTTTCCAGCCTTGAAGGATCATCCTCTCAGCTATCATGAAACTGAGTAAGATCCATTTCATGTTACCTTCCGAGAGTTTCCACCCTATCGGAACATAATTAAGGGGTACATGAACATCCTTAATTTCTAGTGATGCATCAAGTACAAAATTAATTCAAACAATAACTTCTGGCCAAAAAGGGACCACCACCAGACATGTCCACATCATGTGGACCAATGATGCGCCCATTGCACCACAGTGCCAGCATTTATCTGAGGTTGCTAGACTTTTTTTTTCAACAAGCATTGTGGGTCCAGTATGTGCGATGTGTCATGTTTTGCTGAATTAAGCACAATTTTTGGTTTGATAAAGACCTTTCAAAGTTCGCTGGACCTCAGCTGTCCTATTACTCAGCTGCTCTCATCAATAGGAAGTTTTCCCTAACATTTTACTGTCCTAAAATTTACATCTACTGCCTTTTGCATTTACATTGATTGCCTACTTCAATGCAAATGGCGTATCAGGAAATATTCAGCTTGGACAAAGCCTCAATGTCCCATTGAGACAGTGAGTTAACTGGAAATAGTCTGTTGTAATAAAAAAAAAAAAGTCTTATGACACTAAGTCTTACGACAAACACTAACAAATTTGTTATGACATACACTTTAATGGATGAGAATCCACTTCTATCAGATGCAAACCCTTTCAGTTGCCCAGAAATCAGGCTGGCTTTCTACTACCTTCGATAAATACAGCCACGTGGAAACATAGGAAGCCGCTTTATACCAGGTCAGAGTATTGTTCCTGTGGTTCAGTTTAAGCAGCAAAAATTCAAGCTGGTTTATAGTTAGGGATGTTAATTACACCAGTGCTTTGTGTTTCTGACTGTTGTTTTTTAAGCTGTTTGAATCTTGCAGTGTTTTTATTTTAAAGAGCTACTTCTCAGTGGAGTGAATCTTTCATAATAAGTCATACCAAGCAATTTACTCTGGTAACAAACAAACAAAAACAAAATTCACACCAACTCTAAATTCTTAATAGGGAACATCAAACTGGTTGCCCCTGTGCTTTAACTGGCCATGCAGATTCTCCAATATATAATAAAGGCTGTTGTGTGTAACACAGAGTCAGCTGATATAAACAAGAATTTAGCATTGATTTTTCCCTTGGATTATTAATATGTGGTTGAAACTCCTGTTGCTTGCAATCTTACACGCTATTGTGCATATATAATTCTACCTGCAATCAGATTTTTGTGTATGCAAGGCTTTTTTGTATGCCTCAGGTGCATGTGGGTTGAATGCATTGTACAAGAAAATTTGGTCTCTCCCAATAATCTTGGGATGGGGTAGCTGGGTGCACACAGATACCAGCTATTCCCAGGCAGAAACAACAACAACAACACTTAACACTCCAATTACTTCTAATTAGAACAAGCTCATTGCTTTTGTATTGCCTTCAAGTCAATTGGCTACAAGCCCAGCTGTGGCTCCATTTGGGTATGTATAGTTAAGCTGCAACTTCCTCAAATGCCACACAGCTGACACACACCCCTACAGGGCAAGAAAGAGCCTTGAGAGCACAGAGCTGAAGCAAGAGCTGTGGAAAGGAGTATTTTGTGGGCCATTTCTCTGCCATGGGAATAGCTGGACATCTGCCTAGTGGCAGCAGCACTGAAAAATTGAACTACCACCACAGCAACCATTGTCAGTGCTTAGAGCCTGAGTCATGTCGATAACGATTGGGGATGAAAGACCATGGAAAAATGTGGTTGTGTGGCGAGTAAGTTGTAAGCAAGGACAATTTGTGAGACTGTACAATGTCCTTAGTGTTTACCGGGAGTGTGAGTTTAAAGTGGGAGCCTTTACTTGTAATTCCCATGCTGTTTCAGAGCATGAGTGGAAAAGACCCTTAATCGAGCCCCCACTCCCCAGTGTTTTATTTGGGTTGTTCAGGGCCATAATGCAGATGGAGACTTGATAACTCTAGAAGTTCATGTATACTTGAGGTGGCCTCTTGGGATGTTTTTGTGAAGGAGTAGTACCTGATACTCAGAATACAGATTTGTCTGCATGCCCCTTTAAGCTATGGCAGCACACAGCAGGGCTTTCCAAGTAGGGAGGGTGTTCCTAATTTCCTATTCCAACAGAAATGGCTCCTCATAACTTCAGATCTACTTCTTTCTATGTGATTTCAACAGCAGCTATTTGCTGAGTCTATGGAAGTGAATGCAGGAATAGGTTGCAGCCTACAGAGCACTTTGTAGGTATCTACCTGCCTTCCCACTTAGGGGGAGACAGGAAGAGAGACATGAGACACAGACCCAGAAAGTTCCTTTTATATTTTTATTGCTTCCATGATATGAGTAAGTCAAAAGTGACTTGGAGGCTCACACATCCCACCTTTTCTTCCTTAGCTACAAGGAAAGTTCAAACAATAGAAACTACACTATTTAATAAACTCTGCATGTTTCAATACCTCATTCCAAGCACATTAATAGAGTGGGCCCCTCTGCCAACCACTACAATCTGGTTCATTCCCACTGCACCATGTGCCAGCAAAGACCCAGCTCTCCCTCCAATATGTCGCACTCCTTGGATGATTTAGACAAATGGTGTTTATAGATAACTGGCACCAGGGCAGATGGTGGATAGTGAATAGTGTGAACAAGTGTCTCCTGCTGGGGCTCAGTGGGATCTGAGAAGCATCTTCCCATCTCATCCAAGGGCAGCAGGCTCATGAGGCCAGCAGAGATGCTGTGCTAGAAAGGATTTGCCATATTCTCATTGAAGCCTACAAAACAACCTGTAAAGTGAAGATTCTGACAGTGAAGAAATAGTCACAAAAATTGATCTGGCATCAAATGTAGCAATTGTCACAATGTCTGGTTTAACAATTTCTGTAGAAAAATGCTTGAAGGCAACTGTGTTGAGATCCCAGTCAGGACACAGCAGTGGCTACTTCCAGTGCAAGCCACATGAGACTCCACCAGTCTCCAAAGCAGAGGAAAGCCAAGGAGCAGCAGAAGCAGCTGGAAAAATGCATCCTATCTATTGCCTCTGCAACACCTTCACCATCCCAATATACAACTGGGAGGTCTTGGCAATTTACTCTGTTTCAATTCCCTATCTGCAGCATGTAGCAGTCCAACCTTTCACCAATTAACTAATCAATTAAGAATTCTTGATGGACTAATAAGGTATTCCAATTAATTGGGCAGCAGGGGTGGGTTTTTAAAAATGTATTACTTTTAATACAAGTACTTACAAAAACTAGAGATGTCAAACATCATCTTAACAGAGGCATTCCCCTTTCTCCATCAAACAGGAGGAAATGCCTCTTCTAAGACAATTCCTGCCACGAAGCACATGCCTGCATCACCTGAAAACAACAGTAATGACCTTTGCTTACATTTTTATTCATATGCTAATTTGATTAACTGGCTAAAACCCATATGATTAATCAGGTAAGATTTCTTTAACTGGGTGACAGCCCTTGTAGCACTGGAATAATTGCCAATTTCATAATTATTGTGAATTTCAATGAAGTAAGATTTATAAAGCCACACAAGCACCCAATTTTACCTTTTGTATACATTCAACTGATGTAACATTTGCAAATAAGCGATGACTTTTCTTCTGTTCTGGGAGAGGTAGCAACCTTAGCTCAGGAAAGGAGGTGGATTGAGGGCATAGTAGAGCATCGCTTTGTGACAAATGCTTCTCTTTTGTGATTGCTCTGGCAAGATACATGGCTAATGGGGTGGAAAGGGCATGCACTAAAAAGCAGCTGAGATTAAAAAATGTACTAAGATAGCAAAACTTTTGTGGCATAGATTGGCAGAGACAGAATTCCACCCATCTCCTATTACTCTGCCTTTACATCCACAAAAGTGGCAGTGACTCCATGTCCACTCAGAGAAAGCACAATTGCAGCTATCTGGGGAGGAGCTTGGGTTAACTGCTTCCTTAAACCCAGGACAGGAGAATGAGATAGGCTCAATACAGCCCCATATAGCACAGGAACTAATAACAGCATCATCTTAATCCTCTGGCAGCACAACACTCTTGGTAGGCTCATGCCACAGCCTTGTTTTCTGTGTGGCTTGACAGCCAATAGGAGATTACTCAGAATCACTCAGTATGGTGGAGGAGGCCTGCTTCCCCACCCTCCGACTCATTCACACTCTTTGGGCTTATCAGAGCACACATGCACACCTCCCAACCAGGTTGTGTGCAGTTATGAAATGAATTACATTATTTCAGAAACTCCCATGATACTATCTTGGACATTTCTCAGTGGTGCGAATGGAAAAAGAAATTCTGGAACTCTGCAACATTTTTTTTTGGCATCTTGCACCTATTTGTTCTACCCACTTTCATTTGTAAACGCGGCCTTTCAGAGGACATGCTGCAAAGTCAGATAAAGGTATTACAGAGATGGAAGTTAAAATGAGCTCGGTTCCAATTCCAAGTGAGCCAGTCTGTCTTGGGGAAACCTGGCAGAGTATTTGGGGGACAAATATGTCCTTCTTTCCCAGGCAGGCCATTCTCATTATACTTTGGGGCTCACAACAAGAGGGACTACAGCATTTAAGTAAAATTTGGATGCATATATATATATATATATATAAAACACCAGTGTTGTTCAATGCTTAGCAAACCAGGTGTGTCATTTCTGAAAACAGAACCTAGAGATTAGTGGAGCAGAAAAACAAACAAACAATGGAGGTATATTCAAATGAGCTCAATTCAAGACAGTGAACATGCAGGCACCACCCTAACCAAAGTACTCAGAGTGTAGAACACAGAGCCAGCCAGAAAAGCAACAGCAGCATGAGGAGCTTGGGAAGAGACCAAGCAGAGAGTTTTAAAACCACTCTTACATTACCGGGGGTGGGGGACGACAACACACAGCGTATATCTTTTGCGCATTCCCCTTTAAATATATATTTAAAGTTCAGATATAATAAATGTAGGGGCAAAAGTTTTACATAAAATGTTTGCTGCTGCAAAGGTAGTATTCTCTTATTAAAATTTCAGTCCAAAATCGCTGAGCTGCTGCAACAGTAACCATGCATGCAGGACTTTCTTTTGCTCCCACGTGGGGAAGAGCAGGAGAAAGAGAGGGGAAAGGTGGTGGTATAATCTGGCTGGTATGGAGCTTCCTCTATGTGAACACTGTCTGTCCCCTCAACCTACACTGTGGTTACATCAGGGGTGGGGAACATGTGATTTTGGTGGACTGCAGCTCCCATGACCCCTAGCCAGCATAGCCAATGGTCAAGGATGATGGAGGCTGCAGTCCAACATTGTCTGGAGGGCCACACATTCCCCATCCCTGGGTTAGATGGAAGATCGGCATGTCAAGCATGGACACAAAGCAGGGTGGCCAGGATTAAAAGAAGTCAGGGCTCTTGCACCTTTAAAAGTTGTGTAGAAGATGGGATGTTGCATGACAACTGACACCTCCTGAAATTCCCTCTTCTACACAGCTGTTAAAGGTGCAGAAGCCCTGTCTTCTTTTGCATTTGTCCAACCTAGCAAAGGGTGCCTTGAAGAGACTGAATGAACTGGAGGGACACATTGAAATGTGTCTCTCCCACACCATAAAAATAAAAATGAAAATAGCCTCTGAGCCTGTAGTTGGCAACTGGTTTGTGTCATTTTGCTTCCACCTAGAGGTCTGTCTAGCCATCTTTCTCTCTATGTGTTCCTTGCGTGTCTCCTTCTCTCACAATCCTCCTCTTCCTGTCTTGTCCAGCAGCAACAACCAGCCTGTTGGCGATCTTCCCACACCTGCTAAAACAGGAAAATGATCCTTCTAGAATATAGAACTCAAACTGACCATTTTTAAGTGAATGGTCAGCTGGACCAACAATGCTTGCATCCTCACAACAGAACAAATTTCTCTCTAACAGATGACTGCACACACAGAGAAAAATGTATAATGCAGATATATGTATACATCCATCCAGGTGCTGCAGTTGGCTCCACCCAAGCAACTGAGCAAACCAAGTATTTCTCAGGCCTGTGCAGCAGTTCCATCTTCTTTCACAGCTTTTGCAGCTACTGCCATGCTTGTCCTCCTCCTGGAGGCCCTGTGCCAAGTCTACGCCTCAATGACATAGCTTGTGCATATGGGACAGGGATAGAATCCAAATACATGGGGCCGAATTCACATGATTAAGAACCTAAGAAGAGCCCTGCTGGATCAGACCAAAGGTCCATCTAGTCTGCTTCCCAACCAGATGCCTACAGGAAGCCCACAAGTAGATCATGAAGGCAATAGCCCTCTCCTGCTGTTATTCTCCAGTTGCTGGCACTCAATGGCAGACTGCTTCTGATACTGGAGGTTCCATACAGCCATCATGACTAATACTAGTTGTTAGCCCTGAACTTGTCTAAACCCTTCTTAAAGCCATCTAAACTAGTAGCATCATCACACCCTGTGGCAATGAATTCCATCAATTACTTATGCACAATGTGAAGAAAGGCTGGTTACAAATTCAATACCCTCACACTGCACCTCATTACTCTTTCTTGGGTAGGATCTGACAAGATGATAAGGGCCAAGGAACAAAGCAATTCTCCTGCCCTATGTGGATCCAATATTCAAGCCAGTCACACTGATGCACACACAAGGAAAATTACACACTCAGGGCACACCACTCAATCCCCACCCAGGATATGTCAGCCTAAAAGGGGGAAATTCCAGCATTCTGGGCCCGTTTTGCAGAGACTTGAATAGCAACCTGCAGAGGGTCAGTGGAGGAATAGAGGAACTGGCCAGGAGCCCTTACCATCTGCACTATTCTAGAATTCCCTTTGTGAATGTCTCTGAAAAACAATTATGGGAACAGCTGAGCTACCATCTCTTCTTTGCTTGTGGGGCAGAGTACCCAATGCCCCTGTTAACAGCCTCCTAACTCAGTTTGGGGCATTAAGCAGGAAAAATGCATATTCACACTGCAGGTTGGTGCCCTTGACATATACAGGATAAGGATTCTTCAGGTCTGTCTGCATGAGGGAAGCTGTCCAGATTCTCACATCTTCTTCATTCAAGGAAAGGCAAGCTAATTCATTTAAATGCATGGTTGGGCCTCATACCAATATAAAATATATGCATATCTTACAGTTGGAGGGATTAGCCCCTGAGAATACCTCTTGGGTGCACAGATCCCCAGACAAGTGATGTCATTCCATTCTTCCCACAGTTTGGTCACTTTGCACAATATATGTCTAACCTTTCCAACATAAATGGTACACAGTTGTGCAAATACTGCATCTCAGACTTAGGGAAGAGGAATAACAAATATAGAGCCCTCTGTCCCCTTAAAAGGGATGCAGAAGGATTTGGAAACAGACTGAGAAAAACACCTGATAGATGGAAGCTTAACAAACAAAGTAGGTGCCAGCCAGGTGATTTCTACCACTGTTTGTAGATGAGCTTAAATACTATCAAGGTAGTAGTCACTTAAACTAGAGTACAATAGAATGAGTGAAAAAACCTCTGGCATCATTAATTGTTAAACACTGATGAATCTTCATATCTTAGGACAATTTCTGACCTGATCCAAAAATAAATTATTCCCTCCCCAAACAAAAAACAAAGAACCAAACTCTTAAAAAACATGATGCAGATGCCACATAAAATTAAATATTGGGGTATCTCCAGTCCGGATCTGTGGCCAACCTGCCACATAGGTAGAGATCTTTCAACACAATGAGGTGAGTTCCATGAACAATGGCTAAAAATGCATCCAGGTGAATGTTGGCAGCAGGGGTTGCCCCATGAATAGCAGGGAGTCTGAAGATCCATTCGGCCTCTCAGTTGCTGCCTCTAAGGCAGAGAGAGGCCACAATACCTTTAAATTATAGCAGCACCAACGACTTGGACGGACTCAGAGCCCACAAAGGGACCATGGCTGGCACAGAGGCAAGTTAAGTGCAACACCAGGTCAGGTGTCCCATGGGGCCTATGCACAAGCCAGGCAGGCCCCACTTTGCACAATGATATATTTAGTGTGATACTCAAGTCTCTCTTTATAAAAATAATGTGTTGTACATTCAAGCACTGCTGTGTTTGACCTGGCTCCTGTTCCCATTTGGCACAATTTTGTTTGATTTCACAGGCCTATTTTTGTTCTCTCCAGTGATGTTCCATCCCAGACACAACATCCACCTGCAGTTCCGAGTGGGGGACCTGCCCCCTCAGGCCAATAGCCGCTGCTCCCCTGCCAGCCCTGATGCAGGCAGGCAAAGCAAGCCAGGGAGACTTTCCAAGGGCACTGTGTATCTCTAGGAAGCTGGGATTCTTGCCAAAGACCTCTTGATGCCCTTGTCCTCAGCCGTATGCATGTGGCTGTGCCCTTCAGCACAGTGGCTATGCCTCTTCAGATTCCACTGGTGAGGTCTGTGATCACTCGAGCTTTCACCAGTTTTCGTAGGAACTCCTTCTCCCGTTGGATGTTGTGCGTCCAAGACTGCATGGGGGAGGGTGGGAGGAAGAGAAAGGGTAAAGAGAAGCGAAGAAAAGGTAAATCACTGTTCTGCCTGTACATCTCTACTGATAGCCTTAGGGCTCTGACTGGAGAGGCCATCAAGAGCTTGCCCTATACAAGACACATTTCTGACCAAGGCCTGAATAGTGTTCTCCCTCTGCTTATATAGACACACACAGGTGCCACAGCCTTCTCAAACAATCTAAGAAATGATAAAATGTAGCCTTCCCCAACCTAGTGCCTTCCAGACACTTTGGACTACAACTCCCAAACATCTGTAGAGCACCAGGTTGGGGAAGACTGCTAGAAAGGCATTAGACCAAGAAGTCGGCATGATAAAATGAGAATATTCCAGCTGCTAGGAGTACATATACAAGTTCATATTGCATGGATTGCATACCTCTTAACACATTAACCATCTTTATGTTTTGAAAGGGGAGCTTAAAAAGTAGCAACATAGTGCACTCTCCCTTCGATACATGATTAGAGGTGGAGTGGCATTCTTATTTTCACTTATCGTAGAATCATAGAATAGTAGGGTTGGAAGGGGCCTATAAGACCATCGAGTCCAACCCGCTGTTCAATGCAGGAGTCCAAGTCAAAGCATCCCTGACAGATGGCTGTCCAGCTTCATTCCTGAATGCCTCCAGTGTGGGAGAGCCCACTGCCTCCCTAGGTAATTGGTTCCATTGCCATATTGCTCTAACAGTCAGGATGTTTTTCTTGAAGTTCAGCTGGAATCTGGCTTCCTGTAACTTGAACCCATTATTCTGTGTCCTGCACTCTGGGATCATTGAAAAGAAATCCTGGCCTTCCCCTCTGTGACAACCTTTCAAGTACTTGAAGAGTGCTATCATATCTCCCCTCAGTCTTCTCAAGGCTAAACATGCCCAGTTCTTTCAGTCTCTCCTCACAGGGCTTTGTTTCCAGTCCTCTGATCATCTTCACTGCCCTCCTCTGAACCCTCTCCAGTTTGTCTGCATCCTTCTTAAAGTGTGGTGCCCAGAACTGGACACAGTACTCCAGATGAGGCCTAATAAGTGCTGAGTAGAGGGGAACTAGTACTTCCCGGGATTTGAAAGCTATGCTTCTATTAATGCAGCCCAAAATAGCATTTGCCTTTTTTGCAGCCACATCACATTGTTGGCTCTTGTTATTATACAACTCTGGAACACAATTTATTTTGGATTAACTAACCTGAAGTAAGAACTACAAAGGTATAAACTTGGATATTTTATGTGGGGGTATAAAATTAGGGTCAGAAAGATCAAAATGACACCTTAGAATATGGAAGTCAATGTTGGAACTTAGCCAAACTCTTTGTTTTATTAAAACACATGCATGTAAAAATCTAAAGCACCTATACCTACCTGCATTTATAATTAAACCATGTAAGAAACGTTCAGCCTGACACAGCAATTTCATACAGGGACCTCCAATGTGCATCCAGAGTACGATTTATTTTAATGGGTGTAGCAGATCTGCATGCAAAATATCTGGGCATTTCATGTGATCCAGATGATCCACAAATTACAAAAAGGCCTTGGGTCTTTCTAAGATTTCTTAGACTTCCAAAAACACTACTCAGACAAAGTAGGGCAGAGCTCTTGCCCATAACATGTATGCCTAATAGGACATGTCATTCATGGACTGGCAAGAAAGAGGGAGGAGGCAGAGAGACTGGAAGGAGGGGGGAGAGAGAGAATGAGTAACAGGAGAGGGAGATGGATACACACACAGGAGAGTGTGCATGTGGTGGTTGAGAGAGGGAGAAGGGAAAGAGAGAGAGAGAGAGAGCTGGGTGCATGTGAAGGGGAGGAGATGGGCAAGAAAGCATGTGTCATAGATGGGGGATTGGGGAGAGAGATGGGAGAGAATAATTCTCCCAAGGTCTGCTAATTGGGTAGCATATTGAGGAGGGAGTGCTGTATGTGCTGGAACCTACCAACCTAATTGTTGTCTAAAAGCATCTAGTTTTAATTTATTGTGGCCACATTTCTTACATTATACTGTAAGGTTTGTCAGAATCTTTTACTGGTGTTTCTCTATTAACTTGGAATTCCATTTCCAAATCCAAAGGGGAAGAGAGATATAAAACTGTGTTCCAAGTTTGGGATTCAGTAATATCACATCCCAACAGTTTATGGGGGCACCTACTGGAAGAAGTAGTCCTTTCCTAGAAATTAGTCTTTTAAACTTCCTAAATATGTGGTGATGCAGGGCAATAGCAACCCAAGTAGCATCTGTACTACTTAGTGGATTTGTTTTCTCCTGGATCACTCCCTATTATGAATTCAGCTGAATTAATAAAATAAACAGAAATTTTCATGCTGCACACAAAAATGCAAAAACCAATAATGGACTCTGTTCTCAAAATGCTTAACCTCTAGATTCTCCTTCCTGATCTTGCCCTAACCAATCCTTCTCATGCATCTCCAACTACACCATCAGCTGTAGAAACAACTGACATACATTCATGACCCCAAAACAAAGGAAGCAAAGGAGCTATCCTGAACTAAGAAAGGATACTTCTACCACTTGCTCATTCTGCCTTGTTCCATTTCCTGCACTTGCACCCCTAAATGTTGTAATACAAAGGTCTACACCTCCAAGGCTACTTCCCTTTCCCTCTCAACTACTTCTTACTGGATGCTAGAAAGCAAACAGAAGCTGAGCTTGAGAATGCTGGGAGCTGTACTGTATCTAATAGGTTAATCATGCAGAACGACATGGTTATTACGGGGCCATGAAGACAGCTAATCGCTATCTCGTGCCGTGGCTGGCAGAGAGTGAGCAACAGAGGCAGAGCTGAGGTCACTGGGATATGCACCCTGTTCTCTGGAAGGCTAAGCAGAATCCACCTAATATCCCCATCTTCTCTGGGAGTAAAACCTGCCTGGCAGGCACATGCCAACTACAACTTTCTGCAGAGTTCTAAAGTTTGGGTCACAGGTCTTGTAAGCTGCTTGTCAGTGTTGGTTTTTCTTATCAGCATCTTCATCTAGCATTGCAGTGATAAATCTTTTGCCTCAGACAGATACAACATTCTCTGTCCTTTCTCATATTGCACATGGGATCACACTGATTAAAGAGGTTACCAACATCTCTTTAAATTTTCTATGCTCCCCAGTATCTTTGCATCAGCACCAACATTTTCATATACAGTTGAAGAAACTGCCAGTGCTCAAACGCTACAGGGATGCTTCCAGATGGAGAGCTCCTAGCACTACCAATCAGAAGGCATTGTGCAGCTATTCTGTCTTTTTTCTCCTTAATAGATTTTCCACTGTAAGAAAAAAGATGAAAGTGGTGGGAAAACATGGTAGGGTTACAAGTGGAAGACACTGTTGTCAGGACCCTCCTTAAAATTCTGTGAATAAGGCAGGGCGATGGCCCAATATAAGCCTCATCTGGAAGCACCCCTAGTCTTCTAATACTCAGGCAACACACACAGGCCCACTGGAGTAAAGTTACTGATTTTGAGGCCAAATACCCATTGTTTTACAAGGGCATTTAAGATGTGCTGTTGGAAGGAGTGAGGAAATTCCCAAAGAGAGACTTAGATAGACAGGCATCTTGCTCAGCTGACAGAAACTGACAGCTGGAAAGTGAATGCCAAGCAGTCTCTAACAGACACAGGGACCAAGTTTAGAAAAGCTGCATATAACAACAATCTTTCTCTGTGAGCTTCCATGTCACATCCATGGCCCAACGTCATGCATTCACAGCTGCCTCTCATTAGGAAACTTCTCTTTACTGCCATGACAAGAGTACAAAGCAGCCATCTCCTCTCTGCATGCCATGTCACAGTCTCACACAGCCTGACTAGGCCTTTTGCCACATGATAATGACAGAAAAGCAGGCAGCTGCACCTAACCTGCCTTAGCTGTAGTGCTGGCTGTCTGCATTTAACTTGTGGGATTCCGGGCTACCATACCACTACAAATCCCCAGGAGCCATTTCATCCTGGGGAGCACTCCATCATGGCAATGGAGGAAATAGCCTTTCCAGCATCAAGAAAGGCAACCTGGTGCCCAATTCTCTGAAAACACTTTTGGCTAGTGTTGCAATATAGCAATCCAGACTCAAGACAAGAGGATCATCCGCAGTATCATCTCAGCTCGCCAATTATAGAAGAAAATCTTACTGCAACTGACAGACATGGCTAACCAGGCAAATAAAACTGCATTCCCGAGCTTAGCTAAGATGGGAAGAGTGAGGATGATGATGTGGGAGTGGAGAAAAGGAAATGCTGCAGTTTCTAGGAAAGAAAGGAGACCAAGCAATCAGAGGCTTTTGGAATACATTTTGGTTATTAATGCCACTGATGTATTTGCCAGCCCATGTGCTGAAACTGTGTCTAGCTTTGGTAATGGGCTGGATGAGGGCCAATAAACTGAAGTTGAATCCCAGCAACATAGAGGCCCTGTGGGCAGGCGGTTCTCATGTCCAGAAATTGGGTGTGCAGCCTATTCTAGACAGGATCACACTCCCCTTAAAATAGATATGTAGCTTAGGGGTACTCCTGGATCCAGCTTTGTCACTGGAGGCCCAGGTGGCCTCAGTGGCTCCGAGTGCCTTTTACAGCTTCAGCTGATTCATCTGGCCACAGTGGTCCATGTTCCAGTAACCTTTCCAATTGGACTACTGTAATGTGCCCTCATGGGGCTGCCCTTGAAGATGACCCAGAAACTTCGACTTGTGAAGAATGCAGCTGCTAGAATGTTAACTGGTGCAGTCAGGTGGGATCATACTACACCAATCCTGAGGGAGATACTTGCCTATAAAGCCCTAAATGGCTTAGGAACCAAATACCTGAGGGAACACCACTTCATATACTAGCCTGCCCATGCCTTAAGGTTTGCAGGTCATGGTCTTCTAAGGTGCCTGCTACCCAGTGTGTGCCAGCTGTTGCAGCACCTTGTTGCAGCACCCTCCCCATGGAGCTGTGGCTGGCACAATCTCCAGGTCAAAAAACTTCTATTCACCCCCATATTTTAAGCTGGTCAGACTGTTTGTTTGTTTGTGTAAACACCTTTTATTGTTTTACTACTGTATTTTATTGTTGTTGTTACATATTTATTGTTCAGTGCTCTGATAACTTTTGATGAAGGGTGGTTTATAAATATTCAAATAACTGCATAAATAACCAAATAAATGTTACAGATGGGCTTCATTACCTGAACTTCATGGATCACTGCCTTGTTGTGGCGAAGGGGCTTGTGTAACTCAGTGAAGCCATAAGCTATGCCGTGCAGGGCCACCCAAGACGGACAGGTCATGGTGGAGAGTTCTGACAAAATGTGGTCCACTGGAGAAGGAAATGGCAACCCACTCCACCATTCTTGCCAAGAAAACCCCATGGAACGTATCACAAGGCTAAAAGATATGATGCCGGAAGATGAGCCCCTCAGGTCAGAAGGTGTCCAATATACTACTGGGGAAGAGCAGAGGGTATTTCCAAGTAGCGCCAGAAAGAGTGAAGCGGCTGGGCCAAAGCCGAAAGGATATTCAACTGTGGATGTGTCTGGTGGTGAAAAGAAAATCCGATGCTGTAAAGAACAATATTGTTTAGGATCCTGGAATGTAAGATCAATGAATCAAGGTAAGCTGGAGGTGGTCAAGCATGAGATGGCAAGATTGAACATCGACATCTTGGGAATCAGCAAACTAAAATGGACAAGAATGGGCGAATTTAATTCAGGTGACCGTTATATCTACTATTGAGGGCAAGAATCCCTTAGAAGAAATGGAGTAGCACTCATAGTCAAGAAAAGGGTGGGAAGAGCAGTACTGGGGTACAATCTCAAAAATGATAGGATGCTCTCAGTACGAATCCAAGGCAAACCATTCAACATCACAGTAATTCAAGTCTATGCCCCAACCACTGAAGCCGAAGAAGCTGAGATTGATCGGTTCTATGAAGACCTACAACACCTTCCAAAACTAACACCAAAAAAATATGTCCTCTTCATCATAGGGGATTGGAATGCTGAAGTAGGAAGACAAGAAATCACCGGGATAACAGGCAAGCATGGCCTTGGTGTACAAAATGAAGCAGGACAAAGGCTAATAGAGTTTTGCCAAGAGAACACGCTGCTCAGTGTTCGCTGAACACGCTGTTACAGTGGAGGTGAGGAATAGATTTAAGGGATTAGACCTGATAGACAGAGTGCCTGAGGAACTATGGACAGAGGTCCGTAACATTGTTCAGGAGGCAGCAACGAAATCCATCTCAAAGAAAAAGAAATGCAAGAAAGCAAAGTGGCTGTCTGATGAGGCTTTACAAGTAGCTGAGGAAAGAAGGGAAGCGAAAAGCAAAGGAGAAAGGGGAAGATATATCCAACTGAATGCAGAGTTCCAGAGAATAGCAAGGAGAGACAAGAAGGCCTTCTTAAATGAACAATGCAAAGAAATTGAGGAAAACAATAGAATGGGAAAGACTAGAGATCTTTTCAAGAAATTTGGAGTTCTCAAGGGAACGTTTTGTGCAAAGATGGGCATGATAAAGGACAAAGAAGGCAGGGACCTAACAGAAGCAGATGAGATTAAGAAGAGGTGAAAAGAATACACAGAAGAACTATACCAGAAAGATCTGAATGTCCCTGATAGCCATGATAGAGCGGTCACTGAACTTGAGCCAGACATCCTAGAGAGTGAAGTCAAGTGGGCCTTAGGAAGCATTACTAACAACAGAGCTAGAGGAGATGACAGTATTCCAGCTGAGCTATTTAAATAGCTGAGCTATTTAAAATCCTAAAAGATGATGCTGTTAAAGTACTGCACTCAATATGCCAGTGAATTTGGAACACTCAACAGTGGCCACAAGACTGGAAAAGGTCAGTTTACATTGCAATTCCAAAGAAGGGCAATGCCAAAGAGTGCTCAAACTGCCGTACAATTGCAGTCATTTCACATGCCAGCAAGGTTATGCTCCAAATCCTACAAGCTAGGCTTTAGCAGTATGTGAACTGAGAACTACCGGAAGTACAAGCTGGGTTCCGAAGAGGCAGAGGAACTAGAGATCAAATCGCCAACATTCGCTGCATCATGGAGAAAGCAAGAGAATTCCAGAAAAACGTCTATTTCTGCTTCATTGACTACGCTAAAGCCTTTGATTGTGTGGATCACAACAAACTGTGTCCAATTCTTAAAGAGATGGGAGTACCAGACCACCTTACCTGTCTCCTGAGAAACCTGTACGAGGGTCAAGAAGCAACAGTAAGAACCGGACATGGAACAACCGATTGGTTCAAAATTGGGAAAGGGGTATGACAAGGCTGCATATTGTCGCCCTGCTTATTTAACTTATATGCAGAGTACATCATGAGAAACGCCGGGTTGGATGAATCACAGGTCGGAATTAAGATTGCCGGGAGAATTATCAACAACCTCAGATACGCAGACGATACCACCCTAATGAGCCTCTAAAGAGCCTCTTGTTGAGGGTGAAAGAGGAGAGTGCAAAAGCTGGTTTGAAACTCAACATTAAAAAAACGAAGATCATGGCATCTGGCCCCATCACTTCCTGGCATACAGAAGAAGAAGAAATGGAAGTAGTGACAGATTTTATTTTCTTGGGCTCCAAGATCAACGCAGACAGTGACTGTAGCCATGAAATTAAAAGCCACTTGCTCCTTGGGAGGAAAGCTATGGCAAACCTAGACAGCATAGTAAGAAGCAGAGACATCACCTTGCCGACAAAGGGCTGTATAATCAAAGCTATGGTTTTCCCAGTAGTAACGTATGGCTGCGAGAGATGGTCTATAAGGAAGGCTGAGCGCCGAAGAATTGATGCTTTCGAACTGTGGTGCTGGAGAAGACTCTTACGAGTCCCCTGGACTGCAAGGAGGTCAAATCAGTCCATCCTAAAGGAAATCAACCCTGACTGCTCAGTGGAAGGACAGATACTGAAACTGAAGCTCCAATATTTTGGCCACCTAATGCGAAGAGAAAACTCCCTGGAAAAGACCCTGATGCTGGGAAAGATTGAAGGCAAAAGGAGAAGGGGACGGCAGAGGATGAGATGGCTAGATAGCATCACTGATGCAATGAATATGAACTTGTGGGAGACAGCGGAGGACAGGAAGGCCTGGCGTGCTATGGTCCATGGGGTCACGAAGAGTCGGACACGACTTAACGACTGAACAACAAAAGTTCGGAGTACTCATATGAATAACTGGATGGGAAGCTCTTCTGAGATAGCTATAATTCTTTCTAACTCTGCCTTAGGATGCCTCTGACAACGTAGTGAGATGTACCATTTTCTTGTTTCTCTTCCTGCTAGTACCTTGGGAAGACATACTCTGGGAACAGTTCTGTTCAGTGGGTTAAAAAAAAGTGCATGGTCTACTTTAGCTATCCCATTTGTTCTAGTATCATGGTTGGGTCGTTTCCAGTCTGATTTCCTGCTAATGAGGGGTTTCCAGATACTCTCCGTAGTGCAGCAGGGCTCTCCCTAACCACACACACATGCCAATAAGAACAGGGGCATCAGGAGAATACACGGTTCCATGGAACATAGACTCTCTTCGATTCAATGGAGTCATGTTCTGTATCTCTTTTCCTCACTCTTCTTCATTAACCAGACTCTAATGACAGACTAGAGGAGTGGACTGACTCCAATTACGGCAAACGACTTTAACTGATAAGAAGGGTTTACCCAAGGCCGACCCTCCTGTTAGGCAGAATGAGGCAAAGCGCTCAGGTGGTGGGCTGGGAGGAGCAATGGATCATGGCCATGGGCCCCCACCCACTCACCTACAAGCAGCAGCTTTAATCCACAAAAGCCTGCTGCCCAGCAGACACTCCACAGCTGGCACTCCCTGCTAGGGCAGAAGCTGGCTTTTTATTCATCTTGGATTAAAGTGGAGAGGCTGCTTCAGTACAAGAGGAAAAAAGTCAGTTGCTGCCTGATCCAGCACATCACTCTACAGTGGAAGCAAAAGACAGGGGTGCTGGAGGAGGAGGAGTAGCTGGAGCAAGGCAGAGAGCAATCTCTTCCCGCTTTCTCTTGCTCAGTTGCTTGTGTCATGTGGCAGAGCTTTCTATAACATCCCAGCTCAGGATAATATCTTAATCTGAGTAGTGCAGTATTCCCTCTCTGTCTTACATACACCCTCACTTTCCATTTTAATAAAACATTCTAGCTGCTAGTGGTCTGAGCACAAGTCCTCAGAAGTCTCTTGGTGTGAAAAGGCTCCATTCACCAAGCCTTTTATGTTAGTTAATCCTTTGTTGTCTTTCTCTGAAACCTCTTCAGGGGTCTAAGCAGGTCCCTGCCACCCTCCCAAGTTTAGTGACAAGGTAAACTCAGTATTGTTTTGTTAATTTTCAGTATAGGGTGATAATGTGGATCGTGTGAATTTTTGTAAGTAAATCATGAATATCAAAACAGGAAAAATCCAAAGGACAAAATGGAGAATATCGCAGCAGTATTGGAAGATAACTAAGCAAGTTTTAGAATCTCAATTTAAGAACAAAAGATATGCAATAAATTTGATGAAACCAAAAAGGAAAGTAAATGAACAATATTTTGAAAGTAAATGAACAATATTTAAAGACACCCATTAGAGGAGACTGAAGAAAAATTGGCCAAAGCTTTAAAACTGTTAGCATTTTACAAGGAGATCTAAGAAGTAATGAATAAAATAATTGAATAAGCAAGTTCTTCTATAAAGTAATGAGAAACTTCTAATGTAAAAAGGTGAATTCAAGTGCAGGCTCTTGAAGATAAGATGAAGAATATCCGGGCTAGCCTTACCATGGGGCAGAGCAAGGTGATGGTTTTTGGGTTACTCCTGGGGAGAGACACTTGTGGGATTTTCTGTCTTGGGGGTCAAAATAACTTGACCAGTCATGGTACTATACACTTTGACTTGGGGAGCACCATTTGCTGCTCCACCTCGGGCAGCAAAATGTCTTGGGCCAGCCCTGGGCTTACCCATATGATGATAATGTACCCAGCACTCTGTTCTCTGTACAGAGAGCACAAACCCTGGGCTTCTGATGAGGAACCATGTGGCCAGGACAATATTAGCCTCAGGCAACCCATTATTATTACTGGCACTGAGCTAGGCAAACCTCTCAGCCCACTCCTTTTGTGCTCCCCCTTTCCCAGTCTTCATTTTCAATGGGGATGATTCTGAACTGCTTTCAGTTGTGCAAACAAATCTTCTGATCGTCTGAGGGGAAGGCAGAAATAACAGATTTGTGTGTTCCAGCCAGAATGCTCCATGTGGAGTAAAATAAAAGTCCTCTCCCTGCACTCTGGAGATCAAGATAGGATTTCCTCTGTTTACAGTCCCTTGATTGGGACTGTCTGATACTGTGCTCTTTCAGTGGTAACAGGAGGAAAGACAGAAAAGATAGAAGCTGCTCTCCAAACCAAAGGTGAAATGTATTCTTGGAATTCTGGATTAATTCAGTGAGAGAGTGTGCAAGTGTGTGGGCTGGGACAAGAGCAGCAGCAGAACTGGCAAATATATGATCTTAGTAACATTTGTATTTGTATTGGATTATGTATGAAGCCTTAAAACATTGTATTGAATATGCTCAGCCAAAGAAAATCAGTTTCCCTACCTTTTTCTCTTACTTGCTGTCTCCACATACAGGTAGCAAGTTGAGAACTGTGTCAGATTAGATCAAGATACATGATAAACATCCCAACAGTAGGAAAAGCTGCTCAGCCACAGCTAATTAGCTTCACTGCAGTTGCTGGACCCCTATTATCAGACATACTTATCTTGATGACCAGCACACTAAAATCCCATAAAGATTAAATCACAGGAGAGAAACCTATAAGTTGATGGCTCCCATTCCGTAAGAATGGCAGGCTAGGGCCAGGAACATTTCCTGAAATGTCCTGGGACTAATGCATTTCCCACCTGACAGAAAGCCAATCATATGTCAAGGAAGTTGTGCTGCTGCATTGCTGCAGCAAAAGCTCCCTATTAACCATCTCTGGATACTCAATTCTACCTCCCCTCTTCTGAAGGTCTTCTCTGACTAAGCAGCAGTGATGTAGTGGAGGCAGGGCTTGTGTCAGGGTGGAAACTGAGCCGACAGAACCCCAGAGCAGTTCTGATTCTGAGGAGGAACAGCAATCCATGGGAGAGGAGCTCGCTCATCTCTCACAGGCACAGCAGCTGGCAGAGATTCCTCCTGCCAGCATTCCTGGGATAGATAGTGACCCTGGCAGTGAGAGAGTGCTGGAGGGGGGCTTGCTGGATGCTCGATGATGACGCAGGGAGCGACGAAAGATGGAGGGCACGGAAAGGAGGCGTAGTGCTCGTTTGGCGCGCAAGCAACAGTCGCGTCCCAAGGACCCAAGGGAAAGAGGGAGGATCTCTCCCTAGCCCATAAGTTCAGGGTCTTCCCGTGATTCTCCTTCAAATGGGGACCAACTGCCTAACCTGGAGCATAGGCTACTCTGCTATCTTTCCCCAATGCTGTTCCTTGCTTAGTTGCTGGTGATTAGCATCTGAAAGAGTCATTAAGTTGTAAAAGGATTAAAGCCTTGAAAAGAATCCTTTTGTCTGTGTCTTGAGTTGGCTATTGGAGTAGACTGTAAGAGGCAGCTAGGGTGCTCCTGACAGCTTGGTCCCCGTTCCTCTTTTTTTTTTCTCTCTGCTCGTACTGCCTATGGAGGTTGCCATGGACCCAGCGGTGCTGGCTCTTACGCAAGAGAACCAGGTTCTTCGTGATCAAGTGGCTCAACTGACAACTGCTGTACAGTCTGCAAGCTGCGGTTCAACCCTCACTACCTCCGATTCCCCCCCGCCGCAAGTGCCCAGTGGCTCTGCCAGAGTTTTCTGGTGAGAAAGGACTTTTTCAGATTTTCCGGGCCCAATTGGAGCTGTACATGTGCTTACAACCTGAGGATTTCCTGACAGAACAGGTTCGTGTGGGCTTCATCATTAACCTACTTTCAGGCGTGGCAGCTAAATGGGCTTCAGGACTTCTTCTCGCTAATGACCCCCTGCTTGGGGACTATCAAGGTTTCATGACAGCGATGGCCTGTTTTTTCGGTGACCCCCTGCATATGCAGATGGCTTCTCGGGAGATTCGCCGCCTCAGGCAGGGGAAGGACTCCATTTCCAGCTACGCAACAACTTTTTGCTTGCTGATGCAGGTTTTACAGTGGAATGATGCCGCACTGGTGGCTCAGTTTTTGGACAGTTTGAATGACGAGATCTTGGATGAGTTGGCACGTACGCCTAGCCTGCCTACTTTGGAGGACGTCATCCAGACCTGCCTCCAGATAGATAGTTGGCTGGAGGGGTGCCGGCAGATCGCCGGGGGCTGAGATTTTCCTCCTCCCATTCCCCCACGTTTCCTGCCCCCTCCCCCACCCCTGCGGTGGGGGTGGAGGAGACCCCGATGCAGCTGGGAGCTACCTGAGCCCCGCTGTCACTGGAGGACCTAGAGCAACAGCATGCAGAGCGCTGATGCTTTCAGTGTCGAAAGCTGGGGCATTTCGCCAAAACCTACCACGCTAGACTCGCAGCCCCACTACCTCCCCCGCCTCTCCTTCCTCCTCCTCCTTGTCCGCAGGCCTGACTAGGCTGTCCCCCAAGCCTGTTGGCAGTCTCCAGTGTGGGAGTCGGTTCCCCACCAGGTGAGTGCCTTCCGCAACCCCCCCACCCTCCCATCTGCTATTTCAGGTTCACCTTCGCTCTTCCCAGTGGGGTGGGGTGGAGGCCCTAGCTTTAGTGGACTCTGGGACTACGACCAGTTTCGTGGATGAAACATTCACTCTCTTCCACAAGATACCTACCCTGCCTCTTCCTGCCTCCTTGGCAGTGGAGACCATCGATGGGCGTCCTCTTTCTTCAGGTGCGGTGACCCGGATTACAGCTCTGCTCACTCTGCATGCCCAGTCCCACGTTGAGCAGATTCAGTTTCACTTGGCCAAGGTTCCCCAATACACTATCGTGCTGGGTGTTTCCTGGCTCTCTAAGCATAATCCTCAGATTTCTTGGGGGCTTCAGTAAGTGGAGTTTGTGTCTCCCTACTGCCGGGAGCATTGCCTCCTGACCGAGGCACCAGTCCCAGTCCAGGCCTTAACCCTTTCCTCCCCCTCCTCATCTGCTTCTGGCAGTTCTTCAGCTACTGTGATCTTCCCAGAGAAGTATGTGGCTTTTCGGGATGTTTTCGACAAGAAGGAAGATGACCAGCTCCCCCTCGCACCGCCCTTTTGACTGTGCCATTAACCTCATTCCTGGGGTGACCATCCCCGCTGGCCAGCTGTATTCAATGTCGGAGCCAGAACTTCGAGCTCTGCGGGAGTTTTTGGACACAAACCTCAGATGTGGCTTCATTCGCCCCTCCTCCTCCCCTACCTGCACCCCTACCATGTTTGTGTCCAAAAAATTGGAAGAACTCTGCCCAGTGCATGATTTCAGAGCATTGAATTCGATCTCGATCCCCGACAAGTACCCCCTCCCCCTCATACCGGAGATGCTGGAGTGCCTGGGGCGAGCTAAGATTTTCACAAAGTTGGACCTGCGTGGCGCCTACAATCTGATTCGCATCTGGGAGGGGGATGAGTGGAAGACCTGTTTCGGCACCCAGTAGAGAGCGTATGAATACCTAGTGATGCCGTTTGGGCTCGCCTGTGCCCCCCCCCCCCCCAACACTTTCGTGTTTTATGAATGCCATCTTCCGGGACTATTTGGACACTTTCCTCATTGTGTATCTCGATGGTTTACTTATATATTCTGAGGACCCCCATGCCCATCAGCACCATGTCTCTGCCGTCCTCCAGCGCCTCCGCGAGCACCATCTTTATGCCAAGCTGGAGAAATGTGCGTTTGACCTAACCTCTTTGGACTATCTTGGCTACATTATCTCAGATGACGGTATCAGGATGGATCCTGCAAAGGTCCAGCTGTCCTCTCCTGGCAGGCTCCATCCACCAAGAAGGACTTGCAGTGTTTTCTGGGGCTTGCTAATTTTTACAGAAAGTTCCTGCCCAGCTTTGCTCAGCTGACATCTCCTCTCATGGACCTCCTTAAGGGCAGGAAATCTCCTTTTCATTGGACGGCATCTGCCCAACAGGCTTTCGAGGAACTTAAGAGGCTTTTTAGTTCTGAGCCGATCCTGTTACATCCCAACTCGAGGAAGCCTTTTGTAGTGCAAACTGATGCCTCTGACTTTGCGGTGAGGGCGGTGCTTTTTCAGCCAGATCAGGTGGGTGGCGGGTTGCAACCCTGCACCTACCACTCCAGGAAGCTGAACATGTCTGAGAGGAATTATACCATCTGGGAGAAGGAACTGTTGGCCATCAAGTCCGCTTTGGAGACCTGGTGTCATCTTCTGGAGAGGGCACAGCACCCAGTCAAGGTTAGAACCGACCATCGCAACCTGGAACATCTTCAGACAGCCCGTGCCTTAAACCAGCAGCAGATTAGGTGGTCGCTTCCCCCCCCCCCCGCGGTTCCACCTTAAGATTTTCCATGTGAAGGCCTCCGACAACCTACAAGCAGATGCTCTTTCTCGTAAGCCGGACCTTCAGCCAGGGGGTGAGGGACATCCCCCCCCTCTGATTCTTCCCCCTCAGAGCCTGGTGGCAGCTGCAGTACCTCGCTCCTGGGAGGAGCTCCTTCACTCTGCACAGGCTCAGGATGCTTTTGTCCACACAAAAGTGGAGGAATTGGGTCTAGCCTCTGGACCCCCCACTCTACCCCCTTCTCTTTGCGAGGTGGCCTGTTTTACCATTCCGGCTGGGTCTATGTGCCTTCTAGACCTCTCCGCCAGAAGGTCCTCCATCAGTGCCACGACTTCCCCACCACTGGGCTTTTTGGCTTCGCCAAGACCCTGCATGGAGTGACGCAGGATTTTTGGTGGCCTCGTGTGTGTCGGGATGTCAAGACCTATGTCGCCTCCTGCCCAACCTGCCAGTGGGCGAAGGCCCCCCCAGGCAAGCCCACAGGCTTGCTTCACCCCCTGCCTACCCCCTCTGGACCTTGGAAACTGCTCTCCCTTGACTTCATCACTGACTTGCCTCGCTCACACAGTACGACCACTATTCTGGTGGTGGTGGATTTGTTTTCGAAGATGGCTCATTTCATCCCCTGCTCTGGGTTGCCCACGGCCAGGGAGATGGTGGAGCTGTTTTTGGCGCATATTTTCCGGCTCCACGGATGGTCCGAGGGTCTCATTTCGGATAGGGGGCCCAAGTCACTGCCCATTTCTGGAGGGAGCTACTTGGGCTTCTCCATGTGACACTCTGTCTTTCCTCCGCCCACCATCCACAGACGAACGGTCAGACCGAGCGCACCAATGCAACTCTGGAGCAGTATTTGCGCTGTTATGTCAATTACCTACAAGATGAGTGGTTTTCCTTGCTGCCTCTCACAGAATTTGCTTATAACAATGCCTGCCATGCTTCCACCCACCAAACTCCAGTTTTTGCCAATTTTGGTTACCACCCCAAGGCTTTCCCGTCCACCCAAGCTCCCGCTTTGGTGCCGGCAGCCCATGACTTTTTAGAGGAGTTGCGAGCGGTACACCACCTCTTACGGAACTCCCTCGAGCAAGCCAAGACAGCGTACAAGACCTCTGTGGACCGGCAGCGCCAGCTGGGTCCGTCTCTGCAACTGGGGGACTAGGTTTGGTTGTCCACCCAATACCTCCCCTCTCACTCGCCTGCAAGGAAGCTTGCGCCTCGCCGCACAGGGCCTTTCCAGATTACGGCCCAAATTAAACTTGTTGCTTTTTGCCTGGCTCTCCCCCCACTCCATGAAGATCCATCCTGTTTTTCATCGGTCCTTGCTGCCCCCCCTGGTTTCTGGCGACCCTCATCGTTCGGTCAGGTCCCCCCCCACCGCCAGTACTAGTGGAGGGGGAAGAGGAGTTTGAGGTCGCGGAGATTCTGGACTCCCGCCTTTCTCGTGGCCACCTGCAATATCTAGTGGACTGGAAGGGGTAAAGGCCAGATGAGCGATCCTGGGAACCCGCGGAAAATGTGCATGCTCCATTGCTGCTGAGGCGCTTCCACCAGCTGTACCCCCACAAATCCGGGGCCCCAGGGGAGAAGCACGAGGCGGGGCCTCATGGGAGCGGGGATGATGTCAGGGTGGAAACTGAGCCAAGAGAACTCCAGAGCAGTTTTGATTCTGAGGAGGAACAGCAATCCGTGGGAGAGGAGCTCGCTCATCTCTCACAGTGTCAGGAGCGCTCTGGCGGCTTCTCCCAGTAGATTCCAATAGCCAACTCAAGACACAGACTAAAGGATTTCTTTTCAAAGCTTTAATCCTTTTACAACTTAATGATTCTTTCAGATGCTAATCACCAGCAACTAAAGCAAGGAACAGCAGGGTAGCCTAAGCTTCAAGTAGTCAGTTGATCCCCATTTGAAAGAGAGTCACTTGAAGACCCAGAACTTATGGGCTAGGGAGAGATCCTCCCTCTTTCCCTTGGGTCCATGGGAGGCAGCCGTTGCTTGCACGCCAAACGGGCACTACGCCGCCTTTCCGTGCCCTCCATCACTTGTTGCTCTTTGCGTCTGCGTCGAGCGTCTAAGAAGTCCCCCTCCCACATTCCCTCACTACCCGGGTTGCTATCTATCTCTGGAATGCTGGCAGGAGGAATCTCTGCCAGGTGCTGAGCCTGTGAGGGATGAGCTGGCCCCTCTCCCACGGATAGCTGTTCCTCCTCAGAATCCGAACTGCTCTTAGGCTCTCTGGGCTCAGTTTCCACCCTGACACACAGGCACAGCAGCTGGCAGAGATTCCTCCTGCCAGCATTCCTGGGATAGATAGTGACCCTGGCAGTGAGAGAGTGCTGGAGGGGGGCTTGCTGGATGCTCAATGCTGATGCAGGGAGCGACGACAGATGGAGGGCATGGAAAGGAGGCGTAGTGCTCATTTGGCACGCAAGCAATGGTCGCGTCCCGAGGACCCAAGAGAAAGAGGGAGGATTTCTCCCTAGCCCATAAGTTCAGGGTCTTCCCGTGATTCTCCTTCAAACAGGGACCAACTGCCTTACCTGGAGCATAGGCTACTCTGCTATCTTTCCCCAGTGCTGTTCCTTGCTTAGTCGCTGGTGATTAGCATCTGAAAGAGTCATTAAGTTGTAAAAAGATTAAATCCTTGAAAAGAATCCTTTTGTCTGTCTTGAGTTGGCTAATGGAGTAGACTGTAAGAGGCAGCTAGGGCGCTCCTGACAGCTTGCAGGGATGAAGCCCCGGCACTTTTTCATTAGCAGGGACTCTGATGTCATCTGCCACCCCCTCAGAATTTCCTGTTCCCTCTGAGCTTAGCTGCAATTCTCACTGCAGCTGCAGGGGGAATGAATTTTCCAAGCAACAGTATATTGTTCCATGTTGGAATGCAAAGTATTTGGGATGACTTGGTCTGGAACGGGCAATTAAGACATAATTACTTTACCAAAGACATGCTCATGGTGGAGATGAAAACTCCTAGAACTGGTTTGTTGATATGGATCAACACAGCTGCCTGAAATTTTTGGACTGCCCTTGGAGACTGTCACAATGAGTTCCTGCATTTCCAAATTTACCACTACACCACTCTGTGTGTGTGTGTGTGTGTAGTTCAATCCAGCTGGGTGTCTGGATGTTTCTGTTGGAGAGGGAGGGGGGAGATATAATGGAGGAGCTTAGGGAAGGTTAATGGGTAATGTTGGGGCACTAAGAGAGTGTGCAAGGGGGCTATTTAAATGAGAAGGGATCTGTCCATGAGGTCTGAGTTGAGAGGGTGAAGCTTCCACAGAGTATATTTTGAAAACCTGAAATGTTTGTGTCTGAGTGAGTGAACATGATTTTAACACCCCTGCATTTTTTCTCAGACACCCAATTGAAATACCACTGCCTTACTCTCAGCAGCACTGTGTTTGGATCCCAGCTGAAGGCTGTATATCTTTCAAGGTTGTATAATCTTAGAAGGGGGCATGGCTGTGAGGGGACGTGGCTGTGACTGTCACGAAGGGACCCCGCACTTCTGAATTTGCCACTACACTACTGCTAAGTGGCCACACACATAATCATCTCTGCCTACTTATTCTGCATTGAACTTAGCATTTAATCTCCACTTTCTTTTCCTGTGTGCCTCTTACATAGTTTTTGATTAGAGACATTGTTCAACTATAACTTCTAAGGTATCTCAAGGGAAACTTTATCTACAGCTATGGAAAAGGAAGGGGGAAGGAGAGTGGCCAGAGGCAAGGGAGCTTAGGGCTTCTGTACCTTCAGTAACGAGTAGAAAAGGGAATTTTGGTAGGTACAATCTTGCCATCCAAAGGTGAGAAATGCTAAACCTGCTGAAATCCCCTCTTCTATACAAATATATAAAAGTCCTGTCTTCCTTTGAATGTCTTCATCCTGTTTTACGGCAGAGGAAGATGAACGAAAATTAC
Source organism: Heloderma suspectum (assembly GCF_057233095.1). Lineage (NCBI taxonomy): Eukaryota > Metazoa > Chordata > Lepidosauria > Squamata > Helodermatidae > Heloderma > Heloderma suspectum. Next base: position 236,599,008 of record NC_139461.1, read on the forward strand.
AAGATGATACTCTTAATCAAATTATTGAATTTTAAAAAAACCCGGGGGCTCACCAGATTAATTTACCTGTAGATAATCATTGGCATTGCTCAATATACCCATACTTTGGTTGTTTTGGCTCTTTACAGCCCAATCCTAAGCATGCTTGCTCAGAAATAAGTCCAGCTGAGTTTAATTGACTTCCAGGAAAAATGCGTATAACTTTGCTGCAGTGAGGAACTAGATCCAAATTTTATTCTATATGGCACCTAGCTGCTAAAAAGGTGTTAGATAGATGTGAGTTAACTATCTTTACTAGGATTAAACTAGATACGGGTAGGAGGAATTAATCTTTCTAAGGAGGACTCTCTGGATTCAGTTTGACTCTGTCTCCATGTGGTTGGTAAAGGAAGTGCCTCAAATAGCTACTACCCAATGGCAATCAAAGAGGAAACCAAATGGTCAACTTCTGAACTGCATAGGCACCTGTGTACAAATGCAAACAACATCAGTCCGTGAAAAAGTCAATCTAATGAAAGCTAAAAGTAATTGTTGGGATAAACAGACCCAAGGTTTTTAGAGAGTTACTGGGAAAGTATCATTCTTTCACTGAAATGGTTTGGAGAGAGCTGTGTGGTATCAGCCACTCAATTTTATTTTTACTTTGGCATGGGCACAGATGAAGAAATAAGAAGCTACATTTGTTTTGTCTTGTAGCATGTGGGAAAACTGAAAAGTGGTGAGGAATACAATACATGGGTTTAATATTTGGAGGAGGGGAGATGTACCAAATGGATGAAATGTCTTCCTTCTAGCCCAATAAATTTTATCAGATTAAAATCAGTTACTATATTGAAAAGAAAAATAACCTGGATGACACATAAACCAAATATCTGGTAATATAAAGCCCTACATGGCTTGGAATCCCAGCACCTCAGGGACTGCCCCTCCCCATGTGAACCTACCTGGTCCCTAAGGTTGGCCTCAGAGGCCCTTCTCCAAGAGAAGCTCAGGGGGTGGCAATTTGGGAATGGGCCTTTTCTGTGACAGCCCTGTATTTATTTAACACCGTCCCCAAGGAAGCTTGCCTGGCCCCAACATCATCACCTTTTCAGTGCCAAGTGATGATGTACTTATTTTCCCAGGCATTTGGACATTAGTTATGGACTGATTGCTGCAGTATTTATTCTAGGCTGTGAGGGAAACAACATTTTGTCTATTGTGGATTAACACTTTTTGTATTGTGCTGTTTTTAGATTATGTTTTTATGGTCTTCATTTGTATTATTCTGCTGATTATGGTTTATATAGATTTTTTCCTCTGTTAAATTAATTATGGATTTCTGTATTGTGTGTGTAAGTCATTTCGAGACTGCTTTTTGTAGTGGGAAGTAACATGATACATTTAGATGATGATGATAATGATAATATGTTTTCTATATATTTTATTGAACCTGTCAGGTCTATTTCTCCTTAGGGTTTATTCTAAATGTATCCTAATTTACAGAGGACAGTCTTTGATTTGAAGACCAACACATCCTTTCTTATCTGAATGGTAATTTCAAAGGAGTTTTTTTTTCATTTAATATGCATAGCCAAGGAAGGAAGGCTTGCCCATGTTGCCTAACTATTATCCTATTTCATGTGTGTCACAGATGGCTTCTGTAGGAATAGAAGAGTCACTGTCCCAACAATAAAACCCTGTTGTTATTAGGGGTGCCACGTCATCACCCAGAAACAGTGCACATATCATTAAATGGTCTGAGACATTGAGCCAATCTGTAGCTACGCGGCATCTGCTATTCCAGTCCTCCACCAGTCGTTTTGCTCATCCCTGTCTCTTCCTTAACAGTCCTTTCGGTCACAACAACCAGAGGATGGTGACATGCTGATGGATGGAGAAGAGGGCAAGAGGTACAGTAACTGTCAGCTTGCATAGTGCTTCAGAGCATGTGTCTGGACAAGGGTGGGACAACTGTACTTACTATTGTTCATAAGGCACTGGAGTCCAATATTTTTGGTAAGGAGATTTAGGGCACAATCCTATGCCTGTTTAGACAGAAGAAAGTCCTAGAAGTCCCAGCATTCCCCAGCCAGGTGGCTGGAGAATACTGGGAGGTGTAGGACTTTCTTCTGTCTAAACAGGCATAGGATTGCGCCCTTAAGCAGCTTAAATAGTCAAGAGTCTTGTGGGGCCTTAAAGACTAATCATTTTATTATGAGATAAGCTTTTATGAACAGAAGTCCACTTCATCAGATGCATAAGCAGCTTAGAAGACTTTTCATCTCTCAGCTGCTTTCTGCCTCTTCCTTCCAAAGTATACTGCTTATCCAATTGCCTAATCATCCATCCCAAATGTTTCAGTACATATGGATCACAACTCTTTTTTCTCTATTGACAATGACCTGACTGCTGTTCACTTTTGCTTTCACGGTCATATCCAGGCCACTGATTGTTAAATCCACCCTGATCCTCAGGGAAACACTGCAGTCTCTAGAAAAGTCTTTAAAATTCAGGACACAAGTCTTTGCAGGGTAATGATGTCCCTTCAGTTACTGACTGACAAGGTTAGGAATCTCAGCTACTGCTTTACAGGGAGTTCCTCAGAGACAAAGGTTTGATAACGTTAGGGAACACAGGAATTGGGTCTGAGTTAATAGCTCAGGAGGAGAAAAGCCCCAGGAAGATAACATCTCAGTACTTGGACTTTGTGGGAGAACCAGGCTGATTTTCTGGTCTAACTGTTCTAGGTTTAAAAAACTACCTGTGACAGTTCCTAAGATTAGGATTAGGGACAACACTGTGTAAAGCATACAGGTTGAATTGGGAACATTTCAGATTGGGATTGAAATGACTGTGGACACTTATCAAGCTCCTGTATACTGCGGATCTGGGATTCTGCAGCATTCAATATATACTAAAACTTTGCAACACAACACAATGAATTAGGAAAGTGGGGCATAATTCATATTTAATTCATCTGAATGCTCTGTTCTTGTGGCAGAAGTATTTAAGAATTCTGAATTATTATTTTTTTCCAGAGATAAAGGGGATTATCATAAAATATAGAGAAGTGACAGATGTGTGGAAGCAGAAATACAAACTGGGGACAAGTGGTAGGGATTAGGGCCTGAAGTTATTCCCTTACCCTGATTATTAGAAACCCTAACCTTTCTGGCTTTTTAGAATGTTATCAGAAAATGCTCATACTTTTAGGTTCTATAAGCACAAAGGCAAGAAATTTGATTTTTAACAGACAGCTCAGAATGTTAAGATTTGAACTATCAGCTTTGACTTCAGAAGCTTATTCATGGGGGAAAGAGTTGGATTTTATTATTTAATCTGTTTATTACATTTAAGTCCCACCTTTCTTTTTCAACAGAAAAAAATCAAGGCAATTAACCAAAGTTATAGCTTTTTTTTGTTTTTAGGATAGTTCTGGCATTCCTGGAAAGCTGGGATAAGGGGGTTTGAGAATAAAATAGTTTAGAGGAAAGCTGGGTATTTTCATTTTGGATTACCTAATATTGAGGATAAATATTAAATGAAATTTAATTAAAGGTTTATTAAGGTTTATTAAATTCAGCCTTATTGGAACTTGTCTTGTAAAAAATGTTTTAACTCTTTTAACATGGTGTTTTATTCTTTTATCCTTGTTCACAGCTCTAAAATCTTTTGATGTGGAGCAGTATATAAATATTGTAAATAAATAAAATTAAAATGGGGGAATCCTGGTACATTGAAATGTAGTCCTGGCAAGTATCTTTAGCCCAGCCTTCCTCAACCTGGTGTCTTCAAGATGTTTTGGACTACAACAGCCAGCATTCCTGACCATTGTCTGTGCTGGCTGGGACTGATGGGAGCTGAAATCCAAAATATCTGGAGGGTACCAGGTTAGAGAAGGCTAGTGAACTCTGCTAATGTAATGTTCACCTGCTATTGTTCATTTTGCTTTGTATTGGTTCCACAACATTTCTTTATCCAGTGTAATTTCTGTTCACTTTTCCTTTTATTCATTTTAATTGGGCATGAAGTATTTCACGGTAAAGGGCTGAAAATCTGAGGTGGCTTGATTGCCTCAGCTTCCCACAAGTAAAATATAATAGAATGAAGGAGTTAAAATTGTTATTTATTATCCTCCCTGAGATGGAATCGATAGAACAAGCTATATATTTCAAAGTATAATAAAGCACTTGGACTTCTATAAAAAGTGGAAAGTGTTGTGAAAAAGTTGCATTCTGGACTGGATTGTGTGTTTGTAGCCATCATGGGGTGTTAAAGATATTAGAGGCCAGCCCCTGTTCTGATTTTGCAGGCTTAAGAGCAGGTTTGCTGCTATGAAGATGAAATATCACCCGCTGACATGTTTCATATCAAAGTTTGCAGCTCTTTTGTCCACTGACCTCCCCTGGACCTCACAATGTCCTTTGAACTTCAAAAGCATACAGCCTAGCACTAACTCTAGGCTAACAGCCCCCCCCCCCATATATATATAGAACTGCATGCATGGCAGCTCTCTCTCTTTACTATATATACTAAAGGCCTACTACAAATGAGCCTATCGAGTCTATAGAATCATTTGTATTAAGCCTGCTTCTTATCCAAAGGCAGAAAAAGCCAAAGAGTGGTGTGTGTGTTTTAATATAAGGGTTAAAAGGGTGTGTGTGTGAATGCAATCAGTCATCAATGTAGCCCCCTAAAAATGCATCATCCTTTTGCAGATCATACTGCCTCAGCCCCCTGCTTCTCAAAAGCTGATCTTTCTTTCAGTCAGTGCTGTTTCTTGCATTCCCAGGTCAATTCATGAGGCAGGTTTGAAGGGCAGCATGTTGTCAGTTCATTAATCAAGCCAGACTCGTGCAATGTTTTGAGAGGAGTCCTGTTCTTCATGCTTACCAGTAATATTGGGATACACAGAGGCAAACAATAAGGCACTTACTCTCCCAAAGATCTAGTACTCTTGGCCTGTGTCTCATTAAATCTACCTTTGAACAAAATATAATAGAGCTGAAATTCTACACTAGCTTCAGTTCTTCCAGTGAAGGTATGTATTTGTATATATTTGTATGTCTCATACAACTGGCATAGGCTTTACCTCCCTTTCAGAATATGGAAGTGTATATTCAACTTTGGTGACCTAAAAGAAAAGTTTAAGGGCTAACCTAAAATTATGGCAGCAGTTTCATATAGTTAAGCATGTTACTGACCCAATCATGTAGAAAGAGGGATGGGGGTACAATTTTAAAAGCAAAAGGGGCAAGTGGGCACAGGATTTTCTTTATGTTTGTTTTAGTTGAATCTTTTATGATTTGTTTATAAAACAACTCTGAACAATGGAAAATTGTATACAAATATTTTAATAAAGTAAATACGATGTAATAGTAAAATAAACCCTCCTGTTTCATTTCAATCTGTATATAGCTCCAGAAACTGATGCCAAATTGTCTGGAACTTGCCTTCTTGCTGTAGCATAATGTAATACATTTTTTCATCGGCAGTATCAGACAATCATGTATCCATCCATCTATATTTGGTGAAGTACAAGATTTCCAATGTCAGAAGACTCTTTGGCAAGTAAAGGAGCTTTACAAACCGTCCTCCTTAGCACTTCTCCATATTCTGGCTCCAATGAAATCCTGTTACTGCCATCACCATCACTTGCACAACACCAGCAATATTTTGTTATTTACTAGAGAATGGACCTGGCTCTGCATGGATTCAAACAGCCCTTAGTTTGATGCAGTAAAGCAGAGATTCTTAAACTTTCTACCGATGAGGCCTGCTTGAGAGCGAGCTGAAAATTATTGAGATCCACCAGTCACAAAATGGTTTTGCAGGGCTGGAATCAGTCACAAAATGGTGACACATGGAGGTGGTATTTGGCATAATCAGCTGGCAATTGCTGATATAATTTTATATTGATAACTAATTTCTCTTTGGAAATTGGTAAATTCTTTGGCATAGCTATTTCCTTGTAGCAGAGAGTTCCATAATTCAGATTTCCTCAAATTAAGTACAAATGTTGGCTTTTGGAGGTATCCAGCTCAGGAAGAATTTGCTGAGCTAAAGGCTCTAAATTTGCATTTCCAACATGGTACCCAGGGGGGCCAATGCATCCACGGACACCTCTCTTGGCATCCACCAGGCTCCCAGACTCTCCTGATTTTAATTTCATTCTTTAGATTATTTTAAATTGGTTTTTTAACTGGGAGATTGCCATGCTGCAAAGCAAAGTGCTGACCTTTATTTGGGTGCAAAAGAGTGTTTTCGTATTTTGGAGCTCAGAGACACTCCTCCACCCCTACCCCACCTCTGCCTTATGCTTAGGTTCTTGGGCTAGTTACATTTCTGTTGGTCTCACCAGCTTGCCATCTGGAAAATGAGTCGGCTTACTAAACTCCCCTAACTTCAAACTATATGGGCTGCAAAGCTATGTGCTGGTTCGGGGAGGCTGCCCTTAGTGGCTGAAGCTGTTACTGCAGATGTTAACCACATGGACACATTAAAATTAATATATTTTAAAATCAAAATAACCCCAAGGTGTAGAATGTTCCCCTTAATATGCATGCCAAATTTCAGGTGTCTAGCTTTCACAGTCTTGGTGTTATGGTGCAGATGGCAGGTAATGGTGGCTAGGTTGCCATTCACATTTTATTGCTTTGCTGGGTGAGAGCTCCATTAAAGAGCATGCCCCCAACCATATTTTATCACGATAGCATTAGAAGAGGCACTGGAACATGTGGCTTCCTGGAGAGAAGGCATTTTCTATTGTTAAAATGGGAGCTTATTCCAGCTGCAGCATCTAAGGCCAATCTTCCCTAACCTGGTGCCCCCTAGATATGTTGGACTACAACTCCCATCATCCCCAGACAGCATCCAGGTTGAGTCCAACTCATCTAGAAGGCACTAGGTTGGAGGAGGTTGACTTAGGTAATCACCTCTAAACAAAGAAACTGGATCTGAAACCAAGCCAAAGGAACACCTTCTTAATTCTAACTTTTTAAAGTTTAAAAAAGAATTAGAATTTTGTTTAAAGAGGAATAATAGAAATTATGTTGCTAAGTCACTGAACCACTTGAAAGGAAAGGGCTCAAGCAAGTTTCCAGGACAAGGTAAGAAACAGCAACTATTTAAGCTGCTGAGAAACAAGATGCAACAGCCTTCTGGTACTCAAGGCAGTAGGTAGCTCTCCTTGTATATCAGTTTGTGAGAGGCTTTTACGCTTTAGCTTTGATCTTGGCACCAAGCTGACTCCCTTAGGCTTTAAGTAACTAAGCCCTTAAAGGTCAAATCATTGTGGTGCCAGCCTACGCAACACTGGACTCACAAAATTCCTAGATCTGTTGAACATTCACTAAAGTAGCAGGCTGGTCCAGTTAATAGTCCTGAGAATGTAAGGCCCTTCAGTCCAACTGAGACAAAACTAGATATACAGGTTTATTACGAAAATAGCAGATTCAAGGTTAGGATGAGATAAATGAGGCTAGGACCAAAAAATAAGCAATCTTGGCCATTCTTTCTTTGGGCTCCATCCAACATTATGTGAACAGACATCCACTTATGCAACGGGACTTCCCCTTCCTCTCCTCACCTCTGCAGCCCCAGTGTGTCCCCCAAATCTGTTCCAGAGGATCCCCCAACCTTCTGGAGCAGACCGGGGGGGCACACAGGGGCTGCAAGGGGGAATCCATTCTGAATGAACACGATACAACCAAATGTTTTCTGTTCTTATGAACACCTACTAAGAAATCGAGAATGGATGTAGTCTGGGGCCAAAATCAAGAACTGGCACACATACTGGTTCTTCCTTGGTGTCTCCCTCCTCGCAGAAGTGAGGGAACATACACTTCAACTGAACCAGTCTAAAAGAGCAACTTCCCATTTCATTCTAATTCTTTATGAGTTTAGATTTTTGAACTGAAAGGTGGGTATAGAAATGTTTTACATAATAGAATAAAATAAAAATAGAATTGACTGGGAGGTTGTGCTTTCATTTGAAGGGGATGTCCGCATACGGTCAGCCATGATGGGATCTTGCCTGTTCAGCAAAGATATTTTAGAAAGAGATGTTTGATGGATCTTTTACCGTAAAGATGCAAGTTTACTCATGAGTAGTCCCATTGAGCTCAGTGAGTCCTACCTGTTCCAGCTGGCCTAGATGAGCATTGCCTGGGTGATTTGCAAACTTCCATATGCATACAAGTTAGATCGGCATTATCTAGCTGGTAGCTGGAATTGCATATACTGCACAATTAGCATTTTTGCCTTTAAAATATTACAAAACCTGTAGGTTCACACAGTGCAACAGTGTAGCAGGAGAAAGCACATTTGTCTCTATCTTGATGTTTTATCACCCATGTCTTGGCAAAGGAGGGGCCATCTCCACCCAGCTGCAAACAAATGCAATTCATTGGCTTTGTGTGTATTCAGAAGAAATTCTCTAGAGATGAGTCACTGAGTTTTTACAGGGTGTCCAGGGAGATGTCAAGCAGACATTGCGTGTAAATCAATGACACACCTAGTGTTAGGGAACACACGCTGTAGCCTGCAGGTCTGTTCCCTCTAAGACACAGTACAATAGAATTGCTGGTTGATGGACATTCCCAGAGAGGCTCCTATACATACACACCAAGCACATTTGGAGCTAGCAGAAATAGGGAGAGCGTTTGTTTATTCTTACCATATAAAAACAATGGAGATTTGTGGGAGGGGCTCTTTTACCTTCCTGAAACTAGTAACGGGGCCTAGGAGGGAGGGAGATTGTCCAGTGTAGGCAACCTAACACCTATCTTAGCAGGCTATTCCATCCATCTCCCTGGTATCAGAACAGGAACTCTTAACGGAGCAGCTAGATATCTTGTCCACCACAATTTGTACCAAGTGAAATGCAATGAGCGTATTTTTTTCCCTCTAGCCCCAGTAGATTATGTAGCACTTCGTACAAAAATGTTTTAGTGCTACGTGGACAAACCTGAATGAGCCTGAGAGAAGTGTTGGGCTGAATGTGCACCCCTTCTTCTCTTCTCTTTCTGTGTGGCCAGAATGACATTGGCAGAATTTAGCTTTCACTTTTAAAGAAACCAGGGTTAACCTTACATTTGAACCAGGAATCCTGGTTTAAAACAAACTCTAGCTAAACCAGCTTTCTGAACCCATGGTTTGAAGTTGGCTTGTTCTGCAACTGACTGTAGCATTACATGCAAACCAGCCCATTCACTCTCTGCCTAGCCACATAAGCCATCATTTCGAAGGCTACCTCAGAGTCATTTATGGATTGCTTTGTCTGCTGCTTCATAGGACTGACAGATTTATTTCTTACTTATTGTCTATTGGATTTTATTGTACTCCCGTACTATATGGCAAAGCAATTCAAACTCAGATAATTCATTCCACCCAGTGGTTGTTTTAGGCCCCAAGTCATACACCTACCTTCCTGGATGGATCCCAAAGACTCCTTTTAAAAGACACAAATTTTAAGTCCAAGTGAACCAGCTCAAGTTTTTAATGCACATGCAAATGAACAGAATAGAAACAGGAGAAGTAAATCAACACATTCTCATTACCCTTCCCTCCCATTGTTGTACATAATTGTGTCCCAAGAGCTTATGATGATTAATATCCTCCACCCTTTCTCAATGTCATATCACTTATACATCTTGCACCTATCTGGCACTAATGCTGATGTTCAAAAAGCTTTAAAGTACCACAGACAGAGCTGGATCTTTATAGCATGGGATGGAATACTCTGCCAACAAGCACCTGTAAATTAACATGAGCAACTAGAACCTCTGCATATAAAGACAGAGTAGGGATACAGCCTCAGGTCACTCAGTACCAAAAGGCCTCTCCAGAGCAATGGTTACTAGAGACAGTAAGTGCACCTTCACCATGGATCATTAATGACATAACATTCTTCTCACCTCTTAGCATTTGCATAGCCTACCAGTTATGGAACACCAGCCTTGCCGTACTACAAATTCTCACTTCTTACGTTCCTAGGAAAAGCAGAAGATGACATGCTAGGCCACTGTCCCTTTTACCTTTCAACTTAATTCCCAAGCGACTAACAATTACTAGCTGTCATTAATACTAAAAAGGAAAGGCAAGGCAGAAATGCAATCCCCTCTCATCTAGTTAGATTCCACAATATTACAAACAATTAGTCAAGAGGGGAGAAGAGAAGGCTGGAGAGCAATAAATTATTGATACTTGGGAGCAGATGGCTCTCCTTGTATTAGGGGAAGTGAAACCTAAGAGAAACAGGAATTCTTTACTCACTGGTGAATTTCTGTTCTCATTGAGTGAAGGAGGCCAGCCAGCATGGGGAAGGTCCTGCCTCTGGGGCTGGGAAGGTAGTCTCCAATTTGATCTTCTAGAGGAGGCAGGGCTTCCTCCAAACCCACCAACTGAGTCTTCCAAGTCATTGTATCTCCTCACAAGCCACTAGTCTTGACAACCCTCAACTGGGTACCTTGACTGTCAATCTGGCTGAGGAAGCAACAGTGGTGAAGCCTGCCTAGCCTATGAGTCACCTAGAAGAAGGCCGACCCAGGTGGGCCTCCTTCACTCGATGAGAACAGAAATTCACTGGTGAGTAAAGAATTTCTATTTCTCCCACTGAGTGCAGGAGGCCAGTCAGCATGGGGATGTAAAAAAGCAGTTAATCCTCGGGTGGGCCAACAAACCTACAGGACAGCCCCCTGCTAGGATTATAAGATACTCTGGAAGACCTGCCTGCCAAAGGCACCCTCCACAGAGGCAAATAGGTTGACCTTGTAGTGGTGTGTGAATGTATGTAAAGATGACCACATGGCCGCCTTGAAGATCTTCTTTAGTGGAGCTCTTCCCCAGAAGGCTGCTGATGTGGCTATCCCTCTCACCAAGTGGGCCAATATTCCCTCTGGAACTGTTAGGCCATTGGAGGTGTATGCTAGCATGATGCACTCATGTAGCCAAAGTACCAGAGAGACTACTGACACCTTCTTGCCCATGGAGGACAGTCTAAAGGACATGAATAGGGCACTATGTTGCCTGTGGAGCCTGCTCCTATTTAGGTAGAAGTTGGGTGCCCGTCTAGCATCCAGAGTGTGCCACTCCCCCTCCTGGGGGTTGGAAGGGTGAGGGCAGAAGGATGGGATGAATAGCTCCTGGGCTCTGTGGAAGTCTGAGTTGATCTTGTGGATGAAGGTAGGGTCCAGGCGGAGGACCACTTTGTCCCTGTGAAACATGCAAAGCTCCTTTTCTGCTGAAAGGGCTCCCAGCTCAGAGATCTTTTTGGTGGACATGATGGCTAGAAGGAAAATGGTTTTGAGGGTCAACACATTACGGGGTGGCTGCACCTAGGGGTTCAAATGGAGCTTTGTTCAGTGCTTTGAAGATGGCGCTGAGGCTCCACGTGGGGAGCCTTCTCACCAGGGGAGGATTGATCAGTGAGGCCACCCTGAGGAATCTCTTAACGTGGGGGTAGTTCCCTAAGGGCCCCTGGCTAATTCTCTTAGTATGGACCCCAAAGCAGAAATCTGTCTTTTTAAGGTGTTTGCTTTGAGGCATGCTGACAGGCCCTCCTGGAGGAACTTCAGGCCGTTGCCTATATTAGTGGCTAAGGGTTCCCTCCCTGCTGCCTGAGTCCATTTGAGGAAGGCCCTCAATGTGCACTTGTATGACCTGTTAGTGGAGGACCTCCTGGAGGCCAGGAGGATGGAAACCACTTTTGACAAGTAGCCCCAGTCCCCTAGCAGTTTCTAGGCAGTCAGTTTTAGGAAGCGTGGGCCTTGATGTGTGATTGGCCTTTGGGTCAGCAGGTCTGTCAAGGGCTCCTTGGAGGGCTCTCTCAGTCTCATCCAGTAGCCAAGTCCAGACACAGACAAAGGGATTCTTTTCAAAGCTTTATTCTTCTTTTATAACTTAACAACTCTACAGGTAGCAACTAGATCTGAGCAGCATAGTACCTATGCCCTAAGTTGGAACAGTTGGTCCCCGTTTGAAAGGCAATTACTGGCAGACCCCTGAACTTAAGGACTAGGGAGAGTCCCTCCCCTTTTCTTTTGGATCCTCTGGGCGCAGCCATTGTTTGAGCGCCAACCGGGCACTACGCCTCCTTTCTGCGCCCTCCATCTGGCGCCGCTCTCTGCGTCTGCGTCGTGCGTCCACCAAGACTGCTTCCCACGCTTGATCACTCCCTGGACTGCTTTCTAATCTAGGAATGCTGGTGGGAGGAATCTCCGTCAGCTGCGGCCCTGGGAAAGAGGAGCGCACTCCTCTCCCAGGAGCGACTGCTCTTCCTCAGAATCAGAACTATTCTGGGATTCTATGGGCTCAGTGTCCACCCTGACAAGGTCGTGCTGGGCCGGGAGGATCAATGATTTGTCCATAGATAGGTTTATAAGGTCAGTGTACCACGGCCTCCTTGGCCAATTGGGTGCTATCAAGATTAACTGGTCTCTCAACTTCTGGATCATCTTTGGGACCCCTGGTCCATCTGCTGATCACAGCATCAGTGAATTCGGTGCCTCTTGTGAGGTAGTGGGTGGCGAACCAGGGGAGCTTGGTGTTCTGCTGAGAGGCAAAGAGGCTGAAGCAGGGCAGGCCTAACTGGCTTGTCAGCCATCTAAATGAGTCTGGGTGGAGGGACCATTCCCCTGGGTCTAGGGATGTCCTGCTGAGCTAGTCAGCCTGGACATTCAACATGCCTTTTAGGTGCTCTGTCTTGATGGAATGGAGGTGCTTTTGTGCCCACCTGAATAGTATCATGGCGTCCCTCTGAAGGGATTTGGACGGGGTCCCTTCTTGCCTGTTCATATAAGCTTTGGCTACCACACTGTCCATTCTGATTAGGACATCTTGAGACTCTAGTTGTGGGGCTAGGGTGTCTCAGTGCCAGACGGATGATCCTCAGTTCCAGTAAATTGATGCTGAGGTGAGATTCCTCCTTGGTCCACAGGCCCTGGGTGTATTGGTCCTTGCAGACAGTTCCCCATCCGGTGAGGCAAGCATCTGTGGTTAGTGTGGTGAATGTTGGAGTCTGGATGGGAATACCCTCCGCGAGGTTGGGTGGGTGTGACCAGCAGCACAGGGAGCGATATACTTTTGCAGGGAGAGGTATAAGGTTATATGATGGAACGAGGATGAGGATATTGCCCAGAGAGTGGTGCAGTTAGATTCCCTTTGACCTCAAGTGGGCCACTGGGGCCAGGACGACCTTTGTGAACACTCTCGGAGCTGTGGCTGGCCAAAGGGGAGGGCAGTGAATTGGAATAGCTTTGTTCCATAGCTGAAGTGTAGGAACTTGCAGGGAGATGGCTGGATGGGGATGTGCAGGTAAGGCCCCTGACAGATCCAGCGACATCAAGAAGTCCCCTCTTCGGAGGCTCTCCTTTATGGACTGGAGCATCTGCATTTGGAACTTCTGTTTCCTCAGGCAGCGATTGAGCCTCCTCAAGTCCGGAATGGGCCTGGTCCCCTTTTCCTCTTTGGGACTGTGAAGAAGAAGGAGAAGATGCCCTGTACCCTCTCTCTCCATGGTACCTTCTCGATGGCTTGGATTTGTTGTAGGAACTGTATTGCTGTGAGAGTCCTCAACTGCTTGGCTGGGTCCTGCTGGGGAGAGCTGAGGAAGCACTCCTTGGGTGGCCTCTGGAGCTCTATGGAGTAGCCTTCTTCTACCACTTCCAGAACCCGGCTGTCCAAGCAGAGCTGCCTCCAAGCATTTGAGAAATCTTGCAGTCGTCCTCCCACAGGCGGAGACAGTGAGTCATGCTGTACCGGATTTCTTGCCTTGCTGGGAAGGCCCTCTGCAGGTGCCCGGCTTGGACTTACCCTCTCTGAGCAAGCAGCTGGAGGGGAAGGATGGCCTGAAGGGATGAAAGGGCTTGGGCTTTGCCTGGAAGTGCTTTGTTTCTTTCTTCAGTGGGTTTGGCAAAGTTTTCTTCTTATCCTTTGTCTCCACCAGGAGTTTGTCCAAGGTCTTCTTGAAAAGGAGCTTACCTGAGAAGGGAATGCTCACTAGATTAGATTTAGTTTTGGTATCCACTCTCCAGTTGTGTAGCCAGATATTCCTTCTTGCCACGACATTTGCTGCTGTGGCATTTGCTCCCATCTGAAAGAAATCCAATGAAGTGTCAGCCAGGAACCACACTACCATGGCTATATCTTGCATGGTTTCATAAGCCTCTTTCCCTAGGCCTCTGTCATGGAGTAGTCTGTTTGCCATCATGAAGATGCCCCTAGTGATGATAGTTGATGTGCTTGCTGCTTGCATGGACATGGCTGAGGCCTTGAAGCCTCTGCGGACTGCTGCCTCAGCCCTTCAGTTGTGCAGGTCTGAGGGGTGCTCATCATGTTCTGAGGTCAGGAAAGCCATGGAGTTGAGTGCTACAACAGGTTTGTCTACTCTCAGGATGACCAGGACCTGCATGGCATCCTCTTGTAGGCAGTAGAATTTTTTGCAGTGGTGATGGAGTGTCTTTGACCCCAGCTTTGACCACTCCTTACGCTGTATTTCTTCCAGGCATAGCGGGAGTGGCATGTTCAGGTGAGTAGAGGGGAATGATGGGAAGGCCGCTGCCACCCTGGGGATGTCATGTTCTCTTCCTGGTCTGTAAGCTCCAGGATGTTGAGGCATTTGGTGATCAGCTTGGTAAAGGCTTCCAAAGGGAAAAGTCGGCCTTGGCGGGGCTTTTTCCTGTGCTTGCCACCTTCTGAGGGCTCTCCTTCCTCAGACTCCAATAAGCTTGCTCTAGGAGAAGGGGATCTGGTGCTCTGGAAGCCAGAGCAGTAGGTGGGGGATGAGGAAGAGGATCTTGCCCCTCCACCCCCACCCCCTTGTGCCTCACCTTTTTTCAGTTACAGGATGATGAGAATCTGGTGTGCTTCCTCCTGGAAGGGTTCCTGGCTGAGGTGGATCGGGATCCACCTGAGGCATCTCTCCTCCCCCTACTCTGCCTACTTCTCCTAGAGTGGGCCCAGGGGTGTGGGGGTCTGTCTGCATCCCTGTTTAGAGTGTGACCTGCTGAGCTAATCGTCTGTGGATGAGTGGGAGCGTGAGCGGATGCACCTCTTGAGTTGGGCCCTTTCTCTGGATGCTCTCCTGTGGGAGTGCTCTTTGGGTCCAGTCCCCTTTTTGGGGGAGGCCCTGCACCTGATTTGGTGAATGGCCTCCTCTAGGAGTTGCAGCACGGACTGTTCCCCCTCATGGAGCTGGGGGTGGGGGTTGACCCTCTGCATTGGGCCTACAGCCAAGCCCTGACTGGGGAGAGCCCTCTGATCCTTCTCCTAGGGACCCCCATGATGGAAAATGTGGGGGACTGGGATCCTCCATTTCCCACCTTTTCCTAGACTAACGATGGGGGGGGGGTGTTGGCTTTCCATGTGGCGTGGTTGTCTGTCCAGGCGGGAGGGGGGAGCAGCTGTTCAGGGTCCCTGTTGTCACCTAGATTCACTCTCTCCATGACTCTCCTGTTCTCCTTCAGGGGCAGGGCACTGGAGGCTGCCACCAGCCTTCACAGGCCCTGCCATTTGGGTAGGCTTCACTCTGCCGCATCCACTTGGTTGCTGGCAGGGGCCTGATGGCGTCATGTCAGACCTGACTCCTGCACAGCCAAAAGCTCCCTCCATTCTCTAGGGTGTCTGTGTGGCCACAGGGAAGAAGCTGGAGCATTGGGGCTACTCCCCAGTGCCTATGTGGCAGTGGGCAGGAAGCCCTTGCGGGGCGGGCTGAGTCCACATCCCCTCTGTGAGCCAGCCCTTTGTGTGCTAGAGAAGCAGTCATATCCCCCACACCGTGACCCAAAAGGCTGCTGCTTCTCTTCTTCCTCCCCTCTTTTTTTTCAGGTTGTTGTCGTTGTTCTTGCTGCATGAGAGCCTCGGAGAAGCTACCTCCCACCATGTGGCAGGGAGTCAAAACTGGTGGGCTTGAGGGAGGCCCCTCCTCCTCTGGAAGATCAAATAGGAGACTGCCTTCCTGGCCTCGGAGGTGGAGCCTTCCCCGTGCTGGCTGGCACTCAGTGGGAGAACCTGTGTCTGAGAAATGAGGATTAGCCTGGTACCCACAAATCAGATAATGGGAAAAGGCGATCTATGTTGGGATGCAGTCCTCTTTCTAACGATTGTGAGGATTTCATAAGAAATGAGAAGAAGATTAGAGACACTTAATAAAAACTGCCCATCCTCCTGAACCTCTGTCCTTAGTGCTCCTCATATTTCTATGAGCAGCTCTTCCACTAGTAGGCACATGCAGGTCCAGACTACTCTGGAAGTCTGGTGTTGTATCCTCTGGAAGACTAGCCTGTCCATAACAGCTGCATTTGCCTTCCATTTACCTGACAACCAGTTGGGTCTCACATGAGTCTACAGCATCCATAAGGCACATATTAATTTCCACATAACTTTTAAATAGTCTAAGGCAGCTCAGATATGGTAAACATTCTTTCGCTCTACCAAATGGAAGCAAGGAAGGAGAACAAAACCTGCCCTATCATACTCATAGTCAATGGCACTCTGCTTCTTTTAATGCACAGAGGTAATCGCCTGACCTCCAAAATAAATTAATGTGTGTTAGTGTCCAATTACTCCAAAAGGGTACCCTCTTGAAGTACTAAACAGAGTTATATAACATCTTAAATACTAACAAATTATTGTGGAATAATCTTTAATAGGCCAGAACCTATTTTAATAGATGTAAAATTTTGCCTGATTATAGTTTTACTTGTTCCTGCTTTGAAAACTCCCGTCATTTGAGCTCCAATCCTGCCCTTTCTCCCATATATAAAAACCCACCTCCCAGATCCTTATAGCATGTACTTGTATGTCAAATCAATATGTATTTGTACTTTAAATTGCCACACCTTTTCCCTAAAGAACTCTGGGAAATGTAGCTCTGTTTAGGGATCTCCAATAAAAACTTCTCCACATCCTCATAAAAACCATAGTTTCCAGCATTGTTCTTGAAAAGCCATGATTGTTATAAGCTATGTAAAGCCAGTTGGAATTTATAGTATAGATATAGCTGAAGTAATAACTGTAAGTCAACTGAAGGGAAATGACCAAGGAAACCTCATTCTAGAAAAATCAAGTCTTCTGTATTACCCATTCTAAATCTTATTTTTTTCTGTAACTGTTCTTTTATGATGAATACTCTGGAAGTGAAAGAAACACAGAACTATAGTGCAAAGGAGTCCCCCAAGCATTCACATGAAATATGAGCTTATATTATTTGCATGAGGCCCTAAGAATACAATGTCCAGGTGTTGCTTGATTTGCTTTGTGTGCTTTCCTAGTTCCCTTTATGTAGGAAAAGCAATGAGGTAATATTTTGCTTCATAATAAAAGGCCTGCATGATAAGGCCAAGGGTCCATGTAGTACACCATCCTGTTTCCCAAAGTACCCAGCACATACCTCCAGGAAGTCTCCTTCAACTAAAATTCATAGGCATACTGCCTCTGAACATGGATTGAACTATCATGGCTAATGCATACTGAATGCAGAATTCCTTACCTCTTTGATGGCAGACATCTTGATGTTCTCATAGTAATGTAGCGGTGCATTTGGAGAGTTCATGTCATAACCAAATCCAGCCACTGCTACCTCATCACAATTGTGGAGAACCATGGTTATTGCTACAGTTCCCAGGGTAGGGATATTCTGTGGAGATAAAGCAGGCAGGTAGAAGCACAATACAAGTAGTAAGCAAGTTTTCATCCTCTTAAGCACTAGTCTCTTAATGGTTTCCAAGAGGAAAAATGTAGGAACACTATATTAAGAAATATTTTTTGTGGAACTAGTGTAAAGCTCTATTGGAACAAACTGCTAGGCTGAACTACATACAGGAAACATAAGGAAGATTCCATGGCACCTGACAAGAGGCGGGGGGGGGGGAAGAGAAGGGGAAATCAGGAGAAGGGGAGCAATGGAGAAGAAAAACAGAGTGGGGAGAGAGAGAAGAAAATATTTAAACTGGAGTAGTTATGGAAAAACAAAGGTATCAAAGACTCAGAATTATCCCTGAGTGGAAACCTATTGATCACAACTCTGACAATGAATATTGATTGGCATGCAGCAGCTTCAGAGCACCTGAAGAGAATCCAACTGGAAAAGCAGGATCTTCAAATCAGGCCATTCTGTATTAATCAATCATTTTATGTATTATTGGTTCACTTCCTGCTCATATGTTGTGGGAACTATTATTTAATAAGTTAATGTTTGTTGTTAATTAATTATTTAGCAAGTAATAGTTATTATTCAGTGGATTATAGATTCCAAGGCTCAAAAAAAGAATCATTCAAGCTTATCTGATAACAGTAGTGAGTGCAGTTAGTTACTGGAACTTCTTTCAGACCTTGACACTATCAGATATCAGGAACACTGTAATCTTTAGGGGACACTATGAACTATCTTCTTACCACAGGCAGAGAGGTCCTACCTCTTGCCTCACTTCTCTCTCACTGCCCAGCTGGCTGAACCTGTGATGCTGCTCTTCTAGAGAGGTGATCCCTAGGGCAGAACCATCTTGTTCAAGATGCTGTCACTGTAGAACTGGAGTGCATAACTCAAATCACTCCGAGAGCCACTTGTTTTAACTTAAGAGGGCTACATCATTACATTAACCATGAGGAACACAGTTTTGTCACATTGTTAACCCAACTATATCTATTCATACAGTCATACATAACGTACATGGACACAGCACATTCCTGAAAGTTCGACCACCATGTCAAAGTTTGTATTTATGCCTATAAAGATCAATAACTGGGCCATTTACCCCTACAAAATCAATAGCAGAATTTAATCAAATACTAATAAGAAACAGACACAATATCAGACATCTGCACCCTTTCTTTTTGTTTCTCCACCTTCCTCTTTTTTCTTGTCTTAGATCTATCTGCAATATTATCTCTATTAACTTCCCTGATCTCTCTACACCATATAGTACTCTTTCTTTTCTCTTTCTTCACCACTGCATGTCTTCCTTTAACCCCACCTCTCAAACACTCCCTCTTTTCCTTGGTTTCCCAGTAGAAAATCTTTATTTCTTCAGTCTTCCCCCCGAACCCCCAGTTTATTTGTTTGTTTTTTACTATTGCTCTCCCCACTTGCTTTATCTCTGCTCCTGCATGCTCAAGTCAGTGAAAGCAACAGAACACAAATATTTCACTCTCCCAACAATTCATAGAGAAGGAATCTCAGGCACAAAAGAGCTCATTCAATCCTGGTGACCTGCAGCAGGCACTAAAAACATGCAACACCTCACACCTCTAAATCCAATGGAGCAATGCAGATATTTTGATGCAGATGCTGTGAAGTTTTTCTCCTTCTTTCATAATACTAGAACCCAGGGGTCATCCAATGAAGATGAATGGTGGGAGATTTGGGACAGATACAGCACTTACTTAAATTATGGCATTTACTACCTCAAGATGCAGTGAGGGCTGCCAGCTTGGACAGCTTTTAAAGGGGATTAGATGAATTCATGGAGAATAAAGATATCAGTGGCTACTGATCATAATGACTATATATTTCCTCCAGTATCAGAGGCAGTATGCCTCTGTAAACCAGTTGCTGGGGAACTTGAGCAGGAGGGTGTGTCAAGGGCTCCTTGGAGGGCTCTCTCAGTCTAATCCAGTAGCCAAGTCCAGACACAGACAAAGGGATTCTTTTCAAAGCTTTATTCTTCTTTTACAACTTAACAACTCTACAGGTAGCAACTAGATCTGAGCAGCAGCATCCCTATGCCCTAAGTTGGAACAGTTGGTCCCCGTTTGAAAGGCAATTACTGGCAGACCCCTGAATATAAGGACTAGAGAGAATCCCTCCCCTTTTCCCTTGGATCCTCTGGGCGCAACCGTTCTTTGAGCGCCAACCGGGCACTACGCCTCCTTTCTGTGCCCTCCATTTGGCGCCACTCTCTGCGTCTGCGCCGCGCATCCACCAAGTCTGCTATCTGTGCTGGGTCACTCCCTGGACTGCTTTCTAATCTAGGAATGTTGGTGGGAGGAATCTCTGTCAGCTGCGGGCCCTGGGAAAAAGGGGCACGCTCCTCTCCCAGGAGCGACTGCTCTTCCTCCGAATCAGAACTACTCTGGGATTCTATGGGCTCAGTGTCCACCCTGACAGGGTGCTATTGCACCCATGTCCTACCTGTGGGCTTCCCACAGGCATCTGTTTGGCTACTGTGGGAATATAATGCAGGACTAGATGGCCTTTGGTTTGATCCAGCAGAGTTCTTCTTGTGTTGGCATTCTCCCATTTCCACCTGAATTAATGGGGTTGGGCAGGCCATATATATTCCTACAAAGAGCTGGCAAAGGCTCACAAATAATGAGTACTATACATTTTCTAGGGGTCTGCAAATGATCAATGAGGAAGCTGCATTTGGCTTGTGGGCTTATATTATTCAGGCATGACCTAAATAAATCTTTAGCACATCATATACAAAGCCCCTGGAAACTTTAACTCTCAGACCTCATGTTAGCCAGCAATAGTTAATTTCCTCTGAGCAACATGATCACAAGTCACACACATACATACACCAGTGTCACCTCTCTATAGAGAGAAGCAGAAAAAGCTGGGAGCAGAGTAGAATAGGCAAGGGATCAATAGCTTCAGGATAGCGTGTATCCCAGGCATTGGTTACTTTTCTGCTACTGCCACTATGACAGCCGCTAGCTCAGTAAGAGAGCACTGTTAAATGAGCTTATATTATTGCATAGCATTTCTCTCAAGCACGAAGAACAGCAACACATACTACAATAGAGGGCTAGATGCATGAGAAAATTCTTGCTGCTTCAGTGCCTTGCCAGCTTTATGGGTTGTGGAGGTCATGTCTGTGTCACTGCCTTTTGGACTGGGAGGAAATGGTTGCAGTAAATCTCTTTAGCGAAATACCTGACACCTGAATTGTACAGAGAGGTTTCAGTTGTTATTTGATCCAATGGGGGGACCCCACTGTCTACCTATAATTGTAGTTCTTTGAGAGAGTATCAGCAACATGCAGTTCCTTTGGTCTAGCAATTGTTTCTGAACCTTCAAGACAGCTCACTGCAATTTGTCCTGTTAAAATCAGCCAACTTTACATGTTAACAACAGAGAGTTACCATCAACTTTCTTGCCTGAAAACCAGACCCAGTCCTGATACTCCAGCATCTCAAGCTCCCTGTGGTCACTATAAACATAAACAATGAGACAAACTATAAATACAAGTTACCCCCCCCCCCAAATTAGCCAAAATCCTGAGGTTGGATGAAGAATAAACCTGATGGGCATTCACATCTCTAAGGAAGGGTGCCGGAGTTTCAAAACTATCACCTACCTTTGTCCTTTGAGCCCAGACTCTCAGCCCCCTTCAAGGTTCATGTTTGTATCTGCCCACAATCACTTGCAAGAATGTATTCTAAGCCCCTTGTTCAAGGAACATGTTTTGGCTATGATCCATTTAAAAATAAGTAGTGCATTTTAGGATAACACAATACACAATGATAGTTTTACAGTATTTTCCTTCTTCAAACCATGCAGTTATTAATTTAGGGATCTAGTTTGCATTACAGTCATTAAAATATTTTAATGACAATAGAGCAATTATTCCCAAATGATTTTAAAGAGCAGATTTCTGTTGGTGGAATTTGAGACAAACAATAACTTAACATGCCACTAAAGTCAGCCAAGATATCATAATACATTCATATTGTTTTCTGACAACACTTGAATCTTAGAAACATTTATTCTTCCGTAAGCAATACCCACACACAGTCTTTCACATAAAGTGGCAGTCTCCGGTCAAGTGCATGTTGGGTACACCTTTCTAGCAATGGCAATTGTATTGAGACTTACCTCAGTCCACAAACCTGCCATTAGGAACATGCTTGCAGAGGCCAAGACAATATGAACGGGTCATATGGTCTTCCTTGTCTATTTTAACATCCATTCTACCTAGGTAGTTCAGCTTTTATTCCATCACATTTGGGCAGTTACTTGTGTATTTAATTTTTAGTTTGAGTCGACAGACGATAGATAGGTTTACTTATACTTCATTTAGAAATGTTGTATTTATTGCAGTGTTGTTATAGCACTTCAGCTGAGAAAGGATCTTTGTCAATGACCCCAGGCTTCAAGAACACTTCAGGTGTTTGAAAGCATTTTTACCATCGGGTGAATATGATGGGTGTGTTATTTGCTAAATGTAAACTCCATATGAAACTAAGGAAAAGAGCAAGGAGAATGTATCAAGTAAAACTGGCTTGTTTATGATGAAAAATCACAGAGAACCTCAGACAAGATTTTAGAAACCACGACTGTGATGTTTAAGGTAATTTGTTAGTTCAAGACATCATAAGGGACAGAGGTATTGACCCAGTTCACACAATCAGCAGCACCCACCGTAGTTTAAATAAATAAATTGCATGCTGGTCACCACTGTGAATATTCAAGTTGCAATGAGCAGTCGCTGCAGCTTACTGTGACATGCAAAGATGGGCAGGGTGACTTGTTGCCTTCGTTTAACAAGCCACCCAGAACCCATGAAATGTAGTAGTGTTCTTGGGTGGTTTGTTAACCATGACAACAAACCATCCAGCCTGAGTTTGCACATCATGATCAGCTGAGGCGTCTACCCATCACAGCTTGTAAATTCACAATGGCAGCCAGTGTGCACCACAACCCACTGGGGCTTATTTAAGTCACAGTGGGCACCGGAGATCATGCAAACCAGCCCACTGAGATGTCCTCAGGTCCACAATTCAAAGTCTCTTAAGAAAAGCAAGGTATCAAACAGCACAACTGCTGGAAACCTTGGCAGGTATGATAAGCAGTCTGAAGGTGACACAGAAGGGCTGCTTTTCACAAGGTTATCAGACCAAAGCTGCTCTCAGCACAGCTGAATGGACAGGTAAAATAAGCCAAACTGATAATAGAATGGAGTGTTCCTCACTATTTTAATTGGGAACGTGAATGACTGCAGTGCTTGTGGGAAACATTCTCCTGTTTAACAAAGCATCACAAAGTCTGGCCACAATGGAGGGCTCTGAAATTAGATACTGAAACACTATTATGAAGACCAGATAAAGCATAATGAACCCAACTTCGAGGAAACAGAATCAAACAGAACACTTGTGATTACCTTAATCATATCTGCAAGCTGGATGTCTCAACTCATAATTTCTAGTCCTATTTCATCTATAGGCTCATTATCTTAAGTCCACTGGCAAGGGAGAACAAAGTATCAAGCAAAAGTTTATGAAATCAGGATACAAATATTGTTTCGTGAAGACCCAAGAATGATAGACCACTGTTCTTTGGCAAGCATAGGACTCAAAACTTGCTGATGCTTAGTGCTGTAACAGTATATTTGGGTTCTCATCTGGCCATTCTGAAAGCTAGTGTATAAATTAAAATAGCTTTGTAATAGATGCACCTTTATATGAAAAATGTATCCTTTAGTGGGTATAACCCCACAGTGGAGCAGGTGATTACTTCCTCCACTAAATAGAATGGTAAACCCTGATGTTTTTATTTTGTATGCATTTCTCATTAGATCCATTATATTTGGTCTATCTGTCTATCCTACAGTTCAGACATTACAAGGATGTGGAGGAACAAAGATTGTGAAACACTTATACTTCCTGCTCACCTCGCATCAGCGTAGTGTCCAAAGACATTCACAGTTCTAGAAAATTTGAGAACCTGAACTAAGGGTGTTATCACACTGCCTTTATTAGGAGAACCACTGGCATATGGTATCCTAACAGCTGGTGTTTCATGGAAAAACTGCAGGAGTCTTTGTTACTCATCTAGCACACTGCTTGAGATCTTCATCCTGTGTGTGAGACTGGTTGTGGACATCACCTGCAGAAGAATAAATGCTTCTAAATACTCCACTTGTCATCCTTCTTTAAACAAAAGGGCAAATGTATTATTTTTTATTTTTTTATTTTAGAACATTTCTACCCCAACTTTCAATCCCCAAAGAGTCCCTAAGGTGGCTTCCAGATTAAAATAACAAATTCCTATAACATAATATAATTGCATGAGGGTATCAGGCAGAGTGTAAATGACAAGCGTGGTGATGCCACAACTTTCACTAGCAGAATGCTACTCGTGATCTCATGTATGTGAACCCAGTACATCAGTTGTCTTTCTGCACAGGAGTTTCTTTGATGCTTCTAGCGAGAAACAAGCCTTTCTCTAGAACTGAAAGAGCCCAACAAGTTAATTTGTGATCCAAACTCAGGACGTCAGCCAATTTTTGCACTTATATTTCCAGTGATCAGAGCAGAGAGGCACTGGAGTAGGGGATATGGTGGGCTGAAGCTGGGATTCAGTCTGTGTTGATACCATGCACAATTAAAACAAAGAGTCTTGTGGCACCTTAAAGACTAGCACATATATTATGGCATACGATTTAGCGGACTGAAGTCCACTTCATCAGAGGCATAGTTGACAGATTGAATGGCTCAGCACAAGTTAAAATGAGACTTTCAAGATAAGAGGAACTGTTGATACATACATCCCACCCAGAAATGCAGGTAACCTGGAGAAGACAGAGTTTCCAAATTTGGGAGCAAACAGAAAACATATCTCTAAGGACATTTTGCCAGAGGAAAATCTCTGCCATTAACTGCTGTACTACAATCCTCATCACCATGCTGCTGCAGTCTTTGTCTACTCCTCTCTCCCATTAAGTGCTTCAGAATTAAAACCCTAAAAAGGCATCAGAGCAGGGACCTGGCATGTGGATTGACATATAACCACAGTGGAGGAGGGCAGTCCAGTTCTGTTCTGGGGAAGAATTTGGTAATCCTAGGAACAGATTGCAGGTAATAGCAGTTCTACTGACCTCTAGCAGAAGTACTTCTTTACTTGGTAAGCCAGCCTATAATCTTCAGGGAACAGCAAGACAGGTACAATTACAGCCACTGCTTGCGAATATGCCTTCTTCTAGACTGGCTGCCAATGCCGAGGCCCTAACATGGGCTATACACTATTAGGCCAAAGCTACAAAACTATAGGGAAGGTAAATCTGTGAGATTCTGTAAATCTCACAGACTTCCTGACCTCGAAGGTTAATCCCTAAGGGTATGAGGGCTGTCAGAACATGACAGAGGTGTAAATCCATAACTTGAAACGTAAGGTGAATACTGCGGTATGCAGTTCCCCTAGGCAAGATTGAGGTGCCTTGAGGGACACAGATTCATTCTTACTCATCAGAGGCCCAAACTATAGTTCACAGTCATTGCCATGGCAATAAAATGAGCCAAACAATCACAGAATAGGTTTCCAAAGGGGGGCAGGGATCGATCATGTAGTGTCCTCAGCCCTTATAGAAATAGTGAGAATATCAGTTTTTTTATTCTAGGACTTCACAAAGGAAAAAAAGAAAATCCAGGAAAATGTGACTTCACTGTACATGAATGAATAGAACATTAGAATATAAATAAAGAACCTGAAATGTAATTAAGTGTCATGATTTTTAAGCCAATCTGA
Source organism: Heloderma suspectum (assembly GCF_057233095.1). Classification (NCBI taxonomy): domain Eukaryota; kingdom Metazoa; phylum Chordata; class Lepidosauria; order Squamata; family Helodermatidae; genus Heloderma; species Heloderma suspectum. The sequence continues at coordinate 236,624,455 of NC_139461.1, forward strand.
TATTCTTCATGCCTGGGATGCCATGGTGGGGAACCCACCTTACATGCAGCTCCCCCAAACCAGCCATGAAGCCATTTGGCATTCTAGTGAGAATATTTTCTTGACATGTGGGGGAGTCATCACACACTGCCTTGTGCATTAGAAACAATATCTTAGAATGACCAGACTAGAGTCACTAGACAAACAACTTTAGGCAACAGGGTACAGATATCCCAAGCAATGAGATAATTCCATATAACTCCTATAACTCACAGAAATTGGTCTCATGCCAAATGACATCAGGAAAAACGACATTTTGCCTACACTGGAAAAATTCTCACATCACCATGTGTGAAAGTTCCACAAATGTTTATTCTGATATGATCATGTGAGTTTGGAAGCTAGTCTGCACTACAGCTTCCAAATATGTAATCCTGACAAAAGAAATACTTGTGCAAGTTTCATATACAGTATACATGTTTTCTGCATATTTTCCCTACATGATTATGTGCATGCAACAAAACAGTCATGTGTGAAGTCACTCTTTTTCACACAGAAGACACATCTCAGATATGGCCTGAAATGGTCAGGAAGTGACACCTTGAATAATACTGGGGTCAGGATGGAGCCATAGCCATGAGTTTGCCATCTCAGAACAATCACAGAACCCAAAGGCTTACTCCACACACCTGCCATGTTTGAATCTGATGCTCCCTGACTGTAGTGAGCTTCAGTATAGGGTACACAAAGGTGTGGCAAAACAGAAGGCCCAAAGTGCCTTTCCCAAATGCAAATGTTAGAACAAATATGAGAACAGCCTTAATCAAATACACTATTCATCATCTTATATCACAGCATCTGAAAAGTAAATGAAGGAAAATCTAGGAACAGGGGTGGGAGAAGGTAAACCTGGATCTACTGGTAGATCTCTGGGTGATTTGCAGTAGATCAGCAAGGATTTCTGACTCCTGATTATTTAACAATGGCAGCAACAAAATGACTGCCCCTGGCCCACTAAACTGTACTGCTGAAATGGACAGCTTGGGTTAACCATGATATCTGTGTTGAAGGACTGGAAGCTTCATTCAGTTCTGGTTCTCAAAGCAAATTCCTGGCTCAGAGAATTCTTAGAAATATAATTCTAAGGGTATGTCTTTTGCACCAAGCTCCAGTTGGTGGATCTCAGAGTCTAGTAAGAAATGAAGTAGATCTCACAAGCCTGATGTCTACCCACCCCATCTCAGTATTTTCAGGGGCTCGGGATCCTAGGTTTCCCTCTGCTGCTTTTTCAGAGGGTATGAGATGATGATGATGATGGAGGAGGAGGACGACGACAACTCTGGTTCCAAAGCCACCACAACACCCCAGTTGCCTCAATGCTTTAGAATCATAGAATAGTAGTAGGGTTGGAAGGGGCCTACAAGGACATCGAGTCCAACCCCCTGCTCAATGCAGGAATCCAAGTCAGAGAGTCCCTGACAGATGGCTGTCCAGCCTCGTCTTGAATGCCTCCAGTGTGGGAGAGCCCACCACCTCCCCAGGTATTTGGTTCCATTGTCATATTGCTCTAACGGTCAGGACATTTTTCCTGATGTTCAGCTGGAATCTGGCTTCCTGTAACTTGAGCCCATGATTCCGTGTCCTGCACTCCGGGATGATCAAGAAGAGATCCTGGCCTTCCTCTCTGTGACAACCTTTCAAGTACTTGAACAGCACTATCATCTCTCCCCTCAGTCTTCTCTTCTCAAGGATAAACATGCCCAGTTGATTCAGTCTCTCTTCATAGGGCTTTGTTTCCAGTCCTCTGATCATCTTTGTTCCCTCCTCTGAACCCTCTCCAGTTTGTCTGCATCCTTCTTAAAGTGTGGTGCCCAGAACTGGACACAGTACTCCAGATGAGGCCTAACCAGTGCTGAGTAGAGGGGAACTAGTACTTCCTGGGATTTGGAAGCTATACTTCTATTAATGCAGCCCAAAATAGCATTGGTCTTTTTTGCAGCCACATCACATTGTTGGCTCATATTCAGCTTGTGATCGACAACAATTCCAAGATCTTTCTCGCTTGTAGTGTTGTTGAGCCACGTATCCCCCATCTTGTAACTGTGCATTTGGTTTGTTTTTCTGAGGTGCAGAACGTGGCATTTATCCCTATTAAATGTCATTCTGTTGTTTTCTGCCCAGCGCTCCAGTCTATCCAGATCACTTTGAATTTTGTTTCTGTCTTCCAAAGTATTAGCTATCCTGCCCAATTTTGTGTCATCTGCAAATTTGATCAGCATTCCCTGCACCTCCTCCTCCAGATCATTAATAAAAATGTTGAAGAGCACTGGGCCCAGGACTGAGCCCTGCGGTACCCCACTCGTTACCTCTCCCCAGTTTGAAAAGGTCCCATTGATAAGCACTCTTTGAGCCCGATTCTGTAGCCAACTGTGGATCCACCGGATTGTTGTTTCATCTAGCCCACTTTGAGCTAGTTTGCTCATCAGGATATCATGGGGCACTTTGTTGAAAGCTTTGCTGAAGTCAAGGTATATTATGTCTACAGCATCCCCACGGTCTACAAGGGAGGTTACTTGATCAAAAAATGAGATCAGATTTGTCTGGCAGGACTTGTTTTTGACAAAGCCATGTTGGCTTCGAGTAATCATGGCATTGTTTTCAAGGTGCTTCCAGATGGATTGCTTTATCATCTGCTCCAGAATTTTCCCAGGGATTGATGTCAGACTGACTGGTCTGTAGTTCCCAGGTTCCTCCTTTTTACCCTTTTTGAAGATAGGGACAACATGAGCCCTCCTCCAGTCATCTGGCACTTCCCCCGTCCTCCATGATTTCTCAAAGAGAATAGACAGTGGTTCTGAGAGTTCTTCTGCCAGTTCCTTTATTACTCTAGGATGCAGTTCATCTGGCCCTGGAGATTTGAACTCCTTCAAAGTGATTAGGTGTTCCTTGACCATATGCCTATCGATCTCAAGCTGCAATCCTGCCCCTTCAGCCTGTACTTCGCCTTTGCCAGAGGGGTCATAGACTCTCTTTTGGGAGAAGACTGAGCCAAAAGTAGGAACTGAGCACCTCTGCCTTTTCTTTGTCATCTGTTATCGTTTTGCCATCCTTATTTAATAGCTGAACAACCATTTCTTTCCTTTGCCTTTTACTATGCACGTAGCTGAAGAAAGCCTTTTTGTTGTTTTTAGCATCCTTTTCACAGCCAAAGGTTTCAAAAGCAAACATGAGGCCTCATTGCAATGGGAGGAACTAGCCACCTCTAGGAAGCTAAAAAATATTTACAGCTCTGTCTGAGTTTGCCAGTTGCTGGAGCAACATACAAGTTGTCTGGCTCCCAGGCCCACTTGGAGCTCTCCATGGTGCTATCCACCCCTTGTACTGCTCGATGGTATTTGACCTTGGAAAAGCTGTCCTCGCTTCTGGACTCCCCCCTGTGCTGTCCATCCTGGAACTCAACCCTTGCTCTACTGAACTTTGCCTACTGGACCCTTGACTTCTGACCCACCCTCTCAGTACCTCAACCCTGATTTCTCCAAACCTAGCTTACCCAACTCTGAAGCTGGACTTGTTGATTCATTCCTGGAGATGTCAGACTAGGCCACAGCTCACATGCCTTAGTTACAGCCAATTTGGACTACTGTAATGGTTTCTATGTGGGGTTGCCTCTAAAAAGTGTTCAGAAACTACAGCTGATCCAGAATGCTGTGGCCAGACTACTGACTGGAGCTGGGTATCAGGAGCATGTGACTCCTTTATTATAACAACTTTCCTGGCTACTGGTCTATTTCTGGGCACAATTCAAAATCCTGGTTATGACCTACAAAGTTCTACATTACTTGGGATCAGTTCTATAACTGGCATGATAGTAGCAAGGATAGAAAAGATAAAGAGTGTAAATTACTCAACATACACAAAGTACTCCAAGGAAGTATTAATAAGGATGCATCGTAGATGTCAGCAGTAGTGGCCTTTTCTTATTTAAAAAAATTACTTGTTAAGAGTACCATATTTTATGTTAAGAGTTAAGAGTACCCACCATATTTTAGAAGATTTGAAAGAACAAGGAGGAGGACGGGGAGCTTCACCTGTCAAATGTCCGCTGGGGCGGTGAGGAGGAGCTCCACCTGTCGAATATCTGCCTGGCACACTCCTGTCAAAGGGGCAAGCAGCTCTGCCAGAAGCATGGACCCTATTTCAAAATCTCCCCCCGACCCCAACCCAGCTTTCCTGAGAGGGGAGGCAGAGCCCCATACATAACACCGCGCGGCCTACGGTGAGGGGATCCCTGTACCTGATGACAGGGCCCGCGCTGTACGGCGACGCACGGGCTCGCGTGGGAAGCACGGGCGCGCTCGCCATAGTGCCGCCATGCTGTACAGCAGCTGAGCATCGCGCGAGGACCTCCAGCGCATGCTGCCGCCGCTGCCGCTGCCCTCGCCTCAAGGCCGGGGCTGTCCAAGCGAGTGCCTGATGATTGCTCGTGCCCCGTCAAGAGGCGCTCCCTTTGCTCAGAGAGAAGGCAGGGCTGCTCGTGAGGAGGAGGAGGAAGCCGCTTGTGCTGGGCGGCACTTCTGTGCCTTTGACAAGCAGGCATTCAACAGGTGCAGATTCCTTGAAGTCACTGTCAGTGGATGGGCAAGAGATGCGTACTCAGGATGTCATCAAGGGAATGTGGGCGGGGACATAACTGTTGATCAAGACCGTTATTGCCACGGGAGCACATGACATCGTTATGGTGTTTTTAAATATTGTACTCAACTTTGAATGTTCGGGGTAGCTTTCGATAAATATTTTAAGTACAGAAGACTGGGATCTGACTGGTTGGCACTTAAGAAAAAGCACTTAAACTTCTGTGACTATTCAGGCTTAAGATCTATGAGAGGAATGGTTTTTAGGTGATGGAAGTGTAATTTGTTTAATACAAATACTCTGTATGTCTAGTGGTCACATCCACAAATTCAGAACTATTTGGAATTTGTTTTATTGCTGTGAGCCATCTTGGGAGGGCTTCTGCCCTGAAAGGTGGCCCAGAATTTATAATAATAATAATAATAATAATAATAATAATAATAATAGATTTTAACCCTGCTTTCCCCCTCCAAATAAGGACTTGTTCAAAGTGTCTTACAAAGTATAAAACCATAAAGATAATTAATCACTAAAACACATTCATAAGCTAGAAGCAGAAGCAAAAAGACATAAAAATGAACAGTTGTGAATGAACAGTACATATTAAGTAATAAGCCGCAGCCTGGGCTTGAATATTCAAAACCCGCCTGGCACATGCCAGCATGTGCCACAGCCCACTGTGGCTTATAATTGTATTATGTAATTACATAAACAACAGTATTAAGCAAAAAAACAAAACTAATAGTACTAAGTGACTTCTACCCTGTGTTTTCTTGTACAGTTCAAGGCAGCTAACAAGAATTAGAATATAATAAAAACCAACATATAAGAAACACTAACTAAAAGAACAAATAAAGTTATTAAAAGCAACAGCAGTAAAAATAGAGACAGTAGGATTACATACTGCTTATGGCAAGGCCAGGAAGTAGTGACCAGCCCCTAATGGTTAAAAGCCTTCCTGAACGGGAAGAACTGTTGGAAGTCGAACGAGGAGGGGACAAAACAAACTTTCCGATGGGAGGGAGTTCCAATTTCTAGGTGCAGCAACAGGAAAAGCTCTCTCCCTCATTCCAATCAAATGCAGTTTTTGGAGTGACAAGAGAATCTTTGTAGATGAGCAAGCTTGTACAGGAGAAGGCAGGCCTAAATTGCACAGAGATTTAAAGGTCATAATCAGCACTCTGAACTGGATCTGGGAATGCCAGTGCAGTTGTTTCAGCAGCGAGGTGTATGCTCCCAACGCCCTACCTTAGTAGTAGATGTTACTGAAGTACAAGCCAAAGCAGCCAAAAGTTCCTTTTATGCCCCAAATACAGATTGGGTTGATAGAGGGGGGGAAGGATTTGATTGCTTTTCTCAATGCAAGTTTGGTTTAAACAGGCTGCTCATCCTTTTCCCATTACAGAGGCGGATATCAGTCAGACCTACAACAGCATGCTCACAATAGCTTCCTCATTCCCAATGCAGCCAATGCAATTCTGCCTAGAAAACAAGTCTGCCACCCTGGAACTGATCTCTCATCCTTCTTTGCTGCCTATGCGCTCTTGTACCTCGCAGTATTCTCCAGATTCATCTGGCAAAAATTATAGTCTCAAAGTGGAGGATGTTCCTGTATTTAACCGTTTATTAAATCCTGGAAGAAATGCTTTGGGATCAGCCTCGAACCATTTCACGCAGCCTTCTCAACCGTGCTGAAAAAAACCCAAAATTACAAAGTTAATTGGCAGCACATTGTTACCATATGTGGTGTCCTAGCAGTGCCCTGAAGTTTATTTAAGCCTGGAAAGAGGAATGGAATATTACAACCCTTTATAAGGATTTCAAATTGCCCCTAGTTATTAAGGAGATGATCTACTTCAAGCCTCCTCCTGACCTTCCATTTTGCTGGTACCTCTTTGTATACTTCTGGACATGTTCAGCAAAGGCGCTCAGTGAGAGGGCTTTGATTACACAGGATTTTTTATTAATTGCCCAGCAACCTCTTTAATTCTGTTCCTGATGCAAGAGGAGGTTTGATTAATACACACTCAAATACCATACAGATTAAGGGGGGAAACTGCAGAGTCCTCATCCATGTAATGTGCAATGTCTTTATTATGAAGATTCACTCTCAGCATGAGTTTGGTAGGATTGTGCTATGTATCACTCCCTCTAATAGTGAATTTAAGTGGTAAGCGTTGACAGGATTCAAGCAATTAAGGGGCACACCCCCCACAAAAAAACACACCCCATTGATGATTGAGCAAGCCCAGTGGCCATGGAATGATGAGAACCAGTTTTGGCAAGGGGGAAAGAAAAGGGTAGGGGGAATGGAGTATCCTGGAGGAGGGCATGGCTGGCTGGCTGGCTGGAATCCTGAATAGGACCTCCTGAACAGGAATGATGCAACATTTTGCTGCATGTCCCATTTGTCAAAGTCCTGTTCATGAAACACATGAGAATGCAATTTCTACAGAGAGAGAGATGCATCACACTTGCGGAATTTCACATACTACCTCTTGGGGTACTTCTGCATAGAATTTTTGAGGGTGTGGTATCAAGTATAATCAGTGGGCCTATCTGAGAGCCACAGGTCACACTGCATCATGCACGGCTTGCCCTTATTCTCACCCTATCTGTACTGAAGACAGAAGTAATACCAGGCTGTGCATGGGCACTGCAGTCTATACACAGGAAGGTGTAATGTTAGTTTAAGAAGCCCTGTATCATATCCATCCTTCTTTTCCCTGGGGTTGCCTTCACATAAACTAGTTGTGCACTACATCATAATCCATGAATGCATGAAGTTCCCAAGTGGATGCAAACTTATGCTCTCAACTGGGATCATTATTGTTCCACAACAGAACACAAGATCTTGACTTCCCAAGACTCTACACCTGCATAGCTAGTTCATTCCGCTTTTTTGTTCAAAGTGTCTGACCAAATAGTTTATCGTTTACTTCATCTGACAGGCCATTGGCAAAATCTGTTTTCCTTAAAGTCGCATAAACCAGATTTTTTTAAATGCCCAAGCAGACTTTCATGAAGTGAAGCATCAGGTTCTAATTAAAACCCTCCTTGGTTGATTTTACCAATCTGATATCTGTAACACAACCTATCAACTCTCACAAAGTTAAATTCACAGCACGCTCATTTCCGCAGTCCCTCCTCTACATTCCAAAAGAAATGTAATTGCCTGTGCATTTAAGATAATGTGTTTCAAAATAAAAATAAATTGAGAGAAAAGTGGATGGCAAAGATTTAGTTTGTCTCTCCCTGCTATTTTAAGAGACACATCAAACCCTCAGAAGGGCTGTTGTATAAAAAGAACCAAGATGAAAAAAGTGGATTTCCAGCATACGTACATATGTAATTTGGTTTAGGGAAATCCTTGCTAAAGTACAAAATCTTCTCACAGTGGTACCCCTGAATTTTCAAAAGCAGTTGCTAGCAGGGAGTGGTGGGGGGAGCAACAGCAAGGCTCTTCTTATACTATTATAATGCAGGAATATACACGTACAGCAGTGTGCTACCAGAGGCAGAGCATATTTGAGAGGTTTAACAGGCATTAGACCTCCTTTTCTCTGAATGTAGCCATTACCATGTACAGGTTTAGGCAGCACACAGCACAGAAATAGAGAAATGATAATCAGAAAGTACAGAATTAAGGTATGCATCCTATGAGGCATAAGGTATGCATGCTGCAATCGCCCTCCCAGAAGATCTGTAAATGCTAGGCTGCTGCACAGCGTGCTAATATCCAGCAAGCTGGGCCTGACTGAGAAGGAGAAAGAACAAATGCAATATGGCTTTCTTGATATCTAGCCCCAGTTATACTTTCTACTTCTGAAGATTATGACACATCCCCCATTTTTAGTGGAAAAGAGCATGGTGACCCCCTCATTTTATCTCTTACACAAGTAGAAACTAAACATACAGATTAAGCAGGTTTGTTTAGGAAAATAGTCAATCTCAGTAATATCACTGGATTTCTCAGTACCCTCTGTAAATAGTTCAGAGTTGAATTATCCTTCACTACTGGAGGTGCATCTTATACTAAGGTTGAATGCTGATTTCAGTATCTAATCACAAGATGTGCTTCCCCCACATCTGTCTTCAAAAATAATATGACTGCACTTATCACATGGCTCTTTGTCATTTTACATATCTAGTTGGTCTGACCCACTCAGATCTCCGAGCAGCGTACTACCTATTCCTGTCTTGTGTTAAGCAAGCGACTCTGAGCAGACCATGGCACACCTTTAGAGAAGTCCCACCTTCTCTAAAGTGCATTCATTCCAAATCTCCCATTTCAGGAAAAAATGCTTCAAAAGGTTTTGGGGGTGGAGCAGACCAGAAAAGGGGAATGAACTCTCACGGATCTGGACTGATTCTTCTGTACAGGAAAACTGCAAAGGCTGGGATTGTTTACCTTAGAGAGGAGATGACAAACATCCCTATAATTACAGAGCCCAACAGGAATGCAGAGAGGCAGTATCTAGCCTCCCTGCCTCACAGCATAAAAGAACAAGGCCATTCTGTGAACCGAAGAGTGAAAACTGAGATGAGGAAATATTTTTCCACACAATGTCACCAATGATTGGTTGTCACTAGCTACAAATAATGAGGATAACAAACTTAGCAGGATTCAAAGGAACATGGACATATATTGGACAGACAGAATAAAAATAAAACTTAGTTTAACTGTAAATTCTTGTAAACTATTAATCAGGAGTATTTGAAAGTCAAATCCACTTTGCTGAGGGAAAAAGCAAGATACAATGTGTGAGCAAGATGGAAGCAGTTAAAAAAATTTAAGAGCCATCTTGTCCTGGCTCTATTGAATAATTATTTATCTTTGCCTATTCCTTTGAATTTACATCAGTTCCGCTCATATATAGATGAGACATGATTTCTGTGTCCTCCAATCAGCAACACCTTCCCTCACACCTTGTGCTTACTAACATCTCTAACTTAATGGAGAAATAAGTGTATGTTCATGTTGCATTCACTCAAAAGTGTAAGTTAGTCAAATCCTATGAAGTTGCAAAGTTGATGGGGAAAGGATGGAGAAATGAAGATTAAAAAAGATGAATTTATACTTATGACCACTCCTTTCTCCAGCATAGGGAACCATCATCATTGTTAATACTAATCTTAGGAGATTCGATGCCTGTCAGTTTGGAAGCAAAGCGGGGACACCATTTTGCCCCAAATAGTGGTGAATATGCATACTTGGGAGACTCCCTAGGTATGCAGAACTATATGAGTTTGTAAAAGCAAATAAATGTTAAAAGTTGTTCATTTAAAAAACAACAACCAACATTACTTGTCGAGGACTGGTAAGTTTCCAGGACCTACAGTTCCAGAACTGTTGAGAGCGGTTGTGCCATGGAATCCTTAAGTAGCAATTAGAGGGGGAAAGGGGGGGGGAATCCAGGAGGGAGGAAATTGGCCTACTTGAGACCCTAACTGCTTATAGTTCCTTGAACGTGGATTAGCTTTGGGAGAAGACGTGTGCCATGAGCTTAAAGAACTCTCCTCTTCTTAATATATAGGCCATGAACAACATTACAAGGTTCTTGATCCAGGCTGACTGGAACCCTGAACATGAGCTCTTACCAGCTGGGAATACACAGCAACATTTGTTTCCATGTCTCTGCTTGTATTCATCAAAGCAGCAGCAGGTGGTCAAATTGTATGTTTCTCCTGTTCAGTGTGTTAAGACCAGCTACAGAATGTACAACTCAAATGAGTTGGAGGACCATATTCCCCAGAAGCTGCAATTGTAATTTTTCACCAGAAACATCAATTTCACTCCAGTGTGGATATAGAATTAACCTTGGCCACAGGTTGCAGTAAATGTCACACTACCCTACACTCTTGGCAGTACCTGCCACTTGACACCACCAATTCAAAAGGAAAGTGAGAAGTGGCTGATGCTGTTGCAGGGCAGAAGGTGTCACTGGCAAACAGGCCTAACTATGAGAGTATTGGCTTCAGGACTGCAGGCCATTTTGGGAACCCAAAACATCCCAAACATCCTCAGACCTTACATTGAGATCCCTGAGGTACATGGAAAATTCATTTGAGGGAATCACATTTCATATGTTCATGTGAAATGGAAGCAGAGAGAATAGCCTTTTATTCTCATGTCTCAGGGAAGCACATACACACAGCCATGAGTAGACACTCTCTTAAACAACATGATGCAGCATGATGCATCATAATGCCTTATGCTGTCACATCTCAATACATGTAGCTTACGTGACCAGGTCTGACCTGCCGATTTACATGCTCTGTGTAACATCATGATTTGTTTGCACCCCCCTTTTGTGGTGTTTATTTTTATCATTTTTAGCTGCCCTTCTAACTTCTATTACTGCTGCTATCATTAAGCCCCAGTATGTTAGGTATTGCACAAAATATAGAAGTGACACAGTCCATGTCCAAAGGACTTACAGTACCTATTACCTGGATGGGGATTTGGGTTATGGATTAACTTCAGGTTTTGTTTTCCATCAGCAGCACAAAAGAAGGCAAGGGTCATCTTGGGAGTACGCTCCCCTGCACACTTACCCCTCTGCCCATCAGGCCGTTGTTGAATGGAAGGCCAATAAAGCTGAAAGCAGCTTCTTGGATGAAATATGGATTCAGGATACGGATCTCATGTGGCTCTCTTGGAACATGAATTGCCACAGACTTCCAAAAGCCATCAGAGGCACTCTGTAGAAATGCAAAAGCCCATCACAGATGATTAGAGAACCCGTGTGTCACAATCTCATTTCATTTTTGAACCCACCAGAATTGGAGAAAAAAATTACAAAATTTGGAATTGACTCTAGGTTCTAACAAGGATTTATGCCAAAGATATGGGCAGGTAACAAAAGAAGTCTCAATGATTGGTCTATTCCAGCCATTCTTGCCTGGGTCTTTAAGATACATTCTATCCATACTCCATCTTCGGTCAACCTTATCAAGTTACATCTGATTTACGATCCATGAAAAATAATCTTGTGCAGGAAAATGCCACACGTACAGTGAGGAGGAAAAGAAAAAGAAAAAAAGAAAAAAGAGCAAGCATAATTGTAGGGGTTTTGTTTTGTTTTACGATGGCCTAAACTTTGGGAGAACTTATCCATTAAATTGGGCTCAGACACAGGATGGATTAAATTTCTAGCACCCATTCTCCATTGTGCATCCCTGATTTTGGGGGGAATGCCTCATAATCTGGTATCTGGGACACAGCGTGCAAACAGAAGGGAGGTGCACATTAAGAACAAAAAAGCGAGAAAACTATTACTAGCATTTAAATTAGGGATGTGCACTGGATTTGGACAAGGCCCAAAGACTGAGCAGAACTGGGGCCCTTTGGACCATTTCTGGTGCTTCCAAAGTGGGCTTCCCCCTGAAGCCATCAGAACCAAAGTCAGGCCAGAACGAGGCTTTGCTACCATTTCATGCTCGGAGACACATTCTGTCTCCTCTCCAAACAGTGTCTTTTGGTTTTATTTCTCCAAAACACTGATGAGTGGGGGAGAGGGGGAAGTGTTGTTGAATGATGGACAGGGCCACCTGCTACACCTAGGGCATGTTTTACTAGGGGGTCTAATGACTGTTTTGGGGGAAGGCAAGGATGGGACCATGAGATGGCTATTCTTCCAAAGCAAACAGGCTTGACTATGAAAAATGTCCTAAATTGGTTTTCCATCAACCTAACTCCCTAGCCCCTGCCTTGCACCTATCTTTCTGAAATTTAGCAATTTGGGGGTACATCTAGGCTGTCAAAGAACATATGGAGATAAGCGTGGCCTCTTTAGGATACCCACAAAATGTCAAGGCTGCTCTTGTATGAAACCCCCTATGCCTATTCATCTGAAACTTGGCCAACTCGGTCCCCTCAGGAGGCGCAACTATCCTTGCAAATGACATCCAACTCTGCCAGGTAATAAAAAAGTTCTGTTTCTAAAAAAAAAACAAAATATAAAGGCATGTAGCACAAAAAAACCCAGTACCTATTTTTCTGGCAGTTGGCAGATATAATCCTCTCCTAGTGGAATAATATGCCTACACATATCATCTAATTCTGACTAAAAGTAAAAAACGTATAGCCATTTTTCATTTCCTATGATAGTCAATTGTGGCATGAAGCCTCAGATTTCCGAAACTTGGCTTGAGTTCAGTACCTGCGCCTAAGTGGACAGCCTCTGAATCAGTCCAAGCAGAATTGGGCTGTTTTCCTAAGTGCCAAATCAGGGTCCGAGTTGAATCTGGGGATTGGTGCACACCTCTAATTTAAACCCACCATTTCTGAGCACTGCACCAAGACTGGAGGTTTGCTAAATTCTTCCCACAGATGACACCCATACTTCAGAGAATTTTCTGGACAGCAATACTAGGGCAGGCCCTGCTTATATCTAGTAAAAACACAATCGCTTAAGATGTGTTTCTTAAGGTGAAACACAACACCTTATAAGGGGGAAATGCGCACAAGAACAAATCAAGGTATGCCCAGAACTACATAAATCCCACCACTAGACCTTTGCTTTCTCAAAACAATGAGTAAGATTAATCTTAACTGAAACTACTTATGGAAGGGAAAGGTAGCTCCAGCCTGGCTGTTCCCTAGACTGACCACCAAGACTGGTAATATATTTCACTTGTTCTCACAATGAACCATACAGACAGCCTGCCCTTTGCACCCATGGACTGTAGGAAAAACTGAATGTCTGCAGAATGAAACACCTCATAAATCCAGGGAAGGGAGAACTCTGACAGATGAGGAAACTGGGCTCTCGGCTCATGTCTAAAATGGATTAGGTATCTTTATTTACTGTAGCTTGGTCTCTGCTTCTTATAGCACCCCTGGGAAAACCAGCTATTTGATGTAAAATCCACAGCTGAGGAAAGATTAGTAGAGACAAATCAAGCAGTTCTAATTACAGAGTGCCTGCTATGGCACTCTGATTCTGTCCTGGTCTAGATGGAGTCTTGGCTGTTTGTAAAGCAAATACAGGGAGTGAAGCAATAGAATAGTCAAGTTGGCAAGCCAGTGGTCAAGCACACAGGTTTCAGTCCAAGGAGGTATAGGCTAAGGCACGAGGGGTCAAAATCCAGGCAGAGGTCAGAACACAGGCAGGCAGGCAGGCAGGCAGGCAGGCAGGCAGGCAGGCAGGCAATGAGGATCAGGCAGCAGCAGGAATAGTCAAGGTAACAAACAAGAGGTCAAATGCAATAAATCAGTCAGATACATTACACATTCCAGAAGCAGGGTCATTAGGCAGTCCACAAAGTCAGTAAACAGAGCATCAATCACAGGGCACAATTCAGGAGGCAAGGTACACAGCAGAGGCTGGATGGACCAAGTTGTTCCAACACTGGCTGGGTTTCTAGTGAAGACGTTTAAGCCCAAAGCCAGCCAGATCCCACCCAGATCTCTGCTGCAGCAAACAGAGCTCCCTTTCCAGAGCCTACTCCTGAGGAGCCACTTTCTCCTGAGGAGCCCTTTTCTGGAGGCGAGCACTCCTCACAGGAGCCCCACTAACCTGTAGCTTGAGGCAACAACGCTCTTGGGGATCAGGGGGTAGCTCAGCCTCTGCCTCAGAGGCAGAGCCCCTCTCTCCTGACAGGGATGCCCCTGCAGCCACTTCCCCCGAGGGTTCAGGCTCCTATGGGTCTGGGGGCAGTCCCTGGTCTGGGGTACCCTGGGCTTCTGGGGCCTCCAGCTCCTCCTCCTCTGAGGAGGAGGACTCCAGTCAGGGCATGAGAGATTCCCTGCAATGCCCAATCCAATTCTTTTGAATATTGTTCTAAAAAGTATTCAACACCTATTATGAACAGCAGGAAATCACTGGGATATGTGATACAGGAATTTATGGAGAATACTTTCCCTTCTCTTCTGGGGAAGGATGTACTGTAGGGACTATGATGGCACCAGTGGCTCTGAGATCTTACTATTACTCCATATTCTATAACCAAAATCTTCAGCGCACCTAGAAACACGTACTAATTTCCCAACATGATACAGTGATCAGAAGTTGTTCTTACAGGTTTCCCAGAGATTCCCAATGTGCCTAGCTGTATCTATTCAGCATGCTGACACACAAACCTACAGTGAAAACCGTTTTTCTCCATTTTTTAAAATGAATTCTTGCAATTCACTCACTGTGAGTTTTCTGTTGTTTTTAAAGCACTATAAACCTACTGGGCTTTAATTATGATCTAGCAAAATACCCAAACAGTTACAATATATATGGCAATGTGGGTATAAAAATGGTCTATAGCTTAGTGGGTGAGAAAGTACCAGACCCAACTTTGCTTCCCCTGCTGGTTTTCTCCATCTTTCTTTCCTTTGGCTTTGGCTTTCTCCTCCTCTGTCCTTGGCGATCCTCACTTACCTGCTGCCACTGCTCTCTTTCCTTTCATCCTGAGAGTTCTCCAGCAAATGGTGAACATGTGTACAGGGAAAAATGTCCTACTGGTAGAATTCTTATATAAGGAGCAGAGTTTTTTTCATTTTTTGTCTACTCCAAACCCTGGAGGTCATAGTTTTTCCAAGACATTTTAACATACATACAATGAACATGTATGGGGGTGGGGGGAGGAGTGAGGGGCAGCATTGTGGTAGCAGATTCTGCCATGACATATTCACTGCACTGTTTGAAAAGACTCACACACATACAGTGTTAGGGCACTCTGCTTTTCTAGGGTTCCTGAGTACATGGAATTCAACCCTCCACACACACAACTGTATGCAAGAGGCCTTATCAGGTAGCACATTTAATGTATGCATATTGGGGGACAGAGCCTGACATCTCTCCTGTGTGAGCTCATAACATTAAAAACATCTGAAAAGGACTTAAGTAGCTATGCTGATTGTTGCTCACCTTTGTATGCCCACATTCATTCCTGACCCTTTTTTCCAGTCCTGTTAAGTACCAGAGTTTTCACCATTTTTCTTAGTGTAAGGTGTGTTGGTTGCTAGGCATGTAAACAGATATGAGATGATCATGAGGATCAGTGTAATGACTGCTAATGTCACAAAGAGACTGTTGTCTCCCTAAAGCATGGGAAATCAGTAGCGTTCCTCTATACAGTTCTGAGTAGAAAGAAGGGCCATTAAGGCATAGTTCTCTCCCAGGGGAAAGGTTGCAGGGTCCACAAACACAGTCTATTACCTTGCCATCCCTTTCAATGTTCCATCAAATGCCACTCCTGCCTATGCCAGCAAAGTGGTTCAAGAGGAGAGGAGAGGCGGACAGACTCACAGATATATGGGATATAGAAGATAAGCAACTGTTTACCATAAAAAATATTAAGAACTATTTATAGCATAAATTGTCTTTGACCAATCACCACTGATTCATTTCATTTTATTGAGCTTTTTCTGGGCTTTTTGAAACACCAGTTTTGAGACAGGCTCTCTAAAGTATGATAAGAGGATCTTCAAAAACTGTCACATCAAAAGTGAACTTTCAGCCCCTTCAACTGATTTCCTGATGTATTATATTGCCAGTTTGCACCTTAATCAGTTTGCGCCACTTGGGCTTTCTCCTATGCCAAAAAAGGTAAAGGTGCCCCCAACCAGTCGTGTCCGACTCTAGGGTGCGGCGCTCATCCCCGTTTCTAAGCCGAAGAGCCAGCGCTGTCCGAAGACGCTTCCGTGGTCATGTGGCCGGCATGACTGAACACCGAGGTGCACGGAGCGCTGTCACCTTTCCCGCCGAGGCGGTACCTATTTATCTACTTGCGATTTCTTGCTTTCGAACTGCTAGGCTGGCAGGAGCTGGGACTGAAGATGGGAGCTCACTCCGTCACGCAGCACTCGGGTCTCGAACTGCTGACCTGCCGACCTTCCAGTCTGCAGTTCAGCGTCTTAACCACTAAGCCACCGCGGCCCGTTCTCCTATGCTATTTAAATTTAAAATCAACTTTCATATCATTTTTGGTTAGCTGCAATTTCTGCTTCCCAAGATAAAATGTTTACACAACGTGCTGACGCTGATAGAACAACCTTCATCAAAATGAAGTCTGACAGAAGTTTATGTTTAGCTGTATGACCTCCTGTTGTGAAACTTGCTAAGTGAGGTAGAGAGGCACATAGGAAGCGTACACTAAATCAGACTACTGGTCTACCTAGCTCAGTACTGTCTACACCGACTGGCAGTAAGTAGCTCTTCAAAGTCTCAGGCAGGGGTTTCCCCAGCCCTTCCTAGAGATGTCAGGAACTGAATCTGGGACTTTCACATGCAAAGGAGGTGCTGAACAATGGCTCTTGTCCTAAGACATGAGAGATTAAAGACAGATGTCTGTTATGTGAAATAAAATAACTTGTCACAATCTCCTGTTGGCATTACAGCATCAGTTGGCAGATGATGTATATGGTGAGAAACAAGGTGCTAAACTTTATAGAGGGAGTAGTTACAGTAGCCACGGAGATGTCAATTAAAAGAACTGGGGATTTGAAGAAGAAACACTGGAAGTTTTAGTATCAATAAATTGTGTATTGTAATCCATATAACAAATTTCAATGTCACTTTCTGTAATACCATTCACCTGGATTTGATTGTGTGGCTCTGATAAAAGGGGGAGGGGAAGAATGCTGGAAAGCTAACAGTTGCACAGAAAGAAAAAGTGGAGAAGTGAGATGACAAAACATACAAACCAGTTTTCTATAGTACTATAACTTTTGTGTAGGAAACTGCGTGATCATCACTTGCTACAAATACATGCAGCTGAAGGCCACAACTGGCATTAAGTCACACAACATATAGGTGTGACAAAACAGACATGTGCATTTGACAAACGTTTACAGTGGGATGGGGGACAGGACACGCGATTTCCTCCATGGAAAACATATATGTAAAAAATGCTTCATATGTGTGAAGATCCCCCAAAATAGTAGCTTAGAGAAAGAAAGGGGGAACTGTAAGGAGAGAAAGAGGGAAATTGTAGGGAGAGATTCAATCTGAAGTTAGGTGTATATGACATTTTACAAATGCCATGTTGTTTTTCAAAACAAGTGGGTTTGGACTGTATATCTAGCTAGGGAAAAAAACCTGTACAGGATGCTGGTTGGTTTGCTGAAAATGAACCCATGATGGAAAATTATTGATCAATTCCACAATGTGACAAGATTCTGCAGATCCACCACCATACAGGGAGGTAAAATTTGTGGCTCAGAACCATGAAGTGCAGTTGTGAACTGAAGCAGATGGAATGTTTTTTGTTTTGTTTTAACATACTATTTACAAATTGGATTAAATCTCCTACTATGTTTTACACAGGCTCTAGGGCTTAAACAATTCTATGTTGCCAAGAAAATGTTAACGACTAGAAAAACCTCCTATACATTTACTTTATGCTTACAAGCTCAAGTTGTTATCCTGAAACATCTCTTTAAAAAAACCCCAAACACACTGAAATGTTTGAATTTTGCAGATGGGAGCAAAGAAAAGGTTAAAACAAGTTTTCTAAATAGAATGTTTTCTAGGTTTATCTTAACTGCCTTGTCTTGTTGCCAGCAACATCTGCTTGCAACCCAGGGCCAGTGTGCAACAGGCCGGCAATCTTCATACATCAAATGTGTGTGTGTGTGTCTGAAAAATTCTTCTTAACACTATACTGACTTATATGACTTATTGCTTTAAACAGAGGATATTTTCTTCTCCAATTCAGCTGAGCGATTGAGAGAGTACTATGCATACACACTTTGGAGAATCAGAGTTCCAAAGAAGCATTCTTGCAAAATACCCTGGTGATTTGCAAGTATGTGTCTATATTAAAACTGAGCCAAAATGTTCATGAAAAATGGGTAGTGCTGTTGGGGAGCACCAAAAATGAAGATGCCACCTTTTCAGCAGTTTTGCAGCCTCCTTGCAAAAAACAACAACAAAAAACACTTGCCTTCACTCTCTCACAACAGTAGATCCAAACCTAATCAGTTGTGATTTTATTTACTGATATTCAGAGATGCCATCATGTTAGGTGACTAATCACATAATCCAAGGTTTTCTTCCCAAGAAAATTTCTATCCTGCTGAAATAGCTAGTTTTGACCCAACATCTCAGCCAAATATTTGGTACAGCTCTAGTCACTATCCTCCCTCCATCCCACCTCATTAAAAAGACTGAAATCCAGCCACCTTCTGGAACACACACCCTAGTACTAACATAACCTTCTACAAATGTATCTAGGGTGGGAAGATAACACAGCACAACAGAGATAATTTAGGTTTCATAAAACTGCGGGTAGAATGGGGATGTATGAGAATTTCGTTTTTGCTTGCAAAAGCTCTGAATGCAAGTGCGAGCATATGTCTTCCAAAATTATTCACAAATTGTCAAACACATCTTCATGTTTGCCTCATTCCCATTTCCAATTTCCATTTGCACAAATGTCCCCAGTAAACTAAATCAGCTCCACTGATTTAAATCAGCCTATGGAAGAAATTTTCTCAAATTAGGAAATTGGCGCAAATTGGGGGAGATTTGTGCAAATGCCCATTCGATCGCTGCTCAATTTGAGCAAGTTTCCTGTTCATGTAGAGCAAGCCGCGATCACAAATGCAAACAGGAACTGGGCACGAGTCAAGCAGCGAGATGATGTTTGGAGAATCCTGGTCATCTCAATCATTGCTCGTTCGCCCATCCCTAGGATAGAATAACTAATGGCTATAAAGTGGCCATTCATAAATCTGGGATGGCACTTAAAACATTTTAACTATTAAGAGATGTAAAATTCTAGAATAGGCCAACTGCACCAACTATGGTTGCAAGAAAAATTGATATAAATTTAGTATTTTATTTCAGTGCATTAATGACTCCTCACTGGGAGTAATTTTCCTCCCATGTAGCAGTTTGGGCTTCCCATCTGCTTCTGGTCATCAAAGAGTTCACTTTTAGAAAGATGGAGAATAGATTTTTCCACCTCATTATTTCCTATTGGAGAGAGCTGGTCAATGGGTTTTGTTTCAGGCTGAGGCTCTGTCATCATACTTGGGGCTGAGAAGAAATCTTCACCCAACACAGATTATCTATCACCTGTGAAAGACTGGAGCCTTTCCTGATAAGATACTGCTTGACTCACTTGCAGAGTCAATAGCTATGTAGTCATATTACCATGGTACGCTTCATTTACTCTTTCATCTATTTTGGCTTCATTGGGGTTTGAAAGGAGTGATTCTACCATGTGGGATTGGATGTGGACAATATTCTGGTTTATTCCAGTCCTATTATTCAAGAACTATTCCCTAAATGTGCTATCGCATTGAATGCCTTATAAATACAAGCATCTTGTTCCTTGCATTTGGGTTCCAAAATTGAAGCTTTGTAGTTTTGTTCTACAGCTCTTTGTTTCTCAGCTACAAAAATTGGTTCTACCACCATGCGAACTGCAGGCAGATGGCTCCATAGCCACTAGCCCCTGCAGGCTTTAGTTAGCAGCTGGTAGTAAAATTTTCTCCCAGTTGCTGAGATCTACTGGGGCAGCCACTATTATGTCCAATAGTCTGATTAGTGGCTCAGGGAAATGTCTAAAGCTGTTAATCTCTTTTGGGGGTACCTGTTCTCCTTTAGACTGAGAGAAGCAGACAGACAGGGCTGTTAACAAATGTCAGGCACTAGTGAAGAACACACTTTTCCTGGAGTCCATTTAGGATCTCTATCATGGAAGACAAGGCCAGAGATATGGTCTGACCATTTGCATCAAACAGATCAAAAAGTGCATCCCTCTCCCATATCTGGGATCAGAGCAGTCCTTTTAGGACTGGAGCTGGGGATGGGTTGAATACAGTTCAATACAAGCTGGTTCAATACGATAACCCAGGAAGCAGAAGGCAAAGCAACAGATTCTGAAGAATCACAGCAGTATTTCCAAAAGGTTAAAGAGGGCTCACAGACTTAGCTTCTATTTCCCCTCATTTTGTCTCCCTTTCAAGAGCTTCTGTGTGAACTTTTGGGGCAAAATTACATTCTTGTCCCCTACAACAACCTATGCACTCAGTGCTCGGACATTTCAAATTTATATGGCCAGGTCTAATGCCCTTAACTGGCATCCATAAACAAGGGGGAAAGAGAATAGAAAATAAGATGTAGTAAGGCCAATATAACTGCATAAGAAAGATTATCAAAACGTAAGATGGCAACAAAATAGCCTACTCCTGGGATTGAAGGATGAGGCTACCTCTTGATTTTTGTTTGGCATTTGCCCTTCCCAAGAGACTAGCAATGGCACTGCAAGAGAACATTCATGACCATCACAACCTCTCCCTCAAGGCACAGGAAGGATGCAAACTAAGGCCATTCCATAACAAAGCCAAAGAGAATTGTGGTTTCTAAAATGGATTTGGGAGGAAGGAATTATTTAATCTAATCTACACTACAGTTCAAAGCAGGACATGTATGAGTAGAGTCTGCTTATACCTCTTCTGGCATCCATCACTGGTCCTCCCAATACCCAATGGAGGGTGGCATGTGTTCAGCCCTTTAAGTTAAGGCATGCTGTAGATATTCATGGAAGACTGTGTCCACTATGAGCAGGAGGGCAACTAGAGATACCTGACTAGTACCATAGTTATATTACATCTTCAGATTTGCAAGTGACTAAATTAAGTCCTCTTTCTACGAAGACAGACAATAACTAACCTCTTCTCCCTGCAGGGAACTGAAGCTGTCTTCATTATAAAATTGGGAGGTTACATTCTTATTGCTGTGTGTTTTCCTGGCGCTTACATTTGCCCCAGTAGTTGAACAGAGTAGAGCAATTTGGGATTCAGGGTATCTTTGCTATCTTGTTATATGAATGCCTGAACCAACAGGACTGAATAAGGGCTCTGCTGTGGGTGTTAAAAAGACAAAGATATTTCAAGAATTTGTGGAGGATGATATTAGCACTGCCAGTTTCTCTGCTCCTTTGCAGTCATGTGTAGGGTAGGCTCAGAAAGAAGATGCTTATCTATTTTTCATTAAGGAAAGCCAAGGAGGGAGGTCCAGAGAAGTACTGCTGCTCTTCTCTTTCAAGCACTTTCCTTACCTACATCCCACTGAATCACTTCCCAGAAAATGGGCCTATTATTGTGACTTCATTTTTATATAATTATTTGCAGGAAGTAATTATTTCCTTCAGTGAGCAATAAACTCTCATAATGAGGTGTATGTGTCATCAAATAAGGAGGGTTACATTATGAAAATGGAGACTGGGCAAAGCAAATGTGATGGAAATCTACCTGGACGCCCCTACCCTCACAGGAACTGCAAGTAACAAAGTTCAGAATTTGCTCTTCAGCCTGGTCACTGCCACTAGAGCTCAGAAAACAATTTGTGGGCAGATGGTGAATTCTGGATTAGTTTGTATCTGCTCTCCCTATCATAGTCACCGCTCTTCTCATCCCACTGCCGATAACCTCAGGAATGTTTTCAAATGGGGGAAAACATAATTCTGTCAAAGGGGTTTTTGACATTTTTATTTTCAGTGTTAGGCACATTGGTTCAGCATGCCTGACATCCACAAGCCAGAAAGGGACAGCCAATTCCTGATAGTCCAAGCAGCAGACTGGAAACATATTGGATCAACCTAGGCAATACTGAAGCATAGACCAAAGAGCAACTGCAGTACAAGAACCCTGAAAAAAAAGTAACTCTTTCCTGCAGTAACTTTCCACCCATTATATTTCAGTATGATAGTACAAAGCCAGCTATGGAGAAAGAATCTTCAAGGTTTCAGGATGCAGACATCATGAGTGAAATACATGTTGTTTGTTACTCAAAGGGACTCAACCTGGCTAACTTGGTGTGTGTCTACACAAGCCTATTTTATGAGATCAGATACCCTTATTCAATCCATCCAGTCCGCACAGTCACATGCACCAGCTTTTCAGCTTGCACGGAAGAGCTGCCTTCCTTTCCAGCCACACCGTAGACTGGAATTACTGCAGGACTAGCACACCCTGTGGAGTCTGCAGAGTGGGCTTCACACTACCTGTATGAGAAGTTCCTACAGTTCCTACTTTCCCCAATTTCTTGTACTTCTAATGGAGCATGTCAACTCCTCAAACAAGTGTGTGAGAACCCCCTGAGCACATATGCCCCAAGATTCAAAAAGAAAGTTAGGGAAAGCAATAAAAGGCTTTAATGGAGCCTTTATAAAGCTATTTTTGTTTTGGGGTTTGTTTGTTTTTTTAGTAAAGTAGGCCTCAGCTGCGACATCCTGGATATACGTATATTTTGTCTGTGCTGCTCACAGTGCAACTATCTTATGTCACCTACTCCTTCCCACACTTTTTCTTTGAGGTGCATTTCTTTTTCCTTGAGGCTGCACAAGGGATAAATGAGCTATCCCTTAAGTTGCCTGGACAGGGCTGGGATATCAATAGAGAAATAGTGTGTGTGTGTTGCAGGGGGACTCTCAGAAGAGTTGTACTACAGAAAATGTGCACAAATACAGTATGATTGAGCAATTAACCAGCAAGAAGGAGGGAATCAGAGAGACCAACAACAGAAGAACTGCACAAAGATAGTGTCTGCTCTGAATACGCAGGCAGCTGACAATGCTCATTGGATTTCTCTGTAAATTGAAGGCTAGCCATACATTACTTGCAGACACATGTAACAGGCGCCTTTTCTTTTCTTTTTTCTAAAAAGCTCCTTTTAAAAGAGGTGTGACAAATGAACTCACCTAATGAGTTCATGGCAGGGGGGAGATCCAAACCAGATGCTTCTTGATTCATAGATACTCGAACTCATTTACACCTGTTTATGTGTGATGTGTAGTTAGCCCCTGGGGTAGCAAAAAGTTGAAACTTCTTCAATTAACCCGGATTGAAGAACTATAACTCAGGAGCCCCACCAATTCATAGCAGTGTGTTATACAGATTCTGCAAGTCACCTCACATTAAGGTGACCTGTGCCCTGAAAACGAAATCTCAAGCCTTGTGTAACTAACTCCCCATACCAGGGAACAATACTGCACCATTCCACAAGATCTGAATACCCTGCACACAGCAAAGATAACCAGAAATATTGGTAGACTGGCAGGAAAGACAAACGGTTTGGACATGAAGGCTGTGTCAAGGGCTCCTTGGAGGCCTCTCTCAGTCTAATCCAGTAGCCAAGTCCAGACACAGACAAAGGGATTCTTTTCAAAGCTTTATTCCTCTTTTACAACTTAACAACTCTACCGTTAGCAACTGGATATGAGCAGCAGAGTACCTATGCCCTAAGTTGGAACAGTTGGTCCCCGTTTGAAAGGGAATTACTGGCAGACCCCTGAACTTAAGGACCAGGGAGAGTCCCTCCCCTTTTCCCTTGGATCCTCTGGGCGCAGCCGTTGTTTGCACGCCAACCGGGCACTATGCCTCCTTTCTGCACCCTCCATTTGGCGCTGCTCTCTGCGTCAGCGTCGCGCGTCCATCAAGTCTGCTTCCCGCGCTCTGTCACTCCCTGGACTGCTTTCAAGTCTAGGAATGCTGGTGGGAGGAATCTCCGCCAGCTGTGGGCCCTGGGAAAGTGGAGCGCGCTCCTCTCCCAGGAGCGACTGCTCTTCCTCAGAATCAGAACTACTCTGGGATTCTATGGGCTCAGTGTCCACCCTGACAGGCTGCTGTAAAGGGAGATTTCTACACTTTATGCTCCAGGAACAGGTATGTGAAAACAAAGAACAAGGAATGAGAATGAAGACCTGCCCAGAAGCTCTGAATATCTAGGTGAAGACAATTAGGCTTTGGTACAATTGATAAGAGAAGGCCAGAAATTATGAGAGGAAAAGGAAGACATAGACCCTACAATGCTCCAGTTCACCATGTGCCTCTTTGTTTGCCCCACCCAACCAGGAATGCAGTTATTCAATCCCTGACACCATTGCACAAGGGGTAGGTAGGGTTACCACAATGACAAATGGGAAGTGTTTCTGTCCAAATATAACTTGGTTATGCCTGAAGTAAGCACTCTCATTTAGCAACTCAGACCCATCAGGTTATATTTGCCCCTGAGGAGGATAGGGAGAGGACAAGGAAGAATAATTCTCTTGTGAAAAATAATAAAAAAGACACCTAACTAAACAGGGATTTTTAGTCGGCAGCAGGCAAGCTTGCAAGGTACTGGCAAACCCTTTTGAGTATGGTGCTCTGCACAGTTCCTAGTTCCAAGCTGCAAGGTGGTTCCTAAACTTTGACTGTGCATCTCTTAAACCCCACCAAACTAACGTAAGGATAGAGTAAGGTCTGAAAGACTTCATGGCAGAACCTACTCCTGATGACTCAAAAGTAGAGAATTTTTTTAAAGAGGCAGAGACTGGATTGCAAACACTCAGTTCATCACACACATGACACGGAAATCATCTTCTTTGTGAATTCATCAATGCATAGATGCTTTTCTCCAAAGTGTTTACATGCAGGTAACTGGCATGAGTAGATACTTAGATCTTTGCCTATTAGAGGAAACCCAGAGGTCGAAGGGGATATGTGTATACCACATCCTTCAAGAATAAGACTCAGAACAGTCCAAAATATGCTTTACCTACATCCCAATGGATTTCGTATATATAGGTTATGGAAGGGAATGCATTTCTTTTCTCAGTTGTAGCATGCCATCCAACAGTTGCTAAGAATTTGAAGTGTTTTCTTTTTCTCAGTTCTGGTCTTATACTGAGCACTCTTCCCTTCCCCAGCTAACCTTCAGAAGGTTATCACAGTGCAAAACAGCCCAAGCACTGCCAACAATATCTAGTGGAAGCTTGCATAGTTTTGTGGACCTATGCTTGTCTATTGCTGTGTGGGCAGAGCAATGCTGCCAGGTTTCCTGCCTCCCCCACTTGTAAACCATATTATCATTTATATAGGGCAAGCACTTAGATAAGCTGGTAGTTCAGCAGACAAGACAAGCACACTGGTTTGTCTATTCTGTACAGGGGCCACAGGAATTGCTTCAATCTCAAGATGGAATGCAGAGCAGAGTCCTCCAGAAAACCGTTCCACCCACAACACCAGTTTCAATAATATGGAAGGCAAAAGGTGAGCACTGAACTGGATGCACGATCAATGTGTTAAAAGAGGAGTCTAGGGTTTCAGGGTGTGTGTGTGTGTGTGTGTGTGTGTAACACCACCCTCAACTGCTTGTACATTCCTGTGGTTGATGTTGGGAAATTCCTGCCTTATGTTTACACGAATGCATGTTGTGAACTTACGGAACTAAAATAACAGGCTCCCTAAACTTCAAATCTGGTTTAATTAGCATGGATTTGCAGGGTATTTTGCTACACTAAACTGAGTGTTAAGTTATACTAACTGCCATTCTGCATGAAGCTGCTGGGCTAATTTGTGTGCCTGACATTTTGGTCAGCATGTAGCCATGCACAAACTAAATACAGCACTAGCCTGACTGCTAATCTAACTCCACTAACTTCAGTGCAATCTTCTCTACAATTCCAATAGAGCAGGGGTTGGGGAACTGTTTTCTTTTGGCCAGATTCCATTTTGGAGAAGCTCTTGGGGGGTCGCATTCCAATAGTGGGCTGACGAAAGGAAACAGTAGGTGGGTCTGAAAACATCCTCCCACCCCCAAATTCCTTTATCAATGTATAGTATGAAGCATGTCTACTCAGAAGCAAGCATAAACAGCATATCTGCCCACAAATAAGCAGTAAAAGCCTCTGCATATGTACTCAGAAGTAAGTAGGACAAGCAGGACAAGGCTTAGAAGAAAGCAAGACTGAATCAATCAGCAGCTCCCTCCCCTGGCTCTGCTCCACAGGTAAAAGCTCTCATTTCCAATCAGCAGCTGATCAGAGATAAGAGCTTTGTCCTTTGTGGCAGATGGGGCAGAGCTAAGGGAAGAAATTGCTGGGCTGCTTGGGTAACACAAGGTTCCCCATCCCTGCAATAAAGTAACTGATAATTAAATATAAGAGGATGAAATTTATGAGAAGGAAGTGCACTGGAGATTAGGAACATCCCAGACAGGAGATGAGACTTTACATGCAACTCTAGGTCACAAGGCATGGTCAGGAACCTTGCTGAAGCGAAGCTGGCCTGGGTCTGGATTAGCACCTAGGTGGGAGACTCCCGGGGAAGCTTATGCATATTTCCTTGAATTCTATAGTGGAAGATGTAATAAATGCTTACATACATACTGTTCCAGCAGTCCTGGGTGTAACATGAAACCTACATAACCTAGTAGAGCTTAATCTAATTAAGTATGCTATCCCCTCCTTTACTTCATTTTAAGACTGTGACTAAATACAGACTTTGTGGCTTTAACATCCAGCCAGGTTTTTTTTTTCTCTCTCCCCACGCCTTGCTTTGCTTAATATCCAGTCTGATGAAGAGTTCCGGAGGACTCAAAAGCTTGCTTACAATTTTGTGACATTTTGATTGGTCATAATTTTGGTTAATACTTTAAAAAAAACATTTACATCCGGATTAGCCTACTACACTACATAGGCTCTCTGCAGAATTTCACTGTCATGGTAACAGTACCATGAGTTAAGGTAACTTCTGCTAGGAGGATTTGGCTTTAATTTCCTAAACTTGTTTCTTATGCTTTTTGTTACTCAAGACACAAATATGTGATCTTGGAATATTATTAGTGTTTATCTATATTTTAGATCAATTTTAATTTTTGTTGTTTATTTGGTCAGTCACTTCCGACTCTTCGTAACTTCATGGACTAGCCCACGCCAGAGCTTCCTGTCGGCCATCGCCACCCCCAGCTCCCCCAAGGTCGAGTCCGTCACCTCCAGAATATCATCCATCCACCTTGCCCTTGGTTGGCCCCTCTTCCTTTTGCCTTCCACTTTCCCTAGCATCAGCATCTTCTCCAGGGTATCCTGTCTTCTCATGATGTGGCCAAAGTACTTCAGTTTTGCCTTTAATATCCTTCCCTCAAGTGAGCAGTCTGGCTTTATTTCCTGGAATATGGACTGGTTTGATCTTCTGGCAGTCCAAGGCACTCTCAGAATTTTCCTCCAGCACCACAGTTCAAAAGCATCGATCTTCCTTCGCTCAGCCTTCCTTATGGTCCAGCTCTCGCAGCCATAGGTTACTACGGGGAATACCATTGCTTTAACTATGCGGACCTTTGTTGTTGTCAGTGTGATGTCTCTGCTCTTAACTATTTTATCAAGATTTGTCATTGCTCTCCTCCCAAGAAGTAAACGTCTTCTGATTTCCTGGCTGCAGTCAGTGTCTGCAGTAATCTTTGCGCCTAGAAAGACAAAGTCTGTCACTGCCTCCACGTTTTCTCCCCCTATTTGCCAGTTATCAATCAAGCTGGTTGCCATAATCTTGGTTTTTTTGAGGTTTAACTGCAACCCAGCTTTTGCAATTTCTTCTTTCACCTTCATCATAAGGTTCCTCAGCTCCTCCTCGCTTTCAGCCATCAAAGTGGTATCATCTGCATATCAGAGATTGTTAATGTTTCTTCCAGCGATTTTAACTCCAGCCTTGGCTTCATCAAGCCCAGCACGTCGCATGATGTGTTCTGCATACAGGTTGAATAGGTAGGGTGAGAGTATACAACCCTGCCCTACTCCTTTCCCAATCTTAAACCAGTCCGTTGTACCGTGGTCTGTTCTTACTGTTGCTACCTGGTCGTTATACAGATTCCTCAGGAGGCAGACAAGATGACTTGGTATCCCCATACCACCAAGAACTTGCCACAATTTGTTATGATCCACACAGTCAAAGGCTTTAGAATAGTCAATTAAACAGAAATAGATGTTTTTCTGAAACTCCCTGGCTTCCTCCATTATCCAGCGGATTTTGGCAATTTGGTCTCTAGTTCCTCTGCCTTTTCTAAACCCAGCTTGTACATCTGGCAATTCTCGTTCCGTGAATTGCTGGAGTCTACCTTGCAAGATCTTGAGCATTACCTTACTGGCATGTGAAATAAGTGCCACTGTTCGATAGTTTGAACATTCTTTGCTGCTTCCCTTTTTTGGTATGGGGA
Source organism: Heloderma suspectum (assembly GCF_057233095.1). NCBI lineage: Eukaryota > Metazoa > Chordata > Lepidosauria > Squamata > Helodermatidae > Heloderma > Heloderma suspectum. The sequence continues at coordinate 236,652,984 of NC_139461.1, forward strand.
TATAAGTTGATCTTTTCCAATCTGTTGGCCATTCTTGTGTTTTCCAAATTTGCTGGCATATGGCATGCATCACCTTGACACCATCATCTTGCAAGATTTTAAACAGTTCCGCTGGGATACTGTCATCTCCTGCTGCCTTGTTATTAGCAATGCTTCTTAAGGCCCATTCAACCTCACTTCAGGATGTCTGGCTCTAGCTCACTGGCCACACCGTCAAATCTATCCCCGATATTATTATCCTTCCTATACAGATCTTCCATATATTCTTGCCACCTTTTCTTGATCTCTTCTGCTTCTGTTAGCTCCTTGCCATCTTTGTTTTTGATCATACCCATTTTTGCCTGGAATTTACCTCCGATGTTTCTAATTTTCTGGAAGAGGTCTCTTGTCCTTCCTAGTCTATTATCTTCTTCCGCTTCTGCGCATTGCTTGTTTAAAAATAATTCCTGATCTCTTCTGGCTAACTTCTGGAATTTTGCATTTAATTGGGCATATCTCCCCCTATCACTGTTGCCTTTTGCTTTCCTTCTTTCTTGGGCTGCTTCCAGTGTCTCAGCAGACAGCCATCTTGCCTTCTTGGTTTTCTTTTTCTTTGGGACGTTTTTTGTTGCCGCTTCCTGAACAATGTTGTTTAACTTCTGTCCATAGTTCTTCCGGGACCCTATCTACTAAATCTAGTCCTTTAAATCTATTCTTCACCTTCACTGCATATTCATGAGGAATATTAGTGAGCTCATATCTAACTGATCTGTGGGTCTTCCCTATTCTCTTTAGTCTGATTCTAAATTGTGCAATAAGAAGTTCGTGATCTGAACTACAATCAGTCCCAGGTCTTGTTTTTACCAACTGCATAGATGTCCGCCACCTTTGGCTACAAAGGATGTAGTCAATCTGATTTCGGTGTCGACTGTCTGGTGAAGTCCATGTATAAAGTCATCTCTTAGGTTGTTGGAAGAGAGTGTTTGTTATGCACAGTGAGTTGTCTCGGCAAAATTCTATCAGCCTATGTCCAGCTTCATTTTGTTCTCCCAGACCATGCTTGCCTGTAATTCCAGGTGTCGTTTGACTACCCACCTTAGCATTCCAGTCTCCTGTAATGAAAATAACATCTTTGTTTGGCGTACTATCCAGTGGGTGCTGCAGATCCTCATAGAACTGATCTACTTCTGCTTCTTCAGCATCTGTGGTTGGGGCGTATATTTGGATCACTGTGATGTTAAAAGGCTTACCCTGAATTTGAATTGAGATCATTGTCATTTTTTGGATTGTATCCAAGCACTGCTTTAGCCACTTTATTATTAATTATGAAGGCTACTCCATTTCTTCTGTGGTCCTCTTGTCCACAGTAGTAGATCTGGTGGTCATTTAATATCTACTCTAAAAACACTCTCTCACTGAGTTACACACACATTTTCACACAACAGCACCCAATACACCCCGCTAGAATTATAAGGTATCTATTACTATTGAGACCATCTGGATCAAAATAAATGGAGCAAAGAATAAAAAGAACCTGGTGGTCGGAGTCTACTACCGGCCACCCAATCAAGGAGAAGACGAGGATGAAATTTTTGAAAAGCAAATAGCCAATGTTTTAAGGAAGCATGATGTAGTAGTAATGGGGGACTTCAATTTCCCCGATATTTGTTGGGAGACAAATTCTGCAAAACATGGTCCCTCCAGGAAATTCCTGACTTGTGTGGCAGATAACTTCCTCCTACAGAAAGTAGAGGAAGGAACTAGAAAATCGGCTATCCTTGACTTGATCCTAACCAACAGAGATGGCTTAGTGGATAAAGTAGCAGTTACAGGAACTCTGGGGGAAAGCGACCATGTTGTACTTTGGTTCTTGGTTCTAAGGGAAGCAAAAGCCGAGTGTAGTCAAACGTGTCCCCTGGATTTTAGGAAAGCTGATTTTAATAAACTCAGAACAATGATCAGGAAGGTCCCATGGCAAGCGATTCTACTGAGAAAAGGAGTCCAAGATAGGTGGGAGCTTTTAAAAAAGGAAATTCTCAAGGCACAATTACAAACAATTCCAACAAGGAGAAAAGGAGGAAGACAACAGAAGAAGCCAATGTGACTTCACAAAGAGCTTAGAGATGACCTGAAAACAAAAAAGGACACATATAGGAAGTGGAAAGAAGGCCAAGCAACAAAGGAAGAGTACAGGCAGGTAGCACAGAATTGCAGGGGTGGCGTCAGGAAGACTAAAGCTGAGAACGAGCTGAGGTTAGCGAGGGATGCTAAAAGCAACAAAAAGGCTTTCTTCAGCTACATGCATAGTAAAAGACAGAGGAAAGAAAAGGTGGTTCAGCTGTTAAATAAGGATGGCAAAATGATAACAGATGACAAAGAAAAGGCAGAGGTGCTCAATTCCTACTTTGGCTCAGTCTTCTCCAAAAAGAGGGTCTATGAGCCCCCTGGCAAAGGCAAAGTACAGGCTGAAGGGGCAGGATTGCAGCTTGAGATCGATAGGCATATGGTCAAGGAACACCTAATTACTTTGAAGGAGTTCAAATCTCCAGGGCCAGATGAACTGCATCCTAGAGTCATAAAGGAACTGGCAGAAGAACTCTCAGAACCACTGACTATTCTCTTTGAGAAATCATGAAGGATGGGTGAAGTGCCAGATGATTGGAGGAGAGCTAATGTTGTCCCTATCTTCAAAAAGGGTAAAAAGGAAGAACCTGGGAACTACAGACCAGTCAGTCTGACATCAATCCCTGGGAAAATTCTGGAGCAGATCATAAAGCAATCCATCTGGAAGCACCTTGAAGACAATGCAGTGATGACTCGAAGCCAACATGGATTTGTCAAGAACAAATCCTGCCAGACAAATCTGATCTCATTTTTTGATCAAGTCACCTCCCTTGTGGACTGTGGGAATGCTGTAGACATAATATACCTTGACTTCAGCAAAGCTTTCAACAAAGTGCCCCATGATATCCTGATGAGCAAAGTAGCTCAAAGTGGGCTAGATGAAACAACGATCCGGTGGATCCACAGTTGGCTACAGAATCGGACTCAAAGAGTGCTTAGCAATGGGATCTTCTCAAACTGGGAAGAGGTAACAAGTGGGGACCGCAGGGCTCAGTCCTGGGCCCAGTGCTCTTCAACATTTTTATTAATGACTTGGAGGAGGAGGTGCAGGGAATGCTGATCAAATCTGCAGATGACACAAAATTAGGCGGGATAGCTAATACTTTGGAAGACAGAAACAAAATTCAAAGTGATCTGGATAGACTGGAGCGCTGGGCAGAAAACAACAGAATGGCATTTAATAGGGACAAATGCCACGTTCTGCACCTAGGAAAAAGAAACCGAATGCACAGTTACAAGATGGGGGATACATGGCTCAACAACATTACAAGCGAGAAGGATCTTGGAATTGCTGTCGATCACAAGCTGAATATGAGCCAACAATGTGATGTGGCTGCAAAAAAGGCAAATGCCATTTTGGGCTGCATTAATAGAAGCATAGCTTCCAAATCCCGGGAAGTATTAGTTCCCCTCTACTCAGCACTGGTTAGGCCTCATCTGGAGTACTGTGTCCAGTTCTGGGCACCACACTTTAAGAAGGATGCAGACAAACTGGAGAGAGTTCAGAGGAGGGCAACAAAGATGATGAGGGGACTGGAAACAAAGCCCTATGAAGAGAGACTGAAAGAACTGGGCACGTTTAGCCATGAGAAGAGAAGACTGAGGGGAGAGATGACAGCGCTCTTCAAATACTTGAAAGGTTGTCACAGAGAGGAAGGCCAGCATCTCTTCTCAGTCATCCGAGAGTGCAGGACACGGAATAATGGGCTCAAGTTACAGGAAGCCAGATTCTGGCTGAACATCAGGAAAACATTCCTGACTGTTAGAGCAATACGACAATGGAACCAATTACCTAGGGAGGTAGTGGGCTCTCCCACACTGGAGGCATTCAAGTCGAGGCTGGACAGTCATCTGTCAGGGATGCTCTGACTTGGATTCCTACATTGAGCAGGGGGTTGGACTCGATGTCCTTGTAGGCCCCTTCCAACTCTACTATTCTATGATTCTATGATTCTACTGTCAGAAAAGGATGGGATTTGAGTATACAGCTGAAATAGGACTGGTTTGAAAGCCAAGTACACAGTCAGGAACTTTGGAAGATTAAGGGTGCCACATTATGGGACAATTTAGTCCAGAATCTTTTAATTAATTAATTTATTCAATTAGTTTGTATTCCCAAGAAAAATGGCACTCAAGGTGGCTAGTCTCTTGTGGCATCAGCTAGTCAATAATGTAGGTGCATTGTGACTCAGACTTCCAAGACTGAATTCCACATTCTGTGGTAAGAAGTCACAGAATGGGGAGGAAAAGACTTCTCAAGTAAGCCACCCTGATCAGGAAATCTCATTCCTAAAAGCTTTTTTCAGACACAGACATACAATTAACTTTAAAAAACCATTTCATCCAGAGAAAAGGACTTAGATACATCTGGGAGCAGGAAGGATACAAACACTGAATATTTTAAAATCTTCATTAAAAAGTTTTGATGGGTTGACCAAATTCATTAAATTTTGGTCAACCCATCAAGGGCCAAATAAAATTGCTCAATGTGCTTGATCAAGCCTGTGAACTGCCAGTTGGCTATCCTTGTAACAGACCATTTTTTAATTTATACTGAGTTAAGACTTGCCGGAGTTATTACCCTTTCTCTCCAAAATTCAGCTTCTGGAAAATGGTAGTGATTAGTAAATGTATAATGAATAGTTTTACTAAGATTGGAAAATAAATATATACACAATAATTCAAACGCTATATAAAATATAGAGTTTTTCCTTATTAAATACATCTCGTTTGATAAATGCTTGTTTCCTCTGTTTAATTTTTGTACTACCTACTGTTCTTGCCATGGCTGCAGTTTATACAGAGGCCTGGTTTGCATGTAACACCAATTCATGGGGTAAACAACCCATGAATTGGTGGGGCCATGTGGGAGTAAGTGCATGCACTGCCTCCTACCAACTCGTCACTTCTGCTTTGCATCTGCTTTACTAAACAATCTAGGAACACCCTGTTCCTGGGTTGTTCGTTGTGATGTCTGAACCTGGCACTCTGGGTTGTTGAGGGTTAAACAACCCAGAATTTTAACCCAACAATAAACCATGGGTTTAAACTTTGGTTTGGTTTAAACTCTCGGTTGTTTAACTCTCAACAACCCAGAGTGCCGGGTTGGACTTCACGGCTAACTACCCAGGAATGGGGTTGTTTAGCAAAGCGGATGAAAAGGTCTAGTGGCAAGCAGGTGGGAGGCAGCTCAGGTTCTCTTCCTGGGTTGTTCATGGTTAACAACCCCTAATTAAACCATAGTGCAGGGTTCACACATAATGACAACCCACAATTCAACAACAACCCACAAAAAAGGCGAAGTACAGGCTGAAGGGGCAGGATTGCAGCTTGAGATCGACAGGCATATGGTCAAGGAACACCTAATTACTTTGAAGGAGTTCAAATCTCCAGGGCCAGATGAACTGCATCCTAGAGTCATAAAGGAACTGGCAGAAGAACTCTCAGAACCGCTGTCTATTCTCTTTGAGAAATCATGGAGGACGGGGGAAGTACCAGATGACTGGAGGAGAGCTAATGTTGTCCCTATCTTCAAAAAGGGTAAAAAGGAGGAACCTGGGAACTACAGACCAGTCAGTCTGACATCAATCCCTGGGAAAATTCTGGAGCAGATCATAAAGCAATCCATCTGGAAGCACCTTGACAACAATGCCGTGATTACTCGAAGCCAACATGGATTTGTCAAAAACAAGTCCTGCCAGACAAATCTGATCTCATTTTTTGATCAAGTCACCTCCCTTGTAGACCGTGGGAATACTGTAGACATCATATACCTCGACTTCAGCAAAGCTTTCAACAAAGTGCCCCATGATATCCTGATGAGCAAACTAGCTCGATGTGGGCTAGATGAAACAACGATCCGGTGGATCCACAGTTGGCTACAGAATCGGACTCAAAGAGTGCTTATCAATGGGACCTTCTCAAACTGGGGAGAGGTAACGAGTGGGGTACCGCAGGGCTCAGTCCTGGGCCCAGTGCTCTTCAACATTTTTATTAATGACTTGGAGGAGGAGGTGCAGGGAATGCTGATCAAATTTGCAGATGACACAAAATTGGGAGGGATAGCTAATACTTTGGAAGACAGAAACAAAATTCAAAGTGATCTGGATAGACTGGAGTGCTGGGCAGAAAACAACAGAATGGCATTTAATAGGGACAAATGCCAAGTTCTGCACCTAGGATAAAGAAACCAAATGCACAGTTACAAGATGGGGGATACGTGGCTCAACCACACTATGAGCAAGAAGGATCTTGGAATTGTTGTCGATCACAAGCTGAATATGAGCCAACAATGTGATGTGGCTACAAAAAAGGCAAATGCTATTTTGGGCTGCATTCATAGAAGCATCGCTTCCAAATCCCGGGAAGTACTAGTTCCCCTCTACTCAGCACTGGTTAGGCCTCATCTGGAGTACTGTGTCCAGTTCTGGGCACCACACTTTAAGAAGGATGCAGACAAACTGGAGAGGGTTCAAAGGAGGGCAACAAAGATGATCAGGGGACTGGAAACAAAGCCCTATGAAGAGAGACTGAAAGAACTGGGCATGTTTATCCTTGAGAAGAGAAGACTGAGGGGAGATATGATAGCACTCTTCAAATACTTGAAAGGTTGTCACAGAGAAGAAGGCCAGGATCTCTTCTTGATCATCCCAGAGTGCAGGACACGGAATAATGGGCTCAAGTTACAGGAAGCCAGATTCCGGCTGAACATCAGGAAAAACTTCCTGAGTGTCAGAGCAATACGACAATGGAACCAATTACCTGGGGAGGTGGTGGGCTCCTCCACACTGGAGGCCTTCAAGACGAGGTTGGACAGCCATCTGTCAGGGATGCTCTGACTTGGATTCCTGCATTGAGCAGGGGGTTGGACTCGATGGCCTTGTAGGCCCCTTCCAACCCTACTAGTCTATGATTCTATGATTCTATTCAACAACAACCCATACTCTGGGTTGTCATTGACCTGCTTCGCATGATCAAAATAAGCCACTGTGGCTTATTTAAATCACAGTGCATGCAGGGCGTGATTTTCATGACCACTGCCCAGGCGCAGCTTGTCATGTTATCTGAATCTGGGCACTATGGCTCGTTGGAGGGGGAAACAACCCTCCAGTAACCCTACAACAGCCCATGGGCACATGCTGTGATTTAAATAAGTCATGATGGCTTATTTTGATTGTGCAAACGGGCCCAGTAGGTCCCTGTTTACCCCCCACCCCCGCTGCACTGATCTATATATACTTGTAACTCAGGAAAAACACTCCATGCATTTGATGAAGTGGACTGTACTCCACAAAAGCTTATGCCATAATAAATTTGTTAGTCAGATGCCACAAGATGTTTTGTTGTTTTTGCTAACATGGCTATCCCTCTTGAAACTTTTTCTGCTATTCTTATTGATTATTTTAAGTTATCTTTTGTATTGGACCTTTGATTTTTTAAACATTATTGCAAGCTGCCCTGGGGGCTTGAAGAGGTGAAAAAATGAAGAAATAAGAATATGGAGGCACTGCTCCCAGTGAACTACCAATAAACCACAGTGTTCAAGAGGGCTCACACTTCAGTGACCACATTATAATTTGTTTTGCAATCCCCCCCCAACACACACACACTTCAAAAATAAAAGTAATATTTAGTGGGGTTCATAGCGAAATGCAGAATGTAGTCCTGAACATGTACTCCTATCTTCACTCCAAAGTTCTCAGTGGGATGTAACACTAAGGGTGTTTCTACATTAAGCAAAAAACCTGTAAAAACCCACATCCTTTCCGGAGCTTCCTGCTTTCGGTTTCTCTGAGGGATTAGGAAGGGATCCTTTACAGGGCAGCCACATGGTTTGAACTGAAGGAGTGCCTCCTTCCCTCCCTGGCACGTGTGCAAAGGAGCAGTGGGGTGTGTGTGTCTTGTTTTCGTAGTTTATCTTCTGCTGTACTGTCTTCTCGCAGCCCCCAAGAAACCTCTGACTTACTTCTGAGTAGACATAAAATGTAAGATTGTGCTATAAGTCTGCAACCTTTGGCACACTTATGTGGGAGTAAGCCCCACTGAACTTAATAGGGTGCTCTGAAACAACAGAGGACGTTGCTTCTGAGCTTGGTGGGGTGGGGTATCAGATATGTCTCCCTTTGTTGCAGGGAGGCATTTTACCCTCTTCTCCCTCCAGTTGAGAAATACAGAGGCAGGAGACGCAATTGGCAAGCGATTCTTGCCCTCACTCCTGTTAAATCTCATCCTGACTGCCCCCCCAACAACTGAAAACAAACGCCCACAGCAGGCAGACACATTGGTTTCTTCTGCTATTGGCGAATTTCACACTGAGGTCATGGTGCTCCTGTTCTGTGGGTCCGAAAAAATACCACATTTTTTGTGTTTCGGGAAAACACGAGATAGGCTGGAGGAAATGGCGGGAGACACCCTGGAGGGTAACGGTGTCATCTTAAGAGCCCGCAAACTTCCGAGGGCGAGCCATCTCAATAGCAAGATAAAACCTCCTTGTGATGAACCCTTAAGCTATAGTTTAGTATTACATGAATGAGCTACAGTCTCAGGTGCTCCCCCTTCCCTTCTCTTCTTCCAGTGCAGCTGTGAGGAAGAGGTGGAAAGCTTTTGCTTCCATTTTCAATTAACTGTGATTCGGCATTACATCCAAACCCTACACTGTGGTTAATTTTTACTGTGGTTTATTGGGAAAAAAAGCCAGCTTCATAGACCACAATTTGAAGTTGACTTGTTTTAGTGAACCATAGTGACCCACAGTTTATCTAGGCTTGGAAGTACTGCTAACCTGCAATTAGTTAAAAATGGAAGTGGAAGCTTACAATATCCTCCTCACTGCTGTGTCAGAGAAGAGGGGACAGCGCATGAGACTGAGACTCATTGATGCAATCCTAAATTATAGTTTAGCCTTCTTTGGATTAAACACTAATGTCTCAATCATTAAAGGAGATGCTGCATTGTGTTTTACATTCACCCTAGCACTCTTTAAAATGGCTACAGGGGATTTGCTCACCCTTTCAAACACAGACTGGTGCCCTTAACACAGACACAAATGTTCATTCTTTGTTTTTAAGGGAGATATTGCATAGTGTTGTATTTTGCATTTTCCTTCCCCTGTTTGAAAACAGGTGCTGATGTTGAGCTGGTATTTGTAACAGAATTCTGCCCTAAACATGTGTACCAAATTTCACCCTCTTTCTTAATGTTCAGTTGACTTATCACATTACAAACAAACCAAATGCCAAATGGGAGAATTATACTAAAGGCCTCACTTTGCTCAGCTAACAACAAACAATGCAAATGTGCCTCGCTAAGTAAAAGAGCTACAGGCCTTCCTTTCTTTTTTAAAGCTATATGTTTAGGATAAGAGTTTGGAATATCCTCAAGGAAGTCAGGCCCTTGTTTGCTAGGACTGCAGCCTTGAGTTTTAGTGAGAGAGAATAAACTCACTAACCAGTTACAAAACTGAAATAAAACAGGGGAGGCAGAGAAACATGGCATATTTAGTGATACACAAGATTCAGCTTGATGACTCAGAGCTTTGAAATTAGGCACCAGCATGAGTTAAACTCATGCCTCTGTAATGAATAGATGCATTGGGGGTTTAGATATTCAGTGCAAGGTACTAAGCATGGATACTACCTCATTCCCAGAGAGCAGAAAAGAGAGACTAGAACTTGAAGAAAATGAGCACGTCCTGGGAAGAACTTATATTATGTTAATAGCACTTAGCAATTTGATTATTTACTAATAGTACTTCTAAAAAGAAGCAAAATAATAATGTGGGAAACAATGCCTGAACAAAAAAAACAGTACACCTCCCAAAGGCCTGTGTGGAGTACCAAGGTTTGCAGATGCAGTACAAGTGGTCTAAACTAGCAAAAACATCTAAGCAGAAAATACTATCCTATTCGTTCCTTCCATATTTAGATGTGGGAAGTTTCTTACTTGGGCAGCATAAAAGAGTCACAGGAAGGCTATGGTCCTGTACATTATCCCCCAGAAAAACTAGCTCCCATCCCAGCAGCAGCTTAGCAATCACTTTATAAAAGGATTAGAGGGCCTTTCCAAATTCCATGACACATATTATAACTCCTCCCTGAAGGTGCCTCTCAGTTTGCCCTGGAAAACTGCCTCGCAAGAAGAAGGTGAAGGAGGGGGAGTGAATAGGAATTTCTGTACCAGTCTGGTTCATGCGTACTGACAACACATGGTTTAATTAACCCATAGATTGTTGCCTTACCTAGAGTTAACCCATGATTTGGCTGTCAGATGACTGAGCAAACTGCAGGTTGTTTAATTCCTGGGTAGTTTGGTTTTATTTATTCATTTATTTATTCATTCATTCATTCATTTTCTATACTGCCCCATAGGTGAAGCTCTCTGGGCAGTTTACAAAAGTTAAAACATTAAAATACAATACACAAAGTTTAAAACCCATTTACATAAAAGCATACGGACAATATATACAAACAACATATAACTAAAACAATTTTGAACTTTCCCTATCGATTCCCAAGCGAAGATCATCCACCAAGGCAACCATGGCAGTCTCAACTCCATATCCTGCTCTGAAGCCAGTTTGAAATGGGCCCAGGTAATCAGTTTCATCCAAGACTGCTTGGAGTTGAATGGACACCGCCTTCTCAATTACCTTGCCCAAAAATGGTAAATTACTTACTGGCCTATAATTATTGAAGTCTAGGGGATCAAGGGAAGGTTTCTTCAGAATTGCTTCTTTCAGACATGATGGAAAATTACCTTCCCTTAGGGAGGCATTAATAATATTCAGCAAAAATTACTTTGTCATCTCCCCTCCCTGGACTACAAGCCAGGATGGGCAGGGATCAAGAGGGCAAGTTGTCTTTTTGACTAAATCAAGCAACTTGTCCACATCATCAGGAGTCACAAGCTGAAAATGATCTAGTTTAATCATGCAAGCAGAGTTGGTGGACACCCCACTGTTGATTTCTGTCCCCATGACAGCATCCAAGTTGGCTCATATCCGAGAGATTTTATCCTCAAAAAACTCATTAAAAGCATCACAGCGAGCTACTGAAGGCTCCAAGATCGGATTCAGTGTGTGTATTGGGGGGGGGGGGGCTGACTCAGCTCCCTAACCACCCTGAACAGCTCAGCTGGGCTACGTTATGTGTAGAGTAGTATCACCACCTCATGTATCACCACCTCATAGGTCTTCAAACGATCCCTATGATGTGTCTTGTAGAATTCAAGTCAAGTTTTCCACCATCGTCCTTGCTGCTTCAGCTCTCTCAGTTCTTCTGTAAACAATGGAGCTCATTTGGAAGCAGGTAGGAGAGGACAACTAGGAGCGACCATGTCAATAACCCTAGCCAGATCTTCATTCCGCACAGAGACCAGGGACTCGACATTGTCGGTGGTGGCACCAGCCAAGAAACCCTCCAAGGCATTTTGAAATTGCAATGGATCCATCAGCCTTCGGGGAAGGACCATCTTAATTGGTCCACCACCCCTGTGGAGGTGGGTAGTAGCCATGAAACCAGCCCTGACCAGACAGTGTATTTAATGTATTTAAAATATTTCTTGGCTGCCTTTCAAGCCAGAAGTCCTCCCAAGGTAGCTTACAACAATAAAACTAAAGGTACTAAAAGCGACAAAAACAACAAACCCAGCAATAAAACTAGCAGTATAAACCAGCAATAAAAACAGCAATAAAAACCAACGATAAAACCAGCACCCACAACAGAAACAATAGCAACAACAGCAAACATATCAGGAGGAGGCCAAGGTAGAATAATATGTTTTCAAGCCCATATTAAAATCTTGCAAAGATGGGGCATGGCTGACCCCCCAATGGCAACTTATTCCAAAGGTGGGCAGATGAGAAGGTCCTCCTTTGCTGATCTTAAATGCAGGCAAGCTGACATGGGTGAACACAGCCTTTCAAGTAATTTGGTCCCAAACCATTTAAGGTTTTAAAGGTTAAGCCCAGCACTTTAACTTGGGCTTGGCAACACACTGGTAACCAGTGCAGCTGGTGAGAATAAGCGTTATATGATCGAATCACCTGGCCCCCACCAACACTTTGGGCAGCCGCATTCTGCTCCATCTGAAGTTTCTGAACTGTCTTCAAAGGTACTCCTGGACACCACAGCCACTTGGGTTTCCACAGTTAGCACAGATTCCAGGAGGACTCCCAGACTTGGTGCCCCTAACAAATGCATTTGGTCTTTAGGGGGAGTGCAACCTTATCTAAGACCAGTTGTAAGCCTGGTAGTTGGTTTCCCAACCCATGGTACCTCTGTCTTATCTGGATTAAGTTTCAGCTTGTTTACCCTCATCCACCCCAAAACAGCCTCCAGACTCTGGTTCAAGAGTTCCACAGTCTCCCTGGGATGTGTAGATGGAAACGAGAGATAGAGCAGAGTATCATCCTCATACTGATGACACTTCAGCCCAAACCTCCTGATTATTTCCCCCAGTGTTCTCACATAAATATTAAAAAGCACAGGGGACATGATGGAGTCTTGCAGTACTCCTCAGGCAAATGGCCATGGAGTGGAACAAGGCCTAGTACTACCTTCTGAGACCACTCCTCCAGGAAGGACCAGAATTACTTTAAAACTATGCCTCCTAAGCCCAATCCAGATAAACAATCCAGAAGGATGCTATGGCTGATGGTATCAAAAGCCGCCAAGAGGTCCAGAAGAACCAATACAGTTGCACTCCCCTCATCAATTCCCTGGCATAAGTCATCAACCAGGGCAACCAATGCTGTTTCCATCCCACAACCAGGTCTGAAACCTGAGTGGAATGGATCTAAATAATCAGTATCATCCAACACCACTTGAAGTTGTGAGGCCACTTCACACTCCAGTACCACTGACAGTAGTTATCCAAAACCATAGAATCTAGATTTGGTTTTTTCAACAAGGGCCTCACCCCTACTTCTTTCAAAGCGGTGGGGACTTCACTGTCCCTCAAGGAGGCATTTACCATCTCCAAGTCCAGGTACCCAGCCCAGCTCTGGCAGATTTCACAAGCCAGGATAGACAAGGATCTAAAGGGCAAGTAGTAGGTCTCAGTCCTCCAAGCAGTTTGTCCACAGCCTCAGGCTGCACAAGCCAAAAGGTATCCATGACATGACTAGATGGTGCACTAGCCCTATCCATCTCAGACTCTGTCAAAGCAATGGAATCCAAGTCAGCACAAATGTGAGTGACTTTATCTGCAAAGGGTCTGGCAAATTGCTCACAGCAGGCCTTTGAGGGTTTGAGTTGTTGTGTTCAGGCCTACACACAAGAGGCCTTTAACCACCCAAAAGAGCTCTGTTCGACAACACTGAGCAGATGTAATGGTGGCGAAGAAGTAGGATTTCTTCACTGCCATCACCTCCAAAGATTGCAAATGGATTCTTACCTGTGTTCACTTGTATTCACTCCAAGCCACCACTTGTACTCTAATTGTCAATACAGTCATTTCACAGCACCCTTGGAATACCAAGGACCTGATACTGTTCTATGACTAGATCGAGAACATTTGTGACCAGGACCTCAGCAGGACCACCAGCTAGGACTGCAGGAAAATCTGGATTCATCAGCCTCCAGTGGGTCCCCCACCACTGCAGAGGTTACAGGTAGCCTGAAGGTCAAAACTGATCAGATAATAATCTGTCCATGCCAAAGGAATCTCTATTGGCTCCCCCACCTGCAGAACATTTACTATCAATTCAGCACAGAAAACCAGGTTCCCGACCCTTTCACCCCCCTCCCTCCCTGTATCCCAAATGCCTTCGCAGCCCTGTAGTGCTGGAATGTAGAGTGGCTGGGTTTTGTTTTTGTTTTTTTATCACTTTTCCCTAATGCCTCTGTTGCCTGGTGGAACAGCTCATGAATAACCCAGAGTTCTAGGTTAACACATACTGACAACCCATGGTTTAAACAACCCAGAGTTCACAACCTAATAACAAACCTTGGGTTCTCTCTTCATGGGTTGTTTGTGGTTAACAAACCATAGATAACTCATAGTTCTGAGTTCGTACGTAACAACCCACAATTCAACAACCCATACTATGTTTTTGTTACATGTGAACCAGGTCCATGTGTTTATAACTAATTCTGGAGGAAGTCAACTTGACAGCTCTGCTTTCTGCCTCTCCCTTTCCTCCTTCTTGCTTACCTTGTGGCTGTGACTCATTCTTAAGTGTCTAAATCACCCATTTCCTCTTTGATGCTTGGCAAAGAGGATTAATTTTAAGCTCTTTGGAGCACTAATTAGTTTTGGGGGGCAAGACTGTATATTGTTGTGCTGGCTCTTCCCAGATGGTAGCAGGTAATTCATGTATGTGACTAAATAAAGGTAATAAGGTAATACCTTAAGGAATTACACAACCAAGAAAAATTAGTTGCCACTTGAGCACTATACTTGGCATGTTTACATAATATTCCTGACCCCTCCCCCACCCCCACTTCAAAAAAATACTTGCAATCTTCAATCTTTTAGACACAGTTCACACATCATGGTGGCAATTCCTGGGTTGTTTAACCCAGGAATTGCCAGTGACAAGCAGAGTGCACGAGCCATTTCTGCTTTTAATTCACAACCTAGGTTGTTTTGTGATGTTCGAACCAGGAAACTCTGGGTTGTTTATGGGTTAAACAATCCAGAATTACCCAACAACAAACTGTGGGTTAATCCTGGCTTGCTTAACCCATAAACAGCCCAGAGTTTTTAGGTTTGCATGTCACAAAACAACCCAGGAACGGGGCATTCCTGGGTTAATTAAAAGCGGAAATGGCTCTTGCGTAGCTTGCGCGCTCCACTCAATCTCACAATTCCTGAGTTAAACAACCCAGGAATTGCCACCATAACATGCAAACTGATAACAGTGTCTCTATGGTTCTAAAGATAGCTCAACAGGTAAAACTTCCCCTTTGCTCCTCAGGGGATTCCACAGGGAACTATAAGAATAGAGGGAAAAATATTGGCCAGGCACAAATGTAGTAAGAAATTTTCCCATTCAAATATGTACTTCATTCACACATTTCAAATGAAAATCATCACTAATGTGTTTAGTATACAAAAACTGGGCAGTTTCTTCCACCTCTTCTTCCACTGGTATCTACTATAGTAAGATGTGCTGGGAGAGGGATGTTTCCAGTTCACAGGAAAGTTAGTTTGCCTTTCCTGAGCTATGCAGCTTTTAGCCCTGGTGTGATTTTTAAGATCTGTAAGGTGTTGCTAGCCAAGTTGGTCCCTGCACCCTACTCAGTTTCCAACGTCATCCCTGCACATTATGCGTCAAACAGACCTCTACAATGAGCAGGCTCTTGAACATGGCTGCACTTGCAGGCAGATGCTCACTCACCAACACTACTAAAGACAGCTTCCTGATGCCGTAGGCACTTTCTCCATAAGCTGATCGTTTTGGCAGGTTACTGGTGAAAGCAGGCATAGGGTTATTCTTGAGAGAGGGAAAAGTGTGGAAGCTACTTATTTCCAAGGAAATCTTTGCCCTGACTTGGCTCCTTTACCAACATAAACCAGATGTTCAAGGACAGCCTTCTGCAGCTGAAATCATTTTTCTGAGGTGAGGAATTATCTTTGAATTGAACCCACTAGATAGCTTGTTTGCATAAACCAAGGCTGCGCTTGTAGGCTGGCCTACTTATTTCAAAAGCGCCTGAGCTGAACTTGGCAGATTCTGTATTTCTAAAGTATCTTTCTGCTGGCCCCTTTTCCAAAAAATACATCAGGTAATGCTGACACTTCTGAACTAAAAGCATGCTGTCTCCAACATTTGCTAATTTAGAATTCAGCCTACAACAAAATGTGTTCCATGCGTACAGTATGTGTCAAGCAGCTAACAAAGGCCAGAATGAAACATGCAAGTGAGACCAAAAGTAACCCAATGAAGCATGACTGCTTGGTAAAAAAAAAAAATCCTGATTAACTGCGAACACTAATTAAAACCCTCTGTTTATCTATCTATGGGTTGTGTACATTATATTCTGCTGGGATCTGGGGTGCTTCTTGATGGATTAGCCAACTCCCAAAGGTATCTCCCCCTAACTTGTTTGAATTTATTAGCCATGACCATTGGGTTAATTTATCAACCTTATTTCTAATGATAACCACTTGCTAGCAGGCAGCCTTCAAAGAGATGCTGTTCCAACTCTATCATTTTCAGTTACTTCCAATTACTTCTTATGTGGCACCCAAACTCCACATTTCTGCATGAACATCTGAACTACTTCAACTGAATTTAGTGGGCATTCATACCCAGGTTATTTTGGGATGCGCGGTACCCTCAAGCCCATTTTGTTATAACTAAGGTAGATGGAAAGGACAAATTCTACAGAAACACAGATGTGCAGGAATCCCAAGCACAGCACTGGGAGTCCTGATTACAAGCAAATACTCATGAAATATCAGGAGTTCTTGTCCACAGAGAAAATTATCTTACCACTTTTTCCTTGTAAACAATGTACTTCAGCCACTTGAAATCTTGCCACTTGAACCCTGCCAGCACAAACAGGGAGTCCTTCTCATACTGCTCTGGTTTCTGGATGGCCCCTTCCGGGTACGTTATCCGCATTGTTGTCTTGCCACCAACATCCTTTTCAAAGCCTTTCACTGGAGCAGAGTTCAGCCTGTAGGGAGACCAAGAAGATTTGTATTTAGCTTTATTTTATTTATATAAATGTATGTATACATTTTATTTATATAAATTTATAACATTTATATACTGGCCCTTACCACATGTGATCTCGGGGTTGGTGATATCAAATAAAAGCAAATACAATTTAAAAATAAGAAACATACAATAATTGCTGACAAACAATCAATATCCAAAGGCCTGTTGGAAAGAAAAAGCCTTCTGTGGGCCCCAAAAGGTATACAATGTAGGAACCAACCGAAGCTCAGAGAGGAGAGCATTCCACAACTGGGGTACTATTGCCAAGAAGTCCATCTGATGAGTTAAAGATTTTTAAATCTCTTCCAATCAGGGCATCCTCAAAAAGGCCTCCCCACCTGACCTCAAAGCCAGACCAGAATTACATGGGAAAAGGCATTTCTTCAGGTATCCCTTGGCCTGAGCCGTTTCGAGCTTTATTTATTCATTTCATTTCTTTACTGCCCAATAGCCAAAGTATATGTTAGCACTATCACCTTGAGTTCAGCCTAGTGACTGATAGGCAGCCAGTGCAGTGCTTAAGGACTGGTATAATATGGTCACTTACAGACATGCCCATTAACACTTTGGCCACTACATACTGCACTAGCTGCAGTCTCCATGCAATCTTCAAGGGCAAGTTGCAGTAACCTAGCCAGGAGGTTACCAGCACACAGATAATTGGCCAGGCTATCCCTGAGCAGGAACAGATGTGACTGGTGAACTAGCTGGAGCTGAAAATGGGCACTTCTGTCTACTGAAGCTACCTGGGCTTCCAGTATCAAGTGGAATTCAGAAGTGCTCCCAAGCTACACATCTGCTCTTTCTGGGGGACTGCAACCCTGTCCAGAACAGGCAAAGTTCCTATTTCCTGGATCTGGGAACCACCTAGCCACAGTAACTCCATCTTGTCAGGATTCAGTTTCAGTTTATTGCCTCTCATCCAACCCATTACTGACTCCAGACAACAATCTAGGACCCACCTGACTTCACCTGATCAAGATGGTAAGGACAAACAGAGTTGGGTGTCATCCACATATTGATGACACCTCACCCCATAACTTCTGGTGACTGCTCCCAATGACTTCATACACATTTTAGAAAACATAAGAGTACAGAATGGAATCTTGTGGAACCCCATAGCACAACTGCCATGGGGCTGAACAAACTTCCCCTAATGCTACTTTCTGGAACCAGCCCTGTAAGGAGTGGAACCACCAAAGCACTGTGCCCCCAACTCACAGGGTTGATCCAAGAGGATACCATGGTCAACAGTATCAAAAGCTGCTGAGAGATCAAGGAGAATTAAGAGTCATACTCTCACTGTCTCTCTCCTGATACACATAATCCTTCATGGCTACCCAAGCCATTTCAGTGCTAAAACCAGGTCTGAAGCCAGATTGTAATGGGTAAAGAAAATCAGCTCCTTCCAAGCATGCCTGAAGTTGAATAGTCACCACCCAAGAAGAGGATATTTGCAACCAGGCAGTGGTTGTTACAGTCATCTTTTAATGTGGTTGGCACCACTCCATCCTGCTGAGAGACATTAACCACTTCCTGAACCTACCCAGTCAATTCCCTCTGGCTCAAACTCACCAGGAAAATAGGTTGAGGGGATAAGGAAAACCAGTGTGTGATCTCAGTGAATATAGAAACTGATAAACAATTAGAACTGACCAAAGAATTTCAGCGTTCACAGTATTTCCTGATTCTTCCACTGACCTAAGGGAGAAGCTAAGCACTTAGTTAAAGGGCAAGCCACTATTCTCAACAGAAAGGCAACAGAAGTCATTAGTGCCCATTCTCATCCCTCTGCACTATCTTGGTTTTTCCTACAACCATACTGAGCTGCTAATCATAGTTGTGAGGTACTGCTAGACTATCCTATAAGATGATGCTAAATGTCCACAAACCTGAGCATCCTAAGGCTCCTGAAGGTTTTCAGTGTTCAACCTGGTCTTGGAAAAGGAGGTCTTTTAATGCCTTGCACACTCTACATATGAAGTGGTGTCACAGCAGTACCATCATTTTTATTGGAGTGCAAATAAAAACACAATGTATTTAACCTTGAAAACTGCCATTTTATGTTTTTCTCTAGAGCCAGTGAGGAGTTCCATCCTTACTGCCCCACATTAAAAAAAAAAGAGCTTCAGCTACAAACACATTAAAAATTCTGGGTGCAAAATGGCATGACTCAGGCTGTGCATCCTGATGCCTTTCCCAAGAGACAGCAAATCCTAGACATCTTGCCAAGAATCCAATTTTGAAATTAACTTGGAAAACAGTTTCTTTCAGTGGGTGCCTTAGCAAAGCCTTGAAGCTTTCCCTCCTATTGTCTTATAAGCTGTCCCTAATCCCCAGCAGGGGTTTCACAGTAAACAAATCTGGTACAGAAGCTGCAAGATGGCCTCACCCTACCCCTATAATCATTCTTCTTTGTGTTCGGAGCAAAGCAGGAGGACAGAGGTCATACTTCCCTAAAACCTCCTCCTATTATAGACTGCACATAACTCTGCAACAGCAGCTTCCAAGGATTAACAAGCATAAGGCCAACCGGGGATGTCTAATACAAAATCTCCAGTGCCACTTTGACTGCTACTGGTAACTAATTTTGGGCAAAATTTCCAAACCGACAAGTGCACTACAGAGGGGGTCTGAATGAAGCCAGAACAGTGGCTTGTGATTTAAAGAAAGATAGGCATTCCTAACACTGAAGAAGAAATAAAGCATTGAAAGATTTACGAATCTTATGAATAACTTCACCCTCTATTACATATAACAATATGAGCTATAGCTGCTGAGAGCTCATCTAGATGTTGGCACCTTATATAGGAAAAGAACCATATATCACCTCTTCTTGTCTGTCCAGGCAACTCACCTGATAACAATGTCATAGTCATCAATTTTCAACCCCAGTGACTTGTTTGCTAGAATGCCACCATTTCCCACAATAACACAACGCCGGCAACTGAGACTGGGAAGGAAACAGAGAGAAATGCAGTTGGTTAAACAGCAAAATCCATGAGTGCAGAGCTACTTCTAGTCAAGATCTGATCCAGGCACAGCAAGAATAGTCAGGAGGCTGTACCCTATTAATTCGCAATAACAGACTGACACTTTATAGTACTGGGAGCATTGCAACACAAGCAGCCAAGGAAGGAACTGTTCTCATCATATCTTAGACTTACTGGCTCAAAATAAAATCCTTGACTTTAACTAGCTAACAAAATGTTTAATTTCATAATGAAATGACAACTGTAAGGGGAAAGTTCCTACTTCCATACTAAAAAGTGAAACTGAGGGCAGATAATTCTCCTTTTGCTCAGAAGATTGGTAACTGCTTAATCAAATGCTATTTAATCAGGCACAGCAGGGTATGATTATATGGCAGCCTTCCCAAACATGCAGGGACAGGAAACAATTACATGCTTAAGATAAATATCACTGACAACCCTAATGGGGAAAATGACAGTTGAAAGAGTCAGTAAGGGTGAGAATAAGAAACACTGAGAGACTGGGTTACTGTACTTCAGCAAAAGTTAGACAAAGCTGCAGCTACCTGGTATTTTTTATGGACTCATAGGAGCCTCCCTCTGACACCAACACCCCACCTGCCCTCCAAGCAGGGAGCAGGAGGGCCAAATGAGGCAAACAGTTTATTTATTTATGAATTAAATTTATTAATCGCCCATCTGGCTGGTCACCCAGCCACTCTGGGCGATATACAGCGTGTATAATATAATAATTCTACATTAAAAACATTGTCTTCTAAAAATACCCTAACCCACCCCAAATGCCTGCCTGAACAACCACGTTTTTAATGTATGGTGGAAGCTCATTAAAGAGGGGACATGGCGGAGTTCCCTAGGGAGGGAGTTCCATAGAGTGGAGGCCACCACAGAGGAGGCCCTCTTCCTTGTCCTCACCAGTCTAGCTGTCCTGACTGATGGGACAGAGAGAAGGCCATCGAAGGCTGATCTTGTTAAGCAGCCTGTCTAGTGTTGCTGGAGGCGCTCCTTAAGATAGGCTGGGCTGGAACCATATAGGGTTTTAAAGGTCAAAACCAACACCTTGAATTTGGCCCGGAGAACAACTGGTAACCAGTGCAACTCCTTCAGCACTGGAGTGATGTGATCTTGCCGGCGTCTGCCTTTAATCAGGCAAGCCGCTGCGTTCTGTACCAGCTGCAGCTTCCGAACCATCTTGAAAGGTAACCCCACATACAGCGCATTACAGTAGTCTAAATGAGAGGAGACCAGGGCATGTACTATTAATGGGAGCAGATGGTCGGGAAGGTAGGGGCGCAGCTGCCATATCAGATGGAGTTGGTACAGTGCTGTCTGGCTCACAGCTGACACCTGAGCCTCCATGGACAGCTGGGAGTCCAAAATGACCCCCAGGCTGCGGACCTGGTCTTTCAAGGGTAGCTGTACCCCATTCAACACCAGGTCAACATCCCTCAACCTCCTCTTGTCTCCCACCAAAAGTATCTCGGACTTGTCAGGGTTCAGTTTCAGCTTATTCCTCCCCATCCAGCCACTCACCATCTCCAGACATTTGGACAGGGATTCTATGGCCAACCTTGGTGAAGATTTGAACGAGAGGTAGAGCTGCGTGTCATCCGCATATTGATGATACCACACCCCAAACCTCCTGATGATAGCCCCCAGTGGCTTCACATAGATGTTAAATAGCATCGGGGAGAGGATGGAACCCTATAGCACCCCACAAGTGAGCGGCCATGGGTCCGAAACCTCCTCTCCCAGTGCTACCCTCTGGTACCTGCCGGAGAGGAAGGACTGGAACCACTGCAATACAGTGTCTCCAATGCCCAACCCCTCCAGGCGGTCCAGGAGGATACCGTGGTCAACGGTATCAAAAGCCGCTGAGAGGTCAAGGAGAACAAGGAAGGAGCATTCGCCCCTATCCAGAGCCCTCCTCATATCATCCACCAAGGTGACCAAGGCTGTTTCTGTCCCATGACCAGGCCTGAAGCCCGACTGAAACGGATCTTCAGTCAGGAAGTCCTGAGAGAATTACTCAGCTATAAAGCTCAGGGAAACATTGAGGAGCCAAGTAGAATGTTGGTTTAAAACAGTTTTACAGTTCCACTGAGATGGATGGTTGAGATTCTTTCCCTTTTCTTTTACTGTTCAACTTGACATTGGACCTAGATCTCTCATCTTGCATTTAAGCCCATTTCCTCTTTTCCTCTTCTTAGAGGCCCGGAAGATACACTTGACTTCAGTCTCTATCACACTAATGGCTACTTTATTTGAAAGCTATCATTTTTGAAATCCAGTGTAGTGCAGTGGTTAGAGTGTCAGACTAGGACTGGGGACACCCAGGTTCAAATCCCCACACAGCTATGATGCTCACTGGGTGACCTTGGGACGGGGACTTTCCCTTAGACTAACCTACCTCACAGAGTTGTTGTGAAGATCGAATGGGGAGAACCATGTATGCCACCTTGATCTCCTTGGAGAAAAAGCGGAACATAAATGTAATAAATCAGCAAAGGATAGCAGAGCTAGGATTGTCTTTTCCTTTGGCTGACTCCTCATAGAGTGATCTCTCAACAGCAAAAGTGCAGGCTGCAGAGCTTCATTTGGTAAGTTACATGTAAACTGACAGATTGGAGGTTGGAGGAAATGCCAGGCTGAGTAAAAACTGCCTATGTAATAATGTATGAGCCACTCCCTTAATTCTACCGCTCCCCTCACTTCCTCCTGCTCATTGCTCCGTAAAGTCTTTTGAAAATGTTCTAGGAAGGAATCCTCTCTGCATACATCTTTGGCATGGAGGTCCTAAATACCAGGTGATTTTTGGTTACATTCAGTGGCTTCAGCAATATTAAGGGGAGAGTGGGAGCACCTTGGGATACCATAAATAGAAAGATGTGCAGAAAAACTGTTTGACTCAAAGAAGCATCACAACTGGAACAGAAGGTTCAACACAACAGTAAGCTGCACGTAAAGCAGGATACAGGTGAACAAAGCTGTAACATCAGACATAAGACAGACACTTAGGGAGCAATCCTATGGCTGCTAGACAGCCATAGGATATCTGGTTTTCTGGGAACCGACCTCAGAGCCCACACTCTGAGGTTGGTTTTTGGATAAGTGACCTCCCCTCACTTCCACGCTGCCTCTGAGGCAGTGCGGAACATCGCCATCCTCCATGCTCGCAAGAGGAGCATGAAGCAGCTGAAAAGGGGCGTGTTTGGTGGTGTTCCAGGGCAAGGAGGGCGGAAATGCCTGTACAACACATCCAATGTGTTGTATGGCAGCCTCCTTCCCCGCTCCATGCTCCCACAGCTAGACAGCCGCAATCGGCTGTCTAGCCGAAAATGCAGGGCAGGAGGAGTACGGAGGGAACGATCCCCTCCGTGCTTCTCTGCCCTGCATTGGACAGGCAGTCGCCTCTGAGTTCGAAGGCAGCCACCTAACTGGATAGGATTGAGCCCTTAGAAATTCTCCCAGGCAAATGAGATGCTGACTTGGTTTTTGTTCACAAACAAGGAAAATGCTTCTTGCTTCAGTTGGAAAACAGTACAATCACATCATTTCAATGAAGCTTCTAGTATGCACAGCAATTTATAATCTTGATTTAACTCATCCTCACAGCCAGTCTGAAAAAAAGGGTTATTCTTCCCATTTTAAGATAAGTAAATCGAAAACTGCATGACAACGACTTACCTAAATCACACATTTAGGGAAAAGCTTGAAAAAGCATTTGTTAAAAATTGTCAGTCTCCAGCAGCTGGGTTGAACATACTCTATTCTGTAAAACTCCCTGTTGCTCTCCATAGCCTCCCATCTCTGCTCCTGCAGCCTTAATTCCTCACCTCCAAGCACATTTCCTTGAGCCTTTCATATCTCTTTCTCTTCCTTCAATCCAATCTCTGCCAAAAGGTTCCCAGTTACAGGAAATTAATCCCCATATTCTGTTATGACAGTGAGTTATTCCTATTTTTTTCCTCAATTCAGTATGTGGATTATCGTTAGTGACATGCTCTAAATCCACTTACATTAGCTATACAAACATCAACATATAAGAGAAAATTTGGCAGCATATGGAATGACACTGGGAAGAAGTACAGAGCTCAGTGGAAAAAAAGGAGGAAAAAGAAGATAGCAAGAACTTGGTGCCACGCTAGTATTAGATAGCAAGAATTTGGTACTCAGTTCCACCATGTGCCACTAGGTTTGCTCACAATCACAAAACTGAAGTGTGTTCTACATTAAGGCTGGCAAAAACTAAAAGGGAGGCACCCAAACTGGATGAAATGCAAAAAGATAGATGCTAAAGGGAAACGTCTTTATTCGAACCCAACACATTTCAGAGACAAAAGCTCCTTTGTCGGGGGCCATCTTATAAAATGCAAATGCTGAAAACAGGCAAAGTCAACTTACAAAGATGGTGGCTATCCTTCATATACCATCAAGCAGGGGTGCCAAGCTAAGGGGGGCTCCAAGCTGAGCTGAGGGGCTGTGTTTTTTTAATGTACTGTCTGCAGTAGGGATGTTGCAGGCGTCTGAGACAGGAGTGGGGTCCAACAGACTCCAGCCTGCTTGGCCTGCTGGACTGGGGTCCATGAACCCCGCTGCCCACCTGCCCTGTGTGAATGGACCATTCACACCTCTAGTTTTGCATAAAAGGCGGCTTTATGGCCGCCATTTGCATAAAGGGCCTTTTACACAGAACAAGCTGCCATTTTTACTCAAAATCGTGGCCCACTAAGGGTCCAGGCAGCCACATGGAGGTTGCTGGGTGCTTGTCAAGCTGTCCAGTGACAAGCGTGGGCAGGCGGTGGTGAGAGTTCATCAAGCACCCGTTGAGCGTGGATGCAGGTAAGTCCACCCACCCCTAGTCTTCAGTGAGCTAGGGTGGCAAAACGCAAGTGTCTGTAACCTTTTCTTCAAGGTTCTATGGGTTGTTTGGGTACTAACTACAAAAATGATCTTCCTTCATTTGCGCTAGGTAAAAATCAGTGGAACACAGCTTTACTTTGAGTCAATGTTACCAAGCACTTAGAACTTCAAATACTGTTAAAGCACTATATAAATAATAATAAAATAAAGCCTTAAGCTGTAGGAGATCAGCTGGATACCTTTTTTATTTATAGCTTTCTTAAAAAGATAAAAATAATTGCTATTCTAAAATAAAGAATGCTTACCAAAAGATAGGCACTGCTACAAAACAAGAAGTATTACAAGTAAAACCTGTGATAGTTTTGCTGTGTTGCATAGTGCATTGCCACTCCTCAGAATGTGGCTTTTTGAACTTTGGCTTGTGCAATTGTAGCACAGTGGCTGAGAGATCAAAGTTTTGAGCAATGTTATTCTCGATGGACATCACACTTGCACCAGGCCCCATAAATCCTCTGGGTGGCCCTGCAAAACTGACTAGGGGGGCAGGATGCACTAAAGGCACTCCTCACCCAGGGTGCTATTTATCCTAGGGCCAGCCCTGCCATCAAGGCCAAAGGTAGTTACGCCAATGAAGGAGCTTTTATCTCTGAAACACTCTGGGTTCAAATAAAGACATTTCCCTTTGGCACCTTTGAGAATAGGTTCTCTACCTACATTTCATCTGCATTTAAGACTAGAACATAAGGAAAAACCCTTAATGTATGTGAACATGTACACATAGGCATATCTAAGTGTATTGTCCCCATGTGAATATGTGCATCAATAGTTCAACCCTGCCAGGGCCTGGCAAAAATTCCCATCATCATTCTTGTCACTAGCTCCACTGCTCTACAGCTATAAAAATGGGTTTAGTAAAAGGCCTGATAGTGAGAATAATCCAAACTTACATTTTGTTTTAATAAAACACTTTACGATTCTGTTGCCTTGCCATCACACTTCAGGGGAGGCTGTGACAAGTTAATGCATTTGTTGAAAGATAGACAGTTATTTATTTGGAAAGGTAAGCAATCAAGCAGATTGTGGTATCACTAAAAATAAAAATTCTAAAGCTGGCAAAAAACCTTTCACAGTCACTAGGGATTGGAACAGCAGCATCATTCCCAGGTCCTCATTTTCTTCCAAAGCAATCACAAAGAGCATAGAGACAGGCTGTTTAGCAATGGCTAGCAACTGCCATCAGCTCCTTCAGCCTCCCACTAAGTATCTACTCACCTGTCAAGGGCTGGAGTAAGGTGGTAATCTTTGGTTGCTGACAGGATGGCTTTGATCAGATTATCTGTAGAGAAAGGGCAGAATATGTCTGAAAAGTCAAGCCATCTCACATATTTTCCATAGTAATAAGAATGGCAGGTAAAGGCTTCAGGGACCAAAGTGAACAATGAATGAGTTTATATCAGTAGGCTTATGTCATAGGGTAACGAGAAATCAGAAAAGGGGTAGCTAACATTAAATAAATGCTTTCTTCAAGCTACATATCATAATATATTTTTCTCAGATACTCATCACCTGGAATTACCTGAACAACCAGCCACATTACTCTCTCTACTTGTAAACTGCAACATTGTTGAAAAGTAGCACTTTAGTTTTCATGCCTGTCTGGAGGGCACTACTTCCATTATTCATACATACAGTCAGGGCCAGAAATATTGTAACAAGGATAACTGTTTTGGCAGTTGGCCTCGGTATACCACCGCATTGAAGTTGAAAGGAAACATACCCAGATGGGAGTGAAGTCAGGACTTTCAGCTGTAATTCAAGGGGTTTGACAAAAGTGGGGCATTAACCATTCGGGAAGTACAGCCAGTGGCTCCCCCCCCATCATTCGTGGCTCATAAGTAATGGAATGAATGGCTGACAAGCAGCTGCATGGCCAGGGGTGGCCTGTTTCCTGGGTACCCCATGACCAATCAAGCAGATAAAAGGCCTGGAGGTGGTTCTGAGTGTTACATTTGCATTTGGTAGCTGTTCACTGGAATTCCCAACATGAGGTCCAAAGAGGTGTTCATGCGAGTGAAGGAGGCCATCATTAGGCTGAGGAAACAAAATAAACCCATCAGAGAGATAGCAAAAACAGTGGGAGTGGCCAATACAACAGTTGGAACATCCTGAAAAAGAAGGACTTAACTGGCAAGCTCAGCAACAGCAAAAGGCCTGGAAGACCACGGAAGACAGCTAAAGTGGATGACTGCAGAATTCTGCTCATGGTGAAGAGGAACCCTTTCACAACATCTAGCCAGGTCAAGAATGCTCTTGAGGAGGTAGGCACGTCATTGTCAACATCTACAGTCAAGAGACGGCTTTATGAATGTAAATACAGAGGCTTCACAACAAGATGCAAACCACTGGTAACGCTCAAGAACAGACAGGCCAGATTAGCTTTTGCCAGCAAACACCTAAAAAAGCCTGCCCAGTTCTGGAATAAGGTTCTTTGGACTGATGAAACCAAGATGAACGTGTACCAGAATGATGGGAAGAGAAAAGTATGGAGAAGGAAAGGAACAGCTCATGATCCAAAGCAGACCACATCATCTGTCCAACATGGTGGAGGCAGTGTTATGGCATGGGCATTGTATGGCTGCCAATGGAACCGGGTCACTGGTGTTTATTGATGACCTGACTGCTGATCAAAGCAGCAGGATGAATTCTGAAGTGTATAGGGCTATACTTTCTGCTCAGATTCAGCTAAATGCTGCCAAACTGATAGGACGCCGCTTCATATTGCAGATGGATACTGACCCAAAACATACAGCAAAAGCTACCCAAGAGTTTCTCCAGGCAAAGAAGTGGGATGTTCTTCAATGGCCAAGTCAGTCACCTGATCTCAACCCAATAGAGCATGCTTTTCACTTCCTGAAGACAACACTGAAGGCAGAAAGACCCACAAACAAGCAGCAGCTGAAGGCAGCTGCAGTAAAGGCCTGGCAAAGCATCTTGAGGGAGGAAACTCAGCATTTGGTCATGTCCATGGGTTCCAGACTTCAGACAGTCATTGACTGCAAAGGATTTTCATCCTGGTATTAAAGGTGATCCTTAAGTTTGAAATGATGTTGGTTTGTTCCATTACTTATGAGCCACCAACGATGGGTGTGTGTGTATACCACTGGCTGTCCTTCCTGAATGGTTAGTGCCCCACTTTTGTCAAGCCGCTTGAATTACAGCTGAAAGTCCTGACTTCACTCCCATCTGGGTGTGTTTCCTTTCAACTTCAATGCGGTGGTATACCGAGGCCAACTGCCAAAACAGTTATCCTTGTTACAATATTTCTGGCCCTAACTATATAAGAGGTCTTAATAATGCAGGTATGGATGACCTACCTTTCTGCAGGTTTGCAAGAAGTCAACCCCATAGTATTAGATGCCGCTCTAGTATGCACTACAGTTTATATGCAATCCCCACAGTGCATTGGTGTGGTTTGTCTCTACTGAGCCAGGGAGTAAGCAGCAACATAGCACAGGAGAGGTAGGCAGACGTGTAGACACCCATCTCTATGCCAATGCCAGGCCAATGAGCTCCTTCTCCTTTCCAGGTGTACCACAAACCCTTGTTGCCTGAGGCAGATTGGTTATTCATGATTCATTCATTCATTCATTCATTCATTCGTTCGTTCGTTTGTTCATTCATTCATAGAGCTATTTATGGGTTGCTTTTCAGCCAAAAAGGCCCCCAAGGTGACATACAATTTTAAAACTTTAAAACAATATCAATATTGTATAATCATCATCAATATCAATAATATTATTTGTGTAGAAACAAATTAAGAGCAGGAAATAACCATCTTTACAAACAAAAAATGGAGTTAATTGCATTTAAAACCATTCAAAGGCTGAGCGGAACAGAAAAATCTTAACAGCCTGCCTAAAACTAAATAAAGATGGGGCCAGTCTAACTTCCCTAAGGAGTGAGGGAGTTCTACAGTTCTCGTGCTGCCACAGAAAAGACCCTGTTCTCACCAATCTAGCATCCTAGCACCCTAGTATGCACATGTAGAAGTGCTGAATGTGACTTTTCAGAAATGAATCTCTGTTTTTGAAGCAAGATAGACTGTTGGAGAAATCTGTTTGAGGGGTGGAGTTCAATTAGTTTTCCTAAGCTTGGCCCCCCAGACTTCCTTTGGGTTCCCACTGCAATGCTCGACTCTTATATACAATGAATTAGGTCAGTTTGTGGATTTTCCAGGCATTTTGCACATTTTTCAAGGTTCTGCAATTTGCTCAAATTTGGCCATAATTTGCATAAATTGCAGGTCCTTCCAAAAATGCACCAAAAAGTCCCTGGAATTTGGGGAACAGCCTGCAGCTTGGGTTGCAGATGCAAAGCAAGTTGTACATGGCGCAGAACTCCGCTGAGCCAAAAAAGAAACGCATTTCTCAGTGACTTATCCCTAGTCATGATACAAGAGCTTATTATAATCAAGGACATCTAGGTGATACATGGCATGGCACTAAATGGGAAGCAGGGCCAGCTGAAGACATTTTGCCCCCTGGGCAGAGGAGCAAATGGAGCCCCCAACCCCACCCCAGGTGCATAGTACCCAAGGTAAAACAAGTTATTTTGGTACCTGGTACCTGAAAATCTCATAAGCACTTCCCCATCTCCTTGGCAGCAGAAATACAACAACAATACATTAAATAACTAACTATTTCATCAGCTGCCAGTGGCAGTCATCTCACTTTGCCTAATGGTATGGCTGGGTCTAAGGAGAATTATCATGCACTGGAGCCTCCCCTCAGTGAAGTCACAGTTTTTGCCTACATGCTTTCCCAAATGAATATTAGCTCAGTAATAACAACAGGTTTGGGGTCCTATTGCAAGTTTTTATAAACCTTTTTTTTATATATAAACAAGTATGTGTAGCTGAACAGACCATTCTTTTTTCTTTTTCTTTTTTTAGCTTTCCATATCACATTTAGGGAGCAGGGTGGTCTAATAATAAGTTACCATAATAAGTTAGAACACACATTTCTCCAAAATCAGCACAAATACTCTTCCTTAACTATTAGTGCTACTGAATAGCTAAATGAAGCATTCCAGTAAAGACAGGGAAATGCTTAAAATAAACACATGGCTTACATAGGGGAGGGCTCATTGGTAAAGCACATGCTTTGTCTGCCTAATGTCCCAGACTCAATCCTCAGTAAGCAGAGCTGGAGAAAACCCTTACCTGAGACCTTGCTGGTCAGAGTAAACAGAGCAAAGGGTCAGCCCACCCCTCCCCATGTGCTGCCATCCCACAGAAATGCCCTATGTGGAAATGAGGTTTAGAAAAAGGTCCCATTCACACAAATGAAAGCTTTTTTCTAAGCCTTACTGCAATGGAGGGGTGGTGAGGAGAGAAAGATAAAGTGGGGAGAGAAAAAGAGAGAAGGAAGAGGTGGAGGAAGAAGTGGCAGAGAAAAAGGGGTTTGCATAAAGAAATGTTGTGGCCTTCTGCCAGCTCTGGCCTTGCCCACATTTGGCTTTGACCCACTATTGACCTCAGTCCTGCCCACCTCTGACATGTCTACCCCAAGAGAATTCCCCTGAGGGAATGCAGCCCTCAACATATAAAAAAGTGCCCCACCCCTGTCATATTGGTTTCAATAGCTATCTGGTCCATTTATACATTCTTGTATTTTGCATTTGTCAGTGCCAGCTTCTATAAGTTAATGAATCAGGTGTGTGTTGCAAGGGGGCACCATAGAAAACTGAAAAACTGGGATATAAATAACAATACCAATTCCTAAATAGTGCTCAGGGAATAAGACTGCATAGGCAGTGGACTTGTAGATTTATGGCCCAGGTTGACTCCAACTCTTGCAGATGTTATTTCATTTCTGTCACTCCTGAGTAACTTGGTAACTCACAAAATCTTACTCCAGCCTTCAAACTAATGCAGCTCTGTAAGAGGTACAGCTACAGATACTACCACCCCCAAATCCTAGCAAAACCCTAGGGTCATCCTGCTGTACTCTAAAGCCAACATACCCAGAATGAGCGGGGATCCTGCCAGAGTTCTAAAACATAAGAGTTCCCCTCCAGGGAATGCTCAGCCTCCCTTCTCCAATGTGCTGCTCTCACTCCCCTTTTACATTACAGTTGGATAAACAGTCACTGGGCTTAATGACTCAGCACCCATTTCTAGAGATCAACAACCACTGATGGATGGTGTTCCAAGCAAGTTTGGTCATCTTGCCACATGAGTCAGCTCCGTCTAAGTTTACATTGTGTCTTTCATACAAAGTGTTCCAAAACAGTGTACAGTGAGAAAAAGTTAATCTCAATATTGTATCTTCCACTGGATTCCATTTGAAGAATTCGCTTGGGCTAAAATGGTAAACACATTCACCTAAACTCTCTGGAAGTGAACACCTAACAGCACTATGCACCTGCAATTATCATGAGTTTGACCTTACATGGGAAGCTTCTGGAACAGGTTTGTGAAACACTATCAGGTGCTAGGAAAGCTGATCATATTTACACCAGAAAAATCAAAATCAAATATGCCCTTCCATTCACCCAAATGACTTGATCACAACTGGTTTGGGTGAATGGATCGCCCTGACTCTTTTTATGTGCCACAAAATCAGCCTAGAAGCATTTAAATGGAATTCTGAACATGCAAGCACTGTTTGCTCGTATAACGAAGTAGCAAAAAATGTAGGAATAAGAATTCTGAAGGTCTGAGAAATACACAAGTATTTTGCATCAGGTAGAGAGGAAGAGTTAGATGGAGTTCTGGAAGGCACACGCATCTCGCATTCCCCCTAACAGTTCTTTACCTGCACCAATACAGTTAAATGTACAGCACAAACCTCCGACCTTTCATCAGACAACTTCCATTGCTTCCAGAAATTGGCAATGGGAGCTCTCCCAAGTCCTGACTACGTCACCCGGCTTGACCCAGCCTTCGCAACTTGGAATCTGGTTACTTGCTAAGGGACTTGGGTACAGGTCTCTCCTACAGGCCTTGTTCAGAGCCTTGTGGGCTTACAGCTTTGCCAGAACAAGACATTGCACATAAAAGCAACTGCAGTGTAAGAATTTGTACTATGCCAGAACAACGTGTGCATCGCACAGGGTAATTCTGTGCCACACTGTGCCTCTTTAAACAAGTGCATTATTTTGTGGGATGGTTGATTCTGGAACAAAGCCAATACAGACACCCATGCAAACAGATGCTGAATGTCATAAATGGAAAACATACTAAACAGAATGTAGCCCTTTTTATATATCTATTAAGTTTGACAACTAGCTTTGTTCACTGAATAAGGAAAAAGACTAGAGCCCAGCTTGGGAAGAGGCCACACTTAAGCAATGAATGGCACTTCTATGTGGAGGCTTTTGAAGAGACGAGATTAGAGATGCAAAAGCATCCCACAGCTTGCTCCAAAAGCAGTCAATTTCCTGCAGAGGATTTTGGGACTTGCAGTTCTAGTCCCAGTCTTGGGCAGGAAAAGACACTTCATAAGGGCCTGGGGAGTACCTGCCACCTCTATCACTTCCTCCTGCTCTGCTCCAAGGTACGTTTCTGGGACTTGGATTCGAGCTAGGAAAGTGGGGAGCAGAGGCTCCCAGGATGAAGGCACACCTGTGCTCATCTCTATCTTGTTTATAAGCATTCCTGCAGGGATGCTCAGCAATACGAGTGTCCCTGCCCAAATGCTCACTACACCCCTAATCAGATGTACATTCAGCACACATCTGTCCATCCACAGATGCCAACACTTTCAGCTTGGATTGGTTTCCTGCTCATCTACTTTCCAGATGTGACCAACTGTGAAACCAGTAACAGATGCATGAAGTTTTCATAGCTAGATGTAAAATGCCAATGCAGGGTACATCTAGTTTATGTTGTACCTGCTTTGAGAGTTTAAACTTTCTGAGTCCCCAATTTAGCATGATAGCACTAAGCCAGGACCCCAAGAAACTAGACAGATGAGTTCGAACATATATGGATGGGCATCAAAATTTGATGTAAAGCAACATCTAGATGTATTTATACATGGAACATACCTTTCCTTTTCTAATTCCTTAGAGAGTATATATTTTTTTATCCTCAGCCTTCTAGAATTTTTGTCAGGGGCGTGAAAGCTATTTCTAGGGTCTTGGGTATTAGGGAAAACTTCAAAGGGGATTTCAAGGGACGTTTTGGTGGAAAATAGGCCTATGAAGATATGTGGGCTTCAACTAAGGCCTCATCCAGAATGCATGCTTTTACGTTCATCATGATTAAGAAAAGGGTAACTCCCAAG
This sequence comes from Heloderma suspectum, assembly GCF_057233095.1. NCBI lineage: Eukaryota > Metazoa > Chordata > Lepidosauria > Squamata > Helodermatidae > Heloderma > Heloderma suspectum. The sequence continues at coordinate 236,685,902 of NC_139461.1, forward strand.
TAAGAGACCTGCATTTATTTTTCCTTCTCTCCTTGACTGGCAGTTTTAGAGTGCTCTATTTTCTCTTGGGAAGTTCCAGTCAGTATTCATGGAATTTCTATCCCACAGGGTAAAAAAATCTTTAAATACTGATTCCAGAACAATATAAAACTTTAATATGTCATAGGATACTGAGTCACTTTCTATGTTCAACTAGCCAAATAGCCTTTTTTGCCTGGTGGAAAAGCTGCAGGTGAACCCCGTTCAGCCCCCCACCCCCAGTATTATAATGTAGGACAAAAATACTCCAAAAACCCAGTCAAACTGCACAATTCTTCCCCTAAAAAGTACAGGTAGAGAGATAGTGTGATGAAGGAGGGAGTTAATGTATGGAGAGCTAGCTAACATTAGCATGTGTACGTTGGACACAAAAAATATTGGAAGGGTCTTTGCCATACACATTGCAAATGCCCTCTGGCATTCTAGAAAAAGAGCCAGAAAAGGCTGAAAAACTATTTTCAAAAGCCAAAAAGGCTAGGAACCCACCAGAAACATCACATTAGGCAGGTTTGCAAATACACTTGACAGACTATTGGGCTTGCCATGGCTTGTTCTCCCACTCCTTCTCCCTCAGTCCTCCAGCTGGCTCCAGTATATATCCCAGGAGCCTTTACAGCACAATCTGCATCCCATAATCCCTTACTATGTCAGCAGCCTTTTCACTACTAGGCCACTACATGTTTGGGGCATAGGTTGCCTTTGCTGGCTCCTTCAGAACATTTTCCAATTGTACCCCCACCCTGTGCCTGCTGATACCTACTTCTATTTCTAATAAAAACTATAAACCTCTTCATGCCCTTTTGCATTTTTTTTAATTAGGCACTATCTTCGTCTGCCCTTGCTGCTTGTTTCATTCATCCAGTCCCCCTCTTCCCCCTCCCTCTATAAAGTGTCTCCTGCCCTCACTCCGATTCTGCCCCCCCCCCACTATCTGACTCCCCAGGTAGCGGTTTGTGTTGCAGCCAGTGCCCCCTCCCCCAGCCCTTTGATAAAGCTGCTTTCACCCACCCTCCCTTCTGCCCTTGTTGCTTCAGACAGGGAAATCTCATTGAGCTCATGTCGCCAAGTCTTCCCCACCCCACCCACTCCCATCCCGTGGCCTGACTTCTTGAGCAGTTTTTCTGCTGAAGCCTTCCTCTTCCCTCCCTGCTTTCTGGAGGCAGGATAACCAGCTCCTTCAAGGCCACTGTGCAGATTACACACAGCTGGCTCACCTGGGCAAGAAAAAACTACTCTGCTAACAACTGAAGTAGTGAAAAACTGTGGGAGGTGAGGGAGGAGACTGCCGAGGAAGGAGGCAGGGCAAAGGCTGCCGCAGCCCAATATATTGCTAAGCCGACTTTGGGAAGCAAGATCACTTGCAAGGAGAGGAATGGCGGTGTTTTTGGCTGCTCTTGCACGAAGACTCAATGGCACTTTTCAACAAACCACAATGAAATTGCTCTCCCAGGTTAGGACAACACGACAACCAAGCATGGATCAAACGACCCCTAGAACAAGCCACGGGTTTTCAGGGTGGCTTGTTGCTGAAAAATAAGCCATCCTGCGGGAAGCAGTCTTGGTTCAGCTGACATGACGACCCATTGTGGTTAGTTACCCACGATGGCTTGTTGTGTCATGCAAACCAAGACTGTCATGGGGGGGTGGGGGACAATCACGTAGGGGGAAGAAGCCATTGTGGCTTCTCGCCCTGCCCCCACACCGTGCGTACAACCACCGTTGGCATAATTCCTCACGATGCAGTGGGGGTTGGTGGGTTGGCCGTGTCTGGTGGCGGGGGTGGCTTCGTACTCACCGTGCTACCCCTATTGGGTTGTAGGGTAGGTATGAAGCCACCCCTGCTGTGCACCAGGTTCGGACAACACACCAACCCATGCTGCATCACAGGAAATTATGCAAATGCCCATCACACATGCAGCACATGCATGGGCAGGAGGAGAAGCCATGATGGCTTCTTCTCCCTACGCGACCATCCAAACTGAGTCATTGACTCTGGGAGTAGTAGGGAGAGAAGAGACATTCTTCTTCTCATTGCTCTCATAGCTGGAGTTGGAACTTAACAAGCAGAAACAAGTGTTTATGTGTTGTGCAGAAGTCCTCCACACTTCCACTTCAAAGATACAGGAGGGCTGGCTCTCCGTGTGGTCACTGCTTGCCTAATTCTCAAATATTTACCTTTTCTCCCCCAGAAACTCACGGATCTCAAGTCAAGCTGAAGTCAAGATCCAACTACACAAGACCATAGAAAGCAAGCAATGAAATGTTGCCCTCACATTTTCCAATCTTCTAGAGCAGAGCAAGTAATATCATAGTAACAAGGTTCTTAGAATATATGATCTAGTAACTTCCTAGGCTAAAGCCAAAGAAACAGCCATTGTTCTACAGAAAAATGGAAGCCTATAGGACTCCACATAGTCCTCCACATGATGAACTAGTACTCCCATCATCCTTCACCACTGGCTAGGCTGGATGGGGCTGATGGGAATTGGAGTCCAACACCACCTGGAGGGTCACAGGTTCCCCAGCCCTGCAATAGGCATTTACACCTCACCACAGGTCCCCTATTCATGTCTTAAAGAGGAAGGGAAGGCAGGGATATAAATTTGAACACATGTACAGTATCGCTGTAAGGAGAAAATAGTCAAATGCAAGCATGATAGCTAAAACATGAATATCCCTCCCAGGTCTGTAAGGCAGATTCATGTTTGATATTACCAGTGTCTAGTTCAGTGGTTCCAACTTTTGAGTCCCCAGATTTTGGACTATAACTCCCATAAACCCTGCCCATTTGCTGGTAGTGTAATCCAACATAAACTGGGACCCATGGTTAGGAAACACTGGTCTACATGGTAATGAATGAGTTTCGCTTTTTAACCTCAGTCTAGCAGAGAAGCAACTGGGTTTTGCTCAAAATGGAGTTTAAATGGTGAATATGCAATTCTGCCTGCAGTTGATATAAGCAAAGCTAAAACCCAGATTTAACAAAGCTGTACCCATTATGGGTACAGAATTTTCCTCCCATGTTGTAAGCAGTTCTATGTATATGCAGAAATATCCAGTACTACAGTGACATCAGCTCAAAAGCTGTTTTGAGTGTACAACATTGCCTCCTGCACCAGTGTGGTGTAACATTGTCATCTTGTTGTGTCAGCACAAGAGGATGCTATACCTGCACAATGCAGCCTACAACTTCCTAGGTAGCCAAAACCCAGTATAAGTTGCCTTACTGTTAAACTAAGTATTCCTCTGGCAAAATGCACCTTACCTTAATTTCTTTAGTCTCATGGCACAGATTAATGTGAACAGTGTAGGTTAATCTGAAGAGGGCTTGACATTTATAAGACACTGCCTTAAGGAAGAGGGTTGGGGTAGAACAGATTATGCCCTTTGACTACGGTTTTCAAGGCAGACAAAGATGTAAACCTAAACCTATTCCAGATGGCAAGAGATCCATTTATGAAAGAAAGGGACTAGAAAACCCCATCAACTTGTGTAGGATGGTTACCATAACACAGGAGTCTGAAAAAATGTCAGTCAATGCAGGAAGTGGCAGAGGGAGTAAAAATGGGTGAGAACTCCTTCTCATAGAACTTCAACTCCTCCAGGCACAGATCTGGGCAGGAAGCCAAGAAGGAGGTGTAAAGACAAATAGTTTGGTTCAGTGCAAATTTCAATTTTGATGTCAGCATGCATCTGTATTTTATCAGCAGAGATAAAGTAATATTTATGTCAGTACTCCAGATGTGAAAAGAGGCTGCTATGAAACTAAAGGAATGTTCAGGGAAGTGAATGGCATAGACTGTGTTTGGTAGTGCTCAGATCTGCACGTTTCAGTATGCCCTGGAGGTCAATACTTCCAAGTGTGCATGCATAGCTTTCCATCGTGTAGAGCTCATAAAAGCAAATGGGCAACACTGACTCAGGCCTTCTCTGACGTAACATGTGCCTCCACAGGAATGCTCCTCGAATGATTCCTGTAGAGGCGCATATGTGAAAAATGATAGGTTGAAACTGACCATCTCCAAATATTTTTTTTGGATAGTCCCATAAGCAATCCCATGAGGGAGAGCCATCAAGAGAACATGTTTTGTTAAACATTTTGCTCAATTCACACAGGTAAAGAATTCTAACACAATATTTTTCATACACATCCTTCCAAAGGTACTCCAATAGAGGCAAATATTACTCGGGAACTAGAAATATGCTCTCTAGGTGCACCAAAAGAGAAACATCTATACAATCAGAAAAGCAAATGATTAGACTTAAGACCCAATGCACTGCTCCAAATGATGCATCACAGAAATATCATCTCTCCAAAGGGACACAGGGAATCCACTTCAGCAAGCAGGGAGCACCAAAAGCAACAGTCAGTAAGGTACTTAAAGAAATGCACTTAAAGCAAGTGTATTTTAATGTGTTTTATTGTTTTAATCTATCTTAAACTGTTTTGTAAGCTGCATGAGTGCCATGTTTTGTAGAAAGGAGGGGTAGAAATCAAATGAATGAATGAATGAATGAATAAACAAACAAACAAACAAGCAAACTATCATTAAATAGCCAGAGGAGGAGATACAATGGACCTGATGGAACTGGGAGTAAAATACAGGACCACAGCACAAAAGGTATATTGGAGGCTTTTCTTTTAAGCCATAGCTAGCAACAAATCTTTTCAGTTGAGACTTGGCAGAGTTCCCCCCAACCTCTGTGAATGAAGCTTCATCAGCAATTGTATTTATGACCTAAGTAAGCCTCCAATGTAAGCACAGAAAACATTTTTCATCAAATGTTAGAAAAGAAAGGGGAAAAAAACCCCAAGGATTAAGAATATTTATTCCTGACCTCTGTTGCTCATCTCCAATTGTGATTTGGCAGGTAAAAATCATCCTGGTACATTTTGCTGGTTTCAGAATGATTATTTTGTAGCACACCAGACCTAAGAGTCTTTATTAAAATATACTCTATTATGGATAGCATTTAACTGTTTGCTGGCCAGGACTCTGTGCTGTAGGGTCTCTGCACTGATCTGGGACAAAATTTCATTCTGAGACATTTCTGAGTTCTACAATCTACTTACGTAATGAATAGAATGAAACTGCTTGGCACAACAGTTTGGAACTATGAAAAGTAACCAAGCAGACTATGTTTATTGCAGCCAGGATGATCCAAAGCTGGCAGAACAAAGCAAGTTAATCCCCGTGCCAATTCAAAGCAAACAGCTGGCAAACAGGCTGAAGCTCCTGAACTTTTACAGTAAGTGCATCCCATGGTGAGCACTAAGCTGTGCAACTCTCTTGACAATGGCTTGTGTCTTCATGAAGGATCAGAGCTGACCTCTGATGCCAAACTGGCACATCTTTCTCTTACTAGCTGCTCAATCTCTGAACCTGCTGTGGTTCTGGCAGCTATCAGCACCTTCTTCTTGAAGTCCCATTTCAACCAGCATCAGGCTAGTCCTGACTGAAGACCTTAATGAAGTGCAGATCCCATCATCAAGCTACTATTATTCATCCCCAATGTGTCCCCTGGGATAAACAGAAAAGGCTGATGCAAGAATTCCCAGTGATGTGTGAGGCGAGAGGGGTGCCATTTGCCTCTCTCACGCTCCTGGCCTGTCAGCACAGCCATTAGGCACACTGGTTTACTGAGAGTAATAATTCCTCCCTCCCACATGTACAAGCTGCTTTAGACTGAATCCTGGCACAAAGTTCTGTCCCATGAGGGCATTAAACAATCCATTCAACTGTTTTGCTCCCATTGCTTCAGCTCCCAGCCATTTAAGTAATAGCAGTTCCTGTTTTTAACTGAAGAAAATCCAACATAAAACCCTAGATTAACATCACACCATGGTGGTGACACAAGTTGGCAGCAGCCTGAAAATGCAAAGCAAAGACTGCCAGAGATGTTCAGTCATCCTATGCTGAACTTTCTCCATTTTGATGATGCTTGGCAGAAGAACTGATCAGTTGACTGCTTGATCTAAAACAACCTAATGCCAAGACCTGTATTCCTCAGTATTTCTGCACACCTTGGGAGCCGGTAGACAAGCGATGGTGTAACTCTCTTGCAGTCAATGAAACATTCCAGCTTCCATCAGCACTTTAAACAGCTTACGCAGCTACCACTTCTGGACAATTTACACAGCTGTATTTAATCATAAGCTTCACTAGGAAGGAAGCATCTCTAATGGGAAGAGAAGAAACATGTACAGAACCCAAAGTGCCTACACAGACTAAAATGTGGCTTGGTGCAAAGATCGGGAAAGTGTGGACTATTCTTTATACCATGTGCAAGGATTATATGGCAACTTCCTGTTTCTGAGACCATCCTCTCATTAGGACAACTAATGCCACTATATACATAATAAAATATATTGCCTCACATAGAGCTATCAAATTTATTTACACTCAGCCCTGTTCCTATTTGCGGTGTGAAGTCAGATTTTAAGGTGAAATTGCACCACCTCCCCACACACCATTTTAATGAAATCACATTTAACAAGCAGACCTCATGGAGCTAATTTCACAGCATGAACCCAGAACCATGATCTGAAATCTTACATTCTGTGTTGAATAATCCCACTATCCATAAGTAAATAAATTATGAAAATTATGTCATTTATGGAATGCAGAATGGTTTCCAAGTATTGCCATTGTCTGCATCCTACCTTGTCCTTTAATTCCAAAAGGAGGTACAAAATCCCGGATCTTTGCCCACTTTCTGAAGGAATCATCCAAAAACATTGGTGCTGGCTTAGAGAACCTGAAAAACATAATGAAGCACAATCTTCACAAAAAGAGAAAACTGAAGAGGAAAGGTTTTACTTCCTAAATTCAGATTATAAAAATGTATGGCACAAAAGTCAGCAATGATGGGGGTGGGGGTTACACAAAGAGAGGACAAGAAGCGGGAGGAACTTGTGGGTCTGCTAATCTCAGGATTGCCCCAGAAATGGTTCAAAACCCATTTCAGTACCACCGATGCCACATATGCAGCTCAGAGTCCATTATGATAGCAGCCACTCACCCTACTAGTAGCAACACAGAGGCCAAAAGTGTCCAACAAACACACAGTTCAATATATACAATATTCTTGCATACCAGCTTGTACCACAAGTTCTAACGAAGTGTGGTAGTCTCTCAAGTGAAGCTTGGATACAAATGGTGGAATACATCAGATGCCATTCAGTTGTGTCAGGACAAGTTGCAAGCCAAATCCCAAGAAAGTTGCTGTTTCCAAACTCAATATGACTGAGAACTCAGAACTGGTGTAGTGCAGTGGCAAAGAGCAAAACCACACATCAAGAAGTTCCCAGTTCAAAGTTCACCTGTGCCATGGATCCACTAGATAGCCATAGGGAAGCCACTCCTTCTCAACCTCCCATCTGTATTACATATAATGCTATTCACTCACCTTACAGGGTTGTTGTGAGGACTTCAGCAAAATAATGCATGTGAAGCACTTTGAATACTGAGAAACACTATACAAATCAAAAGTATTATCATTAATCTCAGTCAACGAAAGCTTTCTTTAGTGTTTAATGAATTTGGAGGGAGCTCAATAAGGGAGACACCAGCAGTCACTGTTAGAGCAGCACAGCAAAACCAAAGAGCCTGGAAAGGAAACACATTCTATACAGTATGCTGGGGGGTGAGGGGGATGTTCCAGGGAAGAGATACAACTGAACAGGTAAGTTCAGGCCAAAGTCTGCTGCATCAAGGAAGATTATCTGTTCAGCAGTAATTAGTATGCATGGTTGAGCACTCTTCTGCTCTCCCTCCCATTCACACACTCATGTTCTTCCTCCCACTGGTGCTCACAACCCTTCCTTCCTTATTTCTATATGTATATAAAAGTGTCAGAGTAATTGAGGCATTTGTGAATAAATGTAAGTGAATACGTTCCAATAGGTGGATGCTTCAGCCATGCTAGGCAATGTACAGACAGAGAGAAAGATCTAATCAGAAACCTATTGTTTTTCACAATGTTAAATAAACCATTTCAAATTAAAATGCAGTGTTTAGCCATTGTTAGAATAGCGGGATCACCAAAAAATGTGACAAGTTGGAAATGGCTGGATGCCCCAGGGAATTCTTCTGGAGTAGGTAAAACCTGATTTGGGTGATGCAGGTGATGCCAGTAGAAATGAGAATGATGGGCTCTAGTCCACAAGAGCTAATGTCACTTAAATCTATTATTTTTTAAGTTCCACGGGGTTCTTTGTTGTTGGTACAAACGTTTCAATTAATGATAAATGTACCTGGCAATACAGAAAAAGAGTTCTTCCCACAACTTTTGTGTAGAAGACTATGACAAAGGAGAAAAATTACTTGTTGTGCTCTTTAGAAAGTAAACAAAGGCAGCGAATTTGGTCTCTGTGTTCAAACTAATCAATTACTAGTAGACACCAGAAAAGTGGGGAATCCATCACACAGTGAAGAGTTACCATTAACATTTATTTTTCTTTTGAAAATGATTTACTGTATCTAATATCTTTTAGATATATTAACTGTATTATTCCTCAGTCAGACTTTGTTTCTAAAATGCTAAATTGATGTTTAAAAAGTTGACAGAGGATTCAGAAGTTAAAAGTACAGCATACCTGGCTGGCAGAGGAAGAATATATACAGAATGGCCCTATAAAGCTTATAAATAATATTTATAGTCTCTAAAATCAGATTTCTAAAATAAACACACGCACGCACATGCACACACACAACGTATTTGTTTTGGCAGCACAAATGCAATCCACCAGTTTCAGGCTCATTCACATTCAAGATTAAATAGACACCAACTAAATTAGTGGGCCCAAGAGTAAGAGATTTACCAGTGCAGCAGCTGGTAAGAAAAAGACAAAGCATGACAAGTACCCATCAACAGCACAGTCACACCCACTTTAGTAGATACAACTTATATGAAGTGCAAGAAAAGACAAGAAAAGTTAATTTTAAGAGTGGTACCAGTTCACATATTTTGGCTTTTTTGATGCAGTCTCACCATCATTGTTAGTAATAAATTTTTGTTTGACAGCCAGGTAGTTCCTTTCCTCTTTTTTCCACATTCTTCTCAGGTTCCATTTGACTTTCTATGTTTGCTATCCCACAAGGATATTTTGGTTGCTTGCCCTAATCTTGAAACACCTCACATTTGGGCATACCAGTACTAGATCTATAGCCACACCATCACCTGCAGATCGACTATTTTAGATTAACCTAGCAACACTCTAAGAACTGATTCTGGGCTGAATCAAGCCCTTCCCTGCTTGTCTCTTCACAGGGATAGGCCATTTGCCATCTAGAAAGGATTACTGGCTTTTTATTTTGTAATGTAAGCTTAAATGCCCTGGACTCAACTGTACTATCTGAGCAGACCAGGATTTAGCCAAGTAACTAGAAGCATTCATCCTCTTTAGTCTTCTGAGAATTATGAGGAAGAAAATGCCCAGCAAAGCCAGCTGTCACACAGATGCCTGGCTTCAAGGGCCAAAAAGCACACTGATATTTTAAAGTGAAAACAAAGCCAATACATTGCTTTTTTGCTATGGAAACATGTATGTATTTACAGAGGGTCCTCCTTTATGGATGCTCTGGAAAGCTGTTGGGAGCAACACATTTAAGATATTTATGAGGAGAAACAACAGTACTGACTGAATTTAATATATGGCTCACACATTTTCAAACTAGTGCTCAAGAAAGAAGGGAAACAGCAATTTGATCTGATCAGGTCCAAATAACATATTGTGTTTTGCCATGTGAGCGAGTGAGTACCACTTTGGATAATGTTCACTGGGTTAGTTCCAAAGCTTGTTTTTTTTCCAGAAATTTATGGCTACAAAGGAGAAATGTCCTTCAGACCCCAGTTTGACCCAAAAGCTATTTCTGTTTAGACTTTCATGTGAGAGCCAGCTCTCTCTGCCAAGTACCAGAGTAACTAAGTATTTGACTGCATCCCTGCCCTGACCGCACCAAGAACTAGGGATAAGAGCACTTCTTGACAGTTTGAAGGGGTAGGCAACCTGGTACCCTCCAGATGTTTTGGACCATAACTCCCACAATTCCTGACCATTGGCAATGCTGCCTGGGGCTGATAGGCATTGTAGTCCAAAATATCTGGAGGGCACTGTGTTGTCTACCTCTGGTTCGGAGCATCAGATATACACTTTAACTTGCAGCCACAATCTGGCTTAGTATTGGCAACATCTTGATAACGTACATGACTATGTGGAAAGTTGCTACTGAGAAATATTAGTATAATATAATGAAGCCATTCCAAGGCACAGATGGCTACAAAATTAAGTCAGGAATGAACAAAAGAAGTATTTTTTCAGGTTTTCCTAATACATGCAGACAAGAAGTCACATTTTAAGAAGGTATTTTTTAAAATGATGTACTTTAAAAATTAATTTAGACAGAAACAGTTTTTTACATGACTTTTATGAAGTGCTCATGTGCTCATGGACTGTGTATAAATGAGAAGCAGAATTTTACACACAGTTCAAACTGTGTCGGATTAAAATCAAACTCTTACCATTACTTCAGTGTCATCTTTTGTATTTAATGTATTACTTTGAAACTGGCTGCTGAATTACTCTTGTGTGTGTGTGTGGGTGTCCCATAAGCTAGCTGGAGCACTTGAGGCTTTTAAAGTAGGCTTGAGCCAAAAGGATGCAATTTCAACATATTTTGAAACACAGTGAAGGTAAGCATAATCTGAAGGAATTCCTAGCTTTCGGATTTCAAAGGTGGACAGGGAAGCATAAAATAATGAAGGAGCATTCAGTCTGTATATCTATGCACATGTTCTTTCTTCACAGATATATTGGAATGCATCTCCAATACCATCCCCAACCCCAAACACACACACACAAACCCCCCATGCGCACACACATATAATGAGCGTAGCCAGACAGCCAAAGCCTCACACAGATCGAATTTCCTCAGTATAAGCCAACATAGTTGGCAGTGAGGTTAGGAGGAAGGAGAAAAGTCCACCGCTGGACACTGTTTGCAGTATGAGCTGCCATCAAAGGGCTCTGCAGGCAGCAGTGCCAAACTTTGTGTGATGATAGTAAGGAAACAGAGAGGCCTGGGGTTGCATATTGGATGGGGAGGGCAGTTCTTAGCTTCACTATCTCGAATTACATGAACAAAGAACAATCAAACAAGTAAGAAGCAGCACTATCATCCTAAACTATTTAAATCCTGACTGAGCCTAGATCAGAGCCAAGATGTTGTCTCCTGTAGCACAGGAGGGGATCATAGCTCCACGGGAGAGCACATGCTTGGCGTACAGAAGGCCCCAGGTTTGCTCCCTGGCATCTCCACTTAGGGTAGGAAAAACTCCGGCGTGAAATCTTGGAGAGCCACTGCCAGTCAGTGTTAACAATAATAGGCTAGATGGACCAATGGTCTGACCCAGTATAAAGTAGCTTCCTATCTTACAAGTTGTGAAGGGAGGGGGCTACTCTGGCTCCCAGCGGTGTAGGCAGGGACAAACAATTACCAAAGCAGGCTGCCGCACCCCTTATGTCCACCTCAGCCTGAGGGCTGGATGCGCCCAATCTCGTCTGATCTTGGAAGCTAAGCAGGGTCAGCCCTGGTTAGTATTTGGATGGGATTCCACCTGGGAATCAGGCTTCCTGCATTGAGCAGGGTCTTGTAGGCCCCTCACATCCCTATGATCAATGAGTTATATGCCTCTGAGACCTTGCAGGACACTCTTGAGGCTTAAGGAGTAGTAGTTCAATCCAGCTCACCCTATTCCCAAGCCTCAAACTTGAAACATTAGATGGTAGTGAAGCAGAAGACTCTGGATTTAGTACTAAGGCTTACTTGGAAGGAAGCCCACACAACCCTTGAGTAAGGAAGCTATGTTTATTTTCAAGGGGAAAGGGGGAAAATAATAAAAAGGGATATAGGAACCAGAGTAACCTTTGGAAACCATACTTCAGGCAGAAAATAACAAAAGTTACCTACACCTGTCCATAGATGCCTAAGTATGGGTCTTCACATAGAACAGGGCCCAAAAGGTGAGGCTCAAAGTCCCAAACCAGAAGCAAGATGAAGACAACGAGCAGCTACAGCCTCCCTCTTTTTATGCTCAAGCCCCTGACAACTCCAAGGAGATCTGTGTTAGCCAATCACAGGCTGGCTGGAACAGCATTCCCAAACCCCTGGGGCAGGGGTAAAAGTTCCCACATGCTTAACAACGGATTCAAGATGTAGTAACATTGACACTATATGCACATATTCCTCCCTTGTTACCTGAGGCCCATTTTGGATGTAACACTAAACTATAACTTGGTACTATGTGAATAAATAGAAACCAGCCTTGGCTCATGTGGTCCCTGTCTTCCTCCAGCACAGCTGCAAAGAGGAGCCTTTGCTTCTTCTTTTAAACTAACCAGAATTTATTGTTACATTCAAAGTGAATAAGTTAGTTTAAACTATGATTTGTAAACTACAGTTTGTTGAAACAAGTTAGTATAAATCTCAGTACAAAAGGACTGGAAAGTAATCAGTGGTCTGGTTCAAACTTTAACCCTTGTCACTCCTCCACTGGCATGGCTACAAAAATGATACCAGAAGCTTTTGCTTCCATTTTCAATTAAGTACAGTTTATCATAATGTCCAAACACTAAGAATTGGTTAATTTGAACTGTGGTATAGGTAAATAAATCACAGTTTGTAGTGGCTTAGTTCAGTAGACCATAGTTAAGTTTAACCACAGTTCATCCAGGTTCAGACATAATGATAAACTGCGGTTAGTTAAAAACAGAAGTGAAAGCTTTCAATCCTCCTCTTGTGGTCATGCTGGAGGAGGAAAGGGGAGCTGGGAATACTAAACTATAGTTATGCCTAAATAAGGCCTATATAATATCATTTTTTAAAAAAAGGGGATCCAAAAGGATTGAGGAAATTACAGGCCAGATAGCTTAACATCTATTCCAGGTAAATTGGTGAAAAGCATTGTTAAAGATAAAATTATCAAGCATGTAGGAGAACAGGTCTTGCTGAAGACGAATCAAAATGGCTTCTACAAAAGGAAGTCCTGTCTCACTAATCTTTTGGAATTCTTTGAGAGTGTTAATAAGCAAGTGGATAGGGGTCATCTGATAGATACTGTTTACTTGGACTTCCAAAAGGCTTCTGACAAAGTTCCTCATTAAAGGCTCCTGGGTAAACTTAGCAGTCACAGGATAAGAGGGCAGGTCTTATGAATCAGTAACTGGCTAAAGAACAGGAAGTATAGAGTAGGAATAAATTGATCTAATAAATGGAATAAATGGAGCTAAAAGAATCTCTCCAAAGTGGGTGAACTGTTCCTGTACCCCCACAGGACCATCTACCAACAACTGCCCTGTGGGAAAGAACATTAAGTGCCAGCTCCTGCTCCAGTGGGGTTTTGTTTTGACACTGTGTTTCTTGATGCATCCATTTTATTTTATAAACACTATAAGTTGCTTTGAGAATCCTTGTCGAAAAAGGGGTATAAACCTACTAACTAACTAACTAACTAACTAAAATATTGTATGTAATATGCTTCACAACTGTCACGGGCACCTGATGGATATTGTATATGTCATATATGGTGTCATGTAACAATTCCTCCCCATGCTTGCACCATTTTGTGACCTCTTATGCTTTTATTATATATTTAAATGCAGTGCAACTCTTGGCTCATGTGCTGCAACCATTTCCCATGGCCATCTAAGTGCTCTTCTTTCAGTTATCTTATCCAGGATTCGCTTGGATGAAGGGGATTAAATGCTTTTGCTGTATCCCTCTGTCATAAGCATTTATTGACCCTTTCCAGTGGCAAGCACCTGAAGGATTAGTGTTGCCCCTATTCCACCCATCTTACCATAAAGTCCTATGATGAAGCAGCCACAACTAACTGGTTTGAGAATCAATTCTGGGACAATTTTGTTCCTCTGTTAATTTGATACAGTGTGACTGGGGAAAGGAAGCATTCATCTCAGTTCAAGTATTTCAAAGGCAATCATGTCACCCATTTTAAGTGTATTTTGTACACTATGTACTAGAGCACCTCCACAAAATGAGTGAAAAGCCATTACTAGGGAACAGCAAAGCCTATATTAATGACTTCTATGGCAATCTGAGCAGAAAACTATTCCAGATAGCACGCTTCTGTTACATTTAACAGGAATTCCGTTTGCATTGTATTAACCAAGTCCACTGATGTTGTTTCAGCACAGGCCTTTCCCCCTTTCTAACTGAGTGTCAAAATTTCCTAGAAACAACAGTTCCTCACTCTGCCCACGAACACAAAACAAAGGAAGTAAGAAAAAAGACCCTTTTCTAAACAGCCTTCTCAACATATACCAGCAGCAGGTCTCTATGTTTTGATGGTATGACTGATGTGCAAGACAAGAACACTATCATGCACAGTGCTGCCCATGTATAGAAATGTACAGAAACTGTCCCATCAGCTTCTGACTCCAAAATTATCAGCAAACTGGTAATTGCTATCCAATATTTAAATGCTCATGCAGTGAGCATGTTTTATAATTGTACTGATTTACATCAGTGCTATTTAATATAAACAACCTTCCTGTGATCATCAGGAGACAAATGTTTAAAGAAAAATTATATAAACAAATATTTCACCAAAGTAAGGTTAAGCTTGTAAAACATCTTTATGAGAAAAGCTTTTAGCAATAATACATTTGGGATGGATACACAAGAAACTGTCATGTTGGAACTGAGGCAAAAGACAAACCCTTTAGCACAGTTAAGGTTTCCCCTAAGTGCATCAGAAATGGGCTGGGGGTTCAGAGAGGAGTATGCCACATATTTTTGCAAATGCAACAATGTCAATGTTTTGTTTTTGAAAAGTATGATTGCACTGCATGAGCATTAAATATTGGGTAGCATAAATTGTCTTCTGAATTTTCACCTGTATCAGAAAGAGACACTTCTGAGTAGCGGAGGATCAAATTCAGGCTTTCACATCTTATTGAGTATGAACAAACCATGGTCCCATCCACTTGCTGCAGGATTCCCTCTCCCCCATTAAGAATGATAAGATTGCTAAGGGAAGTGGATGGCTGTGCTGCACTATAATGTGGTAAGTGAAGTGACTACAGTGTGCAATTTTAAATTGCAGTTCAACACCTTTTACAGTGCCACAAGAGATTCCTGGAGCATTCCTCTTTCTCACACACTGCTTCCTGCACTGCATCTAATTCAAGGCAACCAAAGGAAGTGGCTGCAGCATGCAAGTTGAGAAGAGTATCCCAGGATTCCCTGTAATGTTGCAGAGGCTATTGCAGTGACTCATGTGCTACAACCATTTCCCATGGCCATCCAAGTGCTCTTCTTTCAGTTATCTTATCCAGGATTTGCTTGGGGAAAGGGGATTAAATCAGCCTATTAAGAACATAGCTTTCTCAGCAGACAGTGGGAAGAAGCATTTTAACATTTGTAAAGGTTCTACCCTTAAAGGCTGTCTAAAAATAATTTTAAATAAATAAACAAACAAACATTGTGCAGTAGCAAGATGAAAAGCCCCATTCTGTTGGCAAGTAACAGCGATGTGTTTTTCCCAGCACTTAGTATCCAGAAAGCAAACATATTGATTCAACAGTTAGCAAATGAGATTGTAACTTTGGAAAATGGCTGGAACTCAGCATAATTCTAACCAAGCTTTTCTGAATAAAGCTCAGCCATTTTCCTAATACCCGAACAACTACTCAGTATGCAGACCTAAAGACTAGTGCACACTGATCAGCTTGAATTGGTCCAATAAAACAGTACACCTTTCTCCATTATTTTCTACTTCAAAAGCAAGAACCAAAAAATATTAATCCCACATTTGTTTTGGGGATGCTCACTTGATTAGGGACTAACAGATATTGGTTGGCGAAGAGTGGGAAATGGCTTCAGTTAAGAGTGCATACACACATACATAATTTTAGCACTGAGCTTCTTGCAGAAATACATTCACTATGTTTGAGGCACATGTACAATCTTCTGTCTTAGACTGAATTCAAGAAAAACTACTTTCTCTGGTATACAGCAAAAGCCAGCTTTGCACCCTGTTGATTGGTTGGCCCTTGTGTCAATTATGAAGCCACCTCTCCTCTTGTCAAAAGAACTTTCCAAGCATTAAAGAGACCCATCTTTAAAAGTTTTTAACTGTTTTTTAAGTGCCAAACATACTTGATCACAAATTTAAAAGTTAGAGGTAGAAAAAAGTGGTTGTCTGAAATGGGTGGGACAATCTCCATTTATTTCAGGGGCTGTATTATTTGAGTAGCGATGCAGCTTGTAACATGACTCAAATATGCGATAGGCCCCAAGTGATTCTAAGCACCCCAATACATAATAACCAACAAATACCAAATATTCCAAATCAGGTTTGTGCCTCATTTGTAACTTGCAGTAAAACACTCTGTTGTCTATGTGAGGCCCAGTGAGAACCAAATGTACCTTCCATTTACCTCCTTGGACTTGATTGTCTTACTCTCTATACTATATTATGGAGTTAATCTATATAAAACTATAACTAGGGCTGCAATGAAAATTCAATTTGAATCATGAGGTTTTGGTAGAAAAGATATCAGAATGCTTAGTTAACTTGCTAAAATTTGAAAGACCATCAAAACCAGCTGAGAAGGAACACCTTAAATTGCTGGATTTAAAATATGGCTCTGACAAAATTAAAGGTCCTTGCCTCCAGCCAGCTGTAAAAGCGTGAGACTGAAATATCTTCTGAAAACTTAAAGAAGTTGTACACATGCAAGGCTTTTATAGAGAAGAGAATCTAAAGAGCCTCTTGTTGAGGGTGAAAGAGGAGAGTGCAAAAGCTGGTTTGAAACTCAACATTAAAAAAACTAAGATCATGGCATCTGGCCCCATCACTTCCTGGCATATAGAAGGGGAAGAAATGGAAGCAGTGACAGAGTTTATTTTCTTGGGCTCCAAGATCAGCACAGACGGTGACTGTAGCCATGAAATTAAAAGACGCTTGCTCCTTGGGAGGAAAGCTATGGCAAACCTAGACAGCATAGTAAGAAGCAGAGACATCACCTTGCTGACAAAGGGCTGTCTAATCAAAGCTATGGTTTTCCCAGTAGTAATGTATGGCTGTGAGAGCTGGACTATAAGGAAGGCTGAGCGCCGAAGAATTGATGCTTTCGAACTGTGGTGCTGGAGAAGACTCTTACGAGTCCCCTGGACTGCAAGGAGGTCAAATCAGTCAATCCTACAGGAAATCAACCCTGACTGCTCATTGGAAGGACAGATACTGAAGCTGAAGCTCCAATATTTTGGCCACCTAATGTGAAGAGAAAGCTCCCTGGAAAAGACCCTGATGCTGGGAAAGACTGAAGGCCAAAGGAGAAGGGGACGGCAGAGGATGAGATGGCTAGATAGCATCACCGATGCAATGAATATGAACTTGAGCACACTCCGGGAGAGAGCAGAGGACAAGAAGGCCTGGCATGCTGTGGTCCATGGGGTCACGAAGAGTTGGACACAACTTAACGACTGAACAACAACAACAAGGCTTTTATGCAGAAGGTATGATTTAAAAAAAATCAATGCATAACAGCCAGCTAGCAATGGAAGCAATATTAAATACCAATGTTTAAGTTCCTCATACTCCCTCTCCAGCAGCCTGCTATAAATTACTGTGTGTTTTTTAAAATTCTTGGTGGTGATTTAAAAGCTTTATTCAAGCAGCTAGATTAGAGCTGAAAAATAAATTCAATTTGCCAATAACCGAGCCATACTGGATAAGGATGCTATTTTTGACATATCCTTAAAAATAGAATTACTTCTACATTTCACTTAAGAGTCTCCCTTATTAATAATGGCTGTGTTTCCATTGGAGTGATTTACTCGAACCTACCTGCGCTGTGGGGTCTCTGTGGTTCCATGACGTCGTGGCCATTCAGCCCCAGTGTTGCATTTTATTGCTGAAAAACCGCTTCTTCTGAGACTGCTTATAGTCTGACTTTTCCCAGTTATGGCACCTCCATTACTGACCTGTTTCCACAGTCGCACTGGGTTTGCTGTGTTAGCCCTGCCCATGGGGTGTGTAGCCCGGCCTTTATGGGTGTGTTGCTCTGACCTCAGTGACCCAACCCTTCGCCTCCCTGTTTTCCAGAAGTTTCATTGCCATCGTGGACCAGGATGCCAAGGGAGTTACTTTTAAAACATCATTGAAAATAAGCAGTAGAACACAGCCCATGACACCAGTCAAGGGGTGTATTCTCCCCTTGTGCTGAATGAGGCTTGCCTTCTCAGTGACCACAGAAATGACAGAGAAGACCCTCAACTGACAGGGCACATATCAAAGCCCCTCAGTTCTTGAAATGGGGTTAAGCATGATCTCGATGCTTTGGTCCATTGCCTTAGGACATAACTCCTTCACAGCTTCCAAATAGAGATCCTGTGAATTAAAATGGGGGCTGGTTTCTCTCTCTTTTCCATAACTAATCCATTAGTGTCTCCTTAGAAGTAACTCCCATTGCTGTGGATAAGGCTGAGATTCCCCCTCAATTGAAATGGCACACATTAAAGCCCAATTGCTTAAATGCGTTTATGCGACCAAGCGAGGCTCCAATGAACTGCCTTAGGACGAAAGTACTTGGCAGCTTCTTCTACAGGTATCCTGCAGGTTACAATGGGGGCTGGATTCTGTCTTTGTCTTTACTACTCTCTTTCCCCCAACAAACCCATTAATGTCTCCTCAGAAGTTACTCCCATTGTGCTGAATAAGGCTTGCCTTTGAATGCCTACATCAGAACTTACAGAGATTCCCCCTCAACTGAAATGGCACACTTTTAAGCCCAATTCTTTAAATGCGATTAAGCGCAATCTCAAGGCTTCAGGACCTAACTCCTTCACAGCTTCCAAATAGAGATCCTGTGCATTGAAATAGGGACTGGTTTTGCTCTCTTTCCCACAACAAACCCATTACTGTCTTGTCAGAAGTAACTCCCACTGTGGTCAATGAGGTCCTCTGGGTTAAAATGGGGGCTAGGTTCCCTCTTTGTGTCCCCCCCTTTTCCCAGCACAAGCATATGTGTGTCTACTCGGAAGTAACCCCCATTGTGCTCAATGAGTCTTGCTCCCGAAATGCAGGTGCATCTGGACTTCATAGCATCATAGAATAGTAGGGTTGGAAGGGGTCTATAAGACCATCTAGTCCACCCCCCTCCTCAACTTTCAGGGGAAAGGAGAAAGGGGGGAGAAGGGGAAAGGCTTTTTAAAAATCCCATACTCCTCCATTAGCTTCTCCTTCTGTTGTCCTGGAAACACAGCAGAGGAGGCAGGAATACTGAAGTTGTGTGAAGGAGAGGGGGAGATGATCCTGGAGGGAGCAGTCAGGCAGAGATGAAAAGATGCACACATAAGCACCTGTTTTAGGGGCAAGAAAGAAAGTTTAAAAGGGTGTGGGATGCTCCAGACAGTGCTTTGATTTTTCTCTCCTTCTCTAAAGCAAAACAAAAGGGCTAGGAAGGCAAGGAGGAGACTGGCCAGAGCGGGAAACATCAGTGGGGCAGAGGGGGTGAGGGAGGGGGGAATTGGAAACAGGAGGAGGTGGGAAAACAGACTGGGCAAGCAGACCCAACCCACTCCAAAAAGGCTCCACTCAGCCATCAAGGGAATAACGCAATTAGGGCTCTGTGGAAACAGCACAGCCCACCAGGGTACACCGATGATAGACTGGGTCCTTTTGGGACATGGAAATGCACAAGAGAGAAAATGCACTTGGGGAAACGGCGCAACCAAGTTGGAAAAGAAGTGAAGGCTATAGTGTGGAAACACACCCAATGTTGCTACATCCTGCTAATAAAGTATTCACACCCTAAACTAGTAATTAACAACCAAAAGGCCCAGAGCCAAATCTGTCCATGTGTGTGTAGGTAAGTACTGATAGATGTGGCAATGGAGCTTGCTAGCAGGCTATGTATTAATTTAATTTATATCCCACTTTTTGAACACCAGTGTCTTACAACATTTTAAGTGCAATTTATACTACTACTGTATACATCCCCCATCCTATTCCCAATACCTTAGAGCTGACTATGGATTATGGTTCTGCTGTAGCTCATCTGTCCCTAACATGTTAGAACTATCTCTGCCTCATCATTTTCTAATCAGTTAAAGAAAATGTAGACTATTTTTCTCTCAGTTCCAAAGGTTTATCCACTTTGTAGGACTGGACTGGATCAACATCCCCCACTTGAAAGTGGCCCTGCTGTAAACTTAGTTGTTTACCAGGGATCTCAACTGTAGCTTTAACCAGCCAGTCAAAGGTATGTTATTTTGAGCAAATTAAAGATCTCCCCCCCACTTTCGTTTGGACATGGAACATGCATTGATTTTACTTTTCTCCTTTAAAAATGGCTCAACTGTTGTCTTCATACTTTTCCATTTAAATCATGCTTCAAACGGAAACCAGCCCTACAGCATTTCAGTCCAACAGGTGACAATTCCTGAAGCTTAGAAACAAAAACAGGAAGAGTACAAGAGAAATACGCAGGCAACATTGAGCTGTTGTTAGTGCCTCAGATAAAGCTGTAAAAATGGACCTTTAACACTGAAGTGAAAAGCACCAAAATATGTTAGCAGGTATGAACTTAAAGCTTTGGAGGTTCCATCTCTCTTTTCTAGCAGAGAGACGGAGAGCACACTTACACATATCAGTGAGTGGCAAGCAGAAGGGTGGTTGAAGATAATAACTGCAATGGTATTTATTTTCAAGAATGCATCTGCACCGCTCTCTGCTAATACACTGATGCCTCGGGAAGTGGGAAGAGAGGTTGAAAGATAAAACCTAAAGCTCAAACAGCATGGCATAGAAACTGCTCTAAACTCCATGCACATGCTATCACAATTGCATTAGTGATTACACCTGCCTGTTATACTGATTAAAGTGTAGAACTGATGGCAAGTGACATGAAGATTTGCACCCACATGGTTATATTATTAGAGAGAAGAGACTAATGCATATTTAGCCAAATCTATTAGTTAACATTGGAAGTTTCATGGACTACCATATTCTTCTTTTCACATTATTTCCTAGCAATTAAAAAACTTGGGAATATGCCAAAAAGATAGTCTTTATGGGTTATGACAGTTATCTGTAAATTCATGCACAATAAGCTGAAGACACAAGTATCTATAAGGAGGCAGAGGAAATGCAACAAAGAACTAAAGACATTTCCATTTTCCTGTTAATTTAGGGAAACGATTTCACATTTTTTGTGGGCTCCTGGACAATTTCAGCTGATGATTTTCAAAGGTATAAAGTGTTGTCCTTGAGGACACATCTAAGCTTTATCACTAAGAGTAACCAAATTTTCCATCATACTCAAGAAAGGCTTCTTGTCACGTTTAACATAAAATGCACTTAACAATGCTCTTGGACAAAGGATCCATGTACATTCAAGTTCTCTTTCCCAGAGAAACTGATTTGTGCAGATTCAGAAGGCTGATGCAGTGTGTCTAGCCCCTCCATCCCTCTGCCCTAAAGTCTCAGTCTTAAATCTGCCCACACCTTCATTCCTTACCTCCTCTAGATCACTTGACTGTAATTCTTGCTCAATACTTCTTGCTATTTGACATTTCTGTAGTTTGGATCAGCCTTCCCCAACCTGGTGCCCTCCAGATGTGTGGACTACAACTCCCAGCATAGTGAGCTGGGGGTTGCTGGCAGCTGTACTCCAACACATATGGAGGGCACCAGGTGGGGGAAGGTTACTCTAGATCTTCAAAGTGACTTTAAAAACATAAGAGTTTTCCCTTATAGTTAGTGATGCTACATCTTCCATATCTCACCAAAAGCCCTGAATTTGTTTATATATACCTACCCACTCTCACCTATTCCCCAAAAGTTCCTAACTAGAAACATACCACCCCATCCCAGTCCCTTTGCTCTAAACTCTTCAATTTCCAGCCATGTTCCAGACTTCCATCTCTCAATTCTTCAGTGCCATGAATGCTTTCAGCACCATCATTAATACTAACATTCCAAATAAATGCAACAGACAAGAGTGGCATGCCAGTAGTTCCATCTCCTGACCTTGCTGCATTCCAGCAGTTAAAAGTAAGCCGAATAGTGGGAATTGCTTAAATCATATTTCCCACTGTGATTGCTTAAAAGTTCTATTTCAAGCATTCAGAGCCAGCCTTGGGCAGTTTGTCACCCAGAAGGAATATTAAAATGCCTGTGCCATCACTATTCTTACTAGACCTTTTTACTTTCCAGGTTGGCAGCCCTTCCTCTGCCACCCAGTGCTGGCCCCACAACTTGATACCATAAACGGACCTCTTTCTTCGCTTCCAGCCCTAACACAGACCTCCCCATGCTGTAACCCTCTTTCCTACCCCATGATTCCAAGGGAGCCTGGGCTGACCTCTGTGAGAATTTTACCCTCCCTACAAAGTACATCTTCTAGTGCACTGAGCTGAAGAAACAGCTCTAGTACTAACAAATACTTACAAGTACTAACAAGTATTATCAATGCTTGACCCTACTAACAAGTTCACTGTGGAAGAGAACACAGTCCAAGACAAGCAACACACCACTTCCCCCTCACTGCTTACTCCTTTCTCTGAATGTTCAAGCCAAAGGCATGATTGTGCCTCAATGGGTTGCTTCAGTTGCTGTTCAATGCAAGGTCAATAATAAAATAACACATGTTTTGATTATGAGACCATGGCTTTTGCAGGCATTAGCTGGATGAGGCATCTGAACTCCTGCTTGTTGATATGGCTCCAGATAGATACTTGGTTTAGCTAAGAACAAGCTTAGGACTGGCAGCCTCTGGCTTCAGGCTGTGAGAAAGATGAATGACTATGAAAGAGGGGAAAAAAACATTTCCTCACCTCTCTTTCCCCCATTCCACCAGGTCAAGCAGCTCTGTCCCAAACTATGCAGAGTTGAACCCCATCCCTCACCAAGACATAAACTTCTTCAGGAGCTGAGCTATGATCCTGACTCTCTCAGCAACCAAGACAAGAGCAGTCTGAGAGGGAATGGAGCCCTTCCTTTTGAAGGAGTCGGCCGAAAGTTACCTCTGCCTGTTGGCCCTGACACCATGGGAGAAAGATAGATATTTCACCTGGAGACAGATCATGTGTCGCTAGGTCTTTTTGAAGGCTGTGTGGACAATAACAACCACACTATAAAGTGCCATCATGAAGTGTTATCTGGACTGAAAACCGTAAGTGGCCAAGTTTGTGGATGTCATCAAATTAGTCAGGGTAGTAAAAACAGAAAATGAATTACGAAAAGCTCCAAAAGGATATCTTCAAACAGGGAAAACGGACAAGAAAATGACAAATGCAGTTCAATGCAACTATGTCTAAAGCAATGAATATTAGGGCAAAAAATCCTAATTTCACATATATATACAGATGGCATCTGAGTTGGTGGTAACTGATCAGGGAAGAGATCTTGGAGTCATGGTGGATAGCTCTGTGAAAACATCAACCCAGTGTATGGCAGCTGTACAAAAGGGAAAATGCATGTTAGGGATCATTAGAAATGTGATTGAAAATAAAACTTGGAATATCATAATGTCTTTATAAAAATCTATAGTACAACTACATTAGGAATACTGTGTATGGTTCCGGTCGCTATATCTCAAAAAAGATACTGTAGAGCTGAAAATGATGCTGTAACATTTAGGGCTCTTCGGCTTAGAAAAAAGGCAGGTAAGGGATGACATGATAGAGCTGTATGCCATTATAAATGGTATGGAGAAATGAATAGAGACACATTTTTCTCCTTCTCTCATAATATTAGAACTTGGGTCATCCCATGGGGCTGAATGATGGGAGATGTCAGGGTGGAAACTGAGCCAATAGAACCCCAGAGCAGTTCTGATTCTGAGGAGGAACAGCAATCCATGGGAGAGGAGCTCGCTCATCTCTCACAGGCACAGCAGCTGGCAGAGATTCCTCCTGCCAGCATTCCTGGGATAGATAGTGACCCTGGCAGCGAGAGAGTGCTGGAGGGGGGCTTGCTGGACGCTCAGTGCCGATGCAGGGAGTGACGACAGATGGAGGGCGCGGAAAGGAGGTGTAGCGCTCATTTGGCGCACAAGCAACGGTCGCGTCCCGAGGACCCAAGGGAAAGAGGGAGGATCTCTCCCTAGCCCATAAGTTCAGGGTCTTCCCGTGATTCTCCTTCAAACGGGGACCAACTGCCTTACCTGGAGCATAGGCTACTCTGCTATCTTTCCCCAGTGCTGTTCCTTGCTTAGTCGCTGGTGATTAGCATTTGAAAGAGTCATTAAGTTGTAAAAGGATTAAAGCCTTGAAAAGAATCCTTTTGTCTGTGTCTTGAGTTGGCTATTGGAGTAGACCATAAGAGGCAGCTAGGGTGCATCCTGACAGGAGATTCACTCACAACAGAGAAAATAAAGTACTTCTTCACACAGCTCACAGTTAAGTTATGAAATTCACTATTACAAGATGCAGTGATGGCCACCAATTTCGATGGTTCTCAAGAGAACTTGAGGTATGGGGAGGCACAGAAATTATGTCAGCCAATTAAATCATGTCCTTATTCCTTCAACTGTTATCAGGTCCTCCACATAAATTGAGGCTATACATCCATAGTCTCTGTTACAGAAAATAAATAACAATATTTAGGCATGTATATAGTACAGTTTGTACAGTTCAAATGTTTAACATACTTTATCTCCCTAATTAAAATTAGGATACATCTGCATGCAAGCTTTGTGAGCTGCTGGTTTCATAGATTTAACAGTAAAAAAAAAAGCACACAGGAAAAGTCCTGCAATGAAAAAGAGCCTCTGGGGAGGGCAGCATGGCCAGTAGCAGTACAGGGCTGACCTTCTTTTGTGTTGCGATCTGCCATTGACAGAAGAAGGGTTGCAGCACAGTATTAACAGTTCCACAAGTGCTAAGGTTTCATACCCTAAAGGTTTCATACCCTAAACCCCTCCAGAAGCTCCACATGCGAGCCCTCTTACTGTTGGAGCATGCTCTCTGATTCACTTACTCTATCCAATGAGGTCCGCTTGTAATGTAATAATATGTAGTAAGATGCCTGAAATGATTCTTCACCTCTGTGCAAACTAGCCAGCCCAGACGCTTTAGCAATTTTGGTCAGATGCCATCTACCACTCTTCTGCTGTGCTTTGTTGGAGGAGATATCTCTGAAGCTACTAAAATCTCACACATTTTAAGAATGGCAAATATTGTGTCTTCAAGCCCCAGTTTTTGGATTTAATAAATGAAATATATTTCCATTGAACATGCCACAGTTACCAATGCTGAAATGATTTATTTATTTATTAATATGTAGATACCACTTTATGTGCTAAAAAGCCATCAAGGCAGTGCATGGCAATTTAAAACAATAAAACCTTAAACCAATAAAAATAAGAACATTAGAAACAGTAAAATGTAGTTACATTAAAAGAACTACATAATTTAAAAGGCTAAATTAAAGAGAGGTGTCTTCACATTTTTTCTAAAAGCCAAGAGGGTAGGGGCCAATCATAGTTCTTGCGGGAACACATTCCACAGTTTGGGAGTGATGCCTGTTCAAGAAATGGGTGTATGTGGGTAATGGTGTCCTCAAAGGGCCTTAAAATCCAGGCAGGTTCATAATGAGACAGATGGTCACTTAGACAGCCAGGTCCTAAGCCATTTAAGACTTTAAAGATTAAAACCAACACCTTGTATTGAACTCTGAAAGCAACTGGCAACCAGTGCAGGTTTTTCAAAACAGGTATAATATGGTCCTGATACTGTGCAACGTTTAGCATACTAGCTGCTGCATTTTGTACCAATTGTAGCTTCCAGTTGCTCTTCAAGGGTAGCCCCACATAGAGGGCATTGCATTTGCCTAAATGTGATGTAACCAAGCCATGGATAATTGTTGCCAAGTCAGGCCAATTCAGGAAGGGTTGCAATTAGTGCACCAAGTGTAACTGTGCAAATGCAGTCCTTGTCAACATTGCCACTTGACATTCCAAGGACAGCATAGGGTCAAAGAGCACTCCCAAGCTATGAACCTCATCCTCCAGGAGAAGCACAACCTCTTCCAGAACAGGTTGAATCCCAATCCCCAAGTCAGGCTTTCTACTGACCAACAATGCCTCTGTTGTTGAAAACATATCTGGTTTTCATGTCAATGTTAAATAACATGGAAGACAAGACAGAACCCTGTGGGACACATAAGCCAATGGTCATGGAATTGAACAGCAATCCCTCAGCACCACCTGATGGACCTGACTTGACAGAAAGGACTGAAACCACTGCAAAACAGCACTCTCAAGGCCCAGCCCCATCTAGCGGTCCAGAAGGATATCATGGTAGATGGTATCAAAAGCCACTAAGAGCTTCAGGAGAACTAATAGGGTCATGCTCCTCCCATTCAGTTCCCAGGGTAGGTAAGCCACCAAGGCAACCAAAAGTCTTAGTCCCATAGCCCAACCAAAATCATGACTGAAATGGGTCCAGATAATTAATAGCATCCAGATGCATCTGGAGTTGCAACACCACCACCTTCTTGATTACTTTAGCCAAGATCATTCAGTTCTGAACCTACAAAGACTGGAATTAAAGAAAAAGCTAGATTAACTCAGAACACCAACATTGGGTGGAAAATGATATGTTTCTTTAGAAGCTGAGAGTCTCCTTTCTTCCTAACTAAGGAATATACCAATGTACCCTGGGGTGGAAATTCAACTAGGTGCTTGCTATCTTGTGTTTTCCACACGAGAACTGATAGTCCTCAGAATGCTATATTTTGACAAACAGTATGATCTCCTCCCTTGGTCACTCTGGGAAGGTTTCTCCCACCACTCTAAACCCGTAAGAACAGGCCAAGGTTTTCCAAAAGCAAAATAGATGTACTTTTAATTGGTAGTCTTTTTAAAGAGCATACATTTCACGTGGAAATGAGGAATGCGGGCAATTACAAATGACAGTTGATCACATGGCTGAGTCCTCTCCATCTGCAGCCAGCGTGGGAACCAGTGTTGGTAAGAAAACTGCAGCAGATAATGTCCAGCAGCTGTCAACAAGCTGGCACACAAGCAAGTTTCGGATATAGGAAGGAGAGGAAAAAGTGGCAGCTGCAGAGTAAGATTCCAGGGTGCAAAAGCTGAATCCAGTAACAGAAATGACTTGGTTCAAGGGGGTATATTGAAAGGCCTTGTTCAGTCACTCCATTTATCTCTAGCTTATATTTTCTAGTTGTTGTAGTTCAGTCATTAAGTCGTGTCCGACCCTTCGTGACCCCATGGACCGTAGCACGCCAGGCCTTCCTGTCCTCCGCTCTCTCCCGGAGTGTGCTCAAACTCATATTCATTGCATCGGTGATGCTATCTAGCCATCTCATCCTCTGCTGTCCCCTTCTCCTTTTGCCTTCAATCTTTCCCAGCATCAGGGTCTTTTCCAGGGAGTTTTCTCTTCGCATTAGGTGGCCAAAATATTTGCGCTTCAGCTTCAATATCTGTCCTTCCAATGAGCAGTCAGGGTTGATTTCCTGTAGGATTGACTGATTAGACCTCCTTGCAGTCCAGGGGACTCGTAAGAGTCTTCTCCAGTACCACAGTTTGAAGGCATCAGTTCTTCGGCGCTCAGCCTTCCTTATAGTCCAGCTCTCACAGCCATACGTTGCTACTGGGAAAACCATAGCTTTGACTATACGAGTCTTTGTTGGCAAGGTGATGTCTCTGCTTCTTACTTTGCTATCTAGGTTTGCCATAGCTTACCTCCAAAGGAGCAAGCGTCTTTCAATTTCATGGCTACAGTCACCATCTGTGGTGATCTTGGAGCCCAAGAAAATAAAATCTGTCACTGCTTCCATTTCTTCCCCTTCTATATGCCAGGAAGTGATGGGGCCAGATGCCACGATCTTCGTTTTTTTAATGCTGAGTTTCAAACCAGCTTTTGCACTCTCCACTTTCACCCTCAACAAGAGGCTCTCTAGATCCTCTTCACTTTCTGCCATTAGGGTGGTATCATCTGCGTATCTGAGGTTGTTGATAATTCTCCCGGCAATCTTAATTCCGACCTGTGATTCATCCAACCCAGCATTTCTCATGATGTACTCTGCATATAAGTTAAATAAGCAGGGTGACAATATACAGCCTTGTTGTACTCCTTTCCCAATTTTGAACCA
This sequence comes from Heloderma suspectum, assembly GCF_057233095.1. Lineage (NCBI taxonomy): Eukaryota > Metazoa > Chordata > Lepidosauria > Squamata > Helodermatidae > Heloderma > Heloderma suspectum. The sequence goes on from NC_139461.1 coordinate 236,714,090, forward strand.
ATCTGTTGTTCCATGTCCGGTTCTTACTGCTGCTTCTTGGTGGTCTGGTACTCCCATCTCTTGAAGAATTTGCCACAGTTTGTTGTGATCCACACCATCAAAGGCTTTAGCATATTCAATGAAGCAGAAATAGACGTACTTCTGGAATTAATGATGCAGCGAATGTTGGCAATTTGATCTCTAGTTCCTCTGCCTCTTCGAAACCCAGCTTGTACTTCTGGTAGTTCTTGGTTCGCATACTGCTGAAGCCTAGCTTGTAGGATTTTGAGCATAACCTTGCTGGCATGTGAAATGAGCGGAATTGTATGGTAGTTTGAACGCTCTTTGGCTTTGCCCTTCTTTGGAATTGGAATGTAAACTGACCTTTTCCAGTCTTGTGGCCACTCTTGAGTGTTCCAAATTTGTTGGCATATTGAGTGCAGCACTTTAACAGCATCATCTTTTAGGATTTTAAATAGCTCGGCTGGAATACTGTCATCTCCGCTAGCTTTGTTTTAGTAATGCTTCCTAAGGCCCACTTGACTTCACTCTCGAGGATGTCCGGCTCAAGTTCAGTGACTGCACTATCATGGCTATCAGGGACATTCAGATCTTTCCTGTATAGTTCTTCTGTGTATTCTTGCCACCTCTTCTTAATCTCATCTGGTTCTGTTAGGTCCCTGCCTTCTTTGTCCTTTATCAGGCCTGTCTTTGCACAAAACATTCCCTTGATCTCTCCGATTTTCTTGAAAAGATCTCTAGTCTTTCCCATTCTATTGTTCTCCTCAATTTCTTTGCATTGCTCATTTAAGAAGGCCTTCTTGTCTCTCCTTGCTATTCTCTGGAACTCTGCATTCAGTTGGATATATCTTCCCCTTTCTCCCTTGCTTTTCGTTTCCCTTCCTTCCTCAGCTACTTGTAAAGCCTCATCTGTCAGGATGGAAACTGAGCCCACAGAACCCCAGAGCAGTTCTGATTCTGAGGAGGAACAGCAATCCGTGGGAGAGCAACCCACTCATCCTTCACAGGCACAGCAACTGGCAGAGATTCCTCCTGCCAGCATTCCTGAGACAGATAGTGACCCTGGCAGTGAGAGAGTGTGTGGGGGGCTTGCTAGATGCTCGATGCAGACGCTGGGAGCGACGAGTGATGGAGGGCGCGGAAAGGAGGTGTAGCGCCCATTTGGCACGCAAGCAACGGTCGCGTCCCGTGGACCCAAGGGAAAGACGGAGGAACTCTCCCTAGCCCATAAGTTCAGGGTCTGCAAGTGATTCTCCTTCAAACGGGGACCAACTGCCTAACCCGGAGCATAGGCTAGTCTGCTGTTCATTGCTTAGATGCTGGTGATTAGCATCTGAAAGAGTCATTAAATTATAAAAGGATTAAAGCCTTGAAAATAATCCTTTTGTCTGTGTCTTGAGATGGCTATTGGAGTAGACTGAAAGAGGCAGCTAGGGCGCTCCTGACATCATCAGACAGCCACTTTGCTTTCTTGCATTTCTTTTTCTTTGGGATGGATTGAGTTGCTGCCTCCTGAACAATGTTACGGACCTCCGTCCATAGTTCCTCAGGCACTCTGTCTATCAGGTCTAATCCCTGAAATCTATTCCTTACCTTCACTGTATATTCATAAGGGATATGCTTTAGGTCATACCTGAATGGTTTAGTGGTTTTCCCTACGTTCTTCAATTTAAGCCGAAATTTTGCAAGAAGCAGCTCATGATCTGAGCCACAGTCAGCTCCAGGTCTTGTTTTTACGGACTGTATGGAGCTTCTCCATCTTTAGCTGCAAAGTACATAATCAATCTGATTTCGATATTGACCATCTGGTGATGTCCATGTGTAGATTCACCTCTTGTGCTGTTGGAAAAGAGTGTTTGCTATGATCAGCGTGTTCTCTGGGCAAAATTCTATTAGCCTTTGTCCTGCTTCATTTTGTACACCAAGGCCATGCTTGCCTGTTATCCTGGTGATTTCTTGACTTTCTACTTTAGCATTCCAATCCCCTATGATGAAGAGGACATCTTTTTTTGGTGTTAGTTCTAGAAGGTGTTGTAGGTCCTTCATAGAACCGATCAACCTCAGCTTCTTTGGCCTCAGTGGTTGGGGCACAGACTTGAATTACTATGATGTTGAATGGTTTGCCTTGGATTCGTACTGAGAGCATTCTATCGTTTTTGAGATTGTACCCTGGTACTGCTTTTCCCACCCTTTTGTTGACTATGAGTGCTACTCCATTTCTTCTAAGGGATTCTTGCCCACAGTAGTAGATATAACGGTCACCTGAATTAAATTCGCCCATGCCTGTCCATTTTAGTTCGCTGATTCCCAAGATGTCGATGTTCAATCTTGCCATCTCATGTTTGACCACCTCCAGCTTACCTTGATTCATTGATCTTAACATTCCAGGTTCCTAAACAATATTGTTCTTTACAGTATCGGACTTTCTTTTCACCACCAGACACATCCACAGCTAAGTGTCCTTTCAGCTTTGGCCCAGCCGCTTCACTCTTTCTGGTGCTACTTGGAAATTCCCTCTGCTCTTCCCTAGTAGTATATTGGACACCTTGCGACCTGAGGGGCTCATCTTCCGGCGTCATATCTTTTAGCCTTGTGATATGTTCCATGGGGTTTTCTTGGCAAGAATAGTGGAATGGGTTGCCATTTCCTTCTCCAATGGACCACATTTTGCCGGAACTCTCCACCATGACCTGTCCGTCTTGGGTGGCCCTGCACGGCATAGCTTATGGCTTCACTGAGTTACGCAAACACCTTCGCCACAACAAGGCAGTGATCCATGAAGGGGATATTTTCTAGTACCCAAAACATAATACCTAGAAAATATGGCAAGTAAGAGAGGGGCTTGGCTTTCATTTCCTAGTGAAACCCTATGATTATAGGTTACCCCAAATTTCTCTGATGAATTCAAGATTTATCTGATAAGTTGATATAAGGACAAAGAGCTTGTGCATTACAGCAGGAATGGGCCATGTTAAGGTCCATGAGCTATATCTAGCCTGTCAAGGCTTTTCTCTGGAAAAAGCTTCCCCCACCTTATTCTCCCCTGGAATGACCTATTCATGGGTGAGTCACCACGCAGCAGTACAAGTCTACATAGGCTGGTGGGGGAGAGGAAAGCCTTAGCAGACCAATTTGGCCTGAGGCCCTGACACTGTTTACCCTTGCAGAAGAGATACGTGCATCTGCAGACCAACACATACACACACACACCAGACAAACATGGTATCCATCATAACAAAGCCACGCATTGGTAGTTAATTAATCTGTTCACAAAGGATCGTCTTCTGTACAGGAAATGCTGGACCATTTCACACACTTGCCTTTATATAGCTCAGCATCTTTCAGTTCTAACAGAAAGTTCTTCTTAGGCATATAAACAAGCTTACACCAGAATTTCATCTCACAATGAAGAATCGTTTCTGTTAAAGAGAGATCAGTCTAAAACAGCCCAGGGTGCTACAGGTCAAGACTGAGGTATGTGGCAGAACTGTACTGAAATGGAAGGAGGAGCAGAAGAACCTGAGACACAAGAAGCAGGACTACAAAAGCAGAGGTGGGCATCTGGGACTGAGAGACACGAGAAAACCTGTGAGAATGGATCATAAAGCCAGCACATTAGACAGGCAGTGAAGTGCTTATTAAATTATTGTCTGGGAACCAGATCCAAGGTTTGATGAGGAGCAGGTGAACAATCAAAATCGCAGAGTTTGCTTTCATGGAGCTATAATGTAACTGCCAGTACTACATTTGGGTATCAGGCTTAGCTTATGGTGCTCATGCCCATTCACCTGTAAATCTTCGCCAGTTCTAAAAGCCTGTAGGTAGCCCTCTCTAAACTTTCCTGTTATGAGACACAGACTACTGACTGTTTGCATAAAACCATTTTCATTAAGGCGCACAAAACGATATTGCAAGTTTGGATAACTGAGCGAAATTGCCAAGACTACGAAAAGCTAAGATGCCTAGATTGTAACTAATGCAGAGACCTTTATAAAGTTGATTAAGCTTTGCAAAAATGCCATTTGCGTTAAGCTATTAGATTGGAAATTAAAGATTCTTAAGCAATTTCAAGTTATATATAAGCAAGTTATAAAGGTTCAGGCAAAAGAGCTTTCAAAACACATTACTTGTTTTTGCATAATAAATACATTTTCCAAGTATTCAAAAGACACATATACAAGTATTTCCTTCATTCAACACTAGTTTCCCTTCTTACTTAAGGATATGAAATACCTGACATCAAATAAAGTTTATAAAATCCAAGGTGTTTGGCTCTCTAATGCTATAAATATGGTGATGCCTAGTACACAGAACTGACAGAAGTTCAAATTATTAAGCACAAGCATGCAATTTCAAGGTAAATGGGCTAACAAACCTGGGATTTTCAAGGTGTGGGGCAGATTTTATTTAAAAATTGCTTCTTTTGAAACATGCAACATAACATGATGAGTACTCAGACCTCCTGCAAGAAATGTGAGACCCTGCAGACACAAAGCTCATGGGCTGCTAACCCACCATCCTACCCTCCACTCCCTAAACTGTCAACTAACCCACCCCTGGTTTCCACTGTGAGAAAAAGGAAATGAAGCTCCTAACTGTCCATGCATGAAACCTTGCAGCTCACTTACACCTAACCTGGTGGGCAAAATAAATAGCCTCTTCTGGAACACTTGCAACTGGGTCCCATTACTAGATGAGATCCCAAACATTCATCTGATATCTGACCACCTTCTAACAGACTATACACACATGTATATTTCATAGTAATGTAAAACTTATACCCTGTTTACATGGCCATGGATATTATATGCTTCTGCTGAACATTATTATTGCTAATCACTCCAAAATGCAGGTTACTGTGTTACAGACATAGCAACTGTCCCTTAACATGGAGCCTTACTGTGCAACATTCATTTTTAATTTAGAGAGAAACATGAAAGGGATGTCCCTTCTTTTGATGAGGAACCCAAGAATATTCAGAGGAAACAGCACTGACCTTTAAAAAGATCACTGTTATCCTCTCTCACTCTTTTTCAGCACACACAAAGAAACAGCATCAGCTGAATACTGTGTTCCTTCTGGAAAAGATCAATCTTCTCATCGACACATTGAGATGGCAACCAAGATAGGACACTAAACTATGGACCAAGCATAACAACAGTTTCAATGTTCCACAAATATTTTTAGTTTTGCAAACACCCATTAAAATCCTAGCTTAATGGAGTTTTACTTGTAGCTAAGAGCATTCTAGAATGCAAATATAAAGAATTCACATGGGAGATCCAGGGATAAAGCCCCTTTCTCTTCTCCATGGCCATCTTTGCATTGCCAAGCACAGCGACGAATGACAGATTCTTTAAGTTATTGTAAAGAAAAAAATATAAGAAAAATGACACCACAGAATTCAGCAACTAATTCGCACACAGTATTAAAAGCATTAGTCAATATTGAAGAGAGAAATTTCTCTTCCAAATACTTCTGTACCCTCCTAGCAGAAAAAACTGACAGCCTTCACATGATAGCCTTCAGTGCACAGAAGGCTGCTGTTGGGCTTCAAATAGGTGCCAGTTGTGCAAACTGGTGCCTTCACATGAGTATAATTTTCACAGTGGTAGTAGTTTCATAAAGTGCCACCATATCAGGGTATTCCGTGATGTCTGCTTGGACAGGGGTGGGACATGGGTTTGAGTTCATGGCTGAACAGAAGGTCCAGGAAATCCAGAGGAAGACTAATCAGACTAGTTATCTTTACTAGACCAAAACATCCAACATGAGGTAAGCCCCCCAGTGTTGTATGCTCCTTGCTTCCAGCCAAGCTCTTCTCCTGGAGCTGTGAGACAGCAATGTGAGCCTGGGGCAAGTGTTGCCTGTCCTTCATGGGAAGGAGTTCTACTTTTGCCTTTCTCCCAGGGCAAAACCCAGTTCCATAAGGGCCATTGTACAGTGCTGGTGTGCAAGTCTTCCCCTTTCCCTAGAGTGCTGAGTGCCACCTCCCTTGCCATCCTGTCATGGTCTCTTTTTGAGAGCTACTTTGGCTCACTTGGCCAGATTAGCCCCTCTATCATGCCAAGGCCCATTTGCCTCTCTTATTAGTTCTGGATTGGCCCACCACCCAACAGTGCTTGTGGATGTTCCCAGCTGCAGCCATGCCTCAAAGGTGTGTGTGTTGAGAACCCCTCCAGTGAAGGACATCCTTAAATTTACACATACCGATTTCTTCATCATCCTCCTCACTATTATTATTATTATTAATTACATTTCTATACTGCCCCACAGCCAAAGCTCTCTGGGAGGTTTACAAATTTTCTTCAACCATTCAGATAAAGACAATTTCTGTTTTACTCAGTTGTGATGCATTATTCACTTTCCATTCTTTATTGCATCCATTACATCTTTTTTTCAATATTTGGCCCTTCCTGTGATCATTTGTTGATCTTGGCATTCTTTTTTTTTATATAGAAATCAATTTATTTCCCTCTTGAGGCTTATGTGAGCTACAAAAGGTGCAAAATATTTCCTCCATAGAGGAACACATGTGAAAAATATTAACTCTGAATACACAATGCATGAGTACTTTGCATTCCAGCATAATACTCTTCACATGTATTTCTCCATGAATGATTATTTTTATCAGAATCAGTCCTAAAATACCTGCCCCATTTTAAGACTCTGCCAAAATATCCCCTGCAAAGCCAATCTGACCAATCAGACTCTCTTCCTTACTGAACTCTTTTGAAAACTTTGCAAGACCATCCAGAATGAATGTTAGATTTCTTTGCCAAGTACTTGCTATTTATTGCCTGTTTGATTGCATTATGCAGACTTAGTGAAGCCAAGGACTATTTCTGGCATTTCCAAGGTACATTCCAGTATTATTTAAGATGGAAAGGACATTGAACTGTTGGTCCGAGATCATTATCAAGCCCATTGCTGTATAATGTTTATGTATGCAGAGTAAAGGTCTCACTGAAAACTTGTAGACACTATTACATGATCAAGCCACAGAAAAATAGGCAGGGACTGGGGCAGAATCTACACCAAACATCTGAACAAATGAAGACACACAGGAAGTGAGGAGTTATTTTCCCCAACCTGGCGCCCTCCATGCTGGCTGTGGGATGCTGGGAGTTGTAACCCAACACATCTAGAGGGTGCCAAGTTGCAGAAGGCTGGGCTAAAAGGTGAGTAATATGGATTGTCTAAAGATCAACAGTATAAAAAAATGGAAGATTACCTGGATAAAAAAATGCTAGAAAACTCACCAATATTCGGATAAAGACGCCATGTCCTTTATTTTTCAGATATACTGTTTTGAAATGACCATTCAGTAAAGTATACTGCTTTAGTGGACTTCATTTACAGTAATGCATTTATTGCATGGTCCTGTTGTAATGGAGAAAAGGCCCATGAATAAGACTAGTGTTTCCAATGGAGCTAATTCACCAGCATCCCACTGACTCAAACTGAGCACACTCAAGGATTAGGAAATATTATTTATTATTTATTATTTATTTATTATTATTTATTTATTGCATTTATATCCCACCTTTTTTCCTCTTGCAAGGAACCCAAGGCGGCTTACATTATCCTCCTCCAATATCAAAACATATCTGTCACTGAAAGATCTGAATCCTCATAGAATGAAACACACAGTGGTCATGTGAAGTCAGAGGAATTTGAAAAGTTTGCACCATGCCATTTATTAATATACTAGATCAAGCCCACCAAAATGTATTTTCTATCTTTTCCTCCTCTATCTACAGCCAGCTATCAGCATGCCTATGCTCTGGGCCATGTATCTTGGAGTTGTGGAAGAAAGCAAGTGGTTCACAATGCCAAGAGCCTTCCTAATGTGTGCCACATTGTGGAGAGAGAAATAATGTAGCAGCATGGTGAGATAAAATGAAGACACACAGGTAGTGAGGGATTATTTTTTAATAAAAAGCAAGAGTGCTCCCATTATGCTTTTGCCCCACAGACATCCCCCAATTCGTACAATGACATCTACTTCAGCCTTCCCCAACCTGGTGCCCTCTAGATGGACTACAACTCCCATCGTCCATGACTATTGGCCATGTTGGCTGGGCTGATGGGAGTTGCAATCCAAAACATCAGGGAGACACCAAGTCTGGAAAGGGTGATCTGATCCAGGCAATTCATCAGAACTGGTTTCCTCAAATTACTGATGTAGTTGATTAAAACCTGTGTCCCAATTATTTATTAATTTTAGGTAGCAGACAAAATATGCAAGACACTACAACAACTTTCTCCAACCTGGCACCCTCCATGCTGGCTGAAGGATGCTGGGAGTTGTAGTCCAACACATCTAGAGGGTGCCAAGTTGTGGAAGACTGGGCTAAAAGGTGAGTAATGTGAATTGTCTAACGATCAACAAGGCACAACATTTATAGGGGACAAAAGTCAAATCTAGTGTGTTGATATCCATAAATCTTTTGATGTTACCCTTTAAGTTTTCAAAAACCATTCACATGGCAGCATGCATCAGAGAAGCAACAAAATGAGTAAAAACATCAGAAATGCATCTTCAAAGTGATTGGCTGTGTCACTTTACAGCCAGTTCAAGTATATTCTGCCAGTGAAATCTCTGGAGAGAAAGAGAAAAAATTCTGCTACTCGACCACCTTCTGGAGCTTTCTGTATTATTTGCATCTATTTTAGCTGCTGGTACTCTCAACTTTTCTGAACCCAAGGTGACCTTTAAAAAAATAAGCTAAACATTGCCAGCACATACAAACATATCCTAAAACACACTGTTGGGAACAAACAGTCCTCAGAAGAGGGCAAACAATCTCTATAATAAACCAAGAGCAATTAATTTTGCTAGGAAAACCTGGCTAATTCAATTCAGTGGGGCAAAGGGGTTAACAAGACAAGGAATTACTATGCTTCATAATGGCATTGGCTTAACAGCAGCTTAGTGTCTTATTTGGAAATGAAACATATTGCTGAATTAAGGATAAGGTTACATCAAGAGCGTTTTGCTGATCTATTCCATTTGAATACAACACATACACAACACAGGCTACAGATTTTATTACAAATACAGATTGATGGGTACTTAAATAGTACATACGTAGAATCATGTGCTCACAACATTTAAGGAGGCCAAAACCTATCTCATCATACCAGGGCATTACCAAGGAGATTATTAAGGACTTCACATATGCAAATGGATAGCTCAATGGAATCAATGTACAGTAGATCAGCAGAGCTACATTACTGATTCCCTCCAGTATAGATTGAATCTTGTGTTTAAATCTTGTGTTCATATAAACAAAATGTTATTTCCTGGAAACGTAAGGAAATCCCCCATCTGAATTATCTAATTTGTACAAACTGTTTATGACTAAGCTGCTAAGTAGTAATATACAGACCTATTCATAGCTACAGCTCCCCTGTGGGGCATGAACAGTACAGAGACAGCAAGAGTCTGATTTCAGAGGCAGTATTTAAACTTTTATGAAGGAAGATGGAGAGGCTGACTAAAGAAACTAATTCTTCAAATAAGGCTTACGTTTCTTTCCCTTAACCCAGTACCTGCAAGCTGCCCAGGAGTTACAGGCAACTCGCCTGACAGCTAGAGCATGCTCAGCAGCCCTTGAATGCATCAGACATCTATTAAAACAAAACAAAAAAACTGAACTTTGCCTCAGCTGCTTTAACCACACAGAGTGTAGAACATAAATCAAGAGCAAATTATCTGCCCGCACCTGTTCTGAGGAGGTGCCAGTATGCCAGGTCAATTTAAGGAGCCAAGAAAGATAGCTTTAAGAATCTATTCACCCTTTGGACAAAAAACAGAGGACAACCCTTCAGAATACTTAAACAGAAGCTACATAGGGTGGGGGGAGGATAAACTACCCTGTTTCAAGAGAAATCAGCTGCAACAGCTTTCAGTCCTCTATTCAGGATATTTGTCAGAAGTGACCCTCAACTACCCACTCCAATCCAAAGGGCAGATTTCCCTTATCCCCAACAAAAAGTTATGTAAGACATAAAGATCGCTGTCCAAAGTACTTGGTCTGCAATTAAAGATCAGAATAGGTCAATCTACGACACTGATTTTGTGCAGCATAGGACAAACCTCGCAGCACATGCGTGAAGAGGGCAACTCTGAAATCTCTCATGGACTTGCCCACAGATCAGCTCTTTGCCACTTTTACTGCAAAGGATCTGCAATATGTTTACAGTATGTGAAGCACTCTCTTCCCTAACAAAAGGCCTCCTTCATGATTTAATAGTCATTTAATTAAAACAAATAAATCCAACACCATTAGCTGACTGCATTTCTGTTGACAGGCCAGGCATCAAATTTCAACTGCATCAAGCAGAGGTTCACAGGAGTGGTGCCCCTAATGATTTAGGACGAGAAGCAAAGCTAGATACATGCAGTCATTTAAACTGGAATGCTACAACAGTCAGACCAGCCAGAACTTTCCCAAGTTTTCCTGCGTTAAATGTTTTCACCGTCAGGGGATACAGAGCAGCAGAACTCAACAAACAGGGTAGCCAGATTCTTTATCAAGGAAACCACCTTGCTTCCATTCTCTTTTACCCAAAGAAGAGCCTTTTCTATACGCTTTATATTCTGTTGCTGAACCTCAACTAGAAGTAGGAGAACACACAAAGCAAATATCAAAGGAAAAGAATGTGCCACTTTGAAAGTTAAATCCATTCCACAAATACATTTATTTTGATGGAGGTGTATTTCCTGAATAATATATACATAAGAACTCTGCCTCTTATTAAATTACACTGTAATTATTACAGGCTAGTATCAGGAATCACAATGAAGCCAAAAACCTTGGCAGGAGGTTAAATGGAAAACTCAAGTTTGCAAGCTGTATTTGAGAGGAACTACAGTAAAACAATGTTGTCTCTGTTAAAGTAAGCATGGGTTAGCTCTGCATTAGGGGGCTACGCTTACACTCATCAGCACCTTGAATATTCACTAACCATAACAATACACAATCATAAAGGGATCAGACCAAAGTCCATCTAGTTCAGCATTTTTAATTGCAAAGTGACTAGACATCTTTGAGATGCTCATGAGCAAGGCATGATGAAGATGGCCACACCATAATGTTTGTCCCAAGCACCTGGTAACCAGAGGTATACTGCCTTTGAACATAGAGGTTCTGTGTAATTATTATGGCTAATAGACACTGGTAGGCCTATCCTCTATGAGTTTGTCTAATCTTTTCTTACAGCCATCTAAATTATTAACTATCACCACATCTTATAGCAGGGTTTGCCAACTTTTTTGGGTCAGTGGGAATTTTGAGTGAGTGCCATGGGCACGCTCACAAAATGGCTGCCGTGGGGTTTTGCCCATTCATAAAATGGCTACCACAGAGAGCATGGCCAGTCACACAACACTTATTTCCCAGAAGTCAAACTGATGAGGCTAAAAGAAAAAGAATTTGCCCAAGAACCTAAGTACAAGGCAGAGGTGGGGTCTGACCTCCAAAACACAAATAAAGTGTTGAACCCAATAAAGATGGCACTGCAAGGCAGCACTTCACTTTGCAGCATACCAGCCTCTCAGTTAAAAAAGAGGTTGTTGTGGTTGATTTAAAAAAAAACTTAATAAAATAAAAATCAGGAGGGACAGGGAGTTTGTCGGGCACCACGTGGGGCATCTGCAGGCACAAAGGTTCCTATGGACACCATGCTGAAAACCCCAGGTTTCTGGGAATCAACTACATGCAAACATATGTAACTATGCTAATTTGGAGATGGATGGGCAAAGCTACTGCTCACATCAGTCCATCTCCCTTGGACTGAAAACTGAGATGTCAAGAACAGAAAGATATCCTGAAACGACTAGGAAATACCCTTTCTCCATTCAGGAGGCAGGAACAGGTGTAACTTCCTTTAGGCAGTCTATGGCAACAAGATGAAAAATACGACAAGGAAACTCAAAAGCTTTCACACACACATAGGAGCATCTAATAGCCAGTCATTTAACTCCTGCCAGGAAATATGGGACAGTGGATCCAAGATGGTTTCCTCCCTCTTACAGGATAGGTTAGAACTGACAATAGTTGCCTTGCCCTTGAGGGCACTGGTCTGGAGACCCTCATTCAAATCATCATGAAAAGCCCCTCTAAGACCTGCAGTACTTATGCTTGCATACGGGGGCATGTAAAAAGGAAAAAAGGAGAAGGAACAAAGCACCACAGAACAACGGCCCACTAGGTGTATTGTACACTCTATTTGTGGACATCTTGTTTAAGGCTAAGAGAATAGGATGCACCTGATTACAGTAACCTCATTGTGCTCATTGATTCCTCTGAATCTCTTAAGATCATCATCTCACAGGTTAATGAGGTGCTATTTGGATGATCACCACCTGTTCTCTTTGTATCAAAGACCTTTGGAATCAGAGTCACTCATAGAGGAAGATAGGTAAGAGCTCCTTTGGCCAGGAAGCTGTGAATCTAAAACTTTAGATTTTTTACAAGGATGACAAGACATACAGTTTTGGATTTGATGACCGTGTGCCAGGACAAACAAGTATATCCCTGACATTCCAGGTCTTCAGAACCAGCTGCTTGAAGATCCTGGGATTGAGGGCCAATTCTCCTGGCTCCAGGTGCCTGCTCCTTAACTGACTGTCCTGTTGGTGATGCCCATGCATGCACGTCAGTTGGATGAATAGTAGGTTGCTGTTCACTTAGAGGAGGCGGCTCATGACTTCCCAGTGTAGAGAGGACTTGGTCCTCCTGGCTTCTTTATCAGCTTGTTTCCATTCCTTGAACTGTGCACCCCATCCCAGGAGATTTGTCACCCATAATTATCAGGATTCTGGATGACTCTTCTAAAGGACTGTGATGGCCCAGCTACTTGTCGAACAACACTGACTAAGATGCTCACTTCTTGTAGAAGAGCTTCTGAAACTTTGCAAGGAAGACCTCCTGTGGCCTTCAGTGCAGTTTGGACAAGAATATCTTGATCGAAGAAGTTGTAGGGCCTATGAATTACTTGAGGCTGAGATATGGATTCTGTGAAAGCTGTTGGAAAGGGAACTTCCATTGGCAGCTGAGAAGAACTTGTAGAACTTGTAGAACATGGTAAATTTTCTTGAGCAAGCAGAATTGGTAAGACATTAGACATGAGTATCCTGATGGAAAGAGAGCTAAAGGGTGCAGATGATCTTAGCTATACTCTCTCACCAAAGTGGGGGGCAGTATCTATCCTGAGGCTTTAGATCAGCTTTTCCCCTTCTCTGACTCGGAGAAGTCACTATCACTACTGAGTAACCACAACGACCAAGCCACATCTGATAGTGCCCTGCCCCCAATCTGTTTTCTTCTTCCCTAAAACTTCCAAGGGAAACAGCTAACAGTGAGTATATTGTTATAGGACTGGGTTTCAAAATGAAGTACTAGGAAATAATAGTTGACTACCAAACTTTACCATTTGTGACCTCTCCTCATCCTCATCCTCATTTTATGTGTTTAGATACTTTTACCTCCAGGCAAAACTCCAAGCACTAGAAATAAACAGGCAGATTACCCTCTGAGCTTATTTTGTGCTACTTTTAGCAGCTCTGCTGGTCCTGGTCCTCTCTCCAGTTATGTCATTACTCCCCCATTCTTTGCATGGTATACCATAGCTGATATCAACTGCAGAGGCATGACTGCTTTTCAAGTGACTATAAACTTGGATCTGGAATTTGGATAAAAGTTGCTGCTCAAAATAATAATCATGAGGCAAGGAAATGCCAGCTCACCTGAGCCCTTTAGGAAGCCACTAATCCCAGCCTCAGCACCCTATCTGTATTATGTGGCTAAACAATGTTACTGAGATAATTTATGTTAAAAAAATTTTTTTGCATACTTAGTCTGTATATAGAACTTTTCTTATACATCATTATATAACAATTAACATTATATAATATAATATAATTAAAGTTTACATTAATTGTCTGATCAGCAATATGTAAAGACAGTTCATCTGGTACTGTCCATATCCCTGAGAAGTAGGGGTGCTCCAAATCAGAGGTTAGCTGGTTAGCCCTAAGGACCATCTTGCAAGCATATCATAAACACCATGGCTTTAATATAAATACTTTCTGTGCACAATGAAAATTTATTTATTTACAACATTTGTATACTGCTCCCCACCCAAACAGATTCCACAGTGGTGAACACAAGAAGTACAATAGTAAAAAGAAAATAAAAGATTAAAACAGGATATTAAAAAAAAGATAAGATGAATATGGTTGATCTATTTATTTATTTTTTTCTGTTACCACACAAGTCATGAATCTTTGACGTCACAGTATTTTAATTTTGGGTAGCGATTCCTGGCATGCTGAATTGTGCAATAATGATTGCTCCTCAAAAGAGGGAAAATTATCAGAAAATCAGTCTGACTACAATCAGAACATGGGTATATATAGCTATAAAGTATATCAAACCGAATATATGTATCCTAAGGGTAAGATGCTGCAGGCCCCTACCCCAGATCATTCATAACTATCAAGTCACCTAGGTAGCATGAAAGGCCTGGTCTATATCATGGAACAGATAGTGTCTCTCACACGCACTCATAATAAAGCTGGAACAAGGATGGGTGAGATTAAATGCTTATAGGCAGTTCTCAGCATATTAGAACAGCAAAATGGAGTTTTGTGGAGGTCTGAACTTCCATTTGCCACAACAAAGCAGGACATATTTTGAATGTGCCCAGCCATAATTCTGTCTTTCATCTGAGGATTTCATGTGATCAGTTTGACTGAACACAGAGATTAACTAAGGAAGCCACTAGCATTAAGCACTGAAAGGTAGGAAGTGCGCTGTATTTAAACTTTAGCCATCAGTCCTCTGTCACTGTTATTTGTACATTTCTCGGGTATGATCACAATAGTAACTGCAAAGCTCAATAAAACTGCAGACTCCCTTAATAGTTTCTGCTTCAGTGTATCCTCTCCAGACTAAACAAAACCTATGGCAGGCACTTTGGAGTACATCCACATATGAATACTTATAATGAAATTTATAAGGTTTGTAAAGGAGGAGCACAGCATTTGACAAACAAAATCTAAAAATTGCAACTGGTAAGCAATTTCCCCCCAAAATTAGATGTCCTGCATCTATTCATAGAGCATGCCTGTATTTTTTATATAAAGCACTTATTCTAATCTTGCACAAAGTCATAAATCTCATTAATTTGCATAGCATGCTTTTTCCAGTATACATGCTCAGAACCAAAGCTTTACAATCGCTTAGCACGTCCTGAGTTCTGATTTAAGAAGTAAGCCAACATTGCAAGAAAGATGTTCAGGAGGAAAGAAAAGGCCCTCTTCCCCACAAGTGCTTGTGTATTTGACTGGAGATTGACTTCACAGATCAATCCTATATTCCAATTATGCTGGGGATGTGGGGGAAGGAGATGCCACTGTTACACCAGTGGAATGCCTGCCATATCTTGTGCAGACACATTCCAGGAGGGGAGGGGGAAAACACACAATCAGAAAATAGGAAAAATACATTAAAATGGCAGACTATACTGCAGTATACTTGAGAACACCACCAGTGGCCCACCAATCAGGGACTGTGCCAGCAACACCTATAGGCTGCCCACACATGAGCCTGTCTGGATGATCACAGGGGGAAAAGAAGCCACTGTGACTTCTCCTTCTGCCCTGTGTGTGCTATACACACACCCACTGTTTACATAATTACCCACACTTCAGCATGGGTTAGCGCATTGTCCGAACCTGGTGTGTGGCGCGGCGGGAGGAGCTTCATACCCACCCTACAACCTCTACTGCATGTTGTGGGTTGGTGGATACGAAGCCACGCCTGCCATGCCATGTAACGGATTCAGATGACATGGTGCAGGTAATTATGTAAATGACAGGCACACAGAGGCAGGGGGAGAAGCCACAGTGGCTTCTTGTCCCCCTGTAATCGTCTGAACACAGAAAGAGTCAATGAACTCATGATGATGGGGACATGTCCCCATTGTATTCACACACACACACACACACACACACACACAATGCCACAATACCCCAGTCCATTAGTAATCAGCCCAAGTGGCATAGCCAGCAATGACCCTGTACTGCCAGTCCTCAGGCATCCTTAGAGGCAGGGGTTCAAATATTCTTATGCTATTCACAAGTACCCTTTTGGAGAACCACACACGCAGTGGGAAGGAAGGAGAGTGTGCACAACAGAGTACCTGCATAACTCCCTGGACAGGAGGTCTGCACAGAGTATACACAGCCCTCTTGGGACAAGATCCAGCCAAGTACAGAAAAAACCTTTTGCCAAAAAACCAAGGGGAGGAAGCTTTGTGTCTGGAGTCCACAAAATACTTGTAAGAGCTCTAGGCAGAAAAGTGTTAGTGGCGTACTGACGTTCCTACCTATGTTGTGGCACCAGGCTGTTTTGTGCAAAGTGCCTTTTCTCCAAAGTTCTGTATTGTAAACTGAGAAGAAAGCACAACAACATGGGGTGAAGGACATATAGCCCCATGCTGCACACTCATCTGAGTTATGATATCCCTGTGTGGGGTTTATGTACTAATGGTGGTGTGTTGTGATTGGATACTGGGTTACACTATATCCTATGATTAGTTATTGCAACATGGGCAGGGATTTTCTTGATGGGGACAGGTTTTTTAAAAATCCCTCACCAAAGTCAATGGGAGGGAAATTTTTTGCACCAGATCTGGGGCTGGTGTGAAGTTGTGCCATCACTGGGGGCATGGCCATGGTTTGAAGGGGCAGAGGTGATCATGCAAGTGTGCTCCTCCACTGTGCCACTTACATCCTGCCAATTTCATCTATTCCACCAATGTATCTTCCCCAGTGGAACAGCTCTGCCAGTGAAGCAATCCACTGGCATATCTGAGGTGTTCTGCAGACATATCTATCATGGAAGTGATATATCTTGCATTCTGCTCAAGTACAGCAAGGTATCTCCCAAATCCTATACTCAACCAGCTGGTAGTACAGGATTGTACCCCTCAGTTATGTCAGGGTTTTCAGAAAGTATAAGGAAATTGCTCATCATTAATTCTTTTAAAAATGAAATTATTATGGGCTAATAAGACAGATCCCCTTCATGGATCACTGCCTTGTTGTGGCGAAGGGGCTTGCGTAACTCAGTGAAGCCATAAGCTATGCCGTGAAGGGCCACACAAGATGGACAGGTCATGGCAGAGAGTTCTGACAAAATGTGGTCCACTGGAGAAGGAAATGGCAACCCAATCCACTATTCTTGCCAAGAAAACCCCATGGAACGTATCACAAGGCTAAAAGATATGATGCCGGAAGATGAGCCCCTCAGGTCACAAGGTGTCCAGTATACTACTGGGGAAGAGCAGAGGGTATTTCCAAGTAGCGCCAGAAAGAGTGAAGTGGCTGGGCCAAAGCCGAAAGGACACTCAGCTGTGGATGTGTCTGGCGGTGAAAAGAAAATCCGATGCTGTAAAGAACAATATTTTTTAGGAACTTGGAATGTAAGATCAATGAATCAAGGTAAGCTGGAGGTGGTCAAACATGAGATGAAAAGATTGAACATCGACATCTTGGGAATCAGCAAACTAAAATGGACAAGCATGGGCAAATTTAATTCAGGTGACCATCATATCTATTACTGTGGGCAAGAATCCCTTACAAGAAATGGAGTAGCACTCATAGTCAACAAAAGGGTGGGAAAAGCAGTACTGGGGTACAATCTTAAAAATGATAGAATGATCTCAGTACGAATCCAAGGCAAACCATTCACCATCACAGTAATTCAAGTCTATGCCCCAACCACTGAGGCCGAAGAAGCTGAGGCTGATCGGTTCCAGAAGGTGTTGTTCTATGACAACACCTTCTAGAACTAACACCACAAAAAGATGTCCTCTTCATCATAGGGGATTGGAATGCTAAAGGAGAAAGTCAAGAAATCACCAGGATAACAGGCAAGCATGGCCTTGGTGTACAAAATGAAGCAGGACAAAGGCTAATAGCGTTTTGCCCAGAGAACACGCTGATCATAGCAAACACTCTTTTCCAACAGCACAAGAGGCGACTCTACACATGGACATCACCAGATGGTCAATATCGAAATCAGATTGATTATGTCCTTTGCAGCCAAAGATGGAGAAGCTCTATACGATCAGTAAAAACAAGACGTGGAGCTGATTGTGGCTCAGATCATGAGCTGCTTCTTGCAAAATTTCGGCTTAAATTGAAGAACGTAGGGAAAACCACTAAACCATTCAGGTATGACCTAAATCATATCCCTTATGAATATACAGTGGAGGTGACAAATAGATTTAAGGGATTAGACCTGATAGACAGGGTGCCTGAGGAACTATGGACGGAGGTCCGTAACATTGTTCAGGAGGCAGCAACGAAATCCATCCCAAAGAAAAAGAAATGCAAGAAAGCAAAGTGGCTGTCTGATGAGGCTTTACAAGTAGCTCACGAAAGAAGGGAAGCGAAAAGCAAGGGAGAAAGGGGAAGATATATCCAACTGAATGCAGAGTTCCAGAGAATAGCAAGGAGAGACAAGAAGGCCTTCTTAAATGAACAACCCAAAGAAATCAAGGAAAACAACAGAATGGGAAAGACTAGAGATCTCTTCAAGAAAATCGGAGCTCTCAAGGGAACATTTTGTGCAAAGATGGGCATGATAAAGGACAAAGAAGGCAGGGACCTAACAGAACCAGATGAGATTAAGAAGAGGTGGCAAGAATACACAGAAGAACTATACAGGAAAGATCTGAATGTCCCTGATAGCCATGATAGTGCAGTCACTGAACTTGAGCCGGACATCCTCGAGAGTGAAGTCAAGTGGGCCTTAGGAAGCATTACTAAAACAAAGCTAGCGGAGATGACAGTATTCCAGCTGAGCTATTTAAAATCCTAAAAGATGATGCTGTGAAAGTGCTGCACTCAATATGCCAACAAATTTGGAACACTCAACAGTGGCCACAAGACTGGAAAAGGTCAGTTTACATTCCAGTTCCAAAGAAGGGCAACACCAAAGAGTGTTCAAACTACCGCACAATTGCGCTCATTTCACATGCCAGCAAGGTGATGCTCAAAATCCTACAAGCTAGGCTTCAGCAGTATGCGAACCGAGAACTACCGGAAGTACAAGCGGGGTTTCGAAGAGGCAGAGGAACTAGAGATCAAATCGCCAACATTCGCTGCATCATGGAGAAAGCCAGAGAATTCCAGAAAAGCATCTATTTCTGCTTCATTGACTACGCTAAAGCCTTTGATTGTGTGGATCACAACCATCTGTGGCAAATTCTTAAAGAGATGGGGGTACCAGACCACCTTACCTGTCTCCTGAGAAACCTGTACGAGGGTCAAGAAGCAACAGTAAGAACCAGACATGGAACAACCGATTGGTTCAAAATTGGGAAAGGAGTACGACAAGGCTGCATATTGTCGCCCTGCTTATTTAACTTATATGCAGAGTACATCATGAGAAACGTCGGGTTGGATGAATCACAGGTCAGAATTAAGATTGCCGGGAGAATTATCAACAACCTCAGATATGCAGATGATACCACCCTAATGGCAGAAAGCGAATAGGATCTAAAGAGCCTCTTGTGGAGGGTGAAAGAGGGGAGTGCAAAAGCTGGTTTGAAACTCAACATTAAAAAAACGAAGATCATGGCATCTGGCCCCATCACTTCCTGGCATATGGAAGGGGAAGAAATGGAAGCAGTGACAGATTTTACTTTCTTGGGCTCCAAGAGCACTGCAGACGGTGAAATTAATCATGAAAAATTAATCATGATAAATTAATGAATTTCATTAATTCATGAAATTAAAAGATGCTTGCTCCTTGGGAGGAAAGCTATGGCAAACCTAGACAGCATAGTAAGAAGGAGAGACATCACCTTGCTGACAAAGGTCTGTCTAATCAAAGCTGTGGTTTTCCCAGTAGTAATGTATGGCTGTGAGAGCTGGACTATAAGGAAGGCTGAGCGCCGAAGAATTGATGCTTTCGAACTGTGGTGCTGGAGAAGACTCTTACGAGTCCCCTGGACTGCAAGGAGGTCAAATCAGCCCATCCTAAAGGAAATCAACCCTGAGTGCTCATTGGAAGGACAGATAGTGAAGCTGAAGCTCAAATATTTTGGCCACCTAATGAGAAGAGAAAACTCTCTGGATAGGGCCCTGATGCTGGGAAAGACTGAAGGCAAAAGGAGAAGGGGACGGCAGAGGATGAGATGGCTAGATAGCATCACCAATGCAATGAATATGGACTTGAGCACGCTCCAGGAGACAGCGCAGGACAGGAAGGCCTGGCATGCTATGGTCCATGGGGTCACGAAGAGTCAGACATGACTGAATGACTGAACAACAATAAGACAGATATTTTATTGATGACCCTAAACACACATGTGTTAAAAAAGCAGAGTAATCCAAGAAATCAGAATTGCTCTAACATATGCATTAATGAATCACAAGAAGGAAGTAGACAGTGAGATAACAAAACCTGAGCATGAACAAAGAATCAGTATGGTGAAACGTAAGAGAGGTTGCACTTAGTGTTGCATTTAACCTGCAATTTCTGCCAGTTCTTTCTATAAATGATCACAAAATAATGACATTGGACAAAACAAGTATTGCTATGCAAACACAATGCTGGCAATTTAAACTGTCACAAAATAGGTCTTTGAGATGAATAGTTCCCTAAAACAAAAGCTAAATGTGTTGCAGAAGGTCAACAGCGTCAGAAAAAGAATTAAACACAGTCATTTTGAAAGTCTCTACAGAAGGAACAGCCAGAAAAATTAGGAGTTAAGAAAATGGTTTCCAATCTCATTCCAGGTACACCCCCATATAAGTCTCCCAAGAATGACCAAGCCAGGGAGAAAATAAAACACTTTAAGGGGGAGGGGAGATCATATCTTATAACAGAAATCAACACTGGAAAAGGATGCAGAGGAAGAAGAGAACATACATGAAACAGCTTGTCATCATTTCCAGAAAAATGCCCAAAAGGTGTGCACATCAAAACCTTACACAACCACGACAAATGGAGCACACTATCCGATCTGCCAACAACTGGGTAGTATTACAAAATTAGACTTCAATCAGCTCACTTATCTAGCAGTCTTTCAAAACTAATATCAACTTGACAGTAACATAAATGTTTCTAGGGTTTTTTCCCCCTACAGACCCATAAGAGGACCTGTCCTCTTATTCCATGACTGCTAAGTAGCAATAAATGGTAAATTCTCCCAATGGAGGGAAGTCAATAGTGGGGTCCCACAGGGATCTATATTAGGACCATTGCTTTTCAACCTATTCATAAATGATCTGGAGTTAGGAGTGGGCAGTGAAGTGGCCAAGTTTGCCGATGACACCAAATTATTTAGAGTGGTTAAAACAAAAAGGGATTTCAAAGAGCTCCAAAAGGATATCTCCAAACTGGGGGAATGGGCATCTAAATGTCAAATGCGGTTCAACGTAAGCAAGTGTAAAGTGATGCACGTTGGGGCAAAAAATCTCAACTTCAAGTATAGCCTGATGGGATCTGAGCTAGCAGTGACTGACCAAGAAGGAGATCTTGGGGTTGTGGTGGACAGTTCAATGAAGATATCAACCCAGTGTGCAGCTGCTGTAAAAAAAGGCAAACTCCATGTTAGGCATAATTAGAAAAGGGACTGAGAATAAAACTGCCAACATCATACTGCCCCTATACAAATCTATGGTGCGACCACGCTTGGAATACTGTGTACAGTTCTGGTTACCACACCTAAAAAAAGATATTGTAGAGTTGGAAAAGGTGCAGAAAAGGGCAACTAAAACGATCAAGGGGCTGGAGCATCTCGTCTATGAGACAAGGTTGCAACAGCTGGGATTGTTTAGCTTGGGAAAAAAGAGGGTAAGGGGTGACATGGTAGAGGTGTACAAAATTATGCATGGTGTGGAGAATGTGGCTAGGGAGACCTTTTTCTCCCTCTCTCAAAATACTAGAACCCGGGGTCATCCTATGAAGCTGATTGGTGGGAGATTCAAAACAGATAAAAGGAATTACTTCTTCACACAGTGCATAGTTAAACGATGGAATTCGCTACCACAGGAAGTAATGATGGCCACCAGTTTGGATGGTTTTAAAAGGGGGTTGGACAAATTCCTGGAGGAAAAGGCTATCAATGGCTACTAGTCTTGATGGCTGTGTACTACCTCCAGTACCAGAGGCAGTGAGCCTATGTACACCAGTTGCTGGGAACATGGGTGGAAAGGTGCTGTTGTGCTCATGCCCTGCTTGTGGGTCCTTGGTCGACAGCTGGTTGGCCACTGTGTGAGCAGAATGTTGGACTAGATGGACTCTTAGTCTGATCCAGCATGGCTCTTCTTATGTTCTTAGGTTTTACTTTTTCCAGTCTGCTTTCCAAGGGTTTTGTGAGGTCTCAATGGTGCTGGAGACAGAGACATACCTTAAGAACATAAGAAGAGCCCTGCTGGATCGGACCAAAAGCCTATCTAGTCCAGAATTCTGTTCCCACAGTGGTCAAACAGATGCCTATGGAAAGCCCACAGCAGAACATGAGCTCAATAGTACCCTCCAGCTCATGTACTCCAGCAACTGATATTCAGAGGTATACTATATTTCCAAAGGTAAATCCACCTCCCATTTACTACCTTCTGTATGAGGAATGTTTGGGCAATGTGCAGCCTGAACAGCATGGACTATTTCTATTCTTGTTAAGTGTGTGCGTCAACAGATTTCCTCCATCTTGATATTTAAAACTCTGCCAGCACTACTGCATAAAGACCATCCTGGCAAAACTAGATGAACAACAGAGCCATGAACAGTAGTATCAATTTGTTTAACTTTGATCATCCCTACGGACCATTTTAGACAACTCAACGGTCTCTTTCCAGCATTTTAAGAATTAGTTGGCCTGTATAAAGGTACTGTCTCTATTTTTCCTCTTCTGTGAACCAAAAGAATTAGTAAGACCATAAATCTCCAGTAATTTATCAAGCAGGGGAAGATACTATTTCACACTCCCCAGCTCTCCCACTGGCACACTCACCAGATAAGAGCACAGTGCACTAATGACTAGGGGGAGCATAACTGTTAATTTAATTCTCCCCAAACTACTTTGCAGTAGCCAAAAAAGACACAGGACACCAATCCTAGAGTCACAAAAATGGGGTGGGAAGGATCAAGGGACATACAGGGAAGATTGCTAAGCAACATAGCCACTAGAAACCTATCGAATCAGAGTGGTTCATGAATGGGTGCACCCTCCCTCCTTTTAAGATTGCTAAGGCTTTGGCAAGGGAGGTAAAAGTATTAAGCTGATAATTTCACTTTAGCCAAAAGAATTAACAGCTATAAAATACTGCTGGCTCAGTGGAAAGGAATTGAGTTAATCTGCAAGGACAACTGGAGCCTTTGAACTTAACAGGGGCTTTATAGCAACAGCCTTGTCATCTCATGCTTAAAAAAGGATACTTGCTAAAACTGGAGGGAAAAAATAGCATGTTTTGTGAAGCTGCCAAAAGCACATGATGACAAACTGAAGTATAAAGAAAGAAATGATGGTTTCAAACTATAAATCTCCAGTAATTTATCAACTAGGGGAAAATTTGCAATACTTTAAGGTATCATACATTGCCTACACCAGGGATGGGCAGAAAGTAGATCTTCCGACATTTAGGACTTCAACTCATAGCATTCCTGACTACTGGTCACATTGGCAGGGGCTTCTAGGAACTGAAGTCCCAAACATCTGGAGACCTACCTTCTGCCCACCACTGGCCTACACAGTCTAACATACATGATAGATTTCAAAATTTAATTGTTAAAATTATGGCAGATGACATACTAATCCCACCAGGACTGAGGCTCCACCATGACAGATTTTGTGCATCATTTCTTTGGTCCACCACACATCCATGTATCATCAGGAATTAATGCCAGGGCCTGATTGGAGCAGCCTTACAGTGCATATAAGGACCTGCCTGGACCCAGAGGTATTTGAGAATTATCGCCCCATCGCTAATATCCCCTTTTTGGCAAGGTGCTTGAGCGTGTGGTGGCTGGGCAGCTTCTGTCTTTCTTGGAGGAAACTGATTATCTGGACCCATTTCAGTCTGGTTTCAGGCCAGGGTATGGCACTGAAACAGCCTCGGTTGCTCTGACTGACAACCTACTCTGGGTGAAAGATAGGGGGAGTGCTACCCTGCTGATCCTCTTGGATCTCTCAGCAGCTTTTGATACCACTGACCATGGTATCTCACTGGATCGGCTCTGCAAGGTGGGAGTTGGGGGCACTGTGTTACAGAGGTTCCGCTCCTACCTGCAGGGCCGATTCCAGAGAGTGGTATTGGAGGATTCCTGTTCTACCCCATGGCTATTAAGCTGTGGGGTGCCACAGGGTTCTATTCTATCCTCCATGCTGTTCAACATCTATATGAAGCCGTTGGGTGAGGTCATTAGGAGTTTTGGGGTGGGGTGTCACCAGTATGCTGATGATGCTCAGCTAAACTTCTCCTTGTCATCAGAGTCAGCTGAGGCAGTGAAGGTGCTGGACCAGTGCCTAGAGGCTGGAATGGGCTGGATGAGGGCCAATAAACTGAAGCTAAATCCTGACAAGATGGAAGCTCTGTGGATTGGTGGTTCTCAAGTCCAGGAATTGGGTAAGCAACCTGTCCTGGATGGGGCTGCACTCCCTCTGAAGGAGGAAGTGTGTAGCTTGGGAGTACTCCTAGATCCATCCCTGTCACTGGAGCCCCAGGTGGACTCCATGGCCCAGAGTACTTGGGGCCAGCTTTGGCTGATCTGCCAGCTATAGCCTTTCCTGGACAGGGATAACCTAGCCACAGTAGTACATCTGCTGGTAACTTCCTGATTAGACTACTGCAATGCACTTTACATGGGGATGCCCTTGAAGATGACTCGGAAGTTAAAACTAGTGCAAAATGCAGCAGCTAGACTATGGACAGGAACATCGTGTAAACATCATATAACACCAGTTTTAAAGGAATTGCACTGGCTGCCAACATGCTTCCGGTTGGAATTCAAGGTTTTGATGATGACATTTAAAGCCCTAAGTGGCTTGGGACCTCGATATTTGAGGGAGCGCCTCTCCCTATATATGCCTGCCCAAGGACTGAGATCTGTTGGAGTGGGCTTCCTCTGCGTCCCACCAGTGCAAGACGTACACTATGGTGGGATGTGGGAGAGGGCCTTCTCTGCTGTGGCACCCCGGTTGTGATATGCCCTCCCCTTGGAGGTCCAATTGATGCAGACATTGGTTTCATTTTGGTGCCAAGTAAAAACATAGCTTTGTACCAAACCCTTTGAGGGCTGAATGCATTCCCTAAAGTAGCACACTCTTTTAACTGTTTTATTGTTTTAGATTTTAACTGGTATTAGCTTCTTTAATGTTTAATATGTTTTTAGCTGTTTAAATTATTTATTGTTTTATACTGTTTAAATTGATTTTATCTGTACACTGCTCTGTGATTTTAATGATATAGGAAGGGATATCATTGTTTTAAATTAATTAATTAATATAACTGAAGGACCTAACAGTGAGAAATTCAATTTTTTCCTTATCTGGACTTATGGCAGTCTGCACACTAGGTCTGCCCCTCCTCTTAGCTAAAGAAAGTGGCTTCATCCATTTAAGTCTTCTTCTGGAAAGATGGGCTCTCCACATACCCAAACTATGCATAAGCACTGTAGTGCTCCAAGCATTATCTAACCCAGGGGTGGGGAACCTCTTTCAGCCCAAGGGTCGAATTCCATGTGAGAGAAGCTCTTGGGGGCTGCAAGGCTGAAGGCAAAGGGACAGAGCCAAAGGCAAAAGGGACAGGGACAAAAATTAAAAAAAAATGCCAGCATATTCTAGCTTAAAGCCCTTAATGTCAGTAACTAAGCCTTAGGAGAGGCATTTCAACATTTTAGAATTGGGGGGGGGGCGGGGGGAGAAGTGCACAAAAGCTGGGAAATCACCAAATGGCTGGTGGTTGGGGGAAAGGGCATGGCCATCTGCAGAACCCTGGAGGGCTGAATTGTGACCCCAGGAGCACTGGATTTGGCCCTGGGCCTGAAGTTCCCCACCCTGACCTAACCCAACAGTAACTTATGAACATGTTAACTGAGTATGCAATTAAGGACAGAGGGAGAAGAATGAGAAGACAAGGCAAGATGGAAATCTCCTGGTGTCCTTTGTCTAATCTCACCCCTTGCTAACAACAGAGAGAGACCCTTCCGAGAGGTGAGCCAGACTGCCCTGTGTCCACCAGAAAGATCAGGAAATTTACAAATAAGGTAAAATTTCAAATTTCTCTCCCAGGTTAGAGTCCATAGGGCAGTCTACTGACTGGGATGAACAAGAGTAATTTCATCTTGTGTGGGATGTGCCCTCAAAAGTCCAGTCTCCCAGAATATTCTGCAGTATTCACCTTCCCAAAAAGTGGCCTCATGAACTGACATCCAAATGATACCATTCTACTGATTTCCTCACCCAGAGCTCAAATCCAAATCTCTGCAGAAGTTGCTGTTCCTCTCAGGTAGGGCCGAGCTTCCCATGCAACAGCCTAAGAACCTTTGCTTCAGGCAGGATCAGGAGGAGTGGCAGATCAGAGCTAGAGTCCTGACTTCTGGTACCTGCAACTTCCTGACTGCCATAACCACCTGGCTTGCATCGCTGCTACTTCATTGGTCATCCCCACTGCCTGCCACACAAGCCACCCAAGCTGTCAGTAATTAACTTGGTGAAGATTAGTACTTTATGCTTGTCTGCCAAGCCCAGTTCCATATTTTGAGGCATCTGGGAAAACTGCCCTTGGTGGGTTCCTCAGCATTTAGTGCTCCCTCTGGCTTACAGGCCGGCTGGCTGCTTATGATGATGGCAATGGCAGCAGCACTGACTGGAGCTACGAGCTGCACACTTGAACCAGCCCCACCATCTTAATTATGCTACCCCCAACATACACAGGTCAGAGCTGGGGGCAGCATAATTAAGCTGGACATGCCAGGGAGGATAATATATCAGTTCTTTTTTTAAAATCCATTTTTAATTGTGAGTTTCAACAAAACAAAAACACAACAAAACCCAAAAACTGAAAATATAAGAACATACTCTAAAGTCCTCAGTTTCAAATATTACAACATTCTAGGGAGAAAAAAGGAAAAAAGAATAGATGACACATAAACTTCAGTAAAAGCTGACCAGATATCCAAATGTAAGTCCATTCACTAGTTACAACTATATATCACTCTTTCAAATGTTGCTAGTGTTGTTAAGCCTTCAATCAACTGCATTATAGGTGGTGAGCGTTTATCCTCGCAGTATTGTAGTATCAGTCTTTTAGCAGCCAAAAGGGTGCAAAAAATCCATTCACACTGACTGTGTGTTACATTCCAAAAAGCAGGTAAATAGTTTAAGAGAACATGTAAATTCAGTAAATATTAAAGAGCTTTCCAATACAAAGTTTATCCATACGATAACTTCCACCCCAAATGAGGCAACTACTGGGCATTTCCAAAACACATGAATAGAAGAAGTATTAACTGCATTACACCTCCAACAATTAGCCAAGTTTGACAAACTTGTGTTAAAGAGATGTTGTGGCATCCAATAGATCCGAAACAAAAGTTTTTGCTGAATAAGACGTAACCGGAGGTCCATATAGAAATCAGATACAGACACCAAAACAGAGTTCCATTGATTAGACAAAATAGAAAATTCCATTTCCCTGTTCCATTCTTGCTGTACACCCCATGTATCATATTTACTTACTGATAATAAGTATTTATAAACATGAATTGTCAGTCGATATACCTGGTCAGCTTCCATAAGTGTTTTCAATAGCAAAGGAGACTCTGACACAGTAAAAGCAGCAGGACCAAATCTAGATACTAACAAATGTTTCAGTTGCAAATACTGCCATTCAGTAGTAGCAGGCAAATCACATTTATCTCGCAAATATCCGTTCTTTTTTACTACTGCATTCCACATGTCCTTCTTTCCTGAGTGAGAGTAGTCCATTCTGCATTCCATATCACACTTATTACAATCTTACCCTTATCCTAGCAAAGTAGGAAAATGCATTCTTTTCCAGGCTCCCTTCAGGTTTTTCATCACTCTCCACAGTTCAGTAACATCTTGTAAGCCACCTTGAACTCCTTACAGAGAAGGCAGGGTATAAATATTTTTTAAATAAAGGAAGCGTTGATGGGCTGGTTCACAGACTCTGAGGATTTTTGTTTCATGATAGAAGGAGTGGGCATGTAGTTCTCACTCAGCCCACATATAAAGATCTGTTAGAGCCATGACTGCCCAACAAGCCATTTCAACTATTTTATGAGGCAGAATGGTTGGAACTAATAGCCTAGCACAGAGAGAAGGGCCTGGGAGAAAGAGAAATTGCAAACTATGCAGGTCACATTTTTCATCTTGCTGAATTGTAGTCAAAACTTGACAACGAAGTGAACACCACCTTCTAACTCTACACATCTATTCATCATTCATCCATTGGACTAGTACTTTTCACATGGTATAATCTTAAAGTTCCACTATAAAACCCAACTGTATTCAAACTTGGATGCATTTGAGTGGAGAGCCATCTCCCAACGTACTCACATGAGCACTGAGAAACATTACTGGAACAACTTCAAATGAGCTATACATGTTTTGTCTCCTTTTTAAATTGCAGATGTGCATCCTGTTGTCAATTCACACTGCAAATCCCCTCTCAACATAACCCTAAGTTGTAAAACTGCAAGTAGCTAGGGCTTGCACACTAGTACATAACCACAGCATGTTTATGAGTAGAAAATCCTTCAAGCTTAGAAGCAAAGGACAAGATGGATGGCCTTGTCACATTCGCATATCACAACAACAAATCGGTTTAAAAACCAATGGGTTGTCGTGTGCAACATGCCTGCTTCTTCAGCTTTATTGCACAACTCACAATCAGCTCCTTCAAAGCCTGTGCAACATGACATCTGAACCTAGACTGCTGGGTTGTTTAGGGGCTAATCAACCCAGCAGTTAACCCAACAACAAACAATGGGTTGTTGTTTGTTTGTTTAGCTCCTAAATAACCCAGTGGTCCAGTTTCAGATGTCAAAGTGCACAACATACGAAGAAGCCAATCATGGGTTGTGTGATAAAGTGGAAGAGGTGGGTGCATGGGAGGCAGCACAGATGCTCATGCATGACAACCCATCAGTTTTTAAACCAATGGTTTGTTGTTATGTGCAAACCAGGTCATTTGTTGTTTACACCACAGACTAATACCACAGGACTGGAGGCCCTTGTCTTAAACACAGAAAGCCTTCTTCCTAGAAAAAGGTCAAAAGCTGTTCAGCAATGGAACTCTTAGATGACCAAAGGCCTCCAGTTAAGAAATATAATTTCAATGAACAAGGACATAGCAAGGCCATTAAGTATCTCACTCATTTCAGACACAACCCATTCAAAGTCAAAGACTGAAGATCTGCTTCTGCCTTTTGGTCTCTGAATTCTCTCATATGCTGTTACATATATGAATATATTTGAAAAACCCTTCAGCGTAATCATACTACAACATTGGTTTTATCTTGATTTGAGACATGAATTTCTTTATAAATAGTTAAAAGCCTGTCTCTTTCTTTCTCTCTCTCTCTCTCCATACACGCAGAGGGTGGTGAACAATAAACTTTGAATAAGACAATCCCCCAGTTGCAGCTTATAACCTAAAAGAATTGGAACCATAAGAAAAGGAAACTGGGAGAGGAGGAACAATACTTGAATATTCAGGCACAGTTACAATTACTAAAGATTGCAAAGGATGATCATCACAATGGGAAAGCAAGTAATGTACATGCATGTACAAACCAGCAAAATTTATATTCAGCAATCTACAGTTATTAATGTTATGTAATCCTGTTCTAACGCACAGCTTTAGATTATGAAATATGCTAATTTCACAAATTAGCTAATACATTTTAATTACATCATACTTCTGATTAGACAAAGTTTTAAACCTTTATAAAGTGGCTTTGATTGTGCCTTCATAAAAACTAGCTTATTTTATATCACTTAGGGAGCAATCCTATGGCTCCTAAGAGTCTAGGGGGCCATTGGATAATTCGGATTCCTGGATCTGAGGTCAGAAACATCACTCCGACCATGGATCCAGAAATCCATGCTCCCTGCCCCCTCCCCCTCATAGCCGGCACTGAGAAAACTGCAACGGCTGCCTCTCCAAGGTCACAAAGGTGACCTTGGAGAGGGATGAAGGGGGTATTCTAGTGGGTGGAGAGGGGACTGGGGAAGCTGGGAGACAACATATCCTGAGGCATTCCCAGCCTCCTTCCCTCCTCTCCAACTCGCCCAGTTAGATGAGCAAAAAAGCCCTTCTAGCCAACACAGAGCGGCAGGAGCACAGAGGCGAAGATGTCCATAAGTCTCCGAGTTTGGAGGCTTACAGGCATCACCATAGGATTAAGCCTTCAGAGAACAATCCCAGAGACCATATGATGCTGCATATCCCCCACCCCCGAGGCCATAGACACAGATATGTCCTCGGAAGGGAACAAAGTGGGAATTTTCCCATCCCTCCCCACTGTGGAAAGCTCCAGGGGAGAAAAAGAAAAAGAGGGTCAAGGAGGAAGAAAAGACTCAGAGCCCATCTAGCTAAATATGCTAAAAAGCAGGACTAGGAGGCAAAAACGCTTCCATTGTTCTCACATCCTGCCTGTCAGGGCTTAGGATAGATGGAGGGCTCCAGTCTTGGAACCGTCCATCTACAGAGCAGCAATCCCATAGGACTGTGCTCTTACAGTATTTTCCATCTACATTATCACAGCAGGAGGGAGGATAATGTGGCATTGTATATTTTTCTTTTACTAAACTTTACTGGGCAGAGAGGAAGATATAGAATCATAGAATAGTAGGGTTGGAAGGGGCCTACAAGACCATCGAGTCCAACCCCTGCTCAGTGTCGGAAGCCTGATTCCCAGGCAGTCTCCCATCCAAGTACTAGCCAGGGCTGACCCTGCTTAGCTTCTGAGATCAGACGAGATCAGGCACATCCAGCCCTTTGCTCATGCTATTCTTATAATTCACTTCTCATTCTAATATTTGAAATGTAAAGAGTTAACTGTCTCATTTAGTTGTGTTCAACTCTTGTTTCTCTCTCTCTCTCACACACACACACACCCTTCCATGTTAATTTTTACATCATTAAGAACAGCATTGCAGAGTCGCAGGATCCATTTAAATTACGATAGTACCTCAGTCATCATCACAGTAATATCTAGCACAATTAGGGGCAATACTGCGATAGAAAAGCAGGACTGTAAAGCACAAACCTGAGGGATCCAGTCACTTACTTTGGGAATATGGCAGTCATGAGTGCAGATGCATACCCAGGCTTGCAAACTCCCTCTGAGATGTTAGCATATTTTGATGCTAGTTCTGGAGGCCTGTGAAGAAAGAATAAGCATCAAGATGGTTCTAAGAAGCTATGTCAGCTTAATCCTTCCATCATTAGTTTTTCTCAAATGGTTAAGATCAGCAGTAGGCAGCAACAAAAAGGCTTCTTAGATCATAATGGAATAATATCCAATTGTTTCAAGGGAAATCTGGCATCTAACATACTCCCTTGCTGTTTTGGACTTTAGACACCAAGAAAGGTAAAGAAAGGAATCTCAGATTCTATTTTAGACTTTAATTTTCCAGTGAGAATGGAGGTAAGCAGTAACAAAGAATCCCTTGTCAGACTATTCTTCTGTTGCACGACAGATCTGCATGTCCTGTGAAGTTACTATTTGCAGAGGAAGTCTAACCAAATTACCACAAATTTCTACCAGCCAGTGTGGTAATGGACATTTCTATATCACAGGCCCAACATTGTTCCCTTCATTCACTTTCTAATAGCTCAGTCTCTCACACAATCAATGAGTATGTGAAATGCTGAATATACAAGCTTTTACATTCTAAGGAAAGTCACTGTGGTTGAGTAGTTAATGTTTCCATTAGACATGAGGACAAAGAAGTACTTTTAAAAAGCCACTTGATGCTTCAATTAATTCAATTAAACTGCTTGGACTTTTTTTGGCCTCATCTTATCACCAGGAACTTCAACTTACAATACTTAATAACTGTTAAGGGACTAGGCCTCATAACCTTTCTGAGTAGGTATATTATTAACATGTAACTCTATAGAGAAGAATTGTAGTTATGGCGATGAGGACATTAATGTAACCTCATACAAATTGTGCTTTTTCAAGATGTTATTGACAAATACAAAAAGAGTAATGGCAACGTATGATTTGTAACGTGTTACATATTTACCATTTGTAAAATGGTTGCTTTTTTAGCAAATCCATGGCAATCATTTAAAAGTTTGGTTTTTAAAGCTACAATCTTATACCCACTTATCTGGGAGTATGCCCCACTGAACTCAGTGGGACTTACTTCGGTATAGGATTGCACTGTCAATCAATAAACTGATCCTGTGTAATCTACATCACTGCTGCCATGTAATAACCCATGAAGAAAGCATTCTGTGGCTGCGTTTGTATGTCACTTTAAGCTATGGTGACTTAATAAGGTACTCACAGTAGCTTATTTAGGAAATAAGCTACTATTATCCCCCACACGATCGACCAAATAAGCTACTGTGAGTAGCTTATTTTCCCTGCCCTTGCCTCTCCTCCCTCCCCAGTCCTCCTGCTCTGCTGGATGGTATCCCAGCTTCCCTTGCGTTGCAGTTTTCATGGAAAAGTAAGCAGTGTCAGACTTATCACAGAGGGATGTAAATGCGACACTTCTTAGTAGCAGGATCGCACGATCAGGAGAGGCTGTACTATACCACATGCCTACATTCCCCTATTCTGCAGTTGCCTCTTCTTTTTCCTTTTTTCACAGTAGTGAACAGGCAGATCTGTCATTGTGTGACTTAGCTGTAGTGCAGCCCCGCAATAGCGCATTCAGGGGAGGCTGTCATTGTCCTGGGGAAGACTGTACTGTACTGCCCAACTTTGCTTTTTCATGGGGAAGTGGCCAGAAAAGGGAAACAGGGGTGGGGGCTATAACTCCTTGGCAGTTTTCTGGAATGGGGCAGGGTGGGGACCCCTCATGGGGAGCCTCCAAAAGCTGTAGTGGATAACAGTGCAATTTTGCTTGTTCATGGAAAGTGCACATGAAAGGAAAAGGGGGGTGGGAACTACAACTCTCTGACAGTTTGCTGGAATGGGGCAAAATTCTACAGGTGGGGACCCCTCATTGGGAGCCTCCACATGCTGTACTGGATAACTGCACAATTTTGCTTGTTCATGGAGGAGTAAGAAGTTTTCCCCCCTATTTACCTATTTTCCCTTGCCTCTTTTTATTTTTCCTTTCCACTTCTGCGCATTTGTGCAGTAGCAATCAGGGATATTTCCCTCTACTTTTTCTTTCCACTAGTCAGAAATGCACAAATGCACATTTGGGCATTTTCACAGTAGCGATAAAGGAGGTCTGCCATTACATGACTTTGCTGTACCGTGGTAGCACAATGGCGAGATCAGGGAAGGCTGTCATTGCCAGGTGGGAAGTTTGTCAGTGCGTTCCTTCACTGTAGCGGGGTCGTGCAATAAGAGATCAGGGAAGGTTGTACAGTGGATGACCAGAACAAAAAAAAAGAGGGTGGGAGCTCACAATTGCACAGGTGAGGTGCCCTCATGGGCAGCCTCCACATGCTGTAGTGGATAATTGCAGAATTGTGCTTCTTCATGGAAAAGTGAGCAGTTTTCCCCCTATCCCCCTATTTTCCAAGTTCCGCAGTTTCAAAGTAACCATCAGGGAAGCCTGTCCTTGTGCACCTTCGCTGTAGCAGAGTAGCGCGATAGTGTGAGGCTGTCATTGTACTAGGGAAAAGCTGTCATTTTGTAACTGTAGCATAGTATCAGGGAAGGCTGTGCTTGTTTGGCTGTGGTTGTCCATGGGCTGCTTGTCAGATCTTGGAAAAAGGGCTCTGCGGGCTGGAGCAGAGTGGTGGCAGAAGTTTTTGCTACTCTTGCCAGCTGACTCTGTAGGTGATCAGAATAAGCCACTGTGAGTGCCAGATAACAAGATAACCCACAGTGGGTTATCTTACTGCAGACTGTGGGTTATCAGTGTGGGTTATTTCAGCCAAATAAGCCATCGTGGATATAAAAATTCTTGACAGATAACACGGTAATCAGCAATGAGTTAAATAAGCCATTGTGGCTTATTTAGCCCATTGTGGGTTATTGTGTCATCCAAACCCAGTCCGTGAAGCTTAAAAATATCAAGGAAACAGAGTAATTTCTCAAGAGCACAGTTACTACAGCAACTGCCACAAAATACATTTTCTTGTCCATTCAGAATGTCTACATTTACCCATAATAACCACCACAATACATAAAGAAACCTTTCCCCAGCTTGCTTTTTACACTGCTTTACATTTTCAACATTAAAATGTCAAAATGACTCCTGAACTAATCCTAAAAAGAATTAATATTCTTGAATTACTAGTTTCTTTGACTGGTGCCAAATGAGAAATGTATGAGGTATCTATTATAAAAGCTGCAATTATATCCAAATTCTTTGAAGTCAAGAGACAAACTTGTTAAACTTTTCCAAATGTGATAGAAGTTCACATTCCAAAATGTTACAAGCAAACTAGGCTTGCAATCCAACTGCAGCTGCCAGCACCAGTTGCTCAGCTTTACCTCAAGCCCCCTTCTGACCACACACTTTGTCAGTCTATTATCATTTCTTAAACCATTTTACCTTTTAGCAATCTGGGGATATTTATTTGTCTAGACCTATTAACTACTACAGATCTCAATCTTTATTAAACTCTCACAAAGACATTCACAGCCAGCTTGAATACTAATAAATAGCTAATAACCTGGGCCACATCAAAGAAAATTCCTCAGAGGAAGAGCTGCCCCTCACTTTGTTGAAAGCATTATGTAACCGAGACAGTCATATTTTGAGGTGGCAAATGGTATATTAAACATGGAGTATTTCAGATAGATCCTCTCAGATCCAAAACCTGGCCATGATTTCCAACCCATGTACAACTGTAGTGCTTCTAAAACCAACATCTATTGACACATTTAGAGCAGTTATGTGGCAAAGCATCTACGGTGCTTTCACAATAAAGACATCCAATGGTTTGAGCTTAGTTTTAGACACAGTATTCCTCTATAAACCTAATATTGATTATTGTGGTTCATATCTATAATTTTTAATCAATGTAACTGCACTTCAATGTGTCATTGTGAGGAAAATATCAGCACTGATACTTTGAGTTGCTAGCACTGACTTTTTTTTCTTTTTTTTTGCCCACACGCTCATTGAGTCTGCTGATGATTCTCCCTCTTCAGAGTCCCATTAGACTACATTAACATTTACTCAAGGGAGAGGGGGAAAGATGAGTGTAATTACTAGAAATATAAACACAACAATACTGTTCTATAGCTTCCTGAATAGGTAAAATACAATTAGCATTATATTAAGAGTGCTTATATTTGTAATGAAGAAGGTTGTGTAGTTTTTTCCTCCCAGATAGGCTGAGTCATCACTGATAAGAAACATAGTAAATATATAAAAAATGCCAGAAATTTGATTAAATTCCTGTGGCTCCCACTAATATTTTACATTCACATAAACAAGATGAAATAAAAACGAAGATATCTTAACTTCTTACAACATTAACTAAATCAGTTTTAACATAGTATTTACCACTGTCTACTATGAATGGTACCATAATAGGAGTATCTACAATAATAAATAAATACAATCTAATGACTCATACACTCCAGTTCTTTGTACACTTTATCAATATATATATACCCTGGGTCTGTTACTGTTCAACAACTTAAACATCCCTATACTTTTGCCCCCTTTCAAAGAGGAACTTTTGGCACTTTCTAGATCCCTAAAGCAAATGGTAGTCTATAAATGTTATAAAGCGTACTGACTAGTTCTGTGATGTCACCAATCAGATACAATTTCCAAGGTGTTTGGACTGGGGATTATTTCAACTGTGCTGTTTGAGTGGGATGATGCTGGCTTTGTGTAGCCTAGAAGACCCCAGACAGTCTCCTCTGGAAGCCATTGTGGCAGATAGTCCCCAGCTATTCTAGATTTCTTAAACCTAATTTTCAGGGCATAGTAAGAACATGAGTCATGCTGGACCAGACCAGAAGCCTATTTAGTCCAGCATTTTGGTTCCACAGTGGCCAACCAGATGTGTATGGGAAGCCCCAAAGGACAACATGAGTGCAATAGCACCATCCTGCACATTTTCCCCAGCAAATGGTATTCAGAGGCATACTGCTAGTAGCCACTGATAGCCTTATCCTCCATGAATTCAGCTAATCACATTTTAAAGCCATGAGAGTTGATGGGCATCACTACATCTAGTGGTAGCGAATTCCATAACTATGCATTGTGAAGTACTTCCTTTTATCTGTCCTGAATCTCACCCTACTGAGCTTTAGTGGATAATCCCGGGTTCTAGTATTATGAGAGATTACCCACTTTCTCCATACCATGGATAGTTTTATACATCCCTATCTTGTTCTCTCCTCCTTACCTTTTTTCTAAGTCAAAGAGCCCGAGACCTTGTAAGCTTTCCTCATAGGAGAGCTGTCAATTTTGGTCGCCCTCTTCTGCACTTTTTCCAGCACTACAATATACATTTTCTGGTGTGGTAAACCAGAAGTGAACACGGTATTCGAAGTGTGGTCACACCATAGATTTGCACAAAGGCATTATGAGATTGGCAGGCTTATTTTCAATTCCTTTCCTAACAGTCCCTAACATTAAATTTGCCTTTTTTGCAACCACCACAACTGGATCGACATTTTCATGCTGGCTGGATGTGCCCAATCTCATCTGATCTCAGGAAGCTAAGCAGGGTCAGCCTTGGTTAGTACTTGGATGGGAGACCACCTGGGAATGAGGCTTCCTGCACTGAGCAGGGGGTTGGACTCAATGGTCTTGTAGGCCCCTTCCAACCCTATCATTCTACGATTCTATGATTCTATGCACAACTCCAACATCCCTTTCCTGGTCAATCACCACCAGCTCAAACCCCATCAGCATATATGTGAAGCTGGGATTTTTGCTCCAATGAACACCATTTACGTTTACAAGAGCCACCTTGTGAAGCCTCATCCCCACTGTTTACTCTTACTTCTGGGCAGAAACCTGTTCTGGGCCTAGATGGCAATAGGTGCTTCCAACCAAGTAGGGGAATAGCATTTAGGGCAGAAGTTGCAAAGCCATTTTAAAATTCCAGGACTACCTCCAATTCTAGTTCACCTGAGAGATCCAATACTGAAAGACAGCTATGAGTGGCATCCCACCACGACCAAACTTCAAGAAAGGGACAAGACTCACAAAGGCAAATGATGTCATGACTGGTGGTGACTCATGTGAATTCTGTTATCCTTGAGAGGGTGTGCTTTTGACATACATGGAGAGCTAAACTGCCCCAACAGGAATAGCTATATTATCACACTTAACACAGGAGCCAGTGACCTGCCTATACTGTGCTTTCTAAAATCTTCCCTGTCCTCTGGCAAACAAGATACCTATTGTCCACAAACTTCATATTTGGACAAACATATCTTGGTCGAGCCAGTTTTAATGGATGTTCCATTATCCATTATCACCAGAGAGTTTAATTTTATTTCACTTTTGTTCATCTTGCTGTCATGACATGCCTCCAATTTAAGATATTGTGCAAAATAATACAGCCATTTTATATATGCACCAGTAACCTAGAAAGAAGGCAGACATTATTGATTTAAATTCCTGACACACAGTAAGAAAAGGATGAAAACAATTTATTTTAGTTAGTTGTGCATGCAATAAGCTTACACAAAGCCCAGTTCCTCAACGAGACCCAGGGGAACATGAGAGCTAAAGCTGATATTAAAACTTCCTATATTAATTTAGTAAATAAGAGATGTTTTAATAGATTTAATAGTAGCATGACCTCCATATTCCATAAGCTAACACTGAAAACTCTCACCAAATTAAGAGGACTTATGAACAAAGCCATGGAGTATGGCAAAATCAGTCACCAGTGCATGGCTAAACAGTTAAAGCAATTGCTTATTTGCCTGTGGATGAGAAGAATCCTAACCATTAAAGAATGAAAAGACGTTAGTTCTTCCAGCGCAACTCTGTCAATTCAGGACCAACCCATACTGTACATTCACTGCAGATTTGTCGGATCTCATTTCAGATGTCCCTAGTGATGAGCATCTACAGCTTTACGAAGAGACTTGTTCAACACATGGATGCATCTTGACATAATTGGCATTTCCCCTGATATTATATTTTCCCTCAGTCTCATTCTTTCATAAATGGCTTTCTCCTTGTACAAGCTTAAGTAATACCCATTACTTAATAGCTACTCTTTGGCTTTTCAGACTGTTGATCAAACGTCTGTCACCACTTACCCTAGTTATATGTGTTTAAAATTTATAGTTCAGTCAGCTTAACCTTGCAAACGCGTATATTGTTTTTCTAATAACTCTACCTAGTTTGGCAATATATTCTAATAACAAAAATTCCAAAAATATTCCCCAGTAACTCTGAAACCCCCTTCATGGATCACTGCCTTGTTGTGGCGAAGGGGCTTGCGTAACTCAGTGAAGCCATAAGCTATGCCGTGCAGGGCCACCCAAGACGGACAGGTCATGGCGGAGAGTTCTGACAAAATGTGGTCCACTGGAGAAGGAAATGGCAACCCATTCCAGTATTCTTGCCAAGAAAACCCCATGGAACGTATCACAAGGCTAAAAGATATGACGCCGGAAGATGAGCCCCTCAGGTCGGAAGGTGTCCAATATGCTACTGGGGAAGAGCAGAGGGTATTTCCAAGTAGCGCCAGAAAGAGTGAAGCGGCTGGGCCAAACCCGAAAGGACACTCAGCTGTGGATGTGTCTGGCGGTGAAAAGAAAATCCGATGCTGTAAAGAACAATATTGTTTAGGAACCTGGAATGTCAGATCAATGAATCAAGGTAAGCTGGAGGTGGTCAAACATGAGATGGCAAGATTGAACATCGACATCTTGGGAATCAGCGAACTAAAATGGACAGGCATGGGCGAATTTAATTCAGGTGACCATCATATCTACTATTGTGGGCAAGAATCCCTTAGAAGAAATGGAGTAGCACTCATAGTCAACAAAAGGGTGGGAAAAGCAGTACTGGGGTACAATCTTAAAAATGATAGAATGATCTCAGTACGAATCCAAGGCAAACCATTCAACATCACAGTAATTCAAGTCTATGCCCCAACCACTGAGGCCGAAGAAGCTGAGGTTGATCGGTTCTATGAAGACCTACAACACCTTCTAGAACTAACACCAAAAAAAGATGTCCTCTTCATCATAGGGGATTGGAATGCTAAAGTAGGAAGTCAAGAAATCACCGGGATAACAGGCAGGCATGGCCTTGGTGTACAAAATGAAGCAGGACAAAAGCTAATAGAGTTTTGCCAAGAGAACATGCTGATCATAGCAAACACTCTTTTCCAACAGCACAAGAGGCGACTCTACACATGGACGTCACCAGATGGTCAATATCGAAATCAGATTGATTATGTCCTTTGCAGCCAAAGATGGAGAAGCTCCATACAGTCAGTAAAAACAAGACCTGGAGCTGACTGTGGCTCAGATCATGAGCTGCTTCTTGCAAAATTTCGGCTTAAATTGAAGAACGTCGGGAAAACCACTAAACCGTTCAGGTATGACCTCAGTCATATCCCTGATGAATATACAGTGGAGGTGAGGAATAGATTTCAGGGATTAGACCTGATAGACAGAGTGCCTGAGGAACTATGGACGGAGGTCCGTAACATTGTTCAGGAGGCAGCAACAAAATCCGTCCCAAAGAAAAAGAAATGCAAGAAAGCCAAGTGGCTGTCTGATGAGGCTTTACAAGTAGCTCACGAAAGAAGGGAAGCGAAAAGCAAGGGAGAAAGGGGAAGATATACCCAACTGAATGCAGAGTTCCAGAGAATAGCAAGGAGAGACAAGAAGGCCTTCTTAAATGAACAATGCAAAGAAATCGAGGAAAACAACAGAATGGGAAAGACTAGAGATCTCTTCAAGAAAATTGGAGATCTCAAGGGAACGTTTTGTGCAAAGACGGGCATGATAAAGGACAAAGAAGGCAGGGACCTAACAGAAGCAGATGAGATTAAGAAGAGGTGGCAAGAATACACAGAAGAACTATACAGGAAAGATCTGAATGTCCCTGATAGCCATGATAGTGCGGTCACTGAACTTGAGCCGGACATCCTAGAGAGTGAAGTCAAGTGGGCCTTAGGAAGCATTAGTAACAACAAAGCTAGCGGAGATGACAGTATTCCAGCCGAGCTATTTAAAATCCTAAAAGATGATGCTGTGAAAGTGCTGCATTCAATATGCCAACAAATCTGGAACACTCAACAGTGGCCACAAGACTGGAAAAGGTCAGTTTACATTCCAATTCCAAAGAAGGGCAACGCCAAAGAGTGTTCAAACTACCGCACAATTGCGCTCATTTCACATGCCAGCAAGGTGATGCTCAAAATCCTACAAGCTAGGCTTCAGCAGTATGTGAACCGAGAACTACTGGAAGTACAAGCTGGGTTTCGAAGAGGCAGAGGAACTAGAGATCAAATCGCCAACATTCGCTGCATCATGGAGAAAGCAAGAGAATTCCAGAAAAACGTCTATTTCTGCTTCATTGACTACGCTAAAGCCTTTGATTGTGTGGATCACAACAAACTGTGGCAAATTCTGAAAGTGATGGGAGTACCAGACCACCTTACCCATCTCCTGAGAAACCTGTACGAGGGTCAAGAAGCAACAGTAAGAACCAGACATGGAACAACCGATTGGTTCAAAATTGGGAAAGGAGTACGACAAGGCTGCATATTGTCACCCTGCTTATTTAACTTATATGCAGAGTACATCATGAGAAATGCCGGGTTGGATGAATCACAGGTCGGAATTAAGATTGCCGGGAGAATTATCAACAACCTCCGATATGCAGACGATACCACCCTAATGGCAGAAAGCGAAGAGGATCTCAAGAGCCTCTTGTTGAGGGTGAAAGAGGAGAGTGCAAAAGCTGGTTTGAAACTCAACATTAAAAAAACTAAGATCATGTCATCTGGCCCTATCACTTCCTGGCATATAGAAGGGGAAGAAATGGAAGCAGTGACAGATTTTACTTTCTTGGGCTCCAAAATCACCGCAGACGGTGACTGTAGCCATGAAATTAAAAGACGCTTGCTCCTTGGGAGGAAAGCTATGGCCAACCTAGACAGCATAGTAAGAAGCAGAGACATCACCTTGCCGACAAAGGTCCGTCTAATCAAAGCTATGGTTTTCCCAGTAGTAATGTATGGCTGTGAGAGCTGGACTATAAGGAAGGCTGAGCGCCGAAGAATTGATGCTTTCGAACTGTGGTGCTGGAGAAGACTCTTACGAGTGCCCTGGACTGCAAGGAGGTCAAATCAGTCCATCCTAAAGGAAATCAACCCTGCCTGCTCATTGGAAGGACAGATAATGAAGCTGAAGCTCCAATATTTTGGCCACCTAATGCGAAGAGAAAACTCCCTGGAAAAGACCCTGATGCTGGGAAAGACTGAAGGCAAAAGGAGAAGGGGACGGCAGAGGATGAGATGGCTAGATAGCATCACGGATGCAATGAATATGAACTTGAGCACGCTCCGGGAGAGAGCGCAGGACAGGAAGGCCTGGCGTGCTATGGTCCATGGGGTCACGAAGAGTCGGACACGACTGAACGACTGAACAACAACAACAACTCTGAAACAGGTAGGGCATAACTTCCCGTGATTCTACCTTACCATATCCATGATAACCTAAAAATGTATATTCTTCTAATAAAATGTATATGGGGAGGAGAGCAGGTTTTAAAATAATGGCATATTAGCCAGTACTATAAATTCTTTCTCTCCCTCAGTTCTCTCCAAAAGAAACTCATCCACTAAAAACCCATTAGGTCATCCTTTTTGCTATTTATAAGCAAACACCTATCAGCAAGACAAACATGGAATCAGATGGATCAAAGCCATTTCAAAGGAACATCTCTATATGAAGGAACATGGGTAAATGAACAAATCACTATAACTTTTAAACTTTTTGAGATAACTGGATGAAAATTTGAAGGCCTAGCAGCCCTTTCTGAGTGGATGAAGCCTGCCAAATTTCAGGCAAATTGGTTCAGGGGTTATCATGCTAGGTGCCCTCACACTGAGGTTGCTTTTCTTAAGGGAACACCTTTATTTCTTGGCAGAATTGGATGACACTGGCAGATATAATTTCCCCTAATGAGATGACAGATAGGTTCTGGGGGTTTTCATGCAAAGGGTGTGCAATGGAACAGAATTTTTCTCAATTTTGTGTATAGTTTGTTTGTAGAATATTATGGAGTTAAATCTTGTATGTGTGCACAAGCAAATCAGTTTCATCCAAAAGGTTAATAGTTTGCTCAGGAAGCCAGGATGTTATAAAGTTCAACAGGAGGTCAGGGGAGGAAGGAGAGAGAGGGAGAGAGAGAGAGAAATATTGACTCGGAGAAACAGAAACTTAGTTTGCAGAAATTAACAAGAAACTACGTTCCTGATCAGTTGAGGACTTGGGGAGAGAGAAAACTAAGTTTAAGAGATAGAAGTCTAAGGGCGCAATACTATGCAGATAGGAGGCTGCCTCCGAACTTGGAGGCAACCGCCTATCCAATGCAGGGCAGGAGATGCATGGAGGGGATCGTTGCATTTTTGGTTAGACAGCTGATTGCGGCTGTCTAGCTGCGGGAGGGCAGAGCGGGGGAGGAGGCTGCTGTATGACACATTGGATGTGTCATACAGGCATCTGTGCTCTCCCTGCCCTGGAATGCCATCCGGGAATGCCCCTTTTTGGCCGCTCTGTGCTCCTCTTGTGAACGTGGAGCACGGGGCTGTTCCGCGCTGCCTCCGAGTCAGCACAGAAGTGCGGGGAGGTCGGTTCTCCAGGAACTGACATCCCAGCGTGGGCTCCAAGGTTGATTCCTGGAAAACCAGATATCCTATGGCCATCTAGCCACTGTCTAGTGGCCATAGGATTGCTTCTTCTGGCAGAAAAAGCAGAGTGGCAGAGAGGAAGGAAGGAAGGAAGTCCAGAGTCCTAGAGGAAAGAAAGAATCGAAGCTAGAGAACTGACTGAGAGAACTGGACCAATGGCAGTAAGATACTGCTTGTTATTGGGTAAGGGACTTGGATAAAGGACCTGGATAAAAAAAGGGACAAAGTCTAGTTAGCATAGCTCAATGCATTTATCCCTGTTTGTTTTATTACCCTATTGCTCATATGGTTCTTTGTGGTAAGATATTTGATACACAGGTATTAAAAATTTTTCCTATTTGACTTTTCTTTCAGTAAAATTTAAAATGTGTTATACAAAATTTTGTGGCCTCTTTCTTGGTTACCCACCCCACGTCTAATAGTCAGCTCCCACACTCCTTAAAGTAGATACCTGAGACCTAGAGAGTTTTAAGGCTGGTTTGGTGGAAACAGCCAGAGAAAAAAGATTTCCACTTGGTGTCAGTGGAAAAGATCACAGGAAGGGCACAGCAAAAAGGAGTGTAGGCACACTATTTTGCCTTTTCCCCTTCGACTGCAAAACTTTAGAATGATAGGTGTAGAGGTTAGAGAGATATGATGCATGGAAAACAGTTTGAGGGGTTTTTTGTTGGTTAGTTTCCTGCTCAACTGACACCAACTGATAAGTTC
This sequence comes from Heloderma suspectum, assembly GCF_057233095.1. Taxonomy (NCBI): domain Eukaryota; kingdom Metazoa; phylum Chordata; class Lepidosauria; order Squamata; family Helodermatidae; genus Heloderma; species Heloderma suspectum. Next base: position 236,757,876 of record NC_139461.1, read on the forward strand.
CTTCTACATCCCTCCCAAACACACTGTGACCAGAAGTAAAAAGGAGAGCCCTGATAAAGTTATTACCTGGTTGGAAGCTAGAGCTGTCAGTCACAAAACTACACCCCTCTATTCCCTCCCACTCCCCCCTGTTTGGCTTTTTCCTTTTATGGAAAGCTTGGGATGGGGAAATGTATCAATTTTAAAACAACTTGTCTAAGACATCTATGTTCCTCCAAATCTCTGATGTGGGCTCTAAGGCTCTTGGAGCAGCCAGGTTTGCTCTGGGCTGTACTGGAGAAATCCTGCTTCACTTCAGAGAGATGCACTAACAACAATCCTGATAGACAGCTTTGCCAAATTAGAGCGATACACATTTTTTTTGTTTTATCATTGTAGCAAAGCTAACCATGTGAGGAAGCAGGTAATTACCTTATTAGTAAAGGTAAAGGAGATTGACAATTTACCACCTACTCAAGCACCACTCCTTCAGCACTGAAAAAGGGCAACATATCAAGCTGGACATATCTGGGGGAAGCCCTAGTCACATGTCCACACTTAACTTGTCTAAGGAAATGGGGCTTGTGAAAGAGAGATAGTGTAAGTTGACAACCTTTTTGGACCTCCCAGCAGCAATGCCCTCCTGTGCCAAGCGCCCATATTGTGATTGCAACAGGACCTCTCAGTATGGCCAGGAGAAGAAGGATGGGTCAATTTATTTATTTATTTATTTATTTCTATACCGCCCAATAGCCGAAGCTCTCTGGGTGGTTCACAAAAATTAAAACCAAAAATCACACAGTAAAACAATATACAAACATTAAAACCACAGTATAACAATACAACCAGAGTAAAACCAGAGTAAAACCTAGCAGCAATGCAAAGATTTAAAATACAGATTTAAAACAGCAAAGCTAAAAGTTTAGAAAGCTAAAATGCTAAAATGCCTGGGAAAATAAAAAGGTCTTCACCTGGCACCGGAAGGAATACAATGTAGGTGCCAGGTGAACCTCACTAGGGAAGTCATTCCACAGTTGGGGTGTCATGGCAGAAAAGGCCCTCCTCCTAGTAGCCACCCGCTTCACTTCCTTTGGCAGGGGCTCATGGAGGAAGGCAGCTGAGGATGATCTTAAGGTCCGGGCAGGCACATATGGGAGGAGGCGATCCTTCAGATAACCTGGCCCCAAAGAAATGTAGATGTGCCAAAAATGGACTACTGTATACTGGATTATGTCAATGTATTTGTGACTGCAATAATTCCATGTAGAAGTATTAAGTGACAACAATGTCTTGGATAAGGATGTTGTAGCACAATTTGGTGGTTTTCATATGATACAGTTATAGTAAAAGTGGTAGATATTCTAAGACAAATGTGTCAAGGGCTCCTTGGAGGTCTCTCTCAGTCTAATTCAGTAGCCAAGTCCAGACACAGACAAAGGGATTCCTTTCAAAGCTTTATTCTTCTTTTACAACTTAACAACTCTACCGTTAGCAACTAGATCTGAGCAGCAGAGTACCTATGCCCTAAGTTGGAACAGTTGGTCCCCGTTTGAAAGGGAATTACTGGCAGACCCCTGAATTTAAGGACTAGGGAGAGTCCCTCCCCTTTTCCCTTGGATCCTCTGGGCACAGCCGTTGTTTGCGTGCCAACCGGGCACTACGCCGCCTTTCTGCGCCCTCCATTTGGCGCCGCTCTCTGCGTCGGCATTGCGCGTCCACCAAGTCTGCTTCCCGTGCTCTGTCACTCCCTGGACTGCTATCTAAGCTAGGAATGCTGGTGGGAGGAATCTCCGTCAGCTGTTGGCCCTGGGAAAGAGGAGCACGCTCCTCTCCCAGGAGCGACTGCTCTTCCTCAGAATCAGAACTACTCTGGGATTCTATGGGCTCAGTGTCCACCCTGACAAAATGTTGGCCTAGCAGTGACTTCCATGACCATATTGTACACATTTTATGATTAATGAGTACAGAACATTGTCCTGCATGTATGTATGTGCAGTCCTGTCAGTTTTGGTGCATAAAGTTTAATGAACACCATAGGATGATGTATCTAGTCTTCCAGCAGCTATGATGAAAAGTGACCAGTACTATTCAAACTTGGTATTGGCTCCGCTTTTGAGATTGTTTATAATTTTGTCAGGTATACTCCCACCATGTTTCACGCTTGTATCACAAAAGAAACAATCCTAGTGTAAATTGGTATGTATCATCGCCACTCTTCCCAACAATTCACATAAACAAGCTAAGACAACTGTCCCATCCCATCCCAAAGCTCCTAGGTATTGTAATCTGGGGGGCAATTAATTTTTGAACCGAGAATATCAAGACCTAGAGCTTCAAAGAATGCTATCCACTTTAAATTACCGGGATAGTAAAATTTATTTGGATGGGGTGCAATGATACAGTCAGGGCCAGAAATATTGGAACAAGGATAACTGTTTTGGCAGTTGACCTCTGTACACCACCACATTGGAGTTGAAAGGAAACACACCAGATGGGAGCGAAGTCAGGACTTTCAGCTGTAATTCAAGGGAGTTGACAAAAGTGGGGCACTAACCATTCAGGAAGGACAGCCAGTGGTATACACCGCCCCCCCCCCATTGTTGGTGGCTCATAAGTAATGGAACAAACCAACATCATTTCAAACTTAAGGATCGCCTTTAATACCTGGATGAAAATCCTTTGCAGTCAATGACTGCCTGAAGTCTGGAACCCATGGACATGACCAAATGCTGAGTTTCCTCCCTCGAGATGCTGTGCCAGGCCTTTAGTGCAGCTGCCTTTAGCTGCTGCTTGTTTGTGGGTCTTTCTGCCTTCAGTCTTGTCTTCAGGCAGTGAAAAGCATGCTCTATTGGGTTGAGATCAGGTGACTGACTTGGCCATTGAAGAACATCCCACTTCTTTGCCTGGAGAAACCCTTGGGTAGCTTTTGCTGTATGTTTTGGGTCAGTATCCATCTGCAATATGAAGCGGTGTCCTATCAGTTTGGCAGCATTCGGCTGAATCTGAGCAGAAAGTATAGTCCTATACACTTCAGAATTCATCCTGCTGCTTTGATCAGCAGTCAGGTCATCAATAAACACCAGTGACCCGGTTCCATTGGCAGCCATACAATGCCCATGCCATAACACTGCCTCCACCATGTTTGACAGATGATGTGGTCTGCTTTGGATCATGAGCTGTTCCTTTCCTTCTCCATACTTTTCTCTTCCCATCATTCTGGTACAAGTTAATCTTGGTTACATCAGTCCAAAGAATCTTGTTCCAGAACTGGGCAGGCTTTTTTAGGTGTTTGCTGGCAAAGGCTAATCTGGCCTGTCTGTTCTTGAGTGTTACCAATGGTTTGCACCTTGTTGTGAACCCTCTGCATTTACATTCATAAAGCCGTCTCTTGACTGTAGATGTTGACAATGACATGCCTACTTCCGCAAGAGCGTTCTTGACCTGGCTAGATGTTGTGAAAGGGTTCCTCTTCAACATGAGCAGAATTCACTTTAGCTGTCTTCCAGGCCTTTGAGCTTGCCAGTTACTTCCTTCTTTTTCAGGATGTTCCAACTGTTGTGTTGGCCACTCCCACTGTTTTTGCTATCTCTCTGATGGGTTTGTTTCCTCAGCCCAATGATGGCCTCCTTCACTCGCATGGACACCTCTTTGGACCTCAAGTTGGGAGTTCCAGTGAACAGCTACCAACTGCAAATGTAACACTTAGAACCACCTCCAGGCCTTTTATCTGCTTGATTGGTCATGTGGTACCCAGGAAACAGGCCACATCTGGCCATGCAGCTGTTTGTCAGCCATTCATTCCATTACTTATGAGCCACCAACGATGGGGGGGGGTGTATGCCACTGGCTGTACTTCCCGAATGGTTAGTGCCCCACTTTTGTCAAACCCCTTGAATTACAGCTGAAAGTCCTGACTTCGCTCCCATCTGGATGTGTTTCCTTTCACCTTCAATGTGGTGGTGTACAGAGGCCAACTGCCAAAACAGTTGTCCTTGTTCCAGTATTTCTGGCCCTGACTGTAAGTGCATAATCTCTCTGATATTGTGCTGACATACGCAGCTGACTGAGATCAGCAGGCTCAGGCAAGTCACTCCGGTGCTTGCATTATTTATTTATTTTAAAGTTCTCTACCCTGCTTTTCAATTACAAGACCCCCAAGATGATTTACAACAATTTAAAAATACAATATACAGTAAAGTCATAACAATAAGATACAGTTAATAACAGAGAGGTAAAAGAAACAGGAGCAACACCACAAACCACAACGGGAAGAAGAAGAATTAAAACAAGCCAAATGCTGGGTATAATAGGAATATCTTCAACTACTTACCTAATGGGTAAGAGAGAGGAAACCAACCAGGTTTCCCAAGGGAGAGAACTCCATAACCTTGGCACCACTACCAAAAATACCTTATCACAGATCCTAGTCAGCCAAGCCTCTGAAGGCAAAGGGACATGGAGGAAGCCATCACATTATGAAGACAGTGGGCAGGCTGTCTCATATGAGAGAAGACAGTCCTTCAAATAGGTGTCTCGAAAACCATTAGGGCTTTAAAGGCAATAACCAGCACTTCAAATTGCGCCTGGAAACAAACAGGAAGCCAGTGCAACTCACATAACACCAGTGAAATATATTCCACAAAGCTGACCCCAGCAACCACACTGGCTGCTGCATTTTAACTAACTGGAAGTTTCTTAACACTTTTCATGGGCAGCCTCATGTAGAGTACATTGCAACAATCCAATCTTGATGTAACCAAGGCATGTGTAACTGTGGCCTCATTTGCCACAGTATTTGTTTGTGCCCCCCGAAAGTTCAGTATTTGCGTCTTCAGCATCTAATGGAAAAAACGCTATATTCAACACCCATCCCAGAAATGAGAAGAAGCAAAGAAATCTCCTTAAGCTTTTATTAATGCTGAAAAGGGAAGACATTTAAATAAACACTAGTAACTCAAGCTGCATGTGTCCCTAGCTTAGGCTGCCTCCATTTTTATGGTCTTCTCACAGTCTGGGTTGAGTGTCATTTCGGTTTGAGAGGGTGAAGGTTGTTATTTTTGGCTCTCCTCTTATTTTGGACAAAGACCTCAATTTCTACACATTTTATTTCTTACGAGGAAGTTTGCAATTACAGTGTAATATGTCCTTTCTAGTATAGATATGGGAGATGTAAAACAAGCATGTAATAAAACAAAGACAAATCCTCAGAGTCTACAGAATGTCTGGGAAGTGGATAGAGGAGAAGCCACCACCATCACCCAAAAAGTTCTTAGTTTCAATTAAATTATCTCCCTGGAGCCGATACAGGTTTGTGTATATATTTATGGTGTTGATTAATCACAGACTGTTGATGTGAGGCTACTCTTCTAGTCACAGGCTGGATAAAGAAATTACTGCCAAGTAAGTTTTATATGGGTCAAGACACAGGCCTACAATCTATAGCTTGGCATAATTTACACATAGTGCCTAAAATGTTGAGATACATTCAGGTTACAGTCTGCCTGTCAGTGTGCACAGCAGTTCCTGGTTTTGTTAAAGCTTTATGTACCACCTAGTTAAAAAAACAAACAAACACTTCTCAGCTGTCCTCTGTTCTGCATCCTATTTCTTCATTCTTACTGGGAACACAGCCTATTTGACAGCACTTCAGCCTGACTACATTAGCCCTCGTGAAATTTCATACAATGCTCACTCTTAATATTTTTCCCCTTGATAGAGGGAAGGCCTCCTTTTCTCATTTCCTTTCAATTCCCATGAACCCTAGAGAATAATACCAAGTAATCATTATCTAGCTGTGAACATAGCAAGTGTCAATGACGTCACAGTAAACAGTTCAGGCTAGGCATCAACAACGTAAGCAGGCATCACAAGAAAGGGAAAATCATAAACAGACAAATGTGAAATGCCTCTTTTATATTTACATCAGTTGGGTTATTTCCTAGATATAGTAGCATCTTGGCTATGGGCCAAGGGATAGACATTATTCAAAAGCTAGTTTAAACAAGAAAGTTTGCTTCTTTATCTCTGCTGGTAAAATGATAATTCCCTATCAGAGCTTGGTAAGTAGTAACTGAATTGTCGCCATTTCACCAAGTCATACAAGGATGGACACACCATCACCAATTAAGGCGCTGATACAGAATTACATATCAGCAGTAGAATTCCACAAGGACAACTGCATCTACAAAACAGCCATATAATGAAACCATTTCTGTCAACAGAGTCATCAGCTCAGACATAATATCCATGCACCACCATGCCCAGATGTCTTCCACTTTGAACCTCTCCCTGCTCCAGGATTATCTTCTTTATTAAGCTCTGAAGAGAATTTAGCGTTTAACCCTTTCCCTTGACTTTCTTGTCAATATGCCAAAAAAGTTTTTTCCCCCACATTTGGAATCTTCCAATTTTGTAGCTAGGCATGGCTGCCTTCACTGAAAACATTCAATGAGATTTCTCCCTGTACAAATAAAAAATAAGCAATACAGAATGTGGGGTCTTGTGTTGGTGCAAGATTAGGACATCATTAAGTACCCTACACAGATGGCTAAAGGTGCGAAGAAAAACATGCTGAATACAGTTTTGCTGCTAAACATAAAAAACAGAAATATTTAATTATATTGTTCTTGCTTTTAAAATACATCAGAATAAGCAGGAAGAATCTCTCAATAGCACAACCCATCCACCTTATTAAAAGAAATAATTACCTCATTTCAAGAAAATATAAAGTTCATGTGGAGTTTCTATATGCCCAGTTTATTCTGTATCAACTGTTTCTTCATTGCACAACTATCCTCTTTCATCTTTAGCTGAACTGTTGCAGCTCATCACAGACCTTGGATCACAGACTTGCCTACCTTCTTGATTAATTGGGATAAGTCATAATTACTTACTTTGGCACCTCATTCTAATGTTCATTTATATGAACCAGGACCTTTTAGATGGGCTAAAGATAAAAATCTTTAGGAATGCAGATTCCAAAACAAATCAACAAAATTACAGAAGTTCACATAGGCAAGGCATTGCCAAAGATAACCATTGATCTTAAATGTTAGTAGGCATTATATTTCTCCCTTCGGGAAAAGTTAACTCAAGTAAAATGCATGTTTTACCTCATTTGTTTAGTTAGAGGCCTGCACCTAACTGTCCAAATTATCTGTCTTTGTAAATGCTCTCTCTTTTGTTAAATTGTTGATAACCTTGAAAGGGGATAGGCCAGAATTTGAAAAACAAAATAATTATACCTTACACTATTGGCAGGATATCCATGGTCCACAAACTAGATTTATTAGTACTGGAAGTTAGAAATCATGTTCTATCTTTGGATATTCCTAGTTGAAATTTGAGTTGAATCTCTCACAGCGCTGGATATTCAGTCACTGAAAAACATCTGGAGGTAAGACTTTAACCACAGATAGCAGGAACAGTGGACTTGAAAACATAGTTTCTCTGCTGGAAGCTGCCTCTACAATTTAACACTTCGAAGTAGAGAAAGCAACAGGTCATCCCAGAGAGATCTGGAGCACCCCTCTTATTGAGGGCCTCCCAAGGGTTATGGGTTGGCAACCTATACACAATGTACAATGAGGCATAACAAGACTTGTTTTACTCGGAAGAAGAGCACACCTCGGCTGTCATACACTAGACTGTGTTCAGCAGAAAGGGAACCTTATTAGCTTATTCTTTAACATTACAGTGTCAGGAAACCATTATTACCAAGGGGGGCAAGTACAGTCAGGGCCAGAAATACTGGAACAAGGATAACTGTTTTGGCAGTTGACCTCTGTACACCACCACATTGAAGTTGAAACACACCCAGATGGGAGCGAAGTCAGGACTTTCAGCTGTAATTCAAGGGAGTTGACAAAAGTGGGGCACTAACCATTCAGAAAGGACAGCCAGTGGCATACACACACACCCATCATTGGTGGCTCATAAGTAATGGAACAAACCAACATCATTTCAAACTTAAGGATCACCTTTAATATATGGATGAAAATCCTTTGCAGTCAATGACTGCCTGAAGTCTGGAACCCATGGACATGACCAAATGCTGAGTTTCCTCCCTCGAGATGCTGCGCCAGGCATTTATTTATTTATTTATTTATTGCATTTATACCCCGCCTTTTTTCCTCTTGCAAGGAACTCAAGGCGGCTTACATTATCCTCCTCCTCTCCATTTTATCCTCACAACAACAACCCTGTGAAGTAGGTTGGGCTGAGAGTCTGTGACTGGCCCAAAGTCACCCAGTGAGCATCCATGGCCGAGTGGGGACTAGAACCCGGATCTCCCAGCTCCCAGTCCGTCACTCTCACCACTACGCTACACTGGCTCTGCCTTCAGCTGCTGCTTGTTTGTAGGTCTTTCTGCCTTCAGTCTTGTCTTCAGTAAGTGAAAAGCATGTTCTATTGGGTTGAGATCAGGTGACTGACTTGGCCATTGAAGAACATCCCACTTCTTTGCCTGGAGAAACTCTTGGGTAGCTTTTACTGTATGTTTTGGGTCATTTTCCATCTGCAATATGAAGCAGCACCCAATCAGTTTGGCAGCATTCGGCCGAATCTGAGCAGAAAGTATAGCCCTACATACTTCAGAATTCATCCTGCTGCTTTTATCAGCAGTCAGGTCATCAATAAACACCAGTGACCCGGTTCCATTGGCAGCCATACCTGCCCATGCCATAACACTGCCTCCACCATGTTTGACAGATGATGTGGTCTGCTTTGGATCATGAGCTGTTCCTTTCCTTCTCCATACTTTTCTCTTCCCATCATTCTGGTACAAGTTCATCTTGGTTTCATCAGTCCAAAGACTCTTGTTCCAGAACTGGGCAGGCTTTTTTAGGTGTTTGCTGGCAAAGGCTAATCTGGCCTTTCTGTTCTTGAGTGTTACCAGTGGTTTGCACCTTGTTGTGAAGCCTCTGTATTTACATTCATAAAGCCGTCTCTTGACTGTAGATGTTGACAATGACATGCCTACCTCCTCAAGAGCGTTCTTGACCTGGCTAAGTGTTGTGAAAGGGTTCCTCTTCAACATGAGCAGAATTCTGCGGTCGTCAACTTTAGCTGTCTTCCGTGGTCTTCCAGGCCTTTTGCTGCTGCTGAGCTTGCCAGTTAATTCCTTCTTTTTCAGGATGTTCCAAACTGTTGTGTTGGCCGCTCCCAATGTTTTTGCTATCTCTCTGATGGGCTTATTTTGTTTCCTCAGCCTAATGATGGCCTCTTTCACTCACATGGACATCTCTTTGGACCTCATGTTGGGGGTTCCAGTGAACAGCTACCAAATGAAACTGTAACACTCAGAACCACCTCCAGGCCTTTTATCTGCTTGATTGGTCATGGGGTACCCAGGAAACAGGCCACACCTGGCCATGCAGCTACTTGTCAGCCATTTGTTCCATTACTTGGAACGATGGGGGGGGGGTGCCACTGGCTGTACTTCCCGAATGGTTAGTGCCCCACTTTTGTCAAACCTCTTGAATTACAGCTGAAAGTCCTGACTTCACTCCCATCTGGGTGTGTTTCCTTTCAACTTCAATGTGGTGGTGTACGGAGGCCAACTGCCAAAACAGTTGTCCTTGTTCCAATATTTCTGGCCTTGACTGTATGTGCCATCATTGCCTGTATCACTGGAGTTACTTAGGTTCGCAGAAGCACAAACATAATGGGAAGACAACCACAACAGGTATTAACAAATCCTAATTAATCCTAACAAATAAAATAAATGTTTTTATTGTAGAATTTTATTGTTTTAAACTGTTTTATTATATGCTGTACATTGCCCAGAGTGGCTGGGTGACCAGCCAGATGGGCGATTAATAAATGTAATAATAAAATAATAAAAATATCCCTGGAATCTCCAATTAAAAGTGTCAGGTTGCAGATGATGTAAAAGATCTCTGCTGGTAGAAGGCAGCTTCCACTGTTCTTAATACACTCCATGATCCAGCTTCTCTGCACAAGAAGGACAGAGCACTGAGTGAGGGGCAGCTCAGAAGGCAGAAGTAAAGGTGAGGAAGAATAAATTGACCTAGCCCATTCTTCCCTCATTCCTCCTTCCCTATGCAACCTTTCACTAGTAGAAAGAGTAGCTCCATTCACAGACCTGAGTCACTGGATGTACCTGAAGCAGTAGCACACTGCCAGATGCCATCAGATTACAAAAAAAAAATGACATGAAAACCAGTGGAGAAATACGGGGGGCATCAGGGACAACCAAAAGGAAGAACACATGAAGAACTGAAATAACAGAATGCTGGTCCTAACACATATGAATGTGTGTGCATGCATATGTGTACATATGCACATATATACCATCATCCAGTTTTTTAATATTAATTAAGCTATTGAAAGCTGCCTCAACCTGTGAAAACACCTCATGACACAAACTGGTCAGCGTGGTTTATAATGCCACAGTTTTATATGTCTTCTGACTGCAACAGACTAACATGGCTACTCTTTGGGAACTTAATGCTGGTTATGGCTTACTTCAACCTAGTCTTCATTTCACAACTATTTTATACCTCTGTGCTGGCTATTTATGAAATGAAGCAAACAGAAAAAGCACAGTATTACATCCAATTGCTGGCAGTTGTTGAATAACACTATTTCATTATTGCAAGTTTGGGCTATGTGTAAGGTAAGTTCTCACAACTGAGGAAGTCTGAACATTTGAAACTGCCTGTTCAAATTCAATTCTATCATTTCCCCTACATCTATCACTGCATTTTTCAGATAACTCAGTATGTCCTTACTACTTCTATTCTAGTATCTTTAAGAATACTCTGTACTGTGGACTGGGATTGAAAAAGCCCCTTAGTATGCATGAGCAACAAGGAGCTTCTATCACTAGGTCAGTTGGCACATGAACTAGTCTTTACTGAAAACCTTTAATTCCAAGGATTTAAATTAGAATACCATAATAGTGGTTTACTAATTTACTACACACCTGGCCTACAGAACGCCGACTCTACTGATCAAGCCCATTCAATGATGTCAGTATCCAAATCTGAAGGAATCTTAAGTTTCTGCCCCATTCAGTGGATGCCATCTGCCATTTCTTTTAAATTTAGTTATCTTGTTTTTAAATTTATGACTTGCACAAAGCAAGGTGACAAGCTTTTCTTAAGCCCAGAGTAAATAATACACTCATGCAGACTGAACTAATGAATATTTACTTGGGGAAAAGTCCCACTGTGTTCAGTTGAGATTACTCCCAAGTAAATGTGCATGGGATCACAGGCTGCAATCTTATACATACTTAACTGGGAGTGAGTCCCACTGAACTCTTTTTCTGGGTAAATATGCATAGGATTGCACTGTAAATCAACTATCAAGAACAAAATGTGTGTGATTTTGGATTTGTCCTGTTGAGCAAGAATAAAGCTGTGAGCTAAACAGCAAGAAACCACCAACTACCTTTGTTATTTTGTGCCGCACTTGTAAAGCACTGAGCACTACCTCACATAGCAAAGGCTCAGAATTAATTTTATCTCCAGAGGAAACCAATAATGCCAGATCCAGAAAAAGCCCTTCCACAGTTCTACTCACAATTTGGAATCCAGCTTCAGGAGAAATCCCAGCTTGTCATATTCTGAAAGACAAAAGCAGGAGACTTCAGGTAATTAAGGCAACAAGAGTCTTCATTATCCAGGTGCCCCATCAAAGAGCAGAAACTCTGTTGTGAAGGGCAAAAATGTTTCTAAGCTGGAAGTAACAGCATGGTTAATACATCAACAAAATCTCACCAAATGTACTTCTGCATAAATACTTTTCTGGTTTCTTAATTTTATTTATTACATTTCTATACCACCCAATAGCCAAAGCTCTTTGGGTGGAATTTTATAGAAAGAGATCGTAAAACAATAAGAATGCATTTTTTTCTTTCAGTGGATTAGGCCCTTTTCTGTATATACCTTTCTCAACTTGACTCTGGACACGGGTCAAGTATTTTGCAAATTCTCAGAATAATGATAATTCACCCTGTTACAAAACATTTTCTAATGCCTACCACAATTAAATGCAAAGCCTTCATTTAATTAAAAAAAAACGCATTATAATATGTGTTTCTTCAGGGAAACAGTGCACAGCATCCCAGAAGAATTATTTTTGATTGAGCAGGGATATTCCCACTTATGTATTAGATGTATAAAGCACAGCCATCAACTCTATGTAACCACTGCCTTCTTACTCAAAAAGGATACAACAGAAGGATATAGCAAGAGTACTGACAGCTTCCCACACTGTTCCATCTGGCAGTCTCAAATCTCAACCCAAATTGCATTCTGGCTCAGCAAACTAGAGACAGTAGCATCCCAGCTGTCTGCTTCCAGCTGCTTCAGGTGTTGATGTGCAATTTACAGATTGGATTTACTCTTCCTCATGAAGTCTCCAAACGAACTTTCAAATGAATTCCATCACCTCACCCCCCCCCCCCGCAATTCTAAAAACGAAGACAACAATATTATGTTTTGAGAAACCGGGTAGCATTCAATATCATTTTTATTAGAACAGATATTTTAAAAGAAAAATATTACATTTTTCTTTTAGAAGATAATTGACAAGACAAATCACTAGCCAAATCAGGAGAGCACATGACTGAAAGCAAGTGCTTATAAACCCTCCCTGCACTCCCGCTCCATATTATCTACATGTCTGGGCAAAAAGAGATAAACACAGCCAGAATACAGCTGAACAGACCCACTATGCCAGAAACACCATTTATTTAAGCCATCTTGACTATTCAAGCTGTGACTGCACCTTGTCGTGTTGTCCAAACCCGGGCACCATGGGTTTTGCAAGGGTTATACAGGCCATGGGTTCTATGAGGGTTATTTAACCCTCACATAACCCACAGTCCCTGGGTTAGGACAACACGACAAGCCGCAGTCCTGGTTTGAGTATTCAGGATGGTGTCCATGGGCGCTGCAGCTCATCATGGCTTAAATAAACCATGACAAGCTGCACTGATTGTGTGAACATAGTCCAAGTTTGCAATAGGCAAGAAGCAGCTTTGTCTACAGGGGTGAAGTTATAACACACTTAAGACAGGAAGTTCTGAACACTCTAAATTCCAGTGACTTCAGTTGAAGATTAAGTATTGTAGAATTTGCTACTTGCATCTCCTGAGAAACGGAATTCACAACAAACATCAGTCTCCTGTGGTGGGGATCAAATGGATGGGGTTCTCAGCCCTTTGTTGCAGAAATGTTGTAGTCCTATGTGCATTAACAGACATTGTATGCAAACAACCAGGAACCCTCTTGTTCTGAAAGCTGAGTTTTAAGCCTCTTTCAAGCATAAATGAAACTCAGTGGTACTGTTCCTTACTGAAGGGCCATACACTGACCTTTGGAATAGCATACTGTATTTTTTTAAAAGCAACACAGTGTAGCACAAGACACTTTGCAGATACACTTTTATTTAAAAATAAGAGGCTTGCATAAGAGATGCTGTTTGGAAATTTTGAAATACTGGGTATAGGATTTAAAAACTCCACATAGCATTCTGTAAACTTAAAATTTAAACACACCTACATATAACTACCATTAATACAAATCCAATCCTGCTTTGAATTCTGCAAATACTAATAATTCCCCAACCACCCCAGAGGAGTGGTGATGGTCAATCAGTAATATAGAATGTCTCCCTGAGCTGTACAAAACTTCCTTTTATTTATGTTCCTCTTGACTAACTTAAAATAGGCTCTCAAAGTGGCTATTACTGCATGGATTTAGAGCCAAGCTACACATCCAGAAATATGGGGTTCAAGCCTCATAAGATTCATACAACTTCAGAAGCAGGTGGGATTATCCACAGCCATAAACTCAAAATTCTTCAGACTTAATGAACAAGAAGTATATGCATTTTCAAAATGATAACTAACTCCTAGCCTGGTTTATAAGACAGCCAAATTTGGTCATATATGAATTCAGAAATGAATAATTTTGAATTCTGCATGATAATATCAGAGGAGGACAGTTTTATATGTTCTACTTTGGAGATGTCCAAAATTGATAGTCAAGCAGATCTTTTAAATTTCCAAAAATATGACCATGGTATATATGGTATATATGAGGTATAAAGGTTTTATTTTGTACATCCACAATTGAGAAGTTTTACATTTCTAGATAAGATGTTTAATATTTAAGCATTTATTAATCCTTACTTATTTTTAAGTAAGGATTAATAAATGTTAATTCACACAAATAAAAAAATACACTGACAAATGGATCACCATTAACAAAGTTTGAGGAACCACTGCTGTCCTGGATAACATAAAGACAGCCTCATCTGAAACTAAGAGCAGCAGAAGCCTAAAGAAACTTCACTGCCCAAGAATACTGATCAATTAATGGATTTTTCTAAACAGAGAGAGATGAACTATCCCAACTAAAATGATAAAAGCAGAGGTATTTTATTCATTTAGGGGAAGCAGAATGTTTCTTGAGGTATGGGAACATAACAGACAAGATGCTATCTTCCACTAATCTTTGTACCAGATGGGGCAACACATCACAGATAACCCCAGCACTTTACAAGTACAAGAAATTAATTTCCCCTCATCCCAGAACACACACTGGGCCTCAGGCTGAAAGAGTTAAAAACATATTATTCCTTGTTGTAAGGAAACCGAGATTCAAATGCCTAATCACTGCCAACAATTCAATAATAATAAAAGTACAACAGCAATAACACAAACAGTTACAGCTAAGCACAGCAAGCTCAATAAACTACACACTTTTTGTGTCAAGCTAAATACTTGCACAAATGTGGAACTTTCCTCTGAAAACCTACGGTCAATCTAGCTGCTGGACAATTAAGTGAGAAATGCTTAGTCTAATTGCTGAACTCCCAACAGACCACCCAAACAGGGAACAGAGCAGAAAGAGCAGATACATGTACAATCTGTCCACCTTCACATTTTCCAGCTGCAGCCACATGTTTACACAGACAGAAAGAAATTGAATCTTCTCTAGTGTGCATCCCTCAAGGGCTGAATAATTATGAAAAACTTAAGCTTTCATATGTTATATTGTTTTATGGTGCACTTTGTGGTTTTAGCTTTTGTGAATCGCCCAGACAGCTTCAGCTATTGGGCGGTATAGAAATTAAATAAATACATACATACATAAAATCTAAAAAATAAAAAAAACATATACACAAGTTAAACCAAAGGGCAGATACTACAACCTCAGCACCTGCCTGACAACATTTTTTCTTGGAGAGTCAATTAGTTCTGCCCTCAGGAAAGGAAGAACTGCAACCCTTTCTGATGCTTTGGGTTCATGTGTACATTTTTTGCAGAAATATTCTAGAAATATGCCTGGAAGTATAGACTATGGGAACACGTTCGACCCATGTTCTATGCATAAAGTTTTATCAGTTTGTTCTGTTTCTGTCACCTGGCTTGTTTCAGAAACTTTGGGATATAGTTGGGTAGTCAAGCTCCTCTAACTGCTAGAGGATGATAGTTCATTCATTTCAGGTACTGACCGAGTATTCATCAAGGAAACTACAGAATCTACATCTTTGCACATAACGGTTACAGGAGAATATAGTACATTTAGAATTGGGCTCCCATGTGATCTTACTTTGAAGTGCACTGTGATTTGCTCTTAGACTCCGTCCTCTGAGTCCTGCCTCCTCACAATTCAGACAACCAGTTCAATAAAATGCTCATGATTATACAGAGATTTCTGGTTTGAGGATCCTGTTTCATGGTACCAATGTATCCATGTACTTAAGGAATACACGCAGTTGGGCTGATGTCTAACCCAGGGATAGACAACTTGGCACCATACGGATGTTTTGGACTACAACTCCCACAAACCCCATCCAAAATAATCAATGGTCAGGGATCATGGGAGTTGTAGTCCACAACTTCTGGAGGGCCCCAGGTTGTCTACTCCTGGTCTAACCTCTCTGATCATTATATCTTACTGGAAATTGACTATTGCCACATTTGCTCAGGGTGTGTTTCTACCAGTAGCGTAGTGGCAAATTCAGAGGTCCCTTCATGACAGTCACAGCCACGCCCCCTTCTAAGACTGTACAACCTTGTAAGATATACAACCTTCAGCTGGGATCCAAAAACAGTGCAGCTGAGAGTAAGGCAGTGGTATTTCAATTGGATGTCTGAGAAAAAATGCAGGGGTGTTAAAATCTTTTTCACCCACCCACCCACCCACCCAGACACCAACATTTTAGGTTTTCAAAATATGATACTCTATGGAAGCTTCACCCTCTCAACTCAGCCTTCATGGACAGATCCCTTCTCATTTAAACAGCCCCCTTGCACACTCCCTTAGCACCCCAACATTAACCACTGGCCTTCCTTAAGCTCCTTCATTACATCTCTCCCCTCCCCCAACAGAAACATTCACACACCAGGTGGATTGAACTACACACACACACACACACACACACACACACCTTCTTTCTCCTCTCCCCCCCACTGATTTTTTTTCTGTTTCCCTTCCCTCCACCAGGGTTTGTTTGCTCATGCCATGCCAACCTTGTACCAAAAATTGTAGCTGACAGAGCAAGTTGCCTTTGGCAATTCTGCTTAGTGTAGAAATTAATGTTCAAGAATTAACAGTGCAATCCAATGTGTGTTTATTTTGAATTAAATTTAGAGAAATCTTGGGAAGGCAGCTAAGGCTGAAGTCCTATGCACACTTACCTGGGAGAAAGCCCAACTGGCAATTAAACATAGTGGGACTGACTTCTGAGTAAACATGCATAGGACTGTGTGATAAATCCTAAAAAGTGGCCCAGACCAACTCTTACAATGAATATTAATAATTCAATAGCTGAACAAGACACCATCTTGCTTCTCATTTGCACCGCCCATCTACCTCCATCTTTTTCATGTTCAAGATGTGAAAGAAACTTTTCCATAACAATTCTCCACATACACACCCCGGTAAAGCACAAAAAGGCACCAATCCTAAACACACTTACCGAGGGAGCTGGTGTATTGCTGTGGCTCTATTCTCCTTTCCTGCCCTGAAAATGTGGGAGTGAGAAAAAATGGTGCTCTAGCTGGCTCTGGCTGCTGGGATATAGTTTGGAGAACTGCCAAGAACAAGTTTAAGCCTCAAGAGTTTTAAGGGTTATGCAATAATGACCCCTCCCCCAACAAACCTCAGTTAAGGGTATGTAAATCAGCTGCATGTGGGTTTTTAAATAAAAGATGCAAAACAATGGGGGCATATTTTCAAGAGGAGGACAAGGATCTAGGCCATTCACATCTCCACACCCTTACTTCCTAAAGGCACTTTATATCTAAATGGTGTGAGGAAAAAGAGGAACATAATACTGATAATAATAGTTTGTATATTCAAAAATTAAGTTTCAAACAGCTCAAACCACAACCCACACCCTGCTGCCTTTTTTGGCCGCCACCACCGCCACCCAACAGACTGACTGAGCTGACCTATCTGAGTCTGTTGTTGGCCATCGTGTTCTCAGGCGCAGGGCTGCTGGGTTGCCGTCACTCTATGACTGGCTGGGCTTGCTGGGGGCACAGGATTGACAATCATGATCAGCATCTCCATCAAGCAACTTAGCCTGGCCCACGTGCTCCCATCCTTCCCCGAAACCAGATGGCAACGGCGCAGGCTCAGGCACAGGCACGGCGGGCAGCTCTTCCATCTCTCCATCTCGGAGCGAGAGAAGGTGGGCTGCAAGAGAGGGTAAATTAACCCTTTTCCGGGCAAGGCTGCCTTGCCCAGGTGGGCTCTCTGGATGGGGCAGGGGGGAATTCACCACTCTTCCTGTCCCATGCTTGGCGCTTCGGGGAGAGTAACTGCAATAGCAGCAGCAGTGACCACTCTAGGGCTCTTCCAGCTGCCTGCCCTGCCCCACAAGTAAACAATGGTGGCGCACACACACACGCACACACACACACACACACACACACGCTCCTGCTTCTGCCATGGCCAGTGCTGCAGGACAAGGGCAGCGCTGGGCGTGCAGGTACGGAGCAAAGCGGGGAGAGGTGGAGAAGCTGAGAGCTGAGGAGGAGAATAGGGGGTGCTGAGAGGAGGATACAGAGCTCCCTTAGGCTCCCTCTCTCACCCCCTTTGTCTGGCGTCACCTGCACTCCCTTCCTCTGCTCCCTCCTCCTCCCATAGCAGACTAACCTGGCTGGGAGCCGGCTGCAATAAAAGTGCAGGAGTGAAGTCCCGGTGTGACCTGCCAGCACTACACCACTGGTTTCTACACACATCTGCAACCCTTTCCAGAACAATAATGACTGGCAAAAGATAGAGCACTGACAATTTCAGGAGGTCCCACACCAGTGTATAAAGGAATACAGACGCACATCCTTGTTCACCAGTGTACAGAAGTACATCCTTGTCCATTTCAATAGAGGGCTTTGGCAGGAACTTTCAAGTGTATTTTGTCTAGTTTGCCAGCTCTTTCCAGCCTTTCTTTCAGACAAAATGAAACCATTTGAGCCACAGTGGTTATTAAGGGACAACACAAAATGGCAACAGAATATTGCCATGTGGCAACAAGGCTGAAAATGTATCTTTAGTAATAAGCACTGCACCTACCTCACATAAGAATCTGCCTCTCTTCTTAAGCAACTTAGTTTTAAGATTTAGGAGTGGACTGGCAAGACAGAAAGATCTTTAAGGTTATATGGATACAAGACCTGGGATATTGGATAAATACATGATAAACTGGTGGCAAAAAAATTCCTGTGAAACTTCACAACAGCATGAAATCTGGCTACCCTATCCCTTGCTCTTGTGGTTTCAAGTTTATTTATTTATTATAGGTATTTTTATTTTCATACCATCCTTCAACCATATTCTCAGGGCCGTTTACAAGAAAGCTTACTGGGCCTGCATAGGGTAAAGTATGCTGCCCAGCTAAGCCAGCCATTGAACTTGTGACAATTTTAATTCATTATGAATCAATTTCCAACAAAGATATCTTAAGTGCCGATAGCAGAATGTTGATACCATGAAGTGCATACTCTATAGAAATTCATAGTGGAGGGGACAACAATTTTTTATGGTGTAGTTAATGTTACTTGCAAGAAGCTCTTTTTTGAAAAAAAAAAGTTACGTAGTAAACATATTTAAGGGCACAATCCTATGGGGATAAGTGGCTGCCTCCGAACTCAGAGGTGATCACCTATCCAATGCAGGGCAAGAGAAGTGCGGAGAGGGTCATCTCCTCTGAGCTTCAGCTGCCCTGCATAAATCGGCTGTCTAGCCGCGGGAAGGTGGAGCAGGGGAAGTGGCTGCCGGACGACATTTTGGATGTGACGTACTGACATTTCTGCCTTCCCCGCCCTGGAACGCCCCCAGGAACACCCCATTTTAACCACTCCACGCTCCTCTTCTGAGCATGGAGTGCAGGGCCGTTTCAAGCTGCCTGTGAGGCAGTGCGGGGGAGGGGGAAGGTCAGTTCTCAGGGAACTGACATATCCTATGGCTGACTAGCAGCCATAGGATTGCTCTCTAAATAAATAAATACAAATAAACAACATTTTCCTGAGCAAAAAGGCACTAATCTAAACTGCAACAGAAGTCAAGGGGAGTTATGAGAATCAGATTAATAGTTTAGTTGGGAATTTATACAAGAGGAAGATTCTGTAACTAGGAAGGCAGGAAACAAAATGTTGTTACATTAATTTAACAGAGGTTATAATTAAGAGAAGGAATCATTTGTTTGTTTGTTTGTTTGTTTATTTATAACATTTGTGTCCCACCCTATATCATTAAGATCTCAGGGCAGCATACAAATAGCAAAGGTAGAGACTTGGGATTTAATCTATATTTCATTTGCTGTCAATTTGATCAAATGTAACATCTGTTCAGAAAGAACACTGTCCAGCCCCTCTTGGGAAACTGCCCCTATATTTGTCTTTTATCTGCCCAGATGGTTTTAGATGGCTCTTACCTACATGCAAATTAACACCCTGAAGTTAATGAAGGTTATGAGATGCTACAGTTGCCAACACATTGTCCAGTTGGATGCCAGATGATAAAGGATTTTGTTGACTTTATTTTGGAGCGCCCATTGTACTTAGATTTGAGGTTTCAGTAGCTTGACCCCTTACTGCTGGTATTAAGAGTTAACATCCCTTTAAACAAAATTGTATCCCTATTGGCCGACACAGATTATTTTGTGAAATACTGTACTGTTAAATTTGTTAAGGGCGCAATCCAGTGGGGGTAGTCAGCCGCCTCCAAACTCAGAGGTGACTGACTATCCAATGCAGGGCAGGCAGAGCATGGAGGGGATCTTCTCCACCACGCTCCAACCACCCTGCATTAGCGGCTAGATGGCCAATTTCGGCTGTTTAGGTGGGGGTGGGTCAGAGGGGGGAGGAAGGACAGACGGTGGATAGGAAGCATCATAACGATGCTTCCACCATCTCCTCCGCGAGGAGCACCCCCTTTTCCCTACTTTGCACTGCTCTTACGAGCATGGAGCCAGGGACGAACTGCGCTTCTTACAAGGCAGTGGGGGCAGGGGCGAGGGGGCGGTTTTCTGAGAATTGACCCCGGAGCACTGGCTCCGAAGTCAGTTCCCATAAACCAAAAAATCCTGTGGCCATCTAGCCGCTGTCTAGCAGCCATAGGATTGTGCCCTAAGTTAGCTTTAGGGAAGAGAAAGTATTTTATTTTGATAGGCGGGAACACTGGACACTGAGCTATTTTAATTAATTTAATAATGTTAGTATACAAATCAGTTGTCAATGGTTTGTTACATTTTTTCTTATTTTCTTATTATACTTAGTCTGATTTCCTTGCATGTTAACATATTGTATTCTTTCTTGTTTTGTTTTGAGTTTGATGTATATGCAAAAGCCTGGTTGGCTATTGAGCAATAAACTGGACTGAACTGTTCAGGAAGGTCTCTACCTTTGTTAAAACAATATAGATACATATGGATATTTTCAGAAGGAAAACAGTAAAATGGCTGCTCTCAATGTTGAAAATTGTTATTACTTTCCAAAACACCCTTCTGTTCCATCATTGTCAATAACTGCCTAGTTCATGCCAATACATAGGTAATAAGAACTGTTCTGAGGCATGGAGAAGAATTTTGGAAATGAAATGACCTCGCCATAGCAAGACTTGTCCAGCTCCCCCTCCCAATTTCACCTGAACTTGTAATGTTCATCACTAGCCCTACTGGTTTTCCTGCTTTCCCACCCTCTCTGTCTCGCGCTTACACAAACTTACCAAATTGCATGTGGAAGAGTTGATACTGAATGAGGTGAATGCCAAGGCTGCGTGCTCAGTTAATTCTGCAGACATGAACATTGGCAAGTATAGGGTTGTTTGTTTTTAAATTCCCATTTACTCATTTACCAGGACGAATAAAAAAACTACAATTCCCAGAGTTCCAGTGGACAACATAGGGTTTGACTGTGTTCAAAAGCCTTCATTACAGAGGACTGGAAACATAGGAAGAGCCTCAGGCTTATGCAAGCCCTCTCAGTTGCTATCCCACCCCCACCTCTGCAACTTGGTGGATTTGGGGGAAGGAAAGAGAATTAGTAGACAAAGAGAGCCATTGGGGAGTGAAGGTGCTCCCCTAGAAGAGGTCTTTCCAAGCTTTTGAGAATTCCAAGAATTTTCCAAAAAGCCTTGAAAAGACCCAACCCATTCTGAATCAAGATGGTTGGGTTTCACCCATCTCTGAGACAGGGTGGATATAGATGACAGTTTGCCCAGTGGTAAATTACCATGGTTTTGAAATTACCTGGTTGTTTGTATCATCATCCTGCCAATATCTGCATCTTCCTACTATTTCTTGCAGATGATACCCAACAGGAAAGGCTTAACAAATGCATGGAAGTTATTCTAATTATGTCAAGAAAGAAACTCCCTATCCCGTTGCTTTACATCTTCCTCACCATGGCATCAATGAACATCAATCTTGAATGCCATCTTTTGCTACAGATTGCTCAGCAAATTATAAAATTTAGGCACTGCCCTTTGGCAAGAATTTGCTTTTCGATGAAAATACCAGAGTAGACACCTGAGAAACCCCTTTTCTAGGCTTATATCCAGAACACTTCTCAGTGGCTGCCTGCTCCAGATCACCTTAGGCATCTCCCAAGCCGTAAGCAAATTAGAAATCAGCTGGTAAACCTTTGCAGATGGGGTTGCCTGAATATATATTGTGTAGCTCCACCTTCAACCAGATGCAAGTAGACAAAAACATCACTGGTTCAAAAAAAATAATGTTAACCCAAAGACAGCCCTATCATTGGGTTAAAATCAACATCGTGCTAATGGATGTCTGTTAGTGTAATGGTACTTTCTCCCTCTCTCCTGCCCCCTACAGCCCTCCATGCTGTCTGAAAATCTCTCCAAACCTGCAGAGCACATTTTGAAGTCACATGGGAGGCTGTGGGGGAGAGGGGGAATCACACACCCCTCCTGGTTCTGCTAATGGAGCTGCAGTAAATTTAAGGTAGTCTTCAAGACCAAGGAAATTCAAGGAAATCCATTATATGAGATTATACTGAAATTCAGAGAAAGAACACAAAAAGATAAGGAAATCAACTTTTCCCTTTCGTCTCTAAAATGTTATCTACTTGAACACATGCAAGTCTTTGCTACATAAACTGTGATTTCATTCAGTGCTATGTATCCTCATGTAAGTGCAGTTGAACATTCCTAAGTGAATGTTTCACAAAAAGGGGGTTTGCTCCACTTCAGAAGCTGTATCATATTCCCTAGTAAAAGTCAAAGATAATATTAGCAAAAAAGTAACATGCACAAGTTCTTGTTAACCTCTAGGAACAGTCAACGTGACCTGCAAAAGATGCCAAATAATAAATAAGAGAACATGGGAATATTTTTACTGGAGGGACAGATAAATTAAAGTATTCTTCTAGGCAGATTCCCACCAGAGACATTCATATCCCATAGCTAGAGGAGATGGGAGCAGCTCTTGCTTCTTGAATGTTCTGGGCTTTCAGTTTCTCTGACTAAAGTCACATGTTCAAAGACATAGGTTAGATAGAATTGTTGTTCTGTGCTTATAGAAACATAGAATAGTACGGTTGGAAGGGGCCTACAAGACCATCGAGTCCAACCCCCTGCTCAATGCAGGAATCCAAGTCAGAGCATCACTGACAGATGGCTGTCCAGCCTCATCTTGAATGCCTCCAGTGTGGGAGAGCCCACCACCTCCCTAGGAAATTGGTTCCATTGTCATATTGCTCTAACAGTCAGGAAGTCTCTCCTGATGTTCAGCCGGAATCTGGCTTCCTATAACTTGAGCCCATTATTCCATGTCCTGCATTCTGGGATGATCGAGAAGAGATCCTGGCCTTCCTCTCTGTGACAACCTTTCAAGTGCTTGAAGAGCGCTGTCATATCTCCCCTCAGTCTTCTCTTCTCAAGGCTAAACATGCCCAGTTCTTTCAGTCTCTCTTCATAGGGCTTTGTTTCCAGTCCCCAGATCATCTTTGTTGCCCTCCTCTGAACTCTTATGTGGTGGCAGAGCTGGACCAAGCAAGGCAAAGGAGTTAGTTAAAACAGAAAGACAATATGAGTGTGAATAACAATAAATGCTTAAAAACATGGGATTAAAAACAATTGGAATTTTTTCAGCCCTGTAACTATCAAACCTTGATTGACCTATCAGTCATTGGCATTTTATTTTTGTTCGCTACTTTGTTTTTTCTGAGGCTGGGGCAAGATAGAGTGCAGCAGGAAGGACCAACATTGGAAAGAAAATGAGAAGACAACATTGTCCAGTGTGCATCTTCATGTATTCTTATATTAAGGCTGCAATCCTATATCCTCTTACCTGGGAGTAAGCCCCAATGAACTCAATGGAACTTATTTATGAGGAGATATGTATAAGATTGTGCTTTTAATCTCAAACTGTAATGGATGCTGGTCATAAGAAAGACCCTATATCAGAATATTAAAGACATTTCCTCTATAGATAAAAGAAAGGAAAGCATGCAAAATATATACAGTGACCTGGGTCACATGATCACCACACACCAATTTGACTTATTGAAGCCACGATGAGTTGTGGCATGTGCTGGCAGGCAATTTGAATATTCAAGCCATGGTGTGTGGTCTCTGTGGGTTATCAGGTCACCCAAACCCAGCGAGGATGGTTTATTGGCATGCTTAACAAACCACCCACAAACCATGGGCTGTTTTAGGGTTGTGGGTAGTTTGTTAACCACACCAACAACTCACCCTTGCCAGGTTCAGACAACATGATAAGCCACGGTGCCCACCCACTGTGGCTTGAATATTCAAAATGGCCACTGGCATGCACTGCAACCAGATAAACCAGAGTAGGGTGCGTTGATCATGCAAACCAGCCCACTGAGGCAAAGAGATGTGAAGCCTGCTTGCTAGAATGAAGCAGTGTAAACAGTGTAAATAATGCTCTAGTTAGTTGTAACATGGTTTAGTGGTCAGATCTGCACCATAGTTCAGGAAATATATGAAAATGTTTCAAAGGGAAACTTGATTTAAATCAGTGATTTAAATCAACCTTTTTTCTTGCTGATTTAAGTCATGATTTAAATTTATTTAAATCACCTTGATTTAAATCAATCCACCATGGTTACCATTAATTCTGATATTAATGAACAGAATATTAATGGATTTTAAATTATTCCTACCCTGCTTTTAAATCAAGGTTCTCAAAAGAGCTTATTAAAAATATAAGTAAAAACCATAATAAAACCAGCTAAAACACTCAAAATAAAATGGAATAAAAACCAATCAGCAGAACAGCACCGGAATAAAAACAGCAGCTAAAAGTCTATTATATGCCTGGGGAAATAAAAACTTATCAAGTTAAGCACCATGTGAGCAGCCCTGGGGAGAGCATTCCAGCATTGGGGCAGCATCAGTGAAACGGCCCTTTCCCTGGTTGCCACCTGTTTAATCACTGATGGCAGGGCCACACAGAGAAGGCCCTCTAATGCCAATCTTAACACACAGGCTCATTCACGTGGAAATAGGTGGTCCTTCAGGTACCAAGGTCTTTTTCTGGGATGAATATACACTATCTGATCACCTATGTTAGTTTGCTTTTTAAAAGACAGAAGATGGTATAAGTTGTTTAACGCAGTAGTGATTTTTCATTTAATAATTCTAGTAATACTGATTATACAGGGCTTCATAAAATTATGGATGATTCCTACTTCAGAATGTTTTGTAACTAAGAATCAAAAGGTAAGAAGAGAAAAAAGGAGGAAAGGAAAGAAAAATAGATGTATTTATTTACGGTATTTCCATTCCAACCCATAACCAAGGTTCTCTGGACAGTGGAGATAAAAAATTAAAAATACAATATAAACAAGTATTAAATACAATTACAATATACAAACAGCACAGCAGAGATAAACCAAAAAAGTCACTGTAGACAGGCCTTAAAACTTTAAAAGCAGAAATTCTCAAAATTCATTAAAAGCCCCCCATAAGGGCACTTTAAAAGCATGGGAGAAATTTTTTTAAGTCTTCATCTGCCACTGAAAAGCATGCAAAGTAGGCAGCCAGATGAGCTTTTCTGAGGAAGGCACTTTACAATCTGAGACAACCCCTCTCCCTAGTAGCTACTTGCTGGATCTCACTTCATGGGGCACTCAGAGAAGGTCCTCTGACAATGACCTCAAAGTCCAGGTAGGGAAATATGGGAGGAGAGGATCCATCAGGTAACCTGGTCCCAAGCCATTTAGGGAATGAAAAGTTAAGACCAGCACTGACTGGAAGCCAGTGCAGCCAACAAAGCACTTGCATGATATGTTCAAATCATCTGGTCCCAGTTAACAAGGTTACAATCTTGTTTTGGACTAGCTGAAGTTTCCAGACCATTTTCAAAAGGCCAGGCCCACATACAACACATTACAGTACTCTAAGCAGAAGGTTACCAGAGCATGGATAACTGTAGCCAGGCTATCCATCCAGATAAGATTGCTGTTGGTTTATCAGCCAAAGTGAATAAAAAGCTGTAAACATTAAAACTGAGCAAATTTGGAGTTAAGACATATTCATATAACTGGGCAACTGCAGAGCTGACAGGTACCTCCAAAGTCACCAAAGCCCAGCTCCACTGAGCAGAAGCAGAACCTGCCCACTCCCAAACCACCCATTACAAGTTTCCAACCCTTGAAACATATCAGTAACCCAAATTTCTTCAGTTCGTGTGTCACTTGATTATTGTTTCCTTTTTTCCCCCAACCTGAAATAGTACCTACTAGGAATGGTTGGGCGTGGAATAGCGACAGGTTCTCTCTTAGGTTTGCCTGTTCCCAGGTCTGCAGCAAGGTGTGATGGGAGAGATGACAGAGGCACAAGAGATGTGGGTTTTCTCTCTCTCCTTCCTGTTTTAACAAGGAAAGCTATCCCTCAGTCCAGCAACAGACCACACAACTCAACCTTATTACACAGCTTATTTCTCATCGCAGCTAGGGCTTGAAGCACAAAGAAGCCAAAGCTCTTAATCCTAAATTAGTTTAACATGCAGCACTTTAATGAACTGTTCCATTTCCAAGCTTCCTCTGTGTAGTTGGGATACTTCATTATGAAGACAGAATAACTAAATTTTGTTGGGATAGAGGAATGCATGGTTTTCCTTTTAATTGTCCTCTAACACCTTGTGATGTTTGCCCCAACACACACACAGCTACCACAAGGGTATCTGCAAAGTGCTAAGTTGGAGAGGGTTAGTACAGGGGCGGGGGGAAGGACCCCTCCATTTTCTCTTTAAAACTTCAGAATATTTCCCTTCACCAAGCAAAGCTGGGCAATTTGTGAGCAAGTTCATGCACCCTTGTCCAATCAGCTTTTAGGAACATATTCTCAAGAATGCAGCAAGAAGAGCAGGAAGCAGCCGGTGATTTTTTCAAAGATCCAAGACTGAGATTAGTAACTCAGAAGCACCCTTTGGGGAAGACTTTGCTGTTAGTGCTAGGCAGCAAGCTGTGCTGAATTACTGTGCAGGCAGACGCCTGAGGCCATGTTGGAAGGCAGCAAACATTCTTACCAGAGTAAAATCAGAAATCCTGAAAGACATTTATCACAGGAGTGGGAGGAGCTGGACTAGTTTTAAAGAGAAGTTTATCCGAGCATCTTCTAGTAGGGGCATCACACTTCTTTATGCCTGTACCAAAATCAGGCCAAGGAGAAATTCCCCATCCCTGCTTTGCCAGAAATCCACACTGCAAATTCTCTGTATGTGCCCCTAACACAAGAACTTCATCTTGTGTTGTGGTTATAAGCCAGAACATTGATCGTTCCCAGCAACAGGACACTGCAGCTACAGTCTTGCACTGTTGGTTCATAGCTTTCCTGACATGACCCAATAATCACATTTGTTTCTAGGCTCAAATTAGTAAGATTATACAATTCACTCATAATCCAGAAGCAAAAGGAAGTTTCTCCCTGGGCTTAATAACTCCAACTATTTCTAGAAAAACTGCGAAAAAACTAACACATCTACCCCTCTGGAAATTGCTAAAAACTCTGCATCTGAAACTGCACACATCTCCGTCATCCCTCCTGAATAAATTCCTCATCTGCATTTCTTCCACACATGGATATATAATCTGTTTAACTAAATACCCTCTCTTGGACTTGGAAGAGCTTTTTTCTCCCATTAGTGCACAGCACACTCCATGGTTAGTGGGGTGGGAAGGTGTGCATGTGTATATATGGAATTTGTGTCTAAACCTTCTGCCTAGAGGAAGCTCATATTATTATCATTATCATTATTTTGTATCCCACCTTTCCACCAAATGGTACTTCACACAGGAGAATAACTTGGGATTGAGGAATACTATCCAGGCAATTAACATAACCTCCGTGTTTGAGAAAAGTGGGTGGGTGTTAAAAAAAAACCCCACACACAAATTTTCATTATGTGGAACACAGCAGCCTGTTTCCAATGGCCATGTTCATATGTAATGATAAGAAGACAGAATTGTTGGCTTTTCATGAGGTGCAAATGTAGCAATCATGTCCACCATTGGGTTGGGCAATCTGTGGCCCTCCAGATGATTTGGCCCACAACTCCCATCAGTCCTAGCCAGCATAGCCAATAGTGAGAGCTGATTGGAGTTGTAGACCAAAACATCTGGAGGGCCACAAGTTGCCCACCCCTGATCTAGAACATGTGTTTAATCCAACACACAACTGAAGCAATAAAAATGGAACACAGGAAACTAATAGTTCCATCCTAAGTGGCTTTGAGTTGCCATGCCATGCTAAGTAATTTTTAATAATTCCTTTTTTAAGACAAAAGTTCATCAGATTTCTTTCAGTGGCTATCTTGAAGGGTAATCCTGAACTAGGCCTGACAGCCTCTTATCTGCCTCCCAACATGGTTGTTGCATAAAAATTAAATGGCAGTCTTTTTTATGAGGTAAAATGAGAGGAGGGGGAGGGGAGAGGAGGGGATGTTGTACCTGAGCCTATTGAACGTCCAACGGAGTCAGAGGAAAGAACCATTGAATCTGTAACACAAGAGTACAAGTTCATTTTCCCTTGTCACATAAATCTATTACTTGTTTACAAGAGGCTCCTATTTCCTCTTCCTCAATAAAATCAGTGTACTGGCTACACTTGCAGTGGAGAAATTCTAACCATGACATTTTTGTGTTCTACATGTGCAGCTGATCAATCCACACTGAAGGGAAGCATTAAACATTTCTGGCCCAGAATTATATCCCTTCCAGGAAGGGGGGAAATAGTCCTACCCAAACCTGACACTCAACCTACAGCAGAAAGTCAGTTGGGGGCAAGCTCCCCACTGCCTTGGAGAAGCTACAAACATCTCAGGTGGATTTCAGAAGTATTGCACTTATTAAATTATTCCTGTGTTGTGAGAGAGAGGACTAGCCAAATGTGCTAGCAAATCACTGTGCCATAGAATACCCAAGTCCCTCTTCGTGTCAGGTCGGTAGAGAAGCTATCTATATGTATGAAAGATAAGCAAGAACAAAGTTGGACATATATGTGCATATGAGCAGGAGTCATCTCAAGTTTACCAGATCAAGAATGGCTACTGGAATGATATGACCTGTTGAGTCTCAGGTGGTTTCTTATCACCACTGCCCACAGTTTAAACTTCCCAACATAACAGAAGTCTTGAGAGAAAGATAGTGGGAGGCCGTATAACAGATCTGCTGTTGCTACACGAATCATTTTCACGGATTTATATATATAAAACCATGCAACCAAGACACCCCATGGCTCACAGATACTTAATCTGAATGATTAAAATGCCGCTGTTTTCATACTTGACTACCTCTGAAATACTACTAAGCACAAGCAACTAGGGGAAGCCTGAAAACAGAAGGACCTCATTACAATCTCAAGGAGGATTCAACTCCCCAATGGTTCTCTTTGATATTTGTATTTGTTTCCCCAACGTGGAGAACATATACAGACATATATAGAGTGACTTTAACCTAAAAATGGGCAAGAACATCATCTCATTTTTCTACTCAATGTAGCAGTGAGCTACAAAAACAGCTTCTCAAATTCAAACTTAATGCACATGGTTCATTCCACATTCCTGCTTCACTGTAGCTGAAAAAGCTATACTATTTTTTTAAACACCCATTGGAAGAGCTTCTATTCATGAATGCTGCTTGCTACATCTAGAGTATAATGGTTTTACCTTCAAGAAGCCTGAAAGAACATGGTTTTCCATTTTATTCTGACAACAAACCCAAGAGGCAGGATAGTCTAAAAGAGAGTCACCCAGTGAGCTTCATGAGTGAGTGGAGATCTGAACCTGGGCCTTCTCAGTCATGGTCTAACACTGTAACTACTATATCACATTAGCTCTTCAGACCAAACATCTTGATGTAAAAGTCTGCAAATGATAAAAAATCCATCCTGACCTTGAGTAAATCATCAGTTCCCATGATTGTGGAATTGATTCATTTACTTTCAGTCCAAACTAGGCAATCTTCAACATCCAACAAATGGAGGAGACTGGGCCTTTCCTTGTCCCTGAGGTAACTTATACGTATAACATAATACAGTCGCTTGTTTATTCACAACTGGATAGACTAGACAGTTTGCGAGACCCAAATCTTACACTGTAAAGGTTGCTAATCTGAATAACAAATCACTCCCTTTAATTTTTTCTGAACAGTTGCTGATTTTCATCATCTGTTTTAGGAATGCAGGCACTACCTTGACCACAATAGACGATTCTAGTAGCAGCTCCATTCATGCCATACACTGCACTAGGAACAGTTTCTGATCCTCAATTTTCCTGCTGAAGCAACCAAAGGATCAGCATGTGTCTATTCATGTGCCTCTGTCTTCCAGCTGGACAGCATCACCGATGCAATGAATATGAACTTGAGCATGCTCTGGGAGGGAGCAGAGGACAGGAAAGCCTGGCGTGCTATGGTCCATGGGGTCACAAAGAGTCAGACATGACTTAACAACTGAACAACAACAAGAGTGGAATGCAAGGTGGATAGAAGGGAGCACACAAAGCAACAATAATTGTGAGAAGTCAACACAGCAAAGTCTAACTTAATTCCACAACGCCTATATGAACCTTACTACACTGTTCTTCACAGTTGTAAATACATTGGCTTGGTTCCCAAGATAAATTAGCTTAAGAAAGTTCACAGAAGGAAAGTTACCCATCCCTTCTTCCCCTCCCTGCAGCCCCCTAAAAAGCCTTTCCAGGTGGGGAGGGAGCTCCTCAGCAATGTGGGATGGGGTGTGGGGATCACCCAAAATGCCCTATTTGGGGCAACTTCCCCAGATGTCCTTTGTGCCCCAACTCACAGGGTTGAAGAGCTTTCCCATGCCAACCATCTGGAGAGGCTTTTCAGGCGCTGCAGAGAAGGTGGAAAGGGGAGGGAAAACTTTCCTTCTGTGAACTTTAAATTAACATATCCTGGGACCCAACCCACTGCCTTGTAAGAAGCCATTTCCTACTTTCTTTTTCCTTGCAATATCTAGAGAAATACAGTTTTTAGCAGAACCATGTTTAGCAATAAACTGTCCTTATTCTGAAGGTTTAGAGTTATATGTACAGATTGTATGCTATCTTGGATGGAGTCCTGAGAAATTACAAAACAAACCACTCGTCCCACAGTGGTAATACAATTTTAATAAGAGTTTGATCCAGTTCTTGTATTACATACCATAGGAATAGTATTCTTCAGAATCCAAGCTAAACATAGCAAGGCACCAACACTAATTTGGCAGCTCCTTTAAAGAAATGCAGACCTTAGACACCATTGCAGAGATACGTCTTTTCAAAACTGACACATTCACTACAAAGTGGAGGTTTTTTAAAATCTTTTGATATCTTTTCCAAACTGGCTTAGAACCAAAATGTATCACTGGCTGTTTTTGAGTACCTGAGTACATTTTGGCCAACACTGAATATTTCTCATAGGCTTCTGCAATGCATATATGTACAAATATGGTATACCTCTGAAACATTCACTGAGATTGCTGCTCAGTGTAACAATGCTTCTCATCATTGATCACCAGAGCCTAGATACGCAGAAATTGTAGAGCTATTGGCTGTAATAACTCCTGTTGAACAGGGATGCCTGCAATTCAGTCACTGATGTGGAAATATTTAGCAAGACTCAATTAGTTTAATATGTAACACTAGCCTGGCAGGTCTGGTTTTTTAATCTCAGTGTAACTACCATTTTGCTTTCCCCCATCATAGAATCTGGAGGTCTACGTCTTAAGAAATCAGACTTGCAAAAACCAGGCCTGAAACAGATTGAAGGGGATCCAAATAATCAGTTCAGAAACTACAGGTACCATTTTTAGGACCAATTTTACACTTAATGTACAATCCAAACTGGAACAGATGTGTGCAACTTTATTTGCAAATCGCTTTGCAATCTGGACACAGTGGGCCACCAAAGGCCAGATTGTAAAAGGCCCCTCCAGCAGCCAGCACTGTGCAGAAGCAACAGTGGTGGAACAATAAGATCTCATGGCCACCATTACTGCCACTGAGTAGGCTCTAAAATTATCACTAGCTTGTGTTCATTCCGATTTGTATTCAATTTTTCTCCACTGATGCTATAGCTTAAGGCCAGGTAGACTTCAGGCTTCCAGAACCCACTTTGGGGGTAAGCAGTCTGGTACCTGCAGACATCCATGCCCTACTCCTCCCCATTTTTTATTGAGGGAGGAAGAAGTGCAACAAAACCCCAGCAAGGGGCTGAGGGAGCCAACTGGGAGCAACCTGGAAAATTGGGGGTGGGGGGGGTTGTGTGCTTGTATGTCTGAATGTCTGGGAGAAACAGAGAGGGAGAAAGACAGGGTTCAGGGGTGACTCAGATTCTGGAGGGCTCCTGAAAAACAGTGAGTGTGCATGCAGTGAGGAGAAGGGAGGAATGTGAGTATATATGTATGCATTCATGCATGATGAATGCATGGGGTGCCTGCATGTATGAGAGGGAGATACCATATATGTGGTGAGCCAGAGTGAGAGACAAAAAGAAGGGGGGAATGAGTTGCCTGGAGTGGGGGAGGAAAAGATTTGCCTTCTGTGAAATAGGTTTCTGTCAGTACAGAAATGTCTCACACTCAGTTTTTGGGCAGGCTACCAATGGTGGCCATTTTGTGTGGTGCCCAAGACAGTTTCAGAAATTGCCAAATGTGCCCACAAATCCAAAAGGGTTGGAGACTCCTGATCTACTTTGTTCGTTTGTTTTTTACAAGAATCCTTGTAAGGATCCTTTACAAGAATCCTTCAGTTGGTGTTGGAGATACACTAACTGAAGCTAGATGCAAAAGACACACACTTATAATTAAAGAATTCTGAGTCCAGGAATTTGTTCTGAGTATCAAAACAGAGCTAAGCTCACAGTCCTTCCACAAAAAAAATCCACTCCTGCTTATCCCTCCTCCCCACTTTCTTCATTTCAGTAGTATAATTTGGGATGGGGCAGGGGGGAATCCTTTTGTTGTTACCACTGTTAAGCAATTTGGAGTCAGAAAGCTTTGCAAATCTACTTCAAAACACAGAGTAGTTTA
Source organism: Heloderma suspectum (assembly GCF_057233095.1). Classification (NCBI taxonomy): domain Eukaryota; kingdom Metazoa; phylum Chordata; class Lepidosauria; order Squamata; family Helodermatidae; genus Heloderma; species Heloderma suspectum. Next base: position 236,790,872 of record NC_139461.1, read on the forward strand.
CCAGTAGATTCTGATCTACCGTGCTCTAAGGAGTCAAAGGGCTCTTTCAAGCAAGAAAAAGTGTTTAGACATGATCATGTAAACTACCCAGGCCAAGTCCCCATTTCAGTCAGGGAAGTAATCTTTAGGAATTCTTGGTGAGATCCTTCACTGTATTGCAAGAACTGCAAACTGTGCACAGGTTATGTAATGCACACAAGGATAGGAGCACTGGTATTATGCTAAATCTAAATACCAATGTCTACCTTTGCTTCCCCAGGCACGCCACATATGGTTTACAGCTGATGTGCCAATCTGGAGTGTAGGAAGCACCTGTGCATACACCTGTGCAGCTCCAAGGCTCAGCTGAAGCAACTATTCTAAGGGGAAACCTGGAACTTAAATTTTCGGAAATTCCATGGAATATATAATTTAGCATCAGAAAACAAAGGGGTGCAACAGTGTCATGTAAACTGTTTGGGGTCTCCTGACCCCATCCCAAAATGAAGTTGTAATTTCCAGAAAAAAGCAAGAGCACAGGTCAACATTCCAGCAAGTAACTTCTACTAATGAAGGCAGTTCCCCCAACCTCACATGTAATTCACAAGCATCTAACAAGCCATACACAAACCCAGCGAACTAAAACACTTCGCAGCATCTATGTTCTAGACATAGAGCCCATCTGACACAACAACAAAAGTAGATTGTGGCTGTTCCTACAATCACATGCACTATAATCTGTGAATAAATTCTTTAAAAGGCATGTTTAACATATGATGTGATGCAAACCAACATGGATTTCGAAGCCAACATGGATTTGTCAAAAACAAGTCCTGCCAGACGAAGCTGATCTCATTTTTTGATCAAGTAACCTCCCTTGTGGACCGTGGTAATGCTGTAGACATCATATACCTCGACTTATATGATCGACAAAGCTTTCGACAAAGTGCCCCATGATATCCTGATGAGCGAACTAGCTCAAAGCGGGCTAGATGAAACAACGATCTCTGGTGGGCTCTCCCATACTGGAGGCGTTCAAGACGAGGCTGGACAGCCATCTGTCAGGGATGCTCTGACTTGGATTCCTGCATTGAGCAGGGGGTTGGACTCGATGGCCTTGTAGGCCCCTTCCAACCCTACTATTCTATGATTCTTGGAGCAGTGCCCTGCTGTTTCATGCAGTCAATGCTGAATCTACTACCAGATCCCCTTCAAGTTGAAATCTCTTCACAGAAATACTAAGACTGATGCATACAAATACAAGCATGTGCACACACCTTTTATACCTAGTATCATTAGCAGAAGTACTTTAATCCACAGGCATGAATATTGTGCATCAGGCACCTTTCATTGTGCCTGAATACATCTCCAGTTAAGAACCCTCTCCCTCAAGCTACCAACCGCCACTGTTGAAGCCACCAGAGGGAGAGGAATCAGCAGCCCTTCCGCTATGCTTAAATCCAGCTTCATAACTTACAGAATTACTGCTGCTGATCTATGTAACTGAGAATGTGGCACTTGAGTACGCTGTTTTCTTCCTTCCTTCCTTCCTTCTGATCCCTTTCCCTTTTGTGTCATGTCTTTTAGATTATAAACCTGTGGGCAGGGATTGTCTTCATTCTGATTTTGGGGAGGTTCTTCAGCTGAAGAGCAGGGTCAAAATCCTTTAAATAATAAATCAGTGAACAAATAGGAAGTATTACACCAGTTAAGTGTTCCAGAAATTACTTCTGCCGTATTGTGCAAATGTATTGATGAGATACACTCTCCTCATTCATACACAACTACTTCTGTGTATGTTACTGGTTCAAGATCAGCTTTAAATAAAAGTCTAATCTATGATGTTTCTTTCCAAATGACCTCTTCTGATAGCAGATGATATGGAAAACAATGAAAAGCCGACCATTAACTAACAACAGTCAGTTACTGAACAAGTCTGCTTTTCCAATCTGAAATTTGGTTCTCTCACACAAAAAATATGCCAAAATCACAAACAACATACCATTCATATTATGTCTATCAGACAGCTATTGGCCCAAACATGCTCCTATTCATTCACTAACACCTCACTAATAAAAGAATATACATAGACTCCTTGAAAAGTTGGTGGGTAGCCACTTTATTCTTTAATGCACAGTCAAAAAAATATGTGAAGTAATCTGTCAAGAGACAGCCTGGTCCATTCCGCTAGTCCCTGCAGTCTAATATCATCATTTCCGATGACAATGCCAGGGGACACTCCCTACCCCTCACTATGCCTCATATACATGGATTATCCCTTTTCCTCCCCTACCCTAAGATAAGGAGCTATGAAGAGTTGCTCCAGCTGCTAACAAGAGACATTCACCCTCCCCTGCCCCCAGCCTAAGGGCCAAACTAAATGTTAGTCTAATCACGCATAGTGTGGTTGTGCATGATACTTTTACTTACTCTCAGGTAAGCATGCATGGCCCCAGTTCAGATTAGAATTGTCTCCAACTGAGACCTCTTTCTTTTTTCAGGACCAAAACATGTGCATATGGAGGGGGGGGTTAAACCCCCTCTTCCTGGAGCACCATGGTCCCAATCCAAATGGGGGCCATGCACACCTGCTCAAGAGTCAGTAAAATTATCATGCATAGCTACACCATGTGTAATTAGATGAACATTTCGTTGGGCCCTTAGACCCAGTTTATTGGGAGCCCCAGTACCCACTGGCTTCACGCATATGCACACAGCCCAGCAGTTCAGTGGGTAAGTTCCGGGAACCTTGTTCTGCATCATGTCTGAAGAAGAGCAATGTGCAACTTTAAACAGTACTGCCAGTGGAGGCTGGTGAATCCATTCTGGGTTTCAGTCAGAACACTAAAGGAGCTATCCAAGGTGTTGAACCTATTTTGGTGGATATAACCACTGTATATTACTCACTTCAGTAGAACTCCCAGTTCCTATCAGCACAGGCAGATTTTCACCTGCCTCATCCCAAACATCTCATACAGAGATGGACTATCTTCTTTCCCAGTTAAATTTCTGCCTGTGTTTCCTGGAGGCAACCGAAGTGGTCCCTTCCCCCTTTTATCGCTCCCCAAGACTCAAGCCTAACACAGCATTTTTGCTCTAACCACTGTACCTTACTCCCTTCAGCAGAACTCAAGGAATCCTCCCAGTTCTTATCAAGCTGAGTTTGGTGGGCTGTTTGGCAAGCTGGTGGGAGGTTTAAATCTGCTGAAAAATCAGAGTCTTCCTCATGTGCCAGTTTCCCAGCAGAATCCGGGACCCCTCCCCACCACCCCACCTTTTCCAGCAGATTCAGCCCCCCCACCAACTCACCAAACAGTGTCATCTTCTCTTCCTCCTTCTCATCCAAGGTTTCCCCCCACCCCTGCTCAACATTCTGGGGGGAGAGATTTACTGACAGGCCTTAACGTAACTGTCACTGCTATCACTGTGACAGTTATAATCACGAAAACATAAGCAACAAGCAATGTGCAGGCACACGTACACAAAATATCACAGCTTTCTGACTATTTGCACAGTAGTTGAGAATGACTACTGGAATGCATTGCCTCTGAAGTTACACCTGGTCTCCACCCCCTCTGCATTCAGGAAGAGAATCTAAATATATCTTTTTATTTTGACTTTTTAAATTATGTTTTTTAAGGTTGTTTTTAACATTTTATCTTTGTTTATGATTTTTGTTTACTGAATTTTTGTAAACCATGTTGATTGATCCCAAAAAGGCGGTATAGAAATACAATGTAACAATAATCATGATAATGTTGAGGGTTATGATGATGGGGCAACTTCCAAAATGCAGTGACAACCCCTTCTTTGCAGGTGCGCAAATGCAACAGCCCTTTTCAGACAACATCACTAGGGAGTGTGCTGTGTCCAGTAAATTACCTTAACAGTTAGCTTGTTAACTGTACATGCATAGGATCTGTTCAAAACAGTTTATGAGATGGGGGCCTGCCACCACAATCTCTCTCTCTCTCTCTCTCTCTCTCTCTCTCACACACACACACACACACACACACACACACACACTTGCAGTGTACCCTGTTATGTCATCTGAAAAGTGCTAATGGCAGAAGTGAAACAGGGGACTAGAAGCTGTTGGTAAGTGAACATATGAATGGAACCTCAGTCTGGCTGCATGTCCGATTGATAGGAGAAAGGGGCCCATGGCTTATTTTTATTCCCTTTACAGAAGGTAAGCAGCAACAGGATCCAGCAACAGGAAACATCTGATTGTAAAAACCATTTCCAATACATTCTGGATTTTCTACTTTAATAAACTACCTCCTTAAAATGAGATTGCTTTACGAAGTCTTACTCTGTGTGTGTTTCACTGCATTAGAAAATTACCCCCGTAGACCACAAAAGTTGGAGGTGTGCTTGTGAGGCCCGGCTGAGAAACATATGTACCTTCATATATCTCTAAAGAATGTTTTTCATTTGTAAGATACATGGAGAGATGATAACCAGAAAGTTTATAAAGACATACAGTTGACAAGTCTTGTCTAATTAAACCACTAAATCATAAATTTATGTCCAAAAATACTATAACTCCACTAGAAAAAAGAAAAGAAACAGCATAGAACAGAAGTGATCCACAAGAATTCTGGTTCCTCCAGTTCCAAACTGAATTTACTATATACACTAAAACACATACACACACACACACACACACACACCACTTGACTGCTGACAGTATTGCTGGTATGCCTCTATCCTGGGAACAAAAAAACCTCCTTTGAAGGGTCACAGGACCAGGTTTTGGCAAGTCAGGCATGCTGCTTCACCAACAAAAGGTGAAGGTCATACAGGTAGAACCTGAAGGTCCTAAAAGGAACCAGACAACTAAAACTGGTTCATATTGTACATTTTTCAGGTTTTTGAATCCATAAATAATGTAAAACTGATCATTCCAAGACTGATACCTCCAAATTTAAGATCTGTCTGGCAAAAGCCATCACTTGCATTCCCACATTATGATCTTCCTACATACTTAGATACATAGGTCAGATAACTACACACACATACATGTGAAGGCCGTCCTTGCACAAAGGGAGAGGAATCCCGCAGACTGTTCTTCAGGTTTCCAGTAGAGCCTGAGATTCCCTCCATCCTTGCTCAAAATAATACCCATGTAAACAGAGTGGATTCGCTGACATCTCACATTGGCTGCCAAAAAACAAAATACTTGGTTGACTCTTTGTTGATGTGTGCTCAGAACTCCCGAAAGGTGATCAGCCAGCAAAGTTGGCACAATGCTTGCAAAGGCAGGGCTTGTCTGGATACCTAGGCTTCGAAGGACCCTTGTGAAGGAAACAAAGAACCAGACAACAGTGTTTTATAACTCAAAGCAAGATTGTCCAATACATTGGGTACCCATGCCGATTAATGCAAGTCGGTTTAGTGCAAGTATCACTTCAAAAGCACAAATGATTTCTAACTAGTTTAAGCAATTGCAATTTATATAGGAATAAAATATGGTGATTTGAACAATTATGAACAATTGCCTTTTTTAAAGGTGTGTGTGTGTGTGTTAAAAAGCAGAAGGCATTAAGGCAAATTACATTAATATGCCAATTTTCATGCTGAAAATCTGTGCCATAAATACTTTACAATATACCCAAAGGGAGGAGAAGAAATTATTAAAAACCCTTTGTTAAGTACAAAAGCAGACCAAACAAAAACATCTTAAAACAGTGATATTTAGCCCAATTTTAATTGCTCATTATGAATCGGAATGTTCTTAAACCAAACCAATGCCCAGCATCTTCAAAATAAAAATTCTTTTCATAAAGGCAACAATGCTCACCATTTTCTCCAAGAGGAAATAGGTGGCCACAAACCTCTCAAAACATAAAGCATTTTTTTTAAAAAAAAAACCTATGGCTCCACTGCTTAGAGAGTTGTTAGCAATTTCATAGTGACAGCTTTACACAGATAAGACTTGCCTGTCTCAATTCTACTGACAAAATATGAACCAGCAGCAGACAGGACTGAAGCACAAGAAAGAAGAGAGATAGGAGAGATAAAGTAAACTATCTTGTGACTAAGAGCTCTTCCAGACACCCTTTCTCTATGAAGTGGTAGTGCCCCACTTCCCTCTTCATTATAAGGGCTTGAACAAGACAGTTATTCAATGAAAGCTGACACTGAACAGACACAGTCAAAGCTTCTGGTTTTCCACTCCTGCCTTCATGGCTGCAGGCCGTGGCTGGCAGACTCACAATGGCTTTAATTCTGGACTGTAAGTCCAAAGATGTTTCTGGCCCTCAGCTGCCTTACACGATCATTGACCCGAGTTGGGAGTGAATGTGCTTTGTAGAGAAACCCCGCATAAGATGGCTAGACCAAAAGCAACATATTTCTAAACTAAAACTACATACAGATTAGGCTTGTGCGTCAATAAACCCTGTGACCTATAGTGTAACAAAGTAAAGCAGTACTACAAATCAAGTCACTTGCATTTTAGGAATAAAATAGTACAAGTTCAGGGCCAACAGTCTAAGAGCTGGCCTCCTCTGCTCAGGGGTCATTTGACCAAGATTCTGGACTTGAAAGCAGTGAAACTGAAAAATTGAGAAAGCCCACTGCAGCTCTGACATGGGGCCAAGAAACTCAAAAGAGAGAAAATTCCCACAAATGGGAGCATGATCTCAAAGCAATAAAGGATCTGCTTCATGGGAAAAGCTTGGGCATTTTCAGTAAGCTAGAGACCAGGCTCTGAGAGTTACCAGTCAGCTCTACAAGCAGAATGCATGGCTGTGAAAACTATTAAAATAATAGCAGATGACAAGGAAACAGGCCATTCCAGCCCTAGACAAATAGAGCTGCAGCATTTTCAAAAAGGAAAACATTATTTGCATCATAGTGTGTATTAAAACCAAACCACAATGAGGCCTTGCAAATTAGCACTTGAGAAAGACATGATCTAGTGAGAAAAAAAGTCTATGATATTCCCAAGTGTAAATGCAGAGAAATTTTTCATGTGGTCATAAAAAGGACAATTACATCAAATATCTAGAAATGCTGCCATAAACTACCAATACTCTTCTAATTCAACTGTTATGTTGTGGAGTTGCCATGTATATGCCAATTGGGGTGGGGTGGGGGTTCTGCCTCACTCTGTAGCAACTACCAACTAGCCAACTAACAGGAATATTAGTAAGATGTTCTACTGCAGCAGAGATTTGCAGCAACATGAGGTTCACATGCAAACTGAGCAGGAGATTCAAACAGGAAAGAGGTTTGACTGGCTTGCTGTTCCAACCCACTTATTCCTCACAGCTGGGGCAAACCTTGCAATGGAAGGCCATTTGCCTATATTTTTACCACAAAGAGAAGAGATATGAAGGCAAGAACTTCACAGAAGATGCTGAAGAAAACCACTGACTAAACCTAAAGGAACTGAGAGTTTTCTACTACTTATTTGATCAAACACCTTCACAAAGCATCTTTTATGATGCTGCATAAATCTTCAGTTCCTCTAGCCAAACCATTAATAACCCCTCATAAACAGGTATTGCACAAACACTTAATTCATGAGTTTTTGCTCAATTCTGGAAGAAGTAGACATGAGCAAATATCTCAGTCATTTTCTCCCAACCATTTCTTGGAATATTTCCACCCACCTGCTATGTAGGGCACACAGACAAGGTATCACAGACTCATAGGTTTGACAAGCTTTACAGCTACTTCAGTTTACTGGAATATTTCTAGCACCAAACCTCCTCATAAATGGCAAAGTTATTTTATTATTCTTGTTATTATGAAGCAGCTGCCTTCCCTCTTCAATTCAATTCTCTTTGACAAGTCTCTATAGCTAAAGACTTCCAATTCTCTTCAGCCCCCCACCCCACTTCTGCAACACATTCCTTTTTGGGGGTTGGGGGGCATAGATATACTACTGTTCAGTAACAGAATATAGTTCTAAATTTTAAAAAACAGTAGAGGAGGAACAAAAGAAAAAACAGGGAGGTCTGCCAGATATTAAATGAAGGGGGGAAGCATGTTGACCATTAAGATCAAATATAATCTTCAAAATGTTTCCAAATTATTGTAATTTTGTAATTATTGACAGTTTGCAGAAATCTAATTCAACAATCATACTCATTCATTATCCTTTACAATATTTTAAAATCTGTGAAACAAACAGAATTCACAAGGATGCAATCCTATACCCACTTACCTAGGAGTAAGGTGCATTAAACTCAATGGTATTTACTTCTTAGTAAACATTTAAGAGGATTCAACTGTTAATATCTCAAAACAAAAGATATCAGACAGGTTGTACATGGACCTCTAGTGATGTTGCCTTGAATTTCTACAAATTAATGGATATGGGAAGTACACAGTTCTCCTTGCTTATTAGACTGCCACAGACATGCACAGAAGATATTAGTGACAATAAAGGATGAAAAGAAGGCAAGAAACCTCACCCATCCTTCTCCCTCTCTCCCTCCTTGGGTTGAATACTAGCTCTTTCCAAATAAGAAGACTATGCGTACTCTGTACAAAAGGGTATTCTGCACCAGCAAGACACCAAATCTGTGAAGAGAATTAAGTAAATGTATATATTAGCTTGTGAAATCAGCAAGGTGATGCTCAAAATCCTACAAGCTAGGCTTCAGCAGCATGTGAACCGAGAACTACCGGAAGTACAAGCTGGGTTCCGAAGAGGCAGAGGAACAAGAGATCAAATCGCCAACATTCGCTGGATCATGGAGAAAGCAAGAGAATTCCAGAAAAACATCTATTTCTGCTTCATTGACTACGCTAAAGCCTTTGATTGTGTGGATCACAACAAACTGTGGCAAATTCTTAAAGTGATGGGAGTACCAGACCACCTTACCTGTCCCCTGAGAAACCTATACGAGGGCCAAGAAGCAACAGTAAGAACCAGACATGGAACAACCGATTGGTTCAAAATTGGGAAAGGAGTACGACAAGGCTGCATATTGTCGCCCTGTTTATTTAACTTATATGCAGAGTACATCATGAGAAACACCGTGTTGGATGAATCACAGCTCGGAATTAAGATTGCTGGGAGAATTATCAACAACCTCAGATACGCAGACGATACCACCCTAATGGCAGAAAGCGAAGAGGATCTCAAGAGCCTCTTGTTGAGGGTGAAAGTGGAGAGTGCAAAAGCTGGTTTGAAACTCAACATTAAAAAAAACTCAGATCATGGCATCTGGCCCTATCACTCCCTGGCATATAGAAGGGGAAGAAATGGAAGCAGTGACAGATTTTATTTTCTTGGGCTCCAAGATCACCGCAGACAGTGACTGTGGCCATGAAATTAAAAGACTACCAATAAACTACCAATGTGACTAAAACATGCGGCGCACTCAAAGGTTTTCCTCCGTGTGCATAGGATGATATAGGACCTGGTATCATGCTATCAGTGAGTTGGGGAGAAAGGCACAATGAATAACATGTGGCTGGAACATGCCTGCGTTCATCATCCAGAAAGTCTGCTTAAAGACTTATGCCAGATTGAAACCAAGTCCATCAAGTTCTGGCCAACAACCAGACTAGAATCACCCTAAATTCAAAAAAGTCTTCTATAACTAGAAACCTTTGCTTATTGCAGTTCCACAATAAATGGAAAGTCTGTAACTGGGATCCTTGACCATGGTATTCCCAAGTACACTGCTAATGAACAACAGAACTGCTCAATTTCCAATCCTAAATGGAGGGAGCAATCCTATGGCCACCAGACAGAGGCTAGACAGTCATAGGATATGCTGTTTTCTGGGAACCGACCTCGGAGCCCATGTTCTGAGGTTGGTTCCAGAGAACCAACCTCTCTCCACTTCCACGCTGCCATCCTCCGCACTCACAAGGGATGCACAGAGCGGCCAGAAAGGGACCTCGCTGGGGGCATTCCAGGGTGAGGAGAGTGTAACTGCCTCTACGACACATCCTATGTGTCGTACAGCAGCCTCCTTCCCCTCTCCATCCTCCCGCAGCTAAACAACCCACTTGAAAAAGGCCAAGCTAAAGAGATACTGAAATTGAATGCTAGGATAATTCATTTGGACTCTAAATTGTGGAGGGTTCAACATCAAGCAAAATGAAATTGGCTTTTTATAGAATGAAAGCTCACAGGAGCACAGAATATTTAGGGGAAAAAACTGATACAAGTCATATTCAGAGACATGGCAGAGGTAGACTGATGGGGCATGGGGAAAGAATCCTGAGACAAGCAGATTGAGAAAAGCCAAATGTTTTATCTGTAAGGATTAAAAAAAAAAACCATACACACATGCAGGTACTTCACTCAGAGTCTAATCAATCTGTCACAAATCATCACTCTACAGGCTTGGGAACAAGACAAACAGGTGACTATTAATATCAATATTATTTGACATTTCATCCAGAAAAAGATTCCAACTCCAATATTCAAAACAGCATGCCGGTGGCGGAAGTTGGGGAATATAAACTACACAACTCCACCAGTGCTGGTAGAGATAAGTCCATAAATTGGTGCCCTACGTGAATTTAGCCACGAGCATGGAACAGTGAACGAAATAACTGGGTAAATGGAGGTGGGGAGAGACTTTTTAAAATGTGCAGAAGGTAGTCAGGCTTGATCAAGAGACCAAATCCTTGATCTGGAGGGGTCAGCAGATGAACTGCTATTCCACAAGGATGGGCAATGAATCTAGTAAGCAATTCTATATAACAGAATAGGCAATTGGTTCCCTCCATATGTTTTGGACTATACTTTCCATCATCCCTGACCATTGACCATGCTGGCTGAAGGCTGCTGAGAGTTGTAGTCCAGTATGGGGAAGGCTTGTGTGGACTCACTCATCTCCCCTGTTCCCCATCAATATACTTTTCAACTTGGAAATTTAAAAATAATCTTGAAAAGTACCTGGGAGACAAGCAGCAGATTAAAGAAGAGCACCATGGCTTTTTATACAAAAGGTCAGACAGCAAAGAAAGATAGTTAATATCCAGAGTTGCAATACAGCAAAACAAGCAGCAAGAATGCACCAAGCAATATATGCAACATTTATGCATTTCAAAGGAAACTACTGCCCTCAAGTGGTTAACAAGTATCTACTTTAAGAAACAAAACTATGTTGCATTTATTTATTTTATTTATTCATTTAAAACATTTCTATCCTGCCCTATATCATTAAGATCTCAGGGCGGCGTACAGATAAAATCAATTTAAACATGTGTTTGAAAGTGTATGGCCAGTACATGCTGAAATCTTAGGAAACAAATAGGTGGCTAAAAAGCCTTCCAGTAGTAAGGCTGTGAGAGCTGGACTATAAGGAAGGCTGAGCGCCGAAGAATTGATGCTTTCAAACTGTGGTGCTGGAGAAGACTCTTACGAGTCCCCTGGACTGCAAGGAGGTCAAATCAGTCAATCCTAAAGGAAATCAACCCTGACTGCTGCTCATTGGAAGGACAGATACTGAAGCTGAAGCTCAAACATTTTGGCCGCCTAATGAGAAGAGAAAACTCACTGGAAAAGACCCTGATGCTGGGAAAGATTGAAGGCAAAAGGAGAAGGGGACGGCAGAGGATGAGATGGCTAGATAGCATCACCGATGCAATGAATATGAACTTGAGCACGCTCCGGGAGAGAGCGGAGGACAGGAAGGCCTGGTGTGCTATGGTCCATGGGGTCACGAAGAGTCGGGCACGACTTAACGACTGAACAACAAGTAAGGGCTGTGCTTCAGTGCTCTATATGACCCTTTACTCCACTCCATGGGAAAACAGTTTTAAAAAATCTTGCAGAATTGATTATGCAAAATGAGAGAAATGCAAATTGTTCAGTTTGCATAATGTATATAGTTCACATAATTTACCTGTTCTTGGTTCAGAACTGTGATTTTTTTTCTAGTGTGCAATATGCACAGTCCAGGGTATAAGGCATGTTGGCTAGAATGACTGTGAAGAAATTAGGCCACCAAAAAGTCATTTTCCTGAATACCTGGCCACGATGGATATTTTAATGAACGTATGAAAGCCACTTCCTAAATCCTATCTTCAAGGTAGCCAATGACTCTACAGCACATGCATGAAAGCTAACAAATGGCCAAACTATTATTTAATTTGACCATACAATTTCAGAAGAAAGAAAAAGGAAAGACTAGTTTCTAAGGAACTTTAGAACAGCAGCAGCAAGTAGCCTGCACTAAGGAAACACTCTTTCTGGAAAAAAAATATATATACAGAGCTATGATTAAGAACTGCTGGGAAGAATTATTCACCTATACTCTAGGGAGAATTAGTTCACCACGATAGAGTAGAAATGCAATTAGAGCAAGCCAAGCATAAGCAAGGCTTAGCCAGCCATGTGAGAATGTGTAGTCACTTCCAATAAACAGCCCCTTACTAGTAAAAAGCCAATATTTTAAAGAATTTAAGCATTGAACTCCAAGTAGCAAGAGATTGCAGATATGTAAAATCAAGTCTGCTTAACACAGTACTTTGGGAATCCAGTAGATACGAGTTTCAGTTCCCAAACTCCTCTTTTGGACATTTCATACAGGCTGCCCTTCAAGAGAAGAGCTCAAAGGCAGAGATCATGTCTGGGATCCAAAGAGTTTCTTCAGTGAGCAAAAGGCACTTCTACTCATTCAAGTTGGGGGAGGGGGATGGAGTTCACAATTTCCATCAATTCACACACACCATCCAGCCTCAGCCCTCCACACCAGATACCACACCATTTCAGGGTGTGCCATGACCCTCAGGAGAAGCTTTCTGGGAGTCCAAGGAGCTGCAGAAAGGAACTCCACTCATGCTTCTCTTGCACCAATATGGTTATGTTAGAACTTACTGAGCTGCTCTTGAGCTCTAATCAGTCTCCTGAATGAATTCAATTTTATTGAGGTAATTGGTTCTTTAATTATATGCACACTGTGAGTGTTGTGCATGGATTTCTAGCTACAAGTTTGTTGTAGAGAGGTCACCACATATAGAATCCTGGCAGAGGTGATATGTTTGTATTTTCTTCATCAGGCATTCTGGCACTATCTTGTTCAGCCTCACATTGCTCAGTGTCCTCCTTTTGATGTCACCCTTCCCAGTAAAATTGCCTTCATTATTTTTTTTTTTTTTAGTAGAATGTTTATCTACTCATATAACTAGGATTCATGCACATTCCCTCCAGCTTCCTTGTGGAAACCATGCTCTCACGGACTAGTACAATCTTCCTCAACCTGGCACCCTCCAGCTGTGTTAGACTATAACTCACAGCACCAGGTTAGGGAAGGTTGGTCTAGTATGATCTAGGCTGGTGTATGGGCAGTGCTACAGCAAAAGGTACTAGTAGATTTTAGAAAGGGGTTCTACATATTTGTTTAATATAGTTGATTAAAGATGCAATCCTATATCCACTTACTTGGAAGTAAGTCCCATTAATCTCAGTGGAGCTTGCTTCTGAGTAGACATGTATAGGATTGCACTGGTAAAAACAAAAATGATCAAACTGGTAAAATTTCTCTTGACACCCATGGGATTCTTTTTTTTGCTTCTGAAGGTTGCAAAGTAGTAATTTTACATGGAACACATCATAGTAAAGCTGTAGTTTAGGGAAGCTAAATCCCCCTCTTTCTGCAAAAGTTGCTTACTCTTTGTGTTTCCATATGCAAAGTTTTCTATTAATCTTTGCCACTCTTTGAAAATCACTTGCCCAGTCTCAGCTGGAAGGACTTGAAACAGAAGACTTGGGAATGGCCATCGTTTTTGATGCTGCAATTGTTCCTAATCAAGAAAGTGTTCCTTCAAACCATTACGGAGTATCACTCCTAAATAATTAAAGCTTTATGCTTGTAATTTGAAGTCTGATCACTGTTGGAGCTCTATGTGATTGAGTGGCATAACATGTTAAGGCATAACATTGCTGATTTAGCAAAGTTAATCTCTAAACCAGCTGCTAATTTAAACTCCTTAAGTATAAGTTTTATTTCTGGTAGCACTTCTCACAGTTTGTGGAGGAAGAGAAGCATATCACCAGCAAAAAGGTTTATCATATGCATCTTACCCCATACTGTCCCCTCTCATACTTTCAGGTTAGTACATATGGATTCTGCAAGTCTTTCTATAACTTGTGAACAGGAGAGGGGAAAGTGGGCACCCTTGTTTGGTTCTCTTGTCGAGGTTGATTTGAGGTGAGTACACCACTGAAGCTGAATATAACTAACTGGATGATCAACCCTACCAATTTGTCTCCAAAATCCAGTTTAAATACTAGGTTTAGCAAGAAGCTGTATTCAATTTGATCAAACACCTAGTAGATATCTAATGAGATTAAAGACATGGGGTGTTTGGTTTTGATACTTTGATAAACCACATTAAGCACCTTCCTGACTGAATCAGCCAATTGTTGGGCAGACATAATACTTTTGGATAATTATTTATGAAGTTGATTTGTCATTACTGAGGTAAAGATCTTCATGTCTTGATTTACTAATACAGTCAGGCTGTAAAGGTTCAATGACTGTGGCTTTTTATCCAGTTTTGGGATAACAATAACTCTGGATTACTTCTAGAAAGGAATTGCATTTCTATCTATAGTAGAGTTAAAAACAAAAACAAAAAACAGAGGTGCAGGACTAAAAAAATTGCCAAATCTTTATATAACTCTGTCACACCATTAATCTCTTTATTTTTACCATTTTTAAGCTTTTTAATTAACACTTATATTTCTTCAGCTTAAATGAAGCTGAAGAAACCTCTTAAACCAAAGCATTGCTCTGATTTGAGAGGTTTAGGATCAGATTTTAGTTAGATATGGATTTATACATTGTGCAGTGGAGTTTCCTGATGCATATATTCTTTCATAACACTCAGCAAATGCTTTATTACTATCTTTCCTTTTAAAATGCTTAATGCCTCTGATCATCTGAAACAGAAGGAATTTAATTTTTAGCTCTTTTTTTTTTGCAATGTCCTTGCAAGTAATTTAGAATTGTATTACCAGATTCATTGTAGGATCTTTATACATGTCAATGAGATACAGATTTTGACATTTTCATATGGCTCTAATTATTTCCATTTACCTACCAATGTTCTATAGGGTTTTGCGCTACTTTGATCTCCTTAAGGAATCTCTAATTTCCCTATTCTTTTTCTAGAAGCTTGCCCCCTTTATACATAAACTTTTGACCACTGCCTTAGAACTGCTGAGGCCTGGGGATATGCCTGGGGTAGAGTTGATACTTAAAAACTCTGTGATATCTTCCTTTATTTTTTTCTTTCAGCATGCTTCTGGTCAAGAAGTTAGCACGGACTGGGCACCAGCTTGGAGTACAGGGATTCATATCATCTAAGGTTATGGTTAGAGTGACAGGGTTATGATCAGAGGCTGGTATCTTTCCTATTTGGCTGTCTTGTATTTGTGATCATAATCCTTAGTAATAAACATTTGATCTATTATAAAAAAAAAAAAATTTGTCTTGAAGAGAGAGAAAAATAGTCTCAACTTCTTAGATTCAGATCCCCCAAGGTATCTATTAAGCAATTTTAGAAGTTCTGTCATGTCTATGGACTACTTGGACTATTCTTTGCAGAAACTCCTATCCAATAAAGGGCTATGCGCCTCATTTGATTATCTTGTTGCACGTACAAGCTAGGATGTCTAAGCAGTGTGTAGGAGGAGGATTTGTTTCCTATAAAAAAGATTACATCAGGATTCTATCTACGTAACATCAATTCACTCTTTCTTTTGAGAGGGGATCCTAACCCCTTAACATTGTTGGATACAATTTTCAAATGACAATGCAAGCACTGGGAGATATATGCCATAGAACAGGATAGAAGCAAGGGAGTGATTTCCTTGTGTGATGAAGACTTGAAAGGTACAGTAACACAATAAAACAATCAACCTCCTTCAGGCGGAGACCCACACTGCAAAGGGTCTCACATGACAGCTGTCATAGCCTGCTAATCCAGGGAAGAAATTGCAGAAACCCTAACAAAATAAGATCATGTTCATCATGAACTGATCCACAAGAGGGCTCCTTTCAGTTAGCAAAAATGATAGTTAACCCTAAAACAGCTGGACAAAATTAAAGCAGCACTGTTTGAAATCGCAAAGCTTAAAGTTTAAATGGATCAAAAAGTAAATACATGGTTAGCATAATAAAAACACAACGAACACAATTTTAGCAACATGGTTAGAAGGTGACAGTTACTCTCACTGAGTCTCAGTATGTTGAGCATGGAGACAAACCTTCTCCTTTCTGTGGTCTGAAAATAGCTATTGTCTTTTTCCTTTTCTTTTGCAGGTTGAGGTTCCAGTCCAGGAAACTATTCATGGTGCCTGATCATCACTACCACACCCTACACCTGTAAAGCAGCAATTTGATCTCATGCTGATGCAACTAATAATTTTCCCTTTGCCTCTGGGGCATGCCCTATTTTGCTGCCTCAGGCTCAGTGCTCTGCAGGTTCTTTCAAAGTCATCCACCAGAACCTCCAGGATCGGCCAGATTTCACTGAAGCACTACGTCTGGAATGTTAAGGTATCATTGCCAGGCTTGTAGTCATGATAGGTCACACCAGGTCTTCAACCTGGTACTGTTTTTTGCAGACAGGTCCTAGGTGGCTCCCTTCCACTTGCCCAGTAGTGAGTCAGCGAGGGAGGGAGCGAGCGCAGGCTGTTGCCCCTGCTTTTGTTCTTTCCCCCTGGCTGGGGCTTCCAAGGGAGGGCGGTGGGTCATGAGGAGGAGAGGCGGCGCTGCTGCTGCCTGGCCATGTTCAGATGAGCTCATTCCACCACACACTAGGCAGTGGCAGTTAAGGATATGCGAGCACACCAAGCATGGCTCCCCTACCTGAGTGAAGATGGTGGCCTCCAGAGCCAGCTTCTGAGGGAGGCAGGAGAGTTTTAGGGGTAGTAGCTGCAGCCCAGACTACGAGAACACACTCAGAGGAGAAGGTGAACTAGGTAGCAGTGGAGGAGGCTGAATTTCTCAGATCCGCAGGTGAGATCACTTTTGGGAGGAGGAACGGTGTGTGTGTGTGTGTGTGTGTGCGCGGCATGTGGTTCAGCCCTTTTTGAACAGGCAGCGCAGCACCGCCTCAAATAATAATAATAAAAATTCCCTATCGTGTAGAGCTATTGGGCAAAATGAAGTGGTAGACTGAGAGGAGGTACTAGAAATTTTTTTGCTTGCCTTCTATGCTGTGCTTTACATATCTATTCAGAATTAAGTGCCAGAAGTTAGCATTGTAAGATTACAGTTAAGATTGCAGTTAAGCCAAGATTGCAGTTATGCCCCAGAAGTTAGCATTATACGACTGCAGCTTAAATGCCATTGTTTGCTAGCTTGCTTTTTTTTTTTGCTTTTTTGCAAGCTTGTAAAAACTAGATGATGTAATAAAAAGGGGGTTCCATCATACACCTTTGCATATGATGTTTAGTTAGGCCCCGCGTTTACAGAAGTTGAGAAATAGGGATGTTGTCCAGCATTCAAATATTTTTTTTTATTCTTTGGCTGGTCTGTTGCTGAAGAGGTTTTTAATTGGTTGACTGATATTTATTTTTTATTGCAGTGTTTTTTAATTGTTTTTAATGTATTTGTTTTTATGTTCTGTTTTAATTAATATTTTGTTTTTAATCTGTATTTTATTATCAGATGTACTGAGCACCATTTTTTGGCAGAAAGATGGAATATACATTAAATAATAAATAAACAATGGGGAGGAAATATCCAGGCATTTTTCATTTTAGCAATCTGCGAATAAGTCAATTGAAAGGTGATTTTTCTGCCTGAATCTCTGACATGACCTCCTGTCCTTCTATTGAAGTTACAATCGAATGCATGCTTAGATAGGAAAAGGCCAACTTTCCCTGTGGCTTGACCACAGCATCTGGTCCCCAGAGTTATACTGCCTCTGCACATGGAGGTTCAACATCGCTATCATGGCCAATAGCTACTGATGGAACCATCCTACATGAATAAAAGCTGCCAGTGGGAGTAGCCATCCCCACATCTAATGTCAGGGAATTCTGTATGTTAATTGTGCATGGGTGTTTGTTGTTTTCTTTTGCAAATCACTTACACTCATTGTATGATAAGAATATGTCATATGGAGGAGAGGGTGAGATTTTGTTTTTCCTGTTAACCATCCTTGTGCAAGCAGTGCTATTGGGAGGTAGGAGGGTACCCCTGATAATCAGAGGCAGGGTACTTCTGACTGCCACCAGATCTTGGAGTCCAGCAGGAGGGGATGGCTTTCTCCATCTTGTCCTGTTTGTGAGAGTCCCGGAGGCATGTGGTTGGCACTGCTGGAGACATGGTTCTGCATTATTAGTTTACATATACCAGGGATGAGAAGCAAGGTGAAGACTGCAATCCTACACACACTTATGTGGGAGTAAACCCATTGAACTCAATGGGACTCCTGAGTAAACAGGCATAGCACTGATTTGCACTGAGCAATGAAATAGAAGGTGGTGAAATCACAAGTAATTGCACAAACATAATCGGGAGAAATTATGGTTTAGAGGTAAAGTAAGTGACTGAAAGCTCATTTTATTGTATAATTGTACAAGGTTGAATAATCTTAGAAGGGGCGTGGCTGTGACTATCGTGAAGGGACCCTGCACTTCTGAATTTGCCACTCTCTACTGATCATTGCCTTCCTCGCTCTCTTTGATCATGCTCACACATGTACTTTAACATCTATTTCTGTAGCTGGTGATCCTGAGTCACCATTGTCAGGGCTTTTATCTTTTTTTGTTTCAGTCCCCATTCCATCACCACCGCATTTGCAGTGCCTGTGATGTCCTACAGTTTTTGGGAGATCTCACCAATCTTACTCTCTGGTGGAGTTATAGTTGCAGTCCACTCTTTCATCCAGTCTCAGCACTGTTGTTTGAACTGTGCCTCAAACAATTTGAGTCACCAGCCATTTTGATACCTTTGAGTGGATGAGCAGGGCCTTGTGTCATAGAAGAGCTCTCTTCACCATACTAGCCATCACAGATATTCAATAAATCCTGGGACACAAAACATGATCTTAGGTTGTGTTACTGGTTTCAGGACATCATGTGCTGCATCTCCTTTGTGCTGAGCAGCTTTGATTTTGACATCTGTCAAAAACAGATCACTCTCTTAGACATAGATCGCCTTTGGATTGGAGAGCTTCTAAATTATGCTTAGTCATCTGCTGGCAAGCCACCCTCTACGTATTTGTCTTCAGGATTAGGAACCAATGTCCTCAAGCAAGGCAAAAAGGCAGACTACCAATAGCTGCTACTGCTTGCCACTGCACCTCCAGTCCATTTAAATTAGTGATATAGATGTCAAGAGTGTGCAGAGCATGCAATCTGCAATTTGCCAGAATGTGCAGACAAAGGGGAAGAATGTGGAACAGGAGACGCCTGACCTGTGGCCAGTGGACAAGGAGATTTGAATGCTAGAGATTTTCAGGTTAGCAGAATGGTCAGTGGCTCTTGGTATGTGAAAGGATTTCATGGGAAAGGGGTTTAGGTGGTGGAAAGCTGCAAACATTTTGATAATGTTTAATACTTGTCAGGGTGGAAACTGAGCCAATAGAGCCTCAGAGCAGTTCTGATTCTGAGGAGGAACAGCAATCCGTGGGAGAGGAGCCAGCTCATCTCTCACAAGCACAGCAGCTGGCAGAGATTCCTCCTGCCAGCATACCTGGGATAGATAGTGACCCTGGCAGTGAGAGAGCGCTGGAGCGGGGCTTGCTGGACGCTCAGTGCAGACGCAGGGAGTGACGACAGATGGAGGGCATAGAAAGGAGGCGTAGTGCTCGCTTGGCATGCAAACAATGGTCGCGTCCTGAGGACCCAAGGGAAAGAGGGAAGATCTCTCCCTAACCCATAAGTTCAGGGTCTTCCCATGGTTCTCCTTCAAATGGGGACCAACTGCCTTACCTGGAGTTTAGACTACTCTGCTATCTTTCCCCATTGCTGTTCCTTGCTTTGTTGCTAGTGATTAGTATCTGAAAGAGTCATAAAGTAATAAAGGAATAAAGTCTCGGAAAGAATTCCTCGTCGTCTGTGTCCTGAGTTGGCTATTGGTGGGGACTGCAAGAGGCAGCTAGGGCGCTCCTGACAATACCCCCCTCCTTTTTATAGGGGTACCCAATATTTTGACATTAAATTAAAACACCTTTAGATCTCCCATTACTCCTTATATGGATCATGTTGCATACATATCCCTTGTCTTTTCCACACCATGCCTCTACAAATGTTTTCTACCCTTGCAGCCCAACTTTCTCTTACTATCATTTCCAAGATTATCACTACAAATATGCAGTGAAAGAAAATCCAACTGGTAGTAACAGGTAACATGCTACCCCCCTCACCACTTGGGCTTGCTGAGCTACCTGTGTCAGCTGGATGCTTGCAGAGAGTGTTATTTCTGAAACTTCCTCCTCTTCCCAGCTGCTGTGGGATTTAGAGTGTAAAGTGCATTTAAAAAACAGCAAATACCATTACATGTTAAGAAACATGTTCTAAAAGACTGGACGGTTTGCAGTGAAGCTCTGTACTGATCGCCTTTTTGAAAGTGCAACTCTTTCTGTTTCTTTGTTTTGTCTTTCTTCTTCACTTTAACATGTCATATAATTTTCTTCATTATCCAGATCAGTGTCTTTTCTGATGCTAACAGTCAACAACATACGCATGGAGACTTAACCCTATTTTACTGCAAAGGCAGAGCTCAATAAACATATTAAAAATAAGTATTAAAACAACATTTTGAGCTTAATGTTATGAAGGCCCTATCACTTGCAACAGTATGGGACGCAATGAAGGCAGTGATCCGAAGCTTGCATATTAGCGAGTTAAGTGCAGTCAAAAAAGCTAAATGACAGGAATTGCATGAGGCAACTGTGGCACTGGATATGAACATGAAGGTGGGGTTCAGACAACATGAAAACGGTTGAGTATGGGTTGAGCATGGGCTGTCGTTGAACCAAGAGTTGTTATTGAAACATGGGTTACTGTGTTCTCTGAACCCAGCTGCAATAACAAACCATGGTTTAGTAACCATGGACAACCCACCGTTCATAACCCAACAACAAACCATGGGTTCTCTTCATGGGGTGTTCATGGTTAACAAACCATGGTTTGTTAGTGTGGCTGGTTTCAGACAACACAACCCACTTTTCAACAAAAAAACATAGTTCAAACTCAACCCACATGCATCCCCTACTCAGCCCTTGAGTGTGGGTTATCATGTTGTTTGAACCCAGGCAAAAAGTCAGGCAGTAAAAAGGCATACAGAGAGCTAGAAATAAAAATAAATAAACTGGAACCATTAGAGCAAGGGTGGCAACTTCAGGGGACCCAGGGGGCATTTTTGCTCACACATCCACACACATTCCTGATGCCTCCACCCTGAGGAATTCCATAAGACGGCTGCAAAAGAAAATGGCAGGTACCACAAAATTCAGCTGCAAACTGCTACAGAGAGGGAGGGAGGTCAAAATTAGCTTGTTCTCAAGCTAAATTTGACCGATTTACTGTTCCATAAAGAGCATATTGAGAACAAGCTAAATTTGACCTTCTTACTATTGCACAGCAATAGATGGGTTTTTTTGCCACCACAAATTTTGGTGGCCCAGCAGTGGGGGACACCGGTGGCCACACTGGGGGTGGGAACTGCATGTGGCCCATAGGTCATGTGTTGCCTGCCCCTGAGTTAGAGATTAGAAAAGTCATTAAGTGCCATCCCATACCTCAAAGATACTACAAGTGCAGAAACCAAAACTCCAGAATATTGGTAAACAGCTTAATAAAAAGATCCTTAAAAATAGGATCTCAGTTTATAATGAGTTATATACATTACAGAATCCAGGTGAAAAGTATTGACAGTTATTTAGATAGATCAGACATATGGGCAATAAATGGAGGACATACATATGTTAAAGCAGCAGATCTCAAAGAAAGAAAGTAAACATGTTTCAAGTAAAATAGAGAATTATACATCTCCAGGTTTGGATGGCCTGACAGAGGAGACTTTCATAAGAAATTTGCAGAGATTAGTTCCCCAGCTTGCAAGGCTATACAATGACATTATGGAAAGTGAGGTCATCTAGGAATGGAATTATACCCAAACCTGGAAAAGGTGTTGAATAGACAGAATAGTACTGTCCCGTCAATTCAGTGAACATAGACGCAAAAATATTTAAAGCTGTGATGCTTGCCAGAATAAATGGAATTGCACTAACAGTTATTGAATCCAACCAGACCAACCAGGCCAGTTATTGAATCCAACCAGAAATAGACCTTTTCAGCAAAATAACTAAGAAGTTACTTCCCATATTGTAACTGGGTGCATGCAAAGCATTTGACAGGTTGCTGCAAGTGTGTATAACCACTCCTGAAGGAAATGAGACATCTGATCCAAGAGTACAAATAAATGAATTGATTCTCCTAATATTTGGATAAGGTGGAATAGTAAACAGGAGTGTCCTTCATCCTCATTGCTGTTTGCACTTTTTACAGAGCTGCTCTGAAAATAAATCCAAAGATCAAGGGGATAAGGATAAATGGAACACATGAACACATGATCCACTTGTTTACTAATGATATAGCACCACCCAGATACATCCCTGAGATGTTTTCAGTAATCTGGGAATTTGGTCAAGTGGCTGGGATGCAAAATCAGAACTGCTCTCCCTGAGCTTGGACCTCACAACCCAGTAATGTGAGAAAATATTTCTGAGTTTTTTGTAAACCTAGCTTGATAAAGTGCTTGGGAATCCACATCTCCAAGGACTTAAGTCACATTGGAAAGCTTAACTTCACTCCATTGATCAAGCATATTAAAACAGAATTAAGAAGATGGTCAAAGAATAACCTCACAATACTGGGCAAATTTGCGACAATAAAAACTACAATACCTCCAAAGCTCACATTCTTGTTCAAAACACTCTAACAGTCAGGTAAGGGACCACAGCTCAGTAGTAGAGCACATGTTTTGCAGGCAGAAGGTCCCAGGTTCAATCTCTGGCATCTCTAGTTAGGACTAGGAAGGAATCCTGCCTGAAATCCTGGAGACCCGCTGCCAGTCAGTATTGACAATGCTGGCCTAGATGGATCAATACTGGTCTGACTCAGTATAAGGCAGCTTTCTGTGTTCCTATGCACTCCCTACAGAGCAGGGGTGAGAAAATTATGGCCTTCCAGATGTTTTGGTCTATAACTCCCATGAACCCTCACCATAAGCTGTGCTGGCTAGAGCTAATGGGAGTTACAGTGTCAAAACATGTGGAGGGCCACAAGCTGCCCACCCCTGCTATAGAGCTACCACTGAAAACTTCTCCATTTGGCAAAAAAAAATTCCTTTACACACAATGGAAAACACCCCAAATCAACATAAAAGCATTATGTATAAAACTATGGCCCAAGGAGGACTGGAGATTCCTAACATAAAGTGGTACTATGATGCTTTCCAGCTGCACCAACTGTTAGTGCATGTGCAAAATGGAAAGGATAAACCATGGATATCTATGGTTACTAGTCACTCTCCTCTCCTACAGTGAGGGGTCTACCTCTCTGATCAGACTCAGTCAAGGATCTACATAAAATCAAGAACACATTCTTAAGGCCTACCCTTCAAGGCTGTACACTTGATAATTTTAGAGATACACATGCATATCTTAAGCTTCTACAAGGTTCATTTCATAAATGCTTTTACTTCCAACTGTTTACAACATGGATTGCAAAAACTATGTTTTAGAATTTGCTGGTGGGTCAAGGATGTTTGTGGATAAATAACCTCGCTGCTAGACGAGTAAGCCTCAAAGGGAGCTAAAGGAGAGAGGGGGCAAGAAAATGCCAAAAACGTGACTGGCACAGACATTGGTTAAAGTGTCCCAGGGTACCAACAGGATCCCTGGGGACTTCAAGGCAGAGTGTTTTTCAGAAACTTCAGTTCAGATTATTTCTCATTAAGGCTTGCCAGAAAGGGAAGCAAAACCAGAATCTCCCACCAGCAGCTGAGCAAGTCATACTATTGCTCATGCATCTAATTTCTGTTCCCATGGAAACAGACAATGGAAAAAAAAGATAAGAACTGCACCCAGTACTTTCCTACCATCGGACCATTTTTGCAATACAACAATTGGAGAAAAGCCACTAACAGCAGAAAGAAATGAGTAAGAACGTGACTGTATGTTTCAGGAGGAAGCTGGCACAGGCTGAAATCTGACTACTGAACGGTTTCAAGAGTCACTTGCAGGTTCTTATAGTTTCATGGTTCAGAATTTGTCGGGAGAGTGATCCGTGCTTGCCAGCAAGCTGAAGGTACAAAGAGTTCAGCAAGGATGTTCTACGAGAGATGCTGAGAGAGAGCAGATGTCAAGATCTGATGCTTACTGGAATGCGTCACATCAAAGTAGAGTCAACCAAAGGTATTACATATGTCTGCCCACCCACACTCTTCCAACTTTTCCCTCTTGAAAAACACACATCACATAAACCACTGATACTAGTGCTATAGCTCAGATACCAAGGGTCCATAGATGATTGGCAGAGGGCACACTTTGCATTTAGAAGGTCCCAAATTCAGTCCCTAGCATTTCTGCTTAAAAGGCTCCCACCACCAGGGCTAGTAATGACTTCTGCCTTAGATCATGGAAAGCTGCTGCCAGATGGAAGCTAAATGGACCAATTATATGACTCCATATAAGGCAGCTTCATAAGTTGATTACAGACATTTAAACAAAACCTTTCCCATTTGTTGGGGGGGAAATAAAAGTGTACTGCTAGTGTTTATTTCCTCTATCATACATGCTGTTACATCCAGTTTCAATAACTGCTAAGAAATGTACTAAATTTTCAGACATACAAGCACACTCCTCTTTGATGCGTTAGACTTTCAGAGTAACTATTTCAATCCTCTCCATTTACACATCTGGGCTGCTACCCAACAACAAACCATGGGTTAACTCTGGGTTGTTTAACCCATAAACAACCCTGAGTTTCTGGGTTCGCATGTCATGAAACAACCCAGGAATGGGGTAGAAAGCAAAAGCGGCATGCACATAACTTGTGCATTCCACTCGTCTCTGGCGATTCCTGGGTGAAATAACACAGGAATTGCTGCCATGATGTGTGAACCAGGTCAAAGTATTTTAAAACAGTTCTTTGTGCTCAACTTTTGGAATTCAAGCCTTTGTAGTGGGCAGTTTTTGTAATGCTAAGTGTTTGCCTGTGTGATTGAAGATCTTATTTACATGTGCTGAGTACAAACATCTTTTGCTTAAGATCCATCTGAACATTCCTGTCTGGAAATCTTGCATTTCTAGTTAATATACAGCTAATCTAGGTGGCAGTCAATATTGATTAGGAAGTCAGGGAACACACTATATTGTATCAGCTCTGATATTCCAGTTGCCTGGAATAAAGATAAGGGAGAAGAATGCAGTGCCTACTGTTTAACTTCCGAGAATGCAAATGGACTAAGGAGAAGGGGAAGTAGCACAACAGAGGCAGCCAGATTTTGACAGGGGGTATTGGAGGCTCTCCTGATGACACACAGAATGTAGGCTTCCATACAGAAGCAAACTCTTCCATTATTTTGTATGTGAAGGATAAACATGCCATGTTCTCATATTCCAACTCCATGACCATAGAATACATCATACAGAATATTTGCTTTTGTTCTGTTTATATACTATTGTCTAAAAAAAAAAAAGTGAAAACTAAGATGCTCTGTACCTTTGTCATCTACAGTTACTAGGCGACTGGGCAGTCATATCACTTTTTTTAAAGATGCAGCTCAAACATAAAAGAGTCAGTCACTGGAATCATGCCCTCCAAAGAGACAGCAGAAAAAGACTGGATTTCATGCTGCTGACAGAACATGACACTAAGCTAAAGCTGCAGTCCAGGAGAAATTCCTATATAAAAGCAACAAAGTCTTGTGACATCTTAAAGACTAATAAGCTTATAGCATAAACTTTTGTGGATTAGAGTCCATGATCTGCATTAAGCGCTATCGTAAGTTGGCACGTATGCACACCTATGTAAAAATCTGATCAAACACAAAGGAGAAGATACTGAGTATGACCCTGCCAAAGTTAAACACTGAAATTCCATTGGTTTCAGAAAGAGTTAAGCATATGCTTTATTAACTCCCATTGACATTAATAACACTTGAAAGTGCTTAACTTTGGCTGGGTTGTACCCATTCATCATGAAGTATATGGTAATCCTACACAACCACAAACGATGTTGCTTCTTTTACAAATAAAGCTATCCACTTAAACTTTTAACTACACACAAAACACTACAGGAGCAAATTGGTCCACCTATCATTTCAGGTCCTACACTTGAGAGAAAATTTTATTTATTTATTTATTTATTTATTGCATTTATATCCCACCTTTTTCCCTCTTGCAAGAAACCCAAGGTGGCTTACATGATTCTCCTCCTCTCCATTTTATCCTCACAACAACCCTGTGAGGTAGGTTGGGCTGAGAGTCTGTGACTGGCCCAAAGTCACCCAGTGAGCTTCCATGGCTGAGTGGGGACTAGAACCTGGATCTCCCAGCTTGCAGTCCAACACTCTCACCACTACACCACACTAGCTCTTACACTAATCCAACACTCTCACCACTACACCACGCTGGCTCTCACACTTAATCACACTATTTTCAATACTCATCAGTTATTATGCCAGTTGTACGAATACATTTTATCTTCCAGTGGACCTCATTGTCTTTATGAAATTTGTCAACACACTAAGTTCCAATCCTGTGCCCACTTTCCTGAGAATAAGTCCCACTGAACTAAGTAGGACTTACTTCCAAGTAAACACACATCAGATCAGGGCTGTTATTAACTACAGTGTAGTTAATATGCATTTTATTCTCTAGTGTACTTCATCTCCTATTTTTAATATATACACACTCATCACTTTTTACTTTCTGTGAAGCAATTAAGTAGACTGCCATTGAAAAAAATTCATATCATAATCAATACGGTAGCATCCAAGATTTCATGTGGTGTAACTGAGAGTTGTATAACAGGATGTTCAACAACTGCAGTCATTACAAAAATATACTGTACTGGAATTTTAAAAACCAAATAAACATACCACAAATGGGCCTAAAAAGGCAAAGCAGTAAACAATAGCAAGGCAATACCAGAACCCCTTCCTTAGACTGCCATGAACACACTGGGTTGTATCCAACATTAAGTAGAAGAAAAAATACAAGGGGTGTTGTTGTTCTATTAGCGCTTGCATAACTAGTGCAAGCATCACTTAGCCTAATGAAGATGCAATGAGCTGTGGAACACCTTGAACAAGCAGAATCAAAGTACTGGATTTGACACTTTTCCACAAGTGGTAGAGCTTTGCTCTAGCAGAATGACACCTTTGGATACAATCCACTTTACTGTACATACAGTAATGGCTCCTCCACTGCATGAAATCTAGATGTCAATGTATGAGTGTTTTTGAGCAAACCATGTATTCTCTGCAGGGCCCCAAGTAATTGTTTTGCTGCTGCCAGGAGGAGTGATACTAGAAAAGGACACCAAAGGATGTGCAAAGACCCACCTACACTCACTGGTTTGTTAAGAACAGAACTTGTCTTGCACCTTCCCATCAGATGAATAACTACTTTTAGCAACCTGAAATAAAAAACCCAAAAGTAAAGTAACTTGCACAAATACTAACCAGGTTGTTAAAAAGAAAATCCAACAACGTTCATGTAGCAGGAACACTTATGTGACAGAGAAGTAGGGTACGTCGAGTTTACTGACTCACCATGTGAAAACAACCTACTAAATATGTTGGAAGGAACCCAGAAGAAATAGAAAGGAGAAGTGCATTCGAAGAAAGTAAAGGAAAATGATAAAGCTAATACTGAAGGGAGAGACCCAGATTATTCTGCACATCCTAGATTTAATCAAATAGTTAATAAAAGCAACACCATTTCTCTGAGCTTAATGAAGCTCTGGAGAATCAAATCATCTTCCTCCATTTAAGGAAAGACTAGATAATAGACTCTACTTGTATCTGGCCCTCTACAGCCAAAGCTCTGATACAAAAGGAAGCACAAGAGATTTGGCACCAAAGCTACTCCTGACTCCACACAAACACAATGGCTGCACCTGACCATGGGCTCAATCCCACCAACTCAGTTGCACATTTATATGCAATGGACACAGTGAAAATCACATAGGTCAGCTGCACAGCTGATGCAAAACCATCCCACAGATGAGTGCCTATGGCAGAGCTTTCCAAACTGTGTGCTGTGACACATTAGTGTGTCAGCAGCAGTGTGTAGGTGTGTTGCGCGAAATGCAGAAAATTGTGCGGAAGGGCACCGCGGAGCTCCCTTACTCACATTTGCTTCCCTTGGCCCCTCCCCTGGAACTTCCTAAAGCAGCTAATGTTAAAGCAGCTTAGCTGCTAAGGCTTAGGTGCTTTAACATTAGCTGCTTTAGGATCATGTGGCATCTTGATGTAGGACGCACGTGATTGGCGGTGTTGGAGCAGTACAGCGAGGAGTGTGGTAACACTGGCTGCACGAGGAGTGTGGAGAATTCGAAGTTAGCGGAGCAATTAGTCGAGCAATTTGCAATCAGCTCAGGCAAGAGGCTTCCCCGCGTCCTCAGTGTGGCTGCAGCGGGGGAGAACAACGGCCCGCTGGACGCCCCCAGAGCAGGGAGGGCTGTGCCAGGCAGGCGAGGAGCTTCGAGCCTGCGCTCCCCGGAAAGGTAGAGGATCAGGGCGAAGAGAGGGGAAGGGAGGCACTGCCCTGGGAGCAGAGCTCGGCCGACGCTGGCGCAGAGAAGTGGCAGCAGCCACCAGCCCTGCGTGGTTTCAGGCATGCCCTTCACGGACTTCTGCACCGCGCTGCTGCGCGGCCAGGCCAGAGTAACACGCAGGTGGAAACGCCGCCTGGGACTGCACCGAGCGGACCGTCCACCATCTTGGCCAGTCAGAATGGAGCTCAGTTGATTTCTGCCATTTATTTTTATTTTTACTCTGCTGTAATTGTGGATTAACCACCCACTGGCAGTGTACCACCGGAGAGTGCTGGAACTGGACTCTGGACATAGGCATTGCAAATATTTACAGCAGTATAGCCTTGTAGTTAGACATATATATTTACACAATTTTTGTTGGACTTTTGCTTCTCTACTTCATGTGTTTTTGCAGCTGAGCTCCTACCTGGACCTATGTGTCCTAATATATATTGTAAATACTTTAGTTAATGTTATTTATTTTTCACATTTTCTCCTGGTCCTGATTCCTATCTTTATCTCACTTTATCACTGTGGGAGTGGAGCGCAGGTGCTGTTATTTTCATAAGAAAAAACAGAGAAAGATAAATGCTAAAAACAGTTCTGTTATTTTCATATTTAGTTAATGCTAAAACCTAGAAATAAATTCGCATAGATTTATTCATTAAATTGCAGTTGAATTACCCGTAAAATGGATACCTTTCTAATTAAGAAAAGGAAAGCTGGTGAAGATGATGTTTGCAATGAACAAGATGTAGCCGCTAAAGAGGAAACTACGCAAGAATCAACTGTTGAACGGTCTGTATTAGTACGTAAGAAGTGTAAAGGAAGAATTTCTAAGCCTTGTTTATATAGTAAAGATTATATGAAACTGGGGTTCACATTTTCTGGTAATGAAAACAATCCTTGTCCCCAGTGTTTAGTTTGTGGGGATATACTTGCAAATGAAAGTATGGTACCAAATAAATTAAAGCGTAATTTTACCTCAAAACACGGTCATTTGTCAGAAAAACCAGTAGAATACTTTATTGAGCTTTCAAAATCTATAAAGAAGCAGTCTGCATCATTCACAAAGAGAATTAAGACATTAGAGAAAGCTCAAAAGGCAAGTTACTTGGTTGCTCAAATAATTGCCAAAAACAAGGACCCACACGCTATTGCCGAAACCACCATAAAGGAATCTTGCTGTGCGAACAATGTTTGGGCCCGAATTTGAGATAGAAGTTAATAAAATCCCTTTGGCAGATAACACAATCGGAAGACGTATTCAAGACATGTCTGATGACATTAAGCAGCAAATGAAGGATATTTTTCAAGACGATAATATGATCTTTACATTGCAATTAGATGAAGCAACAGATGTCGGTGGGTTAGCACAATTATTGGTTTTTGTACGTTTCATTCATACTGACAGAATTATTGAGCAATTCTTGTGTTGTCTAGAACTTCCAATGAGAACTAGAGGTGAAGATATATTTAAAACTTTTGATTGCTTCATGAAGGAAAATAAGTTGCAATGGTTAAATTGTGTAGGAATATGCACAGATGGCGCACCCTCAATGGTTGGTTCAACAAAGGGTTTTATAGCTTTAGCAAAGAAAGAGAATAAAAATATTATAATTACTCATTGCTTTTTACATCGCGAAGCACTAGTTGCACAAACCATTGGAAATGAATTAAGAAAAGTTTTGGATAAAGTGGTTCAAATGGTCAATTACATTAAAAGTAGACCTCTTCAATCAAGATTATTTGCTCATATTCGTGAAGACAAGGGGACAAGGTTTAAAAAGCTTCTACTACACACAGAAGTTCATTGGCTCTCAAGAGGTCGAGTGCTTTGTCGTGTATATGAATTGAGGGAAATGATGCTTAAACTTTTTGAGGAAAATCAGCAAAATGAATTCTGCAATCTAATTCAAAGCAAACTTTGGTGCACAAAATTGGCATGTCTTGCTGACATATTTGAACATTTGAATAAAATAAACACCAGTATGCAAGGAAAAGGAGAAAATATCTTAACAGCAGTAGATAAAATTTGTGCTATGAGAGAGAAAATAGCAATTTGGAAAAGGAAAATGAAAGAAGGACATTTTGAAATGTTTTCCAAAACTGCTGAGTGCCAGCTAAAATGTGATATCAGCTCACTAATTGTTGATCATTTATCATTGCTTGGAGAGAAAGTTCATCATTACTTCCCAAATGTTGAAATCCAAGACTATAATTGGATCAGAAATCCATTTCTTTCAACTGCAGTGAGGAACTTTTCACTTATTGAAGAAGAATTAGCTGACATAAAAAAATGATCAAAATCTGTTAATGATGCATGAACAGGGTGACTTAGACAGCTTTTGGATTTGCATTTCAAAAATGCATCCAAACATAGCTAAAAAAGCGTTAAAATTTTTTTTGCAGTTTTGCACTACATACATTTGTGAAGTATCCTTTTCAACGATAGCAAACTTAAAGACACTGAAACGTGGAAGCTTAAAAATGCTTGATGACAAAATGCGAGTGTCTTTATCTAATATTCCTCCAAATATTGAAAAGCTGTGTTCATCCCATCAACCTCATACCTCCCATTAAAATGGTAAGTAGTTATTGGTGTTATTCAACTTTTTTAAATTCTTGCACATATTGTTACTCATAAATGACAACAATGTATGTTATTATCTTACAAATCATATATTTTTAAAAATACAAATGAAAGGTTTTCATGAGATACGTTGTATCCCCATACATTTTGTTATTACAATTTATGTATGTGTCGTATCTCTTATAATGGGTTAGTTTAACCTCCGGTTTGCTAGTAAAACTGAATTACCGTGTCACGAAATGATGCATGTCTAAAAAGTGTGTCACCAACAGAAAAGTTTGGAAAGCTCTGGCCTATGGAGATATAAGCAAAAGCTAATGGAAGAAAAAGGGGAAATAGCAACAGCATGCCTCTGCTCACATAAAGAATATAATAACAATAAAGAAAGCCAATAGATCCACTTTGACTCTCAAAGCCTTAGTCAACATAAATAATAGTCATGTTCATGAAAACATACCTATATAAGCAAGGGCAGTACAATTTATTTTACAGTATCCCAATTAGTCAACCTAGAAAACAAAAGAAAGTAAATTCAATCTCTAGAGCACATGAAATGATACACCAAGCGTTTGGGTTTGTTCTAGGCTGTTCCATTGTGGGCAGACCTGAAAAAGAGGAAAATTGCTTAGCCCCACATCAACAGAAACTCTCGGATGGCCTGCACAACAAATATACTTACTTGAATCCTCCCATCGGAGAAGATGCAGTTTCCAAGCTGAGTAATAGAGAAATCCCAACACCAGAAAGAGACAGAGGGCTAGTAGCACATTACGCATAAACACCAGCAGTGCCATCTTCATATGGGATTGGCTCTCCTACAAGATCTGAGAGGAAAAGAACCAGTTTGAGCCTTGCATTTTCTAATTGGTTTACTCATCCTCTGTAGAATATATGCATACATGAAATATGAGACAGCAAACATATTTTCTTTATTTACTTAAAATATTTCTTGGACACCTTTCAGGGCAAAAGCCCTCCCAAGGCAGCTTACAGAAATAAAACACACAGAACCATTAAGATCAGTGACCCCCAGCTTTGACTTGGACCCCAATTTGGCACTTCAGAAAACAGCCTGACTGAAGTATGCAATTTGGTTTGTACTAATTTGGAGTCCGTCCACTTCAACTTGGTACCAAAGCAGAGTTGCAATTTAGACATCTGAGGCTTTGTGCTTCCCACTGACTACAGTGGAGAACCAAAAAAATGGCTACAACTCCCCTCCCCTTAATCAGAATTGGAAACACATTCCCTCCCTCCCTGACTCATAATCAGCATTTAGAGAAACAAAACCAAATTATTCTATTTGCAGGAGACAAAGTCTATGCATCTCTGAAACACAAGTTGCTAACAAAGCCTCATTCTGGAACGGCTTTGATTCTGTTGGCTTTACCCCAGAAAGCAACAGAACCAAACCAAAGCAGCCCAATTCTGCTCAAGCTTTAGGCTTAATCCAAATCCAATGCATATCCCTAATACGCTCCCTTCCTAACATACATATTATCCAGGCCCTCTTATCATGGACACTAACACCCAATTCTATAACTCTTACATGGAAGTTAAGTTCCACTGAAATGAACAGAACACATTTCTGAGTAACTGTATGCAAAAATAAAAAGAAAATCAGGGTGCTGCTCCTCCAAGCTTTAGGGTGCAATCCTATACATGTTTAGACAGAAGAAAGTCCTACAACTCCCAGCATTCCCCAGCCAGTCGTGCTGGGAGTTATAGGACTTTCTTCTGCCTAAACATGCACAGGATTGTGTCCTTAGTCTATAAATGCTATTCCTGAGTGATATTAGAGTGCTAAATAATAGGAAGCCAACTCACTACTCCATCACCATGATTAGGAAGTCCACTCCTCCAGAATACATTGGGCTTGATTTAGAACAAGTATCAAAGTTTCAAACAAGATAACATTGATTCCAAGAAATATTCCACAAGACTGATAAACGATACTAGAGAATTTATGCAAAAAAATCTTTAATAGTTTAAAGCTATAAACTTAATTGGTTTAATTTTACAAGTCCTAAATATACCAGCTTTCCCCTTAAAAAGTACTATTTATTTTCATTTAAATGTTGCTAAAAGCCATTTATCTTCTGTAATATATCCTGTTGTTCCTTCACCATCATAAGTTTTGGCTCCCTCAAAACTTCCTCAGCCTTCCTTTAACAATGCAAATTCTACCGTACATCATGGCTATGGCAACATTTCCCAAAAATTACATTATGTTTAAAGACATAGGTTCTATAAGATCCAACATCACTAGTATCATAAGATTCAATACAATATATTACTTGGCCGTGACAGCTGCTAGAAGTGTGGCAGACCAAGTGCTAATAAGATTTATGGTTTCTGGAATTGTCCAAATATTATATGGTACTGCAAAATAATATTAGTCCATATTGACTTGACATATGGTTCCATTAGAACCACTCCCATTTTGGAACCAGAAAATCTGAAAATGACTGTTCATCTCTTAATAGCAGGAAGAATGGTAATTGCTCCTCAGTGGAAATTATAAATCTGCCATCTATAATGGACTGGTTGGATAGGTCACTGTTTCTATTATAAAACTTTTGAGTTTTTTGTGTGTCAAAAGAAAGACAAAGGACAATCTGTTTTTGCGGAAATGAGTCTCATTTGCATTGTCTTGGAAAAGCAAGATATAAGACTCTGGCTGAATTCAATCCTCCCACAGTTCGAGGATAGCAAATGAGTCACAGGCTCAGGCACTCCCTCCTCCCCTTAATCAATTGCTTCCACTTTTTTATCACACCACACTACATCACTACTTCAAAACCAGCAAATTATGGTTTGGTCAAAAGAAGAAATCATTGATTTAGCTGCACACATGAATGAGAGAAGGAGCAGGGGGAGGAAGGAATGTTCATCCATGGCTCATTCCAAATCCTCCAAACCATGTCTTGGCATATCATCTGAATTCAGCGGAATTCTTGAACCACACATTTATTAAAACCACTGGGATGTACTATGATATGATTTATTCTATATCATATCAAATGTCACTTCAATATTACATGAAAGATTTTTATTTTTTTTAAAGAGCACTTGCCAAAGTGTCACGAATACCATAACACTCCCAGGCAAACATAATAAATTATGTTAAGGAAAAATATGCCAAACTACATGATTTTCTTAAGAGTGCAAATGTTTTCCCACAATAGTCAATGGGAAGCCCAAAACCTTGGATTCCCCAACCTTCACTCAGGTTCAATACCAAGTTGCACTGCATGTATCCTGCTGTTGCACTGCTTGTTCACTTCCTCCCTATCAGTTTGCAGTGAAGAGAAAAATATTGCAGAAAACTCATCTGTCAGCCAGCTGGAGCCCTAGAGTCACATTTGGGTAAGTTGGAAAGAAATCCAACAGCTTCCTATGTAACTGTAGCAATCAGGAGGAAGAGTGCAGCATACACTTCTTTGCCATTATCCTCAACAGCTGCCATTGCTCAAAGTGATTTCCCCGCTTGTTATAATAAGACAAATGCAGCATTTCGTAACAAGGGGCAGAGTTGCTTTAAGGCGAGAACACCCAGTTCTCACCACTACGGCTCCTTTGGTTAATCCCATGGGGAAACATTTACAAAGTAAAGTCCGTTGTTCTTATCAACATTTTAAATGAATATCATGAGAAAAGGGAAGGAGTTGTTGACTTGCACACTGTGCTAGATCTAGCAAAAAGCTAAAGATTATTGGCACAGGTACAATTATTATTGCTCACGTTACCACACCCCAAAATTGCTACTGGATGTTAACCAAAAGTCAATGTGCGCTTTCAAAATTATTGTCTTGCCTTCTTGACCCTTACCTGTCAAAGAAAGTGCCTACAGGTAAAACAAAGAATAAAACAGACACTTCTGGTATGAAGACTAATAGAGCAATTCTATACATGTCTAGTCAGAAGCAAGCCCCATTGAGTTCAGTGGAAGGTACTCCCAGGCAACCTTATATAGGACTGCAGCCAGACATAACACCAAACCATGATTTGCAATATAATGCCAAACCAAGATAGAAAACCAGTTTGAAGCAGATTTGCAAGCCATGGTTTGTGTTAACTGTAGCTTGCTGTTACGCCTGAATAATAATAAGAGCCAGGCATGAAGTATCCACAGATCAGGAAGGGCATATGATCCACAGATCCACAGATCAGGAAGGTGTTCATATGGGAAGAAAGGCTGAAACCTTTCCATATGTTTAAGTATAGGGTCCAATTTAATAGCCAACACTTGCCCCATTACAAGGTAGGCCAGAAAAAGCAAGACTTGTATCATTTTGTATTAGCAAAACAGCAGCATTTCTAAGAATTGGCAGACATAGGCTTTAGCCCAGATTAAGTGCCCTGCTCCAAGGGAATAGAAAACCTACTGTATTGTACTAATTTCTATCAAAAAACAAATTCCTAATCCAAAGTAATGGCAAAAGTATTGAGACTTACCCCTCCGCATGCAATCCCCAAGGAGATGTTGAAACAATAATGTATTCAAAGTACTTCTAAAATATAGCTATAGTCCATCCCCCTTAGCTCTACTCAAGGCCATCCCTTCCTTCTGTCCTAGTTTTTGGCATGCTACATGTGTTAGCTAACATGCAAATACAAGAATCAGTACTGGGACTGGTGCTATTTAACTTGTTCATAAATGGTCTGAAATCTGAGGCAAACAGTAAGGCAGTCAGGAGCATAAGCAGATGACACCAAATGATTATGAAATCCCAAGAAAGCTGTGAAGAGCTCCAAGAGGATCTCTACCTAGGTGACAGGATTACTGTGTATGAGATTCAACTAAATAAGAACAGTGTGATGCACAGTGGGACAAAAAAAAACACCCCTGTATGTGGATGGGTTCCCACCTGGATCATCTCAGTTCACTCCCTGGTAAGCTCCTGTACAAAATATGTATAATTAACTGCCTTTTTGACACCCAGAAGAAGTGAACTAAATTTGCGCTGATACACAGATATAAAATCTAACTATTTTACACACCCTCAGAACTATATTGTATAAACCCTCAAAAACTCTCAATGTTAAAAAAAAGAGTCAGAAAGGTAACATTTATTGAAATGTTGCGTGCTTTTATTTCATCTTTTATTCAATTGTTTCTGGTCTGTTATCTGACAAAATAAATATGCTTACGCTAGATACCTTACATTTGTGAACATTGTTTGAATAACAGCTAATGTATTCATGCATTTAAATTTCATAAATCTACTAAGCCGTACTATTTTATATGCTAACTGGTAGTTAAATACATACATTTCATATTCTTAGAGCAGTCAGGTTTGATAAGTTAGTATCACACCATATATTCTAATTTTATATATATTTACCAAGAAATTTCCCACCACATTTTTCTGGCTCTTCATATTGCTACTCTAACTGCATCATTGAGCTAGGGAGAAAATGTCAGGATTGGCTTATGTATATATTTAAAATATGTCTATGCCACCCTTCCCTTTGATAACTCACAGGGATGCTTCTAACAATCATAAAACAATAATATATTTTTGTCGTGATGCTTTTTTTGTGTTTTATTTTTTATTTGGTATTTTATCACATGTTTGTGTAAGATGTTCTGGGGACCCACATGGTTAAAGATGATGACAAACAACATTAAAAAGAACAAGAGCAAAACAGGACAAGAGAAACCAGCAGAGCTAGTAAGTGACTTGTCAGCAACTGTTCAACCCAGCTGGTCTGGGCTGCACTGCTAGGGAAATAAAAGTCTTCACCTGGGGCTGGAAAAAACATCAAGTTCACCATCAGGCAAGCTACACATGTCCCACATGCAGGGCACCATGACTGACAAGGTCCTCTCATCAATCACTATCTCCCTAGCTTCAAAAGGTGGTGGAGCTTGGAGGTGGGACTCTGTTGAAAACCTTCAGGTACTCAGATCTCAAGCCATTTAAGTCACTTTGGTTCCAAGTCGTAAGAGGTCCCCGATGACAAGATGCCACCTTTCCAGAATTGACAGGCACTTTTTAGATTCACTATAGGCACCTGGGAGTGGGCATAGCGGCAGTTGTCTTTGAGTTTGGATATCTTTCACAGTGACTGACCTGGAGGTATAGCGACCTCCAGGCCCTGCCTTTCCATTACACAGTGAAGCAGTCTGCCTCAGATGGCACATCTGGGCACCACAAAAGAGCAACAATGGCAATTATTGTTACCTGAGGGTGCATCATTTGGGTTTTTCATCTGAGGCAGTTAAATCAGGCTAGGCCTCCTACCTCCAATGGTACATTGCTGAGAAGTCAACTTTGCTTAATTAAGGCCCAATTTATCACCATCAGTAGCCACATGAGAGTCATTTCTGGATTTGAATCCAGGAATAAGGTAGGAATAGCCAATTGCACGGTTCCTTTTCACCAAGCCATTGCCCATTCCCCTAGCTAAGCAATGACCAAATGAGAAGGAACCATGCACACAGCTCCAGTCATGTCACTCTTAGATTCAAAACACGTACCAAAGAAGCATGGGAATTTATCATGAAGAAATGCAAGTGCATGCAAACTGGGTTCATTAGACAACTCAACAGCCTCACATGATATGTCAGTGGATGTACTGTGATACATCAGAATACACGTGTGGGTCGAATGTCTGGGTACTGCCTCATACAAAAAAACACAAAAATTCTCTGAACATTCCAAGATAGTAGTATGTCAGGGAGAATGCTAGATCAGAACCTTTCCCCTGACATAAAACTTGCCCTTCAGGACAGTTCATAAGAACAGAAGGTGATGAAAGAATCGTTGGCTAAACTCTCTCTATCAGGAAGGGATCAGGTCTTCTAGATAACTTTGGTCAGTTAGTACTTCGGTCAGGCATTATTGATCCCTTTCAGCAGAAAACTCTCATGTTACCTTCTACATAAATGTTGCTGACACTCCTACAAAATTGGCCAACAGCTGAAGATATTATTTTTCAGCAGGTCTGTCTTTAACCTCCAGAGGTTACAAGAAGAGAGTGTTTTGGCCAATGCAGATAAATGTCTGCATAGAACTCTTCAGGTTTTCTCTGTACTCTAAACAAAAAGGTAGTTCAAGTCAGCATTCTGCTGACATTCACCTTTGGGTCAGTCAACAATGATGGTGCTGGAGAATTTATTCAGAAAGTGACTAGCATGTGGACGTTCAACTACACAGGTCAATGGTTAATCCACATGGCGCGATTACATGTGGTTGAGACCTAGGGCAAAAATGAGTCCAGGCACATCAGGTAACTCCCCTAGATTTAATAAACATTCTTGCTTAATTTTCCTTCTTCATTCTCTCCTCTCCCATCATTGCTACACAGCAAATGAAGGCAATAAACAGGGGTGTGTAACCTGAGGCCCTCCAGATGTTGCTGGACTCCAACTCGCATCAGCACCAACTAGTATGGACAATGTTCAGGGATGACAAATTAACCTATGGCCCTCCAACAACATCTGGAGGGGCACAAGTTGCCCATCTTTGTCTTAGAAAAATACATACCACCTGAACATTTCAAGAGAAAAAACAAAGTGGGCCTGCCCTGCACGCACTCCCTCACACACACAGAGAGAGACATACCTGACTCCCCCTCTATTTTCTCCCCGATCCAAGTGCTCAATCATAGCCAGCCCCATTCAGCTGTGAAAACCAAGACAGAAAGACCTATCCATTACGCACAGGCAAATCCCAAGATGGCAGGATCGTTGACCGAAAGAGAGATGTTTAAATCAAACTTCCCCAACCTGGTACCCTCCAGATGTGTTTTACTACAACTCCCAGGAAGGCTAGGGGATGCTGGGAGTTGTAGTCCAACACACCTGGAAGGCGGCAGGTTGTGGGAAGCTGGTTTAGACGATGGGATTGGGACCACATTCTTGATGGATGGGAAGGGCTTGGAAGGCGAAGCGAGGCGCTCCTGCCGTGGAAAGGTTCATCCGGCCAAACGCTGGAACGGGTTAGGTTAGGCAACAAGCGGGAGCAATCTTAGAAGCCAGAGACGAGTCGGAGGTGGGGGATCGCCACAACGGGGTCTTCATAAAAGACGCCGGGCAAGGCAGGGGAGGTCGACCTGAGGGAGAAGCAACAGGCCGGGAGGGGCGCAACTGAGAGGAATCGCTCTGGGGACGGGCGCTTGACCCGGGCAAAGGAAAACACGGAGGAAGGGTGCAGAACTGAAGCCCACGCTCGCTGCTGCAGCAGCAGCTCCCTCCTCCTCTTCCCCCACCCCGGCGCTGGAGCCACTTCCCTCCCTCGCCCGCCTCCTCACCAGAGCCGCGGGGCGATCCCGGCCACCCTTCCTCCGGGCTCGCGCTCCGCTTCCCCAGCCACCCGCCATGCCGACCCGGGCAGCGGCGGCAGCCGGACTCGGAGACAGGGGTCCGTCGCCAATCACACAGCAAGGCGGGACTTCCGAGGACCAATGGTGGAAGGCGAGGGGCGCTCTCCACCAGGCGCCCAGCGACTAGGAGCGCGCGGGGGGCTTCCCGCCGCCCAATCAGACCCGAGGAGGGCTCCCAGCCGCTCAAGCGCACCGAGGGACAAGGCGCGCGGCTGCCCAATCACTTCAGGCAAGGAGCGGAGGGGACCACAGGGCGCCCAATCAGAGGGGCCGCATCTGCTTCTCCCCCCCCCAGCCCCTCCGACACTGGGCGGGCCACGAAGTATCCTCGGTAGCCAATTGAGGAATAGCGTGGGAGGGCCGCTGTCCGCTGCGGAGATTGGGACGGGTCAGGGGGGCATAAAAAGGCTTTGGAAGCCCGGGCGGAGAGAGCGCCGGTCTCCTCAGCCTGCCTGACCTAATCCAGGATGACGAAGCTGCTGGCAGCTAAAGAGAGGGAAGAAGGAACAAACACACCAACCACCTCGTTCGGCTGCGGTGATTGGTGCAAAGCTTGTCCCAAACGTAACGCGGCAGATTATCAAGGCCAGATTAATCTTTGCAAAGAGCGCTTTCTTGCCGGCAGGCAGGCCCTCCTCCCCACCGCCAAAGGTGGGTGATTTTGGAAAAGTTAACTCGCCTGTGGCGGAGAGCGCAGCAACAAGGCAGAGGGCGGGCGGGCACCCTTCTGCGGTCCTGGCACACCGACGATGCTGGAGCGCAGCACGTTGAGCTGGACTGGCTTTCGTCCCCCATCACCCAACGGATGCGCTCTCCTTGCGATTCCTCCCCCTCCCCTCTCTTCCCGGCACCTTCCCTCCCCCACATGCCGGACAGAGCGATGTAGTGGTTTTACCTGGTCCACGGTGAAGCCGCAGCAGCAGCTCCCTGGCGAAAGCAAGAGTAGCAGAGGGTTAAGGCGGCGCCAAGACATACCAGCGGAACTTCCGTTGAGGGGAGCCAGCAAGATGCTAGCCTGGGTCCTCTCCGGAAAAAGGCTGCAGGCCAGAGCACGGAGGCGCGTGTCCCGAGAATGGAAGGGATGATTTAACGGCCTCAATTATATATACTACAGGGGGCACGCACACACCTAACAAAGACAGAAAATGCCAAGTGAGTCGCGGAAGCGAAGGAGCAATCCGATTTCAAGGCGTCTCCTGCAGGAGTGTGCAATGTACTCCCCCAGCCTCCAGAAACAATATTTATAAATATGCTCTGCTGCCAGCTGCAGGTATCAGCAATACGCTGCAGAAAGAGTGGACTGTTGTGGATGTATCCTGTGGCTCCATTCAGTTTGGATAGGAACAGCAGCAGCTGCTAGCCTAAGTGATGCTTGAGCTGGGAAAAGTAGGGCTGGCAGCAGGGGTGGGGTGTACAATGAAGAAGTGCAGGGCAAGGTGCCCCTTAACACCTTCACAAAAGTGGGACTCTGTAGGGAGGGAGGGAGGGAGACCATCTGCTTACCCACATTTCAGCAAAGCGAGATCCCAAAGAGAAGAAATGGATCAGCCACAGCGAAAGAATAGTGGGCAAGCTAATGGAGAAGAGTGGAAGAATCTCTGCATGGGTTAGGGCTTGAGGAGAAATGCAGGATAGTAGATGTGAGGGGATTATTCCCAGGGGATTGAAATACACTTTGGAATGTTTGAGTAGGAGGAAGCAGAAATGAGTAGGGACTCTCATCTGTTAGGGGTCATGGTTCAATCCCTGGCATTTCTACTTTAAAAACTCTCGTAGCAGAACTGGAGCAGGCTCCTGCCTGAGATCTTGGACAGCCACAGCCTTTCAGTACCAGGCTGGATGGACCAAGGGTGGAACTCGGTATAAGATAAAGCAGCTTCATATGTTCATGTTCAGTCTGCTCCCACTGCTTGATATCCCAATTTGAAGGGCTGTTTTCAGTGGTGCTGTCAGGACTGGACTTTGGGACACAGGTCCAGGGCCCCATGCAGCAGAAGTGAAAACCCCAAATGCAGCAGGCCTGCCTTACCACATTTTGAAGTAAGTGGTGTAATACACATTACCATCTAAGGACCAGGGCCCATGTAAGACCATTGCATTTGGAGTCCAAAATTACCTAACTGCACCACTGGCTGTCTTACTAGAGACTTTCCAGTATTGCATATTTGGCCAGATTCACACTGCCTATAAATGTTCAAAAGATGTTGCTAAGCCAGATCAGTGTTTCTTTCCTTGAAAGACGTCTACCTATTTAGTCCTACTAAGTGCTTCCAGACAAGGACAATTGTACGACTGTATTGTACAATCACCCTTTCTCAAACACAGAACTTTATCGGGGTCCAGACACTGACAGCTGCAAAATTCCTTTTGATGAGTAGCTTTAGGAGGTATCCATCTAGAAGCATCCTATTTCTCTAGCCGATGTTAGTGCCAGATAGCAGCAACAGCAAAAGAACAATTTTCTGTTTTGTATCAGCTTCATCACCTCTGGCTAAATGAACTGTCAAATGCCTTTTAGTGTCAGCTGAGTTGTGTATTATTATTTTTAGAGCACCTATATAAACTAGATGTTGCATATAAACAGGACCTGCCTTCAGGCTTACACTTACAATGTAGGGCAAGACAAGGCAGGGTGGGGTAAATGGTAAAATTAGAGAACGAAACTGAAGAGCCAGGTTTTTATCAACAGTTCAGCTAGACAGGTACCAGGAGGTAAAGCAGTGCAAAGATAGGGAAGAGCAAAGAAGAAAAAGCATTGTTAGGAAATGGCAGATGTAATTTTTGCTCTATGGAGACTGTGGTGTTCCTGCCTATTTACCAGTGTGAATACCCTTTCTATAAGGCCTTTCCCACAGCAGGCAGTACATTCCACCACACACACAGTAACGCTGCCACCAGGACCATTACCTCGGGTCCAGCACTTTTATTTCTCGAGATGTGAGGACACACTGGCTTTTTATTATGACATACGTTATTCCCTT
The DNA here is from genome assembly GCF_057233095.1 of Heloderma suspectum. NCBI lineage: Eukaryota > Metazoa > Chordata > Lepidosauria > Squamata > Helodermatidae > Heloderma > Heloderma suspectum. Next base: position 236,833,485 of record NC_139461.1, read on the forward strand.
ATCACTTTTACCCTTTGTTAGCCATAAGCTGTAGGTGAAAGATTTTAAAAAGCAGATAAATATTTATTATTGACAAAATTAAGGTCTGAAATAGTAAATAAACACTTTACTCTCCCCCTGCACATAAATAATTGAGTTAAACTAATAAGTCACTTTAAAACCTTCTGTATATCCTCTCCCTCTCTCTCACACACACATGCACTCAATCATTAATCCTATAAACGCAGATCCTAGGCACGATCTCCACACAAGCCCTACCTATCTCTTCCTATTCTAAAACTCTACAGACACTGCTCCCTGTTTATATATCACACACCATTTCACCCCACCACCACCACTCAGCCAGTCATCTCACAGATGCAAATACAACATATCTCCTGTCACTCATACCGCTCACTCTCTAGATTTACTTGCCAGAAAATACAGAGCCATAACATTAATGTGCGTGTGTGTGTATATATATATATATATATACACACACACACACATACATATATATACACATTTATAACATACACATATGTGACATCACAGAGGGCAAAGGGCCTCAGAGAAGCGTAAAGTGCACAAAGCGGGAGAAAGAAAGAGAAATGCTAAATTAATGGGGCAAAGAGAATTAAACTTTTGAAAGTCAATACACAAAGCTGAAATGGAATATGAGAAGAAAGCGGAAGCCAATTGTGAAGAACAGAAATTATACTAACATGCTTAATAGATTAAATTAGCTGAAGAATGAGACAGAAGAAAGAGGTGTGAGTAAACAGGCAGGAAGACAAAGCAAAGGACTGTTGCAGTAGTCAGTGAGAACAATTATAAGAGAGTGAACATAGAGTCCATCTTTTTCTGGAAAACCATCAACAGCTGGTCTTAGGCCTACATGAAACCTTTATGTTTACATCCTGTGTGGTATCACACAGGATGTTGAAATCTGTTTCCCAACTGACAAAGAATGCATATTTCTGCAAGCATCACAGCCAAAAAGAACTGTGTATCTGTTATGCTGGGAGTAATTATCCCTAGCTTCCCTTTGGCGAGTTTTATTTTCTTGGAGTGAAGGGCTTACATGTTCCCTGCAAACTTGCTAGGACTGAATAACCTAAATAAGGCTTCAATCCTAAATATGCTTACTAAGGTGTAAGCTCCTTTGGATATAGTAGGACTTACTTCTTGGTAAGCTGGAGGTGGTCAAACATGAGATGGCAAGATTGAACATCGACATCTTGGGAATCAGCGAACTAAAATGGACAGGCATGGGCGAATTTAATTCAGGTGACCATCATATCTACTACTGTGGGCAAGAATCCCTTAGAAGAAATGGAGTAGCACTCATAGTCAACAAAAGGGTGGGAAAAGCAGTACTGGGGTACAATCTTAAAAATGATAGAATGATCTCAGTACGAATCCAAGGCAAACCATTCAACATCACAGTAATTCAAGTCTATGCCCCAACCACTGATGCCAAAGAAGCTGAGGTTGATCGGTTCTATGAAGACCTACAACACCTTCTAGAACTAACACCAAAAAAAGATGTCCTCTTCATCATAGGGGATTGGAATGCTAAAGTAGGAAGTCAAGAAATCACCGGGATAACAGGCAGGCATGGCCTTGGTGTACAAAATGAAGCAGGACAAAAGCTAATAGAGTTTTGCCAAGAGAACATGCTGATCATAGCAAACACTCTTTTCCAACAGCACAAGAGGCGACTCTACACATGGACGTCGCCAGATGGTCAATATCGAAATCAGATTGATTATGTCCTTTGCAGCCAAAGATGGAGAAGCTCCATACAGTCAGTAAAAACAAGACCTGGAGCTGACTGTGGCTCAGATCATGAGCTGCTTCTTGCAAAATTTCGGCTTAAATTAAGAACGTCAGGAAAACCACTAAACCGTTCAGGTATGACCTAAATCATATCCCTGATGAATATACAGTGGAGGTGAGGAATAGATTTAAGGGATTAGACCTGATAGACAGAGTGCCTGAGGAACTATGGACGGAGGTCCGTAACATTGTTCAGGAGGCAGCAACTCAATCCATCCCAAAGAAAAAGAAATGCAAGAAAGCCAAGTGGCTGTCTGATGAGGCTTTACAAGTAGCTGAGGAAAGAAGGGAAGCGAAAAGCAAGGGAGAAAGGGGAAGATATACCCAACTGAATGCAGAGTTCCAGAGAATAGCAAGGAGAGACAAGAAGGCCTTCTTAAATGAACAATGCAAAGAAATCCAGGAAAACAACAGAATGGGAAAGACTAGAGATCTTTTCAAGAAAATCGGAGATCTCAAGGGAACGTTTTGTGCAAAGATGGGCATGATAAAGGACAAAGAAGGCAGGGACCTAACAGAAGCAGATGAGATTAAGAAGAGGTGGCAAGAATACACAGAAGAACTATACAGGAAAGATCTGAATGTCCCTGATAGCCATGATAGTGCGGTCACTGAACTTGAGCCGGACATCCTAGAGAGTGAAGTCAAGTGGGCCTTAGGAAGCATTACTAACAACAAAGCTAGCGGAGATGACAGTATTCCAGCCGAGCTATTTAAAATCCTAAAAGATGATGCTGTTAAAGTGCTGCGTTCAATATGCCAACAAATCTGGAACACTCAACAGTGGCCACAAGACTGGAAAAGGTCAGTTTACATTCCAATTCCAAAGAAGGGCAACGCCAAAGAGTGTTCAAACTACAGCACAGTTGCGCTCATTTCACATGCCGGCAAGGTGATGCTCAAAATCCTACAAGCTAGGCTTCAGCAGTATGCGAACCGAGAACTACCGGAAGTACAAGCTGGATTTAGAAGAGGCAGAGGAACTAGAGATCAAATTGCCAACATTCGCTGCATCATGGAGAAAGCAAGAGAATTCCAGAAAAACGTCTATTTCTGCTTCATTGACTACGCTAAAGCCTTTGATTGTGTAGATCACAACAAACTGTGGCAAATTCTTAAAGTGATGGGAGTACCAGACCACCTTACCCGTCTCCTGAGAAACCTGTACGAGGGTCAAGAAGCAACAGTAAGAACCAGACATGGAACAACTGATTGGTTCAAAATTGGGAAAGGAGTACGACAAGGCTGCATATTGTCACCCTGCTTATTTAACTTATATGCAGAGTACATCATGAGAAATGCTGGGTTGGATGAATCAGAGGTCGGAATTAAGATTGCCGGGAGAATTATCAACAACCTCCGATATGCAGACGATACCACCCTAATGGCAGAAAGCGAAGAGGATCTCAAGAGCCTCTTGTTGAGGGTGAAAGAGGAGAGTGCAAAAGCTGGTTTGAAACTCAACATTAAAAAAACGAAGATCATGGCATCTGGCCCCATCACTTCCTGGCATATAGAAGGGGAAGAAATGGAAGCAGTGACAGATTTTACTTTCTTGGGCTCCAAGATCACCGCAGACGGTGACTGTAGCCATGAAATTAAAAGACGCTTGCTCCTTGGGAGGAAAGCTATGGCCAACCTAGACAGCATAGTAAGAAGCAGAGACATCACCTTGCCGACAAAGGTCCGTCTAATCAAAGCTATGGTTTTCCCAGTAGTAACGTATGGCTGTGAGAGCTGGACTATAAGGAAGGCTGAGCGCCGAAGAATTGATGCTTTCCAACTGTGGTGCTGGAGAAGACTCTTACGAGTCCCCTGGACTGCAAGGAGGTCAAATCAGTCCATCCTAAAGGAAATCAACCCTGAGTGCTCATTGGAAGGACAGATACTGAAGCTGAAGCTCCAATATTTTGGCCACCTAATGCGAAGAGAAAACTCCCTGGAAAAGACCCTGATGCTGGGAAAGACTGAAGGCAAAAGGAGAAGGGGACGGCAGAGGATGAGATGGCTAGATAGCATCACGGATGCAATGAATATGAACTTGAGCACACTCCGGGAGAGAGCACAGGACAGGAAGGCCTGGCGTGCTATGGTCCATGGGGTCATGAAGAGTTGGACACGACTGAACGACTGAACAACAACAACAACAACTTCTTGGTAAACATGTATAGAACTTGCTGTAAATGTCTTTGCTGCTGAAATGTATACCCGACTTTTCTGTTAAAAACAAAGTGGGTCATAAAAAAAGAAACATACAATCCACTATAAAGTCAGATAGAATTAAAAACAACACAAAACACTAAATGGGCAGTAGCAATGACAGTAACAATTTAAAGTATCCCTTTAAAAGCAACAAGCTATAGCAATTCCTTAGAACAGTCTTCACTTATACACTGTATACATTTAGATGCCAGGTTAAGACCTTCCTCTTTAAGCAGGCATTTAACCTTTAATCTGTTGCTTTACTAATTTTACTGCTGGCTCCTCACTGTTTTAAAATTTATTTTTAATGTTTAATGTATTATTCTGACATTTTTATAGTTGCATTATATTTATTTATTTAGGGTTATGTTGTTGATGTTGCTTGGTTTTATTATTGTAACCTGCCTGAGGACAGTTGTCAATTGGGCAGTATACAAATCTAATAAATAAATGAATGAACAGTTCTTTAAAACAACAGGCCATGTGTTAAAAGCCACTTGAATTTTTAACAAGTCTTCAGGAGCTGTCTAAAAATGGAAAGAAGGAGCCTGGTGGATCTCCACTAGGAGGTTATTCCATAAACTTGGAACAACCACTAAAAAAGCCCAAGATGCTTCCAGAAAGAAGGGTCCTGGCACCAACTATCAGAAGGCATTGTGTAGCTATTATGTCTTTTCTTTCTTAATGGATTTTCCATGGTAAGAAAAAGAGACAGAATAAGTGATGGGAAAACAAGGGAGGCCTACAAGTGGATAATGATGACATCTAGAAATCTCCCCCCTACCCTGCTAAAATTCTATGAATGAGACAGGGTGATTGCACATGAAACACCTTGTCTGGAAGCACCCCCAGTCTCCAGTCTCATGTAGTGACAGGAGCAGGACCTCTGAGGTCAATCTCAACCAGGGCAGATTAAATAATATTTTATTTATTTATTTATTTATTTATTTATTTATTTATTTATTTATTTCGTTACTATACTGCCCAATAGCCAAAGCTCTCAGGGTGGTTCAAAAAAATTAAAACCAAACGGCACACAATAAAACAATTTAAAATATGTAGAACATTAAAACCACAATATAACAATAAAACCACAATAAAACCTAGCAGCAGTGCAAGAATTTAAAATACAGATTTAAAACAGCTAAGCTAAAAGTCTAGAAAGCTAAAATGCTATAATGCCTGGAGGTCTTCACCTGGCACTGAAAAGAATACAATGTAGGTGCCAGGTGAACCTCACTAGGGAGCTCATTCCACAGCCAGGGTGCCACAGCAGAAAAAGACTTCCTCCTAGTAACCACCCACCTCACTTCCTTTGGCAGGGGCTCAGAAGGGCTGCTGAGGATGATCTTAAGGCGGGTGTATTTGGAGCATATAACTCCAAATAATATTGGAGATATTCCGCCAGATAATCTGGCAGACACTTAAGGACCAGTTGATGTTTCCAGGCATTTGTACCTAGAAAGATTGTAGTAATCCAGCCTAGAAGTAACCAGGGCACAGATAAAGGAAATCAGGTCTGATTTCTCCAGGAAAAGCTGCACCTGGTGCACCAACCAAAACTGATAAAAGGAACTCCTAGCTACCATTCTGTGTGCATCCAGGGAAAGTGTGAGGCCAAGAGCCACATCCAAGTTGCATACCCACTCCTTCAAGGAGTGTTCAGACCCATCTAGAAATTATTGTGCATCTTCACCTACAGAATGGTAACCCTTTACTAGCAGCATCTCCTCATATGGATTAAGTTTTAGGTTGTTCACCCCATCTACTCCTGAGCTAACATCACACCCTGATATGACACCTGTACTGTCCTCCTGGGATTGGAAAATCCAAATGAGAGGTAGAGCTGTATGTCCTCACCATACCAGTGACACCTCAGCCCAAATGTGTGGATGACCCAACTCAGCAGTTTAAAGCCACCCAGTGGTTTCAAGGCAAAGGCCAAATCAGACAACAATGTATCGGTACCACCTTTTGGAAGTGACTTTCAAGGAGTGAGTGGAACCCATGAACAACAATGCCCTGTAACATCATCCCTTCAAGGTGACCCAGAAGGATACCATGGTGAATGGTATCAAAAGCCACTGAGAAATCCAGGATAATCAAAAGGGTTGGTCTCTCTCTCTCTCACACACACACACACACACACACACACACTCAGGCATGCATGCATGCATGCATACACTTTCCATCTCTCATATAGAGAGATATACACTTTTCATATACACTTTCCATCTCTCATGTGACATCATTGATGTCACATTCTTTTGATTCGTATCTCCCATTACAGTCTGAAAATAGCATGGTTGTTGGGCTGCTGAAACAGCCTTTGTTTTACACGTAGAAAAGCCACTATTAATCATTGCTTTTAATTGATCCATTTCTTTTCCTTTTATTCTCTTGTTGGTTTTTTAGTTATGGGTAATGGCTGTGGGTTGTATGTAGCTTTCCTGGCCTTGTTAGGGATGTTATCTGCTTTCTTATGTAGTTCCTTTGCTTCTCCCATGGTTATTTGTTTGTTTTGTGAGATCATAGAATCATAGACTAGTAGGGTTGGAAGGGGCCTCTAAGACCATATGGCTGACCAGTGAATCATCTGGTCCAACTTTTGCTCTGCACATATACTGTTCAGTACTTTAATACTACATTGGAAAGCTGCATTCACCAAAGGAAAAAAGCAGATGTCACAGGGCCAGCTGAAATTACAGCGTAGAGTAGAGAATGCAGGTCTGTGACAGTATCTGTACCTCTAATCCTGGGAGTTAGGACAGGCTACAAGTCAACACCCTTTTGACTTTATTCCTCAAAGGTAGTGCCACCCCTACTAAGATGTATTTTTAATATCCCTTATCCTGCCCATGTGAGAAGACAGGATTATAGCTTTTATATGTGGAAATGGATAGGCCCCTTTTCAGTCCTTCCTTTAGCCACCTGAAGAATCAGTGTTTGCCAAGCAGTCTGGCACACGGGTAGGTAAGCCAACTTCCAGGCTTGTCAAGAGAATCAAATCAACCTTGGGTTCCAGTTCAATATATTTATTATGGAACTAAGCAGCGAGAAGTCCTGAAGTAGTCAGTTGCTCCAAAAATAACATGAAGCATCAAACTAGCTCACTAGCACTCACTTATCAGGATTCTAAGAGTAACTCCCCAAAGCAGCTTACAGGTTGGGGGAGGCGCACCTGGAACTCCAGAGCACAGAAGAGTTTTGCTGTGACTCTTTGTCAACCATCTGAAGAAGACCAAAACAGAGAAACAAGAATTCACAATCTCAGTATTTCTGTGAGGGCTGGACAGCCCCCAGAGAAGAAACCAGAGAGGAAATGAAGGGCTTCTTCACAAGGAGCTTTTATCCTACTATTGAGATCACTTACTCATGGAAGTTTGCGGGCCCTTTAGATGATGTCATGAACCTCCAGGGCGTCTCCTGCATTAAATGACCTTTATTCCATTTTTAAGTAGATCAGAGAAAATGAGGTATCAAATTGCCCCACTTGTGTTCTGCTTGAGTTCCCTCTGTGAAAAAGGAAAAGTAAGAAGAGGAGCTAGATCAATTAAACATATGGAAGACTCAGATAAGGGGGAGAAGGAAGGGGAAAGGGGAGGGGGAGAAGGAAGCGTGTGTAAAGGGAGTCCGTTGTGATCCTGCATTTAAAACAGAAGCAGAAAGCCCCCTTTTCAATGAAGGATTTTAGGCTGGTGTAGAGATGCTCTAATTGACCAACCAATTGCCTGGGAGGACCTGATGATGCATATTCCAGGTGATTCCAATAGTGCCTACTTAGCATAATGCTAAGCCAGCCTGGAATGACAGAGATGTAAAGGTGGGGTCTAGCTTACCCTGTTCAGATCTTTGTTCAAAGTCCTTTCCAGAGCAAAGGGGCAGGGGGAGAGGTTTAGTTTATCACCAGGTCCAGTGAAGCTACTATAGGACAGCCCTTAAATAACTTCATCAGTCTCCTCAGTTAAGGTTATTTTCATGTTCTTGAAACTGGGCTGAATTTGTTCTACATAATCTTGGAAAGGTTCCTCCTGTGCAAGCACCGAGTCATTACTGACTCCTAGAGGGACGCCGCTTGCGCTGGCGTTTTCATGGCAGACTATAGCGGGGTGGTTTGCCATTGCCTTCCCCAGTCGTGACTACCTTTCCCCCAGCAAGCTGGGTACTCATTTTACCAACCTCGGAAGGATGGAAGGCTGAGTCGACCTGAGCCAGCTACCTGGGACCCAGCTTCCCCTGGGATCGAACTCAGGTCATGGGGAGAGTTTCGGTTGCAATACTGCCGCCTATCACTCTGCGCCACCTTGAAAACATGTAAAATAAATAACATGGTAATTGTTTAATTGTTGAGTAGCTAAGTTACTCCACAAAAATACAGGTTTTACTGCCACTCAATAATTCTTTTGACATATTACATAGAAAGGCCAGGTGGACTTTTCTTAGGTTCATCCTGGACCAATTTCCACCATGCAAAAAGACCATGCTTTATTTTGTGGTGGTTGCATATCACCTATAAATGCCTGATTTTACTTCTGACACATCACCCTATATTGCTCTTATCTCTGGCTAACAAAGTAAACCTCACCAGATGATTCAATGTCATGTTACCCTTCAAAATCTCAAAAACAAGACACAAAGGAGGTGCCCTTTTTCTAGAGTTGTAATGTGGAGCAGAGAGAGAGAGAGTTGAGGAAAGTTAAGAAATTTGGACTGTTTCACACACACACACACACACACACACACCCCTGTGTCAGCTCTGCACTTTCCAGAAACCATTTAGCTGGGCAATGGATGATATGAGCAGCATTTAAGAGAAGCCTCAAAGCTGACAGAACCAACCAAGAAATTGGTTCTAGAAATTGCATTAGTCTCAAGAGCTGCCTGAGATAACATATGGAAAGACACCTAATCTGATGGGAGCAAATGAAACACTCCAACATACAGCTTGCAACAACTGTGTTTTTTTCTGTTATGGGACACCCAGAAGAAAGAGTGGCAGAACATCAGGTCACTTACAACTGCACCTAAACCATCAGTAGTGAGTGATCTATAGCCCATCCTAGGCAACCATCTATCCCTTTTACAGGCCTTGGGTGATAGGTCTCTCCTTTCTTACCAACAGCCCCCTAACATAAAACAGCTACTCACCAGCAACAACAGACCACACAATAGACCAGCCTTCCCCAGCCTGGTGCCCTCCAGATGTCTTTGGAGTACAACTCCCATAATCCCCATCTAGCATGGCCAATGGCGGCAGCATATCTAGAGGGCACCAGGTTGGGGAAGGCTGCAATTAACACAGTAACCAGACCATGCAACAAACCCAAATGCCAACTCCTGTCTCCCTTATCCACTTACTACAGGATCCTTATTACAGGACCCCAATAACATCAGGTATAACCAGTGGAGGCTGGTGGCTCTGATTTCGGTGGAGCTGTGAATCCAGAATCTGGGTTTCAGTCAAAACCAGCCAGAACTCTAAAGGAGCTATTGAAGGTGCTGAATCCTAGCCCCAAAATAGGTCCAGCACCTTCGATAGCTCCTTTAGAGTTCTGGCTGAAACCTGGAACGGATTCACAAACCCACCGAAATCGGAGCCATCAGTCTCTGCTGGGTACAACATCAAGGGGTCATTCACCAGCTCATCCTCTAATAAGATGTCAGCAATGCCCGTGTCAGCAGTGCCCATCTGCTTTCTACATGGGGCAAGAAGTTCAGTCTCTATGCAAAATTGTAAACGGACACAAATCTGACATTTAACAAATGGCAATGTTCAGAAATTAGGTGGAGAACATTTAAATGTCTATGACTGGAAAGTAGCCATTCTTCAACAAAATAATTTTGGAGACCCCAACATGAAATTGCTGAATTAAAAGTTAGTTGATTCTGTATGTTTATAACTAATAGTGAAGAGTCACAATGGTTTCTTGAACAGCTATAAGTATCAATTAACATAACAAATTGAATTATGCTATAGTGTAGTGTATGGTCACTATTCTGCATACATTTAAGTTTTATTTGAATTATCATAGGCTGTACTTCTTATATTTCATAACCATTTTCAATTTTTCCCTCGTTATTTAAACACACACAAACGCACACACACCTGAGGACTCTTAATGTATCTGATGCAGTGGACTCTAGTCCACAAAAGCTTCTGCCACTTGAAGGTGCCACAAGATTTTGTATGGTTTGTCCTTTGGAACTGCCAGTGATCCACTCTGCTCTATCATCAGCCTTGCACATTACTATTTTATTATTTAATCTGTGCTGCTCTGCAACTGATAATGCAGCTGCCCACTTTGGGTCTTTGATATAACATTTCAGATGTAAGCACATCAGAATATTTTAGCTGAAAACTATTACCACTTTAACTGGGATAAATAACTACATTGACACCACTAGTGCAGGACTCATGGTGTGGTACAGCTGGAAGTTAAACCTATTCCATCCACCACATCCATCTAGGCCCAAATTGTGAGGGGCCCCTACATTCTCTATGGATAGGTGTACTGGCCCACAGGAATAGGTAATAGAAGCTGACATTAATACAAGTAAACAGTAGATTAGCTATATTCCTATAGACACCTTCGAGTAAGTCCCATTGAAGTCGGTGGGGTAGATATGTACTGAATTGCACTGTTAGTGACTAAAAAGGTTTAATTGAACCCAATTACTTATGAAAGAAGATATTAACAGCTTCTGGGTTAACTTAGCAGAGCTTAAACTCCTTAACAGAAATAAATCCCACAGGAAGCAGTATTCTTTAGACGGCCCCAATCCCTGTGAAAAGACAACATGAAAAGGGTTAGTATCATTGGGCATTTCTATCAGAACACCATTTTAAGCAGGTGGGAAAAGCTACCACTGAGTATAGCAGGGATGCAGAATTTCAGGTACAAAGGCCAAATCCAGCCCTCTGTGATTCCCAGATGACCATGCCCCTTTTCCCTAGCCCCACCACCTTTGCCCCAACACTAATCATTTGCTGCTTTCCCAGCTTTTGTCCAGTTTTCCCCCATTCTAAAAGGTTGGAAGGCCTCTCCTAAGGCTTAGTCACTGGCAGTAAGATTTTGAAGCTACAATAGGCTGGTATTTTTGGCTCCACTCCCTTTGCCTTTTGACCCCTGTCTTTTGCCTTCAGCCCTGCCCACCGCTGGTGAGCTTCTCCAAAATGGATTTTAGTGCTTGGGCTGAAAGATGTTCTGCACCCCCAGCACACTGGATCCATGCATCCACAAAAGCAATGCAAATTCAACAGGATAACCCTCCTGTCATAGCTCCTCTCAACAATCTCTTCCCACCCCAAGCCCCAAAATCTAGAGGGGATGGCTCGAGGACTCTGCAAATCACACCTTCTCCAGCCAGCTGTGTTAGCTCACAAAGATTATCAATCACATAGCCTCTGATGTAGGCCATGACCTGCTTTTGACAAAGGGTGAAAGAAACAATCATCCAAATAGTTAAGACAGACAGTGGCAAGGTTCTCATTTGTTATTCAGCCTGTGTTTTGTGTCACTGGAAACACTACTCCATACTCTCAGGTGGCCACATGCTGGAAGCACTCGAAAACAAAATCAGATTTCCTGCCACAGTGAACCTTGAGACAAGATGTCGCAGCCATCTAAATGCCAAAGAGAAGATTAGGGGTATGATTACTGGATGGTGTTTAAGGCTTTAATGTGTTCCTGTTGACATAAAACAGTATTTTGAAACATGTCAAGCTGGATGTTGCTAAGAGAACACATAACAGCTAGGAAGTAATTTAGTATGATTAAACACCATTGTCTTAAGGCCTCTCTGGGATTTGCGGGTTCTTTGAGAGGGCACAAAAGGAAGGGTCCATGCTTTATTGGAAATACACAGCTCCCCACTTCACTCCCTTCTCCCATTACCAACAACTCTCAAACAGAGCCAAGGAGAAGACGAAAACAGAGGAAAGGGTCTTTGCTTCCTTCAGGCTGCATGAAAGAGGAGGAGCCCTGCATGAAAGGGTAGGATCCCTCAAGGAAATGGCTATCTGAATGGGGAAGGGAAGGAGAATAGGGTAGAAAAGGAGAAATAAGGGGTGTGATCTTTTATTTAACATTTGACTATATTTGCTAATATATTTGTGTCCCAGTCTTGTAATAACTTCAAGAGTCACCCAATGAAATTGATGGGCAGTAGGTTCAGGACACACAAAATAAAATACTTGAATGCAGACACAAGATTGAGGAAATGATCTTGACTAAAACGAGGATCAAAATTTTATTTTAATATAAATCTTTCAAATTCATATATGGTACAACCACTCTGAGTAGATGTGCCTGGTCTCGGATGCTAAGCAGGGTCAGCCCTGGTTAGTACTTGGATGGGAGACCACCTGGGAATCAGGCTTCTGGAAATTGAGCAGGGGGTTGGACTTGATGGTCTTGTAGGCCCCTTCCAACCCTATGATTCTAGGATCTAAGCACTAGTACACCGCAAACGAGTTACTCCATGTCAGCTAATGGCAATAGTCATAACCCCTTGCCAATAGTCAGAAATTAGCATTGCTTGCACACATTCAAAAGTTCATACAAGCAAGGCCGGCCCCTAGCATTAGGCAGACTGAGGTGGCCCCCTCAGGTGGCAGATGCTAGGTGGGGTAGGGGGCAGTAGTGGCAGACCCTCAGCTGTTCCTCCAGAACCACTAGGCATTCACCTCTGCTGGAGGATACAGCTGTGTGTGTGTTAGGTACCCTGCTGTTGGCTTCCTTTGTAGTCAAGCTGTCAAGTGTTTCCAGTCAATTACTTTTATTACGCAAACTACAATCGGGCCTTGCTTCAGGCTACAGACAATATCCTTATGCAGCAATTGACAACAAGATTTTCTAACAGGCTTTGCATAATAGAGGAGGCTTCAGGTAACTACCTGGGTTAAAACACCATGCATGAGAGTTTCTACTAAACTGCCATTGGCTACTACAGGCCCCTCCCCTTCTCAGGCTGAATGGCCTACCAAGTCCCACTCTGAAGGTGGTACTTTCTACGGGGTTGCTCCCTTGCTGCAAGGGCCAATCTACATTGCGCCCATCATCACAATGAATTCGGTGTCCTGTCGGGTTAAACGCTCTCGCATTAAAACGTGATTATCTACACTCACCCATTTTCCCCATTGCGGTGCTTCATTGAATGTGCAAGCTGGGTTCACACTCAAGCGCTGTGCTGTTTTCCTGCTCTTAAAGATGGAGGCTCTCATTGGAGGATCAGAAACTCTTCCTGTTTCTGCTGATTCCACACCCACCACGCTCACAGCTCTTGACAGCCCCATGTCGTCTTCCGGCTACTGATCGCAGAGCTTCCTCAGCAATCAATGTTTCTTCAGCAACAAGCAAAGGGCTGGATGTGTGCACGCTTATCTGATCTCGGAAGCCAAGCAGGGTTGGCCCTGGTCAGTAGCGGGATGGGCAACCACCTGGGAATCAGGCTTCCTGCATTGATCAGGGGGTTGTTTTATCCCTTCAAACGAGACTAACTTTTACCCCCTTTGGCTTTTTTTGTTGTTAATTAAGGCATTATCTTCAAAGAATCGTGGCTTCTCCATGATTTTTTCTTTCTAATTCAGGCATGATCTTTGAAGATTGCACATTCTACTCAGCAACCCCCCCAAAATATGAAATGCCTGTACTTCTTAAAACCAAGTAGTGATGAAAAAGGGAAATTCAAGTGTATAGATGAAGGCAAGAAGATTAACCAGTTTGCAAATAGGCCCCGTCAATGTTCTCATCATATCTTGTTGCTAACTTAGTCTATTCCAGGTGCATTTCTAAAAAAAGCATCCCAGCAGGGGCCTTTTAAGTTAAGGGAAGTAAACAGAGGCTGCTCTGCAGGTGATAAGCTGAGTCCCATAGCTTGAATTGTTAGCAAAATGTCACAGAGATCAAGTGGAGCCCCAGGGAGTAGCTATCCTTATTCCTAACTGAGCTCTGCTAAGTTCCCTGAAAGGAAGACAAGAATATCTGCTGATACTCAACTTTGACCCTGGACAGATTTATAGAAAGTCTAAGGAAAGATGAGCAGGGGCATACAAGCACTACTCACTATAGAGTTCTTTTTTGGCTTTGGCACCATGCTGATCTAGCTCTTGGGGTTCGGCACTGATGATTCATCACCCACCATCCTGAGGAATCTATTGTGCTAAAATGAGTGGCTGTAGGCTGTAGCCCAGCTCCAACTGGTCTCTCAGTTAAGCCAGATCCAAATGTTACTGCCTAATGCCAGAGGCAAAATTGCTCCTGTCAAACTGCCTCTTGAGCATTTGGCTGGAGGCCTTTTGTTTGCCTGCTTAATTATAAGGTTTAGATTCTACAACGCAGTTCAGTTATCTGAAGATAGTTAAAATTTCTGCCACAAAGTTGTCTGTGACAGGAGCAACCCACCAGTAGTTAGTGAAATTAGTAGTGTCAACATGAACCAAACTGCTGGAACAATAGCTCAGTTATTTTGTACAGAATCCTGGAAAAGAGTACAAAAGGCCAACAGGTGAGTAAAAGATACAGAAAACTCTGGCCCACGGAGGCTCCTCCTCCTCCCCTGGCCCACCAGCTTCTTCCCCAGGCAGGGAAAAGCTATCTCTGATCAGTGGCTGATCGGAGATAAGAGTTTTCCCTGCTGCACAGTGAGAAAGAGCCTTTTTCAGTGCTCAGCAGGGGAAAGATCTTATCTGTGATAATCAGCTGATTGGAGGTAACAGCTTTTTTAAAGTGAAGCAGGGATTTTCATCCTTGTTGTGGCACGCAAACAGGAAGGTTTAAACTTTCCCATCCAGCACACAGCAATAGGAATGAAAACATTTTCCCTTTCTCAGCTGATTGGCATGGTGTGTGTGGATGGTGCATGGATGGTCACTAACTATCCACAACCAGAGACAGGATGCCCACAGCCATGCACATCATCGCCAGCCACAGAGGCCCACTGCAACCTCCCAAAAGGACCAGAGGAATTGTAACACCACACTCGTTGCATTTCCCCCCTCTCCCATTCATGGCAGAGGGGGAGGCCGATGTTTGAGCACTGCTTGCTGAACACAGGTAGCCCCATTCCGGCGCACACTACCTAGGCATGCCAGTTTCCACACAAAATGTTGCCATCTCTTCAATTGTCAAGGGCTCCTTGGAGGTCTCTCTCAGTCTAATCCAGTAGCCAAGTCCAGACGCAGACAAAGGGATTCCTTTCAAAGCTTTATTCTTCTTTTACAACTTACAACTCTACAGGTAGCAACTAGATCTGAGCAGCAGCATCCCTATGCCCTAAGTTGGAACAGTTGGTCCCCGTTTGAAAGGTAATTACTGGCAGACCCCTGAATATAAGGACTAGGGAGAATCCCTCCCCTTTTCCCTTGAATCCTCTGGGCGCAACCGTTCTTTGAGCGCCAACTGGGCGCTACGCCTCCTTTCCGCGCTCTCCATTTGGCGCCGCTCTCTGCGTCTGCGCCGCGCATCCAACCAGTCTGCTATCAGTGCTGGGTCACTCCCTGGACTGCTGTCTAATCTAGGAATGTTGGTGGGAGGAATCTCTGTTAGCTGCGGGCCCTGGGAAAAAGGGGCGCGCTCCTCTCCCAGGAGCGACTGCTCTTCCTCCGAATCAGGACTACTCTGGGATTCTATGGGCTCAGTGTCCACCCTGACATCAACGTTGTCTCTTCTCTGCCTCCCTATTCTCACCATAGGCTGCCACCCAGCTGGTATGGATTCCAGCTACTACACCACTGCAGTGAAGGCTGAGGTTGGCCCACACGTCTGCAACCCATGATGATCAGGAGGCACCCAACTCCTCCAGGTGCAGCTGTTAAACATCTCCCAGCCAGGATCCTGCATCATTGCAAGCCCAGTGACAGACAGCTATGTCACAGGTGCAGTAGTTTATGTTATGCTTTGTCTACGCCAAACATAGGTACTCTGCACTTGCTAGCTTGCTGCTTATCTGGCCATTGTCCAAGACACTGGAGCCCTGCTGTAGGGAGTACTTGACTATCATCCAGATTAAGTTTTTCCCCCTCACAAGGATTGTATCCTGTGGTAAAATGGGGAACTGTTGTTTTTATTATCATTCAGCAAATTATATTTATTGGTGGGATTAACTGTACTGATGGCAGAACTACATTGTGATTCTTTGCTGAGTTGGGATTGGTTGGTGGGGTTCCAAGGGCAGTTCTGGCAGCTGGGGTTCCAAGGGCAGTGAGCGGGAGTGTTGGAAGCCGAGGGAGAAAGGTGTTAGATATCTGTGTGTGTGTGCTGGGCTTTATTATTTTACTTTGCTTTAGAAGAACGTGAACTGTTCCTGTTCCTGAATAAGAAACTAAAAACATTGTTATTTATCCAGTGTGGCTAAGTGGAGGTCAATACCCATGTGAACTGGAGCTGGCAGTTTATACAGCAGCAACATAGTTTCCCTGGAATTCTTCTGGGAACACGACAACAGAAGAGAAGTACTTCAAGTGGTGCCAGCAGGCTGGTAATGCCAGTGTTAGGCCTCTCATTTCCACAGGGTGAGGCATCATCCATGCATTCCACTGTTGCTCAATAAATCGGCTGACATCCAATTCGGTGTCTTTGAACTTTATTTACTTTTTTGCAGTCAGAGGCTGCAAGGGATCCTGGAAGGGATCCCTCAGGCCAGCATTCCCCACACTGTAACTGTAGAGTAACTGTAACAGATGCTCTAAACAGCTTCCATCACCCCTGCCCATTGACCATGTTCGCTAGGGCTGATGAGAGCTGTAGTATTAATAAAGCATCTGGCAGAAGCCAGGGTGGGGAAGGCAACCCCTGACACTGTCATGGAAGTGTGGCTGAAGCTAAGGATTGAGGGGGATTCATTGATTCAGAAAGGGAGAAGCCTACTTCCAAAAGAAGACCAGATATTTTGATTCCCTGTGTTAATCTAATGGGATGATGAGATACCCTGTAGTCTCACTTTTGATCATATAACTAGAGGTTTACACAGCAGTATCAATAAATATTAACACCTATTAGAAGATATCCCTGGGAGGTGTACATATAATCAGCCTTCCCCAGCCTTGTACTCCCCAGATGTGTTAAAATACAATTCCCATCATCCCCAGACAGGACGAACAACAACAACAACAGAAGAGTAACATCAACCTCCCACCACCACCACCAAAAAAAAGCTTGGCTTGCTCATAGTTAATACCTGTCCCAGATCATCCTTCCAACAATCTATTGTGATGGGTGCTGCTATGTCTAAGGGACACCATTCATGTGGTCAGTCAGTTTGTATTTTGTAAATATACTCATAGGAGTCCTTCAGTAAACCTGTAGATAAAAAGGGCTTATTCCCTTCAGCAGTTTTCAACATGCAGTAGCTCCAGTGCTTATTAAGCTATTGAAAGCAAGGATGAAATAAGCCAATTTTGATTTACCTAAACAAATGTTTTAATGAATAAAATAAAATGCCTACCAAAAGAAAATCCTAGCACACAAGACCAACGTTGGCCGAAGACAACTTGCTGCCTCAAGCAGTAGCAGCACATAGTTGGAGAGATACGTACTGGCATCTGCTATGGCAGCCTTCCGGAACCTGGTGCCCTCCACATGTAGTGGACTTCAACTTCCATCAGCCACAGACAGCATAGTCAATCGTCAGGGATTCTGGTTGTAGTCCAAAACATCTGGAGGACACCAGGCTGGGAAAGGCTGCACTATGATTTTGCAAGAAACCCTGTCCTTCAGATAATGCACAGCTTCCCTGGCACCCATTGGTACCCCAAGCAACTGCCTGGGTTGTTTGTGCAGTTGGGCCAGCATTGCATACTGGAGGAAGTCTTACATCAGTGATTCTGGGCTGGGTAGTGTTGGGGCAGATTCTTACATTACATAGCATGTGCTTCATCATGCATGCGCTACTGTTTGCAGCAGTAACAACCACAAAGTGTGAACAAACATGCAGCGCACCAACGCAATTGTGGCTGATGATGACTTCCTAGCACAGGCTGACTATGTGACCCTTTAGTGTCTCCCCTTCCCATTTTATGGTGTTCACAATGCAAATATATGTCTATATACAGCACATGCAATTGCCATGAATCAGCCCTTACCTGCAAAGCCCTAAACAGTTTGGGACAAAGCTATCTGAGACCATCTGCTTCCATATGAGATTGCCTATATGTTACAATTGTTGTATGTGGCCCTACTCTATGTTCTACTATGAAATGAGGCAAGGCTGGCGGAAATACAGGATGGGGCCTTTTCTGTTGAACTTCCTGTCAAGGGGGTAAGATTGATGTCCTCTCTGTTTGGCTTCTGGCAAGCAGTGTACATGTTTTTATTTGGCTTAGGTTTCTAAGACTGTTAGTTGTTGTTCAATCGTGTCCGACTCTTCATGACCCCATGGACCATAGCACACCAGGCCTTCCTGTCCTGCGCTCTCTCCCGGAGCGTGCTCAAGTCCATATTCATTGCATCAGCGATGCTATCTAGCCATCTCATCCTTTGCCGTCCTCTTCTCCTTTTGCCTTCAGTGTTTCCCAGCATCAGGGTCTTTTCCAGAGAGTTTTCTCTTCGCATTAGGTGGCCAAAATATTTGAGCTTCAGCTTCAGTATCTGTCCTTCCAATGAGCGCTCAGGGTTGATTTCCTTTAGGATTGACTGATTTGACCTCCTTGCAGTCCAAGGGACTCGTAAAAGTCTTCTCCAGCACCACAGTTCGAAAGCATCAATTCTTCGGCGCTCAGCCTTCCTTATACTCCAGCTCTCACAGCCATACGTTGCTACTGGGAAAACCATAGCTTTGATTATGCGGACCTTTGTCGGCAAGGTGATGTCTCTGCTTCTTACTATGCTGTCTAGGTTTGCCATAGCTTTCCTCCCAAGGAGCAAGCGTCTTTTAATTTCATGGCTACAGTCACCGTCTGCGGTGATCTTGGAGCCCAAGAAAATAAAATCTGTCACTGCTTCCATTTCTTCCCCTTCTATATGCCAGGAAGTGATGGGGCCAGATGCCATGATCTGAGTTTTTTTTAATGTTGAGTTTCAAACCAGCTTTTGCACTCTCCACTTTCACCCTCAACAAGAGGTTCTTTAGATCCTCTTCGCTTTCTGCCATTAGGGTGGTATCGTCTGCGTATCTGAGGTTGTTGATAATTCTCCCGGCAATCTTAATTCCGACCTCTGATTCATCCAACCCAGCATTTCTCATGATGTACTCTGCATATAAGTTAAATAAGCAGGGTGACAATATGCAGCCTTGTCGTACTCCTTTCCCAATTTTGAACCAATCGGTTGTTCCATGTCTGGTTCTTACTGTTGCTTCTTGACCCTCGTACAGGTTTCTCAGGAGACAGGTAAGGTGGTCTGGTACCCCCATCTCTTTCAGAATTTGCCACAGTTTGTTGTTGGCGATTTGATCTCTAGTTCCTCTGCCTCTCCGAAACCCAGCTTGTTTTGAGCATCACCTTGCTGGCATGTGAAATGAGCGCAATTGTACGGTAGTTTGAACACTCTTTGGCATTGCCCTTCTTTGGAATTGGAATGTAAACTGACCTTTTCCAGTCTTGTGGCCACTGTTGAGTGTTCCAAATTTGTTGGCATATTGAGTGCAGCACTTTCACAGCATCATCTTTTAGGATCTTAAATAGCTCAGCTGGAATACTGTCATCTCCACTAGCTTTGTTGTTAGTAATGCTTCCTAAGGCCCACTTGACTTCACTCTCTAGGATGTCCGGCTCAAGTTCAGTGACTGCACTATCATGGCTATCAGGGACATTCAGATCTTTCCTGTATAGTTCTTCTGTGTCCTTTATCATGCCCGTCTTTGCACAAAACGTTCCCTTGAGATCTCCGATTTTCTTGAAGAGATCTCTAGTCTTTCCCATTCTGTTGTTTTCCTCGATTTCTTTGCATTGTTCATTTAAGAAGGCCTTCTTGTCTCTCCTTGCTATTCTCTGGAACTCTGCATTCAGTTGGATATATCTTCCCCTTTCTCCCTTGCTTTTCGCTTCCCTTCTTTCCTCAGCTACTTGTAAAGCCTCATCAGACAGCCACTTGGCTTTCTTGCATTTCTTTTTTTGGGGGATGGATTTCGTTGCTGCCTCCTGAGCAATGTTACGGACCTCTGTCCATAGTTCCTCAGGCACTCTGTCTAACAGGTCTAATCCCTGAAATCTATTCCTCACCTCCACTGTATATTCATAAGGGATATGAGTTAGGTCATACCTGAATGGTTTAGTGGTTTTCCCTACGTTCTTCAATTTAAGCCGAAATTTTGCAACAAGAAGCTCATGATCTGAGCCACAGTCAGCTCCAGGTCTTGTTTTTACTGACTCTATAGAGCTCCTCCATCTTTGGCTGCAAAGGACATAATCAGTCTGATTTCGATATTGACCATCTGGTGATGTCCATGTGTAGAGTCGCCTCTTGTGCTGTTGGAAAAGAGTGTTTGCTATGATCAGCGTGTTCTCTTGGCAAAACTCTATTAGCCTTTGTCCTGCTTCATTTTGTACACCAAGGCCATGCTTGCCTGTTATCCCGGTGATTTCTTGACTTCCTACTTTAGCATTCCAATCCCCTATGATGAAGAGGACATCTTTTTGTGGTGTTAGTTCTCGAAGGTGTTGTAGGTCTTCATAGAACTGATCAACCTCAGCTTCTTCGGCCTCAGTGGTTGGGGCATAGACTTGAATTACTGTGATGTTGAATGGTTTGCCTTGGATTCATACTGAGATCATTCTATCATTTTTAAGGTTGTATCCCAGTACTGCTTTTCCCACCCTTTTGTTGACTATGAGTGCTACTCCATTTCTTCTAAGGGATTCTTGCCCACAGTAGTAGATATGATGGTCACCTGAATTAAATTTGCCCATGCTTGTCCATTTTAGTTCGCTGATTCCCAAGATGTTGATGTTCAATCTTGCCATCTCATGTTTGACCACCTCCAGCTTACCTTGATTCATTGACCTTACATTCCAAGTTCCTAAACAATATTGTTCTTTATAGCATCGGATTTTCTTTTCACCATCAGACTGTTAGTATGAGTCTATTAGCCTTCTTGTTCCTATGTATCTGCTGATTTGTTTCCAAACTTTTAAGTTCCTTGGTTTAGAAGTGTCTTAAAATTTTGTACTGTACACTGCTCAAAGTCTTTAGCTGAAGGGCAGTATAAAAAAATTCCAATACATACATATATACATACATTCATGGCTGAACTGGATGAGAGACTGGGAGATCCATGGGGAGGGTGGCAAACTGGATCTGGGAAGCAGTGCTGAGGGAGGGAATGTGTAAGCATCCCCCTGTGCCATTTCCCTCATCTAAATCCTGCCTCCCCAGCTGCTATTTGCTCATGGAGGGGAAGTGTACAGGTGCCTACATCATTCCTGCATATTTTCCTCTGCAGAACAAAGAACAGCTTTTTGGAGAGGGGCTGGCTTAGATCAGGAAAAATGCATGGGAGAGAGTTAAACATTTCCTCTGCCAGTGCCACTTCTCTGATCTGACTCCCCCCACACACACACAGCTGTTTGGAACGTACAAGAAAACTTGCAGGAGATTTGATCATTGCTTTTCCAGCATCTTGTCTAGCTTAGCCCATATGCCCATATTGCAAGGGGGAGAGATTTATGCAAGTACTGATCTCACTAAAATTGATCAATGGGAGCTCAGCTTTGGCTGGACCATAGCCACACTTTTAAGAGGCTGCTGGAGATGAGAGTGGTGAGGTGGAGAGAAGGAAGCTGAATAGAACACATGAGCCAATCATGGAGCTTGGCCATATTTAGTTATGATGTTTCTACTCTATCATTGCATGAGTTTGTGCTCCCCCCCAAACATTAATGCCTTTTAAAGGTGTCAGTGCTTTCTAAGGCAGGCTATGTCACACATAGCCCTTTGTGATAGAATCTGTGACATTTTCAGGATTTTGAAACATGTTCACAGATAAACCAGCTGCCACCCAAATTATAGCATAGCACACATCTACCCCTCAGATACAGTAGCAGCACATTTTCTACATTCATTCACATTCATATCTGCAAATCTTTGACTGATTTGTCCAATCAGTTTTGTATTTGCTGCCGGACATAGAATACACTTACCTCACAGTGTGATTTTCCTGCTCTGAATATTATAAAAGCTTAACTAGACATAAAACAGTGGCTGTTAGACACTCCCTGAATCCTACACATACATATATTGATTGTAATACTACTCCTGCAGTACAATCTCCCCTTTGAGGTCAGAGCACTGCTTTTTAAAGCAGACACCCTGCTACCCCAATCAGCATAATTCTCCTGCCTCCAATAGTTGTGCCCTGGCCTCATCCGGGTTCCCAAGCATTTCCCTTAGCAACAGACCACCAAAACTGCTTTGCCATCCTGAATTGCTGACTAGGAAAGGCTGCTGATGGTTCAGGTTCTAATTTCTATGCTTGTGCACTAATAGAGGGTGACCTAAAAATATCCCCAGGAGCAGGATGACTGAATTCGTGCCACAGCATCTGTTAACCTGGCAACTCTTCAGATCGGAAAAGCTGAACTGTGAATCCACAGCAGAATAATTGCACCTGCAAAATATGTGTGTGTGTGCGCGCGTGTACACACACACACAGCAGGGCAGGAGAATACTCCAGCATAGGCTGCACCTACAGATTCTTCCGTCCTCTGGCAAGCACAGTCTATAGAGAGACTTTGTCCTTCTGAGTCAAAATGGAGCAAATCAGTCAGGTTGCAAAGGACAGATTTTTGCATAGCCTGCTCACATACAAAGCTGTGATGTACACCTAGTTTAGCAACAGCAAAACACACAGGCTCTGAACTGCCTGCACTGCTATCTGCAGTGTGCAGGGTGGTTTAGGGTTATTGTCCCTGGACAGTAACAAGTACTGGTGTTTGTATATATGCAAGAGCTGCCAGTATAAGGGAAACTGTTGCTAGGTGCCTTTTACAGGATGAAGCCTTTTCACCCACACCCCTCCATGTTGCACCGTGTTTCTAGGGCACAGTCCTCATACTCCACAAAGTTAGGGGGCAGAGGTCAAGCGTGAAGTCCTGTGTTAAATTAGCTTATCCACCACTATCATATTTCAGTTCTGGCTGCATGGATACTTGTAGGATCGGAGCAGAAAAAAGCCAGGATGTTACCTAGCAACCGGAGCAGCTTTGCATATTGGACAGTGCATCTGCTTGCTCAGAAATGGCACGAGATATAGTGTTTAACTGGGGCAAGATGCTAACTGTTGACCCACCAAGCACCCCATGCAAAAGGAACAGGATGCCCCAGAGGTCTTGTGATAACCCAGATTTAGCAATTTAGCACCAGGAGGTGTGCTTGCTGGAGGGCTGGGAGGAATGCCCCCCAAGCACAGATGTCCCAGTCACCCCCAAGCTTGCTGGCACCGTCTCTCATTGTTAAACAAGCAGATGCCCTAGGAACCTCTGGAAGGTTATATTGCTTTATGGTGGGTGCCCACCAGATTAGAGGTGGCATTTATGTGGTGCTTAGCGGCATATGCAGACCTGCCAAGCACCCTGCATTAAGTGATGGGGCAGGATTTCTAACATAAATATCTTTAATACAGCTTTCCCCAACCTGGCTTGATGCAACCAGCACAGGATAGCCAGAGGAGGGCCTGGCACTTGAGCAGGCTGGCTGAGGATGCATCTGTCCCCCTTTCCCAGTAAGACGTTGGTCATTCCTACCTTTAAATTATAGAACTATCCCTTAAAGTGCACCCCCCCATTTTCTTAGTACAGAGTACAAACAGCTAATAATCTGTACTCTGCACAATAGGAGGGATTATCATGATGGGAGTTGTAGTAATGCAACTCATCTGGAGGGCACCAGGTTGGGGAAGGCCATATTAAGAATATTTGGGTTGTTAGAAATCTTGCCCCAGTACAGGAATATAGTCACAGGTCTGCAAGATAGGCTAGGACAGGCCTAGGGAACCTCTGTACCACAAGCTTGATATGGCCTATGATGGGTCCCCATCCAGCCTGTCAGCTTGTCCCCAGCTGAAAATCTCCAATCTCTGCAGTGATTGGAAATAACACATTTCCCCTGCTTTAACCCCACTGTGGTACATCATCAGGCTTGGATCAAGTCTCCATTGGCACCAATGGAGACCTTTTATGAGCTAATTGTGGCATGGGGGGGATTGTCGGAGAGGGCCGCTGCTAGAGAGGGGAGGGCTAGCTCCCCCTCCCCAAAGCTGCAAGCCTCCCTTGAAAAATTGGCCCTCCCATGCTGGATTTAAGCTTGAAAAAGGTTTCCATTGACACCAAAGGAGACTTTTTCCAAAGCTAATGGAAGCAGGGGCAGAGAACTAACTCACTCCTCAAAAAGGTTGCCCCTCCCATGCTGCAATCAGGCGTTTTAAAAGTCTCCATTGGTGTCAATGGAGGCTTTTAAACATCCTATTTGGAAGGGGGTATTTTCAGGAAGGAAGAGGCTGAGACCGTGTGAATGGGGTCTGAGCAATCACGTGAGGGGCCACATGCCAGCAGCGCGGTGGCTGTGCTCCCCACTGCTGACACACACACCCCGCCCCCCGTACTTGCCCAGAGCTAATTCAGCTGATTATTCCATCCATGGGGCTCTTGAGAACTATTGCTGAGTAGGAATGAGCATTCAACATGCCAAACTGAGCACTCCTTTCCCAAGGGACAGCAGAGGAGACTCTAGGGAGTCTCAAAACTGATTGGTCAAATCAGTCAAAGATTTGCAGATATGAATGTGAATGAATGTAGAAAATGTGCTGCTACTGTATCCGAGGGGTAGATGTGTGCTATGCTATAATTGAATGAAATGGCTTCGTACTCCCCCCTGCTTCCCTGTGCTCTGCCACTCCTCCCCCCGACATGCAGGAGTTCTGGCAGCACCACGTTGCTATGGGACAACATCATTTGAGTCTTTGTAGCACTAATTGCCAACTTGTAGCTTTCTCTGAGGTGAGAATAATTATCATCACCATCTACAGGGAACAGTTTACAGGTAAACCTGGTCCCACCTTCCAGCTCCCTCAGCCAAGGATGGGCAGGTAGATTAGGAGTGACGATTAGAAACCAAATGAAAGCTAATAATGTCCTTAGGCTGCCTGCTGCTGTGGGACCCACTTGGGCTCCGGGACTCTTTCACTGATACTTTGCAGCACAGGGCATTGCTTGAGCAGGCATCCTAGGGGAGTTCTCTGGAAAGCAAGATGTTTGCTTGCTGGAGGAAGTGCTGTAATAATGGGTGACTTCAATTACCATCACATGGAATGGGTAAATGCATGTTCCAGCAATGACAAAGAGGTTAAATTTCTCAATGGCCTAAATGACTGTGACCTAGAACAGTTGGTCATGGAACCCACCAGGGGGGAGGGGACCCTAGATTTAATGCTAAATGCTGTCACCCAGAACCTAGTATGATATGTGAGTGTTGTCAGACTAATTGGAAACAGTGACCAAGGCCCCATCTACATGAGCCTTTTACTCTGGGGCAGCTGTGAGGTGAGGTCCCTCGGGACAGACAACACAGCTGCCACTTTGCAGCCAAAAAGATAACAATGCTGGCACCAGGCAGGCCTCATCAGGCAGATCATTCCATAACTGGTGCGCCACCACCGAAAAGGCCCTTTCTCTGCCAAGGCCCTCTGAAAAGGGCCACCAAAAAGGCCCTCTCTCTGCCAGATAAAACTGCCAAGATCACAATTCCCTTATACAAATCTATGGTGAGCTACCAAGGCCACTAGAGTTTTTGTGAGGGTTCTGGGTAGTGAGGTCAGGGTGAAAAGAAGAGCTTGATACTGAAAATGCTGGCTGCTGTAAGAAAAATGGAAGAATTTCAGTGTTTCCTCCAGATAGGGATGTGGTAATATGCATCACAGAGATCTAGGAAGCCCTGTTCACTGATGGCTGCTATGATTGATTTCAGCATTTCTGTTTTGAAATTCCTCTTGCTGAGATGCTTGTTCAGCCATTTCAAGTCCATTATGGCTCTGATCTCCCCTTCTTTTTGCGAAATAAAAAGACAGAATAGACTCTGCATCTGGTCTGGGATTTTGGCACTGGCTTTGTCGCTCTGATCCCAATTAAGAGCTGGATGGCCCTGAGGAAGTTCTGGTATTTCATTCAATTATTCTAGCAGCAGGAGGTGATAAACTTGGGTCGTGGCCTGTGTATAAATTCCAGGAAGTAGCTCTCAGACACTGTGTCCACCACCAACTGCTTCAATTTCAACCCAAATTACATTCTGCTATGGCCCACTAGGGTGGTATTGCACCGTGCAGAGTTCTTCTTTGGCCTCATTGTACTTGGAAGTCAATGCATATGTAGAGGAGGAGGACTGAAGTTTGAGAGGGCTGGTGCCATCTGGACCTATAACCTCTGGAAAGGTTAATTCTGGTGGTACTTTGATTAAAATTAAAGGACTGCCAAGGCTTTTATGTTAATTCCTCCTTTTGGCCATGGGTGGGTTTTTTTGTTCTTATTCTCAACCAAATCTGAATCCAGTGGTTCCCCAAAAGGTCTAGTGACTGCAAACATGCAGAGTTTGCCAATGGTGCCTGAGAAATTGGGTCGATGTCCCAGTGACTAAATCAAATGGTTATCCTTGCCACTGTATTGACAGACATAGCTCTGGTTCCAAGTTGTAGGGCATCCAGGGAGGAATCAGCAAGAAGGGCGTCTGTGTAAGAGATTTTCCTTAGGCCATCCTTCACGTGCTTGGGCACAGATTCCATACCCACTAATTGCTCTGCCCACTTGAATGTTGCCCTGGTGAAGAAGGAGCTAATGGCAGATGTGCTATAGGTTGTGGCTGAAACTTTGAAGGCCATTTGGAGAGCTGCCTCCATTCTTTTGTCATAGGGTCCTTGGGCCCACCCTTGCTAGGGGGAACTGTTGACAATGAAAGAGATGCTACAGGGGCATCGGCCATCAGAACCTTGAATGGATCCATGCTCTTACTGGGGAGAGAGTAAAGTTTATTGACCAGCCTGTGAGTTTATTTGCTCTTGGCAGGCATTGCCCAGTTTTCAAGGACTTAGCAAAGTTCACTGGCCTTGCGGTGCTGCTGAGCACAGCCTGGATTGGCGCCACAATTACCCAGGAGCTGGGCCTGCCACTGCTTGCAGACCCAGGGGTGGGGGTTCTACAGCTTCCTTTGCAGATGGGAACGGACACTCTCTTTCCCTGCTCAGCTGGAGCATGACAGAGCAGAGCAGGTCATACAAGAGATAATGGAGGAAGACACTGCAGCTTTGTTCAAGGCCACAGAGCTAAAGCACCTTCCTTGACTCTCTTCTAGTTGATGTGGCAGGCATGGCGTAGACCTAGGTGGGAAACCTGTGGCCCTCCAGATGTTGTTGGACTTCAGCTCCCTTCAGCCCCAGCCAACATGGCCAATGGTCAGAGATGAGTTGTATTCAAACGCTATCTGGAGGGCAAAAGGTTCTCCAATGCTGGCCTAGACTGACTGTCTCAGCAGCTCTCAGGGTTACTCAAGGAAAAGCTTACTGCATAATCTAGAAGAGAGCTGGGAAAGGTTGCAGACTTGCATAACTGACTTTAGCCCCTCTCCTCTCTTTCCTGCCATCCTTAATCTGTCCAAAGCTCTTGGGATGGTGATGGAGGTACACTTAAGCCAGAGGTTGTGTCCTGCCAGATAGCACAATGACACAGTAGGGCATAGTACACCTTACTTTCTTGTTTGCAATGGGTCCAGAGTGACATTTCAAACTAAACATGTGGGGACAGGGGGTGAAGGCTGTGTTACATCAGGCCATGCAAGGAATGATTTTGTGAGGCAAAATCCCGCTCTCTCCCTGGCTTCTAGCCAAGTCAGGCTGGAGGGAAACACAATGGCGTTTGTGCCAGCCATTGAAGCTAATGGAAGCTGAACATCAGGGAATGCTCCAGGGATGTCATGAGGTAGAGAGGAGTATAAGAAATGACCTACATAATCAAGCTCCTGCAATATAAAGCTAACCTGTGCAAATAATATTTCACTTGCTACCACTGTCTCTCTAGGATCAGTCATAGGAGCTAAGGTCAAAAAGTCACCTATAAGGTAGACCAGGATCCAACAGCTAATTTTAGTAGATCACATAGTGCCAGATGATTGCTGGGATCCTTGCAAAAAATACTGGACTGGACCATGCCTGATCCTGCAAAGCACTTGCATTTTTAGATAAGAGTGCATAGTCAGTATCACTTAAATTTATTTTTCACAGATACTCCCCAGGTCCAAATGGACCTGTAAGGAAGCTATTTCTAAGTGTACTTTAACTATTAAGTTTTTTAGTTTAAGGAGTTCTGATAATTTTTATCATTGATTGCAGCCATCTTGGCATTTTAATTTGAAATGAAAAGTTAGGTTACAAATGTCTTACAAATAAAACACATCAATACACCATAGGGATCCAAACAAGCAGATATAGCACGCCAGAGGGAAATCAGCCCTCCCTTAACATTTAGGAGGATCAGGGATGTGAATACTAGAATACCTACCAGATGCGGTCATGTAAGCTCATCAGGCTTCAACGTGCCTTTAGCTCCTCATGGTTTTCAAGCAACACAGCAGTGCTAGCAGCCCAGTGACCCCATCCCTAAACTCTCCTCACCAGCAATTTGGGATATGATTCGTTGTTGCGCATATTAAAATTGGTCAATTCTTATTTGCTTATATGGATTTCTATCCCAGCCTGTTCTGGGGATCATAGTAAGTTAAAGGAAGGGCACGGTTAAAGAGGTCGGGCTTGCCTACGCTACTCCCCACCTCCTGCTCTATGTCAAGTGCCAACAAACAAAGTCAGTGGCGATTTAAAAAAAAATCTCAGCACACCACTCTCCTTTGGAGCCCTGAGCTCCCCTTGCACCTCTAAAGCAGCTCCTGTTGGCTTTCCTCCCACTTCCCTAGAACAAGCACAGAGAGCTACTGTGCAAGTCTTCCTCTAGCTCTGTCTGGGCCTCACACACAAGCTGAGAGGACAAGCCTGACCTTATGTTCATACCCTGGGCGAGTGGCAGGCGGATGCCGTCTTTATGTCATGACAGCTCCTAGGCCTCCTGCCAGCTCTCCCTGTATCCTGCAAACAGCAGAACAGGCAGCCCCAGAGCTTCCTCCTTCCAGCCTCTTTACTGTCTAGTAATTGCCACATACAGTGCCTGCAGAGACCTGGCATGAACGAGGGCAGAGAGCATAAAAACAAATCCACTTAAAAGGAGGTGAAACATTTACAAGTGTGCAGACTAGAATACCACAGACCAATTCTTGGTTAGAACAGTAAAGTGTGTGACTAACACACATCTACATAGTCATGTATTGGATATGGGTCCTCTAGAACAGAGATTGGTCTGGACTGCATTGCAAGGGAGCACTGCAGCAAACACAGGGCTGTAGTTGCCAGAAACGAGACTATTTCCCCCTTCTCCTGTAAACACTTCTCAAAATCTCCTGAACTGAAATTTTCAAATGTAGACCCACAATATTTCATGAGATAGAGTGTGAGATAGGGAACATGCCCATCCTAGAGTGGAGGTACACAGGAAAGAGACTTCAGGAGTCATCAACCCTTCATCACACTTTAATAATTTCCTTCCTGGGCAAATGAAGGCAAGGGAAAGAACAAGGGTGTGTGTGTGATTTTCTGCCATGACCTTTCATAGGTGAAAAGGGAATTTGTGCATCTTCTCCAAAATATGAGGTGGAAGTGTTGCAACACTATCCAGACATAAAACATTGGCCCATCAACACTCAAATATTGCCCGAGGAATCTAGTTTTAGTAGGTCAGTATATCACTGAGACAACTGGTTGTGAAATAGCCACTCAAAATAGGTGAGAGTTCTTTAAGTTCTATTTCCATGTAAATATAGTTGAAGCAACAAAACCACTATCAGCTCATCCTCCAACAGCAAAATGCACCCTCCCCATGTATTTTTCTGTCACCTTTAGCTTTAGGGGGTTGGACTCGATGGTCTTATAGGGCCCTTCCAACCCTACTGTTCTATGATTCCCCCATATTCAACAGAACTGCTACAGGCACAGAGAAGGTCACTGCTGACCACTGCTGCATCTGCCAACTGTTGTAGGCCCTTGAGGCATTTCAGTTACTTGTTGCGATGGGAGTAAATTTGGAATTGGTAGAGGCCAAAATATAAATTGGCCCAGTTTGAAAAGCCACACTCCAGTTCAAGCCAGTGTGGTGTAGTGGCAAGAGTGTTGGACTGGGAGCTGGGAGATCCGGGTTCTAGTCCCCACTCGGCCATGGAAGCTCACTGGGTGACTTTGGGCCAGTCACACACTCTCAGCCCAACCTATCTCACAGGGTTGTTGTTGTGAGGATAAAATGGAGAGGAGGAGGATAATGTAAGCCGCCTTGGGTTCGTTGCAAGAGGAATAAAGGCGGGATATAAATGCAATAATAAATAATAAATAAATAAGCCAAGCGCATGGCTTGTTTTAGGGTTATTGAAGAGCTGTCTAAACCTCAAACAACCCCTGCCACCTGGGTTCGCACGACATGACAAGCCACAGCAAGCTAGGTGCCAACAAGCAGCATAAAAAAATGGTGCCCAGCATGCAGGTAAATTAAACCACGGTGGGCTGTTGTGATGTGTGAACAAGCCCACCGTTAAAATGCCACAGCTTTTGTGTCATACACATTTTTCTTAAGCACAGGAAATCTGAGATACAGCATGGGGTACCTGGGCTAAAATTGGGTATCTGCAAACTGCTAGGAAATTATAGATTAGTTCTAAAAAGTGTAGCCCAGGTATTTTGTATTTTGCTCCTACGTTTGTTTTGCTGCATGCCATCCTCTAAGAAGGGAAGAGACGAGCAAGCATTCCATCTTCTTACCTTCCCTTTCCATTCACCTCCCACGCTTCCTAAGAAGGTCCAGATAAGGGAGCTAGCCTTCCATCTGCCTATCACTTTCTGGATCAGGAGCTACGGGCCTAAATCAGATAAATGTTCAAGTGCAAATTGTATTGCCTTTATTTTACTGAATAAAATCTGGAGTGTTAAGTAGTTTTGAGGGGAAGGAGCAATAAGGGGTGTTTGGATGAACTGGTTTAAGGAGGAAAAACCCATATAACTTGGAAATTGACACAAGCGAGGAAGAACCTGATATAGGTGGCAGAGGTTCAGCAGTGTAATTAAAAACACAAGGCTTTCAAAGTTAAAGTGTTTCAGATTTAATCAATTGAGTCTAGTTCAAAATTATATTACTAGATCAGGTTGAAAACAATACATAAAGCTGCCTATCTTGTATCCATCTCACATCGGCATTCCAAAACCATTACAACTTCAGACAGGTCAGAAATTATTGGAGTCTGCTTTAGAGAAGGGGAGTAATGACAGACCATGTCTATATCACAAAGTGTAGATGTTCATGCTGAACACGCTGCATCCCAATACAGATGTCTGTGTTTAAAGTGGGGGAGAAGCTAAGAAAGTGGAGTAACTCCTCAAAAGCCTATTAGAACACCAATAGGAAGGAGCTTGCCCCAGTTATTGCATCAACATATATATAAAATTTATCAACAATCAGCATTTTGGAGGGACAAGGACTTGCTCTGCTAGTACACTGATTTCCTAGCCTGACCAAGATGAAAAAAATATAATTGACCAAGATGAAAACAATAGACACACCCACAAAAGAGAATGGGGTATTAGGTTGAGAAAATGCTTTTGGTAAGTTCTGGACAGGATCCTCAGACATCACAAAGTGTGAATTCACATTAACATATTGTTTGTACACTAATTTTTCAGTTTACATTTATCCTGTAGCAATCTAATATCACGTTTCCCCACATTCTGGAACAGGAAAAGCCATTTCCAGAGCCATACTGATGTACTCAACCCCTCATATGAATTAATAAAATATCTCAGGCCCTGAACCACAGTACAGCTACAGTTCAACATTTTTATCTGCTGTTACATACCTTCTAGATTTCATTTTAAATTCAAGGACATTTTGGGACAAAATCATAAGGAAAAGTCTCTTGTGTTTCGCAATTTGATTTTTACAGTCATGATTCAGTACTATTGATGCAGAAAAGCCCATTTCTGGAGCCGAAGCATACTGACAAGTGAGCCATACAAAAACAGACCAACAGAAGGATTTCAATATATATCATGTTGCACAGCTGAATGCTGTTGAGCAAAAAGTTCAAGCAAACACAATCCTTCCTGACTCAAGATGCAGGAAATGCCAGCTGGGAGAGCAGGAGTCTCCAGGAAGAGAGAGAAAGGTCTCTGCTTATCAGTAAGAATATACCTGAGGGAATCCGAGGAATACTGACAAAGTATATTACTCAAAATGGCTTCTGCCTAACACCAAAGCGCCAAAAAATATGTCTGTTTTGTCAGACATGTATTCAGCTGCACACAGTATTTCAAAAAAAGATCCCACATACACTGTGCTTCTGAAGAGGTCCAACTCCTACAGCAGTCTTCCCCAACATGGTGCCCTCCAGACGTTTTGGACTACTATTCCCAGCATTCCTGACTACTGGTCATGCTGGCTGGGACTGATGGGAACTGAAGTCCAAAACATCTGGAAGGCACCAGGGTGGGAAAGGCTGTGCTAGAGAGACTGACCTGCTCAAACTCTATAGTAATACACAGAACCGGTCAATTCTGGTTACCAAGATTTGCATCTCCCCTACTGTTCCGGGCTGCCTCTGGATGCACCCAGGATTCCAACTAATAGAGGGAGATAAGAGCCAAGAAAAGGCCTCAAGATTTTCTATGCTGGCAGGCTGAAGAGCAATTTGGTCAAATTTAGGACAAACTGATTAGCATAAACAATTGCAATTTATACTGCATAGCTAATCTAGAAGCAGTGGCCTTACCTTCGCTCCAATAGCCTGTTGTGTGACATCCCACCCCTAAAAGTATGCTATATAGCATCCTTGCTCAGCAAGAGAAATAGCTAAACAGAGGGCAGGGGTACCAAAACCTTTGCCAGAGCAATCAGCGAATGCAAGGGTACATTTATCTTCCAAGATCAAATCATCTGGGCATGTTAATGGCCACAGACAAGAATGTATTTATAGCTAAGGTAACAGCTTTGGACTTTTTCTGGACCACATCTTAATGGAGACTGCTGCCATGGCTGTATTGCAAGGAAGCAGTGTCCCTCTTGAAATCATAGCCTTTGACCTTCCC
The DNA here is from genome assembly GCF_057233095.1 of Heloderma suspectum. Taxonomy (NCBI): domain Eukaryota; kingdom Metazoa; phylum Chordata; class Lepidosauria; order Squamata; family Helodermatidae; genus Heloderma; species Heloderma suspectum. Next base: position 236,866,644 of record NC_139461.1, read on the forward strand.
CCACATAAGACTAAATACACAAATGCCCTGCTGCTACTCTTACCGGCATGGTTTTGGGGGAAAACAGCGCAATGCTTCCAAACGGAAATACTAGTAATGCTGACCTTTGATATAATTTTATGAATACTCTAATTGGACTCAGACACCCCACAAGCTGAAGCCAATGCCAGCAAGATGAAACTATAATTTTCCAAGGCATCCTTGCTGCATACCTGGGCCCAACTTGTTGCCTTTCTAGGAGGAACAGGTTCCTGAAATCCCTTATTGTCCTTATTGTCTTAATGAGGGGTACTTTCCAGGAATCTCTTGCCTGAGGAATGCACGGTGCTAAATGGCTCCAAACAGTTTCCTATTACATAGGCACATACTATTACAATTAAACGCATGAGTAAATAAGTCTCTGAATATAAAATAGGGACAAAAGCTTAATCAAAGGTTCAAGAAGTTGGGACTAAAGAGAGTTAATCAGTTTCACTCTCCCTTCTTCAGCTCACTTGGCTCTGTCTCAGAGGTGATGCTGAAAAAATGCGTGCTCATGACAAAAACAGGGTTATAAATATAAAAAGGAATTCACTGTCAAGCACCAGTAACATCGCCAGCTTTGTGCAGGGATGGTGAGCTAGGAAACATTCCCAGAACCAGGCATTTAATCCAGGAGAAAGGGGGGGGGGCGTTTTCATCCGTAGCACTGCAGCTGTCTGGGTTGCTCCCTGGGTAGTATTAAGATTTGCCTCTGGCAGAGAACAGTTTGTACTGCATAAAGCAACTTGCTGGGAAAGGTGAAGCCATCAAACTGGTGTGAGCCAACTGGTTCAGGAAGTCAGAGAAGTGCTCCCAAATTCTAGACTTGGAGTCTGCCAGTAAAGCTAAATCCATTCCATTATTTGACAACTACCTTCAAGGTGCTGCAGAATCAAGTCAGTTTATCTCATTTTTTTAAAAACCTGGATGTGAAGACTGTCTGTTTGGCCTCTGCTGTGGTGGAATGCTAGGATCCACCTAGAGGTGGTCACTGCAATCCTGCTGCCAGCTGCTACTCCATAATGGCCCTATACAGTGCAGGCTCAATGTAATCCTCACGGTAGCGTGAGTTTATCACTCTTTGTCTTTTTCTCTCTTGTTTGACCTCCTTCTCCGTGAAGATCTCTGTGAAGCGCATGTCAGAGGCAACAGACTGAAAAAAAAAATCAACCAAGATAGTTACCCATGAGAGTGGCACTCACATTCTGCATTAGACATGGCCCAATTCTTCCCACTTTCTTCTCTACAAAATGCAATGGTGACAGATTGGCTTTGAATTAATTCTAAGCAAACAACAATTCATGAGTTTTACTGGACAGATCCTGAAACCTCAGTTCAGGATGCTTACCCATTAAAAGGACATTAGGGCAAGTCAGGAAAGGGATCAAAGCCTCCTTTCATTGAATGTCCACATCTCTAGTACTGTGCTCAGTAAGGGCTCATTTAAAAAAGTTTTTAAAGAAATCGATATTTAATATCTATTGCATGTGAGGAAAAAGGCAAAGTAGTGTTAAGATACTTCAAGTTTATATGAGCACAGATAATAGATTCCTAGAGAACACACAAGTGTGCAGTTGATCCAGATTAAATGGTAAATCCTAGGCTCATAGGTACTGGATTCACATGTGCACTTAGGCTCTTTCCACAATAGGGCTATGTGTATTCCACTATTGTGCATAAATGCAGAATTCAGTACTGGGTGCAGAACACAGCAGCCTGACAATCTCACCTTCCTTTAAAAATGGTTCATAGCCCTTATGGTTGTGAGGACTCCCTGCACATTTTCAGAGCTAGATGCCTTGTGACATCTCATAAGTCCAAAGGGGAGGGATGAACAAGACTGGAAGTGGGCAAGGCCTTCTCAGTGGTGGCCCCCCAATTTTGGAATGATCTCCTCAATGAGGCCCACCTGGCACCAACACTGTTAACTTAAAACCTCTCAGGCATTTGGCAGCATATGATGAGGTTAATCAGGTCCTGGATTGGTCTTATTGCTGATTGTTTGAAATTGTTTTAGATATATATTGTCTCTGTGTGTACTGTCTGTTTATATGTTTGTCTGTAAATGGTTTTACACTTTGTATAATGGGTTTTTAATCTCTGTAAACCACTCAGAGAGCTTTGGCTATTGGGTGGTATAGAAATGTAATAAATGAAATGACTGGCAGAAGCAGACTCAATTATATAAGAAAACACACAAATATTTGCTTACTTTGAATAGGGATGTGGTTACGGAATCCAGATTTTCTTGGCATGCACTTTTTCTTTTCTTTTTTTTAAGCACAGAGTACACGTAGCCCTACCCACAGTTTTTCCCAACAGTAACTCCCAGCATAGCCAGCTTATTTAAACCAAACCAGCTTTTAAAGTTTTCTCTTGGTGAGACTGGCTACTGGCCTAGAAGTTTTCAGTAAGCAATATTTTAAAATGTCCTAAGAATTCTCAGCTGCACCCAGAATGTTTGCTATCTCCTTACAAGCTAGTACTGCACCCTGCAGGGAAATAATCCCACTTGCTCAGCAGCACCCACCATCTTTTTTAGTAACTGCAATGTGACTGTGCCTAAAACATCTGGAATGGAACAATCCCAGGCACAAAAAGAATGCCCACTACTCATCAGACAGCTATCATGCTGCTCCATGAAAAGAACTACATAGATCAACTTCTCCTGCTCCTTGACTTACCAGCCTTGACTTGACCCTCTTGGGAAGTTCTTCATTAAGTGTGTATACACCATCCCTCTTTGCCATCAGTTGGGATCCATCTTCAAACTCCACCTAATTCCAGAAAAAAACCAGACAGCTGGCAGGTGACCACAGACAACAATACCATGATCCATGAACTCATGGACTGCTGCATGGAATGCTTTTGCTGAACGTGATCCTAGCAGACAAGCATGGAATAAGCACACACCCTATAGTGATCAGGGAGCGGATAATAGAAGATCAGCTAATAGTAAAGAGAGCCAGTGTGGTGTAATGGCTAGAGCGTTGGACTGGGAGTCGGGAGATCTGGGTTCTAGTCCCCACTCAGCCATGGAAGCTCACTGGGTGACTTTGGGCCAGTCACAGACTCTCAGCCCAACCTACCTCACAGGGTTGTTGTTGTGAGGACAAAATGGAGAGGAGGATTATGTACACTGCCTTGGGCTCCTTAAATGAGGAAAAAAGGCGTGATATAAATGTAATAAATACATGGGAAATTAAGAAGGCACAAATTTCAAATGGTCATCTCAACCAATGCAGCTTTCACAGTAACTCAACTATACCTTTCTACCCAGTACAGGCCAGCCTACAGCATAGACTTCACCTGCCGCTTGTACAACAGTCAAACAACTGCTGAACTGAACAGGGGTGGAGGCCCCCCAAGTTGGTAGGTCATGAACAATATACAAAAAATAGGATTTCTCCCCTCTCTTACCTGGTACATCTGGATGACATGTGAGGCCACAAATGTAGCTCCATAGACCTGACCATCCGTCCATCTCACTTGAACAACTTCCCCTCCGGCTGGGGGACCCAGCTGGAGGCAATCTTGACTCTGTCCACATTGGAGAAAGTTTGGGAAAGGTAAACATTATCTACTTGCAAATGGGCAGAAGAAACATTGCCTAGAGTAATCTACCCTGAAGACTGTTACCAGTTAAATGAATGTATGGGATTGGGGAAGAAAAAAGGGAAGTGTCCTCTCTCAGACAAGGGATAGCAGGAATGAAACTTGTCAGACCACGTTACAGAAAATTCCTGCCTTGAAGTTGTTCAAGCCTTAGTCTTATGCCAGAACAGTTCTAATGCGGCCAATTCTTCCTAATTCGTCACAGTATAACCCTAAACTTGGTATCAATAATACAGGTAAAAGTTTGGCAATAGAAACAAATAACACCGTATACCTAATGTTTCAGACTTGTGATGCCACCACAGCGGCTTCACCTGGAATTATTTGGCCTCCTTAAGGAAAGGTGCTAAAGGCACCAAATAGACCAACTGTGGGAGGGGAAGGAGAGAGATTTATAATAGAGGAGTCTACTTATGCAAGTGCTATGTTCAGAGTCTATATCCTACAACCCAAAGTGATACACTGAGCCTTGTTCAGGTGCTTTAGAAATATGTTCCACTTCGGTAGAACAGTGACACTTCAGCAATATGAGCATGTGAGAAGGTGTCCCCTAGAATGGTACACCCTCTAGTGGAACAGATCCCTTACTACATAGCATACCACAATGTCTTCTGGGTATAGGTTATCACTGTAGGATCCATCATCAAAGTTGACCTCATAAAACGTTTCCTTGGTCAGATTGACCACTTCACATTGGTAGAAACGGCCATTCTTGTGCTTGCTAATCACTGGCTGCCCCACGGCAAGATCCTGTAGGGCAGCCTTGGCTCGCTGAGGGAAGAGAGGAGCTAGAGTCAAGTCATCTCTATCTATATCTACATGCACACGCCCCCCCACCCGCCCAAGCTTGGATAGTTTAGCCTCCCAGAACACCTCCAAGCTTATGAAAGGTTGCTCAAGAGGCAAAGTGCTTCCAGTGCATTTTTTTTTATAGTAAGGGAAGAAAACCTCCCAGAGCTATCAATTAACACAGAGGCCTGGATCTAGTGAACAAAGGGGAATATTCCCATAATCTTCTTTCAGAACTATAAAGTCTAGCCATGTTTTTCCAAAATTCCATGTTTTGCTGAAACTGCATGCCTTTTGATTACTGATCACTTTCACCACTGTCCAGGGCCCAGTTGGCTAACTAAGATGTTCAGGAGTAATGCATCCTATGCAAAAAATACTGAGTCTAAATGGAGCCCAATAGCCTCCATTACCTACCTCCGCTTGGGATGGGATCTTATGCCTGAAGCAAGTAATGAAGACCACAAAAGGCCAATCATCTGGCTGCATCATGACTCCAGCTGCCTGAGCACAGCTGACATGGAAGGATGTAGGACAGCGGCCATGAGAGCACTGCACACAACAGCCAGCAATTCTCTTCCGCCGCTTCTTGCAGAAGACACATTTCTGTGAACAAATTCAGCATTGCAATCAAGGCGTTTCAACAGGTGCCAAGAAGCCTAGGTAATCACAGCTGCAAAAGGCACACTTCAGCCATATCAAATTGAAATGCAGTTCAGATGTTGCATTTCTGCAGCTGACGTCATGAAATAAATGCGAATTTATATCACACAAGATTGGCTTGTACACAGACGTATATAATGCTGAACCAGTTCCCCCCCCCGCAAAATTACAGTTTTGTGAATCTGTCCCCAAATTCCATTTGTGTGTTATCTATTTGCATGCTATGTTTACCTGTGATTCTTATATTGTATCAACATGATTCTTACATTGTGTCAACCCTTGCTAATATTTCTGCCACCAAGATGATGAACTATGAGACTCCTCATGAATCGCTTTTGGCTTATCCGTCAGCTTTCCCCACCCAATACACTGCTGAGAAACTGCAGGGCACAGTGTCTCTGATACCCCATTCTTTCTCATGCCATGCCTGATGAGCCTCTAGTGCAACCTTCCCCAATCTGGTGCCCTCTAGGAATTTTGGACTGCCCAGAGGCAGAATGCTGGACTAGACAGGCCTTTGGTCTGATTCTGCATGGCTCTTCATATGTTCTCAACTCCCAGCATTCCTGACCATTGGCAATGCTGGCTGGGGCTGATGGGGGTTGAAGTCCAAAACATCTGAATGGCACCAAGTTAGAGAAGGCTGCTCTAGTGTCCCCACAGTCTAAGCTCCAAATCAGCAATGAATGCTCATCTCAGTGCAAAGAAACATCTATAGGTACTTTTTTCTCAGATTTTTTCCTGTCCCAATTTTTAGAAGTCAGAATTGTTTCAGCGGAGAAGGGATGAGAGGAATGCACTGAGTATTTCAGATGTGAGGAATTCTTTTTTCAGGATGTCTGTGTCAATCCTGATTTATGTTTTATTCTACATTTATGCTCCTTCTTTTATTTCAATGGCACTTACTTTTCTCCCCCAACAGCCAGATACTTCCTTTAAGTGAATACTACTCTACAACCCTGTGAAGAATCAGAATTCATGGTATTCAGTTTACCACATTTCCCCTTTTCAAGTCGTCTATTTCTTATTTCCCTGTAGATTTTCATAGATTTCCAATTATTTGACCCTGCCTTTCCCTACACTCAAGGTAGCTTAAAATAAAACACTATGCAACTGTTTGCTAATGAAAGGACTTCATATTCCTATCTTTGGTCATACTGTATCACACCACACAAACGGTGCAGTAGAATAAAAGTAAATGTTTTACCTTTTCCATTTTTCTTTGCACAATCAGGCTTTCTCAGTTACAATGCAAATGGAAGATTCAATCTGACACTGGTCAGAAAAATGCTTTTTGCACTACAGTGCACCCACTCTTACCTAGGAAAGTTTTCTAACCCCACAATCACTAATATTTATTTACCTAGGAAAGATAATCCTTCACGCAGTCAGGAGAAAGGTTAATAATACCGTGTGGAAGTTTGGGTGTGTGTGTTGACATTGGAAAACTTTCTTTTACACTCCCTAGCAGATTAAGTTTTGAGCCAGAGAGTTGTCTGAAGGCATATTATTGAAGCCAAGCAAGTATAAGCCTGGCATTTGGGAACACCCTTGTAAGCAACTCTAAGTTCCCTGGAAGAAAGGCAGGACACAAATATAGCAAATAAATACACTTCTAGCAAACAAGGTAATCAAAAGGGAGTACTGTAATTCCGCAAAGTGGTGGCTTCTTCGGCACGCTGATATTTTGCAAGAGTGTCATCAAGTTAATCTTGGAATGTTGCTGAGAACGCTTACTTATGGGAGTTAACGGATGGAGTGCCAGTCACAAACTCACTCATGACAGCCTTAGGAGGCTATCATTTCACAGCAATAGTCTCCTTTCTACAGTAAGAGGATAATATTGGCCTAATTTATGGGACTGTCGTACAGACTACTGAAATAATGTATGTTAAGAGCTTAGTACACATAAAAAGCACAGGATATATGCCAAGTGTTATACCTTAGTACAGATGCTTCTGTCTCTCTCATCTCAGCCTAGATTCATTATTTTACTGTATATTTTCCTGTCTGATCCTACAAATCTAGCAATATGTGCCATCTGATCTGAACAGCCTTATTTACTTGCTTTATCAGACTCCTGATGCAAGAATCCTATAAAGCATATGTTGCAACTCCTGATCCACTCATAGGAACTGGATGGTTTGCTTACCAGCCGGAAGCGTTGCAGCGGTATTTTGCTGACGTCCACTGGACTGCGCTCTGCAATGTTCACAAATTTGGCTTCCAGAACTGCCACAGCACACATAACGTGGACCCACCTGAAAACAGACATACATTTCCCTTTCAGAACAAATAGCAGGAAACCATATGGGCTGTATAACCCCCCACCCTGCCAACTAGCCCTACACCAAACAGGAGCACATCACTCCCAAATCTACTGCATGGAGTTAAGTAAGCAGTTGATGCATTTTAGGAAAGAGACCTTCCCTGCTTGGTAACCCCTGGAGACTCACTTGTTGTCATTGGCTTTTTGAAGTGCACCTCCTCGAAGTGAGCACAAACAGCAATCCTGACAAAAAAGGGGGAAAAACCACATTATCAAAACAGAGTCAATCAACATGCTTCTCTTAGAAAGACACCCTCATCCTTTATTGTTTTTGATGTTTTTATGAAGGGTTTATTGCTTATGTTTTCTTTATTGTTCTGATATGTTGTACACCATCCTGGTGGTTTTTATAAAAAAGCTGTATAAAAATACTTAATAAATAATCCTTTTGATGGAACCTTCTTATATTCCCCAAAGACACAAGAGCTCTATACTTCAGACTGTATATGAGGATGCTGGGAACTATAGTCCAAAACATGTGGAGGGGACCAGGTTGGGGAAACCTGAGGTAGTGCTTTAACCACTTTCGTCTGAGAGGAAGCTCTTAATCTGGCACACTAAAAAGGAGGAGGAGCTAAGCCAGTTGTACAGGAAGCTTGCAGGGATGGAGAACATAAGAGATGGCTCATACTGGGTAGAATGCACGCAACCAAGTCCAATTATGGAATTGCTGAAGAGGATGCCTTCCCCCATCAATGGAAGGTGGAGCTGATGTAGGATCTCTGTTTTATTCTGGTAGAAGCTAATTCAATAGGTACTTCTTGGCATTAGCTCTTGCAGACCTGTATCAACTCCAATGCCTATAAGCCAGGCAAGACAAGGTAGACCATGAGAACACCTTTCCCTAGCAGCACAGCATTCTTTAAACCAGTAGACCAGACAGTGATTCTTAACAAGCACCATAAAATATAATCACTTTGACAAAGATTCTCAATGTCTGACCTAAGGAATCGACTCAGGGAAATTTCAGAAGAGCTACCGCCAAAAGGTATTACTATTTCAGTCACTTCCAGTATGAAGTTCTGAATCTGTGGAACAAGCTCCCTGATGAGGTCTGCCTGGCACCAACATTATTATCCTTTTGGTGCCTCTCCCTTTTCCCAGGCATTTGGGAGCACATGATTAGTTTCAATCGTTCCCGGATGTGTCTTTTGTTATGACTGACAGTTCAAAGTTGTTTTTAGTTGTATGTTGTTTGTGTACATTGTCTGTGTGCTTTTATGTAAATGACTTTTAAACTTTTTATATTGTATTTAACATTTTAACTTCTGTAAACTGCCCAGAGAGCTTCAGCTATGGGGCTGTATAGAAATGTAAATCATCATCATCACCATCCAAGAGCTTTTGGAAAACACACAAATACATTTCATGGGTAAAAACAAGTCAACCATGCAATTTGCCTAGAGACAATTCCATGAACCAATTTCATGACAAGAGCTAATTCATAGGATTCTGTGGACTTTTCTTTAAAATTTAATGAAGAATTTTCATGTACATACATCTGTTCCAAAAGTTATCTCAAGTCTGTTCTGTTGACTGCAATAAATTCAACATCAAAAGTTATCCCATCGCTGCAAACATTGCTCCAAACTGTAATGACTTGAAGCCCATGCATGTATACAAGAGAATTTTAGTGAATGCTGTGGCACACCAGGCAGTCTTACCTCTTCTAAAGCATTAGCTTTGCATCTAGAGCACTTCCAGTCCTCAGTTGCCTTTTCAGGGGCTACGCCATAACAACCTAACACAGAAATGAAAAAATAACTTCAGCAGGCTAAGCAGGTTCTCTCTAAGACCTGGCAACCTTTCATACTCCACTCTTCTTGCCTCAGGTATTATTTATTAACAATAAATCAGATCTAATTATGGCATTATGCCCCTGGGCTGGCATTTAGACCAGAGGGAGAATGAAACGGACAGTTCTAAAGAATTTAAGCAAAGACAGCATCATACTTATCATTCCATCATCCGTTCAAACTACACTATTATTTGTCATTTAACAGCACTGATTTATTGATACTCACTCTCCTCCCTCATTTAAAACTGGAATGTCAAGTCTATACATTTCTTCATGATTTACTTGACACATAAGAACAATCATGTCGGGTCAGATCTGACTCTAGTCATTGTCAGATTAATGGACTCCATTTTAAAGGAGTAACTGACCAGGTTTAGATGTCAAGGCACTAACGGCATTACTACTACTACTACAGCAGCACTATTCCAAGTTTCCCAGTCGTTAGTGCAAGGGTGGGGAACCTCTTTCAGCCCATGGGCCAGCTTCCATTTCAGAGAAGCTCTCAGGCTGCATTCCAGTGGTGAGTGGAGCCAAAGGCAAAGGGAGCGGAGCCCAAAATACCAGCATATTGCAGCTTAAAGCTCTTACTGCCAGTAACTAAGCCTTAGGAGGGGCATCTCAACCTTTTAGGATGGGGAAAGATGGCACAAATGCTGGGAAATCACCAAATGATTGGTGGTTGGGGGAAAGGCAATGGGATCTGGGGAAGGGGGCATGGTCATTTAGAGAACTGCAAAAGACCAGACTGGAACCCCAGGAGAGCCAGATTTGGCCCCCCGACCTGAGGTTGCCCACCCCTTCTATAGCACTTTAAGGTATTAGGATATCACAAGCATTATGCAGAAAACTTACGATGGCCATCCTAATAGCAGTTGATATTCCTATTGTTCATTAGTTGTCTTGTTTTCTTCTGAACTCTTACACTACTGGCCATCAAGTTTTCCAGTGGTAGCATTTCAAAGCTGAACTGTGTGTGGTGTAAAAAGTATTTTTGTATGTGTTTTACATCTGCTGCATCTTCATTTCTTTGATATGCTTTATTTCTACTATGTACACAGATTAGAGATTTCCTGATAAGTTTCCAGTTAACTCATGTTATACAAGGCATTCCACTCCCTTGATTGTTTTATTCTCGGTGCAAGTTATGGTAGTTCCCAGAATACAGTTCCCCAATCTCTCTGTGCTCTTCCCTGATTACAAAAGCAAGCAGCTGTGAGCTGCAACATATTCACCTTTCCCCCTTTTAAAGTATGGGAAAATGGAAAGGCAGTATGTAATATCAGAATACATGGTAAATGGTTAGCCAGGACCAGGATACATTGTACTCACTCGCATGTACGCGGACCTGACAGTGCTTGCAGGTGATCAGAAGGCTGGTGCCATCTTCCTCTAAGTAAGGGGTGGAGAGGCTGACATCTGTGCTGCAACCAGTGGTAGTAAAGCACATCTCAGGAATCAGGGGTTTAGTTCTCATCTTTCCATCAGCAGCACCTTGAATTTCCTGTGAGCTCTGGCCTCCACAATCTGCCTGCCAAGGAGAAAAGGTGTATTTTACAGGAAAAAAGTGCAACTTAGGAAGGAAGTGCAGCTATTAAAAAGACATATGCACTTTTGGGTATTGTCATGATCCAAGCAAAACACCGCAGAAGTTGTTGTTTTACACTGCTATGTCTTAATCAGGTGTGATGACATAGCCAATGACAGGATTAGTGAAAATTCAGACTTAGGGTTGGTAGAATATCCTACTGGAAAAGGCGAAAGACGGAAAATGCCAGATAAATAATCAGTAAGCCAACCTGCTGTCAGATTAAAGTGCAGAACGTTATAGTATCATTTTAACAATTTAAACAGGAGGTCATACGTCAAAATAGGATGCAGGCTAGATTAGGCCTCAGTTTTATCTATAATCTTGCAACTCTACCACAGAGCCTATTCAGTTTATATTTTTGGCCACATCAGCCTGGTGATGAGGGTTTTATTATAAGTTGCAAATTTGGTTCAAAGAAGTTAAAGGGACTATGGTGGTGAGAGGAGCCTGACTCTAGCAGTTGCAGGATACAGCCTACCGCAACTTGAGAGCCACATCCCACAGCTGTGAAGTTTTCAAAAGAAATGCAATTTGTGGAAGCAAGCACTTGCAAGAGAGTGAAAAGGGAGGGATTCATGAGCTTCTCTTTGCTTAAGTAAAAAGACGAACCACACTAGCTACGCCACCAATACAAAGTTCAAGAGAACGGAGATTAACAAATGATGCAAGACACTCCAAATCTTTTCAAATAGCTCTTTTTGAGGGGATTATTGGGAGCTGTAAACTATGAATACATTAAACTTTTATTAAAAAGGAACTTGCACAATACATTAGTCTCGCATGCACTTTTATGAAAACGCCTCCAAGAACTATGTGATGTCCAATCAACTGTGGTCTAGAATAGATGCCATCCATTGTTTTAAACTAACAAGGTGGCCATCAATCCCCCAGTACCCCCATGTTGCTTTGCCTGTTAGAAGACAGAAAAAAAGATTTCTTGCAACAGACACATGACAGATGTGCATGAGAAAGAACACACATGCATTTGTCTCCATGCATATAATTGAGTTTCTTAGTTGTGCACACACCTTGTGAAAAAGCAACTGAAAGTGGTCACTTGCATAATAAAAATTACAGAATTTGGAGGACCAAGACATTCAAAGATGTAAGTCTGTCAAATGCAGTCAGAAGTCAGTTTATAAACACAGAAACACAGAGCTCATAATGTTATACCACTAGCGTCACTTACAATGAAGATACACTGGGAGCAAAACAATTTAGCTACTGACAGATGCCAATTATAGAACTGAAGTAGTACTACTAGTGTTGCAGTCCTGATGGACCACATTTCCTCAGTGCTCCTGCAATACAAAGGCCTGTAAAGAGGATTTAACCTTCTCACCTGGTAGGTTTGGAAGAGCATACAGACTGCACAGTAGGGGGCCTGCTGACCCATGGTGGTGTTATATTCCTTTTCTGCCTCGAAGTTTGGAGGGCGATTCTGCCACAGCTGGCTGAGGGGCTTTGCCCATGCTTCCGTCTCCTCCGTTTCTTCTTCGGGTGCCAGCTGTTCTGACATCTCTGCAATAAGAAACACTAAGGTCAGTCGAAACTTACAAGCCTTTGGCTTTTCTTTCAGCCAGTCAAGAAAATAATAGGTCTAGAGTACTGGGAAGACCATTAGCAATTTGACACACTTCACAACTGCCACTGACTGAGACGACTCTGTCCCAATGACAGCTCAACAATATCCACCTGCTGGGAGTTTGCTTTATTAGCAACAATTACAAATATGGTTCTTACACAGGTTGTGCAAAAGTGGAGGGTTTAACATAGTGGCTCTCAGCTTATTCAATTTCTGGGACCAGTAACTTGAAAGTGATACAACTGTTTTAAAATAGATACAGAACATGTGCTCTTTGCCTTTGGAACCAAAGCGCTGAACTAGGCCCTAACCTGGTGGCTGACAATTCAATCCCAAAGTAACTCAAGTTCAACTAGCCAACGGTTGCATCTTCCCAGGAATTAGGAATCAAAATGTTTCAGAAGAGAGTGAAGCAAGGTAACATGGGAATAATGTAGATAGATGCTCTTTTGGTTACTATAACACAGAATCATAGAATCATAAAATAGTAGGGTTGGAAGGGGCCTACAAGACCATCTAGTCCAACCCCCTGCTCAATGCAGAAACCCAAGTCAGAGCATCCCCGACAAATGGCTGTCCAGCCTCATCTTGAATGCCTCCAGTGTGGGAAAGCCCACTACCTCCCTAGGTAATTGGTTTCATAAAAGGGGAAAATCTCAAGGTTGACAAAGTTGACAGTGAATAATTTTAATTATACTACTCGACACTTAGCACTGCCACCTTCACTACCAAGGCACAAAACTTACCATCATCACTGAGACCATCTTTAACCAGTAGCGGGTGATGACGAGGGAGTTTGCTCAAGGGCTGACGACGCCCTTTTGACTTCTTACGATCTTTAACTGATCTTATGTACTCTTTCGCCATCTGGGCAAGACAGACATAGGTCAGTAGCCATAACATTATAAAGAACAGGACCAGTACAGAATAGACAGATTTAACAAAAATTATTTCTCAAAACTGAAGCTAGCAGGAAGAGAGCAAAGAGTTGAAATCTATAAGTTGTTTTTGGATAAGATGCCTTTGCTGTACCAAGCTACTGGATAGAATCTGCAAATGAAAATAGCCTGCTCATTTTATTGTTTAAGCTCCACGACATGCAAGACTTGTATTCTGAAAAGTACTCATATTTTAGAAAGCAGAGATGTTAATACTTCTGAGCATCAAGTACTCAGTTACTTGGAACCCAAGGCAAAAAAAGCAGTCCTAACACATACCCCTGTAAAATTCACATCAGTTTAATATCTAATTCATGTTTGCACTAGCAAATCACTCTGAGGATCAGGCTGACAGTACATTGCATTAAAAAAGATCTGTCTGAAGACCAAGACAATTGTCTGTCATGTAGCCCATCCTATTTCGACATTACTGATAATTAAAATCTGCCTTTAGCATCTGCTATGGAAAGACAGTTCTTTCGTGCACTGCCCGCCCCCGCCCTGTATCCTAATCTTTCCATTACTTTTGCAAGCTCCTGTGCATTCACACCGGCTGTAGCACTGGCTTTCTTCCCAGAGGGGTGCTCGTTGTCCATGCTACTGGCTTCTTCTTTAGCATAACTGTGTACCGTGAGGACCTCGGCTTGCTCAAGAGCCTGCCGGGGGAGGTCAGGGGATTCAGAATCTGAAGAACCCGAACACAGTGGAGAGCCAGACTGGAGACTGGAGCCTGAGCTCTGCTTCATGGCAGAGGGGGTCAAGGCTGAAGTCACAGAATGTGAAATGGAAAGATCCAGAACAGCTGCTTCTGGCTCTTCCTCCTCCTCATCCAGTTTGACATTTTTCAGTTCTTCAAATTTTACTTCTGAGGAATCTGCATATTCTGGATCGAAAACAATGTTTAAAGTACTCATTAGCAATTGTCGCTCAAGTAAAACGGACTGTTTGTTAAAGCTTAACAAGTAGACAGATTCGACTAGGGCTTCCACAGTTGAACCACCATGTGGTCCAGTCTATTTATGTAAGCACTGCTCCAGTAACCCAAATTGCTTTCCATGACTTCAATCCCTGATAAAACACTGTAGTTCAGCCTCCTCCCCCAATTTCAAAGTATGTACACCAATGCTTAAATATTTACCTGGTTTTCAGAGTTCTTGTTGCCAATTTTGAATTCTCTGCTTGCAGGATGTTTGGCTCCCTACCCCCATGGTTTTTTAATGTTCTATCTCCTCTACTTGCACACCCCAAAACATGTTCCCAAATTATTGCAAGTCTTTTAAGCACTGGTTTTTATTAGTATTCTGTTTTTAAAAACCTTTAATATGGTGTTTTATTTCTTCTATCTTTTATTGTTCGCCACGCTAGAATTTGTTTAGATGTGGAACAGGATATAAAAGTAGGACATAAGTAAATACATTTAGCTACCTTCTCTCAATTTCAATGATAGGCTGCCTATCATTGCCACAGTTGTTAGTTCTGCAATTCCATACAGATTCTTTCACAACATTGGGGAGAACACCTCCTGATCATGGGGCTCACTGTATTCACTGCTCTAAAATCTTTTACTAGCTTGCCAGAATCTGAATAACTAAGGTGGACATTGCTGCAAAGAATCCATCTAGCTTCTCTGCATTTTCCCCAGCTTCCTTAAGCATCTTTTGTACTCAGAAGGCATTTTTGCCAATTTTCTACTCCTAATGCTGAAATAGATTGAAATATCCCTTTTCAATCTAGTGTGAGTTGTGACACCTAACAGTAACAGTGTGAATAAAGTTCCAGTGTCATGGCTAGGGATGCCAAAGAATTCCGCCACGGACGCCAATGAGGCTGGATTCTAAGAATCCGCCCCCCCCCCACACACCCGGAGCCCGCAGCGGAACAAAAGACCTACCTCCGCCATCTGGGGGAATCCGCAACAGCTGGACCATACCTGCTGCCAGCCATCCGCTCCTGCCTGTCCTATCCGCTGCTGCCTGTCTTCGGATACAAATGGCGTCTGGCGTAGTGGACCCCATTTGTGTCCCTGCCTTTTGCCATGATAGGCTATGTAAATCTTTACATAGCCTATCACAGCAAAGAGCTACATAAATCTTTACGTAGCCTATCACAGCAAAAGGCAGAGATGCAAATGGCATCCGCTATGCTGGATGCCATTTGCGTCCGAAGACCAGCAGTCCGGCAGCAGATGGACCTGACCGGTGGCTCCACGGACTCGCTGCAGATTCCAGGGGGGGAGACCGGATCGCCTCCCCCCGCTGCGGACCCCCCAATGGACTCGGAAAGGTGAGTTCCATACACCCCTAGTCATGGCCCACACTGAGGGAGCTGTGCAATGGCGCAAGACCCTGAAGTAGTTACCTGGGGGTGCAAGTTGGTCACCTTGTGGTACAGGTTCTCTAGCTGGTCCAACTGGAGACTCTGCCACTTCCATCTCAAACTGCACTGGACCCAGCTCTTCCTTGGGAAAGGCCTCACTTTGGCTCACCTCGTGAGGAACCTCCAAGCAGACCCGGTGTCGCTTGGTTCCAATGCGGTGCTTGGGCACACTGCAAGAAACAACTCTTATAAGTTAAACAGAACTCAAGCCAGCACATCAGGTTTCTATCTATTATGACTAGCTGGTTTATGACCTTCCTGTAGAATTTCAGAAGCCAGAGGTACAGCTCCGAAAGTGACACATGCATCACCATGGACAGAACCTAACACCTCTGAGGAAAAACAACTGAAAGACACTCACTTGCCCCACTCTCTGCCACAGGGTGACCCAGGGGATGGGATTTCATTGACATCAAGGCTTGGAATAAATTTTGCAGCATTTCCTCAGCTGTAAATCTCCATTTTAAGTAGAAGATTCAAATGATATACATTTACCTATTATATATTGATGGAGTAGCCATCACGAATACAGCCTTACATCAAACCAGAAGGCTGTAATTCACAGCTTAATCTAGTAAGATGTATAAAGCAACTCACATTTTCTTTTGAAGTACTCTCTCACCAGCCTATGATACTAATATTTTGGGAGAACAGTCTGGCTAAATAGCACAAGTTAGCCTCCCCCACACTGCTTACATTTTCCGTGTTCATTGACATACTCAGCAGCCTACTGGGAGCTGGAAAACTTCAAATAATATTTGCTGATGGTATTGTTCCAAGCAGGTTGACTGTCACTCTGGATCAAATCATTCTGTCCCTAGGAGAGGGAGGGTCTTCATTTTTTTTTTTAAAAAATGGTAATACCTTTATTAGGATCAAAATGTCAAAGGCATGAACCTGTGTTATGAGTATTCAATGCTCTTCTTCAAGCTGGATGCTAAACAAAACAGTATCATGCCCCCAAATCTTGCAAGTAGTAGCAGTCTTAAGATGGAATGCAGGAGGAACTGCTCAGACGCAACTGATTAAAAGGGGTGCATCCAGTTCCTGCCCTAGTCAAGTCACCATTTCTGTGAATAAAAACATTCATGCATACCTTCTCTTCTCCATATCTTCATCTCCTTTGCATTCTTCCTCTGGTTCAGTTTCCTCAGGACATTGCTTCTCATTTTTAACTTTCTGGAGAAGCTCTCCCTTGAAGAACTCAGCTGCCTCTGGTGTTGGAAGGGTATGGTCAATGACTGTCACATCTTTTCCTGCTTTCCAGAGCTTGTAGCGATCTGGCTGGTATTTCCTCACAAAGACATCCATGGAGATTTTGACCATGTCCTTTCGGCATGAACACTGCATGGAACAACAAATCAGTTGAGGCCACATGTTTCCATTTCAATGCAGCTTTACTTTACTCTGCTGCCATGCCTTCTGTTCCTACAATCCTCCAAGAATTCCAGATCATACCATCCCCAGTCAGAATTAATAGCAGGTACAAAGATTAGAGACTGAAGAGTAATCCTTCGCAAAAAGGGAGAGGGTAACAAAGCTAGAGGTCTCTACTTAAAAAATGCAAATGTATTTGGGGGGCACTGGGTGGTAGTGCACAAGCTTAACCCCTGCCTGACATTCTACAGATCACAAGTACAAGACCTGTTGTGGGCTTGCATTTTTAAAATATTTTAAAAGGAATAGTGATTAAATAAAACAGTGACCCTGTTAATGGCCTGTGATCATCTGAAGCTGCTGCACTACTGAAGCTAAGTGCCGTTTGATTCAAATAAAGGCATGGAACTGATCAGACCCTTAGATGGAAGAACACTGGGAACCTGAAGAAAGAGCAGGATGTAAGAATATAAATATTTTTAGAAACCCAACAGAAGTCAGTTTCTGGGAAGTGTACTGGGAACTTCAGTAAGCCTCATTACCATGGGCAGTATCTTACTGTAGCAACCTGTCAATGCAGATTATGTTGTGCTAGTGTAAGGGACCTCTATCGCACCACCAGCGAACACGAATGACAGTATAGAGGTCCCTTACACTAGCACAACATAATTTGTGTTCACGGGTTAACATAGCAGGATACCACTCCATATTTCTGTTTTACAAACATTGCACTTTACATAGTAAAGCAAGATGTGTGCGTATTTGGAAGACTATGTTTTACACGTTACTTTTGTCCCGAACTAAAGCTTTACACCTGCTTAATGCTGACACTTCAACATAAGTCAATGAGCAATAGACCTGCATAGTGGCTCATAGGGCTCGGATGAAGTCCTCCCCTCATTTCCAAAGAAAAGTTTGAATCCAGAGACTTTATTTGCACTAAACCTCACCACAATTTTTATGGGCTTCCAACCTGGAGATTAAAATGACCAATTCAACTTTACAGCCCATAGTTATCAATAAAAATTATAAAAATACTGCTTTCTAGATCTCAGATCACCCCAAATTATCAAGGTGCTAGACACAGAACTGAAACACTGTTTTCTAAATATATAGGACGCAAGCAATTTGACACATACTAGAATAGACTGCTTTCCATACTCAATCCACCGGAGTGTGGCAAAATTAGTAGATTCAGCACAGTTGAAGCCATGATTAAAACCAGCATGGTATCCATAAGGAAAGGTTATCATGAATTCCCCGGCTTCTTGGGTCACCTGAAAGAGAATAAACCTAATTGGATTTCCATAGTTCATACTACCTCTAAAACTCATAATTATCATTGCATGGCGCTGGAAATAGCATGGCTCTTTTACTCAGCTTGCTAGAAGAATTATCTAGTAAAAATATATCCTATCATATATCCCAACAAGCAAAAAAAAAAAAATGCAACCCGAGAATGGACCTTGGCATAAACAATCAAACTAGAAACACACAAGCAGTTAAAAACTTAGAGTGGAGATTAAATGAATCACAGTCTAATGAAGATTGGCAACATTTGATAAGTTGTCAAAGGTTGAGTAAATTTACCTGCACTGTTCACAAAGTTCTAGGAGACTCAACTTCTGCAAGTGGAACTTAATCTGGCATATTTCAGATTGGCCAGATAAAAGTGAGGTGCAATATAGATTTTAATTAAATTTTGTTTGACCACGCATACATTTGTAAACAAATGTTTAAACAAACCATGTGTGAGCTGTGACTTCACATCATCTTCTAACATTGTAAAACTGACTTTTCTATTTCAACTGGAAACTGCAAAATGACATCAAAAAAGAGAAGTATGCCGAACTATTATGACAGGCAAGTTATGCTAACTAGACACAAATCAAAACAAATTTGCTACATATATCAGCCACATGCAGGGCATTGAACTATACACCTCAGAATTCACTTGCAAAGAGAACTACCTTTCCTGGTAAGTTTAAAGCAGCTTGCACTTTTCTGGAAACTAGAAAGCCAGCGATATATCAAAATGTTAATTGGTGTCATAAGAGATAAGTTGGGCCCTGTAACAACCTGCAGTGTGGAGTACTTCTGTCCAGGGTTCCAGCCACTCCATTCATGTCCACCCTCTCCAGTTTTCTGTCCAACCCCCAGATAGTGTGTCAGCAGTGGGTGCAGAATGAGCAATTCAAGTCCACATTGGGCTGTTTCGGGAGGGAGTAGGGTAAATGCACTTGCCCAGTCCAACTATACTGAAATCTTGGAATCTCCATTTAATTTCTATGGGCAGCTCTTATTTCCAGCCCTAAAGACTTTTTAAAAAAAAAATCTCAGTGTGAAACAGGAAATTACCTGTGCAGACAATGAGATGGTTCTCTACATTTTTAATAACTATGTGTCTCTTCCACTATCTTCCTTTCCCAGCCACTCTATTTTGTTACCTCTCCCACCTGGTTTTCAGGTTTTTTTTTTTCTTTTCTGTCAGCAATCTGTGGGCACTGAGCACACTTGGTCCTCTTTTGGCTATTTTGGGGGCTTCTCCCTTTAGGTCTTTTCCCCTCTAAAATGTTGCTTGGCATCCGCAAATGTTGGGCTCCCTTAACATCTATAGCTTCTTCCCTCTTGTGTGTTGCTGCGGCAGTTTTGTCTACATAAGCCAAAGGACTTTAAGAAATTAACAGTGATTAAAATAGAACATATTATATCTTCTGGTATGCGTGTCTAAAATCCCAATCTTACAGTCTTATAACGCTTGCTGTTACTTCATAGATTTGCTCTAAAGTTGTAGCAATGCCAATGCTGCTTCCTCACCTTATCAAATGGAATTCCATATTTCTTCAATATTGATGGAGAGATCAGGGTCATCTTGTGACGGAGGAAAGCTTCACAGCTCTGGGCACTTCCAGGAAAGAACCCTGTTTAAGAAAAGAGTTGTTCAGTATGTTGCTGCTTCTGTATAAATATAATACACAGCTGAATTAAAGGTTCACAGTCTTGCCCTTACAAAAACTAAGGAGGGAAACCCCCCGAAATGCCCATGACTGATAGGTCAAAGCAAAATTTGATAGTTACTGGGCAAACTAGAACAGTTTACTTTCATCAGGTGGAAGTGAAATGCTTATATTTGGGTAGAGTATAAATATTCTTCGTATCCTGGCCTCTCCTGTCTCCTTCCCTTCCCACCAATGGGAAGGCCATTTCCCAGCCTCCTTCCCTCCCCCTCCAAAGCACCCTCACTAGACAGGCTGAAAAGCCTGTCTAGTGAAAATATAGGAGATTGGATGGGGAAGCAAGGATCGCCTCCACTGCTCCTTCCACTTCAGCCTGGCAGGGCATAGGAATCTCGGAAGCCTCCAAATTCAGGGGCGTCTAAGCAGTGAGGGCACAGTCCATAGGACTGCACCCTTAATCTCTGAACTGAATCAACACCTCTACCAGATACATTTATTTATTTGTTTACAATATTTATATACTGCTCCACATCAGAAGATTTCGGAGTAGTGAACAACAAGGTAAAAGAATAAAACAGCAGGTTAAAAGAGTTAAAAAAATTTAAGACGACAAATCCCAATAAGGTGGAATTTAATAAACCACGGCTGGTCTCGTAAGGAAAGCCTCTTGAAATAACAACGTCTTCAGGAGGCGCCAGAAGGAACACAATGTTGGCGCGTGCCTGATCTCTAAAGGCAGGGAATTCCACAGGAAGGGGTCTACATTGTGTTAAAGGAGACTATTCTATCCAAATTAAGCACCAAGCTGATCATTTCTCAAATATGAATATTTACACTCTACCCAAATATAACCATTTCACTTCCACCTGATGGAAATAAACTGTTTTAGTTTGCCCAGTAACTATCAAGCTTTCCTTTGACCTATCAGTCATGGGCATTTCATTTTTGTTTCTTGTTTAGTTTTTGTGAGGGCAAAGCTGGGCCAAGGCACAGCAACACAGAAAGGAGCAACACTGGAAAGAAAAAGATGGCAAAAATGTCCTGTGTGAATCTTCCTGTATTACTATACTTCGGCTGCAATCCTATAACCCTTGCCTGGGAGTAAGCCCTATTGAACTCAACGGAACTCAATACAGTGTAAACATGTATAGGACTGCGCTGTTAATCTCAAACTGTCATGGGTAATGGTTATAAGGGAAATCCTATGTGGGGTTGTTGTTTTTTTTAAACCCTCTATAGATAAAAATGGAGAACATGCAAAGCATATACCATGAGACAAAGAGATGCAAAGCTTTCTTGTAAGAATGAAACAGTGTAAATAATACTCTGTTTAGTAAATTAACATGGTTTAGTGGCTAGATTTGCACCATTCTTCAGGAAATATAGGAAAAAAGTTTCAATGGGAAACTTGATTGAAATCAACCTTTTTCTTGATTTAAATTACAGTTTAAATCATCTTGATTTAAATCAATCCATCCTGAAATGATGTCAATCAAGCATTATTTTTAAAGTGAGTTGTCCCCCTACCCCAAAGTATGATTGCATAAATAAAACCAAATATTTCCTTTCTGGATTCTAACAAAATGTATGCTGTACCACCACAAAGAACTTGACTCCCACTCTCATTTGAAGAGGAAGCCTATGTACAGCAGCTCTAAAAGGTCTCAGAAAATATCTTTCTTAGTCTTGCTCATTTAAGATCATTTAAGTGGAGGTGCTGGGGTTTGAGTCTGGAGCTTTGTTATGCAAAATATGTGCTCTACCACTGAGCTACATGGTCCCCATGGTCTCTGGTCAAAATGATTTTTCAGTTTTTGTAATAATTCAAGCACTACTTGGCAAAGCCAAAATTAGCTTCATGTAGTGCAACCACCCCTGCTGCAATATGTGTGCATACATGTTATTGCAGGCACCTACTGGATAGTGCTGATCAGTAGTACTTCCTCTTCCAACTCCAAGCTGAGGAGCTAGTTTTGAGGATTTTTAACCTTTCTTTTAAGGCATAGGAAAGGACAAGTGTTTGTCCATATCTGTACCCATACCCATATTCTTTTTTCTTAAAAAAGAAAAGGAGGCAGTGATTGGCTAATATCTTAGCAGCAATATCCAATCATATTTCAAAGATTACCGCTCTTAAGAATTAATGAAACGGGTTCAATCAGTACGTGCTTGTGATCTGGTCTAGTAAATTTCACCACTCCACTGACCTGTCAGTTGAACTGTATGAGAACTGGAACAAGTTGCTGCATCAGAAGAGTATTTTTTCCCCCACCTGAAAACAGCTCCCTCTCCCTGTCAGTATATTCATAACACTGGACTAGGGCTACTGCCATGGTAGCGTTACGGTGAAAGTAGCTCCTATTGCTGTTCAGCAACAATTAACTATATACATCCATTACGACAGAAAGGGATGGTTACCTTTAGCGAGGCGTTCCAGACGTTTCCCATGCTCTGGAGGAATGGAATACCTATCGTCACAAAAACATTAAGGAAAAATCATAGAAGAGCTTGGGGCTTTTATGAGTTTCAGACTTAACACAGTGAGTGGGTTCACACAACCCGATAATCCACACTCAAGGTTGAGTATGGGTTGTCGTTGAACCATGGGTTGTCATTTTGTCTGAACCCTGCTGTGCTAACAAACCATGGTTTGTTAACTGCAATCAACCCATTCAGATAACCCATGGTTTGTTTGTGGGCTGTAAATTGAGTTGTTTGTGGTTAACAAACCATGGTTTGTTATTGTGGCTAGGTCCAGACAACACGACAACCCATGTTTCAACAACAACCCACGGTTTAACAACAACCCATAAGACAACAATGCTGTCTTATTAGGTAATTAATGAAATACAAAACTAAAGACAGGCAAAATACTACATTTTTCTGCACTGTGAAAGCTTAAATAAAGTATAATGGAGGAGATCTCACCATGACTTGGGTTCCCCAAAATGCAGGTAGTTGATGCTGTAGAGGTCCATGTCCTCAGTGTGCCAGGCAAAGGAAGTTTTCCACATACCAAAGTAGAGATAAGGTGTATTTACCCCCTCAATGGTAATACCACTTTCATTCTCCACTATATCCAGAATTGTATTCAGATGGCCAATATTCCACTCCTCTATATGCTGAAGAAATGAAGCCAGTCAAACAATAACAGCAACCAACTAATACGACAGCAGTTATGATCACTCATCACCTCACCACACTCTGCTTCAGAACATTTAAAACAGTTACTACTGGCATATGTATCAGCTCTGCTACTTCCAACCTCACCATGGCTTTAACAAAAAAAAAACCAGGCCTTTATTTCATTAGTTTTATATTACTACTATCCTCTACCTGGTTTCTAATTTTAGCAGTGGGGACAGATATAACTGTATTTAGAAGGGTTTTCAGCAGATTGGACTGAAGTAAATGACACTCAGAAGAAAGTTACTGAGCAGTATCATTGCCTGTAAATGGTAATATTAAGACATCTCAATTAGTCGTATTCGGTTATACCACCTAATTGCAAAGAGTCTTCATCTTATCAACAAAACATGCAATTCCCCATCTATACATAAAACAAACTGAGTAACCAGGTATCACTTCTTTTATATTACCTATAAGAACACCTTCTGACTACTTAAAACACTTGTGTTTTACAATTATTTGGGGTGATGTTTGTATAAAGAGCTATACGTTGTATTACTAATTGATGTGGGGGAAGAGAAGTCGTATACAGTCTTGGGTATAAATGACAGTTTCTAGGGCAATGCTGCAAATCTTCTAGAAAACATATTTCAGGAGACAATAGGCAAGACAGGAACTTTAACAACATCTGATGCTTAGCAAAAAGGCAGATAGTTTGCCATCAGCACTGAAAGCAAGTTAAACCCCACCCAAGCCAGGAAGCAACTACACATGTGTCTTCCTCTTTACCTTGTCATACAGCGTGCCATTAACATCTGCACCATAGATTGGAGCATTAAATGTGAGGTTCTTCCAGTACTTGCGTTCAAGGTCTTCAAAATCAGTATACCGAGGTGTGCAGTACCTAAAGCAAAGCAAGTTTATTTTTATAAACAACTTCCTGACTCACTTTTCTCTGTTCTCTAACCCATCCCACAGAGTTATCACAAAAAAGGGCCAATATTCAAAAACAATTACATAAGCACCATAGACAGTTAAAAGGTTATAAAGGAAGATGGTTAAGTACAAACATTCACAATTAAGGAGTCAAGGATTCAATTGCTGTTTCCTTTAATACTTTTAGTAAGAATGACTGTACACTGTTGCAATCATGTTCAAGTTCTATACCAAAAATCGATTTACCTATCTTGAGAATTCATCCAGAATTAATCTTTCTGGATTTGCTTTCACCCAGAAAGATGTTGATCAACTGAATAATTTTGTCTGAGTTATTCTAGTTGTAATATTTAAGAGAGAGAGAGAGAGAGAGAGAGAGAGAGAGAGAACGAACAGAAGTGTATTCAGGGAGGTTAGCAAGGGTAAAGACAGCATCTAGGGGTCACAGAAATGGACTCCAAATCAGTTCCTTGGGAATGACCCATTCCTTTGTGCATGGATATCTGTTCTTTCTATTGAAATGAAGGGGCAGACCATACACACGGAAGCTTCTCTGCATTCATGAGGTGTAAGAAACAGAAACTAGAATTCCCAGCAAATTAAATTCTAAAATGGATGTTGGACTATACATTGCACAACAGTTGCCCAGAATAGAGAACCTTGCCTGTACTCCTAAAACTATTGAATTAGTTCAAATCTAAAATATTGTATTACTGTCTTATATTCCACTGACTACTTCAATCTAAAATACCTTTCTAAAAACTATACATGTTTTGGACTGGGACTTGGGAATTCCGAGTTCTAGTCCCCACTCAGCCATGAAGCTCACCAGGTGACTCTGGGCCAGTCACCTACTCTCAGCCTAATCTACCTCATAGGGTTGTTGTGAGGATAAAACAGAGAGGAGAAGGAGGAGGAATACACTGTGTATTCAGCTTCTTGGAGGAAAGGTGGTTATAAATGTAATAAAGAAACTCACTATACTGTAATCTTTGGATTTTAGGTTGCAGGTAATTTTATCTTACTAGAGCCTAACTACATAGCGAACCCTCTATAATTCAAAACATTCATTAGGCTTTAGAGCAGGGGTGGGAAATTGTTGAGGTGGGGGGTGTCACATACACCCCCCCAGTCCCACCCCTGAACTTGCTGCTGAAATTCAGCAGTACAGTGGGGTGAAAGCAGCAAAATAGCTCCCTTTAGAAGGATAAAACAGTGGTTTGCTGCCAAAATTTGGCAGTGCAATGGTGGAGAAAAGGGGTGATTTTGCTTTGAAACAGCTCTTTTTTTGCTGCTGCCACAGCAGTGAGGGACCATAAAAATGGCCAGGGGGATGTATGCAGCCCACGGACTGTGTGTTGCCCACCCCTGCTTTAGAAGGATGCCACCTATTTTAATTGTTTCATTTTTTCTTGAGCTTCCCTCAGAGACCATGAGACATCCTTTACATCCTTCTTATGGCAAGCTGAAACAAACCCTTTAAGCAGGGCAATATGGGCATACTTTCCAAAAAACAGTTTACTCTAACTCAGCTTTCCCCAACCTGGTGCCTTCTAGATCTTTTTGACTTCAATTCCATCAGGCCCAGCCAGCATGGACAGAAATGCTGGGAATTGTAGTTCGAAACATCTAGAGGGCACCAGGATATGAAAGGCTGCTCTTATACATATAAGTATTATATGGTTTGTGAACCGCCCAGAGAGCTTTGGCTATTGGGCGGTATAGAAATGAAATGAATGAATGAATGAATAAATAAATAAATAAATAGTCTATTTAACAACACAAAGGGAAATAAACAGAAGCTATGTGAATATCAATCTCGTAGAGCAGCTGTTTAATACTTTTCTTACTTATCACTATTTGCTATCCTCCTGAACTCCCGAACTGTCATAGCTTTCTTCTGGATGTTATACTGCGTGAAGAGGCCTGACTGGCCAGTGACAAGTTGCTGAATGGGAGCAGGAATGCTCAGATCATCGATATCATCATACCATCTGCGTGGTTTCCATTCCTTAGGAGGAACAACCTAGAATGTTCAGGACAAAAACATGGCAAAGGCTCAGAAAATCTGAAAAGTAAATAGAATCTAAAGGAAGTGGCCCCAGAAAAATAATTTCAAGAGAAATTTTCCCAGGAGTAATACAGTTCTCATTGGCATTATACTGCAATATATTAATTACTTTGTAAAAGTAAAGCTACAAACACTGAAACTGCAAGATTAAACTACAAGTGTGAGAGCAGGAGAGATCTCTTTAAGGGCATTGTGCCATACCAGAAAACAATTCACTTTAATTCTTCACATTAGTAATTATTGGCGAGGATGCAGAATAGGATACATTCCACAGGGGCAGAAAACTAATTAAGTACCTCAGGTTCCCAACAACTTCAAGTTCTGGGTACATAGTACTTCTGATAATCAGGCTCTACAGATATAAACACATATACTATCAAGGGTATTCTTGAGTATCACATAAGACTAGTCTGTTCATATACAATGCTATCCACATTGCTGACCATAACTTAATATTTATATAAAAACATCTAGCATGAGAAGTTAAGGATTCAGCATCAGGTTGCACCTGCTTGGGAGCACTCCCATGTATCTGGTTCAGTGCTTTAGTGCCAAAATGGCTCCTCTGGTAGTGCTAACATAACTGCCCATAATGTCGTCTGTTCTACTAGAAAGACAGAAAGAAGACCAGCACTGACCAGTTCCCAGTGTGCAATGTTTAGGGATCAGCATCCTATTTCTAAGAAACTACTCGCAAAGATAAATCCCCACCTCAATACTTCTTCAGTGAACTGGTTATTAAAATTTGTGCACACAACTATTTTTCAAGGACTGTTTTCATACTGAGGGTGGAATCCATCAACGGAACCAGGAGGGGGGCAATCCCCCACCTGCAGCTCCCTCCCTACCCTAAAGATCTGCTCCAGTGGGGGGCAGGGATCACCTCTCTTACTAGCACACACTAGAGAAATAATTTTTAACAGACTCTTTCACCTCCCTCATATCTCAATCCAAGAAAAGTATGTAAGCTTCATCTTACATGGGCCAGTTTGCACATCATGACAAGCTATCATGGGTTAACCCTGAAGGCACCCCAGCATGTGCTGGCCGCCATGTTGAACCCCGCCACCTGGGTTTACAACAAGTCACAGCAAGCTGGACACCTGCAGGTGGCATGCAAAAATGGTGCCAAGCGTGACGCAACAGCCCTTGTAGGTAAATTAAGCCATGGTAGACTGTCATGTCATACAAACCAGGTTAGTGGTAGTCATCATGAAAATAGAAGAATGTGCAACATTCTTCTATTTCTAATCCAGAATTCCAGGATTTTCATCAGCGATGAGCACTAAGACTTATTCATAATGAGAGAAACAATATTTCCTTATCATCAGCTACTGTAACTGTGTAAAAAAGTTCCTTTTCATAAGATATCCTCTAAGGCATAATACATTGCTCATTAACACCATGCTGTGCTCCTCTACCAGGTACACTATATTTTTCTGAACCATATTTAA
Organism: Heloderma suspectum; assembly: GCF_057233095.1. Classification (NCBI taxonomy): domain Eukaryota; kingdom Metazoa; phylum Chordata; class Lepidosauria; order Squamata; family Helodermatidae; genus Heloderma; species Heloderma suspectum. The sequence continues at coordinate 236,894,270 of NC_139461.1, forward strand.
TATTGGTGAGTATGTAAACACTTCTGCAGCCTTTCTTACCTTTGCCAGACCAGCTCGATGAGCTCCTTGGGACTCTATGTATGCAATGTAACGGCTGAAGTTTTTGAACTCTTCCATAGTTGGGTGGAATGTCATTATTCTAGCACTTGGATTTAGGTTTTCTAGTTCAGATGCCATGGCTCTTGTTCACAATTGTACTTGTCACATCTAAACCAGAAAAAATAATACAATCAACGATATAAATAAGAGGCCTCCCCAGAACAATGAAAGCATAATAAAGAGCATTGAACATCAACCAAGATATTGTGTTTTGTTTTCTTAAACACCATTAAAAGCGAAGGCCTAACTACCTTGGGAATAAGAAAACAGGAAATCCTCCACCCTTTGCTATGTTTTATTCAACACCTTCTTACTCCTAAATATCCATCTCAGATTTGGATTTACAGAACATTATCTGCCACAATGTAAAGCTGCCCCGCCAAAGCGCAAGTACCAGACTGTACTGCCAATGCCGCTGTTTGCTAGACACCCCACTCTTCAATACTGAAGCTGTTTGGTGATGGCTATAGAGGGAAGCAGAGAACAGGGCACCAATGCCAGCAATTGCATGCTGAGAGGTGCATTTTGAGGGGACATCTTTCTTCGGTCAGGTTGTACCCTGCCATTGGGGTTTGAATTACATTTCCTTCAACAGTGCTGTTTTATCCTTGGGCAGGGATACATGCCAGTCCTAGCAGGCCAATAAGCTCAGGGAAGAGCGAAGAGAAAGATACCTCAGTGCCAGGGCACATGCGCTTTTGTACAGGCCTGTTTTGTTTACATTTGGGAGAGGCCTGCCTCGCGGGGAGAAGGGGAGGTGTATCTAACACGGGGAAGCGTGGGAACTTGTCAGCATCCCCCTCGTGGTAGGAGAGCCTGGCTGTGCCTACGTGCTGGGGCCCCTGTAGCTATCTCACCGGGGGGGTGGGGGCTACACATCGCTTCCTTGCACGCGTGTGAGGGAAGGAGACCGACAATTCCTCCCCTTGTCTGTAAGGAAGGCCCGGGCGTCGAGACGGAGCCGCTTCTTCGCCTTTCGGTTTCATCCACTCGGGATTAAGAGGATCGGCCCAGAGGAGGAAAGAGCCGCCCGCTCCCATCTCGAGGCCCATCTGCCCCCACCCCCCGCGGGGAAAGCGTAGCGCTCTCGATGCTTCTCACTCCACAACCGCCGATTACGACCGGCGGGGGTGGGCCGCCCGGATCAGCCTTTCCTTCTACCCATCCATTTTTGCTATTCCCGCGGCACACTCCGGGACCCACCCTCTGCCACGGTTCCCCCCAAACCTCCTCACTCGTACTCACCTAAGGTCTTTACGAACACCACCTCCGCCTTTGACAGGGCCCAAGATCGAGTATTAGTCTGGGGCCAACACCGTCCTGCATCCCGCCTCTCACGTCACGTTCATGGCGTGCCACGGGCCAATCCGTGCGAGCTCCTTCCTCGCTTTTACCGTCTCATAGGATACATGCGCTGCCAATCACTCACGTCGCCTTCGTTTCGTCAGCGTCGCGACAGCAGATCGAATTAGCGCTCCCCGTCGCGAAAGTAGTCCCGTGGCGGTTTACGGAACGGACGCTATTTGTAAGAACAATACGCAGATCCATCCGCCGGAATAGTTAAAGAGATCGGTGTGTCTTTTACTTCATTTCCCTCAACATCCCCCCCCTCCCCCAGTGCAACGGTTTTCACGTAGTTATAGTTCAGATCCAGTCAGTACCTTCAGGAAATCATTGAGGAAAGGAGTCCTGTTGCCAAGCGGATTTTGCGTTAAGGTCAGACGCTGAGGGAAAGAGGAAGTGTCCAATGCTGATGACGCTATTATCTAATATTTGTGTTCGTATTGGAAATAATGAGCCGGGCTAGAGGAAGAAGCGCTTACGGGGGAAAGCTTTATATATCACCATTTTTATTATTATACTATTGCCATATTATCTACTTTTTTTTTTTTTTACCTTAGCACTGAAAATGAAAACATTTCGGATTCCTTCTCTCCTGTGGTGGATAATTACTATTGTTGTTTAATTTACAACTAGATCAAAAGCTATGGACGTTAACACTTTTAAGCAGTGAGGATGAAGCCGAAATCGGATCAGGGTCCGTTTAAACTCGGGAGGTTGCAGATCAATATTATCAGATTACCCAAAGGGTCGTTGCTGTGACGGTGTTGTAATGCTGTGTGCCTGTCACTGGGGAACACGAGTAGCGTGATGTTTATTTCACTCGTGCTCTCTACTTGCAGAGTTCCCACAGGCAGCTGGTTGGCCACTGTGACCAGAATGCTGGATTAGGTAGATGGTTTTTTTTTTCTGATTCTGGTAAACAAATAATAAAATCATGACACATTGACAGGAGTAAACGGTGAGAGGGTTCCTGTACTTTTTACAGTCAGAATAACACCAAGTGCAATAGTGGGTGCTTCCAGAGAGAGGGCTTCTAGCGCTACTGCTCACCTGCACAATGGCACTCAGAAGGTATTGTGCAGTTATTCTGTTGTTTTCCTCAACTGATTTTCTGTGGTAAGGAAAAAGATGAAAGAAATGGAGGGAACACAGGAGGATTACAAGTGGAAGATAGTGTTGCCTGGACCCCTGCAAAATTTCTGTAAGCCAGGGAGAACTATGACATGATAAAAGCCTTATCTGGAATCAATCAGTATTACCAAAAGCTGTGATCACTAGAACATTGCTTTCTATATAACTCTTGAAGGTGCTCTTCATAGGGATTGGATTTGGCAGCCCTAACCATATGAGCCTACTAATTTCTCCAAAGACTGGCTCATTCCCATAATACAGTGTCCTTGTCTGTCTTCTGTTGCCATATTATACAGCAGGCAGCATCCTGTGTTGGAGCACACTACATTGCAGGATAAATTGTTTGTGATGAACAACACATCCAGCAGTCACGGGGTGAGGCAGCATCAGACTTAGGGTGAGGAAGGGGCACAGTTAAAGGGCAACAACATAATGTGGAGCCCAGTCCTATCCATCTTTATACAGAAGTCTCTGGCTTCAACTGAACTTGTTCCAATAAGCGTGCATAGGATTACAGCCATACAGCAGAATCCTATGCATTTTTTCCTCAGGAGAAAAACCATTAGGTTAAAATGGATTTACTCCCTAGTAAATATATATAGGGTACCAGTGTATATTTTGACACCACAAGAGGTTCTGTTTGGATTTTCTGCCTTAGGCACCAAAATGTATCTAGAGTAGGGCCACATCATGCAACTTGTTGAGTTGGCCTAGTAAAGGTCTGTGCTGGTCTTGAAGACAGAACTGGATGCCTAATATTTATTTAAAATTATTTTTAGGCCACCTTTAAGAATGGAACCCTGTCAAGGTGGCGAACAAGATAAAAAATCATACAAAGTGGAAACGATAAAAATCAATAAGGACATATTCAGTAAAAATCAATAAAATACAGATTGACAATAAAAAATGGAATCAGAAATTACCAATAAAGCCAGCACCCCAAGAAACTATGGGGAGGCCAGCAAAAACAGGTGGGCCTTCAGAGCTTTTGTTAATATCTGCAAGGAAAGGTTCTGATAAACCCTGATGGTAGTTGATTCCAGAGGTGCAGGGACAGCACTGAAAAGGCCCTCTCCCCTGTACTCACCAGCCTAACTGCCCTTGATAATGGGCACGTGAGAAGGGCCTCTGTTGATGATCTCATGAATTTCTGAGGCAAGATCTTCCCTTTCCAGATAGGGTGGCAACTGGTGTACCAGCCTAAGCTAGTAAATAGTACTTCTCAGCATTGTCACCACCTGAGTTTCTCCAGTTCATGCCAAATCCAGGAGCACACCCAAACTCCACACATGGTCCTTCAGGGGGAGTGCAATCCCATCTAGGACCAGATATAATCCTCTGTCCAGATTACTCAGATTCCCTACCCACAATACTTCTGTCTTGTCTGGATTAAGTCTCAGCTTGTTTGCCCTCATCCATCTCAAGACCACCTCCAGACATTGGTTCAGGAGTTCAGCAGCCTCCCTTAAATCATTAGATGGAAATAAGTGGTAGCACTGACTCTCATCTGCATATTGATGGCATTTTAGCCCAAACCTCCAGATGACTTTTCCTAGCAGTTTCATGTAGATGTTGAAAAACAGGTAATCAGATGGAACCTTGCAGCATTCTGCAAGCCAATGGCCATGGGATGGAACAGAAGTCTCCAAGCACCACCCTTCTGAGATCATGCATCCAGGAAGGACCGGAGCCACCATAACACTGTGCCTACATTGTCCAACCCAGATAAAAGATCCAGAAGGATACCACAGTCGATGCTATAGAAAGCCAATATGGATCTAACCAAGACACTGAAGTTTCCAGATAAAAATTATGGGGTACTGTATGCCTATGGCTGGCTGCTCTATATAGTGTTGCGGAGCTGGGGTGTTATAAAGTAAGAGTATTCCAGTGTCCTAACAGCTACAGCTTGAAATAAAGGGATCTGATAACTCTTGCTGAAAAATTATGCTGATTTAATTAAAACTGTCGAGGAGGCCTTTTAGGGGGTGATTTTGGCTTTAGATGCTGGCTGTTTACCTTACCGGATGTAAGTGATACAGGGTGGACATTTTTCATAATGAAAAGTTTTCCATTACTATATTTTGTCTGCTGGAAATGTTCAATTTCTAACAATTCGTTTCATAAAATTAGAGAGCAATCCTATGACCCTTAGACAGTGTCTGGGACACTGTAGGAAACTGTGGATCACCTTCTCCATGCCCATAGACAGAACTACAAGCGCAAAGGAGGAGATCTGATCATGGATCTTCCCTCCCCTACCCCCTTCCAGCTGCTGCAGAAAGCTTTTCTTATGAGTTCGCAACTGCAACCTTGTCATAGAAGCTGGAGAGGGAGAAAAAGGTGTGTGTTGGTGGACGGGGAGGGGAGAGGCTGAGATATGCAATATCCTATGGGCTTTCCAGTCCCCTCCCCACCCACCAAAAGGTAAGTCAGCTAGAAGGGCTCAGAGGCCTGTCTAGCTGCTTTGTGCATTTTAACTGGAGTAGTAGAGTTGAAATTGCCTCTGTCCTCCACTCTTCCTGCCTGGCTCTTGCTAGCAGTACATAGGATAGGTGGAGGGTTCCAAACTTGGATCCTTCCATCTATCAGGAGCGCAACCCATAGGACTGCACCCTTAGTAACATAATGAATGGATAGTATACCAATTAAACTAGGCAACTTCAAAGTTGCAATTAACTTTTTTGCAAGTAACTATACATAATAAATATCAATGCATCAATCTTGGACATCCTAAACGTAACATGTTAAGGTTTCAGTGCCTTCATGTTTTCATAAATGTAATCAATGTAAAGAAGTGTCTATTACTGAATTCTTCTAAATATTTAAAAGTATACTAAAGAAAGTAATTTCCAACTATACCTTTGAATTTGCAATCCAACATTTAAATTTAAAAGCTTTTGGTTGTTAAACAAAACACTTGAGATATTTATATAGCTTGTAAAATTAGCATGGTGTACGTGTTTAGTTTGTTTACTAAATATAAGTCAAACATGCTAAATTAGATCCCAGCTGTCTTAGGTTATTGGCAGTTTCTACCACTCAATTTTTTTCTAGAAAAACCTACATAACTAATAGATATTCTCCATACTAGATTGATTTAATATATATACAATATACGCTTGGTGACAAGTGGCCCCTTTGCTCACAACAGTACAGCTGTCTTTGAAAGACCTATCTAGAGAGAACAGAAGATTTATGCTGGGCAGAGATTTGACTCTAGTATGACACTAGATCAGCTTCTGAGGGAAGACCAATTCATGCCTCAGGCTAAGCTTGAACTTCTCTAGTACTGAGGGAAAACCAACCAGGCTTCCTATCTTGTGATATTTATAGGAGGCCTTTGCTACCATTAGCATGCCATGGCCCAAATAAGCATTAACCACCCAGAGCAGGGTTATCACCAGCAATATTCACTCAAGGTGCAAGCCCTTGAGGGTCAGGGATCCATATACTTACACAAAATTATGATCTACCCTAAGCCACTGGTATGGTTTGGACTATAAATCAAATACATACAAATAACTATATGTCCTAGTAAGCCAGATGTTTGGTTAGATAGCCCAGGCCAGATGCCAATCACTATGTGAGTCAAATCCTCCTATCATAGGATTAGGATGGCCCTATTGAGTCTCTCCAATGCAACTCCAGGGAAAATTTCAGGAAAATCATTCAATCTGTTTGAGAAATGTTGATTAGACTTAAGAATTCCTAAGTCTCAAGACAGTGGCACCTGCAAATTTTGGAACAGAGGGAATAAAGACAAGGCAAGAAAATATTGCTGGCTGGTTTCCAAATACTTCCAGAGACATGGTCTGAAAAACTTTGGTTATGTTGAAAGAGCAAGAGATGACTGACGACTAGCTGTGAGGGAAACGCTGTGTGTGCTCAGCTTCTCCATAGGTCTGGCAGGCACATTGTTTCATTACTAAAGTCCTGGAGCAACTTTTAATATCATGAAGGATGACATGAGCCATTTTTTATGATGATAAATGGTTTAGAATCACTACCAAAGGAAGCATGTAAGGCTGGTGACACATTTATTGTTGCTGGCTGCTCCTGGCTGGAGATTACTTATTAAAAAACAGCAAGAGGGCAGCAGTAGACAGTTGTTGGAAGGGACCAGAATTATTCCTGCTCTCAGACACAGTTATGACCAGAATGAGTGAAAAGAGCCCTCAGCCTTTAGGGAAACTCACAAATGAAAACACTACTTTAAGTGGCAAAGTGTAAGAGAACCCCCCTCAATTTGGAGCCTATATAAATCTTCCCATGTGGAACAAATCTAATAGATTGCAATAACCATAATTTTTTCTTGCTTGAAATAATATAGACATTTGAGCAATACATATTTTAAAGCTAATAAATTTAAAGTTTTGATACTTCGGGTATGTTTGTACCTCAGGGCTGAGTTACATGGGGTCTCTTATTTTATGTCATGGAACCTGCTGGAGTATGCATTTTTCATTTGGGCTAAACTGGGTTAGTTTACAAGTGTTCCTTAATCCCTATTTTGACTGTGAACAATCAATATTGTAATGCACTACAGGATTTTGTGACAACTGTAATATCGGTGGCAATGAAGCCCCAATTAGCTAAGCTGATGTTGTGTCTTACAATGTTTGTGAACATTCCATCTGCTGAGGGAAATGATCAGACATGGCTTCACATTGCTCTAGCATTGCCAGAGGAAGTAAAAATCTATCATAAGGAGAATGAGGAGGACTGAAAAGTGGGAAGAGGTCCCAGGAGGTAGGAAAACTCAGAAGCAAACAGCCAAAATGCATGGAGGCTGAAGGAAGAAAGTGGCACAGAAATAGGAAGCTAGGGGAATGATAAATGTATGAGATAGTTGTGAGGAAAAGGAGAACAGGAAATATAGTTTGGGTGAATCCTATGCATGTTTAGATGGGAAAAGGTCCTACAACCAATTGAGAAATGCTGGGAGGACTTTTTTCTGTCTAAACATGCATAGGATTGTGCCCTTAATATAGAACATAAGGGGCTGATGGAAAGGATGGCAGTACAAAAAAACTGACAAGAGTTTATATGCTATTGGCAGGGGTTCTGCACAGGTGGGGAAATGAGTCAAGATGGCTAAAGAAAGTGAGTCACAGTAAGCAGAGGCAATACATTCTACAGAGCAGGGACCTGAGGAAATGGTGGGTGGTAGAGGTTTGAACAAAAGAGAGGCTAAGGGCCAAACCAGATGTTCACATGTTTATGAAACACACATTCTCCAGTTTCGCTATCAAGTGGGAGTGGGGGTTAACCTTTTACACTAAAAGAAGTGCATTGGGGGGGGGGAAACCCACCTCTTCTTCCAGCTTTAAGACATTTTCCCCAAGTCCAGCTCCAATACCAGAAGTGAGCCAGTAGGGAGAAAACATGTTAAAGCAGCGGAGTCCAGGGCAGGAAGGCAGAGAAGAGGCAGTGCTACTGCTATGGATGTTGAGCAAAACAAAGGAGTAGGGGGTAGCGAAAAAAGTTGGCAAAGTTTTTATTGGTATTTAGTCACAGTCTTAAGATAGAGTGAGGGGAAGATTGCAGACTTAACTGGAATAGGCCTGTACTTGCTTACAGACACCTGCCCAATCTAAAAAGGATACTCACCAGCATCAACAGACCTCACGACAGAAATACCGACACATGGACCAGACCATGTGGCAAACCCAGACGCCAACTCTGTCTGCATATTTTCTCTGACAATACTATTACAGCACCTAATAATGCCATCCATAGTATCAGGGGTTCATAAACCAGCTCATCTTCCAATGTGATATATGCCAACATTCGTCAGCAGTGCCTTGCTGCATTCTACATAGTGCAAACAGGCCAGTCTCTATGGAAAAAAATAGATGGACACAAATCTGGCATAAGGAATGGCGATGTTCAGAAACCAGTGAGGGAACATTTCAACCTCCCAGGACGTTCTGTCGATTACCTTGAGGTGGCCATTCTACAAAGGAACTTCAAAGTCAAGATACCAATGTCAAATTGCTGAACTACAATTAATGAAGAAGTTCAACTCTATTTCCTTTGGTTTGAATAAGGACTATTTTTTGTTTTACCACACTGCATGTGTCAATTGGTTCGCCATTGCAATGATATCTGTGTTATTACCCAACAATGTTTTGTGAATGGCAACTATTATGGTCATTATCACTTTCTGTACTTTTTTGCATTTCAATTCCATCGGATAACACAGCCCCCCCCCCCCCAGCATGTGTATATAGGTCTGCCAATTTGAGATCAGTACCTCATGCATCTGTGGACAGCGTCCACGAAAGCTTATGCCAGAATAAATGTATTAGAATTCAAGGTACCACAAGACCCTTAGTTATTTTTGCTGGAACGAACTATTGTTGTTGTTGTTCAGTCGTGTCCGTTCAGGCGTGTCGTGACCCCATGGACCATAGCATGCCTTTCTGTTAATTGGAATAGGCTCTACTAAGTGCTCTGCAGGTTTCAGGCTACACCTAGGGATGCTGGTTTTAGATCCTGCTCCTGAATGGCTGAATTTGGTATTTTCCAAGACACAGAAAAGCCAAAGAAAGATGTATTGGTCTATGAGAAAAGTCTCCAAATCCATAGATAGGTAATGTGTTTATTGGGACCAACCAAACTATCACAAGAGTGAGTGAGGTTTCAAGTTCTCCAGAACTCTTCAGCAGGCTGGATGTTAAGTAAAGCAGGAGGTAGGATGAAGAGAAAAAAGCTGTCTTGATGCTGTAGCCACAAAGTCTGCATTTAGTTACGGTCTTAAGATGGAGTGGAGGAGGAGACAGCAGACTTAACTGGATTAGGCAAAGCAGTGTTGATGGTAATCCAAACACCCTATTACCAATAGGGTTGGTAATTAGCATTGGTAAGCTAATTAACTCCAAAGAAGGGCAATGCCAAAGAGTGTTTTTGACCTCCTTGCAGTCCAGGGGACTCGTAAGAGTCTTCTCCAGCACCACAGTTCGAAAGCATCAATTCTTTGGCGCTCAGCCTTCCTTATAGTCCAGCTCTCACAGCCATACGTTACTACTGGGAAAACCATAGCTTTGATTAGACGGACCTTTGTCGGCAAGGTGATGTCTCTGCTTCTTACTATGCTGTCTAGGTTTGCCATAGCTTTCCTCCCAAGGAGCAAGCGTCTTTTAATTTCATGGCTACAGTCACCGTCTGCGGTGATCTTGGAGCCCAAGAAAGTAAAATCTGTCACTGCTTCCATTTCTTCCCCTTCTATATGCCAGGAAGTGATGGGGCCAGATGCCATGATCTTCGTTTTTTTAATGTTGAGTTTCAAACCAGCTTTTGCACTCTCCACTTTCACAATCAACAAGAGGCTCTTTAGATCCTCTTCGCTTTCTGCCATTAGGGTGGTATCGTCTGCGTATCTGAGGTTGTTGATAATTCTCCCGGCAATCTTAATTCCGACCTCTGATTCATCCAACCTGGCATTTCTCATGATGTACTCTGCATATAAGTTAAATAAGCAGGGCGACAATATACAGCCTTGTCGTACTCCTTTCCCAATCTTGAACCAATCGGATGTTCCATGTCCGGTTCTTACTGTTGCTTCTTGACCCTCATATAGGTTTCTCAGGAGACAGGTAAGGTGGTCTGGTACTCCCATCTCTTTAAGAATTTGCCAGAGTTTGTTGTGATCCACACAATCAAAGGCTTTAGCGTAGTCAATGAAGCAGAAATAGACATTTTTCTGGAATTCTCTTGCTTTCTCCATGATCCAGCGAATGTTGGCGATTTGATCTCTAGTTCCTCTGCCTCTTCGAAACCCCACTTGTACTTCCGGTAGTTCTCGGTTCACATGCTGCTGAAGCCTAGCTTGTAGGATTTTGAGCATCACCTTGCCGGCATGCGAAATGAGCGCAATTGTGCGGTAGTTTGAACACTCTTTGATGTTGCCCTTCTTTGGAATTGGAATGTAAACTGACCTTTTCCAATCTTGTGGCCACTGTTGAGTGTTCCAGATTTGTTGGCATATTGAGTGCAGCACTTTAACAGCATCATCTTTTAGGATTTTAAATAGTTCAGCTGGAATACTGTCATCTCCGCTAGCTTTGTTTTAGTAATGCTTCCTAAGGCCCACTTGACTTCACTCTCTAGGATGTCCGGCTCAAGTTCAGTGAGCGCACTATCATGGCTATCAGGGACATTAAGATCATAGAATCATAGAATCATAGAATAGTAGGGTTGGAAGGGGCCTACAAGGCCATCGAGTCCAACCCCCTGCTCAATGCAGGAATCCAAGTCAGAGCATCCCTGACAGATGGCTGTCCAGCCTCGTCTTGAATGCCTCCAGTGTGGGAGAGCCCACCACCTCCCTAGGTAATTGGTTCCATTGTCGTATTGCTCTAACGGTCAGGAAGTTTTTCCTGATGTTCAGCCGGAATCTGGCTTCCTGTAACTTGAGCCCATTATTCCGTGTCCTGCACTCTGGGATGATCAAGAAGAGATCCTGGCCTTCTTCTCTGTGACAACCTTTCAAGTACTTGAAGAGTGCTATCATATCTCCCCTCAGTCTTCTCTTCTCAAGGCTAAACATGCCCAGTTCTTTCAGTCTCTCTTCATAGGGCTTTGTTTCCAGTCCTCTGATCATCCTTGTTGCCCTCCTCTGAACCCTCTCCAGTTTGTCTGCATCCTTCTTAAAGTGTGGTGCCCAGAACTGGACACAGTACTCCAGATGAGGCCTAACCAGTGCTGAGTAGAGGGGAACTAGTACTTCCTGGGATTTGGAAGCTATGCTTCTATTAATGCAGCCCAAAAGAGCATTGGCCTTTTTTGCAGCCACATCACATTGTTGGCTCATATTCAGCTTGTGATCGACAACAATTCCAAGATCTTTCTTGCTTGTAGTGTTGTTGAGCCACGTATCCCCCATCTTTAACTGTGCATTTGGTTTCTTTTTCCTAGGTGCAGAACTTGGCATTTATCCCTATTAAATGTCATTCTGTTGTTTTCTGCCCAGCGCTCCAGTCTATCCAGATCACTTTGAATTTTGTTTCTGTCTTCCAAAGTATTAGCTATCCCGCCCAATTTGGTGTCATCTGCAAATTTGATCAGCATTCCCTGCACCTCCTCCTCCAAGTTATTAATAAAAATGTTGAAGAGCACTGGGCCCAGGACTGAGCCCTGCAGTACCCCACTCATTACCTCTCCCCAGTTTGAGAAGATCCCATTGATAAGCACTCTTTGAGTCCGATTCTGTAGCCAACTGTGGATCCACCTGATGGTTGTTTCATCAAGCCCACTTTGAGCTAGTTTGAGCTACTTCATCTTTCCTGTATCGTTCTTCTGTGTATTCTTTCCACCTCTTCTTAATCTCATCTGCTTCTGTTAGGTCCCTGCCTTCTTGGTCCTTTATCATGCCCGTCTTTGCACAAAACGTTCCCTTGAGATCTCCGATTTTCTTGGAGAGATCTCTAGTCTTTCCCATTCTGTTGTTTTCCTCGATTTCTTTGCATTGTTCATTTAAGAAGGCCTTCTTGTCTCTCCTTGCTGTTCCCTGGAACTCTGCATTCAGTTGGATATATCTTCCCCTTTCTCCCTTGCTTTTCGCTTCCCTTCTTTCCTCAACTACTTGTAAAGCCTCATCAGACAGCCACTTTGCTTTCCTGCATTTCTTTTTCTTTGGGATGGATTGAGTTGCTGCCTCCTGAACAATGTTACGGACCTCCATCCATAGTTCCTCAGACACTCTGTCTATCAGGTCTAATCCTTTAAATCTATTCCTCACCTCCACTGTATATCCATAAGGGATATGAGTTAGGTCATACCTGAATGGTTTAGTGGTTTTCCCTGCATTATTCAATTTAAGCCGGAATTTTGCAATAAGAAGCTCATGATCTGAGCCACAGTCAGCTCCAGGTCTTGTTTTTACTGACTGTATAGAGCTTCTCCATCTTTGGCTGCAAAGGACATAATCAGTCTGATTTCGATATTGACCAACTGGTGATGTGCATGTGTAGAGTCGCCTCTTGTGCTGTTGGAAAAGAGTGTTTGCTATGATCAGCGTGTTCTCTTGGCAAAACTCTATTAGCCTTTGTCCTGCTTCATTTTGTACACCAAGGCCATGCTTGCCTGTTATCCCGGTGATTTCTTGACCTCCTACTTTAGCATTCCAATCCCCTATGACGAAGAGGACATCTTTTTTTGGTGTCAGTTCTAGAAGGTGCTGTAGGTCTTCATAGAACCGATCAACCTCAGCTTCTTCGGCCTCAGTGGTTGGGGCATAGACTTGAATTACTGTGATGTTGAATGGTTTGCCTTGGATTCGTACTGAGAACATTCTATCGTTTTTGAGATTGTACCCAATACTGCTTTTCCCACCCTTTTGTTGACTATGAGTGCTACTCCATTTCTTCTAAGGGATTCTTGCCCACAGTAGTAGATATGATGGTCACCTGAATTAAATTCGCCCATGCCTGTCCATTTAGTTCGCTGATTCCCAAGATGTCGATGTTCAATCTTGCCATCTCATGTTTGACCACCTCCAGCTTACCTTGATTCATTGATCTTACATTCCAGGTTCCTAAACAATATTGTTCGTTACAGCATCGGACTTTCTTTTCACCACCAGACACATCCACAGCTGAGTGTCCTTTCGGCTTTGGCCCAGCCACTTCACTCTTTCTGGCGCTACTTGGAAATTCCCAGTAGTATATTGGACACCTTCCGACCTGAGGGGCTCATCTTCCGGCGTCATATCTACTACTTCCTGTAATAGTGTTGTCTGAATAGATATCAGGAAGCCTTTATTTATTAATTAAAATATTTGTAATCCATCCTATATCAACAGATCTCAGGGCAAGGTAAATAATAAACATTATTAAGACAGGAGAGCAGCTGGCGGGACTCTCCAGAGCACCTGCTGGAGATGATGGGGCAGTGGGAGCAGGCCCTCCTGGCAAGGGCAGGGGGAGGAGCAATGCAATTTGCCACTCCTCCCACTTCACTGCCTGGTGCAGGCACCTCACCCTAGTGCAGGCACCTCATGGGAGAGCTGGCCCTGGTAAAGAGCCTTAGCAGCCATGGTAGTTAGGATAGTATTCTCTAAAAGCAGAGATCTTCAGTTTTTGGTTCGCCATGCAAAAAATTGTAGTTGCCAGGCACAGTGCCTTACCCCTTGCACTTCATAGAATCATAGGGTTGGAAGGGGCCTACAAGACCATAGAGTCCAACCCCCTGCTCAATGCAGGAATCCAAGTCAGAGCATCCTCGACAGATGGCTGTCCAGCCTCATCTTGAATGCATCCAGTGTGGGAGAGCCCACTACCTCCCCAGGTAATTGATTCCATTGTCGTATTGCTCTAACAGTCAGGAAGTTTTCCCTGATGTTCAGGCGGGATCTGGCTTCCTGTAACTTGAGCCCATTATTCCGTGTCCTACACTCTGGGATGATCGAGAAGAGATCCTGGCCTTCCTCTCTGTGACAACCTTTCAAGTACTTGAAGAGCACTATCATATCTTCCCTCAGTCTTCTCTTATCAAGGCTAAACATGCCCAGTTCTTTCAGTCTCTCTTCATAGGGCTTTGTTTCCAGTCCACTGATCATCTTTGTTGCCCTCCTCTGAATCCTCCCCAGCTTGTCTGCATCCTTCTTAAAGTGTGGTGCCTAACCCTAACCAGTGCTGAGTAGAGGGGAACTAGTACTTCCTGGGATTTGGAAGCTATGCTTCTATTAATGCAGCCCAAAAGAGCATTGGCCTTTTTTGCAGCCACATCACATTGTTGACTCATATTCAGCTTGTGATCGACAACAATTCCAAGATCTTTCTCACTTGTAGTGTTGTTGAGCCACGTATCCCCCATCTTGTAACTGTGCATTTGGTTTCTTTTTCCTAGGTGCAGAACTTGACACTTATCTCTATTAAATTTCATTCTGTTATTTTCTGCCCAGCACTCCAGTCTATCAAGATCACTTTGAATTTTGTTTCTGTCTTCCAAGGTATTAGCTATCCTGCCCAATTTTGTGTCATCTGCAAATTTGATCAGCATTCCCTGCACCTCCTCCTCCAAGTCATTAATAAAAATGTTGAAGAGCACTGAGCCCAAGACTGAGCCCTGCAGTACCCCACTCGTTACCTCTCCCCAGTTTGAAAAGGTCCCATTGATAAGCGCTCTTTGCGCCCGATTCTGTAGCCAACTGTGGATCCACCGGATCGTTGTTTCATCTAGCCCACTTTGAGCTAGTTTGCTCATCAGGATATCATGGGGCACTTTGTCGAAAGCTTTGTTGAAGTCAAGGTATATGATGTCCATAGCATTCCCACAGTCCATAAGGGAGGTTACTTGATCAAAAAATGAGATCAGATTAGTCTGGCAGGATTTGTTCTTGACAAATCCATGTTGGCTTCGAGTAATCATTGCATTGCTTTCAAGGTGCTTACAGATGGATTGCTTTATCATCTGCTCCAGAATTTTCCCAGGGATTGATGTCAGACTGACTGGCCTGTAGTTCCCAGGTTCCTCCTTTTTACCCTTTTTGAAGATAAGGACAACATTAGCCCTCCTCCAGTCATCTGGCACTTCACCCGTCCTCCATGATTTCTCAAAGAGAATAGACAGTGGTTCTGAGAGTTCTTCTGCCAGTTCCTTTATTACTCTAGGATGCAGTTCATCTGGCCCTGGAGATTTGAACTCATTCAAAGTAATTAGGTGTTCCTTGACCATATGCCTATCGATCTCAAGCTGCAATCCTGCCCCTTCAGCCTGTTCTTTGCCTTTGCCAGCGGGGTCATAGACCCTCTTTTGGGAGAAGACTGAGCCAAAGTGGGAATTGAGCACTTCTGCCTTTTCTTTGTCATCTGTTATCATTTTGCCATCCTTATTTAATAGCTGAACCACCATTTTTTTCTCTGTCTTTTACTATGCACGTAGCTGAAGAAAGCCTTTTTGTTGCTTTTAGCATCCCTCGCTAACCTCAGCTCGTTCTCAGCTTTAGTCTTCCTGACGCCACCCCTGCAATTCTGTGCTACCTGCCTGTACTCTTCCTTTGTTGCTTGGCCTTTCTTCCACTTCCTATATGTGTCCTTTGTGGTTTTCAGGTCATCTCTAAGCTTTTTGTGAAGCCACATTGGCTTCTTCTGTTGTCTTCCACCTTTTTTTCTTGTTGGAATTGTTTGTAATTGTGCCTTGAGATTTTTTTTTTTTTTTAACTCCCACCATCTTGGACTCCTTTTCTCAGTAGAATCGCTTGCCATGGGACCTTACTTATCATTGTTCTGAATTTATTAAAATTGGCTTTCCTAAAATCCAGGGTATGTGTTTGGCTACACTCGGCTTTTGCTTCCTTTAGAACCATGAACTCAAGTATAACATGGTCGCTTTCCCCCAGAGTTCCTGTAACTGCTACTTTACCCACTAAGTCATCTCTGTTGGTTAGGATCAAGTCAAGAATAGCAGCCGATCCTCTAGTTCCTTCCTCTACTTTCTGTAGGAGGAAGTTATCCACCACACAAGTCAGGGATTTCTTGGAGGGGCCATGTTTTGCAGAATTTGTCTCCCAACAAATATCAGGGAAATTGAAGTCCCCCATTACTGCTACATCATGCTTCCTTGAAACATTGGCTATTTGCTTTTCAAAAGTTTCATCCTTGTCTTCTCAAGCTCACCCCCATGCTGTCCAAAGCCTCTGCCTCTAGGTATCCCTTAATGCCTTGAAACAGTGGTTTCCAATGTTCACCCATCAGAAGGGCAAGGAGGGGGGCTGTCCCAACAGAAGGGCAAGTGGGGGCATTCTTAAGGCTCTCCAAACACCTTGAAGCAGCAACCTCCAACATTTCCCCTACCTTGCCTTTCCCAGTGAAAGGGTGGTGGGGAGAAGTGTGTGCTATCTGGAGCTGCTGCCTCACAATGCCCCAAGTGCCTTCAAGCATTGGCTTCCAATCCCCCCCCCCCGCCCCCAACTTTTCCTGATGGGAGAAGTGTGCTCTTTCAGGAGCCACTGACTCAAGGTGTCTTGAAGCACTGTAGCAGGAAAGCCAGGGGAGTGACTGTTAGGCCCTGCATGGCTGAGGTTTTTCTCAGGCACTTTAGCCTTGTGGCTGCCAAACAATTCCCAGCCTTCCTCCCATCTTTGGAGCTGTGGAGGTGGTGGGAAACTGCCTGGGCAATCCTCACCCATCTCTGCAGCTTCAAAATTGGGAGGAAGGCTGGCTGCTTGTCACACTTGCCACTGGGTGGGGCCACACTCTCCATGGTGAGCGTGGCAAGCGGATTTGCTGAAGCCTGTCTGGAAGATTGTCAATGGATTGTACTGGAGTATTGGTAGCATATGGTCTAAGAATGGAGTCCTTATTTATTTACTTATTTAAAATATTTTTTGGCTGCCTTTCAGAGCAGAAGCCCTCCCAAGGCGGCTCACAGCAATATAAACAGTCACCTCTACTGTGAGAGTGCCAATACCTGAAATGGTGGGTTGTCTGGGATTTCCTGGTTTGTGCATGTTGGGTAATAGACAACATCTGATCAGGGCTCCTGGGATGTGTCAGTATATATTTGGTCCTGCACATCTGTAGGAAATACTTTCATTAGGTTAAGTGGTTCCTTCTGGTGTTTCCCAGTGGGGTCTGGAGATAAGGATCTGTAAAATGTGATGCTGAAGAGTTGCCTCTCACCATTTTTATTTTGAAGAAAATAAAAACCTTTGGAGAGTGTGTGTGTTCATGCGCGTGTGTGTGGGAGGGGGAGAGAGAGAGAGAAATTTAGTGGGAAACCAACAAGGGGCCAGATCAGGAGTGCAACACTAGATTGGAGCCTTGTTGGCTGCTGTTCCCTCAAAACAGAAGTGGTGGCATTAAGTATGGAGCCTTGTGGGCTGCTCTTCCTTCAAAACAGAAGTAGTGGCATTAAAGTATGTTTTTTTAAAGCGTGATTAATGTAATGTGTGGGGCTCAGACATGACAGTCCCCATTGCCTGCTCCTTGGACTATGTGGGAGGGACATGTTGCCTGATTGCCATCCAAAGAGTCAAGAGGCAGCTTGAGTCATGTTGTGGCTCACTCAGATCACTTTCTTCTCTACTTGAGTTTAAACTATACATTGGGCTTTGTCTCAGGCTGGCTGAGGTTTGGTTGGACCATGAGTTGTATTCCTGAGTAACTGGCCCCCCATTCTCTCCTGGATAAAAGAGGGAAATTATCTCACTATCAGTGTCTGTGCTCCTGTGTTTCAATTTATTAATCTTTGTCATTTCAATGGGTACCTTGGGGAAGATGGACATTACTAGTTTGTACCAAAGTTTAAATCTTTCCAGGTTACTTTAAATATTTAGGAAATTGGTATGAGATTTTGAGTGTGAGATAGGGGTGCTACAACTCCACCACTACCACACACACACACCTTTTCAGACAACTAGCCTGGTTGTGGTTTTACAATGGTGGAAGGCAAGGCATTGACTGCAGCTTGATTTATTATTGAAGAACAACTTCTCAGTGCATTTCCAAAATTAAAAGTATGGGGTCTGAAGTCTGCCTTGATGTCACATTGACTGACACCCTATACCCCCTCCCCTTCAAGCTTGAATATGTTCTCATCAATCTCAGACATGTAGAGTTGTGATTACTTTGTGTTGAGATGTACTCTGTACATGGCCAGCGAATTGTACATCACATATCCAGTATGGAACTATGGAATGGAAAATAGTTTTTAAATGCAACGTTCTGGTGAGCCCTGGCTCAAAATAAATCCTTTCATCAATGCGGCTGAAATAATTTGGAGTTTGGGGTCAATCTTAAGGAAAGAAATGGTTTGATATTTGGGTGGCTGAATTAGCTTTGGGGGATTAAAAAAAAAACCCAATTCCTAAACTGGGAGCCAGTGTAGTATAGTGGTGAGAGTGATGGACTGGGAGCTGGGAGAGCCGGGTTCTAGTCCCCACTTGGCCATGGAAGCTTACTGGGTGACTTTGGACCAGTCACAGACTCTCAACCCAACCTACCTAACAGGGTTGTTGTTGTGAGGATAAAACGGAGAGGAGGAGGATAATGTAAGCTGCCTTGGTTCCTTGCAAGAGGAAAAAAAGTTGGGATATAAATGCAATAAATAAATAATAAACTTGCATGTATCCAGAAGCATACATTTCCTAACACTTTACAAACTTTGATGTATTGTTTTTGGTAATCAGAGTGGATATGTTCCCCTAGAGCAGTCACGCATTTAAGAACTTGTGCCATCTGATATGACTTAAGCCAGACTTCTCCAACCCGGTGCCCTCCGTTTGTGTTGAACTACAACCCCCTGGTGGTGGTGGTGGTGATGCGGGTTGTAGTCCATCACATCTAGAGGGTGCTGTGTTGGGGAAGGCTGGCTTAATGTCTAAATAAGGGGTGCAAGACTTAGCTCTATCTGCCCTAAGAACAGCCATGCTGGATAAGACCAAGGGTCCATCCGGTCCAGCATTTTGTTTACATAGTGGCAACCAAGTACTCTCATGTGGAAGCCCTTCTTTATATCCATGGGTAAAGAATAGTTAGTGTTTCTCAGAGATAAATCTTTGCATGTGGTACATGTCCAAAAGCTTTCTTTCCTGTATAAATAGTATACAAGTCCTGGTGTGAGGAAGGAAGTGATAATCTGCCACTGAACTGGCATATTGTGGGTCTAGGAAGCTAAGGGGCTGTGACATCATAGGCGTGGCACATCTGCGGCTTGAAGTACTATGATGGGAAAACCTGGGGACATTATTCCTTTCTTTGGAACTGTTGGAAGTACAGTTTCCCCAGTCCTGATTATGGACTAGAAATGTTAAGGGGCCGAGAGACCAAGTGGTAGGTAATGGATGGGGCTGAATTTCACAAATTGGGTTGAGGTCACCAGTCACAGCTAAAGGGGAGGGGAGGGGAGAGGAGAGGCAACTCCTGGATTGGGTTGCTCTGGTAGGGCCCCTCAGTGAAGAATGTGGTATTGGGGTGGTAGGCAGCAGCAGCACTACTGGCTGTGAGCTCTGCTGCTTCTTTCTACAGTAGCTGTGGCATTTTTTGCCTGAGGGAAGGCTCCCAGCCAGGGGCATTGCTAGGGTCTTAAAAGATCTGGGGCACAGGCCCATAACACAAATTTGCATACACACACACACACACACACACACACGTCAAAGCGCACGTCTAATGTGTGTGTGGTACATGCATGCGGTGTGCTTGCATGTGTGTATAGATTACATACATAAGAAGTGTGCACTGACCTCCCCACCCCACCTCAACTCAGACCCCGATTCAGCATTTTGGAAAACATCCCACTTCTGCTTGGGCCAATTTGTAGCCGGACCACTTCAGCTCAGCACCAAACCTAAGTCAAAGTTTAGAAAAATGAATCTTTATGCTTCCTGTTGACTACCATGGAAAATTAGAAAAAAAACCCTGTAACTTTTTTCTCTTGATCAGAACTGGATAATTTCAGGCATAATAGCCCCCTAGAAGGGGATTACATCTGCCCAATGTCAGAAAAATAGGTGCAGGGTTTATATTTTGATTTTCTTTTAAAGGGAGCTGCCAATAACGTTTTAATTCCTTGGAAGAATTGGATAAAAATTTCAGGATTCATTGCCCCATCAGAGGAGTTCATGTCTGCCAAATTTCAGAATGATAGCCACAAGGTTTTTTGTGCAAGGGTGGCCTTGACATTTTGAGGTCTCCAAAAGAGGACATATTTATCTCCCTATGTTCCTTGTGGGCCATTGTTCTGAAAGTTACAGACAGCCTACAGTTGTCCCTAAGTAAGAAACCAGCAAAGTTTCAGAAGGATAGATGCAACAGTTCATGTGGAAGGGGAGTTCTCCAGTTTGGGGGAGGGAGTGATTTACTTTCCCTTCCATTCACCCCTTCCCCAACAGTTTTTGGGTAAATTTGTATGAAAATGCACAGGTCATTAGAGGTGTCCCCCAGGCAAGAAACTTGCAAAGTTTCTGAAGGATATACATGCATTCTAATTTAGAATTACTAGAATTTAATACATTTCACCAATGTTAGCAGCAGGGGAACATGGGTGGGAAGGCGCTATTGCACTCATGTCCTGCTTGTGGGTTTCCAATGGTCATCTGGTTGGCCACTGTGTGAACAGAATGCTGGACTAGATGGAGCTTGGTCTGATGCAGCACGGCTCTTCTTATGTTCTTAAATAGAGATTGCCTCTGAGCATGTGCAGAATGTTCTTCTTTCACCGCTGAGCACTTGCATTCTCCCCTTACCAATTCTATTCCCCTCTATGCAACCATCCCTCCTCATCCTACCATCCTCCAGCAACTTTTAATAAAAACAGATGTCTTGTTTTGTGCAACTCCTCTCTGCACAAGCTCTCATTGTATCTTCCTCCCCATAACTTCATTTGTGCCAAGACTTCACCAGGATTCAGCCAATGAGTCTGTTTTCAAAACTAGGGCTAAGTTATGGAGAAACTCTGAGCATGCACTAAGTGCCTTTCCCTCACCACTGCAGCTAGAGTTCATGCACAAAAAAAACCCCAAACCCACAAATGACAAAACATA
This sequence comes from Heloderma suspectum, assembly GCF_057233095.1. NCBI lineage: Eukaryota > Metazoa > Chordata > Lepidosauria > Squamata > Helodermatidae > Heloderma > Heloderma suspectum. Next base: position 236,915,331 of record NC_139461.1, read on the forward strand.
CATAGGACTGAGCTGGAAGGGTAGTCAATTCATTAGACAGAATTGGATAGGCATTGTATTAAGCCTGCAGTACCATGCTCACAACTCAAGACTTATTTCTGAGTAAACATGCAGAACATCAAGGTGCAAACCTCCCTGCAAAAGTAACTTGTGCTGGAATCCTATGCACACTTTCCTGAGGGTAAGCCTCATTAAACATAATGGGACTTCTCAGTAGGCATTGCATAAATAGGATTGCATAAATTAGTAATATTTATCTCCCCTCCACTTAAAAAACACACCCCAAACTCCTATTTTTATTAAAGCTTTCTGTTCAGAGGAACACAGGAAGCTGCCTTGTACTGAGTCAGACCCTGGGTCCATCTAGCACGGTATTGTTGACACTGACTGGCAGCAGCAGCTCTTCAGGGTTTCAGGCAGGATTCTTTCCTAGCCCTACCTGGAGATGCTGGGGATTGAACCTGGGGCCTTCTGCATGCCAAGCATGCGCTCTACCACTGAGCTACAGCCTTTCCTATTGCTGGATAATGGCAACTGACATACAAAACAGCCCCAGTTTTGTTTCTCTGCAACCATGTGAACCCACTTTTCTCAACTACTTGAGAAGGAGAAAACCCAACCCTCTTGTCTGTTTGTATAAAGTCAAATACAGTTCAGAACTTTTCTTGCCCACTGAAGAGAATTCTCTTTAAGAATTCCCCAAGATATGCTCTGGGTGGAATAAAGAAGAGAAAGAAAGAACAGGATAGGGGAGAGAAGAAGAAAAGAAGAATGATGATTGAAAATGTGTGCGGGGGAGGGAGGTAGAGAGAATTCCTTAAGCCAAGTGACTCCTTTCAGAGAAGTAGTACTTCAGAGGAATTTAGGAGGCTGTGGAAGGTTTGTAAGGATTGCATGTACTTAAATGAACTTTATGAGGTGAGGGGGCTGAGGGCTTTTTCTAGGTTTTTTTTTAAACTGTAGAACCTATTTAAAAGCCCCAGCAGTTTCTTAGTCATGACACCACATAGTCCTAACCCTCCCTTTGGGATTATTTGAGTTCTACAGCTATTTAGGAGAAGTTAAAGTGAAGCAGGAGAAAGAAGTTTGTGAAGGCTGATTGGATCCTCTGCTGTACTGAACTACTAAACTTCTGTAGAATCCAAAGGTTCCAGTTGGGGCAGTAAAATCTGATGCTGTGTGAAATACCAGTATTTCACATGGAGCTCTTTCTTCCCTTCCTTCTCTCTCTTCAAAATGTCATTGCAGGCAAGCTCACAACAGTGGGCATGTAAGAGCAGAAAAGAAAAGTAGGAGGAGATAAGTTTTTTGCACCTCAAAAAAACCATACACCAGAGGGTAAGGACAGTGACCTCCTAATGGTCACCTTAAATACCTTCTGATTAGGATCTCTAATCCCCTGGGTGACTTGACAGTTTTTACTTTTTGTTTTAGACTTTGAGAAAAGGAAACTTTACGCATAGCTAGCGCAAAATCCACTGGACCTAACTGTCTGAAATTTGGTAGGTTCAGTCAGCTCCGTAGGGCCTGCTGGGTCCCCAAAGTCCATGAATTTATGTGGAAGTACAAAAAAATTATAGCTCTTTGCTTTGACACATTTTCTTGAAAATAGCAAACTTTACCTGTAACTAGCACAAAAGTCACTGGACATAACTGCCTGAAATTTGGCAGGTTCCATCAGCTCCATGGGGGGCTGCCAACTTTCCAAATTCCATACACTTATGTGGAAGAACAAAGAAATTATAGCTCTTTGTTTTGACAGATTTTCTTGGAAAAAGCAAATTTTACCTTGGCTAGCACAAAAACCACTGGACCTAACTACCTGAAATTTGGCAGAATCAATCTGTTCCATGGGGGCTACTCAGCCTCCAAATTTCATGTATTTATCATACAAACTAAAAAAGATATAGCCATTTTTGTTTTCCAATGCAAGTCAATGGGAAAATGTAAAAAAAAAAAAAAGGGCAATTAGGACAGCTCAAAAGACCTGCCCCTTCATGGATCACTGCCTTGTTGTGGCGAAGGGGCTTGCATAACTCAGTGAAGCCATAAGCTATGCCGTGCAGGGCCACCCAAGACGGACAGGTCATGGCAGAGAGTTCTGACAAAATGTGGTCCACTGGAGAAGGAAATGGCAACCCACTCCAGTATTCTTGCCAAGAAAACCCCATGGAACGTATCACAAGGCTAAAAGAGATGACGCTGGAAGATGAGCCCCTCAGGTCGGAAGGTGTCCAATATGCTACTGGGGAAGAGCAGAGGGTATTTCCAAGTAGCGCCAGAAAGAGTGAAGCGGCTGGGCCAAACCCGAAAGGACACTCAGTTGTGGATGTGTCTGGCGGTGAAAAGAAAATCCGATGCTGTAAAGAACGATATTGTTTAGGAACCTGGAATGTCAGATCAATGAATCAAGGTAAGCTGGAGGTGGTCAAACATGAGATGGCAAGATTGAACATCGACATCTTAGGAATCAGCGAACTAAAATGGACAGGCATGGGCGAATTTAATTCAGGTGACCATCATATCTACTATTTTGGGCAAGAATTCCTTAGAAGAAATGGAGTAGCACTCATAGTCAACAAAAGGGTGGGAAAAGCAGTACTGGGGTACAATCTTAAAAATGATAGAATGATCTCAGTACGAATCCAAGGCAAACCATTCAACATCACAGTAATTCAAGTCTATGCCCCAACCACTGAGGCCGAAGAAGCTGAGGTTGATCGGTTCTATGAAGACCTACAACACCTTCTAGAACTGACACCAAAAAAAGATGTCCTCTTCGTCATAGGGGATTGGAATGCTAAAGTAGGAAGTCAAGAAATCACCGGGATAACAGGCAGGCATGGCCTTGGTGTACAAAATGAAGCAGGACAAAGGCTAATAGAGTTTTGCCAAGAGAACATGCTGATCATAGCAACCACTCTTCCAACAGCACAAGAGGCGACTCTACACATGGACGTCACCAGATGGTCAATATCGAAATCAGATTGATTATGTCCTTTGCAGCCAAAGATGGAGAAGCTCCATACAGTCAGTAAAAACAAGATCTGGAGCTGACTGTGGCTCAGATCATGAGCTGCTTCTTGCAAAATTTTGGCTTAAATTGAAGAACGTCGGGAAAACCACTAAACCATTCAGGTATGACCGAAATCATATCCCTGATGAATATACAGTGGAGGTGAGGAATAGATTTCAGGGATTAGACCTGATAGACACAGTGCGTGAGGAACTATGGACGAAGGTCCGTAACATTGTTCAGGAGGCAGCAACTCAATCCATCCCAAAGAAAAAGAAATGCAAGAAAGCAAAGTGGCTGTCTGATGAGGCTTTACAAGTAGCTGAGGAAAGAAGGGAAGTGAAAAGCAAGGGAGAAAGGGGAAGATATACCCAACTGAATGCAGAGTTCCAGAGAATAGCAAGGAGAGACAAGAAGGCCTTCTTAAATGAACAATGCAAAGAAATGGAGGAAAACAACAGAATGGGAAAGACTAGAGATCTCTTCAAGAAAATTGGAGATCTCAAGGGAACGTTTTATGCAAAGACGGGCATGATAAAGGACCAAGAAGGCAGGGACCTAACAGAAGCAGATGAGATTAAGAAGAGGTGGCAAGAATACACAGAAGAACTATACAGGAAAGATCTGAATGTCCCTGATAGCCATGATAGTGCGGTCACTGAACTTGAGCTGGACAACCTCGAGAGTGAAGTCAAGTGGGCCTTAGGAAGCATTAGTAACAACAAAGCTAGCGGAGATGACAGTATTCCAGCCGAGCTATTTAAAATCCTAAAAGATGATGCTGTTAAAGTGCTGCATTCAATATGCCAACAAATCTGGAACACTCAACAGTGGCCACAAGACTGGAAAAGGTCAGTTTACATTCCAATTCCAAAGAAGGGCAACGCCAAAGAGTGTTCAAACTACCGCACAATTGCGCTCATTTCACATGCCGGCAAGGTGATGCTCAAAATCCTACAAGCTAGGCTTCAGCAGTATGCGAACCGAGAACTACCGGAAGTACAAGCTGGGTTTAGAAGAGGCAGAGGAACTAGAGATCAAATCGCCAACATTCGCTGCATCATGGAGAAAGCAAGAGAATTCCAGAAAAACGTCTATTTTTGCTTCATTGACTACGCTAAAGCCTTTGATTGTGTGGATCACAACAAACTGTGGCAAATTCTTAAAGTGATGGGGGTACCAGACCACCTTACCTGTCTCCTGAGAAACCTGTACGAGGGTCAAGAAGCAACAGTAAGAACCAGAGATGGAACAACCGATTGGTTCAAAATTGGGAAAGGAGGACGACAAGGCTGCATATTGTCACCCTGCTTATTTAACTTATATGCAGAGTACATCATGAGAAATGCTGGGTTGGATGAATCAGAGGTCGGAATTAAGATTGCTGGGAGAATTATCAACAACCTCCGATATGCAGACGATACCACCCTAATGGCAGAAAACGAAGAGGATCTAAAGAGCCTCTTGTTGAGGGTGAAAGAGGAGAGTGCAAAAGCTGGTTTGAAACTCAACATTAAAAAAACGAAGATCATGGCATCTGGCCCCATCACTTCCTGGCATATAGAAGGGGAAGAAATGGAAGCAGTGACAGATTTTACTTTCTTGGGCTCCAAGATCACCGCAGACGGTGACTGTAGCCATGAAATTAAAAGACGCTTGCTCCTTGGGAGGAAAGCTATGGCCAACCTAGACAGCATAGTAAGAAGCAGAGACATCACCTTGCCGACAAAGGTCCGTCTAATCAAAGCTATGGTTTTCCCAGTAGTAATGTATGGCTGTGAGAGCTGGACTATAAGGAAGGCTGAGCGCCGAAGAATTGATGCTTTCGAACTGTGGTGCTGGAGAAGACTCTTACGAGTGCCCTGGACTGCAAGGAGGTCAAATCAGTCCATCCTAAAGGAAATCAACCCTGAGTGCTCATTGGAAGGACAGATAATGAAGCTGAAGCTCCAATATTTTGGCCACCTAATGCGAAGAGAAAACTCCCTGGAAAAGACCCTGATGCTGGGAAAGACTGAAGGCCAAAGGAGAAGGGGACGGCAGAGGATGAGATGGCTAGATAGCATCACGGATGCAATGAATATGAACTTGAGCACACTCCGGGAGAGAGCGCAGGACAGGAAGGCCTGGCGTGCTATGGTCCATGGGGTCACGAAGAGTCGGACACGACTGAACAACTGAACAACAACAACAAAAGACCTGGGGCACAGCTCAAAAAAAGTCTGGGGCCCATGCCCAAGTGGGCCCTTATTAATGATGCCCCTGCTCCCAGCTCTTCCCCAGACCTCTCTTCACAGGTGGGCTGCAACTGCAGCTTTGGGTCACTAACATCTCTAGAATACAAGAGCTATGTGCAAAGTCAAACTATGCCAGGCTACAGCATAGGAGTGGTGATTAATGTGGCAGGTGCAGTGAGGAAATACCACAGGACACCTGGCTCATGCAAAGAGAAGCTTTAGTGAAAAAAGTGCATCTGACCTTGAAAATGTAGGAATTTGACAATCATGACCATTGAAGAATGAACTACTTTCTAGCCTTTTGATTTAATGTTTCTAATCTTTTAGTATTTATTTCCATCATATGTTTCGCCTTCTCTCTGCAACCATGTGGACTAGAATGTAACTTTTTCAAAAACGAAGTGTGGAATTCTCAGGACTAAAAGGCTAAAGTATCTTTTGTGTTGCACGTGGGCCATAGAATATTTATAGCTCACTGTGCCAGACACAAAACCAGATACAAAGTGGTTAATAACTTTCACAAACAGCCATTGTTAGTGGTTTTTATGCCTAGCCTTGTGGCATGATTGGGGGTAATTAAAATTTGTGGGAACATCTATTTCTGGTTCTCTTTCCTCGTGTCCCCCCCCCCCGCCCCCCGGTCAAGTAAAATGTTGAATTATTTTGGAAAGAAAGCTGCTGCCTTTACTTGCTTGTGAGTATTTCTGTTCAGTCTAATGGAAGAGAGGTCTTCAGTGTCCCTGGGGTCCTTGCTTTATAGATGTAATTTACCTTCAAAGTGTCTTAGAGATGCTTGCTACAAAGAATTCTAAGAGTGCAATTGTATTAGATATGAATGCACAAGACAAACCACAGATAAATGCAGAAGACATTAAGAGAATCAAGAGGGAGAGAGAAAAAGCTCAAATATGAAAGGATTAAAACCTGAAAACATTATAGATAATAATTGTCTGAGGAAAACAAAGGGAAGGGGGAATAAAGAGGAGGCTGCAACAGATTCAGCTATAGCATTCTGAATGGGGTGATATGGTGGTGCGGGGAGAGAACGGGGGGATGATATTTCAGTGAGGTGTGAATCATGGGCAACCAATGGGAAACCATCTGAACCAAGTAATTATTCAAAAATGAGTTAAATTCATGGCATGAATTATTTGATGATATTTTTCCTTGTCTAAGTCAGGATGAGATTGTTAAAGTGATTAAATAGAGGAGAGTAATATGAGACTCAGGTATGCACAGATTTGAAACCAAGTCAGAATGAGCTGGGTTGTGCCGTTTTACACAAAGACTTGTGCAAAACAGTACACAAAGACTTGTGTTATTGTGTGGGATACCATAGAAAAGAAACCCAGAATCCTGTTGTAAACCATCTTTGTCTCTTTTCAGTATCTTATTTATTGCAAGAGAACTGCCTGGGCTTGGGGTGGCATGCTTGGAAATCCCACCAGGTGCCGTGTTAAGGCAGATTCTGAACTTTACATATGGACTGCATGTGAGGACTCAAGTCAATAGCTGGAGTGGGGGCGGGACTTCATACACATGCTTAAACACAGTATCCCTCCACTGCAATGTTTGTGATATAAAGAAGATTCAGGTTCTCAGGCTTGACACCAGCTTTTGAAAACATTTCTGGGGCTAGGATTGCCAGGCTACAACCTGGACTACTCTTCTTTTTCCTACAGCAGTGTGTGTGTGTGTGTGTAGGACCTACAGTCAGGGCCAGAAATATTGGAACAAGGATAACTGTTTTGGCAGTTGGCCTCTGTACACCACCACATTGGAGTTGAAAGGAAACACACCCAAATGGGAGCGAAGTCAGGACTTTCAGCTGTAATTCAAGGGGTTTGGCAAAAGTGGGGCACTCACCATTCAGGAAGGACAGCCAGTGGCATACACACACACCCATCGTTGCTGGCTCATAAGTAATGGAACAAACCAACATCATTTCAAACTTAAGGGTCGCCTTTAATATCTGGATGAAAATCCTTTGCCATCAATGACTGCCTGAAGACTGGAACCCATGGACATGACCAAATGCTGAGTTTCCTTCCTCGAGATGCTTTGCCAGGCCTTTACTGCAGCTGCCTTCAGCTGCTGCTTGTTTGTGGGTCTTTCTGCCTTCAGTGTTGTCTTCAGGAAGTGAAAAGCATGCTCTATTGGGTTGAGATCAGGTGACTGACTTGGCCATTGAAGAACATCCCACTTCTTTGCCTGGAGAAACTCTTGGGTAGCTTTTGCTGCATGTTTTGGGTTATTATCCATCTGCAATATGAAGCAGCGTCCTATCAGTTTGGCAGCATTCGGCCGAATCTGAGCAGAAAGTATAGCCCTATACACTTCAGAATCCATCCTGCTGCTTTGATCAGCAGTCAGGTCATCAATAAACACCAGTGACCCGGTTCCATTGGCAGCCATACATGCCCATGCCATAACACTGCCTCCACCATGTTTGACAGATGATGTGGTCTGCTTTGGATCATGAGCTGTTCCTTTCCTTCTCCATACTTTTCTCTTCCCATCATTCTGGTACAAGTTAATCTTGGTTTCATCAGTCCAAATAATCTTATTCCAGAACTGGGCAGGCTTTTTTAGGTGTTTGCTGGCAAAGGCTAATCTGGCCTGCCTGTTCTTGAGCGTTACCAGTGGTTTGCACCTTGTTGTGAAGCCTCTGTATGTACATTCATAAAGCCGTCTCTTGACTGTAGATGCTGACAATGACATGCCTACCTCCGCAAGAGCGTTCTTGACCTGGCTAGATGTTGTGAAAGGGTTCCTCTTCACCATGAGCAGAATTCTGCAGTCATCCACTTTAGTTGTCTTCCATGGTCTTCCAGGCCTTTTGCTGTTGCTGAGCTTGCCAGTTAAGTCCTTCTTTTTCAGGATGTTCCAGACTGTTGTGTTGGCCACTCCCACTGTTTTTGCTATCTCTCTGATGGGTTTGTTTCCTCAGCCCAATGATGGCCTCCTTCACTCGCATGGACACCTCTTTGGACCTCAAGTTGGGAGTTCCAGTGAACAGCTACCAACTGCAAATGTAACACTTAGAACCACCTCCAGGCCTTTTATCTGCTTGATTGGTCATGTGGTACCCAGGAAACAGGCCACACCTGGCCATACAGCTGCTTGTCAGCCATTCATTCCATTACTTATGAGCCACCAACAATGGGTGTGTGTGTATGCCACTGGCTGTCCTTCCTGAATGGTTAGCACCCCACTTTTGTCCAACCCCTTGAATTACAGCCGAAAGTCCTGACTTCGCTCCCATCTGGGTGTGTTTCCTTTCAACTTCATTGTGGTAGTGTACAGAGGCCAACTGCCAAAACAGTTATCCTTGTTCCAGTATTTCTGGCCCTGACTGTATTTCAGCCTGAGAACTGAATTCAGTTTCAGAGAAGCTCTTGGGGGCTTCATTCCAGTGGTGGGTGGGGTCTGGAGGCAAAAGGGACAGGGCCGAAATTCCAAAAATACCAACATATTTTAGCTTAAAGCTCTTCCTGCCAGTAACTAAGCCTTAGGAGGAGCGGCATTTCAACCTTTTAGAATGTGGGGAAAACTCCAGAAGTCAGAAAATCACCAATCGGTGGTCAGGGGAAAGGGGGTGGGGCCCTCTGGGGAACCTTGGAGTGCTCCAGCTAGGATGGATTTGGCCCATGGGCCTGAGTATCAACACACCTTCCTACATCCACAGTGGAGAATGTAGCTGTGGCTTATCAATCCCACTCTTCCCCTGGTCCCTTCATACACCCTCTCTTCCTTCCTGCTGAAAGAAATAGGACTTGTGTGTTGCTCCACACCAGATGGGGAGACTGAGGGAGACAAGACTAGAGGGAAGAGTGAAATGTGTGGGAGAGGCTGGATCGCATAACAACACACAGACACACTAGTGCCCTCCTACTTGGCTTCTGATGCTGGCTTGGTTCTGCACATATTATCCTGCCTCTGTTATTGGAGTGGTTTGGGAAGCAGCAGCAATGTCACTCCTATAAGAACTGAGCCTTGGTTGGGTCCCAATTTGGCATGGGACTCATACATTTGGAATGAATGGGAGTATATTTAAACTGCTCTATTTTGCTGACTTGCTTTTAGGAGATACCAGCCTCCCCTGCCTTGGCAACCCAGGGTGTACTTCTCTCTCCTATCCTTCTCCTAAAACACCACACTTTCTCCCTCTCACTTTTTGACAGAAACTCATGGAGCCTTTGCTCTAGCCATGACCCCAGTGGATTAAGTGGAGACCATCCTTGCATGAAAGGAAAGGATGGTGCTTTATTATTTACTGTTGTGGGGTTCATTCATTGCTACTGTCAGAGTAGAACTGCAGATAAGCGTATTCATCACTGAAATGGGTTTCAGTGGCAGTGGATGCTAAATACTTTAGACCAAGCAGAGCTCTATGTTGAATTCTGAAAATGTTGTGTTCCAGACTCTAGGTCACCCTGCACTCTAAATGGAGGTAATGATCTTACAGTTTGACGGTTCCATTAGACTTTCTTGTAGTTCATACTACCAATTTTAAGTTGAAACAATTTATTTTTCAATACAGTAATGTATGTCCCACACTCCCTCCTTTCAGTTTTCTTTTTAGACAGGGCTGTAAGTGCTGTCACTGTGAACTGCGTAAAGATACAGGAACAAAAGAGGCTTGAAACAAACCTCTCAAGTCAGCCGTTTCCTAATGACCAGGGCTTAATGGTAGTGTGTTCCCTCTTTCTAACTTGAGCTCTCCAAGATCCAGCTATTTTCCCTCCAGCTGGCTGCTGTATAGTTAGGGGCAGGAGTTGCTGTCTGACTGAAGAACGGTTCTCCCTGTTCATATCTATACCTAGTTGAAGTTTGGGTTTCATGGCTGGGTATTGGCTTTTCCCAAGCCTTTAAGCACTTTTCTACCTGCCAAGAGTAACTAGTTTATTTAGCACTCTGCTGCTGGGCAGAGCCAATCATGAAAACAGTAGAGGAAGGATATAGGTAGAGCCTATCTATTTCTGAAAGTGTTAATGGTTTGGACTAGACACAGATCTATAGTGCTTTCAGGGCCAAAAATAAATATTGCGCAGATAAGACCCAAGGCTACTGAGTCCATCGTTTCCTCTCAACCTATCAGGTCATTTATTTCTCTTCCTTGTAGGTGTATGTTAAATATGAAAATGAAAGGCAATTGATTCAGTCCTGGAGAGTAGTAAGTTTGTTCTAATAAATCTTCCTGCATCTGGGCAGAACAAAGTCCAGCACCTGCTGAGCCCCACTGGGACTAATTTGCAGGTGAGGCAAAATTCTTCTCTGAGCCACTCTGCTCACCTGAGGAAACACCGAGTGGGGGTGATTTCTATAGGAGCAAATGAAGGGAACAGCTGATCTCCTGAGAAGTGAACATTTGAAATAGGGAATGTGAAGAACTCCTTTTATATTTTGTTCTTAGTTGCAAAAGGGTTGCTTTCTTCTCAGAAGCTGTTCTTGCCAAAAAGTTCAAAAGTTCACAGGAGGTTCAAAAGGTCAACCTAGGAAACAGATCGAGCCCTCCGTCTATCCTGTGCCATGCCAGCAAGAGCTGATGGAGATGATTTCGCTTCCTGTTCCTCCTCCTCCTCCTCAAAAAAAAAGTAAGCCAGACAGGCCTCTGAGCCTGTCTAGCTCACTTACTGACAGTGGGCATGGACAGCAATGAATAGGCATCAGGATCTTGGCCTGTCCAGTCCCCTCCCCTCCCTGACGTCTTCCAAGGTCTTTCCACAGCGGCTACAACTGGGTGGGAAAGAGGAAACAGCCTGTTGTCAGATTCCACCTCCTGCGGTCATGGCAGTGTCTGTGGCTTCCGGAGGGAGAATCCAACATATCCTATGGTCCCTGGGATGTTCTCCTAGGGACCATAGGATTGCACTGTAAGTGGTTGACATACAAAATTACTAAAAAACACACACCACCCACTGTTAAATTACATATATAATACAATATAGCAGCACACAGTTACAACTTACAACAACAAAATAAATAAAAAGAAATGATAAAACGGAGCTGGTCATAATCAGTTACAAGCCATGGAAAGCTTGTGTAAACAAGCAAATTTTCAGAAGGCATTTAAAACTCCTACTTTTTCTGCCTTGAACCACATGAGGGTGTTCCAGAGGGTGTGCTGAGAATGCCTGCATCTGTCATGATAAGTGGCAAAATTCTGTTGGTTGTGGAATGGTGAACACTGCCTCCTCTGAAGATCTTAAAGGTCAACTGGGTGTTTATAGGGGAAGGCAGTCTGCTACGTATCCTGGTCCCAAGTTATTTAGGGCTTCGTATGTTAACAAGAAAACCTTGAACACGGCTTAGTAGCTAATGGCCGGACAGTGCAGTTCTGTTGCACAAAATGCTAGTTTCGCCCCCTGGAGGCTAGTCCAATTTGCCCCAAAGAGGAGAGTCAACTTCAGGCTGGGTCCAACTCGATTTTATTGTTTGCAAACAGTTCGACAAAGGAGCTCACGCTCAAAGCAGAGTCGACCCTGGGCAACCTCCGCGCTACAGTTTTATCACTTAGCTTGCATTCCTCAGCCAGCGTGTTACTTTTGATTGGTTGCCAGCGGTTTGCTTAGCAACCTTATCTTAGGGTTACTGTCTGCTCATTCCAGGCATGCGCAGCTCTTACAGTACTATGTGCTGCTTAAGACACATACAATGGCTTTTAGGTTACATTTTTACTACAATTCCCCCCTCAAAAGGCTTTTCTCAAATTTATACTCTCTTTGGTCCCGCGGTGGACTATGCACTTAAAGGCGCAAACTATTATTGCTGTGGCATTGATGGTTTTCTCTAAACAGCAAGTGAGGCCTAGGACGCCTTTGTTCTAGCTACTAGAATGTTGACAACAAAAACACTTTTTTTTGAACTTTTGGAACTCAGTTTTGTTCCGTTCATCAGGAACCCTTGAAACGAGAGCACCCTCTTTCTGTGGAGCTACTTGAGTCCTTTCAGGGGTTCATTATTCCAACGGTGACCTTCAGGTGGGTCAGCTTCCGGTGTGACCCTCTCTGGTGCAGGTGATGCCTTTATTCAGTGTGATGAATCCACTTCTTTTCTTTGGCGACTTTCATAGCAATGGGAGTGGTAAGTAGGATCTGAAACAGACCCTTCTGCTTCTTGGTAGGTGGTTCATCTTTCTATGACTGGATTAGCACCCAATCGCTGGGATTGAGATTATGCACTGGAGCATCTAAAGGCCAGGATTGGTGCGGTGTCGCAAACCTGTGAAAACAAAACAGACTGCAAAGCAGTAACATAGCCCTGAATCTTAAAACTTTTACTTTTAAATTCACATTTAAGCTATCAGCCATAGGTAATATCCGAGGTGGGCACTTATGGAACGTTTAAAAGGTGTCAATTTAATACTTCCCTTGGGGGTGCACCATACTCGAGTCAAGGTGATTGGCAAGGCCTGTGGCCTTTCAACTTAATCTTTAAACAAATTTTAATGAGCATTGTCTTTAAGGTGCGGTTCATCTTCTCAACTTGACTTGTAGATTGAGGTTTCCAAGGGGGGTGTAGCTTCTAGTTAGTTTGTTATGCCTGGGCCACTACTTGCGTCACTTGTCCAACCAAATGGGGCCCCTGATTTGATTCACTCTCTTTAGGTAACAATTGCTTAGGGATTACTTTTTAACAGGATCTTGGCTACTGTCTGAGCGGTGCAGTCAATTGCTTTTATCATTACTAGCAGGTACCGATAGCCATGAGTCTGGGGCAACTCTGAAAAGTCAATTTGAAATCTCTGAAAAGGATAGTAAGCGCATGGGCGACTTCTCATTTGAGCTGGGGGCTCAAACATCTTTGAATCATTTTTGAGGCACAAAGGGCAGTCAGCCACTGTTCTCAGGTCTTGGTCTAACCTGAAGGAGGTGCTATCTGCCTCGGGCGCACTCAAAATCGGGGTGTTAAAGGGGGATGATCCCTTTATTAACTAACCATAATTTTTGAACTTCTCAATGAGCGGCTTCAAGCCTGCACAGGTGGCTTTTTTCAGAGGATACTGCCTTACACACACAGGGCTCTCCCTTTTTAAAGAAGATTTTAATTTGTGTTATGCATTTGGTCGGGCAGGGGTTCTGTCTGCCCACACACATGGATTAACATTCTCTAAAATCTCAGTCCCTTTGGCCTCTGACACAATCTTGATTGCTTGAAGGGCCATTCGATAATTTGAGCCCTGCATTGCTGGCAGCTGTACTACAATCTGATTATCACTGAAGAAGATTTTAGCTTGCAGTTTTGTTAACAAGTCCCGCCCCAAGAGGGCAACCAGGTATGCAGATGAAACTACAAAGGCATGTTCCAGTATGTTATTTCCAGTCTTCGTGAGGAGGGGCTTACACATGGGCAATTTAGTTTGTTTTTTTCCCCTTTAATTTCTTTTATAGTTACATGCTTTCCACTTTCTCTTGCCGGGGGGCTTCACAGGGATCATAGAAAATGTGGCTCCAGTATCTACTAGGGCTTTACAGTCCTCGCCACCAACCCTTACTTTTACCTTGGGATTCTCCCGAGCGTTTGTTCGTAGGGTGGTGGCCCTTCAGCTAGACTCCCCCCCACTGGAGGACCCTGCCAGCATTTGGCAGCCTTCAGGGTGAGTCTCTTTTCTCTTTTCTTTCAGCTCTGGACAATCTTTCTTCCAATGTCTCTTCTCTCGGCAATACGCACATTTATTGAGCCCCGGTCGGCCCTTTCCTTTTCTGCCCCCCCCCCCCCCGGTCGCTTCTGTGCTCTCAAGCTGCTGTTTATATCTCCGCCCATGGTGGCTGCCAGCATTGCCTTTTCCTTTTTCCAGGAATGGCACTTTTTTATGTGCTCTCATGTGCACCATAGCTCTAAAAACTTCATGATCTGGGGTCTGATAAGGCTGAAGCAGGCGGTGATATTAAGGCTTGCTTCAATTTAAGAAAAGCCTTTTTTATTTTAATTGTCCACTTCTAGTGAGTAATATTTTTGTTAAAGCTTCATACGGGGGCTTCACCCCTTTTTATGGCTACTATAGCCTCCCTCTTGTAACAGGCACACTTATCTTTTGGCTTGCCTGTTCTGCAAATCATGTTTCAAATTCTCTGTGCCATGCACCAGTTTTAACTCTTTGTTTTCTCTGCAAGTTAGGCTGTTTGCCATTGCTTCGACAGAGACTCGCTTGCTTAGATCTTCTTACTAATCTCAACGACACACATTTGGGATAAGCTTTCTTTCTTTTTTAAGCCTTTTTGTCTGCTACTTTCTTCTGCCTTCTTTTATACCTTTTTCATATCATTAAAATCTAACACCATGACTGGAAAACATTTGTTTTGTATAGTAGGGCATGGTGGAGCAGATCTAACCATTATACTCCTCCTCTGACTGCATGGTCAGGGCCCATCAAACAAGGGAAGGGCGTTCTCATATGTGGAAAGAGTTCCAAGCCACCATTTTTGCATTGGCAACTCCACACTGCATGAGTTTTGGCAGAGTGTCAGGTTTGCCTCTGAGCAAATGGAACGTCAGAACAGTTCAGATTTTGAGAAAGAGCTGGAACACATGGGGCAGGAACTTTCTTAGGCTTCAGAAACACAGCTGGGCTTAGAAGTATCACGGGAGAGTGGGGGACTCTCTCTCTCTCACCTCTTAAGTTAAGAGAATTTGCTGCCCCCCTTTTTAAAGGGAAACTAACTTTCGTAGTTTCTCTTTGAACTTTTTGAAGGCTGTTTCCTTTGTAGTCTATGAATCTCTAGCAATTTGTATCTGTGTGCTTCATTAGGGTAAATGAAATCAAAGCCTTGGAAATCATAGAATCATAGAATAGTAGGGTTGGAAGGGGCTTACAAGGCCATCGAGTCCAACCCCTTGCCCAGTGCAGGAATCTAAATCAGAGCATCCCTGACAGATGGCTGTCCAGCCTCGTCTTGAATGCCTCCAGGGTGGGAGAGCCCACCACCTCCCCAGGTAATTGGTTCCATTGTCGTATTGCTCTAACAGTTAGGACGTTTCTCCTGATGTTCAGCTGGAATCCAGCTTCCTGTCACTTGAGCCCATTATTCCGTGTCCTGCACTCTGGGATGATTGAGAAGAGATCCTGGCCTTCCTCTCTGGGACAACCTTTTAAGTACTTGAAGAGTGCTATCAGATCTCCTCTCAGTCTTCTCTTCTCAAGGCTAAATATACCCAGTTCTTTCAGTCAAATGCAGCTTTTTATCTGAGTGTTGAAATCACAAATCAAACTGTACACTGAGCTGATCACAAACAAACACACAATCTACAACAACGGGAGTTTAAGGCTATGACAAGCCTCACAGTACTTTTTATGGCAAGTCTTTAACTGTCTAAAGTTCCAGTCCATGTGCAGAGTGCCTCTAACAAAGAAGGCTTTGGGCCATAAAGAAGGGATGTTTTTAACAAAAGCTCTGTGTCTCTTCATCAGTTCGAATGGGGAAGGTGTAACCTTACACCTCTTCTAGATTCCTCCACAGATAAGAACAGAGCAGTGCTGCTCAGCTTTCCAGCTGTGATGCTTTTCTTGTTTTTTTTTTTTGCAAATCTCACTCTTTTGTCAGGTCCTCACAGACACCTTCCAGCCTCTCTGCTTGCTAAGGCTAAACCAGCCACGGCGAAGGGGGGTTAGGCAAGTCCCCCTTGGCTCTGCTCTGAGCAGGCTGACAGAGATAAGCTTACACAGACCCTGATATTTTAAGAACTTGCTCTGTCTTTGTTTCTTGATTTTGCCACAGTCTTTAAGTCGTCAAACAAATCTCTTTCTTCAGAAGTTGCAACTTTTTTAACTGCTTTTGCTTCTTCTAACAAACTTGGATACGGTGGCAGACAAACTGTCTCTGGAGGGCCCCCTCCCTCCCCCAACAACCTCTCCTCCCAACCTAACAGACCGAATCAGACCGGGGGGAGCTCAGGGCACCTTGGGCAGGGTCTCCCAGTCTTCAAGCTCCTTCTGTGGGGCTTGAATCAGGGAGAACAGGGGCTTTGGGCTTCACCTCGGAGCATACCATCATGACTTTACAATATTGAACTTTATATTCAACCTTTTCTCGCCTTCAGTGGATTTTGGTTGGCACTCATCCAAATGCTGATAACCTCACCTTCCCTGAGGCAAATTTATCTCTTACTACTTGATTCAGACACCACCCGGGGTCTCTTGCCCCTGTGGTCCTTTGCCAGTAACACATTTACACATTTACACTTCTGTAACTAAGGGGGATTCTTTCCGCACCAATTCAACCAACCATCAATATAGGCGAATTGATCCCATTGCCCATTATTCACCACATTTTTATATACAGCATTTATAAGATTTACACCAAAGGATCCTATGTCTGGCCAACTAATTCCAAATGCTGGCCATTCCAATTGACAGAGTGTAACCAGCTTGCCTTTCGACATCTTAGTACACGGAGTCTGACAAACCTCAGACGCTTGACTTTGCTAAAGTTCTTTAGCATGCATCCCAAGGGAGTGGCAGAGCTTTCTAAACGGGAGCTACCCGCCCCCATTGTGCCTACCTCTATTTGAAACCATACACGGAGCCTGACAAACCTCCGACACTGACACGGAGTCTGACAAACCTCAGACGTTCACACAGAGTCTGACAAACCTCAGACGCTCCGAAGGCAACTCAAACAGAAAGACAGAAGGGAAATCAAGTACTTACTCTGCCCAACACCCTAGTGCCGTCTCTTCAGACCCGTTCAGCCTGGTTGACTCAATCAATGGAGTCCACGCCTTTAACCTCCTGGGTGTCCCGACCCCCGTTCTCTGGTGCCGTGGCAGACCTCAAAGGCGGTCCGGCGCGCCCCACAGGCACCTTTGCCGGTTCTGTCGTTTGACCCCAGGGTGATCCAAGGGACTCCTGGCTGGCTCGCCAGTTTGTTGCACAAAATGCTAGTTTCGCCCCCTGGAGGCTAGTCCAATTTGCCCCAAAGAGGAGAGTCAACTTCAGGCTGGGTCCAGCTCGATTTTATTGTTTGCAAACAGTTCGACAAAGGAGCTCACGCTCAAAGCAGAGTCGACCCTGGGCAACCTCCGCGCTACAGTTTTATCACTTAGCTTGCATTCCTCAGCCAGCGTGTTACTTTTGATTGGTTGCCAGCGGTTTGCTTAGCAACCTTATCTTAGGGTTACTGTCTGCTCATTCCAGGCATGCGCAGCTCTTACAGTACTATGTGCTGCTTAAGACACATACAATGGCTTTTAGGTTACATTTTTACTACAGTTCTTTTAACACAGGTATAATGTGTACATAGCTGGGTGCCCCACTGCACTCTGCACTAACTGCAGCTTCAGAACCAGGCACAAGGGCAGCCCCACATAGAGTGCGTTACAGTAATCTAGTCATGAATATATTTACTATAGCTTGGATCAATCCATTTATTTCAAGATTATTGATTAAATTTAAACAACTAGATAATCTCTCTTATATCTCTTCTGTGGAAGTTGGGACAAATATCCTTAAAGGTCTCTATCCCTTTAATTTTATATCTGCTGGAGACATGGGTATACATAAACGTAAATAGTGCTTTGACAAAGCAATGGTATATAACGGGTAGGCAACATAGTGCCCATGGGCACCAATGCAACCCCAGGCACCTTTCTTGGTGCTCACCAAGGTCCCCTGTACCTCCCACTTATTATATTTTAATTAACACATTTCTTACTGGCAGCTGGGATTGCTATGAAATAGGTCTTTGTTGGTGCTGAAAACTTTTTGGTGTTCCAAAGAGTTGTTTAGTGTGTTGAGGCTCAGACCCCAACTCTGCCTTATACTCAGTTGTTTTGGCAAGTTACTTGTCCTTTGCCATGCCTCCCATGGCAACCATTTTGTGGTGGTGCCTGGAACAGTTTCTCAAATTTCCAAATGTGCCCAGAGCCCAAAAAGGTTGCCTACCCCACATATAACATGCGTATACTGTATACCAATTTGGAAATTGGTATTTCTTTTCATTCCTTGGAAAATATAGCATTGGAGATACAAGTTAAATTTTCTGACTTAGGAGGTAGCCAAACCTGGTGCCGTTCACTTGTTTTGGACTTTAACTCCCATTGCCTCTAGCCAACATGGCTGATAGGAATTATAGTCCAAAACATCTGGAGGGTTCCAGGTTGGGGAAGGCTGCCCTAGAATATCCTGAAGTATACTTTGACTTCACACTACCTACTATCATAACTCATGGCTATTGCTGTTAATCATTCTCTAGGAATCCTAAGCTGGAGCTATCCAGTTCTTGGGTGTTATAGAAACCAGACATAGGGCTGCAACTTAGTCCCTTGGAGTCACAGCAGAGCAGCTGCTATACCAGCTAGTTGATCTGTGAAGAGGCTGTCAGAGCTGGTGCTTATAACTAGGGATGTAACACTTAATTGGTGAAATTAATTGAATAAAAAACCCTTTAGATCAACTAAAAATGTGCCCCAATTAATCAGGCAGCAGATGAAAAAAAAACACATTTTTAATACAACTGCAGGTGACAAGCATCGTTTTAAGAGACATTGGGTTGGATCCAAAGTGGCACTTAGCAGAGTTTTGCTTACACTGGGGGAAAGAGGCAAGGAGGTGATCTTTGCCATTCTTTCTACCCCCTATGCCTCCTAAAAAGCTGCACTGGAGGGCTGGGAGACTTTCTGCAGCAGCTTGAGAGGCAATGCAAGGGGGAGGGGGAATTGGTGAAGATCACCTCGTTGCCCCCTTCCTTCAGCAGGGAGCCTCTGTTGGATCCCAGTGCCTTCCCTGAACAGAAGAAGCCCTTCTAGTCACAGAATGGCCAATCTGTATCCAACCCATTTCCCCTGCTCTCTCACACAGGACAGGAGAGAATGCCTCTTCTATGATGATGGCATGCATCATCTAAAACCAAGAAGTATTTTTTGTGTGTGTCAAAACTATTGTTTTTACTCATATGCAAATATAATCTAAGAGTTAATTTACAAGCTTGTATGAGGATTTATTACATTTCTGTACCGCCCCATAGCCGAAGCTTTCTGAATGGTTTACAGAAGTTAAAACATTAAAATACAATATAAAAAAGCTTTAAAACTATTTGCATAAAAGCACACAGGCAATATACACAAACAACATATAACTAAAAACAACTTTGAACAGTCAGTCATAACTAAAGACACATCCAGGACTGATTAAAACTCATCATGTGCTGCCAAATGCCTGGGAAAAGAGACAGGTCTTAACCTGATGCCGAAAAGATAACAATGTAGGTGCCAGGTGGACCACTTCGGGGAACTCGGTCCACACATAGGGAGCCACCACTGAGAAGGCCCTCTCCCTTGTTGCTGCTTTCCAAGCTTCCTTTGGAGGAGGCACTCGGAGGAGGACCTTAGATGCTGAATGTAGCATATGGGTAGGTTCATTTCGGGAGAGGCATGTCATCAGCTATCCCAAGCCATGTAGGGCTTTATTGGTTAAAACCAGCACATTTATTTATTTATTTATTAGCTGCCCATCTGGATGGCTCCCCTGCCACTCTAGGCGGCATACAATACAAATAAGAACACAAAATACAGCAAATTTACATAATCAACTGAACAAAACAACATTGCTCTAAAACAACAAGAACAGAAACTTGAATTGAGCTCGGAAGCATATAGGTAGGGATGTTTGAATCCTTTACCTTGCATTTGTGGGGGGGTGGGGAGGCGATCCGTTCCTCCCCCCCCGGAATCCTTGCCGGCCGGCTCTGCTCCGCATTGACTCTGCAGAGCCGACAGCTGGCTCCGTTCTGCCAGCGATACGGCCGCCATTGCTGTCTGTACCGCTGCTGGGCGGAAACAGGAAGTGATCCAGATTAAAATGGCATCCGCGATGCCGTTTGCATCCCTGTATTTTCTCATGATAGGCTATGCATTTGAATTTGCATATAGATAGTTGCGTAGCCTATCATGTGAAAAAGCAGGGACACAAATGGCGTCCACTGCACCATTTGTGTCCCTGCCTTTTTAACGCGATAGGCTACGCAACTGTCTATGCAAATTCAAACGCGTAGCCTATCACAAGAAAATGCAGGGACACAAATGGCGTCACAGACACCATTTGCGTCCAGATCACTTCCCAAACAAAGCGTGTCAGGAGGCCCTAGCCAGCCTCTTTCAGTCTACTCCAGTAGCCAACTCCAGACACAAAGGATTCTTTTCAAGGCTTTATTCCTTTTACAACTTAATAACTCTATCACCAGCAACTAAGCTATGAACAGCAGAGTAATCTATGCCCCGGGTTGGAAACAGTTGGTCCCCGTTTGAACGAGAATCACTTGCAGACCCTGAACTTATGGGCTAGGGAGAGTCCCTCTCTTTTTCCCTTGGGTCCTCTGGACGCAACCATTGCTTGTGAGCCAAACGGGCGCTACGCCTCCTTTCCGCGCCCTCCATAGCTCGTCGCTCTCTGCGTCTGTGTCGGGCATCCAGCCAGACCTCCTCCCGCGCACTTTCACTCCCAGGACTGCTATCTATGTCTGGAATACCGGCAGGAGGAATCTCTGCCAGCTGCAGGGCCTGGGAGGGATGAGCGCGCTCCTCTCCCACAGACAGCTGTTCCTCCTCAGAATCAGAACTGCTCTGAGGTTCTATGGGCTCAGTGTCCACCCTGACAGGAGGGAGGATTCGGTCCACATGGGTCCAGGAGGCGGAGGTGAGTACATCCGTTCCGCCATGGACTCCAGGGGCCCAAATTCAATGGAATTCGGCCTCATTTGAGTCCGTGGTGGATTCCGCGGTCATCCCTACATATAGGCAGCCAGTGCAAGTGGGCCAGAGTTGGTCTTATATATGCGGACCTTCTAGTCCTAGTTATCAATCTGGCCGCTGCATTTTGCACAAGCTGCAGCTACTGAACCATCTTCAAAGGCAGACCCATTAATCAACTACAATTTATTTAATTGGTTGAGAGCCCTTATTTTAATCCACCATTTTCAAATGAAAAAAAGTGAAAGTAGCCATGTTGGTTGAAAGAAAGATTACATAAGAAAAGTGCTAAAATTCATATTAGCGTAATACCTTTATTAGGCCACCTCAAAGATCACCAGATACTGTGCAAGCTTTTGAGTTCATCAGAACTCCTCATCAGGCAAGATGGTAAACAAAGCAAAAAGGTGAAGGGGGAGAAGGGGAAAAGTGACTAATGTTACTGCTGTTTACTCAAAGCCATGCCATGCCATCCTTAGGCAAATACCATCCTTAGGCAAATCACGCAGATGCCTTGGTAGGTGGAAAGAGAAATAGACTGAAAGTAGACAGTTTTAATATTGACAAAGCTGGAGATAATTTCAGATAGGGTACTAGATAAAAAAAAAAAAGTGAATGGAAGCCAAATGGGCAGTTTTGCCTAGTGGTTGGGATGGAAACTTCCATAGAGAATAAAATCCCAGCTTCAAGTGGTATAAGATCATCTTAGTCCATTGTGGGATCACAGTCTTAAAAGATGCTCACTCTTCTTAACAAGATCATGCAGGCTGCAAATTTATACACACTTACCCACGAGTTAGTCCTGTTGAGCATAGTGGGCCTTACTTTGGAGTAAACATGCATAGGATTCCCTTTACTAGGGCTTTGCTCTTGGAACCAATAGTACATTAATGTGCAAATGCAATATTAGAACAGCAGAAGAGTACCACACTCATATGTTCCTGTATGCTGACATAGGCTTCAAAAGGCAACTCCTCCTTGGTTTAAAGCTCATCTGTCACTGCACAAACAAAACTAGGGTAGAGAACAGATAGTGCTTAGCTAGAAGCCTGTTGAATATTCGGTGGTGACTTTGGGGCAATAATGTAAGGAAAGCCCCTTCTTCTAGAATCCGACTGAGGCAGCTGCTCTTCCAGCTGCTCTAATCTGGCTTCTTGTTCCTCTGCTGCCTCCAGCAGGTGCATCCAATTGGAGTATATTGGCTATGGCCCCACCGCAGCCCTTGGCTTGATACAGCGCGAGCACCGAAGCTGAGGTTTGCGGGTGAGTGCTGCTGCTTCCTCGTTTTGCTCCCTGTGGCTTTTGCATTTTGTTGCCCGTAGGAAATAATGTGAAGCAATGCGTGCCCTGCGGGGTTCTCATAATAGCCAGCGCTGAGCAAAGATGCGGGGGAAAGTAGTTAGGACATTCTGTCCAAACCATGCAAGACTCCTATGATTTCATGGGTGAGTGTGAAGATCTAGCCTACTTGAACTTCACAGTCTGCACACTTGCACTAGGTGATTAACGTGGAAACAGATGGGTTTATCTGATGAATGCACTTTTCTCCAATCTGATAGGGAAAAAGTGTCCTGTTTAGGTCCCATGCTTCACAGCAATAGAGCATGTAACAATCCTCTCACCAATTTGCTACTTTAGGGTGCACGGTCTGAATGGCCTGGAGTGGCCCTTTGCTCGGCTGCAGCATTTCTATAGCTGAACAGCAAGTGGCGATGGTCCCCATCCTGTTAGATAAGGCATACATTACCCTAGCGTCATTGAGACATAGACAGTCCCCTTCTGAGACACCACGCCATTATTACTGCAACAGGTATACAGCACAAGGGGCGTGTTAAGTGCTGTGCAGAATAGCGCACTGGCACAGTTCCTGCACAGAGGGTTTAGAATCCACATTCGACAAGAGAGTGAAGGGAGAAGCCAGAGGTTTACAATGGCAATGGGAGCGGAGGTAATATGAGGCTGCCGTGATTCTGAATTCAATAATTGGTCTTGCGCAGGGAGAAGTACTGTTTTCAGCTGTGACTTTTGGGGCCAGGTTTCTGAAATAACCAGGTACAAATGTTAGCTTTTCTTCTAGTGCAAATAGCAGATGTGGAAGCCCTGTTCCAGATCAGGAACATGAACCAGGTCCACAGTTGAGAGGGGGGAGGACAAAGGGTTAAGTAGTCCTCCCCCTGCAGGTCCTTGGCCCCCTGTGCCTGCAATTTACACTTAAAAGTCACGCACACAATTGCTAATTGTGTGAATGGTGTCACATTTAGTTTTGCCTTTTAGATGGTTTAAAAAGAGAATTAGGCATTCAAAGTTCAGAGTAGATTTGTAGAGCTTATAGTCATGAAAGCCAAATGGAGCCTAGATGTTCAGAGACAGGGTACCTCTTTATACCAGTTGTTGCTGGGGTCCAAGCAGTAGTAGGGTAGGCCTTCATGCTTGGCCTTGTGGGGTTCCTGGACACAGCTGGTTGGCCACTGTTGAAAACAGGATACTGGACTAAATGGATTCTTGGTCTGATCCAGCAGGGTTCTGGGGTTCTTATGAAACAATATAAGGAACATTATTCACTGCTGGCTTTCTCTTTTATTTTCTACTCTCTTTTTTGACAAATAAATGGCACAAATAACAGCTAAAGGTGTGGAAAACATAACTCAACATTATTTTGCCATTTTTGTTGAAAATTGGGCCCTGACCTGACAACCTGAGCAAGATGCTCTCTGGTCTCATTGGAGCTTTGCCCCTGGCTTCAGTGGGTGATATTGCCCTGAGATAGTGCCTTGACTGCAGAGATTATTACACAATGAGTGTACTGACTAGGGACACTAAATTGCCTTTAATTGGAGCAGCTTGACTTGTTCAGTTCCTTTTGGTTGCTCTGGCAACTAAAGGCAATAGAGTCCATGCCTCCTAGTTAATAAGGGACACTGCAGTTCAATTCCTGGTGCATCACTTAAGCTGAAAATAAGTGATTATTCAGATTATTAAGCTTTAGGAGTTTCTCAAGGAGGGATATTTGGCAGTTGTGTGCCAAAACATTTCCCCATGAGTCACAAACCTTTGGCTAGTCGCTCATATAGGAACCGTTCATTGTTATTACCTGTATCATCAGAACGTTTCCAGCCTGGGGATGTCTTTCCATCTTTCCCCCAAACTCTCTTGGGAACCAGGATCCAAATCTCAAACCACGCTTTATGTGGACCCTTTATGCAGTATTTCCACCGTATTCTGCAATCCTTTCCCTGACCCTCACTTGCTAGCCTCTGTCAAGACCTCTTAAGTCCTGCTTTTCTCAAAATGTCCTCTGATATCATTGAGCCCTGTACTTAGGGAACTGTCCCAAATATAGCCTCTGTTATTCAGCTCTAGCCTGACACTATTTTTTCTAAGAGATTGATGGATCTTTTTTTTTTTTACTTGCAAGTGCATGCATATTACCTCCATTACAGTTTTATGGTGATAGAAATAATGTACAGTGAGCACAAAACTACAATTCTGAGGATTCCTTTTGGGGAAACTATTACAGTACAACTGGTATAAAACAAATATAAGGGTGTAGTGTAGATATACCGTTTGTACCTGTGCAGTAGCTGCAGTCCATCATAAGAGAAGCAGCAAAACAAGGACATCAAGACCACTTACTCTGCAGCCACTTTGTGGAACACCTGTGCTTGGTGCTTTTCTGGACTGCATAAGTTGATATTTGAGAGTTTGTTAGGTGGTGGAATGTTCCTGCAGAGGGAAAGGGTGTGTATGAATGAATTGCCCTTCGTGAGTCTGTAAATATTAAGTAGGCACACAAACAGCTCAACCTAACACCCAGTGAGACAGTTTACAAGAGGGCAAAATTGAGTTGGAATGGTATATGCCAGACTTTAGAAAAGATGATAGGGGGAGGAAAGTCCTGCCTTTCTACAATGGGCTAGAGACAAAGTGATTATTCAGAGTGATTGGAAGATGTATGAAGGCCTTGAAAAGTCAACAAGCACTGGCACAATGTTACTAGGTTCATTTTACCAGGCAGCGTCAGAGTGAGATCTTCACTATTCTTGAAGCTTAGGATGCTCTGCCAACTGCAAGGGCATCATTTCAGGTTTTGGTGGGATGGCAATCTGAACCAAGATTCGCAACAGCATTCGAAGTCCTATTTTTCTCTATATTCAAGTATTAAATTTTATGAAAACAAGGTACATTAAGAGCATTTGTTGTGGTTATTAATAATGTTCTGAAAGACAAGATTTACCCCTAATGACACCTCTGGCTGCTTGTCTTTTTCTCTAGTCGTGTATTTCTCCCTTGAAGCAGTATAATAGTTTCCCCTTTATGATTAGTTTTAAAAGAATGTCTCCAAGTTCCAGTTAGGCCCATGTCCCATTGATATGGGTTGTGGACTTAGAGAGAGGAATGCCTTTACAGTAAGAGCTGGCTGGTATCCAGGAAAGTAACAGAGCTCTGAATGCTGTAAAGATACCGCTTGCCTTTTCCAAATTATTGCCTGACTGGAACATCTGGAGCCAGGAATGAGCAGTTCTAAGAGGTAAATGCTACTTATTTAGATTGCATTTCTGACAGTGAAGCGGAATATGCCATGCTCTGTGAGACAATGAAAGAGGAGGCAGCAAGATCGATTTTTCTCTCTGATTTGTTGTTGTTGTTGTTCAGTCATTAAGTCGTGAAGCGGAATATGCCATGCTCTATGAGACAATGAAAGAGGAGGCAGCAAGATCGATTTTTCTCTCTGATTTTTTGTTGTTGTTGTTCAGTCATTAAGTCGTGTCCGACTCTTCGTGACCCCATGGACCATAGCACGCCTGGCCTTCCTGTCCTCCGCTCTCTCCCGGAGTGTGCTCAAATTCATATTCATTGCATTGGTGATGCTATCTAGCCATCTCATCCTCTGCCGTCCCCTTCTCCTTTTGCCTTCAATCTTTCCCAGCATCAGGGTCTTTTCCAGGGAGTTTTCTCTTCGCATTAGGTCCCAATAGAGAGGCAGGAAGAAGCCTTAATATTTAGGTGTAACTTATTTAGTCAGATCATCAACAACCTCCCAAGCTACAAGAGGCATGTCATGACCCTGCTGCCTCTGTTCCTGACCCCCTTTCTATGGAGAAAAACAGCATGCACTGCAAACATAACTCTGCTAGTTACAAGTGCAGTCATTGTTTAGCAGTAACATTATGTTGTGGCTACAGCAATTTATGCAACATTTTACAGGAAGAAAAGCTGTAACCAGGAAGGTCAAAGGATTTTGTCTTTTAGACATCAAAGCCAAACACCCAGTACTAGGTATATAGCATGTTCATGTGTTAAACTCTGTAGGACATTATGCTAGACAAATGTGCAAAAGTTTAATGTGGGCTGATGATTCTCTCCTGATGAAGGCAGGTCAGAGCTCCTCCAGTTTTGCTTGACCAACGCTTGGTAATTTTTAATTCCAAATTGTGGCAACTGTGGCACTTCTTCAGCAAAACCTTTCTCTAATCCTGAATCAACACAGACAACAACAAAATCTGCTCCCACCAGTTAACCCTTCCCTTTCTATTTTGTTAGGCTTCCTCTTATGTGCTATCCATAGATTATAAGCCTTCTGGGCCAAGTCACCTCTGTCACCTGGACATTGACTAGCAGTGCTCATTCTGAAAGCAGTGATATTTGTAGTTCTAGAAGTTTGGTAGCTTCTGAAGTCAAGAACATTTCTGTTTCTGGTCATGATCTATAAAGGTAACTGGCTAGTTGAGCCATCTCTAATCTGGTGCCCTCCAGAAGTGTTGGATTGTAACTCATCCTAAACCAGCACAGCCAAGGGGTATTGTGGTGGTGGATGATGTGTGTTGTAGTCCAGTGCTTCTGGAGAGGACTGGGTTGGGAAAGACTGGACTAGAACAAGGGCTTAAATTCCACCTTCCATTTCTTAACCTAGAGAGAATCCCTAACCATTGGCTATGCTGGCTGGGTCTAATGGGAATTTTAGTCTAAAACACTGGAAGCACCAGGTTGCCTACCCTTGCTCTAACCCTAACAATGTGGAAGGGGGAAGTAGTTTTTCTTGCAGGTCTTTTTTTCCTTTGCATCAAAAAGTATTTTTAGTATTTGCATTAACACGCCATTCTGTTCTTCAAAGTGGCTGCCACTTTGGATTTTATTAACAGAAGCAAAGTAACAAAGCTGAACAAGGATTGATAATATTTTTCTTATGGATACAAATTCATTGATTGCAGCTTCCAATGTGAGGCATCATCAAAGAAGAAAAATTATAATTCTTAAGATAATTAATTCAGGTGAGGCCTCACTTGAAATATTGTGTATAGTTTGAGTCACTTTGTCTAGGGTAGATAAATTTAAACTGGAACAAAATGCAAAGAACAAACAGAATGTCTTCGGAATTGAGGGTATTTTGTATGAGAATCTGGAAGAGTTGGGTCTATGTTCAGTGAGCTGACTAAAAAGGAGGTGGAGAAGCACTGCTTAGTTGTTAACATGAGAGAAGTAAGGACTGAAGACTGTCTGAAAGGTCACACACTTATGGAGAATCCATCTCCCCCTTATTTTTATTTTTAAAAATATTTTGTATACCGCCTTCCCAAGCAATTTACAAAAATCTTGAAATTTTACATTACCAAGATTAATACAACAGAACAAAGCTGCTAGTAGGCTCTTAAAAGATTTTGGAAAAGGCCTATAGGACACAAATCAGTATAACATTTGCATATGCTCATTTATACCTATATATGCAAACTTCAAAATTACTAGGATGTATTTAAACTTCACAGATGGCAAAGCCAGCCACTTAGTTTCCCATGGAAATCACACCAAATACAAAAAATTCTCAATGTGCGCGCACTCCTAGATCACCCCAAATCAGTAGTTCCTCTTCAGTTAAAATTGGTTTGGAATAGCTGAGAACAGACATGAAAAAATGCACTAAAAAGTGTGGCTGGTAGGTTTTTTCACGAGTCTGTTCACCCCACCTAAAAATGGCAACGTTTCCACCAAAATGAAGTTCCAAAAATTTAACAGCACTAATCCAAAAGCAAGACAAGGGCAAATTAGGGGGTCATCCTCATTTTCCCAATTCCCACCCAGATCCTGCTCCATATTTAATCAATTAATTACCCCCATCCATCATCATTACGCACATCAGTTACCTCCTCCAAAATAAAATGAAGTAGGAACAATTACATTCAGGATGGTTCAAAATGCTGGGTGGGTGGTGGGAACAGTGAGGATTACAGCGTGGGTCAGAGGAGGTAGAGGAAAATGGGGAAAGAGAGTAGAGATGGAGGCTGGAAGTAGGGATGTCAGAGGAATGTGGTTAGGGGGTGGAGCTCAACAAGCTTTTCTCGGCTCGGCCCCCCCAGACTCGGTTCCATCTTCCGCCAGCTGGCCTGACTCAATGTACGAGTCAGGCCAAGTAGTGGAATTTCCGCAATCGTTTTTGCATTAAAAAAATTGCACAAATTTTGGCTGTAAATTCTGATTTGTGCAAATTACAGCCACAATTTGTGCAAATTATGCAAATCTGCACAATTTATAGCTCAAATTTGCACAAATTTATGCAATTTGTGGCTGTAATTCACTCAAACCTCTATTTATGCAAATTACGTCAGAGACCAAAAAAACCATTAAAGGTCCCTACAACTCGGAGAAGCTGTGCGGCTTGGCTCGCAAAAGAAAGCCATGTTGGGTGTGCTGTGGAAGTCTGACGAGCCCAAAAAGGGTGAAATTTCCTGGCGATGGACATGTGTAGGTGGAAGGAAGGAAGAAGCAGGTTTGGGTGTGGAGATTAGCAGGAGGGGAAGAATAGAGCAAGGACTGGGCAGCATGGAGGGGAGAAAGGGAACCTGAAAGAGAAAGGGGAAGAGGAGTTGGCAGCGGGGGTGGGGAGTAGAAGGATGGCTGGCTCTGTTTTGCAGTTTCTGGAGCTCTCTATTTGGTGGGGACTTGTGCCTTGCCCCCCAACACACACATATAGAGACACAGAGGAAGACACAGCAGAGCAGGCTTGGAAGCCCAACACTTAGTGCCACCTCTCCATGTGCCAGAATGCAGGACAGGGAAACACACAGCGATCAAGAGGAGCCGTACCACACGCATAACACAAGGATCTAACACACACACGTGGGTTCATGGGAGAAGCATCTCCTGCCCAAATTATGCAACCTTTTGGGAGGGCAATAAACACATTGTCCTCTCTTTCTCCCCCACTCACATCTTTTTCTCTCCCCCTACTTCATTTCTCTTTCCCTCCCCGAGTATAATTGCCCCATCCCATGCAATTATATTCAGAAAAAAAAAATCCATTGGCACCATTGGAAGGTTTTTACCTAATCTTAATTGCCACATATGTGTGAGGGGGGATTTGGGGGGGGCACAGCGTGCAAGGAGGGGAGGGCTAACCCTTGCCACTCCCAACTGCAACCCCCCTTTATCTTAGAAAAGTCTTCCATTAATTGCCATACAAAAGGCAACTTTCAGGAAGGATCACAGTGCACAGGGAGGAGAGGATTACCCCTTCCCTCCCCAGCTGTGCCCCCTTGAAAATCCCCTCCCCCCAACATGGCACCTAAAATTAAAAAAATATCTTCTATTGGAACCAATAGAAATGTATTTCCTATGTTAAATTGCTAGGGGGTGGGTGGGTGGGGTGCGGCATGTGGTAGTGGTTAACCTTTTCCTCTCCGGGTACAACCATCCTGATAATCATCCCCTGTACCTAAGCTTAAATAATTAAGCTTAGAATAACTTTCCATTAGTACCAATGGACATTCAGGGCTATGGGAAATAGAATTGGGGCTCGGACCCTATGGACCCAGGTCTAGCAAAGCCCCTGCAACAGAAAGTTGCAATGAATGGGTGATTTCTTATTCAGGGTGGATGGGGCACTGCCCTCCCACCTGCCAGAGCCCCCACGTTGCCTCTCTCCATTCAAGCCCCCCAATTCACTGTGTTGGGCTCATAGGTAGACAGTCCTTTCATGCACTGTTAGTCCCATATGCTTGCTTGCTGTTTGTTTTGCTCCTGGCTGCTCCGCATGCATGACTATCTTGCCAACATCTGCAGCTTACCGCATGATCTCTCCCCTGCATCCACGCTCAGTCAGGGCCTCAGGCAGACACTAAGGGAGGCAGAGTGTTCTTCCCGGATCCTTCCCCAGATTCCCAGTTTGTTTTGATTGGTTCCCCCAAGTGGATCAGGCACAGCTATTTTGTTAAAAATTGCAAGCAGAATGTTCAAGAGAATGCCCATAGCCAGTCCAGTCCTTTTTTAAAAATTTTATTTTGGGGGGCACCCACAGTCCTCTGGCTCCAAGTCACTTTACTAGACGCCTGAACACACACAACTTTATTTTCTTTTAATTGAGAAATAGAGCACAGAACATCAAGTCCAGACTTTGGAGGGAATTAGCAGCTCTGTTGCTTTGCTTTCCCTCCACTCTCTGTATATGTGTGCGCAGCCTTGGAGGAAGAGATGGAGGCAGGAATTGTTTTGTATATTGTGTGTGTGTGTGTGTGTGTGTGTGTGTAGGGGGCAGTGCAGTAGCTCCCTACCCCTTGGTAAGGTTTTTCATTTTTTTCACCCCCCCCCCCCCGGTGTCCTCAGGTTGTGGGCATAATTGTGGAGTATATGGAGGGGTGGGGATCTCTTTTTGTTGTTTATTTGTTCAGTCGCTTCCGACTCTTTGTGACTTCACGGACCAGCCCATGCCAGAGCTTCCTGTTGACCGTCGCCACCCCCAGCTCCCCCAAGGTCGAGTCCGTCACCTCCAGAATATCATCTATCCATCTTGCCCTTGGTCGGCCCCTCTTCCTTTTGTCTTCCATTTTCCCTAGCATCAGCATCTTCTCCAGGGTATCCTATTCTCTCATTATGTGGCCAAAGTACTTCAGTTTTGCCTTTAATATCCTTCCCTCAAGTGAGCAGTCTGGCTTTATTTCCTGGAGTATGGACTGGTTTGATCTCCTGGCAGTCCAAGGCACTCTCAGAATTTTCCTCCAGCACCACAGTTCAAAAGCATCTATCTTCCTTCGCTCAGCCTTCCTTATGGTCCAGCTCTCGCAGCCATAGGTTACTGCGGGGAAGACCATTGCTTTAACTATGCAGACCTTTGTTGTCAGTGTGATGTGTCTCTGCTCTTCACTATTTTATCAAGATTTGTCATTGCTGTCCTCCCAAGAAGTAAATGTCTTTTGATTTCCTGGCTGCAGTCAGCGTCTGCAGTAATCTTTGCGCCTAGAAAGACAAAGTCTGTCCACGTTTTCTCCCTCTATTTGCCAGTTATCAATCAAGCTGGATGCCATAATCTTGTTTTTTTTTTTTTGAGGTTTAACTGCAACCCGGCTTTTGCACTTTCTTCTTTCACCTTCGTCATGAGGTTCCTCAGCTCCTCCTCGCTTTCAGCCATCAAAGTGGTATCAACTGCATATCCGAGATTGTTAATGTTTCTGGGGATCTCTCTACCCCTCCCTAAATGGGTTTGTGCTGCAGCAGAAAGGAAAATGTGGGTTCAAATTAATGGATTTGTGTGTTGTGGGGAGGATACCACCTCCTCTACCTTGCAGTCTCTGTCAAGTGACTTATTTGTTTGCCTTGGTGTGAAATCAGGTTGTGCTGGAGCAGATATAAAAATTTCAGTTCCAAGGGGTGGTTTCCTGTCTTCTGTGGATCAGACCCACCCTCCCTCCCTCCCTCCCTCCTTTGCATACAAGGTCTTGCCCAGCCACCCAGAAAAAAGAAAAATGTAATCTGGTGTTGCTGTAGTTGGAAGCATCCTAGGGGGCTAGAGGGGTGGTGAAGAGTGCGCTTAAGCTGTGTGTGTATGTGTGTGGGATGCCTGTTTTTTTAATGTGGTGTATGTATTAGCTACTGTGTTTTGCTGTGGTGTGTGTTTTGCCCGTGGTTTTTTTTTATTTGTGTGCACGCGTGCGCTATATTTCACCTTGTTTTAGTTTGGGGGTGGGGGTGGGTCTGTGGTGTGGCTGGGTATTTTATCTGTGTGAGCATCACTGGTTTGCGTACTGTGAAATGGTATTTTGTTGTGCTTTTGGGGGACAAATATGTGATTTAGCATTTGGGGCTGTGCCATGTACTCAACTTCTTGGCCATCTACAGTTTATCTTCTTTGAGATGGGTGTTGGAGCAAAAACAAAAGAGTTCAAAAGAGTGGTTTTATGTTTTGGAACTCATACCTAGGGATGTCAGAGAAATCTGCAATGGATTCAAATGAGTTCGGATTTCTCTGATACTGACCAGCAGATTCTGCAGTGGACTGGCTTTTTCTGAGTCACATGGATTCCGCGGGTGAATGGACCAGTTTTTCACTTTGGAGGAGGATTAGAGTAAGTGCGCATTAATGCTAATACAAATTAGTGCAAGTACAATGACATTCTAGTAAAAAAAAAAATCCGATTCTATCAATGGGTAGATGCCAGAAGAAGAGATGCCTGACAATCTGCAAACATGGATGGAACAGATTTAATAAAATCCGTACACCACTACTCATAAATCCCTCTGCCTTGTACTTAAGATTCTTGGGCAAGTTATGTTTCTTTTAGCCTCACCAGTTTATCTTCTGGGAAATAAGTGTTTTGTGACTGGTCACACCCCCTCATGGCAACCATGTTGTGAGAGCATCCCGAACATGTTCTCAACATTCCAAATGTGCCCACTGGCTAAAAATAGATAGTGGATCCCTTATAACGTATGACAAACAACAGCACTTTTATACCATCCTAGCAGCAGTGCAGCATCCTAAAGATAAATTAGTACTGATGCAGGGGAAGTTGTTTCAGCAGTTGAATTAATGCAGATATGATCCATGGCACATCCCTATTCTACTGAAAGGCAGCCAATTCCACCCATTCATTCCTTCTTGTTTCTGTGAGAAGCCCAAGAAGAATGTTTTCCTTTTCCTGAAACTTATTTCTCATTTCAGCTGCTTTCCACAGCCAGGTCAGGTCAGGTAGAATTCATTCCCACACAACCGTGAACTTTTAGAGCTCCTTCCAGGGAGATTACAGGTTTAGTGCTAATTGCCAAATAAAACAAGACAGGAAAACAAATATGTAGGAAACCCGATTATTCAAATTTATTAACATCAAGAATTATGCAATGATGCTGTAGATTTTTATTAACAAATAGAAAACAGACTGTATACAACAGTGACCCCTACAGCACTATGCTTTCACAAGGTAAAAATGAATGTTCTCTCCAACATCACCACTCAGGATTGTTGATTTCAATGCAGTTGAATACATTGGATAATACAGTTAGAGACCTTTCCACCACCTTTATTTATAGAGCTATGCACCTGGGAGAAGGCTGTAATCTCCCTGCCTTTAGTGCAAGTGTGAGATAATGAGTATTAATATATAGTACTGTTAAATTAAGTCCAGTAGTCTTGCCACATTGGTTAATTAGACCATCCTGTTGTAGTGGAAAATACAGAATTCTAATGACTTTTAAATGTTTACAGGATAGTAGAAATTATAGCCACATCCAGCCTCTGAGAAGAGATTTCCTTACCTGAAGAACCCTGATCCCCCCTCCCGCCCCCAATAACCAAGCCCCCCCCCCCTTTCAGAGGTCATTTGTGCAGGAAGGCTTGGCTTCCCAGAGTTGTGCTCTTTCACCTTGGAAGATGTTCTAACGCACTTGGTTGGCCACAGTTGCCTAGGCAACAGCACCTCAGGATGCTACTGGCACAGAAAGGACTAAATAAATGTGTTTCTGTGGTCAGGTCCCTTTTGGGACTTGCTTTTGTGTGTGGCAAGGATGCCACATTTCCCCCCAACTTAACAAGAGAGGATCCCAGGGCAGTGGGTCTCCCTCAAACAAAGTTCACGTGGGATCTGCTTACAAATATGAGGTCACTGGACACATGTCAATAGGACCAAGCATCTGATAGCTGCTGGAGTCCCACCTGACAGACAGGCCTATGAAAAAAAAAAGGCTTTAGGAATAATCATTAGGTTGGCTCCAGCTCTGTGAAATTGAATATTCTACAAAGGAGTGAAGAGGGAGTGGAAGGGTCCCAGAGCTGTGAGCCAGCCACTAATATTAACCTGGGGCTGCCCGAAAATGGGCAGCACCACTATGGTTGAGACAACAAAAGAGTAAGGGGGGGGGAAGCAAAAGGAAATTCAAACCCCACCACCTCCATTCTCCTGTTTTGCCTGAGCAAAACATTAAGACTTGCAAAATAATTTTAAAAAAGAAAAGATATAAAAGGCTAGTTAACTATTTTACATATATAAAAGATCCCAATCCATCCACCCAGTGACTCTCACCATGAAATGCTATCAAGAGGAGGAGGAGGAGTGGGGGCATTAACAGAGATTAATCTGGAGCTTGAAAATGCTAGAAGATGGTCCCACTTTTGGCGCTGTGGCAATGTACCTAAATACTGTGGTCAAAACTGGTCAGTTGTGGGGAGGCTGTTGCCGCAGCAGCAACATCTGCACAGAAGGACTAACAAATGGGTGGCCGGCTGGGAAGAACCCGTCTCTGCTCTTGGACATTCCCGCTGCAGCTGGCTGAAAGCACTAGTTACGTTGCATAGTGATCAAAGCTGCCAAGGTACTCCAGTGCAGCCCGGTAGCACAGCTGGTACTGGTCCTGGAGAAGGAGGAGGAGAAGGGTCAGCAGGAAGCTGTAAAGGAGGCCACAACTTCCATCACATAATAGTACAAAGATTAAAGAGAAAGCAGAAGGGCCATGCACCCCATACCTACTGCAAAGAGACTGTCTTGCACCTCTTTCTTACTCTGTAAAGGAGGTAACTGGCCTCTACTAGGCCAGGCACTAGACCTTGTGCCAGATGTAAAGAGGAGGTATTATGCCTGCCTTTACCATGTCACCCTTTTCAAAGTGCCAAGAAATAAGGCCAGGCTAGGGGCTAATTCCCAGTAGAGCTGGACTCGACTGTATAGGAAACCCAAATACTGAATTTTCAGCAGTGATCACACTTACTCATCTGGCATCAGTATTAGTTTACTCCTGCATTACAGTATTTTACTGAGGCGCTGTGCACTACAGGAGTAAAGTGCTTGCTCTATGGAAGGGGAGATAAATGATGAGTTTCTATTTTCCCTCTCATCCAGCTACTGGGAAAAGGCAGACTAACATACCCTTGCACTGTACAAAAAGCAGTACAAAATACCAGACGGTTGAGTGGCAACAGGACAAGCAACAGTGTGGGGGGGGAGTAGGTGGGAGAGGGCAGTCACCACTATTTCTTGTCTTGGCTATAAGAAGCAGGCAGCCTATTGTCCTCTCCCAGCAAGCAAGACAGCTCCTCTGTCCTGCTTGTTTTCTGGAAAGGGAAAAAGCCATCCATTAGTATCTGGGGCTGCAGTTGCTGTGTTTAGCCAGCAGGCCAAATGGATATCAGCAATGAAGCAGTATTCAGGGTGCCTTCAAGTTAGGCCCAATAGCTGCCTGGGTTCCTGCCAGGGGATAGCCACCTGACCACAGGTTTGATCCTTTACAAATGCTTGCTGGTGCTGTTCTTTGCACGGTGCAACTCAATGTTTCTGTCTTCTCCTGGAGCTTGCACAGATGGTGAGGGTGATCTGAGAGGCTATTGCCTCACATTCCATGCCACCACTTCTGCCTCTCCCAAAAGGATTTTCTCCAAGAAGTGTACAAAATTCCCTGCAGTGCTTTAAACTAGTGCCAGAAGCTCTTGCAACAGTAAAATGTTCCAGGAAGTATTTGACCAGCAGGAAAGAGTGAATGAACCCAAAGTAGTAATTGGTGCTAATACAATACTTTCCTACATAGCAACTGACTACTCTTTGGGAACTAACCCACAGTGAGGCATAACTCAAGAAGAGAATATTTACTGGAAGGAGCAGGAAGGTCCTCCTATAGGTACTCTGCCATGGTTTCATTACTCTTGACCGATTCAGCTATTTTCCATCATTATGTCCTTTACATGCTGACGATGCTACAGATAACTTGTTTGTTAGTAGTTTGTTCCAATTATAGTTTATTCT
The DNA here is from genome assembly GCF_057233095.1 of Heloderma suspectum. Taxonomy (NCBI): domain Eukaryota; kingdom Metazoa; phylum Chordata; class Lepidosauria; order Squamata; family Helodermatidae; genus Heloderma; species Heloderma suspectum. Next base: position 236,951,255 of record NC_139461.1, read on the forward strand.
ACATACCCTATGTGAACATGGGAATGGGGGCAAGGCTGATGGCTGCCTGGCATGTGTTATATGTCACACTGCCCTATGTACACAAAAACTTCCCCATACTGAAAGCAAGTGAGGGCAGAACTTCAGTCCAGTCATGTCTAACTAGTGTTCGAGTGCAAAACAGTGTGGCAGATGGATGTACCTCTGTTTGCACCATGGCTGGTCGCTGTGTCCTCAGGGTCTTCACAGTCTGGAACATGTCAACCACGCCTTCATAGCGCATGCGCTCCAGGACAATGCTTAAAGTGATGAACACTCCAGTGCGTCCGACTCCCGCACTGCACACAAGGAAGAGAGGAAGGTGAGTGGTTGTCTCAGCTTGGATTCAGAAGGAGGCAGCTGAAGGCCCAAAAGATCACAACCAGAAGGTCTCCCATATACTCAAGTCCCGCAGTGCAAGTACTACCCTGCTCTTACGTGCTCAAAACCGCAACTCAGTTGTGGTTTTCCTATGGAAATGGCTTCCATGCATAGGGAGGTGAAGCCATTTGTGCATTAGCTCTCTAGCTTTCTTTGGCAACCCCAAGCACCTCACCATGGGCACATAGCGCTAAGCCGGCCTCCATGGCATGCCCAATGCCAAAACTCGCCTGCAGTGTACGGTGATAGGTCCATCCTGGCCAAATTGCTCCTTGGTTTTATGGACTTGCCCAATGAAGTCAATGAAGCCCTCGCCTGTTTTTGGTACTCCTTGCTCAGGCCAGTCAGTGAACTGGAACTGCCGGATGGTTCTCGACTGTCCGTCCTAGTTGGGAGAGAAAGGTAAGGTCATTGCATGTTGTCTCCCAAATACACGACAGCCTTCCTATTCAGAGCCTGGAAAGCCCTAAGGACGGGAGGCCCAGCCCACTTGAGCAGATTACTTTTGCTGCACACTGGCTATTTTGTTTTATACCAGGAAGCGGTATAGGTAAGTGTGTATGAAATTCATGCTGCTCTTTTCTAGGTGGCTCAGCCCCTTGACACAGGAACACCGATGCAGGGATGACAAGGCAATGGACGTTCAGATGCCTAATAAATGCCTTTCTGCACTATGGTACTTGCACTTTCTGTGCATAATGAAATGACATCAGGCACTGTGTGGTACTCACTCTAGCATCAGTGACCTTGAACTCACGCAGGATGTACTGAGGCATGTTGTATTCAGCCATGGGATCCACCACAAAGTATTGGTATCGAGCAGAACGCTCTGCTGGCCAGTACTGATGGCATTTCTCCTGAAAAACAAAGGAAAAGTCAAAATCACTACTCTTAAAATATGTAGCAGTTCCTTGAATGAAGATTACATTACAAAGTGACTGAAGGTAGGGGAATTCTAGAGTGACAATGTGAAGCTCTTCTTGACGCCCGCAGCTCCAGCCTCTAACACAAGCAGCAAATCACTGGTTTGTTCCCTCCCTCCCAGCATGATGTGATTGATTAGGCTCACCTCACTACTTGCATACCTCCATTTTCCATGCCTTCCTGATGAGCAATCAGCCTGCTGTTCCGTACAAAGTTACAAGGAAACTCCAGTTGTAGTCCAAATGGCCTCTTTTTATTGGGTCTGGGCAAACCCATAGAGCCAGGAACCTGAAGTTGATGGCTCCTCTTAAAGTTTGGGAAAAACAACCCAAGCACTTTGAAGGTTCCAGAGAAAGCTCACCAACTGGGTCCTAGCAGAGCCTGTCAGGCATGCAGCTGGCAGGCTTAGTGCAATGAGCATTACCATTTGCAGTGACACCAGTGCCTTCCAGCTCTATGAGTCAGATACCTTGAATTTTCTGGCTCAAAGTCTGGGCTATACATCTAGAACGCTACTGTGGAAACAGCCCCAAATCATTCCACTTAGCACTAATCCTCTCTAGAAGCTTAAGGTACTTGCTTACCCGTCCCATCTCTCGCAACTTGGTCAGCATCACCACGATGGTGGAGTTGTGCTCCCATAGCATGCGCCAGAAATCTTCTGTAGTCTCAGCCAGGGGTCCCTGGGTGGCAATGTAGGCCTTTTGCTGCCTGCAAGATATCCAAAAGTTCTGAGTGGTGGTTGACTTGGGCACTTCTGGGATGGGAAGGAGATGATTAGCAAGACTGAGCAGTTGTGGGGAGGAATTGTGCCACACATCTAGATCTTTGGTAGACTATCCAAGGTCGCTGAATGGAAATAGGGTTATAACGCAAAGGCCAAGCCTGCTCACTTGCAAAGAGGCATGCCTAATAATTTGAGATAACTAATCCTATAAGACTGGGTCTCCAACATGGTGCTCATGGGCAACCAATGTGCTCAGATGCCCCTTTTGGTGCCCACCAGGCTCCCTGCCCCCCTTTTTAATTAAATTAACTGGGAGGCTGGCATGCTGCAAAGTGCTGTCAGAAATGGATCGTCCTTCCCCCTTCGCAATCAACACCACAAGAAGACAGAGCTACAGGCTAACGCTATTTTGCTAGAAACTAGCCTCTTTACAAATGCAGATTCCAGGAAACAATCAGACTGCCTCAGCCCCCTAAACAACTAATCTATGATCCCTAAGTAGAGGAGACAGATCGGAGAGTAGTGAAGTTGCTGACAGTTTGGGTGTGAACCTCATGGCCAGACTTGCCTTGCAGTGATGACCCTCCCTAGGGTGGCTCCCTCCTACGTTGGCTTCCAGGAGTGGCTATCCTGGCTGAGCATCTGAGCCCTGCCCCCAACTTTTCCTGCTTTGCTTTGTGACATGCCCTAGCATCTCTCAAGTCATGCCCCTCTTCCTCCTCAGAAACTTGAGTTCTCACAGTGGAGGGAGGGGGCAGCGACTCAGCCTGGGCCAACTGTATGTCAAGGTCTTCAGAGTAACCTCTCCCAGCATCATGGCTCACTAGGGAGGGTCCCTCCCCTGGCCTCTGATCTTGCTGCTCCAACTCTGATTCAGAATCAGACCTGTCAGACATCTCAAAGTGCCTAGACTCATCCCTGACAAGTGCTGCCCTCCAGCACCATCTTTATTTGTGTTCAAAAGAGTGGTTTTGTGTTTTGGAGCTCAGCTCCCACCTCTGCCTCGTACCTGGGTTACTTTTCCCATAGGTGCACCTGTTTGCCTTCTGGGAAATTAGTGTTTTGTGACTGGCAATGCCTGCACCATGGCAGCCATTTTATGAATGGTCAATCCTCCTCCCATGGGGGCCATTATGTAAGAGCGCCCATGACAATCTCTCAAAATTCCAAATTTGCCCACCGACCCAAAAAGGTTGGGGATGCCTGCTATAAGAAATACTAGTTAGGCTTTCTAAAATGTACATGCAGGCTGGGATATCATGCCAGCTTAGTGTTACAGCAATCTCAAGTTTGTTACTAAAAACTGCTGGGTGCTTTGAGGTGTGTCTTCTGCAAAGAGTCATAGAATCATAGAATAGTAGGGTTTGAAGGGGCCTACAAGGCCATCGAGTCCAACCCCCTGCTCAGTGCAGGAATCCAAGTCAGGGCATCCCTGACAGGTGGCTGTAGAGCCTCATCTTGTCCAGACTGACATAGGGTGTATGTTGTGCATCAACCCAAAGGATGGGATTTCTGCTATTACAAAATCTAGTTGTGCTGCTGATTTCACAGGAATCAAGAAGAACCGATCAAATACATAGGATTTGTATTTTCTTTCTCAAGGATCCCTACATCCACGATCAGTGAAGGCAGGGTTGGGTAGCCAGTTTCCACAGTGAAGTTAAGGAAGAATGTAAAATCAGTCTGATAATTGTAAAGAGAAGCTGTAACATCTTTATGTTACCACTGTGGGGCACTACAGACTATAGAATATAGAATATAGGCTCTTAGCCTTATCCACTCTCATTTAATCTCTCCACTGGTGCTAAAAATTAATGAATCTGTTGTAGGACAGCTGTAATGTGTGGGACAGAGATGGAAGCCGCTCCAAGGTGGATTTATAAGACATCATAAAAGGCGGGAGTGGAAGGGGGGGGGAGGGAGGGAGAAACAAAGGCACTAATAAAGATGCAGCTTCAGAGCCATCTATAGCACCTTGGGCCAATTGATCTCTTTAGATAAAGTGGAAAACGATTGCTCACTTCAAAGGGAAGGACGGGAAGAGATAAACAGGGGCCTGCAGGGACGGTTTAGGTAGGACATGAAATGCTACCACCTGCTGCTTGGCAGGCTTTTTCACCAGCATCCCTCTCCCAACAGTAGCAGCTCTGTCGCAGCACCAGACACATGAAGGTGGCAGCTCTTAAACACCCTGGGTAGTTGAGATCTGAAGCAGGAAAAGTGGCCAGGAGCTAATCTGCTCTTCTGTCCCCAGCATGGCAGCCTATTGGCCTGGCAACAGGGTAGGCTTTCTTCCATTTTGCAGCAAAAGGCCTCCCCAGGTTGCTGGGGCTTTGCCATTCACATGCCTCCGTCATCCTGCACACTGCCAATTCATTGCTGTTTCTGCAGCCCCATGAGGTGGCTTGGCAGTGAAGGTAAGCTGGAGGTGGTCAAACATGAGATGGCAAGATTGAACATCGACATCTTGGGAATCAGCGAATTAAAATGGACAGGCATGGGCGAATTTAATTCAGGTGACCATCAGATCTACTATTGTGGGCAACAATCCCTTAGAAGAAATGGAGTAGCACTCATAGTCAACAAAAGGGTGGGAAAAGCAGTACTGGGGTACAATCTTAAAAATGATAGAATGATCTCAGTATGAATCCAAGGCAAACCATTCAACATCACAGTAATTCAAGTCTATGCCCCAACCACTGAGGCCGAAGAAGCTGAGGTTGATCGGTTCTATGAAGACCTACAGCACCTTCTAGAACTAACACCAAAAAAAGATGTCCTCTTCATCATAGGGGATTGGAATGCTAAAGTAGGAAGTCAAGAAATCACCGGGATAACAGGCAGGCATGGCCTTGGTGTACAAAATGAAGCAGGACAAAAGCTAATAGAGTTTTGCCAAGAGAACATGCTGATCATAGCAAACACTCTTTTCCAACAGCACAAGAGGCGACTCTACACACGGACATCACCAGATGGTCAATATCGAAATCAGATGGATTATGTCCTTTGCAGCCAAAGATGGAGAAGCTCCATACAGTCAGTAAAAACAAGACCTGGAGCTGACTGTGGCTCACAAAATTGCAAAATTTCGGCTGAAATTGAAGAACGTAGGGAAAACCACTAAACCGTTCAGGTATGACCGAAATCATATCCCTTATGAATATACAGTGGAGGTGAGGAATAGATTTCAGGGATTAGACCTGATAGACAGAGTGCCTGAGGAACTATGGATGGAGGTCCGTAACATTGTTCAGGAGGCAGCAACTCAATCCATCCCAAAGAAAAAGAAATGCAAGAAAGCAAAGTGGCTGTCTAATGAGGCTTTACAAGTAGCTCACGAAAGAAGGGCAGCGAAAAGCAAGAGAGAAAGGGGAAGATATACCCAACTGAATGCAGAGTTCCAGGGAACAGCAAGGAGAGACAAGAAGGCCTTCTTAAATGAACAATGCAAAGAAATCGAGGAAAACAACAGAATGGGAAAGACTAGAGATCTCTTCAAGAAAATTGGAGATCTCAAGGGAACGTTTTGTGCAAATGGGCATGATAAAGGACAAAGAAGGCAGGGATCTAACAGAAGCAGATGAGATTAAGAAGAGGTGGCAAGAATACACAGAAGAACTATACAGGAAAGATCTGAATGTCCCTGATAGCCATGATAGTGCGGTCATTGAACTTGAGCCGGACATCCTCGAGAGTAAAGTCAAGTGGGCCTTAGGAAGCATTAGTAACAACAAAGCTAGCGGAGATGACAGTATTCCAGCTGAGCTATTTAAAATCCTAAAAGATGATGCTGTTAAAGTGCTGCATTCAATATGCCAACAAATCTGGAACACTCAAGAGTGGCCACAAGACTGGAAAAGGTCAGTTTACATTCCAATTCCAAAGAAGGGCAATGCCAAAGAGTGTTCAAACTACCGCACAATTGCGCTCATTTCACATGCCAGCAAGGTGATGCTCAAAATCCTACAAGCTAGGCTTCAGCAGCATGCGAACCGAGAACTACCGGAAGTACAAGCGGGGTTTCGAAGAGGCAGAGGAACTAGAGATCAAATCGCCAACATTCGCTGGATCATGGAGAAAGCAAGAGAATTCCAGAAAAACGTCTATTACTGCTTCATTGACTACGCTAAAGTCTTTATTGTGTGGATCACAACCATTTGTGGCAAATTCTGAAAGAGATGGGAGTACCAGACCACCTTACCTGTCTCCTGAGAAACCTGTACGAGGGTCAAGAAGCAACAGTAAGAACCAGACATGGAACAACTTATTTGGTTCAAAATTGGGAAAGGAGTACAACAAGGCTGCATATTGTCACCCTGCTTATTTAACTTATATGCAGAGTACATCATGAGAAATGCCGGGTTGGATGAATCAGAGGTCAGAATTAAGATTGCTGGGAGAATTATCAACAACCTCCGATATGCAGACGATACCACCCTAATGGAAGAAAACGAAGAGGTTCTCAAGAGCCTCTTGTTGAGGGTGAAAGAGGAGAGTGCAAAAGCTGGTTTGAAACTCAACATTAAAAAAACTAAGATCATGGCATCTGGCCCTATCACTTCCTGGCATATAGAAGGGGAAGAAATGGAAGCAGTGACAGATTTTACTTTCTTGGGCTCCAAGATCACCGCAGACGGTGACTGTAGCCATGAAATTAAAAGACGCTTGCTCCTTGGGAGGAAAGCTATGGCCAACCTAGACAGCATAGTAAGAAGCAGAGACATCACCTTGCCGACAAAGGTCCGTCTAATCAAAGCTATGGTTTTCCCAGTAGTAATGTATGGCTGTGAGAGCTGGACTATAAGGAAGGCTGAGCGCCGAAGAATTGATGCTTTCGAACTGTGGTGCTGGAGAAGACTCTTACGAGTGCCCTGGACTGCAAGGAGGTCAAATCAGTCCATCCTAAAGGAAATCAACCCTGACTGCTCATTGGAAGGACAGATACTGAAGCTGAAGCTCCAATATTTTGGCCACCTAATGCGAAGAGAAAACTCCCTGGAAAAGACCCTGATGCTGGGAAAGACTGAAGGCAAAAGGAGAAGGGGACGGCAGAGGATGAGATGGCTAGATAGCATCACTGATTCAATGAATATGAACTTGAGCACGCTCCGGGAGAGAGCGGAGGACAGGAAGGCCTGGCATGCTATGGTCCATGGGGTCACGAAGAGTCGGACACGACTGAACGACTAAACAACAACAACAAAAATGTACAGCAGTGCTTCTGCTATGCAGAGTGCTGCCCTCCTCAAGGATCCCTGAGTCTACTGCTAGTAAGGAAGCCACTCTGGAGACAGGTTGGTTCCTCCTTTGTGCAAGATGGTCTTATCTTACCTTTCAAGCGTCAGGACGCATCCCACCTCCTGGTATTGCAAGGCTGTTCCCAATGCTGCAAGACAGCCCCATTGTGGGAACAAGAGTTTGGGAGGTGAGTTATATAGTGGGTTGCCAGCAGCAACCTAGTTGGAGAAAAACCAGTACCTGCTATCCACAGCTAACTGCTAATAAAGCCTAAGAGGAAAAAAGGAGCAAGATGCAAGGCCCTAGGGGCAGGCAGCTTTAACAAAGTCCCATGGGCCCAAATGAAAGGCAATTGATTATGCACTTATTACATGGACACTACTTGGTAGAATGCAGCATCAACAAGGAAGGAGGTTTAGGCCCTGGTCAGAATGAATACTTTACCTGTAGCCATCTACAAAGCTGGCATTGATGTAATCTGAGCCCTCCACACCCCGGATTGGCTGCAGGCAAACCCGTGTCAGCTCATATGGCATGATATTTACCAGACGGTTTTTGAATTTGTTGCATGGGAGGTTGGCACTGATGAATCGTGAGGTATGTGCTTTAGAGTTGGCGAGAAGCTGTGAGGGGAGGAGAAAAAAACAGATCAGAGGGGGGTAGGGACATATTGCAGCAGCAGCAGCAGCAGCTCCCACGATATTAAGGACACACACTATTCACTCTGTTACAGAGAAGAATGACAAAGATGGCACAGATCTAGTATGCTGGGGTACCTGTAGCTAGGCAGGGCTTTTCCCCACCTGCAGATAAGGGGCATTTCCATCCATTCCAGCAGACTTGAAGATGGCAGGCAGAGGAAAGATAGCCCAGGACGATAGTGTGTACCACTGTTCTAAGGACCATTCCACACATTAAGTAGAGGCAAAGTGGGTTTGTCACAATGCGGACACACTTGACAGGTATCTGCCCAGCCTATCATGGCTCCTTGATGACTGTACCCTTAAGGTGCATGTTTGAAAATGTATTTGTCACATTTACATTTTACGTTTGTAGGTGCATATTTTAAAATGCCTTAGTTGTAGAACTAAAGCTGTAACATGTGAAAAGGCTCCAAGATTGACTTGCGATTTGTGTGAGTGTGTGTAGGGAGGCAGTCAGGGTCATTCTAGAAGACTGTGCCTCTTTGGGAGCTGTGTTTGTTTTTTATCACTAGCACTGCAACTCTCATTCTAGCGTTATTCCTGACCCCAGAGACATATACCTGAGCTCCTCTGAGCACATACATGCCTTGCATGCAGAAGGTCTCACGTTCAATCCCTGGCATTGCCAGGTAGGGCTGGAAAAACTCCAGCCTAAAACCCTGAGAGCTGCTGCCAGTCAGTGTCAACAGTACTGGGCTAGATGGATCAACAGTCTGACTCACTATAAGGCAGCTTCCTATGTTCTACCCATTACCTCTCGAGCCATGGCTGGAACATTCTAGTGGCTCGGTACAGAAGACTGCACGGAATACCACAACTGAATGGATGTGAGAAGGGAGTTTCAGACATTTCTGTCAGGACTCAGAGCTCAGTTCCAGTGAGAACTCCTGTGAAGAGGAGAGAGTGCAGGATCCTGTGTGGACCCTAGCACAACTGGGGACTTTGTGGACTCCATAGTAGCCCAAGCCTTCCCATCCAGCAGGCCTACTCAGGAGGAGGAGACAAGCCCCACATATGGTTCAGATCCTGGCCCTGAGCAGCTCTAGGAAGAAATGTGATGAGCTAGTCCCTCTGTAAAAACCACCAGTTTGCAAGACTGCTCAGTGTGGATGCAACAGCTCCAGAAGGTGGCTCTTGCTTAGCCTCATGATTCCTGACTCCAGCTGCTGGCAGGAGATGTTCCCTCTCTGACTGCAACAGGAACATTTCTCACATGCTCCCTTACAAAGGTGGGGGGCAGGATACAAGAGGAATCCTTAGAAGCATTTGTGCTAAATGAGGTGTGTCCTAATCGTAGAACTTTGCTATCTATATGCAGGCACTTTCTTCATCCCTCCTTCATTCATCCTCAGTGCACCTCTACCTACCCACTTCTCTCACTCTGTGGCTGCTGCTCTGATGTGGGGCATGGAGCACCACCATTGTCTGGCATCTGCTGAGGCCCAGTGCTGGCTGCCTGAGGCCCCTGGCCCTGCTCCTCCTCCTCCTCATCGCTGTCTGCTTGCCGACTCTCCCCAGTAGGCCAGACCAGCGAGAGAGAGCAGCGAGAGGAAGCAGCAGCTGCCATCACCTGCTTACTTCCCCACCTTCTCCCTCTGACTGGCACCAGGCCCAATTCCACCCAGAGAAAGAGGATAAAAAGAGTGAGTGCCAGCTGCTCCACCACCTCACCAGTGTTAACACTTGCTCTCTCCTCCATCCTCTCTCTTGGGAATGATGGTGGTGGCAAGGAGAAGCAGGCTTGCTGACTTTCTCACCACTCTCTCCACTGCCCACTCGCTCACAGAAGAGAGCAGGCAAGAAAGCAATGGTGAAGAGCAGCTGCCAGCAATCTTGTGAGACATCCAGCTCCTCAACTCCTTCTTCCTTGCTGACATTGCCAGTGCCACTCTGTCATCCATAAGTGCCAGTGATGAAAAGGTGCAGCAGCAGCTTGCTCGCTCCTGTCTCTGGTAGTAGTGGGGATTGGGCCCTGAGGAAGTGGGTGAATGAATGGTGGCGAGGAGGATAAGGGCCCTGCACAAGGCGTCTTGCCCAAGGGCCCCCCAACACCTGGAACTGGCAGTGTTCAGAGCTCAGAGGCAGCACTGTTTTACCTTCTGTTTGCACAGCAAGTCAATATTTTGACTCCCTGGCTGCTGTTTTGCAAGACGCTATTCCCAGGGTAGAGTGAGGCTTCCATAGGCTGTTTCACAGTCTACATGCTCCACTGCTTCCCCACAGGAACTATCTTCCCCCACACGCCTTTGCCATACAAATGCACATCATCAGAGTACGTGGGCATTAGCAAAGCTTGCAACCTTTGAAGAGAGCTTCGGCTATTGGGCGGTATAGAAATGAAATAAATAAATAAATAAACCTGCGTCAAGGCTGTAAGAAATATTGGTGTGAAGCTGCCACCAATGTGGGTGATGGTACTAGCAAGCACAGACACTCGTGACAAGCGGGGGACTTTACTTTCTTAAACTGCATTGAGTAACATGCCAGCTAAACCTAACACTAGCCCTCCCTCACTCCTCCTCCATACTAGGGAGAAGGAAGAATGGCACAAGGCAGGGGGCACTGGAGCTGTTGACATCTCAAATATTTAAACTAGTAGCGTTTCCAGAGAAGTTGTTTGTAGTGACATCAATTATCACTAATGTCCAAATCTGCATCTGATTTTGGATGCAGCTCCAGCCGCTCTGCAAAGCAGTGCTGCTGAGAACTTCACATCAATCTGCCTTTTTATATCCTTCCCAGAAGCTGCCAATCCGGGAGGGAAATGTCGAGGACACCCACTCTGCAATTCAAATGTATTTTAATCACTTTCTTCCTGTTTTAGAAATTTACAAAAGAATAATTATCCCTAGAAAATCTGAATCTCCGTTCAACCCAGAAATCGACTCCTCATAGTAGCACACAGATATGTGGGGGATGACAGACAGGGGCACCAGTTCCAGCCATGCAGCCCCATGATTGCGCTGTGCATTTACACATGTGGGAAACACCATAAATGCTGTTGTGCTAACCTTAAACTCCAGCTCCATTGCTGTAACACTCTCGCCCGGAGGTACCTGGCTCAACTTCTGGATGTGAGCAAAGAGATTGCGTGCAGGCACCTCGGTATTTCCACAGGTGGCTGCCTCAAGCAAGGCCTCATGGATGAAGATATATTGATCCTCAGTCTGCACCATATAGTTCCTCTGTGAGCGCATGCATGTCACATGCCCATAGATGTCCACTGTCTTCTCATGCTTCATCCTCTCAAGCATGGCATCAATTACGATGAAGCAGCCTGTCCTGCCCACACCAGCGCTGTAAAAGCATGCCACAAAACATGGAACGGTGCTTCCTTCAGAGCCAAACCCAAACCTTTATTATAATCTGCTCCCTCCACCCCACAATGATGCAAGAATTCCTCAAGGTCATGGTTTCCATATAAGATGTTCTTACAAGACCCCTAAAGGAGGAAGGCTGACCCTGGTGAATACAGCACATAGAATTAGGATGCTGGAATCCTCTACCCCACCCCTGTGTAATGTCCTCTCTTACGAAGCCAGTGAGCCCTAATCTTACTCAGTGGAGGCAAGGCTGTGCCTTTTGGGGTGAATAACTTGGTTCAGTGCACAAACCAGCACAACCAAGAAGAAACAGATGTGATATTTTACAGCTAAGAGTTCTGCAGCAGGACATCTCCTTGTTGCTACTCACATCAAATACTTAACAGGGTTTTAATGGGGAGAGAGCGTGTGTTAATTATACACCACTCCCATCTGAACTAGAGCATGAAGGGAGAGCATTAAATACCGTTTCTAAGGAGTTTGTGAGAGCTGCAGTGATGAAGTGGTTTGTTCAGTAATAGTTCCCACTCAGCTGCAAGAGATAAATCACTGGCCAGATAAGATGCTGATTCCTAGTGAACTAATGTTTGTGGCTGAAGCAATCATTTCTTTCCATCCCAGAGTGCAGCAAGAAAGCCTATGACTGTGCATACGGATTGTGTATCTGTAACTAGATTTGTGCTTCATGTATATGTAGAATGATACTCATATGTTGTTGTGTTGTCAGTGCATGTACTTTTAGCAGAATGTTAATGTTTATTAAGTTTAGATTATGCATGTCAGTATCTTGAACAGTGCTGGCTCCAGGTTTCTGAGGGCCCTTGGGCAAGCTCCACCATCCGTGAGTCTACGTTTTCACTGCCACTAGCTGCTATTGTTCCTCATCCTCTCTCTCATCATTGCTACCCCTTGCTTACTTGACCGGTAGAAAGCCAGTCAGCAAGTAGTCAGTGGCATTTACTGCTCCTTTTCACCACCACTATTGTCTGGGCCAGAGTGAGAGACAGGGGAACAAGCAGGTGGCAGTGGTGAAGAGGAGAAGACAGTCCAGGGCAGCTTGTCAGTGGGCCCTTGTTGGGGTGTGGGCCCTCAGCACAAGCCCGACCACGCATACCCTTGATGCCGGCCCCGGTCTTGATTTGTGTAAGCATGGTTCTGGGATAGTTCATCTTACTGTGGTTCAAAGAGATTTTCTGTCTTGAAAATAGATGCGTTTAGAGCTTTTTTATGTGATTTTAACATGTAGCAAACCTAAGCCTTCACATTCATGTGGGAAATAGATTCAAGTCAATAACAGAGTAATAACTGTGTGTTTTGTGGGTGTCAAGAGTGTGCATGTGTTCTGTGTGCAAAGGATGGTGTTTGAGTCAATAATATTCTTGCAACTGGTGGCATATGTGGAATTCCCCTTTGAAATTCTGCTTCTGAGATCATTTTAATTTTTATAATATTGTTGCTGTTTCTCAGGGAAAACAGTGAATTAAGAGTTGCTCTGATTGGCATTGACTGCAAAGTGCTGTTTATGGTAGCAGAGGGATTATAATGCTGATTCCATTGCTTCTGCAGTAGCAGGCTGGCTGTAAATCCCAATAGGTGTGCCACTGCCAAAATACAGAGACTGGCAGGCTCGTCATACCTCTTTACAGTGGTAGGCCACAAACGTGCATGTCCTCCATGTGTAGGCATCAGCCTTACCTGCAATGTACAACCACTGGGCCAGCATCAGGGGGATTGCAGGCTTTCACCCGTCTCAGGAAGGCTAAGATAGGGGTAGGGTACTCCGGCACACCATGGTCAGGCCAAGCCATAAACTGGAACTGCCGCAGCTCCCGCTTTTCACTGGAGCCATTCTGTGGACGAAGCCAAAAGATACCAGCTGGTGGTGGTGGGCAGTGGCTTAATCCCCTAGCTCAACACTTCTGTGTCATAAATTAATGAAGACTCTTCAGCATACATGATTACTGTACCTTCTCTGGCAATATGCACATATTCTGTACTGATTAGCTCTATTTTTGTTTAATCCTGGATTTTTAGCTGCCTGCTGTGATTTGTTGTTTGTTGCATTTTTGATTTTATTTTGTAGGCTGCTCTGAGAGCCACGCTGAAGAGCAGCTAAGAATGTTAAAACAAACAACGCTTCCCAGGCTTCACCTGAGTACACCAGCATGATGATATCAGGCCTGGCTTTTACTGCAGGGATGAGATGCACAAAGAACCCTCAAGGCTCCTCTTCCCATTCTAAGTAAGTGTGTGAGGAAGAAAACAACCTCACCACAATGCACTCATATGGCGCTGACCCATCCAGCTGTCATTCACTTCTGAACACTGGGTGCTTACTGTGCCCAAACTCAGACGGAAGACATGATGCCGTACGTGACCCTGAGCAGAGACGGGAGGACTGTGTGGTCAAGGAGTGAGTGCAGCTGGAGCTTCTGCTTTAGCTAACACCAGCCTATTTTGGATGATGGTTCTCTCCCTCCAAGCATCTGCAGAAGAGCCAATATACCTCCCTGGGCTCCTCCCTCCCTTGAGCATCTCTCTGGCCAAAAGACTTCCTGGGTGTTCTCACAAGACCTGGGCTGCTTGCATTCCCTCCTTGTTCTTGTACCTTGTATAGGGCAAATGTCCGGACTGTGTACGTTGCAAGTTCAACTGTGTCCAGCAACGTCACTTGGATCAATCCATAGGTCTCTGTACCACGGCCTGGCCAGTACTGGTCACACTTCACCTGTGATAAGACACAAGAAAGAATGGATCAGCACCTGGGCTGGGGCTCTGCATATGCCCCTAAAATGCTTCAGAGCCTGATTTGCTCCCTCTGCTCCTAATTCTCACATTTCACCTGCACTTACTAGGAGCCGATGGCTGATAGGAATGGACATACCTGGGTATATAGTGTAGAAATGCAGAACACTCATAGTGCATTTGGCCAAGACTTACAAGAAAGTGGATATTTTTGTCTTGTCCTGGACCTCATTCTGCTAGAGGCTAGTAAGACCAGATGGTCAGGCAGGGAGCAAGGAAAAACAAAATACTTGGTGGTCAAAGGTAGGAAGCAGAAACAAGGAGGATGCTAATGGGCAAGAGGGAGAGAAACCGAGAAAAATAGTCAATTCAAAAGCAATTTCTTTCCCTGTAATTTTCTGTCCTTTCCCTGCTCTTTGGGAAGATTGGTGTCTGTAGACAAGCATACTTATCTCTCCTCCCCCTCAGTGGTGAATGTGGGAAGCCTAGCCACAGCCTATAATCCTCTGTCTGGGAATCTGCTATGGCTCCTGCCTTGAGGGCCACTGGCATTGCCCTCCCCAAGAATCAGCTGATTGGGGGTGGAATCTTGTATGTGGGCATGGAACTGCAGATGCCTGAGAGCAAACTGACAGCCAGCCAGTTTGTGCCAAGGGAAGCCTAGGAAGAGAAGAGACACCCAAGGTGAGCCACAGCAGCAAACTCAGGGTGTCTCCCTATCTCCCAGGGACATTCAGAAAGCTCCCAGGGAAACAAACGGAGGTTTTATAATGAGCTGCTCTATGGCTGGGGCCCTGAAGAAATGCAGATCTAAGATACCTCTGACTTGAGATGTGTATGTGAACTGGGAGAAATGAGAAGCCCTGTCATTAGGGTAATTGAGAATGCTGCTCTCTGCTGAACTGGGGTTGGCCTGCTTGGTTGGAAAGGTGCCAAGTAACTGGAAGATGTGTCAGTTTATGATGCATATTTTCTTCTCTTTTACAGCACCATCCCTGCAATAGCTCTTTGTCAGAGCCAGAGCCCAAAAGCAAGAATAAGGAGTGTGCCTGCTGTCCATAAATGCATGGTGGACAGTCCAGTCAGCTGGGACTAAGCCCACTTCTACTCCCACTCAACGGAGAGGTACTAGCACTAAAATGTTTTCCTAGGTGCACATTTGCTGTGTATGGGTTCTGCTCCTTTATTCCAAGGCAGGGTAAGGTGGCGGAAAATCTGCCCCCCTTTTCCCCCCAACTCATCTCCCATGATCATCTCTCAATGTTTTCAGAACAAAATTCCATTTGTCTCTGCTGCTACTCCGTTTCTCCCTCACCCCATGAGCTTTTCACCAAACCAACTCTTGCCCTCTGCTTCTTGTTCTGCCTGTGCCTCTCTCTCTTGCCCAGCTAAGTCTACAGCTGCTTGGCTACAGAGGTTTCATTCCTGCCCTCGACAAGGAAGAATGAATTAGGATCATCTGGAACTGTCAAGAAATAGTAAACATAATTATTAGCTGTGTGCGTTTATAGGGAGTGCAGAGAATGAGGAACAACAGCCTAATTAGAAATCAATGGCGTTCTGCCTTTTAATTGAGGACGCTTTTAGTGGGTGGGCCTTGTATCCATTCCTGGGTAAGAGATGAAAGTGCACCCTAGAGCTTAAGAGTAGTTCCACTGCAGTGCAACTTCCTTTGCTTCATGATAGCTGCTTATTCCAAGGCATAGCCCTTTTCTGTACTCAAGTTTGGTTGGACGCAGCTTGCCTGTGCAGATGGGGAAGGCTACAGAGGAGCTGTGGCTAGCTGTAATCCTGGCTCCCCTGAGGCCACAGAAGTGTGGCCTTCAACTAGAAAGGCCTGCTGCTTGGCTCCCTCACATAACAAACAATGTAACATCAGGAAGGCAAGAGTGAAGGCCTGCCTGGGTCCAGCAGCCTCTTCAGCAAGAGTCTCCCTTTTCTGCCCAACTCTGAGGAAACTGCATCACTGTGTGTGTACAAACACAAAACAAACTTTGAAGTAATCTGTCCCAGGGTTTAATAGCAGAGCCCTAGCTGGTAATTGAAAATTATTTATTCATGACCAGATAAGAGTCACTCACATTTTCTGCCAAATTTACCCATAATGTTTATGCCCCATTTTCAAGCTCTGTAAATTTTATGCTGAAGCTGATGCACGATGGCACTAAACCAGATAAGAGAGTCTTTCTTCTGGCATCGCTCGCTTCTCATTAATGTCAGGAGCACGCTCACAACCTGGAAATTCATTTACTCCTGGCTCCAGTGGCTCCTGGCCCAGTGGCTCCCGCAACTGCTGTAAGAATAAGGAGGCTTTCCCTTCATACAGCTAATACAAAGGAATAAGAGCTGGTTTAGAACATAGCTATGACAGACCCCATCTGACCCACTGCCTGCAAAACTTGGAATGGAAGGTCTCTGATATACCTGGGCTCAAGGGCACTTCCTCCTGAGTGATGCAGACACTGGGAGAGAACAAGGGAAGTTTCCTCTGGAAAAGGATGGAATCCAGTCAGCCTGGGCTATTTCCACCCCTCCACACACACATAGGACCCTGGAGGCTCAGGACAGATTGTGCGTATTGCTGATTCTGCTGCCAATTGCAGATACTTTGGAGGCTGTAAATGGATCTGCTATTTGCAGCTTTTATGTAGTGTGCAAACATGAAAGGTAAGGACGATGCACGCTACCAAGCTGGCAGGATCTGCAGGCCATAAAAACCAAAGCACATAACCGATTTTTCCTGCAGATTGCTCCCCCTTGGCAAGATTTGGAAACCTTTTCAAGCACTGAGCTCCTCAAATCCCAGATGTCAAAGTTCAAGGCACCAATGCTCACACATAGCATTGCTGGGGCTGAGAAAGTCACTGCCATCTGCTAGCACCTATTTGAAACATTTCTCAAAAGCTCCTTGTGCTTGGAGATAAGAAAAGGAGCAAGCTTGAGCGAGCACTGAAAAGTTGAAGTGGTGTCAAAAGTGCACCCTGGCGCTTGGAGAGGGCCCAAGTGCAGGATCTGCCTTTAGATCAGGCGTTTACTCCTACCTCTCAAGCATCTCTTTGCCTGTGTTCACTCTGAAGCAATTCTGATTCCTTAGGAGACTGAACCCCCCTGGGTGTGGGTGGCTGCTTCTCCATCATATCTATATCATATCTGTAACTCTTAGCAAAGGCAGGCTGGCCTCTAAAGAGCCATGGTATGAACTTAGCTCAGTGCAGAGGAACAAGTGGGTAAGTGCACCCACCGCCCAACTACACTTGGCTGGACAGCAGGCTAGCTCACTGAAGTATGTCACCTCGAGGGTACTGCTGCATCCCCTGTCTCCTAGGAAGTAATTAGGAGAGGGAAGGATCGGAAGTGTGCTACCAGGAGATAATGTGCATCTCAAGAGCAGCAAGGCAAGAGACAGAGACAAGTGCCCAAAGGGCCTTACAGAACATGTTATCTTGGAGAAACACACTCTGTGGAGCATCTTCTGATAGGTGGACGGCCCCAAAGCAAACTGGACTTTGGATATTCATTTATTCTGACACTAAAAAGGGACCATTTCTCTTTTACCTCAACTGCAAACACAATTCTAAAACTGAAAGGCCTGTTCTGGACTTCTAAGGCCCAATTAATAGGTGCAAACAAACATTGTGGTGGCTGCTTAAATGCAACCACATGGAGGCAGCTCCACTTCACAAACTGGTTATGCAACTTATCTGTTCTTGCAATTTTAGCCATTCACAACATGAACTCTGAAAGATAGGAGTTGTGCTGGAATGCTTAAATTGCTGGAGCCGTGCAGGGAATCATTTACACACAAAACTGCTTGTCACACAAAGCTGCCACCACTTCAATATG
Organism: Heloderma suspectum; assembly: GCF_057233095.1. Classification (NCBI taxonomy): domain Eukaryota; kingdom Metazoa; phylum Chordata; class Lepidosauria; order Squamata; family Helodermatidae; genus Heloderma; species Heloderma suspectum. The sequence continues at coordinate 236,969,158 of NC_139461.1, forward strand.
TTTGACGCATCAGTCCACTGTTACTTACACAAGTAAATTGGATCTTAGCTTTAAATTCATAAACACCTTCAGAACCAACTTATTCCCTCCCTCTGCTTTGCTGGAATAGACATTGTGCCATAGCCTACCTGCCCTGCTGTGCAATGCCAATGCCTGTGCCTGTGCGCGTGTACACACACACACACACACACACGCAACAGCAGCTAGGGTAACCACATATTCTTATTGCCCCACCTTGAAAAAGGACATGGTAGAACTGCAGAGGGTACAGAAATGGGTGACAGAAAAACAACCTAGGTGGATCATCCTTGTGGAAAAGTCTTAAACAATAGGGAGCATTTAGCATAGAACAAAAGATTACTGGGGAGGGACTTGATAAGAGACTTATGAGATCATGAGTAGTGTAGGAAGAATGACTAGGAACAACTGTCAGAAACCTTGAGGCCATCCACTAAAATTAAAAGGCATGTATTTAACTCAAACAAAAGCCTGTGGGTTGTTTTTTTTTTACAATGCATGATTTAATGGAACACTTTGCTACAGAATGTTGTGATACCACTAGCACGAATTGATTTAAAATCAGGTTAGATAAAATACATGAAGGATAAAACAATAAATGGCTACTAGCCATGACATCCAGAAGTCCAACTTCAAACATCAGATGCTGGGAGAGAATAGATCATCATTCTTATTCCAGGTTTGTAAACTCTTCTGTGATCTCTGGCTGGTCAGTGTCAGGAAGTCAAACATACTGAACACTGGTCTGATCTAGAAAGACAGTTCTTACTGGGCACTAGTGTAGGCTCAACAAAAGCGGTACACATTCACATGACAAATAAGGCTCCTTCTGCACAGCTACTTGAATGCATAAGTGGCAGGGGCAAATCCATTTCTTTTTGCCATCCACCAACACTGACAAGCTATTTCTGTAAGAATCTGGGGGCGATTCTTTTCTACCTGGGGTGGGAGTGCAGACTAGTCCCTATTGTGCTGTTTGCAACTCCGCACAGTACTCCTCTGATCACACAAAGGGCAGTGTTCTGCTTTCAGTATTAACTCAGCAAAGCAAAGAAGGGTACATCACTGAGTGCATTTTCTTTTCTTCCACATACATCCCCCCTTCATTCAGCTACTTCCCTCTCCCTGAAAACTCCCCATTTCCCATCTCTTGATTCAAGACTATTTGACTAAAGAGATGAGTGCACCACAGTCCAAGCGCACATCTCCCTGCCCTGTGGTTGGCATGGAAACATAAAATATTCTGTGAGCACAAATGCTCACTCCAAAAGATGTTACTTTCTGGAGAGCCCTCTGACCAAGATTCTCCAGACTGAGCCCCATGCTTCTGAGGGTATTCCTACACACAGGCATCTTCAGCCCAGTGACTCCTGGGCAAGTGGGAAAGGCTTGGCTATGTGGGGGTTTGTATAACCCTCCCTAAAGCTCTGTGTACACATTCAAAGTGTATGCAAGGGGACAGGGATTGTAACTGTGGCAGCTATCACCCTTCAGTATGCCTCATCTCTGTATGTTGGAAGACACATCTGCACAGTGGCCTATGCATGGAGACGCCATGCACCATCCCAATTTCTCCAGTTACAGTTAACACTGTTGCCATGTATGCCACTATAGAAATATGCCCTCCAATGCGTGGAGGCTGGGCATGCCAATGGACTGGGCTTGCCATCCTGATTACGATCCTTCCCTCTTTGAATCCCTTTGAGCATCTTCACAAGGCCTGAGAGAGGCTCAAAGCTTTGCCTGTCAAGCCATTATTTCCCACAGGGAGTCATGCTGAGATTTTATCCTTTCTATGTAGCTTTATAGGGTAAGATTACCACCATGACTCACTGATGAAGCAACCCCCCTGCAGTCTACAAAACAGTCATAAAACAGATTACCATCCCCATCCCCACCCTTCCGAGTCACTTCACTCATATAGGCAAATGGTGGCTGATTATAGTGTTCAGATAAGGATTTCTAAAATTGATTGAGTGGGGAGAATATAAATGATGGGCAGGCTGGCATCAATACATTATTCCTATCTTTGCCTGTAATGCTGTACAGCTCTAATTTCCTCAGAGGCATACTCTTAGGACTCCTCCGTGTCCCAGTACTATATGAAGCTGCACACCCAGATTCAACATGGACTGCACCTCTCCGAGTTATCCCAGCCAAGCAGCAGAAGTTGAGTTTATTCATACCCGAGACTTCTCCTCCAACCGGGTCATCATGACAATTGTGGCTGTGCGTTGTTCCCATACCATCCTCCAGAAGTCACTAAGTGTTTCTGGCAGAGGCCCCTGTGTAGCAATGTAGGCATTCTGCTTGCGGTAGCCGTCGATGTAATTAGCATTGATGTAGTCACTTCCAGGGACTCCTGAACGACAGAGAAAGAGCATGAGTCTTCAGGAAGTTGAGAAAGCAAAAGGACTTGCTGGGAGAGAGAGGAGATCATACAGACACCTCATCTAGAATGACAGGACTGCCAAGCAGACCTCTGGCAGAATGGAAATAGATGAGGGGCCCATTTTAACTGGCATTTAAGCAGTATACAAGGAGGAAATTGTACTATCCCACAGAGCACAAACAACCCCAATCAGACGCTCTGGAGACTGATGAGTGTTCCGCAAAATCAAGAGATCAAGCTGTTTGTCCCTTGCTACAGCAGCAGCATAAAGTCTGTCCAAGGGTTGGGTACTGGATGTCCCAAGAAACTTGTGGCCTACATCTCTTTGACAATAGCTTACTCACCTCTTCCAATGGGATGAATTATTGAAGCAACTGCTTCAGTAAAGGCAGAATTGCTTGTAGGACACATACTCCTGCCAGGCCAACCCTCAAACCTGACATGTATTTTGGAGCTAACATCACACATTGGGTTAAAAATATAAGGCCCTTATTCACACTGCAGGATACACAAGTGCTAAGGTACTTGATGTCCTTAATGAGCCATATCTTTCCCCTCCCTCTAGAGGTTATTTTGCTCCAACTATAATACACTGGCTCAAAATTACAAGGGAAGCTCAACATGGAACCAACTGCCCAAACAGGCAGTCCAGAGATCATTTTGTGGTTGAGTACACCTCCTAGAGAACATAAAATCCTTGCTTTTCCTGGACCGTTCAATGAAAAAATGAGGCTAAGGACCAGTTTGGACAGCTAAGATGCACAAGAGGCAGCCACATTCTGGCTCAGACATGGGCAGATATCAGAGATAGTAAAAGGCTCTAGCCATGGTCAAAGAGGACCTGCACTCTTGCTGTTCTCTCATAGCCATAGCTATAGGAGGTGATGCATACTCCTATTGGCACTCTTTTAAAAAAAAGAATATCTTATGTCAATTTCATCTCTTGTTGTTCACTGCTCTGGAATCTGTTTAGATGTGGAGCGGTATACAAATGTTGTAAATAATAATAATAATAATAGTAGTAGTAGTAGTAGTATGGAGCTTCAACTCCTCATGTCTGATGCAGGGCATTTTGTTAGCACCAGGAGCTGCTAATAGACTCACCATCAATGGAGGTCAGGATGACACGAGAGTGGTCATAGGCAATTACATTTGCATAGCGGTTCTTTGGTTTGTTCACTTCCAGGTTGGAGTTCTCCCAGGTGAACTGCTGCCCAGGATCAATGGACTGCAAGAAAGAAGAGAGGAAAAGAAACACTAAGATACAGTGCTTACTCTCAATTTGTGGCATGTTTACACGCTTTCAAGCTATCACACATCTTCTTAATTCTGAAATAAACAGCAGCCACTCCCAGAATATAAAAACAGTATAGAATGAAAAATGCAAAAGATTCATATTAGAGATCTGAAGGCTAATTCACAAGATTTATTTGCCACAGGTGCATTCAATCTGGGCAGACAAAAAAGCCCTGTCTATGCTGAGACATAAACCCCAAAAGTGAACTTAGGAATTGGCCACTTGCAATCAGTGCAGTAATTAGTTTTTACATTATGTGAATTCTCCCATGTCTAAAAGCCAAAAACAGTGATTCACTACAAGCTGGTAACAATTGTCTTGTATGAATAAATTCTCTGATGTGCAGCATATTGGGAAATCTGTGCCCAGTTGAAGGCCTTGAAAGGGCAAAATACCCAAAATATATTTCAAAGCAAATTTGAGAACAGAAGCATGCACATAAAGTTGATGCCTCTTTTCTTAGGGATGAACAGTGGGCTTTATGGTGAACATAAGTCTAGGAACACAGATCACTGTTTCTCCACTGCACAGCGTGATTTGTAGGGGGAAGGGAAGTGTCTGTGTGTGCACAATTGTGCATACACAACTAACCTTTCCCTGGCAACCTCTCTATCTACTTTTCCTTGCTTGTTACAGCAGATACTTGTCTATGAACAAACGTGTGTTGTGTGGGTGGGTTAAGGCTCTTTCAACTGCTGTTTCTTCCCTATAAATCCCTCCCCACACTACTTGGCAGCAGAGAAACAGCAACCCAGGTACCCAGGCCAATAGTTGCTGCTCAACATTTTCAACAGACCCAAATCCCTCATTGCTCAAGTTTTTCCCCATCTTTGCGTACCAGGCCTGCTAGAGCTACTTTTAAAAAGGAGCATCTGTCATTTTTTCAGTGAGTCAAATGTGCAAATGATGGCAAGAGAGGTTGAAAAAATGCCATTCAACGTCACAGCGTACAATAGAAGCTCAGAGTAGCAGAGTGAGTGCAGTTCCTGGCTTTCCTTCCCTGGGGAGCACCAGGTTAGGTGAAGCACAGCATTCAGGTGGAAGGAGGCATTACTTCATTCATCCTCACAGAATGGAGTAACATGCGGTGGAAGCAATATTACCCAATGTGTGACCCTTTTACAATATGTTCCTCCACTCCATACTCAGCCAGAGAAATCTCTCTCAGCTAGATAATACTCCATAGTTTTATTTATACGTCCCTTCACTTTGGGGTTTATGAGAAACACGTGAACTCCCTCCTGCCTCCTAAATGTAGGTTCAGAGAACAAGTCGTAAGGAAGCCTTGCCCATCCAACCCACTTGCCTTCTTTCATCAACATATCTGCCACAGTGCTCTCTAGCTGGATTACTTCTCCACATAAGCAAATATTGCCTGCTCTCCTGCAAAAGCTCCCTTATACACCTGACTGCGGTCTCCAGCAAACAATACCCGGCACATGGTCTCTCCCAAGCCTGACATGGCAATTGGGGAACCATTCTCTACGATGACAGGATACCGCAGTGGACAGAGGGCTCTTTTTCCAGTGGCCCACAGGCGCACTTACGGCTCACCGTGACTAAGCAGGCCCAGAGCAAGCCCCTTTAAGACAGATAGGAAGCCAAGACATATCAGAATGCACATGAGCAGCAAAGCAAGAACAGCTCAGTATCTGTTCAGTTTGTGCTGGCATTTTTCCTGGCCTGTCTCCTCCCTAGCACCACTGGGAAGCTCCCTTGCCTTAAGCTATGAATAACTAGTGGCTATGCAGACACTGTCCTTCCTCTGCATTTTGAGGAGCAACAGCTGAGACTGCCATCAACAAAACCATCAGATGGGGCTGGGTCACTGGGAGGAATGATGACCAAGTTCAAGGTATTGCACCAGCCCTTCTGGCAAAACAGAGCATCCCTGTGTTAGGTTCAATGGCAGAGGATCTCCATTTCAAGGAAAACCAATGTAGCACACAAAAGGGGTTTTCACAGCCTCAGCAGGGAGGATATGACATCACAGCACTGCTAATAGGCGGTTTGGGAAATGCAGGATGTAAATAGACGTTTCCAACAGGAACCCTATAATCTTCTATTATCAGAGTAATAAGCAGGCAGCGCAGTGCAAAGTGGCAGGAGCAGACGCAGCCCAGCTCTCTGCAGCTCATGACTGGGGCTCTTGTCACACTAAGCAGATCTCCTAGGCCGACACCAGGGGTACTTCCAGACAAGGCTTTTATTGTGCCTCATTCATGGAATTTTACAGAGGGCCCAGATGACACTGTGATCCATTTGTAATCAGCCTGTGTTTCCCCAATGCTGCATCCATCTTTTTTCTAACTGCAAAATGTTATGCAGTTCAAAAATGTGTGCATATGTGTGTGTTTGCAGTGCAATTTTCAGCAGATGGGGACAGCAAAATGTGCAACTGAGGCAGGGTAGGAGGAGATGTGGATGACCTTTTGGGGGTGCCCCTCCTTTCTCTATTTCTTTGTCCTGCATTTCAGGTTACAGAGCCATTTTGTGTCCTGCAACGCAAGACTTTTCCCCTCTCCCAAGACTTCTTTTAGGGAGAAAAGCAGGGAGAGATCCCACTGAACACAGCAGTACTTACTTTTGAGTAAAGATGTGTCGGAGCTAACTGCAAGACTACAACCTTCTTATTGGTGCTCAATTTATTTTTATTTTTTAATTGAAATTTCACTAAGCTGGAATAGAGACACTGTGAAATTATCCAAGAGGGTTTTTTAAATGACAGGGAGGTGAAACTGACATACATTTTTGTCAATTTGAACAGTCCTCCCTTCTCCTTTTGAGTCACTTGAATCAAAGGAGCCCCTTCAAATGTCCAGAGAAAGGAGAGGGGTTTAAGGGTGTTATTCTGCAATTTCCTAACCAAGCTGTGAAACTGAGCAGAAAAATATATATGGATTTACAGCCCCACTGCCATCATGTTTACTTGGAAGCAAGTCTGCAATCCACCTGTCCTGTGCTGCAAGCACTTCAAAATGCACACACGCAGTGTGCTAAATGTGCTGGAAAACACTTACTTCAAAATAGGAGAAGGGGTATGTTGCAACCATGAGGGCTCCGAGAAGGGGAAGGGACAATATTGCCCACTCACTATGTTATGCCCACTGTGTGGTTGGAACATAGTGAGGGCACACGCACCGAAGAAGCCTGGAGAAGTGTGGACAGTCCATGGGAATTTTGCTTTTAGCTTACAGCAGAAGAGCAATGACTGGCAGTGCTAGGAGCCTCTGGCTGGAAGTACCCCAAGTCTCTCTGGCCCACGCTGACCCGGAGTTGTCCATCTTACAAACAGACAGTTCTTGTTCTCCCCACTATGGAGGAGTTCCATCTGGCTACTTGGTAAACGACATTTCTCTTTTTGCAGTAAGACTGTGATAGGATGTGTTTACTTCTGGGCAGGTATTTCACAGCTCAAAACAAACGCAGAAAATGGAGCCTATCCCAAGACTGACATTAGGAGGGACAGTTTCAAAATATTTTGATAAATAAAATATTGTATTTCACATTTTCAGTAGATATGATAACATCCTCAGCTCAGAACCTTATCCATTTATGGATGAAAGGCTGATAATACACAACAGCCAAATGTCAAGCTGTTTTGGATGGAGAAAGCCACCTTTTCAAACAGTTAAGAAAATGGCTACTTTCTCTTATTCACATACTTCTACCACTAGAATGGCTATATACAGTGAAAAACTATGCGCCCACAGGTCTTGTTCAAAGGCAGACGGGTAGGGTCAGAAGTGCAAAACACACCTCTGCTCAGACTCACATTGAGATAGCTGCAATGTCTGGGGAGGGGAGGGGAGGGGAGGGCAGCACAGCTTCACCATCTCTCCCCCTGCCCCTCTGCTCCATCAGCGCTGCCATTAAAGCCACTGTTTCTCTTCGGAGTGAGAAGGTGCAAAATCCTCCACTGTTCTGTCACTAACGACCCCATAAGAGGGCAAACAGGTGAGAAAAGCAGAAGGAGGAATCCACCTGGCTGTGAAGAGGTGCTAATTAAATACGCCTGCAAATGAGTGGCTCATTTAGAAGTGAAATGATTTAATTTAAACCTCAATGATGAATTAATGTGCACCTGTTTCTCCCTTAATGGTGAACAAATGAGTAAATAAGGCAGGGAAGCTGGGGTGCCCAGAATGCCACTGAAAACCATTATGCATAGTGCTCTAGATGGGCCACACACCAAGGAAAAGGTTAATCCCCTCACCTACCTCCTCTCCCCTGTCCAGGGGCAAATCATCTTTACCTCAGCAGTATATGCAAATTTATTCCCACTCTTTGAGCCCAACCACAAGCAGGCACTACCCAACGGAGGGCGGTACCAGCAGAATGTGTGCGCGTGTGCATGTGCTGGAGAAGGGGGTGAATGGGAAACCATGGCTATACAGTTATCAGCTTTTTCTCTACCAGGACTCCTGTGCCTTTAATAACTGAACGATCAGCAGAAATACAGCAGGTGAGGCTTTTCCTGGTATGCAAGCCCAGTAATGACAGCTTTACTTGATTTTTGTTAAAATCACAGGAACCCTGCCAGAAAAAAGTTGGCAACCCACTCTTTCAATACAGATTTTTGTACAAGCTGGGACAAACTTTGTTAACTCTGTGGGTTGGCTAAGGAATGCCGTCCTGCAGTACTATCAAGAGGGATTGTAACCTTCCTAAGCTGTGAACCTGAGGCCGTGTTCTAACACAAGCACAACAACTTTGTGAACACTCAGCCCAGCATATTAATGGTGGCAGTTCAAAAAGACATGTTAGCATAACCACTGGCCAATGCTGAACCACAACGATGCTTAAATGGGGAAATAATGGCTCATGAACTGGCAACAAATCAAACTGTAGCACTTCTGACAGAAAGAAAAAAAACCCTCCCAGTTTCTATGATAAACTGCAGTACGATAAGCAGTCCTGGTTCTGGGAACTTGCACATAGTCGTGGTGGGATCAACAGGTGCAGGAGAGGAGAGACTGAAGAAGGAGCAAGGCTTGGTCCCTGCAGGTAGAGAGGCAACTGAGGATAGTCAAGCTATGAGGAGCTCACCCCAAACCCACTGCCTGTCACAAGAGCTTGATGGCAGTGACAGATATGTTGTTGTGTACCTGTCCATCCTTCTACTCCAATGCTCTCTTCCCCTGCTTGTTGTGGGTTGTAACTTGACTCCTGCTTGCTACAGCAGAGAGGAGAGAAGCATCAGCAAAGGGCCTGCTGAAGCAGCAGGGTGGGGGGTCTTGTTACTGCCCACTTGCTGACACACTGGATTAGAGCTCTTAAAGTGCCAGGCAGTATTCTCTGGGGGAGCTCTAGGAAAACCCCAGCAGGCTGCTTGTTTGCCTGTCAATGGCCAAGGGGAGACTAAGGAAACTCTGGAAGTGGGACACTTGGCAGGCTCTTTCAGGAGGATGGGAGGAGAGAGATGTCGCATGGTACAGGCTACTTGACTATTTCCTGGCTGTACCTGTCATCACACAACTACATGTCTGCACCTTGCGACAGCTCCTGATGGGCCCTAACGCTGTGGCAGCTGGCTGGAAAAGAGATGGCTCAGATCCATGGAAGCATGTGATGTGCTTCATGATCATCCAAGGGGCAACTACAAACGTGTTGTCTCAGCAGGTGGCTGCTAAGCAGACTCTGCGGGGCTTCCTCAATGACTGGCTTCACAAAGGTTCCCCAGAGAGAAGGCTGAGTGTGGGGCATCCTGGGAGCCATGATGGGTGGATTCCAAACCAGCAAGATAGAACCAGGGCAGGGAGATGCTGAGGGCCAGAAATCCTGGGTTAACTTTCCTGCTCTGTGATGGAAACTGGTGAAGGTGAGAATAAGGTGAAGTCAGAAACAGAAATTGCCACCATTAGGGGTCTCAGAGTAAGGGTGTATAACGAAAAGATCTGGATCCAAACACTGGACCCTTTCCCTCCTTCCATAACACATCTCATATGGAGGGAGCTGTTCTAGTATCTATAGTTGCTTGGATTTTAATCTTTCTGGAGCACTGCAGCCACCATCTACTATGCTTAGAGATTTTATTATATCAAGCGGCATATAAGTAGTACTAATAATGAATAAATACGCTGACCCCAATAAAGTGAGGCAGGGATAGGCTAACAGCCCCTTATAACACTGTGTAATTTACACATCCCAACAATTCAGGGGAGAGGCACATTTTGCAGAAGGCATAAGTACACAGCGGTCCCATTTACTGAGCTAAGTGGGCAAAGAATCACCTGTCCAGAAAGTTTGGGGAGTATGCCAGCAGTCCATGGCGATGCAAACTTGTCAAGACTGGTGACTCTGCCTGCTTCCCTGCAGTGTTCACTTTAGTATGGGCATCTTCCTGTGCCAGTATTCAAAAAACATGTCAGATAGTAGGCAGATATATCTAAAGCTCGTTCCCCTCGCCACCCTGTAACATTCTCAAGTGTGTAGTTGATCCACACAGCTTCTCAAGTTATTAAAACAGTATTTCCCACTTGACACAAATGGCCATTCTGTGAGTATATTTGCCTTAGCATGATGCTGCATACACTTCAAAGATCCAGCATTGACACAAAGGCTCCAGCCTGGTTTTGAACCCAAGGGGAAGGAACAACATAAGGTATATAAAGGCCCATGATCAGGGCCAGACCTACTATTAGGCAGAGTAAGGCAGCTGATTTTGGCTGTCATCAAAGGGCAGCACATGTTACTTATTTAATTATTATTGTATTTTTACTATCACGGACAGGCGCATATCGGATTCTATTTCCTATGTGGCAAAATTACTCAGCCAGCCTTGAGTACTATGCACCGTGGCTTTGGGGTGGTAGTAGTGGCAGCATTTGCTGCTCTGTCTCAGGCAGCAAAATGTTATGTGCTGGCTGTATGACCAGTGACAGATATAAAGAACCGAACTGTAGCCAATTCACCCACTATACACATAGCAGATAGCATCTGCTCCCTGTCAGCATGGAAAAAGCACTCTAGTTCTCCAGTCAATAGCAAAAGCTAGGTTCACTCAATGAGCAGAGGAGAAGCACTTATCCCACCTTAAAATTGCGTAATATTTATCCACAGTCTGGTAGACCACCTGCTTTGCGTATCCTGTGGGCACAGGCTGCCTGCAGTACAAACAACAGTCCAACAGGAGGAGCTCAAGTACAGCCATTGTTCCAGCACAGCAAGTGTAGATTAATAATTAACACGCTGGCAGGATTGTGTTTATTTAATTCTATTAATCCCTGGCTGTAAATTCTCTCCAAGTTTCACTGTACACCAAGGGCTAAAGATACTCTCTCTGTGGCTTAGTTCACCCACCACATACAGACCAATTTAGAGTGACAATGAGCTAGCCACTCCTATCATGTACGCAAGGCACACGGAGAACAAGTTGCCTTCAGGTCCAGAACAGTTCACAACTGGCATTGGCATCACTAGGCAGCCATATCATTGGGCAAATCCTTTTTCTGCTCCACCTACTCTCTCCATCACAGATGCAGATACAACTGCAGCCTCTGCAAGCTGCTGACTCAGCACCTGACCTCTCTTTCTCTGCTATTGCCCCTGAGGACCTAAAGCAGAGGTTGCAGACTGCAGTGCCTCTCCTCTCACTGAGGAGCAAGGTTTTGCTCAGCTGATGGTTGCTCCTAATGTTATCTGTGGCTAAAGTGCTGTTAAGTATTCAGACCTGTGAATTGCCCTTTGGGCTTGAGCATGCCCTCGGCAGAATGTGCAAACTTGTCTTAAGGACGTTTTGCTGCTAGGTTCGTGTGAGAATACCGAAAATGCAATTCTTCCCAATGTTTATGAGAGAGCAAATAGCTTTGAGGGATGGTCCAAATTGCTCTCCCTTCCCTTTTTGCTGCTTGGGTCAAGTTAACTGGGACTGAGAGTATACACAGCTCAAAAAGGGTCAATATACCGGACTGCCTAGCTCGGAGGGTTCATGAGTGAGATCGGAGTCCTTTGGGGGTAGAAACTGTAATCAGTGAGGGGATACAGAATACCCTCCCTATGTAGCAATATGTCCTGGTGCTATACTGCTTTTTCATTACTCAGCTTTGGTACACAAGATTGCTCTTGAATAATTTACCTATTTTTCTGGATTTCTCCTCCCACATCATGCTGCTATGCAGCACCTGCTGTGCCAGTAGCCTCCATGTGCTTGTCAGGCCTGAACGTTTCAATTTTCTCCAGTAGCACTATGGACAACCCAAGAAAAGTTTGTTTTACTTTTTCCCCAACTTCCTGAGTGGGCAAGTTTTGCTTCAGGACTCTTTGTGCCAATAAGAAAATCCTCTCCCACTACTCAGCCCACCCTGGTCTGGGAAAAGTGGCTCAGACTAGGGTACAAGGCAGCAGAATCCCTGAGAAAAAGCCGTTGGCTGCTATTAGTTCCCTGCTGAATAGCTACTTCAGGATGGCCAATATAGCAGATGATTGCCTGAAACTGGAATTGGAAAGAGGGGAATTGGAAGGATGCACATCACAAATGTATCTAATGGCCACTTTGAGAGACACTGAGCTCTCCAGTGTAACTCAGGCCCCTTATAAGAGCAGGGTCACTCAGCCCCAGATGCTGATGCTGCTAACGTTGCTCACAGTCTTTTCATGCAATGCTCCAGAAAAAAGATTCCTGTCACAGTAGTCTGTGAAACAAAAGGTCCAGCTACAAATGGGCTTCCATGTGGGGAAAAATGCAGATGGGTTGGCAGGCAAACAGGCACATGGAATGATCATGCCTGCTTATTTTGTGCACTCACCTAGTTAGGAGCCCTGCTTGGACATCATACTCCTCTCTCTGGTATATCCTATGGATTAGTAGTGCGGGGTTAACTGTTTCCCCAAACCTCCTAGACGTTAGTCCCACTTTCACATGTGAGCCTTTAGCTAGCCAGTGATTCTCCCTGGCTTCCTGGCCCCTGTAATCTTGCCTTGTGGGTAATGCTTGTATCACATCTCTTGAATCAAGGGAGATATGCTGCAGCAAGGGGAGGTCAGGGGCAAAGGAAGATAACAATTCAAGTAGGACCAATAATGCGTATAAAGGACACTTCCTCAATTTATCCTCCCCCCTCTCTCCATATGAGAGTGTTTTATTTATGATATAAACCCCTCATTGCTGAAGTGGGCCCTGCAGGGCTTGCTGCAAGCACAGGAAAACATTTATCCTGCTACTGTGACTCTAATAGCTACAAGGGAACTTTTTCCAACATAGCAATTTTTCAAATTAATCATCTGCCTAGTAAATGGTTCATCGTGGAGAGAAGGAGCTTGCGAGCAAGAGACATAGCAATTCGTGGGTTCTCAATAACGCTGTTTTGGCCTCCATAACAACATAAGCAACACTCCAGTGGCTACTGCACACTTTACATTTTCCAGCAATTATTCATAATTATCAGAAAATGTGTAAAATGTAATGTGAGAATGGCCACAGAAGTATCCATATTGCTCCCAATATACACATTGGGAAGCCACTATATATATAGGATGCAAAACAGGTATGCACATGGCCATTCCCACGTTACAGTTTATACACCTTCAGAATATGGACAGTGATGCCAGTGTCAGAAAAGGTAATAGTCAACTGGTCCTAACTGGAGACATGAAAGAACTGAGAGAGGCAGATATAGAAGTGTGGGCCACGGATCAGGATTAAGAGGTGTACACAGATACGGGATTGGGGGAGCCATGGTATTGAAGTACTAGGATTTCTTGGACAGATGAGTCAGGATGGAATTCTTGTTAGTTCAGCAAGGCTAAGGTAAGAAGCTGCAGAAGAAGCTACAGTTTAGGAGAACATGGATCCAAAAGAACACATAAGGCTGCTCACCTCATATTCCTGGGAGAACTTCAGCCCATCATTGGCCTTCAGTCGGTCAATGTTGTCAGCGAGGTCTGTCACTGGAATGGGAGGGTGGTCACGCATGCCTGCCAGAACAAACATAAGGGAGAGGGAGGTAGCAGGGGGGAAAATTATTGCTAAGTTAAAGGGGAGTTATTCTTCCACATGTACACAGTGAACCAGATGGCAATGTGTAACACTGGCAAGATGGATGGAATATGAGCAAGGTAACATGACATGCAGTGCCCAAGCAATGGCACAATGTACGTGTACATGCTCAGATGAGACAGCAACCAGCCAGGTGGCTTCCACATACCAGGTGGAAAGGGTGAAGGGGCTTGGAAAGATGTTCCTGCACAGAATGTGACTGGGTTAGGCTGGGGGGCAGCAATAAAGCACAAAGCTCTTACAGAATGGGGACCGGCCTTCAGTTCACCAATAGTGTGCGCTACAGTGAAGAAATAGAGATCCTGAACAGATGCCTCCTTTGCTTACTGGGCCTTGGGACCAGTTTCTGTATCTCTCTCTCTAACAGCCCACTCATACCCACAGAGATTGAGGCAGCAGTCAGGTCTTAAGCATTAATAGCCACATTCCTACTGGAAAGGCACCAGTAACTCATTCCTCTAATAACTGGGTAATTTAAGAACATTTCTTATCCAATAACGTTTTGCCTACTGACACGGTGGGAGAGCAGAGGGTCTGGGCAGTAAGACGACATACTAGCTTAGAGTATGTTGACTGCATAAGAATACACAACCAGACTAAGTGGACTCACACCACACTCTTAACTACCCACCTGGGCTCTGACAGCTGAGCCCCACCTTTGTTCCTCTGTAATGCTCAAAGCATCAACATGAAATTAAATCTGCAACAGACCCCACCCACTTTCATTTTCTTCCTTTCCATGGGGGGCTAGAGCCAAAGTAAACCTTACAAGCCTGTGGGGACAATCAATTCCCACCTTCCTTGTTTGCCCACCCAACATCAGAAGATCGGAAAATTAAAATAACATCTGCAAGTGACACACTTCATTTGAAGCTCATTAAGACACAGGACAAGAAAGAAAAAGAGAGCAACTACTCCTGGGCTTAAGGCATTCCAATAAGGTATTGCCAACAGAACAATGGCTGAAAAGGACATCCAGGAGATGAGCAATTCCCAGCTTATTGGACCAGCATTTCCATTTCATTTTGGAAGAAATGTTATATGGCCTGCTTGCACGATAAATGCATCCTTTGCAATGGCAGCCAGGCCTTGTCTTCCTAAAGTCAGAGCTGTAACTATACAACTTGCCAAGAGAAGAGCAGCTGCAGTCTCATGTGCTCAGCCCAGATTGCAACTTCACTGGCTGATTTCTGAATGCCATCTTTGGAAAACTGTCAAGACCTAACCTCTCCTCCTTTCCTTCTATGTAGGCTGGAGCATCTTCTGTGAATTGCAACAGAAACTAGCCTTTGGAGGACTGCCTGGTCCATAAGCCAGTGAAATTGTTAGCTCTATGTCTGTGGTGAGTGAGGTTGACCTTCATGACATTGAACAAAAAAAGATGAGAAAGAAAGGAGAGGAAAAAAAAGAGAGTGAGGAAGAAGCAAAAGGAGGAGAAAAACTAACTTGAGATATTCGGGCAACTGGGGCCACTGGCACCTGCAAGAACAGAAATCCCATTAGCTGTTGCTGAGGGCGGAGTCAAGGGTATGACAAAGGAGGGTCAAAGGGAAGCATAGAAGTCCCCACCACGAAATTCAAAAGCCTGTTTGGGAGAAAAAATTGCAGCGCAACACTTGCTACACATGTGGCAGAATGGTGAGTGATGTATTAAGACAAGCAGCAGCTACAACTAAGATTATTTCACAGACAATTTTACTACCACAAAGTGGATAGGGATTAGATTTTTCCCACAACGGACATGATAAATGGTTTTGCCTGTTGGCCTGGAAAGAGAGTTCCCATTTCTAGCACACGTTGTCTTCCCAAGACCATACTTCCCTTGCTACATGAGCCAGCAGCAGAGCCTTGTGACCATGGTTGCGTCATAAGTCGCCCAACCACTTAATAGTGACATCACTTTGCCTGACCGGTCACAACGCTGCAAAATGGAACATGAGTACAAGGGAACTGACAATCCATGCAAGAAGCTGTGTCTGAAGAAGAAACTATTAAAGTGATACACTTAATATTTAATAACAGCAGCCTGATTAATTATGTACTGAACAAAGCCCTTCCTGCCTCTACATTTGGCAGCAGGGATATTAACTACCAGACTGCTCAGGGTTTAGTTGCTGCTGTCTGGCCCACAGAAGGCACCCATCCATATCAGTATGAAGGTGAGATTAGGTGGAGGCAACGTAGTGACTCAGGCTGTAACATGAGTGCTGGAGCTCTTTGGCATATCGACTGCTCCCTGCTGGCCACTTGGGAAGACAAAAGGGTGCAAAGGCTGGAAGCAGCAGTTCAGCTATTCTAGTCAAGCCTGAGAATATGTCCACATGAAGCTGGCTCACCTTCCTCAAGCTGTGCCTTTGTCAACGTTACTTTTTGTGCAACTTGCTTTGTACCTGAGCACAGCTTTGTGCCATATTTATGCTTCACTCCTCACTCTGTGACTAGACTTCCAGCTCTCCTATCATGCTGGACTGTGCAAGTTATTTGGTGAAATACTGACTTTCCACTAATAGGGTGGGACGAGTTCCCATCCCACAGCTCTACAAGCTCTACAAGCTACATGGCCCTGACCACTGTCCCATCTGTAAGGTGATATGAGGTGGTGGAGCCAAGTCCTGGACAGACAGAAAAGAGAGCAGTGCTGCACATTATCACAGGCTAACTAGCAGCTCCCACCCTGGAGATACTTCCCTGCAAAATCTACCACTAACAGGACAAACAGTTCAAAGGGAAAGGAATACAGGACACATCTTGCAAGGTAGAATTTTGAAGCCAAGGAAGTCCTAATTTACAGCTCAGATGGCTCAAGTGTCTTCATGAATCCCACCAGTTAAGAAGGGCAGGATGGCAAGCTGCTTCTGCTCTAACAAGGGGAAATGTAAACCCAATCCTGTATTGGTGAGGATGAGACACTCTCCCAAAAACAGCCAGTCTAAGACATGCTCCCTGCTGAGATACTGTTGCCAGCAGCACTTATAGCTGCAAACTGCCGTAAGAGTTGGGTGGTGGGAGGCACTTCAGGAGCCAAGTCACAATAACAAACCAGCCTACTGGGATAGCATCTGCCTACCTTGCTGTTGGACAGTAAACCTATCAGTGTGTTGGACTTTCCCTCTGCTGCCTAATTTTTAGGTATATTCCAAAGATGACAAAACTGAATGTCATCTTTGGAATATACTATAAATCCTGCCAAGACTCAACAGAGCCACATTCCTGGTCATTAGTGTGTCTGCCCATCTTTTGTGACACCTACTTGGTCTGGCCTTAGAGCAAGCAGCAAGCCAGGCACCCCTATTCTGTTTATAGCTGCTATCAGTCATATGTGTGGGCACTGTATTAAGTCACTGGCCATTGGGACTAGGTTGATGGGGTGCACACGTACTGAAGGAGGTGGTGGTGCAAACAGTCTCTGGTCATAAACACCTACCCATAAGAGAGGCACAGAGCTCAATGGGGATGGGAGGCTGTACAGCCATAGCCTACCTGGTGTTTGGTAGTTGAGCCGTCTCATTTCAACAGGGTCAGAGGAATGGGCCAGCAAGGAATCCTTCAAGCCAATGGAATGTTCATCCTTAGAGGAGGGTGAATTGGCCCTTTTCCTAAAGGAAGAGAAGGCACAGCTTACAAGTCGAACGTGGGGTTGGCCCAAATCGCTGAGAGCTTCAAGATGGTCAGGCAGCAAACTCAATAATATACCTACCAGCAAGCAAGGGAGACTGGTAAACCCTTCCCCTCTCAGCCAGGCACAGTATTACAGAAACTCAAATTCCACCCCCATTCATTTATTAGAGGCTACTTCCTGTGGTGGAAGAACACATGGAATATTTTCCCAAGTATTAAAAAATTATTTAAAATGTGAAGAGTTGTAATATAATGGGGTAAGGGCTCTTCAGGGTGAGTTTTACTGGTCCATTAATACTTGTCTTGAATAGCTGAAGGCCCCCCAGGCGTGTGTTAATGGAACAATAAAATACACTGTTGTCTCTTCATGCTATATTTATGCCTACAGCTCCACCACCCTAGGCTCTTATCCTGGTAGATTTCACTAGCTAAGCAGAGATGAACCTGTCCAGTAATTAAATGGGAGACCTTTACAGGAAATTTTGGGATGGCAAGAATTATTGGTGACGTTCACTCACTATCATTAAACCAAATAGCCCCATATGGTGCTGCTTTTCCATACTTTACTGCAGAGCTGCAATGTGTTTTCTGGGGCAACTAAGTAGAGGTGGGGCAGGAAAGGGATGTTTTAGCTCCAGAAACAGACACTGCAGTCTCTCAGATGGGTACTAGGGAGCATTGTACTGCAGCCTGCAGGCAAGTCAACAGGTGTGAATGTTTAAATCTCTTCTATAGAGGTGAAGGGACTTTGGAGTTCTTTCCGGCAAGCCAGAGCACTGATGATTAATGTGGAGAGCCCTTGAGAGCACCCTGGAAAAATGTCAATTTGCCTGATGGCACAAACCCATTCGTTGAAGGGAGAAAATGCCACAAGGCAGCATGAGCTGCTAGCAACCCTCAGCCCCTAGTGGTGCTAGCAGGCACCAGGTTGTTCTGGACGGATGCAGCGCAGTTAGCGTGGTACCTAAAGAGCTCTCTGTGCTGCGTAGAGACGAGGTTTGTTCAATAAATTTGTTTAGCTGCATTGGGGCGAGGGAGGGAGGGGGAAGAGTAATTTATAAAGTAGCCACATCATTACAGCGTCTGAAATAAGAGCTCTGTGTCAGCCTGAATTCATCCCCTGAAGAGACTAGTGTACAAGGCAGTCAGAAGCTCTGCTTTGGCCCCTACTTCCTGCTGAAGGTGAATCCCACTCTCTGGTAATAGCATTCCAGATTTATCAGTGATCAGCTAGGCACCAAAGTCTGCAACCAGTGGGAGACCTTTACTGGATACATCGTGACACCAAGAAAGGAACGGCTCAGAGCACAGCCTTATTGAAATGATTTACAGAGCATGTCGAGTTCACCAAGGAACTCAAGTCAGCTTGTGGCAATGTCATCTCCCTGGCCAATATGCGGGTGGGGGGAATAACCCCACAAGCACCAGGACACCAATGCTTTGAAAGTGACTAGTTCCCTGAAATCTGGTCACACCTTAATTGTGAACTTCTTTATTTAACTCTAACAGCAAGACTAAGGGTGCTTCTAGATGGAGGGTTCCTAGTGCTACCAAGTAATGGTGCGACTATTATGTCTTTTTCTCCTTAATGGATTTTCTGTGGTAAGAAAAAAGAGGAAACAGGTGGTGGGAAAACATGGAGGGTTCCCAGTGGAAGATGACTACATCTGGATGCCTGCCTTAAAATTATGAACGGGGCAGGGTGATGGTGCCATAAAGGCCTCATCTGGAAGCACCTGAAGTAGAGAAGGGTGAAAGAATTCAGCATATTGCAATGGCTAGACAAGCAGAGTGGCAGATTGGTCTGGGCAGCAAGTTTACTATTCTTAACAAGATGAAAGCATGGATTTGAAACATATGAAACTAAGGAAGGAATAGGATGTCTACCTTTCTTGTTTGCTAGATCCAGGGACAGCAGAAATGAAAGGAGAAATCACAGTTACACAGAGGCATTAATTATGCATGCAGTAACCCAAAGTTAGCCCCTGCCGCCCTCCCAGCACCATGCACATTTAACTGGGGAAAAAGTATGATAGCTTGCCCAGAACTAAGGTGGGAGAATCAGCACTCTCTGTAGGCGTATGAGCAGCTCCTGTTTTTTTAAAACTCACCAGCAGTTCATACTGGACATTTGTGCCCCAGAACATAGATCAGAACACCTATGCCCATGCTGGGGACAGCTCCCTGGAACAAAGATACCCATTGCCACATGGAGAGTCCATTCTTTCCTGGGGGAAAGCACCAGGTCTTTGAATAAACTGAGGGGTGTAGGCATTTCCTGGCCAAAGTCTCTTGCATAATTCAAGCTATAGTAGTCAGTTTATCAGCCTATCACTGCTAAGCAGAAATGGTCCCATCTTCTATGGCATCATAAATGATTATCTGGTGCTGCCAACAGCCCCAACTCACTCACGGTGTACACCTCCCCAGTAAAAAGTGAAATGCAGAGCCTATTGAATGTGATCTTACACTTCCCATCTACTGTTGCTCTAGAGCCTTGCTTTACTGAGCACTGTTCTGCAGCTACAGGTGAGTAAGGCCTTTGGGTAGGGTCAGACCATGTGCCTCAGAGGGGACCGAGTGTTCCCTTGGGTTTGCCATTAAGTTACTCACTGTATAGGAGAACATGCACTTGAAGCTGGGGCAGTACTGCACCACAGGCACCATCACATTGCATGGGCCTAGGCTGTTGCTCACCTTTTGAAGAGCAGGATAGCTATGACAATGATGATGATTAAGATGACAGCCAGGACAGGGCCCATCACCCACAGCATCTCTGGTTCATCCTGCTGTTTTGCTGACACCTCCATCACAATCTCATCTGAGTAGGGACTGGCTGCATACTTCTTCTGTGAGTGGAAGAGAAGAGCAGACAAAAATCATTCATCAGATCCTTTACCTACATCGTCTCCAGCTTTCCCTCTGCCCAGTAGTCCCAAGCTGCCCACCTGCAATCTTTCTGAAGAGTAACTATGGAATTAATAACACACACTGCAAAAACCCACCTCCTCCCTTCAGTAACAGAACATTCTGAACCACAGCAGCCAGAAAGTAGTCTCCCTCAGTGCCAGAATGGAATGGCCCAGCTGAGAGCACGTTGCCAGTCTCAGATGCACAAAGAGCCAAATTATAGGCTTTGGAGTTGCAGCCAATTGAGCATTGGGGCTGGCGGGTAGTGACTAAGTGGTTTATAATACCTATTATGCTGATATAAACACATCGCCCCAGGGGGTGATATGTCAGGGAACACCCTCCGGGTATAATGGTGCACATTACACAGCTGACCAAGTCATGGCTGTCTCTGAAGCTACAGCTAAGCCCTAAGCAGAGCAGGCTTCACATGGGCTCCTCATGTACAAAAGCTTCTCATTCAAGTTGCAACCCATAGAGCAAGAACAGCCCTTGCCTGACACCTTATATATGCAAAATTGGCTGACTCAATCCTTGGGTATGCTATGCTCATGTGAAAGACGGAAGCACCTGTGCCATTGCCATTTCAAATTTGCCTTGTAGGTCAGGGGAGACACAGATAGGTAGGAATATGTTCTCCCTTTTTATGGAAAGCACCTATTGCTCTGTCCAAGGGAGCAGCATGCACTAACCTTGCTTTTGGTGACTCTACTTTTAGCGACTCTAGAGACTCCTGCTGTTACAAGAGTATACAAACCTGGAGGCTGAGATTTTAAACAGATGGGAGTCTATTTTCACACTACTGAGAAATGAGATGGCTACAAGAGAGAAGGCCTTTTCAGTGGTGGTGCCCCATCTGTGGAATGTCCTTTCACATGAGGTTTGCCTGGTGCCTACATTGTGATCTCAGTGTCAGGTGAAGACCCTTTTACTTTCCAAGACATTTTAGGATAGGAATGTACGAGAATTTCATTTTTGCTCACAAAACACATGCACGCGCCCTGTTCAAAGCTACAAATGTGAGCACATGTCCACTGAAAATATTTGGAAAGTGTCAAACACGTGCTGATGTTTGTCTTGTTCCCGATTCCCAGTTCAATTTGCACAAATTTCCTAATTTCCGCAAAATCCCACAGTAGATTGAATCAGCCCCAATTTAGTCTATGGAGGAAATCTGTGCACATTTGGGGAACAAATCTCCTGTCTGATTGCTGCTCAATTTGCACAACTTTTCTGTTCACACAGAGTGTGTAGCAATCACAAACCTGAACAGCAATTGAGCACAGGTCGAAAGGTGAGATGATGTTTGGAGAATCCTTCCAATCTTGAACACCGCTCATTTGCCCATCCCTACTTTAGGAATAGTTTTAGTGCTTCTAGGTCTTTCCATTGTTTATCCCTGTTGCTGGTTCTGGTTTTATTATGTGCTGTTGCTGGTTTTATCTTGTTTTTTCTCTGACTTGTTTTATCTTGTTTTCTCTGACTTGTTTTATTATCTTATTGCTATTTCGTATTTTTATGTTTTTAATTTGTACAGAACCCAGAGAATTTCAGTTATTGGGCTGTTTTAAAATGTAATAAATAAATACAATATAAATGAGAACACATTTCCAAAGTTCTAGGGTTTTTCTAGAGATGTGCAAGTCCTGGCACCTTACGTTTTACAAATGAAATGTGCTAAATGGGAAAGTAATCTGTGCTCTGCAATAGTTCTTTCAGCAACACTCATTTATGAAATTGTAACATCATCATTTCGCAGGGTTGCCCCTGCATACCAGAAAGGCGAAAGGCCATGAAGACAGGAAGCTTTAGTGGCAGGGTGGGCAACCTGTGGCCCTCCAGATGTTTTGGCCTACAACTCCCATCATATCTCACCATCAGCTATGCTGGCTACAGGTGATGGGAATTGCAGGCCAAAACATTTGGAAGGCCACAAGTTGCCTACACCTGCTTTTGTGTAAGGAGAGGATGACTGAGTTGAGCTTCAAGGTAGAACTTGCCACCTGGCACTGGAGCTTAGCTACTGAACAGTTGCAGCTGCACCACAAAATAAAACCAGGTGCCTGGAGGATTTGCTCTGCTAGTTGTAGTGCTCTTGTGAACAGTCGCTCTTGTACATGCAGTCCCCAGCCTCGTGGCACAAGGGCAGCTTCCCTGGCTGATCCAAGGCCTCCAACTCTCCTGGTCGGTAGCTGCATGTTTGCTATGTCCGCCGCACAAGTACTCGGACCAGATGAGTAATGAAGCGTTTGACCAGCTCTAATGAGCCATTACAAGTAAATGAGGCTGAAAGTGAGAGCCACAGCACAGGGCAGAGCAGAAGGGCCGGAGTGTCTTCATTATGACTGGACATTATTTACACATTTGCAGCAGCAGCAGCATTACTCACCCTTTCCTCTCCCTCATTCATACTGACTTGCAGCAATGGATAATCCAAAAGATTATGGAGGTGGGGGAAGTGAAGAGGTGCAAAGAATGGGGCTGGGAGTCTATTTTCTCTCTCTGATCTGCTGGGCCCCTATACACATAGGCAAGGGAGGCATGGGGAAGCAGAAAGGGTTTGCAGATAAAACTTCCACAGCCTTTAATGCTCCAATATTTCCCTAATGCCACCTCTGAAATGGCTCTCAGGCAATACCCAGTCTTCTCTCTTCTCATGTTCCTTACCGTATCACCATCCTCTAGTGAAGCCAGCACAAAACAACGGTAGCTCAGGTCTTCTGAAAGTGGCTTATTGTAGAAGCCTTTATAGTTTTTTTCATCCCCCAAGATGAAGGTCTCTGGCAGATCATCCATTTGGGCAGCAATGTAGGGCTTGAGGCGTTCTGCTTGCCGACGCTGGCGCCTGTCTGGGGCCCCTTCGTTTATGGCCTCGAGTAGCTGGGTGGCAAAACAAAGCCAATGAGAGAAAATGCTATGCCAAGGTGACACTACATTTCCACAAGGAAAACTTGCAAATCAAGTAAATTGCACAGGATGGCCCAGATATTCCTTACTCTAGTGAATTCCCTAAAGCTTTCTCCATAACTCCACAAATTGACATCTGCTCCCTTGTCATCATAGCTATTAGGCTATATGGGGGTAAAATATTTAAGCAAAGTATTGTTCTGGGATTCTAATGCATCTTTTGATTGTTTTTAACATAATCTACTTTAGGCACATGAACTTGAGCATGCTCCGGGAGAGAGTGCAGGACAGGAAGGCCTGGCGTGCTATGGTCCACGGGGTCACGAAGAGTCGAACACGACTGAACGACTGAACAACAACAACAACAACAACAACTTTAGGCACTGTTTCATGAAAAATAGTACATTTTATAAAAAGTTTTTAGTCCTCAACATTGTAAGAAAAATAATTTTGATGTGTGTATTGGTCTTGGATGGTGATCACCAGCAGCCATGTCTTTGTGGCCCTCCTGGTCAGCACGAAGAAGACAATGAAGCACTGGCCATACACGATCTACATATGTATCTTTGGTTGCCCAGGAATTTGTACTGTTAGAGACAGGTAAAGGTTCAGTAGGGTTTGAGACCAATTCATCCAACCCCAAAAACACACTTTGCAGGCTGCAGTAAAAGGTACAAAATTGCAAGACAATGGCAGGTGCTCCCGCCCCACATCCTGCTGGGCTGCAGCCAGGCTTTGTGTAAATCACACACGGTGCTAACAGATTTCATGGGACATTCAGAGAAAAATGACAAATTTCATAGTCATCCACAAATTCAAGAGAAAGGATATAAACACACCAAAATTCAATTACATTGCTCAGAAAGGCTCTCAGATGTTTAAAGATGTTTTTCTAATGAATAAAAATGAATGCTAGTCTCTGAACAGAAATTCTAATTTAAAATGAAGGAGAAGGCATGAAATACATTTCACACAAAAATGTGTAAGGGCAGGCATGGAACATCAGAACACTGTAGTGCCATGAAGACGGAGGCTGTGCAGAACTGTGCAGCTGTGTCAGCAAAGGAGGCCGCTGGCTTGTGACCTCAATTGGAGCGGTGTCCCTGCCGTCCACCCATTTTTCCAATTCTCTAAATCCTAATTGTTGAAGCAAGATGCATGCTCACACCCACACACAGCCATGTCTAAGCTTCAGTTTCTACATCTTGCTTTTCAGAGAAATTGTGTGACAGAGCCTGAGGACGAAAGGAAATAGGAATGTGATCCATAAATGCAACGAGTCCCCTGGGAATGGCACGTTAGTGAGCTCTTTCAGGCTAAGTAGCTCTGCAGGCAATTTTGAGAGTTGGCTAGCGATGAACATGGAGATCATGGGTAGTTGAGGAACCCAGCATTTTCAGGAAGGCAGAAGATGGCACCAAATACAGCTGTCCTTGAGGAATAATCCCACACATGCAAAGGCAAAGAAGCCCCAAGTCTTTTACCAGCTTCTCCAGCACTACAGGAGTGGCTAACATTGCCCATATAATCTTCCCAACTCAGTTCACATGTGTAGGTCAGTTTCTTGAACACCTGTTTCCCCTCCTCTCCACAAAACAAGTGGAAACAAATTTTGACACTAGCAGGTTTCTCCCTTCTCCTACCTGGTCCATTTCTATCTCATCTGGGGTCCTCAATCTGGAGGCTAGTATGTTGCTTGTGTGGTCTGCTGGCACAACCACAATGTAGTACCACCTGGAAAACAAGAGGAAAGGGGTGAGCCATGCTACAGACAACCTTGGTGTTGTATCCAATGTTAGTTTAACTTATGTCCCATTCATTTCAATAGGTCTACTCTAAGGTGGATTGGAGTGGGATACAACCTTGCCATCCCTGCAACTCCCACTTGCTACCTTCATTTTATCTGCACTTTCTGAAAACTCGGGCTATAGACTGTTGACATTTACTAGAATAATGAGGCCACAAGACTAGTTTTGGGGGGAATCATGCCGGAGGCTGGAAAAGATAGCCTAACACTGGATTCCTCTTTCAGTGGTGGGAGACCACAAACACAAATGAGGCTTCAACAAGCCTCCTACATTATTATTTAAAGTAACCATGCAACACTACAGAAGGTATATTCTGGGACCTTTAAGGAGGAAGGTGGGGATTATGGCTTAACGGTTCTAAATATTATGGTTTTGTGGCTCCAATTTTCATAGAAAGATAGGTGACAGAGGAGCATGACACAATGCACAAAAATGGTAGCCAGGAGCAGAATCCTGAGTAAGTCGCTATTTCAAGTCCAGTATCCTGTGCTTTTGTAATTCACACTATTATCACAGCCTGTAAAATTTGACACAGTTCCCAATGATGGCACTCCTTATTGCCCATGGAAAAATCCCACGACACTCCAGGGACTCAGGAGATTCCCACCTGCACAGAGGGACATACAAGACTGATTCTAACACCCTGCTCTCCTTCGGTTGAACACAGCAACAGGCCAGTAAACAGTAGAATCATAGAAGTAGGGAGAATATACCTGACTGGCACAGAAGTCTTCACTTTGGGGAGAGTGAGGGTGAACTGTCCATTATGGATATATTTATATGTGGAAATGGGCTTGCTCTGGAGGACATCAGGTGCTGTCCGGATGAAGACCCGGTGCTGCAATGCCCCAGCACTGCTTCCCCGGTTTGTAAGTGCAAAGGAGTAGTTGGTGTCTGGCTGAAGGTCATTAATTAGCTTCTTCATGGAGTGGCCATCCACCTCCACAGTCTGGCCATTGTACAGAATCTGCAAGCAAAGTCAACAGATTACAACAGCCCAAACTATAGGTGTCATCACAGAAAAAACCTGCATGAAATCCTTTTCAGAACTTTACCATTTGGCTTGGGTCTTTTTTGCCATCTTCTCACTGCATAAGACACCAAAGAAGCTGACCTCTTCTTAAGTGTGACTACCACTAATCTGAGTAATCACAATCATATGGTTTCCCGTCACCTCCAGGCACTGTTGGATGAAACTGAGTTTCAATTGTGATTTAGGCCTGGTTTTGGAATAGAAAATGCCTTAGTTGCCCTGTGGGGTGACCTCTGCTGAGAGAGAGATGGGAGTGAGACCCTGTTGGTTTCCTTGGACCTCTCAGTAACTTTCAATACCATAGATCTTGGTATCCTTACAGGTAGGTTGTGTGGTTTGGGGCTTGGAGGTTCTGTATTGCAGTGTTTCACTCATACTTGGACAGTTGATTTCTGAAGGCACTGCTGGGGATTATTGCTCTGCCCTATGGAAATTATGCTAGGGGGTTCCACAGGGCTCTATTTTATCCTCAGGCTGTTCAACATCTACATGAAGCTGCTGGGATAGGATATCTTGGGATGCTGAATGAGGTGTCATCAATATGCAGATGATACTCTACTCTAACTCTCCCTTTTCCTGTAGTTCAGGTGAGACTGTGGGTGTTCTAAACCAGTGTCTGGGCATGATAATGGACCGGGTGAAGGCCAGTAAATTGAGACTTGATCCATATAAGATGGAGGTGGATGTTAGTGCGTGGGTTGTCTGACCACTTGAGCGATGTTCAACCTGGGTTTGAGAGAGTTGCGCTCCCACAAGGGGATTAGGTGTGTAGTTTGGGACTGCTCTTGGATCCAGCACTGTTGCTAGAGGCACAGGAGGTTTCAGTGGCTAGGAGTGCCTTTTATCAGCTTTGCTGCAATACCTTCTGGACAGAGATAGCCTTGCTGCAGTTATCGATGCTCTGGTAACCTCCTGTTTGGATTACTGTAGTGCTTTGTAAGCGGGGCTGCTTTTGAAAATGGTCCAGAAATTTTAGTCCAAAGTAGGGCAGCAAGATTGCCAACTGTGACTGGCTGATACAATTGTATCATGCCAACGCTCTGTCATCTGTATTGGCTGCCAGTCTATTTCCAGGTCCAATTCAATGTGCTGGTAGTAACCTTCAAAGCCCTAAATGGCTTGGGGCCAGGTTACCTCCTTCAGTATATACCTACCTAGACACCAAGATCATATTCTGAGACCCTTCTTCATGGGCACAAGCCAAATGAGATGACGCAGGTAGCTACTAAGGAGAGGGCCTTTTCAGTGGAGGAACCCCGGGCATTCCAGCTGTGGGAAGCCCTCCCCAGAGAGGCTAACCTGGCACCTACACTGTAGGTCTTTTCAGTGCCAGGTAAAGAACGTTTTATTTCCACAGGCTTTTTAGTCCCTCAGATTTAAAATTGTGTTAGTGATTTTTAGGTCCTTGCTCTTGTTCTCTAATGCTGGATTTGTTTTTGGCTTTATTCTGTGGCTGTTCTAATTTGTTTTATACATTACATTATGTTTTATTGTCCTTGTAATTTATGGTTTTACCTCTGTTCTGTGAATTATCCAGAGAGTTCTGGCTATTGGGCAGCACAGGAAAGTAGTAAATGAATAAATGATACCTTCAAGGGTCTAAAATATGGCCCCAGCCTGAAATATAATGGTTTATATTTAGCTCTCCATATTTACCTCTTTAAGCAGAGTCCCAGTGATGCAACCCATGCATCTAGATACAGATGCTGGCACCTGAGTTTCCAGTGGGCTGTAGAGGAGGTACCAAACTGAGGAATGTATCCTTGCCAATCAGAACTTTATCTCTGTATAGATAATCTCAGCTCTGTCTCTTGCCATGCATTCAGTTTTATGGACTTTTATTCCCCTTGTGCTGGAGCAAGCAAGAGCACTGTCTTCTGCCCACTCACCACTTCCACTTTCCGAAGCAAGCCAGGCAAACTCCATTCCTGGGTTGTTTTGTGACATGTGGACCTGGAAAATCTGGGTGTTTATGGGTTAAACAACCCAGAGTTAACCCAACAATTGAGTTAACTCTGGGTTCATTAACCCATAAACAACTCAGAGTTTCCAGGTTGTTTGGGGCGTTCCTGGATTATTAATTGAAAGCGGAAATGGCAAGCGCATGGGAGGCAGCGTGCTCATCGCTTCGCCTGTGCCTGGCGAAGCCCAGGAATTGCAGCATGGCATGCGAACTGGGTCACTGTGCCAGAGCAGCAAAAACCGATCTCTAAAATGATTCTTTTACTAAAATCCTGCCAAGGTCTAAAATATGGGGTGGAAGCCAAGGTTCCTAGTCCAAACATATTCTGCTTATGCCCCCATGAAAATGTCTAAAAATCAGCTTTCATTCCCCAACAAGATGTAAGCTCAACATGCATTTTTATCATCTAATACAGGCAGGCAAGCAGTTCTTTTAGATCAGGGACAGGGTCAGGTTCTGCCTGCAACAGGAATCTCATCATAACATCGCCTCTCACTCTCTCCATAAGACTGGTTGTCTCTTTGCAGGGACTTTATCTCCTGGACCAGATAAAGCAGCGACTCTTCCCTGAGGAGAACTGAAAGCCTCATTATTGATTTTCAGGAAAGGAATTTCAGAGGTCTCAGTTCATCCCCAATAAAAATACCATGAGATTTAGCCTGTGCCTCAGTATTCACAAATCAGAACAATATCTACTTTAATTAAATCTGTTAAAAAGAAAGATGACACCCTTTGGGATGTAGATTTAGTGTGAGACTGTTTATCAAGTGTAGATAATGCTAATTGTTCCCATGGAGATTTATCAGCAGTGCTTGTTAGATTATTAGGCTTTGGCCTGGCATCCTGCACGCTTGAATTAAGCAGCTAGGCACAGAGGGGAGGGAGCCCTGTTTGCAAAGTTCCCATTTCCGGAGTTCACAGCTGCTTCTGGGAAGCTACTCTGTTGGTCCTTGTGCATGGCCTGGACGTCTAGGAGTCTCAATAGGAAGAACAAAACTCATTTACGCCCCTTGTCTTTGCATGGCTGCTCCTCAGCTAGCAAGCCACTAACACCATCTGCTCCTGTGCCTCACCATGGCCAACCTGCAGTAGCAGCTGCTGTCAACTCTCTGCTCACGTCAGCAGCCTCAGCTATGGCAATCACACCAGAGCTTATGAAGCACACACCACACAACAGTCGTGACGATTCATTCATTGTACCAGGACCTTCCCTAGTATAGCACTAGGAATGAGTCCAAAGAACTAACCTTTTACAATCAAATCCCCCTCATGGAATTCCATTGTTAGCAAGAGTGCTTACCAGTGTATATAATGTTGCTAGAAGGAAAAGCAGACACATTCGCATACTATGGTGTCCCGTTGTGTCGTAGAAGCCCCTCTCCTCTGCCCTAATTGAAGCCAGCACCAAAATACTTCCATGATCAGCAGGACCACCAAAACATTTTGCCTGGGAATTCAAGAGTTCTGCCTTCTAATTGTAGCCTGCTCTAAGGGTTTCTTTAAACCAGGGGCGGGCAATATGCACCCCCATTAAAAAAAAAAGAGGCAGGATATAAATGTAATAATAAATGAAGTAAAAATAAATGTGGTGGCTGAATCATGAAAACATTACTCCAGTCACATGGGAGTGCATGAAAAAGCGGCTCCCAATCTGTTGGGGTAATGTTTAAAGCAGGGGTGGGCAACTGCAGAGGCCTGGGGGCCACTGGGAGGGTTTTTTTTTTTTAATCAACAGTTTGCCACTGATTTAAAGTGCTGCATAGTGGTCAGTAGCACTAATAGGGCTAAATTTAGCTTGCTATCAAGCTAAATTTGATGCTTTTAGCACTCTGTAGCACTCGATAGCTACTACAGCGCACCATTTCGTTTCTAAAAAAACTTTTTCTTTTTTCCCCAAGGCGGCTTACATGATCTGCCTCCTCTCCATTTTCTCTTCACAATAACCCTGTGTGGTAGTTTAGGCTGAGAGTAATAAACCGGCCCAAAGTCACTCAGTGAGCTTCATGGCCAAGTGGGGAATACAAGGTTTTTTGACCTATTCTTAAAAGACTTGCCTAACTGCAGATTTACCATACTTGGTGAACCAGACTAAAGGAGACAGAAGGGAGAAAGCGTAGGGACTCTGCAGTAGCCAAGACAACAGCTGCCTACATTTCTCGCATCCTGACACCAAATCCGTGGTTAAAGGTTGTTACTTTAAGAAGTATTAGGCTACTGGCAGCAAAACCCCTGGCTTGAGGGCCCCTGAGACAGATCCCTTGCTGTCACTTTTAGCCAGCCGGGAACCTGCCTTACACTGAGTCAGGCCATTGATCCATCTAGCCCAGCACTGTCGACACTGATGGCAGTAGCTCTCCAGAGCTTTAGGGAAGCCTTCCCAGCCCTACCTGGAGATGCTGAGGATTGAGCCTGGTACCTCCTGCGCCCAAAGCAGGTGCTCTACCACTGAGCTAAGGGCCAGATTGAGTCTTTCTGGAACAGTATAATCACTACACTTGGATCAGGTCCCAATCCATGACAGTGATATTCTCTTACCTTGAAAGGTACTGCAGATTTATAAGAGTCTGGCACCTCCCAACTAAGTAGCACTGATGTTTTCATCACAGCGCTCACACGGAAGTTCTTTGCAAACACTGTAATCAGAAAAAATCCTTTTGAGTGTCCCTTGTGGGGCAACAGTAGGGAACTAATCAGTACCCGTCCTTTCACCCTTCTAAGTAGCAGCACAAGTTGGTAATTTCAGTTAAGATACAATAACCTCTTTCACGTCATAGGAGGGCACCTGAGCTTTTCAAGTGTCTCCCAAGAGCAAATGCACTCTTCGGGCACACAGATGAGAGGTTCAGACTGAACTGTAACCTTCCACTTTCCCCACTGGCTCCTTGCCACAATCAAAAGGTACCAGTTACTAGGTGCTGGTTCTTGAAAGAAGCTTTTTGAAGGTCACACCAAAGCAATTGTGCCTCAATCCTTATGCGCAAAAAGAAAATGGATTGTTGTTCAAAACAACATATGCAATCATACATTCTCTATGCCTGCTCCCAACCCCAATCCCCAGTTATAAGCCTAGTGAGTTAAGACTGACCAGGCCACCCCTGGCCCATTTACTGGCATAGGGCTTCAGTACATGATCACAGCAGGGGGTGCCTACCTTGTTCCATTGGCATCGTTCTAGACTGAATACTGGGACTGAGGGGCCCAGCTCCCTTGCTAGTGTGTGCTCTAACTTTGATGTCATAGGTTGTGTCAGGTTTGAGGTTGGTCAGAGTGATGCTCGTTTCCTTAGTAACATTGGTCAGGTTCTGCTGGCTATTAATGTCTCTATACACAATTGTGTAGTTGGTCATTTTTCCATTCCTCTCAGCCAGCAGTGGTGGGTTCCAGGTCACTTTCGTGGTAGAAGTGGTCAGCCCCACCACATGTAGGTTTTGGGGGAAGCCACTTGGCACCTCTTCTGCAGTAGTGATTTCCTTCTCAATCTCCTCCCCAGGACCAACTCTATTCTTGGCAGACAACTTGAAGATGTAAGTGGCACCCTTGTAAAGGTTGGACACAGTGTGGTGATCGACCATCTTCCCAAAGTGAAGGATGGTCATCTTCTCTTCATCAGCACGTTTGTACTGCAGCATGTATCCCAGGAGCTCTCCAACCATCTCTCTGGGTGGGTGCCAGTTGATTAAGGCTGTATTCATGGATGTGGTGCTGATCATCATGGTAGGTTTGCCTGGAACTGTGGGACAAAAACAGGGTGACATGCTATGACTGGGAGAGAGAGCACTATTCGAGTCACTCACCTAAGCAGGTTTAGAGCTTAACTATATGTTGAGAAAAACCAGTTGGCATAGCCTTTCCATAGCATTTCCGATTGAGGGTGAAAGATCCCATGTTTGAATGCTCCCCTGCATAAAAAACTCTCTGCACTCACAAAAGTAGCACAGCTGGAAGAAGGCTAAGTTAAAAGGCTTCTCCCTGACATGCTAGGTTTCCACAGGAAGGGAGTTTTTTGGCATGGGCAACTCCAAAAATGCAAGCCACAACCTACAGTTTGAAGTGGTTAAGTCCAGGAATAACTGTATTATATTGTATTTCTGCCTTTACTTTTCCAAGTATTTACATTACATAATTACCCCCCCCCCCCATACTGGAAAAGATAAATTCTGTACAGCTTGGTTACACAAATATGCTTAATATAATTTTGTCTGCAGAACTTACCTTATTTGTTCAGGTAATTTAATAGTTTTTTTTTGTTAAATTCCTGTGGTGGAAGTTCTAGGATGGTAAAGGATCAGGAAAACATAAAATGAAGACAAAGGCCATAGTTCTAGTTAGTGGTGAGTGACAGTGTATGTCTCTTGGCAAGATTCTGCAGGAATTCTGTCAAATACTGTATTTTGTGAAAACTTCTGTGACTGCCGAACTACAGAATTTGCAAAGACTGCTAATGCAGTGTGTCAGTAGGTGAGTCACCAATATTCAAAAGGAGGCAAATTATTTAAACTATTAGCAGCTATGAATCCCTTATTTCTACAGCATAAATGGTTTGGGACCAAGCTACTTGAAAGACCACCTTCACCTATATCAGCCTGCCTGCACTTTAAGATCAGAAAGAGAGGCCCTTCTCATTTGCTCAGCCATGACAACAGTCAGGTAGATGATCACACGTGAGAGGGCCTTCTCTGCAGCATCCCCACACCTTTGGAACAAGTTGCCATTGGAGCTCCGCCATGCTCCGTCACTGCAGGCTTTTAGGAAGGTCTTGAAAACATATTATTTTACCATGGCCTTCTCCTGATATGACTGCAGTTGTTGCTATTACTGCCATTATCATTGTTGCTGGTTTTACCATTGGCTTTTATTGATATTTTTATTGTTTTTATCGCTTTTAATATTTTAACTGTTTTTATGTATTTTTTTGCTGTAAGCTGCCTTGGGAGGGCTTCTGCCCTGAAAGGTGGCCAAGAAATGTTTTAAATAAAGAAATAAATAAAATAATCCAAATGTAGCAATTCCCAACATTGCAGCAGTTGGACACTGCTTTCAAAACCTACTTATGTCTGTCTCTCAAATCTCAATGCATCTACTCAATCACTCCCTGAATTCTGGCATTTGCAGAAGCGGGTGCAGACAAAGCAGACTTGGACAGTGTGATGAAGGAGAAAAGTACTGCCATAAGATAAAAGAATTCTGGGTGCTAACATAAGATGATGCAGAGATGCCCAGGCTCCGATTCGGAATCACCGCTAGTTTGATGTAGGCAATTTTCATAGCAATTGTTATAATTTCACCACCTGTGTGAGCAGTTGAGAGAGCGTGGCATGCTGTTTGCAATCAAAATGTGCTGTGTTTGAGCTGATGAACTGGTTCCTGCTAGGAATGTTGATGTGATGGCAGAGCATCAACAGGACTCCACATCTTATATGTGTAGCACAAATTAAAGGCTGCTCCCTTCAAATCTTAACACCTGCTGTATAAAATGGATGGTTTCATATCTCAGTTCCACCCACAACAGACACACATCCTTCCCCCCAATCAGGTGAGATTGACACGTTAATCCATCAACAGCAAAACTATTCAGATATCAGCACAGTGCAAAGATAACTATTCATCTGTGCTGAATTGTGGCACCCAGAGCCAGTTCTCAATAGCAGCCTCATATTCTGAATATGGGCTGAGTAGATTTGGCTAACATGTGATGAAGCTGTTGTGTGAGTGCCATATAAGTATGGTTTCATCACATTTAGACTATTGCAATGTGCACTACATGGCGCCACCCTTGAAGAATGTCCAGAAGCTTCAACTGGTGCAAAATGCAGCAGCCAGGCTGTTAACTGGTGCACAGTATTGGGACCATATTACACCTGTCCTAATAGACCTGCACTGGTTGCCATTGCTTTCCAGGCTCAATTCAAGGTGTTGGTTTTGACCTTTAAAGCCCTAAGCAGCTCAAAGGGACCACTGGTCTTGCTAAGAACCTGCCAGAGTATTAAGATCTGCAAGAGAGGACCTTTTGAGGGCACCATTACCTGCAGAGGCCCGTTTGTCAGGCACACGTGAAAGGGCTTCCTCCTGCGTTGCCCCCAAAGTATGGAATGTGCTCCCTCAAGAATTACTTTTGGCCCCCACTCTCTTGGCCTTTAGAACGGGACTTGAGCCGGACATCCTAGAGAGTGAAGTCAAGTGGGCCTTAGGAAGCATTACTAACAACTAAGCTAGCGGAGATGACAGTATTCCAGCTGAGCTATTTAAAATCCTAAAAGATGATGCTGTTAAAGTGCTGCACTCAATATGCCAACAAATTTGGAACACTCAACAGTGGCCACAAGACTGGAAAAGGTCAGTTTACATTCCAGTTCCAAAGAAGGGCAATGCCAAGGAGTGTTCAAACTACCGTACAATTGCGCTCATTTCACATGCCAGCAAGGTTATGCTCAAAATCCTACAAGCTAGGCTTCAGCAGCATGCGAACCGAGAACTACCGGAAGTACAAGCGGGGTTTCGAAGAGGCAGAGGAACTAGAGATCAAATCGCCAACATTCGCTGGATCATGGAGAAAGCAAGAGAATTCCAGAAAAACGTCTATTACTGCTTCATTGACTACGCTAAAGTCTTTATTGTGTGGATCACAACCATTTGTGGCAAATTCTGAAAGAGATGGGAGTACCAGACCACCTTACCTGTCTCCTGAGAAACCTGTACGAGGGTCAAGAAGCAACAGTAAGAACCAGACATGGAACAACCGATTGGTTCAAAATTGGGAAAGGAGTACGACAAGGCTGCATATTGTCACCCTGCTTATTTAACTTCTATGCAGAGTACATCATGAGAAACGACGGGTTGGATGAATCACAGGTCGGAATTAAGATTGCCGGGAGAATTATCAACAACCTCAGATACGCAGACGATACCACCCTAATGGCAGAAAGCGAAGAGGATCTAAAGAGCCTCTTGTTGAGGGTGAAAGTGGAGAGTGCAAAAGCTGGTTTGAAACTCAACATTAAAAAAACTAAGATCATGGCATCTGGCCCCATCACTTCCTGGCATATAGAAGGGGAAGAAATGGAAGCAGTGACAGATTTTATTTTCTTGGGCTCCAAGATCACCGCAGATGGTGACTGTAGCCATGAAATTAAAAGACGCTTGCTCCTTGGGAGGAAAGCTATGGCAAACCTAGACAGCATATTAAGGAGCAGAGACATCACCTTGCCGACAAAGGTCCGTCTAATCAAAGCTATGGTTTTCCCAGTAGTAATGTATGGCTGTGAGAGCTGGACTATAAAGAAAGCTGAGCGCCAAAGAATTGATGCTTTCGAACTGTGGTGCTGGAAAAGACTCTTACGAGTCCCCTGGACTGCAAGGAGGTCAAATCAGTCAATCCTAAAGGAAATCAACCCTGATTGCTCGTTGGAAGGACAGATACTGAAGCTGGAGCTCAAATATTTTGGCCACCTAATGCGAAGAGAAAACTCCCTGGAAAAGACCCTGATGCTGGGAAAGATTGAAGGCAAAAGGAGAAGGGGACGGCAGAGGATGAGATGGCTAGATAGTATCACCGATGCAGTGAATATGGACTTGAGCACGCTCCGGGAGAGAGCGGAGGACAGGAAGGCCTGGCGTGCTATGGTCCATGGGGTCTCGAAGAGTCGGACACGACTGAACGACTGAACAACAACAAAGATTCATCTTTTCAATTTAGCCTTTTAAAACGTGTAGCTTTTAATGTTTTAATAGTTTTTAATGGTCTTGTTTTTATTGTTTTACAGTTTTATTGCTTTAAATGGTTGTACACCACCTTGATGGCTTTTTAACAGATAAGGCAGTATGTAAATGCAAACAAACAAACAAACAAACAAATGGAATGTTTAGCAGGTTTCAGCTGTTTAGCTGGAAACTGTGATGGAGAGGTGATCAGTGCAGGTATCATAGCACAGAAGAAAGGGCGATGCTGACAAGAGAAGGAGCACAGAGTGTTATTCTGATGTCAGCAGTGCAGGAAGCAGCAGAAGGTAACCACCAGAAACAAGTTCCTATGGAAAGATTATCTAACCTTGTGCCAGGAACTAATTTGAAATTCACTCAGACTGGTGGCAAGGCCCAATTAGTAGATAAGAGACAAGGACTAGGCTGAGCCAGTAACTTTCATATGAGAACAAGCCTCCAAAGAGCTCAGATCAACACCATTCCCCCAGGCCTGGCCTCTGCCAAGTCATTAACATTTCCTGAGTCACCATACCCATCTTCTGGAACGGTGGACTTTGAAAACCAACCTAAATGGAATTTGGCAAATCCCAGGGGAGGGTGGGCAGTAGTTTCATCCAAAGTCTTCTGGCTTCAAGGGTTTATATATGCAGACACACAAAGTCCAAACCTGCACACTATCTGGAGCCAGCAGGATGCCACTTCGTTAACATGCTGGCCAGGTTCACATGTTTGGGGAAGGAAAATAAGCCATCGCACCTTATTTTCCCACCCTGCGCATGCTGGCTGCGTGCCACATCATTACCATAATTAACCTCCCTGGGTGTGGTTTGTCTGACAAAAGCTCTTCATTGTCCCACTAGGCACACTTGGATAAGAAGATAAGATTGCAACTCCAAATCCTGAGTTGGCTAGGCAGTTCTAGGTGGAACCCTCTGCTTCTCACACTGACCATCGTGAACCTCTGGGTGTCCCTGGGGGCCATTCCATCCATCCATCCATCCATCCATCCATCCATCCATCTGCTGCCTCTTGTTTAGAGAAGCGTTTGGAGCAAGAGAGGTAAACATATAATTCTTTGGTCTGATGTACAGTTCTACATGTGGGATTTTAACAAGGATGTTCTATAGTACATATACACACAACTTCACACCTCTGTCACTGTCCAAGCAGGGCCTCTGTAATACCAGGAGATTGTCAAGGAACAAGAATGAAAAGATTCTGTCTCGGGCATTACACTCACCCATTACAAATTGTGTGCATGGGCACAGTCTCTATCTACAAAAATACATATTCATCATAATGTGATCGCAAATGGTTAAACAATTCTCTCTCTCTCTCTCTCTCTCTCTCTCTCTCATAATACTAGGACTAGGGACAATCCAGTGAAACTGACTGGAAGTTGGATCAGAATAGACAAAAGAAAGCACACAGCCCATCATTAACTTATGGAATGTATTTCCATAAGATGTAGTTAATGGTCACTAGCTCTGATGCCTTTCAAAAGAGTATTTCCACAGTTCATAGCAGATAGTTCTGCAAACAACTCTTAGGCATGATAGCTACATGGAACTTTTATGTGCAGGAGAGGTATGGCTCTGAATACCAGATGCTTGGGGTAATGAACAGGCAATGGCCATTGCTTTCCTGCATTGCTTGTGACTCTCCAGAGGCATCTAGCTTGTTGCTGTCAGACACAGAAAGCTGGACTACATGGAATTATCTCTATGTAGGAAAATTGTAACGTGTGAAGTGGCCGTTAGAGAGAGGAAGAGTTTCCATTCTTCTATGGTGTAATCCTCCTACAGACAGTCTGCAAACCAGGGAATGCCAAAGATGTAGATCTTTTCCATCTTCCTTTCTCTTCTGAACATTAAAATGTCTGCCAGTCCATAATTCCCCAGCTACATCAATAATATGGGAGATCAAAACATTAAAATAGACTTGTCCATGAAGGATGCATTGTAGTACAATTGGCTCACCTGCTTCAGTTGTAGTAATCACCTTGGCCTTGCTGCGGGCCCCATCCCCTTTAGTGGTGTAGGCTGCGATGCTGATAGAATAGGTAGTTTCAGGTAAAAGGCCTCCTATGATGGTTTCCTATGGGAAACAAGAGCTCTTTAGCTCTTTAGATACATCACACAAGAAATACAAGGAATGAGTACAGGAATACTCCCATCTCTCACATATTTGTGACAGATTAGTTTCAAATAACACAAGGAGGAAACCAGTTTAAGAGATTACTTTGGATCCAAGGACTTCCATCTCTTACAGCTGTGTGCCCCTCACAGAGCAGAAGTGAAACTATCCTCTGCATTTGGAAAACATGCCTGCTCACTTGAGATGACCCAGTTGATGACAGAAACTGGGGAAACAAAGCTTTCTGACCTCTGCAAAGTAGGCCCAGGTGCCTTTGGCCATAGGCTACTTTAGTTGTGCTTCCTCTGCACTTGCCTTTGCCAGAATGCTTCAGAAAGTACTATTTTCCCTTAAATCACACAAAAGAATACACATAACCTTCTTCTAATGCAGACACGGGTGAAAAAGAGTAATGGCATTTCTATAGCAGCTTGTGGAATTCCACAGTTGTAACTGCCACTGCAATGTGATGGTAGTTACTTGTACTCTGAATCCTAAACAAATTGTCTAGCATATTATTACAGACAACCAACCGCCCCCCGCAACCAACATGGAACCAATACAACACAGCAATTCAAACCAGGACAGGAAGAACAACTTCACCTAATTCTACCACAACAGCGCTTGTCACCAGATTGAAGACCAAGAGCTGCTGGGTAGATGCGCCATCTCCATCTCAAAAAGAACACCAGCAAGGGGAGGGCAGCATGGCCCCAACTGGATAACTACAACACACCTTCTGTTCTGAAACTTTCAAACTATTCTCTCACCTCTACCTTTTCCCTCTACTCCCCTTCCCCTGTGCATCTTGTTTTTAGTTTGTAAGCCTGAGTCCAGGAAGGGTCTATGTCTTATTTTCACTTACATACATTGCCTTCCGGCAGCATTGTGTACTGAATTTTAATTGATGTGAGCCACTTACGGGATAAAATTTTAATCGGAAAAGTGGGATCAAAATATAACAGGTTCTTCAAATCAAAAGGCCACAAACAAGTGCATATTTTTGCAATGCCTGGCAGGGATGACTGCTGCTGCCCAGTCCCACAACCAGGACATGAAACAAACAGTCTGCTGGGTTCACAGTGCTGCCACATACCCATAGATACATAAGCAAAAGACAACAAGCACCGGCCAGGAATCTAACGTGACCCCAATAACAAGGAAGTAGCAGCACTTCCATCAGAGTTAACAGGAAGGGTTAACGGCAGTATAACAGAACAGAGGTCTGCAACTCATTTCAGTCTTGCCAACAGAAGGTACTAGGATGGGCAGCAAAACAATTGTGCCAAGTGGAACCACTTGCCATAACATACTCACCAGCCAAGGTAATTCAAGAGAGCCTTCCTCCTTAAAAAATAAACTACTCATGCCATAGACAGCAGGGAACATACGGTAAGAATAACAGAGGGCAGATAGAGTACTCTATAGAAAACAAAGACAGAAGGACAGGAGGTGCCAGTTTTGCCTCCTCAGTGGTGTGTCCACAGTCGTGAAAGCTAGAGATACCAGCAGGGGCAAGTAACAGCATTTCATGGGTGAGGTTGGCCTTGTAGCCTATGGCCATAGGAAAGCCAACGGTGAGTTACCTCCCCTAAAGTCTATTCTACATCTCACAAACCTCCTCCATTCTGTTGGCAAACTTCCTCACACAGGAATCCATGGAGAAAAGCCTGTTTGAAGGCAACCTTTAGTGGCTTTCCAGCAGAATGTCAACTATTAATCCTGTGCCACAAGAAACTTGCTGGTGGAAATGACCAAGTATAGAAATCCAAATGTGATATAAATCAGAACTGAGAAGAAGTCTGTGCAGTGATGATTGATAGAACAGGATCTCCTCCTTGGGTTGTCAGGGTTCTTTCTTTGGCTGCCATAGAATCGTTAACATTTCTCCAATCACTTCATTAAAACTAGAACTGTGAAGTGGCTTCCTGTTTGGTAACCCAAGAAAGATACAGGATTCACCCCCACTTAACCCAAATTATTATTTCATAGTTTTCACTGGCAAACCCAAATTAACAAACCCAATTAATAAAGACCAATCAGAATGACACCAAAATCAGAGGACAAGTAAGACTCCCCTTTCCCCCCCGCAGGTTGTGTGAGTGAGCCAAATCAGTCAATGACAATAAATTGATATGAGGGAGATACTCAAACACACAACACCACAGGCCATGACCATCTCCAAAAGATGTACTTATCACCACAGTCCACACAGGAGGAAATTCTCACGTAAGGAAGAGCATGCCACTGGGACAATGCAAAGGAGAGTGAGGAAGAAGGGAAGGAAGGAAAGAAGGTGGATTGAGAAAGGAGAGAGGTACCAGACAAAATAGTCATAGGGCTGTCGCTGCAAACCCCTTCTAGCAAAGTCCTGCCTAAGAGGGAAGGGAAGCCACAGCAGGGTATGTAATTGAATCTCTCTCTCTCTCTCTCATAGTCTCCAAAGGTAATTTTCAAGCTTGTTCCTCCAAATTTATATTTCAAAATTACTTGGAAAAATTGAATGTAACTGTTTGAATGTGATTGTTTTCTTATTACAGCCTCTGTTTCAACCAAAGGTCACAGCCGAGAGAGCAGGGTATTTTTCATGGCTGGGATCAATAAGGTTTAAAGATTATAGATCTGACTCTGTCATGTAACGAGCTGGGCCAGGGACTGTAGAGAGAGGGCTGCTCCCCCCGCATCTGCCTGAAATTGCATCGCAACAAGCTGGAAATAAAGATTATGGAAAATGTCAATTGCTTTTCTGCATTTAGCAGCAATCTAAATGCCAATTTGCTCAGGATTTGCGGCTGGTGGAAGCTCCACAGAGCAACTCCCCAGAACCATTTGAGGATTGACGGGGATGTTTTGACAGCACTATGCACACAGATTTCACAAGATGATCCTCAGACCCTTCTGATCCAAACAAACACACTCACAAATGGTACTTACGTGGTCAACAGAGTCCTTAACCCTCAACTGATGGGGGACAGGAAGGAGGAAAGAAAATGGAGACAGAGTAAGGGAATAACGATGACAAAGCTGTGGATTATTAACACATGCACACAAGATTTGGTACAAACTGGATTGAAGTGGATGTACTGCTTTCTTCCAGAAGCATCTCTCGGAACGGTCACACAAAGCATTGTACCTTGGCACCCAGTTTTCTTTCTCCATCTCCCCCCCCCCCCCGAACCAGATAAAAGAACTACACTCTGCAAGATAGCAAAGGCTGAAACACTATGCACACTTACCTGGAAGCAAGCCCCATTGAATGCAGTTGGACTTACTTCCAAGTAAACATGCATCAGCTTAGCTGGACATGTACCAAACTGCTTGAGGTATTTGTTACATCTAGTGGTTTGCCTAGGCCATTCTGGATGCCAGTTTTAAAAATAGCATCTTGCTTCTGTTAGCAATAAAGGGATGAACTGGAAGAAACCCATGTGAAGAAGATAATATGCTGTATTTCTGTGATAGAAAACCAATATGGTCCTAGTGGAAAGAGGACAGAGAAATTCCATCATAATGTGCTATGGCTGGGCCCAAACTGCAGCAGGAAAAATGACCTTCAGGGGAATAACCCCCACTCCACCCCAGCTGAGCCTTCCCAGCCAGAATTCTCAGACTCCTGTATCCCTCCATGGTCAAAACAAGCAATAGCTGCATGCGTGTCAAGATAAGCTTCCTCAGGAACCAGCTGGAGAAATAGCTTGCTCATCACCGTAATCAATTTCTAGGTCTGTCGCATTAGCAGAGTTAGTGAAATTCCTGCTAAGAATGCATTTACCTAAATGCATGTTACAAAGCAAGCAGATTTCTGGTGCATAGCATTTACTCACCTCTTTGCCTTCCAAAGAAACATGCCCACGTTCTGAAAAAACGATTTCCACCCACCCCACCCCTGGCAGGCCAATGGCTTCATACTCCTGAACTATCTGGCTCTCTGGTCACTTTGCTGCAATTTACTCTGTAGTAAACAAAGGTTTAGCAAAGACATGAATGTTTTTACTATCAGCAAAACTCAGAAGCAAGCTCTCCAAAATAAGTGAGCTCCAGGGTTGCTAGGGTATCTTTCAGCAGCAAGGACAGTTGCAGATTGCTTTTGTGGGAGGAAATACCGAAAGCTGCAACAACAGCAAGGTTTCCCACAGAAGTAATCAAGCTGGCCCCAGAAGATCTGTACTTCCCACAGCTCTGCTTTGGACACTTTTTTTCCCATCCTGATTCCTCCACCTCAGCAAAATGTACTTATCATTATCCATTTCCATTGCCAATAGTAGTATTTTTAAAATGTGTGTTTGTGTTTTATGAATGTTTGTTTTTAAAATCATACAAACAATGCTTTCCAAATGCTTAACCAACAGCTATGGGAAGTGGGGAAAGGAGGAAGGGGATTTAATAAAGGAAGAGGAATGGGAAGGAAGGACATGGACTGGTTATGGCATTGGGACACCAGTATTACGTTTGAATTCCAACTAATAATGCAGTAGACTAAGTCCAGGGCTGTGTGTATTTGATCTGAAGCACAGAGATAGTGCAAAATGGAGCACCAGGAACAGATTTCTGCCTTCTGAGCATCTCAAGTGTTTATTTTTAAAAATTCAGGTTTTTAGTTCTTATGGCTGAGAAGGTAGACTTAATAGTGGCTGGTAAAATCTCAGAAATCAGAAAGATGGGTGAATTAGATTTCAGGGTTCAGAGTGGCCATGCCCTACACAGTCCCTTGTTCTGACTAGCAGCAGCAGAATTATGCAAAGTAAGAAAACTTGTATTTCCTCAATTTGTGCAAGAAACATGTTGCAGAATTCAGCTTTTTTGGCACAGAATTTGAATTGGAGTGCAGAGCATAAATAGCCTTGATGAAAGCCTGGAAGCGTGGTAGCTGATGGAAAATGTAACAGCACAGGCCTTGTCCCATAGGCAGAGAGGTTTGTATGAAATTGTCCTGGACATGATTTTGATTATTTTAACCGTGCCACTAAGCCTTTGCCCTAGAAGAATTACACTGGCATGCTCAAAATTGCCACAGTTGCATGATGCACCTGCTTCACTCATCCAGCTTCCTCCATGGAACTGTGCCAGTGCCAACATAACCATTTCCCCCCGAGGAATGAAGTGCACAAGCACTGTTTGCAGAGGTTCTTATGTTGTAGCAGCAGTCCATTACACTCCACACAGCGACATCTCCAATCCTCAGGGTAAGGCAACGGCTGAGAAGCAACAGGCCATGCCTATTATTGTGGATGTGACTCTTTATACTGAGCTGCCTCAGCTGTAGGAAGGAGTTCTAGTTGTGATTCATACTCAGTGAG
Source organism: Heloderma suspectum (assembly GCF_057233095.1). Lineage (NCBI taxonomy): Eukaryota > Metazoa > Chordata > Lepidosauria > Squamata > Helodermatidae > Heloderma > Heloderma suspectum. Next base: position 237,012,232 of record NC_139461.1, read on the forward strand.
GTCATCCTCAGTGAGGTCATCCTCAGCTCTGTGGTCTGACTCTCCCTGCCCTAGGCATCTCAGAGGGAATTTGGAAAACAAAATCCTGACATTCTGGCTACCCATTTTAATATAAAACAGCTGTTTACATTTTCTACACATGCCATCACGGTAGCAGAACCCATGGGATCCAATGGCTTCGGTTCTATACGTAGTGCCTATGCTCTTTCTTCCTGTGCCTCAGTCCCTCTTATCTATGTCACAGAATATCTGCTGTCCCTGCTACCTGATGTCCACCATGGGTTCTTAGATGCTGTGTATGAATATGGCACAAGTTATCTCTACTCCTGCTCTGTGATGGAACTGTCCTTAACCACGTTAAAAGCTATTTTAAAGAACAGGCCAGGGCAACAACACCAACATTCTGATCTACAGTAGCAATGACATAAAGCCCTTTCGCACAAGAGGTGGAAGGTACTCCTTCCTGATCTTCTTCTCATAATCTTACTCTCACAGTGGTATAAATTACATGTTGCTTAACTCCCTGAATTGTCTCAAGTGCCATAACAGGCAGAGCTGTACCAGTTAGCAGTGTTTCTGCGATTCTGATGAACAGGAATACAAGCGATCGTATATAGTTTGTATTCCTGTTCATAGTTCTGTTTGGCAGAGTATTGTTAACACAACCAAATATTACCAAATATCTGTATAGTGTACCCTTCCCCAACCTGGTGCCTCCAGATGTGTTGGACTGCAATTCCCATCATTCTCAGCCAGCATGGCCATTGGTGGGCACATCTGGAAGGCACCAGGTTGGAGAAGGCTGGTAATGTGTCTTCTGAGTGCTCACAGTACTTCACACACATTGACCGGGTTCATACATCACAGCAGCAATTCTTGGTTCGTTTAACCCAGGAATTGCCTGGGACAAGCGAAACAACAAGTGCGCTTGTCATTTCCACTTCCCATTAACAACCCAGGAATGGCCAGTTCTTGATTTGTTTCATGACACGTGAACCTGGAACTCTGGGTTGTTTATGGCTTCTGGGCTTGCATGTCACAAAACAACCCAGGAACAGGGCATTCCTGGGTTGTTAACTGAAAGCAGAAATGATGAGTGCGGCTTGTGCGTTCTGCTCATCCCTGCAATTCCCGGGTGAAACAGCCTAGGCATTGCCGCTGTGATGTGTGAACTGGGTCATCATCTTAGCAATCTTTATCAAGCAGGACAGTGTTTCTAGCTGAGATCCATAGCTGTAATATAAGCAGTGATATGAAAGTTCACCAATCCTGTTCTCAACTGATATGCTGCACTAAAGTGGTGGTGCTTTCAGGGCAGGAGGTTTTTATAAACCCATCTCTCATTCATTCTCCTACAATTGAAAATGTAGCTATTTAAAGCATGCCATTTCCTCACCAGTAATATTCATCTCCTTGCTGTGACTCTGTGCTGGGTCCATGGCCATCTTGGGACTGAAAGTGTCCTCTAGATTATTGATGTGCTATGTAAATCAGAGCCAAGTTGGAATCAGATTAAGAGAGGCTTAGTGGCAGCAAGTGGCATCTTAACAGGACAGATACAAAAAGAGAGAGGGCTAGCCCCCCCCCCCAAATCACACAAAAGGAAAGGGGGAAAGAACCTAGATGAATACAATCAAGTCAACATCAGAGGCCCTGCTCTCTGTCCTGTCATTATATGAGATCAGATGGGTGAGTATCAGAGACAGGTCTTTTTGATGGTGGCACCAAAATTGTGGAATGTCCTCCCTGTGGAGATCTGCTGGACTCCCAGTTTTTCTGGTTTTAACATCTGTTGAAGACCTTTCTATTTTAACAAGTTTTTAATATTTAATAATAATAAAACCAGTTCAATTTTGGACTAAGACAGTGACAGTCTTGGTTACCCTGGTGGATGACTGAAAGCAGGAACTGGACAGGATGAGTGTGTCTCATACTTCTGCTAGACCTCTCCATAGTTTTCAATATCATCAACTTGGTATGCTTGGTATGCTTCTGGGCTGTCTGGAAGGAATGGGTTGGGAAGCACTGTTTTGCCATGTGTTGGTCTAAGATGTTAGTGCTGGGAGATTTACCCCTTAGCCACTTAACTTTGGGGTCCTGCAGGCTTTCATCTTGTTCCCTATGCTGTTCAACATCTAGATAAAACTACTGGGAGAGGTCCTCTAGGGATTTGGATGCCATCAATTTACTGATGACACTGAACTCTCTCCTTTCCTTCTGAGTCCAGTGAGGCTGTTGTAGCCTTGAACCAATGCCTGAGTGGAGTAATGGATTGGAAATGCGCTCATAAGATGAAACTTAATCCAGATAGGAGACAGGTATTGCTGGTCAGTAGAAAAGCTGATCCAAGATGAAGTGTACGATTTATTCTGAACAGGGTTATACTTCCCTTCAAAGACCAGGATCACAGTCTGGATGTGCTCCTAGACAGTCAGGTGGCAGAACTGCCTTTGCACACTTTGTCTGGTTGTCTTTCCTAGAAAAAGCCGATCAGGCCACTGTCAGACATGCCTTGGTTACTGCAATGCACTCTATGTGGGCTGTCTTCAAACAGCATTCAGAAACTTCAACTGGTGCAAAATTCAGTAGGGAGTACAATTTGGGATCCATTTTTTGGAGCGTATTACTCCTGTTTTGTTTAATCTGCCCTGGCTTCCACTTTGTTTATGAGCACAATTCAAAGTGCTGATCTGTATCTATAAGGTCCTAAATTGTTTGGAACCAGAATATATCAAACAAACAAACAAATAAATCATGAAGGACTGCCTTCTTCCACATGATCTTGCTCACCCACTGCAATGAAGATCTGGGGCCTTGCTCAACACCCTATTGTCATGGGAAATCCAACTGAGTGGGACACAGGACAGGGTCTTATTGACCGTGGCACCCAAGTTGCGGAACATTTTACCTTAGGAGGGTTGACTAGCTTTCTTGCAAACTGTGAAGAATGTTTTGTTTCACCAAGCTTTTAGTTTAATTTGAATTTTTTCACCTACTGTTGTATACTCTGTTTTATTATTTAGTGCATTATTTCTTTATGATCCTGAGCCAACTTAAAGGCCTTGTGTGGGGCTGAAAGATGAGATACAAATGTTTGTTTTTTTAAACAAATAATCTCTTTCTTTTAAAGATGCTATGGACTGCTGCTTTTCAGCCTCTATGTTTTTACTGCTGCTATTTTTAGTATTTTACGTATATTTTTTTAAAGTATTTTTATGTTACTTTACTGTGGCTTTTTTGTAAGTTGCTTTGAATATTTTTCAAAAGATGAGGTTATGGCAATGATAATAATAGCAAAACACTGCTTTACTATGTGTATTAAATATATTAAAAATATGACATATAAATCAATATCAGTAAACAAATTAAGCAAGTAAGTAGGTTATGCAAATAAGTAACAATATTCAGAATTGTGAAAAAGCTTCACAATTACAAAACTATTTCTGAAAGGGACAGGGCAGAAGTATTTAAAGCAGGCCAGCACAATGATGCGACATGTTCAATCTTCACCATTTTTAAAGAAATGGTTACACTGACATTTCCAGCATACTCTTCCCAGATCAGAGGAACCTCTCCTGCAGGAGCATCTCTCTGAAATCTGGTCTGGCTAAAAGTTTGAATTTATGAAACAGTCACCTGCAGATAAAAACATTACTCTGCTAAACCAGCCCAGTTGCTTCCTAAGTATTTAGCGTTGCTGAGCAAGATGAATGGATTTTAGGAAGCCAGTGGCCTTAATAAAAAAGGTTCAGCTGCTGCCACTACTTTTGAGCGGTAGAAGCGACGCAGGCAGAGCTAACACTGGCAGCTGGTATTTATGTTGGCTGCAGTGCCTTTATAACGTTTCATTTTAGGTTTCACGCAACTCTCTGTAGCCACTGTCTTTCTGACCACGGCTGCAGATCTGGTGAGAGCACTCTGATATGGATTAGTTGGGCCAGCCCTATCCTAACATTTATTTTTCCTCCTGTACGCAAACTGTGGCTACAGTGAAGTGCTGCCCTAGAAGCACATTCATGCCTGGCGCACAACCGTTCTTCACTTTAGCTGTCAAATTGTTTTTAGACCAATGAGTCTTATGTGGATCTTTCTAATGAAACCAAGTTGAATGGTTACAGAACCTTCTTGCCAAAGGAAAGGTTGCTATGCAGGACTCCTTCTTGTTCTTTGGTATGATGATGGCTGGTTCCAAAGTCATATTTCTGTGCTTATCTTATCACAATACTGAACTATGTGATCCATGGTATGACGGTATAAGGGTACTTCCGATGCTCCGATCCTATTGTATAGATCAGTCCAGGTACACTCCAGGTTGTAGTTTTGGACTACAATTTCCAGCATTCCTGGCCATTGGCCATGCTGGCTGGGGCTGATGGGAATTGAAGCCCAAAACATCTGGAGGGCACCAGTTAGGGAAGGCCTGTATCTTTTTAACCTCCCTGTGAATACCAAATATGGGAGATGGATAAACTGGGGATACAGTCAGGGCCAAGTGTGTTCTGCACTACAAAATATCCTAATTCTGGGTCTTGGGAACTCAAATTCAAGATTATGCAAATCAAATTCACAAGGACTTGGACTGGGGAGACCTGGATTTCTTGGCCATGAAACTCACTGGGTGACTTTGGGCTAGTCACTGACTCTCAGCCTAACCTGCCGCATAGGGTTGTTGTGAGGATAAAATGGAGTGGCTGTATGCCTATGTACACCAGTTGCTGGAGAATATGGGCAGGAGGGTGCTGTTGCACTGTTGTCCTGCTTGGGGGTTTCCCAAAAGCAGCTGGTTTTCCACTGGGTGAAGAGAATGCTGGACTAGATGGATCCTTGCTCTGATCCAGCAGGGTTCTTCTTATGTTCTTAGTACATGTGTGAAAAATGTATTATGATTGCAGAATTTGGAATATAATGGATTGTGATTTGAGTGGATGGTGAGGCACAAAGTACAATGTGCAGGAAGGTGTACGTGGCTTAGAAACTCCAGTTATAAGCACTGGTAGCTAAATCTAGCCCTTTATTACTTTAGGGCCCTTTGCAAATATATCCCATACATTTCCATGTTTTTCTTAACACATGGCCCTTTTTGTGCTTTCTCAGCTCATGCATGGATGTGTAGAAAGTATGTAACAGTTGATAAAATCAGTATTCAAAACTGATCACCTTTCAGATCATGACTTGGTTAGGAACTAAGTCTTTTAATTAAAGACTAGTTGTTTAGGTATTCCTTTACCATATATCACATTAGATTTGATATAAAATGCCAGTAATAACCTGACCGTGGTTCTGAATCTGATCGAAAGACAAAAGTTCTGTTCTTTCTTGCCAAAAAGCTTACAGGATGCTGGCTGTTTCTGTCTATTGACTGCTATAATTAAAGTTGATTTAAGCTGGAAGTTGCACCAGGTAGACAATATTTGTTCTTGGAAAAGCTATCTGGAAATCACTGAATTTAGAATTTGCTACTGATAGGATTAATTAGGACTGTTAGGAAGATGCTTCTCTCAACTGCTGAACTCCAGTTTAATTTAAAGATAGTTTGGTCAACATAGGATGTGTGCACTTCTTCCTCAAGAGGTATGCTAATCAATCAAGAATATTTGTTAATCACTGATTTTTGAATTGGTTGTAGTTTCCTGTAAACTCACATATGTAATTTTAATATGGAATCTGAAAGAGGATTGGTGTGATTTTGCGATATTGTGGGATATCTGTTTGTAAGAAATGGTAGATCTTTGCATCATTTTCCTATTATCCAGATAAGGTCCTTGTGGGGAAAGGCCATGGCTCAGTGGGAGAGCACATGCCTTGGATGCAGGAGGTTCCTGGTTCAGTCCTTGGCATCTCCAGGTATGGCTGGAAAACCTCCTGCCAAAACCATGGAGAGCCACTGCCAGTCAGTGTCGACAATACCAAGCTAGATGGACCAATGGCCTGGCTCAGTATAAGGCAGTTTCCTATGTTGCTATGAACAAATTGAATTAGTTTATTTGTACCATCTGAAGTCTCCTTGCCTTTCTGTGTGTGAACATTTCGATAAAAAGAAAAGCTTGTGGCTGCAAGTGAGACAGATAGGCACCTTAGGCAGTAAGCCAGGGGTGGGGAACTTGTAGGCAAAAACATTTGGAAGGTTGCATCTCCCTTCATCCCGCACTGCTGGCTAGGGCCGATGGAATTTATAGGCCAAAACATCTGGAAGGTAAGAAATTGCCCACCCCTGCAGCAAGAGAATATTCCCTTAGATGCCTTTTCTGACACAGTAGAATAGAGTACAAAGTGTGAACAAAGACCAGATCCAATCCAAGACTGAACCAGGGCAGGACTGTCTGAAAGTACGAGTTCTGTGAAGTATCTCAGGACAGAAGCAGAAATTGGATGACTACATAAGAAATAACACGGGGTGCTTCCAGAGGCCTCATAGGGTTAGCATTGTGCAGAAGGCATTGTGCAGCTGTTCCATCTTTTTCTCCTTCACAGATTTTCTTTGTTAAGGAAAAAGACAGAAGTGGTAAGAAAACACAGGAAGGACACAAGTAGAAAACAGTGCCATCTGGACCCCCCATAAAATTCCATGAATGAAGCAGGGCAATGGTACCATAGAAGTCTCCTCTGGAAGCACCCTGAAGCATGGCATCAGGAAGTAAATTGGAATGAAGCAATGTCAATGCTGGTAGTCTGGAGGCAAGCAGGAATGGTTAAATCCAGCTGCACCTGAGTAATGCATTACTAAGACTGAGAAGCTGGGCCAGAATCAGTAGTGTTATTGGGCCAGGTGGAAACTGATTGTCCCCCTTGTGTTATGTAATTCCTATTGAGTTGGTAGCTGCAACACCACCTTCTAGCCATCTGCACTGGTAGCACTGCAGCACAGCAGAGAGCAAGTCAGCAGCTCGCTCTTCATTAAGCTCCTGCAGATGTACCTTAAGTAAAGTGCCTGGGTCCCATTACTATGTTTGAGACCCCCTGGAGGCTTATTGGCAAAGTTTACAGGGTCAGGATGCATAGGAGAGGCCCAGGAAACAACTGGTCAGGATCCTACTGCACTGGCAAAGGAGTTAGGAAATAAAGAAGTACATAAGAAAGATAAGGGACTCATCAGGATGGCTGATTCAGCACCCTGGAGTGAAAGCTGGGCCCACTGTGACGTACCAACAGATACCAGCTTTGCAGACAGCTCTATAGGCAATTCCGTATGTTCTTAATGTGCACTTGCAGAGAAAAAGTATGTTTCTTGTTTAAAAGTTTGGGAGCTAGCCATGTGTCCTGTTACATGATCCCCACCCACTGTGCCTATTGCAGCCCATGAAAAGGTGTCCAAATGGGAATGCTGCTAGGTGTGCAGACAAGGGCTCGAAGGAACACCAAGCGCAGAAGAAAGGGCCTAGGCACCAAGAAATATGAACTTCATATCAATGGGTTGTGGGGCCTTTGTACAACACAGCAGTTTGATTTCTCTGGTATCATGAACCCTACAGATACTGCCAGGATTATTACATTCAAAGGTCAGAAAGCGACTGAGTATTTCCCTGCTCCAGGTTAACACTTGAAAAAGCAGGATTGGGTGATTGTAGATACAAGGAGAAGGGTTAATTCCTCCATATAGGATACCGGTGCCTGTTTCTGGCTCCTGATCTGCTAAGGTAATACAGCCAAGCAAACTCTGAGATAAAGCCATGGGTGCCTGTCCATGTAAGGCACACTGATTGACTCCATCCTGTTGTCCATTTGTCAGCCAGAGGCAAGGATACAGGGCAGAAGCTCACTTAAGTGTAAAGAGCTCTGACAGGGCAATCAGTTGCTAGGTACAGACAGCGGGAGGGGTAGAAGGCATGGTTGTAAGCCTCTCTTGTACTAATTTAAATTCAGGAAAGTGTGTGTATGACAAGATAGCCTTCCTTGTCCGTCCAATATTCTTGAGCAATGGACAGCCGGGGAGGAAGGGAAAGAGAAGATGATACAGCAGTATATACCAGCAAGATGGAAAAAACTGAGATAAAGTATCCCAAGTGGTAAAACCAGGCTTTTTAGCTCTGGGCAGAGAAAGCAAAATCAACAGCTTAAAGTCCAGTTGTGGCATGGAGAGCAATTGACAAATACCCAACAGGAAACAGCAGAGAAGAGCTGTGGTTAGAGATAGCATTCAGCTCCAAGGGGCTCTAATCCTCAAACTGGTCTAACTCAAAGGGTTGGAATGGAAGGTGTGATGTAAGGATCATCACAGAGAAAAACCTTATTTTAAATGGTCTACACATGCCAAGATTGGAAGAGGTGCGAGTGGGAGAAGGAGGCAGTCCAATCTGCCAAGTTCAGAAACATAACAGAATTGACTAGTAATTCTATTTTAATCCACCCCTCCCACTCATAGACACCTGGCTGAGGGATTCCAGGGTCAAAAGAATGTGCATGATAAAAGCACTTAGCACTGCAGCCATTGGTAGGGAATAGGCGAGGTACCAGTGGAGACAAGGAAATGTTTCCCTACTATGAGGTATCAGTTCCCACCTTCAGCAAGGAAGATCTGGCTAACCATAGACTTGTAGGGTCTGAATACAGCAGTGATTCCCTTCTCTTTCACCCTTATTCAGCATCTGCAGAGTTTTCTCCACGAAGCATCAGAGTTGTCTTTAATCTGGACATTTCTTTCCTTCCTTCCTTCCTATATACAGCGATAAAGGTTGCTTGGTCTGCCTAGCCAGGTTAGAAGAAAGCACAACCAGAACCTCCTTCTGGCTCCATTGTTTCCCTGATTCTGGGGAACCTGGGTCAAATATATTATACATTGTTCCACCTTGGCCTTCAAGAAGTTCACCTGACAGTGCTTGCAGCTTTTCCACCTGCCTGGTTATCAGCCAAGAACACTACCCATATCCAAGATGATCTAAAATGCTACATGCCTCCATGAAGCAGGGATTACTTGCAGTCCCCACCCACCTCAGCTGACTCCCTGGCCAAGATCCAGAATAAATTCACAAAGATTTAACAGACCTATCCATTTTCTAGGCATCCCTTTCTGGTTAGATGCCTCCCCAGTTTAGCCCTGATGATTGTGTTGCAATATCTCTGCAAGAAAAAATGGTTGGCAATAAACTTCTTATTGGCTCCACTATGTGCAGGTCATGTTCCAAAGGACTGGACATATCCCAGCAAGAGTCTGTGAAGAATATGGACACTTCTAGAAAATGACAAGAGTAAAACTTTACCCTCTGTCCAGGCAGTAGGACAGACAGCGATTAGGAACTCTGCAAGGCATGGCCACAGACTACTATAATGCTCTTCACCTGCTGGAGAACAGGTGTGGAGAGACTTTAGCCAGCCTGTGATCTCTGCCACATGAAGAGATATTGATGCAGGGACAGACCCATGGAAGATAATCAGGGGAGCACTGAACACACAATGAACACTTGGTGTTCTAAGAGAAAGGTGGAGAAATTTGTTTTTTAGACTAGTGCTACTTTCTATGCAGGTTTATATAAAACCTGCTGTTCAAGAAGCAACTTCAAACTTTATTTCATTCAGGAGAGATTAACAGCATAGCTTACTTGGAACCAACTCTTTAATCCCAAAGACCAAGTTAGCAAATGGATGATAAATTACACCAATCTAGAAGGACCTCTTTCTCAAGGAAATTGGGCAGCTTCTCAAATATAGAAAATTTAAAAAGTTTGTAGGAGCCATGATGATCTAGGTCAGACAGTGCAGCCCTAAACTAGTAGGTCATTGTTTATTTCTTCACTTTATTTCTTCCCCTTGTTCCTTGGACTGGGCTTTAACATCCCAAGTATGAAGGGGGAATTTCTTTTATTTTAATTTTTTGCTATGCTTTGCTTTCTGTTGCAAAAGATATAAATAATTCAAGTGCTGCATTCAAGAGACAGATCAATTAGTCGATGCAGCTCTCCAGTAATCCTATGGGTGTCATTCAAACAGCCTAGCTCACAACTGATCACCCCTGTAAAAGCCCCAGGAACTGCACATCTTTTCTGTATGAGGCTCCCCCTGACCCCAAGAGGTATTCTGTTTTAGCAAAGGGAAATATTTCAGTAGACACCTTGAAAGAAACTCCTGGCCTGTTGTTTTCTTCTTCACTTCAGTGACAGTCATGGGTACTCAGCACATCCTGACAAACTTAGTGTACCACTCAACTCCAGAGAGATATTATGGTATGCCTGCTTCGTTCTGCTCCCTGACATGCTGGATGAAGTAAGGAGGGCCCCAGGTCTTATCAGAATGGTTTATTCCAGCCCAACCCTTTCCACATTGTTTTCTCTCACAGGACAAGGTACTTCTCAAAACCCTCTGTTTTGGCAAGTCATCCCAATCATGTATGACAAAAAGCCAAAACCTTGTTAATACCTGTTGGAAAAGGGAGAACTTGAAACAGAGTGTTAAGTTAGTTTCCAACATGATACTAAGGAATGCCATACATTCCTTAAAAGATGATTTAACTTTTAAGTGTTAGAAGGGAATCCTAAAGGCTCATTTGGTCCATCCTTGCTGCATGTTTGCAGAAACAGTGATGTTTAACACATGCTTGGGATGAAATCCTATGCATGTTTAGACAGAAAAAAAGTCCTGCTACTCCTAGCCTGCTATGCTGGGAATTATAGAACTTTTTTTGGTCTAAACATGCATAGGATTGTGCCCTTAACCTTAATGAAAGCCTTCTAGATAATGTGATACACAGAAAGCCTAGCTAGCTGTATTTTCCCTAAAATGTACTCCATCAATTTCCCATTGTTTTATTCATTACTTGGGACTTGAGTATGTACTGATGGTTTCTACCTACAAGGTATCTATACCACATACTGTGAATTACTTGGGACTTGAGTATGTATTGATGGTTTCTACCTACAAGGTATCTATACCACATACTGTGAATTTGCCCACAAACTCTCAAACAATTTGTTTATTTAGACTGGGCCAGGTTGGGGAAGCAGTGACCCTCCAGATGTTGTTGACTACAACTGGTGCAGGCTGATGGGAGTTGGAGTTCAACAATATCTGGAGGGTCACATGTTCCCCACCCCTGATTTACACTTTTAACCAGCCCTATAAAGTGAAAATGTCTCTAACATACAGGCCCTTCTGCATCTATTTATATTCACCCACACCAGGCTATACCTGAGACTCTGCTACCATGACATCTTTGATGAGATGTGATCCAACTGGCTCATTGTTCTCCATCTTCACATAGGTGACTTGGTAGCCTCGGATTTGGCCATGCTGCTTGTTGGAGATGGGCGATTTCCAGGAGACACGAATGGCTGTTGAATTCACAGACTCCACCTCTACTTTCCGTGGTGGAGCACTGGGCACTGGAATGCACATGGGAAAACTTAGTCAGAGACATCCATTATATTGCAACTGTCGAAGAGGAGTACCTTTTACCTTCAAGTGATTCCCTTCCCCAATCCTTACCCTCAAACCCATTTACTCAGAAAAGATAAAAGTCTTTCTGAACAGGGGGAAACACACGCACACACTCTTCTGTGCATATCATCCCAGTGTCGAAGCACAGATACCACAGGAGAATGAATGGCACACATTCACAACAGCATTGGTGATCTAGGCTGTCCCACTATTCAAGTAGTGACACAAGAAGATGCAAAATGAACAGTTCTGCCCAGACCACTAGGTAGCCCCACCTCTACTAGACATACACATCAAGGAGTGGGCAGATTATAGGAGCGCATGGAAGAGGAATTTATAACTTGATTTTTCTAAGGTCAGCTGGTTCATTGCCTAATGTGAGAGACCTGCAAGGAGGGGGGCAGTTCTGGAAATGGAGGTTCTTGCCTGTGCATTCAGCATATGGATTGCTATTTTGACACTAAAAGGAAAGTGGCAGTTGCCTGAAAAAAATAAATTCCCTTCCAAAGAGAAGCATGCTCATAAGTCAGTTTATACCTTGTTTACCGTTTGGGAAAAATTACATCCTTATTACTCTGGGCTCTTACACTGACTGTGACAAAAGTATCAATACAAAATAACAACAACAACCCAAAGCACCTCCTGCTTTTGTACATGTTAACATTGTTGCTGGTTTTATTGTTGGTTTTTATTGTTTTTATAACTTTTACTATTTTAACAGTTTTTATGTATTTTATTGCTGTAAGCTGCCTTGGGAGGGCTTCTGCACTGAAAGGCGGCCAAGAAATATTTTAAATAAAGAAAAAAATAAAATATGAGGGGCAGGGCAAGGTATTCTCTCCAGAGAGTACTGCTGCCATACTGCTACATTAGCGTGAAAGCCCAGAACAGCGTTCTGCTATTGCAGGAGAACTCCACAGTGACCAAAAGAACACAGTGCCCCAATTGCCAACGAATCAAGGGGTTTGTTTGGAGAAATAAGTTAACTGGGGCTAGAAAACTGGGTGGAACCTGCATGGACTATTCTACACAGACGTGCGGCAGGCAGGCAGGTGCTCAGCCTCAGGCAACTGTTTATTTTCCACAGATTTCAGTCTTAATTGTAGATAATTACTTGAAGAGAAGCACAGAGGGGAAAGATACATAGATTAGGAGGGAGGAAAGCAGGGCAACATGGGGGATGGGAAGAGAATCATGGGCCTTAATCCAGTTTGCTACATAAACTTGGAGATGGGGTGTCTTTCTCAGATGGTTATTCATCTTTTCCAAAAAGTGAGTGGAAAGAAGATCTGACAGCAGTGTGGTAATTGGTTAACATCCCCCTTCCTCCCAGAGCTTGATGTGGCTGGGACAATGCCAGTGACAATGCTGTCAAGGCACAGCCATCACAAGGCTTATCTAGTGCTGGCATTAAAGGGCAGAGCCTTATGCTAACGGCAGCTGTCTAGGGATTGAGTTTTGTTGGGTCAGTGGAGGTCACCTCAATTATAAGAAGGGTGAACTAGAAACCGACATTCCAAGATGCAAAACACATTTCACTCCCTTCTTGTGCTGCTACTTATGAAAAATCAGTGCATTGGAAAGTTCCAAAACCCCTCCTGACAGAGACCTTGGCTGGGATGGCCAACTCTGCTGCCCTCAAACTAATGCAGAGAGCTTGCTGCGACATTTCTAGGATAGCAGCTTCCCTCCAGCTAAGGCTTTGCTAAATGAGAACTGAAGCAAACAATTCAGGCAGCAGGACATACAGATGTGCCAGCAACCCCAAGAAGTAGTCAATGAACATTGCTATGCTCCACTTCCCAGGACTGCAGTGGTGCAAGGGCAGTGAAACTGAAAAACGCCTGCTCTCAGTTTGAGAGTGGTTCCCTTTCCCCATTTGCCTGCCTATGCCCTCTCTGAGTCTGGCCTCTGAGGCCATGATGCAGCCTGGAAGTGCCTTCTGTCACCACGAGCACTAGCATGTTCTACAGAAGAGACTTAAGCTGGCATGATACAACTGACAGACTAGCTAATGCAATGCCATTTTTGCTTCAGAATGTCCCTGACAGAGAATTACTCTGCTCAATTACATGCCCAGAAGAGGAACAGATCCATGTAGGCAGCAGGCATTCTGCTCACCAGGGGTGGGAATTATAATTTAACATCTATGAACCCCACATGCAAGAGACCCCTTCTTTCCTATTGATTGCACTTAGACCACACATTCTGAAAAAGCAGCTGCCCTGATTGCTATTTAAAGGTGTGTGTGCCTTACAAGAAGGTCCCAGGTGAGTTGTCCCATGAGCAGGGAGAAGCAACCCTAACAACATGCAAATGCTACACCGTTAGCAGAACCAAAAGAATCTTGGTTACCTTCAACCATGAGATAGGAACCTACCGTCTTCATCAGTCCGAACATAGACAGGGTCGCTCTCTGGCCCAGGACCCACATCTGTGTGAGCCCTCACCCACACTTTGTACTCTGTCCATTTCTCCAGATTGTTGATCTCCCAGCTGGAGCGCTCGTATCCAATTCCCTCAACCACATGTTTGGTGCTGTCCTCTCCTTCCACTGCTTGGTATGCGATGGAATACTGCGTGATGACTCCATTGCGGCTTTGAGCCGGTGGCGGTACCCAACTTACCCGGATGGTGGTTGAGCTGGTGCTTACACACACGACCTCTTGGGGTGGGGCAGAAGGGGCTAGGGATAAATAAATGAAGGAAGTGGGGAGATGAGGGGAAATGGTTGGGCAAAAGACACACTCCACAGGGAGATCTTACCCAGCCAACAGAGCTTCTCCTACGCCTAATTCTCTTTTTTTTTGGGGGGGGGGGATATATGCAGAGGAGAGGCCTGTGAGAGGCAGTCTGTGCCATGCATGGGATCTAGAATTATAGCAGTATTTACCTTAGCACAGGGTGCCCTAAAGAGAAAAAGGAACTGGAAAGCACAAGACAGAGAGATAAGATAATAGGGTAAGTATTAGGAGAGAACAGAATGGACAAGGAAGAATCTGAGGTCTGAAAATGCTGGAAACAAAAAAGGGAGTAGGAATATCCCTTGCATCACCCCTTGTATAATTCAGTGATGCCCTGTCTGAGGAAGACTATTGGGCAAACAGCTTCTGAGGAAGGTCTGACCATACTGTGCAAAAACTGGCTAGCAGGCAATTCTGGACAACACTTCTGTTGTATTTGACACATACACCTGTGAAACTACTGAGTAGGGCATAGAACGAGGGGCCACCGAGGTCATGAGGAGAGCTTCTAACAGAAATAGAACAAGACTTTTAGGGGTGGTGAAACTTAGAAAAACAATTCACCCTCCTGCCAAAAGAAAGCAGGCATGTCTGATATTTTAGACTGGGAGAAGAGAAGATAGGTTAAAAGGAATTCCCAGTTAGGAAACGCAGCAAGGATGACCCAAGAGCGAAACTTAAAGATCTATTTTGGATCACAGGGACTAGAACTAAATTTGGAACTGTCAGACAAGGATGAAGATCTAAATATGTGCCCAAGCAACCCAGGATGGTGAAAGGGAGCGGGTGGCAGCTACCAAAGAGATCCTGAAAGAAATGGTGGAACAATTTAAGTAATTTTGCAAAGAATTGACAGTGAAATGGTTCCAAACAATAAAGCCACTTGAAAGTAAAATCTCTAATCTATCCACAATATTAAAAGACATTGCTGGAACAAAACGCCTTAGACATAAGCACTGAGAAGGAGAAAATACAAGTACTCATAAGGTGACATTGGGGAAGCACTTAAAAGCTGAAGGATTTGGAAAACTGAGGCTGGTGGCTAAAACTTTAAGCCCATGATGGAGTCCATGGAATGCCAGAACATGGTTGAGTTCTTTGTTCAGTGGCTGGCAATCACAGAAGTGAACATCAAGAGGGGACATAGGCTGATAGTCCCCAAGCTGCCAAATGAGACCAAGTCCTGAGACACTGGAGTGAGCTTCACCCAGTCCTCAATTAAGGAAGACAGTTTGAAGAGGCTCTGGGAGTTGAAGTCAATTCAGTGTGAAGGAAAAAAAAGTTTAAATATAAATTTAAATACAGGAGAGCTGTTGTGATTTTACCAATATTTAGAATTTCCAACTCTCTCCTCTTCTGCACCAGCTCTGTATATATCCTATTGCTGCCCATCCCTTTATGCTGTTCCTCTAGCGCAGTAATGTCAGAACTCAGTCTTTCCCACTCTGCAATTTTAATTTCATAGCCGCAACTAACTTGCTAATACAAACTCCTCTGAGAACTGGTTTCTTTGAGTCCCAAATTAAAATTCATTGGAGGAGTTACGTTCAAAGAACTGAGCAATCTCTTTCTTTGTTTTAGCTACAGATATTTCCACTGCAGCAGCATAGGGTTTGGTCTCCATATTTGAATAGCGGGCTGTTTACCATTGTGGGTGCATGGCCTGCAACTTTCACCAGTTCTCTTATTTGCACTTGCTGTCCTGTGGGTCCACTGCTCTGAAACTAAAACAAAGCCTATGTGTGAATAAAAGTCATGTCTGGGGGAGTGACGTGTAGTCACTGACCCCATGGACAGCATGGATTTGGAGAAAGTTGCCTGGGTGGATATTTGGTCACTGTTTCTACCTCCTGCTTTCCTTTTCCTGTCCATCTGTGTGTCCCAAAGCAGATGTAAAGTCTGATAATCCACCAGCCGATGCTATAGAGGCTTATTTAGAGAAAGTTTGAATTCTCTAAATTGAAAGAAATTGAATTCATCCAATTCATGATGACCAAAGAGATCAAGCAATTTTCTTCCAGAAGAAGAAATAAAAAAGGGTAGTCTCTAAAGGGAAAAGTTACAAATCACCTGTTATGAAAGGATTTATTGGGATTTTTATTTTTAAAAAATTAGCAGCCAGTTAACACCACATTTAGACAAGCTTTTAAATAATGTATTGGAGGGGAGCCCTGTCCCAGATTCAAGGCACACTCCCAGGATGATAACAATATTAAAGCCTAGAAAGATCCTGAGCATGTGGAGTCCTGTAGAACCTTGTAGATCTGACAAATAAGGGTAATGGAAAGCCATGGGTCCCCATGTGGTAAAAGAAATGTTAGCCACCAATCTCCCCATTAATTCCAATCCTGGATCACCTCCTATTTTACTGAGCAGTTTAATGGCATTTTAAGAACTGAGAGGTGATATGACTGGTCTTTACAAGCTACGAGATTTCTTCATTTAAAAAAAAAAAAACAGTAACAGGATCACAACTAAAGGACGAATTGCAGAACATGCATTTTACCTGACTGCAAATCCATCAGATTTTATACTTTATTACTAACATGGTGGTCAGAGCGCAAGTGATTAGGGTACCCACCTCCTCTGAACTCCTAATATTAAAATATAAGCAAAAGGCTTAGCATCAGAGACTTATCGAATACACAGCAGTACATCTAAAGGGTATAAAAGGTGTCTGGGGAAAGGACTTAAGTGTAGAGAAAACTGAAGAACAATGGGAGGAAATATGGAAAAAGAAACCTTTGAAATCAGTGTCTGTGCAAATCAGAGAAAACTCCATCAAAGTAGTTCACAGCTGATACCTCACCTCTCTTATGCTGTCTCATACCAAGGGTACAAGCTCACCAGCATACTGGTGAGGGCATAAGGATATTAGCATATTATGTATATGTGGTAAGAATGTCTGGTAACAGAAACTTTCTGGAAACAAGTGCAAATGGAGCTTGTGAAAATCAATGGACAGCAAACAGAATTGATCACACAGCTAGCCCTCCTTGGCCTGTTTGATGGTCCTAATAGGGAATTATTTTCACAGATTAAATTATCTATTTACTGGCTGCCTCTGCATACTGTAGAGCTGGAAAATATGCACAAAATGGCAACCAAAATTATCAAGGGGATAGAGTAACTTCATTATGAGAAAAGGCAACAATGTTTTGGGCTTTTTATGTTAGAAAAAGGTTATGAATGTGTACAAAGAGGTGTATAAAATTATGCATGGTATGGAAAAAATGGATAGGATGAAGTTTTCCTCCCTTTTTCAGAATACTAGAACCAGGGCTCATCCAGTGAAACTGAATGGTGGAAGGTTCAGGACAGATAAAAGGAAGTACTTCTTCACATGATGTAGAGTTAAACTATGGAATCTGTACTACAAGATGTAGTAACGGCCACCAACTTATATGGCTTTAAAAGGGGATTAGACAACTTCATGGAGGTTAAGGCTATTGGTGGCTACTAGTTATGATGGTTATATATTACTTCCAGTATCAGAGGCAATATGCCTCTGTATACCAATTGCTGGGGAACATGAATGGGAGGGTGCTATTGCACTCATGTCCTACTGGTGGGCTTTCCACAGGTAGCTAGTTGGCCAGTGTGTGAAAAGAATGCTGGAACAGGTAGGCCTTTGGTCTGATTCAGCACGGCTCTCCTCGTGTTCTTATGTCTGTAACAAATTATTGTATATGCAAATAACAAAGAAAATAGCAGGCATCCTCCACAATTAAGATGGTCAGTTCTGCCAAGATTTGGTTAAATGACAGATATTGCCTCATATGGTTTCAGTGTGCATCTTTATATTGTAAAATGGCAGACCTATATGTCTTGGAATCTTTGTTTGTGATCATTTTGTTCATATGATGTTTGATGCTCAATGATTTTGAGGTGTAATGTTCTCTATTTGTTGTTTCTTTGCTTCTGTACTATAAATAAAATATTTTTAAAACCATTTTTAAAAGACTTGCTGGGGTAGACCAGAGATGCAAGCAGTAAAGAAAGAAAGCCGAGACAGTGGAGGAGGAAGCCAAAGTGAGTACAGGCCTAGCCCATGAAAGAGACATGGAGTGCCAGAAACAGATACTGAACTTGCAGGCTCCCTGGGTAAGAACAGAGCTTAACTATAAGCAATCCCTTCCCTGACTAACCCCTAAGAAGAGATTTGGGAGAGCAGGCCTCATTGTGACAGATGTTGCTCTAATAACCTCTGCTTGACAAAGCTCTCAGCAACTGGAAGGAGAATTAGAAATGGAAGAAGTATGATTAGCAAGCATAGTAACTGGAGCAACAAGTGAGACACAGACATTTCCCATGCCTGCTGTTGGCTGAGTAAGAGACACACCCACAAAGTGCCAGTACACAAGCTGCAGCTTAACATCAGAAGGTCAAAATAAATCTCAACCACACAAGCACAATAAATGGGGAAAGTACATGAGATAGGAATGCACACCAACATGCAAAACCTTTTGGAGCCAGTATTCTCATGTTGCCTCTGTGAATATGCACACATACTATCCACATTTTTTGAATGATGAACACCATGACACACAAATATTCTCAGAGGCAAAATGAGCATACTGGTTATTTGAGGGTTAAACTACAAACTGAGGCTTACGCAAGTGTTGTTTAACCCTCAAATAACGCTCAGTGGCTGAGTTTGCACAACATGGCAATCCTCTGATCGCCCCAGTCAGGGGTTGTGTATTCAAAATGTTGCCTGGCATATACCCTGGCTCATCATGGGTTAAACAACCCCCTTTGAGTCCACATATACCCACACCCCACCTGGAAGGTGTGAAGAGAGGTTCCTCCCTTTAGCTCTGGACTGGGATCCATGAATAATTAAAACAACATAAAATCAGGATTAACCTCCTTTTAATTGCTGGACCTTATGCCTTTTGCACAGACTTCTAATATGGTCCAGTTACCCCGAATCATCAAGCATAAGTCGCAGCTGGGAGATATCTGTATTGCTATTTGCTTGTGAGATTTGTCTGCTCTGCCTGGTTGGTATGGTGGCTGGGGAAGTGCCCAGTTGATACCTATCAGTACACATGCCCCATCAGTAGCTGCTAACAGAACAATTATTGTTCTCCACATTTAGAGTGTCCTCCCCAATATCAAATATTTATAATGCCCCCATTTGAATGCTGTTTCATATATGTCGTCCTATCCATTGTGCTGGCACTAAGATCCCATTATCTGGAGTGCAAGTTAAACAGGGCTGTTGGAATCCTAATGATTGATATGCTAATGCTCGTGAAAGGAGGAAAGGTCATTCTAATCATGAATGGAACAGTCCTTCTCCACCCTGATTCATCCCAGGCACCCTCTGGCCCCACACAGTGAGGACTGCTGTTGCCTCTGCCGCTGCTTGCCTCACACAGTCACTCAGTCCTTGACAGATGGCACAAACGGAAATTACTCTCTTCTTCGTTTTAATGCTCTCGGCATAAAAGCAGACCCCCAAATCGTTAGTAAAAACAGGCTTATCTTGGAGCTCTTTGATAGCTTCAATCTGCTTATATGCAGCATTCTGAGCTGCCAATAAGGGTGCACTGGTCTCCTATTCCACCAGCACATCGGCTGAGAAGAGAATGAAAGCAATTCATGAGTCACCCCTTTATCTGGCCATCTGACTAACTCCACTGTTGCCTAGTGCTGTTTCCCTTGAGCCTTCAGATCCTGGGGGCAGAAGCCACACAGCGGCTATCTTCTTTCTTCCACCCCATAGGAATCAAGCATCCACATGACACACTATACCACCTCATTCAGCATACATTCCCTTAAGAAGTTATTAATTATTCCATCCACATGCAAACATCAGAGACCCCCCCTCCCACAGAGTTAATTCTTAACAGGCTTGTAAACGCCTTCAGTTTAGCAATAATGCAATGTGTGCGGCACTCCTGTTGTACAGAGATGGCTGGATATGCCTGGGAAGGGTAGGAAAAGGCAAGCAGTGGTGTCTCTGACTGGGATATGAGTACATGCAGAGCAGGAATGCGCATGCACAAGGTGCAGATATCAGACACTCATTCTAAACCCGCTCACAACTGAAAAGTGGGGGGTGAGGGGAATGTGCCAGTAAACTCACAGAGACACTGGAAATAAATCCCAACAGCTTCTCCCACCTATTCCCTTTCCCCAGCATATCTGTGAGTCCACCTGTTGAAAGTGAAAGCATGGTCTGAAGAACACAAGAAGACTTACCCTGGCGAAGTGGCTCCTGCTTCAGAGCCATAACTGCCCTGTCATACCACATCTCTCTGGCTCTTGGTTCCAACCTCCCCATTACCTTTCATACAAAAGGGCAAGAGCGTTTGCCCCTTGCTCACTCTCTCACAGCCAAGCAGAGACACTTACTGGACTGTGCTGTCCGGGCTTCCAAAACTGCAGTATAGACTCCCAGGCCCAGCTCAGAGCGGGCTCCCAGCTTGAACTTGTAGAGTGTGTCTGGCTTGAGCCCTTCAACTGCGTATGATGAGGTCTGGTCAAACTCCACCTTATGCTAGAAAAGGCAAGATGTAAGTTGTCATTTTACTTTGATGGAAATTAAGGAAGAGCATGGCTTTTAGCACCGCTTCATCCCACTCCCACAAGAGTCCTGGACTCTTGGCTATACAAGGATAGGGCTATACAAGTATATACAAATCATGTGACAATACAATGCTAAACACATGTCACCAAGCTCCCAGGGCTCTGCATCTCTGTAGCAAAGTCACCACCTTACAGCAAGGAACTCACTGCTCTGTTTCTCTTCAAGAATAAAATTTCTGTCCACTGGAAGAGTGCTCATTACATCCTTCAACATGCCAATACAGAAGTGTTAGGAAGACTCTCCAAGACTTTACGCAAGTCCCCCTCTCCAAAACTAGAAGAATGATTTTTTCCTGTACCATCTTGTCACTGTTGTACTGTATTATTTATTTATTATTATATATTATTAACATTTATATACAGCTTTGTTAAAAAGCCATCAAGGCAGTGAGCAACAACTTAAAACAATAAAATCTTAACACCATAAAAAGAGTATTAAAAATTATAAAACATTGAAACAACTACAGAATTTAAAAGGCTGGTGGTGATGGTGGTGACATAACTAGTATGTTTTGTTTTAAGCAGTCTCGATACTCTGCAACCATAATAAAAAAGGCACAAAGTTAACAGACCCAAAACTGTACTCGTAGTTACAATACAATGCATTTCGACCTATATGGTGTTATTATATCTGGGTTGATCTAGGATCCAATATGCAACCCTCAGGGAAAGTGGTCTTGGGCAGGGCTGTGTGTATTCCACGAGCACAGAAAAGCCACAGAATTTGATATAAGACACAGAATTAAGCATTCAGAGAATCTCTCTCTCTCTCTCTCTCTCTCTTTTAAAGTAAGGTTCTAGCACACAGGGCAGAAACAATAGGCTATATAAAGGGTGAGAGCAATGCATGCTAAAACCTTTGAGCCAGAGTGGAACTCAGTAGGACTAGGGATGGATTGTGTAAAATACAGTCAGTCTGTGTTTTGTGGATTGTCAGGTACCTTTTGTTCTGTTGTCTGCCCATTGATGGAATTGGATTTTTTTTGTTTCCAAATTTGTGTGAATTAAAATTTGCGTAAATTCCCCCGACATGTGCATTTTCATGCTTTAGACTATGGTGGAAATGCTCATTGTTGGCCAGATTTTTTGTGTGTGTGTTTTTCTATAATGAAATTTGCACAAAATTCCCAAAGGTTAGAAAAATGGTCCACATGTCCACGGAATCTGCCTGACGGGAACAGCCAGTCAAGTCTGCGGAATCTGTGAGTCAGATTAATAAAAATCCAAATTAATCTGGTTCTGTTGTGGATTTCTCCAACATCCCTAGGTAGGACTTCTAGTGGTCAAAGTAGTGGGGCTTCAGCTTCAGCCCCAGCCCCACTGCTCCTCCCCGTGTCTAGCAGAAGGATCATGCAAACTCATTGATATATGAAAATCTGCTTTTATTTGTACAATTTATACCACAGAATCCATAGTTTCTTGGCACAGAATTTAGGTAACCTTGGTGTAGAATGTTGATACTTTTAAAGCACAGACAGCTCAGAGCCCTGGTCTTTGGTCATCTCATGTACAGTCATGCTGAAAGAATCACTGTCACTTCCCAGACACTGAAGAACTTTGGCTAATAAAACATGCGTTAATGTAAGTTCTAGTGAGATAGCATACATGGAAGACAAGTTGTGGCTGGCCTTCACTTCAGAGCCACAGTCTAATGGCATAAGGGCCTCTGAGGCCAAATCCAATGAAGAGGTATGGTTGCCACCAGAAATTATTTGTCATGGGCAGGGATCCTTGTCACTGCAGGAGCTCTTGAACCTTTTTCTCATGTAAAAGTATATGCTAGGGTTCACAGCTGCATGGAAACCTGCTCAGACAAAAAGCATTTTCAACAACAAACAGCTACATGAATATTTTAATTGGGCCCAGGTCTAATAGCTAGGCAGCAACAAAAGACATGTCCTATATCTATAGGAAACTTTGGTGCAGCAATGGGTCATTGTGCCCCTCACCTCAATCTCATCTGTAGCTTCCCGGAACACCAGCTCATACTTGGTGATGCGTTCCTGAGAGGCTGGCAGCCAAGTCAGCATGATCCGTGTGTCAGACTCTGCCTCAGCCTGGAAGTCAGCTGGCTGGGCTGGAACTGGAGACCAATAAAACAAGAGTCAGGGGAGTGGGGAGCTCCAAGGAAGCTTTAAGAAATTTCCAAGACATAATACCTATGACCAATGCATTTTCATGAACACTGCTTAACACATTTGCTTTCTTCTAAGCTCCAGGTTCAAGCAAAGATGTAACATAGTTTCTCAGGCTAGTGCTTTAAGTCATCTTTTGCACACACTCCCCTCATTGCAAACATCCAATTTATGCACCCACCTCCAAAGTGCTGATGGAATAACTATCTATAATCTGAAAAAGTGCAAGTTGCCTACCAATCCCAAATAAGAAGCATAAAGATTTTCCCCACAATACAAGCAGCTCTGGATCATACCACAACCATGGCTTTGGACTCAAATTATTGGATCCTGGGAATATTGGGACAGAGCAGGCCATGGAGGGGATAGTGCTCACACCAAACATACATACCACCCTGCTGGGCCTTGACCTGGATGACATCAGAAGGGGGGCCATCTCCTACTGAGGTGAAAGCCAAGACACGGATACTGTAGGTGGTTCCAGTTATCAAGCTGCCCACAGTGGTGAGATGACTGTCATCAGTGTTGTGTTTCTGCCACATACTGAGTGGTAGGTGGGGGTCAGTGGTATAGTACACCCGGTAACCCCGGATCAGTCCATTGGGCTCTTCAGGTTGTTCCCATTGGACCAACATGGTGCTGGCACTCAGCATCCGTGCCTTCACTTTGAGAGGTGGGCTTGATGGGGCTTGCTCTCCTGTCCGTGCCTCAACCAGCTCACTAGGGAGACTCCTGCCAATGTTATTTACAGCAATAATACGGAACTCATATTCTGAGAAGGGGCTCAGGCCACCAATGCTATAGCGGGTGGTTGCCACACCATCCACTTCTTGGAAAGTCCCCTCCGATGACTTGGGCTTATATTGAATGATGTAGTAGGAGATAGGGTCAGCATTTCCTGAGTCCCAGGTAAGAGTCACACTGGTGGCTGTTGTCTCAGTCACTAATGGCTCCGTTGGTGGCTTTGGCAAGGCTGAAAATAAAAAAAGCATGTTGTTGGTAATTTGATTAGTACGAATGCTGCAATGTGCAGAACTATACAGGAGTTTCAAACTCTTTCTAATATTCTCTTTTAAAGGCAGAAATCATTGCATAGTCAGGAACGTACATTTTTATATTACACATTTCCATATATTGCTTGAAGTGCTTCTTAATGGAAGGGTAAACATAGCAATCATGTTATTAGATGTGCTCAAAGCACTTGCTGGCAGCTGGGTAAATAAAGGTAATTTAAACAAGGATCCAAAGTCAGGTTTCCAAGAGAGAAAGGGTTCTTCAGCTGGGATACACTTCAGGAAGCCTTCTTCAGGGCCAATTCAGGGAGAATTACAAAGGCAACAGTAGCTCTATCTGTACTGCTCCTACAAGAGCTGTAAGGTTGTGGGCTGCAGGAACTTGGGGCACATGTCTTTAAGTAGTGGGGTATTAAGGAATCCTGGGCTATGCCAACTCCAAGCATTAATAGGAGAGCTGAACTGCTCTTGCAGAACTGCCATATATCCAGACAAGAAAATCTGTGACCACTACTGTGTTCTGTTATACTGGGATTCTTCTATTTGTTGGCTATTTAATTCAGCTGTAGCTGGGTGCCAGAGAAGCATTTATGACCATGAAGCAAAGTACTCCCCCTGCCTTAGATTGGAAGGCTCTGTGCCTGACCATCAAAATGATCAGCCCTCTGCAGCTGGATTAATGTAAATATTGAATCAGATTAGCTATGAGGATGCTTGGCAAGGCAACAGAACTGAAGGTAGGCATTCCCACCATGCTTTGTCAAGTAAGCTGACAGAGATATGCTTCCCTCGAAGATCTTGCCTTGGTTGTTTATGCTCTGGTGACATCCAGGCTGGACTACTGTAATGCACTCTATGTAGGTCTGCCTTTGAAGACTGTTTGGAAACGTCTGCTAGTGCAGAATAAAGCTGCGCAGATATTGGTGGGGGTGAGGTACTGCACCAGCTGCACTGCCTTGAAAACTGCCTTCTCCCGGACCAGCCTGACCACACTATGAGGGCATCAGGTGAAAAGGCCCTTCTCATCTACTCACCACCAAGGGTGGTTAGGCTGGCGGGGGGGGGGGGGGGGTTACAAGGGAGAGCTCTTTTCAGTGATAGCCCACAGCTCTGGAATTGCTTCCTTCAGGGGTTCTTCAGGCCCCTTCTTCGTAGGTCTTCAGGAAGGCTCCTAAGACCTACCTGTTTTTACAGGCTTTTCCATAGACTGTGGGCTGCAGGTTTTATTGGTATTATCTGTTTTATAGCATTTTAATTGATTTTTTTTATTTTCTATTGTATTTATTTTGCATAGTTTTGTATTATTTTTATCTTATAATATAAAGCCTTCAGAGGATTCTAAGCCTTAATGGTGGCTTAAAAATCACTTAAAGTAATAAACAAACAAATGCTATCTTGGGTGTCATTTTATACCATCCATGGGAAAACCAAATAATAAAAGAGAGGAATTACAGTAGAGAGGTTAATGTAGACAACACTTCCTAACATTTCTCCTGGAAACTTGCTCTTTTATTCTGAGAGTTGGGCATTCTATTCATACAAAGTAAGAAAACTTCTGCTTTCTTTCTTTGAAACCAAGTGAGAAGAGCCTGGAAGACAAATGCTGAGTAACCTGAGCAAAGGGAGAGGCATGTGGATGTGCCTTAAAAGTCTTGTTTGACTAGAGTCTGGAGCAGAATTTGCTCTTAATCCCTTAGGTCAAGGGGGAGTATGTATCAATTCCACAGTATTATTTGGCCAGTCTTTCTGAGCAAAAATATTAATGGCATCTAGGAATGGGCTTGTGAGAGCAGGCAGATGTAGCTCTATGTCACAAACAAAGTTTTAGTCACATCTGCATCCCATGCTACCACCTGGTACTGTGGAGGGGTACAGGTATAGGATACTATGTGGAGCAGCTTACCTTTGACAGTGATCTGTGCTGTTGCATGGATTACGCCCAGTGAGGACATGGCTTCACAGGTGTAGTTGGCTGAATGTGTGATATTGAGCAGCTCTAGAACATTTCTGCCCATTGGCATGTCATCTTCTTTTGTCAGCTCCACATCTCCAACAATCCACTTCACATAGGGCATTGGGGACCCCACTGCTACACATGTGAGGTTCACACTCCCTCCAGGCATCACCTCATGGTTGCTTGGAGGGATTGAAAATCGAGGTGACACGCGCCGCACTGAAACAAGGAATAGACAACTAGTAGGTTCATAGCCTGGCCATTGGTATTCATTTGCTTCAAAACTGAGGTGGAGTGAGGGAGAAGGATCAACATTTGTCCTTAGAGGTAGCAAATCAATCCAGAAAAAGAGAATTCTGCACAAGAGCTGTTTGCTGCTCTGGCAAGTTTCATGCCTATGGCTCTCCTTTTTGAGCCACTTCTATCGGGAATCCAGCTGTAGGGCTGGCACCATTCTTCTTCTCTCAACTAAGCCACATCATTGACACTAAAATGTATCTCCCCATTTCAACTGCATCCCACTAATTAGAAAATACATTCACTCCCCATCCACAGGGTACATTGAACCTCAGCAAGATGGAATTACCTACTCAACTGGTTGGTTTCACCGCAGAGCAACCTGCAGGCCAAACCTATCTTGCAGGGATAGCTACAGGCTTTTCTTTTAAAATTACTGCATGTATCACTGCTAGCTAAAACAGCATCCCTGTGGCAGATGCAGGAGTGAGCCTGGGCCACCTCAGAGTCCAGTCAGATCATTGTGCTAGGTAGGAGCTCATCCTAATGGACAGGAGGTCAGATCCAAGCTGACAGCAGAGCACCTGGGTGATGGGGTCCTCCCCACCTTTGGGAATGCACTCCAGGAGACAGGTCACTCCTTATTTCACCATGCAGCATCTCTTTGTATCAGACTCCTCATTCGGCTTATTTGTAGGCAAACCCTCAGATCCACTAAAGCTCTCTGGCTGTTGGCTGCACACACTTCAGTCAGGGAGATGACACTGAGAAATGAGGCCCCTGTTCTAAGGCCAGTGTGATGGGTCAATTTAAGCAGGAATAGCGAAACACAACTAAGCACAGTAAATCTTTGTCTCCTCTGGGCAAACTCATTTCAGGTTTTATTTAAAAAGAGGGAAAGGCTGCAATATGTCTCTCCTGGGAAGCCCGCTTCTCTGGAATGGAGATGTCAGTGCATGTTTGTGGGGAGGCTTCTCCTCCTGAATATCACAGCCTGTCCTATTCACACAGTGTGAGCTGGCTGACTAGTGAAGAGCTGCAGTGTAGAGGGTGAGGGTCAATTGAGAAGTAGTGGGGCAGACTATTTGCTAGGAAGGTGGGAGAGACTTGTTCAGGGGCTGGAGCCCACTGGGAGCACCTCATGCTGCGTTTCCTCCTGTGCCATCTCCAGCACCTCAAAATCTCGTCAGAAAAGGGGCAGCTGCTGACAGACGGCTGACAAGACTCAGCTCAGGCTGACAGGCTGACACTTCCCCTAATCAAATTTAACTTGAGCTCTCTTTGATGATTCATTCCCAAGCCAGCAGACTCGCAGAAACAGACTGAACGCAGAAACCCCCGCACTAGCATGTACAACAGACCGAGAGTTTGGAGATAAATTAGAGAACAGTGTCAACAGTGTGTGTATATTACACCCCATCTTGGTGACAAACAGGGCTCATTAGCTCCTCATCAGCTAAGGGCGGGGGATGATAATGTGCATGTTTTCAAATGCCTAAATCTATAGTCTTGTGGGCTGTTTCTTTTAATCAATTATTCAATCTCAAATCAATAACTACATGCATGGTCGCCAGTGAGAGGCTTGCTACCTGACTGACAGGGGAGCACTCCCCAAACAAGACAGAAATTAAAGCAAACCAGCGCTCTAGCACAGTTATGAAGATATCCAGGTACTTGATGGACATGGCAATGGGTCAACATGATGGGGTGGTTGTCCAACGCAGCCTGGTTCTGATCGGCAAGAGGCATCCCCCCGCAATGAACATGATATTGAGCCAGTACAGGAAGAGATTGTTCATATGTTGTTTCTCAATCCAGGGGAACAACCAACTTCCCTCCCACTCACCAACCAAACTGGTCTAAAAAAAGAGCAAGCTTTAGGAGTAATGCTACAGGCCCGTGCATGGCAATTATTCTTTGACTTGACATGCGTCGGACAGGCAAGAGGCCAGATATGGGAGAAAAGCTGCTATATAAAATCTAGACAAAAAACTGAGTGTGTGGGAGTGGGGGTGGAAATGCACAGAAATGCAGCCACTGGACACAGGAAAGAGACTGGGAGAAATTCATGCAGAAGGGCCAAAAGAAATCAGTAACATGCAGGAACTGCCTTCACCATCCACTCCAGTGAGAACCAGGCAGGATAGCTCCTACAAGTGTCTCTGATTACCTAAGCCACCTTCAGATACATCCATGAGCAGTGGTTAGAATTAGAGTGTGTCTGCACCAGAACAGCACTCCCTGACATATCCCTCAGACATCAGTCCCCAGCTGTCTCCTTTGTGGCAGTAAAAGAACCTGTCAGGCCCATGTGTGGGAAGAAAGAATACGGCTTGTGGATCTGCTGATAAGCGCTTTAGTTCATTCAGCAAAGCGCTATTGAGAAAACCTCTTGCCCTTTTTGAAAGCTACTGTTTACTATTCTAGCGGCAGGGGAAGAGAAAAGGTTACTTGACAATGTATCAGAGATGGGCCCCTTCTAACTCAGCCTCAGGATGAATGGCAATGAAAATATCCCTCCCCCCATCCAGCTCCTGCACAAAACCAATTTCAAGAAAGGCTGCAGGCAAGCTCCTTCCCCAAGGGTTGGTTACCCAAAGATAGGATCTGGGGACAGGAAAAAAGCATTCTACAAGACAACTCAGCCAAATGCTAGTCTTGTGACTGAGCAAAGATACACATCTCCCCAAGGCCTGCACTGACTCGAAGCTGATGGCCTCTTTTCTTCTCCTGTGGCACCTTGATGTTGTAGCAACAGTTCTAGACTGGTGACAAGGCATAAAGGTGAAGGAATGAGGCTGCCCTAGTTCTTCTCTTTGAGGCTTTCATTCTCAAGGAATGGTAGCCCTCTTTCTGCTATGGTGCTGGCCTATTAGTGACTTAAAGTGATCTAGCCTCAACAGATTGCCCTCCATCCACTCTAAACAGGCTAAAAACTGCATAATACAAGCAAGAGAAACCGATTCTCTTGCCCAGGAGGGGAAAATGAGCTTCCCCACTGAGGGAGTGGGGAGACTGCTAGATACGGGATTCAATGTTTGTTGATCTAAGGCTTTGCCTCCCTCCCTGACATCACCTTGGTGGTTTCTCTCTTCTAGTCTGCTTGCAAATACTTATCAAAAGTGCAGAAAATCAAACTGTAGCTCTCAACGTGTAGAGGGGAAGACCAGGGGCAGGGCAATCAATAATGGATAAGAGATGGGGAGGGGGCAGCTTCCTTTCCTTCTTTCCTATGCCATTAAACCACATGCTGAGATCTTAATATGTCAATAAAAGATGGAAGTTTGGGCTCAGAGATGCTACTACCAATCTGGGCTGGATTATAATCTGCATGAGTGCCTGGAGAAGTTATAAACAAGGTGGATTTCAGCCCAGCACCAGCGTATCATTCTATGGTAATTGGCAGTCTTTTTGTGTGCTGAGTCCAGTGGGATGTGGAACATGGCTGTCAATCAGCATTAGAATGTTCTAGCAGAGCAGATATGGTGAGTCTCAGTTACACAGCATTCACATGGCTACATGTGGCTCTAGCTTCCACCAGGCTCTAGTCTCTCTCCTCTCTGTGGCCTAAGAGTCAATTAATAATCTCAGGCACCTCCACTCCCACTGGTTGTAGGAATTTGCAGAAACCTTCTTCCAATTTGCAAAGCAAATAACAGGGGCAAAATTGGCCTAGAATCCTCCAAAACATTCCTAATATTATTCACGCTAACAAGGCTTCCCTTACACCATACTTTTTTCCAGCAATAGAATTTGCCAGTTTGGGGTGGTGGTGGTGTAAACTCCTTCTGGATAAAACAGGAGCGCAATTTGGAGGTTTTGCAAGAAGCACACAAGGGAAATTATTATAAAGGTCTATGGGCAGTGATGTCCAAGGTTTATTTCAGCAGATTATCAAACATGAAATTCACTGTCATTCATTCCAGGGCATGGCACCACACATGGCTTGCAAAAGATGAACAATCCAACAAGCTTCCCCACTGAAGTGAACACGCAGGCTAAACAATAATTTAGCACTTCAGGTGGAAAGTAAGTAACATAGCATATCCTGAGCTGTCTCACAGTAGTGGAGGTAGGAAGAACACACCAGCAGAAACTAGGAGTTTTTGGGAGCTGGGGAAGGGAGACGTAGGCAATACTGCAAAAAGAGGTGGAAAATTGTTAATAATTTAGCATGCATTAGCATGCACCTTCTCTATATCCACAGCAAATGAACATGGATCAATCACCCTGCTTCTCTCATATTAGAGCAGCTGCTTCTCGAATTTCATCAAACACTGAGATCATCTCAGTAAAAGTCCTCCTCCTCCCACTACTTTTCTGCTTCCATCTTGGGAAAGTTCGGGCACTAGACAATTGCTCAAAGCTGGGGAGTTATAATAACTAATTAAATGATTGCTGCAAAGCTAAAAGAAGAGGACTCAATGGAAGAGAAGAAAAGAGAGAGTGGCAGAATCAAATTGAAAATGAAAGTCTTGTTCAAAGCAAAAGGTGGATTTAGGATTTAGGCAACTACTTTTCCTACTACATGGCATTTAAAATTTTTTTTTGCATTACTGGACAGTAGGATTCATTTTGTATTATTTTGAAGGGTATTAAAAAGCAATTTGTGCCATTGCGACTACACTTCTTAGCTATACCTCTTGTTCCCAGAGGTTCAGCTCTCTTCTCATAGCCTGACTTTAAAATCCCAATCACAAACCCTGCTTCATCTCCTGCAGGTATTACATCTGCCTGCCCCATGCCTAGGGCTCCCATCATGTGTCATAGCATTGTTTCAGGAGTTTGTGTGGCTGATTAAAGCTAAAAATGTGGAGTCTTGGCCTAGCTTTTATTCTTCCTGGTTGTGACAAAAAAACAGGGCTGCCCTTAACAGCTCAGAAACAAAGGCAAAGTAGTTATCATCAAGAGAGAAATCTCACGAGCTTTCCATCAATCTTGTGGTTTGCAAAAGTATCTTACTGAATTATCACTGAAAAAAATCATGATTCTGAGGGGTACATCATGCAAATTTGCTCCCTCCTACATTTAGGGTTAGCTGCCTTATAAGCCTCCTATGCCAAAGTCAATTGCCTCCTGTATCAAACACTTCCATAGAAGATATGAGTCTGGCTCTCAGCTTTCTGACACCTATAGACCTATACCACCTGGGTCAGCTTACAAACGTGGCCTTGGCTTTGTGGGAAGGCTGGGTTAAAGCGATTGTGTTGGGAAACTGATTACTCCTTTCCATTGTACAGTCCAGAGGCCACTCCTCTAGCTTACTCCGCTCACCTCACCTGCTTCTGGAATGTGGAGAAGGCACAGACTGGAAATCTTATCAGTCAGAGCAGGATAACTCCTCCAGCCCTTTCTCCTCCTCCTTGCTATTGTTTTAAACATAATCTTCCAAAGGAAAGGTGGCTCCTGGCCTCACAATCTATTGATAGAATCACCAGCAGGAGGGAAAAGACCAGAAGGAGGAAAATGCATTTAGAGTCTCATCTCCTTCTCAAACAATGCTGCACTATTTATGTTCCCAATGCATCCCTGAGTGCTAACATTTTATAGACAATTTCCAAAACAGAGCCTAGCCATTTTTGGATTATATTTCAGCTATAACTTTTAGGGCTAATTATATGCACTGACAACCTGATATAAAAGAGAATCTATCATTACAGCAGTGCAGTGCCAAAGACCCATCACAGTTTGGCCTGGTGACATGCTAATAGTAAAGCAAGGGAGAGGCAGACTGCCGCTCTGAAATCTGCATTCATTCACTTCTGAAAACAATACAGCATTAAGGAGGGGGGAGAAAGAAAAGAGCTGCTGTATCAAGATTAAAAAAAAAAACTCTTTAAGAAATAACCTGGTACCAATTGCAGAGCAACAATTAAATGCATGGGTGAACAGTACACAGTTCTAAGTAAAACCGGGGAAAAATCTAAGATGTAATCATCAGTGCCAAAGAAATTATAAGTCCTGGAAACATCCCACTGGAATATTTAGTACCTTACGTAACTCTTCCCTTTGAACATTTGTGCTTCGGGACATTTATGGTGAGCTGGGCTTAAATGACACCTTTTCTTGCCTGCTTCACATATGGCATTTTTCCTACAAGGGTCTTTGAAAACATGTACATCTGGGAACACCTTTATATATGAAAATATTATATCTGTTTTGCCACATGTACATCAGTTTGGAAGCTGATCTGGCTGCAAAACCTGTGCACAGGGCAAATAAGAGACCCATGATTTTCCTGTGTGAAGAAAAACTTTTTCTCCTACATCCAAGCTGGGAAAAAAACATACATGAAGCAGCATTAAGTGTCCATCTGTCAGTCAAGGCTGCTGCTGATGTATGATTGAGGGTACCACTGGAAGAACAATTTAATTTCTTCAGGTTATTTGACCTTGCACAGCAGAGTGCCAGGCATGGAGAATCTATGCAGCTTTAGGATCTTTTCACAACTTCTTCAGCTTCCATCCCTGCCAGGACTACACAGAATGTTATTGCCCTCTACAAGCTTTAGAATAAGACAGAAAACAAGAACACTTTCTCACCTCCTTGCTGTCCAAGGGAAGTATATTCAGAGAAGGATAATGAGAACAAAAGCTACTCTGGGACAACTGCAATAACAGCTCATTAAACATGCTCTAATTACAATCCTAATGAAGAATGGCTGTCTAACAGCTTGAAGGGTCTCAGTTTAAGGGCAGGTCCTAACAGAAGGTTCTCAGGCTTTGCACAGTTTAGTGTTGATGTGATAAACCAGAAGCGCAAGAAACAGAAGAATGCAGATACCTTGAAAACTCAGGTACTTCATAATGCGGATTCCATCCACAGGTCCTGGCATGCAGAAGGCACTACCCATCGGTCCTGTGATCACTGAAGCTACACAGAGACTGGTGTGGGGCCAACATGGAATGTAACAGTGGGGTGTGTGAACTGCAGGATGTACATCAGTCCCCCTTCAAAACAACTACTGTGTAGACATGCCCAGAGTCTCAACATTATCTGCTCTACAGTTATTGGCACTTTCATAAACATGTAGAGTAATGGATTCCATTCTTCTAACAGAAGGGATGCTAACATTGGGTAGGAGAATGTTGTCGCTGCAGGTGGGAATTAGTCAAGGCTGTGGCACTTCCAAGGCCAGTAAGCATTTTTCCCTAATCCCAATACTCAGCACCAGTTTGTAAATTTCTAGCCTAGAACTGAAGTTTCACTTCAGAGAAAATATTGGTGTTGCTTCTGTCTGCCACCAAAGTTAATGGCCACAGATCACCTTTTATCTAATATCTTGGTGCAACACAGCACCGCCAATAAGAAAAAGGCAGGTAGGGCAGCAGCACACTTTCCTTCCTGTTGTACAGTTGTTGCTTTGCTGACCCAAGCCTGGGTCTCAAGCTTGAAGGTTACGCTCCTGTAAACAAAAAGGCCCAACCTGAGGAAGCTCTGCTTCTCCAATTACATCAGTGGTACTTTGCATGTACCATAAAGCACAGCATCTAATGGGAAGGTGTGAAGTATCTTACAGAAAAAAATTCAAAGGTTCAAAAGGCAGCTACTTTGTCTGTATCAATTGCTCCTACCCAGCCCCAACACGCCAAGCAGCTTACACTGTGTGTGAGAGAGGGGGGGGGGGTTGTTTTGATCTAAACTTCAAATGAGTACTTTGCATCCTACAACAGAAAGAGAAAACCACAGTGGAATCTAACAAAGCAATAGGTTTAGGACCCCCCCCCCTTACTGCCTACCCCCTAAGTGCATGCACCCCTTTCCCCCCTCAAACAAGGAAACCTTTCTGGTGGGCTGCATGCAGATAAGGGTCTGTGCATTTTAAGCATCAAGCGACAAAGGCATGCAAGCAGTGTGGTCAATGCTGTCAGCACGGTCATAGCAAATA
Source organism: Heloderma suspectum (assembly GCF_057233095.1). Classification (NCBI taxonomy): domain Eukaryota; kingdom Metazoa; phylum Chordata; class Lepidosauria; order Squamata; family Helodermatidae; genus Heloderma; species Heloderma suspectum. The sequence goes on from NC_139461.1 coordinate 237,046,167, forward strand.
GGAAGCAGATTTCATCAGGCCTCCTGGGCAGTGCCTGGCAGGGAGCCAGGGGCCATCAGAACCTCCCTTTGAAAGGCTGGCTCTCTATCCCCTACTGGAAAAGTCCTATCAGAGGTGGCATACTGTAGATGGATAAGAAGTGAAAAGGACCAACCTTCTCGCTGATCTGAGAGATGAAAGTTTGTTTTGTTTGATGACATTGTGCGATGAAGATGAGAAGGGAATAAAAAAAGACAAGGAAAAACACAGAGAGTAAAAACAGGCCAAGCTGCATGTGTCTGCACAGCACTGAAACAACAAGACATGATGGCTGAGACTGGCCAGGACTACCCACTGTGCAAGCACGCATACACACGCACGCACACGCACGTAAACAAACTTGCCATTTCTGCCACAGAACAGTGGATCCAGCTTCTCTTCCTTATCCAGATGCACATGACCCAACCTCTGACATATAGGAGCACATGTCTCAGACACACCAAAGGCTGAGGAGATTTTAGTAGGGAGCCCCACTCCTGGCTAAGCACACACAAGAACAGATGCACATACATTCAACACACACATACATACCCACCACATTTCAGACATCACAGGGTACCAAATTAAGTGCCAAGCTCCGTTCTAACTGCACAGACGGCAGCAGATGCACTTTAACCCCACTTATCACACTCACAGCTCAGTATGAGCACACATGCCCCATCATTGCTCAACACAGAGGAAGCAGTCCTGGTGAACAAAAAAAAATTCTTCTAGCATGAAGAGCCTCTTTCTCCCTCTTTCCAAACAGAGCTAAAGGCAGCAGAGAAACATTAGCACAGTATGAAACAGTTGCTGTGTCAGGGCCCCTGGTGCACTGAACTGGAAAAGAAAGGTGGGCAAGAGGTCAAAGCAACAGTCACCCCAAATCAGCAGGACAATCCGGTACATTCCCTGATTTTGTTCCTGCAGGAGAGACAGTAAGAGGTTAGTTGTATTTTCCTGAAGGGCATGGAAGATTGCAGGAATGACCTTATAGTAGGTTGATATCCTGGTGCATTGCCTGAAATGGAACCCTTGCTGAGACAGAGGCTGCCCTGGTGATTAGAAACTTGCTTATGACTCACATGTTAAGGGAGGGGGAAGAGAAGGGAGAAAAACATTGCCTGTCAGCAGAATACACCATCAATTAAAAACCCTTAATGGGACAATATACATAGCGGATGGTACCATCAGTAAGTTATTTACAAGGATAAGAGGGGATGGGGTTTCAACTAGTTTTGCTGATGTATGGTCACCAAATTGCTCCTTAAATAGACTACACCAAAGGTAGCATGGAATTTAAACAATAATCCATAATACATACTCTTAGCATTGACGGACTCTTGTACATTGTTCCAGAGCCACTCTGGCACATTCCTGCTCAAGAGCCACCATGAATATGGAAAACTTTTACAATAGCCATTAAGGATAGATCGTGGAAAAAATAGTTTTTGTTCTGCTTCTTCCTTGTTACCACCCAGGAGTGGATGAAAGTTGTTTGGCTTTTCTGGTTGTTGTTGTTGGTGTGTGTGTGTTTTATATGGAAAAGCATTCAATCATGTGAGCCCCCCCCCCCCCCCCGCAGTCTTAACTGGTATACTCCAGATGCAGGTTTACCACCTCAGTCAGAACTAGGCCTTAGAGGCTACTCTTTGCAGAATTATCAGGCTTCCATGGCAGGGACCTAATAGTGAGACAAGCATTAGGAAAAGAGGACTGTGCAATCCGAAGTGACAACAATACTATAATACAATGCATCAATATAAAGCATGGTTTTACGCAGCAGGCCAAGCAAACTACGATGGTTTGTCCACATTTATTTGTACTTAAGTTTGCAGTAAGTAAAGGTGCACTTACGAAACACACTAATACAAACAGATAACTTTCTAGCCTGTCAGTCAAGAATTAGCTTGGGGCCTGTAATTTGTTACTAATTGCTGGATTATCTCTTAATCTCTTTTTATACTAATGGATTATAGGAAATAAACATTTGTAGCTGATTCTGCTCTGGAAAGGAAAGGTTCTGGATGGGCATAGCTGTACCTTCTCATATCTAATGCTGAAATTGCTCCTGCTTTATCGGAAAATATGCCAACACCTTCTGAATTGAAATGCTCATTTTCTCCCCAGAGCCCTTCATTTCATCCCTTATCTCCGGCACAGCAGGAAGCAACCCTTGCTGCTCTTTTCAAAACACTGGGACTTAAAGCATGACGGTAAGAAGTGTTTTACATCTGCCATGGGAAGAGAAATTTTAAGATGCAAAATATATCTCAACTAGCAACTCAAGTCCTGCTACTGCCTACAGGAGCCAGAACAGGCCTTGCGTGTTCCATGTTTCATGCACACCATCTGCCTGACAGTAGCCACTAGGTCAGCCTCATGTGTTGAAGCCAATAGCATCAAAATGGCAAAGGTGTCAGTGGAGAACCATCGCATGGCATCATCACAATTCTCAGCATTCAGTGTAGAAACAGAAAGCAAACTAAGAGCTCGAGCATATTCAGCATAATGGAAGACAACAATAGGAACCAATTACAAAAATCATACTAAACTAATAATTTAGAACTATGCAAACTATAGCTATCTCTTCCATTTCCATGCCCTCTTCCTAAAAAACAGTACTGTAGGGAGTTAAAGTACCATGAGTGAAAAGGCCCTGCTCACAGTGCCCCTCCTGCACGAGTGCACACACACGTGCATGCACAGACACACACACACACACACACACACACTTCGGTACAACACAGAGCAGGCTTGTGTCACTCAAAGTTTTCAATAAGCAGCAGGGCTTATATGGAAGAAAAAACTCCCTAAAATATCAAAGCTAGCCTATTGCGGGAAAAACTACAGACGCAAATGGTGTAGCGGATGCCATTTGTGGCTGTAAAGCCCTTAGTTTAAACTAATTGCAGCCATTTACAGCTGAATTTAGCTTAATCTAAGAGCTTTATGGCTGCAAATGGCGTAGCAGACACCATATGCGTCCAGAGTCAGCCCTCACTCAGCCAGCGATACGGCACGGCAATGGCGGCTGGCCGTATCGCCAGTTATATGGAGCTGGCAGCCGGCTCCACAGGATCGCTGTCCGGCATCAAACGGATTCCAGAGGGAGACGGAGGTGAGTTCTCCGTTCTGCCATGGACTCTGGAGGCCGGATTCTTTGGAATCTGGCCTCACTGGAGTCTGTGGCGGATTTCTCTAACATCTCTAGGCATAGAGTATGCAACAGCAAAGGCAGATTTCTGAATACCATAGGAGTATGGGTGTCCCCCTAAGGCCGGGGTGTTGAACCTCTTTCAGCCCAAGGGATGAATTCCATTTCAGAGAAGCTCTTGGGGGCCACATTCCAGTAGTGGGTGGGGCTGAAGGCAAAAGGAATGGGGCCACAAATATTTTAGTTAAAGCTCATACTGCCAGTAACTAAGCCTTAGGAGAGGAATTTCAACCTTTCAGAGTGGGGAAAAACTGTACAAAAGCTGGAAAACCACCAAACAATTTGTGGCCAGGGGAAAGGCATGGCCATCTGGGGGACCCTGGAGGGCTGGACTGAAACCCCAGGAGGGCTGGATTTGGCTCTCGGGCCTGAGGTTCTGCACCCCTCTGAAATGTTCTGAAGCAGGCCACTTTTCTTCTCTCCCTCCCCTCCCACACACACAGCAGTATGGGGGATGGTTTCCATCAGTGTGATCCGATCTATCCTATTGAGAAGTATACGTGAGTTTACCATGTCCATGAGACCAAATGAATGGATCTTTCCCACCTCAACATGTGGGCCATGTGCATGTGTTCTTTAAAACTCACATTCTTCCCCGCTATATGGGATTGAACCAAAAGGAAGTGGCTCCTATCCTGCTGCTACTGCTGTGTGTGTGTGTGTGTGTGTAGGCCACATAGAAGCTCTCCAGAGAAGATGGCTCCATTCTAGACATTAGGAAGTATTAAAGCTGGGAGATATTTAGCATATCTGAACAATTAGTATGGTGCTGGGATAGGTGCAAAGGATTGGTCATGACCCAGCAAGTCAGCCAAAGACAGGGGATGAAACAAGGATGTTCCTAGTTACTGTAAAATGTGATTAAAATACATGCTGTCATAATGATGCCTTGCAATGATTGTATGTTTACCCAGAACCAAGTCTTACTTCGTTCAGATAGACTTATGTCCTGCTTTAATTATTTTGGATTGGATCTAGATCCTTGTTTCCACCAGGGGAAGGACACCATTTCTAGAATGGGACTTCTGCTTCCTCTCCTCCCCCTGCAGCCCCACCCCCTATGCACCCTCCAAATCTGCTCTGCAGGCTTGGGGGACCCTGGAGGAACCAAGGATCTGGATTCAACCCTTTATTTATTTATTTTTTAATTCTCAGTGGTGTTCAAGGCTGCTAGTTTTGCATAGAATTGCCGTTTCACAGTGCAATCCGCTTTACAGTACAGCTGTGCAGTAGTGCTTTACAGTATTGTAAAATGCTTAGAGCCTCTTTGAAACTTTACACTGATGTCATGGGCACAAGCCAAATGGAGCCAGCATCCCCACACTGAAATATATTAAATAGTCTACATTTTTGAGGGGCAAACATTTTCCTCAGCAGCAGCTCCAGATAGCAATTTGAATGCTGGTAAAAAGCAATTCACCCAAAATGGTAGCACTAACTGGGCTGACATTGTCTGCATGAATGAGTGATGGCTGACTCCTGGCTAATGCTCACTTTTGCTTCATCTTGCAGCACTATAAGAACCTCTAAGTGATGAAAGGATGTGTAGTTCAGGCATCCAAAACTCCTAATGAGGAGGGAAGCTCCAGCCCTACCCCAACTTCCCCTTGTTGACGGGGAAGGTCTGAAGAGGGACTGTAACCACATTCGGCTGAATACAGCTACAGTGCTCTGCGTGTTTGGGAACTCTGACTGAGCATGGTTCAGCTGAATGTGGGTAGTGCTCCACACGCTCAGGAACTGTGTGCAGTCAGGGTTCCTGATAGTGTGGGCCACTGTACAGTATTCAGTTGTCTGCAGTTATAATTCCTTTTAAGACAGGGAGGTTGGGCTAGAGGGGGCAGGGCTGGAGCACGTGACCCCATCTCCCCTCTGTGGTTAGAATTTTCAACGTCTGAAGAGGGCTAAAGCCAACTGCCTTTTATGCACTGGAAGAATGTAACTATACCATGTTATCCATCATGGACTTTGTATCTACTCAGTTTGGTTGGGGACAACTGGCAAAAAAACACAAAAAGGGCCAGATATCTCTCAGCTTCACCTCCTAGACTGTAATACGAGCATAATAATACTGGGCACCCTGGGGATTACTGTGATGGTATGGAAATGCTACGAAAAATGCTTAGGAAAAGTGCTATATTAAGAATTATTATACACACACATTAACTGGCTCTTAAAGCATCAGCTACACAGTCCATAGCGGTTAGCCATGTTTCTATTCTCAGAGCTGCACATGTTTCTATTCTCAGAGCTGCACATACTCTAGCATGCTGCTAATTTCTTGGACACTGATCCAAAAAGGATTAAGAGGCAAACTATGTGTTATATTGCAGCCATGTGTAACAAAGCCTTCTCCTTTGCTAAGTGCCCTTGGCATGGAGTGACTTGCATTTGAGAAGGGACGAGAAGGAAGGAAGTGCTTAACCATTCTCTTGCCAGTCACTTTCCTCACAACTTCCCACTCCAGCTCCATCCATCTATCCATCTATCCATCCGTCCATCCAAGCATTTCTATACCACCTTTCAGTCCTAAAAAGGGCCTCCAAGGCAGTCTATAAAATAAAATACCACAGAAACCAGACAATAGTAGAATTAAAACAAAACATTAAAACCAAGCAGAGTTAAAACCTTCAATCTCAAATCAAAAACCATTAAAAGCTATTGGGAATAAAAATGATTTTGCTACCCACCTAAAAGTAATCAGGGATGGGGCTAGTTGAACCTCCCTTAGGAAGGAATTCCATAAACTGGATACTGCCACAGAAAAGTCCTATCCTACTTGCCCACCAACTAAGCCTCTTTTGGGGAGGTGGGGTGAGAGAAAAAGAGAGGATGGGGAATTGTAGAGGAGAAATGTCTGTCAGATGAAGGTTAAGCACTTCCTTCCTGATGCAAAGCAATCCTTCCTGAGCACACTTTACAAGCAAGAAGGGACCTTCATGGCTGCACTGTAGCTTTCCCCATGTGCTATGAAATTAACATGTAACTTGCTTGGCTACACTAATATGGACAATATTCACACACACCCTGTTTTGTTTTCTCAAAACTGAGAAATGAGAAAGGTAGCCTCCTGCTTTGACAAATGCCTAAAGGATGGTTTGGGAGCCAGAGGAATTGTGAAAGTCTTTCAATAGGCTGGTTAGGGTATCTATTTTGTTTTGTAAAACAAAGCCACCTGCATAAATATTGTCTGGGAAACAGTACATATGGCAAAGCTCCACAGGGGACAATTTATGTAGTAACCTGCCTTTTATATACTATGGGGCTTTATCTCAATCCTGCAGCTTGGAGTCCAACCTTGTAAAGATTATGTGCAATAAAAAGGAGGGTTGTTCCTAAATTTATGCCTTAGAAATAAGATGGTTAATAGAAAATGAGCCACACACACAGGGCTAGAAACATCTCCCAGCCAGAAGCCTGGCTCATGTCACCTTATCTCCAGAGCCAGCCAACCAGCCAGCTAGCTGAACAGCCTGCTCTTCACATCAAGACTAGGGTCACAGTTTACTGCACTCCTTAGAGTCCAAGGGGAGTTCTCCAGCTACATAAGGAAAGGCTCAGCAAACAGGGAATCAGGCAGGTTTAAAGGTGAGGTTTGTTTGCATTGGCAAGCTGTGCATTCAGGTAAAACATTAGCCTTCCCAAGCCTGTTTGGAAAGGCTAGACATAGGGAGAGATACTTGAAATAGAATGGGACCATGGCTGAGAATGTATAAAAGTTTACACAACATTGTAAGCATGAGATACATTCAAATAAACACCCTCCCCTCACTCTAGGGGCAAACAGCATTTACTAGAGTTAGCTTGAAAAATTATTTATAAGAATACAGGAAATGTAAGGTCAATCGTAATCATAGTACAAGTGTGAAATGGGTGTTTCTGCTGTAGAGATAAAGAATTCTGGGCATATTTGAAACTTCAGCTTCCTACGGATTTATATGTTGAAACTGTTCAGCAAAATGAAAAGGCACCTGCAGAAAATGAGCACTGAACACAAATGAGAGCAACTGAGAGATCTAAAAGCAATCACACAGCAAGTCATCTTGGCCTCTCCTGAGAATTACTGTTCCTAAGCTTGGTTAAGGCAGCATTGTTTCATAAATGGTGTGTGTATGCATGTTGCGAAGATTAGGTGGGTGTGGGGAGACAGAGAGAGGAAGAGGAGGAAGAAATGAAGATGGAAACATTAGTTCTAAACAGGTAGTTGTTAGGATCCAGGCCCTAGGAAGAAATAAAAGATGGGTTTAATTGCCAACCTGTCAAAGGAACCACATTGACACTCTTCGTCTCTTTCCTTCTTTTATGCAAGTCCCAAACCACACCTCCCAGGGATGTCTAACATCACTGTCCTGGCTTATGTAAGGTCTCACCAAGGGGGACACATATTGTCCCCTTGTAAAACCCAACAGAAAATTCACTAGCTCTTAATGAAGTACTGGACCCTTTGCCCTCCAAACACAAAATTCAATATCAGATTTAATGTAGAAATAAAGACTCCTCCTATTCTGAGCTCTGGGAATAATAGAGAGATAAGAAAATAGCCTGGCAAAGTGGCTTTGTGCAACAAACTGCAGCTGATTCCCAGCAGGCATTGAAGCTATTGTAATAGCTGCAGCAATCATCCCCGTTGCTGAGGAGGAATTGACCAAGACAACTTATGAAAGCTAGGATGTTATTCCAGAGCCAACAGGAGGTACCTGCTCACCTGCAAGAGAACTGATCAAGCCTAAGAGGAGAGACCCATTAATTTCACACAGCCCCAAACACAAGCTCTTCTTTAACAAAACCAACAAATAAATAATAAAACATGACCTCCCTGCCCCATCACCCTCATGACAGATTCTGACATTGGCTCCTTCAGGATGACTACAAAGAAGCCCTGCCCTCCACTCCCCAAAAGGCAAGGATGGATCTTCCAAAATTTGAACTCATGGACAGAATGGACATTTAAGTTCTATCATTCACAGGACATCATTAAGGTACCCTCTTGCTGCAATATCTTATGGGTCATTTGAGAGGCAAGGACCATGGAACAGAAGGGAGAAAGGGATGGAGGCTTGCCTTCTCAAACTTTACCTCGCACATAAAGGTTGGCTGGAGCAGAGTAACGGGTCCCCGCACTGTTCATGGCGACACATTCATATTTGCCTTGGTCCGACTCCTCGCTGTTCTCAATTTGCAGGGCCCCTATGTAGAAAAAAAGACACAGACAATACAGGCTATGACAAAGCCTTTACAAAACAGATATTCTTGCTGTGTGCTCCTGCTCCATCAAGAACACAAGGACACAAATGTTTGTAGTAAATGTCACATGGCACTTCTCGTAGGGTCCACCAAACACCACTTACAACAGCCACGGGGCATCCATGCTTGTTGCTAAAAGGCATCTGGTGTGTCCAGTTTTTATAGCTGCATAGGCAAACAGGTTACTGACACTTTTCCAATTCATTTCTTATATAAAACATCCATGTCTACCAAGCACAGAAACTCAAAAGAATGCAGGTCTTTTCAGTTGAAATAAGGGCAAATCTTAGACTTTTAGCAACAAATATTGTCTTCTGCCAACCACCTCTCATGTCTGTACACTACCCCCTTTCCATTAACTATCAATTCCACTCTAAAATTAACCTTGCGCTCCCCAATGAAGTATGAATAATCAGTAATCTTAGAAACCTACAAATAGAAAGGATCACAAAATTTGTACCCTGAGAAGTCTCTTGTTTCTCTGCTTCTGAAGATCACTATTCTCATTCATGATAAACAAATTCCCCATATCCAATAACATTAATAAGTAAGCATCAGTAAATAGTACCGCTTGTCTTAAATCTAAGTAACCATGTTTAGGCTTGACCTCAGCCCAGTCCACATGAGGGACAAATATGGTTGGAATGGCATTTACCAGATTCTTGCTCCTTATCTGGCCCATTGTGGATGAGACCTGAGACCTGTCTCCACCTGAATTTCCTTAATATGGGCTGCATCCAGGTTGTGGAAGAAATAAGCACAATCATAACAATGGTAAAAAAAGAATATAAGATGAATGTAAAAACAGCTTTTGTGCTGCTTTGCCAGGAGCAGAACCCTAATCCTTCCAAGGCAAGCAAAGACTTTCTTGGTGCTTCCAGAAGTTGCGATTCCAGAGGTGATAGAAGAGGGCTTTTGCTCACAATCCATACACACACCTGAACCAAGAGAAAAAGCATTAACCCATCTGCTTGTCAGAGTCTGAACCCATTTCAGCTTGCCAGAGAAAACAGCACAGTGAACAGAAGCTGAAATTGCTGTCTCCACTCTTCCCACTTCAAGGCATGGAGGTCAAATTCAGTTTTCATATCATTGGAACAGAAGGAAAACTAATGTGAATCAACTGCTGCCACCTACATTATTTAGAAGGATAAATTGAGACTGTAGCCTAAGTCTATATGTCAGGGAGAAAAAATGAACTTCATCGAGTTCTGCTATGTAATAAAAATTATGCAGAGAGCCCTCCCTGTTGTTACATTAGGGCTTGGAAGAAAAAGAGACGCTAGCCAGAAAAGCCTACTTCCTGCCACCTCCTAGGGTGCTTTCACACGTTACACTGGCAAGCAGCCTGTGCTTTTAGATCTTGCTATTCTGTTCAGACAAGGTGTAGCAGAGCAGCAGCAGCTATCAGGTTTGTTTTGTGATTTTCATGATCCAGACCAGGCAATCCTCAACTATAGTGACATGTAAATGCTCACATCTAGTAATAGCAAGCAATTATTACCTGAGCTGTGGCTGATAGGTGGTGGAGGGAACCTCTAGGAAAAAGGACTCAAACCCCTGACCTCCTGTCCCCAAGATATTTCCAAACAGAGTATGCATGTCTGAGTGCCCTTACACTATTCCTCTTTAGTTACCAGGTACACGCATATGCTCCAGACTGACAGGTAACTTGCAAATAAAAACAGTTCAGATGGGGGTGGAGGTGCAGGAGGCTTTATAAGCACTGCCAGAGGTGGCTGGAAAATATTCTGTAGACTTCTCTGGAGGCAGGTTTGATCTACACAATAGAACAGTAACCTGACTTTGGCAGGATCTCCCCTGCTACGTCAGCAAAGTTATGGAAAACTGAGAAGTCTAAATGGCATGAGCATCAAAGTGCTGGTGTATAAATAATGATCCAGACAATTTTGTACACAGTCTTAAGACACTGGCAGGTGCAGTTCTGAAAGAACCTGGATGGTACTGTGAAAATAGGTTTTTACCTTTCATTCCTGGCAAAACCTTGAAAACATCTCTTATATGTTAAGGTTGCAATCCTATGCACAATTATATGAGAGTAAATTTAACTGAGCTTAGGTGAGAATTACTTTTGAGTAAGCATGCACAGGATTGTTCTGTCAGTGTGCCAATCAACATTCTAATATTCTTAGATGCGGCACAGAAAGGCAGCCAAATACCTCCAAGCCAAGTTTAATCATCTTTACTGCCAATTATGCTAGAAAGGGAACCACCACAGCAATTTTGCTACTGATGTTCATTATGTTCCTGTTCAGTTGTCTCCTACCTGAGCTTGATGACTGGCACCTGGAATGAAGCTGAGCTTCTGTGATATCTACAAGTGAGGCAGTCACTGACAGACCTATGAAACCGAGCAGCATACAAGAGCAAAAGCAGGCATACAGTTCAATCACTGATTTGCCTTCCTTTGGTGTGTCATGTATCTGGGTTTCATGCACTCTTCTCTTTCACTCCAGATACAAAAAAGAGATATTAAGTTTTGTAGGTCCCGAGGGAAACAGCATGGCAAGACTGCCAAAGGATTGCAATCTCCGCAGAGGGCGCTAGGGGCAAAATCAGCTTGAAACTTGGGCAAAATTAGAAGTATTAGGTAAAAAGGTTTCTCAGGCCTTCTCTGCCAATTTTCAGGCTTTTCAATCTTAAAGTAATGTCGTTTCATTCTGCTGGCATGACACTCACTTGTTGGGGGAGGGGGAATCTATCCAACTGGTACTAATGCTTTCTGTTGCTTCCCATTCTTTTTGTGAGTTTCTTAAGTATGGAGAAGCAAGTTCCCAAGAAAGGTGTTATTTAAAATGCTGTCTCTCTCTTAATATTTCACTTCCTCCCATGTACCTGGTATGACAAATCTAAAGTATCAGAAATGCATGACATGCCAGCATTCTCTGCTTCCAGGAGAACAGCAGCTCAGAACATGTCATTTCCCATTATATTTATTCAATTCCATTCTATGGCAACACAGAAAACTTGATCTGAACTTTTAGAAAGGGGACATGTGTCACTTCCCCTAAAGACACATTCACTGCTGCCTATTGGCCATACTTCAAAACACACATCCATTCATCATCCTCTTCTCTATCCTACCAGCCACCAACTAGACCCACGCATCTCTGAACAGTCTATCAAAACTCACCCTGACCTTTCAGCCTGGGTCTCACCTGAAAGGCAAAGGGGGAATGTTAAAAGTGACAACATGCCTTGCGAACATAGAGCTCTCAGTTAGAAAAATGACAGCACCTCGGGGCAGCGAGGTTAGGGCTCGTGGCTGCAAGGCCCAAAGGAAAGGTTAGTCTCAGAAACAAAACTTTGCCCTACTTCTCCAGTTGCTTAACTTGGTTTCCCATTACACATTCATTCAACAGGCAGAGAGTGCGCTTGGGCTTCAAGGCATTCACGTAGAATGTACCTATCAACCATGAATCATTAAATGCATCCAACTAACCATGCAAACAAAATAATCTGTTAGTTTAGTCTAATTTCCAGATAAAAAGCATACCTCCCAGAAATGCAACAAACTTACCTTAGTGAGGATGACAGGACAGACCACTACGTTAGCATAACCTCCCTTTCCCAAAAGTGCCTTTATCTACCCCAGTTGGTATCTTTAGAGACTCAATAGCCTGTGTTTAACAAAAGGTGTCAGTCTGACAGAAATTCTGTAAGAGGTGCCAAGAGGTGGCTGTTGGCACTTACAGAAATGCCATCTTTGACATTCAAACAGGACACATACATTTTAAATGCTGTCAGGCACATCCTTAAAATACCTCATTAGGACTCAGATAAGGAGATTTATGTTTTATGAGATGGATGATTCTCATTACAGAGTACGTCCACTTTCCCCAAAAGGATGCATAGAACATCCAGGCAGTTCTGGTGCTGAGTCATTAATGCCCTCATTTGTTGATAAGAGGAAACACATGGCAGTTATATGCAGGGAAAGGCCCAGCTTGCTAGGGGGAAAACTTGGGCTGGGAACATGGCCTGCTTGGCTACTATGCATTCAGTCTGTCATCTTGCTTTAAGATATGTGATAGAAATGGAGAAATAGTTTATAAAGAACTAGTAACGTTACAGCTGTCAGTCTTGCAGCATTCCAAAGTGAAGATGACAGTTATAGAAACCCATTCATATCAAAATGAGGTTTACAGATTTTTCCCTGGCCCAGATTTTCCACAGAGGCAACTTGATGCAAATGAAACAGCAACTCACATTTGCTCCAAAACCACTTAACAAGAATTGAAAATATTAACCCCCAGCAACAGAACCAGTTCCAAAGAGTTGGATTATTAACTTCCAGCAGTGATTCAGCGGAGAGGGAGAGGGAAAAGTGGGAGCCATAGGACAAATGAGAGAGTGTAATTTAGTGGTGGTAATAGGTTTATCAGGAAATTCAGGGGTCAGTCAACAGCAGTAACTGAAATCACAAGAGAGCAGAGATAGACTACATAGTACTGATCACAACCTTAAAATTAATTCCAGGGACCAGTTTGAGCGTTTATAGACTACAAAAATTACTAGCACATACATAGGCAGTGAAACTAGCAGGCCTGGAGATGCAGAGCTGTCAGACTGGAGGTGTGCTGAACAACTGAAGACTTAAGGCAGCCAGATGTGTGTCTGATTCATTTACTCACAACAAATCTTTATGCTATGGTGCACCATGAGCCCTTGTCAGACTTCAGAAGGGGTGGAGCTGGCTTCTTACATCTCCTCCCTCTACATTCATATTGGAAGGGCCAGCAAGGTGGAAAGGTGCACCTACAGCTCTCAAAGGAATTCACTGTTTATTGCCTGAAATTTCAAGAATTTATTTCCTTTTATTTGTTCAATAGTACAGAATGCTTCACTGTTCTCTTGTGAAAATGTTACATCCTTCAAAACACACCACACAGAGGCTATTTCAAACCTGCCTGGAGTTGGTACCCCAGAGGGTGGCTGAATCTGAAAGATCCAAGACCTCAGAGCCCTCTGTGGCATGAACGGGAACAGCATTTTCCAGTTTGAAAATGTCCCATTGAATAACCCCCTTTGACCTGTGCACACCTGGAATGAATGATTCTACAAGGTGCCACACTAAAAATAAACAAAAACAAGCACACATGGGAGGGAACGACAGATGAGCACGTGTGCTGACAGAGTTTGGAGTGAAAGAATAGCTGGGGATGGCACACTGCTGAAGAGGGGGCATGGCAGAAAGGAAATGGAGTGGGATGACAATTGGAGGCACAGTTCAGCATTCTTACCTCTGATTGGTGTACCACCTGGTGAGGTAATTTGAATGCAAATAAGATTAGAGAGAAGCGTTAGTACAAAGAGGAAAGGAAGAGAATTATAACTAAAAAGTAGAAGTTTTTCAAAGCTAGAATCTGTATTAGCACAACAAGAATAATTTAAAAAATGATGTGCAGTAACAACTCAGAGTGATGCCCTCAGGTGGTTAGTAAAGCTCTCTGCTACCAAGAACACAGAGTCTGCCCCATTTTTCCAATTAAGGTCTTGCTGGTCCTGCACAAAGAAGGATGCTAACTAGGCAAAACCACTGGCATTCACTGTCACAACTGAAATGGAGGAGCCACTGGGAGATGGGTGCCGTGCCCTTTTATTCTGCCAAAAGATGGGGCTGTGGAAGTATCAGAGTGAGTGGACTGAGCGTAAGTGTGTGTGTCTAGGGAGAAAAATTAAGCATATGGTGGCTGGTGAGAAATACATTCTTGGTTTAAGATTACATGGACCATTGGGGACAAAATCTGCTGATTACGTAACTGAAACTCAAAAGTTGAACAACGAACACAGGGATAACTCGGATAAATCCTACACCAAGTTCTCCCTGTCCAGAAATTGTTGCCCGGCACCACTAAATTTTCAAATAAAAAAGAAAAAATCTTTCTTCTAGCTTTAATTTGGACCAATGGAGCACCAGGCATGCTCTGCATCATTTTTGTAGACAGAGAAAGGGTTTCCTACCCTCTTTATAAGGGAGCTGAAAATAATTTCACATGCTATGAGTGCATCTTATAAGGAGGGCTTGGTAAGGAAGCTAACTGCTCCAAAGCATCAAACAGAAGCACAGTTACATACAAGGGTTTGCTCGGTCATGGGCCTTACTGTTAGCATGGTCCAGATGTGCAGAGGAAGACCTGTGTATGTAATCTGGAAGCAAACCCCCTTGATCCCCAGTTTTGTCCCCTTGGTCTTATTTTGTGCAAATGAAGGCTGTTAGTAAGGGCAGGGAGAATCATGCAGATCTAATTTGTAGGCAGTTCATGGTATGTGTTGGTTTGATGCAGATTTTGCACATCTGAACACCAAGCACTTACCAAAGAAAACTGGGGAGTTTAAACAGATAGAAAGAGAGGGTTAAACAGGACACAGAGCGTCAAATCATGTTCCGTGTATTGATCAATAAATACCAGTAAGCATACGAGTGCTGTGTATCTGAGATTAACCGCTCCCCACATTCCATTATCCACAGCACTGATCACCCAATGGGAAACAAAGAAAGACACTCAAAGAGTTTCTGTAAATACAAAGAAGGCAGATTTTAAGCATGTTTAACTTGTCTCTTAAAGAGTAATTAAAATATTTACACTTGTTATCTCTTTCTCTCGCTCTCTCCTAGTGTCTATTCCTTCAGGCGGTAGCCCTAGCTTTTAATCAGAAGAAGCAGTTCCAGCTGCTTCGTTTAGCATTCTCCACAGCCGAGATGACATTACTCCATTTCCACTTTATGGCTGGTTTATATTTGATGATGCTTTTGTCCACAGATGAGTGAAACATCAGGAAGGCTCACACCGTTGCTGAAGTTGCGGATAATCTCTGCCATAATAAATCTGCTGCCTATTTATCTGTTCTTCTAACTACCATTCCATTCCCCTTGACAGAACCATTTTCATCATGGAAGCTTGCATGGCTCACAAGTTGTATTGACAGGAAGAAGAGGGTTAATGCTTCATGCCCAATATAAAAATTTGCTGAGCGCTCACTTTTCTCCCTACTCTCCCAATTATTACCATAATTAAAGATTCTCAGTTCATACTAACATCGGCACCCCACCCTTTCAATTAACAGCCACTCTACAACAGAGCCCAGAAATCGCTGCTGGTCTCCTGGCTGTCTGAAAGAGCACCTGTTTTATGCTGCTGCCAAGAAGATCTGAAGTTAATCCTTAAGCGTACCCAGGTAGTCACTGAAAAGTCTGTATAAATGGCCTATGCAAAGCTAAAGAATCCAGCACACATTCAAAATGGATCCCCTAAAGTGCTGCTGACTCATCTTTCTTTTGCTTTAAAGCCCAATCTTCAGATCTGACAGTGAAAGATAATTCTTGCCAGGGGTGGGTAGCGGCTCAGAGGCAATGAAACAACATCTATTTGGAGGGCTGGTATGCACAGACATATGTGGAGAATGTGGCACAAGAATAACTATAATGGAATTCTCCAGGCATCTTCCATGATGGTGGTCAGGATCACTAAATGAACATGTGAGCCATATAACACAAAAGTAAAGATTAGGGCAACTTCCCATGTCATAATTTTTGTGAACCGCCCAGAGAGCTTCGGCTATTGGGTGGTATAGAAATGAAATAAAATAAAAAAATAATTCCAATAGAGTATAATTTCAGCATGGACCAGAGTTCAGAAAGTATATCCGAACAGATTAGTTTGTCTTGCTTGAGAAGATGCATCATTAATTTCATTTGGAGTTCTACCCAGTGACAGACTTATTCAAAGGGGCAGTAGCTCAATGTTGGATTATATACTTTGCATCCAGAAGGCCCTAAGTTCAATCCTCAGTACCTCCAGATAGGGCTGAGAGTGAATCCTGCCTGAAACCATGGGGAACTGCTGCCAATCAGTGTAGACCAGGAGCAGGCACTTGGTGCCCTCCAAATGTTTTCGACTAACATTTCTATCAGTCCCAGCCAGAATGGCCAATGGTCAGGGATGATGGGAGCTGTAGTCAAAATATTGGGAGGGCACCAGGTAGCCTACTGGTCTGACTCTCTGTAAGGCAGCTTCCTGTGTTTCTATGAGACCTCCATCGGAACTTCTAGCCAGTTCTTCATGTGCTCAAAGCCTTATTTATTATATAACCACCTTTATTAGAATTGTTCAGGACTAAATGGAAATTTAAGGAAGACGGAGGAAGATGGCGCATTGCACAGTTGTGTAAAGAACGGGACTGCCTATGGCTGTAGCAATACCAGTAGAACTGAGGCTCTGACATTCTCCAAGGGGCAGCTATGCACATAATAATATTGAAGGGAATGTTCACATGCAAGACTCTAGAACTGTTTTGCACAACTTGCAACTTACCAAAATGAATGCAGCCCACCAGCCACGAATAATGTTCTTACTGCTGTATCAGGATTGCTACTCAAAACAAGAATCTATAACTCTGCATTTCCTTTAACCCTTGTGGTATTGCACAAGAGTACTGGATGCTCTGGGGTAAACCAATGCAGGTCCCACCAAAGCCTAGAGAATGTGAGCCCTGAGGTCTCTCAGACACAAGGCCTCCTACTTTAAGCTTTGCACATTCCATGTGGTAGGGAGTTAAATTAGTAACATTCCCTTCCATAGAGATACATTTAGGTATAGGAGCTAGTTTCTAACAAAGTACTATTCAAAAGAAAGGTGAGATAACATACATTTCAGTTTATACTTTTCAACCATTTCTGGTTCCTCTGATATTGCTTTAGATACCGAGTATAACCAACCTCTCTCAGAGAGCATTTTATCACCTATTCTCAGATAAATGCCCACTTGGCCTTTCTTTCTCTTAGATTTGTGGTAATTCTATTCCATAACAAGGGATGTCAATCTCCTGCAGGGCTTGAATATGGATCTTGCTGTTGCCTTGCCTGTAAAGTTATCTGGGAGCAGACTATAACCCCTGGACAGAAGTATTTGACCTGCCAACTAAAACCAGACTTTAGCAACTATTTGGCTACATAACATCTGATTAGCTACTATATCTACATTTGCTACTACTATATTTTCCAGTAATGGGAAAGCACAAGCATCAAGAACAATCTTGTTGGCTGCTTGTCAGACCTGGTAGTGTGTGACTTTGCATTCAGATAATATACATATTACACATATTATGTATGTATATCAGATGATATACATATTACACATATTATGTATGTATTATGTATCAAGCCAATCACATATTGGCTTAATATGCTGAGATATGAATGAGCCTCTTCATCTGAACCAGGAAACTATGATTAACAGCTTCAGAACAAGCCAGGATATTAACCAATTTCAAACTATGGTTTAATATCGTGGCTTGTTTCAAAGCTGTTAATGATATTTTCCCAGTTCAGACAAAATGGGAAGACTTCCTGATCTGTTTGCTCACTTGCGTGAAGGGGCTGCATGAGCAGACAAAAGCTCTACATATCTCTGCTTTTATATCATTTGAACTCCACCATCTTTTAACCATAAGCTCACCAAGTACAGAGTCTTGATCTCCTGCATTGCCCCATTTCTTGTTTTAGTTTCAGTATGTGCATCTGCTCTCATTTTGACACTAATTTTTCAGCTGAGTGTAACTGCCTCCTTCATATATTGGATATTTTCTAACACCATTACTCTGATGTAGACACCGCCACATTTTCCTCCACTGTAGTCTTGTCAATTTTACATTTAATATGCTTTTGTTCTACTTTACAGCATTATTTTATTAATAGTATCTTGAGCACCAAATGGGGGAGGAGTGTGATAAAAATAACAATGATTATTAACACTAAAGCTTTACAGTGCTAATCAACTGGGAACAGAGGGGCAATGTTACCAGACCTCTTCCAGATTTCTCTTCCTAGCTATTTTTCCTTGGCTTGGAGAGCAAGTAATAAAGTGGAAAACCATACATCTAATACAATCCTTCCACAGCTGTGTTACATTTTGAAACCAATGTCTAAAATTGTTGAGAATATGATCAAGCCCTAATCTCATTCATCTTTAACCAAACTTAAACTGAATGTGGATAGCCTGAATCCTACCCAATTAAGCCAACCTGCCTCTTTTATACTGTCTTGTCTGAAGATACAGTTTAGTGTTTTATGATCAAACATTTATAACTATTTTATTTTGGGAAGCAGCTTTAGGAAGCAGCAGTTGCAGCTGGAAGAACTGTTTACAAATTGTCTTGTCCAGCCCTGTACAATCAATACAGGGCTGCAGAGTCACAAATCAGATCTGGCAATAGTTTTGTTTTTTTTTAACAGAAAATACAGGAAATATTACTAAAGCCTTGTCAAGATGATATTCAACATCTGAACTTTCCCCTAAGTCAATAGAGAATCTGTGGCCCTCTGGATCTTGCTGGACTACAACTCCGATCAGCCCCAGCCTGCATCACCAATGATCAGGGAAGATGGAAGCTGTAATCCAGGAACATCTGGAGGGAAACAGGTTCCCCACTTCTGTCCTATGCATAGTACTATGTTAGTCCTGGTCCAGTGGCAGTTGTGAAATATCCTATCCACATGTAAGATAAGGGGAGGGAGACACAGCTTTGTTACATGAGGAACAGACTTGATATTAGGAAATAATCTATTCACTACTTTTGTATAAAAAATAAAAACCCTGATGGGATAGGTGCACTGTTATGCTGGAGATGGTGTACATAACCTTCTAACCTCTCTCTCTCTCTCTCTTTATTTATTTAAATAAGTTCACAAAATTGTAAGAGCTTTGTGTAGGCAAGGGGACTTGCAATTTTTTTTATTTTTAAAGGCCTACATGAGTGCTCCTGCACTTGAGTGGTAGAGTGCAGAGGTGCCCAGCCTTTAAAGAAGGTTTTAAGAAAGGAATGAAGGGCTGTTTTTTAGAAAGCATCACATAAAGGGCACATGGGGGAGAGAGTTGTGTCATTTATCAGTGGTGTCACAGGCACATTGCAACAGGTGTCCATGACATTCACACAACCCTATTTCACACAGCACTGTAAATCTTATTGATTCTGCAAGCTGAGGAAAGAACTGCATCTTTTCAGAGACATATTGCAATCTGAGTATTGGGAAAATGCTATATAGAAATAAAAAAACAGGGTCTGGAAAGGCCTGTATCTGCACCAGCTGAGCAGTAGCAATATTGCCTGTTCCATGCAGAATCAGAACCCTATGTATTCCAGACTTTACAGTTTCCTCTTTTTGTTAAGAAAATAAAATATGCAACTCTACAACTATATTCTTATTCATACTTGTTTGAAAGTAACCTTCAATGAAATTAATGAGAATTACTTCAAGTAAAGATGGATAGGATAAGGATGCATATACTAATTTTGCTTTGTGAGTTCTTCCTAAAAATAATGATCTTAAACTTAACTTCTAAGGATGCTATATGGAAATCTACAATCCTCATTTACCATTCAGCCTAATCAATTTTCTCTCAGGCTTGCAGCAGATGTAGTACCCATTGATTTCTACCCTCCCCCCATCCCCAACCTTGTGTCTTCTGCAACCAGGGAACTCAATGATAAGAGTCTGAATCCCAAGAGGAACTCAGTTGAGACACTGTTTGCAATGAGAAAAAACAAACAAGAGAAACTTACATAAGAACATAAGAAGAGCCATGCTGGATCAGACCAAGGGTCCATCTAGTCCAGCATTCTCTTCACACAGTGGTCAACCAGCTGTTGACCAGAAACCCACAAGCAGGGCATGAGTGCAACAGCACCCTCCCACCCATGCTCCCCAGCAACTGGTGTACACAGGCTCACTGCCTCTGGTACTGGAGGTAGCACATAGCCATCAAGACTAATAGCCATTGACAGCCTTTTCCTCCAGGAATTTGTCCAACCCCCTTCTAAAGCCATCCAAATGCGTGGTCATCACTACATCCTGTGGTAGTGAATTCCATAGTTTAACTATGTGCTGTGTGAAGAAGTACTTCCTTTTATCTGTCCTGAAACTCCCACCAATCAGCTTCATAGGATGACCCCAGGTTCTAGTATTTTGAGAGAGGGAGAAAAATGTCTCCCTTTCCTCATTCTCCACACCATGTATGATTTTGTATACCTCTATCATGTCTCCCCTTACCCTCCTTCTTTCCAAACTAAACAATCCCAGCTGTTGTAGCCTTCTCTCATAGGGGAGATGCTCCAGCTCCTTGATCATTTTAGGTGCCCTTTTCTGCACTTTCCCTAGCGCTACAATATCTTTTTTTTAGGTGCAGTGACCAGAACTGTACACAATATTCCAAGTGTGGTCATGCCATAGATTTGTATAGGGGCAGTATGATATTGCCAGTTTTATTCTCAATTCCTTTTCTAATTATGCCTAACATGGAGTTTGCCTTATTTACAGCGGCCGCACACTGGGTTGGCATCTTCCTTGAGCTGTCCACCACAACCCCAAGATCTCTTGAACTCAGAATGTGATGGTGCTGAACATGTTTTACGTTTAAACTCAGGTCCCCACCCCCGCCCCAAGCTTGCTCAGTAGTAGCTGAATGCACGTGATGTGAATATTGTTGAGAGCCCAGCACGTGCCTAGGGATTGCCCTGCTCATCAGCAGTCCT
The DNA here is from genome assembly GCF_057233095.1 of Heloderma suspectum. Taxonomy (NCBI): domain Eukaryota; kingdom Metazoa; phylum Chordata; class Lepidosauria; order Squamata; family Helodermatidae; genus Heloderma; species Heloderma suspectum. The sequence continues at coordinate 237,067,198 of NC_139461.1, forward strand.
CCTAGATGCAGATGCTGATTTAGCAAGTATGAAGAGTTAGTATCCATGGATGCACTTCCTTAGCGTGGCCTGCGTAGTGCTTTTCAAGTTAAATTAATGAGGGTGATATTTTCTTTCAGCGCAAACATCTTGAGATTAAGCCAAAGGTCACTGTGAAATTACGTAAACTGTAAAAGTATCAGTATCATTAGTGCACACTGCTCTATATGGGGAGAGCCTAGTGCAAGACTGAAGTCTAACAGGTGTTAGCAAGGAGTTAACTATAAACTCATTTATGCAGAGTCTGCTACCTAGCAACCTAAGGGCCAGACCACTACCACCCATGAAATACATTGCTTGCAGGGGGTACAGAATGGGGATGGATGAATCTGTCACGTTCAATTCTGCTCCATTTCTAATTTTTCCTACATTAAATTCAATCTGTCCCATTTCCAAATCTGTTTGTGGATTTGTATTTCCATGCGTGTTTATCTAAATGTACATATTTTTGTACACACTTTTCCAAACCTATGCATATTTGTATGCACTTTTCTAAAGATAAGTGTGTTTTGCAAGTGATTTCCCCTAATAGAATGCATTTTTGTGCAGTTTTCTCTGTTGCATGTGTTTTTGTGTGCATTTTTGCATATTATACACATTTTGTATACATTTTTAATTTACAAACTGCATCACAAAATTTGGGAAAGTGAATATCGCTGTATCACTGCATTCTGGTTCCCGCATAGTTTTGGGAAGTGCAAATTTGGTACGCTTGCATTAAAATGGAATCCAATACATTTCTCACCCATCCCTAGTATGGAGCAATAGTTCTGGATGCTCATAGGCTGTCTTATGGGTGTACTCCCTCAACCTTCCTTGCTTCCTATCCCTATCACGGTCTGGCACCACTGCTACATCTAGAGCTTTCTATTACCAGGGGGGTTGCACTTCGGCAGAACATAATGGAATCCTTGAAATATTTAATTCCCTTTGGTGCATTCAGAAACCAGACTGAAATATCTCCCTTATTAATAATGGATATAGCATATTTTAATGTGCTAAGAGCTTTACAGTCTTGATCTTACTCATCCTTGCAACAACCCACAACTTCTCTCAGTGAGTCCATGGCTGTGCTGGGACTTTAACTTATATCTCCAGGTATCAAGTCTGATGCATTATCTAATGTACCATCACACCACAGTGCTAAGATGGGAAAGCATATGAAACTACACATTTCAACTTCATTACTGGCAAGTCTGTGTCAGTGTACCCAGCAGGTCATGCAATGAGTTTTTGGTAATGGATTCCAAATCTGGTTATAAAATAAATGAAGCATGTTTTGAAAATTGACTACGAATTACTAATTATCTCTGTCCTTGGACCAATTGAGTGACTGGAATCAAAATCTAATTTTTCTTCAACCTCTTGTTCTAAGTGGTGCAACATGTTGGGTTGGAGTGACATATTACATAGAAGAGAAATTTTAGGGAGCCAAGAAAATGAGAAGCCTTTTACCTGAACGGAGCTGTTTAATTCTTCCATTGCTAGTGGCTGTGTCCACAGGAAGGAAGTCTTTGAACCAGGAAATTTCAGGGTCAGGATTGCCGCTGGCAGCACAGAGCATTGTAGCAGTGCGAGCCTTCTCTACTACCTTGAGCTGTGGGCCCATGTCTATGGTTGGAAAGCCAGATGGAAGCTGGTTCTCTGTAGGAGAAAGTGAAACGATTCATGTTACCAGGCAGTAATGTGTCTACATTCCAGCAACAAGAAGCTGTTTAAAATGTTGGAAGTGGCAGCCAATCAAGGCTGTGCACAGACACTTTCTCAGCCAATCTGGAAGAACTACTTTCCCTGACCTTGATCCTGGACAGGGAATTGTACACCTGAACAGAATGCAATGAGTACATGCTTCAACAGCAGCGGAACTGCTCAAACAATGTACGTCTGTACATAGTCAAAGTTATAAAAAGGAAGCTCAAACCTTTGGCAAGTATTTTTCACAGCACATTTTCCCATGTTGTTCTGCTCTTCCAACAGCAGATATGATTATTAAAAGACTATGAGGAACAAATGAAAATAAAATTAACAAGCCAGAGTAATTGCACCAATCCATGCCAGGGTACACATGAGGAAGCTGCCAGAAACTCTCCCAGGCAGTTGGAGGTACCTGAGGCGTGCAGAAAATGAGCAATGTACACCATGCCGTGGCTTACTGCTCTATTATAAGGTGAAAGTATCACTATGATTAACTGGTTTTTTTTTTTTTTTAATCTACAATAGAGAGGGAAAGAGGTAATTCAGTCTTCAGTAGCTGCACTATTCTCACAGATAAGTGTAGCTGAGCCCATTATGAGGCCTGCATAGAAAAACCCGGAATGCTCCAGAACAGCCTTTCAGCGAACAACTGCCAACCTGAACTCATTTCCTTACATCTGAGGCAATGCAACTGCATGCACTGCAACTGAGACAGGCAAATATATGGAAAAAGAGTCAGAACACCATTTAAAGGCTTCTTAAAATACTAGAACCTCATTCATACTCACATGATCTTTGTTTGCAGATGCTTAAGAAAATCCACAGACGGTTAGATCTCTTTTTGTCAGCCTGCTCAGCTTTAGCAGACTTTCTAACCTGGATATTTGTGCTATGCAAAGCATTATTCTCAACTGTACAAAGACACCCCTATGCTTTTACAGGCCACAGTTAGGTATTGCACTCTTCTTTCCCACATGGTGGGTACAACACTTAAACTGGAGAATGCAGAGAGCCCTTCCCAGTTTTTCATGATGGGAGTTTTTTTTTTTTAATTGCATTTATATCCTGCCTTTTTTCCTCTTGCAAGGAACCCAAGGCCTGATAGGATGTCCATCCTCCTTTAAAAAAAAAAATAGTGGACAGTTTTTTCAGTCTCTTAGTCCAGCATCTTCTAGAACAGCCTTCGCCAATATGGCGCCTTGTGGATGTGTTTGGACTACAACTCCCATCATTTGAATGGTCGTGTTGGGTGGGGCTGATGGGAGTTGTAGTCCAGCACACTTGAGGGCACCATGTTGGGGAAGGCTGTGCTAGAAGATATGGCTCAGTTCTCTATTTAGGGCAGGGGTGAGCAAGTTGTAGTTCTCCATATGTTTTGGCTCCCCTCACCATCAGCTATGCTGGCTAGGGATGATGAGAGTTGTAGGCCAACACATCTGGAGGGGAGGACTCAAGGGCTGAGAGGGCTGCTCTATTACCCAGATCAGAGGTCTGGGAAATGACCACTCTGATTTGAATCTTTAATTTAAAAAAAGTTTCAATACTTTGTAACTGTGGAGAAAACCAGGGCTGCTGCTAGGGATGGGCAAATGAGCAATGTCCATCAGCTCATTGCTTGTCTCTGCTCAATTTGCACAACAATTCCCCAAATTGCAGTTGTGTCTTTTGAGAAAGTTGTAAGAAAGCTGTGTATTTTGAGAAAGTTGTGCATTTTGAGAAGTTGTGCATTTTTCAAGTACACATTTTGCGAACACGAAAGCAAGTTCAGGAATTTGAGAACATTTTCGGAAAAAATGCACCCCTGTTCCATTTGGGATTGTAAACAAGGGCATTTCTGATATGCGAACTGAAACAAAATTCTCATACATCCCTAAATGCTTCCACACTAGCCTCTTTCTCTGGAATTGTGAACTTTGTTCATTCACTTTTTTTGGAGCATCCAGGCAACATTGTTGTCAGCCAGTTATTTTTTGTATTGCCCTCCAGTATCTTTTCAGACCTGATTTATGATTATTTTAATAAAATGCAGTTACAGCACCAGCCTGTCTAGTGTGAACTCGCAGAGGGTTTTACGGGCTCCTCTGACTTTAATCTCCTGCCAACCTAGCAGTTCGAAAGCAAGAAATTGCAAGTAGATAAATAGGTACCACCTCGGCGGGAAAGGTAACAGCGTTCCGTGCACCTTGGTGTTCAGTCATGCCGGCCACATGACCACGGAAGCGTCTTTGGACAGCGCTGGCTCTTCGGCTTAGAAATGGGGATGAGCCCCGCACCCTAGAGTCGGACACGACTGGTTGAGGACACCTTTACCTTTACCTTTTTACCCTGACTTTAATTGAACTCTTCTTGTTTGCCAGTTCCACCTATTTTAGTGATGAATAGCCTATTAATTGCACATTGCATAGCATATCTTAATTGCCCCAATGTCAGTTTTTGTTTCTCTGGGGCTGGGGGAGGCAAGGGGAAGAGGCTTCCATGACTGATATTCTCTTTTTTCCCTTTTCGCATTTAAAATAGTCGAAACACAAACTGCCATTGGGGTAATTAAGAGATGTTGTGCAAGGGTCAATTAATAGGCTATTCAACACTAATCTCACACTCACCAGGAAGCAATAAAATGGACTGAACCTACAAGATAGAAACTTTTAATTACTGTTGTTGGGATCCTCTGGAGAACAGGACTTCTTTGTGAGTAAACTTTATACGAGGATCTTCACCATGAGGAAGGGAAAGGTGCTATACACCAGCTGAGTTGTGTTCAACCTATTTTGAAAGGGATTAGGACTCCCCTAAAGCAGAGGTGGGCAACACTGGAGGCTTGGGGGGTTACACTGGACCCCTGGAATTCTCCAGGGGCCACATCCTGTCAGTGGAAGTGGCTGTGCTACCAGCAGAAGTGGCTGTAGAGCTGGAGTTGCAGTGACTCTGCTGGGAAACAAGGTGTGTGGGGAGAGCGTGCCTTGATTACCAACAGGATCAGGCTCCCTACAGCCCCCCAGACAGCTGTGGTGGGCTGTACGAAGCCCCATTCTGCAAAGGAACAGGGCAAACTGTCCCTGGGTGCCCTCTTTCTCTACAGAAACAGCAATTTTGCTGGGAAACAAGGTGCAGGGGAGCATGCATCTAGTTTCCCAGCAGAATCATGCTCCTGACAGTTGGGTGTCAAATTCTGCTTGGAAACATATTTGTTTGTGTTTGTTTGTTTATTTATTTGTATTTCATTTCTATACCTCCCAATAGCTGAAGTTCTCCAGGTGGTTCACAAAAATTAAAACCAAAAAGTGTGGGTAAAACAATATAAAATATAAAAGCATTAAAACCACAATATAACAATGGCGTGCATTGCCCCTGTACTTTGTTGCGCAGCAGAACTGCTGTGGCACAGCAGAGGCAATTTTTGGCAGCAGTGGCAACCAGGGGGGCGGGCACACAAATGGCCTTGGTGGGCTGCGTTTTGCCCATGCCTACCCTAGAGGATCAGATTCATAGTCTAGGGATGCTTTGGGATCCAGCACTGTCATAAGAGGCCTCGGTGGTGCAGAGCACCTTTTATCAGCTTAGGCAGATATTCCAACTACAACCCTATGTGGACAGAGATAGCCTAGCTACGGTGGTTCAGGCTCTTATAACTTCTTTTTGGATTACTGTTTGGATTACAATGTGTTATAAGTGGGGCTGCTTTTGAAAATAGTCTGGAAACTTCAGCTGGTCCAAAATAGGGCAGCAACATTGTAAGTTAGTACAAGACAGTTAACAAAGGCGATGGCGTATGGATTTCCCATTTCCCCTTATTGGTCAATTGTAGCTTTGCTTCTGCTTTCATTAGTTAGAATATCATAATTCCCTCTGTTTTCAGTTCAAGGCTTCCCATGTTCATGGAGCTACAGCCAAAACAGCACCAGCCCAAGAACATGAGCGTGGTATTAGCTGAATAAGGATAACTCCAAGGTTTGCAGATGGCCAGTTTCTTTTAGAAATACATCCTAAGGGGAGGTGGGCAAAAACACAGTTCCATAAGTATTCAATGGCTATGGAATGTTGACTCAGTAAGAGGTAAAAAACTGAGAACTGGGCAGGAAGGGGAAAGAAATGGAGTGGCTGGAAAGGGACACACACACACATAGATGTAAAAAAAAATAGAGAGAGAACCCCCTAATTGCCTTGATACGTCATTTTTTGGTTCACAGTGAGAAGCTATTTTTAATTTTCCACGAAGACAAAAGTGAGAGCTCTCCTTAGAAATCAATGGAGAAATCCAAGATTGTTATGTAGCTGCGATTAGGCACAATCCACACACACACATCCCACAAAAAATAATAGAGAGGAAAAAGTCCTAAAATAGTCCAGCAAGGACTGCGCATGGTCAGTAGTCACAGAATGCTAACTGAGTAATGGAGGAAGAGGAACAACAACAGGAAAAGCAGTGTGTGGATTTGAATTAAGTGGCTGGAACCTAGAACAGAAGCATTCCACATTACAACCTTTTTTTGCAGAGCCCCACTTGTAAAACACATTAATTTTAGAATGCGGAGAAAGGCAGAAATTGTCTCCATGTGATTGCACTGGCTATGTAGGACAGACATGTGATACACGGTCATACATTAAACAAACAAACAAACAAGAGAGTATCTAAGCACATGCAGCATGCCCAGCTTCTACCACTGGGTAAATATGGTTTCCCTCAATTATCTGGGACTGAGAATACTGCTTCCAGGAAAGCTTGAACCTTTTAACTGTCCCATCACTGCACAGAGAATCACCATAAAGAAAAGTGTAATGGGAACCATAGGTTGCAAGATAAAACAAGCTTTCTGTAGCATATTTAGAAATCAACGTCTTGCTATGACAACTGCATTCAAATTCACCATTAAGGTCCTCCTCTTCCCCATTTAGCACACCAATCTCTTATATCCCTTCTATCTATTTCTATCTGAGCAATGAAGTTACCAATCTAAATTATGATACAAGGCCATAGCCTCCAAATTACTGAAAGAATCTGTTGAATATAACATGTTTCATTCATATCAATTTTCCATGTCCAATTTGCATATTCGTAATTTACATAACCTTTTCAACCGCTCCAGTTTTCCAGCATTGGTCTTGTGCTCATATCTCTGAATGGTCAACCTATTTACAGGACAAAGCTGGACAATTCAAACTGTAATCATCCTTTGCTAGTATCCTGTGAAAAATCCAAACACAGCCTCCACTTTTCCATGTTAGGCTTCTATAGCATAAACCAATACAATAGGTTGGAATCTGGCTTCGTTGTTCAGAAGGTAAGAGACAATGGTGGGGATGTACTATTTTCTAAAGGAATTTCTAAAGGAATACAAAAAAGTAACTGGAGCTTAATTAGAATCCAAGTCATTTTGTGTCTCCCAGTCTGGCATCCCCAGAAACCTCCTCTTCACCAGCGAATATAAAAGGCTTTTTGTGCAAAAGGTACCACAGAAAACTAGGGTTGTTTTTTTTTTTTAATTTGCTCTCCATTGATTTTCAAAGACAAAAGGTACACAGAGCTTAACTGGAAAGACACCAGAGGTAGAATTCAATGACAAGAAAGAGCAGCACTGATACAACCACAACACATACTGCTCTACAGTTCAAAATTAAACAAAAGCAGGGATATACAAGAGTATCAGGAGACACAGCTTAGCCTGCAAAGGCAGACACAAAGAGTAGCAAACAAAAACACTCTCTTCGAACTAGCCAAGTGTGCCTGAATTACAGCTGCACCTTGCTGCCTGCAATATAAAACAGGTGGTTAATCCAAGGAGGCCAAACCCTCCAAGTAATCAAATTTAATTCCTAAACCTCCTGCAGTCTTTCCCTGTTTGTGCAAGAGAATATTCTAAGCAAAGAACCAGTCAATTCATGTGCTTCAGTGGATCTGATGGTGAGCCCCCAGCAAATGCAAAGCAGGTATCTGTTATCAGGACTTGCCCATGGAACCCACAGCTACGTGGGAGAAGGTCATTGCAAATGGGTACCTGTAAATCTTTTCCCTTCACTACAAAAATCCAGTTTATGTCAATACAGTTTTCACAACTATCTTCCAAAAAAGATCAAGAAGGCTGTAAACATATTTATGGATGTTTTTCATACCTTCTCAGGTTCGTTTTGTGCTGATGGGTCAAGTGCTCAGGTCACAGAGAGTGAGGGAAGATTTTACTCCACACTGCTGGGAAAAAAAGGATGCCCCCCCCCCCACTTCCTACATATTGATCAGGTTCATATGTCATGACTACCCAGAGTTTAAATAAGGGCTGGGCAACTTCTGGAGGTCTGAGGGCCATTATCACCCACTGTCAGCTGCATTCAGCAGGGCACCCCTGGCCCCAGAAAATCAATGACCTGAAATTGTTGATTCACTGCCAACATTTGGCTGCAAACTGCTCCATAGTGCTACACAGTGCTACAATGACTAAATTTAGCTTGTTTGCAAGCTACATTTATTCCTTTTGGCACTTTGTAGTGGCTGTGGAGCACCAAAAGGGTTAAATTTAGAATGCAAAAAAAGCTACATTTGGCCATTTGGATGCTCTGTAGCTGCTATGGACACCATTTTTTTTTTTTGGAAAAGAAATTAATAGGGGGGGGGAAATGGGTGATGGCAGGGGCTGTAGCAGGGGGCAGCAGGGGCTGCATGTGCCCCATGAGCTGTGTGTTGCCCACCCCTGGTTTAAATCCTGGTAGTCATGAATGAGTGGAAGCAAACAAATGTGCTTGCTCCTACCCACCTGCCTGCTCCTGCTAAGGTAAACTATTTTATTTATTTATTATTAAATTTATTAATCGCCCATCTGGCTGGTCACCCAGCCACTCTGGGCGATGTACAACACACCATAAAACAATTTTAAACAATAAAATTCTACCATAATGTTTTTTTTAAATACCCTAACCCACCCCAAATGCCTGCCTGAACAACCACGTTTTTAATGCACGACGGAAGCTCATTAAAAAGGGGGCATGACGGAGTTCCCTAGGGAGGGAGTTCCACAGAGTGGGGGCCACCACAGAAAAGGCCCTCTCCCTCTACCCAGAGGGAACTACCCAGGGATGCTCCATCCCTGGTTGCTTATCATGGTGTCTGAACTTGGAATTGTGGGTTGTTGGGGAAGAGACAAGCCAGAGTTAGAACCCATGGTTTGTTCTTCGGTTCTGTATCTGGGTTGTTTCTCCCCCAACAACCCACAATTCTGGGTTTGGATGTCACAATGAACAACACAGGGAAACAGCATCCCTGGGTTGCTTAGCTCTGCCCAGCTGCAGCAGCTGTGACTGGGTGGCAAGAACTAGCATGTTTGCTCATTCCCATTGAGACAGACCATCCCCTTCAGAATCTGGATATTCAGGATCCTTTAAACTGTTTAAATCCAGCTTAAACAGTTGTGTATGCATGTGTGTTTGAGGGGTATTGGGGGATTACTTAGAACTGGAGGATCGGAGTGGGGTGGGAAGGAAGAATTAGGGTCAGACACACACCCCTGCCATCAGTTTCAACAAGAACTCTTACATTCAGCATGGGGAAGGGGAGGTAAAAATAGGCCTTCAATGCTCTACTGCTTAGCTTTATGGCTAAGTGAGGAGTTTGCTGAACAAGAGCAATTTAGCACTATTCAACTATAAAAGGGGAGGGAATATTTCACCATCTTTTCCCATATTCCTGGTGGATACTGCACTTGTTAGCTGTTTACTGAGAAACTATTTAAAATTCAAAACGTAGTTTCAGATCCCTGATAATCATAGAATTATAGAATCAAAGAATCAAAAATAGTAGGGTTGGATGGGGCCTACAAGGCCATCAAGGCCAACCCCCTCCTCAATGCAGGAATCCAAGTCAGAGCAACCCCGACAGATGGCTGTCCAGCCTCATCTTGAACGCCTCCCGTGTGGGAGAGCCCACCACCTCCCTAGGGAATTGGTTCCATTGTCGTATTGCTCTAACAGTCAGGAAGTTTTTCCTGATGTTCAGCCGGAATCTGGCTTCCTGGAACTTGAGCCCATGATTCCGTGTCCTGCACTCTGGGATGATCGAGAAGAGATCCTGGCCTTCCTCTCTGTGTTGTTGTTCAGTCGTTCAGTCGTGTCCGACTCTTCGTGACCCCATGGACCGTAGCACGCCAGGCCTTCCTGTCCTGAGCTCTCTCCCGGAGCGTGCTCAAGTTCATATTCATTGCATCGGTGATGCTATCTAGCCATCTCATCCTCTGCCGTCCCCTTCTCCTTTTGCCTTCAGTCTTTCCCAGCATCAGGGTCTTTTCCAGGGAGTTTTCTCTTCGCATTAGGTGGCCAAAATATTGGAGCTTCAGCTTCATTATCTGTCCTTCCAATGAGCAGTCAGGGTTGATTTCCTTTAGGATGGACTGATTTGACCTCTTTGCAGTCCAGGGGACTCGTAAGAGTCTTCTCCAGCACCACAGTTCAAAAGCATCAATTCTTCGGCGCTCAGCCTTCCTTATAGTCCAGCTCTCACAGCCATACATTACTACTGGGAAAACCATAGCTTTGATTAGACGGACCTTTGTCGGCAAGGTGATGTCTCTGCTTCTTACTATGCTGTCTAGGTTGGCCATAGCTTTCCTCCCAAGGAGCAAGCGTCTTTTAATTTCATGGCTACAGTCACCGTCTGCGGTGATCTTGGAGCCCAAGAAAGTAAAATCTGTCACTGCTTCCATTTCTTCCCCTTCTATATGCCAGGAAGTGATAGGGCCAGATGACATGATCTTAGTCTTTTTAATGTTGAGTTTCAAACCAGCTTTTGCACTCTCCTCTTTCACCCTCAACAAGAGGCTCTTGAGATCCTCTTCGCTTTCTGCCATTAGGGTGGTATCATCTGCATATCGGAGGTTGTTGATAATTCTCCCGGCAATCTTAATTCCGACCTCTGATTCATCCAACCCGGCATTTCTCATGATGTACTCTGCATATAAGTTAAATAAGCAGGGTGACAATATGCAGCCTTGTCATACTCCTTTCCCAATTTTGAACCAATCGGTTGTTCCATGTCTGGTTCTTACTGTTGCTTCTTGACCCTCGTACAGGTTTCTCAGGAGACAGGTAAGGTGGTCTGGTACTCCCATCACTTTAAGAATTTGCCACAGTTTGTTGTGATCCACACAATCAAAGGCTTTAGCATAGTCAATGAAGCAGAAATAGACGTTTTTCTGGAATTCTCTTGCTTTCTCCATGATGCAGCGAATGTTTCAACAAGAACTCTTACATTCAGCATGGGGAAGGGGAGGTAAAAATAGGCCTTCAATGCTCTACTGCTTAGCTTTATGGCTAAGTGAGGAGTTTGCTGAACAAGAGCAATTTAGCACTATTCAACTATAAAAGGGGAGGGAATATTTCACCATCTTTTCCCATATTCCTGGTGGATACTGCACTTGTTAGCTGTTTACTGAGAAACTATTTAAAATTCAAAACATAGTTTCAGATCCCTGATAATCATAGAATTATAGAATCAAAGAATCAAAAATAGTAGGGTTGGATGGGGCCTACAAGGCCATCAAGGCCAACCCCCTGCTCAATGCAGGAATCCAAGTCAGAGCAACCCCGACAGATGGCTGTCCAGCCTCATCTTGAACGCCTCCCGTGTGGGAGAGCCCACCACCTCCCTAGGGAATTGGTTCCATTGTCGTACTGCTCTAACAGTCAGGACGTTTTTCCTGATGTTCAGCCGGAATCTGGCTTCCTGGAACTTGAGCCCATGATTCCGTGTCCTGCACTCTGGGATGATCGAGAAGAGATCCTGGCCTTCCTCTCTGTGACAACCCTTCAAATACTTGAAGAGTGTTATCATATCTCCCTTCAGTCTTCTCTTCTCAAGGCTAAACATGCCCAGTTCTTTCAGTCACTCTTCACAGGGCTTTGTTTCCAGTCCCCTGATCATCTTTGTTGCCCTCCTCTGAACCTTCTCCAGTTTGTCTGCATCCTTTTTAAAGTGTGGCACCCAGAACTGGACACAGTACTCCACATGAGGCCTAACCAGTGCTGAGTAGAGGGGAACTAGTACTTCCTGGGATTTGGAAGCTATGCTTCTATTAATGCAGCCCAAAAGAGCATTGGCCTTTTTTGCAGACACATCACATTGTTGGCTCATATTCAGCTTGTGATCGACAACAATTCCAAGATCCTTCTCGCTTGTAGTATTGTTGAGCCACGTATCCCCCTTCTTGTAATTGTGCAATCGGTTTCTTTTTCCTAGGTGCAGAACTTGGCATTTATCCCTATTAAATGTCATTCTGTTGTTTTCTGCCCAGCACTCCAGTCTATCCAGATCACTTTGAATTTTGTTTCTGTCTTCCAAAGTATTAGCTATCCCGCCCAATTCTGTGTCATCTGCACATTTGATCAGCATTCCCTGCACCTCTTCCTCCAGGTCATAAATAGAAATGTTGAAGAGCACTGGGCCCAGGACTGAGCCCTGCTGTACCCCACTCGTTACCTCTCCCCAGTTGGAGAAGGTCCCATTGATAGGCACTCTTTGAGTCCGATTCTGTAGCCAACTGTGGAACCACCGGATCGTTGTTTCATCTAGCCCACTTTGAGCTAGTTTGCTCATCAGGATATCATGGGGCACTTTGTTGAAAGCTTTGCTGAAGTCGAGGTATATTATGCCTACAGCATTCCCACGGTCCACAAGGGAGGTTACTTGATCAAAAAATGAGATCAGATTTGTCTGGTAGGACTTGTTCTTGACAAATCCATGTTGGCTTCGAGTCATCACTGCATTGTTTTCAAGGTGCTTACAGATGGATTGCTTTATCATCTGCTCCAGAATTTTACCAGGGATTGATGTCAGACTGACTGGTCTGTAGTTCCCAGGTTCCTCCTTTTTACCCTTTTTGAAGATAGGGACTACATTAGTCCTCCTCCAGTCATCTGGCACTTCACCCATCCTCCATGATTTCTCAAAGAGCGGTTCTGAGACAGCAGTTCTGAGACTCTCAGACAGCGGTCCTGAGAGTTCTTCTGCCAGTTCCTTTATTACTCTAGGATGCAGTTCCTCTAGTTCCTTCCTCTACTTTCTGTAGGAGGAAGTTATCCGCCACACAAGTCAGGAATTTCCTGGAGGGGCCATGTTTTGCAGAATTTGTCTCCCAACAAATATCGGGGAAATTGAAGTCCCCCATTACTACGACATCATGCTTCCTTGAAACGTTGGCTATTTGGTTTTCAATAGTTTCATCCTCGTCTTCTCCTTGATTGGGTGGCCGGTAGTAGACTCCGACCATCAGGTTCCTTTTATTCTTTGCTCCATTTATTTTGATCCAGATGCTCTTGATGGGGCTACCAAGCTCATCTTTCTGTATTTCTGTGCAGAGATATGTATTTTTCACATACAGTGCAACCCCACCTCCCTTTCTGTTCCTCCTGTTCTTTTTGAACAAGTTATATCCTTCAACTGCTGTATTCCAGTCATGAGAGTCATCCCACCAAGTCTCAGTTACACCTATCAAGTCATAATTTCCCTCTTGTATTAAGAGTTCAAGTTCATTCTGTTTGTTTCCCATACTCTGGGCATTAGTATATAGACATCGAAGACCATGTGCTTCATAGTCTGGCTTTCTTCCTACATGTGTCTGAAGACTATTATTGGGTGCTATTAGAGCTGTTCTCTCCGTTGCAGTGCATGAGCCTACGTCCATTGTTACCCCCAACTTTACATCTCCCTTCCCCATAGGATTCGGTTTAAAGCCCTCCTGATGAAGTTCTTCATGCTGTGGCCAAACACATTCTTCCCATCCTTTGTGAGGTGCAACCTGTCCCTTGACAACAGCCCATCTTCCAGAAAATATAGCCCTGATTATAGATAGAAATAGTGCAATCCCAAACTCGCTTTTTAGAAGTTTCTGAAATGAGGAAGAAGAGCTAGTAGGGTTTGATTCATTTTTGAATATTCACAGCTAGTAATATCAGACACAGGGTCCAGCTTCATTCCTGACTCTGAAAGCTAGCTATATGTTTTGGCTTATAAGATCCTCTGATTTGAAAAAATTCCCACTACTCTTGTAGTTCCCAAATACCTATCACACTATACAATAGAGGATGGAACTGGACAATGGTAAGAAAAACGTGACAATCTGATGATTGTTGGATACTGCTACTCCCAGATTAGGGAGTCTCAGCAGAAAACCTAGGAGAAACCTTTAAATATATTATAGAAGAAAGACAAAGGAAAGTACATGAAATAAATAACTGACACAAAGCAAACCAGTGGCCTCGTTGCTCAATCAGATTACCACAAAGAAAAGGTAAATTATAACATCATGATCAACTGATCTTTATATTGGCAGAAATGGATGAAGATGAGAATACCGAAAAATCTTTGAGGTGCTTAAGTTACCAGGGTGCAAGGGAAGTAAATTAATAAAATACTCAAGGATAGAAACATTCAAGCAAGCGTCTGCCTAAAAACTTGATTACAGAAATTAAAACAAATAACTCTCCTGACTGAAATTTCCTCAGGGAAATATTTTTCTGCTGCTGTTTTCCACATTAGTCAGGGGGTAAAAAAACTAAGTTAGGATGGTGGCTTCATTCATCAGTTTCTGTGAAGAGCACTTACCTATTCCAACAGAGGTTTCTAAAAGAAGGCCTGCTGTAACCCCCACATGCTAAATCCCAAATGTTGGACTTAAAGGCCACAAAGAAGAATTTTAAGTTCTATTTTCATTAATTTTCAATGTCTCCTAAAGATTTCAGAAAGGGAAATGTGAATGTTGATAACTGACAAAGGACTGTGCCATTCTGCAGTGGCAACGGGCAGTGAGGAAAGAACACAGAGCTTCGGGAACAGACTGACACAAGGGGCAGAGAAAATTGCTACCTTTTTTCCAGACTCAGATCTGGGCCTTTAGCAGTAATACAACAGGCATTTGATTAGTGCAATTTTTCCCTATCACTTCACCCCATGAAGTTGCCCTGTTTCTTTTCTGCCAGTCACACAACTGTCAAAATGTTTCCCTCAGACATTGCCAGCACATTTCCAAGTTACCAAATTCTGTGCTACATACCATATCAATTCCATACTTGTGCTGTTATTATTTTTAAAAAATGCATAGAACACACACTACCATGGGTAGAATTCTCACAAAATACAGTATGTGCCATGCAAACTGCACTTCACTGTGTCAATTCTCTCGATCTTGAAAGAAAATCATAGCCATAGACAAATTAAGTAAGATGCGTAGTCCCTCCAAGCCAATGCCCTGATGGGTCAAAAGCAGAAGATACAAAAGAAAGTATTGGAAGCCACAGAGAAGTTATGGAGTGCTTAGTACATAGCATTAACCTTCCAAGGCAAATAATTTGGTTTGCAAGGAATCCTGATGAAAGTTAAGTGAATAGTCTCTTGACTCCTCCCAAAGCCATGGAAACTGACTTTTCACAGGCTGATTCTTCCCAAAGCCAGGGAGACAAACGGTAAAGTAAGTTTGACCTAAGCAGCCTGCTGGCATTTTCAGTGATTCTAGGCTAACATTCAAATTGGATTACTTACCAAACTTCAACTTTCTCACCTAGGAAATTAGAATAATTAGATTTGACACGATACCAGTGACAGGAAGATTCAGTTTATGAGTCTGAGAATATGGCCTATGTATTTGGAGAGATGCAGTCCAGAACCTGTGCACTATATCTTGCCATACCTGGTTAAAGCATGATGGTATGATTTGTGGTGCTAGTGAGTATTGGTCAGTGTTTTCTCTAGGAGAGTAGAGGAATTTGTTTAGTCTTTAAGTTGCCACAAGACTCTGTTGTTTTGCTGCAGTAGACTAACACAGCTACCCTCTGGAACCTAAATTAAAGGGATCTCAAATTTGTCTTTTTAAAACATATTAGGGAGCAATCCTATGGCCTCTAGACAGAATCTGGGGGGGGGGGATAGGATTGTTTGGATTCCCAGCACTGAGGTTGCTGACAGCACTACAACCTCAGAGCTGGGAATCAGAGCTCCCTGTCACTCCAGCTCGCAGCCAGCACTAACAGAACCATGCTGGCTGCCTCTACGAGCTCACAAACACAAGCTTGTACAGAGAGAAAGGGGGTGGTTCTGTGGACAGAGAGGGGAGGAGACCGGGGCATCTGACTTACAAAGAATCCTCTGGAGAGCTTGCTCCTCTCACTCTGCATAGGATGAACATAAGCCTTCAATTTCAGGGGCTTATTATCATGATGGTGCAACCCATAGCACTGTGCTCTTAGTCAAGCAAGTGTTAGCTGCTTACTTCTAAGCATTCTTAGAGAATGCTGATTTTTCAGATCCATCTTAGTCTAGGTTTAGGTCTGGGTTCTGAACAGAAATTACTTCAGTTACCCTGATGAATGAACTGTGTCTAGACAATGGATAGGGTAGGTGTGATTCTATTGTGTGTGTTTTTCTGCAGCCTTTGATATGATAGTCATCAAATCCTTCTCAGCCTTTGAAGAGGTTAAATTGGGGACAGCCTTCTATAGTATTTCCATTCCTGCATGGACCAGTACCCCAAATTCTCATCCTCAGGGAATCCCAACCCCCTGTCCTCCAAGGAGATTCCAGAGTTAAGCACGCAAGAAAAAGATTTGGTCACAGAAAGGCATCACGAGGCTTCAACCTCGCCAGGACCTAGTGTCTCAGAAAGATCCCAGGGGTCAGCTCCTCTGCATTCAGAGGAGGTTGCCTTGCCATCTTCAGACTCTTGCCATGAGGACACTTGCATGCTGCAGTCACTCCCATGTCATCACAGCTTGAGGCTGCTAAAACAGACCAGGACCCATTAAGAGACAAAGCCTCAGTCAGTGCAGAGGTGGAGCCAACCAGCCTAAATGTGGGCAACTTCCTACTTAAGGCTCAGTCTTGACCTCCTGCTAATTGTAGCAACATACAGACAACTGTGTCTGGCTTCCAGCTGCAGCCCCACTCAGAGCTTTCTGTGGTGCTGATTTCTTCCTGTCTTGCTTCCTTAGGAATCTGACCTAACCTGCTAAAGTTAAAACCCTGCTAAAGTTTGGACCATAGCAGAGCACTGCAATCCAGGCTACATCACAGAGTATCATCTGAGCCCATGGCCTGAAATGGTACATTTAATGGAAGTAATGAGAGAAGGTTGACTTACTATAATATACTCTTAGAGGGCCTATTCTTGAAGACCATTCAGGAGCTGCAGCTAATGCAACATTCTGCTCCCACATCTCAGTTGAGGACAGGTTACAATGAGCATATTTACTTCACTCTCAGTTGTAATAGCTGCCAGTTAGCTTCTGGACAAGGTGCTGGATCCAGCATACCTTAGAAAGCACTTTTCTTCCATATGCACATTCTTATTTCTGGGATCAGCTAGGGAAGCTCTTATCCGGATACCACTATCTAGACCTAGAGGTGCTCAGAACAAGGCTTTCTTGGTATATCACTAAGATTATGGAATAGTCAGGTATAAGCTTTATGGCTAAAGGCTTTCTGTTTTCACACAAGGTTCTAAATGTTTTGTTATGAAGCATTTTTACTTTAATTACGGTGGTATGTTATTACTGTTTTTTATACTTATGGTTTTGTTTTGGGTTATTTTTATCATCTGTATACCACAGAGTATTTTAAAGGAAAACAAATTATGTTTTAAATATATACATTTGAACATTTATAACATAACATCTTGTGTAACAGAGTTGTTAATGGGCGGCTCAAGCTTCCAAGACTCCAACACACAGTATACTTCAGTGCTTCTACATGCTGAATATATAGCCTTTAGCTGGTGGCATGACACTGTTGCTCAATTAAGGCCAGACAATCAAGAGCAGTAATGCTGTTCAAGGGGCAGAGTAATGGCTGCACATTATGTGGCAAGAGATGCAATGTTGTTTGACCATACACACAACTAAACTAAGAGGTTTATATGAAGGGCGGAGAGGGAACTAACTTTTTAAAAAAAGATCTTAGCACACATTGCCAAGGAAGTACAATAAAGTAAACACCAATTTCAATGCATGTGTGAGTGACATCCCACTCCCCCAGGGTGGAACAAGTGAGGGCCTGTTCCTGCCAAAGCCAAGCACAGTCAACAGCACCCAAACATCAAAGGACAGTTCCATAAAGCAAGGTCTTCAAAAGCAATTTGGCATCAACCATGACAAAGACAAATAATTCAGGTTACTCATAGAAACAGAAAGAAACACAAATACACAGCAGCTTCCAACGACAGCCTTGCCAGCGGACTGTGATGTGGCTCTCTGAAGGGACACACTAAAGGTACACTTTTCAAAATGCTCCATTCTGAGTGAAATAAGTGGATCCCCTCTAGGGAATTTAGCCACATGAAGCAACAGACAAGAGTACAACATAAACAAATACCTGGTACCTTAAGAATACCTGGAGCATAACTGCTCACACAAAAAAGCATCTGAGCCAGCCCAAACTTCTGAGGGCTACTTGCACTTAAAAAAGAAAATAATCCAAGAACAATAATGAAAAAATTGCCAAATCCAGGGACGGCAAGTCTGTTTAGGCCCCTAATGCATTTACTAGATGCTAGGAATGAACGATGGGAGATGAGTCACACTATGATAGTCTTGCGCTTTTCTACTGCAGTATCCAGTTCTGGCCATATTGTGGACTATATTGGAACAGATAGATCATTGGTTGACCTCGCACAGTATTCATAATGTTCTTAAATGTAGAGGGGGAAATCCTAAAGAAACACATTAGGAACTAGAGTAAACATGGTATCTCATGGTAAACAATTCCAACTGCAGAGATGACCTACTATGTCTCTCGTGTTCTAGTTTCACCATTTTTTAAACCTAATTGGAATAGCAATCCTATCTGTCTTAGAATAGAAACATAGAATAGTAGGGTTGGAAGGGGCCTACAAGACCATCGAGTCCAACCTCCTGCTCAATGCAGGAATCCAAGTCAGAGCATCCCTGACAGATGGCTGTCCAGCCTCGTCTTGAACGCCTCCAGTGTGGAAGAGCCCACCACCTCCCTAGGGAATTGGTTCCATTGTCGTATTGCTCTAACAGTCAGGACGTTTTTCCTGATGTTCAGCCGGAATCTGGCTTCCTGGAACTTGAGCCCATGATTCCGTGTCCTGCACTCTCGGATGATCAAGAAGAGATCCTGGCCTTCCTCTCTGTGACAACCTTTCAAGTACTTGAAGAGCACTATCATATCTCCCCTCAGTCTTCTCTTCTCAAGGCTAAACATGCCCAGTTCTTTCAGTCTCTCTTCATAGGACTTTGTTTCCAGTCTCCTGATCATCTTTGTTGCCCTCCTCTGAACCCTCTCCAGTTTGTCTGCATCCTTCTTAAAGTGTGGCGCCCAGAACTGGACACAGTACTCCACATGAGGCTTAACCAGTGCTGAGTAGAGGGGAACTAGTACTTCCCGGGGTTTGGAAGCCATGCTTCTATTAATGCAGCCCAAAAGAGCATTGGCCTTTTTTGCAGACACATCACATTGTTGGCTCATATTCAGCTTGTGATCGACAACAGTTCCAAGATCCTTCTCGACTGTAGTGTTGTTGAGCCACGTATCCCCCATCTTGTAACTGTGCATTTGGTTTCTTTTTCCTAGGTGCAGAACTTGGCATTTATCCCTATTAAATATCAATCTGTTGTTTTCTGCCTATTGCTCCTGTCTATCCAGATCACTTTAAATTTTGTTTCTGTCTTCCAAAGTATTAGCTATCCCGCCCAGTTTTGTGTCATCTGCAAATATGATCAGCTCCTCTTCCTCCAAGTCATTAATAAAAATGTTGAAGAGCACTGGGCCCAGGACTGAGCCCTGCTGTACCCCACTCATTACCTCTCCCCAGTTTGAGAAGGTCCCATTGATAAGCACTCTTTGAGTCCGATTCTGTAGCTAACTGTGGATCCACTGGATCGTTGTTTCATCTAGCCCACTTTGAGCTAGTTTGCTCATCAGGATATCATGGGGCACTTCGTTGAAAGCTTTGCTGAAGTCAAGGGATATGATGTCTACAGCATTCTTAGTTTTTGTTCTGCTACTCTGTACCCATTTCCGTTCTCAGTGAGCTTAATCATTTTCAGATAGCTCTTCCATGGACAGATTGCTTGACATATTCTCTGAATGCATCCCTTCCATTTGTTTCTTGGATATTTCTCATAAATTATCTCCTGAGCTAGATATCATAATATATACTAATAGTAAACCGAATTATCTGAGTGCCACTCATTATGTAGCCAAAATGGCACCATCTGCATGCAAGATGAAAGTATTAGTAGGTGTGGGGGAACCCCAAGTTTTGCAGAAGTACACCCCCCCCAAAACCCTAAGGGAGGGACTCCCCAAACCAAACTAATGAGGACTGAACATGCTCAGTAGCCATGGCATGCTGGATACTTGGGGGAGTGAGGGTCGATGACAGAAAGCTAGGGATGAGGGGGAACAAAACTGAGTATCCTGGAAGAGGGCTTAGCTGGCTAATTGGAACACTGAACTTCCTACAGTTTGTTGTAGGCCCCACTTGCCTCCAGATAGCAAAACAGAACCTGAGCACGTCACTTCAAAACAAAGCAAAACCCCCTGACCCTCGTGGTTGTTGAGCAAATCCTGAAGGCATGTTATGCCTTTCAAAGCATGACAAAGACCGGAGAAATCAGTGAGCACAGACTGTAGAGGGAAAAAGCGTGCCCACCACAGGCAATGATGCCTCTGTCATGACACCTTCAACTCTCTGAGAAACCTACAATCTGTATAACCCTACAAATCTCCAGAAGGGAGAAGCCATAGCTTTACATGCAAAAGGCTTCAGGTTCAACCCCTGCCATCTCCAATTAAAAGGATATAGGTAGCAGGGTTGGGAAAGGGACCTGTCTGACTAAGCCTTGGAGGGCAGTGCTATTTGGAGCAGACAATACTGAGCCAAATAAACCAATTGATCTGACCCTGTACAAGCCAGCTTCTTACTGGGAAGGCCCATAGCTCAGTAGGGAAGACCACATGCTTTGCATACAGGAGAGACACTATTTAATCCCCAGCTTCTCCAGTTAAAGAACCTCAGGAAGCAAGGCTAGGTAAACCACTGCTTGAGACCCTGGAGAGCTGCTCTCAGTCAGAGGAGATAGCATAGGGCAGCCTTCCCCAACTTGCACCCTCCAGAAATTTTGGACTACAACTCCCAGCATTCCTTACCATTGACCATGCTGTTGTGGTATTCCAGGGGATTAGGAAAGACTGGTATTGACTAATGGTCTCAGGATAAGGTAAGGATATTTGTATGTATTTTATTCTCAAACATTAATCTTCATGTATCTTTGTAATATTCTCATATGCTTATGCTGGCTGTTCCGCTATAACTGCCCTTCCAGTTGGCCTTCCCATATACTCTTACAATAGCGTCCAGGTATCTAAACCATCCATGCTGACTTGGTCTCTACTCTTCCACAAGGTTCGTCAGACCCATCTTCCTGTCTTTTCTGAATCTCCTAATATCAACTACCTTCTCAAACACCCACAGAAGAGTTGGAATTTGACACATCTTACTCTTTCTATGGTTCTAGGTCAGGGGTAGTTGCTTTGAACTACAACTTCCATAAACTCCAACTGGCATGGCCAATAGACAGGAATTATAGGAGTCGTAGTCTAAAACAACTGGATAGTACCAAGTTGTCTACCCCTGTTTTAGGTTATTTGCATATATTTGCTTTTCATGTGAGCTCTAGTATTATTTAATTAGATAACATAGCTCTTAAAAGAACTGTGCTAGTCTGCATCTTCGATTTTGCTTGCTCAAATAGACTTTCTACTGTTTGGATTTCATTTTCATTCAGGATAATCCATTTTAACCCTGTAATTACTAACTACCATGTTGTATCAAGTTCAAAGTGTGAGATGTGATATGAAAACGAACAACATCTGCTAATCCTCTCTCTCAACAAATTTCTTGTAACTTTTTGCCCTAACTCTATATCAAATATTCACTGTAGTATTTTCTGACTCCCAAGTGTGATCACCAGAGGGTAATCATGTTTTGGAAAACTGTCAAGAGAAATACCAGCTGGGTCATCTGTGGCTTTTCACCCTACATAGTTTATGAACACTATTTTTATTTTATCATATTTGTATTCCAACCTCCCCTTCCTCCAAGGACCTCAGTACAGCTATGATCTAGCCAAGGTAATAATCATTATAATAAAAGACTTATCTGAACTGCCAGAAAGCCGCTATCAACCTTATTAGTAGTTACTGGGCATCAATTCTCTACATTTACAAACCTCTGATACCTTCTCAGCAGTGAGGCTGGTCAGGCTAGTGAGCCTTTGTTTTTCATTATGTAGCTGCCTGTGGGAAGCCCACAAGTAGGACATGGGTGCAATAACACCCTCTGCCCAAATTCAGTCATGAAGCCAGAGGACTTAGTCCAATAGACGTACTGCACAGACAAGGCCTACCCATAAACAAATTCACCCCAAATTATTCCACTTGCACTTTGTTCAGGGAAGTATCCTATATTCAATATCCAAAATGTAGGAAACAGTGAAAAAACTGTGACCATTTTTGCTTTTCACATAATACTTCAATAGAATTCAAAAGTAAATTGCCTTTATCAAAAAACTGTTCAACATGAAACATCAAGGTACCTATTATATATCTAATGTCTGATCACACCAAAATATAAGGAGATATAGGTAATCTGTCAGTTTGGTCATTATAATTAAATAATCATTAATAACCTATTATATGCAAATCCTGACACTGAAGCAATTGATGAGAATATATATGCATTGGTTTTTCACTGTCAATGTTACTGCTTAGTCCTCTTCATCATTGGGAAGAATTGGTAAGCATTTGTGCTGATGCTACCACTGCAATGCTTAAAAACAGTATAAACAAGACCATAAAGCTGGCATGCATATCATCGATTGCAAGTTTCGTTGATTGTGATTTGGCAGGTAGAACCAACTATCTTTCATCATTTCTCTGGTGCTGGTTCATCTCTGTGTGTGTGTATCGGGGGGGGGGGGGGGTTGGATGAAGATAGCCATCATTGCTATCCCTACTGTTCTGGGAACACATTGTAAACTCCAAGTGTTTTCCATAGCACACACTGGAAATGAACCCTGTACAGGTAGTACATAACAGCAACATCGGTTGGAGGGACACATGCAATGTTAAGCTCTCTGTAGTTTTTTTAATGCTCTTAATGTACTTTGTGAAATGCTAAATGGCTCGCAATCCATAGGGCTCATTGGCTTTCCATCATCCCCCCACCCCACCCAATGTATCAACACTTCTTTGCTTTTTGACATTTGCATAAGCATTTGCTCTATGAACATATCTATCCATACTCCAAGCCATGTTCTAATGTCTTAATGTGAAATTACTTTCCTGGAATGCTTTGACTACTTCTAGTTACTTGACTTTATCCTCTATCATTTGCGGAATGTATAGACTGGCATATCTGGTGTAATTATGATGTCCAGTACTTGAAAAAAATGCAAGCATTTGTTCAACTTTCTGCAAACGTAATTTCCAGTTCCCAGGCATTTCTGTCCATATAAATCCCTTTGCTATATCAACCATGTGAAGATACATAATCCAAAGGTATACTGTTCTTCTACTCTTTCTCAGAGTTACTTTAGTTTCTTCAAGCCTTTTGGATAAGATTTGTAGAACTATTAAAGAAATCTGCTCCACTGTGTTTCTTTAGTGACGGATTTCTTAAAAAGTAAGAAAAGTTTCTTGATTACTAGGTTGACAAGCTCCATTGCTTCACTGGATTCAGAGGATATTTCTTTGTTCTCTTTAGTGGTCTTTGCTGCAGTGTCCTTATTGCTGTCTGGGGGTAAAGACAATGTGTGCTCTCTAGTGATTCCCACCTCTGGAGTATTATAGTGTATTGTATAATTCTGCTATAGTAGAGCACTTACTACTATTGATATCAGTAAGTGGCCATGGACTGCATGTGAATATGCTTAGCCTGTCATTATATGACCCACAGAATTACACACACACACCAGTGCCAGGTATATCCTCAATACCAGATCCACTCATCAGATTCCCAGTGGCTCCCAAATACGACATCAAAAGGTGGAAACTTCCAAGATTTATAATAATCTTATTGAATGTTGTAAGATGGGAACTTACTACTTGAATTGTTTTTATCCACAGAATCTGATTGAAAATAACAACAGGCACATCCATACCCAATCTCTGCGATTCTGCATATATGAATGTTAGCATTGTGTACATGCAACGAAGACTAGTTGGATTTAAGACAATCAGTTGGAGGAACAATGTAGAACACACACCTAGCTGAGGGCCTACATACACAGTCCACACGTACCCTGACCATCCAGGCCCTAGCTGTCTTTGCAATCTATTTGTAACCCTTAGCAGTACAGCCAGCCCTCCTATGAGGCGAGATGAATCCCCCCTGCTCAGGTGGCAAAACAGCGAATTACGCACTCCATCCCCCTCACTCCAGTGAGGCAAGTGGGTGCTTCCAGAGAGCCCCACTGGCTGCTCTCCCATTATGGTATTTGCAACACCTGGAGAGCAAGGCTAATGGGGCTCTCTAAAGCTGCCACCTGCCCACCAACACTATACTGTGTGCTCCTTAGAAAACTGATTTTCCAGGCAGACATGTGGATGAAGCCACTCCAGGTATCTCTTGTTGTGTTACAAATTTCTTTGAGAGTCTATTTGATTTGCATAGTTTGGACTTCAGTAACAAATGCCTCCCCACCCTTTCTGTTCTTTATCTGTGATAACCTTGCCACATGATAAACAGTTTTCTTTGAAATGGAACTTCTGAGGGAAGCATGTGAACATGTGACACTTCTCCCCTCCACCATACCTTTGTACATAGTTTTGGTTGGTATAGGTACTATGGCTTACTTTATGGACTTTCAGTCCACCTTGAGGAATTTCCACAGGTCTCTCATGCAAATCGTCATGTCTTTCCTTGCTCACTTCAATTATACCTCTCATGCCTTTTTCTCAAATAACTACACAATTTTCATAATCTCCTAGAACACTGTCACAAATACAGTGTTCAGCATCTTTTGCTGTGAAAGAATCTTATCAGATAACCCAATCTACTCAGTTTTATCATCCTATTTAATCAGTTTTACAATGTCATCTTGCTGGCTTGATTTTCCCTGCTTGTTAGTTGGCTCTGAAACTTATGTTTTAGCAGAAAGCCTCAACACTCCTCCCCGAGATTCAGAGCACAAAGCAGCCCCTTTTTAAAAACAAATCCCAATACTTTTATTTTGTTAGATCAGAACTGCACAAGTACTCAATCACTCAAAAAAAAAAAAAAAGAAAGAAAATGATATAACAGAATCCCTTAATTAAATAGCCAGTTGCAAGGGGTGGGGTGGAGTTTAGAACAACTTTTTCATTCCAGGAGAGAAGGAAGATTCAGGAATCAATCAAGGAGTTGTTGAGAGCCATGCAGAGAGAGGCAAAAGTGGGAACTACTTTAGGAGAATGCTTTCATTTTGTTTCTTGTAAAGAAAATATTTAGAAGGCAAAAAAGAGGAGGCAAAACACAGATGAAAGGTCTGTAGAGGGGTTGCTGTGCAGAGTATGAAATGACTGAAACAGAAGTGCAAGACAAGTGACACAGAAAAGAGGGGCATCCCAAACCCGTGTCTCAAACACGCATTTTCCAATCCACACCTGCAAAAGTACTGTGCTGCTATCCTGATTTTTCCTTCCTTAATGGATTATTTGTGTTAAGAAAAAAAAAGGATTAAGTAATGGGAAAACAGAGGAGGGGGTACACGTGGATGTTGATGTTGACTGGAAGCTCTGTAAAATTGTGTAAAAGAGGTATGGCCATTGTACATTAAAGGCCTTGTCTGGAATCACCGTATGTGAACAAAATACACAAGAAAAGCCATCAGAAGAGCTTTGCCACCTCTCTGAAACTTGACAGTGTGGTTCTGGTCATACAAGTGTGGGATATTGTAACAAACCAGCTTTTTGTAGTAAATTAATTCAGCTGTAATAATTCTGATCTAATGCAATGTTTGTATTCATATAACATTTGGAAATCACTGAATGAGCGCACATACATAGAAAAGCTAAGCTGGAATGGTTTATCCATTTAACTCGTCCACAAATGATGACCTGAGTAGAAGAATACATCAACGATCTAGGAAGTTTGCAAATAAATCCACAAAATTTACCAGGTCTTATGTCACATTGAATGTGATCTGTGGCACAACAACAGCTAAAAGTTTTTTTGCTTGGTGCCTGGAGGTGATTCTTACTCATCACAAACTACTAGGTGAGTGACTATTTAGAAACTCAACCTAGGGACCAGTTCATAGGTTTATCTTTTCAGCAGTTACAGAGATAATCCAGGATGAGACTTTTCCATTCACTCACAGAATGACTGCCAAAAAGTGAGCACTAAATCAAAGCAGAACTGGCTCCCAGTCATGCCCACAATAGAGTACAAAGCAATGTTTTAAAAACATGGCATTTGCACTAGAAAGATCCAACTCTTGTAGCCATTTGAATTTGACTTGTGTATGACTGTGACAAAACCAGCAGAGCATTAAAAAACCCATCTGTAAAAGTAAAACAGCCCAAGTTTGTGGAAAAGGAATTACTGTGGCTTTCTCTAAATTCTATTTTCTAACTCTTCTGTTAATTCATCTTGGATTTCCCAAGTTGTTCACCTGCTTGTTCACTGGTCTGATATACTATTAGTATAGAGATTTTAATTTGTAGCAACATAATCAATAAAGCTTTTCCATGTATCATTAATGTAACTTGCTATTAAAATTAATGGATAATTGATTTTGATCCATTTGAATCTAGTTTATGCTCAATGAATGAAAAATGGTGTAGGAAATACATTAATCTGACAGTATCAATCTTCTAAATATCTAAATTTGACCCCTTATAAACATTACACATCCCTGCTGTCACTCAAGTGGATTTTAAATGTAACTGTTTCTACTTTGTGCAGCAGGGATGGAGGGAAGGAAGCAGATTTAGGGTCACCTGCTGTCTCTGAAAGGGTCAGGACATGCTCAGTTTTGGTTTATTTTCAGAAATGAATGGCCAGTTCATGATTGCTTCTCCTTCAGCAGAACCATGTGTACCAGGTAGATTAACCAATTAAATTGATAATCTATGGACATATTCATTATTAAAATGGAATTAGGTTGTGAGGGTTGATAGTGTTCAGCTTTAAAATGCTAATATTTTCTGACAATGCCATTCAGTAACATGTATAAGAACACAGCCATTACCTGTATCTATAACAGGCAATAACCTAAGTATCCTGTAAATGCAGCTGTCTTGCAAATCTAGAAAACACTGTCTCCCCCACCCCCAAGGCAACATAATGTGGTATGTGTATGGCTTAGCAAATTAATTGGAGGCACCCAATTCAAATGTTCAACTCAGACAAATTAATTGGCCATGTTTCCACAGAACAGTAAGGAATTCTGGAGAATCCTGGCTTATTATGAACGAACTGTGTGCCGATTACCAGAAACCAGGAATTGTTTGTGTAGTGTGTTATCCTAGGATCCTGGTGTGTTTTTCTCTTTACAAACCAGGATCACTGATAAAGGCTTGCTGTTGGCTTAGGAACCTTGGTTTGCTTGGCAGCAATAAGCCAGAATCCTAGGTTCAGACACACTAAATAAACCATTTCTGGGTTGTTTAGCCAATCAGCATAATGGGAGGAACCAAGTGGGAGCAAATGGGCTGCGTGTACCAGCACAATAAGCCAGGTAATCCACTGAGTGGTTTTAGGTTCTTTGCTTCTTACATCATAGGGTTAGTTAATTAATTAATTATAGCCCACTTTTCTTTGTAATTCCATGGTGGCTAACACAAGAACCATAGAATTCAATAAAAGCCAACCAACAAAAAGGAAATCAACAAGAATAATGAGCCCAAAGTAAAAACTATTAAAAGCAGCAGCAAATACCCACACCCACATCCACCCCATATCTACAAACATATGTAACACAGAGATCCATCAGTGCAACTCACTCTACTGTGATGATTATATATAAATACAGTAAAGGTCAAGCAGTACAGTCAATCCTTTAAAAGCCAAAAGCCTTCCTGAACAAGAAGGTCTTGATACTGATACAGATGGTCAACATGGAGGCAGCAAGATGGACCTCCCCTCAGAAGAGGTTTCCAAAGTCTGGTTTCCAAACCCTTTCCCTTGTGCCAGCTAAACATCTTAATGAGCAAGCAGGTTCATACGGGAGAATGCGGTCCCTTTGGATATCCTTGTCCTAAACCACAATGGGTTTTAAAGGTCATAACCAGCACTTTGAATAGGGAGCCAGTGCAGTTGTTTCAATAGTGAGGTGACATGCTGCCTATACCTGGCTCCAGTTAGCAGCCTGGCTGTGACGTTTTCTATAGACTGACGTTTCTGGATACTTTTCAAAGTCAGCTCTGGGAAAGCACTGCAGCACTCCAGTTGTGATGTAACTCAGGAGTGTGACACTACAGCCAGGTCTGCATTCTCCTGAAATGGGTAGAGTTGGTGCACCAGCCTAAGCTCAGCAAAAGGCATCTCCGGTCATGGCTGTCTCCTGGGCCTCAAGAATCAAATCTGGGTCCAGGAGGACCCCAACTCCAGGAACCTGTTTTTTCAAGGAGAGTACTATCCCATCTGGCACAGGCCACATCTGTGACCTTAGAAAGATCTAATACAAAGGACCTTAGCATAACAGATTTACTCGGGGCTGGAGTAAATTTACTTAGCTGGCTCAGCAAAATATAAAATATGAAAATATGAAACATTAGGATTATTTTTTGTTATGGCAACATGTCTGATACTGGGGATAAGGGGCATAAGTTAAAGAAAACTGAAGTTATTTTACTGTTTGAGAAAAAATGCTATGAAATCAAATGTGAACCAGTTTTAAAAGTAGCAAGTCTATAAATCTGCCTGGTCCCTTAATTGTAAGACAAAAAACTATGATGAGTAACAATGATCTTGCAACTCCTGGTGAAATTCAGGCACAGAACCTTGGTCATGTTAATCACTTGGCTATATAGCCAAGGCTGTGAGACAAGCCATTGGAAAGCCAATGACCTGGATACAAGCATATATAATATAAGAGTCTTGACAAGTAGTGCTTTATAATGTTGGGTTGATGTAATTGATCAAAGTTTAATGGGAGAACTTAAAAAAAACATAGACAGTAAGTACTACAGCTCAATCCTCTATTCACTGCATTGGAAACACCATCCACCTATTTCAAAAGCATGTACTGTAAAAATTATAGCTGGTAATTCCAGCCAGGACTTTAAAACAAATCCTTCATGAATTAAAAATAACATTTCAAACAAGCAGCAAGTTGACAGTGGAATCATGCCAGGACTTTGGGATCAGGGTATTCTTTCCCTCTTCTGTGTTTGTATCCATATAAACCCAATACCAATACAGTAGATCAGCCAAAATTCCTACAAAACACTTAAAAATGTATTTCCTGCCTTTCTGCTGATGCTGCACAAACCTGGTGCTCATGGAACTAAAGGAAAATGCACCCCCTTTGAATGTCAATGTTTTCATCAACAAAAAATCAAACTCTTCTTCAAGACAGACATTTCTCATTTTAGGGCACAGACAGAGGAGTGCTCCTCTTTGGCCACATGTTGTCACAGAGGCTTCAGTGTTACTATACAATGATGAAATGGCCCCTGAATTCATTCTGTGTGTATCCCGACACACTGCGGGAGCCTCAGAGACATTAGGGACAGATTTCAGTTAAACATGAAGCTGAAAGGGATCCATTTTTCTTACAGACTATAATTCCTTCAACCCCCATTTTTGAAGCCAGTGTGTGTCTTTGGCTCTGAAATTATTATTGGGAAAGAGAAGTCCCAGAACAATTCTAGGTTCTTGGGAGGTTTGTATGTCTGTTTCTGGTTGTGGCAAAATACACCAAAAGGGACACAATGTGAACAGAGTATACTTCCCACAGCCCAGGAATACAATAGTTAACATGCACCATCAAGGAGTTAGAATAGCAATAGATCTTAGCTCCATTGCCAGCATAATTTTTCAAGACTATTACATGTATCAAAGCTTACACACACACCCTTCTGAGTGACTTGAACAGTGGCTGGATGAGAGTTAAAAAATGATGAACAAAATGTCTTAATATATTTGGAGCCAAGGGAGACCCATTGCAGAAGAAATGAAGTAGTCATTCTGTATCTTCTCAGGCAGACACACAGAGGTACTATTTCTGATGATTTACATTAAACATTAATCATAGAATCATAGAATAGAATCATAGAATAGTAGGGTTGGAAGGGGCCTACAAGACCATCGAGTCCAACCCGCTGCTCAATGCAGGAATCCAATCATGCCAGCCATATACAGCTAATTTTGCAGACAACTCCAGCCAATTGCTCAATAATGGCCTATTCCATAAGAGTGTACTTTCAATATAGTCAATACAGTCACCTGCCAGGGTAATGGGTGAAAGTAGAAGTTAACACCTTGAGAAGGAGCACGTAAATGTATTAATGCTATGAATTCAGCTCTGCAGCTCCCCTACCGCAGTCTAAACAATGACATTAAGAAGATTTTTACCTGTTGGATATATTTAGAGAACAAGTCCTAAAATCTGGTGGATTTCACTTAATAAGCAAACTAGAAATACCCCAAAGCTCCTCTATTTTCTGATCCAACATCACATGAGTGCATGCTGCTGGTTTCCAACAAAGGATTAAGTTTTTCCTGCCTCTCCTCTTCTTACTGCTTACTAACTAGCCAGTTGTGCTGCTTCCCAGAAACGATTGCCCAACATTCTACACCTATGTGCAAGAACTGATGAATGAGTACTGTAATTATTTCTTCTACATTCTTTCCCACTCTAACGGTTGGGCTGATTCTCCCATGAAAACCACAATGACATAGTATGTTCTTTGCACAATGTCTGTCTTGCTCTGCCATATCACCATACGCTAGAGTCTAGAGTGTGCAACCCTCTGCAGGCCAGATTAGGCCCACGTGTCTGAAGTTGCATTCCCATGCACTACACTCTTGTTGACAAATCTGCCCAACTGTTGTGCTTATATTCAGAACACTTAAGGAAAGTTTAACTGAAAGGGACCTTGCCATTTCTACCAGTCTAACAATTGAGTCTATACAAAAGTTATGGTTGCCATCACCATCTCTATGCAGGCTGATAGCTTTTCTATGTACTGGTGTCAAAAAGCACTCAAACCAGGAAAGTACTCAAGCCCTCCCTGTCCAAACCTTAGGCAGGGAAGGTTTGTATCTGTATTTGGCAACATCATTCAAATCAGAGGCACATGGCCCCAACCACTGGAAATGAGCATATTCTGAAGCCTAGTTAATTACAAATAGATACAGAAATCCTAATAACCAAAGTAGCAGTCTTTGCAATTTATGCCAAATTAAAGACACTTAATTTCCTGTTTCAGTTATTGCACACCATAATTGCTCTGTCCTTGGTCTAACTTCATTTTTATGCACACAGCCATTTAAGGTGAATTTTAAACTTGGATGTGCAATTATTACACACCTTAATTGTTCTGTCCTTGGTTCAACTTAATTTTTCATGTACACAGCCATTTAAGGTGCATTCTAGTCTTCGATGCGCATGAATAACAATTAATAAGAACGTTCTGAATCAAAACCAAAGTGCCTATACCTAAATCTTTCTGAGTAACTAATCAGATCCTCAACTGGCTCCAGAACCTGGATTAGAGAAGAAACTGCCACACAACCTTTACTCTTTAGTCTTTAAAGGCAAGAAACAGTTCTACCCTTTCCTTTCAGATACTCACTTGATGTACAGCATGGCAGAACACAGATAATCAGGTGGGCTTTCATTAGCACTTTGAATGGAGTTCATGGAGTATTTGATATACAAAAGACTATTTGAACTGTTCCTGAACTAGTTCACTGACATACATAGGAGCCAGAGATTAGAAAGGTTTCCCCCAGTGGTAACACAGCAAGAGGAAACAATGTCCTCATCCAATGAATTAACATCTTCGTATTTTATGAGAAAATTGCTTTGTGGAGAGAAAAGCACAAAAATATAATTTCTATATTTGTAGTTAAAATTAATAGCTTTGTCGAGACTACCTTCCAACTGCTATTTCTGGGAAAATACTGACTAAATTTCCCCTTCGTGGATCACTGCCTTGTTGTGGCGAAGGGGCTTGCGTAACTCAGTGAAGCCATAAGCTATGCCGTGCAGGGCCACCCAAGATGGACAGGTCATGGCGGAGAGTTCTGACAAAATATGGTCCACTGGAGAAGGAAATGGCAACCCACTCCAGTATTCTTGCCAAGAAAACCCCATGGAACATATCACAAGGCTAAAAGATACGATGCCGGAAGATGAGACCCTCAGGTCGCAAGGTGTCCAATATACTACTGGGGAAGAGCAGAGGGAATTTCCAAGTAGCGCCAGAAAGAGTGAAGCAGCTCGGCCAAAGCCAAAAGGTCACTCAGCTGTGGATGTGTCTGGTGGTGAAAAGAAAGTCCGATGCTATAAAGAACAATATTGTTTAGGAACCTGGAATGTCAGATCAATGAATCAAGGTGAGCTGGAGGTGGTCAAACATGAGATGGCAAGATTGAACATCGACATCTTGGGAATCAGCGAACTAAAATGGACAAGCATGGGTGAATTTAATTCAGGTGACCATCATATCTACTGCTGTGGGCAAGAATCCCTTAGAAGAAATGGAGTAGCACTCATAGTCAATAAAAGGGTGGGAAAAGCAGTACTGGGGTACAATCTCAAAAACGATAGAATGATCTCAGTACGAATCCAAGGCAAACCATTCAACATCACAGTAATTCAAGTTTATGCCCCAACCACTGATGCTGAAGAAGCTGAGGTTGATAGGTTCTATGAAGACCTACAACACCTTCTAGAACTAACACCAAAAAAAGATGTCCTCTTCGTCATAGGGGATTGGAATGCTAAAGCAGGAAGTCAAGAAATCACCAGGATAACAGGCAAGCATGGCCTTGGTGTACAAAATGAAGCAGGACAAAGGCTAATACAGTTTTGTCAAGAGAACACGCTGATCATAGCAAACACTCTTTTCCAACAGCACAAGAGGCGACTCTACACATGGACATCACCAGATGGTCAATATCGAAATCAGATGGATTATGTCCTTTGCAGCCAAAGATGGACAAGCTCCATACAGTCAGTCAAAACAAGACCTGGAGCTGACTGTGGCTCAGATCATGAGCTGCTTCTTGCAAAATTTCGGCTTAAATTGAAGAACATAGGGAAAACCACTAAACCATTCAGGTATGACCTAAATCATATCCCTGATGAATATACAGTGGAGGTGAGGAATAGATTTCAGGGATTAGACCTGATAGACAGAGTGTCTGAGGAACTATGGATGGGGGTCCATAACATTGTTCAGGAGGCAGCAACTCAATCCATCCCAAAGAAAAAAAATGCAAGAAAGCAAAGTGGCTGTCTGATGAGGCTTTACAAGTAGCTGAGGAAAGAAGGGAAGCGAAAAGCAAGGGAGAAAGGGGAAGATATACCCAACTGAATGCAGATTTCCAGAGAATAGCAAGGAGAGACAAGAAGGCCTTCTTAAATGAACAATACAAAGAAATCAAGGAAAACAACAGAATGGGAAAGACTAGAGATCTTTTCAAGAAAATCAGAGATCTCAAGGGAACGTTTTGTGCAAAGATGGACATGATAAAGGACAAAGAAGGCAGGGACCAAACAGAAGCAGATGAGATTAAGAAGAGGTGGAAAGAATACGCAGAAGAACTATACAGGAAAGATCTGAATGTCCCTGATAGCCATGAGAGTGCGGCCACTGAACTTGAGCCGGACATCCTCGAGAGTGAAGTCAAGTGGGCCTTAGGAAGCATTACTAACATCAAAGCTAGTGGAGATGACAGTCTTCCAGCTAAGCTATTTAAGATCCTAAAAGATGATGCTATTAAAGTACTGCACTCAATATGCCAACAAATTTGGAACACTCAACAATGGCCACAAGACTGGAAAAGGTCAGTTTACATTCCAATCCCGAAGAAGGGCAATGCCAAAGAGTGTTCAAACTACCGTATAATTGTGCTCATTTCACATGCCAGCAAGGTGATGCTCAAAATCCTACAAGCTAGGCTTCAGCAGTATGTGAACCGAGAACTACCGGAAGTACAAGCGGGGTTTCGAAGAGGCAGAGGAACTAGCGATCAAATCGCCAACATTCGCTGGATCATGGAGAAAGCAAGAGAATTCCAGAAAAATGTCTATTTCTGCTTCACTGACTATGCTAAAGCCTTTGATTGTGTGATCATAACAAACTCTGGCAAATTCTGAAAGAGATGGGAGTAGCAGACCACCTTACCTGTCTCCTGAGAAACCTGTACGAGGGTCAAGAAGCAACAGTAAGAACCGGACATGGAACAACCGATTGGTTCAAACTTGGGAAAGGAGTACGACAAGGCTGTATACTGTCGCCCTGCTTATTTAATTTATATGCAGAGTACATCATGAGAAACGACGGGTTGGATGAATCACAGGTCGGAATTAAGATTGCCGGGAGAATTATCAACAACCTCCGATACGCAGACGATACCACGCTAACGGCAGAAAGCGAAGAGGATCTAAAGAGCCTCTTGTTGAGGGTGAAAGTGGAGAGTGTAAAAGCTGGTTTGAAACTCAACATTAAAAAAACGAAGATCATGGCATCTGGCCCCATCACTTCCTGGCATATGGAAGGGGAAGAAATGGAAGCAGTGACAGATTTTATTTTCTTGGGCTCCAAGATCACCACAGACGGTGACTGTAGCCATGAAATTAAAAGACGTTTGCTCCTTGGGAGGAAAGCTATGGCAAATCTAGACAGCATAGTAAGAAGCAGAGACATCACCTTGCCGACAAAGGTTCGTATAATCAAAGCTATGGTTTTCCCAGTAGCAACGTATGGCTGTGAGAGCTGGACTATAAGGAAGGCTGAGTGCCGAAGAATTGATGCTTTCGAACTGTGGTGCTGGAGAAGACTCTTACGAGTCCCCTGGACTGCAAGGAGGTCAAATCAGTCCATCCTAAAGGAAATCAACCCTGAGTGCTCATTGGAAGGACAGATACTGAAGCTGAAGCGCAAATATTTTGGCCACCTAATGCGAAGAGAAAAGTCACTGGAAAAGACCCTGATGCTGGGCAAGATTGAAGGCAAAAGGAGAAGGGGACGGCAGAGAATGAGATGGCTAGATAGCATCACCGATGCAATGAATGTGGACTTGAGCACACTCTGGGAGAGAGCGGAGGACAGGAAGGCCTGGCATGCTATGGTCCATGGGGTCACGAAGAGTCGGACACGATTGAACAACAACAACTAACTAAATTAAATACTAATATAATGACATTTATAAATGGCAACAAAAGATCTAGAATATCTGGGAAAACATTACAAGCTAACATAATTAAGTATGGTATACACATACTCAAGATTAATCTTTATTACAAAGCAACTCAAATGTTGGCCTTATTGTATTGGTTTTCAGATAAATCCACTTCTCTGGTATTATCTGGAGCAATCAGATTAAGAAAAATATCTAAAAGCCCTTATGTGGGTAAAAAAAGAAAAGAAAAAGAACCAAACCAAAGGAATTTAGAAACTTGCTCTTAAATCTTAATGTACTACCTGGGACACATTGAGGGAAAAAAATTTATCTTATACGTTTTCTTTTGCCTTTTACAATGATGCCCTTAGAAGAAAGGGGAATTTTTCATTATAATTTAGACTAGAAAGATCATTGTTATATCAGGTTTATTGACTCTGAGGTCTACACCAGGACTGTGGGCACCTTGTGTCTTTCCAATCCTAGTCTGACACTCTAAACCCTATACATTATTAGTTCTCACATCATGGAAGATGGATCAGAACAGACAAAAAGGCAGTTGATAAAAGAGTTGTTGGTAAAGCCCAATTAAAGGACATAGAGGCCCTCTGGTGAACCATATTTTGACTGTCCACAGCTTCTGAGGAGTAAGCTGCCAAGTTTCACAAAAGTGGGTGCAGATAAATACAATCTCTCTCAAACAGCACCCCATAATCCCACCCATCAAACTCTGCCCTGCCTTTGAAATTCTCTGCAATACAGAATGCATGAGTACAGATGGGGCAAAAATATGATGCATGACTGCATTGCTGCTCAAATTGTTGCAAACAGACGCGAGGGAGACAGAGTAGCAGCCGGTGGAAAGCTGGCATTTGCACCCTCTGAGTGTTAAATTCTTGGATAGCACCTTTGAGGTTTTCTTGTTCAACTTTAACGCTCAGGGAATGGTGTGCAAATGCTTTTCAGGATGAGCATAAGGCTGCTCGCCCATCTCCAGTTCTAGCTCTCATGTTAACCACTTTCCTAAACATTTAGCCACTGCTCCCTTGTGAAAAGAATAATGACCACCATGTTTTGAGCTATAGGTGGTTTAGAACAAATTGAATTCAGAGAACAAGATGGGTGCACAGGGAAACTCTGAAATGATTACCTGGCTTGGAAGAGTTAATGCTGTTGAGCAGGAATGAAAGAACTACTAAGGGGAAAAAAGTCCTACAACTCCCAGCGTGCCCCAGCCAGCATGGGAGTTGTAGGATGTTTTTCTGTCTAAACATGCATAGATTGCACCCTAAGTGAATGAGATGGACATGGAAGATGCAAAGCTGTTCAGGGTTCAGTGGGGTTCAGTGTATATAAAGGATTATTTGATTATTTACACTTAAAAAAAAGGTAAAGGTGTCCCCAACCAGTCGTGTCCGACTCTAGGGTGCGGTGCTCATCCCCGTTTCTAAGCCGAAGAGCCAGCGCTGTCCGAAGACGCTTCCGTGGTCATGTGGCCGGCATGACTGAACACCGAGGTGCACGGAACGCTGTTACCTTTCCCGCCGAAGCGGTACCTATTTATCTACTTGCAATTTCTTGCTTTCGAACTGCTAGGTTGGCAGAAGCTGGGACTGAAGACAGGAGCTCACTCCGTCACGCAGCACTCGGGTCTTGAACTGCTGACCTGCTGACCTTCCAGTCTGCAGTTCAGCGTCTTTACACTTACATACTACCTTATTTGCTAAAAAGCTATCAAGGTGGTGCACAACAATTTAGACCATAAAAATATGAACATTAAAAACAGTAAAACATTTGAACATTAAAACAACCATGTAATTTAAAAGGCTAGATAAAAAGATGAATCTTCACGCTGTTTCTAATAGCCAAGAGATTGTTCTTCAATCATAGTTCTTCAGGAAATGCATTCCACAGTCTGGGAGTGACACAGTAGGAAGCCCTTTCAAAAGTGTTCAAGAAACGGGCTTCTGCAGGTATTGGTGCCCTCAAAAGGGCCTCTGCCACAGATCTTGATAGCTGGACAGATTCATAATGAGACAGGCGGTTCCTTAGATAACCGGGTCCAAAGCCTTAAACCAAGTGAATTGAATTGAGTCCAGAAAACAATTGACAACCGGTGCAGGTCTTTCAAGGCAGGTGTTATATGATCCTGATACAGTGCACTTTCCAGAACAGGTTGAATCCTGATCCCCGAACCAGACTTTCTACTGATCAACAACATCTCTGTCTTGCCTGGGTTTTACCTCAACTTATTCACATTCATTCAGCCCATTAACAAACTCAGGCAACGTGCAATGGTTTTGACTGTTTCCTTTGTGTCAGGTGACAATGAGCAATATAGCTGGGTGTCACCAACATATTGGTGCTACCTTACTCCAAAACTCTGAATGACCTCTCCCAGAGGTTTCATGTAAATGTTAAACAACATGGGGGACAAGCCAGGACCCTTTGGGACACCATAGGCTAATGGCTGTGGAGTCAAACAGTAATCCCCAACACCACCTTCAGGCCACAACCTGAAAGGACCCAAACCACTGCAAAACAGCACCCCTAAAGCACAGCCCTGCCAGGCAGTCCAAAACGATACCATGGTCAATAATATTTAAAGCTGCTGAAAGGTCAAGAGAACTAACTGGATGTGCTTCCCCCATCCAGTTCCCGGCGTAGGTCATCCACCAAGGTGACCAAAGCAATCTCAGTCCCATATCCCAGTGAAAGCCCAATTGAAATGGGTCCAGATAATCAGTATCATCCAGATGTATCTGGACTTGTGATACCACTACCTTCTTGAGCACCTTAGCCAAAAGACAGACAAATCTCCTGAGTCAAGGGAAGGTTTGTTTAGTGAAATTCTTATTACTGCCTCTTTTAAGCAAGAGGGAACAACCTCCTCCCACAGGGAGGCATTAACCATTTTCTTTATCCAAGGCATCAGTCCCACATTGGCTAGTTTAATATGCCAAGAAGGGCAAGGGTTGACCTGGTGGCTTTTGCCTCAAGATCTACAAGCTGAAAAGTGGTTGCCAAGCCTCCATCAGTCTGACCTGTCTCAATATTGAAGTCTTAGTCAAGGTAAATCTGAGTGACTTTGAGTCACTTTTGAGTCACTTTATTTACTGAGTGACAATTGTTCACAGTGAGCCACTGACTGCTCCAGGCCCCCCACCCCCCAGCATTCTGGTGAAAGAGGCCTCACACAGTGTGGAAAAGCATAGTTGGCTTTCTTCACTGCCCTCAATGCCACAGTGTAAATCCTTTACCCATGTTCCATCAGATTTGTCCCTCTTTTTCCTCCAATGGTGTTCTAACTGATGTCCTCCTATTTCACTGCCCTCACTGCCACCGTGTAAATCTTTTACCCATGTTCCATCAGATTTGTCCCTCTTTTTCTTCCAATGGTGTTCTAACTGATGTCCTCCCATTTCACTGCCCTCACTGCCACAGTGT
Source organism: Heloderma suspectum (assembly GCF_057233095.1). NCBI lineage: Eukaryota > Metazoa > Chordata > Lepidosauria > Squamata > Helodermatidae > Heloderma > Heloderma suspectum. The sequence goes on from NC_139461.1 coordinate 237,105,714, forward strand.
AAATCTTTTACCCATGTTCCATCAGATTTGTCCCTCTTTTTCCTCCGATGGTGTTCTAACTGATGTCCTCCTATTTCATTGCTCTCACTCCCTGTTAAGCCAGGGAGCTGACCTGGCTCTATCAGGAGGCATAGGGCACTTAGGAGCAATAGTGTGAACGGCCTGGGCCATTTCTGTACTCCATGTATCAGCCAGGGATTAGAAAGTATCACCAATAAGCAAGGGAGGAAATTCCTCAAGTGTATTTTGGAAACAATTTGGATCCATCAGGCACTGGGGTGGACCATTTTAACCAGTCCCCCAGCCCTGTGGAAGTCCATACTGGCAGCCAGCCCAAAGCTAACCAGATAGTGATCTGTCCATGACAAAGGAGTCACACATAACTCTTCCACCTTCAGAGCACCAACTCCAGAATACCAAACTGAAAGTGTGCCCCGCTACAGCCATAGGGCCAGATACTTTTTAAAATTTATTTATTACTTTTTTATACCACCCAATAGTCAAAGCTCTCTGGGCAGTTCACAACAGTTGGGGGACTAGTTGGGACAGCTCCATGGTTGCTATGGCAGACATGATGTAGCAGCCATATCGAGGGTCAGACTAAGTAGCCTCATGCAGTCTCATGCTTCATGTTCTTGCTGAGCTCTTTCTCCCTTGAATATATTGTTGTAAGCTGATGAGACACAGGAATTCCTTATCTTGTCAAAGGTCATACAATTGTATATCTTGTTCTCTGCTGTTCTCTTCTGTTCTCTCCTTATCATGGCTACCCTATAACCCAGTTCTTGTATTATAAACAATGGTGCTGGGAAAAGAAATGTTGAGGACTGCAACCCCACATGGGAGGGGGAGGAGGAGCCGTTTCATATGTGTCACAATGTCTATAAAAACAATGTGCTGATGTATTTCGGGGCTTCTGGCTCTTTGGAAATGATTCCAGACTTAAGCCCGCACATTAAATAAAGAATCTCTTTTTCCTTCACTCCGTGGTCTCTCTGACTCTGGGTTCTGCAACAATGAAATCCTGAGCCACTCCCAACCTAGCAACCTCAGCATTAACATTGAAATCCCACAGAACAAGAAGCCAGCACCACGATGTGCCAGCCCTGAGACTGCCTCAGCTAGCTCAGGAAAGGAGACTCTTGAGTAGCAGGACAGACAGTACACCAAAAGAATCCCTACATTGTCCAGGCCACTCAAGTTAGCAAACTACTGGGTGGCGCATCTGCACAGCGAGACATCATTTCTATAGACTGCTACCATCCCATTTCCCTGTCCCCCAGTCCTAGCCTGTTGTACTTCAGAATAACCTGGTGGGCAGAGCTAGGTGAGACACCCCCCCCCCCCAACACACACACAACGTTACTCAGCCAGGCCTCTGTGATACATGCCTGGGTAAGTTAGCTTTCCCAAACAACTGAACTGGAGTTAAAAAGCAGAACCTTCAGGCTGGGAGGACTATCTTTTCTGTCACCATGGTTTCTTTCAGTAGATAGAAACCCAAACAGAGGAAAAGCCAAACAGTGGCCTATCCATGTTATATGCAAATGCATGTAACTGAATTCCAATTGTCCCACCCTTTATATCTTCAGGAAAGCTGCTTCTTTATTCCAAATTACCCCCTGCTGAGGTAGAGTTCACAGGGAGCATATAGTTAGGCCTTGAGGAGTCTAACTTGCTTTCCTGAACTCCTGTCTGCAACCCCACGGATAGCTTACTGCCACTGCTCTTCCCCTTCCTTGCAGAAACCTAATGTGTAAAATTGTAACCATGGGTCATTTCCTGCCAAGCTCCAGGGAGCTGTCCACTTCTGGACCATTCGGAGTTTAAAAATGATAGCTGCCATAAAAGTTTATTGGGCAGCCAGCTTCTGGAAGCTATAGTCTCCTCAACTTTGGACTTAAAAGCAGCTGGATCTTATTGGAAGGGACCGCAGGCAGTGAGAAGCCCCCATATGTTGTGCAAGGGGCCAGATTGGCTAAATGGAGTTACATACCATGCCAATTCTGTTCAAATAAATTGTAGGAGAAGATTATAAAGTGAGCTGGCATGGGCCTTCTTGGTATCACACTTGACACCCCGTGGAAAAGAGAAAGCAGCTTTGTAGATATGTACTGGAGACATCAGACATGGAAGCTGCAGCATGGCCATAGGGCAAGAAGAAGCAAAACCTGAAGCCCCTCTACTACAGTTTGAGAAGAGGTGCCTGTGAAATCAGTGGATTTCCTTACATGAGAGGTTGTATATGCAAGCAAATTGAACTCCCTCTTTTGGTGCCTTGGAGGAGGAGTTGATTCTCTCCTTAGCTGTTATTGGCTAGCCGCACATTTCTTTATGTGAGATGGGAATAGGAGAATTGTTTATGCCCTGCAGCATATGATTTCATTACCCTTATTGTTCTTAGCTTTTATAGCTACAAATGTTATTAAAAGTCATAAAATTGTCCGGTCCTTTTAAGTTCAGCCACAGTATTTGTCTCAATTTGTCAGCACACAAAGAGAGAAGCAAAGCCTGTCTCAGAAGAAATAAGAAAATAGCCATCGACCTAAATTTTCAAACTCACCCTGAAAATAGTGAATAAATGCAGCTGTAATATTTTGAACACATAGGAGAAAACAGCACTGGCCAAGCCTTTGTTTCACTTAGTCACCACAAAAGCTTCCTGATCCAAACTTACAGGTTGATTTAATTTATAGTATTCTTTTTCCAACCATTGGTGAATCAGCCTTTTTGTATTCTTTTCCTTTGGGTATGTGGTTTTGTTCTGAGAGTCTGCTCAACTTGGAAGTATTACTGACATCTCCTTTATCAAACTTCAAAAAGTTACTCTCCATGTCTGTTCTCTAGCCATTCTGCATCAGATAAAGAAATGGCATGGAGTTATGTTCATTTCACTCTGCTGTCATCAAGACAAGAGCACGGCTTAGAAGGTATGTCCCAGAGTGCAGGTTACAGGGTTAACATAACAGGGGAAAGGAAGATAAGGGCCAGGGCAAATTTCCTAGCCTTCATGTTGGTGACTTTATTTTTAATTTCTTCATTGATACTTTCTCTATTTCTTTGAGTTTACAAAATGGTTTACAGTTCTTATTTATTCTCTCTGCTCTGAAGAAGGTTATGCTGGAAAAAAATAGCAACTTTCCTAAGATAACTTACTAAGCTATACTGAGTACAGTACAGCTTAGTAGGTTACCTTAGGAAAGTTGCTGGGTTTTTTTGTTTTTTTTTACCCTTCATTCCAAGTTGGATTCATGTCCATCACTTCCAAGCTATTTGATAGGCCTGCTTGAGGGGTGAAGTTGACAGAAATGTGTTCATTACAAGTGTCTCAGGAGATCACTGATCCATGTGCTGTTGGGCTGTGCCTCTATTTTCTGGGTGGGCACATTTCTGATGAACATCTCATGCTTTTCTACTGCGCTTCTGAATAAGGAAAGTGTGGTCTATCTCAATATAAGAGACTCATTATTCAAACTCATTCTCCCTGGACTTTTTATCCATCAGGGACTGCTTCAGCGAGCTAAAGGATGTGAATTTCAAAGCCAGATCAGGAATATAACTGCCCATGGATACCAGTCAGTGCTGGGGAGCAACCACGGGTATTGGTGGTATGCAACATTGGCTCCTGAGAAAGATGGATGGCTCCATTTGGAACAAATAGTGGAAGCCTTGCATCCACATATTCGTCAATACAGATCAACCGAACACAAACCTAGCTATAACTGTGGCACAATCACAAAGCAAGAACTAAAAATGTGTGCATTGCAGATTACTCAGGCAGGTGAGCCCAGCTGCAGATTCCACAGTGTCATTGGTATAATACACATATTATGCAGCACATTATTATGGAATTAATTATTTAGAAGACAGCCTAGAAAATTTACAGATGGGGAACACAGCATCTCTAGCCGCAATAATAATCAATGAATCCATGGCAGAGAACTCAAAATACATATAGAACGGATCTCTCAAGAAAGTGAGCCAAGCCACAGACTGCCGATCAAGACTTAAATAGGCACTGTATCAGCCTTCCCCAACCTGGTACCTTCCAAATCTGTTGGGTCTTAACTCCCATCAGCCCCACCCAGTATGGCCAATGATCAGTAATGCTGAGAGCTGTAGCCCAAAACATCTAAAGAGCATCAGGTTGGGAAGGCTGCATTATATAGTCAAGAGATTAAGAATACAGAAAACATTTATCCATTTTACAGATGCACACTCTCAAGTCCCTCACCCACAAAATACTCTGTCACATCCTTTCATAAACACATGACAGACACAGACAAGAAATAGAGTCGCATATGCATCCATTCCCATCCTCTCTCTTTCGCACAGACAGACAAGAAATATTCAGAGAGGTGCACACCTCTTCTCTCACGCATAAAAAAAATGGACATAAATATCCTGGCATGAAGTTTCTGGCTGCTTCTCTGGGGTGCAGACTCAGCACTCCTTCCTCTCCAGTGCCAACCACCACTATTTGGTTCTTCCCCATTATGGCAAATGCAATCAGGCACCCAGTGGGCAAAAGACAGCCTTGGGCCCAACTTCAAGATCAAACTGATTGGCAGACACTAGAGAGAGAGCCTTCTCAGTGATGGCCCCATATCAATGGAATCCCTTCCAAAGGGGTGTGTATGTGTCTCCATCGCTACAGGCTTTTAAACAGCTTTCTAAAAACCATTTATTTCAAGCTGTTTTTAGTTGAAATGCTGGGCTGAATTTGACAATGAAATTATTTATATTGTTACTGGTTTTAAACGGTTGCTTCTTAATTGTTTCAATTAATTTTATATGACTGTCAAAAGTTGTAATTGATATCTTAATTGATAACTTCTATTGGAAGGGGATATTGTAGTTTTATGGGGGGGGTTGTTTTGTTTTTATAATAAGCTGCTTTGGGAGGGCTTTGTCCTAAATGTAGCCACCACCTCTGCTGCTGCCACTGCCATCACCCCAAATATAGTACAGGGTGGGGTGGTTGACCAAGCTGCCAGAAGCTAACAAGCAAGACAGTCACAGCTACTGTGGCCACTGCTATGGGCTGAGCTGGCCCAAGCTGAATGCCATCAACCTGCTTCCTCATCCTCCATGCAGCCTCCAATCTCTTCCCCCTCTGGGCACCACCAACATTCACCTACAGTGGAGCTAGACTGGGACCAAAGAGCAAGCAACATTTTCAAATCCAGTCCAGTCACCAGCAAGTCACCAGGTTTCTCTTTCCTGTCACTCACCACCCAAGAGAGGCAGAGGCCAAGCACAGCATGGAAGCCATGTCAAATCTTTTACACATGGGCCAGCACCACACGCATTCACACAATGCCAACTGTGCATTCATGCACAACATAGACATAAACATATACAACATAAATTCATATGTCTATTATTGGGTGGATTAAAATATAATAAAATTTAATAATCATCATCAAAATTGGAAGAGGCAGAAAATTGTGGAGACCACCCTCCAACAAACATCCCCTTTTTGAAACTCAACCGCCACCTGGTAGTAAGCCCAGACACTCCCAAACTGGCTGAACTAGTAAAAACAGACAGTCAGTTAGCAACCCTATCCATAGCTCAGTGATAAAGCTTGTGTTTTGCATGCAGATGGTCCCAGGTTCAGTCCCAGGTATCTCCCATTAAAAGGACCACAGGTACCAGATCTGGGAAAGGTTCTTCCTGGGGAACCACTGTCAATCAGAGTACACAATGCTTGGTAAGAAGACCAATGTCCCGATCCAGTATAATATAATTAATACTACAATCATAACATCTAATCATGGATGACCCCCAGCACAAAAACAAACACAAAAGCAAAAGGCAAATAAGAGAATATATGGTAGTGATTTATAAAATCATGTACTTTGTGAGAAAGTGGATCAAGTTACTTTTTTTTTATAATACTAGAACTCAGGGTGATCCAATGAAGTTGAATGGTTGGAGATTCAGGATATTATTATTATTATTATTAAATTTATTAATCGCCCATCTGGCTGATCACCCAGCCACTCTGGGCGAAGTACAACATACAATAAAAACAATAAAAACATTTTCTAAAATACCCTAACCCACCCCAAATGCCTGCCTGAACAGCCATGTTTTTAATGCACGACGGAAGCTCATTAAAGAGGGGGCATGACGGAGTTCCCTAGGGAGGGAGTTCCACAGAGTGGGGGCCACCACAGAAAAGGCCCTCTCCCTCGTCCCCACCAGTCTAGCTGTCCTGGCTGATGGGACAGAGAGAAGGCCATCCGATAGACAAAAAGGAAAAGGGAGCACTTCTTCACCCCCGCATATAGTTAAACTATGGAATGCATTTCCTCAGGATGTGGTGATAGTCACCAAGGTAGATAGCCTTAAAGGTGGATTAAACAAATTCAGGGACAATAAGGTGGTAAATAGCTACTAATGATGGATATATACTACCTCCAGGATCAGAGGCAGCATACCTCTGAATACCAGTTGCTGGGGAACAGCAGCAGGAAAGGGCTATATTCTTCATGTCCTGGTTGTGAGCTTCCCATAGGCCAGTGTGGGAAATAGGATGTTTTGGTCTAATCCAGCAGGCCTCTTCTTATGTTCACTTACCGCGGCAGCCTAATCCTGGCAAGGTGATGATGTTTTGTGGATACAGATAATATAGAAATTATCTGATCTTCCCTTGCTATCAATTCCTGTTATTAATTTTCGTTCGGGGGAAGGAAAATCTACTGCCAGAGGTGTGGTTCTCCTGAGATTTATTTTCTTTTGTAATATTCATGTACAAAATGAAAGTAAAGGTTAAGGTCCTCTGGGCTGCCCCCTTATGGTGATTTATAGAAGAACAGACAGAACAATCTGACTAGTGAGAATGGCCATTAAACAGCCCTGCAAAATATACGGCTCCCTTTGAGCGTGGCCACTGGGGTCTCCCTGCATTCCTAGCATCTTGCTATCACGTCTGCCTGCTGTCAGTTTATGAAAAACCTGTTTGTCAGCTCTATGCAGTATGAGGCTTTGCTGCAAGCTAATAATTAAATTCATTACTCCTTACGTTTTAAACCATTCTTCAAATAATTACTGTAATTTGATAAGCAGGAATCACATAAACCTGCTGAAGTTTTATCTCTCCCATTTACTGTCTGAAGGAAAATGTGTGTGTAATTAGTCACACGATAACAGTCCGGGTTATGCAAGCAAAACAAAATTAATATGATTGCAACTCCAACAGTAAAATGAATAAAAATTTAAAAAACACCAGGAAGCCATGGGGAGGGAGAGCACAAAGCAGCACCTGGGGGAAGAAGAAATGCAGGTGAAACTGCTCCCTGAGCTGTTCGCCCAGGCAAATTCACTCAGAACATGGCAGGCATGCCAGGAACAGCCAACCTGCAGCTACCTCTCTCTGAGGAAAGTCACGTCAGGTAACCTTGGCAACTAGGAGGCCCAGCGAAGATGGGAGGAGAATGTTTCCTGAAATATTCACAGGACCATGACAGAACATTCATTAGTGCTCTAATGTCAGAAAGAATCAGTGGCCCGGACTGCTGCTCTGCATTCCCCCATCTCTCTCCTCACCTTGTTTATGAGGTTCCTGACCTTTCTTGCTACGAAGCAGTGAAAGTCAGCAAAGCACAATTCATAACATGGGAGGAAAGAGTAAGGAAAGAAAAGATTACCCTTCCCAACTCTTCCAATGGATCATATACATGGTGGTTCGCTCGTGTGTGTGTGTGCGTGCGCGCGTGCATGTATGGGAGAATGAAAAGAATGAGCATGTGTTCTCTCTTTCTCAAACAAGCCAACACACACAGCCTCACTGGTATAAAAGGCAGCATTTCAAAAGCCCCACTGAACGAACGGTCACTTCCCCTACAAAGGCTGCATCAGGTTCGTTGTCCTCAAAGCATGGTTACATTAGCACTTGATTGCTGAACTACCACCAGACAGACCGTCTACTACTGGAGCATTCACACTTCCTCGGTGGTAGGTTTGGCATAAAATTCAATTTAGCTAACACTGTAGCTTAATCAGCATTAGTTCTGAACATCCATAGGGAACTAGTATTAAAAGGCCAATTCGGATGGTTCTGAGATAAGCTGTAATTGCCTAGAGTGTTTTACTGCCTCCATACCTCCTTGCGTACTGCAAGGCAGTTGGGAATAGCCACTCTCAGCACAACGCATGGGAAGAGAGAAACTGGTGCAAATGGATATTAATTCCATACAGAATCATTATAGGGTAAAGGTGAAACTGAAGCAAGATACTCACCTCTGAAGTCACATAAGTTAAATCAGATATGGGGAAGACAGCCCTTCAAAAATTATGCACTTTTCACCCATACTTGTTCTGCTGCTAGGGAAGTAACCTGCCGTGCCATGGTCCCAATCTGGCTTGTCCCTCCCTGCACCAACTTATTTTTTAAAAAACCAAGGATCTCAAAGCAAACTATGTGATGAATATCTTGCCTAGCTTGGCTCTTTTATCTGCTTGGGAAGGGGCAGTGTGTCTTGTTGCCCAATGTGATCATCATATATTCAATTTTTGAACTTCAAGGAAGAGTGCCCACCATTATAAAGCCAAAATGGCAGCCCATATGCACAAGAGGGGATTATTGGTAGACCCGGGAGAACCCAAGATCTGTAGAAGTGTAGATAACCTCAGAGCAGGGGGATCCTAAGGGAGGAAGCCCAAAACAGCATCATAAGAGAGGGGTGGGGAATCCTTTTATTTTTATGGCTCAGTCCTTGGGGGTAATCTATTGGACCTGCATGCTGGTGGTTCGACAGCACTGAGAGCGGCCCATAAAAATAAGTGGAGAAATCCAAGATTTTTATGTAGCTGGAATTGGGCATGAATTCATCCACCCCCACCACCTGTCAGGGTGGACACTGAGCCCATAGAATCCCAGAGTAGTTCTGATTCTGAGGAAGAGCAGTCGCTCCTGGGAGAGGAGCGCGCTCCACTTTCCCAGGGCCCACAGCTGGCGGAGATTCCTCCCACCAGCATTCCTAGACTTGAAAGCAGTCCAGGGAGTGACCGAGCAGAGATAGCAGACTTAGTAGATGCACGACGCAGACGCAGAGAGCGGCGCTGGATGGAGGGCGCGGAAAGGAGGCGAAGTGCCAGGTTGGCGCGCAAACAAGGGCTGCGCTCAGAGGCTCCAAGGGAAAAGGGGAGGGACTCTCCCTAGTCCTTAAGTTCAGGGGTCTGCCAGTAATTCCCTTTCAAACGGGGACCAACTTAGGGCATAGGTACTCTGCTGCTCAGATCTAGTTACTACCTGTAAAGTTGTTAAGTTGTAAAAGAAGAATAAAGCTTTGAAAGGAATCCCTTTGTCTGTGTCTGGACTTGGCTTCTGGATTAGACTGAGAGAGGCCTCCAAGGAGCCCTTGACACCACCCAATTCCCACACCCAAAGTGGCAGCAAAGAGGAGTTCCAGCTCTTCGTAACTCTATTATTCTTTAATTATGTTTTTAAATTCAGTTCATTTTCAATATTGCAGGTTAGAAGCAGCTGTGGATGGAATAGTGTGGCTTATGACAGCCCTGTAGTATAGTTCCCACTGAATACTGCAGGTCAGGTTCTGAGTATTTTACAACAATCCTGCAGTGTTGTCCAGTGGTATTAGACCCCTATTGCAGGCTGGGCTGAAGCTTAGAGTGTACATCAACCCTGCAATTGAATCCATTCCTTTTATCCCCACATTGCGGGTTGGCCTAAGAGAGTAGTATACAACAACCCTGCAGTGTAGTTCACTGTTATCCCCCTATTGCAGGTTGAAGGGCTATGCTGAGAGAGTAGTTTAAAGAAGCCCTGCAATGCAGTGCATTGCAGAAAACGGAAAACCGTGGGTGGGGTGGGAAGATGCAGAATGGAATGGAGTATCCTGAAAGAGGACATGGCTGGCACTTCACAATACAATATTTTGTTGAAGGTTCCACGTGTGGATATTTAAAGACAACAACTTCCACTTGCCCATAAGTAAAACATGGGACATCCCACCCTGTCCTAACCTGTGCCTAAACATATTAAGAACAGCCTAGCTGTCTAGCACAATCAGCCTATCTGTACTACCAATATAAGCAATCAGGGCAAGCCAGTACTAGCAACAAAAAGTTGTAGAGGAAGTAAGTGGAAGAAAAAAATTGACTCCGAGCAATATTTTTCTAGCAGGCATTTTATAAATCATCTGTGAACAGGTGCCTAAGAACAGGGAGGAATGATGTTTAAGTTCTTATTTTTTTCTGTCTTCCTGTGCTCCCCCCAAAGTAATTTGTTTTAACTACTTACTTATATAAGGATAACTTTGAATATATGGATACATCTCTTCTGGTTAAACTGCTGTATGCTTCCCTGAGCACATGAGATAAAGAAAGCTAAAAATACATATTAGAGGATTGTATAACGCCCTCTACATTACAACTGGATGCCATAGATATATTTTTAAAAAGTCATATATACTAATAGAAAGATCAGATGCTCAGTTATGATGGCTATGTAACCAAAAAACAACCATTAAGAAATAAGAGGGAGGAATCACCATGTTTGGGGCAGCCCCAAGTTTTCTAGAAGTCGACAAAAATAGGAAAAAACACCTAAGAGGTAGTCCTGCCCCAATCCCAATAAGGATAATAAAGACTGAGCATGCTCAGTGGCCACAGAATGCTGAGTGTCTGTTGGAGTGCGGGGTGGGGGTGGGGGTGGGGGTGGGGGTAAGGAATGAAGTATCCTGAAAGAAGAGATGGCTCGTTGAAACACTGAACAGGAAAATTCCACACTGCAACATTTTGTTGTAGGTCCCACTGGTAAAAATTATTGGCAAGGCTTCTACTGTAATAGTAAAGGCAAAGCAAAATCAACAGAGAGTAGTGTATTAAAAAATGTAGAATGTGGACAAAATCATTCTGGTGCCCATACCAGCTGAGCAGGCCCCAAACAGAAGGCTTGAATAATAAAACCACCCATGCCTGAACATTGTGCAGCAATGACTTTATACAATTCCATAAGGAACACTGGTAGTTTACAAAAGCACTTTTCGAATGTAGGGGCTGCATCTTTAACCAGACTGAAGAGAAACAGTTGTGTCAGAGAAAATTCACACTGCTCCACTCTGCTCTAGGCATGCATTGCCAAGTGAATGTTTGAGCAAACCTTGGCTGCACCCTTCATACTACTCTTCTCCCCCTAGAGCTTGCATCAACACAGCCATTAAAAGCGAATTCTAGTCTTAAGTACTACACATAACAAGCAGTTTACAAACTTACTCATGATTAATTTTAAATGTAACACTTTCCAGAGGAATCAATCTTTATGCTGCAGTTCTCTCACTAGTTTTTCAAGGATCCTAAAATAAAGCACATCTATTTCTTAATCCAAAAATAAAATAGAAGTTGCTGAATAAGCAAAGCCAACTCTAAATAAAAAGGAACTGGAATGTTAGGCCAAAAGTGATACGTTTAGATGGCATGAATTGATTAAACAATGAAAATCTGGAATCAATTATTATATGATCACAAAAGTGATATATTCATTGTGGTGTCTGCACACTCAAAGACACACAGAGCTGCTTAGCCAGCCAGTCACATTCACCCCAAAACATATAATACAATCTTGTGTTATGCAGCACTTAGATTTTCTCTCTACTGCACCCTACTGTCACTACAGCTTCTACCCATTCTGTGCCTGTCATATTCAGCTGTCCTTTCAAGTGTTTCTGAGGTCATGACCTACAAATGTGTCAATGGCTTTCACATCTAATATATGATAATAACCTTATTATTTGTCTTGTGGAATTTCCTTGGAAAGAATTGCTCCGTCTGTTTTTAATGAAAGCAAACTAAGTAGTGAATAGTGATCCCAAATTTTATCTTACAACAGGGTTGGGCAACCTGTGGTCCTCAGCCTAATTTCATGCCAGTGGGGGGAGCCCAAAGAAAAGAAGCTGGGAGGGGGTAAGCCAAAACAGATGGCGCACTGGAAGCTAGAAGCTCTCTTGCCAACTATCAGTCCAAACCTATGGTGTGGGTGTGGAGGAGAACAGAAATGGATGGAATTATGGAAGGGGGAGGAGTCCTCTGCCAGTAATGAGTTCAGACCTCAGGCAAGAGTTCTCTGCTAAATGAGGAGGAAGACAGAAGAGGTTGGCACAGAGAGAAGAAGAAAAAGTGGTTGTCAGAAAGACGGGGCGGTGGTGGTAGCCCTGCTCACATTTGGCTCTGGCCCTCCCCACCGCTGGCATGTGGCTCCTGACAGATGATCCCTGAGGGAATGCAGCCCTTGAAAGAAAAAAAGTTTCCCACCCCAGTTTTGCAAGGACGCTGGTCTATAGTCCATGTCTATATAGTTAAAGCTGCATCAAGGAAGTGCCTCTGGGGAGAGGGGATCTTGTAATAGTGGGAGATTTGATCATTAGACACACAGACAGCTGGGTTTGTGATGGGTGTGTAGACCGCATGGTGAACTGTCTGCCTGGTGCGAAGGTTGTGAATATCACATGCCATCTAGATAGCCTAGTAGATAGTGCTGGGGTGGAGTAGGTGGTTGTAGTCCATGTTGGTAACAACATGTGGGGAAATGTAGTTGCGAGGTCCTGGAAGCCAAATGAAGGTTGCTAGGTAGGAGGTTGAAATCCATGTCCACTGAGGTGGCTTTCTCTGAAATGCTACCTGTTCCATGCACAGGGCCAGCTAGATAGGCGAAGCTGAGGAGTCTCAATGCATGGATGAGGCAGTGGTGCAGGGAGGAGGGGTTCAGATTTGTTAGGCACTGGGGAACATTTTGGGACAAGCCAGGCCTGTACAAGAGGGACAGGCTCCACTTGAACCAAAATGGAACCAGACTGCTGGTGCTAAACATAAAGAGGGTGGCACAGCAGCCTTTAAACTAAACCCTGAGGTAATGCTGACAGGAGCTGGGAAGCAGCCAGTTTGGGTTAAATCATCCCAAAGGGATGAAGATGAAAATGTTTCTGATTGCCCAAATGTAGAATGGGAGGAAATAGGTCAGGAGTACATGGTAGAACTTAACAGCCAATCAAAGGGGCCAATGTCCCAAAGCAAAAGATGCACACTCCAGAGGCATCTGGGGAGGGCTACTGTGTATAGGGAGGGATACCGTGTTAACCCTACCCCTACCCTATGCCTATGGCTTCAGATCAAAGGTCTGTCCCTTCCTTTATCTTTATCTTGTCTGCCTGACTTCAACTAGAGCATAAACCTTTTAGGCAGGGACCATGTCCATTTGTGCTCTGTAAAGTGTTCAGCCTTGTGTTGTAAATAAACAAATGTTAAACAGTAGCAACCACCCACCACAGTGAGATGCCTATGTGGCTGCTTAACATACCACCTGCTGGGACCCTGAGGCCACTGCAGGAGTGCATCAGTGGTATGGAATGTACATGCCAATGGTAATCTAGAAAATCCATGCGAGGTGCTTCCCTAGGCTACAGTTGGCATTTGCTGTTTGTAACAGGCACTCACACAATTACATAGCCAGATGTGTAAATTGGACTCTAGTGAAAAGGAGGGAGAGAAAAAGAAATGACAGCCCAGTATGACAGATGCTGTAGTATGATTGTCCCAGAGGAATTCATGCTAAAGTACACTTTGAATCCTGGACATTTACTACAGAAAGCTCTAAGTACTTTGCTCTCTCATCTAATTATGAAGACTTTCCTTCTTTGGAATGACATCTGATTGCAAGCAATGATCTCTGCTAGCGCAATTACCCAGCTTTTCTATACCTAAAACCCAGCAAGAGAGATGGCACACAGGAGGGGAAAATGCATAATGCAGAGGAAGGCATACCACGTCTTTATATGAAACCATAATCTTAAGGTTTTACAGTTCCATTTATTGCACTGTGGAGGCACTTCTCTTGCTTGCTAGTGCACGATTTGCTTGGTAATCATCAGAAGGGTCTTTAAAATCCATTGCTAACAGTTGCTCCATTGTACACATTACACTGCATTGTGTAATGCAATTCTATCTTTAGAGTTATGTTCCAAACATAAAAATGGGGTTACTCTGGTAGCTCTTTGGGTAATAAATATTTTCTAATTTGAGAGATTACTTTCCCATTAGCATGCATATAATTTCTTATACCTATATTCATATATAATAAAGTCCTTGACAGCTCTAATTGTCAGGAGACTATAAACTCAATATAAATAGTTCCAGTGGAAAGGAGCAGAGCACGTAAGGCCAAAACTGTCAAGTGGGGAAATGTGAGGTTGTTAGTCTGAAGGCATTTGAGAAAGTTTGGACAGTTCCAAAACCCTTCACTTCTATCTCTGGAAGACAGGATCTCAAAAGTGTGGTGGCCAGATGCACCCCTTTCCAAAACATTTGTGCATCAGGAATCCCAGATACATATCTTATCTGAAGTATGTCGTAAGCTGAAAAATCTCTGCATCTACCCTAAAAACAAAGTTTGTATAATTTATGATACAGTCAGGAACAGAGGAAGCTGCGAAGTCCAAGGTGTCCACACAGTTTATTAAACACTGCAGGTCAGAGCAATAATACAAAACGTCTAAAATATTTACAGACTAGAGATTTGCAACGAAGGTGCTGCCTGTGCTCTTTCCCTACAATCTGCTGATGGGTTCCCAATACAAGACGTTCCCAGGCTACACTTAGCAAATACATCTATCCTTCTATTCAGTGTGCCAACCTTATAAACAGGTCAGTGTGCAGAACAATAGTGTGAACAGATTTGCATTAAGTGTAAAATGCTACTTCATTCTTTCTCCTAAGGATGTACAATAAATATATATTTTAAGCTGTTTCAAAGCCACTCAATGCAGACTGGGAAAGGTGCAAAAGAACAGCATCCAAATACAACTGGCAATGGGCAGTTGCTCTATCTTTTTCTGATGTGCTTGCTCTGGGCTTACCGAGTCACTGCTGAATGTGCATTAAGGATAGTGAACTGATTTTAGATTAGATGAATCTGTCAGAGGTCAGCTTTGCTTTACCCACAGGGAGATCTAATTTTGGTCAATCTGGTGTGAGTACTGAGCCAGCTGCACCAACACCACAAGATGTGCTTGGAGACAAAAATGTATTACACAGGGTAAGACTCAACCAGTTGCTCACAACCGAGGATACAATCCCTGAATTACGGTTCTCTGACTGACAGTGACACCAATGTACTTAAGTTATGGGCTCATTCACACCATCTGGTACCTGTCAACTCTTCTCTGAAGTTTGTTCTTGACTAAGGTGTATTCAGAAGGACAGATATGTACCTTTAGTTTATGCCAGATGTGCTGGCAGTTTGGTGCTATATTTTCTCCTCCACTTGACAACTATAGAAAAGTGACAACACTTTCTGTCAGCAGGTGCACCAATCACAGTCATTTCTCCTGTTAGGCCTGCCAATTTTTCTCTAACTACTTTAAAACATACAAATGTTAGCAAAAGGATGTTGTACAAGTCTGTCATCCTATGCAGATATTGTTGTTAATCAGTAGTGCATACTCCCAGAGTTTCAACACAGTAGAGCCATGACTTTTGGAGTTTTATTGTCAGGAACAAAAAGCTACACAGAGGCTTCTAATACAAGCATCTAATTTCAAACAGTTTTCTCTTTCAAGGAAAATAGTAACAAAGGGTGCAATCCTATGGCTGCTAGACAGCAGCTAGACAGCCATAGGACTGGTTGGTTTCCAGGAACTGACCTCAGGGCCCGCAATGAGGTCAGTTCCTGGAGAACTGCCTCCCCACCCCCTCCCCCACCACCTTGTAGGTGGTGCAGATCATCCCCACACTCCATGCTCAGAAGAGCAGCACCCAGGGGTAGGGTGAGGATTTCGTAAGTGCTGGTACAACACTTCCTATGTATCATCCAGCCTCCCCACCCCGTGCTCTGATGTTCTGTAGCCAGACAGCCGAAATCAGCTGTCTAGCCACAAGTGCAGGGTGGCTGGAGCGTGGAGGAGATGATCCCCTCCGCCTTCTTCCCACCATGCATTGGAAAGAAGGTTGCTTCCGAGTTCAGAGGCAGCCATCTATCCACATAGGATTGCTCCCTTAGAGTATTTCCATTCATTCAATCTAAACTTTTTTTACAATAGCCATGTTCACCAGGGTGCTTTCTATATCCAAAAAAGCCTCAACAGTAACTAGCTAGACAGTCCCCATCTCCAGCTCTTTGTCCTTGAGGTAAAGAATGGTTTGTTCTCTCTTTTCATTATTAAAGCCTAATGTGACATTTGTACAGGCAGTGTAAGAGACAATCAGCAGTTATCATTAGTGGCCATTAGATCTCCACAGCTCCTGCATGTAGGCAGAAGTGCTCCTGGGGCACAGATCAGAGGAATTAGGGAGAGACTAGTTGGCTTGAATCCATGTATAATAATGTTCTGCAGAAAGGAAGCACACGAGGCCAGAATCTTGAGTGGAACCCCGAGAAGAGGAGCATACTTCTCCAAAGGTCACTCTCCTCAGGAGAGCAAGACATACAAGCGGTGGGACTCCGCCATGCACCAGCTCATTTGCACTGCCAGAAGGAGTGAGCATAGAGAAGCACAGATCTGTTTCTGTTGCAGAGAGAAGTGCCTTGCAAAATACTGTATTTACTGTTGAAAGCCTCTCTCCTCTCAAAACATTCGATAGGATTAGAAACTGCTTGTACTCTCCAAAGAGGATGAGATTATTAAATGCTGAAACTGTTCACATTGCCATACGTGGCACAAATAAAAGAGAAGGCCCTGCTCTTAGCAGCTTACCAATTAAACAGGCAGGCAACACAATGCTTTGGGAGCCCAAGAGGATGTTGCTAACTTAGCCTGGCTTTTATTGACACATGCTAGCACTTGTGGGCATCATAAAAAGAGGTTTGTGCGAAGAGCAACTAGATGTCTGGGGAACAAGGATGGGGCTGCATGCCAGAAAATATGAAGAAAGAAGGGAACAGGGAATGAATGGTGGGGACAACCCCAATGGCAATGCTATAAAACAACAACCAGGAAACAGCCGAGGAAAAGATGGGTACAGCCTGGAGGCTTTAGTTAAGAGTGCAGCTACAAGATACAGTTGCCTTGGGGATCCTCATCTTCATGGTGAGTTTTCACCTGCTAGTTCTTAAAAGTGCTCACTGCATGCACTGGGGCCAACACATAGGGTGAGTTCACATGCCACGCTAAGCCAACATGAAGATATGCCACCATGGGTTGTTTGCTCAATAACCCACTTTACTCTCAACAGATGATCGGGTGCACAGTGGCTTGCCAGATTGTTTCCCCCTTAGTCCTCGTGCCTGCTCCCAGCATGTATCCTAGGCACCTTTGCAGCAGAAATCCTCATTTTCTCATTTCCTATGTCAGCATCCTTTCTGCAATTTGTCCGCTGCAGTTGCTGACTCACAAGGGAAACTCCCCATCCCACCCCTGCATCAGATCACTAAATGCATATAATTTTCTGAGCCCTTATGAATGTGGTAATGCGTTCGCAAACTTTTGATTTTTATTCTTTTATTCAGGGTCTTGCACAAGTGCACAGGAGCACAAGACTACTTGTCCAATATTTAGCCCAGCATAGCAAGATCCCACTCTTGTCAATATCCTTGTCAATTTCATCCTCCAGGTCCAGGCTTGCCTTCCTAGTGAATACTTTTTTAAAAAAAGGCTGCTCACGTAATACCGAATTACACCCACCTGAAAAGCTCCTTCTCCTGCAGCCACCAGCTGTTTTTGGCTCCCCCCACCCTTCATGCTTGTCGCTTCCCTCCACTGGTCTCTCTTGTTAGCTGTCAGATATACATATGGGTTACAGAGCAGTGAGGAAGATCGGTAAAGATATCCAGATTTCAAGGCAGACCAGTGAGGGGGATTGGTAAAGATACGCAAATTTTAAGTCACAGCAGTGATGGGGATCAGGAGAGATATGCAAATTTCAAGGCAGAGCAGGGAGTGAGGTGGATCAGTAAATATAAACAAATTTCAAGGCAGAGCAGTGAGTGGGATCAGTAAATGTATGCACAGCTCATAGCAGAGCAGTAAACTGGAGGCAAAAATTACTCAAATTTCATAGCAGTGGACTTTTGAAGGTGTGCACTTGTGCAAGGCTAAATATTTTTTTAAAGGTTGAAAATAAGCTCAGGACCCTCTCTTGTGTCTCTTCTTCTAGATTTTTAGGAGCACAGGGCAGAGTATACTGACAAGGGATGAGGGAGAATGGCAGCGGCACTAGCAGGATTGCGAGGAGTGGCAGGGGTTTTCATCACTCTTGCCGGGCAGCTCTTTAGCTGTTCCCAACAACTCATGCTGAAGTCACCCTGCTGGGTTTGGATGACATGACAAGCCACCCTGAAAACAGGCCACCCTGAACAACCCAACAACAAGCCATGGGTTCTCAGGATGGCTTGTTCATGGAAAACAACCCACAATGAAAAAAACACTTCGAGTTCGGAAGTCATGGCAAGCTACCCTGCAACAAGTGATGGTGACAACCCAGCGTGATTTATCGTGTCATGTTAACCAGGTCATAACTGGCAGCCACTGACAGATTGGGGAAAACTCTCTCATGCAGATTAAACTGCGCATGCATAGCAGTTGGGGCTACGAGTACAGATTTGAAAAAGAGCAATCACATTAATCTGCTGTTGAGGGGACAGGAAGCCAGGGGGACAAAATCCAGCCCCTCAACAGCTTATTGAAATTATTATTGCTTTTTCAAAAGAGCTCTCAGCACATGTAGCAACAAGGGCTGGATTGGAAAGAGAACATGTGTGTGAAGCATCCATTTGCAAATGTGGCTCCTCATGGAGCTAGAGATATATAGGGATGGCAGAGAAATCCGCCGCGGATTCAAATGAGACCAGATTTTTTGGAATCTGGCCTCTGGAATCTGTGGCAGAACGGACTCACTTACTTCTGCTCCAGGAGGATTCTGGCTGGAACGGCACTCGGCTGCTTAAGCCTTAACCGGAGCCATTCGCCTCTGCGAACATTTTTCTTTAAAAAATGGCGATTGGCAGGATATACCCATAGACTTATATGCAAAATAGAGCCGTGAATTTTACGTGCAAGTCTGTGTGTCCATAGATCATTCCAGTCTCTCCCCTTTCCATTCTAGGCCAGCTACACGGGGGCAGCAGCTGTGTCAGGGGTGGGAAACCTGTGGCCCTCCAGACATTGTTGGACTCCAAACCCATCAACCTCAGCCAAGATGGTCAATGGTCAGGAATGATGGAAGTTGTAGTCTAACATCTGGAGGGCCACAGGTTCTCCATCCCTGGTTTAGTGGAAAAGCAGGATATACTGTATGTTCTGATAACTCAGTACATATATGATTCCCCTCTGCCCTGTCCCCTGCCCCTTCACACAGCGGGTGATGCTAAACATTACATATGAAGAGAGAGGAGGGATTTGCCACAGATCTGCCAACTCTTGTGGTGACCATAACATGCAGCCCAGCTTTTCAACAACCAAAAAACTATGATTTTTACTGAACTATTTCTTTCAAAGACACACAAAAAGAACATTTAAATACTGTAGAAGAGCATGTTAACAATGTATGCAGTAAAAAAAGATACATATAAATTAACAGTAATTGAATTCAGGGAAAGTGGGGTACACATACTATTAAAAGCAATCTGACAAGAAAGCAAAGAGGAAGAAAAAAAGATTCTTAAATGTTTAGACGGGGTGAAAAGTCAAGTGAAGAGACTTAACAACTTTGTACATGAACTCAGACCAAAAGTCCATGCATAACTGGCAAAGACATGCTCATCAGCTGGCAAAACCTCCATGTATGAGATAAAAAGGAAATGGACAGCTATGATGGGGTTGGTGGAGGGGATTTCTAGCCAATTTACGGTTGGGTAAATTTATACCTGCTCATCAGCTGCCAAATCTTGTCCTTCCATTGCTGCTTGGTAGGCAAACAAGATCACTTCCAATTTCTGGCTATATCAAGTTTTGCTCCCAGGTAGAATTGTTTAAGCTAATCATTACATAAAACCCAATGATCTCCTTGCTCAAAATACTGCAGCAACATAGCTTTAGGACTGACACTGGGATAGTCCAGCCTTTAGACGTAGAAACCCAGAGAAAATCAGTACAGAAATAGGCATGTACCCAAAGGCAACTGGAAAAGGCATCACACTAAACATAAATTGCAACATCTTTGCCTTTAATCATCAAGATGCCCCTCTGATTATTTAATATTTCATGGGAAGAAATTACAGGGAGAATGAGAAAGCAAATGCATATCATTGCACCAGCCCTGGGGCACAATAGGATGTCATAGCACTATCCCTGCAATATGCACCCACCTCCCTCAACAATGCATTTAGACAGCAAGGTAAGTGCTTCAAGCCTCCTCTTAGAGAATTTCCTTTAGCACAGTAGTGCCTGGGGCAAACCATCGATGACACCAGGCCTACTGAACATGAAGCAGCAATGAACAATAATGTCTCCAACAGGTTCTTGTCCTTAATACTGTGCACTTAGAGAACACACCAAAATGTCAGGAGTAGTGTATATGCCATGCCAGCTATTGTAAGCTTCAAGGGAATTCTGCTGCTAATTTTAGTGGAGTTGGGATTTGGTCACGGCTTACCCCAACACTTACCCTCCTACTGTGGTGCTGTTCAGAGAAGTCATATTTGGCAAGGTCCTGCTGTGTTGTTAAGAAGTCTATACAGTATGAATAGTTTGTGCATTCCTAGATAAATCAAAGTTACCTTTGAGTTATTATATAATTTAAGAATAAGAAATCCCTACCTGATGGGGATAAAACCCCACAAAGCAGCACAAGTTGGTGTCTGATAATGAGCATGTCTCACCCAAACTAACATGTAAGCTTTGAACAATATAAAAATTGGATCAGCATAACTTGAGACCAACATTGCTGCTCATCCTCACTCTAGACCGATTCATTTCAGTAATAAACAAATGCATTTTCCCCAGATTATGATGGAATGACATTATTTTCTGGACACACTATTTGGGCTAGCAACATCAGATACAGCACTGTTTTCTTCCTTTTGGTTAATGAAGGTCATAAAGCAGTACCATACTTCTGTTGTACTTCCACCAGCAGACATAGATGTTTTTATTCAAGCAGGTCTTCAGCATGAAAGCAGTTCTGTGGGGCTGAGTGCTGTTTTTATTATGTTATTGTGCTGTTTTTAACTGTGTTTTTAATGTATTTATTTTATTATACACACACACACCTACCTACCTTTGACTGTAAGTCACCTTGACTGCTATTTCTTGGTAGAAGAGTGGGGCACAAATCAAGTAAATAAATAAATAAATAAATAAAATAATACTTCAAAGAAGTCTGTTTCCTTTTGCAATCTTGCAACTACCAGTTGTTTTGTTAATTTCCCCACTAGTACAGAGTTCTAGATTTGATTGTATTAGCAATCAATGGATAGATCCATGTTTGTTTTCCAGTTTTTGGTTATAGTCTTTTTGGGACCACAAATAAGTCCCAAAAAGAAGTTCTTCACGGTGGTAATTTTTTGTTACCTCCTTCAAAAATAGATAACAATGGCAGTTTTGGGCCATCACAGAACTCTTGTTTTATTATGCTGCTACATTCTATAAAAAATTGCATCATTTTTTAAACCTCTGTATACTCCCAGCACACATGGAATAGAGACCCCAGCTAATTACAGCTTCTCCAGCATGTGGAGCTTACTGTACTAGATACGACTCAACATCCCTGGGGAGAGGCACCAGTGGTGTATGGTTTTAAGTGCATTTTCCCTGATTCTTGCAGATATAGATTTGAAGTTATTTTTATTCCAAATGGTTTCCCATTTGTTGGGGGTCTATTTTTCTTTTAAGTCTTTCTCCAAACTTTTTTTTAATCCAACCAGTGTTCCACATGATTCTGATTCAGCATTTTATAAAATGCTATTTTGACTATTTTCAGATATGAGAATGAAGTTTTCAAAACCTGCTAGAAGTCTGATAGCTTGAGATTTAATTAGAGCGTTCAAGCTAAAGTGTATTATTTAATGTATCTGGACCCAATTGGTAGTGATATCTTCTAGTTGTTCCTTTAGTTGAGTATGTGGTTTATGATGTATTCCTTGACAGAGTTCTTGTAAACTAAAAGGTTCTTTTGTTTTCCATTGTTTATACTGTACATTTTTCTCTGTATCACATAATAGCTGATGGAATAAATGGGGATGAAGGTGATATGGGAGGAATTAATTTTTATGCCCTTTTTTCCAAATTGAGAAGGTTACATGTAGAAACAGGTTTGCAATTTGATCCAATTCGGAGAACAAAACATAAGCCTTCTATGTTTTGAATTTGATCTTCTGTGAATCTCATGGTTAACCATGGTTTCCTTTCGTTGTTGTGGATCGCTGTCAATATTTGCCTCAGTTGGTAGGATTCGTAGTACCATTGCATGCTGGAGACTCCTAGTCCTCCCTGCTTCGTATTTTTATATATCCTATTTTTGGGTAATCTTAACGTCTTTTATCATGTTGTATAGTGGGTTTTGTTGATATGTTTCTCTTGAGATGTAGAATCAATTTCACTAGTGATTGAGTGGATCTCTGTTTTTACTTGGCTGTTCCTTTTTTGGTTTCTGTTTCTTGTATTTCAAGTCCATTTATTTTTGAATTGAGATTAATTCCCAGCATCTTTATCATCCTTGTTTTTTGTATCAGTTTCTCTGACTCAGATTGAGGTTGAAGAGGGCTAGTAACTTGTTTGCTTCTTGATGGCTACTGATAATTTGTGCTGTGTCATCCTGCATTATTGCTATTTTCAGTGGGAAGCCCCATCCATATGAAATGCCTGCACTGTGAAAAATTGAAAGGCTTTCCATCTTTGTAATGTTTCCAGACATATATCCTGGAAAAACTTGTGCTTATTGCCCTCCATTTCTGTAGTTTAAGATGCCAAGCTGCCTGCAAAATTTGGTTTTTCAGGAAGCTGTAAGTAAAGCAGATCAAGATGCCTCTAGGTCTGCATCCATTTTGTGGCTTTGCCACCATGGCTCTATGCCCCGTCTATGACTACTGGAGACACTGACAAGTCCTGGAAGAGCTCTGACAGTATTTGTACTATGCAATTGGCTAGGTCTCACCCTTCAGCAGATTCTTTGACCCCATGGATCCTCAGATTCAGATGGCAGCTCCTTTTTTCCAAAACTTCCACCTGACTTGATAGTTCTGTGTTAGTTTTGTTAAGTTCAGTTGTGAAGGTCAGATTCTGGATACTCAATTTCCACCATTTTGAATATATCTGTCATTTTTCTGTAAGGTCTGATATTTTAGTTTCCAGACGCTTGATCACACACCACCACTCCTTTGTTACATTCTGTTTAATTTCTTTTAATTGTCCAGTTACCTCAGCTACTAACTCCCATTTCTTTTTTACTGACCTTGGGTGCCACGCTGGGGCTGTCCTCATCTTCTGACTGGGTTGAATTTAGATTGGCAGTTCTTGCTCTGAAATAATATGAAAAGCTTCATTCTCGCTATGTGGGCATCTGTGACATGACCCACTTTTTAATAATTGTTGTGTCATTTTCTGTTCATTTTGAGATGTTGTATTTAATAAAGTATCAATGGTGGCGACTGAAGAATCTTGTCTACCTCATCATTTTCTAGTGGTGATGTCATCACTACCTTTTAACAATGTATGTTAACTTACAGTTTAAGAAACAAAAGCCCTTTTAAGCTTGTTCAGTATTTCAGAAATGAATCTATATTGAGGTTTTTGCAAAACGCATTATGTACTGAACCAGCAATTACTTAACCAGTTAAATAACAGATAATTAATCAACTAATGTTTTTTTAAATGGCAGACCATCTATACTGAAAGTAGCTGTATGCCACATCTGTCATAGTTTCCCTTAATGAATATGAGAAATGTAGTTGTATGATGCATAAGTATCTTAGGCTGCAATCATATACACATTGATCTGAGAGTAAGTTCCAGTGAATGTTATGGGGTTTACTTCTCAGTAGGCATGCATAGGACTGTTCTGCATGAGATCTCTAGCCCTCTCACAGAACTATAATCCCCAGGGTTGCTTGAGCAGAAGCCATGGCAGTTAAAGGAGTTTATATTTACACAGTGGACATACTCTGTAATAATATCCATTACTTAATTTTCCTTTCTGGCTCCATGAATGTGCAAGAGACACCACTTTTGGCTGCAACTTGAAAAGAGAAAGAAGGTGCAATTAGAAGACTAATTCAGTAATCAGGATTGTCATGATAGCTCTATCCAGCAATTAGAAAATGAAACATTAATTATCACCCCTCTTTCCCCTCGCCATTTTAGCCCAGCTGTTCATATATTGATAACAGCAGATACAAACGCAAAGAGGAAGGCTGGGATAGTTGGTATTCACGCCATATCAAAGAAGCACATTTACATTCTTTGCCACAAGAATCTATTTACCTTGATTGATGACTGAACTTCAATAAGTCTTTTAATATTTTGGGTCATTAGCAATGGGGCTGGCACAATGTCACTACAGTACTATTGCATTTCATATCAGGCCCTTTATTAGCTGTGTACCATAATATGTTTGAACTTTTAATTGAGCTCTTTTAAATAATGATGATCAACATATTTCAATGATGATTTATGGAAATAAGGGCCACCAGCTAAAGTGTTTTACACTTCACACTTAGCTTGTCCTCTAGGAAGAAGAAACCGCAACATCCAAAATGTAAAATACTCATTACTCTGAACCTGCACCTGAGTGCTACTTTTTTGCACAATGACTTCTAGACAGTTTTTATGACTACGGCTTACTGATCAGCACTTCTAAACACTGTGGGGTAATTTCACTATTATTGGTAGCAGTGTGACCAGCAGAATTTCCCTTTTAGACAGATAGACACACACACACACGCACACACACACCCTAAACATGTAAACCTTAAAGCAACAATATATTGAAGCCCAGAAGACAAATATATGCAGTGTTATGAGCATATTGGTATTTGAAAAGTGGACTTTAAAGCTGGGAATGTTAAATCATAAACATGCAGCTATTGAGATTTTATCCCATTTCCCGATTACCCTGGTGCTCCTTTCTAACCTGCAAGAGTACTTATGCTTGACTGAACTTCCTACAAGTAACCAGAACATCACAGCTTTTTAGGAATTCATCTCTACTAACACCCTTCTGGAGAGAAGATACTACTTTTTTTCTTGTCAGATTGACCCTATTACCCTTACTACATCTCTGCAATAAACAGCTGGGGACAACAGGCCATGTTCACACCCCTAAACTTTTCACAGACCACCATACATACTATTAATATTAGTTTTATTATTATTCACAGTACAATCCCCCCTCCCATATATAAAGTTGCATAAGCAAAACAACTTAAATTTCAAGAAGGAAGATTAGTGAGAGAGATGTTGTTGTTTCAATAAAGAGAACACCTCAAGCACAGAAATATCTCTGATGTCATGACATTATACCACTGAATACCAGATGCTGGGGAAATATAATATGAGAGGGCTGCTGCCCATATGTCCTACTTGTGCATTTCCCACAAGCAATTAGGGGGCCACTATTCGAAACAGAACGCTGGGCTAGATGGAACTTTGCTGTGAATCCATCACAGCTCTTTTGAATAAATCAGTTTTGAATGTTAATGAGACAATGACTTGGTTCCCACGACATGGTGGGCTCATCATGGGTTGTGTAAGCTATAATGAACTGTGGTCCATGTGGGCAACAGTTTGAATATATAACCCCTACTCAGGGGTTGTCATGTCGTGCAAACCTGGCTGCTGAGGGTTATTTGACAGTTAAACAATCCTCATATAACCCTTGGTTTGTTGTAGGGTTATGTGAGGGTTGTTTAACCCTCAAATAACCCTTGGTGGCTGGGCTTGCATGACACAGCAATCCCCACTCAGGGTTGCATATTCATACTGTTGCCCAGCACATGCTGCGGCTCATTGTGGGTTAAATAACCCATGGCGAGCCAGCTGTGTCGTGCAAACTAGTCATATATATATATGAGAACAATGTAGATTCTAGCCAGCTAAATGTACTTTTTATTGACCAAAAAAGAAATTGCAAAAAAAACCCCAAACCAATTGACATATCACTTCTGAACAGGGCTTGGTTCTACATTTTGAGAAGAACGAACACAAGAAAGCAATGTCATGGATGTTTACGGCTAAAAGTGACAGTCATTATTAACCTCAAAATTGCAACAGTCAGACTAAAAAATGACCCCACCCATGTTTTGCGTGGACAATATTACCATCTTTGCAGTGTGCTTTTCATCAAGTTTCTTAGCAGAATATCAGATGTGACCATCAGTATGTCCAAGTGTCATGGAAATGGGCCACTCCTGGCCCTATACTGCCACTATGGGTTCTTTTAGTCATGATGATGAACCACACAGAGAGCTTCAGCTATTGGGTGGTATAGAGATTAAATAAATAAATAATAAAATGATGATGAGCATTTCTTAGATGCCTTTCTCAGAAAAAAGACTCAAGGCATCTTACAAAAAAATTGAAATGTACAATTTAAAACAGCTAAAAACAATTAACAGCAAAACACTGTTAAAACCTGATAAGACAACTACATTAAGAAGCCCATCAAATGTCATTTAATGCTTGGGAATAAAGGAAAGTCTTAAACTGGTGCTCAAAAGATGACAATGCTGGCACCAGGCAAATCTCACTGGGGAGAGCATTACCCATTCAGGGGGGAGGGGGCTACTGAAAAGGCCCTTTCCCTTGCTATCCTCCAAACTGCCCTCAGAGGAGGCACGGAGGAGGACCAGATGTTCATTATAGTGTAGGGGTAGATTCATACTGGAAGGGGTCTCTGTCAGGTATTGCAGTCCCAAACAATAAATAACTGCATGGGTCACGTTATCTTTTATTTTCTTTCATGTACCAGTTGTCCATTTTAATGATGTAGATCTACATTCTCAGCATCTGCCCTAACTCAGCCCAGCACCAGAAGGCAACTGTGATATACTCACAGAAAAGGCATCTCTGGGATCTCCCAGCAATGGTATGGATCCCTATAAATATATTTTATCCCCTTTCTTTCTAAAAAGACATAATTTACACCAGCCATATTTCAACATAAACAATCCACACAACAGAAAACTACCTCAAATGTAGTGCAGTGGTGGGATATAAATAAATTAATTAATAGATTAAGGAAATCCAATAAAAGCAATTGATTAAAGAAATCCAATAGCCCACTAGGTACTGCTTCTCACTTATGTTTTACCAGTTTGTACAGCATTAAGCTTGGAATGTCTTAGACAGAATCAGGGACCTGATGGAGACTGCGTAGCCCAGACAATGTCTACACACACTGACAGGATGATGTAACCTCAAGCCCACCTCTTCCAATTGTGATAACAACGAGAATCAGCCAAGAAGAAACTGATAACAATTTAATACTGTATTTAGAAATGAAGTAATTAATGGAATGGCGATAGCAATGAATTTATTAAACCAAGGAGACAGTAGGAACCTGCACTCTGTTCCTGCTGTACCGATTGCCTGTCGAGTGGCTGGCAAGAATTAAAATTGTGCTGTCAGAGACTACCTTTCGCATGATTACACACCTTTAAAGTTGATCATGAAGAAAATAAATTCAGATGTGTGTGTCAGGAATAGGAAAGATTCTGCAACAAATCTCAGACACTAATCCAGTGAAAATCTTTGGGCCACTTTGAGGGCTTGCTTTCCACTGTGTTGGTTCTTTCTGAACTTGTGCTGGCTGCATTAAGAAAGCACACTGGTAAAATTGCTTCTGCTACACAAAACTTCCTTCCATATTGTTGGGGTGAACTACTTTCTCCCCATCTTAGTGCATTCTCTTCCCCCTTGTCCTGCTGCTTCATAAACCACAGTGTTTAAAAAAGATTTGTCATTTTTATTCTTAAACTGGCATTCTCTCTATTACCATTCAAACCAGTTTTGTTGTTTTTGTCTTCACTGCCTGAAGAGAAAAGTTGATCCATGTCCCTTTCTGTATGAACAGACTATTCTCCTGTCTCCACTAATCCGTCTTTGCTCCCCATTGAACAAGGGACTGGTTCCCTTCTTATCCAAACCTGCAAGCAGTCTTTCAAGTTTGTTATTTATCTTTGATACTCTGATGAGAAAGAGAAGTTACAAAAGAACTCTTACAGTAGCATCTTTTGTTTTCCTATCTCTACATATTAACAGAATATTCAATGAACTCATTTAACATTTCTCCATGATCTATAAATAATCCTTTGTCTCTTAAAAGAACAGCTAAGGGAAGAAAAGTGACTACATAAAAACTGTATATTTTTATTCAACAGCTCTATTCCCTGTGTGCATCCAGCCACATCTATGCACTTTATTAAAACAATTACAGCTCACATCTTCACTATCTCATTAGCTCTGCAGAGTGGATATTGCGCAGGGGATGGGGGGGGGAGAAAATCTTCTCTAGTCTGATTTGTGCATATTTAGCAGAACAATTTGTAAAGTTCTCAATTAAAAAAATATGAGCAAGGATCTCTCAAGGAGGCCCCTCACACCTATGCAAAATAGATCATTGACCACTCAGTCCCATGATCAGCACCTTCAGGGGATGCATTCAAATGACTTTCAGACCTGGTTTACATGATCAGAACAGCCCACTGTGGCCTTACTTAAGCCATGGTGGGCTGTGGCACGTACTGGTGCATGCCAGGTGGGATTTTCATATTCAACGCTCAGTTGTGGCTTGTTGTGTCATGCGAACCCAGGTAGCAGGTGTTATGCAAGGGTTAAACAACTCTCGCTTAACCCATGGTCTATTATTGGGTTATGTGGGGGTCGTTTTACACTCAAACAACCCCTGCCATCCAGGTTCACATGTCATGACATGTTGGGCATTGAATAATCAAAACAGGCGCTGGCACATGCTACAGCCCACCATGGCTTAAATAAACCATGGTGAGCTGTTTGATTGTGGGAACCAGAAGTCTCAAGACTTCAACTCCCATTATCCCTGACCAATGGCCATTCTAGATGGGGCTTATGGGAACTGTAGTCCAAAACATCTTGAGCGTACTGGATTGCCTACCCCTTGCCAACCAAACCTTTTCTTTTCAGGGTTTGGCAACTTGAAGGAACTCCCAAACTAACCTCTGTCTCAAACAGATAACTTTCTAAACTTTAGCCCTCTTGAGAATTAGTCATTTGACTGCATTCCTTAAGATGCTGTTCAAGGGAGTGGTGAGTCAAATGACTGATCTAGGACACAGGCCTGGTTACACACTAGCCAGAGTGAAGGAAACGTGTTCTAGAACAGGCTAATGAAAGAATGCCAGACCAAAACCCCAGGCTGTCAGACATCACCTTAATTACTACTAGGGTGCAACACAGTAATTCTCTCCTGATTTGTGTGAGGATAAGACAATAGCATAGAATCCTGACCTCAGTCAGGAAAGATGTATACAAGTGGTCCCAATGCAGGGCATATTGCATATTCCCAGCAATGTATCATCTGCATACATGTTAAAAAACGGGGGGGGGGGGAGAGTTATCCAGAGCAAATGAAGAATAGAGTGCTCTACAGCATGAGTAAAACTAACAAGGCATTTCTATAATGTAGGCCTGAAATGTTTCCCATGACTTCACATGTAGAAAAGGAAAATTTGTAGCAAGTGAAAGCATGATTACATGGGCAAAAATTCTTTCCTCTGCCACATAATAAGATTTCATTCAATTAATCAGCTTCTGAAAGGCCGTCCAGAATGGCTTGTATGTCTATGCCATCAATGTATTCTTCTACTTGCAATATTTGGTGACATTTGCTATGTCATATAGGCCTTCTCTCTACCATGAATATCTACCACACACACTCTCCTTTCCATCTGATTCCAGGGAAGCTATTGTTCTGAATCAGTGACTGGAGATAGATGAGGGCTAAGAAATTGAGACAAGATAGAAGTAGTTCATCCTGCTCAAGAATAGGGGTTTATAGCTTTTTTTGGATGAGGTAGCACTCCCTTTGAAAAACCAGATTCACAGTTTGGGAGTACTCTTGGACCTGGCTTTACTTCTGGATGCCCATACAGCAACTGTGGCCAGAGGTGGTTTTACCCAGCTTAGACTGGTGCACCAACTATACCCATTTCTGGGAAGGTCAACCTGGCCACTGTGACACATGCCTTAATTACCTCCAGGCTAGCTTATTATAGGGGCTGCCTTTGAAAAGTTTCTGGAAACTCCAGTTGGTTCAGAAAGTTAGTGGGTGCTCATTGTTGGGAGCATATAACACCAATTTTACAATAGCTAACCCGGTCTCCTAGTCATTACTGAGAACAATTGTAAGTCCTGTGCTTACCTTTACAACTGGGGGATCTCTGCTCTGCCTGGGACACCATTCCAGTGGTGTCCAGGCTGAACTGGCTGGGATATGAAAGAAGGTGTTATCTGTGGCTGTGCCTACATTACGGAACCCGCTGCATCGGGCAGACTGTTTGGCTTCCTGTCTCTTTGTCTTTTATCATCTAACTAGGACATTTTTATTCCAGCAGGCATGTGAACTGCTGAGTTGAGGAGCTTTCATAGACCACTGGTCCCTTCTTTTTACCTGTTGTATCTGTCTCTGTTTTTATTGTCTTCATTGTTTTATCGTATTGTTAATTTTTATGATTTTGTAATTTTGCTGTTAGCTGCCCTGTTGTTAGTTCAATGTGACTACAGTGAAAGGGGGAGATAATTTTGTTCTAAATACATACATAAAGACTCCAGTCCAGCGAGCTACTCCCTTTTGTATATAAATATGATGTTTTCAGCCCGAAGGTGAACTATGGTCTACGAATGTGCAGCTCCATATAAGAAATGGGAAACAGACATTCCTCTGTCTCAAGCTTTACCTAACCTATAAAGAGAAATTGCCCAGAATGGCTAAAAGATCATATTAACTCTTTGCACTTTGGGTTTTATGTGTGTGGGGGTGGGGAGGCTTTGACCAAACTGTTGTTGCTAAAGAAAGCTATCCATGTGATACCTGGACAAAGCAGCAGGTTTCCAGAAGTCATGCAATGACCAGAGGGGAACTATTGAGGGGCAGAATTTCGGCTTAATGTCTTCTAAGTAGATATTTGTTTTCATCCAAATACATTTATATTATTGGAGTTTAAAAAAAAGAGAGAGGTTAAAGAATGCAAGGAAAAGTATCTGTCCCAGGAAGGGATACCAATACTGAACACCTCCATGTGTGTCTCTGGATCTGAGAGAGATAAAGGGTTATTTTTTTACAATGAAGCTATTATCCGTATTTCTTCTGCTGAAAACTACCACCACTTATTCTCTACCTTGGCTACATCAAACTTGGCATTTTAAAAGCTTGTTTTGTTTTTTAATCTCAGTGCTATTTTGAATTTGTTTTAAGATGAATGCTTGTTTCATTCCCATCATGGTTTTTGAAGCCTGCATTTTGGTGCCTTTGCTGCATTTTCACTACGTATAGCATTTATTAGGCCATTATAAACTGATTCAGGCAGAATGACTGTATTTTTTCAGTTCTGCATTTTAGAGAGCTGCTTTTTAAACTCCTAATTGCACAGATCAGAATGTCACTAGCACTCCACCTAGCTTCTGGCAGTTGCTCTGCCACTTCACAAACCACTGTCAGAAAGCATTTTTGATCACCAGTGTTAATGTGATAACAGAGCTTCTTTTGTTCCTATTTTCCAGAGTCGATTTCAAATCTCAACTGCCTGGCATCTGTTACATAAACTGCTTCCTAATACAACATGTGATGCTGGCTGCAATCCTTCATTTTCAGAATGACCAGATGAGATTGCTGGCAAGGCAAACAATTCTGGGGCACCTTAAAGATTAAAACATTGACGCTTGCAATCCATAGGCAACAGCCCACTTTACAAGTACATCTTTGGCTACTAAAGCTCATAGTTCTTTATGGTGTTACACAGCTAATTAAATAAACTCTATCCTGGATAGAAGTTCATGTTATAATCAAACCTGGCCAGTCCTGAAGGTTCCAGAGGATCCTGTCTCTTTGTGGCAAACTGGTTGCTTTGGCGAGGGGTGGGGGGGAGGTGCCGAAGAGGAATGAGGCATGTGGTCCAATGCTTTTTGATGCTGCTTTATGAACAGCCCAAATGCTTGTGTGGTTTTCTGTAGGAATGCGCTAAAGGGTTTTAACAAATTATTTTCTGAATTTAAATTCAGACTCTAATAATCTCTAGGCTACTTCAGCACTACTCTGGGAGGACCCCATTACATTAGTGTCACTGAATAAGAAATGGAAGCACATAAAAAGGCCTTTCGAAGCCTGTATTTGCTGCTGTAATGTGAAATGATGAGGGGAAATGATTTTAAAAGAGATCTATTATTACCCATTATGATGCCTAAATAAAAGAGCAAACGCTACTGGCATTACTGTGCAGAAAAAGGAAATTAGAAAGGGTCATATTATTGTGTAGATCCAGCACTAATGCTCAACTGATGGCTGTCAGAACTTTACTGAATCCCTCTCGGAATCTTTCTTGTTTTATTACCACTTCCCTTCCTTCCCTTTCAGACTAGATATGCCACAACTGTGCCTGGCAGCAGTGGGTAGAGTGGGAGGTGGGGAGAAGGGAACATAGAAGAATGTTGGGGGCTGCCTTATACTGACTCAGACTACTGGTCACCTAGCTCAGTATTGCCTACACTGACTGGCAGCAGCTCTCCAAAGTTTTAGGCAGGAGTGTCTCTCAGCCCTACCTGGAGATGACAGGGATTGAACCTGGAACCTTTTACATGCAAAACTTGTGCCCTACTATTGAGCTATGACCATTCCCTTTCTCCCCACCAAGTCTGAATGGGAAAACTATTTTCCCCCTGTAGTAGTACTGCTCTACCAGACTCACTCTCCCAGACACTCCACCTTTCCCTTCAAAATCTGAAGATTCCTTTATAAACAGTAAACCTTTTTTTCCACTAATGTCAAGAGACTTCAACTTGCAACCTGTGGATTAGCATACACATTTAGAGATTTTCAGGATCTTTTTCATATTAGGTTGGGACCAGAACAAAACAATTATGTGGAGTGGGAGTGATGCAATGAGCATGGTGGGGAGGGGATATGCGCATACAAATCTCTGAAGAGCCCTTTGGTTTTCTTCAGAACTAGTTTAGGGTACTAAGCCACAATCAACTGAAAAATGTTGTGAGTTTTTAGTTTTTTAGTTGCACAATAGTCTTTTCATTTACATCATGGCAGATAACAATGCATATTGTGAGCTTTTAAAGACTTGTCCCTATCGCAGACCACAGACTTCTTTGTCCAGAAGTCTTAAATATAATAAACACTTCCAACACAAACATTGGCTTACACTCTGAACACATGTTGAACCATTCAAAACAATAGATTTCCAAGATATCCACCACAAACAGACAACACCCATAGTGGAAAAAATATATATTTGGAAGCACAATTTGAGAGCCTTATTCTATAGAGTGGAGATTGTTAGTAAGGGTGGAAATATGTTGACTGCGCTATACAAATCTCCTAAGGTCAGGATGAAGGTACAATGAGCCTACTGTGCTAACACAGAGCATGAGGACATACCAGGGTGGTTCCTTAAAATGCTAAGGGAAGAAGATAAAATAGCTTGTCTGGAAATGGCGAATACAAACGACAGAAAGAGAACTGAGAGCATAAGACACAGCTGCAAAAAAGAGATAAAGGTAACTACAAAGCAGAGTTGAATTAACACTGGGAAATGGTGCCAGAGGGCAGGGGGGAGGGAGAATTCTACAGCTCTATTAGGGAACAAAAGGTCAGTTATTAAGGGAGGGTAAAGAAGAGTTATTGGTTTCAAAGAGCCTGAGCTCCTGAAATTTGAGAGAGAAGTGTGTGTGCGTGTGTGTGCTTTCACAGATTTAATCCCTAGATGGTGAAAGGGAGCTAGAGTAGTCACAGCTGTTGGTATCCTACCACCACACCAAACTTGTTTGAATGGAGAAACAAAACCCTCTTTTT
The DNA here is from genome assembly GCF_057233095.1 of Heloderma suspectum. Classification (NCBI taxonomy): domain Eukaryota; kingdom Metazoa; phylum Chordata; class Lepidosauria; order Squamata; family Helodermatidae; genus Heloderma; species Heloderma suspectum. The sequence goes on from NC_139461.1 coordinate 237,139,656, forward strand.
TTGGTTTGATCACCCACTTTGATAACTAACCACCTTTAGAACATACCATAGTTCCCCAAATCTGGGCTGATCAGGGAACTGTGGTTAGCAGTTGAAAGCTTTTTATTTCATCCTCCCATGTGCGTGGAGGAAAGGGGATAGGGGAACCCCCAAGTCCAATCCTCATGGAGGTTCTTTCTTGTAACAACAAATCACAGTCTATAGTTATGCCTGAACCAGGCCATTACATCTCATTTACCATTTTGTTACCAATTCATCCAGTTTGGGGAGTTCCCATTGGAGCCCTTTGCAATTCCCATGGGTTTTCAGCATCCTAAGTAATTACAACATCTGCACACTTGGCTACTTCACTGCTCATGTCTGACTTCAGATAATTTAAATAGAAATTAGATAGCACTGGTCTCAATACAGATTCTTGGGGGACCCCACTACTTATTTCCCACCATTGGAACTGTCCAATGTCGATTGACTCCTGACCACAGCTTTATGTTCTTTAGCCAGTTACTGATCCTGTTGTCCTCTTATCCCACAATCACTCATGTTATTGATAGTCTTTGGTGATGGAATTTGCCAAAAGCTTTTTGAAAGTCCAAATATATAATGCAGTGGTGCAGAATCTCAGACCCAGGGACAAAATCTGGCCCTCCGGAGGTCCCCAGATGGTGACGCTCCCTTTTCTCCCAACCACCAATTAATTTTTTTACAGGTTTTGTGCAGATTTTTCTCCATTCTAAAAGGTTAAAATGCCTCTCTGAAGGCTTAGTTACTAGCAGTCAGAGCTTTAAGGTAAAATACGCTGGTATATTTTGTATTTTGCCTGCCCGTTTTGCCTTCAGCTCCACTCACCACTGGGATGTGGCCCCCAATATCTTTTCCACAATGGAATTTGGCCCTCGAGCTAGAAGAGGTTATGCACCCCTGATATAATGTCTATAAGAGCTTTCCCACCCATACGTTTGTTGACACTCTCAAAGAATTTCAAAACGTTGGTGAGGCAGGAAACGTCTTCGCAGGAGCCATACTAATTCTCATTAAGCAAGACTTATTCTTCTGTATGTTTAATAATGTTAGCTTTATTAATGTTTCCTTATAATTTAACGGAGACCAACAGTTTAACTGCTCATAACCCCTGGATCCCCTTTTAAAAACTACAATTGATTGGTACTTTCCTATCCTTTGGTATGCAAATCTGTTATTAGTGGCAGGCTACAAGTTTTTATTAGAAGATCAGGAATTTCACCTTTGAATTCTTAAGAACTTGGTTGTAGGTTGCCCAACTATGTTGATTTTTAATTGGTCACTTAGCCTTAAAACCCCACCTCTATTGTACTAGTGCTTCAAATGCCCTCCCTCGAAAGAGTTGTCCAGGCAGTTTTTCTGGCCAACATTTTCCACAGTGAAGACTGATGCAAATAATTAATTTAACTTCTCTGCAATCTTCTTATCCTCCTTTAGTAATCCTTTCACACCTTTGTTGTCTAACGGTCTTGTTTAAACAAGACAGAAATTTCCAACAAAAGATTCAATATGCATCTGTAATTAGCACATGCAAGTCTCCAAGAAACAGTTACCAACCAAACAAGACAACAGATGTTTGACACCTGAGGCACAGTAAAATGGCCTGAGCTTCTCAATTAAATCCACAATAAGCCTCGAGCCACTTATTACAAATTATACAATAAATAGCAATTCTAAACCAAATTGCGCAATGGATTTTTGAATCAGCAGTACAATTCATGATAGACATTACACTGCAATTAAAATTAACCCTCTCTCTCATTTCCTCCCTTTTCCCACCCTCAAACCTTTAAGGAGCAACTCCAGGCACTGAGATGTGTATCTTCCTCCTCTTCTCAAAGGGGTTAGGAGATATTTGGGCACAAATCTTGCCTGAGCTACCATGACAGCTCTCTTAACTGAGCAGTTTTCCCTTGTAAGTCAATGCTCAAGAGGGTCCCTCCTCCCCATTCAAAATCACTGTATCTATTAGATGATCATGGCCTGACCCTGATCTATTGGTCAGGCTTCTCACTAATCACTGTTTCAAAATGTAATGAGAGCTAGGCCAGCAGGAATGGCCATAGCCACAAAATACGAAAAGGAGAACCCAATCAGCACACTCTGAGATGGGGGTCACAAATACCAAAGAAAATCACAGGTAACCTATTACTTGTGCTAGAATCTCATTTCAGCAAATTCCAGAACATTTTTAAAGTAATCTGACCATAATCAGCAATCAGATCAAAGAGTTAGTTGAAAATGACACTAAAGTATCAAACAGATCACCTCTGCAATAGAAGAGAGAAACAGGGGGACAGACTGTCCTCTATAGAATCCCAGGTCACGCTGACTGAGAAATAACTCAGCTTGGAGAGTCATGGGCATCTCAACAATCTTATGTTATTAGCTTTTCAGATGGGCTGAGGGAAAGCTCTCATCCTCTGCTCTGACAGATGGATACCAAAGGTCCAGCTGTAAATGTGTCAGGCAAGCAAGATGAGCAAAGGGCTGGATGCGCCTGATCTCATAAGCTAAGCAGGGTCAGCTCTGGTTAGTACTTGGATGAGAGACCGCCTGGGAATCAGGCTTCCTGGACTGAGCAGGGGGTTGGACTCGGTGGTCTTGTAGGCCCCTTCCAACCCTATGATTCTATGATATGATAAGCAAAATGGTCACATGGAATTGACAGGATCGCCATATTAGAATTAGACTGATGTGCTGACCCACCAGAGGGTTCTAACTGGATAACAACAGAACTCAATTTCTAGCAAGGTAGCCATGGTATTCTGCTGCAGTAAAACCAATATTCTTGTGGCTAACAAGTTTATTATGGCATAAGCTTTCATGGAATAGAGTCCACTTCATTGGATGCATAGAGTGTTACATGTGTATACATACACATTTGCTTGTAGAGGAAAAGGGGGGTGTAAACAGGCAATGTAACCATTTTGCTTGCCTGACACATTTGCAGCTTTTTTCAGAAGGCAGTTACATGGAAAAGTACAGATTGTGACAAATATATGTAAAATCATTAATGGCATTGGTAAACTCATTGGTAAAAGAGTTCACGGCAGACTGCAGATGCAGCATAAGAGAAATAAAATATGGAAACAACTGACTGCTAATCTTATGGTATTGTTCTATGACTGTGCAGTGGAAGTGTACAGATTTGACAGAGATGCACATAAAGCTTCTGAGTAACTACTATTAAATGCTCCCCCAGCAGATGTAATTGCAACCCCACATGATCTGTGCTAAATGCTCAGATTTAGAAGTCATATAGACGAACAAGAGCTCGGACACTAATGGAATAGTGCCCACAGATATTATAAATCCTGTATGGTTACTGATATTTGGAATTATAAATACTGTCTAGATTACGGCTCCTACCATCTCTTTTGTCAAATACTGGGAAGGCAGGAACCACTTCCCACATTTGTGGCATGATTAAGCACAAACTTGATCTTCCTTTTATCAGTTGTTCAGTGTGTCAGAATCTCCATGCATCATACGAGCATGCAAATCTGGTCATGTGGGTAATTCCCATTTCTTATTATTCTCTTACTGGCTTGCTGCATTGGATTCTTCCCAGCTGGGAAGGTGGGATACAATGTCTATTCTATCTCTCCCAGATATATTATGGAGATGGTTCTCTCCCAAATGGTTGGTATGTCCCTATCCATAGCACACTTAGTAAGCGGGGTGGGTGGTGCTGTTGTATCAACTCAATGCAGCAGCAATACTATACTCCCCAGTTCCTATGCTGTCGTTAGAAAACAGACAGATGAGCAAAAAATGGTCACTACAGTAGTGGTGGACTACTGCTGTAATTACTGGTTCCCCAGTGTAGCTATACCTGTACAAGGGCCAAGAAGCAACAGTAAGAACCGAACATGGAACAACTGATTGGTTCAAAATTGGGAAAGGAGTACGACAAGGCTGCATATTGTCGCCCTGCTTATTTAACTTCTATGCAGAGTACATCATGAGAAACGCTGGGTTGGATGAATCACAGGTCAGAATTAAGATTGCCGGGAGAATTATCAACAACCTCAGATACGCAGACGATACCACCCTCATGGCAGAAAGCGAAGAGGATCTCAAGAGCCTCTTGTTGAGGGTGAAAGAGGAGAGTGCAAAAGCTGGTTTGAAATTCAACATTAAAAAAACTAAGATCATGGCATCTGGCCCCATCACTTCCTGGCATATAGAAGGGGAAGAAATGGAAGCAGTGACAGATTTTATTTTCTTGGGCTCCAAGATCACCGCAGACGGTGACTGTAGCCATGAAATTAAAAGACACTTGCTCGTTGGGAGGAAAGCTATGGCAAACCTAGACAGCGTAGTAAGAAGCAGAGACATCACCTTGCCGACAAAGGTCCGTCTAATCAAAGCTATGGTTTTCCCAGTAGCAATGAATGGCTGTGAGAGCTGGACTATAAAGGAAGGCTGAGCGCCGAAGAATTGATGCATTCGAACTGTGGTGCTGGAGAAGACTCTTACGAGTCCCCTGGACTGCAAGGAGGTCAAATCAGTCAATCCTAAAGGAAATCAACCCTGACTGCTCATTGGAAGGACAGATACTGAAGCTCAAATATTTTGGCCACCTAATGCAAAGACAAAACTCCCTGGAAAAGACCCTGATGCTGGGAAAGATTGAAGGCAAAAGGAGAAGGGGACGGCAGAGGATGAGATGGCTAGATAGCATCACCGATGCAATAAATATGGACTTGAGCACACTTCGGGACAGAGTGCAGGACAGGAAGGCCTGGCGTGCTACGGTCCATGGGGTCACGAAGAGTCGGACACGACTGAACGACAACAACAACAACAACAACAACAGTGTAGCTATTGCCATTAATATACAGCAAAGGTAGTAGCTGTTGAGAGGTCTTGCATTACCAAACACCACAAGCAATACTCAATATTGCCATTTGTATTTGTTCATCATAAATGGGTATTCAGTTTCAGTACATGAAAAAGGAGAAATCACAAGGAAAAACATGAACAAAATGCCCTAGAATGACTGTTTAAAATGCAACACCCAAACTCAATCAATTCTTCTCAGCACTGTTACTGGAAAGAGGAAAATAGTGCTCCAATAATATGAGGTTTTCATTCATGTTGTATTGATTTCAACAGTGATTTTTTGAGAAACGAGAGTAATTTGAGCCTGTTTGCAGCAATAAGGGGAGGGCTAAGGGAGAAAAACATGGGTTCATCAGGGTCACACAATACCAACAACCATCTGTCATATGGGCTAATTAGAGGAAATACATCAGCTTGATTTTTCTTAGATCAGAGATTCAGAAATATATTTGATAGCCCTTAGGGTGCCATGTGTCCTATTTAACAAAGGACAGTCCTCTGTCTGAAGGCATTCTCTATTTGAAGGGCTGTCCAATCAAAGTCCAGTTTAAATATAAGAAACCATAAGAAGGGAGGAAGAGCAACAGCCTTGAAGTTGCCCATCAATACTTGGACAGCAGACTAAGTAAGGAACACAGGTCACCTGGTCCCACTATGGTGAGATGTATTTTATTTCGATTATCGTAATTCTTTCTAAATGTTCATCTATAACTATAAATTATCATATGCAAATTTTATGCAAATCTGTACCATCTTCTGTCCCCTTTTTTTGGTGATACATTTCCTCTTTTTTGGTGATCCATAAGTGACCATCTTATAAGCACTCCATCAGAGGCTTAGACACTATGTGTAAGTATCATAAGGTATGAACAGAGGCAACAGAACCACCAAACTGGGAACGGGGAGGGGAGATAATGGGAAACTAAGCAGAGCACAGAGCAAGAAGGACAGACAAGGTAAAAAATGTAAGCCACAAAGTTCAGTATACCTTTTGAATTTGGCTTGTTCACTTTCTGTTGCACCTAGTGATGATGTAGTGATGTTCAAGATTACCTGGTTTGGAATACGAATTTGTCCAGCTCATATTACAAGTTCAGCATCATTTCCCTGAAAAGTTCTTCTCTGGACTGGAATGTAAAATAACATCCTGCACATCAAGGCTGACCAAACTGGTTTGTAGGCACATGGCCAAAAGTATGTTCAATGAGAGATAATCTTTCATTCAACAGCTAAGCAAGCTGCATTTTTTTAGCGTTTCTTTGCTTTTAGTCTAAATACTGGACACTAATTACAGAGCTGAGCAAAGGGTCCAGGGAACCATACTGTCCCTGAGTTATCATATTCATTCTTTTATTTATTACATTGCTATACTGCCCAATAGCTGAAGCTATCTGGGCAGTTCACAACAACTGAAACTATAAAATACAGTACAATAAAACATAATATAAAACATTTAAAAGTTTAAAATGACAGTATAAAACCAAAGTAAAAACCAGCAGCAGTGTAAAGATTTGAAAATACAATACCAGATTTAAAAACAACAAAAATTGAAGAACTAAAATGCCTGAGGAGGTCTTCACCTAGTGTTGAAAAAACTACAACTTAGGCATCAGGCAAGCCTCTCTGGGAAGGCGTTCTACAACTGGGGTTCCACCACTGAAGAGGCCCTTTCCTTAGTCATCACCCACCTCACCTCATTTGGTGGGAGCACCTGGAGGAGGGCCTCTGATCCTGGGGTCCAGGCAGGTATATATGGAAGGAAATGATCCTTCAGGTAACCTGGCCCCAAGCCATTTAGGGCTTTGAAAGTTAATACTAGCACTTTGAACTGGGTATGGAAATGGACTGGAAGCCAGTGCAAATCACAAAGCATTGGCTTAATACATTCATACTGACCTGTCCCTGTTAACAATCCTGCTGCCCTATTTTGGACAAGCTGAGGCTTCTGGACCATTTTCAAAGGCAGCTTCATGTATAACATATTGCACTAATCCAGACTAGAGGTTACCAGAGCATGGATAACTGTAGCTAGGTTATCTCTATCCAGATAAGGACGTAGCTGGTGTATCAGCTTAAGCTGATAAAAGGTACTCCTTGCCACTGAGGCCACCTATGCCTCTAATGACAATGCTGGATCCAAAAGCACCCCAAACTATGAACCTGACTGCAACCCCCTCCAGAAGAGGTTGGACATCCACCCACATGGCACACCTCAAGGAAACTCCCAAACTATGCAATCCCAGAGCTTGTCTAACCAAAGCTCCCTAATCCATGTGATAGCAATCAGAGCTGAGGGCAGGGCTCTTACTAGTCATATGGGCTAGGGGGAAGTTCTTTCAGAGGGTATATAAAAAGAAGGCTGCCTAAGCTTTAGCTCATTGGGCTGGGGAGTTTCCACAAGCATGGTCAGACAAACTCAAAGATTGCACAGCTGTCTTGCTTCCAAAGCTCAGGAGCTTCCTAAGCTGTGCCCTCTGGGCCAATAGCTCAGGGACTGCATGATTACCTTGAGCCTTAAAAACAACCTTTTGTGCCTTCTGCACAACTTTGTGCTGCAATTAGTGTCCAGAACTTTAACAAAAACTAGATGTAAATTTGAGGGGCAGTTGAAAATGAGAAAGTGCATCAGCAGCCCTGCACTGACGTTATGAACTGAGAGAGAACTTTTGGAAAAATGTGGTTATTTTTCAGAGTTCTCTGAGAAAGATTGTAAATTCTGAGCCAGTTCCAATTTGAGCTGAGGGAAATTTGCCCAGCACTAGTTCAAAATCCGTAGCAGGGCATACCTTTCCTAGGACCAACTGAAATGTCACAAAATAGTGAGCAAGCCTTTAAGCTCACTTTGTGTAATATTTTATTTGGTCCTATTAAAGGTATGCCCTATTGTGGATTTCAGATTTGCTTCTAATGGATAACATGGCTATTTAAGGTTTTTGTCCATTGCTGGTTGTACCTTGCAAGAATCTAACTTCCCCAAAGTCAGAGTTCTAGCTAAATTAGTATGGTTATTTTCCAACTTGCCTAAATGTATTGGTCTAATTGCTTTCCCCACACAATATTTTCTATAATTATTAACTGCCCTAAGCTGTTATAAAACTTTTTGTTAATCAGTGAGCCTTAGACCCCACAATTACAATGTTGTTGGGATAGGACAGAGTATTTATGAGAAGAGTAAACAGTGAGATTGGAACAATCATTGGTCTGGTTCATACATAACGCTAAGCTATGGTTTGGGTTGTTGAATTCTGGGTTGCTGTGATGTGTGAATGTGGCCGTGCTAACAAACGATGGTATGTTAACTACAAACAACCCAAGAAGATAACCCATAGTTTATTGTTAGGTTGTAAACTCTTGAGTTTGCTGAGCTATGGGTTGTTGGTACATGTGAATCCAGAATTGTGGGTTGTTCATGGGTTCTTTTCCTAGGCTACAGAGATGATAGGCAAGAGTAGTAAAAAAAAAACCAAACAGCTGCTCTACATGCCAGTACTACAGAGCTGCAAAGGCATTTGAAATACAGGGAGGGAGTGGGTGAAAGGAGGATGGAAACAAACAATCCAGGGAATTTTTATTCCCCTCCTCCAGATGTTCAACTGTCTGTCAGACAAACCCTGGGTAGGGGAACAAACCGTGGGTTAAATAAACCGTCCGTTAGTGTTATGTGCAAACCAGACCATTGTGTCAAATAATGTAGGATGTGTTAAAAGAGAAATAAACAAGATGTAGATTCCACAACAGTTACTGCCAGATATACTTACCAGTGTTAACGAACTACCTAGAAAAAAATAGTATATCGAGTAGTGGCAGCACAACCCCAGACTAAACACCAACATGCTAGTGGGCCTAGGCTACACTGAAAGGCTCAGCAGATTCTCCTGAGATGTGGAAGCAGTGCACTACCCCAGAATACAGCCTTGACAAATGCATTATTTCTCTACATATCCCACAATTTAATTGGCTTGTTCTCCCTGGCATTAATCTCTCCTGTGCATGTATGTCCCTTATAAAAGCTGTTTCAGTTTGGTCAAAGACTGGTTTCATTCTCAAATCCAAACTCTCTGTAAAAGCCTTAAGTCTAAGAATTCTGGTCTGTGGAGACCTTTTCTGTTAAAGTGCTGTGAATAATTTCTTTTTGCTTTTTCCCATTGCCTGTTACGGTACCTCCTCCCTGAAGCACAAAACATTTCTCCTTTCTGAATTCTCACAGCATTTCTCTTCAGTTCACAGCAAAACAGACACATGATGGGCTGGCTAAAGTTGCAAGCTGATTATTCTTTTTCTGAGAAAAAGTCTATGGCTTTACCAGAAGGGCAAAACCTCAGGTAATCTATTCACTTCCCACCATGCAATGGAGACCGAGGGAAAGCAAAACAATAATTCACAGCACTTTTAAGAGTAAAGCTCTCACATAAGTATAGAACTCAGACTCAGGGTTTTAACAATCACCTGCAATTTTAAGAGGCCCCAAATCCTTGACCCTACTTAAAGAGTTTCTCTACACGAGCCAGAAGCAAGGCCTAGTCTGGAAATGACAACGTTTCACAGACAGCAGGAGTTGGTGCAGGCTGGGCTCTTGGAGCTTCTCCATCCAGTCATACTGAGGAGCTTGAATGGGCAAAATCAGTAAAAATGATTGTGTAGCTGTAGCAGAATGCCAGTATGAGCCTGGCTGCATGCAGGTGTGGCCTGAGTTACATCATCCCATTTCCGTAGCAGCAGCAATTCTCTCTTGCACTGTATACCTACCTTCATAAACCAGGTCAAATGTCTCCTCCTATCCCTAATTCATGTCCTCATGCCAAACCAGTGGAAGCTCACATTTGTCTTCATTTGGCCATCACGACTTTTGACCCTTACCACTCTACTAGAAGCAAACACTTCCCAAGCTTTTTGTTTCTACTTTCCAGGGAACTGTAGAAATGCTGGTCTCCAAATCCAAAGCCCTTTGAGCTGCATGAGAAGAATTAGAAAAAAGGACATCTGCTTCCATATAGGCTGTATTCAGACGATCAGCAGGGAAATAATGCAGTATGGGTTGTTTTCCCCGCCCCCACATGTGCCAGTTGCGTAACTGGCAATTCCCCAGTTACCCATGCCATGGGTTGCTGTGTCATCCAAACCCTGCGTGCGGTGCAGCGGGGATTTCTTCCTACCCACCCAGTAGGGGTTGTAGTGTGGGTGAGTAGCCACCCCTGCCATGCCACATTCGGATGACATGGCAACCTGCGACATGATGTGGGTAATTAGGGAAATGCTGGACAGGCAAACGACATGCGTGGGGGCAGGGAAAACAACCCATACTGCATTGTTCCCCACTGATCGTCCAAACGGTATAAGAGTCAGTATCCTGAAGACAAACAGCTTACTTCAGCAAGCCACCTGATAACCTTGTAACACCATGCCCAAAATACAAGTTTACTCAACATAGGGAAGAACAGCCAAATGAAGTAATGGGAGCAAAGTTGCACAGCACAACAAAACATGAACACAATTTTAAGCTTACCCTTGTATTCTTAGTCTAAGGCTGTAGCAATTACCTTTTAGGATCATTAAGCAAGTGAATGCAGCTTGTTCTACATATTAGTTCTGTATTTCTCTTGAATATTTGATACTGTCAGGTTGTCAGTATATACAGGTCGGTTTATATACGCAATTACTAATTTTCAGTATATAGGATCTCATCTTCCCTTAAACAGTGGTCTAATGAATGATCATTCACAGACAAAACTCAGCAAGAAAGATGTGGAATCAGTTATCCACTATCATTAAGTTTGCATCCCATCTGTTTTATGTCTGTATCATGTTACGATTGTCTTTAATTTTAGCAAGCAATGATTGTTCTAAATCAGTTTATTATGTATTTAAATTTATATCCAGCTTTTCTGCCCCAAGGCACTTTAATATATTTGATAAACAGCTTAATAAAATGTTAATTTTAAAAAAGAGAATTGTCTACAATCTACCTGGGTTTGTAAGTCATCCTTCTCAAGATTGTTATAAGGTTTTCTACAGTAGGAATGTTTTAGGAATATCTGTTGTCCTCAAACTTGGATTTGAATGACTATATTTGAGACTTCCATGCTGCATGCTTGAAAGTGAAAGAGAAATTGATTTTGCTCTCTCAAACAGGACTAAATATCTCTTATGGATAATGGACTCTAAATCCCTAGAACCTGTTAATTAAGTTGAGGATTTTTATCCTGCTTCTGAATTCTACTATCTACATCCAGGTCAGTGCTTAATTAGTATGGCTTTTACCTTTCTTTTATCTTTTGAATGCCTGATTTTGTACTATCTAATGCTATTTCCCTTCATAAATATTCTTCTTGGTTAAGCATTCCAGATTGTCCCCTGGGATTATTTTTGAGTACTCTAGCCTATCACTGTGCCTTCTGCTGCTTGGAAATTATACTGCATATTATAACAAGGCATTTTTAGACCAGGAAGTTGTAACATGCAGTTTAAATAAGTGAAGAAAGGACCTGAGGTGCTTCCAGATGGAGGGCTGCTAGCACTACTAACCAGAAGACATTGTGGAGATATTCTGTCTTTTTCTCCTTAATGGATTTTCCATTAAGATGGAAGAAGCAGTAGAAACTCCTGGATTTCTAAGTCGTTTTTTTTTTAATTTAAAAAATGAGGCTGCAATTACTTCCTAACAGGAAAGACCGCCAAAAGGCTTAACATACACAGAAGGGTTAACACACCCAGGTAATGGGTGTGTTAACCATTGCTGTGACTTCAGGCTAAAAGGTGGGAGCAGGCTAGTTTCTCACAAAATGAATAGGCATAATAGCGGCTGCACATTTTGCCTCATATCTTGGGTTCTACACGGGTTAGAAACCTGCTTTTTTTCTTTAAATGAAAACTGGGAATCTGGAAATTATGGCTCATCCCCAGGGGGTCAGTTGTCCCTCCTTGCCCCTTCGTGCGGATGCCCATGAATATGTATGAAATTTGAAATGGCTACCCTCACAATGTGACAGTTCGCCATCTCTCCCTTTCCCTTATGTCCTCTTTCAGCACTTTCCCAGCCTTTGAGGGTAAAAACATAGGGTTTTAAGGTGCTTTCACATACCAACATTAACAGACCAATCTTATACATGCGGGGGGGGGGGGGTTAAGCCACAAAACGCTAGTGTACATAAGGAGTACATCTTCCCTTGTGATTCTGTCCTTAAAAACAACCCCCCAACACACAATTCCCAGATGGGCAACCTTCCTGTGTTCTTCCCCCACCTCAGCTCACCTGTGGCCTGGAAAACACCTCATTGGTTCACTTTAAATGAAACTGAACTCAATCAGGGGCCCATGCCAGGTGGAACAGGACGAGAAGTCAATGTTTTGCATACTCACAGTCAGTGAGGGATGCTTTAGGAGGCAGACAGTCCTGCAGGCTACCAAACCAAAGGCCATGGTGCTGCTTGACTGGGCCTGCCAGAAATCCTGCCTCACCACCCTTTCCAGGTCCACATTCTTCCATTTGTATTACAGCCATTCTCAACTAAGCTTGATGGAATCAGCACCCCTACCCCACAGCTGGGCCTTGCCCACCTGTGCTGCAGGGAATTGGAGAGTAGAGATAGATAGGGCAGGTGTGCACAGCATGAGATGCTGTTGCAGGTCTCAGGGTAGAGCTACTTTGGCATGGAAAAGCCTGGTCTTGCTGTTCCTGCTACTACCTCTTTGCCTTATGAGGAGGTATTCCCATGGTGTTGGTTAAACCTGAGGGCACCCCGCCCCTTCCTGTGTTTAATTTACTGACCTTTTGTCCTGACCTGGGCTTTGCTTGTGTAGCTTGGAACTGGGAGTAGAGATAGACAGGGCAGATGCAGCACAGCAGCCGCTGTTGTTGCTCTCAGAATGACATATGACTGGAATGGGGGGGGGGCAGTTGCACCCCCTTGCCCCTATGAACGTATGCCCATGAGCATATAAAAAGTTAGATTAATTCATGTTGCTCTGGGATAAATCCCTGACTAATTAGTGTTCTGGGATGCCAATGAATCTTGTGGGCTGCTGAGAATACAGTGAAGGGTGTTACAAAGCTCCACTGCCATTGTGACTAAATCTAGTAAACAGCCCTGAATCCTTGCTCTCAGCCACCCAGCTCATCAGGGGATCTCCTAGCAAGCCAAATGACAAGTACACTTATTGCAGTAATGGATTTTTCAACCGTAATGGTCTATTTGAAAACATGGCTCTCAAATATTTACATTTCTTGCTTTCTAATTTTAATTGTTTTGAATATTTTAGAAATGTAACTTCACACATTATAGCCAATCATATGATTTCATTTAGGATGGGTAATAACAGCATACATACAAAACAGCTTTCAGCAATTTATCTTACAGCTGTGTCAAAATATTTTATTTACAGAAACCAGACTATAATGTGGGCAGCAATTCCACAGGCCATGCACAAATTTCTTCTAAAACTGAACTTTGCTTTTGAGATATGGCTGTGTAAAAATAGCAGCACTGGATTATACCCTCTTCTCCCTTTTAGCACAGCCTAGATATTTTGCCAGGAAGTCACACACTCTCAGACCTTGGCCATTTGTAGCAAATGTTGAACTCTTAAAACGTAACAAGAAACCACCACCACCATTTCTGAAGTATCATGTATAGAATAGACTGAAAACACTCCGAGTTCTTAATCGTTATTTTATCTGCTAACACCTTTTCAAGAGCAAAAAGAAGAGAGCTATTACAGACTGAATCACAGCACTAGCATAAAACCACAGCTTATTCATCATGACGTAAAACAACACTGAACAAAATGCTAATGTTGTTTTCAGCTTGACCCATCAGGGCTGCTTCAAGTTTCTATTTGTACTCTTGATCCTATCCTCAAATTCAATAAATATGCAACCAGGGGCCTGGTAGAGATCAATGGTTCTCTCTCACATGGAGACAGGAAGTACATACATGTAATGTACTTTAAAAGTCTGTATGTAAACACATGCAAGTGACACTTGTGAAAAGTGTATCACAAGTTCCATCTAGACAATTTCTATGTCTTTCATAACTGACCTGGCCTAAATTTGGAGACATCTAAAAAATCTGCCTGAAATAATATTTCGTATTCATTTCAGGTCTTCAAGACGGTAAAGGTGCCCAAGAGATTGCGCTTACATTGCCATATATACAATCCCTATGAAAAGCAATGCAATCCATGTTGAAAACTATCAAGCAAGTGCAGTAAAGATTCTCTAAGAAAGACATGTTTTAATGTCCTGAGTCTGATGAGTCCTTTACTCTAAAGATGTGACCATGCGAATTTATGCATGAATAAATTTGTCCTAAACACCTCAATGTGATTTACATGCCCACTCTTGGGCTATTTATCAGTGAGCCAGTTTGCATATTACGATAAGCCACCATGGATGAATTAACCTGCAGGGCTCTGAGATATGAGCTGGCTGGCATTTTGAATATATAAGGCACACCAAAGCCTGTCGTGTGAACCCAAGCTTCATACGTTATTTGAGAGTGAAACAACCCTCGATAACCCTAGAATTACCCATGGGATGTTTTAGGGTTATTTGAGGGTTGTTTAAGCCTTAAACAACTGGTAATGCCCGGATTTGCACGACGCAAGCGCGGCATGCCTTCACTACACCACGCATATTCAAAATGGTGGCCAGTGTGCATCTTGGAGGCCTGCGGGTTAATTAGTGATTCATGGTGGCTTATCGTGACATGCAAACCAAGTCAGTGGCCCATTTTGCACAATCATCATGGCTTAAACAAGCCGCTGTGGCTTGTTTAAGCAATGGCACCGCTGGCACATACTGGGCACCATTTGCCTAATTACCCACCCAGGTGCAGCTTGTTGTGTTGTCCAAACCTGAGTGGCATGGCTTGTTTGAGGGGGAAACAACCCTCAAATAACCCTGACCTGGTGCTGGTGCCACCTGGGTTCAGACAACATGAGAAGTAATGCCCAGATGAATAATTAGGCAAATGGCTAGATATGAATAATTAGGCAAACTGTTTAAGCCACAGTAATAAGTGTAAATCGAGCCATTGCCTTTCCTGAGTGATCTGTAAAGTTTCATATGCATACGAAGTTCACCTGCTATATACAGCTGGGAGTGAAATATTTTTGCATTATGCTCCTGTACTGTGGACACCCCAGGTGTTGTCATGTTTATTTGTATGTGAAGGCTATTTTTAATCAATGTTCAGGCTCTAGTCATATAGTCCAGTTGCAGTAAAGGAATTGAAGATGATCTTATAATACTTTTTTCCCCACTGCCAAAGGAGTCACTGTCATGGAGGATAAAGCTATCAGTGACTACTAGCCATGATGGCTATATATAACATCCAGCATAAGAGGCAGTGAGCCTTTGTATGGGGAACATAAGCAGTATGTATGTATTGCTCTCATTTCCTGTTTGTGAGCTTCCGGCAGGCAGCTTGTTGGCCACTGTGTGACTTAATAGGCTTTTGGTCTGATTCAGCAGGGCTCTTCTTATGTGCTTATGAGATGGGTTTCTGGTTTCATATATGAGTCCGGAGAACAGAAATGTATACTGGTAGTGGGGCAGGCTACTCTACAACACAGTTCCTAGTTCTGTGTGGTACAATGGTGCAGGATCTCCAAATATTCCTCTGTGACTAACATGAAATGAGAGATTTATGGATGCATTCAGAAAAAGGCACGAAGTACCAAGTATACTGGTAGGAGCCGTGCCTTACTTCTGTACCGCTCACAACTCTTTATGGATAGGAGCATACTTCCACTTTATAACACAAGAACAGTATTGTTTATTAAAGTCATGTGACGATATCACAGAGCAGTCCTATGTTTAGTTTACTAGACAGTAATAACTCATGAACTCCCAGCAGCAATGGAGCAGGCCCTATTCTGGTAATGTTCATATGAACACACAGGTTATGAGTAGAGAAGTATATTATTCATATAATAAATATGCAATATATTTTCATTCCCAATGGTATTTCTATGGCTACCCCATTTTGGATTTAGGAAGGTTCCTTGACTGGTTGTTCTGGGAGAGAACAACTGCTACAGTTTATTTTGCATGTAAGCAAGCCCAGCTCTTACCCTCTTGAGCTTTCAAACACATCTATCACCACTCCACCCAACCCTAACCATAGTAGTGCTCAACTGTCCACCTCTTATAAGCTTTCAGATAATGGAGTCTGCTCCAGTGAGCGCACTTCAGGTTATCATTTACAATTGGGTGAGTACCACAATTTATAACACAGAAGAAAAGCACTTTTGAGCACAGTTCAAGATCAACATGAAGTGCCATTTTTAGGGCCAGAAATCTCCCCTTCTTCTCATTTATTTTCTGAGCTAATGCCAAACCTCTCAACAAAGCTAATTGAATCATGAGAAGTGGCACATCTAAAACCATTCAGAGAACATGAAAACAGCCTTTGGGTTCAATGGTAGTAATGTGACTATTTAAGCCATGCTCTCCTGGCCAAGATGAATCAATGGCCACCACAGTTCACTACACACAGGCCTGCCTCATGACCCAGAGCTCCGAATCCCATACTCGGGGGATGAGACTGTGGATACAGAGGACATTTCAGGCCAGGGGGAGATTTTGCCTGCAGAATCAGCTTTAGATGTTCCTGCCTTCTCAAGTGTTCAAGCACTTAAAGAGGTTGCATTGCCCTCTTCAGACTCCAGCTTAGAGATCACAGCAGACCACTGGCCTTGCCTGTGCACCCAGAATCAACAGCTCCTAAAACAGGCTGGGTCTGTTAAAGAGTAGAGGCTTGACTCATCAGAGATGGAGCTAGTACCCAGAGGCTACTATAGTCCTATTTAAGGCTTAGTGTGGGCTTGCTGTTGGAGCAATATTTTATTTTATTTATTTTATTTTATTTATTAAATTTGTTAATTGCCCATCTGGCCAGTCACTCTGGGCAATGTACAACAGTACAATTTAAACAGTAAAATTATACATTAAAACATTATTTAAAAATACCCTAACCCACCCCAAATGCCTGCCTGAATAACCAAGTTTTCAGTGCGTGGCGGAAGCTCATTGAAGAGGGGGCATGGTGGAATTCCCTAGGGAGGGAGTTCCACAGAGTGGGGGCCACCACAGAGAAGGCCCTCTCCCTCGTCCTCACCAGCCTAGCTGTCCTGGCTGATGGGACAGAGAGAAGGCCATCCAAGGCTGATCTTGTTAAGCGGCCTGTCTTGTGTTGCTGGAGGTGCTCCTTGAGATAGGCTGGTCCGGAACCATATAGGGTTTTAAAGGTCAAAACCAACACCTTGAATTTGGCTTGGAAAACAAGTGGTAACCAGTGCAGCTCCTTCAGCACCGGAGTGATGTGATCACGCTGGCGGCTGCCTTTAATCAGGTGAGCCGCCATGTTCTGCGTCAGCTGCAGCTTCTGAAACATCTTCAAGGGTAACCCCACGTAGAGCGCATTACAGTAGTCTAGATGAGAGGAGACCAGGGCATGTACTCCCGATGGGAGCAGATGGTCGGGAAGGTAGGGGCGCAGCCGCCATATCAGATGGAGTTGGTACAATATTCAAGTCTATCTTGTCTGACTTCCAGGCTAGAGTCCACTCAGAGTTATTCAGGGTACTACCCTCTTGCCTTATCAGAATTCAACTTCTGCTACACTTTGCTTTGCCTAGCTTCACCAGAACCTGATCTCTGCTTGGCCTAACTGTGCTGATTGTCACCTGACTTCTGCTTGGTCTGACTTTGCTTGCCAGATCCTAGACTTGGACTTGAGGTATTTTACCTTGCTTCCCTGGCACCCATACATAGCACAGGCCCTCACTCAGGCTAGAACCCCTCTGGCTAGGACCATTGCCTGGGACAGAACACCTGGCTGATTTGTTCTGGGGAGAACAGCTTCTGCCAGAGCAAGCCAAATTTTTTTTGCCAAAAAGGTGAGGTGCTGCTGCCAAAGGCAGCTAGATAATGGGTCTGTGTATGGCAAGTGATGTAGGGTCAAACTACATGCTACGTTAATTACATAGCATAGTGTGCACTCCCTGTGCATGCATTTGTTTATTTGAAAAAAAGCATATGGAACTCCAATATAGATCAGGACCACTGCATGTGAGGAAGGGTTTAAACCTGCCCCCTCCAGCCACTTCCCTCCTGAAATTCACTCCTTTCCCTGGGTGCGGTACGAAAGGAAGGAAGGAAGGAAGGAAGGAAGGAAGGAAGGAAGGAAGGCCTCCATCGGTGGCAATGGAGTATTTTTTTCTTTAATGGCTGTGGAATTTGAGGACGGAAGAATTAAACTTCCCCCTCCACCTATAGTGGTCCAATCCAGATGAAGGCCCTGTGCAATTACTTTCAGGTAAACAAAAACAACACAGGGAACTGCACGTTATATAATTAACAGGTAGTCTGACTCTTAGACAAGCACATCTCTCTGGTCCAGGTGCACAGGGCATGACAAGGGGGCAAGATGAATACTGGAAACACTCTCTAGTCCTGGCTGGCTGTACAGACCACTGGAGAGAAAAGAGCCTGCTCCCTTCTTCCAGAGGCTAATTAAGGCTGAAGGAGGCTTCAATACACACATTCCCTCATTAAGTGGTAATGTGTAAATTGGTCCTTATATCATAATCTATGGCATCAAATGTCCTTGAAGTCTAGCTTCTCCATGTGGTTTCTTCATAGAAGGCTCAGTTGCTTGAGCAGCACTTTGTTCCAGCAGGATAAAGGCGAGAAAGAATTGAAAAGTATAATAAATGCTGCAATCAGACAAGACAACATTCATCGGTTCCTCCACTTTTAATAGAGGCCACAAAAGGGGCATTGCTGCAAACACTTGAGAATCAATCACCATTGGAAAACCTCCTATTGGTGAGGATGAGTCAACATTCCATTAATCAACAGTTGATCTTTGCCATATAATTGTGACAGTAGAAAAGACTGCAGACTTTAGCTCAGGCGAGGGGGGCCTTTTTCAACAGAGGGCTGCATTGTTTCCAGGGAAGGACACGGGGGGGGGGGTGCATGCCAGCCATGGGCAGGGCAACAGCCCACACCATTCACACACACACACACACACACACACACACACAGCTCCTTCAGCAGCTGCCTCCTCAAGGTGCCAGGACCACTTCTCTCTCCCTTTTTGGGGGAAAGGCCACAGCAAGATTCTTGGCTAGGTAAATGGGGAGCCCGGCAGGCCAATTTCAGCCTATGGCTAGGGATTCCCCATCCTTTTTATAGGCCAACAGCCTCGTATTTCAGCAATGACTTGAAGATTAGGCTCAGCTAAGTTTCCCTAGGCCAGATGCCTAGGTCAGGGTCACTAAGAAATAGAGACAACAGATGTCTGGCATATGAACCAGAGTCCCCACCCACTACCCCCTTTTTTACCAAATCCTGTATTTAAATTATGCTAGGTATTTGTTTACAATAAATACATACAAATTGAATTTTTAGTTGTAAGCACATAGATATAAGACTTGCCTGGAGATCCCAGGGGAATTGGGTCTTGCATTTTCTCTCAAATCCTATATTGGAAAACATGTACAAAGGCAACTCCTTACCAAGACCCAAAGCATAACTTTGATATAAAGCAGCAGTCCAGGATAATAGCACACAAGGGATGTGGCACAGACAGCAAAGCCCTGTAATAAATACTTTCTGAAAGCTAATGCCAGGTTTGATCCATACTATCCCTGGGGCTGCTTATCATTATTATCATCAGATTATTATGTGCCTTGTTTTAGAGGAAACTGGCTAAAGATGGCTGTTAAAACTATTTCCAATAATGGATTACATGGGCCATATTTCCGGTGCTATTTCACCCTCAATTCTGATCAGCTTTTGTTGATTTATAACACTGTCACCCCCTTTAAGAGCCTGTAGTCAATTGCATTATACAGGGTGTAATGAATAGACCCACCAGCTTCTGATCAAAGGCAAATTGTGCTACAGAACAGTATACAGTACAGCTAACACAAAGAGGGATCCAGATGGGCTCCTCCTGTATGAAGTATATACAGAGTAAAGATTTTTGCAAATCAGTCTGAACTGAATTTTTAAATGCTGGTAATTCCTTCTAACAGAGAAGGCTCTGATTATGCTAAGGAACATTTCTGGTTTTGCAGATGGAATAATAAAAGAAGGGAGACTTGACTAGCTGAGCTGCCCTGGGAAGCTACTACATACAACCCTGAAAGCTGAAAGAACCCATAGCAGATCTCCTAGCAAGCATCTAGGAATCTAGCAGATCTCCATAGTAAACAAGAAATGCTGCTGACATATAGCAGGCTAGTGCGTCAACAGTGACATACTAGCCCAGTGCCCACTGTTAGGGCCACAGCACACCAGAATATTCCTTCCCCTAAGGTTTCCCAAGTGTCTTTTGGAATGTCTTTTGGCATATATTCCCAGCTTGAGCCCATTGTTAGCGCTGAATAAGGAATTCTTATAAATGGTAGTAACGTATTGGCAGAATACTGAAGGAAAGAGTAAGAGCTAATGACTTTATAACCACTGAACAATGGTAATGAAAATCACTTTCTGTTAAAAGGGAGTGCACAGGACAAAGTTTCCCCCTAGGTTTTTTTTTAAGTTCTGCTGATTTGTGGGGTGAGTGGGGAGAAGTGTGTTGGTGTGGCCAAGCAAGAGGCTAGCAAGTTCTTTAATTAAACTTTGTCACCTGAACTATAGCCTTGCTTCCATACAACAGGAAAGGGGCTTGTTCCTGCATTTGGATGAGGTCCCCAACCAATCTTTTAGGGTCAGTGGGCACACATGGAATTTTGAGAGAGTACTGTAGGTATTCCCACAAAATGATTGCTGGGGGGTGGGTTGCGCAGTCATAAACTGGCTACCATGGTGGACATGGCCAGTCACATTTTTCCAGAAGGCAAACTGGTGGGACTAAAAGAAAAATCACATTCCCCAAGAACACAAGTTCAAGGCAGAGGTGGAGGTCTGACCTCCAAAACGCAAACCCACTCTTCTGAACATAAAGATGACACTAGAGGGCAGACCTTTACTTTGCAGCATGCCAGCCACCCCCCCCCCCCGGTTAAAAATATTATTTTTAATTAAAAAAAACTTCTGAGAAAATAAAAGACAGGAGGGGGCAAGGAGTCTGTTACTACTACTACTCTACTCCTACTCCTAACAATAACAACAACATTTCTATACCGCCTCATAGCCGAAGGTCTCTGGGCAGTTTAAAGAAGTTAAAACAGCAAAATACACTATACAAAGTTTAAAAGCCATTTACATAAAAGCACACAGACAATATACACAAACATATGCCTTTAAAACCTTGAACAGTCAGTCAACTACCAGGACTGATTAAAATTCATTATGTGCTGCCAAATGCCTGGGAAAAGAGATAGGTCTTAACCTGTTAGGCTTCAAGAGAGATGTCCCTGGGCTCATTGGTGCCCACAGGGATCTTGTTGGACACCCCAGAGTTACATCAAGATGTATAATTGTAGTATTTAGCAGCAAGCTCAGTAAGAAATGTTATAATCACAAGGGCAATGCAGGAGAGGCTTCAGCTGGGCCAGCATGATGCACTGTTGGTTGAGAAACTCCCCATTCTTCTGCCTTCACAATTCTTCCAGTTTCTTCTCACCACTCCCAAGTAGCCTGTTTTTTTTTTTCACCCTTGGGCCATTCTACTACTGACTTTAATGGGTAGGAAAATGCTTCTTCAGGTTCTTATACATCCTTTGAGAGCACATTCATTACTGCTTCACTTCCCCATTACTGACCATGGAATACATTTGTAATAATGCTGAAAAAATTATTTAAAGATCGCTAAACATTGTTATCATGTTTTATCAATGGTGATTTACCATGAAATAACTATAAGGCAGGGACCTAACAGAAGCAGATGAGATTAAGAAGAGGTGGCAAGAATACACAGAAGAACTATACAGGAAAGATCTGAATGTCCCTGATAGCCATGATAGTGCGGTCACTGAACTTGAGCCGGACATCCTAGAGAGTGAAGTCAAGTGGGCCTTAGGAAGCATTAGTAACAACAAAGCTAGCGGAGATGACAGTATTCCAGCCGAGCTATTTAAAATCCTAAAAGATGATGCTGTTAAAGTGCTGCATTCAATATGCCAACAAATCTGGAACACTCAACAGTGGCCACAAGACTGGAAAAGGTCAGTTTACATTCCAATTCCAAAGAAGGGCAACGCCAAAGAGTGTTCAAACCACCGCACAATTGCGCTCATTTCACATGCCAGCAAGGTGATGCTCAAAATCCTACAAGCTAGGCTTCAGCAGTATGCGAACCGAGAACTACCAGAAGTACAAGCTGGGTTTCGAAGAGGCAGAGGAACTAGAGATCAAATCGCCAACATTCGCTGCATCATGGAGAAAGCAAGAGAATTCCAGAAAAACGTCTATTTCTGCTTCATTGACTACGCTAAAGCCTTTGATTGTGTGGATCACAACAAACTGTGGCAAATTCTGAAAGTGATGGGAGTACCAGACCACCTTACCTGTCTCCTGAGAAACCTGTACGAGGGTCAAGAAGCAACAGTAAGAACCAGACATGGAACAACCGAGTGGTTCAAAATTGGGAAAGGAGTACGATAAGGCTGCATATTGTCACCCTGCTTATTTAACTTATATGCAGAGTACATCATGAGAAATGCCGGGTTGGATGAATCAGAGGTTGGAATTAAGATTGCTGGGAGAATTATCAACAACCTCCGATATGCAGACGATACCACCCTAATGGCAGAAAGCGAAGAGGATCTCAAGAGCCTCTTGTTGAGGGTGAAAGAGGAGAGTGCAAAAGCTGGTTTGAAACTCAACATTAAAAAAACTAAGATCATGGCATCTGGCCCCATCACGTCCTGGCATATAGAAGGGGAAGAAATGGCAGCAGTGACAGATTTTACTTTCTTGGGCTCCAAGATCACCGCAGACGGTGACTGTAGCCATGAAATTAAAAGACGCTTGCTCCTTGGGAGGAAAGCTATGGCCAACCTAGACAGCATAGTAAGAAGCAGAGACATCACCTTGCCGACAAAGGTCCGTCTAATCAAAGCTATGGTTTTCCCAGTAGTAATGTATGGCTGTGAGAGCTGGACTATAAGGAAGGCTGAGCGCCGAAGAATTGATGCTTTCGAACTGTGGTGCTGGAGAAGACTCTTACGAGTGCCCTGGACTGCAAGGAGGTCAAATCAGTCCATCCTAAAGGAAATCAACCCTGAGTGCTCATTGGAAGGACAGATACTGAAGCTGAAGCTCCAATATTTTGGCCACCTAATGCGAAGAGAAAACTCCCTGGAAAAGACCCTGATGCTGGGAAAGACTGAAGGCAAAAGGAGAAGGGGACGGCAGAGGATGAGATGGCTAGATAGCATCACGGATGCAATGAATATGAACTTGAGCACGCTCCGGGAGAGAGCGCAGGACAGGAAGGCCTGGCGTGCTATGGTCCATGGGGTCACGAAGAGTCGGACACGACTGAACGACTGAACAACAACAACAACTATTGGCAGATACAGTCAGGGCCAGAAATATAGGAACAAGGATAACTGTTTTGGCAGTTGGCCTCTGTACACCACCACATTGAAGTCGAAAGGAAGCACACCCAGATGGGAGCAAAGTCAGGACTTTCAGCTGTAATTCAAGGGGTTTGACAAAAGTGGGGCACTAACCATTCAGGAAGGACAGCCAGTGGCATACACACACACCTATCGTTGGTGGCTCATAAGTAATGGAACGAATGGCTGACAAGGAGCTGCATGGCCAGGGGTGGCCTGTTTCCTGGGTACCCCATGACCAATCAAACAGATAAAACGCCTGGAGGTAGTTCTGAGTGTTACAGTTGCAGTTGGTAGCTGTTCACTGGAACTCCCAACTTGAGGTCCAAAGAGGTGTCCATGCGAGTGAAGGAGGCCATCATTAGGCTGAGGAAACAAAATAAACCCATCAGAGAGATAGCAAAAACAGTGGGAGTGGCCAACACAACAGTTTGGAACATCCTGAAAAAGAAGGAATTAACTGGAAAGCTCAGCAACAGCAAAGGGCCTGGAAGACCACGGAAGACAACTAAAGTGGATGACCGCAGAATTTTGCTCATGGTGAAGAGGAACCCTTTCACAACATCTAGCCAGGTCAAGAATGTGCTTGCGGAGGTAGGCATGTCATACAGAGCCTTCACAACAAGGTGCAAACCACTGGTAACGTGCAAGAACCGGAAGGCCAGATCAGCCTTTGCCAGCAAACACCTAAAAAAGCCTGCCCAGTTCTGGAATAAGATTATTTGGACTGATGAAACCAAGATTAACTTGTACCAGAATGATGGGAAAAGTATGGAGAAGGAAAGGAACAGCTCATGATCCAAAGCAGACCGCATCATCTGTCAAACATGGTGGAGGCAGTGTTATGGCATGGGTATGTATGGCTGCCAATGGAACCGGGTCAGTGGAGTTTATTGATGACCTGACTGCTGATAAAAGCAGCAGAATGAATTCTGAAGTGTATAGGGCTATACTTTCTGCTCAGATTCGGCTGAATGCTGCCAAACTGATAGGACACCACTTCATATTGCAGATGGATAATGACCCAAATCAGACAGCAAAAGCTACCCAAGAGTTTCTCAAGGCAAAGTGGGATGTTCTTCAATGGCCAAGTCAGTCACCTGACCTCAACCCAATAGAGCATGCTTTTCACTTACTGAAGACAAGACTGAGGGCAGAAAGACCCACAAACAAGCACAGCTGAAGGCAGCTGCAGTAAAGGCCTGGCAAAGCATCTTGAGGGAGGAAACTCAGCATTTGGTCATGTCCATGGGTTCCAGACTTCAGGCAGTCATTGACTGCAAAGGATTTTCATCCAGGTATTCAAGGCGATCCTTAAGTTTGAAATGATGTTGGTTTGTTCCATTACTTATGAGCCACCAATGATGGGTGTGTGTGTATGCCACTGGCTGTCCTTCCTGAATGGTTAGTGCCCCACGTTTGTCAAAACCCTTGAATTACAGCTGAAAGTCCTGACTTCGCTCCCATCTGGATGTGTTTCCTTTCAACTTCAATGTGCTGGTGTACAGAGGCCAACTGCCAAAACAGTTATCCTTGTTCCAATATTTCTGGCCCTGACTGTATGCATCTTTGCCTAGCTCCTGTCCCTTATCAAGCTCCCCCCGCCCCCTCTCTCTCTGATGGTAGTCAAAATCATAGACGATTTTGACTGCTTTTAAGGTCATGAACACGAGAAGAGCCATGCTGGATCAGACCAAGGGTCCATCTAGTCCAGTATTCTGCTCACACAGTGGCCAACCAGTTTTTGACCAGGAACCCACAAGCAGGACACAAGTGCAACAGCACTCTCCTGCCCATGTTCCCCAGCAACTGGTGTACATAGGCATACTGTCTCTGATACTGGAGGCAGCACATAGCCATCAGGATTAGTAGCCATTGATCGTATTCTCCAGGAATTTATCTAACCCCTGTCTAAAGCCATCCATGTTGGTGGCCAACACTACATCTTGTGGCAGCAAATTCCATAGTTCAACTATGCGCTGTGTGAAGAAGTACTTCCTTTTATCTGTTCTGAATCTCCACCAATCAGCTTCATGGGATGACCTAGGATTCTAGTATTATGAGAGAGGGAGAAAAATATCTCCCAATCTACATTCTCCGCACCATGCATAATTTTGTACACCTCTATCACAGAATCATAGAATAGTAGGGTTAGAAGGGGCCTGTAAGACCTTCGAGTCCAACCCCCTGCTCAGTGCAGGAGTCTAACTGAAAGCATCCCTGACAGATGGCTGTCCAGCTTCATCTTGAATGCCTCCAGTGTGGGAGAGCCCACTACCTCCCTGGGGAATTGGCTCCATTGTCGTATTGCTCTAACAGTCAGGATGTTTCTCCTGATGTTCAGCCAGATCTGGCTTCCTGTAACTTGAGCCCATTATTCTGTGTCCTGCACTCTGGGATGATCGAGAAGAGATCCTGGCCTTCCTCTCTGTGACAACCTTTCAGGTACCGGAAGAGCGCTATCATATCTCCCCTCAGTCTTCTCTTCTCAAGGCTAAACATGCCCAGTTCTTTCAGTCTATCCTCGTAGGGCTTTGTTTCCAGTCCCCTGATCATCTTTGTTGCCCTCCTCTGAACCCTCTCCAGTTTGTCTGCATCCTTCTTAAAGTGTGGTGCCCAGAACTGGACACAGTACTCCAGATGTGGCTTAACCAGTGCTGAGTAGAGGGGAACTAGTACTTCCCAGGATTTGGAAGCTATGCTTCTATTAATGCAGCCCAAAAAAGCATTGGCCTTTTTTGCAGCCACATCACATTGTTGGCTCATATTCAGCTTGTGATCGACAACAATTCCAAGATCTTTCTCGCTTGTAGTGTTGTTGAGCCAAGTCTCCCCCATCTTCTAATTGTGCATTTGGTTTCTTTTTCCTAGGTGGAGAACTTGGCATTGATCCCTATTAAATGTCATTCTGTTGTTTTCTGCCCAGCACTCCGGTCTATCAAGATCACTTTGAATTTTGTTTCTGTCTTCCAAGGTATTACCTATCCCGCCCAATTTTGTGTCATCTGCAAATCTGATCAGCATTCCCTGCACCTCCTCCTCCAAGTCATTAATAAAAATGTTGAGGACCGCTGGGCCCAGCACTGAGCCCTGCAGTGCCCCGCTTGTTACCTCTCCCCAGTTGGAGAAGATCCCATTGATAAGCACTCTTTGAGTCCGATTCTGTAGCCAACTGTGGATCCACCAGATCGTTGTTTCATCTAGCCCACTTTGAGCTAGTTTGCTCATCAGGATATCATGGGGCACTTTGTCAAAAGCTTTGCTGAAGTCAGGGTATAGTATGTCCACAGCATTCCCACAGTCCACAAAGGAGGTTACTTGATCAAAAAATGAGATCAGATTTGTCTGGCAGGATTTGTTCTTGACAAATCTATGTCGGCTTCGAGTAATCACTGCATTGTTTTCAAGGTGCTTACGGATGTATTGCTTTACCATCTGCTCCAGAATTTTCCCAGGGACTGATGTCAGACTGACTGGTTTGCAGTTCCCAGGTTCCTCCTTTTGCCCTTTTTGAAGGTAGGGACAACATTAGGCCTCCTCCAGTTATCTGGCTCTTCACCCATCCTCCATGATTTCCCAAAGATAATAGACAGCGGTTCTTTTCTTCTGCCAGTTCCTTTACTACTCTAGGATGCAGTTCATCTGGCCCTGGAGATCTGAATCATGTCTCCCCTTACCCTCCTTTTTTCCAGTGCCTCAAGGCCAAGAGCTCAAGATCTTCTAGGACTGACAAATATCATCCAATATACTATAATTATTATCCATAACAGAGCTTTTATCAAAATCGAATCACAGGATATAGCAGCTTTTCTGGATTCAGAATCGGAAGTGGGTTGGCGGCAGCATGGAATATACATAGGTCCACCTACGATTCTGCTCTAGATCTGATAATTTGTATTCAATGAAAATAATCATATTTATCCATCTCTCTTAAGTATTATCCATTTTCAAGTTACCAGGTACAGTGAAAGAGTGAAAAGGGCTAGATAAAGATAAAGACGGCAAGACAAACAAGCGGATGCAAGCGGATCATAGCCATAGGGGGCTGATCAAGTCAAGATAAGTCAAGGCCTTTGCACAGTCAGGAAGAAGTTGATCTTGCAGTAGGAAGTGTTGGTGGGAGCCTCACTTGCATGCAGGGAGAGATCACAGCTATTAATATATATTCTGTGCATGATTTTACAAGCATTCTTCCTCAGTCTATTTGTTCTGCACTCCTCCCTGTTGTGCCTTGGGTTTCCCTCCCCTTCATTTATTTCTGCTGTTCTTTGGAGGATAAGATGTTGCCAAGCCAATGAACTATGCTCAAGTTATGTCTGAATTATCTGTGGCTTGAATGATAAATCCTTTTGGCTCTCAGGTTGCCCTAGGCTTCCGAAGCACCTTGTCTCAGCTCTGGCCATCTGAGAGTTTTGTTTTATATTGGAGTGTGTTACTTTGTTCTGTGTTTTTGGTGACGCAATTTGAAAGCTCCATGCAGCTCTAAAGGGTTGTTTTAATCATCAGGATCCAGATGGTGCCTCTGTAGTGTAATAAAACATTCAGATTGAGTCTGGGTTAGACTTACTGTTATACATCTCCCTAGCAAAGCCACAAGATGCACAAGGACAACCAAATCTCCCCCTAAGGAGAAGTCTAATACAAAGACATTAACATAAGTAAAAAGATAGGTACCATCAATTACGAAGGAACAAGCACATCTCAAAAACTCTGGGAGAGGTAAAGAACAGCCACCTCTAGAATGTGGAACACAGAACACAATTCTGAAACGTGGAATTCAATGAGGAAAACAAATAAATTCTAAAGCCAGGCCCAACAGCCACAAGTGGAACCAGCCCTAAAGTGCATTTCTGCAAAAATTCAAATATTCTAGAAAATACATTTCTTTCTACGAACCCCCCATCCTAACAGCCATGTTTACTTTCCAGTTTTGTCCATATTCCAGTGCCCATAACTACCATTCACCCAATTATTATCTCCCTTTAAACCATCTATTTTTCTCATGCTGCCAGAGAACAGCCCCAAGAAAGTAGGGCACATGTAGACATTAGCACTCATCCTGCTAAGATAGGGCATTTTTTGCCTGAGAGGAAATAAGCAGCCTGCCATTTGTTTCCCCTTGGTCTAGTATGAGCTACCTTGTGCACTGTCTGGGACCTAGGTCAGTTAAGCACATTCAGCTGGTCTCAGGCCCTAAACGGATTGTTGGGTTCAGCTGAACTTCAGAAGAAAAGTGTTCTGTGGCATGCTTTCTCTAACACCTCTCTTCATAAGATAGGCTTGGGACAGAGGGGGACTGATCAGGCTCAGCCTCTTCACATCTGAAGTGATCTTGGGATGAGTGGGGAGCTGAGCTCAGAGAAAGTATGTGGCATGATGGAGGATATGTTCCTTTAAGGCCCAACTGAACCCCTGATTGGTTCAGGTGGGCTCAACTAGTCACTGGAGGGCTCATGGGCTCAGCCTCTCTTTACCTCTGAGGTAATCGCTGGGGGACCTGGCTGATGGCATCATTACATATTAATTAGCTCATGTGCAGAACTTTCCCCTAACTGTAATGAAAGCCAGCACTACACAATTTGGAATAGCTAATAATGAATGTCTTCTTGCCATCTCTGATGGTGGGGATACCCAGAGAAGGACCTCAGTAACTGCTCTTTTCATTTGGGCACACTGATGTGGCAGGTGACTCTTTGAGGCACCTGGGTCCCAACCATATAGGCTTTAAAGGTCTGGACACTGGAGTTCTATAATCAGGATGAAGAGGGACAGACTGGAAATTACTCAGGAAAGGTCTAAGATTTTCAGTGAATAAAAGCATTAACTACAGTCAAGGCCAGAAATATTGGAACAAGGATAACTGTTTTGGCAGTTGGCCTCTGTACACCACCACATTGAAGTTGAAAGGAAAGACACCCAGATGGGAGTGAAGTCAGGACTTTCAGCTGTAATTCAAGAGGTTTGACAAAAGTGGGGCACTAACCATTCAGGAAGGACAGCCAGTGGCATACACCCCCCCCCCCATCGTTGATTCGTTGATTCCATAAGTAGTTGATTCCATAAGTAGTGGAACGAATGGCTGACAAGCAGCTGCATGGCCAGGGGTGGCCTGTTTCCTGGGTACCCCATGACCAATCAAGCAGATAAAAGGCCTGGAGGTGGTTCTAAGTGTTACATTTGCAGTTGGTAGCTGTTCACTGGAACTCCCAACATGAGGTCCAAAGAGGTGTCCATGAGAGTGAAGAAGGCCATCATTAGGCTGAGGAAACAAAATAAACCCATCAGAGAGATAGCAAAAACAGTGGGAGCGGCGAATACAACAGTTTGGAACATCCTGAAAAAGAAGGAATCAACTGGCAAGCTCAGCAACAGCAAAAGTCCTGGAAGACCACAGAAGACAACTAAAGTGGATGACTGCAGAATTCTGCTCATGGTGAAGAGGAACCCTTTCACAACATCTAGCCAGGTCAATAACGCTCTTGTTGAGGTAGGCATGTCATTGGCAACATCTACAGTCAAGAGATGGCTTTATGAATGTACATACAGAGGCTTCAAAACAAGGTGCAAACCACTGGTAACACTCAAGAACCGAAAGGCCAGATCAGCCTTTGCCAGCTAACACCTAAAAATGCCTGTCCAGTTCTGGAATAAAATTATTTGGACTGATGAAACCAAGATTAACTTGTACCAGAATGATGGGAAGAGAAAAGTATGGAGAAGGAAAGGAACAGCTCATGATCCAAAGCAGACCACATCATCTGTCAAACATGGTGGAGGCAGTGTTATGGCATGCGCATGTATGGCTGCCAATGGAACCGGGTCACTGGTGTTTATTGATGACCTGATTGCTGATAAAAGCAGCAGGATGAATTCTGAAGTGTATAGGGCTATACTTTCTGCTCAGATTCAGCTGAATGCTGCCAAACTGATAGGACGCTGCTTCATATTGCAGATGGATAATAACCCAAAACAGACAGCAAAAGCTACCCAAGAATTTCTCCAGGCAAAGAAGTGGGATGTTCTTCAATGGCCAAGTCAGTCACCTGACCTCAACCCAATAGAGCATGCTTTTCACTTCCTGAAGACAGGACTGAAGGCAGAAAGACCCACAAACAAGAAGCAGCTGAAGGCAGCTGCAGTAAAGGCCTGGCAAAGCATCTCGAGGGAGGAAACTCAGCATTTGGTCATGTCCATGGGTCACTGACTGCAAAGGATTTTCATACAGGTATTAAAGGCAATCCTTAAGTTTGAAATGTTGGTTTGTTCCATTACTTATGAACCACCAACGATGTGTGTGTGTGTGTATGCCACTGGCTGTACTTCCTGAATGGTTAGTGCCCCACTTTTGTCAAACCCCTTGAATTACAGCTGAAAGTCCTGACTTCACTCCCATCTGGGTGTGTTTCCTTTCAGCTTCAATGTGGTGGTGTACAGAGGCCAACTGCCAAAACAGTTATCCTTGTTCCAATATTTTTGGCCCTGACTGTATAAAGACCAAATACAAATAACTTTAACCTTAAACACAGTTAATTACAAATAACTGTTATTAGGACAGTGACAGTTGCTTCTACAGTTCCTTGGACTGCTGTAGCTGGCCTCTGCCGCTGCATTTCACCCTCCTCTTGGGCTAAGGGCTGCTCTTTCTGTCCCTTTCTCTTTGCTTTTGCCACTCTGCCTTATCTTTCTCCTCAGAGGCTCTGCTTCACTTGCTGCCTTCTCTTGTTTTTCTCCTCAACCTATCCTCCCTCCTTGGGTTTCTCCTCCAACCATTTCTCTCCTTCTTGCTCATTTACCTGACCAGCTCCAACAGACTTTCTTAAACTCCAACCTCATTCACTTTTCTCTCCATTCTACTTTTCACAGCTTACATTCCATGGCCCTTAGGAGCAGGTATTACACCAGCATCTTCAATTGGGCTCAGAAACAAATTAGCAGCCACTGCAACTCAGGACTGGTGAGATATGTTCCCAGAGAGCTGTCCTGGTAAAAATCCTAACAGCCACATTTTTAATCCGTGGTAGTTTACGAACTCTCTTCAAGGGCAGCCAGACATTCAATGTATTACAGTAGTCTAAATGGGAAGTCACCACAGCAGGGATCACTGTAGCTAGATTACCCTGTCCAGGAGAATTCACAGCTAGCATACCAGCCTAAGCTTGTAAAAAAGGCTCCATGCTATGAACGACAACTGAACTCAAAGTGACAAAGCTAGATGAAAGCTATACTTCAGAAGGAGTGTCACCCCATCCATGCCCATTACCTGTTTTTTCTTTCCTAGGTACAATATTGTATTATTTGCTTAGGGTGCAATCCTATGGCCTCTAGTCAGTGGCTAGACGGCCATAGGATAGGTTGGTTCCCGGGAACTGACCTCAGAGCCTGCATTCCAAGGTTAGTTCCCTGAGAACTGACCTCCACCCCCTTCCGCGCTGCCTCCTAGGCAGCGTGGAATTGCCCCGCACTCGGAAGAGGAGCGCAGAGTGGCGAAAATGGGGCATTCCTGGGGGCGTGGCAGGGAGGGCAGAAGTGCCGTTCTGTTGCTTCCTATGCGTCGGCCATTGTCTGCCCCCCCCTGCTCCGCCTTCCCGTGGCTAGACAGCCGAAGTTGGCTATCTAGCTGCGAATGCAGGGCAGCTGAAGCATGGAGGGGCCAATCCCCTCCGTGTTGCTGCTGCCCGCATTGGATAGGTGGTCACCTGCGAGTTCGGAGGTGGCCACCTATCCCAATAGGATTCAGCCCTTAGTTGACTATTACTACTGTAATGCTTCACTGTGCCACAACTGCCTTGTGAGGTGGGCCAGTTGTGCACACTATATCTGACTGGTAGGATCCCTCCATCCCTCCTTTTTCATCTTAGGTAGGAGGACCATAGAGCTACAAGCTAGTTATCCACCTGGGATGAGGTAGCAACCAGCTGAGGCAGTAATCAGCTGAGGCCTCAAAACAACAGGCAGACAGTTGGCTTTGCTCGTTATTTCCCATAGGTGCAAATAAGTAACACAGGTAGGTGAGCCGAGTGAAACCAGGTGGAGAGAAAAGCCTCTGCTGAAATTGCCAGAAACTCATGTGCAACATCTTCGAGTGGTCACAGGAGGAGGTGACCAGAGTGACAGAGTGGTGGACCAGAGTGACAAAGGAATAAAGAACAATATTCCAACTTTATTATGTTTAGCCAGGGGAGAGGGGACTGCCCAACTTTTTTCAGATCTTCTTCCCACTTTTTGGGTTAGGAGATAGACTAGAGAAGTGTTAATTAAAAAGGAGATGGTTTTAGCTATCTCTGACAGACTTGTTACATCAAAACTCTTCCTCTTTTGTGATCTAGAAGCCCTGGAAAGATGTGTGTTATTCCAAGTAGGTGATAGGTGCCAGCATCCTGGTCAAATAAGGTTGTAGCTTTAGGATTTTTCTTGTTGCTGTTGTTGTTGTTCAGTCGTGTCCGACTCTTCGTGACCCCATGGACCATAGCACGCCAGGCCTTCCTGTCCTGCGCTCTCTCTTGGAGTGTGCTCAAGTTCATATTCATTGCATCGGTGATACTATCTAGCCATCTCATCCTCTGCTGTCCCCTTCTCCTTTTGCCTTCAGTCTTTAGGATTTTTCTACATGAGGCTTTTATTGTGAACTTGTCATTCCTCACTCACGGTTGTTTATGGCTGCTTTAGATGATGTTGTGACCCTCCAGTTTCACTTCTGTTTTTTTAAGAGCACTTTTGCATGGGGGGGGGGAGAGCGAGGAAAATGCAGGGTTTTTAAAATCTCAAAACAGAGCACAAGTTCCCACTACTGTAATTGTGTTATTCCACTATACCATAGCACCACCTAGAGTTTATGTAGTGGAAAGTATGGAAAGTTGGGAAAGGGAAAGCTCTTTGCGTGGAGATCTGATTTCAATTCTGCAACAAAACCATAAGTAGACAGAGCAGATTAACAGCCTTGCCTAGAAAAGCTCTCAGAGAAATAGACAATGAAGTGCAGTTTAGCATCACAACTACTATTTAGGGGAAAAGAGAGATTTCTCAGATGTTGAGTTTTGAATAGAATTCAGAGGTTTTATTGAATCCTCAACAAAGTCATGCATTGCCTCTCTTGATTTCCTAGAAATTTTGCAATGTCTTCCTCAAATAATTGCCATAGAGGATTTCTATCTTGCTCTTAATTTGCCCTTATCAGGAACCTTAAACATGTGAAGTCCTTGAACATGTGGAACATACTAAAGAAGGGAACTTTATTTTAAATTGAAATTGAATACATAAGGGAGTGCTATACAAAGTAACAAGGGCTGCGGTGGCTTAGTGGTTAAGACGCTGAACTGCAGACTGGAAGGTCGGCAGGTCAGCAGTTCGAGACCCTGGTGCTGCGTGACGGAGTGAGCTCCCGTCTTCAGTCCCAGCTCCTGCCAACCTAGCAGTTCGAAAGCAAGAAATTGCAAGTAGATAAATAGGTACCGCCTCGGCGGGAAAGGTAACAGCGTTCCGTGCACCTCGGTGTTCAGTCATGCCGGCCACATGACCACGGAAGCGTCTTCGGACAGCGCTGGCTCTTCGGCTTAGAAACGGGGATGAGCACCGCACCCTAGAGTCGGACACGACTGGTTGGGGACACCTTTATACAAAGTAACAGCAGACATTCTGCACTTGTCTGGAATTAGGGATTATGACTTCCACAGCAAGGGGATGTTGCTTGAAGCACCTCTAATTTTAGAAAGTCATGAGTTGCTGTCAATTTTCTAACAGAAGTAATTATGTATTTAAGTTAAATTTTTAAAAAGGGAAGAAAGGGGAAAAAGAAACACTGTCTATCAATGGGAAGTATCCTACACTGTCACTGCACCTCCACTAGTTCTGTTGCACAAGCAGGACCCACCGCTAGTGCAACATGAGCTAGCTAGAAAACCTAGAAATGAGCGGGACATTCTTCTGCAAAAAAACCCTTCTGTGAGTTCTGCTAACCTGTCCCAGAAACTAGCATTTCTGCTAATTTCAAGTTTTTTCAGGAACCGCAAGCTTCCCATTGCACTAGCGGTAGGTCCCTCTAGTGCATGGGCAGCGTAGGATACTGCCCCTTTTAAGAACATAAGAACATAAAAAGAGCCAATCTGGACCAGACCAAGGGTCCATCTAGTTCAGCATTCTGTTAACACAGTGGCTGACCAACTATGTTCACTGTTCACACAGTGGCTGATCAGCTTCACACATACTATGCACTGTCTGAAGAAGTACTTCCTTTTATCTGTCCTGCATCTCCCACCTGGGATGGGATGGCCCCGCGTTCTAGTATTACGAGAGAGGGAGAAAAATGTCTCCATATCCACATTCTCCTCACCATGCATAATTTTTCTCCGTGACTCTTTATTCCTGAGATACTACTGAAGGGGATTGGGGGACAGGACTGCAGTCATTTCCACTGTCCACTTTTTGAAATGGTTGGACATGTGGAGGAGGCAGCTTCCCCCCTTCAACAAGAATGCCAGACTACTGAAATGAGTATTATAGAGATGGTGGAGAGATTGCAACCATATTTCTTGTGGATATGGAGCTTCTATTTAATCTTCTTTCAGCTAAAACTCCAGACTCCCCTGGGAAGAAAAGCAGGAAAATGCTCTTGTTGCTACATCTCTTCTACCAACTTCATGGCTTGCCTATAAAAATTCTGTATACGGAATTTGGGAATACAGTTTGTAATCATGCCGTGCCTGGAATTTTGTCACTGCTCAGGTTCTCAACAAATATGTTTTAAAAAATTAACACAGGCATTTATAGTAATTTTCTGTTTTTTGTTTCAAAGAGGCTTGCAGTGAGACATTTCACAGCCTCTCTTACTGTGAGAGCTCTAGGGAGAAATGTGTACACTTACTTCACAGACACCCAGTGGGTTCTTCCTTAATGTGAAAGTGTCACAAAAGCTCACAATCCAGTTTTGGAACATCCTACACAGCTATTTACCATTTCTATCATAGTTCGAATGTGCAAAGTGTTTTAATTAAAACTTCTGAGTTCCACCATTCTGAGCTGTTATGAGCTGTATGTATGTGCAACATTGCTTTTCACTGGGTATTGAAAGTGAACATCCATCAGGATAAGACATTTGGACTTGCTCTTTTTTATTTGTTCTGTAAGTTTCAACACATTTCCCTATCCATCTCAACCTCCAAGTGCGCTTGTTTTAGTCATTCAGACCATATTCTTGCTACTTAAATCATGCCTAACCTTATGTTTTTAGGAATACGCTACTCAGTCAACATTTCAGTATGTTCTGTATACTCAACTCTGCACCTCCCCACAATCCTCAAGTTGTAATACATGTATCTATAGGTATATTCATGCTGTAGAATCCAAGGAGGAAAAATGCTGTATATCCAACTCCTCCTTTCCTGTCTTCTGAGTGCTTCTCTCAGCATGCTCCACCTGGGTATGAAAGTTGCCCAAGGAGAAACATTCATTCATTCATTCATTCATTCATTCATTTTATTTATTAATCGCCCATCTGGCCGGTCACCCAGCCACTCTGGGCGATGTACAACAATAAAAACAGTTTACACAATAAAATTCAACATTAAAAACATCACATTTCTAAAATTACCCTAGCCCACCCCAAATGCCTGCCTGAACAACCATGTTTTTAATGCATGGCAGAAGCTCATTAAAGAGGGGGCATGGCAGAGTTCCCTAGGGAGGGAGTTCCACAGAGTGGGGGCCACCACAGAGAAGGCCCTCTCCCTCATCCTCACCAGTCTAGCTGTCCTGGCTGATGGGACAGAGAGAAGGCCATCTGAGGCTGATCTTGTTGAGTGGCCTGTCTGGTGTTGCTGGAGGCGCTCCTTGAGATAGGCTGGGCCAGAGCCGTATAGGGTTTTAAAGGTCAAAACCAACACCTTGAATTTGGCCCGGAAAACAACTGGTAGCCAGTGCAGCTCCTTCAGCACTGGAGTGATGTAATCTCGCCAGCGGCTGCCTTTAATCAGGTGAGCTGCCATGTTCTGTACCAGCTGCAGCTTCCAAACCGTCTTCAAGGGTAACCCCACATACAGTGCATTACAGTAGTCTAAAAGAGAGGAGACCAGGGCATGTACTCCTGATGGGAGCAAATGGTCGGGAAGGTAGGGGCGCAGCCGCCGTATCAGATGGAGTTGGTACAGCGCTGTCCGGCTCACAGCTGACACCTGAGCTTCCATGGACAGCTGGGAGTCTAAGATGACCCCCAAGCTGCAGACCTGGTCTTTCAAGGATAACCGTACCCCATTCAACACCAGGTCAACATCCCCCAACCTCCTCTTGTCTCCCACCAAGAGTACCTCGGACTTGTCTGGGTTCAGCTTCAGCTTATTCCTCCCCATCCAGCCACTCACCATCTCCAGACATTTGGACAGGGATTCTACGGCCAACCTTGGTGAAGATTTGAATGAGAGGTAGAGCTGCGTGTCATCCGCATATTGATGACACCGCACCCCAAACCTCCTGATGATAGCCCCCAGCGGCTTCACATAGATATTAAATGGCATCGGGGAGAGGATGGAACCCTGTGGCACCCCACAAGTGAGTGGCCACGTGTCTGAAACCTCCTCTCCCAGTGCTACCCTCTGGTACCTGCCAGAAAGGAAGGACCGGAACCACCACAATACGGTGTCTCCAATGCCCAACCCCTCCAGGCCGTCCAGGAGGATACCGTGGTCAACGATATCAAAAGCTGCTGAGAGGTCGAGGAGAACAAGGAAGGAACATTCGCCCCTATCCAGAGCCCTCCTCATATCATCCACCAAGGGGACCAAGGCCGTTTCTGTCCCATGCCCAAGCCTGAAGCCCGACTGAAATGGATCTAGATAATCGGCTTCTTCCAAGTGTGCCTTCAACTGCATCGCCACCACCCGATCAATCACCTTGCCCCAAAAAGGCAGATTTGAGACTGGGCGAAAATTGTTCAGAACTTGGGGATCCAAGGAAGGCTTTTTTAAAAGTGGTCTTATCACTGCCTCCTTGAGGGCTGATGGCATCACTCCCTCCTCAAGGGAGGCGTTCACCACCGCCTTGATCCCCTCACCCAGCCTCTCTCTGCAGCTCATAATGAGCCAAGATGGGCAAGGATCAAGTAAGTAGGTGATCGGCCTTACAGATGAAAGCACCTTGTCCACTTCATCAGGAGGAAGAAGCTGGAACCGATCCCACAAAACCGGTGTGCCACAGACCGCCTCCTGCTCACTAACTGTATCCACAGCGCACGGAATAACGCTCCTAATCCGATCAATTTTATCTGCAAAGTGCCTTGCCAAGGCCTCACAGGAGGCCTTAGAGTGCTCTAGCATCCATAATGTGGCTTGTCCCATAACCATGGTTAATGCATTGGTGATGGGCTGTGGAACCTCATGCATAACCTCCCCAGCACATCCTCCTTTGAGCTGATTTCAATATTCAATATTATCCCCCTAATATTCAATGCAGCATTAGGGGAGCGGGGCGGGGGGGGGGGGGAGAGCTGGTCCCTTTACAAATAAAAGCAGATCAATACATGTAACAAAGCCATACATAATGTGCTGGGCTGAGCTGAAAGGGGGGGGGGCTTCTTTCCACAAAACCTCTCCCTCTGCAAAAAGCCCCTCCCCTGCATTTCAGATATCTTTCAAGGGGCATGTGAACAGGAATTAAAATGCTTGTCTGCTTTGAACTGACAACACTCACTTTAAAGGAGGTGATTTCCCACAGCACAATTCCCCCTCCTTCTGCAAGTGCTTTGCAATCCCAGAAGGGTTGGGATTGCAATCTTTACTACGAAAGGCTACTTTTTCTAGGGGAGTGCTGATCTTTTGGAGAAAAAATTCATCTTGTGGAAGTGAATTCCATAATTTAACAATGTGCTATGTGAAGAAGTACTTCCTTTTATCTGTCCTGAATCTCCCATCGATTAGCTTCATGGGGTGACTAGTCTTAGGAGAGTGGGAGAAAAATATCTCCCTACAACTATTTCAGATGTAGTAACCTTGCCTCATAGGGGAGATGCTCCATCCCCTTCATCATTTTAGGGTGCAATCCTATGCAGATAGGCTGCTGCCTCTGAACTCGGAGGTGACCACTTATCCAATGCAGGGCAGGAGGAGCACAGAGGGCATCATTCCCTCCACGCTTCTCCTGCCCTGCATTTTCAGCTGTCTAGCCGTGGGAGAGCGGAGCAGGGGAGGAGGCTGCCGGACAACACATAGGATGTGTTGTACCGGCATTTCTGCCCTCTCTGCCCTGGAACACCCCCCAGAACGCCCTGTTTTGGTCGCTCTGCGCTCCTCTTGCGAGCACGGGGCCTGGGGCTGTTCTGCGCTGCCTGCGAGGCAGTATGGAAGTGGGGGGAAGGTTGGTTCTCCGGGAACCAACCTCACAGCATGGGCTCCGAGGTCGGTTCCCGGAAAACCAGATATCCTATGGCCATCTAGCCACTGACTAGCAGCCATAGGATTGCTCCCTCCGTTGCCTTTTTCTGCACTTTTTCCAACTGTACAATATCCTTTTTTTTTAGGTGTGGCAACCAGAATTATAAACATGATAGCAAATGTGGTCATACCATAGATCTATATAAGGGCAGTATGATATCGGCAGTTTTATTTTCAATTCCTTTTCTAATTATGCCTAACATGGAAAAAAAAACACCACCTGCCGCCATTTTTTGCATCAGCTGCACCCTGGGTCAACAGTTTCATCAAGCTGTCCACCACAACCCCAAGTTCTCTTTCTTGGTCAGTCACCACTAGGTCAGATCCCATCAGCATATACATGAAGCTGGGATTCCCCCCCCCCCCAACATGCATCATTTCACAACTGCTTACGTTGAACTGCACTTGCCATTTTGATGCACATTCTCCCAGTTTGGAGAGATCCTTTTGGAGCACTTTGCAATCCCTTTTTGTTTTAACCACCCTAAATAATTTGGTGTCATCCACAAACTTGGCCACCTCACTACTCAATCCTTTGATCGTTTATGAACAAGTTGAAAAGCACTGGTCCCAATACAGATCCCTATGGGACCCCAATGTTTATATCCCTCTATTAGGATAATTTATAATTTTATCCTACTCTCTGCTTTCTGTTCTTTAACCACTTGCTGTTCCATAAGAGGACCTCTCCTCTTATTCCATGACTGCTATGTTTGCTCAGGAGTCTTTGGTGAGAGACTTTGTCAAAAGCCTTTTGGAAGTTCAAGTAAACCTTATCTACCAGATCACCCCTGTCTATTTGCCTCAGCTCCTTAGGCTCCCTTTCTGAAAACATCAGTTCAGGAAGAGCTATCTGTCCTACATCTTCTGCAGTTAAAACAGATGAAAAGAACTCATTCAGCTTCTCTACAATCTCCTTATCCTCCTAGTACTCCTTTAACGCTGTTGTCATCCAAGGGTCCAACTGCCTCTCTAGCTGGTTTCCTGCTTCTGATATATTTTAAAAAATCTTCGTTGTTAGCCTTCATGTTGTTTGTGATATACTCCTCAAAAGGTTTTTTTTTCATCTCTTATTGTCTCCTTGCATTTCCTTTGTGCAAGTTTGTGCTCCTTTTTGAATGCCATAGCAGCATTCAAAGTGCCAAGAAGAGACCTCCCACTTTTCTATTGTCACTGCTAAAGTAGCCACCATTTAAAGGGGTTTGAGGGCTGAAAAGGGTGGCTTAGGGGAAAAGATTCTAGCCCATTATTCTCTAAATTATGCCACTGGGAGCACAATATGGTTTGAATTTGGCACAAAATTAACCTAGCTATTTTCTGATTTTTTACAGAAAAAATAGCTCAGTTTGCCAAGCCCAATTCTGAAGTGAACTGGAATTCCAAATCACCCCATTGCAGTAGCCCAAAGAGGGGAAAAAGGGAAGAGAGCAAGAGCTCCTTCCCTGCCATCATTGTTGCTGCAGCCATGGAAATGAATCAGTGGGAAGGGGTAAATTGTTCTCTAGTTCAAATTACAATCCGAACTGCAGAAACACAATTCGGAATAATATTGTTGCTTTATGAGTGTGCCAAATTTGTATTCTGAACTGGGCCACTATTGAGTTTGATGACATCACTACTGAGTATAATTCTGAATGGTTCAAAAATAGAAGTCATCTTGTAAAAATCTGCTTCTCCTTCTTGGAGATTCAGCTGTTGAGTTTCAAGGTCTTTGTCTCGTTTAAGTACATATTTCTAAGATGTATCATAAGGATAACTATATAACAGAGATTTTCTTTAGTGTACTCTTATTTTATTTTATTATTTATTTACTGTATTTGGTTTATACCTCATCCTTCCACTAAAAAAAATGGCACTCAAGACAGCTAATAATATCAAAATAAAAACTGAATTAAAACAATTATAAAAAAATAAAAACACAATAATAAAAGAAATAAAACAGTACCTAACCCTATAGAATCCCCTTCAGCAAGCTTACATGCTAAAAGCCTGTCTGAATAAAAACACCATTGCCTGCTGAGTGAAGGACAATAAAGAGGGAGCCTCCTTCCACAAGGAGTTCCAGAGCAGGGGGGCAGCCACTGAGAAGGCCCTCTCTCACATCCCCTCCAAACATGCCTCTGACAGCAGCAGGGGTTAGAAAAGGGCTTCCCTGGAAGACCTTAAAACCTGGGAAGACTTATATGACAGAACACCATCTTTCAGATAGTCTGATCCCAAGTTATACTGGCCTTTATAGGTCATAACCAGCACTTTGAATTGTGTCTGGAAACTGAGCAGTAGCTAGTGAAGCTGTTGTAAAAAGGGAGTCACATGCCCCCTGTAACCAGCCCTGATCAACAGTCTGGCCACAGCATTCTGGACCAGCTGAAGTTTCCAAAAACTTTTCAAAGGCAGCCCCATGTAGAGCCTGTTACATTAGTTCAAACTGGATGTAACTAAAGCATACATCACCATGGCCAGATCAGACATCTCAAGAAATGGGTGCATTATATTATCAGGTCATTATATTGTGACATTATAATCTAGTTTTCAAAGTCTATTAGTTGTCTGAACACATTGTTTCATAGTCCATAATTACAAGACAATCTTTTCTGCAAATATTGATAGACCATGGCTTATAACTAATCATTTCATTTACAAACTCCTTGTATAAGAGAGCTCTGTTGTTCCTGACCAGCCTCTTCTCTTGGTATCCTAACTTTTGCAATTATGTCAGGCTGTGGACTTTGGCTTATGTGTAACAGAAGTCATACGTTACCCTTATGGACAGCAGAGCCATCAGGGCTGGCACCATCAGCAGAGTTGGACAGCTGCCAGACCCATAACCTATTAAGTGCCTATTGAGGCACTCACTACTCAAATAGTAGTGTTAACCTCAACTTTCACTTGGCATGGGATCCAGTCAGTTCAGAGGTATTGCACATTGCTTCTGACCTGGCCAGGCCTCGAACCAAGCAAGATTATTCCTGAGTACCATGTAACAATGAAGAAGATCCTGGGATATTCAATTCACATGCTTCACTCCAAAAGATAAAAGGGCCCGCCTACAAAAGGTATCTGAGCCTCCCCTCTCAAAGCTGAAGTTAGCCTTGGAGGACACCAGAAAGACAGCAACACTTGTATTTTTCTTCCCCAGCCCCACCCCTGGACATAGCCTTGAGCTCAGTAGCATGCACTAGTGCATGTCGGCCATATAGACTATGGCTGAAGCTCGCAGTATACCTGTACCGCAGATACTAGACTGGAACAGTGCACCTGCTCCCTGAAATCTGAGCTATCCAGCCATGTTTTTAAACACAAAATCAAGCTTTGTGAAGGACAGCTCCAAGCATAAGAAATAGACTGCCTTCTCAGTAGGAACAGGAAAGGCAGGATTGGTGGGCATAGCCTTCTTGTTATTGATGTTATCAAGACATGTAATGCTGTAAGAAAAAATGCAAGTTTTCTATTCTTTTTTATAACCTGTGATCAAGAAGCCATTTTGTTCATATAGAAGCTAGAATCAACTGGAAAACTATAAACAGAAAGGTACCTTTAAAAGGGGAATTTTTGAGTGCTCAGGATCTTGCACTCTGAGCTCTAGCCTTTCTTGTTGATCTTTCCAATGATCTTATTAACCTTGTATGAAATTTGGACCTCTACTCAGAAGAGCATCCTTATATTTGCAAATTCTATATAAAAATAATTTAGGGAGAAGCTGATGGGTTAGAAATGTAATTGATATTTACCTTTTAAAAACCAAATGTCATTGGATTGTTCTGTTTTCAATAGCACAGAAAAGAATTTACTTCTCACAGCCCATTAAACCTGTTTCTACCTTTCCATCTCCCTCACCAGGTCCCTCAAATTCCATGAATACAGATTGGAAAACACAAAACCACTTTGCTGGTGAACTGCTGAGAAAAGGTTTCAACATGACTGGTATTAACTGTGCAGATCTCCGACCTTCTATTTATATCTAGGATAATTGGGGAGTAGAAATATTTGCATTGCTAATTTTATTCTATTACGAACAAACACAGGGTCTCCATAATACGATTTAATGGCTGCACTTAAGCTGCTGCCCCCTCCCATTTCTTTCTTCTTATTGAATGTTTCCTCTCCTCAGATTAATAAGCTCCCAAACAAAGGGCTCACTGTGTCATTGCTCCATTATTACAGAGTTTTGGTGCAACAACAACATAAAAAGTTGACATTACCTACCCTAACCAAAGACAGAAAACAGAACACTCGAAGGAGGCCACAGAAAATGGTAATCAAAACAGAACACCAAATGAAATTATTTTGTTGCTACTTCCTTATTAGGAATTAATGAATACCCCAAAATGTTTCCATTTCAGACAATATATAAATTCTAATGCATATTAAGAGCCAAAACACATTTTACTTTTAACAATGTAGGTAGCAGATATACTGTGTGTGTGTGTGCATATATATATTTACTCTAGAGCAAGTGCAGAGGTCCCAATCTGAACTGGGATGCTGCGGGGGGGGGGGTAGCCTTTAATCCTTTTCACCTGTAGTAGTCCTAATCTGGATTGAGGTGTGTGTGTGTGTCTGGAATATATATATTCCCAAACAGTGATCTGGTGTTTGTTTTTTTTAACAGATACCTTTATTAAAGCATGGCAGGGAGAGGAGGGGACATGGATCCACTGGATCCAAAGGTCTCCCAACCACTGTCCCTGCCCCTGGCATGGTGGCACCGCATGTCAAGCAGATGGGCTCAGAGGCCCATCTAGCAAAAAATATAGCAAATGATGGTGGAGAGACAAAAAAGCCTTTATTGTTCTTCCCGCCCTGCCAGCAAGAACCTGGCAGGGTATAGGATACTCGGAAGCCTCTGATCTCAGAGGCTTCCATCATTCAGGCACCTAATCCATAGGATTGTGCCCTAATCTATGATTTAGTTTCTATTAATAAATGACATCATAATCGTTGAATGGCTGCTCTCTAGAAAGACCCACTGTCTGTCACTGTATGATCCCACAAGACTTTGCAAATATGCTAATGAGTTGACTGACACAGTTTAGAGTTCCTCTGTTGACAGACTGAGCTGTGCATCAGGACTCCCCGCCCCCGGCCCAACACGCACACATTTGAATCTTGCCTCTGTCATTAACTCACTTGGTAGCTTCAGGCAAGCGACTATTTTCTCAGTCTCTCACCTGCAGTATCGAAATAATAATACAAATCTACCTTACAGGATTGTTGTAGGTATTACAGGTAACATATGCAAAGACCTTTGACCATTCAAAAATATTTTTATTATGAGCATCCCCCAAAGGAAAAAAACTAGATGCATTCAGAGAAAAACCAAGCAACTATGCGCACCTG
Source organism: Heloderma suspectum (assembly GCF_057233095.1). Lineage (NCBI taxonomy): Eukaryota > Metazoa > Chordata > Lepidosauria > Squamata > Helodermatidae > Heloderma > Heloderma suspectum. The sequence continues at coordinate 237,183,800 of NC_139461.1, forward strand.
ACTTTTCCAGGTAAGGAACACTGTCAAGTCCCCTTTGCATCATATTCAAATACTGAAAGGAACAGTGGCATCTAGAGAGAAGATTTATTGTTAAGCTTACCTACTTATCTATGCAACACTAAAACCATGGAATGCAAGCATAAATCCTAAACCAACAGAACTGGACACACTTTGCTTAAGATATTCCCTTATCTCCATTCGGTCATGACAAATACTGCAGGCTCTTTCCCCCAGCATTCATAACAAAGTCCTTATTATTACACATCCAGTCAGTAACATCTGTAGTGAGACTCTCTCAACAGCAACAATGTCAATATAGTATACAATGCTAATATATCATATTCGCTAATTCAATAAACTACTGGCTAGACAATGAATTCCCATTCACTCCTCATACCAGCTCCACCAGGGTGAACCATACTCTGTGCACATACAGACAAGGAGCCCTCCACACTGCAGTTGCTGCTTAACTGCCAGTATGCATGTGATTTCAGGGGCTCTGATTAACCACCAAGACTTAGCGAGAGATAGAGCAGTTCTCATGTGTGCGGTCGTCTGCCCTGATGGTCTTCTCCTGGCAACCTCTATACCACCAGCAGCTTTCTATTGCAATATGTTCACCTGCAGCCTTTGATAACATTCACCAAGGCAAGCAAATGGTGCTGCCCTCTGTCTAGTGGCAAGCCTTCCTCCAAACCTTGAAGTTGCAGAGGAGAGCAGGAATAGTTCTGGCAACTGCGAGGCAATCCCTGCACCATCCCCAGCAAGGAAGAGTGGTGGGGCAGCAGCACTCTGAATCCTGCCACTGCGTAGTGGGTGAAGCCAGCATGCTCCCTGTCTCTCTTCCCTGGAGGAAAGAGAGGTGGGTGAAGACTTGATCAGCCATTTCTTGGCAGATGGAATGTGAGCCCCCCTTGCTGAGCATTAGCTGAAGTTAAAATGCTCCCCACCTCCCTTTCCCATAGGCTTCCTTTGCAGTTGTATGGAGGCACTCGCTTCTATCAAGCCAGCAGCGGGAAGAACCTTCTGACCATAATAAAAATATAAGAAATATTTTACAGTGTAATTTAACTTTCAACTAATTTTCACAATAAATATTTATTTCAAGTGCTATGTGTATCACAGAGCATCCTCCTCATCACATCTCCTGACACCAGCCTAGTGCTTGCCCCATGTTATACTGCACTTCAAAATGTGGAAAGCTTTGTACCTCTTCACCTCACAATGTTTACCTGACCACATGACTCCCTGTCCCAGAACCTCTTGTATGCTAAGCCATAATCCAGCGTAGTGCAAAGTCTTGTTCCCATGAACCTGGGAATACATAGAGGAATAGAAGTGTGCCACTTCTTTAACATGTTGATTACAAAAATCAGGAATGCATGAAACAAATGCTGCTGTAATCTCCTATCCCTCCAATGATTCCTCTTTCCAAGTACTGGGAAAAAGGCAGGATATAAATAAATATACTACTACTACTAATTTATTTTACAGTGCTTTGCCTAAGGCAAGGGGTTCAAGGAAGAATCCCTGCTACACACAAGGGAAATAGTATGGTGTCAACAAGAGGAGAAACCCACGAAGACTGGGATTGAAACATGCTGAAAGACAAAGTTACCATATGACAGTTCTGTTCCAAAGCATTTCCAACAGAGGTTTAGGTCTTCAAGCACATTCCTATTACTAACAATAATGTATAAGCTACTGGAGCATTTTGCTTTATGCTGGACACCAAGTTCTGTACAGTTTAAGGAATGTTTGAACCAGCTGACTCAAGAAGCATTGACCTCATGGAGTCCATCAATGATAAGTATCCTTGAGTACCAGGGCTTCAGATGTGCTTGTTACCTGAGGAAATGAAATAGGATGCTGGTGATAGTGCTAAGATACACTCTTCTCTGTTTAGCGGCTGGAGTCAGAGTTCCGATACCCCAAGTAAAGCTCAGTTTTGGAAAGCAGATAGATCTCTGAGAAGATCACAAAGACTTATCTGAGGCAGATTTCAAAATATGAAGACTTGCCACAGGAAAGCTGCATTGTTGTTGTTGTTGTTGTTGTTATTGCTGCACTTTTGATGTACATAGCATTTGAATTTCTGGAGAAACATGCAGTGAAGAAAGGTCCCTGTCCTAAGGAGCTTATAATTTAAATTTAGACAGTGGTCACATCCACACATAGCAATAAGCCAAAACTTCTGCCTTATCCTGGTTTACTGTGAATGAGCAGCAAGCTTATACAGGTAGCTTGTTCACTCCTATTTTGCTCTTCTTTCCATGCGAGTGGATAAAACAAACCAGGAATGGAAAGTTTTGTGTGATGTCTGGACCTGGGCTCCTGGTTTGTGGCTCCCAAATAAGCCAAGATCGTAAGCCAGGAATAAAGGTAGTATACAAACTGCATGTTGTTGTTGTTGTTGTTCAGTCGTTCAGTCGTGTCCGACTCTTCGTGACCCCATGGACCATAGCACGCCAGGCCTTCCTGTCCTGCGCTCTCTCCCGGAGCGTGCTCAAGTTCATATTCATTGCATCCGTGATGCTATCTAGCCATCTCATTCTCTGCCGTCCCCTTCTCCTTTTGCCTTCAGTCTTTCCCAGCATCAGGGTCTTTTCCAGGGAGTTTTCTCTTCGCATTAGGTGGCCAAAATATTGGAGCTTCAGCTTCAGTATCTGTCCTTCCAATGAGCAGTCAGGGTTGATTTCCTTTAGGATGGACTGATTTGACCTCCTTGCAGTCCAGGGCACTCGTAAGAGTCTTCTCCAGCACCACAGTTCGAAAGCATCAATTCTTCGGCGCTCAGCCTTCCTTATAGTCCAGCTCTCACAGCCATACATTACTACTGGGAAAACCATAGCTTTGATTAGACGGACCTTTGTCGGCAAGGTGATGTCTCTGCTTCTTACTATGCTGTCTAGGTTGGCCATAGCTTTCCTCCCAAGGAGCAAGCGTCTTTTAATTTCATGGCTACAGTCACCGTCTGTGGTGATCTTGGAGCCCAAGAAAGTAAAATCTGTCACTGCTTCCATTTCTTCCCCTTCTATATGCCAGGAAGTGATAGGGCCAGATGCCATGATCTTCGTTTTTTTAATGTTGAGTTTCAAACCAGCTTTTGCACTCTCCTCTTTCACCCTCAACAAGAGGCTCTTGAGATCCTCTTCGTTTTCTGCCATTAGGGTGGTATCGTCTGCATATCGGAGGTTGTTGATAATTCTCCCAGCAATCTTAATTCCGACCTCTGATTCATCCAACCCGGCATTTCTCATGATGTACTCTGCATATAAGTTAAATAAGCAGGGTGACAATATGCAGCCTTGTCGTACTCCTTTCCCAATTTTGAACCAATCGGTTGTTCCATGTCTGGTTCTTACTGTTGCTTCTTGACCCTCGTACAGGTTTCTCAGGAGACAGGTAAGGTGGTCTGGTACTCCCATCACTTTCAGAATTTGCCACAGTTTGTTGTGATCCACACAATCAAAGGCTTTAGCGTAGTCAATGAAGCAGAAATAGACGTTTTTCTGGAATTCTCTTGCTTTCTCCATGATGCAGCGAATGTTGGCGATTTGATCTCTAGTTCCTCTGCCTCTTCTAAACCCAGCTTGTACTTCCGGTAGTTCTCGGTTCACATACTGCTGAAGCCTAGCTTGTAGGATTTTGAGCATCACCTTGCTGGCATGTGAAATGAGCGCAATTGTGCGGTAGTTTGAACACTCTTTGGCGTTGCCCTTCTTTGGAATTGGAATGTAAACTGACCTTTTCCAGTCTTGTGGCCACTGTTGAGTGTTCCAGATTTGTTGGCATATTGAATGCAGCACTTTAACAGCATCATCTTTTAGGATTTTAAATAGCTCGGCTGGAATACTGTCATCTCCGCTAGCTTTGTTGTTACTAATGCTTGCTAAGGCCCACTTGACTTCACTCTCTAGGATGTCCGGCTCAAGTTCAGTGACCGTACTATCATGGCTATCAGGGACATTCAGATCTTTCCTGTATAGTTCTTCTGTGTATTCTTGCCACCTCTTAATCTCATCTGCTTCTGTTAGGTCCCTGCCCAGAATTCTATTCATTCCCAATAAACCAGGATAAACCAGCAATTCTGGCTTACTGTTATGTGTGAACACAGGCAGTGGCTGCATTTGGATATTATGATAAACTATGGGTTACTGTGATGGGAACAAACCTGTGTGTAGCTTGGGCTTGTGTGCTTCTCCTCCCCTCTCCTCCTCTCGCACGTCTGCAAGGAGACTGGAAATTTTTGTTCCATTTTAGGTTAACTGCACTTTAGACTGTCATCCAAACCATAAACTGTGATTAATCTTTACTATGGTTTGTTGAAATAAGCCAGCTTCATTAAGATTAACTACAGCTGGGTTTGGACAACAGAACAAGCTGTAGTTAATCAAAAATGGAAGCAAAATCTTCTGAATTTCTCCTCACAGTTAGAAATTTCAGAATAAAATTGCAAGGCAAGAATAATTCAAAGGAAAATGCAGAAAGGCTTTGAGAACTTACTGATAAAAGAGACCTCTAAGGATGTGTGTATCAGCTGGCTTTTAAAACAATATTTTCTGCCTTGGCACAATCTTTTCAAGGTTCAGGTACAGCAAAAGATATTAAAACCTGAAATACTATCCTTGCCCTGAACAGTCAACAGCATGACCCATGTCCTATAGTTTAAACTTAAACTAGAAACAAGTTTTTTTCCAACAACTGGAAAAATCTCAAATAGTCGTGCCAGTACATCCATTTGAAAAACACTGTACTTCAGATTCTAAGAGGCTTTTCTACCTGATGCCTTTCCTTCCACAGTCAGGCAGCCAGTGTTAGCAGTTATGATAATATAAAAAAATAACCTTCAGCTTCAAAGCAATGTAAGGTTTATATTTCTAACCCAGAAAAACAGGTCCAAACAGAGCATGCATCCAAACCAGAAGGCAAGGCTTCTTTTTCCTCTGCTTACTATGGAAGAGAATTAGAAACAACATTGCTAAAATAACAAAAAAGCCTGAACAGCACAGAGCAATCACACCTACAAGCTTTATTCTGCCCCAAAGAAAAAAAATACCCAAGGACAGCAACACGTATGGTGCGGACTGTCATATTATGAAGACACAGAATCTGTGGGTATGTCAGGACGTGAGAGAGAGACCCAGTTTGCACAATCAAAATATAGCATGGTGGCTTAAACAAGCCATGGTGGCTTGTTGTGAGATTGGCACATGCTGGGCACAATATACATAACCGCTGCCCGGCCGTAACTTATCATGTCGCCCAAACTGGGCAGCATGGCTTGTTGGGGAGTTAAACAACCGTCAAATAACCCTAGGACAGCCCATGGATTATTTGAGGGTTGTTTAAACCTCCAACAAGCCATGTTGCCTGGGATCAGATGACACAATAAGCTGTGGCTGGGTGATCATGCCCGGCACACACCGCTGCTTACAACAAGCCGCTGTGGCTTGTTTAAGCCACGGCGGCTTATTTTGATCACATGAGCTGGCCCAGGATGTAGTGGTGGTATTCTTTGAAAACCAACTTGGTTAAGTATGAAATAAATACAGGCCCTCTCCACATGTTATATACAAGGAGATGGTGCTATGATTTGTCTTTTAAAGTTATAATTAATTGAAATTGGCAGGCTGGAGATAAACAGAGAGTTGCATACTGTAGTGTGAATTTCAGAGGTTCTGTGTGAGCCTGTCAAGTAATGACAGCAAAATGTAAAATGGTAGTGCTGACACAGACATAACTCAATGACAACAGTTACAAGCTTGGGTGCAAAATTACAACCTTTGGAGCCCAAGTGGTCTAAGCCTGGAGAAATTATCTCATATTACTATTGGGCAGAAGAGAAATAAATAAATAAATAAATAAATAAATAAATAACATCAACTCTGCTCTAACCACATGTAAAAAGTATTTTCCTCATCATTCTATTGCTGGCTGTGGTACAATAGAGGAAAGCATGCACTCACCCAGTACCTGAATACAAGTTCAGGTGCTATCAACTGGTATAGTTGACTGGTCTGTCACGAAAAGGCATGCTGTGTGAGCTTTGAAATTACACCACTTCTCTCAGGTACCTTGAAGTCAGAATGTGCTATAACTACTCTCTCTACATGGGCAAGTTCCAGTTAGGATTGCCTGATTCAATCTGCAATGAGGACATGAAACAATATGCCATTAATATTTTGTGATATAAGGCTGAATTTTGGCACATAATAGTTTGTCTTAGTTTTGCAGTTGAATTATCCTAAATTTTCCTGGCTACACATCAAACTGAAATTCTCTCTTCTATGTAACTGCCCACTAGGTTCCTCAGAGGTCTTCCTCGGGGTGCCCCCATCATAAAATGAGGCAAGTGGCTATGGGGGTGAGGGGCTTTTCAGCAGTGCCACCTCACTAGTAGAATTCTCCCAGCAGGGAGGCTTGCCTGGCACCAATCCTAATGTATTTTAGACACCAGGCAAATAACTTATTTTCTCAGGCTTTTAAGTTCTCATGTATTTTTCTTTCCTTCTATGATTCTTTTTAGCACCACTTTTTACTGTTGTGTTGCGTTTGTACTGTAAACTACCCCAGTATAGAAATATTTTAAACAAATGCTTAAAGGCAGAGAAAACCTGTCCACTGTGGACACTGTTTGCTGTTTGAAGGAGAACATCAGCTCCTTTGCTTACTAATTTACCTTCCTACCCTCTAAAACATAGATAGGCAACCTGGTGTCTTCCAGATGTTTTGGACTACAACTCCCATCATCCCCAGATAGCATGGTCAATGATCAGCTATTAAGGGACTTGTCCAGATCATCTGGAGTAAACCAGGCTCCATGCCCCTGCTCTAAACCATGTGAGAAATTGGAGCAAACAAATCTCTTTTGCATATGCCCCATGCCTTCAGAATCTCTCAAACTCCTGGGCTTAAACTCAAGGACACTTGCAGCAATTACACAATACTCTTCTCAACAGAGACCAACTTTCTGCATGAATTCTTTAAACTCATACCTTGTATTCTTAGTTCAGAATACAGAGTTCCCATCCCCCTCTGACTTTGCTTTCCTAGGAGCTAACCCCTACTTTGAGGGGCGAATTCAGTATTTGGCCACTAACACCTTAGTAAGTGTCTTAATTTTTGCCTAATGAACACACAATATCAGAAGCTCATGATAGAGTTAATGACTCACTTGGCTGTCACCAAGCGCGTAATTTCACTGAGTCTGGGCCAAGAGATTGAGAGCAGCCTATTCCATGAAGAGCTTGTGCCAATCAAAAAATTAATCTGCTCACTCCTTGCTGCTCAGAATGGACTAAACCCATCAACTGAACTAAGAGGGAAGGAACTTGCAAGTTTACTAGATTACGATTTACTACCACCCATTATTAATGGAGAAGTCCCCCTCTTTGGGAATTCCTTATAGGCAAGCAACTTTGTATTTGCACCATCACAGAGACAGGAATATAGCACAGCAGACTGTTCACCATGTGCAAACAACAAAACAGTAGAACTCTAAAAAAAAAAATTGGGTGGAAAATGCTGCTGCCAGTATCACTAGGGATGCAATCATAGGGGCTTTATCTAACAGATGGCTTTTTGGGCCAGCAGACAGGGATCACAGAATGGGGAAGGGGGAGAGAAAAAGGAATTTAGAAAGCTGCCCCACAAAATTGGCCAGAGAAGCTGAGCCCCCCTAGATATAATCAGGTAAAAGCCCAACAAATGTTGTTGCAGTCAAGGCTAGTTGATAAAAGAGAGAGAGATGCAGCTCTAAGACCCCACAGCTGACTACAGCATCTTGCTTGCTGCGTCTTGGGAGCAGAGCTTAGGTGTGGACGGAGGAACTAAGCTGACAGCTAATGTGTGGAAAGAGGAAGACAAAGTGAAGACGCCAAATCTTGAACAGTCAGCTTCTTGTTCTTCTATTATAACCTATCCTACCCTACCATAAAGAAATGGCTAGTGTGGCCATCCCATCAGCCCTGCTGAAAGACCAGCTCTAACTGTTTCCAGTTGGCCAGTATAAGAATTATTAACTTTATTTTATTTATGTATTTCTTTGTATTTCTTACATTTCTATACTGTCCAATAGTCAAAGTTCTCTGGGCGGTTCACAAAAATTAAATATACAAAATACAGCAACTTTATGAACTGGTGCCTGAGTTTGCTTCCCGGCTCCTTTCTTCCCCATTACCTTACCTCTTGTGTTGTGAATTTTAGATTATAGACATGCAGGAAGGAACGGTCTTATTTTTATTCATCATATGTAAGTTACTTCGAGAACCTTTTTGGCTGTAAAGCAGGGTAAAACTGCTTTAAATAAATAAATATCATATCTGCTAATAAAGAACACATTCTCCAAGTGCCTATCCTTATGTAGCTAAAACAGCACCACCCATGAATAAGAATCGCCATGCTCAGGGAAGCCCAATGTTTGCAAAAGCGTTTTTTTTTTAGAAAGAAAGAAAGAAAACCTTAAGGGGGAAACCCACCCCAAAAAGAACTCATTGAGGACTGAGAATGTTTGGTGGCCATGGAATGCTGAGTGTTGGGGTGGGATGGGGAGTTGAAAGGGGAATTATGGAAGAAGATGTGGCTGACTGGCTGTCTGGAACACTGCACAGGGGCACTCCACACTGCAACATTTTGTTATAGGTCCCACTTGTTCCATACTATTAATGAGCTATGTCTTTTCAATACAATTGGGATCCTTTTTTTAAAATGTATTTTTAATTTAATGTTTGACCTCCCTGAACACGTGCTCCCCTTAAAAACACTTTGGGATTCCTACCCACAGCTTTGCCAAGGAGATCATCTTGCAAATAGCTTTCAAACCCCCTCAATACTCAAAAGGAATTCCATCTAATTTACCTATACCCCAACTTTTACATACAAGCCTTTCACTCACAGCTACTCATGGCTAGTAAGCACACAAGATTCCCCGGTACCTCATGTACAGTGAAGAACATGAAACAGGAAAAGGAAATGAAAAAAAAATGTAGATCACCACACTCTTCCACCCCAACTCCTCTAAAGCACCTGTATTAAAATCATTAGTTCTGTGACGCCTGTGCTGAGGTAACGTACTGAACTTTACAATAGCTGTCAGGGCATACCTGGTATTTCTCTTTCATGAAAAGGGAGCCTTAGGCACCTTCCTCAAAGTGCTGTAAGGCTTCAGATAACAAGGCTGAAAAAAATGGTTCTGGACAGAAGATATTCTGGGCTTTATACATATTGATTCAAAGCACCCATATTGTTTCCTGCCGGTCCAAATGGCAGACCAGGGGATTAATGGGGTCAGTAGTGGTAGCATAGCCTGAATGAGAATTTGGAATTTGAATCCTTATGGATTTCTATATCTCTTTTTTCTAGTATTCAGTAGTGCAGGATGTTGCTGTCTGGATGCACCCAAACACAACTACACTGTACAGGAATTAACAGTACACACAAACACATTTTCAAGGGAAAGTGCAAAGTCAACATGAGAAATGGAAACAAACAACCTGATGGAAAGCAGAGAAATCTCTAAGAACACCCCTTTACCCAAGAGAAATGGAAAAGCCTTTTCCAGGGAGTAGAATGGCACGTGAAACCCTCAGGCAAATGCTTATCTGAGCTGGTTCTAAAACATTACCAGATAAGCCTATTATCTTCTGAGGCTGCCAAGAGAGGGTCCATGGCCCAGAAGTGGGAATCTATAGAGGATATTCCATTTCAAGTACATTTATGCACACTATCAATACTTCTCGTGATTACCTAAAGGTCATCTGACAAGTGCTGGTCGGCTTTTAATATTAAATGTAGCTCATTCTTTGATCTAGTCGAACTTGCTGTATGCAATTATTTAAAAGCATTTATTTCCTCATGATGTCACTCTCCAGTACCGCTTCGGCTCAATTCAAAAACGCCTGCAGATATCTTCAGGTTATTATGTTGGTAGCAAATGTTTTGGTGTTGATACCTTCTGCAATTGTAAGGGGCAGGGGGACTGTATTGAACACCAGAGCCTTAGTTACAGATGGAGAATAGATGAGCTCACGGACAGTGGTGAGCGAGGCTATTCCAGGTAAAGAACAGCAGGTGTTTTGGAAGACAACTCAGTTTGCTTCAGATAATTTAACAGCCTGGTCTATTAAGGGATCAGAATCTACCAACATACAGAAGAGATGCTGTACATGCAACCAGGACTCATCTGTGTAAACACATTAGGTTGCTGGTTGTGATAAAGGACACATGCACTGTTTGTTGTGCCAGCCTTCCTCTGCCCAGTGACACACACAAACAAAGAAATGCACCTATTATGCAAAACTCCTGAGCAATTTGCTCCTCCCTGTTCTCCCTCCAAGCAATTTGTGGGCAATTATACAGTTAGAACATTGAATGGAAAAGCCTTCCATCCTGTTCATTTTTTGCTCTCTTTGGTATAGAAGTTCACAATACATATGTAATTGCTCTAATTTTTTTCCACCTTCTTTAGGGGGAAAAATATTTCTCTTTTAAAAGATATTAGTAACCCTCTGGCAATTCCATTTATCTCTTCGGCACAGTGATTCTGGAAGTATCAGCTCTCTTTCACATACACAGAGACAAAAAAAAGCTCACTGAACATCTTCTGAGACAATGGGAGTTGCAACTGTATGTTACACCCCCCCGCACACACACACACGGAATCTCTTCTCCCTGTTACAGAAACTGAGATAAGGCCAATGCAAAACAACAGATGACACTTTTATAAATATTGAAGTGAAGATACCCTGTAATAATGCAGAGTTAACAATGTGCATATTTTATTTATGCAACAGACAGCAGGGATGTGCTGATTTATTTGCTAGAGCTAAAAGGTTTTGAGGCCCTACTGGTGTATCCAAGCAGGAGGGGTTAATGCTGAATTTTAAAATCAAATCAATCAGGAATGAGTATTGCTCCCTTATCCCGTTTTCATGCATCCTGCTATGGCCTATTCTCAAAACAAAGAAGTTGTCAGGTTTTCAAGTTCCTCATAGCTTCCCGCTTATTACATAATTAGTAACCATGTCAGCATTTTTCCAAGAATAAAAAATACAAACTGAAAAACAGCCAGTCTGCCTTTCTGCATGTTTTAACTTCCTTTCTTAGAGCCTGAACAAAATAATCCCCAGGAACAGCCAGGAGTCATGCTCCTCTTGATTTATTATTATCCACAGACTTCTCCCAAGAGAGCAGTAGACTTCCTATTAGACCATAGTATTCCGTTTCCCCATGTTCATCCATATTCTGGTACTTGCTGCATTTTGTGATGATCGTGCATCAACTCTCCTTCCCATGTCAAACAATCTTGTTCTTTCCCCCTGTTCCCCTGTGGGGTGGGGTGGGGGATTAACTTAAAGCTCGGGACACCCACATATTTGATGGCTAGGCCACTAGTGACCAGCTTTGACCTACAGAGGTTTCAGTGACTTTGAGACAGCGAGAGAAAAAATACTAAATCTCAAATTTCAGGAATCTTAGAAGCTGGTGCTGGGGGATTCCTGTTCAATGACGTTGCTGCTGGCGTATCGTGTTCCTCAGGGTTCCATCTTATTCCCTATGCTATTTAACGTATACATGAAAACAGTGGGAGAGATTGGGCGGAAGTGGGGGGTTTGGTGCCAACAGTATGCTGATGACACCCAAATCTCCTTTCCATCCAAATCCAAGGAACTGTTCTAGTTCTAACTCAGTGTCTGATGTTGGTAATGGACTGGATGAGGGCAAACAAATTAAATCTTAATCCAGACAAGACAGAGGAACTCCTGGTTAGTAGACTGTTGACCAGGACCAGTTACAGGGAGCATGTGAGTCTCATGTTACAACAGCTTTACTGGCTATCGGCAGAAATCAAAGTGCTGGTTATGACCTATAAAGCCCTATACAGCTTGGGACCAAGCTATCTAAAAGACTACCTTCTCCCATATGAACCTGCCCTGGTCTTACAATCTTTGGGAGAGGTCCTTCTTAGAGACTGTCATCTTCAGAGGTGGTGACATGAGAGGGAGCCTTCTTGGTAGCCACTCCCAAGCTGTGGAACTCACTCCCTCTCTGCTGACCTCCCACAAGCAGGCAAATACTTTTTTATTCAAGTAGGCCTTTGATGTGTAAGTGGGTCTGTTAGGTTGGATGCTGTTTTTATTCTGTTATTATTGTGTTTTTACTTCTGTTTTAGGGCGCAATCCTATCCAGATAGTTGGCAGCCTCCAAACTTGAATGCTGCCGAGTATCCAATGCAGGGTGGGAGGAGAGCAGTGGGTCCATGCTCCAGCCACCCTGCATTTCGCTAGACGGGCTAGCAGTGCCTTGGAGGGGGAGGGAAGGAGGCTGGGACAGCCACAGAAAATGTTGTATGGAAGCCACCCCAGTTCCCTTCCCTGCGGCCAGGAACGCCCCCTTTTCCTTGTCCCCGTGCTCCATTTTCTGAGCATGGAGAGATAGCCAGTGCTCTTCTTTCTGCGCCAGCTATGAGGGGGATGGGGAAGGGAGTGCACTTTCCTGGATCCGAACTATCCTGTGCCCACCCAGACGCTGTCTGGGGGGCATAGGATTGCTCTCTTAATGCATGTGTTTTATTATTGTTTTAATGAAGTTTTATTTATGATTTTAAGCCTCCCTGGATGCCATTTTTCTTGGTAGAAAGGCGGGATACAAATCAATCAATCAATCAATCAAACAAACAAACAAAACAAAACAAAACAATCCACCTTCACAACAGAGAAAAAACATTCAGAAAAAGTACACAGAATGGAGGCCTCTTTTCTAAGCTGGAACTTTTTAATTGATTTAAACTATTGTTCAGTGTCACTGTTAAAATGTGAATAGAATTCTGTTATTTCAAATAAACAAAGGCAGCTGAAAGCCTACAATGCTATATCCAAAGGTGCAGAGTTCATGATAATGAGTTCAAATCTCCAGGGCCAGATGAAATGCACCCTAGAGTAATAAAGGACCTGGCAGAAGAACTCTCAGAACCACTGTCTATTATCTATGAGAAATCATGGAGGACGGGTGAAGTGCCAGATGGCTGGAGGAGGGCTAATGCTGGCTCTATCTTCAAAAAGGGTAAAAAAGAGGAACCTGGGAACTACAGACCGGTCAGTCTGACATCAATCTCTCAGAAAATTCTGGAGCAGATGATAAAGCAATCCATATGTAAGCACCTTGAAAACAATGCAGTGATTACTCGAAGCCAACATGGATTTGTCAAGAACAAATCCTGCCAGACGAATCTGATCTCATTTTTTGATCAAGTAACCTCCCTTGTGGACTATGGGAATGCTGTGGACATAATATACCTCAACTTCAGCAAAGCTTTCGACAAAGTGCCCCGTGATATCCTGATGAGCAAACTAGCTCAAAGTGGGCTAGATGAAACAACGATCCGGTGGATCCACAGTTGGCTACAGAATCGGACTCAAAGAGTGCTTATCAATGGGATCCTCCAACTGGGGAGAGGTAATGAGCGGGGTACCGTAGGGCTCAGTCCTGGGCTCAGTGCTCTTCAACATTTTTTGGAGGAGGAGTTGCGGAGAATACTGATCAATTTTGCAGATGACACAAAATTGGGCAGGATAGCTAATACTTTGGAAGACAAAAACAAAATTCAAAGTGATCTTGATAGACTGGAGTGCTGGGCAGAAAACAACAGAATGACATTTAATAGGGATCAATGCCAAGTTCTGCACCTTGGAAAAACAAACCAAATGCACAGTTGCAAGATGGGGGAGACTTGGCTCAACAACACTACAAGCGAGAAGGATCTTAGAATTGTTGTCGATCACAAGCTGAATATGAGCCAACAATGTGATGTGGCTGCAAAAAAGGCCAATGTTATTTTAGGCTTCATTAATAGAAGCATAGCTTCCAAATCCTGGGGAGGGCTAGTTCCCCTCTACTCAGCACTGGTTAGGCCTCATCTGGATTACTGTGTCCAGTTCTGGGCACCACACTTTAAGAAGGACGCAGACAAACCGGAGAGGGTTCAGGGGAGGGCAACAAAGATGATCAGGGGACTGGAAACAAAGCCCTATGAGGAGAGACTGAGAGAACTGGGCATGTTTAGGCTTGAGAAGAGAAGACTGAGGGGAGATATGATAGCACTCTTCAAGTACTTGAAAGGTTATCACAGAGAGGAACGCCAGGATCTCTTCTCGATCATCCCGGAGTGCAGGACACGGAATAATGGGTTCAAGTTACAGGAAGCCAGATTCCGCCTGAACATCAGGAAAAATGTCCTGACAGTTAGAGCAATACGACAATGGAGCCAATTCCCCAGGGAGGTGGTGGGCTCTCCCACAATGGAGGCGTTCAAGACGAGGCTGGACAGCCATCTGTCGGGGATGCTCTGACTTGGATTCCTGCACTGAGCAGGGGGTTGGACTTGATTGTCTTGTAGGTCCCTTCCAACCCTACTATTCTATGATTCTAGAGGAGGTGCTCACTTGAAAACAAACATGTGTCATCAGAACATACACACACTTCACTCTGTAAGCCCAGTTCATGGAAATGCCCTGTCTTTGCTCTCTGCAGGGTGCCGGCATACTTCAGTCTGCTGCCCAAACTCCAGAACAGAGAGGAGCTGGAGAGCTATGGACCCAGGTAATGGCTCATGCCTTGAGCACTTGAAGCAGAAGCAGGCACCAGGACCACTATAAAGACTATTTTGTTTGCAATTCTTGTTCTCACAAACTGGTCTTATAGAACTTGGAGGTTACAGTGTGAAGAAAAAAAGTAGCATGCAACATCCTCCTGGATGCAGAAGTTCTGAAGCAAACCAGAATCCAACTTTATTCCAGGGCAGCTTAATACCACATTAAATTAGTAGAGAGGACAGAAATACAAACACATATTATCAGAATATAGTGCAATGTTCCCAAAGGCAAGGCTGAAACAGCATCTCCAGACGTAGCATAAATGCAGGGAAGTATTGCCAACACCTTCGTAGTTTCAATCCTTGCTCCTCTATCTTGTCTTCAGGTATGTGTTCTCCTCTGGCTCCACTTCCATTTTTCATATAAAAAGAAATTTTGTGGGGTCTGCTCACGATATTCCTAGCTGCTCTTTAAGAGAAAGCAGGTATTAGCCTGATGCCTTGGTACCATGAAGCGGATTGGGTGTGACTTTGTATTATAGTACACATTAGAGCTTGGGTGGGCCATGAGGTAGTGGGCAGTTGGGGGTTGGAATATCTACTGGGCATAATGGCTCTGTTGGCAAGTCCCTTTGTGGAGCACAACATGCAGTGAGTAGAAGTGTGACTAAAGAGTCATCAAGAAATGAGGCATCTGTGCCAAGTGTCTGCCTTACCTAATTATTTCACTAAGGATATTTCTACACCAGCCTAAAATCCTGCATTTAAAATGGGGCTTCCTGCTTCCGTTTTAAATGCAGGATCACCACTGACTCCCTTTACATGTGCTTCCCCCCGCTTCTCCCCGTATCCGAGTCTTCCATTATCTTTCATTGATCTTGCTCCTCTTCTTGTTGCTTTAACTGTTTTCACGGAGGAAACTGAAGCGGAATGCAACAGGGTAATTTGACAGCTCATTATCTGTGATCTATTTAAAAATGGAACAAAGAGCATTTAGCGCAGGAGGGTCACAGCGTCATGTAAAGAGCCTGCAAACTTCCATGATGGGAGCAATCTTAATCACAGGATAAAAGCTCGGTGTGATGAAGCCCTAAATGAAGCTGCAGACTGGCTACTGTATAATCAGACAGGAACTACCTTCTCAAGCCAGTAAAGATGAGAAGTCGCCAAAGGTGGCATGGATCCACTGTGCTCTGCTCCCATGCTTACTTCGTTGAATCTTTGCTTACTTCACTGAATCTTTATCACCCTGAGGGAAAGCTGGTTCTAAAAACAAACACTTTTCCCTCTAGGTAAGCCTATAAGTTTAGAGAGATTAACTGGCAGAATATCACACAGAGAAACAAACAGCCTGATCCAGCTATTATCATGACAGCTGTGCTGTCCAACATGCCAGAATTTTAATCTGTGATTCACTTCATATAGGACCATCTCAAGTCAGACAAACTCCTATATCCACTTTTCTTTTAGAAGGTAAATGTGGAGTTACCAGTATGCTCCCCATTTATCCTCCACTACAGCTGTATGACTGGGCTGTGTGTAATAGGCAGGACTTCAAATGGAGATTTAACAAATGCCAGAGACCCAAGGAAGAGGCTCAGGCTTGAACTCCCCAGATAGCACATTAAAGCTGTCAGACTACAAATACTTTTGAAGTTTTTATTTATTTACTAACTATATTTTATATCACTTTTCTTTAAAGCTCAAAACAGTAAAGGTGCTGATTTTATTTCTAAATTATACAGAACTGGCTTAATACTGATCTCATCTTACAGGCTGAAGGGGCAGGATTGCAACTTGAGATCGACAGGCATATGGTCAAGGAACACCTAATTATTTTGAATGAGTTCAAATCTCCAGGGCCAGATGAACTGCATCCTAGAGTAATAAAGGAACTGGCAGAAGAACTCCACTGTCTATTATCTATGAGAAATCATGGAGGATGGGTGAAGTGCCAGATGACTGGAGGAGGGCTAATGTTGTTCCTATCATCAAAAAGGGTAAAAAGGAGGAACCTGGGAAGTACAGACCAGTCAGTCTGACATCAATCTCTGAGAAAATTCTGGAGCAGATGATAAAGCAATCCATATGTAAGCACCTTGAAAACAATGCAGTGATTACTCGAAGCCAACATGGATTTGTCAAAAGCAAGTCCTGCCAGACGAATCTGATCTCATTTTTTGATCAAGTAACCTCCCTTGTGGACTGTGGGAATGCTGTAGACATAATATACCTCAAATTCAGCAAAGCTTTCGACAAAGTGCCCCATGATATCCTGATGAGCAAACTAGCTCAAAGTGGGCTAGATCCAGTGCATCCACAGTTGGCTACAGAATCGGACTCAAAGAGTGCTTATCAATGGGACTTTCTCAAACTGGGGAGAGGTAATGAGTGGGGCACCGCAGGGCTCAGTCCTGGGCCCAGCGGTCCTCAACATTTTTATTAATGACTGGGAGGAGGAGGTGCAGGGAATGCTGATCAAATTTGCAGATGACACCAAATTGGGCGGGATAGCTAATACTTTGGAAGACAGAAACAAAATTCAAAGTGATCTTGATAGGCTGGAACACTGGGCAGAAAACAACAGAATGACATTTAATAGGGATAAATGCCAAGTTCTGCACCTAGGAAAAAGAAACCAAATGCACAGTTACAAGATGGGGCATACATGGCTCAACAACACTACAAGCGAGAAGGATCTTGGAATTGTTGTCGATCACAAGCTGAATATGAGCCAACAATGTGATGTGGCTGCAAAAACGGCTAGTGCTATTTTGAGCTGCATTAATAGAAGCATAGCTTCCAGATCCTGGGAAGTACTAGTTCCCCTTTACTCAGCACTGGTTAGGCCTCATTTGGAGTACTGTGTCCAGTTCTGGGTGCCACACTTTAAGAAGGATGCAGACAAACCGGAGAGCGTTCAGAGGAGGGCAACAAAGATGATCAGGGGATTGGAAACAAAGCCCTATGAAGAGAGACTGAAAGAACTGGGCGTGTTTATCCTTGAGAAGAGAAGACTGAGGGGAGATATGATAGCACTCTTCAAGTACTTGAAAGGTTATCACAGAGAGGAACGCCAGGATCTCTTCTCGATCATCCCAGAGTGCAGGACACGGAATCATGGGCTCAAGTTACAGGAAGCCAGATTCCAGCTGAACATCAGGAAAAACGTCCTGACTGTTAGAGCAATACGACAATGGAACCAGTTACCTGGGGAGGTGGTGGGCTCTCCCACACTGGAGGCCTTCAAGACGAGGCTGGACAGCCATCTGTCAGGGATGCTCTGACTTGGATTCCTGCATTGAGCAGGGGGTTGGACTCGATGGCCTTGTAGGCCCCTTCCAACCCTACTATTCTATGATTCTATGTACATCACAGTAAAGTATGCGAGTTGCCAACGTACGTCCTAACCCAGGGCAGGGCAAATCATACACCTGTGAGTAGATATCTCACTATCTTAGGTATATGAACAGAATTTGTGAGCTGTATCAACTCTGTGATCCCCAAGGTTGGAAGCAAGGTTTTTCTCTGTGTCTGAGTCAGGCTCCCAAGAATGTGTCTATTCCTATAGTCTCCTTCTGCCAAATGTCACATCTGTAAAGACCAAATGCCAACATCGTTGTGCAGAGAGGGCCAGAATCCCCATGGGACACAGAACTGGATTTGAAGTGCTACTTATCTGACTTAGTATCAAATGGTCCATCCAGAAGTCCAGGTTATACACCTGGGGAGATGCATTAGTTGCTCTTACTGGCAATGCACTCCAGATAAATGGTGCAGAAACATACCCACATTCCCAGCAAATTCATATTCCAACATAAAATGGTATTTTAATATCCTTGTTTGTATTTCAAAGTCCATGTAATTTGACACAAGTTGCTCTGAAGGATGTCTTTGGAAGGCCACTAAAAGAAACCCTACATATGTATTCACCAAACACTTGAGCATTTGCCTGCTCAAACCTGAGATTTTATGGCAGAAGGATTAGCAGAGAATTTGAACCCATTTATCATCATGGATTCTGAGGCGGTAGCACACCTCGGACACCATGGTTCCTCCTCCCAAGAGGTCTCGACTACTAGCTACTTTGACATAACCTAGTTTGAGCCCAGTATTCTCAAGGATAAAGCTTACTTCACTGCCCACCCACAGTGTGCTTCGCCAAGGAACTCTAAATGTATGTATGTGTATTTAAGACAGACTTCGTCTCATGTACCAGTCTGTTGTTGCTTCTTACTATGAGTTAATATAATTTTTTCTGGAGAAGTGATGTAGTCATTTCTCAGGAAGTATCAGCTTTTACCAAAATAATATCTACAATAAAAAAAGCTGGAGGCCTCTCTGTGCTTTTGCAACACTTCAAATGACTTCTACTTGATAAATACTCACCCAAACCATTTCTAAGCCTGGTTTCTCATTTAAGTCTCTTTAATATCCTCTGAACTTCACAGGATGAACAAAGCTAGAATCCATGCTCTCCAAGTTATTTTCTATTTTGTGCTGCACAAAACAACCAGTTCAAAGTGAGTTCTATTTTCCCCCTTCTTATGCAGCAATGGAAAAGATGTGCCACCTGAAGGAAGGCTGCATTCTCTTCTCTGGTTCCCTGTTATATATTATTACATTTGTCTTTGTAAAATAAAATTCACTGACATTTAAAAATGGAGCCAACAGATTCTGCTCTCTACAACTGGGATTTTTTAAAAAAGAAAATCCCTTCACCTTTTCTGGTTTTCATACTCAAGCCACTGAGATATGAGGCATGCTAGCTCAGCTTCTTTTTCTGTGCTTCCCACGAACAGCTGAATTTTCCCTTCAAAAGTGAACACAGTGAGCTCAGATTATATACCAAGGGTAAAAACCTATCTATGGGCCATATGATTAATTTTGATATGTGGACATGTGCACAATCTCTCTCTCTCTCTCTCTCTCACACACACATGCACGCATGCACACACAATTACAATTAGTTAGCAAGCACATACTCTCATGGCCAAATAGAAATGCATAACCACACACGAAGAGTCCCATAACCGTAAGATACATGTGAAGGAGGAGGCATAAATCCACCTTCAGCATGAAGCAGCAGAAAGGCACAGAAGAGCAAACTCTGCTCTGCCTCATTTACGCAGACAAAGCTGCAGGAAAGCAAGAATAAACATCCTCTTATCTCCACATTCTTTCAGTGGCAAAGTAATCCTTAGAGAACTTATTTGAGAAAGCAGTCACCAGCTGCTGAAGTGAGTTGTGGAGTTTACTGACGTCCATCCTGGGGAACAGGACCCAATTTGCAATTCTGACCATGTTTCCATGCTACTCCCTTAAGAAATATCATTGAGCCAAGCCTTGCTTATGTCCCTTCTAAGTTTCATCCCTGTTGACACTGTCCACAAAGACTGGATTGGTGCTAACCCAAACGAAAAGAAGACTAAAATGAGACCATAAAGCACTTGCAAGAAGCAGACAGTAGCTGACAGACAGAGCAATTTGGTCCACAAGCCCCGAGGTTCACTTATCTTTCACAAAGCATTAAAACAAGACAGAACTGTTCGGCCACAAATATATTAACATAAGATTATCACAGCATTTACAATGTCCCAGCTATGACATTTTAGTGTATAATTATGAGCACAGAAATTTAGGAATACAATGCCCTGCACACCCATATGAAATGGTATTGGGGAAGCTAAAAGGTAGTAACATTGCCTGCAATAAGACCAACAGGTGTTTCCACAACTTGAGTGGATACTGATTTTCTGCACTGATTTATTTTAAAGTATTCTATGGCACCTTTCTCCTCAGGATCTGGGCAGGTAACAGCAATTTCAAAACACAAAAGAAAACTCTATATTAATCTACAATTGAAATTCAAGTACAAGTAAAAAAGAGAAACCAGAATAGTCAACCTCTCTCCTGTCCGCTACTATATGTCACAGGAAAATACTTGATAATGGGCAAAAACTACAAATGTCTTTAAAAGAAATTAAGAACCACAGAGTTGGAAATTACCTTCAAGTCCAGCCTTCCCCAAACCAGCGCCCCCCAGATATTTTGGCTGACACTTCCCAGGATCCCTGACCACTGGCCATGCTGGCTGGGGCTGCAAGTTGAAGTCTGGAGCGTATCAGGTTGGGAAAGGATGCTCGTAGTCCAAGCCCCTGCTCAACGCAGGTGCTGCAATGCACGACCCAGCCACAGAGTCCCCAACAGCTGGCCATCCAGCCACTTCTTAAATACCTCCAGCAAAGGAGAACCCACTACCGCCCAAGGCAGTCTTCCCACTGCCTAACAGCTCTCACTGTTAGGATGTTACTCCTAATGTCCAGCCAAAATCTGCTTCCCTGTAATTCCCACCCATTGGTTCTAGTCCTGGTCTCTGGATCAACAGGGCAGGACTAGAACCAATGGGTGGGAATTACAGGGATGCAATTGCAGAGAAGAAACGGGTAGAAATTGCAGAGAAGTGCAAACGGAATCCTGATGCCAAGATGTCTTCTGCCTTCACATATTTTATATGACAAAAAACTGAGCATCAGAGATGGAAGGGACTATAAGTTGGCCAGTCCAACTCTCCATCCAAAGACAGAGCCATCAGTTTATTAGCACGAACATACTTACACATGCAGGCACCTAGGCAACATCCACAGTCGATACTGCATAACACAAGCATAGACCAGATGTCATTAAAAGTTGCTTGAATAACAAATTGCTCCAGGTGGCACTAGATGTACAGGGAGCAGATCTAGCTAACCTAGCCCTGTGGGGGCACTTCATAGTGACTGAGGTACAACCCAACTAGGGCTTATACCCAGAACTTGCTTTCAGTGCAAAGCTCAGGCCTATGGAATATACAAGGTAATTAGTAAGAAAATGTTTTTGAGAATGTGCGGAGTGCTTTCCCCTCACCTATGAATAATCACAAGTATGGTGCAAGGTACCAAAAAGATCTGGGGCTCCGGCTGTTAGGACAAAAATTGCACAAATCTGCATATGCTAATTTACATATACAAATACATGTGTATAATTAGAAATAATTACTATAATTTAAAATGTATAGAAAGCAAGCTGATGAACCTCTTGCTTGCTTTCAGGACAGAACTGTGAAATGTCCCAAATTGTGCTTGCTTAAAACTTACCCTCCATGTGCCCACACTTTTCTTTGGTCTTTCTGACTCAAATCCAGATGGGGAGGATGGAGTGCCTGGGACCAGCAAAGAGCTGTATGGCACACCTTAAACATTTAGCAATTAATTGCAAACTGAACATGGCAGACTGGCAATGGAGAGTGTGGGAATGTACTGTAGACTATAATAACCCATGCTCTTAGGCTGCAAATTTACACAATTACTAGAGAGTAACTCCCATTAAACATAGACTTTTGAGTGACACTCTTCTCCCCACACCCCAATCACCAACAAGCACAACAGCACTGGACATGGGGCATCTCTGCACTAGCCTAAAATCCTGCAGTTAAAACGGGGCTTTCTGCTTCCGTTTTAAATGCAGGATCACAACTCCTCCCTTTTTCACACGCTTCCTTTTTCCCCACCCCCTTTCCCCTCCTTCTCCCTGTATCTGAGTCTTCCATTAGCTTTCATTGATCTCACTCCTCTTCTTGCTGCTTTTCCTCTTTTCATGGAGGAAACTCAAGTGAAACACAATGGGGTAATTTGATAGTTCATTATCTACGATCTATTTAAAAACGGAACAAAGGGCATTTAGTGCAGGACACGCCCTGGAGAGACACGGCATCATGTAAAGAGCCCACAAACTTCCATGGAAGAGCAATCTCAAATCGCAGGATAAAAGCTCCATATGAAGGAAACCAGAGACCTCAGGACTGAAGGATGTTACATTGCTGTTCCTGGTCCCAGACAAGATGAGGCAGAGAGAGCCACTGCCAAAGGTGGCTCCTCATTTTATTCCATATACTTTATTTTGATAGTTTCTGGGATTCTAGAACACTTTTAAAAACAATTTTTGGATTCTAACTTCTGGAAATCCTAAAATCTACACCAAATCTTGCAATATTAAGTTTCTAGCAACCTCGTCATCATACAACTCTAAAAGCACCCAAATGCATAGTTGGATACCCTTATTAGGACCAACCAAAATTCCTAATAAAGGTATTGCCAAACTTTTGATTTGGATTTTTTATTTATCATGAACCAGCATGGCTACTTTTGTTTTTGGTTGCTTGTTTTTAAATTACAAATTATCAATCCCCAGGTTTCTCTCTAGATCCAGATATTGGAACTATCTTTAGGGTGGATAAAGCATGTTGCAGCTCTGAGCACGTTTACTAAGAAGTAAGACTCTAATCCTACATACACTAACATGGGACGAAATCCCACTGAACTCAGAATGACTTACTTCTGTGTAAACATATTTAGGATTACACAGTAAGGTTGATGTAATCCTGAACATCTTTCCCCATCCACAGATTTCTCTGTACCCTCAGTTATTTCTCTAGCCCACATAATTTACGGTGCCATCTCAGCTACCTTTTCCCACCCCACAAGTCTCTACAACCATGACCAGGCCTGGCACCAAGACATTTTGCTGCCCGAGGCAGAGCAGCAAATGATGCCTTCTCCTCTAACCCCAGTCAAGGTGCATAGCAGTACTTAAAGCCAGTCAAGTTGTTCTGGCCCCTGAGGCAGAAAATCCTACAAGCACCTTTCCCCTTCCCTAGCAGTAAAAATACGATGATGATGATGGTAATGATGATAATAATAACAATAAAGGAATTAAATAATGAATAATTTGCTGCTTTTTTGTGACATTCCAAATCAGCTGTCTGAGGCACCTGCCTCAGGCTTTAAAGTGTGTGTGTGTGTGTGTGTGTGTGTGTGTGTGTGTCTGTCTGTCTTTAAAGGACCCTGTCGCCTAAGGACACCCCTATTTGTAAAAAGGGATGTAAGGACAGGGGAGAGGAGGGCATCTGATTTCAGGAAAAAACCTCAGGAAGAAAGATTCAAGGGAGCCAGCAGGAGGGGAAGCACACCTGGGCAAAAAACCAGCTAATCCAGGTGGATCAGACGCAACAGAGATAATCAGGGCCCCTATACCTTTATTTCAGCAAGTTCCATTTTCCTCCAGCTACATGAAAAGCAACATCTTTCAAAATAACTTTCTGTTCAGTGTATTCCTGCCCATGAAAGCTTATTATTCCACAGTTAATTTGTGAGTCTTTAATGTGCCACAAGGCATTGTTGCTTTTAAACACAAAAGAGCAAGAAGCCCCTATCCTCCACCCATCTTTCTCTAGTGCAAACCCCTGATGCCAAGGAGGACCCACCAGAATCTGGCCACATGGATCATGTATAGAGCAGATCTACTCCAGAAAGATGATTGCAGAGCCAAGGAGCCCCAGACACACTTAAGTGAGCCAGGGTGAGCTGTACACTAATACATTACCTTGCTCCAAATTCAGACACTGTGGCTCATTCAGATCCTTTTTGCAACCAAACCCACTTCTATTTTCCCCCAAGGTAAGGGGCCTGGGCCAGCTTGGAGGAAACAACAGATGACGAAGTCCTCTGGCACTCCATTTGTTTATGTGAGCAGGCAATGAGCCTGCTCTTCCTGTTGTCAGGGCCATGGCCCTTTCCCCTGGCCCCGTTCTCCCAAGCACCAATCGTTTGGTGGTTTCCTGGAGTTTGTCCAGTCTTTCCCCTATTCTGAAAGGTTGAAATGCCTCTCCTAAGGCTTAGTTGCTGTCAGTAAGAGCTTTAAGCTACAATATGCAGGGGGTGGGATGTATTTTTTGGTCCAACCCCTTTTGCCTCCCCCCGCCCCACGAATACAGCTCCTGAGAGCTTCTCCAAAATTTGATTTGGCCCTCAGGCTGAAAGAGGTCCCCACTCCCCCTCTCCCAGTATAGAATATGGGAACTAAAGGTATTCACACAGAGAAGGGAGAGAGAGAAGCAGGCAATGTAGGTGTAGTACAGGAAGGGGAAACGAGACAGAGATGAGATGACAGAAGCCAAAGCAGGAGTAACTAACAAATGACAAAGATACTGAAGTATGGAGAGGCCAGTCAGGTAAAGAGGAAGATGGAGGAGACATCAAAGGGTGGTGGGAGGCACAAAGATGGATGAGAAGTTGCCATTCTTTTTGGTAAATTCCATAACCTTATTAATCAGTCCCTTGCTGATGATGCCTGTTGATTGGGGTGGCCTTTGAAAGACAGAGCAATTCTTACACCATCAATAGCATATGTGAAGCTTGAAGAAACAAGATCAAGAGCTTTGACAGTGGTACACACATATTTTGGTTGTGACCCAACATCTTTAATGGCAAGAGAAAAAACACCGGTCTGACAGGCTTGACAATCATATGAAAACGTTACAGAAGCATTTGTGTACATGGCCTGTCACCTCTTTGAAGAGCTACACTTAAAATCCCATCACTACCAAAAGCTAGAAAGTCTGTCTGTTGTCATGAATGACAAAGTAAGTCCTCTCAGATCTGTGAACAAGGCCTGAATGGAACCCTTTCTGTCAGGAGAATCAAGTACAGACAAATTGCTACCCACTCAGGAAGCTCTGCTTCAACATGCTCAACAGGCTGCTTCCGAGGCTGCACTTTGGATCCTGTCCTGAGAACTTTATTTCTACCAAAATGGACAAATCGTGGGTGCTAATCTGGAGAGAACTTTCCAGAGAATTTTAATGTCCAGATAACTTTAAAGCCTAAAACAAGCTGATCTTGCATAATGCAAGCTGATTTTGCATGGAGATCATCGGTGCTAGGAAGTGATAAAGAACTACCATAAACTAATCTTGAGCAGGCAAGAGCAAACCTCAGTAGATGAGGTGTCAAGGAAAATGAAAAGCAGCAAAGTTAAGCATCTGCGTGAAGAGAAGTTAAGTAATGCCAATAGGTATATACGAGATTTGATTTCATTAAGGGATTCCATTTGTTTTCACTGCTGAAACTCTAAGTTGTTTCGTGTTTCATTTATTCGATTTGTGTTCATCATGTGTTTTATTCATTAACATCTCAATTGTTTTGTTCCTCACATTCGTCTTTGTGTGTTTTACCCTTCTAATTTTTTACCATTTTTTTGCTGTTGCCTAAGGTGGAGATGACAAGAGAACTAACATCAGCAGCAGCTCCTGGCAGCTGCCATGTTTTTTCCAGAATCCATGAGATATTGCATCGTTCTGGGGCATTGTAGAGGAAAATTTGTGGGACATTATGGCAGAAATTGTGAGTCTGTGTTGGGTGCAATGAGTTCTTGGCTCTCATCCAGCTGACCTGAAGAGCATGCATCACCAGCAGAGACAGAGAGGTATGTAGATGAGGCTATTATTTGTCTACCTAGCTCAATATTATCTATCCTGACTAGTGGTGGATCTCCAGGGTCTTTAGCAAAGGTCTTTCCCAGCACTGGCTAGATGACAGTTTTATCTGGATTTATCAGGGACCTCATGCATGTAAGGTACGTGCTCATCCACTGAGCTATGGTCCCTATAAGTAAGTAGAAAGTTGCCAAGAAATTCCAACATGGTCACACTTGATTTCAAAAGAAGAAACCTCTTAAAAAAACAGAAAAAACGGGGTTCATTAAATGGAAGTTGAAAGAGAGAATCAAATCTCTCTACAACTCTTGGGAGCTATTTAAAGCCACAATAATAGACATTCAGACAGAACATATTCCACAGATTAGGAAAATAGTGAACATCTCAGCTAGAATGTATACCATAGATTAGGAAAAGAATGAAAAAGTCCAAGAGTATGACAGAACTCCTAACAAGCTGAGTGAATGAAGCTATAAAAGGCAAGAAAGCTTCCTTCAGAAAAAAAAGCTGTTTTCCCCAAATGAGGTAAGCAAAAAGGACTGGCAAAACAATAGCAAGTTAACAACAAGTCAAGCAACACCCCCACGGTCAACCCCAAACAATTTAAGAGCATATTACTAAAAGCATTAAGTCAACAACAAGTTATTTAAATAAATCAGGAAACCAACAAGGGAGATAATGGGACTGTAAGTTGATGAAAGAGTGAAAAGAGAAGCTACTAAAGAGCTTCAACTATTGGGCGGTATAGACACGAAATGAAATGAAATAAATAAAAGAGAAGTTGAACAAGTTCTTTGCATCCTTCTTCACTGAGAAAGATACAGGATGTATACCCATGCTTGAACCCACACCTGAACAGATTTTTTTCCCAGGAAGACCATCGAAGAGCCGAAACAAATAGAGGTGACAAGAGATTAAATTATATGGCTTACCAACACATTAAAAATTAACGCTGCTGTGTCTGGATGGCATACACCCAAGAGTTCTTTAAAAACTAAACTGTGAAATTGTTGATCTTCTAACAAAAAAATACAATGTTCGCAAACCTGACCTCGGTATACCAGAGAATTGGCAAGTAGGCAACACGAAGGCAATTTTTAAGAAACAATCTGAGGGGAGAGGGACCAAGAAATTATAGGCTGGTTAGATTAATGACTGTTCCAGATAAATCAGTAGAAAGCATGATTAAAGATAAAAGGCAACATCCAATACTGCCCGCACTCTAGTGGGACTTACTGCTAGGGTAATTAGAACCACGTGGTTCCCAAAGCAATCCAGAACTAAAAGAAACATTCAATTCTGGAAAGGTGCAGATTAGCGGAGCTCGGAGAAGGGAAGTCTGCTGGCCAGTCTCATTCTAGAAACAAGTGTTTCTGGGGTTACTTTCACATCTGCAAATTCCCTGTTGTGCAAGTGGTGGGTCCTGTGGCCACAATGGAACTGGTGGAGGCTGAGCAGCAGTACTGGATACTCCCCAAAATTATTAAGCATCTAGAAGAACAAGTTTTTGTGAAGAAAAATCAGCATGGCTTCTGAAAAGAGAAGTTCTATCTTGCCAGCATTTTGGAGTTGTTGAGAGTGTCCCCTGCTGGACAAGGGATTCAGTAGACATTATATACTTAGACTTCCAAAAACTTTTAATGATGTTCTTCACCAATAGCTCCTGAGTAAACTTAGCGGTCATGAGATAAGACGACAGTTCCTCTTATGGTTTAGGGCAGGGATGCAGAACTGATTACCTCCTACCAGGCCCCCCACAGGATGTATGATGTCAGGCGGTGGCCCTGCCCCTAATGTCACAAGAGGGGATGTGTGGTCCCACCCCCTGACATCACCCTTTTCTTCTTCTTCTTTCAGTTCTGGGAGGAGACATAGAGAAAGAGACTTGACCAGCACCAGGAGGAGCAACTGCTCCACCCAGTGCTAGCGGAGTCCCTGGCTTTGCGCAGCTCTGGACACTGCATGAAGTGACTTGGGCATTCTTCCTGCTATGGGCCGAGTCACGCCGCTCCCCATCCCTGCTCTTAACAGCAATCCGTGAGAGAGGAGCTCGCTCATCTCTCACAACCACAGAAGCTGGCAGAGATTCCTCCTGCCAGCATTCCTGGAATAGATAGTGACCCTGGCAGTGAGAGAGTGCTGGAGGGGGGCTTGCTGGACGCTTGGCGCAGACACAGGGAGCGACGACAGATGGAGGGCGCTGAAAGGAGGTGCTCCGCTCGTTTGGTGCTCAAACAACAGTCGTGTCCCGAGGACCCAAGGGAAAGAGGAAGGATCTCTCCATAGCCCATAAGTTCAGAGTCTTCCCGTGGTTCTCCTTCAAATGGGGACCAACTGCCTTACCTGGAGCTTAGACTACTCTGCTATCTTTCCCCAGTGCTGTTCCTTGCTTAGTCGCTAGTGATTAGTATCTGAAAGAGTCATAAAGTAATAACGGAATAAAGACTTGGAAAGAATCCTCGTCATCTGGGTCCTGAGTTGGCTATTGGGGGGGACTGCAAGAGGCAGGTAAGGCGCCCCTGACAGCTTGGTCCCCATTCCTCTTTTTTTCTCTCTCTCTCTCTCTGCTCCTACTGCCTCTGGGGGCTGCCATGGACTCGGCGGTGCAAGCACTCGCGCAAGAGAACAAGGCTCTTCGTGATCAAGTGGCTCAACTGACGACTGCCGTACAGAGTCTGCAAGCTGCGGTTCAACCCCCACCACCTCCGATTCCCCCCCCGCCGCAAGTGCCCGGTGGCTCTGCCAGATAAGTTTTCTGGTGAAAAAGGCCTTTTTCTGATTTTCCCAATCGGAGCTGTACATGTGCCTCCGACCTGAAGATTTCCTGACAGAACAGGTTCGTGTGGGCTTCATCATTAACCTACTTTCAGGTGTGGCGGCTAAATGGGCTTCGGGACTTCTTCTCGCTAATGACCCCCTGCTCGGGGACTATCACGGTTTCATGACAGCGATGGCCAGATTTTTTGGTGCGCACACCCTGCGCACACAGATGGCTTCTCGGGAGATTTGCTGCCTCAGGCAGGGCAAAGACTCAGTTTCCAGCTACGCGACAACTTTTCACTTACTGATGCAGGATTTACAGTGGAATGATGCTGCGCTGCTGGCTCAGTTTCTGGATGGTTTGAACGACGAGATCTTGGATGAGTTGGAACGCACGCCTAGCCCGCCTACTTTGGAGGACCTCATCCAGATCTGCCTCCAGAGAGATAGTCGGCTGGAGGGGCACTGGCAGACCCAGCAGGGCGCTGGGGGCCGGGATTTCCCTCCTCCCATTCCCCGTTTCCTGCCCCCTCCCCCACCCCTGCCCCTGCGGTGGGGGTGGAGACCCCGATGCAGCTGGGAGCTACCCAAGACCCGCTGCCGCCAGAGGAACTAGAGCGGTGGCGTGCGGAGCACCGATGCTTTCGGTGTGGAAAGCTAGGACATTTCGCCAAAAACTGCCATGCTAGACTCGCAGCCCCACTGCCTCCCCCTCCTCTCCTCTCCTTCCTCCTCCTCCTTGTCCCCAGGTCTGACTAGGCTGCCCCCCAAGCCTGTTGGGGGTCTCCAGTGTGGGGGTCAGTTCCCCACCAGGTGGGTGCCTTCCGCAACCCCCCTCCCATCTGCTGTTGCATGTTCACCTCCTCTGCTCCCAGTGGGGTGGGGTGGGGTGGAGGCCCTAGCTTGAGTGGACTCTGGGGTTACGACCAGTTTCATGGACGATACGTTCGCCCTCTTCCACAAAATTCCTACCCTGCCTCTTCCTGCCCCCTTGGAAGTGGAGACCATCGATGGGCATCCTCTTTCTTCGGGCGTGGTGACCCAGATTACAGCTCCACTCACTCTGCGCGCCCAGTCCCACGTTGAGCAGATTCAGTTTCACTTGGCCAAGGTTCCCCAATACCCAATTGTGCTGGGTGTTTCCTGGCTCTCTAAGCATAATCCTCAGATTTCTTCGGGGCTTCAGCGAGTGGAGTTTGCGTCTCCCTACTGCCGGGAGCATTGCCTCCCAAACGACGCGCCAGTCCCAGCCCAGGCCTTAACCCTTTCCTCCCCCTCCTCATCTGCTTCTGGCAGTTCTTCAGCTACTGTGATCCTCCCAGAGAAGTATGCGGCTTTTCGGGATGTTTTCGACAAGAAGGAGGCCAACCAGCTCCCCTCTCACCGCCCTTTTGACTGTGCCATTAACCTCATTCCTGGGGCGACCATCCTCGCTGGCCGGCTGTATTCGATGCTGGAGCCGGAACTTCGAGCTCTATGGGAGTTTTTGGACACAAACCTCAGATGTGGCTTCATTCGTCCATCCTCCTCCCCCGCCTGCGCCCCTACCATCTTTGTGTCCAAAAAATTGGGAGAACTCCACCCGGTGCACGATTACAGAGCGTTGAATTCGGTCTCGATCCCCGACAAGTACCCCCTCCCCCTCATACAGGAGATGCTGGAGCGCCTAGGGCGAGCCACAATTTTCACAAAGTTGGACCTGCATGGCGGCTACAATCTGATTCACATCCGGGAGGGGGATGAGTGGAAGACCTGTTTCGGCACCCGGTATGGAGCGTATGAATACCTAGTGATGCCGTTTGGGCTCGCCTGCGCTCCCCCCACGTTTTCGCGTTTTATGAATGCCATCTTCCGGGACTATTTGGACACTTTCCTCATTGTGTATCTCAGTGATTTACTTATAATTTACTTATATTTTCTGAGGACCCCCATGCCCATCAGCACCATGTCTCCGCCGTCCTCCAGCGCCTCCACAAGAACCATCTGTATTCCAAGCTGGAGAAATGTGCGTTTGACCTAACCTCCTTGGACTATTTTGGCTACATTATCTCAGCTGACGGTATCAGGATGGCTCCTGCAAAGGTCCAGGCTGTCCTCTCCTGGCAGGCTCCATCCACCAAGAAGGACTTGCAACGTTTTCTGGGGTTTGCTAATTTTTACAGAAAGTTCCTGCCCAGCTTTGCTGGGCTGACATCTCCTCTCACAGACCTCCTTAAGGGCAAGAAATCTCCTTTTCATTGGACGGCATCTGCCCAACAGGCTTTCGAAGAACTTAAGAAGCTTTTTAGTTCTGAGCCGATCCTGTTACATCCCGACCCAAGGAAGCTTTTTGTAGTGCAAACTGATGCCTCTGACTTTGCGGTGAGGGCGGTGCTTTTTCAGCCAGATCGGGTGGGCGGCGGGTTGCAACCCTGCGCCTACCACTCCAGGAAGCTGAACATGTCTGAGAGGAATTATACCATCTGGGAGAAGGAACTGTTGGCCATCAAGTCCACTTTGGAGACCTGGCGTCATCTGCTGGAGGGGGCACAACGCCCAGTTGAGGTTAGAACCGACCATTGCAACCTGGAACATCTTCAGACAGCCCGTGCCTTAAACCAGCGGCAGATCAGGTGGTGCCTTTTTTCCCCCCCGGTTCCACCTTAAGATTTGCCATGTGAAGGCCTCCGACAACCTACAAGCAGATGCTCTTTCTCGTAAGCTGGACCTCCAGCCAGGGGGTGAGGGAAATCCCCCCCCTCTGATTCTTCCCCCCCACAGCCTGGTGGCAGCTGCGGTACCTCGCTCTTGGGAGGAGCTCCTTCACTCTGAACAGGCTCAGGATGCATTAGTCCACACAAAAGTGGAGGAATTGGGGCTAGCCTCTGCCCCCCCTGCTCTACCCACTTCTCTTTGAGAGGTGGCCTGCTTTACCATTCCAGTCAGGTCTATGTGCCTTCTAGACCCCTCTGCGAGAAGGTCCTCCATCAGTGCCACGACTCCGTCACCGCTGGGCATTTTGGCTTTGCCAAGACCCTGCACCGAGTGACGTGGGATTTTTGGTGGCCTCGTGTGTGTCGGGACGTCAAGACCTATGTCGCCTCCTGCCCAACCTGCCAACGGTCGAAGGCCCCCTCAGGCAAGCCCACAGACTTGCTTCACCCCCTGCCTACCCCCTCAGGACCTTGGAAACTGCTCTCCCTTGACTTCATCACTGACTTGCCTCCCTCACACGGTAAGACCACTATTCTGGTGGTGGTGGATTTGTTTTCTAAGATGGCCCATTTCATCCCCTGCTCTGGGTTGCCCACAGCCAGGGAGATGGCGGAGCTGTTTTTGGCGCATGTTTTCCGGCTCCACGGATGGCCCAAGGGTCTCATTTCGGATAGGAGGGCCCAATTCACTGCCCACTTCTGGAGGGAGCTACTTGGGCTTCTCCATGTGACGCTCCGTCTTTCCTCCGCCCACCATCCACAGACAGACAGTCAGACCAAGTGCACCAATGCGACTCTGGAGCAGTATTTGTGCTGTTATGTCAATTACCAGCAAGATGACTGGTTTTCCTTGCTGCCTCTCGCAGAATTTGCTTATAACAATGCTGGCCATGCTTCCACCCTCCAAACTCCATTTTTTGCCAATTTTGGTTACCACCCCAGGGCTTTCCCATCCACCCTAGCTCCCTCTTCGGTGCCAGCGGCCCATGAGTTTTTAGTGGAGTTGCGAGTGGTACACCACCTCTTACGGGACTCCCTTGAGCAAGCCAAGACAGCCTACAAGACCTCTGCGGACCGGCGGCACCAGCCGGGTCCGTCTCTGCAACTGGGGGACTGGGTTTGGTTGTCCACCCAATACCTCTCCTCTCACTCGCCCACAAAGAAGCTCGTGCCTCACCACACGGGGCCTTTCCAGATTACAGCCCAGATTAATCCTGTTGCTTTTCACCTGGCTCTCCCCCCCTCCATGAAGATCCATCCTGTTTTTCATCGGTCCTTGCTGTCCCCACTGGTTTCTGACAACCCTCATCGCTCAGCCGGCTCCCCCCCGCTGCCAGTGCTGGTGGAGGGGGAGGAGGAGTTTGAGGTCGCGGAGATTCTGGACTCCTGCCTTTCTCACAGACGCCTGCAATATCTGGTGGACTGGAAGGGGTATGGGCCAGATGAGCGATCCTGGGAACTCACGGAAAATGTGCATGCTCCGTTGCTGCTGAGGTTGCTCCGTTGCTGCTGAACTGGTTTCCACCAGCTGTACCCCCACAAACCCAGGGCCCCAGGGGAGGAGCACAAGGGGGGGCCTCATGGGAGCAGGAATGATGTCAGGGTGGAAACTGAGCCCATAGAGCCCCAGAGCAGTTCTGATTCTGAGGAAGAACAGCAATCCGTGGGAGAGGAGCTCGCTCAGAAGCTGGCAGAGATTCCTCCTGCCAGCATTCCTGGGATAGATAGTGACCCTGGCAGTGAGAGAGCGCTGGAGGGGGCCTTGCTGGACGCTCGGCGCAGATGCAGGGAGCGACAACAGATGGAGGGCACCAAAAGGAGGCATACCGCTCGCTTGGCGCTCAAACAACGGTCGTGTCCTGAGGACCCAAGGGAAAGTGGGAGGATCTCTCCAAAGCCCGTAAGTTCAGAGTCTTCCTGTGGTTCTCCTTCAAACGGGGACCAACAGCCTTACCTGGAACATAGGCTACTCTGCTATCTTTCCCCAGTGCTGTTCCTTGCTTAGTCGCTAGTGATTAATATCTGAAGAGTTATAAAGGAATAAAGGAATAAAGCCTTGGAAAGAATCCTCGTCGTCTGTGTCCTGAGTTGACTATTGGGGGGGACTGCAAGAGGCAGCTAGGGAGCCCCTGACAATGACGCCGTTACCTTCCAGGGTGTCTCCTGCAATTTCCCCCAGCCTATCCCATGTTTTCCCCAAACGCAATAAATGTGGTATTTTTTCCAGCCCACGGAACAGGAGAGGCATGTCCTCCCTGTGAAATTCTCCAATAGCGGAAGAAACCACTCTATCTGCCTGCTGTGGGCATTTGTTTTCAGTTGCTGGGGGCGCACGCCGTCAGGATGAGGAAGGCATTGAGGATGGGAGCAGGTCATGCAGGAGCAAATTTGACAGGTGCGAGGGCAAGAATCGTCCACCAGTTGCAACTCCTGCCACCGCTCAAGTGTTGCTGAGGATGGACTTTCCTCAATTCCCAGGTGTCTCCCCTGTAAAATGCTTGAGCACATTTCTCAGTTGGAGGGAGAAGAGGGTAAAATGCCTCCCTGCAACGAAGGGATACACATCTGATTCCCCACCCCACCAAGCTCAGAAGCAATGTCATCTGTTGATTCAGAGCACCCCATTAAGTTCAATGGGGCTTACTCACAAGTAAGTGTGCTGAGGATTGCAGACTTACAGCACAATCTTACATTTTATGTCTCCTTAGAAGTAAGTCAGAGATTTCCTGGGGGCTGCGAGAAAAGAATACAGCAGAAGTTAAGCTACGGAAACAAGATCCCCCCCACCCTGCTCCTTTGCACACATGCCAGGGAGGGAGGAAGACACTCCCTCAGTTCAAACCAGCGTCCACTGTCCTTCCTAATCCTGCAAAGAAACCAAAAGCAGGAAGCTCCGGATAGGATGTGGATTTTTGTGGATTTTTTGCTTAATGTAGAAAAACCCTCAGTCTGAGGGCCAAAACAAGCATTACTTTAAATCCATATCTACCAACGATATCTTTTCCCCCATTTTTCCTCTTGAGTAGGCACAGGGGCCCTGATCTGGATTGGACACATAGCAAGAGGGGGGAATAATTAAAGTGCGACCCCCACCCCCGGGTCCCAATCTGGTTTGGGCTCCCTGTGCGTACTTTAGTGTAAAAATGAAAAAAGACATTGGTGCTAGATATGGATTTATAGTAATGTCTGTTTTGACCCTAAGTAAGTGTCAAGTGATGCAACACAGGGGCTAACCATTCTACCTTCATATCTACAGAGATAAGATCTGAACGTGCGGTGACTAACCAGGAAGGAAATCTTGGGGGTCACAGCAGACAACTCAATGAAAATCTTAACTCAGTGTGCAGCAGCTGTGAAATATTGTGAATTTCATGCTAGGGATCATTAGAAAAGTGACTGCAAATAAAACTGCCAGTACCATTATGCCTATATACAAATCTATGGTTGCAGACACATTTGAAATACTGGGTGAGTTTGTGCCGAATGGTAAACCATAATTTAAGGTTATATGCATGAGCAGGAATGTGTCCTACAACTCCTAACATTCCCCAGTCCAGCTCTGCTGTCTAACTCTAACCATGTTTTTTCTGTCTAAACATGCATAGGTTTGTGTCCTAAATCAGCATTCCCCAACCTGGTGCCCTCCAGATGTATTTGACTGCAACTACCATCATCCCCAGTCAGCTTGGCATTCTGCCTGGGGATTTTGGGAGTTGCAGTCCAATACACCTGGAGGCCACCAGACTGGGGAAGGCTGCACTAGGGGGAATTTTGGCCTGATCCAGCAGGATTATTCTTATATTCAAGTGCTTCGGTTTCAACAATGTGTGAAAAATCCAACCTGAAATGGACATCACTGTTTAATTGTACAATTTTCACATCAATATGAAATGGTGTGATGTTTTGTACATACCTGGATAAAAGAGTAATCTTTCTGTAATTATCTGAGGAATATTTAACTGCTTCAGACTTTGGTGTTTTCTTATACTTAGTGTTTTCACTGGGTATCAGTGTTGTACTTTAATACTATCAAAAATTCAGAAGGGCTCCTAACCTAAATTTTATTATATTTTAAGGACTTAAAATACCCACCAACACACACAGACAAAAACCCAACCCACCAAATCTGGTGCTTTTGTCTGTCATTTAATGGTGATGTGGAACAAAGCCAACAAAGCCACCTAGTGACTTATTCCATCCTGGTTGCCATGGCAACAAGGTAAACGTAAGAGGAAAAGCAGAAATGGTCAACTGAATCAGCCAACCTCAGTGAGAGAGAGGATCTAAGGAATACGTCCTTTTAAAACCACTTTAAAGACACACTCGGGATGAGAAAGTTATTGCATACCTAGCATATTTTATCACCAAAAAAAAAGAATCAGGAGAAAAAACACAGACAGAACCCTACACTGTTCTGGCTTCTTATACAAATATTCCATCACTGTCACACAGCCATTACAGAATGGTTGCTTTCACTTTAAAATCTCAACACAGATCAGTGTCAGAACCAAATACTTGGATCACTGCAAATGAGAAGAATCCTTATTTAGATTTTCAGGAAGGAATATCTCACTGATATGCTGACCACTGGGTATTTTCTGCAAGGTTTGGTATTTTATTTAGAGAAATGTATGAAGGCTGAAACCCGAAACAACTGATGGCCCTAGGCCAAAAGCTATAACATCATTTTATCCTCATTTATTATTTCTATAGCACTTAGTGTACTAAGCGCTTTATAACAAGTAAAACATTCACAACAGTACCTGCCTACAAGCTTACAATGTAATATGACTTTACCAAAAGGTTTCCTTTCAGAATGGCAAATTAATCTGTCATAACTTAGTTCAATTTTATCAGCTTAGTAAAAAACTCTAAGATTCCAAAATATACCAAAGTCTTATGCAGATATTTCGCCTGCACATGTGAGGGCTAAAAGGGGTAGTGGTGGCAAGGATATGCAGGCAAGCACCAACCCCAACATCCCCATGCCTCCGGCTCCAATTAGATCTTCATGCACGAGTATGAGGGTCTGCAAGGGGTTGTAAGCACATTTCACTGAATGCACTTACAAACTTCCACACGATAAGGCAGGGCTCCCAATTGTAAAAGGGCCGAGGTGGCTTAGTGGTTAAGACGCTGAACTGCAGACCGGAGGGTCGGCAGGACAGCAGTTCGAGACCTGAGTGCTGCATGACAGAGTGAGCTCCCGTCTTCAGTCCCAGCTCCTGTCAACCTAGCAGTTTGAAAGCAAGAAATTGCAAGTAGATAAATAGGTACCGCTTTGGCGGGAAAGGTAACAGTGTTCCGTGCACCTCGGTGTTCAGTCATGCCGGCCACATGACCACCAATTGTGGGGAGGCTTGTAACTACTTTCAGCCAAAGACAATTACAACCCCTCTGCAGACTACCGCTAAATGCATGAAGACCTTTAGAGGCACCTAAATGCCCAGGAACATTGGGAACAGGGCTTGTGTGCATGCCCCCCTGCCCACTTTAGCCTTCACATGTGCAGGCTGAACCCCTGCATAGGGATTAAGTGTTCCCATTTCCCTGAACAGCCAGCAGTTCCAAGGGCAGTGCTACAAGGCTACATTTCCTGTGTATGGGAGAGCACTGGAGACGTATGATG
Source organism: Heloderma suspectum (assembly GCF_057233095.1). NCBI lineage: Eukaryota > Metazoa > Chordata > Lepidosauria > Squamata > Helodermatidae > Heloderma > Heloderma suspectum. The sequence goes on from NC_139461.1 coordinate 237,220,783, forward strand.
TCTTGTTTTCTTTACAAGTGTACAAGCAGAGCATACTGGAAGCAAACAGGAAACCTTACAGCAGGAAGCAAGGCTGCAAATTCTGCTTTAGATTCACTGAGAGCAACTTGTGCAGCCCTACCACTACTTCAAAACTGTACTCTAGTTTCGGCTGGAAACTCCCAGCAGTGGCTCTCAAATTCAAACTGCAAACTAACTCTTAAACTATTTAACTGCCCACCCATCTAACTCAGAAGGATGGCATCTTCTAAAGAGTGGATTCCAGACCATCAGAAAATACCTTTCTAGTAATTATAGGACCAAGTTATTTTATTAAAGACAATGCCTACTCAATTCACAGTGATCACAGTGGCCAAATTCACAACAATACAGATTCTTCTCAGGGGAAAAATTTGAAAACAGTATGAATAAGTCTTCATGCAACAGCCTGGCATCAATATCAACAAACCAGAATCCCATGTAGGATATCTTTTACATGACCAAGATATGGATTAGGACTTCTTACTTTTATACATACTCTATCAAAGCATTAATCTTAAATTTCATATTTTAAATGTTCAAATTTAAAAATGTAAACACAATTTTCAGGTGCAATTTTTAAAAACTATGGCACAGACATTTATCACAGGAATTAACTGAGCAGTCTCCCTTCCCTCTTTCCATCTTCCTTCCTGGCCAGTCCTTGAAATGCACAATTTGTAGCATACCAGCCATTATTCAGAATGGGTGGCTATTGTGCAGGGCAACCCTACCACTAGGCAAAGTGGGGTAATTGCTTCAGACAGCAGATGCTGGGTGGTATGGAAGGGGCAGCATGGCAACCCACTGGCTGTTTCCCTCTTTTGGAGGACAAAGCTATATGTTCCATGCCCTGCACCCCCTAAGCTAGTCTGCTTCCTTCAGGTGAGGTGGAACATGCTGCCTCATCACCAATGTCGAAGGAAATTCAACTTCCAGTCCAGTTGTCTTCTGTTAGTGGAATGGAGAGCTCCTTCTTGTCCTTTGCCTCAGACAGCAAAATGTCTCGGGCCATTCTGTTGCTCCTGCTCTACAGAGATGAGGCCTGCCAGATATTACTGTGTTCCAGTAATTTGCAGTCTGGGGTTCTGCAGAAGCAAAGGACTCACAGATCACTATATGGGAGGCATGCATCAACTTTCCACTGAAAACAACAGCCAGGATGTTGCAATCCATGCGTGCCCAAGGACCAGCTCAGCAAGAAGGAGACTCTATTAAGTCCTCTGCCACTTGGGTGCACAAATGCTCAGGAATTAGTATGTGGTGGAATATACCCCAAATCTTACAATTAACTTTAATGCCTGGACTTTGTATTGATGCTGCTGTATTTCTTATTTCCAAAACACCAACAAATCATTTTTACTTTTGTAAAAATATTTAATAAGATATATTTTATTTATCTAAGGGACTTTTATGTCACCTTTCAGAATTAAAAAGTTCAAAGCAGCTGACAATCAAGAAATTATAAACAATACTAAAATAAACCTTGCAATTATTAAAACCAAAAACTATTTTAGAGTAATTCATAATCCTAACGGCTAAAAAAAGAAGCAAAAATACATGAAACATCAGCCTAGCCACAGATCCCAAACAAGAACAACAGTTAAACCAACCCTGCATATCAAAGGCAGATTGGGGAAAAAAAGTCTTCAGGACCCATCTGAAAACCCCCCCAAAGAGGGGTCCAAATGTATCTGTTTAGGGAAGGAGCATTATAAATAGGAGGGGGCATTTATATATCTTCTTAAGTTCCCTTTTTGTACATTTTTGGTTAAGAACAGCCCCAAAGTCTGTTTAAGTAAGATATGTGTAATGCCTGCTGTTTTAGTCAGAATACCTACCTGCTACTAATTAAAGAACAGTTAATATTATGTCACCATGGCTATCTTCCATTGGAAGAGGTGTCTGTGTGTGCATTTTTTTTTGCCTTTAACCAACCCTATCATTAATAGGTTTTAATACTGTGCTAAGGAGGATCTTAAGAGTACATTAGAAAATAGAGTTCAGGAAAGCAAGCTAAATTCATCCACGAGAGTCCCCCCAAGCCAAACAACATATAGACATAAGTTACTCTTAATGCTATAAACTAATAGGGAAGCTACATCGTTAAATTCATTGTGGCTTCATCATATGGGTCTGGTTAAAAAAAAACAAGTTAGGTGGAATAAAAAAATAAAATAGCCTGAGAACAGAAAAGGATCAGAAAAATAATATATTTTATTTGTTTTTAGTTACAGATTGATCCAGTTGTGTGATTGTGTATGGAGATTGGCCTTGGCAGAACTGCACCTTCAGGTACACATCCCTCTAGTCCAGTTCCATACATGTGCACGCACACACTCCTTAGACCCCAGACTGGAACATGTTATTCCTTGTCAGCTGAAGGCTTGCACCTGCATACTGCTCCCTGCTGTCAGGTTCTGTGTGCAGACCTCAGTCCCCTGGAAGTTTGGGATGGTTCTGGGATTTCCCCCCTTACACACACACACACACACACACACACACACAGTAAGATTTTTTCTGACACCTCATGCCCCCCCCCCCCAATCTTATTTTCAGCCTGGTGTGTGTGCATGGTGTGACTGGGATAGAGCATGGAAACAGTGTTAATTTACAGTGTGAGTGATACTATAATATATAACTACCATATACAATCCCCTTTGATTCTTGTATTTTTTAAGAGAGTGTGTCTGAATTATCTTAAAGGTAAATTAATGAAGTGTGTGTGTGTGTGTGTGTGTGTGCGAGCACACATGAATATTTGTCAAGGGAAAGAGTAACAAGGGAGAAAGTAGGCCTGTTAACAAATGAAACAGAAATGAAAATGGAAATTAAATTAACGAGAACTTGAAAATGTGAGATTATGAGGGTGCCTTTAAAAGAATTAGCCTTCAACAAGAAGAAAAGAAACTTTGATTAATAAGAAAGCAAGAAGAATGTATAAATGAATATATGTGGAAAAATATTAATGTGCACAATAGCCTTGCTTTGTAATAACAACACAATGAACACAACTGAGGTAGTTATGAATAGAGGCAAAGCAGGAGATGAAAAGGGAGACAAAAGGGTGTATAGCATTGGCCCAGAGAAGAGAACATGAGCTGACAGCTAGCCTGCCAGCTTATAACTCTAACCTCTCATGCCCTGACCATCAATGATAAGGGGAAAGTTCAATAACTTAAATATGGGGGCTTAAATGAATAAGCTAAATCAAAATTGACTGTAACTGCTAAAGAAACACAATTAAAAAAACCCTAAGGAAATGCAGAAGCGACTATTTATACCAACATACATGAAGGTCAAAAAGTACAAGCCATGCACATTCAAGCAGGCAGGGTGAACATGAAGTTACAATGAGGATGGCTGGTAGTGAATGCAACATGAATTTACACCCAAGGGGTGTCTAGTGACATCATCTCACTAAGCACACTTTCTTTGTAACTGATCCACATTTTGTGGAATGATCCTCCTTTCCTTCCACTTTTACAAAGTGAATAGGTGATCCACAACGCTTTAACCAAAAGACTAACTTTCTACGGATTAAAATAATATGTTCTACAAATTAAACAGATTAAATAAGCAGTGTGTTCAAAATGAGGTTACGATTTCCTCAGGAAAGTGACAAGCTGCATCTGTTAGGATAACTACAATAAGGCCGACAAAGATATTGTAAGCAACCTTTTGGGAGCAAGAATATGCTCAAAGGAGACTACTCCACAAACCCAAACAACACAAGCATTTCCTACTTTTACTATCGAATTTCTAAGAAAATGTTTACAAGGAGGCTGGCAACTTTTCTCATTTCCATCCCTTCTGTATTAGGCACCTGTTCTGAAAATAACTGTGGCTTTTTTCAATTACCTTCAGGTTGATTTGTTGCTTTAAAGACAGCACCTGCCTCTCTATGCCTTTTCACTGTGCTGCAAGCATATGTAATGTGTTTATGATAGCAAACAGAAGGAGTTTTGAGGAGCTTCACCAGCACTAATTAAAGCAGGGTGAATCCTACAATTTTATCCATGTAGAACACAACTCACTTATTTGTTTAAGTGTATGGGCTTAGTCTGCAACTGCCAAAGTACAGGTGGCAGGAGATGACAGCCATAAGCTGCTGAGGTAGGAGTTTTCAGCTAATCCTTTTACAACAGATGTGATACAGAAGATCAAAGTATAGAGGCTCCTATAGTCTAGACTAGAACACACCAGCTGGTATGGTAGGTGGGAGGAAAATACTCCACAGCCCTGCACTTTACAAAAGGGGGCAATATCCACGCCAAACCCTAAAACAATAAATTTGAAATGCACTTTATGGATTCACCAAGCCAGATATACACCACAGTAACTGTGGAAAGACAAGCTAAAATGACTCACCACCACATAGTACCAGACCCAAATTACGATGCCATCAAAAGCTATCACCTTGGTGAAACGCGGGTGTGGGGTGCGTGGGTGGGCGGTTGGGTGGGAGAGGTGAAAGTGCAGGAAAAGAAGATAAATAAAGCATCAAGACAATATTCTTTCCCCTATTCTCTTGCCATTTTTGACTAACTGATTTTAAGGTAACTCCACAACGCTATGATTCTAAGATACCCACAGGCAAATGTAAGGATTAGATGCGAAGTCTCCCTGAGTTATTACAGGTGACTAAGAGTTAACACCAACGATGCTTTAGTGCCACCAAAGCTCTACCACCCTCACCACCCCACCATCAATGAGAAAAAATGGGCTACTGCTTAAGTAATATATGGCTAGAGATGTAAAAATTCAAGTGTTGCTGGTATGTGAGGGCAAGGCTCAGAAGGCACAGCCTTAGCCCTGGAATAGGGGATTGCTTTTAATCCAATACCTTTTTTGCACACAGCCAATTTGAATGCTGGCTGAAATCCAGGATTTCATTAAAATGTTCTAATTCTGGATACATGGATGTTAGGCAAGGGTGGATGCAAATTCTGGCTGCAGGACACAGAATTCAGTGCATGGATCAAAGTAGCAGGCCACTATTCCAGCACATTGCCAGAAGCGGGAGGAGGAGCTGATTGTCAAAGAACATGGAAGGGGCTAGTTAACTGTACATCAGCAATGCTGTAGCAAGTGCATTAGCACTTTAGGGACTCTTCACCTACTGGCCGGACACATTCAGTGTTCTTTTCCTCACAAACCAATCCTGTGCCTGCTATTAAGGACTTCGATGTGTGTTCCAAGTAAATGGCTGCTCACAGCAGGTCACTAAATCTTTACCTTTTTCCCAGCAGGGAGGCAAGTTCAGATTTCAGTGACCCTCCCTTATTGCCTTGAATACAGACACTGCTATCGAAGACCTGCACTTTGAGGTTTACTGAGCAACCTGAAATGTAAGAGTGACACACATTCTGCCTGAAATTTTCCTTTAAAACTCAGCCGGTGAGAGAGCGATAGAGTAACTTACAACTCTCAGTGATCTAAGAATGTATGTGAACATGCCCCATTGTTTCCTTACTCCTTATTGTGGAGCTGTGCTTTGATAAGGGAGATTTAAATTCATATCCCGACTCAGCCATGAAGTGTGACCTTGAACTAGACACACTGGCTGTATTTGGACGTAACACTGAAGCATGCTTTAGCATTATGAGAACGAACCAAAGCGAGCCTCAGGCTTCTGCACTCCTCCTCCCCCACCTCTCCTCTGGCACAATTGCGGGGAGATCAGAAGTGTCTGTTTTAGATTAACTGCAATTTAGCATTTTATTCAAACCCTAAGGGTGCAATCCTATACCTGTTTAGACAGAAATAATTCCCACAACTCCCAGCATTCCCCAGCTAGTATGGCTGGCTGGGGAATGCTGGGAGTTGGAAGACTTTATTTCTGTCTAAACATGCATAGGATTGCGCTCTAAACTGTGGTTAATCTTAACTATGATCAGTTGAAACAAGAAACTATGCCATCAACTATGCCTTTGCATACTGATATTCAACAGCTGCCTATTTGTGTGTGTGCCTTTGCTGTGATAGCCCCCAAATTGTGGAATACCCTTCCTAGAAAGGTTCACCTGATGCCTACTTCATTGACTTTTTGATGGCAAACAAAGACCTTTTTATTCTCCTAGGCCTTTTTTTCTTAAATTTTTTTTTTGAAAGAACTAGTGTTTGTTTTATTTTTAATGCTATGTTTAAAGCTGCATTTTAAAGTCATAACTTTCCTTTTAAATTATTTTAAATTATTACTGTTACTGTTTTAAAATTATTTTAATGTTTTATCACTGGTTTTATTGTATTTGTTTTTGTTATGTATGTGTAGGGCAATTCATTCACTGAATAAATAAGAACATAGTAAGCTGCCTTATACTGAGTTGGACTATTGGTCCATCTCGTTTACTATTATCAACAATGACTGGCAGCAATGGCTCTCCAGGGTTTCAGGCAGGGTTTTTTCCTGCCCTACCTGGAGATGCTAGGGGTTGAACTACAAAGTAACTGCTCTACCACTGAGTTACGGCCCCTCCATAATAATAATATAATAATAAATAAAAGGCCAGAGCTCTACGCGCAGATGGTGAGGAATACCCCAACATAGGGAAAATCATGTGCAAACCAGCCCTTAGCTAGGGGGTGCATTCATATTCTAGGATACCACCTTTGGTAATTTCTGTATAATTTTTAATGTACCACACACTTTATGCATTTTAATTCTGTTTCTCTTTGCAACATTCCCTTGAAGAGCTGGCTTTCACTTAGCCCACACACTGCTAAGTTGTGGGCCCATATTTCTGCATAGAGAAACATTACACTGTATACTTAATAAACAGCACAGTACTTTAACCTTGCATGGCCTTTCACAGAGATTAAAAATGAAACATCCCCTTCCCACAGAGCCTGCAATCCCTATACAGTGAGCACAGAAGAAAGAAGCGGACAAATATAGGGGCAAGGGTTACCGTGAACAACAGTATTATTTAGCTATTTAGTGGCAGAGGGGCTGGTGTGTCTGCAAAGGGTAAAAAAAGTCAAACACAAAGTAGACTTGCGAGAATCTGAAGGAGTAGGCAAGAACACTGGTACACAGAAAAGTATCACCTGAGGTCCGGAGGATACAAAGCAGGAAGGAAATAAAGCATGTGCAAGAACAAACAAAAAGATATGAGCTGAATGTGAAGGTGAATGGGACACACCAGGGAAGATGAGGCAAAGGCAAGCAGAGAGCTGAGTGTAACCTTCCCTGAGTGACCACATAATCAAGCACAGAAGTGTGACATAATTAATAGTTCGGTTTCAGTTTATTGGTCAACCAAAAAGATTTTAATAACTCCAAGCTAACAAACATCAAAAGGGCATAGATCTAGTCTGAATACCAAAATTTAGCCTTGGAAATAAAGCTTGTCTGGAAATTCAAGACAATTCATAGTAATCCTTATAGTACCAGCTGCAGGAGTTACTCCAAATATCCTGAAACAAAACTTAGAAAGAATACATGTGTAATCGTTTTTATTAAATTGACTGCTTTTTGCATTTATTCTCCAAATCTGTCATATAGCCAGAACTCTCCTGAACATTGATGGAGACTCCTTACAAAAAGGGGCACTAAGTAAAGAATTCCCTACACAAGTAAGCAGTGAGACCAAGAAGGGAAAGGGAAATACTAGTAATAAGTAGTTAGGATGTAATCCTATGCATGTTTAGACAGAAATAAGTCCTACAACTCCCAGCATTCAGAATGACATTTTGCTGCCTGAGGCAGAGCAACAACCCCCCCCCCCCCCCGGCACGGTGCATAAAACTTTTTTTAAAAAATGGGACTAGTCTCAGTCTAAGGGTATGCTTAGATAACTAATTAATCAGGGGCACATTCCCAGATGACTTTCGGTAGTGATCATGGAGATGTCCCAGAGGAAAAGATATTTGCATTTCTCCCAAGATGTTTCACACCCTCCTTGCCATGTACTACAAAACTCCCTGTTTGGTAGAGTTATCACCTTTTTCTCTCATAGGCCTGCTGTGATTTTAAACAACTATGAGAAGGCAGAAATTCAACAAACACAGATTTTTCCAACAAGGAAATGCAACAATGGAGATTAATGGGGATGATGACAATGATGATATCTGTGTGCCTGTCATTTTACAGAGTACAAGGAGCCATGTCCGTGCCCTGAGGAGCTTACAAGCTAAAGTTCAACCCAGAAGAAGGAGAACAATGACTGACTGTTCAAAGTTGTTTTTAGTTATATGTTGTTTGCATATATTGTCTGTGAGCTTTTATGTAAATAGCTTTTAAACGTTGTATATTGTATTTTAATGTTTTAACTTCTCTAAACCTCCCAGAGAGCTTCAGCTATGGGGCAGTACAGAAATGTAATAAATAATAAATAATAACAAGATGAAAGCAGGGATAAACAAGGAAAGAGTGGTTAATTCCCTTTCACATTCTTTCTTAGGCTTAGCTACAGCCTTGGGTTGCAATCCTATATGCACTTACCTGGGAGTAAGTGTGATTGAAAGCAACAGAATTTACTTCTGAGTAGACATGCATAGGATTGCAGTGTTAGTTATAGTAGGGCAGGGGAACACAGCTGTGCATCACACATAACCAAAAGCTCATTTTTGGTGGCTTCTATGCAGGAATACTTTCTTTTAAAATATTTATTAAAAAGACACATGAAAATCCACTCCAACTAAGGGTGGAAAGCTATTTTTTAGAAGTTATGCTTTGAACCTAATATATAGATGTACTGAGAATGGAAAAAGATGGAAGCCAACAAGACAGGACCTATCCAGGTGACATCTCCCCACTCCCGTACCCTGCATTCCCAGTGCAAAGTATCAGGTTTTGAAACCAGGAGAAACTGTAGATTATACATTGCAAAAGGTGAGTGGGGGATCATGAAAACCCCCCAGAAGTACAAAGACTACTATTGCAAAGGGGTGGGAGAGAGAAATACGCATGGAAAACTGAGGACCAGAAACTAAAGATTTATGATAACCAGCATGATGGAGAAACTATACAAACAATAATTTACATATTCAAAAACTAAATAACAGCAGTGCATTTTTTATATATAATGTTTTGATTCTCATAATGAATATCTCATGGTGGTAGCATGTGCAGTACAGTTACTTGCAGCCCAGCTTCTTGCTCCCTATTCATGATCCTGCCAGCTGCTCAGCTCATATGCATCCTGTGCCTATCCTTCCCTTTGCCAGCATCTGAGCTACAGAGGGCATCAAGGTGAGAGTGATCAGACCCAGGCACACTAGGGAAAAGGTTGTTGTGCTTGATGAGAGAGGAGAGAACTGAGCATCTGGCTTATTCTTTCCCTCCAGCAGCAGAACCAGCTAGTGGAATGAGAAATGGGTGCCGCCAGCAGTACAAACCCACAGCTTGACTTGGCTGGGCAGCAGTGCAAGCAGCTCCAGGAGAGTTGGCAGGAGCATATCTACCCAACCTGAAAGGGGGCACAAAACTATTGCAAGGCAGGCAAAAGCAAGCATGAGCAGCTGTACTGGGCAGTTAGCAGACACCAACCCAAGTTAACACAACACAGGAAGCAAACAGTGACAGGATCACAGCAACGCAATGCAAGTGGCTGCGGGCGAGAGGGTGAGGAAGAGCTCACCCAAAAGGGGCACAGTGGCGCCAAGACAGGCATGCCAAGGAGCACAAGCAGTTGTAGTGGGTGGAAGGGAGGTAGGATCCAACCCAACCCAACTTAAAAGGATGCAGTATCGCCACATCGCCAATGGAAACCAAGCTTGGAGGCCAAGAAGGGGGCGAAGGCGGGACACTCTCCCTGCCACTCTTCCAGCTACAATGCCTGAATTGTTTGCCTCAGTCTGCCTAATGAGAAGGCCCTGATCGTAGGACTTTTTTCTGTCTAAATATGCATAGGATTGCCCCCTTAAAGGTCTCATGGTAGAGGTCAGATTTGAACCAGAGACTTACTAATTCACAGCTCAGTAACTCCACTCCACGTCTTGTCATGCTAGCTAACATCAGAAACCTGCTCTGTCCTCTCCTACGCTTGATCACAACAGGGAAATTATGCTTCTTCGCTGGGCCAGCTGATTCTCTCAGGGGATGGCATGTCTACACTGCCTGTAGGAAACCACTCCTTACCACAACAGGCACTGGATTTGCAAAGCTAGTTTGGTGAGTCAATATACAAAAGTCTTTTGAGTGAATCTTAAATCAAAAGCTGTATCTTTATGAATAAAGAGCAGTTGCAAGTGTACCAATTCTTCATACCAGAAATATTGATGAAAGAGGTGTCATCTACAGAGGACTCAGAATTATGTCAGGTCAGTAGAATTCGCTTGTTTTATAGACACTGGGCTAGCAGGTCGGTTGGAGGTCGAAAACAAAGTAACCATTTTCATCATTCTTGATTATCTTGGAGAGATTTGAAGCAGATGGAAGTTGCTCAGCCATTCAGACTCAATTCTATATTTCACTCTGACAAGGCTTTGGCACCCTGAATGGAGTGGGACCAGAACAGGCGTATTTATTTCCACTTAAACCTCTCTTACTATCAAATTTGACAACATGTTGTCAGTCAGCAACAAAGCACAATTAATTACACGCGCGCTTGCACACACACCTCCTTCTCTCTCCCTCCAAATTTTAAAAGAATCTTCCTTTACAAAGCAGGAGAGAAATCCCGGAGAGGCCCCACTTTAGGAATTAAGCCTGTTGAATATTTCTGTAGAGAACAACTCTTCTTCCATCACTCACACACACATACACTCCCAGTGCCCTAGGTGGCATTGTGGCTTTTTATAGGTATTTTCCCTCAAATTAACTAACCACTTCAGTGCAGATGAAGCCTGTGACAAGTTCCATTTCTCAAGCCAGAATAACTGATTGCCAGGCTGGCTTGTTTGCAAAGTAGCACCCGCTGCCCCCTCCACACACACGAAGTACCACCTTGTGTCTCAATGGACCTATAAACAACAAATGGCAGCTTTCTTCTCTTCAGAACAGAATAGAAAAGACACTACTAGGTATCCACCTAATTAACCTCAAGGTTTGAGCAATGTTTGACACTCATTTTTTTCAAGTATGAAAATGGTGTATTATCATAGTTTCTCTCATACCACAGGCAGCTGGTGCAGTGAAGAATAAGAAGACTTCAGGTGCAGCAAAGGTAGGCAGCAGCATGAAATGGATGTGTAACACAAGGTTACATTACTACAGCCCCCTGTATCTGTGGTCTGTCAAGAAGACAAATCTGCTAGCAGGCATGCACTGTGTCTTCAGAATGCTGAGGTACATCAGGTGTTGAGAGGAAAATAAAGGAATTACTGGAAAAGTTAATTTTGGCCAGTTAGTTTTAATATCCAAGGCCTGTAACCATTTTATTAGCTGCAGACTACAAGAGAACCTACAAATACATAAAGAGAGTTTGTGCTAATTCATAACTAGACTCTCGCCTGCTGACATGACTGCACATGTTTCTTCTGTAGCCTTAGCACAGAAACAAGGAACATAGGGATGGGCAATGGGAATTCTCAACCCAACATAAACAAAAGCCAACAAGATCTGAGCAGCAATCATACTGAGTCCTGTTCAACCAGCTGGCTCTGCCTGCCTTTTCCCTTTCCCCTCCTCTCCATCCGCATGTGTGCACTGCAATGTACTGGAGTGCACAGAATATCGAAACGTTGTGTAAGAGCCACATAATGCATTTCTTTAAAATAGGTGAGAGACGTTAAGGATAACAGGGGGTACTTTATTGTGGCACTTTTATTCTGTATTACCTCCACCTTGATCCTCCATTGGGTGTATTCTGAAATAGTAAAAGAAAAAGATACCTGCCTCCACCTAACAGCTTCTTTGGCTATTCCCTTCTGGGCCCAACAGTACTTACATATTCAAAGCACATACAATCCAATTACCTGCCCCCAGGAATGGAACTACAAAGTATTTCAGGCCCTTGAGGTGCCGGTCCATGGAATCAGAGTTTCACAAACACTACTCTCAAATGTGGGGAATTTGTTACAGGTTTTAAAGCACTCATTCCCTGGATTTCATACTGATGGACCCTTCCTGCTCCTCTTCAGTTTGATCTCCTTAAGCCTGGAAGTTATGTCTTTATCTGCTGTGAAAATATTTTATCAGGGTAATCTGGTTACGAATATTTACACAATTTGCCCCAAATTCCCTCATTACAGCTGTCATTCTCAATTATTCACAGGTAGTGGTACATGCAGTTTCCGTGGAAACCAGCAGCTCACAGCTAACAGATGCACAGTCAATTGCAGGCAATGGGCACTCAAGCAAAACTGGTGGACTTTATAATTATGTTGATGTCTGACCATCTCAAATCTACAGATAACAAAAAGATGGTTTCCATTTCAATCTCTTATTTGCACATCTTTGAGAAAATGTCTTAACTATGGCTGCGAGGAAACAAAGACTCAGATTTATTCCATTTGCTGGATAGCTCAGAAAACATGCAATAAATTTAATGAGGAGGTTGTAACATTTATGACACATCATATTTTTCACATTTCACAACTATGGCCTGTATTTACAATTGCAAATAAAATGTCACATCACGCTGACTGTAAAGTCAGTCATAAGTTATTCATTTTGCAAATATGAGTGCAACTAACTAGAGGAAGCAGCTAGGCCAATGGCTTCATTTACTATGTAAGGAAAGCATTCAATGCCAAAAGATTCTCACCTCACCCCAGTAGTAGTCTGAAAAGATACCCACACAATCAGATAAAGCACACAGCTCAGGCCCCTTGAGCCTATACCACTTCAGAACACAGGTGGGGAAAATCACATATTTGAATGCTTTCCTACGTGAAAACTTCACCATCAGTTAAATCTAGCATGTCCACAAAAATGATTCAAGGCTTTTTCTTAGTAAAAGCTTTCAGTTTTAAGGGAGTTTGTTATTGGGCAGGGGAAATGTGTAATCATTAGTTGCATTTGGAAGTTGGACAGCCCTAGGAAGAGTGTATAGTGTGCTTTTTCTGAAGGTGTAGTTCATCTCTAAGCTAAGCAAGGAAGTGATGAGACAGAAATACATGTGAACCCCTTTCATTTCATTTATTTATTTAACATTTAAGTTTACTGCACATTCCAGGTCCCTCTAAAAATTTGAGTCCTCTCTGAGCATGCTAGGATAGCCATCCCATTGGTACACTTTGGTTGCTTCATAATCTAAATAGAATTGTTTGGACTGCTGTGGTGTTACCATTCTGAAGCTGGCATTGGAGTGCATAAAAGTCCAGGTCAACACCACAGATTTAAGATATTGTATTAACTTGATCAAGATCTTGTATCCATTTGATCATCAGGTGCTTGATGGCTGTGGAGAAGCATCATTTGAAAAGCCCACACATGCTGATCTGTAGCCCACGATAAGATGTATACCCTTCTCCAAATGAAAGATTTTAATCCATCACTTGTACAGAAGCCAAACCCTGCATATAGTGCAAATGTGCACAACCTACTTGACAAAAAGCCTCTTGCAGGCTTTTCCTGTTGTCAGCCACCTTAGCTATCACCACACTGGTTGTGAGAGTAGTCCCCTGTGTTGCTCACACTGCCCCCTGTATCACATCACCACCAAAACATATGCAAGTATTGAAGAAAATTAAGGGTTATTCTAATGTTATCTGCAGAAATTGAGATTAATGTGGTTGTAAGGATACAGACACTAAAAGATGTTGTCTAACAACCTTATATTGCCTTCACAGAAAAACATAAAACATTCCCAGCACTCAGGATGTACACTGTAAGACAGAGCCATCTTTCTCTATGGAATAGGAAGAGCACTAGAAAAATAATTTTGCATGAGCAACTTGTCTAGAACATAATAAACACAGTGTGCTGTGGTACTGTGTGGAATACCTAGAAAAAGTAAGCCCAGCCTAAAATATGGTAAGACACCAAGGCCATTTTCCTCACCTCAGAGCACTGACATAGATATTATGGATTACATCAATGAGCAATGTTTTGCCAAGCCCCTTCAGAAGAGCAGGATAGCAACTATCAGAAAAAGAAATAAAGTTTCTAAAATTATCTATAAATGTGTTTGTTACAATGGTACTTGAGTAGAAAACCAGCAACAGTTGCTATCTCGACTGAGAACATCAGTTCTCAACACAACCAAAACATGCAGTTAGCCACAACAGACTATCCCCAGAGAATAGCACTTTTCATGCCCATCTGTCATCCCGTGTCTCTCACATAAAATGGTCGGCTGTAATAAATGTCCCAACCACCCTTAAAATGTTGAAAGCTTCAAAGTTTCAGATACCATAATGGAGATAGCCCAGACTTCCCTCTGCTCTGTAATTGTTTGGGACAATTCCTGTTGGCAGGTGTGAGTCTTCTAGATTTAGGCAAACAACTAGAAAAAGTGTCTGTTTTTAAGAGGATCCTGAAATTGGTCTGAGGACCCCTAAATTATCAAGTTTTGATCATGATGCAATAACCCACTTTTTCATATCAGAAATATGATGAGTACGATCTTTCTGCAGGCTTCTGTAGAAGGAATATCATCACATTTTAGGCAGGAAGTTCTTGAGAATAAATGGCAAACAGGATATGGATTATGGATAAACATCATATTGCAAGGAACAGCTATGCTTTGCCTAGTCCTTCATACAACATGACTATTAAGGCATTAACATAAAAGCACAGAATCTAACACAACTATAACTGCTTCAGTGGGACTCTGTAATTTCTAAAGCTATTGTACAAGATGTTGAAATTAGGCAATTAGCTAGATGTTAGAATGTATGTATAGTGGACCAGAAAGAAGTTACCTGAACTCAAGCACTTTAAAGATTATTCAGCAATAAACCTGAATTGCTAATATGTGTATGCTGCAGCTAAACACAGCTCCCTGACAAGTACACCTGTATGTTACTTGAATTTGTACGAGGGTCAAGAAGCAACAGTAAGAACCAGACATGGAACAACCGATTGGTTCAAAATTGGGAAAGGAGTACGACAAGGCTGCATATTGTCACCCTGCTTATTTAACTGATATGCAGAGTACATCATGAGAAACGCCGGATTGGATGAATCAGAGGTCGGAATTAAGATTGCTGGGAGAATTATCAACAACCTCCGATATGCAGACGATACCACCCTCATGGCAGAAAGCGAAGAGGATCTCAAGAGCCTCTTTTTGAGGGTGAAAGAGGAGAGTGCAAAAGCTGGTTTGAAATTCAACATTAAAAAAACTAAGATCATGGCATCTGGCCCTATCACTTCCTGGCATATAGAAGGGGAAGAAATGGAAGCAGTGACAGATTTTACTTTCTTGGGCTCCAAGATCACTGCAGACGGTGACTGTAGCCATGAAATTAAAAGACGCTTGCTCCTTGGGAGGAAAGCTATGGCAAACCTAGACAGCATAGTAAGAAGCAGAGACATCACCTTGCTGACAAAGGTCCGTCTAATCAAAGCTATGGTTTTCCCAGTAGTAATGTATGGCTGTGAGAGCTGGACTATAAGGAAGGCTGAGCGCCGAAGAATTGATGCTTTCGAACTGTGGTGCTGGAGAAGACTCTTACGAGTCCCCTAGACTGCAAGGAGGTCAAATCAGTCCATCCTAAAGGAAATCAACCCTGACTGCTCATTGGAAGGACAGATAATGAAGCTGAAGCTCCAATATTTTGGCCACCTAATGCGAAGAGAAAACTCCCTGGAAAAGACCCTGATGCTGGGAAAGACTGAAGGCAAAAGGAGAAGGGGACGGCAGAGGATGAGATGGCTAGATAGCATCACGGATGCAATGAATATGAACTTGAGCATGCTCCGGGAGAGAGCGCAGGACAGGAAGGCCTGGCGTGCTATGGTCCATGGGGTCACGAAGAGTCGGACACGACTGAACGACTGAACAACAACAATTTTTTGTATTCAAATTTTAGTTTTTAAGGCATATACAAATAAAACAAAAACAAAAAGAATCTCTGAAGTGGCCTCAAGTTACATATACTTTCAGTGAATGTAATCTCCCTACCTGGTGCTCTCCAGATATTTTGGACTACAACACCCAAGAGCCCTAGCCAGCATAACCAATGATGAGGGATGATGGGAATTGTAGGCCAAAACTCCCAGAGGGCTAAAAATTGCCCACCCCTGGTTTAGATTATTTTATCTTTCTTATTTGTAATTGTTACAAAGCAATTGTTTGTAACACTTTATATTATAAATTCTACTTTATAAAATCCTTCAACTGAGAGGAACTTGGAGGATTCAATATGTAAACTGATATCCATGTTGAATCTGTTATTTAAATGTCTTCACCACATATCCCGATCTTTGATTCAGGGCAATTGCTTGAAAGTCATCTCATGACAAGGGAGAAAAATGGACAAGTCAGTTTGAAGTGAATGTTACAATACGTCCGACACATTAAGGGTACTAATTTTGTGTCAATAAACCTCTCTATTCACCTCCCAACCCACACACAAAACATCGCTTGGGGGTAAGACACTGCCAACAGAGCTGAAAATTAGAACAGGCACTACATAAATGCGAGTAAAGGCTGCAGCCCAGATTGCTGAACCAGGCCAAGAGGAATTCCAAACAACCTGGATTTTGCTCTACCACTAGGGCCTTTAGCCACAAAGTATGACAGTAGCATGTTGTCTCACACAAATTGTATCCTTGATAGAAGTTTATCTCAAGAGAGAGCATCTGTGTTCCATGTGGGAGCAGAAAATAATATGCAGAATGGATTTAACTTGATGGTGTTACCAAACTGAACCATGTCTGCAACCCATTCACTTGTACTGAAGTGTCTTCAACTTTCAGTAAATGGATAACGCTGCCTTCGGAGGGCTTCTGCATTGAAAGGAGGCCAAGAACTATTTTTAATCATCATCATATATAATAACAATAATAATAAAATAGTAATCATCGTTGTCTACTTTTAAGACAATTTTTGGTTGGTTGTTCATATACACACAGTATTTAGCACTGCATGGCAACTGACTCCTTCTTAGCAATTTGTATTCCAGTACCTAGAACAGATAGATCTACATTTTACCCAGTTGCCCATTAGGTCCAATTTGCCTACAATCTAATGATCAAACTACACATGATGGTAATTGCATAGCATACGTAGCTGAGGCTTGTCTCATTTTTTTTACTCTAGTGTAAGCACACATTGCCCTTATTTGGACCAGGGCCACTGTACTCCAGGAAGGTAAGGTTAAACCTGCCACTCCATCTTTTTCCTGAATCCCCCCCCCCCATGTGTGTGTTGGTTTAACGAAAGAAAAGAAGCCTCCACTGAGGCTAATGTAGACATTTTTGTTTGTTTAACACAGGAATTCGGGGAAAAGGGGGGGAGGTTTAACCCTTCCCTCTTAGAGTTCCGTGGTCCTGATCTGAATTGGGGCCATGTGCACTTACTAGAGCAAAAGAGAGAGACAAGCCTCAGCTACATGCTACTTGATAATGTGTATTTTGGCTCTGTCACTTCAGGTTTGGATAAATTTCATGATAAACTGCTGAAATGTATACAGTATAAAAAAACTGCTAGAAGATGTTCAAACATTTAAAATCTATTGTTTAGCTCAAGCAAAATTGACTAGGCTCAGATGTTAAATAGCAGTTTAGACCTAATATAAGCAGCTGATTGAAAGTGTTTTGTTTTAAACCTATGCCAGAAAAGAAAAGGTTAAGAGAAGTATTTCAGTTCTATGTTCCAATGAACATTCATAACATGAATGATAGGAAGGCAGAGAAGATGAGCTGTCAAATTTTGTGACTGAACTTATGCTCCAAACAGACCTGCTAAATTCTCTGCATGTTCCTTTTTAATTCCAGCCTTGGTTTCTAGTAAGTTTCTTGGTTTCTTTCTCTTTCCTTAGAAAATAATGAAATTCATTGTTCTGTGCACACAAGATGGGAAGTGTGTTAGAGAGGAGTAAAGGAAATTAAACTGCAGCTTAGCTCCAGCTACTGTTTCAACCACCTCCTGTGTTATTAAGATTAGCTTCTTCTCTCATCAACTCTGAAAACTGGTAAGTTAGCTATGAGAGTCAGCAGTTTGAAGATGTTCAACTACTCACATGACCATTTGAATTGGAATTACAATTATGTAGTTTTCTGGATCAACTTAACTAAATCAGTAAAGGTTTTTAAACAACTAGAATTCATCTTATAAAATGTACCACAATTGGTACATTTTAATATGAACATTAGGTAATATGAACTCAAGGCAGATCCATATGCTGCAAGTCAGTATTTTTGGTTTATTTCTTCCCTTATAATGACAACGCTACAAGTCTCGTGAAGCAAAAACCTATGCAACCACCTCTGTACCTTAATTCATGATTCATTGTAAATAAGAAAACAGTATACATGTCCTAGAACCATGATAACAATGAAACAGACTCTTGGGGAGCCTCCATGACTGCCTATCAAATAAAAAAAATTACAGAGCAGAGGAATATTCTCATCAGAACTTTATTCGCCTCTTAAATAAACAAGACGAAACTCCCTGAGTGTATTGAGTACATCTGTTAATCGCACAGATTCAACAGCCTTGCTTTTTCAGTATGTGACCAACTTAAATTCCCCAAATATTTGAATGTCCTTGTGTTAAAACTGTTAGCACTTGCACTGAAACCATGGCTAGTACTGAATCTAGATGTGAGAATATTATAAAAGGACAGATTTAACTTCACTGGGAGGAGGATGGGTAGACATGAACATTGCTTAAGATATTTGAAGCCTTATGGGCTTGGCTAAAAGAGCAATAGGGAAGGAGGTTGTTGAAGCAACAAATACGCAACTATTTGGAAAGTACCATGTAATAATTAAGGATATATTTAAGAACTGACCAGTCTGAGTAACATGAACTAAAAGGGCTGTGTTTCTGCCACCCACAGTCTATGAGCCAAGCATCTAAAACGGCACTTGGTACTTGAAGTGCAGCACATGCCTGCTACCAAGAGCCCTTCCTAAATAATTAACACTTTGAGAGTGCTCAGATGTGTCCTTCGGATTAATCTGCACATTGTAATTTCTACAGGAGTCACAACTTAATGAATCATCAGTTGTGACAAGATCAATGAACCAAACCTAACAACAAACTAAAGTTAGTAAATTCATGCCTGGGGCAAGAGTGCTGCTTTAAAAAAGCTTCCATCACTTTTAGTGTCTAATTAGCAAAGACAGGACTCCTCCTGCCACCTTCTCCTTTTGCTTCCTCCTGAGAGGCACAGAGTGAAGGTAGGGGGTGGGGGTTGTTCAGTTTTACTGCATGAGAATCTTGACACCAGTTCTTGGATCAGTGACAATGTCTGCAGCAGCACGACAAGCAAATGAAGGATACAAACTGCATTATGGGAAGCCGATTCTATACTAATCAGATGAATTCCTCTCATCTATCGAGTACAGTAAAGGCTCAGTACACCTTATGTGAAAAACTGCTCTTCCAGACACTGGACTACTCCCTAATAGGGAAGGAACAGGTCAAAGAATAGCTGGATAATCAAACATTTTCAGTCAGCAGAATTCACACTCAGGATATTAAAGGAATTTGCACACACAGAGACCCTCCACTGGCATTTGAGAATTTGGGGAGGACAGAGGCAGTCCTCAAGGACTTGACAGGCACAAAAAGGCTATACAGATTGTTTTCACATGACATAAAATTGCTGTCCTCACAAAACACAGATCTTATCAGAGTTGATTCAGTGACATGTTTAATGGGGCAGCTCAGGGCTGGGCTATGTAGTACAGTTGCTATGGTAACCAGTATCCCCACCAGTGGTGCAGCTAGGCAATTTTAGGCTCTGGACCTAATGGTTTTAGGGTGTGTGTGGAGCTTTAGAAGGCCATGTGTATTACTTCAGTTGTGAAGCACACCACAAACTTTTCAGCTCCCTGCTCTCATGTTTTAGAACTGCTGCTACATTCCTGATATGTTAGAGCAAAACAAAGATGAAAAACCTGTTTGCCAACCCTGATTAAAAAAATAAAATCTGTGAGCATGCGCAGTTTCACATTTTAAACTCACTTAAATCATAGCACCAACCTGATTACAGGAATAAAATTGGAGTTTGCCCTAATGCTAAACAGGAATAAGCACATTTTGTTGTAGAAAAGGATATATTTTAAAGCAATAACAATACGATGAACATCTGTAATCATATGACGGGCCAGCCATGTCCAATTGTAAAATGTTTTTAAAATAGGAAGAAACAAGGCTGCAGTGTGCAGCATCAGCACTGATGGGCCCCTGCATGCCCATGCCAAACCAGGTGCTGACAACGGGCATGTATACTACTGCCCCCATTATCTACCACTCTCTGGATGGTCATTTGGAAACCCCCTGTGGCCCAGCCCTAACTACACGACTGATACCCAGAGGAAATTTTCCACCCTACAACAGTAACGTGTACAAGTTCTTACCATGTGGAGTCATCACACTGTAAGTATCTCCACATCTGTCAACCGACACCACTAGCATGCAACTGCGGCACAGATACAACATAATGATGCCACATCACATGGTAAGAGTCTGAATATATTATTGCTAGAGAACATGCCACAGATATACCAAACCCTGAAGCAACCATAATATATTTCCTAGCCATGTAAAACCGGTGCTGAGAGGCTTGAAGGTACCACAGAAATCCCCAGAATCTACAACTTGAGAAGAATATAGTAGACAAATTAAGGTGGGTTCAGAGGAAAGAAACGAACATGGAAGTCAACGCCTATGAAAAAAGCAATAAAGGAATTTGGAAGGCTTGCTCGGAAAAGAGCAAGCTGGTGAAGAATTCAGTAGTTATTTGCTAGCAGTTCCAGTAAGCAGAATGAGCGGTTAGGATGACAGGGCAGAATTCAAGTCAAACACACAGGATGCTGGTGGGAGAAGGTGGGCTGGGGGCCTGACAGTATGACCAGGCTGGGGGAAAGCAATTATTTCTGAGACGAAGTGACAAGTTCTCTAATCTTAAATGATTATCCTATTTTGGGGGGATAGGGAAACTGTGCCTCCTTTACTACACACCTTGCATAAAAAGCTCTAGTCATTCTCTGCAATACAAAAAAATGTATGTCTACATCAAGGAAACTGAAACAGGGTGCTTGATCTAGATAAGCAAAAGAAATTAGATTAAACACCACCAATGCTCTTCGTAACTTCCAGGATAAATGCTCTCTATGTTGGGTGGATCTGAATGGATTTGTGGCCTCATACGGCAATCCCTAAAATACATGGAGCTCAGTAGGTATAGATATTTAATAGTCAAACCAACCAGCACCATGCCTTGGCCCCAAAAACTTAACTTGAAGTTAGTGCAGCTCATAAACAGTAGTTTGAATATGCTCCCTTCTCTCTATATCTGCCAGGAGTATTCATCCTATATCATCTGAGCCCTGTATATTTTAGGGCTCACCTTTCCCTATATGAGGCCATATATCCATGATGATTTGTGATAGAGGAATTATTTTATATTCCTTATATTAGGGTAGTTAAACCAATTGATGTATGAAGCACAGCCTTCTCAGACATGGCTGCAACTCTTTAATTCTAATTTAATTAGGAAGCAATCCTATGGTCCCTGGGAGAGCATCCCAGGGACCATAGGATACTTCGGAGTTCCCCCTCTGGGGCTGTAAGACTACTAGGACTTAACTACTATTAACTCAGGAGGGGAAATCTGATCAGGGATTGTTTCACCTTGCAGCCGCAGTGGAAAACATTGTGACAGCTTCCTCACCCAAGGTTGGCGCTCCGAGGGTGAATGCAGATGAGGGGGCAAGGAGGAAAGGCACTGAGGAGCCACAACATCCTGAAGCCTCCTTGCTCCCATCCCCACTTCAGTCTTGCAACTCCACTAGATGCGCGTTCAAAAGCATGTCTAGTGAGAAAAGCAACAGAAAGGAGGATAGAGAGGTGAAGATTACCTCTGTCACTCCTGCTCTGCTGAGCATCTGCCAGCAGAGCAGTGGATACTTGGAAGCACTGAATTCCTTCGGAAGTATACAGTTGCTCTGTCCTTTACATTTTTATCCATCCTTCCTCTAAGGAGCTTAGGGTGGCTTACAAGATCATCTCCCATTTCATCATCACAACAACCTTGCGAGGTAGGTTAGGCTGAAAGAAAGTGACTAGCCCAAGGTCACCCAGTAATTTGAACCTGGATTTCCATAGTCTTAGTCCAGCAAACTAATCACTACACCCTACTGGCTTTAGAACATGCTTCCCAGGGAGGAGCACCTTAGACTATCTCCTTGCCTTCCTGAGGACATACAAGACCTTTTCAGAGCCTACTTATTTTTAGACGTAACATTACAAGAAGGACAAAAGACCCATGTTACATAGAATGAAAGCTTAGAGTCTCAGGAATGCAAATTGTGTTCGCTAGGAATCCGTTTACTCACAAAATCCTAGATGTGGAATCATGACAGGTGAATAATTCAGCCTTTAATTTTAAGACATTTTCAAAATGCTGAAAAATTTTGTGGCGTGCAGCCTGTTTTAGATGGGGCTTCACTCCCGCTAAAGAATCAGATTTGCAGTCTGGGAGCACCCATAAATCCAGTTCTGGCATAGAGCCACAAGTGACCACAGTAGCTTAGAGCACACTTTTTATTCTATTTTTTAAAAAAAATTAATATATTTCTACCTTTTAGGGGCAAGGCCTCACAAGGCAGTTTACAATAGAAATGTTAAACGCAAAACAACACACTTAAAACCAGCTGCAACCCCTCCTGGATAGCGATAGCCTGCTCACAATTACCCATGCTCTGGTAACTTCCAAAATGTACTATGGCAACATGTTATATGTGGGGCTGCCTTTTGAGACAGCTCTGAAAGCAATTAATTCAGAATACACTTGCTATGCTATATTGGAACAGAAAAATGGGATCATACCTTGCCTGTTTTGAAACAGCTCCTGCTGAACTGCCCTCACACGGCTGTGGGCTAGATGACATCAATGGGAATGGCCACAGCTATCACTGACCCACCCATTTTGCCTTTCTCTGTGCTCCCAGCACAGGTCTCCCAGCATGGAGAAAGGGATCTGGCCAGTGCTGGGAGGTGTAGCTGCTCCCTGCAGCACCGAAAGTGGCCCTGGCATTGGGCAGTATCTGCTATCCCCATGGGGCCATTGTGCAGTGCATGAAACAACTCTTCTGGCACCAGGAAGAGCACCTCCCAGAGCTGGCCACTCACTGCTCACATCCCTGTTGTTATCTCCAATCTCACATCGGAGATAACAGCAGGGATTCCTCCATGGGGGATTCCTCCAGGTGTGAAGCTTGGAGGCCAAGCCCTGCCCCCTGGAGGAACTCAAGGAGACTCTGCAGGTTGCTTACCTAGTTCTTTGAGTGGTCATCTGTGCATTCACACATATGGGCTCTCTGCCTGTGTGGAGCCTCGATTCGGGAAACGTCCATAGCTGAGGAACTTTTTTGGCGGGAACTCTCCCGCACCATCCTACTGCACGTGTCCATCTCAGCTTCCCACCTATTCCCTCAGTTCCTTGAGACCACTTGATGTGGCTTTGGATCTAAGAGAAATTAATTTCACACCTCTCTATTAACCTTAGTACAGAATCAGACACCAAAACAGGGACGGTGGGTGGGTTGTGTGAATGCACAGATGGCCACATGAAGAACTACAGTTACATGTAAGGCAACGTGCCTTTTCTCTTCATGGTCTCTGTGCATTACACATATGGACAATTAACAATCTGACTTAGCAGTGGAGGGTAGGTGTATGTTGTATTCACTGCAAAGTTGACAAGACTGCCTGACCAAAGAAGCAATCCTTTTGGGACTGAACATCCAGTCTATAATGTGAGATAAACGTGGATGGTTTTGACCATGTTGCAGTCCAACTGAGTTCAGGTATCAACACACCTCTTCCAAAGGCTGTTGATGAGGCCATACCTCTTGTTGAATGCACTCTGACTGACCTGGGAAGCTCAAGCCTAGTTATTTGGTATGCCAAGTTAATTGTGTCCAATATCCAGGATGACAACTTCTGCGTAGAGACTGGCCTCCTCTTCTTCAACCCTCCATAACAGAGAAAAAGACACTGAGATTTATGGAAATTCTCTGTTAGAGATTTGTAGAAAGTGAGCACTCATCTGACATCTAATGTGTGGAGAGTTGACTCCAAAGGAGAGGATGGAGATTTAAAAAATGTTGGTAAAATAATGTCCTGATTGATGTGAAACTCAGAGACTACTTTAGGAAGGAAAGCTATATCTGGAGCACTGCTTTACCTTTGTGAAAAACTAGGTATGGGCGGTCAATATGCAATGCAAACAGCTCCAAGGACCTCCATGCTGATGTAATTGCAACCAAAAAGGCCACCTTCAAAGTCAACAACTGCAAATCAACCGTGGCAAGAGGTTCAAAAGGTTTCTAGGTTAGAGCCTTTAATACAACTGAGAGTCCATTGTGGAACAGGTGAGCATATAGGAGGCACCACATTTTTTAGTCCTTTTGTGAATTGTCTAACTAAAGGGTGAACAGTGCAGATGGCCACTAAATAGACCTTAATTGATGACCATTTTAGTCCTTTCTTAAACATAGAATTTAAAAAAGAAAGAACTCCACCAACTGGACCCTCAACTGGGTTGAATCCACACGCTCCATTGAAGGCGAGAAATGACTTCTCCTTACTGGCATACGATCTTCTCATTGCCAGTCTCCTAGTAGCCTCTAGGACGAGTTTTAGATCCTGTGAAAGAGCATATGAGTCTCCTCCCCGAAGACCTGTCATGCTGTTTACTTGAGCATTGATATGTCTGGTTGTCGAACCCGACCCCTGTCTTTGATTAAGAGATTCAGTGTTGATGGTACACGAAGGAATTTTCCTTGGGCTAAATTGAGTAGAGTGGCAAACCATACTTGCCTTAGCCACCAAAGGGCGATGAGAATGCAATTTGTCCATTCTGCTCTGATCTTGACAATCACTTTCACGAGTAGTGGGAATGGTGGGGAGAGATAAAAGAACTCTCCTGTCCATGGCCATTTGCTGTGACCTGCTCTCATGCAAAATTTCAGACACATCGTGTTCTCCAGAGATGCAAAGAGATCCACTGATGGAGAGCCCCACTGGAAGAACAGATGAAGAATGGAGGGAGACATTTGCCATTTGTGGGAGGAAAGGTAAGTTCAGCTTAAGGCATCTGCTAAGATATTGTCTTTCTTCACAATGTGAAGAACTGAGAAGACAACCCCACTGGGATTGCCCAGTCGAAGATGTCCAGAGTCAGAGCAGACAGGATGAATGTGTGCCACTTTGCTTGTTCAAGTGCCATACAACTGCTGTGCTGTCGATAAGTATCTGTACTTCTCGGTTTCGAAGGTTGACTTCGAAGACATGGAGAGCCTTCTTCACTGCCAGTAGCTCTAAGAAGTTGATATGTCTCCACCTCTCATCACGAGACCACAGGCCTTGTATCCTAAGTTGTCTGCAATGTGCTCCCCAACCAGCGAGAGAAGCATTGGTTGTTAGAATTCAAGATGGAGCCGGTTTAATGAAGCAATCCATCCACCAATCAAGTGACCTTGAAATCGTAGTTGGTACCATCAATAGCACTCAACAGGTGTTTTTGATCCCGTTGAATGAGCATAGAAACCAGTTCTGCAGTGGTCTCATCCATAGCCTTGCTCAAGGAACCACGTACACTGTTGCCGCCACAAGTCCCAGAAACCGCTGAATCAAGAAAGCAGTAGTAGTTCTTCGTAGGACTACTCAAGATGGACATGCTGTACAAACTCTTTGCGAGGTCGGACAAAGTTGCTTCCCAATCCTTTGGCAGACAAGCCCTGCCCGATGTTGAATCTAGTACAACCCCAATGAACGGGACTACTTGTGTCAGTTCCAATTGGGACTTCTCCCTTGTCGATAAGTAGACCAAGACTCATGAGAAGATTGCAGACAGTCAGTGTGGCCCACACAACTTCCACATGAGACTAAGCTACGATTAGCTAATCACTGAGAAATGGGTATAGCTCAATACCCAGCACCTGAAAGTGTGCACACACTGTTGCTATGCACTTTGTGAACACCCTCAGAGCCATGGCCAGGTCAAAAGGAAGAACTCTAAATTCTAACATGCCTGGTCCTATGATGAAGCAGAGGTATTTGTGGTGTGACTGGTGGATGTCTATATGGAAATAGGTGTCCTTCAAGTCCACAGCTGTGAACCAATAACCTTTTTTCAACAGAGGAAGAATTGTTGCCAGTGTGACCATCTGGAATTTCCTTCTTCTAACACACAAACTGAGATCCCTGAGGTCCAAAATGGGATGAAGTCCTCTGTCCCTCTTCAGTACCATAAAATAACGAGAGAGAAAACCGTTCATCTCTTGGTATGGAGTAATTCTTCGGATGGCTCCCTTCACTAACAGAGACTGTGTTTTTTATTGTAACACCTCTGCAGGGGAAGTTATTCTCACAGTACCAAGAGGAGAAGGGACACTGAACTCTATCATATATCCGGACAGAATGATGTCAAGGACCCAGGCATCTGAGGTTATCAGAGTCCAAAAGCTGCTGAAGAACGATTCTGAAATTTGGGGCAGGCTGAGGCAGGATCAGGGGGAGGATGCACAGAGTCAAAGTCAACTCTGAGAGGTGCCATCTGATGTTGGTCTTGGCTGGTGGAACTAGCCCGCTGATTTCTTTTGTTGCTGTGAAACATTCTGGTATTGAAAGACATGATCTTGCCTCTGAAGGGGTTGATAATGAGGCAATTGACGGAACCATCATCAATTTTTGTAGAATGATTGTTGTTGATGGTGCTGCCCCAGACCCATCTTTTTTACAGTATTTTTGGCCTTTTGGATAGTATCATTGCTCATCCATCTTGGAATTAAACAGTCCTTCCCTGTCAAAAGGAAGGTCCTTGATATGGGAACACACCTCTGGGGTTAGTCCTGCCGACCTGAGGCAGGCATGTCTGTGTAGCGCAGTGGCTCCAACCACAGCTTTAGCACCACAGTCAGTTTGATTTTGGGCAGTGTTAATTCGTTATCTGGAGAGTTGGAATGCTTCCTCCTGAAAAACCCTTGCCAATTCTCTCTGATCTTCCAGCAGATAGGCACATAATGAAGACATCTTGTCCCATAAAAACAACTGGTATCAAGCCATACTGGCTTGATAATTTGCCACCCTAAGGCCCAGAGCTGCAGATGAATAGATTTGCTGGCCTACCAAATCCAAGCATCTCCCCTCCTTATCCACTGGAGAAGTATGCATTTTTTTGTGAGCGGCCCTGGGAGGACTTGACAAGAACTGAATTTGGCTAGGGGTGAACAAAGAGGAATGCCACATCTTTTTGTTGCACCTTATATAATAATTCCAGCCTTCTAGTTGTAGGAGTCATTGAAGACAATGCCTTCCAGGACTGCTGCACCGTCTGTAACAGCGTAGGCAAGAAAAGAATCGAAACAGGAGCAGCGAGAACTCACACTCTTGGCGAATCTCTTCCTGCACTGATGGCGGTACCAAGACCAATGGCCTTGAAGTGATATCCACACTTTCCTTCCTTTGCGTGCTAGTTGCTAATGGCACCCTCCTTCCTAGCGATGTAGATCTTGGAGGAGCAGGAGGTGGAGGTAGGAAAGCTTCCTTTACTGCTGTTGCTGATGGCAGTGGCTGGAATTGGGGAGAAGTTGCACCCAAATATCTAGCCTGATCAAAATAAATATCTTGGTCTCTGTGGGACTGCCACTCATCCCAATAGTACTGTCTGTGCAGGGGGAGCCAGTCCAAATATCTCTCCCAGTCCCTTAACAGAGAACGTGAAAGTTCCCTCCTGAAGTGATCCCAATGATGCTCTCTCTCTTGTGTTGAAGTGACCTGAGTCTGAAGACCTTTCCTGAGAGAGATTTCTTCAGAGAGCCTTGGGGGAATAATAGGCATTATAGGCTTTGGACTGTGCAGGTCCCGTACTGGAGAGGTATCTTTTATCTTCCCTTCTGAGGTGGATGCAGTGTGTGTTGGATCCAATCTCGGTACCAACGTGGTTGGGGCACGCATTGGTGAATCCAGCAAGGGAGGTGACAAGAGTCTGTTTGTGTGACCTTTTTGCCTCCTCCTCCTCCTCCTGTGCCTCTAAACCAGATTTATGCTCTCTAGCCTTTTTAGAAAATTTCTGTGCCGCCCTAAGACACAGCGAGCAGCCTGGAGTAGGGGGGTCAGTTCAGTCCAAGGCTGGGACCAAAGGCTCCTGACATTCTCACAGGTTGCGGCACCTGATCGTTGGCTCTCTGGTCAGACTTCTTAGACATGTCCACTGCTTCCAGCACCCTTTTCTACAGGATTGCCTTAAGGTGATCGGGGCAGTTGCAATGGGCCTGCTTAGAGAAGCCCTGACAATGCAGGCAAGTCTCTACAACACGAGCCTCACTGACGCAAAACAAAGTGAGTACTCATCAGTTGGTGGTAATTTATTCCCACACTTAACGCACTTTCAAAAAGGTGCTTTTAGTGCCATATGCAGCCCCCCCCCCATTGATCAGGGGACTGTGGCAACAGCATGACAAAAAACAAACAACTAACCAACTAAATCTCTCTCTCTTTTTTTTTTAGGAAAACCAGTAAAAAAAACCCTAACTATTGACAAGAAGACTTCAGCTAAATAAAGCTAAACTGTGTAACAGAGTAGAAAGTTCCCTACAAGGCAACCAGCATGGTGGTCAGAAGAGAACTGAGGGAATAGGTGGGAACTCAAGATGGACATGCACAGTAGGACGATAGGGGAGGGTTCCTGCCAGAAACTTTCCTCGGCTATGGAAGTTTCCCAAATCGGGGCTCCACACAGGTGCAGAGCCCGTATGTTTGATGCACAGAGACCACGAAGAAGAACCCTGGCTGGAAGCTGGAGTTTCCGCACGCCTGCTGTAAAGCCATACATGGCTTAAGGCCAGGTACTTATTGAAACATTTCCCCTGCACCAGTTCACTTGATCACAGACACAGCCATCTGAGGCTCTCCTCCAGGTGCTCCCACTTTCTGAGGTAATATAAGTGGAGAGGGTCTTTTGTTGTTGTTGTGGCACCTAATCTTTAGAATGCTTTCCTAAAGAAGTTTTGCCTGACACCTACATTGTCATCTTTTGGGGGGTCAGGAGAAGACCTTCTCCCAGGCACTTAAAATCTTTTAGAACACTGAAAATTCTCATTGGCTCTCTTGTCCCTTATTTATGTTTGGTTTTTTGTCTACTGTATCATACCTGCTGCTTATTGTTTGAGTGTTAATAAAATAAAAAAATCCATTGTAGGCTGCTTTGAGAGCACTTGCATACTTAAGTGTTTCTGGGATACAAATATAATAAATAAAAATAATATGTGCCCCATAAACATGGAATTCTTTCTCCTTTAAATCTCAGTGCTATGGGCACTCTTTCTTTTGTGCTAGATTGAGATTGAGAGAAGCGAATTTTTACTTGTTGGATTTGAGAAGGGTTTCTTATATCAAGGGATTTTATACCACTTACTTTAGAGTCTAATATTTCTGCTTTTTCAAGTTGCTAAGACATGGTTTTCTGCAAGTCTTAACAAGCCAATGATAGCTTGGATTTGTACCTAATCTTTTCCCAATTAAAGTATAGTTACAGATAATTCTGGGACCAATTATGGTTTATTTTCTTGATTATTTTGTGTTTTTAAAATTAAAATATCTTCTGTTGGAAATTCAGAATTGGGTTTGTGGTTCTGGATACTACTTTCTATTTATGATGTTGAGAGAACTGGGTCCTCTTACATTTAGTAAATCTGTGAAGCCATGAGCTTTTAGATGGTATAACAAATACATACATGCTCAGCCCTCATATTCAAAATCTTTCTCTGACAGTAGCTATAAACACCATTAAAGTGTGACTATATATATGATTTACCATCTCTAAAAACTATAGTTTAGCAGTAAACTCCTTTTGATTCATTCTTTATTATCTATTCAATGGCTATATTGCTTCTTTCTTTCCAAGTACTGCTTAAATACGTTTTGTTCTGGTATTCACGCAACTACACGCATTTCTCCATTTAAGACCACTCACCTGCTTGAAACCATACTTTAGGAGTTTTAGGCTAGTATTGCTGTCAGAAGTATATACATTACCAAGTACCACTAATTATTACAAGTAGTTGTAACAGAGTTTCCTGAGTGTGTTTTCCTCATTTGTGCTTAGGACATAGCCAGTGAGAGCCAGTGTGGTGTAGTGGTTAAAGTGTCGGTCTGTGACTCAGGAGAACTAGATTCTAGTCCCCACTCAGCCATGAAGCTCACTGGGTGACTTTGGGCCACTTGTTGACTCTCAGCCTAACCTACCCCACAGAATTGTTGTGACAATAAAATAGAGAGGAGGAGGACCATGTAAGCTGCCTTGGGTTCCTTGCAAGAGGGAAAAAGGTGGGATGTAAATGTACTAATCAATAGCATCATACATGGCATAAACATAATCAGATAGAATGCTTGTCATAGCATTCCTGGGATTAATATGTAAGAGAGTATGCTTACAACCAGCATGCACCTGTGATGACCACTGGCAGTACATTAACAGTGCTGTGTCTCACTACTTGTGATTAGCTTGATTTACTCCTCTACAACTGAATATAGATCAATGCAATCCTCTTACCACCTATTGTATCTGGCAATTATTTACTTATTTAAAATATTTATGTACTGCCCTTCATTATCAAATTATGGGAATGTGTGCGAAATGCATTAGAACTATTAAAATAAAATACAAAGATAAAAAACAATGATGCCCTGAGTGGCATTTTTTTTGGCAGATAGGTAGGGTATAAACCAAATAAATAAATAAGCAACTAAAATCTACTAAACTAGGTATTAAAATCAAGAAATGAATGGGTATACTAATAAGTTTTCAAAAGCTGCCTAAATACAGTCAAGGATGGCGCCTGTCGCACTTGCAGGGAAGGGAGAAGTCCAAAGGTGGAGTGCCACAACAGAAAAGGCCCTCCTCTTGATTGCTGTCAGATGTACCCCTACAGGCAAAGGGACAACCAGAAGGCCCTGATCTGTATCCCAGTGAAGAGGCAGGTTGATGTGGGAGAAGGTGCTCCCTCAGGTAGCCTGGTCCCCAGCTGTTTAGGCCCCTATATGTCAATAGCATCACCTTGAACCTGGTTGGTAATATATTGGCAGCCAGTACAGTTCTCTGAGCAAAGGTGTAACATGCTTTTGGTAGGCTACCCAACTAAGCAACCTAACTGCTGAATTCTGCACTAGCTGTAGCTACCAGACCAGTCTCAAGGGAAGCCCGACATAAAGCACATTGCTGTAATCCAGTATTGAAATTACTAACTCACAGATCACTATAATTATAAGGGCCCATCCATAGGTAAGCGCGGTCCTTCTTTAGGATAGTGTCAAAAATGGGTGTTTTAAGAGGTCCTGCTCTAGAATCATTTTATTGAATGGATACATGCTGTTAAGAGATTCAGGAAAGTTTTGCAGGCTTTGTCCTGGATACCAATGAACAAGTTTTAGATGAGAAATGCTCTCTTCACTCCCCTTACTGCACTGCCAGGAGGAGACAGGGACCTCAATGCATTGCTTGGAAAGCATAGAGCACCATCTGGTAAGTTTGTGCTGTTTGAGCTGGTTTGGGCACAGACAGCATTGTGCTTGCATTTCCAGTTTGGAATGAGTTGTGAATCAACAATTCATAACTTACTTACTTACTTACTTTATTTATTTATTTCATTTCTATACCGCCCAATAGCCGAAGCTCTCTTTTCACTGGGTCATTCCATTTCTGGCTTATACTGCCTGTGACCTGTTCTCTTTTTATCCTACTTTGCTCAAAATATTGAGCCTTCAAAGCCTAATCACACAGCAGATTACACAGTAGAACAGTTCATGGACCATACCACTTTTGGCTGAAAGTGGGGGATCAGACAACTCAGTGCTCTATACCAACCATGTAAGCTTGAGCCTCAGAAGATATTGTCCTAAGCACCTTCCCAGCATCCCACAAAAGCCCCGGAGTAACTTCTAACCTACCCTGCTGATTAAGGTACTAAATATTCACCTAATTCTTGGCTGTCAGTGTCACCATCACCAGTTGGGCCCAGTCCTGCCTCCTACTTCTACACCCCCTGTAATATGTAGATTTACACAGGGAGGACAAACTCAGTCTTATATAATTTTCTCTTCCTGAAATGCAACTTCTCATGATAAGTGAAGAGGAGGAAGAAATTTAATACCTACTGCCTATTCTCAAGATTTTGTAGGGAATGCAAATAGACTAAGGAAGGAAAAGTTTAAAGAACTCGCCAGCCGTTTTTCTAAGCATTGCACAGCACTGGGGAAGAGAGAGTCAGTGTTGGTGCAAGTGTCATACTGCTTTATCAGACTGGCTTGTCCCTCCTCAGTCAGATGACTCAGGACTTCATCTTTCAAAGCTGACCTGATTTTTTCTCCAATTTTGTAGATAAAAATGAATGAGCTGTAGTCTGATCTGAAATCTCGATAGACCACAGTGTAACTTTAAAAAGATCTTTGAATCTTCTTTCATTTTTTGTGCTATGTACTTTCAATGCACTCGACTATATTTCCTTTAAAAAAAAATACCTAAAAAAACCCCATTCTGCCTTATGATTCAAGAGACAATGTTCACCTCTTGATTTGACACTCCCTCCATCACTTGACTTCAAGCAATATAGTTTATGCTTAGAATCCTTTAAAAATATTTATTATGCACATCACCACATCAAATATGTGTTACATATCTATATAAGAATACAGTAGTATAAGGAGTATTACTTGAGATCTACCAAACAGATTCTGCTCTTTTTTGTTTTAAACTGAAGCTTGAGCAGTGTAGATGTGCAGAAAATTTTGAAAGTTCAAACAAGTTCAGAGCTCAAGCTTTAATAGTCAACAGTATGTTAACAAGAATAGCCTCTTTGCCAGAAGAAAAAATGGCATTTCTTGCTGTTGCCACATTAACAAGTGAAGCCTCTGTGTCAGAAACAAAGATGGCAGCTCCTGTTGGCGGGTTTCTTTCTCCTACCCTCACCTCCATTAAAAACAAAAAGCCCATCCCAGCCAGAAGCAAAGATGGCACAACCTGCCATCACCCCTTCGAAAAGAACAGCCTCTGCCAGAGACAAAGATGTCACCTCTGCTGCATTTATCCAGCCTCTCCTCAAGCATTCTAGATGCTGTACGTGCACAGAAAAGGTTTCCCCTGATCAGAAGTTAACGAGGGAAATTCTTATTGATATAAAAATAAATAAAATGGGGAAGAAGATGGAGGAGGAGGCGGAGGAGGCAGCAGCGGCAAGAGAATGTCGGTGAATTACGTGGTGGGGTTGTCACCTTACTTGGATAAGAGAGAATGTGGCCTCCTGGAGGTGAGAGAAGGGGCCCTGCAGTTGCCACTGAAACCCTCCAGGCCCTCCTCTGCCCCCTTCCCCTCCCTATCCACCTCCAAATGAATGTGAAGGGGGGGAATACAGTTCACTAATGGACAGAACACCATTAACCACTCTCAGAAAAAGAAATAAATGGCAATAATGCCCACTGGAAAGTATAGCAAGGCAGGCCCCCCATGCCCCTGATCTCCTCATCTTCCTATCTTTAAATGACACCCCCCCCCCCAGCAAGGGCCTCCTCTTTCCCCCTCTATCTCTCAGGGGGCACCCTGGCAACCACATCCAACTGTATTTTTCTGCCCCCCACCCAAGAAAAGAGAAGCCCCCTTTGCCCCTTTCCTTTTAGGGTTGGGATCTTTGGTCCTCCATCAGCACTCCATTGTTGCTGCTTCCCCAATTCCCTTCCCCAAGTGTCTCTATTTGCTACGGTGCTTTCTTTCCAGCCAGCCTACAACAATTTTTAAATAAAAATAATAATAATTCTTAATAATAATTGCTGAAGGCAAGTGCGCAGGCTGGGAAGCAGCAGCCCCTATGAAGGCACTACCTCCTCCTGGTTCTGCTCCAGTCTGGACTCGGAAGGCGCATGGAGCAGGCACAGAACAGGCTGGCTAAGCTGAGCTGCTTTTTCCATGGAGCCAGGAGTGCATCACCCGCATCATCTGCTGGCACAGCAACTTAAAAAGTCGAACTCCTCTCAGGCTTCCCAATAGGTGGGATTTTCTTATCAGCCAGCACTACCCAGAACTGCAATTTGCAGAATGTTTTGCCCTCAGAATATTAGTGCCCATGGCAACATGGGTTTTACACTAGTACAAACATAGTATTACATCCGGTATTAACACAGCAACCTAATATATATCTATTACCTTTCCCCCTCAGAATTTTAGAGTTCTGGCTGGAAACACACACACACACACACACACACACACACACACACGTTTGTTCATAGGCACAGGTAAAGCCAGTCCAGTGCATATTCACTACACCTCAAGAGTTGTCTGGAATAAAGCAACACTTGCTGGTGGCAACATAACCATCAGCCAGACCAGAAGACTGAGACTCTCATGGTTTGGTGGCTTGTTTGTACCATTCATGAGCTTGGTTCTCCTGCTGGAAACTAAAAAGTGACATGAAAGTTATCCTGGCCATATGAGACTTGTAAAGGTAACAGACATTTTGACTTTGCAAAATAAAATGCAAATACCTATCCTTAAGCTAGAAAAAAATTCCATCGGGGCAGAAGCTACTTCAGGTAATAAACTGCCACTCATTAGATGAGGAATGTTTTCTGGAGTCTGTATGTCGCTTTAACATTTTGCGAACTGCGTTGAAATGTTGATCCACAGAGTGGCAGCACGGCAAGACGCAGGCTGCTAGTTAGTGTGAGAGCAGTTACCACTTGATAATCAGATCTGGGGCTTCTCCACTGAGCTTGCTAAGCAAGAATTTGGAGAGATTTCAGTCCAGCTGGACCAATGTGATAAAGGGATTGAAGCCACAGAGGAAGGCATTAGCATGACAGATGAATACAGTGCAGTTTTTCCATGGCAAAAACTAACCCAACTCATCAAGCAGCTGGAAGACTGGGAGGACCAAGGAGAACAGGATGGATCACATATTGCCACATTAGTTTCCTTAACACAGGGATCCTTTCCTGGGACAAAGGATGATTAAATGCCTCCTCTGGACCTCTAACACAAAAAGAAACTGAGCTGGCAAGAAGCATCCATAAGATTTACCAAGCACTCAAATTTTTCATGAGACTCTGCAAACTACAGATATTTCCCTAGTGAAATACAATCACTTTGGGAGAGAAGCTACTGGGGTAATTAATAAATTCAGAGTGCAGGTTGCTGGATTTTAAAGCTCTTTACAAACAGCATGTTTAATACTGCTAAAGCAAATTTAGTTGAAGTCCCTGGTCTGAATCTTGATTATACAACATTCCTAGTTATCCAAATTATGTGCCCTCCGCTCCCTGATGATCCATATTGGGGTTGGACTCAATGGTCTTATAGGCCCCTTCCAACCCTACTATTCTATGATTCTATGATATAAATATCCATGTTGATTTCTAGAGATCCAGGAGTCTAATCAGATAAACGAGACAATGCGTTTATTTTTTGTATCCCTGTACCATTACCATTCATATACCATTCATAAGCCAGTCTATGCACAATTATAGATATCTTAATTTCTAGGGAAACCCCCCGGGGTTTATTGCACTAAATGCTACAAACAGATTCAAGAACTGGCCTTTTGTACTGAAAGATCTCAATTTCTTTAAACCAGAGATACTCCGAGAATGTTCTCTTATTTACCATGAACCTAGATATGATTGATTTATCCTAATACCAGGATCTAATTGTATTCATATTCCTTGCCTAGGAATAACCCTGAAAGTGGCAATGCAGTTAATGGGAGATATGGTGACTGATGTGACAAGTGCTACTTATCATGAAAAAGGGGATATATATGTTGTTTCACATAATTTATTCTAGGCTTGAAAATAACTACCCCCTTTTCCCCTATGACAAATAACAATGTTTCCCAAGTTACTACACAGGCAAGCTTTTAAAGAGTTGGATTTTTTTCTCTTATAGGCCACAAATGATGAATATAGTTATGT
Organism: Heloderma suspectum; assembly: GCF_057233095.1. NCBI lineage: Eukaryota > Metazoa > Chordata > Lepidosauria > Squamata > Helodermatidae > Heloderma > Heloderma suspectum. The sequence goes on from NC_139461.1 coordinate 237,256,776, forward strand.
GTGGGCAGGGAAGGTGGTAAAAAAAAAAAGGGGGCTAATAAGGTTTGTGAACTTGTTTGCAAGATTGGGTGTGGAACTACAGTAATCTTGACACAGTCAAAAATAAAATTGTGCCAGTTTCATAAATTGTAAGATTTTGATTTTCCCTAATTCTGGCCGTTTTGTTTTGGCACACCTGATAGTCAAGAATGCAACCGCCCAACAAAACGAAATTATGTTGCGTCTCTTGGCACCCTTCAGTACTGGCGGGGGCAGGGGAGAGAAACTATGGGATAACTTTGCAGTAACCAATATTGATTTCCATTTGCCGATACTGGTCTGTATCTTATATTTGATACATACTTGACCAGGTTTTCATCTATAGCACTATTATCTGAACATCAGGAAAAACTTCCTGACTGATAGAGCAATACGACAATGGAACCAATTACCTAGGGAGGTGGTGGGCTCTCCCACACTGGAGGCGTTCAAGACGAGGCTGGACAGCCATCTGTCAGGGATGCTCTGATTTGGATTCCTGCACTGAGCAAGGGGTTGGACTCGATGGCCTTGTAGGCCCCTTCCAACCCTACTATTCTATGATTCTATGATTCTATCTAATGGACAGATGTGTAACATTTTCAGCCCTGAGGGCTACATGTGAAACTGGCTTGGGGGTCAAGGGTTGCGTGCACATGCACACTCAGGCATGTGAGTACACACATCCCAGCAAACCTGATACGAATCACTTTTTCCTTGCTGGGGCTACCAGAGAAGAAAGAGCAATCTGTATCAGGGATGCTGGGGAAAGAATTTGGTGGTGGAGTGGTGGTGGTCAGGGCACCTTTGGGGGCTGCAATTAAGGCCTAGGGAGAGAACATGTGGCCTCCAGGCTGTGGGTTGTCCACCTTTGATCTAATAGAACCTCCACTACCTGTTTGAAACAAGACTGAATTCCTGCCCCTTTTCTATTTTGACATATATAAAAGAGATAATGGAATTAAAAGGAGAATGTTTTTTTACTCCTTTTTCTATATCTATTTTCATAGATATAGAAAAAAATATTTATTTATTCTAATGACATGGCATTTCCCACCAATGCAAATTGGGGTATGCAGGCTATCTGCCTGGAGTAATACTTCTTAGACAAATAGCAGATTATCTGAAAACTAAAGTTCTCATCTTTGTCAGCAAAGCAGTCTCACACACATATTCATATGAGATGGAACAGGTGTAATTTTTCTACTGTTTAGGGGTCTTGTTTACCAGCACAACACAGCACAGTAAGCATTTTGGGTCATCCAGGCTGAAAAGCTGATCAATCAATTTCCAGTATGCTAAGATTTTAGAGGTCTTAACCATTCTGGAAATCTGACAGTAAAAACAATAGTTATTATATGAATTTGAAATCTGGTACTTTTAAAAGCACTTCAGTTTGGGGAAATAGCAACAATAGACTTTTATGATAAATTCTGTGACTACCAAAAACTGCACCTGCATATTAAAAACTGAAGAAGATATTCCACGTGTTGTAATAAATGCACACAAGCATTTATTTAACTACCGTGTTAAATTGCAATCTTTAACAGAAAACAAGTCACCAAAGTCCTGTTTTACTGAACATGTCAATCCGTCTCAACAGACTTTGTGGGCTGAGAAAGTCAACCAAATGATTTATGGCTACAGGTTCCCCCAGCATATTTTCTAGAAACTGGAACAGATATTGCAAACAAATAATTTAAATCCAGATTATATTATTATTTTACACAACGTGATTTGATGCTTATTTCTAATCTTAAAATTAACCTCATGGTACATAATAATTTTTGTATTTTATATTTTTTATAAACTTTTATAATTAGCCTTACCTCACATATCTCTGTGAATTTCTTTTGAGTAAAGCCTTTACAGGCAGCTGTTTTGGGGGGAAGCTACCTTTAACAATTCTTAAAATTTTTACTACTCTATTTGTAGACATTACAGTTTTAAATGAGAGACAATTACTTATTTTCCTTTCTTATCTCTGGGGATCCCAAGAAATTTCTCTCTCTGCCTCTACCTACTGTCCCAGACAGCAAACAAATATGCTCAGGGAACCTTTAACTTCAAATGGGAGGAAGATCGCTTTCTGAGGCCAAATACAAGTGATCAGTCTAAGCAAATACGATCCATAGGGTCAGTCTGAGACAAATTGTAGTCAAAGCACTCAAACCTCAATATCTTTAGCAGTATTAATTTGAATAAAGTCACTTCACATTCCCCACCCCTTCAAAACAGAATTAGGGTGATGAGCTGTCACAAATTGCTGCTAGTCATATGGCAACTACACAATGATTTCTTCTACAAACCAAACCAGCAACAACAAGAATTAGAGTCAGAGACATGCAATGGGGCGCATTGTATTGATACCAGCTGTTAAGAGTACTGTAATCACTTCTGGTAAACATTGCAACAAGCCTTTCATTTTGTACAGCCCGTGCTGCAGGCTGGAATCAAGAAGTGGTCGATTAATAATAATGGTGTGATTTTGTTTTGGCTTGAAGAAGGAAAGGAAGGAAATGCCTCAATGAAATTCTCTGTTCCATCAGTATTGTAGGTGAGGCATAGTGAGGGGGCCCTCTTTGATTCTGACCTGACTTCTAAACAGGCAGCAGGTGAATCTGCCTTTCTCTCACCTTGCTATTAGGTTCCTTAAATTGGGAGACTGCAAGGACTCGCAGGGGAGCTCAGCCTGCCTTCTTTCCTAAGCAATCTTTAATGGGAGAAGAGAAGGGATGGAGGATGAGAACAGTGTGGTCACCTCCAACCTAAGCCACAGTATACAGGAATGGGATTAAATGTCTTTCTGAATGCTGCAGAAGTAGTCCCAAGCCTCAGCAGTACAGCGCAAGGACGTGGTTTTACATCCCACCTCCCTACACTGTACTGGAGAATTCAGGGCTGGATGTGCAGCAAGCTGTGCAGTCAGCTCCAAACCTAGAGGTATTCCCCATGATCAATGTGTGACCCTTTCCCTCTCCTTTCTAGTTATAAAGTACTGCTGGCTCTTTACGGTCATGAGGGAAAGATTGCCCTTCCTCTATAGTGCAGCAGTATAATGGTCTTTTGAGGCTTGGGGAAGGTCCTTCGGAAACAAATATGCAGCTGGCAAAGGAGTGTTCTATTTATTTAATATGGGATGGGCAAAAAAAGCTTGTTAACCTGGGCATTGATATTTCATATCAATGTAAGAAGATGAAACTGCCAGTTGCAGCCAATGGCACCAATGGCACCACCTTAGGGCAGTGGCCTGGAGCCCCTGTCAGGCGACAGCCTCCCATCCTGAGCACCCTGCTGGTGGCGCTTTAACTGCCAAAAAGGTTTTTTTTAAAAACCCCAAAACAAACCATGACCTTACTCCATTGAACTTTGCAGCAGCAGCAGTGAGATACTGAAGGACAGCTGAGAGGCAGCTTTTGACAAAACAAAAGGCTTACCTTAAAAAACACACTTCTCTCTGATATCCATTCTTCTGATGCAAATCAGTGATAAATTATATTAATACAAATAACTTTTAAATATTAGATCCTTTCACTGAGCCAGCTACAAGCTGCTGCTTCTTTTTTTAACCCTACTGGTGTTTCCTCCTTGCCATATTCTGTTTTACATTACAAAATTATTTATCTGGACTAAAATAAAATTAAAAAAATGTTGATTCCCAGGTCATAGTGTTCTAGCTTTTTACTTTTCTTAATAGGAAGCTTTTGGTTCCCTCTCATTTGCCCCCAGCAACTGGCATTCAGAGGTAGATTGCCGTTGATCATGGAGATTTTATTTAGCTATCACAGCTAATACTTGCTGATAGACCTATCCTCCTGTATGAATTTGTCCAAACCCTTTTTAAAGGCATATATGCTAGTGGCCATAACCACATTCATTAAATATGCATTGTGTGAAAGGTACTTTCAGACTGCAGGTGGTGGCTTGTACACTTTAATTCTTCCACATGAAAAAATATCAATACACATAGAAAACTAGTATGTCAGACAGAAGGTTAGGCTGAAAATCGCCCTGACATACTAGCTTTCTATGCACAGGGATATTTTTAGATGGGGAAGCATTTCATCCATTTAATTCAGGAACATAAGAAAAGCACTGACGGACCAGACCAAAGGCTCATCCAGTCCAGTAGCCTGCCTCCCACAGCAGCCACCAATATGACCCCAGGAAACCCACAAGCAAGAAATGAGGGGAAAGGCTTGCCATTTGGTTCTCCTGTATCAACTGACCCTTGGTTACTTGGGGCATGTTTGCAGCCTGACCCTCTGCAAGTTTCCCCAGAATTAAGTTGTACTAAGTTACGACCATAGGGCTGCAGCCTTAAGTTGCCCACCTCATTCCACTCCACTAACATGGCTACCCCGTGACAAGTATTTCAGCCCAATCCCAAGCATGTTTATTCAGAAGCAAATCCTGTTCTCTTTGCTGGGACTTACTCCCTAGCAAATGTGTTTAAGATTGCAGCCTTAGTTACAAAAAAAGGAAGCATTTTAGCAGATGCTGTTTTTCCTGTCACTCACTTGATATGTTACCCAATCCATTAAATATCTTCCCAGTAGTAAATCCCAATAGTGCTTCTTCCAAAGCAAATGCCCACAGGATTCTTGAGATGTTTCACTATGTTACTTGATCAGATAGTGGGCAACATACAAAATCTCCCTATGCCAATTTTGTTATTATCAGCTTCTTCTTTCTTGAATACTAAGGGGAAACTCTTCAATGGAACTTACTCCTAAGTGAGTATGTATAGGAAAAGCTTAACCTATTTCACTTCTGTGTTGCAGCGTTTGGGATGCTGTTAAAGCACAGCATCAGTAAAAGTTTTAAACAATGTCAGCAACCCCAGTGGTATTTAGAATTTTCTTTACACACACAGACACACACAGACACACACACACACACCCCAACTTGGACAGTGTACACAGAAGTCTGTCATCCGTCCTCACTGCAGAAGATATAGGACAGATACCTGTGCCTGAACTGATGTTTTCAGGAGGGAAGTCTGAGGAACTGAGGCAAATAGTGGTGACAAAAGATGAAGTTCTCAACCTTATTGATAAATTGAAAGCAAATAAATCACCAGGCCTAGATGGTATTCATCCTGGAGTTCTCAAAGAACTCAAATATGAAATTGCTGATCTTCTAACCAAAATATGCAACATGTCCCTAAGATCAGCCTCTATACCACAGGACTGGAAGATGGCCAATGTAACACCAGTTTTCAAAAAGGGATTGGGGGGGGGGGGGGCGCAATCCAGGAAATTACGGGCCAGTTGAAGTACTTCATCACACAGCACATAGTTAAACTATGGAATTAGCTACTACAGGATGTAGTGATGGCCACCAATTTGGATGGCTTTAAAAGGGGGTTGGACATATTCCTGGAGGAAAAGGCTATCAAGGGCTACTAGTCTTGATGGCTATGTGCTACCTCTAGTACCAGAGGCAGTGAGCCTATGTACACCAGTTGCTGGGGAACGTGGGTGGGAGGGTGCTGTTGCGCTCATGCCCTGTTTGTGGGTCCCTGGTCGACAGCTGGTTGGCCAATGTGTGAACAGAATGCTGGTCTAGATGGATACTTGGTCTGATCCAGCTTGGCTCTTCTTATGTTCTTAAGTAGGGCAAGTGTTAGTATGTTGGAGAGTGCAGTTCCAATGCATATTCACTCTCCTCAAACTTTTTCTTAGGTCAGGAGAAGGCAACCAGTGTCCCTAGGCAGCATAGCTAATGGTGAGGCATGATGGGAGCTGCCAACAACATCTGAAGGCCACAAGTTGCCCACCCCTGTCTTAGATGATGCCTTTTTGAGAAGGGTCACTCTGCCTTATTCCATGGCAAATGGCACATCAAGCTTTTCAGCAGCAATGCAATCAGATTTTGCATCTGTCTCCATCCCACTGTTGTGGATATTTAATTCTGCTTCTGTCTCCATCCCATTGTTGTGGATATTTAAACACAAAGTGGGCATAATATCACAGTGTTAAGAACTGTCTAGAAGGTGTTTGTTTTACACAACTGTTTGTTTTACATATTACACAACTAACTAGCAGAAGCAAAGTACAACTCTGCTTGACAGCAAAGCTGATCTCTAACATGAAACAGCTGAATCAGGTTGCTTCAGGCAGCAGGTTGTAGAGGATGGCAGATTTGAGACCAGCAGTTTAATATTCTAATACATCTTATTTTTCATGCTATGCATCTGTTTGCAGACTACAACCAAGTTTGAGAGGACTGTTCTGCCCTTGGCTACGATGCAGGCCCACACAGAGTTTGGCCCATCACCAGTCAACCTACATCCAGCTTCCGTACCCCTATCAAATTCTTTTGCCAGTGTGGAAGCAGTGTGGTGTAGTTGTTATAGACAAGGCTTCATTCATTCATTCATTCATTCATTCATTCATGTATGTATGTATGTATGTATTTCTATACCGCCCAATAGCCAAAGCTCTCTGGGCGGTTCACACAAACAAAAAAAGGTTCACATGATCACTGCAGCCCACCATTGTTTTGTCAGTGTAGAGTTGTGGAAGGAGTGTGGTACAGTAGTTATAGACAAGGTTCACATGAACACTGCAGCCCACTGTTATTTCAGCCATGGTGGGTTGCGGCATATACTATTTTGAATATTCAACCCCCAGTGGGGGTTTGCTATACTCTGTCGTGTCATCCAAACCCAGGGAGCAGGGGTTGTTGAGTGTTAAACAACACTCAAATAACCCTACAACAGACTGTGGGTTATTTGAGGGGTGTTTAACCCTTCACACAATTCCCCTCTAACAATTCCTGCCGCCCAGGTTCGGACAACACAACAGACCATGGCAACCCCCTGCTGGGGACTGAATATTCAAAATAGCCACCAGCATGCACTACAACCCACCTTGGCTTATCTAAGCCATGGTGGCCTGCATTATCATGCAAACGGGCCAAGATATAGAACTAGGACCAAGGAGAACCATGTTCAATCCCCCACTTGACAATGAAACTCACTGGGTAACTCTGAGCCAGTCATTGTTTTTATCCTAACCTCATTTCACAGGAGGATGGACAGGGGTGGACAGATAAAATGGACCGGGGTGGCGGATGGGAACATGTATGTCACCTTGAGCTCCCTGCATATATAAATGTAATAAATAATAAAAGGAAACCAGTGACATTTTGTTGGGCTTCTTCAGCCTAGCTTTTGGTAGTCAGGGAATGCATGATCTGCTCTGGCAACAGTAATGGAGATCAATTCAACCTCCCTTGAAACTCTCAGCAGTTCTCAGTCCACTTACACTGCCTGAGCCCACTGCCAGGAGCAGCACACACCTGTCCTCTGCCTAAGCCTGCTGCCAACCTGCCTTTGTGAGCTGAAAACACAGCACACATAGTCAAAACCAGAGGGCAATATTCTCTGTAGTGGTGAGTGATAGTCCCCTCCTCCAAGACTTGATTCAGAATTGGCTCAGCTAAAATGAGCAACTTCATGCCCAAAGCATCAAATAAATTGTTTTATTTTTTTAATCCATTCTGAGCATGAGGTTCCATTGTGCTCCCAATGACATCCTGAAGCCAAGTCAAATGTGATAACTTTCTGGCTGCAAATCTGCTGCAGATCAGAAGATCTGATCAGAAAGAAAACAGAAAACTGTTCTCAATGAAAAATGATATCAAGATTTAGAGGCCAAAGACTTTTTTTTTTCCAGTTCAAGGTTCTCACACCAGGGTCTTCACTGTGTATTAATTTCTTTAAGATGCCATTTAAAACTTTTCAAAGGTGGTATTTCTTGCTCCATAAACCTTGCAGAATGAACCTAGCTGATAACAGTGCATGGCAATCCTCTTGATGGAACTGGTCATTGTGGATACATTATATGGTCATGTGCCATTAATCACTCATTTAAACAGTGATAAGACATGGAAATTATGACATTTGGAGTTGATAAATTCTATAAATCTGCTGACACTCCTTTCTGGATGAGAGATTGATAACTCCCTAAACCTTCTCTGGTTGAGAAAGTTACCTAAATTATATCATCTTCATCTGTAGAAACCATTATCATTGTTACATAAAAAGATGGAGCAACATAACACTATACTGCTGTCTAAATTTGGCATAAATAATGGAATTTAGAGCACAGGCACCAAGATCACAGCAATTTGTTGACAGTCAAAGTCAACACCTGAAATACAAAACTTTAGGCTACCTTTGTGATGCCTGGCTACCACTAGAACCCAGAATATAGCATTGCTAAGGGCCATTTCTGAGAGGGGGAGTTGTTTTCATGTTAAAAAGATAAGCGTGAAGCTTTAAAATGGATATAAATGTAAACTGGGAAGCTTGCTCAGACCAGTTGTAGGTTATATTGTAGGCTTCATTTCTAGGCTGCCCCTATGATAGATATATGGATGATTTAACAGTTCTGACCTAAAGAAAATGGCGAGGCCCTCCAATGAGATTCACTGCAGCAGCAGTTGGGCCTATGTATATAAGGAGGCACGCTTGCAAGGGAGCCAGCTTTCTGAGCAGAAGGAGCCCCAGTGACAAAGTGTCTCAGCCCCAGGGACAAAGTGTCAGCAAATAAGTGAATTAAGCAACTGTGCAGGTTTAGCAACAGGCCGAGGAAGCCAGGGCAATCAACTCTTTCCTCCCTATTCCGTACTCACAGTAAGTAACTGTAAATAAATAACTATAAATAATTTCCCCACCCTCTCATAGTAAACAACTAAGTATTCCAGGGAAAACACACTCAAAGAAAAAACCAGTTATGAAAGTAGAAAGCCAGCAGGGAGGTGGGAGCTATCCAGTGTATTGCACTGAGTGCCACATGTATAACTATCTGCCTGCTGGACAGAAGTCATCGGTGTGTGCTCGGTGTAATGAGCTCCTGGTTCTCAGGGAACAAGGAGATTCCCTTGAGGCCAAGGTTGCTGACCTGGAGAAGCCGAGAGGTTCGTGGATGAGACATTCAGGGACCGATTAGCTGTGTCCCACTCCCAGGGTGAGAGCTCCTCTGCTGTTAGGGAGAATGCGGGTCTCGGGGAAGGAGGGAGTCATTCTGAGGAAGAGAAATGATCCCTAGAAGGGACCCATTCCTCAGAAGATGAACAGTCTCTCACACTGAGGATGTACCTCCGGGGATGTACCTCCGGGGGGGGCTGCAGTAGTTGGAGATTCGGTCATTAGACACATAGACAGCTGGGTTTGTGATGGGTGTGTAGACCGCATGGTAAATTACCTACCTGGTGTGAAGGTTGAGGATATCACGCACCATCTAGATAACCTAGCAGATAGTGCCGGGGTGGAGTCAGTGGTTGTGGTCCATGTTGGTACCAAAGATGTGGGGAAATGTAGTTCTGAGGTCCTGGAAGCCAAATGTAGGTTGCTAGGTGGGAGGTTGAAATCCAGGACCACTGAGGTGGCTTTCTCTGAAATGCTACCTGTTCCACGTGCAGAGCCAGCTAAACAGGCGAAGCTGAGGAGTCTCAATGTGTGGATGAGATGATGATGCAGGGAGGAGGGGTTCAGATTTGTTAGGCACTGGGAAACGTTTTGGGACAAGCTGGGCCTATACAAGAGGGACGAGCTCATAAAAAAGGGTGGCAGAGCAGCTTTTAAACCAAACCCTGGGGAAAAACCAACAGGAGCTGGGAAGCATCCGTTTCGGGTTAAATCATCCCAAGGGGATAAAGATTAAAATGTTTGATTGCCCAAATGTAGAAGGGGAGGCAATAGGTCAAGAGTACATGGTAGAGCGTAACAGCCAATCAAAGGGGCCAATGTCCCAAAGCAAAAGATGCACATGCCAGAGGCATCTGGGGAGAGACACCATGTATAGGTGTTTTTATGCAAATGCTAGAAGCCTCCAAGCCAAAACGGGACAGTTGGAGTGCTTGATTTTAAGGAAAACCTAGATATAGCGGGCATTACAGAAACCTGGTGGAGCGGAGAGAACCTGTGAGATACAGTCATCTCTGGTTATAATCTCTATAGGAAGGACAGGGAAGGGCGTACTGGGGGAGGTGTTGCCCTGTACATCAAGGAAGGCATAATGTCGAGTGGGCTAGAATATCTAAAAGGGGTAGGCTCTTCCACAGAAGCACTGTGAGTGACATTACCAGGCTCCAAAACTAATTTAGTGCTAGGAACATGCTATCGTCCCCATGATCAGAATGGTCAGGGTGACCTTGAGATGGAAAACAGAATCAGGGAGGCCTCCAAACAAGGAAGTGTTGTAATAATGGGTGGCTTCAATTACTCTCCACATGCATTGGATAAATGCATGTTCCAACCATGACAAAGAGGTTAAATTTCTCAATGCCCTAAACGATTGTGCCCTAGAACAGTTGGTCATGGAACTGACCAGAGGGGAGGAGGGGAGGAGACCTAGGATTTAATCCTAAATGGTGTCACCCAGGACCTAGTATGAGATCTCAGATCACCAATTGGAAACAGTGATCACAGTGCAATCAGATTTAACATACATTTAAATGGGAAATTGCCCAAGTCCAACACAGTCACATTTGACTTCAAAAGAGGAAACTTCTCTAAAATGAGGCAACTGATGAAAAGGAAGTTAAAAGGAGGAGGCAAGAAGATTAAATCCCTTCAAAAGGCTTGGGGATTACTCAAAACCACAATAATAGAAGCCCAACTAAAATGTATACCACAGGTTAGGAAAGGTAGCACCAAATCCAAGAGGTCGCTGGCATGGTTAATGAGCAGGGAGCTGTTGGAGAAAAGAGTGCTCCCTTCAGGGAATGGAAGTCTTGCCCAAGTGAGGAAAACAGAAGGCAGCACAAACTTGCACAAAGGCGATGCAAGCAGACAATAAGAGATGCAAAAAAGCATTTTGAAGAGCATATCGCTAACAACATTGAGGCCAACAATAAAGAATTCTGTAAATATATCAGAAGCAGAAAACTAGCTAGGGAGGCAGTTGGACCATTGCATGACAATTGAGTTAGTAGCCCTATGTACACCAGTTACTGGGGAACATGGGTGGGAGGATGCTGTTGCGCTCATGCCCTGCTTGTGGGTCCCTGGTCAACAGCTGGTTGGCCACTGTGTGAACAGAATGCTGGACTAGATGGACCCTTGGCCTGGTCCAGCATGGCTCTCCTTATGGTCTTATGAGAGATTTGAAAGCTCTCTCCCCCCTAGAAATGTCACATTTCTCTCCAGTTTGAAATGACCCATAACGCTAATTTACTAGCTTTTGCTTAGAGACACTATTCAAATATAACCTCTCTTCTTTTAATTACTCTGATTTTATGACAAAGACTCCTTTCTTGGCAGGAGTATATAAAAGAGAATGAGATAAACATAAGCCAAACTCCCTTGTTCTTGCTGATTCTTTTGTAACTAACTAAGCGTAAATAAGGATTAAACACAGCTAACTTTTGTTTACTGTTGAAATGGCAAACCTAGTGTTAGATGAGCATTTACAAGGACATATTGTCTCGGGCCTTGGGAGATCTAGCTCTCTGCAGAAATCATTTGTAACTGTCAAATGTTTATCATTTACTGCATTTCAAACTGGGTAACTCCAGGAACTGGGATGAAGCCAGCAGATGGTGATGGAAATTAAACTCATGATATGGTTCAGTAATCAGTGAGCCTTGGAGAGACAGAGGTGCTCTCCCCTTCCTCTTCCCTTCCCCACACCATACCCTTGTTTGATTCCAAGACTAAATATGATAAACACCCTACTCTCTGCTCTGCTTTCTGTCTACAGTATCCTCCTAGGCAAAGACAACTGGCAGAGCTAACTAGAATCTAAGTCATTCCAAGTCCAGCTTCAAGACCGTGGCAATTCACATTTTAACAAAGGAGCTGGAATTCATAAACACAAATCACTGGGGGAATCCACTTCTCGGCTGATACAGAATTATGGAGCCGAAACTCAAGGCAGCTATGCAAATATAGCACAGATGGAAAAAAAGACAATATTTTAACTCTCATTAAGATAGCTTAAAACAAAGAGAATTAAGTTATGTGTATATTGGCTCCGTGTTGTCTTGATGTGCCACTGTGTGCTTGAAGCTACTGATAGGGTAAAGGCTAGCCATGCTGCATTTAAGTTCAAATTGCCAAAGTCTTTGTTCATCAATACTAATATGCTTGCAAGAGATCAGGATGATAAAAGAAATGCATAAATTACAAAGCCTAGGAGAAAAGCAGCTCGCTCCCTTTCCTTGCCAGGGTTGCTATTGGACTCTGAGAGAGAATGCAGATTATACAGAAGGGCAATGGATGCTAATCCAATCTGGCCTCTGTCATGCCCAACAGAGCTGTTGTGCTTTGCTCAAAAGGAGAATATGGTGAGTCGCTCATTGGTGAAGTGTAGGAAATGCTCCTTCTCTTCTTACATTCTGTAAAATCTCCCTATTTAAAAGGCTCTGTAAAGCAAAGTGTAATCCCCAACCCTACAACTCAATCACATATTTATTAATTTGTGACACCAGGTGCCCACTAACTGTCCCTGAAGCTTTCCTTGTGTGAGAGAGAGGGAGGGAGAGAGAGAGTGTGTGTGTGTGTCAGTTTATTGATTCTGATCCCTTCCTGCTCACTTTGCTCAAACTCTTCCTCTGCTAGGCATGCAAGAGTATTTCTGTGCTGCTGCAGGTAATAATTGAAAAAAGACAGAAATGCTCAATATGACTCATACATTATTCAATTTATCAGCTGCCCAGGAGAAAAAGAAAGGGAGAGGTGTTTGCATGTCTACCTCTCCTGCTATCAGCAGAAGAAATAATTTTCAATTACACTAAGTGTATGCAGCTCTGTTCACCAACAGAATCTGGAGTCAGAGAGATGGAAGTGGAGAATGAAAGATAGCACAGGGAAGTAACTGCTACAGAACATTTGCTTGCATTTGGATTCTTGGCTCCAGTTTGCTTCTTAACGATGTACCAAATGGAATATGTTAGCAAGCAGAAAGAGCACCACAATCCATGGCAGAAATCTAAATCAAGGTCCCATATTAGCCAGCTGAAATGACACTACGGAAGCCAACTAAACCCTGATTGATGGGTTGCGAACTTCTGACTCTAATGCAAAGCCCCAAGGGGAGCTGTGGGAATATTTTTGCAGCATATATTTATAATAATATGTATTAAAGACAGGATTTTGCCAAAACACTTATTGAAATAAATAAATACCAGGACCATTTCTACTATCCAAACATTATTTTAACCTGCACTATCAGAAGCAAGAAAACACTCTTCAGCCAAAAGACCCTTGACATTCAAACCTGGAGCAATAAGAGAAGGACCAATATTGAGACTGTTATTGCATCCATTTCTTACCTACCAGAATGCATTTAAAAAACCTTGCATAAACCCAATAAGCTAGCCCAGTTTTCTTATACTAATCTTACCCACAAATATTCTAATTTCAGAGTTGAAACTTTTCAGGATACAGTTATGGCTTCTTAATGCCTTAAAATATACTGAGTAGAAACTTAGAGGAGATCTGATGGTCAAGTAAAATATGTGAAAGAACAACAGTTGGTGTAAGGACGGTAAACTATTTAGAACCACCTGACCTACCCTTTAGCTCTCAGATATACAGAGGCTCCCATTAATACTATTGTAAATTCATGAGATACTACAGACTCCTCTTTCCTGCTCAGTCATTGACATACAATGTTCCAGATGTGGAACAATCTGAAAAAAGCTTTAAAAAAAGAAGCAGCAGCAATGTTTTTCTTAACTTCTATGTTGCAACATAAGCCTTCTTCACTGGAAGATTGCACTAGTTAATAATTTATATAAACCAAGATATCTGCTTAATCCTTTGTTTTCAAAACAGATGTTTCCATTTTAGACAATTAGGGCAAATTAAAATTGATTCAGAGAATACAGCACATCCAGACATCTCCAGACTATCTAAACAGATAAACAGTATCAAAGGACAGTACAAAAAAAGCGGCGGGGTGTGTGTGTGGCAGGGGAGAGGAGAGGCAAGACAAAGAGAAGGGCTTTCCCCTGTCTTTAATCTTCCCTTTCCACTTCTTACTCACGCTTCCTCACCCAATCCAGCTAAGGAGATCTGCATATGGAAGGCTCCTCCTATGCATATATGATTTGCTGGATCTCGAACCGTAGGCCTAAATTTGGATGAACATCCAGATGTGCGTTATAGGGCATATGCTGTCTATCCACACTACATTGCTTTCAGTGAAATATGCATCTCCAAGCAGAGTGTACATTTCACTGAAAGCAATGCAATGTTATTAACATATCAAGACTTGGATATGCATCTCATTTACCTTATAATCCTTTAAAATGTGTGGAGATATTTCCCCCTCACAGTTTAAGCCAGCGGCAGGGAACCCTTTTTCTGGTGAGGTCCACAGAGGGCCAATTCACACAATCACAGCAATGGAAATAAGCCACAGTAGCTTATTTCCCCCACCACGTGTGCTGGTTGCATCCCAGCCGGATTTCCTTAATTACTCTTGCTGGTGCGGCTTGCCGTATCATCTGAACCTGGGCGGCATGGCTTGTGGGGGGGGGGGGGGCAGCAATCCTCAAATAACCCAATAACAGTCCATAGATTATTTGGGAGTTGCTACCCCCTCAAATAAGCCATGCCTTCCAGGTTTGGACAATAACAGTGAGGGTAATTAGGGAAATCTGGCCGGCATGCAACTGACACTTACGGTAGGGTTAACAAGATGTGATTGTGCAAACTGGGTCATTCCTTCGGTCGGAACTTATTGGGGTCTGCATTTCAGCAGTGAGTGAAAAATGGGTGTGGTCAGAGCAAGTAGGTACAGCAAGAGTGAGGTATGTACACACACACACCTGCCAGCCTGGCTTCTCTCTTTCTCCTCTAGCCTCTGAATATGGATCACTGCTACCCAGTTAGCATCTTCTTCTTTCTCCTCTAGCCTCCAGGGCAATGAGAAAAGAGAGACACACACGGAAATTGGAGGCAAATTAGCAGGATAGTGTCCATGGTCATGTGTGTGCTGGCCTGCCTTCCAGTCAGTATCTCTGTCTCTTTTATTCCCCCAAGAGACACAAACATGAAGACTGGGAAGCAGGCAGGCAGGCAAATGATCAAGGAGCTCAACGGCTAGTGCATCTTTAGATGCTCTAGATACCAGGCTCTATGGTCACCTTTTCCAAGCTCTTTTGTTTGCCTGCTAGCCTTCCTCTGGGTGCTCACTCTTGTTCTCCTCACTTTTGCAGAGAAGACTGAGAGAGAGAGAGAGAGAGAGAGAGAGAGAGAAGGGGCCCCCCTGGGCATCCCGCACCCCCCCAAGCACAATTTTTCATCCTGTACATTACACATATCAAAGTGAGAAAAAAGAGGTGCAATCCTAAGATTAAAAAAACCAATGGCATCACTAGCATGGAAGAGTTAGGAATATTTTAAGCATGGTAGACTGCATAGCTTTATGCATTTCCCCTTATAGATAACAATAATGAAATCCAGATCTTGCTGTAAACCCCTCTTCAAACATGCATGTTATTTGAGAGTAGATGCTTTTCCAAGCAATTGGTACAACATTGCCTTATCCATCCAGGATAAATCTCAATGTATGTCCTTAATAATGACATTATTAATAAAACACTAAAACGGATTGGATATGAAAAGAACACCACAATCAAAACGTAAATCCTTTTATAGAAGAAGGAGAAACAGCAAACATACCAACAGCAAATTCTAAGTCCAATCTTTTCAACATGAACAACTAGCTACAGTATGTAGTATCCAGTTCTAACTCAGCGACTAAACAGGCTCCCACCTACCTTCTAACACTGTCAGTTTGGCACTTGTGTTTATCTCCCCAATACTGTTGGTAGCCATGCACTCATAGATTGCTTCATCCCGAAGGACACGCAGTGGCTGAATGCGTAGAACTGATCCAGACCCATCATCAAATTCAATAACCTTTTCCAAAAGAAGGGAAGTTTGTTACCAACTTTTACTGATCCAAAGACAACCATGGTCTTGTGTACATGCAATGTTCCAAGTTCTTTAAGTATGACTGAGAAATTGGGAAAGGGCCAGGGGACCGCATATGCCTCCCGGTTCCTCCACTCTCCAGTTCTACTTTGATTTTTTTTAATTTTTTTTTTACAAGATGAAATCTGGATGTGTCAAATTTGAAGGACACAACAAATGGTATTTACTGTGGCAATGCTAATTGAGAGATCATACTGCTTTGGCTGAAGATTAAAGAATCTCTTAGGGCAAGACTGTTTTACAACTGTTTTGAGTATTAGCATAAGCAAAACAGTGAAGTAACTGGCAAGCTTATAAATATTTATGGCTTTGCCATGAGACATGGTTTGGTCATTAGCAACATGCTTTAAATTCATGTGTTATCTCCTTCTCCTTTCTCCTCCTCTCATTCACTTCCTGATTTGAACAAATCATAGTTTGTCATAATGTCCAAACTGGAAGTACAATTGTAAACCGTGGTTTGCAATTCTAGATTGGAAGAAAACTACAGCTGGTACAAACCATAGCTTGCTTGATCTGGATATCACAGTAAACTGTTCAAATAATAGTTTAAGTGAACTGGAGGATGGTGTGAGAGGGGAAAGAAGGAGTTCGCAAGCCCAAGGTATGGCACAAACAAGCAAACTATGGTTTGTATGTGTTATATGAATTGGGCCATTATCTTTCCATTTCGCTAAATGGTAAAAAGGCTTTAACCATTCCATAAAGCAAAGAGGGAACTTGTTAGTTTACCAGGAAATCACCTATAAATTGTTCCCTAATGGCAACGACTGCAAATTAACTGACACAAGACTAATTAACTTCACATTCATCTAATTTCAATGTACAAACACAGCAAAATCAGAAGAAATGTATAAACAGAGCAAAATCAAAAGAAACCCAGATTATAGAGTGATAACAAAAGGAAACTGTACTATAACTTGGAGAATCTTGTTGTTTGAACTTTCAGGTGAGATTTAATCAAACACTCCTATAAGGAAGCATTTTTCTCCTCAATAATGCAAGTCTGGAAATTTGTTAAGTCAGAAGTATGTTACTACAGAGCATATATGTCAGGAAGAAAACTATCCTTTCCAAACCTTTCCATAGGTTTGATCATACTTAATACCATGCAACATACAGGCACCATCACAAAATGCTCAGGAAACGCTTGTTCTCTTCTTACCTCAAATCGCTGGGAGCTGACCTTCTTTCCTTTCTTCATCCATGTGATACGTGGCTTTGGCTCTCCTGTTGCTTGACATACAAAGGAGGCTACACCTCCAGAAATCCCAATCTGATCCTCAGGAGTTTTCATGAAATTTGGCTTGCCTACAAGACAAATAAATCGAGTGGTGAGATGTAGGCAAGACGTGCATGGGGTCTAAAGTAAAGGTAATGAGTACTGCAGCATTCCAAGTTTAAACCTAGCCAAACCAATCCAATGATGAAAAGCTGCCTCATACCTATTTCTAGCAATTGCCACTTACCAAAGTATTGACAAAAGCCAGGCCTGTGATCCTGAAGGCACATGTTCCTTTTCTCTTTAAACAGTTTTGCATATAGGGCTGAGGAAGGAAGTGACTTCCCTTTTTGAGAGTATGTCATGAAGCTTTGTGGGTCTTTCTTCCCCATTCTCCAGCCATGAAGCCTTCTGTAAAATGCTGACATGCCTAATTATTCTCAGGGGTGGGCCTACAGGCCCATGCCCTGAATCCTTTAAGTATCTATCAATGCCCCTGAGAGTTGGATCCTGATTTCTGGGAGCACATAATCCATCTGCAGGTGGAGTTAATCAGCTATTGGATAGAATAAACATTGTTTCATAATAGAGAACAATGGTTGAAACAGCTTGGATGGCCTTGCAGTGTTTCTCACAATGAAGTGTTTCTGCTTTACTTGGTTATGAAAAAGCTCAATGCACACTTGCTGTTCCTGTTATTAAAAATGCACACTAAGATACTAAAAAACAAACAAACTCCTGGTTATGCCAACCCCCAATAATTTAAATGCTAGTTAAAAATCACAGAGTGGAACTGTCCTTTTCCGTTAAGGGTTAAGGGGAAAGGTCAGCATCATCCTCGCTGCTGCCACCGCATTCTTCTCTGAGACTGGAGAAGGAAGAAATTTCTATCCCTCTGATGCATCCATTCAAGTTGAACACAAACTTCAAAAAGTTTTTCCACATGGTGTGCTCTGCTGAAAATTACAAGATCCAATTCCCAATTTAAGCCTAGCATTAAAAAAGAAGAAGAACATCATGAGGAAAAAACAATTCAAGCTTCCATGGAATAATACAGACAAACTCAGAGGTGCTGCTATGTTTGTGGGGTTTGTGAGCAAGTTGGTTTCCCACACACCCTCACCCTCCTTTTATTTTTTACTGGGGGTGGTGTGGCTGCATCACCTCCTCCTTTTGACTCACTGGTAAAGGAAATGCTACAGCAGCACACCATTTTAAAGGAAAGGGCTTTTTCCCCTTTCTTAAATTTTGCATGCAGGTGAGCTGAACCAATCAGATGCTGCCTTTGGGGGGACATGGCCAATGAGGACACAGGAGGACAGCAGGAGGAGCCTCCACCTATCAGGGGGTCATTTGGGGGCCCTTCTCAGACTGTGGGCCCCCAGACCTGCACCCTGTGGTCCAGGCCCTGTTGTCACCACTGGGAAAACCCAGTCACTCTATTTGCCAGGATATTATCAGAATGCTAATTATGGAAGGAGACCATCAGAGGAACTGAGATCATCACATTGCAAGCTCTTTGAAGAAGACTTTAAGAATCTGGAGTAGAAAAAGACCTAATTCCTTATACATAATTCTGTGCACTATAGTACCTTACAGCGAAGACGAGAACTTCCCTGGTTGGTTCATTTAATCCATTCAAATTGACACCATCTTACTTCACTCCCAATTTGTGGAAGTATTTATGCACACAATTAATTCTATGAAAATGCTTAAATATCTTGGAATAATGAAGAGCCCTTTAAATATAGGCCTAGCAGTGAGAAGCACAGGGTAAGCTCAGAGAAAGTATTTCTGAGATGTGGGAAATTGACAGCTCACTACAGTGCCACAGACAGTAACCTGAGATTAAAATCAATCAATTATTAGCTGTGATTGCTTAACTTACATTGATTTCACATATTTACTTATCCAGACTCACATCTATTTCTACTTAGTAATATTTACATATATCTGTATTTCTTCCCCTCTACCATCTCTCTCAGCAAAATTTTGATACGGTTCACGCTGATGTCGTTTGCACTTTTAAATGACCATTTTGCAGTGCAGTCTGTTCAGCTGATTTGTCATGTACTGAGTTTCTACCCTTGATTTGGTCTTTTTATTTTATGTTATTTACTCTGTGATGCTAGTAAACTAATCTAAATTTATTAAATAACAGACAGTAGAATCCAAATTAAGAATGAAATTATATATCACCATGCATAGCTTTCTCCCAGCACATATATCACATATATATGAAGCATGTTGATTTTCTTCTAGCTCATACAAAAGTAAAACATGTACACTACAAACCTATACATACGTACTCGGATGTAAGCCCCAGTGAGATCAAAGGGACATAGTCCTAGGTAAGTGTGTATAAGATTACAATCTTAAAGAAAAAATATAGAAAAGCAGAATTTTTCCGACCACTAAGAACTCCAGAGATAATCTCGCTTTTATGATTCCACCACATTAGTAAATAATTTGCCAACATACATTTCATGAAGGAAGTTTTAATATCATTTTAAATTGGGGTGGATGACTTTTTCAGCATAGACAACCACACTGAAGTTTGATGTAAATTAGAAAGCTATTGTTAATTGACAGAATTTAAAAGGATGCAATAAACATACTTTGAAAACAGTTTTCATAAACCTGGCAGGTCCAAAGCTGCTAGAGTAGAAACAAATATTTTTAACTATTCCAAAATTGCCAATTTTTCCAATTTCTCAATTCAAATATTAATGTAAATGGCAAAGTCAAAACTGATACATACACTTTGAAGGTGAATGTTTTACCTCACACATTTGAGTGATTTAAGTTGCAGTCCTAAACACACTTACTAGAAAGTAAGCCTCATTGAACACCTTGGAATTTACTTTCAATTAAATGTGTATTTACTTTATCATCAGAATTTTTATTCCACCTTTCCATATTCAGTGCCCAATGAGGCTAGCAGTAAATTTAAAAATTACAATAAACACAAAAAATATATATACCTCCAACTACAACTACAAAAGAGGAGAGAAAACCAGTAGTCAGTTAAAAACTAAAAAACATAAAACAATGAATCAAAGCAGCAGGGCAGAACAACAGTCACACTGTAGAGCCCAAGAGTAACTGTTAGACGTGTTGTCATCTCTTAATAGTTTTGAATTTGGCAGGCTTTCAGTAAGAAATCTCATAAGCTGTGAACTACCACATATATACTAACGAATACTAACTACCATTGTACGCTACGCTGATACAAAACTAAGACCACATTATTTGTCGATTACTTCAAGATAAAAATACCATTATATGTCAACTATCAAATACTGTAAAATATTAAGTACCAATCCATGCTGTCCATAAACAATGTCAAATATGATACAGCAGTCTTATGGGGAAGCCTGAGTTCTCTGAAGCCTATGGTGGAGTTCCTCAGTCAGAAGATCCATAATGGTGGACAAGCTTTGGAATACTATTCTTGTGACCTGCAGGCTCACTGTATCTTTACTGTTGAAGGATAAGCTTACACATCCTCTCTTACAAAATACAAAGAGAACATCCCTCTGGGAGCCAATAAGGGTAAAAGTCATGATGGAGGTAATGCAAAGACACAAGTGGATGGCAACGTATCAGGGATACTGTGGCAGCAGATTTTCTGCATGAGCAGGCGATTGGACTAGATGACCTCTGAGATCCCTTCCAACTCTATGATTCTATGAATCACAAGTTCTTTGCCACTAGGAGATGGTGAAGCCCAAGAATGCTCTATTAGAGCAGTGTGCGTCCTAAAAGATGTTCCACAATCATCTGCAACCCACAGGATTTCCTTAGCAGCTCAATCAATGTGGGGAGTATTCTCTGAAAACCATTGTGATCATAGAATCATAGTATAGTAGGGTTGGAAGGGGCCTACAAGGCCACTGAGTCTGATATACCACTAGATATTACCTATCAATATTGTCACATACTAAATATCCCATGCTTCCAAATATTGATATAAAATTTTGAACTCAAGTCATCACTAGCTATCGAATGCACTTATTAAATATTAGGAGAATATACAAAATATATATGAATATCTACCTAGGAATTAAGATAAAGAACTCACTATAAGATATTGATTATGGAAACAGTGGGAACAACCATAGGGCTGAAAGAAATATGGGAACATGACATACAAGAAAAGATAGAAGAAAAGAAATGGAATGGAATGAAATATGGGTTAAAAAGCCATATTGCTCAGTGTCAGCAAAATACGGGAGAACTCCTTGAAGGTAGTACTGAGATGGTATTTAACCCCAATAACTTTAAGCCATATATATAAACATCACTGAACTGTTGGAGGGGATGTAATACATTAGGTACATGGGAATGTGGATAAATACAAAACTTCTAGAGGGAGGTCTTTCAAGAATGCAGTAATATAACAGGAGTGGAGGTTCATGCGGATCCTAAACTGGCACTACTATCTGTCTTTAGCAGCCCTAATGAACATTTACCAGACAAAGAAATGCTGACCTTTATGATGATAGCATCTCATCAATTAATAGCAAAGAATTGGAATGAGTCTACAGATCTATCAATAATTGTGTGGTATAACTACCTTTGGAATATTGTGTTGGTTGAAAAACTAACTAAACAGATAAGGGCACAAAGACAACAAAAAGAATCTGACACCTTCCATACAATCTGGTATAAATTCATAGACTTTATCAACAAACAAGGTTCCCAGAGAAAAGCACCATCATGTCATGGACAGATATGGAGAGATACAATTCGATAATTACAACTGAATCTTAAACCCCTTCAACTTCTGTGGAAAAATATGAAGTTACTAATATGTTGAAACTCCTGTGATCCTAGTTGACTGTAACTGAATTTCCTACGTAATGTTTGTGTTTTCTTAGAATATTTTTATGAGCTCACTGATAAGATTGAAAATATGTGATTAAAACTCAATAAAAATAATTAAAAAAAAGATTTTAAAAATTCACAGAAGTTTTTTGGGAAGCAAAATGGACAATTGGGAAACATGTTGCATTTATTCTAACTAAAATCCTAAACTGCCAAAAATATACCATCTCTGAAAGATCTTGAAAATGGATTACTAAAATCCCTAAGATTTAGAAACAAATGAGTCATGGTGTGGGAGCCTCTGCTGGATCCCTGCATAACAGCACATCTGGATCCAATCGAGTGTTTTTGAGTTTCCTTTTTCTTCTGTTTTACAAATCGTGTCATCCAAACTTCCATCTCATTTCTGAGACCATTTAAAATGCCGGGAAAAGAGGAAGTCTGGTAGAAAGGTACCAGTAGTCTGGCAGAAAGGAAGTTTAGCATTCTCGGTTGGCAAACAGGATGTGATCAGTTATGGCTCCAGTGCCTTCCATGAAGTATATCTATGGGTATAAACAACAACACCTGGAGCAAACAAGGTGGGAGAACGTTTTGCTTTGATAAAACTAGCCACAAAAAAATAGCCAAAAATCTACAATATATGCATCTAGACTGAAACAGCCTTGGTTGCCTGGGTAAATGACTTATCCCAGGGAATGTACAGGAGGGAGTACAACCATATTAGTTCTCCTGGGCCTCTCAGAAGCCTTTAGTATCCTTGACCATGGTATCCTTCTGGGTCATCTAGCCAGGGTAGGACTGCAGGGTGTTATGGTGGACGAAGTCTTTTCTGGAGAGACCTGCCTAGAAGGTGATACACCAAAATGAATTCTTTATGCACCCAAATCTTCAAGCATGTTGTTTTTGTTTAAACAAATGTATTTTACATGAAATATAGTGAATATAGGAGGGAGCAGTCAAGTCTACCTGTTCCCAGCAGATGGTGCCATGATAGGTACAATGCTAAATTAAGGTGCTCATGACAACAGTTAGAATCTCTAATTTGTCATGGGGTGTGGAATAAATGCTGATTACACAGAATATATAATGTTACAAGATACGGTTAATGCCTCAGGCCAACAACCTTCTGCAACCTGATTCATCCAAAAAGATGCTGTTTTTAAATATGCCCTTTCTTCCTCCACAGCAACTCTGCCAATCAAGCTAATGGACTGCACCAGAGGGCCATCACCATGGGTTCCAGGCTTTCTACAATATAGAAAACTCCCCAGGCATTGTTTTAAGATGAGGATTCCACTTTTAATTATATGTCTTGTAGCTGTGAAATATAGTAACTGGCTCTTGAATTCTTAAGTAAGAGATTTCTTAGGTTGAGGTCACAAAGATCCACTGCCAGAATACATTTTATTTAATGGATTATTTTGTATACAATTTTATCAACTCGAGGGTGGGAAAGCATAGAGAAGTGATTTAAGAGACATAGGAACAAGCAAGAAAAATGTGAAACAAAAGAGGTAAGAAAGAGTTACTGATGGCTCATGAGCACAAAGCAGACTCAGAAGAATATAAAAGGTATTAAAATGGTCTTCTTTTATGCAGATGCTCTCTTTTATACATAAGGGTTTTGCAGAGTTGAGTGCAAGCTCAAACTGGGCTCAGTTATCTAAGAAGCACAGTAGAAAGCAAAGCTATGTTTCATCTTGGCTTTTAATATTGATATTTCACTTGTCAATAGTACACTTGCCATTGTTTATGAGAAAAATGACAAATGTACTGCATGGCATATGCTAAGCAATAAGGGCACACCTGACTGGGCAAGGGAATCCTTCCACTTCACGAAGTGGGTTATGGCCTACAAAACACAGTAGAAGTACTGGCCCACATCCATAGCCATTAACAAGAGAAACTTCCTATTAATTATCTAAGATGCTACAATGAAGACAAATTACTAATAGGACTAGCATTAAACCAATTAAAACTAAATTATCTCAGCCAATCACACCTGGTACACGTGTAGCTCTAGACACAGTGAAGGGATTGGTAGTGAGCCATGAGATCAGGAGCTCCTTCACCATGCATCTCCCACTTATGCTGAAATTGTTCCTGCCTCCTTCTATCAAGGTATGTTGATACACCTAACCATTGTTAGCTTAACTCACTTCCCCTACAACTGATGTCTTCAGAGAATGACAATGGTGGAAGAACAAATTTTATTTATACATAGCTTGAGAAAAATTGCCACTGCAATTTCACAAGGCAGAGATAAGGATACTTCTCCAAGCGAAGGGTCCTACTTAGTGGACATTTGACATCATATGTGCTCTGACCAAGGTGCCTGGTGAAGGAGTGCTACTCCATCTTAGTATAGGTTAGGAGCTGGCTTCACTGCACACAGGCTTTCCCTGGCTTCCCCCTCCCTTCTTCTCCCACATGGCTGGGAGAAGGGCTTCACCAGCATTTAGTTTTGCTTTCACAATATCCCAGCTTAGCATTGTTTATGAACCAGAGATGATGTTTTATATCCAGTCCAATTAAGGCTAACAAGCTAGCCTCAAAACTCATGGTTTGAAGTTGTCTTGTTTTGAAACTTACCAGAGTTTGTTATAGACCACAACCTGTGGTTCATATACAACACTTAATCCGTAACACATCTTATTTCATGCAAAATAACAGTTTTTCTCCAGAGTTTATAAACACACAAAAATGTACTTTGCCAACGGAAATTTGTTGTTCAGTCATTCAGTCGTGTCCAACTCTTCGTGACCCCATGGACCATAGCACGCCAGGCCTTCCTGTCCTCCGCTCTCTCCCGGAGCGTGCTCAACTTCATATTCATTGCATCGGTGATGCTATCTAGCCATCTCATCCTCTGCTGTCCCCTTCTCCTTTTGCCTTCAGTCTTTCCCAGCATCAGGGTCTTTTCCAGAGAGTTTTCTCTTCGCATTAGGTGGCCAAAATATTGGAGCTTCAGCTTCAGTATCTGTCCTTCCAATGAGCAGTCAGGGTTGATTTCCTTTAGGATTGACTGATTTGACCTCCTTGCAGTCCAGGGGACTCATAAGAGTCTTCTCCAGCACCACAGTTTGAAAGCATCGATTCTTCGACGCTCAACCTTCCTTATAGTCCAGCTCTCACAGCCATACATTACTACTGGGAAAACCATAGCTTTGATTAGACGGACCTTTGTCAGCAAGGTGATGTCTCTGCTTCTCACTATGCTGTCTAGGTTTGCCATAGCTTTCCTCCCAAGGAGCAAGCGTCTTTTAATTTCATGGCAACAGTCATCATCTGCGGTGATCTTGGAGCCCAAGAAAATGAAATCTGTCACTGCTTCCATTTCTTCCCCTTCTATATGCCAGGAAGTGATGGGGCCAGATGCCATGATCTTAGTTTTTTTAATGTTGAGTTTCAAACCAGCTTTTGCACTCTCCACTTTCACCCTCAACAAGAGGCTCTTTAGATCCTCTTCGCTTTCTGCCATTAGGGTGTTATCATCTGCGTATCTGAGGTTGTTGATAATTCTCCCAGCAATCTTAATTCTGACCTGTGATTCATCCAACCTGGCGTTTCTCATGATGTACTCTGTATATAAGTTAAATAAGCAGGGCGACAATATACAGCCTTGTCGTACTCCTTTCCCAATGTTGAACCAATCGGTTGTTCCATGTCCAGTTCTTACTGTTGCTTCTTGACCCTCGTACAGGTTTCTCAGGAGACAGGTAAGGTGGTCTAGTACTCCCATCACTTTAAGAATTTGCCACAGTTTGTTGTGATCCACACAATCAAAGGCTTTAGCATAGTCAATGAAGCAGAAATAGATGTTTTTCTGGAATTCTCTTGCTTTCTCCATGATCCAGCGAATGTTGGCGATTTGATCTCTAGTTCCTCTGCCTCTTTGAAACCCAGCTTGTACTTCCGGTAGTTCTCGGTTCGCATACTGCTGAAGCCTAGCTTGTAGGATTTTGAGCACCACCTTGCTGGCATGTGAAATGAGCGCAATTGTGCGGTAGTTTGAACACTCTTTGGCGTTGCCCTTCTTTGGAATTGGAATGTAAACTGACCTTTTCCAGTCTTGCGGCCACTGTTGAGTGTTCCAAATGTGTTGGCATATTGAGTGCAGCACTTTCACAGCATCATCTTTTAGGATTTTAAATAGCTCAGCTGGAATACTGTCATCTCTGCTAGCTTTGTTGTTACTAATGCTACTAATGCCAATGGAAATAGCCCACCATTATTATTATCATCCCCATACTCTGTGCGTGCGTGCGTGTGTGTGTGTGCGCACGTGCGCATGTGTGCATGCATGCTGTGGCTGAGTATAGGTTACATCACCCCTACAAAGTAGCTCATATTGCTGGGGGACAGAGAGGAGTATATGACAACACTCCAGTCCAATGTCTTCTGAAGTGCTGGGTTTGTTTTTTTAAGGAAATGCAGTCAGAGGAATGTGCTGTTGATTGTAGCAGGTGTTCATTGCTTTCCCACCCAACGGGGAAGATAGGGGGACTATTGTGGTGGGTTGATGAATTTTGATTGTAAAAACAGCTTAAAGGGGAAGTGTTAATCACCCCTCCCCCAGTGCTGATTCTGCAACCAACTTTGCAGCTTTCCACCTGCATTTCCCTAGGTGGGGCAGGGTAACCCTGAAATAACCATGTGTAGTTTGAGCCTTGGGGTTGTTGAACAGTGCTTTGAAATACCACAGTAAAAGTTATTACTGTCAGACCTCCATCACTTCTGGCACATCTGCCAATGCCTAGCTTGGTTTTCCAGCCAAAAATACCCCCCCTCAAAAAAAAAAAGACATACCTCGGGTTACAGCAAAAATCAGTTTAATTCAAATGACCCCTCAGACTCCCACTCAGCCGAAACTGACTGCTCAATTGCATGCAGAAGCCTCAGTCTCCACTGACCTGCATGCAGTCACATTACACATGGCATTTTAGTCCCATCAAAGCATCACACAATCACACCAAGTCTTAAACTGAGCAGTGTCTCTCTTTTATATTTTTCTATCTCAGCAATTTGCTTTATTTTTGTGACAGAGTTAGGGATGCAACCGATTAAATTGTAGGAATTGCATGTTGTCTGACCGTTGTTTCACACAGACTCCCAACCTGCCTTCCTGGGGCAAACATGAATAGTGCTTACTCACAGCCAACCTTCATTTCACTTCTGCCTGATATTCTAAAACACACTCGGCCACATCTGCACAGAACAGTGTCAAACCATGGGTTAATTACCTCAAGATTTGCCGTGAACATTTTGAATATGCAATTTCCAATCGGTGGTTATTGTGTGACATGTGAACCCAGACACTATGGGTTAATTGTGGGTAGTTAACCAGAGAACTAATGGTAAGTTAATCGTGGGTTGTTTAACCCATGATTAACCCCTAGGGCCAGTTCACACAATCACTGCAGCCCACCATGGGTTGTGGCACGTGTGGGCAGCCATTCTGAATATTCAACCCTCAGTGAGGGGTTGCCATGATGTGCTGTGCTGCCTGAACCTGGACAGTGGTTGTTTGAGGGTTAAATAATCCTCAAATAAGCATATAACAGACCATGGGTTATCTGAGGGTTCTTTAACCTTCAAACAAACCCTGCCACCTGGGTCTGGATGACACAACAAGTCATGGCTGGAGCTTGAATAGGCAGTTTTGCACCCACAGACACTGCAGCTCATCTTGGCTTAAATAAGCTATGGTGGGCTGCAGTGATTGCGCAACCCAGGTCACAGTGTCTGGGTTCATGTGTTACAACTTTGAAACTGCCAAGCTCGCCTAATATTGTATTTGCAATTGGCATACATCCATTTTTACTAACAAAATTATGAAATTAATTTTTTTCCGCAGAAAAATAATACCCTGGAAAAATTTCTGTCCCACATCACTGCTCAGACATAAGACCCGCTGTGGAGCTTACTCAGGAAACTTTGATAGGGTTGCATCCTTCTTAAAATACATAATTTTCTTAATGTTTATTTTGCCTTTGAGGGTTCACATACATGTTATATATACAAATACCCTAGAAAACCCGACCATCTGTTTCCTTCCTATAAAGCAACTTTGAAAGGGATGATTTCGAATGAGAAATCAGCAAGAGGGGTTACTTACCCTTTTCCCAACACACTACACAATGTGCATAATCACCCAATAGTTTGCATAATATGCAAATTAGACTGTCTGGATTTGGGGAACTGGAATATGGCAATATGAAAGGGACCCAGGATTGAAAGGTGTAAATGCAGCCAAGACTTTTTTCTGTATGTTCCTTTGTGCTGCTTTGAAGTTACAAAAACTTGAAACAAACAAAAACCCAATATTTTATTGTATGTTTTTCTTTTCTTCTTTTAAAATTCTGTAATCCCAAACCATGGCCGCGGTGGCTTAGTGGTTAAGACGCTGAACTGCAGACTGGAAGGTCGGCAGGTCAGCAGTTCAAGACCCGAGTGCTGCGTGACGGAGTGAGCTCCCGTCTTCAGTCCCAGCTCCTGCCAACCTAGCAGTTCGAAAGCAAGAAATTGCAAGTAGATAAATAGGTACCGCCTCAGCAGGAAAGGTAACAGCACTCCGTGCACCTCGGTGTTCAGTCATGCCGGCCACATGACCACGGAAGTGTCTTCGGACAGCGCTGGCTCTTCGGCTTAGAAACGGGGATGAGCACCGCACCCTAGAGTCGGACAAGACTGATTGGGGACACCTTTACCTTTTTTTTTTTAATCCCAGACCAGCTAGCGAGGATGTGTTAAACAGGCTTTTTCTACAGCATGGGATCAGTACGTTGCTCACACCCCCAAAAAGTGTTTTTCATTTATAGTGTGTATCAGTAGGTAGGCTATTAAAATGTTTTGTAGGCTAGTAACTTTTGTGAACTTATTTACAAAGTTGGGTTATTATTGCACTGCCTCAGGCAGCCTTCTCAGCACTGTCAGACCCTGGTTCTAATAGACTGCTGTAGGGGGCTTACATTCAAACTTACAGTTCCTAATTTACAACTTTTTCTGGAAAATGTCAAAATTATTAAATTGCAGTGCAATGTGCAACAAGCTCAGAACATATACAATCAGGAAAAGAAGCAGAGCGAAATTCTGCTGCCTAAAAAGAGATGGAGTTGAATGCTCCACACTGAAAAAAGGAACATGAAAATTAATTTTGCTAGCATGCTTGCCACATTAAACACCATATTATTTTGCAGAAAAGGATTAAAAGGTTTTAATCCTCCTTTGCAAGCAGCTGGTTCTTGATGCAGCAAGTTCAGAGACCTCGCCAGTCTAATTTTCACTCCTTTAGTTTTAAGAATTTAAAGTGAGTTCACCCTTCTTTTGTAGAAAAACACAAAGCACACTATTATTTGGCCTCCCAACCCCAATAAACTCCATTGTAAACAATCTCATTAGGAAACCTGTTAGGGTAACAAACAAGCTTTCTTGGCTACTACAAATGGTGATACAGATAAAAACACATTTCATTTTAATGATAGTGTATATTGTTCTCTGAGCTGGATCTTGGCCTCATCTACCTGATGAAAAGGAGAGCAACTTGACTAATGATAATGAGTGCACTCTGGCATTCCTAATACACATGCCATTTTTCTTTATTTGTATAGACTATTTTCACATGCACAGAGTTCAAAATAGAGCATCTGCAGACAAACAAGACATCATTTCCATGTTACCAAGATGCCAAGTTTCAATTGCTGGCAAGGTATCGAAGAAACACTCTAACACACCCTATAGAAATTAAGCCAGTTGTTTTCTGAATATCCCCAGCAATATGATTTTCACCCATGCTCAATATGTAATAACTGAGCTGCTCTGAACTGGGAAGACAGCTTAAGGTCCACCAATCATCTTCATAGGATGACCCCGGGTTCAAGTATTTTGAGAGAGGGAGAAAAATGTCTCCCTATCCACATTCTCCATCCTCACCATGCATAATTTTGTACACCTCTATCATGTCTCCCCTTACCCTCCTTTTTTCCAAGCTAAACAATCCCAGCTGCTGTAACCTCCCACAGGGGAGATGCTCCAGCTCCTTGTTCATTTTAGTTACCCTTTTCTGTACTTTTTCCAGCTCTACAGTATGGTTTTTTAGGTGTGGTTACCAGAACTGTACACAGTATTCCAAGTGTGGTCACGCCAATGGATTTGTATAGAGGCAGTGTGTATATTTGTATATTGGCAGTTTTATTCTCAATTCTTTTTCTAATAATGCCTAACATGGAGTATGCCTTTTTTACAGCCGCCGCACACTGGGTTGACACCTTCATTGAGCTGTCCACCACAACCCCAAGATCTCTTTCCTGGATGGTCACCGCTAACTCAGATCCCATCAGGTTATACATGAAGTCGGGATTTTTGCCCCAACGTGCATCGATTTACACTTGCTTACATTTAATTGCATTTTCCATTTAGATCCCCATTCTCCTAGTTTGGACAGATCCTTTTGGTGCTCTTCACAATCCCTTTTTGTTTTAACCACCCTAAATAATTTGGGGTCATCCACAAACGTGGCCATGTCACTGCTCACTCCTGATTCCAGATCATTTATGAACAGGTTGAAAAGCCTTGGTCCTAATACAGATCCCTGTGGGACCCCACTATTAACTTCCCTCCATTGGGAGAATTTACCATTTATTCCTACTCTCTGCTTTCTGTTATTTAACCAGTTACTGATCCATAGAATCATAGAATCATAGAATAGTAGGGTTGGAAGGGGCCTACAAGGCCATCGAGTCCAACCCCCTGCTCAATGCAGGAATCCAAGTCAGAGCATCCCTGACAGATGGCTGTCCAGCCTAGTCTTGAACGCCTCCAGTGTGGGAGAGCCCACCACCTCCCTATGGTATTGATTCCATTGTCGTATTGCTCTAACAGTCAGGAAGTTTTCCCTGATGGTCAGCCGGAATCTGGCTTCCTGGAACTTGAGCCCATTATTCCGTGCCCTGCACTCTGGAATGATCGAGAAGAGATTCTGGCCTTACTCTCTGTGACAACCTTTCAAGGACTTGAAGAGCGCTATCATATCTCCCCTCAGTCTTCTCTTCTCAAGGCTAAACATGCCCAGTTCTTTCAGTCTCTCTTCATAGGGCTTTGTTTCCAGTCCCCTCATCATCTTTCTTGCCCTCCTCTGAACCCTCTCCAGTTTGTCTGCATCCTCCCTTAAAGTGTGGTGCCCAGAACTGGACACAGTACTCCACATGAGGCCTAACCAGTGCTGAGTAGAGGGGAACTAGTACTTCCTGGGATTTGGAAGCTATGCTTCTATTAATGCAGCCCAAAATAACATTGGCCTTTTTTGCAGCCACATCACATTGTTGGCTCATATTCAGCTTGTGATCGACAACAATTCCAAGATCCTTCTCGCCTGTAGTGTTGTTGAGCCGCATATCCCCCATCTTGTAACTGTGCATTTGGTTTCTTATTCCTAGGTGCAGAACTTGGCATTTATCCTTATTAAATGTCATTCTGTTGTTTTCTGCCCAGCGCTCCAGTCTATCTAGATCACTTTGAATTTTGTTTCAGTCTTCCAAAGTATTAGCTATCCCGCCCAATTTTGTGTCATCTGCAAATCTGATCAGCATTCCCTGCACCTCCTCCTCCAAGTCATTAATAAAAATGTTGAAGAGCACTGGGCCCAGGACTGAGCCCTGCGGTACCCCACTCGTTACTTCTCCCCAGTTTGAGAAGGTCCCATTGATAAGCACTCTTTGAGTCCGATTCTGTAGCCAACTGTGGATTCACCGGATTGTTGTTTCATCTAGCCCACTTTGAGCTAGTTTGCTCATCATCACCTGTCCTCTTATTCCATGATTGCTAAGTTTGCTCAGGAGTCTTTGGTGAGGGACTTTGTCAAAAGCTTTTTGGAAGTCTAAGTAAACAAAGTCTACCGGATCGCCCCTCTGTATTTGTTTATTGACACTCTCAAGGAACTCTAAAAGGCTAATGAGACAGGACTTACCTTTGTGGAAGCCGTGCTCATTCTTTTTCAGCAGGGCTTATCCTTCTATATGCTTACTAATTTTATCTTTAATAATGCCTTCAACCAATTTACCCGGAACAGATGTAAAACAAGCTGGCCTGTAATTTCCTGGATTCCGCCCCCCCCCCCCCCGGCGATCCCTTTTTGAAAACTGGTGTTATATTGGCCATCTTCCGGTCCTCTGGTATAGAGGCTGATCTTAGGGACATGTTGCATATTTTGGTTACAAGACCAGCAAATTCATATTTGATTTTTTTCAGAACTCTAGGATGGATACCATCTGGGCTGGTGATTTATTTGCTTTCAATTTATCTATAAGCTTAAGAACTTCATATTTTGTCACCACTATTTGCCTCAGCTCCTCAGACTCCCTTCCTGAAAACATCAGTTCAGGCACAGGTATCTGTCGTAGATCTTCTGCAGAGAAGACAAATGAAAAGAATTCATTCAGCTTCTCTGCAATCTCCTTGTCCTCCTTCAGTACTCCTTTAACTCCATTGTCATCCAATGGTCCAACTGCCTCCCTAGCTGGTTTTCTGCTTCAGATATATTTAAAAAGTTCTTTATTGCTGACCTTGATATTGTTAGTGATATGCTCTTCAAAACGCTTTTTTTGCATCTTATATGTCATGCCCCCACTGGATGATTTCCTCCAAGGAAGATCCAGAGTCTGCAGCAGCTGCTGAGGCTCAGGACCCTCCAGGGTCACCCTGAACCTACCCCCACAGGAGGAAGGGAATCCACTTCAGAGGCAGAAGAGGAGAGACCGCCAAGACCCCTGGAATGACACAGACTGAAGAGGCAGGCCAGACTCCTCAAACCAGGAGAAGTACCTGCCTGCAGCAGAGAACTCCTTGGGAGCAGGGAGAAAGAAGATGTTTTTCAGGGGCTACCAATAAGCCACAGCTGGATCCTGGGTGGAGTTCTGACATCCTCTGCTTAAGAACAGCAGTTGGGAGCTGGACAAATTGCTGGAAACAAAGATGATGAGAACTTTCTGAATCCTATTTCCCATTCCCTTTACCCTGGACGGCTTCCTTGACTGCTTCCTGGTATGAGTACTTCTGGACTGGGCACTGGCTCTCCTTCTGCCAGCTCCTTGTCTGCTCTGTTGCTTTGGAACCTTGCTACCTGCTGAGACCTTGCCTTTTGCCTGACACCTGTTTGTCCTGACCACCTCAGAACTTTTAGATTCTTGAACCTGCAACTGCTAGGAATGTTACTACTCTGCAACTGCAATTCCTGCAACTCTGGAATGTTACATTTAGTCCCATTCTTTTGTTAAAGCTATTGAGAAAGCTAATTCTCCTAGGGAGCGATCCTATGTGGACAGACAGCCACCTCCAGACTCAGAGGCGACCGCCTATCCAATGCAGTGTGGGTGGAGCATGGAGGGGATCATCTCCGCGCTCCAGCTGCCCTGCATTTGTGGCTCAACAGCCAATTTCAGCTGTCTAGCTGCGGGACATTGGACTGCGAGGTGGGGAGGCCTGGCGACACATAGGAAGTATCCTACCAGCACTTATGAACTCCTTGCTCTGCCCCCAGGAGCGCCCCGTTTTGCCCCACTCCATGCTGCTCTTCCAAGTGCAGAGCATGGGGACAATCCGCGCCGCCTACAAGGCAGTGGGCAAGGAGGTGGGGAGGCAGTTCTCTGGGAACTAACCAATCCTATGGCCATTTAGCCACTGTCTAGCAGCCATAGGATTGCACCCTTAACTATTTAAACACAAACCCACAATACTTCCAATTTGTACTACCCCCTTACACTCCCTGCAGTGAGATTGGAGAACTGGTGGAACACAAGTTCTGGCCCAATTCCACTTTTTCCTTTCTCTGTCACTTTCACCACCTCCTATCGACAAAAACTGGGGAGGAGAGACTGGTGAATGAGATGAGTCACTGGCCAAAAGCTTCCCTTAATCATACCTTCTCTATTTCCCTAACAACCTTGTAGCATAAGTGAACTGTCAGGCTTGTGTGGGAAGCTCTTGAGTTGCAAATTCACCAATTAGAGCAGACCTCCAAATTAAGAAGTGTATTTGGGATACACAGAAACAAAAGGGAAAAGGAGTTCAAGGCAGACAGTACAGATGAAAACAAAATGATGAATCCAACCTTGCCATACATTTGGAAATCTGGCAAGCTAAGGGAAGTTGATACCATTATCTGTCCATGTGAGAGAACGTAGTACTGAAGTCTAAAACAGAAGGTATATTTCTAGGATCCAAATGGTGATTTTAATTTTCCCACTTAAATAAAGGGGACTGAGGAAAAAACAGCTTGTCCAATTAGCTTCTAGAAAACAAAGTTCCAATCTCAATCCAATGGAAAAATAGGTTGCTTCTCCTAATCTTTTAGGAGACTAGCTGTCTTCTAATCTTTTAAATGAAGTAAGTGTCTCACTCGAAGCTAACATTTCTAGATACAAGATATTCTGGTTTTGTCCTAAACAATGTCACTGCAATGTACATTTCTGGCTTTCTCCAAGAACATATGCACAAAACCCACTCCCACATGTCTGACTCAGCGCAAATCCAGATTGGTTTATGTTGCAGTGGAGAACTAGCCAAAAGTCCCAATTTGGGTAACGAAACCAATTTCTGTGGCTAGGATCTATCTGGAAATAAGTAGCAATCAGAGCTGTTGTATCATTTTGACTATGGAAAAAAATGATCTCTCCAAAACTGGAGCTTCATGGTCTAATCATACACTGCACCATTCTTTCTCACCAAAAATGGAATTGTGTGGAAAGATGAGCCACAGAAAAAGACTTAAGCAATTCATTGTGGCCAACTCATTAATGTGTACACCAAGGCATAGAGATGGCAAGAAAGGCTATAATAAAGGTATATGTAGTATTATGTATCATGTGGGAAAAGTGGCCAGGGACATGTTTTTATTGAATTACATAAGATCTCAGAAATGCCTAGTGAAACTGACAGCAGTTCTTAAGCAAACAAGAAGCAATAATGTATACACACAGGGCACATAGCCAAGAAGCCATAATTGAATATTTTGAAGGTCTGCAAAAGATGACAGGGTTAAAGTGAAATATCTTGCAGAAGAAAATAATTATTTCCAGCTCACTAACGTTAGGGAGATAATACTGGAATGTACAGTTCTAATGCCCATGTGGCAAGGAGGATTAGTGAAATTGGAGTAATGTTAGAATGAGCTAGAAGAACACATTTAGAATCATAGAATCATAGGGTTGAAAGGGGCCTACAAGGGCATCAAGTCCAACCCCCTGCTCAAAGCAGGAAGCCTGATTCCCAGGCGGTCTCCCATCCAAGTACTAACCAGGGCTGACCCTGCTTAGCTTCCGAGATCATAGTTGCTCCTCGCCACAGAAGTCACTTGGGCTCATATGCATGTAAAGAATTTCAGTCTATTTACCCTGTTCAGGAAAAGGTTTCAAAGTTTTTCTGAAAAGATAGAGAAAATAAAAGCTAGAGAGTTCACTAACACAACAAGAGGTGAACATGGCAGGATCCTTGGGAGAAAGTGACCATGTCAACTTGGAATTTGTGATACCAAGGGCTGTAAAAACTATGCTTAGTCAGACACATACCCTGGACTTTAGGAAAGCTGATTTCAAAAGGCTCAGAGAAAAGTTGGGTAGAATCCCATGGCTAGAAATCCTGAAGGAGAATTCAAGAGGGATGGGAGATCTTGAAAACTGCTATACTGAAGGCACAAAAAAAAATGGGGATACCAAAAGAATCCAGTGTGGCTGCACGGAGAGCTCTCTGATGAGCTGAGACTAAAAAGGGACAAGTATAGGAGATGGAAGGAGGGACATATACAAGGAATATAACAGAGTAGCCCAAACCTGTATGGATCGTGCCAGGAAGACGAATGCACAGAATAAGCAGAGACTTGTGAGGGATGCTAAAAGCAACAGGGGCTTCTTTGATAAGATTAGGAACAAAATTATCAAGGAATGGGTAGAGTCTGCTGCTTAGGGAAAACAGAACTCTTCTCCCATAAGGGTAGCACAAATCATCAATGCACCTCAAAAGGATACTGTAGAACTGGAAAAGGCTCAGAAAAGGCTCGTCCAAAATGATCAAGGGGCTGGAGCAACTCTCCTATGAGGAAAAGTTACACTATCTGAGACTGTTTAGCTTAGAAAAAAGGTGAGTACTGAAAGACATGAGATGTACAAAATGATGCATGTTGTAGAAAGTAGATAGAAAACATTCTTCTCCCTCTCTCATAATACTAGAACCTAAGATCATCTCATGAAGCTGAATGGTGGGAGATTCAAGACATAAAAGGAAGTAGTTCTTCACAGAGTGCATAGTTAAACTATGGAATTTGCTACCACAAGATGTGGTGATGGGCACCAATTTGGATGGCTTTAAAAGGGGGTTAGACAAATTCATGGAGAAGGCTGTATGTTGCTGGAGAACACAAGCAGGAGGGTGCTATTGCACTCTTGTCCTACGCCTGTGAAAATCCACACATGTGGACTTCCTGAATGCATCAGTGTTAGTGCATTTTTAGATCCTTGCACTGCTGCTGGCTTTTATCTAGGTTACAGCTTTTGTTTTATTCTGTTTTAAATTTATGGTTTTATACTGTTTTATTATGTTATTGCATTTTATGATTTTAAGCTTTGTCTTGTAAACCACCCAGAGAGCTTCGGCTAATTGGCTGTACAGAAATGTAATTAATTAATTAATTAATTAATCTTGTTGGCCACTGTGTGAACAGAATTCTGGACTAGATAGGCCGTTGGTCTGATCCAGCATGGCTCTTCTTATGTTCTTATATAAGGAAGGATTTCCTTATATAAGGAAGATAGGCAAGGAGATGGTTGGAGTACACCTAGCTACTTTAAATGAGTTCAACTCTCCATGGAGAAAAAATTTACATCCCCAGGTGCTGAAGGAGCTTGTGGACATTATTTTAGAGCCACTGGGTCGGTTTGCATGATCAAAACTAGCCACTGTGGCTTGCTGCGAGCTGCGATGCATGCCAGGCATGATTTGCATAATCACTGCTTGGTCACAACTAGAGCCATCTGAACCTGGGTGTTGTGAGCTTGCACCATGCGCTCCGTGCAAATTGCATAATCATTGCCCAGCTGAGGGTTATCATGTCATCTGAATCCAGGCAATCAAGAGTTGTAGGGTTATTGGAGGGTTGTTTAACCTTCCAACAAGCCATGTTGCCTGGGTTCAGATGACACAATAACCCACAGCTGGGCAGTGATTATGCAAATTGCACCCAGCGCATGCTGCAGCTCACAACAATCCACTGTGGCTTGCTTAAGTCACAGTGGCTTGTTTTGATTGTGCAATATTTGAGAATTGCTGGAGAACAGGTGAGGTACCAAAAGACTGGAGACAGGCAAATGTTTTTCTCATCTTCAAGAAGGGGGAAAATGTGGATCCAGAACCAGTCAACCTGACATCAATACCAGGTTAAATTCTGGAACAAATTATTAAGCATCTGTGAGCATGTAGAAAATAATGCATTGATTACTAAGAGTCAACATGTTTTTGTCAGGAATAAGTCATACCAGACCAACCTTATCTCCTTTGTTTGGTAAGAGTTACCAGTTTGGTAGATCACGGGAATGCCATGGACATGGACATAGTATGTCTTGATTTCAGCAATGCATTTGAAATCCTTGTTGACACAATAACAGGTGGCTTGGATGCTACTACTGTTAGGTGGGTCCACAACCTAGTTGAGGAACCACACTCAGTGACTGCTCATTAATGGCTCAGCATTCTCCTGAGGAGAGGTGCCACAAGGCTCTCTCCTAGGCCCTGTGCTACTGAACATTGTTATAAATGACCTGGGGTTGAGGGGTTACGATCAAATCGGCAGATGACGCAAACTAGGTGGGATAACACAGATCACAGAATCAAGATCCAAAAGGATCTTGACAAGCTGGAACACAGGGCTAAAACAATATGAAATTCAACTGAGATAAATGCAATGTCTTACATTTGGGTACAAAAAATTAAAGGCATGAGTATTGGATGGGGGAGACGTGGCTTAGCAGCAGTACATGTAAAAAAGACCTAGGTGTCTTAGTGGATCACAAGCTGAATATGAACCATCAGTGTGATGTGGCTGCTAAAAAAGGTAATTAAATCTTAGGCTGCATTAACAGAATCATATTGTGTAGGTCACAGGATGTCATTGGTCTACTCTATTCTTCATTAGCCAGGGCACATTTTTATTGTGTCCATTTCTCGGTGCCACATTTTAAGGACACTGACAATCTGGAGTGCATCTGGAGAAGAGCAACTAGGAAGGTGAGAGGCCTGGAAACCAAGTCCTATGAAGAACAGTTGAAAGAGTTAGGTATGTTTAGCCTGGATATGAAAATATTAAGGGGAAACACAATAGCAGTCTTCACATATCTAAAAGTTTGTCATGCAGAAGATGGAGCAGACTTGTTCTCTGTTGCTCCAGAAGGCAGGTTCAGAACCAATGAGTGAAAAATTGCAGGGAATTGCAGGATAGCTGCATCCTGCATTGCAGAATCTGCACTGAGTTGGGGGTTGGACTAGATCAGTCTTCCCCAATCTGGTGCTCTCCAGATGGGTTGGAATGCAACTGCCATCATCTCCAGCCAGTAAGACTGGTGGTGTTGGAGGTTGGGATGATGGACGTTGTAGAGGGCACTAGATTGGGGAAAGTTGGACCGGACTTCCAACTCTATGATTCTAGGAAAAAGAAATGAGGATAAATCATCTGATGAAATTTCCTGGAAGGGAGTGATAATTAAAAGACCAGAACTGACATTAAGGGTGCGATCCTATGCCAGCATGGCTGGCTGGGGAATGCTGGGACTTGTAGGACATTTTTCTGTCTAAACATGCATAAGGTTGTACCTTAAGGTAACTTTGTTATCACATCCATTTTTACTGGAGAACAGGTACCTTCCTAAAACCTGTATATTCCAATTAGGACAAATTCCAAGGAAATATAAGCATGATTGCTCTCTCTCTCTCTCTCTCTCTCTCTCATTTTTTCAGTACAATGGACATGGGCTAAACGTAGCCTGAAAAAGTTAAAGAAAATAATCAAACGCAACCAATTTAGTTTGGATACACAGAATACAGAATTGAAAAATCTTCAAGCTGAAATTGTTCTTTCTTTGTAGAGAGAAAACAGACCAATGCCCTTCAGACCATTGTAAGATGTAACCAAAATCTTACAATGGTCTGAAGGGTCTTTGATGTATGATCTATATACACAAAAACAGCTATCATATTGCATAAAATTTTCAGGTTTTGCATGACCTTTAACAATCATTTTGTGGGTAAGCTTGTCTATTAATAAGCAATCCCAAAGCCTCCAAAACTGAGCCTTGACAGAAAAATATACTGAGTTTTCCACTGGGCTACAATTGTGGCTCTTGCGGCCTCTAATTAGTGAAAAATAAATGTCCTTTTGCAGTGTAGAAAAATACCTTTGGAAAAATACCCAGAACTGCAAGTGCTGGCATCTTTGTAATGTTTATTTGGTCATATTGTTAATTTCTTTGAAAACTTTATTCTGAAAAGCCTTTACCAGAAGACATGACCACCACATGTGGATAACTGTACCAATCCCATGATATAGACCCCAACATTTATTTGAAGCTGTTTTTAAGATTTTCTGTGTCTTGATAGGGGTTAAGTGCCACCAAAAAATACTTTGAAAGTCAGTTCCCTTGCTCTTGCACTTATTGCCTTAGCTGAGCCAGAAATAAAACACTTGTCCCAAACGGAATGGTCAACTGGCATCCCTAAATCTACTTCCCAGCCTGCTTTTAATGCTTCAGATGACCCACAAAATAATTCAATCAACAATATGTATAGCTCGGATATCATGCACCCTTTAACTCCATCTGTTAAAGTTGCACTGATGAAAGGTTTTCTGATCTCGTGTAGATGTTTTAATGCAGACAAAATTACCATTATCTCACTAATAGGAAAACCATGCTCCTCTGTATATTCCATCCCCTTCCAATGAAAAACTCTGACAATATACACTTATTAATTGCTATAATGTAATTTGGACCCCTACTCACCCTTTGTTTTCTTTCTTTAAATCATTTTGATTACATTTGGGTATTTTGTTCTTCCATATAAAATTATTGATTACTCTTTGCCATTTTTAAAGATATTGTCTGTAAATGGGAATGGAAGTTAGGTTTTGGGAGTAATGTCATTTTGACTGCAGCAATTCTCCCAAAGCAAGAAAGGTGGGAAGATTCCCATGAGTATATTTCATGTTCAATTTGCTTCAGAAATAAGAAATGATATTTTTTTAACCAGTTTTGTATAGTTTTCTGTAATGTCGCTGTCTACGTACTTCCATGCCCTAGTTACCCATGAAAATTGAAATATCTTGCTAAGTTGATTTTGTGTTTCATCATCTATATTTATACCCACGATTATTTCTCTTTGAATTTCTTGAAGTGACAGTTCAGGATTATTTGTGATGATTGCCACGTACACAAACAGATGTATTTGTATTCTTCATTTTTGATAGTGATGCAGTAATTTTTCTATTATTTCTTATTGAAATTGAGACTCAACAGACAACGCAAAAAGCGATAAAGGGAGATAAAAGGACACCCCTGCCTTGTTCTTCCCTGTAGAGTAATGGGGATTATTTTTTATTTATTTTATTTACAATATTTATATACTGCTCCACATCAAAGATTTCAGAGCAGTGAACAACAAGATAAAAGAATAAAACCCCATAATTAAAACAATTAAAACATTTTAAAAGAACAGATTCTGAATAAACCAGGGATGAGTCCAATCCATTTGTTCTGATCCCTGCTCTTGACTCTTTGTAGAGTTGTTCAATAGTATGCAGAAAACCTCTCTGTCCCATACCCATTCTAGATAGCGCTGATTTCATAAAGGACCACTCCTAACAGTCAATGCTTTTTGAGCATCTACATAATCAAAAGATTGCAGGTGGTTTTGCAAAAATATATAGTACTCAACACTCTTCTAGCATTTTCTGAGATTTGCTTATTGGGCATGAAGCCCATTTGATCTTTGTGAACATATGCCCCCATGAGATTGTTCCATCCACGTGACATAGACCCTGCCTTATTTATTTATTACATTTCTATACTGCCCCAAAGCCAAAGCTCTCTGGGCAGTTCTCAACAGTTAAAACCATAAAATACAGTATGATAAAATACAACATAAAAGCTTAAAATTACAGTACAAAATAAAAAATAAAGACCAAAATAAAACCTAGCAGCAATGCAAAGATTTAAAGTACAGTAACATATTTAAAACAATAGAAACTGAAAGACTAAAATGCCTTATCAGGTTCCTGATCATGCAGAGAATTCTCCTCGTGTTCAGCGTAGAATTCCCTTTCAGACCTTGCCGATTTAATACAGCAAGGTCTGAACTGAAGGAGGCAGGGGCCAGCGTGCACAACCTCAACCCTCTACCTGCTTTAAGCCTAAACAGGGCTTGTGAAAATTGAATAGTACAAATAGAAGTACTGTGTTATGGACTATGTAAATCTTATACACTGAGCATCTAAGTCAGCCTTGGATTGGTTAGAAACAGAGCTGTCACCCATTAGGATGGATAAAAAATGGTTCATTTTTAAAAAATTAAATAATTTTATTTAAAATGGGCCTTAAAAAAGAATACTAGGGTTATTTTAAATAATAACTAGGTTATTAGTATCCTAGACTTACAGTTAATCTCTAAACTGAATCAATGCCTCTACCAGATACATTGATGTAAAGGAGACTTTTCTATGTAAATGAAGAACTAATCTGATCATTTCTTAAATATAAATATTTACATGCTACCTACACCAAACATAACAATTCATTTTATTTTTGTTTGCTATCTTATTTTTGTGAGGGTAGAGCTGAGCCAAGACAGAGTGAAGCAGAAAACAGCAACACTGGAAAGAAGAAGAAGAAGAAGAAGAAGAAGAAGAAGAAGAAGAAGAAGAAAAGTCCAGCATGCAGGTTCCTATATTCTCATACTTAACCTCACAAACAGTGGTGTAGTGGAGTCACAACTTACATGGTCGAAGAACTGGGGCAAATTTCTCTGTTCCCTCTGGGCTTAGCTGCACTCCCCATAGTAGCTGGGGAGAAACAGATTTTCCCAGCAATAATATATTGTTGTGAGCTATCCCATGCATACATGTATTGTTTTGAGCTATCCTATATCTATACAGATATGGATCAACACATCTGGATTTTTGGACACTCCTTGGGGATGGAGCTATGATGAACACCTGCACTTCAAAATTTACCACTGCTCTCAAATGCTGATCATAAGACCAACCCTATATATGAATTTTTAAAGGCATTCCCTCTATAGGGAAAACAAAAGTGCAAAATGTAAACTGTGTGACAAATAGAAGACCTAGTTATAAGAATGAAAAAACAGTGTAAATAATACTCTCCTTTGTTGTAAATTAACATGGCTTTGTAGTTAGATTTGCACCATTATTCAGAAAATGTTAGAAAGATGTTTCAATGGGAAACTTGATTAAAATCAATTATTTAAATCAGCCTTGGTTTTAAATCAATCCACCATGCACCCTAATAAAAAATCTTAGTCATTCATCAAATGCATTTTGATTGATTAATTAAACAATTAAATATGCATATATTTGCATGTGACTTAAACTGCAGTTTTGAAGAAAAAGTATACTCCCTTTGTTTTTCTATGTTGCATGTATTTCACACAAAGAGTCATCTTAGAAGAGGACTGCCCTCCTAAATAAGAGTTAAGTAGAAATGACTTTTCCAAGATGATACCCGCTATCTGTGCTTTTTACAAATTATAAAATTTATATTAAAAATAATTGACTCTAAAAAACCATGTATTGCTTGGCTAATCAGGGATGCCTTTTTAGTTGATTAAAATGCTTTAATAATCTACCTTATCAATTAAATGTTTCAGCCCTAGTTAGAAATGACATAAATCCCTGGCTTTTTGTTTTGTTTTTAGAGAAGCAGCTCTTTTTGATATATTTGACCCTATGTGGCATGCAGTGAGGAAAGCCCCTAACCTGGGGTCTTTGACTGACCAACCTGCATCTACACTGACTTCCTGGAACTAAAAGCAGAGATTGGCTTGCTTCTGGTGGGATGTATTGAATCTTGCTTGACTATGGAGATATGAAGTCTTGAAGCTTTTGCACTGTATCCCACAGTGCAAATCTATGCATGGCTACTCAGACATGCATAAGAACATAAGAGCCATGCTGACTCAGACCAAGGGTACATCTAGTCCAGCATTCTGTTCAAACAGTGGCTAACCATCTGCCTCTGGGTAACCCATAAGTGGGACATGAATGCATTAGCATTCTCCCTCTTGTGTTCCCCAGCAACCAGTAAACATAGGGATATTGCCTCTGATCCTGGAGGTAATATATAGGCATCATGACTAATAGCCATTGATAGCCTTTTCCATGAATTTGTCTAGTCTCCTTTTAAAGCCATTCAAATTGGTGCTCATCACTACATCTTGTGGTAGTGTATTCCATTGTTTAACTATGTGCTGTATGAAGAAGTACTTCTTTTATCTGTCCTGAATCTCCCAGTAATCAGCTTCATGGCTGCAATGAGTTCAGTGAAACTTGCTTCCAGATAACTGTGTTTAAATTGCAGTGTTAAACTTGTATCTTGGCTTTAGCAAACATCTTAATGCTAAGCTAAAGTTTGTTTGTTTATATTATTATTTCTACAATGCATCTTCAACCAGAGAGACTAAAAACAGAATGAGTTCAGTTTTGTTATTGTATTTTTTTCCCTGTGTGATGCCATTGTTGCCGGGGTTGGCTTTTTAATGTATACATTGTTTACTACACTTCTGAATTTTTGGCCCAGAGTTCTCTTAAACTTAAACCAACACTTAAACTTCTGTTAATTATACAACAAGATGGCTGTAGAGTATTTAAAGGTAGTATGAGTATTTAAAATTGGTATGGTCTCTAGGGGAGAAAAGAAACACATATTTGACTGGTTGCCAGTTCTA
Organism: Heloderma suspectum; assembly: GCF_057233095.1. Classification (NCBI taxonomy): domain Eukaryota; kingdom Metazoa; phylum Chordata; class Lepidosauria; order Squamata; family Helodermatidae; genus Heloderma; species Heloderma suspectum. The sequence goes on from NC_139461.1 coordinate 237,300,803, forward strand.
CAAATACTGTAGCAAATTGTCAGCACACTTAGAACCAGCCACACTAGGCAGCTTTTGAAAAGCAGAACACCAAAAGGCACCACTTATGTGGCTTGAGCTTCCATGAAGTTCCTTGCCTTCATTTCCCCTGTGTTCACAGCATTTGCTTATTCATCTCGAGGAGGTCACAAAGCAGAAATACAATTTTGTCATCATGACAGAAAGATATACAGTAAACATACAAGCAAGCACTTTAGCTGGCCCTATAGCATGTGTTTTTCTTCTGTCTTTAAATGACTAGAAGAAAAACACAAATTTAAAGATGAAACCGTGAAAACAAACCTCACTGCTAGCAAAGCAGCTGCTTCCTTGACTTCCATTACATACAAATGAAAGTGATGGTCCCTTAAGTGATTTGTGGTGTTCCAGCATTTGCCCACTGAACCATTCACAGTTCTAGACCTTAATTTTCCTCAGAACTTTGCCAGTGGAACATATTCACAGTACTTATTGTTTACATGGAAAACAAACTCCGTGTCTTGGGAAGTTACAGAAAACGACCAACATTAATCCAATATTCCTTCTAGCTCTGAAGCACTTGTGTTTGTTGGTAGGTTATGTGTTTGATTTGGAGACCAGACTTTCAGGTATCAACGAAATGAATGGTGGCAGGCTGCCTTTCCGAATTAGAGGGTTTTAAAAGCTATTTGGATTTGCACACAGTGGCCCCAAATCGCTTTCAGGAGACACTAAACTTCCCACTGTGTAAGCTGCCCCAATCCAATACACTCTGAATTCAATAGCATCACATCAGCCAGAGCCTCGGATTTATCTTGCAGACTCATGTGATCGTTATTAACAACATTACCAGGCACTTTTGTCTTGCTAATTTGGTCCTTCACCTATGAATAAGTGAACTTCATGGAGTAAATTACATACACAATATAAGTGCTGTTCTTATCATATTAACAGGCATCCATGTATGTAATTTATCCAGTGTGGTTTTTGAGTATATCCACATTGTACTTAACTCCATTAGGCAATGATGGGTTGGCATTCAACCAAGCACACTTAACAGACTCCTTGGGGAAGTCAGGTGAATAGAATTCACAGACAGATGGGACAAAAATGACTACATACATACATACATACATATAGAATAGCTTTTAATTGACAAACAAAACACTGTAGTTATGTAAAATGTAATGGGACTATACAATTGCTAAAATGTGGAAGTCACTCCTGTCATCTAACCTGTGTACCTGAATTAATGAGTCTTCATACCATCTTAAATTGCTCTTGACATCAACAGAGTACAGGCTGGATAAAAACTGATGATTTAAAAATTGACTTTTCAACTATAGGAAGTATCTCTTTTTAAAAAATAACCTAGTTCAAGATGAAATCTGAATTTAATACAATCAAACAAGTTAAACTCTACACATAATTTCTTAAAACTGAACCATGACCCATATCTGATAGTCATGTCCTACTGCAGTTAGAATCAGATGATATATTAACTCGATTACAGGACTGAGACTGAACTTGAACGCGTTGTTATTTTTTCTAACTAAAATCTAACATTGCTATCTCATACAGTGGCTGCAGCATGGATACTATATGCAAATTATTGGAAATCTGATGGCACCCCAAGTCTGTAAAAATGGGAACAAATATTGTTTGAATATTCCAACAGAAAAGAGTGGTGGAGAAATGTGAATAATTCCCCGCTGAATTTAAGGAATCAATCTAACGCTCAAACCACCTCTGCCATCTGGTTTGCACGACACGATAAAGCCACAGCAAGCTGGCCGCCATGCAAAAAATGGCACCCACAGGTAAATTAACCCACAGTGGGCTGTCATGTTGTGTAAACCAGATTAATGAGTGCATCGATTTTGACAGAAAAATAATCTTAACTCTTAGGAACTGGTAGGTAAAGGGGAGTGAGTTTTCATCTGCTGTTCTTCAGCCTCCATATATTCTGTTCAAGATGTTGCTGTGAAATTGGGTTGGTTGTGTTTTGTTTGCTTGGTTGGTAACTTGATTCACCTCGCAGTCTGTTAAAATCCAGGCTCCCTATCTCTTGGAAAAATTTAAAAGGACAGTACCCAAGAGAATCAACAACCTTGCTCCCACCCTCTCATACAAGCCTGTATGTGCTTTGACATAAGAAGAGGGAGCTTGTACGTGAGGCAAACAAAAGGAAAAATTGCACTGGGTGTTTTAAAAGGGTAATTATCTACTGGAAGCTTTGGTAATATAGTAATGGCCATATCTTCTTCCCAGAATTTACTCCCTCATCTTATTAATCTTACATACAAAATCTAAGCAACAGTGTCATTTAACTTCTCAGGTACTGCTATTCCAGGTAAATACTTTTGTCTGCTTTTCTGGCAATAAAGTAATAAAGTAGAGGGTGAATTAGCTCCATATAGCCTTTAACCCTTTGAATCTCTTCAAGGAAACTGATTTCTTACTAACTTATGGCACCTTCTTGTGTATAGAAGACCCACATTAATGGCTAAAGACTTCTGTGCAAGACACCTAAGTCCTTGAAAACTTGATATATCAAGAGCCCAATTAAATTATGAGCCTAATGAATCTCAAGGGCAGTGATACATTTCCTTGGGATGGTAAAGTGAACGGCCAGTGAAGTGGTCAATTCCCTTCTTCTTTTTATTATACATATATTGACTGGTACCATTCCTCCTGCTATAGGCAGGAGCTAGCATGGACACTTTTTGAGTTGCATCTGTCAAGATGGTCATGGGTAATTCCTCTCTGTACTATAACAAGAAGTTGGTAACTCAGCTGTATGTTCATGGAGGGACTGATCTAATTCTCCTACCAATAGCTAATCCTGTGTCCACTTCTCCTCCTTCCCTGGGCATGGGAAAAATATCAGTAACCTGACTCAGACCCTCTATGGAAGCTCTTTAGAGCACGTTTAAGCAAATAAAATGATTATTTTCTTTTAATTTTGCTCTAAACTAGGAATGCCCCTCCCTCATCTCACTGGCCCATTTGCAAGTGGTAAAAGGGTGTGTGTGTGTGTGTGTATGTGTGTGTGTGTGAAATCTGGGCCCTCTTTTTACCACTGGCAACACTGGAAGAACATTGACCCTTGTGAGTGACAGGCAGCTATGAAGTCTCTTGATTGGCCAAGCTAAGCATAAACAGTAAGAGTCAGACTTTCTGCCTTTCCCCCATCAACAGAGCAGTACCTTCATCTTGCTACACTCCAATTCCAGCCTTCCCAATTCCAGCCACTAACCGTAGGATTCTGAGTTGGAGAATGATCCACTTTTAGATTCAGGAACCATCGGCGGTGACACCAGGCTCAATGTTGAGGATACAATGAAAATATTCTAGAACAGGTGTGCGTAACTATTTTGGCCCTTAGGGCCAAATCTGGTGTTGCCAAGGGATCTAGAGAGCACACGCACACATACGGGGGGGGGAGCACACACGCAGACACACACACACACACACACTGCGGGGGGGAGACACAGATATGCTGGGGTGGGGACACAAATACAAATTTTGTGGTGGGGGAGACATACGCACACACAAATGACATAAAGCATTCTGTTTGATAACAACTCTATGTAACATCCAAGGATTAGATGAATTTTCCATTCCTACTTTACACTTCAATGAAATAAATCCATACAGGGTATGGGATGAATAAGTCCTGGTTGATGAATCACAGCATGAAATTCCCCTTCAAATTACAGAGTCTGAACATCCTTTCTTAAAATTCCAGGGCAACAATATGTCCTGAGAGATAGTCATGACAAGTTCACAACTTCTGTGCAGGAGCTCTCCTTCCTCAAATGATACCTAAATTGGAGAAAACTAGATAGTTCCTAGTTGCCTTTACCACAGGTGTTTTCTTCCCTTCCCTTCTTGGGGGCATATGGTCTCCTTGGCAGGAGAGCATCCTAACCCCTCTCTCATAGATAATTAACTAGCAACTACCATATTAGAGATGGAAAGAATAAGATTAACTGCCTCCATGATCTGTGCAGGGAACAAACGATTGAGCTGTCACAGGCAAGAATAATGGAAATTGTGGGGGAAATCTGTGCTAGCCATGATAGGTGAAGACAACTCCAAATTTTGCTTTCTCTTCCTGTAGACTTTGTGAGATCAGCAGTCTTCTCTTTTCAGAGCAGGAACATAACCTGCATTTGGAACAATTATAGTTCTTAAGAGCGACTAGAGGCCTTCTAGAAAGCACCAATGAACCTTCTATAGCCAGTTGCACTATTAATAAAAGCAGACTTCTTCCAATATCTCCTTGCCATCATATGAGCAGTTTTTAAATTATTCGACAAATTCTTTTGGGTGCCACACACCACTATCATTTGATTACATTTCAAATTAGCATTATCTTTGTCACAACGCAGAATCTGTTTGTGATGCAGTGAAGGTTCGCATTGGGAGTGCCTGCTCACTCCAGCTCACTCTATTTTATTTATTCTGCAGCATATTCCAGCAGCATTGTGTAACCACAAGTCATCATTCTTGGTTTCCAATAATCTTTACTTTTACTGAACATTTGCATCTTTATCATCAAGCATATTATTTCTCTACTCTGCTAGCATATCCCTGACAGCATGTTGCTACCTCAGACAAACCGTATACCATTAAGAATCTTCATACAGGTTAGGAAAAGCTACTGCTGGTCAAGCTTAGATCCTTTGAACGTATTTTTAAGTCACATGTCAACAGGCTAAGTCACCTTTCCAAGTTAGTGTGATGTACAAATGTCTATGCTCAGTAGGCATCCCAACTCTGCAGAACCACACACAAAGGACTTTACCTTCCCTAACTGTTCAATAGTTGTGCCCTCTCCTCTCAAGAAGAGATGGCTTTGACCCGAAAGCATCATAGAATGCTTTCAAGGAAGACACAGACAGGCAATGAAGAGAGAGCAAAGGTAAATGTTAAGTGCCATCTGTTCTGACACGGCAAATTGAGCAGCCCACCACACAGCTATAGAATCAGCTGCCTCTAACTCTTTTGGTTGGCTGCTAATTTAACAGCAATGCCAGAGTAAAGAAGAAAAATAGGCAAAGTTCTGAGCTTGAAATCTGCTGCTGGTGATCACAGGCACAAATGATTTCAGACTCTGCACATTTGAAACTAGAAGATATTCCATTGACAGAGGAGAAAAGGAATGAGATGCTCCTTTTCCCCTTCAGAATCACACTAACTCTACATGTGAGAATGCAAACCACAATTACTATTTTCTCACAGCCATAAGTGCAAGCACCTTTTCACAGAAAAGTTGAGAAGCAGAAAAGCATTCAATGTTATGTGGGTTTTCCTCTTTCAATGGTCTTTTAAATTCAACTGCATTCAGTCACTAGAAATGTTCCCAATTCCATATCCATTTGAACGTTCAATAATTCATGGGCTTAATGTACTGACCTGTTACTAATGCTCATGGCATCGAAAAAGAACAGGACAGAGAAGCTGTTTTCTGGCTTCTCGTTTCTCATATATTGTGCATGTTACATGTTTGGCTCCTAAAGTTAGGTGAGAGGACCCCACTGTCTGAAGCAGAAGCATATTGAAAAGCCTTCTTCAGTAGTCATATGAAAAACCCGAAGTAATAGATAATTCTTGAGAAACTCCCTTTGGATTTTTCCATTGGAATGGATATTTCCCATCAAGTGGTTTGATCATGTCATTAAATATCAGACAAATGCAGGTATACAAGGGAGCAAATTCAACTTCCACAGGGAACCAGAAACACAGCTTTTTCTCTACAGGAACTTCTTCTTTGTTACGGGGATACACAGTGGTCCCTTGCCCACACACACTAGGCCGAGAGCCATTTCCCAGTGGTGCTATTCCATACAGTTTTGATGTTTATGTGTGAATACTAAAGCCAGATGGACAGGCCTGATTAAACGGGTCTAAAACTGGGTAGTGTCAAATAAAATATCTGGCATATTACAAAGCAATAATTTCTAACAACACACACATCTCTGAAGGATAATGAAATACAACACAGCCTAGCCAAGGGCCTAACTGTACATGCATATGGAATTTGTAGGGATGTTGGAGAATTCCACCACGGATTCCAGTGAGGCTGGATTCTTTAGAATCCAGCCCCCGGGAGTCCGTGGAGGAACAGACTACCCCCCGCCACCCCCCGAAATCCCCAGAGCGGACCTACCTGGCAGCGGCTCTTGCAGCAGCAGCGGCTCCAGCGGCAGCTCCAGGTCAGCTTCCGGGCTGCTGTAGCCGCAAATGGCATCCTGCGTAGGGGACGCCATTTGCGTCCCTACGCTAGGCCGTGATAGGCTACGTAAATATTTACGTAGCCTATCACGGCTAAAGCGGGGACGCAAATGGCTTCCGCTATGCCATTTGCGTCCCTGTCTTTTGCCATGATAGGCTACGTAGATACTTACGTAGCCTATCATGGCAAAAGCAGGGACGCAAATGGCATAGCGGCCGCCATTTGCATCCCCGCTTTAGCCATGATAGACTACATAAATATATATGTAGCCTATCATGGCCTAGCGTAGGGACGCAAATGGCGTCCCCTATGCAGGACGCCATTTGTGGCCACAGCAGCCCAGCAGCGGATGGAGGCCTTGCTGTGGATCGGCCCAGCCAGTGGCTCCATGGACTGGCCATGGAGTGGAGCCAGCTGGGCAGGATTCTGGGGGGGAGGACCGGATCGTCTCCCCTCCCCCCCGGCGAGGATTCCAGGGGGAGAACCGGATCGCGTCTCCCACGCCGTGGAACCCAGCAGAGCCAGGTAAGTGGGGTTTCGTACACTCCTAGGAATTTGGCATTCCAAAGGGGAAACCTGATCAGTGGGAAAGCAAAGTGCATTGCCCATTACTTCTATATTCAACTGCAACATATGATGGCATCTTGCTTTGCAGAATTCTTAGAACATGTTTCTCCCCATCTACTAAGGTCTTTGGCAGCAAAGGTTGTAAGAACAACTGCAGAGTAGCACAGTCCCTTTAGAATGGAGGCCTAGAGAGGATGTTGAATAGGCATCTTGTAGAAGTTCAGACATGCACCTGGCTACTAAGAAATTTCTAAGAAACGTTAAGTCTTTTCTGCATCATAGGACAAATTGGTTTGTTTTAGAACTTTATCTTTACTGCCACTTTATCTCCTTTTAGTAGTTTTGATGATGACTTTAATATATTTTTATACGTTGAGATTTTCTTGTAGAATGTTTTATATTTTAGAAGCTATGCCAAGCACTGAGGAGGCGGCAGGATATACATTTTTAAATAAATAAGCAAGGAAACAGCAGTAAAGAACCAAATTATCCCACCAAAACAGAAGTAAAAGAGCTGTATATGTTAGTCAGCACCACAAAGAAGTTCAGATTTATTGTTATATTACAGAGACGAAGATTGTGTAAATCTGTAAACTATGGAGGTTTTTGGGTTTTTTTTTAAACCAATTCCAAGGGGAGCTATTTTCCCAGAAGAAAACAAAATTAATCTTTATTACAGAAAGCCACATGTTAGCTGCTTGGTAGTTACAATAAGGTGTCAAACAGGAAGAGCTAATTTAATACTTTACCTAGAATCTAACTTCTAAAGCATTTACCTTTGCTTTCAAAATAGAATGTGTTTAACCCCTTTATGTCAGGAGGATGGATGTACTCCAATATTATGGTTCTTTCTCCTTAAATCATCACCATACAATATATGTGGTGTCCCTAGTTTTAGCATTCCCTGTTCAGGTACATACAAAATACCTGGAATATCAAAGTTTCCATTTCCCATCTCCTTCATGTGCAAGATGAGGTGAATGAAAGCTTCCACTTTAACTATAGAAAAAACCACAGTTCTGCACTATGTACCATCTTGGGGAACTGTGGTTTGTTCTAACCAAAGTTAGCTAATAAACCAGGATATCAAACCATCTCAGTCTGTTTGAATTAACTTGATTAGAACATATCATAATTCCAAGTTCATACATAACACAGAACTGTTTATTCTAAAGGGAAAACAGAAACTCTCATGTGTGAAGGAAGGGGAGAGGAGAGTGTGCAAGCCCAAGGCTCACCATGGGTTGTTCACATTCACCTAAGCCATGGTTTAGATAATCATGTGAATTGGGTTAGTATGTTTACCTATCAAATGAACTTGTGAACTCCCTTAACCAAACCTGATAATGATATTAAACTGTATAAATACATCAGGAAAACAGCTTAATAACAATAAACTGGATTTCAGCTACCCTCAGACTACATGAGTAAACTGGATCATGACAAAGAGACAGAATGTTTAGATATACTTTTTGATTGTACCCTGGAGTAGAAGGTCATTGAATATATAGAAAGGGGCTACTCTTAATCCTAAATGGTGCATTTAGGATCTGATTCATGATCCTAAATGCACCATTTAGATCTGATTCATGGTGTAAGTGTTGGCAAACCACTTGAAAACAGTGATTACAAATGTGCAAGTTAAAAATTAAGCAGACACAACAGCACAATCACATTTGTAAAGGATAACATTCTCCAAAACATAATGTTAAGTTAAAAGAAAACTTGAAAATCTTGGAAAAGCACTACAATAGAGGGTCAAATAAAATGTCTACGACATATTGGAAAAGTCACCCCCAAAAGTCCAAAAGGAAATATTTTGTTATGCAACGTATCATCAACATAGAATTTATCAAGTCAGAGATCTGGTTCATATATAACCCATTATTTAACCCATGGTTTGTTGCCCTACCCAGGATTTGTCTGGCCAACAAACTATGTCTTTTGTCACAACCCCTGGGTTCTTTGTTCCTCTCCTCTTTCACCCGCTCCCTCCCTGTATCCCAAATGCCTTTGCAGCACTAGCATGTAGAGCTCTGGTTCTATTTTTACCACCCTTGCTCACCGCCTCTGTAGCCTGGCAAAACAACCCATGAACAATTTATGGTTCTGTATTCGCACATAGCAACAACTCATGGCCTAAACAACCCAGAGTCCACAACCCAAAACCAAACCATGGGTTATCTTTCTTTCTGGGTTGTTTGTGGTTAACAAACCGTGGTTTGTTAGCACAGCTGGGTTAACACATCATGACAACACAGAATTCATTAACATATGGTTATTGACAACACCATGGGTTGGTGTTATGTGTGAACCAGGCATTACTAATGATCACAAGCTAAGAAGGATTTTTAAAGAACTAGACAAATTCAAGGGAGATGTCTCTATCAGCAGCTATTAGTTATGACAGTTAAAAACCAAACTTCCTTATCCAGACGTAGTATCATACATTGTCAAATGCTGGGGACAAGCAACAGATGATAGCTATCTCCATCATACTCTGTGTGTGCTTCCTATAAGTTCTTGCTGGCCATACCTGGGGACAAAAAGCTACTAGATGGACCTTTGATGTAGAGAGTCTTAAAAGATTTAAGTGACCCTCAATGAAGGGAAGGATGGCAAAAATCTTTTTGGAACAATACAGGTACCTAAGGGACACTTCCAGTGTTACTTTTCTCCTATTTATGTTTTTTAAATATTGGATTGGGAAGGAAGCAAACATCTTCCTAATGTGCATTTGTCAGACATGCTTTTTGCAGAGCTGCTTCAGGAAGCATTGCTAGGTATACACCTGTTCCTTCAGACATTACAAGGTATATGCCTTTGGCCATTTTCAATACACATTTAAAAAGTGAGTACAAAAGTTAACATGGCAAGAACACTCAGTGGAATGTTATAACAGGGCTAGAACCCCATGCATATTTTCCCTTTTTGTAAAGATATCTTTGTGGCAAGTAGCCATTTCTAAGAAATCTATGAGGGTTTATGTTTGCAAGTATGGTAGGTTTTCACTATAATTGGTCACAAGATTATTTCTCATACAATATACACATATTCCAAAGCCAAAATCCAAGTCTATTCCATTTCTGCTTAGCTTCTTTTACATGCGCGCGCGTGCACACACACACAGAGCTACAGCAATAATAAAGATTTAGATTCCCACCACACGTAAACACACTTAAAACTCATAGTCATGGGTTGCATTCAAGGAAGAGACAACTATGTCTTCATTTATAGACAGTCCTAAACCTAAGCCTGCCCATACATAGTAGCTTCAATAGGTCCCTCTGCAGCAGTGAATTCCACAAACAAGGATTCCTTTTCAGGAACAGAACAAAAAACATAGCACACATTTATCTGCTTTCGTTCTACTAAGTGGCTTAGATGAAGAGCAAGTCTCTTCCCAGGAGAGTTGACTTTCGAAACCACAGTTTTTTCATTTTAATTAATTCAATGATGGGGGGAAAACTATTCAACAGTTCATTCTTCTCAGTTCAGTTTAAGAACATAGATTTAGATGCAAAATATATAACTTGTCCTTTTTATTTGATGATTTGTGGAAAATCCTGGCTGTGCACCTTTAGGGTCTTGAAAAGAGCAGGAGACTACACAGCATGTAAATACCTCCAGGGATATCTAGCACTTCTGAGACATATTAATCAAGAGCAAAGATAGTAACATTTCCATATGTCATGCAGCACTGAGCCATTGCATCTCAATTTTTGTCCTTGGGTATTAGCAGTGAAGGGATTGACAGGTAAATGTCAAAAGGAAAATGGCAGTGTGCTTTAAATGTTAACCTCCATCTGCAACCTACTGGATGGGATTAGGTGCCCAGCTCCCAGACACACAGAAAGCCTGTTTGATACAAACAGAAGATGTCTGCAGTACAAGCAAAACTGCTAAGGATCAGTTTAACTAAAACTGCACCAACATTAGACAAATATGATCCAAAGAATGTCTTTAAACATGTACAAAGGCATGCATGGATTACAATTTCTCCCTCTTCCCTCCCCACCACAACACTTGCTCATGCTGAATCAGAAGATGCAATGACATTCCCTTAAGTTTCAAGGATAATGTTGGGCACTACAGGGGGCTGTTTATAGGAGAAGGGGGAAATCTATAAGGCTGGTTATATGCATGGCATGAACTCCTTGACTGAGATCCTTTGGCTGAGATCCAGACTACTGATGAGTGGAATTCCACTCACAGGATGGTTCTGCTGGAGGAAAGGGCAAGGTGATTTTTGCCTTTCTGCCCCCTGTGCCATCCTAAAGTCTGCCCAAGAGGGTGGGGGATCCTAAAGAACAGCATGGGAAGTAGTGCAGGGGGAACTGGGGCAAATTGACTCTCTCCAGTAGGAGCCTCTACTGGATCATAGAATAGTAGGGTTGGAGGGGGCCTATAAGACCATCGAGTCCAACCTCCTACTCAATGCAGGAATCCACATCAAAGCATCCCTGACAGATGGCTCTCCAGCTTCATCTTGAATGCATCCACTGTGGGAGAGCCCACTACCTCCCCAGATAAATGGTTCCATTGTCATATAGCTCTAACAGTCAGGACATTTCTCCTGATGTTCAGTCGGAATCTGGCTTCCTGTAACTTGAGCCCATTATTCCATGTCCTGCATTCTGGGATGATTAAGAAGAGGTCCTGGCCCTCCTCTCTGTGACAACCTTTCAAGTACTTGAAGAGCGCTATCCTATCTCCCCTCAGTCTTCTCTTCTCAAGGCAAAACATGCCCAGTTCTTTCAGTCTTTCCTCATAGGGCTTTGTTTCCAGTCCCCGGATCATCTTTGTTGCCCTCCTCTGAACCCTCTCCAGTTTGTCTGCATCCTTCTTAAAGTGTGGCGCCCAGAATTGGACACAGTACTCCAGATGAGGCCTAACTAGTACTGAGTAGAGGGGAACTAGTACTTCCCGGGATTTGGAAGCTGTACTTCTATTAATGAAGCCCAAAATAGCATTTGCCTTTTTTGCGACCCCATCACATTGTTGGCTCATATTCAGCTTGTGATCGACAACAATTCCAAGATCCTTCTTGCTTGTAGTGTGGTTGAGCCACGTATCCCCCATCTTGTAACTGTGCATTTGGTTTCTTTTTCCTAGGTGCAGAACTTGGCATTGATCCCTATTAAATGTCATTCTATGGTTTTCTGCCCAGTACTCCAGTCTATTGAGATCACTTTGAATTCTGGTTCTGTCTTCCAGGGAATTAGCTATCCCGCCCAATTCTGTGTCATCTGCAAATCTGATCAGCATTCCCTGCACCTCCTCCTCCAAGTCATTAATAAGAATGTTGAAAAGAACTGGGCCCAGCACTGAGCCCTGCGGTACCCCGCTCATTACCTCTCCCCAGTTTGAGACGATCCCATTGATAAGCACTCTTTGAGTCCGATTCTGTAGCCAACTGTGAAGCCACTGGATCATTGTTTCATCTAGCCCACTTTGAGCTAGTTTGCTCATCAGGATATCATGGGGCACTTTGTCAAAAGCTTTGCTGAAGTCAAGGTATATTATGTCCACAGCATTCCCACAGTCCACAAGGGAGGTTACCTGATCAAAAAATGAGATCAGATTAGCCTGGCAGGATTTGTTCTTGACAAATCCATGTTGACTTTGAGTAATCACTGCATTGTTTTCAAGGTGCTTACAGATGGATTGCTTTATCATCTGCTCCAGAAGTTTCCCAAGGATTGATGTCAGACTGACTGGTCTGTAGTTTCCAGGTTCCTCCTTTTTGCCCTTTTTGAAGATAGGGACAACATTTGCCCTCCTCAAATCATCTGGCACTTCACCCGTCCTCCATGATTTCTCGAAGAGAATAGACAGTGGTTCTGAGAGTTCTTCTGCCTGTCCCTTTTATTACTCTAGGATGCAGTTCATCTGGCCCTGGGGATTTGAACTCATTCAAAGTAATTAGGTGTTCCTTGACTATATGCCTATCAGTCTCAAACTGCAATCCTGCCCCTTTAGCCTGTACTTTGCCTTTGCCAGGAGGTTCACAGACCCTCTTTCAGGAGAAGACTGAGCCAAAGTAGAAATTGAGCACTTCTGCCTTTTCATTGTCATCTGTTATCATTTTGCCATCCTTATTTAATAGCTGAACCACCATTGCTTTCCTCTGTCTTTTACTATGCACATATCTGAAGAAAGCCATTTTGTTGCATCCCTCGCTAACCTCAGCACGTTCTCAGCTTTCGCCTTCCTGACACCATCCCTGCAATTTTGTGCTACCTGCCTGTACTCTTCCTTTGTAGCTTGGCCTTCCTTCCACTTCCTATGTCCTTTTTGGTTTTCAAGCCATCTCTTAAGTTTTTTGTGAAGCCATATTGGCTTCTTCTGTTGTCTTCCACCGCTTTTTCTCGTTGGAATGGTTTGTAATTGTGCCTCTAGAATTTCCTTTTTTAAAAACTCCCACCCATCTTGGACTCCTTTTCTCATTAGAGTCGCTTGCCATGGGACCTTACTGATCATTGTTCTGAGTTTATTAAAATCGGCTTTCCTAAAATCCAGGGAATGCGTTTGGCTACAAACGTTTGGCTTTTGCTTCCTTTAGAGCCATGAACTCAAGTATAACATAGTTGCTTTCCCCCAGAGTTCCCGTAACTGCTACTTTATCCACTAAGTCATTTCTGTTGGTTAGGATCAAGTCAAGGACAGCTGATCCTCTAGTTTCTTCCTCCACTTTCTGTAGGAGGAAATTATCAGCAACACAATTCAGGAATCTCTTGGAGGGGTCATGTTTTGCAGGCCATGTTTTGCAGAATTTGTCTCCCTCCGCCTTGCCAGTTTTCCCCTCACCTGTGCTGTTCCTACAGAAATGGGCATCCTTTTAGCACAGGCAGTCTGTGAGTGGCTCTCATATTGGCACTGCTCCCAAAACAGGCCAACGTAAGGCAGGGCTGACTGCCCGGAGGGGACAGTGTATGCTGCTTCAGCACACCCCAGCTTGGAAAGCTTCCCGGATGAGTCAGGGCCCTCATCTGGTTTGCACATAACGACAACCCAGAGTATGGTCCAGTGTGGGTTGAGTATGGATTGTTGTTGAATTGTGACTTCTTCCTGAATCGTGGATTGTTATGTGCAAACCCTGCACTATGGTTTAACTATGGATTGTTAACCACAAACAACCAAGGCAGAGAACTCATGGTTTGTTGTTGGGTTGTGAACTCTTGATTGTTTGTGATTAACAGTGCAAAGTTCAGACAATTCAGTGACAACCCATACTGAATCTATACTCTGGGTTTTCGTTATATACAAACCAGGTCTCAGCTTGGATCTTAGTGACATTATTGTATTAACTCAGGGACATTAAAAAAAAAAAATCACCAAGTCAGGGCAGCTAACCTATCTTTGTTTCTAGTTGCTGAATCATTTCAACAGAATTGACAAAGGAAATGGCACTGAGAGTGAATATTTCTTAGTGAAGATAAGGTTTCAATGTTGCTCTGGGAGAATTAATTAAGATTCTTGACCCCATTCTACTCTAGTGAATAGAAGTACGGAACAGCTACTTGCAAGTGCCATTATCAAATAGAGGTTACTGGGAATCAACATCCTAGACAGAAGCATTTCGGTGTATGAGCAGATGTGACAGCAGCTTTTCTTCCACAGGAAGAAGGCATGCTACTCAAAGAGAAAACACAGAAGCAACGCATTTCTGTCCTTGACTTTTTAAAACTTAGTCTTGCCTAACTAGCATACAGCAGCTGTGCTATGGTCATAGTGGCTTTCTATAGCTTTCCAGACACATTGCAACCTGCTGATGTTGAAGTATTGTTGTGATCTGCCCACAGAGCTTCGGCAATTGGGTAGTACAGAAATGAAATAAATGAAATTTAACTGTTTGATTCTTTCATAATTTGAGAGATAACCAAGAGTCCAATCTTGACTATACCATCCATATTCCAAGTTCAAAACGGAAACTTTAGCACAGATGTGTAGAGAAACATTTGTGATGGCTGCCCCAAAGTTGTGAAACTCCCTTTCCCTAGAGGTCCGTCAGAGTCCAACCCTGAATACTTGTTGGAATCTTCCTGTTTGGAACCTCTGCTGTTTCAACAGCAGACTAAGCAAGCATGAGGTAATTTTAACCTAACTGGGTATTTGTTTTTTACTGCATGTATTGTTTTATATTGCAATGCCCTCCAAACCTTGGGAAGAAGCAGACCAGAAACTGATCTAAATAAATAAAATAAATAGAGGAACTTGTTTGGCAGAATATACTTAATGTTTACATTCACCAGTTCCTTTCAATGGCTTGAGGTAAGCAAGGCAACTATAAAAGATGATCACCTTGGGATTTAATAGGTTTGCTTTGCGTGCAGATACAGCAGCTAATGCTAAATATGTGCTGTAGTCCACTATGACTGCTCCTACTATCACAACAGTACTATCACAATATGGGATTCCAAAGGCAGGATAGGAGATGGTACAGAATGTCTCCCTAAAATATTAGCTTCTACCCTAAAGGGAGACATGCTGAGGTAGAAGCTAACCCTGGCAAAACATCCAACGTTTAGGTGTGACTGTTGAACATACACAGACTTGGCAAATTCATCAACTGAGCAAGTCCAACAACTGAAACATAAACTCAGTTTCATCTACAGAAAACTAAGCTATGCATGACCCAGCATAAAACAGAATGGAAAAACATTTTTATTTAAAGCAATCCAGTGAGCTTAAAAGTGTAGGAACCTCAAAGACCATTCAAGTCAACAAATAAGACAGCCTGTGGTCACTGTCTAAAGTGTAATAGTAATACACTATGAGATTTTCTGGTGATAAGGCATCCAGCTGCAATTGGCTGAACTACTATGGTGTTACGGAATGTTCATGAATATTCTGACCTGGAAAATTTGAATTTGTGAATAATACAATGTTCACAGAAAATCCAGCTTCAATAAGAGAAAAGAACAGTCAGTTTGGCTGTAATTAAAATCTCTCACAGATCTATCTGAGCAACAGGAGGAGCTGTGGAGGCATGCAGGGAGACCAAGTATGAATATACTTGAACGTAGTCCAATGGCACAGTACAGACCTCCATGTCAGAAGGTCTATACCCTAGTTCTGTGCAAATCTAGAAATACAGTCTTAGCCCATAACTCCTCTCATCCTACTCTCTGTTCCAAACAAGCTTAGCTACATTCAACCACTTGTCGCCTTCTGTCTCTATATCTTTTGCCATGTTTCTTCTGTACTCTATCCTTGAAGACACTCTGTTAGGAACATACGAAGCTGCCTTATACTGAGTCAGACCACTGTCCAGCCCAGTATTGATAACACTGACTGGCAGCAGCTCTCCAGGGCTAGATCTACACTAGTGCTTTTTATCAGTATTGAAGTGTACTGATAACTGTTGGGCCACATTAGGCATTTCATATACTGCTTTTCTAACGTTATTTCCTGTTTTTTATTCCGTATTATCCAAAATACCACAAAACATGTCATTGCATGTGCTACGACATATAAATGTGCAAGAGGGATGTAGCATCACTATGATGGGATCATATTAATATGACATGAGGTGCAGAACTGGCCCAGGGTTTCAGGCAGGGTTTTTTCCTGTCCTACCTGGAGATGCTGGGGATTGAACCTGGGACCTTCTGCATGCAAAGCAGGTGCTTTACCACTGAGCCAAGGCCCCTCCCTTGTTAGGCAGTGCACCCCTGGCCCCCGTAGGGAGGGACACATCATATCCTGCTTGTTCCATCTACGATTAAAGAGTGGACACCATGTACTTTGAAGAAAATCACCTATTTTATTGATTCATGTTACAACACGGGATCCTTTGATAAGTGTAAGCCTCTAGGGTTTGAAGTCTCACCAGTCTCGTCATGAACAAAGATAAGTGGTTGGTCACCTTATAGTTTCTGACAGCACCTTGAAGAAGACAGTGTTTCTCTGGCCTTTCCGCTTCTCTGAAGATTGGGTGATGGAACCCACAGAGGAAGGACCATCTTCTTGAATGATGGGGAAACTAAGAATTGTTGGAGGAAGAATGGTTGGACTTCAGTAGTCCATGAGAAGTGTGTCCGAAGTCCTTAGAGGGGCACTATTTTAATTCCAGTGAGAAGTTTACTCTGACTCCTTTCTTTGGATTAAGATGGGTGTTTGAACTACCTTCCCCCACCCAGACTCCTTAAGAGTCTATATTCTATCACTTCCTAGGTGTATTGCTTGCTCTCACTCTTCTATTCCCCTCCTCTGACTTCTTCTGCTTGTGTTCCCCCTTGTCACCGTTTAATAGCAAGAAGCCAGGCTGCTTCTTTGGTGGGATGGGGCATGGTTCAGGGCTTTCCTGCTCCATATCAGGCCAGATTCCCACCAACTGGAAAAACATTAGGGTAAACGGCTTCCAAAAACTGAGAATATATGTGGAAATTGGTATGCATTTTCTTGCACACAAATGCATTTTTGTACAAATATTTTTGAGAGAGAAACAAACATTTTTTTCTGATGTGGAAACAAGATGGAATGAATTTGTACTTGAAAAAATATGTGAAGGTTATTAAAAGCGAAACCACAGGTTAGTAGTACACAAGACATAGCTGTAGGTTATGCTGTCATCACACCTAATGTTTCCATTCACTGCTGAATTAAATTGTGCTGCCATTCATGTTTTCTGTTTGACCTGTGTCATGCTGTTGGGCAATAGACCTGGCATCCTTAGCACACAGCTCTTCTCTGCCTGCTCAGCCACAGCCATCGCAGTGTTTTCCTACAGCAATCTCTTCTTATTCAGACTGAGGTAAATCCATTTAAGGTAAACAGATTAACACATTTTCCCATGTCTAACGTGAGAACTGAGTCTGTCATTTCCCTAAAAGCATTGTATGTGACAGGCCCCAGATGCTGAGCTTCTCAGGGCAGCTGCCTGATTTACTTGACTGGATTGGGTTTACAGCTGGTGTCCGGCTGTTCTTTGTTATGTTTATCTGCAGTCTCTGGGGCTAATCAGATTAGGCGATAGCGTTATCTTGCTAAAGATCCAATTTCCCCTGAGCCCAGGAGGAGGGGTCTTTACAGGGCTTTATGATTGCTGAAGTGGGGCTCTGCTTTGGGATATTATTGAGATCAGCAGAGAATGGCACTTGCCTCAGCGTCAGCCCAAGCCATTTGCTAGGCTCAAAGATACAGATTAGCACTACCTTGATACTTTTTGTTTTTGTTTTTATTTTAATGAACTGGTGTCAGTAAATTGGCAAGGATTTTAATGTACGGCCGCACAGCGTCCTTTAACATGAATAAAACTCAGGTGGGTGGTTGAATCTTGCCTATTGTTCAAGACTAATGGTCAGAATTTTAAAAAAACTGCTCTATTTGCAATGTAACAATTTGTTCCATCTTTGATTATTCAAGTTGAATGATTTGGTATTTTTCAGATGGGCAGTTACGTTGGACTATTGCTTCCAAACCAACACAGACTTGTGGCACCTTAAGGACTAGTGAATTTTGTTGCCCACTTCTTCAGATGCCTTTAATCAAACGGGCCCTAATCTATGAAAGTTTAAATCTTAAACTCCCACAAATAGGGATTGACAAATCGATTTGTTTCTCATGCTCCCATTTTGAATGGCTGAGACAAAGTGGGGGTACATGAAATAATTCCTCTCCAAGCAGTAGTGATGATGGCACACAAAATCCCATGCTGACCTCATTCCTGATACTGAGGAGATCATGCTTATTGCACCAACACTATGATAGTACCAATTTACTATGCAGATTAGGGATGTCAGAGAATTCCGCCACGGATCTTGGTGAGGCCGAATGCCAGTGCATTCGGCCCCCCGAAATCTGTGGCGGAATGGCCTGCCACCCCCCCGCCACCCCCGCAGATCCCCCCCGGGATGAGACTTACCTGGGGTGGATCTTCCGGGCAGCTTCGGCGGCGGTGGCCAGTCTTCCGACCGGCTGCCGCCGCCGCCATTTCCAGGCTTGTGGAAAAAAAAAAAAAAGACGTGATAGGCTACATAAAGATTTACATAGCCTATCATGGCTAGGTTTAAAAAAAAAAGAAAAAAAGACATGATAGGCTACGTAAATCTTTACGTAGCCTATCATGGTTGGGGGTGGGTTTAAAAAAAACAAAACGCGTAAGCAAATGGCAGCAGCTATGGCCGCCGCCATTTGCATTCCTTCTTTTTACCATCTTAATCTATGAAAATATTTATGTAGACTATGATGGCGAAAATCAAGGGGAACGCAAATAGCGTAGCGGGCGCTATTTGCGTCCCCCTTTGATTCGCCGTTTTAGCCTACATAAATATTTACGTAGGCTAAAACGGTGAATGAAAAAGGGACGCAAATAGCGCCCGCTACGCTATTTGCGTTCCCCTTGATTTTCGCCGTCATAGTCTACGTAAATATTTACGTAGATTAAGATGGCCAAAAAGAAGGAACGCAAATGGCGGCAGCTGTAGCTGCCGCCATTTGCGTACGCAGTTGTTGTTTTTTACCCAGAGCCCTCCGCAGCCGGAAATCCAGCTACGGATGGCTCTGGCCTGGCCGGGCCTGGCCAGCTGCTCCGCGGAGCTGCCGCGGAGCACAGCCGGCCGTTTGAGGATTCCGGGGGAAGGAACGGAGCGCCTTCCCCCCCCATAAACATAATCCGCGAAAGGTAAGTCACTTTCGTACATCCCTAATGCAGATATGAAGGCTGGGCAGGAGACACAGTACATATTGCACAGACCGAATGTAGATCAGACAGTTCATAGTATATTCAAAGCATCATCCGTCCAGCAATGGCAAAATACATGTCTAGGTGAGTGGGGACTGGAGGTGGGGAATCTTAGGCTCAAATTACACATTACAGAGAATTCCAGGTTTTTTTCTCTATGTTTGGTGTGTGTTTTTTAAAGCCAAAACCAGCCTGAGCAGGCCACAAGTTGGATTGGATGGAAGAGGCTGTTCAACCCTTTCCCCTCTGGGTATTTTTTTGGTCAAACATATCACCCTCCCCAAGCTGCTTTTTCACCCAGAGGAGACAAGATATGGGGACTCCGTATCTTCTTCCTTTGCAGCTGAAAAAAGCAGCTTGGGGTGGGTGATTTTTCGATTGAAAAACAACCAGAGAAGAAAGGGTTAATCAGCCTCTCTCCTCACTATTCTTCTGCCCTAAATCTGCCTGGGCTGATCTTGACTTTAAGAAAAACTAAGTAAGGGAAGAGAAAAGAAAAGAGAAAAAGGGAACTCACTGCAAGGTACAATTTGAGCGTTAAAAGGGAGTTTTCTTTGACCTCTAAGCCATGAGCTCCTTCTATGCCACCTCAGTTTAAAAGGAAGGGTGCAGTGAATTACATTAGAAGTAGTAGCAGGGGGAAAGGGGCTCCAACATTTTGTGTGAATTCACTCAAAAGTAATAAATCTCGGTGACAGGCATGTTCTCAATTACATACAGATATTCTCTATACATCCCCTCTTATATAGCTCCTCCTACTTTTTTGGAGTCTGATTTTCTCCCTCCTACTACTTTATAGTTATTTGCTTCATAGAGGATAAATCTATAGGGTGTATGTATTCTCTAACTGCACCAGATAAAACCTCAAGCATCCTATTTGCAAACATGTCATTACTGAACCAATAACTGTAATGGGGTGAGGGGGAGATGAAAAGGACACCTATCTCAGAGACTAGCCCCCAATTCTGTCAGATGCAGAGATAATGTGCTCCAAATCACAGCAGTGATCTATACAAACCAATACATGTTGAAGCACACCCAGGAAGTCAGTGGGTCTTAGCCTTTAGAAGCAAAAGCAGGCACTTCTCTTATAGGCAACCTGTGGCCCTAAGGATGCATGCAGCTCTTGGGACTAATATCAAAAGCTCTCTGCAAGCCATCAGTTCAGACCTCTGGAAAGAGCGATTTGTCCCTCCCCTGGAAACTCACTGAGAGGGGACAAAGGGGAGGGGAGAGAGAAGAGAATGGCCTCACCTACTGGTCCTGCCCACTGCAGGCGTCAGCCCTGCCCAGTGCCAGCAGGCAGCCCCAACAGATTACGCCAAAAGGAATGTGTCCCATCAGAAAAAAAGGATTCCCAACCTGTCTTGGAAGCACACCACCTTTCCTGACTATTAAGCTATATTAGTACAGAAACACTGAATCAGAAAGATGTAATTCCTCACATTGTCACTTTTCTGATAAAATTTTTAAAAAACAACATTTATTTTAATACTGGGCATTTCTCACACTATTAACAATTCCATAGCTGCAGCCACCAGACTTACGACCATTATGTAATTTCATTTTAATAAACCATCTACGTAATCTAAAATCCTTATATTGATCCATATCAGTTCCAAAAAAATTAATTTGGATCAGCATTAATTCTATTTGCTTTGATGAATAAATGCTTTCCTTTTATTCTGTTTTGTATATCTGTGCTATAAAATGCAACTACAAAAATAATGCTGAGTTTGGGTGAGGTGTGCTATGATTAAATTTTTATTAAACATTTTTATCCTGTCTTTTGGTTTGAAAACTCCCTAAGACAGCTAACATCAATATAAACTGTAATAACTTAGAAGAAACAAACACAGCTAACAGAAACTGCTAAGAACAGCAACATACTACAGACACAACAAAATACTATCATTGGAGCACAAACACAAAAGTTACTGACCCATGGTGTGCAGACCTTTAATATTTATATGGTCACTAATCAAGGCTGAGGAACAAGAGTCAGCCCTGCTTCATCTCAAAGGAGTCTCCGGTTCCCAGCATTGTGGGTCTAATAGACTCCTGAGCCCTCCTCCACCCCCAATAGTATATCCTATGCTATCAGGAACCAGATGCGCACTAAACTGCTCTTCTGCAATAGCCAAAAATCAAATAAGCCCAAACCAGCACTTCTGTTGCACCGCATTTCAGTTTTGTCCTTCACTATCCCCATACAGACACATGCTTCTTCTTCCCCCAAATTGTGGGCCCACGTTGACATCTCTTATCTTAAATTATTACATTTATATTCTGCCTTTTTTCTTCTTGCAAGGAACCCAAGGCAGAGCTTACATCGTCCTCCTCCTCTCCATTTTATCCTCATAAACCCTGTGAGGTAGGGCAGGCCGACCTGGTTTGCACAACACACCAGGCTCACCATGGATTATTTAACCCACAATCAGCAGTGCATGTGGTCGCCATTATGAATATGCAAGCCTGGTGGGGTTTGTTTTAGGGTTATGTGAGGGTTGCTTAACCCTCAAATAACCCCCGATGGCTAGGTTTGGATGACATGCCACAACCCCATTGGGGGATGCATATTCATAATGCACATGCCTGGCACACACCGTGAGCCCGGCGTGCCATGCGAACCAGCCCAGTGACTGGCCCAAAGTTATCCAGTGAGCTTCATGGCCAAGTGGGGACTAGAACCCAGATCTCCAGAGTCCCAGTCCAACACTCTAACCACTTCACCACACTGGCTCATCTGAGGTAAAAAGGCGGAACTTTGAGACTGAGTGGATTAATCATAGCTGCAGCCTTTACATGCCAGCACTGCATATGCCTTCCAATAATGGAACCCAAGAACCTCAAGTGCCTGCTAGGGGTGGACGAAACTCACTTACCTGTCCTCGAAGCTTTACACAGTGGGGGGGAGGCGCTTCGCTGCTCCCCCCGCGAAGTTCAGGCCGGGGGGGAGGCTTCCCGCCTCGCCCGGCCGAAATTCAGGCCGGGGGGGAGACTTCCCGCCTCGCCCGGCCGAAATTCAGGCCGGGGGGGAGACTTCCCGCCTCGCCCGGCCGCGAACTCAAAAGTTTAAAAAAAAAAACAAAAAAACGCCCCGTGATAGGCTACGTGACGATTAACGTAGCCTATCACGGCTGACTTTGCAAATCTAGCCGTGATAGGCTACGTTAATCGTCACGTAGCCTATCACGGGGGCGTTTTTTTTTTTTTCTTGGAATGGCAGCGGTGGCAGCCGGTCAAAAGACCGGCTGCCGCTCCCGCCCCGGACGAACACCCGCCGAACCGCCGGCCGGACCCGCTGCCGGGAGGGACATTCGGCAAAAGTAAGTCCCGTCCCGGGGGGGGTGCGGGGGGCGGGGGGGTGCGGAGAATTTCTCCCCGAAACTTGTTCGGGGGGCCGAACACGTTGGCGCTCGGCCCCCCGAAGTTTCGGGGAGAAATTCTCCGAATTTCCTGCTCCCCCAACAGGCCAATACTTGTAGATCAGCTAGCATTCCAACTAGCTACTTGCTTTTGGCTTTTTCTTTCCCAAGAATCATATATTCTTTTAGCTCCTGATTCAGTTGTTTGAGATTCATTCATTTATTTTGCTTCATCAGACAAGTAAATTAACAACATATTTACATTTTTGTTTTTTAATATATGAAAAGCCTGAAATGTTCAGGATAGTGGAAGTACCTTTGTACCTAGTTGATTAGCTTGCAACCCTACAGTGACAGGGATTCTATACTGTATATTTAAGATTGCTTCAATATTAGACAATTGTAAAGAACTTCTCTTATATAGTACTCATTTACTCAGCAATGTCTTTACTGTATTTTTAAAAAGGCTTGCTGAGCTTTCTCCTGTAAGTTTGGTGTTTGTCTAAAGCTCCCTGATAATAATTATAAGACCTAGTATATTCAGACCCCACTTCTCTCTAACTGAATGTTCCTTTAAGTTCTTGTGCTCCTTTGAGTGAGTAAATGCCCCAACCTCCCAAATGATCACATTGCTAATATTTTATAGAATAGGTTTAAAAAGTAATCGGTTTGTAAGCCCCCAGACTGAACTGTTGAGGTATCACTGAATGTTTACAAACATCAAACCTGGTCAGGATAAACATGTTAATACATAGAATATTAACTGTGTGGACTGTGAGGGAACTGATGTCTGTCAGTTTGATTATGTAAAGACTTCACATGGGCCTAGGAAGAGGAAGAGCTATATGCTTTTTGCATGAAAGGTGGCTTCCTAGAGAGGCTGAGGTCTGGGAAGCTGTGTGGGAAGAGAGCTCACTCAGAAGCAGGGATCTGAGAGAATGAATGCAGAGTTGGGGAAAAGACAGATTGCTTACCTGCAACTGTAGTTCTCGGAGTGGTCCTCTGTGCAGTCACACATATGGGTTCTGCACCTGTGGAAAGCCTACTTCAGAAAGCTTTGAAAGCAAGAGAAAAGTTCTGGAGGCTGCCCCAACCCCAACTGTATGCTCAAGAGGGTGTGGCTCCTGCCTTCCCACTCTGTTCAAGTTTCTGACTGACAGAGTAGCTATAAGTAGTCCCCCCTCTGATCTGCTGGTGCTGCTTTTGAATGCCAGGTCGGTCCATAAGAGAACAATTACTATCCATGACTTGATTGTGGATGAAGGGGCTGACATGGTGTTACTGGAACCTGGTTGGATGAGCTGGGTGGGGTGGATCTGTCTCAGCTTTGTCCACCTGGGTACTCAGTACAGTACCAACCTAGATTGGAGGGTTGGGTGGGTGGAGGTGCCATCATCCATAAGGATTCCATCTCCTTCACGAGGAAACCCATCCATCCTAGCACCAATATTCAGGGTCTGTACCTTGTATTGGGCCAAAGAGACAGAATGGGTATGCTGCTGATGTACTGCCCACTCTGCTGCCCAGCAGTCTCCCTGCCTGAGCTGGCTGAGGTGGTCTCGGAGGTGGTGCTGGAGAACCCTCGGACTGTGGTTCTGGGGGACTTCAACAGCTATGCTGAGGCTATCCTGACAGGGCCTGCTCGAGACTTCATAACAACCATGGGGATGTCTCAGTACATCACTGGCCTGATACATGTGTCACGACATACCATGGACCTGGTTTTGCTGTTGGGCAGATGCGGGATGATGTGGGTTTGGGGGGAGGGGTCCAAAAACTCCGTTGTCATGGTCAGAGCATTTACTTGTGAAGTTTGGTTTGGTGGTAGCAGAGCCTCCCTACAGGGGTGGGGAACCGATTAAGATGGTCCACCCCAGAGACTTATGGAATCAGATGGATTCCTGAATGCTCTGGGGGATTTTCCGGCTGATAGGGCAATTCAGTCAAGGCCTTGGTCTCACTATGGAAAGGCGAGATGGGAAAGGCTGTCGATACAAGTGCTCCCAAATGCCCACTCTGGTGCTGTGGAGCCCGTAATTCATCTTGGTTTACAGAAGATCTGTGGGCAATGAAACAGGCCGGACAATGGCTAGAGTGCAGGCAGCACAGGTCTCGGAGCGAGTATGATCGAAGATTAGCAAAGACTCTGACTTGTGCCTATTATGTGGCAGCGAGGATGGGGAAAATCGTATTACACCTCTATTATCTTGTCCTCGAAATGTCGCCCAGCAGAACTGTTCCGAGTGGCGAAGAACCTGTTGGGATCTGGCTCGGGCTCAGAGAAATCGGGATTGGAACCCTCAGTCATTTGCTGTAATAAATTTGCTAGGCGCTTTGAGGAGAAAGTCACTTGTATTCGCTCAGAACTTGATGCCACAGTTATTGCAGAGTCTAGGGAGGTGTCCAGTGTTCCATCTGGTTGTGTTTCCTGGGATCAGTTTCAGCTGTTGCAGCCTGATGATGTAGACAAGACGCTTGAATCAGTCTGTCCCACCACATCTAAGCTTGACCCTTGCCCATCTTGGCTAATACAGTCTAGCAGGGGTGGATTGATTGGGTGGGTCCAGGGGGTGGTAAATGCTTCACTCTGTCACAGGGTGGTGCCTGCTGCCCTGAAAGAGGCTGTAGTGCACCCTCTCCTGAAGAGGACCTCCCTGGATCCAGAGGTATGTTAGAACTATTGCCCCATTGCTAATATCCCCTTTTGGGGCAAGGTGCTTGAGCGTGTGGTGGCTGGGCAGCTTCAGACATTCTTGGAGGAAAATGATTATCTGGACCCATTTCAGTGTGGCTTCAGGCCAGGGTATGGCACTGAAACAGCCTTGATTGCTCTGACTGATGACCTACTCCAGGTGAAAGACAGGAGGAGTGCTACCCTGTTGATCTTCCTGGATCTCTCAGTGGCTTTTGATACCATTGATCATGGTATCTTACTGGATCAGCTCTGCGGGATGGGGGATGGGGGCACTGTGTTACAGTGGTTCTGCTCCTACCTGCAGGACCGATTCCAGAGAGTGGTATTGGGAGATTCCTGTTCTACCTCATGGCTATTATGCTGTGCAGTGCCACAGGGTTCTATTCTATCCCCCATACTGTTCAACATTTATATGAAGCCGTTGGGTGAGGTCATTAGGGGTTTGGGGATGGAGTGTCATTGATGATACTCAGCTCTATTTCTCCTTGTCATTGGAGTCGCCTGAGGCAGTGAAGGTGCTAGACCAGTGCCTGGAGGCTATAATGGGCTGGATGAGGGCCAATAAACTGAAGCTAAATCCTGACAAGGCAGAAGCTCTGTGGATTGGTGGTTCCTGAGTCCAGGAACTGGGTAAGCGACCTGTCCTGGATGGGGTTGCACTCCCCCTGAAGGAGTAGGTGCGTAGCTTGGGAGTACTCCTAGATCCATGTCTGTCACTGGAACCTCAGATGGACTCCATGGCTCAGAGTTCTTGGGGCCAGCTTTGCCTGATCCACCAGCTTGGCCTTTCTCGGACAGGGATAATCCAGCCACAGTAGTACATGTGCTTGTAACTTCCCGATTAGACTACTGCAATGCACTTTATGTGGGGCTGCCCTTGAAGATGACTCGGAAGTTGCAGCTAGTGCAAAATGCAGCAGCTAGACTGCTGACCAGAACATCTCGTAAAGATCATATAACACCAGTTTTAAAAGAACTGCACTGGCTGACAATATACTTTTGGTCAAAATTCAAGGTTCTGGTGATGACATTTATGCCCTATATATGCCTGCCCGAGGACTGAGATCTGTTGGAGGGGCCCTCCTCTGCATCCCACCAGTGCAAGACATATGCTATGGTGGGACGTGGGAGAGGGACTTCTTTGCTATGGCGCCCTGTTTGTGGAATGTCCTCCCCTTGGAGGCCTGATTGGCATGTACATTAGTTTCATTCCAGCGCTAAGTGAAAACATGGCTTTTTACCAAAGCCTTTGAGGGCTAAATGCATTCCCAAAGTAGCACACTGTTTTAAGTGTTTTGCTGTTTTAGATTTTAATTGGTATTAGCTTGTTCAATTGTTTACTTTTTTTGCGGTTTAAATTATTTATTGTATTATACTGTTTAAATTGATTTTATCTGTACACCGCCCTGAGATCTTAATGATATAGGGTGGGATACAAATGTGTTTTTTTAAATAAAATTAATTTTAAAAGGAAGTGGAAACAGATGCATAAGGGGCATGTGAAGTAGGGCAGGAGGATAGGTTGTGTACACAGATGACTCAAAGAGCTATAATTACAGGTGAGCAACCCGTCTTTCTTTTTCATGGTCTCTGTGCTGTCGCACATATGGGAAGAGTAGCTTGCTTACTTATTGGAGGCAAGGTAAGTGCTAATAAGCCAGGGAGTCCTTCCAAAAGAGGCATTTAACCTGGCCCAAACATCCAACTGATGATGCCTAATTAAGGCAGAGAGCTGGGGCCTCGCAGCCACCCAGCAAAGATTCACCACTGAAAATCCCCAAAGGAAGACTGTAGATGTTGCAACGGCTCTAGTAGGATGCGCCCAGACTGTGTCTGGAAGAGGGTTTAACCAGGTGGTATAACAGGTGGACAGTCAAGGAGATTCACTATGAAAAGTGCAGCACAAAGACTGCCTTCCCTTTTTGGGGACCCTTGTAGTGGAGGAATAATCTCGTATTTTGTTGGAATTTCCCAGTCCTGCCCTGATAAAATGCCAATGCCCAGTGAATGTCCAAGGTATGTACTGAGGACACCAAAGGTATAGACACATTAGGGAAGAATACTGGGAGGGTAATGTCCTGATGAAGGTGGAAAGACGACACTGCTTTCAGGAGGAATAAAATATCCAGTCTTGGATCCATTTTCTCCCAGTGCATGAGTAAGAATGGTGGGCCATGTCTGAGGGCATAAATTTTGCTCGCCCATCTTGCAGATGTTATTGCCAGCAGAAAGGCAGTGTTCCAGCACAAAAGCCTCAGAGGACATGTGGCAAGCATTTCAATATGTGGCTTCATTAGTTGTGACAAAATGACAGAGAGGCTCCAGAAGGTTGTTGGTAGGGTGTGAGATGGATGCAGGTTAGACAAACCTTTCATGAACTGTTTAACCACAGGATGAAAAAATACAGAAAAAATTCAACTGGGCACTCACTGGCAAAAATGGCCACCAAATAATCTTTAACTAATGAGACAGAGCCCCTGAACTTTAGAAAAAACAGAAAGTCTAAGATGGTGGGCAAAGGACAGGTAACCACATTTGTCTGAAGTCCTGCCACAAAGTTCACGAATGCCTTCCATTTGGCCGTGTAGGCCACTGTGGTGGATGGTTTACTGGCCACTTGAAGTACCTCAGCGACTGCCTCCGGGAAGGATTCAGCAGCCAGATGAGCCATGCCATTAAGCTGAAGCTGTGTAGGTGTGGGTGGAGAATCTTGCCCCAGTCCCAAGACAGAGGGTCCATTTGGAGAGGCAGCCGTGAAAATGTCCCACCCAAGAGTTGCTTCAGCATCACGAACCAAGGCTGCTGAGTGTCAGGGTGGAAACTGAGCCCATAGAGCCCCAGAGCAGTTCTGATTCTGAAGAGGAACAGCAATCCGTGAGAGAGGAGCTCGCTCATCTCTCACAAGCACAGCAGCTGGCAGAAATTCCTCCTGCTAGCATTCCTGGGATAGTGACCCTAGCAGTGAGAGAGCGCTGGAGGGGGGCTTGCTGGACGCTCGGCACAGATGCAGGTAGCAACGACAGATGGAGGGCGCTGAAAGGAGGCGCTCTGCTCGTTTGGTGCTCAAACAACAGTTGCGTCCCGAGGACCCAAGGGAAAGAGGAAGGATCTCTCCATAGCCCATAAGTTCAGAGTCTTGCCGTGGTTCCCCTTCAAATGGGGACCAACTGCCTTACCTGGAGCTTAGGCTACTCTGCTATCTTTCCCCAGTGCTGTTCCTTGCTTAGTCGCTAGTGATTAGTATCTGAAGGAGTCATAAAGTAATAAAGGAATAAAGCCTCGGAAAGAATCTTCGTCGTCTGTGTCCTGAGTTGGCTATCGGAGGGGACTGCAAGAGGCAGCTAGGGTGCTCCTCACACTGAGGCCATCCCAAGTGAACTTGTCTTTGCCTTTAAACGCTTCCTGAGTTAGGCTTTGCACAGGTACAGAATCCAGATGTGAAGCTGCAAAGAGACCATGAAGAAGAACTAGGAGCTGTGATATTACCAGGAAAGGAACAGACAAGCAAGAGATCTTTAGAAGCTGGGCAAATGTGGGGGAGGGAATAATGAAGCAATGTGTCTAGGATATGTGAATGTCTAGGATATGTGAATGTCAAATACTGATTTGAAAGTTCTATATTTGTGGCTCTTTTGGTAATTATTAATGGTCTTCTAACAACCATTAGTCTGTCCAGTATAACAGCAAAAAACTAAATGTATATAAATCAGCCCTAAAATCTAGTGTTCAGGACAGTCTAATTACAATATAAAGTAGCTGGATATAGGAGTTTGGAAAGGAATTAGCAAGAGGTGTGGCACAAACTGCTCTAATGTTTCAAGTTTTTCCATGTCCTGCAATGGGGTAATACAGTGATCACCCAAAATACCTTTTGAGTCTGGGATTTACAGAATTACTATTTAAAAGGTTTTAATTTTCCCATTGCATCATCTTCTTTCCCAAAGGCAAGACGACCAAGGTTTATGTTGGATTTATTTTGGTTCTATGTTGGATTGTTTTATTGTCGTATCCGTTCCTGAGATCTACGGATATAGAGAGGGCTAGAAATATTTTAGTAACATAAAAATAAGTTTGCTTTCTAGAAACTGAAGCCATGTGCAATGAACTGGTGTCTAAAGATCGAATACTTCAAATAAACCTTCACATGGAAAACGGATGAGGAAAACTACCTCAGCAAAACTACCAAGAAATAACTCCACTGAAATACCATACTTCTAGGACTTGCAGAAAATCATCTGAAGGAGAGGGTTTTTTTTTCTTTTCCTGCCGATGTCTACACATGCAAGTTCTTTTATTTCTACAAGGATGTTCTTTGGGGTTGGGGAAACATCTGTGGCATTAGATTTAAAACATCAATATATTTAAACAGAAGTTTTCCCAGGGAAGTACTTTGATCTCAGTTCGTTTGTGAGGTTTAAGCCAGACCATCTCCAGTCAAACTGAAGCGATGAGGATTTTGAATTTCTATGTGGAGGTCATACTGACACACAGAGAATCTGGCATCTCAGTGTTTGATGTGGGGCAGCTCACAAAAATATTCTGATGATTTCACTAAAATGCATTTCAGCAGAAGTCTGTCTTCCTTATGCATCAATAAATAAGCTCTGATTGTCCTAATCTTTTTAAAAAGATTAGTTTCCCTCAGAGTCAG
The DNA here is from genome assembly GCF_057233095.1 of Heloderma suspectum. NCBI lineage: Eukaryota > Metazoa > Chordata > Lepidosauria > Squamata > Helodermatidae > Heloderma > Heloderma suspectum. The sequence goes on from NC_139461.1 coordinate 237,331,013, forward strand.
CACTATAAACTGGCATGTACCAAACAAACGTAAGGTGCCCCTATGGACAAAAGTGGGGTTGCCTTGTACCAAAATTCATTTTTAGCACATATTTAAGTATGCCAGATGGGAAGAAGGGCAAAGAAGGTGGGATGGTTAGCTTCAATCTGAGCAAGCCACAGCTCTTGTGATGCAGGAGGACTGCAAACTGGCCTAAGGCAGCCTTTCAAATACATTTATGAAACTTAACTGCCTGCTTGTCAACCTGTATTCTAAGAAGCAGGAGAAGATAACAGCACATGCAGGTGCAACTGCCCTTCAAAGCTGTTTCTGCCCCAGAAATAGCACTGCAACACTATCACAGAGACTGCCTAGCCCATAATGCTTAAGGACCAGGAAAACAGTGGAAATACAGTCAGAACTTCCAGAGAATTAGCCATGTCAATCTACTGCAGCAGCAGCAACAATAAAGAGTCTTCTGGCACCTTAAAGAATAATAGAATTATTCCCACATAAGCTTTTGTGGACTATAGGACACTTAATCAGATAGATGAAGATGCCATGGTGCCAATGGGTTTCTCCACACCAGGCTTTTTATTTCGCAACTTCTGCTTCCAGATTCTTTGCAGGATTAAGATTGCTTTTTCACATGCACTTCCTCTTTTTGGGAGGGGGATTCCCTTTATCTGCAAGTTTGATGTGTTTCATTCTTTAGCTACTAGATGGTGCTGCTATTATAGTGCAACTCTGTCATTACACACTTCGATTCAAATACATTTAAACCACCATTTTTAATAGCTCATTATCCCTGTTGCAAATAAAGCCGCGGGAATGGTCACAAAACACGGGAGAGGCCCTGGAGGGTGACGACATCATGTAAAGGGCCTGCAAACTTCTGTGAGTAACCAATCTTGATCAAAGGATAAAAGCCCCATGTGGAGAAGCCCAATATGTGTCAAAGACATTCATGCAACCACACAGGCACATCAGCTACAAAAAGAATCAAAAGTATTCAGCTGTCTTTAGGAAAGATGTCTAGAAGCCCTGAGTAACAACTGGATTTGCTTTGTTATAAACTGATCATCTGGAAATGTCCTCAGTCACTTGGTATGTGTTTTTAAAGTAAAAGAAATTACAGAAATATATTCATTTCTATATTAATAAGGAATAGAGTTCCAGTATATTCCAAAGTGGTAGAATGTTCCAATCTGATATAAATGGAGATGTAAATAGAAATATAAATTTTCTGCTGCTAAAGTAATGTGTTTGTTGAAGTGTACAGAATTGTGTGCCTTCTCTTCTGAAACCTTTTGAGAAGTATTGGGATCAGCATGCTGCCCATGATCAGACATGTGCCAGAAAGATATTATTACACCATCACCAAATGGTTATCACTCACCAGCAGCCTCCTCATTAGCTCTAATGACAGGCTGAACGGATAGATTGCCGTTTCCTCTGGTAGTCTGGTGATCTCCCCTGAAGTTGTACAGATATGGTACTTAAGTAGCCCTCCCGCAAAACGCCCATTTGGATTGCAGGAATTTGCTGGTCATATATTACCTTAACCCATCCCACATTTAGCAAAGTCAGCTGCTTCTGCTAGACACTGTCTGTCACTGCTAGATCTCCTAGGAATTGGATTAGGAAAACAAGTTTTGCCCACATTATAAAAACTTTTATTAATCATCTCAATCTAAAGTCACAACTGCAGCATTTGTTTTCCAAAAGAAGCCTTGTTGATATTGCTCCTTTTAAAGCCATCTGTCAGATTTTGCTCATTGAAGCTGCTTCTGTGGAAAACATCAGGGCAACTTCAGAACAGTATGAGCGTCAACAGAGAGCCAGCCTTACGAAGTTTGTTTTGCTCGCATCATTTTAAATAGGAAATGCTTTTTGCTTTAAAAACTCCATGCCATTCTGGGTAAACAGAGACACTAAAACCAGCATTTTACAGATAATGCTAACGTTTTTGTGTCCTTCTCCAGATAATCAGTGACCTCTTCATATTCACCTACCTCACCTTCCAATGTAAACCTAAGTTCAGAAAAGAATTTAACCCCATGGGTTAGGTAAATAACCATGGCTCTTAAATGGTTCTGTATAAATTATGTTTTGCTTTGTACATAATCCTAAGAGATAAACTCATTACATGAAGTCATAAAGCACACAAATGTTCTGGAACCAAAGTATTTCTATTTTAAACCAAAATGATAATTCGAGATATTTGTTTTTAATGTTGTTCAAAGAAGAAAAACCCCAGATGGCGTTAAGTACAGAGCTAAGACATAAAGTTAGGAAAATATAAACACGGCTCCCACCCCTAGCCCACAAAAACTCCACACATCAAATTGGAAAATTCTTGCCACTGGTAGCCTGCATTGTATCCTCAACTCTGCAACATTTTCTCTCTTGCGAGTCTCACTATTTTTTTCCACTGGGAAAACACATTCAAAATAGTTGCCCTTTATAAGTCACATCTCTCAGGACACCTCTCCCCACAAATTTGTAGCCATACTTGGTAATTCAACTCACACCATCTTCCCTGTCTAAACAAACCTTCAGTTCCTTAAGAAAACAAAAGCAGGAGTGAGACGAATATGCACTGGCCATCACTCCCTCTAATAGTCTCAGGTGTTGAGTGCTGATGATTTCATAGGTTAACTGAGAAACAAAAGGGAGGAATGAGCATACTCAGGGGAATCCAATGTTTGTAGAAATACAAAACAATCTAAACAAGACCTAAAGGGGCAAGCCATACTCCAAAATAGTCCTATGAGGACTGAGGATGCTCAGTAGCCATGGAATGCTGAACATCATTTGGAAAAAGGAAATGGGAAGCTTGAGTGGGTGGAGGTGGAATGGAGTATGCTGCAGGGGGGCACTGCTGTCTAAGCTAGAACCTTCAACAGGAACTTCCCTATTGGGAGCTGAAGATACATGGGGCAGTATCCAAGAGGATGCTTATGCCCCGCCAATTCTCTTGTGCCCCACAGATTCTGTTGTATAAGTAGAGGGTCCTGCAGATTCTGTTGCAAAGCGGGACCCATCGCTTGCACAACAGATTTAACACTTACCAGAGGAAGCCCCGAAATTAGCGGAAGTGCTTGTTTCTGGATCAGGACAGGTTGGCGGAGCTCCCTTATGCGAGCTCTGCTGACCTGCCCCGTTCCAAAAACGAGCATTTTCGCTCATTTCTGGTTGTCCCAGAAGCACTAACTCTCTATTCTGCAAGTGATGGGTGCCACTTGAGGATGGGAATGGGCAGCGTGCAAGAGAATTGGCAGGACCATAAGAACCCCATTGGATACAGCCCATAGGAACAATTTGCTGCAGATTCCACTTGTCTTGTTTCTGTTTCTCTGACATCCATTGTTAGGCTGTCGGTTTGTCTGTTACACAGTAGGCATTAAGTGCAGGGACCTCAACACAAATGCTCAGCCCTGACTTTATTTCTGTAGCTACCACCACTGAATAAAACTTACAGTTTCAAAAGTGGCACAGTTTCACTGCAGCTGCCCACACATTTTAGACGCTAATGTAATGGAGACTCACCCAACCAAGTGGGCCCCACTCAGGAAACAGGTTCCCACCTACTGGTGCCAGTTTCACAAAATTCAAGGAAAATACTCAGAAAGGCTCACACATATCTATTTCAAGTTTAACTCTTGTCATAAAGAAAAGGTTTTTTTAAACAATGAAATTGTTGTTGTTGTTCAGTCGTTCAGTCGTGTCCGACTCTTCGTGACCCCATGGACCATAGCACGCCAGGCCTTCCTGTCCTCCGCTCTCTCCCGGAGCGTGCTCAAGTTCATATTCATTGCATCGGTGATGCTATCTAGCCATCTCATCCTCTGCAGTCCCCTTCTCCTTTTGCCTTCAGTCTTTCCCAGCATCAGGGTCTTTTCCAGAGAGTTTTCTCTTCGCATTAGGTGGCCAAAATATTGGAGCTTCAGCTTCAGTATCTGTCCTTCCAATGAGCACTCAGGGTTGATTTCCTTTAGGATGGACTGATTTGACCTCCTTTCAATCCAGGGCACTCGTAAGAGTCTTCTCCAGCACCACAGTTCGAAAGCATTGATTCTTTGGTGCTCAGCCTTCCTTATAGTCCAGCTCTCACAGCTATACATTACTACTGGGAAAACCATAGCTTTGATTAGACGGACCTTTGTTGGCAAGGTGATGTCTCTGCTTCTCACTATGCTGTCTAGGTTTGCCATAGCTTTCCTCCCAAGGAGCAAGCGTCTTTTAATTTCATGGCTACAGTCACCGTCTGCAGTGATCTTGGAGCCCAAGAAAGTAAAATCTGTCACTGCTTCCATTTCTTCCCCTTCTATATGCCAGCAAATGATAGGGCCAGATGCCATGATCTTTGTTTTTTTAATGTTGAGTTTCAAACCAGCTTTTGCACTCTCCTCTTTCACCCTCAACAAGAGGCTCTTGAGATCCTCTTCGCTTTCTGCCATTAGGGTGGTATCGTCTTCATATCGGAGGTTGTTGATAATTCTCCCAGCAATCTTAATTCCGACCTGTGATTCATCCAACCCGGCGTTTCTCATGATGTACTCTGCATAGAAGTTAAATAAGCAGGGTGACAATATGCAGCCTTGTCGTACTCCTTTCCCAATTTTGAACCACTCGGTTATTCCATCTCTGGTTCTTACTGTTGCTTCTTGACCCTCGTACAGGTTTCTCAGGAGACAGGTATGGTCGTCTGGTACTCCCTTCACTTTAAGAATTTGCCACAGTTTGTTGTGATCCACACAATCAAAGGCTTTAGCGTAGTCAATGAAGCAGAAATAGACTTTTTTTTGGAATTCTCTTGCTTTCTCCATGATCCAGCGAATGTTGGCGATTTGATCTCTAGTTCCTCTGCCTCTTGGAAACCCAGCTTGTACTTCCGGTAGTTCTTGGTTCGCATACTGCTGAAGCCTAGCTTGTAGGATTTTGAGTATCACCTTGCTGGCATGTGAAATGAGCGCAATTGTGCGGTAGTTAGTAATGCTTCCTAAATTACAGAGCAAACTAATGGTGACAGAGGAAGAAGAATCCAAGGCAGAAGAATTTCCAAATCCAAAGCTGTGTTGGGCCTGTGCCAGAAGGGTGGAAGGTATGTGTGTGTGGGAGCATTCTTCTGGTTTCTTTTCTTCTTTTGCAGCTGTTTTTGTTCCCCAGACTTTTCTCTCCCCGAGACCTGGTATACTTCCCTCCCTGCATTCAGGGTGGGGGTGGGGGGTTGTGGGGGAAAGGGAGGGCTTTGGATCTAGCAGATCTAAACCCTCCCCCAATTTGCTCTGGAAAGCTCCCTTTTTGCAGTTACCACTGTCTGAGCACCAGCAGTGGCACAGCATGGGAAGCAGGTTTCTCTGTACTAACAGGGTTGCTTGAGAGAGTGGACCTCATTCTCCATGGGCAGAGAGGGAATTTCACTAAATTCTATTCCCCCCAGGGACACTCTCCCAGGGACCATATGATTGCAACCTTTATTTTATATAAGATCAGACCAACTGGCATCGAGTACCTGAAGGAATTGCCCCATAAATAACTCTTAGAATGTTCAAGATAGCCAGCTCTACTAGATGGGGTCCCCAGTACAAGGAGCCTGCAGCACTGTAAGGGACACTACAGAATCAGGAGCATGGATTCAAGGATACCTAAAATTCAGGAGGGGCTTAGACAAATGCTGGGACTCTCCCTGAACTCAGTCTTCGAACAAAGCAGAGTGTGTCCATAGAGCTCTCTCAATAATTGTTTCTACCGACTTCCGGTCGGGACCGATGTCACTCTGGTAGCTTCCATGGGGCTCTGTGGGAGCTTTCTCAAACAGCTTTTTAAAAGGTTGGAAAACCTTTTCATCTCCCCCCTGGAATGGAAAGGGGGGGCAAGGCATCAGCTCTGGGCAACATCTTGGAGAAATGTAACTCCCACGCAATAGTGGCGGGACTGGATTCCAGGATTATTTCCCCAGAGCTTTACCAACGCGAAAAGCTGTACTGAGACTCCTATTTTATAGGAGAAAACAGGGCTGACGTGTTCCATATAATACATGCTTTAAGAAATATCAACAACCTTTGAGGGATAATTTTAACAATATTTGAGAACACCTGAGGACCTGTAAGATCTGCTTGGGAGAAACATGTCTGCGCCGAGGAGAAAGAAGGAACTCACATCTACTCCCCCCGAACTCTCGCTGATAAAGACCTTATCTTCGCAATTTACGGAGCAAGTCAAGAGGTTGGATTTGATCTAAAATTCCATCACCGCCCTGCAAGGAGCTGTAGATTTGATTAATGTGTCATGGCAAAAAATGGAGTCGAAAATTAACGAGCTTGAAGACCGTGTGGCTGGAAACAAAACCACAATACAAATTTATTTAAAAAACATCTCTGACAGAGTTTCTCAACTGGACGCCTTCACGAAGAGATCCAATGTACGTATTTTTGGGATTAAAATTTTGCCTAATGATGTAAAATTGCTTGTTTTTGTGAATAAACTTTTGCATGAAACACTCCCTATTCCATCTGATTATTTACTTGATATTGAGCAGGCATTTCGTGTGCCAAATGCTAAAGGGACTGATTACACCATCATAGCTCAATTTGCAAAAGTCTCCACAAAGAATTTTTCCTGCATCTGGCTAGAGAGGTTCGAAGCCTTTCCTGGAAACAAGATAAAATTATGTTGTTTCCAGACCACATCAAAGAGGTGGCGAATAAAAGAAAGCAATTTATCAAAGCAAAGAACTTGGCAAAACAAATGAATTTACAATACTACTTAAAATATCCTGCTACTCTTTGTATTGTGTCTGAAGGTCAGATGAAGAAGTTTCAAAATCATGAAATGGAGGAGGCTTGGCTGAACGTAAAAAAGCGTGAGAATTTTGTTACAACCACATGAACTGGAATCTTTAAACAAGCTTTGTTAATTGTTTCTATTTAGCCTATATGATCCAGGCTAACTCAAAAGATAGATAGATAGATAGATAGATAGATAGATAGATAGATAGGCTTACTTTCTTTCATTTCTTGTTTTTTCTTGCTTTTATCTTAAAATAGATAATATATCTAGTATAAAATATATTACTGAATGTTGAAGGTTTATATTAAGTTTTATTATTATGTAATATTTTATATATAAATATTAAATTATTACTAATAATACTAGGCTTTTGGGAATGAATTTTAGACCTCTCTCTTTGATATAAGATTGATGATATGATATAGAAATGTAAGGTTGTTTATTAAATTGTAAGATTGTTAAGGTTATAGATATAGTCTTTAAAATAGAATGACATTGGAGACCGGGGGGTATTGGAGCTTAAACTCAATTTGTTAGGAGGGAGGGAGAGGGAGGGGAGGAGCGAGGGGGAAGGAATTTTCTTCTTTTTTCTTCGCTTCCTTTCCTCCTCCCTTTTCCCTTATCTTTTTCTTTTTCCTTCTCTTTTTGTTATTGTGGTGTCCTCATCAGAATATTGTATTGCTGGGAAATTGAGGCATTGATGAGGTTGTTGGTAATTTTGGTACTGTTTATTTCATTCATATAAAATAAATAAAAATATATTAAAAAATAATTGTTTCTACCATGTAAAATGTCTTCAATTTTTCATATAACAGTAACAGTTTGGAGAGTTACCTTAACTCTTTTCTCCTGATCTTTGTTTTCACAATTTAGTTTAGTTTTATTAAATGTTAGAAACTCAGAAACTTATATGGCCAAAAAAACCCCACCCCTCATGTGACACTGTGAAGCAGAACCATGCAGACTGCCTCACTTGAATGAAACTCCACTAAGAGGACAGGACTGTTTCTACAGTAAAGAAGATGCCATAATCAGGGCAAGAGGAGATCCTACGCCCTTCATTTTTCCTTCCATCTCCCCGACGTCTAGGAAGATACACCACATAGAGAGCATCACATATGCACCCAGTGTGAATAGCTGCTGCTACCCCAAGCAAAGAAGGCAAGGCATGTATCATAAACAAGAGTAATGGCACATGGTATCTCAGGAATCTAATGTCCAAACATATGCTCTGCCACCACTGAGACTAGGCTGTCAGCATGCCTGTGTTAAATTTGACTGGTGCGCTTTTGGGGATCAGCTCTATTTGTCAATATTCTTCACAAATCCACAGGTCACTGAAACGCTAGAAAAGACAAGAACTTGAGCCTTATTTCTAAATGGATCTGGCACCACAGAGACACCCCCCCTCAATCCTCGAAATGCATTGGTAGCTCAATCTGCTTCTCTGTTTATACGAGACAAAATGCAGAGAGTTTACGCTATGTCAAATACAAAGAGAAGTCACACTAAGCCATCTTTCCCAGTTCATACAAGCTACATTTGTAGAATATAGAAAATTACATCTGTCTAAAGCTGCAAAACACTCCATGCTAAACTAAATTTGGAATTATTGCAACTGATCATTTTTTATCTCATTAACATCACCATTCTTACCAAGTCTAATTAACTGGTGCTTAACCTCACTGACTACTTCACCGTATCAGCCTCCCATATTCTTAACCCAACATCCTTTCATTCACACCAGCGCTTATTTCCCTGTCCCTATGATGGAGGGGGGTGGTCTACAGCACGGGCAGACACACTGGTGTTTTCCAGACTATAACTCCTACCAACCCCAGCCAGCATGGCTAATAGTCAGGGATTATGGAGCTGTAGTCCAAAATATATGGTGGGCGCCTCAAAACCACAGCAGTTGCTAATCACTGGTCTACTGTGGTTTTTAGGATCCTCAGTGGGCTGTGCTCAGATACTTTGCATTCTTCCTACCTCATTCCCTTTGCCTTCTGTGACAAAGTGCCAGAGCTGGACAGCACTTTAGGTAAGGAGACTAATATTGCCAGCCTCACCCTTCTAGAAATGGTGTGTGACCTAATTAACTCCATTTCGCTGACAGAGCCACCTATGTAGTGGTGTTATGAAAGAGGCAGAGAAGATGCCAAGGCTGCAACCTTCCATGTCAGAACATAAGTGCAGCCCTGCTGGATCAGACCAAGAGCCCACCTACTTAAGCATCTTCTTTTAAACAATGGCCAGCCAGATGATTCCAGGAAGCCTCTACTATTATGAAGAGACTATGAAGCTTCCAGGGTTGAACATTTTTCCTCCCTCTTAGAGCTCATAACTGCATGTCTTTGGGGTGGGATAGCAATATTACACTGTAGAAAGATGGTGCAGTGTTACAGGCAACCCCCTACAATATTGGGGGGGGGGGAGAGACCTAACAGAGATTCTGTGAGCCAAAAGCTAGGTTTTTCACAATAATCAAGGAAGTTAATAACTAGAAAATGTGAGTTTGCTTATACACGTTTCTCTGCTCAAGGTGACAATAGAGGGGGGTTCTCACATTTGTGAATGTGATAATTTAAATGACACATTAAACAAATTAAATCTAACTTACAAGTTAATATAGCACTATTAATTATGTGTGATGAGTGAGAGGTTTAAGGACTTGGAAAGTTTAACCGATTATTTTCAGAAGGTGTGAAACAACTATTCTTGAGGGCCAGCCCCTGATGTTTCAGGAGCATCATCCCACAGCTCCTTCCACTTCTAGCTTTGTTTATCACTTTCTTCAGTAACAGTTTTTACTTGTTTCTTGATGTCTTAATTTCCCACAATAATACATCTGCCATGAATAATTAAGCAATGCATTTACTACTTGCTGAAAGCCAAACAAATGCTATAAATCAGGTCTAGAATCCACTGCCAAATATGGAGACATAATCAGTGAACTGCTTCTATTCAGACTTTTTACTGCAGACTAGAATGGAGAATCAGCATGCTTGTTCCTCAGCATACATCAGCAATGCCTTGGACCCCATTTTCTGGCATTTCTAATTGATTTATTTTCATCATCCAAGAGCTGTAGTCTAGAGTGTTGTTGTTTTTACCTCTGCACTTATGGAAAAATAGCAAACCTACCTCCTTTACCACTTTGATAATTATTTCCCTCAGGTTATCTTCCTTGGCTCACTACTGTCATCCTTGCCAAGGTCTGAACTGGTTGTCTTAATCAGAGGGTAAATTAATGGAGGCAAAAAGAGATCATTAGTCTGCCTGAGGGGAGGAGTTACTCTTTTCATCAGCTTGGAATCAGACATTAACCAAGGTACTTGGCTGTCACAACTGGGCAGTGTCATCTCAGATTTCTTTGGTCTTTAAAAACAATTAGTAGTTCTGTCCTACTTTGGAAGCAGGAAACCTCTTCCTCTCACTAAGTTCTCTCTAATGCAGAAGGTGTCTTGCTGATCAGTGTTCTCTGTCATCCAGTCAGCTAGACTCATGAGAAATTTCCTACATTTTTGAAAATAATACCTGCTGTAGAAAATAAAGAGCTACAAAAACACACGCTATATCACTTTCCTAAAACCTTACTGCTTTCATGCATATCAAGGGACAAGAACAATAAAACAACTTTCCATTACCCGAACAGCATCACCTTTTAATTGGAAAGAGGTTTGCAGTGCAATCACTTTACAGAAAACTAAACTACACTGAAACTGGTGTCTCAGGCTTGGCAGAGCAAGCACATTAGAAAACTAATCAAGTTCAGGTACTCAGGCAGCCAGGTCTAGCAAAATGTCAGAGTAGCCATTAAGATTCTGCATGTCTTAATTTGAGAATTTCACCAATTCACTGGAAGATGCTAAAGCTCAGAATATTTATAAAAAGGTCAAAATGCAGAACGGTTTGTCATTAAATTTCCCTACAAAATACCCTCATGCAGAAATAAGCCATGTAATGTTGCCGTTCTTAATTCTGTTGACAACGGGTTGTACATATTTTAAAATACTAACTCTTAGCAGCAGTGCTGTCAGTCTGTAGAGCTGTTGTGTACTGCTGCATTATTACCATATTCTATTATTCATAACAGGTTGCTATATTTCATTCTTATTCTTATAGAAATATATTGGTGATTTAAATCCACATGTCATAGGAAAGCATCCTGACCACAGCAATCAAAGCTTCCTTGCTAACTCCTCAGCATTATGTTTTTAATTTGTCTCAAGCTAGAATCATTTAGTTCTGCACAACCCAATTATACGAAATAAAAATTTTCTTTTGACAAATTATATTAAGTCATTCAGGCCAACACCAAGTTTCCCATTGCATTATATGACAAAACTGATGCGTTTGGTGCTACTCAAATGACAAAGACGCTTAGCTCGTAGCATTAGTACAATTTTATACTAGTGCAACATCAGTAACTTCCATTTTGTGAATTTGGCATAATACTAGTGCCACCCTTTGACATTTTCACACCTGACATAAAAAGTTAAAATGTCCTAGCTTTGTACTAGAGCTCTTTTTTTTTAAAACCAAGAGGTTAAAATTGGAGACAGGGAAATTGCATACATACACACCCCAGAATCTGCTGTCTAAAGTAACTCTAAAGAGACCTAACATGGGAAACAGCCATAAATCAGTATTGTCCCTGGAACCTTAACTCTGTTCTCCTGGCATGTAAACTATAACTGAGTCATTAAATCTGCAATCATCTCCATCCCCCCCACCCCACCCCCTGCCACAGAAACACAAGGTATGTGTTCTGTGGCACTCAGTACTTAAGCATTTATATGTTCAGTAAACAACATAGGCCATTACTAACAAAATAAATGTTAAATAGTAGTGATAGTAAGATGCAGTGTAGCTGAAATTCATCTCAGCAGTAGACTAATCATATACAATATATTTGCAATCTTCACCTTATGAATAGATATGTTTTGTTTAACACAAAGTAAAACAAACGGTGTCCTTATAATTGCCGCATTAGCCATACTCCAGTACAGCTTCCCTTCAATCTGCATAGGAGGAAATTAGTAAGAAAATTCAGCATAAACTGAGCCTGCAACACTACATTTTTCAGCAAGTCTGAAATCTAACTAATTTTCATTAGAACATTTTCACTGGCTCATCAACAGGAGCAAGCATTATTTTCCAAGACAGAAATGTAACCCCCTTAGTCTCAGACACTCTATTATACAATCCCATAAGTATACAGTCAGGGCCAGAAATATTGGAACAAGGATAACTGTTTTGGCAGTTGGCCTCGGTACACACTGAAGTTGAAAGGAAACACATCCAGATGGGAGCAAAGTCAGGACTTTCAGCTGTAATTCAAGGGATTTGACAAAAGTGGGGCACTAACCATTCAGGAAGGACAGCCAGTGGCATACACACACACCTATCGTTGGTGGCTCATAAGTAATGCAATGAATGGCTGACAAGCAGCTGCATGGCCAGGGGTGGCCTGTTTCCTGGGTGCCCCATGACCAATCAAGCAGATAAAAGGCCTGGAGGTGGTTCTAAGTGTTACATTTGCAGTTGGTAGCTGTTCACTGGAACTCCCAACATGAGGTCCAAAGAGGTGTCCATGCGAGTGAAGGAGGCCATCATTAGGCTGAGGAAACAAAATAAACCCATCAGAGAGATAGCCGAAACAGTGGGAGTGGCCAATAGAACAGTGTGGAACATCCTGAAAAAGAAGGAATTAACTGGCAAGCTCAGCAACAGCAAAAGGCCTGGAAGACCACAGAAGAAACTAAAGTGGATGACTGCAAAATTCTGCTCATGGTGAAGAGGAACCCTTTCACAACATCTAGCCAGGTCAAGAACGCGCTTGCAGAGGTAGGCATGTCATTGGCAACATCTACAGTCAAGAGACGGCTTTATGAATACAGAGCCTTCACAACAAGGTGCAAACCACTGGTAACGTGCAAGAACAGACAGGCCAGATTAGCCTTTGCCAGCAAACACCTAAAAAAGCCTGCCCAGTTCTGGAATAAGATTCTTTGGACTGATGAAACCAAGATTAACTTGTACCAGAATGATGGGAAGAGAAAAGTATGGAGAAGGAAAGGAACAGCTCATGATCCAAAGCAGACCACATCATCTGTCAAACATGGTGGAGGCAGTGTTATGGCATGGGCATGTATGGCTGCCAATGGAACCGGGTCACTGGTGTTTATTGACTGCTGAGAAAAGCTGCAGGATGAATTCTGAAGTGTGTAGGACTATACTTTCTGCTCAGATTTGGCTGAATGCTGCCAAACTCATAGGATGCCGCTTCATATTGCAGATGGATAATAACCCAAAACATACAGCAAAAGCTACCCAAGAGTTTCTCCAGGCAAAGAAGTGGGATGTTCTTCAATGGCCAAGTCAGTCACCTGATCTCAACCCAATAGAGCATGCTTTTCACTTCCTGAAGACAAGACTGAAGGCAGAAAGACCCACAAACAAGCAGCAGCTGAAGGCAGCTGCAGTAAAGGCCTGGCAAAGCATCTTGAGGGAGGAAACTCAGCATTTGGTCATGTCCATGGGTTCCAGACTTCAGGCAGTCATTGACTGCAAAGAATTTTCATCCAGGTATTCAAGGCGGCCCTTAAGTTTGAAATGATGTTGGTTTGTTCCATTACTTATGAGCCACCAACGATGGGGGGTGTGTGTATGCCACTGGCTACACTTCCTGAATGGTTAGTGCCCCACTTTTGTCAAACCCCTTGAATTACAGCTGAAAGTCCTGACTTCACTCCCATCTGGGTGTGTTTCCTTTCAACTTCAATGTGGTGGTGTACAGAGGCCAACTGCCAAAACAGTTATCCCTGTCCAATATTTCTGGCCCTGGCTGTATATTATAGTAGAAAGAATATTCTGTGTTTAAGAGGGCACATTAAAAATATCTTCCTTTAAAGTAGCTGTCCGAATTCTTTCAGTTCTGGACAACAACTATTCAATGGTTGCCACGTCTCATTTCAACCATACCTACCACTTCTACTGTCCACCCCGTCTCCCTCACTAACCACACAGTCCCTGCCACCAGTTATCCTTCCTCGCAATGGGAAAACAATAACAAACACGTGGCTCTTTCCATTTTAGAAAGAGCCAATAAGTCTTTGATGTTCTAAGGGCACAATCCTATGCATGTTTTGACAGGAAAAATATGTATAGAATTGTGCCCTAAGGAGAGAGAGAGAGCTCTAAGAGCAGCTTAACAAGAATTAACAAGAATACTCATACAGACGTGCGCAGACAACATTGTTAAAAGCATCACATTTGTCTTTGTTGGAGGTACACTATTGCCAAATTTTCTACATTTTGGTGGAGTTGTGTTAAGATTGGTCTACATTGGAAATAAGGAATTCACACTGGCGGAACAGTTTTATTTCAGTTGTAAGTGGTTATATTGAGACTTTTTGAAGCTCAAATAGATGTTTTTCAAATTCACTCTCTAACTTGGAATTTATTTTATTTATTTAAAATATTTATATACCACCCTTCATCAAAACAGATTCCAGGTTATTTACAACAATATAAAATTTAAAATACAGCACACTACAAGCCAACAATACAATTAGAAGATAAGATGTCCAACAGTATTAAAAATGCCTGGGCGAATAAAACAGTTTTGCCTGGAGCCTAAAATATTACACAGGCGTCAAGAAAGCCTCCTTGAGGAGTGAATTCCATAACTGGAGCATCACAGTCATAAAAACGTGCGCGCGCTCTCTCTCTCTGATGGACATCTGCCTCACTTCTGATAGAGGAGGCACTTGGAAATGGCAGATGACCTTAGGGTATGGGCAGGTTGATATGGGATTAGGTGCTCCTTTAGATACTTTACTCACAGAAGCCAAGATAACCTTCACTAGGTAAGAGAGATCCAGACATACCCTAGGACAATTAAGAGTGCAATCCTATGCATGTTTAGACATGCTGGCTGGGGAATCTTGGGAATTGTAGGACTTTTTCTGTCTAAACCTGCATATGATTGTGCCCTTAGAGTGGCTGATTAAGGTCTGGGATATTATGCTCATGAAGCAATTAAAATGTTATGTTCATATTCTCACAAGGAAAAAAAACAGTCTTGATGGCAAATCTGGCTTTTTAATTTTTAAAAAGTATCTTGAGATAAGTTATAACAATTTTGATTTTGCTTCATTTTTGTAATGTTTTATTCTTGTAAGGTATTTCATTCTTTCTATAAACTCTGGAAGTGGAATGGGTGTATTCTCCCCACCCTTTTCTGAAATAAAAAATGAACATATTATATTTGTCAGGAGTTCTTCTCCTCAACATTATGTTTAATGTCTAAAATAGCATTCAGGACCTTTTTGGATACTCCCTCAAGGTGGGACTAATCATCCTGCTTATATAAGAACTATATTCCCTTTGGAGAGCTCCTTACGCCAATGAACCAAAACAGCATTCATGCAATTCTCTGGTTTCTTCAGGTGAGTAAAGACTGGGTTCGGACATCACAATAAACTATGATTGGTTAATTAAGACACAATGATTTAATTAACCAATCATGGGTTATTATGTCATCTGATGGGAGTTTTTTTTAACCCACAATGGCTTATTTGGTCAACATAATCTACTCTGATAACCCATGGTCACAGAGGCTGATGGAATCTGATGGATTTCTGAATGCTCTTGGGGATTTCCCAGTGAAGCAAGCTGGTGATCCAGCCGAGGCCCTAGCCTCACAGTGGAACAGTGAGATGTGGAGGGCCATCGACTCGATTACACCCGAGTGCCCTCTCCAGTGCTGTGGAACCCATTTTGCTCCCTGGTATACTGGAGAGCTACGGGCAATGAAACAGGCTAGAGGTCAGCTAGAGTGCAAATGGTGCAAGTTTCAAAGCAAAGATGAATGAGCCTGCTCTAGAGCACATAATCGTGCTTATTGTATGACGTTGCGGGTAGCAGTGTCTGACGCCACCATCTGCCCAATTTTGTGGGATCAGTTTCTGTTGTTGTGGCCTAATGATGTGGACAAGGTGCTTGCAGCAATGCGACCGACCATGTGCCCTCTTGATCCCTGTCCTTCCTGGCTAATAAAAGCTAACCGAGGGGGTATGACTGGGTGGGTCCAGGGTGTGGAGTGGTGAATGATTCCCTTCAGGAAGGGGTAGTCCCTGCTGTTCTCAAGGAAGCAGTAGTGCGACCACTCCTGAAGAAGCCCACTCTGGACCCAATGATGTTAGACAACTACCGCCCAGTTGCAAATACCCCCTTTTTAGGAAAGGTTCTGGAGAGGGTAGCGGCGGAACAACTGCAGGCACTCTTGGAGGATACCGATTACCTAGACCCATTTCAATCTGGGTTTTGTCCTGGTCATGGGACTGAATCAGCCTTGGTCGCCCTGATGGATGACCTTTAGCAAGAGAGGGACAGGGATAGTGCAACCTTGTTAATTCTGCTTGATCTCTCATCGGCTTTTGATACCATTGACCATGGTATCTATCCTCCTGGATCAACTCCGTGGAATAGGTATCAGAGGCACTGTGTTACAGTAGTTCTGGTCCTACCTGCGGGGCCAATTTCAGTAACATTGGGTGGCCATTCCTCGGCCCCTTGGCAATTGAGCTATGGGGTGCCGCAGGGTACCATCTTGTCCCCAGTGTTGTTTAACATCTATATGAAGCTGCTGGGAGTAGTCATTAGGGGATTTGGAGCTAAATGCCATCAGTATGCTGATGATCCACAGCTCTATCTCCCTGAGACATCTGAATCAGGAGAGGCTGTGCAAGTCCTGGATCAGTACCTAAACTCAGTAATGGGCTGGATGAGGGCCAATAAACTGAAACTGAATCCTGGCAAGATAGAAGCCCTGTGGATGAGTGGTTCCCAAGTCGAGGAGATAGGCTCATTGTCTGTTCTGGATGGGGTTGCACTCCCTCTGAAAGATCAGGTCCGTAGTTTGGGGGTACTCCTAGATCCATCATTGTCACTGGAGGCCCAAGTGGTCACGGCGACTCAGAGTGCCTTTTACCAGCTACGGCTGGTTCGTCAGCCACAGTCTTTCATGGCCAGGGATAGCTTGACCACGGTGGTACAGGCATTAGTAACCTCAACACTGGATTACTGCAATGCGCTCTATGTGGGGCTGCCCTTAAGGTTGCTTGGAAGCTGGAGCTAGTGCAGAATGCAGCAGCTTGGCTGCTGTCGGGAGCTGCCCCTTTCCATCATGTAATCCCTTTGCTGAGGGAACTGCACTGGCTGCCTATTCACTACTGGGCCAGGTTTAAGGTTTTAGTTCTAGTGTACAAAGGCCTAAACAACTTGGGACCAGAATACCTGAGAGAGCACCTTTTTACCAACTTGCCCAGTCACTGAGGTCATCAGAGGGCATATTCCTGGTGGTTCCACATGGACCTATGGCCTCATTGGAGTCCACCAGGAGAAGAGCCTTCAGTGTGGCGGACCCCTTTCTTTGGAATTCCCTGCCTCTGCAGGTCAGCCAGCCACCAACATTGTGTTGCTTTCAGAGCCTCCTGAAAACAGCACTGTTCCAGGAGGCATTCCTTAATTGACCAGTTATGGTTTTTATTGGCATTGTTTTTTAAACAAGTATAACTTTAATGTGGTGTTCTAATTTTTTTATTCTTTTACTGTTTTATTTTTTGTGTTCACCGCTCCAAAATCTGTTCTAGATATGGAGTGGTATATAAATATTGTAAATAAATAAATAAAGGGTTATTGTGTTGTCTGGTGGTCACTGTGGCTTATTTTGGCTGGCTACAGAGTTGTATGGGAAGAGCAGTCAAAACTGCTGTCGCTCTGCTCTTCGCTGGCTTGACACTTAGAAACATGTTGAAGCAACCAAGCCAGCAGTCTATGGGGGGCGGGGGGAGAATGAGCAGGATTGGGGCCAAACCTCATAGCTAGCCTCCCCTACTCAGGAGGCACCCGATGCAGCATCAAAACCCAGCACCCTGACAGCACTGAAAATCTCAGGTGCACCAAAAAGGGGGAGAAGCCTATAAAAGCTTGAAGGTTTGCAGGATCATGACCAAACCTCATACCCAGCCTCTCCTGCTCAGAGGGCACTTGATGCATCATCCAGACCCAGTGCCCTGACAGCAGCAAAAATCCAAGCTTCAAAGAGATGTAACACTCATTCGCTGAAGTGCTAAAGTGAAATTCTCCAGATAGCCATTACCGGCAAGGAGGCTTTAGCGTCTTCCCAATACTGCGATTGCAGATTCAAGCAATTGTGCAAACTTGCAATTGCAGTATTGTGAAGACATTAAAGCATCTTTGCCAGCAATGGCTATGGGAAGAACTGCACTTCAGTGAATGAGCGTTACATCTCTTTGAACCTGGTCCTGATCCTGCAAACCTCCAAAGTTTTATAGCCACCTTGGAGTTTCCCTGAGCCTCGTGTGGCACAGAATGGTAGGCGGCAGTATTGCAACTGAAACTCTCCCCACAACCTGAGTTCAATCCCAGCGGAAGCTGGGTCCCAGGTAGCCGGCTCAGGTCGACTCAGCCTTCCATCCTTCCGAGGTCAGTAAAATGAGTACCCAGCTTGCTGGGGGAAAGGTAGTCATGACTGGGGAAGGCAATAGTAAACCACCCAGCTAGAGTCTGCCATGAAAATGCCAGCAAAAGCGGCATCTCTCTAGGAGTCAGTAATGACTCAGTGCTTGCACAGGAGGAACCTTTCCCTTTTTCCTGGAGTTTCCTTGCTGTCAGCGTCAGGGCGCTGGGTTTTGAGGGTGCATCAGGTGCCTCCTGACTAGCAGAGGCTGTGTGTGGTTTGGTCCTGATGCTGCAACCCTAGTCACCACCCCCTTTTTGCTGCACTTGGGATTTTCGCTTCCCTGGGGCAATTGCTCAAGGTTTTGATGGAGGATTGGGTGCCTCACAACTAGGAAAGGCTATGTGTGAAATTTGGTCTCGATCCTGCAAACCCCCAAGGTTTTACAACTCCATCCCCCTTTTTGCTGCACTCAGGTTTTTCGCTGCTTGGTGAGTGATTATGGCAGGGTTTGATGGTGGATTGGGTGCCTCCTGACTGGGGGAGGCTGTTTATGAAGTTTTGTCTGGACCCTGCAAATGTCCAGCGCTTTAGAGGTGAAACAGCACCACTGCTTGGGCGGGGGGACTGCAGCAGGACAGGGGAAGGGGAAGGTGAGTCAAATTACACACAGTAGCTTAATAAGCTACTCACCATAGCTTATTAGCATGGTCATGTGGCAGGGCATCATGGACTATTTAAAAAAATAAGCTACTGTGAGTAGCTTATTAAGCCACCATGAGTTATTGTGACGTATAAGTGTGAAGGTGAACCTATATTTCAATTAGCTTTCCAAGGTATTTGAAATATGCACTCTGCCCCCTCACTCATCCTTCAAGTAGTCTAAGTCACTGGCACATAGGGTAGGGTCAGATTTTGCTTACAATGCATTTGGACTACTGGACTACATCCCTGACTGTGCTGTCAAATGATGACAGATTGTCATATGCCTTGGGCAGGGCTTATTCCAGAAGTAGGGTGGGGATAGAGCCACTTTGCAGCTTCAGTTGATGCTCTTTTTCCAGCACTATTTTCACCTCCATAATTGCAAGTAGTAAGATGCTTTTGAAGTGTTAATGAGAAAACTGGTTAAAGTGAAAGATGGCCCACAAACACTATCAGATGAACACTTTAAATTATTGGACTCTCTGTTTAGATAAAGCTATAACTAGAAGGGATGTGATTGAAGTATACAGAATCATTAGTTGGTTAGAAAAGGTTAACAGCAGTTATGCATCAGGTTTTAAATAGATAAAATATTTACCATTACATAGTGGCATGTGGAAGGAACTCTCTTAACACTAAACAGTAATTAATGGTCAATACCATCACAGGACTAGACACATTTCTTGAAGTTAGGAGTCTCAATAGCTAACAAGTCAACTCAAGGCATTTACCTTAATGCTTTGGGAAGTACTGTTCAGATTCTGCTGTTATTGTAACATTAAGGGGGAGCCAGAGGTATTAAATTATTTTTCACACAAAGAACAGGATGATGCAAGATGAGCATACTTTGCTCCTCAAATATTCAAATGCAGGATCCAGAGAATCTTGAGTCAAGAAAAAAGTCCACCATTTCTTTCACAGAACAAAATTGGTATATTATCTATATAAAGCTCCTTGATGTTAGATTCCAAGCTGACTAATGAAGGGTTCAGAATGTGGCAGCAGCTGCCATTATAAATCATTAATCCCTTTTGAGATTCCTCTAGTACTGCTATCGGTGACTATTGTGACTTTGCCAAAAGCTCAATGTGTATTGTAGAGAAGGCCAGCAGCTAATGAATGGCTTGTAGGTATTAAATGTCTACAGCCAGTGCAGATTGTACTATTACTGTCACAAATGACCTAATTCTGGTGGGCAGAAGGTAAAACTGGATCTACTGATAGATCTGAGTGATTTGAAGTAAATCAGCAAGGACTGCTGACTCCCAATTGTTTAACAATAGCAGCAACAAAACAACTCCTGCTCTAAATTATAGTGCTGAAATGAAGAAAGACTGTTGTAACGAGTAGATTTTTCTGTGGAAGGACTATGAGATGCATTCAGTTCTGGTACTCAAATCAAATTCCTGGGCTCAAAATTATTTAATTTTAAGTGTGGGAATATTACACCAGACCCTGGTTGGTGGATCTTTGGGTTCTAGTAAAAACAAAGTAGATCCTGCTAGCCTGAAGCCTGTTTTCCATGTCCTAACAAGGGATGGGGTAGGCATTTATTTGAGTCACATTTTAATGCAAACGTATCTAATTGCACTTCCTGAACCAATATGCAAACTGAAACACATACATATTTTAGGCAAAATTGCATACAAAATGCATATATTAGGAGAAATGCACACACAAATGCGTATAAACCTTTCTGAGAACATTTTTTTAAAAATCACAAACTGACGAGGGAACAGGATGGAATGAATTTAAGGTCAGAAAAATTAGAAACTGAGTGGAACCGAAATTGACAGGTTGATCCATCCTTAGACCTAACATACAACAAGTCCAGTAAGTTTGGTGGCAAAAGTTCAAACTATGCAAGATAGTACCAAATGCTTCAATTAATATCTTATTTTGAGAGCAAATGCTTGGTGTTGTGGTGGTGGTAGGGACTTTTCAGGATGACCCTATGTGCCAGGGTGGGACAAATGTCAACCAGCTACCCAGCAATATTCCCCTTCTCCTGTTGTTCTTTTTTCTTTCTTTTGCTTGGCTTTGATGCCAAACACAGGAACCCTGATGGAGCCTGCTTCTCAGGCAGGAAGTTGACTGGAGATTGCCTCCCAGCTCTACGGGGAAGGGCCTTCTCAATCTAGCTGGCCACCTCCACTCAAGGAGAGAACATGCTGTCACCAGGTGAGGGGCTTTGTCCAAGGTTAAGAATTCTAATTATGTACTTTGCAGCCAAAGATGGAGAACCTCTATACAGTCAGTCAAAACAAGACGTGGAGCTGACTGTGGCTCAGATCATGAGCTTCTTGTTGCAAAATTCCGGCTTAAATTGAAGAACGTAGGGAAAACCACTAAACCATTCAGGTATGACCTCAATCATATCCCTTATGAATATACAGTGGAGGTGAGGAATAGATTTAAGGGATTAGACCTGATAGACAGAGTGCCTGAGGAACTATGGACAGAGGTCCGTAACATCGTTCAGGAGGCAGCGACTCAATCCATCCCAAAGGAAAAGAAATGTGAGAAAGCAAAGTGGCTGTCTGATGAGGCTTTACAAGTAGCTGAGGAAAGAAGGGAAGCGAAAAGCAAGGGAGAAAGGGGAAGATATATCCAACTGAATGCAGAGTTCCAGAGAATAGCAAGGAGAGACAAGAAGGCCTTCTTAAATGAACAATGCTAAGAAATCGAGGAAAACAACAGATTGGGAAAGACTAGAGATCTCTTCAAGAAAACTGGAGATCTCAAGGGAACGTTTTGTGCAAAGACGGGCATGATAAAGGACAAAGAAGGCAGGGACCTAACAGAAGCAGATGAGATTAAGGAGAGGTGGAAAGAATACACAGAAGAACTATACAGGAAAGATCTGAATGTCCCTGATAGCCATGATAGTGTGGTCACTGAACTTGAGCCGGACATCCTAGAGAGTGAAGTCAAGTGGGCCTTAGCAAGCATTACTAACAACAAAGCTAGCGGAGATGACAGTATTCCAGCTGAGCTACTTAAAATTCTAAAAGATGATGCTGTTAAAGTGCTGCACTCAATATGCCAACAAATTTGGAACACTCAACAGTGGCCACAAGACTGGAAAAGGTCAGTTTACATTCCAGTTCCAAAGAAGGGCAATGCCAAAGACTGTTCAAACTACCGTACAATTCCGCTCATTTTACATGCCAGCAAGGTGATGCTCAAAATCCTACAAGCTAGGCTTCAGCAGTATGTGAACCGAGAACTACCGGAAGTACAGGCTGGGTCTCGAAGAGGCAGAGGAACTAGAGATCAAATCGCCAACATTCGCTGGATCATGGAGAAAGCAAGAGAATTCCAGAAAAATGTCTATTTTTGCTTCATTGACTACGCTAAAGCCATTGGTTGTATGGATCACAACAAACTCTGGCAAATTCTGAAAGAGATGGGAGTAGCAGACCACCTTACCTGTCTCCTGAGAAACCTGTATGAGGGTCAAGAAGCAACAATAAGAACCAGACATGGAACAACCGATCGGTTCAAAATTGGGAAAGGAGTACGACAAGGCTGCATATTGTTGCCCTGCTTATTTAACTTCTATGCAGAGTACATCATGAGAAACGCTGGGTTGGATGAATCACAGGTTGGAATTAAGATTGCCGGGAGAATTATCAACAGCCTCCAATACACAGACGATACCACCATAATGGCAGAAAGCGAAGAGCATCTAAAGAGCCTCTTGTTGAGGGTGAAAGAGGAGAGTGCAAAAGCTGGTTTGAAACTCAACATTACAAAAACAAATATCATGGCATCTGGCCCTATCACTTCCTGGCATATAGAAGGGGAAGAAATGGAAGCAGTGACAGATTTCATTTTCTTGGGCTCCAAGATCACCGCAGACGATGACTGTTGCCATGAAATTAAAAGACGCTTGCTCCTTGGGAGGAAAGCTATGGCAAACCTAGACAGCATATTAAGGAGCAGAGACATCACCTTGCCGACAAAGGTCCATATAATCAAAGCTATGGTTTTCCCAGTAGTAATGTATGGCTGTGAGAGCTGGACTATAAGGAAGGCTGAGCGCTGAAGAATTGATGCTTTCGAACTGTGGTGCTGGAGAAGACTCTTACGAGTCCCCTGGACTGCAAGGAGGTCAAATCAGTCAATCTTAAAGGAAATCAACCCTGAGTGCTCATTGGAAGGACAGATACTGAAGCTGAAGCTCAAATATTTTGGCCACCTAATGAGAAGACAAAACTCCCTGGAAAAGACCCCGATGCTGGGAAAGATTGAAGGCAAAAGAAGGGGACGGCAGAGGATGAGATGGCTAGATAGCATCACTGATGCAATGAATATGAACTTGAGCACACTCCGGGAGAGAGCGGAGGACAGGAAGGCCTGGCATGCTATGGTCCATGGGGTCACGAAGAGTCGGACACGACTTAACGACTGAACAACAAAGAATTCTAAATTATTCTCAAGCTCAAAAAGGTCTTCCAATATTTTATTTTTATGTTCTCTAGACTGTATTTATGCAACCCTCCTTTTTCTGAGCTTAATGTTTTCAAATATATCCAAGTCCTTTTTGATACTCCGACCAAATGAAAATTGTGAAGGTGTTTTCACTTTATTTCTTTAAAATGCTGTTTAAAGTGAAAGAATCTGGAATATTCCTTGACAGCTGAAACAATTCCCACATTTTGAGAACTAGACTGCTGAGGCAGCTGACTGTTTGCTTGTTTTTTTTTAAAAAAAAGAACATATATTTCTATGTACCTGCTTCAGAGTTTAGAGTCCTAGGGGATTTTAGAGCAAAACCCATAGGTTTATGCAGAACATTCTCAGAAAAAGGGTGTAAATACCATCCAAGCCTGAATATTGCTATCATAATACCCACTTGTATGCCAAACAAGCGCTTAAGTGGAATTTCTACCCTCTGAAAAGAGAGGAATGAAGAAAATGCACTGTTATATCTGTTAAGCTTGCTTGTTTCAAAGCCAAGTTAGAGACAGAATAGAAATGCTATATGAACAAACCAGATGTAACCTATTAGTAGTTTTCTAAAGGATAACCATCAGTATACAGTATTTATGATACTTCTGGTCTATTAGCACTTAGTAAACTTAACACACCAACAAAACTTCATCTATACATGTCAGCTGATCTCCAGTGGTGCAGGTTCTAGTCTCATCACTACTCCCTTCACATGCAGTATTTATATTTCAGGAAACATTAGAGTTAGTGTTTTAGCAGGACAAAATATACTCATTTATGCCAAACATATAACTTAAGATATAACTCAAAATTTGCAGGAAACAACAGCAGACGGACAAAGGGAAGAAATAAAATTTACTGTTTTAAGATAAAGGAGGAAACTTGACTAGGTATCCTAGAATTCCCAGTTACTCTCTACAGATGCAGAATATTTTAGGAAAGACTGTTAAGAAATAGGCTAATTATGAAGATAACAAATGAAAGCATTTTAATGAAGTAGTAATAGTGATAAGAAATACTATCAATAGTTTATCAAAGGAAGTTAAGAGTTATGGAGGGAGCAATCCTATGCTCCCTAGACAGCGACTGGGGGACACAGGATTTTTCAGTTTCTAGGCTCTGAGGCTGGAACCAGGGCTCCAGCTTTGGAACTAAGAAACCGTGCTCCCTGCCCCTGCCCCCTTGTAGCTGGCGTGGCTCTCTCCACGCTGGCTATGTCTCTGTGCTAAGAAACTGAGTTCAGAGACAGGGAAAAGTGGGCTGTCCCGGGGGCGGGGAGGGGAGGAGACTGCAGAAGCTGTGTTATACAGCTTCCTATGCACCATGTTGCCTCCCCTCTCCCACTCCGAAGCTCCACAGCTAGGCAGGTGAAATCGCCTGTCTAGCCAAAAATTCAGGATGGCTGAAGCACAGAGACGAAGATCGCCTCTGTGCTCCAGCTGTCCTGCATTGGACAGACATCAGCCTACAAGTTCGGAGGCTGATGACTCCATAGGATTGCACCCTAAGAGATGTGGGCTGGACAAAGACATAATTGACAATGAATGGATGGTTTTGGCAAAACTAAAACAGTCGATTACTTATGCAGCCAGGCATGTGGGGACATTAAGGCAGGGCTTGCTTGAACATTCACATCCCCTCTACACTTTAGCCCTACTTGTGTTGCAGGCAAACAGCTGCATATGGCTTTGGTGTGTAAAAGGTTGGTAGCCTCAGACTAAGGTTGTGTAGGATTCTCCTAATCTCTTTCAGTTTCGCCTTGCTCCCTAAATCTTGCTTTCCCACATAACCCCTGCTGATTGTAACAAAACTGAGATGGAGCCAGGATTACCTCCAAAATCCTTGCTTACTGCAAATGAGCTGGGTTAGTTCCTGCTTGGCTCCCAACATTATGGGACTGTTTGTGTGTAACAGTGGCAAATTGTGGGTTAATTAACCCAAGATTTGCCACAATGCATACTGTATACATTCCTACTAACTGTAGATTATCTTGTGTTGTCTAATCCAAGATTAACTTAAAGTGCCCAGGTCTGGACATCACATAGGAACCCCAGATTGGGGGCTGAATATTCAAAATGGGTGCAGAATGCGCCTGACATGTGCATTCATTAACCCACAATTTGCTGCCGTTACATGCAAGCTGGGTCATTATGTGAGAGCAGATAATAGTCAGGAAATTACATCTTGTTATCCAGATCAAATGACAGCAATATGGTTGATCTGATTCTAAGGAATATTGAGGTTTTAGACATGGACGTTTCTACCCTTAAAGGCAACTTAAACATAATTTCAAATGAATAAATACACAGAATAACAGCCTATAATATTGATAAATAGGAATCTGACCCCCCTACTCCCCTAAAAAAAAACTTGATAGAATGAATAAAACAGGCTAAAGTTGAGACATCCTTCAACCCACCCACCCCCAATCCTTTATGAACTTACTTTAGGAACTCTAAGCTTATAGAAGATTGGTTTCTCCTTGATCTCTCTGACCATACTGATAAAGCAAGAATATTTGAACAAATATTAATTACAATATGTCGGATTTTCAGACAGGAAATTTAGATTATATATTAACATGTGATGCAGAGGCACATCAGTAATTAACACATGCAAATCCCTGAGACAAGCTTACCCAGGAAAACAGATAGTAGTTTTGCAATGTGAACAGCAGCACAAGTCATTAAATGCAATGCAAGAAAAATTGTTTGTCACAATCACTGTCAATAAATCAAACCCTAGATATCATGGGGCTCCAGCCAACACAATCAGATACACAAAACATATATCCTGAGAGCCACTAAATAATATGACCTGCTAACGCAGAGCTTCCTTCTGAATCAGGAAATAACACAGCAAGAATTCTTTTGTTGCAATAGTCCATCTGTGTATATTATAGGAGGCCTACTACTATTCCTAGGCTCATTATATTAACATATTTTTAGGGTTATATTACATTAACCTGTGAGTGAAAGCTGTGCACAGTTTGAAGAAAACCAGCACCTGTGACTACAATGCCCCATGTTGCAATCCTCACAGGAGAAGTAGCAAGAAGAAAAGCATTTAAAAAAATTAAACGAAAGGTAACTGCATTTACTTGCTTCCATCCCTTGTTAGCCTTTCCTCCTTCATCCCAACACGCTGCCTACATTTTAAGGTCTGCAGACCAGGATCCCATCTTTTGCTTATGAAGTGATATGTTCTCTGATAATACTACATATAAACAACAGAAGGTATTAACAAACTCCTATCACTCAAGAGTGAGGCATTTTCATACTTGGGGTTTCATTACGCTTTTGGCAGCTGAAAGCATGCAACAGAATCAAGTACATCACTAGCACACTTTCCTGCAATGGAAAAAGGATAGCAGGTTAAATGGGTCCAGTAAGGCTGCTGTGATCACCTGTGGATGAAGGGATTTGAATCCTAACTGTGACTTCTGACCCTTTTGTGACTAGATTTGTTTGCAGCACGTACCAGAGGCATTCTGACTCCTTCAAACGTTTTGGCTCAACTTGTGCCACACCAGTGAAACATCTCCTCTCAAACTTTTAAAACTTGGCCCTTTTAAAACTTACTCTATCTTGCAGGTGCTCCCACCCTACCCATCCTACTGTTAATCTTGCCAGCAGACAAATGTGCAGAATCCTTGTATATGTATGCAGCCCACTGCTGTGCGTAGAAGGGATCTGTGGACTGAAACACAAAACCAAAAATGGCATTCAAAAAGAGGACCAGAACGAGGCATGTCAGACTCCCTCCCTAAAGCCAGACAGCCACACAGAGGCAGCAGCAAAAGAGGAAGAAGCTACTATTGGCTGAAGCTCCCTGCTGTTCTCTGCTTCTTAGTAGTTTCTGTGGTTGTTACAGAAGTTTTGATGGCTGGAACACTAGATCTCTGCTACTGGGAAGAAAATGCCTCTATCTCTGACTGTTACACAGTTCTCTCCCTCCATGGAACTTGGCATCCTCTTCCAAGTGCCTTGTTTTTCCGCCTCCCAAAGAATACTGCCCCACAGACAGCCACTGAGTTAACTCATCAATAAACTGAGGGGAGCTCCCCCTTTAAGAGGAGCTAAAGTGGTAGAGCTGATATATGACATATAAAAAGGAAGGTCTTTTCTGCAGTGGCACCACAGTTGTGGAATGAGCTTCCCAGAGAAATTCACATGGTGCCCACCTCGTGCTCATTTTGGCACCAGGTGATGACTTTTTTATTCTCCCAGCCATTTTAGATTTTTAGTTGTTTTTATCTGGTACTGTATTTTAAATGTCTTGCTGCTAGCTTAAGTTTGATTGTTTTATTTTTATGTTGTAGTTTTAAAGTTTTATATTGTATTTTATCGATATTGTATTGTTTTGTATTTTATGATTTTAATTTGTTGTAAACCTCCCAGACAACTTCGGCTATTCAGCAGTATAGATATGTCAAAAAATACATACATACATACTATATACATACTATAAAGGAAAGGGGCAAACAAATCTGCAGACAACTGCTTCTTAAACACCAGCATATTATAAGCAAGGAATATGGAGACGGAAATGTTACTTCCCAAAAACAGCCTCCATTTTCATGAAACAGATTGTTGGGAGAAGTCAAAACTGCTTATATACAAATGCATAAACAAGGGAACATCTTCAATGGTAGTGGTGGTGTTCAAAGGGGCTGCATATGGTCTACCAGCACGGGTGCACTTCATATACCCACCCATCCTGGGATCCTTTAACTAAGTTGCTCCATGCCAGCTGAAAATGGACAGCTTGGTATTAGATAAATTGGATGGGAGGGGGTCAAAGACATAAGAATTAAAACTATAAACCACTTACGGCAGAATTCTATGGCTGCTAGACAGCAGCTGGATGACCACAGGATTGTTCGGTTTTGAGGAACCGACCTTGGAGCCCATGCTCCAAGGTTGGTTCCCAGAAAACCACTTCCCCACCCCCTCCATCTCATAGGCAGCACAGATCACCCCCGGGCTCCGCGTTCGGAAGAGCAGTGTGGAGTGAGGCAGAAGGGAGCATTCCTAGGGGTGGGGAGTGCGAAATTTCCGATACGATACTTCCTATGCGTCATCCACCCCCCCCCCCCGCAAAGTCCTGTGGCTAGACAGCTGACATCAGCTGTCTAGCCGTGAATGCAGGGTGGCTGGACGTAGAGAAGATCTCCTTCACGCTCCACCTGCCCAGCATTAGATCCGATAGGACTGCTCCCTTAGGGATTTTATTCTATTTAGTGGTATATACATATCACAAATAACTAAGTAATCAATTAAAAACATAAGAAAAATTGAACATTTATTTTAAAAGCATTAAAATGAAAATCAACATTTACCAGTTTAACAAAAGCTCCAAAATACCATATATGTTGGCAGTTCCAGCAAGTATAAATGCAAGTTGCTTACCTGTAACTGTAGTTTTTTGAGCGGTCATCTGTGCATCACAAATATGGGATCTGCACCTGTGTGGAGCCTCGCTTCAGGAACTTTCTAAGGCTGAGGAAAAACGTTTAGGTGGGAACCCTCCCCCACCATCCTTGTGTGCATGTCCAAGCAGGTTTCCACATATCATCTCAGTTCCTTAAGACTGACATGTTACAGCCTCAGATATGAGGAAAATATTACACCTCAATACCGACATCAAACAGCCATCGAGATTGAAGTGGGGACAGTGGATGGGCTGTGTGAATGCACAGATGACCACTCAAAGAACTACTGTTATAGGTAAGCAACCTGCATTTCTTCTTCATGGTCTCTGTGCATCACACATATGGGTGAGTAACAAGTTTATAATGCTTCACAAAAGTTGAGGGATTAGACTACTCAAGTCCAGCGATGGTACACCCCAAAGCGGTGGATGCTGCCACTGCACGTGTAGAATGCACCTTGACATTAATGGGGAGCTCCTTTTCTGCGACCTCATATGCTAACTGAATAGTCTGTACTATCCACAACTGGTAGTCCTTTCTTCACTCCCCCATAACACATAAAAAGCCTTTGTGACTTCTAAAAAGATTCAGTCCTGGATTTGTAGAAAGCTAGTGCCCTACAAACATCTAAAGCATGCATGTTCTTCTCTGTATCCAACTCAGGAGATGGAAAAAAGGTTGGCAACATAACTGATTGGTTGATATGGAAATCAGACACTATCTTTGGCAGAAATATGATATCTGGTCGGAGAACTACCATGTCCCTGTGAAAAAGAAGATACGGCAAATCAATCCGTAAAGTAGAGCATTCACTTCCTCCCCTGGAAGATGTTATAGCTACCAAAGAACACAACCTTCCAGGTTAATAAATGGAGATCAATCATAGCGAAGGGTTCAAATGGCTTTGCTGTCAAAACCTGAAGCACTACCAAAAGGCTCCATGGCCGAACTATCATAGAGATGGATGGAGTAGTTTTTTACACCCTTCAAAAAGTGCGTAAGAAGAGGGTGAGTAAAAATCGAACCCCCTTGTATTGGTCCCCTGGTCACCAAAATGGCTGCCAAATGTGCTTGTACAGACAAGTATTTAAGTCCCTTTTTATATAAATAGTGAAGAAAACAGAGTATGTCCATTACAGAACAGCATGAAGAAATAAAACCAGTAGACTCCGCAAAAGACCGAAAAACCTGCCATTTACTAGCATAAGAATGTTGCATGGCTGGTTTTCTTGCTGCATCTAATACCTTCTGCACCTCTTTCGGTATAGAAGGGAATTCAATCACTTCCAAGCCATCAGGCTCAGTGTCTGCAAATCTGGGTGATGGCGCATACCATTGTGTTGAGATATGAAATTCAACTGCAATGGGAGACAAGAAAACTCTCCCATGGCTAAACAGCCTTGGCCATGATAGGGCAATCAAGATGCAGTTGGTGCTGTCTCCCCTGATTTTCACAATCATTCTTGCCGAACGGGGGAACAGAGGAAAAAGGTAGGACAAGGTCCTGGACCACTGTAGTAGGAACACCTCCCCCATCAACTAACGACCTGCTCCTGCTCTCGAACAGAACCTCCTGCAGACTGTGTTCACCTTGGTTGCAAACAGGTTCACCAACGGTCAGTCCCACCTTCAAAACAGCCAGTGTAAAATTGTTGGTGACAACTCCCACTCGTGGGACAATCAGTAACTGCGATTTAGGGAGTCTGCTGAGAGACTGTCTACTCCTGCAATATGTAGGGCCATTAAACAAATGCTCCTCGGAACGGTCCATTTAAACATTTTTAGTGTCAGGTGCACCAAGTTGGATGAATGAGTCCCCCCTTGCTTGTTTAAATGCCAACGGACAGACGTACTGCCCATTAAAATATGTACAGTTCAGGAGACAGGTCTCAAATGCCCAATGGGCCTTCCATATAGCCAGAAACTCCAAACAGTTTATTTGCCGTCTTTTCTCCTTCAAGTCCGATAACCCCTGGGTCCAGAGATGGCTGCAGTGAGCCCCCCATCCTAAAAGAGAAGCATCTATCATTATAACCTGAGATGGAGGCGGCTGTATGAAGGGAACCCTTTGCTGAAGGTTGGTTATGTCCATCCACCATTGTAATCACTGCACAACCCTGTCCGGTACTGTTAACTGGATCCGTCGCGTATCGGCTGCAATGCTGCATGCTCGAAGGAACTAGTTCTGTAATGGCTTCATTTGGAACCTTGCCCATTCCACTACCGAAACCGTTGCCACCATGTACCCCAACAAACTTGATGGTATGCAAGGTTGTATGCTGTGGTAGAGGGAAATGGCCAGCCACACTGAAGTCTGCACTCTGCTTAGGGGGAGGAAAGCACAGGCCATCCAAGAATCCAACACTGCTCCGATGAATTGAATGATTCGAGATGGTCGAAGAATAGATTTCTTGTGGTTGACACCAAGTCCTAACACAGACAAACAATTTAGAACAACTACAACAGCC
Organism: Heloderma suspectum; assembly: GCF_057233095.1. Lineage (NCBI taxonomy): Eukaryota > Metazoa > Chordata > Lepidosauria > Squamata > Helodermatidae > Heloderma > Heloderma suspectum. The sequence continues at coordinate 237,362,343 of NC_139461.1, forward strand.
CGATCTAGAGCACCCTTTGATGTAGCAACTAGTCGCCAATTGTTGAGCTAGGGAAATGACCTGGATCTTGAGGTAAGCACATACTACTGGCATGCGGTTTGTAAAGACTCTTGGAGCCATTGCCAACCTGAATGATAGAACTCAAAATTGGAAGATGTCAGTACTGATCATGAAACGGAGAAAACTCCGGTGAGATTCTTCGATTGCTATGTGAAAGTATGCATCCTTGAGATCCACGGCAGCAAACCAAACATCTCTCCGCAGGAAGGGAAGAATTGTGGCCAAGGTGGTCATTCTGAATCTCTTGGTTGTGATAAAACTATTCAAATTCCGAAATTCCAAGATAGGACAAAGTCCTCCATCCCATTTGGGAAATTCCATCAATCTTATTAAAAACACACACACACATGCAAACAATTTTGGAACATGAAGTAAAACGAAGTGAGAGGTAAACGATGAGTCCTTCTCAAAGCTATCTTGCACTGGTCACTTCTGGGACTTCATAGGTACAGAATAATCATCAGCGAAGCACTGGAAGGCAAATGTGTACCAGAGAAAGAAGATGAGTAAATGACGTGTTTCTGGAACAGAAGGCCAAAGTATAGCTAAAGATGTGCCTTGTTTTTCCCCCAGATGCAAATTCTGAACATGGCCACTTGAAACAAACCTCAAAAGTTCCAAGACGCAGATGTCAGTTAATTCCAGCAGGTTAAAAAAACTGCTTGACCTCCAGTGACAATTCAGTGACAAGAATAACTTGAGACCCTCAGAGCATTTTTGGTGACCGTTACCAAACACTTAACTGTGAAACATAGGTGACTGGAAAGAAAGACGGAATACAGGAGTGACAAACTGGTAAGCAAAAACCAATGCAGGCATCACAATAGGCGAGAAGTACAGTAGTATAAAGAGGGGACATCACTCCAGCCCTGCACCTTAGAAGGGGATGCACCTGACAATGACAATCAAGATCCCTAAGACCTTAAACTACCTGAAGACTGTTCAAACCCCATGGAGGGATGCTACTATGGAGGATGCAACAAGTGTAATGGAGACAGTAATGGTGTACTGTTCAGAGGTGTTACCCCAATGTTGCCATTTATTTGTTGAAATCAATAACATGCAAATATGCCGTATGTTGCCCAAACCATTATATACAAGATTAGAAAGGAAGATACAACAGATTCATATAAACTCCAGATTTTGTGGCACAAATGCCAAGTGACAGGACTGTTCTCTGTACTGAAGCCCCAAAGAGGAGGCTTCAGTAAAGAAACACAGTTGCTCCCAAATGTCAAAAAGTCAAGTGCAGGTAATTGAGCATATCCTATGTTAGTTCACTTCTCCATTTATATAAGCTCCACTTTTGTTCCTCCATCATGCAAGGTCATTTCTGATGTGGCTTTTTTCTTCAAAGGCTTTGAAATTCTGTTTGAGATAATCTGAAACTCACTTGCCATGGAAAAGGGAGTTCTGGTGGGTCACCCAAACCTGGCCCCAGCTAATGGAAGCCATGCCCCAAACCTCAAACACAATGCCTAATAAAGGGAAAGGAAACACAGCACAGCCCCAATAGCTTCTGCTGAAAGAATTGATTTTCATTTCCTGGTTTTCAGAAAAAGATTTGCAGTGTTTGGGTTTTTAGTAAGCAATATATTCCAGAAGCCTGGAAAGAGCATCTTTTCCTTGACAATCAAAATGAACATTAAATGAAATCTGCAAAGCTATTTTCCCTTGCACAGTCAAGAGCTGACAGAAGGGGAAGCAGAGAGGTCACATAAAAGACAAACATGAAGAAGCTGAGGGAGAAAGTGTAGAACAATCATCCTGAATTGCTTCAAAAATATAATGAAATTAAGGTCACCCTGACAGAAACACTCAGATCAGAGGAAATTTAGTATTTTTTTCCTACACTCTACAGATAAAAATTTGGAAGCATTCTGTCAAATCAGCATCTGTAAATTAAAAAACAGACATGCACCAGCACAGGCCTCACCCTCTGTCTTCACTAGCAATGTTTATACCATCTTAAGAAAGATGTCTGAGCTATGTTGCTTATCCTAGTGCTTTTTACAACAGGGTAATCTACAAGACTCCCCCCCCATTCTGAAATATCTGAGTCATATACTGCTCTCTCAAGACTACCCTGTAAACCTAACTTTAGGAAAGTCCATATTTATCCCATAGTTTGTTCCCCATGAAATGACACTTCAAGGATCTGTTTTTATCTCACCCTGTGATGTCTCACTATATGCACAGCTGCCTAATTATCAAGAAGCTAAGAGCAGCAGCAGCAAAAACTGGAGCAGAAAAAACAAAACAGATTTTGAGAGTGAGACACCCTGGGTTCTCTGCTTTCACGGAAATCTGCTTTCAGACACATACAGCACAACTGATCCATGTACACCCTGCTACATTATCAATTACGCTCCATTTCTACACATAATTCTCTCACAAAGCCCAGGGACCTAGGTCAATTATAGGTCTATTCTGCACTATCACCTTACAACAGAAGAATCTCAAACACTTAGCATATATTAATTGGGCTTGACACTCCCAGAGTACTTTTCAGCAACTTCAGAGGAGCAGAGGGAATGCCTGTGTACAAATTGGGGAGGCGGGGTCATGTTTATACAAATTATGTCTTCTCATCAACAAGGCAAATGCCTGAGTTCAAATAAAAATAAATAAATAAACAGAGTCATTAATCAGTCCCTCTCTAGACTCCGTTTTTTGAGTAACAGTTTTGTATTCTATTCACCAGCATATTTGGTTTCTGCACAAAACCGACGGCCACAACTGCATGGTGTTTCAATGAATTTGTCTTTTCTGTAAAACACACAATTTCCATCTCCAGGTAGTGTCAGTACTTAACTAGGCATTTGATTGCTTTGATTCCTGCTTGTCACACAGACAGCAAGGAAAAATGAAATTGCCAACATTCAGCAGTGCTGCCAATTGCAGCTGATGCACTTCCATTCTGTCCACCTAATGCAGTGATTCAGACCAATATGCTGTGAACACTATCGTCTTGTTATCAACAGCACCAGTGAGGACAGATAAGGGAAAAATTAGAATTTAAAGACACACATCAAGACCAAACCACCCATCACATGCAACGAAGCTCTATGTTAATCTGTATACTCTTGGAAGGATGTAAGGTCACTCAGGCTGTAGCACCACAAAATCTGCCTTCCCAATCAGGAAGTAATTCTGTGCAAGGATAAAGAAGAGGCCTGTAGATTTCTGTGCCCTCAACCCATCTCAGAATCACTTACCACATGACATTTTTCTTACATGGAAATAATCTCTGCGCTAGAAAAAGAATGTCCACTATTGCACATAAAATAGAGGGTACAAGTATATTGCATTATGAATACATGAACTGGAAAGCCAATGTGCGCATATGTGTTACTGAAGCAAAATTAACTCTTGTACCCCACTTAATACAAGACAAATATGCTTTTTCCTATGCAGAGGTATTACTAGCAAATATATTACTTATGCAGCAGCTGTAAGAAAAGTGTTTGAAGAAAAGTATAAGGAAAAAGGACACATTCAGCCATTTAATATGAAGAAGTATTAAGTACAGGCCTTGAAAGGTTTCCCAATGTGATCTTCAACTAACTCATGCTCCAAATGTTTCGGAGCATTGCTACTTCTGCTTGAAAGAACAGAAAGGAACTATAATCATCTACCCAGGCCCCCACACCTAAATGGGTGAAACCTAGACGGTTCTTTGCTTTATTTCTGGTATAGCTTAACAGAACAATATTGAGGTAAGAAAGCCATTCACAGTACAAGGACAACTTCAGAACAGAAATGTAAAAATTATTCCTGAACCTGTTAATCTGGAAGAATGGCTATAACTCTGTCAACTGCAGCAGTGCTAACTGCTGGAACAAAGTCAGACCATGAAGAAAACAGCAGCAGTGGCAAATGGCCCTTGAGGGTGGGATGGGGAGGAACATCATCCATCCTCCCTCCCTCCCTCCCTCCCATCCCACCTGTCTTTCTCTGCACTCCCCTTTCAGGCAGCAAGCCAGCAGCATGCACTTACATTCTCCAAGGCTGGCTAATGCTGAGTGAGAAAAATCATAAGGAAACTCCTACTGGATCTAGGAGAAGAGATCACATGCATGTTAAATACTGGAAAGAAGAAAGAAGAAATGCCCATGGACATTAACAACATGTAGATACATCTGGCGTCGAGGGAGGGGGGGCTGTTCTGAGGGGAGCAGCTTGTGCACACAACTCTGTGGATGTAGGCCAATAGTGTTAAGGTGAATCCAGACAAGACAGAGGCAACGTTAGTAGAAAACCTAAACCCACTTGGAGGTTTCTAGAGAGTCAGGATCTTTCCCCTTTCATTCATGCCCTTATAACCTCTACTGACTACATTACTACACTCTGAGCACAGCTTCCCTTGAGAATTATCCTGAAATCGCAGCCGGTACACAATAAGAACATAAGCACATAAGAACATGAGAAGAACCATGCTGGATCAGACCAAGGGTCCATCTAGTTCAGCATTCTGCTCACACAGCTGTCGACCAGGAACCCACAAGCAAGGCATGAGAGCAACAGCACCCTCCCACCCATGTTCCCCAGCAACTGGTGTACATAGGTTCACTATCTCTGGTACTGGACGTAGAACATAGCCATCAAGTCTAGCAGCCATTGATAGCCTTTTCCTCCAGGAATTTGTCCAACCCCCTTCTAAAGCCATCCAAATGGGTGTCCATCACTTCATCCTGTGGTAGTGAATTCCATAGTTTAACTATGCAGTGCATGAAGAAGTACTTCCTTTTATCTGTCCTGAATCTCCCACCAATCAGTTTCATAGGATTACACCAGGTTCTAGAATTTTGAGAGAGGGAGAAAAATGTCTCCCTATCCACATTCTCCACACCATGCATAATTTTGTAGACCTCTGTCATGTCTCCCCTTACCCTCCTTTTTTTCCAAGCTAAACAAACCCAGCTGTTGTAACCTTCTCTCATAGGGGAGATGCTCAAGCTCCTTGATGATTTTAGTTGCCCTTTTTTGCACTTTTCCCAGCTCTACAATATCTTTTTTTGGTGACCAGAACTGTACACAGTATTCTATGAGTGGTCGAACCATAGATTTGTATAGGGGCACTATGATTTTGGCATTTTTATTCTCAATTCCTTTTCTAATTATGTCTAACATGCAGTTTGCCATTTTACAGTGGCCGCACGCTGGGTTGACATCTACACTGAGCTGTCCACCACAACCACTTTTTCTTCTAACCACTCTAAATAATTTGGTGTCATCATTTTTTTTTCATTTCATTTTTTTCATTTCATTTCTATACCGCCCAATAGCCAAAGCTCTCTGGGCGGTTCACAAAAATTAAAACCAAAAAGTACACAGTAAAACAATACAAAAATATACAATAATTTAAGCCACAATATTATAATACAACCAGAATGAAACCTAGCAGCAATGTAGAGATTTAAAATACAGATTTAAAACAACAAAGCTAAAAGACTAGGAAGCTAAAATGCTAAAATGCCTGGGAGTACAAAAAGGTCTTCACTTGGTGCCAGAAGGAATACAACGTAGGTGCCAGGTGAACCTCTCTAGGGAGCTCATTCCACAGCCGGTGTGCCACAGCAGAAAAGGCTCTCTTCCTAGTAGCCACCCGCCTCACTTCCTTTGGCAGGGGCTCACGGAGAAGGACTACTGAGGATGATCTTAAAGTTTGGGCAGGTATATATGGGAAGAGATAAACTGCAAACATCCGCAAACTTGGCCACTCCACTGCTCATTCCTACTTCCAAATCATTTATGGATAGGTTGAGAAGCATTGGTCCTAATACAGATCCCTGTGGGACCCCAATATTTACTTCCCTCCATTGGGAGAATTTACCACTTATTCCTACTCTCTGCTTTCTGTTCTTTAACCAGTTACTGATCCATAAGAGGACCTGTCCTCTTATTCCATGACTGCTAAGTTTGCTCAGGAGTCTTTGGTGGGAGACTTTGTCATAAGCCTTTTGGAAGTCCAAGTAAACAACCAGATCACCCCTGTCTACATGTTTATTGACACTCTCAAAGAACTCTGAAAGGTTAGTGAGACAGGACTTACCTTTGCAGAAGCCGTGTTCATTCTTTTTCAGCGGGGCTTGTTTTTCCATATGCTTACTAATTTTATCTTTAATAATGCCTTCAACCAATTTACCTGGAACAGACATTAAGCTAACCGGCCTGTAATAATACTGTAATAATACTGTGGAATAGGTTATCCCTCTATATAGATGGTTTGCCTACCTGCCATGCCTCTACTCCAGGTGCTTCCCAGTTATCCAGCTGTGAGGGGGATGGACACACCAAACACTGGAAAGAATGCAACCACATCTTTTTTAGGACTGTTTTGGCAGTTTATGTTCTATTAACTCTGAGGTCTCCAACGTGGTGCCCATGGGCATCAATGTGCACACACACACACCTCTCTTGGTGCCTGCCAAGCTCCCTGCTCCTCCTGATTTTTATTTTAAAAGGGTTTTTTAAATTTTAAAAAAAAATTAACTGGGAGGCTGGCATGCTGCAAACTGAAGTGCCACCATCCAGTGCCATCTTTATTTCCAAAAATGCCTCTGGGCCCCACATATGCTGAAGGCTGGTCAGAAGTGTTCTAGGGTGCTAGAGCAAGGTGGAAAGCAAGTTGTTGGGGGGGTTTTGCCTGTGATCTTGTGAGTTTTGCCTGGGGTATGCGTGTGTGTGTGTTTCTGAGAACCATCAGCAGGCCTTCTGTTAAATGGCTATTTTGTTGTGCTTTGTGGGGGCTTAAACACCACCACTGCACTGTACTCAGCTTCTTGGCCAAATTACTCATCTCTGAGCCTCATTAGTTTATTTTCTATGATATGGGTGTCAAAGCAGAAAGCTGGATACAAAAGAGTGGTTTTCTGTTTTGGAGCTCAGACCCCACCTCTGCCTTATACTTAGGTTCTTGGGCAACTTACTTTTCTTATAGGCTCACCAATTTGCCTTCTGGGGAATGAGTGTTTTGTGATTAGCCATGCCCACTGTAACAGCTATTTTATGAATGGGCACCCCTCTCATGGCCACCATTTTGTGAGAGCAACCACAACCCTCTCTCAAAATTCCAAATGCGCCCATCACCCCAAAGGGTTGGAGACTCCTATATTAAGTATTTTAGCTATTTATACTGTGCTTTAGGATTATTATATTTAACTTTAAATTTTCCGATGGACATGATATGCATAGTGACATGTAGTTTTGCTTTATGTAATGGTTTCAGTTTTATGTTATGAAGACCTTTGGCTGCACAATCAATTATATATATACTACTCCCCCTACTACTCCCCTGATTGTTTTAGTATTTGTAATACTAAAACTTTGGTAAAACTTTGGGTGCAGGATGAGGCAAGGTATAATATATGAACAAACACTTTTTGAGCACTATCCTGTACCAGGCATATACTTACTCCTAGCATCCTCATTAAACCTATCTTCTGCTTAGAGATTCACTGAATTATCCCAAGATGAACATTAAGGCATTACATACTCCTCCCTGAACAAAAAATGTTTTGTCATGCTTTGTGCACCTGTTTTGCTGCCCCTTTCAGCAGCTGTTTCTGTTCTACTTCCATCATTATCTTACTAATAATTTCATCTAAAGATCAGGGAGATGGCTTTAGAATGCAACTGGGCCAATTCAGAATGAGGGCAATATCTCCTGTTCTCACCCTGGATGGACTGACCAGCTGGTCCCCCCACCTCAAGAAAGGCATTTTTTACTAGGGGGAGAAGCTTTCACAAAAACCACTCCTATTTTAGCCCAATTCTACTTTTAATTTCATTCTATTTCCATAACCATACTAGTGATAAAAGGATTGCAGCAGAGACAGAAGTAACCCTAAACAACAGGCACTGTCACAGCATATAAACTCGGAGAGCTTTGGCTATTGGGAAGTAAAGAAATGTAATAAATAATAAAATAAGCAACCACCATGGCTTGACTTACATATTTTGGATTCTTAATTAGCCTATGACCAATTTCCTGAAGAGATTAGTACAATATATTGACGCCATTCAAAAGCAAAAACAGATGCCAAGTAGGGAAGTAGCAGAAAAGAAAACAAGATATGAAAATGCACTTATATAGAAATCAATTGTGGCATGCATGACATAAAATTTGAGTAATGTGGTCAGCACACTTTAAAGATGAACGTTAATCTCTTCCCCTTCTGTCAAATGTAATGGGCCCAAAGTGTATATGTAGGTATTTGTGTCCATATGCACACAGATGCATAAGGGGACAAAAACACTCCCGATGTAAGAAGAAGCTAAAATGGTTAGGTCTCTTTAGCTTAGGAATAACTTATCTAAAAGAATACGTTAGAACTATATAAAATCATAGATTCATCATAACATATATATATCCAGTCAATAGTACAAGGCACAAGACATACAAAAGTAACAGAGAAAAGAATAAGAAAAAAGAAAATAGCAGATCTGTGCTTTCAAATAAAAACAAAAATCTTAAGAACTGATACGAAATCAAGAATTGCACCCCTTTTGATCCAAGGTGACCTGAAATGTGGTAAACAAAGGCAATGAAGTAATTCAATAGTTTCCCTCAGTTTGGACTTGTCTGCAAGCATCACACATACTGAAAACAAACTAACACAGCGCCTTCCCCTGTTTCAAATCCATGTGCTTTAGACCCATTTAACTTTGGATGAATAAAGTCTGCTGACGGTGTTCTCAGTCATAACATTTTCCCATTTGAATGCTACTTACTATCTGCCTCGATGGATGACATCAAGCAGCATAGAACTACTGCTGGCACAACAAATACTGGGATGCTGAAGTTAGGCACCATATTCCAAAGTAGAGAAAGTCACCTTTACTCATAGGCAAGCAGTCAACACATCCAGTATCCCAGATGCAGATTTATTCCTGCAGAGCAAAGAAAGAAAAAGAAAAATTTATCAGACCTCTAAACACATTTGAAAAGCAACACACTTTTCCTATGCCAATGAGTAGGTAGGATCACTGTATACATAATGCTAGAATTAAAACGGGCACCTGGACTGCTTACTTATTAGGCTCTGTGTTATCCATAATGAGGTTCCAATATTTTATTTCATGTGTCCCTTGTCAATGGAAGACCTTTTATTCATGGCAAGCACTGCATTTCATAACCACTGGCTTTTGACAACTCCACAAATAATCCTAAGTAGGGGCCTCTTGACACAAGATGCTCCTTCACATAGATAACATGGGACAAATACACACATGCCTATTTCTTCATCTGAATGGATAGAAGGTACTTTACAGGTAGCCTTGGAGGAAGGCCAACTAGCAGACTTGCTATCAGATGAGCAGTCTACCAAGAGTGCAACTAGACTTTCTTTTAATCAGCTAGCGAACGGATCCAGCTTCACACAGGTTGAAATAGTATGCATGCCAAGTTTCAGGTATTTACGTTTCATCGTTTTGGTGCTATGGCACTAACAAACAGACAGACACACACGCACACATCTTTTATTATGATGGATAAGTGGGGGGGGGCAGAGAACTGGATTGGGACTGTGGCACGTGCTGAGAGCAGGTTAACCCTTTCCCCTGCACCATTTGCACAATTAAAATCCACCCTTGTTGTTTGCCCCATTCAGGAAAACTTACAGCTATCAATAGTTTTCACCTGTACAGTTTTGGAAAGCAGTAAAATGGCATGGTAGAAAGTATTAACCCCTGCTCTCAGTGCTGTGCTCTGGTGGCCAATTCAGGCCCTGCCCCACTATTAATTTATTTAAAAAATGCATGGGAGCCTGTAAACACAATTACAGATTGGCCACATCACATTTAGTTTGGCCCTAAGTGACAGCATGTTCACTAAATGCATGTTCACTAAAATAAAATACCTGCTTAGCAGAGTTTTACTTATTACAGGTGACAAACTGATCTTTAAGTATACTCACTTTGTTCTGAGATAAGGACTCAATGTATGTGAAATACCAAATTATTATTGGGAAGACTGAACTTCCTCCCTTCCATGACACCCTCAGGGAAATAAATTCAAATCTGATCTCAGGCTGAACAGATTTATGATTTTAAGGATCAAGATGGTTATCAAGTGTACCAAAAACAATTGATAAACTGCAAATTATATAAACAACGTTTTATAGTTCTGCTCTCTCAAACACCATTTTTTGTCCCCTCTACGATCTCAGTAAGCTTTAATCAATTTAATTTGGAGATCAATCAACTAAAGCTTCAACAGCAGATTAATATTTACCCTCCAACCAATCAATTGGTGGAGCTAAGATCGAAGGCACACCACCATCCAGCCACTAAAAACACGCTGGCCCACTCCTCCCTGTGTTAAATTTGCTTTAAGAAACAACTTAGACTGCAATCCTATATCCACTTACCTGGAAGTAAGCCCCATTTCACTTAATGGGACTTACTTCTGAGTAAACACATACAGGACTGTGCAGTTCAAGAAGGGTTTTCCTGCTTTATTTCCAAAGGTTTGTTAATCACATTTCAAGGGCTTGCAAACTGGAGAAACTATATCCTACCTCTAATATCATCAAAAGATCCTTCTATGAGGTTTTGGTAACATGCAGATTTATTTAAAATACACAGATCATTTAAAAAGCTAGGTCATAAATTTTAATATTTCTACACTGACAGCCCTAATAGTCTCCCATCTTGTTTAAGAGAAACCCATTCCTTTTGATGGCATCCTTCCTCTACCTGCCATCTCTAAGTCAGTGATTAAGATGGGTCTGGATGTCTCTCCATCCTCAAAAGGAAGTCTCCTTTTTTGCTACTCTTGCTGCATGTAAGGAAAAATTGTCCACCCACAAAATTTGAATCCATTTGAAGTGGAGAGTTTAATGTTAAAATATAAAATGTATTTTATATTTAAAATAACATTTTTATATTTCTAAGTAAATGCCATTATATTTTGAAATTAGATGCATTAAAAGACTTCTTTATTTATGTAGCTGAGGTCATCCATTTTCAGAAGGGAATATTTTCCCAGCAATATAGCCCGATAGTGGAAGCAACATCCAATAGGAAACCAGCAGAGGGTCTCCACTGCACAATAATAATCAGCAGTGCATTTAGGCTTTAAGAAGGAGGTAGGGCATGTAAAAGAACTTTCTACAAGTCAGAAGACAAATATTTCGCTGTGGGTACAATACCCACACAGAGGGATCACTACAGGAGCCCCATTCAGCAATCCTTCCTCTCACTGCACTCTCATATTTCTTGATTGAGCAGGCTAGATGGGAATATGGAAGGCATGCATAGGCCTTGCATTCATTATAATGGCCTTGTGCCACGCTATGGACAAGCACCAAGAGGTAGCTGAAGAAATCCAGAGATTGAATCTATAGTTTCTAGGCCAAAATGAAGGGATTACTAAGGCCTTGTGAATTGAGAGTGTAGAGATGGAACTTTTTTTCCTGTATGATTTTCTATCTGTATGGTTAGTATACAGTCAGGGCTAGAAATATTGGAACAAGGATAACTGTTTTGGCAGTTGGCCTCTGTATACCACCACACTGAAGTTGAAAGGAAACACACCCAGATGGGAGCGAAGTCAGGACTTGCAGCTGTAATTCAAGGGGTGTGACAAAAGTGGGGCACTAATCATCCAGGAAGTACAGCCAGTGGCATAGACACACACCCATCGTTGGTGGCTCATAAGTAATGCAATGAATGGCTGACAAGCAGCTGCATGGCCAGGGATGGCCTGTTTCCTGGGTGCCCCATGACCAATCAAGCAGATAAAAGGCCTGGAGGTGGTTCTGAGTGTTACAGTTGCATTTGGTAGCTGTTCACTGGAACTCCCAACATGAGGTCCAAAGAGGTGTCCATGTGAAAGAAGGAGGCCATCATTAGGCTGAGGAAACAAAATAAACCCATCAGAGAGATAGCAAAAACAGTGGGAGTGGCCAATACAACAGTTTGGAACATCCTGAAAAAGAAGGAATTAACTGGCAAGCTCAGCAACGGCAAAAGGCCTGGAAGACCACAGAAGACAACTAAAGTGGATGACTGCAAAATTCTGCTCATGGTGAAGAGGAACCCTTTCACAACATCTAGCCAGGTCAAGAACGCGCTTGCAGAGGTAAGCATGTCATTGGCAACATCTACAGTCAAGAGACGGCTTTATGAATGTACATACAGAGCCTTCACAACAAGGTGCAAATCACTAGTAACGCTCAAAAACAGGCAGGCCAGATTAGCCTTTGCCAGCAAACACCTAAAAAAGCCTGCCCAGTTCTGGAATAAGATTCTTTGGACTGATGAAACCAAGATTAACTTGTACCAGAATGATGGAAAGAGAAAAGTATGGAGAAGGAAAGGAACAGCTCATGATCCAAAGCATGACCACATCTGTCAAACATGGTGGAGGCAGTGTTATGGCATGGGCATGTATGGCTGCCAATGGAACCAGGTCACTGGTGTTTATTGATGACCTGACTGCTGATCAAAGCATCAGTATGAATTCTGAAGTGTATAGGGCTATACTTTCTGCTCAGATTCGGCTGAATGCTGCCAAACTGATAGGACGCCACTTCATATTGCAGATGGATGATGACCCAAAACAGACAGCAAAAGCTACCCAAGAGTTTCTCCAGGCAAAGAAGTGGGATGTTCTTCAATGGCCAAGTCAGTCACCTGATCTCAACCCAATAGAGCATGCTTTTCACTTCCTGAAGACAAGACTGAAGGCAGAAAGACCCACAAACAAGCAGCAGGGGAAGGCAGCTGCACTGAAGGCCTGGCAAAGCATCTCGAGGGAGGAAACTCAGCATTTGGTCACGTCCATGGGTTCCAGACTTCAGGCAGTCATTGATGGCAAAGAATTTTATCCAGGTATTCAAGGCGATCCTTACGTTTGAAATGATGTTGGTTTGTTCCATTACTTATGAGCCACCAACAATGGGGGGGGGGGTGTATGCCACTGGCTGTACTTCCTGAATGGTTAGTGCCCCACTTTTGGCCAAACCCCTTGAATTACAGCTGAAAGTCCTGACTTTGCTCCCATCTGGGTGTGTTTCCTTTCAGCTTCAATGTGGTGGTGTACAGAGGCCAACTGCCAAAACAATTATCCTTGTTCCAATATTTCTGGCCCTGACTGTATCTCAGAAATCCAGTGGATGTTGACATTTACCCCTAAACCTGGAATATGTCAGAAAAAATCAAGCATAACATGAAGTAAATCTAGCATAACATAAAGACAGTATTTGAATAATTTTTCTTCATTTGTTGCCAGACTTTTTATTAACAGTTACAACCGTCAGCTGTTTGAGGACAGGAATCCCCTCTTTTCTTGTAAATGTGAAGTCATTGTTACTTACATAGTGCCCTTGGGACAAGATAAACAAATCAACTTTTTTTAATGTTGCCAGTTGTGTGTACATCCTGCACATTTACATACACAGCCAATATCTCTACTGCCTAAAATAGAGTCTTACCCCATATGCCAAATCAATCCCTGCATCCACTTATTATCTCTAGGGCAAAATCTCACTCCTGAATCTGCAAGCCGATTCATACGCTACATTCTGAGCTCTGGAAGAAAAAGTACTAAAGTGTAAAAGACAAAACAAACATCTAGCACCATCAGGACAGGCATTTTTCCTCCCATCAATGAGAAAAAGATCAAGTCGCTCACTTCCAAATTTATTGCAGGAAACCCTGGCCATTTAAATGTGCATGCAGCATTCACAGCTATCATCATATTTGTATTTTGCCATTTAAACTTGGATATCTGAATCAAAAAGGAAAACGGAAATTATAGATTTGTTTCAAGAGTGAAATGTCCCAGAAACATCTGAAATGTCAAACAGGGTCAATTCTGCTTTCAACTTTTAAAGGATTACAGAAAATGTGAAATCCTAAAGACTAAAATTCCAGCATCAGTCACAGCTAACTCTCATAAATCAATGTCTTAAGGACACTATTCCTGTTAACTGACACGATGTAAGGATTCTGTTAATAATGAAACTACTAAGTAAATTGAATAAATGTGCATAATGTTCAAAATTCTGGCATCTCTTTCCTAAAATGGAAAATAATTTTAAGGCTGGATTGGAGAAGTATCAAGTGCTTCCTCCACAAACTCAGCAACCATAATTAATCTTACAGAAATGCAAGTGAAAGAAGAGATACGAAGTGAAAGAGATATGGAGCAAGAGTTCAGAAATTCAGGCAGAACAGCAGCTATCTCTCATGAGCATCAAAAGAAGACTGAAATACCTCTTCAAGCAACCTAAGAAGTGTGTCAGTACACTCGAGTAGCACACTGAAGTACTAAATGAGAAGTTGAAGAGAAAATGGGAGGTATACACTTGCACAAAGAACACAATTATTAACCTGTCCCAATTTGAAAAACAAAATGAGGCCAAGGTACCTCAGACTACTAGTGAAAGGGACCTGCCTGCATCTTCTGTCCAAGAGAAATTACCAATTCCACTGAAAAATGAAATGGGAATTCCTTTCAGGAATTCTACTGAGGAAGAAGGCAACTTCTGTCTACTTGTGTTCTTATCTGTCATGGCAGACAAGAAAACAATTTTATCATAGAGAAACCTAGACAGACACTTGCTTTTTGAGGGAGAAAAAAGGCCTTAAATCTTCTCTAGCATTTTCAGGGCAGAAAGCCAACATTGTTGAGCCAACACAGGAAGAGGAGCCAAAACTTATTTAATTATGTCTAACAATAAAGTACATCGTACTTAGTGAGAAATAAAGTGCTAGGGGCGGGGTGGGGTGGGTGGGGAGCAAAACTACCCTTCACTTTCTATATGCCACTGAGAAAGGCAAACAGTATTCTCTAAAAATCCTGAGGAATATGCTGGGAAGTGATGCTAAATTATTAATAATCAAACTCTGACCATGTAAAGAAGATACACTAGTTGGGCTTCTTTGCAAACTGTAAAACAGGTGACCATTTTGAACAAGATCAGCACAATACTGTTCAAATACCTCCTTGCAGTGGATACCAGTGAGTTTGTGTATTACAGAAGAAAAGGAAATGTGCATGCAGCCATTACATTAAAGATATTGTAACAAGGTACACACACAGCTTAGTAGGAACACATTATAACAGAAACACTCCCTGACTTGGTTTGGCAATACCCGAGGGAAGAAACTGAAAGGACTGCTCAATGAGGTATAATTAGAAGAAAACAATACGGAGAGAATTCCCTGTTCTGGTGGTGAGATATATGCATGCTGTTCTGTACATTAACTACTACCATATTCTTGTTGACAACTGTGCAGCCCTATTACCTGTACCAAAGCCACATTTGACTGGGAAACTGCCAAAGTCATAGGTTCAGCATCTCAGACCTGGTCATTCTTTGCCATCTCTGTGTATACTGTACATTGGCGGTTGGTAGCCAATCTGACTGGTGGGGCCGAGGGCGTGTCACCATAGGTGGAGCCAAGGGTGTCACTGGAGGTGGAGCTGTCTTTTGAAACCCAAACAGCTAGCAACCCATTCCACAGAAAGAGAAAACTGAGGCATAAGAACTTAAGAAGAGCCATGCAGGATCAGACCAAGGGTCCATCTAGTCCAGCATTCTGTTCACACACTGGCCAACCAGCTGTCGACCAGGAACCCACAAGCAAGGCATGAGCGCAACAGTGCCCTTCCATCCATGTTCCCCAGCAACTGGTGTACACAGGCTTACTGCTTCTGATACTGCAGGTAGCACATAGCCATCAAGACTAATAGCCATTGATAGCCTCTTCCTCCAGGAATATGTCCAACCCCCTTTTAAAGCCATCCAAATTGGTGTCCATCACTACATCCTATGGTAGTCAATTCCATAGTTTAACTACATGCTGTGTGAAGAAGTACTTCCTTTTATCTATCCTGAATCTCCCACCAAGAAGCTTCATAGGATGACCCCGGGTTCTAGAATTTTGAGAGAGGGAGAAAAACGTCTCCCTATCCACAGTCTCCACACCATGCATAATTCTGTAGACCTCTGTCATGTCTCCCCTTACCCTCCTTTTTTTCAGGCTAAACAATCCCAGCTTGTAAGTTGTAACCTTTCCTCACAGAGGAGATGCTCCAGCCCCTCTATCATTTTAGTCGCCTTTTCCTGCGATTTTTCCAGCTCTACAATATCTTTCTTTTAGGTGTGGTGATCAGAACTGTACACAGTATTCTAAGTGTGGTCGCACCATATACTTATATAAAGGCAGTATGATTTTGGCAGTTTTATTCTCCATCCTTTTTCTAATTATGCTTACCATGGAGTTTGCCTTTTTTACAGTGGCTGCACATTGGGTTGACATCTTCATTGAGCTGTCCACCACAACCCCAAGAGCTCTGTCCTGGTCGGTCACCGCTAGCTCAGATCCCATCAGGCTATACTTGAAGTTGGCATTTTTCACCCCAATGTGCATCTCTTTATTTATTTATTTATTTATTCATTTATTTATTCATTTCATTTCTATACCGCCCAATAGCCAAAGCTCTCTGGGCGGTTCACAAAAATTAAAACCAAACGGCACACAATAAAACAATTTAAAATATATTTCAAGGGCTCCAAGAAAATGACTAAAGGAGAAGCAAGCAAACAATAGTTCACAAAAGTGCAGGTGCTTTCATGGCCCATTCTGATACTAATTTATGGACTGAGATCTGCTGCGCCATGCGTCTTCCCCGCATTGCATTTATCTCTTTAGACTTGCTTACACTGAACCGTATTTGCCATTTGGCTGCCCATTGCCCAGTTTGGAGAGATCCTTTTGGAACTCTTCACAATCCCTTTTTTGTTTTTACTACACTAAAAAAAATGGTGTCATCCACAAACGTGGCCACTCCACTGCTCACTCCTAATTCCAGTTCATTTATGAACAGTTGAAAAGCATTGGTCCTAATAAAGATCCTTGTGGGACCCCAATATTTACTTCCCTCCATTGGGAGAATTTACCATTTATTCCTACTCTCCGCTTTCTGTTTCTTAACCAGTTACTGATCCAGAAGAGGACCTGTCCTCTTATTCCATGACTGCTAAATTTGCTCAGGAGTCTTTGGTGAGGGACTTTGCCGAAAGCCTTTTGGAAGTCCAAGTAAACAACATCTACCAGATCACCCCTGTCTCCGTAATTACTGACACTCTCAAAGAACTCTAAAAGGTTAGTGAGACAGGACTTACCTTTGCAGAAGCCGTGTTCATTCTTTTTCAGCAGGGCTTGTTTTTCTATATGCTTACTAATTTTATCTTTAATAATGCCTTCAACCAATTTACCCAGAACATATGTTGAACTAACCAGGCTGTAATTTCCCGGATCTCTCTGCATCCCTTTATGAAAATTGATGTTACATTGGCCATCTTTCAGTCCTCTGTTATAGAGGCTGATTTTAGGGACATTTTGCATAATTTGGTTGGAAGATCAGCAATTTCATATTTGAGTTCTTTGAGAACTCTAGGATGGATACCATCAGGGCCTGGTGATTGACTTCCTTTCAATTTATCTATAAGGTTGAGAACTTCATCTTTTGTCACCACTATTTGCCTCAGCTCCTCAGACTCCCTTCCTGAAAACATAAGTTTAGGCACAGGTATCTGTCCTAGATCTTCTGCAGCGAGGACTGATGAAAAGAATTCATTCAGCTTCTCTGCAATCTCCTTGTCCTCCTTCAGTAATCCCTTAACTCCACTGTCGTGCAATGGTCCAACTGCCTCCCTAGCTGGTTTTCTGCTTCTGATATATTTAAAGAATCCTTCATTGTTGGCCTTGATGTTGTTAGCAATATGCTCTTCAAAATGCTTTTTTGCATCCCTTATTGTCTGCTTGCATCGCCTTTGTGCAAGCTTGTGCTGCTTTTTGTTTTCTCACCTGGGCAAGACTTCCATTTTCTGAAGGAAGCTCTCTTTTCTCTAATAGCTCCCTTAACACTGCTCATTAAGCATACCGGTGACCTCTTGGACTTGGTGCTACCCTTCCTAATCTGTGGTATATGTTTTAGCTGGAAGGGATTTAATATTCTTGACCCCCACCCTTTTAATTTCCTTTTCACCAGTTCCCTCATTTTAGATAAGTTTCCTCTTTTGAACTCAAATCTGACTGTGTTGGACTTACTGGCCAATTTTCCACTTAAATAAATGATCCAAATAATTTTCCATTTAAATCCGATCGTACTGCAATCACTGCTTCCAATTGGTTCAGCAACATTTACATCTTGTACTAGGTCCTCAGTGACACCACTTAGGATTAAATCCAAGGTCACCTCCCCTCTGGTTAGTTCCTTGACCAACTGTTCTAGGGCATAATCATTCAGGGCATTGACAAATTTAACCTCTTTGTCATGGCTGGAATGTGCATTTATCCAATCAATGTGGGGGTAATTGAAGTTGCCCATTATTAAAACACTTTCTTGTTTGGACACTTCCCTGATTCCATTTTCTATCTCAAGGTCATTCTGACCATTCTGGTCATGGGGACGATAGCACATTCCTAGCACTAAATTAGTTTTGGAACCTGGTATTGTCACTCACAGTGCTTCTGTGGAACAGCCTACCCCTTTTAGGTATTCTAGCCTGCTCGACATTATGCCCTCTTTGATGTACAAGGCAACACCTCATCCAGTATGCCCTTCCCTGTCCTTCCTATAGAGTTTATATCCAGAGATGACAGTATCCCACTGGTTCTCTCCACTCGACCAGGTTTTTGTAATGCCCAATATATCCAGGTTTTCCTTTCAAATAATGCTCTCCAACTCTCCCATTTTGGCTCGGAGGCTTCTAGCATTTGCATAAAAACACCTATACATGGTATCCCTCCCCAGATGCCTCTGGCTTGTGCATCTTTTGCTATGGGATGTTGGCCCCTTTGATTGGCTGTTACGTTCTACCATGTACTCCTGGCCTATTTCCTCCCCTTCTACATTTGGGCAATCAGAAACATTTTCATCTTAATCCCTTTGGGATGATTTAACCCGAACCGGATGCTTCCCAGCTCCTGTCAGCTTTCTCCCAGGGTTTTGTTTAAAAGCTGCTCTGCCACCCTTTTTATGTTTAACACCAGCAGTCTGGTTCCATTTTGGTTCTAGTTAAAATGAACTTTAAGATTGTACATGCAAAAGAGGAGGTGGGGAAATCAAAGAGCCACAAAAAAAAAACACTGCTTTGAACCCACATTCTCCTGTTCCAGAAACAAATTTCATTCCACAGAGAATCAAGTGACTTTAAGATAATGAGTGCACAGTGGCAGGGTGTGTGTGTGTGTGTGTGTGAATTCACACAACCATACAAAATCACAATGCTGCAGTTGCTAATGATGATGTCCTACAGAGATATCCTTACGGCTGGATCAAGTCCATCATAGGTTCCAGGGCTAGCCATCTGTAGTGGGCTCCCTACTCTGCCCTCAGTACTGAATTCACATACATTTGTGCATACACACACACACACACAGTCAACAACGTATAATAATAATGCAAAAAACATTGCTTACTACATATGTTAGTGGAAATCATCTTCTATGCTTTTCTGGAAGCAAAACACTAATATCTCTTCTATGGTGGAGAACTCAAATACCAACACATGCTTCCCCTTTTAAAGCATTGTTTTACACAGAAAACAAACACACACTGAAGTGCTCTCTCTCTCTCTCTCTCTCTCACACACGCACACGCTTAAGAAAGAAACACAGACTGACCCACTGCCTCTTTCAGACACAAAAGCTAAACAGGACACACATGCATACATTGCCAGTACTGGCCCAGGACATTTTTCTGTCTGAGAAGCATGGGCAAATGCCTCCCATTTCTCACTGGGTGATCTGGGCCAGTCACTACTTCTCAATCTAATCTATATTACTGGTTTATTGTGAAGGTTAAAATCCGGGAAGGCAAAACACAAATATGAGAGCCAGTATAGTATAGTGGCTACAGTGTTGGACTGGGACCTGGGAGACTCAGGTTCTAGTCCCCACCTGGCCATGAAGCTTACTCGGTGACTTTGGGCCAGTCACTGAGCCTCAGCCTAACCTACCTCACAGGGTTGTTGTGAGGATAAAATGGAGAAGTGGAAGACCATGTAAGCCGCCTTGGGTTCCTTGCAAGAGGAAAAATGGTGGGATATAAATGTAGTATTAATAAATTAAATAAAGTAAATAATAGTATACTAGAAAAACATAATTGTCTTACGCTGTGTTCATAATAAGCCTTCTTAGCATGTAAAATGGCCATCTGTGCATTGCATTACTGTGTGTACTCATTCCACGCATGTGCAGTACAGACAAGGTGCAGCAAGTGCCCCACTTCGACATTTATTTTACAGAGACCCAAGGGAGGGGGCCTAAACACCGATACCGGTTCTTATAACTCATATTAAACACAAAAAATGTGAAAAACATTCTCTTCTCATATGGCCCAACAATGTGCCTCCATCTTTTGCATGAACATCAGCTCAAAGAAACTTTATTAACAGCAAAAACAATGAAGTGTCTTGTGACACCTTAAAGGCTAAAAAATTATTCTGGCATAAACTTTTGTGGCCTATAGCCCACTTTATCAGATACATGGAGTATTATCGTTTATTTCAGGATTATACATAATACATATGGTGCTGATGGTGGTGTTAGGGAATTGTAAACTGCAAAGTCAGAAGGAAATTAAATACAGAAAGTATTTAATGAATGAAAGTACTGTTCTTTTCATTAAATACTTCACAGTCCCCCTTGACTGCATCCCACCCCCAACCTCCCCTCCCCCACAAAAAACCCACTGCCTGGCTGCAGATCTCCTTGAGGCAAAAGGCTGGGTTGGCTCCCTTTTTGTTGTCCTTCTCCTGGCAGGCAACAACAATTTTATTCAAGCGGGCCTTTGGTGTATATGCAGGTCTGTTGTGTTGGATTCTGTTTTTATTCAGTTATTGTTGTGTTCTTGATTGTGTTTTAATATATTGTTTCATCAAGTTTTATTTGTGACTGTAAGCTGCCCTGACATTTTTCTTGGTAGGAAGGCGGGGTATAATTCAAATCAAAATCAATCAATCCATCAATCAATCAAGCCCAATCTAGCAAACTAGATAACAATAGAATATACTCCGGTGATATCATCCACTACTCTCCCCCGACGCAGTATGGGTATAAGAACCATGGGCTACTTTGTAGTGTGGACATAACCATAGTTACAGCAGCAACTTCTCAGAACCCCAAATCCATCCTTTTGCATGCTGTAACGCTGTAACACTGTAACACAGCAGCAGCGACAATAATCAACACAAAAGCACTCCTTTGGGGCCACTTTTTTTGTTCCAGCAACAAACCACATTGTAGAGAAGGAAACTGAAGCAAGGGCACAATCCTACGGGAATAGGCGGCTGCCTCCAAACCAGGAGTGAACTGCCTATCCAATGCAGGGTGGGTGGAACATGGAGGGAATCTCCACCTCCGTGCTCTGGCTGTCCTGCATTTGCAGCTAAACAGCTGATTTCAGCTGTCTAGCCACAGCGCTTTGGAGTGGGGGGGGGGGACAATGCATAGGAGGCGTTATACCAGCCCTTCCGAAGTCTCCACCCCTCCCAGCCCCTGGGAATGCCCCTTTTCCTCCCACTCAATGCTGCTCTTACAAGAGCAGAGCCCAGGATGACCTGCACTGCCTATGAGGAGGGGGGGGGATTTTCTGGGAACCGACCTTGGAACACGGGCTCCGAAGTCAGTTCCCGAAAACAAAATAGTCCTATGGCTGTCCAGCTGCTGCTAGCGGCCACAGGATTGTGCTCCAAGTGACTTCAAAATCATGAATGCCAAGTGCGTATAAGAAATAAGGGCATAAACACATGCACGCACATACACGATCTCTTCTGCTTGCTTGCTTGCTTGCTTGCTTGCTTGCTCTCTCTCTCTTGCTAATACATTCACATTCACTCACTCTCCTCTTAATTTTTTTTTTAAAAATCATAAAACTCAGTCTCATAGTGCTCTGTTTCTCATTCTCTCTGCCATCCACATTCTTGCTCTACAGCTAGTAGAGCAGATGACCTACTACTGCTACGCAGCCATTGAATAGTTTTTTTTTAAGACAAGTCTGCTCTACTGATTGCCACCCAGCCGCTCTGAGCGCCCCACAGCAACACTCAATAGCCTGGCTTAGTGGCTCCTCCTCCTTTTGCACTGGCAGAGAAAGTCTCTTTAATTACTTATTTAAAGTTGTAGGTGATTCTTTCCTGAAGGCGCCCTTTTGGCATCAGTGGAAAGGTAGTCACTGGTGAGGGAGGCTGGAGGTGGCATTGCCAAAATGGTGAAAAGTAGCACAGGGTTTTTTGCTGGTCATGCAAAGCAGCTCTGTAGCCAATCCTGGCAACCCACGATAAAATCGGTCTCCTAGGATCGGATGACATGACAACCTACCATGGGCACAAACAACCCTACTACAAGCCATGGGTTCTTGATGTGGCTTGTTCGCAAACATTAAACCACCCCACAGAAAATGCTCCGGATTTGGACGACATGGCAAACCAGAATGGTTGGCTGGCCATGGTGAGTTGTCGTGTTGTGTGAATACAGTCATTGCTTTTCTGAAGTTCTTACTTCCAGCAGGCAAGATTTTTTCAGTACTACAAGACTTTAAGACAGTCTTGTTAAACAACTGCGATGCTCGGCCAGAAACATGGGGTTTAGCTATCTTCTTGGATAGCTGAACCCTCCCAAAATTAGCACTGCACAATGGACACCAAAAACTGCAAGGGGATCCTCATTTATTTATTTATTTATTTATTTATTTCTATACCGCCCAATAGCTGAAGCTCTCTGGGCGGTTCACAAAAACTAAAACCAAACAACACACAATAAAACAATTTAAAATATATAGAACATTAAAACCACAATATAACAATACAACCACAATAAAACCTAGCAGAAGTACAGGAGTTTAAAATACAGATTTAAAACGGCAAAGATAAAAATTTAGAAAGCTAAAATGCCTGGGAAAATAAAAAGGTCTTCACCTGGTGCCGAAAGGAGTACAATGTAGGCGCCAGGCGAACCTCACTAGGGAGCTCATTCCAGAGCCGGGGTGCCACAACAGAAAAAGCCCTCCTCCTAGTAGCCACCCGCCTCACTTCCTTTGGCAGGGGCTCACGGAGAAGGGCCGCTGATGATGATCTTAAGGTCCGGGCAGGCACATATGGGAGGAGGCGATCCTTCAGGTAACCTGGCCCCAAGCCGTTAAGGGCTTTGAATGTTAAGACCAGCACTTTGAATCGGGCCTGGAAATGGACTGGCAGCCAGTGCAGCTGGAAAAGTACTGGCGTAATATGAGCTCGCAGGCCAGTCCCTGTTAACAATCTTGCTGCCCTATTTTGGACCAGCTGAAGTTTCCGGACCGTTTTCAAAGGCAGCCCCACGTATAACGCATTGCAGTAATCCAGACGAGAAGTTATCAGAGCATGGATAACTGTAGCTAGGCTATCTCTGTCCAGATAAGGGCGTAGTTGGTATACCAGCCTAAGCTGATAAAATCTTATCGAAGGTTTTTTAAATTGAAAGGTAAGGAAACCATGTTCTGCATATCACACTCCTTTAATTAAAACATATGGAGTATTTAGAGGAATAAGCCTAGCAGTTCAACTCTCATCAGGGATTACTGATTGACTGGTACAAAACCACACCTCTAGCAGAGGGAAGCAGCTTTGCCATGGAACAATCCTTTAAAGTGTCATAGAGCTGCCTTTCTTGCCTTGATCCTGGCATGATGCATGATCAGTTCATGTGTAAGCAATGAGCGATGCCTCTTATCACTCCTTTATTAGATTTAATTCCCATTTTTCCTCTCACTCTACTACACAGCATTTTTTTTCACCCTGATCTGGATGCACTCAAAAATGTTGCAATGATGAGGATAACACCAACACATTACTAAGCAAAGACTGCAACATAGAGAGTGCATGTTTGTATTCTAAGCCAGGGACCACCTGTGAAAGGACTAATTCTGTGCTACAGTTTGTCAATATATCTGATGGGCGAAGAAGTATTCCATTTACAGCTAATAATTATGTTCTATGTATTCTATGGCCCAATTCAAACAGCATCTCAAACCATGATTAAGGAACAAATAACTGTTATCAGTGTTACTTCATCTCTAGAGGCCACTGCACCTAATGACAAGAGTGTTGAGCAGATAGCCAATAAAAGTGATTGCCTGTATTCCTGGAGGCTTAAACCATTGTTTAGGTTCTAAACCATGATTACCACAAACCACAGTTTGATCATAAATTGAACCTGTATAAAATTGGGCTTCTTTTCAAATATTCTTTATAGGAGGCAGAAGACTTTTCACTGCCACAAAACTAAGACACTGGATTTGATTAAAAAATTCATAACTTTACAAAGTCAACACTGTGCATAAATATAGAGTATGTGGAACTTGTAATTTCTCTTATTCACCAAACGTGCTTGATATCCTTCATAATATGTTTTTTGGTTTCCTAAAGCCCAGACAGATGCATATCAAATGTTTTGCAAAGTAAAAATACTGCAGATAATGTTTCAAAATGGTTAGGCTGAGAGATACTAATTTGTCCCACAGCACCTACCAAATGTCATGAACTAACAGAGGGGAGCATCCAATGAGGCCATTGTGTTTATGCAGTTGATGTAGCACTAGCTTCAGCAACCTCTAGCACAACACTAATACCATAAGCTGGTGCAACGGGTCTTCTTACACAATTGGCGTTGTACTAAATGTTGTTTATGATAGTGCTGAATTAATTCCCTAAGTGTGGCCCCATTGGATACGGCCCAGAGACTCCAAGACATATTTGGCGACAGGGCTGGCCCAAGGTATTTTGCTGGACAGGATACCAGCCTTCCCATTCCATGCAAAGCCAGCTGAACTGGCAGTTTAATCTTACTTCAAAAAGACCAATGAAACGTCTTCTCTACCACATCTGAGGGCAGAAGGCTAGCTTAGGGGGCGCAGGCCAGGCCACACGTGACACACACACAACTCTATCTTAGAATCATAGAATCACAGAATCATAGAATAGTAGGGTTGGAAGGGGCCTATAAGACCATCAAGTCCAACCCCCTGCTCAGTGCAGGAATCCAAGTCAGAGCATCCCTGACAGATGGCTGTCCAGCCTCATCTTGAACGCCTCCAGTGTGGGAGAGCCCACTACCTCCCCAGGTAATTGGTTCCATTGCCGTATTGCTCTAACAGTCAGCAAGTTTTTCCTGATGGTCAGTCGGAATCTGGCTTCCTGTAACTTGAGCCCATTATTCTGTGTCCCGCACCGTGGGATGATTGAGAAGAGATCCTGGCCTTCTTCTCTATGACACTCTTTCAAGTACTTGAAGAGCGCTATCCTATCTCCCCTCAGTCTTCTCTTCTCAAGCCTAAACATGTCCAGTTCTTTCAGTCTCCCTTCATAGGGCTTTGTTTCCAGTCCCCTCATCATCTTTGTTGCCCTCCTCTGAACCCTCCCCAGCTTGTCTGCATCCTTCTTAAAGTGCGGTGCCCAGAACTGGACACAGTACTCAAGATGAGGCCTAACCAGTGCTGAGTAGAGGGAAACTAGTACTTCCCGGGATTTGGAAGCTATGCTTCTATGAATGCAGCCCCAAAGAGCATTGGCCTTTTTTGCAGCCACATCACATTGTTGGCTCATATTCAGCTTGTGATCGACAACAATTCCAAGTTCCTTCTCGCTTGTAGTGTTGTTGAGCCAAGTCTCCCCCATCTTGTAACTGTGCATTTGGTTTCTTTTTCCTAGGTGCAGAACTTGGCATTGATCCCTATTAAATGTCATGCTGTGGTTTTCTGCCCAGCACTCCAGTCTATCAAGATCACTTTGAATTCTGGTTCTGTCTTCCAGGGAATTAGCTATCCCATTCAATTTTGTGTCATCTGCAAATTTGATCAGCATTCCCTGCACCTCCTCCTCCAAGTCATTAATAAAAATGTTGAAGAGCGCTGGGCCCAAGACTGAGCCCTGTGGTACCCCGCTCATTACCTCTCCCCAGTTTGAGAAGGTCCCATTGATAAGCACTCTTCAAGTCCAATCCTGTAGCCAACTGTGGAACCACCGGATCATTGTTTCATCTAGCCCACTTTGAGCTAGTTTGCTCATCAGGATATCACGGGGCACTTTGTGAAAGCTTTGCTGAAGTTGAGGTATATTATGTCCACAGCATTTCCACAGTCCACAAGGGAGGTGACTTGATCAAAAAATGAGATCAGATTTCTCTGGCAGGATTTGTTCTTGACAAATCGGCTTTGAGTAATCACTTTGAGTTTTCAAGGTGCTTACAGATGGATTGCTTTATCTTCTGCTCCAGAATTTTCCCAGGGACTGATGTCAGACTGACTGGTCTGTAGTTTCCAGGTTCCTCCTTTTTGCCCTTTTTGAAGATAGGGACAACATGAGCCCTCCTCCAGTCATCTGGCACTTCACCCATCCTCCATGATTTCTCAAAGAGAATAGACAGCGGTTCTAAGAGTTCTTCTGCCAGTTCCTTTCTTACTCTAGGATGCAGTTCATCTGGCCCTGGGGATGTGAACTCATTCAAAGTAATTAGGTGTTCCTTGAACATATCGATCCCAAGCTGCAATCCTGGTCCTTCAGCCTGTACTTTGCCTTTGCCAGAGGGCTCACAGACCCTCTTTCGGGAGAAAACTGAGCCAAAGTAGGAATTGAACACTTCTGCCTTTTCCTTGTCATCTGTTATCATTTTGCCATCCTTATTTAGTAGCTGAACTGCCACTTCTTTCCTCTGTCTTTTAGTATGCACATATCTGAAGAAAGCCGTTTTGCTGCATCCCTCGCTAACCTCAGCTCTTTCTCAGCTTTAGCCTTCCTGTCGCCATCCCTGCAATTCTGTGCTACCTGCCTATACTCTTCCTTTGCAGCTTGGCCTTCCTTCCACTTCCTATATGTGTCCTTTTTGGTTTTCAGGTCATCTCTAAACTTTTTGTGAAGCCACATTGGCTTCTTCTGTTGTCTTCCACTGTTTTTTCTTGTTGGAATGGTTTGTAACTGGGCCTTTAGAATTTCCTTTTTTAAAAACTCCCACCCATCTTGGACTCCTTTTCTCATTAGAGTCGCTTGCCATGGGACCTTACTGATCATTGTTCTGAGTTTATTAAAATCAGCTTTCCTGAAATCCAGGGTACGCGTTTGGCTACACTCGGCTTTTGCTTCCTTTAGAACCAAGAACTCACATATAACATGGACGCTTTCCCCCAGAATTCCCATAACTGCTACTTTATCCACTAAGTAATCTCTGTTGATTAGGATCAAGTCAAGGATAGTCGATCCTCTAGTTCCTTCCTCTACTTTCTGTAGGAGGAAATTATCAGCAACACAAGTCAGGAATCTCTTGGAGGGGCCATGTTTTGCAGAATTTGTCTCCCAACAAATATCAGGGAAATTGAAGTCCCCCATTACTACTACATCATGCTTTCTTGAAACACTGGCAATTTGCTTTTCAAAAGTTTCATCCTCGTCTTCTCCTTGATTGGGCAGCTGGTAGTAGACTCTGACCACCATGTTCCTTTTATTCTTTGCTCCATTTATTTTAACCCAGATGCCACTCCCTGCACCCCAGCATCTGCAGCCTAAGGCAACCACACACACCCTCTCACACACACACTATACTAAGTGGGGTAAAGCTGTCTGTTAAATAACTGATTTAATTATGAAAATGTAATGTTGAGTAGTACAGCTACGAATACTCATGCAATAAGGACAGATGCTATTGGAGACATGCAGAACAACTCATTTAAGAAGAAATAGTTCTGAAAATGATTCCAATTACGAAATAGGGTCTTGGCTGATACTTTCTGGACATTGCAGACTGGCACATCAAGGGAGTTAGCCTATCAGAGAATAACCAGCAATAACTACATGCTACTTGGGCCAAATGAGAGATCACAGGAAGCGTATTCCCAAAAAATAATGTATAAATTTCATTGAGTATAAGGGTTCTTGTACAATATTCTGGCCTGTACGCATTGTCTGCCATTCAAAGGGCTGCTCTAATGTTATTTTAAAAACACCAGGTATTTCACAACTGTGTAGCAAGAAACATGAAATACACACAGAGACAAAACACCTTTTTTTTTCTTCTTTTTTAAAAGGCATTTTGTTGCAGTTTTCCTGCCTGTTCTTTCCTGCACAACAAACCTATCCAAAGAGGTAATGTAATTAAATAGCACCGAAAATCCTAAATCACTGCTCATTCATTTCCACTGGCCTACAATCATTCACTGATCTGGGTATTATTCTTGGTTACCTGTAGCAAACCTGACTGAATGAAAGAGATCTAAAACCCTTGGGCACGACATGAGGTATGTGATGGTCAGTGATACACAGATCAAGCAAAGAAGTAAGATGCCTCCTCGTTGAGCAGGCCTTTGTTGGTTGCTATCATTGTTGTTTGTTTGAACTGCTATTCTGCATACATATTTGCAATATACTATATTGACATATATACCACAGTGTCTACCCCATGTGAATGCTAAATGGTTACTGAATCCATGAGCAGAGAAAGATGAGACTGCTTGCTACATGGTTACTTTCCATAGTGCCAGGGAGCGTCTGAGAAACAATAGCTTCATCCATTTAAACCTTGGGAAACAGAAAGGAGGGACAATAAAAACAATACTCTAATCCTTCATTATAGCCTAGAGACAAGCAAGCAGGAAGAAATAAGAGATTAAATTCTAGAATGAACTGCTATGGCTGTTAAATGACAAACACATTCCCTCATTCCTCACTGTCCTCAGCATTTAGCATTTAAATAACTTTTATGAGCTCAGCTCCCCAGGAGACCAATGCATTTTTGGCTCAATTCACTACTGAGGCCACTGCTGTGGTCACCACTGACCCCTCCCTTCTCCAGTCCTGTGGCATGAGCAGAGAACTTAGGTAAGAAAGGGTTGTTTGCCTTACACTGGCCTTTTGCGGCAGGCACAAGCATCCGATGGGAAGGGAGAGAAATCACCCTACCACCTTTCAAGGAAAGTTAGTTTCTCTCCCTTCTCCTTGGGCTTTTCTGAGAGGCAGCAGCAGCGCAAAAGTAATGCTGGCAATTTCTGCAAAAGACCTGCTTGAAACAGAAGAACTCTGTGACCTGGTTTGCACAATCATTTTCCACAGGCACCCATTCTGTAACCCAAACCCTACTCATAGGTTGTCATGCCATTCATTGAGAGGGTTGTTGGTATGGTTAACAAACCACCCACAACCCTTAAATAGCCCATGGGTTCTGGGTGGTTTGTTAACCATGCCAACAACCCACCTTCACCAGGTTCGATGACATAACAACCTATGAGTGGGGGTTGGGTTATGGAACTGGCGCCCATGGGCACCTGCCACATGCCGTAAACCACGGTGGATTATTTAAGCCACCATGGCGAAACGTGATCATGTAAATCTGCCCTCTGTGTAGGTGTGTGAACACATACACACACACTTTTAAGGATAATGTGAGTTGAGCGGCCAACTGGCTATTGTGTATATTTATCATACCTCATGAAGAATGTGCAAGAATGTGTATATAATCTGCTCATGAAGAGGAAACTCTGCTCATTCTCCAGCCATAATGCATAATCTCCAAAAGGCCTTCAGGAAGGTGCGTTACTCAACTGCATTTTGCACATTCTCCAGCCATTGTGCATAATCCCCAACAGGCCTTGGGGATTGTGCATCTGACGGCATTTCCTACATTCTCCAGGCCATATGCCCATTCTCTGGTCAATGTGCATAGTCTGCAACTGTCTTTGAGGCCTGTGCATGCATACCAGACTGGGCCTCAGAAGCTCATAATGGAGTATAGTAAGCGGGAAAGGAAATCCAGAAAACTTGATGGGAGTAATTTTTTTTTAAGTTTTAATATTTTCATTTATAACAGTGTAAAGGAGAATGTACAATGTAACAGAATGTAATGTTATATCACGTTTTGCCATGGTGTGGAGAGAATTAATATATTTGGAGTTAATGTGGGTGTGCTCACCATGACCAAGGTGGTATTTAAGCCTCAAGGCAGGTATATATGTATGTATGTATGTATCTCTCCACCACCCAATAGCCGAAGCTCTCTGGGCAGTTGACAAAAATTAAGGTAGTGAGAAAAGGGAGAGCATTTCTGTTGTTGGTGCTAGTTCTTGTTCAAAGGATGTTTGAAAGAAAAAGGACAAAATGGACCAAGTGTGGCTGACTTCAATAAGGAAGCAGGAGACTGTCCTAGGTTCTTGAGAGCTGTGATATATCTTCTTGCCTTCTGGAAGAAAAGAGACTACTGATCCTGCCTGGGCCAGAGGCTGCTTTGCTGTTGAGGACCTGAGAGCTGCTCTGAAGGAATGAGAACCCACTTTACAGAGCTGAGGTCTGGTTGTTGGTGGCCCCGAGCCACAGCTGAGGGTAACTATACATTGTTATATTTTGTAACTGGCTCCTATACTTCAGTTTGGGATGTTTATGACCAATCCATCCATGGTCATTTGCAGAACTGTGCTCAGCACTCAGCTGTGTTTTGTTATCTATGAAGGGTTCATTCGGTTTGTCTTTACAAGATATTGATCAGGTTCGGACAACAGGCCACAACTCACTTTGAGTCATTTTACCCACAATGAGCCATGCTGTCCACAGGCACCATGTTGCATATCCAACCAGTGCTTGGGAGTTGTCATGTTGTCTGAACCCGTCAAGCATGGGTTTGCACAACATGACAATCCTGGAGTGTGTGTGTGGGGGGTGTTATGTGAAGATTGTTTAACCCTCGCATAACCCACACTCGCCGGATTCGAACAACACAACAACCCCAAACAGGGATGCATATTTAAAATCAGTTAAATAACCTATGATGAGTTGTCATGTTGTGCGAACAGCCCCATTCTATTGGGATGGGTGATTTATTCTTAATATGTTCTAATAATTCTTTTGTTAATTCATTTGCCCTTGTCCAGATGTGTAAGTAGGATTAACTCTCTGGTTTTAAGTAGTAAGAGGCAGGTTACACATGTTTAAACTATGTTTTGTACATTCTCTGGGCAATATGCATACTCTCCAAGAAACACAGGAGAATGTGCATACTTCAGCATAATTTTGTAATTTGCCAATGCAATAAGAATGGTCTCCAGGAAACCTCAGAGAATGCAGAAATCATCAACATAAGAAAGGAATTGTGTACACTGTTTGTTCAATATACTTTGACTACAAGTGATGTTAGAGGATGTTCATAAAAAACTAGTAACTGTGAGATTAACCAGAAGGATTAATTCTAACACACTGGTGCCATCTAGAAATCAGTCTGGCTCTAAACATTCCCAGACTGAAAATAAAGTTGATCTCTGGGCTTACAGAAAACAAGGCTCAACAAGGCTCTTTCAATGGGTCTGATGGTCAGCTGGTTTCTCTCTCTTTCTGCGCTCAGTTTATGGGCTGGTTTACATATATTATATATACATACACACACACAATGAACAAAAAGGAGAGATGGTTTCTTTCCCTTCCTTTCCCCACAAAAACAAATGCGAAGTGAGGCAAATCAACCTTCTTTGAAAGGAGACATGGGTTCTCTCCTTCCAGTGGGGATTTGCACAAGACAGCTGTGAAATGGGCTTTTGCAGGATGGGAGAGAAACCACGCCTCACCCAAGTGCCTTTCCCAGAAGGGAGGCTTTTGTGGCAAGTGTGGGACACTTTCCACTAGCAAGATGATGAGTGAATTTGTTGAACCATGAATGTGATACTGGTACCACAAACGCCATAAAAGCCAACAAGAACACACTAAGGATGGAACAAAAGGTATAACATTGTTCAACAGGAATATTATCAACCTTTATTTTTACAGTAGAGAGAGAGAGAGAGTGTGCATGTGTGTGTGCGCAAGCATGCGCGTGCATGCATGCAACTGTGCTTTTCAGAAAGACCGACTTCTATTCATTTCTTTCAATTCATCTGTGCTATCGAGAAAAAGAAACTATCTGCAAAATGCAAGTCCTGAGCATGGCCTTCAAAAAAAATCACAGCTATTCCACAATCCTGCTATCGCAAATTATAGGTGTGTTTTCCTTATATATCAATTATACCTCACAACTTTTACACATCTTGTTCACCAAAGGAACTGTACTCCACTAATACACTGATTCAAGATAAACCTGGATTGTAATAGAAGATCCATCTCTATGAGTTATGTACCTCACAAAAGGAACTGGCCTTTCATAATCAAGATTTTTGCTGACAGTAAATGGATAGACCTTAAAAAGGGGTGCCTTCCATCTGCTATCTCCAGTAATGTCACTGCTTTGCTACTGAAGTTACTCACTTTTTCCAGACTACAGTCTTTAACTGACCTTGTGAGATACCTAAAGGGGATACAAAATGTGCAGCCTCTTGGGTAGGCTTTCAGTAATTTTTTTTACCGAGTTTGCTGAAGGAATAAAGTTACTGCTGGTGGATTTTTCAATCCATTCAGGCATTAATGTGCTGAAATGTACACTCCAAGTCATTATGATTTGATTCAACACTCGCACACATACACATTTTTATAGCACTTAAAAGGAAAGCTATATTAATTCTGTTGGTTGCCAAAGCTTACATTCCTGAAGGCAAAAGCTCTATGGGGGGGGGACGGGGACGACAACAAAGTCTATTTAATGGTGTGAGAGGAACCAAGCAAATGTTACATTATTAGTCTGTTTTCAAGATAAAGCAAAAATTAAGAAAATCTTCTGCATACTGTAACTACATCTTCTCTAGCAGCAGAAAATTACAAGCTCTCAACTATTCCCCTCCATCCAGCTTCCAGGATTGTGCAGCAAGACACAGTACCTTTACATCATTATTACTTTGCAGTTTCCAGCTCCCCACCTTTTGTTGTTGTTCAGTTGTTAAGTCGTGTCCGACTCTTCGTGACCCCATGGACCATAGCATGCCAGGCCTTCCTGTCCTGCGCTCTCTCCCGGAGTGTGCTCAAGTCCATATTCATTGCATCGGTGATGCTATCTAGCCATCTCATCCTCTGCCGTCCCCTTCTCCTTTTGCCTTCAGTCTTTCCCAGCATCAAGGTCTTTTCCAGAGAGTTTTCTCTTCGCATTAGGTGGCCAAAATATTTGAGCTTCAGCTTCAGTATCTGTCCTTCCAATGAGCACTCAAGGTTGATTTCCTTTAACATTGACTGATTTGACCTCCTTGCAGTCCAGGGGACTCGTAAGAGTCTTCTCCAGCACCACAGTTTGAAAGCATCAGTTCTTCGGCGCTCAGCCTTCCTTATAGTCCAGCTCTCACAGCCATACATTACTACTGGGAAAACCATAGCTTTGATTAGACGGACCTTTGTCGGCAAGGTGATGTCTCTGCTTCTTACTATGCTGTCTAGGTTTGCCATAGCTTTCCTCCCAAGGAGCAAACGTCTTTTAATTTCATGGCTACAGTCACCGTCTGCGGTGATCTTGGAGCCCAAGAAAATAAAATCTGTCACTGCTTCCATTTCTTCCCCTTCTATATGCCAGGAAGTGATGAGGCCAGATGCCATGATCTTAGTTTTTGTAATGTTGAGTTTCAAACCAGCTTTTGCACTCTCCTCTTTCACCCTCAACAAGAGGCTCTTGAGATCCTCTTCGCTTTCTGCCATTAGGGTGGTGTCGTTTGCATATCGGAGGTTGTTGATAATTCTTCCGGCAATCTTAATTCCGACCTGTGATTCATCCAACCCGGCGTTTCTCATGATGTACTCTGCATAGAAGTTAAATAAGCAGGGCGACAATATAGAGCCTTGTCGTACTCCTTTCCCAATTTTGAACCAATCGGTTGTTCCATGTCTGGTTCTTACTGTTGCTTCTTGACCCTCGTACAGGTTTCTCAGGAGACGGGTAAAGTGGTCTGGTACTCCCATCTCTTTCAGAATTTGCCACAGATGGTTGTGATCCACACAATCAAAGGCTTTAGCGTAGTCAATGAAGCAGAAATAGACATTTTTCTGGAATTCTCTTGCTTTCTCCATGATCCAGCGAATGTTGGCGATTTGATCTCTAGTTCCTCTGCCTCTTCGGAACCCAGCTTGTACTTCCGGTAGTTCTCGGTTATGAACAGGGAGCTATTTTCTGCCATTTGAGCCATTTTCCCATAGGATATGGAACCTCTTTATTTTCTAGGATGTAGGATGCAGCAGTGCTCATTAATGGTGTTTTTTGTTCATTCTTCAAACTATATTCTATTTGTAAGCCTGCTGGTCCCAGATGTAAGATACTGCTGGTCCTGGACTCAACATTCTGTATAGTGTGGTAAAATATCTTGTACTTGTATGTTGCCCTTTACATACATACCTAACAAGAGTGTTTCCACTTGGGTGGGGCGTGTGTGGGAGTGTCTATTCCCAGGGACCACTGGCACTCCAATTCCAGTCTCAGTGTTTCCTTGGTACCCCACACAAAGCCACACATACCCAATGCAATTTGGAGGTGAGAAGAGACAAAAGAGGGGGAGACTTGGCAGATCCACTTCAGTGCATAGGCTGCGTATTTAACATTTGATAATCATTCAGAACAGGAATATTAGGGCCCAAGAAAGGAAGAGGCAGAGGTGTGGTGGGCCTGATTTAGTATGAACCATGCACTGCATAATTCTTTTGTCTAGATAACTCCTCACAAAACTAGTGAAAAGTAGCCATCTAAACAACGTATTGCTCCTGTTCCATGGTTATGAAACAAAGAGCTATGCAGGCTCATACTTTCCCTGGCAAAATGGCCTGGAGGAGAATGATCAGGAGCTTCTCCTATTGACAAGCTCTTTATTAGATCTTTTCAGTTTCAATCTGTGGTTTTTAATGATGCTTTAACAATCAGAAGAATTAAACACTACAGATATTAAAACCACAAACATTTCCCTACATTTTAATTCTTGCTTGTTAGGTGCAACCAATAAAATTGTTATGACTTTACACCCAGTGAAAATGTCAGCACAGTTCATGCAATAGCCCTCCCCTTCCTTTGGCTCAAATGCTGATTCTAGCATTTAAGAATTGTGGATAAGGAGTATTTCAGGCAGTAATGTTTTCTATGCAGTAAAACTGACGTGAAAATAACTAAAACTGTTTTCAGGTGAGACTGATGTGTGTGCATTCAGTTGTCCAGTAATTCTGGAAGCAGCGCATGGGGTTGCTTCTCTCCCTCTCCTTTTCTGGAAAGGAAAGAGGACCAGCAACACTCACTACCTACAGAATAAAGGTGCTCTGTACTCAAAGCTACCATGTTAGGCTATCTCTTTGGTGCAGTAAGGAAGGCAGTGAGATACAAGCAAGAGAAGCACTCCCACATGCTGCCTCCAGAATGGAACTCTGTACTGAAACAAACACTCTTGTGGCACCTTAAAGACTAACAAATCTATTATTGTATAAGCTTTCATGGATTATAGCCCCCTTCATCAGATACATAGAGACTTACTGAGGGCTCCTTCACACTGAACTTTTATCCTGCGATTGAGATTGTTCCTTCACAGAAATTTGTGGGCTCTTTACATGATGCCATGATCATTCAAGGCGTCTCCTGCACTTAAATGCCCTTTGTTCCATTTTTAAATAGGTCACACATAATGAGCGATCACATTACCCCCGCTGCGTTCCGCTTCAGTTTCCTCCGTGAAAAGAGGAAAAGTGGCAAGAAGAGGAGCGAGATCAATGAAAGATCATGAAAGACTCAGATATGGGGAGAAGGAGGGGGAAGGGAATGGGGGAAAAGGAAGCACATGAAAAGGGGATTTGTGATCCTGCATTTAAAACGGAAGCAGAAAGCCCCATTTTAAAAGCAGGATTTTAAGCTGGTGTAGAGATGCCCTGAGAGTTTCAGGTTGTATATACATACTTGAAACTCTCAACTGTACTTAATAAACATTAAACTTTCAATAACTCCATGCATCTGATGAAGTGGACTATAGACCACAACAGCTTGCCATAATAAATGTGACAGTCTTTAAGGTGCCACAAGAATCTTTGTTGTTCAAATTAATGTGTTAGAGGTCAGGACAAGACATAGTACACAGGACCCTGCACCCACTCCATGGATTAAAAGAACCCCAGAAAGAGGATCCTCTCTTTCTGTCCGTTGTCCCCCCACCCCCATTAACAAAAGCAAGGGGAGAGGGACAGAATGAAAGCAGAACCTAGGCTCAGCTTCAATCATCCAACTGGTAAAAAAACCCCACAGAACTAGATCCTCCATTTCTTCCTGGGCTTCTATGAGGGAAAGGGACAAGACAGAGGAGGTCAATCCAGTCACCCTTGTTTCTTTTGCCTGGCCAAACACAAGTGACTTAGCTGAAAGCCTTCTCTCCCCCCACCCCCTCTGAGAGAGAGAGAGAGAGAGAGATTATAAGTATGCAGGCCTGCACTCAGTCTCCTGATTGAATGACTGATTGATTGATTGATTTAACATTTGTATCTCACCCTTCAGTGTAAATATTTCCAGCACAGCTTATAAAATAACGAACAATAAAATCTAAAAGAGTAAAAACAACAATGGGATAAAAGAGCAGGATAACACAGCAGCCTTGAAACATTTTCTGTATGAAATTAAAAGCCTGGGGAAATAAAAAAAATCTTCACCTTCACTCCATTGAAGTGCGCACCAGACAAGTTTCCCAGGGGAGAGCATTGTACAGTGATGCTATGGAGGGTGTTTACAGGGCTGAGGTTCTTTTGCCCTCACAGACCTACATCCTTTAACTCTTGGGGTGGGGTGAGAGAAAAAGGGAACAACTGTCATGCAATATTGTCAGCCGCTCCTCTTCTCTGATATCTAGGAGTTGGGGAGGGGAGTGAGTGAGTGAGTGAGTGTGAGTGTGTGTGTGTGTCTGTGTTCATATAACAGCAACTCCTTCCCTGTGTCCTAGGGGTGATAATAAGAGGCATGCTGGGGGTGGAGTGGGGGCTCAGACAATTGAATCGGGGGCGGGGGGAGGCCGCAAGGTTACAGTAAGTAAAACCCTTCATTCTCCTCTCAATATATATGGATATCCAAGAGCAGCACTGCTAGATTAGGCAAACATTAGAAAAAGCATAACAAACCACACAATCTATTTTCTTATGAACATTTTAATGTTTTTAAAAATTTGTAATAAATAACCAATACACTCATATGAACATTAAAAAGCAGAGACACATGACCATTTAATTTTAAAAAAGCTTTTGCAGGACAAACCTTCAACAGAAGGAATCAGGAAAGTTTAGAGGTAGGGGGAATTGTAGAATCATGAAGCCATGTACGATGGCTAATACCTGTATCCATCTAGCAGAAAATGTGTAATTGTTAAAACTTTATTAATACCTAGCTCTCCACCCCCTGCCTCCTCCAATCAAATACGGATTGCATCTCCTCACTGAATACTGTTAAATTTGATTGTCATGTTAAAAGCATACACTCAATACAGGAATTTCTTTATTCAGCCGTTGTATCTGTTCTAAGTGCTTTCTTGTTATGGTATTTAGAATTAGAATTTGGGAGGAAACAAGTGGGACCTGCAACAAAATGCTGCAGTGTTGAGTGCTCCTATTCGGGAATTGAGACGCTCCATTCCACCTATTCTTTTGTTTTTCCTGCAACAGTCAGCATTCTATGGTCATTGAGCACACTATGTCCTCCTCATTGGGCTGTTTGGCGGGCTTCTCCCCGCTGCAGGTGTTTTCCTAGGTAGTTTTGTACTTCTTCAAACCTTAGGGCTCCCCTAACCTGCTGCTACCTCCTTGTCTTATGTAGATGGAGCCATATTGGCTGGCTATAAGGGGTCAGCACTCAGAAAACTTAAGACTGCTATTAGTATATATAAGTGGGACCAAAGTGTTCCAGCCAATCAGCCATGCCTCCTTCCAGATATTCCATTCCATTACCCCTCCTCCCCATTTTCCATTCCCCACCCCACAACAGTCAGCCAGCCTTCTATGCCTAAGAGCATGGTCAGTCCTCATTGGGATGTTGGGGGGGGGGGGAATCCCTCTTCCAAGGATTTTTTGTACTCTTGGAAACCTTGGGGTTTCTCTGCCTTCTAATACCTCCTTCTTGTTTGAGGGTGGTGCCATTTGGCTACATAAGTAATGGCACTCAAACAACTGAGACTGCTATTAGTATAAATGGTGGTTGATATTAGAAGGCTAATTGTAAGCATTGTTGTAAATCTTTACTCTATATGGAACATTTAACTGTAACTTTTCTAATAATATAGATACCTTCAACAAAACTGTTAATAAAACCAACTGCATAAGACTGTGAGGAGACTATTGCCAAACTCAGGAGTAGAAATCAAACCACAGTTTGGCCATCAAGAAATGGCTTTTGGGCTCACAGTCTCCCTTATTCCCCCATGTCCTCCCACTCTCACTTCCTGGTCCATGGTATCTAGTGAAGTGCCCATTTTTAGATTTGGATTAAACTGACCACCCTTTTTCAGCTCTAGAGGCTTCTAGAATATTGCTCACAGTTGGCAACAAATTCCTTGGCATAATGTTTCTAAAAACTCTCATAATAGAGATTCTTGAAGTACTTAAAATGCTAACTTTAGCTAACTACCAAAAATTATGCTCACAGCACAAGCCAGGAGTAGCCAATGCCGTCCCACATCAGAATTTGTCGAGCAGAGATCTTTCAGCCTGAAATCCCATGATTTCAAATTACTCTGGATACACTCTGCTAAAACAGTACCTTTGTGCTTGGGATTAACAATAAGCCTGTTTAAGAGATTTGTCGGACAAATGGAGCAAGTATGTTGCATTCCCCAACACTCATAGCCAGCAAACTGCAAGGTTCACAACATCCCTTCAACAACCAGAATGCAGTAATGATCCAGCTTCAAAACGGTCCATAAGAAAGGGTCAACAGAACTTCAAACGTTCTAGCTGTGTCCCTTTTCCCCTGTTAAAAACATAGATTCATGGACAAGAAGGGTCAAACTTCAGCTATGGCACACAGTACTGAAATATTCAGTACCCCTTCATGGATCACTGCCTTGTTGTGGCGAAGGGGCTTGCGTAACTCAGTGAAGCCATAAGCTATGCCGTGCAGGGCCACCCAAGACAGACAGGTCATGGCAGAGAGTTCTGACAAAATGTGGTCCCCTGGAGAAGGAAATGGCAACCCACTCCAGTGTTCCTGCCAAGAAAACCCCATGGAACCTATCACAAGGCTAAAAGATATGACGCCGGAAGATGAGCCCCTCAGGTCGGAAGGTGTCCAATATACTACTGGGGAAGAGCAGAGGGCATTTCCAAGTAGCACCAGAAAGAGTGAAGCGGCTGGGCCAAAGCCGAAAGGATACTCAGCTGTGGATGTGTCTGGTGGTGAAAAGAAAGTCTGATGCTGTAAAGAACAATATTGTTTAGGAACCTGGAATGTCAGATCAATGAATCAAGGTAAGCTGGAGGTGGTCAAACATGAGATGGCAAGATTGAACATCGACATCTTGGGAATCAGCAAACTAAAATGGACAAGCATGGGCGAATTTAATTCAGGTGACCATCATATCTACTATTGTGGGCAAGAATCCCTTAGAAGAAATGGAGTAGCACTCATAGTCAACAAAAGGGTGGGAAAAGCAGTACTGGGGTACAATCTCAAAAATGATAGAATGATCTCAGTACGAATCCAAGGCAAACCATTCAGCATCACAGTAATTCAAGTCTATGCCCCAACCACTAAGGCCGAAGAAGCTGAGGTTGATTGGTTCTATGAAGACCTACAACACCTTCTAGAACTAACACCAAAAAAAGATGTCCTTTTCATCATAGGGGATTGGAATGCTAAAGTAGGAAGTCAAGAAATCACCAGGATAACAGGCAAGCATGGCCTTGGTGTACAAAATGAAGCAGGACAAAGGCTGACAGAGTTTTGCCAAGAGAACACACTGATCATAGCAAACACTCTTTTCCAACAGCACAAAAGGCGACTCTACACATGGACATCACCAGATGGTCAATATCAAAATCAGATTGATTATGTCCTTTGCAGCCAAAGATGGAGAAGCTCCATACAGGCAGTAAAAACAAGACCTGGAGCTGACCGGGGCTCAGATCATGAGCTTCTTGTTGCAAAATTTCAGCTTAAATGGAAGAAAGTAGGGAAAACCGCTAAACCATTCAGGTATGACCGAAATCATATCCCTTATGAATATACAGTGGAGGTGAGGAATAGATTTCAGGGATTAGACCTGATAGACAGAGTGCCTGAGGAACTATGGACAGAGGTCTGTAACATTGTTCAGGAGGCAGCAACGAAATCCTCCCAAAGAAAAAGAAATACAAGAAAGCCAAGTGGCTGTCTGATGAGGCTTGACAAGTAACTGAGGAAAGAAGGGAAGCGAAAAGCAAGGGAGAAAGGGGAAGATATATCCAACTGAATGCAGAATTCCAGAGAATAGCAAGGAGAGACAAGAAGGCCTTCTTAAATGAACAATGCAAAGAAATTAAGGAAAACAACAGAATGGGAAAGACTAGAGATCTCTTCAAGAAAACCGGAGATCTCAAGGGAACATTTTGTGCAAAGACGGGCATGATAAACGACAAAGAAGGCGGGGACCTAACAGAAGCAGATGAGATTAAGGAGAGGTGGAAAGAATACACAGAAGAACTATACAGGAAAGATCTTAATGCCCCTGATAGCCATGATAGTGCGGTCACTGAACTTGAGCCAGACATCCTAGAGAGTGAAGTCAAGTGGGCCTTAGGAAGCATTACTAACAACAAAGCTAACGGAGATGACAGTATTCCAACTGAGCTATTTAAAATCCTAAAAGATGATGCTGTTAAAATGCTGCACTCAATATGCCAACAAATTTGGAACACTCAACAGTGGCCACAAGACTGGAAAAGGTCAGTTTACATTCCAATTCCAAAGAAGGGCAACGCCGAAGAGTGTTCAAACTACTGTACAATTGTGCTCATTTCACATGCCAGCAAGGTTATGCTCAAAATCCTACAAGCTAGGCTTCAGCAGTATGCGAACCGAGAACTACCGGAAGTACAAGCTGGGTCTCCAAGAGTCAGAGGAACTAGAGATCAAATCGCCAACATTCATTGGATCATGGAGAAAGCAAGAGAATTCCAGAAAAACATCTATTTCTGCTTCACTGAGTACACTAAAGCCTTTGTGATCACAACAAACTCTGGCAAATTCTGAAAGAGATGGGAGTACCAGACCACCTTACCTGTCTCCTGAGAAACCTGTACGAGGGTCAAGAAGAAACAGTAAGAACCAGACATGGAACAACCGAGTGGTTCAAAATTGGGAAAGGAGTACGACAAGGCTCTATATTGTTGCCCTGCTTATTTAACTTCTATGCAGAGTACATCATGAGAAACGTCGGGTTGGATGAATCACAGCTCGGAATTAAGATTGCCGGGAGAATTATCAACAACCCCAGATACGCAAACGATACCACCCTAATGGCAGAAAGCGAAGAGCATCTAAAGAGCCTCTTGTTGAGGGTGAAAGTGGAGACTGCAAAAGCTGGTTTGAAACTCAACATTACAAAAACTAACATCATGGCATCTGGCCCCATCACTTCCTGGCATATAGAAGAAGAAATGGAAGCAGTGAGAGATTTTATTTGCTTGGGCTCCAAGATCACCGCAGATGGTGACTGTAGCCACGAAATTAAAAGACGCTTGCTCCTTGGGAGGAAAGCTATGGCAAACCTAGACAGCATAGTAAGAAGCAGAGACATCACCTTGCCGACAAAGGTCCGTCTAATCAAAGCTATGGTTTTCCCAGTAGTAATGTATGGCTGTGAGAGCTGGACTATAAGGAAGGCTGAGCGCCGAAGAATCGATGCTTTCGAACTGTGGTGCTGGAGAAGACTCTTACAAGTCCCCTGGACTGCAAGGAGGTTAAATCAGTCAATCTTAAAGGAAATCAACCCTGAGTGCTCATTGGAAGGACAGAGACTGAAGCTGAAGCTCTAATATTTTGGCCACCTAATGCGAAGAGAAAACTCTCTGGAAAAGACCCTGATGCTGGGAAAGACTGAAGGCAAAAGGAGAAGGGGATGGCAGAGGATGAGATGGCTAGATAGCATCACTGATGCAATGAATATGGACTTGAGCACGCTCTGGGAGAGAGCGCAGGACAGGAAGGCCTGGCGTGCTATGGTCCATGGGGTCACGAAGAGTCGGACACGACTGAACAACAACAACAACTGAAGTATTTATTTAACTATTACCTTCAAAAATTTCCAGTTAACACTAATGCAACAACTTTCCTACCTCTAGGGACTATGAAAATTTATGGCATGAATCACCAATTTATAAAGTGCTTTTTAGCAGAGTTTAAGCAGTTAATTGCCAGAACATCACATCAGAAACTGCAAGTGTTTTTAAAGGAACTGTTAACAAAAAATAGTCTGCCATCAATAACTTATTTTGCTTGATGCAGTTTGTCATTTTTCTGGACGGATGAAAGCTTTAGGCATCTGCAGAGAAGACGGCAAACCAGCTCTTTAGGCTTTTGTTTATTAGAGGCCTGGGCTTATTCATGCAACTTTGAGAATCTTGAACTGCAGGAGTAAATCTTTTGAACCATTTCATGCTAAGCTACTGGACTGCAAGGATAAACACACAGCCTTAAATCTTTATATTAAAAAACACCATCCAGTGACACATGAGTGCAACCATCACAACTCATTTGTACAAAAATTGGTTGAGAATATGCATGTACCACAGACAGATTAGGTCTTGAACACAGTTATTACTGTCAGACCATCTTCAATGGGGGCAAAGTTAACACGTAAGTATTAGGTACACTTTTTGCTAAACACCATTAGACATGAATCTTTTCAAAACAGAACTATAAATAGCAGCCTACAGAAAGCTG
This sequence comes from Heloderma suspectum, assembly GCF_057233095.1. Lineage (NCBI taxonomy): Eukaryota > Metazoa > Chordata > Lepidosauria > Squamata > Helodermatidae > Heloderma > Heloderma suspectum. Next base: position 237,405,189 of record NC_139461.1, read on the forward strand.
GGCCAGATGAAATTTGGAGTGGCTAACTTTAACTCAAGCAGCTAATACATTGCTGGGGAAGTTAGTGATGTCTGCATGCCAAATTAGCCAGGCTGTTTTTACTCTCTCTGTATATAAAAAAATCTTCTTGGAGGTTTAAAGCAACTAATTGGTTTCACAATTCACCTAATGCTGAAGGAAACTGAGATTTCTCCCTGCAACTAATTCCACCCAGCATGAAACAGGTAGCTCAGCTAATTGATTTCACGGAATCTTCTCTTCAGTGAGTATAGCAGCAGAGCACAGAGGAAGGAGGGGAAGAGAATTACTGAATATATCTGTGGTATTTCATTACTAAATGACTGCTGACAGCTGGGCAGCCCCATTCATTGCTCATGACATTCTGCCAGAAGGCCCAACAGCATTTTATAGCAGGGACAATTGGGACATTTTTTACTGCATTACTTTATTGCTCCCCCCCCCCCCCGGAACTCTTAATAGATGAAATAGGTACTGCATACCATTACTGCACTCCATATCCAAACGACTCTGTAGACAGATACAGGTCACAGATTTGATGTTAATATCTGCTATAGCAATCATTAATGTACAAAATACACTGCAGTCTTCCTTAGATGACCTGCAGGATTGGACAGGCTCCCCATTTACAAGGTGCTGATTTAAGATTCACTGGCACCTCCTATTTTCAGAGGAATATGTGTGTTTTTACTCAAAAGGGTATAGGCATGTTACATATTATAGAGCAATGGAAGATGCAGATGTATGTAACTGTTCTGCAGATAAAAAAGATCCTTTTGCAGGCAGTGCGGGATCTATGTCAGTCTTAATGTTATCAGACAACTCTGGAAAGGCAAGGAGTCCCCCCTGTAATTCACACCCCTTGTGATTACTCCCTAAAACATCTATGTCTCTGGCCAATGCATTGGTTCTACACACTGAGTCACTATTGTTATAAACAATTAAACAGGCCTATATAATAACTATGCATGCCAACAGCCCAAATGTTTTACTTTAAAAAAAGGAGGTGAGTGGGTGGACTGACCGACCTTAGTTTGATAACACTGCTACAGTAATTATGAGGTTTTTAAAAATAGCCACAATAAATGCTCTTACTACACACTACTTGTTCACAATTTAATAACCTATTTTACCCTCTTACTCCACATAAGGAGACAAAAAGTTGCAAAGTGTGTGGGGATCAAGCAGGGTAGAAGTGTCACTTCTGATGAATATATGCAAAAGCATGCCTTGGAGTCCTGCTGTGAATCTAGTCCCCACCACTGAAGCCTCAATTGGACTTGGAAATAAATCAGAAGCCAGTGCAAGCACTGCAACAATATGGTCACATGATCTCTACAATCTGCACCAACGGGTGGCAGTTTTGAATGTAAACCAGCACAGGATTTAAAATCAAGTCACCTTCATTCCTGTTGTCTTTCATTCCTGGGTTTATACAGAACCAATTATCTCAGATTCTTTGCCTTTCCATTTGAACTAAATGTGAGCCTCTCTGTAATCCCCAAGCCAACTTCATTGTGACATTAGCTAATTGTGTTGATAAGACTCTTACATGGTCCGTTCACATTCCTGATTCCAAGGCTCCTTCACTGTTTAATCCACATATTAATGAGTCCTTTGTTACAGTGAAACTTTAAAAAGATTGTGATCACTTCTGCTACCATGAGGGACTGTACTATCACTCTACTGGAAAGAGCTTCCTTCCTTCAGAATGGTAGCATTTATGTGATTCAAGATGTCAAATTTTCTTGTTTAGTCAAACAGGTTTCCATAAGAACTCAATGATGGCAGCATCTGCTCATCAGAGAGACAACTTTTCTCTCCAAGAAAGATCTACTTAAATCTATCTATTCTTTGTAATTCCAAGTACTGCAGCCCAATGTCTGGCTGAAGTCTATCAGCAAAATGCTACTTTATTTTCCTTTTTGTGTGCCCAAATTTATGCTCCACTTTTCTGAATAAGTTCTAGTTTTGTTAAGCAGTTCTCAGGTTATTCTGTATTTTGCCATGAGAACTAGATGGCCTGGTCTCATTTGTGTTAACATTCATTTCATACACAAGATTCTGAGAACAAGCAAGCTTGTGGGTTCAACTAGTGACAGGAACTCCTTGTAGTCTAGGTCCCATCTTATGTTGTGTTCACCAAGTTTTATTCAGTAAACAGTAGGTGATAAATACAGTATAAGTCAGAGGCAGAGTCATTCAGTGGGCTGTAGGAAGTGCAAGAAGCTCCTACCAAACACTGGTGTCTTACCACTCTTAAGATGCAAACGTCTGACTATCAAATGGCAACAATGTGTGTATATGCTCATGCGTGAGCTGCGTGTTGTGTCTGTAAAATATATTAGTGTTAAATGTGGTAGCAAGAAGACTGGCATTTCAGGGTGCCCCTGAGGTAACACTTGTTTTCAGTAGAGTCATGCATGCAATATCCACACACAAGGAGCTCCTTGCCCAATCCTCAAATATACATAATGTAAGAAGAGCAGGGGACAGCAGTCCATCAAAACAGACAGCAGCTTCTATTACTTTAACATTAATGTACATGCCACTATACTCAATAAATAAGCTTGAACTATAGCCAACTGCCTCTAAACTGATCCATTATTAGCTGGTCAATGAGAAGTATAACATTTCTTCACAGACCATTCTATTACAACTTTGCAAGAAAGAGTAATTAATCAAAGCTCTATCGTAACATATAAAATGAAAATGGCTTTAAAATGTGCCCGTACACAGCAATTAATTATTAAAAAGGCATTAGCTAAAGCTTTTCACCCATCATTTACAAAGTTAGGAGTTGGATGACATACCATTCATTCAGCTAATGCAGCATAGCTCACCCATATTCATCAATCTAAGCCAACAGGAAGATCATCCCTTTTGAAGCCCACAGCCACATTACTGTGCTACAGCCAGCCACAACTACCACCACTTTGAACAAACCCACAGAAATGATTCCAGGTATCCATTCATGAACAAAGGAACTATGGCAGCTTAGCAGCTATAGTGAGAGGGCAAATCCCCAAATAAAGCTCAGTTCATTAAAAAGTATGTCCTTTCAAACTATGAAAGGAAATTTTCTCTGCATTCTGAAAACACACGAAAGATCTCAAAATACAAAAATGGATCCAGCATTCAATGAGACTGCTTTCAAAATTGTGCTTCCTTTAAATTAATCAATGGCAGTGTATGCTAATGTAAGAGAATGCTACGAGAAAATACTCCTAGATCAGGTCAAAGGGGGCCATGCTGTGTTACCGAATGTCCTCTCTGGACAAGTGTACATGAGTGCACATATTCTGAGATACACCCATTAAGGGATCTTTTAACTCTGACAATAGTGTGCCTTGACTAGGATGATCCAATCACACACACACACTGGTCTCTTCAAAAACAGGGGAAATGTTATTGAATACACAAGAATCAAAACAGAATCAAAACAATGATTATCCTGGAGTTTGTATAAGTAGGCAAAGGGCACTTATATAAACTCTAGGAGTGATTCAATTAGTTCACAGATTACAAACCCTAGGCAAATCAACCAAATGTACACAAATGCAAAATGAAGAACATAAATACCTATGCATCAGGTTCAAATGGCGGGGAGATTAGCTTAAGAATCTACTTGGTAAGTAAACTGAGGGTGACAGTGCAAGGAGAACTAGACCATGGACATGTGTGGAGAGCCCATGTTGAACTAGGCTGGGCTACAGATCTCAGAAAGTTGGACCCCTAAGGTTACTGGGAGAAAAAGGGAGAGAAAAAGAAAGGAGAGGAGACTGCAAAGACTGGGCAGTCGCAAAGAAGTCGCAGAGGCTTGCCTCTGGCAGTAGTCAATATGCCAAGGCTAGTTCTTGAGCACAATCACTGTGACTAAAGGGGAGGACAGAACTAAGGGTACCTAGTTCTGATTCATACACAATTTCCAGCACCTTGTGTGCAGTCCACTTCTTGCCTTTCTTTTGAGAGCACAGCTTCACACCCACTAGTGCAACACAGGTACATCTTCTTGACCACTTCTGCATCAACCAACTCCTTTAGAGGTCTTGGCTGACCACAATAGGCTTGAGGATGAAGGGAATACAATGAAAACCACAAAATTAAACCTGACAACAATTCTTCCCACCAGACCAGGGGTGGCAACTTCAGAGGGTCTGGGGGCGAATTTCCTCCCCTGGAACCTCCCACTGCTGCCAAATTTCCAGTGCAATTCTGTGGCAATAAGATGGCAGCAAAAAAGCCACCTTTGAACTTTAAAACAAGGCATGCCCTCCCTGCACACCTTGTTTTAATGCATAATAATGCATCCGGAAGCTCTCAGGAGTGAAAATTTGCATTAAAACAAGGTGTGCTCTCCCTGCATGCCTTGTTTTACAGTGAAGAAATGTATTTTTTGACGACGCTGCTATACTGCCGAATTTCAGTGCTGGCAAGCTGTGGGGTGGCAGAGGCCACAAAAAAAGGTGGGGGAGGGCATGCACTAGACTGCACCAAGGTGGCCGAGTTTCCAACCACAAACTGGTTCAAAAATAGACAGAACTGTAACACATGCACACACACATGCACTGTAGAAAACAGAGTAGGAGGCTACAATTTGTAACTGGAAATTACAATTTGTAATGTGTGCTAGTTTTTTTTAAAGGTAGAAGGGGTAAAGCACCTTGGCGAAAGAAAGTTGTCAAGAAAGTTGTCCAGGGGTGCGTTGGTGCTCGCAAACACCACATTGCTTACCCCTACTCATGACTGTTATGCTCAAAATACTGGGGAATTCCCTGACTATGATTAAGTCAGACCTAGGGGGAAAATCACTCAGTTTCTGAAATATGCATACAAAGCTACAGCCTAATTATTGCAGCTGAGTCAATCATGGGGCACTTAATCAACTGTTGTTTTGACTCGGTGGCTGTGCTTAACTTAGACCTCTGTACATGCCTTAATATAATGTAAGGGGATACCTTACAGCTGTCCCCTCTTCTGGTTCTTCCCCCAACCTGATGGTTCCTGGCAGCCTTACCAGTCTGCCCTGGGGTCTGGTGGTGCTGCTGCTGAATGCCAGGTCAGCCCAAAATAAAATCTCCCTCATCCATGATCTGATTGTGGATGAGGGGGCTGACCTGGCATGTATTACTGAGACCTGGGTGGGGGAACTGGGAGGGGTCACTCTCTCCCAGCTGTGCCCTCCTGGGTACTCGGTGCAGCACCAACACCGACTTGAGGGTTGGGGGGGGGGGTTGCCGTGGTCTATAGGAATTCAATCTCCCTCTCCAGGCTTCCTGCTCATTCGAGTGCAGATCTTGAGTGTTTATACCTTGTGTTGGGTACCCGGGACAGATTAGGGATTCTGTTGGTGTACCGCCCACCCCGCTGCCCATCAGACTCCCTGCCTGAGCTGACGGAGGTGGTCTCGGACTTGGTGTTGAGGACCCCCAGGATGATGGTCCTGGGGGATCTCAACTTCCATGCCGAGGCCGCTGTATCCGGGGCGGCTCAGGACTTCGTGGCCGCCATGACAACCATGGGGCTGTCCCAACATGTCATCGGCCCAGCGCATATAAAAGGACATACGCTTGATCTGGTTTTCTCGACTGGGCAGGAGGATGGTGATCTGAAAGTGGAGGAATTAACATCTGTCCCTTTGTCAAGGTCAGATCACTTCCTGCTGAGGTTTAGACTTCTGGCGGCCTTTCCCCTCTGCAAGGGTGGGGGACCTATTAAAATGGTCCGCCCCCGGAGATTAATGGATTCCGATGGATTCCAGAGGGCTCTGGAGGATTTTCCTGCTGGTATGGCTGGTGCTCCTGTCGAAGCCCAGGTCGCTCTGTGGAACGCAGAGATGACTCGGGCGGTTGACACGATCGCGCCCAAGCGCCCTCTCCCTCTGAGCAGAGCCCAGCCAGCTCCTTGGTATACACCTGAGCTGAGGGCAATGAAGCAAGAGGGGAGACGGCTAGAATGCAGGTGGAGGAAAACTCGTGCCGAGTCTGACCGAACACAGGTAAGAGCCCACTATCGAGCCTACTCTGTGGCGGTGAGGGTGGCAAAGAGACAGTTCTTTTCCACCAGCATTGCATCTTCTCAGTGTCGTCCAGCGGAGCTTTTCAGAGTGGTTCGCAGCCTGTTACATTCTGGGCCAGGGAGAGAGACAGTGGAACCTTCGGTAGCACGCTGTGACAAGTTTGCACAGCACTTTGAGGATAAAGTCGCTCAGATTCGTCATGAATTGGACACCACCATTAATGCAGTTCCATTGGTAGAGGCGTTCAGAGCACCGTCTGGTCCAGTTTTATTGGATGAGTTTCAGTTACTGAGGCCTGAGGATGCGGACAAGGTGCTTCGCCAAGTCCGATCAACCACTTGTGTGCTTGACCCTTGCCCTTCATGGCTTATTAAATCAAACAAGGAGGGGTTGTCCGGCTGGGTCCAGGAGGTTGTAAATTCCTCCTTGAGAGAGGGAGTGGTGCCTGCTGCTTTAAAAGAGGCGGTAATTAGACCACTCCTGAAAAAGCCTAACCTGGACCCAGAAGATGTTAACAATTATAGGCCAGTGGCCAACATCCCCTTCCTGGCAAGGTGCTTGAGCAGGTGGTTGTAGGACAGCTCCAGGCACTCTTGAATGAAACGCATTATCTAGATCCATTTCAATCGGGCTTCAGGCCTGGTTTTGGAATGGAAACTGCCTTGGTCGCCCTGTGGGATGACCTTTGCCGGGAGAGGGACAGGGGGAGTGCGACCCTGTTGATTCTCCTGGACCTCTCAGCGGCTTTCAATACCATCGACCATGGTATCCTTCTGGATAGGTTGTCTGGGTTAGGAGTTGGAGGCACTGCACTACAGTGGTTCCGCTCCTACTTGGATGGCCGATTCCAGAAGGTGGTGCTGGGGGATTATTGCTCTGTGCCATGGCAATTATGCCATGGGGTTCCACGGGGCTCTATTTTATCCCCCATGCTGTTTAACATCTACATGAAACTGCTGGGGGAGGTTATCCGGAGGTGTGGGCTGAGGTGCCATCAATATGCAGATGACACCCAGCTCTACCTCTGTTTCTCATCAAATCCAGGTGAGGCAGTGGCTGTTCTGAATCAGTGCCTGGGCACGGTAATGGACTGGATGAGGGCCAATAAACTGAAACTCAATCCAGACAAGACAGAGGTACTGTTAGTGGGTGGTTCGTCTGCCCGGCTAGGTGATATTCAACCTGTTCTGGAGGGGGTTGCACTCCCCCTAAAGGATCAGGTTCGTAGTTTGGGGGTGCTCTTGGATCCAGAACTGTCACTTGAGGCACAGGTGAACTCAGTGGCACGGAGCACTTTTTATCAGCTTAGGCTGGTATACCAACTACGCCCTTATCTGGACAGAAATAGCCTAGCTACAGTTATCCATGCTCTGATAACTTCTCGTCTGGATTACTGCAATGCGTTATACGTGGGGCTGCCTTTGAAAACAGACCGGAAACTTCAGCTGGTCCAAAATAGGGCAGCAAGATTGTTAACAGGGACTGGCCTGCGAGCTCATATTACACCAGTACTTTTCCAGCTGCACTGGATGCCAGTCCATTTCCGGGCCCGATTCAAAGTGCTGGTGTTAACATTTAAAGCCCTTAACGGCTTGGGGCCAGGTTACCTGAAGGATCGCCTCCTCCCATACGTGCCTGCCCGGACCTTAAGATCATCGTCAGCAGCCCTTCTCCGTGAGCCCCTGCCAAAGGAAGTGAGGCGGGTGGCTACTAGGAGGGCTTTTTCTGCTGTGGCATCCCGGCTCTGGAATGAGCTCCCTAGTGAGGTTCGCCTGGCGCCTACATTGTATTCCTTTCGGCGCCAGGTGAAGACCTTTTTATTTTCCCAGGCATTTTAGCTTTCTAAATTTTTATCTTTGCTGTTTTAAATCTGTATTTTAAACTCCTGCACTGCTGCTAGATTTTATTGTGGTTGTATTGTTATATTGTGGTTTTAATGTTCTATATATTTTAAATTGTTTTATTGTGTGTTTGGTTTTAATTTTTGTGAACCGCCCAGAGAGCTTCGGCTATTGGGCGGTATAGAAATTAAATAAATAAATAAATAAAATAAAAAATATTGCCTTCCTTCTGGCATGATTGCTTGGCTAATTGTCCCATCATGACTCCAAGTCCCAGACCTGCTCCGTTCTTGGACTGAGCCTCTTAAAGTGAAAGCAACCATTGTTGCCAAACACAGGGCAGCTAACCTGAACTGAGACACAGCTTTAGGTTAAATCTCTTAAAGAAATGAAAGTTATTCCTAAAACTACATAAGCAGTAGCACCAAGACTGCACAGCACAGCAACCCTAGTGAGCCATAATATCCTTCCAAATATGACCTAAATTTACACTACTTGCATAAATTGAAGAATGATTATCTGTTGTATGAATACTAAATGGCCTGTTGATGTAACAAAAACAGACTTGCTTCATTCAGATTGGTCACTTAAAGCCATAAATGTAAAGTAGATGTGGTTCAAAAGAAAAACATTAAGGAACAAAGAATGCTTTCCCCCACATAAGTGTGGGGATGGCAAAGCAGACTTAGCAATAAGTCAAAAACAATTTCAGGTTTTTAGGATTAGAATGTACATAAATACTGAACCAAAAGCATCTTCCATGTAACACCATAAACTATAGTAGTTTGCATCTCATCTTTTACAATCTTAAAAAATGCATTTTTATGAGTACAAATGGTAACACAATTCATTCCATCTATTTTAACATCAAGCATCTATATAAAAATCTGCATCCCACTTCTTGAAGGTTTCCTATTTGCACCAGGTGTGCCTACCGAAATGCTGAGCGACTGAGGCTCAAAGCTGAGATCCATTTCCGTTGCGCTTGAGGAAGACAGTATTACTTTTAACCATGACCTTATAAAGTATTTCCAACCATATGTACATATAATTGTAGTGGGGGGGGGGGGAGAGCAAGAGAGAGAGAATGGATGAATCCAAATTCTAAATGTTTGAATGTTTTAGGTTTGTTGCCACTTAGTGGCCAAAAGGCAGAATACTTAGTTTAGCAGAGTAAGACTGAGCATGCTCCTGAAGTGTAAATCCTTTTTCTCCAAAATGGATGCCAGGCCATGGTCTGCGTAAACTGCAAGTGGAATAAATCATAGCCACTTGCCTTTCAGTGAGGCCTCCATACTTTACACTCACCATTTGAAGCACTGAAGCATTAACGCTTTGCAAGCAACAACCATGAGTGTGGAGACACAGAAAGAAAAATGGCATGAGATGATATTTCGCAAATATTTGTTCTGCTTCTGGTCTTAGCTCTACAAGACACTCAGAGCAATTTCACAAATAACTGTTACCGTGCAGCTTGGGGCACTCCTGGCAATATTCACATCAGTGTCCTGTTCTGACCCATGGTTCACATGAACAAAAATTGCTCCCAGTAACATGTCAAACTTCATAGAAACACTGGGCAGAATCCAGTGGGGTGCTTACGCCCCTGCCAACTCTCTTCCCCACCCCAACTGTTTGCACAATGCCAACTTAGCCCTTCTGCGGGCAACCAGAAATGAGCAGAAACACTCATTTCTGGAAGGAGACAGGTTGGTGGAGCTTACATAAGGGAGCTGTGCCAACCTGCCTCCTTCCAGGAACGAGTGTTTCTGCTCATTTCAGGGCTTCCCCTAGTAAATGCTAAATCTCCCTTGCATAAGTGGTGGGTCCTGCTTGTGCAACGGAATTGTGCGATGGGACCTACCACTTGCGGAAGGGGATTGGTGGGGGCGTAAGTGTCCCCTTGGATTCTGTGTATTGCATTTTCATAAAGGAGTACCCCTCCGGATAGTTAGAATATGCTCTTTTCCTCTATATCTGTAATAGTGACGTCAGTTAGCCAACTAATCTGTATCACCTGGCTTTTATACACATTGTCTCAGAATGGTGCAATGGTGAAGGCTACTCCAGGGCGAGTTTTCGATCCTGCACCAGCAAAAGGGTCTGCCCTGGCGCTAATGGGAATACCTTTCCTCCCTATCCCTATGAGAGATGCTGTGTTTGTACATCAGCTTATAGGATCCAGTCCTAAACCACCAAAAATGAATCGTAACAACACAGTACAGAAGCATTTCAAATTACAGCTGCTTTTGTACACTTCAGTGGGGAAAGCTCTAGCTCTTTGATTAAGTACCATTATTTCCAAGGTAGTACAAGGGTGCTCTCTCAGATACAAGCACATGGCACCACTTGTAAAAATATGGTCACTGTGTAAGTACAATCCCTGAAAAGGGCTCCTGGATCATCTTAACACAGGATGGACTAAACCAAACTTTAAATACATTTTCCAGAAATAGCAGGGTAGTAAACATAATGTTGGATGGCTACTGAAGCTCATTCCAGATATATGTGGAGACTCCAATCTGGATGACCGAAACACCTGCTGCAGGGCCTTCTGCAGCTGTTTGTGTGTATGGGGATATCCCCAGGGCCACCAGGTGTGCCAGACAACAAGAACAGTCCACAGCAACAGCAGTCAGATCATCAAAAGAGCAGGAGAGACTATATTTACCATTTGACTCCTGTTAAATTGCTACCACACGTTAAATTGCTACCACAGTTGACTGTGACTGAGTGAGCCAGATGTCATGCTGGCATCTAAATCCTGGTGAGGAGACCTGCACCCTAAGACAATCAGAACACCTGCCGCAGGGGAGTCTGCATCTACTTCCTTTTCAATGTTACCACTGGGGGGCGGGGGATCACATGGGAGCAAAGGTGCCCTCAGCATATATTTAGAGTTTGAATGAGCACAGTTTGCAGGTTCCCAGAGAGAGGCTGTTGCCAAGACTGAGAGCTCAAAGTGTGAGTTCAAGGACTAGTCTGGACAGCAGGTTGGTTCTGCCCTGTTCAGGTAGCTGGGTTGTGGATATTAGAAACACCCTAGACTGTTTTACATTGGTGCATCCTTTCTGAAGAGACAGCAGATTGAGGCTATATTGATGTTAACATCTGGATCTTATTACTGGGGCTTTTAATTTTAAGGTATATATTTCTTTTAGGGCACAATCCTATTGCAATGACTGTAAACCTCCAAGCTTGGAGGTTCACCATCATCCAACGTAGAGCGGGTGGAAACAATCTTTGCCTGCCTGCTCCTACTGCAATGTGTTTTCACTAGACGGGCATTTTTGCCCATCTAACTGGGTGCGTGGGAGGGGGAGGGAAGGAGGTTGGAGAGGCCTCAGGATAGCTCGTATCCTGGCATCTCCAGTCCCCTCCCCTCCCCTCCCACCGGAATGCCTCCTTCACCTCCTTTCCAAGGTTGTGTTCCCAGCCTTGGAGAGGCAGTCGGTGTTGTTCTTTCTGTGCTGGCTGTGAAAGGGAGGGGGCGGAGCGTGGATTCCTGGATCTGAGGTCAGAGTGCTGTCTCCAACCTCAGATCTAGGAATCTGACATATCCTATGGTCCCCCAGATGCTATCTGTGGGCCATAGGATTGCTCTCCCCATAACTTAAACTTTTTCTGATAAATCTTTTACCTGTTTGGTTAGTTTGCATAGTATGCGTCATGGATCCTGTGTGGAAAATGCCGGGGGGCGGAGAGGAAGGAGCCACGATACCAGTGTTAATGGGGAAAGAGATAGGACAACAGGAAAGAAGAGGAAAGGGGGATCTGTTCAACCTTCCAGTCTTTCCTTTAACCACATTATTCTGAGGAGTCATGCAAACCTACCACTGGGTCTTCAAGTGCTGCCAGTTTGATAAATAATAAGACAATCATCTATGATTTGGTCATGGATGAGGGGGCCAACCTGGCCTGTGTCACCAAAACTCAGAAGGTGAAGTTAGTTTATCTCAGCTTTCCCCTCCCAGGTATCTAATGCAACACTAAAAGGTTTGAGTTTGAGGCTGAAGGTTTGAGGAGACATTGTTGCTGTGGTCTATAGACATTCCATCTCCCTTTCAGGTTTCCCATCAGATCAAGCGCTGGTTTTGCATATTTGTACCTGGCATTGGGCATTAAGGACAAGGTGGCACTGCTGTTGGTGTACTGACCACCCAACTTCTCAATACTTTCCTTTCTGAGCTGACAATGTTTGCCTCAGTTTTGATGCAGAAGACCCTCTGACTGAATGTCCACAACAGCTAAGCTGAGCCAGCCTTGTCAGAAACTGCTTGAGATGTCATAGCCACCATGCCAATCATGGGACTGTCCCAATTTATCACCAACCCAACCTATATGGCAGGTCACACTCTAGACCTGGCGTTCTCAAGTGAACAGGAAGATGGTGGTCTGGATGTGGGGGATGTGTTCATTCCCTTGTCATGGTCAGACCACTACCTGCTGAGGTTTAATCTTACAATGGGTATTCCCCTCTGCAGAAATGGTGGACCTATTAGAGTAGTCCATTTGCAGAAGATAATGGAATCCAATAGATTTCTACATGCCCTTGAGTTGTTTCCAGTTGGCACGGGTGGCACACTTGTCAACGCTTTCATCGCTTTGTGAAATGCAGATGACCAGAGCAATTAACACTAGTGCTCTTAATCATCTTTTTCCACATAGTAGAGCCCATTTGGCTCCTTGGTTTACTGTGGAACTGTGGACAATGAAACAGGTTAGGAGATAACTTAGAGTGCAAGTGGTAAAAGACTCAATCCAAATTTGATCATGCACAGGTACCTATTATTGAGTCTACTCTGTGGTGGTGAAGGCAACAAACAAATATTTCTCTGCTGCCACTGCATGCTTTGAAAGCCATCCTGGGAAGCTTTTCTAGTTGCTTGGAGACATACGCCAATTTGACACACGTGGAAATGTAAGGGACATGTTAAACAGGTGTTTCCTGCACAAGTGTAAGCTTGAGAAAAAAGAACAATACAGAAACAGAAGAACTGAGTTGGGCTGCTGGACACAGAATATTAATCCATCTTGATTCCAAACTGGGGGTGGGGCGGGGGGGGAGGGAGAGAGAGAGAGAGAGAGAGAGGGATGCTCCACAGCCAAGGCATCGTCTAAGACATTTTATGGCATGCAAATCATCTGGAATATGAGGCTAACTCATTTTTTAGCAGTTTGGCCAAACATTACATAGTATCTGCATGTTTGTTCGACGATAATAAATATGGTTAAGAAAATCAATCTCTAATCAGAATCTCACCCTCCATATCCTAACACTGAAATATTTGAGCATTCCAGAATGTGTTTCATTCACTGCATGGCATCTTGCTCATCCCACCACTAACCCATTACATCCACTCCCCTTTCTTATGTATCCACATCCATCTTCCTGAGCCAGCATACCTTTTGGTGTTCTTTCCACCTATGTTAGAACAGCACTATGCTCTATTTCCTAGGCTGGAAAGAGCACTAAATAGAAAGAAAGCTATTAGAGCAATTCCAGCTCCCTCTCCCAACTTTAAATGGCTGGGAATAACACTAGAGTACTCTGGGAAGAGCACTAGCGGGCTACTAAAACAACTAATTTGAACTTAAAAGGCCAGGGACTTGGCTTACTAGCTCCACAGCACTTTCTAGCTTCAAGGAACAAAATTCTGAAAGGAAGAATAGGTATTGGCATCTGGTTGCAGTGAGTAGTAACTGCTTCTGGCAAAGCAAATGACTTGCAACGCTGATCTTTTAGATCAGTTTTAGAATGAATAAAGAAATGGTTTAATCCATACAGCTCTACTGCCAGTCCTGCTGTGTTGCTCCTACCAAAGGAAGAGGGAAAAAAAGTGAAGCACTCTACTTGCAGTATTTGCCAGGAACAAGGGAGCAGAGACACATAATGGCCACATTTGGACATTCATCAACACCTTCATAATCTGTGGTTTATGAAGCCATAGATGAATGTAATGGCCATGCTCCTTTCCCTTGCACCTGCCCTCTTCCTCTCATGTGTCAGATTTGGTACAACGGTCCTGGCTTAATATCCTAGAGATCCAGGATCAGACCCTGGCTTATTATCTTGTTTGTTCACTACACTAAGTCAGAGGGCCCCAGTTTGGAGGAAACAGGAAACTCTGGCTTAATGCAAGCCAGGATCTCCAAGCCAAGCTGGAGTGTGATAGGATGAGGAGAGGGGAGGGGCGAGGGAGCCACAATGCTTGTTCTAGGCTCCATAGTCATGGTTTATAAAACTGTGGATGAATGTCAAAATGCAGCCAATATCAGCTGTGAAGTGGCTGCTCATCAACACCAAGTCATGATGTTCCTTTTTTCTCATTCCCCCTCTAAAATATCTACATATGATGAAAATAATTGGACATAAAAATATACTAAAAAACTAGGAGGCATCACCACTTCTGCCCTAGTGACAGGAACAGTTTATTGCTACAGCAACAGTTATTGAGGTTTTAGGAGAGGTACTAGATAAAAAATAATTAAAATCATCATTTTGGACTAATCTACTTTTAGCCCTTCAAACAGGTAAAATGTTCATCTTCTAGGCTAAAAATTTCCAAGCTGTATCACAGCCTGAAGCAGATGTTTTAAACAAAGGTGTTAACTAGCTGTTTAAGGCATTAAAGGTGACATGGAAAATACATTTTAATCACTAAAAAATAATTCTATCACAAAAACAGCTGAGGGATGCAAAATTATGGCTTAATATAATGATAATCTATATAAAACCTAATATCAACATCAGAATTATCATTAGCACCTTTAGTGTTGCATTTCTTGAAATAAACTTCTAAATGTTACATCTTCATTTCAGAGGCATTTCTAGTCAAATCCCAAAGATCAAAAGAGTGCAAATTATATTCCTTTGAGTAAACTACCTACCTTGCATTTTCCCTGGTATTCAGAATTTGATGCATAGACAGAAAAGGGAAGTACAGTTCAGTATTTAAACTACAAGGTGATCACATGATTGCAAATTATGATCTGCAGTATGAATAGGCTTATACTTTTGAATATTCTCTGTTACAACCACCTCATCACAAGGCTGCAGAACAGTTGTCTGGACAGCATTCATCTTCAATTGTATACCGAGACATGAGCTAAATTCTCGGTGGGCCGAGTATTTCACCTGTTAATGGGAACACATTGAGAAAAGCTAAAATGAGACATGGCAGATGGAGCCATATATTCTACCCATCTCCTGAGAGTAGATTTGTAATGCAAAACACTGAATTCAAGATGCGACCTATGGATACAAGGAAGCAATCAGAACCAAAATGATTAAACAAGACCCAGGTCTCAATATGGCATACAGAATGCTAAACAGAAACAAGGATGCCCTGGAGGGAAACAAATCACACACTGAAATGCAGGCCAGAAAATATTTCATTTTCAAGATTACGGTCGTCTTCCAAAGATCACAGCTCTTCAAACAAATCATTACAGCCACACATATCAGCATCTAATCATGAGTAAGGTCCAACTGGAAAGTCTGCAGATAAAATAAACTCTTAGGATCAGATTGCTTCCTTATTTGAGATAGAGCAACTTATGTGGAGTTGTGAAGAATAGACCAAGGATCTCTGTGGCTAGCTCTTGTGGTCAACTGCAGCCTGCCTGGAGCTTTCTAGCAGCAGCTACCTAATGACCTTGATCCTGGGTCTTGATTATCCTGAAGAATTTTTATTCTGAATTTGTTTCATGATTACCAGTTCTTCATTTCAGTCTCTAACTTGAGGAATGACCTGGTGACAAAATATCCTTTCTGTGCCTTTAATGTCTGACCATTCTCTAGGCTTCATCAGTTTTAACCTCTCAGTCCAGGATATAACTTGGTTCTGGACAAGTACTTTCTCCGGCATAGATTTAGAACAATGATCTTTGACAGATGGGAGTACCAGACCACCTTACCTGTCTCCTGAGAAACCTGTACGAGGGTCAAGAAGAAACAGTAAGAACCAGACATGGAACAACCGAGTGGTTCAAAATTGGGAAAGGAGTACAACAAGGCTGCATATTGTCACCCTGCTTATTTAACTTCTATGCAGAGTACATCATGAGAAACGCCGGGTTGGATGAATCACAGGTCGGAATTAAGATTGCCGGGAGAATTATCAACAACCTCAGATATGCAGACGACACCACCCTAATGGCAGAAAGCGAAGAAGATCTCAAGAGCCTCTTGCTGAGGGTGAAAGTGGAGAGTGCAAAAGCTGGTTTGAAACTCAACATTACAAAAACTAAGATCATGGCATCTGGCCCCATCACTTCCTGGCATATAGAAGGGGAAGAAATGGAAGCAGTGACAGATTTCATTTTCTTGGGCTCCAAGATCACCGCAGACGGTGACTGTAGCCATGAAATTAAAAGACGCTTGTTCCTTGGGAGGAAAGCTATGGCAAACCTAGACAGCACAGTAAGAAGCAGAGACATCAGCTTGCCGACAAAGGTTCGCATAATCAAAGCTATGGTTTTCCCAGTAGCAATGTATGGCTCTGAGAGCTGGACCGTAAGGAAGGCTGAGCGCCGAAGAACTGATGCTTTCGAACTGTGGTGCTGGAGAAGACTCTTACGAGTCCCCTGGACTGCAAGGAGGTCAAATCAGTCCATCCTAAAGGAAATCAACCCTGACTGCTCATTGGAAGGACAGATACTGAAGCTGAAGCTCAAATATTTTATCCACCTAATGCAAAGAGAAAAGTCACTGGAAAAGACCCTGATGCTGAGAAAGATTGAAGGCAAAAGGAGAAGGGGACGGCAGAGGATGAGATGGCTAGATAGCATCACCGATGCAATGAATATGGACTTGAGCACGCTCTGGGAGAGAGCGGAGGACAGGAAGTCCTGGCGTGCTATGGTCCATGGGGTCACGAAGAGTCGGACGCGACTGAATGACTGAACAACAACAACTCCTTTTTCATATCAGTTCTGATCAGATGCCATAGACCTCCCACGCCTAGTACTTCATCAGCTAATGGAAACCTCTATTGTAGCCATCTGAGTTCTGACAACAGCTTTCCCAGTACCTCCCCCTCCCCCCCGGTTTTAGCTGCCCTTTCTCCAATAGCCATCAGAAAAACTATAATTTAGACTTCCAGCAGCTCTGTGGAGAAACATAAAAACAACCCATCACAAAGCTGGTTTTGTTCTGCTCCCACTCAGCAGAAAGCCAGCCCACTGAATGCTGGAATTAGCCTACTATTTATTCTGAAGTCTCACAACTGTCTGCAAAACAGATGATGTCACAATGCATGGCTACAACAGAGAGCCTCCGACATGCAACTGAAAAATTAACAGAGGTTTGCTAATCCCAAAACAGAGCAGGCTTCCCTATTGTTCATGTGCTGGTCTGGTGTGCAGCCTTCAGGGCATATAAGAGCCACCTTTCCAATTCATCATTTGCAAGAGCAGAGAAGTCTCAGCCTCGTGATATAGCAAATATCCTTTAAAACTAGGGAGTACACCTACTGAACTTCATCCTCTGAAACATCTACATGCCTCCATGAATAGCTGCCTTTCAAAAGACAAAAAGGAGTAGCCAGTACCTAATGGTCAAAACAGAGACAGAAGAACTTAACAACAACAACAACAACACACCTCACTTATTTACTTTTATTAATTAACATTAGATTAAAAACAGTATGTAGGAAATTATTGATTTTAAAAATAATAATTTACAAACCAATATTGGCTATATTCTCTGGGAGGCATGGCAATATATTTGTCTTCGCCAAGCTGACTTTATTCTTTTCATTAGGCACATATAGATTCTCCCCCCACCCACACTTTTTGTGATCCAAGTGGAACACATATTTTAGCCTCTTTTGTTTAATAAAAAATGTGCATAGTACCATAGTAATCTATAATCTGAATAATATCAACCTAATTTGGAAAGGGACATTAGTAGCTAAACACTGCTCTTGAGCTAGAGGAAGCAGAACAGCAGCTTAACCTCTTCATGACACAGGGGCAGCTATCAAAAAGATGCCCTCCATAATTCAGAAGCAAGTAAGTAAGGCAGCCTAACATTAACCCTAGTGAGCCAGACTAATGCAGATCCAGCTTAGTGTCGTATCCCTTAACACCATCAAAACTCTTCATTCACTCTTTTCATTGATTCATACATGCATTTTCCAAGTAGCTTTTCCCCAGCAGTCCTCAGTCAAACCATGCTTTCCCCTGCTGGTGCAATTACTTTAATTCTATCCAGATCCTACCCAATTCAAAATTCTGGTTTTCTAGCCAAACAATCATCCTATCATAAGTTGCTGCCACACAGAGCAGGGGTGGGCAATACGCTACCACCACCCTATCAAATTTTGACAGGAAACCACTATGGAAGCTTAGAGCAGACAAATTTAGCTTGAAAACAAGCTAAATTTGTCCATTTTAACCCCCCATGGTGGCTCCATAGTAGCTACAAAGGCTTTCAAGCTAAATTTGCCTGTTTTAAGCCACTGTAGCATTTTGCCGCTGCATTTCGGTGGCAGACTGCTACTTCGACTCCACTTTTTTTTTTGGCTGCAACAGTGACAGAAATGTGGCCCACAGGAGGTCCAGGGGGGAATTGCCCGCTGGACCACACAAAGTTGCCCTAACATAGAGGGCTAGCTAATCATGTAAACTGCCCATTTGTCTCTAGGGTATTTAAATTCCTTTAATTCATGGAAATTCCAACCACAAAGCTGTCTTACTCATTTTAACAAAGAGTGGCAATATCAACCACGTCTGTAAATGTCAATTTAAAAACAAAACAATATATTTATCCATCACCATTTCTGGTGGCAATGGGCTCCACCGTGTACATCTAGTCTGCACTATAAGAAAAATAATGTTTTGGTTGAAAGATGCAGCATTTAAATTTTACTGGGTCAATTAAATATTAAAGTTTTGAGGAAACTTAATGGAACCTAAAAACTAGAAGAACTAAAGGTTTTGACAATGTCACTATTATAGTGGTACAAGTACTATGTCCAGTGGAAAGTGAGATAAATCAGCACTAACCATGATGTTGAGACATATCCATTTATTATGTATTGCTATCCCACTTTTCCAACCAAATAGCTTCCACAAAACAGCTTCCAATATAATCAAACTAATATAAACACATTTTAAAATCCTATAATCATAAAAGTAATTTAAGATATAAAACACATGTGAGATACATTAAACTTAACAGCATTAAAACATCCCAGTCCAGACCAGCAGAGATCAAACACCAGATCAGCATCAGCAATTAAATGAAGATTTGGAATAAAAAGATATTTTAAGGCCTGTTTAGAACAGGGAAAGAGGGGGCCAAACACACATCCCATCTGAGTTCCACAAAGATGGCGTCACCACTGAAAAGGCCCTGCTTCTTGTGCCTGCCAGTCTAGAAAACACCAGCACCGCAACACACATAAGAGAACTCAAGAGTCAAAAGTCAACAGCATACACATATACAAGCCTTTGAATATTTAAGACAAATTTGGATTTTATAAAGTAATCATAAACAATTCATTCAAGTCTAAATACAGCGGAAGATACTGCCTTCAAACTGTAAACCTGACCATGAATAGTCTAAAACTGCACATTTCCACTAATAGAAACCTGTGGTCAACTTCACATCCTGACCTGAACCAATGAAGAACAAACCCACACAACCTACAATGCAGATGGATTGCCTGCAATATGTTAGGAAGAGTCCTGTCAACTGGAGTGATACAATCTGTTCTGTGACCCTCTCTCCAATTTCACCAACACTAGACCTGTGGATACCAGCTGTAAACGCATGGCCTGATTATTATCATACTTCTTCCAAAATCTGACTAAGGAAAGATAGGTAGCTTGTGGTGTGTCAGGTCTTACAGATCTACAAATGATGACTCAACAACCAATACACAAAAGCACAACTATAAAGACAAATAACTTTAAAACAGAGAAAAGGAAAATAAAACACCATAATACTAAACAATTAAAATAGGATACAAAGAAGCAAACGATTTCAAAGAACTAAAATAATACTAAATTACAGCATACTAAAGGTTTTAAAGGCCTGTGAAAATAAAATGTAGGCACGAGCCGAGCCCTGAGGAGGCAATTCCACAACCATGGGACTACTGCTGAAAAGTCCCTTTCTCTCTTAGCCACCCACCATACCTCATTTGCAGTGGCACTCAGAGAAGGATCTTAAGGCATGGGAAAGTATATGTGGGAAGAGGTGATCCTTCAGATACTAAGGGCATAATCCTATGCATTTTTAGACAGAAGAAAGTCCTACAACTCCCAGTTTCCCCCAGCTGCCATGGCTGGCTGGGGCATGCTGGGAGTTGTAGGACCTTGTACCTTAAGGATCCCAGAATTATGCATGGTGTGGAGAATATGGATAGGGAGACTTTTTTTCCCCTCTCTCAAAATACTAGAACCCAGGGTCATCCCATGAAGCTGATTGGTGGGAGTTTCAGGACAAATAAAAGAAAGTACTTCTTCACACAGCGCATAGTTAAACTATGAAATTCACTACCTCAAGATGTAGTGATGGCCACCAATTTGGATGGCTTTAAAAGGAGATTAGATAAATACCTGGAGGAGAAAGCTATCAATAGGTATGAGTCCTGATGGCTATGCGCTACCTCCAGTACCAGAGGCAGTAAGCTTATGTACACCAGTTGCTGGGGAACATGGGTGGGGGGGTGCTGTTGCGCTCATGTCCTGCTTGTGGGTTCCTGGTCGAGAACTGGTTGGCCACTGTGTGAATGGAATGCTGGACTAGATGGACCCTTGGTCCGGCTCTATTTACTTTCTTAAACTGTGAAAAGTTTTATAGGTTAAAACTAGCACTCTGAATTGAACCTGGAAATGGACCAGAAGCCAGTAAAGGAGACAAAGCACTGCATAATATTTTCATAACATCCAGTCCAACTCTTGCAGCCATATTCTGTACCAACTGACATTTCTGAACTATTTTCAAAGGCAGCTCACATATAACGCATTGCAATAATCCAAACACGATGTTTAGCATCAGGTTAGTGATGTATTTTGTGAATTACAGATGTACATCTTGGCTAGACAGTAAATAAATTATCTCAAGCAGGATTATCAGATTTAAATAAACATGGTTACTTAACAAGGGAAGAGCTCATTTAGAAGTACATAATCCAAAGATTTGCCATCCTGGTCATCAGTAACCAGGGAATCAGCTGTTGATATACTGTGACAAAATGCAAAGACAGACATTTTAAGACAGCTAAAGACGTGTCCGCTACAATGTACAATTGTCTACTGCAATACACAAAATTGCACCTCCTATACTAAATATGGTACAACATTTTAATTATAAAATATGTATTATTTTCCATGGAAAGAAGTGGAGGCCACAGGACAAAGCCCATAGCAAAGCAAAAATATTTATATGAGAAAAAGTTACCAAATGAGAATTGAACACCAGCAGGAACTAAACACAGGGCTTGCTGTCAATGAGAATTCAGTCAGAAAAGGTTGGTTTGCTTTAATGAAGAGGAATAATTTCTGCATACTAATAGTTTATTGAACAACCAGGTTTGATGGTTCCTCATGGAACTGTTGCAGGCTGACCAAGGAGGTTGTTCCCACAGAGAACAATTCCACCTCTCCACACTATCATCTCTGCTCAAAAGGCTCCATTTTGTCTAGGAATATTACCTGGCAAGGTCTAACAGTAAGGATAGAATGGATCTGCAGTCCTTACTGACACCTTCTATTGATATGGAAAAGGAAGTGTCCCAGCCTTCTATATGCTGGCCTTTGAACTCCTGAAGACACGAAAGCCACCTCTCCCCAGTGCCTTAATTCAATCAAGGTAACACTGTACCAATGATCATGTAGTACTTATCAAGTGGCTACTGAAAGCCCCAAGTTTGACCTTCTTATTCATACCAAAACACATCCACCTTTGTCAAGAATGATAGTCAATCATCTTCCCCCTTTATGGTCCTGGAAATCTTCCTTCCCATTGTCACCCTAGCTTCAGTTTTGTATTTCTAAGATAACTGATCTTAAATCCCTGAACTGAGTGAAATTCCACAAAATCTCATGAGAAGTGTGATTTCATGAGGGCAGTCTTGTTAGGATACACTCAGCCTAACTAGCTCCTAGAGGGCCTAGTTTCGGAAGCCCTCTATGTGAGGAACGCTGCTCTTCCTGTCTTTGTTTTAGATTCATCTTTATGCCAAGGACCCTCACCCACACTCCCCCCTTCAATACCTTTTCAGGCAGATCATAGGGGAAGAAAGGTATTTATTTTTATTTATTAAATTTATTAATCGCCCATCTGGCTGGTCACCCAGCCACTCTGGCCGATGTACAACGTATAATAAAACAGTTTAAAACAATAAAATTCTACAATAAAAACATTTTCTAAAATACCCTAACCCACCCCAAATGCCTGCCTGAACAACCATGTTTTTAATGCACGGCAGAAGCTCATTAAAGAGGGGACATGGCGGAGTTCCTTAGGGAGGGAGTTCCACAAAGTGGGGGCCACCACAGAGAAGGCCCTCTCCCTCGTCCCCACCAGTCTAGCTGTACTGGCTGATGGGACAAATAGAAGGTCATCCGAGGCTGATCTTGTTAAGCAGCCTGTCTGGTGTTGCTGGAGGCGCTCCTTAAGATAGGCTGGGCCGGAACCATATAGGGTTTTAAAGGTCAAAACCAACACCTTGAATTTGGCCTGGAAAACAACTGGTAACCAGTGCACTCCTTCAGCACTGGAGTGATGTGATCTTGCCGGCAGCTGCCTTTAATCAGGCGAGCCGCCGCGTTCTGTACCAGCTGCAGCTTCCGAACCGTCTTCAAGGGTAATCCCACGTAGAGCGCATTACAGTAGTCTAAATGAGAGGAGACCAGGGCATGTACTACTGATGGGAGCAGATGGTCGAGAAGGAAGGGGCGCAGCTGCCATATCAGATGGAGTTGATACAGCGCTGTCCGGCTCACAGCTGACACCTGAGCCTCCATGGACAGGTGGGAGTCCAAAATGACCCCCAGGCTGCGGACCTGGTCTTTCAAGGGTAGCCGTACCCCATTCAACACCAGGTCAACATCCACCAACCTCCTCTTGTCTCCCACCAAAAGTACCTCAGTCTTGTCACAAGGTATAACTTGTTCCCTCCCTCTCATCAGCTTTCCAGCTTCCACCACTTCAGTCTTTGCCTTTTCCCTGAATCCTAGAACATCACCACATAGTTGCTTGTTTCATATCATTCTCTCTCTCTCTCTCTCTCCCCCCCTGCCCCACTTCCCTTCTACAAGCCTTCAGTAATTTACCATACAATTTCCCTTTTGTTTCAAATTCTCAATAAAAACCTCCTTTTCAGGAAAAGCTCTGATCTTGTTTCTGTTACTTCTCCCAGGTACCTTACAAGGGCACTCCACTACATAGACTAAAATTCCTGAAGTTATGTATACTGTGCTCCCATTTATTTCAGTAAACATGCTAGTTTCTAACCCAGCTCTACCGGACTTACAGCAGCCTTCCTCCAGCAGAATACAGACAGGACCAAAGAGGGATCATATTTCCTAAACATTAGTATGAAATTCCCCCAGGCATTCATGTTCCAGAAATGCTTATTCCCTGAACATAGACAAGTCAGTTTGAGACACGTATAAACATATATATCCCTAGCAAGCTGAAAACAAGGTACAAGTTCCTTCCTGGTTCCCCTCCCACTTCCCTGAGGCAGGCAGACTGGGCCAAGATTATTCTAGCCCCTTCCAGTCTATGCAATAAGATAGGAAGACAAGTGCCCCAACCTCAGTGGTGCTGGTACTGTAAAAAGGATAGCTCAACTTTTGCAATAATTTCGTTAATCTAGATCCAGTGCAGATAGATCTGCACTCATTACCCTGGTTTGCACAATCACCATGGCTTAAACAAGCCACATGGGCTTGTTTAAGCCACAGTGCATGCTGGTTGTTTCCCCCTCCAACAACCCTTGCCACCCAAGTTCAGATGACATGACAAGCTGTGCCTGGCTGGGTAATTAGGCACATGGCACCCAGCAAGTGCCAGCACATGCCACAGCTTAAACAAGCTACTGTGGCTTGATTAAGCCGCTGTGACCGTGTGAACCACGTCTGGGACTGCAAAAAGCCAGCCTTGGGAGTGTACACTCCCTTCTCACTCTCCTTTTCTCCCTTTGTTTTCCTTAAGTACTTAAGTTTTCCTTAAGTTCATTACTATTTATTTACAGCATTTTTACTCCCCCCATTAACTGGATGTTTTTTTGATTGTTTGCAGAAGAAATTTTTTTAAAGCAAAGAATATGAAAACATAACATATAAAGCCATAAAACATGGTTTACCATTTTATGTGCACTGATATGAGCAGTGGTTAACACTAACTAGGGAACTTAATCAGAGTTTGAAGTGAGTTTGCAAAGCCTGGATAAGGATAAACTTAGCTAGCAGAAACCATGGTTAACATGCATAATTCATTAAGACAAACAAGGAGAAGGGGAGAGGACATTTGCTCTGGAGAAGGAAGAGGCAGCATGTGTTTTGAAGAATGGCAATGAGTTTGCAAAATTTGGTTTGCAGAGAGCCAGAGTTACATTCGTGGTAGGTTCCAGAAAATGCCATTGGTCAGGGGAAGGCAGACTTCAAGTTCATTGGTTCTACTTTGTTTTTTACTAGAACCCCTAAATCTACTAACTGGAGCCATATGCAAAATGATAGTTCAGGGGCATTATTTATTATATTTATGAGTTGCTCCATAAAAAAACCCCACAATTCTCAAAGCAATTAACAATAAGAACAAAATTAAATGAAATACTAAAATCAACACATAAAAAGTGGGTCAAACAGTACAAATTACATACTGGATAAACCATATTCTAGGATGACCTGCATATATAAATACAAATCTACATCTGTATTAACTACAGGTCAGGGATTCTAAAAGTTTAATTTAGACCTACACATTGCTATTTCAAACAATTAGGAATAGGAGAAGCTTGCTGATCTACTGCAAATCATGCAGAGAGTTAATCCCTATCTGCTCACTCCTGCCATAGGTCCATGTTACTATGCACTCTTCTTCTTTAATCTATTTTTATCAGAGCTACACATGAATGTTACAAAGCTTTGCTCTGTCTAAATCTGGGGTGGGAAACTTGTGGCCCTCCAGAAGTTTTAGCTACAACTCCCATGATCCCTCACCATTGGCTATACTGGCTAGGGCTGATAGAAGTTGTAGGCCAAAACATCTGGAGGGCCACAAGTTGCCTACCCTGGGTCTAAATTATGCTTAGAAAATGCACATTATCAAGTCAAAAAATGAAAAGCCCTGCTCTGCAGAAACTGCTAGACAGAAAGATTACCAATTAGAAGAGTGAAATGCAGTGGTACAACACAGGTTGCTTCATAGGAAGTAGTCTTGGTGGAAGAAATGTTTATTTCACCTCTCCGGAGCACTGTTTTGTTGTTATTGTTGTTTTAATTTGTTGTCTGAACAATTTTAACATCTGTAACGGGAATGGGAAGAGCTGGATAAGCAGACTTCCAGTGGGTGAAAAGTTACTGCTCAATAGTGGCTTCTTTTCTTGCAGAGACAGGAAAAAATAAATTGTATATCTTGATATTAAATATTGATCAAGTTTAATGGCAAGGCATGTTAGTTCTATAGCAGCAACTTCCCAAGGAAGGCCTTTGTTAATGATCCAGTGACCTTGCTACAAAGAGGAACTCCAAACAACTTAGTGACCATTTCAGATCTGCTAAGCCTATTAAAACTGAAATAAGAAACAAAAATAGACACTCAATTATGTGACATATAAAATATTTACGTTGCTAAGTTGAAGGAAATGTATAACAGTTTAAGAATTGCCATGTTTAATAGAATACTATGCTACCTGGGAAGATTTTTTTTTAAGTACGAGTACTACACAGGCTTGTTAAACATTTTGTGAGAAGTATGTGAGCTAGAGAAGGTAGCACTGTCTGGATTGTGCCCAGAATTCACCTCATTACATTTGATAATCTTTAGTCAGGTTAAATAAATATTCAAGGCCTGGAACAAGGCTTTTGCCCAAAGTACTGTTTCAGAGGCAGATGCCATATGGCCCAAGAGAATAGTTCTCATTCAGTATACCGAAACATGGCTAAAACACTCCAAATTTAGTGCTAAAATCGACCTGCAAGGAAGGAATATTTTATGATGGTGTCAGATGGCTCTTTTGTAACTAATAAAGCTGCAATTCAAATATTTCACATATTCTGACATCAGGTCCTGCCAGATATAAAATAATACGCTGAGAAATGGATGTACATACATACCGTTTTGTCTCAGTCAAGCTGCTGGAACGTCCATTATGGTCATAAATACACTAGCAGTTGACAGGAAATTCAATAGAAGAAATAGATATTGTAAGTACACTCTCCAACTCCAAATATGAAGAAATGTTCATGACAGCTCCCTCTGGGATTATGAACAGATACTCCTAAGCTTCAGGTGCTTCTGTCAATACTGAGAGTCTACCATCACTATAGGTGTTTTTTGTGCTTTAAATCTTTCATTTGTCAAAGGACAGCTCAAGGAATATACCTTATGGTCATAGTTCTCTACCCCCACCAAAAAAAAAGGGGTGGCACAGGGATTTAATTGAAGGAATTTATCTGTATCAGGCCATTGGAGCAGAGAGCATATGGTCCTACAGTGTCCAAAATTAGTATTACACTCTACCGGACATTTTTGTTGTTGTTCAGTCATTCAGTCGTGTCCCAGTCTTCGTGACCCCATGGACCATAGCACGCCAGACCTTCCTGTCCTGCACTCTCTCCCGGAGTGTGCTCAAGTCCATATTCATTGCATCAGTGATGCTATCTAGCCATCTCATCCTCTGCCGTCCCCTTCTCCTTTTGCCTTCAGTCTTTCCCAGCATCAGAGTCTTTTCCAGAGAGTTTTCTCTTCGCATTAGGTGGCCAATGCTTAACAGCCCTTCCCCAAACGGTATGAATTTCTGAGGGGCAGAATAACAGAACAAAATCTTTCCTGCACTGGTAGGAACTGATGTAAAATAGACCTAGCCACACAATGAATGCTGGCAAGTTCAGACATATAGACCCAGTTCACATTTCATGGCGGCAAGTCCTGGTTTTTTTAATCTGGGAACTGTGGGGACAAGCAAAGCATGCAAGTCCTGTGCTCGTTGTTTCTGCCCTGTTCCTGAGTTGTTTTGTAACGTGCAAATCCAGAAACTCTGGGTTGTTTATGGGTTAAACAACTCAGAGTTAAATCAGCAATTGACCATGATTTGTTGTTGGGTTAACTCTGGGTTGCTTAACCCATAAACAACCTGGAGTTTCTGGGCTGTTCAGGGCAATCCTGGGTTGTTAATTTAAAGTGGAAATGACAAGTGCACATGATGCAGTGTGCTCATTGCTTTGCTTGTCCCCAGCAATTTCTGGGTTAAACAACCCAGGAATTGCCACTGTGACATGAGAACCAGGTCATAAACATTGGACACAAAAGCATGTTTTTTTTTAATGGAAAAATTATACACTAAAGACATATATTGATCTTTGAGGGGGCATGCTTGAGAGCTCATAATTAAAGGCATTGGCCTGTATCTTTGTTAATGTTCTGGTGTTGGTCATTGTAGACGTTTATAGGTATAAAATAGGTATACTTTAGGTAGAAAATACCTAAGCAATTGTACTTAGGATTGTAGGTTCAATTAGATAAACCTAGGATATCTAGGCAGCACGTAACAAGAAGTAGCTATCTTTAAAACCATTGTGGATTTACCAGTTTAAAACAAGTTTTAGAACTAACTGGAATCTCACATAAAAGAAATATCTAGTTATTCAAACAGTGATTATTACTAAGGGCAAATCACTGCAGAAAGAGAGCACATAACACTGTATCAAACCCAGGACGCTAAGCTATTAAACCCTTAATTAAATCCTCCCTCTGGGCACATCAGGTAGAGTGAAGATTGTGCACATATCTTTTGACATCATTTTTTTTAAAATCTGAAATTGTAATTCATATCTTCCTTTTATGCAAATAATTCTAATCTGTTTTGATGTTTTTGCAAAAATGGCCCCACATATTATTGAACTGTTAGCCTTTTCTTCTTACAATGTCTCCTTACTAGCTGGGGTAATGAGGTATTCTTGGCAACTACACGCAACCTGGAACCTTTTGGGGGAGGAATAAGAAGAGATGGAAATTGCTGAGAGATATACGTGAACTCCCTGATCCTCTACACCACCTGTGAGTCTGTTCTAGTCTGATCTATTTAGTGGGTGGGACAGAATTAAATATTAACCCCACTATTTCTCAATAAAATCATAATAGATATATACTCAATGTCAGCAAAATAAAAGCTCAGACACCAAAAGAAGAAGAAGAAGAAGAAGAAGAAGAAGAAGACAGAAACTCTTATGTACACGAGCAGTGGAAGGGGAAGATTATTCCAACATTTCATAATACTGAACATAAGAACCTAAGAAAAGCTCAGCTGGATCAGACCAAGGGTCCATTTAGTCCAGCATCTAGCCCCATTCCCTACAGTGACCACCACACTCTTCTATCATACAACAAGCTACAATTAATTCATTGCATAAAATCATCAATAATTATAAGCACTCAAGGAAACCGTTAATGTGTAGATGTAACTTCTCTCCTATGAATGACAGGCCAGTTAGAACTGCCTTTATTAACATTGGACTACCACAAGATAGTCCCTCCAGGCAGATTTCCCCTTGGGTTTCCAATTGTCTGGGTTAGCATCAGTTTTTAATTTCTAAAACAAGAAATGCCCCAAGCCAAGACTGTGGGTAGGCAGGTGGCTTCGGCACAGGGCCCATCAGAAACACAATGCTGGGGGCCCCCTTGAGTCTGGCTTTGTCTCTGTGTGAAGCGCTTTTGAACGCTCAAGAACATTATGCAAAGACCATTATTATTTTCACGTTCTGTGATTTCCCCATCCCTGCATGCTCAACTCCTATCTCAAACACCAAGTAGCCTTTGTCAGTGTCAAAGTATAAATGACACTAAACATGTCACTTGGAACATAATTAAAAAACTATTTAAACATAATTAAAAAACTAAAATAATAATAGGTGCCGCCCCTACCCCAGTTTTCACTGGGACTTCAGTATAAGGGGAAGGGCGGTTTGGACGTTCCTTCCCCAGACACAACCCCAATGCAAATTGCCCCCATGCTACTCTTACCCTCAGAAAAAAAGACCTCACTTACACCAAGAGCTTTTTCCCCTAAGGCTCATGGCAGTATGAGGGGGAGAGGAGATTTTCATTTGGATCAGAGTTTGGGAGAGAAGAGTTAAAACTCCCCTCACCACACGCTGTGGTCGGGATGAAAAGCTTCCAAGTACGCATTTAATATCACCTGTTGTTATGGCCCTCAGCTCATTCAAACATGACCAATACACATGGTTTTTGTAATTTTGTAACACATAATATATGGCAAGCTGATATCTTACTATTCCCCTTCAAAAAGTATATGCAGTGCAACACATCCCAGTCAGCAGCAGTAGTAACTGTATTGTGTATTCCCCAATTAACTTTTAACTAAGAATAAAGGTCAACCATACACTGTTAAAGGAAAGCCATAGTGTATGATCTGTAAACAAATCTAATAACCTAGCTGATTACAACAGACCTTTAGACTTAAATATCTTATGGACCCTTACACACAGAGAAGACGTCATTAAACCTGATTAAAACTGCTATTTACTCAAATTGCATATCTAATGGCTGAGGAAAACAAGAAACCGAAATTCCCTCTTCAACATAAACAGTGAATTGGACTTCTGCCCCTAACTTTCAGCTGAAAAAGAAAGCAGATTGCTAATCAGAGTCTTCAAAAGCAAATCTCTTTTTAAAATGATGCATTTGCATGATCACAGAACTATATCTAAGGGACATGTTATGAAGAACGAACAGCAGTTGTATGCACTCAGGCACACTGAATTAGGCCAAGTTCTATAATAAGGAAAAACAGAGGAAAGGGATCCAAAATGGGAATGAACACCTGCTTTCTGTATTTCCAAGACAACATTCAAAGCACTGGCAGCCACATAATATCAGTATCCCAGATTTCACTTCCCTCAGGTATCAGGGCCAAGATAGGTTCTACCTAAAGCAGACAACTTTCCAACTCCCCCCCCCCCCAGCAATCATTGGGAAAGCAACAAAGAATAGCACTGACAGATGGCCTCTTCCATCCTCCCTGCAAAGGAGTTTATGCTGGCACTGGACTTACCCACAAATTAGTCTGTAGGGAGTTGACAGATATATTGCACTTCAATCTTTTGAAAGATCAAAAATTTGATATTTCAGAGGGAAAAAATGAATACTGGCAACTGCTTCCTAAAGAAGGAAAGCTTGCCTGGAGGCCCCTGTTCCCAGTCCTACTAATATTGCCTTCACCCATGGCATACAAATGGAATTTTAGGCTGGACAGGATTAAGCTTTTCAAAGGTGCCGAGCTGCTTCAATCTCCAAGTATGGAAATTAACTGAAAAAACAGACTAAAACACAGCGCTTCAATGTCAGCGTTGACACTCTAGCAGATGAGCTAAGAAGAGGTGTTGCATCCCATTTCTCCTGCAAGGTGGAAAGATAAGATTGCCGCCTAGAGATCATGTCTCTACCCTTTAAAAATGCTGAGATAAGTGGAAGAGAAAGGAGTGCTTGAGAATCCTGCCCCCACTCTTTCCCCCCACCAGCTACAGCCAGTTTTACCACACAGCAGATACAGGAAAAGGGTGGGCAAAGGGGACAGGTGGGGGCACTCAGTGTCAGGCTCAAAGACTGCATTCTCTCCCACAGCCACTGAGCTGTGGCTCAGTGGTAGAGCACATGCTTTGTATGCAGAAGGGCCCAGGTTGTTTGCAGAGGGTCCCTTGGCATCCCCAGCTTGGGCTGGAAAACTTCAGCTTGAAACCCGGGAGAGCTGCTGCCAGTCAGTGTTGACAATACTGGGCTGGATGGACCCATGGTCTGACTGAGTATAAGGCAGCTTCCTATGGTCTTGTATTAAAAAGGTACAGACAGGATTGCTTATGTGGCAAACCTACATTCAGCTGTCTTGTATTCCAGAATTAAGCAATTACCAACTGAACTGAGGTACGACAGTTACCTTCTCTTGTGAGTAAGTACACAAACAGGTTGGAGAAAGGGCAAACCATGACTGAGTGACTGTCGCTTTGTCCTCGAGTATGCATTAAGTGGATGTACGATGATTAGGGTGACCACTTATGCACTGCCAAAAAGGAGGAAACAATCACCAGAAGATGACACAGATCTGCATGCATTTTGCATATGTTGATTTACATGTATAGATGAAGATTCAGAATTACTATAATTTAAATAGAAATACAATACAATTCACCAGCTTTGGGAAGTATAACCATGTAACTTGTGTTTCCCCATGTTCAGTCTGTTCTTCAGGTGCTGGGCATTTTCAAAATCTCTGCTCTGCCTTCTTATTATGGGTCCTTATATTTAAACTGGACAGCCCTTCAAAGAGAGGACCGCTTCAAATACAGGACTGTCCTCTGACAACTATTCAAATAGAAGAATTGTCCTCTGTAAAGTAGGTCACATGACCTTCCTAAATCTTGTTTAAGCCTTATTCCTGGAAAACCTAACTACTTCAGACTTCCTTCCCTCCAACATTAGAAGACCTATCCTAAATGCTATGCAACCCATCTTCTTTTTCCTGACAGCTGGTCTCACAGATGGAGTCAAGAAATGCCCTTTCCAAACCAGAGTAGGCCTGAACATTTTCCTAATTGTTCAATCTCTCTCACAAGATGTTACTCCTTTAAGTTATTACAAGTCAATTAACTGCAATAGTTTTCACCAACCATTTTTTTTCTTATTCAGGCATAATATGCAGTTGCTTTGCATTAAGTAATCAGCTGATTTTCCTGCAGCTCTCTCACACCACACACAAAATTTCCCTTATCCATATGCATTACGTCAATCCTAAATTTAGATTACAAGCTTTTTAGTGCAGGGACTGTGTCTCTTTATGACTTCTGTGATGTGCCTAGCGCACCTTTGGGTGCTATGAATATTTTTTTTAAAAAAACAGGCTTTGATAATAAAACACAGGATGTATAAAGACACAAACCTGATGGTGTGTAGCTGGCATATGCAAATGCATTGCTTCTGTCTCTGAAGTTCTACATTATTAAAAAGCTCATATTAAACTGGAGAGAATAAAATTAAAAATTACTACTTTGGAAGCATACACCATGCATACTAACATCATTTAATAAGTAACAACAGATACTATGCTTGCAACAGGATAACATCCCCACTTCATGGCCAGGTGTTAAGCCCAGAGACAGAAAGACAAAGGTCCAGTTTGGCTGTACAATTCCTGGACTTGTTAAATCAAAGTTTAACAATTAGGAACAAGCAACAGGACTGTGTGCTCTCTCCTTGCCCACTCCTTTCTTCGGTGCTTACATCCTGGTTTAATTAAACTATAGGTAGCCATTACATCCAAACTGGGGAGGTGTGGTTTAGAGTGCAATCCTATCTGGATATCCGTTAGCCTCTGAACTCAGAGGCTGACAGGCATCTTACGCATAGTGGGAGGAGTGTGGAGGCAACTGTCACCTCTGCGCTCCCCCCACTCTGCGTTTTAGCTAGACAGGTGTTTCTGCCCATGTAGCTGAGGCTTGGGGAGTGGGAGGGAAGGAGGCTAGGTTGGCCGGAGAATTGTTTGTAAGGCAGCCACCATGGTCCCCTCCCCACCCACAGAACCGCCGTCTTTCCCTCCTCTCTGAGGTTGTGTTTCTGAGCTCGCAGAGGCACCCGGCACATTTCTCTCAATGCCGGCTGCAAGAGGGAGGGGCAGAGAGCTCGGGCCATAGAATTGCTCTCTTAATGTTAGTTTACTAAAACAACTTCAAACTGTGGGGAGGCATGGGGAGCAGCAAAGAAGGAGTGTGCAACCCTGTCATTCAGTCTTGGCTGCTCAACTCTGGTTTAGCAAGGTGGGAACGGTTCCTCCAAATTAGGCCAAATTGAACAGACTTAATAACTCAGCAGCTAAGGTGACAATGCTACCTAGGAAAGAGCTGCAGAGACCAAGTGACTGAGAAGCAAAGCGTAAGGCTACTAATGTTGGGTCAGGAGGGTTCATTCTAATGTGCAGCTGGACACATTTTGTGGAGTTGGAAAAAAATTGTGCAGTTGACACTAAGTTTTTTTTGCAGTTGGGAATACGGGCTTTAATCAGGAACAAGGTTGTTTCTTAAAATAGATAAGAAAGATAAAGAAATAGAACATTAAGGTGATTATTGTTTCCTTTCAATCTTCATAACCTTATACTAAATCATATATTATTGGGACCAACTGCTTGACTAGTCAAAAGCATTTATGAACTCATGTACATATCAACAGTATAGGCAGGTATACAACAGTGGCACGTAGCAGTACAAATGCAAAGAAGATGACTATGTAATTGTGACATACCTCTTCTCACACTACACCTATCACATCAAAATTTCCTTTTATAAGATCATCAGATCATCACCATCTGGGATTGGATGGGATGAACAGTGTTGCTTGGAAGCCCCTGAGAAAATTTGAGTAAACCACATCTGCTCTCTTGCTTTAGCTGTGTCTTTGGTTCTGTGCTCTCGTTTAGTCATCCATAGGAGCACTGATGCCCTAGGATCCCTTCCAATGACAGGTGGCATATTGTGATAAACGTAGAGGTATTCATTTTCTGACACAACTGAAAATGTTTCTGGTTATGGACTTCAACGTGACACTTGTGTTGATGAGACCTTCAATATCAGCACTATGAGGCTTAGCCACTAGAAGACATACCATGAGTGTTGTCACATTTCTGTATTTTTTGGATAACGCAGGAAAATGGACCAAATGGGACAATGTCATCTTGCGAACATCACTGATGCTATCAAGTTGAAGTATCTCCTTGTATTCCAGTGAGAGTTCTGCCAGACTAAGGTCTATACCAAGCACCTTGTGAACTGCTTCCAGGTTCAGTGAAGGTTGTAAGGTGGAAAAAGCCTTCCTAATCAGCAACTATCAGCATCAATGTCAAAGCATTGATTCAACAACTCAACAAGAAAGTTAACTACTTCATTACAGACAGCACCAACATCCCTCTTGTCAGATACATACTGGTGGTGTTCCTTGCATCTCTTATTGTGCTTTGTTACCAGCTGAATTCCTTTCAGCATTGCTGTTCCACCTGGCTGTGTAACAGCTTCATCCTTGAAAGCCTTTACTCACCCACCAAGTGAATACTGTTCTTTCATTGCCAACAGCTTTGATTTTACCAACACTGCCAGCTTCACTATATTGAGGATGGTGACCCTATCCCCTTGTAGCTGCTTCTGGTACCTACTGAAGACTGTAAGTACATCAGCCAGAAAGGATAGAAGAGCTTACCTTCACCAAGAAGGAATGCAAGAAACCCAGGTGCTGCCTTCTCCTCAAACATCTTTATGATGAGGACTAGGGAATGCCAAGACACTAAGACTGAATGCAGAGAAGGAAAACTCTGTCCATCCGGCCCCAAAAAGCTTGGGGAGTGCAAGGAGACAGCAGCTGATGGTTTCTGCAATGTCCCAAAGTTCTCTGGATCTGAGCCCTGATGTGTGGAAATATATGCTCAGCCCTACAAGCTGTTGGAACATGTGTCCAACTTCACCAACTAAGTTATTTGTAGTTGTTCAGTCGTTCAGTCATGTCCGACTCTTCATGACCCCATGGACCATAGCACACCAGGCCTTCCTGTCCTCCGCTCTCTCCCGGAATGTGCTCAAGTTCATATTCATTGCATCGGTGATGCTATCTAGCCGTCTCATCCTCTGCCGTCCCCTTCTCCTTTTGCCTTCAGTCTTTCCCAGCATCAGGGTCTTTTCCAGAGAGTTTTCTCTTCGCATTAGGTGGCCAAAATATTTGAGCTTCAGCTTCAGTATCTGTCCTTCCAATGAGCACTCAGGGTTGATTTCCTTTAGGATTGACTGATGTGACCTCCTTGCAGTCCAGGGGACTCGTAAGAGTCTTCTCCAGCACCACAGTTCGAAAGCATCAATTCTTCGGCGCTCAGCCTTCCTTATAGTCCAGCTCACACAGCCATACATTACTACTGGGAAAACCATAGCTTTAATTAGACGGACCTTTGTCGGCAAGGTGATGTCTCTGCTTCTTACTATGCTGTCTAGGTTTGCCATAGCTTTCCTCCCAAGGAGCAAGCGTCTTTTAATTTCATGGCTACAGTCACCGTCTGCGGTGATCTTGGAGCCCAAGAAAATAAAATCTGTCACTGCTTCCATTTCTTCCCCTTCTATATGCCAGGAAGAGATGGGGCCAGATGCCATGATCTTCGTTTTTGTAATGTTGAGTTTCAAACCAGCTTTTGCACTCTCCTCTTTCACCCTCAACAAGAGGCTCTTGAGATCCTCTTCGCTTTCTGCCATTAGGGTGGTATCGTCTGCATATCGGAGGTTGTTGATAATTCTCCCAGCAATCTTAATTCCGACCTGTGATTCATCCAACCCGGCGTTTCTCATGATGTACTCTGCATAGAAGTTAAATAAGCAGGGTGACAATATGCAGCCTTGTCGTACTCCTTTCCCAGTTTTGAACCACTCGGTTGTTCCATGTCTGGTTCTTACTGTTTCTTCTTGACCCTCGTACAGGTTTCTCAGGAGACAGGTAAGGTGGTCTGGTACTCCCATCACTTTAAGAATTTGCCACAGTTTGTTGTGATCCACACAATCAAAGGCTTTAGCGTAGTCAATGAAGCAGAAATAGACGTTTTTCTGGAATTCTCTTGCTTTCCCCATGATCCAGCGAATGTTGGCGATTTGATCTCTAGTTCCTCTGCCTCTTCGAAACCCAGCTTGTACTTCCAGTAGTTCTCGGTTCGCATACTGCTGAAGCTTAACTTGTAAAATTTTAAGCATCACCTTGCTGGCATGTGAAATGAGCGCAATTGTGTGGTAGTTTGAACACTCTTTGGCGTTGCCCATCTTTGGAATTGGAATGTAAACTGACCTTTTCCAGTCTTGCAGCCATTGTTGAGTGTTCCAAATTTGTTGGCATATTGAATGCAGCACTTTAACAGCATCACCTTTTAGGATTTTAAATAGCTCAGCTGGAAGACTGTCATCTCCATTAGCTTTGTTGTTACTAATGCTTCTTAAGGCCCACTTGACTTCACTCTCGAGGATGTCCGGCTCAAGTTCAGTGACCGCACTATCATGGCTATCAGGGACATTCAGATCTTTCCTGTATAGTTCTTCTATGTATTCTTCCCACCTCTTCTTAATCTCATCTGCTTCTATTAGGTCCCTGCGTTCTTTGTCCTTTATCATGCCCATCTTTGCACAAAACGTTCCCTTGAGATCTCCAGTTTTCTTGAAGAGATCTCTAGTCTTTCCCATTCTGTTGTTTTCCTCGATTTCTTTGCATTGTTCATTTAAAAAGGCCTTCTTGTCTCTCCTTGCTATTCTCTGGAACTCTGCATTCAGTTGGATATATCTTCCCCTTTCTCTCTTGCTTTTCGCTTCCCTTCTTTCCTCAGCTACTTGTAAAGCCTCATCAGACAGCCACGTTGCTTTCTTACATTTCTTTTTCTTTGGGATGGATTTCGTTGCTGCCTCCTGAACAATGTTACGGATCTCTGTCCATAGTTCCTCAGGCACTCTGTCTATCAGGTCTAATCCCTTAAATCTGTTCCTCACCTCCACTGTATATTCAGAAGGGATATGATTTCGGTCATACCTGAATGGTTTAGTGGTTTTCCCTACGTTCTTCAATTTCAGCCGAAATTTTGCAAGAAGCAGCTCATGATCTGAGCCCCAGTCAGCTCCAGGTCTTGTTTTTACTGCCTGTATAGAGCTTCTCCATCTTTGGCTGCAAAGGACATAATCAATCTGATTTCGATATTGACCATCTGGTGATGTCCATGTGTAGAGTCGCCTCTTGTGCTGTTGGAAAAGAGTGTTTGCTATGATCAGCGTGTTCTCTTGGCAAAACTCTATTAGCTTTTGTCCTGCTTCATTTTGTACACCAAGGCAATGCCTGCCTGTTATCCCGGTGATTTCTTGACTTCCTACTTTAGCATTCCAATCCCCTATGATGAAGAGGACATCTTTTTTTGGTGTTAGTTCTAGAAGGTGTTGTAGGTCTTCATAGAACCTATCAACCTCAGCTTCTTCAGCCTCAGTGGTTGGGGCATAGACTTGAATTACTGTGATGCTGAATGGTTTGCCTTGGATTCGTACCGAGATCATTCTATCGTTTTTAAGATTGTACCCCAGTACTGCTTTTCCTACCCTTTTGTTGACTATGAGTGCTACTCCATTTCTTCTAAGGGATTCTTGCCCACAGTAGTAGATACGATGGTCACCTGAATTAAATTCGCCCATGCCTGTCCATTTTAGTTCACTGATTCCCAAGATGTCGATGTTCAATCTTGCCATCTCATGTTTGACCACCTTCACTTACCTCAATTCACTGATCTGACATTCCAGGTTCCTAAACAATATTGTTCTTCACAGCATCGGACTTTCTTTTCACCACCAGACACATCCACAGCTGAGTGTCCTTTCGGCTTTGGCCCAGCCGCTTCATTCTTTCTGGTGCTACTTGGAAATTCCCTCTGCTCTTCCCCAGTAGTATATTGGACACCTTCCGACCTGAGGGGCTCATCTTCCGACATCATATCTTTTAGCCTTGTGATACGTTCCATGGGGTTTTCTTGGCAAGAATACTGGAGTGGGTTGCCATTTCCTTCTCCAGTGGACCACATTTTGTCAGAACTCTCTGCCATGACCTGTCCGTCTTGGGTGGCCCTGCACGGCATAGCTTATGGCTTCACTGAGTTACGCAAGCCCCTTCGCCACAACAAGGCAGTGTTCCATGAAGGGGAAGTTATTTGTAGACCTCCATGCAATATTTGATCAGTGGGCTGTTGACAGATGCTCCATCTGTGACCAAGTCGGATACATGCATGAAGATGTGCCTAGCTGCTGCAGGTCCAACTGTCTTGCTGCAGACATCTTCAACTACATCCAGCACTCCTTTTGCACCACAGCTGCAGGTTCCACTAACACCCAAAAAGTACTACTCATCATCCCCAGATTTTGTAATGATTTTCACCATTACCTAAATTTTATCATTTCTGGTTTGGTCCACAGTCCCATCTTACCTCGGGGACAGCACCAATGTATTTCAGTCAATTTCTTGGTGAGACTGTCTCTTTCACTTTCCACAATGCACTGCATAAATTATTTGTGGGGATTTGGAGCCAAGTGTCGGGAGCGCTCTGGCGGCTTCTCCCAGTAGATTCCAATAGCCAACTCAAGACACAGATGGAAGGATTTCTTTTCAAAGCTTTAATTCTTTTACAACTTAATGACTCTTTCAGATGCTAATCACCAGCAACTAAAGCAAGGAACAAGGTAGCCTAAGTTTCAAGTAGTCAGTTGATCCCCGTTTGAAAGAGAGTCACTTGAAAACCCAGAACTTTTGGGCTAGGGAGAGATCCTCCCTCTTTCCCTTGGGTCCATGAGAGGCGGCCGTTGCTTGCGTGCCAAACGGGCTCTAGGCCTCCTTTCCGTGTCCTCCATCGCTCATTGCTCTTTGCGTCTGCGTCGAGCGTCTAAGAAGCCCCCCTCCCGCATTCCCTCACTACCCGGGTCGCTCTCTATCTCTGGAATGCTGGCAGGAGGAATCTCTGCCAGGTGCTGAGCCTGTGAGGGATGAGCTGGCCCCTCTCCCATGGATAGCTGTTTCTCCTCAGAATCCGAACTGCTCTGAGGCTCTCTGGGCTCAGTTTCCACCCTGACACCAAGTACTGAAAGTCCATCTGAGTCCTATGTACCAATTCTGCACTGTTATAGGAAAAAACAGATGCCAACTTATTCACAACTACTCTTGCACGAAATGAGTACACACTCAGAGTCAGTTTCTTTGCATCTTCGTAAGTGTGCAGGAGGACAGCACCATCTTTGTCTGCTAATTTTTCACTGGCCTTGGATATTGCTTTCCCACAGAGGACTTCCACAGGTGTCAAGGTTGAAAGCTGGAATGCTTTAACGCTTTCACTGTGATAGTTCCAGATGCTTCTGAATTGTCTCATTTCTGTAAATACTCCCACATTCTTTTGCAATGGAGGGCATTTGAGTACTCTTTGAAAACAATTTTACTACGTCGGGAGACTTGAAACATGTTCTACACCTAACATAGCATTGGCCATTTTGATGAAAATGTTCAAAGGTGTTGTCTTTTGGATTGTACTTGATGAATTTGGAAGCTGGCTTCATAACACCATTATGACCTGACATGCCACCAGATGTGGTTAGACGTAGCGCTTTCAGCATCTCCAACAGCACTGTGAGCTTCCCCAGTTTTCTCCTGATTGTTAGCAGAGTCAGGGGCACTTGAGAGTACTGCTGGTACAGCAAGAGGCATTATATTCCTTTCAGCAAACACTAGAGGTTCATCAGCAGGCAGAGATGGGAGCTTAGCTATGAATGATATGTCGGCAGGTGGTGCCTTTGCTCCAATCTAGTGAACCAACCTGTGTTCCAACTACTGTTTTCAGCAGCTACAGTTCTCCTCAGCAACCCTTGAACTGACTTCTTCCATCAAAGCCCTTCAGCAAAATGTAGCCTGGGTAACATTGATCACTCTAGTCCCTTTCAGCAGACAGCTTGAAACAGAACAGGGCAACTCTACTTCCACTGCTACAGCACATGACACATGTTTATATTGCATCATACTCCAATTCCCAGGGTCTTTTGAGGTCTTGTTCTTCCTATTAGTGTTAGTCCTTCACCCTTCTGAAGAACTGTAGAATCCTTGAAGAACATTAATATCACATGACTGGACTTCCAGCAGGTTCAGTTCAGCACAGGTTCTTCGGGGGGCAACAAGGCCTCAACTCAACCCAGCAGACTGCAAGATCTTACAGATGGAGCTTGCCAAAGAACACAAGACATCCAGACACAATTAAGGCTAGTTTGTGTTATATATTTATTATCTTGATGTATGTTTGTACACTTCCAGAGAGCTTTGTCAATAAGACAAATGATTCTTGTTACAGTGCAGTAGTGTCTGTCTGTTTTGTTCCCCTAATAGAGGGAATCCCCCGTCTCCTAACTCACAAGCCCCCACCCCAGTTTGCCCTTATAGTAATGTGCCTAGCTTCTAAAAGTTCTCCACCAATTCCTGGTGGATTTAATCCAAAATGTTTTATTGTATAACATGTAAATTAGATCACTTTGTGTTAAAGCCAGACCTGATCGTCTTGTTGCACCAATTGCTCCCAAGCCCTTACAATGGATTTGCAGTTTAAGAACATAAAAAGAGTCATGCTGAATGAGACCAAGGGTCCATCTAGACCAGCATTTTCTTCACATATTGGCCAACCAGTTGTCGACCAGGAATCCACAAGCAAGGCAGGAACGTAACAGCACCCTCCCACCCATGTTCCGCAGCAACTGGTGTACGTAAGCTCACTGCCATTAGTACTGGAGGACTAGTAGTCATTGGTAGCGTTTTCCTCCAGGAATTTGTCCAACTCCCTTTTAAAGCCATCCAAATTGGTGGCCATAGGGATGTACGAAAGTTCCGCCACGGATCTTGGGGAGGCCGAATGCCAGCGCATTCAGCCCCCTGAAATCGGTGGCGGAATGGCCCACCCCCCTGCCACCCCCCCAGGACTTACCTGGGGCGGATCCTCCTGGCGGTGATGGCTCCGGCGGCTGTCGCCGCCATTTCCAGGTTTAAAAACAAAAAAAATGTGATAGGCTACGTAAAGATTTACATAGCCTATCACAGCTAGATTTTAAAAAAACACCGTGATAGGCTACGTACGTGATAGGCTATCACGGCTGATTAAAAAACAAACAAACAAACAAACAAACACGTGTAAACGTTTACGTAGACCAAGACGTGCCAAAATAAGGGACGCAAATGGCGGCGGCCATGGCCGCCGCCATTTGCGTACGCGCGTGTGTGTTTTTTTAATCAGCCGTGATAGGCTACGTAAAGATTTACGTAGCCTATCACAGCTGACTGCAGGGACGCAAACGGTGGCGGCTATGGCCGCCGCCATTTGCATCCCTGCTAGCCAGCGGCCGGATGTCCGGCTGCTGGCGGAGCCAGCCGGCAGCTCCGCAGAATCGCTGTGGAGCACAGCTGGCCGGCCAGGATTCCGGGGGGGGGGGGAGGAACGGAGCGCCTCCCCCCCCCGTGAGGATTCCAGGGGGAGGGATGGAATGCCTCCCCCCGCACCATCAGCATAATCCCCGAAAGGTAAGTACCTTTCATACATCCCTAGGTGGCCATCAATACATCCTGTGGTAGCCAATTCCATAGTTTAACTAAGCGCTGTGTGAAGAAATACTTCCTTTTACCTGTCCTAAATCTTCCAGCAATCAGCTTCACAGGATGACCCTGAGTTCTAGAACTTTGAGGGAGAAAAATGTCTCCCTATCCACATTCTCCACACCATGCATAATTTTGTACACCTCTATCATGTCTCCCCTTACTTTCCTTTTTTCCCAAGCTAAACAATCCCAGCTCTTGTAACCTTTTTCTCATAGGGAGATGCTCCAGCCCCTTGATAATTTTAGTTGCCCTTTTCTGAACTTTTTCCAACTCCACAATAATTTTTTTTAGGTGCTGTGACCAGAACTGTACACAGTATTCTAAGTGTGGCTGCATCATAGATTTGTATAGGGGCAATATGATATTGGCAGTTTTATTCTCAATTCCTTTTCTAATTATGCCTAACATGGAGTATGCCTTTTTTACAGCAGCTGGATACTGGGTTGACATCTTCACTGAGCTGTCCACCACAACCCCAAGATCTCTTTCCTGGTCACTTACCGCTAGCTCAGATCCCATCAGGCTATACTTGAAGTTGGCATTTTTTGCCCCAACGTGCACTTTACATTTGCTCTCATTGAACCGCATTTGCCATTTAGATGCCCATTCTCCCAGTTTGGACAAATCATTTTGGAGCTCTTCGCAATCCCTTTTTGTTTTAACCACCTTAAATAATTTGGGGTCATCCGCAAACCTGGCCACTTCACTGCTCACTCCTAATTCTAGATCATTTAGGAAGAGGTTGAAAAGCGTTGGTCCTAATACATTTATTTCCCTCCATTGGGAGAATTTACCACTTATTCCTACTCTCTGCTTTCTGTTCTTTATTTGTGTCCCTTTTCATTTGCCGTTTTAGCCTACGTAAATATTTACGTAGGCTAAAACGGCGAATCAAAGAGACGCAAATAGCACCCGCTACGCTATTTGCGTTCCCCTTATTTTCGCCGTCATAGTCTACGTAAATATTTACATAGACTAAGACGGCCAAAAATAAGGAACGCAAATGGCGGCTGCTCCGGCTGCAGATGGCTCTGGCCTGGGCGGCTGCTCTGCAGAGCTGCCGCAGAGCACAGCCGGCTGTGGAGGATTCCGGGGGGGAGGAACGGATCGCCTCCCCCCCGTCAAGGATTCCGGGGGGAGGGACGGATCGCCTTCCCCCCCATCGAGGATTCCAGGGGGAGGGACAGAACGCCTCCCCCCCCACCATCAACATAATCCGCGGAAAGGTAAGTGACTTTCGTACATCCCTACTCTAGTCTACATGTTTATTGACACTCTCAAAGGACTCTACAATGTTAGTGAGACAGGACTTACCTTTGTGGAAGCCAAGTTGATTATTTTTCAGCAGGGCTTGTCCTTCTATATGCTTAGGTTAAAGGTAGCTATGCAGTTTTTGAAGTGCCTTTTTGTGAGGAGCCTCGATTCTGTGACAGCTGTAGAACTATTATTCCTAATGTACCATACAGAACCCCAACGTATTTTTCAGGACAATCGTTTTGTGAAAGGATAAATTCTAGTCACCACAATTAGCATAGGCTTGAATAACCTATTATTCTGGGAGGTAGCTCATTGCCTGTTCTGGATGGGGTTGCGCTCCCTCTGAAAGATCAGGTTCGTAGTCTGGGGGTACTCCTAGATCCATCATTGTTACTGGAGGCCCAAGTGGCCACAGTGGCTCAGAGTGCCTTTTACCAGCTTCGGCTGGTTCGCCAGCTAACGCCTCTCCTGGACAGGGATAATTTGGCCATGGTGGTACAAGCATTAGTAACCTCAAGACTGGATTACTGTAAGGCACTCTATGTGGGGCTGCCCTTAAGGCTGGTCCAGAAGCTGGAGCTAGTGGAGAATGCAGCAGCTTGGCTATTGTCGGGAGCTACCCCTTTTTAGCATGTAACTCCTTTGCTGAGGGTGGTACTGGCTGCCTATCTGCTACCAGGCTAGGTTTAAGGTATTAATACTAGTGTACAAAGCCCTAAACAACTTGGGACCAGGATACCTGAGAGAGTGCTTTCTTCTTACCAACATGCCCGGTCACTGAGGTCAACAGAGGGCATGTTCCTGGTGGTTCCACATTGACCCATGGTCCAGCTGGAGTCCACCAGGAAAAGAGCTTTCACTGTGGTGGCCCCCTTCCTGTGAAACTCCCTGCCTTTGGAGGTCAGGCAGGCGCCAACATTGTGTTGCTTTTGGTGCCTCCTGAAGACATTATTTCGAGAGGCCTTCCTTGCGTGACCAGCTACGTTTTATTAAATCGTAATAGAATTAGTTTCTTTTAAAATGTTTTAATTGTTTTAACATGGTGTTTTATTCTTTTATCTTTGTTGTTCGCTGCTCTGAAATCTTTTGATGTGGAGTGGTATATAAATATTGTAAATAAAATAAATTGTAATAATTATAATCAGAGGGTTCTCAGCCACTCAGTTATACTTTTGTGGGGAGGGAGTCTCACTCTTCCACTACAGTTTAGGGAGGAAAGATAATCTCACCCATTCTTTGCAAGGCATCTTCATTTTACCTTCTCTTATTTTTCCGTTCTTCCTTTCTTCCTCTTTTCTTCCTGTTTCTCTTTATTTTAATTTCTCTAATCATTCCCATTTTCTCTGCCCTCTTTCATATATTTTTTTTTCCATTAGAAAAATTTGGGGAGGTGCTCACACGCTGGGGATGGGACACTGCACAGGCTGCTTGTGCAGTTGAAAAAAATGCTTTGAATAAACCCTCAGGTAAGGTCAAATGCAAAAGAATCTCTTGAAAGTGAAGCAGAATGATTTTGTAGGTCAGGAATAGCAGGCAATGATGAAAAAAGACTTAAGAGAACTGGTTGAGGCTACAAAAGGAGACTGAAAGAGGTATGGAACCTGAAAAGCTCAAAAAGATTCTACAATATGTAAAGCCTGGGAAGACAAACTTGGAGGAGGAGGTGGACAGATAGCAAGCCAAACTAAGAAGGAATCCAGAAGAGGTTATTCAAGCCTGTGCTTGTAGCAAGTCTTTTTCAAACTGTATGCAGTAACTGCACTACCCATTCTTTTCATCATTATACCAGCTAATTCTAAAAATACAGCAGTGGAACTTCAAGGCACCGTAGCTACTACTGGCCTTCAAATTCAAATGGGTAATCCTTCTGTTTCTTTGTCCAAACGGGGTTTGCATTGTGTGAACTACCCAACTCTCACATTGAGGTAGAGTTCAATATATTTCCCTACAAACACCTCTTCTAAACCATGGACCACAACAGCCAGATGGCAACAGCTCCCCTCCTCTGACGGATGCTTCTGGCAATACATATAATTTCTGCTCCTTGACTCCTCTGAACACTAATGCTGCTGAAAATATGTATGACCATCTATGCATTGCTGCTACCACAATGGTGTGTGTGCATGGACACCAGAAAGGCTTAACATGACTGGAGGTAGTGATGACATGAAGCTGGCTAAAGTAGATGGGATGAAGCTGGCAGGGCAAACAAGCAAACTGGGATAGATGTCCAGAAGGAGCTGCTGTGCCCACAAAGACCATAGGTCTATTTAGCCCAGAACTTTCTAATCCTGGCCTGTACCATTACTCTGGAGAGCCAGAATGGTATAGTGGTTAGAGTGTTGGACTGGGATTGGGGAGATCTGGGTTCAAGTCTCCACTCTTCCACGA
Source organism: Heloderma suspectum (assembly GCF_057233095.1). NCBI lineage: Eukaryota > Metazoa > Chordata > Lepidosauria > Squamata > Helodermatidae > Heloderma > Heloderma suspectum. The sequence continues at coordinate 237,450,115 of NC_139461.1, forward strand.
AGCTCACTGGGTGACTTTGGGCCAGTTGCTGACTCTCAGCCTAACCTACCTCACAGGGCTGTTGTGAGGATAAAATGGAGAGGATGAGGAGGATCATATATGCCACCAGCCAGGATATAAATGCAACAAGTAAAATAAGCAAATAAATACAATATAAGGCCTGAGAACCAAGTGCAGTTTCCTCCCTACTTGCAGCCTCCAGAAGAATCCCACACCTCTAATTTGTGGCACCTTCGAAACATCTGTGGCTTAGACAGGCCTGTCAATGAGGGGATGGGAATGGGAAATACCCATGTTATGTTCCCTATTGCTCCACCTCTTCCTGGATTCAGAGGTGCATGGTAGATTTGACACCAGTTTTTTCCAGCCTGTTGCAGCCAGCCAACCTCCACACTGCATGTCAAATCTATACTTTAGATTCATGAAGGGGATAGTTGTGCGCATTATGCACAAATATGTGGAAGGGAGTCCCTAATGTCTTTGTTAAGAAAAGCTGCTCCTTCACAAGGAGGGAATATAGAGTGGAAAAGCAGTGAGGGGAGGGAGTACTTCACCCATTGTTTCTCTGCTCCAAATGTACCCTCATGAGTGAGTATGGGGAGACATGATAGAAGTATACAAAATTATGCATGGTGTGGAGAAAGTGGACAGTGGGAAGTTTATCTCCCTCTCTCATAATACTAGAACCCAGGGTCATCCCATGAAACTGAATAGTGGGAGATTCAGGACAGATAAAAGAAAGTACTTCACACAGTGCATACTTAAACTATGGAATCCGCTACCAGAAAATGTAGTGATAGCCACCAATTTGGATGGCTTTAAAAGGAGATAAATCAAATTCATGGAGAATAAGCCTATCAGTGGCTAAGAGTTATGATGGCTATATATTGCCTCCAAGTATCAGAGACAGCATGCCTCTGTAAACCAGTTGTGGGGAACATAAGCAGGAGATGGGGGCTACTGGGCTTTCCATAGGCAAATGGCTGGCTACCGTGTGAACAGAATGCTGAACTGGATAGGCCTTTGGTTTGATTCAGCATGGCTCTTCTTATGTTCTTATGACATGACAGAGGCTTATAACATTGAACAGAGTAGTACAGAGAGTTGTCATTACTTTCACACCCTTCTTGTGGGCTTCTTGGGGATACTTGCCTGGCCATTTTTGGAAAAAGACTGGGCGGACTGTTGGACTGATCCAGGAGGGCTCTTCCTATGCTCAAGATGCAGAGAGATGTGTGAAAAGATAAAGGGAGATAGCTGAGAGGTAGGAAGAAGAACTCTGTGAGATACAGAGAGGAAGACAGGATGATACAGACATCCAGCCTGCTCTGGATACTTCAGACAGTCACATGACAATTAAGGATATCCTTTTCCCTGACATTCACATCTAGCTTCCATCAGTCTAAAATTTACGAATAAGAATTCATTGTACTGATCATACTGGAAAACAGCTATTGCTATTCTTATCATGCACAAAACTTTGTCTAATCTTATGAGATGGACGGAGAAAAATGGAAAGAGAAAATACTAGAAGTATCTGGGTCTCATGGTAGGTAGATGGCATAACAGATGCCTATGACTGTGCCCAGCAGGGTCACATTAATTGACCAATTTACCCCCGCCATGGGGAAGCCAGCAATGTATTTAGCAGAGAAGTAAAAGCCACCCACTCCTGCATCGTTTATGGATAGTAGATTTTATCCTTGGGCCTGAATTTAAAATGAATGCCTATGTAATGGGGATCTCTCTCTCAGGAAGTCAATATCACCCATCCGCCGCAAAAACTAGTGCTACTGCCTCTGCCAGATTATTTAATTACTGCTATTACCAGATCATGCAAACTTCAGTTCTATAAATAATACATTAAATATGTAAATCTGTACCTGTTTTCCTGAAAACAAAAACTGTCCATTATAATTATTAAATGCTTACAGTTATAGATGAGGAACCTGTCTTTCTTGCATTCTCTTTTCTTGTTTAACCCAGGAATTTACAGGGATGAGCAAAGCGATGAGTGCACTGCCTCCCACATGCTCATCATTTCCACTTTCAATTAACAACCCAGGAATGCCCCAGGTTGTTAGAAGTGCCCCAGACAACCTGGAAACTCTGGGTTGTTTATGGGTTAAGTTACTCAAAGTTAACCCAACAACAAACCATGGTCAACTGTTGGGTTAACTCTGGGCTGTTTAACCCATAAACAACCCAGAGTTTCTGAGTTCACACATCACAAAACAACCCAAGAACTGGGTAGTTCCTGACTTGTAAATTGAAAGCAGAAATGATAAGTGCATGGGAGGCAGCATGTTTGTTGCTTCGTTCATGACAGGCAGACTCAGTCATAATCTAAAACTGGCAGCATTAATACTACTAGTAGCATATCTCTATAAAGTGTTACTGTTTTCCAAAAGTTTGTAACTGCAAGAATTTCTGAAACATTTAACTAGGGTAGGGAAGACATATTACATATATCAATTGCATATTTGTTGCTTTTTAGGATGTTTGCTGCTGTTGCTGTTTTTACTGCTTTTATTATCATATCTGTTTTTATTATCAGAGTTGTATTGCTATACTGTTTTTATTACCATATCTGTTTTTATTATGTGAGTGTTATTGTTGTATGCTGTGTTGAGAGGGCTCCTTCCCTGAAAGACGGCCAAGAAATATTTTAAATATATACATACATACATAAAATGTAATTCTATACACCTTCATCTTCACCCTCCAATGCAAAATATCTGTTGCAAAATCTTGATTTTCCACTCCTCAGAAACTGTGTTAATATTACCTCACCCATTTATATAGAGTATAGACAACCTCACAAAAATAAAAAGAGAATCCGTTTCCTTCATACACTGACAGCAGACTTGGAAAAAACTTAGTTTAATGTCATGTATACCCAAAGAACAATAAAGCTCATCTGGAAAGAGTGGTTGGATTAACACAATCTACCTCCACTTTGTGTGCTCTTTCAAATGGATCCATTTGTCCATTTTATCCTACCAAGCTCTTAAAATGTCAGTAAACGATGCCTGGATTGGTGACTAGTTCACAACAATGAAAACTTAATACAAGTTTGACAGCACTAGTTACATGTTTGATGGCCTAATTCGCAACATGCTAGAGACTGACAAATTCCTTTTTGCCAGCTCAGCCATTCAAAGTGACCGAAGTGTCTATTTCAAATGGACCAAAACTGCATGCTACTTTTAAAAATCATGTAGTTTTGAAATTCTGCTCTTTTAATTTACCACTTTTCATCCTTTCATCTCATATATTTAAGAACACCACACAACATGGGGAATGAAGTTATATGAAACCTATATTCTTCTTAGTTCTAATAAAAATATGAGAAGTGGCTAGAAGATACACATTTCTGTGCTATGAGGTATGTTCTTATAAAGCTACTCAACAAAAATGGCTCTAATATCTAATATGAATACTGGGATGTTCATCCCTGCTACTATGCTCAATTTAGTATTACCAGTCTCAGCAAAATTGCTTGATATATACACTCAAAATATATGGCTCCAAGTTAAAGCAGTGTATTTCAGCCTGAAGCACAGGTGTGCCCTAACTCTAATAAATTAATCCTATTAGTTCCCATGTCACTTAAGTACAGTCTGGTTACATCAGTGACAATCAAGTCCCTGAAAGGACACTAAGGAGAACTTGTTTCTTACCCGAAAACTGCAATAATTAGGAAGTGATGGATGTCACTAATAAAAGTGAATGATGTTTTTCAGGACCACTCTCTTCTGTAATACTGGTTTCAGATAAAATAACCTCTTCTGACAGGATGTGTCAGGAACATCTACGGCCAATCCATCACACAGCTATCCAAGAAAAAATAATGCTGTCCTCGTTGTAATATCTATAGATTGAATTATCAGAAACAGTTTCTGGTCCACTTTATCAGTTAAAAAATCTTGATTGATATAGTATCAATGGACAGCACACATTGTCAAAAATCAAACAAGCTTCAAAAACTGAAATAAATAGGGAGGCATTTAGGTAGGTAGGGTAATAGTATTTTCCATTTGGAGGAAGCCTGATTCAATGATTGGACCATGGAAACAGCAAAGCAGAACTATGTATGAAAAATAAAGATTTAAATTCACACTATAATTTTAAGACATTATACACATTATATAGGAGAAGAAAATGTTAGACACTACAATTAGCTCAGACCACACAAATAGTCTTAAGTTTCTTAAGCCACTATATCTTCATGGATTCTTTTGTTTCAAAGCCCAATGGACAGGCAGGGTCAACGTCCTAATCATTAGCTGAGGAAATGGATTCCTACAGATGGCTGTGGCTATAAAGAAAGGTAACGTTAACATTAACCACACCTCTCATTGAGACACCCTCATTAGTTTAATGGACTTGGTTGGAAAAGGGCATCCTTATGATTAAAAAAAGAGGGACAGACAAGTGAGATACACAATTGCTCTTTCAGAGTGGCCAATCTGGTTCCCTGTTAAGTACCACAGCTACATTTTTAGGTAATTAAGAAGGACCTAAGAAGACCCTTAAGTCTAAATTCTTCAGTATTCTGTGTCAGCAAACCTTTTCAAGAAACACATTTTCATTTAATTGTTGATATAGTTCACGAAAGAGTGACTGCCTTTGATAAGGCAGAGCTTACTACATCCAGGAGCCTCATTATGAAACCTTCGAAGCGCTTTGAAATTTCATCTTCAGTAAGATTCATTCTTGATCTTTAAACACTGCCTATGCATATTAATATTTGACCACTGCACATAATGTGTTGTGTTTCACTGCAACCATTATAAGCCATTCCTTTGGCAAGATGATTGCCCTTGCAACTGATATGTTGGACTAAAAGATTTATGCAACTCCATTTATCCAGAAGTCTCATGTTTACTGCACTGTCCATTGTGGGTTATGCACAAGAATAAATTACTGAAGATTCTAGCACTTCCAGAACATGTCATACAGGAGGTATATATCTAGTAGGAGTAATAAATGACTGCAGAGAGAGAGAGAGAGAGAGAGAGAGAGAGAGATCCTGGTATGTGCTAAAGGATTCCAGGAGATATATATATATATATATATATATATATATATATATATATATGCATGCACGCACGCACGCACGCACAGGTAAATGCAACTTTTCCATAACACTACACAGTTTTGAAAACACAACTGCAAAAGGTGGGTAGAGAGAATAATCTATATTGCAATGCACTAAAGGACTTGGTGGTGGGTGGTGGTGGTGGTGGCAGTGATGACATCTGTTAGTCCTTTTGGGCAGTGCTAGGCCAGCTGCCTGAATCAGAGAGGATCTGGGCTCTCAGAAAGCTGTCATAAGAACAAAAGAAGAAACATGCTGGATCAGACCAAAGGCATTCTGTTCCCACAGTGGCCACCAGCTGCATGAGGGAAACCTGCATGAGTGCAACAGCACCCTCCTGGCTCATGCTCCCCAGCAACTGATGTACATAGGCATACTGCCTTTGATAATGGAGGTAGCATATAGGCATCAGGACTAGTAGATAGCCTTATCCTCCATGTATTTGTCTAATCTCCATTTTAAGCCAGCAAATTGGTAGCCATCACTAAATCTTGTGGTAGTGAATTCCACAGTTTAGCTGTCTGGCTAAACTGCTCTGTTCTTTGCTATGGGCTAAGCTGTCCTCAGCCTAAGCACCACTGCCTGAGCTGCTGAGATCTTAGAAAGGGACAGGGCAGGTAGAAGGGAAAGTATACCTAGGAAAGGATAGAAACATCGAACTGTCCAGAAAAATAAGGCGAAGAGGGGAAAAAACCTGTTGGAGGAGTCTGAGAGGGCAGTGAAAATGGAAGAGAGAATGGGCAAAAAGGATAGCTATGCACAGCTGTGATCTGCAGAGGATGGGAAGGCTGACATTCACATACTGATTTGAAATAACAAGTCAAAATTTTGCTGCAGTTTACATGCTATCACTAATCACAGGCCCTAAGAGGATTCCTGACCATAGGAATACAGGGAGAAAGTCTGCCTGCCCCTTAGATGATTTTTTTAAACATTATAAATATTTTTATTTCATGTTTGTTCAAAAAATACATAACAAGGGTATATGCACAAAACAACAATATAAAATGCATGCATTTGGTAGTACGCTATTTGTTTTAGGTACCAGACAGAGTTAAGAATTGTGACACAGAATATGTGATTATAAAAGTATACACTAATTTTTATACTGTCCTCAACACTTCCATTGTCCGTTTGTTTTTTAATAGTTACCCTTCCAAAAGTAAGATTGTGCACTTGCTGGGTGATATTCTGTGCTTTTTAGATGACCTTCTTTAAAAATCTGGATAAATAACCCAAACACCTACACATTTCCATACAGACAAGTGTCTTTGTAAGAAAATCATGCTCACCACATTGTGGTGCAAGGAACCAGTACCAACACAAGTTCTTTGGGTAATCACAAGGATTCCCAGATGCTAGTGCAGATGCTACATATTAAATGGGTTAAATCTTCTTTATGGCAGAACTAGAAACAATGGAAATCTCGGGGATGCAGATTTTAGAGAAACTTCCTAACAGTGAGAGCTGTTCAGCAATGGAACATATTGTCTCAGGAGGTGGTGGATTCTACTTCACTTGAGGTATTTAAGCAGAGGTTGGATGGCCATCTGTCAGGGAGTTGTAGCTGCACCCTGGAGAGCAGAACTTGCACTGAGCAGGGGGTTGGACTAGATGATCCTCCAGCTCTATGATTCTATTCTTCTAATTCAACTCTACTTTAAATGTGGTAATAAGGTAAACTACCAGCTCTGAAAAGTGATCACACACTTTCTTATTTTAATGATTTCTATTTTAGTCAAACTATCTAAGAAGACAGATGGAATAGGAAACCATCTGCATTTACTGTTGCAATACTGTTACTCTCAAGACACCACAACGTTACGATTGGCTATAACAAGGCCTTTCAAAAGCAAGCCAAAATGCCATCTCTTGTAAGGGAAAAAATTAGCAAAAAAAGAGAAATGATGAAAAATAATATAAACTTTCATTCTGACACATAACTGACAGATGTAATTCCAAAACTAGCTGTACCTGTGGGGTTTTCCCTGCCTTTTGCTGAATTATTGGGTACAGGGGTACTACTGGAAGCAGCTCTTCAGTGTTAGTTTTTGAAAACTTACTTTCTGACTTCCAGCTTTATATAGTAATATGTTCATTGGTTCATTATTAAGGAAAGTAATAGAGCAATAAAACCCTTTAGACTGCTCATCTTCTGAAAAGTTATCTATCATTAGTAGAAGCTTTGAAAATTATCTTTGTTTCACAAAGAAAAGCCAGTGTGAAATGGGAAGTCATTGCCTACTTCTGTTGTCTGTTTCTGTTCCAAATTTACAGCTGCTTTTCTAAAAAAAAAAGCTATCCATGTTTCACAGTCTTGTCCAAAATTGCTCTTGCACATCCTCTGACAAAGTAAAATGCTCAAGATCAATTTCGGATATGATACAGAACCATGAGGCACAGGAAGTGAGTACAAGTCTTGTTTTGAGAGAGGTTAAATCTTGGAGTACATATGGGCTAACAAGTGTATCTAGTCTTAGCGCACTGTATTAAGCTACAAGGAAAATTAAAATCCTATGATCCTATAAAACATTCCATGCCCAAAGAAGTTTAGCTGAAGTCCAACCTAGTATTTGGAAACTTCTGGGATTCTTGTTTTCGTCATAGTGCAGTTTTTACCATTAGTGAAACATGCCCATTTCTTCCAGTATTACTCATGTAATCAAAAATATTACAGATATGAACCTGTCATAAGCAGAGTCAAACCATTAGTTCATCTTACCCCAACGCTGTGTACTCTTGCCAGCAGCAGCTCTCTCAGATCTTGGCAGGGTCTTTCCTGCTGAGATCTTTCCACTGGTTATGCCGGAGTTTGAACCTGGGACATTATACATATAAAATCACATGCTCTGCCGCTGGGCACTATGCCTCTTCCCCTCCCAGTATGTTTGTTGTTCTAGTTTGTAATATTAAAATATGGTCACACAATACACCAGCACAGACCTAACCATGGCAAGAAAGACAGGTCATTGCATGTTGTACACAATTATTTTGCTTGCAACAGTATCATAATGCTCTCTTTCATGCAGATTAGGGCCCTGTTCAAAATGCCTAGGATGTTTGCAGAGGTGCCAGAGCTTAGCCAGTTTTCTGCATTTCTTGTATTTAAATATTTGCCTCTCCCCTCAGTTATAAATGCTTTACATTTTTTTGGATTTAATGTTATTTCTTGGTAATTGTACAATTGTTCAAGTGTAGCACAACAAATTCAATTCTATAGGAGAGCATTAGGGCTCCATATTCTTGCCATATACCATATCATAACACTTGTTTGCATCCTGAAAGCCCACAGCTTGATGCTAACTTCTGCATAAAGAATCCCTTTAGTTCCCAAATTATATCTAGAAGTGAAACTTGTGGGACTTTTCCCATATATTCTTCATATATTCGCAGCTCAGTACAATTTCAAACACAATACATATACTAAGGCATGACTCATTTTAGCAGGCATTGTTAACTAAACAAAACCAACTCAATTACAGTTGAGTGCCTCCCCGAAAGGAGGCCTCAGCACCCAAAAACCTAATGTACGCAGCCTTACATATCTTGAATATTCAATGAATCCCTCAACTGCTTCAGACAGGCACACTATGGAGCAGCTATTTAATCCCACCGCTACAGTGTAGCTGGTAAATGCTACATGGTATCAAAGTTAAATTGACAATTATTATGAGTCTAAAGTCAACTTTATAATATAAGCTTCAGGAACAGAAATTAATTTAGTATTTGACAATGACAAAACAAAAACCACCAAAGCATGTACTGAGGGAAGAAAGGAATTCAAAAAGAAGCAGAGGACTTCACTGCAACTCGATTCTGCAAATAAGGTTAAATCTGCACAATCTCAAGTTGCCTGTGAATATTGGTTTTATGAGATATTCAGGTTTTTAAAGCCAATTCCCACTGCACAAAAGCTACAAAAGCACATTTAGAACAAGGTGAGTGAAGCATGCTGCACTGCGCTCCCAATTCCACATTACTATTATACAGAACTCCAGGACTATTGCAATCCCGCACATTAAATTACACTACTACCCTGAGACGTGAACCACTTATGTATTTACTGGAGTAAAGTGAAGGTGCCAGGAGTCAAAAGGATGCCTTGCCAATGTACTCCGTGAATGCTGGGATCAGGTACGTAACCTGCTACTGCGGGTATTCCAAAATAGTAACACAATAATGGCCTGAAGATATTTGTTACAAAAATCGCACCAATTTACTTTTTATGCTATACCTTTCCAATGTAATATATTTGTGGAATATTTCCTGCAGTAAATTATTTTATTGGGACAAATCATTTATACATATTTGTGTGGCAGGATATTATTAAAACCACCTTTTATGTGAATACACGCTACGGAACCATGTTCAGAAATAAGCTTCCCATGCTTCCTGTTCAGCATTTCATACAAAAACAGCAGCACAGCAACTCCCAATTAAACAAGCATGATGTAATGCAAGAGACCATGGTCCGATGTCATTCCTGTACTGAAAGGGCGGGGGGAGGCATGTGGATGATTCCCTTTAATCGTCATAGCTCCAAATTAACTTGGAAGTATTCAAATGTTTCTAGTGGCCTTTGCTGTAGAACCTCTCATCACCACACAACAAAACAACAAGGGTGGGCCAGTTAAGCCTTAGGCCCAAGACCACAGAGGCAAAAGGACTCCACTCAGGGAGCAATCCCATGGCTGCTAGTCAGCAGCTAGACGGCCATAGGATACGTCGGAGCCCGCACTCCGAGGTCGATACCCTGAGAACCGACTTTCCCCACCTCCCGTGCTGCCCCTCAGGCAGCTCGGAACAGCCCTGCGCTCCCACTCAGAAGAGGAGTGCGGAGCAGTGAAAACAGGGCATTCCGGGGGGCATTCCAGGGCGGAGAAGGCGGGAATGCTGGAACAACACATCCTATGTGTCATCCGGCAGCCGCTTCCCCCACTCCGCCTCCCCGCGGCTATGAAATCGGCTGTCTACAACATGGCTGTAGAAATCGGCAAATACAGGGTGGCTAAAGCATGGAGGGGATGATCCCCTCCGCACTTCTCCTGACCTGCATTGGATAGGCAGTTGCCTCCAAGTTTGGAGGCGGCTGCCTATCCCCATAGGATTGCACCCTCAGAGTAGCAGCAGGCACACACCTCTCAGCTTAGAGGTGACCCTCTAGTCAGTAAAGGGAAGATGCTTGGAAGCATTTTAAAAATTTTACTCTGTCCCATTATTACCATCTCCCACCCAACCCCTTCTAACAGCTTCCTCTCATCTGACATAGTCCCACTGCAAAAGCAGAACAAGGTGATTCAAAAGGTAAGATTAGAGTCCACTGATAGCCAGGGTCACACAAAAATGTGGAGCCAGTCATAATTCAAGATAACATAATTCAATAATTCTGGGTTTGAAAACTTCAACTGGTACAAAATATGGCACCAGGTTGGTCTCTGGGACATCCCATGGAGACCATATTACACTGGTTTTAAAATCTTTACACTGGCTACCAATTTGTTTCTGAACAAAATATGAAGTGATGGTTCTTACCTTTAAAGCCTTACATAGTCTAGGTCCAAGGTACCTTATGGAGCACCTTCTCCCCTACGTCCCACTCTGCCACCTAAGGTGCTCTGAGGGCTATCTGCTGCAGCTGCCTAATGTGAGATTGGCAGCCACACACAAGAGGACCTTTTCCTTTGCTGCCCCTCAGTTGTGAAATTATTTGCTGGTTGAAATCAGCCTGCTGACCTCTTTGAAGGTCTTTAAGCAGAAATTAAAGACACCATTATTCTGGCAGGCTTTCCCTTTTTAGAACTCTTGATCCTTTTGCTGACTCTTGTATACTGTTTTTAAGCTGTGTTGTTTTTATTGTTGGATTTTTTCTTAAACTGATTTTAGCTCAAAGTTGTTTTTGGTTATATGTTGTTTGTGTATACTGTCTGTGTGCTTTTATGTAAATGGCTTTTAAACTTTGTATATTGTATTTTAATGTTTTAACTTTTGTAAACTGCCCAGGGGGGCTATTTCTATTACATAAATAGAAATGTATTTTATTTATTTATTTACTCATTTCATTTCATTTCTATACCGCCCAATAGCCGAAGCTCTCTGGGCGGTTCACAAAAATTAAAATCAAACAGCACGCAATAAAGCAATTTAAAATATATAGAACATTAAAACCACAATATAACAGTACTATATAACAATGTAATAAAATAAATAAGTAAATCTGTGTAAGAGCAACAATGCAATGCTCTCTTGTTAAAACAACAAGTTGCTCAGAAATTTCAGAAAGTTATACAGATGGAAAATTTTACAAAACGTAATCTGAATGTAGCTAATGTAGTTTATGATTTATCTTCAGGAACTTGTTTGTAGGATTCTCCCTTCCGACATATTTATCTGAACAAGAATGAAAAACAACTTTTCTCCCTTTCATCTGCATTGCAGGAGAAAGAACTGTTTATAATAAAAAAAAAATTCTATTCAAATCAACTTGATTTTATTGAAGAAATTATTTTAAGGAAAAGCCAGTACAGATAAACTATGACCCAGATCAGAAAGCTCCTTTCCAACTGAGCAAGAAGACAGTCACTTTAAAAGATGCTGCTGCATGCCACTCAAAACCCCCTCCAACAAACAAACAAACAAACAAATTCCACAAGCAAGGTTTAGCTGCTTCAGGCTTTTAACAAAGAAAAAAGGTTTACAAAAAGACACCTGCTCTACAGTCCACATTCCAAAAACTTTTTCCAGGGCCATATAGAAATATGAAAAAGTTTCCATCCTATATATACTTTACATAGGGAAGTAATATAACTTAAAGGACTCACCTTAACTCACAAAACATCCATTACCATCAAGACTATGCACAAATAATCCGCAGAAGTGCAAAACAACAAAGATACACTGGTAACGCACTGCACTGCCATGCCATTTTCTGAATGTGTGTTGTACACGTTTCCTAAGGGCATTGCCTGGGCCCTCAACAATCACTGTGTAACATCAGCAGAGGGCTCATGACTACAGTTATTTAACCACTATCAGATAATGAGTTAGGAAATTATTACTCTTGTCAGAGATATGTCAGGACCTTCCAATCACTCTTCAACTTTTCTAAGCTTCTTGCCCGTGGTTGCACAGTACAAAAAACAGGCAGGGATCTCTCTCTTCTTTTCATATAGACGTGTTTTTTAGATAAGTTGCCAACATGCTCAAGAACCAAGTCCAATAAAGCATGTATCAAAAACTAGTCTATAAGATGATGATGAATGTGTTCCCAGGTATTAAGATGCCCTGTCCCAGACAGATTTCCCCTTGTATTTCCATGTAGAACTCACACCTACACAGACTCTCTTGTGGTCTCTCTGTACGGGGGGCGGCAGGGGGGGATTACAAGCATCTAACACCCAACTTTGCCAACCAAATCTTGAGTTACTAGACCCTACCCTTGTTCTAGCTATTAAAAAGAATGCCAATCCACATTGCCAATATGTATAAATTCTTCTGTGAAGCATAAAGTTTTGAACACCCAGACTCCCATTTGTTCCTCATCTTCAGGCAACACTTCTTTGACCACACTTGATCATATCTCCTTGGCCCTGGGCTCTCCCCTGCTTTGTTTTTTTCACAGCTCCCATCTGGGTTTACTGTTTCTTAGACCCCAAATACTTTAGCAGCTATCAGGCTTTTTGCTACAAATGAAACTGGGTTCTCTCTTTGCTCACAAACCCCAACATCTCTGGGAACACCTACCAAGTACAAACACATCTCAGCATCTTTGCCAATTGTTTTGAAATACATTGGATTACACTGGCATCCAATGTAATCAGCTTTTGCCTTCTATTCATATTAGCCACAACAACGTACAACTTAATGGACTGCTAAGGTTATGGGCCAGCACTTACTTTATTCATTGTATCCCTCTTCAGGGTTCTTAATCGTGTAGAGAGCCCCCATGGATAGAGGAGGCTCTGTACTTCAGACAGTGGCCCTCCACGTATATAGGGCAGCAGATGCAATGAAGGAGAGGACAGGGCTGAAGCGTTCCTCAGGCCTTCTTTCACCATGGAAAGAAGAACTGAAGAGGGCTTTTAAAATAGTGTCATCATCAGATAAAAGAATCCTCACCTACAATATGCATCATAACGTGTACTAACATAAATACTGCTTAATGCATGTATTTTACCAAGTTAAGATGACATGAAATGCTTCCATTACAATGTTATCACATTTACATCACAAAATCTGAAGCCAATCTGAAGCCAATAACAAAATATGGCTTTTTAAAAAAAGAGATTAAGGAAGTTTTAGTAACTCTTTAACCTCTTCACATATCAGCACTTATTATCAAATACCAGGGACAGAAATGTGGATGATCTTCAATGTTTTTTTCTGTGATAAAATCCCAGTATGTGTTATCTTCAAAGTCACTTGCCTAAACTTGACGTAGTTGCTTAAGGCACAATATCAACACATGAAAATGTCTACTAATTCCATCGACACAGGCAGATAAACAAATTTAATGAACCACCTCATACTGGTTCAGTGCTTTTCTAGCATCCTGGATAATCAGTGACTGGGTGCTTCCAGATGGAGGGCTCCTAGTGCTAGCAATCAGAAGGCAGTGTGCAGCAATTCTATCTTTTTTACTTCATGGTATTCTGCAGTAGAAAAACGACAGAAGTGGTAGGAAAACACAGGAAGGCTATGAGTAGATGATGATGACATCTGGACACACACACACACACCTGTAAAATTCCATGAATGAGGCAGAGTGATGGCGCCAAAGAAGTCTCATCTGGAAGCACCCTGTGACTTATTTTTCACTGAGGTGGTAACCTGTGTCTGGACTGTACTACTTCAGACTGCAGGTGAGGGGTCATGTGACTGAATGTTCCTGCAATTAGAGCATATTTCCTCCACACGGGAAATTGGGCTAGGCTAGAACTCTTCTACCCTGAATTAGAACAGCCTAGACACAGGTTTACTACTTCAATGAAAACTAGAACCAAAAGTGTGCCATATAGTTTCTTGTGTGTTTTATCCTTCTGGACACTTATTCCCACCCCTCACCCCCCGAACATCTAAAGTGTACAAAACCTAAACTCCTATTGTAGCTCTGTACTTAATTCACTTAACTATGATTCATAAAATCTTAACTAAGGAATAGAAATCCCAGCCACCAACTCTCCTACGCTATAAAAGCATACTTTCTCATCATTATTTTTTTTAAATGAAAATATTTAGGCAGAAGTCAAGGAATTCACACTGAATTTTTTAATAACATATGCAGATAAAGTACTCATTTTAATTCTAATTTGCCTTGCTAGCATTAATTCACAAACATAACACTGGGTAATTTAAAGGGCTAGAAATATTAGGTCTTCACAGCTTGTTTGTTTTTACACACACTGAAGAATACCTTCAAACTAAACATTGGCTCAGTTCAGATGTCATGTCCAACTTTGGCTTGTGAAGCTTAACCAAATTGTGTAATGACGTCTGAATTGGCAAGCTATAGTTTGTGACTGATCCACAAACCAGAATCAGAAACCATAATTTGAAGTGTATTTGTGAACCATGATTTATGCTAACTTTCGTGTGCTCTGGTGCCTGAACTGGCAAACCACAGTTACAGTGATTGCTCTGGAGACGGCTACACCACAGAGCAGGGGTGTTGAACCCCAAGCCCACAGGCCAAATCCAGCCTGTCTGTGGACCAAATCCAGCCCTCCAATGTTCCCCAGATGACCACATGCCCTTTTTCTGGCTCTACCCTCTTTTCCCTGACTGTCGATTATTTGATGGATTTCTGTATTTTTCATTTTTCTTCAAGGTTGAAATGCCTCTCCTAAGGCTTAGTGACTGGCAGTAAGAGCTCTAAGCTAATATATGCTGGCATTTTTAAAGTTTGGCCCTACCCCCTTTACCCTCAGTCCCCACCACTGATATGCTGCTCCTGAGAGCTTTCCTAAAACTGAATTCAGACCTCAGGCTGAAGAAAATGCAGTACCCTTGCCACATAAAAAGGTGTGCTGAACAAACAGAAAATAAAAACACTCAAAAGGCTCTTCTTGTTGCTGGCTGCCCTAATCACACAAATCCATCCCATATTCCAGTTCTCCTCACTCACAGCCCAATTCATGTTAGAGGTTCCTTCCACAACTGAGCTCTAAACATGGTTCACAGTGCAAAATTAAAATACAACACATTCCTAAATTTGCCACTAAGCAAAATATATAAGGATAAGGGCTAACAGACAAGATTCCAGGCTAAAAATTTGCATCTATTCTGCCCACGGTTCCCACCCCATCCTCTCTGAATGCTCTAGCCTCACCTCCACAAACAGGTGTTCTTCAAAATCGCATAACAAATCCGATCCTTCGATGAGAATTGCACTTCCACTGCTTATAAACAAATTTCTAGTGAAATCTCCCACCAATAAGAACAGAGTATTTCTCTATTTCTTTCTGCTGATCTCCAGTGGCAAGAGGTCAAGGTTTGAGATATCAAGATATGGGGCTGGGACAGCAACTGAGGACTTTGGTGATATGCTGATATTCATTCTGTCTGAAAAGCAATCTGCTGGTAACCTCAAACACGCGGTAGGCATAGTACAATTTCTCTCTCTCTTCCTTTCTTAACTTGGGGCATCTGTTCGCACAACAACTCCACAACTGTGCTTCTGTAAGTTGAGGAAAGATTAATAAACCTTTATGTAGCAGGACCTGGGGTGTGGGGGATTGGGGAGAGAGAAACTGGGAGGTAGCAAATTGGAAGAGCTGTTTTTGTGGCAAACATTCCACAGTATGAGCTAACCAATGTGGGGCAGCTACTTTGAAGAACCGATTGGTAAATGCTTGAAAGCCTAATTTCTGTAAGCAATTCACCCCCCAAATAGTTATGGTACAGTTGGCTTTCACACTTCTAGCTGAACCACCCATCCATTCCTACATTAGCTAAAGCTGCGTAAAGAGTTTTATAGCTTTCTATCTCCACTCCGAGTGCACTGTCCTCTATAAACCCACACCTAACAGCATGGAGCATAGCCACAGGCTATTGTAAAGTTCAAATGCTGCCCAAGGTTGATAACAAGCAAACAAGCACTAGCTATAATGTGTACAGATTTACATTGTTCTGAAGTGAACTGTTTGGGATAGGGTTATTCATCTATATGAACCTGCACAAGCTCTGAGATTGGCTATGTCTGTCTACGGGGCCCTTTGAAGCACCATGAAATAAAATTCAATTATGTATATTTAAAAGTCTTTTTAAAAAAACTGCTTTTAAACTCCTGGGTGCATTTCCCTGAGTATAAAGTATTCAGTCCAAGACTATATACTTTAGTTATATCAGAATGCCTGCAGAAAGCACTTTTGGTTGGCTGAGGGCAAAGTGGAGATCTGTCTATTCACTCCCAAATGTGGAGGTCAACGTACTGACAGAAGTTATATTGTCCATTGCATTCTGCACAACATTTGCCAGATACAAGGAAAAAGAAGGTGGGTAATCTGCCAGTACCATGGTCAGAAGAAACAGAGCAGCCAGATCAACTGCTGCTGATCCTACCTTCTCTCTAAAAAAGGGCACTAGCTGAGAAGTGAAGCAGATCAGAACAGTTATCTGGAAATTCACCTGGGACTGTTACTGCCATGTCTTCCTATATATAGGTGCTTCACTTTTCACTCACCCTACCTCATTTTAGTGAAATCCAAGCTTCCACCTGCATCTTAAGAGGTGCATTGCATTTTCCTAACATTTAGTAAAAAGTTGCTTGTTGTACAGATGTGAAGGACTCTGGTTAATGGACAGTAAAGTAAGCAAAAAAAAAAATACCTAAAAGGAAGTGTACTGTCAAGAATGATAACCTTGACACAACTGGATTGGTAAATTATGAATGGGTTGGGAGGAATTCTACATAGATCAATTGCAAGGAATGTGGGGAAGGCAAAATTATGGCAATCATCCAGGGAACAGCTACATGATTTGGATTTCTGATATTGTCTGGTAATGAGGGATGCAGCTGCACATTGGTCCAACATAGAAAGGTGTAGTTGGGAAAGGAGAGTGTCATTGTCTGAGTATATAAGTACATGAGTGAAAGTTTGTGGGGGAGAGAAAAGCACATCAGGGCGTATGCCAGCAATGGGGTGGCCCCACCCACTACTGGAAGGGAAAATCAGGACCTTAGGTAAGATAGAGTTGTTCTAGGCCTTATAGCAGTTCTTCCCCATAGCTTCTGTTTATTTGGTGGTGTACAAGTGACAATGAGGGCAACTATTGAGAAATACCTAGCAGATTAACATACTGTATAGCCTTGGACTGAATACTTTATACACAAGGAAATTCACCCAGCTGTTTAAATGCATGTTTTTAAACAAAAATCAGTTAAATATACATAAAAAGTGTGAACAGTCTGGAAACACTAGCTGTGTGGACTACGTCCTGCCATGATTCCTAAAAATTCAGCATATGATTCAATACCATTATCTTGCATTAATTTCCTCAGCTCAGAAATATTTTAGCCTTCCCAAACCTTAATATTACCAAATATACCTTGATTAAGGTAATTTCTTAATTTTAGAAAATAACTGTTATAGGTAACAGAGCTAAAGTTAGGGCTAAACACAGTTCACATGGAGGGAATTGATTTGATACATTGACTAGATTTAAGTGTATCTAAATCTGCCCCCCTCAGAATACTAAGTTGTATATTTCAGGGGTATAGAGAATTTTTTTGTTCTAATATTATCTTCTTTGACTATACTACTCCATAATACATCCCATCATTGTATAGAAAGCAGTCTTTAATTCAATGACTCAGTTCATATGCAATGAACAATCCACAGTTTGTTAACAATGGATTGTTCGGCAGCACACAGAAGCAAACAAACCATGGGTTAAAGCTCTGGGTTGTTTCTCTTTCATCAACCCAGAGTTACGGGTTCACATGTCATGGACAACAATCCAAGATGGGATGTCTGCTGAGTTTAGCAAAACAGAAGCGGACAGAAGTCAGCACGCTTGCTCCTGCGCATTCCTGAACCCACAGTGCAAAAGAGTCACACTGTTTCTGTTATGGGATGTGTGCCATGGCCTCACAGCACACCTCACTCATAGGGCAGTGCCATGGCAAGGGGAGCCTCAAAGTCTGATATGGAACATTGGAATTCTGGAGGACCTCCCTACAGGGGTGGTGTTGGCTTTTCCACGTTCTTGCAGTGTACAGCCTCTGCTAGGTCTCAATAAGGAGAGAAGGATAACAAAAGTTCCTGGGATCCAGCTACTTCATTTGCCCCAGGGGTCCAAAGGAAAGTAATAGTATCTAATCAGAACATAAGAGTTTTGCTGAATCAGACTAAACACCTATTTAGTCCAGCATTCTGTTTACACAGCAGCCAACTAAGTGCCTACGGGAAACCCACAAGCAGGACATGAACATAATAGCACTTTCCCAGTCATGTTCACCAGTGACAGATATTCAAAGGCATATCGCCTCATCTGCTTCATGGGGTCGGGAAATGTGTGGCCACAAGCAGGACTGCTGGGTTCTCAAGCTGAAGTAGCCAGACAGGACAGGTTTTTCTGGATATTGTCCTGTCTGTTTCTTGTGGCCACCTAGGCCCAGGGCTCTTCTCCTCCAAGTTCCCATGAGTGCTGCTGATGCTACTTCTATTGTTGCTGCATCCACTACTACAGTTATCTCCTCCTCCCACTCCTCTGCCCCGCCATCCTAGAAACAGAAATACATTTCCATTTTCAGAAGGCCAGAAGAACTGCCCCTTTCCCCAGCTGGAATTGAATTACTAGCCCAGTGGCTACCACTCGCTTCATGTATTCTGATGGCTATGAAATGGTGCAGCTGCTGTCATCAATACAGAGTAGCTCGGCATTCGGAAGGTGTTTTCTTGCCCACAACAGGGTAAGGAGCTGGGTGAGGGGAGGAATTTCAATTCCTTATTAAGAGATTGTAAGTGCAGGCCTGGCCTTAGCATGCGTCTATTAAATTCATATTTCACTTTAAAAGGATTTTTGTTTTAAAAAAGCATGCTATCATTGAGAATTTTAAAATGCAGTTTAAATAACAATCCTATGTCAACACACTTTTTTTTTTAAAAAAAAATTACCCATCATACTAGAAGCACTTAGACAAATGAACACTTGCCCCATAAAAGACCTCCAAAGACCACAGCTTATGGGTAAGATAGGCGATGGAAAAAACAATCTAGTTTAGTTCCCTGTACAAGACTAAGAAATGCTCCATGAGCACAAAGACTGCAATCTAAGATTCATTGAGGTTAAAAACCCATTATCTTTTTCAAATGGCAGTGTGAACATGCATGAAATAGAAAACTCCGCCCCACTAAGAAACAAAGTGGATTCTCCTCTTTGAGTTCCCCCAAACACAAGCCACAGGGAGCAGTTCAAATGAAAGCATTATGAAGATTACATTAGGCAAGTTTGATCTACTGTAAAACACTTGTTCACAAAAGTCGAGACAGAGCAACCTTTAACACCCGTTTTCACTTCAAACATAGCATTATCTGTGTACATGGTCTGGCTCTTAATAGGATGAAATCACACACTAAATTGCACAGCTCACTGTAATGGTAAAGAATATTTAAAAAGTTTGGAACTTAGTCACCCAAATATACTGAACTATCAAGAATTACGCTCTGCTAATCTACCAAACCATCTCACTCCCAGGAACTTGGCTATTTGCTGTCAAGAGGAGTTCAGTTTTGTGCAGGAAATTATGACTGAAGAGTAACATGCAATGGCAGCCAGAGAAATAATGTGCAATTCCAGAAGCCCTAAAAAATCAACATCATAAATATTCACATAGAGATTGATTTGTTTTGTTACCAGTAACACATTGTTATTCACAAATATTAATTAGTTTTTAAATACCACCTGTTACTGAGTACTCCCATCCCCAACATATTAAAATGCCACCAGAATCTCTCCCTTTCAAGGCTTTTAACCACCATGCTGCTTGGAAATTTAATGATGTGCCCAGACGCACAGCTTCCACTACTCAGATCACAAGAGGCAGAGAATAATTACTGCTTTGTGCCATTCATCCACTGAAGGATTGATGCACTCCAAAGGGCAACTGGCTCTTTCCTCAGAAGACAAGGCTATCACTGATGTCAAAGAAAAACTGGCTTGACGCTAAACACCAGAAACTCCTAAAGCAATAAAGAATCTACTAACAGCCTTTGCCTTCCTTGATTTCAGGACTGCCCATGAAGCAGCCAGAAAAGTCACAAGTGCAACTGTCACAGGAACTAATGCCTGGAATGCCATCATAAGTCTATGACAAGGGTTAAAATGCCAGACCTCTCACTCCAGACCTCCATCTCCCCAGTCCACATGCCCTCACTGGCCCCACTCTGGGTTATTGATATTACTTACTCTTTCCTGCTTTGTTCACCAACTGAAAAGCTAGTGGAAAGAACTTTGCACAAATTGGGGAAGAGGAACGCCAGGATGCATTAAAAAAAAAAAACTGTTCTAATTCTGTGAAGGAATTGTATGCAAAAGCAAGAGAATACCAGCACAGGTAACTTGTTCAAAATAAACTGGTCTCCTCACTGTTTTAACAGTGGCAGGTAGTCTCTTCCCTTCCCAGTCAAAGGATATGCATCACCCAATAAACAAGAAAGCTACAGTCAAGTATGGCAGAACAAGAGGGAACAACGACCACACTACACAGGTCACACGATACAGCTAGTTCCAAAAGATAACTGTAGGTCTTACTGAAGTATACTGAACTCTGCTTATATCAGAACACTATTGACAACTACTTACACTAGACATAAACTGGTAATAATTTGTCATATACAGCAGTGAGTAAGATTACTGAATGCCATCCAATTTTTATACCAAACAAATTGAGTTTGCTCCAAAATGTGTCCCATGAGACAACTGCATTGTACTTGAAGTCTTAGATACATACTCAAAGTAATTTAAAGATTAATATCCCTCTCTAACATTCTTTAATCAAGGTGGTAAAGGAGCTCTAAAAAGCTAGATTTTCCTCAACTCTCGGGGCATACTTACATGTGGAGCATGACTAATCATGTTACGCAATTCTAAGGCCCAGTTCAAACATGATGTCAGTGGTACAGTAATTCCAAGAACCAGTTTTCACATGGGCAGGGCTCCATGAAGCTAACACCACATTTGTAAACAGCAACAATATATATATCGAAGAGTTGAATCTTTTTCTAGGGGAAAGGACTACAATTCAAACATACATTGGCCAGAACCCAAGTCAAAGTATCAGCATGAGTCTTGCACTTACCTTTAAAATTACATTAATGTGTTGATAATTGGAACACAATGCTTCTTTCATATCTGAATGTATGTCCTATTTTCATGACGGTTTAAAAGCATTCTTCAGTTTTACTTTTGGCTTTTAGAATGTCTGGCCTAGACCAACATAAGTTCAGTATTGCCAGGTACCCTCAGTGATATGCAAAAAGCTGGTTAGTTTACCACTATTCCTGCTCGTTAAGGAACACCCCAGATGTGGGTCTTAGCATGAAAAGTGTTTTGGTTTATTTTGATCAACGCTTAACTATGACCACAATACCAGCTTGTTTGCAATTTTCAGAACTCTAAGCTGAAGCTTCTGGTGATTATGCAGATCGCAGTTTTCCCCTATCAAACCTAGAAATACTAGAATGAGGTGCAAAATAGTTTGAGAAAGAAAAGTTGATCTTATAATTAAATTCTAAAGAAGTGAAACAACACTGGGGCAATCCCAGTCATATGGGTTAGGATTTGACTTTGAAAAACCATAACATTAGAGCCAGCATATATTATACCTGCTCTTAACAAGTTCAGCAGAAATGAGTGAACAGACCATGTAACTATTTTTTAATTCAATCTTAGATGAAGATCTGATTAAAGGTTAAGCAGACTTGCTATAAAAATGTGTTTCCACTGATAAATGGCTGACCACAATCAGCCAGTAATCCCTCTCACCTCTAATTCCTCACCCCCAAATAAAGCCCTGAATTGAAACAGTATCTTCTGTCATAGTGAACCTTTCTCCTAAGTAACCCCAGAGCCAAAGAAAATAACTGAACAACAAAACTGGGACACCCAAATGGAGGATCCCTCTAGACCAAGGGTGGCCCTTCAGCTGTTTTGTCCTATAACTCCCATCACCCTCCACCATTGGCTATGCTGGCTAGGGCTGATGGGAACTGTAGCCCAAAACATCTGGAGGGCCACAAGTGGTCCATTTCTGCTCTACAAGTACCTAAAATCTACAGCTGCTCTCACCAAGAGATTCAATGTTCCCCTGTAGGCTGTAACACAATGGAGAGGTGACAGCAGCTAGAAGAGTCAACTAATAGAAGAGGAAGGGCTAAAGCCTTATGTATATGCTAACAAGATAGTCCTAGACATGGATGAAAGGCAACAGAGCATGCTTTCAAAAGCAACCCTCTTAGCATCACATTCTCTCACAGAGCAACCTTCTGAAGCATCTAAACATCTAGACAGAACAAATACAGGGAAAATTTGGAACACACATTAATTCATAAGAATGTTGGTGCAAGGGCCAAAAGTATTTAATGCATACCATCAGAATTAGTTGGATACAGCAGCTGGATAGCCAATTTAGTTTCCCTACTCTAGTGATCTGGGTTTTCTGGAAATTTTTGAACTGGAAAGCTTACTGGGAACATTTTCTGGAAAATGTTACTATGCAAAGCATGTGTTGGCAACTTGTGGTCCTCCAGATGTTTTGGCCTACAACTCCCATTTTCCCTCACCATTGATTATGCTGGCTAGTACTGATAGGAGTTGTAGCCAAGAACATCTGGAGGGCCACAAGTTGCCCACCCCTGCCCCAAAGGGTGATCTAATTTATTTTACCTATATTATATATCATGTTTATTTTACCTATATTTAGTAAATAGCAAAGCTAAAATAAGTACCCCATGTTAATGTTTTGTCCCAATACACCACAACTATTTGACCTTAATATCTGAGGAAAAAACTACAGCACACTTAATGTGATTTAAATGTTAATGTGATTTAAACTTTATATTAAGCAGATTTTTAATGGAATATCTGTAAACATTTAAAGACAATAGCATCTACTTCCCTTACATTGTTTAAGAAAAAAACCAAAGGTACTGAAAGCTGTTAACACACTAATAAAGAGCTGTGCATGACATGCTGACAACTACTCATCTACAGCTTTGAAACTGGCAAGCTTGCCTAATATTGAATTTGCAATGGGCATCCATTCTTCGTTAGTAATGAACCAACAAGTGCTCATTCGAGTGCAGATCTTAAGTGTCTGTACCTTGTGTTGGGTGCCCAGGACAGATTAGGGATTCTGCTGGTGTACCGCCCACCCCTCCGCCCGTGAGACTCCCTGCCTGAGCTGATGGAGGTGGTCTTGGTCTTGATGTTGAGGACCCCTAGGATGATGGTCCTGGGGGATCTCAACTTCCATGCTGAGGCTGCTGTATCCAGGGCAGCTCAGGACTTCATGGCTGCCATGACAACCATGGGGCTGTCCCAACATGTCATGGGCCCAACACATATAAAAGCACACACGCTTGATCTGGTATTCTCAACTGGGCAGGAGGATGGTGATCTGAAAGTGGGGGAATTAACATCTGTCGCCTTGTCATGGTCAGATCACTTCCTGCTGAGGTTTAGACTCTCGGCAGCCTTTCCCCTCTGCAAGGGTGGGGGACCTATTAAAATGGTCTGCTCCTGGAGGCTAATGGATTCTGATGGATGCCAGAAGGCTCTGGGGGATTTTCCTGCTGGTACGGCTGGTGCTCCTGTCGAAGCCCAGGTTGCTCTGTGGAATTCAGAGATTACTCGGGCAGTTGACATGATCGTGCCCAAGCGCCCTCTCCCTCTCAGCAGAGCCCAGCCAGCTTCTTGGTATACATCCGAGCTGAGGGCAATGAAGCAAGAGGGGAGATGGCTAGAACGCAGGTGGACGAAAACTTGTGCCGAGTCTGCCTGAACACAGGTTAGAGCTCATTATCAAGCCTACTCTGTGGCGGTGAGGGTGGCAAAGAGACAGTTCTTTTCCACCAGCATTGCATCTTCTCGGTGTCGTCCAACGGAGCTTTTTCGAGTGGTTTGTGGTCTGTTACATTCTGGGCCAGAGAGAGAGACTTCAGAACCCTCGGTTGCACGCTGTGATGAGTTTGCACAGCACTTTGACGATAAAAGCACTCAGATTCGTCATGAATTGGACACCACAATTAATGCCGTTCCATTGGCAGAGGCGTTCAGAGCACCATCTGGTCCAGTTTTATTGGATGAGTTTCAGTTATTGAGGCCTGAGGATGCGGATAAGGTGCTTGGCCAAGTCCGACTGACCACTTGTGTGCTCGACCCTTGCCCTTAATGGCTTATTACATCAAACAAAGAGGGGATATCTGGCTGGGTCCAGGAGGTTGTAAATTCTTCCTTGAGAGAGGGAGTGGTGCCAGCCTCTTTAAAAGAAGTGGTAATCAGGTCACTCCTGAAAAAGCCTAACCTGGACTCGGAGGACGTTAACAAGTACAGGCCAGTGGCCAACGTCCCCTTCCTGGGCGCTTGAGCAGGTGGTTGCAGGACAACTCCGGGCACTCTTGAACGAAACGGATTATCTAGATCCATTTCAATCGGGCTTTAGGCCTGGTTTTGGAACAGAAACTGCTTTGTTCACCCTGTGGGATGACCTCTGCTGGGAGAGGGACAGGGGGAGTGTGACCCCGTTGATTCTCCTGGACCTCTCAGCGGCTTTCAATACAATCGACCATGGTATCCTTCTGGATAGGTTGTCTGGGTTGGGAGTTGGAGGCATTGCACTGCAGTGGTTCTGCTCCTACTTGGGTGGCCAATTCCAGAAGGTGGTGCTGGGGGATTATTGCTCTGTGCCATGGCAATTATGCCATGGGGTTCCACATGTTTTATCCCCTGTGCTGTTTAACATCTACATAAAACCGCTGGAGGAGGTTATCCGGAGGTGTGGGCTGAGGTGCCATCAATATGATGACACCCAGCTCTTCCTCTCTTTCTCATCAAACCCAGCTGAGGCAGTGGCTGTTCTGAATCAGTGCCTGGGCATGGTAATGGACTGGATGAGGGCCAATTAACTGAAACTCAATCCAGACAAGACGGAGGTACTGTTAGTGGGTGGTTTGTCTGCCCGCCTAGGTGATATTCAACCTGTTCTGGAGGGGGCAGCACATCCCCTAAAAGATTAGGTTCACAGTTTGGGGGTGCTCTTGGACCCAGAACTGTCACTTGAGGCACAGGTGAACTCAGTAGAATGAAGAAGTTTTTATTAGCTTAGGCTGGTATACCAATTATGCCCTTATCTGGATAGAGATAGCCTAGCTACATTTATCCATGCTCCGATAACTTCTCATCTGGATTACTGCAATTTGTTGTACGTGGGTCTTTCTTTGAAAACGGTCTGGAAACTTCAGCTGGTCCAAAATAGGGCAGCAAGATTGTTAACACGGACTGGCCAATGAGATCACATTAGGCCAGTACGTTTCCAGCTGCACTGGCTGCCGGTCCATTTCCGGGTCCCATGCAAAGTGCTGGTATTAACATTCAAAGTCCTTATGGGGCCAGGTTATCTGAAGGATCGCCTCCTCCTATATGTGACTGCCCGGACCCTAAGATCATCCTCAGCGGTCCTTCTCCATGAGCCCCTGCCAAAGGAAGTGAGGTGGGTGGCTACCAGGAAGAGGGCCTTTTCTGCTGTGGCACCCCAGCTGTGGAATCAGCTCCCTAGAGAGGTTCGCCTGACACCTACGTTCTATTCCTCCCGGTGCCAGGTGAAGACCTTTTTATTCTCCCAGGCATTTTAGCTTCCTAGTCTTTTAGCTTTGGTGTTTTAAATCTGTATTTTAAATCTCTGCATTGCTACTACGTTTTATTCTGGTTGTATTGTTATACTGTGGTTTTATATTTTATATTGTTTTATCCTATGCTTTTTGGTTTTAATTTTGCCCAGAGAGCTTTGGCTATTGGGGGGTATAGAAATGAAACAAACAAACAAATAAATAAATACTTATGAAATTGGAAATTTTCTGCAAAAAAAAGAAACACTGGGGAAATTTCCAGTTTGGAAAATTTTGTATGGAAAATTTTTTGCCTCACATCACTGCTCTACAGTGTTCTCTACAGAAATCCTCATGCCCTATTTTTCCAGAACAGGCCAGTGTTTGATTTGAGGCTAGAAAACCCCACCAAAATTAATTAATAGAAATATTTAGTGGGCATCTCCCATCAAAACGTTGAGCACTGATTTAGCCTTCTCCCCAAGTTGAATGCGTTCTCCATGTAATACACAAGATTTATTCCTTTGGTGATTGGGGCAACTGATTAGCTTACAATAGCCTGAACTTGTGTGCTTTTTTCTAAAATCAAGTATACAAAGTACTCATCAAGCAGATGGATTTTGGTAGGCTTAAAATATGTAAATGAACACAGTAATATAATTATACTTCGTAAAGAGCGGATACCATACTTGCAAGTGTCTTAGGAATTATTTGCATTTGTATTTGCCATCAAGAGTTGATTCTCTGCATATAAGTGCACTTTATAGTGACCTTGGGCACTGGAGCTAGTTTACTTACTTTCTTGTTTATTTTACCAACAGCTAATAATTAAATTGTACTTCAGGGTATGCAGCAGAATTGCCAAACCATCCTGCAGAACTGCCCTGCCCTTTATTGAAGCATTTGGAGAAGGACATTGGGGAAAAAAAGGAAAGATAACCTCTTATATCAGTCATACTATTTTTCTTTTATTATTAGAATTAAAAATGGGAAATGTACAAAGTTAATGTAGACAAATGTATTTTTCATCCTCCTAGTATTTTAATTTTAAGCCCTTTTGTCCTGTCTGCTAAGCAAGTTCAAAGTGTTGCAATGCAGTAGCAAAGGGAACACAGAAGCCTTGTTATGCTGGAGGAAAAAAATGTTTTCAACTTTCCCCAAATCAACTGCTGTAATTACTATAGGAATAAATCAAATTTACAACAGGCAAACACAGGGCATAATCATTTTTGTGCAGCAGTAAATGAGTTTATTTTTGTTGCATTGCGATAAAAGTTTAGTGTTTTCTGCATGTCAGACAGAAATTTCTGATAACATTCTTTGCATTTTCTTATTAATGGGATGAGAAATTTACTATTAAGATATTCAAGTCGTCGCAATCTGTCTTGTTAATGGATAAGCTTTAACAAGACCTAAAAGTACTTTGCAGAACTGCTAACATAATAATACACAGCCACAAAACACTGTCACAAACATTATACAATATTCTATTCTTTTAAAAATATCAATATCTGAAATTCAACAGCATGGTAATTTATTTAGCTTTCTATTTTTTTAGAATACTGCTACAGTGAAGACAAAGGCAATCCTAATATTCATTATTTCACCGTTTTTTCCGCTTGTTCAATTTAACAGAATGTGTAGAAAATGTTGCTTTTAACCATGCCTTAGACTACAGATGATTTTAAAAAGCACATTCAACTTCTGCCCTCCCCTCCTCTCCTTCCACTAAGCCGTTCCAGAAGATGAACAATTTCTGATTTCCAAGCAATTTATCATTTGCCTGCCTCTCTCCACAATAATGAGGTGTGAGACGGCAGGCTTAGGAAATTATTATATAGCTTGAATAGTTTGCATTCATACAACTGATTATGGTTTTGCAGAACCTAAACATAATGTTGTCAAAATGTGATCACTTGTGTATACAATGGTAAAGCTCACTGCAGAGGAGCAGTAAAAACTGGGTTGGTGGAAGCGTTCCTTTAGCGAAACAGTATTGTAAGCATAAAAGGTGTTTGTATCCTGTTTGGAAGCCAATTTTTCATATAATTATATGCGCACACATCTACTTGTACCCAAAATAAACCCTAGAAGCTTTACGTGAAAAAGGTATTTGTTCTCAGGAGCCAGCAGAAACATGTCCAGAATCCCACTCTTAAGGCTCATGATTTGTGACTGATTATAGTTCAGCAGTTGATGGTAGTCGTACTAGTCTTTAAGGCAAAATAATATGGCTGCCTAACACATCTCATTTGGCCATTCTGACTATTCACCCATCATCAAAGGTCCAATAAAGCAGGTGACTCAAGATGACTAAAGCAAACAAGTGAAGCTATACTACAAATGAAAAACCTTCAACAAATCAATCTGCATTAGGGCAAAATTCCTTCTTGACCCCAAGTATGGTGATTAGTTAGAACCTGAAATTACAGCAAAAGCCATCCTCTCTGGACTTCTTAACACAAGCATGTTTCATCAAGGGTTGACTAAAGCGAATGAATGGTCACAGATCAAATATGACATCACCAAAACACAGAGCTTTTCAACAGAACCAGTTTATACATTCAGTTGCAAACCTACAAGTGTTATACATGCATGTGTGGATTTGAGTACTTCCAGGTTGATGTTACAATCAATTTCCCATTAAGCGCAAGTCATTTAGTTTAAGAACTCTCTATACCTGGTTTCTCCTTGACTCCAGTCTAGAAAACCACCACAGGAAGCACAGCAGAAAAATACTTCACATAGACAGCAACCTTCCGCTAAGCAATTACTGACTTAAAAGAAATGTTGACTCTGGAAACATTTCTGCAAGACCTCTGCCTTTACCAGGTAGCGATATAAATCTACTTTCCGCCAAGGAGCCTTCAGGTATAATGTGTCAAGAGAAGATGTAACAAGCAATTCATCATTACAAGTAGAAAACGTATTCTGAAAGTAGCAGAGGATGAGGACAACATCATGTAGAATATGTAGATAGGCCATCCAGCCCTTTGATCAGGCACTATCACTGTAGGTTTCATGTCAGTACATCTCCTGATAATCTTTATGGCCAAATCTCAGCAGTAGACTGCCACACAGCCCATACCAAAAAGACCTAGCACCTGGGAGAAAGCTAACTCAAATATCTGAGGCATGTTCATGTGAGACTTGTCAGGGTCTTGAGAGAAAGGGCTGGAGCTAAGCTGTAGGGACCATACTATGACAAATTCCACCAAGGATGGGTCAGGTGCAAGTAGCTTTCATACTGGATCTCTTCATATTAAGTGGAACTGGTGGAATGTTTCCCTATACAAGGCAATGAACTCAGGCAGCTTCCTGCTCTTTCTTGGGTGCTCATATCCCACTCACAGTTTGAGCACACCCTGAACACTACCTTCCATCTGTAGCACTGCCTTAAAATCCTTTGAAGTACTCCAACCATTTAACTGCAAAAGAGAAAGGCTAGAAAGGTTTCTAACCGGCAAGAATGTAGGAGCCAAAAATGGTTCCAGCTTTACTTTGAAACAATAGACTACGTCTGCAGGGTAGAAGTTCAGAAAATCTCTCATTAGTCACAGTGCATTTATAAGTACTGAACTATAGATCCCTAACATACAATTCTAGAGTATCAGTCTTTCTCCTCCACATTCCTTTAAACAGTCTTTCCCCCCCCCCTCCTTCTTGAACAGAAAGCTCCATGGAACAAAGATTTCATCACTGAGTGGTACTATTTAATAGTGAGCATCCCCTCTCTAACGTTACTGCTGGAGTGCAGAACTAAGGCTTTCCAGTTCTACTATTAAAACTTTCATAAATGCCAAGAAGATTCACTGAGACAGGCATACATAACTCCAACTACTTTCAGGAGTAGATACAAAGGTTTATCATATGGACATAAGTGGATAAACTATATATAATGTGACTGAGTGTCATCACCTTCCCACTGAATATATATTTAAAAAACAAAACTCAATCACAGCCCAACAATTCCGGCTTTAAATGATATAATTTCATTTTCAATCCTGACTCAACTTTATAATTCTACTTTCACATGTCCTGATTCTGGGTATAGTAACTCCATACAATAAACATGAAATGTATTGGTTGGGGGCTGCGTAACTTACTTTTGTACTTTATATGTGTTATACATTTCTAGTGTAACATCCAACGTTTGTCCAGCAGCAACCTGTCTGCCTTGTGGAGGATAGGAGTGGCCAGGTATGAACTGCCAAAAAAGAGGAAAAGCATGACCAAAAAAGAGGACCAAAGAGGTCAGTGATTTGCATAAATAGATGCAAATTTAGAAATTAATTATTGTAATTTAAATAGAAATACAGCACATCTAACCATAGAGTTGAACACTGTGTCCAGGTGGCCTGTGCGCCTGCTAGCTGTTAGATGGCCAACAGTTCTTGTAGTTCTTTATCTTTAAACTGTAATTGGACAAGACAGACCTTCAAATAGAGGACTGTCGTCTGTAAAAGAGGACATAGGGCTATCCTAGGAGGAAGTGTTTCAACTGAAAATATACATCCTGCTGTCATCTTTTATATATTTAGTAGATTTGTATGCAGCTTTTCAGAATAAACGTTCTCCAAAGTAGCTCTAAACAATAAAACAAAGAACATAACTGAAAGAATAAAATGGATAAATCTAGCATCAAAAATTTCATTCCTGTTAAAGGTGAAAAGCCTGGAAAAATAAAAAGGTATTCAGCAGGCATTGAAAAGACAACAAAGTGGATGCCAGGTGAGCCTCCCTGTGGACACAGGGAGCAGCTGATAAGCAACTGAGCAGGCCCAGTCACCATCCACTTCACCTTTGATAGCAGTGGCACACAAAGGAGATCCTCTGTGCGAGGACAGGCTGATGTGGACGTTAGGTACTCTATCCTAAGCTGTATATGGCTTTATAAGGTAAGCACCAGCAGTTTGAATTGTGCTTGGAAATGGACTGGTAATCAACAAAGACGTTTAAGAATCAATAAAATATGCTCCCACCGACTCGTCACCTTCAGAGACACATAAGACAATTAGGACTTCTCTGCAATTGGGCATCTGAATATACAGTCAGGGCCAGAAATATTGGAACAAGGATAACTGTTTTGGCAGTTGGCCTCTGTACACCACCACACTGAAGTCGAAAGGAAGCACACCCAGGTGGGAGCGAAGTCAGGACTTGCAGCTGTAATTCAAGTGGTTGGACAAAAGTGGGGCACTAACCATTCGGGAAGTACAGCCAGTGGCATACACACACACCCATCGTTGGTGGCTCATAAGTAATGGAACGAATGGCTGACAAGCAGCTGCATGGCCAGGGGTGGCCTGTTTCCTGGGTGCCCCATGACCAATCAAGCAGATAAAAGGCCTGGAGGTGGTTCTGAGTGTTACAGTTGCATTTGGTAGCTGTTCACTGGAAGCCCCAACATGAGGTCCAAAGATATGTCCACGAGAGTGACGGAGGCCATCATTAGGCTGAGGAAACAAAATAAACCCATCAGAAAGATAGCAAAAACATTGGGAGTGGCCAATACAACAGTTTGGAACATCCTGAAAAAGAAGGAATTAACTGGAAAGCTCAGCAACAGCAAAAGGCCTGGAAGACCATGGAAGACAACTAAAGTGGATGACTGCAAAATTCTGCTCATGGTGAAGAGGAACCCTTTCACAACATCTAGCCAGGTCAAGAACGCTCTTGCGGAGGTAGGCATGTCATTGGCAACATCTACAGTCAAGAGACGGCTTTATGAATGTAAATACAGAGCCTTCACAACAAGGTGCAAACCACTGGTAACGCTCAAGAACCGAAAGGCCAGGTTAGCCTTTGCCAGCAAACATCTAAAAAAGCCTGCCCAGTTCTGGAATAAGATTCTTTGGACTGATGAAACCAAGATTAACTTGTACCAGAATGATGGGAAAAGAAAAGTATGGAGAAGGAAAGGAATAGCACATGATCCAAAGCATGACCACATCTGTCAAACATGGTGGAGGCAGTCTTATGGCATGGGCATGTATGGCTACCAATGGAACCAGGTCACTGGTGTTTTACTGATGACCTGTCTGCTGATAAAAGCAGCAGGGCAAATTCTGAAGTGTATAGGGCTATACTTTCTGCTCAGATTCGGCCGAATGCTGCCAAACTGATAGGACGCCACTTCATATTGCAGATGGATAATGACCCAAAACAGACAGCAAAAGCTACCCAAGAGTTTCTCCAGGCAAAGAAGTGGGATGTTCTTCAATGGCCAAGTCAGTCACCTGATCTCCACTCAATACAGCATTCTTTTCACTTACTGAAGACAGGACTGAAGGCAAAAAGACCCACAAACAAGCAGCAGCTGAAGGCAGCTGCACTAAAGGCCTGGCAAAGCATCTCGAGGGAGGAAACTCAGCATTTGGTCATGTCCATGGGTTCCGGACTTCAGGCAGTCATTGACAGCAAAGGATTTTCATCCAGGTATTAAAGGCGATCCTTAAGTTTGAAGTGATGTTGGTTTGTTCCATTACTTATGAGCCACCAACGATGGTGTGTGTGTGTATGCCACTGGCTGTCCTTCCTGAATGGTTAGTGCCCCACTTCTGTCAAGCCCCTTGAATTACAGCTGAAAGTCCTGACTTCGCTCCCATCGGGGTGTGCTTCCTTTTAACTTCAATGTGGTGGAGTACAGAGGCCAACTGCCAAAACAGTTCCAATATTTCTGACCCTGACTGTATGACAAACTGAGTTTGAACTTTTAAGTCCTGTATAACCTTTTATGATCGATGTGATCATTTGTTCAGGCAAAAACACTGATGCTTAAGGAATGCCATGATGCATCAGCCTAAATTCCTCACCCAAGGAAGGATATCCTATTTCTATAGGGTTTAGGATCTAAAGGATCCTGACAGGTAATTCATACCTGTCCAATTCTTTATTGAAAACTTCCAAGGCAGGAAGTTCCACAATTCCTTAGGCAGCTTATTCGATTTCCTGAATTGCTATTATGGTGTTGAAATGTTTCCCAGTGTTTAACATAAATCAGTGAGTGAATGATTGTTCCCCAAGACAAACATGCCCACTATCTATAATCTTTCCTCATATAATTTACCTTGCAAACTTCTTAGAGCGCTCTCTAAAGAATTTCTAAAGCAAATTGTAGATTCATGCTCTTCTATGAACCATTCACCCTAAAGTGGTGCTGTTTGTGCAGTTCTCCAGTTTATGATGGAAATGTTTATCCCTCCACCCCACTCTACCCCGCCACACACACACACACACACACACACACACACACACACAATCTCCCTAAGGTGTGTTTATTTCTGCCCAATTCAATATCATCCATGAATTAGAGGTATGCTGTCCTATCCTTTGTACAAGTAATTAATGGAAAAAATGGAACAACAATGTATCCAGCATTGATACCTGTTGAACACTGCTCAATATATTTTTCCAATCTGACAGCAATCCATTCAGTAATGCATTCTGAGTGTGTATGTGGGTGAGGGGTTTCAGCCAACTGCTTACAAATCTTACAGTTTCTTTCAGTCCACAGTGCCTAACCTTTTAAATTTTGAATAATTTTTTAAAAATCAGAGGTATGCTATGATGGAATTACCTGCAGAACTGTATCACAGCACCTTAGAGAATGCCAAGAATACCAACAGAAGAAAGGTAAGATGCTGCCAGCTGACTTGATAGGTGTAAGTACTTGGTGGGATGACTCTCCTGACTGGAATACAGCAATTGAAGGATATAACTTGTTCAAAAAGAACAGGAGGGACAGAAAGGGAGGTGGGGTTGCACTGTATGTGAAAAATACATATCTCTGCACAGAAATGCAGGAAGATGAGCTTGGTAGCCCCATCGAGAGCATCTGGACCAAAATAAATGGAGCAAAGAATAACAGGAACCTGGTGGTCGGAGTCTACTATTGGCCACCCAATCAAGGAGAAGACAAGGATGAAACTTTTGAAAAGCAAATTGCCAATGTTTCAAGGAAGCACGATGTAGTAATAATGGGGGACTTCAGTTTCCCCGATATTTGTTGGGAGACAAATTCTGCAAAACACAGCCCTTCCAGGAAATTCCTGACTTGTGTGGCGGATAACTTCCTCCTACAGAAAGTAGAGGAAGGAACTAGAGGATTGACTTGACTTGATCCTAACCAACAGAAATGACTTAGTGGATAAAGTAGCAGTTACAGGAACTCTGGGGGAAAGCAACCATGTTATACTTGAGTTCTTGGTTCTAAAGGAAGCAAAAGCCGAGTGTAGCCAAACGCGTACCCTGGATTTCAGGAAAGCTGATTTTAATAAACTCAGAACAATTATCAGAAAGGTCCCATGGCAAGCGACTCTAACAAGAAAAGGAGTCCAAGATGGGTGGGAGTTTTTAAAAAAGGAAATTCTAAAGGCCCAGTTACAAACCATTCCAACAACAAGGCGGAAGACAACAGAAGAAGCCAATGTGGCTTCACAAAAAGCTTAGAGATGACTTGAAAAGGCACACATATAGGAAGTGGAAGGTAGGCCAAGCAACAAAGGAGGGAGTACAGGCAGGTAGCACAGAACTGCAGGGATGGCATCAGGAAGGCTAAAACTGAGAACGAGCTGAGGTTAGAGAGGGATGCTAAAAGCAACAAAAAAGCTTTCTTCAGATACGTGCATAGTAAAAGACAGAGGGAAGAAATGGTGGTTCAGCTATTAAATAAGGATGGCAAAATGATAACAGATGACAAGGAAAAGGCAGAAGTGCTCAATTCCCATTTTGGCTCAGTCTTCTCCCAAAACAGGGTCTAAGACCCCCCTGGCAAAGGCAAAGTACGGGCTGAAGGGGCAGGATTGCAGTTTGAGATTGACAGGCATATGGTCAAGGAACACCTAATTACTTTGAATGAGTTTAGATCACCAGGGCCAGATGAACTGCACCCTAGACTAAGAAAGGAACTGGCAGAAGAACTCTCAGAACCACTATCTATTCTTTATTCTCTTTGAGAAATCATGGAGGATGGGTGAAGTGCCAGATGACTGGAGGAGGGCTAATGCTGGCCCTGTCTTCAAAAAGGGCAAAAAGGAAGAACCCGGGAACTACAGACCAGTCAGTCTGACATCAATCCCTGGGAAAATTCTGGAGCAGATGATAAAGCAATCAGTCTGTAAGCACCTTGAAAACAATGCAATGACTACTCGAAGCCAACATAGAATTGTCAAGAACAAATCCTGCCAGACAAATCTGATCTCATTTTTTGATCAGGTAACCTCCCTTGTGGACTGTGGGAATGCTGTGGACATAATATACCTCGACTTCAACAAAGCTTTCGACAAACTGCCTCATGATATCCTGATGAGCAAACTAGCTCAAAGTGGGCTAGATGAAACAACGATCCGGTGGATCTACAGTTGGCTACAGAATCGGACTCAAAGAGTGCTTATCAATGGGATCTTCTCAAACTGGGGAGAGGTAACGAATGGGGTACTGCAGGGCTCAGTCCTGGGCCTAGTGCTTTTCAATATTTTTATTAATGACTTAGAGGAGGAGGTGCAGGGAATGCTGATCAGATTTGCAGATGACACAAAATTGAGCAGGATAGCTAATACTCTGGAAGACAGAAACAAAATTCAAAGTGATCTTGATAGACTGGAGCGCAGGGCAGAAAGCCACAGAATGAAATTTAATAGGGATAAATGCGAAGTTCTGCACCTAGGAAAAAGAAACCCAAATGCACAGTTACAAGATGGGGGATACTTGGCTCAACAACACTACAAGCGAAAAGGATCTTGGAATTGTTGTAGATCACAAGCTGAATATGAGCCAACAATGTGATGTGGCTGCAAAAAAGGCCAATGCTCTTTTGGGCTACATTAATGGAAGCATAGCTTCCAAATCCTGGGAAGTACTAGTTCCCCTCTACTCAGCACTGGTTAGACCTCATCTGGAGTACTGTGTCCAGTTCTGGGCACCACACTTTAAGAAGGATGCAGACAAGCTGGGGAGGGTTCAGAGGAGGGCAACAAAGATGATCAGGGGACTGGAAATAAAGCCCTATGAAGAGAGACTGAAAGAACTGGGCATGTTTAGCCTTGAGAAGAGAAGACTGGGGGGAGATAGGATAGTGGTCTTCAAGTACTTGAAAGATGATAACAGACAGGAAGGCCAGGATCTCTTCTCAATCATCCCAGAATGCGGGACACGGAATCATGGGCTCAAGTTACAGGCAGCCAGATCAGGAACATCAGGAAAAACATCCTGACTGTTAGAGCAATAGGACAATGGAATCAATTACCTGGGGAGGTAGTGGGCTCTCCCACACTGGAGGCATTCAAGATGAGGCTGGACAGCCAACTGTCAGGGATGCTCTGACTTGGATTCCTGCAGTGAGCAGGGTGTTGGATTTGATGGTCTTAAAGGCCCCTTCCAACCCTACTATTCTATGCTTCTTTGATTCTATGACATCTCTAAAGGTACATCTCTTCAAATCAGAGGTGTGCAACCATGGGGGGGATCAAACTAACACCACAAATCTGCTGCAACTTCAGGACATTATTTCAACACATTACTAAACTAGATATGATCACCATTTATCTCTTGCTTCAGTCAGTATTACAAACAAATCTGTCCAGGACCCTTTTAAGGAAGCTTTAGTGTTTCTGTTGAAAACATTCCTTTGGGAATGCTTTAGTCAGTGTTCGTACCAAATGGGGCTACTTACTAAAGTAGAAAAACTAATTCTCTCACAAGCTAATTTCCACAGCTTTCTAAGAAATACTACTTTCATGCTCACATGCCTATCACAAGTCAATGAAACTGAGCAACTTCCCAATCTGCAAACTTCACCTAAATACTAGAAGCAATAATTTGCAAGTGCTTAGAGGCATGTACTCAGTAAATACCAGAACTATGTTCTGAATTTCACTAAGTTCCTGTAAAAAGAATAAATGCCTTTAGGAGATGATCACTAAACTACAATTTAAAAAATCTCAGTGCTAGAGTTACTCCAGCCCTATGTACAGTCAAAGTCTGCTGTTCAACACACCTTTGTGTTTCAGTCTCCCCTCCCAGGCATTTCTCAATTCAAATAATTTCACCAGCATGTCATGTAATACAAGCTGTGCCAAAGGAGACTCTCTACAGACAGTGTGAGGTAGTGCGGAGTCACAGTATCTACATCTAGGCTCCCTATCTAGGAAGGTTCGTCTTCTCTCCCTCTCTCTAATGGCCTTACGTTGCCTTACTAAAACTTTTTGGTCTGCTGAGCTGAAAAGTTCTTTTACTAACCTTTTGAATTTATGTCTGTTTTACCTGCTGTGCTCCTATCCTTTAATCTTTATTTTTAAACATCTTTTGTTGAGATGTGGTTAAAGCTGCAATCCTATTCACACTTACCTCGGAATCCTATTGAACTTAATAGGGCTTACTTCACAGTAGACAAGCACAGGATTATATTGTGAGTTTTGTTTTCCTGTTCCTTCCCCAGTGTGTGTGTGTGTGTGTGTGTATCCTGTCTTGTATTAGACTGTACCATATGTTTTTTAACAATCTTTCTGCAGCACCTAGAAAAAATTGAGGAATGATGACGATGATGATGTTTTGAATATGTTATAAGATGCCTTGAGCAGCTATAAAAAATGAGATGGAATACACACACTTTAAATAAATAACATCATTTTCTGCAGGGTCTAGTCCTTTTTGCTCTTCAGGTGTCATTTCATAAGGATATGGGAAGCTGCCTTATATCAAATCAGACCGTTGATCCTTCTAGCTCAGTATTGCCTGCACTGACTGTGTGTGGCTTTCCCAGGTTTTAGACAGGAGTCTTTCCAGTCCCATCTGGAGAAGCCCTGGATTGAACCCGAGACATTCCACATGCAAAGCATATGCTCTACTCCCCTTCCTCTTTCCATACTCCAGGCCTTCAATAGGCCATCTGGAGGCCCGATCTAGACTGCCAAGCCTCACCTATTCTCCTCCCACTTCCACTGCCCTATACCTTTGCTACTCCCAGTGACCAGGGAGTAAACCAGGGCAACAAGAGCAGTAATCACAAGGTTGAGGGTGCGGCTCTCCGGGTCAATTAAGTAGCACTGTTCTGTCTATTGAACAGGCCTCAGCTGTGCATTAAAAGTAACAAGATGAGTCTGAACGGCAAGATCTTTTCTGTCGTGAACCATGACGGAAAGATGCACGTGCGCACGTGCATGTGCATGCAAACATACCAAGTGAATTAGTTGCCTGATTAAACACAGAATCAAGACCCCATCCGTGGGACAGAGCCTCATGTATCACCGTCACACAGGGCCTGATGGCAATGCTGTGAAGCAATTTTTTTCAAATCTGTTTTAGTACTATGTTACTATGTTGCTGTTTTTTAAAAAATGGGGATGTTCTATAAATCCTCCACTTTTAAGCAACAGCATGAGATTTCTATTCAGAGTTCAGCCTACGTTAACCTCTTGTCCTTAGTTGATTAGTTTTTTTAACTTGGCAAGACAGTCGGAAACATATTTTATCCACAATATGTACATAAAGCGACAACAGAGCCCAATTAGACACAGGAATTCAGGCAGAGAAATTACTCCTCCCACATGAATGCTCCTGCTTCACACTGCCACCTGACCACTCCTATTAGAACACCAGCTCATCAAAAGCCTATGTATTCGTGAGCTGTAAGTAGTGGCCAGCAGGTCATGCCTAGCAGAAGAAAAGCCATAGCAAGCCAGGTTGGAAGGAAGACAAAGCTCTTCTCTTTTTATACAGAAATGAGTAATCACCATCATTCATTAGGGTACTTTTAACTTCTATGAAACATGTGACTACTCTGCCTTATAACTTTGTACTTTTAAATACCATCTTTGAAATTAGATTAATGTGGATAGTATTGACAGGGCATTTCAGAATGAACTGCATGTCTAAAGTAGTCAGCTGAACTATTTTCTGAACTTGCAAGCAAAATCAATCAAATAAATGTATTTCGAGTATGGTATCCACAATTATAAATCCTGCTAATATATTCCATGTATGCTTAAAATAAAAGTTATGCAGCTGCTTACAAATAAGCAACAGTACTAAAGCAAGACAGGTTTAATTAGAGCTAGGAAAAACCTTCTGGGGCCTCACTGCACTGATTCAGCAGTTCAGATAATATGGAATAAAGGTCCCAATAACATTGCTTCTCCATACCTTCTCCTCTATTCCCCACCTGTCCATGTAGCATAGCTGTGCTACTGACGGCTCACAGCACCACTCTGTCAGGAAAGGAACTGAGGTCTATTACACAGAATCCAGGGATGTCAGATAACAAAAAGGCATTTCAACTACAGTGGTGCAAGTATATCTGAACTGCAAATCTTACGGCGATCCACAGGATGAGGATGTTAGCTGTAGTGTTTTTTGTCCCTCAAGTAGTCTTTATTTATACTAGAGTTGTGATGGTTAGTTCAAATGAATATGTGATTTTATGTCTTTGCATGAGCATGCCAAGTAGATGCCTCCTTGTTACCATGAATGCCCTTTTCTTAACAGCAGCATACAGCCTCTCCTGTCCCTACAAACTGTTTACCCAGTGCTGTTTTCACCCTCAGCTCCTTTCCTGTTGATATTTTATTAAATCTTTTCTCTTTCCAAGGAGAGAAGAGATTCTAACTGAATACATTTCAGAGAAACATATTTAAAGGAAAACATCTACATGGCCAAGAACTGTGAGCACAACACTTTCTTCCCGCTGCCCCCCACACGTATATGTGTTGCCCTTTCCCCTCCCCCACCCTCCTGCATGAAATGTCACAGTGCCACTTAGATCAGAGGTTATAATCCCGCATTGCTTTTTCAAAGAGAAAAGACAGAGGGAGGATAAGAAAGGAAACATAGATTTGAAGTGCGTGAATGGCTCAAAGGGCTACTTCAATAGGCTGCACCAGTTATCACCAAAGTATTCCAAAAATGGCTTCCATATTTCTTCAAAGGTTTCCAAGTTTGTCTGTCTTCCTGAATACTATGTGTTGCCACTGAGCATAATTTTGCTAGCCAGAAGTTATTATTCTCTAGGACTCCAGTCTATTCTATTATTTATTTGCTAGATGTCTACATATGAGATCTGCAACTAAATGTTGCAGTGTGGCATGTTCCTGTTAAGTGTTCCTTGGAGCCAGTCATGCATGCTTTCTTTCAAGATATTCCATTCCATCGCTCTCCCTCACAATTTTTTCTCCTCGCAACACATTCAGCCTTCTGTTGCCACTCAGCATGCTCAGTCCTCACTGGACTGGGGGGGGGGGCGCTTTAGAGAATTTTCCCTCCCTTAAATATTTTCTTTAGTTCTGCAAACGTTGGGCTTACCCTAAGGATACTGATATCTTCCTCTTGTTTCTCAATATCCCCATTTTGACTACATAGCCACCATAACTCAGTACGTGACTTTGTTATCCTGTGTATCCAGGGATGGGAAACTTTTTCAGCCCTGAAGGCTACATGCAGTACCAGCTGGTAATTCTGGGATGGACACACACACACACACACACACACACGGATCACTGTAGGAGGCAGAGGCTAAAGTTATTAATGGCAGGGAATAGAATGTGGTACGAAAGAGGGTGCACAGGGATGATTATCTCCATGCACTCCCTTCCCCCAGCTCAATCGGACTCCTAAACAGCCCATCAAATAGTACACCCGCTTTCCCCAGCACTATCTTGCCACCATGGCGCAGGAGGGGGAATTGGGCACAGGTGACCTCCTTGGGCACAGGCGACCTCCAAGGGCCACATGTGGCCCATGGAGTACAGGTTACCCACCCCTCCTTCCCTCTGAGTGCAGTTATTTATGTAGCCAAAATGTCACCATTCACACATAAGGGGCAGCTATTGGTAGGCATGGAGAAATGGCGACGTCTGTAGAAGTTTTAAAAAACCTTTTGAGAAAACCTCATGGGGGGAACCCCCAAAGCAGTCTTAGGAATACTGAGCATGCTCAGCAGACACAGAATGCTGAGTGACTGTTGGGAGAAAAAAACAGAAACGGGGAGAATGGAGTGGAGTATCCTGAAAAAAGGTATAGCTGGCTGGCATGGTAAACGGGAGCACTTCACACTACATTTCATTTGAGGTCTAACTTGTTAGTAAATATGGTGATTCCACCTTTCAATACCAGGTGGTATTGCAGTATTACCAGGGCAGTTTACAGTAACATAAACCCATAAAAGTAAAATAAAAACAATAAATCAGCAGAATAAAAGCAGCAATAAAAGCAGATAAAACTCCTTGGATAAGAAAGGTGCCTGGCCACAGGTTTGGATGGATGAGGGCAAACAAACTGAAGCTTAATCCAGACAAGATGAAGGTGGTATTCATCAGGTGTTACAGTGATCCTGGAGTAGGTGTTCAGCCTGTTCTGGATGCAGATGCATGCCCACTGGAAAAGTGGATTCACAGTGTGGTAATACTACTATGTCTAGCCCTGTTCCTGGATAGCTAGGTGACAGCAATGGCTAGGAGTGTTTTTAATCAACTTTGTTTTGTATGCCATTTGTACCATTCCTGGAAAAACCAGACGCCGTGCCTCAGTTATTCATGCCCTTGTCACTACCAGACTAGATTAAGTGATGTGCTTTATGCAAGGCTACCTTTGGGAGTCTGGAACCTACAACTGACACAGAATGCGGCCGCCAGGATTCTGACTGAAACTAGTAGAGCAGATAACATTGCACTGATCTTTCAGCAGCTTCACTGATTACCAATTTGCTTCCAAACTCAGTTCAAGGTGCTGCTTTTTACCTTTACAGCCCTAAATAGCCAGAGACCAAAATATCCCCAAATTAGCCTCCTCCCTTCCTTCCACAAGCCTGTTTGAGAACAGCACTACAATCCAGCAGTCTTCCTCCTATTCATCTCACTAGAAGGTAAGCAACAGGAGGTGGCCTGAAATAAGAGTTGGAATACCCCCCCAAAATAGTACACCTGGTCCCATCACTGCCTCCTTTTAGATGGCCAGAGAAAACTATTTTGTTCCAGTGGACGCCTCTAGAACCTAGTTATTAATCAGGAATAACTGCTGCTGCTTATTGTTTTAATGTTTTAAATTGATGGTTTTTATGATGTTTTATTAATTTATTTAATCAGCTGCCTTGAGTACTCTTGTAGAAATGTGATCAACTTACAAGTAACTGCTTTCAATATATGATGACAAATCTCAATCTTCTATACAGCCTAATAATATTAAATTTGGCATATCGATAGCTTACAAAATGGGATTAAATTTTGTTAAATACTTTTTGTTGCCAAAGAGAAGATGCTTTTGAAATTTCTAATTATAATGACCAGTCCTCACAACCCCATTTGCAGACCCTAGTACCAGTCTGTCCTCAGACACAGATAATAAGTTACTGGATTCATGTTATGCAATGACTGACATGCTAGGCATCAAAGACAAGACTGTGCCTCCCAGTGATTTGGAATCTTTCAATCCAAACAAGCCCATTACTAGGACATTACTTCTAAAAGCCAAACATTTGCCTTTATTTCCTACTTCTGTAGACAGTGTTCTGGTTCACATAACCATTTTCAGTCACAGTGGCTTAAATAAGCCACCATGGCACCCATTCCATAACCCAACCCTCTCTCATACTGTCAAGGGTGGGGTGGTTGTAGTGGTTAACAAACTACACTAAAACAGCCATTGAGTTCTGGGTGTTTTGTTAACCACGCCAACAACTCATCCTTGCCAGGTTCGGACAAGACAACAACCTATGAGTGGAGACTGGGTTATGGAATGGTCATCCACACGTGCCTGGCAAGTGCCACAAATCACAGTGGCTTATTTAAGCTACTGTGAATGAAAATGATTGTGTGTGAATAGTTCCTTGGCTCTCTGCTGGACAGCTCCCAGTTACAAAACGTGACCTGCTTTCCCAACTGGTCCGTTCAAGCTCCTACAAGTAACCTTCTACTGGGCCCTCTTTCACGAACCTGCTTCAGCTTCTATTTTTCTTTCTTCCGCTTGGCTGATACAAGTCTGATACAAGGGGTACAAGTCTTTGTTATACTTTGGACTATTGTGTGCAATGGCTTTTTGCCTTAACAATACGTTTTGGATTGTTATTAGATTAAAAATTATTTTGTCTTAGCCCAGGAATCAATTTCCAGAGATAAAAGTGATCTGTCCAATGACATTAGGTCCAGCACAAGCTAGTTTGATCAAATAGCTATACTGCAAGTTTCATCTGTACAGTTCTCACACATAAAGACCATAGCACACTATTTCCTTTCATAAGTACTATAAGAGCAAGAAAGCATCCAAGAGCTATGACCCAGGATATCACCAGATAAAGCAAGTATAAATAGTATGGTTCCCCAATATTGTTGGTTGGTACCTGCTGTCCTTAAGGAGGCAGTAGTGTGACCACTCCTGAAGAAACTCACTCTGGACCCAATGGTATTTGACAATTACTGCCCAGTTGAAAATAACCTTTCTTAGGGAAGGTACTTGGGACAGTCATGGCAGAGCACCTGAAAGCACTCTTGGAGGATAGTGATTATCTAGACCCATTCCCATCTGGGTTTCTATCTGGTTGCAGAATTGAATCAGTGTTGGTCACCCTGATGGATGACCTTTATTGGGAGAGGGGCAGGGGGAGTGCAACCCTCTTAATTCTGCTCGATCTCTCATTGGCTTTCGATATCATTGACCATGGTATTCTCCTGGATTGACTCGTCAGCTGGGCACTGGAGGCACTGTGTTACAGTGGTTCTACTCTTACTTGTGGGGTCAATTTCAGAGAATAACGTTGGGTGTCTATTCCTCAGGCCTTTGGCAATTAAGTTAGGGGGTTCCTTTCCTGCTTTGACTGCAGCACACTGTCAGTGCAGGGCTAATACAGAAGAAATGCAATGAAACCAGCAAACGTTCCAGCATAGAGACTTCCAACCAATAGGGTTCAGGCTAAGACAGGGGTGGTCCAAATAAGCCCTAAACAAATTGGGACTGGGATACTTAGCAAGCTG
Organism: Heloderma suspectum; assembly: GCF_057233095.1. Classification (NCBI taxonomy): domain Eukaryota; kingdom Metazoa; phylum Chordata; class Lepidosauria; order Squamata; family Helodermatidae; genus Heloderma; species Heloderma suspectum. Next base: position 237,493,995 of record NC_139461.1, read on the forward strand.
CCTTCCCTTATATATACCCAGGGGACATTTAAGATCTTCAGAGGAGGTCCTGCTGGTCATTCCAAAATGAACTGAATGTTGCCATGAGGAACCCCGATGGCAAGGCTTTTCTGTAACAGCACCTGAGGAGTCCTCTTTTGTAATCAGCACTCCTTCTCAGAGGAGCCCTACTGGCCTGCCTCTTGAGGCGCAGATGCTCTCATGGGCTAGGTGGTTGCCCAGCCTCTGTCTCAGAGATGGAACTTCTCCAGGGGGTTGGACTCAATGGCCTTATAGGCCCCTTCCAACCCTACTATTCTTCTATGATTCCTGCAGGAATGGTCCCATGGTGATCTCTTCTGAGGGTGCAGGCTCCCCCAGATCTCTGGACAGGTATGGTTCCTTGGTACTGTCTGTCTCTGGGGGCTCTAGCTCCTCCTCAGAGGAAGAGTCCTCCAGCAGGGGCATGACAGTTCTGTAAGGTAACATCTTGTTCTCAATGTTATTCAACATCTAAATGAAGGTGCTGGGAGTGGTCATTAGGGGATTTGGAGCCAAGTGACATCAGTATGCTGATGACACATACCTCAATCTCCCTGTGACACCTGAATCAGGTGAGGCTGTGCAAGTCCTGGATCAGTGCCTAGAAGCAGAAATGGGCTGGATGAGGGACTGAAGCTGAATCCTGGCAAGATGGAAGCCCTGCAGATGAGTGGTTCCTGATTCCAGGAGATAGGCTCATTTCCTGTTCTGGATAGGGTTGCACTCCTCTGAAAGATCAGGTTTGTAGTCTAGGGGTACTCCTAGATCAGTCACTGTCACTGGAGGCCCAAGTGGCCATGGCAGTTTGAAGTGCTTTTTACCAGCTTCAGCTGGTTCACCAGCTATAGCCTCTCCTGGACTGGGATAGCTTGGCCACAGTTGTATAGGTGCTAGTAACCTCAAGACTGGATTACTGCAATGCACTCTATGTGGGGCTGCCCTTAAGGCTGCTCTGGAAGCTAGAGCTAGTGCAGAATGCAGCAGCTTCGCTACTGTCAGGAGCTGCCCCTTTCCATCATGCAACCCCTTTGTTGAGGGAATGCACTGGCTGCCTATTCACTACCGAGCTAGATATAAAGTTTTGGTACTAGTGTATAAAGCCCTAAACTACTTGGGATCAGGATACCTGAGGGAGCACCTTATCAACCTGCCCAGTCACTGAGGTCATCAGATGGCATGCTCCTGGTGGTTCCACATGGATCTATGGCCTGATTAGACTCCACCCAGAGAAGAGCCTTCAGTGTGGTGGCCCCCTTTCTATGGATCTCGCTGCCTCTGGAGGTCAGGCAGGCACCAACATTGTGTTGTTTTTGGTGCCTCCTGAAAACATCTTTATTCCAAGAAGCCTCCCTTAATTGACCAGCCACGGTTTATATTGGTAATCTGTTATATCAAAATGAAAGTAAGTGGTCTATTTTACACATCCATTTTTCTAAGATATACCTTCTTTTAAAGAAGAACAGAAATGTTTTGGAGTGTTTTAACCTTTTTCCTATAGGTCAAAAGCAAAATTAACATTATTTGTTAGACTGCTCCCAATCCAGAGGGTTGTGTGAGTTCCAACAAGTACGTGGAATTCCCAGTCACAGGAATCTCATCTTTAACAGGAATCTCATCTGAACGCGGCGGCTCGCCTGATTAAAGGCAGCTGCCGGCGAGATCACATCACTCCAGTGCTGAAGGAGTTGCACTGGTTACCAGTTGTTTTCCAGGCCAAATTCAAGCTGTTGGTTTTGACTTTTAAAACCCTATATGGGTCCGGCCCAGCCTATCTTAAGGAGCGCCTCCAGCAGCACCAGACAGGCCGCTTAACAAGATCAGCCTCGGATGGCCTTCTCTCTGTCCCATCAGCCAGGACAGCTAGACTGGTGGGGACGAGGGAGACGGCCTTTTCTGTGGTGGCCCCCACTCTGTGGAACTCCCTCCCTAGGGTACTCTGTCATGCCCCCTCTTTAATGAGCTTCCGTCGTGCATTAAAAACGTGGTTGTTCAGGCAGGCATTTGGGGTGGGTTAGGGTATTTTAGAAAATGTTTTTATTGTAGAATTTTATCGTTTTAAACTGTTTTATTGTATGTTGTACATCGCCCACAGTGGCTGGGTGACCAGCCAGATGGGCAATTAATAAATTTAATAATAAATAAATAAATAAATAAATTTACTAAAGTGAATGGATAAGCCGCTTAAGGCTGTGGACCTCTACGCACAATTTGGAGTTCTCGTACCCACAAAGAGTTGTTGGATCCAAGTCCTAGTATCTTGCTCCAAGTTCTCCATTCTCATCTGCTTTGTTTTTAACCTTCAAGAGACCAAAGACCCATTCAGACAAGTGCCTTGGCCCATGATAGCTGTGTTTTTTAATTAGCCTGGGCTGATTTTTAGCTACAAAACCACAGTCTCAGGCATTTGTATGACTGCCACTGCTTGTGCATTAGTCTGCTTTGATCAAATTTTACACTCAATCACAACTATAGCTTTTTCAGGTTATTTTTTTTAATGTAACTGCCATAGACTGAGATGGCCATGTGAATGCAACTTCAGTTTTGAAGAGCACTGCGTGTTACACAGAATTGAGAACAATTGCGAGTAATAATGTGAAATACTCAAAAATATAATGTCAGAAGGAAAGCAAACTTTGGGGAATTAGTTGTTGAGTCACTATTCAAGGGACAGATGCTCACCAAGTTATTAACGTTACATATTGCTCTCCAAAAAGTTATTTATGTTAACAACAGGTTTCGCATTATCCACAAAATTAAAAATCAGCAATTTATCTCAAACCAATTACATTTGCTGTAAAGGTAGACCAGCTTTAAAGAAACAAATTGCATTTATGTAGCAGCATCCATTTTACACAATCTATATTAATAGAAGGTAGAATTAATTTTAACGAATACCAGGAAATTCAGTTCCTAAATGCAAGAATGTCACTTTCATTTATGCTCTTTAAGGAACTGGTCACCTAATTCTGCTATTCTAACCTCTGGTGATGCTGCATGGGTAAGAAGAACTTGACAGCACTGCACTACACATGCCCAATGTCTTATTCAAACGGGGTGATTTTGCCTGTGCGCATGGTTAGCATGTCAAGGTTCCACATCATGGGCAGGTATGTGCTAGTGTACTAATAATGCATGAATTTCATTTCTTTTCATTTCTTATATTTCTATACCACCCCATAGCCGAAGCTCTCCGGGCAGTTAACAAATGTTGGACAGGAGCCAGTTTAAATGAGATGATGGGTCATGAAACAATGGCTCAACACCAGTATTATCTTTAAATCAGGCTCAATATATGCAACTCTTACAAATCAAAAGAGAGCAAACAGCTCCTCTCCCTCTTGCCTTAAGCATAAGAACAGCAATGTAGAATAAAGCTTTTGGTATTTCTCCCCACCCCCACTGCCCAATCACAAGAATTACCAGAACAAACTTTTTAATTCCCAATGAGGCACAAAACGTTGACAGAAAATGAATTTTTGACTGTTTGTGTTGAATCTAGTGCATTCTATCGATTATGCTTTTATACTACCTATCCTACAATGTATCATATTTAAAACCATATAAAACAAGAGGTCAAATATACTCAAAGCCCTACAGGTTTAACCATTAGCTTCTAAATGCCAGCCTCAAAGGCACGATCTTCCTCAGCGTTTCCAAGGGCAACTTGAAACTAGCAGAAATGCTTGTTTGTAGAAGGAGGCAGATCGGCGGAGCTCGCATAAAGGAACTCTGCCCACCTGCCTCCTTCCAGAAACAAGCATTTCTGCTCATTTCGGGGCTTCCCCTAGGAAGCTCTGAATCTCCTTTGCATAAGCAGTAGGACTCACTTGCGCAACAGAATTGGCGGAACCTACCGCTTGCAGAAGGAAATCAGCAGGGTGGAAGGAAATGGGCAGGGGTGTAAGCGCCCCACTGGATACTGCCCATTATCCCACTCTATATATAATTTCAAGGGACAGTAATCTATTGTGCCCATGCACTCACAACACCCACCGCTTGCACAATGGGGCTTTTGCTGTTGTAAACATAACCTGAAATAAGTGGAAATGCTTAATTTCCAGAATGGGGCAGATCAGCAGAGCTTGCAGAAAGGAGCTCTGCTGACCTGTTCCAATCTGGAAACTAGTGTTTCCACTGGTTTCCTGGATTATTTTTAGAAGCGCAAAAGCTCCATTGTGCAACTAGTGGGTCCCATAAGCACAACGGAACCAGGGAAGCTGGAGCAGCCCCGTTGGATACTGCCCAATGTTGCTAACAATTTAATAATAAAACAACACAACAATAAAACACACAACACTAAAAAAAAAAAAAGCAATTGCAACAAGTCAAGAACAAACTAATGTTTTGTGTTTATCTTAATAGGACCAATGATGCACAAGTAATCTCAAAGTCATGCAGTCCCCAAGATGTTCAAGCCTTCATAAGTCAAAATAAGAACTTTGATTTGCGCTTAGAATACAGGAAGCCTATGCAGACCCAGGAGTACCAGTATAAAATTCTCATAGTGGCCTATTATAGTCAGGCTGTGAGATGCCACATTCTGTATCAGTGGCAGCGTCCAAAACATCTTAAGAACTTGCTAGACGGAATACATTAGAACATTCAAGAACTAGTGCTATTTAAAATGTGAGCATAAGTTGTTAGATCTAACCCGAAAGCAAAACCTTCACCATCTAAACCAGATAAGTTCTGGTGTAAACCATTCCTGGTTCCCATCACACTCTGACTTTAGGCCCACTCGCATTTAATATCTCAAGGCAAGGAGAAACCAGGCCACTACAACTGAGCTGTAACAAAGGATCTCCCAATCACTACCACATAACAGACAGGTGGGCAAGTTGTGGCCTACATCTTGCTTCATTGTTGGCTCTGATCTACTAGAACTGATGGGGGTTGTAGGCCAAAACATCTGGAGGGCCACAAGTTGTCCACCCCTGACATAAAATCTCTTATCAGCATTCTCGAACCAACAGACCCAAGGTAAAAAGAAAAGAAGATCTACACCTACAAAACAACCCACCAGAAAACCTTTCCCCTAATACAGGATTGTTTGATACTACAAGAAAAGAATTCTCAGAGCAAAGAAGCCGCCTGAAGGATTAAACACTTCACTTGTAGAAAAAGAAAACATTCAGACATTAGAAGAAACCTTTCAAGAAGAGTTGATTCAACTTATCAAGTATAGTGATGTGAAATACTGCACTTGAATAACCGCAGTAGCCAAACAGTTCCGATAGCTTATTTTACTTCTTACCCCAACGCTAATTTGCTTTTTGTACTTTTTACAACAATCAAACATAGGCTTCCTTGGGTGCAAAATCCCAGGGATGACGCAATACATTACAGAGCTAATTTAACTGTGCACACATGTGGGCAGCAGTCTCTCTTAACAACAATTCAGGGATGATCTTATCGCAAAGCTAAGTTAGCTGCAAATATACACTAGCTATAGATGCCTGTAAAATGTCATAATTGCAGCAGTTTATTACGTTAAATAATCTATGGTGTGTTAGTGTGTTTTTTAGATAACTTCTATAGCCTCAGCTTGAATAAACCATAAATACAGAGTAAGATCTTTATGTATGGCACAAGAACAGTAAACTCTTAAGACAACGCTATATGTTTTACATTATAATATTGATAAATAATTGCAAAGATTTCATTAAAGATTGTATTAAACCCAGAATAAGAGGTTGACATGACTGAGCACCTGTGAAGGCCCAGCAGGGGGCCACACACTGACCAGAGATGCTGGGGCATCTTTCATTTCAAAAAGGGTGGTGGGACTGGTCTACAGAAAAAAAAAAAGCAGAGTGTGAGGGAGTTTCACACATTCCCTCTGCTAACTGCCATGCACTACTCCCACTGGGAAATGGGAGATTATCCCAGAGGCCCCTATAGCATCACAGGGCCTCTGGGGCAATTTCCCATTTCCCAACAGGAGAGGCATCTGATGGAGCTCCAGAAAGTTATACTCCACTGTTGCTTCTCCTATTGGGAAATGGATATTGTACCAGAGACCCCTATGGCAATGCCCAAGAGAGGGAGCTCTTGCACTCCTTTTACATCATGGGGACAAAAAAGAGCATGATAAACTCCAGCTCTTCAGCTGCCTGGCTTGCCTCTGTCTGAGAAATGGGAGAATGACCTAAACATCCACACGAGGACGTCATAGTGGTCTCTGGTGTGATCTATTTCTATTGGGAGGAGCACCTGGTTAAAATGAAGTGGAACTCTTTCATACTCCTTTTACCCTTTGGTGGTTGGTGAAGCTAGGAGGAGTGTGAAGGACTTTTTTTTTTAAGGGTCTAGGGTCATGTTAGGGTCATTCCCTCACAAGACAGTTTCCAATATATAAAGCCTCCACATCCACAGCACATCCATCTTGTCTGGATTAAGCTTCAGATGAGCTTTACTTCATCTACCAGTTCAATTGTTCTTCAGCCTCCCTGGGATGAGTAGATGGAAACAAGAGGTAGAGCTGATGTGCATACTGATGACATTATGGCCCAAACTCTGGATAATGACTCCTAGCAATTTCATGTCAATGTTAAATAACATGGGGGACAATACAGAGCCAAGTGCTTTAAGCTAGAACAAAAGTCCCCAAGCACCATCTTCTGGAACTGACTCTCCACAAAGGACCAGATATACCATAAAACCACACCTTCTAAATGTAAGCTGGCCAGCTGGACCAGAAGGATACTATGGTTGATGGTATCAAAAACTGCTGAGAGATCCAGGAGAACCAATAGGGTTGCACTCTTCCCACCCCCAAGGTGACCAAGGCTATTTCTGTCCCAAGCCCAGGCCTGAAACCAGATTGTTACGGATCCAAATAATCAGGAGTTCTACTTAGCGTCCTCTTCCATACACACCACCAGTCAGGAAATGAGAGATTGCCTCAGAGGGCCCTGACTCAATGGCAGGTTTTCCAACTGGAGAGAGTGCAGCATGACTCTCTCATTGTTTTTTGACCCACAGCAGCTTTACTCAGCAAGGCTATGGGAGTACAGAACAGGACAGAACAAACTCTGCTGCCACCCATCCCACCAGGAGATAGGAGTTGATCCCAATGTATTCGGGCTGATTTCCTAATTCCTTTCCAGGGTGGGGCATTTCCTTTTAGGCATTGTTGAGTTGGTGGTGGTGGGCAAAGGGATCCACAATGGGGGAAGCAAAGAAGAGGGTCCACAGACACTGTGAAGCCTGTTCTCCTGCCCTGCCAAATTGGAGCCAGCCCTGGACTATGTAGTAGTGTATCTCACCAAAGCTCAGAATTTCATCAATGAGGAACTTACGAGCTTATATTATATACAAAGACATCAAATAAAAAACTACAGAAAATAGAGTGGGGTGGGATTTCCACACATCTTTCTGCTAACACAAGCACCACATGAAATTGAGAAATCCACCATGTATTATGTTTTATCTATATTTTCAACCTTGCTTCTGGTAGACACTTCAGAAGCCCTGTTTTGGCCTTCAATATAACTTAAAGGCCTTTCACTTCAGGTAACAGAAGCAGAAATAAAATTGGGGGTGGGGGGCATATCCAGTTATTTTAAAGGGTGAAGCCAGCCTAGCTAGTTATTATCATCTTGGGGTCTCAGTATTTAACCTTTTTCTTGTGTTAGGTGTATTCCCTCTGTAAAATTGGGAAATGTACCCATGATAATATGCATATACATGTTATATGTTTTGTGGCCTGTTGTGTAGCATGTGGATGAGATCATATGCTTGAGTTCTTGGCTCTGCACATATTTCTTGTTCTTGTTTATGCTTGTGGCACATTCTACTAGTCTAGATCATTAACTGATAGCAGTAGCTTCATATCTTATGTGGTGGGCCTACTTTCTTCTTCAGTTAAAATTGCACCTCTAAGCATAAGTTAACACTTCCATTGTTTTGTGTGCAGAACATTACATTGGTATTAGTGACAAGACTGAGCATAAGGTTCCAACTGAGTCCCATTCCTTCCCCACCATGCCCCAAACTTTGCTCATTTTTGGCCCTTGCAGTGGTGAGTGTATTGCCTGTGTAATGGTTGTGCCAGTGTAATGCGATGCAATGCCTAAATCAGATCCTGGTTAGTAAGCGAATATTAAATTACAGTTTCCTGGTTTGGATGAAATAGAAAACTGGTTTAAAGAGATCTGGTCAGAAGTGGCAACGCCAAGTGAGGAAGAACAAGAGGGGATGTAGGTCTCAATGAACTAATTGAGTGAGACTTATTTCCAAGTAAAAACAAATAGGACTGGGCTGTAAATTATTATTATTGTATGTATCAGAATTACTAGCTTTGTATATATCAGTGCCATATAGGGAGTGTTGCAGACATAGGTTGCCTATAAAAGGGGATAATAAATAATTGAAATAGCTGATCCTACTGGTAAAACAAGGCAACCAAGTCTTCACAAGAAACCAGTAAGCAAGAAATAGCACTGCTCAAAATTCTCTCTCACACACACACACTCAACTGACAAATATTTCTTTGGCATAATTATAATACAAGTAGAGGTGGTATGTCTTCAGGTCCTCACTCATGGTGGGAAGGAAAGTCTATGGCCTGGTTTGCTCATCACCCAAGGGTTTTTTTAAAAAACCCTGATTTTTTGTGAACAAGTGAGTATGCTAGCACACGCTGCCCAACAACCCAGGGATGCTGTGTCCCTGGGTTGTTTGTCATGACGTTTGAACCAGGAACTCTGTCCCACAACAAGACAGAAGCACCATGCACTAGCACACTTGTTTGTTCACAAAAGGATGTGCAAACAGAAGATACAGCCAGCCAATATGTTGGTCACAGTCTAGGCCTTTGTCTGTTTTTCTTAGTCAGGACTTAATACAGCGACAGCTTGCTGAAGATAAAGTAGATAATTAACTTCAGACACTTATGCATCCAAAGCCCAACTCACTTGCATCTTACAGTGTCATCTTATGGGAGGCTACACCGAGGCAAAAGCTCAGAGAATCCACTACAGCCACCACAGCAGTGACATGAGGAAACAATGTGCCCAGGAGGCTGGGAAGTAGGGCAGAGGCATTTAGTGCTAGATCAAGATAACAGCATTGTCTGCCATCAATACTCTCATTCTCCTTCCATTATGCTTTCAACATTCTATGTATTCTGGCCGCTCCTTCCTCTCTTTCTCACCATGTGGTTTGTTGTTTATGTCAGCCAATGATTCCTATAACATTTATAAAAGTATACTGTACCACCAAATCTCTACAGGCCATTCTGAAGACTACCAGAAAGCAACACAAACAGCATAATGTAACCCAGAATAAAATTTGCTGACGTGTTGAATAACTATTTGTGTACACAAGCTTGGACTTTAAAAACAATTAAAGGTGGGGTATTCTTTAGCAAAGCTACTATATTTAACCAATTAATCAATTGCTGGACAGAAAGTAACTTGTGAGGATTTTTTAAATTAATCTTTTTCAGCTAAATAATGGGGAAATCATTATAACATGTCCAAATAGTAATCTTTGTAAGCCACTCTGGGAGCCTCTTTCTGCTGAAGAGTGGGGTAAAAATGCTGTATATAAATAAATAAACGTCTGAATCAAGTGATAACAGTGCTATTGCTGATGTTGTGAACTGAAAAACATCTATCAGGCCAAAACTGATTCATGCCAATAAAATACTCAAGTTAAACTTGCTTTTTATTACTACATTTTCCTGAAAGCTATGTTTCATTGTGACTGATTTGCCCTTCCTACGTAGAAAAGATTATGCTTAAAGGCTCATAATGTCATTTGCCATGTGTCATGGTGAAAACCTCCCATAAATCCACCCAGAAAGCTTGGTCAAGGCTCATTTCTGGAGTTTAAAATCTCTCTCTACAGGATAGCTAAGGTTGTCACCAAACAAAAATGACCAATGATGACAGCCAGCTTTGGAACTAAGATGTAACACACAGTACAGAGGCAGGAAAGCAGCCACCCTTCTTACAATAAGGCTGTCTGATATCCCAGATCAACTACTAACAAATATATTCAACCCAGAATCATAAAGCAAAACATTCACACCTTGAAGTCCTTTCCCAAATACTATGGGGTATATCAGTATCACACACCAAATAATAGTCAACTAGACTATACATTCAGTGGAACAGATGGAATAAAAGGAGCAGGGGACAGTACATGCCTGGTCCTTCTCTAGCACCATGAACCTAGCTGGAGTCATGAGGATGGAGCAGGCAGTCCTAATGGAGACAGAAGGCCTGGACAGGCAAGAGGAAAGTGCAATTCATGGTGGGGTGGTAAGTATATTAAGGGGCAGTGAGGGTAGCAAAAAACAATGTCTTGCTGCTTTTATTGAATCCTCTATTTGCTGCCTAGTGGAGCTTTTCAGAGTCATCCAGAGGCTATTACATGCCAGCCCTAAGGACACTGTAGAACCCTCTGAGGCCCGCTGTAATGCATTTGCTAAGCACTTCCAGGATAAAATCTCTTGCATCCATTGGGACTTAGACTCCAGTATTACAGCAGGTGAATCTGGTAAGGTATCCAGAGCACAGCCTTGTCCTGTTCTCCTAGATGAGTTTCAGTTGGTACAGCTCAAGGATGTTGACAGGGTGCTTGGACAGGTTTGTGCAACCACTTCCATACTGGATCCTTGCCACTCTTGGCTGATAAAAAGTGGCAGGGAAGGAACAGCTGGCTGGGCCAGGGAGATGATTAATGCATCCTTGCAAGAGGGAGTGGTCTTGGGCCACCTCAAAGAGGCAGTGATGAGACCACTCCTGAAGAAACCCTCCCTGGACCTGGAAAACCTTAGTAATTTTAGGCCAGTGGCAAATGTTCATTTCCTAAGCAATGCTCTTGAGTGGATGGTTACCAACCAGCTCCAGAAACTCTTGGATGAGACTGATTATCTAGATCCATTTCAGTCAGGGGAATGTGCCTGATCTTGTCTGATCTCAGAAGCTAAGCAGGGTCAGCCCTGGTTAGTGTTTGGATGGGAGCCCGCCTGGGAATCGGGCTTCCTGCATTGAGCAGGGGATTGGACTGGATGGTCTTGTAGGCCCCTTCTAACCCTATCATTCTATGATCTAACCTTGATTGCCCTGTATGATGACCTATGTCGGTACAGAGACACGGGGAGTGTGACCTTGTTGATTCTCCTTGATCTCTCGACAGCTTTCAATACCATCAACCATAGTATCCTTCTGGGATAATTGTTGTGAAGCTCAATCCAGACAAGCCTGAGATGCTGTTGGTGAGTGGTTCTTCTGACTGGATGGAGGGTGCTCAACCTGTTCTGGATGGGGTTGCACTCCTCCTGAAAGAGCAGGTTTGTAGCTTGGGCATTTTCCTAGAGCCATCTTTGTCACTTGAGGCTTAGGTGGCCTCAGTGGCATGGAGTGCCTTCTACCATCTTCGGTTGGTGGCCCAGCTATGCCCCTATCTGGATAGGGATAACTTGGACTCAGTTATCTATTCTCTGGTAATCTCCAAATTAGATTACAGCAATGCACTCTACGTGGGGCTGCCTTTGAAGATTCAGAAGCTGCAGTTCATGCAAAATGCGGCAGCCAGATTGATAACAGGGACCAGTAGGTCCGACCATGTAAGACCTACTCTGGCCCACTTGCACTGGCTGCCTGTATGTTTCCAAGCCTGATTCAAGGTGCTGCTTTTAACCTATAAAGACTTACACGGCTTGGGACTGCAATACCTGATGGAGCACCTCTCCCGACATGAACTTAGCCATACACTTCACTTAACATCTAAGGTCTTCCTCTGGCTGCCTACTCAGAGGGAAGCTCAGAAGACAGCTACAAGGGTGAGGGCCTTCTCGGTGATGGCCCCCAAATTATGGAATGATCTCCCAGATGAGGCCCGCCTCACGCCAACACTGTTATCTTTTCAGCACCAGATCAAGACCTTTCTCTTGTCCCAGGCATTTGGCAGCATGTGATGAGTTTTAATCGATCCTGGATTTCTTATGGTTATGGTTGATAGCTTGAAGTTGCTTTTAGATATATGTTGTCTTTGTGTATATTGCCTGTTCATCTGTTTTTTATGTAAATAGCTTCTAATCTCTGTATACTGTATTTCAAATGTTTTTAATCTTTGTAAACTGTCCAGAGAGCTTTGGCTATGGGGTGGTACAGAAATGTAATAAATTATTATTAGTAGTATCATTACCCTGTTAAAATGACTGGTGTCATGGGGAGTTCAATATTAGAAAGTGGGCTTGAAAACAAGGCATGGGAATCCCTGATCTTGTCTCTGTTGCAAAACACTTCCAACTAACAAACGACTGGATGTTACAAAAAAATTAAGCTGCCTGGCTTGTCTAAAATCCAAATGTGGAGATTCCATATTCTTATTACCATAAATAGGACAAAACAGAAATTTCCCAAGGTCCTTTATTCCCATAAGTTAGCATAAATCTGGACAGGAAAAAAATATAAAATGAGGAGAGATAAAAACCTTGTTATCAATATTTGAATAATTGGACAGCTTTATCTTACTCAAAGATCACCATAAAGTCACATTAGAGTACAATAATATTTTAAAGTAAATGTGGAGTTCTGAAATTAAACCACTTCAGTTTCTCACTATTCTAACAAAGTATCTGTGATTAAAAGAGACATTTCTATCAGCTAATAGAGTCCATACTTAAAAGCACAATGGCCACTACATGAGCTTGTAAGGCATATCTCGGGTAAACCCATGGTCATGTGAGTCACTGTACAGCTAGAGTCCTTGAAATAACCTTAGCAAACAAGCAATACCTCAGTTATTCAACAGTAGCAAGACAAAAACTATGATGGAAACAGTCTTGATGAGCAGATAGAGTAGCATGTATTAGGAGCAAACAGCAATGACAGTCCTAGCAGTAGTTTGGGTCAGGAAAGAGTACACAGAAGTGTCTAGTGTTATTACACCAAGATGCAAATGTCAGAAGCTTAACTATTTGTTTTGGAAATGTTAGGACTTTATAATGCCATTTCTCATGTTCAAATACTGTTCGTGATAGACTACGAATATCAGAAAATATATTTTCACTATTTACTTAATTCTGGCACTGACATTTTCTCCAGATGGCTTTACAATCATGGAGCCAAGAGTGAAGCAATTCTCTAAACTAACATATTTGTGGGGAGGAATGAGAAATAAGGTGGGGCCAAAAGCAGATAATTAAGCTAGAAGTTCTTGACTGGTGTGCATGGAAGAGGTACTAGACAGTAGATCAAAGTGGCCACATGGTATGGAGTAAACACGTTAATGGTATTTGTTTTCTAATTAAACCACTTCCATTTGGGGAAAAAAAATCTTCTTAATAGAAAAACAGTTGTATTTGGTAATAGAAAAACTGAGCTTTCGATAATTTGATACTATTTGAAAGGTAACTTGCAGTCATTAAAAAATCATTAATACTGTGTATGTCCTCTCAGCTGAACATCTTGTGCCCAAGCACTAGATTAGGGATAGGCAACCTGATTCCCTCCAAATGTTTTGAACTACAACTCCCATAAGCCTCTGCCAGGATGGCCAATACACAGCGACTATAGCAGTTGTAGTCAACACATCTCACAGGCATCTAGTTGCCTATACCTGCACTAGAGCCCACTAAAACTGAGTGGATCACTACAGTTTGACCAGGTGTGCATATCCTCTCCAGCATCCAGGTCACTGGTAAAGACAGGTTTATACACTGGACAGACCACTAAACTACACTGGGCCAGTCTGCATGACACAACAGCCTATCATGGAGTAATTTACCTGCGAGGGACTGTGGCACGTGCCAGCCACCATTATGGATATGCAAGCCCTTGCCAGGCGTTACCATGGCTTCTTGTGTTGTCCAAACCAGGTGGCAGGAGTTATTTGAGGGTTAAACAACCCTCACATAACCGTAAAACAGACTGTGGTTCATGCGAGGGTTGTGTAACCCTCAAACAATCTCCGCTACCTGGGTTTGGATGACATGACAAACCACGGCAACCCCCGCCCAGGGCTTGTATATTCATAATGGCGGCTGGCACACACTGTGGCACCTCAAGCGTTAATTAACCCACAGTGGACTGTCGTGTCATCTGAACCAGGTCATTGTTGTTAAAAGGGGTGATTCATGTGTAAGAATAAGGGCCACAAACTATAGAATAACTTGATCACATTTTAGGCAGTGATACAATTTAGGTCTGCAAGAGAGACCTGTTAGTCTAACCTGAACATCAGTGTTCAAACTGATTAAAAGGAGGTGATTTGAGAACTAATAGCTAAAATCACATCTGCTTGTTCATATTGCTAATGTTTCCTAATTAACAACACAGCTGAATATTTTGCTCACTGCATAAAAACCAGAAGGGAATCAGTCTTGGCAGCTGAGACAATGCATCTTTCAGGTTGATAAGCCTAACTATTTAAGTACTTTCTACTTTGGTGTGAGTTGTGAACTTATTAGCAAATTGCAGCAATAAAGACAACTACTTTACTGTTTCTGAAAGGCTTTTAGAACAATCCATTAAAAGGCCAGTTTTTCCAAGTGATGGCCAAAATGTAGCTTGAGTTGCACAGGGAATGCAACTAGTGCATGTGCCATATGCTACCCAGAAATATCCTCAGTCATTACCATGTCGGTGTGTCCCACTATAGTAATGACTACTGCTACTCTTCATGCTAAATGACAAAAAGAGCACCTATAGCAACTGCAAAGTATTATGTATGTGTCTGCCAAAGGAATCCTAGCTGCTCATTCAACGCCTGTTGTTCCAATGTGCTTTTCGGAAAACAAAGGATCCATACTCCTTGCTGAATACTATACTACACTTTTGCAAACTTTGCGAGCACTAGAGTTATGTCAACTCTAGCAATGAGGCCAATTCTGGGTTGTTCTCTCCATCACTTGCTGACCTTCAAAAACATAGCTTTCTTCTGCACTCAAGAAAAAGAATTCAGAACTCGATACATACTCTCCCTTCAAACTGAATCCAAACGTGCCCAGTTCCTACACTGACCTTTTATCAGGTCTGTGCAATTGAGGGTAAGGCAGAGGGGGAGCAAGGCAAAGAGTGGATCTTACAATTACGAAGATCAACAAGTAAGCCTGACCCAGACGTTTTTGTAGGGATTAGATATTATCACATAGACTGCTTTGAATTACTGATATTCAAGAGGCTTCTTTAATGGTCTGCAGTTCCCAGCAGTTCCAATTTTGGCCAAGACTGCATATTGCACCCACAGGCTGAATCCCTGCCTGACATTGCTTGGGCTACCAGTTCAAGACCCATGGGAGGCTTGAGTCCTGATGCTTTTTCTTAGGTAACTACTGCACTGGAGTAGTTATGGTGTGGTTAGTTTTAATCAAAATTTGAAAGTATTGTTGGTTTATTCACACACACAATGTTAAGCCCATTTTAAAGGTTAGCATATTTAAAAGAATATGAATATACAAATGAGTTGTGTCAGATTTTTTTCTCTTCTATTGAAAGACAAGATACTCCAGGAAATCTTACCACACCCTTTTTTTTCTTGTCAATTGCCACTGCTTGTACAATCTGTGGACATGCCTTCACGGTCCCTTGTAAATACATGCCAGCCTTTAACTGAAATCTTTATTCACTTGATTTCATTGTGTGATATGAATAGATCTGAGCACTTTTATGACCTACACCATATTTTGTAGCTTTTCTTCCCAGGGTAAACAATTTGATTTTCCAGGGCTTCAATTAAGATCTTAATTCCTCTGTTAAGGAAGGTAATAAAATGAATGTTAGGGGATTATTTTTGATCCATCACTGTCCATGACAAAAAGAAAATTCATCTTCCAGTTATCCCATCCTTGCAAGTGAAACACATCTAATAATCACGTTACCAAAGCTTTGCATATTATGCATCACAGAAAAGAAATCCTGCATTAATTAACTGTGTCATTTTTGTACTACAGATACCAGTTAAAAGGGAAAAAATGACAACACAATTTGTTCAAAAAGAAGAGCAGTTCGTGATACTGCCTTGGTTTTTTTTTTTTAATTCTAGTGGTCATCTGGGAAATAGAACTGCTCTATTTTCAAGGAACAGCAAGGAAGCAGACAGGAGGCAGGAAATAGGAATGGGAAAGCTTGAATCAGGCTGTTCACAGTGAGCTTGCTCCATACTTGCATGCATTCATTTCCCCAATGCCTCTAGGAACTGCAGGCAACAGGATAAAAGCTTTTCATTTTGTAAACATTCTATTGCTTTTCAAGAGTTTATCTTTTGTAACAAAAGCAAACACATGCCACTAGAAATATTAAGCGAGAGATCCCAGAAGCAGCCACCAAGCACTGCCACAGCCCTCCAATGAAAGAAGAGGTGTATGGCAAAAAAATAAGAGCAGGAAAGAAGCTCAAATCTCCTGCACAGGCACTATATCTATATTCAGAAATAGCTTTGAGGAGACACAGAAGTGGCACTGTAAAAGCCACTGTTGTCCACAGTATACATATTCATTTTTTGAGCTTGCCATAGTCTCTGGACAAACCAGTTTTACAGGGTTTTGTAGCATTTTAACTTGTGCCTAGGAAACTAGACCTCTGCAGCACCGCCAACACTGCTGCAATAGGGGTATGTTCGCCTGCTGGCCTGCGTATATACCTGTGACAAACAGCATACCCACCCTGCCTCAAATGACAAGAATAACAATAAATATTGAGAGCACATCAGCATAAGCACTTGTCTGTTAAAAAAAAAAAAGCAAAAGTAAAAGAGAACAGTACACAGCTACATGTTCCCCCACAGCAATTTCCTGCTACTTTAAGAATGTTTAGCTACCTATCCATCCAACCATCACACACGTATAAACACACATACGTATACATATTTAGTAATAGGCACATAATCTCCAGCATTCCCTTGAGACTGAAATAAACTAAACCAGAAATGGTTGCAATCCATTGGATCTGTTGTCCTTAAACCATTTTCAGTGCTCCCTTACTTGCTAAATGATGTGGTTAACTTTCTGTTCTGCTGCTACTTGACTTCTCTTTAGTTTTTAACACTGTTAATTATTTTATTCTTTTCTCTTTAGGTTTTGGTGGGCATATGCTTATCTTTTGGACATTCATTTTCTGTATCTTTCCCATCTTTCAGTTGGAGTTCCTTAGGGCTCAGTCCCCTTCTCTCTTTTATCTTGATCCTTTTATTTGTTCTTTTTTCAATGACATTGGGGCTGTTCACACAACACATAGCCCACACTCAGCAGTTGAGTGTGGGTTGTTTTGAACCGTGAGTTGTTTGTTGAACCATGGGTTAGTGTGATGTCTGAACGCAGCATGTTTTCTGCAGGGTGGGTTATGTTAACCATGCAGTGTGGCTTGTTAACCACCCTAAACAACCCAGCAACAAACCATGGATTCTCAAGGTGGCTTGTTCAAAAAAATAAGCAACACTGCATGGTTAACAAGCCACCCCATCTGCATTCAGACAACACGCTAACCCACAGTTCAACAAACAACCCACAGTTCAAAACAACCCACTCAACCACTGAGCGTGGGTTAGCATGTTGTGTGAATAGCCCTGTCTTTCTGACAAACTGCAGTTCTACTTTCCTACTTCTGATTCATCTCCATCTTTTATTTCTAATATCACTGCTTGTCTTGTTGCTATTTCTGAGTGGATGTCTTCTCACTATCTTAAGCTTTATTTAACTGCAACAGAGCTGCTGATACGTCCTTCTCCTGTATCTATACCTTCTTCTTTTTCTCGACCTGTGGATAATGCTTCTATTCTTCCTTTGCCCCAGGTATGGAACCCTGAATCTTCCTTGACTCTTTTTCTTCTTTTACTCAAGCTACTGCAAAAACTTGTTTCCAAATTCTAAATGTTGCTAAAATTCATTCTCCTTTGACTGCAGTCTTGTACCACATAAGGCTCATTGGCCTTCCTATTTGAAGTCCTGTGGAAAGTTATGAAACAGGCCCATTAATAGAATAATGCTCTGCACTGTTTCTTCTCTTTCTAAGTTAAGAGGTGTGGGGGGAGACGACTCCAATTTTTCCATTCTGTTACAGCTAACCAAGCACATTTCATGGCCCATGTGCATCTTTGAACTGCTGGGAGATTTAAAGCCTTGAGTGCTTTTTAAAGTGTTTCCAAGCAGAGTATGGTATGGAATAGAGAGAGAAAGTAAGAATGGCTAACAGAGATGGTGTAGACAGTACTGAGAGAAAAAGAGTTAGCAGAGAATGGGTTAAACATTACAAACACACCTTTCTGTGGTTATGAGCAGTGCAACCTCTTAATTAAAACATGTAGAAATGGCCCCCAAGCTGATTTAAATGGTGCACCTCTAGTGCAAAGACACTGCTTTGTTCTCTTATTCTTTCTCAGCATGATTGCTAGAATTGTCTTCTTTCTGGTTTTCCCCTCTTTCTCCCCACTTCTTCCATTATTAATTCTGCTAACCATTTGTTTTTGTTTTTTCCCCATGTCTTCCCTTCTCCTTTATTACACCCCCTTCAATTAGATCTGATAATGAAACAGAACCAATGCAATCTTTTTTCCTTGGCTCCTTATTTGTGTTCTCTTCTGTCATTTTACTAACCTTCTTGACATCTCTATTATGCAGATACTTTTCTCTTGTTTAAATCTCAGGTTACTTCACCCATTTCAGGGGAAGAAACGGAAGCAGTGACAGATTTTACTTTCTTGGGCTCCAAGATCACCACAGACGGTGACTGTAGCCATGAAATTAAAAGACGCTTGCTCCTTGGGAGGAAAGCTATGGCAAGCCTAGACAGCATAGTAAGAAGCAGAGACATCACCTTGCTGACAAAGGTCCGTCTAATCAAAGCTATGGTTTTCCCAGTAGTAATGTATGGCTGTGAGAGCTGGACTATAAGGAAGGCTGAGCGCCGAAGAATTGATGCTTTCAAACTGTGGTGCTGGAGAAGACTCTTACGAGTCCCCTGGACTGCAAGGAGGTCAAATCAGTCCATCCTAAAGGAAATCAACCCTGACTGCTCATTGGAAGGACAGATACTGAAGCTGAAGCTCCAGTATTTTGGCCACCTAATGCGAAGAGAAAACTCCCTGGAAAAGACCCTGATGCTGGGAAAGACTGAAGGCAAAAGGAGAAGGGGACGGCAGAGGATGAGATGGCTATATAGCATCACCGATGCAATGAATATGAACTTGAGCACGCTCCGGGAGAGAGTGCAGGACAGGAAGGCCTGGCGTGCTATGGTCCATGGGGTCACGAAAGAGTCGGACACGACTGAACAACAATACTTCTCTCATCATCCTACACTCCATTCTTCTCTTTCAACATCTACACACCTCTCCCTCATTCAAGTGTTTCTGAAAATATATCTCCACTCACACATCTTTAACTTTTGATCTATGCTTCTTCTACTTCCCCTTCCTCTTTTGTGTCTTTCCCTACCCTAATAGTCCTTTTTTTAAGACTGTAAGTCTGCTGGCAGAGTTTCTTCCTTTGAAGTTAAATGTACAGCACCTAGTGTCTGAGGCACTTTATAAATAGTGCATATTGTTACTATTAGATACAACCAGGAATTAGGAAAAATAAACCAACAGACCTTTCCATCTGAGGCCAAGTTTCCGCCTCCTACCACTTGCCCTGTTGATGGTTTCTGATAAGTACTTCTCCCATGTAATTGCCCTAATCTTTTCCTCATAATGATTAAATCCTAAAACTTATGTTTGAGTTCAACTTGTATCAAAATATTTTCAATTGGCTCTAAATCACATAGGTTATAAAGTCACAATACACTAATTTCACAAAGTCTTTTTTCCATAAAAGGGTATAATATTGCTGCAATGTATATCTATGTCAAGCCTGCTATTTTTCTATTTATTGTTTTATATGGCTGAATATCACATCCTGTCTTTCCTAAGTACATCATACCTATTGTTTAAATATCCCCACAGTTCTTCACTGAGTTACTGAAGACTGCAACACCCACAAAAGTATTAAAACCGATTTGGAACACTATAACCTGAATATTCCCGAGGAGAGTACATAGTGAGATTGGGACATTTTAGTATTAAATAAATAAGTAAAGCAACATGCAGAATATGCAGCCTCTTTCAGCTTTTGCCTAAAAAATGTCTTTCTGAACAGACAGCAGAAATTAGTTTTATAGTAGAAACATGTTACAATTCACAAGCATTAATTTCTAATTACAGAGATTTTAAAGCATCACAGGAGATTATTTACAGTAGCATAGCTATTTTAGTCCAATTGTTCAAAATTTCCTCTGATGGTTTTCCAGCAAATGCACTGCAAAGTAACTGTCCAAAGCCATTGCTCTAAGTGCGATACATCAAAATTAATCTGGCACCTGTGTAAGATTTGGCAGTCATACTCAATAAACTGTTTCAGCCATGATTTGCCAGTGACTGACAATTCTACCAGAGAACACTGGGCATTGAGCTTTCTACGCTTCATTACCGTGCTTCACCAGTCAATATACACTGTTTGCAAGCAGAGTGCTGTCGCTCACCTAATCACTCATTACAAGATTAGTCTAATTGCAAAATCACCCCCTGGAACCAACACAGACACTTTATTTGCATGTAGAACACTCTAAAAGTGGGAATTCTTCAATTATTGGGAACATCTCTTGTTAAAATGACTTGAATATATTGCATGTTCTAAAGCAATCAGTCAGAGGAAAGAAAAATATGCATACTATTGAACTAAATTAGATTTAGATGTTGGAAAGTCTGCATCTTCTCCAAAAAGTACCGTAACCATGAAACCTCGGACTGACACATCACTGCTTTCAAACATACGCACTCGCGCACGCGCACACGCACACACACACACACACACACACATTATCAATGCATGCCTGGATACATCATCTTGCCAACAATGATTATCAAAAACCTGAGAGCCACTGGAGAGAACAAGTGCCTCTTGATTCACTCTCTATTGGAATTCTGCAGACAGCAGCCCTGAGTTACAAAAATGCATCCTATCTGGGTAGCTCATTTGTTCTTCATTTGTATTGTACTGCATTTAACAAGGTTGTGCATAATCTTTTGAAGGCATGCAAATCATTTTATTTTGTGTATCACCTAGGAAATTAAGTGCTGCCTTTGCCTTTATCTCGTTAGCAGAAGTCATTACATCTCTTTTCATGAGCCAAGATAAATTTAACACAAATTCAGTTTCTAGGGGGAAAAGTACATAGGATCAAATACTACTTAAAATGCATTTAATTTTCTCAGTTCTCCGAATTGTATGCAACAATGCCATACTTAATGATAAACGCATCAGCTCTCCTTTTCTACTACTAGAACAGTTGCTTCTCTGGGACATTGTTTATATTTTTCACAGCTACCTCAAAAGGACATGTAGGTTTGATAGGTTTGGCACTCTTGTTTCTCAGCTGTCAGTAACTCCTGTTAAACCCTTGAAAAATATAATACCTTGTATTGCTGATTTCTATTTGTTAACCTGAAAAGTTTCACCCATGCATCAACAGAGGCTGTGCATACCTATTTGTTTTCTGCATGTCCAAGCATATCAGTTCAGGCTTTAGGGTGCAGCTTACCCAACAAACCGACAAGGAAAGAGTTATCTTTCAACTAGGGAGCACTTTGTTTCTTTAAAAGCCTTTACTATTTAGAGTTCCAATTAAAACACTCTAAAATCGAAGCAATGCTTTTTAAAAATACATAAATTCTGAAGGTCAAACAATAGGGTATTCCTAACACATTCCTTCATATTACCCATGCTGCAAACCACTAGGCTAACTGTGTTTTAATACTTATATGCAATCTCTTTTCAATAGCTCAACTGTAGGTTTTGGTGCATTCACTACAACAGATACTTTTAACAATTACACTGGCAATTCTTATCCTCTCTTGTAAAGCCAGATTCCTGGAACAGAAATTCGGTTATCATTTACAAGACTAGCAGATGAACACACAACAACTGTAGTAAATACAGTTCACTTCACCATATGCCATAGTCCTCTCTTTTATGAGTTTAACAGGTAACATAAGAAGAAATGTTGGCAACTCAACAAAAGAAAGATGGAAAAAGGAACAGGAGATGAGGGAACACATCAGAATTGGAACTGTACTCAAGAATAACATGAGGTAAATCAGCTAAGGCAACTGAGTATAGCAAGTTATTTTAATGGTACAACTAAACAACACCTAAATAGTAGAAGAAATTTGATTTTGCCTCTTACACATGAGGCAGTGAAAGCATTAGATTCGGACCTTGATAATAATTTTATTCTTTGGCTTATCTGAATTACCTTCTCTTAAAATATTTAAAATTTATTGTACACCCAATACATGCAGTGACAAAGAAAGCCATGAAAAGCAAATGCAAATTCAGGCATAACACTTTGTTTTTTTTGAATGAGCCCTCAGCATTTCCAATTTAAATAAAAAGCATAAACAAAACTTATTTATACTACCATAGTAATGGTACACAAGAACATGAAGTACAATTCCAGGCAAGAAAGGAAAGGACACAATTCCAAACTGCATAAAATTCTCATTGCACAGCAATTTTCAATCAAATAGGATGTACTGGAATAAAAAGTCTCACATGATGTCCCACTCTTCCTGGCCATAATCCATTCTAGCCTCCTGGATATGACACAATAATTTGTAGAATGAATAAATTTAACTTCCACTTCAAGATTGATCATTCAGCCAAATTGTTACTGGGTTGGATCCAGACTTAGTCTTGCTTAAAGTCAATGACTTACTTGTCCTATTTATTTCAGTAGGTCTACTCTAACCATGACTAAGTCTGGATCCAACTCACTGCATTTCAGGTAAGTTATTTAAATTACAATCTCCAATTAGTTTAAACCAGCCTTCCTCAACCTAGTGCCCTCCTTATGTTTTTACTACAGCTCCCATCATCCTCAGCCAGCATGGCCAGTGGCTGGGCTGGCTAGGGATGATGGGGGTTATAGTCCAACACATCTGGAGAGCACCAGGTTGAGAAAGGCTGATTTAAACCAACAAGAACTTAATCGGACACTAACATGCTAAAAGTGCAAAGAAGAATCTCTTTGTGTTTAAGGACCACCTGCATAGTTTATCCCCACTTCCAGGAACATAGGAAATTGCCCAAGTCAATCCATTGGTTCATTTAGCTCTGTGTTGTCTACACTGATTGGTAGTAGTTTTCCACCATTTCAGACAAAAGCCTTTCCCATCCTTACCTGGAAATGTCAGAGATTGAACCTTCTACCAGCAAAGCATGTGCTCTACCACTAAGCTATGGGACTTCTCCTTGAACTTCCCCCAGTGTCAGAGCCTGATTAACCCCTTGCTGGTTTGAACTGGAGGTGGGAACAATTGTTCATAGCTCAGGATTCAATTAAATTCAAGAGTTACAAAAGATTTTTATGGTGAATGTACCTATTTGGCTTTATTGATTGCTATATTTGTTTTCTCTGCTTGTTGTCTCATTCAGAGAGTTTTACTGGTGTTTTAAATTGTATCTTGGTTTTATTTTTGTTTTCCACTTTGAGAATTGTTATATTGAAAGGATATAAATTTATATAAATATAAACAAATAGATTTTACATAAATCAAAAGACATTCCACTCAGCAGCTAATTTTATGGTTAAGAGAAAGTAAGGTACTCATTTATTAAGCATTAAGAATGTCTTATATCCTTTAAATTCACAGTAGCATTTGAAGAAATTACAGATTGCCACGACAATAAAATGCTTTCTGTAATCGATTCCTCATATTCATGCCTTTTTGTGAGCCATTTTCCCAACAGCTGTTGCCACAGACACTTAATTACAAGGGGATAGTGGACTGCCTTGTTTTAGACTCTGAATGGCACATAAGCCATGAATGCATGGAAATTACACATTTCAAATGCCAGTAGTTTAAAGCAGCCACAGTTCTTTTAATAAGATTAAGGCCTCTTGCTTTATCTAGCTAAGCTAGGAAACTAGGAAACAAATCTTTCATCCTTAACATCAAATGGAACATGTCCTAACCCTATTACCCTTCAGCAAAATGTAATCACTCTTGTTTAGAACTTTAAAATGGATTTTAAAATTGTCTCTCAAGTAACTAAGATATATCCACTTTCTAAGTTGATATTATTTTAATCAAAATTATAACCATACCTGTATAGCAAATATTTAGTCATTTTTCCAAATTCTTCATGAGAAGAGTCAGAGCCAGCTACCTGACCAATAGCATTTTGCCACACTTAAAGAGAACTGTTGCCAGGGGGAAGAGATAAAAAGCTGCCCCTCCGTCTCTTTCCTATTCTGGACTATTCAAGAGATTCTCACCCTCGTACCTTTCCCAGACATGTAAAGCAATCCTTACATCAAATGTAATGGTGGTACACCTACTCTGTTCCTATTCATCTTTTGCAGTTGTGCTTTTTAGCTCAGGGAAAACATAATTTTAGTTTCATGTTCCTCACACCCCACTGTAAAATGGTATGCAAGTGTGCAGTGGAGGTTTACTTATTTTTCCCATAAGAGCAATCTCTTCTGAGAGTTTGACAGTATCCCTTAATGTTTTCTATTTATTATATTCTGGCTTTATCTGAAAATGCAGACATGAATGGTGATCAAACACAGCCACCCCTACTAGCAAAAAGGCATTATTGGGGACACTCAGATCTATCTTAAGATTCAAGAATCAGTTGATCAAGGCAACCAAAAAGAATCCTAATATTACCCTGGAGGGGACTATAACAAAGAGGAATGTCACGGTTTGGGGGGACTGATAAGATTCCACTCCAGTGTGCAACAAAAGCAGCTCTGTGGGCCACCCAGAGAGTTGCTGCAGAGACCGCATACAGAGCATACAAACAAACAAACCAAAGCATCCAACCTTGGTGCTGAATAAGGGTATTCTAGAATATACTAGCAAGTTAGACTTCTTATTGCAGCTCGAAGTATCACTTAGTGGCGGGAGCCACAGAATAAATAACAACCACATTCCAGAGAACTACTTTAATACATCCAGGGTCTTATAAGTGGCCAGTGGGATTTTTGATTCCACACTTCCACCTACCACTGTAATGGAAGATTCTTCACTTCATGCTACCACACTTTTTGAAATCCTTTTAAATTTACATTTTTAAAACAGATGGAAAAGAAGAAACAATCTTCACCTTGTTGGGAGGGAGGACGTACAATTTCCCATCAGCCCTTTTTTCCTCTTGCTGGTGATTAGGGCCCCTCCCCTTAGCAGCCATAGGGCAACAAACTGCAGCAGCAGAGTTGTATTGGAGAGGGGGAAGAGGGCTAATGACCTGAACTGGGCTGATCTTCCCCTAGCCTAGTGGGACTCATGACTGGAGGGAGATGACCGCACAATAGTTCTTCATTAGCCAGCTGGTGGCTGGGATAAGAGTATCCTATCTCATGCCTCTGCAGCTACAGAGAACAGATGAAATGCTTCAAAATGTATTTATTTATTTATTTACAACATTTGAGTGCTGTTCCCCATCCAAACAGATTCCAGAGTGGTGAACACAAGAAGTACAATAGTAAAAAAAAAAAAAAGATTAAAACAGCATATTAAAATTATTAAAAACAGAATGCCAATAAAGACCATGGCTGGTCAATTAAGGAATGCTTACTGGAACACCACTGTTTTCAGGAGGAGCCGGAAGCAACACAGTGTTGGCGCCTGCCTGACCTCCAGGGGCTGGGAGTTTCAAAGAAAGGGGGCCACCACACTGAAGGCTCATCTCCTGGTGGACTCCAATTGGGCCATAGGCCCATATGGAACTACCAGAAGCATGCCATCTGATGACCTCAGTGAGCAGGCAGGATGGTAAGGGAGAAGGCACTCTCTCTCAGATATCCTGGTCCCAAATTGTTTGTATACTAGTACCAAAATTTTAAACCCGGCTCAGTAGCGAATAGGCAGCCACTGCAGTTCCCTCAGCAAAGGAGTTACATGCTGAAAAGGGGCAGCTCCCAACAACAGCTGAGTTGCTGCGTTCTGCACTAGCTCTAGCTTCCAGAGCAGCCTTAAGGGCAACCCTACATAGAGTGCATTGCAGTAATCCAATCTTGAGGTTACTAGCGCCTATACCTCTGTAGCCAAGCTATCCCGGTCCAGGAGAGGCTATAATTGATGAACCAGCCAAAGCTGGTAAAAGTCACTCCAAGCTGCCATGGACACTTGGGCTTCCAGTGACAATGATGGATCTAGGAGTACCCCCAAACTACAAACCTGATCTTTCAGAAGTAGTACAAGCCTATCCAGACAGGAAATGACCCTATCTCCCGGACTCGGGAACCACTCACCCACAGGGCTTCCGTCTTGCCTGGGTTCAGGTTCAGTTTAATGGCCCTCATACAGCCCATTACTGCATCTAGACACTGATCCAGGACTTGCACAGCCTCACCTGATTCAGATGTCACAGGGATATCTGAATCAGGAGAGACAGAGCTGTGTATCATCAGCATACTGCTCCAAAGCCCCTAATGATTGTTCCCAGCAGCTTCACATAGATGGTAAATAACATTGGGTACAAGATGGTACCCTGTGGAACCCCATAGCTCAATTGCCAAGGGGCTAAGGAATGGTCACCCAATGTTACTGTCTGAAATCAACCCCACAGATAGGACTGGAAACACTGTAACACAGTGCCATGGAGTTGATCCATGAGGATACCATATTCGATGGCATGAAAGGCCAATGAGGGGTTAAGCAGAATTAAGAGGGTTGCACTCCCTCGTCCCTCTCTCGATAAAGGTCATCCATCAGAGCAACCAAGGCTGATTCAGTACCGTAACCAGATCGAAACCCAGACTGGAGTGGGACTAGATAATCAGTGTCCTTCAAGAGTGCCTGCAGTTGCTCCACCACAACCCTTTCAAGAACCTTCTAGGAAAGGGGTATTTGCAACTGGGCGGTAGTTATCTAGTACTGTTGGGTCCAGGGTGGAAGAAGAACTAAATGCTCTCGCTTTTAGTTCTACATGGATTAAAGTAGCCATGGTGCCCTCCAAATATGGACTACAACTCCCATCATCACCAGCCAGCATTGGCTGGAGGATACCAGGCTGGGAAAGGCTGGATTAAGGAAATATAGAATTACCCTGAGGGGAGCTTCCTATGAAAAGCAATTAAAGAGGTTGTTTGTGGTCAGAATGAAGGGATGGGAGAGAATGGAGAAGAATGTCCCAACTGACAGCATGTTTCAGTGAAGAATGCTGCTTTTGATCTAGTAGCATTAATCATCTGGGAAAACATCAGTATAGGCATAATAACTGTCATTCATAATTAACACTTTGAAACAAATTCAAATACAAAACTCTTAAGTGCATAAGATTACAAAGGCATAAGATTACTCCAGTTAAAATACCAAAAAGCATGAAAATACTTAACCAACAATTCATGCTATCTATGGTCATCACGGCAGCCTTAATTTTGCATTGCAACATAAGGAAACAAAACAACTAAGACCTCTAACAAAACTTAGAAGGCATCTGCCTAATCTTAAAAGATAATGGAAGTATTTATGAGAGCTTCAATTGGCAGTTAATTCAGAAAGGAGTCTGGAATGGAGTTATTTACTCTTGACTGCACTTCCTTCACTTTTCTCAGATTGAAGTGGAAATCACAGGAAATATCTAGTGTGTACTATTAGTCAAGGTGGATCCAGGGGCAGAGCTGGTGTAGGTGTTATTCATATACTTTCAAGACAGTGGGCACCAAGCAGGAGTTTGGGAGGATGTATTTTGATTTTAAAATAATCCAGGGTAGTTCTTTTTGTGGCACAATGTGTGTCAAGCACTTGGGCGTAGCAAGCACATATAAAACACAGCCACGTTAGTTAAAGATAAATAAGGAATCTCCAAAGTCTGTAATGCAAAAGGAGGTGAACAGTAGGAACTGGAGACAACATATGGAGCAGGCCCATGGAACTTGAATGGCTGGATTTGAGAATGATGGGAGTGGGGTGCTATTTGTGGAACATAGGTACCAGTTTTGACCTTGCTGTTATTTTTCTGGAAATCCAGAATTTTCTGTAACTCTTTAAGCTTTCAAACAATACAGGAAACAAGTGAGTTACAGTGCTTTAAAACTGAGTCTTTACATCATTGGTGTGGGCGATGCAGAATTAGTACTGGTACTTAAGCTACACTGTTGAGGGCAGGAATTGCTCAAAATTCATTTTCATTCCATTTGTCTTAACATTTTCTCTTATTGGTTGCCTGCCGCTAAAGAAATTATGGGAAAGGGTAGCTTAAGCATTAGCACCAAGGAAGCATGAGTTCAATTGCAAATGTTACTTGTGATTAAGTTACCATGTTAATTTATGTTTTAAGGTGTTAATTGATATCAGCCTTTGTTTCCTCTCAAAATCATTGAGCTGTGTTTGCAAAGTTAATGCTAGTCACGAAAATGAAAGTTGTGCAAGTCATTTGCTTTATCAGTCATGTAATTTAGTGACCTCTCATACAAAATATATATTTATTTCTCTGGCCTGGGTACATTTAGAATTGAGGACTCAGTGGCATAGGCTCCCATTTTGTATTGAATATCAGATAACATGGTTTGTTAACTTCATGGTGATTGGGCAGTACACTGAATTCACACATTGGCAAGTATAATTGTCATAAAAGTATACACTGTAGGCAAGGCCAAAACTATATGAGCCCAAATCAACTTCAGGCCTTCCTAAATTAAAAAAGTCACGGTCTTCTCCACTATGGTGAGACATATAGTATTTCTACTTAAATTACACTTATAATTTCAAACTTTGCATCTGAAACTAGCATATACAAATTTTATGCAAACCTGCCTACTCCTGTCCTTTTCTTATGTGATCAGTAAGTGGCCATCCTATTAATTCTCCTTTTGCATCTTATATTTTTATTACCCTCCTCCTTTTTGGATGTAGTTTTGCATTTATCTGTGCACATTTTTAAAAAGTTATGCTGTGGAATAACTTTAGACTTCTGGACACCCACATTCAAAGTCTCCATCAACTAGCCTTAAACAAGTCACTGACTGTCCTAACCTACTTTAAATGGTTGTTGTGAAGATAAATAGGGATGATAAAGCATTTGTACTCTGAAAAGTGCTACAGAAATTAGTAATTCAAAACACAGGGATTTCTGTTTCAAAAAGTTTAAACAGAAGAGCTGATTAGGATAACTGAACTCTACTGCTTCTAATTCTATGGATATTCATGTACTCCAAAATCAGCTCTATACAGGCAGAACTCAAAAGTGCAAGATGACGCTGAATAGTTTAGCGTCATCCTGCTTTCCCTTGACTCACCACTGTTTTCTCCCACAGGGGAGCGGGCCAGATGGGTGGCAGATAGATAGACGGACAGACAGACAGATAGAAATAAATAAATAAATTGGGGGGTGGGGGCAGATTCAGTTAACTTTACTCTAGTTTGCTCTCTGGTTTGGTTCACAAATGAGCTGGTAAGATTATTTATACTTGTTGCTGGAAAAACCCTACTCTGGTTAACAAACAAATGATAACATCTTTAGACACTGCAGAAATGGACTAATTACTGACATAATCCATAGAAGGGTCTCCATTATTAACAAGTAATTTAGTGACTGGAATGTGCAATGTAAATCACTTAAGGCTGGAAAGGCATGTATCGTTTAACATTTTTCTTGTATTAAACAAATTTCTGCATCAAGTAATAAATGCTGAACAGTTTAATAGAACACACTCACACACATGAATAATAGCAAATGGTCGGAGAAAGAAAAGGTCACTACAGTACATTAACCCAATCTGTAGCACAATTCTTTGGGGACACTCTTCTGCAAGAGTAAGCAGTACATCGTATGCACAAGGCAAGTTCATTACGCTGCATCTTCCATAAGGACACAAGAGGGGCCTGCTGATCAGACCACAGCTGCTTCTAGTCCCGTCTCTTCACAGCATGCGCTTCCAGAAGACGACAAGAAGGGTGTGAAGGCAACAGCCCTCCCTAGTCAATGGTAGGGGAATACTGTTTCTGAATCTGGAGGTCCCATACAGCCATGATAAATAGTAGCCTTCGACAGCTCCATGAGTTTGTCTAACTCTAATCCTTTTCATAAGGCATACAAAAGCTGGTGGTCATCATTCATTACATCTTGTGACAGTAAATCCCATAAAGAAACAAACATGTAATTCTATGGACAAATTTATATTTGAGACCGCTGCAGCTTCCCCACTGTCCTCACAATGGAATTAACAAGAATGTGCCCATAGGAAGATCAGCAATATGTGTTATTCTCTTGAAGCCATGATTGATCCAGGACAGTATACGGGAGTTTGTTTTTTATAAAGAGCTTTGGCTCTTCGAATTATTGATTTGATTTTTAAGGCTGATAGCAACTTTAAGGCTTAGCTAGCAATGTCTACCACCTTAATATAAACCAAATATTCACCAAAGTGGTTTGGGTAAGAAAAGTAAGCAGAAAGACACTTTAGAAATGTTTCTCTCATGCTTACATTTAAGGCCTGGTACAAGTATCAGGTCCTGGATTTTTCTTGTTGTTGATCATTAAAATTGTTTAGATATATGTGCCTGTGTGTGCGCTGCCTGCTTATACGTTTGTATGTAAATAGCTTTTATACTATGTATAATGTATTTTAAGGTTTAATCTGTGTAAACTTCCCAGAGAGCTTCAGCTATTGGGGGATAGAGAAGTGTCATAAATGAAATGAAAATATAGCTGTTAACCAAGTCTTATAACAATGTTTAGGAGCCTGTGGATGTGTCCTACAGACTCACATTAAAGGAATGTGCACATTAATTCCTTCCTCCCTTTAATATTGGAGCTAGTCTGGTGCTTTGTTATGTTTTTATCAGGATGTTGTTAGCTATTATTAACTCAGACCATAGTCTGTAAGCCCACTTTTAACTAAAGTTCCAAACTGTAGTTTGGCTAACCATGATTAGCAAAATGCTAGTACAGATTAACCATGAGGATGAGTATTTGTAAATGAGAGAGGTGGAGAGGACAAAGGAGTTGGGAGTGTGCAAGCCTCAAGAAGAAGGAAGAGGGACTTGAGGGAGAGGAGTTTGTGAGCCAGTGAGGTCCTCTCACTCTAAGAATACAACAGGCCTAAAACGTAGACTCATACAAGGGTATTTGTCTCCCTACTAGCTTTAGAGCTGCAGATACTCAAATGACCTTCTAAATTGAAAGAGACATTACATTAGAGCAAACATGAATACCAAAGCTAACTCTGCAATCCTACTTTAGGACAGTGCATTCACACAAGAACTGAGGTATAAAGATCTAACTGAAGACACCATCTTCAGTTCGGGCAATTTTTTTCTTCAGATAAACCACACCTGCTCAACAAGCAAAGAAAAGGTGATCTTTTTCCTACCTCATTGCTGTTCTTGTTTTTACTGAGTAATAACTTCTGAACTACCTGCTGGAGGGGTAATGTTAATTGGAACAGTGAAAAATGCAGGTTACTTACCTGTAACTGTAGTTCTTTGAGTGGTCATCTGTGCATTCACACATATGGGCTCTGCGCCTGCAAGGAGCCTTGAAACGGGAAACTTCTAAAGCTGCAGAGTTTTTGGCAGGAACCCCTCCTCCACCATCCAGCATATGTATCCTTAGCAGGTTCCCGCCTCTTCCCTCAGTTCCGTGAGACCAACATTGTGGCCTCGAAACCAAGAGAAGTGAACACTTCAGTACCAAATATCGAACTTGAGTATGACACCGAAGTGGGGATGGTGGGTGGGTTATGTGAATGCACAGATGACCACTCGAAGAACTACTGTTACAGGCAAGCAACCTGCATTTCTTCTTTGTGGTCTCTGTGCATCACACATATGGGCGAGTAGCAAGCGAACTTACCCAGGAGGTGGGTCAGTATCCCATTACAGTAGAGATGACAGGATAGCACCACCAAAACACAGTCTGTTCTCGCCTGAGAATCCAACCTGTAATGCTTGACAAAGGTGGATGGTGTCAACCATGTAGCTTCACGACATAGTTCAGGAACAGAAACCCCTTTGTCAAATGTGACGGATGTCGCTACCGCCCAGTAGAGTGCACTCTAACTGGGGAAGACACTTTATGTCCAGCCAACTCATATGAGAGCTCAATGGTCTTAACAATCCAAGACACCAGCCTTGAGTGGACAGAGGTTGGCCCTTCCTTCTGCTGCCATAACAAACAAAAAGGCGCAGTGATAAACAAAATTGTTCCGTCCTCGCTTTGTAAAATGCAAATGCACAACGCACATCGAGTGTGTGTAATGTTGACTCCAAAGGTGTGGATGGGGAGGGAAAGAAAGCAGGCAGCACAACATCCTGATTCAAATGGAACTCTGAAATAACCGTAGGCAGAAAAACAGGATCAGGGCGCACCACCACTTTATCACAATGAAACTGGAGATACAGCTGGCCAATCCTAAGTGCACAAAGCTCACTAGCCCGACGTGCAGATGTTATGGCCACTAGAAATGCCACCTTCCAGGAAAGACACAACTCTACTGTGGCGAGAGGCTCAAATGGTTTCGATGAAAGTGCTTTTAGCACAACCGAAAGGCTCCAGGTAGGTACCATCGATCGAAACGGGGGTGCTAAATTCCTCATCCCTTTTTAAAACCTTTTAGTCATAGGATGTGAAGAAACAGAAAAACCCTCAACAGGAGGGAGAAAAAGGCAAAAAAGCGGACAGGTAAACCCTGAGGGAGGAGAGTTTAAGTCCTCTCTCAAAAAGTGAAAGGAGAAATTGGAGATTATGAATTGAGCATCCCTTGGCATGGAAAGACTGCTGACAAGCAAACGTCACAAATTTATCCCACTTCCTTGAATAGAGATAAATGGAGGGTCTGCGCGTGGCGTCTAGGATCTCTGTACTCTGTACTCTGTCTGGGGCTTCAGGATCATTTGTCACTGGATTTTCCATGCTGTCATGCACAGAGTCAATAGGTATGGGTGTCGAATCTGACCTCCCTCTCTGGACAGCAGAGATGGGGTTATTGGGAGCCATTGATACTGGCCCTTCACCATCCTCATTAGGGGCTCAAACCAGGGCTGGCGTGGCCACCAAGGTGTTATCAGGATGCAGTCGGTACCATTTGTCGCAATCTTCGCCAAAACCTTGGTTATTAATGGAAATGGCGGGAAAATGTAAAACAGAGTCCCATCCCATTGACAAACAAAGGCATCTCCCAGTGAGCCCAGACCCCATCCTGCTCTTGTGCAGAAATGGTGGCAGACAGCGTTGCTTGCAGTGGCAAACAAGTTGATTCGTGGTGTACCTCAGCACTTGGAAGAGGTTGGTCAGAACCAATCTGTCCAACTCCCATTTGTGGGATGTTTGCATTGACCAACTCAGCTGATCTGCCAGAACATTGTCCACTCCCGTGACATGTAAAAAGGTAAAGGTAAAGGTGTCCCCAACCAGTCGTGTCCGACTCTAGGGTGCGGTGCTCATCCCCGTTTCTAAGCCGAAGAGCCAGCGCTGCCCGAAGACGCTTCCGTGGTCATGTGGCCGGCATTGCCTATTCATATATACAGTCACCGTCATGTCGTCCAATGTCACTTGGACCAGCCAGCCTGTCAGGTCCAGTTCGAAGGCGCGAATTGCCTTGTCCACTGCTGTCAGCTCTAGAACATTTATGTGTTGAGTGGCTTCGCTGGTGGACCACCTGCCATGCACCATTAGTGTCCGGCAATGGGCTCACCATCCTGAGAGGGACGTGTCTGTCATCACCACCACCAATGGGGATAACTGGATAAATGGGAGACCCTGATTCAAGTTGGTTGGTACCGACCACCATTGTAGAGAATCCTTGATGTTGGATGGGAGCGTCAGCCTGGTCCAGCAAGCACTGAGTTTGTTGTCAAAATTTCAGATGAACCAATTCGGTAGGGGTCTAATCTGCAGCTGTGCATATCAGACGACAGCCGTAGTAGCTGCCATAAACCCCAGGAAGCATTGTACTTTGTACGCTGTGGTGGACTTGCTTGTCTGCACATTTGATGAAAATGTGACTCCTGTCTGTTGTTTGGTATCAGATAGGAAAGCTCTGCCCACTTTGGAGTCTAATAGCACCCCTATAAACATTATGATCTGAGTAGGCAGCAGGTGAGACTTTTCAAGGTCTGAGAGTATTGAGGAGATTGCAGGTCACCTCTATTGACTGCAGGAGCTGTGCCTTTGTCGACGCTACCAGAAGCCAGTCGTCTATGTAAGAATAAACTTCTATCCCCTGCAATCGAATATGGGCACACACGACTGCCATGCACTTTGTAAATACTCTTGGTGTGGTGGCGAGACTGAAGGGCAGAACTCTGAGCTGATAGATGTCGGGACCGATGGCGAAACGGAGGAAATGCTGGTGAGACTGCTCTATGGCTACATGGAAGTAAGCGTCCTTGAGATCGATGAAGGCGAACCAAACTCCTCGGAAAAGGAGGAGAAGAATAGATCCCAGAGTGACCATGTGGAATCTTCTGGGTGAAATGTATTTGTTTAGCTGCCTGAGGTACATTATTGGCTGAAGGCCTCCATCCCTCTTTGGTATCGTGACGTAACGAGAATAAAAACCGTCCTTCAGTTGGTTCTGTGGAAGCGGCTGAATTGCCCCTTTGACAAGGAGGGTCTGAACTTCAGTAAGGAGGAGTAGAGATGGAGCCCTAAACTTTAAGATACCGAGGGGAGGGATGGCGCCAAATTCAATCAAATATCCTTTCCAGAATATGGCTAGAACCCATGAATCTGTTGTGATGTGTCTCCATGCCAGATGGGATTTCGCCAAACATGTCCCAAAAAGGGGAGGCTGGTGGTAGGATGATCGAAGAATGGGTAGCAAGTCAAGGACACCGCTTGCCTCTAACCTCCTGCTTCTTGCGGTAATCCTGGAACCTCAAATGCTGGAAAGACTTCCCTTGCCAGCCTGTCTGTGGTCGTTATTGTTACTGACCAAGTCCAGGGCTGTACGGCTGGTATCTAGGGACTGAAGATTGAAACCAGCGATGACGTCTAGTTTGTTGCTGTTCAGGTTGTGAGAGAAAACCCGTCCGACGTGCCGTGGTGCAAGCTTTCTGTACTATATCTAGTGCCTTGTCCATCTTGGCTTTAAACAAGCCGCGTCCATCAAATGGCAAGTCTTCTATTCTAGCTCTTGGCTCCTGTGGAAGACCTGAAGACTGGAGCCAAGCGTGGCATCGAAGGGTGACTGAATTCACTAGAACTTTAGAGTTGCAATCTGTTTGATGGCAAGATGTGTTAATCTGTTGCCTTGACAGTTTCAAAGCCTCCACCTTGAAAAGACGAGCCACTTCCTTCTTATCATCTGGCAAATGCTCCAGTAACTTGACCACTTTGTCCCACAACGAATGATAACCTGACATTGCAGCTTGATAGTTGGCAATGTTGAAACCCATAGAAGCAGAAGAGTACAGTCTCCTGCCAAGTAAGTCCAACCTTCTTCCTTCTTTGTCGGTTGGCGAAAAATGTACTCTCCTCGACTTCCCTTGCGCTGCTTCGACTACCACAGACTCTGGTGCCAGGTGTTTGAACAAGTATTCCAAGTCAGTATTGCGCAGATGGTACATACCCTCAAGGCACTTTGATATTGATGGTACTGTAGAGGGGGCACCCCATGACTGCTTGATAGTCTCGTTAAGAGTCAGCAATAGTGGTATAGCCACAGGTTTATATGAGTCTGCATTTACTGCATCAAAGACTGGGTCCTGTATGGGTGGGGCAGCTTGCTGCATTTCAAGCCCCAGTGCTGTGCCATTCTAAGAACTTCGTCAGTGAAATGGCCCAAATCATCAGAAGGAGAGAAGGCATCATTCGCACTGAACATCGCATCAGGTGAAGAAAGTGAAAGCGGACCTGAATACTCGGAAGTAGAGTCCGACTCATAGCCCTCTGTCTCAGGCAACTGTGGTTGTGCTGTCTGTTGTGAGTTGGGCTATAGACCTGATACCGCTTCAGGGAGCGATGCCTGCGTCTGAAACATAGTTTGTACTAGACTTTGTTGTGGTGGTGCCTAAGGCAGAGTCATAGGAGTCCAATACACAGGAGGAGGCAGGGCCACATTCAGAAGGGGCTGCAATGACACTGGTCCCAGTAGCAGTGATTGATCTGGTGGTTTCAATACCATAGCTGATGGCGTTGATCGGGATTGACTGTCTTCCCAACTTGGGTGATCTGGCAAGCGGCGATATTGCCATTCCGGTTCTCCATTACATGTAGTCCACTGCACTGGCCTGGGATGTCTATGGTAAGATTGATGCCTTCCCCAATCTGATTGGGGGATCTAGACCATTCCTGGTACCAACCTCTGTCTCCACGAACAGGTGTATAAGCTCTGGAAGACAAATGTACAGAGTACACCGATTCAGGTGACCGCTGGCGCCTCTTCCAGCCCTGATCGTAGGAAGTATCTCTAGGCCGCAGAGGATGAGGTAGTGGTTGTCGAGGTGAGAGCTCTCTGGTGTCATCCTCCAATGTGGATGTTAATGGGGGAAGTTCCCATTGGTGAAAAGGCACTCTCGGTATGGGCGAAGATACGGGTGGTAGTGTCAGTATGGACTTTGGTACCAAAGTCTATCCCCAATCGCTGATTCCGAGGTGTTGTTGGGGTAGAGGCAGGAGGCTCATGTCAAACCGGTGACTGTTCTGGCAGCAGTTGAACACACAGAGGAGCAACAGCTGTCTGATCATTCACTCAGTCCCGAGCGACATCTTGAGATTTTTTGGCGGTCTTCTTTCAGTTCTTATGATCAGAAGACGAAAGGGTAGACTTTTTTGAAGACTTTGCCGTTTTGGAAATTCGTTTCGCGGGCGTCAACGTCAAAGACTGACCTGATGTTGGAGGGTCTTGGGTGCCTGGCAAAGCAGGATGTCGGGGGGATTTGGACCCCGATGCTACAGGCTCTATTGCCCCTGGCTGGGGTGGCATAACTGCCTCCACCATTGTCTTAGGGCTTTCGACAGACTCCAAAGCCCCCTTCCATAAAGCAGCTGTAAGCTGGTTCAGATCTATTTTTCCTCGCCTGCTTTGAGAAGGCGTTGCAGTGTAGACAAGTAGACCACTGAGCACCAGAATTAAAATGCAACTATGCACTGTATATAGAAATTAGAATGCAACTATGCACTTTATATAGATTCCTGTGAAGGGGCAGGTCGCTGTGCTACATCGGTCGCACCATGAGGCGGGATTGGAGGTGGTGGAGCTTGACGGTCCCGGCCAGATTGGTGTAGTGTTAGAGACGTCAAACATCTTGGTACCGGAGAAGGGCAGAAAGTGTCATGTAATTCGAGCTGCAGTCGTTGTTCAGGTTGAAACAGAGCATGTAACGGAGAAGTGGCTCCCAGGTAACGAGAGCGATCCAGGAAAAGGTTGCGGTCCCTCCTGAGCTTCCAATCTGCATCACATTACTGTCCATGGGGAGGAGACAATGAGACTGAAAAACGATCGCAAGCACAGGATGGAGAGCAGGAGCAATCACGGTCATATTGTCCCTGCCAACGATCCGTATGGTATTGATCCAGAGATTGGTATCGAAGAGGCTGCCAAGGAGAAGGCGTCGGCCGATACCGAGGTGACTGAATATCGTAACGGCGTGGTGTAGGAGACCTGGATCTCCGTTATGGAGCTGTCTGAGCTGGACAGGGTGGTGGGCTTGGGGTGTCCCTCAACTCACCCTCCTAGATTGTGGAGGTCGGATCTGAAGTCACCACCAGTGTTGGAGGAATCACAACATGGATGGGAGAATCAAGTAGAGGAGGGGGAGGCGGGACATCCCGCTCCTTCTCCTGCCATTTAGAGATTTTCTTTCTCTTCTTTTTCTCCGGTGCATCCACTGCTGGTTTAGGGTGTTTTGCCCTTTTTGAAAGTTTTTTAGCTACCGAGATAGTCAGGTTTCTTCCTGGAGTAGGTGGATCCACTCGAACAGGCTTTGCGGTTAATGGAGGAGAAGACTGAGATGCAGGGGCTGCTACCATTGTACTCGTGGAAGAAGCAACAGCGGGCGGCTCTCGAGGAGTCCGAGCCTTAGGCATATCAACCGCTTGAAGGCCCGTTGCTAAAGGATCACCTTTAGCCAATCTACTCTATTCTTGTGAGCCTGCTTCGACAGCGATTGGCAGTGGTGGCAAGATTCAACTTTATGGGATTCTCCCAAGCAGTGTAGGCATAAGGAGTGACCGTCCGAAGAAGGCACCTTACTGCCACATGCCATGCACTTTCTAAACAGAGGCTTTTGGGCCATAAGCTGGAGGAGAAAAAACGCGTTGCCGCTGAGGCAATCAACGCTCTCCAACGCTCTCCTTTTCTCTCTCTCTCTCTGTCTCGCTTGTTTTTCTCGTGTTTAGGTAAAGAAGAAAAAGATAAAGAAGGAAAAAGAACCAAGGATAAGAGAAAGGTGGAACAATACAGCTTGACAGAATGTCGAAGAAGTTCCCCATGAAGTAACGCTAAGGCGGTCGAAAAGGAACTGAGGAGGAGGCGGGAACCCACACTAAATATACCAGAGACAGTGGGGGAGGGGTTCCCGCCAAAACTACTCAGCTTGGAAGTTTCCCGAATGAGTCTCCATGCAGGCGCGGAGCCCATATGTGTGATGCACAGAGACCACGAAGGAGAACTGGCACTTACTTCTGTTGAGTCAAACCACCACCACTCCCTATCAGTGGTGTTAAACTTATGCAATTCCTTGAAACCTGGTCACTGGCTTCTTATTCTTGATAGTATGAAATCTCATCTATTATATTCAAATAACACCCTAGTACTGATTACACTTCTCTTGGACTCATGTGCTTTGAAGCATTCCTAACAAATTAAGGTGCAATTTACAGGTTAGCCTCTAACTTAGGCACCTCATGTGCACCTTATGTAGCTCTGTTCTGAGAGCTAAGACATGCACCCATCGTCAGAGACTCCCACCCCTTTTCAGATTATGTGTGTTCACTCCCTGTCCCAGCAGCGTTCCACTCTTTCTTAAGCACCCACAGAAAATAAATCAGTGTTACTACTCCCACCCCCACCCAGGCTCAGCTGCTTTTCCCTGCAGTTAAGGAAGGAAAAGGAGTAGGATAAAGCAACCAAGTCAGAAAGAAAAATTTGAAAAGCTAACAGCATCAACACGCTCTGTCTCGGGCAGCTCAAGTAAAAAAATTAAGTGCTGCTGGGAAAATGATCGGGCTCTTTCCTTGCAGTGGTTGCAGGACAAGGAGTGGGCTGGAAGAAAGCCATGTTATAAAGACATCACTGCAAGCTAATTGGCATTGCTGACCCCTATCTAAAATACGGCTTGTCTGATGAGGTGCGCTAGTAATGAGGGTGAGCCCTTCTATGTAATGGTATCAACTTGCAATTTCCAAATCTTATGCAAGAGATCATAACACTACACACACACACAAAGTATTTGCTCTAATGAAATTGCCAGTCATACAAAGGTCTGGCATCAGACAATGTGACCCGTGCTTACATAATTTGTGAACCAGTACCTACTTCGTATTTTTTAGTCATGCTTGACTTCTGGTGCAAACACACATAGGAAGCCCACCATGAGCTTTTATTGTGAGAGGAAGACGTACGTGAAAGCAGGGTCCCAGCAGACCTGATGGTCAACTCTCTCTCTTCTATGCATGGCATAGCTGCCTGGAGGTCAGGCTGCCAAAAATGAACATGAGAACGTAAGAAGAACATTGCTGGATCAGCGCCTATCTAGTCCAGCATCCTTTTTCCCATGGTAGCCAACCAGATACCTTTGGGAAGCCCACAAGAAGGAAATGGCAATAACCCTCTCCAATTTCTGTTCCCCAGTGACTGGTATGCAGAAGAATGTTGCCTCTGAACCTGGAGGTAGCACACAAGACAGCATGATTAGTAGCCATTGAAAGCCTTATATCCTTCATAAATTTGTAATCCCCTTTTAAAGCTGTTTAAGTTGGTGGCCATCACTATAACTTGTGGTAGCAAACTCTACAATTTAATATGCACTGTGTGAAGTACTTCCTTTTGTCTATTCTGATTCTCCCACCATTCAGCTTCACTGGATGAACCTGGATTCTAGTATTATGAGAAAAGCAGAAAAACCTCAGCCTATCCACTTTTTCCATACCATGCATAATGTTATACACTCTATCATTCTCGTCCCCCCTACCCATTTTCTAAGCTTGAAAACCCCTAACATTGTAACATTTCCTAAGAGGGGAATTGTTCCAGACCCTCGATCATTTTGGCTGCCCTTTTCTGCTCTTTCATCAGTTCTACAATATCCTTTTTGAGGTGCAGTGACCAAAACTGCACCCACACTGGAGGCATTCAAGATGAGGCTGGACAGCCATCTGTCAGGGATGCTCTGACTTGGATTCCTGCATTGAGCAGGGGGTTGGACTCGATGGTCTTACAGGCCTCTTCCAACCCTACTATTCTATGATACTATGAAAACTGTACAAAGTATTCTAAGTGTGGTCATACCATGAATTGGTATTCCTTTCCTACATATGCCTAACATGTAATTTGCCTTTTTCACAGCAGCAACAC
The DNA here is from genome assembly GCF_057233095.1 of Heloderma suspectum. Taxonomy (NCBI): domain Eukaryota; kingdom Metazoa; phylum Chordata; class Lepidosauria; order Squamata; family Helodermatidae; genus Heloderma; species Heloderma suspectum. Next base: position 237,534,476 of record NC_139461.1, read on the forward strand.
ACTGGGTCAATGTTTTCATTGAGCTGTCCACCACAACTCCAAGATCTCTTTTCTGATCAGTCACCACCAGCTCAGAACCCACTAGCATGTATGTAAAGTTAGGGTTTGATGTCCCAATATACATCGTTTTACACTTGCTTACACTGATTCACATTTAACAGTTTAATGGCCAATCCCCCAGTTTGCAGAGATGCATTTGGAACTCTTTGCTGTCCCTTTCTGTTTTAATCACCTTTAAATATTTGGTGTCATCAGCAAACTTGGCCACGTAACTGCTCACTCTGAACTCCAGATAACTGATGTACGTTAAAAACAACTGGGCCCAACAGAGATCTCTGGGGGATCACCACATTTACATCCCTATGTTATGTGAACTGTCCCTTTATTTCTATTCTCTGCTTTCTGTTCCAAACCAGACACTCCCCAACTCCTGCCAGCTTTACCTCAATAGGTGGTTTAAAACCAACTGCTCTGCTATATTTTTGATGTTACATGCCAACAGTATGATCCCACTCCAGTTCAATTGAAACCAGACCTTTTTGTACAGGCCCATCTTGTCCCCAAATGTTTCCCAGTCTAAATTTAAACTCTTCCTCTCTACACCACTGTTTCATCCATGCACTGACGCCCCTTAACTTCACCTATCTAGCTGGCCCTGCGTGTAAAAAAGGCAGCACTTCAGAGAAAGGTATCTTGAAGGTTCTGGCTTTCAGATTCCTACCTAGCAACCTAAATTTGGCTTCCAGGATTACACGACTACATTTTCTCACATAACTGGTGCTGACGTGCACCATAAAAATTGGCTCCTGCCCAGCACTATTTAGATGACATACGACATCTGCCAACTTTTACACCAAGCAGGTAGGTCATTGTGTGGTCTACATTGTTACAAAGTAGCCCTCTTTTGACTGAACGGTACTGACTCCATTCTGAGACACAGCCACAAAGCCAGGCATCTTCATCCCTAGCCTCAGCAAAGGTGGGAGAAAGGCACAGGAATGGGGTTGAGAGTAGGGATGTTAGAGAAATCTGCCGCGGATTCAAATAAGGCCAGAATCTTTGGAATCCGGCCTCTGGAATCCGTGACAGAATGGCCCCACTTACCTCTGCACTGCAAGGATTCCACACGGGATGGCACTCGGCTGCTTGCTCAGCTGGAGCCGTTCTCCTCCACACTGATCGCCTTTTTAAAAAAAAATGGCGATCAGCAGGATGTGCCCATAGACTTATATGCAAATAGAGCTGTGAATCTTGTGTATAAGTCTATGTGTCCATAGGCTTATACGCAAGATTCACGGCTCTATTTTGCATATAAGTCTATGGGCACATCCTGCCGATCGCCATTTAAAAAAAAAAAAGGTGATCGGCGCAGAGGAGAAAGGCTCCAGCCATCCAGGTAAATGGCCCTCTAGCCGGGCAGCTTCATGGAATCCTCACGGAGCGGAGCCGCTCTGGAGGATTCCCAGGGCGGGGGGGGCACGAACGGATCGCATCCCCCCCCCCCGCAGATTCCCCACCAGAACGAACAGTGGGGAATCTGTACATCCCTAGTTGACAGCAACATCCAAGGCTAGATCAAGTAATTCAGTTTCTAATGGATTTCTTAAAATGCATTCCCCAAAGGCAAAGGTAGGGGTCAAAATTCAGCAAAACATGAATGCGCTGGATAGCAAGAGTGATATCTGGTAAGTTATCTAGTCAACCATCTGCAATATACTCCTATCGTTGAACTCCAGCCTTGACACCTGCCTTTAAGACAGTCATTAAGATGCAAGGTCATCTTTTGTTACGTGAATAAGAGATACTAAGTAGGACTTTTGTTTTTGGCAAGTACAGCCATCATCCTCAAGCACCCTCAAGATGGGAGGCCAACTCACTCTTTCTCCCATAGCAAGTAGCACCATTACCAGTGCCTATGAGCAGTGTCTGGTTCATCAGAGTGTGATGTCACTGCCTTTTTCTGAACTGTATAAGAAGCCTCAGGGTGGGACAGTCCCCAGTCCCCCTCTTCACAGAGGTGGGTGGCCATGCTGCTGAAATCACTAGGTGCCTCACGCCTGCAGGGGTAAGGTACCACACTGCTGCTGAAATCACTCAAGAGTCTTTCCTCCCAGAGGAAAGGCTCCAAGCTGAAATCACTGAAATGGTTAAGCTCCTTGCTTGCCAGAGCAAGGTGCCAACAGTGGGTGCTCTGCCTCCCCAGCCAAGGCTCTCTGCTTTCCTTCCTCTTTACTTAATACCAGGAACTGCAACGTACACTAGTTCCTGACTGCAGGAAAGGGCTTCAGCCCAAGGAAAGGTATATTGCTTTTCGAGGTTCTTTGTAGAAATTGTAGCCTCCACCTCCTCTTCCTTTCCCTTCCCTCCCCCCCCCCCCGTGTGTGTGTGTGTGTGTGTGTAGGCTTCAGGCAGACTCCTAACTTGGTGAAGGCTGGAGCATCCCCAGCTGGTCTTAAGAGTTAAAGACATTTGCTCAGCTAATTCCCCAAATTAGCTTGTGCATTTGAATCTTTGTAAACCCCAGTAAATGTGCCATTGTGGCGTTATCCTCTCCAACAATGTCTGAGTGTGAATCTCTTTGGGTGGGAATAATCTTCTTAGTCATAGACGCTCTACTGCCAATGTCTAAAGATTCTTTATAAGTGGGTGCGCGAGTCTCATTAGAACTTGTGCAAAGTTGTACACGGGTCTAACTAGAGCACATCACATAACATGCTGTCATAAACCCAGCTATTTGGCTCTAATGATCAAATCTCCCATTACCAAGAGCCCCCATCCCGCAGAGGCATATCCTTGGTGCAAGAGGACAATTGTTTCTTCTCAAGAAATGGGTCCCACTGCAGCCAGATACCTAGACTTTTGGAAAAGGGGTTAAAAACCATAATATATTGTTCTACATGGATAAGGGCCATAGTGCAGATGTAGTAGAAAAGTCTACTTGTAAAACAAAATGTAGGCTTAGCTTCCAGTTCAAGTTCAATGTACACTCAATGTTTAGGCTAAGTGCAGCCCATAAGTTAACATTTTGATGTACTTCTAAATTCAATCTAAGAGTTCTGCGTTTAGTTCAGTTTGTAAATCTAGAAAAGGGCACTCTGATTGGCTTCACACAATCAGAGAGGGAAATAAGCCACTGTAGCTTATTTCCCCCACCACGTGTGCCAGTCACATGCCGGGGTGATCTGCATAATTACCCTCACCAGCACAGCTTGCCATGTCACGCGAATCCTGAGAGGGTAGCTTGTTACCATGGTTAGCAAGCCACCCAGAATCCATGGGCTATTTTAGGCTTCTGGGGTAGCTTTTTAACCACAGCAACAAGCCGCCCTCACCAGGTTCACACAACATGGCAAGCTGCACTAGTGAGGGTAATTATGCAAATCACCCTGGCACACGCAACAGGGGAAATAAGCCACTCTGGTTTAGTTTCTCTTCCATGATCATGCAAACAGACTCACTGAGTCAGGTTCATCATGAATAGCATGCCCAGAAGGTCTCTAACTATGCTCCATAGTTCCCATTCATTGTCCACTGCTCTGATAAAAAATCCCCACTCCCAGGGTCCTCAACTGACTTCACTGCAGTCTGCTTCACCCCAGAAGTTGAGCCCACACCCTTGTCTTTTAAACAAAGTCCTCCTAATCTAATTGGCTGGAGCAGCAGCTGGGGAAAGCTGGCAGAGGCGTAAAATTAGGGAAAGTTTGTGATGGGGCCCAGATCTGAATGCAAGGGGGAGCCCCAGCCAATGAAATGTCTCAGCTCCAATGACTAAGCCTCAAGGTAAGAAAAAGTAAAGGAGACAGATATGCACCTCTGCAGATTCAGTAACAGGGTGAGGTGGCCAGGTAGTCAACTCTTCCCTCCATTTCTAGTAGTGAATAACTTAGCTTTTCAGGTAAATACACCCAATAAATAAAAACAGCTATGAAGGTAACTGACTCAGTTCACACGTAATGACCAAACATGGGTTGTTTAACCCATGGTTAGTCGGGGCTGCATATTGCCTCCCAACCACTCTCCACTTCTGCTTTGTTTACAAAATAACCCAGGAATGCCCGGTTCCTGGGTTGTGCTCTGTAACAAGTGAACCTGGAACTCTGGATTGTTGAGGGTGAAACAACCCTGAGTTTTATCCCTTGGATTGTTTCTCCCTCAACCAGAGTTCCAGCAATCAAATTATAGAGCACAATCCAGGAATGGGCCGTTCCTTGGTTGTACTGTAATCTGGAAACAAAGCAGAAGCACCGAGCTGTCAGGAAGCAGTGCACTTACTTGCTCCCATGTGGCTACAACAATCCATGGGTTGTCATTATGTCCAAACTAGACAGCTACCTTGATGCTTCATCACTTGGGCAGAGCTACTTTGTCAGGTGTCTTCCCTCACACTCAGAAAGCTAGGATGACTATTCTTGCCTCCTAGAGCTGTTTGACCTCTGTTGCCAGATCCCACCCCACAACACCTCAAATAGGCAATAGCCTCGCCATATGCCCTGCCCTACGGATGGTCATTTTGCTAGTATTAAATAATTTCTAACCAAGCTAGAAACAAGCTATTGATACAATTATCTTTGCTCTATCAAGTACAAAAGTGTCACAGTTGTGATACTTGGAAATGTTGCAAGTCAAGTAATAGTCAAGAAACAACTACAATGTTCTTCCTGCATTTCTTTGTGCAAACAATAATAAGGAGTTCAGTGAACAAGGTCGCAGGTATTTGCCTCATCTCTTTGCATAAACACAACAATGTTTATTATGCATTTTATTTATTTATTCATTCATTCACCACCTTTGAACAAAAGTTGACAAAGCAGTTTTTATCATGGCAAGTCACCTGGTAAAATTTAGTTTGGTGTGCTCTTTTGATGTTAATATAAATCAATAACGTAGAGTAATTCTGAAAGTGGTCTCCTTGCTAAAACTGGATTATTATACGCATCATTTTGAAAGAAAGCTTCATATCTAAAAGCATATGAATACAGAGATCAGTTTTGGAACCCAGAGAAATTCCAGAGCCTGTTATCTTTCATTGTGCTTTAAATTATACACTGCATCTTGGTTAGGGAGAAGATGATGGACAAGTCTTCAAAGTCTTGATTAGTCTCACATTAAATATATATTTGAATGTGTTTATATTCAAAAATAGCTCAAATGAATACACATAACTTTAGCCTAATTTATTTGTCCTGAAATATTCCAAGGTTAAATTGCTGCAGACAGACATTTAGAAAATAAAACTCAAGCCTCCTACTATCCGAAACTAAGGCTCAGGCTTAGCTCTCACTGAGATGGCAAGCCTGTGTGCAGACTGTACCATTTCAGAATTCTCACGTGATTGAATGTGCCTCTATACAAAGTATTCCCTCTAAACAGATGTCAAGGATAAGCATTTCAGCCTAGTTCTAACATACTAGTTTTCTATGTATGAACCTGCCCATACCTTAAGATTGGCTTTGGAAGCCCTGCTCTGTGTTGCAGCTAGTGGTACAGCTGGGGGACATGAGAGATGGGTCCTCTTTGGTCACGGTGCCCAAACGGGTGAATGCCCTCCCAGGGAGACTGGTTAGGTTCCCTCTCTTCCCATGTTTAGCTCGGCACTCAAAACCTGCCTTTGTTCAGATATTTGGTTCTTCATGGCAGTTACTGCTTGCGTTTTTTAATATAGCTTATTCTGATGCTGTTTCTGAGGGGTTTTAACTGACTCACTCTGAAGCTGTTATGAATTTTATTGGGGGGGGTAGCATGTTTTTTTTATTTCATTTCTATACTGCCCAATAGCCAAAGTCCTCTGTCATTTTTGGCTGCTTTGAATGTACTTGTATAGAAAAATGGGACAGAAAACTGATGAATAATAATAATATGGAAAGGAGCATTCATTTATGTGGGGCCCCACCTGCATTATAAAGTGATATAACTATAACTAGACTCAGTTTTACCGCCGGTAAGAAATTGGCATCAGATTTAGATCAGGAACTACTTAAGGTGAATCAGCAGAAATATAAGCCTACCATTGGCCCTTTAAAAAATTAAAACAGCAGCATATTGTTCCAACCTCCAGATCAACACATATTGTCTCTTTACCTGGCTGCAAATCAAACTGTAATCTGAACTAATTAAACATTCTAAACCTAGCGCTAAGATCAAGAGGAGAATTTTCAGCACAAAATTCTCATTAACCTGTCCCTAATACCTGCAGTCAACTTTGCACTGCAGAATCAATCCTGTGCAGCTCAATAAACCCTTTGCAGTTATTTATGACACTGCATCTTGGTCTTAAGCAGAGAGTCATTTCCTAATTGCTGAAAATTAGCTATGTTTTGCTTCTTGGCCACAAATATTCTCATAACTTGTGGGTTACATCATTACCTACTTTCAGAGCAGACATTTAATTGGAGTTTCTGACAATCCATCTCCAGCTGTGCTCTCAAACACTAATGATTTATGTCTTCTGATGAAATATATGTAATGATTTCTATGTGCCCTGTGAAAACATTAGCATTAAACTCTGTGGCTGCAACTACTTGAATGGGCTTTTATCCTTTGCCAGTAACTACTCTAGATGCAGATTGATTTAAAGATGGGCTATACTTTTGCAGTTACTACACTGTTTTACCACACAGGAGACGCAGCAGTTGAAAAGCTATATCCCAGAATGTATACACCAGCATATCTTTCACAAACAATCCAAACTCACGGGCATCATTACAAGTTAGCACCAGGGCAAATTCAAGTTGTTTTCCTAGCACACCAGAATACCATACCAACTTAAAGCCTCTCCTTGCTCAAGAATTCTATTTATTTATTTAATGTATACCCCACCTTTCTACCCAAAAATGGCACTCAAGGAGCCTAATGTCACTCATTTATTAACTAATCAGCTTTCAAAATGACCCTGCGGAACTGAAAAGTCCCCAAAGGTGGACACTTAAGGGCGCAGTCTTATGGGGATAGTTGGCCACCTCCAAACTTGGAGGCGGCTGACTATCCAATGTAGGGCAGGCACAGCGAGGAGGGGATCTTCTCCTCCGTACTCAGGCCACCCTGTATTTGTGGCTACATGGCCGCTTTCAGTTGTCTTGTCAGGGCATGTCGAAGCAGGGGGGAGGCCAGACAATGCGTAGGAAGTATCATAACGGTGCTTCCATGGTCCCCTCCCCTCCCTGCCCCCAGGAACGCCCGCCCCCCTTTTGGACACTCCACACTGCTCTTACGAGCGTGGAGCTGGGGATGAACTGTGCCACCTATGAGGCAACGGGGGAGGGGAAGGGGAGTTGGGTTTCTGGGAACCGAGCTTGGAGCGCAGGTTCTGAGCTCTGTTCCAACAAACTGAAAAATCCTATGGCCATCTAGCAGCCATAGGATTGCACCCTAAGCTAGTTTAACACCAACAAATATTTATTTAGCTTAATTTGGTTAACCCATAACCCCCATTGTGAGGTTTTATAAAAGAAGTAATTACTGTTCTCATTCAACTAATTCTATAAGGTGTTTCTTTCCATTTTTAAAAAGCACATTGTTTAAACTGGGATCATTTCAAAGGCTGGCAATGCAACAACTTATTGCTGGAGAAGATGTCAGATAGACATTTTTCCTCAATGAGATAGCAAGCGGAAGATTATGCTAATCCTTAGTGCTTATTTTAATTGAAGTTAATGATTCTCCCTTGCGTTCTTGCAACCAACCTTAAATTGATTTCTGATCTAAGAATTTGGCATGCCAATATATAGGGTTTAAGATGAGTAATTATACTTTCCCATTCATCGGAAATTCAATGAAAATTTATAATAAACAGATATTTTGCTTCCGATAATACTGACTTATGAATTTTAGCTAAAGAGAAACTACACTTTTCATGGCATTTGTTGTTTCACCCAATTTGCTGTTATGCACATTCTGAAAGTCTAACAGGAAGTAATTCAATATTTTCTACTTAGAATCCAGCTCCTAAAAGTCTAAGTGAAATCTAAGTAGAATACATTTACGGTGAAAAGCTTTTTACTGTTTAGAAGGCCTGAAGTCTATAAGAAGGTTCTTTTAAAGCAGAAGAAGTTAAGATATTCAAACAGCATTTTTATTTCTTATGTAACTATTTTTTCTCCCTATATAGGGTCTAGACCTTCGAGCAGATTACAGTGCTACTGTTGTATTTTTTAAAAATCATGGAATACTAAGATGACTAAACAACTGCTTTATGTCAAAGGTTCAACATTCTCTCCCCTCCCCACACTCATCATCATGTGTTTATCTTATGTACACTAGGATAAGAACGAGCCTAAAGAAATATATAAAACATCCCCCACAAGAAATGTAAATCCAAACTATGAAATATTGGATAAATCAAGCACAAAATCACAAGCACATGAAAGTCCATTCTAAGAGAATTTAGATGCTAACATAATATCTAAACAGAAGCCGTGGTCTGAGCAGTGGAATACACAAACTAGAAGTCTGGATCAGCAAGGCGGTGTGGCTAAAGTATTGTTCACCCATGCATTTTTTGCAGCGTTCCCCCATTATCTTTTTTCTCCTGATATCTCAGAGAAGGCATTACCTAAGGCAAAAATCCAGTTGTTATAGAACGGAAAAGGTGATTAATTTTCACTCTTCCCAGAGTTCTCATAAGAGTAGCCACTCCTTAGTGCTCTAGCAAAAACAAAAGAGTACCCTGCGCCACCTTGAAGACTAACACATGTATTGCAGTATGAGTTTTCATAGACAGACTGTTTCGTCAGATGCATTAAGGGAGAGTGTTCCATATCAAACATCTTCCAGTACCTTCCATAGAGACATGAGGTTTTATCAATATCTACTGTCCACTATATATGTTAGAGCAGAGGTGGGAAATTTGTGACACTCCAGATATTGTTGGCCTACAATTCCCATTAGCTGTAGCCAGCATAGCAATGGTGAAAAATGATGGGAATTGTAGACCAAAACAACTGGAGGGCCACAAGTTGTCCTCCTGTGTGTTAGACACTCTGCAAGAGGAGCAGCTCGGAGAGCTGATGACACGCAGCTTTATTTCTCCTTTTCATTTTCATCAGGTGAGGTTGTGGATGTGCTAGATCAGTGCTTGGCTGTGGCAATGGACTAGATGAGGGTTAATAAACCAAAGCTCAATCCAGACAAGACCATCTTCTGATGGATGGAGGGTGTTCTGAATGGGGTTGCACTCCTCCTGAAGGAGCAGGTTTGTAGCTTGAGGGTTCTACTGGAGCCATCTTTGTCACTTGAGACTCAGGTGGCCTCATCATCTAAGGTGCCTCCTCCAAGGGAAGCTCGGAAAGTGGCAACAAGGGAGACTGCCTTCTCGGTGGTGGCCCCCCAATTATGGAACAAACTCCCCAGTGAGGCCTGCCTGGAACGAACACTGTTATCTTTTCAGTGCAAGGTTAAGACCTTCCTCTACTCCCAGGCATTTGGGAGCATATGATAGGTTTTTAATCAGTTCAAGGGATATTGTTTGGATATATATGTGTGTCTGCTCTAGTTATATGTTTATAGCTAAACTGTTTTTATTTTACGCATAATACTGTATTTTTAAGTTTTTAAATATTTGTAAACCACCCAGAGAGCTTTGGCTGTTGGGCAATACAGAAATGTAATAAATGAAAGAGCACATGTTTGGGATTTCTTCCACTTAAGAGTCCTAGAGCTATCATTATCTGAGCATCCTTTATATCTGTCACTTAAGTTTTAACAGTCAAATGTTATTCAAATCATATTTAAGTCTGGACACAAGCTAAAGTATGAGGTAAGTAAGTGGAACCACAAAACAGAGGTCTGTGCAAAAACATCAGGGTGAAGAATCCTAGAGTAAACAGATTCCCATTTCCTCAAGGCAGTGTACCTTAAGCTTAGGATCAACTGGTCAAAACTGAGAACCTTATTTAACGAATTCCTGATCACCACGACCTCAAACAATGAACTTACTATAATCTTTCATTTTTCTCTAACTTTGAGGATGACAGCAATTAACTTTCTATTTAATATGTACACATTGATCACCCCAAGAGGTAGCTACAACTTCAGTCTTTTTAAATCCACTACACAGTACGCATGCAAACAGTTGTGTCTTGTTTTTGTTTATCCTTTCATTCTTTCTCCATGTTTTAGGCATTGTTGTTCCAGATAAACAAGTAAAACGCTGATTGCAGTGTAGCGGTAAAGCTAAAATTTGAACCTCATTTGGTGTTGCTTAAACCTCAACACCAGGTAGGAGGACAAACGTTGCTTACAGAGAGTCCCCTAACCAAAAATGGCTACTCCCCATTAACATAAACAACATTATTATGCAACCTAACATAATAATTGATGTTATCAAGTGCTCACTCTCATCCACTTCCTCCAATATGAAATATGCCATACCTGTCAACAATGTTCTTTTGCTGTTTACAAAGATCAAAGAGATCAGTATTTGAGTTAAGAAAGATACACAGATCAGACATTAAAAGTGGCAATGTTCAGAAACTAGTGGGGGGACATTTTAATACCCAAGGACATATTATGGCCAGCATTAGAGCAACCATATTTAACGACAGCATGAAGTTGCAGAATTCATTAGATATATCAGATAAATTTTAAAACAAAAGCTACAAATGGTTTTTTCGTTACTGAAGGTGAGTCACCCCTGTAGTGTTAACAGTATCTTTGCAGGCACGCGGATTGAATTGGCATGAGGTGGTGGCACTCTTTATGCTCTGACGGCTGTGGGCGTGAGCCGCACCTAAATAGATCATAAATTCATCAGGACTTTAAATTCATCTGTCTTCTTATGACTATGACAGGATTATATGGGTTAGATCCAGACTTAGTCAGGCTTGCAGTAGGCCAATTGAAATAAATGGGACTTAAGTTAGTCATCACTAACAAAAGTCCCATCCATTTCAATGGGTTTAGTCCAAGTCTGTATCCAATCCCCTGTCAACACACAAACATGCTTTTTCCAGAAAGCTGTTTGCATGAGTGAAAGGGATTTCACTTGACCAAGTGGGAGGTTCAATTTCCCCCAATAGTCCCCTCACCACATCTAACTTGTGGGGCACAACAGGCTGCCACAGGAAGAAGGAAATGGGAACATCCTATTGCATGAGCAGAACAATGCTTATGGCTCTCTCAATCCCATCCATTATATACAGTACATGTACACCCATATAAACTTCCAGATCACTTTATGAATCTGACAAAAGAAGGCTCTAGCCCAGCCTCCCCCAACCTGGTGCCTTCCAGATGTTTTAGACTTCAATACCCATCAGCCCCTGCCAGCACAGGTAGTGGTCAGGAATGCTGGGAGTTGTCATCCAAAACTTCTGGAAAGCACCAGGTTGTGGAAGGCTATTCTACCCTATTCAACAGGAGTGGGCAACTGCAGGAGGCCTGGGAGGGATTTTTGCCTCTGGACAGCCCCACTCCCTGCAGGCACCAAAAATAGAAACATTTAAAAGGTGTTTCCAAACTAAATTTGACCTTTTGGGAGCTCCACAGCCAATACAGACATTATTTCTAGAGGGAATACCCCTCAATTTCAGGGGGTGGGGGTCACAGAAGGGAAGGGACCGCATGCAGACCAGCGTTGCCCAATCCTGCTATACAAGCTCATGCCATAACAAGTGTCTTTCTTATTTCTGTTACAAAACAATCCAGTAAAAAGTGAAAAATGCATGCAAACTTTAAAATATTTGCAAAAGAAATATTTTTTTCAAATTACAGACTAGTGTAAGAAACAACATACTGAAAGTTGCAATTTCTAGCTCAATGCAAAACCTTGAAAAGTTAATATACAAAAAGGATGCATTTGACCCCATAGCAGAGATATTACAATGCTGTGTTTGTAACTTTTCAGTCATTTCCAACAATACGATTAAAAAACCCGTGTTTTGCATCAAACAGGACATTGCAACTGTTTTCCATAAATATGGATCATCAAAACCAGATTAATGGACCAGTTTTCTGCCAGAATTTATTCAGAAGGAATTATTCAGAATACTAAGAAATTTCACAACTGCACCAATTATGTTTTGAGTTTTTTACACCCATGTTTATTTTATTTATTTATTTATTTATTTCTATACCGCCCAATAGCCGAAGCTCTCTGGGCGGTTCACAAAAATTAAAACCAAACAACACACAATAAAACAATTTAAAATATATAGAACATTAAAACCACAATATAACAATACAACCACAATAAAACCTAGCAGCAGTACAGGAGTTTAAAATACAGATTTAAAACAGCAAAGATAAAAATTTAGAAAGCTAAAATGCTAAAATGCCTGGGAAAATAAAAAGGTCTTCACCTGGCGCCGAAAGGAGTACAATGTAGGCGCCAGGCGAACCTCACTAGGGAGCTCATTCCAGAGCCGGGGTGCCACAACAGAAAAAGCCCTCCTCCTAGTAGCCACCCGCCTCACTTCCTTTGGCAGGGGCTCACGGAGAAGGGCCGCTGATGATGATCTTAAGGTCCGGGCAGGCACATATGGGAGGAGGCGATCCTTCAGGTAACCTGGCCCCAAGCCGTTAAGGGCTTTAAATGTTAAGACCAGCACTTTGAATCGGGCCCGGAAATGGACTGGCAGCCAGTGCAGCTGGAAAAGTACTGGCGTAATATGAGCTCGCAGGCCAGTCCCTGTTAACAATCTTGCTGCCCTATTTTGGACCAGCTGAAGTTTCCGGACCGTTTTCAAAGGCAGCCCCACGTATAACGCATTGCAGTAATCCAGACGAGAAGTTATCGGAGCATGGATAACTGTAGCTAGGCTATCTCTGTCCAGATAAGGGCGTAGTTGGTATACCAGCCTAAGCTGATAAAAAGTGCTCCGTACCACTGAGTTCACCTGTGCCTCAAGTGACAGTTCTGAATCCAAGAGCACCCCCAAACTACGAACCTGATCCTTTAGGGGGAGTGCAACCCCCTCCAGAACAGGCTGAATATCACCTAGCCGGGCAGACGAACCACCCACTAACAGTACCTCTGTCTTGTCTGGATTGAGTTTCAGTTTCTAAGCCCTCATCCAGTCCATTACCGTGCCCAGGCACTGGTTCAGAACAGCCACTGCCTCACCTGGGTTTGATGAGAAACAGAGGTAGAGCTGGGTGTCATCCGCATATTGATGGCACCTCAGCCCACACCTCCGGATAACCTCCCCCAGCGGTTTCATGTAGATGTTAAACAGCATGGGAGATAAAATAGAGCCCTGTGGAACCCCATGGCATAATTGCCATGGCACAGAGCAATAATTCCCCAGCACCACCTTCTGGAATTGGCCATCCAAGTAGGAGCGGAACCACTGTAGTGCAGTGCCTCCAACTCCTAACCCAGACAACCTATCCAGAAGGATACCATGGTCGATGGTATTGAAAGCCGCTGAGAGGTCCAGGAGAATCAACAGGGTCGCACTCCCCCTGTCCCTCTCCCGGCAAACCTCGTGCTACCGAGGGTTCCACCGTCTCTCTCCCTGGCCCAGAACGTAACAGGCCGCGAACCACTCGGAAAAGCTCCGCCGGACGACACTGAGAAGATGCAATGCTGGTGGAAAAGAACGGTCTCTTTGCCACCCTCACCGCCACAGAGTAGGCTCGATTGTGGGCTCTTACCTGTGTTCGGTCAGACTCAGCACAAGTTTTCCTCCACCTGCGTTCTAGCCGTCTCCTCTCTTGCTTCATTGCTCTCAGCTCAGGTGTATACCAAGGAGCTGGCCGGGCTCTGCTCAGAGGGAGAGGGCTCTTGGGCGCGATCATGTCAACCGCCCGAGTCATCTCTGCATTCCACAGAGCGACCTGGGCTTCGACAGGAGCACCAGCCATACCAGCAGGAAAATCCCCCAGAGCCCTCTGGAATCCATCGGAATCCATTAATCTCCGGGGGCGGACCATTTTAATAGGTCCCCCACCCTTGCAGAGGGGAAAGGCCGCCAGAAGTCTAAACCTCAGCAGGAAGTGATCTGACCATGACAAAGGGACAGATGTTAATTCCTCCACTTTCAGATCACCATCCACCTGCCCAGTCGAGAAAACCAGATCAACCGTGTGTCCTTTTATATGTGTTGGGCCGATGACATGTTGGGACAGCCCCATGGTTGTCATGGCGGCCACGAAGTCCTGAGCCGCCCCGGATACAGCGGCCTCGGCATGGAAGTTGAGATCCCCCAGGACCATCATCCTGGGGGTCCTCAACACCAAGTCCGAGACCACCTCCGTCAGCTCAGGCAGGGAGTCTGATGGGCAGCAGGGTGGGCAGTACACCAACAGAATCCCTAATCTGTCCCGGGTACCCAACACAAGGTACAAATACTCAAGATCTGCACTCGAATGAGCAGGAAGCCTGGAGAGGGAGATTGAATTCCTATAGACCATGGCAACCCCCCCTCCCCGACCCTCAAATCAGTGTTGGTGCTGCACCGAGTACCCAGGAGGGCACAGCTGGGAGACAGTGACCCCTCCCAGTTCCCCCACCCAGGTCTCAGTAATACATGCCAAGTCAGCCCCCTCATCCACAATCAAATCATGGATGAGGGAGGTCTTATTTTGGGCCGACCTGGCATTCAGCAGCAGCACCACCAGACCCGAGGGCAGACTGGTAAGGCTGCCAGGAACCATCAGGTTGGGGGAAGAACCAGAAGAGGGGACAGCTGTAAGGTGTCTAGCCCCTCTTCTCCTCAGCTGGCCTGTTAATCCCCCAACGCCATATCTCCCCCTGCCCGTGACCACAGTTATGGTGGCACTTCCCCCACCCCCTGAGTTGCCCAATAGTCCTCCCAGGCACATATTAAAATGTTAGGATATAAAATGCACAACAATTTAAAAGAATATAAAAGAGATAAAAGAGAACAGCAGCTAAGAAGGAGCAGATAGTCCACGTTTGCCCCTTCCCCTTGTCTTTAAAGCTGCTGCCCTCTGCTGCTGCTATTTGCTGCTGGTATTGTGGCTGCTGGTGTCTCTGGAGAGGCAGGTGGGTAGATCTTCAGATCCTACACAACTCCAAGTGCAACGCTAAGTGCGCACTTAGCATCGCACTTGGCGTGACGCCGAGGCGCTGCCTCTGGCAGCCCCGCCTTAAGTACCTGTGGGCGGGGGCAGAAGCAGGCTCAGGATCACCCGGTGCAGCTGCTGGCTGGTCCTCCTTCCCCAGGCTCCTTCCCGAGCAGCCTCTGGCAGCCCCGCCTTAAGTACCTGTGGGCGGGGGCAGAAGCAGGCTCAGGCTCAGGATCACCCGGTGCAGCTGCTGGCTGGTCCTCCTTCCCCAGGCTCCTTCCCGAGCAGCCTCTGGCAGCCCCGCCTTAAGTACCTGTGGGCGGGGGCAGAAGCAGGCTCAGGCTCAGGATCACCCGGTGCAGCTGCTGGCTGGTCCTCCTTCCCCAGGCTCCTTCTTTTATGTTGTATAAAAGATTCTGATATTGTAAGAAGCAGAGACATCACCTTGCCGACAAAGGTCCGTCTAATCAAAGCTATAGTTTTCCCAGTAGTAATGTATGGCTGTGAGAGCTGGACTATAAGGAAGGCTGAGCGCCGAAGAATTGATGCTTTCAAACTGTGGTGCTGGAGAAGACTCTTACGAGTCCCCTGGACTGCAAGGAGGTCAAATCAGTCCATCCTAAAGGAAATCAACCCTGACTGCTCATTGGAAGGACAGATACTGAAGCTGAAGCTCCAGTATTTTGGCCACCTAATGCGAAGAGAAAACTCCCTGGAAAAGACCCTGATGCTGGGAAAGACTGAAGGCAAAAGGAGAAGGGGACGGCAGAGGATGAGATGGCTAGATAGCATCACCGATGCAATGAATATGAACTTGAGCACGCTCCGGGGGAGAGCGCAGGACAGGAAGGCCTGGCGTGCTATGGTCCATGGGGTCACGAAGAGTCGGACACGACTGAACGACTGAACAACAACTTGTATGCTGCATATATTTTTAGAATTTGTACTTTGAAATTTGGGGTGGGGTGGATTTGTTAATTGCGATTACTGTTGTAGTAGTAGTTGTTTTTTCAATTATACTGTGCCAATACAACAACATTAACATTTTTGCTGTCACAGTTATTAGTATCACTTTTGTTTTCTAGCATATATTCTTCACTGGATTTCTGGTGTCTCAACAAAAGTGTAAGCCAGCAGCTTTTCTGCAACTTGACATTATACATGCTCCTCGCCAACAGTGGCAGGCTCAAGCATGAAACATTTTTCCTCCAAATATATAAGGAACTTGCTTCCTACAGCTCTTTCTCTGTGCACAAGTGGTTTATGCTGCTGCAGTTGGGGAAGGAACATTGATTTCAACCCTGCCTTACTTATTGATAGTTGATTTTATATAAAACCATTTTATCCTGCCTTTCCTCAAAAGACTTACGGTGGCTAACAATTAAAATAAAATTCCCATTTCAGTGGGAAAAGGTGACAACATGAAAGCAACTACTGTGGCAAACGAGCTTGAATTTAGTGGCTTAGATCCTAAATTGTTCATCAGTTCACAAAAAGGGAGGGATTTCTTCCAATTCCCCTTCCATCTGCAGCTCTCCACATATCCCACGCTAATGCAAAGAGTTCCCCAACTGGAGGCTGCAGAAGGAACCAAGAGATGGGAAAGCTCTGTTTGATGAATTCTGTCCAATTTACAGATGTTAAGTTAGAATCCAAGTCAGTATTAGAGATAAGACCTTCTAAAATGTCTAATCTCTAATGCCGAAATATCTAAAAAATAATAATTAGCATTTATATAGTGTATTTCAGGTATTCAAAATGTTTCACATACATAATTTCAGTATCAAATCCTAACTGATCAATCAAAAATGTTATCTTCCATAAAGATATCTAGCAACAGAATTAGTGTAGCAGGAATGAGCTAGAATGTTCCCAGTTCAATCTCACAAACCCACAAACTCATGAGGGTGCTTTAGGTAAGCCACTTTCTCTCAGCTTTGCCTCTCACCCCAAAGTGAACTCACTGAAGCACATAATAATAACAACAACAACAACAACAACAGCTACTTTACTTATCAAAGCATTCTAGCAATAACATCTGGTCCCTAAAATCCAAATAGGCTGTCCATATTTCCTTGAGACAAAAACGGGATATTGGGATGACAAAAACGGGACGGATCAAACTGAATGTAGGGCGGGAAGAATCTCTATGGGCGGAATGATGGTAGAAATAACAGTAAGATTCATTCTCCTGGCTCCCACACGCTGAATGGGGCTTAGCGACCGCCTCTTGAATTCCCCGCCACTGCAGACAAGCGAGGGGGCGGCGTCTGATCACCGCTAGTTCAAGAAGCCTGGCCCTGACTGGATAAAGTAAATGGAACTTCCTCTTTCATCACACTAGAAGTTTTACTACATGCATTGATTAGCATAGAGCCTTATGATAAATGCATTCAGTTTTTACACAAAATTAAAAACGGGACAAAATTGACATTTATATTAAAACGACAGGGCGGTCAGGAAATATGAAAAAAATGTTACTGTCCTGTTTAAAATGGTACGTATGGTCAGCCTAAGCATATACGACTAGTTACTATTGTTTTCCACCTTTGAGTTATTCTTCCAATTCTTTTCCTAACATCCTTCCCAGCTTTGAAGACAGGAAACAGTATATCCCACTACAAACATCTTGGCATATTGTACCAGAATTCTCTTTCAAACACAGATTGGTTCTGTTAACATCTTTAACATTAACAGGAGACTACTGGAGTTTAAAGAGGAGCTACAGCTGACAAAGGATCAGCAAGGTAAAGCTTAACACAAAAACTCAAAGCCAGTGTGAGCTGTAAAGTGTTCAAGCTAATTGCAATTTTTTTAATTTAAAAGACTACACACAAATTCAGCTTTTTCAGTCCTCATTTGTAGTCAAAATAAACTAACATCATTTACAACATAGTAACATCAAATGGCTCGCACATTTTTGTTGTCTCCAAAACACAGCACAACTACCATTTGTAAAAAGTATAAAGCAACCCATAGATGGAAAACAGTAAAATATAAAATATGCATTTGCACATAAATTCTTTATACAGGTGAGATAAGACCTTTATAGTCAAACTGGGGATGTTTTAAGACACAAATTACTACATTTCATTGAAACTGCAGAAGGTTTTCGATTTCTTATAAATCCCTACAGTATCATCTTTACAAGCAAAACATGTACCTTCACACCTGTTTTATTTGCTCTAAATTCTCTTTCTGGACACTTTCAAGACAAAATCAATGTTACAACTAATATGCACTACTGAAAAGCAAATCTTCCTTTGTAACTGGTAACAATAACTTCTATTAACTTTGGAAATAAAATTAATAACGATTCTCAAAATTGATTTTGATCATTCAAAGCCATACACAAAAACATTGTTCAGTTATTTCAGACTTCAGAGACGATTCCCTCCCTGCTGAATGGAAGAGCGGAGGCTCCATAAATTATTAGGCCAAAAGGGAAGACCCATGAATTGTAAAAAGATAAGTTTTCCTTTGAAGCATCTGCCAATGCAGTGAAACTATTTCCCGCTTTATGGCACACTGGGAAATTTCCAGGGAGCTTCTTTTATGTTCATGGCTCCATGATTTGAGGCAATGTTCATATAAATATAAGCAAACCACATATTGTACTTCTCTCACAGCTATTCAGGAAGGCCTTATTGCTTTTGTTCATACATATTTTAAGCACAGGTGATTGCAAGTGTGATATGCAATAAAATCTCGCAGTGTGGAGTGTTCTATTCAATGCCCCCCTCCAGAAAACTCCATTTCATTCTCCTTCCTACCCGGTTTTCCAAAGGTTTTCCCCAACCATCAGTCAGCAATTGACTGGACCAATGGTCAAAAACTCAACTCCTCAGTCCCTGGTGGGCTTTTTTTTAAAAGTCAATTTTGTCCCTATGAAAGCTGTTTAATTTCACCTATTATTTGGAATTTGCTGCCCATTACCTGTCCACTGATAGGTAAATATGTAAATCCTAACCTAGCAATGTTTTAAAGATTTAGAACCAATTCAACATTGTACCATCAATGAAGAGTTTTTAAAAAGCTATAGATTATGCTGCACAGGGTTAAAAGTATTTTTAATTTTCTATAATTTCCGACAGTCTTTGCTGTCTTTCATTCTTCATATCTTTATCAATAAAAATCTCTCTCTCTTCTTTTAAAAAGCTTTAACCTGATGTATACTGCAAGCTCAAAACCACCCTAGTTGCCTAAAAACTGTATAACATTACAGATACAAAGGTATAGGAAAGGTTAGGAGAACCCCTATGAGGAGAAAAAAAATAGCCCAGGATCTCTTAATCTTTAAGATTTCCTTCTACCTGTGAGAATGGCTGCATGATCTCACTCTACCTTTGTGAACAGAACATCCCACATGCCACCTCAGTCAGGAAACAGCTGTAAGAGATTGGAAATTCTCACCTGTTGCTTCTAACTTCCTTGACAACTGAAACATGCCAGCAGCACATCTCACAGGACACCCTGATACATGACTTATATCATTTACATATAGAACATAGGAGGCTGGCTTATACCAAGTCAGACCCTTGGTCCATCTAGCCCAGTACTGTCAGTAAGTGACATGAAAACTCAGCATTATGCAAAATACAAACTACATGAATTCAAAAGTAATCCAAATTATCTGAAGTTTCACATCACGGTGACCTCACTGGGGTGAAACTACCTTGCTTGAATTATGCAAGGAGCTCAGAATATTGCAGCACATTTTAGATGCTTTACAATATGAAGTAGATGCTTTAATATAACATATAACACAGGCTTGGGTCATAGGTGATGCCTATGACTTGGTTTGGTTAGGGTGAATGGGGTCAAAGATCAATACTATTGTGCTGTACATACCCAGAGACTTAAAGAGGAGTAGAAATAAGGTAATCGGGATAATAAAAGCCTAATTTTTGTCCCCACCCATCCCCACCCTGCTGAATGAAGAAAAAACAGTTGTCCTTTAATTCAGTAGGATGTTCTAGGGCACTGTGGCAACATGTCAAACCAAAAGCTATGCACAAGTTTTCAAACTCCACACTGCCTGAATCTCTTTCAATATATTTTTTTACAATACACCCATTAAAATACTTGTGCCTGACCTAACCTCAGGCTTACGCCAAAGGGCTATTTCCAGGGAAAGTAGATGTTTCCACAGACCCAGCATTCTCTTTCCCTGGTAGATTTACTGACCCCAAAAGCAGCATCCTAACCCAGTATGCAAACTCTATAGCTGTTTATAGCAGCAGTGTTATGCATCTGACAGGTTTATTTGTGTAACAGTTTATGTTTTCATTATGTTCTGTCATCTGTTACACAGAATTTGTATTTAAGAGAATCCTACTGTATCTAAGGTGTTTATTACAAATTCCAAATAGCTGAACGGCTGTCTGGGAAGGGTTCAGAGTTACTCCTTCTACCTGAAGCAATAGGTAAAACATTAACCACCTTTTCAAACACAGACACACCACTAATAGGTTATGCTATCATTAATCTGGATTAAACTCAAAGAGAGAGAAAGATGAGTTCAAAGCTATTGTTTACTTTCTGTCTAAAATATAGTAGTAGCTGAAGAGACAGTTTTGCAAAACATACTTTTTAGCATACCTGATCGCTTTGTGAATATCACTAGCGGATTATCTGAAAAGCATAAACAAGATGTTGCCTTGAAGACAGGAAGGGTCACAGCTCTCATAGCTCATTAGTAGAGTCTATGCTATGTAGATATAAAGCTCACAGTCTCTAAAAGGTTCTGTCTCTAACAGGAGATGATAGAATCTTAAGTAATAGGACTAGGAAGGACCTCAGTCCGAGACCCTGATAAGCTGCTGCCAGTCAGAGCAGACAGCTAGATGATCTACTGGTTTGATTCTGCAGAAGGGGCTTCACGTGTGCATGCATGGAGCATATGGTCTGACTTAGTATAAAGCCTATGTTCCTAAGGGCAAGGGGGAATATATTTTAGGGAAGGGCCATACCTAAGTGCTAGAGCTCATGCTTTGTATGCAAAAGGTCCTAGGTTCAATACCTAGCTTCTCCAAGTATGGTTGAGAAAGACCTCTGTGTGAAACCTTGGACAGCCCTCAATGTAGACATCCCCCCACCCTTTCACAGGACCATTTATCCTCTGCAAATTTCACGGGGGGGGGGCGCAAAACCAAAAAGCTTTTGGGTGAGGGGTGAGCTTACCTTTAAAGATGAGGTGGCAGAGGGTTTAAAAAAATGTTTTTAACTAAAAAAAAAGCCCTCAGCAGCCCAGCAGTGTTCCCTTTCAAATGTGGAGCAGAATGCGTCTCTGGAATGATGCTACACCATGATACAGTGTTATTCTCAGGGGCATTCGGGGGGGCGGGATGGCTGCTGCCACTGGACAAAAGGTGACAATGGTATTCAGCAACAGTTATGGAGCAGATTTCCTGCACCTTCTTTGATCAACAAACAGTTTAAAGGAAGAACCAGCAGTTCCAGCTATGGATCAGCTATGAGAAAAGGGAACAGTAGACCCAAGTGAGTATAGTGGCTAGGCCAAAACTACTGAGAGTCACACCTGGGTTGATTGTTGCAACCAGCAAAAAGGTGAAGCAAGGAAGGGAAAGCATAAGTATTTTGTGCTGGCCAGAGAGGATGTGCACGTGCCCACCATGAGATGAAATATCTGATGAAACACAGGGCTAGAGCCTGATGCAAGTACAATCACGCAGTACTACGCCACCTATGTTTTCAGTTCATGAGAAATTCACACTTCAGAAGAGAGAGACTCACTTTTCTTCCTAGTCACTAACTACTATAGTACCTAATTTTAATTCTACAATGTGAACTTCAAACATTTGAGAAAGATTAGAGTTCGTTTTTGTTAATCCCATTCTGTGCTGCAACAAAGACAGCATTTTAATCAAATTTTTAGCATCTGCACTACAAGACAGACAAGAGATCTGTTCATATCTTAAAAGAAATACGCCAAACATATTTCAACATGCAACATTCAGATACTGGAATGCCAAACTATGAGCTGAAATAATTTGCCTTCATAATCTTATTATCTATAGTGAATTTGTTGTCTGCTTCTAATTTATGATTAGTGATAGAACAAGCTAGAATTAAGGGTGAAATATCTAAATGAGTCATTTTTAGGACCAGAAATCTACATTCATTACTGAGCCAAGGATTCTAGAACAGATGTCCAACCAATAAAAAAGAAATAACACCTTGAAGTGCCTGCCTATGGATCTCGTATCTCTTGTAGCATTGCACATAATAACTTGATTATCCATAATGATCACAAAGTCCCTTTAGTTCATAGATTCATAGGGTGGGGAGCTCCTAGATGCAACTTTGTTTAATTGATTAAGCATAAACAATTACCAGTGTGAAACCACTGCGAGAATGCTGTTTAAACCAGTAGTAATAGTAAACCCAGATTGTGACAAAACTTCCTTTTTAAGTCCTTCATAGATATAACTACAAACTCCAAAGTGAGAAAGAATTATAATCTAGAATGAAGATAGTTGAAGAAATAAAGGGATTCAAGATTAAAATGAATAACTTTCCCTAACTAACCTGCAAATTAAAAGCTACCTAAGGAAATCAGGCTATTTGGGGCTGCATTAATAGAAGCATAGCTTCCAAATCCCAGGAAGTACTAGTTCCCATCTACTTGGCACTGTTTAGGCCTCATCTGGAGTACTGTGTTCAGTTCTGGGCACCGCACTTTTAAGAAAGATGCAGACAAGCTGGAGACGGTTCAGAGGAGGGCAACAAAGATGATCAGGGGACTGGAAACAAAGCCCTATGACGAGAGACTGAAAGAACTGGGCATGTTTAGCCTTGAGAAGAGAAGACTGAGGGGAGATATGAAGGCCCCTTCCAACCCTACTATTCTATGATTTCTACGATTAGAGATAAAAGCCCAGAAACAGAGATGAGACAACATAGCTAGCATTAAACCAGACTGAATGGATAACGGAAGAGACTTTTTTTAAAAATGAATCTTAGTCCAGTTCATCCCACCAGCTCAGGATAAATACAATGGTTTAAAACCATTATTTAATATGCACATTTAGCATGTAAAAAAACAAGATAAAATGCTAATGGAGCAGAGCCAGCCCTCCCATGAAGCAGGGTGAGGTAGCTGCCTCTGGCTATGCACTGCAAGGAATGGTAGACAGGGCTCCCCACTGCCCTCCTTGCTTGCCAGGACCAGCCCCAGGAGGACCTGCCACTGCTGTGTGCTGCCTGCCTGCCCCTCCATTGCCACCATACCACCAACCGCCCCCCGTACCCTATTGCTGCTGCTGCTCTGCAGATCTTCTCAGAGTGAGTGCCCGGCAGACAAGCTCTCTGAATAGCCACCTTCCCACAAGACCTGGTTCTCAGAAACAACCCCTCAAGCCAGGCATTTGATGTTGACCAGGTCTCTGAAAAGCCATGCTGGCCGCTTTTCTGATTGATGCAGCTCTTCAGAGCATGGCAATAGTACGGGAAATGCGGCGCCAAAGGGATGAGTGAGCTGGGGTGGGGTGGGAGGGAAACAGATGTGGCATGCATGCAGGCGGGGAGCGGGGAAACAGATGGGGCAGGGGGAGACAGATGGGGCAGGGGAGGGGGGAGACGGATGGGGCTGGCGGGACATGAATGTGGAAGTGGGTAGGGGGAGACGGGCAGCAGCAACAAAGGCGGCATTGTATGTGCTCTCCTGCCTCAGGAGGCAGGAGAGCTTGCGTTAGCGCTGTAATGGAGACTCCTGGGATTTTAATGCTGCTGGTATTTGCTGAATGATCAGTATCACCTGGTTATTTTAACTTTATCTTTTTATTATGTCTTTCTTTTAAAAAGAAGAGGGGATGATGCAAACTATCACAGCCTGCAAAACCACATTCTCAGTTGGTCCAGCCAAAAAACACCAGTCCATATAAAGTAATCTCGAGATAGTTTCAAAAAGTGTTTGGGAAGAAAGGTTTTCAATTTTAGTTAATAAGGCCAGTATCCAGCTACATGGGGTCAGATCTGCTAGGCATTCTCCCTGTACCAGTATAGTATAGCTTCCCTGAAAACAAACGTGAGTCTATAACAGGAACATACAACTCAAATCACACAGGGGGCCACTTTGACAGCAGTGGTGCAGCTAGGGCTAGACTTAAGGGCTGAAGTCCAGGGCCCCACAGTCAAGGGCCCCCAAATGACCTCCCATAGAGTGACAGGTGATGGGGCTTACCAGGACTGATATTGCTCACTGCAGCATCATTTCTTCTTATTTAAAAAAAATATGGTCAGAGGGTAACTGGCCAGGCAGATAAATATTTACAGATGCTTATTTTATTATTTTAAACTATAATTTCCTTTTCCACAGCATGGGGCTTATTCCCAAGTAAATGTGTTTAGCATCAGCAGAGCAGAAGCAAACTTCATATTATTCCTTTAGTCATGATGGTGCCATGATTTAAGTGAGTTTAAAATGTGAAACTGCACATGCCCGAAGTTTGTTTGTTTAAATCAGGGTAAGCAAACAGTTGTTCGTTTGTTTCTTTTTGCTGAAACATATTAGGAATGCAGAAGCCATAAAGCATGAAATGGCAGCGTGGGGTGGGGGAAGAAGAAAAATGTTAGTTGGGTTCTTCGCAACCGAAGTAATACATAATGACATCTTAAGCCCCCCATCACCCCCCTGTAAGACCATAAGTCCAGGATCTAAAATTAGCTAGCTGCACCACTGTTTGACAGTTTTATTAACAGTTGAAAAAAAAGCATTTTGGTTATCATTTAACTCAGTATTTGCTTTTTACCCATATGTCCCAAATAGTATGTTCTCTCTTCTCTCCTGCACAACCATATATATGTCTGTCTGTTTCTCTCTGAATCTTAGCCCACTATTTTTTCTCTCCACGCAGATCTCTCTGCACCCCATCCATTCCCACCTTTTATTTATTTGCTAATTACACTTTTAGACTGCCCAATAACCAGAGTTCTCTGGGCAGCGTACAGGTAAATTAGAAACATAAAATACAAAACAGTAAATAATGATTAAAAAAACATGATAAAAACGGCATATAATAAAACCAGCAGCAAGAGGTAAAACTATGCAGCACATAATACCAAAGTAAAACCAACAGCAAGATAAAACAGTGTGAAGATCTAAAAGCACTAAACACAATTCTTAAAATGTCTGGGAGAATCAAAAATAGCTTCACCTAGTTCTGAAAAGACCATAATATAAGTGCCTGGCAAGCCTCCCTGGGGAGGGCACTCTACAGACGTTTTTTAGCCCCACTGCTAAAAAAGGCCCTCTCTCTTGTAGCCATTCACCTTGCCTCATTTGGTGGGGGTGCCTGGAGGAGGGCTTCAGGCAATAACTTTAGGATATGGGTAGGTGGATATGGGACCAGACAATCCTTTAGTTAATCTGGCTCCAAGATGTTTAGAGCTTTAAATGTTAAAACCAACACTTTAAATTGGGCCTGGAAACAGACTGGCAGCCAGTGCTGGCAAATTACTGGGATAATATGATTGTATTGGTCAGTACCAATTAATAGTCTAGCTGCCTTCTTTTGGAATAACAGAAGTTTCCAGACCATTTTCAGTGGCGGCCCCACTTATAATGCACTATAACAATCCAAATGGGAGGTTAGAAACCATAACTGTTGCTAGGCTACTTCTGTACAAGTAAAGTAATAGTTAGTCCATCAATCTCAGCTGACAATATACACTTTGAGCCACTGAGGCCACTTGTGCCTCCAGTGACAATGATGGATCCAAGAGGACCCCCAAATTATGCACCTGACACCGCCCCCACAACAATCTGCATCCAGCACAATCATATCAATGAGGGTGATGATGGGAGAATGCCTGTGTCACTACATTTACGTTGCTCCTCCTCTCCCTAGGTCCAAAGGTCCACAGTAGTATTAGTGCCACTTTTCCCAGCCTGATACAGCCAGGCAGGAATGCTGCACAGCTTGCATGAATTTGTGACTCCTCAGTGTATGACTGCTAAAAAATGAAAGTTTTGATCAGCTCAGCAGCAGCACACAAGTAGAGATGGAGCAGGAAAGACAGAAGCAGACTAAAAAATGAGCCAGAAGGAGGGAAAAAAAGACTCAATCCAGACCACATGGCCTAGACTGGTTGTGGGTAGTTCATCTGGTGGTCACCCTGTTCTGGAGGGGGTTGAGCTCCCCCTATTATTGGGGGGCACAATCAGCCCACAGACCTGATCTACATACTTGCTAAAAATGCATTGGCTTGAATCCAGAGTTCCTATAAATGGAATGCTGCTCACATGATGTTCCAGCTGGGAAAGAGGAGATTGTTTTTGCCATTTTTTTTCCTCTATACAGCCCCCTGAAAAGTTACTCTAGCAGGTTCGGGGACGCTCTGAAACCCTGTGAGAGGTGACATGGGGAGAGCACAGAGGGAAAGGAGAATTGGCAAAAATTCCCCCTTTCCTCCAGTGGAAGCTTCAACAATCTCTGTCTCTTTCATGAGCAGTAGGGGCACTCTGAATTTCTAATCATTTTCTAGGTTTCTAGCGCAAGCTTTACAAGAACACCTAGTAATTAAAAAAAACACTTCTTGTCTTGCATTTCTGTGGTTAACATAGTATGCAGCCCTCCTGAGTTAATTAAAAGCCTTAACTGGATGTAAGAAAATGCTAAAGGCAATTATTGGAAGGGGGAGCAATATTACTAGTACTAGAAGTGCAGATTTACTTAGTGAACTTAACTTCAAAGTAGAAAGTAGTTTAACTGTTGGATAATTTGGATACTTCCGTTGCGAATTTGCACAATTGAAAGAAAAAAAAAACCCCTATTCTAAAATCTGTAGCCTAAAAGAAACAACCTCAGCTACCTAGAATATTTTAAGGAGAACTATTCACAGCAGCACAAATATATGAGACACAAATTCAGGTTCACAGGTCATCCCCAGCAAAACACACCTGCCCTTCCAGGCCATTTTTACACATGTGTGAGGTGCCAATTATTTTTTTACAACTGGAACTTTTTTGTGTTTGCTCTTTTTTCAAGGTTTCTCTTTTTTAAAGTCGTACAAATCTTGTACTTTTAAGGTTTATAAAAGACTAGTTGAGAGTGGTTTATAAAAATGATATTTTTCATTATATAAAAAGCTGTAGCGGTGCCCACTCTATATTTCTCTACATGGTGCTCGCTTATACCCACCTCTCTGCAGTAAACCTCCGCACAGCTCCTTTGCAAACAGGAGTCGTAGGTCCTTTTCACACTGATCAGATCCATTCAGGTGGTGCCCTATAAAATACAAAACATAATAATCTCAATATACACTGGAAACTTTCCATAAAGTAACTATATATGCTGCCAGTCAGCAGGAGAGCATTAAGAATGTCAGCTACAGTTCCTTATGCACAAGTAGAGCATGTCTGCCAAACAAATTCTAATCAGAATGTACTCGTTATGGATGCCACAATCTTTCTCAAAGGCCTCCAGAACGTTAGGATTATAGGTAGAGAGAGATTCAGTGAAATTGGAAACTATCCTAAATAATTTGGGTGAGTGAGGTTCTCAACTGAACAAGCACTGCTGGAAATGGAAGCAGTTTGTGGCAATGAACTGGGGTCTACAGATTTGCCAAACATATTGAACAATTTAGGTGCTATAATAGAGACAGCCTCAAACCCTGGCTTGCAAGACTTAACATTTTGCTGCGACCTGAATGTACAGCAGTTCACCCATCATCCTTTCCTGAAATACTGACTGGGATCTTAACATTGCTCTTATTTATAATGCTGATACCTAATTCAACCAATAGACCAACCACGCCATTGATGGTAATAGTTGAAATGCGAGCCAACTGCTCAATCCTCATTAAATCCCAGTTGTTGTTTAGTCGTTAAGTCGTGTCCAACTCTTCGTGACCCCATGGACCATAGCACGCCAGGCCTTCCTGTCCTACTAGCTCATAATTATGTAAAGTGATTCAGATAAACTCTCCAGAAAAAGGAGGCTGATGCTTAATCATTCTTAAATTGTACCTCACTGGTAATGCTGCCATATCTTCTAGCTATATTCAAACTACACAGAATTTGCAGAGTATTAATGCACACCTTTAGTCTATCACGTGGATCTGGTATGTTATTTTGCAGTCCTGAAAACACAACACACACACCCCAACAAGCATCTGTAATATTACCCACTTGTTCAGTTTAAAGCCCCATATTGTAGAGAGCTTCCTTGGGAGCCTCTTGCATGATTTAAACCAGGGGTGGGCAACTTGTGGCCCTCCAGATGTTTTGGCCTATAACTCCCAACATCCCTCACCATTAGCTATACTAGCTAGGGCTGTTGGGAGTTGTAGACCAACAACATCTAGAGGGCCCACCCCCGATTTAAACCATACTTTATGAGTAAATTCCAACAAGGTCGCTCACTACCTAGATTTGCAATTCAAGCTCTCAATTTCTTAAATGCATTGTCAGTCTGGAAGATCAGACCCAGAATTAACATCAAGAATTCCTGACAGACTTTTCAATAGTTTTTATTCCCATTCATTTCTGCTACATACACTGCAGGTCCAAAGGTCTTGTATTGCTGAGGCGCATCTAATTAAAGCACACATTTTTGATGGTGTGAAGGGAACATTTAAGAAAGGTCAACATTTCCTTCCTACAAATTTTTGCCTAGTACAGCACGATTTCAGCCTCCAACTGAAATCTGGGAGTTTATCATGCACCTTTAACTGACATTTGAAAATCATCTGGTGACTGATGGTAAAATGCCAGTTTATGAGCTGAAGACAATGCTGTCTATTGGAGGGCAATGCTCCCTTATGGCAGAAACAGTGAAACTGTAAGGCGTACTTGAATCTTCACCAGTTTTTACAAACAGGTACATTCCGAAAGCTGTTAAAATGCCCACATACTTTTACATACAATTATCATACCAAATATCAAATTAGCCAGTAATTGAGCATACAATTATAAAGCATTTAAAATGTTCCTCACCCTCTCCTTAACTCAGTGGGTCATCTAATGTACAGAAAAGGACTCTAACACTTGATGTTTTCAAAGCAAAGACTAAGCAAAAGCATTTCTAAAATCCCACAAATTGTGGTTGATGATCCTGGTTTATTTAAATAAACCATAGTTACAACTAATTGCCATTCCCAGGTCAGACATAACGAGAAACAATGGTTAGTTGAAAATGGAAGCAAATGCTTCTGATCTCCTCCTTGCAGCTATGAGGAGAGAGCAGGCTCACACACACCATGCCAAACTATGATTTAGTGTTATTTCCAAAACAGCTTGCTATGTCTGATATAATCTCAAGAACATGCTCCCAGAATCCACCACATCAGCATCAGAGACCCCTTTTCCTTGCATCCTCTCCAGCGCAAGGGATAAACTTTTCATTGGTAACGACAGAGGGGGTAAGATACTATATATTTATTAGATTTAAGGAAGCCTCTTGTACTATGGTTGAAGGGGCTGAGCATCTGTTTGGTCCAATATGACTAAAAGTATCTGAAATAGAGAGTTCCTGCATCCATTTCTCATACAGAGAAAAAGATGCACTTGAATTATGAAGCCACAGCCAAGTTTCACTGTTATAATCTCATCAAGTCAAAATAATGCAAGTTAAGGACAGTGCCAGTGTGGGCCTTTACTATGGTTCAGGCTGGAAATTTACATCTGAAAGTGCACCGGATCCTCTGGGCTGCTCCCAATTCCTTAACACTAGCTGAGGGATGAGAAGTGTGCTGTCTGCATCAGCTGCAAGTTAAATGCAATTATTTTAAGTTATACTTTTTTGAAATAAAAAATTAATAATATTAATCTTTTTAGTTAACATCAGAAAATGCAAACTTCCAGGAGTGCAACTGCAGGGTAGAAAACAATTAGCCAGGATGATGTTTTAGCTAAACACATAGACCATTTTATGTATGCCTTCATATTTTTACTCTGTTACACTGTTTCAAACGAGCTCCACAGACTACAAGGCAAAGAGAATAACATTACTACAAATTATTGCACATATATATCTACTATTTTAAGGCCATAGTGCATGGTCCTCAAACTAAGGGCTACTACAAGAGCAATAGAGTTCAGGAAGCCTGATTCTGTCCTTGAAATAAGCAATCTCCCCCCATCCTAGCCATTTTATCCAAAAGTACAAAGGACTTGAGAGAGTTCGGCATGCTTTAATTTACTGCTTATTACCAGTTATAGCCACTATTTAATTACACCCTAAGTTAGACAACTTTCTGTTTGAAATAGAGTACAGACTGTGAGGTCTAGTGAGAACGTATTTGTTCCCCACTGTTCATGACATCTATTCCTAATTGACAGCTCTAGCAATAAGTAACATAGCATGAAAATCCCTAGGAAAAACGTTAAGATGCAAAGAACTCTGTAAAGCTAACCAGCAGCTTGAAATCAATAACAACTTCATAATTTGACAAAGGAGATTAAATGATGCTGTGCAAATTACTATCAGCATTCCTCTAGCATATTCAATGAGGTGATAAAGGCAGGGTATTATGCTGACAGAGGCCAAATGCTTTACATTAAAATATTGGCACACCAAATATGGCCCTCAATTCTTGTTATAATAGCCTATTTTAATAGATTACTAAAAATTCAGTCCGCAAGTGTTGTTTATTAAAAGAGAGAACAATAAAAGATAAATGGGAACTACTAAGGGAAAGCGAAGAGCATCAAGTGGCAAACATAAACATGTATGTATCAGCTATGTCCCTTTATTTTTAGCTTTTTAGGCTTGTTCTTTGGAGCCAACACACCTGTGAGTAATGTAAGAAATAACCTATTCCATTCCCACCTCTAAGATCTACCCAATAGGAAAAAGATTACTACTGGGGCAAACTGAGTTGAAAACGGAACATAAAAAAATCCTTGGTGCAAACCTCACTAGAGATGGAAATGCAACACATATAATTAATTTTTGGCCAGAGGCAATCATGCTGTCATACAAAACTACATTTTAATAAAACTTCTGGTAGGCTCAAAAAATTCTGCTTATGTTATTTTAAAAGTGGTTTGACTGTTATACCTACCACAAAACAATGACAAAAAGGCCAAACACACATTAAAGAAGCCTACCACCAAAAAAACCCTTCATGGATCACTGCCTTGTTGTGGCAAAGGGGCTTGCGTAACTCAGTGAAGCATAAGCTATGCCGTACAGGGCCACCCAAGACAGACAGGTCATGGTGGAGAGTTCTGACAAAATGTGGTCCACCAGAGAAGGAAATGGCAACCCACTCCAGTATTCTTGCCAAGAAAACCCCATGAAACGTATCACATGGAACGTATCACAAGGGTAAAAGATATGACGCTGGAAGATGAGACCCTCAGGTCGCAAGGTGTCCAATATACTACTGGAAGAGCAGAGGGAATTTCCAAGTAGCGCCAGAAAGAGTGAAGCGGCTGGGCCAAAGCCGAAAGGACACTCAGCTGTGGATGTGTCTGGTGGTGAAAAGGAAGTCCGATGCTGTAAAGAACAATATTGTTTAGGAACCTGGAATGTTAGATCAATGAATCAAGGTAAGCTGGTGGTGGTCAAACATGAGATGGCAAGATTGAACATCGACATCTTGGGAATCAGCGAACTAAAATGGACAGGCATGGGTGAATTTAATTCAGGTGACCATTATATCTACTACTGTGGGCAAGAATCCCTTAGAAGAAATGGAGTAGCACTCATAGTCAACAAAAGGGTGGGAAAAGCAGTACTGAGGTACAATCTCAAAAACGATAGAATGATCTCAGTACAAATCCAAGGCAAACCATTCAACATCACAGTAATTCAAGTCTAAGCCTCAACCACTGATGCTGAAGAAGCTGAGGTTGATTGGTTCTATGAAGACCTAAAACACCTTCTAGAACTAACACCAAAAAAAGATGTCCTCTTCATCATAGGGGATTGGAATACTAAACTAGGAAGTCAAGAAATCACTGGGATATCAGGCAAGCAAGGCCTTGGTGTACAAAATGAAGCAGGACAAAGGCTAATAGAGTTTTGCCAAGAGAACACGCTGATCATAGCAAACACTCTTTTCCAACAGCACAAGAGGCGACTCTACACATGGACATCACCAGATGGTCAATACTGAAATCAGATTGATTATGTACTTTGCAGCCAAAGATGGAGAAGCTCTGTACGGTCAGTAAAAACAAGACCTGGAGCTGACTGGGGCTCAGATCATGAGCTTCTTGTTGCAAAATTTCGGCTTAAGTTGAAGAACGTAGGGAAAACCACTAAACCATTCAGGTATGACCTAAATCATATCCCTGATGAATATACAGTGGAGGTGAAGAATAGATTTAAGGGATTAGACCTGATAGACAGAGTGCCTGAGGAACTATGGACGGAGGTCCGTAACATTGTTCAAGTGGCAGCAACGAAATCCATCCCAAAGAAAAAGAAATGCAAGAAAGCAAAGTGGCTGTCTGAGGAGGCTTGACAGGTAGCTGAGGAAAGAAGGGAAGCGAAAAGCAAGGGAGAAAGGGGAAGATATACCCAACTGAATGCAGAGTTCCAGAGAATAGCAAGGAGAGACAAGAAGACCTTCTTAAATGAACTCCAGGAAAATCCAGGAAAACAACAGAATGGGAAAGACTAGAGATCTTTTCAAGAAAATCAGAGATCTCAAGGGAATGTTTTGTGCAAAGACGGGCATGATAAAGGACAAAGAAGGCAGGGACCTAACAGAAGCAGATGAGATTAAGAAGAGGTGGAAAGAATACACAGAAGAACTTTACAGGAAAGATCTGAATGTCCCTGATAGCCATGATAGTGCAGTCACTGAACTTGAGCCGGACATCCTCGAGAGTGAAGTCAAGTGGGCCTTAGGAAGCATTACTAACAACAAAGCTGGCGGAGATGACAGTATTCCAGCTGAGCTATTTAAAATCCTAAAAGATGATGCTGTTAAAGTGCTGCACTCCATGTGCCAACAAATTTGGAACACTCAACAATGGCCACAAGATTGGAAAAGGTCAGTTTACATTCCAATTCCAAAGAAGGGCAATGCCAAAGAGTGTTCAAACTACCGCACAATTGTGCTCATTTCACATGCCAGCAAGGTGATGCTCAAAATCCTACAAGCTAGGCTTCAGCAGTATGTGAACCGAGAACTACCGGAAGTACAAGCTGGGTTTCGAAGAGGCAGAGGAACTAGCAATCAAATCGCCAACATTCGCTGGATCATGGAGAAAGCAAGAGAATTCCAGAAAAACGTCTATTTCTGCTTCATTGAGTACGCTAAAGCCTTTCATTGTGTGGATCATAACAAACTGTGGCAAATTCTTAAAGAGATGGGAGTAGCAGACCACCTTACCTGTCTCCTGAGAAACCTGTACGAGGGTCAAGAAGCAACAGTAAGAACCGGACATGGAACAACTGATTGGTTCAAAATTGGGAAAGGAGTACGACAAGGCTGTATATTGTCTCCCTGCTTATTTAATTTATATGCAGAGTACATCATGAGAAACGCCGGGTTGCATGAATCACAGGTCGGAAATAAGATTGCCGGGAGAATTATCAACAACCTCAGATACGCAGACGATACCACCCTCATGGCAGAAAGCGAAGAGGATCTAAAGAGCCTCTTGTTGAGGGTGAAAGTGGAGAGTGCAAAAGCTGGTTTGAAACTCAACATTACAAAAACGAAGATCATGGCATCTGGCCCCATCACTTCCTGGCATATAGAAGGGGAAGAAATGGAAGCAGTGACAGATTTCATTTTCTTGGGCTCCAAGATCACCGCAGACGGTGACTGTAGCCATTTAATTAAAAGACGCTTGCTCCTTGGGAGGAAATCTATGGCAAACCTAGACAGCATAGTAAGAAGCAGAGACATCATCTTGCCGACAAAGGTCCGTATAATCAAAGGTATGGTTTTCCCAGTAGCAATGTATGGCTGTGAGAGCTAGACTATAAGGAAAGCTGAGCGCCGAAGAATCGATGCCTTCGAACTGTGGTGCTGGAGAAGACTCTTACGAGTCCCCTGGACTGCAAGAAGGTCAAATCAGTCAACCCTAAAGGAAATCAACCCTGAGTGCTCATTGGAAGGACAGATACTGAAGCTGAAGCTCCAATATTTTGGCCACCTAATGCGAAGAGAAAACTCCCTGGAAAAGACCCTGATGCTGGGAAAGATTGAAGGCAAAAGGAGAAGGGGACGGCAGAGGATGAGATGGCTAGATAGCATCACCGATGCAATGAATACGAACTTGAGTTCACTCCGGGAGAGAGCGCAGGACAGGAAGGCCTGGCGTACTATGGTCCATGGGGTCACGAAGAGTCGGACACGACTGAATGACTGAACAACCACCACCAAAAAAAGAGAAATGCAAACACAAACAGAGTCCAATAGAAATTACACTCAATGCCACAAATGACATACAGTATGTTGAGTGTCCTCTCTGAACACATGTGTAAGGGTACACACATTCCGAGATACGTGTGTCTAAGGGATCTTTTAACATTCTTGGCAGATTTGTTCCAGTGACACACAAACACACACACACGTCTAATCCAAAAATAGTTGGTTTATTTGTGACAAAGAATCAGAAATATACATAATGATCAGTTATGGAGAATTAGCTTGTTGCTATCATAAGGCATTACATGAATTCTAAGAGGGAACCGATTACCCCATTTATTAAACATGTAAGGCAGGAAACCAAATGCGCACCATAGAGAACCATGCATAGGACCCAAATGTGGGGAACTTAGCTTAAAGACATGCTTGTTGTCTGAACCAGGGATTGCTCTGAATAGAATGCTAGGCAGACATGCGTGGCCAATCTGGGCTCAGTTCCTGGAAAGCGGTAGAGGCTGGGGAGATGTTCTGATGTTTCCTGGGAGAAAGGTGAGCAAAAGGAGGATTGCAAAATAGGAGGGAGAGAAAGGGCTTGCCTCTAGCCATGGAGACAGAAAAGCTTTGTCTCTAGCCATGGAGGAAGCATAGTGGCTGATCTTTGTGTAAAGTTACCATGGCCAGAAGGGGAAGGTCTGACAATAAGGACACCTAAATTCAGCACACACACATGTATTTCCAGCACCTTGTGTGCCAACCTCCTGCTTCTCCTTGTTTCCTTCTCCAGATATGTACTGTGTGCAACTGGAATCAGAAAGATTCCAGCTCATATTGTGTGTTGTCCGAATCCTCTACAGGATTTTGGCAGCAGCTATGGGTACAGGGCTTGACGAGGAAACAAGGGGGACCATAAAACAGAAGGCTGGCTGTGATCCTTCTCGCTGGTGGCCAGAACCTGGAGTACTGGGAGGAGGGCTGGCCCTAGGATAAATAGCACCCTTGGAGAGGAGTGCCTTTGGTGCCTCCGCCCCGGCCCCCATAAATCCTCAGTTTTGCAAGGCCACCCAGAGGATTTATGGAGCCTGGTGCAGGTGCGATGTCCACTGAGAACAACATTGCTCAAAACCTTGATCTCTCAACCACTGCGCTACAATTTGCACCAGCCAAAGTTCAAAAAGCCACACTCTGAGCAGTGGCAGTGCACTATGCAACACAGCAGAACTATCACGGGTTTTACTTGTAATATTTTTTTGTTTTATAGCAGTTCCAATCTTTTGGTAAGCATTCTTTATTTTAGAATACCCATTCTTTTTATCTTTAAAAATAATAAAGAAAAGCTATACATAAAAAGGTATCCAGTTGACCTCTTACAGCTTACGGCTTTCTTTTATTATTATTTATATAGGTGTCAGGAGCGCCATAGCTGCCTCTTGCAGTCCCCTCCAATAGCCAACTCGGGACACAGACGACGAGGATTCTTTCCAAGGCTTTATTCCTTTATGACTCTTTCAGATACTAATCACTAGTGACTAAGCAAGGAACAGCACTGGGGAAAGATAGCAGAGTAGCCTAAGCTCCAGGTAAGGCAGTTGGTCCCCGTTTGAAGGGGAACCATGGGAAGACTCTGAACTTATGGGCTATGGAGAGACCCTCCCTCTTTCCCTTGATTCCTCAGGACGCGACCGTTGTTTGCGCGCCAAACGAGCGCTACGCCTCCTTTCTGCGCCCTCCATCTGTCATCGCTCCCTGCGTCTGCGCCGAGCGTCCAGCAAGCCCCCCTCCAGCGCTCTCTCACTGCCAGGGTCACTATCTATCCCAGGAATGCTGGCAGGAGGAATCTCTGCCAGCTGCTGTGCTTGTGAGAGATGAGCAAGCTCCTCTCCCACGGATTGCTGTTCTTCCTCCGAATCAGAACTGCTCTGGGGCTCTATAGGCTCAGTTTCCACCCTGACAATAGGGCTTACAGTGTTTACAGTATTTGAACTGCTAAGTGCTTGGTAACGTTGCTTCAAAGTTGTGGCAACAAAGCTGTGTTCCGCTAATTTTTACCTAGCACAAATGACATCAAAATGGAAACTGAAAAAGAAACATACTTTAAAGCTAATTGAAGGAAGATCATTTTTGTAGCGAGTACCCAAACAACCTGTAAAACCTTGAAAGAAAGGTTACAGACGCTTGCATTTTCCCACCCTAGCTCACTGCAGACAGTACGTTAAAAAAACACAGCCCCTCAGCTCAGCTTGGCGCCCTCTTCAGCTTGGCACCCCAGGCCAAGCTCTGGGAGGAAGGGTTGATGAGACTCTCTGGGAGAACCCCAGGTGGCTCAAGAGTGATTTCAGCAAAGGGGAGTGAAAACCAATGAACACAGCCAGGAACACGGAGCTTGTCATGCACTAGTAACGTACAGTACCAGGATCTTGGGGTGGCTAGGAACAACAGGCATTCGAGCTCTGGGTTTTTATAGTATTCAAACAAAAAGAAACATGAGTGGAATGACTACCACAAGAAAACTACTTTTGACACATTGGAGATCTTCTGTCTAGTTTGTGTAGGGATGGCGGAGAATTCCGCCACAGATCCCAGTGAAGCCGAAATCCCCCCAAAATCCATGGTGGAACAAAGCCCCCCCCCCACGAAAGGCATGCGAAACAGAGCACCTACCTGGTGCCATTTGCGCTGCTTTGCAAATGGCGGCCGCATCTGCGGCCACCATTCACTTCACGATTTTTCCCGTGATAGGCTCCGTAAGTATTTATGTAGCCTATCACAATTAACGCAGGGACACCATTTGCATCCCTGTGGAGGCCGTGATAGGCTATGTAAATATTTACGTAGCCTATCGTGGCAAAAAAAGGAAACGCAAATGGCAGCTGCCATAAATATTTACATAGCCTATCACAGCGAAAAAAAGGGGCACAAATGGTGGTGGCTACGGTGGCTGCCATTTGCGTCCCTGCGCAGCCCAGCAGTGGCCGGATGTCACTGTGGGCGGCCCCGGCTGGCGACTCCATGGAGTCGCCATGGAGCAGAGCCGGCCAGCAAGGATTTCAGGGGGAAGGACGGAGCGCCTCCCCCCCACCGCGGATGTCACGAAACAAAACAGGTAAGTCGTACATCCCTAAGTTTGTGTAATCAGGCTGGGACTCCTCTGGGATTGCTGTACTTAAGGGTGGGAATATCCATCTGACCACCATACTTATTATTAATTATTCATCATTGTGAGGGTTGCCTGGGATGTATTCTTTGCCTGGGGTGTATTCATGTCTTTCTCCTGATTAATGTACCATAAGCTAATCATGTGGCACCCAATTTGTTGGGCCGATTAGGTAATATTGCTGAATCTTGTCCTGAGTACATGACCAGAAATTCCTGACCTCATGGCACGATAGCTTGCTTGGGCCTTTTCACTCATTCCAGCTGGAGATGTATGCCCTCCAGGCTTGTCTGTATGCAGAGTGCCAGGCTGACCTTCTTAAAGTAACAGCACATAATATCAAATACTGGGGCAAAGTGTCTCTCAGTCCTCTATACCAGGCAGCCTGCCAAAAAGTATATATATACAACCTGATTCACTAATGATAGTGATAGAATATTACAAAGGTGACTATATAACATGCACTGATCCACAAAAACATGGTGTTTAAAAATGTTCAAAGTGCAGTATATATTCATCTACATTTTATGTCTGCTGGAGTGTAACAACTGGTGAATGTTCAGAGTTAAAGGATTCTCTATACTGTTTTTATGCCTTTTATTATAGGGTCTCATTGATGCAAAATGAGCTTCTTTCAGTGGAGGAGTATTTCATTTATTGTGAATTGATTGTTTCAGTAAGTGTAGAGAGGTTTGCAATGATATTCTATCCTGAGCAGAACTTTGGAGTTTTGTAACTTCAACTCTCCAGCAAATTATCATATATTCTATCTCTAACTTGCAGAGGAAGAGTGCCAGTTCTTGTATTGCCAAATCAGCCCCACCCACAAACAAGAGATTTTTGCATGCTTAGGGGATCCTTGAGGTATGCACAAATACAAAAAAATAGAATAAAGAATGAATGGGATTAAAAATCTCAGACGCAGAAAAAGGAAAACTGCTCATGTACATACATGCTCACAGAGGGAAGAGGACAGCAAGAGACATGGAGAGGCAAGTAAGGAAGAGACACACAGCATTTAAGAAGAGAAGGGATAATTACATCTTAAGTCTCTATTCTCTCCCTCCAGATCTCCCTCTTATCATTTCACCTTTGCTCTTCTCAAGCCTGCAAATGAGACTGCCTCCCCATCTCTTCCTCCTTTTCCTAATCCATGGCAATTTAGGCAGCCAGTCCAACAGTGTACTAAAGAAGCTGTCTTACACTGAGTCAGACCATTTGTTCATCGAGATCAATATTCTCTACACCAGGTCCTCAGCTTTTTGGACCTGTGAGCACATTTGGGAATTTGAGAAACTGATGTGGGCACCACCACAAAATGGCTGCAATGGCAGATGTGGTTAGTCACATAATGGCTGCCAGGCGGGGTGACTAGTCAAAAGTGAGCTGGGGGGGAGGAACAGTGATGCTACAGGCTGGGAGGGGGAAACAGCAAGGCAAAGGGATAAAGGAGAGAGAAAAAAGCGAGGCTAGAGGCTAGAAAAGGAGAGAAACAAGAAGGCTAGGGACAGGGAAGGGAGAGAAATAGTGAGGAAAAGGGATGTGGGGAGAGAAATAGTGAGGCTAGTGACTGGGAGTGGTGAGAGGCAAAGCAAAGGGAAAGATCCGTGTGGGCAAAAGATTGGGTGGGGCCAGAAAACAACTCTTCTCTGCCTGCTGGCCAACAGCTGATCTGCAGCAGGTGGAGGAACATGAAGGACAACAAGATGCCCTAATGTTTTTCAAGGTTTATATTTTATAATTTTTGAAGTGGGCAGAGAGTGGAAAGCTTTATGGGCACCACTGGAGGTCCCTGTGGGCGCCATGGTAGCAGCTCTCCAGGGTTTCAAGAAGGAGTTTTTTCTGCCCTACCTGGAGATTCCAAGGATCAAACCTGGGACCAAAGCATGTGCTCTACCACTGAGTTATGGCCCTTCCCCCAACTGGCTCTCTCTCTGTTCTTCGGCCCTCTCCCTCCCCCCGCAAAACAGACAGCATGAGATAACAAGATACCCCTCTCTTGCAGCTGAAGGGAAGGCAGCAAAAGACCCTTCAATGGTGCCCAAGGTCCTCCCCACTGGATCCTACAACAGCTCTCCACTGTCCCTCCTCTGGCAAGGAGAATGCCCAGGAGAAGAAACTGAGGAGGAAGGGCTTTGAAAGCACTGACTGGGAGGGCTGACAATTGATCCAATCTCTCCTCATGTAAGGCAGCTGCTCAAAGCTGGGCAGCCTCCCTGCACACACATGCACAACATTTTCTTACAGGGACCCACTTCTATAGAGAATTGTTAATTACTAGGGAATATACCATCTTTTTTTAAAGGATCCACTACACACTGAGGACATTGTACAAGTTTATTTACTGCAAATGGATCACATGAGGGCTTACATCCCCTGTTGAGATGACCAACGGACTAAACTGTCATCAAGATGTATGAGGAGCATTGACAAATACTGTATCTGATGTAAGAACTTATAAATACATGGACACTTGAGTTTTAGGCTTCTTTTTTTCAATACAGTCAGTTTTATGTATTTTATACAATCAGTTTTCTAACATTCTGTCATTGTCATTGATATTCATATTATATGTATAAATAATAATCATTAGTATGCTGTTTGTGGCACTGACTGTATTCTTCTTTCTTCTTGATTGAAATATTGGGGCAGGGGGTGTCACATATTGCAGGTCTAGGAAAATCCCGGACAGTAGACCACCTGACTCTTGCACTTCAAAATTTAACATATTTTTCAGCCATATGCAAGGTGGCACCTAAAACTTTGAGGTCAGTTCCTAGAGCCCCCAAACTACTTTGAAAAAAAAACCCTCTGTCACACTTTTATCTGATCTCTCTCGCTCTCTCTCCCAGTGATTTAATAGTTACTAATGCATTGTTTCTTTTACTATGACAGCGCCATCCCCCCGCCCCCCAGTAAGTACAGTCCATGCTACAATTTGAAATTAATTACAGGAGAAACAAAGCGGTGGTCTCCTGATCTAATCTCCTAACATACAAGTACAAGTTTTAGATAGGTACAAGATTAACCCATTAAATCCGAAGATTTTATTTTCTTCAGTTCATGAACAGGAAGCCCACCTACAAATTACTAAATCCAAAATCTTCTGTTTTCTATTTTAGCAGTGGGGGGAACTTGATTATCCAGTTTTAAAAATAAACAAATTAAAGCTAAGATTCATACACAACTAGGGATGGGGCAGAGTCCAACAGCCATAGGAATCCACACCAGAGCCACAGGTTCTAGTAGGAGCTGTACAAAACCACCACCACCCTCATCTCAATGCCCTTGATCCTGCCAGGGAGGGGGTTACCTACCCCTCACTGAATCAATGACTTATTCTTCTGTAACGTGCAGCATTCTCCGCTCTGCAGAAGAGAAAGTCTGCTATGATGTTTTTACGGTGTATGGTGAAGGGCTATAAAAACACATCATCCTTGCTATATCACATGAGGACAGGGGCACTTCTAGGTTCTTAAAAGATCCAGGGCACAGGCCCATAACACAAATTTGCACCACACACGCATACATACATATATATCCAAGTCTAAACGGACCTCTAATATATATGTATGTGTGCGTGTGGTGTGGTGTGCTTGCTTGTGTGTGTATAGATTACATACATACATAAGAAGTGTGCACTGACCCCCCACCCCACTTCAACTCACACCCGGATTCAGCATTTTGGAAAACATCCTGCTTCTGCTCGGGCCAATTAATAGTTGGTCCACTTCAGCTCAGCACCAAACCTGAGTCAAGGTTTGGAAAAATGAGTCTTTATGCTTCATGTTGACTACCATGGGAAATTAGAAAAAAACTGTTAACTTTTTTCTCTTGGTCAGAACTGAATGATCATTTCAGGCATAGTAGCCCCCTAGAAAGGGATTACATCTGCCCAATGTCGGAAAAATAGGTGCAGGGTTGATTTTCTTTTAAAGGGAACTGCCAATAACATTTTTATTACTTGGAAGTATTGGATAAAAATTTCAGGATTTACTGTCCCATCAGTGGAGATCATGTCTGCCAAATTTCAGAATGAAAGCTACAAGGGTTTTTGTGCAAGGGTGGCCTTGACATTTTGAGGTCTCCAAAAGAGGACATACTTATCTCCCTATTTTCCTTGTGGACCATTGTTCTGAAAATTACAGACAGCCTAGAGTTGTCCAGAAGTAAGGAACCAGCAAAGTTTCAGAAGGATAGGTGCAGCAGTTCATGTGGAAGGGGCGTTCTCCAATTCAGGGGAGGGAGTGATTTGCTTCCCCTTCTGTTCTTCCCGAATAGTTTTTGGGTAAGTTTGTATGAAAATGCACAGGTCATTACAGGTGTCCCCCCAAGCAAGAAACCTGTAAAATTCCTGAGGGATATATATACATGCAAATTTAGAATTATTAGAATTTATTTACTTTTCACCAAAGTTAGCAGCAGGGGAACATGGGTGGGAGGGTGCTCTGGCACTCATGTCCTGCTTGTGCATTTCCCATGGGCATCTGGTTGGCCACTGTGCGAACAGAATGCTGGACTATATGGAGCTTGGTCTGATGCAGCGTGGCTCTTATGTTCTTAAATAGAGAGTTCCTCTGAGCATATGCAGAGTGCTTTTCTTTCACCACTGAGCACTTACATTCTCCCCCTACCAATTCTATTCCCTTCCATGCAACCATCCCTCCTCATCCTACCATCCTCCAGCAACTCTTCATCAAAACAAATGACCTGTTTTGTGCAACTCTCCTCTACCTCCTCCTTGTTATACACAAGGTCTCATTGTATCTTCCTCCCCATAACTTCATTTGTGCCAAGACTTCACCAGGATCCAGCCAATTAATCTGTTTTCAAAACTAGGGCTAAGTTATGGAGAAACTCTGAGCATGTACTAAGTGCCTTTCCCTTACCACTGAAGCTACAGTTCACGTCAATATGCATGCGCGCGCGCGCACACACAGACACACACACACACACGACAAAACATGCATAGGACTGAGCTGAAAGGGTAGTTAATTCATTAGATGGAATTGGGTAAGCACTGTATTAAGCTTGCAGTACCATGCTCACAACTCAGGACTTCTTTTTGAGTAAACATGCAGAACATCAAGGTGCAAACCTCCCTGCAAAAGTAACTTGTGCTGGAATCCTATGCACACTTTCCTGAGGGTAAGCTTCATTAAACATGATGGGGCTTCTGAGTAGGCATACATAGGGTTGTATAAATGAGTAGTATTTATCTCCCCTCCACTTAAAAAACAAACCCCAAACTCCTTTATTAAAGCTTTCTGTTCATAGGAACATAGGAAGCTGCCTTATACTGAATCAGACTCTGGGTCCATCTAGCCCAGTATTGTTGATACTGACCAGAAGCAGCGGCTTTCCAGGGTTTCAGGCCAGATTCTTTCCTAGCCCTACCTGGAGATGCTGGGGATTGAACCTGGGGCTTTCTGCATGTCAAGCATGTGCTCTGAGCTACAGCCCTTCCTATTGCTGGATAATGGCAAGTGACAAACAAAACAGCCCCAGATTTGTTTCTCTGCAACCATGTGAACCCACTTTTCTCAAAGACTTGAATGAGAAGGAGAAAAACCAACCCTGTTTGTATAAAGACAAATACAGTTAAGAACTTCTCTTGCCCACCGACGAGAATTATCTTTAAGAATTCCCCAAGATATGCTCTGGGTGGAATAAAGAAGAGAAAGAGAGAAAGAACAAGACAGGGCAGGAAAGAAGAAAAGAAGAATGGTGATTGGAAATGCATGGGGTGAGGTGGGGGTAGAGAGAATTCCCTAAGCCAAGTTGCTCCTTTCAGAAAGGTAGTCCTTCAGAGGAATTTAGGAGGCTGTGGAGGGTTTGTAAGGATTGCACATACTCAAATTAACTTTATACAGTGAGGTGGCTGAGGGCTTTTTCTAGCATTTTTAAAACCGCAGAACCTATTTAAAAGCCTCAGCTATTTAAAAGCCTCCTCGATCATGATGTCACATAGTCCTAACCCTCCTTTTGGAATCATTTGAGTCCTACAACTATTTAGGAGAAATTAAAGTGGAGGGGGAGAAAGA
Organism: Heloderma suspectum; assembly: GCF_057233095.1. Lineage (NCBI taxonomy): Eukaryota > Metazoa > Chordata > Lepidosauria > Squamata > Helodermatidae > Heloderma > Heloderma suspectum. The sequence goes on from NC_139461.1 coordinate 237,577,943, forward strand.
AGTTTGTGGAGGCTGATTAGATCCTTTGCTGTACTGAAGTGACTAAACGTCTGCAGAATCCAAAGGTTCCAGTTTGGGGCAGTAAAATCAGATGCTGTGTGAAATACCAGTATTTCACATGGAGCTATTTCTTCCCTTCCTTCTCCCTCTTCAAAATGTCATTCCAAGCAAGCTCCCAACAGTGGGCATATAAAAGCAGAAAAGTAGGGGGAGAGAGGTTTTTTGCACCTCAAAAAAACAACAACCCTACACCAGAGATTAGGGTAGTGACCTCTTAATGGTCACCTTAAACACCTTCTCATTAGGATATCTAATCCCATGTGGCTTGACAGTTTTTTACTTTTTGCTTTAGTCTTTGAGAAAAGGAAAATTTATGCATGGCTAGCACAAAAGCCACTGGACCTAACTGTCTGAACTTTGGCACATTCAATCAGCTCCATGAGGGCTGTCAGGTCTCCAGATTCCATGCACTTATGCAGATGGACAAAAACATTATAGCTCTTTGCTTTGACAGATTTTCTTGAAAATAGCAAATTTTACCTGTGACTAGAACAAAAGCCACTTGACCTAACTACCTGAAATTAGGCAGGTTTAAACAGATCCATGGGAGCTCCAAATTTCATGTATTTATCATACAAACTAAAAAAATTACGGCTGTTTCAGTTTTCCAATGCAAGTCAATGGGAAAACGTTAAAAAAAAAATGGCAATTAGGACAGCTCAAAGATCTGGGCCACAGCTCAAAAAAAAGATCCGGGGCCCGTGTCCAGGTGGGCCATATCATAACGACGCCCTCGCATGAGGGCCATCAGGATGTTTGAGCACTCCTTCCCTGGCCTGCTCCTTCATATTCTGAGGACCCTCTGATCCAGCAAGGGGTTGGTAGAACACCATCTACTCACTGTGGGGTGAACTGCAGAGGGCTGTTAAGGCTTCCACAATTCACTCCAGAGTTTGGTGGAACAAAATTATTTCAATTCCACTCTATGCCAAAACCCCTTCAGGTGGGAGGGGAGGGGAACACCCAAGTAGCTTCGCTCATCTGTATGCACAACTCCTCTATGGACCTGACCTATTGAGGGGGGCAAGGGGGAGGAGAGATGTACTGCACACACAAGGGGCAATAAATACATTTTCTGAGGGTGGCATTGGGTGTTACGCATACTAGCAAATTCATTACCAGGTCTAGATTTCAGGTTCCTATTTTAAGGATGCAACCAGAAATAATACTTTCTGCAGAGGTCCACAAATTTTCACTGTGCCTCTGTGTGAAGTCAGGTACAATCCTCTGCCAGTTTCCAACTATAAGTTGGAAAGCAAGTTTGGGGCTACTCTCATCACCTTAACCAGAGGGAGATTAAATACTCACAATGGCAAGGGTGGCAAGCAGAATTGTACATGGTTAGCTTGAGAACGCATGGGTGCCCAACTTCCTGACATTTCTTTTGTGCTTACTCACCTCAATATGTAGTATATACTGCAACCTCCCCCAACCTGGTGCCCTCCAAATATTTTCAACTCCCATCAGCCTCAACATGCCCAATGGTCAGGAAAGCTGGGAGTTGTAGTCCAAAACATCTAGAGGGCGCTAGGTTGGAAAACTGCTGTACTGGGTTTCTATTGGGTAAATCACAGATGAAAACCAAAATACCCACAAATAATATTCATTAGTAATTGATAATTTAGATTTGCTCTCTGGTATACAAACAAAACAAATAACAATATCGCTGAGAGAAATATCTAAGAATTAGGCTACAGTAATGCCAGCAGGAAATTTGCTGTCCTATGTTACCAAACAATTCTATGAACAGCTTTCGAGAGGTTCTCTACAAAAAAATATGTAACTATATTTGTGGTGCTAATTATTTTGAAGATTTGCCACATTACATGCTGTTGTGTCTTTTTATGAAGTTGTGAGTAAATACTTTCTTGAGCTGATTCTATGCCATATCCCATATTAGGGATGTACAATTCAAGATTACAAATTCTAGAAGTCTGTTACAGCAGACAAAAGAAGCCTTGTAGTACCTTAAAGACAAACAGACTTACTGTTCCATAAGCTTTCATTCAGAACTATAATTTATCAGAAAGCTGGATTCTATTCATTCAGGACTTGAAGACCAAGGTTTTCTTTTCCACTATAGCTGGGAAACTAGCATACCAAACCTTGTTATCACCAATGAGTGCTGCTGCGAATGGTCCCTCTGCTTATCATAGAATCACAGAATCATAGGGTCGGAAGGGGCTTTCTGGTATACATTTTAGCTAGAAATGTCACATACTGTACCTCTTGCATTTTATAGACTTTTGGCCACAGAGTTCACAGTTTTCCCTCTATACATGTGTGTATGTGGAGTGCATGTGCACACACACACACCATACATATATCTGCAAAATGAGCACGCACTTCATGAATCTGATGGAAGTGGGTTCTAGTGCATGGAAGTTAATGTCACAATAAATCTGTACATCTTTAAGGTGCCAAAACACTCGTATTTGTTTGGCATGAATATGTAAATTCTTTTACAGGTTGTCTGGTCTCCAGTTGCTCTAGCCAGCACTCACCATAATTTGTATGAAGCAACAAGTTGTTGTACAGGGAACAACTCCTTATGGATGTTGGATGATGTGAGAAGGGGTTCTGTTCTAAACATTTGTAGTGTTGTACTTCCGGTACTTCTCGGTTCACATACTGCTGAAGCCTAGCTTGTAGGATTTTGAGCATCACCTTGCTGGCATGTGAAATGAGCGCAATTGTGCGGTAGTTTCAACACTCTTTGGCGTTGCCCTTCTTTGGAATTGGAATGTAAACTGACCTTTTCCAGTCTTGTGGCCACTGTTGAGTGTTCCAAAATTGTTGGCAGATTGAGTGCAGCACTTTAACAGCATCATCTTTTAGGATCTTAAATAGCTCAGCTGGAATACTGTCATCTCCGCCAGCTTTGTTGTTAGTAATGCTTGCTAAGGCCCACTTGACTTCACTCTCGAGGATGTCCGGCTCAAGTTCAGTGACCGCACTATCATGGCTATCAGGGACATTCAGATCTTTCCTGTATAGTTCTTCTGTGTATTCTTTCCATCTCTTCTTAATCTCATCTGCTTCTGTTAGGTCCCTGCCTCCTTTGTTCTTTATCATTCCCGTCTTTGCACAAAACGTTCCCTTGAGATCTCTGATTTTCTTGAAGAGATCCTCTAGCCTTTCCCATTCTATTGTTTTCTTCAATTTCTTTGCATTGTTCATTTAAGAAGGCCTTCTTGTCTCTCCTTGCTATTCTCTGGAAATCTGCATTCAGATGTGAACCGAGAAGTACTGGAAGTACAAGCGGCTTTCGATACCATCGACCATGGTATCCTTCTGGATAGGTTGTCTGGGTTGGGAGTAGGAGGCACTGCACTACAGTGGTTCCGCTCCTACTTGGATGGCCAATTCCAGAAGGTGGTGCTGGGGGATTACTGCTATGTGCCATGGCAATTGTGCCATGGGGTTCCACAGGGCTCTATTTTATCTCCCATGCTGTTTAACATCTACATGAAACCGCTGGGGGAGGCTATCCGGAGGTGTGGGCTGAGGTGCCATCAATATGCAGATGACACCCAGCTCTACCTCTCTTTTACATCAAAACCAGGTGAGGCAGTGACTGTTCTGAATCAGTGCCTGTGCACGGTAATGGACTGGATGAGGGCTAATAAACTGAAACTCAATCCAGACAAGACGGAGGTACTGTTAGTGGGTGGTTCGTCTGCCCGGCTAGGTGATATTCAACCTGTTCTGGAGGGGGTTGCACTCCCCCTAAAGGATCAGGTTCGTAGTTTGGGGGTGCTCTTGGATCCAGAACTGTCATTTGAGGCACAGGTGAACTCAGTGGCACGGAGCACTTTTTATCAGCTTAGGCTGGTATACCAACTACGCCCTTATCTGGACAGAAATAGCCTAGCTACAGTTATCCATGCTCTGATAACTTCTCGTCTGGATTACTGCAATGCGTTATACGTGGGGCTGCCTTTGAAAACGGTCCGGAAACTTCAACTGGTCCAAAATAGGGCAGCAAGATTGTTAACAGGGACTGGCCTGCGAGCTCATATTACACCAGTACTTTTCCAGCTGCACTGGCTGCCAGTCCATTTCCGGGCCCGATTCAAAGTGCTGGTCTTAACATTCAAAGCCCTTAACGGCTTGGGGCCAGGTGACCTGAAGGATCGCCTCCTCCCATATGTGCCTGCCCGGACCTTAAGATCATCATCAGCGGCCCTTCTCCGTGAGCCCCTGCCAAAGGAAGTGAGGCGGGTGGCTACTAGGAGGAGGGCTTTTTCTGCTGTGGCACCCCGGCTCTGGAATGAGCTCTCTAGTGAGGTTCGCCTGGCGCCTACATTGTATTCCTTTCGGCACCAGGTGAAGACCTTTTTATTTTCCCAGGCATTTTAGCATTTTAGCTTTCTAAATTTTTATCTTTGCTGTTTTAAATCTGTATTTTAAACTCCTGCACTGCTGCTAGGTTTTATTGTGGTTGTATTGTTATATTGTGGTTTTAATGTTCTGTATATTTTAAATTGTTTTATTGTGTGTTGCTTGGATTTAATTTTTGTGAACCGCCCAGAGAGCTTCGGCTATTGGGCGGTATAGAAATGAAATGAATGAATGAATGAATAAATAAAAAATTTCGAAGAGGCAGAGGAACTAGAGATCAAATCGCCAACATCTGCTGGATCATGGAGAAAGCAAGTGAATTCCAGAAAAACATCTATTTCTGCTTCATTGACTACGCTAAAGCGTAGTCAATGAAGTTTGTTGTGTGGATCACAACAAACTGTGGCAAATTCTGAAAGAGATGGGAGTACCAGACCACCTTACCTCTCTCCTGAGAAACCTGTACGAGGGCCAAGAAGCAACAGTAAGAACCAGACATGGAACAACCGATTGGTTCAAAATTGGGAAAGGAGTACGACAAGGCTGCATATTGTCACCCTGCTTATTTAACTTATATGCAGAGTACATCATGGGAAACGCCAGGTTGGATGAATCACAGGTCGGAATTAAGATTGCCGGGAGAATTATCAACAACCTTAGATATGCAGACGATACCACACTCATGGCAGAAAGCGAAGAGGATCTAAAGAGCCTCTTGTTGAGGGTGAAAGTGGAGAGTGCAAAAGCTGGTTTGAAACTCAACATTAAAAAAACTAACATCATGGCATCTGGCCCCATCACTTCCTGGCATATAGAAGGGGAAGAAATGGAAGCAGTGACAGATTTCATTTTCTTGGGCTCCAAGATCACCGCAGACGGTGACTGCAGCCATGAAATTAAAAGACGCTTGCTCCTTGGGAGGAAAGCTATGGCAAATCTAGACAGCATAGTAAGAAGCAGAGACATCACCTTGCCAACAAAGGTCCGTCTAATCAAAGCTATGGTTTTCCCAGTAGCAACGTATGGTTGTGAGAGCTGGACTATAAGGAAGGCTGAGCGCCAAAGAATCGATGCTTTCAAACTGCGATGCTGGAGAAGACTCTTACGAGTCCCCTGGACTGCAAGGAGGTCAAATCAGTCAACCCTAAAGGAAATCAACCCTGAGTGCTCATTGGAAGGACAGATACTGAAGCTGAAGCTCCAATATTTTGGCCACCTAATGCGAAGAGAAAACTCTCTGGAAAAGACCCTGATGCTGGGAAAGATTGAAGGCAAAAGGAGAAAGGGGCAGCAGAGGATGACATGGCTAGACCGCATCAGTGATGCAATGAATATGGACTTGAGCACACTCCAGGAGAGAGCGCAGGACAGGAAGGCCTGGCATGCTATGGTCCATGGGGTCATGAAGAGTCCGACACAACTGAACAACAACAAGAAGTTGGAAGTGTATAGTTATCACTTTGGTTTATCATTTGATCTGAAGTATTACTGTTACTGGACTGAGGCTACTGGGCTTGACCAATAGACTTACCTATCTACCCTCTTTATTGTTCAAATTATAAATTTGGGAGTCTAGATGCTCAGTAAAATATATATTTTTATTTATTTCATTTCATTTCTATACCACCCAATAGCTGAAGCTCTCTGGACAGCTGATATTACTATTGAACTGCCTATTTTACCTGCACCCTTCCTTTTTTGCCTCTGCTTTCATTCTTTTACTGAAAATGCATTTTCTTTTAAATTCCAGAAGTTATTTATTTACATGCACAACTGTCGTGCATGCCCATGCATTCCCAACTACCACACCATAGTTTAAAGCATTACATTAGCCAGTATGAGTTCAGTCAAAAATTACGCATGCACAACCTAGCCACATACGCACATGAGATTTAGCTGTGCTGGTTGGTGTTTAAATAAGTATGGAAGGGCAAAGGCAAAGGGAGGGATTGTACCCAACAACTATGCACACAGAATACAGTACTACTGATGCAAGCAGAATTCATACTGTGTCACTGAGTGCTTGCAAAATAATTCTTCACCAGCTGTACTGGCTTCCACTATGAGAATCCAGGAACCTTTACATGCCTACCACAAAAGCAGAGGAAGCACAAATGGATTACTCATTAGATCCAGCAAACCATACCACTTCCAAGCCTCATAGCCACCCAGTTAGGTCCACAGAATTAATTTCAAGGATATAATCACTTTCCTCCCATTTATTATTTTATACAGGCTCTATGATTGCAATACCCTAATCAAGTCTCTGATGTGCTAGAATAGCCAGAACCCTGTTAGCCTACATTGGTGAAACACAGATTAAAGAAGAGTAGCCAACCATAAACTCAAGAGAGAACCCTCAAGAGCAGATTGAAGACAGGGCTGAAAATATTGTCGTCCATCTGCTTCGCTTAAATGCAGAATAAGACCACAATCCTATGCATGTTTAGCAGGGCTGGCTGGGGCATGCTGGAAGTTGTAGCCCTTTTCTCTGTCTAAACATGCATAAAATTGTGCACTAAGTTACAGGTGCAAATGCAAAAAGCACTAGTGCATTCAGCACAGAAATAAACTTCACATTTATTATTTATCATTTTCCATTTTAAGTTTAAAATCATGTGAGCTGACTTTCAAACTGTTCCCTTCCCACATACTCTCATTTTAATTCTCTTGCCAAAGTCAGACCAATGTTTAAGGCATGAGGAACCATTTTGTTATCTTATTGTAGCTGTGGGCTTTTAAAAAAAAGACACTGTTCTATTGTTCTTTAGATGTGAATAGCACCCAAATCAGTCAGGAAACACAAGAGGTTACAAATATAAAATTTCGGTGTAGGTTTCTCAAAGTGTCCTTATCTCTCATCCATCTTATTTGCCAAGCCTGCCAGCTTTGGAAAGGAGAGCAATTCAGACTCCATTGTGGGAAATTTTTAGAGTTCTCTTTACACAAGTTGATGTGTTGCTCAAACCTGGATACTTGATGGCTCCGCCACACCAAAAGCTCCTCTCACCACAGTTTATGCAATATTCACCAGATAATAACAGCCGCCTTCTTTTATTAAAAGCCCATCAAAGTCTCCTTAATACTACTGATCTAGCATCAATTAAGGAACTCTGCAAGATTTATCCTACTCCTTGTCCTTTGCCCCTAGGATTTCCCAGCAGCCTGCCACAGTTTTCCCATTAGATTTGTCTCCACCAGTTACTAGCTATAGAAATAAACTCATTTCTCTTTATTTCCTTCTACTGACCCACCCAGAAGCAAGGGCAGAATGGTAGTCCAGACATCTGTTCATATAGGATGCTGCATAAACAGCAGCAAGACTGTTTATAAATAGCATGATCTATTTTTTTTTTAGTTTCATTTTGAGTCACCTTATCTCTAAAAAAAAGATAGCGCAGAAATAGAAGGGGTCCAGAGACAGGTGACAAAAGCGATTAGAAGCCTGAAGAGGCTTACACATGGGGAAAGATTTAAAAGATTAGGGCTCTTCATCTTATGGAAGGACATGAAAGGGAGGAGGCTTACCAGAGATATCAAAACAGTGAAGGACAGGCGGATGTTTACACAGGTCAGGCGTGCCCTCCATCTCCCTTCTTCCCTCCCTCCCTCCCTCCCTCCATCCGTCTCTCTCTCTCTCTCTCTCTCTCACACACACACACACACACACACACACTTAGGAGAGAAATATAGCAATCTTTACTCTCTTTTCTTGCTCCAAGAGCAAGAATTATATGCATTATGGAGAAGAGTGTTTTTGTGTTTTTGACACTATAGCAATCTCCTATATAATCATCACCATGCATTTCTGAACACTTGTAGAATCCTGATGAGGAGTCTCTCTGAATGCCCTGGAAGCCACCATGGTTTGATGAGCTTCTCAGAATTCACTGGATGAAACTGGTTCAACAATTCAGTTTCACCAGTGGGGCATGAGCCACCACTGAAGTGATTCATTATATGCTTCTCAGAGGTATAGTCAGTGCCATTTTGCACCAAGCACTGAAGAGGTATGGACACACCATTTTATTTCTTCTTGAAGGTAAGAGCACTGCTCATAGGAACAGGAAGACTGAACCTGCAACAACCGCTGCTTTTTTCCTCCTCTACCATTGAAGACTTTGAGCCATTTCACATATTGTGGAGGCAAGTCTGGGTTTATTACCAAGTCAGGCAGCTGTCATTTTGCAGGCTTGGAGGCTTAACATTGCCCAAGGAGGGCTTTGAGGCACTATTCATCCCACTTCAAAGAGAACCATGGATCCTTTAAAACCTGCATCCAGCTCCAGAGGTGGAGCCTCAGAAAGGGCTGAGGCTACAAGCTTTCTTAAGGCCTCAATTAGCTGCCGTCCCTTACTGAGACAACAACTCCTCTTCTGAGGGAGTATTCCAGCCAGCATCCACTGCAGTACACTGTCCAAGGTCCTCACTGAATTCTGCCTGACATGCTGAAGAACCACCTGTGAGTGCTTGTGCTGTAGAGCAGGCCACTTCCCCTGGGCCTCCTGCCTAGCCAGGACAGGGGCTACAGTAAGTCACGGCATTCTGTTAAATTAGCCTGCATAAAACATGCTTGTGTCAAATTCTCATGTAACATTTTTAGGTGTACACTGAAAACATCCATTCATTTCTATGCTGCCCAATAGTCGAAGCTCTCTGGCCGGTTCACAACAATTAAAACCATAAAACAGAACATAAGATGCATTTTAAGTTTAAAACCACAGCACAAAATAGAAGTAAAAGCCAAAATAAAACCTAGCAGCAATACAAAGATTTAAAATACAGTAACATTTAAAACAGAAAGTGAAAGACTAAAATGCATGGGAGAATAAGAAGGTCTTCACCTGGCACCAGAAAAAGTACAATATAGGAGCCAGACAATCCTCTCTGGGAAGCTCATTCCACAACTGGGGGGCCATAACAGAAAAGGTCCTCTTCTTAGCAGCCACCCACCTCACTTCCTTTGGCAGAGGCTCCCCAAAAAGGACCACTGACACTGATCTTAGGGTCCGGGCAGGGGTATATGGGAGGAGACAATCCTTCAGATAACCTGACCTGAAGCCATTTAGGGCTCTGAATGTTAGTACCAGCACTTTGAATCAGACCCAGACATGGACTGGAAGCAGTGCAGATGGAAAAATACCAGCATAATATGATAACTTTGGCCAGTCCCCGTTAACAATCTTGCTGCCCTATTTTGCACTAGCTAACGTTTCTGGACTGTTTTCAATGGCAGCCACACATATATCACATTACAATAATCCAGACAAGAGGTTACCAGAGTATGGATAACGGTAGTTAGGCTATCTCTATCCAGATAAGGATATATGTTTTGTGCTTTTATTGTATCTTACGTGATTTTAAATCATTCTTTAGAATACTGCCCTGGTATTTGCGATGTTTGTTTAAATAAATATATACATACATACATACAATGGCGATGCATACTTTGTGTGGCATACACAATATTCACTCAAAACGTATAAGGCAAGCAAGGGCAAGCATTGCTCTACCTTGTTAGTAATGAGTTCATACATAAGATTAACTAGAGCTCTTATAACCTTTAATTCATTTCAGAACCATTTGTTAATAGTTAATCACATTTGCCTCCACAAATGGATTTCTAATTTTGGCAGCTACAACAGCAAATAACTACACACTAAATCTATCTACTTATTACTCTACCTGCCAAGAGAAAAAAAAAAACCTTTTGTACTGTATTTTAAATGCTTATTTTATTTAAAACAGTAAAAAATGTAGATCTGAGAAACTTACTCTGAATTAAGCCCAGCTCCTTAGCACCCCTGTAGTTGACAGCCACATCAATTCAACTCATATATGAAAAGAGTGTGTATGTTTTCAACTGAAGGCAGGACAAACAAGTTCTTAAAAAACAAAGAAGGCCTTGGAGACAAGAATCAAAGAATATCTATAAGAAGAGTATATACCATGATACTTTAGTTATCAATCACTTCCTGATCTCACCTGGCTACCAGAAACATTATCCAATTTACAAGCTTTCATCCGAAACAATTCCAGACCATCTAGTCCAGGACAGTCAAACCTAAGGCCTAGGAGCCTAATCAGGCCCCTTGAGGTTCCCAATGTGGCATCCCTATCATGCTGGCCACACAAATTATTGAGCCATATTCAAGTCTAGGAAACAATGACCTTGTTAGGGCAGAGAGGGTGATCTGTTAATGACTGCCGTTGGATGCTGCAGGATCAGACTTGGATGCTGCAGGATCAGACTCTTCTTCATTCCGTTTAAATTAGCAACACAGATGTCAAAGGGTAGGAGTGGCAATTCACTAGCAGTTATAGCCAAGGGAGAAGGATGTAGAACAAGTGGTGAGGGCCTTTGGTCAGAGAAAAATGAGGCTTGGATGACAGGGATGTTTAGACAGGAAGGATGGAGGAGGCAGCTGCTCTAGTGTGTGAAAAGAGGGCTAAGACCAGGAGTGGCTATGCAAAAAGGGGGCTTAAATCAGGAGAACCTTCCTCCTGTGAAGGGCTGTTGACGCAAAGGAAAAGCCAGTAAGGGGCCACAGCCAATGTTGTATGGAGCTAGATCTGATGGTGGACAGAATTTACAGCACTGCAAGACTGCACCCCATCCTTTCTCTCTCACACACACACATGCACACAAGGTGGGAGTGATTCCTAGAAGGGCAGTCTAGAGAGCAGGATGATGCTGAGGACCGGATGAAGTTGGGCCAAGGATCACATATGGCCCTCAGGCTGCTTGTTTTCCACCCCAGGCTTAGATGGTGGGAAGTTAGGAGCTATAGATGGGTGCCCACACCCAGGAAGAGGGGAAGTTGGTGACTGGAGGAAACAGCAATCACTGTAGTAAAGCAAGGTGTGGAAAGGTAGCACATTAGAGTTGTGATGGCAAGAGTTTTGTTTTGTTTTTAAGAAGCTAACCATCATCTCCCTCACTGTCAAAGCCAGTGATTTTTGAGTGAAAAATTATAGGTGTGTGTTTTTTTTAATCCTCTCAACCCATTTGAGTTTAACATCCTTAATTAATGCTCTTATCAAGCAGAGTCTGGAAGACAACAACTTCCCATCTGACTGATCTCAGAAACATTGTTGGATTCAGCAAAAACGGCCAGGCATTATCTGCTATAAATGGGAACTAGAGAATTCCAAATATTGTGTACACTACATCTTAGGTGTAAAAGCAGTTTACAAAAAATAGAGGTGGAATCAGCAAGAACTCCAGTTATTAGGCTAAGTGGCTTGCTTTTTTTCTCTCATGTGCACAGACTAAAAATAGGATTACTGGATTAATTACCACTAAAATGTCTCTGTAACACATGAGTTAATATAGTGCTTTGCAATACTGTATAGCAGTTGGTACACCCTACCATAAGCGCTTTTATGTCAGGGTATAAAGTCTGGGTCTTAAATAGTATGGTATGAGACATTGCAAAATTATTACTTAATCTGCCTTGGGGCTTCACTTACCAGAGACAGGTAGACTCCAAGCTTGTGGGATCTACTTTGGTTTGTACTAGAACCCCAATGTCCACCAACCAGTCAGGTGAAAAATAGCGGTGTGGGAAAGAAGGTACACGCAAAATGCTGGTTAAGGTAGCTATGCCAACATATGAGCTCAACTTATGAACCATAGACTGGGATGACCTAAATAAAGACATCTACTTCTGAATTACTATAGATCGGGGATTCCAACACATCTCTAGAACTGGCAGCAGAGTGCACAAAGACCTGGGCAGAGGCAACTACTTTCCAGCAAGGAACATGTCACACACTCTCAGCCCAACCCACCTCACAGGGTTGTTGTTGTGAGGATAAAATGGAGAGGAGGAGGATAATGTAAGCCACCTTGGGTTCCTTGCAAGAGGAAAAAAGGCAGGGTATAAATGCAATAAATAAATAAAATAAAATAAAATAAAATAAAATGGAGACTGGGAGATAAATGATTGATACAAGGCCAGCCATGGCAAGCAATTATTTTTAGGTTTTACTCGCATCTTTACTTGCTATTATTAAGCTACTGTGAGGCAGAAACCCTTGCCAACCCACTTCAAAATGCCCAGATATTTCCCAGAAGATCTACCTTTTGCCACCCCTGTCTTATACTGCAGGGCCCGATGTCTCGTACTTTGGAACTATTCTGTAATATGAACAGTTCCATAATAATAGCATTATAGGTTTTAATCGGGAACACAGATTTCTCTCTCACTATAGGTAAGAAATTAGCATTACAAAGCTAGAAAGATTGTGTTAACACCAATAACTACCACTGTTCTTATCTTGTATATATTAGAATTTTGCATAGAAATGTCATAGACCTGCTGTAAATCTTACAAGGCCTGGCTTTTAGGCCTTGTTGTTTACAAATTTTCTCTGCCAACTCAGGATAACATTTCATGCATCTGACAAAGTGGGATCTAACTGCAAAGCTTATGCCATAATAAATGAGTTAGTTAGGGTTACCATTTTATACCTGTACAGAAAAACATATAATGAATTGATTGCCCCACTTCAGGAACACTTTACAGCTGGATTTGAATTACCATAAATACAGGTTTATCATGAAGCCATTTGTATACAGCAAGAACAACCAAGAGAAGTGCATAGTAGCTGCCCATGAACCCAGTACAATTTAGTGGCTAGAGAGTAGGGATGTCGGAGAATTTCTCCCCGAAACTTCGGGGGGCCGAGCGCAAACGTGTTCGGCCCCCTGAACAAGTTTCAGGGAGAAATTCTCCGCCCCCCCCCCCCCCGGACGGGACTTACCTTTGCCGAATGTCCCTCCCGGCGGCGGGTCCGGCCGGCAGTTCGGCGGGTGTTCGTCCTGGGCGGGGGCGGCAGCCGATCTTTCGACCGGCTGCCGCCGCCACCGCCATTTCAATCAAAGAAAAAAAAAACACCTCCGTGATAGGCTACGTGACGATTAACGTAGCCTATCACGGCTAGATTTGCAAAGTCAGCCGTGATAGGCTACGTCAATCGTCACGTAGCCTATCACGGGTGACTTAAAAAAAAAAAAAAAGCGCGTACGGATAATGGCGGCCCCCATAGGGAGCTGCCATTCCCGTTCCTTATTTGGTTGCTGTAGTCTACGTAAAGATTTACGTAGATTACAGCAACCAAAAAAGGAACGCGAATGGCGGCTCCCTATGGGGGCCACCATTAGCATACGCGCTTTTTTTTTTTTTAAGTCACCCGTGATAGGCTACGTGACGATTTACATAGCCTACCACGGCTGACTTTGCAGATCTAGCCGTGATAGGCTACGTTAATCGTCACGTAGCCTATCACGGGAGCGTTTTTGTTTTTTTAAAACTTTCGAGTTCGCGGCCGGGCGAGGCGGGAAGCCTCCCCCCCGGCCTGAATTTCGGCCGGGCGAGGCGGGAAGCCTCCCACCCCGGCCTGAACTTCACGGGGGAAGCGGACAGGTAAGTCACTCTCGTCCACCCCTGCTAGAGAGTCAGATGAAGACTAGGGAGACCCAGGTTGAAATTCCATGAGTGACCTTGGGCCAATTAGTATCTCTGAGTCTAATCTAGAATTCATAGAATTGTTGTGAAGATAAAATGGAAGAGTGGAGCACCATGTACACCAGAAGTTCAGGGACTCTTCCAGCCCAAGGGCCAAATTCCATTTTGCAGAAGCTCTCAGGTGCCACATTCCAGCAATGGGGGGAGCCAAAAGAAAAGGGGCAAAACCAAAAACACCAGCATATTTTAGCTTAGAGTCATAGAATCATAGAATAGTAGGGTTGGAAGGGGCCTACAAGGCCATCGAGTCCACCCCCTGCTCAATGCAGGAATCGAAGTCAGAGCATCCCTGACAGATGGCTGTCCAGCCTTGTCTTGAACGCCTCCAGTGTGGGAGAGCCCACCACCTCCCCAGGTAATTGCCTCCATTGTCATATTGCTCTAACAGTCAGGAAGTTTTTCCTGATGTTCAGCCAGAATCTGGCTTCCTGGAACTTGACCCCATTATCCCATGTCCTGCACCCTGGGATGATCAAGAAGAGATCCTGGCCTTCCTCTCTGGGACAACCTTTCAAGTATTTGAAGAGCGCTATCAGAGCTCCCCTCAGTCTTCTCTTCTCAAGGATAAACACGCCCAGTTCTTTCAGTCTCTCTTCATAGGGCTTTGTTTCCAGTCCCCTCATCATCTTTGTTGCCCTCCTCTGAACCCTCTCCAGTTTGTCTGCATCCTTCTTAAAGTGTGGTGCCCAGAAATGGACACAGTACTCCAGATGAAGCCTAACCAGTGCTGAGTAGAGGGAAAGTAGTACTTCCTGGGATTTGGAAGCTATGCTTCTATTAATGCAGCCCAAAATAACGTTTGCCTTTTTTGCAGACACATCACATTGTTGGCTCATATTCAGCTTGTGATCGACAACAGTTCCAAGATCTTTCTCGCTTGTACTGTTGTTGAGCCATGTATCCCCCATCTTGTAACTGTGCATTTGGTTTCTTTTTCCTAGGTGCAGAACTTCGCATTTATCCCTATTAAATGTCATGCTGTGGTTTTCTGCCCAGTGCTCCAGTCTATCCAGATCACTTTGAATTTTGTTTCTGTCTTCCAAAGTATTAGCTATCCCGCCCCATTTTGTGTTGTCTGCAAATTTGATCAGCATTCCCTGCACTTCCTCCTCCAAGTCATTAATAAAAATGTTGAAGAGCACTGGGCCCAGGACTGAGCCCTGCGGTACCCCACTCGTTACCTCTCCCCAGTTTGAGAAGGTCCCATTGATAAGCACTCTTTGAGTCAAAGAGTGCTGTAGCCAAATGTGGATCCATCGGATCGTTGTTTCATCTAGCCCACATCGAGCTAGTTTGCTCATCAGGATATCATGGGGCACTTTGTCGAAAGCTTTGCTGAAGTCGAGGTATATGATGTCTACAGCATTCCCACGGTCTACAAGGGAGGTTACTTGATCAAAAAATGAGATCAGATTCGTCTGGCAGGATTTGTTCTTGACAAATCCATGTTGGCTTCGAGTCATCACTGCATTGTCTTCAAGGTGCTTCCAGATGGATTGCTTTATCATCTGCTCCAGAATTTTCCCAGGGATTGATGTCAGGCTGACTAGTCTGTAGTTCCCAGGTTCCTCCTTTTTACCCTTTTTGAAGATAGGGACAACATTAGCCCTCCTCCAGTCACCTGGCACTTCCCCCGTCCTCCATGATTTCTCAAAGAGAATAGACAGTGGTTCCGAGAGTTCTTCTGCCAGTTCCTTTATTACTCTAGGATGCAGTTCATCTGGCCCTGGAGATCTGAACTCATTCAAAGTAATTAGGTGTCCCTTGACTATATGCCTATAGTTCTCAAGCTGCAATCCTGCCCCTTCAGCCTGTACTTCGCTTTTGTCAGGGGGGTCATAGACCCTCTTTCGGGAGAAGACTGAGCCAAAGTAGGAATTGAGCACCTCTGCCTTTTCTTTGTCATCTGTTATCATTTTGCCATCCTTATTTAATAGCTGAACCACCATTCTTTCCTCTATCTTTTACTACGCACGGAGCTGAAGAAAGACTTTTTGTTGTTTTTAGCATCCCTTGCTAACCTCAGCTCGCTCTCAGCTTTAGCCTTCCTGACGCCATCCCTGCAATTCTGTGTTACCTGCCTGTACTATTCCTTTGTTGCTTGCCCTTCCTTCCACTTCCTATATGTGTCCTTTTTTGTTTTCAGGTCATCCCTAAGCTTTTTGTGAAGCCACATTGGCTTCTTTTATTGTCTTCCACCTTTTCTTCTTGTTGGAATTGTTTGTAATTGTGCCTTGAGAATTTCCTTTTTTAAAAACTCCCACCCATCTTGGACTCCTTTTCTTGTTAGAGTCGCTTGCCATGGGACCTTACTGATCATTGTTCCGAGTTTATTAAAATCTGCTTTCCTAAAATCCAGGGTACACATTTGACTACACTCGGCTTTTGCTTCCCTTAGAACCAATAACTCAAGTACAACATGGTCGCTTTCCCCAGAGTTCCTGTAACTGCTACTTAATCCACTAAGTCATCTCTGTTAGTTAGGATCAAGTCAAGGATAGCCAATCCTCTAGTTCCTTCCTCTACTTTCTGTAGGAGGAAATTATTCACCACACAAGTCAGGAATTTCCTGGAGGGGCCGTGTTTTGCAGAATTTGCCTCCCAACAAATATCGGGGAAATTGAAGTCCCCCATTACTACTACATCATGCTTCCTTGAAACACTGGCTATTTGCTTTTCATCCTTGTCTTCTCCTTGATTGGGTGGCCGGTAGTTGACTCCGGCCACCAGGTTCCTGTTATTCTTTGCTCCATTTATTTTGATCCAGATGCTCTCGATGGGGCTACCAAGCTCATCCTCCTGTATTTCTGTGCAGGGATTTGTATTTTTCACATACAGTCCAACCCCACCTCCCTTTCTGTTCCTCCTGTTCTTTTTGAACAAGTTATATCCTTCAATTGCTGTATTCCAGTCATGAGAGTCATCCCACCAAGTCCCAGTTACACCTATCAAGTCATAATTTCCCTCTTGTATTAAGAGTTCAAATTGGTTCTGTTTGTTTCCCATAGTCTGTTTCCCATAGGCATTAGTATATAGATATCGGAGGCCATGTGCTTCATAGTCTGGCTTTCTTCGTACACGTTTGTGAAGACTATTATTGGGCGCTATTAGAGCTATTCTCTCCGTTGCAGTGCATGAGCCTTCGTCCATCGTTACCTCCAACTTTACATCTCCCTTCCCTTAAATCTCTTACTGCCAGTAACTATACTTGGGAGGGGGAGGAGAACTGCTCAAAACTCAAAACCAAACAATCAGCTGGCAGAGGAAAGAAGTAGGACCAGGAGAAAGGGGTGTGGCCCTGGAGGGCCAGACTGGGATCCCAGGCAGGCTGGATTTGGCTCCCACACCTGAGGTTCAGAACCCCTGTTGTATAACACCTTGAGGTTTTGGGGAAGAAAGATGGGAAATAAAATGTAATAAATAAATAATACTGAACCATTTATACACTATGGTATAGTACAATTACCTAGTGTTAATAGTACCACGAAGTACTGATCTTGCCTCATCTCAGTTATGTAAGCCCTTAGCCTATTATTTGGAAGAACCAACACTGACCATCTGGGATTGTTTAGAAAACCGAAGAGAAACAGTATTAAAATACCAGATATACCAGCAGTACATTTATCGTACCTTGCACATTCCCCTTCACATCTAACAGATCCCTTTTCATGCAACAAGTCTGCCAATTCTCAGAATTGGCTTATAAATCACCCACTCGTCTTGAATAAACAGCTGCTAAGTCTTGACTGCCAGCTTCACTTGAAAATTATTTTTTTAAAACTCGCCTTGCTAAGATTGCGGGCCACCAATAATCCCAAGAACAGGTTTGAAAAAAGGAGACTAAAACCAATTTGACTTTTGTTACTCACATTTATTTTCATATTTCTGTGGTAAGCCTTGTTCAATTTACTTAAAGGATATGGTAAATTTTAACAGCTGGTTTAGACAACAAAAAAGCAGAATGAATCATTCAGAATATTGAAAGCCTATAATCAAGAGGATTCAAGTCTCTAGTATTTTGCTATCACCTCCAAGCCAGATCTATTTTCTATCCAAGAGGAACAGTTTTAACAGGGGACACTAATGCATTCAATAAAATAAGTGTTTGAAGGTTCTCATTTGATAATGTGTGAACACATTGAGCAAGTTTATGACATTGCTCTTTCCTTAATATCCTTTTGTAGTCCTTAGAGATAGACAACTCACAATTAAACTGGAGAATTCATATAGAGCATAAAAATAAAACTGGGCAGAAGCATAATACACACTCTGCAGCCTACATTGCCCTTGTTTTCCTCATCACTGAATAGGAAACACATGTTTAACAGAGCACTTCAGAAGCCATTGCTGCTCTCAGGGATAAACATGGGGCATACTGTCGGGCATAAGATGCTCAGGGCAATAAGTTAACCCACACATCCATATCTTCTCTTCATGAGAGTTGGGCTGAACAATAACCCAACTGAATAGGCTTTAATTTCACTTATAGTTAAAAAATATATGTACTTCCATAATAAACTCTGGCTGATAACAGGCAGAGGCTTTCTAGAAAGTATTCTCAGACCTGAAACACTGCTAATCATTAATCTTCTGGAGTATGACAAGAAATAAGGATGATTTCCTGTTCTTTTTGCTTACCTTTATAACAAACTAGAACAGTGTAAATCCTCACAGACGAGACAGAGTATCACAGTCCCTATTTTTTTTCTTACGTATAACCCAAACCTCTCCTCCTGTAACTCAGTAAAGACGTTAATGAATTTGAACCATTCCACACAAATCAGCAGAAGGCAGATCAATTGGTAAAGCTGCTCTGATCATTTATGGTGAAGCCCAAGAGCCATCACCAGTACTAGGGATGGCGCAGGCGCCCGATTCCATCTAGGAATCCAGTGGAACACACACCCCCACCTGCACTCGCCAAGCCCCTGCCCCTGCTTGCCGAGCCACCCACACTCACCCATGTGGAAGGGTCTAGCTCTGCGATCACCATTTTTCAGGAAAAAAGTGTCATTCATGAAAAAGTGCATATTTACACGTACGCAAAATGGAGCTGTGAATAGCCCATTTAGGCAAGATTACAGGCGTTTCCTTGCCTGTAATCTTGCGTATATGGGCTATTCAGGGCCCCATATTGCATACACGCAAATGCCCACATTTTCAGAAATGTGCGCATCTGCATATACATGAATATGCGTATTTTCGCAAATGCACATATTTGCGTATATGCAAAATGGGGCCATGAATAAAAGATTGCAGGAGAGGAAGCACCTGTAATCTTGTGTATATAGGTCATTCACGGCCCCATTTTGCATGTATGCAAATATGTGCATTTGCGAAAATGTGCATATACGTGTATATGCAAATATGCACATTTGCAAAAATGTGCACATTGCATATATGCAAAATGGGGCCATGAATGGCCCATATACGCAAGATTACAGGCAAGCAAATGTCTGTAATCTTGCGTATATGGGTGACAGCCCCATTTTGCGTATATACAAATATGTGCATTCTCACGATCGCTATATTTTTCAAAAAATGGTAATCGCAGAGCTTGATGCCTGGGTGAATGCAGGTGGCTCAGCAAGCAGCAGGGAGCTTGAGTGCGGGTCCGGGTGTGCGTGAGTGGGGGCAGGGGCTGGGTGGGCACCCAGAGAACCCAGACAGGGGGGGGCCTGCCCATCCCTAACCAGTACTGAGAAGAGCAGTCATCTTAAAGAAGAATTTCTTCATTAGCACATGAGTTCCACAGCTAGGATAAACAAACCAAGTGCAAATGTAGTATCTCTTGTGTGTCACAAGGGAGGCCTTTATACTGATGCAGGGGATGTAAAAAAAAAAAAAAAGGCAAAAAACCAGCCTCCAGCCCACAGTTTTAAAACTAAAAGCCCCACCAAAAATGCATTATTAAACCCTGTGTTCAAATTTTATCCCGGAGGATCCCAAATAGCTTTAGAGAAGTGTTACAATCATGCCCTTGGGAATCCCCCTTACTCCTCCCTAAGAGAACAGCAAGAAAGCATCTGCTCTCTTTTCTCTTCCACTGCTAGAACAGAGGAGCTGGTGATAATCCCCTCCGAATGGAGTATTTAACACCTATCAGGTAGGTGACAAGTGCTGCAGTGTAAGGAGGATTAGCTCAGTGCAGCCCTTTACATAGGAGTGAAATTATTTTGTAAGCAGCGGAGTGAGCTGCCATGGCCTGACCAGCACTAATCAATACTTCACACACACACACCATACAGCAGTATGAAGTATTGTCTTAACAAATCTGTGTCCCCCACAAAAAAGCAAAAACAAATTAAGGGTAAGATGACAAAGCAGGATACATAGTCCCTGTGGCATATATTTTTCTAAGTGGGGAAAGTGATGCATAACATCATCATTAACAAGCTGAATAACAAAAATTATTTGAATTCACCCTCACATTTGTTGATGGTGGCTATAGCCTTACATTTAACACCTAGAATTCCTGGACCCTCTGTGAATACAGTCCATTCTCAATGCAGTGCTATGCAATTGCGGCTGGGCTTTCACATTTCCCTGAAGGTCAGAATACAGAAGCAAGCACAGCAAAATAATAAGCAGCACTGGCAAGCCCTGTGACCACAGAGAACCAAGCCTTTTGAAGAAAGCCAATTATCATATAGGTGTTGCCATCAATATCAAGGCACAAAGTAGAACCAATTAGCCAGAAGTAACTAGGCCACAGAAGTTAAACATCAGTAGGAAGCCATTGGCCCTATTACAACCCCCTTGGGGGTGTAACTGCATAAAAGGCCTTGGGAATCTGGGGCACTGAAACTAATCGGTAACTGGGATGTGCTAACAGCTTCACTCCAAAGTTGATGGCTATGGGTAACAGATATTGACTTTCATCATCCTCTTGCCTTGTATCTTTTTTCTGCCCATGTTATAACCAGTATGCACCCTGGATGCCAGCAGGGATGGCTCCAGGTTTGCATGGATCTTTATATGCCTCCCAGATCTGTGGGTCTTCCATTGAAATGGGGAGCCCTGGCCCCTCTCTGATCCTTCTGCCTCATTCTCCCATCCAATAAACATCTGCTACCAGCAGGTGGGAACACTCTGCACAGAGTGAACAGGGAGAGCCAGAGGAGGTGGTGATGCCAGTGGTGCAGTTGCAAGAAGTTGGGAGGGGAGGGGAGGAAGGGTGGCAGTAATGATGTAAGAAGACTATGCACAGTAGTGGGCAACTGCCCACCTAGAATGTTTGGATCATTTCCCTCTTAAGCACTAATAAATTGCAACCCATTTTCACCCAGTTACGTGTATGTTGCTCCTTTACTTCTGCCTACTTCTCCCATTGTGGACACTAACATTATACTGTTGCCACATGTCTTAGATGCAAACAAAGCCCAAATACTAGGGTTCTGCATCCATTTCTATGCCGGGAACTAGGGGAGTGTGTCCCTGTTGGTTCTGCTGGACCTCTCAGCAGCTTTTGATACCATCAACCATGGTATCCTTCTGGGCCACCTTGCTGGGATGGGACTTGGAGACGCTGTTTGACAGTGGCTCCATTCCTTCTTGGAGGGGCGGACCCAGAAGGTGGTGCTGGGGGACTTCTGTTCAACTCCCTGGCCATTGGCCTGTGGAGTTCCTCAGGGTTCTGTTTTGTCCCCCATGCTATTTAACATATACTTGAAACCACTGGGAGAGGTTGTCTGGAGTTTTAGGGTTTGGTGTCACCAGTATGCTGATGCCACCCAACTCTATTTTTCCTTTCCATCTAATTCCAAGGAAGCTGTTCCAGTGCTAAATGAGTGTCTGTCGGCAGTAATGGACTGGATGAGGGCAAACAAACTGAAGTTTAATCCAGACAAGGCAGAGGTGCCCCTGGTCAGTTGAAAGGTAGATCAGGGAACAGGGATTCAGCTTGTGCTAGATGGGGTCACACTCCCCTTGAAGACACAGGTTCACAGCTTCTGGATTCAGCCCTGAGCGTGGATGCCCAGGTTTCAGCGGTGACCAGGAGTGCATTTGCACAGTTAAAGCTAGTGTGCCAGCTGTGCCTGTTCCTTGAGATGTCTGACTTGGCCACAGTGACACATGCCTTCGTTACATCCTGTTCGGATTACTGTAACGTGCTCTATGTGGGGCTGCCTTTGAAGAGTTTCAGAAACTTCAACTGGTTCAAAGAGCTGCTGCCAGGCTGTTGACTGGGGCTAGCTACAGGGAGCATACAACTCTCCAGTTAAAACAGCTTCATTGGCTCCCAGTCTGTTTCCAGTACAATTCAAAGTGCTGGTCATGACCTATAAAATCCTATATGGCTTGGGTCCAGGTTATCTGAAAGACCATATTCTCCTCTATGAGCCTGCTCATGCCCTGAGATTTCAGGGGAGGCGTTTCTCGCAGTCCTGCCACCATCACAGGCTTCCCTGGTGGGAATGTGGGAGAGGGCCTTCTCGGTGGCTGCCCCAAGGCTCTGGAACTCCCTTCCCAGGG
This sequence comes from Heloderma suspectum, assembly GCF_057233095.1. NCBI lineage: Eukaryota > Metazoa > Chordata > Lepidosauria > Squamata > Helodermatidae > Heloderma > Heloderma suspectum. The sequence goes on from NC_139461.1 coordinate 237,600,355, forward strand.
AGGCAAGAGTGGCACCCTCCTTGGTGTGTTTTCACAGGCAGGCAAAAACTTTTTTGTTCTGGCAGGCCTCTGGGGATAGATAGTCTGGACTTGTGAGAATATGATGGATTGATACTATTGTTTATATTGTTGTTGGTTTTTTTAAATTCTAAAATTTTATACAATTTCAGTATTATTGATGATTTAATTATATTTTTTAACTTTTGTATATTTCTATTTATACGTTTTAACTATACAAGTTTTTAATGTTGTAAAGCCACCTTGAGTCCCAGGACTGGGGAAAAGGCAGGTTATAAATAAATAACAACAACAACAATAATTTCATCTGAAGCCTGAGCCAAAGAGGTATGATTTGGAGAGATCTGGACTGACTCCAAACCAAGGGGACTCTGGCCCAAAGTAAAACAGGCTCATCCTGAAGTTAAGGACCCACTTCAGAGCTTCATAGGGTGGTTTTTAGTTTGTTTGTAAGCCAGATGGAATACATTCCCTGCCCCTGACCCCGCTTAAACCTCTACATAAAAGAAAAATGCTGGGGGGGGGTGAGATGAGAGGTGGTGTACTGCTAGCTCTTCCACTCAGGGAATGACTTTACTAGGCTTCTCCCATAACAGTGTTTTTGGGAGGGACAAAGAAGCAATCTATCAGGATACTAAGTCCAAATTGGCAAAAAAAAAAAAAAAAGACAAGTTTTTTGTGGAAATATCCTTTCCAAATATAAACACTGTCTTTAAAAATTCTGCATAGTAACATGCAATCTAACAAAGATGGAGAATGAGAAAAAAAGGAACATGAAGACATGTTTCCACGAAGTTTATAATGGGTGTTAAAATGCCACCTTTCCAAACTTCTGGAAGCAGCTTATGTGGAAAGGGAGTCCTCAAATTTGAGGGGGAGTGAGTAATTCGCTTCCCCTTCCTTCCCCATGCCTTTTTGGGTAAGGTGCATGAAAATGGCACACATCATAGAGGTGTCTGGTTTTTGTTGCCTAAACATCTACCTGACACAAGGAACAGGTGACTGGTTGCATTCTGATATTTAGTTGAGACTAGAGGTATACAATGACCACAGGATTCAACTTGGACCTGAATTCAGGGCTTTGGAAAATGGCCCAATTCTGTTCAAACCCATTCAGAGGCTGTCTGCTCCAACTCGGGTATCAAACCCAAGCCACAATTTGAAAATCTGAGGCTTCATGCCTCTCACTGACTATCTTGGGCAATCACGACTATAACTTTTTCTGTTGTCAGATATGGATTAAATTTGCAGGCATAATAGTTTCTTAGGTGGGGAGTACATTTCCCAAATGTCAGAAAAATAGGTGCAGGGGGAGTTGTATTACACACCATTATATTTTGATTTGTTTTTTAAAAGAGAACTGCCAATAATAGTTTTATTTCTTAGCAGAATCGGATGAAATTTGCAAGGACACTTGTCCCTTCTGAGGGAATCAATTCCACCAAGTTTCAGATAGATAGTTCCTCCTATGTTCCTTGTGGACCATTCTTTAGAAAATGACCAACAACACAGAGGTAGCCCTAAGTAAGAAAAATGCAAAATTTCAGAAGGATAGGTGCAGCAGTTTATGTGGAAGGGGAGTGCCCAAATTTGGGAGGGGTGAATGATTTGGATTTGGGGCAAATTGCATACAAGTGGCACATATCACAGAAGAATGGTAGCATTGGAAGAATGTCTGTCCCATGGTCCCTTCCTTGCCTTCCCCATAACATAGTGATTGGAGGAACCCCTGGTAAAACATGTCCTATGATTATAAGGTGGACTTGTCAGTTACTCAACCTCACTCTCCTTCCCCCCCCCCCATCAACATTTAGAGCAGGGATGGGCAGAAAGTAGATTGTCAGATGTTTTGGATTTCAATTCCCAGAAGCCCCTGACAGCATAGGCAATGGTCAGGAATATGGGAGTTGAAGTCCAAAATATCTGGAGATCTACTTTCTGCCCACCCCAGTTTAGAAAAATGAAAGAAAAAGACACTATTTTTCGAGACGCTGCCAGCCTTTCCAAAGCTGAACAACGAATGAAGTCTTGTGCAGGGCCCAGCTTTAGTTCTGGTTATTTTGGAAGGAAGGCCACTTCACCTCAGGAAGCACCAGAAATGGTCCAAAGGAGTCCAACTTGTGCTTCAGCCAAATCCGGTGAGCATCCCTAGTTCAGACTATTATAATGCAGAAGTCCTAGCAGCAATTTCCACTCAAAAAGCAACATATGCCTGAACACTTATATAAATTGCATTGATTCTGCTTCACCCTTTTGCACTTTCCTCTGGAACTGAGGGGACTGTGGCACTGGCAGGGAGGACCAAGCTACATTTTTAAGAGTGCCACAGTACTGTGAATGACAAATGCTGCTAGTCATGTGTAGGGGGCTAGACTGAGGCTGCAATCCCATGTTCACTTAAGTGGGAGTAAGGCCCATAGAACTGAATGGAATGTATTTCTCAGTAGAAATGTGTAGGATTGCACAGTGGGAAGTCTAGCTCCCACCTGACCTTAGATTCTATGTTTAAGCCCAAAAGAAAACCCCATAAGATGATACAAGCCAATATTGGGGTAGTTGAAAACTGATACTGCAATATACCTTTCATATACCACATTACCCAAGTAAGTTTTAAATGTTCAATGATTACACTTTCAACCTTATTATTAGGTGAGAAACCTGGGCCTAACATCCTCATTCATCCTCCCTTTCAACATCCCTTCAGTAGCAGCAACATCTCTCTACAAAAGAAGAATTTTTAAAGGGAACGCTGTTGCACTGATTTTATAGTGGAAGTAAATTTAAGGAAATGGGATTTTTGAAACTGTTACTTGGTTTTCAATAATCTTTTATACCACCTATAGCGTAGTTAATAAAGGTGTTCTCATCTCCAGCAGCATAAGAACTCTTGCAGAGATGGCCTTCACACAGCTTTAGCATTGCTCTAACTAAACTGGCTACCAATAGTTAATTATAGTTAAACCACCCTGGGGTGGACATCATTATTGTAGTCTGAAGCCTTATTACAATTTTCCTTTAAGTCTGTAAAGAATCAATTTAGAATAAATTGAAGTAAGACACTTATTGACCTGAAACAGCAGCAGATCATCACTAATACACACACCTTATAATCGGCATTTTAAAAGTAATTAAAGAAGTGACATATCATCCCTGCTGTTCAGCAAAGATGTTATTAGAAACTGAACACAGTGGAGACTCGTCATTACATCTGATTTACTTTTGCAACATAAGCTTCGAGTTTACTAGTTCATTATTTAGCATAAAATTATTCATTATTCCCTCAAAACTGCAATTTGCTTTCATAACCTTCAGCTCTATTTACCTTGAAGACAAAACATACCAAGGGGAAACACTGAGAAATAATGCTTCAGTAGTCCAGCTTTCCATTTTCACGAAGTGGGAGAAAGGGCAGACTCTACCATTATCATAATCCCAAAATGCTTTCAAGTGGAACAAGCTAGAGAGCTTCTAAAGACATCATATTGCAGAAGCACAACATCATTTTGACACACACTGCTTCTATTTGCAACTTATTCAAAACTATTAAATATTTTATATTTCTTGTCTCCTCTGGCAGATTCCATTAGATTCCCCAAGTTATGAAAGGAGAGTTAAAGGGTATTTACACTGTAAATATATTGATTTTATATCAATTTGTCTTGGCTTCCCCTAAATAATCTGGAGAATTATAGTTTGGTGAGATAATGATAATTCTCTGTTAAGAGATCCATAACTATATCCCACCTGCCCCACTTGAGACCTGCAATTCACAAGGCTTCCTAGGGACTCTTGGCTCATCTTATTTCATATATAAAACAATACAATGAGCATTCAAATGCCACCTGACCAAAACAAGCCACACTAAAATCCTGTACACGGCCAAAAGGTCTATTAAAACAATTATAATACAACTTAATATATTATATTAAGACAATATATTGCATTTATATTCAAACTATTTTATACCACAGCAATAAAATACTCAGAACATTCTTGAAAAAAGTATGTGTTCAAAACCAAATCTACTTTCCCATCAACAGAAAAACTCAATATCATTTATCAAGTAGATTAATAATTACTATTCACACACCTTTCAGTTCTCATCTCTAAAACATTCTATTGCAAATGATTACCAGCAGACTATTGCATTTTAGCTTTAATCATGCTTATCTATCATTGTATTACAATAATTTAAGCATTAAAGTAATGCAAGTTTGTTCTCTGTTCTGCAGGGAGCAAAATAAATAAAGTGCCGAGTTTTGTAGGGAGGTTTCCAATAAGAGGTAGATTAGCTGCTGTATGATATCTGCAGTTATATTTAAAATGCATCAAGGTTTTGATGACATCTCCCCCTGCAAAGTTGACAGTATAAAGCTCAACTAGAGGGTGGCTATGGCAACAGCAATGGGAATAAAGAGAATGGCGCTGAGCTGCTTAAACAGATACTCAAGATTTTCTTTGTTTTCATTCATAAGGGAACAGATAAGCATGTCGACAAAGACTGGAGGTGTGGGGAGGGGCTTCTGCAAGAGGAAAGTATGGTTTTAAAGAGTCAATGTAAGGCTTATCAATATTGTACTGTATAAATAACATAGTTGTATGCACATACAAATATGTCCACTTTATAATACAAAACCCAAAAGCTCACAATACAGCTAGTAGTTTCAGCCCTTCAGCATCAGTGCACTAAGGCATTTTATTATCTTCCATATTACTTTCTATACCAGGGGGTAAATCTGTTGTTTCATCTGTAATATGTTTTCCCCTAACAAAAGGACAGCACCATTATTTCTTCCATCTCTAATAACAAATGTGCTTAGGATCCAAATTCCATGCCAAATGCTACAAACTAAGCTGTAGTTATTCTTTCCTTTATTAATTTCTCTCCAAAGACAAATCCAGAAAGGTAATGCCGGAAATTTGAAGTGAGAAAGACTCTACTTCAAAGCAGTAGAGGTATATGCAAGGGGAAAAAATGTAACTGAGCAGAAGCCTACCCAAGGGTAAAGTCTACGTACGCTACGAAGTGTGTATGCTTAGTGTAGCATCTAAAACAAAAACAAACAAGAAAAGCACTTAGCAGACTCAGTGCAGTAAGTACTAAACCTTTTGGCCATCACATGATCAGCTGCCATAACTCCATGCATGTGAAAGCATTACATCAGCATTTCTATTGTAAACTTCTGAAAATACCACTCTGCAAAGTTTTAAGACTGGAGAATGTTCATCTTCAACCCATTTAATAAATAAACTGAACTGAAGGATAATGCATATTTCATATAGAACAGAGGTATACAGGCATACCTCTCTAACAAAAACTGAAAAATGCATTCTAAAGACGTTATCTGTAGGTTTCACTGTACAGACAAAAGAGCAGCTTATGTATAAAGACAACTGCAGCATGTGTCACTGGGGAATGCACCAGCAAAATGCCACAAGAACCTGCTTAGATTTATTTAATAACTTCATTAATAATATAAGGATCGAATAAACTCCTTGATTAAGTTTTTAGAAACTAAACCAAGAATGCGACAAAATACCGGTGGAGGTTTACCCCAAGCTCAGAGATTGCAGTGATGGGGCAGAGAATTTAAACGTTATTTAATGATGGGCAGGGAGAGAGATATTCTGGAGGTGACGGACTCGACCTTGGGGGAGCTGGGGGTGGCGACAGCCGACAGGAAGCTCTGGCGTGGGCTGGCCCATGAAGTCACGAAGAGTCGGAAGCGAATGACAGAATAAACAACAAAAGGGGGAGAGAAAAGTAATCCTACAGCACCATCCTATGCATGTTTACCCACAGGTAAATCACACTGTGTTCAATACAGTTCACTCCCAAGTAAGTATGTTAAGGATTGCAGCCCAAGTGAGATATACTGTAGGAGAAGTAGGTTAGGAAAAACATAACAGTAGAGGAAGTGTTGGAAATGGTCTTTTGTAAAGGTGTAAGAAATGTAAAAAAATTTAAACCCTCTTGAAGACCTCCCAAGGCTGATGACAAGAAATGCTATTTTGTTCGGTCGTTAAGTCGTGTCTGACTCTTCGTGACCCCATGGACCACAGCACGCCAGGCCCTCCTGTCCTCTGCTCTCTCCCGGAGTGTGCTCAGGTTCATATTCATTGCATCGGTGATGCTATCGAGCCCTCTCATCCTCTGCCGTCCCCTTCTCCTTTTGCCTTCAGTCTTTCCCAGCATCAGGGTCTTTTCCAGGGAGTTTTCTCTTCACATTAGGTGGCCAAAATATAGGAGCTTCAGCTTCAGTATCTGTCCTTCCAATGAGCACTCAGGGTTGATTTCCTTTAGGATGGACTGATTTGACCTCCTTGCAGTCCAGGGGACTCGTAAGAGTCTTCTCCAGCACCACAGTTCGAAAGCATCAATTCTTCGGCGCCCAGCCTTCCTTATAGTCCAGCTCTCACAGCCATACATTACTACTGGGAAAACCATAGCTTTGATTAGACGGACCTTTGTCAGCAAGGTGATGTCTCTGCTTCTTACTATGCTGTCTAGGTTTGCCATAGCTTTCCTCCCAAGGAGCAAGCGTCTTTTAATATCACGGCTACAGTCACCATCTGCGGTGATCTTGGAGCCCAAGAAAATAAAATCTGTCACTGCTTCCATTTCTTCCCCTTCTATATGCCAGGAAGTGATGGGGCCAGATGCCATGATCTTCGTTTTTGTAATGTTGAGTTTCAAACCAGCTTTTGCACTCTTCACTTTCACCCTCAGCAAGAGGCTCTTGAGATCCTCTTCGCTTTCTGCCATTAGGGTGGTATCGTCTGCGTATCTGAGGTTGTTGATAATTCTCCCGGCAATCTTAATTCCGACCTGTGATTCATCCAACCCGACGTTTCTCATGATGTACTCTGCATAGAAGTTAAATAAGCAGGGCGACACTATACAGCCTTGTCGTACTCCTTTCCCAATTTGGAACCAATCGGTTGTTCCATGTCTGGTTCTTACTGTTGCTTCTTGGCCCTCGTACAGGTTTCTCAGGAGACAGGTAAGGTGGTCTGCTACTCCCATCACTTTCAGAATTTGCCACAGTTTGTTGCGATCCACACAATGAAAGGCTTTAGCGTACTCAATGAAGCAGAAATAGACGTTTTTCTGGAATTCTCTTGCTTTCTCCATGATCCAGCGAATGTTGGCGATTTGATCTCTAGTTCCTCTGCCTCTTCGGAACCCAGCTTGTACTTCCGGTAGTTCTCGGTTCACATGCTGCTGAAGCCTAGCTTGTAGGATTTTGAGCATAACTTTGCTGGCGTGTGAAATGAGCGCAATTGTACGGTAGTTTGAACCCTCTTCAGCGTTGCCCTTCTTTGGAATTGGAATGAAAACTGACCTTTTCCAGTCTTGTGGCCACTGTTGAGTGTTCCAAATTTGTTGGCATATTGAGTGCAGCACTTTAAAAGCATCATCTTTTTGGATTTTAAATAGCTCAGCTGGAATACTGTCATCTCCGCTAGCTTTGTTGTTACTAATGCTTCCTAAGGCTCACTTGACTTCACTCTCTAGGATGTCTGGCTCAAGTTTAGTGACCGCACTATCATGGCTATCGGGGACATTAAGATCTTTCCTGTATAGTTCTTCTGTGTATTCTTGCCACCTCTTCTTAATCTCATCTGCTTCTGTTAGGTCCCTGCCTTCTTTGTCCTTTATCATGCCCGTCTTTGCACAAAACATTCCCTTGAGATCTCCGATTTTCTTGAAGAGATCTCTAGTCTTCCCATTCTGTTGTTTTCCTCGATTTCTTTGATTTGTTCGTTTAAGGCCTTCTTGTCTCTCCTTGCTATTCTCTGGAACTCTGCATTCAGTTGGATATATCTTCCCCTTTCTCCCTTGCTTTTCACTTCCTTTCTTTCCTCAGCTACTTGTCAAGCCTCATCAGACAGCCACTTTGCTTTCTTGCATTTATTTTTCTTTGGGATGGATTGAGTTGCTGCCTCCTGAACAATGTTACAGACCTCCGTCCATAGTTCCTCAGGCACTCTGTCTATCAGGTCTAATCCCTGAAATCTATTCCTCACCTCCACTGTATATTCATAAGGGATATGAGTTAGGTCATACCTGAATGGTTTAGTGGTTTTCCCGACGTTCTTCAATTTAAGCTGAAATTTTACCAGAAGCAGCTCATGATCAGAGCCACAGTCAGCTCCAGGTCTTGTTTTTTCTGCTTCCATAGAGCTTCTCCATCTTTGGCTGCAAAGGACATAATCAATCTGATTTTGATATTGACCATCTGGTGATGTCCATGTGTAGAGTCGCCTCTTGTGCTGTTGGAAAAGAGTGTTTGCTATGATCAGCGTGTTCTCTTGGCAAAACTCTATTAGCCTTTGTCCTGCTTCATTTTGTACATCAAGGCCATGCTTGCCTGTTTTCCCAGTTATTTCTTGACTTCCTACTTTAGCATTCCAATCCCCTATGATGAAAAGGACATCTTTTTTTGGTGTTAGTTCTAGAAGGTGTTGTAGGTCTTCATAGAACTGATCAACCTCAGCTTCTTCGGCCTCAGTGGTTGGGGCATAGACTTGAATTACTGTGATGTTGAATGGTTTGCCTTGGATTTGTACTGAGGTCATTCTATTGTTTTTGAGACTGTACCCCAGTACTGCTTTTCCCACCCTTTTCTTGACTATGAGTGCTACTCCATTTCTTCTAAGGGATTCTTGCCCACAGTAGTAGATATAATGGTCACCTGAATTAAATTCGCCCATGCCTGTCCATTTTAGTTCACTGATTCCCAAGATGTCGATGTTCAATCTTGCCATCTCATGTTTGACCACCTCCAGCTTACCTTGATTCATTGATCTGACATTCCAGGTTCCTAAACAATATTGTTCTTTACAGCATCGGATTTTCTTTTCACCGCCAGACACATCCACAGCTGAGTGTCCTTTCGGCTTTGGCCTAGCCGCTTCACTCTTTCTGGCACTACTTGGAAATTCCTTCTGCTCTTCCCCAGTAGTATATTGGACACCTTCCAACCTGAGGGGCTCATCTTCCGGCGTCATATCTTTTAGCCTTGTGATACGTTCCATGGGGTTTTCTTGGCAAGAATACTGGAGTGGGTTGCCATTTCCTTCTCCAGTAGACCACATTTTGTCACAACTCTCCGCCATGACCTGTCCGTCTTGGGTGGCCCTGCACGGCATAGCTTATGGCTTCACTGAGTTACACAAGCCCCTTCGCCACAACAAGGCAGTGATCCATGAAGGGGAAGAAATGCTATACAGGCAGACAATCTTATCATAAGAACATAAGAACAGCCCTGCTGGAAGAGACCTAAGGCCTACATAGTCCAGCGTCCTTTTTCCCACAGCAGCCTATGGATGGACTTTTTCCCATAGCAGCCGTCCCACAGATGCCTATTGGAAGCCCACAAGAAGCAAATGGCAATAGCCCTCTCCCACTTTTGTTCCCCAGGGACTGACTTGCAGAAGCACACTGCCTCTGAACCTGGACGTACCACATAGCCATCATCACTAGCTGCCACTGATAGCCGCATCTTCCATGAATATGTCTAATCCCCTTTTAAAGGCATCTAAGTTGGTGGCCATCACCACATCTTGTGGAGGGATATCTAGGTACACTAGCAGTTGTATGTGAGACTAGGAAGGCTCAAAAGACATGAGCTCAGGATACTTCAATAATGAACTGACCATAGATGTGAAACAAATCTTAGATTCTAAGCCCTTTGGACATAGCATGGCCCATATCATTTGTACAGTGCCTAGACCTGGCACACTGACACTACAGAAATGTTACATGAGATGCAAACACCACAAGCTTGATCTCAGAGACCATTAATCAAGTAATTGACTGACACTGGGGGTGGTGTGTGCACAGAATCCAACTATTAAAAGGCAATTTATTTCAGGAATCCACGCTTGGTGGAATTTGAAGACTAGTAAAGACCAGCAAGAAGAATTATTAAAATACAGAGCTATGAAACAAATCTGGAGAAACCTTTCTAATTAAAGCATTATTCCCAGATAAACCCAAAAGGCCTGAAGAGAGAAGTAGCAACCAATATGGATTCCAGAGAGACTGAAAGGCAATTTATTAAACCTGCACTGAAAACACAAAGTGGAAGGACACTGAACAAACTCACAAGTCAACTACAGCTTGAAGGGAAAGTATACCAGAAAGCTAATGCTGCCAAAGAGGAGGGATAAAGCAAGCCATCACAAATGTATCAAGGGAATGCAGGACAAAAAAAATTAAAAACCTGGTCCACTAAAAATAAAAAAGAGAAATGAAGGACAAGTAAACTAAGACACCTGACCTTTTAAAATATAACAAGGAGAAGAAAGAAATGGTTGAACAATTAGAATGTAATTAAGACATCAAATATGATAACAATAGCATCACAGGCATTTCTAGGGAAATAAAGCCTTCTAAAAGTCAAGCACCATAATGTGTATGGGATTTGTTCATTAAAGCAAGGATATATAAATCTGCAGGACTAGAACCCAGTAAAAAAAACGTTGAATGTTAATATTATTTGTGAAAAACAGGGAGACTGACAAGGTATCTCTACCCTTGTTTGCTGCTCTTTCATTATAAATTCAGAGCATCAGCTAGTACGTCATTACACTAGTCGACATTTTAAACAACTCACTACTTCTGAATCTACATTTTTACAAAAATGAAAGTACACATAATGCTTTTGTATAGCAATTGCAACAGTCACATTTGCCACTTATTGCCATCCCATATAGTATATACTAAAGTAACACCCGCCTCAACATATTTGACAACCGTCTCAACTAAATATACTCAAGGAACCCTAATTCTTTTCACTATACAATATCTACAGATAATGTGGACAAGTTTAAAGATAAATCAGAGTTAATAAATTCTGCACATCTAATAGACTCAGCCTATATATTCTTGTACATACAATATTAATTTTGGGGCATTAAAATAAATGGCAGTTGATGTTAGGAAGAAATGTTCCAAAATGTTATAGTTTAAGGTTCCTACCTCTCACAGATTATGGCTTGTGACAAGACTGAGAAGCAGCAGAATTAAGATGCCCTGGTTTCTTACAGTTCCTGTTAGGGATGTCAGAGAATTTCGCCACGAATCTTGGGGAGGCCGAATACCAGCGCATTCGGCCCCCCGAAATCGGTGGCGAAACGGTCTCCCCCCCGCCCCCTCCCCCGGATGGGACTTACCTTGGGCGAATCTCCCTGGCAGTGGTGGCTCCAGTGGCGGTTCGGCAGCGGCTTGGCGGCAGCCAGTCTTCCAACCAGCCGCCACCGCCATTTCCAAGTTAAAAAAAAAAAAGGGTGATAGGCTAGGTAAAGATTTACGTAGCCTATTTTTAAAAAATACCATGATAGGCTACGTAAATGTTTACGTAGCCTATCACGGCTGAGTGGGGGGGGGGAACCACGCGTACGCAAATGGCCGTGCCCATGGGTACCGCCATTTGCATTCCTTATTTTGGCACGTCTAGTCTACGTAAACATTTACGTAGACTACGGCGAAAATAAGGGGAACGCAAATAGCTATTTGCGTTCCCCTTATTTTCGCCGTAGTCTACGTAAATGTTTACGTAGACTAGACATGCCAAAATAAGGAACGCAAATGGCGGTACCCATGGGCGCCGCCATTTGCATACGCGCATTTGTGTTTTTTTCACTCAGCTGTGATAGGCTACGTAAACGTTTACGTAGCCTATCATGGCTGACTGCAGGGACGCAAACGGCGGCGGCTACAGCCGCCGCCATTTGCAGACCCGGCCGGCCAGGATTCGCAGCGGGAGGGACGGGGCGCCTCCCCCCCCGGCCAGAATTTCGGGGGGGAGGGACGGGGTGCCTCCCCCCCCCGGCCAGAATTTTGGGGGGGAGGGACAGGGCGCCTCCCCCCAGCCAGAATTACAGGGGGAGGGACAGAGCACCTCCCCCCCACCGCAAATCAAATTTCGTAAAAGGTAAGTGACTTTCGTACATCCCTACTGTCCTTCCCATGGAGGCTCACCAGGCTGACTCTGAAGACTGGTCCAGACCTTCCTGTTTAATTTTTTTTTTAATTGTGGAGGATGATAAAGTTGTTGCTTGGGCTTCTGTTTTTAGATTTTGGGGGTGCTTTTATTCTATTACTGGTTTTTATATTAACAGCTTAAGGAATCTAATGAGGCTATTTAACCAAGGACTACATTTTAAAATAAGTAAATAAAATTTTAGTTGAGACAAAAAAGTGGAAAGGCAGTTAGTGCAAGAAATGTGTGCTTCCTGCTCCTTCCACACCATCACTTTCATTCTTAGAGAAGTAATACATCAGAAAACTTTATGTAACCCTTTTTTTCAGGGTCTCTAAAGGGACTCACAGCAAAGGCCTTGTACAGAGACAATTAACATATATCATTTTAATTTCTTAATTAAAAACAATAATAATGCACATGTAATAATTTTACATGCATAACAATTCACTTACCACCAAAACAATAAAACAGAGCACAGCCCTCCCAAAGTTCTGCCTTTCATCTTGAGTCCACAACAAAAATATAAAAATTTCTCCAAAGTTTGATTTTTCTGCTGACCGAAGAAAGAAAACAGCCTCTACTCAGTTCACTCCAGCTCCGCAGCAATCTTCTCAAAATGGACTAGGATCCAGCAACACAGGAATAACTTTGTAAACAGCCCTTTATATGTATATAAAACATAAACAAGGAACTCATAGTGTTTGTAAAAAAAAATCATGACTCTTTAAAACAAATTTCAAAAGGAAACCTCTCTACTAACCTGTCTCAAGGGTTCTGAGTCTTACAGAGAGCAGAAAGCAAGCTTATTCCACACTGCATTTTGGCAACTGCTCACTGTCAAGGAGTTTTACTCACTCCTTGACTGAGCATGTGCAGGAATATTCCCACTCATAATTCTTAAAGAAAAATGTACCAGTGGGTTACGTTTACACAATGCATTTTGGTCTCTCTTTCAAGATGCACCCCATAAATCTCTGGGTGCTAATTCTTATGGGAACACTTTAATGCCAGGGTACAACCTTCAATGAATCTAGTCACCAACACGGTAGGGCCAAAAACAGGTTTTGATCTTGCCAAGCAAGAATGCTTAGAGAAGGAGGCTGCATTATAGCACCCAAATTTGCCAGAAAAACCTTTCCCTACCCTCAGCCCACCGATCACATATGATTGGTTGTGTGTGGTTGGCTGCACCCTTCTCAATCTCTCTCTGGGTGCTGCTCAGCATTGTGTTTTAGTTTCTCTCCCTCACCATGTGCAAAGCTGCTTCCACTATGCAGTTTACTTTGCTTCCCCCTGCTGTTCCATACTATCTTTCTCCTGGAACCCAGCAGGAGCTACTGAAGAATGTTTGCAGCCCCAGCCTCCACCCCTCATGCCGAGTATATATTCCTTCCAAATACCTCCCAGTCAACAAGCTCCTGCCACTTCATTCCAGTTGTAGGTATATATGTGTTTATGAAGAATAGAAACGCTTGGTTTGTAAACTGATTGACCTGAAAAGAGAAGGAAGAAAAATCTGGAATGGGTTTCTTTAGGAGAGAGGGAAAGACCGTCTCCTAGCCTTTTTAACCCTGGTTTAAAAACAAATGCTTACTATGCTGTGGTTTACTAGGGAAGTGGGGGCAATTTTCAGGAGAGCGGCAGAGAACTCTGGCTTTTGGGGAACAATCCCATTTGTACTATTAGCCATTCTTCTTAATTTGGGGGGGGGGGGGCTGCCATTTGCTGGGTGTAAAGGGAAAGGCACTCTGCACATTTGTTCAGAGGCACTTTTACTATATTCTTGCTGGCTAATAGAAATAATTATGGGCTACTAAGCCTGCACATAATTTGAACTAACAAGTCAAGCAACTTTTCCTACATATAATGTAGGATGACAGTGGCCAGGCTGGTCTACAGTGGTGCTAGGGCTATGGCAGGCAACCTCATGGGCAATGTATCAGAGTCATGCCTCTGGGTAAAGCATTTAGTGTGTTATGCCCTCTTTCGCTAGGAGGGGAGGTTGTTTGCAAGGTTTTACATTTTTTATTTATTGAAAGCATGTTTGCTTTTTTAGTGGAAAAGGCTCCCATAGTGGCTTGCATAAGATCTATAGCAAACAATACAGTCTGTACTCTCAGGCTTACAAACTAAAAGACATGACAGAAAAGAAAAAAAGGATAAAGTGAAAGCCAAGCAAAGTGAGGCAAGAGTTCTTAAAGCTACAAAGTGCTTAGCAGAAACAGTTCAGGGAGAGGAGGAGCCAATGCAGCCACCTCTCATCAGAGCCAATGGAGTGGCCCTGCAATCCCATCTATCCTTCTGCTGCAAACTAATGGAATACCAGCATTCCTATAGAGGTTGCTATAATAAAGATGCATAAAAATAAATTACTAAAAAATAATGGAACTGTTATTAAAGATAATTCAGTCTGGCTACTGCCAGCTTCTGATGCAGCACAACAGCAAAAATGCCTCCTTTCCCTCCAAGCAAGTTCTCCACACAGTGCAGTGATCTAGAAAGGGGAGGAAGGGTTCTCAATTTGTGATGGGAAGGTGACAGACGCAAACCCCACCCTTTCTCCAAGTCCCTTGGCACACACACAGTGACATCAGGGGAAGAGCACGGCTGATCACTGACTTCTTGCTGAGCTTCAGAGACACTAGAAGAAGCTTCTCTGAAGCTCTGCACAAAGTCACAGACGTCTCCCCCTCTTTAGTCCCCTATGCATACCAGAAGACTCATGGGAGGGGGTGCATCAGTGCAACCACAAGTAATAGCCATCTACCAAGACCAGCAACAATTTATAAACCCCTGAATTGAAATCACAAGCACTGAATGCTTATGTAGATTATATGTGATGTATGTAAGTTCTTTGCCTGAAACATCTGTATTTTTCTTAGAATTATGATTATGGGATAAAAACAATGAACCAGAAGTAGTACACCGGTTTTTAGTAATACATTTGGCATCTTACCACATGTTACAAGCATAATTAATGCTAAATTGCTAAGATTAAATACTGGACAAAAAAACAAAAAAACAAAATGAGAATAGTGTATCTATAAAATACTGATTAAAGACCACAAATGTATTACAGTATGTACATGAATGTTGTTTGGGGAAAATGTTTATGCTCTGCTCTCTATATATTATAGCTCCAACAGACACACTGGACTTGAAAAAGGGCATTTCATATTAGCTTAGCTTGTAAACTAAAGTGAGTGTAGCATGGGAGATTTGCTAAAAATGGTTTCAAGTGGCTTCAAGGACAAAAACTGCTGCATTCTAAGGAATCTTAAACTCTCAGGTTTTTATTTTATAAATGTGAATGCTTGTAGCATTCATGGCAGCATAAAACCATTGCTAAAAGTAAAGGCAGCATCTAATCACAGCTCAGAATCTGAGTGGAATTTTCAGTTACCTGGAAGCAAGATTTCTGTGCTTTGCAACCCTGACATCTCTCTGCTACTGACCCCACCGCACCCTCCCAGCTGTCCCCAATCTTTACAGAATACAATTTGCCTCCCAACAGCCCATTAATCCCACCCCATCTTCAGGGATGCAAATTGTGGTGCCCCGGTCACCAGTGGCAACCATATAATTAGGTCTGGAGCCTGGGAAAGAGAAGAATGCAGTGTTCTCCCACCCACACTGCAGAGTGAAGGAGCAGCATTAAAGCTCAAGTAGTTAAGCTACTATAGTCAGATGTGTTACCAAGTGGCATACTGTGTGCATGGAAAGTTCCTCCCAGGTTACCTCCCTCAGTGTTCTCATAGAGGAAGGAGCTATTTGATAATTTGTGCCGCTCAAGGGCCAAATTAAACAAAATGTGTGTGTGTGCTTTAGAAAAAAATGTGAGGGCATCAAATTTGATCAGAGCCCCCAACAATGGGAGGTTCACTCTTTCCCCGATCCAAATCCGTTCGTCCGTCCCCCCCGAAGCTGTTTTTTCCCCCCAGCAGAGCAAATATCTTCACAGGGGTTCGATTTGGAAACCAGCACAGGATGGAAAGGGTCTGTTTTGTTTTGTTTTCGTTTTAAAGCCCTCACAATGTCATGGCCATGCCCTTGTTGTTCAGTTCTGGTACTCAAACAAATTACTGGGGTCAGCATTCTTTAATTCAAAGTGTGTGTCTTCTGCACTTATTGCAGTTAGTGGATCTCAAGGTTCTAGTAAAAACCAAACAAAACAAAGTAGATCCCAAAAGCCTGAAGTCTGCCTACCCTACTTTATATGATCAGCCATGTGACCTATTATTGAACTCAAAGGTTGAAGATTTTTCTATGGAAAGAACAATGCAAAAAGCATCTTACCTTTCAGGGCAAGCATTATAAATATGGCACAATAGAACACTGCTACTATAGATTGGATTCTAGCACCCAGAGACCGGCAAATCAAATACTTTGGGATCTAGCCCCTGCCCCAGGTAATTATGCTGCATACAGGATATAGCACTGAGCCCATGCACATGATATCATACTCCTATTTAAGTCCCATAATCAATTTGTTCAGCTCTCAAATAATGAAAATGTATGAATCTTCCTACCAAACAACATGAATATTCATTTCCAATTAAGTACTCATTGCCATAAAGAGGAAATGTATCACCAAAAAGGGGACACGGATTTGCATAACATGTGTATATGACAATTTCTATGCATAGATAAAAATTTAGAAATTATTAAATAGAAATACAATACATCTCACCATAGTGGGAAGGCTATGACTAGATGATCTGTGTGCTCGCACAGTCTGCTGTCTAGGTGACGTTGATGGGCTGCTTCAAGGCTCCTGCTTTCCCTTCTTATGGTTCCTGATCTTTAAACGGGGCCTGAACATGACAGCCCTTCAAATAGAGACCACCTTCAAATAGAAGACTGTCCTCTGTAAAGCAGGACACATGACTACACTGCTTGCAATCACAAGGAGAAAACACTGTTCTATCAGCCCAGTTACTAGCAATCCTTGTGCCTGGAAAGTTCTGGCCACTTAGTCTGGAAGTAAATAGTATTGCATTTACTTGCAGGAGTACAAGGAGAGAAACAGATGTATGTTTTGAGATGAATATGTAGCAAAGTATACCCTCCTTTAGTAGTATAATCCTACTATATAGTAGACATATAAAGGTTCTATTCAGTTGTCAACAGATATGTTTTGGTGTTTAGAAAAAATATTAAATGGTTATTTTGTTTAAATTGCTGATTTAAATAATCCGGATTTTAACTAATCCGCCATGTGCTCCTCAAACAGAATCCAGACAGTTAAATCTAGCCTCCTTCTCACTGTAGTAAAATATACTTCCTCTAGAAAATCTTGGGTGTGTGAGAGTATTGTGAGAGTATTATCTTCCACCTGCTGCAAGAACAGGACTGCATGAAATCAGTACTGCTTGATAACTGCTTGATAACACACCCAAAACCAGAAGCAAACGTTGTTTTGAAATTTTGATACAATACTAGATATGGAAAATATAATTGTCACTCGTCAGGATCTAACCCCTGCCATTCATAAGCAGAAAGCAATCCCAAGTGTGCATGGGAGGGCGGTATTTTCTTGTGGTGGCAGCCTCTCACATCTCAGGGGCTGCTGCTCCAAAGTGTAAGTACTGACCCAGGTCAGTGTCAGGGTTGACCAGACCATGTAATCCAGAACAGGAATCCAGACCACAATGTTGCATCATTTCCCTGTTGTGCCCTGGATTTCTGTTCCTGATTACACCATGTGGTCAACCCTGTCACTGATCTGGGTCGGTGCTCCCAAGTGCCATCCAAAGCACTTTAATGACCAACAAGGGAAGTTGTCAGGAAGGAAAAACTTGTTTTAAAAATTCAGCTCGTGCATACAGTTGGGAAACCAAGGATGGTGCTTACAGGTTATTGAAGCTTACAGCACAGCAATAAAACTGGGAAATTTTGAAGATCCTTCCCCCATTGTGGAACAGGAAGCATTTGCTAATATTCTATATTATTCTTCTAATTCCTTTGCCTCTCTCTCTCTCTCTCTTTTTTAATATAAACTACAAGCTTCTGGGCACAAAAACCTGCCCTTTTTGTTTATGTTTCTCTCTAAAGCACCATGTATATTATGCTGCTATAAACAGCAGCAAAATGTGCCTAGCTTCATTAACAAAGCACGACATGCATAAAGCAGGATACAAATTAAAAGGATAAATATTACAGCCAGCACTATTTTTTTAAATAAAGAATTTAGAACAGAAATTTTCAAATTTACCCATGCGGAGGAGATCAACTAAAAGTGCCTCCAGACAAGACTGTTATCATGCAACTGCCCTGCCTTATTCACGTAATTTTATGAGGGCTCCAGATAACATTGTCTTCAATTTGTAACCTCCCCGTGTTCTTCCAGAACTTTTCATCTTTTTTTCTTTCCATAAAAGAATCTGTTATGAAGGAAAAAACAGAATAGCTGCACAATGTTTTTTGATTGATCATGCTATGAGCCGTCCATCTGGAAGCACTTTAAGGCTACAATCCTATACATTCTTTTCTGGAAGCAAGTCCAATTGAATTCAGTAGAACTTACTTCCAAATAAACATATATAGGGTTGCGTTGTAAAGCAATACTCCTCTTACACATGGAAAAAAATGAAGGGTTGTTATTGTTTTAATAGTGCCCCCATAAATTGAGCATTTCAACTGGACTACAGGAAAAAATGTTCCTGCACTGAAGTTAGAGAAGTTGCAAAAACTCTGTCCATTATAACTATAGCTTTAAGTTTAGAAGAAACAAACAGTTCCCTGATGGAAAACAGTATACTGAAAACCTTGCAATAAACTTCGTAGTATCTGCCAGCTGTTACAGCCATGGCAACTTCACTCCCCACCCTCACCCCTTTCCAAATATGTTGAGATCAGTGCAATTTACAAACAATGAATTGGTTCAAAATCCATGCAAAATTATACACATGTGGGAAACAGCTAAGTTAATACTATTGCAAGTTTTGTCATTACTTCATATTTACAACTGGCATTGAAATATACACATTGAACTGTGAAGTCAGAAGGATTCGTAGCTTCAGAGCCAATCAGGAAGTCCCGTTGTGTACACAAAACCATTCTTTTTTTTATCACACACAGATACCTTTGTCAGTAAAATAAAACAGAACAATGTTGTCTTTTTTAATTTTTTCCTGAGTCCTCAAGCATACGCCCATACTTTATCCAAACTCCCCAATTCTCCAAACCAAATGCATGCATCATTATTGAAACAAAGGAATTATGCATTAGAGTTTGTACCATACGTATTTTACATTTCTTCCTTCATTCTGTGCAAGCACTCCAAGCAGTGCTCGGGGGACTCTCTCAACCCGGAAGAGATGGGTTGCAAACTTTCCCATGCTGCTTCTTGGGTGCTCTGTCAAAGTTACAGAGGCAATGCCATTGGGGCATGACTCATTGCCAATCTTTGGCCATGGAATGCCTAACATAGCTACCATCTGGAGCCAGTCCTGACACTCAAAGGCTTTTAAACAAATAATTTAAAAGAAATTAAATTTAGTTTCCGCTTCAGCTAGAATGTCTTTCTGGTGCACTAAACAAGAAGCTATTTGTAACATTGCTTCAATGTCTCCAGGAAGAATCACATTTAGTAGAACGTATTATTCAGAGTGCACAAAGTTAAAGAAAATTCCAATTCGAAATGCTATAAAATGAAACCATCAAGAATTCTAAACAATAGCATGCTGAATTTGCTTTCTTGGCATGTACAGCTGAATAACAATAACTTTGACAATGGAGTGATCTTTTTTAAAATAGCTTTTGATAGGTTTGGCGATTCTGAAGGCTCTCCTACCACCAATCTTCACTAAATTTCTTGTATTCCTCAGAATTCACCCACACCCCAAATCATCTTACCAGTTCTACCATTGTCCTCCCACACCCACACACACCTTGGCCCTCATCCTAGATTCTTGTAAACTAGTTGAAAACCATTCCCTCTTAGCTGCCACCTCTTTTTACTCCAGGCTTAACCTCACAGCAGTAGAACTATCTGTAAACCTGTAATGAGGTATGTAGTTGATCAGAAAATTCAAACCTGAGGTTGTACTGTAGCAAGGTTTCCACATTTTGATTAACACAAGCAAAAATGGCACAGGATGAAAAGAGGAGAAATCAGAATTAGTTTCTGGGTCCAAAACCTCATTCCAGCCTTGTCTATAAAGATTTTGCCTAAGTATAATTAAAACCTATATATATATATATATATAATTGTTCACACTTTTGCTTGCCTTAACATAGGGATAATTATGGACACAGTTTGATCTAGTATTATTCATATGACTGTATTTCCTATGTGTCATCTCTTACTATGACACCATGAGCACATTTGCACAATCACAGAGGGGGAAATACAGTGATGAGAAAAAGTTTGTGAACCCTAATGATAATTACAGAACTTCCATAGTTTTACCATGATAGCCTTCATGAATCAAAACCAGCCCTTTTCTAAATATCCAGTAGGGTTTATATTAACCAATTCATGTCTTGTGAAATAAAACAATGTATAAATGAGTACTTAAGAGTCAGAGAATGTGCAAAAGTAAGTGAACCGCTGGTTGCATCAGCTCAACTAAAGGGAATAATAAGAGGTATTTAAGTAATTAGGTAGATCTTCAGGGGTGAGTTTGAGAGCCTCCACCCTATAAAAGTATCAGAAACTTTGTGAGTTCAGTCTTCACCATATGGTTGTGTAGAAACACATCATGCCATGATTGAAAGACATCTCTAGGGACCTCAGAAAAGCAGTTATTGCTGCTTATCAGTCTAGAAAGCGTTACAAAACCATTTCTAAGGATTTGGGGTTCCACCAATCCACTGTCGCATACTCTACAAATGGAGAAGGTTCAAGACCACAGTCACTGTACCCAGGAGCAGTCATCCTACCAAAATCTCACCAAGAACAAACCGGTGCACCATCCAGGAAGTCAAAAAGAACCCCAGAGTAACATCCAAGTATCTGCAGGCCACTCTCACCTTGGCTAATGTGAGTGTTCATGACTCAATGATCAGAAAAAGACCAAACAAGAATGGTGTTCATGGGAGGATAGCCAGGAGGAAACCACTACTCTCTAAATGAAGTTCCCTAAAGATCACATAGATGATCTCCAGTACTTCTGGAACAATGTTCTCTGGACAGACAAGTCCAAGGTAGAACTTTTTGGCCTCAATGAGAAATGTTACGTTTGGCAAAAAACAAACACCAAGTTCAAACCAAAAAACCTCATCCCAATCGTCTAGCATGGCGTTGGGAATGCAATAGTTTGGGCCTGCTTTGCTGCCTCAGGACCTGGACTGTTTGCCCTCATTGACACAACCATGAATTCTACAGTGTATCAAAAAATTGTAGAGGAGAATGTCAGGCCCTCGGTCCGTGAGCTGAAGCTGAACCAAAAGTGTGTCATGCAACATGACGATGATCCTAACATACAAGCAGACCTACAAAAGAATGGCTGCGGAAGAAGAAATTCCATGTTTTAGTATGGTCTAGTCAAAGTATGGTCTAAACCCCATCGAAATGTTGTGGCAGGACCTGAAGCAAGCTGTTCATGCAAGGAAGCCCTCAAATCTCACTGATTTGAAGCAGTTCTGTAAGGAGGAATGGGCCACAATACCTCAAAACCGATGTAAGAGACTGACCAACAGTTACAGGAAACACTTACTTGAAGTCATTGCTGCTCCAGAGGGTGACAGCAGGTACTGAATCTAAGGATTCACATACTTTTTCACACATGAATATTGAATGTTGAGTCAGGTGTGGATAAATAAATGTTGAAAAAGCATCATATGTGTGTGTCCTTTGTTTAATCAGGTTATTTATTGTTCTTTATCTAGGATTATGGGGTTAGAGTGAGATCTAATAACATTTTAGGTTGCAAATATGTGACAATCCTAAGGGGTTCACAAACTTTTTCTCACCACTGTACACCATGGTGGCTTATACCTCACCACCACAATCACCATGCACATGCTGGCTGTGTGCCAGGGGATTTGCACAATTATCCTCGGCAGTGTGGCTTGTTGTGTCATGCAAACCCAGTCAGAGTGGCTTGTTGCCATGGGTAACAAGCCACCCAGAGCCCATGACCTGTTGTAGGTTTCTAGATGGCTTGTTACCCAGGGCAACAAGCCACTTTGGCCAAGTTCGCACAACACAATAAGCCATGCTGCCTTGGGTAATTTTGCAAATTCGCCCAGGATTTCCCCTCTGTGATCAATTCAAACCGGGCTCATGACTAGTACATGTGCTATGCACATTCTGCAACTGCACCATGCAAACACAGAATCAGTACTGGATACAGAATTCAGCATCCTGAGGGACTCAAGATTTCATTTATGTTAAAATTACATTTCTAATCTTTGTTGTTCCTTCCTCCAGGATACAAGTTGCTGGAAAACTGCAGTGGGAGTGGGTTATTTTGCCCTCATGTCCAAGCTTCTCATCTTCCCATAGGCATCTACTTGGCCACTGTGGGAAAGAGGATGCTTGACTAAACAGACCTTTGGACTGATCCAGAAGAACTCCTCTTATTGCTATTTCTTGGCCACTTTTCAGAGCAGAAGCTCTTGAAGATAGATAAAAAATATGTGGGGAATTCCTGGAATAAACCCCAATTAACAGAGGATGGGGCTTGAATATCTACTTCGCCTTCTGCACAGTCAGCATCAAAAGAAAATATGAAAATTATATGCCAGCATTTGATAGACATGATTTATATGTCACAGAATTTTATTTTTCTTGGTTCAGAAATGTGATTCGTTTCCTTTGTTTTTAATGCAAAGTATGCACAGCCTTAACACAAAACTTTATTTACAAATAAGGATCGATCAGAGAAGAAGTGATGGAATTCAACTAGGAAGATTTCACCTGTATGAAAACAGGTTTAAATATGTGTTCTATACTGTGTAGTCAGCTCTACTTAATTAAAAGTTCACCATTCCAATTTTGTTACAAATTGCATCCCTTGGTCTTCTCACATTACCTACTCTTGAAAAGTCCATAGTCACAGTCTCTTTATTTGTATACTTCATTTTCCATAAACATTACACTCAAAGTAGTATACAACAGAAAACAGAGCATGAAAAACAGCAAACAAAAATATAAATATATAAACAGTATGTTGTTATCCATAGCATCTGCCTACAGAAGTCAACTCAAAACAGGTTCATAGTACATACATAAATATCAGAATATGAAAGCAACCCATTTGAAATGTATTACTAACAGGAGGAGTAAGCTGCCCTCTGCCCTAGGAAGTGGTCAGATCAGCAGAACAAGCCCTTTTAAAGAGCTGCAAAGGGAAGCAGGCCAGTCCTTAGTTCCAGATATTACATGAACAGAACCTCTGGGCTAGATAGTAAATAGCATAAATTCTCTCTCCATTTACATGGTGTTCAAGGCAAGTCATCCTTGATCTCTTTTCCCAATATTAAATTGCCATTAAATCTACAAACAATTCAATGACCTTGTTCACAGGTAATGGTAGCATTCGGCAGCAAATCATGGGTTAATTAACCCACAAATTGCAGGAACACATGCTGTGCATGCGCTGCTTCCAGTTTCGAGCAACAACGTATGAATGCTGCATTTGTAGGTTGTTGCCGCAACATCCAAACCCAGGCACTTGGGGTTGTTCATGGGTTAAAGAACCCAAAGTTAACCCATGGTTTGTTCTTGCCACCAAATGCCACTGTGACATGCAAACAGCTGCTAAGTATGCAGCTGCAACTCATATCTTTTCTATCCCTCCTCTGGTTCTTGTCATATCCAGTACAATTTGGTATGGATGTGTTAGAGACCCACTATCTATGCCACACAATGCTACATATCCAAGTTCACAGCTAATTCCTCCTTCTGAAAGAAATCCAGGAGCCTGTGAGCAAAAGCCTAGAACAGTGCTGTGAACTATCCTAATTGCACTGAACCAAGCAAGATTCTGTTGGAAGAATTACTAAAGAGAAAAAGATTTGGATGCAATGCCTTGGAGACTAAGTTTGCTAAAAATATTGCTAGCTGAGCAATACATTAGGGCAGACTTTTGGGAACATGTTAATTGGATAATTCCGCCAAGATTAAATAGTACACAGCTTTCTTGCTTACAAGTCAATTAACTTTTTTTCTTTAACAGTATTTATTTGCTAGGCAAAAGGAGATAGGACCTTCACATGCTACATAACTCAGAGCACAGGAATTTCTCCTAAGTGCCTAAGCTAGTGGTTATTTTCCTTACATGATATGTACCCAGTACATGACTGCATTTAGAAACTTGAGTGTGAATCAGCTGCAGCATTTCTAGAATCATAGCTGCCCTTTTCAAGCCGCTGGTCACAAAAATGACTACAGCTGTCCCCATGTAAACAACGAGTTCACACTAAATTTTCTTGACACATTGTGTAAAGAAAATAAATGTCACTTATTTGCATGAGCCGTGTCTTAGATAAAATACAATACAAACTTACTTCTTGTAGCTTATCAGGCTTTAAATCATGGCTGAGTAATCTGCAGCCCTCAACCTAGTTTCATGCAGGTGGAGGGAATCCAGAAAGAAAGAAAGAAAGAAAGAAAGAAAGAAAGAAAGAAAGAAAGAAAGAAAGTGGAAGGAGAAAAGGAGTTGGGGGCAATGGAAAAGAGGGAAGCCCACTGCAAGTAATCAGTTCAGATCTCTGGCAAGTCTGCTGGGTGGGGAGGAAGAAAGAGAGAGAGGAGTGGCACAGAGAGAGAAAGAAGGGGTGGCCCTACCCACTTTTGGCTCCAGTTCTGCCCACCACGGGCATGTAGTCCGAGACAGATAACTACCAAGAAAATATGGCCAACAACAACAACAGGTTTCCCTTCCCTGCTTTAGATCAACTGGGGTGCAGACAGACAGGAATCTGAACTACATCCAAATCCTACTTGCATGGCAAACCCATCTTCAGAGGTCCATTAATTTTGTCTTATTTATTTGCAATATTTATATACCGCTCCACATCAAAGATTTTGGAGCGGTGAACAACCGATAAAAGAACAGAATACATATTAAAAGAATTAACACATTTTAAAAGAAACAGTAAGTAAACAGAAAAGTCTTGACTTATTAGCCATATGTGGCTACCACTGCTCTCTCCCCATCCCAAATTCCTCTGCACATGCCAGAGGAAATTGGGAGAAGGGGACATCTCCCTGAACTTTATCACACTGAACTTTAGAGCAGGCAGGAGCTCCAAGTCCTCACCCTTTTTCTGCCTGCTCCAAATCTCAGCAGTGCAACTGAAGAACCCTTCCTCCCTTCCACAACTACGCAGAAGCCAGTTTTCATAAGAAATGGTCCCAACTCAGCACAATTTGAGACCCCCCACCCCTTTGGATTGAGAAGTCATGCTGATCAGGGGCACTCACTTGTGGCAAGTGAATTTGTGGAAGACTGCTCATCCTTCTGTGTCTCTGCACAACAGTATACAATGCCTGGATCCAGATCATAAAGCAAATCTTTCTTGATTTATCAAGTGAAGCAGATAAAGTTGCAAGGTTGCAAAATAAGCAAGAAGGAGTGAAATCACAGAATAGGCTAGTGTGAGTGTTTTAAAAGACTGAAGTTTTACTATTTCATAAATTATGGATCTACCAGAAAGTGATCTGCCAATTCACCTATATGGATAGAATTCTGATGCTTCCCAAAGAGCAAGTGTAAATAAATGCAAACTCTTTGAATCGTTTAAATGAATAATCATAGTAGAGAAAAATTCTGCTTATGTATTCAGCTGCAACATACAGTTTTGCGGGTATTTGAAGAACCAATGCATACGTGTATCATGCTTTGACTGCATGCTTAGTCAAATGCCTTCTTGTAAGGAAATAAAGCAATACAGTAACAGATTCCTTTCCTTAGTCTTGAGGTGCAGTTCAAATAAAGACTGCAAAGAACAAAAAAGAAAGGCAGGTGGGAAACTGTTTTTAAGAACCTATAGAATCACTTTATAGTTTAAAAGCAATGGATTTAAATATTTGGATTCAGCAGAGGAAAAACCATTCCACATAAAGCATCCCGCAGAAACCCTACCTAAACCAATATCGCTTAGCGAGTAATTCGTTTCCTTTCTATGCCTTCTACGTTATTTATTACATTTTTATCCAGCCCTTCCTCCAAAGAGCTCAGGACAGAGTAGATGGTTACCCTTTACGAGAACCTGTACATTAGGCTATAAAAGCATGACTGGCCCAAGGTCACCCCGCGAGCTACATGGGGAGTGGGGATTTGAACCTAGGTATCCCTAGCACTAGTCCAAAACTTTAACTGCTACACCACACTGGCTCTCTGAGTTCATATGTAATGGAAAAATCAAAGTTGGCACAAAGTGTTTTGCAAAGCAGCCTCAGATCCTGGTTTGTCAGCTCCAGACAAACTACAATTTGTGGATGAAGTTTGGATGCAGAATTTAAAAATCACACATCATGTCCATTATATCTGAACTAGGCTTAGGAGTCTAAAAGATCTAGTGGATCTGTACATAATATACTACTTTCCACAGTGCAATAGCAACTATGCCAGTTCCTAGATTTCCTGTTCAGAGAAAGAGAAGAAAGTGGATGCCAATGTGTCACTTACTTTCCAGGGGGGTGGGCAATGAAGAAAAGTAGGCTTGATAAACTCATGAATCAGTGTGTGGTACAGCAGCTGCCAACCTTGTATAAACTACAGTGAAAAGTACTATGCAACACTGCACATAGCTCATTTCAGAAAAGGGGAAGTATCCCTCCCGCTCTCACCTGTCCAGAAAAACAAACTTAATTCCTTATGGCTCGACTATTTCCCACGTTTTATTGTTCTTTCCCATCAAGAAGGTTATGGGATTGGTAACTGGGGGCCAATAATGGAACAAAAAGGGCTGGTGATTAGGTCTAGCAGTCTCTCTAAGGTTTCAGGATCTGATTATTTTGCGGTCAAATATCAAGGCTGCTTTAAAACTACAATTACGTAACTGCAGCAAAATGTATTCTCCTTGCTGTTTTTAATCTGTGATACCCATGTGAGTGCAAAAATTAAAGAATGTCTACTTTCAAATAAGCATTATATCATGCTTAACTAGAAATAGAGAACACGGTTCCTATCTCTTTTACCACAACCTTTGGGGAAGAAGAAGGAGATGACTTTCATAGCTAACTTAAGCTTCTTCAATTTTTGAACAACCTCCAGAAAATCAGTACCGGTCTATACACAGCATTATCCTTTTGAATTATTCAGATGCTCAGATTATTTCTTTAGGAGCCATGCTCCTTCACATAACAGTAGTGGCTAAAGAATTATACCTACAACATCCCTGAGAGAAAACTTCTCAACTGTTTATAGCAGAGACAGGCACAACACAAGATAATTTGTGATCCACTAGTGGGCCACCTAACACCTGCTAGTTGCTAGGATTCTTGCAAAGAATGCGGAACTTTGTGGACCTTAATCTAATCGGCATGACTATTCTTAAACAAGAGTGTATATTCATGAACACCTAACACAGACTAGTTATTTCTTAAGATATCTTGAGTATGCATTCTTGTTTTGTCAAGTTAGAACAAAATGATTAGCCTCAGAGATTCCAAGTTTTTAAAAAATGGCAGATCATGGATGACAGAAGTCAGCCCACCCCTGGTTTATAGAGTCCTTAAAATGAGAAAGTTTCTATCTTGGAAAAATCCAAAAGCTATTTATTCACCAGCATTTGCTATTTACTCCGTGCAGAGGTAAGAAAAGATGATCAATAGACATGACTCTAATGATGAAGATGCCAGCTGTGATGGGATTGATAATATCTCGATCAAGATAGACAGCACACACTATCTGATCTCAGTTACACTAATAAAAAAATTGGCCAACGCAGTATTATGCAAATACCGTAGTCATAGATGTGGGTTGTCAAAGCAGCATTTGGTATTCAAAAGACATTTCACAACTCAAATTACTTCTGTTCTAAGTAATTCAGATTTATAGTACGAGAACCTGAAAATTATGTTGATTACTAAAGTATTAATAAAGAAACACTAACAAGGACTACTCAGAATATTTTAAAATGGTAATTTGGAGAAAAATGTGCACAAGAGTGTTGGCCAAATGAAGTATGCAGTATTAGAATTGTCTTTGTAATGAGATATTGCAAGTAATGAAGAACTGTCGTTCTTTGATCTCAAAAGGTTTGAAACTAGAGAAGAGCTGAATGAAAGGGGGACAAGATCCCAAAGGAATCAAATTCCCAGCTTCTTTTTATTATTTTTCTGGAGTTCCTTTTGACAAAAAAGGCTGCCAAGAAAAAAAAGTAAACTGAAGCATTTCCACTCAATTCTTTTCATGTATTTCCACTGCCTAGTTTCAGATCATGTGATCAATTCTGACCTTTACAAATTTTTCTTCTCTGCCTCACTATAGTGTCTTATTCAGACTATCAGATTCATTTAGTGAAACTATCCTATTCTTTCACACTTGACTCCTTTCACAGGCAAGCAGCTCATTTTCATGCAGACCCACTTTCAACTTCAAAAGGTTTCTTTGTATTTCAGCCTCTCATGTCTCTTGTTTAAGACACTTTCAAAAACGGAACTTGAGGGTGAGGGAGTAGCTGCTAGGAACTCCTAGACCACTAATAAAATCATCTCATAACTGCACCAAGGCAGTAAGCATCCAGAGGACCTTTCAGCTCCTTAGTACCACACATAGCTTGTCTGTGCACAGTCAAGGTCATGACAGTGGCTTTGAAGTCTGAACCCTCCACTACCAAGCTGGGCTGGTTGCCTGGCTTTACTTTCATGAAGATGCGTGCCTGTATAATATTCCTTCTGTGAGTCACATATCCAGGAAACCACACAGGAGCTCTCTTAAAATTATTAGCCAGTTTAGAACAAAGTGGAAGAGAATCTGCAAGGAAAGTGACACATCGCCAGAAATCAAAAAGGTGTCTTACCCATGGCAATTACATATTGTGACAAAAGTGAAACAACTTTCAATTACCCAAAGTGAGAGAAACCGCTTACTCCCTTATTTAAACTTCAGTGCGGAGGTGGTGGCTGGGATTATTATTGCTAATTAACACCAGCAGTGCACTAAACGAGGTATACTATAAAGATACCATCTCTGCCCAGCCGACGTCTAATAAACGTGTAGGGCAAAGGTGAAGAGAAAGATAGGGCTTAATAAGTTGATAGACTGGAATTGTTCTTATGGACCAACACTGCTTCCTTTGCTTTTCATGTTCTTTGACACAGGAGAGCAACTGCTACCTGGAAGCAAAGAAAATGGAAACTACTGTCTAGGTTGTGTGCAATCAGTTCTGGGCCAAGGTAACTGAAATACTCGTTTGCAAGCCCATGGGCAGGGTCTAACTCTTGCCATCTTAATGGTAGGTGCAAATTAAAAACATACCCTATGCCAAAAAAAAAAAATGGCCATTTTTCCTTTCACATTTTTTAGAATGATCTCCCCTACCCAACTTCAAAAAGTAACTTTATATGAAGACCATTACACATCATTTACAGTCATGTGAAAAAGAAAGTACACCCTCTTTGAGTTCTATGATTTTATGTATCAGGACATAATAAAAATCATCTGGTCCTTAGCAGGTCTTAAAATTAGGTAAATACAACCTCAGATGAACAACAACACATGACATATTACACCGTGTCATTATTTATTTTACAGAAATAAAGCCAAAATGGAGAAGCCATGTGTGACTTCTTGAACAAGACATCTTGAAGACTAACAACTTATTTGTGGTATATGTTTCCAGAAACTCAAGTCTACTCTCAGATGCAGTTATTAAACAAGATTACTGAAACTCTCTGCCTTGCAAGGTTTGAATAACTACTGGGGGGAGGAGTTATTTTTTTTAATTAGAATTCATGATGAAACCAGATTTTTGGCATGTAAGATCTTTCATTCAGTTCTCTTAGAAAGACCCAAAAAGTTTTATTATAAAAATTCAATAAGGTATCTGTTAAAAAGGGAGAGGGGGAAACTGCTATATTCCAACTAAATTTCTTCCCATTATTCCTGACTGCAATTTTATTTTAATTTTTGGGCATCTACTTCTAAAATTAAAATCCTCTGCACACTTACACAGGAGTAGGGATCGAGCAGAAATTTGTTCAGTCCAAATTTTTATATGAACATGCCCAATTCACACCTCCCAAACCAATATTTGGTACTTAATTGTAAAGTACCTATTATTGTACTTGGATAAAATAGAGCTACTGTAGTTCAAGGATATTAAAGACAATATAAACAGTATTTCAGAGTGTAAATATGAAAACTTTCCTGACAAAATAGGTACTTTACATGTGTTTAGAATATTTGGAATGTGGAATGAGCTCCCTAATGAGGTTCGCCTGGCACCTACGTTGTATTCTTTCCAGCGCCAGGTGAAGACCTTTTTATTTTCCCAGGCATTTTAGCATTTTAGCTTTCTAAACTTTTAGCTTTTCTGTTTTAAATCTGTATTTTAAATATCTGCATTGCTGCTAGGTTTTACTCTGGTTGTATTGTTATACTGTGGTTTTAATGTTTTTATATTGTTTTACAGTGTGCTTTTTGGTTTAAATTTTTGTGAACTGCCCAGAGAGCTTCGGCTATTGGGCAGTATAGAAATGATATAAATACATGAACTGGAACACATTTGTACACTGAAATCCACATTTTTCAGAACTTCGTTATGCAGTTCGCGAAAGAAACATTGGAACAAACATGCATATTTTAGGAGAAAGCATGCACAAAAATGCATTACATTAGGGAGCAACTGTTTCCAATAAGTGTGCACACCAGGATTTGTGTGTGGCTATTTTTTGCCAAATTTGCAACTCAAAAAGTGAAGGAAATTGAATGAAAATGCATTACGTTAGGGAATAACTGCTTGCAAAAAGTGTGCACGGATTTTTGTGTGAACCTCTTTTGCCAAATTTGCAAACTGATGCGGAAATGAGCCAGGGAGTCCAGAAGGATACCATTATCCTAAGCCTCAGAGACATCCAGCCGAATAAACCTGACCAGTTCCCAGCATACATTGTCCACCAAGATTCATTTGGGTCTACATAGCAGAAAAGGGCAATCAGGAGCAATTGTGTAAACCACCCAGACCATTTTGCCATTCTAGAGTCCAGCCAGTGCTTCAACAGAACCGCCTGCCAAGGTGATAATAAAATCCCCAACAGCCCTCAGGAAACGATTAGTATCTATCAGCTTCCTGGGGTTCACTCTTTTAATTTGTCCCCCACTCCCACAGTGGCTTACAGTAAACTTAAACCCTACTAGGCAGTGATCTGTCCACAACAATGGGGGTATAGGAAGTATTCCCACACCTACTTCACCATCACCCCATTCACCCCAGAAACCCTGATCAAGGTGTCCCCTGCTGAATGAATGGAGACAGAAATGAACTGGGACAAACCTATACTTGCCTATGCCACTCCTGTGAGGGCAGCCTCAGCATGTATGGTGAAGTCCCTCAGCACAACAAGCCAAGGGGACTCCAACAGCACTGCAGAGACTATCCTGGCTAACTCAGGAAGGGGACTTCCTTAACACAGGACTCCTGCACGTGGATCACACACAGTTGTACATGTGCTGTTTTACACATCCTGCTGAATACACAGATGTCAGGAGCAGGTCACAGTCCTGCACCCAAAAGCACACTCAGTGTTCATAGGGAGACAAGTGAGAAGAGGGTAGATAATAATCTTAGCAGCATGTACACAGAAGCAGTTCAAATATGAAATCATGCTAGCTAGCAAAAACGTTTTAAGAAAGTATCTTCTTCCGGATCAAATTAACTGGTGACTAAGAAGGGGTGATATTCCCATATACTTTGTGGGCTGCCCCACTAGAACTATGAAGAGCATATCCGAAGTTTTGTTCATAGGTTAATCCTAGAACTAGCATATGAACAAAATTTCAGATATACGTACCACCTTAAAGCTGCAGTTATAACCCAATTCTCAAAACACTTTGAGGATGGGATATCAGTGGCTAAAGTGCTCTGAGGATAACAAGCAAACTTTTTACAAAGCCCTCTTTTTTGGGGGGGGGCAGTGGGAGCCAAGGAGACTGTCTGCAATCCTTGCCTTGATGAGCAGTCACAATGAACTCTATGAACTACATAAATCAATACTACTTGTGTGCCCACGGCTGCAAAATCAAGTCTGACTAAGAATATCTGCATTTGGCCTCTAGCTGTTTCTCGCTGTTTGAAGTTCATTTTACTTGGGGGAAGGGGGAGAAGTGTTCATTCCTGGACAGCTTGTGGCTAAGTAATTTTTAAATTATAAATTATTATTAATTATATGCTTCTATAAGATAGAATGATCTCAATTCGAATTCAGGGTAAGCCATTTAACATCACAGTGATCCAAATATACACCCCAACCACAGATGCTGTAGAAGCAGACGTAGATCAGTTCTATGAGGATCTGCAGCACCTACTGGATAATACACCAAAAAGAGATGTTATTTTCATTACAGGAGACTGGAATGCTAAGGTGGGTAGTCAAACGACACCTGGAATTACAGGCAAGCATGGTCTGGGAGAACAAAATGAGGCAGGACATAGACTGATAGAATTTTGCCAAGACAACTCACTGTGCATAACAAACTCTTCCAACAACCTAAAAGACGACTTTATACGTGGACTTCACCAAATGGTTGACACCAAAATCAGATTGACTACATCTTTGTAGCCAAAGGTGGCGGACATCTATGCAGTTGGTAAAAACAAGACCTGGAACTGATTGTAGTTCAGATCACGAACTTCTTATTGCACAATTTAGAATCAGGCTAAAGAGAAGAGGGAAGACCCACAGATCAGTTAGATATGACCTCACTAATATTCCTCATGAATATGCAGTGGAGGTAAAGAATAGATTTAAAGGACTAGATTTAGCAGATAGGGTCCCGGAAGAACTATGGACAGAAGTTCGCAACATTGTTCAGGAGGCGGCAACAAAAAACGTCCCAAAGAAAAAGAAAACCAAGAAGGCAAGATGGCTGTCTGCTGAGACACTGGAAGCAGCCCAAGAAAGAAGGAAAGCAAAAGGCAACAGTGATAAGGGGAAATATGCCCAATTAAATGCAAAATTCCAGAGGTTAGCCAGAAAAGATAAGGAATTATTTTTAAACAAGCAATGCATGGAAGTGGAAGAAGATAACAGAATATGAAGGACAAGAGACCTCTTCCAGAAAATTAGAAACATCGGAGGTAAATTCCAGGCAAAAATGGGTATGATCAAAAACAAAGATGGCAAGGACCTAACAGAAGCAGAAGAGAGCAAGAAAAGCTGGCAAGAATATACGGAAGATCTGTATAGGAAGGATAATAATATCGGGGATAGATTTGACGGTGTGGTCAGTGAGCTAGAGCCAAACATCCTGAAGAGCGAGGTTGAATGGGCCTTAAGAAGCATTGCTAATAACAAGGCAGCAGGAGATGACGGTATCCCAGCTGAACTGTTTAAAATCTTGCCAGATGATGCTGTCAAGGTGATGCATGCCATATGCCAGCAAATTTGGAAAGCACAAGAATGACCAACAGATTGGAAAAGATCAACTTATATCCCCATACCAAAAAAGGGAAGCAGCAAAGAATGTTCAAACTATCGAACAGTGGCACTTATTTCACATGCCAGAAAGGTAATGCTCAAGATCTTGCAAGGTAGACTCCAGCAATTCATGGAACGAGAATTGCCAGATGTACAAGTTGGGTTTAGAAAAGGCAGAGGAACTAGAGACCAAATTGCCAATATCCGCTGGATAATGGAGAAAGCCAGGGAGTTTCAGAAAAACATCTATTTCTGTTTTATTGACTATTCTAAAGCCTTTGACTGTGTGGATCATAACAAATTGTGGCAAGTTCTTGGTGGTATGGGGATACCAAGTCATCTTGTCTGCCTCCTGAGGAATCTGTATAACGACCAAGTAGCAACGGTAAGAACAGACCACGGAATAACGGACTGGTTTAAGATTGGGAAAGGAGTACGGCAGGGTTGTATACTCTCACCCTACCTATTCAAACTGTACGCAGAACACATCATGCGATGTACTGGGCTTGATGAATCCAAGGCCGGAGTTAAAATTGCTGGAAGAAACATTAACCATCTCAGATATGCAGATGATACCACTTTGATGGCTGAAAGTGAGGAGAAGCTGAGGAACCTTATGACGAAGGTGAACGAAGAAAGTGCAAAAGCTGGGTTGCAGTTAAACCTCAAAAAAACCAAGATTATGGCAACCAGCTTGATTGATAACTGGCAAATAGGGGGAGGAAACGTAGAGGCAGTGACAGACTTTGTATTTCTAGGCGCAAAGATTACCGCAGACGCTGACTGCAGCCAGGAAATCAGAAGACGTTTACTCCTTGGGAGGAGAGCAATGACAAATCTTGATAAAATAGTGAAGAGCAGGGACATCACACTGACAACAAAGGTCTGCATACTTAAAGCAATGGTATTCCCTTTAGTAACCTATGGCTGCAAGAGCTGGACCATAAGGAAGGCTGAGCAAAGGAAGATAGATGCTTTCGAACTGTGGTGTTGGAGGAAAATTCTGAGAGCGCCTTGGACTGCAAGAAGATCAAACCAGTCCAAACTCGAGGAAATAAAGCCAGACTGCTCTTGAGGGAATGATATTAAAGGCAAAACTGAAGTACTTTGGCCACATCATGAGAAGACAGGGTACCCTGGAGAAGATGCTGATGCTGGGGAAAGTGGAAGGCAAAAGGAAGAGGGGCCGACCAAGGGCAAGATGGATGAATGATATTCTGGAGGTGACGGACTCGACCTTGGGGAAGCTAGGGGTGGCGACAGACGACAGGAAACTCTAGCGTGGGCTGGTCCATGAAGTCACGAAGAGTCGGAAGCGAATGAACAAATAAACAACATACGGCCTTATTTGCTAAAAAGCCAGTCATGTCATAAAATACCTATTTTGTCAGGAAAGTTTTGATATTTACACTCTGAAATACTGTTTATATTCTTTTTAATATCCTTGATCCATTTTATCAAAGTTTCCATAACAGGGCTGAGTAAAAATGGCCTCCCCAAAACTGGGGTACCATTTCACTAAATATTCTCTTGGGGGTGGAGGAAAAGTTCTCCTGGAATGGAGCTACTTCATCAATAGTGACATGGCTTCTTTTGTTCCCAAAGGATTTTTGTTTGTTTGTTTGTTTGTTTGTTTGGTTTGAGGCATCCTGGCCATTTTGCATTCCCAGTGATGCCCTAGACCTAGTATAATCTCAGAAAACATTCTGTAAAATGGGTCGGGGGGGTTAAGGATGTGAAAAGGAAAATTCCCAGAATTTTTCTCAACAAAGTATCTTCTGAGAATTTTCAGCTCAGCATTAATATCTACAGACACTCTTAGTTCAACAGCTAACAACTTTAACTTATCACTTTATTACAAAATTATGAATTGGGTTATAATTTGAGTTACAATTCAAGAGGTTCAATTCTATCTCCTACAGCTTGAAATGAGACACAGGGTGTTATTGTTTTTAATCATGCTATATGCATTGATTGGCTTTCCCAACATCAAAATGTTTGTGTTATCAGCAACGACTGTTTTGTGAATGGTCACAACTAGTAACATAACTGTCACTGTCTGTACTATCTCCATTATGTTCTCCTCTACTTCACTGTTTACAGTTCTCTCCCCACAAATCATATGTATATATTCAGGTATATAAACTATGGATAAATTTCCATGCATCTGATGAAGCAGACTGTAGTCGACAAAAGCTTATACTATAAATGTGTTAGTCTTTTTTTTTTTTAATGGCAACAGACTAATGGGGCTACCCCTCTGGAAACTGCTACCACAGAACTAAGTATCTGGTAGCCATAATATTAGAAATGCTTTGCAGCATATAAAGTAAACAAAAATCTACTTTCAAAGCAAAATGAAAGCAAGGAATTCTGTTATGATGCTTACTTTTTTAATTTGGTCTGAAGCATAACAACATTTCAGCAGCCAATAGACATTACCACTCTCACTTGTGCCAGGGTAACAACAGGAAACATCAGATCATGGAGACCAACTACTGCAGCCTTAGTTCAACATCAACAAAAATATAGTTTTCTCCAACAGGGTGAGGGAGAATGGGAGCAGCTGTTATGGTTTAATTAAGAGATAGGTCATAATTATATTTTCCTCTACACTTGATCTCTACTTTATTTTAGGGTGTGTTGTGTGTTAGGTGGAATGATAGAGGAGGTAAGTGGGGCAGATACCAGGACTATGACTGAGAAGTGGACTGGCCATTATCCACAAAGATGCAATCTTGTTTACCAGGCACCCCATCCAACAGACTCCTTTTATTGAGTGTATGTATCCAGTGTGGGGCACTATAAACATATTAGTGACTCTGTTAGTGTACCATCCAACCTGCTGCCTAGTGTAGTCCTTGAATGAGTACAAGAAGGTTGTCTCAAGCCTGGTACTGAAAATATCCACACTTTTGCTCCTGGAAGATTTCAGCATCCATAGAAAGGCCCAATTTTCTGGTATACTTCAGGCCACTATGACAACCATAGCCCTGCCCACTGTATTTCTGATCTAACACATGTAGCTGCTCATACACTTGATCCAATGTTTTGTACTGGACAAGAAGAGGCTAATCTGTGAGTGGGGAAACTTTAACTGATTTCCTTGTCATGAACGTTTACTTATTTAATACATCGATAGATCATTACCTGATGAGAGTGGGACTCACAAACTCAATAGCCTCTCGAGAAGCAGAGGACAGAGTCAAATAATTCACCCCTGGAGGCTGCTAAATCCAATGGATTTCCAGTCTGCCCTCATGGAGTTCTCAACTGGTTTGGCAAGTTTTCAAAGTTCCTATTGATGCACTGGA
This sequence comes from Heloderma suspectum, assembly GCF_057233095.1. Taxonomy (NCBI): domain Eukaryota; kingdom Metazoa; phylum Chordata; class Lepidosauria; order Squamata; family Helodermatidae; genus Heloderma; species Heloderma suspectum. The sequence goes on from NC_139461.1 coordinate 237,637,224, forward strand.
CATTTTTTGGAAAAGGGGGCTGATCTGGACAGCTAACTCAGTTGCTCCCCAAGGTTCTTTCCCACTGAAGAGCTCTAATGCAATCCCCTTGTTTTCAGAGGAACTTTCAGAGGAACATTATCTGAAGAAGATGAATTGACTGGGTGATAAATAGTGTATAGGTAGCACAATAATCAGGACAAATCTGACTAAACCCACCTTATTGCCTACTTGAAGGCCTATTCCATGCAAAGTTTGTGGCAAAGGACTCCTACTTCTCTGCCAACATTGCATCCGCAGAATTTCAATTGGGTTTTCAGCTGGGATATGGGACTGAGACTGCTTTAGTTACCTTGGTGGCTGACCTACGTGGGGAACTGCAAGGGGGAGGGCACAACCCAATAGTTCTCTTAGACCTCTTGGCTGTTTTTGATACCATCAACCATGGTATCCTTCTGGACAGCCCAGCAGGGCTTGGCCTTGGGGTTGTGGCTTTGGAGTGCTTTCAGTCCTTTCTGTTAGATCAGGTTGGATCGGGTCCAAAGGTGGTGTTCAATTCCACAGCCTTTGGCTTATGGTGTCCCACCAGTTTCTATCTTGCCCTCCATGTTATTTAACATTTACATGAAACCACTGAGTCATCCAGAGCTTTGGAGTATGGCACCACCAATATGGTAATGACACCAAGTTCTATTGCTCTTTGTCACCAAGGAGGTAGTTGAAACACCTGAACATTGCCTTAGTTCAATAATAGGTTAGACAAGGGTGAACAAGCTGAGGTTAAAACCAGACAAGATAGAGGCACTGATGGTCAGCAGAAACTGACTCGGGGATCACGATTCAACCTGTTCTGAAACAGCTGCACTCCCTCTAAAGGATCAGACTTGTCAACTGGGAGTGCTCTTTGATCCTACACTGTCCCTGGATCTTCAGGTGGCAGCAGTGGCAACGAGTTACACGTGGTCCACCAGCTGTGACCTTTCCTGAGTCAGTCTGACTTGGAAACAGTTATCCATGCCTTTGTTACATCACGTTTTGACTACTGTAATGCTCTTTACATAAGGCTACCACTGAAGAGCATTTAGAAGGTACAATTGGTGCAAAACGTGGCAGCTAGGCTGCTAACAGGTGCATGGTATTGAGGCATATTACATTTGTCTTGGAAGAGCTGCACTTGTTGTCAATCACTTTCCAGGCTCAATTCAAGGTGTTGGATTGAACCTTTAAAGCTCTACATCCGTTTAAAACCTAGCTATTTAAGCAACCGCCTGTCTCACTATGGACTTACCTGGGCATTATGATCTGCAGGAAAACCCTTTTGAGGGTTCTATTACCCACAGAGGCCCATTTGTCAGGCACGCATGAAAGGGCTGTGTCACTCCCAAACTATGGAATACATTCCCTCAAGAACTACAATTGGCCCACACTTTCTTGGCTTATAGAAAGGGTGTAAAGACACATCTTTTAAATCTGGCCTTTTAAATGATATAGTTGTTTTAATGTTCCAATGTTTTACTGTTTTTAATATTATTATTGTTGTTGTTGTTTAAAGATTTCATTGTTTTAAATTTCTGTGTATCACCTTGATGGCTTTTTAGCAAATAAGGCAGTATAGAAATGTTAAAAATGAACAGACAAATATCTGGTGTACTTATTTTGGGTTGTCAGCAAACGTCAATAGGTTCCTGTTAATGACCGAGTGGAACTATCAGTAACCCATTGGGACTCACTTGCGAATCATTTTGCTGATAAACTAGCTTGTGGTTGCTCAGAGAAGTATCAGTTGATTTCACCTGAGGATATACACAAAGTACATGGATGCATATGCACCAAAACATGCCCACTCAATCCCTGACCTTCTTGGCTAGTAACATCTGACTAGCATCATCTAGATAGAGGGGTCTGGACATGCTGGCTGAGGAATATTGGGAGTTGTAGGGCTTTTATCTGTCTAAATATGCATAGGGTCCTCCTGACTTGGGCAATTATAGTTCAGTCTCCAATTTGTCCATTTGGTGGTGGCGGCTGGACAACTCCAGCTGCTTTTGCATTAAGCCAATAACCTAGGTCCATTTCAAATCTGATTTCCAGCCAGGTTTTGGATTAAAGAAAACCCTTGGTTTCCCTGATAGAGGACTTATGCAAAAATAGGCAGCAGGAGTATGACCCTGTTGATTTATTTTTCTGGACTTCTCCACAGTTTGATACTACTGACTCCTCCTGGATCAACTTTCCTATTTGGGAGTTGAAAGTAGCACTTACACATAGCTCCTTTCTGGACGGTAGGTTCCAAAAGTTAGTGCTAGGACACTATTGTTCCTTCTTGTGGGGCTGTCCTATACAGATCCTCCTCCACTTTTTAATATCTACATGGAATTTACTTGGAAAGGTCATCCAGAGATATGGAGTTTGGTGTCACATATGTGCTGATGACACTCAACTTTACTCCTTTTCATCAAGGCTAAGTGAGGTGGTGGCATTCCTGAATGCATATCTGGATTTCATAACTGACTGGCTAACGGTGGATATATTTAAACAAACCAAACGAAACAGAGTTGTTGGTGGTGGGAGACTTGCTGGCTCAGGAAATAACTGTCCTGGATGAGGTCCACACTTTCCCTGAAGGACAAGGTTCACAATTTGAGCTACTTCTGCACCCAGCACTAGAAACTTCAAGTAGTGCAGAATGCATTGACAGTTGCCAGGTGCAAGTTGTCACAGTATCACACCTATTCTAAACATCTGCACTGGCTGCCAATTTGTTTCCAGGCACAATTCAAGGTGCTGGGTTAGACCTATAAGCTCTAAACAGCATGTGTCCTGATTATCTCACAGATTGTCTCCTCCATATGAACCCCACCAAAATTCAAGATCTGCCATATAAGACCACCTTATATGGCGACTAATTAGCCTCCACAGAAAGCCTTTTCAATAGTGGCTTTAGAAATCTGGTACAGGTTGCTCATTTAACTCCCTCTCTGTTATCTTTCTGGAAGCAAGCAAAGACATTTATTTTTTTACTGGGCCTTCAGAAGGTGAGTACATTAGATGTTTTCTGCTATGATGGTGTTTTATTTATGACAGTGTATCATAAAACATTATTTTCATGGTATTGTTCTTTTAGTTTTTATAGTGTACGTTCCTCTGCCAATACTGCAGATAAAATGAGTGATGTAAATATACTGAGCATTTTACAATTATTTCACTAGTTCTCTGAGCATTCCTGAATGTGGTGTATAAACGTGCAGATAAGCTTCCCATTTTATAGTCAGAAAACAGAAGCTGAGAGAGATATTGCACATCAAATCCCAGTTATGTCAACAACTCAACTGAGTCCAATTCTCTAAAACAAACAGCACAATTAAAAAACAACACATTTATTGTGGCATGAGCCTTTTTTGAACTAGAGACCACTTCATCAGATGCATACATTGTTATCCTTAGCTGGCAGATTACATAATGTACACACAGGTACACTAAACAGTGGGACTAAAAGGTCATGGAATGTAAGGGTAGCACTACGTCTGCGATATTTCTATGCACGTCAAAATGTATACATGATAAGAACAGAGTGACTCATTCACAACAGGGTGCAGTGTGTCTATATCTATCAACTGATGATATACGTCATGCATCTGAAGAAGTGGCTTCTAGTCCAACCAAGTATGGCATAATAAATCTGTCTTAAAATATGCTGAAAGACTGTTTTGCAGCAAAAGACTAACATGGCTACATCACTGGAATGATTCTCTAACCATAAATTCTAAAAATATGTTACTGTCTCTGTTTAGAATAGGCTAATCCCACGAGCATATTGCTCATCTTTAGTTTAAGCAATATTTAACTTGTATGAAGGCAATTTAGAACAAAAACATAAATAGCTACATTATGCACAAGTGGGGACCTGAGTAAACAATCCAAAATACCCATCTGAACTATAACTGATAAACTAGAAAAAGTAAGATCATGTGTTAGCTTTCCTGACAACACTGGGAACTTGAATTTCATACAGAAATATCCAAATTGTTTTCCTTCACTATTACATTTTGCTAGGGTATGTTTGTCTGTGCTATGTGATCAGAAATTAAAAGGGATTATTTGAAACATGAATGCAACCGATTTCTAGAAGTAAAACGGTGAGAACTGACAATACTGTGCAGTAATAGCTGGCAATATTCCTGCTAGTTGTGTCATCTACTTCAAACTAATGTTTTAAGGTTGGTGAAATCCTCCTCATTCCTATAGGTAGTAGTTCAAAGCCATCATTTAACACACACCCCATCCACCCCCCACAAAAAAATTCTGCTACCAGCAATGCCTGTATCAGCAAGGAAACTTGGCAACACCATTTTGAATCTTCACAATACAAACAGTTGAAGTTCTTAAGTAATTAATAAATTTGGAAAACCTTAGCATGCAAAAATTGTGCTTAATTGTCACTGTGGTTACTGTGGAGTCTGCAGCTGTATTAAGATCAGGGGCATCGTTAGAGAGAGGACCACCTGGGCACAGGCCCTGGATCTTTTTTGAGTTGTGCCCTGGATCTTTTGAGCTGTCCTAATTGCCTTTTTTTATATATATATTTTTCCACTGACTTGCATTGGAAAACAAAAACAGCCATAACTTTTTGTGTTTGTATGACAAATACATGAAATTTGGAGGCTTGGTAGCCCCCATGCAGTTGAGTGAATATGCCAAATTTCAGGCAATCCGGCCCAGTGGGTTTTGTGCTAATCACAGGTAAAATTTGTTATTTTGAAAAAAATGTGTCAAAGCAAAGAGCTATTTTTTTTTTGTACTTCCACATACGTGCATGGAATTTGGGGACCCTATAGAGATGACTAAGCCTGCCAAAGTTCAGACAGTTCGGTCTAGTGGCTTTTGTGCTAGCCACAGGTAAAATTTGTTTTTCCAAGAAAATTTGTCAAAATAAAGAGCTATAATTTTTTTGTGCTTCCACATACATTCATGGAATTTGGAGACCTGGCAGGCCCTGTGGAGCTGACTGAATCTACCAAATTTCAGACAGTTAGGTCCAGTGGATTTTGTGCTAACCATCCATAAAGTTTCCTTTTCTCAAAGTCTAAAACAAACAGTAAAAACTGTCAAGTCACCCAGGGGATTAGAGATCCTAATCAGAAGGTGTTTAAGGTGACCATTAGGAGGTCACTATCCCTAATCTCTGGTGTAGGGGTTTTTTTGAGGTGCAAAAAACCTCTCTCCCCCTACTTTTTTGCTCTTACATGCCCACTGTTGGGAGCTTGCCTGCAATGAAATTTTGAAGAGGGAGAAGGAAGGGAAGAAAGAGCTCCATGTGAAATACTGGTATTTCACACTGCATCTGATTTTACTGCCCCAACTGGAACCTTTGGTTTCTGCAGAAATTTAGTAGCTTCAGTACAGCAAAGGATCCAGTCAGCCTTCACAAACTTCTTTCTCCCCCTCTGCTTTAATTTCTCCTAAATAGCTGTAGGACTCAAATAATCCCAAAGGGAGGGTTAGGACTATGTGGCATCATGATCGAGAAACTGCTGAGGCTTTTAAATAGGTTCTACAGTTTTAAAAAAGCTAGAAAAAGCCCTCAGCCCCCTCACCTCATAAAGTTCATTTAAGTACATGCAATCCTTACAAACCCTCCACAGCCTCCTAAATTCCTCTGAAGTACTACCTCTCTGAAAGGAGCCACTTGGCTTTGGGAATTCTCTCTACCCCCCCACCCCCCTGCACATTTCCAATCACCATGTTTCTTTTCTTCTTTCCTGCCCTGTCTTGTTCTTTCTCTCCTTCTCTTTTTTATTCTACCCAGAGCATATCTTGGGGAATTCTTAAAGAGAATTCTCTTCAGTGGGCAAGAGAAGTTCTGAACTGTATTTGACTTTATACAAACAGACAAGAGGGTTGGGTTTTCTCCTTCTCCTCACTCAAGTCTTTGAGAAGAGTGGTTTCACATGGTTGCAGAGAAACAAAACTGTTTGTCAGTTGCCATTATCCAGCAATAGGAAGGGCTGTAGCTCAGTGGTAGAGCGCATGCTTGGCATGCAGAAGGCCCCAGGTTCAATCCCCAGCATCTCCAGGTAGGGCTAGGAAAGAATCCTACCTGAAACTTCGGAGAGCTGCTGCTGCCAGTCAGTATCAACAATTCTGCGCTAGATGGACCCAGGGTCTGACTCAGTATAAGGCAGCTTCCTATGAACAGAAAGCTTTAATTTAAAAAATAGGAGTTCTTGGTTTGTTTTTTAAGTGGAAAGGGAGATAAATATTGTTAATTTAAGCAATCCTAAGTATGCCTACTGAGAAGTCCCATTATGTTTAATGAGGCTTACCCTCAGGAAAGTGTGCATAGGACTCCAGAACAAGTTACTTTTGCAGGGAGGTTTGCACCTTGATGTTCTGCATGTTTACGCAGAAATAAGTCCTGAGTTGTAAGCATGGTACTGCAAGCTTAATATAGTGCCTACCCAATTCCATCTAATGAATTGACTGCCCTTTCAGCTCAGTCTTATGCATGTTTTGTCATTTGTGGGTTTGGGGTTTTTTTGCTTGAACTCTAGCTTCAGAGGTGAGGGAAAGGCACTTAGTACATGCTCAGAGTTTCTCCATAACTTAGCCCTAGTTTTGAAAACAGATTAATTGGCTGGATCCTGGTGAAGTCTTGGCACAAACGAAGTTATGGGGAGGAAGATACAATGAGACCTTGTGCATAACAAGGAGGAGGTAGAGAGGAGTTGCACAAAACAAGACATCTGTTTTGATGAAGACTTGCTAGAGGATGGTAGGATAAGGAGGGATGGTTGCATGGAGGGGAATAGAATTGGCAGGGGGAGAATGTAAGTGCTCAGTGGTAAAAGAAAAACATTCTGCACACACTCAGAGGCAATCTCTGTTTAAGAACATAAGAAGAACCGTGCTGTATCAGACCAAGCTCCATCTAGTCCATCATTCTGTTCACACAGCAGCCAACCAGATGCCCACTGGAAACCCACAAGCAGGACATGAGTGCTAGAGCACTTTCCCACCCATGTTCCCCTGCTGCTAACATTGGTGAAAAGTAAATAAATTCTAATAATTCTAAATTTGCATGTATGTATATCCTTCAGAAACTCTGCAGGATTCTTGCCTGGGGGACACCTCTAATGACCTGTGCATTTTCATACAAATTTACCCAAAAACTGTTGGGGAAGGGGTGAATGGAAAGGAAAGCAAATCACTCCCTCCCCCGAATTGGAGAACGCCCCTTCCACATGAACTGCTGCACCTATCCTTCTGAAACTTTGCTGGTTTCTTACTTCGGGACAACTCTAGGCTGTCTGTAACTTTCAGAACAATGGTCCACAAGGAAAATAGGGAGATAAGTATGTCCTCTTTTGGAGACCTCAAAATGTCAAGGCGACCCTTGCACAAAAACCCCTGTGGCTAGCATTCTGAAATTTGGCAGACATGATCTCCTGTAATGGGGCAATGAATCCTGAAATTTTTATGCAGTTCTTTCAAGGAATTAAAATGTTATTGGCAGTTCCCTTTAAAAGAAAATCAAAATATAAACCCTGCACCTATTTTTCCGATATTGGGCAGGGGTAATACCCTTCTAGGTGGCTACCATGCCTGAAATTACCATCCAGTTCTGACCAAGAGACAAAAACTTGCAGTTTTTTTCTAATTTCCCATGGTAGTCAACAGGAAGCATAAAGACTCATTTTTCCAAACCTTGACCAAGGTTTAGTGCTGAGCTGAAGTGGACTGACTACAAACTATCCCAAGCAGAAGCAGGATGTTCTCCAAAATGCTGAATCCGAGTGTGAGTTGAAGTGGGGTGGGGGGTCAGTGCACACTTCTTATGTATGTATGTATGTAATCTATGCACAACGTAAGCACATCACATGCACACCACGCACACATATATACTAGAGATCCGCCTAGACTCAGAGATTAGATATAATATATGCAAATTTGTGTTATGGGCCTGTGCCCCGGATCTTTTAAGAACCTAGCAATGCCCCTGATTAAGATAATAGGTTTTAAGCAGGTCCACACACAACCTTTCTACTATTTCAAGCAAAATTTCAAGACAAATCAGACATAAGAGACATTTATTCAGTTTCTGCAACGAAGTCATTGTGATAAACTATATTTGCTTGGCCTCCCACAAATAGAAGAATTGCTCTCCCTGCAAAAAGCACAAATAAAAATTTAGCAAGGTTGTTTTAGCAGATGGAGATCTCTGCAACAGTTCATAGTCTAGTAACTCCCTCTGTTCTTTATTCATAGATCATTGTAATGTTAAGTATATTTTTACTTTTCCTTAAATAGGCTGTGCAAGGTATAAGATACACATTTTCAGTCTATACGTGTGACAAGACCCCCACAAGAACAACAGAAATTGGCAGAAGTTCAGAACTGGGCTGTTTTGCCAAACACAGCATGACTGCAATTCAATTCTGTCTGTTCAAATACTACATTCACCTACCTGAGATATGCAGCACCAGGAAACTATGCGATTAACTACCATGTCATATGTCTGTTTATTGGGACTGTTTTCAACCTTGTTACTCTATGTCCGAATGCCAATACTGATCCAACTGCACTCATTAAGTAATATTCAAAGCAAATGTGAGTTCAACAGTACCTTCCTCACTAGAATCAAATGGTATTAAAATACCACTCCAAAATATTTTTGACAAAATTTGAGCAACCCAGATGTACCAATGTAAAAACTGAGATATAAGAATGTACTAATCTTGTTTAAAGGTTTACTTTGAAGGTGCACAAAATTCCTTATAGAGGCCATGTAGTACAATAATCTGCAGGGTAACAGAAACGTTTATGATTCATAGCTGCCTTGAAAAACCCAGGCAAGGGACTTGCTTAAACAGAGATGTGCTTATCCACACAAGAGAACACAGTTGTACAAGCTGATTTAATAAAATGTGTATGGAAGAGAATAAGCAAATCAATGAACACAGCAGATCACAACAGCATGTAACTCCAGTCCCCAAGATAAGAATTTATGCACTGAGTTCCAACCTCGTAACAACTTAAGTCTAGCAATAAAACCTTCAAAAGTTGATTTAAAAAAAAAAATGAGAGCCTCCTTATTCCCTTACCCCTGGCAAAAACATTCCTGAACTAAAGGAGCCATGGCGGAGGGGGGGGGGGGAGGGTAGAGGAGACTTTAGCAGCCGAGCTGGAAAGTGACCCTTTAATACAGTGGTGCTAGCAAGCTGCTATATTAAATCAATACTAATTCCGCACAATTTCTTTATAAAAATAAAGCTACAAATTTCCCTGATGTTCTGTCCAGACAATGTTGCTGTGACTTTTAAAAACGTATTTCTAAAAGGAATGGATTCCAAGGAGGAGCTTGCACGGAATGTTCAGTGAACCAGGTACTATTTTAATAGATTTCTAACAGGAACTAATTTTATGCTTTTTTATTGCTTACAGACCTTGAAAAGTTTCAGCCACTGCTTTTACCAAGGTTATATTTCTATGTTCAAGACATGTATGCTTCAGACATGCACAAGTCTTTCCCTTTCCCTTTCTTTAAGGTCCTGTTTGTTGTTGTTTATTCGGTCAGTCACTTCCGACTCTTCGTAACTTCATGGACCAGCCCATGCCAGAGCTTCCTGTTGGCCGTCACCACCCCCAGCTCCCCCAAGGTCGAGTCCGTCACCTCCAGAATATCATCCATCCACCTTGCCCTTGGTCGGCCCCTCTTCCTTTTGCCTTCCACTTTCCCAAGCATCAGCATCTTCTCCAGGGTACCCTGTCTTCTCATGATGTGGCCAAAGTACTTCAGTTTTGCCTTTAATATCATTCCCTCAAGTGAGCAGTCTGGCTTTATTTCCTCGAGTTTGGACTGGTTTGATCTTCTTGCAGTCCAAGGCGCTCTCAGAATTTTCCTCCAGCACCACAGTTCAAAAGCATCTATCTTCCTTCGCTCAGTCTTCCTTATGGTCCAGCTTTCGCAGCTACGGGGAATACCATTGCTTGAACTATGTGGACCTTTGTTGTCAGTGTGATGTCTCTGCTCTTCACTATTTTATCAAGATTTGTCATTGCTCTCCTCCCAAGGAGTAAACGTCTTCTGATTTCCTGGCTGCAGTCAGCGTCTGCAGTAATCTTTGCGCCTAGAAATACAAAGTCTGTCACTGCCTCCATGTTTTCTCCCCCTATTTGCCAGTTATCAATCAAGCTGGTTGCCATAATCTTGGTTTTTTGGGGGTTTAACTGCAACCCGGCTTTTGCACTTTCTTCGTTCACCTTCGTCATAAGGTTCCTCAGCTCCTCCTCGCTTTCAGCCATCAAAGTGGTATCATCTGCATATCTGAGATGGATAATGTTTCTTCCAGCAATTTTAACTCCAGCCTTGGCTTCATCAAGCCCAGCACATAGCATGATGTGTTCTGCGTACAGTTTGAATAGGTAGGGTGAGAGTATACAACCCTGCCGTACTCCTTTCCCAATCTTAAACCAGTCCGTTGTTCCGTGGTCTGTTCTTACCGTTGCTACTTGGTCGTTATACAGATTCCTCAGGAGGCAGACAAGATGACTTGGTATCCCCATACCACCAAGAACTTGCCACAATTTGTTATGATCCACACAGTCAAAGGCTTTAGAATAGTCAATAAAACAGAAATAGATGTTTTTCTGAAACTCCCTGGCTTTCTCCATTATCCAGCGGATATTGGCAATTTGGTCTCTAGTTCCTCTGCCTTTTCTAAACCCAACTTGTACATCTGGCAATTCTCGTTCCATGAATTGCTGGAGTCTACCTTGCAAGATCTTGAGCATTACCTTTCTGGCATGTGAAATAAGTGCCACTGTTCGATAGTTTGAACATTCTTTGCTGCTTCCCTTTTTTGGTATGGGGATATAAGTTGATCTTTTCCAATCTGTTGGCCATTCTTGTGTTTTCCAAATTTGCTGGCATATGGCATGCATCACCTTGACAGCATCATCTGGCAAGATTTTAAACAGTTCAGCTGGGATACCGTCATCTCCTGCTGCCTTGTTATTAGCAATGCTTCTTAAGGCCCATTCAACCTCACTCTTCAGGATGTCTGGCTCTAGCTCACTGACCACACTGTCAAATCTATCTCCGATATTATTATCCTTCCTATACAGATCTTCTGTATATTCTTGCCACCTTTTCTTGATCTCTTCTGCTTCTGTTAGGTCCTTGCCATCTTTGTTTTTGATCATACCCATTTTTGCTGTTAACATCCAGTAATTAGTTTAAAAAGAGTAATTGCTTTAATTGCTCAAAACATTTTGCGCACATCAAGCAAATTTAAAGGCTTTTTGAAACCTGGGGTATGAGGAGATTATTCTGCTAGTGAACTTCAAAACAAGGTAGGCAATGAACCTTCCTTCAGTTTTAGAATTACCAGCGTCATTTTGGGCTCAAAGGAGGCAGCAGGGCAGCAAAAACCTGCTTCACACACTTGCAAATGTGGATCACTAAACAAATTATGTTCATTGGGGAACAACTTTACTTGAATTTCCATTTGCTTATGAACAACAGTTGCCAGTATATTCATAAAATGTAGCCCAGCCGTCTAAGAATGCCAAATCTAAAGGAAATATAAAGGAAAAAAAACTATAGGCTGATTCAGACCTAGTTTTTATCACTATATGGCAGGGCTCCCATCATCCCTCACCAGTGATTATATTGGCTAGGGCTGATGGTAGTTGCAGTCCAACAAGATCTGGAGGGCCGCATATTCCCCACCCTGGCCATAGGGGTAATACCCACAGAGGAATAACAACCTGAGCATATGTTGGAACAATCACTTGAGGCTTCTCCACATGGGGCTTTTATTTTGTGATTGTGATTGGTTACTCATGGAAGTTTGCAGGTCCTCTACATGATGCCGTCAGCCTCCAGGGCGTCTCCCATGCTAAATTACCTTTATCCCATTTTTAAAAAATTAGAGATAATGAGCTATCAAATTACAGCACAATGAATTTCCTCATGAAAAGAGGAAGTGACGTAATAAGAGGAGCTAGATCACCACACCATCTAGTGGCTGTATAATGAAACACGACAGAATACGCAGTTAAGAGGGGGAAAGGTGTGGAAAGGGAAGCACATGTAAAGGGAGCCCGTTATGATTCTGCATATAAAATGAAAGCAGAATGCCCCAGTAAAGTTGCGGGATTTTAGCCTGGTGTAGAAATGCTCTTGGATTTTGCTAAAATGATCTAACAGGAGTACTCAGAAATCTAGCCTCATGCCCACTGATCTTTTAAGTCAAAAACTTATGCCATAATAGATTTGTTAGTCTTCAAGTCAAAACACTTGTGCCATAATAGATTTTTTAGTTTTTTGGTACCACAAGAGTCTTTGTTGTTTTTGCATTCTGATGTAACTTCAACTTTTTCATGGAGGAGATTCATATCCTTTTATTATGTTAGATTCTAACTATTCTTTCAGAACAGAAAAAAGGAAGATTCAGACTCATTATATTTGCATCCCAGCATCCTTCCAAGGACATCAGTGGCATTTTAGCCTCACAGCTACCCTGTCAAGTAGTTTAGGCTGCAAAGGTGTGATTTGTCCAAAGCTTCAACGTGAAAGTCAAAGCCAGGCAGGGAAATTGGGTTTCTCACATCCTCCAGATTCAACACTGTGGTGACTACCTAGTACACAAAATTGAGTCTCACCACTAGGTTACAACTAAAGAAAAAGCATTAGCCATTTTATCAGGCTTTTCTGTCAGCTCCACAATATGTACCCTACATGCTTAGATAACAAAACAAAAATTTAAGAGTACCCAATTCAGGCCAGCCCAGGTACATTAGTAACAATTTACACCAAACCTGAATTATTAATCCAGCTGCCTATCCAAGCAGTCCACAGCCAAAAGTACTTTCAGAAGCAATAGGTGCCTAGAAAAAAAAGTTGGCCCATAGAAATCACTAAAAGGTTGTCCACAGGCAGATGGGGGTGGGGAAATAACCAGGTAAGACAAGTAACAGAAACTAAAAAAGTACCAAATGCTTTCCTTTCAAATCCTTCTGCACACACACACTGCAGTTGTCAAGACAAACATCTGGTATATTGCTTTGATTTGCAACGCTAGGCATTGGACAGAAGCGAAACATTCCCTCCCCCTAAAGAAGCTAATAATTGACTATTCATATCCATGTATAACCTGTCATTTATTCCCCTGATCAGCAACTGCTCGAGTCTGATAGAATTAAACACTCAAGCCAGGCAGATTTTGTTAAAAGCAATAATTACATTATTACTAGAATATACAATTAAGTAATGAAAAAACCAGAATGACACTGTGCAGCAATATTTTATCCACTTTCAAAAATATCACTGGACTGAAAACATGCAGAATAATAGAAATAGTAATAAAAACACTTCCAATGAACTATCACAGTGCCCAATTGAAAACATCAGCCATAGGCAAAATACATAAATGATTAGCATTATGACGTTTATTTTAATTACACTCTGCAATTAGAATCCAACAGGCTATCAAATCACTTAGAATACTGAGAAAACCAATAATTTTAAAGCACTGAGCTCCACTTAGAAAACTTGCCCCTCATTTGCTACAGACATATTATGTCAGCCAGCTTCCAGCCAATGTTAACAATTGTCCAACCACAAATGGTTTCCCATTCTAATAATATCTAAACACAATACATGCATCTTTGGTGGCGGCATGGTAACAAGGAGAGAAAGTTCATAGAAGCCCAGTTCAGTCCTGCTCCAATGCGGATAAAAACATACTGGCACTATTAAAAAGAAGATCTCCAAACCGAACTCACTTATAATTCTGATGAATCTCAAGACCACTAAGATAGGGTTCTTACATTAGCTTGGCAGTAGCCACAGCAGTGGGGCTTCTTCCTGTACCACGAGGGTAAAGCGAGAAGCCTCAGAACACACAGGAGAAGCTCATAATCTAATAAAAGAATGAAAATACAAGTTATGTATTATATTTATTTTATTTTATTTTTATTTACAATATTTATATACCGCTCCACATCAGAAGATTTCAGAGCGGTGAACAACATGGTAAAATAATAAAACAACAAGTTAAAAGAGTTAAAACATTTTTAAAGAAAGAGTTAAACATTTTTACAAAAAGACAAGCCCCAACAAAGTGGAATTAACAAACCATGGCTGGTCATGCAAAGAAGGCCTCTTGGAATAACGACGTCTTCAGGAGCCGCCAGAAGGAACACAATGTTGGCCCCTGCCTGACTTCTAAAGGCAGGGAATTCCACAGGAAGGGGGCCACCACACTGAAGGCTCTTTTCCCAGTGGACTCCAACCGGGCCATGGGTCCATGTGGAACCACCAGGAACAAGCCCTCTGATGACCTTAGTGACCAGGCAGGTTGTTGTGGTTGGTAAGGAAAGAGGTACTCTCTCAGGTATCCTGGTCCCAAGTTGTTTAGGGCTTTGTACACTAGTACTAATACCTTAAACCTGGCCTGGTAGCGAATAGGCAGCCAGTGCAATTCCCTCAGCAAAGGAGTTACACGCTGAAAAGGGGCAGCTCCCGACAAAAGCCAAGCTGCTGCATTCTGCACTAGCTCCAGCTTCCAGACCAGCCTTAAGGGCAGCCCCACATAGAGCGCATTGCAGTAATCCAGTGTTGAGGTTACTAATGCCTGTACCACCGTGGTCAAGCTATCCCTGGCCATGAAAGACCGTGGCTGACGAACCAGCCATAGCTGGTAAAAGGCACTCTGAGTCGCCGTGACCACTTGGGCCTCCAGTGACAATGATGAATCTAGGAGTACCCCCAGACTACAGACCTGATCTTTCAGAAGGAGTGCAACCCCATCCAGAACAGGCAATGAGCCTATCTCCCAGACCCGGGAACCACTCACCCACAGGGCTTCCATCTTGCCAGGATTCAGCTTCAGTTTATTGGCCCTCATACAGCCCATTACTGAGTATAAGCACTGATTCAGGACTTGCACAGCCTCTCCTGATTCAGATGTCACAGGGAGATAGAGCTGCGTGTCATCAGCATACTGATGGCATTTAGCTCCAAATCCCCTAATGACCACTCCCAGCGGCTTCATATAGATGTTAAACAACATTGGGGACAAGATGGTACCCTGTGACACCTCATAGCTCAATTGCCAAGGGGCCGAGGAATAGTCACCCAATGAAATCGGCCCCGTAGGTAGGACCGGAACCACTGTAACACAGTGCCTCCAATACCCATCCCACGGAGTCAATCCAGGAGGATACCATGGTCAATGGTATCCTCCTGGATACCAAGCCCCAGAACACACAGGAGATGCTCACAATCTAATAAAAGAATGAAAATACAAGTTATATATTATATATAAGGAAGAGGAATGGTTTCCTTATTCCTGCCTCACTCCTATTGCCCCTAACAACCATCTTCCTTGGGAGAGTGGGGGAAGAGCAAAAAAATCACAATACAAGGGAAAATGTGGAACCAGAATAGGATTGGTACAGGTATGAACTGCTTGCACAATATATTCCAAAGGCAGAATTTGGGGGTTTTAGCACAAATGTTAGTCCAGTAAAGACTATTGCAGGGGCAAGCAGCTTGTGGCCCTCTCAATGTTTTGGCCTACAGCTTCCATCAAACCTAACCAGCATAGCTGATGGTGAGGGATGATAGGAGTTGTAAGCTAAAACATATTAAATATAATAAACAGTATTTATACCAGTTGTTTTCCGGGCCAAATATTAAATACATATAAAACATAATAAACAGTATTTATACCAGTTGTTTTCCAGGCCAAATTCAAGGTGTTGGTTTTGACCTTTAAAACCCTATATGGTTCCGGCCCAGCCTATCTTAAGGAGCACCTCCAGCAGCACCAGACAGGCCGCTTAACAAGATCAGTCTCGGATGGCCTTCTCTCTGTCCCATCAGCCAGGACAGCTAGACTGGTGGGGACGTGGGAGAGGGCCTTTTCTGTGGTGGCCCCCACTCTGTGGAACTCCCTCCCCAGGGAACTCCGTCATGCCCCCTCTTTAATGAGCTTCCATCGTGCATTAAAAACGTTGTTGTTCAGGCAGGCATTTGGGGTGGGTTAGGGTATTTTAGAAAATGTTTTTATTGTAGGATTTTAGTGTTTTAAACTGTTTTTATTGTATGTTGTACATCGCCCAGAGTGGCTGGGTGACCAGCCAGATGGGCGATTAATAAATTTAATAATAAATAAATAATTTCAAGCTAGTCAGAATATATTTTTGATCAGGATAGCATTAACATATTCCAAAGATATGATGGCAGATGAGAGAGGGTGTTGGACCTGATTTCAAATCCCTGTTTAGACAGGGTTAATTATTGGCTGCTTTGGGCAAGTGAGTGAGTCCCAGCTTCAGTTCCCACCTATCAAACAGAAATAAGTAACAGCACACAGAATAATTGTGGGAACAACAAGCTATAATAACGGTCTGCTCAAACAATGAGACTGTATGTCTTCATTTTCCAAAGGCATTCACTCATTCTCTCTCAAGTTTCATTGATGCTTCTTGTCCTTCTCTCACTAATGTTTGCAAACATCTCTCATCTTCTTTATGACAGGTCTTTAGATTTCTTTTAGCTGTTTCTATACTTGTATATCATTCTAAAGCCATTATCTTTGCTGCTTCCTTCTATCTGATTTCCAAAAATTTGAAGACATGGATTTTTCCTATTCTTTTTGGAAAAAAACAGAAATTGTGTGGAAAATGGGGGGGGGGAATGTTTTAATGCCCTTTACTGATCTAAGGTCACTTTATTACTTTAGGAACATAAAATGAATTATGTATTTGCTCATTACAAATCATGTTTGATATATTAAATTTATTGTCTGAAATAAATTATTCTTTTAATTACAAATTTATTAATTGAATTTATTTTTAAAGGTTTTTAAGTTTTGTTACAAATAGAGCTACAAGCTGCTGAACTCTAAGGAATCTATAGCATCTCTTAGTTTTTGCCAGTTTACGAGAAGCAGGCAAAAATTTTAAATGGAAAAACAGAAGAAAACATCAACATTATAGTAAACCAAAAGTTTTATGCATTCTGAACTTAGTCTTCTCCACAGCATCAAGCAGACATAGAAAGCATTCATTTTTAGAACCAATACAGATTTTATCAATCTCTAGATGGAAGCCCACAAGCAAAAAGGCACTTCTTCCTTCTCTTGTGGAAATGGCAGTGCCCCTGGAGGCAGAAATGCATCTTGCTCTTGTATTTGAGAGTTGTACTGTATTGCTTGTCATCAATGTACAGGAATCGTAATGATCTGATAATGTACATAGCCTTACATAAAAGCCTCCCTTTTATATAGTTTTTTAAAATTATTTTGAGAGAGGAAAGGCTACGTACCAATATATGATCATCTTGTTATAAGCATTTTATTCATCATTCTAAAAGAAAATATTGCATAATCCATTTTTTCCATTTGTCAAATCTCAGGAACACACAAAACCAAAAAGTCTTGGAGGGAAAAATGTATTTTCCCCTGAATTTTTCTGTTTCTTTTCTGGGCCTTCACATCTCTAAAACAAGGCGGGGGGGCAGGGTGCTGCTTGAGAAAAAAGAAGCATAAAAGCCCCCTTGGGCTTTCACACTAGCATCACAGTTAATTGCACTCTGGCTCATGCTACGTACTCATTCTTCCAAGCTATTTTGAAAATTAGTTAACAGTATTTATACTACAATAGAGCTTTGCCTTTTGTGAAATAGATTTTTGTTGGCACTCTAAACTGTGGGTTCAAAGGAGTTGTTGGGTGTGTTGGGGCTGAGACCCCACCTCTACCTTGTACTCAAGTCGTTTGGGCAAGTTACTTGTCCTTTGTGACTAGTCAGCCTCAGATGGCAGTCATTTTGTCGTGATGTCCAGGACAGTTTCTCAGATTGCCAAATGATTCCACAGACCAAAATGGTTGCCTACCCCTGGTCTGTCTTCTGAATTAACTGAAGTTTCTAGACAGTCTTTAGAAGCAGGCTCACATAAAATACATTATAGCTTGGAGATTATTAGAGAATGGGATAACCATGGCAAAGCTATTGCTATCCAGAAGAGGTGTCAGTTGGTACACCAGCCAGAACTGGGTATAGGTACTCTGTGCCACAAAGATCACTTGTGCCTCTATGGGTAAAGCTGAATCAAGCCCACTCTCCCAAAACTGCACATATGGTCCTTCAAGAGAACTACAACTTTATCTAGAACTTTAACTAGAACAAGTCAGGAACTACTATCCAGAACAGAGGAATCACCAACCAACAGCACCTCCATCTCATCTGAACTTTAGTTTATTGGCCCTCATCTAGTCCAGTACCAAGCCCGGATATGGTTCAGCATTTCCAGTGCCTCACCTGAATCAGCTATAAAAGGGGAAAAACTGGATGCAATGAGTATACTGATGACACTCACAGCAACGAGCTGCATACATGCAGTTGTGTGCAAAGCTGCTGTGCAAGCCAAAATGGACTTGGGACACAGCATAAGTTAGAAGGGACTTTTAAGTCTGAAAAACACTGCTTTGACTATATCCACTGCATTCCACTTATCCAATAAAACCAGTTATTCCTCTGAAGAAACATGCAAAGTACTTCTCATGCTTTTGGCATGTTTACTTACTGGTGCCAGAAAAATATTGAATAGGTAGAAGGATTTGGTGCTCTCTGGCTGATGTTAGGGAAGTTGTTGAAATATACATAGATATCTCCAACTATTAGCCTCCTTTCTCTGAGCTTTAAAGGACAAGCACTTTTGTCCTATGGCTTCATAGTTTGGGGACTGAGAGAGATACATGGATTAAGTATGAGATGCGAAGTTTCATGAAGATGATGAGCGCTTCATACCTATAGTACGAAGGTAATTTATTAGAATATCAGCTCTCTTTCCATAATAGCTCATTTTAAATGTGTCTGGGCTAAAAACCTAGCTGCATTTGCTAAACTCAACTGCGAAGTTCTAGTCATAAATACAGGCACTTGTTTTTTTTCCTATGGAGGCAACAGCAGTACCTAGTAAAGCCAAAAAGAAACACAACCAGATTAGATATGAATCTCAGTCTCAGGTTTCCGGGAAACAATAACGCTTTTTTCAGAAGTTTACAGTTTTCATTTTAACAATTTATGGAAAACAAAATCAAGAGCATTTCAGCTTGCTGAAACGCTTGTTTCCATGGGTTTAGTTCTCCATAGTACTTATCACTACAATAATTGAAAGCTGCCCAAGAACAAGATCAGAACAAAGAAACAGCATTCAACAAATAAATAATCCACAGAGGAAAAGAAAAACACAAGCACATATGATTGCGGCTAAGAACTACTATTTAGTGGAGACCTCTAAAAGAAATGTTCAGAAAGAAACAATACATTTATTTGTTTTTCAAACAAAAGTTATAAAAAAAAACATTACAAATGAAGCACAAAAGGAGAAAAAGGCGAAATGCACAAACAAATGCATATACATAGAGGTGACATGAACAAGCTAGTCATAAAAGGAAGTTCTATAAAAAGAAACATTTTGTTTTCAGGCCAAAGACAAATGTAGAAAAGCAGTTAATAAATGCTAATAAATACAAGACTTACAGAATTCTAAATACCACAGCTATTCGGCACAAAAGATATTACACTCAAGGAGAGGTACTCAATTACATGAACTTATTTTCATGTCTGTATGTCTGCAGTTCTAGGGCTCTACATTTCACTGTCCATACTGTTTGAACTATTTGTATTTCACTGTGCTTGGTCAATAAAAAGGTCAGGTATTTCTTGTTTTTTATCTGTAGATCAACTCAATTCTGCAAAGAGTCATAGACCCGGTTTGCACATAACAGTCAACCATGGATTATTTAACCCATGGTTGGTCGGGGTTGCACAGGAGTAAGCAAGCTGCTTCCTACCTGCTCACTGCTTTTGCTTTCTTTCTGGTTTACAAAACAACCCTTCCTGGCTGGTACTCCATGATGTGTGAACCTGGAACTCTGGGTTGTTTCATGGAGAAGCAACCCAGAGCTTTAATCCAACAGCAAACCATGAGTTAAAACTCTGGGCTGTTTCTTCCTGAACAACCCTGAGTTCCAGTTTCACATGTTCCTGGGTTATTTGATAAGCTGGAAAGAAAGTAGAAAGGGCAAATGGGCGGGAGGCAACACGCTCGCTCACTCCTGCATGGCCCTGACAATCCATGGGTTGTTATTACATGAGGTCATTGGGTGCTCCTGAACAAAGATTTTATTATGGAGTTATACTGCCTCAAACGGAATTTTAGGAGGGTTCCAGACAATGTTGCCCTCTATTTGTAATCCTCCCATGTTTCCCCACTCCTCCTTTGTATTTTTTCTCACCCGTTAAGGAGGAAAAGGCAGAACAGCTCCATAATGTCTTTTGATTGGTAGTACTAGGAGCGCTGTCTGGAAGCACCCATAGTTCCCAGTGGTTTTTATAAGCTGGAAGAATAGTGCTACTCTTTTAGAATCATAGAATAGTAGTAGGGTTGGAAGGGGCCTACAAGGCCATCGAGTCCAACCCCCTGCTCAGTGCAGGAATCCAAGTCAGAGCATCCCTGACAGATGGCTGTCCAGCCTCGACTTGAATGCCTCCAGTGTGG
Source organism: Heloderma suspectum (assembly GCF_057233095.1). Lineage (NCBI taxonomy): Eukaryota > Metazoa > Chordata > Lepidosauria > Squamata > Helodermatidae > Heloderma > Heloderma suspectum. The sequence goes on from NC_139461.1 coordinate 237,657,779, forward strand.
GAGAGCCCACCACCTCCCTAGGGAATTGGTTCCATTGTCGTATTGCTCTAACAGTCAGGAAGTTTTTCCTGATGTTCAGCCGGAATCTGGCTTCCTGCAACTTGAGTCCAGTATTCCGTGTCCTGCACTCTGGGATGATCGAGAAGAGATCCTGGCCTTCTTCTCTGTGACAACCTTTCAAGTACTTGAAGAGTGCTATCATATCTCCCTTCAGTCTTCTCTTCTCAAGGCTAAACATGCCCAGTTCTTTCAGTCTCTCTTCATAGGGCTTTGTTTCCAGTCCCCTCATCACCTTTGTTGCTCTTCTCTGAACCCTCTCGTTTGTCTGCATCCTTCTTAAAGTGTGGTGCCCAGAACTGGACTGAGTACTCCACATGAGGCCTAACCAATGCTGAGTAGAGGGGAACTAGTACTTCCCGGGATTTGGAAGCTATGCTTCTATTAATGCAGCCCAAAAGAGCATTGGCCTTTTTTGCAGACACATCACATTGTTGGCTCATATTCAGCTTGTGATCGACAACAATTCCAAGATCTTTCTCGCTTGTAGTGTTGTTGAGCCACGTATCCCCCATCTTGTAACTGTGCATTTGGTTTCTTTTTCCTAGGTGCAGAACTTGGCATTTATCCCTATTAAATGTCATTCTGTGGTTTTCTGCCCAGCGCTTCAGTCTATCCAGATCACTTTGAATTTTCTTTCTGTCTTCCAAAGTATTAGCTATCCCTCCCAATTTTGTGTCATCTGCAAATCTGATCAGCATTCCCTGCACCCCCTCCTCCAAATCATTAATAAAAATGTTGAAGAGCACTGGGCCCAGGACTGAGCCCTGCTGTACCCCACTCGTTACCTCTCCCCAGTTTGAGAAGGTCCCACTGATAAGTACTCTTTGAGTTCGATTCTGTAGCCAACTGTGGATCCACCGGATCGTTGTTTCATCTAGCCCACTTTGAGCTAGTTTGCTCATCAGGATATCATGGGGCACTTTGTCGAAAGCTTTGCTGAAGTCGAGGTATATGATGTCTACAGCATTCCCACAGCCTACACGGGAGGTTACTTGATCAAAAAATGAGATCAGATTTGTCTGGCAGGACTTGTTTTTGACAAATCCATGTTGGCTTCGAGTAATCGCGGCATTGTTTTCAAGGTGCTTCCAGATGGATTGCTTTATGATCTGCTCCAGAATTTTCCCAGGGATTGATGTCAGACTTGACTGGTCTGTAGTTCCCAGGTTCCCCCTTTTTACCCTTTTTGAAGATAGGGACAACATTAGCCCTCCTCCAGTCATCTGGAACTTCACCCGTCCTCCATGATGTCTCAAAGAGCGGTTCTGAGACAGCAGTTCTGAGACTCTCAGACAGCGGTTCTGAGAGTTCTTCTGCCAGTTCCTTTATTACTCTAGGATGCAGTTCATCTGGCCCTGGAGATTTGAACTCATGTTTTTAGCATGTTTATGTGCTATGACAAGCAGTTTTTAAAACATATTGGCCCCAGACTTAATCAAGGTACCCATACAGTTCCATTTCTCAGCGCCTTGATGGATATTTGCAGAAGGTATTGCTGGGGGGGATGTTGCTCTGGCCCATGGCAATTATGCAGAGGTGTTCCATTCTGTCCCCCATGCTGTTTAAGAACTACATGAAACTGCTGAGTGAAGTGTCATCAACATGCACGTGACAACCAGCTCTACTTGTCCTTTTCATCCAATTCAGATGAAGCCATAGGGTTTTGAGCCAATGACAGGAATCAGTAATCGAGCAATAAACTGAAGTTCAATCCAGACAAGATGGATTGAACTGTTAGTGGTTAGTGCATCTTCCTTTCATAGTGGTGTTCAAACTGTTCTGGATGGGGTTGCACTTCCCCAAAGGTTCATACCTGCAGTCTGAGGGGAATGTTAGATCCAGCCTTGACTTTAAAGGCCCAAGTGGCTTCTGTGACATGCAGCACCTTTTACCAGTTACATCTGATGCACCAGCTGCAGCCCCATTTGGACAGATAGCCTGGTCATAATTCTGCTCTTGTAACATCCCTTTTGAATACTTGTAATACATTTGCTGTTGGGTCTGCTTTTGTAGAGTGTTCATGAATTTCAGTTAGCTTAGAAATACAGCAGCAGATTATTGACTGTGACTAGGTGAATGGAACATATCAAGGCCAGTTTTGCAACAGCTACACTGGCTCCCAGTCTGCTTCCAGATACAACTCAAAGTGCTAGCACTGACCTGTATACCTGTAGATGGTGCAGCAGGTCCCAAGTATCTCAAGGACTACCTCCTCCCACATGAGTCTCTTCATGCATTAAGATCTGCCTGGAGACCTTTCTCCAGGTCCCACCACCATCACATGAGGAGCATACGCTGCAGCCTTTGCTTCGGAACTCTCTTCCCAGAGAGCTTCATCTGGCACCCAATTTGTTGTAATTTTAGCACCATGTAATTTAAAACCTTTAACCCTTTTAGATCTCTAATTTTAATTCTGCTTGTATCTGGTTATGCTGTTGCAGCGTTCACAGAATTCTTGTCATCAGTTCTAGCTTTGATTTAATTGTTGTTTTTAAATTTCTATTTTGGGCCACTCTCCAATCTCTGTATCAAATATCTTTAGGTCTGAATAGCATCTAAATGGGAGATGACTTGGGAACTCTATACAGTGTTCTGACCTAGGGTGCCCACTTAAGTTCACTATCTAACCACCATGTTAGGGCTGTAAGGGGATACACAGAGAAGCACTCTGTTACTTCTTCCTAACTACAGAGCAATCTTCACCAGGAGACTAGATGAAGCATTTAAATATTTGCTGGGAACAGTGTAAGTTAGGTGGCTTGTGGCGACAAAGGACGGAATGACAAGTAGGTTGAATTCAGTTTTTTGTAAATATTTTAAATATATATAAATGCTGACACTGCCCCATATTCATCTTTCCCAAGCTGGTGCTCCCCAAGTAGTGCTGGACTGCAACTGCCATCAGCCCCAGACAACATCTCCAGGTTGGAGAATGCTGGCTCATACAGATCAGCAAACAACAGCAGCCAACTGTTTCAAAGCCACAGTTCCTCACCTATTCCGGTAGCACAGACCCTTGCGGATTCATGGGAGATCAGCTACAGCAGTGACTCCTGCTTCCTCCTCCTTCCCAGGAGTATGGGGGGAGGAGAAAATAAGCCAGTCCATAAAGTCTGTTCTACTAGCTGAGTGTTCTGACCTCTGCAGGAAGCGAGACGCCTCCCTACTTCAGATCCCAGACGCCTCCCTACTTCAGATCCCAAACAAGCTGAGAAGACTCCTATTCATGCATTCCCTATGGAAACCAAGCCAAAAGTATTACTTGTGTGTCTGGATTTCCTGTAACAGAAAACCCTTCCTAAATGTGGTGGCGTTTCTCCCCATTTCAGACCAACAAAATGAGTATTATAGTCACAGGCATTTACCAATTAAAACATAATGCTGGCTAGAAGCAAAGACACAGAAGATATCTGGTCACTCACTCAACAACAACAAAAACATTGTAAAGTTGCTAGTCCATCAGATTCCCTAAATATCAACCTAAGTCTATTTTCTCCTCTGGTCTGTTCAGGATATTAATTGGAGAGATTCCCTATGCTTTCCTCTGCAGACCCACTGTGGACCCCTTAATTCATACTCTACTCATCTGCAGGAATTAAAAATGGCATATAGATCGTGTTGTGCAAGAATCCTACATACAGTTTATTGCTTGTGAAGATGCTCCCTTCTTTAGCACTTCAACCAGACAGATCAGAAAGGGCACAGTACATTGTCACCTATGGTCTCTCTATCAACCAGATCAGAGACGCTAACATAGTATGAGTCCTTCTCACAGATCCCCTCACCCCATCCCAATTATTTGGGGAGGCATGATGAAAAGGCAAGAGAGAACTTGGGATGGAGTGCTGCTAATGAACTTGCTCACCTTCTCTGTAAGTTAAGGTGGAGCTCTTCTTCCTATCTGTTCTTTTGGCTTGTTTTCTTCTTCCTATTTGTCAGGATGCATCCACACACACCCCTTAAACTCCAGATGCTTTAAAACTCTCTCCTTCTATGTTCCCTTTATCACCTCCCTTCCCCTTTCTTTCTGAATTAGTTACCCTCTCATTGCTGCTTCTGCGTGTTCCTGAGGGTGGTATTCCACTCCCCATGGACCCCGTTGCAGATTTGTGGACACTGCTAGTGTCTACAGGAATGGCTGTTGCTGTTTGTTCATTCTTGCTGTGGGGCTGGTAGCAAAGTGGGTGGGAGGGGTTGTTTCAATGGCTGGTGATAAAGGCAATGAGATGCTATTGCAGTAGACATACGGCCTCGTGGTGCAGCTGCAGCATAAAGACACCATCACAGAGCTGGGCTGCAGCTGGGCTCAACCACCAACCACCCTGTCTCAAGTGAAAGATCAGAAGAACTGTGATTATTACTGCTGCTACCAAGGAAGAATAAGTAAATCAAAGTCTTGAACAAACAAGATCTCTCTATTTCTGTACTCTCCGAGAGCCCCTTGTGCATAAAACAAGAATGCTCTTACGGAAAGAGCCTTGTTTCATTTCACCTGGGGAAGGGCTAGCGGCAACCAGAAATAATGCCCAGCTAGTGAGCCAAACCAAAATTTGTGGACTTTTGAGTGAGGGTTTAGCGAACTAATACAGGCACTGTTAATTTCCTGCTGAACAATTGTAGTTATGACCAAATAACCCCTGCAGTGTTCAATTACCCAGGTGTTACTTGATCATTCATATGAGCTCTAAAAATGCCTGTACTAAACAAGGAGACCCAAAGAAATAATGCATGTAACAGTCCAAACCACAGAAGCCACCTCAGGGAAACCATTCACCACAAATCTCCCGAACCTTACACTGTATCCTTGCAAAATACCATTTTTATTTGACAAGCATTACCTCCTGAAATACTTTTCCCCCTCAATTTCTTACCTGTCCCATACCCAAACTCTTCTGGCCTTCAAAGCCAAATAAAAATAGTAACTGTTAAGATTTTAATGATAATGTATCTAAAGAACGTTGTGTAGCGCTTTAGAGTATTCCAAAGCGCTTTACATATATTGTATTATTTATATACTTTTAACAACCCTGTAAGGTAGATTAGCATTATTATCCTAATATTTCAGATGGGGAATTGGAGGCTAAGAGACAGCAATGCAGAAGGCCAAGGAGTATATTCACAGCCAGGACTGGCAACAAGGGTAGGCATGGTCAGGCCCCCCGCTGAGAGCCCACATTCCAACAGGAACAAAACACTGACAAAAGCCCCCTGCAGTTGCTCCTCCTCTTCACCATGGCAGCCTGCTTGTTCATCTCTCTCTTGATGATGAACTCTGCCTCTCACTCTGGCCCAGGCAATGTTGATGGAAAGGAGGACGAGGAGCAGTAGATGCCACTGCTTATTTCCTCACTGACTCTCTGCCTGCCAAGCAAACAAGTGGGAGCAATGATGAGAAACAGGATGAAGAGCAGTAGCAGCTGGTGACAGTGGTGGTGAGAAGGTAGATCCCTGAGGGAGGGGAGCCAGCACTGAACCAGCTCAGTGACAGAGCACATCCTTTGCATGCAGAAGGTTCCAGTTTTAATCTCCGATGTCTCCAGGCAGACTCCTGCCTGAAACCCTGGAGAACCGCTGACAACTGTGCTAGATGCAGTGTAAGGCAGCTTCCTGTGTTTCTATGTTCCTGATTCACAAGCCACTAGCTCTCAAATTATCATTACTAAAAAGAAAAACTACCACAAAGTAAAACAAAACCTTGCAAGGACAGCAGATACAATTTCTACAAACGTATCTGTCACACACATTAATGAAAACAAATGACAGTTTAATTATAGAATTCACACTTGCCATGCAAAGAGGCCCAGCTACAATTCCTGCCAAGTACAAGGATCTATCATCCTGAAGAAATCAGTGTGCCATGGTGAACAGTGTTGTACTGTGACCAGGAAGACCTGGACTCAAACCCCTGCTCAGTCATGAAATTCATCAGCTCGCCTTAGGCTAGTCATTGTCTCTCAACCTAACCTATCTCACAGGGTTGTCGTGAGGATTTTTATTTTAAGTGGGAGAGCCATGTGTACTGCCCTGAATTTCTTGAAGAAAGGGCAGGATAACAAATAAATACCCAGTAAAATGTCTCCCCAGCTTCCACTGGTAACAATGAGGAATTAACTTACATGCACAAATGTTATTTCACCCATCCTAATATGCTGGAAGCCATCACCATTTTGATGTATATTACCCCTGCTAGATCTTTGCCAGGAATTTTCCACACGCTGTCTAATTTGGTTACTTATTCAACTTGGTTTTACTGAGCCAAACTTAATCCAAGTCTGTGAAACTTCTGATAAATCATCTTTATCTCCTCTATTTCTGATATTTAGGCTGTGCATTTTGATGCTTATGTAGCCAAAACAGCACCATCCAAGCACAAGAAAGAGGTATCAGCAGGATGGGGAAATACACAAAAACCTTTCTTTAAAAAAAGGCGGGGAACCTCAAAAACAACCCAAAAAGAACTAGGCGTGCACATTTGCCACAAATTGTTGATTGTTTGGGGATGACAAAAAAATGGATGGGGTATCCTGGAGGGGAGCACAGTTGATTGGCTGGATTCACTCCACAATGCAACATTTTGGAGCAGGTCCCACTGGTTAAGATATATTAATAAACACAGAGATTTACAAGTAAAACTCAGTGAAACAAACATTCCTTCCTTTTCTGTAAAACTGCAATTATTTCCTTCTTCCCCTGTCACATAGAGTCAGTGAGTCAGTTAATATAGCTTGAGACTTGTATCCACAAAGAGTCTGGACAATATTCTGAGCAGCAATAATCATGATTTGTTAGCTTATATATTGTAATAATTACATAGATGTTTTGATAGAAATGAAAACATAGTACTGAATCGGAAAACAAAGCATCAACAGTCATTAAAGGCAATTTTAAAAAATGTTATGAAAACATGTGAATCATTTAAAGCAGTCAATGTTTAAGGGAAGGCGGAATCCATTGACTAAATCCAAGTTTATTTACCTAACATAAGCATCCATACCAGAAATAAACAAATACTTAATAAATAGTAGGTCAACATGACATATCTCAACCATACCACAATATTTTATTCCTTCCTTTTTTGACTGCTCTCCCACTGCTTTCATTTGATGCCCACATGTACTATTACAAAAAATGCCAATTCATATAACCACTTTCCTCCAGGTGATGCGTTATTGCAATTACTTTTTGGAGAGCCACAAGGATAGCAAAACCGTGAACGTGTTCAATGCGTGTTCAACTATTTAATCACCCTGGGCTCTGCAAGCTCAAAATTAGGTTTGGCATCTTCCTGCTGATGGGAGGAGCCCAGCACACATTAGTCCACAGATATATGTACAACATTTGGAAGGTTTGGATAATTGATTTAAAAACAATACCAAGAATTTGTGAATCCACATCATGAGTGAGCAGTCTGGATTCTGTGGTAAATTACAAATATATACAACAATACTCCCATAGAACGGATAATTTCAGTTCACGAAATTACTTTCCAGAACAAGAGCTACTAATCCTATCAGCACTGAGGGCCGTACTGAAAACTTATGAACTAGAGGGTTATATTAGGGCTGTATTACATTAGAGGGTACTAGTAGCCCCAATACAAGCAACAGTGCTGGCTCCCACTCGCTACCATTGGGTTGAACAACCATCTATCATGACATCCAAACCTGGAACTGGAGGTTAAGGAAACAACAACCCCAACTTGTAAACCATGATTTATAGGTCTGGGTTGTTCTTCCCCCAATAACCTCCAATTCCAGGTTCAGGCAGAGCGTTCCTGGGTTAACCCAGCAGGAGTGGTCAGTCACCAGCACACTAGCTCAAGGTTCATTGTCAACATCATCAAAAACACTGTTTTCAATGTGCAAACCAGGTTAATATCATAGTTTAAACCCTTAAAACTGTGGCATGCTTAGAAACCATGAGGCCTTATTTTAAGGAATGTGGGGGTTTTATTTGCTTTTCGCTATGCATTTTAAAATATCCCCCAATGTTATCTAGAGCCACAAGAACTAAAAAAAACAAAAACATTAAAAGCAAACTGAATCTCAAGATTGCAGCAGAAACTCACACACTACTAGATTCATGCCTCAGGGTATGTGTCTGTGGATTCCTGTACAAGTATTGTGAAAATGTCTGCACCAATTGTGCCCTGTGCAATTTAGATGCACTCAGTTTCAAGTTCAACTGTCAAACTATCCTGTTACTTCAATGTGATCCTCTTACCCTGCATTGTACAAGGGACACTTAATATTTCTGCATTGGATTAGCATTACACATCAGCATTTTGTCCTGATATCTTAGATACAGCTTTATTATTATTACTATTATTGTGTTGCATAATGGGAACTAAGTAGTTTTAACGCTTAGCCTCTTCGGAAAAGCACTTTAGAAAGCACAGTAAAATTGGAATGTAAAAAGGGTTGCCCTTCATAATGTACTAACAAGTCCAGAAAACTGCTGTCTGGTGGCATTTAGCTGATTCAACAAATACTTGATGGGTTCTTAAGTTTACAGTCCTATTACCATATAAAATACACAACTCAAGCTTTTCATAATCATGCATGTCACATTGTACAAAAGCGTAAATTACAAACTATGCAGCTACAAACATGTTAATCACACTCTGCTGGAACAGTTTACTAAGCTCTGTTCTTATTCGTATAGCTTTTAGGAGTGTCTGAGGAATCAATTTCTATTGGGGAAACTACCTGAATAGGTTAACATCAGTGAAAGGCTATTCACGCTAATGCAGGGACAGAGAAAAATACAGTACCATATTTAAGACCCAATGAAGACCAGTACAGTCAGGAATAATAGGTTCCTTATAAAAAGCTGCTCATTATCTTTTAAAAACATTTGCTTGCAAAAGTAATAGTTAAGTTAAGATATATAATGGAAAAGTATACGAAGAACTGTGCTTCCTTGACAGTATAGCATTAGCAGACTCCATCATTACCATTTGCAGGTTTAAGTATATGGATGCCAAAGAAAATGCATGAACCTATATTACGAGTGGATTTCTAGAAGGCCAAGAACTCAGCAGTAATCATCTTCATTAAGCATTTCTCCTCTCAGCCCAGCATTATGAGGATAACAAAAACAAAAGCTTTTCTCCCATTATACAAGCTTACATCTTTCTCCTTCCTGAGAGTTGCAACACAGCAACTGCCAAGGCAAGAGGCAGAGATATTGGTCAGATCTTCTCATGAGCACCACCACAAGCAAATGAAGATGAAACCCAAACAGTCCTTCAGCCAGTGTGAACCAAATGCTTCAGTCCAGAAATGTTCCTACTTTGTTTTCCAAATATTTTGACATTATCAGCAGAAGGACAGAGGAAGAAAAACTATAGCTTCTTTATGGTTTCTGCCAAGAGCCAACACACTATCGCAGGCAAGCAACACATAAAAAAGCAGAAAGGGCAGATGGCAATATTTATAACCCAGCTGAATTATAAAAATCTTTTGTAGTAAAAGGGATGCATTCGCTCTTTCACCATAAGCTGTTTTAACTTTTCGTTATGAATACCTTTTCCAGAAATGGATGAATGCCAAACCATGTCACACTCAAATTTAGTGAGTTAAAAGCAACCCACTGGACACTCAAATATACTGCTTTACAACTTTCTAGAATCATAAGGTTGGCTGTTGGGATGACAGGCTACATTTCCTATTTACGAAGTTGAATTACCTAATCACACTCTTGTATGTAAACACTCTCAGAATGATAGCTAAAACAATGCTACTATGACAAAGTAATAAACCAAGGATTAAAGTAAAGTACACTGACAGCAATGTAAAATTGGCCACTTGGAGTCAAGCATCAAAATGAGTTCTACATACCTGAGTTTTAAATGCAGTTTTTAAAATTAAGGTAGTCGACCCAGGACCTCTAGTGACAAGGAGAAGCAGCCAACAGTGTTGGCAATCTAAAACTGTCATGTAACATTTCCTTTAAATATGAACATACATGATGATTAACAGAAGCAAAATCAAAGGATACCAACCAGACACTGCCCCTGCCCAAGCCTCAGAGAAATTAACTTGAGTTGCATACAAGAACACCTATGGTCCTGCTTCTTACTTCTCTAAATAAGACTTCAGCAGGAGACATTCCTGGTATATTATGTCCTATTTGTTCATTTTTTCCATGATGAAGTTAATTCAAACTGTAATTAGACACTCCTTTTTTCACTTGTGGTGAGCAAAAATTGCCTCTAGGAAACTAGACAAGCTCTTTAAACTTATATAGGAGACACAGAAAGCCCTGGGCAAAGCCACCATAATTCAGCCATGGTTAACACAGGGCTACCTTATAGAGGCTGTGAATAGGGGTATTTATCTTCCTTCCAGATGCAGGGAGTGGCTACAATTAGCACAACACACGGGAACATAGTGCACTAATACCATTTTTTTCCCAGTTCCCTCCCTATCTTCTGGAAAAGTAACAAGAAAAAATGAGGGTAGTGGTGGAGTAGGAAGAGGAGACAGGGTCGGATAAATGGAGCATGGGGTGAGCAATCACCCTCTGAACTTTTTAACTAGATGGCTCAGTTATCTTATTCAAGGATTTCAAAACACTGCAAACATTAAGGCAGCTAATTTCTCAACTCTGACTACATGGCTATGCCTAGAACAAATCATTCTATAATTCAGTTCTCTACTTGACAAGTAGCCATTTTGCTAGTCACTACAACTACAATTGATAACATCTATGATAGCGAAAGTAAGTATGGATCTTCAACACTCTTAACATAATTGTCCCAGAGACCATTGGCCTTCATGGATTCAAGTGATCTCCATGAATACATGTTTCTTAGTGTGGAAATTCTTGTAAGGATTTAAAATTCAAGGTGAATATTTAGCCTGCACTTTCAAGAACTGCATCTGCTTTATAAAAACAATAGATATAGGAAATAACCAAGAGTTGCATGCATTCATTTTCCTGCATCCTATTAATATTTCAGCCAGCTACATTGCCTTGCACAATAACGAACTCAAATTCATAACTGCAATTCCATTGTTCAGGGTTTTTATACCGCCATGTAAAGCCATCATATGAAGATTTTAAAAACTGGAAAGTGCAACACTGAAAATATTAACTCTTATTCCTGATATTCAAAAGTAGCTTTGGGATTTCATACAATCTGCTAGTCATCGCTTCAGTTAAAAAGAAACCAACAGGTTGAGTGGGAGCTGGCTGACAAAGTGCCTACACCATTTGCATTTTAAAAGGGTCCTTTTCTTCTCATCTAAAGTACTCCTGCCAGTCCAACAGGGGGCAAAAGTTTAAATCTTACATACAAACATATTAGAGCACCTCTGAGAATGAAAGGCAAAAAGGAATTTATAGTGGAAGAATGTTCTCTCACATAATTCCAAGGGGAAGCTTTCCACTGTTTTCATTCTATATTAGGGCTCTGAGAAATGCCAAAGTTGTTCTGCCCTCAGCACCTAACACACTAACATGTAAAGCAACATTGTTCAGTATTTAACAGTCACTGCCAACTACTATTTAACTGAAGAGAAAACAAATCACTGGCCTTGTTTTTGCCCACAGATGTTATTGCAGGAACAGAAACCTGTATCACAGAAACAAAATATGCAAATGCTAAGAACACACAAAGCTGTCCGTAATTTTTATACATCTCTTCCTTTAAAGAAAATAAAATGATAAATGCTAATAACCAACTGTCAGAGCAAAAATGTGTTTCAGGTAGTTTTCTAATTGCTCCACGTTTAGCCTGGAGCACTAAGCACATACTTTGAAGGAAGAAGGCACCTTTCTAAAGCTGTCTGGGAGTGCAAAACCACAAACCAGTCTGACCAATGCCAAGAAACTCATTGTTTCTCTCTCATTTCTTTCCATCAATCTGCAGTCAAAGAGAACAAAGCAAAAAGACAGAAAGCCCAACACACTTGGTTCCCTTTTGAAAGGAGAAAGAAGGCATTCTAAAGGCATCTAGTTTCGGGGCTATTGCTGGAGTAGCGTCACTGCTTCTCTTTTCCAGACTGTACGGTAGACCTGGGAGAAATCCAAAGATTTTGTTTCTAAACATTTGTCTCAGGGTGGAAAAGCAGGCAAGGCAACATTCCTGACCATGAAAGTCTTGGGTTGTAGGCACCGCAGGTGAAATCAGGCAGACTGATCATCTCTATTCTTCACCTTTTCAAAACGCCATTGGGGGAAAAAATATACACCAAGACTCATTTCTTTACAGGCACTGTCGATGACTCCGGTGTATTACGTCTTCCAGTGGTTAAGGTCACCGGGCCACTTTCATTAATATGGAAAACGTATTTCATCTTTCCAGGCTACAAGAATATTCGGACACTTGATGCTTTCCTTCTTATTCCTTCATATAAGGGAAATTCTTGTTTTATTTTCAACTCCTTGAGCGCACAATCAGGAAAAAGGGTCTCCACGATGTTTATAATGTATTTTTTAATTATTTTCTGCAACTAACGCCACCATTTGATTTTTTTAAAGTGGAGGGTGGGCGACTGCCATACACGTACATCTTAAGTACAAATCGAGGGAAAGGAGGGGAGGAGAAAATACACATGCTCCATCATGCAACAGTTCCAAAACAGGTACAACCCAAGTCCCCGAGAAATAATGCCAACTAAAAACACACACAGAGAGCGCCCACCGCGGGAGGGGGGGGATACAGCCCAGAGCCGGTGCAGACCGGGAGGGGGGGGGAACGACCCTCAGTTGGAATCCTGAATAAAAAAGGAAGAAGATTGAGAATGGCGGCGGCAGGTAAGAGACGGGCGGGCCGGGTAACAATCCATCCCCAGCCTGCACACAGAACTCAACCTACCGCCTGTGGATCAGGTCCCAAAGACTCCCTCCTCTCTGTGGGGAGGGCGAGCTCCCGCTCCTGAAGAGGAGGAACGTTTCCAGGAGGACGACGGAACAGAGCGGCACTCCCGCCCCGGGGGACGGATTGAAGCTGATCCGGCGGAAAGCCGCGGCGCATTCAGAGTATAAGTCGCCACGAAGGAAGTCCAGGATTTGGTGGGCAACTTGGGGGGGGGGGGTCTTTTAGCAAAGGCGGAGGAGAATGCCTTCTCCACTCAACAGGCGGCGAGTGACCGGCAAGACCGCGAGACGCCAAGGAAACTACTCACCACACGCGCCCGGGGCGACGCCACCCGCATGCTGCCTTGCTCCGACCCTCCAAGCAGCCGCTGGCGCCGGGCTCCGCCACAGTCTCCTTCTCTCGCTCTCTCAAGCGCTCTCCCTCCCGTGCAGACGCACACACCGGCAGCTCCCGGAGCCCCTCCGCTCCCTTTCCTCACACACACGCACACCCTCGCTCTGTGCGCGGGACCACGCAGTCCGCGCGCGCGCGCGCCCGAAGAGCCGCCAGCACAGCCAACCCGCTTCAGCAGGCCCGCGCCGCGCGCGCCCTGCACCAGCCAGCCAGCCCGCCCGCCCGCCTGCCTGCAGAGCCCAGGAGTTGCTCGCGCCCGTTCGCCCGCCTCTCAACCCCTCCTACTCTCGCGCGCCGCTCCCCCCCGCCCAGGCTGCTGCGCCGCTTTCTTCCCTCCCCCTCCCGGTCACGCTTTGCGTTCCTCGCACAGTCCTCCTCGTGCACCCCGATACACCCGCTCCATGTCTCTCCCCACCCCCCGCACGCAAGCTTTCTTCAATACCCACGACAGCCAATGCTGATGTTTGGCCAAGAGTTGTGTGTCCCAATCTTCCTCAGTATGCGGCTCTCGCCCCCCGCACGCACGCACGCCGTGGGGCGACCAAATTCCCTCCGCTCACCTCTCTGGGTCGTGCCCCTAGAATTTCTCCCTCGCGCTGCAATCCTACTCACACTTTACTTGGTAACAAGACCCATTTTAATGAGGGGGGATGATTTCCGAGTAAACCTGCTTAGAATAGCACTAGGATTCGGGCTCCAGTGTGTGGAGTTGAAGCACGCACACCTCGGGATAGACTTTGCACAGTCCCTCTCCGCCCCCGTTTCTCGGGTTCCTCCCTCAAAACCCGCTTCGCCCTCTCCCGACGGCTTCCACGGAACTGCCAACATGGAAACCCGCATCACCTACTCTCTTGCCCAGGATCTCCTCCTCCCAGGCACCCGCCCCCATTTCGGTGTGCCCTCCCCGTCCCTTTCACAGAATTATGCCTATTACAGCCCCCACCCCGGCTGCATCTCACTCTTCCCCTCCCCCTCTCTCCTTTCAGCCCCCTTGTTTTATGATTTTATGATTTTATTACGCACGGCCTCTTCTCGCCCGTGAAACCCCCTCCCTGGCCCCTCCGTCCTCCCGGAGCTGCAGGAGAGGGAGGATATTTACACGCTGGGGGCAGGTCCCTCACACAATTGCCAGAAGGTTGTTTGGAGAGGTAAACTCTCTCCTGTACCCTCGGCAAACGGCCAGTCTTCGCTCTCTTTACGGTGGGTCACTCCCCCCACCCCCGACTGAGTCATGCCATTTTCGTCAGAAATAGGTGTGAACTGCTCCGGGGCCCCTGGGCTAAAGGTTAGCAAATCTGTACGAGGAACCAGTCAGACACACCCAGCACCACCTTTTCATGAGCTAGGGCTCAGCGGCAGCTCCGCCCTCACAAAGACAGGCTGGAGGTGGGGCTGCTTTCTCACTGGTCGTTGCCTGAACTCTCTGGGCTCCGCCTGCAGAACCCTCTCCAGCAGAAACAGGTAACGAAGTAGGTACAGCAACCTTCTTTGTTGGGGTTTCTGGCAAAGAGGAGGGGGAGAGTTCCCCTGAAAATGTTCTCATCATGTCGTGTTAGCTTGCTCTCAGTGCATCTTCTTCGCCCCCCTCATTTGTGCTGTACAAATAAATAATTAAAACAGCCATCATTAATCCAAAACTGCACAACCAAGTCTTTAAAACCCACGCTTCTCTTAACTGTGTTATACACGTTTATGCTTGTTGGGGCATGCCTAGCCTTGGGGCCAAAAGATATTGGCAGGCATATAGCTGGAGATCCACATCTTAACTGCCTTTGAAATAAAAGAGCTGGAGAAAACAAGAAAGGAGGATGGAGACAGGCAAGAAGCAGCAGAATCTGAGGAGCAACTGAAAATGACATAGCACACGGGCTAAACAGTCTTACGGCCCCAATATGCTGGAGGCCCATTTATGTAGCCACAATGTCCATGGAGTTAAGTTGGTATCTTATTTGCAAAGTACAAAACTTGCAGAGGGGAAACACCACAACAAAAAGCACAGAACTGAGCAACAATGACAGCTATGCCCCACCCCCTGCATCCATGGCAACACTGCCAAATCCCACTGATCACAGGCAGCTGCAGCAACACAGCAGGATGGTATGAAGGGCCACCACAGTGCCCCACGGTAAACAAAGGAGGGATGCCACAGTTCTCTCAAATGTGGCTTACTCAGTAAAAGTACAAATACATATAGAGGAGAAGGATCATTCTCTCTCTGTCTCTCGGGTTCAACATTCCTACTCTGGAATTGTCACAATGCTAAGTCAGGATTCAGGAATGGGATCGGGGTCTGGCATATGACTGTTCTTCCCCATCACTCTCCCATCATTCTCTTGTCTGTGCCCCATGCTGCTCCCACTGCTGGTGAAGTTGTGCTGGTATATCTGCACTGGTGGAGGAATATCGGGGGATATGCGGTGTAGTGGGGCTTCTGCTGTATTCTAAAGTCTGCCCAACTTCTACCAGCCAATCTGCAGTATAGGATCACACCCTGAGGCTACAGTCCTAAGCACACTTTTCTGAAAATAACTCCAATGAACTCTAAAGTACTTCCTCTTGAGTAGATGTGTATAGAATTGTGATGTAGTTTTCCTTTTCTCATTTTCACCCTGGATTATTTGTATATGTTTCTAAGCTCAGCCCTCCCCCCTGTACATATCTCTATTTTGTTAATCCCACAACTTCAACCAGAATTTATTTAGGGATCTTAACTTATGTCTCTTCTTCTTTCCTTAAATGAAGCCCACAGGACATGGACTGAAGGCCTATGATGTAGCAACCTTGCTAAGTGGATCTGATGAGTGGGTGAATGGGAGACCATGAGCATCTCTTGTTGTTGTTGTTCAGTCGTTCAGTCGTGTCCGACTCTTCGTGACCCCATGGACCATAGCACGCCAGGCCTTCCTGTCCTGCGCTCTCTCCCGGAGCGTGCTCAAGTTCATATTCATTGCATCCGTGATGCTATCTAGCCATCTCATCCTCTGCCGTCCCCTTCTCCTTTTGCCTTCAGTCTTTCCCAGCATCAGGGTCTTTTCCAAAGAGTTTTCTCTTCGCATTAGGTGGCCAAAATATTGGAGCTTCAATATCTGTCCTTCCAATGAGCACTCAGGGTTGATTTCCTTTAGGATTGACTGATTTGACCTCCTTGCAGCCCAGGGGACTCGCAAGAGTCTTCCCCAGCACCACAGTTGGAAAGCATCAATTCTTCGGTGCTCAGCCTTCCTTATAGTCCAGCTCTCACAGCCATACATTACTACTGGGAAAACCATAGCTTTGATTAGACGGACCTTTGTTGGCAAGGTGATGTCTCTGCTTCTTACTATGCTGTCTAGATTTGCCATAGCTTTCCTCCCAAGGAGCAAGCGTCTTTTAATTTCATGGCTACAGTCACCGTCTGCAGTGATCTTGGAGCCCAAGAAAGTAAAATCTGTCACTGCTTCCAATTCTTCCCCTTCTATATGCCAGGAAGTGATAGGGCCAGATGCCATGATCTTAGTTTTTTTAATGTTGAGTTTCAAACCAGCTTTTGCACTCTCCTCTTTCACCCTCAACAAGAGGCTCTTTAGATCCTCTTCACTTTCTGCCATTAGGGTGGTATCGTCTGCATATCGGAGGTTGTTGATAATTCTCCCAGCAATCTTAATTCCGACCTCTGATTCATCCAACCCGGCATTTCTCATGATGTACTCCGCATATAAGTTAAATAAGCAGGGTGACAATATGCAGCCTTGTCGTACTCCTTTCCCAAGAACCAATCAGTTGTTCCATGTCCGGTTCTTACTGTTGCTTCTTGACCCTCGTACAGGTTTCTCAGGAGACAGGTAAGGTGGTCTGGTACTCCCATCACTTTAAGAATTTGCCACAGTTTGTTGTGATCCACACAATCAAAGGCTTTAGCATAGTCAATGAAGCAGAAATAGACGTTTTTCTGGAATTCTCTTGCTTTCTCCATGATGCAGCGAATGTTGGCGATTTGATCTCTAGTTCCTCTGCCTCTTCGAAACCCAGCTTGTACTTCTGGTAGTTCTCAGTTCGCATACTGCTGAAGCCTAGCTTGTAGGATTTTGAGCATCACCTTGCTGGCATGTGAAATGAGCGCAATTGTGCGGTAATCTGAACACTCTTTGGCGTTGCCCTTCTTTGGAATTGGAATGTAAACTGACTTTTTCCAGTCCTGCGGCCATTGCTGAGTGTTCCAAATTTGTTGGCATATTGAATGCAGCACTTTAACAGCATCATCTTTTAGGACTTTAAATAGCTCAGCTGGAATACTGTCATCTCCGCTAGCTTTGTTGTTACTAATGCTTCCTAAGGCCCACTTGACTTCACTCTCGAGGATGTCCGGCTCAAGTTCAGTGACCGCACTATCATGGCTAGCAAGGACATTACTATCATGGCTATCAAGGACATTAAGATCTTTCCTGTATAGTTCTTCTGTGTATTCTTTCCACCTCTTCTTAATCTCATCTGCTTCTGTGAGGTCCCTGCCTTCTTTGTCCTTTATCATGCCCGTCTTTGCACAAAACGTTCCCTTGAGATCTCCGATTTTCTTGAAGAGATCTCTAGTCTTTCCCATTCTGTTGTTTTCCTCGATTTCCTTGCATTGTTCCTTTAAGAAGGCCTTCTTGTCTCTCCTTACTATTCTCTGGAACTCTGCATTCAGTTGGATATATCGTCCCCTTTCTCCCTTGCTTTTCGCTTCCCTTCTTTCCTCAGCTACTTGTAAAGCCTCATCAGACAGCCACTTGGCTTTCTTGCATTTCTTTTTCTTTGGGATGGATTTCGTTGCTGCCTCCTGAACAATGTTACGGACCTCCGTCCATAGTTCCTCAGGCACTCTGTCTATCAGGTCGAATCCCTGAAATCTATTCCTCACCTCCAATGTATATTCATAAGGTATATGATTTCGGTCATACCTGAATGGTTTAGTGGTTTTCCCTACGTTCTTCAATTTCAGCCGAAATTTTGCAAGAAGCAGCTCATGATCTGAGCCACAGTCAGCTCCAGGTCTTGTTTTTACTGCCTGTATGGAGCTTCTCCAACTTTGGCTGCAAAGGACATAATCAATCTGATTTCGATATTGACCATCTGGTGATGTCCATGTGTAGAGTCGTCTCTTGTGCTGTTGGAGAAGAGTGTTTGTTATGATCAGCGTGTTCTCTTGGCAAAACTCTATTAGCTTTTGTCCTGCTTCATTTTGTACACCAAGGCCATGCCTGCCTGTTATCCCGGTGATTTCTTGATTTCCTACTTTAGCATTCCAGTCCCCTATGATGAAGAGGACATCTTTTTTTGGTGTTAGTTCTAGAAGGTGTTGTAGGTCTTCATAGAACCGATCAACCTCAGCTTCTTCGGCATCAGTGGTTGGGGCATAGACTTGAATTACTGTGATGTTGAATGGTTTGCCTTGGATTCATACTGAGATCATTCTATCATTTTTAAGATTGTACCCCAGTACTGCTTTTCCCACCCTTTTCTTGACTATGAGTGCTACTCCATTTCTTCTAAGGGATTCTTGCCCACAATAGTAGATATGATGGTCACCTGAATTAAATTCGCCCATTCCTGTCCATTTTAGTTCGCTGATTCCCAAGATGTCGATGTTCAATCTTGCCATCTCATGTTTGACCACCTCCAGCTTACCTTGATTCATTGATTTAACATTCCAGGTTCCTAAACAATATTGTTCTTTACAGCATCGGATTTTCTTTTCACCATCAGACACATCCACAGCTGAGTGTCCTTTCGGCTTTGGCCCAGCCGCTTCACTCTTTCTGGTGCTACTTGGAAATACCTTCTGCTCTTCCCCAGTAGTATATTGGACACCTTCCGACCTGAGGGGCTCATCTTCCAGCGTCATATCTTTTAGCCTTGTGATACGTTCCATGGGGTTTTCTTGGCAAGAATACTGTAGTGGGTTGCCATTTCCTTCTCCAGTGGACCACATTTTGTCAGAACTCTCTGCCATGACCTGTCCATCTTGGGTGGCCCTGCACGGCATAGCTTATGGCTTCACTGAGTTACGCAAGCCCCTTTGCCACAACAAGGCAGTGATCCATGAAGGGGATGAGCATCTCTACACCAGCCTAAAATCCTACATTTAAAACAGGGCTTTCTGCTTCTGTTTTAACTGCAGGATTGCGATGGACTCCCTTTACACACGCTTCCTTCCCCCCTCCTTTCCCCCCATATCTGAATCTTCATTATGTTTCATTATACAGCCACTGGATGGCGCTGTGGTCGAGCTCCTCTTATTGTGGCTTTTCCTTTCTCACAAGGAAGCTGAAGCAGAACTCAAGCATGGTAATTTGATAGCTCCTTATCTCTGATCTTTTAAAAAACGGAATAAAGGTAATTTAGTGTGGGAGGCACCCTGGAGGTTAACGATGTCATCTAAAGGACCTGCAAACTTCGGTGAGTAACCAATCTAAATAGCAGGATAAAAGCTCTGTGTGAAGAAGCCCCATATGTACACTGCCTTGAGCTCCATGATAGTAGAGAAGTGGCATATAAATGTTAATGTTTATTATTAATAATATTAATAACCTTATTTAAGACCCATCACAAAACTCAGTTCTTTCATCTTATATTAAATTTGGAATGTTTGAGTTGTGCAAATAATGTTTTTGGTACGTCTGCCAATTTTGATGGCTATTCATTTTTTTTTCATCCTTTTTATTGTTTGTCCAGTGTGACTTGTGTACTGGTACAGTCAATTACTGTTTTTCTGTTCACTCTCTCTACACAGCCATGATCTTTGTCCTTCCTCGGCACTCTTTTATTAAAGGCTAGAGACTTCTGATCCTTCATGACTCTCCTTCCATAGAATTAGTGCCATACCCAATATCTAGATAATGCCTTTGTCGTGTGTATTTTCCAGTCTTTCTAAGGGGTGACCTGAACAGCACAGAGCACTAAGGTTTTGGATACTTCATCGATGTTTACAGTGAAATTGAAATTGTGGTATTTCTATTAGTAGAGAGATGCAAGTAGGATGGGAGCTAGAATTATAATGCATTATAATAGTATTGTAATATAGTGCATTGTAGCAGTGGCAACAAAGAACTAGGTCCTTATCAACTCTTGTTTGAGCCACCACCCAGAAACCTAAGATGCTAGATAACAAAACTTAAGATAATTCTTCCTTACGTGCCAAGACCAGGACAGAGGCTGGATGTCAAGAACTCCAATGGGGTGAAGTTAATAATGGAGAACAGGGGGAAAGGATGTTGACACTGAACATACCACTCACTGAATAATCATCTATACATGCTCATGAAATATATATATAAGGTCCCAGCTTCACTCCCAAAACACCATATATCCATCCTAATGACACAACCCAAGAGGAAACAGCACAAGTCTATAGAGCATTCATGCTGTTGTTGGGGCCCAGTTATTGGGTTCTGGGTATACCAATCCCAACCCAAGGAATGTGACTTTCAGCATGTGAATGGGGCAACCTAGTTATAAACCCCACTTCAAGCAGACCTATGCCTAAGTGCACACTTTCCTTCCAGTGGATAGTCACAACAGTGGCATTTTCTCATGACATTCCACCACCAGAAGATGATGGTAGGATGACAAGTCTCCTCAACAGTGTCAAGGGCAACTCAAGTCTATCTTTTTCTCTCCACCCCTCCCCCAGTCTGAGGGACTGAATGTAGTGAAGAACCATGTAGGGCACCAGTTGGTCTACAGAGTCAGCTGTTTCCCACAAAGGGTAAGGATTAAGATAGTCAGTTAGCCTGGTCACATAACCAACTCATTACCCAATCTCATATTTTAGAAACATGCTTAGAATCTAGCTTATTATCCTCATCCTTCAGTGTCCATTCATGCCCCTTTTCCAAACGGATGCCCTCCAGATGTTTTAGACTGTAACTCCCAGGATTCTTGACCATTGACTATGCTGGCTAGAGCTGACAGGAGTTGAAGTCCAAAACATCTGGAAAGCACCAGGTTAGGGAAGGCTGAGTTAAAACCTTTACACGATAGCTAGGTTCCACCGTAAACATGTAAAGTGTGAAGAAGTGTGCATTTCTAACCAGGCAGTGGATTCATATTAGAAAGATGTAGTCCATATGTAGTCCCTACGTCCCTGAGTATTTAGGCATGTAGTTCCCCATCACACTTCATAATGTCAGCTGTAGCACACACTGATGAAAGAGGATCCTGAGATGCAGTTGTTTGTATTTGATACCAATTATACTTCGTGTTTTCTACTTTTTAACCAACTGCTGATCCTTTTCTGTCATGATATTTTTCTATTTTTTAAGGCTTTGATTAGAGATCTAGTAGAGGTATATTTTATCAGCTAGAACACCTTTTATCCACAAATACATTTTATTTGTTCACAACCAGTGGTCATCACAATACTTTAGCCAGATGTTTATTCACATCCTAAGTATGTCAAAGTCTATTTGTGAGGCATGATTTCCCTTACATCTTGTTCAGACCACACTTTCAGCAGTCTTTGGCTTAATGGCAACCTGAGCATCTAACAGCAACTTGTCCTACTGTTATTTTCCTATATGGAAATAAGACCTCTCTATAAACAAAGGAGTTTACTATAAGACATGAGGTACTATTTTAATGTTTTCTAGCCTGTGAGTACACTAGTAGAACTGCCATTGCATGTAGCAGCCTGAACTCTGTATTTGTGATGCACAAACACACACACACACACACACACCATTACCATTCTAGCAGTGCCTTGCATCAGCAGAGGTAATGCTATGCTGGCAGAACACAATGTAAAGTAGCACAGTGATACACTTGCACCAACAGGAGCATGGTCAGTCCAAGACATTTTGCTGTCTAAGGTGAAGGAGAAGATGTTCCACTCCCCTTCCCCTATTCCATGTACAAAATGCAGCTAGACTGGCAGCTGGATCAACACAAGTGACAGGACAGTGTCTTCCATTGCAGCTGAGGGTAGCAAGCTAGCTTAGAGGGCATGGATCAGGTCATATGGCACATACAGCTCTGTCCGCCAACATCTTGTTGCTTCTCCCTGCCACAGCATCTGCTGCCTGAGGTGGTCACCTTACTCTGCCTAATGGTAGGGTCAGTCCTGAGCAGGAGACTACTGCTGGTGGAGGCATTGTGCCAGTGGAGCAATACTAATGGCAAGGAGGAGTGAAGTAGAAGTGTGGAATCTTATATTTGTTCAGGACTTGTTCCTATTATGTAATGGCATAATGTTATGCCTGAAAAAGAGGTGATGTAATTTTTTAAAACTCCAATTTAAACAACCCAAGATTATTCTCCCCCTCCCTCTCCACCCCTATAGCTCGAAGAAAGGGCAGGATTGCAAGTAATTTTGCAGCCAATTGTGACACACCACCAGAATATATACAACCTAGCCAGAGAATTCTGATCTTATGCATCAAACCATAGAGCTATCACTCTCTTCATGGCCAGAGAACTTAGAGCACATAAGTGGAAACTCAGTGATGGGTACCTTGGTGAAAGAGCAGTTTGCACTAAACAAAAAACCAAAAACCAAGCAGCCAAGGTTCACAAAAAAAGTGGTACGGGCATATTGCTAACCCTTGTCTTCTCCTTCTCAGAACCCCTACAGGTACTCCACCTCAGGACTACAGATACAAACACCTACCAACACCCTAAAGGCACTGCTGCAACTGGGACTACAAGGACAAAGCAACCCAGACAGGTAAGTCAGGGTGTGGAAAACCTACATTCAATGCGTAGATAATCAAATAATCTCCATCCTCTACCCTGAGCACTCCAATGTACACCAGTCACTCACCCATGAACACAGTGTCTTCTCCACTGAATGTTTTTCCTTGCAATATGAGAACTGTATGCTGATTAAGTATCCCTCTCTTACTCTGCAGAGGATAGCAGTGTCTGCCATGCAACCTGGGCTCAAAGGGTGAGTATACAGGTTATGGAAAGGGCCCCCTGTTGGCAACAAAATCTCAAACTGAAGTGATGCAATTGCATTGATGAAGGTCATGGGGAGCACAGCCATCTTTGTAGATGAACATCTATCACTCCACCGCACTTATTGATAGTGCTGGCCAAGCATCATGACTCCATCTTCCTTGCAGTATATGAGCCAAGGTACATGGAGCACAACAGTCACTGGAGACAGTGCTTGTCCTCCACACATGAGATGGGTAAGCACTGTCTTACTGTCCACATTTTCTTCCCCAGTGGGTGAGTTCCCCAACATAGATTCATGGGGAACTGCCTCTGGTAGAGTAGGAAACTGGAATGGCACGTGCATAATGGAATACCACATAGTGGGCAGCACCATTTCTCAGTCATTAATCCAATGTTCCCTTAACTCATGACAAAATCCAGGTCTTTTTCATCTCTCTATAGGCAATCAGGCAGCCTTCATCCCACTCACAGAGGCAATTATTTACCTGAGTTTCACTCCATACAGACCATCAACTGCACCAGCAGCAATGAGTGAGGTTGTCACCTTTTCTTCCTAGGCTCCTGTGCCTTTTCAGAATGCATGGTAGGTAGCTATCTAGCAAGTACAGCAATATCCAAACATAGGGATGCATTGAAATGAAAGCTACTCCTGTTACCCTGCACACTCTCTTTCAACTGTCACAGGCATAGGAGCTCTTCAAGAACCACCTCACTTCTATGTGTTGCCTGCAGATCTCATTCCACTGCTGATCTTGTTCAATATACACTGTTTGAGTTGTGCCTTTGTTCTTGTGATGGTTAGCAGATAGGGGCAGTTCCTTTTCCTTGTAAGACAATGGCAAGGGATTGATCCTGGGATCTAATGGTAGGGTCAGTCCTGCACTAAGCCTGGGTCAACACTAAGCCTGTTGTAGGTATAGCTCATCTTGGGGCCTCTTCACTTCTGCTCTATATGGCTGTGTTTCCTAGGTGCCATGGATGGGGGAAGGGAAGGTGGCAAGTTATAGTCTGGGCCCTTGGGGAACTATAGGTGCTTCCAGGCACAGGGTGCCTAGCACTACCAGTCAGAAAGCATTGAAAAGCATTCTGCCTTTTCCCCCCTGCAGGATTGTCTGCTATAAGAAAAAAGACAGAAGAAGTGGTGGGGAAACATGGGAGGGTTACAAGTTGAAGATGATCTGGACCCTATATAAAATTCTGTGAATGAGGCAGAGTGATGATACTATAAAATACTTGTCTAGAAGCACCCTATAACAGCCCCAGTTCAGGGGTCTGCCAGTAATTCCCTTTCAAACGGGGACCAACTGTTCCAACTTAGGGCATAGGTACTGGGCTGCTCAGATCTAGTTGCAATCGGTATAGTTGTTAAGTTGTAAAAGAAGAATAAAGCTTTGAAAGGAATTCCTTTGTCTGTGTCTGGACTTGGCTACTGGATTAGACTGAGAGAGGCCTCCAAGGAGCCCTTGACAGCTTGGTCCCCATTTGAAAGGGAATTACTGGCAGACCCCTGAACTTAAGGACTAGGGAGAGTCCCTCCCCTTTTCCCTTGGATCCTCTGGGCGCAGCCGTTGTTTGCGCGCCAACCTGGCACTACGCCTCCTTTCCGCGCCCTCCATCTGGCGCCGCTCTCTGCGTCTGCGTCGCGCATCCACCAAGTCTGTGCTTGGTCACTCCCTGGACTGCTAACTAAACTAGGAATGCTGGTGGGAGGAATCTCCATCAGCTGTTGGTCCTGGGAAAGAGGAGCACGCTCCTCTCCCAGGAGCGACTGTTCTTCCTCAGAATCAGAACTACTCTGGGATTCTATGGGCTCAGTGTCCACCCTGACAATAAGTATGCTACACTAGTATTAGCCCTGAGGTAGCAGCCACCAGCATGGTGGGACCATATGATAATCCTGCCTGGTAAATTAATTTTTTCCTACATAGAGATTATCTTCGTGCAGAAAAATGGTAGTGTGTGAAGTGGCCCTTAGCTAACAGCTGCTGGTATTACTATTCTCCATTAATTAGTCTAGTCCCTACAATTGTAAAGATAGTTGGTCACAGCAGCAAATGGAAAATGAGATTGTGCCATCTGGATTCTGTCTACTCATTAAAAATGAAGAGGGGAAAATCTGAGAATCTGGCATTTTAATGGTGATGGAAGCATTACATCTTAATGTCACACACATAAAATTAATAAAATGAAAGAGGTAAGGAGTCTAATGAAATGGTCATTCTTAGTTTGGGACAAAGGAGTTGAACTAAGAACAAAGATGATACAGAAGGGATGGATAGGAGTGGTGTAATCAAGCCAATGGGGAAAAGAAGGATGAAGACTAAAGGATACCTGAGACTCCAGGAAAGTCAATAACCTGCACATAATGAGGAGTTCTTCACTTGCCTCCAGTATCCTCAGCGTGTGGGGAAGCATGCAGCTTCTTGCCATACATGCACATTAGTAGGCATGTGCCAACTAGGGCTGGCCCAAGACATTTTGCTTCCTGGGGCAAAGAACTATATGCTCCCCCCACCCCATTCCAGAAGCCAACTGGCCTGGTGGTCGAAACTTACTTCAGCACTAATGACATCCTCCATTGCACCTGAGAGCAGCAGACTAATTTAACATAGGGTAAGCTGTGTGGCAAATACTGCTCTGTCCTTAACAGCTTGCCTCTGTTCTCTGCTCCCCAGCATCTGCTGCCAGAGACAGCTGCCTCACTCTGCTGAATGGTAGAGCTGGCTGTGGTGCCGGCACTTTGGTCCCTGGTCCTGAAGTCGCAGACAAGCTGTAAACACATAAGTGGTGGCAGCAGGTGTGGATTGCATCAAAAGGTGCACCCAGCCTGTTCAATCGGGGTAAGGTGAGCACTGGGAGATGTATCCACACGTGCATCTGTGTCAACAACACACTTAGATCTCTTTTGCTGGATTGGAGTGTTTGCCTTCTGCTCTGATCAAGTCATATTGAAAAAACTGGACTGGGAAGTTTCAGGTGCAAGGTGTGACTCCCCTCCATATGAAGGCTTCAGGCCATTTCTAAGATGAGAAACTGAGATTGATGTCATCCTGGAAATCACATCCTCTGTACTAGAAGCCTTTGGTCCACTGGATAGTTTGCGAGTCGTGCATGAAGAAAAACTCAATTAAATTTATAGTGGTAGTAGCTGAGTTTTTGTAGTCATGGCCAATGTCCTCTCTGGATACAACTATCAAGCCCTGCTCAAGATCTTACTATATAAATAAAAGGCAGCAGACAGAGATGACAGACAAATTGGAGCACAAGAAAGCAGTGTTCTAATATTGATGGGCTAACAGCAGGCTGGCTCAGCATATCAGCTCCACGGCCATGGTCAAATATTTAAAGTAATGCTGTTGTTCCTTTGTATGAGATAAGAGGAAAAAGGGAAATGCTTTTATGTTAATTAATGCCGGAACATACTTTAATTTGGTTTTTGGGAAGTAGTGCACATTATCATGTATATCTTATTTCTTTTGTCATAGATCCATAGCATGGAGCTACCACAATTTAATCCAAATAAATGTAAAGCAAGAAGGTTTTTGTGCATGCTCAGGATTCAGTTCCTAAGTATTAACAGCATAACTGTTTGAAAATGTAATAATAAAAGTAGATGGCTGTGAGGAACTGGGAATAGTGTAGAGGCTGTTGGCTTGGCCCTGTCTCAGGTCAGCAGTAACCAAAAGCTATTGCTCTCTGATGAGTAGGTTACACATTTATAATAAATGAGCTTGTGAGTTCATCCAAATTCTTAATGAGGAAATATTCACATGCTGCACTGTGGGAACAAGTCTGGGCATCTCAAATATAAATAATAGCATGGTCCAGGCAGACTGATGTCCACATATTTATTTAGAAGTCCCCCTCTTAGAATTAGGTTGAGTTTCATTGCTTGAGAATTGCAGAAAAACATGTCCACATGTTTACTGGTTTCAGAGTGCACTGTTTTCTGAATCTGTCCCTAGAATTCTTTGTCTCCCCTTTTATATATGCACCAGCCTTTTGTGCAAATATTTCTCTGGTGTCCATTGCATCAAGGCAGTTCCAAGTGAATGTTTTTGCATATATAAATGCATTCATGCATTCATTGATGATGGGCATTGCTAGTCCAGATGAACTAGCTAGATTGCTGAATAGGTCACACAGCAGCCATCCATTCTGGCCCAAGACATTTTGTGGCCTGAAATGAAGGACAAGATTGCATGCCACACATTCCATATATAGAAGCCAACAGGGCTGGCAGTTAAATCTTACTTCAACACTAGCAATGGAACAACATCCTCACTGCACCTGAAAGGAGTAGGCTATCTTAGGGGGCACAGGATATGCTGCATAGCATACACAATTCTCTGGACTCACTCACCGCTCCTCCTGGCCCTTGCTGTCTTCCCACACAAATACTGCAACAGAGCAGGCACCTCATGAGCATGTACCATGTGAGCAAAGCAACAAATTCACACATGTGAAGCCTGGTGGAGTGCATGGTCTGGCTGCCTCTCTGCCTGCTTTTTCAGTTAGGAGTCTTTCTTAACAGACCTGTCAGGGATGCGTTGGGAGAAGGCAATTAGGCAAGATATCCAGACAACCCAACCCAACAACAAGCAAGCATTGCTGCCACTGGGGTGTAGGATCAGGAGGATGGGATTTAGGGGGAGCAGCTGGGGGAGCCAGGCTCAGGAGGAATGGCCAAGGAACTATCACCCTCCGCCCTGCTGGCATCTGCTGCCTGAGGCAGCTGCTTCACTCTATCTAATGGTAGGACCGGCCTTCTGCCATTATGCAGCCAGCCACTGTGCCAAAACAGTAGCACCAACCTTCTGTCCTAGTTAGTGCTTCCTTTTTGGAGTTACTTTCCCCTTTCCCTTCCAGTTTGGTGTTCTTAGGAGTGACAACTGGAAGCACCCTGGATATTTTAAATCTAAAAACAACAAATTTTTGCAGCACCTCCTGCCTTAGTTCTTCAACTGTCAAGTTTCCCATCCAAGTTTTGTTTTCAACGATGCTTCTTATGTATGGAGATGAGATTGCTTGGTTTTGTTTCCTGTCTTTTCTGCTACATTTATTGAAAGAAATATTCACAAAGAAAAAGTAATTAACAGCAGCGAGCAGGAGAGGGAGAGAGAGAGAGAAAGCACAAGGCTGAGTTTGTCTTGCAGGATGACACCACAGCAAAAGTGACATGCTATTTGAGTCTGAGATTTCACAAGGTATGTGTATGAGACACATGGTCCATATGAGCAAGCCTGATTGGTAAGGTGAGAATTGTGGTTTAGAGGAGGAAAGAAAACATATCTGGCAGCAGTTATCCAGAATATAGAAGGAAAATAAGTTATAGCAGTCCATATTAAGGAGAGTATGACAAGATGGGCAGGTTCTCTTCCAAGAGAATTGGAAGAGACACAGTAGCAGAGTAGGCAGCTCAGCCACGACTGTCAAAGGTCAAGGTGTTCAAGATGTTATATATCACCTCCCTCAATGTCCTCACTTTGTGAGAATGCCTCTGCCAGACTGATCCCTTAAGTTATACAGTGTGAAAAAATTAACTCTGAAGAAGTCAGGAGTTTACAAGAAAGAGAGGCCTTCCCTGCCCCCATACCTTTTCCAGAACTGGAACTCTCACCAAATATAGTGATTCTTGAGATGGTCTTTCATATACCACAAATTCCTGTTTTGTTTTGTTTACCTTTCAAAATGTTATGGCTTCTCAAGAGTTGGCTTTGTGAATACTGTGTTATGGAACCATAGAGCCATCTATAGCGTGTAGATCTGAATGAATAACAATTCACTATATAAACAACAACAAATCTTGTAGCATCTTAAAGACTAACATATTTATGTCAGTGGACAAGAGTCCACAAAAGCTTATGGCATAATAAATGTGTTAGTCTTTAAGGTGACACAATAATCTTGGTTGTTCTTGCTGCAACAGACTAACATGGCTGCCTCTCTGGAAATTGGCCATATGTTTTATATATTTGAATCACAAAAAGGCTGGGTCGGACAGCCAACCTCTAAACAAAGATGTATCAATTCCAACAATAACATGATTCAAAATACTTACGGCAGAACTAACTAAGGGCGCAATCCTAAGTAGAGAGGCCGCTGCCTCCGACCTCAGAGGCGACTGCCTATTCAAAGCAAGGCAGGAGAGGCACGGGGGGATCGGCTGTCTAGCGGTGGGGGGTTCGACCAGGAGAAGAAGCTGCCGTATGACACATAGGATGTCATACACGCAGGTCCACTCTCCCTGCCCTGGAACACGCCCCTGGCCCCATCCCTTTTCAGTCGTTCCGCGCTCGGGGCTTCTCCCCGCTGCCTCAGAGGTAGCACAGATGAGGGGGAAGGTCAAATTTCAGGGAACTGACATTGGAGCGCGGGCTCCGAGGCCAGTTCCTGGAAAAGAGCATATCCTATGGCCATAGGATTGCTCCCTAAGTGATGGGTGAGAATTCTGAAGAAATGCTCAGAGTGCAAACACTCAGTTTTACAAACAGCAACTGGGAAGGAATGAAATGCAGCAATAGTATATACAATAAGTAACAGATGCTGGAGGTTTTTCTGAAAGAAAGAAACATGCCTATTAATGTGATTTCACCAATACTATTTGTGCATAATTACACTATTTGTTAGGGCTGTGCACCACTTTGACCTGAAGACTGAGTTCTGACCTGAAGCAGGGTGCTTTGGGCCACCTCCAAGTCGAGGCGGAGGGTACACGAAGTGGCCCAAAGTGAATCAGGTCGCTCAAAAGTACTTCAGTGTGATCTGAAGCCCAGCTGCCACGCTGCCACCCAGCTCCTTACCGGGGTCCTCTGGACACACGCCAGCAGCCGTCTTATTATTCCAGAAACGGGGGGAGCCATTTTTAAAATGGAAATACAGAGAGTCACCATTTTTTAAATGGTTCCCCCCACTCCCCGGAACAATAAGACGACTGCCAGCAAGCATCCAGAGGGCCTAGGAGCTGGTGGTGGCAGCTGCACCAGCGGCAGCCCACCCTCATTGTGAGCTGCCGGTGCTGGCCTAACTCAAGCCTTCACAGGCTCCTCACAAGCAAGGAACCTGTGAAGGCTTGAGCAGAGGCAGGATTCGTCCTCCAACCAGGCGCCCTCCCCTCCTTGCAAAGAAGGGAGAGGGCGCAGTTGGAAGGCAACTCCTGCCCTCGTGCCTGTCCAATCTGCATGGTCTCCTTCTGCGCAAGGAAGGAGGCCATGCAGGCTTGACAGGCGGCCGGTGCCTCCCAGCAATCACCTGTTCTTCCCTCCTTGCAAAGAGGGCAGAACAGGCAGTTGGCGGACTGAGACAGGCAGCGCTGGCAGCAGCTCCCCCAGCAGCGCTGGCAGCAGCTCCCCCTGCAGCACCGGCAGCAGTGGCAGCAGCAGCTCCCCTGACAGCGGCGCCCCCCCCAGAACAAGGGCTCAGGTAAGGAGCTGGGTGTTGGGGTGGCGAGGCAAGGGGAGGGGAGGCGGCATGTTGGGGGGGCTGAAGCGGTATTCAGATGTCCATATCCCGCTTCTGCTTCGTAGGCTGAAGCTGGTGTCCCCCCCTCCCCCCCCTGAATCAGCCCAAGTCAAATCGGGCCTGCCTCGGAAGCCCTACTATTTATTTAAATACACTGCTCAGTGATGTCAAACCTAATTTTTTTAAAAACAGTTTCTATGGCAGCAATCCTAAGCACTTAGTGGAAGTAAGTACCATTTAAACTATTTGCCCCAGTTCAAAACTCACCTTGGCTGTGAACTTGCTAGATAGTCTTAGCCAAATACCATCTCTCAGCCTGAACCCACTTCTACAATATATGAACAATAATACTGACCTACCGGAGTTGTTGTAAAAACCACAAAGATCATGTCTATAAACCACTTTGAACACTCTGGAATTGCTATTTAAATTCTAATCATTCTGTTATTGAATGGATTTAGATCATGGTATGAGTTCAGCTGCTATATATAAAATGAGATTTATATTTGTGATGGGAATCTAGTCATCTTCCACAACATTTTTTTTCTAGTGGGTGGAAAAAAAATGTTATAGTCAATTAGAGCTTTTCACTTGCCTGTTGGTGCAGTTTTCTGGACTGTGTCGCATGTTTTTGATCCAACGTTTGAATTCATTCATGCTGATGCAAGGGAATGTTTCCCTCTGTAGATTCACTTTGCAGTACATCTTGAGGACCATATGGCTCTGTTTGGCATTTCCCTGCACCTTTTCAATGTTTTCCTGCAACTCTCCCACCTCCTGCTGTAGAAGAGACTTTGGGAAATCTCTATCCTTCTCCTGGGTATCATTGAAAGGCCTTGTGCTGTTAATATTCGATCCTTTGTGCCTGAACAAGTGGTAAGCTTGCAAAATTAACCCTAAATAGGAGAATAAATAGGCTTTATTAACCAGCAGTAATTATTCCTATGATTTTTCTTCCTCGACTTCCCTCTAAAAAGCAATCTGAATTACGATTACAATTGCAAAATGGGACTTCAGTTCATGAGTTCCATTCCTTTTTGATGAATTATTTGGATAAAGGATTATGGTGCATATTTATGAAATTTGTGGATGAGACAAAACTGGGTGAAGTGCACACAATTAGAAGGATAGGATTACAGTTATAATATCATGTTAAATTGAAAACTTGAGCCAAAAACAATAAATGTATCTCCATTGAAAAAAAATGATATTGTTTCAATTAACCATATGCACAAATTCAAATTGAGGGGATAAAGTCAGTTGCAGATGAGAAAGACCTGGGGCCAAGTTACAGTGAATCATAAGAAGAACATGTGTTTGAAGTATATTGCAGCTGTAGAAATTAAAGGTATAAATTTGAGATGCATTAGCAGAAACTCTGTACCCAAGAAATAGTGAATGGCACATAAGAGCATGAAAAGAGCCATGTGGAATCAGACCAAAGGCCTAACTATTCCAGCATTCTATTCCACAGTGGCCAACCAGCTGCTTGTGGGAAGTAGAACATGACTGCAATAGCCCCCACCCACTCGTGTTTCCCAGCAGCTGGTACACAGAAGCCTCAGATACTGGAGGTAATACATAGCCATCATGACTAATGGCCATTTATAGCCTGAACCTCCATGAATTTATCTACTCCCCTTTTCAAGCCATCCAAATTGGCAGCCATCATTACATCTTGTGATAGCAAATTCCATAGTTTAACTATGTGCTGTGTAAAGAAGTGCTTCCTTTTATCTGTTCTGAATCTGTCCTAAAGTAAAATTACTTTAGCACTGGTTATACTTCAGTTGAAAAACTGTGACTACCATGGGTCGCATACTTGGGTAAAGATTTAGACAAATAATCAAAAATTTGATGAAGAGTTCATTATGATTATGATGGAACATGATGCTAGCCTTCAAATATTTATATGGCTGATGAAACCGTGCTAGATACCATAGTGACTGTACATCAAGAGGCAATGGGTTTAAGTTGCAGGAATTTGAGCTGAACATTAGTAACCTTCCCCACAGAAGAAGTAGTTGGGCAATGACAGAAGTTACCTAGGAAAGCTGTAGTATTTCCTTTGTTGGAGATTTTTAAAAGAACTAGCTAAGCATTTTTGGAGGTGGCTTAGTTATAGGGAATCCTACAAGGGACTGGAAAAAATAAGCCCTGGGGTGCCTTCCAACCTTATGATTCTACAATTACTAGTGGGGGAGTTTACTGCTTCCTGACAAGAGATTGTTCTCCACAAGCCTCCTGAGGCAATGGCAGCTAGAATTAGATTTGGTTTGAAATATCACTTCTGTAAAGGAATTAGGGGAGCTTGTCTGACTTGTACCAACCTGCACTGGAACTTGGAGAGTGGAGCATGACTTGTCAGAAGGCAGCATTTGAAGGACACACCAGGCATTAGGCTGTGTGTGCTATACTGAAGATTTAGGCTGTAATTCAGCAGATCTGTAAATAGTTCTTAGTTAGATAGTTTAGCAACACATCTACACAATGCAGTACAAGATGCATGGAAGGAGGAAGAATAATGTTAATGGCTTGCATTCTTATTGCAAGATTTAGGAAAGAAGAGGGAGAGAAAATGCAGCACCAAATGATGACAACTCCCACACAAGTACAAGAGTTACATTTACATGTATTATAAGCAGTGCTGGTTCCATGATTTTGAGAGCCGTTGGGCAAGACACCCTTAATGCCCCCAATCTCAGTAAAGTCTATTGCCACCAGCTGCTATTGCTCCTCATTCTCTTTCTCATAACTGCTGTCACTTGCTTGATAGGGAGAGAGCCAGTGAGTAAGTAAGCAGTGAGATCTCGCCAACACCATTGTCTGGCCCAGAGCAAGGGGCTTGAGAAATGGTGGTACACAGTGATGTACACAGACATCACAGTTTCCCTATGATGATCAAAGCACTGTGAAGCATGCCTTGTATTGATTATAATGACATTAGACGCAGTATTAAGAGGTGTTCTTCCTGAATTAATCACTCCAGATATTGCCCTCAGGCAATCAGCCTCCCTTAAGTAGTTCTTTAGATCCAGCACCTACCCTGTCCTCTCGCCATGCAGCTATGCCAAGGACAGCCTTACTGTGAAGCCTGTTGCTTCAGGGAGTAGATTCCAGAAGGGACACCATTTTCTTGCTTCCATTGTCTGTCTGTCTTTCTCTCTAGGTCATTAAAAATATTTCCACTAAAAAACAACAACACAATTTTCACTTCCTTTGTGAGGATATAATTTGACAGTCTTTTTCAGGTGCAAAATGATCTATGGCTATAATGTTGTGCCTCCTCCAGCTTCTTCTGCCAAATTATTGAATGCTTCCCACAACACCCAGTAATTAAGTATCATGTAGTGTATCACATGTTGAATTTGGGTATACGGGATTTATTTATTTATTTATTTATTTATTTATCGTATGGCACATTTACATCGCATTACAATAAAAACATAGAGCATAATAAATATGAAATGTAAAATATAAAATATAGACAGGAATATTACAAACATATGTCTAGGTTACAGATATAGTTTTTTACGTCAGTTGTCACAGCCAGGAAATCAGCGAAGTCTCCATTATAGGCTCATTTTTGACACTGTCACTATATGTTGGATAGTTTGTTTTTCAGCCCCACAATCACAATTTGATGATGTTGTTTTGCCCCATTTATAAAGGGCATCTGCACATCTACCATGACCCATGTGAATTCGGTTCAAAGTTGTCCATATCGCATGGGGCTGGTCAAATCCAGGTGGTTTTTCCAAGATGCAGGGCAAGCTTTGGCATTGTGGAGGGCAGTTTCCTAGCCAATGTTGTTTCCGCATGTTGTGGATATTGAAATCATCTTCTAGAAGAACTTTAGCAGTAGAAATGGCTGGATGTCTCGATCTTAACCTGTTTCGCTCCAAGTAGGTTATGTCATTTAATATTGGTAGCTGGAGATTGTCTATAATCTTCCGGTATTCTTGAAGAAGGGCACTCTTTCGTCTTGCATCCGGAGGTGGTATATGGCTCAAAATAGGCAGCCAGTATGTGGGAGTAGATCGTCTTGTCCCACTAACAATACGCATTGACTCATGCAGTTGTGTATCGATCTTTCTCATGTGCGGACTATTAAGCCACACTGGGGCACATTCTCTGCTGCTGAGTAAACCAGACTGAGTGTGGTCGTTCTCAGCATATCCACTGTTGAGTCCCAGCTAGTTCCACATAGTTTGTGTAGAATGTTATTTGTACTTCTCAGTTTGGCAGCAATCTTCATCAAGTGTTCTTTATAGGAAAGTGTCCTATCCAGTGTGACCCCAAGATATTTGGGATGCATGTTGTGATTGAGCCGGTTTCCCTTAAATTGAACATTGAGCACTCTGCCTGCTGATCTATTACAAAGGTGGAAGCATGTTACTTCCATCTTCGTTGGATTGGGCTGTAACCTCTTTACAGGGTTGCTGAAGATAAACAAGCAACTGTATAAAACGTTGGAAGAAAAACCCGATTTGAATTAATTCCCACAAAATGATGAAACCAAATTCATGTGTGACCTTTTTATCTGGTTTCTGAATCTTTATTATATGTTGGTTTCTCAAACTTATCTCCCCACTTTAGAAAAAATTAACGCTTGAATTCTGAGGTTTCTAAGAAGAGTATGGAGTTGCATGCCATCATTTGGGGGGCTGATGTTTCCCATCCTCTACCACCTGTGAGAGATCTGCATTAGGCCATTAATACAATACAGAAGAGAGTAAAATGAATATAGGAATAATATAGATGTTTTGTGTGAAGCAGTCACCCAGACAAGAAATGGAAAACTTATGTACTAGAACCATTATGCAGCTGAACTGAACACAACAGCCTGGTAAATGCCATGTTCCTGCAGTAGACCATCTACTAGGGTGGCTATGTGGCCAGCTTTACATAGGACAGTCCCCAGTTTGAAGGGCTGTCAGATGACAGTCCTATGTTTGAAGATGGCCTCTATTTGAAGGGCAATCCAGTCCAAGTCTGGTTTAAAGATCAAGAACCCTAAGAAGGGAGAGCAGCAGAGGCCTTGAAGCTGCCCATCAACAGTTAGCACCTGGACAGCAGACTAAGCAGGGGAAATGATCACCTGGTCAGTCTTTCCTCCTGTGGTGAGATGTATTGTATTTCTCTTTCAATTATAGAAATTATTTTCTTCTATACATATAAGTTCACATATGCAATTTTTATGCAATCCATCATCCTCTTGTCTTCTTTTAAGAAGAGGCATTTCCTTCAGTGATGTATAAATGGCCACCATGCCATCTACAAGTAGTTTCTGGTCCCAGTAGCAGGACTGGCTCAAAACATTTTGCTGCCTGAGGAGCAGCAGCAGCAAATGCTCTGCACCATCCAGCTCAGGGTACATATTAAGTTATTTTGGCACTTGAGACAGAAAATCTCACAAATGCTTCTTGCCCTCCCTGGTAGTAAAAATACAACATTAACTTACCAATTTGCTAATGGTGCCCAAAATTAGCTGCATGAGGCAACTGCCTTAGTATGCCTAATGGTAGGGCCAGCCCTACGATGGGCCAGCAGAGTCTCAGCAAAAAAATACTGCTGCTATATTCAAAGGAAAGTTACAGCAACCTGAACAGAACTTTAGAAGAAAATGATATATTGCAGTGAGGGAAAGTTTGGAGGACACACTAGTTGAGATCCTATGTGCACTGTGTGGGGAATCAAGCTGAAGCAGAATAGCTCTGTAAATACTTGTTCTCAATAAAGAACCAGTTAATTGTTAAGCCGTAGTTAGAGACCTCTAATTATTAATCAGCACACATTGCATGAAACATTCCTGCCACTAGAGTGGATATTCCATCCCAGTTATCTTTAGAGAAACAGGACTGAGATGAATAATACCCCCTTCTCACTGGCATTGAACTCTCCCATCTGTGGGCAGGCAAGTGAATGAGAAACCCCAGAACTGTTGATCCCTCACCTTTCATCCACCCCAAATTAATTAGAAAAATAATCCAAGCTTCAGAAAGACTAAGCACAAATTATTAGTTAAGGAAATTAATGAACAAACCCTAAGCCAGGCACACCCCTGACTGTACACATTTGCATACATACATACTTACATACATACACACACACACACACACACACACACACATATTAAAGCCTGCCCCCCCAAATGAGAATAGTCAATTGTGATGAAAGGAACTACATATGTATTGCAAAGACTTAAGAAGGTGCAAAGAAGGTGCATAGTAAGGACACAAAGAACAATATATTGAAAACAAAAGATTAGGGATCACACTGGAGTAGTCCCAGTGTGAATACAGCCTTACTATTAAAACATGTGTAGGGCATGGCACCTTTATTCCAGATGGATTCTCAAAACTCCATACTCCAACAGTAGAAATCGCCCAAGTTTATTAGCATGTGTCATTTACAGCAAATTCAGTATTGCAACATTCTCTGTTAATGAAAAAGAAACTGCTTTCACATGCAGTCCTACTATGAAAAGTTAATCTGATGAAATAGCATCTGCTGCTCACCCAAACTTTTCTGTGACCTGCCTATGTCAAAGTCATCCTGCTGACTTTTGTAACAAAAGCAAGATTTGCATACTTTTTGCTCTGTAGTAGAATTCTATTTTTTCCCATGAGTCAATACATAGATTCTAATTTCAGGCCCTGGTTGT
This sequence comes from Heloderma suspectum, assembly GCF_057233095.1. Lineage (NCBI taxonomy): Eukaryota > Metazoa > Chordata > Lepidosauria > Squamata > Helodermatidae > Heloderma > Heloderma suspectum. The sequence goes on from NC_139461.1 coordinate 237,695,104, forward strand.
GTCACTGTTACAAGCATGTGACTCCCTTTTTGAACAATAGGTGCAACTTTTTTTATATAATTAGAAATAAATAGTCTTACACCAAGACAAGTATCACTGAGAAGAATTAGCCCTGTGGAACTTTATTTCTTACTGTTGGTTACAAAGCCTCCAGCTTTTCTTTCAGATCCTAGGACTAATTTGCAGGGCTGATGGCTAATACAACTTTAGCTTGTTAATGTAAACTGAGTAAATGCAGCTCTGAAATTCTGGAGACATAATAAATATATAACACATAAAATAACAAATTTACAAAGCTTGCTTTTCAGAGAAGTAAATGCACTTTGTGTTTTTCTGTTGATATTTTAATTACAGAAAGGTAAGGGAACCTACATTACTGTTCCCACAGCAACCGTATCCTAGCCCTCTTGAATGCAGACATTTTTTCTTGAATTCCGCAATGGCTACAGCTGCTCATCCTGGAGCTAAAAGGGTCACAGGAGGCCCAGACACATAGCCATCCATTTGGTTCTGCTCAAAAGGAGATGCAAGAGAATTGAACACTGCATGCCTGGGCTGTGGGGAGGGAGGTTGCTCTGGAGAAAGACCACCGGTCCATGAAGTCACAAGGGCTTTTCTCACACTACCCGATTAAATTAACCTTGGTATATTTAAAACTGACAAAAGGAAAGACTTTTCTCCCACATAACATGCAGGAGATACCAACCCCAATGATAAGTAATAATTCAAAGTGTCAGTGATTACTTTTAAAGTCCTAAATAGTTTGGGGCCAGGGCACTTCCTCCTTCTCTCCCAGTCTGCCTGCTCTCTCGGATCTATTGGAAAGGTCCTTCTCCATGTCCCATCCATACCTGAGGCATGATTGGTCAGGACAAGAGAGAGGCTGGAGACCATGGCCTCCTGGGAGCTGCACCATATTCTAACTGGGCCCACCCATGTAGTCGGTCATGCACTAGACCTTGTGTTTGTTTCTGGAGAAGTGGGGAGTGATCTGGAAGTCGGGGGTATATCCACCATCCCCTTGTCATGGTCAGATCACTATCTGGTGACGTTGGACTTCTCGGTTCCACAACCCCTCCGCAGGGGTGGAGGACCCATTAAAATGGTCTGCCCCAGGCGTCTTATGGATCCCATCTGCTCCCGTCGGTAGTACATGCCCTGGTCTCCTCTCATTTAGACTACTGTAATGCGCTCTACGTGGGGTTACCCTTGAAGACGGTTCAGAAACTGCAGCTGGTACAGAACGCGGCGGCTCGCCTGATTAAAGGCAGCCGCTGGCGAGATCACATCACTCCAGTGCTGAAGGAGTTGCACTGGTTACCAGTTGTTTTCCGGGCCAAATTCAAGGTGTTGGTTTTGACCTTTAAAACCCTATATGGTTCCAGCCCAGCCTATCTTAAGGAGCACCTCCAGCGGCACCAGACAGGCCGCTTAACAAGATCAGCCTCGGATGGCCTTCTCTCTGTCCCATCAGCCAGGACAGCTAGACTGGTGGGGACGAGGGAGAGGGCCTTTTCTGTGGTGGCCCCCACTCTGTGGAACTCCCTCCCCAGGGAACTCCGTCATGCCCCCTCTTTAATGAGCTTCCATCGTGCATTAAAAACGTGGTTGTTCAGGCAGGCATTTGGGGTGGGTTAGGGTATTTTAGAAAATGTTTTTATAGTAGAATTTTATTGTTTTAAACTGTTTTTATTGTATGTTGTACATCGCCCAGAGTGGCTGGGTGACCAGCCAAATGGGTGATTAATAAATTTAATAATAAATAAATAAATAAATAAATAAATAAGAGGGCCTTTTTGGTGGCTGCACCCAAGCTGTGGAATACCTTACCCCAGGGTTGAACAACTTCCATGTGCTGCCCACCTGTACCTTGCCCCATGAGATCTGTTTTTCACTGCCTGGTTAAAACTTTCCTTTTCTGGCAGGCATTTGTCTTGCTGGGCAGATGATTTTTATGTTGTGCAACTTCATGTTAGAGTGTTCTTATTTGCCGAGCCTGTTTCCATTTTTATGCTGTTGTTTGATTTCTTCAGGGGGTAGGGTTGTTTTGTTTTAATTGTTGTAAGCCACATGGAATTATGCAAATGCAGTCGAATGGTGCAGTATACGATTTCTCAGTAAATAAATATGGAACAAGATTTTTAAAAATTACCACAGAAATGTATGGAATACATTACCTTACCCAGTTACTTCATCAGATGAAGCCCCACTTAGTCCCACATTATTTTTTCAGCAGCTACCAGCCAATACCCCTGGAAACTCAGAAGTAGGGCATGAAAGCAATGGCCACTTGATGCAGGCATTCAAAACTCTAAGTGTGGAAGAGCTACAGGGCGGTACACACTGGTCCTGGCCCCTCCTCGAACCAACCTTCCTGCACTGAGTGGGAAGGCCTGAAACGAGCTTAGAACCATGTTCAGCTTAATGCAGTGACAGTCCTCCCTGCAATCAGGCTTCCCAGAATTCTGCTTCTTGTTGTCATTGTTGTTCAGTCGTTAAGTTGTGTCCGACTCTTCGTGACCCCATGGACCATAGCACACCAGTGCTCAAATTCATATCCATTGCATCGGTGATGCTATCTAGCCATCTCATCCTCTGCCGTCCCCTTCTCCTTTTGCCTTCAATCTTTCCCAGCATCAGGGTCTTTTCCAGGGAGTTTTCTCTTCACATTAGGTGGCCAAGATATTTGAGCTTCAGCTTCAGTATCTGTCCTTCCAATGAGCACTCAGGGTTGATTTCCTTTAGGATGGACTGATTTGACCTCCTTGCAGTCCAGGGGACTCGTAAGAGTCTTCTCCAGCACCACAGTTCGAAGGCATCGATTCTTCGGCGCTCAGCCTTCCTTATAGTCTAGCTCTCACAGCCATACGTTGCTCCTGGGAAAACCATAGCTTTGATTATACGGACCTTTGTCAGCAAGGTGATGTCTCTGCTTCTTACTGTGCTGTCTAGGTTTGCCATAGCTTTCCTCCCAAGGAGCAAACGTCTTTTAATTTCATGGCTACAGTCACCGTCTGCAGTGATCTTGGAGCCCAAGAAAATGAAATCTGTCACTGCTTCCATTTCTTCCCCTTCTATATGCCAGGAAGTGATGGGGCCAGATGCCATGATCTTAGTTTTTTTTAATGCTGAGTTTCAAACCAGCTTTTGCACTCTCCACTTTCACCCTCAGCAAGAGGCTCTTGAGATCCTCTTCGCTTTCTGCCATTAGGGTAGTATCATCTGCGTATCTGAGGTTGTTGATAATTCTCCCGGTAATCTTAATTCCAACCTGTGATTCATCCAACCCAGCGTTTCTCATGATGTACTCTGAATATAAATTAAATAAGCAGGGCGACAATATACAGCCTTGTCGTACTCCTTACCCAATTTTGAACCAATCGGTTGTTCCATGTCTGGTTCTTACTGTTGCTTCTTGTCCCTCATACAGGTTTTTCAGGAGACAGGTAAGGTGGTCTGGTACTCCCATCTCTTTAAGAATTTGCCAGAGTTTGTTGCGATCCACACAATCAAAGGCTTTAGCGTAGTCAATGAAGCAGAAATAGACGTTTTTCTGGAATTCTCTTGCTTTCTCCATGATCCAGCGAATGTTGGCGATTTGATCTCTAGTTCCTTTGCCTCTTCGGAACCCAGGTTGTACTTCCAGTAGTTCTCGGTTCACATACTGCTGAAGCCTAGCTTGTAGGATTTTGAGCATAACTTTGCTGGCATGTGAAATTAGTGCAACTGTACGGTGGTTTGAACACTCTTTGGCATTGCCCTTCTTTGGAATTGGAATGTAAACTGACCTTTTCCAGTCTTGTGGCCACTGTTGAGTGTTCCAAATTTGTTGGCATATTGAGTGCAGCACTTTAATAGCATCATCTTTTAGGATTTTAAATAACTCAGCTGGAAGACTGTCATCTCTGCTAGCTTTGTTGTTAGTAATGCTTGCTAAGGCCCACTTGACTTCACTCTCTAGGATGTCCGGCTCAAGTTCAGTGACCACACTATCATGGCTATCAGGGACATTAAGATCTTTCCTGTATAGTTCCTCTGTGTATTCTTTCCACCTCTTCTTAATCTCATCTGCTTCTGTTAGGTCCCTGCCTTCTTTGCCCTTTATCATGCCCGTCTTTGCACAAAACGTTCCCTTGAGATCTCCGATTTTCTTGAAGAGATCTCTAGTCTTTCCCATTCTATTGTTTTCCTCGATTTCTTTGTATTGTTCATTTAAGAAGGCCTTCTTGTCTCTCCTTACTATTCTCTGGAACTTTGCATTCAGTTGGATATATCTTCCCCTTTCTCCCTTTCTTTTCGCTTCCCTTCTTCCCTCAGCTACTTGTATAGCCTCATCAGACAGCCACTTGGCTTTCTTGCATTTCTTTTTCTTTGGGATGGATTGAGTTGCTGCCTCCTGAACAATGTTACGGACCTCCGTCCATAGTTCCTCAGGCACTCTGTCTATCAGGTCTAATCCCTTAAATCTGTTCCTCACCTCCACTGTATATTCATAAAGGATATGATTTAGGTCATACCTGAATGGTTTAGTGGTTTTCCCTACGTTCTTCAATTTAAGCCGAAATTTTGCAAGAAGCAGCTCATGATCTGAGCCACAGTCAGCTCCAGGTCTTGTTTTTACTGCCTGTATAGAGCTTCTCCATCTTTGGCTGCAAAGGACATAATCAATCTGATTTCGATATTGACCATCTGGTGATGTCCATGTGTAGAGTCGCCTCTTGTGCTGTTGGAAAAGAGTGTTTGCTATGATCAGCGTGTTCTCTTGGCAAAACTCTATTAGCCTTTGTTCATTTTGTACACCAAGGCCATGCTTGCCTGTTATCCCAGTGATTTCTTGACTTCCTACTTTAGCATTCCAATCCCCTATGATGAAGAGGATATCTTTTTTTGGTGTTAGTTCTAGAAGGTGTTGTAGGTCTTCATAGAACCGATCAGCCTCAGCTTCTTCGTCCTCAGTGGTTAAGGCATAGATTTGAATTACTGTGATGTTGAATAGTTTGCCTTGGATTCGTGCTGCGATCATTCTGTCGTCTTTGAGATTGTACCCCAGTACTGCTTTTCCCACCCTTTTGTTGACTATGAGTGCTACTCCATTTTCCTCCAATTAAGGAGACCCCACCATCTCCTGAAAAGCTCTTATGTTAGGATGTTTCTCCAAATGTTTGGCTGAGATATACTTCCTTGACATTTTCACCCATTAGTTCTAGTCCTGCCCTCTGGAGCAACAGTGAACAAATCTGCTCCATCTTCTGCATGACAACCCTTCTGGTATTTGAAGACAGCTATCATTTCTTCCCTTAATCTTCTTTTCTTTCATAGAATCATAGAATAGTAGGGAGGGCCCTACAAGACCATCGAGTCCAACCCCCTGCTTAATGCAGGAATCCAAGTCAGAGAATCCCTGACAGATGGCTGTCCAGCCTCATCTTGAATGCCTCCAGTGTGGGAGAGCCCACTACCTCCCTGGCTTTCTTCCTACATGTTTGTGAAGACTATTATTGGGTGCTATTAGAGCTGTTCTCTCTGTTGCAGTGCATGAGCCTTCATCCATTGTTACCCCCAACTTTATGTCTCCCTTCCCCGTAGGATTCAGTTTAAAGCCCTCCTGATGAAGTTCTTCATGCTGTGGCCAAATACATTCTTCCCAGCCTTTGTGAGGTGCAACCCATCCCTTGCCAACAGTCCATCTTCCAGGAAGTATAGCCCATGGTCCCAGAATCCAAATCTCTCTAATTGGCACCTCCTTCATAGCCATTCACCCAGAGGATTTTTCTTTCTCTTTCTATCCCTCTTCCAACTACTGGAAATATGGATGAGAAAACGATCTGGGCCCCAAAGTTCTTGAGTTTCCTTCCCAAAGCTTCAAAGTCTGATGTGATTTCTTCATAGCTCCACTTGGCGGTCTCATTTGTTCCCACATGGATGAGAAGAAAGGGTTACCTGTCAGTGGGCTTTATGAGGGCAGGCAACCCTTCAGTCATGTCTCTAATCCATCCTCCCGGGAGACAGCATACCTCGCGAGTCCATGGGTCTTCACGACATACTTGGGTTTCGATGCCATGCAGTAAGAAGTCTCCCACTACTACTACTCTTCTCTTCTTGTTGTTGTAGGCCTTGGCTTCATCGCCTCTGCTTGGCTGACCTTCAGCCTCTTGCTCGCTCTCATGCAGGTTCCCCTGTAATTCTTCCTCTGCAGGCTGTCCTCCAGTCTCATCCTCAAGTACCTGGAAATGTTCCCTAGTTCCATTGCCTCCACTGGTGCTGAGTGTCTTCTAGTTCTTCTGTGCCTAACTGTCACCCTTTTCCAAGGAGTATCCTCTACTTAATTTTTCCTCACCTCAGCAGTTTCCTCTTCTGCCTCAGCTTGCTGTTGCTCTTCTAACTCCTGTACTTCACTTTGCTGCTGTAGTTCCACCGTTCTGTCCAAGAACTCTTCGTGTTCTCTTATTCCCTGGAGGATCAACACTCTCCACTCCAGTCCTCTTACTTTTTCTTCCAGCAGTGTGATCAACTTGCACTTGTTGCACGTGTAGGCCATGTTGTTCTCAGGCAAGAAAACAAACATGGCACACACCTTGCAGGTCACCACCACTGGAGAGTCTTGTCCTTCCATAGTCTCTTTTCACTTTTTGTGTCTAGCTTTCTGGTTGTTCTAGAGTATCCTGTGCCTGGTCCTCTACTCACTGCAGGCTAAAAACCCACTCTTTGCCTTTGTCTCCTTTGTCTCTTCTGCCACTGCAACTCCCCTGGCCACCTCCTGTTTGCTCCCCCTGTTCACTCGCTCTGATCACTCACTCTGTGGCAGCTTGCTTGCTTCTATAGACCCAAGACCAGCTTCTTTTCTTTAGGCTAAACAAACACAACTCTTTCAACCATTCTTCATAGGTCTTAGTTTTCAGATTATTTTAGTTACCCTTTTCTCCACACTTTTCAGTTCGTGTGTGTGTGTGTGTGTGTATATATATATATATATATATATATTACAGCTGGGGCAACCATATATATATGGGGCAACCAGAACTATATACAATATTCTAAGAGAGCAATCCTGTAGCCCGCTAGACACTGTCTAGCAGGCCATAGGATATGCTGTATTCCAGGAACTGACCTCGGAGCCCACGCTTCGAGGTCAGTTTGTGGAAATCTGACCTCCCTCCTCATCCGTGCTGCCTCCAAGGCAGCGCGGAGTAGCCCTGTCCTCCACGCTTGGAAGACGAGTGTGGAGCGACTGAAAAGGGGCGGGGCTGGGGGCATTCCAGGGCGGAGAAAGCGGAGCTACATGTGTCGACACATCGTATGTGTCGTACGGCAGCTTCCTCTCCTGGTCGGCCCCCTCCCACCGCTAGACAGCTGGAAACGGCTGTCTAGTGAAAAAGAGCAAAGCAGGAGAGGCACGGAGGGAATGATCCCCCCGTGCCTCTCCTGCCTTGCTTTGGATAGGCGGTCGCCTCCGAGGTTGAAGGCAAACACTTATCAACTTAGGATTGCGCCCTAAGTGTGGTTGTGCCAATTATTGATATAGTGGCATTATTATATTTGCTATTTTACTTTCAATCCCTTTTATAATCCCAATTACCTTTTTAGAAGTGGAGGCTAGTGGCTCTGATGTCAGTGGGACAGTGTATCCACTCTGGGTTTCAGTCAGAACCAGTCAGAACTCTTGGATAGTTCCTGACATCAGAGCCACCAAACTCCACCACTTCTTAGCCTTTTTCACTACATCAACACTGTGTTGACATTTTCGGTTAACTACCTACAACATTCCCAAGATCTCTTTTCTGGGTAAGTCATAGCCAGTTCAGCCCCTTTAGTATATATGTTGTTAATATTTTTAAAATATAGTAATGTTAAACATTACGATTTTAGCATGCATTCTCACATATAGGGACCCTAAACCTGAAAGCAGAGAAAAGTGTAGTGTTAGAGGCCTGTGCTACTACGCTTTAAAAAAAATAACTTGAAGTCACTGATGCTGGAGACCACATGCTGCGGCGGGAGGGGGGTGATAATTCTTCCAGCCTGCCATATCTGCTCTTAGATTCTTACAGCACGTACCATAACTCCTGCATATTCTCATCCCCTACTGTAACTAAGCATATAATCAAGTCTAAGCAGGTATAACTGAAACAACCACTTATTGCTTTCCTGTCTACTCTCCCTTTCCCTTTCTCTCATATTTATCCAGATTAGTTTGCTCTCACAACTGACTGTTGCAAAATTTCACTCCTTTAGGGCACAATCCCATGCTTATTTAGACAGAAAAAGTCCTATAACTCCCAGCATGCCCCAGCCAGCCAAGCATAGGAGTGTGCCTTTAGTGGCTGAAAAACACTGTGTCATTTCCAACAGGCAGTGGGCAGAGCAGTCCTAAACTGGGCCAAGGAGGAGCAGAGTGATGGAATTACTGCCTCATCCCCGAAATCAACCAGGGCAGATGGTATTTGGGGGGTGGGGAGCTGGTTTTGCCACGCTTTTCAGCCCAGTGGAATGATATATTTTGAATTTCCCCCTGCCATTGGCAGCGATGGGGAGGGGTAAAATTACCTACACCAGTTCCAGGGCTGGCATAGCTCATAGCTGGATTAGGTCGGTTTGGGAGAATGGAAGGCAGATCCAAAGGTGGTTACTTTCTGCCCCAACCCACAGAATGGCCCCTTTTTGGCCCATTCTGCCAGCTATTGCTGGTGGCAATAATAGCAGGCACAGTGGAAGCCTCCATTGTGGCAGAACCCCCCCCCCCCCAGTCCTCTCCACCAGTGAAGGGACACCAATGCACCATCTTAAGACTGGGTTCTTAATTTTATTTATTTATTTATTTATTTATTATTAATAAATTTATCGCCCATCTGGCTGGTCACCCAGCCACTCTGGGCGATGTACAGCATACAATAAAACAGTTTAAAACAATAAAATTCTACTATAAAAACATTTTCTAAAATATCCTAACCCACCCCAAATGCCTGCCTGAACAACCACGTTTTTAATGCACGGCGGAAGCTCATTAAAGAGGGGGCATGACGGAGTTCCCTAGGGAGGGAGTTCCACAGAGTGGGGGCCACCACAGAAAAGGCCCTCTCCCTCATCCCCACCAGTCTAGCTGTCCTGGCTGATGGGACAGAGAGAAGGCCATCCGAGGCTGATCTTGTTAAGCGGCCTGTCTGGTGCTGCTGGAGGCGTTCCTTAAGATAGGCTGGGCCGGAACCATATAGGGTTTTAAAGGTCAAAACCAACACCTTGAATTTGGCCCGGAAAACAACTGGTAACCAGTGCAACTCCTTCAGCACTGGAGTGATGTGATCTCGCCGGCGGCTGCCTTTAATCAGGCGAGCCACTGCGTTCTGTACCAGCTGCAGCTTCCGAACCATCTTCAAGGGTAACCCCACGTAGAGCGCATTACAGTAGTCTAAACGAGAGGAGACCAGGGCATGTACTACCGATGGGAGCAGATGGTCGGGAAGGAAGGGGCGCAGCCGCTGTATCAGATGGAGTTGATACAGCGCTGTCCGGCTCACAGCTGACACCTGAGCCTCCATGGACAGCTGGGAGTCCAAAATGACCCCCAGGCTGAGGACCTGGTCTTTCAAGGGTAGCCGCACCCCATTCAACACCAGGTCAACATCCCCCAGCCTCCTCTTGTCTCCCACCAAAAGTACCTCGGCCTTGTCAGGGTTGAGCTTCAGCTTATTCCTCCCCATCCAGCCACTCACCGTCTCCAGACATTTGGACAGGGGTTCTACGGCCAACCTTGGTGAAGATTTGAATGAGAGGTAGAGCTGCGTGTCATCCGCATACTGATGACACCGCACCCCAAACCTTCTGATGATAGCCCCCAGCGGCTTCACATAGATGTTAAATAGCATTGGGGAGAGGATGGAACCTTTTGGCACCCCACAAGTGAGTGGCCATGGGTCCGAAACCTCCTCTCCCAGTGCTACCCTCTGGAACCTGCCGGAGAGAAAGGACCGGAACCACCGCAACATGATGTCTCCAGTGCCCAACCCCTCAGGCAGTCCAGGAGGATACCATGGTCAACGGTATCAAAAGCCGCTGAGAGGTCGAGGAGAACAAGGAAGGAGCATTCACCCCTATCCAGAGCCCTCCTCATATCATCCACCAAGGCGACCAAGGCCGTTTCTGTCCCATGCCCAAGCCTGAAGCCCGACTGAAATGGGTCTGGATAATCAGTTTCTTCCAAGTGTGCCTTCAACTGCATCGCCACCACCCGCTCAATCACCTTGCCCAAAAATGGCAGATTTGAGACTGGGCGAAAGTTGTTCAGAACTTGAGGATCCAAGGAGGGCTTCTTTAAGAGCAGTCTTATCACTGCCTCCTTGAGGGCTGATGGCATCACTCCCTCCTCAAGGGAGGCGTTCACTAGCGCTCCGATCCCCTCACCCAGTTTCTCTCTGCAGCCCATAATGAGCCAAGATGGACAAGGATCAAGTAAGCAGGTGGTCGGCCTTTCAGATGAAAGCACCTTGTCCACTTCATTAGGAGGAAGAAGCTGGAACCAATCCCACAAAACCGGTTTGCCACAGGCCGCCTCTTGCTCACTAACTGTATCCACAGCGTGCGGAGTAACACACCTAATCTGATCAATTTTATCTGCAAAGTGCCTTGCCAAGGCCTCACAGGAGGCCTTAGAATGCTCCAGTGGTTCAGGAGCCACAGGACTGACCAGGCTCCAGACCACTTGGAACAGCCTCCTGGGACAGCACTCTGCAGACGCGATGGAGGCAGCATAATATTCCTTTTTTGCTGCCTTCACCGCCACGTGATAGGCTGAAGATACAGCTCTAGCCCGTGTCTGATCGTCTTTGGAGCGAGACTTCCGCCACCGGCGCTCTAGCCGTCTCACCTCCTCTTTCAGAGCTCGTAACCGCGGATTGAACCATGGTGCAGTCTGAGCCCTGTTCGGGGGGAGAGGGCATTTTGGAGCCACCTGATCTAATGCCCCAGTGATTGCAGCATTCCAGCCACCCACCAGGGTCTCGACCGAGTGGCCGTTGGCGTGCCCCAGAGAATCCCCAAGTGCGTTCAGGAATCCATTTGGAGCCATAAGACGCCTAGGGTGGACCATTTTAATGGGTCCTCCACCCCTGCGGAGGGGTTGTGGAACCGAGAAGCCCAACGTCACCAGACAGTGACCTGACCATGACAAGGGGGTGGTGGATATACCCCCGACTTCCAGATCACTCCCCGCTTCTCCAGAAACAAACACAAGGTCTAGTGCATGACCAGCTACATGGGTGGGCCCAGTTAGAATATGGTGCAGCTCTCAGGAGGCCATGGTCTCCATGAAGTCCCGAGGTGCTCCTGTGAGGATGGCCTCTGAATGTATGTTGAAGTCCCCCAACACCAATAAGTTAGGGGACTGTACACGCACATTAGAGACCACCTCAAGCACCTCAGCCAGGGAGTCAGTCGTGCAGCGGGATGGACGGTACACAAGCAGAATCCCCAGACTGCCCTTTGGGCCCAATCTCCAGTACATGCACTCAGCAACCTTGGTCTCCCGGAGAGGGGGTCTGGTGAAGACCAAGGACTCTCGGTAGATAACAGCCACTCCCCCTGCCTGATCCCCAGCCCTCGGCTGCTGTGCATACAAAAATCCGGCTGGACACATGGCTGCAAGGGTTGGAGCAGCAGCCTCGGCCAGCCAGGTCTCCGTAATACATGCCAGGTCTGCACCCTCATCCAGGATCATGTCATGGATGAGGGAGGTTTTCTGGGTAACAGACCTGGCATTGCAGAGCAGCATACGAAGGCCAGAAGATGGGGTCACGCTTTGGCTCTGGACAGGCCCAGAGCAGGGGACAGATACTACACATCTCTCCCTTGTTCCCCTTACCTGACATGGCCTGCCCCTAGCACTCCGCCAGCGCCTGCCGCCCAGCCTCGGTATGTTCTGGCCCCCAACACTCCCCCCACTGCCTCCATCAGGTGGACACATGCCCCCTCGCTCCCACCTATCAGGCAGGCTACCCACCCCTAAAAACACAACAAAATCCCCCAGAAAAACAACAACAACAACAACAAACAATTAAAAAAACAATTAAAAATAATTTATTTTATTTATTATTTACTTAAAAATAAATTTAAGTAAATAATAAATTTACTTAAATTTATTATTTACTTAAAAATAATGCCAGGCAGGAGTCCACAGGGAAGGCGTGGTGGTGGTGGCGGTGGCGGCGGCGGCGGCGGCGGCAGCCCCCCCACCTCTTCCCCGGTGGTGGTGGCTTCTCCTGCAGGCCCTGGCTCTCCCAGGCCACCTCAGCCAGCCAGCTTATGTAGCCCCTCCAGGGAGGGGCAGGTGGAGCAGCACAGCTGGCTGGGTACCTGGGGGCCTGGTCCTGCAGGGACTGGCGGTCTGCCAGGCAGAAGTCTGCAGGGAAGGCCTGGTGGTGGTGGTGGTGGCGGCGGCGGTGGCGGCAGCAGCAGCAGCAGGCCCAGCAGCAGCAGCAGGCATGCCTCTTCCCCGGTAGTGGTGGCTTCTCCTGCAGGCCCTGGCTCTCTCCTGCAGGCCCTGGCTCTAGCTTAATGTTTAATTCTCTCTAGTTACCAACATTCGGGGGCTAGGATTGCACTCTTAGTTTTATTAATGAAATATTGTAATTTAAATCCATTGATTCTCAGGCTCTTGTTCTCCGTTAACCTAAATAACATACGGGGGACACAGGCAAAATGCTGCTTTATGGGATTACTTTCATCCAGCTTTCTCTGAATGTGCTCAACTAAGAGTTGAGGATATCCAAGACCGGGTTCTTTATACTTAATTCAGCCTTCATTGGTAAACATGATTTACAAGTGCCAAATGCTTTTTTGATTTAAAAATGCTAGAATAATAGTATGCATATATATTATGGATTATTAATTCAGAAGGTGGTAACTGGTTGCAGTGTTTTTCAGCAGTGGCACCTCCAGGTTTCACACAAATCACTGATTGTCATGTTTTACTGTACTCATTGCAATCAGTGCATTGTTTTGACAATCAAGAATGTCTGGGTGATATCTGAGGAGTCACAAAGATAGATATTCAGAGTGGTGCTTATGCAAAATATTCTCTCCTTCTTTTCTGAGTTCATGATCACCACTGTTGGAAGAATGGGTACAACCACATAAGCTACATTTCATATATCATCTGTGAAAGTATTCCAATTCCCAGTGGGATTTGTTTGCAAGTTTGAATGGTCTGAACCATGAACAAATATAAAGGTGGGACCTTTAATCAATTAGTTTAGAGGCATGTACACCCTGATCCTGACAATCTGATCCACCCAAGCACTTTATTTTAGAAGATATTTTTATCCCACTAATTTCCACCCAAAGCTAATTTGCAAAATGGATTACATGAACAACATAATAGGTAATACTCACTAAAACAGAGGTGGAGGATTTCCAGACCACATACTTAATCCGACCCGTGGAGGCTTGGGCTCCCTACCTGGCCCCATCCACTCCCTTTCCCAAGCCCCTCCCCCTCCCCAATCTGCACACATGGTCTGGGGACTACTGGAGGCTTGGGGAGGAAGTGGGGAGAGGAACCCCCTTGTTATCTCTGATCACAGATTGGAGCTCATCCGGCCCCCCATCTGATCTGAGTTTCCGACCCCTGCACTAAAACAAATTAAAACAATAAAACCAGAAAAATCCAAACAATCTAAACAAAGCAAGAGTAGTTCAACCCAGTTTTCTTAACTCGATTTATATTTTTAACTCAATTGATCCCAAGGGTGCGCTGAAATAAAACTGCCATTATTAACTAGTGCCTCAAAATTAATAAAAGAGCAAGGCAACAAGCTTCTCTGGGGAGTGAGTTCCATAACCTCAGTGCTGCCACTGAAATGGCCCTGTCCTCTGCAGCCGCCCTCGGTACCTCTGACAGAGAAGAAACAGAGCAGGCCTTTTGTAGATGACCTAAGTGTATGGGTAGGTTCATACAGAAGATGATTCACAAGGTACCCACTCCCAGACTGTTGGGCTTTAAAGGTCAAAACCAGCAGCACCTAAAATTAAGACCAGAATCCATCTGGGAGCCAGTGGAACAATTTTAAAATTATGCTGTGTGCCTTGTTCCTATAAACAGTTTTGCAGCAGCATTCTGTACCAACTGCAGTTTCCGAGTACACTTCAAGCCAGCATCATTTTATTTACTTATTTGAAACATTTGTATATTGCCCCATAACGTAATTTTATCTGGATGGCTTACAATAAAGAGTGTATTGCCATGGAGACCATTATAGTAATGTAATCTGGAAGTCACCAAGGTTAATAAATCCTTCCTCTACAACAAGGGGTGCAGATGGCATATCAGCTTTAGTTGATAGAAGACATTCCTAGCCACTGCTGGCTCCTGGACATCTAGAACATCCCCACACCAGCCTAAAATCATGCATTTAAAATGAGGCTTTCTGCTTCCTGCAAATGCAGGATCATGACAGACTCCCTTTACATGCTCTTCCTTCCCCACCTTTCCCCTTTATCTCAGTTTTTCATATGTTTCATTGGTCTAGCTCCTCTTATTGCAGGTTGTCCTTTTTCACAAGGGAATTCAAGCGCTGTAATCTGATAGCTCATTATCTCTGATCTTTTAAAAAATGGAATAAATCATTTAGTGTGGGAGACGCCCTGGCGATTGACAACATCATCTAAAGGACCCACAAACTTCCATGAGTAACCAATCTCAGTAGCAGGATAAAAGCTCCGTGTGAAGAAGGCCCTAGTAGCAAGGTCAGGTGTAAGAGTTCATCCATACTGCAGAGCTGAGTCTTCAGAGGGAGTGCAATCCTGCCCAACACAGGCTGTACATTTACACCTGGATCAATTGCACCCCCAACTGACAATACCTCCATCTTGTCTAGATTGCCCCCATGTGTTTGCCCCCATCTAATTTCTGGTTTAGCTCTTCCACTGTCTCCTTATGATTAAATGAAAATGAGAAGTAGAGCTGGGTGTCATCGACATGTTGATGATATTTTACCCTAAATCACTGGATGACATCACCCACTGGTTTTATGTAGATGTTAAACAGGAGACAAGATGGCATCCATATGCCAAAGGTCACAGGTAGTAGTTTCCCAGCACTACCTTCCGAGACCCAGGAAGAATTAGATGCACTCCAAAATGCTTCCTCCCAATAATACCACCTTAGGAAGGCAACCTGGAAGGATGCCATGCTTGATGTTATCAGAAGCTGTTGACCAAGTGGGTTACACTCCCAGGACCAGCAGTGACACATTTTCTTCTCATGGCACTGTTGTCTGTTAGTGCAACCAAGGCTGTTTCAGTGCCAAAACCAGATGGGAAGCAAAACTGAAAAGGTTCCAGGTAATCAGTTGAATTCAAGAATCTCTGGTGCTGGGTTATCACCATACACTTGAACACTTCACCCAAGAATGGCATATCTGAGACTGGCTGAAAGGCATTTAATTTGGAGGCATTGAGAGAGTTGCTTTAGGGATAGCCTTACTACAGCCTCCTTCAAAACTGTGCAATGTGCTCCTCTCAACAGGCCAGTTTCTTCCTGGCCAGCTGAAGCAGCCAGGAATGGTGACGATCAAGTGTGCAGTGGTAAGTGCCACCACTCACCACTTGCACTACTTGTCTGAGGCTGCACAAACTGGAAAGTAGCCATTAAAAAAAGAAAAGACAAATGGATGCCCTAGGGATAACTAGCACACGAAAGAGCAGGTGCTAGTCATTTTATTTTGAAGTTGATCACAGCAGGCCACTGAGACATCGTCTAACTCCTTCTGTGGGTCAAATGGTAAAAGACCCCTTATAACAGGGGTGCAGAACCTCTGGCATACAGCCTAATCTGGCCTGTGGGGCACCCCAGTCCAGCTCACACAGCCCCGTCCCCGGAGGAATCCCCTCATAGGGCATCCCCCGGCTGCTATCTCCGATAGGAGACTGGAAATAACAGTGCGGATTCCCCTGCTGGCGCACACCAGTAGCAGAATCTCTGATGTTATCTCCAGTCTCAGGTTGGTGATAGCAGTGGTGAAGCAGGGGGGCAGGTATTGGGACTCGCCCCCACCAGGAAAGCAGCTGCTGTCCCTGCACATGGGCAAGTCCCAACACCCCTCATTCATGCTGCTAAGTCCAATCTGAGTGGAGAGCGTTGGAACTCGCACAAGCAAGTCCCCTTCCGCTTAGCCCACCCTACCTACCCCCTGCAATGGGAGAAGGAGGTGGGGCAACCAAAGCAGCTGGGAGGGGGGTCATCTGGCCCCCCACCTAAAACTAGTTGTGCACCCCTGTTTTACAACTATGAATACTGCTGTGTTGGCCAACATGACAGAGGCAATGGTGGCAGAAAAGTTACTCCTCTTTGCCATTGGGCTCCTTCACACTGAGCTTTTATCCTGTGATTCAGATTGCTCCTTCACAGAAGTTTGTCGGCTCTTTAGATGATGCTGTGACCCTCCAGGGTGTCTCCTGCACTAAATACCCTTTGTTCCGTTTTTAAATAGATTGCAGATAATGAGCTATCAAATTACCCCGTTTTGTTCCGCTTCAGTTCCCTCTGTCAAAAGAGTTAAAGCAGCAAGGAGAAGAATGAGATCAATAAAAGATAATGGAAGACTCAGTTATGGGGGAAGGAGGTGGGGGGAAAGGAAGCACATGAAAAAGGGACTCGCTGTGATCCTGCATTTAAAACAGAAGCAGAAAGCCTGTTTTAAACGCAGGATTTTAGGCTGGTGTAGAGATGCCCATTGTCACCTTGACAGAATAGGCTCTAATGTGAGCTCCAGCCTGCTTGTGGTTGGGTTTAGCACAAATCTTTCACCAGCAGCAGCAGCACCACCACCACCACCACCAGCCTGTCATCCGTGCCATTTCACTGACCTCAGCCAGGTGTCTGTTATTTTTGACCGGGACCCTCTCCCCACTGACTTTCCAGTCTTCAGTATGGGGTCAGGCACAATCTCCTGTTCCCCTCCCAAGCCCAGGGCTAGGATAGTGGTGGGGATGATTCCTGCCACTGTGCTGGCCTTGGAAGTGTAATGTGAAAATAAGCCCTTGCCTCCCCCTGCTCGGAGCGAGAGAGCGGGGAGGAATTGTGTACACACACAGTTGTACTGTACTGTACTCTGAAGGCTGTTAGAAGGCCTTGGAAACCAAGAGCAACTGCACACCTAATCCCGGCCCTCCTGGGGCAGCTTGCAGACTGAAGAGGGCTGGAACTTGTTGGTGCCTTGGAAGTGCAGCACAACTGTGGCAACGATCTCTGCCTCTTTCTCCGGTTCCAAGGCTGGGAGTAAGACTGGGGTTCATCACACTTGCCAGAGGGTGGTGGAACATTCACCATGGTGAGTGAAATTGTAGACCACTGCCTCAGCTGCTTGTAAACTGTGGAGGCCCCCAGGCTCTGACCAGTAGGAGAGGGCATCTAGAGTGATCATCTCAACCACCACCCAGGCCATTTCCCCATCGTTTCGTTAGCTATGCCAGCAGGAAAATCTCCCAGAGCCATCAGAAATCCATCAGGGTCTAATGAGTTTCCAGGACTGAACTATTCAAATTGGCTTCCTCTACCCCTGCAAAGACTATAGGTCATTGTAAATCTAAATCTTGTATGTGTATGCCACAAGTTTTAGGATTGGGACTGTAGTCAATAAAATGCCTTCTCTTAACCAATTAACTGTTTAGCAAACTAATTAAAATCTGAATGCATGTGATATTTGGAAGGGCTTTAATGCAAATAACTGTTTCCCTTGACTCAGTAGAAGCTTCTAATCTTCTTACAGCCAGATCCTATAGATTAGTTTTAGCTGCTTTGGTGCAAACAATAGTTTGCATTGCTAAAGCCACATTCCTTTAACTGGCAAGTGGAAAGATACTTTCTACACAGATTCATTTGGTCTAAAGTCCCCTCTTGGCTGCATCATTGCTCTTGGTTCCAGGACTGAACAGCAGTCCATAGGATATAGTGGTGAAAGGACCATCTCTGGCCTTTCCTTTATCTATTCTGGTACCCACCCCCTTTTAGGGGGTGACACTGGGCAGAGTATCAGAGGAGAGGAGGCGCACAGGAAGTGGAAGAGCACTGGTGTAGCAGAACTGATGTCTGCTCTTGTGTGGGGCTTGCGGCGGGGTTGGTTTCCTGCACGAGTGCTGAGACCTGTAAAACTGATCCTATTAGCCAGGGCCTTGGTACAACAGCTCCCAAAATCAGGGCCTGAGATCAATGCCTTAGTCAACAGCCAAACAGTTCATTTCAGTGCCATTAGCTCAAAACTCCCTTTCTCAGGGGATAGCTGACTCTACAAATCACATTCAGGAGATAATTGGACTCATCTTAACCACATGCTCCTCCTCTTTCAGTATGTCCAGTGCATCTTCTGGAGTCTATCAATAATATTAGTTAACATTTCAAACTATCATCCCTACTGGCATGCATAAAGGGCAGTGTGGTCCCTTGCATAGTGACTGCACAGAATGCACCTTCGACATGCTGTGGAAATGTACACCAATAATACTGGGAGGAACGAGGTAAAAATATGAGGCAGGGAGTAGTCAAGCTGCGTGGTAGACAGGTTAGAGCATTATTGGCAGATGGTGCCAACGGGAGTGGTTTCTCTGCAAACTCTCAAGGCACTGCACTTTCTGTTGTTGATATCAGGCAACTTGAGGTGGCTTTTTTCCAAACTTGAAATATTTGGCATGCTTAGTAAAGGAAACGATAGGACAGTGGATGACTCCCACTATCATTTCTTAATTCCTTCTGCTGAGAAAGGAATTTTGTACCCAAACTCTTCCTCAAGTACAGCTTCTATTTAAATCCTTCCCGCACATGCACACACACACTTTACTTCTCTCTCAGTTGTGAACTTTGTGGCCATGCAGTTTCCACCTCCTGACTGAATTCCTTAAGCACTGAAGTCATAATTTGCACTCTCAGTCATGTACCTCCAGTTTGTTCTTAATTTTTTTTTTTTAAAGCTCAGCATTCTTAAAGGCACAATGGACATGTATTACTTCTGTTCCTTCATGTATTTCCTTGCTGACAAGTTTTCCTTTCTTGGAACCAATTTAAGGACATGCCCAGAAGGAAGCTGCCATGCTGGAGGGCAGGTATAGCATAGTGATTATGCGTATGGGCTGGAAAATCCCACACTTTGATTCAAATCCTCACGAATTCACTCACTGGCCTTGGGACCAAACTACATGTTGTGTGGGAGATCCCTTGGTTGGATCTCCTGTTGTTTCTGTTTTTACATGAAAGTATCTGCGTGTAGAGCTCTGGATTTAATTGGAGCATTGGCAATGGTAGATTCTTGACCCTTTCTGTGGCACCATTTTCCTAAGCTAAATTCCCTTCCCTGGAACTGCTCTTAGACATAAGGGAGTAAGAGCTACTTATATTTCCACCATGGGTGTAATAGCAATTTCAGGGAGGGGACATTTAGAGACTGTGAAAATGGCACTGGGGGGGGGGAATTAAACATGTCCCCCCCCCCGCCCAAGTTGCTGCTCTGATCAAATTCAGAATCTTCCACATCTGCTTTAAAATTAAAATGTTGGGAGATCCAATCACAGGTCTCCCACGTAAAGAGCTGTTTGGCTCTCAAGCAAGCCACTATCAGACCCATTTGTAATATGGAGGTAATAATACTACTGCCTTATAGGCTTGTTCTAAGGATTTCTGAGATAGCGCATGTGATAATGCAGCTGGAGCACTTAAGAAAAGCACTATATATATGCTAAGTATTATTATGCTGAAGTACCCTGCCATATCCCCTTTATGAATCACTGCCTTGTTGTGGCGAAGGGGCTTGCATAACTCAGTGAAGCCATAAGCTATGCTGTGCAGGGCCACCCAAGACGGAGAGGTCATGGCGGAGAGTTCTGACAAAATGTGGTCCACTGGAGAAGGAAATGGCAACCCACTCCAGTATTCTTGCCAAGAAAACCCCATGGAACGTATCACAAGGCTAAAAGATATGACGCCGGAAGATGAGACCCTCAGGTCGCAAGGTGTCCAATATACTACTGGGGAAGAGCAGAGGGATTTCCAAGTCGCGCCAGAAAGAGTGAAGCGGCTGGGCCAAAGCTGAGAGGACGCTCAGCTGTGGATGTATCTGGTGGGGAAAAGAAAATCTGATGCTGTAAAGAACAATATTGTTTAGGAACCTGGAATGTAAGATCAATGAATCAAGGTAAGCTGGAGGTGGTCAAACATGAGATGGCAAGATTGAACATCGACATCTTGGGAATCAGCGAACTAAAATGGACAAGCATAGGCGAATTTAATTCAGGTGACCATTATATCTACTACTGTGGGCAAGAATCCCTTAGAAGAAATGAAGTAGCACTCATAGTCAAGAAAAGGGTGGGAAAAGCAGTACTGGGGTACAATCTCAAAAACGATAGAATGGTCTCAGTACGAATCCAAGGCAAACCATTCAACATCACAGTAATTCAAGTCTATGCCCCAACCACTGAGGCCGAAGAAGCTGAGGTTGATCGGTTCTATGAAGACCTACAACACCTTCTAGAACTAACACCAAAAAAAGATGTCCTTTTCATCATAGGGGATTGGAATGCTAAAGTAGGAAGTCAAGAAATAACTGGGAAAACAGGCAAGCATGGCCTTGGGGTACAAAATGAAGCAGGACAAAGGCTAATAGAGTTTTGCCAAGAGAACACGCTGATCATAGCAAACACTCTTTTCCAACAGCACAAGAGGCGACTCTACACATGGACATCACCAGATGGTCAATATCGAAATCAGATTGATTATGTCCTTTGCAGCCAAAGATGGAGAAGCTCTATACAGTCAGTCAAAACAAGACCTGGAGCTGACTGTGGCTCAGATCATGAGCTTCTTGTTGAAAAATTTCAGCTTAAATTGAGGAACATAGGGAAAACCACTAAACCATTCAGGTATGACCTAACTCATATCCCTTATGAATATACAGTGGAGGTGAGGAATAGATTTAAGGGATTCGACCTGATAGACAGAGTGCCTGAGGAACTATGGGCGGAGGTCCGTAACATTGTTCAGGAGGCAGCAACTCAATCCATCCCAAAGAAAAAGAAATGCAAGAAAGCAAAGTGGCTGTCTGATGAGGCTTTACAAGTAGCTGAGGAAAGAAGGGAAGCGAAAAGCAAGGGAGAAAGGGGAAGATATATCCAACTGAATGCAGAATTCCAGAGAACAGCAAGGAGAGACAAGAAGGCCTTCTTAAATGAACAATGCAAAGAAATCGAGGAAAACAATAGAATGGGAAAGACTAGAGATCTTTTCAAGAAAACCAGAGATCTCAAGGGAATGTTTTGTGCAAAGACGGGCATGATAAAGGACCAAGAAGGCAGGGATCTAACAGAAGCAGATGAGATTAAGAAGAGGTGGAAAGAATACACAGAGGAACTATACAGGAAAGATCTTAATGTCCCTGATAGCCATGATAGTGTGGTCACTGAACTTGAGCCGGACATCCTCGAGAGTGAAGTCAAGTGGGCCTTAGCAAACATTACTAACAACAAAGCTAGTGGAGATGACAGTCTTCCCGCTGAGCTATTTAAAATCCTAAAAGATGATGCTGTTAAAGTGCTGCACTCAATATGCCAACAAATTTGGAACACTCAACAGTGGCCACAAGACTGGAAAAGGTCAGTTTACATTCCAATTCCAAAGAAAGGCAATGCCAAAGATTGTTCAAACTGCCGTACAATTGCGCTCATTTCACATGCCAGCAAGGTTATGCTCAAAATCCTACAAGCTAGGCTTCAGCAGTATGTGAACCGAGAACTACCGGAAGTACAAGCTGGGTTCCAAAGAGGCAGAGGAACTAGAGATCAAATCGCCAACATTCGCTGGATCATGGAGAAAGCAAGAGAATTCCAGAAAAACGTCTATTTCTGCTTCATTGACTACACTAAAGCCTTTGTGTGGATCACAACAAACTCTGGCAAATTCTGAAAGAGATGGGAGTAGCAGACCACCTTACCTGTCTCCTGCAGAACCCGTAAGAGGGTCAAGAAGCAACAGTAAGAACCAGACATGGAACAACTGATTGGTTCAAAATTGGGAAAGGAGTACAACAAGGTTGCATATTGTCACCCTGCTTATTTAACTTATATGCAGAGTACATCATGAGAAACGCCGGGTTGGATGAATCACAGGTCGGAATTAAGATTGCCGGGAGAATTATCAACGACCTCAGATACTCAGATGATACCACCCTAATGGCAGAAAGCGAAGGGAATCTAAAGAGCCTCTTGTTGAGGGTGAAAGTGGAGAGTTCAAAAGCTGGTTTGAAACTCAACATTAAAAAAACTAAGATCATGGCATCTGGTCCCATCACTTCTTGGCATATAGAAGGGGAAGAAATGGAAGCAGTGACAGATTTTATTTTCTTGGGCTCCAAGATCACCGCAGACAGTGACTGGAGCCATGAAATTAAAAGACGTTTGCTCCTTGGGAGGAAAGCTATGGCAAACCTAGACAGCATAGCAAGAAGCAGAGACATCACCTTGCCAGCAAAGGTCTGTATAATCAAAGCTATGGTTTTCCCAATAGTAATGTAGGCTGTGAGAGCTGGACTATACGGAAGACTGAGCACCGAAGAATTGATGCTTTCGAACTGTGGTGCTGGAGAAGATTCTTATG
This sequence comes from Heloderma suspectum, assembly GCF_057233095.1. Taxonomy (NCBI): domain Eukaryota; kingdom Metazoa; phylum Chordata; class Lepidosauria; order Squamata; family Helodermatidae; genus Heloderma; species Heloderma suspectum. The sequence goes on from NC_139461.1 coordinate 237,717,728, forward strand.
AGTCCCCTGGTCTGCAATTAGGTCAAATCAGTCAATCCTAAAGGAAATCAACCCTGACTACTCATTGGAAGGACAGATACTGAAGCTGAAGCTCAAATATTTTGGCCACCTAATGCGAAGAGAAAAGTCACTGGAAAAGACCCTGATGCTGGGAAAGATTGAAGGCAAAAGGAGAAGGGGACGGCAGAGGATGAGATGGCTAGATAGCATCACCGATGCAATGACTGTGAACTTGAGCACACTCCGGGAGAGAGCGGAGGACAGGAAGGCCTGGCGTGCTATGGTCCATGGGGTCACGAAGAGTTGGACACGACTTAACGACTGAACAACTACAACCCTGCCATATATACTATATGGAATGGACTTGCTGAAATTATATTTTTATTAATAATAAATAGATTTGTATACTGCTTAAATACATTAATATACATCATAATAAATACAAAAACATTAAAACTAAATACAGCAACATAATTAGTAAACAAACTGGGCAGCACAATCACTCAGGGAAGTCCTGTGTAAAAAGATGGGTCTTCAAGAGGTGAGCATGCCACAGTTGGCATCTCCTGAATGCCAGGGGGAAGGGCATTCCATGAAATGGGTGCCACCAAATGGTACTTTTGGTTCCCTCCATAAGTATTCATGGGCATGGCTTAGGCTAAACTCTGCTCTGAGGTTGTTTTTTACTCCTTTTTCTACGGCCAGTACTTAGACACGAACACAAAAGCAGACTCCCTCTTACCTACACCTCACCTGAAATATGCTACAGTGCAGGAAGCAGGGGTATTTTGAACCTTGAGTTAGGTAGGCAATTGTCATTTGAGAGTTTTCTACACCTGGGAATATAGTCGCTACTCTCTTGTCACCGTTGTGGAAACAGCTGGCATGACACTCAGTCTGAGGAATTTTAAAGGAGCCCAATGCAAAAAGCAGGAAAGTCAAACTCTCCACGATTGAAAAATGCCAGATAACGATCCTACGACCCCCACTCCCATCCACCAAAAATCTGGCTGAGGCTCTGTTTTATGCCTGATTTTGTTTCATGGTTAATACAGCCCTGTTCTTGCTACCTCTTCATCCTTTTGTATACTTATCAAACCCCTGCACTGAAATTAGTATTCAGGATGAAAACTAGTCTGTCCTACATTTTGTATTTGTTTTCTCCCCCCCTCACTTTTTAATTACATGAGATATATGCATGAAGACAGCATCTATGTCTTTTCTTCATTTCCACTGTATGTTCTAATTACACTAGGAGCTCTATGATTTTTTTAAAAGTTATTGAAAGGAAACAATGCAATTATCAGATACAAAACTCTTTTGAAACATCTCCATGTTGCCCCTTCCATCAATCCTCAGCAGAAAAGCAACATTAAAGTTCTACTGAGGGAGATAAGTGAAAATATTAAATAAAAAAGGAGGAACTAAAAGAATCCAGATTTATTCAGTTAAGAAAGTTATATTTTTAAAAGTGAATCAGAGGAGCTTTATGAAATGTTTGTGGCTTATCAGGGTGCTCAAACCATCTTAAGAGTCCTTTTTTTGATCAAACTAAATTTTACCCATAATGGGAATAATTTACCAAATACAGCTACTATGCATTGGACTACCATGTTAAACCGTTTTAAATCATTGGTAGCTTCTCAGAAGTACTGCTTCATAGATTGCATCCAATTAGACTATGCCTGAAGTAGGGATGTCAGAGAATTCCGCCACGGATCTCGGTGAGGCCGAATGCCAGTGCATTCGGCCCCTCGAAATCCGTGGCGGAACGAAGCCCCCCGCCCCACGAATGGCGCGCGAAACAGAGCACTTACGTGCCGCCATTCGCTTCTTCATTATAGCCATGATAGGCTACGTAAATACTTATGTAGCCTATCACAGCTAACACAGGGACACCATTTGCGTCCCTGCGGAGGCCGTGATAGACTATGTAAGTATTTATGTAGGCTATCGCGGCAAAAAAAAGGGGGGGAACGCAAATGGCGGTGCCCACGGCGGCCGCCATTTGCATTCCCCCTTTTTTTTTTGCCGTGATAGGCTACGTAGATATTTACGTAGCCTATTACGGCAAAAGACAGGGGCGCAAATGGCGGCGGCTATGGTGGCTGCCATTTGCATCTCTGTGCAGGCTGCCCAGCAGCCGGATGTCCGGCTGCGGGCAGCCCCGGCCGGCGGCTCTGCGGAGTTGCCGTGGAGCAGAGCTGGCCAGGGAGAATTTCGGGGGGAGGGACAGAGCGCCCCCCCCACAAATGTCACCCTTCGAAAAGGTAAGTGACTTTCATACATCCCTAGCCTGAAGTGACCTTAATGCCTAAAAGTTAAAAAAAAAAAAAAAAGTCTAAGAGCTCCTGATGTCATTCCACCACTGAAACTAAATAGCCTGTCCAGAATCAGGCTGGGAGATTGTATGCCTGAGAAGTCTGCTTTTGTTGCACTGAGCTCCATGACCTGAGAACAGAATACAATTGTAATAAAGAAATAAGGGTGCTTCCAGACAGAAGGTTCCTAGTGTTACCAACTGGAAGGCATTGTGCAACAATTCCATCCTTTTTTTTTTTTTTACCTTAACATATTCTTTGTGGTAAGGAAAAAGATGGAAGAAGTGCTGGGAAAACATGGGAGGGCTACAAGTGGAAGATGATGAAGTCTGGACCCCAGTAAAATCCATGAGTGAGGCACGGTGATGGCACCAGAAAAGCCTTGTCTGGAAGCACGCTGAATCTTTGTATTCTGTATTGGGAAAGAAGCATTCTGAGAGTGTCAGCTGTCTGCCAGAGACTCTGAACGATACCTCACACACTGTTGGGATTTAATAAATGTTAACAAATAACCAAGTAAGCCTGTATTCAAGGTGACTCAAAAGCTCTACTGCGAAAGGTAGTGAGCTGCTGAAGTGACATGAAAAATGCTTCCGAGGCAGAAGATGATCCGGGTGATAAAAAGCCAGCTACCAAGCCAGTCCACTGGGCCATCTAGCCTAACATCAACAAAGTTGACTGGTATTCTGGGGTCTCAGAGGAGCTAAAAAAAATCCCACGTGCCTAGTTGCTTCTGTGCCTTTGCAGTATTAGAAATATTTATTCAGCCTTAGAGAGGACTGGCACCTAAATATTTGGTACCTACATCTAGGAATTTAAAATATTTCTTCCAGTCTAGGAGATGACTTTCCTATTCCTACGACCTCATAACTGGAGTTTATTGAACTCAAGGGCTGAAATTGTAAGCCTGGGGTTTCCAAGTGGTGCCCACAGACACCTCTTTTGGCACCCGCCAGTCTTCTTGCCTATCCTGAATTGTAATATATATAAATACACACACACTGGGAAGCTGGCATGCTGCAAAGCAAAGTGCTGGCCTCTAGCACTGTATTGTTTATTTCCAACAATGCCTCTGGGGTCTACATGGGCTCCAGAGACATTCTTAGAAATTAAAAATGGTGGGTGGCTGCTTTGTTTTGAAGTATACACAGCCATCCAGATCAAAGAAAAAGGTATGCTGGTGGTGGTAGGGAGTGTCCTGTGTGGCTAGGGGGAGCAGGGAGCATCCTGGTGGGCTGGGGGAGGGGGGTAGTGAGAACAAGTGTGTGTTAGCTGCTTTGTTTGTTTGAACATGGTGTGTGTTCTGCCTGGGTTTTGTATGTGTGGTGTGTTTTTCCTGGCTTGTGTGTGTGTGTTTTCTCTGAGCATCACCAGTTTTGTCTTCTGTGAAATGAATATTTGTGCTTTTTGGAGGGAAATATGTGATTTGGCATTTGGTCAGGGCTGGTGCAGCCCCCAGTAGGCCCTTAGCATAGTGCTGCCAATGGGCCCCTCACTTACACACCACCCAACCTGCCTCCCTGCACCAGGGCCAGCCACCACTCCATTTCAAAACAAAACTTTTTTTAAACTTACATTTTGATCTAAACAAATTGGTTGCTACCTTTGGAGTGGGGATGGCCAATGACGGTACAGGAGCAGTGAAGGGGTGGCCTTTTTGCCACTCCTGTGCCCTCATTGTCCCCCCCCCCCAGGGCAGCATCTGATTGGTTCAGGTTGCTGCTACTCAAAATGTAAGGTTAAAAATGGTTTTGTTCTGAAGTGAAGCAGCACAGGCCCTACAAGCTCGCCTGGCCGACTGCTGCAGCAGCACTTTCTTTTACCCATGCCTAGGAGGAGGACTGGAGGAGGAGGAGGAGGAAGAGCAACTACAACAACACCAGTCTGCCCCTGGCAGTAGCTGCTGGGCAGGATCAGGCCTGGGCCCTTTTGAGCCTCTGGTCCCTTAGCAGCTGCCTGCTCATGCCGACCCCTGATGCCAGGCTTACGTTTGGTGCTCAGAACCCACTTCTGCCCTGTACTCAGTTTCTTGGCCAGGTTACTTCCCTCTGAGCCTCATCAGTTTCCTGTTTGTGCAATGTGTTTTGGAACAGAAAACTATGGGTTCAAAAGAGTGGTTTTGTGTTTTGGAGCTCAGATCCCACGCTACCTTATACTTAGGCTCTTGGGCATGTTCCTTTTATTTTAGTCTCACAAGTTTGCCTTCATGGAAATGTGGTTGGTGACTGCCAAGGCCACCCATGGCTGCAATTTTGTGCCTCGGCAAGCCCCTGTGGCAGCCATTGTGAGAGTACCAATGACACTCTCAGAATTCCAGATGTGCCCACAGATCCAAAAAGTTTGGGAACCCCTGTGTAAGTGTAAGGGATCCACTCTTCCAACGAACAAAGCCCTAGGGTTGCTAATCTTTTTTTAATCCCAGTAGTAGCATAAAATATTTAATTACCTTTTTTCCAAAGCTGGCAAAACTGACAGCGTTAAGTTTAGATTATTTAAACAAATTAACCTATGTGCAAACAAGCTATGGCTAATGTTTCCCTCTGGTGAGAGATGGCAATTCAGCTATTATTTATGTGGTTATTTAAAATATTGATACCCCACTCTTATAGGTCAAGGCGGCTTACAAAGACAGTAAAATACAATACAACAAAAACAGAAGTATATACAAGGAACAACCAACAATTAAAATAAACAATAAAACAGTTCAAAAACAACATCAGCAAGAAGCATAATCAAACATAAGAAAAAGCCAGAGTTAAAAACCAGAGTAAGCAATCAGAAAGAGTGCATATAATTACAGTACGCAAGCAATAAAAACCTAGCTTTTAAATAGGAAGGTGGTAGAAGGCCAACAAAGGAGGCGGCAAGGCAAACCACCCTGGCAACAGAGTTCCAAAGTCTGGGTGTGATCATAGAGGCCTCCTTCTTGTCAGTCCCCACCCCCTGCCTGCCCATGCAATGGCAATTCCTGGCCTTTGCCTTACTAAAACTTCACACGCCACATCCACATGCCTCTTTGTTGCCAAACTTTTCCAGTGACTAGAGGAATTGCATCCAAACAACTTAATGTGGCTTGTGGGTTGGTAATAAGATAGCTGTATTTCTCCATCACTTCCAGACTCAGTTATGGTAATGTTAGATTCTGCATTTAATGTTCTTACGGCAGCCCCTCCACCGTTTACATGTTAATGTGCATTACTTCAGTTACTGCAACTGTAAGCCGACCCTGCTGCGTTTGTGGACCCTCCTTTTCATTCTGCTGAGTGGGGCCCTGGATGGCTGTCCCGAAGTCCTGCGCTGACAGCACCACGGATAATTTCTGCAGTGCTGTGAGCCTTGATAATGGTAGAGGTCAAGGTTCAGCCAGGCTGTAAAGAGTGGAAGTTCCAGCAAATTTTCTCCTTTGTATCCAGTACTGTCAAAAGAGAACAAAATGAAAAACGCTTCTATGTGAAGCCTTTCTCCACTCAGAATAAATTTAAAATTTTAAAGTTGGGCTGAGGAAGAAGACACAACAGCAGTTTCATCCGTGTTTACTTTTGGATTCCTGGACTCCTGGAAACAGCTGTTCCTAAACATCTGTATCCATGTCATGAATTTGTTAGCTGATAGTGTCACAAGAGAGCAAATTGCTTTGACTAGACTGGCAGCAGCAAATCCCACCGTAGCATTAACAATCTCTGAGACATGGGGTGCAATCTGTGTTTCCCCAATTATAGGGCACTGGGGAGCTTTTGCAGTTCACCGGGATGCCAAATGTGGTGTTCAGAGTGCTGTTGTGTTTATAGTGGTGCCACTAATAAAAGTCTTTGGCTTTTGTTAACTCGTAAGCTTTTTATTTGTTTGGAATGTTGCTGCAGTGCTGGCAGAGAGCAAGGAAGCCAATCCAGGGAAAGTTGATATCCTTTATTGAATCAGTTTCTGTGGGTGAGTGTGTGTGCAAACTTTCCATACACATGGACCTCTCCTTTAGGCAGTGTGCATTGTCTCATGCCAACACACAAATACAGCACAGTGCAATCTAATTTAGCCAACTATTATCTAATGAGGTATCAAAATATTGATAAAACACTGATAAATACTTTTTAATTTCATTTATTATTACATTGATATCCCACCTTTCTTCCTCTTGCAAGGAACCCAAGGCACTGTACATGGTCCTCCTCCTCTCCATCGTATCCTCAACACAACCCTGTGAGGTAGGTTAGGCTGAGAATCAGTGACCGGCCTAAAGTCACCCAGTGGGGACTAGAACCTGGATCTCCAGCATCCCAGCCCAACATTCTAACCACTATACCACACTGACTCTCTGTGATGTGATGAACAGCGCAAGCATGTTGTTTGTAAAGTCATATAGATGTGAGATTATATGGGGATAAATATGACCAGTTAAGTGAAGTTCATTTAATTCAGTCATGTTTTAGACCAAAGAGGCTCTGGTGATAAATAAATGTTGTTAGGGAATTATCACAGTAATATATATTTTTGTGAGAATTGGAGTTGGGCTGAATAATCTCGTGGGGCCTTTCCAACTTGGTGATTCTTGATCCTAAGAGAGAAGGTGGGCCTGAAATCTGCCAGACAGGTTTGGCTGCAGGCATATCATCTGGCAGGGCACATCCCATTGTTAAGAAAAATAAGAGGAGCATTTGCTCAGGACCCTTCCCTCATTAAGGAGATTAGCTTTAACAAAAAGCTAAGTGAACAGCCAGATTCCTTCTTGAAAGGGGCATGTCTTTCTTCCACCTTTCTTTTTCCGCCTTCTCTTCACTCCCATCTCTAGGGATGATGTGATCTAGCTGTGACCATTGAAAAACAAGGGTCCTGTAGATTGAGATCTGGACAGATGCAGGCTAAGGGTTGGAAAGATTAGTTGGAGCTTCAAAAGTTTTGCAGGGAGGGGGTGTCTGTCAGTGTGTTAAGGTGTGATAAAACCTTATATTCTAATGTAGCTCAGCAGTGTCCCCTAAAGCATCTGTAAATTGGCATCAGGAAACTTGAATAGGCCCAATCTCACCTTTTTGTTCCCCAATTCACATCGAACACTTAAACCCTTTTGCACAATAGTATGTTCAGTTAGAAATGGGAGGCACTAAGAATAGCCATAAAACAACAAAAGTGATACAAAATCACAAAAGGGCAAGTTTATCTTATGCCAGTTTGCCAAACATTTCAGATAATACCTACTTCCTCTAGGTCACCCTGCATTAAATAAAACTCCTTATCACTGCATATTCCCATGTATTAAACCATGGGTTCAAACTCTGGGTTGTTTGTCCCCAGCAACCCAGAGTTCTGGGTTCAGATATCACAACATAAGAACATAAGACGAGCCATGCTGGATCAGACCAAGGGTCCATCTAGTTCACACAGTGGCCAGCCAGCTATCCAAGGGAAACCCATAAGCAGGACATGAGTGCAACAGCACCCTCCCGCACATGTTCCCCAGCAACTGGTGTACATAGGCATACTGCTTCTGATATTGGAGGTAGCACATAGCCATCAGGACTAGTAGCCATTGATAGCCTTCTCCTCCAGGAATTTGTTTAATCTACTTTGAAAGCCATCCAAATTGGTGGCCATCACTACATCTTGTGGTAGCAAATTGCATAGTTTAACAATGCTCTGTGTGAAGAAGTGCTTCCTTTTATCTGTCCTGAATCTCCCACCAATCAGCTTCATGGGATGACCCCGGATTCTAGATTCATGAGAGAGGGAGACAAATGTCTCCCTATCCATATTCTCCACACCATGCACCTCTATCCTGTCTCCCCTCACTCACCATTTTTCCAGGCTAAACAATCCCAGCTGTTGTAACCTTCCCTCATAAGGGAGATGCTCCAGCTCCTTGATCATTTTAGTTGCCCTTTCTGCCCTTTTTCCAGCTCCACAATATCTTTTTTTAGGTGTGGTGAGGAGAACTGTACACAGTATTCCAAGTGTTGTCACACCATAGATTTGTATAGGGGCAGTATGATATTGGCAGTTTTATTCTCAATCCCTTTTCCAATTATGCCTAACATGGACTTTGCCTTTTTTACAGTGGCTGCACACTGGGTTGACATTTTCATTGAGCTGTCCACCACAACCTCAAGGTCTCTTTCCTGGTTGGTCACTGCTAACTCAGATCCCATCAACTTGTATTTGAAGTTGCAATTTTTTGTCCCAGTGTGCATCACTTTACACTTGCTTACATTTAACTGTATTTGCCATTTAGATGACCATTCACCCAGTTTGGAGAGATCCTTTCGGAGCTCCCCACAATCCCTTTTTGTTTTAACCACCCTAAATAATTTGGTGTCATTGGCAAACTTGGCTACTTCACTGCTTACTCCTAATTGTAGATAATTTATGAACAGGTTGAAAAGCATTGGTCTGTCATGGCTGTAATGGACATTCAGCACTGGTCAAAGAGACTCCATTTTAAGCTAGGGATGTCAGAGAATTTCGCCACGAATCTCGGGGAGACCAAATGCCAGCGCATTCGGCCCCCCGAAATCGGTGGCGAAACGGTCTTCCCTCCCCGCCCCCCCGGGACGGGACTTACCTTGTGCAAATGTCCCTGGCGGTGGCGGCTCCAGCGGCGGTTCAGCAGTGGTGCGGCGGCGGCGGCTGCGGCAGCCGGTCTTCCGACTGGCTGCCGCCGCCACCATTTCCAGTAAAAAAAACACACCAAAAAACGTGATAGGCTATGTAAACATTTACGTAGCCTATCATGGCTAGATTTTAAAAAAATACCGTGATAGGCTACGTAAATGTTTACGTTAGCCTATCACGGCTGAGTGAAAAAAAAACACAAAAACCCACGTGTATGCAAATGGTGGCGCCCATCGGCGCCACCATTTCAATTCCTTATTTTGGCACGTGTAGTCTACATAAACATTTACGTAGACTACGGCAAAAATAAGGGGAACACAAATAGCGTTCCCCTTATTTTCGCCATAGTCTACGTAAATGTTTACGTAGACTACACGTGCCAAAATAAGGAATGCAAATGGCGGTGCTCATGGGTGCCGCCATTTGCGTAGGCGTGGTTTGTTTTTTTTTTTCACTCAGCCGTGATAGGCCACGTAAACATTTATGTAGCCTATCATGGCTGACTGCAGGGACGCAAACGGTGGCGGCTACGGCCGCCGCCATTTGCAGTCCCGGCAGAACAGGATTCGCGGCGGGAGGGACGGGGCACCTCCCCCCCGGCCAGAATTTCAGGGGGGAGGGACGGGGCGCCTCCCCCCCACTGCGAATCAACCTTCGTCAACGGTAAGGGACTTTCGTACATCCCTATTTTAAGCTAGCAGTTATAATAAGATAAAGAGACATTCAGCAAAGCAGAATATTTAGGAAAGGCAGAGGTGAAGAGAAACAGGTGCATAGGTGAAGAGAAACAGGATATAGTTTGTGGGTTTCTGTAGCTTCTGTCAGCTGTTGTAACCTTTACGAAGCTACATTTGATTTTAAGCAAGAGATGTAATGCATTAGCTTTCTTATATGAGAAACTGCAATGATGACTAGCAAATATGGGAGGGGAGAGCACGGAGGAATGTGGTTTGGCGTAAGTTGTTTATTATGATCTATATCAGAGGGCTGGAAATTCCATTCTGTGTCACTCAAGTGTCTGAGATGAACCATCTCAGTGATTCAATACGCTGTCCTGAATAAAGCTTTTTGCGAGTGCAGACTGTGTTAGTGTGGTCCTTGAAAGTCCAGCTAAGCTGCTGACCATGACAGTTGGGGGCTCATCCAGGATCTGGCATTTGGGGTAAGTGACCACCCAAGGTATCGCAGGACCCTGGCTCTGGCCATCCCTGGAAAAGACGGAACCCATTTGAAAAATACCTTTAAGGGCTTGGATTCCTAAGAGACAAAGGTGTGTCCTCCTTGCCTCTCACCCAGATTCACTATGGCAACACGGTTCTGCCCAGGACGGACCATTGAAATGGTGATCTCCATCTGAGGCTCAGAAGTCTCTTGTTAAGACGGGGTTGTCTCCAGAGAGACCATAGCAACTCGGTGAAGTTGCTACCAGGAAAGAGGGGCCCCAGGGAAAGGCACGGGTTTATTTGTCTTGTTTCATCTGTCTTTTGTGATCCTAGACCAGTGAAGATGCCCTGTGAAAGCCACTAGCTAATCCAGGCAGTGAGCTGGAACGATTGCTAGTGCATTGGCGAACGAGGTGTTGTATTAGTCTCTGTTTATTGAGGAAATGGGGTCAGAACAAAGTAAGAGGATTCCCATGCCATCACCAGGAAGGGGGTTTCTGGTGACAATTATAGTCCCAAGACTTGTAAATGGTTAAACAAGTGGAACAGGGACATTAGAGGAGATCCGAGGCTCTGGTTCCCAACTGAGGGCAATTTTAAATTAGAAATCATTGTGTATTTCAGAACCCAATTAGAGGGTCAAGAGTCAAGGATAAATCAGCCTCCCTGGGGCATATATTATGATTGGTATGCAGAGGCTGGTAAACACTTATCTGAAACAGAAATTAAGAGACTTCAGAATTCTAATCAGAAGGTACAATAGAGCACCCCTAGACAAGATTTTACTGATGATGAGACTCCTGAAGACTTTCTTTTTGATGCCTATAGTCAGTCACCACCATACAGGCCACCTCCTGAGTCCATTACATTGATTCAGGTCAGGACCAAGAGAGGTCAGAGGACCTTCGGTGTCCTACGCGCCAAGTGCCTTCCGAGGATGGGAAAAATACAATGATAGTACATGTCCCATGGTCCCCATCTGATTTGAGGAACTTAGTCAAACAGTTCCCTGATCCCTGGAAAGACCCAGAGAAATTTAAGGAATTCCTTTGTGTTGTGAGTTGTTATAATCCTACTTGGGCTGATGTCAATCAGTTAATGCATTTAATTGTTAGCCCAGTAGACTGGAATAAGCTGCAAACCCAGTCACAATGGCCGGAGGATCCACCAGCAGACCATGACACTGAAAACTCACCTAGATAATCTAGTGGCAACATTTGACAAAGTGTTCCCAGACACGTGTAATTGGGATAAAATACACGGCATAAAATGTAAAACTGGAGAGACAGCAGCAGATCTCCAAAACCAAATTATGAAAGCATTTGAAAGATGGTCTGGTGTACACAACCTGAATGTAACTGCCCCTAGGGCAATAGTGAACACTATCATGCCTGCTCTCCCTCCCCCAATTCAAAAGACTCTTAAAGAAGTAGCCATAAGGTGGAGGGGAAAGAAATTAGATGAAGTCACTGAAGTTGGACAGCACTGTGTAGATGCAAAGAAGAGAGAAGACCTAGAAGAGCAGATTTAAGCCTACAAGTAGTCCAGCTACAGTAACAAATAGCTCAGTTTGGAGGTAGAGGGAATTGCGGAAGATGTTGGTGAGGAGTTGGGGACGAGCGCGAAGTCACAGAGGTTTTGAGAAAAGGGAATTGGGGACCGCAGCCCCGTTCCCTGTTTGAATCTTTTAGAGAGAACGTTTCCAGTGTAGACAAGTAGGTCACATGCAGAGAGAGTGTCCCTGCCCAAAATAACCAGTGAAAAGGCCCCGACTCTGACCCCGACTCTGGTTCTGAATGAGAGGAAGAAGTATGTTACACGAATGTATGGTTCGTGCAGCCCACATGGGCTGATATACAACCAAATGGGGGATGGCAAAATGATCGAGCAAGTGTGGTATGCTCCAAGAGTCACAGCCCTTTGCGAATCTCCAGCCTCCCAGTGTGAAACCTGTCGGAGGCATAACAGTGAGAAACCATTAAAGAGCCAGTGTGTTTTAGTGGTTAGAGTGTTGGACTGTGAGCCAGGATATCTGGGTTCTAGTCCCCATTCAGCCATGGAACCTCACTGGGTGACTTAGGGCCAGTTACAGACTCTCAGCCCAACCAACCTTGCAGGGTTGTTGTTGTGAGGATAAAATAGAGAAGAAGAAGATTATGTAAGCCGCCTTGAGTTCCTTAGGAAAAAGGCAGAATATAAATGCAATAAATAAGCAAATAAATAAAAAATGGGGCATACCCTCCTTTGGAGGGCCCTTCCTGTCACTGCAAATGGACCCATCCAAATGCCTAAGTGTCAAGTGGTCCAGCTAGTGGTCAAAAGTCTAGGCATCGAGCAACATTTTCACTGCCCCACCCTTAGTCAGTGGGGGCAGAAGAAAGGCAGAATGGCATTTTGAAGAATAAAATAACAAAAATCTGTGAACAAAACAAGTTACCCTGGCCAAAGGCACAGCCCTTGGTCTTGTTCAGTATGAGGGCCACCCCAGGAAGAAATGAACTTAACCCACATGAAATTCTGATAGGGAGACCAATGAGGGGTGTCACCCCCAGTGGCATGCAGTCTAGACCACCTTGATAACCAGATGCAAGAATACTGCAAAGCTCTAATCAAAAGTTTTCAGCATTTGATTCAACAGGTTAAAGTAGGTTTGAGGCAGCCAGCTCCTGACAGCGCCCAAACCAGTCGTTGTTACCAGGAGTCCAGTGTAGGTCAAGGCCTTCTAGCAAAAGAATGCCCTGCAGCCCAGGTGGACCAGCCCACATGAGATGCAACTGGTGACCATGACAGCGGTTAAGGTGAAAGGCAACCACACCTGGATCCACGTTACTCACGTCAAGAAGGCGGTTGCGCCCCGTGAGCCACAAGAGAGCCCTGCAGATTGTCGAGTCCAGGAACAGATGTGGCAAGCCTGAACCACTGGACCCTTGACGCTCAGGATCAGCAGGCCAGTAGCCAGACCATGCCCAGAACTAGATGATTGCCTGATGCAGACGGCTGCCCCAAGACCAATGAGCCCTTAACAACAAGAGCAGTTGGCGCTTGCATGTGTGATTTTGTTCTTCCTCCTGAGTGTGATATTCAGACTGTTTGTGTGGTTTTCAAATTGAGTGAAGAGAAAAACAGGCAAGCCCAAGTAGAATAATGATTTGGCTTATAATAAGAGCTGTGTTTATGTTCCTATAGGCCCCCACTCTTTCCTACAATGGGAACTTGGCCATCCAATGGATGCAAAGAGTGGCCAATTTGACAGAACAGAGTTGTGGGGTATGCTCACATGTGCCACGTACTAGCAAGCAGAGTGTGTCAATGTTTCCTATTCCCATTGGGCCAATTCATCGCACCATGATCACTGCAAATTCCATATGGGTCTAGGCTGGGTACAATCACATAGGCGAATATCTGGCCGTTGTCACCCAAACAACGTTTGGTATTGGGAAGTGAGAAAAGGAACAATAAGTTTGTAAGAAAGAGTTATTATCAATGGACTAGTTTTGGGAGGTGAGGGGAGAGAAACAAGGAAAAATACTCTTAAATGGCACTGAGTGTGCATATAGGTTCGGAACCTTTTAGACCCTGAAAATCGCACAAATAACACCACAAGAATGCAATGCTGGCCACACATACATAATTACATAGCAGTCAGACAGTGTAGGAGTGTTCACACAATCTTACCTGGGGAAACTGTTTCCCAAGCGGAACAAGGGTCACAGGCCGCAGTGTACTGGGTTACTGAGTGCCCTTTACAGGAAATTATGAGTTCCTTCATTGACCAAGTGCAAACTGGCTTTCAGAGGAAGGTCTGTATTTTGTATATGACACCCGGGCATATAAGAAGCTCCCTACCAGGTGGTGGGGAACTTGTTACGTTGCATGGCTAGTCCCTGGCATGAGAATGGTTTCCGCCCTTCCGTCTGGTTAACACCAAAATAAATGAGACCTTAGTGAAGCTTGCAAAATGTGAGAAAATGTTCCCAACCCTAAAAGTAAGATCAATGTAATTAGTTGTTTTGCTAAAGGGACAATACTCTTCATGATTGGAGTGGGTATTATTTGTCTCGGAAGATATGTTAGAAGGCTTCAAGCTGTGATTGGAGATGATAGGGGGGTTGGACTCGATGGTCTTAAAGGCCCCTTCCAACCCTACTATTCTACTATTCTATGATTCTATGAATGTTGTGTGTTTGTGAACAGCTCCTTAGAAGTGGTAAATGCCCAAATTAGTGATGCTCTAGAGCATGCTGCAAAAAGACAGGAGATAACACACATTCCCAGGGATTCTGGTCAAGCAGAAAAATGGCTTGGTTGGCTGCCCAGTTGGTTACCTGACTGGCTGAGCTGGCTCAAGCCTCTTCTAAAATAGATTCTGGTTGGGTTCCTGTTGTTGCTACTTGTTTGTTTGCTTCCAGTTGTGTATGGCATGTGTTTTGTGTTGTGTGAAAAGAACAAAGGGGGCAGAGAAAAAACTATCTCTGCTAAAAAGATGAAAATAATGGTTATGCAAAACTTGCAGGAAGAAAAAGAACAGAAAGATGAAACCCAGAAGCTAAGAGAAACCCAGGTATGTGAGTCTGAAGAATGGATTCAAATGGGGGAACTGTCATGGCTGTAATGGACATTCAGCATTGACCAAAGAGACTCCATTTTAAGCTAGCAGTTATAATAAGATAAAGAGCCATTCAGCAAAGCAGAATATTTAGGAAAGGCTTTACTTGGTGCAGAGGTGAAGAGAAACAGGATGTAGTTTGTGGGTTTCTGTAGCTTCCTATAGAGTTTGCGGTTAAGCTAGTATTTTCCTGTCAGCTGTTGTAACCTTTACGAAGCTACATGTGATTTTAAGCAAGAGATGTAATGCATTAGCTTTCTTGTATGAGAAACTGCAATGATGACTAGCAAATATGGGAGGGGGGAGCACGGAGGAATATGGTTTGGCGTAAGTTGTTTATTACCATCAGAGGGCTGGAAATTCCATTCTGTGTCACTCAAGTGTCTGAGATGAAGCATCTCAGTGATTCAATACTCCATTCTGAATAAAGCTTTTTGTGAGTGCAGACCGTGTTAGTGTGGTCCTTGAAAGTCCAGCTAAGCCGCTGACCATGACAGATCCTAATACAGATCCCTGTGGGACCCCACTATTTACTTCCTTCCATTGGGAAAATTTACCATTTATTCCTACTCTCTGCTTTCTATTCTTTAACTAGTTACTGATCCTTAAGAAGACCTCTCCTCTTATTCTGTGACTCCTAAGTTTGCTCAGGAGTCTTTGGTGAGGGCCTTTTGGAAGTAAACAATGTCTACTGGATCACCCTGTCCACATGTTTATTGACACTCTCAAAGAACTCTAAAAGGTTAGTGAGACAGGACTTACCTTTGCGGAGTGTGTTGATTCTTTTTCAGCAGGGCTTGTCCTTCTATATGCTTACTAATTTTATCTTTAATAATGCTTTCAACTTATTTACCCAGAACAGACATTAAGCTAACTGGCCTGTAATTTCCTGGATTCCCCCTGGATCCTTTTTTATAAATTGATGTTATATTGGCCAGTCTCCAGTCCTCTGGCCAGACTGATCTTAGGGACGTGTTGCATATTTTAGTTAG
Organism: Heloderma suspectum; assembly: GCF_057233095.1. Lineage (NCBI taxonomy): Eukaryota > Metazoa > Chordata > Lepidosauria > Squamata > Helodermatidae > Heloderma > Heloderma suspectum. Next base: position 237,733,407 of record NC_139461.1, read on the forward strand.
AAGATCAGCAATTTCATATTTGAATTCTTTGAGAACTCTAGGATGGATACCATCTGGGCCCTGTGATTTACTTCCTTTCAATTTATCTATTTAAGGTTGAGAACTTCATCTTTTGTCACCACTATTTGCCTCAGCTCCTCAGACTCCTTTCCTGAAAACATCAGTTTAGACACAGGTATCTGTCCTAGATCTTCTGCAATGAGGAGGACTGATGAAAATAATTCATTCAGCTTCTCTGCAATCTCCTTGTCCTCCTTCAGTCCTCCTTTAACTCCATTGTCATGCAATGGTCCAACTGCCTCCCAAGCTGGTTTTCTGCTTCTGATACGATTTAAAGATTTCTTTACTGTTGGCCTTGATGTTGTTAGCGATATGCTCCTCAAAATGGTTTTTTTGCATTTTTTATTGTCTGCTTGCATCTTCTTTGTGCAAGCTTGTGTTCCCTTTTGTTTTCCTCATTTGGGCAAGACTTCCATTTTCTGAAGGAAGCCTTCTTTTCTCTAATAGCTTCCCCGACACTGCTGGTTAACCATGCCGGTGACCTCTTGGATTTGGCACTACATTTCCTAACCTGTGGTATACATTTTATCTGTGCTTCTATTATTGTGGTTTTGAGTAACTTTCAAGCATTTTGAAGGGTTTTAACTCTCTTGATTCCCCCTTTCAACTTTCTTTTCACCAGTTCCCTCATCACAAAGTGTTCCTGAATTGTTTATCAAAGTGGGAGTGCACAGGTGCAAGGGAACTAGCACGCACGCACACTTGCTCCCTTTTGTCTTCTCAACTACCCACTGTTCATTAACCATGGCAAACCAGGCCACTGTGTACATGATCTAAAGTACTTCTACTTGACATGCTGCAGTGCTGACCCTTGTTCTAGAACATTATCTTTTCCCCTTTTCATCTCCTTTACTTTCTCATCATCTTCCCTCTCCACTTCTGACTATTTGTATTCTTTTATTCCTTTTCTGTGAAAGTAAATGCATTCCAGCCCATGGAGAAAAAAAGAAGCAATTCTTGGCAACTGTTTCTTTCTAGGTGGGCAGTAGTTATTGTTTGAGCCATTCATACTATTTTACCGTAGGATGTTCGGGAACTACTGTGGGATCTCTTTCACCATTAACTAAACTAACATGGAACTATGAATGAAGATGTGTGAACCATCCCATGCTGGGAAATAGTTCCTGTGATAATTTGCCAACACAAATAAATGTCTGCAGGTTTGGATTTGACTAATATGGCTTGCCTACTGCTTGGGAGCTCCAGCAACTAATTCCAACAAACACTTCAATAAGAAACTCTACAGAAGCCATCCCCAGCCTGGTGCCCTCCATATGTGTTGGGCTACAGCTCCCATCACTCCCAGTGAGCATGGCCATTGTCCGTTCATCTGTCCAGCATCTCCTACACATTAATCTTTCCAAGTTGCTTCCTCTCCCAATATGTCACTGGCAAATCTTATTTGTCTTTGCCTGTCTAGTTCATGATGAATTCTCCATGATATATTTTGGGACATTCTATATGAAGGATGCTCCATAATGCAGCGTACACTGTGTTGCACTGCTGTATGATTCCTCCTGTATGGCTTTTTCAGATGATATTAAGCATTACCATTTATGACTCTATAGATATCTATTTGTCACATTAGAATGATCTACCACAGTGTATTTCACTTGTTGCCACATGTGCTTATTACAATAATGTCTTATACTGGACAAAACACAGTCATCGTTTGTTAAGTACAGGGGCATTTTAGGCACTTTAAAGATTTGGGCCCCAGGCTGAAGGGACACAGATCTACATAAAATCTGCATATGCTAATTTATAGCTATATATGCAAATCTAGAAACAATTACAATTTAAATTTCACAGGAGGCAAAGCCAGCAAATAAATTTCTCATCCAAATGATCTCAAATAAAGTATTTTTTCCCAATGAATTTGCACCCTGACCCAGATCATCCCAAACCAATGCAAAACATTTTGTTCTAAGCTTAATTACCATGCAGGGGATGAATTTGAGTGGGTGGGTTGCAGCATGTGGGAAGGAGAGAATTAACCCTTCCCTCCCCCAGCTGAAATCTCCCTTGAAAATTGCACCCTGCATGGCAATTAAACTGAGAAAACAACTCTTCCATTAGCACCAGTGGACACTCAGGGCTCTATGGAGTAGATGTGGGGTCCCAGGAAATAGATTCAGGGCCAAAGGCCCATGGACCCAGACCTAGCAATGCCACTGGTTGAAGACAACTTGTAGCTTGATTCTGTCAAACAGTTTTAGCTGTGGTGGTGGTGCCTCTGCTAAAGTAGCATCCTGTTCCTGTGGCAGATGGTCTGTAGTTTAACCATATTTATTTACAAAGCAAAACACTTTCTCTTAATGAGGCTGGCTTGTGGTTGCACTAGGCTTCCTCTGTTTAGCCCCTAAGATACTATAAAAGGGGCTGTTAGGGACAGGAAGGAAACATTGGGGACAATGCTGGCATCTGCTATGTCACCACTGTTCTGGGACCAGGTTCAGTCATTAACACAGTGCCAAATTGTGGGATTGTACTGGTGGGAGACCTCTTTTTCCTCAGAGCTCTAGAAGCATACTGCTGAGGTATAAGGAGAGTGAGCAGATTGTTATGTTATTTTATTTATTTTTAGCCTCTAAAATGCCAAGGAGGGCCAGGCTCCTCTACCTTTAAGAGTTCTAGGAAGATGGAATTTTGGCAACTGTAACTTTTTTAAGCCATGAAGTCGGTTTTGTACCCTTCATTGATATGGTGCATAAAATGGGTGCAGCACACCAATATTTAGCAATTGAACTAGGACCCTAATCCAGCCTTCCCCAACCTGGTGCCTTTCAGATGTTTTAGACTACAACACCTGGCATTCCTGACCGTTGACCATGGTGGTCAGAGCTGATGAGAGTTATAGTCCAAAAAATCTGGAGGGTACCAGGTTGGTGAATGCTGCTTTAGACAGTCCAAGAATAAATATAAAATTATTTTCTTGTGGAACAAAAATATTACAAAGGCAAATCTATCAAACAAGCAAGAATTATTTAATTTTGTTGATTTTAAGGCCCAGGAAGTTTAAACAATAGACACAGGCCTGGTTTATACAGTCACCATGGTTTCATCATGCCAAAGTGGCTTGTTTAAGCCATCATGCGTGCCAGGTGCCATGTGCCCAATCACCCACCTGGGCAAGATGGCTTGTTGGAGGGGGAAACAACCCACAAATAACCCAACAACAGCCCATGGGTTATATGAGGGTTGTTTCCCCCTCCAACAAGCCATGCCACCTGGATTTGGATGACATGACAAGCCATGTCCAGGTGGGTGATTAAACAAATGGTGCCTGGCATGCCCCATGGCTTAAACAAGCCACCTTGTTTAAGCCATAGTGATCATGCAAACCAGGTCAGTTAGATAAGCAAGCAAACTAAATTGGGAAGGAGATAAAGTAGTCTTGGCTTGCAAAATAAAAAGGGGTTGCAGGTTAACAACAATTCTAGATGTGTCATGTGTGTGCAACAAATCTGCACTGCAGCCACTGTAAAAAAGCCACCTATGTGCAATAGGATATTGACAATAGCAGTACATAAGCAGAAACCTAACAGACAAAAGGGCTCAATGGATAAATAACTCATTATGCAACTTAAAAAAACCAACATGATATTTATACAGCAGCCAGAACCCGCTTCAATCATGTGCATAATCAATTTATTTGCAAACATGCTAATTATGTATTTACCTGATAGAAGGAGCCTTTAGAGTCACCTTGGCATGCAAACGTGTTTTGCAAATTTGCCTGCTCTTGTGTTTACCCAAGGGACCAAAACCAGCAGCAAATAGCTTAACCATTTAAAAAATAATCCATAAAAGATGTAAAAGAGTAGCAACTAGAGAGGATATTATCTAGGGATTTTAAGTAATTCCTGGAGCTGGATTCCCTGCCGCTCATACTATATGGCTGGTATTTGATTTAAAGTATGTATTGGTTTATGACCATACTTAATTGTATGCAAGTGAGTAGTTCCATTGAGTGCAACTGGATTACTCACAGTACATATGCCCAAACCTAACTTTTTGCAGACTTGCATCTGAGAATGGTGACATTTTGGTTTTTGGTAGCTGCACTCACTCATGAACAGAAAGCCCTGAAATCGGCCCTGAAGTGGAGGATGCTTTCCCACTTCCTCTAGTGGACTGGAAGTTGAATCTTACTTCAACATTAGTGAAAGAGGACAGTTTCTTCCACTACACCTGAAGGCAGCAGGCTAGCTTAGAGAGCAGAGGGCAGGCTGTGGGGTACACAGAGCTCTGTCTCCCAACACCTACTGGTGCTGCTTCCCACCCCTAAGCCTCTGCTGCCTGAGGCAACCACCTCACTTTGCCTCATCCTGAAGAAGTAGCATCAAGCTTGTTGTTATTTGTATATATGGCAAAATTATTCCATGCCTTCTCAGTGCTTTTGGAGTCAAATTTAATATTAAGGCTGTTCTGGTATGTGAACATTTTTCACTGGCAGGTGAGTATACAGTCTGGCTTCTTTTTGCAGTTCCTCAGATAGCAGGGGCTAGGGCAGATTCCTCACCCTGGTGCTCTCTGGATGTTTTGGCTTGCAGCTCCCATCATCCCCAGCTGGCTGAGGATGGGAACTGTAGTCCAACACATCCAGAGAATACCAGGTTGGAAAAGGCTGGGTAGAGGATTTTGCATGCCATAACATCTCTTCAGTGATGTAGTGGTAAATTTGGAAGTGCAGGCACTCATCATGACAGTCCCCAAAGCCACGCCCTCAAGGAAAGTCCAAAAATTCAGGCAGTTGTGTTGATCCATTTCCACAAACCAATTCTAGCAGTTTTCATCTCCAGCAGGAGCAGGTCTTTTGTAAATTGTTTTAATTGTCCATTCAAGGCCAGGGAACCCCAAAATACTTTGCATTGCAACAGGGAACAATATATTCTTGTTGGGAAAACTCATTCCCCCTCCACCCCCAGGTACTGTGAGGATTGTAGCTAAGCTCAGAGGGGACAGGGAATTCTGACGGCAGTGGCAGATGAGGTCAGCATTCCTGCTAATCAAAAAAATGCTGGCACTGTTACCCTGTGAGCCTTGGCTCCCACTACACCACTATTTCTGGTTTATCTTGCAGCTTGTAAAGTGGTCCCTTCCTTGTGCCGGATCTGCCTTACCCGTGTCTATGCATTCATGTCTGGTATGAGAGCCAGTGTGGTATACTGATAGTAGGTTGGACTTGGACTGGCAAGACACAGGCTCACATTCCTACCTCCCCAAAGAGCAAACTCGGGTGCTGGATAATGCACATTATTATTTATCGCTTGAGATGTGTTTCGGAGTCTAGGGCTGCTTCCTCAGGAGCTTGAAAGATTTAGAAATTCTTGTATCTCTTTAAATGTAACTGTGTGTGATAAATATGTGATAAAAAATATCCCAGGCAACATTTTGTTGAAGACAAATGTCATATCCTACCCAGTCCCTGCAACAAGGGGAGGGGGGTTACACTGAAGGGGGTGTTCCTGGGGTGTTTTGGGTGACTAGGGCACTGATAGCCAAACAGCACACAGCAGTTTAATGGAAACAGTGTTTTAGATGTGCAGACTTGCTGTTGGAGGGCTGCCCAGGATCTGCTGATGCTACAGACACCAGCATCTGTGTTGTTGATAGTATAACAAAAAACACTGAGACATGCAGCAAAAAAGAATCCAAGAAGTGCTCACAATCTGTCAAGCAGTAGTCTGGGAAAATGTAGAAACCTTGTGACCTTGGCACTGCCTCCTTAAATCACATCAGTTACATAATATGCCGACAGAAGTAAGGGGAATAAGAATCTGGCTTACTCCTGCTTTAACTTACAGGATACCATCTTGCATTTTATATACGCTCTCCAGATTTCAAGGTGCTGGCTTTACCTGTGCAATGACTTTTTTCTTTGCCATGTTGGAAGAAAACAGAATATATATGCCACTTATTTTCTTGTGCTTTTATTGGGTATGCAACTAGCAGAAATTCAACAGGTGCAGTGTTGCAATAAGGTGAAAGCTAGACCATTTTGATTTTCATCTGCCATGCTGCAGTTAAAGGCACAGAGCCTCTGTTAGGAGAAAAGGTAGGCTGTCTAAAGTAGAAACCAGTCTCTGTTGTTTTTAAGGGGGTGCTCTTATACTTGACATTTAAAATGATGGCTTTCTTTCTTTATCTGGACTTTACCATTAATAACTATAACAGAGGATGTCCATTAAACTGGGTCTCCCTTGTTAAACTGCGATAGCTAGGCTTGTGGACATGAAGCCTTCTCTCCTCGGCTTGTGTGATTTTTCCAGCCTGGCCACCCCATTTATCACTCCCCAGCTAAACCTGCAAGCTCAAGTGCACACCTTAAGGAAACCTGCTTACACAGTAGGATGAATGCTAATTGCTTGAGAAGCATGAATGTCAATACATTATTTAGTACACCAGTTCTATGCCAAAAGCTACAATTAATGCAACCATAAGGCAGCTGGATCAAATGCTATGGAATCAAAATTATACCAAACACTGTTGCGTTTGGGGTGGGGGGTGGGGTGAGCGGAGGCCGATCTTTAGATTGACAGTGTTAACTTGTGCCCTAGATCCGAATGGTAGTTCTAAAAAACAAGCCAAGTATTTAATCATCATCACCCAACAAACCCTTGTTCACTTGTCAGCAGTGTTGAATGTGCAGAAAGTATTTAAATGGCAAGTCGTGGCATAAAAAAACAAAAACCACTCAAGATTAATTTATGTTTAGATGCTTTCCCCTCCAGATTCAGATCTCTACTTAGCTCTGAAGCTTTGGACAAATTATGAACGCTCAGCCTAACCTTCCTCTAGGTAGAAGTTAAAATGCTGCTTTAAAGAATGGATCACAAATAACGTTATTCAACTTAAATGCCAAATTCTGATCCTAGGGTTGCCAACTCATCTGAAAAACCTGGCCTGGCTTACTCCTGTACTCTTAACAGCAATGTGAAATGTAGAAATTAGCAGGTGAAGCGTCTCACAGCATAGGACAAGCATTATGACTGGCCTATTCCTGCAGATCAAGCTTCTGTTAAAAGACCCAGGAACAGCAGATGAAGGAGCAGGAGCTAGTATGAGTTCGCAGCCCTCTGCTGAAGCAAGAATGCCACAAATTGGTTTCCGCTTTACACTGATGCTGCCAGAGATGACAGATTTTGCATAACCAGACTTATTATGCAAGGTCTCACCCGACTCAGAAGTAGGATAATGTGCATAGACGACATCACCATCACCATCACCATCACCACGTACATAGACAGAACTGGGAACCTCTCCTTATTCTCTGTGCACAGGAAACATGAATGTTAACTTATGGCTGCATACAAATGTACACAGTTTGGGGGGTGAGCCTGCTCCAGATCTAGGTTCACCCTTTTTTGGTAGGATGTACAAGCTTCCTTGGATAATTTAGCGCATGAGCAACCTGTTTTCCTGTCCCCAGCAGAAACTGGCTGTGCGAAAGCTGACTGGCTGGCTCTGATGACCATCACAAAACCACCAGTACCTGAATCAATTTTTAAAAGGGTGCAGAATAAACATTTAACTAGATAAACATGTATGGTACCTTAAAAAAGAGTGTGGGGTGCAGGGGGGGGGCACTAAAAGCCTGTCTGAAGCAATGGAGTCCATGAGCAAAGATAGAGGGAAGCAAAATTTGCCCTGCAGCAGGAAAGACAAAACAAAACATGGCTCTCATTCCTAGGTATGTTTATCTGCAACCACCACAGAGCCAAGCAACTAACACACCCCATAGCCACACACAGTGACAGTGACATGATAAACAACAACTACATTTACACTACTGCCATTTCCAAGTACTAACAGATGCAGTTAAAGCAAGATGCAGCAGGAAGAAATAAATTGCCCAGCTCTCTCTGGGCTCTTTCAGGTTTTATTATTTAATTTAGTTTCCTTCGAAAAAGACTATCAGGGTCGGGGACACACACACACACCCCTCCTCAAAAATAGAATTGTAGAAATTTCTCTTTTTAAAAGCCTACAATTATCCTATCCAAAATAATACTGGCCTCCCACAGCTGCAGAGAACAGGCTTTGGGAGAGATCAAGCGGCAAACAGTGTAGACATACACACACGCCCCTCCAAGCCACCCCCCCCCCCAATAACAGTGTCCCTTACAGCTTGAGGAAGGTTGATCTGGTTTTCCAGACACCTACGTACATGAATGCTGGATATATCACGGATGCCCCAGCATTATCCACAGCACTAGACTATTCCTCAAAACACGAGAACACTTTTTTCAGGCTTCAGTGACCCATAGGGTTACCCAGGTGAAGTCAGCACCACAAATGTATTATTATCTTTTTGCAGAGTGAGCAGGCTGCAAGCATGGGCAGAAATTGTATCAGCCTCTCACTGCAGATTCACTGCTAGGCCTGCATCCACCTCTGCTGCCTCTGCAGCTTCAGTTTCACCAAAGAGGTTTTGGGGTCTGCCAAGAGAGCACCTTTCAGCAGCAATAAATAAAGCAAATAAACCTGCCATGGGAAGCAGAGCCTGACTCTATCTATATTATGAATTCTTGGCTAGCAAAAACATTTTCCCCTACTGCTGTTATTTCTCAGTGATCTGTGCCATTTGCTAAGCCAGCTACCACTCCTCACATGCTGCTTGCTGCTGCCTTGAATCTAGCATTAGGCAGGCCTGCTTTTTCCCTTGGGGTGTAAGTTGAGCTAGCACTAGGAGGGGGGCAGAGGTGAACGAGGACAGTGCTCCCGTACCTTTAGAAGTCCTATAGAAGAGGAATTTCAGCTGGTGCAACTTTTGCCATCTCTGCGTGACAAAATGCCCCTGCACTTAGGTTGCAGTTATACACACAGGAACCCTGTTCTTCTTTCAATCCAGTCTCTCTGTCCAGCATTCCAACCTGGAACATGTGAAATGATAACAGATTAGAGCCTTTCTGAAGACGTCCAGAGTGCTTTTCACTCTGTGTTAAGTAACTGCACAAGCAGCCTCTATGCCAGGGGTGGGAACTTGTGGTTCCCCAGATGTTTTGGCTTACAGTTGTCATGATCCCTCCCTGTTGGCTATGCTGGCTAGGGCTGATGGGAGATGTATACCAAAACCTCTGTAGGGCTACAAGTTGCCCATCCCTGCTGTATGCATTGGGCAAGGCTTTCAGGTCAGAGGACACGACTTTGGGGGAGATTTGAGTCTGAACAGAAAGGGTAGGCAAACTTGATTTTTGGACTACAACTCCCATAATTTCTGAACATTGGCCATGCTGGCTGGGGCTTCTGGGAGTTCTAGTCCAAAACATATGGAGGGCACCAAGTTCCCTACCCCTTCTGACCTGTGGTTGAGTCCTGCTGCACTGAAACCTTCTTCAGCACCTCTTAGGTAGCCACAGTGCTGTCCAGCTGCTCTTTCTGGTAACTGATCTTCTGTTACTTAGCCTAAACCTCTCCTGCTCAACTCCAAGTGATTACTTTTTGTCCTGACACCTGCTAAGCCTGTGAATTAATTCCCTTCCTTCATTTATCCAGTTACCTTGAAGGTATTTATAGACAGAGAGGCTGTCCCCCCTGAATTTTCCCTTAGCTAAATTATAAAACTAGATCCTTCAAACCTCTTTTTACATATCTTCTGCGTCACTCCCTGAATGTCCCCCCCCCACTGCTTTCTTTGGCATTTTTAATGTCTTTCAGAATAAGAGCTTCACCCAAGCATTCTAAATTAGGTCACTTTAGCTAGAGAGTTATACATGAAGTCCCATTCCACCCCCTGAAAATACAGAGAAGAGATGAACTCTGGGTGTCTGCCCTGCTGCACTGTGCTGCAGAATTGCCCGTTGCCTTGCTGTCATCTACTTGCTTCCATCTCTTGGGCAGGCCAGTTCCCTTACAATGCTGTACACAGTTTCCCTTCCCTTCCTGCTCCCCCATCCCTGGTATTACGTATAAATTTGAAACCACATTTTCTGATCTTGGTGAGTTCAAATAATGAATATCCATTTCTGGATTAATCTGATTAATGATTAATCACCAGCTATTGGGTACACAGGCTAATCTCTTGGGTTGCTTGACTCATTGTAGTGATGTGTGCATCCTAAGTTCAGATTCATCTTAAGATTCAATTGTAATATAAATTGCCCATATTGGCTCCCTTTCAGATTTGGTTGTAGACGTAACTGGAATCTGGGGGTGGGGACTTTTGAGATATTATATTAACCTCCTGGATTTTTCTGTTATGCCAGGCCATTCTTCCCCAAACTGTCCCCCCAACCCCAGGATGTGTTCGACTACAGCTCCCATCATCCCAAACATCCATACCTGCCAGGGATGATGGGAGTTATAGTCAACACATTTGGAGGGCATCGGTTTGGGGAAGGCTGAGTTAGCCCCTACCTTGTACAAACAATGCAATAAGGTCTGATTTCCTGGAAGAGACATAGACCTCTGAATCTCTCAGTGAAATGGGAGACATGCCTGCTCCTGCATATTTGATCCTGGTTCCTGGTGTCCACTTTTTCCCTGCATCAACTGGGGTAACCAAGTTTCCAAGTGTGGGATGGCATGAAGCACAGGACCAGGAAGCAAATGGACAGGAATAGCATCAAGGAATTTAAAAATCTTGGGCACCTAGGGTAACAGGTTACAAGCCACAGTGGGATTGGAAGAACTGTACCTGCAGTGTGAACACGCTGCTACTGTTAGTGTCTGCTGATGTTGCTGCTTCTTTTTTCTTTAAATAGGTGAAATCTGTGTTTTAGGGCTAGTGATGTGTGGTTGGGGAGTACAGAACAGTCAAGGAAGGAACTAAATGCTACAGGTTAGGAAAGCTAGGACCAAGTCCAAGAGGTTGCCAGTGTGGTTAATGAGCAGTGTTAAGGGAGAGATTAGAGGAAAGAGAGCTTCCTTCAGAAAATGGAAGTCTTGCCCAAGTGAGGAAAACAAAAGGGAGCAGAAGCTTGCACAAAGAAGATGCAAGCAGACAATAAAAAATGCAAAAAAACCATTTTGAGGAGCATATCGCTAACAACATCAAGGCCAACAGTAAAGAAATCTTTAAATCGTATCAGAAGCAGGAAACCAGCTAGGGAGGCAGTTGGACCATTGGATGACAATGGAGTTAAAGGAGTACTGAAGGAGAACAAGAAGATTGCAGAGAAGCTGAATGGCTTATTTTCAGCTGTCTTCATTGCAGAAGATCTAGGACAGATACCTGTGCCTGAACTAATGTTTTCAGGAAGGGAGTCTGAGGAGCTGAGGCAAATAGTGGTGACAAAAGATGAAGTTCTCAAGCTTATAGATAAATTGAAAGGAAGTAAATCACCGGGCCCAGATGATATCCATCCTAGAGTTCTCAAAGAATTCAGATATGAAATTGCTGGTCTTCTAACCAAAATATGCAATGTGTCCCTAAGATCAGCCTCTATACCAGAGGACCAGAAGATGGCCAATGTAACACCAGTTTTCAAAAAGGGATGGGGGGAGGGATTCAGAAAATTACAGGCCAGTTTGTTTAATGTCTGTTCCAGGTAAATTGGTTGAAGGCATTATTAAAGATAAAATTAGTAAGCATATAGAAGGACAAGCCCTGCTGAAAAAGAATCAACACAGCTTCTGCAAGGTAAGTCCTGTCTTACTAACTTTTTAGAGTTCTTTGAGAGTGTCAATAAACATGTAGATAGGGGTGATCTAGTAGACACTGTTTACTTGGGCTTGCAAAAGTCCCTCACCAAAGACTCCTGAGCATGTAATATGTAATAAGATTATTACATATTATGTAATAATTATTATCGTCTTATTATGTAATAAGACGACAGGTCCTCTTATGGATCAGTAACTGGTTAAAGAACAGAAAGCAGAGAGTAGGAACAAATGATAAATTCTCCCAATGGAGGGAAGTAAATAGTGGGGTCTCACAAGGATCTGTATTAGGACCAATGCTTTTCAACCTGTTCATAAATGATCTGGAATTAGGAGTGAGCAGTGAAGTGCTCAAGTTTGCCGATGACACCAAATTATTTAGGGTGGTTAAAACGAAAAGGTATTGCGAGGGGCTCCAAAAGGATCTCTCCAAACTGGGAGAATGTGCATCTAAATGGCAAATACAGTTCAATGTAAGCAAGTGTAAAGTGATGCACGTTGGGGCAAAAATTCCCAACTTCAAGTATGACTTGATGGGATCTTAGCTAGCAGTGACTGACCAATGACGAGATCTTGGGGTGTGGTGGACAGCATGATGAAAATGTCAAACCAATGTGCAGCTCCTGTAAAAAAAAGGCAAACTCCATGTTAAGCATAATTAGAAAAAGGATGGAGAATAAAACTGCCAAAATCATACTGCCTTTATATAAGTATGTAGTGCGACCACACTTAGAATACTGTGTACAGTTCTGGTCACCACACCTAAAAAAAGGATTTTGTAGAGCTGGAAAAAGCATGGGAAAAGGTAACTAAAATTAAAGAGGGGCTGAAGCATCTCCCCTGTGATGAAAGGTTACAACAGCTGGGATTGTTTAGCTTGGAAAAAAGGAGGGTAAGGGGAGACGTGATAGAGGTTTACAAAATTATGCATGGTGTGGAGACTGTGGATAGGGAGACATTTTTCTCCCTCTCTCAAAATTCTAGAACCCGGGGTCATCCTATGAAGCTGCTTGGTGGGAGATTCAGGTCATATAAAAGGAAGTACTTCTTCACACAGAGCATTGTTAAACTATGGAACTGGCTACCACAGGATGTAGTGATGGCCACCAATTTGGATGGCTTTAGAAGGGGGGTTGGACAAATTCCTGGAGGAAAAGGCTATCAATGGCTACTCGACTTGATGGCTATGTGCTATCTCCACTACTGGAGGCAGTCAGCCTGTGTACACCAGTTGCTGGGGAACATGGGTGGGAGGGTGCTGTTGCACTCACACCCTGCTTGTGGGTTCCTGGTTGACAGCTGGTTGGTCACTGTGTGACGAGAACGCTAGACTAGATGGAGCCTTGATCTGATCCAGCATGGCTCTTCTTATGTTCTTAAATAAGAAGCAACCAGTTCTCAGAATGGAGGAGAGGATGATCTTGCTGGCATTTATCATCTAACTATTTTTTAAAGATGGGACAAACACCCCTGCTGTTGATAGGTACAGTGGGGGAGTGATCAACTTCTACAGAAGAAAGAAAGAAAGAAAGAAAGAAAGAAAGAAACTTTTGTTTAAACAAGTTATCATAATTAGATTGGTAGAGGTGGGGATCACAGCACATTGACATCACTAGTCATTCTTCACTAGTGACGTCACAAGCACTAACCATTTCAGTGTCTGTCAACCCTATCCTATCCATGTTAGAAGTTACCTCTGTCCAATGGTGCTTACTCCCGGTGGCTGTGCACAGGACCGCAGCCTGCGACCCTCAGGCAACGATACTGGGGTGGTAGGGAGACAGCTCATACTTCTTCTGTAACAAAATATTGCTGCTTGTGCAGGGAAAACACAAGATGCCCCAAATGGAAGCACTACCTAGAATAAAGGGACAATGAGTGAGAACTGTGCATTTATCATGCTATAAATTAGAAGAGGCCTTAGAAGAGAATCTCACCATGTGGGCTGCAAAGCTACAGCTGTGAAAAAATGGAGGTCAGTAATAAGTGTGTATCTTCTCAGGATGCAGTGTCATCATCAGGAACACAACTGAAGAAAAACCGTTTCATCCTACTGAACACTTCACTCTTCACCTGGCAATAAATGCTGCTGCAGCGGCTGTGCTTTTCAAAGTGCGTCCTGTCAGAGTTCTCCCTAGTGTGATTTTGCAGAAAGTATGACTTTCATCAAGATGCAATTCTGCACCAACTTCATGCTGATGTGTTTTACCCACAGGACTCACACCATGACATTCTCTTAATTATAAAGCACCCTTGAGCATGCTCAGAGTGTGTTACTCCCTCTCCACCTCCAATACGTCCCTCTCCCCATGCATCTTGGATTAGGGGTAAATGTTTGCAGGCAGATATATGGTGGGGCAGTTTGAGACTTGGCACCTCTCGTTGATGATGCATTGCAACCTGGGGCAACAGTATGGATGTTTGCATTCCTCAAGTCTGAATGGCTCCAGGAGCAACCTTGGCAGTGGGTCACCCCCCACTACATAATTTCTTGTCCATGTGGTCTCACAGTAATGTCTGCTTCCTATCGCATCAAAGTAGCAGAGAAGAAAAGTGCAGACACAGCCTTAAACATTCTGCTTTCCAGATACGAGAACTATTTCTTTCTTTCCATTTGGTTTATGGATTTTACAGTTATCAGCACAGAATACCATCTTCCTGCTTGCATTCCTTGCTGCCTTCTGACTCAGTGCCAGTTACATGTATGCCTGTATCGAAATAACTGGGTAGCAAACCTTCTATCACCTTATGAAAATTTAAATTGCCCTCAGCGCTTGCTCTCCCAGTACCTTCATTGGAAGGCTTCCCTCTTTGGGAAGCTTTGCTACTAATGCTTTGGCTTTCCATTCACGTTCCTGAACTGTCAGCATAACTAAGACAATCTGAGATCATGGAGATATTGGTACCTTAGTATTTATCCACCTTTACGAATGAATTTCATGAGAAATGCCGGGTTGGATGAATCACAGGTCAAAATTAGGATTGCTGGGAGAATTATCAACAACCTCAGATATGCAGATGATACCACCCTAATGGCAGAAAGCGAAGAGGATCTAAAGAGCCTCTTGTTGAGGGTGAAAGTGGAGAGTGCAAAAGCTGGTTTGAAACGCAACATTAAAAAAACTAAGATCATGGCATCTGGCCCCATCACTTCCTGGCATATAGAAGGGGAAGAAATGGAAGCAGTGACAGATTTTACTTTCTTGGGCTCCAAGATCACTGCAGACGGTGACTGTAGCCATGAAATTAAAAGACGCTTGCTCATTAGGAAGAAAGCTATGGCAAACCTAGACAGCATAGTAAGAAGCAGAGACATCACCTTGCTGACAAAGGTCTGTATAATCAAAGCTATGGTTTTCCCAGTAGTAACGTATGACTGTGAGAGCTGGACTATAGGGAAGGCTGAGCGCCGAAGAATTGATGCTTTCGAATTGTGGTGCTGGAGAAGACTCTTGAACTTGAGCACACTCCAGGAGAGAGTAGAGGACAAGAAGGCCTGGCGTGCTATGGTCCATGGGGTCACGAAGAGTCCGAAGAGTCCGACACGACTTAACGACTGAACAACAACAGCAACAACAACAAAGGAATGAA
Organism: Heloderma suspectum; assembly: GCF_057233095.1. Classification (NCBI taxonomy): domain Eukaryota; kingdom Metazoa; phylum Chordata; class Lepidosauria; order Squamata; family Helodermatidae; genus Heloderma; species Heloderma suspectum. Next base: position 237,748,665 of record NC_139461.1, read on the forward strand.
TTTGCCCCCAGGAAAGTCAACTGCCTAATGGGCGATCTTCTAATAATGATCCTTAATAACAACAATTAACATTTGTGTAGTGCTTGCAAGTGTTCAGAGTGGTTCACATGCATTATTTAGTTGCAATCCTAACAACAACCCTATAAAATAAATCAGGATGATGATGAGCTCCTGACTTGCAGATTGGGGTACTTGGGCAGAGAAAGAGGGGTTTGTCTCAGGCCACCTAGAGAATTCATGACAGAGGCAAAAGTACAACCAAGAACTTCATGATTTGTACCTCAGCCTCTTAGCCACTATACCGCACCAGCATTCAACTGATGGGAATTACTTGGTATTGCTGCCGCCTGTTAAAAAGGCAGTTAGCAGAGAAAAAAACAAGTGGCAGAACAGAATGAGCATTTACCAGTCCCACATGCACACAGGCTATCTTACAACAATAAAAGGAGACCGCACCCTTCTTTGGTGAAGAAAAGGTAAAATGGTTTTACTCATAAACAATCTTGCCCATAAAATACAGGTACAGCATAGAGTTTCCAAAAGGAGTTTGTTCAGTCCATTTTGTGCTTCACTGTACAGACAGGAACTAGAGCAAGCAAGCAGATGTGCTCCCAGCAATGACAAAAGGTCAGAGAGAGAGAGAGAGAGGTAAGGGAAGGGGAGGAGCAGGAAACCACACTGTAGGCTATAGAGATCCTTAGGCTAGCTATGCCCTAAATTCCCATGTATTAACTAGCTAACTGCCACACTACCCCCTTCCTGTAACTTGCAGATGAGGTTGCAAAATTCCCAATATCAAAGAGATGGGGAAAAGGAAAGGGAAATAAACTCCCAATCTGTTTGTTACAGTCTATGGCCAGATAAAGGGTCTAACTGCTCTTCTATACCATTATGGCAGTTGGTTTCAAGAGTCTAATGGCCATAATTCTCTAGGAAACAGGGACTTACAGTCCTCGGTGCTAAAGTTGTCCTGGGAGCGTATTCATACAGATGCTATGTTAATACACAGATAATTTCACCGCAGAGCACACAGCATTGCCTATGTCGTAGTGGTTTGCTCCTAAACTATACACTTGGATACTGATATCTTGGGACTACTCTACGCAGATTATAAAGCAATCAGTCTGTAAGCACCTTGAAAACAATGCAGTGATGACTCGAAGCCAACATGGATTTGTCAAGAACAAATCCTGCCAGACTAATCTGATCTAATTTTTGGATCAGGTAACCTCCCTTGTGGACTGTGGGAATGCTGTGGACATAATATACCTCGACTTCAGCAAAGCTTTCAACAAAGTGCCTCATGATATCCTGATGAGCAAACTAGCTCAAGTGGGCTAGATGAAACAATGATCCGGTGGATCCACAGTTGGCTACAGGATCAGACTCAAAGAGTGCTTATCAATGGGATCTTCTCCAACTGGGGAGAGGTAACGAGCGGGGTACTGCAGGGCTCAGTCCTGGGCTCAGTGCTCTTCAACATTTTTATTAATGACTTGGAGGAGGAGGTTCAGGGAATGCTGATCAAATTTGCAGATGACACAAAATTGGGTGGGATAGCTAATACCCTGGAACAAAATTCAAAGTGATCTTGACAGGCTGGAGTGCTGGGCACAAAACCACAGAATGATATTGAATAGGGAACAATGCCAAGTTCTGCACCTAGGAAAAAGAAACCAAATGCACAGTTACAAGATGGGGGATACTTGGCTCAACAACACTACAAGCGAGAAGGATCTTGGAATTGTTGTCGATCACAAGCTGAATATGAGCCAACAATGTGATGTGGCTGCAAAAAAGGCAAATGCTCTTTTGGGCTGCATTAATAGAAGCATAGCTTCCAAATCCCGGGAAGTGCTAGTTCCCCTCTACTCAGCACTGGTTAGGCCTCATCTGGAGTACTGTGTCCAGTTCTGGGCACCACACTTTAAGAAGGATGCAGACAAGCTGGAGAGGGTTCAGAGGGCGGCAACAAAGATGATCAGGGGACTAGAAATAAAGCCCTATGAAGAGAGACTGAAAGAACTGGGCATGTCTAGCCTTGAGAAGAGAAGACTGAGGGGAGATAGGATAGTGCTCTTCAAGTACTTGAAAGGTTGTCACAGAGAAGAAGGCCAGGATCTCTTCTCGACCATCCCAGAGTGCAGGACACGGAATAATGAGCTCAAGTTACAGGAAGCCAGATTCCGGCTGAACATCAGGAAAAATGTCCTGACTGTTAGAGCAATACGACAATGGAACCAATTACCTGGGGAGGTAGTGTGAATGCCACACTGGAGGCATTCAAGACGAGGCTGGAGGCATTCAAGACCCCATCTGTCAGGGGTGCTCTGACTTGGATTCCTGCATTGAGCAGGGGGTTGGACTCGATGGCCTTGTAGGCCCCTTCCAACCCTACTATTCTATGATTCTCAAAGCACATGCAGCTACTTGAGACAAGATGGACCTGTTGAACATCTGTCTACGATGCACCGAGTAGAGGTTCAGGAGCCTTCCCAGGGTTGAGGTGGGGGGAACCAGCTGGCAACATTACTCACACCAGGGCTAATTCATATTAGAATTACAAAGGTCAGACTGTAGTATTAATCCCCCCCCCCATATTCTATGTCTAAGGCACCAGCAGTTTGAAGTCTGCCACTGTACAAAGATTGGCCACACGCCAGCACAAGTTAGACATAACGGTGTGCTGTATTGTAGACACAGTTTAGAACAGGCCTTGCCCAAAAGGGTTTTGTAGTTTTAAATCAAACAAAGCAGAGAATAGACCCAAGTAGGGGAGAATGGGGAGAGACAGAGGTTAACTACACAAAACATTTTGTTAGAAGAACATAATCTTTTTGAAGAAATGTTCTCAGAGTTAACATATGACTTTATGTTAAGGAATCCAGTGAAGGACAATTTGTTGTTGCTTTTTAAACTTTGTACAGCAAATCAACAGAAAATGCAGGGAGACTTCAAACGATGCTAGTGGGGAAAGCATGTGCAATGTTTGAGGACTTCTGAAATGCAGAACTGACAAGCCTGGGCCCAGTGTGTGCACAGGAAGAGCATCCTTTTGGAAAGTGCCAGTAACATGGTTGAGTAGCTTGCCGTTTCTCAGCTCTCCCTTCCCACCCTTTTTAATAGGGAAGGACTCTCTTCCTATTCCCCACAGGTGCTGGTGGGAAGTCAAGGATCACTTTTCAAAGTACCTTTTGAAACTCTCGGGCCTGCTGCCCCAGGGCCTCTACCTTGACAAGGGGTTGGGCTAGTTTTGACAGATGTTCTTTTATCATCTTTCTCTTCACCCCATTGCTTTTGGCCTCTCCAGCTGCTGCCTAATACATTTTTGGCTCCTGATACTAGTTTCCCTTCGTGTTCTTGTTATCAGTGAGCAATGAGCAACAGCAGTTTGCTAAACTCAATTTCATGTTGGCATCCTGGCAGGCCCCCGTCTTTCCCCTTCCATGCACTTGTTCTTTTCTCTGTCATCTCTTCTTCTGTTGCTTTCACTGAAATGTTATCTTGATAAACAAATGAAACTGCAAAGGAGAGTGAGCAAGCTCAGTTGTGCGGATGAACAGTGGGGGAAATAGCCCAAGAGCTGCACGTTGGAGCTTATGATTATATCTCAGCCATCCACAGTTGTATTGTCATCTGCTGATCTCTGGGGTTGTCCTCTGCTGCATTGTTCTCGACACATTAACGAATGGGTCATGGCTGTCTTTGTGTCTGCAGTCTCTTCTAATTTCCTGCGTCTCTCTTTATGTGGGTAAGTGCATTTTGCTTTTTCCCTTCTCCTTGGTCTCCATGCTTTATCTGACCCACTAACTGAACAGGTCAGGTGGACAGCATCCTCTGACAAATCCATTGCTCTACAACAGCAAGGGTGCAGGTGCTTCATCCACCCCATCCTCTCTTCAGCAATAATATTTTTTTCCAAATGTATTAGGCTTAGAAAGGAAAAGAATTTAAAGAGAGAAAGGAAACAGACACTCCTAACTGTTAGTAGTCATCCCTGAGCTGAGGTAGAAGGTAAAGGAATCATGAGCAGAAAGGTCAGTTCTACTGACTCCAGCTGAAACCCTAAGCACTGGGGTTTAGGACCCATTTAATTCTGTGGGATTGACTTCCAAATAATCATGCATAGGACTGGGTCGTGTGATCGATGGAGAGAGAAGTGTCCCAGGGACCATAGGATTGTTCGGTTTCTCTCTTCCGTGGTCGGAGACAGTGCTCCGACATCAGAAGGGGGAGTCAGAGATCCAACCCTCCTCTCCTCCCCCTCATAGTTGGCACAGAAATAACCATGTCGACTGCCTTCTGAGGTCAGAAAAGTAACCTCAGAGGAGGAGAAAGGGGGTGTTCTGGTGGGTGGGGACAGGAGCAGACCAGAGAGGCCAGGATACAAGTTACCCTGAGCCTCCTCCCCTCTCCCTCCAAAGCGCCCTCGCTAGATGGGCCCATCTAGTGAAATCTGCAGGGTGGGAGGATGGGGAAGCAAAGATCACCTCCACTGCTCCCCCCACCCTGCATTGGATGGTCGGACACCTCCAAGTTCAGGGGCTTCCAATCACTGAGGGTGCTATTGATAGGATTGTGCCCTTAGTGTTGAGCATCCACCTGAGGAAGGGTTTGGTGAAATACTTACATACTGCATTGTGAATGTTAGTCAGTCTTTACAAAGTTTTTATTTTACTGACTTTATTAATGCTATCTTTTAGGATGCTTTAAGAAAAAAGTTGTTTTTCTTCGCACAGTTTTAACATTAGGCAACAGCCTGTCTCATAATTACACAAATGTACATGAATAAACATGCATATTAGGAGACATTTGAAATATGCCTGTGAAAAGATTAAATGCGAAGTGTTGGACTATCTATATAATCTTGAGCATGAGTTGTCCAATGGGAATATGTTTTTTATCCACTTATATACTGCCAGTGATGATGCAAAAGTGAAAGAAAAAGCTGTACAAGCTGGCACTCGCACTAGGGGCCAGGTGGCAGCCTCGAAGAAATGCACCTGGGACAGTACAAGTAGATGGCTGAACCCTCTCATTAGTTGTTTGCTGTAGTGTAGCCACGTAGTGGCCCCTGGCTGGCTGGCAGGCCGTGGCTTTACTACTTGCAAACACTTCCCTAGCAGAGGCCAGGCTGTTAAGTGCTGTCCTAAGGCCAAAGGGGGACTTTGGCAGTGCCAGCTTATTAGTACCTCATTGGGCTCATTGGCACCTTGTCCCCTCACCTTGTGGAGCTGCTGCTCATGCGAGCCCTTGCTTCAAAGTAATTGCACAGGCAGTTGATTGGCAGCAGGTGTGGAGTCATTTGCTATGATGCAACTGCTAAATTGCTTGGCAGTGGCGGCAGCAGCTGGGCGGCCTGTGTGACGAATTCCCGCTTCTGAAGCAATTGGGGAACAGAGAAGTATCAAACAAGGAACTTTGCCCAGGGCAGGCAAGGAGGAGAAGGGAAGGATGCTTTTGTTAGCCTTTGCTCCTTGACTACCCTCACATAGGAAGGGAATTAAAATCACTCTGGTTGCCCCGTCTTTTATTAACTATACAAAGCCAGGAAATAAAGATAAGCCCATCCTGACATTTTGACAATATTCTGCTCATCAGCTAAACCCCTTGTTGCTATTTCAACCACCACCCTCCCTCACTCTGTCTCTCAAAAGATGAGAGAAGCCAACCTGAAGGCACCTGTTGTATTATAGTTTCAATTCCTTTAAACCTACCTCTCCAAAAGTGCTGACTGCCTCATGCTAAAGATGCCCATCTTGAGGCTTGGGTGCTTGAATTCTCAAAGGTACTATCTATAGCAGGGGTGAACATCTTTTTCAGTTGAAGGGCCTGATGGCCTTGAACCAAAGAAGAGTGCATTCAGGCCACAATTCTATGTCCACTTACCTGGGAGAAGCCCCATCTAACTCAATGGGACTTACTTCTGAATAGACGTGTACAGGATTGCCCTCTTAATCCTTCTGGTTAAATATCAGGCCAAAATTGGCGGTTCCATGAGAAACCAACAATTGGAGAACTTCTCTCCTATTTTACAATTGCAAAAGTGTCTGATGTTTAGTACTTCCCCAAGTCACTCATTATCGTGGATAGTAAAAGTAGAGTTCTCAGGGTGACAAAGGGGATGTGAGAGGACATAATCAGGTCCTTTCCAGGATCCATAGATTGTGAACTTGGATTGGCTTCCAGTCTCACATTGAAACTAGGAGTCATTCTTATGAAAGTAGAATAAGTGTCAGCAACTGGAGGCCCCATGCCGAATTTGGCCTATTAATAAATGTTGCCTTCTCCCATTACCAATATAGAGGCAAAATAAGTGTAGATGAAAGAGCATCAGTGGCACCAGAACTTGAAAGCTGGATACATCATGGGATTGGTGGTTGAGGTGCCCCTCCATACGCATCCATGCTCTCGCCATAGAACAGGGCCTAAAACCGTCCCCCAGATCACACATGGAAACAAACAGCAATTTGGAAGGTGTATTGCATAGTGTTGATTATGGCAATAGTTCTTTTAATTACTAATTAAGAGAACTCTTATTTTCTTAATTACTTGTTTTCTTGGGGATGGTAAAGTTTGGCAGTTTTCACATAATGTTCAGGCAAAAAAGACAAGACCACAAAAAGATAGGAAATTGTTTAAATGTGATTATTCGGATTGGCTGCAAGGAGGCAATCAGAGGTTTTGGTGTTTGTTTTAAATTGACTGCAGTTTAGCATGTTGTCCAAACCCTAAACTATGGGTTAAAACTTAATCTTAACAATGGTTTGCTTCAAACAAGCCAGCTTCATAGCCCGTGGTTTGAAGTTGTCTGATTTTGAACAAACCAGATTAACAATTTGGGGGGTTGGGGGATATGATGAGCTGCACTATAGGAGGAGAGGGAAGCATGTGAGGCAGGTGGGAGGAGGCTAGGCATGTTCCTATTATGATAAACTATAGTAAATCCTCCCTAACCATATTTGTGTGGCACCTACATTACTATCTTTTAGACATTAACTAAGGGTACAATCCTATGCATATTTAGACAGAAAAAAGGCCTTGCTGGCTGGGGCATGCTGGGTGTTGTAGGCCTTTCTTCTGCCTAAACATGCATAGGATTGCACCTGAAAAGCTTTTTATTTTTCCGAAAAAAAGGCAGCATTTAATTTTTGATGGGTTTTTATTATTGATTTATTTACTGTTTTACTGGCTGCTGTTGTCTTAACTTTGTTACTGTTGTAATGGATAATGTTTTTAATTATTTGTAAGCTACCTTGGGGTCAATATAGGTGGGATAAAATGTTTCAAATAAATATACAATCTAGAAGATCATGGTCAGGATATATTATAGAATGATAGTACCTCAGTTCCTTATCTGTAATGATATCATTCAATGATTTAGTGTAAAGAAATTCCAGCAACTTTTCATCAGGTTTTAGCCTTCAATTGGCTATACTTTAGATGGTTTCATTTCTATCAGCGTTATCATCCCTTTATCTGAAATTCCCATTAGCGTTAGCATTTTCTGATACACATGATTCCTAAGATTGCTTTCTGGCTATCAAATCTACTGAAACAAATAGCCCGTAAATTTGCTCGGCTGGAAGCTACAGACCAAAGTTGGAAACTTTCCCTGTAGGGTGAGAAAATTCTGAGGGAGGCAGTTGAGCAGATCTTCCTGTTGATTGCAGAGAACCTTTCAGGCCACCATCATTATGTCTTCATCTGACTCCATTATGTAACCTTGTGTAGAAGGATCTAGGATACATTGTTTCTAGCTGTTTTGTGAATGAATATTAATAATTATTCTTCATAGTATGCAATTTTGCTGTGCTTCCAGACAAGCCCTTTATTGCACTATCCACCCTGTGGTGGCTCCAGACATTGTTGTCTTCTCTTTGTCACCCACCACTATGTCCATCTTTTTTCTTACCACAGACAATCTGTTAAAGAGAAAATGACAGAATAGCTGCACATGTCTTCCAATTGGCTAGGAGCCTCCCAAAGCACCTTTGGTATATTATCTTCTGAACCCTATCTAAACACCTTGATTTCCCAGATCACATTTCACATTCTGAGACCACAGTTTGTTCAAACTGCACAAATTTGAGACCCTGCCACAGAAGTAGAAAAATGCAGCCTGATGTCTTTTATACACAACTGCATCAGTTTCCCTGATTGGCCAGACCTACCGTGCTCCCTGATTGGACATGCTTCTCAAGGCCCCTATATATTTTTAAAAGTCACATCTTCTGTTCTTGCCAAGTACCATCAGAGATCTACTTGCAATGTTCCCTGTTTATTCTAACAATTATAACCCTGGTTCACTGACCCAGAGTCTCATTCTCTAATCCCAGCACTTTACTTTGAGGATCCTGCTAGCTGTTTTGGTTATACCTCGCTGTAAGAGCCACCTTGAACCCTGCCATAAGCTCTCTGCCTTTAATACTTGCATAATGTGTAGACAAGAAACAAATGCAAGTTTTCCTGGGCATGAGGATCCAGTGAGAGAACAAGCTGCACTTGTTGAATTTCTGTCTGACTCGCATTTGCAGTCTCACCTGCCACAATCAACTTGTTTAAAGTTCTGAGGCAGATGCTTCTCCTAGGAGCAGATAACACACCATTTCTTTTGAAACTTTTGGCATTCTCTTTCATTTTCTGCTTGGCTATGCAGTATTAACTTTTTTTTTTCAATCTCAAGTCACTGTTAGATCACCACAGTAATCCCTGGTAAGTATTCTGCATCTGTGGAGCATAGAAAGCTGTACATACGGAACATAGGAAATGAGTCAGACCATTGGCCCATCTACTGTTGACACTGACTGGCAGCAGCTCTCCAGGGATTCAGGCAGGAGGCTTTCCAGCCCTGCTTGGAAATGCTAGGGATTTAACCTGAGGCCTTCTGTATGAAAAGTAGGGCTGTGCATGGACCCCCTGATCTGACTAGGAAGCCACTTTGGGGCTTCCGAGGCGGCCTTGATTTGGCTTGGGCTGATTTGGGGTGCCCCTGACCTGCCTTGGCGTAGGAAGCCCTGCCAGCGTTGCTAGGCACCTACCCCAGCAAGGAGCCCACTGCCAGCCCCTGGAAACTCCTGGCCCACCTCCTCACTCCGGTTGTCACCTACTCACCCTATGCATGCAAACACTGACATGACTTAGGAGGTGGAGCAGCATCCTCTGCTTGCCTTCTGCTCTCCCTGTGTGGTTGTGCAGATTGCCTGCTCTCTCCCTCTGGGCCCAAAAGCAGTAGTTCAGGGAGAGCTTCTGAGGGTATCTTGCCCAAAGTCCCCCAGAACATGTATAGGTACTATGATGCAATGGCTAAAGTGTAGGCTATGAATATGGCAAACTGGGGTTCAAAGCCCCGTTCAGGTGTGAAAGTCACTGGGTGGAACTGGGCAAGTAATTGACTGGGTTCACAGAACACGACAACCCACATTCAAGGTTGTGTATGGGTTGAGTGTGTTCTTGAACCATGGGATATTGTGTTGTGTGAACCCAACTGTGCTAACAAACCATGGTTTCTTAACCACAAACAAGCCACAGTTCACAACCCAACAACAAACCATCGGTTCTCGTCATGGTTTGTTAGTGTGTCTGGGTTCACAGAACACAATGACCTACAGTTCAGCAACAACACACAGTTCTATAACAATCCACACTCAATCTATGCTCAACCTTGAGTGTGGGTTTTCATGTTGTGTGAACCCAACCAGTGTTTGTCAGCCTAATCGCTAGCCTACCTTGCAAGGTAGTGGTGAGATTAAAGCACCACTCCAAGCTGTTAGAAGACAGGTGGGATTCAAATGTAACTAAGGGCACAATCATATGCATGCTTAGACTGTCGTACAACTCTCAGCATGCTCAAATACGCCAATACTGGGAGTTGTAGGGCCTTTTTCTATCTAAACTTGCATAGGATGGCTCCTTAAAAAGAAACAATGCTAGTGTTTTTAGAGCATGTTGCATGGGTTTCTCTTTAGTAGGGGGAAAAATTCAGCCAAGGGGTACTATACTGACCTCCTTCATCCACAGCTGGTCTTCCCCTTTCCTTTGGCAACTGCAACCCTGACTCTTCCTCTCACCTTCTGTTAAAACCTCCACTTCCCATGCCAGCAATGCCAGTGTTCCCTCCTCTCCTCCTTCTTGGGGCCATGCTATGTCCTGAGAAACCTCATCAACTTCACAGCCTCTGCCATTCTCTCTACCCTTTCTGCTTTGGAATGAAGTTGAAATTAAAAATCACCTTTTCTCATCCTGATGCTTTCCTTCACTGCCTCAAAATTCAGGAGGCGTGTGTGTGTGTGTGTGTGGGGGGGATGGACAGGGGACAGGGAGGGGGGCTCTGTTCAGGATGAGTCCCTCATATCAACCTGGCCCCGTGCCATTTTTCCACCGATGGATGGTGTTTCTGCAGCTGCTGCCACATCCTTTCACAGATTCATTCATTCATTCATTCCATTTCTATACCACCCGATAGCCAAAGCTCTCTGGGCAGTTCACAAACATTAAAACCAAAAAGCACACAATAAAACAATATAAAATATATAAAACATTAAACCCACAGTATAACAATACAACCAGAATAAAACCAGAATAAAACCTAGCAGCGATGCAGGGATTTAAAATACACATTTAAAACAGCAAAGCTAAAAGTCTAGAAAACTAAAATGCTAAAATGCCTGGGAAAATAAAAAGGTCTTCACCTGGTGTCGGAAAGAATACAAGGTAGGTGCCAGGCGAACCTCACTAGGGAGCTCATTCCACAGCTGGGGTGCAACAGCAGAAAAAGCCCTCCTCCTAGTAGCCACCCGCCTCATTTCCTTTGGCAGAGGCTCATGGAAAAGGGCCGCTGAGGATGATCTTAAGGTCTGGGCAGGCACATATGGGAGGAGGTGATCCTTCAGATAACCTGGCCCCAAGCCGTTAAGGGCTTTGAATGTTAATACCAGCACTTTGAATGGGACCTGGAAATGGACTGGCAGCCAGTGCAGCTGGAAAAATACTGGCATAATATGAGCTCGTTGACCAGTCCCTGTTAACAATCTTGCTGTCCTATTTTGGACCAGTTGAAGTTTCCGGACTGTTTTCAAAGGCAGCCCCACGTATAACGCATTGCAGTAATCCAGACGAGAAGTTATCAGAGCATGGATAACTGTAACTAGGCTATGTCTGTCCAGATAAGGGCGTAGTTGGTATACTGATAAAAAGTGCTCTGTGCCACTCAGTTCACCTGTGCCTCAAGTGACAGTTCTGGATCCAAGAGCACCCCCAAACTACCAACGTGATCATTTAGGGGGAGTGCAACCCCCTCCAGATCCAAGCCTGCTGCCCCTTGTGCTCTTAAATGACTGCAGCCACACCACCTTTTCCCCACTCCCTGCTGCTGTAAGGAGGGGGTAATTTCCCACTCTGGTGAGACTTGCTCTGATGCACAGGAGTGGGTGACAGGAAAGGCTTGCTGTGGGGGTGGGAGAAGACGCAGGCAGGACAAATGACATTGTTCCTTGGATGGGGAAAGGGAAGAAAAGAACCCCTGGCAGGAAAAGGCATCTGTTAACCTCCTGGAGGGGCATGACAAAAGTGACTGTGGGCCTTGTGCTGAATACTGATGCCCTAATCTCATTTTGCCTGTTGTAGAACAGTGAGAAGAGGTAGTTGAGAGCCTATTCAAATATTTACCAAAGGCATGTCATCAAGTCCTCATGAGGGACTGCAGCAAGCATGAATGCATATCCCCATTAACTCTCCATGCACATGCAAAAATAGCAGATTGGGGAGAAAGCTTCCAGTCTGACTGCCAAGAAGTGTGCAGTGAGGTTTTGCCTTGCGGGATGCCTTCAGCCATGTAATTCACCCATGTGCATTGCCGGGTGGTAGAGTCCCCTTCTGGAATGTATGAACTGGCTGAGGCTTTGTAGTTGACCTGCCATTCAAACACCCTGGGTGCTGCTGATGCTTAGTTAGCATCTCTCCTTGGTGCCTCCCCCAAACCATGGACAACTCTTTCAGGCCTATTTTCACAACTCTTTCCACACATAACAGCTGCAGTAGTGCGTAGTTCTGGGCCAACTTTTAGCTATGTTGTGGCCATCCAGCAATGCAACACGTAGATCAGCTTGTACATGCTTTCTTCTATGTCCCCAAAAGTAGACTCGCAGCAGCATGCAAAAAGCCAGTCTGTGCCACATTTGCACACAGTGTCAGCATTCACACAAATAGCTCTGTTTATAGCTAGCATGGATTGACTAAAAACATGCATTCAGGGGGGGTCATGAGAACAAGCCTTCAGTCATGTCCCACCTGGAATAATGCAAATAATGACTTGACCCTGCGGCCATGATGCAGGAGCTGGCAGGACAAATCAATTACCATATAAATAGCTCTGGGGCTCTGCCACACAGGCAGCAAGGGGAGCAAAGGAAGACTGTTGTTTACTGAAACTGAAAGTGAGGAAAATGGGCAAATATTAGGGAAGCAGACCGGAGACAAATGGAATTTTGAGTGAGGTATGTCTAGGATAACATAGCTAAAAAGTGTCTATCTCTTTGGGTGAGCCTCTCTTGTCTGCTCATTACAGGGCTTGAGTAACATAGCTGTAGCTGTATTCTAGACTCTTCCAAGCCATCTATCCCCCCCTCCCCTGCTACCCATCATCAATCAGTGAGTCTTAAGTTTGCCTGGAAGTCATACATCTTGACTTGGTAGGCCTTTGCCCTAATCCCTTATTTACTTTTATTTTGATGTTTTGTCCTACTTTTCTCAATGGCTCAGAATAGCTTACAAGATATGAAGATCATATCATAACCATAAAACCCTCAATAAAATGTTCAATAAATAAAAACGCGCCACATAAACCAGTGAAAACTAAGCTCATTGAACTTGCGTGCGGCTTGCTGTGGTTAAGTATTGGTGATTTATTGGTGAAGGAAAGGCACTCTGCACATGTCTGTGTGCACTGTCTATGTTATTACTCCATATGTTTCAGGGTCAAGCCCTAGGTACCTATGGCAGGCATGGGAAAAAGTTGGTGGGAGCTGTCCAAAAGCAGCTGACTTATCTCACCTGTGAAAGGAACAGAACAGAATACTTTGAGCAGAGGATCAGAATGTGACAGAGTTTGTGCATCTGCCTTCATGTCTAATTATAATTTCATATTTATACCTTCCCTCCCAGCATATAAAATGGTACACAGTTCTTCTTATAACAATCCTCTGAGATAAGGATAGGCTAAAAAAGAGAGCATCTTTGTCCAAGCCTGTTCATTAAGCTTTATAACTGAGCAGGAATGTATACAGTTTGGAGCTGTTATTTATACAGTCTGTGACATTATTAATGTCTTTAGTGCAGGGGTGCAAAATGAGGGCCAGGGGGCCAAAGCTGGCCCTCTGGGTGTCCCCAGAAGGTCACATCGCCTCCCCCTAGACTCACTCACTTTCCCTCAAGCACCAATCATCCCAACTGTTGTGCAGTCCCTCCCCCCCGCCCCGCCCCACCCCGCCCGCCTCTAAAAGGTTGAGACATCTCTTCTAAGACTTAGTTATTGGCAATAAAAACTTTAAGCTAAAATATGCTGGTAGTTTAATTCCGCCCCTTTTGCCTTTAGCCCCTCCCACCACTGGAATGTGGCCCCTGAGAGCTTCTCCAAAATGGAATTTGGCCCCCAGGCTGAAAGAGGTTCTGCTCCCCTGTTTTAGTTCTTGCATGGCTGCCTTTAAAATTAATAAATTGGAGAGGAGGCTGGATTGGGACCTTGGTGTGGGAAAAGGGGGGCTTTAACTCTTTGCCCCCAATGCAGTCCTGATCAGAATCTTCTTTTCCCCCTGCCCCTCACACCTTCTATTCACAATGGGAGTTTTTCTCCCATTGCAAATAGTGGGCATGGTGGAGCAAAGGGTTAAAGTCCTCCTCACACCCCGTGCCATGGTCTTGATCCAGCTCAGGAAACCCCCCAGTAGCTTTTTTTTAATGCCATGCAAAGCCTAAAGACTTGAATAATATCACATTTAGTTTGGCCAAGTAAGCTTATAGCATCCAAAAGTCAATCTATTATAACTGGCACCTAGACATATTCCTGAGCCCAAGTACAAATACCACAGGTGCACCGTCAGGTGGTCAGCCTAATCATTCATTCAGTTGCTTGCATGTATAATAACATGTGGTATTTAAAGTGCCCCAATCCCTGCTGTTCATTTAGGGAAATCCAAAACATTAGTATTAGTACTTTTTGAGCATCTCCAAAACATTAGTATTAGTACTTTCTGAGCATCTGTCCTAATGCTTTGTTTATATCTATGTATATTTCATGGCTTTCTGTAATCATTATCTGGTATCTATGGCAGGGGGCACTTGTTCTACCAGGAAATGATGAAATGTTGCTAGCAAGGGGGAAAATGCAGCCTAGCTCAGAAGGTCTGGGTTTTGCTGGTTATTTCCACTCATGTTTCTTTCAGCAATGAGATGGAGTAGGCCAGGAACAGTAATTGCTTGGCCATTACAGCTAATTCAGGTGACAGTTTCTCATGTTCCCAGGTGGACAATGTATCATAGAAATAGTTGCAGGGAGTGAGGGGAGGGGAAGAGTCATTTCCTTATCTCTAGCAAGACTGAACTTAGCCTTTTGCTGCAGGTACTTTTCTCCTTCTATCTCTTTCTCAGTTTCCCTTCCCTGTTCATCCTACTGCTCCAGCAGCACTCTGCATGCCATGGATGGGATGGTGCCAGAGATGCTCGGAGAGAAACCAAAAAAGGATTCTTTGGAAAGATGGCAAAGGGTGCAATCCTATGCATGTTTTGACAGAAAAAAAGTCTTACAATTCCCATTACTGGCTGGGGAACACTGGGAGGTATAGGACTTTTTTCTGTCTTAACATGCATAGGATTGCGCCCAAGGTGTCTTACAGTACTGGAATACAACAGCTAAGTATGGAAATGTTAAGAGAGGTAGTAAGTGTAATTTAAATAAGTGAATATATACATTATTTTATTTTAGGGGGGTTGTAACAATTTTGGGTTTAGTTATGGTATTATAAGATACATGACTGACTCAATAAATATTCAAGATTATTTATGAACAATTCTTTTATTTTGTGTATTCACTGACTCTTATAATTTTAGTTAATTAAAAAAGAGAGAGAAAATTCCCCTGATTTATTTATTACATTTCTCCCCTGCCCTTCTGCAGTTAAGCACCCATGGCTGCTAACAAAATGATCATACAATTACAAAGTAAATATCACCATATACTTAAAACTAAAATAAAATCAGTTACACTTTTTAAAGGAAAAAGAAAGATAAAACCTACAAGAGCAGATCAAAAACAGCAGCTGACTTAACAAGATTATAAAACCGCTAGCTCAACAGATTACCTCAACAGGCAGAAAACCTGTCTGAACAAGAAAGCCTTCACATGTCTTCTGAAGACTAAAAATGAGAGTGCTGTTTGAATCGCCTTCAGGAAGGAGTTCCCAAAGCCAAGATGCCGCCATTGAGAGTTCTCTCTTAATTTCCTGCAAAATCCGCCTCAGATGTTGGCGGGACATAGAAAAAGGCCTCTCCAGAAGAGCTATACAAACCACGAGTTAAGGAGAAGGTATTCATGACAGTAGTCTGGTTTACATCTGGTTAACCCATGTATTGGCAGGGCTATACAGGAGTGAGTGAGCATGCAACTCCCACCCATTAGCTACTTCTGCTTTGCATCAGCTTGCATAAACAGGCCAGGAACACCTGTTCCTGGGTTGCTTGATGCAATGTGTGAACCCAGAACTCTTGTTGTTGAGGGATAAATAACCCAGAGTTTTAACCGAATGACAAACCATTGATTCAAATCTGGGTTGTTTGTTCCTCACCAACCCAGAGTTCTGGGTTCCTATGTTGCATCGAACAAACCAGGAAAAGGGTGTTCTTGGCTTGCTTATGTAAGCTGATGCAAAGCGGAAGTGGTGAGTGGGTGGGAGGCAGCGCGGTTGCTCACTGCTGCATGGCCCCAACTAACTATGGGTTGTTTAACTCATAGTTAGTCATTCGGTGTGAACTGAGCTAATGTGTGGGGATAAATAGTTCTGAACTGACAAGATTCCCTCTGTTTTGTAAGGATTCCCTGAAAGAGAATTATGATAATATGCCACCACAAGCTGATCCCAGTCTAAAAAAATGCCCTAGGCTGTCTGGGTGGGTGGGGTTCTGAACCCGGTTGACAAGGACCCCTCGCTTAAGCCCAATTCTAGAAATATTAAAAAGTAGGAAGTTTACATTGACTTGCCTAGAGGAGACACAATCCTACTGGACCTTGTAAAATATCCTTAGAACACTAGGGGTTAGATTCAGAATTGTTGTCCACCAGCGGAAGGATACTGCTGGCTGAATGGCACTTCCACATCCTCTCCTCCCAACTGCAGCCCCTCCCCCCGTGCACCCTCCAAATCTCCTCCAGAAGGTCCCCCAAACCACCAGAGCACATTTGGAGGGTGTGGGGGCTGCAGGGGGGGAGGAGAGGGTGCAGAAGTCCCATTCCACCTGTAGTATCCTTTTGTTGGTGGAACAACAATTCTGGATCCAAGCCAAGGATTGGCTTAATAATCATGCAGTCTAGCACAGGAGGGGTATTTTATCAAGAACGTCCAGAGAAATACCCTTTAAGCCAAATGAAGCACATGATCAATGCATATAAAGAAAGTTTATTTTGGAGAAGGGGTTGCACATAGCAGGAAAAATAAGAAGAGAAAGGAAGACAACAAAATCATGTACAGGCTTTCAAATAAAATCAACAAGTAAATCAACTTAAATTTTACCTGCTTGACTAGAGTCCTGGGTTTCAGACTATGCACAGAGTGCCTTGCAGAATATATGGTCTGAAACAGCATTAAATCTCTGGCAGAACATTTTTGGTCACCTGATTCACATAGTTCTGAAGGAGATAAGGGAATGGGGTGATACTCCATATATTTATGGGAATTTGAGACCATCTGAAGCTGGCCTCTATCCTAAGATGAAGTGTAGTTCGAATCAATGGCAAAATAAACTCCACCTCTGATGTAAGTGCTCAAGGTAAGCCAATCTGAAATTTACCTAATGGATGGTTCTACCTTTTTAAACAGGTTTGGATTTCTATGACAAAAGAACTAGCCAGTTCAGGCCAGTTGCCCATTGTAAAAAAAGGGATTAAGCTGGGAAAGTGGATTGGATCCAAAACCAAGGATATTTGTCTATGCAGGGTTTTTTCCACAGGTTTCCAGAGTCCCAGACATTGGAATAGGAGTTTGTCACGTTGGAATATAGGAGAGTGTTGCAGCAGTCCTTCATGTAAGCTGGGCCCAAGCCATTTAGTGCTTTGAGGTGATAACCAGCACACTGAATTGTGCCTGGAAGTGTATTGGCAGCCAGCGAAGCTGTTATAACAGTGGAGTCACATGCTCTTAAAAACTGGTCCCCAGCCAATAGTCTGGCTGCAGTATTTTGGACCAGCTGAAGTTTCTCAACAGTATTCAAAGGAAGCCCCATGTAGAATGCATTACAGTAGTCCAATTGACATATAACTAGGGTATGTGTAACTAGGACCAGAACTTACATTTCAAAAATGGGCACAGATGGCACACCATCTCCACCTGGGCATCCAAGCTCAAAAACAGATGCAGGAGCACAGCCAAACTGTGAACCTGTGTCTTCAGGAAGAGCACAACCCCATCCAAGCCAGGTTGAGTTCCTATACTCTGATCTTCCATTCTACTGACCAGGAACACTTCTGTCTCATCCCAGGGATGCTTCTACCCCGCTATTACAACAAGATGGTGGAGCTGGTGGGATAAGATTCCAAGAATGGCATGTTCTGAACAAAGTGTTCCAAAGATTAGCTCCACTAATGTGCTCCCCAAAAGTTGTTTCCTTATTTGGAGCTTTCAGCCTTGTCTCTGCATCCCCCACATTTGTGCACTGAAACAAACTGTGTAGACTGGCAGGAAACAGGCATGATCTGACTCACCTTGCACATTGGGATGGTAGGGACTGAAAGCACTAGAACCGCAGTCCCAGTTTCACAATGTAGAGCTGCGTGGATAAGTCCAGAGAGGGGATAGCTTTGTCTCTTTTAAGTGGTTTATCTTCAACCGGGGGCTTACATATAATGATGTCACTATTTGAGAGCATCTGTCACTATGTCTTGTGTCCCCTGCTCCCTTAGCGGTCTTTTGTTACAATTTCTTAGTGCAAGTGGAGGTAGCCACTATATATGCAGGGCAGGGGCGGGCAATCTTTTTTCTGTTGTTGTCTGTATCCTCTCATGGGTAATCTGTTGGGGGCATGTTGGCAGTGGGTGGGGCTGAAGCCAGTGGTGGAAAGGGTTAGAACTAAAATGGATGGGTCACCCCTATTCTTTTTCAGCCACTCCCTCTTCTTTCTTTCTCTTTCTTCCCACCCAGCAGGATCTCCCAGGGCAGGGATAGGTCGCTCCTGCCAGAGAACTGAATTGATCACATGCAGAGGGCTTTTAAAGTTAGGCTGAGGCAAGAGGCCCTGGAGCTCACAGGTGGCCCACCCTTGATGTAGGGCAATGGACACTTGTGAGGGTAATGGGGACTGGATGGGGCCTACTGTGCTTTTGCTGCCTGATATGAAGCTTTCAGCTCACCTCACGATCATCAGCCTTTTCTCTGTGCCCTCCTGCATTCACAAATTGAAATCAGCTTGCAAACTGCAGCTCCTTGGCACCTGCAGCTCCTCTAGGCAGCAATATTTATTTTATTTTGAATTAATTAATTAATCAATCAATTAATTAAATTTCTGTACTGCCCAATAACTGTTGGTAGCGGCATTTTCTTGCAGCAGCAGGGATGGACTTCGGCTCTGCCTTGGTGAGCACTGGAGCCCTCTCCGTTCCTAGCAGTTATTACCTGATGTGCAGAGAGAGCTGATGGTATGACAGCGAGGCAGTGGGGGATAAGGGGATAGACCACAGCTTTGGCTTGAGAGCTCCTGCACTCTTCCCTGCGGCTATCTACTCATTACTTACATACATCATGAGCCAGCGCCTGGCTGAGGGAGAAGCTACTTCTTCAGGTGTTAGCTGCATCCGTGTTTCTGTCAATCACAAGCTTTTTCAGAAAGGAGCCAACTCGGCATTCACGAACGGGTGGGCAACTGCCGTTGGTTACACCTAATTCAAAATGCAAAGGCATCTGTCAGTCTGTCTATTTCTTTGACAGCCACATCTGGTCAAATTGCACATTTCAGGGGGATGTGCTACACTGAAGGGCATATGCCAGTGTGAAAACTGAGAAACCTGTAATGATTTTTATGGGCAATTAGCATTTTGAATGAGAATATGCGTGAGAAGAGGAAAATGGCTATGCAAGCAAAATGCGACATGGCTGGCCCCTGTGAAGCACAACTAGGAGCACAGGGATTGTCTTTTGAGCAAAAGGACGCACCTTTCCCTGTGAGATGCTCCTGTGATCAATCAGTACACAAAGCCAGCCATGTGGACTGCAATGCTCACACTACTCCCTGTTAGTCACGTGTTTTGGTAGGGAGCCAGAAACAGCTAAAACACACATACACCTGGATTGTGGGAATGGGAAGAGCTGAAACAAAAAGGTTCGGAAACCTTAGCCCCTAAACTCTCAGTGGTGAGAGAAAGTTGGTCTACACATGCTCAGAGATACTCCTTTCCATTTTTTGTTTCGTATATTCCAGGGCTAGATTCTGAGGGGGCTGGACCGAGGTGCACCTTGGTGTCATCTGGCATGCGTATCTACAAGATGTAAGAACATTTTGCATCTATTTCCATGTTTCTCTTATCTCCCTGAGATTGTTGGTAGGAAATAGCAAAGCTTCTCTGCTCCACAATTTGGCAGGCAGCCCAACTTGGGGTGACCTACAGAAAAGGACAAAGAAGTGTCTAGATTAGAAGATAAAATGGCAGCCATGTGGAGACAAGAGGGAGGGAGTGGTTAACTGACTGGTAGTGAGTGGTAGGGGTGCAAGGAATTGCAAAGGTTTTGAGGAGACACTGGGACAGCAGCCAGCCCTGTTCAGATGCCTGGCTGTGGCAGATTTGGGACATAAGAAGCTGCCTTATACCGAATCAGAGCCTCGGTCGATCTAGCCCAATATTGTCAACACAGCCTGGCAGTGGCTCTCCATGGTTTCAAGCAGGATTCCTTCCTGGCCCTACATGGGGATGCCGAATATTGAACCTGGAACCTTCTGCATGCAGAGCAAGTGCTCTGCCACTGAGCTGCAGCCCCTCTCGTTTCTCAAGGGTATGATGTAAGCATCAAGACAAAACAGCAAAGGCAATTGAACCGAAAGCTCAAATAAGAGGATCTCCTGGAAACCATTTGATATGCCATTAGCCACAATGGCTATCAGGGGCAGTATGATGCTCAGCACCAGTTGCTGAGGCACAACAGTGGAGGAGGACTGTTGTTTCCAAACCCTGTTTCCAAGTTCCCTGGAGGAATCTGCTTGACTGCTGTGGGAAGCCGGATTCTGGGCTAGATGGATCCCTGCTCTGATCCAGGAGGTCTCTTCTTCAGTTCTTAAACCAGGTGCCTGGTAATTCACTCCAAGGAGTAGGAACTATTGACCAGTGGTATAGTAGTACATCTTGAAGTGCAGGTGCTTGTCTTGTCAATCCCCATGGCCATATCCCCAAGGGGAGTCCAAAAATGCAGGCAGCTGTGTCAATCCATATCAGCAAACCACTTCTAGCAGTTTTCATCTTCACTAGGAGCAGGTCTTTTTATAAAGCTAATGAGTCTTAATTGTTCATTCAAGACCAAGCCACCCCAAAATACTTTACAACAGGGATAGCTAATTATTGGAGGCACAGTTGTGCCTCCAACAGATAAGGCGATCAGTCAAAAAAGGATTCCACCATGTTAAATGAAAAGCAGGGTGGGTGGGTTATTCCAACTTTAATAAAATTGAAAGAGTTTCACCAATCTTATTTATTTAATTTATTTATCACATTTCTATCCTGCCTTTTTTTCCTCCTTAAGGAATTCAAGGTGGCGTACATGGTCCTCCTCCTCCTCCTCCATTTTATCCTCACAACAACAACCCTGTGAGGTGGGTTGGGCTGAGAGTCTGTGACTGGCCCAAAGTCACCCAGTGAGCTTCCGTGGCTGAGTGGGGACTAGAACCCGGATCTCCCAATTCCCAGTCCAACACTCTTGCCACTACACCACACTAGCTCTCAATCTTCCTGACAATCACACGTGCCAAATGGAAATGTCTATTTTACATAACCTGAAAATTTCAGGAAGATTGGTTGAAGACTGAGGGAGAAAGGGAAGTTAACAGAAAAAATAAAATTAATACTTGATCATGCAGTTTTGGCACTGAAAACATGTGTTGGCAACTGTTTGTGTCCATCATTTGCCAAAAAGCTGGAAGCTACATATGAAAACCATATATGTTTTCCTATTCCCTTTCTATTGTAGTTGGTGGGATGGAATTTCTTTTTAAAAATTCAGTTTACTTATTTTTAAAATTTTTATTGGTATACTGAATTCCTATGAGATTTCATAAGCCAGCACTTGGAATGTTGCGGGGTTGGGCGGAGGGGAATAACTGCCATGTAGAGAAAAAGCAGCATCAACTAACTCGGTTTCTGGGTCCTCTGTGTGTGTATTCGCAGACAACCAATCCCCTCAGTGTGACCAGACCTCACTGCTTCTGTTTACTGGTCTGGATTCCCAGCTGTTCCCCTTCTTCCTCTGCTCCCCCCTTTCCCATTATCTGTTTGTGTTACTAAGGTCCCTTTCTGGATTCAAGTGCTGGGAACAGAGGTCTGAGAAGGAAGCTATGGCATGGAATGGGAGTGAAACTTGGCTTCATAGCAGGCCTGTCTTTCCTTGAGGGCAGAAAGTTTTGTTGCCTGGAGATTGAGAAGCAGGCAATCATGCTGACAAAGCTGTGGTCAAGCCATGGAACAATAGAGCAGTATGAGAAAAGGTTACGTGTATGTGCTACTCCCTGCAGCTAGCAGCTCCACGAGTCTGGAGTGTTTCCATGTATTATGTATGATAAGGCCTAGAGTAACATCAGCTGCCTAAAACAATGAGAAACTGCCCCTGCAGGTTTCTCCCCCCCCCATTCAGATCCAAATTTTCCAGTTAGCAACTACAGAAAAGAGCCAATCAAAAAGCAGAAAATTGAGGGCTGTCAGGGGATTAAAGAAAGCAACAGCACCCTGTGAAAAAGACAAGAACCATGTTTGTTCCAACCTGGCTTGCTTGATTTTTACCTTCTGCTTAACTCTGAACTTTATTAGCAGGTTTTGATTTGTTCTGAGAACTTTTTTGGATCTTGCCTCCCTTTTGGGAGAAGAAGAGGCCTCTTTTCTCTTTTAGAACATGTTTTCTCTTGGCTTTGAGACTATTTTGGGCCATCTTTCCCCAAGCCAGTTTCTCTGAGCCAGGCACCTGGTGCCTGAGCAGCTTGGTGTAGTTTTTGCCTGCTATTTTATTATGCTCACTGGTAAAGCATGGGCTTCACAACACTTTTCAATTTAAAATATTGTCTTCACTCTCTACCTGGATTATTTTTCCCTACCTGGACTTTGCTGAGTTGTACACTCTGGGTTCTAGGAGAGGTCTCTTTCAACCTTCCTCTGGGTCCACGAAAGCCTGCTTGGTATCTGCCGAGGTAGCTATACATTCCTTTTAATCCCCCTATCCCTCCCTCCCTTCCTTTTCTCTAAAAGTTTGGCTCATATGGCAATATAGCTGAAATCTTCAAGCACTGCATTTAACTACTTTGGATTGGTGAAAGTTTAAATACAGCTAAGTACAACTGAAACTGCTACTGGGCTTACTTGGGCCTACTAACATTGCTTTGGGCCTAATAACATTGGGTCTACTGGGCCCACCAACATTTTTTGTAATAGGCCTTAGCAAGAGTTAAACTGTAGTGTATTTTGCAAAGCATACACATGGATTTTCTTTGTAATCATTGTGTGTTTCATATCTTACTTCTGTATATTATGTTCTTCTGCATGTAATTTTCTTTATAAACCATTCATATCTTAAGCCTTCTCATGTGGCATGATTTGATTTAACAACTTAAAAGGGTATTCACTGTTTTCCTGCTTAAGTTTTAAAATATATTTTCAAACATATTGAACTTTTAGATAGCTTTTTAGATAGCAGGGATCTGTATTGGGACCAATGCTTTTCAACTTGTTCATAAAGACAGTGTGTTGTAGTGGTTAGAGTGTTGGACTGGAACCTGGGAGATCTGGGTTCTAGTCCCCACTCAGCTGTGAAACTCACTGGGTGGCTTTGGGCCACTCACTGACTCTGAGCCTAACCTACCTCACACGGTTGTTGTGAGGATGAAATGGAGGCGGACGATGCCCATAGAAGCTGCCTTAGGTTACTTACAAGAGGAAAAAGGGCAGGATATAAATGTAATAATATCAAATGTAATAATAGTAATAATAAATGATTTGGAACTAGGACTAAGCAGCATGGTGGCCAGGTTTGCTGATGACACCACATTAACTAGGGCAGTTAAAACAAAGAGGGATTGTGAAGAGCTCCAAAAGGATCACTCTGTAGAGGAAAAACGGACATCAAAATGGTAAATGCAGCTGTATGTAAGCAAGTGTAAAGTGATACACATGGGGTGGTGGTGGGGGAATCCCAACTTAGCTTGTATGCTTGTGACTAACCAAGACAGAGATCTTGGGCTTATGGATTTATTTATTTATTAAATTTCTTAATCACCCATCTGGCCAGTCACCTGGCCACTCTGGGCGATGTACAATAGTACAAACAGTTTAAAACAGAAAAATTACACATCAAAACATTGTATTTCTAAAAATACCCTAACCCACCCCAAATGCCTGCCTGAACAACCAAGTTTTCAATGCGTGGTAGAAGCTCATTAAAGAGGGGGCATGGCGGAGTTCCCTAGGGAGGGAGTTCCACAGAGTGGGGGCCACCACAAAGGAGGCCCTCTCCCTCGTCCTCACCAGCCTAGCTGTCCTGGCTGATGGGACAGAGAGAAGGCCATCCAAGGCTGATCTTGTTGAGCGGCCTGTCTGGTGTTGCTGGAGGCGCTCCTTGAGATAGGCTGGGCCGGAACTGTATAGGGTTTTAAAGGTCAAAACCAACACCTTGAATTTGGCCTGGAAAATAACTGGTAACCAGTGTAACTCCTTCAGCACCAGAGTGATATGATAATGCTGGTGGTTGCCTTTAATCAGGTGAGCCGCAGCGTTCTGCGCGAGCTGCAGCTTCCAAACCATCTTCAAGGGTAACCCCACGTAGAGCGCATTACAGTAGTCTAGATGAGAGGAGACCAGGGCATGTACTACTGATGGGAGCAAATGGTCGGGAAGATAGGGGTGCAGCTGCCATATCAGATGGAGTTGGTACAGCGCTGTCTGTCTCACAGCTGACACCTGAGTCTCCATGGACAGCTGGGAGTCTAATATGACCCCCAGGCTGTGGACCTGGTCTTTCAAGGGTAGCCGTACCCCATTCAACACCAGGTCAACATCCCCCAGCCTCCTCTCGACCTGAAAACAAAACACACTTATAGGAAGTGGGAGGAAGGCCAAGCAACAAAGGAAGAGTACAGGCAGGTAGCCCAGAACTGTAGGGATGGCGTCAGGAAGGCTAAAGCTGAGAATGAGCTGAGGTTAGCGAGAGATGCTAAAAGCAACAAAAAGGCTTTCTTCAGATACATGGATACAGAGGAAAGAAATGGTGGTTCAACTATTAAATAAAGATGGCAAAATGATAACAGATGACAAGGAAAAGGCAGAAGTGCTCAATTCCTACTTCGGCTCAGTCTTCTCCCAAAAGAGGGTCTATGGCCCCCTGGCAAAGGTGAAGTAGAGGCTGAAGGGGCAGGATTGCAGCCTGAGATCGATAGGCATATGGTCAAGGAACACCTAATTACTTTGAATGAGTTCAAATCTCCAGGGCCAGAAGAACTGCATCCTAGAGTAAAAAAGGAACTGGCAGAACTCTCAGAACCACTGTCTATTCTCTTTGAGAAATCATGGAGGACGGGTGAAGTGCCAGATGATTGGAGGAGGGCTAATGTTGTCCCTATCTTCAAAAAGGGTAAAACGGAGGAACCTGGGAACTACAAACCAGTCAGTTTGACTCTGACATCAATCCCTGGGAAATTTCTGGAGTAGATGATAAAGCAATCCAACCGTAAGCACCTTGAAAACAATGCAGTGATGACTCGAAGCCAACATGGATTTGTCAAGAACAAATCCTGCCTGACGAATCTGATCTCATTTTTGGATCAGGTAACCTCCCTTGTGGACTGTGGGAATGCTGTGGACATTATACCTCGACTTCAGCAAAGCTTTCGACAGAGTGCCCCGTGATATCCTGATGAGCAGACTAGCTCAAAGTGGGCTAGATGAAACAACTCTCAGGTGGATCCACAGTTAGCTACAGGATCAGACTCAAAGAGTGCCTATCAATGGGATCTTCTCCAACTGGGGAGAGGTAACAAGCGGGGTACCGCAGGGCTCAGTCCTGGGCCCAGTGCTTTTCAACATTTTTATTGATGACTTGGGAGGAGGAGGTGCAGGGAATGCTGATCAAATTTGCAGATGACACAAAATTGGGCGGGATAGCTAATACCTTTGAAGACAGAAACAGAATTCAAAGTGACCTTGATAGGCTGGAGTGCTGGGCAGAAAACCACAGAATGACATTTAATAGGGATAAATGCCAAGTTCTGCACCTCGGAAAAAGAAACCAAATGCACAGTTACAAGATGGGGAATACTTGGCTCAACAACACTGCAAGCGAGAAGGATCTTGGAATTGTTGTCAATCACAAGCTGAATATGAGCCAACAATGTGATGTGGCTGCAAAAAAGGCCAATGCTAATTTGGGCTGCATTAATAGAAGCATAGCTTCCAAATCCTGGGAAGTACTAGTTCCCCTCTACTCAGCACTGGTTAGGCCTCATCTGGAGTACTGTGTCCAGTTCTGGGCACCACATTTTAAGAAGGATACAGACAAACTGGAGAGGGTTCAGAGGAGGGCAACGAAGATGATGAGGGGACTAGAAACAAAGCCCTATGAAGAGAGACTGAAAGAACTGGGCATGTCTAGCCATGAGAAGAGAAGACTGAGGGGAGATATGATAGTGCTGTTCAAGTACTTGAAAGGCTGTCCCAGAGAGGAAGGCCAGGATCTCTTCTTGATCATCCCAGAGTGCAGGACACGGAATAATGGGCTCAAGTTCCAGGAAGCCAGATTCCAGCTGAACATCAGGAAAAACATCCTGACGGTTAAAGCAATACGACAATGCTACCTGCCTAGGGAGGTGGTGGGCTCTCCTACACTGGAGGCATTGAAGATGAAGCTGGACAGCTGTCTGTCAGGTGTGCTTTGACTTAGATTCCTGCAGTGAGCAGGGGTTGGAGTCGATGGTCTTATAGGCCCCTTTTAACCCTACTATTCTATGATTCTATGACACCCCCCCCCCCCCAATCCATTACTTTCTGGTTCAAGTTAGGCAAATACTGTATAAGGACAGTAATTTCACATCTTCTCAGGACAATTTCTGCAGATTCAAAGAAAAAGAAAATTGCAAACTTCCCAGTTACACAGGATTCTCTGTACAACAGAATTAGAAGTATGCGGTATCATGCACTCAGAAATTTTCATTAATTTTTATCACAGGAGCTTCTGCACTGCCAGTCATGTTTTCAAAGCCACTTTTGAGTAAGAGATATAAATTGAAATTGTATGCAAGCCTATTGATTGATTGATTGATTGATTGATTGCATTTTATTCTGCCTTTTAGCTCAAAAGTCTCCCAAGGTGATTTACAAAAATAGGGACCAAGACAGCCCCTGTCCATGGGCTTACATTCTAAAAGACATAACACAAAAGGAGAGGGATTGGGAGGGAGGAGGAAACACAGAGCCAAGATGTAGAAGCCATGTGGTAAAGCTGTTTCTCATTACACATTGCAGGGTGCATACAAGAACACAATGCAAAAGGAGGTTCATCAAATCAAACATGCTGTAAAGGCTTTGGACAAGTCAAGTTTACAACCCAACAAACCACAGGCATGTTGAATTCAAACAGTAAGTGAAGACAATTCCTGCATGCAGGCTTACAATCTAAAAAGACATGACACACAAGGAAAACAGAATGGAAGGGATGAGAGGAAAAAGTAGGATGCAATCCTAGGCACATTTAGGCAGAAATAAGTTCTACAACTCCCAGCATTCCCCAGCCAGCCTTTCAGTAGGAATGATGCTGCTTCTCACTCTCATCTCCCTGAGCACAGCCTACTGAAATGGAATTTTTAGGCCGCTGTTAAGGGTAGAACTTATAAGGGTAGAACTTACAGGATAAAAAAATACAAAACTATACAAATTGACATTTTAAAAAATATTTTATTTTTGAAATAGATTATCTTTTTCTAGAAGCAAATGGTGCTGATTCTGAAGTAAATATGTTCAGCATCAGGATAGCAGAAACAAGCTCCATTGTATTTCTGCAGTCATAGTTGTGATATAATTTAAGTGAGTTTAAAGGATGAAACTACACATGCTCAGAATACTATTATTTTTTAATCAGGATTGGCGAACAATTGTACACCATGGATTGGTGAGACAGGAGTGTGAACTTGTTCCTGTATTCCAAAGGCAGCTTTTTTGTGTGATTCTGAGAATATCATGTGTTATTTTAATTATGATCATTATCATTGATGTTATGGCTTGGGGTGTTTTTATGTGTGAAGGCGGGGTGGGGGGAGTTGCAAACGGTTCCTGCTGGCTTCCGAGGATACAGTCATCATTATCATTACATACAAAGGGATGCCTATACTTTCTCCTGGGCAGTCTAGTCCTTTCTTCTTAGAAGTAAGATATGCATAATCTGGAGAGCTTTGGCTATTGGTGGTACAGAAATACATACATACATAATTTTGTACTGTGCTGCTTCTGAGTAGGCTTGCTCTGGTAGATGCCTTGTGACTGATTTTTGGATGCTTTCAGAACAAAAGCATGGATGTTGGGAGGCTTTCAGAACTTGTTCCTATGTTCCAAAGGCTGCTTTTCTATGTGGCTCTGAGAGTATCAAATTTTATTTTAATTATTATTTTTATTATGGTTGTGTGGACTCTCAGCTCCCATTCATCATCTTAAATTCACCTGACTCTCTGTGAAATGAGAGTTATTGCTAGAAAAGGAGAATGTAGATGCAAAGGAGTACTTTTGTGTGATTATGCAATTCCCCCCCTTCCATGTTTTGTGCCTCAGTTTTCTCCTTCTGTAGTATGGGTCGGGGATTCAAAGACTGCTCCTCATCCACTAATCCCCCTTGGCTCTGCCTCTCATGACCCCCTGGCTATGTCTCTGCTGACTTGCCCTCCTTCTCACCATTCAGACTGGCCTCCGGCTTCCACTGTATGATAGTGGTGTTTAAAATTATGCATGGTTAGAGAAAGTGGATAAGGAGACATTTTTCTCCCTTTCTGATAATACTAAAACCCAGGGTCATCCCATGAAGCTGATTGGTAGGAGATTCAGGACAGGTAAAAAGAAATACTTCTTCACACAGTGTGTAGTTAAACTATGGAATTCGCTGGCACAAGATGTAGTGATGGCCACTAATTTGGATGGCTTTAAAGGGGCATTGGACAAATTCATGGAGGTTAAGGGTATCAAGGGCTACTAGTCATGATGGCTATAGCTATCTCCAATATCAGAGTCAGTATGCCTGTTTACACCAGTTGCTGGGGAACATGGGCAGGGGGTGCTGTTGCACTCATATCCTGCTTGTGAGTTCCTCTTGGGCAGCTGGTTGGCCACAGTGTGAACAGAATGCTAGACCCTTGGTCGTATCCAGCATGGCTCTTCTTATATTCATATTCGTGGTAGGACCTCAATGTTCAGAAGCACTGTACCTCTGATTGCAAAGACAGAGAGAGAGAGAGAAAGACAGAGACAGACAGACAGAGTAGTGTGTGTGAGTGTGTTTGTGTGTGTGTGTGTGTGTGTGTACACGCACCCCCCCCCCCTTGGGGAGACATAACATTGCTTTTCAAAATTCAAGGAAATTCAATCATCAAAAAACTTGCCAGTTTCAAAGACCAGACAATAAGGCTATCTCATGTTGGTCCAAACCTCACAAAGCCAGGAAGGAAGCTAAGGCTGACGCCTTATCTGACGCACCCCATGATCAGTCATGCTGTTGTGCAATGTCACAAATTGCGCTTACTTACAACTTACCTTCCATGCACCCCCACTTTTCCTGGATATTTCAGTCCCGAATCCAGATTGGGAGGATGGTGTGCCTGGGACCAGCAAAGATGCTCCACGTTGTCCTGGTCCTGTATCGCCTTACGAAGCAATACAGGACCAGCAGGTTTTTTGATGATTGAATAACTATATATTGTTGCTGGGAAAATTAATCCTGCCCCCTGCTTCCCCAACCATAGTGAGGAATGCAGATAAACTCAGAGGAAACAGGGAAGCCTGAGTGGAGTGGGGTGGCAGATCACATCATTGTCTCTGCTAACTGAAAAGTCCCTGTACTTTGACTCTGCAAGCCCTCTCTCCATTACAACACTGCTATTGACTTTATCCGGTCAGAACGACAATCATAAGTGAACTAGATGAGCAACAGAGCTTAGAAGAAGAAACAAAGGGAAGGCTCTCTGCAGTAATAGAACAGCCTTCCCCAACCTGGTGCCCTCCAGATGTTTTGGACTACAACTCCAAGCATGTTTGACCATTGTCAATGCTGGCTGGGGCTGATGGGAGTTAAAGTCCGCAACACCTGGAAGGCACCAGGTTGGGGAAGGCTGCAGTAGAAAAATAAGCTATCTGATTACTCAGAATTCCGTGTTTGTGTGTATAAGACTATAAAACACCAGTGCATGAAGACAAGTAGGAGAACTTGATGAGTTGTCATTGGATCTGGTTAGGAGTTCCCAGTCTGAGCAAGAGCAGCCTTGATCCATTGCAATCTGGTCTCAGGCCTTACTTTAGCATTGAAACTGTGTTGTGTATCCTGGTGGATGGGCAGTGCAGGACAGGAAAAGTGTGACCATGCTAATTATCTTGGACAACTTGATGGCTTTTGATACTACCAGCTATGGTATCCTTCTGGTTGATGGGTTATCTGAGATAGGGATTGGAAACACTGTGCTTCAGTGATTTTGTTCCTGTCCAGATGGCCATTTCTAGAAGGTGGTGCTGGAGGACAATTGCTGTGCCCCATGGCAGTTGTGCTATGATGTACCCTACCTTGTCTCCTGTGCTGTTTAACAAACATGTTAAACTTCTGAGGGTCACGTTCCATGTTATGTTAATTATGTAGCATGTGGTTGACCCCTCTCTTTTCGTTTTTTACCCTAGTGTAAGCGTACAGAGCCCTGATTCAGAGTGGCACCACAGTGTACTGGGAAGGGCGGATTAAACCTTACTCCTTCGGGAAGCGAGGAAGCACTGCCTGAAATTCCCACACACACATGTGGGGACTTAAAACATGGGGCGAGGGGAGCCTCCATTGTCACCAGTGGAGTTTTTTTTTTCTTTTTTTAACCCCTCACGTGGTGTGGGGGTGGTAGTTTCAGAAACAAGCAGTTGGTGGGGGAAAGATTGATTGTCCCTTCACAATATACTGTAGTCCCAATCTGAATTGGAGCCACGTACACTTACATTAGGGAAAAAAACAAAGACGGGGATCAGCTACATGCTACTGGTTGGATCCAGATTTCACTGGATCAACTGCACTGATAGAAGTGGACTTCACTACCCCCTGCTTCCCATGACGGCCCCCATCCCAGGCGCCTGAAAATGCTCCAGAGAGTGTTTGGAGACACTGCTGACTGGAGTGAGCTGTGGTGTGTGTGTGTGTGTGTGTGAGAGAGAGGGGGGGGGGAGAGGGAGAGGGTGGATCCTTAAAAATCAGCAGAAGGATCTTCTGCGAGCTCTTCCTCTGGAAGACAGATCATGGGTCCTACCCTATGTAAATTAGTGTCACATAGGGCTGTATCCAATATTAGCCCTACTTAGAGTAGACCAGAATGCTGGACTAGATGGACCTTTGGTTTGATTCAGCATGACTCTTCTTATGTTCTTATGACTCCCTGAAATGAACGGGACATATGTTAGACTAACACTGGATACAACCCATGTCTTTTGACCCTGAGTGAGGTCATCCAGGGAACTGGAGAGAAGTGTCCTCCATGCGTTCAGGATAGCCAGTGCTATTTCTCTGTTTCAAACGGTTCTGGTGAAGGTACAAAAGTGTAGTAACAATGACAAGGATCAGTAATGGGCTGAATGAGGGGCAATAAACTGAAGCTCATTCCAGACTAGGCACAAATATTGTTGGTGGGTGACTTGTCTGTTTCCATCCTGTTCTGGATGGGGTTGCACTCCACTGAAGAATCAAGTTTGTACTCTGAGGATGCTGTTACATGCAGCCTTGTCTTTGGAAGCCTGAGTGACTTCCATAGCACAAATCACCTTCCCCCAACTAAGGTTGGTGCATGAGATGTGGCTCCTCCTGAGGGTTGTTCCCACAGGGAGTTTGCTGTGGGTTTGCTGTGTTTAGAGGTCGTTCAGGGCACATGACATCGTGGCCATCCCACAGCCATACCAGAGTTTGCGCTGGAAAAACCAGTTTTTCTGAGACTATTTTTAGTCCATCTTTTCCTTAATTCGGCTTGTCTGCGCTTCTTAGGGATGTACGAATTGTTCTGTACTGCTTGACTTCCGCAGTTTGCGGCCAGTGCTCTGTTCCGCCGTTCACAAGCCCCCGGAATTCTCCTCTTCTTTTTTCCACTCCGAAAATTACGAAGATAAATCCGTAACAACAACTGTAATTCCAGTGCCCAGCTGTTTCTGTGAGTCTGCGTAACTTCCATAAGAATCGCTATTTTTCGTAAATATTTACTTTTTTTTTCTTAAATTGAAATCCTCTGTGTCCGTTTACTTTCAGACAAAACTAGGGATGGACGAAAGGGACTTACCTTGTCCCGCAGCTTGCTTCGTGGTGGGGGGGGGAGGCGCTTCGCTTCTCCCCCAGAAGTTCAGGCGAGGGGGGGGAGGCGCCCCACCTCACCTGGCCAAAATTCAGGCCGGGGGGGAGGCGCCCCATCCCTCGCCGCCGAAATTCAGGCCAGGGAGGAGCGCCCCGTCTACCCGGCCGCGAAAAAAAAAAAGTAAAGTAAAAAACACACACACACACACACACACACACACACAAGTGATAGGCTACGTAACGATTTACGTAGCCTATCACGGCTAGATTTCCAAAGTCAGCCGTGATAGGCTATGTAAATGGTCACATAGCCTATCACAGGTGACTTTGAAAAAAAAAAAAAAAGCACGTATGCAAATGGGCACCGCCATTTGCGTTCCTTAGTTTGGCACGTAAAGATTTACGTAGACTGTGGTGAAAATGAGGGAACGCTATTTGCGTTGCCCTTATTTTCGCCGTAGTCTACGTAAATCTTTACGTAGACCAGACGTGCCAAACTAAGGAACGCAAATGGCGGCGCCCCATGGGTGCCGGCATTTGCATACGCGCTTTTTTTTTTTCAAAGTCACCCGTGATAGGCTACGTGACGATTTACGTAGCCTATCATGGCTGACTTTGGAAATCTAGCCGTGATAGGCTACGTAAATCGTTACGTAGCCTATCACGGTTGTGTGGGGTTTTTTTTACTTTACTTTTTTATTTTGCAATGGCGGCGGTGGCAGCCGGTCAGAAGACCGGCCGCCGCCACCGCCCCTGCCGAAATGCCGCCGAACTGCCGCTGGGACCCGCCGCCGAGAGGGACATTCGCACGAGGTAAGTCCCATCCCGGGGGGGGGGGCGGGGGGCCGGTGGAGAATTTCACCACCAATTTCGGGGGGCCGAATGCGTTGGCATTTGGCCTCCCGGAGATTCGTGGAGAAATTCTCCGCCATCCCTAGACAAAACACTTCCTCTTCCTAGGGGCTTCCCAAAAGAAGGCTGTCTTAGGTGTACCTGGGCGATAAACTATTTGTTTAAAGCAACGCTGTTTTAAAGAAAGAAAAACTTTTTGAAATGACCATGCCACTCCAGGACCGGCATCGTCATTTTAAAAGGCTTTTTCTTTCTTTAAAACAGCATTGCTTTAAACAAATAGTTTATCGCTCAGGCACACCTAAGACAGCCTTCTTTTGGGAAGCCCTAGGAAGAGGAAGTGTTTTGGCTGAAAGTAAACGGAGAAGGAGGACTTCAATTTAAATTGTGCGCCTCCAGCAGCACCAGACAGGCCGCTTAACAAGATCAGCCTCGGATGGCCTTCTCTCTGTACCATCAGCCAGGACAGCTAGACTGGTGGGGACGAGGGAGAGGGCCTTTTCTGTGGTGGCCCCCACTCTGTGGAACTCCCTCCCTAGGGAACTCCGTCATGCCCCCTCTTTAATGAGCTTCCGTCGTGCATTAAAAACGTGGTTGTTCAGGCAGGCATTTGGGGTGGGTTAGGGTATTTTAGAAAATGTTTTTATTGTAGAATTTTATTGTTTTAAACTGTTTTATTGTATGCTGTACATCACCCAGAGTGGCTGGGTGACCAGCCAGATGGGCAATTAATAAATTTAAGAATAAATAAAAAAATAAAAAGAACACCCACAAACAAGGCAGTGAGCACAATTAATTTAAAAAAACAACTTACGTATTTATTATCGGAATATACTACACTGTGTTTTTATTTACGAAAATTTCGCTACTCTTTGCGGATGACGAAAAAAAGCCGCATGACTGCTGGCTCCGCAGGACCTCGTGGTGCCATTCCGCAGAGGATTCTGTGGCACGGACTGAAGGGAATTCAATCCCATTTCAGTCCTTGGCGGAATTCTCTGACATCCCTAGTGCTTCTGTTGAGGTGTGCACCAACCCTCCGCATTTACTCCAGCATGATAGCCCTGCCCAGGGGTGTGTCTTTTATTTGGCCATGACCATGCTGATCCTGGTCAAGGGGTGTTTCCCCAGTGTTTCTCTCCTTGTATTTTTCCCGATGTTTCTGCCATTTTGTGGTGGGCCATTCAGGAGGTCTGAGCTACCTCGTGGTATTTACTTTACCTTGCCTATCATTAAACTCTGGTGCAAAGTAAAGATGTGCTCAGCCCAGCAGCCTCTAACTTTTTAAAATGCCTCTTAAATCGATAAGGCATAAAAGTGCAGCGTTGAAATAGTGCATTAATGCTACATTGTGAATAATTTTCCCTGTGTGTGCAGATTTCCCTGAAGAAACAAAAATCCCCAGTCCTCCAGTGCAGCATCTGAAGGCTTCCCCCACCCCAATTTCTCTGCATCCCAGCAATCTGCTGCGGAGTTATTGCTCCCATCCTATTTTTTCTCATGTGTGCATTTTGGCCTATTGCTTCCAACCCCCCTTCCTTTCTCCTTCACCCTGCTCACAATGAGAAGCTCCCATAACGTTACCGCGATAAAGTGGAGAAGGGATTTTATGTAACAACAGAGAAAGTAAAGAACATAAAAGAAGTACAACATCACAATAGTGATTTAAGAGAGCATCGGAGAAGCAAAAGAGCACTTTAGGGCAAGTTACTAAACTTAGCTTTTAACCCTTTCACTGCAGGAGAGAGATGTATTCCTTACTTCTGAGTAAACATGCACAGAATGCGGGGATATGTTAAAGATGGAAAGCAGGCACCTAAAGTGAGTGAGTGCCCCCACTACTGCAGTAATGTGACAGGTCACCGCTGCACTTCTGGAGATTTTCTCAATGGGAATGGGAAAAACTACTTCCATTGGGGAAACAAGAGGGAATGTGGCACCCCAAGACACTGCCAGGTCAAAGAGGCACACCCTGGATTTAATGCAGGGGGGACATAGCCAGTCCCCTCGTTCTTTAATAGAAATGCGCGATAGCAAATCTAGGG
Organism: Heloderma suspectum; assembly: GCF_057233095.1. Classification (NCBI taxonomy): domain Eukaryota; kingdom Metazoa; phylum Chordata; class Lepidosauria; order Squamata; family Helodermatidae; genus Heloderma; species Heloderma suspectum. The sequence continues at coordinate 237,783,547 of NC_139461.1, forward strand.
CACTGTGATAAGTCAAAATAGAGCAATTGGAGGAGAAGTCTTTACATTGCCGCTAAGCAGAGGCAGGGCAAAGTCCCTCAGGAAAGAATTACTCCACCTGATGGTTCCAGCATCCTAAGTAAAATGAAATCAATGGGTCTGTGCATTCACTCCTGTTGCTACTGTGCTATTGCAGTTTAAGAGGGAAAATACTGTTTTTAAATTGGGTGGGGACGGTCAGACGTAGGATGGGGAGGGTGGGCGCCCTAACACACACACTGGCCAGAGAAACCAGAAGGGCTGGAACAAGGTGAGAGTGGGAAACAGGCTCTCTAAATGATGACGTAGATGAGACTTCACCCAGTAGCCACCCAAACAATTCACAGTAATTTGCAGTAAACTGTTGTGTGACCTGCCGAGAGCCCCAGGTTAGCTTTGGGATAATCCGGGTTTTCAAGCCCCGTGCGTCCCCAGACGGAGCAGGTCTGACTTCAGTAAAAAGTGCAGCAAAGTGGAGCGCGAACTGAACCCATTTCTGTGAGGATCCCCCCCTGGCCATAGTTATCCACATTTGAGTAACATTCCATTTCTGGGAGAGAGCGGAGGACAGGAAGGCCTGGCATGCTATGGTCCATGGGGTCACGAAGAGTCGGACATGACTTAACGACTGAACAACAACCATTTGGACTTCTGTAAGGCATTGTACATGGGGCTGCCTCTGAAGACGGCTTGGATACAGCAAATGCATTCAAAATACATTGCCTGGACTACTGATTAGAACCAGGTGAACCCAGTTTTTAAAACAACTACACTGGCTCCCAGTCCATTTCTGAGCACAAACAGTTTGGTTTTCACCTTTACAGCCCTAAATGGAATGGAACCCAAGTACCTTAAGGACCATGTTTTGCCATATAAACCCAGCCAAGTATGAAGCTCTTCTCAAGGTTCTCCCTCTGCCACTGGAGATGTGGGGTGGGGGGTGACTAGCAACGGGGCCTTCTCAGGTATGGTGACCTGGCTTTGGAATGGTCTCCTCAGGGAGGCTTGTCTGTTGCCAAGTCTGATTTCCTTTTGGTTCCAGGTGCAGACTTTGTATTTGCTCAGGCCTTTTAGATCTGTTAGTTTTCATCTTGTTTTCACAGTGTAGTACTGCCTGCTCTGCTGCTTAATGCTTTTGTGTCATTTTATTGATTTTTAAATTGTTTTATTCTTGTTTTTAAGTTCTTTGGTAAGCTGCTCTGGGAGTCGTTTTGGACTGAAGAGCAGGATATTTAATACCTTAAATAAAATAAAATAAAGATTCCTGGAGCAATGAAAGGTCCCTCGGAAATTCTGTAAGAGGGAATGTCAATTGAAGTGGGGTTGTACTCCTTCCTACCGTCAGGGAAGTCCAATGGCAATGCGATTTAAGGTTTGCTGTTCTGTAAGATGTGACACTTCCAGGTTGAGGACATGAAGACACCATAGATTTTGCAACCCATGCATGACACCAGGTAAAATTAGCATGTGTATTAATTCATCTTGCTCTGGGAATAAATTTTATTTGAATTTGACTTAGACTGCGATCACTGAGAGGTCACCGTCTCATTGCATCTGCGTAAGTAATAAAGCTGTTAAAATGACAACATTTATCCTCTGGCTTGGGTCACCCCGTCCACTGACCATAATGGTGAACTCCTGTGTGCTAAGCCATGCCTCGACTGATTGTTGCTGAGGAACCACGTCCCAGAAATGCACTTAGGAAGCATGTTTGGGCCATTTATCTCAGCCCGCTGACACCAAGAGGCACACAGCTAAACAGCCCAAATAACATAGCACAGAGAAGGAACGGAGTGACATTCTGCTTGATTGAATCAGGAGGTGGGGGGCAGCAGCGGTGGCAGCTAATGCCCCAGATTTGGACAGAGCCATTAGGGAATCATAGTCCTGGCTAGAGATTATACTTTTTCAAGCAGAAGGGGGGATGCATGTGCTTTTGTGATGCATTTTAGCTATAATGGCAGCGAGATAGATCCCTGAGAGCCTACAGGAATACACAGGCCTGCTCTCTCTCAGAAAATATGCCATCTCCAGCCTGGCCCTCATGACCAACACTAGCAGCTGGGCAGATGCCATGTGTCTTGGGGGGACCACTTAGCAACCTATCCAAGCACGTGTACATAGATGCACGCACACTGTCCCTAGTTCTGCTGCTGCAGTGCCAAAACACCACTGGCTTTCCTGGAACCAGTGGAAGGGCTAAGGAAAGCCTTTTTTTCTAGATCTTCAGTGGGCTCCCCAAAAAGCTGCTGGGCTGGCCCCCAAATTAGCAGATATGTAGCATAGTGGCAGGGTTCTGATAGCTAACTTTGTTGCTGTGTGAGACTCCCTGCATTGCAGTATAGATAGCCTGTTGAATTGCAGTAGAAGGCAGGGTCAGTATTAAGAATAGGCATGCCTGGGCACGGGCTGAGGGCCCACACCCCAGCAGGGGCCCAGTAACAAGAGCCCCCTGGAGTTGCTCCTCCTCTTCACCATTGCAACCTACTTGTTCACCTGCCTCTCACTCTGGCCCAGACAATGAAGGTGGTGAGAAGGAGCAGCAGTAAATGCCACTGCTTACTTGCTCAGTGGCTCTCTGGCAGTCAGTCAGTCAAGCAAGCAAGTGGTAACAGTGATGATGATGAGTAGCAATAGCAGCTGGTGACAATGGTAGTGAGATGGTGGTGAGAAGATAGGCGCACTGAGAGAGGGGATCCATTGAGGGTGTCTTGCCCAAGGGCCCTCAAAAGCCTGGAGCTGGCACTGGTAGAAGGGGTCATCCAAAACTCGCCCATGGGCTCTGTGGTAGTACTGTGCTCCTGGGCAACTGCTCAGCTGGCCTAAGTGCTGGTGCCAGTCTGTCCTAGGCTATTTCTCCAGTAGGTCCCCTCTTTGTTTCCTTTTCTCCTTGGCTTCAGGGCTGCAAGTGAAGCAGCAGCTTGGCCTCCCTTCTTTGGAGTATGCACTACCTTTGTGTCCTGCATTCTCAATAAAGTGCTAGGAATTCTCCTCAATGCTCCTTTTTCTTCCACTCTTCTGGACAGCCAGTCTCTGTCTGCTGGCTTCCCACACCTGGGAGGTACTATGAGGAAGTTTTGCTAGCGGTGCTGAGATAGGTAAACCATTCCCATTCCATCCAACTAGCTTCTTTCCCTTACCTGAAAAGGTGTGTCTGTGACTCACCTGGCCAGGGGCCAATCTACATGGCCAATTTGATGTGGCGGTAGAGCGCATTGGGGTCATTTGCAAAAGATGATGCTGTCGCCAATCTGCTGCCACCCTGCAGCATTCGTCCCAATAATACACATTTTTGGAAAATCCTTTTACTCCATTGTTTTTCTTAAATGCGGCTCCGGAGCAGTTCTGCAGGAGTGTGCCCCATCCCCCCGCATTAAATCCTGGGCGTGCCTCTGTGACCTGCAAGTGACATGGTCAAGGGGTGGGTCTGCCCCTCCCCCCCATTCCCTCTTTTTCCCCATTTACAGTAGGGCTGCTTTCACAATAAGTAGCCTCCTTTTCCCTTTCATAATAGCAGTGGCGCTGTTTCATTCACAATAGTGGAGTAGCCCATTTATATGTAGTACACAATAAAGAATACACAGAGCTGAAGGAGAAAGGGCAGCCAATAGCAGAAGCCTGCAGCCACGGCATTTTGCTGTCGCTTTAATGCGATACACCTACAACTTCGCAGTCTTGATACATCTGCAACTTTGCAGTGGCGTGATACACCTACAACTAAGGAATACCCAGAAGGGAAGGAGAAAAGGTTGCCAGTGCCGCAAGGGAGCATGGACAGGGCTGAGAACAAACTTCCCCAATCGCGGAATCATGTTGCGTCACCCCTTTAAGTAACCGAGCAGTTTGCTTTTTCCATTCACAGAGAGCAGCCGCTGATTCATTCATGTCTGCCTTTCTGTGTGTGTGTGTTTGTGGGGAGGAAGAGGAGCCTTCATTTAACTCGGGGAAGTGGAGGTAGCAGCTGCCACCACTGCCTCCGGAGTGCTAGCAGAGGTAGGCGATTCCAATTCCCTTCCTTCCGTGCAGGACCTAGGCGCTACCTGCCGGTCTGTCCTTGGGCTTCAATATTGCTGGTTCACAGCCAGTGGATGTGAGGGGGAGAGGTGTAGGGTAAACTATCTGACATTACTCATCTCTTCCATCAAACTTCCCTGAGCAGTGGAGCATGGAGAGGGGTGGGAGCAAGCCCCTGTCACTGGCTGAGCAGCATCTGTGGGGTTGATGACGTTCACTTCTGCTAGCAGGACTTTGCCCATCCAAGGTGGATTAAAATGTAGTTTGACTTGTGAAAAGCAGGTTTTAAGGTAGTGTTTGTTCCACACCTTTTGCATCGTGTGCCTGGGATGAACCAAAAGCGATTTCATGAAAATCCAGATAATACTGGAAGCAGTTCTCATTCCGTTTCCATGTAGGCTCCCCACAAGGGAGAGAACTGTACCTATATGGATGGACCCCAGTCAGTCTATAAATCCCAGCTGAGCATTCTGGGCTTCAAGGATTAATTTCTGGGTTGTGGGCCCTGAAGCACCCCTCAAGCTAGATAACACAAAGTGGTACCACAAAATATATTTTTACTGCTCAAACTGTATTAGACAATAACAAAACTTTGCAATGCTGAAACAAACAATTCACATTGCTATAGACAATACAATTAGGGAGCAATTCTATGGCCTCTAGACAGCAGCTAGATGGCCATAGGATATATTGTTTTCCCGGAACTGATCTTGGAGCCCGTGCTCTGAGGTCGGTTTCTGGAGAACTGTTTCCCCCGGCTTCCACACTGCCTCGGAGGCAGCAGAACAGCCGTGGCCTCCCTGCTCCCAAGAGGAGTGCGGAGCAGCCAAAAAGGGGCGTGGCTGGGGGCGAGGAGGGTGGAACTGCCTGTACGACACATCCTATGTGTCATACAGCAGCCTCCTTCCCCGCTCCATGCTCCCGCAGCTAGACAGTGGCAATTGACTGTCTAGCCAAAAATGCAGGGCAGGAGGAGCGTGGAGGGAACAATCCCCTCCATGCTTCCCCGGCCCTGCTTTGGATAGGCGGTCGCCTCTGAGTTTGGAGGTGGCCACCTATCTCGATAGGATTGCGCCCTTAGGATGATTAGAAGCATAATAGAAATAGTGGCTAGCATATTCTTATTAAAAGCTCTATTCCTCTCAACCAAGAAAGCAGTCATCATTGAGATCTTATAGCTACCTATCTGGCAGGCATGGTTGGCAGAACTTAGGCAATCATGTTTGGTAGGCTTCTTGTTCTCCCATGATCTCTCTGCTTAACCATGCCAAAATCTCACTGTTTATAACATCTTATCCAATGTTAGCTCTAGCTCCTTATCTTAGAATTACATCTGTGTAGTTTGATGTTTTGGACTCAGTCCTAGCTTCTGCTTATTACCTCAGGAGGGCCTCTCCCTAACGCAGCCAGGCTAACAGCTAACTTCAAAAACACGTTTGCAAAGGTCTATTTACTTATGAGGTAATTAGATTTTTACTTTGAAGAACTAACCAATCCACCTCAGCAAGCTCCCCTGCCCAAGTTCCAAGAACACATTTTTGCACTTAAAGCTAGCTTATGGTATATAGAAGTAATCATTTTGCACACAGGTTATAAGGAATAACACTCAAATGAAATGCAATGAATTCTTCTCAATAATACATGTTCCAGGCTGTAACAGTGTAAGGCACCTTCTGTTAGACTCATAGGCAGAAACTTTGTGGTGACACTTCTCATCAAACTAGATAGGAATTATGGGAATTGCAATCCAGCACATCTGGAGGGTGCCATGTCGAGGGAAGCTGACTTAGGTCATAATGATAATGGAGGTTTCGGTGAGACCAACATCTTCCACTTACTACACTTGCTTCATCTTGGTAGTAAAAGATTCTAGGAGAAGAAAGCAGAGTTGGAATGAAGAAAGGCCCCCAAGCCCAACTAAAGGGGCTCAGGAGGTCTACATTATTGCATTTTCAGTCCAGTATGACCTGAGGAGAAGGGATGTGTTTTGCTTCTGGAACTGTGTCCACCAGCCTTCTCTTCATGGATGCATGCTATAAACAGAAGCATTTCCCTGAGCCCTGTGTCTCACAACCTGCCTCCCTTTGGCCTGAAAGCTCCCACACATCTGTCCTCCCTGATGTCATGGCATGTTCCTAAGAAAAGCATGAATGACAAGGTTACAGAGCAAGACTGGAGCAGACATCACAGGGGAAGGCGTTCCTAAACGTTCCTTTAGAAAAGCTGAGCGATATTATTCATCAATCAGAATTCTTTCATCAGTTAACAGAATTAATTTTAAGCATCATTTGATTTTAAAGAGCTGGAGCCTGCCGTCACAAGAGACTCCGAACAGAGTGCAAATGCAGCTTTTTAGAAGCAGATCATTGAGAGCTGAGAGTCTGCTATTAAGCTGCTGCTGCTGCCATCCTCACTCTTCGCCCCTCCCTGCTATGAAGTACTTGAAATAGTAGTGCTCCATTCTCTGTTCAGCTTCCTGATAGCTGCTGGCATGGATGAGGCACAAAGCTACACCAGTGGGGGGAAAACAACTGCTCTCCCCCAACCCTTAATTCCTCGGGAGATAGCTCACCTGATGCCTTAAGGCCTCAGCCGTTGCACGGAGGATGGAAGGTGTAATGCTGGGCATGTTTGTTCCAGCCACATTGCAGGTCTCCCATGGGGGAGGGAGGGTGCTGCATGGAGGAGGGATGTGTTCTGCAGGCTCTCTGCCAGACCAGGCCCCAATGCACCCGGTGGCTGGATCTGTGACTGCTCCTTCTGAATTAGTAATATCTCCCTTCTTGGCAGTACCGGCTCCACTGCCCTCTCATGCCGCGTCAAGCTGTGTTAGTTATTCATTTCTTTAACGAATCCTGAAATGTTCCCAAACAATTGTGGAGGCGGCTCTACACAGGCTCCCAAAGCGTTATCTAAAGTGCTGACAGCTAGCTCTGCTCTGGAAGCTTGGGTGGCCCCAGCAAACCTCCCCAGCCATGGATGACATGGAATAATGTTGAGTGACATGGACAGGCGCTCCAGACGCTTGAAAGTCAGGATTGGCCAGGACTTTTCCTTCACTTTGGCTTTCTTACCATTCATTGTGCTCACAAGCCAACAAAATAAATTCTTGTTGGTTTATTAAAGGCCAGAGATCTCCTATTCCACTTCCAGTAAGGTGGCTTCTGGAGGGAAGGGCTATTGCCTTGGAATTTCTTTAATCAATCCCTGAGTAAATAATGTGTTCGGAAAAATCAATAAATCTATTGCTGCAGCGCAGCCAGAACTCCTGCATCATCCCTTGCCCTTCTCTGGGGTGTATACAGAAGAAAAGCAGAAGGGATAACAGTTTTACTGGATGAAATGTGGCCATAACAGATCTCTGGTCTATAGGTACAGGGACATGATGGCACTGATATATGCCAATTAACCCCGGAGCCAAAAATGTCTCACAAGCTGTTTCCCTGTCTGAGCAGGCCAGTTTTGCCTAGACAACAGACCTCTTAGGGCTTTCTGAGCAATTCTCCCCCCCATGTGGCTTGCATGTCTCTTGAAGTCTTTGCTCAAGCTAGTGCTACAGTTCTGTGAGAGCTACATTTCTCCAAATGTTGCCCCCTGTGGAACCTTCTGCCTGAAGTGACTACTTCATGGTAAAGTTGGCCCTGACTTTGGAGTTTCAGAGATTATGGAACTGGCTACAGTTAGATTTTATGAGTTCCAGCTTGAACAGTGCTCTAGCTGCATCAAAGGATGATTCTCAGGCATGATGAAAATAATAACTGAAAGTAACATGTATTGGGCTCAAATGCCTGATCATCGAAGTGAAGTCTGCACATCTGGCAAGCCACTCAGGCAGCTGAATTAGGTGTTTGTGGCTGATTCCTAGAGGGGGATGTAACAATATGAAGCCACTACTGGGTTCAGCCTGAATAGGTTGTGCTTCCTAGAAGGAACCAGGAAGTAGTTAAGGGCAACACCCACTTCTTCTGGCCTGTGGGGAAAGAAGCCACAGCCTGAGAGAGCTCTGTGGAAAAGCCTGTTCTTTAAATAAAACATAGAAGTTTGTTTAAAGAACAGAGTGTCTGATTCTATAAGGTGCGATCCACCAACTTTGAAAAGGGGAGTTTGAACAGCTATGCTCAAAGATGCTGGGGGTGGCGTACCCATACGTAACAAGTGTAATTTTGACCACGAGTGGTTCTATGCAGCCTTCCTCAATCTGGTGCCTTCCAGATGTGTTTGACTGCAACTCCCATAATTTCCAGCCAGCATGACCATTAGGAGTTGTATTATGGAAGTTGTAGTCCAATATATCTGGAGGGCACCAGATTGGGGAAGGCTGGTCTAATGTCTGGGGAAGTTTCCCTCTTCATGTTAGAAGAAAAATGCATTCACAACCCTTCCATGTCTGTCCTTCAGTCTGCCACAAATCAGCTTTCCCTCCACCCTGCATGGCCTTGGTTTTGCTGGGATTCTGACATGGCCTGGCTACTGTGCAGAGAATGGCTTAATCCTGCTCTTTCTGCAAGGATGTTTGCAAGGGTTTAAAGTGTTAGACCAGGACTGGGGAGACCTGGGTTCAAACACTGGTGACCTTAGGCCAATCACCATCTCTCAGCCTAACCATATCTCAGCACTTTGAAAACAATGCAGTTATTACTCGAAGCCAACATGGATTTGTCAAGAACAAATCCTGCCAGACGAATCTGATCTCATTTTTGGATCAGGTAACCTCCCCTGTGGACTGTGGGAATGCTGTGGACATAATATACCTCGACTTCAGCAAAGCTTTTGACAAAGTGCCCCATGATATCCTGATGAGCAAACTAGGTCAAAGTGGGCTAGATGAAAGAATGATCCGGTGGATCCACAGTTGGCTACAGAATCGGACTCAAAGAGTGCTTATCAATGGGATCTTCTCCAACTGGGAAGAGGTAATGAGCGGGGTACCACAGGGCTCAGTCCTGGGCCCAGTGCTCTTCAACATTTTTATTAATGACTTGGATGAGGAGGTGCAGGGAATGCTGATCAAATTTGCAGATGACACAAAATTGGGTGGGATAGCTAATGCTTTAGAAGACAGAAACAAAATTCAAAGTGATCTTGACAGACTGGAGTGCTGGGCAGAAAACCACAGAATGACATTTAATAGGGATAAATGCCAAGTTCTGCACCTCGGAAAAAGAAACCAAATGCACAGTTACAAGATGGGGAATACGTGGCTCAACAACACTGTAAGCGAGAAGGATCTTGGAAATGTTGTCAATCACAAGCTGAATATGAGTCAACAATGTGATGTGGCTGCAAAAAAGGCCAATACTATTTTGGGCTGCATTAATAGAAGCATAGCTTCCAAATCCTGGGAAGTGTTAGTTCCCCTCTACTCAGCACTGGTTTGGCCTCATCTGGAGTACTGTGTCCAGTTCTGGGCACCACACTTTAAGAAGGATGCAGACAAACTGGAGAGGGTTCAGAGGAGGGCAACAAAGATGATGAGGGGACTGGAAACAAAGCCCTATGAAGGGAGACTGAAAGAACTGGGCATGTCTAGCCTTGAGAAGAGAAGACTGAAGGGATATAGGATAGTGCTCTTCAAGTACTTGAAAGGTTGTCCCAGAGAGGAAGGCCAGGATCTCTTCTTGATCATTCCAGAGTGCAGGACACGGAATACTGGACTCAAGTTCCAGGAAGCCAGATTCCGGCTGAACATCAGGAAAAACTTCCTGACTGTTAGAGCAATACGACAATGGAGCCAATTACCTGGGGAGGTGGTGGGCTCTCCCACAGTGGAGGCATTCAAGACGAGGCTGGAGAGCCACTTGTCAGGGATGCTCTGACTTAGATTCCTGTATTGAGCAGCGGGTTGGACTCGATGGTCTTGTAGGGCTCTTCCAACCCTACTATTCTATGATCCCCTTCCCTTCATGAAAACTCAATACTTACCCGTATCATCTTTGTGGGGGACAGAACTACTTCCTGTTGAATAAGAGAGGGTTCTCAAAGCAGTACACAGTTTCCTCATATTCTATGGGAGGAGACAGTCCGTGTAGGGATGTAGGACGCTCAGCAATCCTGTTTTCAGGCATGTGCTGTCCATTCCTAGTGGGCCCATCCTTGATGATCAGCGGTGGGTGCCTTGTCTTTGTAACCCCAGTTACAGCAGTGTAGCTGAAGTTCCTGGTGGATGGGTATTAGTGCGGTCTTTAAGCAGAGTACTTGTAAGGGGCCTGAGAACAAAAGATATATCCATCCAGCCTTCCTAACCTTGTTGTTGGCAATGTATCATTTTACCTTTTATATTCACCACTGTGGAATCTGGTTTAGATGTGGACCAGTATACAAATTTTGTATATAAATGTATGTTTGTTGTTTGTGCAAAGTATTCCCTTTTGCAAGAAAAGTCCTTTCACCAAGTTCTCCATCACTAAAGTTGCCACTTGTTTTCTCCTACTTCAGTAGAAATGGGGGCAGAATAATTTAGCCTTACTTCATGCATCTCGTTGTTTGTTTATTTTAAATATTTGTTATCCTGCTCTTAGATCCAAGGATTCTCAGAGTGGCTGATAATAGAACCCCTCCCACCCCTGTTACCAATGAGATCAGTAAACAGAAAAAATAACAAAGACTGAAGACACATTAAACAGCATAACCAATAAAAGCAGAGTTGAAGTCAACAAATCTTATTATCATTTTTGTTGTAATGTTTTTCATTATTTATTATTTTATATTGTTTGTACACTGTTTTCACATTGGTTTGAATAGGGTATTATGTGTTATACTATGTATGCTTAGAGATTTTAGCCTATTACGTGGTATAAAAGTATTTAAAAAAAAATCTAAAAGGCTTGAGAAAACAAAAAAGTCATCCGGCACAGAAAAGATAGCAGAAGCATTCAGCTCCAGATAAACCTTCCAGGGGAGGGGTTTCCAAAGCTGGTGTGCCACCACAGTGGAGTCTGTATCTCCAGTCACCAGCCACCTCACCTCTGGCAGTAGAAGGGCCAGAAGAAGGCTCTTTAGATCCCCTTCACTTTCTGCCATAAGGGTGGTATCGTCTGCGTATCTGAGGTTGTTGATAATTCTCCCAGCAATCTTAATTCCGACCTGTGATTCATCCAACCCGGAGTTTCTCATGATGTACTCTGCATATAAATTAAATAAGCAGGGCAACAATATGCAACCTTGTTGTACTCCTTTCCCAATGTTGAACCAATCGGTTGTTCCATGTCTGGTTCTTACTGTTGCTTCTTGACCCTCGTACAGGTTTCTCAGGAGACAGGTAAGGTGGTCTGCTACTCCCATCTCTTTCAGAATTTGCCAGAGTTTGTTGTGATCCACACAAAGGCTTTAGTGTAGTCAATGAAGCAGAAATAGACGTTTTTCTGGAATTCTCTTGCTTTCTCCATGATGCAGTGAATGTTGGCAATTTGATTGCTAGTTCCTCTGCCTCTTCGAAATCCAGCTTGTACTTCTGGTAGTTCTCGGTTCACATGCTGCTGAAGTCTAGCTTATAGGATTTTGAGCATAACCTTGCTGGCACTTGAAATGAGCACAATTGTATGGTAGTTTGAACACTCTTTGGCATTGCCCTTCTTCGGGATTGGAATGCAAACTGACCTTTTCCAGTCTTGTTGAGTGTTCCAAATTTGTTGGCATTTTGAGTGCAGCACTTTAACAGCATCATCTTTTAGGATTTTAAATAGCTCAGCTGGAATAAATACTGTCATCTCCGCCAGCTTTGTTGTTAGTAATGCTTGCTAAGGCCCACTTGACTTCACTCTCTAGGATGTCCGGCTCAAGTTCAGCGAGCGCACTATCATGGCTATCAGGGACATTAAGATCTTTCCTGTATAGTTCTTCTGTGTATTCTTTCCACCTCTTCTTAATCTCATCTGCTTCTGTTAGGTCCCTGCCTTCTTTGTTCTTTATCATGCCCGTCTTTGCACAAAACGTTCCCTTGAGATTTCCGATTTTCTTGAAGAGATCTCTAGTCTTTCCCATTCTATTGTTTTCCTCGATTTCTTTGCATTGTTCATTTAAGAAGGCCTTCTTGTCTCTCCTTGCTATTCTCTGGAACTCTGCATTCAGTTGGGTATATCTTCCCCTTTCTCCCTTGTTTTTCGCTTCCCTTCTTTCGTGAGCTACTTGTAAAGCCTCATCAGACAGCCACTTGGCTTTCTTGCATTTCTTTTTCTTTGGGATGGATTGAGTTGCTGCCTCCTGAACAATGTTACGGACCTCCGTCCATAGTTCCTCAGGCACTCTGTCTATCAGGTCTAATCCCTTAAATCTATTCGTCTTTATGGTACTTGGTTCCTAAGTTCTGTAAAGCTTAATGCTTGTCAGTACATGAATGGTGCTCAGAAATGGAGCAGGGAACAGTGTAGTTGTTTTAAACCTGGAGTGATATGTTCCATTCACCTAGTCCTGGCCAATAATCCAGGTCCTGTATTTTGAAACATTTTCACCATTTTCTAAATTGTCGTCAAAAGCAGGCCATGTATGATGCATTGCTATGCTATACCCAGTACTCCAAATTAAATATTATCATACTAGGACATGGATAACTGTGGCCAGGCTGTGTCTTTTCAGGAGGGGCCGCAGCTGATGCACTATCACTTGAACATTTTGCCCAGAAAGGATATATTTGTAACTGGCTGATAATGAATAGTAACCCCCATCGTCAGGCTCCAGAGAAGCTTTTCTTCAGGAGTGATTTCACAACAGCCTCCTTCAAGGCAGCTGGGACCTCTTGCAAGGAGGCATTTATAACTTCCTGGGCCCAGACCCTCAAGTCTCTCCTGGAGTCCTGCTTGATATAATCAGACAGGAACACATATACACGATCCGAGATACACGCATCTAAGTGCTCTCGTAGCAGGTCTCGGCAGATAGTCCCAATGAGGCACACACACACAACTCTGTTCCAAAGGGGGCTGGTTTATTTAACACACAAGAATCAAGACATATAAACACTGATCATGTTGGGAATTAGCTGAGTGCTAAAAGGCACTCTAGGTATTCCAGGACTGAATTAATCAGTTCATATACAACGAACCCTAGGCATAGTAAACAGATCAGGCAGAAAACAAATGAATGCCATAGACATCCATGCACAGGATTCAAAAGGAGGAAATTAGCTCAAAGGCCCACTTGGTGTCTAAACCGAGGGCTACTGTGCATGGAAGGCTATGCCACAGACATGAATGGTAGGGCTGAGCCAAATTGGGCTGGACTATGGTTCTGGAAGTGCTAGTGGGGTCAGGGCTAAGCAAACTGGGGTCTAAGGCTTATGGGGATGGGTGGAGAGAGAACTACTGACTCGAGAGAGAAGGGTTTTGCAATAGTTTGTGTGAGGCATGTCCATATCCCAGGGCCTGGTGGCCAGTATACTGGGTCTAACCAACCGTCATGCAAGCCCGTGATAGGAAAGCGGATAAAGGGGATGGATGCTACAATCTGTAGGGACAGTACTTCCAGAAGATAGAACAGGGACTGCAAGATACTTCTCCTGGGATCCTGTTGGATCCTTCCTGAAAACAACGCTGAAGTACAGAGAAACTCCTGCAGTGGTTGTGGAAAAGAAGCCTTGAAAAAGGCTGTTGGTAAGTCTCCACTTAAGCGAAAGCTGGGACTTCGGCAACCAGAACTAGATGTCCTGGAGAAAAGGGTTGACAAGGCTGTCTGGCAGAACCCTGGGGTCTGTGGCTTGAGAGTGATTTCAGCAAGGAGTGAGTGAGAGCCAATGGACATAGCCAGGAATACTGAACTTGCAGTGCACCAAAATATGTGGTACTGGAACTTTGGGAGGCCAGGAGCAACAGGTGTTCAAGCGCTGGGTTTTTATACTATTTAGGCAAAGGGAAGCATGTCCCTGGCAAAATGAATGGTACAAGGATACTTCTTTTTGACACCTCATAGGTCCTTTGTCCCCCCTTCATGGATCACTTCCTTGTTGTGGTGAAGGGGCTTGCGTAACTCAGTGAAGCCATAAGCTATGCCGTGCAGGGCCACCCAAGACGGACAGGTCATGGCAGAGAGTTCTGACAAAATGTGGTCCACTGGAGAAGGAAATGGCAACCCACTCCAGTATTCTTGCCAAGAAAACCCCATGGAACGTATCACAAGGCTAAAAGATATGACGCCGGAAGATGAGCCCCTCAGGTCGGAAGGTGTCCAATATACTACTGGGGAAGAGCAGAGGGTATTTCCAAGTAACGCCAGAAAGAGTGAAGCGGCTGGGCCAAAGCTGAAAGGACACTCAGCTGTGGATGTGTCTGGTGGTGAAAAGAAAGTCTGATGCTGTAAAGAACAATATTGTTTAGGAATCTGGAATGTCAGATCAATGAATCAAGGTAAGCTGGAGGTGGTCAAACATGAGATGGCAAGATTGAACATCGACATACCGGAAGTACAAGTGGGGTTTCAAAGAGGCAGAGGAACTAGAGATCAAATCGCCAACATTCGCTGGATCATGGAGAAAGCAAGAGAATTCCAGAAAAACGTCTATTTCTGCTTCATTGACTACGCTAAAGCCTTTGATTGTGTGGATCACAACAAACTGTGGCAAATTCTTAAAGTGATGGGAGTACCAGACCACCTTACCTGTCTCCTGAGAAACCTGTACGAGGGTCAAGAAGCAACAGTAAGAACCAGACATGGAACAACCGATTGGTTCAACATTGGGAAAGGAGTACGACAAGGCTGCATATTGTCGCCCTGCTTATTTAACTTATATGCAGAGTACATCATGAGAAACTCTGGGTTGGATGAATCACAGGTCGGAATTAAGATTGCTGGGAGAATTATCAACAACCTCCGATATGCAGACGATACCACCCTAATGGCAGAAAGCAAAGAGGATCTCAAGAGCCTCTTGTTGAGGGTGAAAGAGGAGAGTGCAAAAGCTGGTTTGAAACTCAACATTAAAAAAACAAAGATCATGGCATCTGGCCCTATCACTTGCTGGCATATAGAAGGGGAAGAAATGGAAGCAGTGACAGATTTTACTTTCTTGGGCTCCAAGATCACTGCAGACGGTGACCGTAGCCATGAAATTAAAAGACGCTTGCTCCTTGGGAGGAAAGCTATGGCAAACGTAGACAGCATAGTAAGAAGCAGAGACATCACCTTGCCGACAAAGGTCCGTCTAATCAAAGCTATGGTTTTCCCAGTAGTAATGTATGGCTGTGAGAGCTGGACTATAAGGAAGGCTGAGCGCCGAAGAATCGATGCTTTCGAACTGTGGTGCTGGAGAAGACTCTGTGGTGCTGTGCCAGGGCCTGTATCAAGGGTAGGTATAGTTCAGGGGGCTTACTGGCAAGAGCCCCCTGGACTTACGCCTCCTCTTCATCCTTGCAACCTTCTTGCTCACCTGCCTCTCATGCTGGCCCAGACAACAGTGGTGGTGAGAAGGAGGAGCAGTAGATGCCATTGGCTACTTGCTCATTGGCTCTCTTCCTGTCAAGCAAGCAAGTGGTAACAATGATGAGAGAGAGTATCAGGCTGTTCACATGACCTGACAGCCCGCCATGAGTTATGTAACCCATGGTGAGGCTGTGGCACATTCGGGGTGTGTGCAGCCGCTGTTTTGAATATGCAAGCCCCAGTTGGGGGTTGTCTTGTTGTGCGATTCCTGTGGAGTATGTATGTGGCACATGAGGAGCGAAGCTTAGTAGGAACCCCATCCTCCAATGTGGCAGGCTCTGCTATGGAGCCACCAGTTTTGTTGGCATAATATTGCACTGCTGCAGAAGACAGGAGCAACCCCTTGGGGGAACATGAAATTCCTACTCAGCTTTGTTCCTCACCTGCCACATATGTACTCTGTCTGATTTTTTTTTCCCTTTGTGAGAGTGGTTTGCTGACAGTGGCCTCCCACCAACACAATGGTGTCGTACCGCTGGTGTAAATTCAATTTGCTAGCATACCTGCCTTCGTGTTCCACCAGCTCAGGGCTATGAGAAGTGATCCTATTTCACCCAGTGAGGGCAACTGAGGGATATGATTATTCTGTTAATACTTTGCTTGATGTCTTTACTGACATGATTTAGGAAAATTATCTCTCATGTCTTTTAAGCTATAAGGTTTTTCTCCTGTTCAATTTGATTGTATGCTTATTGTATACTTTCGCTGTGCCATATCATTTGCTTTTATGGTTCTTAGTACATTGTATATATAGGCAAATGTTTGGACCGTTCATTCCTTTTGGAAAACCCACATGGAACAGAGCCCTAGAAGGGAAGGGGAATGTCTTCCCTATGGAAAAAAAAACCCTGCTGCCCTCTCCAGCAACACCACGTCCCAGGTCTGGTGAGCATTCTGGGCAATACGTGTGGTTCCTCAGCAAGCTGCCTGCTCATTATTAAAGTTTTCAAAGCTGTGGCTAAAGCAATTGGAGATGTCTATGGAAGGAGAAAGTGGAGCTGGCTTTGCTGATGCTTGCGGGCAGCTTGCCCTATATATGTATGATAGTATGGGACAGTAACTATTAAGCACAAAAGTGTCCTTCTGGGAGGTTAGCAGGCTGATTGAGGCTGGCATTGCAGGGTTGGGTTACCCAGTTGCTCAGCACAGAGGGATGAAAATATCCTTAAATATTTGGCACCTGTCCTCCCCCATTTGGGCAGAATTACTGTGTTTTCTCTGCCTTTGTTTGGTACTTAGGTGTAATGGCACTATCAGGAAGATAGTTTCCCCCTTGGGCTCCTCACAGCTTGAGTGCTCTTGATGGGTACAGCAAACATTCCTCCCACGAAGGCGCAGCAGGAATTTGCACAAGCTGCGAGATGCTGGTACTGTTGTCAGGAGCCCCTGCATTCCACTGCGCTTATCTCTGCCCCTCCCCCCTCCCCCTCCTCCTCCTCCTCCTCCTCTCCTTCACATACCATTCCCAGTCCAAAGTCTGAGGGGCCCTTTCTTGGCTGGGAGTGAGTGCCTGAGCAGGGGTCAGGCTGGGGACATTCCCCTCCCCCATCCCATTAAAGAAGACAGAGACTGATGATGGAAGGAGCCCATTACCGGGGAGAGATTCCCACAGAGCTACACAAGTGCACCTGTGAGGGGAAAAAACACCGCCCAGCTAATAATCTCAGCTACTCATCTTCCCTCACGCTGTTCCAGATATTAGAGTGGAGTCAGAACCCTCATAGAAAAGCAGAAGTGGTGGTGGTGGTAATTGTTGTTGTTGTTCAGTCGTTCAGTCCTGTCCGACTCTTCGTGACCCCATGGACCATAGCACGCCAGGCCTTCTGACATTCCAGGTTCCTAAACAATATTGTTCTTTACAGCATCGGATTTTCTTTTCACCACCAGACACATCCACAGCTGAGTGTCCTTTCGGCTTTGGCCCAGCCTCTTCACTCTTTCCGGCGCTACTTGGAAATTCCCTCTGCTCTTCCCCAGTAGTATATTGGACACCTTCCGACCTGAGGGGCTCATCTTCCGGCATCATCTCTTTTAGCCTTGTGATACGTTCCATGGGGTTTTCTTGGCAAGAATACTGGAGTGGGTTGCCATTTCCTTCTCCAGTGGAACACATTTTGTCAGAACTCTCTGCCATGACCTGTCCGTCTTGGGTGGCCCTGCATGGCATAGCTTATGGCTTCACTGAGTTACGCAAGCCCCTTTGCCACAACAAGGCAGTGATCCATGAAGGGGTGGTGGTGGTAATGATTAACGATAATTAGCATTCATGGCTCTTTGGAATGCGTACTGGTTACTCTCAGTAATCCTTTCCTTACCCCTATAAGGTAGGCCAATATCCCCATATTCCAGATGAGGGGCTGAGGCCAAGGAAATAATAGTTTGCCTAAGAATGTTTAATGAGTTAATGGCTGGGATCTGAACTGGGGAGTTCCTGGCTTGATGTTCAGTGTTAGCCACAATACTACATCAGTTCTATGATGGGTTCCAAGCATGTGCCTGCCCGATTCACATACAAAGTAGAGGGCTGGAGTCTATTATATTAAAAGCAGCCTTCACTTCCAGTATTGGAGCCAGAGTGGGAGAAAACGGTTTTAAGCAATGGAGTGTAGCAAGGTGAGGCAGGGGAGGGGAGAGGGTTTAGCTTCTCTCACCCATGCATGCCTTTTACTGCAGCCTTCCCCAACCTGGTGCCTTCTAGATGTGTTGGACCACAACTCCCACCATTCTCAGGCACCATGGCCAGTGGTCAGGGATTATGTAGTCCAAAACCTCTGGAAGACACCAGGTTGGGGAAGGCTGCAGTAAAAGGCATGCATGGGTGAGAGAAGCTAAACCCTTTCCCCTCCCCTGCCTCACCTTGCTACACTCCATTGCTTAAAATCCTTTTCTCCCACTCTGGCTCCAATATTGGAAGTGAACTGGACTGGGAAGAAAAGCGCTTGAAGTAATGGAGCACGGTGTGCATTCCTTTATTACTGTGTAAATAATAGACTTTCCCCTGCTTTATATATGAGCAGGGAAGACGTGTGCGTAAATATACATGGCATTCCCCATCACATCTAGTTTGGCCCTAAGCTAGAGAGCCAGTATAATATTATGGGAGTTCCAACTTGCCCCCTCCCACAACTCCACCAGTGTAATTCACGTTCATCACTGGCTGGTTCATTCCTTATCTGGCAAAAACTGAAAATCTGTTCCATGCTGTAACGCTCTTACCTCTCCAGCAAGCACGCTCTGTGCAGTACAGCACTCAGAGAGCTCAGGATGGATCTGCAGCGTAACAAAGGAGAACAGGCTTATGTACAAGAGCGCATTTTTTCTCGTTCTGAAATGTGTTCTGCATGGCAGAGCATTGACTCTCATACAAGTTACCTGTCGTGTTCAGAGAAGCCTGACCGGAAGGCATCTGTTGCATGAAGCAGAGGAACAGCATGAGACACCTGCTGGGGTCAAAGCAGTCTCACCCAGCATGCCTGCAACAGACAGCAAGGACTTCCTCAGCCAGCTGGGGCCATAGCATGATGCACCTGCGCTGTGTGCAAGACCATGGGGAAGGTACAAACTCTACATCCCAGCACCTTGTCTTCCTTATTTTGCAGTTGCTTCATGAAAATGCAACTTCATGCAGTAAGAGGCTACCAAGAGGAATTTGGCAGCTATAGTCCTGCACTAGCAGCATTCCTATCAACACCCACAGAAGAGCCCTCTGTCTGTCCAGTGAATGGGGGAACAGCAGAACTCCCCCGCCCTCAGTCTGCTTGTGCATAAACTACAGCTGAGGCACATTGGAAGAGCATCAGCAGCTCATGAGTGGATGTGACCTACCCAATTGCCACCTGTGACACAACCTTCCTGCTTAGGGCTTTCACCTTTTCAATGGCCCTGCCCTTGTGCCTTGAATTACAGCCCCTATCCCCATAAATTTCACAGGTGAAGCTCTTCTTAACTAAAGAACACTTGCTCTCCCCCTCCCCCATCAGATCTAATTTGGTCCTTAAGCTAGAAGGGATGGCTGTATGACCCATATCAGCTTTCCCCAACCTGGTGCCCTCCAGACGTGTTGGACTGCAACTCCCATCATCCCTTGGGTAGTCGTAGGAGTTGTAGTTAACACATTTGGAAGGCACCAGGTTTGGGAAGACTCTTAGAACAGGGCTTGTGCTGCACAGCTGTAAAGTGGGAGGGAG
Source organism: Heloderma suspectum (assembly GCF_057233095.1). Classification (NCBI taxonomy): domain Eukaryota; kingdom Metazoa; phylum Chordata; class Lepidosauria; order Squamata; family Helodermatidae; genus Heloderma; species Heloderma suspectum. The sequence goes on from NC_139461.1 coordinate 237,803,172, forward strand.
TGATTCAAAATAGAAAAGTAGCCAATATGGGAGGGCTGAATCCTTCTCCCACCTGCTGCACCCAACACTCAGCCATGTTTTCCTCTTTTATTCTTGGAGCCCAGATGGGAGAAGTTATTTAATAATTATTTTAATTTAATTCCTCATAAAACAAATTCTCTAGGCATTGTATAACAGTAAAAGAATAATAAACAGTACAGAAGAACATAAGAAGAGCCATGCTGGATCAGACCAAGGGTCTATCTAGTCAAGCATTCTGTTCACACAGTAGCCAACCAGCTGTCGACCAGGGACCCACAAGCAGGACATGAGCGCAATAGCGCCCTCCCACCCATGTTTCTCAGCAACTGGTGTACACAGGCTCACTGCCTCCGATACTGGAGGTAGCACATAGCCAGGGGGGTCATAGCACATAGTTCTATGACCCCCCTGGCAAAGGCGAAGTATTGGCTGAAGGGGCAGGATTGCAGCTTGAGATCGATAGGCATATGGTCAGGGAACACCTAATTACTTTGAATGAGTTCAAATCTCCAGGGCCAGATGAACTGCACCCTAGAGTAATAAAGGAACTGGCAGAAGAACTCTCAGAACCACTGTCTATTCTCTTTGAGAAATCATAGAGGAAGGGGGAAGTGCCAGATGATTGGAGGAAGGCTAATGTTGTCCCTATCTTCAAAAAGGGTAAAACGGAGGAACCTGGGAACTACAGACCAGTCAGTCTGACATCAATCCCAGGGAAAATTCTGGAGCAGATGATAAAGCAATCCATTTGTCAGCACCTTGAAAACAATGCCGTGATGACTCGAAGCCAACATGGATTTGTCAAGAACAAATCCTGCCAGAGGAATCTGATCTCATTTTTGGATCAGGTAACCTCCCTTGTTGACTGTGGGAATGCTGTGGACATAATATATCCTGACTTCAGCAAAGCTTTTGACAAAGTGCCCCACGATGAGCAAACTAGGTCAAAGTGGGCTAGATGAAACAATGATCCGGTGGATCCACAGTTGGCTACAGAATCGGACTCAAAGAGTGCTTATCAATGGGATCTTCTCCAGCTGAGGAGAGGTAACGAGCAGGGTACCGCAGGGCTCAGTCCTGGGCCCAGTGCTCTTCAACATTTTTATTAATGTCTTGGATAAGGAGATGCAGGGAACGCTGATCAAATTTGCAGATGACACAAAATTGGGTGGGACAGCTAATACTTTGGAAGACAGAACCAGAATTCAAAGTGATCTGGATAGGCTGGAGCGCTGGGCAGAAAACCACAGAATGACATTTAATAGGGATAAATGCCAAGTTCTGCACCTAGGAAAAAGAAACCAAATGCACAGTTACAAGATGGGGGATATGTGACTCAACAACATTACAAGCAAGAAGGATCTTGGAATTGTTGTCGATTACAAGCTGAATATGAGCCAACAATGTGATGTGTCTGCAAAAAAGACAAATGCTATTTTGGGCTGCATTAATAGAAGTATAGCTCTCAAATCCTGGGGAGGGCTAGTTCCCCTCTACTCAGCACTGGTTTGGCCTCATCTGGAGTACTGTGTCCAGTTCTGGGCACCACACTTTAAGAAGGATGCAGACAAACTGGAGAGGGTTCAGAGGAGGGCAATGAAGATGATGAGGGGACTGGAAACAAAGCCCTATGAAGAGAGACTGAAAGAACTGGGCATGTCTAGCCTTGAGAAGACTGAGAGGAGATAGGATAGCACTCTTAAAGTACTTGAAAAGTTGTCACAGAGAAGAAGGCCAGGATCTCTTCTTGATCATCCCAGAATGCAGGACATGGAATCATGGGCTCAAGTTACAGGAAGCCAGATTCCAGCTGAACAGCAGGAAAAACTTCCTGCCTTTTAGAGCAATACGACAATGGAACCAATTCCCTAGGGAGGTAGTGGGCTCTCCCACAGTGGAGGCATTCAAGATGAAGCTGGAGAGCCACTTGTCAGGGATGCTTTGACTTGGATTCCTGCACTGAGCAGGGGGTTGGACTCGATGGTCTTGTAGCCCCCTTCCAATCCTACTATTCTATGATTCTATGAACCCAAGGTCTCTTTCCTGGTCAGTTACCGCTAGCTCAGATCCCATCAGGCTATTGAAGTTGGCATTTTTTGCCCCAACATGCATCACTTTACACTTGCTTACATTGAACCACATTTACCATTTAGATGCCCATTCTCCCAGTTTGGAGAGATTGTTTTGGAGCTCTTCACAATCCCTTTTTGTTTTAACCACCCTAAATAATAACTTGGGCACTTCGCTGCTCACTCCTAATTGCAGATCATTTATGAACAGGTTGAAAAGCATTGGTCCTAATACAGATCCTTGTGGGACCCCACTATTTACTTCTCTCCTTTGGGAGAATTTACCATTTATCCCTACTCTCTGCTTTCTGTTCTTTAACCAGTTACTGATCCATAAGAGGACCTGTCCTCTTATTTCATGACTGCTAAGTTTGCTCAGGAGTCTTTGGTGAGGGACTTTGTCAAAAGCCTTTGGAAGTCCAAGTAAACAATGTCTATTAGATCACCCCTGTCTACATGTTTGTTGACACTCTCAAAAAACTCTAAAAAAAATTAGTGAGACAGGACTTACCTTTGCAGAAGCCATGATGATTCTTTTTCAGCAGGGCTTGTCTTTCTATATGCTTACTAATTTTATCTTTGATAATGCCTTCAACCAGTTTACCTGGAACAGACTAACTGGCCTGTAATTTCCCAAATCCCCCCTGGATCCCTTTTTGAAAACTGGTGTTACATTGGCCATCTTCTAGTCCTCTGGTATAGAGGCTGATATAGGGGACATGTTGCATATTTTACTTAGAAGATCAGAAATTTCATATTTGAGTTCTTTGAGCACTCTAGGATGGATACCATCTGGGCCCAGTGATTTATTTGCTTTCAATTTATCAATAAGGTTGAGAACTTCATCTTTTGTCACCATTATTTGCCTCAGTTCCTCAGACTCCCTTCCTGAAAACATCAGTTCAGGCACAGGTATCTGTCCTAGATCTTCTGCAGTGAAAACGGATGAAAATAATTCATTCAGCTTCTCTGCAGTCTCCTTGTCCTCCTTCAGTACTTCTTTAACTCCACTGTCATCCAGTGTTCCAACTGCCTCCCTAGCTGTCATGCCCCAATTGGAGGAGACTTCCTCAAAGGAGGAGCTGGAGGTCCCAGAAGCCCAGGATACCCCAGACCAGGGACTGTCACCAGCCCCACAGGAGCCTGAACCCTCGGAGGAAGTGGCTGCCTGGCCATCCAAGTCAGGAGAGAAGGACTCTGCCTCTGAGGAAGAGACTGAGCCACCCCCGATCCCCAGAAGTGTCATTGCCTCAAGAGGCAGGCTAGCAGGGCTCCTGTGCAAAGCAGTGCTCGCCTGCAGAAGAGGTTTCCTCAGGAGAAAGGGACTCCTCAGGAGTAGCCTTTGGGACGGGAGGTCTGATTGCTACAGCTGAGCTCTGGGTGGGGTCTGGCTGGCTTGGAGCTTAAAAGCCTGCAGTGGAAGCTAGCCAACTGTGGAGCAGCTTGGTCCTTCCAGCTTCTGCCATATGCCTTGTTGCCTGTATTGTGCCCTGTGTCTGATGCTATGGTTCCTGACCTTTTGGACTGTTCAGCAATCCTGCTTCTGGACTGAGTAATACACCTGATTGCTTTACTGTGTTTGACCTCTTGCCTGTTATCTTGACTACTCCCGCTGCTGCCTGCTCCTTGTTGCCTGCCTGACTGCTGGTGTTCTGACCTCCGTCTGGATTGTTGACCCTGTCTTAGCTTAAAATGCCTTGGACTGAGACCTGTGTGCTTGGCCGTTTGCTTGCCAACTTGACTATTCTATTGCCTGCTCCCTGTACTAGCTTGCAAACAGCCAAGAGTTGGTCCAGAACAGGACACTAGCTGGTTTTCTGCTTCTGATGTATTTAAAGAACTCTTTATTGTTGGCCTTGATGTTGTTAGCGATATGCTTGTCAAAATGCTTTTTTGCATCTTTTATTGTCTGCTTGCATTGTCTTTGTGCAAGCTTCTGCTCCCTTTTGCTTTTCTCACTTGGGCAAGACTTCCATTTTCTGAAGGAAGCTCTCTTTTCTCTAATAGCTCCCTTAACACTGCTCATTAAGCATGCTGGTGACCTCTTGGATTTGGTGCTACCTTTCCTAACGTGTAGTATACATTTCAGCTGGGCTTCTATTATTGTGGTTTTGAGTAATCCTTTGAAGGAATTTAATCCTTTTGATTCCCCCTTTTAGCTTCCGTTTCACCAGTTCCTTCATTTTAGAGAAGTTTCCTCTTTTGAAGTCAAATGTGACTGTGTTGGACTTCCTGGGCAATTTTCAACTGAAATATATATTAAATCTGATCGTACTGTTTCCAATTGGTTCAACAACATTTACATCTCATACTAGGTCCTGGGCGACACCACTTAGGATTAAATCCAACGTCGCCTCCCCTCTGATCCGTTCCCTGACTAACTGTTCTAGGGCACAATAATTTAGGGCATCGAGAAATTTATCCTCTTTCTCATGGTTGGAACATGCATTTATCCAATCCATATGGGGGTAATTGAAGTTGCCCGTTACTATAACACCTCCTTGTTTGAAGGCCTCCTTGATTGCATTTTCCATCTCAAGGTCATTCTGAGCATTCTGGTCTGGGAAATGATAGCATGTTCCTAGCACTAAATTAGTTTTGGAGCCTGGTATTGCCACCCACAGAGCTTCTGTGGAAGATCCTATTCCTTTTTGGTGTTCTAGTCTGCTCGACACTATGCTTTCTTTGAGATACAAGGCAACACCTCCCCCAGTACTCCCTTCCCTGTCCTTTCTATAGAGATTATAGCAAGAGATGACTGTATCCCACCCGTTCTCTCTGCTCCACCAGGTTTCTGTAATGCCCGTTATATCCAGGTTTTCCTTTAAAATCAAGCACTCCAACTCCCCCATTTTGGCACGGAGGCTTCTAGCATTTGCCTAGAAATACCTATATACAGTATCCCTCCCCAGATGCCTCTGGAGTGTGCATCTTTTGCTATGGGACATTGGCCCCTTTGATTGGCTGTTATGTTCTACCATGTGCTCCTGGCCTATTTCTTCCCCTTCTACATTTGGGTAATCAGAAACATTTTAATCTTCATTCTTTTGGGATGATTTAACCCGAACCGGATGCTTCCCAGCTTCTGTTGGCCTTCCCCCAGGGTTTGGTTTAAAAGCTGCTCTGCCACCTTTTTTATGTTTAGCACCAGCAGTCTGGTTCCATTTTGGTTCAAGTGGAGCCTGTCCCTCTTGTACAGGCCCGGCTTGTCCCAAAACATTCCCCAGTGCCTAACAAATCTGACCCCCTTCTCCCAGCATCATCATCTCATCCATGCATTGAGACTCCTCAGCTTCGCCTGTGTAGCTGGCCCTGCGTGTGGAACAGGTAGCATTTCCAAGAAAGCCCCCTTGGTGGTTCTGGTTTTCAGCCTCCCTAGCAACCTAAATTTGGCTTCCAGGATTTGGCTTCAGTAAAAATCCTAGTAAATAAAAAGTAAAAACCAGCACTGCATAAAAAACCCAATAACACATGCCAACATATAAACAACCATACAGATGGTAAAAGTGCAAAGAAGCCATCAAATACAGGAGCTAAAAGACACACCTCACAAGAACTAATGGAATGTATCTAAAATATTTCAAAGGAGTGGGCCTTTTCAGTGGTGACACCCTGGTGAAACCCCAGTTATGGCATGCCCTCCAAAGAAGATCACCTGACATCTGTTATGTATTTTTCAGTGCCGGATGAAGACATTTTTATTCAACCAAGATTTTTAGTCCTTCAGTCTTAAAAACTGTGTTAGTGCAGTTTTAGATCTTTGCATTACTGCTGGCTTTTATTTTGGTTTTTACTTTGGTTTTTTTGGTGTTTTAAACTGTTAAAGTTTTAAATATTCTGTTTTATTCTGTTTTTGTATTTTTTTGTTTTAACTTTTGTGAACAGCCCAGAGTTATTGGGTAGAATTGAAATATAATTAACATAAAAACAAACAAATTTAAATGCCTTGGAGAACAAAAAAGTCCTGACCTGGTGCCAAAAGGACAATAATGTGGGTGCCAGGTGAGCTTCTCTAGGAAGAGCATCCGAAGCTGAGGGGTTACCACCAAAAAAGTCCTTTCTCTTCTAGGCAGCCTCTGAACCTCAGATTGAGGGGACACATGAAGAAGGTCATCCATGGATGACCTTAAGGCACAGGTAGATACATATGGGAGAAAGTGTTCCATGCAGCTGGGAGGTGCGATTCAGGAGAAAAATGGTTTGCAGGGGAATAGATCAGCAGCCCTCTGCCACCCACTGCTGCTCTGCTTTACAGTTTGTACAGTTTGTACACCCCCTAGTTTATAGCTGTGGAGCAGACCTACATGATGCTTTCCCCATTATGTCTTAGTAGGCCTATAGGTAAAATGATGAAAAATGAGTCACTTCATTTCTGTGGTTTGTGTCATCGCCAGAGCCAAAGGCAGGCATAGTTGGGTATCTGTCAAGGGCGCACACCCTGGGAAAGGCCCACTGGACTTGCTCCTCCACCACTGCAAGTTGCTTGTTCACCTGTCTCTTGCTGTGGCCCAGACAATAGTGGCGGTGAGAAGGAGGAACAGTAAATGCCACTGCTCACTGGCTCTCTGTCTATCAAGCAAGCAAGTTTTAGCGAGGAGGACGAGCAATAGCAGCTGGTGACAATAGTAGTGAGAAGGTAGACTCACTGCGGGAGGGGACGCATTGGTTGAGGCTTTTATCGTGCACTTGCAGTGGGTCACTCACGGAAGTTTGCGCGTCCTTTTCATGATGTCATCAACCTCTGGTACCTCTCCCGTCATTTTTAAGCATTATTCTGCCTTTTTTAAAATTGCCAAAAGTGCAGTAATAAATATACACCATCATCAAAGAAGTGGTGTATTTCTGGAATTGTGCAATATCACAGTGCCATCTAGTGGCTGTATAAATGAAACATATGGAATGTGCCCACAAAGAAAACAGCCAAAAAGGTGGGGGGGGGGAGGAGCACGTGTATTGCGCCGATCGTAATCCCACAAAGACTCCAGAAGAAGCAACCCTGGTAAGGGTGTGGGATTTTTGCTTCATGTAGCAATGTCCTATGAGAACTTCTGCTATTGTGTGGTATAGAAATGTAATAAATAAATAAATAAAGGCCCTCAAAAACCTGGAGCTGATGGCCATAGCCATTTAAAAAGGCCCACCTTCTTGCTGTGATTTCTGGAGGAGGGATGCAGAATCCCAGATGAATAGGTGAGCAACAGCTCCCATCTGCTCTGCTCTCAAGGAGCCCAGCCAGACTCTGAGGTTCTCCTTGCATACACAGACAGTGTTTGCCAGAGGTTTGCAAGAACGTGTCAAGAGATCATTGTTAATGCCTGGCTTATGTGGAAGTGATTGAACTGAAGTGGTTTTTGTGCAAACTGTGCCGTGTAAACAGTAACAGGTGACACTTTCTATTAAGTGAACTAATGGAATCCAGACACATTGGATCCTTAGCATATGATCTTTGCATTAGGAGTATTAGACACTGCAGTTGTTATTGCTGCAACATACTAACATGACTACCCCTCTGGAAGTTATGACAGGGACTAGGAACTTTGAAGCCTCATATCTGTGATAACATCACAAGTGCCCACACTGCCATCTTCAGAACCACATTCACAAGGAGGGAAGAGTGCCAAGTCCTTTGCCAGGCAGGACCCTGTTATGCCTTTAGCTTTTTCTGCTCCTCAGTGAAGATGTGGGCAAAGCCCGCTGTCCTGCCTACACCTTAACCTAGGTGTCTGACAAACTTATGAAGTGGAGGTATTTTAAAATTATCTTTGGACATCGCTCTTAAGGTTTGACCCATGAGTTCCATGAGCATGAACACACACTGTAGCAAAGCTCAAGCTTACACTAACTTCTCTCCTCTTGTTTCCTTTGCACCCAAGGGGAGGAGGTGAGAAACTTCTGATCCCAGTTTGCAACAAACCATAGTTTGTCATGTCATCCAAATATGACAAACCCTGGTTTGTTCTGATCATTATTTTGTCTCAACCCAGGATCTATAACCATGTTATTGGTTTTAGTTTTATAGCATGAGGATGGAGTCAGGTCCTCAGCAGGGAAGTGAGAGTCAAGCTGTGTAGGTGGGGATAGAGTGAAAGAACACCTGCTATAATGAAGGCTTTGCCAGGCTGGCCTTCTCTCTGTGCACTATAGGCTGCTTCCTAGCACAGGCTTGGATGGGACATCATGTAGGTGCTTCAGGTCAGACCATGGGGCATTTATATCCAGTGCTCCATGATTTCTGAGCCCTGTGTTCATACTGGCTGTTCCTCTCCTTTTTCTGTCTGCCACTGGACTGCCACAATGTGCCGCAGTGCATTCAGAACTAAACAGAAGGGACATTGTCCCTTAGCTGAGGCCTGCCAACGCTCCCAGCCCCAGCAGCTGGTAGAATCCTCCAGGGCACTGTTGATGCTTTGACCTCGGTTTCCCTGAAGGATGAATGCGGAGGGTCAGAGATATCCTCCAGGGAAAGCAGATGGACCCAGAACCCTTGATACAGAATAGCTAGTGCCTCCGCCTTCTGTGCCCGTGCCCCCCATTGCCTGGTCAGCTAAGCATTGCAGGGCATAATTACTTTTGCTTTATTTGGTATCTGCTGCTGGTTTCTGTGGATTATTTTGCAGGCTGCAAAAAGAGCTACAGGGATGAATTCTCATTGCCGATCATATAGCCCTGTGCAGGCATCTGCAGGAGCTTTCTCACAACCATGCCTGGCTCTGGCAAGGGAATCGGATTAGCCAAGGGTTCTTTGTCCAGGATTGCCCCTCTTTTCCTGAGTGCCATGCACTTCACTCCTCAAACGTTGCTAATAACTTTGAGGTCAGGGGGAATCCCTTTTAGCCACATTAACCCTGATTAAATTTGTGATTCAGCCTTCTGTATTGGCTAGGATGTAGGGTTGGAGCATACTTACATGAAGCCCACGTCCTTGGTCTATTTTTCATTCTCAGGCCTGCTCAGCCAGTAAAGCACGGGTAGGGAACCTCAGACCTGGGGGCCAGATCCAGCCCTCCTGCGGTCTGAATGGGGCCCTCCAGGGTTCTCCAGATGGCCATGTCCCCACCCCCTTTCTCCCAACCACCAACCTTTGTGTAGCGTTCCCCCTATCTAGAAGACTGAAATGTCTCTACTAAGGCTTCATTACTGGTGGTAAGTGTTTTAAGCTAAAATATGCTGGGGGGGCGGGTTGTATTTGGCCCCACCCCTTTTGCCTTTCCCACCACTGGAATGAGGGCCCCCAAGAGCTTCTCCAAAGTTGAATTTGGCCCTTGAGATGAAAGAGGTTCCCCACCCTTGCCTTAAGGTGTGTGTGTGTGTGTGTGTGTGTGTTGGTCGGTCGGGGGGAGATCAGGCACACACAATTCCTGCCATCTCAGTTGCTAACAAGTAAGGCATCTGACTGCCATGGTAAAAAACCTTCCCAGACTCACTGTTCTCAGGATGGACAATCTGGGCTTGCTAGGATCTGGTCCCATGTGCCAACATGTCATTTGCCTCACAGCAATGTGATGCTGTAGCACAGCCTTCCCCAGCCTGGTTCCCTCAGGTGTGTTGGACTATACCTCCCATTATTCCCAGCCAACGTGGGCCTGCTGGCTGGGGATCCAACACATCTGGAGAGCATGGAGTTGGGGAGCACTGCTATAGCATGAAAGGCCAGTGCCATTTTATATAACAGAATGTATAACCAAGCCTGGAGATTAATCTTAGGAAGGCTGTCAACAAACTTTAAAGGATTTAGAGGGAAACTATGTGGGAGTTGAAGGACCCACTCCAAAGGGTTGTCATAGAAGAAAAGGCTGAAGTAACCAGGATATGTTTAGCGTGGACAATAGGAAATGAGAGGAAAAGCAATTTTCAGCTACTTAAAGAGACATCAGAAAGAAGAGGGAATGCAGTTATTCACCATATTCACTCAGGACAAAGGAACAGAAGTGAGGCCATTTAAAGGACAGGATATGATGTTTAGGTTAGCTTAGGTAGTAGGATAAGCCTTTCAAATTTGAGAAGCACTCCAGCAACAAAACTGCCTGTTTAGAATCTCCTTGGAGGCTTTAAAAGTAAGGCTTGTCAAAGATCCCCCGGGGAAGTTTTGTGTATAAGCCAGCCTACCCCAACTTGGAGTCCTACAGATGTTTTGGACTATAACTCCTAGCATTCCTGACCATTGGCCATGCTGATTGGTGCTAATGGGACTTGAAATCAAAAACATCTGGAGAACACCAGGTTGGGGGAAGGCTGGTATAAGGTCTCTGTCCTTGTAGCAGGGGAATTCCACTTAGTGGCCTTTGAAATCCTTCTTTCCAACTCCATAATTTTCCAGTTCTGAATTGACAAGACTGTTGCATTTAGAGTACAAGAAGCTGCAACATTGTAGCATCAGAGTTGTAGCATGGACATTGCATCAGCTTCATATCCATAACCCTGTGTACATGCCGCATTATATTGAATTACTGTCAACTTGTTCATTTACAGTGTGAGGACACAGACACAAATATGACACCATGTTATAGGAAATAATATGGGGGTTATGGATAAAACTCACGAAGTCAAAGCTACAGAGCAATGGAATCTGTAAGTGAGAGCTGATCTACACTTTTGGAAAAAGTGTGCAGTAAAGCTGTCCGGATTGAATATCTTCCTTTGTGTCAAAACATTTCTTTGAAAGCTGATGGAAACCTAAGACACTGGGGGTGGGGGAAAATTAGTTTAGCCATCCATCTGATAAGTCAGCTTTCTAGATGGAAGGAGGGTTTGGGGGTGGTTGTTTTTTAGAACTTGCAATCTCCCTCTGTTTGTTTTATTTTTATTAAATTTATTAATCGCCCATCTGGCTGGTCACCCAGCCACTCTAGGCGATGTACAACATATAATAAAATAGTTTAAAACAATAAAATTCTACAATAAAAACATTTTCTAAAATACCCTAACCCACCCCAAATGCCTGCCTGAGCAACCACGTTTTTAATGCATGGCAGAAGCTCATTAAAGAGGGGGCATGGCGGAGTTCCTTAGGGAGGGAATTCCACAGAGTGGGGGACACCACAGAGAAGGCCTTCTCCCTTGTCCCCACCAGTCTAGCTGTCCTGGCTGATGGGACAGAGAGAAGGCCATCCAAGGCTGATCTTGTTAAGCGGCCTGTCTGGTGTTGCTGGAGGCGCTCCTTAAGATAGGCTGGGCCGGAACCATATAGGGTTTTAAAGGTCAAAACCAACACCTTGAATTTGGCCCGGAAAACAACTGGTAACCAGTGCAACTCCTTCAGCACTGGAGTGATGTGATCTCGCCGGCGGCTGCCTTTAATCAGGCGAGCCGCTGCGTTCTGTACCAGCTGCAGCTTCCGAACCATCTTCAAGGGTAACCCCACGTAGAGCGCATTACAGTAGTCTAAACGAGAGGAGACCAGGGCATGTACTACCTATGGGAGCAGATGGTCAGGAAGGAAGGGACGCAGCCGCCGTATCAGATGGAGTTGATACAGCACTGTCCGGCTCACAGCTGACACCTGAGCTTCCATGGACAGCTGGGAGTCTAAAATGACCCCCAGGCTGTGGACCTGGTCTTTCAAGGGTAGCCGTACCCCATTCAACACCAGTCAGCATCCCCCAGCCTCCTCTTGTCTCCCACCAAAACTACCTCGGTCTTGTCAGGGTTCAGCTTCAGCTTATTCCTCCCCATCCAGCCACTCACTGTCTCCAGACATTTGGACAGGGATTCTATGGCCAACCTTGGTGAAGATTTGAACGAGAGTTAGAGCTGTGTGTCATCCGCATATTGATGACACCGCACCCCAAACCTCCTGATGATAGCCCCCAGCGGCTTCACATAGATGTTAAATAGCATCGGGGAGAGGATGGAACCCTGTGGCACCCCACAAGTGAGTGGCCATGGGTCCGAAACCTCCTCTCCCAGTGCTACCCTCTGGTACCTGCCGGAGAGGAAGGACCGGAACCACCGCAACATGATGTCTCCATTGCCCAACCCCTCAGGCAGTCCAGGAGGATACCATGGTCAACGGTATCAAAAGCCGCTGAGAGGTCGAGGAGAACAAGGAAGGAGCATTCACCCCTATCCAGAGCCCTCCTCATATCATCCACCAAGGCGACCAAGGCCGTTTCTGTCCCATGCCCAAGCCTGAAGCCCGACTGAAATGGGTCTAGATAATCAGTTTCTCCCAAGTGTGCCTTCAACTGCATCGTCACCACCCGCTCAATCACCTTGCCCCAAAATGGCAGATTTGAGACTGGGCGAAAGTTGTTCAGAACTTGAGGATCCAAGGAGGGCTTCTTTAAGAGCGGTTTTATCACTGCCTCCTTGAGGGCTGATGGCATCACTCCCTCCTCAAGGGAGGCGTTCACTAGCGCCCTGATCCCCTCACCCAGCCTCTCTCTGCAGCTCATAATGAGCCAAGATGGGCAAGGATCAAGTAAGCAGGTGGTCGGCCTTCATCAGGAGGAAGAAGCTGGAACCAATCCCACAAAACCGGTTTGCCACAGGCCGCCTCTTGCTCACTAACTGTATCCACAGCGTGCGGAGTAACACTCCTAATCTGATCAATTTTATCTGCAAAGTGCCTTGCCAAGGCCTCACAGGAGGCCTTAGAATGCTCCAGTGGTTCAGGAGCCACAGGACCGACCAGGCTCCGGACCACTTGGAACATCCTCCTGGGACAGCACTCTGCAGACGCGATGGAGGCAGCATAATATTCCTTTTTTGCTGCCTTCATCGCCATGTGATAGGCTGAAGATACAGCTCTAGCCCGTGTCTGATCGTCTTTGGAGCGAGACTTCCACCACCGGCGCTCTAGCCGTCTCACCTCCTGTTTCAGAGCTCGTAACTGCAGATTGAACCATGGTGCAGTCCGAGCCTTGTTCAGGGGGAGAGGGCGTTTCAGAGCCACCTGATCTAATGCCCCAGTGATTGTGGCATTCCAGCCACTCACCAGGGTCTCGACCGAGTGGCCGTTGGCGTGCCCCAGAGAATCCCTAAGCGCGTTCAGGAATCCATTTGGATCCATAAGACACCTGGGGCGGACCATTTTAATGGGTCCTCCACCCCTGCGGAGGGGTTGTGGAACCAAGAAGTTCAACGTCACCAGATAGTGATCTGACCATGACAAGGGGGTGGTGGATAAACCCCCGACTTCCAGATCATTCCCCACTTCTCCAGAAACAAACACAAGGTCTAGTGCATGACCGGCTACATGGGTGGGCCCAGTTAGAATATGGTGCAGCTCCCAGGAAGCCATGGTCTCCATGAAGTCCCGAGGTGCTCCTGTGAGGATGGCCTCTGAATGTACGTTGAACTCCCCCAATACCAGTACGTTAGGGGACTGTACACGCACATCAGAGACCACCTCAAGTACCTCGGCCAGGGAGTCAGTCGTGCAGCGGGGTGGACGGTACACAAGCAGAATCCCCAGACTGCCCTTCAGGCCCAACCTCCAGTATATGCACTCAGCAACTTTGGTCTCCTGGAGAGGGGGTCTGGTGAAGATCTCTCCCCTCCCAGAGAGGGGCTCTGTAATGGTAAAATCCCTGGAGGCCATACGCTTTTTTATGTGTACATCAGCTCTAGGCTGTATGGTGTGGGATGCAATGAGGCTGTTCTCTCAGTCCATCAGCCTCTGGGAAAAACTGCTTAGTGCAGCTCCTGGGGCAGGTCTGGAAATAGAACTCGTAAATTCCTGAGTCAGCCTTCCCCAACCTGGTGCCCTCCAGATGTGTTGGACTTCAACTCCAATAATCCCCAGAGAGTAAATCTGAAAAAATAGTTCAACACATCTGGAGGATCCCAGGTTGGGAAAGGCTGTTCTGAGTTGTCAGTGGCCCTGAAATTCTAGCTGAGATCACAAGCAGGGCTGGCATCAATAGTAGGCATCGTCAGGCACATGCTGAGGGCCCACATCCCAGCAGGGTTCCACTGACAAGAGCCCCCTGGACTTGCTCCTCCTCTTCACCATTACACACTGCTTGTTCACCTGCCTCTCACCCAGACAACGGTGGTGGTGAGAAGGAGGAGCAGTAGATGCCACTGCCCACTTGCTCACTGGCTCTCTGCCTGTCAAGCAAGTGTGTGGTAGCAGTGATGAGGAGGGGCAGCAATAGCAGCTGGAGACAATGGTAGTGAGAAGGTAGACTCACTGCGGGAGGGGGGCACTGAGGTTGTCTTGCCCAAGGGCCCTCAAAAACCTCAAGCTGGCAGTGATCATAAACACCTTTTTTGGGCACCGCACAGAAATCACTTTTGGAGGGGGAGCAGGACAATGCATGTTATCCCCAGACCCAGCCTTCATGATTTCTTTGGGAGCAGAGCCTATGCAGGTACAAGTTGTACCTGTACAGTTTCTGTATATGCATCTGGGGCCTTGCCAAATGCTGAGGCTCCGTTCACAAAGGGACAATGAATGCATGAAGGTCAGGGGCCACGAGTGGAATCCTGCTCCCCACCACTCGCATTCATGGCATATGGTTTCTGAACATCTGAAAACAGCGAACATTCTGAGCTGCTGCGATCCCTTGAAAGCTGGAGCAGGACACAACTGGGGGGCTGAAAAGAGAGCAACATGATTGATTGTGTTGGCTTGTTAAAATGTTTTAATTAATGTAAGGAAATTTCCTGTCTGCAAATAATCCAGATATTATGAAATCCCAATAAAACAACCAGGACTGGCAATTTGACACTGCCAGCAGAGTTCCCAGATGCTGCTGTGGTAATTGATGGCCTTGTATAAATTTAAATTAGGGACTGTGTTATTAAATTTTGTCCCTGGAAAACACTTTGGTGCTTGGAACAAGGATTGAACATCGACATCTTGGGAATCAGCGAACTAAAATGGACAAGCATGGGCGAATTTAATTCAGGTGACCATTATATCTACAACTGTGGGCAAGAATCCCTTAGAAGAAATGGAGTAGCACTCATAGTCAATAAAAGGGTGGGAAAAGCAGTACTGGGGTACAATCTCAATAACGATAGAATGATCTCGGTATGAATCCAAGGCAAACCATTCAACCATTCATAGTAATTCAAGTCTGTGCCCCAACCACTGAGGCCAAAGAAGCTGAGGTTGATTGGTTCTGTGAAGACCTACAACACCTTCTACAACTAACACCAAAAAAGATGTCCTTTTCATCATAGGGGATTGGAATGCTAAAGTAGGAAGTCAAGAAATAACCAGGATAACAGGCAAGCATGGCCTTGGTGTACAAAATGAAGCAGGACAAAGGCTAATAGAGTTTTGCCAAGAGAACACGCTGATCATAGCAAACACTCTTTTCCAACAGCACAGGAGACGACTCTACACATGGACATCACCAGATGGTCAATATCGAAATCAGATTGATTATGTCCTTTGCAGCCAAAGATGGAGAAGCTCTATACAGGCAGTAAAAACAAGACCTGGAGCTGACTGTGGCTCAGATCATGAGCTTCTTATCGCAATATTTCAGCTTAAGTTGAAGAACGTAGGGAAAACCACTAAGTCATTCAGGTATGACCTAAATCATATCCCTTATGAATATACAGTGGAGGTGAGGAATAAATTTCAGGGATTAGACCTGATAGACAGAGTGCCTGAGGAACTATGGATGGAGGTCCGTAACATTGTTCAGGAGGCAGTAACTCAATCCATCCCAAAGAAAAAGAAATGCAAGAAAGCCAAGTGGCTGTCTGATGAAGCTTGACAAGTAGCTGAGGAAAGAAGGTAAGCGAAAAGCAAGGGAGAAAGGGGAAGATATATCCAACTGAATGCAGAGTTCTGGAGAATAGCAAGGAGAGACAAGAAGGCCTTGTTAAATGAACAATGCAAAGAAATCGAGGAAAACAATAGAATGGGAAAGACTAGAGATCTCTTCAAGAACATCGGAGATCTCAAGGGAATGTTTTGTGCAAAGACGGGTATGATAAAGGACAAAGAAGGCAGGGACCTAACAGAAGCAGATGAGATTAAGAAGAGGTGGAAAGAATGCACAGAAGAACTATACAGGAAAGATCTGAATGTCCCTGATAGCCATGAGAGTGCGGTCACTGAACTTGAGCCGGACATCCTCGAGAGTGAAGTCAAGTGGGCCTTAGGAAGCATTACTAAAACAAAGCTAGCAGAGATGACAGTATTCCAGCTGAGCTATTTAAAATCCTAAAAGATGATGCTGTTCAAGTGCTGCACTCAATATGCCAACAAATTTGGAACACTCAACAGTGGCCACAAGACTGGAAAAGGTCAGTTTACATTCCAATTCCAAAGAAGGGCAACGCCAAAGAGTGTTCAAACTACCGTACAATTGTGCTCATTTCATGTGCCAGCAAGGTTATGCTCAAATTCCTACAAGCTAGGCTTCAGCAGTATGTGAACTGAGAACTGCCGGAAGTACAAGCGGGGTTTTGGAGAGGCAGAGGAACTAGAGATCAAATCGCCAACATTCTCTGGATCATGGATAAAGTAAGAGAATTCCAGAAAAATGTCTATTTCTGCTTCATTGACTACACTAAAGCCTTTGATTGTGTGGATCACAACAAACTGTGGCAAATACTTAAAGAGATGGGAGTACCAGGCCACCTTACCTGTCTCCTGAGAAACCTGTACGAGGGTCAAGAAGCAACAGTAAGAACCAGACATGGAACAACCGATTGGTTCAACATTGGGAAAGGAGTACAAAAAGGCTGCATATTGTCACCTTGCTTATTTAACTTATACGCAGAGTACATCATGAGAAACAACGGGTTGGATGAATCACAGGTCGGAATTAAGATTGCTGGGAGAATTATGAACAACCTCAGATACGCAGACGATACCACCCTAATGGCAGAAAGCGAAGAGGATCTCAAGAGCCTCTTGTTGAGGGTGAAAGTGGGGAGTGCAAAAGCTGGTTTGAAACTCAACATTAAAAAAACGAAGATCATGGCATCTGGCCCCATCACTTCCTGGCATATAGAAGGGGAAGAAATGGAAGCAATGACTTTTTCTTGGGCTCCAAGAGCACCGCAGACGGTGACCGCAGCCATGAAATTAAAAGACGCTTGCTCCTTGGGAGGAAAGCTATGGCAAACCTAGACAGCGTAGTAAGAAGCAGAGACATCACCTTGCTGACAAAGGTCCGTCTAATCAAAGCTATGGTTTTCCCAGTAGTAATGTATGGCTGTGAGAGCTGGACTATAAGGAAGGCTGAGCGCCGAAGAATTGATGCTTTTGAACTGTGGTGCTGGAGAAGACTCTTACGAATCCCTGGACTGCAAGGAAGTCAAATCAGTCAATCCTAAAGGTAATCAACCCTGACTGCTCATTGGAAGGATAGATACTGAAACTGAAACTCAAATATTTTGGCCACCTAATGCGAAGAGAAAACTCCCTGGAAAAGACCCTGATACTGGGAAAGACTGAAGGCAAAAGGAGAGAGGGATGGCAGAGGATGATATGGCTAGACAGCATCACCGATGCAATGAATATGAACTTGAGCATACTCCGGGAGAGAGTGGAGGACTGGAAGGCCTGGCGTGCTATGGTCCATGGGGTCACGCAGAGTTGGACACGACTTAATGACTGAACAAGATCCACTGAAGGAGCAGTCACTGTCCTCTAATGGTACATTCGTACTGTCCTTACAGTGGGAGGAAAACTCCTTGCTAAAGTGGCTCCTCCTGAGCTGAGCCCCAAAGAGGCTCCCTTCCTTCTTTCTGCTTCAGAATAGAGCAACTGTGGCAGTGAGAATGGCAATTAGCCAATGAGCTGGCTGGGCCCAGGAGTACATGTTACAGCAGGGGTGCAGAACCTCTTCTGGCCTGAGGTCTGAATTCTATTTCTGAGAACCTCTTAGGGCCACATTCTGGTGGTGGGTGGGGCTGAAGGGAAATGGAGCAGGGCCCAAATACTAAAAATACCAGCATATTTTAGCTTCAAGCTCTTACTGCCAGTAACCAGGCCTTAGGAGAGGCATTTTGACCTTTTAGAATGAAGAGGAAATGCACAAAAGCCTAGAAACTACCAAATGATTGGTGGTAAGGGGAAAGGGGTGTGGCCAGGGGAAAGGGGTGTGGCCAGGGAAAGGGGTATGGCCAGGGGAAAGGGAGTGGCCTTCTGGAGAACCCTGGGGGGCCAAATGCATCCCCCATTGGCTGAGGTTGTGCACTCCTGTGTTATAGTGTGGGAGCAGGATGGGCATAACTAGGAGAATGGAAGAAGAGAAAGTGTTGCAGTACCTGGAGAACAAGCACTACAAATGCTTGTTTCCCTGCCCTGTCTGGATCAAGTGGTTTATAGCCACTTAGGTTATATACTGCATGCTACCGTACACTGCTGATGGGCCAATTTCAATCTCTTGTTTGGGCTGAGAATGGCTGTAGGGCAGGAGTAGGCAACCTCTGGCCCTTGGACTGCAGCTTTCAGCATCCCTCACTGTTGGCTATGTTAGCTAAGGCTGATGGAAGCAGCAGTCCAACAACATCTAGAGGGCCACACGTTCCCCACCTCTGATGTAGGGAGAGGTCCAGCTCTCTTGGTAATGTATTCTCCCAAGTCATCTAAATGGGCTATGGGGTTTTATCACCAAAACATCAGCTTTGATTCTTTGCCATACAGCTGGGCAGGGGGAGGTTTGGATGTACACTCCATGTGCTTCTGACACTCACAGCCAAACTGCACAATCTACACACCTGGAGGAGCCATGTTGGCACAGGTGGTTCCTTCACTGCCATTGCCACCTCATCTCTCTGCCATCATATCCTGCTATATCTGTCCATGGCATTCTTTCTTCCAGCTCCCCCATCCCCAGCTCTCCAAAGAATATGGAAAGATATGTGAGATGAGGCATTTAAGTTCAGCAAGAACCAGCTGGCAACTTTAGATTCCTGCATTTTACCACATACACCTACATTTACATACATTCATTCCATAAAGCAGCCTTCCCCAACCTGGTGTCCTCCAGATGTGGCGGACTACAACTCCCATATTTCCCAGCCAACATGGCCAATAGCTATGCTGGCTGGGAATTATGGGAGTGGTAGCACAACACATCTGGAGGGCACCAAGTTGGAGAAGGCTGCCATAGAGACTCTTAGGAGTAGAAGATGTGTCAAATGGGGATTTACAGTTTGCCTTTTGAGTACTAATGTAGAGGGTCATATAGCGATGGCTACTAGTCATTATGGTTATATTACCTCCAGGATCAGAGGCAGTATGCTTACGAATATCAGTTGCTGGAGAACATGGCTGAGAGAGTGCTCTTGCACTCACATCTTGCTTGTGGGCTTCCCATGGGCATCTAGTAGGTCAATGTGGAAACATAATGCAGGACTAGATGGGCCTTTGGTTGATCCGGCAAGGCTCTTCTTCTGTGCTTGAGCAGCATAGGAAAGGCCTGGCCCATCAATGCATTTCTGGAAGTGTGAGGTTGCTACCTGTCACATTTAAGTTGATGAAGGAGACCAGAAGGGTCAAAATGCATCTGGCAACTTAATGTTTCACTCTTGGTATCTGAAGTCACACTTCCCGTTTTCCTTTGCTGCCCCATATGCCCAGCTCTCAATCCCAGAACACTGGTGCTACCTCTGTCTCTTCCTTCAGATCTCTCTTGAAAGCTCATCTGTTCTGTGATGCCTTTGGATTAACCCCTCAAGTCCTCATCCCTGAATGAAACAAAGCCTAAGTAGATAGCTACTGCATGTGCTCGCATCCATCTCATGTTATTCTTGCCTTTCCCATTCCTCCTTTCTCTGTTTTGTTGCACATGCCTCTTCCTTCCCTTTGTTATCCTCCCACCCCAGCCAATGTTCAGATTTAGATTGTAAGTACCTTAGGACAGGGACCTTTTCTTTCTTGCTTATGTTTTCTGTAATATGCGATGTATACTAATGGTACTTTATAAATAATAATGATCATCTGTCCTCCTAGGCACCACAGCTTTTTACAGTTCTGTTTGTTTGTTTGTTAAATAGTCACTCTAAAGTGTGCATATTCCCCTGCAGCCCCCAGCTGCTAAAGAATTATGTCCCTCCCCTCTAACAGGGCATGGGGGCATCTGGCAGGGTTTGGGCACTGCCACAATTGATTGAATGCACTGTGGCAGGGACCGTATCATTTGTTTGCGGTCCTTGATCCCTGGGAGTTCTGGGGGAGGTAGAAGTTCACCTCAGAGCAGGGCAGTGACCATGTGCACATCGGGATGAAGCTGGCAGCTGGCAGGGCAGTTTATCTGAGGACCCAGATCCATCAGACTCCTGGCTCTGGAATCCTGCTGCTGCTAAGGGAGTAACTCTGTTTGCATTTTGGCTGAGGCAGGGGGAGTTTGGGAATGGAAAGGCGTGAGTGATGCCACCGAGCATGCACCTGGGTCTTGCATAGACTGTCTGTGAAAGAAGTGTTGGGTTAACAAATCCACAGCAGTTGACGTAGCAGCTGTCCTCCACAGTCACACTGGAGGTTGCTAGTCCTTGCAGTTACTGATACTACTAGAGTAAAGGTGCAGAACTTCCAGTCTGTGGAGCTTATCTGGCCTGCAGGGCATCCCAATCTGGCCTGCGTAGCCTCTTGGGAGGTGTTGGAAATAAGTCATCAGCTTTGCCGGCGGAGCAGGACTCCACAATTCCACTCACCTGGTTGCCAAGGACAACAGCCCTCTCCTTTGGGTGCCCCCTCTTCAGTTTTTCATACATTGTAGAGAATTCAGGGGAGGGGAGGAGTCACTCTCTTGCTCAATGCTGGCTTTGCAGAAGGTAGAAGCGGCATGAGAGATATGCCCACAGGCATTTGGGAAGTGGCTGGAGGGGTTCACATCTCTCCAGTCCTTCTACAAAGCCTGGCATGAAGTGAAAGAGAAGTCATGAGCTCTCACCTAGTCTTCTGCATGTTCCAGAGGAGCGGGGATAGTGTGGAGAGAGGCTAGGTCTTATTTGATTTCATGCAGAAGGCTTGTGCAGAAGGCAGAAGCAGTGCAAGTCTCTCATGATGCCCCTGCCTGCAGAGGCTTGAGTGAAGTGAGATAGACCTGAGCCCTCGGTCCTCTGACATATCCAGAGAACTCAGGGGAGGGGAGGGGAGGGGAGGGGAGGGGAGGGGAGGGTCACTGGCAACTACTAATTGTGTCTGGCTAGTAAGCCATGCCAAAAGCTGTGAAGAACCTCTGCCTAAGAGAGATGCAGCATGGTATTCTGCAACAAGAAAGCTCAGACACTGGAGCAAACAAATGAAGGAATGGCTGAGGCGAAGAGGCGAAGAGCAAGATGGCGCCCCCTCCCATTCCACATACAAAAGCCAATTGGACTGGCAATTGAATCTTCCTTCAACATTGGAAATGGGACAGCATCCTCCACTACACCTGAAGGCAGCAGGCTAGCTTAGGGGATACAAAGCAGTCAGCATGGTCCCCAGCAATTTCCTCCAACACCTTGGTGCCACCTCCCAGCATCTGCTGCCTGAGATGACTGCCTCACACTACCTAATGACAGAGCCGGCCATGAGGAATGGTCAGGTTTTGAAGGGAGCTCAGTAGCGAGCATCCTCTTCCCCTGCCCCCGTTACTACTGATCTCAATGCAACACTAGTAGGTGCTCTCAATCTTTCTTTCATGCAGCAGGGAAGGCATCTTGGTACATAAGAACTGTGGAACTATGGAACTCCCTCCCTAGGGAACTCCGCCATGCCTCCTCTTTAATGAGCTTCCGCCATGCATTAAAAACGTGCTTGTTCAGGCAGGCATTTGGGGTGGGTTAGGGTAATGTTAGAAATACGATGTTTTAATGTTGAATTTTATTGTTTTGAACTGTTTTTATTGTTTTACATTGCCCGGAGTGGCTGGGTGACCAGCCAGATAGGCAATTAATAAATTAATTAAATAAATAAATAAGCATTTGCAGCAGAGGTTCAGAGCCTCTTTCAGCCTGAGGGCCAAATCCTGTTTTAAAGAAACTTTTGAGGGCCACATCCCAGTGGTGGGTAGGGCCAAATGCAAAAGGGGTGGGGCCAAATTCCACAAATATTCCCAATACCAGCATATTGTAACTTAAAGCTCTTACTGCCAGCAACTAAGTCTTAGGAGAGGCATTTCAATCTCTTTTAATGGGGAAAAAGAATGTGCAAAGGCCAAGAAACTAACGACTGGTGGCTGGCTGGGGCAAAGTGCATGGGCCCAGGTCCTGCAACCCTGGTTTGCAGCCTACATTGCACTTCAGCAACCTGGTGCCCTCCAGAGGTGTTAATCTGCAACTCCCAGCATTGGCCATGCTGGCTGGGAATGGTGAGAGTTGCATTCCAACACATCTGGAGGGCACCAGGCTGGGGAAGGCTGGCCTATATGTTAAAGACTGTGCTGGCCACCAGTGTGCTTCTGTGCCCAGTTCATGAGGGTGGTGTTAACCTTTAAAGCATTTCATGGCCTGGGCCCCATGTATTTCAGAGCCTGCCTTTCCTTGGGTGACAAACCCAGTCTCCCCCCACCCCTGCTAGAATATGTGTCTGAAAAATAGGCATGCCCAGGCACCTCTAGGTATCTACAAAACCTGCATTGCTACACATCCAGACTGACTCTTCCCCTTCCCCTTTCCCCCATAACTCACTCCCTTTACTAGGTACATCCAGGAATCACCTGCAGGGAGACACCATGATCAGGTTCTCCTAGGCTACTGATCAGTCAGTCTGAATGTCCAACCTTGGCTGCTCTCCACAGAGATTATTTGGTTTATGAAAGCTTTGGCTCTGACCAGCTGGCAAAGGGTCAAGGCTGGAGCCCCAAGTGTCCCCCCCCCCGTCCCACTCTCCCCAACATACACGCATGCGCGCGCGTGCACACACGCACACACACACACACACTGAATGCCCAGAGGCATTCAGGAGCACAGTGCCACTGAGCACAGGCTTAGGCAGGATTTTCAGTATAAAGGCTGAACCCTCATTCTTTTCCCTCCACAGGAAAATCCACTCTTGGTTTCCTCTTTCTCCCCCTTCACTCATTGAAGCCAGTGCCCCAAAATTGTTTCTCTCAATCACTCTTTTTCTTTCTCCTTCTCCTTCTCACCCACCACCAGCACAGTGGAAGAAGACACTTTTCATTTTCTAATGTTCCTCTTGAGGATATATCAGTACATTAGGGAAGGAGACAGAAGCCAGCAAAAAATCACCCCCAACTCCTCATCCCATTTTCATCCACTCCTCCCCTCTCAAACTTTGGTTGCCTGGGAGAAGCAAAGTGCTTGACAATAGCCAAACAGCATAGGATTTGCATAAGACTGAAGGCTTTTAGAAGGAAAGTTCAGAAGATGACAAATCAGCAAGTGAATGTGAAAGAATGCATATTATGCTCATTTCTTTGTTTGGATCAGACCACATAAGGTATAGTCATGTAGTCATATGATCTATGATCAACAATTATCTTGCTGAAAGCTGTAGCTACCAGTCTGACAGGCAAAACATTTGTGAGGTTTATCCTGGGGACTTCAGCTCTGGTTGTCATTGGCATTCGTAGAATTAAAAAGAAACACAAAAAACAAAGAGATGAGGGAAACATCTGACAATGAAGAGATTTAAAGGGTTGGGTTTTCTCTAGGAAGAAGCTCTGAAAAACATGGTAGTCCTGCCTGAAATGGGACTGTTGGAGGGCAAGCAACTGGCTGGTAGTATAAAGCAAGGGCTAGGAATCTGTGGCCCTCCAGGTGCTGTTGGACTACAGTCTCCATCATCTATTATCATTGGTCATGCTGGCTGGGGCTGATGGGAGTTGAAGTCCAACAACATCTGTTATGTATGTTCCCCCCCTTCTGAATTGCCCTTTGCTCAGACACGTACTGAGAGTCTGGTCTTCTGCCTTTGCCTGGTCAGTAAAACAGCATATTCAGCTTGGGTTGCTACACATCAGACCCCAATGTCCAGTTCAGGCCACCAGCCTTGGGAACTGGTGCTGGTCAAGATGCCTTTTAGGTCTTAATGAAAGTATGGCCACCTGCAAACCCACCCTGGTCCTGACGCTGTGTGTAGTTCATCATGTGGAATTTGTGCAATTTGCAACATTCAAGTGACTTCCATGTAGAACATTTGTCTTGTTTGTGAAATAGGCCTAAGAAGCACCAGGAACCTGTGGTATTCTGTGGCTGCTCCAACCCACACCCAGAGGGATTTCATTTCAGCAGTAGGTGCAGCGAAGTGATCCCTATACTTAATGTCATTTGTCACTCTTTGATGGGCTCTGAAGCTTGCCAAAGATGCCAAGGAAATGAATACAGAATGATAATAGAAATGTGACAGTTTCCTGATCCCTACAATAAAATATTCACTAGTAATTCAAGGAACAATCAAAACATAAAGCGTCTCGAGCCCACGGTGTACACAGGGATGAGTCATTGTCACTTGCTTTCATCCAGCTCAGTAGATGATGAAGAAGTGATCTGTTAGCCAGGAAGGACAGGAAGTGGGAGGTGGGATGACATTAGTACAGATTTCCCCCCAAGGTCAGCCTAAGACATTTTGCTGCCTGAAGCGAAGGGCAAGGTGGCGCCCCCTCCCATTCCATGTAGTCACTGGAGTGGCAGTTGAATCTTTCTTCAACTCTGGCAATGGGACAGCTTCCTCCACCACACCGGAAGGCAGCAGTCTAGCTTAGGGGGTTCAGGTTAGGCCGGATGGCCCACAGCTCTCACCTCCATCACCTTGGTGCCACCTCCCAGCATCTGCCACCTAATGCAACTGCGCCACACTCCCTAATCATAGAGCTGGCCTTGTTTCCCCCCTGTGTCCTGAAAGGGGCTCTAAGGCTAACCTCACTTTAGCCAAGGGCAGCATGTGGACAACTCAAGGTCAACTTCTTCAAGCTGGAGAACTACACCCTGGTCAGGCAGCAAGAAGATGAGCTAGAGAAGGAAAAACCAGGTTGCATCCCACTCCACCCCAGCTTATCCTGTATTGATACCTGACGTAAGGGCAAGGACCACCCCACTAACATTGGGTTGACTGGTTCTTGTCGCTTCTGTGTGTGGGTGTTGGTTGGTTTTGTTTTGTGTCTGTTTTGCTTAGGATCCTGTTATGTGCCTGGGTGAGAAGATATATGGCCGTGTCAGGGCACTTGAGGGGCCTGCAATTAGTGTGGTTATGGGTCAAGGGAGATATGGCATTGGGAGGAGGGCTAGCCAGGTTAGGGGAACACGGCCCAGACAGTTAATGGCTGCGTCGTGTTCCGGCCCTCCTCGCAACTGCAGGCATGCTGGTTGCCCGGTCAGCCTGCCCTCGAGTCTCCAGATGCTGCTTTTAAATGCCAGATCAGTTCAAAGTAAGACCTCCCTCATCCATGACTTAATAGTGGATGAGGTGGCCGATCTGGCATGTATAACCGAGACCTGGGTGGGTGACCAGGGAGGAGTTAGTCTCTCCCAGCTCTGCCCACTGGGGTACTTGGTTCAGCATCAGGGAAGACCTGAGGGCCAGGGAAGGGGGGGTTGCTGTGGTCTGTAGGAACTCCATCTCCCTCTGCAGGCTCCTTGTCCATGTGACTACTGGTCTGGAGTGTCTTCACCTTGTGTTGGGCCAGTGGGCCAGACTGGGGACTCTGTTGGTGTATCACTGACCCTGCTGCTCAACAGGCTCCCTATCTGAGCTGACGGAGGTGGTCTCAGGTGCACTGTTGCGATCCCCCAGACTGTTGGTTTTGCGGGATGTCAACATTCACTCTGAGGGCTCCTTGTCTGGGGCTATTATATGCCAGCCCTAAGGACACTGTAGATCCCTCTGAGGCCCGCTGTAATGCATTTGCTAGGCACTTCCAGGATAAGATCTCTTGCAACCGCCGGGACGACTTAGACTCCAGTGTTATAGCAGGTGAATCTGGTGAGGTATCCAGAGCACTGTTCTCCTGGGTGAGTTTCAGTTGGTACAGCTGGAGGACGTTGACAAGGTGTGTAGACAGGTTCATGTAACCACTTCCATACTGGATCCTTGCCACTCTTGGCTGATAAAAAGTGGCAGGGAAGAACAGCTGGCTAGGCCAGGGAAGTGATTAATGCCTCCTTGCGAGAGCAAGTGGTCCCGGGCCGCCTCAAAGAGGCAGTAGTGAGACCACTCCTAAAGAAACCCTCCCCGGACCCGGATAATCTTAGTAATTTTAGGCCAGTGGCAAATGTTCCTTTCCTGGGCAAGGTTCTTAAGCGGGTGGTTGCCAACCAGCTCCAGACACTCTTGGATGAGACCGATTATCTAGATCCATTTTAGTCAGGGTTCAGGCCAGGTTTTAGCATGGAAAAAGCCTTGGTTGCCCTGTATGATGACCTATGTCGGGAGAGAGACAGGGGGAGTGTGACCTTGTTGATTCTCCTTGATCTCTTGGCAGTTTTCAATACCATTGACTATGGTATCCTTCTGGGATGATTGTCTCAGCCAGGAGTGGGAGGAACTGCATTGCAGTGGTTTCGCTCCTACTTGGACGGTCATCTCCAGAAGGTGGTGCTTGGGGAATATTGCTTGGCCCCGTGGATTCTCCAGTATGGGGTTCAACAGGCATCAGTTCTGTCCCCCATGCTATTTAACATCTACATGAAACCGTTGAGTGAGGCCATCTGGAGTTTTGGGGCATGTTGTCATCAGTATGCTGATGACATGCAGCTCCATTTCTCCTTTTCATCTTCAAGTGAGGCAGTGGATGTGCTAAATCGGTGCCTGGCTGCGACAATGGACTGGATGAGGGCTAATAAACTGAAACTCAATCCAGACAAGAATGAGATGCTGTTGGTGGGTGGTTCTTCTGACCAGATGGAGAGTGCTCAATCTGTTCTGGATGGGGCTGCACTCCCTCTGAAGGAACAGGTTTGTAGCTTGGGGTTCTCCTTGAGCCATCTTTGTCACTTGAGGCTCAGGTGGCCTCAGTGGCATGGAGTGCCTTCTACCAACTTTGGTTGGTGGCCCAGCTCTGTCCGTATCTGGGCAGAGATAACCTGGCTTCAGTTGTCTATGCTCTGGTAATCACCAAGTTAGATTATTGCAATGCACTCTACGTGGGGCTGCCTTTGAAGACAGTTCAGAAACTGCAGCTCGTGCAAAATGCAATGGCCAGATTGATAACAGGGACCAGAAGGTCCGAACATATAGGACTGACTCTGGCCCACTTGCACTGGCTGCCTGTATGTTCCTGAGCCTGATGCAAGGTGCTGGTTTTAACCTATAAAGCCTTACATGGCTTGGGACCACAAGACCTGATGGAGTGCCTCTCCCAACACGATCCTACCTGTATACTATGCTCAACATCTAAGGCCCTCCTCCGGCTGCCTGAGGGAAGCTCAGAAGATGGCAACAAGGGAGAGCCTTTTCGGCGGTGGCCCCCAAATTATGGAATGATCTCCCCGATGAGGCCTGCATGGTGCCAACATTCTTATCTTTTTGGTGCCAGGTTAAGATCTTTCTCTTCTCCCAGGCATTCAGCAGCATATGATAAGTTTTAATCGATCCTGGAATGTCTTATGGCTATGGTTCTTTGCTTTTGAGATTGTTTATTTGAAGTTGTTTTAGATATATGTTTCTTTTGTGTATATTGTCTGTTCATGTGTTTTTTTATGTAAATGGTTTTTAATCTCTGTATATTGTATTTTTAATGTTTTTAATCTTTGCAAACTACCCAGAGAGCTCTGGCTATTGGGCAGTATAGAAATGTTAATAATAATAATAATAATAATATAATATCCTGGATTCCCAGGGCCACGCTACATGTGACACAGGAAGCTTGTGACTGGTATTTCCTGTGGTTTGAAAAAAGGTTAACAATCACAGTGTGTGTGTGCGTGCGCGTGCGCACATGTATGTGAATTGGATTGGGACTGCAGCAGTAGAAGGGGTGGGAGAGGATTTTATCTTCCCCCCTGGGCCATTTCCCTGCTTAACAGCCCCCTCCCATACTATAATACCTCTCAGGGCAAACAGTAGCTATCTGTGGGGCAAATGGTGATCGGGGGAGGATTTTAACTGGGAAAATTGGGTAAAGATAATCTCCTCCCCCTCAGGAGAAAGCGCCAACTCCAAACAGGTTTGCAGGAGCCCTTATTTTCAATTATTTCCCCTGTGGTCTTAGCAGTCTCTATTAGAGTGAGCTGCCTGTGTCTGATTGCAGCCGTGAGGGCTGTTTCTCTGCCTGGGCAGAGGCCTTGTGGCAGGACTGCTTCAGACTGGTGCTAAATACCAATGGCTGTTCTTGTTGCATTGTGACAATCTGGCTGTACAGTTAACGTGAGCATGTTGAGAAACCGTCGGCTTGCACAGATGGCAAGTGCTGCAATACAGCTGAAAGGCCACCCAAGGAGGCACTAGGGATGTTGCCGAATTTCCTATTTCCTGACTCGGAAGTACAGATGTCAGCAGCTCCTAATGGTCCCCTCAAATATGAATAGCAAGACCCCTACAGTCCTTTTCTGACTCCATTTTAATCTGAGCTGGTGAAGAACCTAAGCCCTCTGTCTCTGCGACCCACTTGGCTTGCAAGGCCTCACAGAGGGGAGACGAAAGACAAACCTCTCTCTGTCCTTGATCCTATGGCTGCCAGAACAGCAAGCCAGGTAAACAGGTGGTGGGATGGAAAGAGGGGGAATAGAGTTTGGAGGGAAGGATGCAAGGAGGTGGATGGGAGGGACGGGGCTTAGCAGGTGGGGGATTCAGATTGCAGTGGAGGCTGATGGCTCCGATGTCAGTGAGGCAATGGAATCCACTCTAGGTTTCAGCCAGAACCAGCCAGAACTCTAAAGGAACTATCCACGGTGCTTCACACCTTGGATAGCTCCCTTAGCATTCTGACTGAAACCTGGAGCGGATTCACTGCCCCACTGACTTCAGAGCCACCACCCTCCACGGTCAGATTGGATGTGGTTACCTGTTGTTTGAATGGGTAATTGAGACAGGAAGATCCTTTTCATCAAAGTGCTTCTCCATTCCACAGCCAGGCTTACCATTCTTCCAGTGGCTATGCGCTCAGCTTTTAGTTGCCCTGCTGCCTATCTTTGGGAAGTCACCTCCTGGTGAAATAAAGTTGTCATTGAGACAATGCACTGGTAATACTTGCCTTTCTCTAACCTTCCAAGGAGAATGAGTCAGAATAGTATGACTAGCAATAGCAAAGAGTGGATCAGAGTTCTTGGTCTTCACCAACAAAGGTGGCTGTGGGAGATCACCTGGATTGGTGGCCCACAGTCTGCCCTTTACAGCAATTCTTATTCTGTATCCTCTTTGTGGGGGATACTGCAACTATGTGGTGGGTAAGAGAGTGTTAAGCCAGTATACCTCCACCCACATTTTAGGGATGGGGGAAGACAGTCTGTGAGCATGGATGTTTGAGTGTTCTAAGCATCTTGAGATACCTGAGGAGGGATGGAGAATGCTAAGGAGTCATATCTGAGGAATCAGCTCCCCTTCCCTGATGAGACTCCCCACTTATATGAGTAGGATGCTATGTGCTTACAGCCCCAGCTGTGGTTGGTGAGTGTTTGTGATGTCCTGAGACTAAGTTCCTGTAAGGGGTCCAAGGACACAAGTGCTATCTGTCTGACTTTCCTACCTTGTTGTTAACTGTGGACATTTGCTGTTTGGGCAAAGTGCTCCCATTCGGCCAAGTGTTCCTTTTCACGGAAGTTTCCCATCCCCAAGTAACCACTTCTACGATCATAGCTCTATAGAGATGGGGATACAGTGATACAGCCTCATGCTGTGTTTTTAACAGTGTGTCTTGTTATATGAAATTTGTTCCCTTGCTGGGGCTTTTATGCTCTTCGTGCTGGGCCGGAATTGGCTACTGGTTTAGTTAGAATCCTATCTTCCAACGTGGCAGGGCCTGTGTGCAGTGGGGGAGGATGCAGTGTCTCCAGTGACTGCAAAGAGAATGTTTTTTATTTACAACACCAATTTTGTTGGTTTAACACTACAGGAGCACATAGGGCAGGAGTGATCCAAGAGGGACCACAGAGTTCTTACCACGTTTTATTCCTTCCCAGGTTCCTTATACCACCCATTCTGCCCCCTTATGCTGATGGTGTTCCTCAGGCATCAGGGTCTCACTATCACAACCTTCCACAAGCACAACCATATAGTTTCACTGGCATGAATTCGTGATGCTGGCATAGGGATGGGGAAGAAATTAGTTTGGTTTGCATTTTAATGCAAATTTACCTAATTCACACTTCCAGAACCAATATGCTAGGAATAAGCAACCTGGTGCCCTCCAAGTGATTTGGACTAGAATTCCATAATCCATGAACATTGACCATGCTGCATGGGGCTTTTGGGAGGTGTAGTCCAAAACATCTGAAGGCAATATGCAAACTGAAGCACAGTTATATTTCGATATTCACACATTTCTGAATGTTGAATGGCAATTCTCCAATCAAAAAGTGCGTTAAGGAAATGTTTGCAAAAAAAGAACAGTACATTAGGAGAAATGAACCCAAACATGTATGCACATTTTCATGGTGACTTAAAAAAAAATCATTTGCAACCTGAAATAGAAATGGAGCAAAGCCAACTTAAAGTTGGAAAAAGGAGAAAATGAATGAAACTGAAATTGATAGTTTCATCCATCCCTAGCTGGCCTATCTATGTGTTCCGCCAGGGTTTTTTTTGGTCATGGTCCTCCTACCCTGATCAGCAGGAATGACTTGAGGACAGGATCTCTGACTTAGACATCTACGAATTCAAATTCTCCCCCTGACTTATACATTTCAATTAATATTCTCCTCCACACTGTGATATTTTTTGGCTTCGGAGATTCCCTCTGAAACTCAGTGATGTGAGACGTTGTTCTGTGGCTTTGTGTTATGGAAATTCCATTTCACAGTTCTCCACATTAATTTCATACATCAGATCATACAGAGCATCTTTTGGTCCTCACAATGTTCACATCCATGCCATTAATTATTTCCATAATCCTGGTCCTTTCTGCCACAAGTGTGGTGTAGACTTGGCTGGCCTCATGCCAATGTGTTTTGTCCTGGGTAATTAGAGGTGTGGCCTGACCATTCCAAAGTCCTCCTCCTACTCTTTGATTGCACAGCTGGGAGCTCCACCCTCCTGTTTTGGTTCCGTGCAAATTAGCCAGCAGCAGATTCCAACTGTTTAAGCCTTCGCTTGGGGACCGCTGGGGGCATGTGTGTATGTCAGTGTCTAATTGAGCTGGGGAATGATTAGTGTGTTAGAGATCTGGACGTGGTCCCATAATGCGCTTTGCAATTTGTCCCAGGCAGGCAAGTTTCCATTTACTCTGTCCATTAGGGCTCGCAGTGGTGCATGCTGGCACATTTACCAAGCTGGAGTGAGCAGCTGGGAACCTGAGGGCTGCCTGCCAATCGAGCTAACAGTTGGGGTTGGGACATTTCTGTTCTTCTCTAACCTACATGGGTTTCAAGCCACTTCTCTGCCCCACTGTACTGCATGCACTCCTGTATTACTGATATGTTCAAGCAACTTACTTGCTATGTGTGGCAGGGTCAGGAGCACCTTGTTATTGCTGAGCATGCTCAGAAGGAGCATGAGGAACTCTTTCTGTAAGGATGTAAAGTCCTCTGTGGTGTCTTGGGAGAAAGCCCAAGCCTGCTTGTTGATGTCTGAGGTTGGTAGACTTGGGAAGCAACCCATCTTACCTAGCAGGGAGTAGTCTATCACCTTACTTGGCTTGCAAATCTATTTGGGGCCATGTCTGACATTTATCTGCATTAGCATTGCTGAACAGATTGGCTCAGCCTTGGGCTTTGTTGTGCCTGTCTAGGATCCATGGTGCTGCTAGAAGAAGTAAAACACTATAGCCTGGTTCACTCACTCATGGCGGCTAGTACAGGCCACCATGGCTTGTTGCAGCTGCTGTGTATGCCAGGTGCCTGCTGGGCAGATTTTGCTAGTTACCCACACTGGTGCAGTTTGCTATGTTGTCCAAACCTGGCCAGCATGGCTTGTTTGGGTGGGCAGCAACCCATGGGTTGTTGTTGATGAAAAAAGGGGAAACCTCTGGGGGTGTCTCCATGAGCGATGTACTCTGAGCTGGCTGCGTTCAGAGGTCATTAGGGATATATGACATCATGGCCATCCAGCAGCCACCCCAGAACTTATGGGGGAAAAACTGGATTTCCTGAGACTGTTTAAAGTCCAATTCTTTTCCTTAAGTCAGGTTCTCTCCGATATAGCTGCTGTGTGCCCCAACCCCCACATTTACCTCAGGTATGCTAGCCCTGCCCAGGGGTGTGCCTTTCACCATGGCCCTGGTCAAGGGGTGTTTCCTGTGTGTTTCCCATCCCTGCACAAACCAATTACTGTCTACTCAGAAATAACTCCCATTGTGGTCAATGAGGCTTCTCCCCTGAATGCCCACATCAGAAGTTACAGAGATCCCCCTCAATTGAAATGCCATAGTTTAAAGCCCAAATTCCCTAACTGCTGTAAAGCGCTGTCTTGAGGTTCTGATTCGCCGTTGTTTGGTTTATTGCCCTAGGAAGTAACTACTTCAACCCTTCGTTATAGAGATCCTGCGCAGCATTGGGTTACAATGGGGGCTGGTTTCTCATCTTTGTGTTTACTGCTCTCTTTCCCACAAGAAACCCATTAGTGTCTCCTCAGAAGTAACTCCCATTGTGCTGAATGAGGCTTGCCCTCTGAATGCCCACACTGGACTTTAAAGAGATCCCCCTGAATTGAATTCCGTGTTTAAAGCACTGATTTCCTGAAGCCTGTAAAGTGCCTACGGAACCTGCGATTCTCCATGGCTTGGTTTATTGCCTTAGGAAGTAACTACTTCACACCTGTGTTATAAAGAGTCTGCTGTTAGAAAGGGGGCTGGTTTCCAATCCCTGTTCCCCCCTCTTTCCCAGCACAAGCATATGTGTGTCTACTCTGAAGTAACTCCCATTGTGCTCAACGAGGCTTGCACCTGAAATACAGGTGCATCTGGAGTTTCAGGGGAAAGGAGAAAGGGGGGGAGGGGGGAAGCTTCTCTTATTGGTTGAGTGGCCCTCCAGTCAGATGATGTTCACTCCAAACCCCCCACCACTACCAGGAAGTATGTTCTGTGAAGCGACTTTTACTGGTGTGGATCACTTGCTCATGGAGCCCTGCATGGACCAAAGCACAGCAAAGCTGATTCCTTTTTAAAAATCTGGTACTCCTCCCTTCGCTTCTCTTTCCGTTTTCATGGAGACACAGTCCCGGTTGTCCTTCTTTTGTGAAAGCTCTCTGTGTGCCCAATTTTGCCCCAGAATTCTGTCTCTCATTGCTCTGAAGGAGGTTCCATCAAATTCTAGAGAAGGTACTGGCTCTCCCCAGAGGCCAAAAGGACCTTCCTTAATGTGATAAACTGGGATGTGCAAGTGCTCAGACAGGGCACTGAGTTGCACTGGGGCTGGATGCTGTGCACGAGAGGAGGTCTTGGCAGGGCAGCAAACTCTAGGGACAGGATCCATGGAGATCTAGTGATGTGCTGCTTAATGCTGCTTAATCTACTGCTTGTTGCCCGTGTTCCTTGCCACCTCTCTGGTGTTTGCAGCATGTAGCAATTAAGTCAGCAACAGAGAGTGAGCCCTGAAGCCCATTAATTACCCTGATGGGGAAGAGATTGAGCACCTAGCCCACTGGACCTGACTGTACCAGCAGTGTATGACAAAGCCCCTAGGATGATGTGCTGGGAAGAGGCAGACATAGAGAATGGCTGGACAAGGCTCATCTCTTCCCCCTTGTCCAGCTATAGCACAGCAATATCCATCCGGCTCCTTCAGTTCAGGCACTGTGATGTCTGGAGCTGCTTGATGGGCCATGAGCTCTTTTGCATTTCAGCTCAGCCTCTGCAGAATGTGCTTAAAACTTCTGCTTTTTTTCTTCTTCTTCAAATGCTAGCCTCATAACCAGTGTTTGAAGTTATCCTGCTCCATTTGCTTACTGCTTAGTGTCACCTGAATTAGGTAAATCTAATGTTTGCTTCTGAACTCATTTTGAGTGTCTCAGATATTTGAGACTAAGTTCCTTGGAGTAGGGGCTTGTCTCTTATTTTGCTCTGTAAATGGCCATGAACATTTATATGCTGTTTATAAAAAGTAAATTCTCCATTTATATTTGAAACATTTACACAGCTCATTTGCATAACATTTACACAAATCCACATCCAATACATCTTTCAGTGTTCACAGTCTAGTACAGACGCATGTGCCATATACATTTACTAGACATGCAATTCACCCCAAGCAATAGGAGCATTTCTGCAAAGTTGGGCGTGGATGCAGCATTTGATCTCTTTGCTCTCCCAGGTTGCTTGTGCAGTGTTGGGAGCCACAATTCAGATGTGGCAGGAAGTGGGAACAAGGAGATGCATATACATGTATCTCTTCAATCAAAGCAGATCACCATGTGTCTTTACAAAGCCTAGGTGCCCTCTTCAGCACACCTAATCCTTGCAAACTACATAGAAACTTGTAGTGGTCTCTGGAAAGCCAGTGATCTTTCCTCATCTGTCTGGACTGCAGGCAAGGTTGAATGGAGGGCTATCAAAGGCCCAGCACCTGTCTGCACAAGATTGTAGGAAGGATTGTAGGACGCTCTGATGCACATGCATCTCCAGGAATGGTGTGGCACAGAATAATCCAGTCCTGACTCACACGGCCCCTGACATTGTGCAGATGGCAGTACAGCAGTCAGAGCCATTATTGTGCTGGTCTGCAGTGCAGATCATGTGGCTAGGTAGTACAGTGGCCCTCATCGAGTGTGCAACTAACACTTGTAGCACGGTGCAGTTCTCGGGCGAAACCAGTGTTAAAGTGTCCTGGGGATTTCTGCTAGTTCAGGCACAGCCTCTTACACATGATCACACAATCTGCCTGGTAATGAAAGGCCACTCCCCGCCCACTTTTTCCTAGCACCCAAAGCTGTGCGCCTAAGTGGGAGGAGGTAATCCAGGCAAAGACAAACCTGTCCTGCTGGCTGGTTTTTCTGGTTTGGGTGACATCATAAACCTGAGCTTCCAGCTCCATGGTGTGTTTCCATAGATACAATGTTAATGCCACCATAGTATCACCCTGAAGAGGGATGGGGAAGGACTAGTCCAGCCTTCTCCAAGTTGGCACCCTCCAGATGTGTTGGACTATAACCATTACCCCAGCCAGGATGCTTGGAGTTGTAGATGATTTTCAACCTGTTCTGGAGGGGGTTGCACTCCCCTTAAAGGCTCAGGTTAATAGTTTGGGGGTGTTCCTGGACCCAGAACTGTCACTGAGGCACAGGTGGACTTGGTGGCACCTTGGTGGTATATCAGCTTAGGCTGATATACCAACTACACCCTTATCTGGACAGAGACAGCTTAGTTACAGTTCTCCATGCTCTGATAACCTCTCATCTGGATTACTGCGATGCGTTATATGTGGGGCTGCCTTTGAATACGGTCTGGAAACTTCTGCTGGCCCAAAGCAGGGAAGTGAGATTGTTAACGGGGACTGGCCAATGTGATCATATTAGGCAAGTACTTTTCCAGCGGCACTGGCTGCCAGTCCATGTCCGGGCCCAATTCAAAGTGCTGGTATTAACATTCAAAGCCCTAAACAGCTTGGGGCCAGGTTACTTGAAGAATCATCTCCTCCCATATGTACCTACCTGGACCCTAAGATTATCCTTAGTGGACTGGGAGCCCCTGCCAAAGGAAGTGAGGTGAGTGGCTACCAGGAAGAGGGCTTTTTCTGCTGTGGCACCCCAGTTATGGAATGAACTCCCTAGAGAGGTTCATCTGGTGCCTACATTGTACTCTTTCCAGTGCCAGGTGAAACCCTTTTTATTTTCCTAGGAATGTTAGCATTTTAGCAATCTAGCCTTTGAGCTCTGCTGTTTTAAATTTGTTACTGTATTTTAAATCCTTGCATTGCTGCTAGGTTTTATGCTGGTTATACTTTTATACTGTAGGTGTAATGCTTTTATATTTTATATTTTTTATGCTGTACTTGTGGTTTTAATTTTTGTGAAGCACCCAGAGACCTCCGGCTGTTGGGTGGTATAGAAATGTAATACATACATAAATAAATAGTCCAAGCCATCTGGAGGGCACCAAGTTGGGGAAGGGTCGACTAGTCACTGAAAGGTTTTTGCTCACTGCTTGTATGGCTAGGCCAGTCAGACCTATTGGCCAATGAACCCCTTTGGCTATTTGCATCTCTGTTGATAGTCTAACCCTGTCCAATGCCTTCTTCCTACGGAGACAGTGGCAGTAATAAGCACTAGACAGAATGTGGAGCACAACTCTTCCTGACCGGCTTGCAGGCAGATGTGTGGCAGTGCTGCTGTCTCTCCTATGGATTGTCTCTTGTCTCTTTCTCTCTCACATGCCATTCCTCACTCTGGCAAACGCTTCACCTTCTGGTTGCCTCTGATTATGCTGGGTGCCACTGCATAGAAACTAGTTACTGAGACAGCAGGAGCAGCAGTGCCCACATCTACCCAACAAATGCCTCCTGCTTCCAAGGGTGCATCAGCCACACACCCTTCCTATAGTTGTCTGCTCTGATGTACTGGGCTGTGCATAAAGCAGGTTGGAGGAACTGAGACCTGGGAAGCATCCTCACAAATCAGATCTCAAGCACAGGAATCCCTCAGTTGATCAGAAGCCAGTTCCTGCCTGCCCCCAAGTATCTGAGTGAGCTGACACAGGATCTCATGGTCTGGAACTTCCACCCTATCATCTCCCTCATTCCAGAGGTGCTCTGGGCTGCTCCACTGCCCTGTCCCTGTATTCATAGCATCCTCCTGAGCTCCAGACTTCTCCCCGCAGTCTGCATGCCCCTGTAGTGCCCCCTAGTGACACAGCCTGGCTGGAGGGGGAGGCAATGGCTGCCTGAGCCTGTGTCTTGTGCACGGCACCCTCTGCTGGGAAGAGGCAGGGAGAGGGGAGCCTCTCAGCCTTCCCTGGGAGTGAGGGCCTGTGGCTGAGGCATGGCATCTGGTAATTCCAGATGGGTCCACCATTCCCTGGCCTGTGCTGGAGCCCCTGGGCGAGTATTTCTTTACCCCACTTATGCTGGAGTGTAGCAGTGTTGCCAGGGGCCGTACCCTGGGGAGCTAGACGGACGGGCTGAGGCTTAAATCGCTGTGATCTAGTTAGCAGAGTAACTGATACACAAAGCAAATTAATTCGCTCCCTGCGGCATGGGAATGTCTGTCCGGAAAAGCCTGCATCTGTAGCTCCATCACCTGGTGCTTTGCAGAGGCTGAACTGGGGCAATGCTGGGGTGAAAATCTATCCAGTGGAGCCCTACAGCGCTGGTTCTTGCCTTTCAGCAGTCAGTCAGTGCTGGGATGGAGGCTCAGATGGAGATGTGTGATCTAGGCTGCACAATGCTAGCAGATTGTGTCAGCTGGATCCCCCCTCCCCCTCCTCCCCAATCTGATAAGTGTTACTCTCTGACTTGATGTGGGTTTTTCACTCCCCAGGGGGTGCTGATATCCAGTTTCCCAGCATCCCACTAATTTCTGTTACATGAGAGGATGGGGGTATGGTAACATTGCAGTGGGAGTTGTTCTTCAGAACCGCATCAGGGTTTGTGATCAGAGCCAGTATGCCTTGCAACTGGAGGCTGCCTGGACCCGACACATTCTGCCTTGTCTTTATTTCTGTGACAGCCCAGTCTTTTTCTCCTCGCTCCCTGCATACATACTCTCTGTATGTGGCGTGCATTTTTTGCTTTTGTTTTTAGTATGGTTTCCAGATCTTTGTGGTTTCTTATTTCTGAAATGTTAATCTGGCAGTTCTTCCTGTTGCCAGATCCCTTTCATTCATACACCTTCTCCTTGCATTGCTGGGCAAATCCTCCTTCTCATTCCCTACCCCTGCCTGGCCAAGGCTTTTAATGAAGCTTTTATTCCTAAGTGCTCTTTGACTCCCCTTGTAACATTGATATTTGGACACAGAGATTGATGGCTTTGTGAATTATTCATGCGGGAGTAGGATGCATTCCCATAACCAGACTGTAGGAGGAAAAAATAGCCCATCACAATGAGACCAATTCTGGGACTGGATCCCCATGCTGCCAGCTCATGGTGTACATTTTCAGATTTTTTGGGACTGATTCAGAACATAATCTCCAGTATTTTGGCTAGAGTTCCTGCTCCATGATCTCTGGCCTCAGTTGAGCACAATTTACACAGCCGGCTGCAATCAGATTAATTCATTAAAAAGGCAGCAAAGGAAGCAGAGTGTGCCTTGGTTTGGGAGAAGGAAGTGATGTATTGGGGTAGAATTTCTTCCTGGGTATTATAGTTACGCACAGCCTTGGATAAGGTAGTCTAGTGGCTGCAGACTAGAGATTCCATTCCCTAACCCCTTTGTGGCTGGTTATTTTGCCTACTTTGGGGAGCCATATGAATGTTAACTTTAATTAAAATCTGCAGCAAGGCATATAAAGGCCTGGCCCCGCCACAATAACACAGGACTGCAGAATGCTAAAGGGAACAGGGACGGGGTCCTCATGTGAACCTGGCTGTGTGCCTGAATTGGATACAGAATTATGGCTTGTTCTGTATGCTGCAAGCAAAATGACAGTCGGGTTCAGTTTGAAAAGGTGGCAACAACCAGCATTAAGCCTGCATCAGGGTATCTGAATTCAAATTGAACTGCCATTCTCCTTCTTGGTGAGAATTGTTCACTGCTGGTCTCTGTGTTTGTCAAATGTTAAAGAGTTTTTCCTGAGTAGAAGAATTGCCCATCTGCTTAATGAATGAGCTGTATGATTCAGAAACCATTCTTTGATGGGTTAAGTACTGCTAGTTAACCTCCTGCCAGAAGACACTTTCCTGTTCATCCCTTTACTAATCCTTTTACTTATGCCAATAAGTCAGTTCCTGAAGGATATTAGTTTTGGCTCCAGTGCATTTGAAAATCAAATATTTGCTGCCTGATCTTATAACCCCAGCAAGATGGCCAGGTGAAAAAGAAGACAGGGCTCCTGCACCTTTAATAGTTGTATAGAAGCAGGAATTTCCACTGGTGTCTGTTGTCATGCAAAATTCCCTCTTCTACATAACTATTAAAGGGGCAGAAGCCCTGTCCTCTGTTGCATCTGACCACCCCCTAATTCCTATGCAATTTAGGCTGATGAATATGAACTTGAGCACGCTCCTGGAGAGAGTGCAGGACAGGAAGGCCTGGCGTGCTATGGTCCATGGGGTCACGAAGAGTCAGACACGACTGAACAACAACAACAAGGTAGGCAGGATCCTATGCCCAGCCAGCAACACAATAGCGCACAGTGACACTGTTGCAACGCAAGAATGCTCACAACCCTCCTTTTCAGATAGTGCTGCTGCACCTTCACCAGCCATGGTGCTTTGGCATCCAGTGAAGCAATCCCAATGAAGGCTTGGTGAATTTTATTATATTTCTGTACCACCCCATAGCTGAAGCTCTCTGGGCGATTCACAATTAAAAAAAAAAAATTAAAATACATTATATAAAGAATAAAAACATTCACATAATGACATAGAACAAATAGCACACACAACAAGTTATTTCTAAAACAATTTAAAATAATCCATCAGAGACAATCAAAGAGACTCCTTATATGCCGCCAAATGCCCAAGAGAAGAGGGCAGTTTTAATATGGTACCAAAAAGATGACAATGTTGGCGCCAGGCAGGTCATGTTAGGGAGATTATTCTATAAATGGGGGGCAACCACCAGCAAGGGCCTTTCCCTTGTTGCCACCCTTCGAGCCTCCCTCGGATGAGGTTCCCAGAGGAGGGCCTTAGATGCAGAGTGTAGTGTATGGGTCAGTACATGATGACCTGAGCCATCAGGTCCATCATGTAAGGCTTTTAGGTCAAAATCTTTGAATTGGGTCGGAAGCATATAGGCAGCCAGTGCAAGCGGGCCAGAATTGGTCTTGTATGTTCAGACTTTCTGGTCCCTGTTAGCAGTCTGGCTACCACATTTTGCACGAGCTGCAGTTTCTGATATTTTGGACTACAGCTCCCATAATCCTTGACCATTGGCCATGCTGGTTGGACCTGATGGGAACTGTAGTCCTAAACATCTGGAAGGCACTAGGCTTCCTACCACTGCTGTACATGGAAGGCTATGCACAATTAATGATGGGGTGCCAGGGTAAGATCCCTTTTGCCCTCCAATCACCACCCTAGTGTGAACGTGGGCTTCTGCACCAAAAACAAGGTGATGGGGTTAGGGTGGCCAGATGAAAATAAGAATGGGGTTCCTATACCTTTAGCTGTTGTATAGAAACAGGAATTCCAGCAAGTGGCGTTTGTCATGCAAAATTCCCTCTTTTTCCCAACTATGAAAGGTGCAGCAACTCTGTCCTCTTTTGCACGTGGCTACCCTAGGCCCAGGGTGCATGAAAGGAATGGTGTCGAAAACAGGGAAAAGCTAGGAGTAAGAACAATGGCTTGGTTTAGCTGGTGTGAGGATGCGGAGCAGTGGAAGAGCTGTTTTTCTGTGGGCCAATGTGAGAATAAAGTCTGGGAGGCAAGATCCCTTCCCCCTCCTCCTGGGTAGGGTGCTCAGCTCCACTTGCTCCTTGGGGATGGAGGAAGGTGGCCGAACATGATGTTGCCCTTTCCTTTGAAATGTTCCTTTCATTATGCCCCTCATTACAGAGAGTTCCGTGGGATAAAGGACACGCAGTCTTGGTAACTATGGCAACAGCAAGAAGATGTGCTGACAAGAAAGGGAGACTTGTCGCCCTTGGGAAACAGGCACAGCTTCCTCGGTCAAGGGACGTATGCTGTGGTAGTGGCATGAGCAGGCAGTGCTCCAACCAGGCAGAGCTGCTCTGTGACCCAATGAAACTGAAGGCCATTAAGTAGTTGCTACTGGGAAGTATATTTGCTGAGAGAATGGCCCATGGCTGACTTTGTCCTCATCCAGCAGTGGAGTGTTGCTTGGGAGCCTTAGAGATGCTGGACCTGGGCGAGCCAAGGCTGCAAGAATGGCACCTGACCACAACTTGTTGCCACTGCTGCGTGGCCTCTCTTTTTTTCTTTTGAGTAAAGTTGCCTCCTCCTTTCTTGGCCTCACTCCTAGGCCTTTAACTGCAGCCTCACCCAGAGAGATTGAGCCATGGAGTGCTTTTCCTGAGATGAAGCTAAACAGTGGGAAAAGGTTCACCAGCTGAATAATACCTGTGTATCAGGCTGCTGTTAAAGCCACAGGAAAGGGACCAATAGGACAAGGTAACAGCCTTAGCCCTGCTGCCCCAATTTAGCTTCACTTTAGGGCAGGGGTGGGCAATTTGTGGCCCTCCAGATATTTTGGCCTACAACGCCCATCCTTCCTCACCATTGGCTATGCTGACTATGGCTGATGGAGTTGCAGGTCAAAACATCTGCAGGGCCACAAGTTGCCCACCCCTGTGTTAGGGTGACTCACTACAAAGGAGCCTGTGGGCCATTATTACCACCAACCACTTTGTAAATAATTTTAGAAAGTGGTATATACATACCATTAAACTAATAGTTTTGTAGAAAAAAGAGACATGGCTTTTCTCAACACTACAGGAGAAGTTGCACCTGCCAGAATTCCCTCTGGTTTTTTTCCCCATTTCAGCAGTATAATTTAGGAATGGTGTGGCAGTGGGCTGGGATAGGTTTTAAAGGTACAGGAGACCTGTCCTTTTTTTTTTTGTATTTGATCACTGTACTTCAGAGAGGAGCTATTTTCTCCTGGGCTCCTCCCTCTTTGTGGAAGGGCTGTAGCTCACTGGTAGAGCATATGCTTTGCATGCCCCAGCATCTCCAAGTAAGGGAGAGAAAGACTGCTGCGTTTAATCAGTGTAGTACAAGCATGGACAGACTTCACGCTTGTGGGATCTGCTTTGTTTTTTTTTTTAGAATCTTAAGATCCACCAACCAGAGCATGGTGCAATATGTAGATGGATACTTAGAATTAAAGAATTCTCAGCCTAGGAATTTGTTTTGAGTGCCAGATCTGAACAGCACTCACAGTCCTTTCACACAAAAATGCACACCAGCCGCCCCAAACTTTATTTCTGCAGCATAATTTAGGAGGGTGGTAGGGGTACAGGAGTCATGTTGTTGCTGCTATTGTTAAACAATTGGGAATCAAGACCTCTTGCTGATCTACTGCAAATCACCCAGAGATCTACCGGTAGATCCAGATCTATCTTCTGCCCACCCTTCGTGTAGTAGACAATACTGAGCTAGATGGTCCAATGGGCTGGCTTGGTATAAGGCAGGAAGATCCCATCTTTCTTCCTCTTTGGCATTACACAAATGCAGAAGGCTGCTGCTCCTCAGCATCCACCAGCCCTTTGGCAGGTCAGAACAGCGTTGCCCTTTCCTCCTGGTAGTGGAGGAAGTTCTTTTCCCTTGGCCCACTGATTGGAGCTAGTCTCTCTAGAGATGCTGTTTCTAGAGGTGTGGCCTTGCCCTTCCCTGACACTGGCTACCGGGTTTCCTTTCTGACACCCTTTTTAAGGCATATGGTGAGAGATCCTTCATTCTGATGAATGGATGGCTCTTGGTAAATTGTTATAGGGCACCCCTGATGCTCCAGCTAATGGGGAATGGAGCACAGGGAGATGCTAGGGAGTACACAGGTGTGGTCAATGCCCAGTAGATACTGATGTTCTTTTATCTCTTCCAGTCCCCAGGAATTGATTTTTCTGAGCATGTGGTAAAGCCATGGATTATGGGACTGGGAATACGAATTCTGTGGTTGGCCAAGTCTGCAATGATTATCTAGGAAAACAAACACACGCCAACACACACACAAATACGTACACCCCATGTTGTCTGAAGCTCTGTGTCCCGTCCCCCCGTTGTTTTTTCTACAGGTTGGGAAGACGGTGCATGTCAGCTTCCCAGTGTTGTATAAGAAACCCACAATAACAACCAAGGGTCTAGTAGCATTTTAAAGAACAAGGCTGTAATTCTATACCCACTTACCTAAGGCCCCACTGAACTCAATGGGAATTACTTCTGAGCAGGTATACATAGGACTGTGCTGCAACAAGGTTAAGAGTGTCATAAAATGTTGTGGGCTAGACTAAGCTTATTTTGGATGAAGCTGATAAAAGCATACAATGGTTAGTCCTTACTCTTTGTTGAATATACTATCAATAATTCCCATGAAGGAAAACTCACATATGCTACTTTCCACCCACCCTGTAAAGTAGTACTTGGCCTTCAGGTTCTACAGAAGCCACCTTGCTGATAGGCCATACCTCTAGTGGATGTAATTAAAGCTGGCTCAGTAGAAGGAGGATGACATGGGCCATTTGCCTGCAAGGAAGGGTACGAAATAACATGGTGACTTAGCACAAAGGCAGCTTTTCTCACAGCACTCCAGTGGCCATGTTCACAGCTTATTGATCTCTAGCCATAAGCCTTGGTATTTCTGTATTGGGATGGAGAGCACAGCATGGAGAGACAGATACCACAAAGGGTCTGTTTGCAATGCCTTTGCCCCCCACAGCTAGGCTTCTGCCCCAAAGCATGCAGAGGGGACAGGGAGACCCAGAATCTGTCACACAAAAATTAGATCCAAGCCATGATCTCTCAAGGATCCTGTCCGATCCAAAGCCCTTAGGGCAGGGGTGTCAACTTATGGCCCTCCTGATGTTTTGGCTTTCAACTCCCATGATCAGTCACTATTGGCTATGCTGGCTAGGGCTGATGGGAGTTATAGGCCAAAACATCTGGAGGATCAAAAGTTGCCCACCCCTGCTGTAGGGACTACTTACATAAGCCAGTCAGTGCACTGAGTACGTGTATGAACAGGCCCTTAGACAGTCTGACCAAACAATCATGCAGTTGCATCATCACTTGCCCAACTTGCAATGCAGCTTTGTGTTTCAGGGACAACTAGTCACAATGGCTGTATATTACCTCCAGTATCAGAGGCCGTATGACTCTCAATACCCGTTGCTGGGGAGGACAAGTGGAGAGTAGGAGGGTGCTATTGCACTCATGTCCTGTTTGCAGGCTTCCTGTAGGTATCTGGTTGACCACTGTGAGAAGACAATGCTGGAATAGATAGGCCTTGTCTGATCCCACATTCTTAATGTTCTTATGCAATGTAATTCTTCGAAGGTTCTGTGCTTCCCCTTCTCCATTGCTGCAATGCATATCCCTGCTGACTTAAACAAAACTGGAGAAAATGAGTATGAGGATTCCCCCTCATCTCCATTACGTTGGGGATGAATATTATGCTACCAGCCCTGGATTGGAGCTAGCACAAATATGGCATTAGGAAAGAAATCCATGTTGTTGTTTTTCATAACCAGGAAAGGCCCTAATGTTGCAGTCCTAACTAAACATGCTTACTTAAGAGTAAATCCCATTGAACTCAGTGAAACTGCCTAGGAGCAGTTCATAAGTAAATGATCTTGGGTTGTGATATGCAACATGATGGTTAGATTCCCACATCTGAGCCATTGTTTTGGTGCAATTCT
Source organism: Heloderma suspectum (assembly GCF_057233095.1). NCBI lineage: Eukaryota > Metazoa > Chordata > Lepidosauria > Squamata > Helodermatidae > Heloderma > Heloderma suspectum. The sequence goes on from NC_139461.1 coordinate 237,847,625, forward strand.
GAAGAGCCTTATCAAATAGAAGTGACAAAGACTGGACATTTTAGAACTGACATTCTGAAAAACTCACCATAGGTTCGTATGCCTGGCTCCGTGAGGCCGCCTGAGGGACTGCAGGCAGCATGTATGTTTCAGGTCTTTAGTTTCATTAGACAAAAGATCTTGGTTAAAAACACCACCACCAACAACAACAACAGGCACTCCACTCTAAAGAATAGGGTTGCCAACTGACCAGAAAACAGCCTGACAGCAAGTTGATTCAGATAAATTTCAAGCTTTTCATGATGGCACAGAGATGAGCATCAGTGCTGGTAGTTAAGATGGTTGTTGTGAAAGGCAAGGGGCCAGTAATGAAGATGGCAGCAGCCCTATTAACTTTGTCTCCATACAAGGCAACTGACCTTGAGGAGCCATAGCTTGGTGGTATGGAGCAGGTGCTTTATATGCAGACGATCCTAGGTGCAATCCCTGGTATCTCCAGTTAAAAGCAGTGGAGGCTAGCTGCTGTGATGTCAGTGGGGCAGTGAATCCACTCTGGCTGTCAGTCAGAACTCTAAAGGAGCTACCTTGGATAGCTCCCTTAGAGTTCTGACTGGTTCTGACTGAAACTCAGAGTGGATTTACCACCCCATGACATCGGAGCAAACCTGCCCCCAACTGGTTAAAAGGATTGAGCAACGTAAAACAAAACATAAGAACGTTAGATCATAAGAAGAGCTATGCTGGATCAGACCAAGGGTCCATCTAGTCCAGCATTCTGTTCACACAGTGGCCAATGGGAAACCCACCAGCAGGACATGAGTCCAACAGCACCTCCCACCCATGTTCCCCAGCAACTGATGTACATAGGCATACTGTCTCTGATCCTGGAGGTAGCACATAGCCCTCAAGCCTAGTAGCCATTGATAGATTTCACCTCCAGGAATTTGTCCAACCCCCTTTTAAAGCCATCCAAATTGGTGGCTATTACTATATCTTGTGGAAGTGAATTCCATAGGTTGACTATGCGCTGTGTGAAAAAGTACTTCCTTTTATCTGTCCCAAATCTCCCACCAATCAGTTTCATGGAATAACCGTGGGTTCTAGTATTATGAGAGAGGGAGAAAGAGATCTCTCTGTCCACTTTCTCCACACCATGCATAATTTTGTATACCTCTATCGTGTCTCCCCTTACAAGAGACCCTAGACAGCTGGTGGCAGTCAGAGTAGACCTGGGGTCTCCAATGTGGTGCTTGAAGCACCGGTGGGCCTACAGGCATGTCTCTTGGCATCCACCAGGCTTTCTTCCCCTCCTGATTTTTATTTTATTTCCTAAGGTGTTTTTATTTTATTTTTTTTAATTGGGAGGCTGGAATGCTACAAAGTGAAGTGTTATGCTCCAGCGCCATCTTCATTTGGGTTCAAAAGAGTGGGTTGTGTTTTGGAGCTCAGTTCCTACCTCTACTGTGTACTTAAGTTCTTGGTCAAGTTACTTTTCTTTGCGTCTCACCATTTGCCTTCTGGGAAATAACTGTTTTGTGTCTGGCCATGCCCACCATGGTAGCCACTTTGTGAATGGGCAAGCCCCACCCCCATGGCAGCCATGTTGTGAGAGCTCCCATGACATGCTTTCAAAATTCCAGTTGTGTCCATTGACCCAAAAAGGTTGGGGACCCCCTGGAGTGCACAATACTTTGCTAGATGAACCTGACCTGGTATAAAGCAGCCTCCTATGTTCCTAGCTTGGTTTTAGGTACTGCCACCTTTCTCTCCAGACACAGATACAATGATTCCTCCCTCTACTTCCATAATATTGCTGGCTAAGCTGTGCAGGATTATTCTTCTTGCTGCATTGCCTGTGCTCATTCTCCTTGCTCTCTCTCTCTCTGAGCAGACGCTTCAGAGAGGTGAGCTGCCGCACTGGGGCTGTGGTGTCAGCCTACATTACACCGGCTATTAGTACTTCCTGACCCAGCAGGCTGGCACGCAAAGAGACCAATGAGGGGAAGTGGCAGATTTATAGATAGATTTCGCTCTGCAAGAAATATCAGGGCAGTAAAACCTGTGCATGAGCTCCCAGGGTAGCTCTGGAAGGAGCCTGCAGCCGCCGCCTCTCAACTGCAGCTTTTCCTGCAGTCTGAGGGAAGACGGTATTTGTGGCAGAGAATTGTTCTCTGTCCATCCAGCCAGGACTGATCCAGGCAGCAGAAGAGGACTGCATCTAGCATTGAGCTCATTCTGTTCATTGGTAGTGTCTTGTGTATTTTGCAGGGTTCGGCTTTTTGTGTTGCTTTTAAGCTAAGATGTATTGTTCACAGGGAGGAGACATGCTCCTGATTACACCCGCAGCATCATGGATCCCCTGGGATCAGCATATGTCTTTGCAGCCCTGATATGTAGTAACCCATTGTAGGGTTTCAGCTGAACATTTGTTTGGGTGTTGGTTTATAATACTTCTTTGCCACTTAATGTAATGAAATCTCTAAGTTGGTCTCATGAAAATGCATACATAATACAATATTTAAAACATAAAATATTACATAGTTATAGAATAATGGAGTAGGAAGGGGCCATATAGGCCATTGAGTCCAACCCCCTGCTCAGTGCAGGAATCCTGTTTAAGGCATCCCTGACAGATGGCTATCCAGTCTTTGCTTGAATACCTGCAGCGACTGAGAGTTGGAGGTATTAAAATTAAAAACATTACATCAATAAATGAGGGCAGTGTCACAGTCCCGTACAGGTCAGGGAAAGTCCATGTAAATGAATGTGTTCTCAAGAGGTATCTGAAGCTTACCACAGTTTGTGCCTCTCAAGCCACATGCGTTCCAGAGTGATAAGACCTGCCTACGTGTTATTACCTGGCAACATTCTATTGGTCACAGAGTGATCAATAAGGAGTCTCCTGAAGGTCTCTGGGGTCTATTGGGTATATATAGGAAAGAACAAATAGGCTCTTGGTAAGACTGAGGATTAAGCTGTTACAATGGTGAATAGCTTAGCTACTTTGTTTTTTTTTACTGGCCTCATGGCTAGGAGTTGTTACCTTTTATGTGGCCCTGCTGTTATGTCTTTAATAGCAACTGGACACACACAGATTTAGGAGGTGCATCTTCTCGTGGTATGGAGATAAACAATGAGAAAAGCATCACCAGCTACCAGTACGTAAGGCTGCTTTTAAAGTAGCAGTTTTTGTTTTAAAAAGTGGCAATCTTTGACACAGTGGGCAAAAAGCACCATGACAGTACTGTAGCTTGTGCTTAAAGCGTGACTGGTGACTTTTAATTTGCTGTGGGCCAGAACGCCAGCAGCTAGACCCAGCTTCTGCTCCAGTTTTACTGTGAAATCTCCACTAAAATGTAGTTTCCCCTGAGTGGAGATGAGGACTCAGGCCCTGTACTTCCTCTGGCTTGCTATAGAAAGAACTCGAGCACCCCAGAGTCACAGCAGGTTCAAAGTGATTGATCCTGACAACTGACCCAAGAGATGTGGCAATAAATCGGGCAGACATGTGAGAATATCATATCCCAATCTAGTTCCTCAATTATGTGGTCCTGGGAGGTCTGATAAGTCATCCCTGCATCCCCCATCCTCTCTGACAAGGACAACCAGATGATAGACCTCACTTTCTCCTCTTTGACAGAATGATTTAGATAATAAACCCTATACTCATCAGAGAGCCCAGGTCCTTATAGGGCTTTGAGCAAGAGAGCTTCAGAGCTGCTCCCTACCCCAAGACACACACACACACACCAAGGCCCTTCCCTCCCCAGGGGCATTCTGCTCATTTAGTTCTGGAGGGAGCAATCCTATGAGGATAGACGGCGGCCTCTGAACTCGGAGGCGACTGCCTATCCAATGCCAGGCAGGAGAAGTGCAGAGGGGATTGTCTCCTCCGCATTTCTCCTGCCCTGCATACATGGCTAGACAGCTGATTTTGGCTGTCTAGCTGTGGGAAGTTGGAGCGGTGGCCGGACGACACATAGGATGTGTTGTACTGGCATTTCCACCTGCCCCTGGGAACGCCCCTTTTATGCTGCTCTGTGCTGCTCAGCATGAGCATGGAGTGTGGGGCCATTCCACGCTGCCTACGAGGCAGAGTGGGAGGTAGTGGGTTCTCAGGGAACCAACGTATCCTATGGCAGCCTAGCCACTGCCTAGTGCCCATAGGATTGCGCCCTTGATGCATTATTATTTTTATTTCTTACATGGATATCCTGCCTTTCCTCCAAAGAGCTCAAGGCAGTGTTCATTGTTCTCCTCCCCATTTTTAATGTTACAACAACCCTTTGGGGAAGGTTAGGCTGAGAACTGGTGACTGGCCCAAGGTCACCCAGTGATCTTCATGGCCGAGTGAGGACTTGAACCTGGGTTTCCCCAGCCCTAGTCCAAAACTCTAACCACTACACACCACGCTGGCTACACACTCTTCTTCATTTCAAAAGTCTCAGGAGACCAGCCAGGAGGATTGATTAGGGATCATGCTGGGAGGATTAAGTTTGGCAAGCTCTTCCAAAGTTTGTGGGCTCTGGGCACTGCTCAATTTTGCTGGTGGATGGCCTTGGTAGGTGAGCCTTCATAATGAAGCTGGCCATCTACCAGCTCTTCTGAAATACCTCCCTTGTGAAAGGTCCTCCTCCCTCAACTATTACTACCTGCAGCCATTCTAGCAGGCTGTACTGGGGGAGATGAGAGGGGGAAACATGGCCGTTCCATCAGCCCTGCTGAAAAACTATTTAATGTTTACCTCTTCTCTTCCCTTTTCCTTGTCTTTTCAGATTGTAAGCCTGTGGGCAGGGACTGTCTTGTTTTATTGATTCCATGTAAGCAGCTCTAAGAGTTTTTCTTTGCTAGGGAGAAGGATAAAAATATTTTCAATCAATCAATCAGTACAAAATTGGTGATAGCAGGTGGAGATGATAATATTTGGTCAGGATACAAGGCCTCCTGAGCTCAGACAGTAGCGACTACAAAAACAAGGCACTGAATCTGGAAAAAGGCAGATCTTTCAGATTCTCCAGGATTAGAAAAAATATCCCATCACAAATAGAATTGCCAACATCCCCGCACCCCCCGTAGCAGAGTATCTGTGCTTCCAACAACTGCACGACAAGCAGAAATAGAGCAGGTGATTGTTTTCCAGCAGGTGTGGAAATAAAAATGCTGTGCAAAGTGTTAGCTGTTATATTTCTGCCTGCCTGACAGGAGCCATTAAAGATCCAGGAGCCCTGCCTGAAAAAGTTGGTCAGCTCTCTTCTCTGGGTTCTAGGCATCAAAACAAACAGGAACAGAATGATTGCCAACCCAGCCATGTGATAAAGGGCACTTCCAGAGAAGGCTTTGTTGTGCAGTTGCCCTGCCTTGTTCATAGAATTTGATGGGGGGGGGGGTTGGATCCAGATGTAGTCGTCTTCTACTTGTCACCCTCCCTTGTTTTCTCACTGTTTCTTCCATCCTTTTTCTTACTGTGGAAAATCCGATAAGGAAGAAAAGATGGAATAGTTGCCCAATGCCTTCTGACTGGTAGCACTAGGAGCCATATGTCTCGAAGCATGCAAAGAAGTATAGCTGCCTTTTCAGTCAGCTGTTCAGGTGCTAAATGTTGATGGACAACAATTAACCCTTGCCTAGAAGAGGGTATTTCAGCTGTTATAGTTTGACCTTTTCACCTGACCACCTTACTTTGGAGTGCTAGTTCTTGGCCCACCCAAGTGGAGAAATATATATATCTGAGGCTACAGTCCTATGCAAGCTGACCTGGAAGTAAGCTGCATTGAACAGTGAGGATTTTTTTCTGAGTAAACACGCATAGGATTGTAAGGCGTACAGCCCAATCCTTACTTGGAAGTAAGTCCCACTGAGTGAAGCTGGATTTACTCTCCAGTAAGTATGTACAGGACTGCAGCTTTAGCAACCCTTTAGGTTGATTCAGACATTATATTAAAGTAACTATTATTGTTTATTCTAGACAACGATTATTGTCTAAAAGAGGGTATTTCATCTAAACAATTTAAGCAAAGCCCATTGTAATGAATTCCTTGTTTCTATAATCTGGGGTCATGACACAAAGGTGTATTTGTCACATCTTCATATTCAGCTGGATTCCCCCCCCCTCAACATTGTGAAAACAGAGCCGCAACATTCTGTAAGGTATTCTTCTGTGTGCACATATAGGATGTAGTGTGCGGGCTTGTTTGCACAACACAACAACTCACTGTGGGTTAGCCTAACCCATGATGAAGCTGTGAGGGGTGCAGGGCATGTGCAGCCGCCATTTTGAATATTCGTCCCCTGCTTGGGTGTTCTCATGTCATATGACACAAGATGACAACTCCCAAGTGGGGTTTGCATAGTCAATCTGGTACCTGCAGGTACCATGGGTCATCTGAACCCGGTCTCTGTGTGTGTCTCAGGAAATGAATGCTGACCACTCTGACATGGGGTAGTAATGATGTCTGGGTGACCAGCCAGATGGGCGATTAATAAATTTAATAATAAATAATAATAATGATGTCTTTCTTGTGGCTTGCTCAGTTGCTATGGAATATTATTGCAGAAGGCCGTTTGTGTAAACCTGCATATTTTCCAGAGCTGGCCTCAGAAAATGGCACACATGCCAAGCCTCCTCCTCGGGTGTGTGATTTCCCACCTCCTACTGGCAGCCCCTGCTTTGACTGCTGTGGCAAGCATGACCCTGGCAAGGTAGGCCTTCCTTGCCTACAAGCCTGGAGCAATTGCAGCTGAGAGCAGAGGAAGAAGAGCTTGCATGGCGGTTAATTCCTGCCTGCATGGCTGTGTTTATCCTCTCATCCTGCCCCCTGAGGGGAGAAGAGCAGGCAGTAATTAGCACAAATTGGAGTTGAATGAAAGCAGGTGATGGTAGGGAGTCAGTCCTTCTCTGCTACAGAAAGGCCGAGAGAGCAACTGCAAGGCCCCATGTGGCCGGCCGAAGGGACAGCCATGTGAATAGGGCCGCCTCCCTGTCTGCTCCCACCAAGATTTTTTGTTTAAGAATGGGGAAACTCTAAAATTGTGTATATGTAAGTGATTCAGCAGTCAAAATGACAGAACTTCTTTTCTGTCAGAGCGAGGCAACAAGTCTAGGTGTGGGCTGTTATAAACCACAGCATCTGCATGTTGTGGTGGGTAATAATTGCCCACGCCTAGACCTGTTACTTTGCTTGGTTCAAAAAAAGAACACTTTTTTGTCCGCTGCAGATCAAGCAGATGGTTCCTTTTGCCCCTGCCCTCCCGCCAGTGGAGGCTGGTGGCTCTGATGTCTGTGGGGCAGTGAATCTGCTCCTGGTTTCAGTCAGCACTCTAAAGGAGCCTCACACCTTGGATAGCTCCTTTAGAGTTCTGACTGAAACCCAGAGCGGATTCACCGCCCCACTGATATCAGAGCCACCAGCCCCTGCCGTCTACTGCAGCTCTTTGTACTGTGATCAGCCACGACTTCCAGCACCCCACCGCCTAAGGCAGCCTTCCCTGGCCTGGTGCCTTCCAGTTGCTGGCTGGGGGATTCTGGGAGTTGTACTCCAACACCTCCAGAGGGAACCTGGTTGGGGAAAGCTGGTCTAAGGGATGAGCCAGAACACAGGCCCGTGTGTGGCTAGGAAGCGCACCAAAGCCACTACCTTAAATGTAAGTGATTGGGAGGTGCTCCAGGACTCTTGCGTATATCCACCTGATCACACAATTCACTTGTCAATTCAAAGAGATTTCATAGGCATGACAAAAGTACACAAGGGCTGCTGAAGTATATGGGCAAAATAGATCCCAAGCTATAGGGATGAAGGGAGTTATGTATGGGCAAGATTGGTGTTGCCACCTTCTTTCTTTTCTTTTTTTCCTGGCAGGATTCCTGAGACTTCAGATGCTGCCTGTGAGGGTGTCAGCTCCCAGCTAAGATACCAGACACACATGCACCTTTATATCTCCATTTGCCAAAGGAGGGAAGGCACATTGGTTTCTCCTGCCTCTTTCCTCTGTGACCCTGTCAGCCACCCCCTCCCTCCCTTTCTGTGGTAAGCAGGTCTCTGGGTACTCTGCACATGCCCAAAGGCACTCATATTTTTAAATTATTGCTTCATACATTCCAGGGCTAAATTCAGGCATTAGAAAAGCGGGTTTCTGGGCTAAGCCCTGGTCTACATGCGTGCATGTGTGTGTTTATGTGTGTGCAGCAAGAGGAAGGTTATTGCATGCCTGTTGTCATGAGAGAACTGGCAGGAAAGCTTAGTAGTTGTAGACCCATTAGTTGGTCTGGGCTAGTGTGTATTGGACACATGCAAGGGTCAGCATACAGGGCTGCACACGGCGTTGTGCTGCTGGGTTTAACTCTGTGTCACAGCAGTGCTGCATCTTCCTCTGTTGCCTGGTTACCTAATTCCCCAGCTCTGCAGAGCTGCCTGAGCTGAGATGCTGCTGCCGATAGGAGTGTCTCGTGTGACTCCCCTGTAATGTCTAATTGGAATGGAGATGGATGGTTTGCATTAGAGCCGAGACGGCTTGGACCAGGCAGCTCGGAAATGCAGCCGCCTCTCGGCTGGGATTAGGCAGCTGCACAGTCAACAAGACAAAGTGAGGGCAGACCCTTAGCCATGAAGAGAATTGGGGCGGGGGGCGAGGGTTATTGGGGGAATTGTGGGATTCTTGTTCAAGCAGTGCCAGTCCAAGAACAACCCACCTTAGCTCCGCCCTGTGTGTCTGTGTAACAGCATTTGCTCCTTGGCAAAGGGCTATTAATCAAGCAGCAAGAGCAACTGGTTGCTTGATGCGCTGCCCCAAGGCACCAGCTCATGGCGAAAGAGAGAGGATCAAGGGGCAATTGTCTGTTTGCAAGCATCACTGAGTCGGCTGAGAACCAGCTTTAGCAAAGTCCTGCTGTGGGGTTGGTTTCATAGGGCATGGATGGCTCTTGGGCATGACTCCCTTTTGTCCTGATTCATGTTACAATAAGACAGAGGCAAAGGACCTTTGGATGCTTATTAAATCTGTGAACAAGTGCTACATGTGCAAGGTGGGAGCTCACTGATTTGAGTCATGATGATTTCTCATATTACACTTTTCGTGTGAATATGATGCCTGAAAGGGGGGCGGCAGTGTAGTGCGGTGGTTTGGAGATGAGGAGATCCCAGATTCAAATCCCTGCTCAGTTATTGAACTCATTGAGTGCTCAAAGTCATTCGCTCATGATCTTTCAGGTGAACTTACTTTCCAGAGTGTTGTGAAGCTACCATTCTATGGCTATGCACACTTATTTGGGAATAAGAACATAAGAAGAGCCATGCTGAATCAGGTAAAGGTAAAGGTGTCCCCAGCCAGTCGTGTCCGACTCTAGGGGGTGGTGCTGATGTCCATTTCTAAGCCGAAGAGCCAGCGCTGTCCGAAGACGCTTCCGTGGTCATGTGGCCGGCATGACTGAACACCGAGGTGCACGGAACGCTGTTACCTTTCCCGCCAAGGCGGCACCTATTTATCTCCTTGCAATTTCTTGCTTTCAACTGCTAGGTTGGCAGAAGCTGGGACTGAAGACGGGAGGTCACTCTGTCACGTGGCACTTGGGTCTCGAACTGCTGTCCTGCCAATCTTTCGGTCTGCAGTTCAGCATCTTAATCAGACCAAACCCCTATTTAATCCAGCATTCTCTTCCCACAGGCAGTGGCTAACCAACTGCCTGTGGGAAGGCCACAAACAGGTCATGAGTGTAATAGCACCTTTCCACTCATGTTCCCCTGCAACTGGTATGGAGAAACATACTGTCTCTGATACTGGATACCTCCAGTATCAGAGGCATGACCATATATAGCCTTCATGACCAGTTGCCATTGGTGAGTCCCTCTGTGTTTCACAGACACAGGCATATCCAGGGTTCCACAATGAGAATATGAGTAATGGAGGACTAGCTTCCCTGAAAAACAGCTTGTTTTTCATTATATAGCTCCCCCCTGCTGTGTGCAGCTGCAGGGAAGTGTTGGCTGTGTTTGCTAAAGAGCACTCTTAATAGCTGTGTGTCTCTCCACCCCCCCCTCCACAGACCTGGTCAGTGCCTTGTGTGAGCAGAGTGTGTGGGATATGCCCCAGAACCATCTCCAGTGGTGTTCTGTTGTGCAGATGTGGAAGACGTTCCCTAAAGATGCAAGTCTGAAAACTGCTGGCATGCAGGCACGCATGGGGGCTGGGAGCACTGTTAAATTTCCACTGTAAATGAGTTGGTGTATGCATGAGTAATGGGACTCTGGTTTCCCCTCTGGGAAAGGGACAAGATTACTGCTTGCTGTGTCAAGATCCAGAGGGTATATAGCACCCCTTAAACACCGGTCCTAGTAGGGATGGCAGAGAATTCCGCCACGGATTTCAGTGAGGCCGAATGCACTGGCATTTGGCCCCCCGAAATCCATGGCAGAACAGCCTGCCCCCCACCCGCCCCGCAGATCCCCCCCGGGACGAGACTTACCTGGGGCGGATGTTCCGGGCGGCGGCGGCTCCAGCGGCGGCTTTGGCGGCGGCGGCGGCTGGTCTTTCGACTGGCTGCCGCGACCGCCATTTGCAGTCTGGTCTTCTTCTTTTTTTTTTTTTACCCAGACGTGATAGGCTACGTAAAGACTTATGTAGCCTATCACGTCTGGGTTAAAAAAAAAAAAAACAGTAAATATTTACGTAGGCTAAAACGGTGAATAAAAAAGGAACGCAAATAGCACCCACTACGCTATTTGCGTCCCCCTTTTTTTTCACTGTAATAGTCTACGTAAATATTTACATAGACTAAAACGGCGAAAAATAAGGAATGCAAATGGTGGCTGCCGTAGCCGCCGCCATTTGCGTATCCCTTTTTGTGTGTGTTTTTTTACCCAGACGTGATAGGCTATGTAAAGACTTACGTAGCCTATCACAGCTCCCTGGCTGGATGCAAATGGCGGCCACTCTGGCAGCCACCATTTGCATCCACACCAGCCAGTCCGCAGCCGGAAATCCGGCTGCGGACGGCCCTGGCCTGGCCGGCTGCTCCGCGGAGCTGCCGCGGAGCAGAGCCGGCCGTCGAGGATTCCTGGGGGGAGGACCGGATCGCCTCACCCCCCGTCGAGGATTCCGGGGGGAGGGATGGAGCGCCTCCCCCCCACACAAACAGGATCCCTGAAAATATAAGTGACTTTCCTACATCCCTAGGTCCTAGCTCTGCTGACTGAAGCAAGAGCACCACCTACTGATCCATCAGGGCAACAGCATCTTAAGATTTCTGGGTGGCCTCTTCTGTATCCAGTCTGATTAGTTCTTGATCAGCTACTACTGCCTCCAACATCACCATCATGGCAGAAACCTGCTAGCAATGCCATGAGATTCTTTAAGAGTTAAGTGGCAGGAATTACTGAGTATGGCTGCTTCACCTCAGCATTTGATTGGCAGAGGCAACAGTAAGCACACCCTTAATTCATGGGTCTCCATTTAGTTCTAGTCATGCAACATCTAGTGTTCCCAGAAGGGCTCCACATTAAAGGACTCATCCAGACAGCTCAATGGGGCCTGGATGAACACAGCTGTGTGAATACAGATGTGCATTCTCCCTGATGCGCATCTGCAACTGCATTGGCTGTGCATACAAAAAATCTTCTCTTGTGCTGGATCAGGTGTACGTGTGTACATGGTACAATTTCATATAATCTTTTTTGGACAAGTTATCTACAAGGGGTTTGGATTTTTGTTCCATGTAAGTACAAATTCTATAACTATAAATTCCAAATTCTGAGATCAAATACTGCATAAAACTTTATGCACATTTACTCATTTGTCCTGTCTCTATCTATATGCAAAACCAGACGTTTCATACAATTTGAAATTTTATTATAGTGTTTTGAATTAGTTCCATGGGTGTTTCTTAAGATGGTGCTTTGGAAAGAAAGAGATTAATGCAGCATTCAGTGGTATACATGTACATGAATAACAGTGAAATGGGCTTTTGAGGCTTGAGAAAGACAGGCAGACATGCAAAATAGGCAGTCCTTCTTTCTTGTTGGAAACTTCTTCCTTCTGTAACACCAATTTCCAGCTTATGACCAGACACTCCTCATGGACTTTCCAGCTTCTGTCCATAACCATGAATTTATGAAACCGGGCTTCTGTTTTGAAATGAAGTTGAAAACCTCATAGTTCAACTATTGCCACCAATCTTGTCCTAGCAAAAAGATTTCATATGGCATGATCATGTTGATGTAAAATTTCCCATTGCCATGGTCAAATAGGAGCCACGTCCACACACCACATCTTTAGGTGTACGCAAAAGATGGTTTAAGTACACACTAAAAAATGTAAGTTGTGAATACAACAAACATGCTTATCATATAAGTACATTCAACAGAGAGCCAGAGTTGGTTGCAGCCCCCTAGCTCCAAGTTTATTTGGTAGCAAACCTAAGCTGGCTTCTCATAAGGTGTGAGACAGCCTAAGGTGTTGCCAAGGCTAAAGGGATGGTTGGATCTTTCCAGGAGTTCCTCTTGGTCCTTACCTTATCAGTGCAGCACACAGTATATTAAGAAGGGAGCTCTTTTGCATTGCTGCTAGTTACAAGGGAGAAAACACCACCCAGGGATCATCCTGGGCATTGACATCTTTCTCATCCCATGGCTGCCCTTGCTGCCTGAGCTGCGCCCTTCTGAGAGCAGCTCTCTTATTGGCCCCTCACTGCTCAGCCAGCATGGAGCTGCACTTGCCTGTGCCAGGCACAGCCCTTCTAATGAGCAATGTTTAGCTTCTGCCTCTCCCAGGGAAAACACTAATTATGCATCTATAAATAAAATATGGGCTGCTGCTGCTGCTGTAGCCGCATGTGGCGTGCACATCAGGCATCTCAACGGAGGCAAAGGATTGCAGTGCTCCACCCAGCCCACATGGAGTTTTCCAGAGGGACGAGAGAGAACGGAATGGTTCCTACGCTGTTCTGGAGATGCGGGGGTGCCAGGATTAGCACTAATCTGAGCTGGCTGCACCGGGGACCAAGATGAACTGAAAGATGGCATGGCTGGAAGAAGGTGGATGGTCTATCCCAGCCTGCTTGAGTCTTGCTACCCAGCCCTTCGTATCTTGGGGGGGGGGCAGATATGAGGCTGCTTAAGTTATCCCTTGTGACAGCCTTTGCCAAGCTGCCACCCTTCAGATGTGCTGGCCTAGAACCCCCAGCAAATTAGTGTCCTACAGACATGTTGGCCTGCAAACACGTGTCCTCCAGATGTGCTGGCCCACAACCCCCAGTAAACATGTGTTTTTTAGATGTGTTGGGGGCAACAACTCCCTGTGACGATGTGTCCTCCACATGTGCTGGCCCGCAACTCCCAGCAAAGTGTCCTCCAGATGTGCTGGACAGCAACTCTGCATTTTTCACTGGATGGAAGGAGGACAGTTCACATCCTGGCCTCTCCAGTCTGCTCCTCCCCACACCCACCAAAACGCCTCCTTTTCCCCCTCTCCAAGGCTGCTTTTCTGACCTTGGAGTGCAGCCGGCATGGCTCTTCCTGTGCTGGCTGTGGGTGGGAGAGGGGGGTTGGATCTCTGTTGCTCCCTTCCTAGATCAGAGCACTGTCTCCCACAGTGGAGAGGGCAGTCCCCAGTATCCTGTGGCCCCCCAGACAATGTCTAGGGGCCATAGGGTTGCTCCCTTAGCAGCTTTTTCTGGCAAAGGGAGAAGTGGTAGGATGGGAAAAGCTCAATTCCTGCATCTGACGGTGCTGTTAAAACAGCACACTCCATTAAAGAATGGAAAAGGTAATAATTCCAGTGTGTTCATGACCCATCCCTTTAATGCAGCTTATTCTTTCTGATCACTCTCGTTATGCCTCATCTTTCAGTAGCTACAATGTGTCTGGAAGTTGGCATGGAGTTTTCTGTGTCCAGATGGATGACACTTATAGCAAAGGGCACATAGGTGACTTGAAAGGCTGGGGAACACATCTTCCTCCCTAGGCCCGGTGATGTTAATCATGTTCATTCATCCCACTTCCTGCCTGGCTGTTCTGCTGCTTCTGTTGTTCTCTGCCAGCTATCAAATGCCCCCTGACCTCATACCCCTGTGCCCATCTGGCACTGCTGGGGTGCTTTGGCTGCTTTTTAAAAAACCATTTGCCTGTTCCCCATCACAAGTGCTGGTAATTAGATCATAATTGTAATATTTGCATATTCATAACAGCTGAAATTAATCACATTTGCATAATAGTAATGAAAGGGGCTTCATTAATTACTGGCTTTTCCTTCAGTCTGTGCATATAAATGGCTGCACTACGTTCCCCATCATGGGTGCCAGATGACAGGGCTTGCGGTTGAGAAGGGTGAGCTGCAGGTTGGTGCAATGCTGGGGAAGGCACTGAGCTGCCCTCCCAATGTGTCACAGCATGGGGAGGTGGTGATGGCATGTTTCAGGGGGAAACTGTTGCGCTAGTACTATTATGCTTGTGTAAACACAGGCAGAATGTAAATAGGCCACTGCCTCACTTGAGATTTGTTTAAAACAAATACAGATTACTGACTAACAATCCTAAATGTGGAGTCATAGCACTGTGGAGGTCTACCAGCCGCCCACGTTCCAGAGAACCAGGTTTCTGTGGCATATCTTTGGGCCTTTCCAGATGCAGTGGCTTTTCCAGGGGGTCTTCAGAGATGCAACTCAACAGATCAGTCAGTGTTGCCCTGCAACTGCTCCTGTTAAGGGAGAATTACCCATTTCCCAACAGTTAAACCACAGATGGGCAGAAGGCAGATCTCCAGATGTTTTAGACTTCAACTCTCAGCATCCCTGACCATTGGACATGTTGGTAAGGGCTTCTGAGAGTTGAAGTCCAAAACATCTGCAGGCCTACCTTCTGCCCACCCCGAGTTAAGTTGTTAACTGCGATTGCTGGACAACAGTGCTTCTTGTACCAGCACACAAAATGATTTTGCTTGGCATGTTGTGGAGGTGGGTGGTGTTCCAGTGTCATTAGCACCTACTGAAGGATGCCTGTGACGTTTTTGTGCAAGCCGCTCCCCTGCCCACCCACATCATATTATTTTTCCTGCATTTTCATAACTCCCCGCCCCCAATATTACCTTTTTATTTTTTTTTCTTTGTGCCCTCCTTTGGCCAGTGTATGTGCACCAGAGGAGGCTGGTGGATCCAAAGTCAGTGGACGGTGAATCCACTCTGGGTTTCAGTCAGAACTCTGGCTTCACACCTTGGATAGCTGCTTTGGAGTTCTGACTGAAACCCAGAGCTATTTACCTCCCTGCTGACATCAGAGCCACCAGCCTCCACGGTCATGCACATATCTATGGAAACAAATTTAGCTGCCTTACATGGTGTCAGAGATGACTTATCCCTGTAGCCTAGTATTGCCCGCTCTGACTGGCAGAGGCGTTCCTCCAGGGTCTCAAGCAGTGGACATCTTTCCCAT
Source organism: Heloderma suspectum (assembly GCF_057233095.1). NCBI lineage: Eukaryota > Metazoa > Chordata > Lepidosauria > Squamata > Helodermatidae > Heloderma > Heloderma suspectum. Next base: position 237,863,017 of record NC_139461.1, read on the forward strand.
CACCTGCTACCTGATCCTTTTAACTGGAGATGTGGGGGGGGGGGGCTGGAGCAGCATCCTCTGTAGTCCAGGCCCAAATGATCCCTCTGCATATGGCCATTACATGAGAGAGCTCCTCCTGCTGTTTGCCTTAGCATCAGAAAAACTACGTTCAAGACCACCTCAGCAGCAAGTAGTTCCTCTTAGGCCATCACAACCACTGCTCAGGGCCAGCAAAAGACACTGAGCTGCCTGAGGCAAATGCCCCCTGCCCCCCAGTCGAGGCGCCTAAGGCCAGTTAAGTTTTTTTGGCACATGAGGCCAAAACCCCCACAAGCATCTTTCCCCCTCCCTGGTTGTAGAAATAAAACAATAATAAATTTAATAACTCACAATGTACTGCATTTTCATGACACACTAAACCAGCTGCCTGTGGTGGTCACTTCACTCCGCCTAATGGTAGAGCCAGCCCTGCCTCTGCTTTGGTTTCTTCTGCAGCAAAGTATATTTTCTGAGTCCAGGACCTCTGGAGAATTCTCAGAATTATTAGCTGGGCTCTGGGCTCTGAGGAACTAAGGTGCTCAAGAGGAATTAGCTTGCCTCAGTCCAGCACCCCAGGAGGCAACCAGCACTTTTGCCATTTGCAGCAAAAAAAAAAACAATTATGGGACCTTTCTACACAATTGCTTTTTTCATGAGTTGTGACTTTTTTGTAGTTATGCAGGATCCAAACGTTTTCTCTTTAAGTAGCTCTTCTGTTATAAAGATACCATACTTTCTGAGTATTCAAAATGCAGTATTTTGTGCCTGGGAAAATACAGTCCTTCCCTCAGTAGCATGGGTGCCTAATGGATATTGCCTGTGACATGAATGGAGATCAGCAAGCCAACTCCATCAAATTGGGCCATTTCATGATTTTGTTTTATTTAATAGATTGTTATTATTTCAGACCAGTGTATTACACCAGTGTGGCAGTGCTCGTTTAGACTTCTTTTTAAAATGAGCAAGGCTATCTACTCTGCCCAATGGCTTGCCATTTTGCACACTTTTAAACATTCAGGTTGTATGTTTCATCCCCTCTACTAGAGAATAACTCTATCATCTGTCTCTTGATCACACTGGGTTTCCAGTGCAGTGTGTCTTCTAGGAAGTTATGCCCATTAAAAAAAAAAAAAAAGGTTGCACACATGGTATGATCAAGAGACAGAGAGGCAATACATCTGTGTTTGAACCACACCGAGATTGCTTCCCCCCCCCCACACACACACACAGCCTCTGCCTCCCTGGCAATAAGCTGGCTTCACATGGGCAGGTTAGAATGCACAGCCATGCGTTCCCAAATAGTGGGGTGGGTGAGGGATAGCTGTCAGGCCTAGTTCTTGCACTGTTTGAAGCAGACTTTGAACTGCTCCTCCCTTATACAGCATTCCTGCATGCTAGCAAAAATCCTCAGGCCTATCACCCCTGTCCTGTCATTGATGGAAATCTGACTAGTATTTGACAAACCTGATTTCTTAACGTAATTGAATCCAAATTGCCTGCCTTCCCCCATTGGTCTTTACATTGCACAGGCTAGGGATCTGCCTGCTAGTTTCCACAGTGTACTATCTATAGAAGTGAGGATCAAGAAATGTAGGTGGTCGAATGACACTGATTTTCAGAGGAAGGAGCTGTCCATTGAAGGAAAGACCACAGGGCTGGTTCCTTCTTGCATCAGCTTGGATCCTCACTCAGGAAGCTGTTCTCACAGCAAGGACAGTGTAATAATGCCATGGAGGCTGCTTTCATTCAAGGCACACACTGAGAAGAACCTTGCTAGTGAGATGCTGCAACATGTCCCTCAAGGTAAGATGGGCCAATCGGGTGCATTGGGACAAACATTTCTCCCTGGCCTCTGGGCTTAGAAAGACAACACAATAGAAAGAGGGATTTGCTATGTACTTCCAGAACTACTTGGAAGCCACCTGATGACAAGCCTCTGACAAATTGGGCTGCTAGAGTGCCTTGTGGGAGCACGAAGGCGAGGATGGGCTCCAGAAAGAAGCACAACCGTGTCTCTTGTGATAGGACAGAGGGATGTCACGGAGTGCAGAACTCAGTTTCTCCTTTCTGTGTAAGTTCTGGCAGCTGGTTGCCTCCATCCTGAGAATGAGTTGTGTCCCCCAGGGTAAAGCTAAAAGTAGCACTGCCCAGGGAGCATGTGGCAGCAGCCTGGGTGCTGGAGGCTGCTGCTGCAAACAGATGGTCTCTTACAAGCTGCATCCATGTTCCCATTGAGTTTCCCCTAGGGGGCAGCTGGATTGACAGTCCTGCCATCCCCCCCGCCCCCGAGCTTGCATAGCCTGCAGAGGACCTCGCTTCCTGTTCAGAAGGACAATTAGATAAGCATTTCAATAACATGGCAGTCTCTAAAATTGTGCTACCTTAGCAGGGGTTTGTGGGTTGTATCCTTAAAATAAAGGACAGTGGGAAGCGGACTGCACCAAAAGCCACAAAACCTGGGGTCCTACTCAATCAGAAATGGGGATGGCTGTGTTGGGCAGGAGAAAATGGATTCAGGACTCCTGGGTCTTGCTTCTTGTAGGAAGTGGACTCTAAGTGTGTCCCACAGATGTAAAGCAAAAATCTGGGTCCAGCATGGATCCTGTGTAATTCTAGCTGTAGGCTCTGCAACAGGGAAACTGGTATTACTAGTTCCCTCTAATCCCTTGGATGTCCATGTGCATTGAGAGCCTTCAGGTAAGGTTACTGGTTCCTTCTTTTCCTCTCCCCGCCCCCCACCCCCGGCCCCCAGGGGCCATTACTAACTCCTTCTTATCCCTCTTCTGAGTACATCAGCATGAGAGGCAGATTATGGCAGCTAAAGACTCTAAATGAGATGCTAATTGCTCTGGTAGTGACAGCAAAGTCCTAATGCTACAGATAAGGAGGCCACTTCTGTCATTCCCATGATGGTTTTGCTTTCCAATGCAGCAGTCACACCACAGAGAGCAGGGGTGGCTGCTTTACCTGGCCCTGGAAGAAAGCAATGAGAGAAGAGAGAGAGAAGCCTTGAGACAAAAGCAGCTGCCCAGAGCTCACCTAGAGGATCAGGCTTTAAGCTTAGGGACTCCCCAGCAAAATACTGGGCTGTGGCAGGAAAGCCAAGACACACATGGGACTAGTGGGTGCTTCCAGATTAGGCTTTTTAGGGTTTTTTTTTTGGGGGGGGCGCCATCACTCTGCCTTTTCACAGAGGTTTACAGGGGGTCCAGGCGTACTTGTCATCAACTAATAACCATACTGTGTTTTCCTATTGCTTCTGCTGTCTTCCCTTTAAAATTGGTTAAGGAGAAAAAGATGAACTGCACAAGTCTTCTGATGGCTACTGCCAAGAGCCCTCTGTCTGGAAGCACCCAGTGTTCAGTACTTACCAGCTACTGACAGGTTAGTAGGGCTGAAATCTGTGAGGCCACGTTTGTGGTAAGGAACAGCAGCAAGCTGAGACCAAAGAGCAAGCCTAACCCAGAAGCTTTTAAACATATTTGGGGATGGGGATGTATGAGAAGTTCGTTTCTGCTTGCAAAACATGCAAGACTGCCCTTTTCACAACCCCACTGCGAGTGCCAGAATGTGTCCGCTGAAAATGCTTGCAAATTACCAAACATGTGTTTGCATTTGCTTTGTGCACTTTCCTTGTTCGATTTCCACAATTTTCCAAATTTGCACAAATGTTGAAATCAGCCCTGCTTTAGTCTATGGGGGAGATTTGCGCAACTTTAGTAATTTGAGCAAATTTGGGGATTTTGTGCGACTTTCATGTTCAATTGCTGTTCAGTTTGTGCAATTCTCTTGTTTGTGAAAATGAGCAGCGATTGCAAACATGAATGTAATCCACAATCCTCATGCTGGCTGGGGGATGCTGGGAATTACAGGACTTTTTTCTGTCTAAACATGCATAGGATTATGCCGTAAATCAAACATAAGACAAGCGGCGAGCTGATGTTCGGAAAAGCTTGGTGAGCTCAAACATCACTCATTGGCCCATCCCTACCTGGTGAAGTCTTCTCTTGTCATATGACCTACTGTAGCCTATTGAGATTCAGTAGGTTTCTTCTGGTTCCAACAGATCGTCTTCCAAAATGTCTTGAGCTGATCCTGCCTGATCAGAAACAAAATGGCTATGGTCTAGATAATTAAAGATATAAGACAAGAATAGTCAACACATCATGAGTGTCTCTTTCTGCATCCAGACTTGGTAGGAAGATACCCACAATTCCTAGCCATACTCAAAACAGTGGCTCACAATCAAGTCGCAGTCTAGGCCCCCACTTAGCAGAATGAATGGGAGGGCCCCCAGATGGAGTAGGGCTGGTTTACCATATGTTGAAGTAAGTGTACCAGTAGTACACATTACCATCTAAAGCAGCCTTCTCCACCATGGTGCCCTCCAGATGTCTTAGATGGAAACTTTGGATGACCATTGGCCATGCCTGGCTGGGAATTATTGGAGTTGCAGTCCAACACATTTGGTGGACACCAGATTGGGGAAGGCTGATCTCAAAAAAACCCCAGCCTCAGTAAGGCATTAAATCCAGGAGTGCCCCAGTGTACAAAAACTGACCACCAAGGGCATGGAGAGATTGACATTCGGCCTCAGAGAGCCAAATATTTTTTTGAAAGATTAATGACTCATCCTTCTGCACAGACACAAAGAGAAATGGGATTACCTAATATTTATATTCCATTTCCAACTCACCAAAGATGTCCTGAGTTGGAACTCATTGGGGCTGGCTGAGGCTAGAGCTCATAAAGGCGAGAATGGAGTGGGGAACCTCTTTCAGCCTGAGGGCCAAATTCCATTTTGGAGGAGCCCTTAGGGGCCACATTCCAGTGGTGAGCACCACCAAAAGCAAAAGGGATGGAGCCAAAAACCAAATATACCAGCCTATTTTAGCTTAAAGTTCTTACTGCCAGTAGCTAAGCCTTAGGAGAGGCGTTTCAACCTTTTATTTTGAGGGAAAAAACTGCACAAAAGCTGGGAAGCTACCCAGCAATTGGTGGTTGGGAGGAAAGGGGGTGTGGACATCTGAGGAACCCCAATGAGCTGAACTGGGACCCCAGGAGGGTTGGATTTGGCCCTCGGATCTGAAGTTGGCATAAGTGATAGAGTTGCTGTGTCCATGGGGATACTGAATGAGGGCATCCAGCTGAATTTGTGACCCTTTGATTCCAGTCTGGAAGCTTCTGAAAACCTTGTGACACTGCTATGCAGCAAGGTAAATTTCACTGCAACATCCCCAAACATCCCTTTAATACAGGGGTGGGCACAGTTTGGTCCTCCAGGCAATTTAGCCTACAACTCCCATCATCCCTCAGCATTGGGTCTGCTGCCTAGGGCTGATGGGAGTTGTAGGTTGAAACATCCAGAGGGCTACAAGTTGCCCACCCCTGCTAATATATACCTTTTACTGGTATTGGACTTCGGTATTATTTGTGCCAAAAGAACTGTGATCTGTGCTGAACTGAGTGCCTGGCATTGGGGAGAGAGCAGATCTGGAAATTATTAGTGCATCTGGCATCATAGGAACAAAAGCCCAAGGGGTCTGGGAGTATATCTGCTGCTGATTACTTCTAGGTGGTTGGTATTACCCTAATTTGACTGCTGGGTCCCCAAACCTGCTGGGTTCAGTTATATGACAACCAGTCCCTCACACTCGAAACCCTTGAGTGTTTGTGACAGTGTCATAACAGGGCACTGTGGGTGGGAGGAATAATTACTCCACAAACATGACTAGTACAATTCCCATCCCCTCAGCTATAGACCCAACCCAAACACCTGCATAGTCAACAGTGGCTAAGAAGGGATTAACAACCCAACATAATCAACATATTTCCCTCCTCCTCATGCTTTCAATAATCACCTCTGCTTATTGATCCCTTGCTGATTGTTAACATCCTCCATGGATGGAACCGAATGACTGCTATCGCTCATTAGTTACTGATGTTAGTTTCAGGAGTTGACTGCAAGGAGAGGCTCTCGGCCTCTTGATTGCTACCCGTTAGCAGACCTTGGCATGACCTAGAGATCATAGCAGTCGAATGTTAATGTGAGGCCTAAGCAAGGGATGGAGGTGCTGAGGCCAGGATACCAGCAGCAGTGGAAGGATTTCAAAGAAGATTGCCTTGTCCCCCAGGTGAACTGGGGAACTGGACAACCACCTTCTACCTGCTCCTCTGCAGGTATCAACTCCTCTGCCATCAACTGCCTCACTGTTGTGCTGAGGCTGCCCTCTCCTGTTACGTTTGGGGAATGCAGGCCATCTCCCTACAGAAATCTCGTAGTCAGAAAGAAATGCAGTGGAAGGGACCTGCTCTGTACAGGAACTGGAACTAGGTCTAGCTGGCCAGTTTCAGAAGTCTGCAGATGACAGGGTGTGTAGGATGGCAGCTTTTGTCAACTGGTTCTGAACCATCACCATCACCACCTGTTGGGTTGGCACGTGATACCAGGGACTGAGTGGACATGGTAGCAAATACATGCTACATGGCCCCCAGTATGGGTTTCACAGACTTTGAGTCAGACTTTCCCTTGGTTGCAGTGCACTAGCATGCATTATCTCTTCCCACAGTACAGGTTGTTGTAGGAAGGATTTCTGAGTGAATGTCTGTGAAGCACATTTAACACTCAAAAAATACTGCATAAAATGCAAAGTATTGTTTTCAGTGACTGCAATCACTTGCTATAATGAGCCACAGGAATTTATTGCAGTTGTTGAACACAATACTTTTGCATTTCATGGAGTACCTTTCGAGTGCTCAGTGGCTTCACATGCATTCACCCAGAAATCCTTACTACTACAACTTCGTAAAATAGGTCGTCATTATCATCATATTTTAGATGCAGAAGCTAAGGCTGAGACATAGTAGCTTGCCAGAGTTCGTGGTTGAAGTGAGATTTGAACAGGGGAATTCACAACTCACACTTGTGTGCGCTGATCCTGTGGTCAGCTTCGTTTGGCAGCAGCTGCACCAGCACTGTACCAATGTGGCATAACTGCAAAGTAGAAGGTGCAGTAACTGCTACAGAAACACCAAGAGTCAACCTAGCAACAAAGTCAGCTATGCTGGCTGAGGATGATGAGAGTTGCAGTCCAAGACATCTGGAGGGCAGATATGTCGCATCTGGCTTTAAATATTTGCAGTGAACACAAGCAGCAGTGCACATCTAGAAGCATCATGTAAGCGCAGGGAGGAGGGGAGGGAGTTCAATACTTCTCTCAGGAACCCTACTGTTTGCAAGCGCTCCCATGGAGCCAACCATGTGTTGCTTGGTTGTGAGGTTCCTATTAATTTGTTGCTGTATGCATCCCCTGGAGATAACAGTGATCGATTTCATAAAGCTGCCACATCCCGTGATCAATCTCCACTTCTGCTCTTGAGTGATAGCCTGGTTCTTTCTTGCCTTCTATTTGCTTGGTATGCGCTGCTTTCTGGAGCACCTGCAAACCCAGCTGAGAGGCTCCTGAGCGAAGATGCTGAACTGTGTCACTCCCTGAGTGGGTGGATGACAAAGAACATCACAATTTTCTCTTGCTATTGTTAAATAATCCTGGGTAAGTTTGCCAAAAGTTCAGCTTGTATTCTGCCAACGCTTCATGAACCTGTAGCAGTCATAGTCATGTGGACCTTGTAAGGGCCAAAAAGGTATAGTATGGTATGTATACCATTGTGACAGTGACAACCCCGTGTCCATAAGAGCTGTGAATCTTAATCTACTGTGAATCCTGTTATGAATGAGCCATTGTATGGTATACATTGTACCGTATGTATCTGTATAAGAACTTCCTCATCTATGTAAATGTGATGGAAGGTTTGTAGCAGGACAACATGTGGCCTTTGGGCAACATCCCCCCGCCCCCCACTACAGTCCCTCTGACCTCTGCTACCGCACCACCAAAATTTGTGGTGGTGGCAAAAAAAGTTGGCTGTTTACCACTAAGGAGTAGTAAATAGGTCATAGTTAGCTTGTTCGCAAGCTAAATTTGAACTACTTACTGCTCCGTAGTGCTTTGCTGCTGAATTTTGGCGGCAAGCTGCCAAGTGTTTTGCTGCTGCCGTCCTGCAGAATTCCACTGGGGGGGGGAGTGGGAGGAGTTCAGCCTCCAGGAGGGTGCAGAGTGGTAAAAATGCCCCCTGGAGCCTCCAAAGTTGCCCACGTCTTTGGGCTATTGACACTATGACACCAAAGTAAAAACTGGTCTTTATGCTTGAAGACCTTTGTGATGTTAGGAGCATGGACCAAATTAGATGTCACACACAGATGCATGCAATGTTGCCCTGACAGCCCTTTTTAAAAAGGAAATGCTGCTTCTGGAGGGGCAACTTCAGACTCCCAGCTGCCCCTCTTCAAAGGCCTTTTCCTATTTACCCCATTGGCCCTTTTTAATGTTGCAAGCTTCTGTGTGTAACATCCTCAGAATCAAACTTTTCCTAATTGAAATAATATCTAGCGATCACTCCTGTTATGCCCAAGGAACCCAATTATTGCTTTTTATCTCTTCACCACTTCTAAAAAATAAACAACAGTAGATGTGTCTGTTTTTCAAATACCTTTGAACACAAAATCCTTGGTTTCTACTTTTGAAAAACAGTTCTAGCAGCCCATGGTTGTGACAAAGGTCCGAAAATATGCTGCCACTGTCAATACTGGCTTGGGTGTCCTGCAGGGGAATCACCTGTGCCCAGCTGTCCTGCCTCTTGTCAATAACCACTAACCCTGGGGAGTTGTTCTGGATTTATTGTTTTAGCTATTGGCCAGAACCACATTCAATATGGCACAAAGTAGAATCATAGAATCATAGAACAGTAGGGTTGGAAGGGGCCTATAAGGCCATCGAGTCTACAAGCCAGTCACTTATTAAAAAACAGAATGATGGTAATTAATATATATATATATATATACACACACACACACACCTCCATCAGGGTGCACTTACTTACAGAGTACAAGAAGGCAGGTTTCTGCCCCGAGATGCATACAATCTAAAATTCAATATGGCAGAACAACATAGGATGTAGAAGCAGAGGTAAATAGGGAAGTAATGTGGGATTGTTTCAATTCCACCTGCTTAGGCTTAGTTACCCTCTAGGTTACAGAAGTGCAAGTGAGCCAGGGAGTTGAACCAAAGGCGCCATGGGAAAGGTGGGTTTTGAGGAAGGGTCTGAAGGAATGAGGGTCATGAGTTAGGATGTATCAGGATATAAGGACAGAAAGATAAGGGGGGCAACGCCGGGGGGGCTTTGAAAGTGAGGCAGAGGAGCTTGTCTTAGATCTGGGAGTGGGCAGGAAGCCAGTCTATTTAAGGAGGGGTGCCAAGCAATCAGAGCAACAAGAGAAGGGTGAGGTGAGGGCAACAAGCCCTGAGGAGCTGCTTGACCCCCTTCAACTTTAGTCAGTCTTCATCCAGCAGGTGGTTACAGCCACCTTCTCCTAAAGCACTTTGGGGATTGTGTGGAAACACCAAAAGACCAGAATCGACAGGAGCAGAGAGGGCCATGGCATTGTGCATGGGCTGCAACCTGCTTCCGTCACCCTGGCAGACAGACAGCTAGTGGCTGCTATTTAAGTGAGAAGCTAACTCAGGATTGCTTGAATTCACAAACAAGTCCAAGTTGAAGGAGAAAATCAGGCCGGAAGGAAAGGTGAGTGGTGGTGGTGGTGGAGCAGGCCTTGTGTTTAGCTCCCTGCTGATCAATTATTGTTTTTTAATGAGCCGTCGGTTTGCATGAAAAGCCAGAGGCCTTTGGGGGCCTCTTAAAGACACCTAATGAGTGCTGTCTTTGCTCTGCTGTGTACACCAGACTCCTTGACTTCTGGGAGTTCATTACATCCACAGAGAATGTACATAATTTATGAACGTGAACCAGAGTGTAAGGGAGATACTTGCTGCCTCATAGAACAAGAACAATTGTTTAATCCCTCCGTCCCTCCTAGTTTTGCCTCTGTCCAGGATGCCCAATGTGGGGCTCCATTCTACAGTGTGGAAACAGAATGACCTGGGTTGTATGTAACAACAACCCAGAGTATGGGTTGTTGTTAAATCATGTGTTGTTGAATTGTGGGTTGTCGTTACATGCAAATTCTGCACTATGATTGAACTATGAGTTGTTATCACGAACAACCCAGGAAGAGAACCTATGGTTTGTTGGGTTATGAGTTCTGGATTGTTTGTGGTTAACAACCCATAGTTAAAGCATAGCACAGGGTTTGCATGTAACAACAGCCCATGATTCAACAACAACCCACTTATTCAATGACAACCATACTGAACCTATATTCTGGGCTGTTACGTGTGAACCAGGTCTACATTTCATTTTTTTAATGCTTTATAGGTAAAGCAGCTTGTGTTGAAGTACATCCCTTTTCAGAGCTCAAACTACCTGGCTCTGTGTGGGAATGAAGTAGGAGGTGTAATTTCTCATGTGTCTGTGCCCTTTAATATCTGCAAGGTCATTAAGGCTCAGATATTCAAATCCAGAACTCAAACCATAGGCTTTTAAAAACAGCCACCTTTCCTTTTGGTTTTTTTTTCTCTTCTGTAGCTGAGTTTCTTGGCTGTTATAGCTTTCAGTGCAGTGTGCCTGGATAATTTATTTGCAACCAGCCAAGCTAACGAGCACCCTTTGCAGTGTTCACATATTGCTATAGAGCTGTTAGGAAACCCTTAGAAGAGTTCAAATTTAATGAATGACAGCATGATCCTGTACTTGAGATCCTATACTTGAGAACTGCCAGCTGCAGGGCCATAGCATCTGAAAATGATGTCATGAAAAATATGACACCCTATCAGAACATCCTAGATATGCCTGTGGAACATGCCACCACTGGAAGGGCTAAAATGGGGTGGAGGTGAAGGCAGATCATGGGTGGCACAGAGGAGCACACTTATGCCATATTCTATACCTGTTCAGTCCATGGTCACACCCCAATCAATGGCACAACTTTACACAAGCCCCAGGCCCGGTGCAAAGAATTCCCTATTTCTTCAGTTCTGGAGGGAAACTAAACATAACTTTCCCCATATCAGCAGGCGGTCCCTGTATCGGAAGTCCACTGAGCAATGCATGTAGAGCTCTGCAGCCAAGTATAGTGATGCAACAGAGGGACAGGACCAGCAAGCTCATCCCCACTCTTCCTTCTCCTGCATTCTCCTTCTCCTGATTTTAAAGCCCTGATATTCAGGCTTTAAAATACTTCATCAAATTAGAACCAGCCAAGCCTTTGGACGTGTAAGTTCAGAATTGTTAAGCAGGTTATAGGACCTAACCTCTAAATTAATTTTTTGATTCACTGGCTAAATCACTGACAACAGAAATTGAGCTTATTGACCCATTGGGCAAAATAACAGTCCATCTCCAACAAGGGGCTGACTTTTATTGTACTCAGATTCCCATAAATATGTGAGACTGAGGGCGCAATCCTATCTAGATAGGCGGCCGCCTCCGAACTCAGAGGTGACCACCTATCCAAAGCAAGGTAGGAGAAGCGTGGACAGGATTGTTCCCTCCACGCTCCTCCTGCCCTGCTTTTTCTGTTAGACAGCCGATTGTGGCTGTCTAGCCATGGGACCACAGCGTGGGGAAGGAGGCTGTGTACAGGCAGCTACGCTTTCCCCGCCCCAGAACACCCCCAGCCACGCCCTTTGCGGCTGCTCCGCGCTCCTCTTGAGAGTGTGGAGGATGGGGCTGTTCCAAGGCAGCACAGAATTGGGGGGAGGTCAGTTCTCTGCGACCTTGGAGCGTGGGCTCTGAGGTCGTTTCCCGGATAACAGCATATCCTATGGCCGTCTAGCCACTGTCTAGCGGCCATAGGATTGCTCCCTCCATATGTCTTCCTAGCAACATCTCATCAAGAGACTAATGCAGGCCTTGGGTAGGTGGCTACGCATGAGCGGGCTTTTCCTGTCATAGGCCCCAAATTGTAGAACACCATCCCTAGAGAGGTCCTCCTGGCGCCTACTTTGTTGAATTTTCGTCACCAGGAAAAGGCCTTTTTATTTTCCCAGGCCTTTTAAAAGTATTTTTAGCTGCTGCTTGCTTTATTTTTTAATATGTGTAATGCTGCATTTTAAAATAATCTTCTCTGTTTCTAGCTGCTCAATTATTTATCCCTTTTAAATACTGATTTTTTGTTGCTGCTTTTAAAATAAGGCTTTTAATGTGTTGTTGTTTTTATCTTTGGTTTTATTGTTTTTGCTTTGACCCTGACAGCTTCAGCTATAGGGCAACTCATAAATGGATGAAATGAAATGAAATGAAATAAAAATGAATAGGGCTTAAAATATGGGCAACTTACAGCAGAGCTGGGGAAGCTCTTTCAGCATGAGGCTGAATTCCATTTTCGAGATGCTCTCGGGGACTGCGCCCCATGAAAGGCGTGGGTCCAAAGGCAAAGGGGGTGGGCCAAAGATATGAGCATATTTTAGCTTAAGGGTCTTATTGTCAGTCACGAGGCCTCGGGAGAGGCATTTCAGCCTTTTAGAATTGGGTGACAACTGCACAAAAGCTGGGAAGCGACCAAAGAAGTGATGGCTGGAAGAAAAGGGGGTGGCCAGGGGAAGTGGGAGTGGCCTTCTGGGGAACCACAGACTCTGGATTTGAGGTTCTGCACCCTAGTTTAGAGTGTTCCGGTAAGGACCAGTCCTTGATAGCAGCCTCTCATGGACTCAGTGGTGAAGAGGGCCTGCCCTGCTCTTTCTGCTCATTTCTGCCGAAAAGTCTCAGGCAACACTGCCTGTGACGTATTCCCACACAATCCCAATCAATATCAAGCTCTTTCCACAGTGGTTGCAGGAAGGAGAGGAAGATCACTGGCTCCAGCCACTTGCTTCTCACTCTGTCCCGTGCCAACACAGCAATGGGAATCAGTTACACTTTCAGTCAGCATGAAAGCCTTAGGTGAAATCAGTGTAACCCGGGGCACTCCCTGTTCATGTTACTTTCATTGAAACATTAGGGTCCCCAGCCTTTTCTGAATAAAAGGCAAATCTGCATGTATTGAAATGGGAGCTCTCTAGTGCTACTTGTTCTACATATTAAGATGCTTTTAAAAAAGCCGTTAGCTATAGTAATAAAATAAAAGTTAACTGAAGCTGCCAAATCTGAAACATTGATGTCAGGAGAGCCACATCATAAACTACAGATGATAGCCATGTTTAAATTACAAATGTGGTTTAGAAGTTATCTTTTCAGTGTCGTTAAAAAATAAAAATAAATAAAAAGACAACTTGAAAGCAGAGCTGAAAGCATTATTCCATTAATTGGTGTGATTAATCAAATACATTAACCAGAGTTTAAACATGTGGGTTTTAAAAAGCCAATTTTAATTGGAACCCCTTTGAAAGATTTTCATTGCTGGCAGCATTGTTTCAAACAATCTCTGCATATTTATTGATTCAAGCAATGGGTGTTGGGTGATTTCCCAAAATGTAAAGCAGAGATGGAGAACATGTGACCCTCCAGATGTTGTTGGACTGCAACTCCCATCAGCCTTAGCCAGCATAGCCAATGGTGAGGGATGATGGGAGTTGCAGCGCAACAACATCTGGAGAGCCACACGTTCCCCATCCCTGATGTAAATTATGTATCTGTTATTTTACTGACAGCACCTATTATGTACAATAAATATCAAAATATAATATGCATATTCATAATTTAATTATAATTAATTGATTAAATGGGGCCATGTGTGTGTGTGTATGTATGTATCTTCTTGAGTCAGTTATATCCATATGCAACTATGATAGTCTCTTTGCTGATGCACAAGGTTATATGTTTAGATTTGGATTTGAAAGTGTCCTAGGATTGGAGTAAAGAGCAGAGAAGCAATGGGACATCATGAGTAGCCCTGGAGCTAAGAGGTATCTTCTGAGAGGCTGTAAAAGAACCTGCAGTAATAGAGTTCATGAAGTAGGTCATGTTTCCATTGCTTTGCTTACCCAGATTTTTTACCAGGTATGGCAAAATTATCCTCATCACAAGAGCCCATACAGACAATCATTTTGTTACACATTCTATTGCACATTTGCACCTGATACGTAGGGAAATAATCCTTACTACTTGGCAGTAAACCACCCAAGATCAGCTTCCTCATCTCTCCGTAATTTGGTGATCCATTTGGGCTCAAGCTGCTGGGTCACCAAGTGGTTGATGGTTGTTTGTATATTCACTCAAAATGGCAGTGGATTGGTGGTGGTTGGTGCGGGTACTTATCAGATCTAAACCCTAAGCATTAGTTAATATGTTGATAACAGTGCTATTCTTTAGAAATGGTCTGCTTCCATTTTAGTTATTATTTCCTTTGCAACCAACACTGATTCTCCCTTACTGAATCCTTTCTATCCCATGCCCTTCTTATTAAATGAAATACCCATTACATTCTTTGTGATTTAAGGGATCTTAGTGAACAGACATGTAGTATCTGGGTGCCCTTACTCTACAGAGGCCTTCTCTAACCTGGGCCCCTCCAGATGTTTTGAACTACAACTCTCATAATTCCTGACCATTGGCCATACTGGTGTGGGAGTAGCAGTAAAAGACTAGAAGGGCCTAGAAAATCAGGGGTTGCCAATTTCTCAACTGGCTCCTGTGCCCTTAAAAGCAGCTTGATGATCTATAGTTTTCAGCAACTGGTAATGCTTATCTCCATGCCCTGGAAAGCTTCACCTTGCTGATTTCTCCAGATTATGTTAGCAAAAGATTAGCTCAGATTAGATTAGATTGTCAGCCTGTGGGCAGGGCCTATCTTGTTTTACTGATTCTGTGTAAGCCACTCTGGAAACCTTTTTGGCTGAGGGACAGGATAAAAATACTTCACACAAGCAAACAAGCCCCTGTGGGTGAACAGTAAGAGACTATCTCCAATAGCTGGAGATGGACAAAGCACATTTGCAATTCTGTTGTGTTCATGCAAGGAAGTGCCTTGAAGTACTCCGATAACAGATACCATTGCGTATGTGCCAAGAGTCATGATGAGATCATCATGCCTACATGAATAAGGTATAAATGAGCATGTGCAGAACCTTTGCTGTGTTATCTGAATATGATTGGTTGTAGGTTGCTGCCAAATGTTGCTATTGGCTGTGTAACCTTGGCATGGAGGCTGCCTTGAAGGCAGAACCGCCCCATCCAGAGGCCACCTCTTATGTGTGTGCGTGTGTGCGCACCACCATTTTGGAGTTGTTGTTCTTCTCTCAGGAGAGCAACCTCATGCATGAATAAAGTGCTTTACCAAATCCTCCGAACACATGTGACCTCCAGTCTTTTGGACCACAATTTCCCCGACACTGGCTAGGGCTGATGGGAGTTATAGTTTAAAACATCTGGAGGGACTCAGGTTGGGGAAGGCTACTCCACAGAGTCAAAGCATCCTAAATGTTTTTGACAAGTTCCAAGGGGGTACAGGGTACTGCACA
Organism: Heloderma suspectum; assembly: GCF_057233095.1. NCBI lineage: Eukaryota > Metazoa > Chordata > Lepidosauria > Squamata > Helodermatidae > Heloderma > Heloderma suspectum. The sequence continues at coordinate 237,878,451 of NC_139461.1, forward strand.
TTTTTGCTGCTTTGCCTGAGGGAAAATGAGCCAGGAATCTCTTGCTGCAACCTGCAGCCCTCAGCCAAATATTGTGGGGGGTGTCAGCCTCATTGAGAAAGTCTTTTGCAAGTGATTAGTTCAGACCTCTGGCAAGAGTGATCTGTTCCTCCTGTTGCTGTGTGTCCTTACTCACACACACATGGAACTGGCATGTGTCTACATGTAACAGCTAACGTGAGTCTAAGAGGGCCTTTAATCAGAGATGTAGTGTGCATACAGTGGATTTATGTACCATGCTCTTACAAATGCGGAATAGCTACTTCTAAATCGAAGAAATCAGCGTGAACACTCACTAAAGTCCAAAAGCATAGACTTTGTTCTTACAACTTTTTGTTCTTTAAAACACTCATATGCACCTTTGTTACAGAAGAGAAAAAATGGCTGTGTTAGTATACCCACCCCCTAGCACATGGGCCAGTATACAAGTTCTACCAGGATTAACTAAGGGCTTCATCACTCGGAGCTTTTATCCTGCGATTGAGATTGCTCCTTCACTGAAGTTTGTGGGCTCTTTACATGATGCCGTGATCCTCCTGCACTAAATGCCCTTTGTTCCATTTTTAACTAGATTGCAGATAATGAGCTATTAAATTACCCTGTTGTGTTCTGCTCATTAGTGTAGTGGCAAATTCAGAAGTGCAGGGTCCCTTCATGACAGTCACAGCCACGCCCCTTCCAAGATTGTACAACCTTGTAAGATATACAGCCTTCAGCTGGGATCCAAAAACAGTGCAGCTGAGAGTAAGGCAGTGGTATTTCAATTGGATGTCTGAGAAAAAAATGCAGGGGTGTTAATCTTTTTCACTCACTCACACACAAACATTTTAGGTTTTCAAAATATTATACTCTATGGAAGCTTCAACCTGTCTCAACTCAGCCCTCATGGACAGATCCCTTCTCATTTAAACTGCCCCCCTGCATGCTCCCTTAGCGCCCCAACATTACCCATTAGCCTTTCCTAAGCTCCTTCATTATATCACTCCCATCCTGCAACAGAAATGTCCACACACCTAGCTGGATTGAAACACACACACACGCACACACACCTACCTTCTTTCTCCTCTACCCCTCAACTGATTTTTTTTCTGTTTCCCTTTCCTCCACCAGGGTTTGTTTGCCCAGATACATGCCAACCTTGTACCAAAAAGTGTAGCTGACAGAGCAGGTTGCATTTGGCAGTTCTGCTTACTGTAGAAATCAAGAATTAACAGTGCAATCCAATGAGTCTTTTAATTAAATTTACAGAGATCTTGGGAAAGCAGCTAAGGCTGCAGTCCTACACACACTTACCTGGATAGGATTGTGTGATAAATCCTAAAAACTAGCACAAACCAGCCACCTGCCCTGCCCCATAAGTAAATAATGGTGGCAGCACGCCCCCCGCCCCCCGCTGCTGCCATAGCCAGCAGCAGCAGCAGGCCTGAATGGGTGACCGGTGTTGCAGGAGATGAGGGCAGCACCGGGCGTGCAGGCATGGAGCAGGGACAGGTGGAGAAGCCAAGAGCTGAGGAGACGGGGGGGGGGGCAAGAGGAGGCTGCAGAGCACCCTCAGGCTCTCTCCCTCTCTCCGTTTGTCTGGCCAGCAGCCAAGGGGCAGCCGCCTGCACTCCCTCTGCTCCCTCCTCCTTCCCTAGCAGACTGCACCCCGGCTGGGGGCTGGCTTCAAAAAAAGTGCTGGAGCGATGCCCCGCATGACCCCCCACCACTACACCGCTGGTTCTGCTTCAGTTTCCTCCGTGAAAAGACTTAAGTGGCAAGATCAGTGAAAGCGAGATCCATGAAAGATAATGGAAGACTCGGATATGGGGAGAAGGGGGGGGAAGGAAGCGCGTGTAAAGGGAGTCAGGGGTGATCCTGCATTTAAAACAGAAGCAGAAAGCCGCCTTTTTAAAGCAGGATTTTAGGCTGGTGTAGAAGTGCCCTAAGGCTTTTTTCACACAGAGCTTTCGCCCTGCTATTGAGATGGCTCTCTCATGGAAGTTTGTGGGCTCTTGTGATGACGCTGTGACCCTCCAGGGTGTCTCCTGCACTAAATGCCCTTTGTTCCGTTCTTAAATAGATCTCAGATAATGAGCTATCAAATTACCGGGTTGTGTTCCCCTAGAGTTCCTCTGTGAAAAGAAGAAAAGGAGCAAGAAGAGGAGTGAGATCAATGAAAGATATGGAAGACTCAGATACAGGGGAGAAGGAGGGGGAAAGGGGAGGGGGAAAAGGAACCCAGTGAAAGAGGGATAACGGAAGCAGAACGCCCCATTTTAAATGCAGGATTTTAGACTGTTGTAGAGATGCAAGATAGACAAAGATGAAGATTGGGGAAATGAGCATTTGCCAAATAAGGAGAGAGGGTGGCCCTACGGAAATGGCAGAGCAGGGGATTGGACGTCTATGTAACCAAGGGAACTCAGGTGCTGGTGGTGATAGGTGGCCATAGAGGTGGAAATGGATAGATTTAGGGGGGAAAGGAAAAGAAAGTAGGAGGGGCTATAATTACCTGTTTCCAGAGGAAGGGGAACCCAAAGGACTTCACTTCCTGGTTAGTTGCAAAAGGTTAGGAAAATGCTGTGGGCACAGAGTACCCTTGGGTTCCTCAGTTTAGTTCCAATTTTAAAAATGGGGCAATAGCCTCAAGCCACTTCAGGCACTCTTGAAGTCTACATTATCAATATGCAGCCAAAAGAATGGCTTTGATAGTTTAAACTTCAGGGCAAGGACAGAGAGATTGAAAATAGAAATAGATGGAGAACCTTGCCGGGACTGGCCCCCTCATGACGCAGGCTGAATCTCCCTCGGAGCAGCAAATCGCATGCTCCCTGCCTGACTAAGAGGGTCCCCAGCTGCTGCCTTGCTCCAGCGAGGTGGCAGCACTGTGCCAAATGCTCTGGAGAGCCCTCTTGGTTGCTCGCCCACTGCGGCATTTGCTCTGGAGAGCCCAGCCAACCCCACACTCTCGGGCAGCCCCCTGACCTCTGGCTCTGAGGCATTTGAGGCAATCTCCTTGGACACCCCTCCCACAATGCCTGGCTTTGAAGAAGGACCCCCTCACAGCCAAGCGTTTGGGCCTGACTGGCTCTCTAAAGAGCCACACTGGCTGCTTTTTCCGACAGATGCAGCTGTTCAGAGAGCTCTCTGGCATCCAGATCAAGCTGAGAGTGAGCCGGAGGGCAGGCAGTGGTGGAAGAGGTAGTAGGGTAGCAGGTAGTGGGACACCAGTGGTTGGGGTTGGGAGTGATAGACAGTGACAATGTGGTGTGTGTGTGATGCAGCAGGGCAATTGTGCTCTCCCACCTCAGAGGGCAGGGGAGCTGGCACCAGGTACAAAGCCTTGCCAATACAGCTCCTTATTGTCTCCAATAAGATTCAAAAATGGCCCACTCAAACTGAATAGGCCATTTTTGAATCTTATTGGAAACTCTAGGGAGAAGCTGGGAGGCACTGGCAGCTGCTTTCCGGTGCCTTCGACCTTAAGCTCATTTCTTGATCTTGGACTCAAAGCTGGCAACTCACACAGAGCTTGTAGAGGCCTGTGTGGCCTAGCTGGTCAGTGTTCCTACACTTATAGAATGCAGCTTTGGGACTCAAATGGGTGCTTTACCCGGGCTGGTGAAGCGCTCTCTCTCTCTGGGTGTACAAGGTAATGGGTCTCTCTGAGCAAATGAAGCAATAAGGTGGTTCAGTTGGAAAGCACAAGGGGAGACTTTGGCCCTGGAATGGTGTCAGGAATCAGAGTAGAACAGAGAATTGTGCTAGGAAAGCATTATGAGGAACAGAATTAAAGCCAGTTGGATCCTGGGTTATTCTCAGAGCTAAGACACACCTACGTGAGGTTTGCCCAAGCAGAAAGAATGAATGACTGCCCAAACTCCAAGGCAGCTATAAGATTTGAAACAATGGGTACAAAGAGCTCAGAGGCGGGAACCAGTGTAGGACAACAAAGGGGCCAACAGTTTGGTTCTGGGGAATGGAAAAGAAGCTCATGTTGCCCATTGATTAATTTACATCTAGCTGACTATGCAGAGCAGCACAGTACAGTATACAAAACAAAAGGTGTAATCAAGGTTGTTCAGGTAGTGTTTGTACTTGCTGAACTGTCTGGTGGGAGATAGGAGCACTTCAGGACTGGGTCATCTTTTGCACTATGGCGTTTGATTCAAAGGTACCCTTATAGATAAGTCATCTGGATGGTGACATGGCAATGAGGCAGGCATTTGCATCTTTCTCCCAGTTGCAGGGAACAACTTTCTTTAATCCAGTCTAAGAGCATGCAAGCATGTTCTGTGGCTCTCCATACCTCTGCAGCTGTTCCAGAGCTTTGACACCACTCCTGGCAGCTTTTGAGGCTGTGCCTTCCAGAACAAAAATGGATTCTTGGGCCAAGGTGTCAAGGTAATGCTGATTCAATCCATAGTGCAGAATATATGTGTCATAGTGTCAGCACATCTGAAGTTCCTCTGTAACACTTTCTGGACAGCGCACTGGGTGAGAAGGAAGGAGAGGAGGTGATAGAGGGTGGCAGAAGGAAAGAAAGGGTGGCCCTGGCAACTTCTGTCTCCGTCCCAAGTCCCTGACAGATCACCCCCAAGGGAATGCAGCCCTCAACAGAAAAAGTGTTCCCCCCCCTTGTTTTATGTGATCTGTGTGCTCTGTTGTTTATTATATTCATTTTATTGTAGGCTTACCCTGCTGTTCAGTTGTCTAGGTACCCAGAGTGGCTTACATGAGATTAATAAAAATTAATAAGAAATCATTAAAACAATAAACTCTGTATGTGGTCTTTAAATAGCCTATTTAAATGAGGTAATGATGATGGTGGTACCCCTTGCTGGCTTCTTCTTCCTCTCCTGCTCACAGGGCACTTGGCTCTAATGGCCTCTGTGAGGAGAGGAAGAGCATGTCCACTCCCTGCTGGTGAAGCAGCAGTAGGTGGAGATGTCAGTGATTTGAGATCATCTCTCTGGCCTGGTTCACACATAACAACAACCTAGGGTATGGGTTGAGTATGGGTTGTCATTCAGTCGTGGGTTGTGGTTGAATTGTGGGTTGTTGTTATGTATGAGCCCTGCACTATGGTTTGACTATGGGTTGTGAACCATGAACAACCCAGGAAGAGAACCCATAGTTTGTTGTTGGGTTGTGAACTCTGGGTTGTTCATGGTTAACAAGCCATAGTTAAACCATAGTGTAGGGCTCACACATAACAACAACCCATGATTCAACAATAACCCACAATTAAACAATAACCCATACTCAAGGTTGTCATTATGTGTGAAACAGATCTCTGACTTCTTCCTCTCCTGCACACAAGGCAGTTGGCCCTAGAACAAGGGTGGGGAAACTGTGGCTCTCCAGATGTTGAACTACAGCCCCCATCACCCCTGACCATTGGTGAAACTAGTTGGAACTGGTGGGAGTTGTAGTAAAAACATCTGGAGGGGCACAGATTCCCCACCCCTTCCCTAGACTATGCCCTGAAATTCTTTGCAACGCACAAAGCTCCTTAGTGAGTTAATGAAGGGTAAAAAAAGGTTTCCATAAGGTAGAACATTTTGAAAACTATTATACAGCAGTCAATCATTTGAGATAGAATAGGGCATCCTTTCCCAAGTGGGCGCCTTTCAGATGTGTTGGACTACAACTCCCATCATCCCCAGTCAGGGAAAACCCCATTAGGTCTGCCTTTAGTCCGCCTACCCTCATCCCTGCCCAACTCCTTGCTAGGAATGAACTGAAGAGTGTGCAGTCCCTTTTAGTAGACAGGAGAACCGGGCAGCAAATCTTCTGCTACCCACAGCAAGGAGGCAATGTATCTGCCTCACTGTCTCGAGGAGATGGATGGCTCAGGCCTGTCAAGACTGCATCCATCATCACCATGTCAGCTGGATTAGGATGATTTGCTCTTTGCCTTTGCTTTCTGTCCATCTGCTAGAGAGTTCTTGGCCACCTTGTATATTCTGTGGAGGGAGGTGGTGAGAGAAGGGATCTCAGCATGACAGGAAGACCTTCTCTATTCCTGAAGAATGCTACACCAGCAGCCAGGAGTCCTCAGGCTTGCAGGATCTATGTTATTTTTCACTAGAATTCCAAGATGCACAACCAGAGTCTGGTGCAAAAGGTACACACTTCCAGTTAAAGAATTCTGAGCCTAGGAAATTGTTTTGAGTATCAGAACTGAATGGAGCTCTCAGTCCTTCCATTAAAAATCAACTCCAAGTTACCGCAAGCTTTCTTCCTTTCAGCATATAATTTAGGGCAGTAGGGAGTCCTTTTTTTTGCAGCTATTGTTAAATTCTTGGTAGTTAGAAATCCTTGCCAATGTACTGCAAATCACCTAAAGATCTACCAGTAGATCCAGGTCTATCTTCTGCCCACCTGCACTACACCATCCAGCACACTATGTGCCTTGCCTTCTTTCAAGTATGGAACTCTGGACTTCTAGTTTTCAAGCCGAGTCACAGTCAAGCTGGGCTGTGTTTCCACCAGCAATTTACTCCAACCTTACTGTGCAGTGAGGTCTCTGTGTTTCCATGACGTCATGGCCATTCAGCACCAGCCCCACATTTTAACGCAGAAAACCCACTTCTTCTGACTATAGTCTGACTTTTCTAGCTTACTTCAGCTCCATTACTGACCTGTTTCCACAACCGCGCTGGGTTCAGCATCATAGTCCTGCTCATGGGGTATGTAGCCCGGCCTTTGTGGGTGTGCCACTCTGACCTCAGTGACCCAACCCTTTCCCTCCCTGTTTTCCAGAAGTTTCATTGCCATTTTGGAGCAGGATGCTGAGGGACCAACTTTTAAAACATCATTGAAAATAAACACCAGAACACAGCCCATGACCCCAATGAAGGGGTGTTTTCTCCCATTGTGCTGAATGAGGCTTGCCCTCTCAATGACCACAGAAATAACAGCAAAGCCCTTCAATTGACACTGCACATATCAAAGCCCAATTCCTTAAATGATGCTGAGGCTCCGGTTCATTGCCTTAGGATGCAAGTTCTTCACAGCTTCCATATAGAGATCCTGTGTGTTAAAATGGGGGCTGGTTTCCGTCTCTTTCCCACAAGAAACCCATTAGTGTCTCCTCAGAAGTAACTCCCATTGCAGTCGATGAGGCTTGCCTTTGAATGGCCACATCAGAACTTACAGAGATTCCCCCTCAACTGAAATGGCACACGTTAAAGCCCAATTCCTTAAGTGCGATTAAGCGACCAAGTGGAATTACGAGGCTCCAATGAATTGCCTTAGGAAGAAAGTACTTCAGAGCTTCCTGATAGAGATCCTGCAGGTTACAATGGGGGCTGGTTTCTGTCCTTGTGTTTACTGTCCTTGTGTTCACTGTTCTCTTTCCCCCAACAAACCCATTACTGTCTGGTCAGAAGTAACGCCCATTGTGGTCAATGAGGTCCTCTGGGTTAAAATGGGGGCTGGTTTCCCTCTTTGTGTCCCCCCCCTTTCCCAGCACAAGCATATGTGTGTCTACTCGGAAGTAACTCCCATTGTGCTCAATGAGGTTTGCTCCTGAAATGCAGGTGCATCTGGGCTTTCTGGGGAAAGGAGAAAGTGGGGGAGAGGAGGGAAGCCTCTCTTCACAGCAAAGCTAAATCCTTTTAAAAATCTGGTACTCCTCCATTAGCTTCTCCTTCTGTTGTCCTGGAAACACGGCCAAGGAGACAGGAACACTGATGAGGTAATCAAACCCAACCCAGACTCCACCCATCCATCAAAAAAATAATTTGATTAGAGCTCAGTGGAAACAGCACAGAGCCCAGGGCTACAGTGATGATAAGCTGGGTCTTTAAGGGCTGTGGAAACAGGAAAAGGAGAAGATGCGATTGGGGAAACATCGCAACAAAGTTGCAAAGAAAGTGAAGCCAATAGTGTAGAAACATGCCCCTGGATCAGTATGACTAAGTACTCCCTGGACCCTTGATACCTGGTGTTTGAGTGTGCGTGCATGCGTGTGCATGCATGTGTGCGCACATGCATGTGTGTGTATAGAGGGGGAGTGCATGAGAAATGTTTGCTTGTATGAGGGTGATACTACAGTTGAACAGAACTGTGTAAGAAACCCTTAGTAGCTTGCTTCTTTGCTGAACATTAGTATACTGGGAGTGGGTGATTTTCAGCAGAGAAGTGGTGGAAGGAGAGGGCCCACTTTTTTCCCCCCCTGCCCACTTTTTTTCTGGGATCCCACAGGAGGGAAAGCATTGTGGGGCGAGGGGCAGCCACACTAGAAAAGTGGCAGGTGGGTTAAGGGTTAAGATCCCCCTTTCCCCTGCTGTTTCTCTGCCTCAGGGGTGAGCAACTTTGGATGGTCCCTGAAAATTGGCCCCCAGTCCCCCTGGGAGCTGCACTCACCCCAATGCCAAAATCGCAGCTGTGCTGCTGAATTCCTGGTAAATTTTGGTGGTGCAGCAGTAGCATTAAAAAAGCTGCATTTCCGCTTTAAAACAAGTTGTGTGGTGAACGCGCACCTTGTTTTGAAGGCAAATTGCGCTTCCACAAGACTGATTTGCCATTCAAACAAGACGTGTGCTTACATTTAAATGGGCAATGTGTCTTTTTTTGTTGCTGCTGCAGCACCAAAATACATTAGCATCGCAGACATGGGGGCAGTGGGGAGGGACCTGTTGCCTGCCCCTCTTCTACTGGAATCACCCCCTCCCAGCAAAAAAGCAGTCTGTCTGGATTTTCTGCCGTGCAACTGTGCATATTTCGTGCTTTGGCCCTGAGTTCTGTGGGTAAAGCAGCAGCCATCATGCTGATGGCCAAATGTGCGTTAGGCCAGAGGCGTCCTTCTGTTCCTCTTTCCTACCCCCTTCCCTCCTCAACCTACCAGTGCTCTGCACAAATCCTTTCTGCTGGCTTCTTCCATCAGTGTGCTGGAATCAACCTTTTTCTGAATGCGTGCCTCATGCCCACAGAAAAGCCCATTTAAATTAAATCACATTGCATGAAAGAGAGGGGAAAAAGAGATCAAAGCTGTGTTTTGAAATTTAGCAAAAGATAAGAGTCAGCTAATAAACTGAGGGCCAAAAGATTGATCTCCCTGCAGCAGGCTTCCTCTCTTCTGTCAATCTGCTAGAAGAGGGAGCAAAGACATCTGACGGCTCCATCTTTCCTGCAAGGAAATGGCATCCATCTAGCTGCTCTGTCTCTCCAAGCTAGGGGTCACCATCATTGGGGCTGACTATGAGCCATGACACTGGCTTCTCTTTTTATTACCCCTGTTAAGGAGAGAAGAGCCAGATTGGAACAACAACAAAAATGTAACTGAGCTGATTAAACTAGCGAGCCTGAAATGGCCTTTTGATCTGCTTGCAGCATGTCCCTTCTCCATGGCATTCCTTAGGCCATGGGGCCCTCTTGGACTACAAAGTAAATGGCAAAATAGGCAGGAGCAGGAGATGTGGCAATCAGCATTTACAGGAGGAATGCCAGATGTTTTCTTGGCTCTCCTCACTTGGGCTGGTGGGCCTCTCATCTTCAGTGAAAGCTGTAGATTGCCCGCTCTCAATTTTGCAGCCTTGACCCTATGCAGATTTACGAATGCTCTAAGCCCATTGGTTAAAATCGTCTTACATGTGCTTAGCTCTACATAGGATTTTCAGGCTCTTGGTTGGTAGCTGAGCATTGCTTCAGGCTCATGGACATGGTCTTACTGAATCACATGGCTTTGGAGGACTATTCAAACCTATGGACCTCAAGGCTCGCTGTGGAAGGGTGAGAATTTCAGCGATACTCTAACAGGTGGCTGCAGTGTTAGTAGGGTCAGTGTGACAGATGAGCTGTCAGACCCAGGTACCAGATAGTAAAGAAACAGAGACCCAAATTGGCTGTTTTAAGCCAATCTCATGCTATGAGAGCCAGTGTGATGTAATGGTTGGAGCATTGGGCTGGGACTCGGGAGACCCAGGTTCTAGTCCCCATTCGGCCATGAAGCTCACTGGATGACTGACTCTCAGCCTAACCTACGTTACAGGGTAATGGAGAGGAGGAGGTCCATGTTAGCTGCCTTGGGTCCCTTCCAAGAGGAAAAAAGGTGGGATATAAATGTAATAGAAAATATATAAATACATAAGAAGTTCACACACAATTTGAACTTGTGAGCAAGAGAGATGTGTTTGTGTGATTTTACTGTTATTTTGATAATTTGTATTTGTTACTGTATTTTGCTACTGCATATGTCAGCCAGCAGTGGTATTTCCCGTAGTAACCTATGGCTGTGAGAGCTGGACCATAAGGAAGGCTGAGTGAAGGAAGATAGATGCTTTTGAACTGTGGTGCTGGAGGAAAATTCTGAGAGTGCCTTGGACTGCAAGAAGATCAAACCAGTCCATACTCCAGGAAATAAAGCCAGACTGCTCACTTGAGGGAATGATATTAAAGGCAAAACTGAAGTACTTTGGCCACATCATGAGAAGACAGGATACCCTGGAGAAGATGTTGATGCTAGGGAAAGTGGAAGGCAAAAGGAAGAGGGGCCGACCAAGGGCAAGATGGATGGATGATATTCTGGAGGTGACGGACTCGACCTTGGGGGAGCTGGGGGTGGTGACGGCCGACAGGAAGCTCTGGCGTGGGCTGGTCCATGAAATCACAAAGAGTCAGAAGCGACTGATGGAATAAACAACAACAAATATGTCAGCCATCTTGTGAAGGTAGATTCCCTGCAAAGTGGGATAGAAATCTATAAAGTAAATACAAAAACATAAAAATAAAATGGGAGGGTCAGCAGGATAACTAGTGGAGGAACAGGTTGGGAAGTACAGTGGCTGCATCCTGCCATGGTACCTCCAAGCATTTAGGGTCCAGAAATTGCTTCTGTTGGACGACCTGGGAACCCTTGGCTTTTCCTTCCCTTGTCCTCTTTGTCAGAAATTGCTCTTGCTAACATCAGTCATGCTGTTGTTACCCTGGAGAGTCTAGGTTTCTAAATCACCACTCAGACTTGGGCTGCAATCCTAAACATAATTAATTGAAACTGGAAGTAAATTGAAATTAATGAGACTTATTTCCAAATAAACCTGGTTAGGATAATTCTGTATGTGTTCTTTCCAGGCCCAGGACTCATCTGTGCCTGCCAAAGATTGAAGTAAGCCCTAAAGAAGAGGGACGGTGTCCATGGCTTGGAAAGCTAGCAGACTGAATTGATGTCTTTGTTGGATTTTTGCTTAGCATTTGCTGGCACTGTTAATCATTGCAGTTAATGTAACCAAATAACTGGGCATTAGGGAGAAGTGCCAGCACTCTTTTGCATTGCACTGTGCCACATGGCAACATCCAAATGTTGAGGAAAAGCATGGAAGGCTGGGATAAGTAGGAACCAGCTGTCAGAAACCAGCCCCTCATAGAACGAATGGGGTGGTGGAGATCCTAGTGACTCTAAAAGATAGCTAGTGCAATGGCTCATTCTACCACATTTACAGGCTCAGTCAGGTGCTTATTTCCATATCTCTAGTATACATCACAGTGCATGCACAAGATTAGGGCACTGGTAGGGCACATAGATACAGGGCTGAGGTGGTAAATGTTGAGGAGGTTGCTTTGAAGTGACTAGACTTTGTAGAACACAGTGGTATGTTATGCACTGGAAGTCAGGAACAGTACAGCCATATGTAATACTGTACCTATTCAATAGACACAGCATCTATTTTCTCATTATGAGTTTGGTTTGCTGTCATATTGCGTGTATCTAATACATTTTTTATGATTGATAAAGACCTATTTGTTCCATCAGGCCTTCTGCGCTTCAAAATTCTTTTGGATCTATCAAGTTGCTATTTTTAGCTTTTAGTCTTGTTTCGTGACTGTGATTGGTTGTATAATATTTTAATTGATATTTTATGATGTTATGATTATGTTTTAATTGACTATTGTAAGCTACTTTGAGGTCCTTTGGTTTGTAAATTGGCCATAAATATAAATAAACATTGTATAAATAATACTGGAACTTAAGGGCCAACTTCACCAGTCTGGTTGGCAAGATAGAGACAGAACTGGTTCTTGCAACTTTGCCCAAGGCTGGCCCTACCATGAGATGGGCTCCATCACCCACCTCAGGTGGTGGGTGATGGAGCCCATCTCATGGGCTCAGGTGGTGGATCCCACGTCCCCTGTGCATCCTGCTCGGCATGCCAGAAAGCTGTGCCAGCTGCTCTCTGGAGCATCCCACAGTCAATGCCTTGCTTTGGCAGCTTGCCAAAGCATGGCATCTGAGAAGCCCCACCAGCTTCTTAGATGAGAGAGCGACCAGCATAGCTCTCCAGAGGCCCTGACCCAAATGCCTTGCTGTGAGGGGTCCTTCCTCAGAGCAAGGCAGTGGTGGAGAGGTGACTCTGGAGATCACCTGTGCGACTATGGTAGAGGAGGTCTCCAATGCTACCTCCCTTCCAATGGCTCACTCTGAGGATGGACCCTCAAACGAGGCATCAAGGGAGGAGAGAGCTGTGCAGTGAACTACCGCCTAGGGGCATTGCTAGGGTCTTAAAAAATCTGGGGCACAGATTTATATATAATTTATATATAATTATATATATATAAATATAAAAAGTCCAAGTTGAACCAGAGGGTCAGGGCACACCTCTAAAATATATGTGCGTGCGTGAGTGCATGTATAAATGAACACATACATATATGCATACATTAGAAGTACGCACTGACTCTGCCCACTCCCACTTCAACTTAAAAACCAGTTCAGCAGTTTGGAAAACATCCTGCTTCTGCTCGAGTCAATTTGGAGTCCATCCACTTCAGCTCAGTACCAAACCTGAGGTAAGGTTCCGAATACTGAGTCTTTATGCTTCCTGTTGGCTATCATGGGAAATTTTAAAAAATTGTAACTTTTTTCTCTTTATCAGGATTGGATGATAATTGCAGGCATAGTAGCCCCTTACGAGGGGGTTACACCTGTTCAATGTCAGAAAAATAGGTGCAGAGTGTTTTTGTGCTACATGCCTTTATATATTGGTTTTCTTTTAAAGGGAACTGACAATAACATGTTTATTCCTTGAAAGAATTAGGTGAAAATTTAAGGATTCATTGCCCCATCAGAGGAGATCATGTCTACCAAATTTCAGAATGAGAGCCACAGCAGTTTTTGAGCAAGGGTAGCCTTGACATTTTGAGGGTCTCCAAAACAGGACATACTTATCTTTCTATGTTCCTTGTGGACCATTGTTCTGAAAATTAGAGACAGCCTAGAGATGTCCCTAAGTAAGGAACTAGAAAAGTTTCAGAAAGATAGGTGCAGCAGTTCATGTAGAAGGGGAGTTCTCCAATTTGGAGGAGGAAGTGATTTGCTTTCCTTCCCTTCACCCCCTCCCTCAACAGTTTTTGGGTAAATTTGTATGAAAATGCACAGGTCATTAGAGGTGTTCCCCAGGCAAGAAACCTGCAAAGTTTCAGAAGGATAGGAGCAGGTGCTAGGGAATTATGCTGCTTGAAATCCACTTCAAGTTTTTTTTCATATTGAAGAGTGCTGGCATTTGAAGAATGGCCATCTCAGTGATGGGTGACCATGGTAAAAATGTGCCCTAGGATTAGAAGGTGGATCTGTTAGTCATTGAACCATGCTCCATCCCTCCTTTTCAGCTCTTAGTGAAATTAAAGCAAAATATGTTATTTTGAGACATAAATCCTGTTTGAGCTTCAGACTTGGTCTATATTCAGTGAACATATACATACATGCAAATTTAGAATTACTAGGATTTATTTACATTTCACCAATGATAGCAGCAGGGGAACATGGGTGGGAGGGTACTTTTGCATTTATGTCTTGCTTGTGGATTTCCATGGGCAGCTGGTTGGCCACTGTGTGAACAGAATGCTAGAGTAGATGGACCTTGGTCTGATGCAGCATAGCTCTTCTTATGTTCTTAAATATAGAGTGCCTCTGAGCATATGTAGAATGCTTTTCTTTCACCATTAAACACTTACATCCTCCATAAACAATCCCTCATCCTATCATCCTCCAGCAACTCTTCATAAAAACAGATGTCTTGTTTCGTACAACTCTCCTCTACCTCCTCCTTGTTATGCACAAGCTCTCATTGTATCTTCCTCCCCATAACTTCATTTGTGCCAAGACTTCACCAGGATTCAGCCAGTGAGTCTGTTTTCAACTAGGGCTAAGTTATGGAGAAACTCTGAGCATGTACTAAATGCCTTTCCCTCACCACTGAAGCTAGAGTCCTTGCAAAAAGAAAAAACACAAATGACAAAACATGCATAGGACCGGGCTGAAAGGGTAATCAATTCATTAGACTGGAATTGGGTGGGCAGTGTATTAAGCCTGCAGTACCATGCTCACAACTCAGCACTTATTTCTGAGTAAACATGCAGAAAATCAGGCTGCTAACCTCCCAGTAAAAGTAACTTGTGCTGGAATCCTATGCACACTCTCTTGAGTGTGCAACATCTTCCTGTTCCTGGATAAAGGCAACTGACAAACGAAACAGCCCCAGATTCGTTCCTCTGCAACCATATGAACCCACTTTTCTTGAAGACTTGAGTGAGGCGAAGGAGACCAACAAAGCCTCTTGTCAGTTTGTATAAAGTCAAATGCAGTTCAGAACTGCTCTTCTGCTATACAATCAGCATCTAACAGTGCTAAAGCTATAGTTCGTTTCTTTTATACTAGGGGAGGACAGTTTATCCCTGCTGCACTCAGAGTATTTAAGGCTAAGGTGCTGCCACAATTACTATTTGGAGTTCCAGTGTGGATCTTAGAGTTTTCCTCTGCCTTAGAACAAATACTTTCATCTTTTTTGCATCGACTCTTGGGTGCACCTAATTGTGTGCCATCAGCAATTTTAAGGCGTGAGGCTGGGTTTTCATCAGTAAAATGTATTGCTTGACGTTGGGCATTTAGATACTGGCTAAAACTCCAAATTCCAAACCAGGATATGTGCCCCTTCTCTGGGAAGACAATTACACCAGCCAGTGGTCTAAAGCTATCAGAGGCAAATTACAGATATTGGGTTTTTCTGATAGCTTTCTTTCCACCCAAGATATTTCTCAAGCAAAATCTATACTTGTGCTCCAGATTAAAGACATGGATATCCAGTATTCCTTATCTGCTGCCCATACTACGTGTTCTCCAATTCACCTAGGCTTGACATTTGACATGAAGAGTTGTGCAAAATACCTTGTAAATCTGACCATTCCTAAATATTGCAACATCTTTTCTAAAGCCAGGTTTAATGCAATTCCTTCTGCTGTACTGGATGGTCACTTCCAGGGGATCCCTTATACAAATCGTCTTTGTTTATGTGGAGCTGAAGCAGTAGTCTTTATCACATGTACTCCTTGTCTGTAATTTCTATAGAGAGGAGTGAATAAGACTTATTACACCTATTGTAAATAAATTCCCTGGAAGATTCTCTGACTGGTATTTGATTTACTTATTGGCTGATACTAATAAGCATGTAACAGAGGTGGTTGCAAAATTTTTATTTTCTGCTGTTAAAATTCGTAAGGTCCTTCTCCAGACTCATATGTAACAATTGGCTTATGACATTTTAATATACTAACTTGTATTTAAGTTTTAAATATTTTAAATAATTGTTGAATTGTTGGGGGGGTTGGTCTTAAGTATTTTATTTTGAGGATTACTTTGTGTTCTAAATAGTCTGTGACCATATATAAAATTAATTAAAACATAAAGATTCAGGTATTACCATCCATGGAGTTCAGAACTGCTGCTGCCCACCAAAGAGAATTCTCTTTAAGAATTCTCCAAGATATGCTCTGGGTGGAATAAAGAAGAGAAGGAGAGGTCGGGATAAGAGAGGGAAGAAGAAGAAAAGAATTGTGATTGGAAATGGAGGGAGCGGGGGAGAGAATTCCCCAAGCCAACTGGCTCCTTTCTGAGAGGTAGCACTTCAGAGGAATTTAGGAGGCTGTGGAGGGTTTGTAAGGATTGCACATATGTAAATTAACTTTATGTGGTGAAGTGGCTGAGAGCTTCTTCTCGCTTTCTTAAAAACAGTAAAACCTATTTAAAAGCCCCAGCAGTTCCTCAATCATGACGTAACATAGTCCTAACCCTCCTTTTGAAATAATCTGAAGCCTGCGGCTATTTAGGAGAAATTAAAGTGGAGGGGGAGAAAGAAGTTTTTTGGGGCTCATTGAATCTTTTGCTGTGCTGAAGCTACTGAACTTCTGCAGAAGCCGAAGGTTCCAATTTGGGGCAGTAAAATCAGATGCCGCGTGAAATACCAGTGTTTCACATAGAGCTCTTCTTGCCCTTATCTCTCCAAAATGTCATTGCAAGCAAGCTCCCAGCAGTGGGCATATAAAAGCAGAAAAGTAGGGGGAGACAGAAAACACAATGAGCAGGCTGCGGAAGGAAAAGTAGCAGCCTCCTCTCTAGTTTAAAAGACTGGTGCATTCACACTACACTCCCTATTGGTCTGCTAAGGGAGCGAGTCCTAAGGCCCCCTTAGTAAGTGCAAAGCTACTGAGCTCAGAAGGAAGAAGCAGGCTCATATTAAGGCAGATGATGGCAACTGGGGCAGCTCAGAAGATCCAGGGGCCGTGCCAACACCTATGCTACTGCCGCTGGGAGCGGGAAAGGGGAGGTTGTTGTGGCTGTCATAATGGCCATCATCATTGTCACTAGTGCTGGGGAGTAGAGGGGGAGAGGGAGCGGTTGCCACTGCCAACACGTGAGGAAGAGAGGGGGAGGTCTCCATCACCTGCTCCCACCATTCACATCATTGGCAGGGGGGGAGGGAAGGGGTGGCTGCTGCTGTTGTCACAAGTGGGCCCCCCGAAAGAGGCAGCAGCCTCTTGCCTCAGCTGGCAGGAGGTCTTGTGCCAGCCCTGACTTTGTCACTGTGAATCAAATTTTGAAATTCTGACTACTGTGCTGTAGTGTTTGGGGACTGAGAGTCAGTGGTGAGAGGGGAGAAGGGCTTATCTCAAATTTGCTGCAGATCAGAGAAAAGCCCTTTTCCCTGCTCCAACATCGCTGTGCAGGGGCAGGGAAAAGGGCTTATCTCCGATCTTCTGCAGATTTGGAGATCAGCTCTTTCTCCTCGCTTGACCGTGGGCCAGGGGAAAGGGCAGGGTCCTGGGAGAGGCGGCAGTGCTAAGATGTTAATGTTAATATTTTAAGTATTATGTGGCAACATATTATGCTGACATAGTAGAAATACTTTGTGAAAACATAGTGAATCTACTTGTTTTCTCCCATTCTATCATGGAGGGCATGGTACAGACGAACTGTCAATTTGAACAAACTGAATTGGATTCTTTACTAATTAATGTGTATCCATACAGCCCAACTCAAACACAAGCAAGAGACTGAGGGAAAGCCATCACTGTGCCTCATACCTCAGCCATTGTAGATGGTAATTAGCAAGGATGAGGACTTATCAATTAGCGTGGGGCCCACTACAGCCTTTTCTACAGGACCTACTTAGTTACTGGAGTCACCAGGTGCAGGCCTGGAGAGGTTTCTAAAAAGTTTAACAGGTAAAGTGAAACCCCCACTAGCTATGGCTTCTCCTGTTACTGCAGGACTTTAGTGCTAAAGACCAGACCCGAGTAACCCTTAAAACTTCACAAACTGGTTTCATCTGGCACCTCCTCACAGAGTAGACGAATAGACCGTGTTTCTAGCTCCTCACGCCATGCTGCAATTTGCCAATTTTAGGGTGTTTGGTTTGGCATTGCAATAAAAAAGAAGTGAACATTCTGTGTTTCAGTTTTACAAAGTGGTGGTGGGATTGGCAAGCTCATGTCTTGTTAACTACACCCTTGATGATCTTCAGCAGAGTTCCTTTACCACCATTCATGGTCTGTCCTGAAATCCAGCTCCTCTTTCGTAATTTGCAGCTGTCCATCACTGGCCAAGATTTTTATTGTTGCTGAAGAGTGGAGTCATGCTTGCTCTCATTGATTAATCAATAGCCTTAATTGAGTTGCAGCTCTTAAATGGATAGCCCACTGGCTCTTGTTTTTTAATCCCCTTGCACACATTGACCTGAGTCACTCACCTGCGGAAAACTGCTTATGCAGTGGAATAGGCCGCCAGGATCATGAAGGTCAGTCATTGGCATGAGCCCAAGTTCCGAGGCAGAAAACAAGGCATGGACAACATTTCTGGAAAGGCAGATTTTCTTTCTAAGGGGAGGAAACAATCATTTGTTTAAGGAGGGGGATACTGTGGGTCGAAGTCCATCCAAGCCATTTTTAAATCTTTGGTCAACCCCTCCCAGTTTATAGTTTCAAAGTTATCTTCATCTAGGAAGGATCTTGTAGTCAAGAATGGAGGGAGGGAATTCCTTAGACTTGAGAGGAAGTCAGGCTAGAAAGGTAATCCTTTTGAACAACACCTGTTCTTGCCGGCATTGGAAATATTTATTTTAAGGTCCAGACCTATTCACTAGTTAACAAGCACAGCAGTTGGGAGAAGGTTAGAGTAAAGGTCTCAAGATTTTACTGTGATGCTGATTGCGGCATCAAAATCAGGCAGGGCTTTCACAGCTGTATTACTTTGGGGCACCTGCCTACATGATAGTGATTTCTAGCTCTTCACTGCTTTGTTGTTGTTGTTCAGTTGTTAAGTCATGTCCGACTCTTCATGACCCCATGGACCATAGCATGCCAGGCCTTCCTGTCCTCCACTCTCTCCCAGAGTGTGCTCAAGTTCATATTCATTGCATCGGTGATGCTATCGAGCCATCTCATCTTCTGCTGCCCCCTTCTCCTTTTGCCTTCAATCTTTCCCAGCATCAGGGTCTTTTCCATGGAGTTTTCTCTTTGCATTAGGTGGCCAAAGTATTTGAGCTTCAGCTTCAGTATCTGTCCTTCCAAGGAGCAGTCAGGGTTGATTTCCTTTAGGATTGATTGATTGATTTGACCTCCTTGCAGTCCAGGGCACTCGTAAGAGTCTTCTCCAGCACCACAGTTTGAACGCATCAATTCTTCGGCGCTCAGCCTTCCTTACAGTCCAGCTCTCACAGCCATATGTTACTACTGGGAAAACCATAGCTTTGATTATACGAACCTTTGTCGGCAAGGTGATGTCTCTGCTTCTTACTATGCTGTCTAGGTTTGCCATAGCTTTCCTCCCAAGGAGCAAGCGTCTTTTAATTTCATGGCTATAGTCACTGTCTGTGGTGATCTTGGAGCCCAAGAACATAAAATCTGTCACTGCTTCCACTTCTTCCCCTTCTATATGTCAGGAAGTGATGCGGCCAGATGCCATGATCTTCGTTTTTTTAATGTTGAGTTTCAAACCAGCTTTTGCACTCTCCACTTTCACCCTCAACAAGAGGCTCTTGAGATCCTCTTCGCTTTCTGCCATTAGGGTGTTATCATCTGCGTATCTGAGGTTGTTGATAATTCTCCCAGCAATCTTAATTCTGACCTGTGATTCATCCAACCTGGCGTTTCTCATGATGTACTCTGTATATAAGTTAAATAAGCAGGGCGACAATATACAGCCTTGTCGTACTCCTTTCCCAATTTTGAACCAATCGGTTGTTCCATGTCTGGTTCTTACTGTTGCTTCTTGACCCTCATAGCTTTCTCAGGAGACAGGTAAGGTGGTCTGGTACTCCCATCTCTTTAAGTATTTGCCACAGTTTGTTGTGATCCACACAATCAAAGGCGTTAGCATAGTCAATGAAGCAGAAATAGACATTTTCCTGGAATTCTCTTGCTTTCTCCATGATCCAGTGAATGTTGGTGATTTGATCTCTAGTTCCTCTGCCTCTTCGAAACCCAGGTTGTACTTCCAGTAGTTCTCGGTTCACATGCTGCTGAAGCCTAGCTTGTAGGATTTTGAGCATCACCTTGCTGGCATGGGAAATGAGCACAATTGTGTGGTAGTTTGAACACTCTTTGGCGTTGCCCTTCTTTGGAATTGGAATGTAAACTGACCTTTTCCAGTCTTGTGGCCACTGTTGAGTGTTCCAAATTTGTTGGCATATTGAGTGCAGCACTTGAACAGCATCATCTTTTAGGATTTTAAATAGCTCAGCTGGAATACTGTCATCTCCACTAGCTTTGTTTTAGTAATGCTTCCTAAGGCCCACTTGACTTCACTCTCTAGGATGTCCGGCTCAAGTTCAGTGAGCGCACTATCATGGCTATCAGGGACATTCAGATCTTTCCTGTATAGTTCTTCTGTGTATTCTTTCCACCTCTTCTTAATCTCATCTGCTTCTGTGAGGTCCCTGCCTTCTTTGTCCTTTATCATGCCCGTCTTTGCACAAAACGTTCCCTTGAGATCTCCGATTTTCTTGAAAAGATCTCTAGTCTTTCCCATTCTGTTGTTTTCCTCGATTTCTTTGCATTGTTCATTTAAGAAGGCCTTCTTGTCTCTCCTTGCTGTTCTCTGGAATTCTGTATTCAGTTGGATATATCTTCCCCTTTCTCCCTTGCTTTTCGCTTCCCTTCTTTCCTCAGCTACTTGTAAAGCCTCATCAGACAGCCACTTTGCTTTCTTGCATTTCTTTTTCTTTGGGATGGATTGAGTTGCTGCCTCCTGAACAATGTTACAGACCTCTGTCCATAGTTCCTCAGGCATTCTGTCTATCAGGTCTAATTCCTTAAATCTATTCCTCACCTCCACTGTATATTCAGAAGGGATATGATTTAGGTCATACCCAAATGGTTTAGTGGTTTTCCCTACATTCTTCAACTTAAGCCGGAATTTTGCAATAAGAAGTTCATGATCTGAGCCACAGTCAGCTCCAGGTCTTGTTTTTACTAACTGTATAGTGTTTCTCCATCTTTGGCTGCAAAGGGCATAATCAATCTGATTTTGATATTGACCATCTGGTGATGTCCATGTGTAGAGTCGCCTCTTGTGCTGTTGGAAAAGAGTGTTTGCTATGACCAGCGTGTTCTCTTGGCAAAACTCTATTAGCCTTTGTCCTGCTTCATTTTGTACACCAAGGCCATGCTTGCCTGTTTCCCAGTTATTTCTTGACTTCCTACTTTAGCATTCCAATCCCCTATGATGAAGAGGACATCTTTTTTGGTGTTAGTTCTAGAAGGTGTTGTAGGTCTTCATAGAACCGATCAACCTCAGCTTCTTTGGCCTCAGTGGTTGGGACATAGACTTGAATTACTGTGATGTTGAATGGTTTGCCTTGGATTTGTACTGAGATCATTCTATTGTTTTTGAGATTGTACCCCAGTACTGCCTTTCCCACCCTTTTATTGACTATGAGTGCTACTCCATTTCTTCTAAGGGATTCTTGCCCACAGTAGTAGATATAATGGTCACCTGAATTAAATTTGCCCATGCTTGTCCATTTTAGTTCACTGATTCCCAAGATGTCGATGTTCAAACTTGCCATCTCATGTTTGACCACCTCCAGCTTACCTTGATTCATTGATCTTACATTCCAGGTTCCTAAACAATATTGTTCTTTACAGCATCAGACTTTCTTTTCACCACCAGGCACATCCACAGCTGAGTGTCCTTTCGGCTTTGTCCCAGCTGCTTCACTCTTTCTGGTGCTACTTGGAAATTCCCTCTGCTCTTCCCCAGTAGTATATTGGACACCTTCCGACCTGAGGGTCTCATCTTCCGGCGTCATATCTTTTAGCCTTGTGAAACGTTCCATGGGGTTTTCTTGGCAGGAATACTGGAGTGGGTTGCCATTTCCTTCTCCAGTGGACCACATTTTGTCAGAACTCTCCACCATGACCTGTCCGTCTTGGGTGGCCCTGCATGGCATAGCTTATGGCTTCACTGAGTTACGCAAGCCCCTTTGCCACAACACGGCAGTGATCCATGAAGGGGTCTTCACTGCTTACATTGACGTTAATGCACGCAACATGACGTTGGAGGTAACTCTATAGACAACCAAGAGCCTCAGTCAACCTTGGATACTATAATATCTATCCTGAAAACCCATCCAGTGACCTCACATTAGAAACTCTCCCCAGGATCACGACCCTCAGCTTCTCAAGCCATGTATCTTCCTTTCCCCCGTGCAAGCCAAGACAGAACCATTTGTTCCTGCTATTCTGTCTTTGCAGAATGGGAACTCAGAACAGGAAGACGTTTCTCCTCCAGCCCCCACAAGGAGCTTTACTCCTGCTGTGAAGAACAAGTACCCGGGGGGGGGGGGGATACTGATCAGGACAGTTAGGGGGCAAAGGGTAAACCCTCCCCATACCTTCCCATACACCATTGCTGTAATTTCTCTCCAATACAAGCAAAAACCAGCTTTGTAACACCAAACATCACATCTAGTCTGACCCCTAGATTCTGGTTCATACTGCTTGACACAAGATCCTCCTTCTCTTGGGTCATCACTGCAGTTTCCAGTCCTATGCCTCAATGTATTGTGTCACTGGTTTCAAGTGATTGGTGACACAACACAAATTGCGTTAGTATATAGCCTCCTTCAACACAAATGGACTTAGGGCTGGATCTCATCTTACTCTTTCCATTATAGGTATTAAAACCTATATGGGTGTGTGTGAAATGTTTCCTTCTGGTACTTGATGGGCTTTTTAAAATGTGTCTTTCGAAAGAGACCAAAACATTTTGAGAGGTTTACCATTCTTTTCCAGTTATTGGGATTAATGCCAGTAAAGGAAAAACTATAATGACATCTGGTCTATAGCTATCTTTCCATGCTGGTTTAATGAAGAGTTCTGTAAGATCTAAAAGCTGGCATGTTTGCATACTTGCATAGCATAGCGACATACTTTCTCATATTTTACACAGACATCTGTGTCATCTGAGACATTTCATTAATGATAAAATACGCAGGGTCTAAATGAAAAAAGCAAACACTTTCTCCATTAATGAGCTGTTATTATGGACTAGCTCCCCAGGAAACTAATTAATACACCTCTTTGGATACATCTGGCCAACACCTGGCCAAAAATACCTTTTGTGGAAATGAAAGGCCCTCCCACATCCCTTAATGGGACAGACTCCTTTGCTACAATAAAGCACAGACTTCAGTGAGAATTTGGGTCTGCCCATTTGTCCTAGTAGCATTATAGCCCTGTGCTTGGCTGTTTCCAGTGGTTGGCAAAGTGGGCACTTGCTGAGGCCCAGAAGCCAATCAGTGGCCCAACAAGCCAAATGTTCAATGTTTGTCACCTTGTACATGGCCTCCAGGCAGGCCAGAGAGAGCACAAGTTTCTCAGCCTTCCTAAGGACCTGGTGCAATGAGAGATCTTGTCACATGCAAGCTCTTCTGCAATGCAGAGATGACCTGGAAGGGAGGATAGGTTATCCTTATGATGAATTAGAACGTAAGAAACAACATGAATCTCCCTTTTCTATTTCTTACCTTCCCAGGAAGCTCTGAAACACAGAGATCATGCTCCTCCAGGATCCTCTGCAATGAACAGAGGCAGAGGACCAGTGTAGTAGTACTAGGTGGAGCTAAGGAGACAGATATCAGGACAGAAAGCAGAGAGGTTGAAGAAAGGAGCCAGAGCAGACAATGGCTTGGATCCAGATTAAGAAACATGAAACGAGGTTGGTGGAAGTGAACCTCCCCATCCCATCCTCCCCATAGTAGCCCCTCAAGCTCCCTGCAGATGATACATAGACAGTTGGGGGACCCTGTTGAATGGGGTGAGCTGTGGTGTGTGTTTGGGGGGTGTCCCCCAAACCTGGGCAGAGGCACCTTCCTTGAGTCCATGGAGGGTAGTTCCTGGATCAAATGAGATGAGAAGCAGGAACCTGAGAAACCAACTAAGGAGGCAAAGAACCAGTTATGTAAATGGGAGAAACGGCACAGGAGGGGCTATGTGCTGGTGGTGGTGGTGGTGGTGGGAAGGTTTGGTAAGCAAGCAAGTGAGTCAGCAGTAGGCCAGGAAGGTCCAGGAGATGGAGGAAGGGGCTGAATATTTCTTTGAAGTAAAGAACCCAGTTTCTGTCCACAATCTCTGCTGCACATATTCTGAGAAGACTGCACATCTCACACACACACACACACACACACACACACACACACACACACGTCTATTTGAGAAGCCAAATCTGTCTTCTGATTTGTAATGTAATTTGAAATCTGTCTGTAATGCTGTGTCTTCTCATGGATGTAGATATGTATGTTGTACTTCTCTGACATTACATTTGCACACATCTCCAGACACAGGTGTTGCTCAGGTGAGCACATTGGCCTCTTTAAAAGTAATGCACAAAACAGCCCCTCTGGCCATAAAGGAACATGGGGCCCTGCTACTAACGTCCTGCAGGCCTGAGTCCCATATCAAGGCGGATTCCAGAGCCTTTTTGTGACCAGAGCCGATCCCTGACAAAGTGCCCCCCACCTTGCTGCTGCCAGGGAGTCTCTTGTCATCTGCGCTGTGAGATTTCCTCTGTACCAAGGGATCTCTGTCTCATACTGCTTTGAAGGAGCTCCTCCTCAGTGATGGGGCCAGGGGGCAGGACTAATTGGAGTGCTGGCATTTATGGGCTGCTGCCTATTACTGGAGACAGAGCTAGATGCCATGGATTAGCCAGCTGCCCTGCAGACCCAGCTGAGCATTGTGCTGCCTCCACCCTCCCTCCCTGCTTGGCTGTCATGGTGCTGCTGTAATGAGCTGGGGAAGGGTGAGCTGGGCTGCTGCAGTCCTCCTCATCTCAGATGGGTACAGCTGAGCTACAGTATCTCCTAGCACACAGTGGTATAATTAGTGCCAGGGGCAGTCGAGGTGGTGTAGCCCTCCTAATGAGCTGAGCCCCAGGCCCTTTCATTTCTTTCCAGAGCCTGGAATCCCGGCACCTGAAGACCCTGACTTGAATGGGTAGCAGCAAGCAAGCAGGAGCAGTTGTAATTTTTTAAAAGTGCTTATCCTGTGATGGGTTTGTGGGCAGGTGCCCCACGCAGGAAGAAATACAGGGCTGGAAAAAAGCTGCAGGCTATCCATTCCAACAGCTTGCAATGATGAGGCAGGCAACTGCCTCTCTATTCGTAACAGATAGATCCATATGTTGCAGGGTGGGCAACTCGTGGCCCTCCAGATGTTTTGGCCTACAATTCCCATCATCTCTCACCATTAGCTATGCTGGTTAGGGCTGATGGGAGTTATGGGCCAAAGCACCCAGAAGGCCACAAGTGGGCCACCCCTGATACAATGGAAACAGTCAATCTGGGATGGCCACCCAAGTTGCTGGAGGTAGCCAAAAAGCTTAGACTTCAAGGAGGGTGCACCATGCCTTTCCGCCTACCAACTTGGGGTTAAGCAACCCAGAAGTCCCTCCTCAAAACCTTTCAGTGGAAACCAGCTTCCTTCTTCTTTGCTACAAGCTTCCCTATCCAGCCCATTGTATTTATATCTTGTTTTTCATAGCTTTTGTCTTTCCTTATTTCCTTTCTGGGTTTCTCTATCTTTTCACTGTGTATTCCCTCCAAATGGCTGTCCTTCACCCCACTGCCACCAGTCGGCCTTTCGCTTCTTTTAACTGTATTGTTTCATTTCGTGTCCCAGCATTTTGTCAAGCTTTTTCTCTTGCTGTTGCATTCCTCCTCAGAGTGTATTTTAAGGAATGCTTTCCTTTGACAGCTTCTGAGTTATTTCACTGGCAGTAAACTGACACCCTCACAAGCTTCTCCCAATATCAGAGAACAATAGTGCAACCTTTTGTGGTGCTGAAAGCAACACATCAATCCAACTAAATCAGTTCAAACAATATATTCTAACCTCAGCAAGCTTTTATGCTAGTTACATAATTATACAGCAGTTATCCTATCACTGCAGGGGTTCTCATACAATGGCATAATGAACCTCCCTAAGTCAAAAAGGAAATTGCTTTAACCTCTCAGAGGGCAACACAAACAAAAGAATGGCTGATTACTCATTTGTCAGTGCTTACTCAGCTCAGACTAAGAGAAAACAATGTCCAAAGAAAAGGAGGGCAGGTCCATGGAATAATTTAAGGTCCCTTTCCCCAAGGGCATCAAACAAACAGAAAACAGTGGCATGCCAGATGGCAATTAAGGTTGGTACCTTAATTGGCTGATGGGGTGGCCTAGGAGCGAGTGCTGGGCTGACCGGCCACACTCTCTTACAAAAACATTCACCTGCCAACAACAACATATGCTGCCCTTCTCATGGAAACTGTGCCTATTTTGTAACTCACACACAAGGACTCTGTCCTTCCGGCTTGGCTGACATGCTGACTACTTCCATGCTGGCATGAGGCTTACTCCAAGATGTTGAAGAGAGGAACTGAGGAAACAGCATGAGTGACTGTTAGCAATTATCCATGTGTTCACACATCTACACACATATCAATTGTCACTGGAAAAACCAAAATTAATAGGGAAATTCATGAGTAGTTGCTATTTTCTGCTGTTTCTGCACCTTTTTCCTAGCCACATGCTGGGAGAGGACTTTTAAGCCCAGCTGTTTCTCTGGCTGTTGTATTGGCAGCAGGCAAACAAGTAGACTGTCAAGGGAGAAGGAAGGAAGAGCAAAGAGAGGGAAATTGGCCTGTGGACTAGCTGGCAATCATCCATGAGCTGAATTGAGCTGGGGGGTTGCTAGTTGCCAACCACAACTATATAGGCTCCCTGCATAGTTAATTGATGCTAGAATGGAGAGTCAACTTACCCACAATTGTGCAAGTGTATGAGCTGTCTGCTGCTAATTCTAAACAGCTGGAGAATCTTCACCAGTAAACCAGTTACCTCAATAGTTCCTCTAAAAGATATGTGTTAAAACAGCCTTCCCAAACATGGTGCCCTCCTGATGCTGGGAAAGACTGAAGGCAAAAGGAGAAGGGGATGGCAGAGGATGAGATGGCTAGATAGCATCACCGATGCAATGAATATGAACCTGAGCACACTCCGGGGGAGAGCGGAGGACAGGAAGGCCTGGCGTGCTATGGTCCATGGGGTCACGAAGAGTCGGACACAACTGAACGACTGAACAACAACAACAACTCCCATAATCTCTAGCCAGCATGGCCAATGGGAGTTATAGTACAAAATATCTGGAGGCACCCAGTTGGGGAAGGCTGTATTAAAGCTTAAATAAACTGCACTCCTTCTGTCCTCTTTTAAATCCTTTCTTTGGTGACGGTCCTATAACAACAATGTACATATTCACACCAAAATCGGAGAGATCACCTTGAAGCAACGTCTACAACAAGTCATTCCCTGCTGCAAGTTATGGAAAGTTTCTGCTGTGCGTATGGAATTTCAGGAACATGTGATGCTTTATCTGAACTGATGTATGGAACGAATGTACAAAACCGTGAAATAGTATCTCTGGAATGGAAAATCACTTAATGACATGTCTCACACCACCAGGTTTAATCAGTGAACTCCAAAAGCCACAAGATGGAGGGAATATTAATAAAAACATACACACGTTACGAGGAAAGCTAGTGTGTCCATGCCTAGATCTTGTATCTGAGAAAGGTGTTAAACGGTGGGAGAGGATGTTGTCCTCAAGTGCCCTAATCAAGTACGCAAACACAGGTTCCACAGGGTGCTCTGGAGATGAGAGATGCCAAACTGTCGCAAAAACATTAATGATCTCAAATATCTCCAATTGGGAGCCAGGGGAAGGAGAGGAAGGGACAGCTCAGAATAAAGCTGTGTTTGATTCCATGTTCAGAGTCTGTAGACTTCTGAGTACCAGATGCTGAGGACAAACAGCAGGAGAGGGTTGGTTGCTTTCTGTTGATCTCCTAGTGGGCTTCCCTAGCTGGACACTGTGAGAAACAGGATGCTGGACTAGATGTATTTTGGGTCTCATATAGAATCATAGAATCATAGAATAGTAGGGTTGGAAGGGGCCTACAAGGCCATCGAGTCCAACCCCCTGCTCAATGCAGGAATCCAAGTCAGAGCATCCCCGACAAATGGCTGTCCAGCCTCGTCTTGAAGGCCTCCAGTGTGGGAGAGCCCACCACCTCCCCAGGTAATTGGTTCCATTGTCGTATTGCTCTGACACTCAGGAAGTTTTTCCTGATGTTCAGCCAGAATCTGGCTTCCTGTAACTTGAGCCCATTATTCCGTGTCCTGCACTCTGGGATGATCAAGAAGAGATCCTGGCCTTCTTCTCTGTGACAACCTTTCAAGTACTTGAAGAGTGCTATCATATCTCCCCTCAGTCTTCTCTTCTCAAGGCTAAACATGCCCAGTTCTTTCAGTCTCTCTTCATAGAGCTTTGTTTCCAGTCCCCTGATCATCTTTGTTGCCCTCCTCTGAACCCTCTCCAGTTTGTCTGCATCCTTCTTAAAGTGTGGTGCGCAGAACTGGACACAGTACTCCAGATGAGGCCTAACCAGTGCTGAGTAGAGGGGAACTAGTACTTCCCGGGATTTGGAAGCGATGCTTCTATGAATGCAGCCCAAAATAGCATTTGCCTTTTTTGCAGCCACATCACATTGTTGGCTCATATTCAGCTTGTGATCGACAACAATTCCAAGATCCTTCTCGCTCGTAGTGTGGTTGAGCCACGTATCCCCCATCTTGTAACTGTGCATTTGGTTTCTTTTTCCTAGGTGCAGAACTTGGCATTTGTCCCTATTAAATGCCATTCTGTTGTTTTCTGCCCAGCGCTCCAGTCTATCCAGATCACTTTGAATTTTGTTTCTGTCTTCCAAAGTATTAGCTATCCCTCCCAATTTTGTGTCATCTGCAAATTTGATCAGCATTCCCTGCACCTCCTCCTCCAAGTCATTAATAAAAATGTTGAAGAGCACTGGGCCCAGGACTGAGCCCTGCGGTACCCCACTCGTTACCTCTCCCCAGCTTGAGAAGGTCCCATTGATAAGCACTCTTTGAGTCCGATTCTGTAGCCAACTGTGGATCCACCGGATCGTTGTTTCATCTAGCCCACTTCGAGCTAGTTTGCTCATCAGGATATCATGGGGCACTTTGTCGAAAGCTTTGCTGAAGTCGAGGTATATGATGTCTACAGCATTCCCACGGTCTACAAGGGAGGTGACTTGATCAAAAAATGAGATCAGATTTGTCTGGCAGGACTTGTTTTTGACAAATCCATGTTGGCTTCGAGTAATCACGGCATTGTTGTCAAGGTGCTCCCAGATGGATTGCTTTATGATCTGCTCCAGAATTTTCCCAGGAATTGATGTCAGACTGACTGGTCTGTAGTTCCCAGGTTCCTCCTTTTTACCCTTTTTGAAGATAGGGACAACGTTAGCTCTCCTCCAGTCATCTGGCACTTCCCCCGTCCTCCATGATTTCTCAAAGAGAATAGACAGCGGTTCTGAGAGTTCTTCTGCCAGTTCCTTTATGACTCTAGGATGCAGTTCATCTGGCCCTGGAGATTTGAACTCATTCAAAGTAATGAGGTGTTCCTTGACCATATGCCTGTCGATCTCAAGCTGCAATCCTGCCCCTTCAGCCTGTACTTCGCCTTTGCCAGGGGGGTCATAGACCCTCTTTTGGGAGAAGACAGAGCCAAAGTAGGAATTGAGCACCTCTGCCTTTTCTTTGTCATCTGTTATCATTTTTCCATCCTTATTTAATAGCTGAACCACCATTTCTTTCCTCTGCCTTTTACTATGCACGTAGCTGAAGAAAGCCTTTTTGTTGTTTTTAACATCCCTTGCTAACCTCAGCTCATTCTCAGCTTTAGCCTTCCTGACGCCATCCCTGCAATTCTGTGCTATCTGCCTGTACTCTTCCTTTGTTACTTGGCCTTCTTTCCACTTCCTATATGTGTCCTTTTTTGTTTTCAGGTCATCCCTAAGCTTTTTGTGAAGCCACATTGGCTTCTTCTGTTGTCTTCCACCTTTTCTTCTTGTTGGAATTGTTTGTGATTGTGCCTTGAGAATTTCCTTTTTTAAAAGCTCCCACCCATCTTGGACTCCTTTTCTCGCTAGCATCGCTTGCCATGAGACCTTACTGATCATTGTTCTGAGTTTATGAAAATCAGCTTTCCTAAAATCCAGGGTACACATTTGACTACACTCGGCTTTTGCTTCCCTTAGAACCAAGAACTCAAGTACAACATGGTCGCTTTCCCCCAGAGTTCCTGTAACTGCTACTTTATCCACTAAGTCATCTCTGTTGGTTAGGATCAAGTCAAGGATAGCCGATCCTCTAGTTCCTTCCTCTACTTTCTGTAGGAGGAAGTTATCCGCCACACAAGTCAGGAATTTCCTGGAGGGGCCATGTTTTGCAGAATTTGTCTCCCAACAAATATCGGGGAAATTGAAGTCCCCCATTACTACTACATCATGCTTCCTTAAAACATTGGCTATTTGCTTTTCAAAAGTTTCATCCTTGTCTTCTCCTTGATTGGGTGGCTGGTAGTAGACTCCGACCACCAGGTTCCTTTTATTCTTTGCTCCATTTATTTCAACCCAGATGCTCTCGATGGGGCTACCAAGCTCATCCTCCTGTATTTCTGTGCAGAGATATGTATTTTTCACATACAGTGCAACCCCACCTCCCTTTCTGTTCCTCCTGTTCTTTCTGAACAAGTTATATCCTTCAATTGCTGTATTCCAGTCATGAGAGTCATCCCACCAAGTCTCAGTTATACCTATCAGGTCATAATTTCCCTCTTGTATTAAGAGTTCAAGTTCGTTCTGTTTGTTTCCCATACTCTGGGCATTAGTATATAGACATCGAAGACCATGTGCTTCATAGTCTGGCTTTCTTCCTACATGTGTCTGAAGACTATTATTGGGCGCTATCAGAGCTGTTCTCTCCATTGCAGTGCATGCGCCTATGTCCACTGTTACCCCCAACATTACATCTCCCTTCCCCGTAGAATTCAGTTTAAAGCCCTCCTGATGAAGTTCTTCATGCTGTGGCCAAACACATTCTTCCCAGCCTTTGTGAGGTGCAACCCATCCCTAGCCAACAGCCCATCTTCCAGGAAGTATAGCCCGTGGTCCCAGAATCCAAATCTCTCTCGTCGGCACCACCTTCGTAGCCAGTCATTCACCTGGAGTATTTTTCGTTCCCTTTCTATCCCTCTTCTAACTACTGGAAGGATGGATGAGAAAACTATCTGGGCCCCAAAGTTCTTGAGTTTCCTTCTCAAAGCTTCAAAGTTTGACGTGATCTCTTCGTAGCTCCACTTGGCGGTATCATTTGTTCCCACATGGATGAGAAGAAAGGGATACCTGTCAGTGGGCTTTATGAGTGCAGGCAACCTTTCAGTCACATCTCTAATCTGTCCTCCCGGGAGACAACATACCTGGCGAGTCCATGGGTCTTCGCGACATACTTGGGTCTCGATCCCACGCAGCAAGGAGTCTCCCACTACTACCACTCTTCTCTTCTTCTTCTTGTAGGCCTGGGTTTCATCACCTCTGTTTGACTGACCTTTAGCCTCTTGCTCACTCTCATGCAGGTTCCCCTGTGATTCTTCCTCTGCAGGCTGTCCTCCAGTCTCATCTGCAAGTACCTGGAATTGGTTCCACAGCTCCACTGCTTCCACTGGTGCAGAGTGGCGTCTAGTTCTTCCTCTCCTAACTGTCACCGTTTTCCAAGGAGTATCCTCTATTCCATCTTTCTTCACCTCAGCATTTCCCACTGCCTCATCTTGCTGTTGCTCTTCAAGCTTCTGGTCTGCACTTTGCTGCTGTAGTTCCCCCATTCTGTCCAAGAACTCTTCGTGTTCTCTTATTCCCCGGAGGGTCGACAGTCGCCGCTCCAGTCCACTTACTTTTTCCTCCAGCAGCGTGATCAACTTGCACTTGTTGCAGGTGTAGGCCATGTTGTTCTCAGGCAAGAAAACAAACATTGCACACACCTTGCAGGTCACCACCACTGGAGAGTCTTGTCCTTCCATAGCCTCTTTTCCCTTTTGTGTCTAGCTTTGTGATTGTTCTAGACTAGCCTGTGCCTGCTCCTCTACTCAATAGAGGTTAAAAGCAGAGTCCCACTGGTGTGGAAGTGTGTGCTACAAGTCAAATAAATGAAAAAAAGTTAGTAAAAAAAATTAAAAAAATGTTAGGGGCCTCCCCCTTGACCTCCCCTGCCGAACTCCCCTGGCCAACTCCTGTTTGCTTCCCCTGTTGGCTCGCTCTCTGGGAGCTTGCCTGCTTCTGTAGTCCCTGGACCAGCTGGAGCAGCTTGCTCTGCTCTGCTCTGCTCAGCTGGGAGGCGGGAAACAGACTGAAGCTTCCCGCCCAGTCAGCTGCTGGGAGTACTCAGGCCACACACACCCAATTCAGTTGGAGCTCTCAGAAGCACCTGGTGAGCTCACAGCCAATCAGAAGGATAAAGGGCAGCGCCCTGGGCTTCCTGCAACCCACTTACCTCTTAGCCTCTGTCTCCTTTGTCTCTTCAACCACTGCAACTCCCCTGGCCAACTCCCGTTTGCTCCCCCTGTTCGCTCGCTCTGTCCGCTCGCTCTCTGGGAGCTTGCCTGCTTCTGTAGTCCCTGGACCAGCTGGAGCAGCTTGCTTTGCTCTGCTCTGCTCAGCTGGGAGGCGGGAAAAAAAATCTGATCCAGCATGGCTCTTCTTCTGTTCTTCTAAGTTAAAGTGTTGTTGGCATAATGGTGAAAACAGCGGGATTTGGTTTATGTAAACAGACCCAGCTGGTTGGCAGCCTTATTACACAGACCAGCCATGGTTGCACTGGTGCAAATAGTGACATCATCATAATCTTACGGTGCAATCCTATCAGGATAGGCAGCCACCTCTGAACTCGGAGGCGACTGCCTATCCAATGCAGGGCAGGAGAAGGGCGGAGGGGATTGTCCCCTCCACGCTTCAGCCACCCTGCATTTGCAGAATCAACCCTGAGTGCTCTTTGGAAGGACAGATACTGAAGCTGAAGCTCAAATATTTTGGCCACCTAATGTGAAGAGAAAACTCCCTGGAAAAGACCCTGATGCTGGGAAAGACTGAAGGCAAAAGGAGAAGGGGACGGCAGAGGATGAGATGGCTAGATAGCATCACCGATGCAATGAATACGAACTTGAGCACACTCTGGGAGAGAGCGCAGGACAGGAAGGCCTGGCGTGCTGTGGTCCATGGGGTCACGAAGAGTCGGACACGACTGAACAACAACAAGCCGATTTCAGCTATCTAGCCATGGGAAGGCGGATTGGGGGAAGTGGCTGCCAGATGACACAGAGGATATGTCGTACCAGCATTTCTGCCTTCCCCGCCCTGGTACACCTCCAGGAACGCCCTGTTTTCGCCGCTCCATGCTCCTCTTCTGAGCGCGGAGTGTGGGGCCATTTTGAGCTGCCTGCGAGACAGTGTGGGAGGGGGGGAAGGTTGGTTGTCAGGGGACTGACCTCAGAGTGCGGGCTCTGAGGTCGGTTCCTAGAAACTGACGTTTCCAGGGAAATGACATATCCTATGGCCATCTAGCTGCTGACCAACGGCCATAGGATTGCTCCCTTGATTAATAATATCCAACCTTTTCCTCTTGCAAGGAACCAAATATGGCTTACATGATCTCCTCCTCTCCATTTTAACATCACAACAACCCTGTGAGGTAGGTTAGGCTGAGAGTCAGTGACTGGCTGAAGTCAGCTTCATGGCTGAATGGGGACTAGAACCTGGATCTCCTGAGTCCCAGTCTAATGCTCTAACCACTATACCACATGGGACACCATAACTGATGGCAGATTCTAGTACTGCTAACTGCCTGAGTAAGTTGTTCAGTTAAAAGCATAGAACACTGAACTGGAAGTGGAGTGGGGTAGAAAAGAGGTACAAAGATATGTACACAGTCTTAGGGCAATTCCATGTTTTGACTGGCACTCCTGGTCTGCCATTTGGACCAGCATGGGGCTGGCACAGTCCCTGTTGGATATTAAGTGCTCTGAATGAGCAAACATTACACATGAATAATCTTCAACCTAGAAGCTTCCTAATCCGTAATATGATGTACTCTTAGACCTTCAGGGGTCCTGAACTACATTCCTGGTGACTTGCTATATACATGTGGTATATGATGTAGTAATCACAGAACTGAACACATCGCCCTAAAGAAAGCCCCATTTCAACCAGAATGGCAGCCATGCTTCTGTCTGTGCTGAAGGAAGAAAAGGTAGCCAGTATGAAGCCTCAGGCAAAGCAGAGCAGCCAGTGCCCCCAAAGCCATTCCTGTCAGTTCTGGATAATGAAAACAAGGTCTCCAGGATGCAGAAATGCACCAGGGATTTCGATGGATGGTTGGTGTTTGATGTATGAGGCGAGTTAAATTGGTATCAATAAATACTAACCCTGGAATGACGTTCTTTAATTATCAGCGCAGATTATACATCACTTCAAAGCAAACAAACAGCACGCATCGGGCCACAGAGGAGCCGTGTGCAAAATGCAAAGCAGAGGCTGGAGACAGCAGTGCCGCAGAGCAGCTGAGAACTGCAAAGTGCATGGTTAGGAGGGTGCGTAATCTTGCAGGGCACTGAGCAGAAAACCTTAGGCCCAGTCTCCAAATTTATACCTCTAAGATGTTCTCGGCTTAGAATAATTGTATGGGAAAAGACATGGGAGTGTGTGGATTAGATGGGGTGAGGGGTGGTAATTTCTGGCAGGGAACTGGCTTTCACCTTTCCTTGTGGGGCCTAGCTTGGCTTGGCTTGCATGGCCTCTGTGGATTTACTGGTCTTGCTGTGTGCTTCCTTCCTGCTTGGAGTACGCTCCAGACTGAACAGCAGTACGGCCTCAGAGAGCTTGTATTGGTCCGGCTGTTGAGCAGAGTATTGAACTAGACAGATTTTAAAGTGCGAAGGTAGGCGGATCCCTTCCAGTTTTGTGATTCTATGACCTTTCTCTAAGAGAGGGACAACTTGTGGCCATCCCCCCCCCCCACTCCCCATGACCCAACTATGAGACGAGTAGTACCTGCTTCCAAGCTAAGCAGATACTTTAAGGAGTGGCCAAATTTCCATATACTCTCTGCTGCCATTAGACATTTTCACACCTGAAGCAAAAATAATAATAAAGACCAAGAAAAAAAAATCACAACGAATCTCTAGATAGCAGCTCATTTTTTAAAAAATGACACTCAAATACAGAGAGAAGAGGCAGGGAAACGGTGTTCGCCTCTGGAATATGTTGCCTGAAATCCTGTTTTATTTTATGGTAGAGCAGGTCTTGCTTACATTTGGGCAACTGCTGCTCCCACCCTCCATGGAACCCAAACAGCAGCATCCACAAACATAATGAAGTGAAATGAAACTCAGGATTGACTAGAACAGGGTTCAGTTGACCCCACAATGAAAGCACAGCAGCATCCCTCTCAAGGGGTTGCTACACCTCTGCTCATGGACAGTGAAAAGGTGTGCGTGTGCTGAACAGGCAGTGCTGGGGCAGAAGATGGATGAGAATCTACGGGCAAGGTAACAGCAGGAAGGCAAAAGAGGAAAGGTAGGTAGACTTGTTGACCATAAGGAAAAAAATCCAATATCTGCGTTGCTGTAATACCTTTATTAGACCAACCAAAAAGATCACCAAAAAATGTGCAAGCTTTCGAGATCCCCAGATCTCTTCTTCAGGCAAGATGTCAAAAAGGCAGGGCAAGGGGGGGGAGGGGACAGAAGGTGACAAGATGGTGTTGTCACATTGCCTACAAATCCAGGTTAGTCCCCAGTGCAGTGTGGGAGGAAGAGCAGGTCAGCAGGTCATTGTGATGGTTGCAGGAGGGCTCTGGGGAGGGATGGTTATGGGGAGAAGGGGGGGGGATGTTGCAGCCTCCATTTGCGGGAATATAGTCCAGCTATTCTCAGGAGTGTTCCACTCAGTTCCCCAGTGGTTTTCACAGTGACGCGGCCACAGTCACACAGGGTGTGGTTTTCACAGTGACAGGTCACACAGTCACACAGGCCACAGGGTGATGCAATGGGATGGACTCCACATGGCCCGGGAAAAGGAGGGGAATGCACGGATGCCGAGGAGACAGCGAGGTGCTTTGACACAAGAGGGAAAAAAAGGTGATTTTCTCTGGTCAGGGGAAGCTGGGTTTTGGTTTGGGACTGAGCTCAAGATGAGGACGAAGCCTTTTCTCACGTCCTTTTAAGGCCGTGGCAAGCGGCCTCTGGAGATACCAGGGGGCCGGGGTTGAAGGGCGAGAGCGGCGCAGGGCGAGCGAAGGCGCCCTCGCGGCAAGAACGTGGCCGGCCGGGCCGGACGTACGCGCGCCGCGCCTTTCCGCGCTGGGAGGCTCCTCCAGCGAGCGGGGCCGTCCTGGCGCGGCGCAGCGCCGCGCCTGCGAGCCGCGGGCGGCGTAGGGCAGCGTCGCCCGGCCTCCGCCCAGCTGGCCGGGGGCGGAGGCGCCGCCGCCTGAGCTCCGCCCCGAGCCGCGCGCAGTCTGCGCCGGGCCGCGGACGCTGCCCGGCTCGCCCCGGGGCGCTCTCGGGCTGCCCGGCCGCCGTCCGTCGTCATGGCACCGCTGCGCTTTGCCGCCAACCTGAACTGGCTCTTCCAGGAGCAGCCGACGCTGCCCCAGCGCATGGAGGCGGCTGCCCGGGCTGGCTTCCGGGCGGCTGAGCTGGGCTTCCCCTACGCCTGCGGCGCGGCGGAGCTGCGGGCGGCGGCAGAACGGGCCGGGCTGGAGCTGGTCCTGCTCAATACCCCTCCAGGTACCAGCCGAATTGGGCGTCGCTGTCGGCTGCCCCCGCCGCTGCCCCCGCTGTATACGCCCAGCCGCGGACCCCTCCCCGGACCTGCGTGGCACAGGCCAGTGGCTCCGCAGGCGCCCGAGAGAGCTCCGCTAGTAGGGGGAGCGAGCGCCTCGGGGCGGGAGGCCCTGTGCTCGCCTACCAGGCGGACCTCAGTAGGTCAAGCTTTCCTGCTTCCGCGTCTCCGTGCAAAGAAAACAATTCTCCTCTTTGGGGCCAGTTGTTGCCCGCTTGTTAAAGGCACAGCTGCTGATTCAGCCTTCCCCAATCGGATGCCTTCCAGATGTTTTGGGCTACAATTCCCTGAATTCCTGACCGTTGTTCATGCGAGCTGGGGCTGATGGGAGCTGAAGTCCATAACATCCGCAGGGATCAGGTTGGGGAAGGTTGCTTATTTTTATTTTATTTTTAAGTGGCAATTCTCTCCTGGTATCAGTTCAAATGTTCACTGCCAGCCGGTGTCACGCATTCCTGCAACTGTTGAGTACAAGTCAGTTCCATTATCTCTTATCCTGCTCCTCTGTGTCACCTTGGATGCCCAAGATAATGCCCAACATCATTTCCTTCTGGGCAGACTATGCTCTGAGATCTTGTTCCAACTTCTAACCTCTTAAACCTTGCTATAATCCTTACTGCCTCCTGAGATGGCCTTTCCCCTCACACTCAGAGCAGTGGCTGATGAGAAGAAAGGGTGGCTGGTTTTAGGTGCCTGGGGCTTGCCTGCCAAGGACTCTGGAGATAAACTTGTTCTGTGCCTCTTGCCTCTGCCTGACCTCAAAGAATATGAACATTGAGCACTCATTCGCACTTATAGCAGCAGGTGTCCTATGTGGTGCATACCCCTTTCCTGTCTCAGTTTCCTTCCAGTCCACAAGGCCACTTTCTGGCCCAAACCTACCTACTGTGCTTACCCCCACCCGTAATACATATGTTACAGGAGGCTATTTTTTCTCAGGAAACCAAGACAAAGGTGACAAGGGTTTAGGTGCAGTACCTGGCCGGCAACCTGAATTCCGGGAGGGCCTCGCTTTGGCTGTGGAGTATGCCAAGGCCCTGAAATGTCCAAGGTAGTACTTTAATATATAGCTTGATCTGACAGTGGACTCAGTTGTATATGACACAATATCATCCCTTCCTTGGAGTAGTTGTTCCATGCAGGAATAATCAGACATCACTTTCCTTGTGGTCGCTATGTTACTGAGGGATCTTTTACAGGTTTTCTTACTACTGCACATCTTACTACTGTGAGGGGTAAAATAAGTTGCTGCCTTGCTCCTCATAGATCCATGCAAAAGCAGAGCCTCTTGCCTGGGAAAAAAATCAAAGGGTAAGTGGTTGTGTCTACCTATTTCTAAACTTGTCTGGTAGCAGCCTTGATTATTAATTATTATTAAAGGAGAGACAATCCATTGCTCTAGTTCTTGTTCTTTGGAAGTGCGGCAGGGGCACTTTGGAGCGTTCCCTGTAGTCCAGCCTTCCCCAACCTGGTGCCCTCCAGATGTTTTGGACTACCGCTTCCAGCATGCCTGACCATTGGCCATGCTGATTGAGATTGATGGAAGTTGAAGTCCAAAATATCTGGAGGGCACCAGGTGGGAGAAGCCTGGTCTAGTGCCTTTCTGTAATTCAGAGACAGTACTGGGCCATCTTTTCCGGATGCTGTGCTAGCTCACATGCAAGGACAGTATGGATATGTTTGTACTGTAATCTTATTACAGGCATTAGTTAATACAGGATCTTTCCACATTAAATACTTCTGATTCCCTGTATCAACTGCTGTTCCAAATTCTTGTTTGGGGTAGTTTCTTCTTGTATTAAATATGCGGCATACAGCTTGGGTGAGGATGGCCTTTGGAACATAAAAAGAGAGAGGACAAGGGTGAGATGGAGGGGAAACCTGTAAGAAGATAATTTCCTGTACTATTTCTTGGGGGGAAATGGCTTTAAGAAGGGTTGAAGGGAGATGGCTTGACGGACAGAAAATGGCAATTTAGTCGAGACCCAGGAAGTAGGAAGACATAAGTAGGAGAAGGAAACAAAGACTGGCAGTAGCAGATAAGCTTGCAATGAACAGAAAAAGGTAATAAGAGGGTACAGGGGAGGAGAGAGACTTCACCCAATAAATGCTGGAGGTGATAGTGAATATCCAGAGACCTCTTACACAAATTCTCCTGCAGTCCTTATTTAGTTCTTTGCCGGCCCAGGTGCTGGGAAAGCATCTTGGGAAAATATTCTAGGTAAAACTAGCTGCTTTCCTGATAAAAGTAATTCTGCGTTAAAAGTATACCTATGCAATCACCAACTAAGGATGATGTAATAAAACAAACCTCTCATTTTTAAAGGTTTTTATTTTCTAAAGGCAACAGAGTGGCATCTTTATAGATGAAAGAGCTGGTCATGGTAGTCATGCCAATCTTAGGTGGGCATGAGCTGCTGGTGCTGGTGAATGGAGTTGCTGTTGCAGCCAATAGTCATTCTGAATGAATGACCACATCGTGGATGAATCAAACTAGGTAGCTCAGTGTAGGTAGACAGCATGGAAGTATTGCTGCAGTTGCTGCTGTGTAGCTGAAATGAGACTTCTCTAGTCTCAAAGCTGGTGGAGAGAAAACCTTTTTTCAGAGTAGGAGCAGTGATATCTGCCAGAAGGCCAGGGTGATTGACAGATTCTCTTTGCTCTGGCAAGTGAGTAAGGCGATAACAGGGCTTAAAAGTTTTACTATTGCTTGTGATAGAGTAGCACAGAGGAAGTCAGAGAATGAGGACAATAATCAAGCAGAAGCTGGCTACTTTTTTCCTTTTCTTTGATGTGGCTCCTAGTTCGTGCTAGCAGTTTAAATGGTAATACTTCTTTGCAAGATTGTTCACATTTACTAATTAAAAGCTAAGGAACTTTTGTTAAAGCTTGGTGTTTTGTAAATTGAACCTATGCAGTCAGAATTAAGCACCCAGGTTATGCATAGAATTGTAGTTGTGCTCTGTAAACTGTTTTTTTAGTTCTTTTTTTGTTTTGATGGTATGTGTTTTATTATCAAGTCTTTAACAAGGGTTAAGCCAGGGTATAAACAGTAGACAAGTAGGATCAATTGATCGATCCATCCATCTAGCATCCAGGGGGCGTAACTATGGATTCTTCTTGGAGGCTTGACTTGTGGGGGCTGTCATGATGAACTCCTGAACTTCAGAAATTACCAATACTACTGACGTATGTTTAGGACAGTGCCAGAAGTTCACCGGCAATACCAATTTTGCAGCTCCTCACTAGGCCACTCCAGTCCCTAGGATTTCGGCAGAGAAAGCTGAACAAAAGTGGCATCACTGGTCGTTGCCCCATTCATAAGATTACGCTATTAAATGACATGAATTAATCTGGAAAAATGCACACCGATCTGTTTCTGTAACCACATGCAGAAACTTTGGTTAGAATCCACATTTTATATGTAAACAACACATGCATGGCAATGGTGAAAAATATCCATCTCTCCTACCAAAGTGACTGCATATGTCCAACATCAGGATTAAAGGATCCTAAAAGTCTATTCATCTATCTCCAGTGATCTTGTATATGTGGCCTGTGGGTGTTCATGAGCTAATAACCTAAGGCAAGCTAGGTGAGCTCATATTAAATGAACTGACTGTCATTGTATTGTTCTGATTACAGAATTTAGATGCTCTTGTCATGGCTGCTCTACATGGAAAGTAGTAGCCTGCCCCCATTATAAGCC
This sequence comes from Heloderma suspectum, assembly GCF_057233095.1. Lineage (NCBI taxonomy): Eukaryota > Metazoa > Chordata > Lepidosauria > Squamata > Helodermatidae > Heloderma > Heloderma suspectum. Next base: position 237,918,749 of record NC_139461.1, read on the forward strand.
TTATGCAGTGATGTGTGTTGACGGTTCAGTGCAGAAGATCACTTCATGGGTCTGTGCATCTCCTCAAGGCATGATTAAACCAGTCATGACATAGCCTTCATTGTGGTCGCATCATACCAGATGCCTTGAACTGAGGACGCATATCCATCAACACCGCTGCTTCTGGCCTTAGTCCATGCCAGAGGTAGTTGACTGTCCCTCTTCTATCCTGAGACAGCCCTATGCTTGTAGGATCCACATTATGGCTGGGCGACTTCCTATGGGTGCTGAACGGGAGGCAGTGTTAGCTGAGATGGAAGCCACCTTCATTGAGAACCTCAGATATGCTGCTGACATCCTGGCTCAGGTATGGGTTTGGTGGATATTCATTAGTTAGCAGATTGCACTGCTGCTTCAGAAGGGTCAGGTACCCACTTAACACTGTTTCCATAGGATAGTAATAGACCTTCCTGAGCTCCAGTAGCCAAAAGAATAGCAAGACATGCTCAGAGAAGCTCCAACTCAATTAGTTGACAAGCCTGGGCAACCAAGTCCAGGAGGTTGCACAGAGAGGAAGGATGCTGGTTAAGAGTTTGACATGGGCTAGGGGAGATTTAGGCACTCAAATAGTATGCATCAGGGTTATGATATTCATCCACAGCTGACACAGTAGAGGAGAGGAACTTAACAGCAAAATTTTCTGTCATGTGACAGTGTGGTGTAGTAGTTAGAGTGTTGAACTGGGACTCTGGAGATCAGTTCTAATCCCCCCCACTCAGCCAAGAAGCTCACTGAGTGACTTTGGGCCATTCGCTGACTCTCAGCTCAACTGTGAGGATAAATGGAGAGGAGGAGAGTTGTGTGAGCCGCCATGGGTTCCTTGCAAGAGGAAAAAGGGTGAGATATAACTGAAATCATCATCATCAGGGCTCTGAGTGACTGTTCTCCTATTTTTGTCTGGTGTTGCAGGAAAATCTGGTTGGTTTACTGGAACCTATAAATAGCCGGATTAGTGATCCCCGCTACTTTTTGACCACCCCACAGCAAGGTAAGCCAAAGCACAAGGCTTCCCCTTCACAGGCAGGGGCTGTGCTTCTAGCACAGGGGTAGGAAGTGTGGTGCCCATGGGCACCAATGTACCCCCCAGCAACTTTCTTGGCACCCACCAAGGTGCCCTACCCCTCCCACTTTTATAAATTAACACATTTTCTTAGCAGTTAGGATTGCTGTGGAATAAGTTTCTGTTGGTGCTGAAAAATGTGGGTTCAAAGGAGCTGTTTAGGGTGTTTGAGCTCAGATACCACCTTTGCCTCCTTTTTCACACTTCCCATGGCAGCCAATTTCTGGCGGTACCCAGGACAGTTTCTCAAATTGCTAAATATGCCCACAGCCCAAAATGTTTGCCTACCCCTGTTCTAGGGGCTACTCCAATACTGGAAAATGGGTACTGGGATTTGGAGATGCATAAGAAATGGAATTAGATGGCTTCTCTTCCAGAGTCACAGCCAAACACTTGTGATACTGTGAATCTGTATTCCCTCAGCTGCTGCCATTTTGAAGAAGGTGGGAAGCCCCAGCCTGAAGCTGCAGCTAGTGAGTCTGATAGGATGTATTTCCCTGCGGAGATTCTGATCCCACCCCTTGGCTGCAGGAGGTGGCATTGGGCCCAGAGTAGCTCTCTTGCTGCTTGCTGCAGCAGCTGCTCCCCAGCTAGAGACCAGCGGGGAGGATGAGCTGCAGGTCTCTATACTGTGAAAGGGAGAGGAAGGAGGCAGCAGTCTCTCTGCACCTGTACTGGCCTTGGACTAAAGGTCTGCTATTCTGTACATGGTTCATTCCACAGGATATTTTCCACTGCCAGATCATGGATGGTAGCCTGACTCAGAACCTGGAGACATACTTCCCAATCATTGGTAAGGCGTTGTCCAACTGTTCCGTAGTGTTCAGGTCTGTGACCCATTTCCCTGGTTTTCCCATTCTCTTGCCTGCACCCCATGCAATCTGTTGCAACTTAGCGTTATGGATGTTGGCCAAGGGCAAGTGCTAGACTTTGCTACAGCACGGGTAGCACTGTAGTGTAAGAGGGTGGGTATGGGTGAGGCAGGACCCTAAGCCCAGTCCCACATTTATTTCTGATGGCCACTGTCTTCCTCTGCAGGACACATTCAGATTGCCCAGGTACCAGCACGGCACGAGCCTGACAGTCCTGGAGAACTGAACTACCCGTACCTGTTTGACCTGCTGGACTCAATGGGTTACAGTGGCTATGTAGGATGCGAGTATAAACCAAAAGGCGAGTTTTCCTTTATCTTAGGGGAATGGGGTAGGGCTTGCTGTATGAAGCTGACCGTTGCAGGTGAAAGTCTTAAGGCAACCCGCGCAACCCACAATCAGGAGCTCTTCTCTGCTGGCACTCGTTTCAGAGCGCAGCACCAACCCAGGCTCTGCTGCTCTGTAGCCAAGCAGAGGCTTCAGGCCTGTGAAAGCAGCTTAGGCTTGTAGAAGCCTGGGATGGCTGTTAAGACTGCCTTTTTGTTTGATGTGCATACTTATGGCTTCCCTTGCAGGAGACACGTTGGAGGGGCTGGGCTGGCTGCACTCATACTGGGAGAATCATGGTTTGCTGCATGGCGGAAGCTGAAGGGTTAAGCTCAACAGCAGAAAAACTGGAATAAAGAGCACCAGAGGTGGACTGAACAACAGTGCCCATCACTGCATGCCAGTAGAGAGAAAAGCCGTGTTGGAAAGGCCACCCTTTTGGCACCAGCTCAACCACCTAAAATATCCCTTTATTTCATGTCTCTCTCTCTTTAGGCACAATTGATTGATTGATTGATTGCATTTATATCCCGCCTTTTTTCCTCTTGCAAGGAACCCAAGGCGGCTTACATTATCCTCCTCCTCTCCATTTTATCCTCACAACAACCCTGTGAGGTGGGTTGGGCTGAGAGTCTGTGACTGGCCCAAAGTCACCCAGTTAGCTTCCATGGCCGAGTGGGGACTAGGACTACAAGACCACAGCAGGATGTTGTTGCCTAATAAAGTGACAGTACTAGCCCCAGAATGGCTAAGGCTCCACTCCCGTGTCGCTTTGTGTTCCTGGACAGATGGTATTCCTGCCATAGTTCTCCCTGTGAGACATGCACACTACCTTGCTGTTTTTTAGAATGCAATTCATCTGCACACCCACCCTCTCATTCCAATTACAAGGGCTGACACACTAAGGAGTGAAAGATTAGGTTTCCACCCTCAGATCACACTAAACAATGATGTTAGCAAGAGGGAGATGGCGTGCCATCAAAGAATGGGAAGCAATTTGGTGCAAAGGGAGGAAGGAAAGCCCAGCCTCTCCAGACCTAACTCTATAGTGCCACGTAGTGGCTCCAGCTGGGATTTCAAGGGATATCTTGTCTTCTACTTTATCTGCATTCTCCTTGCACAGCACACTGCTGCTTAAACTACCTATAGTCGCCCACACATGCCCCAAAGTACCACCTTGGCCAGGCCCAGGATCTACTGCTCCATACTTCAAGGCTGTATGCTGCAGCATAAATTCTGGGCAGATAGAAGTGACATCATTCACCCAAGCCTGAACCAAATGCCTTAGAAAATAAATCAGTTCATCCTACAAGCCCGGGATAAGAATCTGGCAGTGGTCCCATCCATCACGGCAGAGATGCTGTTTTGGCAAGATAGTGGGAGCTTACTCTGCTTCTCTCCTGGGACAATTGCAACAGCTTGTGTGGGAATCAGTGACATAGTATTTTTACTGT